>NC_090437.1:177004443-187004443 GCF_031143425.1 Pleurodeles waltl
CTTGCATATATTACGCCAGGCGCAAGCATAATGTGGCACAAGGGGTTACAAAGTGGCACAATGCTAGCATTGCGTCACTTTGTAAATATGGAAGTGTTTTTGGCCTTCCAATGCCACATTAGCGTAAAACAATGACATTAATGTGGTGTTGGAATGGCACTAGCCCCTCTTAAATATGGTCCTAGTTTCAAAAGGGAGTACTAGGCTTGTCTGGAAAACTACTTTAATTAATTTATTTTTATTTACAGTTCGTCTGCCCCATTTCTTTCTCTCCAGGCGCTGTACAAATGTTATCTCCTGGTAATCTCCCTCTGTTTGCCTACCCAGCCTTCCACATTTCACCTTTGCACCCCCTCCCCCACTACAGTCTTTGTGCCTCGCCTCTAACCTAGCACCTGAATGGGTGATTCAGGTGACAGGGAGGGGACCTGACCTGTGAATACAGAAGCCTCCACTGCTACTTCCCACTAACATCACAAACAGCGGGGGCAGATTAGATCAGTGGCAGGCTTTCCATAACTTTCACCCATCAACTGCATTTCTCCTTAAACACACTCCATCCACTGTCAGAAGCCAAGGTGAGAGGTGTGTGATGTTGTAGGCCCTAGGCCCACATGCTAAGTAAAGGATGATACAGGCACTGCTTGTACGGTACTCAACTGGCTACCAGCACCTGCGCTAAACCCCTCTTATCAGTGGAGTCACCGGACTGGTGACTCCTGTGTTGGCTGGGTGTGGGGAGGGTGTAAGCACAGCCCCAAGGAAGGGACTACTTCATGGCGTGTCCAGCAGGAAACTACATTGCTTCCCAAATCCATAAGAAAGGACAACAAGTCCAACCTGTGAAAATAAACACAAAACAAACTGGATACCATGCAGTCCATCAATCCCTTGAATCACTCAGTAAGCTAGCAATGAATACATGGATTAATGACACTGGCTACTATAGGATATCGCCACTGCATTCAGAGTTTAACCTGAGGGATTCAGGACATGAACACTGGTTCAGAGAAGTCCCTGACCCTTCTGGCAGCATACTGGGTGGAATCATGTCCAAAGTATGGAGTTTGTCCACTCTGCTGATGCTCAGGATGATTTGAGGTTGGTGTCAAACATTCAAAACAGGATGTACCAGGAGCATTGCTGGAGTCCATCCCAACACTTACTTTGGTGGTGTTGCTTGACTAACTGAAGACTGTTGAAACATGATGGAAGCTATTTTAGTCTCTGCTCTGAGGCCCCACTACCTCTTGGCATCCATCAGTAGAGCAATGTCAGGGCCATCTCTTGCTTGTCAAGGCCCCTTGGATGGGTTGCCCCTGGACTGCTTGTGGTCTGCGCTGAGGCTATATGTGTGTCATGTCTGAGCTGCTACAAAACCGTGAAGGAGCCACTGCCTAGTCACTCTTGCAACCACTGTGGTAAAAGGGTCATGGTCAAGACGTTCTCCAACCGCCAGGATAAGGATTAAGGAGGGGGGAGCAGGTAGCCACTGTTCGACTGATTTTTCAGGGTATCATTGGCGCTTCTTTCCTGTAGGTATGAAATACAGTGTTGGACACTACTTTGGTTGTTCAATATCCCATGGGTGGTGGTGGTGACCCACTAAACAGAGAGAGACTGGCATGATGGAGCTGTCAGTCATGTGTCAAACCTGCCCAATAGGTGGCACAACTTGCCTTGATGGTGGCAGGCATTCTTTCTTGGGTTGTCAACAACTTGGAGTGATGCTGGCCAGGTGTTTACATCCTTTCTTTGTAGACACATCTGCATCCTTTAGCCTGGATTCTCAGGATCGCTGAGCTGCCAGTCTGGATGGTTACACTGGGAAGCTGGGGAAGAGATTCGGTTTGTGTGTGCTTGCAGCTTACTCTCGGTTCTCATGTTCTGCCGCCACAGTGTCCTTGCTTCTCCTCAGTGGCTTTCTTGTGAGGGTCAGCGGCATGACTCTTATTGAGCATACCTTTGAGTCTTGGTCACTCTTGATCTTCCCTGCTTCTGGGCTTGGTCCATTGTTAGGTTCCCAGTGAGAACCGGATGGTCACACTTCTTTCTCTTCCTTCTTCTTGGTGCTTCAGTGTGCACCTTATTTCGAATTATGGTGACGAGACTTCTCATTGCTCGAATCGCTTTCTCTTCTGGGTGCAATGGTGTGCACTTTCTTCGGGAACAGCAAACAGGGTCTCTCAGTGGTCGCCTGTCTCTGTAGTCTGGCCACCAGCCTCGAGTACTGGGCTCTGATTTAGTGATGATCGGGGCAGTCACTGATGCAATTATCCGTCTCTTTATTAGCGCTGTGTGGCGCCTGGCTAAGTGGCGCTTGTTCCCTCTTCCAGGACCTTCTTTGACATCCAACTCTGTGACCTGTGGAGAACCTTGCACTGTCACCTCTTCTCTGGGTGGCACAGTGCATTGAAGCTGTGCCATCATCCTTACTGGTTCTTGCTTGATTTGTGCTGGGCCTGATAGCTTGCTGCTCTTCCAGCCAGGCTTTGATCTCTGCTGTGGACGCTCCTGCAGTCTCTAAGCAGCCTGTCTTTCTCCATTCCTGACTCCCTGCACATATCCAGAGGATGAGGCTCTTTCACTTTGCTGATGCGCTGTTGTAGTACTGCTGCTCACCAGCTGCACTACAGGCAGTAACAAGACCAGCACTGACTCCTGTTGCATGGCCGCACTGGAGGCAAAGCATCTGGTGCCTGTGTAGGATACCTGGTGAGTACTGATAGCGGCTGGGTTTTGGGGCTGTTGGGCAGCAAACACAACGCCCTCCCCTGGTTCTCCTTCACCAGCATGGTGTAGGTGCCCAGAGACTGGCTATTTTGTTGACTTGTCTGTGCCCCTCTGGGTTAGTGCCCACAGTCTCTTCAGTGTATCTTCTGGCATTCCCAGTCTTTGTTTTGGTTATGTTTCTGTGCCCCATGCATTGACGTAGGGTCTGCTCACATCTGGTGCTTCAACTTTAGTACAGAAAGCAGCTGCACCCTCTGGCAGATAGCTAGGAGATCACGCTGCTTTTGTAACTGAGCATGGTCGGCTTAAGTACATTCTGCAAAATGCAGAGGGCAGATCCTTGCTGTGTGCCTCATAATGCAGTGGACTGGCAGTGCTGCTTGACCCACTGTGGCTAAAGCACCATGCAAAAATACTCCCACCCGGAAAAGCGATCACAGGAAGGTTCACCAGCCTCTTGCATGATGGGGATTCTCCTACTCCAGAGCGACTTCAGAACCGGCACCACTGTCAGACTTCGTGCCGCTGCCTGCACTGGAGATGTGGTCCTCGCTGAGTGCAACGACGGCGACCAATGCTGCAGGCCTAATGCTGACGCAGCGGCTCCAAAGTCTCGCCACAGAGTGAGTCCCGAATGCCATGTCACCGACGCCCGTGACACCCAACTCCGCTGCAGCATTTATGGCCCCGTAGTGTGATTGCGACACTGCAAAGTTGATGCCTTCTGTCTTGACCTGCTGGATTCATCAACCCCACCTTGTTGTAAGGAACAAAACCCTCCCCACCAACGCAGCATCACCTTTCCTGCAACCATAACAAATCAACACTTCACCTCCCGTGCCTAGCAGTAAGGAACTGATGCCTCACCTCCTCTGTAGCAGTAAGGAACTGATGTCTCACCTCCCGTGCCTACCAGTAAGGACAGATGCCTCACCTCTGTAGCAGTAAGAAACCAACACTGGCTCGTTTTCCAAGGTACTGTACTTGGGGTCTGTGTGAGTCCATGACTGGCCCATACTCTTTTGGGAATGTCTCCATCAAGACGTTGGAGTATTGTGTTTCTAAGCGCTGTACTAAGATTTAATCTTTGAAAATGTGTATCTTTGCTTGTGTATGTTGGATTTTTGTTGTTTTGTTTTTGTTTTATTCAAATGAATATTGGCTATTTTTCTAAACTGGTGTGGAGTACCTTTTGGTATTTAAACTGTGTTACTCTGTGTGTATTGAAATACTTTACACATTGCTTCAGAGATAAGCCTGATAAGGGGGTGAGCGTGGTTTATCTTAGCTGTGCGACTTCCTTACTCTGACTAGAGGGAGGGTTCCTACTTGGACAGGGTGCAAACTACTCCCAACTAGAGACCCCATTTCTAACAGGCACCAATTCTCAGAGGGGATCACGGAGCTCTCTATATTAAGGTCCTACTCACAGCAACATCTTTCTACCTTGGCTCCAGTGGTTTGGTTTAAAGTTGTTCTGTTAATTTTTGAAGTGTCGCAATCACTCTATTCAGCCCCTTTCTTTGCCCTCCTATGTATTTTTCATCTGTGCTGCCGTATACCAACAACCCCTCCTTGGTAATCAGTGTATTATTGTCCCATGAGGGGTGATACCAAGATGCGATTCCATGGAGGTGGAGTGGTAGTGTTCCCCCCCGAATGTGTGATGTTATTTGGTTTGTTCTGATTTGTGAGTCAGAATGTGAATAAAAGTTAAGCCGGGCAATGGGCGTGGTTAGTAAGCGTGATCACAGGCACACCACCATTGTTTCTGCCTAAACTATTGTCCCAGCGCGCCAGCGCAATGCTACACTCACCACAATGAACAACTTTGCATCACATGCTTGACAGACCTAAACTGGGGGCAATTCGGGTGAGTTGGGGACAAGTCCAGTTCTACAAGGAGGGCCAGGCCAGCCCCTCCGAAGACACCCCTGTGGCCCAAACTAGGCTCCCTTTACAAGCAAGAAATTAAATTTTTCTTTAATAATAAAAAAGCACACGGGCCAGCAGCCTCACTATCAAAGCCTAATTATTGTGCATGTGTGAACAGAAGGGGTACTTGTGACCCTCTACCATATCGAGACGACATGAAAACAATTCTGGCAGAAACACTGCAAGTGAGTTTGGCATTGCAAGAAAAGTGAAAATGCACATACATACCATCAGGATATTTATCTTAATGATGGTTTGCTTTATTTTCTTTCTGCTGTGATGCTGTTCCTAACTTAAATTGAAGGACATTAGAACTATGCAGCCGGGGAAGACCAAATTATGCAGCAAGAAAAACAAATTACTTTGCATCATATGTCAATTTGTGATTGTATTATTTCAGCATTTTTAGATTTTTACACATTAGTACTGTCGTGGAAAAGGTTACGCCTCAGTGGTACCAATTTAACACAAAATACAGCGATAGGCAGCTGAAAGGTGACCAGTCGACCTTTGTGAAGGGCGTTGGACTGTGTAGAAACATGTGCCTCTGTGTTTTAGTACCTTTGGGTCTATTTTAGCTAGAATCAAAATCTTCTTTGCCAAAATGTGCAAAATATGAAGATGATGGATTATGAGACTAATGTGGCAAATCCATAGCTATGCAGAATACGCCACCGAGGCAGAATCACATAATTCCAGCGGCTCTGCTTATGACGCTATAGTAGGGGGAAAAAATACTGACAATGGCAAAGTCTGGACTCTTCTTAAGTGAAATTACTTGTTAAGGTATACTAAAACAGAAGAAGAATGGGAAGGAGCAGTGCCAGTAACCATTATACAAAGAAAAGCACTGGCAACAATAACGTGACATCACTGGCAACATGTGCTGCCTCTGTCCTGTTTACTCCCTGTCTCTCGAGGTGCTCGCAAAGGGCTGAGCTCACTAATATAAACAGAAGGAACTTAAAGAACAGATATCTTTTTTGGGGGAAGCTGTGACTGTGCATTTATTCTCTACCAACAACTTCCCTAATTTTGTTACATAATTACACAGAAATAGGTTGTAGTCTGGGCCAGTGGAATTATACGATTCTACAGCAGCATTGTTTTACACGTAATTATAGATTTGTCACTTTTGCCACATAATACATCTTCTGCGGTTAATTTGCTGATTATAACTAAAAGCCACCCAAAACTGATCAAAAGCTACTAAACACGCAGTGACCTGTTGCTGCACAGTGGAAGACTGTTTGCGAAGATTTATTGGTGTCATACAGGGAAGCAGAAGTACGAGGCCTGACTACACAAGCACATGCACAACCATCATTCATTTACGTACACAAAATCATTCCCCATTAGGAAGCAGCAGTGAAGGTGAGGTGGAGAACGATAAGGGTGAAGAGGGGAGAGTGAAGGAAAGAGAGGAGAGGGTAATGAGGAGGTTGATGCAGCAGGAAAGACAGGGAGAAAAAAGGAGGTTGGTGAGGGAGAGGGCAAGTCAAAATTACAGATGGTGAGCAAGAGTAAGAGAGTGGTGAGGTGGAGAGAGAAGTCAGGTGAAGAGTAAGGTGGAAGAAGGGTAAGGTGGCAAAAGAAGGGTGAAGTAGAGTGAGAGTAATATGACAGTGAAGGTGAGTTCAGAAGAGAGGGATAATAGGATAAGGCTGAGAGAGAGGAGGATTATGTGAGAGAAATTTGAGGGCGAGGGTGAGGAAGAGAAGGACACAGAAGGAAAACAGGTGGATAAGTTGGAGAGAGAGAGCAGTATGATATCAACAGAGAAGAGAGTAAGGTGAGAGAAAGTAGAGGGTGAGGTGAACAGGAAAGCTTGGTGAAATGGAGACACAGGAGGGTGAAGTTGAGAGAGAGGAGGGTGAGATAGAGAAAAAGGTGAGGTGGAGAAAACCAAAGAGATTGGTATAAACCTCTCAAAATACACAGTTAAGACTCGTAGGCAGAACCTGGCCGTAGGTATGTTATACAGCTGTTAATGCTGAGTTTTTAATGAAATTATTAATGAATATTCATGTAATTTGAGTGTTACATTTGCATAGAAAATGTAATAATATAGAGAAAAATAATGCATGCATTTGATGGTGTGCCCATCTGAGTGGCTGCCAATGTTCAGGAAGGGTACTTCGTAATGGCTTATTAATATGAAATGTTGAGCTTTTGTTTGATTAATGTAGTAAAATGTCATATTAAGCGTTATGTATTATGTATTGGCTTTATTCATTTTAGGCCTTAACCTAGCAGAAGTCTTGGCCTAGCTGCGCGGCCCTCATGTCTAGCTGTATTTCTTAGGCTTTTCATAAAATGACTGTTTAGAGAATTAAATTGTGATTTTCCACTGTGCTGACTAAATGCTTGTAGCTAAAAGTCCTTCTCCTGAGAACTGCTTGCTAGGAGATGATGTACTAGCTAATGCAACAATGCATAATGTAATGTGTGTGAGACTAACTTTCCCAGGAGAAGACAAAGACCATACTGACTGGAGTATAAGCTGCAACAATACTGTTACCTGACGAGCCGAATGACGGGAGCAGGACAAGAGGAGCCAATATTCGACATGTGAACCATGCACTAGTAGAAATGTAGATTTGAAGTTTTTGTTTTATTGGACAAAGTGTGAACATGCGATCCCTCAACCAATAGGGACTTGGGAAGTAGTTTTAGGAAATCTAACTTAGTCGACTGCACTGAGAAGAAGACACCATTTGCCCATTTTCCGTTGCCATAACGCCATTATTTTCTTGACAGTCTTGAGAAGAGACGTGCTTAACTTTACTGCTTAAAGACTTTGCCTTTTCTGAACTTTGATGCTGAATCCTGATGACTAGCTGACCAACTGATGTCCTGAGGACGAAGACTGTCACAGATTGCTGATCCAAACTGAGGATAGGTATATTGACTATGATGTTGTTTGCTATGTTTATTTGTTTTTGTTTCTAGGTACCAACCGCTATTTTGATAGAGCCATAATTAGTTGTTTTTCCAAATTTGTGTTTACAAAATTGTTTTGCGTGAAGCCCAAACATGCTATCCTAATTTGGTGTTAGTTAGGGTCCTCACTAATGAAGATCAATATAGGGAATAACATTTGATATCTTTTCTTTGCTGAATCTAAATGTGTGTAGTATTGATTGTGCAGTTATTCTTGTTATTGATTTGTACTGTAATTTTAGAATGTGTAGTAGCTCAAGCTTTGATTAGATTGCAATTATTTCGTCGTTTCGGTCAGCCAGTGTTGTTTCTGTATGTTTATCAAATGACTTTGAGATTAACCTACATTACATTAGCATTGTTAATATAGGGAAATAAATATTCTAACTTTTACATAAAGGTGTGGTTATTCATGACTGCAAGGTCATGGTGTCTGATAATTACTGCCTCTTATTGATTATTAATGTTATTGATTGTTATTGGTTATTGATCTGTGCATATTCCGGACATATGGTGTGAAAACCTTGAAGCGAGTCAATAGGTTCATTAACCTATTTGCGTCTCCCTTGTAAGTTTACTTATTAAGGTCTGATGCTCTAACACAGTTCACACCTTTATAAGACCATCCAGCATGTCCACACCCAGCTCTCAGACTTCATAAGACTGGATAACCACACTCACATTTAAGGCTTACCTATTCTTCTTTAATCCTGAAGCCAGGCCTGGTTCACGGAGGTGCAAGATGTTTGACATCAGAGGCACATCATTTCTTTGATGCAACCAGCCAGGAACTGAACTGTGAGAAGCACCCCTGCTGCTCCATTTTACACCAACAGCAGCGAGGGCTGCAAATGTCTTTCCCCCGGGGACGATTATCGAACAAGGGCCAGCTCTGCTTCAAGGGCTAGGTCGCGCCCCTTGTTTGCACTTCACAGCCGAGCCTGTGGTTTCTCAGCTCGTGCTGTAGGGTTGCCACGGGGAGCGCATTTCTCCTCTCCTTGTGATGACAGACAGTCACCAGGGGGCGCACAGCACTCTCGGTGCCCATCCAGGCTTATCATCTGCTAGCGCAGATGTATAAATAAAAATTATTAATGAGTGTTCATGTATTCTGAATAATGGGTTTTTGTAGAAAATATAATAACCTAGAAAATTAATGCACGCATTTGAAAATGTGATGACGAAAAATGGCTGCCAATGATCACAAAGTGTACTTACTGGTAGTTTAATATTGTGAAATGTTGAATAAATGTGTGACTAATGTAGTAAAATGTCAAATCAAAGGTTATGCACTGTTATGGTAGAGCCATAGTTAGATGTTTTCCAAATTGGTGTTACTAAATTGTTTTGCATGAAGCCCAACATGCTGATGATAATCTGGTGTTAGTTAAGGATCCTCACTAGTGAGATTGTGCTAATAGGGAATAATGCTTGATGAATTTCTTTGCTGAATTCAAATGTGTGTAATCACTATGACGCAGTTGACTTGTTATTAGTTTGTACCATAACCTTAGAATGTGTCGTAGTTCAAGCTTTGATTAGATTACGTTTCTTCCGCCGCTTTGGACAGCCAGTACTGTTTCTGTATATGTTTCATTTGATTTTGAGACTAATCTACATGACTTTAGCATTGTTAATATAGGGAAATAAATATTCTAACTTCTACAAGAAGGAGTGGTGATTCATGACTGAAAGGTCATGGAGTGTGATAATTACTGACTCTATTGATTACTATTGTCATTGATTGTTGTTGATTATTGATATTGTGTATTGGTTATTGATTATGTACTGGAGCTATGGTAAGAACATCTTAATTGTAAGTCAAAAGGTTCATCGACCTATTCGCGTCTCCTTGTAAGTTAACTTTTTAAGGTCAGACGCAGTTTGAGCTTCACAGCTGCGGTTTCTCAGCTGATGCTGTAGGGTTGCCTCGGTAAGTGCATTTCTCCTCTCTTTGTGATGACAGACGGCCACTCTTGGTGCCCATCCAGGCTTATCCTCTGGTGCTCACGCGGGGTTCTCACCTCACACTCGGTTGAGTGTGTGCAGCTCCTGGTCCTTTACTTCTCTTTTTACGGGCGAGCCCAAAGCGCTCAGTTCCGTGTTGTTATCTCTCTTTGGGCTTCAAACCACACTCATGTCATGTCAGTGTCTTTTGTTGGTTCGTGGGCTTGCCTTTTAAAATCTGCTTGCTTTCATTAGTGGAAGGCATGCCTTTTCTGGTGGTTAGCCTCCTTGGGCGCAGCGACCAAGTACTGAAAACATACGAGGCTCGCTGTTGTCTGTCCGGTTTGTGGACTACTTTCTCTCTTTTTTCGCAGCGCGATCTCACTTGGCAGAAGTCGAGCGCTTTGCATGACATCGACCCTCTTACATAGTTAATTGCACTTTTGCCGGTTACGTAGATAATCGCACTTTTGCCGAAAGGTTTCAATACGAGTGAACTGTTATTTCAGTTTGTGTGTCTGCTTTGCACTGATGGTGGCCATCAGCTTGTTTATGTGAAACTTTTCCTTTTCAGTTTATATGGCAAGAAAAGTCCAGTTAGTTATGTGAAACTGTTTTATTTCCATTTTCAATTTATGTGGCAAGAAAAGTCCGGTTAGGAGTCTACAGTGCTAATTACTCGAGCTCAAGCAAACGCGAGACCGTTTGCATTGCAAATGCTTGTTTTTCATACGCGCCCTCTCGTGGGCAGCTTCTGACGTTGCGCTGCACTTTTTCCTATCCAAACATTCATTCCATCTATTACTTTTTGTATACGGTTAACTTTTTGTATACTTTTGGCAATTCTAGGTAAGACTACCTCTGTCTTTAGACCCGATGTAGGGCATCCGTCACCACAATAGGCTACCCATCTATGCCAGTATTTAGGTAACTTCCGCATAAAAACTTTCCCCGCCCAAAGCAATAACAGCGGGAATTAATTCCCTCTGGTTTTGTTATTTAAATTAATCTCTGACTTCTTCTCAAATGCTGGCACGTACCACAGTACTTTGTGTTTTTGTTATGGATCTTGAAAATATGATACCCTAGAGACCTCCCTGAGTTCATCAAGTCATGCAATGGAAAAATAAATCTGAGATTGAAACTTCGCGTTATCCAATTTTCTGTAAAATGCGCCACAATGTTTATTTTGCCCTACAAGAGCCTACCACACCAGTCTCCGTTTTGCAGAGGCTGTCAGGTGTGCAGGACTTCCTTCTGTCTTGCTGTCATCCCTGCAATGGCCGCCATGCTGGCGTTCCCATAGCAACGGGACAACAACCCCCGGCAGCGGCGCCAGGGAGAGAGGGGACCCGAGGCTTTGCTGCGCCTTCATCGTGCCCTTTGGAGATCACGCTCAATCCCGCGAGCGGTAAAAGCCAAATAAAGGATGGCTACTTCCTTCGGTAGGTAAAAGTCCCCTCTTTTTTCGGCTGAGCAGAGAGCTCTGTTTATGGCGGAGAAAGAAGGGGAGGGCTAGTTCCAGGAGGATAAACAAAATAAATAAGTAGCCAAAACATAAACAGAATACGAGCAAACAGGCAGACTAAAACCAACATCAAGCGATTACAAACGAGCACACATCCCAGCACGTACCGCTTCAGGAGGGTTTGTTTTTACAAAGCAACATACTTAGATGTTTTTTCAAATGTGCTTGGAATCCCTTTAGCGCCCCCCTCAAACACACACCATAAACTCCCAATTTTTAAACGCTTCCTTATGGTGTCTCATAACTTTCCAGAGACAATTTTTAGGCTAAGGACTTTGAATCACTCGTGGCCTCATCCTATTTTTATATATATAGCCACTAAAAAAACCAAAGGTTACATGGACGTTATAGTTAGGTTCAGCTTTTATTACAAAACCGGAAGCGCATATTATGCCTTCTTTTCTTGCTTTAATAAGACAGCAGCCAAGAAAAACCTACAAACCTCAGAAACCCTGAGAGAAAAACTACCATGTTACCTCATAATATATAACAAGTAAGAACATAACAATCTTGACTGAGAGCAACAAGCCTTTTTCTTGCTGCTCGCAGTCAAGATAAGTATTCTGCTCACCATATTATATTTTTATAGTTATGCATTATACTTTATTATGTTTTATGACATGTTGTAATATTCATACATTGCATTATTGGTTTTACCGTCTTGCTGACCGCTAGCCTCGCTCTTGCGTTTGCTTCTTTAAACTTTCAATAACGTTCATTTGTCTTCCCCTCAAGCATTTCTTTGCCTCTTCAGTGTTATTAAAATGCGTCGCTTCTTTGAGGGTCTGGCTGTTGACGTGCTCGGCCCTCCACTTCCATCTGAGTGGCTTCAACTTTCTCCGATGCCCTTTCACTGCTTCATCTCACCTGCTTCAGGTCTCTCCGACACTCTTCAGGCCAGATGTAGGTAAGTCACAAATTGTGACTTGCAATTTGCGAGTCATAGCGACTCGCAAATTGCAACTCGCAATTCGCGATGCAGAAAGGTGTCTCAGACACCTTCTGCGACTCGCTATGGGGTCGCAAAGACCCACCCAATAAATATTTATGAGGTGGGTCGCAGTTTGCGACCCCATAGCGAGTCTAGGCACTCACGGGGATGGTGGCCTGCTGGAGACAGTAGACCACCATGTCCGTGACTGCTTTCAAATAAAGCATTTTTTTTTTCTCTTTGCAGCCCGTTTTCCTTAAAGGAAAACAAGCTGCAAATAGAAAAAATACTGAAACCTTTTTGTTTCCGGTTTTTTCAGAGTAGGCAGTGGTCCATAGGACCACTGCCTGCTCTGAAAAAATAATTTTGTGAGCATTCACAAAGGGGAAGGGGTCCCATGGGGACCCCTTCCCGTTTGCGAATGAGTTACCATCTACTTCAAGTGGATTGTAACTGCGAGTTGATTTGCGACCGCTTTCGCGGTGACAAATCAACTCTACATCGCGGTGCGAATCGCAAATAGGAAGGGAACACCCCTTCCTATTTGCGAGTCGGAAACACATTTTGCGAGTCGGTACCGACTCGCAAAATGTGTTTCTGCATCGCGTGAGGCCTTTTGCACCTCGCAAACGGCGTTTTTCGCCGTTTGCGAGGCGCAAAAGGCTACCTACATCTGGCCCTTCATTTGTGTCAGAGTACTGGGCAGGTTTGCTCAGCGCACACTTCCCCACGTCCGCTTCTTTTGTTGTCTCTGGCCTGTGCCCTCATTTAGACACACCCTTAACCCCCTATTCGGTCTGGCCTACCCACTCAGCTTTTGCTCCAATTTAAACCCTGTTAGGCAGGTTTTCTCTCAGCACAAACCTGATTCTTTGTTTCTAAAGCTATTTTTTGGTGAAAATAACCATCTGGTTCATTTTTTTCATTAAAGATCTTCATATATATATATATACAGTATATATATATATATATATATATATATATATATATGCATACAGTATATATATACATCTGATGATGAACAGGCTCAATCCTTGAAGGGTAATTTAAAATCCTTCATTAAGGACTCTCTTCAACATGGCCTATCAGTTTCTATGCTGGACATTTAAAAAGATTTAGAAGCTTCCTTATCCAAGGTGTTATAGAGCCCTAAGGATGTTCCTATGAAAAGAGGAATTAAACTTGCAGCACCTCACAATGTGCATTCTAAAGGCATTTCTGTTAAATTTAGGCCTCCCACCTGAGATGTGGGTCCTCCAGGGCTCCCTTCCTCCCCCTTTAACATTGTTAATTTAAGAGACACTGACAGCAATAGGGATGATATTTTAGATGATGTCACATCTCGTTTTAATTTTAAGGATGACATCTCTGATAATGGTCCTTTGGAGAAAAGGCGAAAAATTTCTCCCTGAGATGTTTCCCCCCATCTATTGTCCAATGATCTCGTAGATCATTTAGAGGAACCCATGTTTGAACCTGTGTCAATTCACCATCCAAATTCTTCAGAATGGATCCTTTCTGACCATGTCTCAGATTATGTTTCTTTTTATCTAAGACAATCCCTAGATAAATCTTCTAGGAATAAATTAAA
Organism: Pleurodeles waltl; assembly: GCF_031143425.1. Taxonomy (NCBI): domain Eukaryota; kingdom Metazoa; phylum Chordata; class Amphibia; order Caudata; family Salamandridae; genus Pleurodeles; species Pleurodeles waltl. The sequence continues at coordinate 177,018,052 of NC_090437.1, forward strand.
ATCACAGTGCCCCCGCCCGTCCCTTCCCTTTAAGGTGGCTGATACCCGCATATCGACCCCAACATGTTATTATTTTTCCCTAAATTTGGGATGGATCCCAAGAAAGGGGTGGATAGAGACTGGTCTAATTGCCAGGACAGACCTTTGGAACTGGTTGGCCCGTTGACTAGAATCTTGGCCGAAAAGGCAAGAATGGAAGGGGAGAAAGTTGACCCAAGACTCTTTCAAACTGGGCACAGAGTGCAATCTGTATATTGGGTAATGCAAATGCCTACATCTCCCAGGAAAGGCACAAAAGCCTTTTAAAGATTGAACAAAGCTAAGAAGTCTGGCATCCAAGGAAGAGGGCCCCAAAGCTCATGGCCTTCTCTTCAGAGACCCTTTTATATAAATGATGATCAAATATGTATCTACGTTTGCAACTATCGACAAAGCCCAGTCTTCAATTAAGAATATTTTTCCAGTGTGTTTTTGGCAGGGCCGGCAAATGTAGGGGTCAATTTGGTGGCTGTTATTCATCAAGAGGGCAATCCCTCAGCAGAGACTCCTTCAATCAAGGCTTCCAGCAGGATTTCTATCAAGGGTACAAGTCCCATTTCTATCCCCGTAACTTCAGTGGAACCCGCAGCAGGGGATATAGAGCCAAAGGAGACCACATCTCAGGTAAGAAATTCCAGTTCTGGCCCTCTTCCTGTAGGAGGCAGAGTAGGGGATTGCCTAAATGCTTGGCTGTCTCTAACCTCAGCCCCTTGGGTTATTCAGACTGTTCAGGGTTACTGCATAGACTTGTATCAGATTCAATTTCAGATTTACCTTCCCCAACCTGTACATTTTTCACAGAATCAATTTCTCCTGGTTCAGGAGGAAGTGCAGTCACTACTGGCAAAACAAGCTATAGAACAAACATCCTTCGATCCTTCAGGTTTCCTCAGTACCATCTTTTTAGTTCGGGAAAGGAACAATAAACATCGTCCAGTAATAAACCTAAAACTTTTCAACAACTTCGTAGTTTAGTAAAATTTCAAGATCGAGACAATCCTTCATCTCAGGGATCTTCTCCTACAGAAAGATTGGCTGGTCTGCCTGGACCTCCAGAATGCATATCTTACGGTTCCCGTACATCCCTTTTACAGAAAGATTCTTCAGTTCCAATGGAGGGACTCTTTCCATTTCAAGACTCTCCCTTTTGGTCTTTTGTCAGCCCCTTGGTGTTTCTCCAAGATTCACAAACCTGTGTTGGCCATCCTCAGAAGTCAGGGTGTAAGACTTTTAGTTTATCTGGATGATTTTCTAATCATGGCTCAGGACAAATCTTGTCTTCTGGCACATCTAAATCTTTGTCAGGATCTTTTGTCAAGACTGGGTTTCCTTATAACAGTCAAAAGTCTGCTCTGGTTCCTTCTCAACATCTTGAGTTTTTGGGTTTTTATAGTAGATACTGCCAGATCAATCCTCCAACTACCTCAGCAAAAAGTGGATTTAATAAAGAGGGAAATACACCTCACTTTGTCTATTCCTCTCTGTTCCCTCAGATCAATAGCTCATTTGGTAGGCCTTCTTTCTTCCTCCAATTAGGCCATTTTCCCGGGGCACCTTCACTACAGAGCCCTACAAAGATTGAAGATATGTCATCTGCACAAAGGTTTAGTGTCCCAGTCAACCTGAATTCCGAATCTAGAGAAGAACTTCTCTGGTGGCTATGTTACTTAGATGCTTGGAACAGGAAAATGATTTTCTCTGTCGCCCCAGATCTTGTCTTAGAGTCAGATGCAAGTCGGACAAGATGGGGCGCAAGATGTGGTCATCTCTCGACTAGAGGTATATGGTCCATTCAGGAGTCATCACTGCAAATCAGTTGTTTAGAGATGCTTGCCGGCCCCTTTACCATCCAGTCCTTTATAAAAGACAGAGTAAAGTGCACAGTTCTTCTAAGGATGGACAATCTGTCAGCGGTACATAAACCGTCTGGGTGGCACAAGATCAAAACCTTTGGCATTGTTAGCCAAGCGTCTTTGGGAACTCTGCCTTCCAAGGAAGATCTCTGTCAAAGTAGAATATCTCCCAGGCAAGCTAAACATAGTGGTCAACTGGTTTTCCAGACATATCTACGACTCAAGCGACTGGAGACTTCACCCTTCTGTATTCAATCATCTTTCTTCAGTCTTCAGGACCATGTCAATAGACCTCTTTGCTTCCCGTATCAACACTCAACTTCCCAACTTTTACAGTTGGAGGCCGGATCCACTGGCCATTGCCACAGATGTTTTCCTTCAGTCATGGCCTCATTCCCTCCTCTATGCCTTCCCCCCAATCCTTCTCCTAGCCTGAGTACTAGCTCAAGCCAGCCGACAGCACTCATCCCTCGTTCTGATGACTCGATGGTCCTCTGTGCTGCCACTGCCCCTTCCGCCCACCCAGCTTGCTAAACTTGTTGCCTCTGCACCCTCCTCCCTGCCCTCAATTATCCAAGTCTGTACCCTGACCTCTGCCTCCCCATAGTATTCTAATAAACAACTAGATTGCTAACATTCTATATTTATTACAAAAGTGTGGCACCCCTGACATCATCTTGATTTAATCAAAACTGTAATATCTAAACCATTTCCTTTAGACATTATAAAAATGAGAGGGTCTTATTCCCATAGAAATTATGGTTAGTACTCTAATAAACAGAAATGAGGACATATTTTCTGAGTTCTCAAATAGCGACAAAGCCCTTTTAAATTATTTGCTATCTTTATCTTTTTTTTATCCAGTTGATCACTTGATTATTTGTTACACTCAGGGGAGAGACTTTGCAGCTGGGGAACCAGGTTCGAGTTTTGGCGTCAACTTGACATCCTGTGGTTCTGGGCAAATCACTTAGGCCCTCATTATGACATTGGCGGCAAATGCCGCCTACCGCCACGGCAACGGCCGCCAACATACCATCGCCGTGGCTACCGACTGTCCATGCCATTATGACCGTAGCCGGAATTCCGCCAGAAGGCTGGCAGAATTCCGGCTACAGTCATGGCGGTGGACGGCGGTAAGGTGGCGCTGCTGGCAGCAGCAGCGCCACGCCAGAAAAACAGCACTTACCGCATAATGTTCCATGATACGGCCTGGCGGTGTTATGCTGGTGGGTGCTGCTGCTGGCAGCAGCGTCGCGACCCGTCTCCTGCCAGAGGACCCCCTACAAGCAGGTAAGTCGGGTTCTCTGACAGGAGAGGGGGGGTGGGGGATGTTGAGTGCATGTGTGGGGGTGTGTGTGACTGTGTTTGAATGCGTGCATGCATGTGTAATGCGTGTGTGCATGAGTGGGTGTGTGTGTACGTACATGTTGTGTCGTGTTATTGCAGGTGTGCCTGGATGTATATTCGTGAGTGTTGCTGTGAGTGTGTATGAATGTATGCATGCGTGGGTGAATGTGTTTTATGCGTGTGTGTGTATGGGTGTGTATGTATGTGCGTGTATATGTGGGGGGGAGGACTCTGGGGAAGGGGGTGGGGGAGACCCTGATCAGTGCCAGTGAAGGAATTCCCTGGCACTGATAGTGCCTACCGCCATGGTTTCCGTGGCGGTACATAACCCACGGAAACCATGGCGGTGGGAGGGGTCAAATGCCATGGGCGGCCTAGCGACGGCCGTTGGGCTGGAGACTGAAGTCTCCAGCCCGGCGGTCGTTACCGTTGCGGCGGTCGGTGTGGTAGATTGGTGGTTAGGTCAAATAATAGTGGAGGTAGGTGCCGCCAGCCTGTTGGCGGTAATACCTTCACTATAGCACCGACTGCTGGGGTCGTAATGACCCCCTTAATCTCCATATGCCTAAAACCAAAATGAATGTGTCCTTGTGTAATGTAACTGATGCTCATGCTCATGTAAAGCACTCCAATACCTTCATGTCAAGTCTGCACTATATAAAACCGGAAAAAAACACATTTAAATGTTTTGCACACTTCTGTCATTGGACTATATTTGGGCTACATTTGGGTGATATTTGGGCTACTTTGTTCCTCTGGTGGCCATCTTGGGAGACGTATTCATTACGAAACGCCCTAATTGCCTCATTTACTGCAGTCTCCTCAGTAGAAAATTCTTCCGTTTTCCACTTTGATTCCATCAAGATGGCGTTCAGATGTGCCACACTTTTGGCATAAATTTAGAATGTTAGCACTCTAGTTGCTCATTAGAACACTGTAGTAAAGCTGCTGATCACTGTAGGAAAGTACCATCTTGCCTGGCATGTTACCCCCATTTTTCACTGTATATATGTTGTTTTAGTTGTATGTGTCACTGGGACCCTGGTAACCCAGGGCCCCAGTGCTCATAAGTGTGCCTGAATGTGTTACCTGTGTAGTGACTAACTGTCTCACTGAGGCTCTGCTAATCAGAACCTCAGTGGTTATGCTCTCTCATTTCTTTCCAAATTGTCACTAAAAGGCTAGTGACCATTTTTACCAATTTACATTGGCTTACTGGAACACCCTTATAATTCCCTAGTATATGGTACTGAGGTACCCAGGGTATTGGGGTTCCAGGAGATCCCTATGGGCTGCAGCATTTCTTTTGCCACCCATAGGGAGCTCTGACAATTCTTACACAGGCCTGCCACTGCAGCCTGAGTGAAATAACGTCCACGTTATTTCACAGCCATTTTACACTGCACTTAAGTAACTTATAAGTCACCTATATGTCTAACCTTTACCTGGTAAAGGTTAGGTGCAAAGTTACTTAGTGTGAGGGCACCCTGGCACTAGCCAAGGTGCCCCCACATTGTTCAGAGCCAATTCCCTGAACTTTGTGAGTGCGGGGACACCATTACACGCGTGCACTACATATAGGTCACTACCTATATGTAGCTTCACAATGGTAACTCCGAAAATGGCCATGTAACATGTCTATGATCATGGAATTGCCCCCTCTATACCATCCTGGCATAGTTGGCACAATCCCATGATCCCAGTGGTCTGTAGCACAGACCCTGGTACTGCCAAACTGCCCTTCCTGGGGTTTCACTGCAGCTGCTGCTGCTGCCAACCCCTCAGACAGGCATCTGCCCTCCTGGGGTCCAGCCAGGCCTGGCCCAGGATGGCAGAACAAAGGACTTCCTCTGAGAGAGGGTGTTACACCCTCTCCCTTTGGAAAATGGTGTGAAGGCAGGGGAGGAGTAGCCTCCCCCAGCCTCTGGAAATGCTTTCATGGGCACACATGGTGCCCATTTCTGCATAAGCCTGTCTACACCGGTTCAGGGACCCCTTAGCCCTGCTCTGGCGCGAAACTGGACAAAGGAAAGGGGAGTGACCACTCCCCTGACCTGCACCTCCCCTGGGAGGTGTCCAGAGCTCCTCCAGTGTGCTCCAGACCTCTGCCATCTTGGAAACAGAGGTGCTGCTGGCACACTGGACTGCTCTGAGTGGCCAGTGCCACCAGGTGACGTCAGAGACTCCTTCTGATAGGCTCCTTCAGGTGTTGCTAGCCTATCCTCTCTCCTAGGTAGCCAAACCCTCTTTTCTGGCTATTTAGGGTCTCTGTCTCTGGGGATTCCTTAGATAACGAATGCAAGAGCTCATCCGAGTTCCTCTGCATCTCTCTCTTCACCTTCTGCCAAGGAATCGACTGCTGACCGCGCTGGAAGCCTGCAAACCTGCAACATAGTAGCAAAGACGACTACTGCAACTCTGTAACGCTGATCCTGCCGCCTTCTCGACTGTTTTCCTGCTTGTGCATGCTGTGGGGGTAGTCTGCCTCCTCTCTGCACCAGAAGCTCCGAAGAAATCTCCCATGGGTCGACGGAATCTTCCCCCTGCAACCGCAGGCACCAAAAAGCTGCATTACCGGTCCCTTGGGTCTCCTCTCAGCACGACGAGCGAGGTCCCTCGAATCCAGCGACTCTGTCCAAGTGACCCCCACAGTCCAGTGACTCTTCAGTCCAAGTTTGGTGGAGGTAAGTCCTTGCCTCAACTCGCTGGGCTGCATTGCTGGGAACTGCGACTTTTGCAGCCACTCCGGCCCCTGTGCACTTCCGGCGGAAATCCTTTGTGCACAGCCAAGCCTGGGTCCACGGCACTCTAACCTGCATTGCACGACTTTCTAAGTTGGTCTCCGGCGACGTGGGACTCCTTTGTGCGACTTCGGGTGAGCACCGTTTCACGCATCCTCGTAGTGCCTGTTTCTGGCACTTCTCCGGGTGCTACCTGCTGCTGACAGGGCTCCTTGTCTTGCTCGACGTCCCCTCTCTCTCCTGGTCCAATTTGCGACCTCCTGGTCCCTCCTGGGCCACAGCAGCGTCCAAAAATGCTAACCGCACGATTTGCAGCTAGCAAGGCTTGTTGGCGTTCTTTCGGCGGGAAAACACTTCTGCACGACTCTCCACGGCGAGAGGGATCCGTCCACCAAAGGGGAAGTCTCTAGCCCTTTTCGTTCCTGCAGAAACCTCAGCTTCTTCTGTCCGGTAGAAGCTTCTTTGCACCCGCAGCTGGCATTTCCTGGGCATCTGCCCATCTCCGATTTGCTTGTGACTTTTGGACTTGGTCCCCTTGTTCCACAGGTACCCTAGATTGGAAATCCACAGTTGTTGCATTGTTGGTTTGTGTCTTTCCTGCATTATTCCTCTAACACGACTTCTTTGTCCTTAGGGGAACTTTAGTGCACTTCGCACTCACTTTTCAGGGTCTTGGGGAGGGTTATTTTTCTAACTCTCACTATTTTCTAATAGTCCCAGCGACCCTCTACAAGGTCACATAGGTTTGGGGTCCATTCGTGGTTCGCATTCCACTTTTGGAGTATATGGTTTGTGTTGCCCCTATCCTTATGTTTCCCCATTGCATCCTATTGTAACTATACATTGTTTGCACTGTTTTCTAAGACTATACTGCATATTTTTGCTATTGTGTATATATATCTTGTGTACATTTCCTATCCTCTCACTGAGGGTACACTCTAAGATACTTTGGCATATTGTCATAAAAATAAAGTACCTTTATTTTTAGTATAACTGTGTATTGTGTTTTCTTATGATATTGTGCATATGACACTAAGTGGTACTGTAGTAGCTTTACACGTCTCCTAGTTCAGCCTAAGCTGCTCTGCTAAGCTACCATTATCTATCAGCCTAAGCTGCTAGACACCCTATACACTAATAAGGGATAACTGGGCCTGGTGCAAGGTGCAAGTACCCCTACAAGCCAGTCCAGCCTCCTACAATCACCATGGGGTTAACTGTCAACATGCTGCTGGAGTTGAAAGTGCTTGTTTCAGTCTGCATGTCAGAATGTTTTAATTAAATAGAAGAGGAAGATATTTGAGAACTCAATTAAAATGTGTCCTAATTTTTCTTTCTACAGCACTAACCATAATTTCTATGACAAAATGAGCCACCTCATTTTGTTCCTTTCTAAATTAAATGGTTTAAGTTTTACCATTTTGATTCAACCAAGATGGCTTCAGGTGTGCCACACGTTTGTCATAAGTAAGACTGTTTTGGGAGCTGCAATAGAACACACGCAAATCAACTAACAGGCTGCTCCTGCTGGAAGTACATGTTTTACTGAGAATGTCAGACTTCATCCTCATATGGCTGAAAAAGATAGTGTGAACTTATAGAAAATTTGCTCTCATTTTAGTTTCTAGAGCGCCTTTCATAACATCTGTGAGAAAATCATGCAAAAACATTTTTCTCTCAAATATGATTCATGAAATCCCAGCAGAAGGTTTTTCACGGGGTAAAATCACCTTGGAACACACACACCACAGTTCTTTAAATTAGTTTGGTACTTTCAATAAATGATTTATATTGTAACTAAAGAGCCTGATTTAGAATTTGGAAGAAAGGTTACTCTGTCACTACGGTGACCGATATCCCGTCTGCCGTAATCTAAATCCCATTCTTTCCAATAGGATTTAGATTTCAGCAGACAAAATATCCATCAATGTTGCGATAGAGTAACCTGTCCACCAAACTCTAAATCAGGCCCTAACATCTATCACCCTTTATACGCTCTCCTTTTTGTGACTTTCACAACCTGCCATTCACTCCAATGCATTTCAATGGGCCTATGTCCCAGAGTCCTGTAATGACTGCCACTATAGTTAGGTTCTGAATTTACTTGTAGCAAACCATAAAAATTCAGCAGTTATAGTTAGAGTTCTTTCAAGTAACTATAACTTGTGCCCTATGGCAACTATAACTCGCGCCCCGCCATGCACAGTTTTTATATTGAATAATTTGACTGCTAACATTTCATTTATATTTTTAATGTCGTTATAGAAGTTGTCATAAGTGCTGAATATCTGGGGTAATTAGCAGTACATGGGAAGGCATATGCTATGTCCTGGGGTGTCTAACCCAGGAGATAGCAGTTACCCTGCCCACACTGGCGTGCACAGGAAAACATCTGCTGCTTAGCCGGAGCAATTTCAAATCTCCCACCGAGTGGGAGCAGACAGCAAGTCTGTTCTCAGCAGGTTGGAGGTTGAAAAATGCTCCTACCCGTTGGAAGCAGAATTTTCATATGTTTCCTTACCTCCAGTGAAGTGGGCAGGGAAACATGAAAAGATTGTTGTCGCCTGCAATAGGCAGCATTTTTAGCTAGTCCCTGCAGTGTCGCCTTCCACTGGAATCGGGGATCTGGCCTCAGGCCGCAGGGGCATTAGGGTTCCCCCATGGTACTCAACGAAAGTGCTCTAGAGGTGCTCACCCTCGGGAGATAGCTGTTTGCTTTTGCTTGGTGGGAGCTGTGACAGCTTCTGCCAAGAAAAAGCAAACACGCCGCTTCCAGAAAGTGCACCCGCTTACTGGAATCAGAGTTTTCATCTTTTTCCCTGCCCGCAGGCATGCGGGTAGGGAAAGAGATGAAACTATTGCTCCCACACGCAGGGAGCTGCATTTACAGCTGCTCCCTGCGTGCAGGAGCAATGCCGGCTTCCGCAGGAGGCGGGGAGCCAGCTGGGACTGTGGGGGCCCTGAGGCTCCCCCCGCAGGCCCCAACATTTATTTAAAAAAAAAAAAAGATCCCTGCCTTGCGTATTTATGTTACATAAAAATGCAGGGCAGGATTCATTCCGGCACGATGCTTATTTCAAAGAAATGAAACCTCAACAGGAAACATCTGCAGATATAAACAAAGTAGGTCCCCAAATTGAAGCTTGACTTCTGTGAAGTACTAAGCATCCATATTTCTTACACATGGTGAAGGCAGAGCAAGTGTGTTTTCTCTGCATTTCCACCATGAAAAGTTATCTGTAATCCTTGATGGAGGTGCTTGCATCCTTGCTTTTTTCAAGTGTAATGGCTCATGTAGTGACTGTGATGAGTGGGTTCTTTCTTGCCATCTGCTACTGAGACCGGAGATCGTGTTATCCCTTTTAAAAACTACAAATATGTAAAATAGCCTAGAAGCCCTGCCCTTTTGGCCCTGCCTAATTTACTTTCGTGATACGCAATGTCTTTCCCCCATTTTCCCAGGAAGATGGATAGCTTACTAAGATGATCCCCCGAGCATATTTCCCTCTGCTTTTGGAGAAGCGTTCTTGACGCACAGGAATATGATTTCATCTCCTCCAAACAAAGGAGCACTTCATGAGTGGTGTTGGGTAGGCCAACCCCGGCTGCCCCATGGCCAAAGGCAGTGCGTGGCATGGGGTTGAGTGATGTGGCCAGGTCCTGCGTCCAACCCCTGCTCAAGGCACCCTCACCATGCAGTGCTAATTACCCCACATATTACAACACTCATAACAGCATTGATAATATCGATGTAAAATTAGCAGTAAAATTATTGAGGAGAAAACTATGCATGGTAGGGGGCAAGTTATATTTATCTTAAGGCATGAGTTATAGTTACTTGAAATAACTCTAGCTATAATAGCTGAATTTTGATGGTTTTCTACAATTGCAAAGTCAGCCCAGCTATAACGTCTGGTAACCGTGACTATATATATATATATTAGTAAGGAGGAAGTAATGGTCAAAGACATATTAGCAAAAATGCAGACAACCCTGCAAGATTACAATAAAGAGATAATAGAAAGAAAAGATAGAAAATTCAGTAGTGATAGTTTGGACTATCACTATGGCCGTATTTATAATTTTGCAAAGAAATATGACCACTTTAGAACCCAGGAGAAACAAAGTAGATCAGCTGCTGTTATGCAGATAGAGAGTGAAATTAGTTCAGACCCTGGATCAAGTGCTGATGAGTCCACCATGGAGAAAGGGGATTTTCAATGGGAACTCCGGCTCTTACGTATGACGACTCGACAAGGAGGAAACTGAATGCAGCAGGCACAAGAAAAATGAAGTGCAGAACGAGGAGGTGCAAAAGGAAGAGGAACTGACAAGAGCATGGGCAGGAAGTAAAGACCCCAGTGGACACTAATGAGGGGAAAAACCTGGTTGTTAATATCTCGTCCACTAGGGTCACCCCAAATCAGGAAAGGATTCTCAATTTGGGGTTGACGTTTTGCCCAACCTCAACACCGAATTTTATTGACATCTGAATTGAATTGTATTAGTACATAAGGAAATTGAAATTGCCTAAGTAGCACTCCATAAAAACTAAGGCCCACATTTATACTCTGTTTGCGCCGGATTTGCATCATTTTTTTTTTACGCAAATTTGGCGCAAACTTAACTCCATATTTATACTTTGGCACTAGACCCGTCTAGCACCAAAGTTATAGAGTTTGAGTCATTTTTTGTACGTGAAAACCTACCTTGCGCTAATGACATGCAAGGCAGGCGTTCCCGTGCAAAAAATGACACTAAGGCATGTGCGCCTTATTTATCCTCCACCGTCAAAATGACGCTCAGGAGGAGACGGGCCTTAAAACATGGCACCCAGCCTGATTTGCAACGCTTTTTAACACCTGGGTAAGGGCAGGCGTTAAGGGACCTGTGGGCTCATTTCCATGGTGGGAGCCCATGGATGCAGTCCACAGGTGCCCTTCCCTGCACCCAGGGACACCCCCTGCCACCCTCGCCCACCCCTGGAGGATATCCATGGATGGAGGGACCCATCCATAGTGAGTGCAGGTAAGTATATATATATATTTTTTAAGTGGCCTGGGGGGGCCTAACTTGGGCCCCCTTACATGCCACTGTGTTCAATGGCCATGCCCAGGGGACAGCAGTCCCCTGGGCATGGCCATTGGGCAGGGGGGGCATGACTCCTGTCTTTGCTAAGACAGGAGTCATTTCCATGGGGGTTGTGCATCACAAAATGGCGCTAGTCAGGTTAGAGCCAATATTTTTTACTCTAACCTGACTTGCACCATTCTTTGGCGCACAACCCCCAGTCTTCCCTTCGCCTCCGCTGCCCGGTTACCGTCATTTATTTTGACTCTAACCAGGTTGCAGCACCGGCTAACTTCATTCCATAAATAAGGCGCCTGGCTGGCACGTTGGAATGGCGTTAGCCAGCGGTAAACGTTTTGACGCAAATCTGCCCAAGCGCTGATTTGTGTCAAAAAGTATAAATATGGGCCTAAGAGCATGAAAACTTGTGACAAGAGGAGCTCTAAATTATCTAATTCACCCATCGGAGATACAGGAATTAGCAGACAAGATTATAGACATTCCAGTAGAGAAGGGTGCTGTGGAGGCTTCAGTAGAGTATGGATCCAATGAGGGTCCCACCATAATTTCAACTGGGGAAATCCAACTGGGGCATGAAGAGAAGAATGGGTGGTTGTCCCAATTGGAGGTACCACGTATCAACGCTCTCAGACAAATGGGATTCAGTACTGATGAAACAGAAGATAGTGGTTGTAGACCTAAATCCAAATTATGTCTGCGATTGCCTCCGGGTAACAAGGTGGATCTTTTTTACGAGTTGGTTGTGGAGGACTTAAAGAATTTGAGGAGGAAATGGAACTATATCAACTAAAGGAGTAATTTTTTGCCATGTGATTTAAAAGATGTTATGGAGCTCAGAAATAATCTGTCACTTATCATTAAACCTTCGGATAAGGGGGGGCAATATTGTGCTGATGGACAAGAGCATGTATTTAATGGAGGCGAGAAGACAGTTGAATGACACAATCATTATGCCTGCCTACCAAAAAACCTGATGGCTGGGAATGAAAAGGAATATCATTCTAAATTACAGGGATGGTATGATCAAGAATTGTTGGATTGGGACGAGTACCAATATTTATGAGTGGAGAAGGTGAAAATTGGCACAATATATTTCCTCCCTAAAGCCCATAGGAGCATTGAAACACCACCGGGAAGACCCATAGTAAGCTCCATTGGGTCACTCTAGGAAAATACTTCAAGAAATTGTGACTTGATCTTGCAACAGTATGTGACCTGTTTACCATTTCATTTATAGGACTCTGCAGACTTTCTAAGGAAGCTGGACGGGGTCCCTTGGAAGTCTGATTACATTATGGTTACACTGGACGTGATGTACCCCTATACATCCATCAATCCTGAACATGGACTATGAGCCTGCAAATATTTCCTGAGGGATAGACCTATTGAATATCTGGAACACAACCACATGTTGATCAGTATGCTAGAATTTTGCCTCACCCACAATCTCTTTATTTTTTACAACAAGTATTACTACCAGTTACAGGGAACTGCGATGGGCACCTCCTTGGCTTCTTACCTATGCTAATTTGTTCATGGGGTGTTGGGAGAAGGAGGTGGCCTGGACTGAAAAAAATGATCACTTTATGGATAAGGTGGTATTATGGTCTTGCTTCATTGATGACCTTTTTATTTTTTGGGGGATGGAGGTGAATTGGAACTCCAGGAATTCATACAGAGTTTGAATCTTAATCAGCATATCATCAGATTCACTTATTTGCACAGTAATGTTCATTGTGAATTTCTGGATGTTGAGCTGGAGATTTTAGAAGGCAAACTGATTAGTAGGATACATACGAAACTGACGGCAACAAATGCCATCTTGCATGCTAATAGTGGTCCTCCAGAAGTGTTGAAGTGGAGAATTCCTCATAGTCAAATGATAGGAGTGATAATAATCTATTCTACTGATGAGGAATGTAACAAGGAAATTGGGAAGATAATGAAACGGTTTTTAGAACAGGGCTATCCTATGGGTGTGCTGGAGAATTCTCAAGGGAGAATCAACATGAACCTAAGGAAGGAACTACTATATCCATGTAAAAAGGACAATGTGGAGGGCAATAAGGGAATCAGGAGATTGTTCTTGGAGTATAGCACAGCCCAATCTAGTGTAAGGAGAATTTTGTGTAAAAACTGGCACATCTTATGCAGGGATGAGCATTTGAAGAACATTGTGAATAATGGTCCCTGAATAACCTTTAATAAAACCAGGTCAATGGATGACATGTTAACATGTGTTTTTGTTGACACCAGAAGGGAAATGGGGACAGATAATTGGCTGAAAAGTAAGACTAAGGGATTCGTTAAGTGTGACACTTGTAAAGCTTGTAGGTATGGGCTAAATTGTAAGGAGTATCGAACCTTTGAGGGATAAACTGTTAAGATACAAGAGAGAATAACGTGTAACACTGACCACGTAATTTATGTATTAAGATGTGTGTGCAATAAACTATATGTGATGTGGGCAGTACCATCAAGAAACTGAAAGTCAGAATTCTGCAACATAACCGAGCCATTAAGAACGTAGATCGGAGTAATCCATTGGCTACTCATTTTGAGCAATATCATGCTGGGTCTCTAGCGAGCTTTCAGTATTATGGTATAAAATATGGGACTCCTCATCCACGGGGAGGCGACAGGGAGAAGGAGTTGAGAAGGGAGGAATCCTGATTGATTTCTTAATTGGGAACTGAGGCCCCAGGTGGACATAATACTGATGCTGAATTGCATGTCCACCTATAGAATTGGTCGGGTCTCCCCTAATAATTAACTGGTGATTGTGTTATCAATTAGTACTATCTGATTGAGTAGGATTCCTGACCCATTCTCTGAAATCATCTGAGGCTAACTTATAGTTGATCGGTGATTGTGTTATTAATCAGTAATATCTGATTTGAGTAGGATTCCAAACCCAGTCTCTGAAATGATCTGAGGCTCACTTGTTATACCCGTGATTGCAGTTTTTGTCCAAACAAGGTTATGAATGAGTTATACAGGCTTGTGTACCTCGTTATTTACTTGTATTTTTATGAGTGTTTGAAACATTGAATCTTTCTTGGGGGATATTCTTTATTGATGAATTAACTTTTTCCATTAGAAGTGGTGGATGATTTCCCCTATTTGGTGGCCGATAGATCAATAGTCTGTGAAGGCAGAAGTGTACTAACTTTAATGTCTGAAATAGGTGAGAAAGCCCTGTGGTCCCCTTATATGTATTTCTGGAGTGCCTTTTGTAAAAATCCTTTTTTGACTCCATATGTACCCATTGAGTGCCCTTCATAAATCCTTCGATACACCTTTTTCGAAAGAGAATGTAATTGGGATGGCATTCTCTGGATGAGATGTTATATGAACATAAAGTAGTGAGGAATTACATATAACAGCTTCCCTCGGATGGAAGGTGACCTTACATGAAGTATCATTAATTATCTTGGAGTGCACCATGTTAGGCTTATTTTAGTAAATTCTAGCACTTTACATGTGAGGAAGCACTCTAAGTAAGCACCAGCACTTTAGGTGAGATGCAGGTTATAGAAAACAACTTTTTTTAATGTAGGGACTTATTATGTGTATTCAAAAACAGTCTTTTAGTGTATGTTTTAAGGTATTATATTAAGTGCACTTTAGAAAATGCCAGCACTTTATATTTGGTGGGGAGTTTAAGGAAGCATTAGCACTTTATAGTGGGGGAGTGATAGCATTTATTGTTAATTTTGCGTGTGAAATTATGTACTCTTTAATATGCTATATATGAAGGGATATCTCAGAAAAACATTGTATATGTAATGTGGATGATTAGGAACTGTGTTGCATTATATGACGTCGAGTAATTGTAATAAAGCACGAGCAGTTTATATGAGTTTGTGAGGATGATCAGAACCTTATCTTCTAGATATCCTTAACATATGCACTTTACGTGAATAACATGATGCCATGTGCCCCCCCAAAATAGTAAAATTTGATTAATAGAAAGAACTTTCTTAGTAGGAATTTGAGTTGGGTATATGACAATTCATCAATGTATATCTATATGAATTTAAAATCGGTATTAGGAATGAATTTGTCTCTTACGTTCCAAATGTTGATGTATTTTGGAAATGTGTATATTGCTTTATGAGGAGCCCTCTATAAGAACTGGAGAAGGTAAAACACAATTGACGGGGTCATATACTTGGTGAGAAAATGAAGGCTGAATATAGCCATATTGTGGAATGAGTTAGCGCTGTAGCATGCTGGGCTGAGGAAATGGTGGAAGGACGATGTATTAAAAGGGTGCCAGTCATGGAGTATGTTTAGACCTGGTTGAAGGCATGATCATTTTAATGTTTGTTATGCCAAAATTTAATAAAATCCTTTGTTAAAAAATTGAATCTGTGTAGCTGAACAACTCTTTGGTGGTGCCGCCGACTACTGGTTGCTGAAGCTGTGTGTTGGAGAAATATATAGATATACATATATATACTCGATGTGTATATATATATATATATATATACACATACACACATCCAGTGACAGTTACTGTTGGGTGCTTATAGTTAGGTCTGCGTTTCCATAGGAAAGGCATGTTTTGCGTTTGATGAATCTTCACAAAACTTTCCAATAAGTGCTCTTTTTTGCTTACCTACTTCATGGAAAGTTTTGTGGTGATCCATCAAGCAGGGACTGAGAAAACAGTTTGTTCTAAAACACAAAATTCCCTAAGCAATTTCCATAGGGATTTTTGAACAGCGATACAGCCAAAATTGCTGAACAGAATTACCCCAAATTTGTCATGAAGCTAGAATTGGTCCAGGAAGCATGCTTTTTGTGATTTGGTGTAATTCCGTTTAGTAGATTTTGAGAAATTAAAGAACAAAAAATATTTGCCTATCAGGACAGTTGATCTTGAGGGACTCTCATGAGAGTCACGCCAGCACAACTTAAAAAAATAAAATGTTCTGATTGGCCGAGGGGGCTTTTTTCCCTCGGGCCATCTCTCTCCCAAAGAAGTGCCCTAAAGTAACTATAACTTGCACCTTCACCATGCACTGTTTCTGATCTCACATACTACAACTCTCACGACATGTCCTGGAACATGATTGGTAACATCATTGCAACATCTGAAATTAAATAATTGATGACAACTCTGTGCGTGGTGGGGGCGTGAGATGCAGCTACTTTAGGACACAAGTTATAGTTACTTGGGATAACTATAACTGGAGAATGTAAGTGTTTTGTGAGTTTAAAACGTTACGTTGTCACAGAAATTTTCACCTAACTATAATATTACTTTAACCTTTGTTTTTTCAATGAATACATACCCCCACACACATACACACAAACACAGTTACACACAAGGGAGTTTCTGCTTTAGATCATACATACCAGTGTTTGGGAACCAATAATAGGGAAGTTAAGATTTTAAGAAAAAAATGGAGAGATCTTATTTCCACCTTAAATTTCTTTGAAGTGAAAGAAGAAATTATACAATAAATCCATTTTGGCTTGAAAAGTGGTGAGTTTCCCACCAAAGTCAACAATGTTCACGTGTCATAGAAGAATAGCACTTCATGTCTCCATTTATCAGTGTCTCTTTAACACCTTATCCTTGCTCTTCTGACTCCACGCCCCCAGATCTCTTGCATTCCTTCTCACTCCGCAATAGTCCAGTGTAAACTCAAACGTAGATCTCCCCAACCCTTGGTTTGGAGTAACCTTCACATGCGCATTACACCAGTGTTGTAAATGGAGAGGTACAAAAAGGTATTGAGTACCTCTACTTCTATAAATTAAAAAGGAGAGTACCTGCACTTCTCAACACAAGTGCAATACTTATAATGGGAGAGTACCAGCACTTCTCAGGAGCAAACAGGTACTGTAGGATAGTAAGTACCCGCACTTCGATTTTCCATCTAAAATGCTGCGCTACACAGTTTTGGGTGGAAGTATTTCCTAATATGCACTATGTCCCGGAGCGATCCTTCAATGAGCACTGTGTCTCTTCACTCTTAACAAAGAGGGCAGCACCAGTACATTATTTTAGGTTCAGGAATGCGAGGAAAAAAAAAACATCAGATATGAAATAGCCATTCCTGCTCAACCTATCTAAATTAATAAATGGACTTAATCCCACATAGTTACTAACCCAAACATTTTCCCTCAAATATTGAATTTCATTGTTCTCATGATACTTTCATGTAACAAGTTTTTTGACATTTTTCCATTATATATTCATCCTTATTTTTTACATAATCTTTTTAAAGAGTCCAACAATAAATTAACTAATCCCACTTATAATACAACACAAAAGTTAAATCAATACTGTCATATTAAAAATCACCACCCCACTTGTATCACTATCACTCATTCTGAACCACACTCACACACTCAAAACACTGTTTTCATAGGACTACCAAAGAGACGTTTTTCAATAGCCCAATAGAAAGACCACTTCTCATTCACTCTTCCATTGTTGCGTCTTGATCTGGGATCTCTGAATAATATTGGTCAACGCATGTTTTGGTGAATTGAAGATTCTCTATACCACCTTCTTCAGGACCTATGACCGCTAGATTTTCTTCTCTAATCCACGAAAACAAGTGGGGTGTATTCTAATAAAATGGAAAACCATTCATGTATACGAATCAGGACAAACTTAATTACTGAGCCATAGCTTCATAAATACATAATTATCAATTTTCTCCCCAGGCAGCTTCACTCAATCATCAGTTTACCAACCACTGCGTGCCAAGGAACATATGTGTTTTAATAAATGTGCCAAAAAGTGATAGCAAATAGGGAGAACGTTTTAAACCTCCACCACCATAGATTGTCTCACAATCAAGACCCTTCAACGTACCAATCCAATTCAAGGTGTCAATTATAAAACTCTGCTGCCACTAGTAATCTCCCAATCAAGATCTTTCAAAGTACCAAACCAATGATTGTTGTCAGGAATACATTCTTTGTCCCATGAATTACAGTGAGAACATGCACTTCATTCTTACACATAAGGTGGCTAGACCACTACTATATATAACAAACCCAAGCTGGCGTCTTTGTAACTTCCCTGGACAAGTTTGGTTATTAAAAGTGTTATCTTAAGATTATCCTAATATGAATCAAAAACCCATACACTTCACTGGGCATCACATCCTTCAACAAGACTGGACTACCATCCAATGTCCAATTATATATAGGATTTACCAAGTTATCAGTCCACCATTCAAATCCAAAAGACCTCGATTCTCTTATTTCACCACCTACAGTTGGTGCACTCCTTCCTCTTTTCAGTTGTCCTAGTGGCTACTTTAAAGTGCCTAAATTAAACATGTAATGCAGCTCATGTAGGATGCCCACACAAGTGGATATGTCTGTACATGCACTATTCCTTCTGCTATATTTCCAACTCTCTTAAACAGACATAGTCAATATATTTCCTTAATTGCGCAAGCTGGAGATATCCACACTATTTTCTCCTCCGAGACGGACAACTGGTTGGGCTTTTGCAAGAGAAAAACAACACAATTCAACTTAATGTCTGACTTCAATATTATAGATGTTAAGTGGATACAAAGACCACAATATATATGTCCCTTGTAGCAACCTATTAGGAGACAGCCAAAGCAGCTCATTAACCATAACCCAATACAATGCAATATAGATTTAACTTAGAGGTTATGACCATTGTGATATTATCAGTGATGAATCATCGAGAATTAAAGTCTGTTACAGCACCAGTAGCAATTTTAAATTTTAAAAGAAAATCATAAAGGTAATTGACCAAACAAATACATTCTTATGTAAGGTAAGAGAATCACAAATTACTTGAATTTCATATTTGAGAGGACCATCAACCAAAACAACAGGAGGTGTGGAAGAACCACAGTAAAAAAGGGCAGATACATTAGGTCTGACCCATGAAACATTCAAGTGTGATTTATCCAGTGCTTAATTTGTGCTTCTTGTTTCCGGTGCTTAGCACCGGCACTTATTTTAGAGGGCCGGGGCTTATTCTTCTGCCTAAAGCATTTTCTGCAAGCAAAAGACACATATGGGAAAGACGGAGGAAGAGGAAAAACGAAAACGCGTCACAAAGGGAGAAAGTAGAAAGCTCTAGAGTGAGCTGGAGGGGCAGGAAGTGGCTGTAAATGGATTGAAGAGGCCCGAGATGGCCTAAGGATTACGCTGCCTCAGAATTCTGAGTTCGCACATTTAATTTCAGCAGCTGCATGTTTAAGAGGTGGGTTGGGGCACCGGCACGTTTTTATTTACAAATTAAGCACTGGATTTATCGCCCAAATGGAAAAATACAGGAATGACTTGCTTGCTTATAAAGAATGGACCAAAGTCAGGTGGCCTATGTTTCACAGCGAGCTGGCACGTAGGCAGAAAACAAGAAGAAAACCACACCTTCTTTTCAGGTTCAAAAATAGAGGTAGGAGTTCGGTGATGACCCACAGCTTTCTTCGTATCACTCTTATTTTGTTGCAAGATGTTGGAAATAATTTGTCTTTGTAATATACATGTTCCATAAAATATGAGACTATTGGAACTAAGGGAACAACACTTAGGGCCTGATTACAACTTTGGAGGAGGTGTTAATCCGTCCCAAATGTGACGGATATACCACCAGCCGTATTACGAGTTCCATAGGATATAATGGACTCGTAATACGGCTGGTGGTATATCCGTCACTTTACCGTCACTTTTGGGACGGATTAACACCTCCTCCAAAGTTGTAATCAGGCCCTTAGAGTTGATTTAAAAGCATGTGAGTGAAAACCCTAAAGTTAGTAAAAAAAAAGTACACTTTGCTTGCACAGTGATTGGCATTACTGTATGAACATTTAGCCAGTGATAAATAAGTACATCATCTGTTTATGTGGCGTTACTGTAGCATCACAAATAGTGCTTCAGACATTATTAACAATTCCTGTTTAACCATTGATCTGTGGATGCCAACCAAATGAAGATTCTTTTTGATGGCAAGTGACGTTTAGAGGGCCTCGACCTGATATTACGGTGTGAGGCAGGTGATATAATGGGTATATGTTGACTGTAAGATGTCGGCTATGTTAGTTGCAGATAGAGCTGCTATGAAGGTGGTGAAAGGAAACATTTTTCAAAATGTATCGGCTGTGACCATTATGATGTGATAGCCGTCAGAAGGTGTTAAATCCGTTATATCAGTGTAAACTGCATGCACAGTCAGAAGCTACTCCTAAGGGCTGTAAATACCTACATGACTTGCCCTCAAGGGACTTCTGCAGGACACACACATGACAAGCTTGAAACATACTTCTTTCTGGGCAGAAGACCACCATAAAGAGTAGAAAGCTAGATTTAGGTCGGACTTGATTTCCCCTGTGTCCCACAATTGTAGTATTGGTGGCACATTCTCATCGTGTACTCTTGTAATGTTCAGTTGGAATGAATTCAGCTTGTAGAAATCAGAGGTTTTGGCTTAATACCGAAGGTGTTTTGCTTTGCATTGTTTCGCTTTGCATCTCTTACAATTCAGCTGAGTTATTGTACACATGTGCTTTTCAAACTCCTTGTAAATAGAATTGCGCTGCCCCAGTAATAAGTTGGGAAAAAGAAGGGGTTTTACATGGTTATTATGGTTTTCAGCACGATGGTGAGACAGTCCATCGGCTATGGTGATCTTACAGAATATATCTTGTATGAAAATCAAATTGAGAAACAAAGTAGGAACCCTGAATGTTATAGGTTCCTGGCAATGATCAAGGGCTCCCTGTCTTTGCACAGTGGAATTTGTTTCAGCCCCGTCTTTGGGTTCTGTTCCTTCTAGCTGGTAATTTCTCCAGCCATGTGACAAGTCTCAAAAGAGCAAACCTATGATCGGTACCGTTATGAGATGCCACCCACTCTCAGGTTCTAGCAGCAAAGAAAGAGGTACTCCGATGGCTGCACTATTGAATCGAGATGCAGGCTATGGCATCGCATGCCCTTAGAGACCCAACTACGAGCCTCCATCGGACCCAGACAGAAAAGAACACTGCAAGCCTACAGTTCTTTTTTCTATAGTTCTTTACTGGTTTTCCAGATATTGACATTTCCTATTACCTCTGTCAGTCATTGTCATCACCACAGTCGCTGCGGCTTCTGATGTACAGATGAACTGTGATCTTACATTATCATAGAGCCGTTTTATCACAACAAATGAACTATAATCATTTTTCTTCGAACAAAGGGGCATATTTATACTCTGTTTGTGCTGAATTTGCGTCATTTTTTTAAATGCAAATTCGGCGCAAACCTAACTCCATATTTATATTTTGACCCTAGACCCATCTAGCGTCAAAATATAGCAGTTAACGTCCTTTTTTTGGATGCGCGAACCCACCTTGTGTCAGTGAGATGCAAGGTAGGCGTTCCCGTCCCAAAAATGACTCTAAGCCTGTAGCACCTTATTTATTCTCCCGTGCAAAAAAAGGTGCACAGATGGGAGGCGGGTCTAAATAATGGCGCTAAGCCTGCTTAGCGCCATTATTTAATGCCTGAGTCAGACCAGGCGTTAGGGGACTTGTGGACCCCTTTCCATGGCCAAACACCATGGAATGGGCCCAAAAGGTGCCCACCCCAAACCCAGGAACACCCCCACCCACACCAGAGTATGGGGGACCCCATCCCAGGTAAGTAGGGTAAGTATAGGTAAGTATTTTTTTAAAAAATGTCTAAGTGCCATTGGGGGCCCTGAAATGGGGCCCCGTGCATGGCACTGGGTGCAGTGGCCATGCCCAGGGGACACTGGTCCCCTGTGCTGGCCATTGGAGTGGTGGGCATGACTCCTGTCTTTTATAAGACAGGAGTCATGTGGTATAGATGGCTTTGTGTCAGGAAATGACGCTAGGCTGGTTAACAGCATTTTTTTTGCCTCTAACCAGCCTAGCCTCATTTTTTAAGGCAAAACCCCCTTTATCCGCGCTGCCACCCCACCGACTAACGTCAGTTTTTCTGATGTTAGCCCAACCTTAGCGCCGGCTTGCGGGATTACATAAATTTGGCGCCTGGCTGGTACTTTGGAATGACGCAAGCCAGCGCTATACTTTTTGCTGCAAAACTGCTTTTGCACAGTTTTGGGGCAAAAAGTATAAATATGGCCAAAGATTTAAACATTTTCAATGCAACCCCTGTACACCTAACACCCCAAACCACTGTGCTCTCTATGTATACCTTACAATTACTGGTGTTCTGATTATGTATTGCCCACAATGGGATTCCAAGTGACATAGACGATGAGATGTATCTTCCACAATATCTCTAATACATAGTGTCCATGTGCCAGTCCCCCTGCCGGAATGGGATAGGAAAGTGTATATATGTTATGTATCAGCAAGGTACTATTGCGATAAGGTTGTGCATTTTATTAAAGCTTAGTGTGGTCATGTGGGCATTTCATCTGATTTGGCTTTCTCTGCTAGGAGTAGTGTGTCCAAGCTTGTGGTAACACATCCCCTCTTTGCCTGCTGATATGCATGCTTCATCACCTGTATCTCTGCTGTGTGCCACCTGATTAAGTCTCGCAGCCATTGTGTGATCGGTGGGGCCACCGATGCCTTCTACTGTATAACAATTGTTTGTTTGCTGAGGAGCAGAGCCAGATCTCTTAACCCGGAGATGTGCTTAGCTGGCCTTGGTCTCGAGCAGCGTACTAAAAGGCATACTGCAGCCATGAAGGGCAGCAGCCTACTCGTCTACTCAGTTAGCAATGTGAGGATAGTGGTCCAACAGGAAAAAATGTGTGGGCAATCTCATTCCATGTGGATAAAATCCTCCATCTCAGTCTGGCATCTGGGACATTCGGGTGGCAGCTCTAGGTATTTTGTAGCGAGACCGGCAGGGGACACCTAAGTGTGGTGCAAGTAATTGAGTTGCATGTATTTGAAGCATGGATTCTTATTCACAATTTTAGTTTTAGTTTAAGAAGATCATGAACGACTTGGTCAAAGTTATTCTATTTGCCCTGGTTTGGGCCAGGATAGTGTGGTACCCGGAACTCCTGAGCATGAGCATCTGTCCTCTGATTAGGCTACTACTTTGGAAGTACCTCCCAGGTATGTGGATTTTTTTTTTAAAATAAACTACTTGTCCAATAGGCAAAAATGCAAGGTAAATCTACTTATCCTGCAAAAAGTCTCCTTGTCCTCCCAATCCCTACATCAGTTCTAAGGCCTGACACAGATACATAATACATATTTGTTTACCCTTTTTGCTGCTGGCCTTCTCCACCCCCTACCTCATCCTCCCCCCCCCCCCTCACCCATTGGGAATCCGCTTCTGTCATACCCAGAGGACCAATTAGAGGGGAACTTGCGCAGCGCATTAAATGCGATCAAAGCACAAATGGGCTTCTGGCGCAAACTTCCGCTAGCCCTCACAGAGAAGATAGCCCTCTTTATAACGATCATCCTCCCCTGCCTCCTCTATCACTTCACTAATGTCCCGGTGGTCCCAATCGGCGCTTTTTTCAAGAATTAGATCAAATACTTGGAGAGCTATTCTGGGGTGGGGGGCGATGCCAAGTAGCCTTGCATAAACTCCAGCTACGTGTGGGACCCGGGGGGGGCTGGGTGCTCCATCCTTCGAAAATTACTATCTGGCGGCTCAGCTTCAATGGTTTTCCCTGTTGGTTGGCGGGTAGGAACATCTATGAGACTAGCACTGACAAAGGGCTACTCCTCCTTAATGTTCTGCGACAGTTCCTGTACGCCCCCTCCCATCACCATCAATCCTGGTCCCTCCATAAGTGGGTGGCCCGAAAATGCATCGCAAGGATGCTGCTGCTGAGGTGCCATGTCACATCTATGCCCGATCACTCTCCTCAGACCTCCCTGGTCCCCTAGGGCCCTTCACACCCCAATACCTCACAGAGTGGCATACACAGTCGCTGTTTACAGTGGGGAACCTCATCCATAGCTCTGAACTCCTATCGTTTGAACAGCTACAGCAGGAATAAGCTGTCCCCCTGGCCAATTCCTAACACATAGACACTTATTAGCAACTCTCTGGACCTTCTGGGGCATAAATGTTGAGGAGCTACTGACACACCAAGTGATCCACACCCTACATAATATGAGGGAGGGCTGCCACCTTATTACATGGATACACACAGCAATCAGAGACCACACTGGATACCCCTAAATGTCCCACCGCCGAATATAGGAGGAGGACCTTGGCTGACCCCTGCATGATTCTGAATGGTCCACAGCACTGGAATCCCCACACAGCGTCTCCCGAAATGCCCACTTCAAATACATACAGTATTCCATCCTCCATAGGACATACCTAATGCCAGCTCGTTTAACTGGCATGTTCCCCACGACCCCCTTGACATGCCCGAAATGTCAATCCCCCTTAGCCACCTCCAACATATGCTATGGGCCTGCCCAGACTTGGCAACCTTTTGGCAAGACATACACTCTGCTCTAGCTACAATCACAGAGCTCCCTAACCTCCATGCATGGGGATCCACAGCCTTCCACATATACTCCAGATGAAAAACCCCAAAGGTCAGAGCCTGATTCGCTAATCTTGCACTCTTATTAGCCAAACGCCTAATTACAATAAATTGGCGCTCCCCTCATCCTCCCCCCTCTCCCAGTGGACAGCAATGCTCATCACATGGAGCACTGCAGAAAGCGCATCTCTACACTGGGAAGAAGTACAGCAAATATGCAGGTGTCCAATCCACCTGCCTGTTACGCAATGCTCTTTCAGCTCCAGGGCCTAGTGGCAGATGCCTCCCATGACGTCTCCTACATCCCCCCGCCCAACAGAGAAACCTAGTGAACCTACCTACTCGCCAGCCCCTTGCCCGACTCATACACCTACTGTCCAACATGCCCTATTCTCCCCACTCATGCCTCACCCCAGTTACACTCATTCCTCTCGTCCTGAACCCTTTGAATCCAGCTCTACATCTCAAATCACCCTCCCATCCTTGAGATTTGCCCTTTGCAATACAGTCAGCCCCCTCCACTCTCCCACCCTTTACCACTTCACCCCTACATGTGCACCCATTATTTATACTGTTCTCGCCACACTGGAGTGGCTTTGCAATTATTTGTTATCCTATAAGCACCTGGCTAATGAATGTACTTGTTGCAATATCTATCTATGCTGTATGAAAACTGTTTGATCACATTTTTCCACTGAAAACAGACCCATTTTTTTCAATATGCCTAGCTGTGAATGTTGGGCCCTAGCTCATCCGACACCTAGGGAAACCTAGCAAACATGTACATTTTTGAAAACTAGACACCTGGGGTAATCCAGGATGGGGTGACTTGCGTGGCTCTTACCAGGTTTTCTTACCCATAATCCCTTGCAAACCTCACACTTTGACTAAAAACACATTTTCCTGTCGCGCCCCCAGCCTGCTGTGCACTGCCTTCTGGCAACCATTCAGCAACAGGCTTAGGAACTGCAACAATTACGCAATGAGAATACTGCTTTACGACAGGCTTTGGCTTTCCGCAGTGCAGATGTTCCGACCGTCTCCACCTCAACACCTCGTTTCTCCAGTGAACCAACAAAACTGCAAGAGTTCCTCGATGCATTAACTGTGTACTTTGCCTTCCGATCCACACAATTCTCCCATGACAAGACAAAGGTGGGGCATCTTATCAGTGCTCCATCCGTTCCTGCCTTGGCCTGGGCAACTCCGATGGTATCATCCAATGATCCAGTATTGTCTGACTATCCAGCCTTCGTGAATCGATTCAAACAGATGTTTAGCAATCCAGGATTGGAGGCCTCTGCTGAAGAAGCATTATGTGACATTCAACAAGGCTCTCAAGATGTCCTCCAATATATTACCCGTTTTCGACAGCTTGCGGCCGAGACAACCTGGGTGGAACGAACTCTGGTTACTCTATTCCGTAGAGGACTTAAAGAGGAGATCAAAGATGAGTTAGTACATTCCACCCAAGTTGAAGATCTTCGTGGGCTGATGGATCTAGCTCTTTCCATCGAATACCGTCTTCAAGAATGACGCATGGAAAAAAGAAAAAGTAGAGGACCTTCCCAGCCAAGTACTTCAAGTGTCTTTTTGCATCGTCCAGAGGAACCTCGTCCTCCCGTCAGAGACACATGATGCAGGTGGATACCACTCGAGGCCTACTTTCCGTCAGTGAGCGGGAAGAAAGACGTAAGAAAGGATTGTGCCTGTATTGTGGTGCTGCCGGTCACATGCTTCGTACTGCCCCGTTCGTCCTCTAAGACCATCGGGAAACGTCACTTCCCGTCCTCTGTAAGAAGGGAGGGGACGGGATCATCTGCTATACCTTCCATCAGTTCATTCAAGGACAATGCCACAACTTTGTTTATGCTTCCTGTGACGTTACAGTTACCTGACGGTTGTGAAGAAAGAACAATGTCCTTACTAGATTGTGGTGCTAGTGGCAGATATATGGATAAGTCTTGGGCCACAACACAACAAATACCAACACGACCCAAAGAAGTTCCGGAACAAGTTCACACAGTGGATGCTCCTTAATATCTTCTGGTCCAGTCGATACTACCACCCTGACACTAAGTTTACAATTTGGGAACCACCAAGAACACATCTCATTTGACCTAATATCATCTCCCAATCATACTATCATTTTAGGAATTCCGTGGTTCATAAGACATAACCCTTATGTTAATTGGGAAACCAGGACTATTTTCCTGTCCTCACAGTTTTGTCATGAAAATTGCTTTGCGTCAGACACATGCTGGTCAACCAAGAAGTTGATGCCTACTGAAATCACTACAGGATGCTCCATTAATACAGTTCAAGGTGTCCCTGATCACTATCTAGAATTTCAGGATGTATTCCAGAAACCATCCAGACCTGAGTTACCCCCACATCGAAAATATGACTGTGCAATTCCCTTGGAACCTGGGGCGATCGTTCCCTTTGGGAGAATGTATTCACTCACGGTACCCGAAAAGGAAGTTCTCAGAGTATCTGCAAGAAAACCTGCACAGCGGTCTTATTGTACCTTCATCCTCTCCGGTGGGGGCTCCTCTCTTTTTTGTACCCAAGAAGACGAAGGATCTTCGTCCCTGTCTGGACTTTCGTGGCCTAAATAAGATCACTATAAAAGACCGTTATACTTTGCCCCTCATCAAGGATATTCTAGAGGCAGTCAGAGGGGCTCAACGATTTACCAAACTAGATCTTCGCAGAGCTTACCACCTTTTGCTCATCAAAGAAGGAGACAAGTGGAAGACTGCCTTCCGAACCCCATTTGGTCATTATGAGTACAGAGTTATGCATTTTGGTCTTACTAATGCCCCCTCCATTTTCCAAAGGTTTATGGACTCTGTGTCTTCGGATCTCTTGAATCATACGGTAGTCATCTACGTAGACGATATCCTTATTTATTCTAGACATCCTGAACTTCATTCTACTCACGTGAAACAGGTCCTCCAAAGACTCAGGGTACATCAACTGTCCTGTAAACCAGAGAAATGTGAGTTCGATAAGACCAAAGTCAAATATTTGGGTTATCACCTTAGTCCCACTGGAATAGCTATAGACCCGGAAAAGGTACAAGCCATCCTAGACTGGCCTTCCCCTTCCTCTATTAAGGAAACGCAAAGTTTTCTAGGACTGGCTAACGCTTATCGACAGTTTATTTTGGATTTTGCAGAACAAACCAGCCACATAACTCAAACATTAAAGAAGGAGAATTTAAGTAAAGGCTTTGTCTGGACAAGGGCGGCTGAAACAGCTTTTCAAAGTCTAAAAGAGGCCTTCACTCAAGCACCGATATTGAGACACCCAGATACCAACAAACAATTTATTGTTGTTACTGATGCTTCTGAAAGAGCCATCAGAGCTGCCTTACTCCAACAACAACAAGATGACGGTCTAGAACATCCTGTGTTCTATTTGTCCCACGTACTCTCTGTGTCAGAACAACATTACTCCGTATTAGAAAGGGAGTTATTATCCCTGAAAACAGCCTGTCTAGAGGGGAGACAGTTCCTTATGGGTTCCAAAGAGCCCTTCGAGGTGAGAACAGGCCATCGTAACCTACAATGTTTACGTAATTTTCAATGCCAGAACAGTCGTCAGGCTCGTTCGGCCTTTTTCTTCAGTCAGTACGACTTTTATGTCACCTACATTCCTGGACCCCAAAACATACTGGCCGATGCTCTGTCTCACCGTTATCCAGATTGTACTCGCACTCCATCACAATATCTGCTTGAGCCCAGTAAAATTATCGGTGTAGCTCAATCTTTCCTGGATGAGGTACAACTGGAATATTCCAATCTTTCTGATCAAGAGTTAGAGAACTTAAACCCCCTAATACGTAAACAGAAGGGGTATTATTATTATTATAAGAACCTGTTGTTCCTCCCAACTAGCAGTGTAAGAGAAAAGGCGCTACAAATGTGCCATGATTCTACGGTTGCTGGTCGTAGAGGCATCAAGGCCACACAGGAATTACTCTTGCGCTCCTTCTGGTGGCCTACCTGGAAATTGGATGTCGAAAGATACGTTCAGGCCTGTCCCATATGTGCCCAAGTAAAAATACCCCATACCAGACCTGCAGGATTACTACAACCATTACCTGTTCCACCTGCTCCCTGGCACACCATTTCTACTGATTTCATGTGTTCACTACCTCCATCAGCAGGAAACCGGGTCATCATGGTCACAATAGATTCCTTTACTAAGATGGCTCACTTCACTGCCCTGAAAAAATTACCTACCTCTCAAGAACTAAGTCAGATATTTATCCATCATATTTTTCGTCTCCATGGACTCCCACACAGCATTGTATCCGATAGGGGACCTCAATACATCTCCCGGTTTTGGAAACATTTCTGTAGAATACTGAATATCAATATAGCACTATCATCTGGTTTCCATCCCCAAACCAATGGACAGACCGAACGCCTCAACCAAGGACTAGAGCAGTACCTTTGCTGCTTTTGTAATTCTACGCAGAGCAACTGGAACACTTACCTTCCTATCGCTGAATTCTCTTACAATAACACTGTCCATAGTGCCTCCAAGGTCACCCCCTGTTTCTGTTCTTATGGCTATCATCCTACCTCTTTTCCTACTACTCATCAGTCTACCTCTTCTCTTCCTGCTGTCACTTAATTTTCCAGACGACTTCTACAGATTCATAGATTGATTCCACCTAACTTGTTGAACACTAAGAGATACATGAAGGGAATAGCAGATAAGAAGCGTAGGGCTGCTCCAGTATATCACCTCCAGGATAAAGTCTGGCTTTCTTCCAAATTTCTGCCTTTGCGACTTTCTCAGAACAAGTTTACACCTCGTTACTATGGTCCCTTCCATATTCTTCAGCTGATTAATCCTGTCACTGTCCGTCTTCACTTGCCTCGTACCTGGAAGATTAATCCGGTCTTTCATGTTTCCCAGCTCAAACCTTATGTGCCTGATCCTTACTCTCGGCAGTTTCCTTGTCCTCCTCCTTTGTTAGTGAATGATGTACCAGAATATGAGGTACAGGAGATTTGTGACTCTCGTATCTTTCACAACCGTCTTCAGTATCTGATTCATTGGAAGGGTTACCCTCTCAGTGAATGCTCTCGGGAAGATGCATCTTCTGTTCACGCCCCTCTTCTGACTCATCGCTTTCACCGCTTGTTTCCGCACAAACCTAGACCTTCGGGGGGGATCTACTGTCGCGCCGCGGCACGCGAACCAAACATTCGGCTCGGACCACGCAGCGCCCCCAGCCTGCTGTGCACTGTATGAGGCACCAAATTGGGCAACAGGCCTCGTTTCTACATAGCGCGACGCGCTTACAGGCAGGTTTAACCCTCCCCCACTCACCTGTTCTTGTTTTCTTCTTCTTTCTTTTCCTTTTGCATTGTGCCTCCCTTTATGTTTTTGCTTTTTCCCATATTACCCCTCTCTTCCCAGCATGCTTAGTTTCCCTACTCTATATGGCTCCTAGTCCATTATGTTCTATGTGTTTTTCCGTATCTAAGATGGTGTCCTTGCACTTCCTGTGGGTCGCTTCCTGTTTTTTGGTATATAAGGGCTGTGCTTCTTTCTCTCTTTGCGCTGCAACACTTTCTGTTTGGATGGTGTCTTCTCTCCAGCTTCCTCGTACTCAATTCTGGTTCACGTCCGTTCCAGTGTTGTTTCCTGTTCTTTTTGCTCTTGTATTTACCTTTCATTTTTGCTCCTGTTTCAGGAACTTTTCCTTTCTGGTTGTTTTTTTCCCTTTTAGGTTTTTTTTCTCTCTGGGACTACTTCTGAAGGACACGGCCTGCCCTTGGCGTTTCCATTGCCTGCAGCACCGTGGCTACCAGAAAGAGTTGCCCCTACCTGGGCCAAGGCCGAACATTCAGGAACAAGATCCTCGCCACTCGTTCTGCGGACTCCAGGTTAAAGCAGCGCGAAAGTCGTGACATTTCCTCACATTTCTTTGATGGAAAGTTCAGGAATCTGCAGGGATCCTCAATCTTACTTCCACCAAGAATTCTGCTAAGTCTTATTATAAAAATGGTACCTCACTTGTGGGGGTAGGCCTAGTGCCCCCTACAGGAAATGGCCATAAAAGCAACATGGATACATTTTTCCATGCAAAACTGACCTGCTTTTTGCAAAGTGGGTAGCTTTGGTTTTTGGACCCCAGCTCAGCAGGCATCTAGGGAAAGCTAGCAAACTGCAATTTTTTTAAAACTAGATACACAGTGAGGTCCAGAATGGAGTGACTTGCATGGCTCTCACCAGGTTGTTTGACTAAGAATCCTTTGCAAACCTCAAACTATGACCAAAAACACACTCTCCTCACATTTGTGAGAACTGTGATAGAAAGTTCTGAGATCTGCAGGAAGCCACAAACTTCCTTCCACCCAGCACTGTCTTAAGTGTTCTGATAAAAATTGTACCTCACTTGTGTGGGTAGGCCTAGTACCCGCAGAAGGAAATGGCCCAAAATGCAACATGGATACATCAGATCTTTTTACACAAAAATGTCCCATTTTTTTGCAAAGTGAGCAGCTGTGTTTTTTAGCCCTAGCTCAGTTGGCACCAATGGAAACCTAGCAAAACTGTACATTTTAGAAAACTACACAACTAGGGGAATCCAGCATGGCTTTCTTTCATCAGGTTGTTTCACCCAGAATCCTTTGCAAACCTCAAATTTTGACTAAATTAAACACATTTTCCTCAAATTTCTGTGATGAAAAGTTCTGGAATCTGCAGAACGCCACAAACTTCCTTCCACCCAGCATTCTCCTAAGCCTTTTGATAAAAATGATACCTCACTTGTGTAGGTAGGCTTAGTGCCTGCGGAAGCAAACTGCCCAAAGGCAACAAGAATACATCAAATTTGTCTACAGAAAACTGACCCATTTTTTTCAAAGTGGGTAGCTGTGGTTTTGGGCCCTAGCTCAGCTGGCACTGAGGGAAACCTAGCATACCCATACATTTTTTAAAACTAGACACTCAATGAAATCCAGGATGGAGTGAATTGTGTGGCTCTAAACCAGGCTGTGTGACCCAGAATCCCTTGCAAACCTTAAGCTTTGACTAAAAACAAAATCTACTCGCATTTATGTGATGGAAAGTTCTGGAATCTGTGGAAAGTCACAAACGTCCTTGCACCCAACATTCCCCTATGTTTTCTGATAGAAACAGTACCTCACTTGTTTGGGTAGGTATAGTGCCCACAACATAAAATGGCCCAAAATGAAACATAGATACATCAATTGTTTCCACTCAAAACTGACCTGTTTTTTGCAAAGTGGGTAGCTGTGGTTTTTGGGCCATAGCTCAGCCTGCACCTAGGGAAACTTAGCTAACCTGTATATTTTTTAAAACTAGACAGCTATGGAAATTCAGGATGGGGTGACTTGCATTGATCTCTTGAGGTTTGTTATCCACAAAACCCTGCAAACCTCAAACTTTGCCTGAAATCCCTCATTTTCCTTACATTTCTTTGATGAAAACTTCCAGAATCTGTAGGAATCCCCAAAATTCGTGCCACCCAGCATTGCCTGACCTGTGCAGATAAAAATGCTGCACCACTTGTGTGGCTAGGCCTAGAGTCCTGGAGGCTAATTGGTTGTGGGAAAGGAACAAGTTCATCGTAGATTTTGAAAATATAATTTGTAGTGATTATAAAATCAAAAATCCTGCACTAACAATTGGCCTTTTTTCTTAGGAGTAAGGTATGGGTGTAGCGTCTATGGTTCATCCTTGAAATATTCCTCAGTATTCGATTGCCACTGGTGGCACCGTGGGTCCATAGTCATTCACCTGATCGTTTCAGCTGCTGGCCATATGTCCTGGCCAGTGCAGAAACACTATCACATTCAATTCTCCACAAACTTGAGATCGAAGATGACCCTCCCTAGATGACTGAGATATCTGTAGTGGGGTATAAAAATGGCCCGCTTACCAACCCACTGGCAATGGGATTCCTAAAAAGCACACCACTACAGCCACACACCTCTTTGAGAAATCTCTTATATAACATTACAAAATAATAATAACACTCAAAACTGGAGTTGTTAAATAAAAGAGTTTGGGTTAATAAAAGTCCTCAAAGTGTTAACACTGACCAAATAAGTGATAAAAGTATTTTCATGATTGGGCATATATTTTATGATCCTCAACTCTACTCATTCTGCCACTTACAAAACATCCTCTAATGTTGCCAACAAGAAGCAATGTATGGAAGTAACCTTGTAGCAAATGTATATAAATTAAATGAAACTCAAAGCATCCCTTTCAGTTTGAGTATGAACATTTGTTTATGTCCTCATTGAAATCATTCACATGTACCAAGGTATCGCTGCAAAACTCTTAAAGAGTCCCCTTTCAATGATACTGCCAGAAATGTTCATGTTCTGAATGGTCAGAAATGTTCATGTCCTGTTTTGGCTCCTATTTTACTAATTTTTGTGGGAAAGTTGGCAAATCTGTCAAAAACATCATTAACCCATACTAGTTCTTAAAGGTTAGTCAATTTCTAAAACTCTATGTCCATCCAAACAGACAATGAAAAAACTCACCACCATCAAAACAAAATGTTGGATGTTGTATGTTCTTCAGCAAACACGTGCTTCTAGGAAAATCCAGCTCCCTGCACATTTTTCAGTGTGGCAAAATGTGCATTGCTGTACTCACTGACTTGAAAACACTCCTCCTCTCCACACTGCCTAGAGAATCAGGTTCAGTCAGGTGTGATCACTGCTGCATAGTTATTTAGTTGTATCCAAACTACCCTCAGTTAATTCCCTTACAGAAGGGATCACCTCAAAAGAAAGTTCCAAACAGCCCTCCCCGAACTATTCCATCTCCTCACCTCTTATAATGGCCACTTTTTTAACTTCCGATAGCTCACCTTTCAAATACCTCCCATTACCAGCCAATTCACATGCGTTTATGAGTGATGTCCTTTTGGGGTTCTTGAGTTAGCAGTTCTCTTCATCCTACCTAGCTCCTTTGATTCCTTATCCTTCGGATACAAATCAAACACATTCTTGATTCATATTGTGTTCTTTCCCAGCATGTCTGTCCAAATCCAATGGTTGAGGATGCTGGCTAAAAGCCTATTAAAATATGTATAGGTTACAACCTGTTTGCCATGATTGGTGCAAGCGCCATACACAGGTAGTCTAAAAATTATGTTCTTGGACAGGCTAGATAAAGGGGGTCATTACGACCCTGGCGGGCGGCGGTAAGTTGGCGGTAACACCGCCAACAGGCTGGCGGTGTTCCGCCAGCTATTATGACCGTGGCGCAATAGCCACGGCCATGCCGCCGGCCCCTCCACTATACCGCCAGGCTTCCGCAAGCACCGCTGCCCTGGGGATTATGAGTCCCCGACCGCCAGCCTGACCGTGGCGGTAAACACCGCCATTGAAAGGCTGGCGGAAAGGGGACTTGGGGTCCCCCTGGGGGCCCCTGCACTTGGCATGGGCAGTGCAGGGGCCCCCAGGCATAGCCCCGTCGCGTGAAATGCGCGACGGGTGCTACTGCACCCGCTGCACATCAGCATTGCCGCCGGCTCCATTACGAGCTGGCAGCAATGTTGATGTGACTTTTCCGCTGGGCCAGCGGACGGTAACACTGTTACCATCCGCTGGCCCAGCGGAAAAGTCATAATAGGGAGCCAGGAATACCGCCGGCAATGGCGGTATTCTGGCTCCCGCAGCCTCGGCGGTCTTTTTGAAAGACCGCCGAGGTTGTAATGACCCCCAAAGTGTCTTGCAAAACTTGGGAATTTCATAAATATTTTGACAAAAGGACCAGTCCAGCCCGCAATGTAACCGTATACCCATTCTTGGGTCTTGTACACACCATTGGAACAAAGCTGACTGATGAACCCTAATAAAGGCAGACCTACTCTGCTGTTGCATGCGTTCCATTTCAGAGAGAACCTAGCCTGGCAGTTTGCACTGGACTATCCTTACTGGAGCATGGCCAAGAGTAAATTGCATATGACTGGGTCCAAATTGAGGTGGCATAATGTGCAAAACAACAATAGACTGGGATGTAGCATAATTTCCAATGCTGAGAATAATTCTAGCATTCTATCCATCACTTTTTTGTATACTTCAGTGTGACACCCTATCTGGGATGGGTGTACCCAGGTATGAGTCATGTGCACACTGTGCCACTGAAACAAAACTATACTTGGAGGATGAGTCATAATAAGGCTGAAACTGGTCTTGGGCTGCTTGTGTTCTGTGTCAGAGATGGCCTGGCCTGGAAGTTCAGCTTTGACTGTTCCCTTTGGAGCAGGATGTAGACTGATCTGCATATGACTGGGTCCAAACTGAGGTGGCATGGCGTGCAATTACAGTTGCTGATATTAATTCAAGCATTCTTTCCATCACTCTTTTTGTATACTTTGGGCATTACAAGGTTTGAGAGGGAGAAAACTAGGTAATACCCCATATCTGCTATAATATTAAAGTGTGACAGCACACTGCTGGCATGTTAGCACCCATCCTTCCAAATGCATTGCAGTTAAAAATTGGGTTTCTGGTTTGCACAGTTAGACACCCTGTCCAAGCAAGAACCACAACCATAGTCAGGGTAAGTCACAAACACACCCTAAATTAGCATGTTCTCACCCCCAGTAGCTTGGCACAGAGCAGTCAGGTTTAACTTAAGAGGCAATGTGTTAAGTATTTGTGGAACACTTCAAAAATAAAACAGTGAAAACACCACACCAAAAAGATACCACACCTGGTTCGAAAAATAGTGCATACTTTAATAAATAAAACAAGACCAAAATGACACAAATCTAATAAGTAGAACTTGAGTTATGAATTTCCAATGGATAAACAGTAAAGTAGTGCTTAGAAGTAATAAGTGCTCACTTGGGATAACTGGTCGTGCTAGACCGGGACAGAGTTGAGAATTCAGGCCGACCACAATGGAGAGTAGGCCAGCTACAAGGACCCAGTGAAGCCTGCTGAACAAAAGTATCTTAATCCTGGTTGCGTCAATGTGGATGCGGGGAGCAGAGGAGGTGATGCACCGGTGTCGATCACCTCAGAAGAGGGGATGCATCAATTTTCCTCACACAGTCGAGCAGCTGTGTCGATTTTCACCATGAGCAGCAGCCATGCGGCGATACCAGGGTGAGTGGTTCCGAAGGCCATGTGCCGGAGTTGATCCCCGCAGCAGAGGAAATTTGTCAATTTTCCTCACATAGTAGAGGAGATGTGTTGAGTTTCTCCTAGCAGCACCGATGTTGTGGCTCCTAAGTGCAGCAGTTATGATGTCATGCATCGGTTCTCGCCTTGCAGCAGCTGCGATTCATTGGAGGTGTCTTTTCCGTAGAGGCGTTGTGCTGGTTCCAATCCACGCAACACGGCGATGCGCCGGTTCTGTCCCTCTCAACAGCAGCAGTGCATTAGCTCTTCCTGAAGCAGCACTTTATGCCCACTTCTAATGGCCCAGGACTGGATTGACACCACTTGGCAAGGCAAGACTCTCAGTTGGCAGAGGCCAGGCGCTGTAGCAGGTGAGTTGGAATATTTTTGTGTCTCTAGGACTTCAGAAACAG
The DNA here is from genome assembly GCF_031143425.1 of Pleurodeles waltl. Classification (NCBI taxonomy): domain Eukaryota; kingdom Metazoa; phylum Chordata; class Amphibia; order Caudata; family Salamandridae; genus Pleurodeles; species Pleurodeles waltl. The sequence goes on from NC_090437.1 coordinate 177,054,154, forward strand.
GAGGCAAGCCAGCAAGCCCTTGGAGTCACTTTGGTTCTGGGTTGGGGAGATGCAGGTCTCACTACCAGGCAAGGAGGGCAGCAGGCCAGCAAAGCAGAGCAGAAGTCCAGAATCCAGCAGAGTGACAGTCCTTTCAGCAGCAGAGCAGTCCTTCTTCCTGACGGAGCATCCACAGGTCCAGTTGCGCCTTTGAAGTGGTGGAGACTTCAAAGAGATGCCTTTGAAGTGCACAGAGTCCCTGCCCTGACTCCAAACTCACTACAGAGGGGGTATGCAGCCCTTTGTGTGGGGGCAGGACACAGCCTGTTCAGGTGTAAGTGGTAGCTCCTCCCTCCCATCCTGCCCAGGATGGCGCCTCAGGCTTTTGATGGCCTGTCAGTCACACTCAAGCTCCCTTTGTGTGTGGCAATCTAAAGGGAATGCACAAGCCCAGCTTTCACCCACACCAGACAGGTATTCAGAGAGAACGCACCAAATGGTTAAAGTAAGAAAATACCACCTTTCTACACGTGCCATTTTCAGAATACAGTTTAAAATGCAATTTCACCATGAGCTGTGATTCTAAATTGTAGTTCCAGAGGCACCAAACTTGGCGGGTCCCGTCTCATCCCAGTTGGAAATTACACTTGTGATATGGTAATGCCAATGTTATCCTCTTGGGAGGGATAGGCCTTGCAGTTGTGAATAACAGATTTAAGAGTTTTCCCCGACTAGGACAAGTAAAACCTAAAAGTACATATCCTATTTTTTAAATACACTGCATCCTGCCATGCGCTGTCTGCAGCCTACCTTAGGGGTGACATATATGTATTAAAAAGGAAGGTGAGGGCCTGGAAAGAGGGTTAACTTGCTAGGTTGACATGGCAGTTTAAAACTGCTCTCACAGGCTCCACAATGGCATGTCCGAGACAGGTTTGAAGGACTACTGCAGTGGGTGGCACAATCAACGCCCCAGCCCCACCAGTAGTATTTGATTTACAGGCTCTGGGCACGAGTAGTTCACTCGACTAGGGGCTTGTGAGCAAATTAAATGTGGCACTTTGGGATAAGCCAATGTTTCCATTTTTACTCATAGAGCACATGCACTTCACCATTGGTTAGCAGTGGTAAAGTGCCCAGAGTGCTAAAGCCAGTAAAAACTAGGTCAGCAAAACAGGAGGTCTGAAGGAAAAAGGTCAGGGGAAACCATACCAAGGATATCAGGTCTAACAATTGTGATATATGTAGATCACTGTAGTGTTTGTTGTACTCACAATCACAGTTATTTGCATCCACATTTTCACCATTATAATTTTATTTCGAATACATTGATATAAACAGATACAGAAGTATAAACATTAAAAACACAAATAAAGTACAAACATCATTTCATTTAGATTCACTAGCCAATATTGACTTAGCCTTTGCTGGCCATCGCTAGGCGCCTGTTTGGCATTCTGTAGCAGCAAGTAGTTCTTGTTTTGGGGCTGCTTAAGAGGCAGCGTTTAGTTTCTCAAGTCAAGTATCTCGCAAAATTCAAGTACACCCCAATGACCATCAGCAAGTAACAGCCCTCTCTTGGAGGAGCCTGTAACAGTTTCTCACTTTAAGTTCCTCTCCAGACCCTGGTTTCTTGTTTTCTTTGTCCTGAACTGAGTATGGAACCTTTTTAGTTAAGAAAGAAATGTGCTTGCAGGCTTAAATAAGATTTCGCACTATTGCACATATGAACCTCTCCATAAGAACAGCCTGCACACCTATGATGTGTATACACTCCTTAAATAGATGCTATTTGTAAACAGTTCACAAACATGTCTGCAGGTGTGCATCCACAGTTGATCAGATTTCCCCAGTCTACCCCTTGAATTATCAAACTCGTCATAGGTTGAGTTTGTCATGACATAGGTAAAGCTAAATCACAAAAACTAACATTGAAAATGAGAATTTATGAGACACGTTCAGTTCAGTAAAATAGTACACATTTGATGGTTTGCTTTAAAATTTTGATGAAACTTTTCTATATACTTTTCTAAATAGCTGTTAATATGATGTTTAAATTGTGCTCAGCTTCTGAAAACGAATGCACATTTTCTTTCATATTCAATTATTTGTATTTAGCTACATGGAAGAAAATAGTGGTTCTCACAAATTTCTTATCGTTGACAAAATATGTATTTCACTCTAGAACGCCTATTAGAACCTGTGGGAAAAAATATCGATAAGCAGATGAAGCACAGTGGAGACACTCTTGTGGATGACATCTCTGATGATATAGCTGCAGTTAAGAAAAAGGCATCTCCATCAGTAAATCAACAGAAGTCTACTGGACATCAAGAAAACATGGAAACTGGGGACTACAGCCAAAGCTCAGGTACCACTGCTCCTATAAAATAAGGCTGATCATCTTAAGCTGATACTAACTGTTGAAACTGAAACCAAATGTGGATAATGTCCATTGATGTGAACCCACTTGGGAATACACGTTTCCTACTCCTACCTAAGGTATGTAGACTGTGCAATCATTTGGATGTCTATCCAGATCAGTATCGCCTAGTCAAATGACCGTTTTGTCCAGAAACTTGATACATTCAGTTATGCAAACCATGCCCTGTCTCCCACAAAATTCAGTGGGTCAGCCATACCAATCATTTTGTACCCGTGCAGATACGAAGCGGATAGAGTAACAATCATAAGAATTGTTTTTTCCGGGTATAGGCCATTTGATTTCTGATTTGATTTACGGTGAGATGCCGCCTTGAGCAGTGACATAGCATATGTTATAGTGTACTTTCCAGAGTGGAGCATTCCAGGCACCTATCTGATAAATCCAGTCCAACTTTTCAAATGGCCATTCTTTGTCGACATTTAGAATGTGATGTAATCTCTATTTACCAAATAATTTAATATTTTTTGTTGATACCACCTTAATTAAAACTAGTTTCCATGCTATTTTGTCTTATCTGAGATAGGGTCTTGGGCTCTGTCCACATATTGATACTACTTTGTACAGTATTTGTTTGGGCAGAAGTTGTGTGCTTCCACTCAAAAATAGTTCTTGTATTGCACAAATTCTGCTCGAAATAGTAGGCCTGAGTTGGTTATACTGTCAAGCCAAAGATCAAGGTTAAAGCCAGACGGGTTCAGTTTCAGTTTTGTCTGATGTCATAAGTTTGAGCTGTGTAGTATAAGTATTAAAAGTATGACAAAAGCAGTAGACCTCATATTTATTGTGAAAAGTAGAGGTGGGTGAGCCAGACAATATGCTGGGGAAGTCATAACAGGGGTCTGGCTTGCTTCTAAGAGCCTACACATGAGCCAAGGCCAAAAAAATGTTTTACACAATGTGAGTCATCTCTCACTAAAAATGCTATAAGATTGCCAACATTCTATCTTTTGCTCACACCTGCACTTATTTAGTTCTAGTTCCTCTCTCCAACACACGTTCTCCTTTTTGCTCTCTACCTCTTTTTCTCTCATTGTCCCTTCACTATCCTCACACTCTCCCTCTCTGACTTGGCTGCACCAGATCTCTTTTTTTGCTTTCTCTTTCTTCCTATCTCCTCCTTTCTCATGTTCTCTTTCTCCTCTATCCCCGCCCGGAGTCATGAAATGCTATCTGCTTCCTTTCACCTGAACTCTCTTTCTTCAGCTTCCTTCCTGTACTTCTTTAATTGGTCATATTACTTGTTATTGTATGCTTCAAATGCCCACTGTGCTGGAGGGACCCCTTTGGAGGCAGCAGCAGCACATCTGACCAGAACATCAGGCTTTTTGTATTCCTATTACCCCACTATGAACATGTAAAAAGCCCACTGGTTGTTCCATCCCCCCTCAGTACTGTAGAAGAGGAGCAGATCAGCGCTACAGGGCTTTTTACATTTTGACAATGTGTAATCAAATGCAAGTGGTCGACGGCGCTGAGCTGGTTCTCTTCTGCTAAACCCGGGGAGCTTGCAGACTCATTTAGGAACTTGCAGAGGTGGATGGGGGTGGCAGACAGGCTAGGTGCTCCAAAGCTTAATGGCTAACTCACCTCTTGTAAAAACACTACGTTAAAGCCAGTTGGCCTTTAAAGGGTGGACTGTCATTACAATGCATTTACCATAACGCATCTGGGCTAATTGTCTGCTGGTATGGTAGGCAGTGTGCTCCTACCTTTTTGTGATTGGCTCTTTGCTGGGTTATTGAGCTGATAAACTCTGGGAGGCACCTGTGCTTTGGAAGTGGTAGTAATCCTGAGAAGACTGTGAGCAGCATTGCTAGCACCTCCAAGTTTCACTTGTTACTCTCTGCTGAAGAAGGACAACAATCCTGAAAAATGTGTCAAGAGGTACACAACACTGACTGCACTGAAAATGGTGAATACTAAAGGCTTTCATTTGAACTGCATTTGGGATAATTGTGTGTCTGTATGCCAGGCAGTATGCTTCCTCCTTTTTTGTTATAACATTGTATTAAAGCCTGAAGATCTGTATTTTATTACGTGGATACTCACAGCTTACCACACGATAACTGGGTTTATTACCTGCTACCCTATCTAATAAATCTTGGGGATGGCAGATTTGCACTGTAATAATCCTTGTTAGGCCATTTTAGTAGGAGCTGTAGATGGTTTTGCCAGTTGTAATCATATACATAGTTGTAATATTATAACAGTATGCTTGTGTGATACAGTAATTCAACACAATGGGCCTGAGTTGGTTATCATGATAAACCTATGACAAAGGCTATAGGCAGAATGGTTTATTTGGAAAAGTTATGTCAGATGCAATAGGTCTGATCTGTTTATTTTAAAAAGTTATGATGAAGGACGTAGGGCAGACTTATTTATTTTGAAAAGCACAGACTCATAAGGGTGGATAGTTATAACAGTTTGTTAATGCCTGCTGGTAGGTACATTGTTATATGGAATCTCACACGTTACTTTAGTAATAAGTGTTCTGGTGTCTGTTACCCCATGTGACAACTTCTGGGGCACAAAATATGCACTGTGATACTTAATACTAACTCGTCTTAGGAGGGGCTGCATATTGTTTCACCAAATGTATTTTTATACTTATTTATAATGCTGTGACTCTGTGACTAATGGTTCCCTGGTGGGAAGCTTATGCTCCGTACAGTACAGTATGCCTTAATTGGTTATAGTAATGAGGCAGTGATAATGTGTATAATCCACATTTGTTCATTGGGAAAAGTTATCTCAAATTGCATGGGTCTGATCTGTTTTTTATGAAAAGTTATGTTAATTGCAGTAGGCCTGATTATTTATTGAGAAAATCATATGTTAAAGCAATTAGTCCATTAGGATTGATTGTTATTACAATGTGTTAAATTCAGAAGACTGCTATTTTGGTACATGTAAACTCACAGTCTACCTCAACAAACAATGGCTTTGTTGTTGGTTACCCATTTTGACAAACCCTGAGCGTATAAGATTTGTACTGCACCATGTGAATCATTATTACACCCCTTTAGGAGAAGCTTTGTATTGTTTTGCCAACTGTAATCTTGCATTATAATATTGTGAAATAATATAACCTCAATACAGTAACTCTGTGTTGATTATGATGACAAGCCAATGATAAGGTTAGGGATTGATTGATTCACTATAAAATGTTTTGTCTGTTGCCATACTGTTCTGCTTAGCTTCAAACTAAGAGGTAACAAAGCTAAAGAATGCAAAGAATGCAGCACTCTTAGTCTGAGTAATGAATTTATTAAGGCACTTCCCAGATCTCAAACGAAGACACACAAAAATATTAAGGTGAGCATTTAACTTGAATGCAGCAAAACGTGTAGATACTTAAATAATCACAGCAGTTGACCAGTGATACGCAGAAAAAGTGCAATACATCACAAATGAATATGTAGGCAGTGAATATATATATATTTATTATGTATGTGCACAGCAAAGCTAGATAAGTAAGAATTAAAATGCATCACCATGGGGATCGAATCCAATATCATCCTTGCCAACGTCAATCTGTGAAACCCTGGACATCTGAGACAGGTGAAACACTCCCCAAAGGGATTTGTTTTTTGAGCAATGCGTCCACCCTCAAAAATGAATTCCTTCCACCTCAGCGCCAAGCTTCCTCATCTTATAAATCTTAAACAAACCAAAGAGGAAGGTACTGGTAACCTTCCTCCTCCCTTCGAGCAAGTTGTGAAATTGAAGCGCTGGCTGTACTTGGTCTGTGTCGAAAACACACAAAAGAAATGGCCAGGCCCCAATGCACATTCCCAGGACAGAGCCGTACCTTTCTCTGCGGTAAACATTCTCATCCTGGTACACTCTTTTCACCCCCGCATCCCACACAATATGTTCCCTGCTCTGGTGAGAAGAGCCAAAACACGTTCAGTGTAGAAAACAAGCTGTGCCTGGAAAAATACCTGCCCCACCGAAGTGACGGCATTTGAAGCTAAGCACAAAATGGAGTCAGTGGTTAAATACAGGTAGCATTACATTCCACCCTTTGACCAGTGACTTTCTTAACATAATGGTCTAAAAGTAGCCCTTTTCGATCTAAACATTGTGAGTAGATTAGGTATGCATTGTACACAGCAACATGGCATTATTATAATGCAAACCATTATGAATACTCCACCTAAAATATTGCATAATTGCCCAAAATCAGGCAGCCAGCTAAATAACCAATCCCACCACCATTTGTCCACATCTTGTCTTACTCCTTTCACCAATTCATGCAAAGCATCAATATGAGACTGGATAGATTTAGAGTGGCCTGACAAATTAAAACAGCACATTCCCTCAAACTCTGAGCAGCCATGAACATGCTTCAAGAGCAAGTAGTCAATGGCTGCCTTGTTTTGCAATGCAACTTTTCTAGTGCATTGTATATCAAGTAATAGTTCAGCGATAGAGGTGTGGTTTATGTTCTTATCTATCAAACATGCTAGTTTGAACTAACTTGATTATTAAAAACAGCTGATCCTGGAATTCCTACTGTGGAAATACGTAAGCTCACATATTCTGATTTAGATAATAACTGAATTTCAGAGTCACAGTCTTCGCTTAATTAAACTGTTTCCCTTGGATACTGAGTATGTACAGAGTGAAATGGAAACATCATAAGTCCTAACAGCGTAAAAGCACACAGCCCACCCGTTATATTGGCAGGAATGTATGTATAAGTGGTATTTCCACAAGAGAACAACAACCCCTATGGTAGTTTAATATGCGTGATGTGGCTAGCAGCAGTCATGATGGGTCGACAAAATATGCTATTATTCATATTTTTACAAGTTTTATCGTTTCTATGCTGACACAGTATTCGTTGTTCCCACGGGATCTCTGAAGAGACCCCGTTGTTGCCTCAAGGTGCATTTGAGCACATTTTCCAATTTTGTAAGTATCACAAGTTAAGTTGTAGCAGACATCACTGGTAGTAATATTATAAGTAATCACATGGGTCAGGTTATCCTATTTTTCATCTGTTACCTCTTGGCAAAATCTGCAGTACTCATATAATGTAAAGTGTGACAACACATCACTTTCTTGAACTGCTCCATCTTTGTTGGTGGCATTAAAGATTTGCAGCAAAACGCTGGGCAAGTGGAGATAACTTCAACAGCACTTTTCAGATTTTTCATGCAGAAATACGATCTGTGGAGCACGGCTTGTTCCAGATAGATCCAGACATTGTCAATATGATGCAGTAAAGGTGTTGATTGGTGTGGTAGGTCAATCACTTCGTAGCTGGAGACTTTTGATCCCTCCTGACTCCACATGCACACGCCTGAATACCGACCAGGCGGTGCAAGCAGCACAAAGACACCTTGCAATATGATCTGTACAAGAAACAAGTATGATCATTCTCGCAAATAACATTTATCAGCTAGTACATGTTCCCACTTATCCTGTCCTGGTTTCATGACTATCAATATGTTATCCCTGCCATTGGCTATAACTTCTGCTGATTCAGGAGGACGATTTGGGGATTCTACCCACGTCAGTAGCACCAGGATTTTTGTCAGTTGAGCCACAACCTTCCTCCCTATGCACTGTAAGAAAAGCTGGGGCAGTCCCCTTTTTAACTATTCCTCCATACACTATAAAAATTACAATCTGCGCAATTTTGTCTCTAGGTTGTATTATCAAGTCAGCGTCTCCACTGTTCAAAAGAATAACCTTAAGCTCTCCTTGGTAGTCTGCATCGATCACTCCCTTCAAGACCTGAATAACTTTGTGTGCCAACCCAGAACAGGGAGCAATCAATCTGAAATGCTCCAGGGAAACCTGTATTCCAACACCTGTTTCAAGAAGTGACATGTCTCTTTTTTTTCAGTCTGTACATATTCAAAGCATGTAAATCAAGACTGTAGATTGTGGTGTGGCTTGGTAAGGAGCTAAGGTTACTGGTTTTATTTCCCAATACATCATGGTGTTGGTTGCTACGTGGGGTTGTAACTGTAACACTGGGGTCAACATTTGCATTAAAGGTGTTTCTGCATTTGGCAAAGGTCTGTTATTCAACATTTGGAGGTCTTCATTTAAGTGCTCTATCCAGTTTCTCAAAGTTACATCTGATAATTTTTGTAATTGGGCTTTCAGAAAGCCGTCCATTCTCTCAATCAGTCCTGCAGCTTTTGGGTAATATGGAATATGATAAATACACTCCTCAATATTGCGTTGTGAACAATAATCTTGCACCAATTTACCTTTAAAATGTGACCTGTTGTCACTTTGAATTTGGAGTGGGACTCCGTAGTTCAACATTAACAAATCCAATGTTTTGAGAGTGTTGAACTGAGTAGCACGTTTGCAAGGGATGGCAATTAGTTAGCCAAAATAAGTGTCCACTACTGTAAAGGTGCATTGACACCCGCAACTATTCGGTAGTGGCCCAATGTAAGCAATCTGCCATATCTGCACCGGCAACTTCTCTCTCCCCAACTGACCTTTGAGAGTTTGAGGGACAGATCTCTGTTGTGTGTGTTGACAAATAGGACACTGCATGATCACTGTTTTTATCAAGTCTAGGGTAATGTGCATCCCTCTAATCTCTGCTCACCTGTTAGTGGCCTTCTCTCCCAGATGTCCACATTTTTGGTGTGCCCACTCAATCATCCCCACCGAGTCAGAATCGTGTGTCGCCACTTCTACCTCTGAGATTTTGGCTTTGTCATCTGCAAGGGAATTAAATAATTGTTCTGGTGAGTCGTTGAGACAGTGGGCATCTGCGTGATACATAGTAACGGTACTTTGCTCTAGCATTTCCCAAATTTCTTGCACAATTCTTTGCCCCACACCTCCTTGGAATGTATTTGCCCTTTATGTGCATGCCATGTGGGAAGCCAGGTGGTTAACCCATTAGCGGTAGACCAAGAATCAGTATAAATGTGACAGGTCCCAGGCAATTCTTGTTTTAGTGCCTGGTATACAGCATGCAATTCTGCATAATGACTACTCTTCCCTTCTCCTATAGTGGATAGCCACATTTTGTTGACTGGGTTATATGACACTGCCTTCCAATGTCTTTTGGCCCCCACATACTTGGCTGAACATCGGTAAACCATACATGCTTCCTATCCTCAGGGGACAAGGATTCAGATGGCTCACCCCACCTCACTGGTGACTCTTTTATCTTGGGCACCTCCTGCATCGCTTCATCATCCTGCGAGGGGGCTTGTGTCCTGTTCATGCTGGTTCCACTTTGGCCCTTTCCTGTATCTACCACTTCCATCATATGACACTAGCTTCCTGTGCATGTCCTATTCGGTGAGTTTTGGGTGAACTCATCACCCACTGCATTAGTGAGATCTTAGGTCTCAGAAGTACATTATGACGTAGGGTCATTTGCTTAGTAGCCACTAGAGCCAAGTAACACACAAGTAACTGTTTCTCATTGGGAGTACATCGCTCTCAAGCATCTGGTAGCTTTTTGGTCCAGAAACCCAGGGGCACCCTTTTTCTTCCCTGTTTTTGCCACATGCTCCAATTTGCATATTGCCCCTGAACGGTTACATGTAACTCAATGTTTCCTTCCTGTACTGGCCATAAATTTAAAGCCTGTTGAATCACCTCCTTTGCCAAGTCAAACGCACACTGCTACCACTCTCCTCATTCAAACTCATGCTTCTTTGTTGTCTCTTCGTACAAAGAGGCCAAAATCTGACTTAAGTCAGGGATATGCTGTCTCCAAAAACCAAACAGTCTAATGAATCACTGAGTATCCTGCTTATTACGGGGAGTGGCAAATTCTAATATCTTTTGTTTTGCTTTTGGCAACACCTCTCTATGCCCTTGATTCCACTGGGTTCCAAGAAACGTTATATTTTGAGAGGGTCCTTGTGTCTTATCTGGATTAATCGTCCACCCTTTTCTCTGCAAGAGTTCCACAACCCTGTCCAACTGAGTCTGCACCTGTTCTTGTGTCGTTCCCTTAATCATAACATCATCGATATAATGAGAGAATTGCACCCCTGAAGTGACAAATACTTCATCCAGGTGTTCTGCCACCAACAGGTATGTACATACCCTTGGGGGAGCCGGAACATCTTGAATTGTCTGCTGCTGTGGGAGAAGCTCAATTGCTCCTGGTTCTTAGGGGCCATAGAAAAAAATGCATTGGTAATATCAATAGTTGCATACCAGGTCCCATTATGTTTTTGTATCCTCTCAATTAAAGTTATGGTGTCGGGGACTGCAGCAGTCAAAGGGGGCATATATTTGTTCAATTCCCAGAAATCAATTATCATTCTATAGCGCCCATCTGCTGGGCGCATAGGCAACAAAGGATTGTTCCACTCAGTAGTGACGGAGCCACCACACCTGCCTCTATCAACTCCTGTATACTCTTATTTCCTTATGCCCTCACGGAATTTGATATTGTTTTTAGCGAACCACCTTGGTTGCTGGTTACATCTTCACTTCAGATGACCCACCCTCGCTGCTGCCACTGAAATATATATATCTCTTTGAGCCAAACTGATAACAACTATCATCCAAATATAAAGTCATCCCTTTCAGAGTGTCAATTCCCAGTATATACTCTAGGAGGGGCACAATCAAAAGTGTATTCTCTTTTTGGCATTCTTCCTATTTTCTTTTGAACAGTAGTCTGCACTGCAGGGGTTTGCTTTCCACCCAACCCTGTGATGGTGTAGTGCTGACCTGCGAACTTTCTGGGATTTCCATAAATTAAAGAGGCATCTGCTCCGGTGTCAACTAAGGCCGAGACCCTTTGAACATTTTTATGCTTTCAGTGAATTTCTAATCATCATGGGGTCTGTTATCTTTATAAACCCATCCCTGTACTTGAGCTTGGCCTGTTTCCTAATCTGATTTAAATCTGTCAACTTTTGCCCAAGTCAGGTCTGGATATATGCTCTCATATCTGCGAGGAGATACTTCTCCTTCCCAGTTTTCAGCAGTTAACCAATCGCTGTCCAAATCTTCCTCCTCTTTCCCTTGTGAAGAAACATTTTTCTTCCTCTCTTTTCCTTCCTTCTGCATCTGGGGCTAGCCCCAATTCACTCGTTTATAATCCTGCTTGTTCACTTTCCTGCTGCCCTCCTTTCTGTACAGCCCTCGCTTAGGGTACATCTCCCACAAACATTTGGTATCATTCCCATCAATCCGCTCCTTGTTGGCAACATCCTTCAGTAATGCCATAAACAAGTCTCTCCTAGATACTCTGTCATTGTCTGTGCGACCTTCAGAACTCGAGGCTCTTTCAGATTTCATCCACTCTCCCCGCTCACCCAGCTCATGGACAGCCTTCAGTACATCTTTCAATGCCTACCCAGTCTGATTAATTAGGAGAGTCATTATCACCTGCTTGTAAGCTGGAGAAGCAAGGCAAATGATTTTGTTTTGTACTGAAACTGTCAGTGGAGCACCTAACAAATTGGGAGCCTCATCCAAGAGAATAGCCATTTTCATACTTTCTTCTTTAATTCTTTGCATAGCATCTCTCAACGTGTACCAAGGCTTATCATTTGGCGGACAGTCTGATTCAGTACAATATTTCCGACTACATTCCACAACTACCAATTAAAACAAGTTAGTCGCTCCTTGATTCCCATAACCTCTAAACTGCTCTTGTATTATGGGGCCAGTGCTAAGAGTACAAAACTTCCTTACATCTCCCTCATCCAGTGCCACCCCAGAAGCTCCTGTCAAACAACCTCACCATCCACGTAAGCAATGCTTCCCCAGGTTTTTGACTAAACCTATCCATTATGTCATTTATGTCCTGCTGAGGATAATCTTCTAAGGAGTGCATCTCCACTCCCGCTCCCAGATTTTGTGGGGTGCCCTGTATTTTCTGTCTAAATATAGGCTGTGCACAAACCACTTTCTGTTCATCTGGCTCAAGCTGGCTCCCACATTTTTTAACCAACTCATCACTGGAATCAGAAAAATCTGTGGCATCCCAGATATTGGCACCCCAGACTTCAGGGTCCCAATTTAACTCTGCTTTAGCAATTGCTAAATGAATTTTCTTTTGATTGACTCTACCCCTATGTTTACAGTATCTGTATTGGGCAACGCGAATGGCTGCCTTTTCTGTTGATAAGTATCCGTTTTATGCTGCAATAACTTATCCTGACAAGACAAGCATGGTTGTGTTATTTTTAGCTTCAACTAGCTGCCTCTCAAATTGCTGATTTTCTTGTTCTAACTGTGCACACTTTCCATGCGTTTGTCTTCAAGCAGATAACAGGATCCAGCCCCAGCCCCATCTGCCTGAAATAGTGAAATCATGTCCCTGTTCTACCTGCACTTTCTGTAAACAGAGTAAAACTGTTTTTGGTTCCGCATCAATAAAACATCCGCCCCAATTTTCACATAATCCTGCTCCACAAGACCATTTATTCGCAAGAACATCATAAGGTGCCTTTTCCCGCCCTGGTATGTCATTTGTGACCTGGGAAACTGCCTTTGGCATTTTGCCAAACATTTTCACTTTTAAATCTTTCACTTTGTGTCCTTCAAACGATTACGCCAAATTGTTCTGCTTAGCTTCAAACTAAGAGGGAAAGAAGCTAAGAATGCAAAGAATGCAGCACTCTTAGTCTGAGTAGTGAATTTATTAAGGCACTTCCCAGATCTCAAACAAAGACACACAAAACAATTAACGTGAGGATTTAACTTGAACATCAAGCTGTCGAACCCTGGAGAGCTGAGACAGGAGAAACACTCCCCAACGGGATTTGTTTTTTGAGCAGTGCGTCCACCCTCAAAAATGAGTTTCTTGCGTCTCAGCGCCAAGCTTCCCCACCTTATATACCTTAAATCCTAGTGGAAGGTCCTAGCAACTTCCCTCACCCTTCGAGTAAGTTGTGAATTTCAAGCACTGGCTGCACTTGGTCTGTGTCGAAAACAGGCAAAGATAGCAAACATTCTCATTCTGGGACACTCTTATCACCTCTGCATTCCCCATGGTATGTTGCCTGATCTGGTGAGAAGAGAGAAAACATGTTCAGTGTAGAAAACAAGCTGTGCGTGTATAAATACCTGCACCACCGATGTGATGGCATCTGAAGCTGAGCTAAGCACAAGATTGAGTCAGTGGTCAAGATGGAGTTGGTGGTTAAATACAGATAGCATTACCCATACGTATGATCTTTTCATTATTTAAAACTATGACAAATACCTGAGGCTTACCTTTTATTGTGAAAAACATATGTTAAAGCCAATAGGCCTTGAAGGGTGATTATTTATTACACCCTTTTAAAACATGTAGGTACATGTTAGTTACATGGAGTGTCACAGTTCATCATAGTAGGCAAGGGTTATGGTGCTGGCTGCTCATCTGACAAACCCTGGGGGTAGAAGATACGCAGTGTGTTAGTGCTTTGTAGACCCTCCTACGAGGATTGTATATTGTACTGTCAACTGTAATTTAGTGCATAATTGTAATTTTATGACTGATCACCTTGTGGGAAAGTCTGTGCTCAATACAGTAGGCTTGAGTTGGCTACGGTGACAGGCTAGTGATGAAGGCTTTATATCTCACTGGTTGATTGTGAAATGGTATGTCAGAAACCACAGATCTGATCTGTTTATTATGAAAAGTTACATCAAAGTCAGCTGGACTGACTTATTTATTGTGGAAAGCATAATATAAAGTCACTATGCCTTTAAGGGTGGATTCTTATTACACTTTGTATAAAGCCTTCAGGCAGGTATTTCGGCATATGCAAAGACACAGATTACTTTAGTAGGAAATTGTTTTGGTGTTAGTTATCCCCTTTGACAAATCCTTGGGCTAGAAGATTTGAACAATGATAATGCTTGTTAAGCCCTTTTAGGAGGGGATGCATATTATTTTGCCAATTGTAATGCACAGTTTTGTAATTTTATGACTGGATATCTGTGAATTGCTTCATGGGAAAGCCTATACTCAGTATGGTGAGCCTGAGTTGCTTAGGATGATAAGTAACAATAATTAATGGCTATATGCCTGATTATTTCATTGAGGAACGTTGTCAGATGCCATAGAATGCTTATGCCTTTATAAAAAGTTATGCCACAGGCAGTAGGACTGAATCATTCATAGTTAAAAGCATAAGTTAAAGCCAATAGACCTTAAAGGGTGGATTGTTATTACAATGTGGTAAAGACTGGAGATTGGTATATGGTTACTTGGACTCTCAAGGCCCGATTCACAAATGTAAACTTAGACCTGAAGTCGAACTTCAAACCTGAAGACTGAGAGCCTCACTATGGGCCAGATGTATCAAAACAATATTTTGCGACTTGCAATTTGCGAGTCACAGCGGCTCGCAAATTGCAACTTGCAAACTATTATGCAGAAAAGTGTCTCAGACACCTTCTGCGACTCGCTATGAGGTCGCAAAGACCCACCTCATGAATATTAATGAGGTGGGTCGCAGTTTGCGACCCCATAGCGAGTCCCTGCACTCACAGGGATGGTGGCCTGCTGGAGACAGCAGACCACCATGTCTGTGACTGCTTTTTTAATAAAGCAGTTTTTTCTTTTCTTTTTGCAGCCCGTTTTCCTTAAAGGAAAACGAGCTGCAAAAAGAAAAACATCGTTTTTTCAGAGTAGGACCAGTGCCTGCTCTGAAAAAATATTAATTTTGGCATTCACAAAGGGGAAGGGGTTCCATGGGGACCCCTTCCCTTTTGCGAATGTGTTACCATCCACTTCAAGTGGATGGTAACTGCGAGTTGGTTTGCGACCGCATTCGCGGTCACAAACCAACTCAGCATGGCAATGCGGTCGCAAATAGGAAGGGAACACCCCTTCCTATTTGCGAGTCGCAGCCTCAAATTGCGAGTCGGTACCGACTCGCAATTTGAGGTTGTGCATCGCGTTAAGCCTTTTGCGCCTCACAAACTGTGTTTTTTGCAGTTTGCGACGCGCAAAAGGCTTCCTACATCTGGCCCTTAGACCCTGGCAGTCACCAGACCGCAAGGGTCACGGTCACAGTTGGACCGCCGCCAAAGTGGCGGTCCGACCACAACAGTACGACCGTGGCAGAGCCACCATGGTCGGACGACCGACACTGCCAGGTTGAGGTTCGGTGGTCTCAATCCGCTTGGCAGCTCTGCTTGCAGCGCTGCCCTGGGGATTACGAGTCCCCTTTCCGCCAGCCTTTGCACTGCCCATGCACTTGGCAGGAGCAGTGCAGGGGGCCACAGGACAGCCCTGTCGCTCTTTCCACTGCCCGAATTATGGGCAATGGAAAGTGCAACGGGCGCTGCTGAACCCGCCACACCATCACATTGGCGCTGGATTGATTATGATCCAGTGTCAACGTTAAGGCCCTGTTCACCCCAAATCCAGCGGGTCGGAAATGCTGTTTCTGCCCGCCGGCCCTGCGGTGAACTCCTAATAGGGCCGGCGGTGTTCTGGCCGCACAGGCTGCCATATGGTGGTATGAGTAATGAGGGCCGAAGTTTGGACCTAAAGTCTAAATTTAGACCTAAGGCCTAAGTTTAGACCTAAAGTTTAACTTTTGACCTGAAGGCTATTGTCAATCTAACTCTAGGTGCATGTGGAAGCTACAGCTAGCTTAGATGTTGCCGTACCTATGTCATAACTGTGCCCTGACTTCGCTGACTTTTGAGGAGTCAGCTAGCCGATTTCTTGACTTACAGCTTCCACAGCCTGATTTCCTGCTGTTGCATGATGAGATGAGAGCAACCTTTATATGTACATATAAAGATGTGGAAAAGGCAGCCATGCTTAGGTTCAACACAAAGCAATATGCCATGGAAAGGTTTGAGTCAGAAATTGCACTGGTTGTGAATGTGAACTATTTGGTTCTTAACCTCACACAACAAATGGGCCTCGCAGCAGAAGATAACTCTCCAATAGATTATGTTGATAAAAAGACAGACTGCCTTGAGGACACTGTGGGGGTCATTCTGACCAGGGTCGGCGGGAGCACCGCCGACAGACCGGCGGTGCCCCGCAGGGCATTCTGACCGCGGCGGTTCGGCCGCGGTCAGATGCGGGAAACCGGCGGTCTCCTGCCGGTTTCCCGCCGCCCTGCAGTATCCCCCATGGCGGCGGAGCGCGCTCCGCCGCCATGGGGATTCTGACACCCCTACCGCCATCCTGTTCCTGGCGGGTCTCCCGCCAGGAACAGGATGGCGGTAGGGGGTGCCGCGGGGCCCCCGTAAGAGGGCCCCACAAAGTATTTCAGTGTCTGCCATGCAGACACTGAAATACGCGACGGGTGCCACTGCACCCGTCGCACCACTGCAACCCCGCCGGCTCCATTCGGAGCCGGCATCCTCGTTGCAGGGGCATTTCCGCTGGGCCGGCGGGCGCTCTTTTGGAGAGCGCCCGCCGGCCCAGCGGAAATGTAAGAATGGCCGCTGCGGTCTTTTGACCGCAGTGCGGTCATTTCTCGGCGGGACTATGGCGGGCGGCCTCCGCCGCCCGCCATAGTCAGAATCAGGGCCTGTATTCTGCCATGATTCTGCCACTATGTACTGGTATTTATCTGCTCAGATTGTGGAAAATGGCTTTGAGGCTTTGTATGAAGAATTACAGTCGCTTCTGGAACAACAGGAATTTGCTGTATCTTTAATGGGAGCTCATGTGTTGGGAAAAGCCATGCAGGAATTTTTTAAATGGTCTCTGGAATAGGGAATGTTTTTCCCACCTTCAGGAGTAAAGGGAAGGTGTTTATCTGATAGTGATAAATATAGGAACTCAGGGTTTAATCTTGCCAGCACACTTTTAAAAGTTGTTGTAGCACCCACAGGGGCAAGGCCATGAGGCCATGGTTTACCATTTGGGACAGGTCCCAGGCTTCAGCTAGTCCTGACTAATGAGTGTGTTAAAAGACATGCAGTTCAGAAGTCATTTAGGGGCATATTTATACTCTGTTCGCGCTGAATTTACATCAAACTTTTTAACACAAAATCGGCGCAAACGTTACACCAGATTTATACTTTGACGCCCGACCCTGCGAACGTCAAAAGTCAGCAGTGTGCATCATTTTCTGGATGTGGGAAACCGCCTTGCGTTAATGACATGCAAGGTAGGTGTTCCCGTCCAAAAAATGACTTTAAGGCATGTGCGCCTTATTTATACTCCTGCGTAATTTTGACGCACAGGAGGGGGCGGGCCTTAAAAAATTGATGCACAGCCTGATTTGCGTTGTTTTTTAACGCCTGGGTGAGGGCAGGCGTTAAGGGACCTGTGGGCTCATTTCCATGGTCTCTGAACATGGAAGCAGTCCACAGGTGCCATCCCTGCCCCCAGAGACACCCCCTGCCACCCTCGCCCACCCCTGGAGGACACCCATGAATGGGGGGACCCATCCCAGGTAAGAACAGGTAAGTTGAGGAAAGTAATTTAAAAAAAAAAAAATTAAGTGGCATACGGGGGCCTAACATGGTCCCCCCTACATGCCACTGTGCCCAATGACCATGCCCAGGGGACAGAAGTCCTTGCACGACATATGCCCACACTGGTACATGAAGACCAATGTGGCTTTATTCCAGGCTGCAGTGCTAGCCTTAATTTGCACAGACTAACACATGTGATGCATGAGGTCCGACACCGACGGGATAAATTGGCCCTGGTGGCCATTGATCTGGAGAAGGCATTTGACACGCTGGAGTGGGGCTATCTGCTAGAGGTTTTGTGTGTCATGGAATTTTGCCCTTATTTCTGTGGTTGGGTGCGCTTATTGTATGAAGACCCGCGTGCCCATGTATGAGTTGGGGGGCACCTCTTTGGGGTGTGGTCGCTGGGCAGGGGTATGCACCAGGGCTGCCCACTCTCGCTGTTGCTATTCACACTTGCGATAGAATCCATGGCGCTCATGGCGAGGCGTGAGCTGCAGCCCTGGGGGATACAGACATGGACTACTTGTCATGTGGTCTCCTTATACGCGGACCACACATTATTCTATTTGTCCTCACCTGGGGATGCGGTCCCGGCTCTCTTGCACATCCTGAAGAATTTGGTGCAATTTCAGGACTGCGCCTGAATAAATCTAAGTCATTGGTGCTCCCGCTTGCGGGAATGGCTGCTACTCCCCTTGCCCTGCTGCCAGAGGTAGGACTTCGTTGGGAGACTACCGATTTATGCTACTTGGGCATTAGAATTGCACATACCACCAAATTGCAGATAGCGCTAAACCTGGAAAAAGTCATTGAGGGCCTAAAAAAATCAGTCACATTTTGGAATATGTTGCCACTTTCATTGATGGGCCGGGTGGCGATAGCTAAGATGGTCCTTCTTCCCAGATGTCTATACACACTGCAGAACTCATTGACTACAATTCCACAGAGGTATTTCCGACAGTTAGATTCCATACTTGTCTCCTTATTGTAGGCAGGTAAAAGGCCTAGGTTTGCCCTGTCAATTCTAACAAGGCAAAATGATGCGGATAGGTTGGAAGCCCAGAGGCTGGATTTGTATTATTATACGTCACCCATTCAGCATGTTGCACGCTGGCTGGACCTGGCCGAGAACTGGGAAAAACGCCTTCTGACTGGCATGGTGAATGTGGAAAAGCTGCCAGAGCTCCTATTAGAGGGAAAGAACGTGGAGCAAACGGCCCCATACACGACAAATGGCAATTCTTTGGCATAGGTTTGTGCGTATTGCTCTTAAGTGTGCTCCCTTCCATTGCAAGCTTCCGATGTGGATTCATAAATCAGTCCGTCATATGATGGACAATATATCCTTTCAGCAATGGCGTGAGGGTGGTTGTGAGGTGCTGGGCGACATTTACCTAAATGAACGGTTTCTTTCTTTTGAGGAGGCTCGTGAAGGCTTTTCACTGGGGCAGGGTCAATTCCTCCAATATGAAGGGCTGGCTGATGTTGCACGTTGGGCGTCCTCCTTGACTGTGGCGCAGGCAATCACCTGATCTTCTTGCTGTATAAAGCCATGCTCTCTAATGTTGCGGGCCTGCCACTGCCGGCCCGAGTGGCATGGAACCAAGACTTTGCTGCCCCATTGTGGGAGAGTGACTGGACACGAGTGAATGCTCTCACACAAACAGTGTCCTGTATTGCACGCTTCAAATTAATTCATTATAATTTCCTTCATAGAGCACATGTTACTGTTAGTAGGTAACAGAGGTTTTGTGCGTCTCAATCTGACACCTGCTCATGGTGCGGTAGCGAAGCAGCAGACTTTATGCATCTAGCCTGGCATTGCAGAACAGTACGGGACTTCTGGGCACAAGTGACTACAGAAATCCAAAGGGAGGTGGGATTGAAGTTTGATCAGATGCCCCAACCCTGTTTCATGGGTAATATACCCTGTCTAAAGCGTAGGGAGATGGAATATAAGTTCTTGCATCTCTCTTTGGTATTAGCTAAACGCAGGGTTGCCATAACATCGATGGGCCGTAAGGGCCCGGACTATAACCGCTGGAAACCGGATACCATGGAATGGGTGGTAGCAGAAGAAATGCATGTGAAAAAAAATCATCATGATGACAAGGCCTCCGATGATATAGCTGATTGGAAAGAGACCTGTGCTGTATTCTCAGATCTGGACTCAATCCTAACATCCTCGGATAGTGAGATGACGATCTGGAGGGTACTTATGAGGGTATTAGAGGGGGTATAGATTGTGGGGATTTGGGGATGTCCTCTCATTCAGATGTGGGGGGGCAAACGATGAAGTCTCTACTAATGTTGTGGGTTTGTATAGAGGAGGGTGGACACGGGCATGAAACTGATGTAATGTTGTTTTTCTATTGTATAATGGAATTCACTAAGGCCCTCATTACGACCCTGGCGGTTTGTAACCGCCAGGGCCGCTGGACGCGGAGGCACCGCCGACAGGCCGGCGGTGCCCCGCGGGGCATTCTGACCACGGCGGCTTAGCCGCGGTCAGAGAAGGGAAACCGGCGGTCTCCCGCCGGTTTCCCGCTGCCCCCAAAGAATCCTCCAAGCCGGCGCAGCTTGCTGCGCCGGCTTGGGGATTCCGACTCCCCCTCCCGCCATCCAGTTCCTGGCGGTTCTCCCGCCGGGAACCGGATGGCGGGAGGGGGAGTCGCGGGGCCCCTGGGGGCCCCTGCAGTGCCCATGCCAACGGCATGGGCACTGCAGGGGCCCCCGTAAGAGGGCCCCAAAATGTATATCACTGTCTGCATTGCAGACAGTGAAATACGCGACGGGTGCAACAGCACCCGTCGCACCTTCCCACTCCGCCGGCTCTATTACGAGCCGGCATCCTCGTGGGAAGGGAGTTTTTCCCTGGGCTGGCGGGCGGTCTTTTGGAGACCGCCCGCCAGCCCAGGGAAAAACTCATAATACCCTCCGCGGTCTTCTGACCGCGGAGCGGTATTACGGAGGGCGGAATTCTGGCGGGCGGCCTCCACCGCCCGCCGGAGTCGTAATGAGGGGCTAAGTTTGTCTGCCTCCTTCTCTATGTGCCACCGTGCGATGCAGCTGTATTTTTTTGGTTAAAACATAAATAAACTTTAAAACAAAAATTATAACATGCTCTAGTATTTTATTGTATTCAAACACCTTTTTGCAAATGTGTGGAAATGTGTGGAAATGTAAAATGAAGACCCCTTTTCCCCAGAAACCTACCTTTAAGAAAAATCAATGCTGGCCATTCCGGAATTCCCTACACTTAGAGATGACCTGACTCAGTTCCAGCATGCAATGATGGAGTTACTAAGGTAAGCTGGAGGGCTCATGGGAATCTGTGAATGGATTTGCCCTAAGTGCCATTCAACCCCAGAGTTCCCCCACAACAAGCTCATCCCGTATCAGTTTTATCCATCCCAGCATGGAGGCCCTTGCCAGTGGGTCCCCGAATGGGCAGACACTGACACCATTATCTGTGCCACCATGCACCTCCACAAATACAGTTTTTCAGGATCCAAACAGACCTGGTGAGATTTAGGAAAAAACCCATAGGATAGCTGAGGAGACCTGGTATAGAGAGGAATCTCAGCCTGAGCTCTCTTCACACCAGCGTTACTGGTGGACATTTTTGCCTTTGTCTCAGTACACATTCAGATGCCAGAAGAGGACCCCCATTATCTTGCTGCCCCTTCCCTCTTCAGACATTGCTGTTTATCTGACATTACAGAACACCAGCAGACGAACATATCCGCTAAGATAGAGTATCCGTCAGGGCTGCCCTTCTGTCACCCCAACCCCTCCTGAAATTGGCTGCTTTCTATGTGATATTAGACAAAGGGGGTGATTCTCACCCTGGCGGGCGGCAGAGGCCGCCCGCCAGAGTTCCCCCCTCCAAAATACCGCTCCACGGTCAAAAGACCGCTGAGGGTATTTTGGGTTTTGCACTGGGCTGGCGGGCGACCGCCAAAAGGCCGCCCGCCAGCCCAGTGCAAAACACCCTTCCCACGAGGACGCCGGCTCAGAATTGAGCCGGCGGAGTGGGAAGGTGTGACGGGTGCAGTTGCACCCGTCGCGAATTTCAGTGTCTGCAAAGCAGACACTGAAATTCTTTTTGGAGCCCTCTTACGGGGGCCCCTGCAGTGCCCATGCCATTGGCATGGGCACTGCAGGGGCCCCCAGGGGCCCCGTGACACCCCATACCGCCATCCTGTTCCTGGCGGGAGAACCGCCAGGAACAGGATGGTTGTATGGGGTGTCAGAATCCTCCATGGCGGCGCAGCTTGCTGCGCCGCCATGGAGGATTCATTTGGGCAGCGGAAAACCGGCGGGAGACCGCCGGTTTTCCACTTCTGACCGCGGCCGAACCGCCGCGGTCAGAATGCCCAGCGGGGCACCGCCAGCCTGTTGGCGGTGCCCCCCTCATTTTAGCCCTGGCAGTCTTGGACCGCCAGGGTTAGAATGACCCCCAAAGTCTCTAATGATTCTGTGAAGAATGTGAATAATGAAAATAAAGCTTGTTGGAGGATTGATATCTCTCTGGAACCCTAATTTCCCTTCTATATTTCAAGTTCTACGTTATTTGTTCTTCATCTAAATGACAGAGGGGGTTATTCTAACTTTGGAGGAGGTGTTAATCCGTCCCAAAAGTGACGGAAAAGTGACGGATTTACCACCAGCCGTATTACGAGTCCATTATATCCTATGGAACTCGTAATACGGCTGGTGGTATATCCGTCACTTTACCGTCACTTTTGGGACGGATTAACACTCCTCCAAAGTTAGAATAACCCCCAGAATTCTGTTTTCATTGTCCTAAATCCAGTCTGGATTTCTCGCTCTGCCTTTGGGATTATAGCACCACCTGCTTCTCTTTCTTCTTATCTTCTTTTCTAATCCTAAACTTTAACAGTGTTTTCTTTGGCGTAGTGCAAGGGGTCTTTTCCCATGGTTACTAAAACTTGATAGATTATCTTTGGCAACCCCCGCTTTCTGATCCTTTAGACTTGAAGTCTGTCTTGGATGAATGGCCAGTTGGGTCACATTGCTCTTTATATTACCAAAACCAATCTCAGCTGCTGTGACCTTATTATCTATAAACGTCCACGCCAGATGAGACATAGAGGGTCATTCTGACCCTGGCGGCCGGTGGCCGCCAGGGCCACCGACCACGGGAGCACCGCCAACAGGCTGGCGGTGCTCCAACGAGCATTCTGACCGCGGCGGATCAGCCGCGGTCAGAAGCGGAAAGTCAGCGGTCTCCCGCCGACTTTCCGCTGCTCGTGTGAATCCTCCATGGCTGCGGAGCGCCCCTACCGCCATCCTGTTCATGGCTGGAAAGCCGCCATGAACAGGATGGCGGTAGGGGGGGTCGCGGTGCCCCTGGGGGCATGGGCACGGCAGGGGCCCCCGTAAGAGGGCCCCGCAAAGTATTTCAGTGTCTGCCTTGCAGACACTGAAATACGCGACGGGTGCCACTGCACCCGTCGCACCTTCCCACTCCGCCGGCTCGATTACGAGCCGGCATCCTCGTGGGAAGGTCGTTTTCCCCTGGGCTGGCGGGCGGTTTTTCAGCAACCGCCCGCCAGCCCAGGTGAAAACTTGTAATACCCGCCGCGGTCTTTTGACTGGCTGCCGGTGCTCCAACGAGCATTCTGACCGCGGCGGATCAGCCGCGGTCAGAAGCGGAAAGTCAGCGGTCTCCCGCCGACTTTCCGCTGCTCGTGTGAATCCTCCATGGCTGCGGAGCGCCCCTACCGCCATCCTGTTCATGGCTGGAAAGCCGCCATGAACAGGATGGCGGTAGGGGGGGTCGCGGTGCCCCTGGGGGCATGGGCACGGCAGGGCCCCCCGTAAGAGGGCCCCGCAAAGTATTTCAGTGTCTGCCTTGCAGACACTGAAATACGCGACGGGTGCCACTGCACCCGTCGCACCTTCCCACTCCGCCGGCTCGATTACGAGCCGGCATCCTCGTGGGAAGGTCGTTTTCCCCTGGGCTGGCGGGCGGTTTTTCAGCAACCGCCCGCCAGCCCAGGGGAAAACTTGTAATACCCGCCGTGGTCTTTTGACCGCGGCGCGGTATTTCGGAGGGGGGATTTGTGGCGGGCGGCCTCCGCCGCCCGCCAACATTGGAATGACCCCCATAATGCTCCTTCTGTATCTGTTTTAGGACTTAAGGCAATACATCTATGATTGATGATATATAAGCTAGCAAATTTACTTTCGCACAACTGACATTGGTGTTGACTCCACAGCATTCCCATGGGGTGGGGGGCACATGTTCATTATTCTGTGGTTGGAGTAGATTGAGTATACACTTCTACTAGCTGACAGGTTTCCTTTAGCTACCTATAGGGGGATTCCCTTTTGTTTAATTATGCCACTCCCCATTATTTTTGGCAAATCATGTGTATTAGAGCGATCGTTATTATTATAATCAACTCAGCAGATAATATGCAGATGAGAGTGAATGCTGGATAAACTCAGGTCGTATTTCATCATACATCCTGTTAGTCCCCTGCCCAAAGTACCATAATGTTGCCAGCTTTTCAACATATGTCTGTACTGATCTACTGATTCTACAGTACGCTAAGCCATGCATAGTTCTCCTGCATACCTTATGCTGTCATTGCATCCGCCGTCAGAGTTCAGCCCTTCAGCAACTAACCTCAGCACCCATTCTATGTGTCCAACTCTGCCCCTGCACCGGTACCTTATATACCTTTAGCACCAATGATGTCTTATAGAATAAGAAGGGACTTGGCTGCTTCCGTTCTGGAAAACGTGCCTCTAATGCCCCTTTGCTGAAGCATATGGAAACTACAGATGCTGATGCTACTTTTTCCTTCTCCCTTCCAAGACGGATGTCTGCCAGTTTATCTTCTCTTGCAGACACGATCACAATGCGCGCACATGTTGGTGGTTGTTTCTGATTAGCAATGTGGACTTGTAATGACACAGTAAACTAGTCGTTGCCTCGGTGTTTCAAGTTCTCACACTCAGACATGTCTGTGAGCTGTTGCCTGTGGTATGTTATCCATTTAAATTTGGAGAAGTGATTACAGAAGGGTGGTGTATTCTGACTTGATTTGGCTGGAAAAATAGCAAATGTGAACACGAAGCAGCAGCACAACAGTGGGCATTAGATTACAAGGAGTCAGGGTTGTCTCCTGGATGAAAGCGGCTGATTGATGTTCGGAAGCTAGACATAAAATTGCATATTTAACCAGGCACAGGGTGCAGGTGGCACTATTACAGTAGATGCATCTCGTGCCCGGGCTAGAAGGTATATTGGCCAACAGATAAGGTCTCCAGAGGTATTTCTCCTCATACAGTGCCCACTTTAGGAGAGTTGTGATACTGATTCCATTCTGTCTAATTAAAACTGTCAAAGATAGGTATGTTGTCGTGCAAGATAGACTTAGCACCAACCATGTCACAGTCAATATATATGTAAGGCCCCAGCAATCCTACAATGTTCAAGATGATATTCATAGTTTACAATAAGTTAGGCACATGGACATTGTTTTGGGGTATTTCAACATGGTCATTAAGCCTGTGATTGATACATCTAAGCATACTGCCCCCTCCCAGGCAGAAGCCTCAAAAACCTTACCTGGACTAATGCAACACCAGGCCTGACAATTATTTTGAAGCAAACAAACCTGCATACCCAGATTAAACATACTACTCCTTAGTATATGATACATTGTCCCACTGGACTACGGGCTTCTGTCCAGAGATGTATTTAAATGGCTTGAGGGGCTGGATATGTAACTCTGTACTCTCTCAGACCACTTTTACCAGTGATATCGCTTCATAGATTTGGGCCATATTGTGATATCCTAGCCCCTCACATGTTGGAGATATTTGAAGAGGCAAGAATAAAGGCTTTCCCTCCCCCCCCCCCAAGCTGCATGCCCATAGTTACTCTTCTTTGACTGGACAAACCACTGGCTCAATGGTCATTGGTTGGCTCCGTGCCCATTATCTGCTGTAATTGATAAATGTGGACACAAAGATATGAGTGAAGGTGTTGGCAAAATGCCTGATCCTCTGTATGCCAGGCTTGGTACTGCCTAATCAGACTGGATTCATCCCCTGGCGTTCCATGGGTCACTATTTACCTTGTCTGTTAATCAAATCCAGCAAACTCAACCCTGAGATCCCTGTACCTGAAGTAATATTGGATGCCGAAAAGCCAATCGATTCCTTAGCATGGAATTATCTGGTCACGGTTGTTAGCCATCTGTGTCAGAGCAAGGATTTTAATAGGTGAATCGTCCTACTATACGAGATTCCATTCGCTCGGTCTACAATGAATGGATGTGTTTCAGAGAGTTTGCTGTCCACAGGGGCTTTAGGTAGGGATGCCTCTTATCGCTGGTATCATTTGCAATTGCAGCGGAGTTCCTTGCATCAGTCTTCTGAAAGCTTCATTCAGTCAAGGCTCTTTCAATGGGTAATACATGGATTTCTGATCTCACTGTACACCAACAATATTCTTCTTTACATTAAAATCTTGACTATGAACCTTTCCCCAATAGTTTGCGACAGTATATTCTTTGCAGGACTCTCTGGACTTTGTATGAACTCGGGTAAATCTGAGATTTTCTAATATACACCCAATACGACCTGGCCCCAGTTCAAATTCTTTTTATAGGGTAGGGAAGGCACCATAGATTATTTACATATTACAAAACAAAAGGAAAATGATACAATGATTAGGGATAATGATGAGAACACAATTGCGCAAACGCAAGATATAATAATTATTTTCTGGTTAAATCTTCCCCAGTCTATAGTAGGTTAGACAGCCGTCCAAACACACATGCGTACTTAGGTTTCTCCAGCCCATCTGCATACATAGCCGGATTGGAGAAAGTGCACAGGCCCCAGGGTTGTGTCTGAGTGGCAGTCACTGCCGCTCAGACCAATCCTGATGCTGCATACATGCTATGTTTAGCATGTAAGCAGCGCCAGGATTGCAGGGGAGCTCAGTGGGACACCAGAACAGGAAAAGAGGACGAACAAGGTGGAAGGAGAGGGTGGCGTCGGCAACGACAAACTGTAGGTTTTTCAAACATTTTAAAAAAATGTATTCCCCCTTTCCTCCCTTCGACACCGTTGTCCCCCTGCCCCTCCCCTTGATATCTGTGGCAGCCACCGCTGCCTTTTTCCTGTGTTGTTTGAGTGGAAGCCTACGCTCCCACTCTCACAAAACCTCCGCTGGTCATGGTGAACCTGAAATACTAGTGCCAACATCCTGTGCAGTGAAGCATGTTCCTTTATGCTGGCAGAGCAGTATGCAGTACAGGGGTGTATGAGTGAAACAGAGTGATACTGCTCTGTGGGTTACATTTTGGAAGCCCTTGGCCTGTTCATCTGCACACGATGAAGGTGGGGTTGCTTTCCTAGACAGTGGAAGTATTTTCCTTAGTGATTTTCCTTAGATTGGCAGGATGGAACCCAGTCACTGAAGTGGGAAAATAAGAGGCAGGGATCCCCGCAGAAATTTGTTTAGGTCCTTTCTGTTACAAAGGGCTACTGTTTAATCTTTCTGGAACTACCATTTGATGGATGGCATGGGTAAAGTGAGGATCTACTGTTTCTGTTTTGAGGGTGTGAAGGGTGCATAGGAGGGGAGTAGTCCTTTGTCTCTCTTCCTGATCACTGTCAAATGTGGATATTGATAATGACCAAGGTCCAGACGCCTCAAACTTCTTTGTGCCAATGTTGTGGCTGCTCCAGCCTGGATACAACTCTACTGCGAGGAGCATTAAGACAAATGCTGAGCCTGGAAGACAGCATTTGGCAGACATAGAAAAGGGAACCAACCCAAACTGGTTCTAAAACGGTGGACTTGGGATCCACATAAGCTGTCTGTCAACTTTGTATAAAAGTGGGAGCAGCTGACCCACTTGTTCTTCCAGTTCAAAGTTCTCTTCAAATGAGCAGGGGGTATTCTGCAGAGTACTCAGAGGATCACTACGCAACCAAAAGCTGATGTTTGCAAGACAGCCAGTTCCACAGAGGTGAAAGGACATCACCTGGATACAGATCTGAAGGATGAAGTCCTAGAACCGAAGAAGCCCAGGAGGTGCAGACTATTATAAGGTGCTGTCGGAATTAATACAGTTGCTGGGGGACTGTCCAACAGAGACTCGTAACCTGAGTGATTGCTGCTGCTAAGAGCGTTGATTGATCTGAGCATTTTTGTTTGAGAAACCGCTGCACTATCACAATGTGCTGTGTGGTCTCTGCATCCTAGTCCCGTTGTTTCCACCAAGGCAATAGAGCTTGTGTGCCCGATTTGTGGCACAACTGAAGCAGGGATAGGTATTTGCCTGTGGCACCCTCTGTGTACCAGTGGATGTGGATAGTGTCACCGCAGCACTGGCAGTTTGTGCCATGCAGTCATGACCTCCCCAAGGATGTAAGAATGCAATTTAGAGGTGCTTGCCCAGGATGCCTTCTGTGAGTAAAGAAGTCAGCCTTAATTCAAATATCAGAGGCTGTTGTCATATGGCACTATGTGCCAGATATAGGTGGTCATTATGACATTGGTGGTAAATCCCTCTTACCACTGCGGTGATGGCCGCCAACCTACCGCCGCGGAGGCGAACATCCGTTCACCAAATTATGACACACACACACCAATCTGACAGAATACTGCCACACACACAAATCCGCCAGCCCAAAGGTCAGTGCTAACGTGGCGATACTAACACCCATACCGTTACGCCAACAAAACAATGCCCACAACATTATGAACCACGAATCACCACGGTGGACATTCAATGGCGGTAAACCATTGGCGGTACACACCGGCGCACTCAAAATGTACACCCATACACTAAACTGCACAACATTGTCCCATACCAAAAACACCCACCTGACACTCATACACACACCACACCCACCCACCCACAGCACTATAAAACACACACCCACACTACCCACAACGAATACAAATTATTGCCACCAGACTGACACCAAGACCACTGTGACAAATAGATACACACACACCACATACACCCATACATCCCTCACACACCCAACTTCACACACCCAACCACAGTACCCAACACCCACATAATTACACACACCACACAACCTCAGTCACCCTCAGTCCCATCACTCCACTCCATCCCACACACTGCACCTACACATATGACTAACCCCAATGCCAAGCCCTGCATGCTATACTAATGCATGGACAGCCCTCCCAGCCCTGCATGGACACCCATCACAAAAGCATGCACAGCATGGAGAACTAACAATCACAACATACAGCACCATACACAAACAAAGGTGGAAGGGCAACAGCAACGATAGAGGGGAAGATAGGGATGTACAATATGTCACAAACATGAAGCATAATACATCACTTACATCCCCACAGGTGCCCCAGCCAATGTCAGCGGAGAGGAGGTGCCACGACAAACCAGTCCCCCAACAGAAGATGCCCCCAGTGATGACAGTAACTCTGGGCTTCTGGATCTGGATGAACTACCAGGGCCATCAGGGACCACTGGTCAGTCGGTCACCCCAGCCCACTCACAGTCAACCACAGAGCCTTCCCCTTCAGTATCCAACACCACAGCACCCACACACCATCCCCACACCTCTGTCCCCAGGACACGTCAATCAGCAGTCTGCCTACCTGTACAGCAGCGGTCTCCAAACGTTTTAATGCCGCGACCCCCAGTTGAACAATAAAAATCATTGGGCTACCCCTCAGAATTTTTCACAAATATTTTATAAAGATGACAATGTTTAAATATGTCTAGATGTATTTAAACATTGCGGTTAAGTACTGTTACCTTTTTTTAAATGCAATAACATGTTTCTGCTTAAATCAAAACACTGTTATCTGTGTAGTGTTTCTTTTTGCCAGAGCTTGGCCCCACCCCCTGGGATAACTTGAGGCCCAGTTTGAAGACCCCTGCTGTACAGGGACTCCAGTCCACTCCTCGCCCCCAAGACAATTAGGGAGCTGGGGTCAATGGCAGTGGGCACACCATTCAGGGGACAGAGACACAGGGACACTGGGAGGACCGCTGTGCTCCGGGGGAGGTCAGGCCCAGGGAACCGACTCTCCAGGAGGCACTCACCAAGATCCTGGGGCCTACCAACAATCCCAGGACACGATGGGCCAGATCCTTAACAACATGCAGGAGAACATGCGGCTGCAGGAGGAACACCATTAGGAGATCAGTAAGGACTTGCAGGCTCTCAACACCACCATGATCTCCATAGCAGGGATGCTGGCAGACATGGCCAACATCATGAGGGAATCGACAGCACACCAGTGGGCCCCTACCACTAGACAGTCAATTGACTAGCCCTCCACTTCTGCTGCAGCTAGTGGGCAGGAGGCCCCGCCACAGGACCCACAGGCCACCAGCACCCCTCCCCCTGCAGTAGGTGAACCACCCCACAAACGTTCCCTGCGACGCAGACAGAAGCTAGAGACACTTGCCAAGACCAAGACAATTGCCAGGAAATGAGACTGTCCTGATTGTCCCCCTTGTGTCCCATCCTGTCACCTTGTCCACTTTGAACTGCCTTTGCTCCCCTTCCTATGGCCCCTTGGACACTGGTCCTGTGCTACAAACAGACTGGAACAATTCCCTGGACTTTCCTCTACCATCACCCCATTCCATTGCACTTTTCAGTCAATTATTTGCACTACAATAAACACCCTTGAACACAACTTGAGTGACACCGTTTTATGTGTTTAAAACGTGCATTTATAGGAACAGTCACATCTAGTTCTAATGATCTGAACACTGTGATAGCATACAAATAATGACCTGTAGCTGTCTGCAGTAAACACATTAGGACACTAATGTCATATCACCAACATCTGTGAAATGACAAGTCATAGGTGACAGTAAGTTGAGATACAAAGGAAGTGAATGCCTTCATGATACAGCCACACAGAAAACATCTATTGTCAGAGCAATGGTCAGTTCCACTGTGTCACCTGTGTGTCATTGGAAGTATTGTCGTATAACTGATGTTCTGTTGTCCTCATCCTCATCCTCTGCCTCCTCATCCTCACTGTCCTCAGGGTCGACTGCTGCCACAGGGTCATCTCCAGTCCCCTCCTCCTGCAGAAAAGGCACATGTCGTCTGAGGGCCAGGTTGTGCAACATGCAGCATGCCACTACTATCTGGCAGACTTTCTCGGGTGAGTAGCACAGGGATCCACTTGTCGAATGCAGGCATCTGAACCTGGCCTTCAGGAGGCCAAAGGTCCTCTCAATTACTCTCCCGGTTCACCCATATGCATAATTATAACGGTTCTCAGCCCCTGTCCTGGCATTCCTCACAGTGGTCAGGAGCCACAATAGGTTTGAGTAGCCAGAGTCACCTGCAAGTATTGAGGGACAAAATTTAGCCTTACACAATGTTATGGGGATAACACTTTAAGGCGTACACTGACATACTGTTCATTCTGGCGGGGGGGACAAACACAATGGCCCTCATTACGAGTCTGGCGGTCTGTGACCGCCAGGCTCGCGGTTGGCGGGAGCACCGCCGACAGCCCGGCGGTGCCCCGCAGGGCATTCTGACCGCGGCGCTTTGGCCGCAGTCAGTGCAGGAAAACCGGCAGTCTCCCGCCGGTTTTCCGCTGCCCGTTGGAATCCTCCAAGGCGGTGCAGCTTGCTGCGCCGCCGAGGGGATTCCGACCCCCCCTACCGCCATCCAGTTCCCAGCGGTCCGCCCGCCGGGAACCGGATGGCGGTAGGGGGGGTCGCGGGGCCCATGGGGGCCCCTGCAGTGCCCATGCCACTGGCATGGGCACTGCAGGGGCCCCCGTAAGAGGGCCCCTAAATGTATTTCACTGTCTGCTGCGCAGACAGTGAAATACGCGACGGGTGCAACTGCACCCGTCGCACAGCTTCCACTCCGCCGGCTCGATTCCGAGCCGGCTTCATCGTGGAAGCCTCTTTCCCGCTGGGCTGGCGGGCGGCCTGAAGGCGGCCGCCCGCCAGCCCAGCGGGAATGTCAGAATTACGACCGCGGAACGGTAACCTGACGGCGGGACTTTGGCGGGCGGCCTCTGCCGCCCGCCAAGCTCAGAATGAGGGCCAATATGTGTACCGTCAGCCGCCCCAATAGTATTGGGAATATGTCCCATTGCATAGAATCCCGCTTCACAGTGGCCAAATCTTCCACCTGGGGGAAATACCCTTGCCAGCATGATTGAGAACATTGGCTGTGACATTCTTGCTGCCAAGCCCACCGTCACTTGGAAAGAACCAGTTGCCAGGAAATGGAGCACTGATAGAACCTGCACAAGAGGGGGATCCCAGTGGGATGACGGATAGCTGATATCAGGTCAGGCTCCAATTCGGCACACAGCTCTGTGATTGTGGCCCTGTCCAGTCTATAGGTGAGTATAATGTGCCCACCTCCAGTGTAGCCAAGTCCGCAAGCGGTCTGTACACAGGGGTTTGTCTCCTCCTCCTATTCATTTGCAGTGGTAGGTATCTAAGGGACACAAGAGTGAGTAGGCTGTCACAATTTGTACAATGGAACCACCACCTCAGTGTCCATACAGCATTAATGTGATGGGACAGTGGCAACGGCAATGGCAATGTATGTGCAAATTCCATAAATGACGCAGTTATGGAAGGTCTGTATATAGTCCACCACCATGAAATGGCGACCGCCTGTCCTGTATCTAGGGACAGGTGGAAGTGCGGGAACTCTACCGCTGTTGGGCGTCGTGGCGGAAGGTGGTCTTGCACAATCGTGCAATTCCTCATTGGCTAATATGTGTCTCTATGGAGTACAGTGGCCAATGAGGATCAGCGTCGGCGGTGACGGTGTACACCGCGGCGGATGTAACTGCCATTTTATGTCTATAACCATACTTGACGCTGACTGAGACGCTGGCCACAGGAGACCGCAGAGGCCCAGCTGGGGATGGCCTCCCAACGAGGAAGGGGTGCCCGTCGGAACCTGACCCCCCCTGATGGCCTGCATACTGGCGGTGGCCTACCCAGAGCTGGATGGGTGCTTGAGGGCATCACAGCAGCCATAAGGTGTTGAGTACTATGGGCCTTACTACAATAATTGGTAGGTGGCATGGGATGTGGGTGGTGGTTGTGAGTTATTGGGTGCCCCTTAATGCCAGGCCAGACATTACAGTGTAATCCAGTTCAAGGGTACTGGGTGTATGGCAAATGCAGGTAACCTAGCTTGTTTGCATTCCATGTCAGTCAGGGCTTTGTGGGTCCCAGGAGGTGTGCAGTTGGCAGTGTTTGGCCCTCATCTTGCTGTGGCATCTAGCGAATTCAATGCCAGTGCAATGTATAGTGCTCAATCCTGATCTCTGTGTGTGTCGGTGCTGTGTATGCCAACTGTGGTGTTGCTGCTGTAATTGACCCAGTTCTCCCTTTCTCTCGCTCCCACCCTGCTCCTTCTGTCATCCTGTCCATGTGTGCATTAGCAAAAACATATGAAATAATTGGTCAGTAGTAGGAAAAAATATATAAACGTGAGTAACTTTCAATGAAGCAATAAATCTGTCATTGAGTACGCAATTTAATTGTTCTTTAGTCTAATAATTTTTTTCACTCCCGACAAAAAAGACAAACAATCAAATTACAAAAATATATTACATAAACAAAAAAGTATGTGCACAACAAACATTATTTACGCAACACATACAAAAACACTCAACATTGAACATTAAACGTAAATTATTGGTCCAACATTCCTCTCATTATTTTGAGAAACATGTGGTAATCGCTGATAACTATCTAGAAAATCTAGCAATCATGTGTGCATTAGCATCATCTGGCGGAGGAGTAGGGGCACTGGCAATAGAGGGAGCTGCATCCCACAGGATCCAGGAGGCAGAGTCAACCGATGCCGAGGGAACCAGTCGGACAGAGGGCAAGGGGAGCACCACTGCGGAGACAGGAGGTGACAACACTGACTCAGGCACCTCCTCCGATGGAAGCTCCCTGGTGGTGACGGACACCTCTGTGACCACCCCAGCTTCAGGTTCAGCCGCCACCCCCTGTACCAGCACCGCCCTCCTAGTAGCCTCTCAGCGAGTTGCCTATGCCCGCTCACACAGGATGGTGGGTATCTCCTTCGCCCCAGGCACCTCAGGCCCTGCCCCAGTGAGCCCTGCTGCCCTTAGTGAGGAGGCTATTCACCTCCTGCGATCCATCTGTGTAGGGCAGTCAACCTTTGTGAATGCAATCAAGGAGCTGGCATCCCAGATGCAGCAATGCAATGCATTCCTTGAGGGCATCCAGGTGGATTACTGGCCCAACAGAGATCGATTCAGGCTCTTGCCTCCACTCTGATGGCAGCCATTGTCCCTGTTCCTACCATCCCCCCTCCAACTACCACTTCCCAGTCACAGTCTCCTCAGCCCAAACCCATCTCATGCACACATACAGACGAGCATGCACACAAGACATCACACAAGAGTGGCATAGTCAAACACAGGCACCACACTTCAGTCCACAAGCACTCACACAATCAACAGACAGTTGCACACACATCCACACCCACTGCCTCCACTGTCTCCCCCTCCTCCTCCTCCACCTCCCTCACAGTCACGTCCACACTCACACCTGCATGCACTGCTTCAACAGCCACCACCAGCATCACCACACCAAGCAGCACACACACCTCACTAACAGACACGTCCACAACATCCATCCACGCGTCCCCTGTGTCCTCTCCCAACCTGTATGTCCCCCCTTCCTAAAGGACACAAACGCAGGCACCCAGACACCCAACAGCCATCTACTTCACATCAGCACACTGCCCATGCACCTGCACCCAAGTCCAGCAGACGTGCTCCTCCAACAACCACTCCCTCAACCTCTACTCCCATCGCTCCTCCCTAATCCCTAAGAAGCTTTTCCTTGCCCAACTTGACCTCTTCCCTCCCCCTCCCCCCTCATCCTGCCCGTAAGAGCAGGGTCCCAACAACCCAGCCCAGCTCCTCAGCCAAACAGTCCACAGGGACAGTGGAGGCACTTCCTGGTCATGGAGGCAAGACAGTGAAGGTTCCCATTCCACCAGCGAGGAAAGGACCCAATCCACCAGCCAGGAAAGGGAAGGATCCCACCCCACCAGCCAGGAAAGGGAAGGATCCCACTCCACTAGCCAGGAAAGGGAAGGATCCCACTCAACCACCAATGTCAGAAAAGGTTCCCACTCAACCACCAATGACAGAAAAGGTTCCCATTCAACCACCAATGACAGGCAAGAAGCCCTCACCTCCAGCTGGGACACAGCAGCCCTTACCTCCAGCAGAGGCTGTCCAGGAGACACCTCCCCCAGCAGAGACAATGCAGCCCTCACCTCCAGCAGAGGCTGCCCAGGAGACTTCTCCCTCAGCAGAGACAATGCAGCCCTCACCTCCGGCAGAGGCTGCCCAGGAGACACCTCCCCAGCAGAGTCAATGCAGCCCTCACCTCCAGCAGAGGGCATCTAGGCCACCCTCCAAGGACTGTTGTACATGGATCCCCCTCCAGGAGCAGTAGGCAAGCTCCCCACCTCAGAGACTGTGACCTTGCACTCTCCAGCATGGGGAAATTGGCATGGAGGCCCCTCCAGAAGCAGTGGGCAAGTTCCCCACCTCAGAGACTGTGACCTTGCACACCCTAGCATTGGGAAAAGGCATGGAGCCCCCTCCATTACCAGTGGGCAAGTTCCCCAGCTCAGAGACTGTGACCTTGCACTCCCCAGCATTGGGAAATGGGCATGGAGCCACCTCCAGAAGCAGTAGACAAGTTCCCCATCTCAGAGACTGTGACCTTGCGCTCCCCAGCATTAGGAAATGGGCATGGAGCATGGAGTAAGTTCCTGACTTCAGCTGAGGTGTCTCCCACCCCCTTCCCCCTGAGGTGCCTGTCCACTAATGAGATGTTGCCCATGCACAATGTTGTGCGCAATTCGTCAGGATCAAGTTGGGGCTTGGACTGTGCCCTGTGGCCATGTGGGCCTTATGTACTTTGGATTGGGCATTGGCCCTTTCTGGACAGTTGTTCATGTTTATTTGTTCTAAAATTGGTTCATATGGTGGTTGTTGCCTTGCTATTACAATGTCAGTGCCTTGCTATTACAATGTCAGTGCTGCCAAACTGTAGTCCTTGTATTATTATGCCGTGCATCGTGTGCCATTGGTTTACGTCTGCAGCTGGTTGTGTGTGTGGATGGTGTGTGTTGTGCGTGTGTGTTTTCCTCCCTCCATCCATTGTGTGCTAGGCGGCTGTACTCATCATCATCATCTTCGTCAGCATTGGTGTTCCAGGTGGAGCATGGCGTTGATTATTATCGGGAAGACTTGCACTTCCGGTTCCACGGCTGCGTTGGTCTTCTCTGTGTTTCTGTTGGTGAGTCTTTGGTCTTCTGTGATGTGTTTTCGCCACGCTTTGATGGTGTTTGTACCGCCCCGGAAATCGTGGCGGTTTGCAGTGTAATAATATGGTGGGTGTTACCTTGTCTTCTGCCTAGCTGTTGATGGCTACCGCAGTGCTGCGTGGTGTTAGCGCCCTGTCGGATGGTGTGGTACATTGGCTGTCTATGGGAGGTATCACAGCCATTGTCATAATTTGGCAGTAATTACCACCAGCCTGTTGGCGGTATTACTGCCACTTTAACAGTCACCGCCAATGCCATAATGAGGGCCAAAGTGTCTAGCGGCTGAAATGCTGAAGACCTCTGTGCCTGTTAGGGGTGCTGCCTCGATGAACCAGAACATCACCTGGAAGTGTTTCGCTGCACCAGAGCCTTGCACGTGGAGAAAAGACTGTCTGCCACTTTCACTAAAGAAGGCCGCAATGTGACTAACTAAAGACTCACTGGGGTGACAGGATTAGGCCTGCCGAATTCTCTAGGCCAAACAATCATCAGAGCCCATAAGAGAGCCTATGCCAGACCAGAAGCACCTGCTCCTCACGTGGCTCTCTGAGACTTACCATGCAGCTGCTTGCCTCCAGCGTGACTTTCATGTGGACTTCGTGAAAGCCTCGGCAACCCCCTAGTGAACCTCCAGCTGCTGGAAGGTTGAACACAACTGCCAAGCTGCACCAGTACAGACAGATAAAAGACTGGACTATGCCTAGAACCCTTGGGACTATGCTGAGAGAAGTGGGAAGAGACAGCTGAAGCTATTCCAGAGACTGTGCCACATTAACCCTGAGAACCTTGAGACTGTGACAAAGGGAGGAAGGAGTGATTAGAGTGCCTTGGGTTGCAGCCCACTTTGAAGCTTAAGAAACTCACACCAGCAGGTCCGGTATTACAGTGTTAAATTGTTGTGTGAAGCATTTTGCTTTCTGTGTCATAAAGTATTGGTCTTTTATAAAGAGAAGCACTGGACTGGAACATTATCTCATTGCTTTGCTGGGGAAGTGTTGACTGCTTAACTCAAATAACCCTACACAAACATCCCTGCTTGCCATTGCTATTACTGAATGAGAGTTAAGTCTGCAAGGGTTGTACTTGGCCCAGTTTACAGTCATAGTAAGACACACAGGCACAGGAACTTCCAACCCTACGGTTTAGGCCCAATAGTCCCTACCTGGCCCGTGGCCTCCTAAACTGGGTTTGACACCCAGTATCCAAGACGGGCTTCTACTGGATTTCTGGTATGCATGTTTGAATAAATTCCAGTGAAAGATGATATACTGAGATTGCCAAGCATGTGCTTTACTAACACACGTAAGGAATGGCATTGGATATGTGGGTTAATGTTGCATCACCTGCTACTTTCTGTGATAATATGTAAAGTAAAAAACTAAAGCAAGAAAACCCAAAACTTTATGTGAGATCACAATCCAATTGATGTGCAAAAAAGCAGTGACGGATTGCAACATGACATTTACTAACACCAGGGTCTTACGGACCTGTTGCCATTCTGGTATTCTTATAACCTCATCGCAGTAGGTAATTGTACTAATCTTTAAGGAAGGCGACCGCACTGATCCTGCCTGGTATCGCACCTTTTAACTTCCTGACTCTATTGTCAAAGTGGCTGGGAGAATCTAGCTGAATCATCTGGAAGAATGGGCCAAGACCAACAATATATTATCTGATCTTCAGGGTGGATTCCACAAAGGCTTGAGGACTGTAAAACAGGATATAAACCTTAATTTTCTTATTGACAAGTACACTTTTATGTAGAAGAACCATTTGTTTCTAGCTTTTGTAGATTCATCGAGCTCCTTGGACAGCGTTCAGCACAGCAAACCATGGGCTATTGTATCAGAACTGGGAGTGGATCCATGGACCATAGCCTTCCTCAGAGACCTGGTTTCTGAAGGGAAAGCCAGAGTACATTACCGTCTTAAGGATGAAGGTACCAGTACTTTTGACCTTGTGAGGGGGGTCAGACAGGGATGCATGCTCACACCCTTACAATTTACCCTATACATCAACAGCTTGCTGAGAGATTGTTTTGTGCAGTGCCCATAATGTCCCCCCAGATTGGCCACAGACCTGTATCTTGTCTGATTTATGCCAATAATGCCATGCCTCTGTCCCGCATTCCACGGGGTCTGCATCAGATACTTAATGGTTTTGTAGATTTTATGTCTAAGCTTGATTTGTCCATCAATACAGGGAAAACGTTTGTATTGAAGTGTGGGATGCAGTTGCAGAAATGCTGCAATTTTGGGATAAAAAGTGCCAAGTTAGGTTTTACCTCAACCTTTAGTTTTCTTGGTATTTTATTAGATGACTGCAGCTAATGGACCCCAGCAGTTAGTAATAAACTGCTGTATTTTAACACATCTATATCTGCACTTCTTAAATTTGCTCGTAAGCTGGGGGACAAGCCAGTAAAAGAAGTGTAAACCATCTATAACTCTACGTATATCTGTAGTCCTTCATGGGTAGTCATCTGGGGCTTTAAAAATGTCACCCAGCTCCAGATACTAGAGAACAAACTTCTCAAGAATCTCCTAGCTTTCCTAAGCAGCTGTTCCATCTTTGTCTGCCAAGCAGAATTAGGAGCCCCTTTTTAACTGCCCAGTTCAATATACAGCCTATTTTATTGTGGCACAAGGTTTGGACCAGTGATTTTACTATTTTGAACCATATGATTTTGCTTGATTGTCTAAAGTTGACCTATTCTGATGAATTCGCCTGGTTTAAGTTTGGTAAATTCTTCTGTGTGAATCTGGGTCATCCTGAATATTTCGATTCACCCAATGTCTCACTTAATGTGAGCAGAAGAGATTTACAAAAAAAACTGTTTGTTCTTTCTTAATCACCAAAGACTCTCCAAGGAAATGTCCAAACCCGGAGTGATTAAAAAAATAATCTGTCATTGGTTACTGACAGATTTCAGCCATACCTTTCTGGCGTTCGTAATCAACGGCATAGGTATATCCTGACACATTTTAAGCTAGATATTTTTCATCGCTTAATTACTTTTCCAGTTGTTAACGACTGGTCAGTGCTCTTGATAAATTGCTCCGTGACGTTTTTCAACTTAATGCACTCTGCGCTTTTTGTTTTTCTGTACCACACAAAGGTTATGTTTTACCTATCTTACGCAATCATAACTTTAAGCAATGTTGGTCTGCTCTGTTGTTTTTACAACAATTTAACTCCTTAGAGATCTGCTGTAAGATTCCTAGTTTCTTATTGTCTGTGGTACAGCTGAGGAAAAATATGAGTGCACTGTAATGATGTTTTTTAATCTGTTTTTATCATGTTTTCTTTGTTAATTGAAAAATAATGAGTGCACTGTTCCAAAAAGTGGAGGGTATTCAAACACCTCTCACAGGCACACACTAATACAGAAGCAGTGGCCCTCATGCATCATCATCGGGCTCTGCTCCACATCAGACTGGCACTGCAATGTCTGACGGGGTCCTACATGGGACCATCTAACCATTACAAATTGTATGTATCTCAGTACCAGAAATCTTAGGTTACTAAGAAACAACTGGAGAGATACAAAATAAAATTGGCCCAGGTACCTCCTCAATGTAAGAGAATGTTTAATAAACGAGCGAGGACCCGGTCAAGGTTAAAAACACAGGAAAAGTGAGGGGGAATTAATGATCCCACACTTTACATACTCAAAGGGGAAAGCACAATGAATTTAACTACTACAAAAAGTCAACATGTTTCGCGCTAAAAATTGTCCAATAAGGATCCACTGGCACTTCATCAGGACTAGAACAATAATCTTTCTCCAGAACATCAAGTATATGAATGCAATCTGTTCATTCAATAAGAATATAAAAAAGGAAAAGCAAAAGAGAGTAACACTTTTTACTCACTACAGGTCTGTGTCTACTAACACAAAACTACTGGTAACCTGTGAAAACAAAGAACATGTATGCCAAAATCATTGTTGATCACCTCGAAAACATAATATAAAGATAAAAATAAAAATAAAAGATGACATGTACATAACTGGAAGTGCAATACTACAACAACACTCTGCTCAGTATTGATGGCACAATAAAATAAATGCTTAACGGCCATGGTCAGAAGAAGAACTACTTCCAAAGAAGACATATGTCAAAAATCATTCAGGGTATCTATAGTGGTGTATCAAAAGGAAAACTTATCCAAGCAAAGTATTCATGAAACAAAACAAAATCCTGTAAAATATATCATAGTAATACACTTTTGCGAAGGTAAGTGTGAATACTCTCGCTATCTTATAACAAGAATTATCTAAATGTACCTATTATTTCTATCCAAAATAGTACATTTACATTGTGAGAAGGGAAAGAAAGAACAAAGACAAATAGTGTAGCGGCACTCCATCTAATTCACATGCAAAACTTTTTGAATTCTCGATATGAACAAATGCTGTGGGGTTTAGAAAACTAGCAACACATTCAGACGAACACCCAAGACAAACCAGGCTAAATGAACGGCCTGAAATAAGCAGAAATGCCTTCGCCACTACGAAAAGAGATTGTCAGGGAGAATGCAACCATCCAAATTTGAACACACCTTATCAATCAGAGAAAAAGAATGTATATAATAAGGCTTACTGGAGCACCGTAACAATCAACAGCTCGATGTACTTCCTGACTGCGTTCTCAAACTTCGAGAACTAAACGCAGACCTGACGCTACAAAAGGAGAAGGTTGTACAGACAGTCAGCCAATCAGAAAGGCCAGCCAGGACTTCCTGGCTGCGCCCTCTGACATTGCATCGAAAAAGAAATGGGACTACGAAGCCGACCCGTAGTGAAACAGAGCATTATGGGTAGGCCTCCCTAAATGGTAAAAATTAAGAAAGGACAGCCTCTGTACCACAGGAGAAAGGGGAAAGAACCGGACAGGATAATATGTGTTTGTTTTTATAGACAATACTGATAGAGATGCTGATATGAAAAATAAAGGGTTCAAAATGAAGTGCACTAATGTAACCCAGAAATATGAAAATTGACGACTATTGAAAAAGGACACTGAAACCAAACTGGTTTTCTTAGTGATCCAAGTCATCAAAATACAGGCAACTATTAAATTATGTACATCCAGTCCATACTCAATGAAATGGACCAAAAGAAAGGAAAAATCTAAACTGAGGGGAGAACAAGGAAATAAAAATAATAATAATAGAAATTTAAGGACTATGGATAAACTCACCACTAGTCCATGATACAAAGTAATTTGTGAAAATTAATGGAAAATGTATTTTTTTTAAAAGGGATAAAGGAGAAAAAAGCAACAAAGGTGTGTAATGAAACAAAACTGAAACTTCTGCAAAATAGAAAAATATGCACTTGAATACCCATCTAGTAATACACATTTGTAATTATCGTGGAGTCACTCAATGTATAGTCACACCAATGTTTTAAGAATAGATGCCTGACAGACCCACCATAAGAAAAGGTGTAATGGAAGTCATCTCAAATGTGATGCAATATTGTCATCGTTCAATCCCTGGATATGGGTGCCCAATTTGAAAACCCAACGTTGTTCAACTTCGCATAAAGACATGCTTGGAGATTTCAGTGTCTCTAGTACAATCTACCACATATCATCTGGGGTATGTTGTACCTCTCAATAATGAATACTTAATTTCAATGTCATCCATCCACATCTAATTTTGCTCCGATGTTCGTTAATTCTGATCTTAACTGGTCTGGATGTCATACCTATATACCGTAAACCACACGACAACTGATCATGTAGATAAAGTTACTGGAGTTACAGGTCGTATGGCTTGATAAGCGCTAAAGGCCAATTGGTTCGAGAGCGATGGTACTCATGCGTCTGGTAAGGAGGCATAAATTGCAATTGCCACATGGAAAATGTCCCTTCACAGGGGCGAGTCCCCATAGTGTATTCTGGTCAGGTACAGCAGTGGACTTCAATGATCTGGTGTTGACGATCACATCTTTAATGTTAGAAGATCTTTTGAAAGCAAATAAAGGCTTAGGAATGGGTACACCTCCACTCGTAAGGATAGACCATCGTTTATTAACAAGTTTCTTAAGAGTGTTGGATACGGGAGTGAAGGTAGTAACGCAAGTCAATCGAGGTGAAGTTTCTTTAGATACGGAAGTCAATAAGTATTCCCGATTGTTGTTCCGAGCCCGTTTACGAGCTGAGTTGATGATCCTTGGAGGGTAATGTCTTTCATGGAGTTTATTGACTAAGTCATTAGCTTGAATTTCAAAGGGAGAAACATTGCTACAGTTCCGGTGTAGTCGCAGAAACTGACCGTATGGCAAATTGCCTCTTATGGCTTTTGGATGATAACTCTCATAGAGTAGGAGACTATTGCGATTGGTCGTTTTCCGATGTGTACAGGTACGGAGTTTACCTTTATCAATAGTGATCTTGAGGTCCAAAAAAGTAACTCTCGTTGTGGAAATTGTTGCGGTAAACTCCAAAAAAGGATCAAGAGTATTAATCCAACTGGTGAAGGAATCAACTAATTGAACCTCTCCCTGTCAGATGACAAGAATGTCATCAATATATCGTCACCATAATCTGATATTCTCAAAAAAAGGGTTGGCTATGTTAAGAAAAGAACATTGTTCAAAATGATACATGTACAGAAAATTCCTCGAATCTGGTGATATAACTGATCTTCAAATTGATTTTTTTTTTTTCGTTAAAGCCAATGAGGCACATTGCATAATAAAATGAACAGGAGTGGCTGTGCTCGGTGGTTTATTTAGTAGAGCAGTCTCAATCACCCTCAGTGTTGCTTCTTGTGGGATATTTGTGTAGAGTGATTCAACATCAAGAGTGATCAAAGCTTGCACTATATCTGTATCACTGATAGACTGAACTAAGTTCAGAACATCGTTAGTGCCTTTCAAGAAGGTGGAGGATTCTCTGACAATAGGCTGCAAGAAGTGATCACAAAAGGTAGAGAGGGTTTCCAATATTGATCCTATACCCGAGACTATGGGGCGTCCTTGCGGAGGTGTAGTGCCTTTGTGAATTTTAGGAAGGCAGTAAAAATAAGGGATACATGGATTAGAAGTATCCAAAAATTCGGCCTCCTTTTGAGATATTCAAGTGTTGGATACCGCTTCATGGATCAGTGAACGAATCTGCACTTGTAACCTGTTTGTAGGGTCATATGAGATGGGTTGATAATATGTGGAATCACTCAGAAGACGGACACATTCAGCTCTGTACAT
Organism: Pleurodeles waltl; assembly: GCF_031143425.1. Lineage (NCBI taxonomy): Eukaryota > Metazoa > Chordata > Amphibia > Caudata > Salamandridae > Pleurodeles > Pleurodeles waltl. Next base: position 177,097,569 of record NC_090437.1, read on the forward strand.
TTCGGAGTCTCATATAACTATGGCCCCTCCTTTATCAGCTGGTTTTATGACAATGCTCTGGTCTTGTTGCAATGTTTGTAAGGCTGTTCTTTCTCGTGTAGTGATGTTAGTAAAGACATGTTTGGGACGTAATTGTTGAACATCTGTCATAATTGCTTTCTCAAAGGCAAGTACTTCACTTGGCATCGATGTTAGAGGGGGTGTAAAGGAAGATAGATTTCTCAGTCCTGTGTCTGTTTGTTGCAATTCATTAGGGTTGTCTTTAAAGAAGAAGTACAATCGAATCTTTCTAAAAAAGCGGGACAGTTTGCAATTGATCCGAAAAAAATCATCTTGTGGAGTAGGAACAAACCCCAAACCTTTATCTAGAACTGAGTTCTCATCTGGAGTACGTTGTCTTGAAGAAAGATTTACAACTAGGTTCTTGCTGGGGGGTTCTTGCCTTGACTCCGAGTGACTATTTGGGGTTCTTGCTGTTCCCAATGAACGTGTCTTCCTCTTCCTCTCTGCCTGCCTCTTCCTCTGCCTCGGCCTATGCCTAAAAAAAGCTCACATGGTATCATTAGAAGTGGCTGGAAGAAAGGATAAGGGGACTGCCAAGTTGGAGGATATTGTATCTGAAATTGAGGAAGATTGTAATGTGGATGTGACATCCCATCGTCTATACTCCAGCCATATGAGGAGGAACTGGTACTGTATTTCCGGTTTCTTTTGACAGTTGCCACAGATTCATCTGAAGATCTTGATGTATTATCTGCCTCGAAGTCCTCTCTGATATATGGGCACACTTTTTCTTTGCTGAACTTAGTGATATCCTTCTGTAGCTTTGAAATCTTCTGTTGGGTCAAATACTCTTTGGACTCCTTAAGTTCAGTGTTGATTTCTGTTAAACGGCTCTTAAAGGATGCCAAAGACAAGGTGGTTTTCAAAGTAGATTTAGCTAAATTAATCTGTACCGTAATTGATTCAGCCAGTATTTAGAAGTATTAATGATCAGGACCAACCAATCTCTAGTGCATTTCCAGGCAATTTGAGCCCAGTCAGTTCTAAAGTGTAGATCCTGTAAGAAAATCCGTGGAACATTGGTCACTATCAATCCATTGGGGGCTATGTTCGGCCGGAGATACTCAATCCTAATGGTACCATGAAGTACAGTCTTATCAAATCTCGTTTGAGTTAGAAAGCTTATCCCAGTCTTCCTTCAGGCCACCAGAAGGACCTGATCCATCTGGGCCAAGGATAGAAGGAGTTTTCAGTATTGCAGAAACCCTGTCATCATCAAAGTTTAAACCTTGGAAATTATCCATCATTGATATTTTCAGAGTAATTACATGCAACAAAGTCCCGCTGCTGCTCTAAATCATGAAAAAAAGAGGGGGGGACTGGGAGATTATCTGGTCCAGTGCACGTTCTCCCAATCCACAGTATGAAAAATAATGAGTGCACTGTTCCAAAAAGTGGATGGTATTCAAACACCTCTCACAGGCACACACTAATACAGAAGCAGTGGCCCTCATGCATCATCGTCGGGCTCTGCTCCACGTCAGACTGGCACTGCAATGTCTGACGGGGACCTACATGGGACCATCTAACCATTAAAAATTGTATGTATCTCAGTACCAAAAATCTTTGTTAATTGTACAGTGAAGATGTAATATGTTTTTTATTGGTATGTCTGCTTTTATGGTTTCTTTTAGAGCAAATTGAATAAAGCTGATTATGATAATGATACAGACATAAGGAATGGCATTGGAGATATTGGTTAATTTTGCATCCCCAGTACATTTCTGTTTTGACAGATTGTACATTCTCTGATAATATATAAAGCAAAAAATAAAGCAAGAAAACCCAAAAATGTATGTGTGATCACAATCCATTTGATGTGAAAAAAAGCAATGACTGGATTGCACAACATGACATCTTAGTACATCCTTTTCTAAATCCATAGTGAAACCAACACTCTTGCCTACTCTAATAACAGTGATAGGCTATATATTTTAGAGAGTGAACTGGTGAGGGCGCTAACTTGAACAGTGGAGTAGAGGACACGGCTGCATGTACACGACTGTGTGTGGCACCGACAGAGGGTGGAGTTCAACAACAATTTAGAGCAGAGCTCTTCAATTTGTTTTGCCCTGAGCCCCCCCCTCCCCAAAAAGCAAAGTGTTTTGATATGCCCCCCCCTTCAAAACTGTCTGGCAAGATTGAGGGAGAGGGAGGGGCAGGGCTGACCACAATGAGTGGGGTTTATGAGATAATTTCGGGGATAGTTTTTTCTGTAGCTCCTAATTCACAGTAAGTGTTAGATTTACAAAAGAGCAAATGCATCAAACAAACCCATAAACTAATTGAAAAAGAATGCACCACACATGATAGGATCTTGTGAACCCCCCACGCTCTGGGGCTCCAATGCAACAGCCCCTCCTGCACTAATCTTAGCTGTTGTGCTGAGTAGCAGGCTATCTTGTCAGCCTCTTTACCTCTTATGCACCATGCCTGATCATTGCTTCAGTCGTGAAACGCTATCCATCCCTTTCAGAATAAGAATAGCTCCCACGCTTTGCTTCCCCCTTTTTTTGGCAAAGGTAACCTTGCCTTGGCTCTAAAACAAGCATTGAAACACAACCCTTTTTTTTTTAAAAGAAGGTCAGCCATAATTGTGGAAGCAGTGGGCCCCTAAGACCCCTGGTCCCCAGGGCTGCTGCATCTGCTTCACTAATGATAGCTACTGCCTTAAGAAGCGGGCTGTCTTCTCTGCCATTTGTTAAAATGATGGGCTCCCGCCTTACCCCGTCTCTCTCCAGGACTTCTCTCCAACATCCAAACTAAGGTGTCTTCTCTGCTTTAATTCCCCCACCCCCTCCGGGCCATTGCTATGAGACCCAAAACAATACTGGCACGGCAAACATGCGTGGAGCCATAATGCAAACAAGAATGGATAGTAAAACTGCCATAATTGGGGTTTAGTTGGCCTCTCATACTGTTTGGGCCTTGTGCTACTGCACCTGCAGCACCAACAATTCCTAAAACCTCTGCAAAGCAAGCTGTCTCTTTTGCTTCTGGTGTTAGCCATCACTCCTAGGCCTGAGGCACAAATCTGACTTACCATCTATTTGTCTGAAGCCACCCCCCAAAAAAAAACACCACATCTAACCCACTCCACCCTGCTGCTTGTGTTAACCAGTTATATTTAGCTGACAGAAGTATTACTAGCACCGCTGTTTCAGATGTCACCGGTGATGTAATACTTGCAGTTATACGCAGTGCATCATAGTGGTGCAAGTTATACTTATATCATTTACATATAACTGGTGAATTTCAGGGTTTTTAATGGTTTTTATGTGTCAGTTTTTTTGTATCATTAAAAGAACTACGTATAACTCCACTTTAACCTTTGTTTTTCTTCAGTGAATTTCTAAGGCTTTTTTAACGTAAGTTAAAATCTTTCTGCTTTAAAATTAGTTTTTTTAATGAATTTCCATGTTTCTTAACTTAAAGTAGTATCATACTATGAAGTGTCGGTGGCCAACATCTTACTGTGCATGGAGCCAGTCCCCCTACTGGTAGTCACCACCCCTACAAGCAGCCAACTGGCCACAGACCCCAACCTCACATTTTCCTTTTTTCAAGTTTTTTTTCGTACCGTGAGACTCCTGTGGGAGGTCGCTGGACTACACGGGGAGGCCATGCTGGTTCCCACTGGACTCCAGCAGGCAGGACCATGATAACCCCCCATTTTGTTTTGTTTTTTGCCTCTGGGCTTAGGGGCCCTATGGGATCTCAACAAAGACTAGGTGGTCATGGTATCTTGGACTGCAGCTGTGACTTTTTTTGTGTTGCGACCCGCCAACTACATTGCTCAGTCCCGTGGCTCTCCAACAGGATGAGCCAGTAAGAACTTTCTTTTGTTTTATTGTTTTTGTCCTGCAAGACTACTGCAACAACAGATACTGCTATGTTTAAACCTTAATTTCTTGAAATTGCAGCCTGAACTAATTTACACCAGAAACACAAAAAGGACACTTTCTGGTTAATTATCTAGCTTTCTGCCAATTTTGTTGTAATTCTGTGCAGCCGGTTTGCTGTACTTTTGTCTATTTTTTCCTATGGAAACAGTAACTCACGTATAACAACACAGTGGATATATATAGATATAGTGCTTTCTGTCATGGCCTGGGGCTTCGTAGCACTATAAATACACGAGTCACTATTCCCCACTGCGCCAACCAGGATTCAATTCTGTGACTCTCTGGTTACCCACATAAATGTATTCAGTGATTATATAAGCAACAGAGGTTTTATAACATAAAAGAATACATTTTCCACTGATTAGTTCAACTTATTTATTTTGCCTTTTTTTTAATTTCTCAGGGTGTGTATCTTATATGCAGTTATCTGAAGGTGAACAAAAATACCCTAATAGTTACAGAATATTTAGTCCCTTTTAGCCACATCTTTGACCTCCCCATCCCTCCCATTGACCCTGGCACATGGCTCTCAGAATTACAGTTCCCAAAACTTTTTGTGGTCTTCAACCTCTACATGTAAATGAAGACAGTCTGGAAATGTGTCAAAATAACAAGTTATCTGTCGTGTTTTCCCGCAATTGATTCTGGGGATGGTCCCCTCTGCTCGTATTTATTGGGGACCATACCACTCTGGTGGGGGCTTCCTCAGCATTAGGACAGGTTTCTTTCACCTTCCTCATTGAACTGGGTGTCACACAATTCAACTCCAGATCATTTCTGGTTCTCTTGACGCATCATGATCTACACTTTCAGAAGTGGCCCCCGAAAATCTTTGGAAAATGGAGGTAATCTTTGTGACTTTGTCTTTGCCCCTTTTTGCCGTCTCGATTGTGCTTTATTGCAGAACCCTTGCCACAGTTCTAGTTCAAAAGGCAGTCTAAATTTGCTCCCTGGGTAGCAGTCCCTCACCAGGACTGCATCTCCTACCCATAGATCTGAATGCTTAGCTCCCAGTGTCTTTTTTAGTGTCTGCTGGTGTGCTGTTGCAACAGTAGGCAGCACTAACTGCAGACAGTCATCTTGCTGGGTGGCATCTCTGATGGCGCTCAGCGACATGGGCAGGGGCTGAGATTGTTCACCTACATACCGGACATACTCCTCAGTTTCTTGGACAGCTAACTTATTGTGGAGGGTCACGGCTCAGAGGTGCCTTAACAGATAGTTTGCTGGATTCTGGGTGCTTGATTTCTACTCCATCTTGAATAGGTACTCCCTCATCTGGAGAAACCGATAGTGGCATCAATGATGATCCCTGGAACTGCAGGTTTAACAGTTTGTCATCAGTGTGTACCACAAATGGATGCTTATAGATGTAAAGGTGAAAGTGGGGACACCCAAAATGGTTGCTATGGCTTTGTGCCCTATTTGCGAACAGCGTTGCTCTGTGATGGTGAGTGCTGGGTTAACGCAGCCCACGGAGGTCCATTTACCACAGTCACCACAATATTAACTTTGATACAGCACCTCTCCCAAACCTGTAAGACTTGCGTTGACAGATAGCTCTGTGACTCTTGCTGAGTCAAAGTACACCAAGGTGGGGGACTTCAATAGTGCTTGTTTGGTATGTTGGAATGTGTATTCCTGTGTCTCATCCCAGACCCACAGAGTGGAAGACTTGGTAAGGTCTCCCTTGGTTGGGTGAGGGATGTTTGTACATTGTCCACAATAATTCAGAAGTCCCCAGAAGCTTCTAACTTTGGGGACACAAGACAAGAGTGGAGCTGTTCTAAGGTCCCAAACTTTGGTGGGGTCTGGAGAAACCCCACAAGCTCAATACTGATATCTAAAAAGCTGATTCTGCATGAATTCACATTTTTCTTGTTATAGACTCAGCCCCCTTTCACAAATTTTCAGCACCTTTCTCAGTTGTGGTGCTGTTCTACTGACGAAACATAGACTAGGATACCAGATAGTAACTATGAATCACGTTTTTAAAAATGTCAGCACCGTGGCATATCCCGTAGATGACTTTTTAAGTATCTTCACAAATCCATGTGCATAGAAAAAGTTGTAAGGTAGAGTGATTCGGGGCTACCAATATGGGGTAGTAGCCTGAGCAGAGGTCCATCTTCAAGAATCACCCACCTCCACTCAATTACTTGACTATGGCCCTCATTACAACCCTGGCGGTCAAAGACCGCCAGGGTTGTTTTGGCGATCGTACCGCCAACAGGCTGGCGGTACAAATCGCCATATTATGACCGCGGCGATAGCGCTGCGGTCGCTCTGCCGGGACCGGCGGTTTCCCACCATCGTTGTCCCGGCGGTTATAATCCACCAGGGCAGCGCTGCTTGCAGCCCTGCCCTGGGGATTATGACTCCCCTTCCCACCAGCCTGTCCATGGCGGTGGAGACCGCCATGGAAAGACTGGTGGGAATGGGTGTCACTGGGCCCCTGGGGGCCCCTGCACTGCCCATGCACTTGGCATGGGCAGTGCAGGGGCCCCCAGGCACAGCCCCACCCTGCTTTGCACTGTCTGCACAGCAGACAGTGAAAAGTGCGACGGGTGCAGCTGCACCCGTCGCACGGCCGCAACACCACTGGGTCCTTTAGGAGCCGGCTGCAATGTTACGGCCGACATCCCCACTGGGCCGGCGGGCGGAACCAAAAATAGTCACTCGGAGTCAAGGCAAGAACCCCCTCAGCAAGAACCTAGTTTCCGCCCGCTGGCCCAGCGGGGATGTTGTAATGCGGCTGGCGGGTTGTAATGAGGGCCTATGTGTTCTACTTTGGGGGCAATATTTTTTCTCTTGATTACCACATTGGGAATCTGTGTATTGATACATAGCCTAATCTCCCTAGGTTGCTTTGCCTCCTGGTGACAACAGTGGAGGATACCTACATGTCGATACCTGCCTTCTCGATGATGTTAGCCCTGTCCAGTTTCTTCGGTCTGGCTTCTACTTTTGGCCTCAGGTAGAATGCTACTCTTCTGTACCTCAGGGCAACCAGCTGAACTGATTGATCTATTTGTAGGGTAATAGCCTTGCCTTTCAGACACCCTATGCCTTTCAACAGGTCTTGGAAGTCTTCAAGGATGTCATCCATCTCTTTGACGCGTACCGTGATCACAAACTGAATTAGTTGGAGTCTCTATGCTCTCTGGCAATTCAGCAGCATGTCAGTGCCTTTTGAGTGACATAAGCTTTGGCCTTGGTCGTTGTATGGTCATGTGAGATGTCTGTTATGAACATGTCTGCTAAAGTTAGTGGTTGTGTCTGTCCATAAGCATACACCCTGACTTTTGCCAGTTTGAGGTCTGGTCAACTGCGTTTAGTCTCATAAGTCTCTTTGGTCATAATATTGATAGACGCCTCACTGCCTATAATGGCTGCTGTTTGAGTGGTTCCTACCATGATTTGGCATTTTGGCTGTAATTGGATCTTTGGGCATGTCCGAGCTAGTGCGAACTCAGTGTAGACAATTCTCACTATTGTATCATCATTCATGTCTCCATCTTCCACATTGACGGCCAGTGACATGTCTGGCTTAGAGTTTTGAGTGGACTGGCAGACTTTGGCAAAATTATTCAATTTTTGATATGACTCACATTTCTTCCTGTGTGCTTGGCACTCTGTCGGCCAGTGGCCCACTGCAGTATCCGGAGGGTCATTGTGAGAGCTGCTGTGGCTTGCTTTTTCCACTGGGATGGGCATGCATGTTTGGTTAACAGACTCACTATTCACTGGCTTGGTCCTGACTGCTTCTATGTGGGATGCTATGTTGGTATAAATGTGTAGCAGTCAGGCTTCTGGATGGGTGCGGTAGAGTTAACTGATGGCAGACGCAGCAAGGTGTTATAGTGAGCTCTTTCATTCATCTTCGACTGCTATGGCTGTAAAGAACAGGTTCATTCTTTCAACCCAGAGCTTCCATTGGGGGGCCTGTGTGGAGGAGGGCCAAGTGAGGATAGTGGTTCAAGTACTGGTATGTTAGCCATGGTCAGTGCGTTGGCGGTGATCACCACGCATCAGTCCCAGAGGCACTGCAGGCACACTCACTCTGGGTACAGGTGGATGTTGGAGCCGTTTTGCTGACCTGAGTAGGTGTGCTGAAAATTGTGATTGTGGTGGTGTGCTCCGCTCCTTACACCTTTTTAGTCTGAAGACTATCTTTGACAGTGTCAACTGGCATTTCAGCAGGAGCTGTCATGTGCTGCCACCCCAGTATTCTGATCTCACTTCCGCAGTTTTCCAAGACTGATCGTAAGCTGTCTGTTAGCCCTTCTGTCGCTGCGTGAAGTACAAAGGCTGCAGGCATTGCATTTTAGAGTTATGGCTGGTGGAAGGGCTCCTCTGTCTCCCTGGCGAGGGCAAGGTGCTGAACGCCACTGGTAATGATCATCTGGGCTCCATGGTGATCTTATTCTTTAACATATGGTGGTGCTCATGTACAGCACCTGTCCGACCACCACTGCAGGCAGGCTTGAAGTGTTGGCCTGCACTTGCACGATCTGTTAATGGGCAAGATCCGTCCTCGATGCCATTGTTGAGCCGGGCGCTGCAGGTCAGGCAATGCCCTAATACGTAAAGGAGACAGCTACACACTAGCATTTGTTTATAACTAACTCACTCATGCTAGAACTGGCAATCTTATTTATTCCTTCTTCACTTCCGGGTCATTCTGCTTTTTCCCTAATTCCCAGATGTGGGACCCCTTGGACCCTCAACAAGTGGTTCACCTGTATTCCTGCTCAAAGACAGTACAAGTATGTGTTTTGTAGAAAATATAGTATATAATTTGCTTGTTTTTTACCGACTATACACTGATTAATAAATAAATGTAATACATTATTAAATAAATAGATAGGGTATCTCAATTCAGATCTGCAAACTAAATATTAAAATTGCACCAGATGTAGAACTCAGGTGCACAAGTAATATAATTAATTGAATTCACTATTCTAAAAAAGGAACAATTTGCAGCAAAATGAAGACAAAACTGAAAACGAAGAGAATGCATGTGGAGAAATAAATAAATATGAGGTACCCATAGCAGTAAGGTGTGGATATTTAGAACACAAAAAGCTCTGGTGCTACTGTAGTCACCTAGTATGATGTGTGTCCGAGCCACTATCAGAGGGCCACAGGGCAAGCAGGAGTTACTGGGCCCAGCCATGGGGCATCAGGCATTTTACTCCTGATGTCCCATGGCCGGCCTACTATGGATCCTGAGCAAAAGGGCCGAATACTCCTTCAGTACTTGACTCTCAGGAATAGCATGGTCCGAGCTGTGCAAGGCTCTGTCGGGGGAAGTCTGAGACAGGGGATGGACATAGATTCACAACTCAAAATACATGCAACAGCAGCAATAAATTATTTTCTAGCCAAATACTCACTTTTATGGAAAAAAGAGAAGTATTTTATTTTACCCCTATTAACACAAGGAAAAATACGACATTCACAAATAACTACACAGTCCCTCTGAGGTTGGGGCTCTAGTGTTTCGTAGGCAGTCCCCTGCGTCCCACTCCCTCCTTGTTGAAGCGATAGTGGTTATTCCCTATTCAGTATAGGCAACATCTAGGGTAAGACCCACTACTAGTTCCAGTCTTAAGAGTCCATTCCGACTCTATACTCAAGTCAAAAGTATTCTAGCACCGAAGCGTTACCTAGCATGCACGTTCTCCCTGAGCCGACTGGTTTGAAATCAGTCTTTCCTGCACCTGGGGTTCCTGAACTTGCCTCCTTCATTGGTGCTGGAGTGTCAGCTGCTGGTTCCGGTGAGTTCACTTTATGCGGCCCAGATGGGCTGCACACGGCAGTCCTCGAGTTTCTTTCACATGATTATGCAAGCGACCGGAAGTTCTTTACTACCCATCTCGGCAGGGTAAGTCTTTGGTCTGTCCCATGGTGGGAGGAGGGTAGGGAGGGGAATTAGTGTGAAGGTCCTGATGATGCCCCTTCATCCAAGTGTAGGTGAGTAGGGGTCCCCACAGCAGCCTCACCCCACAATTGTTGATTCCGATCAGGTCACACTTCTTGCTGATTCTGGTTACCCTATTTGGCATATGGGGTCATCATACCTTTACTGCGTACAGGCATTGACCCATTCACCACATCAGATTCCTCCACAGTGGTTCCTCCTGGCATATGGGGTCACTGATCACTCAGTGCACACAAGCTCTGGCTTAATCAGCAAAGCGATGATCACAGTTCACTTTGCGGCAGCCCTGCATGGCATACAGGGTCATCAACTCTTCACTGCTCAAAGGCGATGACCTGTTCTGCACAGCGATACCCACAGCAAAAAGAGTCCATTCAACAGGATTCCCCACTGGACATGCTCCCTCCAGTGCTCTCTAATTCCTTATAGGGCACACTGGTCTTGACAAGCAGACAGGCACTGGTGCTCCAGGATCCAGGGCAGGTGGTAATGGATTCAGTGGGTGAAGTCCCCTCACCCAGCTGGGAGACTACCGGGCCTTGGCCCCAAGTCCTGGTCACAGGCAAAAGTCTTGTATGACTTTTGCTCCTCACACAGGCCAACTGACTGCTGACCGTTGACATTTTTTGGGGTCTCAAGCTCCCTTTCTTATAGTCTATTTTCAAACATCAAATGTGACTTAGAGGCCTAATTTTTGGGGGCCTACGTCCTTTTGAAGTGCCCACTCCTCTCCCCTCTCTTCCTCCAGAAAGCAGTCTGTCACAGCAGGAGTGCCTCCAAAGCGGTTGTATAACATTAGCATGCGTTTCTTTACCACACACATTTTACAACACAGATTTTACATCACATACCACTATCACCAATTTACATTTACTCACATGTGAAATACCTTTACCACGTAGTCCACTACCATGCATACTTTAACCACGCTTACTGATACATTTTTATTTTGTAATTGGTAATTAAAAGATTATTTTAGATATAACGTGATAGTAGTTACAGTTGCAGTCTAACACTGCCACCTACTGTTCAATGTAAGTAACATTAGCAAAACCTGTGAAATTATAGAATAAGTCTTAATACGTTATTGTAAACAAAGTTTATATCCTTAAAAAAAATTACATGCATGCCAATTACAGGTTTACTTCTATTTTTAAATGTTATATTTTTTGGGGGGGATACCCCAAACCCCTCTAGACTTGCGTGGTAAAGATGTGCATGATAAAAATAATGAAGATGTAAAAAAGGTGTTGTAATTGCATTCCATAACCACAGGCCATGGGGGTGACTAGATTTCTCACCTAGATGTCAGCCTGAGTGATATGTGCTTCGAAAGGTTAGTCTAGGGCCTCAGTCCTACTCTTTATGATTCTCTTATCAGCCCGTCTACTTTCTGAGATTTGCCCATGCCCCTTCTTTGTGAACTCTCTCTGATTAAAGAGCACCCTTTGAAGTGTACTGGGGAGCCTGGCTCTCCCTTTACCAGTGTGGTCCATCCAGCTTACAGGAATATAGCAATCCGTAAATATGTCATGGATTCCTGGATGTTTCCTCTACCTCCTCTTCTCATGTTTTACTTAGCCGCCTTAGGTCTCCCAAAATGGAACCCAGAGTCCACCATGTATTGTACCCTTTACAGGCAGATATACACATGTAATCAGGTAGGTAAATAATAGTTTATTACTCAATTAAAAAGACAACTTTACTAGCACCTCAGCACCGGGACACTCTTCTGAGTAGCTGTGCACTATATAAGCAAACCTCATTCTTTCATTCATTACATTATCAGGACATACACTTAGGATCATATTAAGAATTCAACAGTATATATATTCAACATACACACACTGCACAGCTCAGGATCCTTCATGTACTGCACCACTCACAGGCACACACACATCCATCACATGTATTCATCATACATGTACTGCACAGCAGTACACCCTTCATGTATTGTACCACTCACCGGCACACGTATCCACAACACATGCATTTACATGCACACACTGCTCAGCACCACATCCTTGATGTATTGGAACACTCACAGGCACACGGACCCAGCATATGCATTTAAACTCCACACACTGCACAGTACTGCATTATCCCAGTATTGAACCATTCACAGGCCCACATGCAGCACATGCATTTCACACATGCACTGCGGAGCACTATACACCAAACCGATGTAGACCAAGGTGTGCGTTAAGCACACATTAGAGGAACTTTAAACAATTGTGCCTGCAGGCTTCACTCTAGTGATGCAGGTAAAATAAAACCTGTTCACTACTACCATACACTACACAGTAGGCTGCCATCACCATGCTTGTGCAGCTTAGCCCGTAATAAAAGCAGTAGCCTCTCATCACTATGAGGGTAGCGCTTTGGGTGCCCCTCCTGGTCCAACAAGACCGCAATCTGAGACAAGATTGTGTCATGGCATACACATATCATACGTGTGCATCCATTACTATGAGGAGGACTTTTATGTCCCAACACTTTGCGAAAAGGATATTACACCCCATCCCTAGGTGCTACTTCAGTCAGTAGACCATTTGTTGAGGTTAGTTGTAATTCAAACTTAAGCCATTTTAGTATATCACTAATGTCATTAAAATTAACATTAGGATTGTATATGTATTTTCTAGGCCAAGTTTTAATTTGCATGGGCCTCACCCAAATGGATACAACTGCAACTTTCTCTGTGTGAGGAAAAGAGGAACCAATGGTTAAATTGACATTTGTTAAATCAAAAGACCTGCCTTTTACTTCCAGGTTTCCTACTGAAACTCATTTTGTGATCCTGGACAAATCTTACCATGTCCTTGATCCTCTGTTCTAATATCTGTCAAAACTGGTACTCTTTACAAAAGGGTAAATGGCACTGTTAAGCGTTCTAAAAAACCAAGGTCCATATTTATACTTTTTGACGCAAACCAGTGCCGGCGCTGGTTTGCGTCAAAAACTTTAACGCCAGCTAACGCCATTCATAAGCGCCTTATGCCCAAGGATTGACCTTAGCTGGGGGAAAATGGGGGTTGTGCATCAAAAAATGGTGCAAATCAGGTTTGAGTCAAAAATCATGGCTCAAACTGGACTTACGCCATTTGTTGACGCACAACCCCCATTGAAATGACTTAGCAAAGACAGGAGTCATGCCCCCTTGCCTAATGGCCATGCCCAGGGGGACTTCTGTCCCCTGGGCATGGCCATTGGGCACAGTGGCATGTAGGGGGGGCCAAATTAGGACCCCCTATGCCACTTTAAAAAATACAAAAATAATACTTACCTCAACTTAACTGTACTTACCTGGATGGGTCCCCCCATCCATGGGTGTCCTCCTGGGGTGGGCAAGGGTGGCAGGGGGTGTCTCTGGGGCCAGGGAAGGGCACCTCTGGACTGCTTCCATGGTCTGAGACCATGGAAGTGAGCCCACAGGTCCCTTAACGCCTGCCCTCACCCAGGTGTTAAAAAACGGCGCACATCGGGCTGTGCGCCGTTTTTTAAGGCCCGCCCCCTCCTGTGCGTCAAAATGACGCAGGAGTATAAATAAGGCGCACAGGCCCTAAAGTCATTTTTTGGACGGGAACGCCTACCTTGCATGTCATTAATGCAAGGTGGTTTCCGCATCCAAAAAATGACGCACACAGAGGTTTTTTGATGTCCGCAGGGTCGGGCAGCATAGTTGAAATATGGGGCAAGGTTTGCGCCGAATGTGCGTCAAAAGTTTTTGACGCACATTCGGCGCAAACAGAGTATAATATGCCCTGAATTGGCTGTTTGCAAGATTAGCTTGAGAAGTCAGATTATAGCCTGAAATGACAGCAAAGTGCTCACGCAACAAGGGTGTCACAGCAGGTGTGGACGCTGAAAGACAGCAGTGTGTACAAACAGAGATATCAACTGATCTTGGTCAGAATATAGAGATCGGGTTTTATTTCTGCTTCTCTCAGTCCATTACTGGGTTTGGGTTAGCTTGATGGTCTCTTGGGTTGTCATTCTACTGAGAGGGATCGCCAAGCAAAGGTACAGCAGAAATGAGTTGGTTTGCATGTCCTCTCTAACAGGTAGGATTTTCATGCTAAAATACTGAGAGGCTGCATGAGAATTGTTTTCTAAATGTTGATGGGCATTTAAATACAGTACAGTTCATATATTTGTAGGTTTCCAGTAAAGTTCTCCTTAGTAGCTGTAATCCCTGTTTTGAAATTGTGGTAGTCATTTCACAAGCTTCAAAGTCAAGTGCTGATCCCATGAATTATCTCTCTTTTTCTCCAACATCATAGGAAACTAAGGCCAATATTTATACTTGGTTTGCGCTGAATTAGCGTAAAAAAAAATTCAGATTATTCAGCGCAAGCCTAACTCCATATTTATACTTTGCCGATAGACAAATCTAGCGCCAAAGTTATGGAGTTAACGTCGTCAATGAGATGCAAGGTAGGCGTTCCTGTCCAGAAAAAGACGATATGGCCTTTGTGCCATATTTAACCCTGTGCTAAAATCCAGCATGGGGGGATGGGGCCTTAAATAATCGGCGCTAAGCTTGCTTAGCGCCATTATTTAACACCTGCAAATGGGCAGGTGTAAGGGGACCTGTAGGTATATTTCCATGGTCAGAGACCATGGAAAGTGCCCACAGGTGTCCTTCCCTTGCCCTAGGGACAGCCCCACCCACCCACACCAGAGGGACACCACACGATGAGGGACCCATCCCAGGTATGTCCTGGTAAGTATATATTTTTTTTACATAACCCTGCTCGGGGCCCTGACTTGGGGCCCCCTGCACGACGCTGGCCCCAATGGCCATGCCCAGGGGACATTTGTCCCCTGGGCATGGCCCTGGGGTGGTGGGCATGGCTCCAGTCTTTACTAAGACAGGAACCATGTCCATTGGGTTGTGCGCCAGAAAATGCCTCTAAACAGTGTAGCACCATAATTTGGCACACAAGCCCCGGTTTCCCCTACACCTCCCCCGCCCTGTTAGCGCCGGCTAGCGCCATTCCATGAATATGGTGCCTGGCGGGCATTATGGAACGTCGCTAGCCGGCGCTATACTTTTTCACACAAAACTGCGCTAACGCAGTTTTGCGTGAAAAAGTATAAATCTGGCCTCAAGTGCCTGATTTAGAGTTTGGTAAATGGGTTACTCCATCACAAATGTGACTGATATCGTGTCCACCAATTTACGATTCTCATAGGATATAATGAGATTGTAATACAGCGGACACAATATCCTTGTGTTATCCCATCTGCAAACTCAAAATCAGGCTTTAAATATTTACCAGACGCAAGCTCCACTCATCCCATATACACTACATTCAGTTGAATTTGCTCATCTGCAGAGTGTTCACCAGTTCACCAAACCACCAAATTCATTTGCCAACCACCAAATTCATTTGCCAACTGTTAGTTCTTCTACATGAAGTAGTAAACCAAGAAACTATTAGGAGTCACCATAATTTAGTCATCCTTTTACTGACATAGCTGTTTGTCATTCTAGAACAAGTACCAGGGCCAGAGGAGACTCATAAAGGTCATCCGGTGCAGCACAGTGGAGACTCTGATTTGGCTTCCAACTATCCCAATGACATGCCGGGAGCTGAGAAAAGACCTTCACCAAAGTTGTTAAAACAGAAGTCTACAGGCAATCAAGAAAATGAAGAATATAGTAATTCCAACCAAAAAAAAGGTATAGTGCAGTAAACATTTGCTTTGTTGTAGCGGCTGTCCATACTTGAGTATTATTTTGTGTTGAATTGAGGACTATTGATTTGTGGAAATGCTGTCATACTTTTCAGACTTTACTGCAGTGTCTATATCTTCATTAGACAGTTTCTACAATAAGTGTCACCAAAGACTGGCAATGTTTTTTTTTCTCTAAAAAACCCTTCTTGGCATAGCAGGATCAAGAAATATTAGTCAAAGTTCACACCAGATATGCTTGCTAATTGACACCAGTAAGGCACCCTCCTTTGCCAGGCCCCAAGGACTGGTCATGTTCAAGGAAGCACATGCACCACTTCAAAGTGAATTAGCTAGTTCAGCTAAGTGTTGATGATTGGTCCCAAAAACATAAAAGGGTGGCTTACATACCAATTTGCTCAACCCTGGGGGTTGCCAATGGGACAAGTTGGAGGATACCACTAGTGAGAGAATGTGGCAGTGGGCAGGAGGCTGGTGCGAATGGGTCTCATATTAGGGAGAAACCCATAAAGAATATTGTCTGAGACTCTCAATGGTGCTGACAAGTACTCTATACTCAAAGAAAAGACTAGTATATTAGGATTCACTGCTCTTATAACAAGCATTTACAATGCAACGGGTCTCGCGTTTGCTCATGTTAGAGCTGATCGCGTTGTAAACTCCTAACCCGACTTTTCACCTATCGGGCAAAAGTGCATTTATATACATAACCCGAAAAAGTGAAATTAACTATGTAAAGCGTTCAACTTCTGCCAAGCGAGATCGCGCTCGTAAATTAGAGAAAAAGAAGTCCACGAGCCCGATGGAAAACAGCGAGCCTCGCATGTTTTCTGTACTTGGACGGTGCGCCCGAGGAGGGCTAGCCACCGGAAAAGGCATGACTTATGCGTGCCTTCGACTAATGAAAGCAAGCAGATTTTATTAGGCAAGCCCACGAACCAATAAAAAACACTGACGTGAAGTTGACAGGGCTCCGAGCCCTTTTCTAAATACAAAAGCGTCTCGCTGCGATACGCATGCGCGAGCGCATGCAACGCAGGCTCGACCCTAAAAAGTGGGTTAAACCTTTTTAGAGATGAACGGAAAATGGGATCCTTTGAGATAAAAATTGTAATCTGCAGGAATATTGGATTTATGGAAAGTTGAAACCTGGTAGAGGATGATGGGCGGATAAAGCCATGATTTGGGCCATCATACATGCCTTTGATAATCAGGAATGTTTCATCTTGGGCCCTAAAATTTCAGAGTAGTGGATAGGGCCTATGTTAGAAATGGGGTTTCTCTATGGCAGTCAGTTTACACCCTGTCCAAGTAGGGACCCTCACTCTAGTCAGGGCAAGGGAGATACACAGCTCAGATAACCCCTGATCACCCCCATGGTAGCTTGGCACAAGCAGTCAAGCTTATCTCAGCGGCAATGTGTAAAGTATTTGCACAAACACACACAGTAACACAGTGAAAACACCACAAAAGGACTCCACACTAGCTTAGAAGAATAGCCAATATTTATCTAAATCAAACAAGAACAAAATTACAAAAATCCAACATGCACAAGAAATCTTATGAATTTTTAAAGTAAAAAGAGTCTTTTTTTAAACACATTTTATTGGATTTTGCATAACATCATTCAAACAGTCTGCAATTTCCCCCTGATCCTAATAATACAATCTACATCCGTAAACTTCCATTATAGCACAAGATTTCAGTATTATGCACGCACATTTGCAAAATCTGTAGTTTCAAAATCCATGTTTGCATCCATGTCTGCCTACTGCTTGGAGTATAATGACTAGTCCTCCCCCCCCTCCCTCCTCCCGCTGGTGTGGTGTGGCAGTATGTCTAGTGTGTTCTTTGAGCCCATGTGGGTGAGCAGCTTAGCTGTTGTGTATCTGCTGTTTTTCATGACTTTCTCATTATGGGGGTCATTCCGACCCTGGCGGTCCATGACCGCCAGGGCCGGGGACCGCGGAAGCACCGCCAACAGGCTGGCGGTGCTTCCAGGGCCATTCTGACCGCGGCGGTAAAGCCGCAGTCAGAAAAGGGCAACCGGCGGTTTCCCGCCGGTTTATCCCTAGCCCAAGGAATCCGCCATGGCGGCGCTGCTTGCAGCACCACCATGGGGATTCCGACCCCCTTCCCGCCATCCTGGTCCTGGCGGTAAATACCGCCATGAACAGGATGGCAGGAACGGGTGTCGTGGGGCCCCTGGGGGCCCCTGCACTGCCCATGCCACAGGCATGGGCAGTGCAGGGGCCCACTAACAGGGCCCCATAAAGATTTTCAGTGTCTGCTGTGCAGACACTGAAAATCGCGACGGGTGCCACTGCACCCGTTGCACCCCTTCAACTCCGCCGGCTCCATTCGGAGCCGGCTTCATTGTTGAAGGGGCTTTCCCGCTGGGCCGGCGGGCGGCCTTCTGGCGGTCGTCCGCTGGCCCAGCGGGAAAGTCAGAATGACCGCCAAGGTCATTTGACCGCGGTACGGTCTTTTGGCGGTTCCCGCCAGGGTCGGAATGACCCCCTATGTCCCTGTAGGCCTCTCTTCTCTTTCTTTAATCCTCCTGGGGGGTTTTCAGGGCCATGACTAGTAGTTCCCAGGCTCGTGCATTTTCCATTGTTCCTATCCCCTCGTATGCCTCTCTACATTCTCCCCATTTCTCCAGTTCCTTTACCCAGGACGGTAAGGAAGGGCCTTTGAGGTTTTTCCATTTTCTCGTATTTCCCACTTGGCTAACAATAGACCCAGATCCTGAAATCCGCTGGTGGTTTTCTTCTTAGCAGTGTGTGGATACCAATGTAGTAAGCAATGGCCTGGTGTGAATGGGATCAGTGTACAACCTGCATCCAGTATTGGGTTGGAACCGGGCATGTCTGCAGAATGTGTATGAAGGACGCCCCCATCTCTCTGCAGCGATAGCATGCTTCTTGTGTGTTAAAATATCTATTAATCCTTTCTGGGTATAAATATGCTCTGTGTAGGATATAGAAATTGATGAGCCTAAACCTAGTGTTTTTGGTGGTTCTGGGTATTCTATCCAAAATGCCCTCCCGATCGGTCTCTGATATAGAGGCGCCCAAGTCTGTCTCCCACTTGGTCCGTATTCCATCTATGGTCCTGAGAGTCTCCGTTTGTAAATGTCGATATAGGCAAGTAATCGCTTTCACTGTCCCTGTTGCTTGTAGAACATAAGAACAGCATGTGTGAGTACGCGGTTCTGCATCCCCCATTCCCCAGTGCCTATGTATGGTTGTCAGTGCTGCCCCGTGGTTAAAAAATTGACCTCCCAGAAGACTAAGGGGGCCAACAGGCTGGCGGTGCCCCGCAGGGCATTCTGACCGCGGCGGTTTGGCCGCGGTCAGATGCGGAAAACCGGCGGTCTCCCGCCGGTTTTCCGCTGCCCAAATGAATCCTCCATGGCGGTTCGCCCGCCAGGAACAGGATGGCGGTATGGGGTGTCGTGGGGCCCCTGGGGGCCCCTGCAGTGCCCATGCCAATGGCATGGGCACTGCAGGGGCCCCCGTAAGAGGGCCCCACTTTGTATTTCAGTGTCTGCTTTGCAGACACTGAAATACGCGACGGGTGCCACTGCACCCGTCGCACCTTCCCACTCCGCCGGCTCAATTCTGAGCCGGCGTCCTCGTGGGAAGGGTGTTTTGCACTGGGCTGGCGGGCGGCCTTTTGGCGGTCGCCCGCCAGCCCAGTGCAAAAGCCAAAATACCCTCAGCGGAGCGGTATTTTGGAGGGGGGAACTCTGGCGGGCGGCCTCCGCCGCCCGCCAGGGTGAGAATCACCCCCTAAATTCTGTGCTGAACGTCTCAGAGGGGGTCAGGATCCCATCTCGGAATAAGTCACCTAGTTTAGTTATGCCTGCTGCAGTCCATGTCGCCATGCCGTGCCAATTCTATCCCCCCCTCAGTAGCGGCATGACAGAGAGGGGGAGTTCTGGGGAGTATGGCAATTAAATAACCAATTTTTACATGACTGCTCTCCAGCATTTCTGCATGGTCTTAAAGGCCTGCAGGTCCACTCCGGCAGGGGCCTCAGCTCACAGGATCAATCCAAGTAGCACACAATTTGTTGGTGTAAACCCATGTATGGGCCCATCCTGTTGCCGCCTACTTGCCATCCATCTGGCAAGCCACTGCAATTGCACTGCCAGATAATACAGTTCGAAGTCCGGTGTCGCCAGCCCCCCCCCTGCCGTACGCTGGAGCGTAGTATATGTCACTCGCCGCCGCCCCGTGTCCCATACAAATGCCGTACTAAGTGAGGTTAGTTCTTTAAAATAATATTGGGTCACCCACAGAGGGAGCGTTCCGAATAGGTATAGTTATCGCGGTAGTGTCACCATTTTCAAGAGAGCGATTGTGCCCATCACTGAAATGGGCAGCATCTGCTAAAAGGCTATAGATGTCTTCAGGTTTCAGAGGCCTAGCCTGTATTTACCCTCAAACATATCTCGAGGAGTTTGATATATTTTGACCCCCAAGTATGGTAAGCAATGGGGCTCCACCTCCAAGTCACTGAGCAAGTCAACCGGGGTCCCAGTTTCCTCAATAAGGAACAATTTTGTTTTGGACCAATTCACCTTAAGCCCTGAAACCTCTGCAAAGTAGTCTAACAGGGACTGTGCCCTCTGCAGATACCTCCCCGTGTCTCGTAAAAATAGGAACAGATCGTTAGCGTATAATGCAATGCGTTGCACGCCTTCCCCTGCTGTGAGTCCCTCAAAGTAAGTTCCCGACCTGGCGAACACTGCCAAAGGCTCCATGGAGATAGCGAAAAGCAAGAGGGATAGTGGGCATCCCTGCCTCGTACCTCCAAGCCTTCTGAGATAGTCTGCCCCGTCTGCACCCTGGCCGTAGGCCTAGTATATAAGAGCTTCGCCCAGGCCACAAATCTCTGTCCGAGCCCCATATGGGACATGACTTCATAGAGATAGTCCCACTTGAGGCTATCAAATGCCTTTTCAATATCTATAGATAATATAGCAGCAGTTGTTCGGTCATACGAGGTGTAAGCCAGTACAGCCATAAGCTGTCTAATGTTAGCTGCCGTGCTGCGTTTGAGAATAAAACCTGATTGATCAGGGTGAATTAATTTGGACATAAAGGGAAGCTAAAATACCACTCAAGATCTTATAATCAACATTCAGAAAGGAAAGCGGCTGATACGCTCCCACCTCTTAAGTCTCCTTCCTTGGCTTAATTAACAGGATGATCACTGTCTCTCTGCTAATTGGTGGCAGATGACCTAGTGTATACGCCTCGTTAAACATCTTCACGAGTCTTGGGGCCAGCTCTGTTGAGTAAGTACTATAAAATTCGATCAGCAGGCCATCCAATCCTGGAACTTTGCCTCAGGCCATTCTTTTAATGGCCCCCAGTACTTCAGACAAAGTTATTCCTTCCCCCAGTGCTTCTGCCTTGTCTTGTCACAGCTCAGACGAGGAACAGCGATATCGTGCAAAAATCTAGTTCGTTGAGTGGAGTCAGCTAAGGGTCTGCTGTGGTATAAGGTTTGATAAAAAGCAGAAAAGTAGGTATTTATTTCCTCTTAAGTTTCCAGAGGTGTCCCAGGGCTCAAATTTATTTTCACTATTAGGGAGCCCCTCCGCACCACGTTCACAAGCCAAGCCAAACGTTTTCCTGCCCAATCGCCTTTGTCATGCATCCGTGCAGTATAAGCCTTATAATCAAATGAACAGAGCCGCTCTATGAGCTCCTCCACTTGCTTCCGGACCTCCGGCAGCTGCGGCTCTAATTCTGGGTGGCCCGGTCTATCCGACTTTAAAGAGCGCAGTTTAATTTCTGAATCTCAAAATGTCCTTTAGCAAGGTGGAGCGAACACCAACACTCTCCGAAATACAATGTCCTCTAGTCACCACCTTGAACGTTTCCCACTCTACTCGAGAGTCCGAGGCCGAGCCCTCATTTTTGGCAAAATAATGCACTATTTGCTGTCATGTCTTTTCCCGCAGTGGGTGGGTCCTCCAGTACCTCCGGACTCAGCTGCCGGCCCGGTATCTGTGTGAGCGGTGTCCCCTAGGACAATCTAAGCAACACTGCTTTATGATCTGATAGTGTGCAAGTGAGGTATTCAATACCCGCCACCTGTGAATTGCCAGGGAGAATAGAAAAAAATCTAATCAGACATGCAGCTCATGCATCCTTGAAAAGAAGGAATAGTCCCTTTCTATGGGATTGAGAGTACGCCAGCTATCCCGGAGCCCCCAGTGTTCCTGCCACTACATCAGCGCCTTCGCTGCCCTTGGCGCAAGTGAATCTAGCAAGGGGGGGTGAGACCGATCCATCTCGGGGTCCAGTACACAGTTAAAATCACCCCCAACACTACCCTACTCATTAATACATGCAGTAATCGTGTTGACAATAGGTCGAAGAAGAGTGACTGTGTATAGTGAGGCTATAAATGTTAATCAGTCAGATGTCCTGTCCATCTAGCCTACCCATCACTGCCACATATCTCCCCTCAGGGTCCACCTCTGTGCGCACTAGCGAAAAAGGCAGGCTCGCCCTGACCCATATCAGTACTCCCCGCGCATAATCCGAGTATGTAGTGGAATATAGTTTCCCTCGCCATCGTCTCTGCAAGGCCACTCCCTCTTTGGCAGTCATGTGTGTTTCTTGCAGGAATGCAGTATCCACTCCCCATCTCTGTAAGTATGTAAAAAACCTATATCGCTTAGCTAATGTATGAATACCCCTGACATTCCAGGAGATTATCTTATAACTTTTTTTGTGCTCCATGAGGGGTATGTAATTTGGATCAGGAAGTGGACGTTCTTCTCTGCACTCCATAGGAGATAACGCAGCATTCCCCACCACAGCCCAGCATGTATTGTCAACCTTTTCCACACCAGTGGTAAATCCCAACATTCCCCAACTAAATCTGAGTAACTAACAACCCAACTCCCATTCCCCAGGACAAGAAGAAACATTCCCCCATCCAAACATCAGAGTAAGCAACAGTTCTATTTCAGTATAACACTTTCCAGGGAGGTAATCAGGCTGTGGTTGGCCCTCAGGAAGCCCAGCACCCACCCGGCTTCAGTCATCATTTTGCTGGCGGCATCCTGTAGCCCTCCATCAAGGGGACATGTATGAGACATTAGAAAAGTCTGCGCCCAGCTCTCCAGGGGGATGCCTGACGAATGCATGTCCCGCTAACCGGTATTTTATTATCACTCATAGCCAGTTTTTCATATTATATCAGATCATCAGCTGAGTGGGGGTAGCCACTGGTAAATCCTTGCTAGAGGGGACTGATATATTCGAGTTATTGTCCGAGTCTGAGCTTGCGATAGTGTTTGGCGGTAGCAGTACTCGTTCTCCAGATGTCTTACCACTGATGGAAGTCACTTCTTTAACCTCTTTCAGTTTTTCCTACTGCACCTCTTCTGCTGTGGGGGATCCCCTCACCACAGATCTTCCCCTCCTCTGGTATCGTGCACGGCGTTTCCTCTGCCCAGTGTGCTGTTACCCACTAGGGCCCGGTCCAGGCTGGTATTCCGCCCAGGACCAAGCCTCCTATGGAGTGAGGAAGAACTGTACTCCTGTCAGGGTGATCACTCGGAGTCAGGCTGGAAACTGCATAATATATTCCATTCCCAGGTCTCGTAACTTCTTTGTCACCGAGCCGAAGGCTACCTGTTGTCATTGTTCTTCTTTAGAAAAGTCAGGGAATTTTAGCACTTTGTGGTTTTCAGTCACTAGATTTTAGTTTTGGCGGGCGTGCTGCAGGGTAAGGTCACGATCTCTAAAGTGTAGTAGTTTTGCCACTATCGTACGTGGTGGAGCCCCCAAAGGGGGAGCTCTGGCTGGTACCCGTTATGCCCTTTCAAAAGCAAAAAATGGGTAAAGACCCTCTGGGACTAACTCCTGAGCAATCCATGTTCCCAGATAGACCGCCAGATCATTTTTCTCTATCTTCTCCAGGAGGCCTACTACTCGGATGTTATTGTGGCAAGCTCTGTTTTCAGCGTCTTCTGCTCTAGCCTCCATTACTTTCAGTTGCCGTTCTACGTCATTTAGCCTGTTACTGGCGTCAGTTACCACCGGAGTCGTCTCCGATAGCTACCTTTCTGTTGCGGCCACCCTTTCCGCCAGCCGTCTATGATCATCGCGTAGAAGTCCCAGGTCCGTGCTCATAACGTCTATCTTCTGCTCCAAA
Source organism: Pleurodeles waltl (assembly GCF_031143425.1). NCBI lineage: Eukaryota > Metazoa > Chordata > Amphibia > Caudata > Salamandridae > Pleurodeles > Pleurodeles waltl. The sequence goes on from NC_090437.1 coordinate 177,121,377, forward strand.
GCTTCCCAAGAGGCTCAAATTGCCTGCATCACATCTTGAAGCGTGGGAGTAGGGTGCATGTTCTCCGAATGCGGGTGGACGACGTGCTTCCAGTTCAGACCCCAGGGGTCCAGTCATCCGGACTTCCGCCGTCGTGTCTTGTTTTTTATTAACTTTTCCCATAGCTATGGGGTTCTGTGATTCACGTTGTGCGAGAAATGGTGCACTCTTCTGCTCTCTCAAGGTGTCCACGTCTATTTACACCAGTGGCCCTACTGCTGCAGCGTGGCCTCTTCTCCTCGCTTGACGAATGTCCTTTCCTGCCTTTATGGGTTCCATGTGCACTTCTATCTTTATCTGCAGGTCTGTGACCCAGAGAGCACAGGCCTTCCTCAGCGGGAGGTCTCACACGTCCCGCGTTTCACCTCGAGAAGTCTAGGGTGATTCCCCAGGCGCCTGGCAGTCGGGACACCAGAGCCGGCTAGTTCTCCCAGCGGTCCCCAATGCCCAATGGCTAGCCGGGCCTCCCCGTCTCCCTTCTTTTCACTCCTCTCCCCCTTTCAGCATTTAAGTCTCTTTCTGGCTGGGGTGTGGGGGGGGATAAACCACCTTCCACGTAGTGTGACACCTTCACCCCAACAGTCTACAGGGCGCCCGGTTTTCTTGCAGTCTGTGGATGGGCCACCAGCTTCCTTCGTTGCCAGATCCCCTATCTTTTTTATTTGTCTTTGTTGGGGGGGTGGGGGCAGGGAGCCCCGTTCAGGCAGTGTTCAGCGAGGGGGGAGGGCACCGCCACCACTCCTCATCTGTCGTTTGCCCACACTCCAGTGCGCGAGAGCCCCTGTCTCTTCTGTCACGGGCTCCCGCCTCCAAGGCCAACGCTTGCTCCTCACCTATGCTCTGGTGACTGGTGCCTCCAGCACAGCCGATACCTCTTCACGCGAGGCACCGGTCCCTGGCACACTCTACGTGCTCCGCTGATGCTTGCTATCTGCTCCCCATCTCCCTGGGAGCCGACAGGACGTGGCCCTCGCTGTGTTCTGGGCCGTCCGCAGGCTGCTTTTCATGGCCCCACAACGGTCCTCTCCACTTCTGTTTTTCTCCTCCTGGGAGCCTCGCAGTGTTTATGTGTCGGTTGGGGTCCCCGTGGAGGACCTTACAGCAGCAGGGGAACTTCGAGGTTCCGCGACTCACTCCATCGGCCACCCGGCCACCACTTCAAGTAAAAAGAGTCTTAATCCATTGAAATTAAGGGATGCATTATTTTAGCACAAAGTACCTGGTATGAATAAAAAATAAAGCCTCACGGGTGAGCGTGTAACCTAAAAGCAAGCAATGTGTTGATTCCTTACTTGCAAGTGAGGTTGTGCGACGATTCTTTCTCCACTGGGTAATGCGTCGGTTTCCAGACAAGCTGCCTTAGGTCTGTGCAGTGATGTTGAAGATTTTAACGCCCAGGGATAATGTGTGGAAATCCGGATGCATGGCAGTGATGAATACAGGCTGAGCTGGCGATGCATCGATTTTACTGGTGCTGCATCAATTTTTCAGTTGTGGTGCAAGCGCTGCGTTGATTTTTCTGCTGCTCGACTCTAGTGCATGGAGTTTCATCTTGGGTTCACCAGCATCTCCTTTCAACGGCCCAAGGACTGGATGTGGCACCACTTGGCAGGGTAGGGATCTCAGCAAGAGAGCTCAGGTGCTGGCAGATGAAGTCTTTGATGGCCCTGAGACTTCTGAACAGGGGGAAGCTCAGTCCAAGACCTTGGAGAAACTTCACAAGCAGTTTTTCAGAAAGCAAAGTCCAGCCTTTTCCCTCTTAAGGCAGTCGCAGCAGGCCAGCACAGCAAAGCAACAGACAGAGTGACAGGTCCTCCTCAAGCATCATGCTCTTCTCCTTGGCAGAGGTTCCTTTTGAACCAGACGTAATCTAAAGTTGTGGGGTTAGCAGTCCAGTACTTTCATTTCTGCCTTTGAAGTAGGCAAACTTCAAAGGAAAGTCTTTGTAGTGCACAAGACCCGGCCTCTTCCTTGCCTTGCCCCTGACTCACTCTAGGGGGTTGGAGACTGTACTGTGTAAGGGTAGACACAGCCCTTTCAAGTGCAGGTGTCCCACTCTAGCTCAGGAAGACTCATCAGGATATGCAGGACACACCTCAGCTCCCTTTGTGTCACTGTCTACAGTGAATTCGCAAACAGCCCAACTGTCAGTCAGACCCAGACGTGTATTCAGCAGTAAAACAGAGGCACAGAATGGTTAAGAAAGAAAATTCCCACTTTGTATGAGTGTCATTTTCAAACCGGCAATCTAAAATCCAATGTTACCAAATTATGACCCTAATTTATACTTTTTGACGCAAACCTGCGTTAGCGCAGGTTTGCATCAAAAAGTATACCGCCGGCTAGCGCCATTCCTGGACTCCAACCGGGTGTCATATTTAAGCTATGACGCTAGCCAGGGTTGAGGCCCAGTTAGCGTCAAAATTATTTACACTAACCGGGTGGGGGAGGCGTAGGGGAAACTGGAGGTTGTGCATGAAAGAATGGCGCTAGTCAGGTTAGAGTAAAAAAAATGACACCAATGTCCCCCAGCCCAGTGGCCATGCCCAGGGGACTTAAGTCCCCTGGGCATGGCCATTGGGCACCGTGCCATGTAGGGGGTCCCAAGTTAGCCCCCCCCTGTGGCACTGTGCAAAAAAAATAAAATACTTACCTGGACTTTCCTAGGATGGGTCCCCCCATCCTTAGGTGTCCTCCAGGTGTGGGGGCGGGTGGGTGGGGGTGTCTTTGGGGGCAGGGAAGGACACCTGTGGGCTCTGACCATGGGAAAAGACTCACAAGTCCCCTAACGCCTGCCCAGACCCAGGCGTTAAATAATGGTGCTAAGCAGGCTTAGCGCCATTTTTTAAGGCCCTCCTCCTCCCGTGCGTGATTTTTGCATGGGAGGAAAAATAAGGGCCTTTGAGTCATTTTTTGCCCGAGAACGCCTCCCTTGCATCTCATTGACGCAAGGTAGTTTTCTGCAGACAAAAAATAACTTTAACCAATATTTTGGAGCTAGACATGTCAAAATATAAATATGGAGTTAAGTTTTCGCTGGATTTGCGTAAAAAAAAAAATGACACAAATCTGGCGCAAATACAGTATAAATATGCCCCTATGTATTTTTAAATTGTGAGCTCAGAGACCCCAAACTCTATATCTCCATCTGCTTCCAGTAGGAAACTGCACTTAAAAGATTTTTAAAGGCTATCCCCATGGTCACAGATCTGGATACACCAATTCTTTTGCTCACCATGCCACCCCAGTTTGGACCCACCCAGAAGCAAATCAGTCTTGACCCTGTTCTGGGAACAGTCCAGCCCTAACTGCCAAGCCAGGTCTTCCCTGGACCAGAACCAAGCATCCTGGGACTGGTTTCAGGATATCACCCTTAATCAGCCAGGCTAGCTTGAATCCAGTGGCACAGTGAGCCCGGGACCCACATCTGGACATACCCGGTGCACTTATTGCAACAAAAGCAAACAAACACGAATGATGGACGGAATGCAGAACCAATCAAACATTCACCCCCAATCACAGATCTGGGAATAATCCATTATTTAATTTGCCCTCCATGCGACCCCAGTTTAGACCCAATCATATGAGAATCAGTCTTGACCCACTCCCCATGGGAACAATCGAGCCCAATCTGTCAAGCCAGGTCCTCCCTAGACCAGAAACATGCATTCTGGGATTGGTTTCAGGATATCACCCTTCATCAGCCAGGCTAGCTTGAATCCAGTGGCACGGTGAGGCCGGGATACACGTCTGGGCATATCTGGGGCACTTATGACGTCAAAAGCAAACAAACACAAATGATGGGCAGAATGTGGAACTAATCAAACATTCACCCCCACTCACAGATTTGGGTTTAATCCATCAATTCTTTTGCTCACTATGCTACCCCAGTTTGGACCCTGCCATATGCAAATCAGTCTTGCCCTAATAACCATGGGAACAGTCCAGCCCAAACTGCCAGGCCAGGTCTTCCCTGAACCAGAAACAAACAATCTGGGACCAGTTTCAGACTACCACCCTTCATTAGCCAAGCTAGGTTGAATCCAGTGGAACAGTGAGCCCGGGATCCACATCTGGGCATACCCGGCGCACTTATGGAGACAAAAGCAGACAAACACAAATGATGGACGGAATGTGGAACCAATTAAACCTTCACCCCTAGTCACAGATCTGGGGTTAATCCATCATTTATTTTGCTCACCATGGCTCCCCAGTTTGGACCCAGCCATATGCAAATCAGTCTTGACCCTGTCCCCTATTGGATCAGTCCAGCCCAAACTGCCAGGGTAGGATTTCCCTGGACCGAAAAATAGCATCCTTGGAACGGTTTCAGAGTATCGCCCTTCATCAGCCAGGATACCTTGAATCCATTAGCAGAGTGAGACCGGGACCCATGTCTGGGCATACCCAGCGCACTTATAGCAACAAAAGCAAACAAACACAAATGATGGACAGAATGCGAAAGTAATAAAACATACGCCCCCAGTTACAGATCTGGGTTTAATCCATTAATTCTTTTGCTTACCATGCCACCCCAGTTTGGACCCAGCTGTATGCAAATCAGTCTTGACCCTGTTCCCAATGGGAAACAGTCCAGCCCGAACTGCCAGGCCAGGTTCTCACTTATGGTGACAAAAACAAACAAACACAAACGATGGACGGAATGGGGAACCAATCAAACATTCACCCCCAGTCACAGATTCAGGTTTAATCCATCAATTCTTTTGCTCACCATGCCACCCCAACTTGGACCCAGCCATATAGAAATCAGTCTTGACCCTTTTCCCCTTGGGAACAGTCCAGCCCATACTGCCAGGGCAGGTTTTCCTGGGACCAAAAACATGCATCTTGGGACTGGTTTCAGGGCATCACCCTTTATCAGCCAGGCTAGTTTGAAACCAGTGGAACAGTGAGCCCGGGACCCACGTCTGGACATACCCTTCCCACTTGGGGCGACAAAAAGACAGGAGTCATGCCCACCACCCAATGGCTAGCACAGGGGACCAGGGTCCCCTGGGCATGGCCATTGCACCCTCTGCCATGTATGGAGGCCCATTTCAGGTTCCCCTGTAACACTTTAAAAAATAAAATAAAATACTTACCTGGGATGGGGTCCCCCATCCTCCGCTGTCCTTCTGGTGTGGGTGGGGGTGTCCCTGGGGCCTGGGGACGGCACCTCTGGGCTTATTCCATGGTGGAACACCATGGAAATAGGCCCACAGGTCCCCTAACGCCTGCCCTGACCCAGGTGTTAAAAAATGGGACAAAGCAAGCTTTGCATCATTTTTTGATCCCTTCTCCCTCCCGTGCACCATTTTTGCACGGGAATATAAATATGGCGTTAAGGCCATAGAGTCAGTTTTTGCATGGGAACGCCTACCTTGCATCTCAGTAAGGGAAGGTAGGTTTCCATGTCCAAAAAATGACTTTAACTCCATAAATTTGGAGTTCGATAGGTCTAGCGGCAGAGTATAACTATGGAGTTAGTTTTACACCGAATTAGGGTAAAAACAAATGGCGCTAATTCTGTGCAAACAGAGTATAATTATGCCCCATAGTGTGCTTTGCTAGGAACATACCATTAAATCAAATGTGCCAATCAGGGAAACTTATCAATATCTTTTAGACAGAGAGCACTTGTACTTTACCACTGGTTAGCAGTGGTAAAATGCCCAGAGTATCAAAAACAGCAAAGGCAAATTACAGCACAGGATCCAAAAACAGGGGGTCAGAAGCGAAAAAGTACGGGGAAACCACAACAGGAGCTGCCAGATCTAATAGCCTTCTGCTGTGGTTGGATCCTAAACAAATGCTTCAGCCATTCACTCATTTGTCTGAGAGGCCTGGGCAAATTTAGGGTGTCTTGTAGCTCTACATATACAGAGACCATAAAGCAATGTTGCAGGAAGAGTATGATTGCATGAGTGAGATATATGGCTTTGTAGATCTGGTCACAGGTAGACTCAGTTGTGAGCTTGATCCCCGAGTGAACAGCGTAAGTGAGCCTAGTTCAGGACAGTTGTCACACAGGACTAATTTATCCAGCAAAGCCACCAGAGATTCTAGGTGATAAGCAGCACTGCCAGTGTGGGGGCTGCACCACCTCTCTGTAGTGATCCCAAGTGGGATGCTTCCTTCCCAGAATCGGTCCTGAGGAGAGACAGTAAGCACACATTCACAATTGTCATTGAGATGTGAGTTAGCTCATGAAGAATCTGCAGACTGATTTCTCTCAGTTGGGATTATGGGCCTGAAGGTAAACCCGTCCATTGAGGACAAATTGAAGATGTGAAACTCAGAGGACAGCGAGATACAAAGAAGGCAAATAGAGGAAATCTGATAGCCACTTTTATGATCTTTGACCTCTTTTCATCAAACTAGGAGAGCACGAGGTTCTTGGGACATTGAAGACCATCACTGTGAAGCAACCATTGGTTTAAAGCCAGGGGTGGCTGGGAAGTTCCTGTGGTGACAGCAAAATGCAAAAATCCTATACCATCTACATTAAAATACTGATACGCAGTGCTTAATTTGAGCTGGTGGTTTATGGTGCTCTGCACCGGGACTTAATTGTCAACACTGGCACTTATGGCAGTCTGCCATATGGTGGCGCTTTTTGTCAAATTTAGAGATGAGCACAGTAACAATTCTTTATTATTTCAACATGCATTAAATATGACAAATACCTGCGGCCAAGTCATTCATATAGCTTTGGGGGCCTGGAATAGTCTGAACTGTGGCACTTGTATGAGTATGATGGTTAGTAATTCTGTTGGTACTGTCATTGGCAGTGCTGGCAGTGCAATGGGTAGTGCAAGCGGCGGTGGCTTCCTTATGAGGGCCCTGGCACTTATTTTCTTTTACAAATGAAGCACTGCTGATACCAAAACAACTCCCTTAGTAATTGAGAGCTCTGGGAATGATCCGTACTACAGTGTATCTTTTCCTCTGCGTGTTGCAGACACCCTGTAACACATTGCTTTTACTGGTGTTTTCCTTCTTCAAGGTCCTGCAAGAGTAAGCACAAATCCTCACATTACCCATAGCGCTTTCTGAATAATTAAACACTGGAGAATCAGAAGCATTGTGCGGGTGTTGCACACTCCTATGTAGAACAATCAGGTATCTGCAGATACCACTTTGTGGTCTGTAGCTTCTATCGTGCATCACTCGACATTTTTCTGCTTTTAAACTCACTTTATTTATTGTTATTCTCATAAATAAGATTCTGCTCATTTGATGGAGATAAAAAAATCATCTGACTTTGGATCACTCTTGAGCCAAACCTCTTCACTGATTTTCCATGTTGTGCTACTTAGAATAAACTAGTTTCTAAAACCACACGCTTATCCCCACTACAGTAAAGTGAAACATATTGGCAGGTTACTCTAGAAGTTGTTAATTATTTTCTGTGGCTTACCATATCCTACTGATGTTAGTTTTATCTGTTCTTTACCTATATTAATGGAATCAACCAAACACTTCACATGATCTATTATTTGTGCCTGCACAGGTACATTTTTGAACAAGTGTGGGTAGTTTGTGGAAAGGATCAGTAGTTGTGATTTACTCCAATTTATTTTATAGCCAGAAGTGGGCTAAAATTTTGAATGGTTAAACCATATGATGACCGATGTGCATATCAGGTTGTGGCAAAATGATACCATCAATTAGCATACTCAATTTGGTGGAAATTTTACTTAACATGATTAATCTGAATCCCGGCTCTACTCTGGTTTTGAGGGTCTGTGGTTTAGGCACAGCCACAGAATAGAGAGTGGGCGGGGCCCCATCTCGTATCCGTTCGTAAATGTACTATATTTAGTTTAAGTGCCCTGATATGGTGAGCATGGAGAGTGCAGAAATCGGGTTAATTTATGGATCAGACGAGCCAGCTTTAATGCAAGTATAAATACGATCAACTGGGGTCCCTAGTTGTATTTACATCATTGATACCAGTGAAGGAGGGTTATCTAAACTGTTTCAGTCCCAGGTCAAATGCACCTCTTACTGCTGAAGGTGGGGTGGGCATCTGTGCTTTAAATCATACCTGAATGAATCCATTGAGCCATTGGTGTACGGCTTTAACTGGCTGTGTCAGAGGCTTGGTGAATATCAGGTGTTTGTTTTGTCTCGAGATTGCAGGTTTTATGAATTATTAGGCCTCAATTGCGAGTGCCTTATTTTGCGATCCCTTTTCAAACCACTATTTGTGCAGGGATTACAACTGCAAGAGGTGCAGCTTTTTCCACGCCCAGTAATTTCCGGGTGTGATAAAGACTGTACCAATGCATCCCCCCCCCTTAAATTGTGTCAGATCAAACCTGCCGACATTGAACAGGTGGGTACAGGACGTGCAGGTCTTGGTGTGGAAAGCATCACAATCTGCATGTTGGTTACCATTGTTAGAGGAAAACTTGTAGTAGGTGCCAATTATTGCACCGTACACGTTTTCACTCACAGAGATTTTGTGGAATAGATAGCACATTACTGCACATCTGTAGGTTATTGCTGGTAAATTTCACCAAGAAAAAAAAAATGTATTCAGGGGATAGCAGCTGATTAAAAATGCAAAACATGTGGAATTCAGTGTTGTAAATACTTACTCCGCACGCTAAACCTCAATCTAGACAGAAAAGTGTGGAACAAGAGGTATTAAATGGGTGCAATCTATTTACCATATCCTAATCCGCAGATCTGACTGGCCATAGAGTTTCTACCAACGTGCCAGTGAATTGTTTATGGTGCTCTGTAGAAAACACGGGCGCTGAATGTTGGTGGAGGTGTTTTTACCCCATTTACCATGATACACACTAAATTACTTTCTGTCGTGTTCAATTTGAGTGTATCCAAGTCACTGAGGAGCCACTGCACTTCTTTGTGAACTATAGTGATGGTGGAACAGCCAGATTTAACCTGTATGTATTTTTAGATCATCGTCTACTACTACATCGGCTGACCACTACTTCATTATTTCATGTGGCATTAAATATTCGGGGCTAGAGTCCCTTTTTTACATTCATTCAATAAAGTTTCTTGTCCCCTATTTTTAGTTCAATAACACTTAGCTAATTTACCTGAAACAAAGTTGGGCCTCACAATGTAGTAGGAGAATACCCGTGGCCTTGTTCTTCCTGCTACCACATCTTTTCTTGAAGCAGGTAATCACACTTTTTTCTGGACATCTGGTGATAGCACTACTGGAGTTGCCACAGTTTCCCATGCAATCAGATCGGCACTGTCATGCTGAAATTTGCTGTTTGCTTGGTGCCAATCAAAGTTATATTTCATATCCTTGCATTATTTATGCCCATTATAATCCTAGCACCTATTCATCTCCTCCCATTCTCACACTTGTGAGTCAATCAAGTAAACTTTATTTGGCAAATTTAGCCATATAAGTTACACAGCAACATCATATTTTATAAAACTTTAAAATACCCACGTAACAATGACATAAAAGGTAGTCCTATTTACCCGGCCACACAGTCTATGTTCCACCATCCTGCATCCAGACATAAATATTTCAATAAAACATCAGAAAACATAGACCCCCCCTCCCCAAATTCATACATATCCACCATAAATACATATTTAAAGCAACAACAATTCCAATCTAAAATACAATGCCCCTCTTTCTAATTGTTTGGACTTGCACCAAAAAATTCACAATCAACGAGAAAGTAAAACAGTAATTAAGTTGCTGAAGATACATCAAAGCCCGCTAGAACGTACTTTTCTCTCGATGCTACATAAAAATCTCAAAAAAAGGTTAGATGGAAAGTAGTTTGCTCCGAGAAATTATCACATGGCCACGGTGGTAACTGCCTACTATTCCTATTCCTTTTGTTTAAAGGCTGTAAATAGTGGATAGTACTTAACCTAATCTAGACAATAAAAATATATGTTGTTTATTCTGTATCGCATTAACATAAGGTTATAGACCAAGCAGTGTTATCAAAGGGGTATGCGATATCACGGTCACCTTGATAAATTCCCTTACTTCCCTCTCTCCAATTCTCATTTTAATAATCCTGGAGGAAAAATCTTTTTAGGTTGAGCGAGCAAGCCTCTGGCCCGTTATAATCATCTGTGGGATTTTAACCACGCCCACTACACTTTCACTCGTTCATGGGCTTGCCTTTCAAAAAATCCTTTGTTATTATTGGTAAATGCTTTACGTTTGTCTCTTGTTGGGACAGTTTTGTACGGCCTTGGACACTGACCCTGTTACATGGATAATTGCACTTTTGCCCAGTACATCTGACTGTGCGCAAACCTCCTTTTCCTTTTGTGTCTCTCCTTCCCGCTCATGCTCATGGCAGCCCTGGCAGTTTGAATCAGCTCGCTTATGTCAACTGTTTTACCTTTCATTTTTAATTTATGGGGCAAGAAAAGTCCAGCTAGGAATTTACAACGCTAATAGCTCTAACTCGAGTAAATGCGAGACCCACTGCATTGCAAATGCTTGTTTATTTATTCTCCTCTGCGATTCTTGATGTTCTTAGAAGGTAGATGAATCACTACTCTCACATAAAGCCTCAATATAATTCAGCCAAGGAATGTGCAGCGTTTTTCCAGAGCCAGTCATCTATAATCTTTCTATTTAAGGAAGCGGCCTCTTTTGTCCATCAGCTTTCCACAATAAGTTGGGGCAGCATGGGTTTTGTCTTCTGTGAATGGTACACCAAGGTCTGCATGACAGATATAATTAAAGCAACTGGAGGGGATTGAAAGCATCCTTTTTAGGCACAGATTATCAGCTTGCTGAAACAAATCCGCATTAGAGAACCCCAAGATGCACGCCCCATACATTGCCCATGCTACACATTTGCTTTTATATAAATTATTCATTTCTTTTAGAGGTTTGGTGCCCATCTTGAAACAAGTCTAAACACTGCAGAAATAGCTTTGTCAAAGTACAACCTTCTATTTTCCGATAAGAGGTTTCCAGGACCCGCATTACATAGAGGGTGCAATTTCCTGGTTTGCGCCACAGCACACCTTAAAGCTGGTGCTCTGGGTGCAAACCAGGAAAGTGCACCTTATTACCCAGACTGCACTGCCTTTAGGACAGCCGCTAACTCGTGCTGCCCCTATGGCAGCGCATTCAAGAGAAATACAAGCAGCTGTTTAAAAGCTGCTCCTGTTTCTCTGTGCAGGCGGCAGCTCATCTGCACTATTCAGAGGGATTAGAGATCCGCTTGCAGGCAGGTGCAGCAAGTCACTGCATCCGCCTGCAAGGGGATATTTGGGGGGTCCATGGGTCCCCTTTTCATCCCTCCAGAGGGCTTCCTTCAAAAGGCACACTTAAAGTGCGCCACCTTTATCTGGCGCACTTTCAGTACGCCTTCGGAAGGCATGTTTGCCTCTGCACTCATGTTGGTAATATCACACGGGCGAAGAGGCAAAGAGATTCCCTCATTTCCAAGGGGCACAGCCCCATGCAAATGAGGGAACGCCCTCCAGTGATAGCGCTGGCGCTATATGTGCGCCAGGGCTATGTGTATTACAAACATTTTTTGCACCTTCTGTAATACCAAAGTGACACGGGGACATGCATAGTGGGCACAAACACCAGTTCGGCGCTCGGGCACTTCTGTAATACAACCCCACGTATTTTGGCCACTGAATAACAAACCTAGATAAGAGAACACATTTGTAGATGACATCTTATTGCTCTTCAAGAAATGTGCGCCTGTCTTATTCCTTCCCGGTCCAATGCACATTGTAAATTATTTCCTGCTATTTACTGCCATACTTAAATTATTCATAAAATGGGAAAAATAATTAGGCACTAAAGGGCATTTCCTGTCTGAGCCATCAAGACAGCATCATCTGCATACAGCAGTATCGGTAGTGGGCGAGATCCTCATTGTGGCATATCCCACGCTCTTTCCAATAAAAACCTTTCCAAATTATTGATATACAATGTGAACAGAAATTGTGCTAAAATACACCCTTACTTACTCCTTTATTGACCTCAAACAAATCCGTACACTCTCCTGGTGTGTACTAAATGTACTTTGGTCTTTGTGTCATTATACAATTGACGTAAAAAGTCAATAAGCGGCCTATCAACACACATGACCTAAGTCCTCACACGATTGAATAGTTTAAACTATCAAATATGAAGGAAAAGTCCTTAAATGCCATGTGCATGGTCCCCCTTTTGACTACAGTATATTTATTTGTAAGGAGGTTCAAGTTCAGACGTTGCTCCACCGTGCCAAGTTCTTTGCAAAACCCATACTGTACACCACTGATAATTCATTTTCCTCTGCCCATTTTTCCAGCCTGGCCAAAACAACCCTTCCAGCTACTTTAAGGGTTGGATCCAGCAATCAAATATGTCTATAACAACCTGGATCAGATGTATTCCTCTTTTTAAAGATTGGCACTATAATTGACTGCAACCAGGTCAGTAGGAGTGCCATGGACAGTTAGTGCTTTAGGAACATTAGTCACCAGTGGGGCCTAGACATCAGTGTTCTCAATGAAGGCATCCAATGGAATGCCATCTGGACCTAAGGTTTTCCTTTTCCGGTTGGCCCTTATTCCACCAGCCACTTTAGTTAAGCTAAACTCAGTAGGAATCGCTGTACATATCTCTGACTTATACTCAAGATCAATCATTTTCTCCCTCTTTTCCTCTGCGCACACTGAATAAATAGACTAGAAGTGCCTAACCCATTCCTCCGCCATGATTACAATATTCACAGTTGGTTAAGCATCATCATTAAAATATGGGTCAATGACCACCTTCCAATAGGCAGTGCTATCAGAATATGTTCTTGCTATGAGAAGAGCTTCCCAAGCATTGTCTTTGATACTACTTTTCCTTTTATCCAGCAGAAGTTTGTATTCAATCCTGGACTTCTTAACCAAAGCTCTATCCCTATGCCTTTTCCTTAGAGCCTTTTTCAATGCTTTACTGCAGGTTACATCAAACCACTCTTTAATTTTTGACTGATATTTCATGGGGATCTTGTCAGAGCATTTTGAATATAATTAGCTAACATTCCAAATGCAGCTAAGACAGTCTTCCCATCCACCGTGTCATCCAGTAAAGTAGCTACTAAACTAGCATGTGACCTAACTAAATTAGTTTACAGCCTTTAGGTGTTCACACTGCCCCATTTCGGCTTCCCACACTTATCCCCTGTATGAGTAAATATGGTTTGACTCCCACTTGAAACTTTTTCAGGTTTACAGTAAGAGGATCATGATCACTCAAACCTGACAAAAGAATGTGAAAATAGTCAAAACAGTGAATATGATTTTATGAAATTAAAATATGAGTGATAGTACCACAGTGGCCACTCCCAAAAAAGGTTGATGGTGCCATGACCGATAAGTGGAGGACATCAATGCTTCCCCATAAGTGCCATAAAGAAAGTGGTTCATACCCTCTTCTCTGTTGTTGGTCAAACCGCAAACCTCTTTAGCATCTAAGGTACATGTTATAAATCTCTGTGTCCTTTATGTCAATGAAACCCTTAAGCTCTTTCTCGAGTTCTAAAACAACATTAATATTAGAGCGGAAGAAAATGTCATTGTCATAATTAATTAAGACAAGCACCCACCCTTAAAATCATATGTAAGCAATTGATAATACAGAACACCAAGAATTTTCTTAAAAACATTCCCCAAAAGAGTAACTGCAGCTAAAATCGTTACTCCTCCCCCCTTCCCCACTAGCTCTACCATGAGAAGACCTACTGACAGGACAACAGAATAGTCCAAATGGGCTCTGTGGTGCAGAGCAAAGTACAATCTTTCCAGTTTGTTTCCTGACTTGCATCCTCATGCAAATTTGTAATCAAGTTATCTGCTTCTTTCATCCCTCTGATTCTCAGTGTCTGTCAATCCTGGTTCTTCAGGGTGTTCAAAGGGGTAAACCAATTCAAGGTACTTGCCGGGAATAGCGAAAATATAAGAACACTATTTGTCAAACGAACTTCGCCTCTGCACCTGACCATTCACCAACCCAGAGGCATCCTTCCAATTCAGGTACACCTTCTCTTCTATGGTATCAGGGCAATAAAAGTAGTAGTGGGCGCTGTTTCTTTCTGCTGCTTGAGTAGATGTTCTACTTGAGCAGCAGTTTCTCAATGTGAACAGTCATGACCTGCTACAGCCGCCCACGCTGAGAAATATCGCCAGGAGGAGTTCTTGTGCCTGATACACTTGCTAGGGGATGCCAGCTGTCACTCGCACTCGCCAACTTAACGTTGGTGAGCCACACATGAGAAGACACTCCACCATGAGACCACCATTTTGGCCAGAACTCCATGCTCCAAGGTTAATGTGGAATGGGCAAAACTCCGCAAACTCTGCAGACAGAGTGGAAGTTTTCACCCGACCCTAAAAGTTTTAAATTAATCATTGAGAAACAGAAAAAGAAGCCTTGGATTGTTGGAGCAGAAGGTCTATAACAACCATGATAAAACAGCTGTGCCCTACTGAAAATGCTGCAATTTCATCGGTTCTCAGGCAGTCAATCCTTACCCCGGCAATTTATAGCTAGTACCTGAGGCAAGCCTCATTGCAGTATCAACTTACATATCACTACACTTTCTATCCATTACTGATGCCTGTGATGATCACAGATTTCTAACAAAGAACCAGATTCTCCAATCCCTCGCACAGTGTGCTTCTACTGAGAGACATGCTTCTGGAGATGATAACTTTAGAATCATTTATTCTCTTGTGCAGAAGGCAGAATACATACATGAAAATGTTTCATATTTTTGCTTCTACAAGTTCATGAAATAAATGAGTCCCCAAAACGTTATTTTTCGTTTGTTGGTATTGTATATGTGAGTGCTCCCAGTCTGTGAAAATTGTGTAGTCTATGACAGTTTTTACTGGGTTTTAAAATGGTAATCTTATTGGACAATGTAAATTTATCCTGATCAGGTGGAGAAGAAGGGAGTTGAGCTCAATGTACATCCTTCTCTTAGCCTCTATGTTGACCATGTCATCAGACAGATGTTGTCCTTATTAGAATGTTAGCAAAAATGGGAGTGTATGCATTGCAGCTTGCAGCACAGGAAGTTCAATGCAGGACAACACAGCCTGCATTAAACTGGTGAGGTTTATTAAAAACATTCACTTTTTTATACATTCATGCATCCTAGGTCTTTCAGGTCTAAAATTATGTGAATAAAATGAAACTGGTGCCACATACACTAGAGATGCGAGGTTTAAGACCAACTATATTTGTATCCAGGGGTGACCAAACATGTTGTCCATGTTGTTTGTGATCAAGCTTGTAATTAGTATGAGCAATGTCCTGTGTGTGGGGCGTTAGAGATTGAAAGGTTTGAGGATGTGTAGTTCAGATCTGTATCCTAGGATAAGTGCAATATATTTCTACCTTTCACACCTGAGGTTAAGTATTGAACCAAGCAGGATCTAGGATGCAGTGGGGCTGTTACTAAGTCTACTAGACACTCCAAGGTATAGGAAGATGCTAATTCATTTTCTGTGAGTTACAGACTATTTTTAGAAACACCAAAGTATTGAAGTAACATCACAAAATACAGTATCATCATTAAAATAGATATACTGTTACCTATTTTAACATGTAAACTCATAATTAACACTACTACCAGTAATTTTATTTAAAAATATAATAAAGGAAAGGGGCCCTTCTACATTTTTATGTTACACAGAGAAACTAATCAATACTAACTGTTCACTCTACCACATTGTTATTAATTGGTGCCCTCGTACAGAAACAAGAGTTAATGTAAAAGCATGTAAAGTTAGATTCTATAATTACATCAATAAGAAGTAAAAAAGCTCAGCATATTCTACACAACTTGTAAAGTTCATGAGTAATAGCATAGCAGATACTCACTGAGTGCATGATGAACTCCACAGAAACTGGATTTTTCAAAATGGTGGTACCCATTAAGTAGCAACATCTGTTGGAAGGGATGTGGACTTGACGAGATGGGGCAACTGATGGAAGGATAGGACATCAGCTCAGTGGGGTTCAGACAGGAAGGATCATAGGTATATATTACTTTTGTATTGGAAAGGTTATTGGGAAAGTTTCAATACCCATTCTCTTCCTCTATATTTTTGAATAAAATATTTGCTAGTGTTCCCATTCGGTCATGAGGTTTCTACAGTTGCTTGATTCCAGAGTGCAAATACAACCTGTGGTAGGAATGCAACTCAGGAGAGGTTAGGTAATCATGAAGTATAACTGGTCTTAACTTAAATATCTACACACAAAGGATGTTCACCCATTGATTCAGATATTGCTTACATTTATTTGCATGGCAGTTATTAGGATGGGAAGATAATATATATAGATGTTTAGACATATTCTAGCTACTCCGATGTTAGAAATAAACAATGATGAGCAAAACTGTACAACTACCCAGCATGCTACTGTATACCAGTGCAGATGATGCTATAGAATAGTGTGCCCTAACAGTTAGTTTTTTCACATATTTGAAGACGTAACAGCACCAGTGTTCCTTATGAAACTCACACCCAGATGGTGATATGTAAAATCTGATAGCTCCTTTGTTTGAAACCAATTGGTTAAGTCTGGATTAAAAATGGTATTCTGGTTAGTAAGAAATATATTTTGAGTAAGTACAGTTAGCAGATGCAAGGGGATTTAGGGATTTTGAAGTATACTGAGCTAGAAAACTAGAACACTTGAGACAGAACAGTACATCTTTGTTCAGCTTAAGAAGTAAGATGCTTGAGACAATTTGATTGATTGAATACACAGAAAGTTGGTATTGTAAAAAGAAGGGGCCAACTATATCCAAGAGAGCCTTGTGTGTCTAAAGACTTAGGTAACCATAAAGTGTCAAAATCTTATTCACAAACATGGCATTTGCTTCAGATACAGAATAATTTGTTTAAAGATTAAAATGTATGTTTCTATTATTTTTCATGATTTTTGATAAAAACCTAGAGTTCTTTTGAAAATTTCAACTAGTTCTCAATGAACAGTTAAAAATTCGACAAAGTTTTGTTTCATTGTAGACTATCGATCTGAAGCAAAGGGGATATATGTTCATCAGCATATGCAACATAGCCAAGTCTCCATTGCATCTTCTGAACTATCTGATTATACTGATGATGATGTTAGGAGGCCATCAACGAAGTTTCTTAAACAGAAGTTGAACAGCCACCAAGAAGATAAAGAACCTGGTGACTATATTCACAAAAGAGGTACGATGCTGGAAACCTTTCCTGCACTGCAGCAGTTGATGGGCATATTTAATAATAAAGTTTAATTAATGTTTTTTTAGAAGGAGTGTAACATTTTTACTTGAGATATCATCTCATGGTTAGAGATGTTACTAAATTGTAGACCATAGATTTTTGTATCATGAGGCCAATTAGCATTATACATCTACATCTAAGAGTTGTCTGTAGATTAATGACAGGTTCAGATTTGTTTCATTAGCTCATTTGTTTTCAAATAATGTGATTTTACCGCCTCTCTAGGAGTATCCTTTTTACCTATTACTGGGTTTATTGTGGTGAAAGGCATTTCTGAGTATTGTGATGTTCAGAAGTTCTTCACTGATTTTGGTGTGGCTGAAAACCTTGTGACAAACATGTCAGACATGTAAATTTAGGGCTTGACTTAGATACTGGTGGACGGTTTACTCCATCACAATGGTGACGGATATCCCGTCGGCCGAAATCTAAATCCCATTACATTCAATGGGATTTCGATTTCGATGGATAGGATATCCATCACCGTTGTGACGGAGTAACCCGTCTGTCAATATCGAAATCATGCACTTAGTCTGCAGCAGTGTTTTCATCAGCCACAGCAAGGATGGCACCAATCTTAAGAGTCTTATATATGGCTATAAGAAAAGGAAATCACTGACCTTCAGATACAATGTGTCAAGAAAAGATACTCTACTTCTTGGGTCTTCCCTAGCATGCACAAAACTTATGGAACTTCTTACCTGTATCCAGCGAGACCAATCCACTCTTTCAGTACCTCAGTCACACTTGAAGCAGCTCTTGCTCTTCCAACTTTACTTGAAATTTTCTAATTACTGAATCTGTTTCTCAAAAACTGATCTTCATAGGTTGTTTTTCAAAGGAGTTGAATGGGGAGAAATTCAATTCACGGTTAAGGAATGTTGTTTAAAGAAGTAGCACAAATATTATTTTTTTGATAAACAAGTTTATTGAGTTTTCCACAAGTAATACAGTGGAACACAATAAAGGCCCTCATTATGACTTTGGCGGTCTGAATGCGAGACCGCCAAAGCCATGGGCACCAGAAGACCACCAGTGCTGGCGGTCTTCCACCTGTCATAATATGGATACAGCTGGATTTCTGCCACATTTAGGGTGGAAATCCGGCAGTAGCCATGTTGGCGGACGAGGCGCCTGGGCGGTGCTACCATCTGCACCGCCCACCAGTAGGACTCCGACAGTTGTATTTTGGCCATAAAGACGGCCTGCGGTGTTCTGCTAGCGGGGCGCTGCTGGTGGTAGCAGCACCCCTTCCCTGTCGGAAGACGTCCTTGCCGGACAAGGTAAGTCGGGCATCCGTCAGGAGAGAGGGTGGGGGGTGTTGTGTGTGAGTGTGTGGTGTCTGCGTGTGTGTATGAATGTGTGTGTGCGTGTGTTTATGCGTCTGTGAGTGTTGTGGTGTATGGGTGGTTTTATGCATGTGAGTAAATTCATGTTACAGTGAGTGCGTGTCTGCATGTCAGTGTGTATGTGTGTGAGTGAGTGCGTGCATGGAAGTGGTGGTGCATGGGTGCATGTGTCGTGCGTGCGCATGATTGCGGGGAGGGGGCAGGGGGTGAGGGGTTGGGTGGGTGCTCTGATTCTAGGGTGCTGGGGGGTGCTGTGATTCTAGAGGGGGGTGGGGAGTGCTGTGAATCTAGGGGGGTTAGGCTTGGGGGGGTTTGGTGATTGCCCGGGGGTGAAGGAGCCTTCTACTGGTGAAAGGGAAGGAATTCCCTGTCACCGGTAGCCCTACCGACATGGTTTTGGTGGCAGTGGTACCGCTGCGGAAAGCATGGCGGTAGGCTGGCTCTTAATACCGCTGGCAGTATGAGTGGAGATGTGGCAGGTTGGCTGCGGCCAACCCACCATACTCATAATGTGGCGGTATATATGGCCAGCCTGTTGGCAGTGATACCGCCACATTAACCCTGGCAGTCAAAAGACCACCAGGGTCAAAATGAGGGCCCAAGTATGTTAGGGTAAGACACAATGAGCAAACACAACAATAACACCGCATGACATAACACCCCGGCGGGGTGCAGACAACTATTCCCCAAATAGAAGAGGTCTTAAATCGATTGACCAAGACATTTCCCCAAAGTCGACCATGCTTACGAGGGCATCCCCGGGCTTCGTAAACAGTTTTTCTTGGTGTGAGCACCAGTCTACCCCATGGCATCATTGAGTGATAGTAGGTGGGGTTGAATTCTCAGGTCATGATATCTTGCTTGGCAATCATCAGGGCCGTACCTAAAAATATTTTACCAACTCTTGTACCCCTAGAACACTCAAGGACACCCAATAGGAGCACCACAACACCCCAGTCAGCTCCACCACCACTGCAACCCAGTATTCTGGGGCACAGCCAAACCACATGATAGAAGTCAGCTGAAGCGTTGCTGCATTGGGGTCAGGTGGATTCCGGGATGAAGCTGGCAGAGTGTAGTCTAGCTGGGAATAGGTATGCTCCATACAAGAAATATATTTGGACCAGGCGTAGTTTAGGTGATTTAGTGATAATCCTTGGGTCCATAAGGGCATCGCTCCAGTCCTTGTCCTCGAGGGGGCCTATCCAGCTTTCCCAATAAGTTCTAAGGTGGTCTAGGGTGCCCGGGGCATTGGTGATCAATGTGTGGTACATTTTGGAAACCCTACTGTGGTAGTGCGCCGAGATCGGTGCCGGAATGGAAGTACCCCAGGGGCACCGCGGGAAGCTGGGACGCTGTCTCTGATGAGGCGGGAACACACTGGAGCGGAAGCCAACTGAAAGACCCGGAAATGGTAGGGTTTTTAAACTCCGCACGTAATAGTATACGGGGATCGGCAGGAGAAGGAGGAATTTGGGGATCGGGAGGGAGAAGGAGGAATACGGGGATCTGTCAATCGCGGGACAGTTCCGACAATCGCAGCGGGATGACCCAACGTTGAAAAACGCCTGGCATAATGCCCTGACTCATGATTTTCCAACGGTAGGTGCGTATTTTCAAATCAGTAAGGATTTGTTATATCGAGTGTGTCCTTCATCAAGTAGCAGAAAACCCCAGTTAGTAGTTTCCCATGACTACAGAGAACAAGTCCTTAATCTAGCACATGGTGATACCGGAGAAGGTCATTTAGGAAGAGAGAAGACGGAGGAATCTGTAACAAGAAGGTTTTACTGGAATATATGGTGATATACGGAAACACTGTCAGCAATGTCCAAAATGTCAGATAATTAATCCCTCTAAAGATCCCAAAGCCCCCCTCCTTCCCTTATCAATCATAGAGACCCCCTTCGCTCGGGTGGCTATGGATCTAGTGGGACCCCTGATACCATCCGCCAAAGGTCACCAATACCTCTTAGTGCTTGTAGACTATGCAACGAGATACTCAGAAGCTATTCTGCTGGCAAGTATGACCACTAAAACGGTAGCTCAGGCCATGATTGAGTTTTTTCCCCAAGTTGGATTCCCAAAAGAGCTTTTAACAGATCAGGGAACCCCCTTTATGTCCTGGCTAATGTCCGAGATTTGTCAGACTCTCGGAGTCCAACAAATACGGACATCGGTTTATCATTCACAGACAGATGGTCTGGTTGAACGGTATAACAAAACCATCAAAAATCTCTTACGTAAAGTCATTAACGAGTCTGGTAAAAATTGGGAGAAGAAACTACCTTTGGTATTATATGGCCTAGAAACCCACATACAGTCTTCCATGGGACATAGTCCATTTGAACTCCTGTTTGGAAGACAACCATGTACGCTGTTTGGAGATGCTAGCTGAACAATGGGAGGAAACAGAAGAGGAAATAAAGGACGTACTTACATATATTAGTGAGCTAAAGGATAATTTACATACCTTATGCGAGGAGGTCCATAAACATTTAGAAGACGCTCAGCTGAAACAGAAAACTTATTATGATGTTAAAAGTAAAAAATGTGAGTTGACAGTAGGACAACAAGTGTTGATTCTTTTATCAACTTCTGAGAACAAATTATTGGCTCATTGGCAGGGACCCTATACAGTAATAGAAAAAATAACTCCTGTAACATACAGAGTAGAGATACCAGCCCAGTGCAGTAGAAGCCAGATTTATCATATTAATCTCTTGAAAGTATGGCATGAGAAAGACTTACAGACCAATATTTTGTACATTACTACCTGTCCTGTGACAGAAATACCCATGTACCCTACTATTCAAAAGGACAAACAAGTGAAAATGCACCATTTTGGTACTAACCTCACTCCTACTCAATATTTTCAACTAGAAGATATAGTGCATACTAATCCAGAAGTCTTTTCAAAAATACCTGGTAGAACCCATCTTATAAAACATCATATTCGTTCTCTAGATGGGCGTGTGTCCTGACAAAGGCCCTATCGTATACCAGAATCCAGAAAACAGTTGATCGAAAAAGAAGTTAGGGAGATGTTAAAAGCAGAGATTATTGAACCCTCATCTAGTCCCTGGTGTTCCCCTATAGTCTTGGTCCCCAAACCAGATGGCTCTATCCGCTTTTGCATCGATTTTAGACAAGTAAATGCCCTTTCCCACTTCGATACATATCCCATGCCTCGGATAGATGATCTCCTAGAACTATTAGGGAAGGCACAATACATGACTACTTTGGACTTAACGAAAGGATATTGGCAGATTTCACTAGAGGAAACTGATAAAGAAAAAGCAGCCTTTGCGACGCCCTCAGGTTTATATCAATTCACGGTCCTACCTTTTGGCTTACATGAGGCACCAGCCACGTTCCAGAGGTTAATTGATATGGTGTTGTGCCCTTTTCAAGAGTATGCGTCTGCATATTTGGACAATATCGTCATATACAGTGAAACGTGGGAGGATCATATATCTCACTTGTCCAACATATTAAAAGCACTTCAACAGGCAGGATTAACAGCCAACCCCGAAAAATGTAAACTAGGGCAGAATACCATCAATTATTTAGGATATGTGATAGGACACGAACCCTGAAACCACAAATGGAGAAGGTGGACGCTATTACACAAATCCCTATTCCAAAACGGAAAAAATATGTCAGAGCTTTCCTGGGCATGGTGGGATATTACAGACGATTTATTCCCCATTTTTCCAACATTGCGTCCCCTCTTACTGCCCTACTCGAGAAGAACCAACCTAATCCAATACTCCAACTTACTGACTTAGAGAAAGAATGTTTCCTACAGGTAAAACACCTACTAACTACTAAACCTATCTTACGTTGCCCGGATTTCCACAGACCCTTCCAAGTCCAAACCAATGCTTCTGATCAGGGGTTAGGAGCTGTTTCGTCTCAACTAGGCGATGACGGACAGTATCATCCCATTGTGTATCTTAGCAGAAAACTATTGCCCATGGTAAGGCATTATCCCACAGAAACAAGCATCCTGTGACCGGTTTCGGGGTATCACCCCTCTTCAGCCAGGCTAGCTTGAACCTGGTGGCATAGTGAGCACGGGACCCACGTCTGGGCATACCCTTCCCACTTGGGGAGACCAATGCAAAAACAACAGGTGATGGACGGAATGTAGACCAAATCAAACATTCACCCCCAGTCACAGATCTGGGTTTAATCCATCACTGTGCCACTGGATTCAAGCTAGCCTGGCTGATGAAGAGTGAAACCCTGAAACCGGTCCCAGGATGCTTGTTTCCAGTCCAGGGAGGGCCTGGCTTGGCAGTTCGGGCTGGACTGTTCCCATGAGGAACAGGGTCAAGACTGATTTGCCTATTGCTGGGTCCAAACTGGGGTGGCATGGTGAGCAAAAGAATGATGGATTAAACCCAGATCTGTGA
This sequence comes from Pleurodeles waltl, assembly GCF_031143425.1. NCBI lineage: Eukaryota > Metazoa > Chordata > Amphibia > Caudata > Salamandridae > Pleurodeles > Pleurodeles waltl. The sequence goes on from NC_090437.1 coordinate 177,144,451, forward strand.
CTGGGGGTGAGTGTTTGCATTGTTCAGCACTCTGCCCATCATCCTTTTGTGTTACTAGCAGGCCTTCAGCACTCTTTCTGCCATCCAGTTAAGTAGCCTTTTAAACATGTCTCAGGCCTGCCATTGCAGCCTGTATGCGCAGTTTTAAACTGCCAATTCGAACTGGCAAAATAAACTTTTTACCAGGCCTAAATCTTCCAATTTAAAACATGTAACTCACCCCTAGGAAGGACCCACACACCCCAGAGGTCAGGGTGCTGTGTATTTAAAAAGTTGAACACGTACATTTACGTTTTACAAGTTCAAGTACTAAAAAACTTGTAAATTCGTTTTTCACTACTGCAAGGCATTCCTCTCCCATAGGATAACATCAGGTTACCTTATCACATTTAATAAGGGCTAACTTTTAATTGGGAGCAGGTAAGAATATCAAGTTTGGTCTCTTAAGAGTTGTAGTTTAAAAAACCTTTTTATGGTAAAGCCGGATTTTAAGTCACAATTCTGAAAATGCTAGTTTTAGAAATTTGGCATTTTCTTGTCCTAATCATGCATCCTGTATCCTGGGTCACATGACAAGGTATAGGTGACAGTTTATTTTTGTGTATTGCTTCCAGACAGTGAGACAAAGGCGGAATAGATGTTGACATGATGGTTCATCTTTGACTTGAGGAGGGGAGGATCTGTCACCTACCAAACTTGCACATCACAAAGGCTGTGCCTCAGCATACTAACAAAGGGTTTCACAGTAGTCTACTGTGCCCCAGGCAAGCTGGGGCTGGGGTAGGGAGGCAGGAAATTCCAAAAACCTCTGTGAATGGAACCCTCTAGAAACCTCTCCTACTTCAAAGCTGGCACCAAGGATAAATATTGGACCCTCAGATCAGCTTTTTAGTACACATCTGAGCTGGTGGAAGACTCAGAAAGACTGCTCAAGAAGGACTGCTACTGTGCTGCCCTGTTACCCTGCTGCCTGATTGAGAAGTACTGAACCTGCACCTTGAACCCAGGACCATCAGAGTGACTTCAAGAGCTAGTTGCTCGGTCGCCTGATCAGAGTCTCAAGGACAGAAAAGGCTCCATCTCCCTTTAACCCTGTCCCCGACTCTGCATGCTGTGAATCCTAACCACCAAGTGGTGTCCCTCCAGTCCTGGTTCCTTGAAAGTAGGACAAAGGTGCCTTGCCAGCCCAGCTGTGTTGTAACCATGTCAGGCACAAAGTGACGCAAAGCCCCACAAAGTCTAGCCATACAGCTTCAGGCTACATCGGAACCGATGCCAAGTGACGCAGAAACCTGCAGAGCTTCACTCCACAGCTGACAGCTTCAGTGAAATCAATTCCAGTTAACTATAACTGGTGAATTTCAGTGTTTTATTTTAGTTTAAAATGTTATGTTGTAACTGACATTTTCACCTAACTATAAAATCACTTTAACCTTTGTTTTTTAAAGTCAGTTAATATCACCATACCTAATTATAATGTCACTTTTAACCTCTGTTCTTTCAGTGGATATATATATATATATCCACATATAATGTAATATACATACATATATATTACACATTGGTGGTAGTTCTGTTTCAGTTTCCAGAGGCGGAGCGTTTTTTTATTTGCCAATAACTTTGGCACTAATTGATGAATCTGCCTGGAACTGAAAAGAAAAAATTCATTCGCATCAGCTCCTTTGTGAAAAACAATTCACAGAGATCTGCCAAGTGGAGGCCAAGAAAAAGGGGAGAGGATCCCAAAATCTGGATTTCCCATGTTGATTCCCGGAGGAAACTTTGTTCTCTGATACTGCTGAACGGAATTACACCAAATTGAGAAAATATTTAGAACTTTACTCAGATGTCTTGCTTTATGTGACTTGGTATGAAACCACTGAGCCATTTTCAAGAGATTTGTGTTGAAAGAGATGCTCAGGTTGGACTTGAAGAGGTTAAATATAGGTATATCTGGGTGGTTGGTCCAGTGGGACTACTGGGGTACCGTAAATTAAACAAATAGGGCTCTCTGAATGGCCAAGGGAGTCTTTTCTCCAGTTGGCCCTTTTGGTACTGTGGGGCCAGTACTGAACGATTTGATTGGCTGCAATCCAGAGAAAAATGTTGCAGCTACCCTTACAGGACTCAAGGTCTCAGTCCCAATCTCCTGAATCTGTAAAAAAGATATATAATGGGGCAGGGTAGGGACACCCTGACCTACTAGCACTTGTGGAGGCGGCCCAAACATACCCCTCAAAGAAAATGTCATGCCACGCATACCAGAGTACTCCAGCGCGACCCAGTGCAGGCCTCCGATGAGGTATCATGACACTTCAGCAAGAGCCACAGTTCAAGCTTCATGATCATGATGCTGTGGTACTGTCCAAGCTTTACAAGGGGAAGTTTCCACAGTGGAGGAACACTAGAGGAGAAAGCTTCTGCTCTAGTACTAGGGTACTGAGGGATTACCAGGATCCATGTAAAAAAAAAAATATATATATACACAAAATGGAATGTGGTTTGGATATCTCAGGGAGTTAGCTCCCTGAGAGAGGCTGGATGTACAGAGCCTGGCCAAATGCCAAACACCCAGCTATGCATGGCCAGAGGCCAATGGCTGTGCGCAGAGGAGGTTTTGCTGTCCATGGTAGGGTTGACCTCAGGGCTGGCCATAAGGTTGACTGCGTGCGACGGAGTTGGTTGCAGGCACTGTGGCCAATCCCCCACTGCACATGGCTAAGACTGTTCTTGGCTGTGAGTTGACTGAATATGATAAAAAAACAGGAATTAACTGAAATAACACAAATGTTAAAGTCACATTATAATTAGTTATGGTAAAAAGATCTTCCCTTATGTTAAAAAAATCCTAGAACTATCACTGAAAAAGACAAAGGTTAAATAGATGTTATAATTAGGTAAGATAATGAGATCTTAGCTTACGTTAAAAAACACTAGAAAAAAGTGACGTTAAAGTTCAGTGTTGGAAAAACTATAAAATCTAATTTTAAAAAAAGCAAAGAAAACCTAAGTTCACCAGTTAAAGTTTTCTGAGATAACTATAACTTTTGCCACCACCATGCATTGCTAATGACGTCACATATTACATTCCTCATGGCATGTTAAATTACATCACTTATGACATCTGAAATTACAACATTGATTTCATCACTGATGACATCATACAGTCATTCTTACCCCATCCTATAGGGTTTGTGGACTTTAGATTATTTAACATGCTGCACTAGTTTACAATTTTCAATTCACTTTAACAGGATTACACTCTTAAAGTTTCAAGATGACCGCAATTTCAAGTCAAGAGATTGACAGGTATACATTTGTCTCTGAAAAGACACCTTCTGTGAGGCCCTATGAACAATCCCTGTAGTTTAGTAAAATGCACTACATACAGGTCTGAGATGGGCACGATGATGGGCAACTTTAGAGCCATACTTACACCACCAGTGTGAAATGAGCCACATCCAAGTGGAACACCCCTGTCATTCTACACTATCCTACAATTGCTGTGTCTTAAAATCTTCAGCAAATTATTAGAAATAAACATTGTGGGAAATTCGGTTGTTGGCTGAGTGGGATTTTAACCCTGCTCAGCCAACAGCTACAATCCCTATCAGGGTGAAAGACAGAAGTCACTAAATTAAACCTGAGCTTAACCTTCTAGTAGCTTGGCATAAAAGCAGTCAGGTTTAATTTAAAGGCAATTTGTAAATTATTTATGCAGCACACAAATAGTAATAAAGTGGAACCACAGCACAAGAAAAGTCCCACACCAATTTAGAAGTCCCACACCAACAATCAAAGTGCCAACCACAAACATCTAGTTGCATGAGACCAGGTCAAATTTGAAAAATATGGCCGATCGCAATGGAGCATGGGTTGGATACAAGAAGTGGTTTGGGCTCGGTCGGCTCTTACCTTTGGTCTTAGAAGAAATTTCACCAAAAAACAATGTCTGAGAAGGGAAAAATTCAGGGAGACAAAGGCTGCAGGCGGTGTCTAAGGAGGAAGAGTCATGGTAGGGGAGCTGCTGGATGAAGCTGGGGTAAAGATTTCTACATTCCGACTTAGGGCCTGATTACAACCTTGGCGGATGGGATACTCCGTCACAAACGTGACAGATATCCTGCCTGCCATTTTGCAAGTTCTATAGGATATTATGAAACTTGTAATATGGTGGACGGGATATCCGTCACGTTTGTGATGGAGTATCCCATCCATCAAGGTCATAATCAGGCCCTTAACCTCTTTTTTGGAAGTTGAAAATCTACAGCGGAAGTAGCTGCAAGCTGTAGCCAACGAGGACTGCATGAGGCCAGATAACCCTCTGTGAAAGACCACTGAACATGATCTGCTGCTGTGGAGAAGAACTTAGAGGACTTCCCACGAAAACAGGGCGGCCGGCAATGCACCTTGGAGGGATCGATGAGCAGGTTGGTCCCAGTCTCCTCTCGGTTCACAGAGCACTTTTTAGTCCAAAAATTTTGAAGTCCCAAGTTTTAGATATTGGGGGTCATTACAACCCTGACGGACGGTGTTAAAGCGGCGGTAAGACCGCAAACAGGCCGGCGGTAAAAAAATTGGAATTATGACCGTGGCGGAAACCGCCAACAAAGACAGCCACTTTAACACTCCGACCGCCACGGCTGTGAGAAAGTAGCCTCTTTCTAGCCTTGTTACCCCCACTTTTGGCCTGTTTGTGAGTGTATGTCAGGGTGTTTTCACTGTCTCACTGGGATCCTGCTAGCCAGGGCCCAGTGCTCATAGTGAAAACCCTATGTTTTCAGTATGTTTGTTATGTGTCACTGGGACCCTGCTAGTCAGGACCCCAGTGCTCATATGTTTGTGACCTATAGGTATGTGTTCCCTGTGTGATGCCTAACTGTCTCACTGAGGCTCTGCTAACCAGAACCTCAGTGGTTATGCTCTCTCTTTACAAATTGTCACTAACAGGCTAGTGACCAATTTCACCAATTTACATTGGCATACTGGAACACCCTTATAATTCCCTAGTATATGGTACTGAGGTACCCAGGGTATTGGGGTTCCAGGAGATCCCTATGGGCTGCAGCATTTCTTTTGCCACCCATAGGGAGCTCTGACAATTCTTACACAGGCCTGCCACTGCAGCCTGAGTGAAATAACGTCCACGTTATTTCACAGCCATTTTACACTGCACTTAAGTAACTTATAAGTCACCTATATGTCTAACCTTTACCTGGTAAAGGTTGGGTGCTAAGTTACTTAGTGTATGGGCACCCTGGCACTAGCCAAGGTGCCCCCACATTGTTCAGGGCCAATTCCCCGGACTTTGTGAGTGCGGGGACACCATTACACGTGTGCACTACATATAGGTCACTACCTATGTGTAGCTTCACAATGGTAACTCCGAATATGGCATGTAACATGTCTAAGATCATGGAATTTCCCCCTCTATGCCACCCTGGCATTGTTGGCACAATCCCATGATCCCACGGGTCTCTAGCACAGACCCGGGTACTGCCAAACTGCCTTTTCAGGGGTTTCACTGCAGCTGCTGCTGCTGCCAACCCCTCAGACAGGTTTCTGCCCTCCTGGGGTCCAGCCAGGCTTGGCCCAGGAAGGCAGAACAAAGGACTTCCTCAGAGAGAGGGTGTTACACCCTCTCCCTTTGGAAAATGGTGTTAAGGCAGGGGAGGAGTGGCCTCCCCCAGCCTCTGGAAATGCTTTCATGGGCACACATGGTGCCCATTTCTGCATAAGCCAGTCTACACCGGTTTAGGGACCCCTCAGCCCTGCTCTGGCGTGAAACTGGACAAAGGAAAGGGGAGTGACCACTCCCCTGACCTGCACCTCCCCTGGGAGGTGCCCAGAGCTCCTCCAGTGTGCTCCAGACCTCTGCCATCTTGGAAACAGAGGTGCTGCTGGCACACTGGACTGCTCTGAGTGGCCAGGGCCAGCAGGTGACGTCAGAGACTCCTTCTGATAGGCTCCTTCAGGTGTTGCTAGCCTATCTTCTCTCCTAAGTAGCCAAACCCTCTTTTCTGGCTATTTAGGGTCTCTGCTTTGGGGATTTCCTTAGATAATGAATGCAAGAGCTCATCAGAGTTCCTCTGCATCTCTCTCTTCACCTTCTGCCAAGGAATCGACTGCTGACCGCGCTGGAAGCCTGCAAAACTGCAACAAAGTAGCGAAGACGACTACTGCAACTCTGTAACGCTGATCCTGCCGCCTTCTCGACTGTTTTCCTGGTGGTGCATGCTGTGGGGGTAGTCTGCCTCCTCTCTGCACTAGAAGCTCCGAAGAAATCTCCAGTGGGTCGACGGAATCTTCCCCCTGCAACCGCAGGCACCAAAGAACTGCATCACCGGTACCCTGGGTCTCCTCTCAGCACGACGAGCGAAGTCCCTTGAATCCAGCAACTCTGTCCAAGTGACTCCCACAGTCCAGTGACTCTTCAGTCCAAGTTTGGTGGAGGTAAGTCCTTGCCTCCCCACGCCAGACTGCATTGCTGGGAACCGCAACTTTTGCAGCTACTCCGGCCTCTGTGCACTTCCGGCGGAAATCCTTTGTGCACAGCCAAGCCTGGGTCCACAGCACTCTAACCTGCATTGCACGACCTCCTGAGTTGTCCTCCGGCGGCGTGGGACTCCTTTGTGCAACTTCGGGTGAGCACTGTTTCACTCCTCTTCGTAATGCCTCTTCCGGCACTTCTGCGGGTGCTGCTTGCTTCTGAGAGGGCTCCTCATCCTGCTGGGCGCCCCCTCTGTCCCCTGACGCAATTGGCGACATCCTGGTCCCTCCTGGGCCACAGCAGCATCCAGAAACCCTAACCGCATGACTTGCAGCTAGAAAGGCTTGTTTGCGGTCTTTCTTCAGGAAAACACTTCTGCACAACTCTCCATGGCGTGGAGCATCCATCCTCCAAAGGAGAAGTTTCTAGCCCTTGTCGTTCCTGCAGAATCCTCAGCTTCTACTGTCCAGTAGCAGCTTCTTTGCACCCACAGCTGGCATTTCCTGGGCATCTGCCCACTCTCGACTTGGTCGTGACTTTTGGACTTGGTCCCCTTGTTCCATAGGTACCCTCGTTTGGAAATCCATCGTTGTTGCATTGCTGGTGTTGGTCTTTCCTGCAGAATTCCCCTATCACGACTTCTGTGCTCTTTGGGGAACTTTAGTGCACTTTGCACTCACTTTTCAGGGTCTTGGGGTGGGCTATTTTTCTAACCCTCACTGTTTTCTTACAGTCCCAGCGACCCTCTACAAGGTCACATAGGTTTGGGGTCCATTTGTGGTTCGCATTCCACTTTTGGAGTATATGGCTTGTGTTGCCCCTATCCCTATGTGTCCCCATTGCATCCTATTGTAACTATACATTGTTTGCACTGTTTTCTAATACTATACTGCATATTTTTGGTATTGTGTACATATATCTTGTGTATATTTGCTATCCTCATACTGAGGGTACTCACTGAGATTCTTTTGGCATATTGTCATAAAAATAAAGTACCTTTATTTTTAGTATATCTGTATATTGTGTTTTCTTATGATATTGTGCATATGACACTAGTGGTACTGTAGGAGCTTCACTCGTCTCCTAGTTCAGCCTAAGCTGCTCTGCTAAGCTACCATTATCTATCAGCCTAAGCTGCTAGATACCCTATACACTAATAAGGGATACCTGGGCCTGGTGCAAGGTGTAAGTACCCCTTGGTACTCACTACAAGCCAGTCCAGCCTCCTACAACGGTGGTAGAAACAAACAGCGCCGCGGTCACCGCCAACAGACAGGCGGGAGACAATGTACCGCCCACAGTATCACAACCTACCAATCCGCCACCTTTTCCGGGGTGGATTCACCGCGGATAAAAACACAGCGGAAACAGCCATTTCAAAGGGAAAACGCTCACCTCTACACACTCCACGAGGAAGGAGGACACCTTGGAGCCGGAACTCCAAATACTTCCTGCACTAGTCTTCCTGCTCCTGTAAGATGATCATCAACGCCGGTGGCGAAGAAAATGGTGAGTACGGCACCTACGACATAGGGGAGGGGGAGGCAAAAGACAGGGACACACACACGCAACACCCCCACCCCCACCCTCACCCACTACAACACACACATCAATGCATATCCAAACATTACAGTAACAACCCCCAACCCCCCCCGGAAGAATGCAAAGACCAAAGGAAATGAGTGGAACCATTGTAATATATCAAAATACAGTAACCAAGATATACATACATATATATATATATATATATATATATATATATATATATATATATATATATATATATATATATATATATATATACACACATTAAAAAATATATACACCACGAATAGTAGTGCAGGTAATGCACAAGTCATTGTTCGTGGACCACTGGGCCCAAAATGCATGGGCGAGGCCCACACAAGATACCTGACCAGAAACGGAGAGAACACTGCTGGGGCATCAGATAGAAATACAACAGGCACCTCAGGGGGAAGGGAAGAGGGGGCACCTCAGCCGGATGAGTGCACCACGCCAGATCCACGAGCGGGCTCCATGCCCACTGATGTATCCTGGGGAGTGTAAAGCCACAGTCTCTCAAGTCTCTACAGTGGGTGGTTTGCCCACTGTTACATCCTGGGGAGTGCAAAGCCACAGTCTCTCAAGTGGATAACAGTGGGTGGGTTGCCCCCTATTACATCCTGGGGAGTGCAAAGCCACAGTCTCTCTAGTCTCTACAGTGGGTGGTTTGCCCACTGTTACATCCTGGGGAGTGCAAAGCCACAGTCTCTCAAGTCTCTACAGTGGGTGGTTTGCCCACTGTTACATCCTGGGGAGTGCAAAGCCACAGTCTCTCAAGTCTCTACAGTGGGTGGGTTGCCCACTATTACATCCTGGGGAGTGCAAAGCCACAGTCTCTCAAGTCTCTACAGTGGGTGGTTTGCCCACTGTTACATCCTGGGGAGTGCAAAGCCACAGTCTCTCAAGTGGAGAACAGTCTCCACTGGTTCTGGAGGGGGACTGGTGCCCAGAGTGCTTCATCCTGTGCAGGACAGACTGAGTGGATGCCTTTCTCCACTGGTTCTGGAGGGGGACTGGTGCCCAGAGTGCTTCATCCTGTGCAAGACAGACGGAGTGGATGCATGTCTCCACTGGTTCTGGAAGGGGACTGGTGCCCAGAGTGCTTCATCCTGTGCAGGACAGACTGAGTGGATGCATGTCTCCACTGGTTCTGGAGGGGGACTGGTGCCCAGAGTGCATCACTCTCCCCGTGACAGTCCCAGTTGCGTCACTGCCCCTGCCGCTCATGGGCTAGCAGTGCTTGACTTGGCGGTCCTTGCCCTGTTCAGCGGTTCTTGCCCTGTTCAGCGGTGCTTGAGTTTGAAGTTTCTGACCTGTTCAGCGGTGCTTGCCATGGCGGTCTTTGCCCTGTTCAGCGGTGCTTGAGATTGAAGTTTCTGACCTGTTCAGCGGTGCTTGCCATGGCGGTCTTTGCCCTGTTCAGCGGTCTTTGCCCTGTTCAGCGGTGCTTGCCATGGCGGTCGTTGCCCTGTTCAGCGGTGCTTGCCCTGTTCAGCGGTGCTTGCCATGGCGGTCTTTGCCCTGTTCAGCGGTGCTTGCCCTGTTCAGCGGTGCTTGAGTTTGAAGTTTCTGACCTGTTCAACGGTGCTTGCCATGGCGGTCCTTCATTGCCCAGCTGGGCTGGGGCTGGCGGTCCTTCATTGGGTTGCTGGGCTGTGGCTGCCGGGGCCCTCCTGGGCAGCTGGGCTGTGGCTGGCGGTGGCCTCCTGGCCACTGACGATCGGGTTGCCCTCCTGTGCCCTGACTCTGGCGGTGGCCTCCTGGCCAGTGACGATCGGGCTGCCCTCCTGGGCACTGACTCTGGCGGTGGCCTCCTGGCAGTGACGATCGGGCTGCCCTCCTGGGCACTGACTCTGGCGGTGGCCTCCTGGCCAGTGACGATTGGGCTGGCGGTGGCCTCCTGGGCAGCGGGGATGATAGCGGTCTTCTCCGCCGTGCTGCTCCTCCCAGACTTTGGTGATTTCTTCTGCCCCTTCCCCACCTTGGGAGGAGTCACAGCTGAGTGGACACTCCCCCGGGACCCTTGTGAGTGGCTTTGCTAGCTGGAGTCTTCCCCCACTCCCGCCGGGCACTGTTCAACTTCTGGTGCTTCACAGGGGGGGGACTGGCTGTGCTGTGGCTCCGTGTCACACTGGCTGCCCTGGTGCCCGGTGCACTCCACATACCTCTAACAACAGGCACCACTGGTCCCGGAGATTTTTTGGATGAGGTGCTAGTACAGGACCTATAAATTGGAGGGGGGGGGAAGAGGTCAAGCTTGGTCAGGAAAAGTTTCTTAGGAACACTGGGACGGGTAGCTGGAGGGGGTCTGGGAGTGGAGGAAGAGGAGGTGGTTGTAGGAGGTGTAACTTTTGTGGCTTTGGGTGCAGGTGCATGCGCTGGAGGCTGTCGTGAGGTGGATGTATGTTGGGTGGGTGTGTGCCTGCGTTTGTGTACTTTGGGAGAGGGCCTCACAAACACACTGGGAGAGGACACAGGGGACGTGTAAATGGTAGTGGGGGTGGTGAGTGTACGTGAGCGGGGTGTGGTGGTGGGTGTGCTGGTGCGGGACCTAGTGGCTGTAGTGGTAGTGCATGCAGGTGAGAGTGTAGACGAGACTGGGAGGGAGGAGGGAGACGACGAGGAGGGGGACACAGTGGAGGCAGTGGATGTTGGTGTGTCTGTATGTGTGTGATGCTTGCGTGAGTGCCTGTGGGATGTGTGGTGCTTATTTTTGCCTGAGCTTCCCTCGTGTGGTGAGGTGTGTGCATGCTGGTCTGATGGTGTGCTTGGGATAGGCAAGGGTACAGGGGATTGGGTCTGGGTGGAGGAAGTTGGAGGGGGGAGGCTAGACACAGGGACAATGGCTGCCATCAGTGCTGAGGCCAGAGTTTGCAGGGTTCGATGAAGGGCAGCCTGACCAGAATGAATGCCCTCCAGGAATGCATTAGTGTGTTGCAATTCCCTTTCTACACCCTGGATGGCATTCAAAATGGTACACTGCCCAACAGTGAGGGACCTGAGGAGGTCAATGGCCTCCTCACTGAGGGCAGCAGAGGTGACAGGGGCAGGGGCTGAGGTGCCTGGGGCGAAGGTGATGCCCACCCTCCTGGGTGAGCGGGCACGGGCGAAGGCCTGAGGGGCTGCTGGGAGGGCGGTGCTGGTAGGGGGAGTGGCGGCTGTACCTGTAGAAGTGGGGGGCACAGATTTTGCCGCCACCACAAGGGAGCTCCCATCGGAGGACGAGTCCGTGTCGCTGGTTGCTGATCCTGTCTCCGCCATGAAGCTCCCCTCGCCCTCCGTCCCACTGGTGTATTCTGAGTCTGTGGTGTGGCCCTCCATGGCCATGTGGGATGCAGCTCCCTCGTGCTCCGGTGCCACTGTACGTCCGCCTGACGATGCTGATGCACACAAGAACAGGGAGACCACAAAAAGGGGGGGGAACGACAGAAGAAAGACAGGTTGAGTGCATGGCTTACCGCTACCGTTGGTGGACAATACAGAGACAGCAGCCCCCTGCACTATGCCGCGCTGTTGGGCTCTACAGATGCAGTTCCTGGGATATGGCCTACATGGCTATGGTCGACATCTGCACACATAGATGACACAGAGGCATGTATACCTGTACTTGGCACTCTACAGAGGTGGGGTGGAGTGCCACATGCATTACAGAGGTGCCTAGCCTACGGAACTCGCCCTGGCCTAGGGGAACCCACAGCCCTCCTCCCCCACCCAGACACCTTCAATGCGCGCAAACTCAGCTGAATTATGTTGTACTCACCCCCTTGTGTCTGCTGTGATGCCCTCAAGCGCCCATCCAACTCCGGGTAGGCCACCGTCAGGATCCAGAACATCAGGGGGGTTATGGTGCGACGGGCACCCCTCCCACGTTGGGAGGCCATCCCCAGCTGAGCCTCCACCGTCTTCTTGCTCCAGCGGCGAATGTCCTCCCATCTTTTACGGCAGTGGGTGCTCCGTCTGTGGTGGACCCCCAGGGTCCGGACGTCCTTGGCGATGGCACGCCAAATATCCTTCTTCTGGTGGGCGCTGACCTAAATGAAATGTACAGGGGAAGAAGAGAAGTCATTAGCAACTGCACCGTCGAAGTTAGTGGCCCCCTTCCCTACCCTTGCCATGTGGCACATGCATTCACAGTCCATCATGCACGCAGAACCGTGGCCCCTTCCTTCTTACAACCAGCCCTCTCCACTCAGGCATAGCCCATACAACGTGCTCCCTGTGTACTTACCTGTTGGTCTGGAGGACCGTAGAGTAGCGTGTACTGGGGGAGGACCCCGTCCACGAGCTTCTCCAACTCCTGTGCAGTGAAGGCAGGGGCCCTTTCCCCAGACGCACAAGCCATTGTCTCTTCCAGACCGAGGTCACAGCAGCACTTGCAGTGTAGGTCCTTTCCTGTCGAAGATCAGGTATCGAGTGATTGACCAGATAGAAAATGGCGGTCACGTCCGCGGCGGTGACGTCCGCGGCGGTGCGCACCATCACCGACGCGCACTTCGTCATTGGCTCCTGTTAACCAATGCAGCATTGCGCCGTGCTCTTCGACCGCCTACCGCGACGGTGTACAACGCCAGCGCAGTTACCTCATATCCCATTGTCCCACTTTAGAGGTCAGGCAGCCGCCATTTCAGGGGCCCACATGGCTTCATTTTCAACTGCGTCACACATACCTAGTCCTAGACTCAACACACATACAAGCAACTTTTTGGATTATGTTTCGTGTTCTGTGTAGACTGTGGGTACATACCTCTGATTTGTTTGACACTGTGGTCGCTGTTGTCCTTCCTAGGCACCGTCCGCTGGGACATGTGAGGAGATGGCGGAATCCTCCGGTGTACCGACCGCTGGTGGACCTGTTGACAATGGAGGAGCAACATTTAATCGTCACCTACAGGTTTGACCGTGCCACAATCCAGGAACTGTGTACCCAGTTGGAGCCTGACCTAATGTCAGCAATCTGCCATCCCACAGGAATCCCCCCTCAAGTGCAGGTGCTATCAGTGCTCCATTTCCTTGCAAGTGGGTCATTTCAAACAACAGTGGCCATAGCATCAGGGATGTCCCAGCCTATGTTTTCAAACGTGTTGTCCAGAGTGTTGTCTGCCCTTCTGAAACACATGCGGAGCTACATCGTTTTCCCTCAGGTGGAGGATTTGCCTACAGTGAAAGGTGACTTCTATGCCCTTGGACATATCCCTAACATCATAGGTGCCACTGATGGGACCCATGTAGCTCTGGTCCCCCCCCACAGGAGTGAACAGGTGTACAGGAACCGGAAGAGTTATCATTCCATGAATGCACAGATGGTATGTTTGGCAGACCAGTAAATCTCCCAAGTAAATGCTATGTTCCCTGGCTCAGTGCATGACGCCTACATCCTGCGGAATAGCAGCATCCCTTATATGATGGGTCAACTCCAGAGGCACCGGGTGTGGCTATTAGGGGACTCTGTTTACTCCAACCTGTCATGGCTACTGACCCCAGTGAGGAATCCCAGGACCAGGGCAGAGGAACGCTACAATGAGGCCCATGGGCGGACTAGGAGGGTGATCGAACGCACCTTCGGCCTCCTGAAGGCCAGGTTCAGGTGCCTCCATATGACAGGGGGTTCCCTATTCTACTCACCAAGGAAGGTGTGCCAGATCATCGTGGCCTGCTGTATGCTTCACAATTTGGCTTTGCGACGCCAGGTGCCTTTTCTGCAGGAGGATGGTCCAGTTGACGGTGTTGTGGCAGCTGTGGAGCCTGTGGACAGTGATGAGGAGGAAGAAGAGGAAGAAGACATTGACAACAGGGACTCAGTTATCCAGCAATATTTCCAGTGACACACAGGTGAGAAAACATTCCTGCCTACTACAAGTACTTTCACACTTCTACCTCTATCCTGTCTGTCGATTTCAACCAGTATATGGTAACTGAGTTGTACATTTCCATTACGGTTTCACAGGTGTGGTTTCCAATGTGTGTCATCTGCTTAGATTCCTCATGGACTTGAGATGTGTGACATAGGTATGTTCACATTACAATTGAGAACGCATTTTGTCACTGTCATTGCTAATATACATTTTCTAAATCACAGACTGACTCCAGGTTGTATTGTGCTTCAAGGGTGTTTATTGCAGAGCTAAATATTGGAGGGGGATTGTAAAATGGTGAGGGGTGATGGTGGAGGACTGTCCATGGCAGAGTCCAGTCTATGAGTCTCACAGGTGCATTGCCCATATGGGCATAGGAAGTGGAGCTGGGGCAGTTCCAATATGGACAGGGTTACAAAGTGGGACAGTAGGATGACAATCAGGGTGGTCTTATTTCTTGGCGGGGGTCTTGCCATTGTGCTCTGTCTTGTTCCTGGTTCTTGATTGCGGGGTGGTTCTCTGTCTGCAGGGGGTGGGGTGCTGGTGTGGTGGTCCTGTGGCGGTGCCTCCTGTCCACTAGCTCCGGCGGAGGTGGTGGGCAGTTCATCGTCCTGGCTAGTGTCAGGGGCCCCTTGGAGTGCCACAGTGTCCCTCCTGGTGTTGAGTATCTCCTTCAGCACCCCTACGATGGTGCCCAGGGCGGTGCTGATGGTTCTGAGTTCCTCCCTGAAGCCCATATACTGTTCCTCCTGCATGCGTTGGGTCTCCTGAAACTTGGCCAGGACCGTCGCCATCGTCTCCTGGGAGTGGTGGTATGCTCCCATGATGGAGGAGAGGGCCTTGTGGAGAGTGGGTTCCCTAGGCCTGTCCGCCCCCTGTTGCACGGCAGCCCTCCCAGTTCCCCGGTGTTCCTATGCCTCCGTCCCCTGGACCATGTGCCCACTACCACTGCCCCCAGGTCTCTGTTGTTGTTGGGGTGGTGGGTTATCCTGGGTTCCCTATAGTGGTGGACACAGATTGACGTGTCCTGGGGACGGAGGTATGGGCCCGCTGGGTGGGTGCTGTGCTGGTGTTACCAGAGGGTGGAAGGTCTGTGGTGGGCTGTGCCTGTGTGAGGGGAACCGACTGTCCCGAGGCCCACGATGGTCCGGGCTGGTCATCTAGGTCCAGTTGGACAGAGCTGCTGTCATCACTGTGGGCCTCTTCTGTGGGTGGGGTGGAGATGTCTGGACCCTCCTGTCTGGTGACGTTGGGTAGTGGTCCTACAGGGGTGGAAAGGCATGATTATTGCATCTGTGTGTTTCACGGTGTGCAATAGGTGGGTGACCGTGTACCCCAGTGCTGGCATTCCTGTGTGTGGGCTTGTGTGATGATGGTTGAGGGGGGTGTTATGGGTATGTGCAGTGGGCATGCTTTAGTGATGGGTGTCCATGCTTTGTTTTTGCATGCAGGGCTTGGTGTTGGGATAGGTGGTTTGTGATATTGATACATTTGTGAGGAGTTGGAGTGATAGGGGTGGGGGCGAGGGTGGGGGTCTGTGATAGCATGCAGGTAGGGTGGGGGATATGATAGTTAAGATTTGACTTACCAGAGTCCATTCCTCCACCGACTCCTGCGAGGCCCTCAGGATGCATTATTGTCAAGACCTGCTCCTCCCATGTTGTTAGTTGTGGGGGAGGAGGTGGGGGTCCGCCGCCAGTCCGCTGTACTTCGATGTTGTGTCTGGAGACCACGGAACGCACCTTCCCCCGTAGGTCGTTCCACCTCTTCCTGATGTCGTCCCGATTTCTTGGGTGCTGTCCCACTGCGTTGACCCTGTCGACTATTCTTCTCCATAGCTCCATCTTCCTAGCAATGGAGGTGTGCTGCACCTGTGAGCCAAATAGCTGTGGCTCTACCCGTACGATTTCCTGCACCATGACTCTGAGCTCCTCCTCCGAGAACCTGGGGTGTCTTTGCCGTGCCATGGGGTGGTGTAGGTGATGTGTGGGGTGGTGTATGTGGTGATAGGTGTGGTGATATGTAGTGGTGTGTGGTGTTTTGTGCGTGGATGTTATGTGGGTGATGGTGTTGTGTGCCTGTGGATGCTTGGTTGTAGATTGTAGTGTCTCTCTCTGGCCTTCTGTCGCAATTGTGGTTGTAGGGGTTTGTGGGTGATGTGGGTGTGTGTTTTATATAGTATTGTGTGTGTGGGAGTGGTGTGTGTATGTGTATCAGGTGTGTGTCTTTCGAATTATCCAATGTGGTGGTGTTTTGGAGATGTGTGTGTATTTTGAGTGCGGTGGTGTGTACCGCCAATGGAATACTGCGGTTGAAAGCCCGCCACGTGGATTCGTGGGTCGTGATAGCATGGGCGTATTTCTATTGGCGTGACGGTGGAGGTTTTGTTTTCGCCAGTGTATCACTGACCTTTGGTGTGGCGGACTTGTGTGGGTGTCTGAATTTTGACGGATTTTGGGATGTGGGTCATAATAGCTGTGGCGGATTTCCGCGGGCGCGAGGGTGTGTTGGCGGTCTTCTGCACGGCGGTAAGCGGCTTTTACCGCCAATGTTGTAATGACCCCCATTGTCTCTCTGGGCACCTTTAGCACCACTTTCAATGGTTCAGGACTAGAGAGACACCACTGTTCCAGATACAGGCTCTAGATGGCTGGAGCCTTTTCTGTCTCTGAGGTTCTGATCAGAATGCCTGTCAACTATCCCTCGAGTCACTTTGGTAGCCCTGGGTTCATGAAGTGGAACAGGGTTCAAGCAGCAGGGCAGGCCTCTGAGGGTTCAAGACAGGCTTCAGGAAGAAGAGTTCAAAGCAGGCCAGAACAGAAGGCAGTCTTCTCAGAGTCCCTCCACAGTCCAGAAAGTGAACTGTAAAGTGGGTCTGAGGATCCTATTTGTATACTTTGTGCCTTCTTTGAAGTAGGAGACATTTCTGGGGAGTTCCCTTTGAAGTGCTTGGAATATCCTGCCTCCCCTGCCCAGGCTCCAGCCTAACTACAGGGACAATGAAGTAGTGTGAAAGTCCCCTGTGTGAGGCCGGGAACAGCCTATTGATTTGTAAGTGGGACAGTATCCAGCTCCGCTCCCCCATCCTGTCACACCTAATCCCTCTATTGTGTGGATGTCTGGGAGGAATGTATTAAGTCCAACTGCCAACTACACCCAGTCATGTGACCCAGGAATAGGTTGCAAGGGCAAAATTGCTGGGTCTGAAAATGCCAACTTTCTAAAAGCATTCCGTCCATCATTTGTTGTTTTTGCATTTGTCGCCCCAAGTGGGAAAGGGTATGCCCAGACGTGGGTCCTGTGCTTGCTATCCTACCAGATTCAAGCTAGCCTGGCTGATGAAGGGTAATATCCTGAAACCGGTCCCAGGATGCTTGTTTCTGGTCCAGGGAAGACTTGGCCTGGCAGTTCGGGCTGTACTGTTCCCATGGGGAGCAAGGTTAAGACTGATTTGCATATGGCTGGGTCCAAACTGGAATGGCATGGCAAGCAAAAAAAAAACTGATATATTAAACCCAGAACTGTGACTCAGTGTAGGGTGAATGTTTGATTTGCCCTGCATTCTGTCCATCATCTGTTGTTTTTGTATTTGTCGCCCCAAGTGGGAAGTGTATGCCCAGACATGAGTCCTGTGCTTGCTATGCCACCAGATTCAAGCTAGCCTGGCTGATGAAGGGTGATATCCTGAAACTAGTCCCAGGATGCTTGTTTCTGGTCCAGAGAAGACCTGGCCTGGTAGTTTGGCCTGGACTGTTCCCATAGGGAGCAGAGTCAAGACTAATTTGCATATGGTTGGGTCCAAAACTGGAATGCCATGGCAAGCAAAAAAAAACTGATGTATTAAACCCAGAATTGTGACTCAAGGTGAATGTTTGATTTGCTCTGCATTCTGTCCATCATATGTTGTTTTTGTATTTGTCGCCCCAAGTGGGAAGAGTATGCCCAGACATGAGTCCTGTGCTTGCTATGCCACCAGATTCAAACTAGCCTGGCTGATGAAGGGTGATATCCCGAATCTAGTCCCAGGATGCTTGTTTCTGGTCTAGAGAAGACCTGGCCTGGTAGTTTGGCCTGGACTGTTCCCATAGGAAGCAGAGTCAAGACTAATTTGCATATGGTTGGGTCCAAAACTGGAATGGCATGGAAAGCAAAAAAAACTGATGGATTAATCCCAGATTTGTGACTGGGGGTGAATGTTTGATTTGCTCCTCATTCTGTCCATCGTCTGTTATTTTTGCATTTGTCACCCCAATTGGGAAGAGTATGCCCAGATGTGGGTCCCGTGTTTGCTATGCCACCAGATTCAAGCTAGCCTGGTTGACGAAGGGTGATATCCTGGAACCGGTCCTAGGATGCTTGTTTCTGGTTCAGGGGAGACTTGGGCTGGCAGTTCGGGCTGGATTGTTCCCATGGGGAGCAGGGTCAAGACTGATTTGCATACGGCTGGGTCCAAACTGGAATGGCATGGCAAGTAAAAAAAAAAAATGATGGATTAAACCCAGATCTGTGACTGGGGATGAATGTTTGATTTGCTCTGCATTCCGTTCATCATCTGTTGTTTTTGCAACTTCCTAAACGTGGTATTTTCAAAACTGTGACTTAAAATTCAAATTTACCATTGAAGAGGATTTTAAACTAAAGTGTCTTAGGCACCAAACATGAATGTTCTGCTTACTCCTGAACAAACGTTCGCGCTTATTAAATGTAATAAGGAATCCCAATGTTATCCTATGTGAGAGGTAGGTCTCACAGTAATGAAAACTAATTTAGGAGTTTTTCACTACCTGGACTTGTAAAACGTAAAAGTACATTTCCAAGCTTTTAATTACAATGCACCCTGGCCTCTGGGCTTCCAGGACCTACCTTAGGGGTGAGTTACATATAGAAAAGGGGTGGTTAAGGCTTGGCAAGCTATTGCCAAGTTGTATTGACAGTTTAAAACTGCATACAGGCTGCAATTGCAGGCTGGGGTCATGTTTTAAGGGGCTACTTAAGTAGGTGGCACAATAAGCGCTGCAGGCCCACTAGTTGCATTTAGTTTTCCGGCCCCCAGGTATGGTGTACCACATTACTACGGACTTAAAAGTAAATTCAATATGCCAATTAGGTGTAAGGCAATTTTACCATGTTTTAGAGAGTTAGCGGAAGCACTTTAGCACTGGTTAGCAGTGGTAATGTGCACACAGTCCTAAAGCCAGCAAAAATTAATTTAGAAAAATAAGAGGGTGAGGCTGAAAAAAGATTGGGGGAAGACCACACTAAGGCTGACAGGTCTAACAAACATCCACACCTTGTAAGCATCCCGCTACATAGAATTTGTAAATATCTCTGTATTACAACTATTTAACATGGGCATTTGGCCAGATATCCATTGGTGGGTAAACTATTGTTAACAGCAGCTTTGTCCTTTCTTGCAGATTTTTTGGAGCAGGTTTTGGCCTTCAGCCACAACCTTCTTTCAATCATAGCGCCATTTAACTTTTAACATGCACAATTACACTTACTTCCAAGGCTTACGCCATTTCCATGCTATAGACCCACATGTCTACACACAGCACCTCTGTGATGTATATGACTATGGTGTCATCAGTGATGCGATTTCAAATGTCACGAGTGATGTCATCAATGATGTCATTTAACATTTCATGAGTGATGTATTATGTGAGCTCATAATCAGTACATGGCGGGGTGGCATGTTAAAGTTAGATCTGTAAACTATAACTAATTAATTTCTGTGTTTTTTGCTTTCTAAACATTATGTTGTATTTTATTTCAACACCTAACTCTACCATCACTTTATCTTATGACTTAATATCTATTATAATTGAATTATGACAGAATAACATGAACTGATGTTGACAGATATTTTAATATAGATTGCTTTTTATATATTTTTTATAGTTCATAATATTTGACTGAGTATTTACATTTGGGCATTGTAATATGAAGTTTTATAAGAGTAAAACAATTTAGAATCCTGACAGTCTTCTAAAAAAAATTAAACTTTCTCCTCTCTCTGTATGAACCGTCACTTTAGTCATTTCTCTTAGGTGGAGTCACTGGATGCTTAAAATAGTTAACTGACTTTCTCAAGACACTGTGAAGAAGACCATAATGGCTGTAATGTTTAGGTTTTGCAACTCTGTTTACAAATAAACAAATGCATTTGAATGCACAACGTTGTTTTTCCTTGAGAAATGTTACTTTGGGATTTATGTTGCGAATGCTCGTGCTCTCTGCAGTGCATTGACCTCCACCAGGCATCGCTGTTAAAAGTTCCTGAGTTTGTTTAGTTAAGCATGACCACCTGACTGCATAACTGCCGAAAAAGCCGTGGAGAGAGAAAGAATGTATGATCATCAGCATCGGAAGAGCAGAGTTTAGGGCAAGGCACTGGGTGAGGGTGATGTGGGAAGCTGACAACAATCAAATTCTGTAATGGGACTGTACAGATGTGTTGAGTCTTTCTGGTGAGGAGGAGAGCATCAACATCTTGTGGCGCTCCAATAATCAGATGGGAACTCAGTAGAGTATTTTCAGAATCAAGATTTGCATCAGCGGGCACAGAGCGCAAACATAGTAGAAGCCCAGTTGCGACTGGGTCCAAAGTTAAGGAATGGTAAGCTTCGGCCATTTTCTGATCTCTCTGGCAAACCCCCAAATTGCAAAGGGTAGCGAAAGCATTTTCAGCTATTCTAGACTACTGCAAAGGTTCAGGGTTAGCTTTTCTGATGTTATCGTGCAAGGGCTATGCCATTTTGGCACAGCCTAGGTTCCACTGTCTAAAGTACTATGCCATACCCAGTAAGATATGCACTTGGGAAACAGTACTGGAATGGATCTACTTACAGATGGCTTCTGTTCGGTCGGAAGCTGTCATGCTTGACAGTAGAAATTTCATAACCAAGGAACTGTATGTAAGGAAGACAAAACTGTAATTTCTCATTTAAAGCCTTTTGCCCCTTAATCCCCTTATTAGCCAATTTGGTGAGAAGGTCGATAGAGTCTGCAGTGATTTACAGTTACAGATTCCAACAATAAATCATAAATGTACTGAACAAATTGGAACCTCGGAGGAAAACCTACATGTTGAGATCTTTCTTTGAAGCTTGGGAAAAGATTGACAGGGACTCCATAAACCATTGGAGGAGCCCTCACCATTAAAGTTGAGATCCTCAGAATGAGAATGTGAACAGGTACATACTCTATTCATTTATGGGGATGGAAAAGATGGCAAAACAAAGGTATACCACTGGACATTCAACTGGATACAGAAAAGGATAACAGCAATGTTGAGGACCAGAGGGAAGCTTGGGATGGACACATTATTAATCACCCTAAAATCTTGGACAAATCTGTACATGTTGGCTTAACCCACTTTGCATATTGGCGAAGTTGGGGTATTACATCGGCTAACAATCAGTACTAAAATCTCCTACTTAATCAAATAAGGGTGACTCCCTTTATCTGCCTCAGCTTTCAGTGGGTACTAGGGTATCCAGGGTAGCGTTTTCTGAAGGTCGACCTTCATTTTCACTGGTTCCATCAATTATATTAATCCTGTATTGTTTGCCCCTATAGACTACGTGGGCGGTAGCTTGGAAAGCAACTCCGTTAAACATAACATTTCTTGTTGGAGCAACAATTTGTATTCTCGCATCGGAGAACAGTAACTTTGTTCTCACTTTGTTGGGGTATGTTTAAGTATACACAGTCTAGGATGTAAAACACAGTGCAATTGAGCTTGCACAAAATGTCTCTACCTAACAAATTTATAGGAAAGGTCAAGCTGTACAAAAAAAGTATGTTTATCATCGGTAGTTCCCAGAGAGATAGAGAAAGGATCAAAATTGTGGTGAAATACTTATTGCTGAGAAATACAGACTGTTTTCATGGAAATGCTCAAGAGAGGTGGTCAGGGAAATTCAAAAATGTTTAGAGCTGAACAACAATCGCCAGTGTCAATGAGGCAGGTGGTATGTTTACAGTTAGTAAAGCAATCTACATAAGGGTCTTTTTGGTCTACTGGAATTATGATATTCAACTATTCATGACACAGTTGGAACCTTTCGGGCTGTCATAAATTTCAGAATAGGAATTCTGGGTGATCTGGTAAAAGTCAGCCTGATTGGGGAGACCTGATACATTAGATATAGAGTTAGGGCAATCTGTTTCCAATGCCCCAGCTGACCACAAACAAAGCAAGAACCTCCCTCATCCAAGGCTTCCCCTCAATCCCTTCAGTTTCCTCACACTGCTCTCCCACCACCCTATCCTCCGTTTGCCTCTCCTCTTTTGGTAACCTCTTTGAAGGTCTCACATCTATACTCCATTTACAGAGCTTTGCATTTTCTGCAATTTTGTAGATATCAGCTTTGATTCAATATTCTCTTCCATCCTTTGTTGTGAAGCCACTCAGAGACTAGCAACAGTTACTAATCCAGCTAACTTCTTTGTCTACTCCCAACGCATATAGTCATTAACTGGCTTCTTACATTCAGTAGTAATTGCTGTAAAAAGCGAGAGTCATCTCGCTCGACCTCAAGTGTCTTTCAAACTCTTCTTACGACTGAGTATTCTGCATGGGCTTCACCCTTATTCTGCTTACAGTTTGAGATCTTAGCCAATCAGTTTTCACCAAACACACATCCACCACTAAATTCTCTGAAGTATACTTTGCAGCCTTCAACTCTTCATCATTGTTAGGAACAATCCTCAGCCTTGAAAACTGTTGGATCTGACCTTTTTGCAGGGTCATCCCCAAACTTTTTGCATTCCTCTTCCCATTTTTCTGACCCCTTTTTGTTGGCTGTATGACTCTGGGAACTCAATCACTGCTGATCAGTGCTAAATTTCATATGCTCACCCTTCTAGACTTGGTGTGATTGGCTTACATCTGATTAGCTTATTTAAGTTACCTGTAAGTCCCTTGTTCCGTGGTATCCTTTATACCCATGGCCTGTAAATTAAATGCTACTAGTGGGCCTGCATTGCAGCTTGTGCCACTCACTGAAGTGGCCTTTCAAACCCGTCTCAGGCCTGCCATTGCAGGGCCTGCATGTGCAGTTTACTGCCACATGGACCTGGCATCTAAATTTACTTGCCAGGACTGAAACTCCCCTTTTACTACATATGTCACTCCCAAGGTAGGACCTAGCTAGCCCTATGGACAGGGTGCTGTGTAGGTAAGAGGTAGGACGTGTGTCTTGTTGTTTGACCTGTCCTAGTGGTGACAAACAGCCCATTTGGTTTCTCACTGCTGTGAGTGCTGCCTGTCTCATAGGAGTGTATTGGAAATGCCCTTTCATATGGCTTAGTGGTAATTTATGATCTATGAGGAGTGGTATGGGCATGTTTGGTATGGTTGGAAAAGTAGTGAGAAAAACTGCTTACTGGTGTAGGTGGATTTTTTATTACCATTGCAGAAATTCCACTTTTAGAAAGAGGGCATTTCTCTGTGCTTAGGACTCTTGTGTTTTTGCAGCTTGACTCCAATCCACCACATTTGGGGTAGAGTGACAGCTCCACTTGGTGCATACTTTCCAGGCAGCCATCACACAGGAAGGGCTGGGTGTGACAGAGGAGACATCTGCATACTGAGTGGTCTTCCTGGGCTGAGAGAGGTCGAGGCAGGGTGTGCTTACATTTGCATAGGCTGTGTCCTGCCTTGACACAAAAGGCTTGTTTAACCCCTACTGATGTTCGGAGTCAGTGTGGGGGAGAAGGGGCATTCCTGGAACTGGTTGGAGCTGGTTAGAACCTTTTCCCCATTTCTAGAAACTGGGCAAACTGAGTATAAGTATAGGGGTTGTTCCCCATGTTGTTGAACAGAAGACAGAACAGAGACACTGCTGGACACTAAATGCTACTGGAGGGACTCACCAGGAATCACCTTAGGACTGCTCTGCTGTTGTGCTATAGGTCACTATAGGGACTGCCAATGCTTTCTTCTGGATCCCTGTGCTGGCCTTCTTGTCTGAGTCCTGCAGTCCTGTGTCCCTACAGCTGTCTCCAAGGGCTGGGTGGTGTACCCCCCTGCATTTCTGTGGTTGTTTTTCAGTTGGTCATGAGTGGAGTGTCCCCTGCCCTTGGGAAGCGCATGGAGAGTGCTTCATTCTTACATCAGTGTGTGTAGAGCGCTTTATTGCTTGCCCAGAGCACTCGATCCTTTAAGCATAGCGCATGAAGAGCGCTTGAATTTGCTTGTTTTGAAGTTTTGCCCCCTCGGGCTCAGGGAAGCGCGCCCATGTCCCCATGTGTGAGGCTGCCCCCTCCCCGTCGGAGGAGAGGTCGTGAGGAGCCCTCCGTGATAGCACAGATGAGCGCGATCGTGCAGTGCCCACAGGGCACTGGCAGGCACTTCCTTTGTGGAAATCACCTTCACAACCCGAGCGGGTGTGGAGGAGGTGCTGTGTGGATTGGGGCTGCTGGCTTGAAGGCAGTGGCCCCGTGGATCTGAGCGGAGCGGTCCAGAAAGCCCTGGAAGGCTCTGGATGCACTCACTTGCTACAAGGTGGCTGGGAGGAGAAAAGCCGTCCAGTGAGCAGCCACGCCGATGCAGGCTGCTGCCTGATGGCTTAGTCTGTGCGGGGACCCAAGAGGTTTCCCGGCTGCTGCAGAAGCTGCATGTGAGCCCGCCCCCTTTCAGGTCTTGCACAGGGGTAAGTCCCTCTCTTTGTTTGAGCAACATCACTCAGGCAGTGTATTCCAGCTGGCAGGACAGGGAGGAAAAGCCTTGACAGAGGTCCCATGCCTGCCCAGCCTCTTCAGATCACCATGAATGACGTAAGGGGAGCGCAGGAGCACCTGCCAAGGATACGGTGACTGTGGTAGGAATTACCATATTTCTTCTGACAGGAGGGTGGCAGCTCCTGAGCTGGACGATGTGTGTTGTGGGCCACCCACAATGAGGGAGCAGCGCAGGTGCACGATACCCTACACATAGGAAGTGATTCGTAATGATTTCTGCCCCTATTTATGCATTATTCTCTGGGGGCCCTGGGTGCCCTGGTGGGAGGACATATGTTATGCTTGCCTTTTTGGGGGACTTATACACTCTCAGGATCCATGATATGCAGAGGGGAATGTTTTCATGCTATGTGCATTTATTTTGGTAATAATGCTGACCTGACTACTACTTGCTTTAGCAGAGTACTTGTAACCTGTGTGATGATCTGACAACTGCTGGTGTAGCAGGGTATTATTGATACATGTTGTTTTTGGTCTAATGATGTCTTGTGCAATACAGTTTATTTTTATATAACTTGTTGTGGAGTTTTTGTGGTGTATTTATTGTGTCACTAGTGTTGTGTGTGTTGTTCAAACGCTTTACATGTTTCCTCTGGGATAAGCCTGCCAGCTTGTGCCAAACTACCAAAGGGGTGAGCAGGGGTTATCGTAGGTGTGTAGCTCTCTTGCCCTGACTAGAGTAGTAGTTACTGCCTGGCTTAGATGCCTACCCTAGCCAACCAGGAACCCCATTTCTAACACCACCTTTTCCACCATTCGATCTATCACTTCACTTGCCACTATCAATCAGTTTAGATGATTCAAATCAGCCGAGGTTGGTCTGTTTACTTCAGACACACCCCAGCTTCTCTCTGACCTAGGTAGAGTTTTTTCCAATGTTGGGACATTGTTTCTTTAAAAAAATCATTCAGTCAGAGGGGGCCCAAAGAAGTGGGTCATAATTTTACCCGTGGCCGCGTAGTAGTGACGCAAAGGAAGCAGGGTGTCTGGAATGGATGGGGAGAGACTCTCATCATCAGCTTCACTAGATAGAATGTAAGTAGGAAAAAGATTCTCCTACCCAATTGTTCTACCATCTGTCTTAAGCTGTCTCCAAAAAGAGCAGAGCCGCATTCTTGGGGATATCTGCGCCCCACAGAGACAGAACATAGTTGTGTTTGTGACTGATCCACAGTAGTGGAGTCAGAATGTTGTCTAGTCATTTGAACCCTTCTACCAGGTGCTTTGCAGCACTCACTTATCTGTTACCGCCTTGAGATCAAGTCACTGGTGGTCCAACAGATGCTGTTGTGTTTCTAGGTCCGTCTGTGGCTGCACCCCAAAACCTCCACTGCTGGCATGGAGACCATATGCAACAGGTATTTTCTTTTTCTTTTTTTCTGTAGTTCAGTGATCTGTGGGGAATAGATAAGGAGTAGGCAGAGCACTTGGAGCACAAGTTCTGTCGCTAAGGTGACCGATTTTGATCCCCCAGCTTCTCATGGATATTTTTTGTATGCACAGACTCAAGATTTGTGCTTTTGTTTAGGGCCCTCCTCGTACCATTGTGGGAAGAGCAGCCACTGCTCTGCATCTGTTTTTAGGATTTCTCAGTTTCCTTTGTGTTAGACCTGGCATCCTTGGTGTGGTCTCCCCTGTCTTTTTTGCCTCTGCTTCCCATGTTTTGACTGTGTGCTGCCACCCACATTAGTAGTCCTGTAAACTTGGCTCAGACCTGCCGCTGCAGTGTTTGAGCTTGCCTCCTGATGTTGAAGTCTCAAGGCCATCAAAGACTTCCTCTGCCAGCACCTGGACTCTCTGGTGAGAGTCCTGCCCTGCCAAGTGGTGTCCCATCCAGTCCCTGGGCCCTTGAAAGGTGAAGCTGGTGGAAAAAGACTGAAATTCATGCAAAGCCCGCCGTGCGGGGACATTTTTAACACACCGTTGCGGCTGAAATCAACGCTCCTCCTGCATCGCAGCTGGAAGATCAACATATCGCGGCTGGAGAAACGATGCGCAACACCCGCTAGCAGCTGCTGATAACAACGCAAACCCCACACAGCGCAGTTTCCTGATATTGTACGACCGGATTTCAACACAACATCGCTGGGCGTGAAAAATCGACTCAAAGCCTGGCGGGACCCAGGGTGCCCGTCTGGAAATCGACGCATCGCTCTCTTGTGAGGGAGAAAAACAACACATTGCCTACCCCACTAGAGAAGGAAATGAGGCACTACCTTACCAGCGAGTAAGGAATCAACGCATCGCTGACGTTTCCGAAACACACTCGCCCGTGCGGCTTTATTTTTTACACAAACCAGGTGCTTTGTGTAACAACAGCATTCTCACTGTTTTCTAAGGATTAAGGGAGTCATTATGTCCCCGGCCGTTGGTATTAATGTGGCAGTAGTACCACCAACAGGCTGGTGGTACATACCTCCACATTATGACATTGGCGGGTTGGCTTCAGTGTACCACACCGAACGCCATGGCGGTAGCAGCCACCGGGTTGGAGATAACAATCTCCAACCTGGCGGCCGCTACTGTCCCACCAGAGGCATTATGACCCTGCTACCGCCATGATTTTCGTGGTGTTGGTAGGCCCTACCAGTGACAGGGAATTCCTTCCCTGTCACTGATAGGAGGTCCACCCCCCAATACTCCCCATACTACCTCCGCTAACCCCCTTCCATCCATTCTCCCCCCTTCCAACCCCCCCATACACGCACACTCGCAGGCACACACCACGCATTCACACACTCACTCACATGGGCATACACGCATTCAAACAAGCATGCATCCATTCATTCATGCACATATCTGTACACACATCCAAACTTACTCGCAGACACTCATTCACATTTGCATTCATACACGCATTCACACATGCACTTAACACTACACACTCATGCACGCACACACTCACACATTCATGCACACCCCCCCACACACACACAACACCCCCCTCCCCTGTCGGAAACCCGACTTACCTGAATCCAGGGGGTCTTCCGGCAGAGGACGGGGCGCTGCTACCGCCAGCAGCAACCGCCAGCAGAACACCACCATGCTGTATTATTTCTCATAATACGGCTGGCAGTGGTCTACTGGCGTGGCGCCGCTGGTGGTAGCAGCGCCACCTTAACGCTGTCCGCCAGCATGACCACAGCCGGATTACCGCCCTTCTTGTGGCGGAAATCCATCTGTGGGCATATTATGGCAGACAAATGTTAACTGCGGCGACGGTCTTTTGGGGGCCGTCGCCGCGGCGGTAGGCGGTTTTTACCGCCAATGACATAATGAGGGCCTGAGACTCTTATTCTTTTTAAAATTCATGCCTTGACTTCTGTATGTTGGATTTTTGTCATTGTGATCTTGCTTGATTTAGATAAATATTACCTATTTTTCTAAACTGGTGTGGTGTCCATTTTGTAGTGTTTCACTGTATTACTGTGTGTGTTGGTACAAATACTTTACACATTGCTTCTGGGGTTAAGCCTTTCTGCTCATGCCAAGCTACCAAGGGGGTGAGCGGGGTTTAACCAGGTGTGTTTCTCCTTTACCGTGACTAGAGTGTGGGTCCCTGTTTGGACAGGGTGCAAACTGACTGCCAAACAGAGACCCCATTTCCAACATTGGTGATCAGCGGATGGGATTGGACTTGTATTTGTACTTGACATACAGTGATTAAGTGTACACTACTGTTTTCAGTGCAGACCATTACGTGACCACATAGTTCTTGTCTTTGTGATTTTTGCTTTTTCTCTTTTTGGACTTTTTTCCTGCCTACATATTTTTGGTGATCTTTTTGTTGATTTTTGAACTTCTCATTGGGAACTCTTTTCTGCCTTGGAACTTTGCATCTGTGAGTGAACCTTGTCATCATGTCTCAATCTGGGGATGCATCAGCTTTGTCTGCAAAGGCTGTTTTTTGAGTTGGAGAAACTGGAAGGATATACAGTGGCTCAACTGAAGCAGTTTTGCAATGATCCTGCCTGTCCCATTAAGAGCTCCACCAGGAAGGAGGAGATGCAAAAGGCACTGATGGCCTGGGTGACAGCCAAGGAGGCTGAGGGGTACACAGAGAAGGAGGATGGGGTGAGGAGGTGCAGTATGTTCACAATGGTGTGGTGGATGTGCATGTTATGCCTGGGGGAGGGCCTCCAGAGCAGGTAGCAGTGTGACCTCCAAGGGTCTAACTCCTGAAGAGTTGAAGGACAGACAGTCAAATAGAATTGGAGAGGCTGAAAATGGAGCTGGAAGGGAGGAGGCTGGCCACTGAAGAGAAAAAGTTACTGCTGGCTTATGAGCTCATTAGCAACACAAAAGGATGATGGACGGAGTGCTGACAATGCAAACACTCACCCCCAGTCACAGATCTGGGTTTAATCTATCGTTCTTTTGCTCACCATGCCACCCCAGTTTGGACCCAGCCATATGCAAATCAGTCTTGACCCTGTTCCTCATGAAAACAGTCCAGCCCGAACTGCCAGGCCAGGACCTCCCTGGACCGGAAACAAGCATCCTGGGACCTGGCCCAGATGTCTGCCAAAAGGAAGAAGGGCAAGGGGCACGGGAAACCTGCTCCAAAAGTTCCCACAGTCCAGGAGGAGGCTGAACCTGAGGGGGAGGCCCTGGAGCCCACAGGGGAACAGGTGGCTGAACTGGGGAGATCCCTGAGCTGGCTCAGTGGCAGCAGGAAGGGGGACCTACCAGGGAGGCATTCTGTGAGGCACAGAAGACATGCCCTACTCTAGAGGGTTTGCGGCAGCAGGCTGCAGACCAGGCGTCCTGCAAGGAGCCTGGATCACATTTGATTTACTGGGAGGACGGCCTCCTGTATAGTGACCCTAAGTTCGCTGAGCCTGGGTTAGCCCGTGTGCTTGTGGTACCACAGTGTTTCAGAGCCTTCCTACTGGGTATGGCTCATGATGTGCCTTTGGTGGGACATTTGGGGCAGGACAAGACTTTTGAGAGGCTTGTCACCCACTTTTGCTGGCCCCAAATGTGCAGGCACTCAGATGCTAACTGCAGGTCTTGCTAAACCTGTCCGGCCAGTGGCAAGAGTGGGGGGAAATGTAAGGATCCCCTCCAACCTTTTCCAGTTGTCAGCACCCACTTTGAGAGAGTGGGTATTGACATTGTGGGGTCTCTGGACCCCCAGACAGCCTTGGGCAACAGGTTTATCCTGGTCTTGGTGGACCATGCCACCAGGTACCGAGAAGCTATTACCTTAAGATCAATCACTGCCCCTGTGGTGGGACGTGCGATGATGGGTGTTTTTACCCACCTGGGGTTCCCCAAGGAAGTGGTATCTGATAGGGGTAAGGAGTGTGATGTGACATATAAGTTCACCACTCCTTACCACCCCCAAAGTAATGGTCTGGTTGAGAGATCCAACCGCACCTTGAAGTGCATGATTATGGACCTGCCAGAGCCCTTGAGCCGGAAGTGGGACGCCCTTTGCCATGCCTTCTGTTCGCCTACAGGGAGGTGCCTCAAAAGGGTCTTGGATTTAGTCCATTTGAGTTACTGTATGGCCACCTGTCAGGAGACCTTTGAGTCTCGTGAAGGAGGGCTTGGAGAGAGCCCCCTTTAAGCCCCCCAGGATGTATTCAGTTACATGCTGGCTTTAAGAAACCAGAGAGCCCGCTTCTGCTGGCTTGCTCAGGAGAAACTGGAGGCAAGCCAGGAAGACATGAAGCGCTGGTATGACCAGAATGCCACTCTGGTTGAGTTCCAGCCAGGGCAAAAGGTTTGGGTGATGGCTCCAGGGGAGCCTAGGATGCTCCAAGATAAGTGGACTGGGCCTTTTGAGGTGGTGGAGTGCAAGAGCAATGTCACCTATCTAGTGAACTTGCAGACTCCCAGGAACCCTTTAAGGATCCTGCATGTGAACTGCTTAAGCCCCACTTTGAACGGTCTGAGGTAACCATGCTCCTGGCAACAGATTATGGGGTGGAGGACGAAAGTGAGCCTCTTCCTGGTCTCCTCAATGACCCCAGAGCAACAGAGGGACTGTTGCCAGGTGTTGGGACAGTTTGACTCATTGTTTTCCTTGACCCCATGGGTCACTCATTTGTGTTCACATGATGTGGAGACTGGGGACAGTCCTCCTGTGAAACATAAAGTTTACAGAGTGACTGACAAGGTCAGGGCTAGCATCATAGATGAGGTATCTAAGATGTTAGCGTTAGGGGTGATTGAGTTTTCCAGTAGCCCTTGGGCCAGCCCTGTGGTCTTGGTCCCAAAGGCTGCTGCTCCTGGTGCCACCCCAGAACTCAGGTTCTGTGTGGACTACCGGGGACTCAATGTGGTCACTAAGACAGACGTGCACCCCAGCCCCTAAGCTGATGAGCTCATTGACCGGTTAGGGGCTGCCAAGTATCTAAGTACTTTTGATTTGACCTCTCGGTATTGGCCGATTGCCCTTACTGAGGGGGCTAAGGAGAGGTCTGCATTCTCCACCCCAGATAGGCACTACCAGTTCAGGGAGATGTCCTTTGGCATGAAGAGTGCCCCTGCCATCTTTCAGAGGTTGGTCAACCAGGTGTTGGCTGGGCTGGATGATTTTTAGTGCTGCCTACCTGGATGACATTGCTGCATTCAGCTCCACTTGGGAGGAGGCCTTACAACACCTCTGTAAAGTGTTGGAGGCCCTGCAGAAAGCAGGCCTCACTATTAAGGCAAGTAGGTCCCAAATAGGGCAGGGTTCTGTGGTGTACTCGGAACACCAGGTGGGGAGTGGCCAGGTGGCACCTCTGCAGGCAAAAAATGATACCATTCTGGCCTGGGAGCCTCCCAAAACCCAGACTGAAGTGAGAGCCTTCTTAGGTCTCACAGGATATTATAGGAGGTTTGTCAAGGGGTATGGCACTATTGTTGCTCCCTTGACTGAGTTAACCTCCAAGAAACAGCCCAGAAATGTGATCTTGACTGAAGCTTGCCAGACACCTTTTGATGCCCCAAATGCCGCCATGTGCACAGCATCCATGCTGAAGGCACCTGACTTCTTTAAGGAATTTGTTGTGCAGACGGATGCTTCAGAGCATGGTGTAGGAGCAGTATTGTCACAGTTAAATGAAGAGGGCCTAGATGAGCCTGTAGCATTCATTAGTAGGAGGTTACTTACCTGGGAACGTAGGTGGAGTGCAATTGAGAGGGAGGCTTTTGTTGTGGTCTGGGTGCTGAAGAAGCTAAGACCCTACTTGTTTGGATCTCACTTCTGGGTTCAGACAGACCACAGGCCCCTCAGATCGTTGATGCAGATGAGGGGTGAGAATCCAAAACTGTTAAGGTGGTCCATCTCCCTACAGGGAATGGACTTTACGGTGTTACACCACCCTGGCACAGAACATGCCAATGCTGATGGTCTGTCCAGATTCTTCCACCTTAGTGATGATAACTCCCAGGAGGTTGGGTAGTTTCCCCCCACTTTCAGCTGGGGGGACACGTGTGAGACCTGGCATCCTTGGCATGGTCTCCCCTGTCTTTTTTGTCTCCGCTTCCCATGTTTTGACTGTGTGCTGGACTCTGTTTTTGTTGTTTTTGGTACTCTGGGCACTTTACCACTGCTGACCAGTGCTAAAGTGCAAGTGTTCCTGTGTACATTGTATGTGTAATTGGCTTATTCCTGATTGGCATATTTGATTTACTAGTAAGTCCTTAGTGAAGTGCACTAGAGGTGCCCAGGGCCTGTAGATCAGATGCTACTAGTGGGCCTGCAGCACTGGTTATGTTACCCACATTAGTAG
Organism: Pleurodeles waltl; assembly: GCF_031143425.1. Classification (NCBI taxonomy): domain Eukaryota; kingdom Metazoa; phylum Chordata; class Amphibia; order Caudata; family Salamandridae; genus Pleurodeles; species Pleurodeles waltl. The sequence goes on from NC_090437.1 coordinate 177,176,835, forward strand.
TCCTGTGAACATGGCTCAGACCTGCCACTGCAGTGTCTATGTGTGCAGTTTTAAGCTGCCAATCGACTTGGCAAGTGTACCCACTTGACGGCCTAAACCTTCTCTTTTTCTATACGGAAGGCACCCCCAAGGTAGGCCCTAAGTAGCCCCATGGGCAGGGTGCAGTCTATGTTAAAGGTGGAACATGTGCTGATGTGTTTTATATGTCCTAACAGTGAAAGACTGCTAAACTCAGCTTTCACTGTTGCAAGGCCTATCTCTCTCATAGCTTAACATGGGGGATGCCTTTAAATATCATTAAAATGCAGATTCCCCTTGGGGGCAATAGAAATGTGGAGTTTGAGGTCTCTGAACTCACAATTTAAAAATACACCTTTAAGTGAAGGTGGTTTTTGGATTGTTAGTTTGAAAATGCCACTTTTAGAAAGTGGGCATTTTCTTGCTTAAACCATTCTGTGACTCTGCCTGTTTGTGGATTCCCTGTCTGGGTCAGACTGACAGTTGGGCTGGTTTGAATTCCCTCAGAGAGTGGGACAAAGGGAGCTGGGGAGTAGCCTGCATATCCTGATGGGCTATCTGTGCTAGAGTGGAGGGAGGAGTGGTCACTTACACCTGAATGGGCTGTGCCTGCCCTCTCACAATGCAGGCTCCAACCCCCTGCTGTAAGTCTGGATCCTGGCCTGGGCCAGGCAGGATCTTGTGAACAACGGAGACTTTCCTTGGAAGTTTCTGGCCTTGGACATACTGCAAACTGACTGCCAACCAGAGACCCCATTTCTAACACATTGTAAATCCCTTAATGGTTCTACATTGACAGTACCATGGTCAGGAAAGGACCCATCCTCATTAATGAGTCCCACCTACTATATTAACCGGGTTAATATACAAGCAAAATTGAAATTAGGTCATATAACCTATCAAGCATGTTAAGGCATACATGTGCAAACCACTTACACACTATTCATGTATATCAATACCCACCTCCTGTAATAACATAGTTATATCCCTTGTATCTATAGAGGGGTCACCGGCCAATTCATGCATTGTCCTTAATGTGCCTATGTCTTCTTGATGTAGTTTTATAATTTTTTGCCCTATATTTTTCATCATTTCTTTCTGTATAACTGCACTAGTAGGTTTCATCTTGCAAAACTGCAACAGCTTGAGCTTCCTGATCAACTGGAGCAACGTATTCTTCTTTAGACATAACTGAATCTACTGTCAGGAGAAAACATTAGTCCTAGACCAAACTCACACATTTCCTCAGTACTTAATATATGGTTCAATAAATTATTTACCATTAAAGGTGTTGGTTCAGCCATTTTTATTCTCATGTAGATTCCTACTTTCCCTCCTTTGTGGAGTTTGATCTCTTCCCTTCCCCCATGGTTCGTTCTCTTGTTTGCTTCTCCACTTTTAATTCTTCCTCTGCATTCTTGTATCACTTGACCTCTTCTCAGGACTCCGAACTTGTATAAATTGTTCAGCGATTTCGAGTTTCTTTACTTGCTTCACTTGTGTTTGATGGGTCTGAGTCAGATACGGAAGTCATTTCTGGACCCAACTCCGTTGTTCCTGCTCTGAGACTATCAAAAGAAAGAAAATTATTTTGCCTCTGTTATTCTTTTGTAATGGTATCACATTTCTTTGAAAAAGTAAGAATTTTCCGGATTCATAATCAAGTCTGTCTCTCACAATATTTTGTTATTTTTTCTTTTTTATTTCTTCATATTTTTCTTAATGCATTGCCGTATCTTTCTTGGACGTTTCGATCATTCTTTGCTGTCAAATTCAGCCAATTCTAACTTTATCGATTCAACTTCTTTCAGAATCTTGGTGTGATCCACCCATGCACTCCTAGTCAAGATCGACATCGTATATTTTTTTCACTTTTTGGAACAAGTAGCTAGCTGAATTCGCTTCTCATTCCTCCAGCAATCAGGGATTTTTTCCATAGGACGGAATCACAGTAAATCTGAGTCCTCTAGGAACGCGACCAGCTTCAAAAATCCTTTCTAGTTCTGTGGCTTCCCACCACTCACTCCGCTCTTGTTTTTAAAGTTTTTTCCAATCGTTTCATCTGGTTCATCAATTTTTGAATCATTGCGTTCTGTCTTGGTTACAGTTACTTTTTTAGGATTCAAATGACCTGTTTCTGCAAAAAAAAGCTGTACTGTCATGTTTTGCCTCTTATAAGTCTCTCTCTGCTGTCGTAAGTACCAGTTCCAATTACCACGCAGTAACATAAATGGTCGCTACCAGGTGAAGGCCCTGCCGAAAGAATATCGGAAGAAATTCAATCCTTGGTGGTTGGAGACAGCCCCTCGTACCGCGACTTCCAACCAGTGCTTAATTTGCAAATAAAAACATGCCGGTGCCCAAAGCCCTCCTCCTAAACACGCGGCTGCTGCAATTAAATGTGGGAACACGGAATACTGAGGCAGCGTAATCCTGAAGGCACCTCGGGCCTCTTTAATCCATTTACAGCCACCCTCTGCCCCCTCAGCTCACTCTAGCAGCTTTCTGCTTTCTCTCTTTTTCCGTTCCTCCGTCTTTCCCATGTGTGTTTTTTGCTCGCCGCAAAAGCTTGAGGCAGAAGAATAGGCCCCGGCCCTCAAAAATAAGTGCCGGTGCTCAGCACCGGAAACAACAAGCACGAATTAAGCACTGCTTCCAACCCGATCCAGAGTGGGGCTCGACCAACTCATAGACTAGTTCCATCAGAATCACTCTGCACGTTGTAGCATTTCTTTTTCTTTGGCAGTTATGCGGTGAAATGGCGATGCCTGCCACAGCAAACTTGAGAAACCCTTTTGGTGATAGCTGACTGGGTGTGCACAGCAGAGGGAAGGAGTGCCCTCAACATAAATTCCGAAGCGACACCTGTGCGCCAGTGAGTGGTACATAAACCCGAGAAAACTTTTGGCGGCATTTCAAGCAACCCCACAGACTTGGCTGCTCTCTGCTGATGACGGGCTAAACCTAGAAACACATGTCCAGAGATACACAGCACTTGCTGCACCTACTTAGGTGAAAGACTTTTGATTACTTTTTCAGCACAAAAACGAAGTGACTGCATTTACCATGATGCATTGGGGCTAACTTTTTGCTTGAGTGTGAGGCAGTGTGCTCCCTTTTTTCTTTTTGTCCAATGACTGCTCCCTTGAGCTAACGAGCTGACGAGCTCTGGAGAGGCACCTGTGCGCCAGTGAGTGGTACATAAACCCGAGAAAACTTTTGGCGGCATTTCAAGCAACCCCACAGACTTGGCTGCTCTCTGCTGATGACGGGCTAAACCTAAAAACACGTGTCCAGAGATACACAGCACTTGCTGCACCTACTTAGGTGAAAGACTTTTGATTACTTTTTCAGCACAAAAACGAAGTGACTGCATTTACCATGATGCATTGGGGCTAACTTTTTGCTTGAGTGTGAGGCAGTGTGCTCCCTTTTTTCTTTTTGTCCAATGACTGCTCCCTTGAGCTAACGAGCTGACGAGCTCTGGAGAGGCACCTGTGCGCCAGTGAGTGGTACATAAACCCGAGAAAACTTTTGGCGGCATTTCAAGCAACCCCACAGACTTGGCTGCTCTCTGCTGATGACGGGATAAACCTAGAAACACGTGTCCAGAGATACACAGCACTTGCTGCACCTACTTAGGTGAAAGACTTTTGATTACTTTTTCAGCACAAAAACGAAGTGACTGCATTTACCATGATGCATTGGGGCTAACTTTTTGCTTGAGTGTGAGGCAGTGTGCTCCCTTTTTTCTTTTTGTCCAATGACTGCTCCCTTGAGCTAACGAGCTGACGAGCTCTGGAGAGGCACCTGTGCGCCAGTGAGTGGTACATAAACCCGAGAAAACTTTTGGCGGCATTTCAAGCAACCCCACAGACTTGGCTGCTCTCTGCTGATGACGGGCTAAACCTAGAAACACGTGTCCAGAGATACACAGCACTTGCTGCACCTACTTAGGTGAAAGACTTTTGATTACTTTTTCAGCACAAAAACGAAGTGACTGCATTTACCATGATGCATTGGGGCTAACTTTTTGCTTGAGTGTGAGGCAGTGTGCTCCCTTTTTTCTTTTTGTCCAATGACTGCTCCCTTGAGCTAACGAGCTGACGAGCTCTGGAGAGGCACCTGTGCGCCAGTGAGTGGTACATAAACCCGAGAAAACTTTTGGCGGCATTTCAAGCAACCCCACAGACTTGGCTGCTCTCTGCTGATGACGGGCTAAACCTAGAAACACGTGTCCAGAGATACACAGCACTTGCTGCACCTACTTAGGTGAAAGACTTTTGATTACTTTTTCAGCACAAAAACGAAGTGACTGCATTTACCATGATGCATTGGGGCTAACTTTTTGCTTGAGTGTGAGGCAGTGTGCTCCCTTTTTTCTTTTTGTCCAATGACTGCTCCCTTGAGCTAACGAGCTGACGAGCTCTGGAGAGGCACCTGTGCGCCAGTGAGTGGTACATAAACCCGAGAAAACTTTTGGCGGCATTTCAAGCAACCCCACAGACTTGGCTGCTCTCTGCTGATGACGGGCTAAACCTAGAAACACGTGTCCAGAGATACACAGCACTTGCTGCACCTACTTAGGTGAAAGACTTTTGATTACTTTTTCAGCACAAAAACGAAGTGACTGCATTTACCATGATGCATTGGGGCTAACTTTTTGCTTGAGTGTGAGGCAGTGTGCTCCCTTTTTTCTTTTTGTCCAATGACTGCTCCCTTGAGCTAACGAGCTGACGAGCTCTGGAGAGGCACCTGTGCGCCAGTGAGTGGTACATAAACCCGAGAAAACTTTTGGCGGCATTTCAAGCAACCCCACAGACTTGGCTGCTCTCTGCTGATGACGGGCTAAACCTAGAAACACGTGTCCAGAGATACACAGCACTTGCTGCACCTACTTAGGTGAAAGACTTTTGATTACTTTTTCAGCACAAAAACGAAGTGACTGCATTTACCATGATGCATTGGGGCTAACTTTTTGCTTGAGTGTGAGGCAGTGTGCTCCCTTTTTTCTTTTTGTCCAATGACTGCTCCCTTGAGCTAACGAGCTGACGAGCTCTGGAGAGGCACCTGTGCGCCAGTGAGTGGTACATAAACCCGAGAAAACTTTTGGCGGCATTTCAAGCAACCCCACAGACTTGGCTGCTCTCTGCTGATGACGGGCTAAACCTAGAAACACGTGTCCAGAGATACACAGCACTTGCTGCACCTACTTAGGTGAAAGACTTTTGATTACTTTTTCAGCACAAAAATGAAGTGACTGCATTTACCATGATGCATTGGGGCTAACTTTTTGCTTGAGTGTGAGGCAGTGTGCTCCCTTTTTTCTTTTTGTCCAATGACTGCTCCCTTGAGCTAACGAGCTGACGAGCTCTGGAGAGGCACCTGTGCGCCAGTGAGTGGTACATAAACCAGAGAAAACTTTTGGCGGCATTTCAAGCAACCCCACAGACTTGGCTGCTCTCTGCTGATGACGGGATAAACCTAGAAACACGTGTCCAGAGATACACAGCACTTGCTGCACCTACTTAGGTGAAAGACTTTTGATTACTTTTTCAGCACAAAAACGAAGTGACTGCATTTACCATGATGCATTGGGGCTAACTTTTTGCTTGAGTGTGAGGCAGTGTGCTCCCTTTTTTCTTTTTGTCCAACGACATTCCTCATAGAGAAACAACACCATGAACTCGAATGCACTTCATTTGTTTATCAAGGCAGCAGCAACACCAAGGCGAGTCGACCATTACTGCCATGTCCATGCTGCCTTGAACATTCCTCAAACTACAGTAAGTGCCAAGTGTGTTATACGAAGGACTAAAGTGACATTGCGTACAGGGATCAACGTTCTCATGGTTACCCTTTTATCCAACCATCTTTGGACCTTTTCCTTTTCCTACCTGCTTTCCTCCCCTAACCCCTCCTCACTCCTTTCCTGCACCCTCCCCTAATTCAACTTTTAACTTTGACTGTATGGAATATTTGTTAAGTGATACAGCAAAATGTATGAATCACCGATTCACAGCAGTGAAATTACTTCAAGCTTTAGATTTATTGTGAACCACAGCATTTGTCACAGAGTACACTCCAACAGGCCAAGAATTGTTCAACATGTAGTGTAAAAAAACTGCTGCGATGTTTTCTGTTCCTTGGATGGTTCCATAAAGTTAAAAGATGGCTGAGCTGAAACATGTTTGTCCTATGAATTCGCCGACTTTTATTAAGAAAACTTACTTAAGTATGTTTCTTTACAGACAGATACAGCCCAGACGAACCAAGCAGCAGGTAACAAAGAAGCAAATAATTGAAATAAACATTGTTATTTGATTAAAGTAAAGAGGAAAGGCTAAAAGTAATGCTGTGTCATATGCAGTCACGTTGGTGCTTTGTCCTGTCGTACTGGGTGGTCTAGTCTGAAAAAAACTGAAAATTGTACATGACACTTTATCCAGTGGTTACTCTTTAGCTGAGAGGTCACCCACTGAGGAGGAGAAAACACTATTTCAGTCGATTGTGATGCCATCAGTCTTGTCATCTATAATACAATTTGTGATATCCTGTCTGAGGTCATGCACAGTAAATGGCGGGGTTGAGAGTGATATATCTTGGGTGACTTTTATTGTACAACATGTTGTGCTATACGCACTCAAATTTCATATGGCACAGTGAATTTTGGAACTATGTCACGGTTTCCTATGATCTTTAGCATTTTAATGACAGACCCTAAACTTTTCTTCTCCTCTTTGACATTGTCAGGTCTACTAGGAGTCCGCAAAACAGAGAACTAAATTATGCAGCAAGATTATCTATATAATGCTGCAAAAAGAGCAACATATTTGGCAGATTCTCTGGCAGTATTTATTTTATTCATTTGAAATAGAAAAAACATTTTTGTGAAATCTGTAAATTATGTTGCATATTATGTCGCAAACAAAGTAAATCCATAATTATGTAGTAAACCCTGCAGCCACAGAACCGAATAAATCCACTAGCCCTCAAAACTGACCTTTGTTTTATAAACAATTTAGTCATGAAAGGTAAACAAAACCTAAACATTCGAATTCCAGTGAGTGTCCATTTATAGGTCTAGTTTGAAGAACCTAGATTTTTCAAGCTAACTCTGGCAAATGAAACATGTAATATGAAAATTACATAAAGGGTAACGTGTCATGTGGTCTTGCTTTGCCATTTATTTCCATGTATTGACAAACCACTGGGCTTTCTGTAATATCAGACCGTATTACATGTTGACCTAAGAGAATACTTAAAGAGTAACTGTGTGTGTGATAGGGTGCTATTTTTCCATTGAGGAGTTAAAACAACATCATAAATCATGTGGTTGAAGCCTGAGTGATTTATAAATGTCTCCTGACCCACATGCCTGGCAGGATAAGACTATATTATACATGTGCCTCAATGTGTATGTTTTTTTATATTACATGACACATTAATTTATTTTAGTACTCTTTAGTAAGATTTTGAGCATTTGCATGTCATCCTCAGTTTAATTTTTAGAGTTCAGTGTTTACAGATATGACTGTCAATCTTTTGAGAAATGTATTTTTTGTGTGGAATAAATAGGATGCTAATATTTAAAGTGCATTATTATAAATCAAAATGTAAACGTAAAACAGCATTGTATGGAAATTACCAATTTGTTAAAGCTTAAGTGCAATGTGAGACTGTATATTGAACTTATTTTGTCTTCACAATATTTATTTTCATACATTCATTCATTGGTTGACGCTTGCATCAGGGATTAGCCTGCAAAAATGAGCTTATCAGGTGTGCTGGTTAACTTTGAGTGCATCACTGTTATGGTCGACATGTGTTTTTTGCAGCACTAACAGAAAGAGAACATGCTGTGCTAACCCTACAATTAACTTTTTTAACTTTTTCAGGAAACTTAGTTTCTTGCAATTTAAATTAAATGTCATAGTCCTTGCTTTCTGTACCCATCCTGGTAGTCTCTCTGAGAATCTGCACTTCTTCCTCCTCCTCTTCCTCCTGTGCAGATATAGAGGCTAGTCCAGGAAGATCTCAGTCCCCAGAGTTCAGGGTACTCTTTAGCTGCGGAACAGTGAGTTCCAGGAGCACCTTTACGGGTCTGCTGGTTCGCACAAAATGCAGGTTGTGCCTCCTTTAGCCAAGTGGGTCTTTTTCAAGTGGAAGAAGGCTACTTGAGCTGGCAGCCAATCAGAGTCCCAGAATGGTCTTGAAAATATAAAATAGTCTATTGAGGTTGGCAGACATGACAGGAAGTCCAGCGTTCATTGCTATGTGTTCTGCATCTTCGGCTTCACAAGAGAGGACATAGACATGGTATACTTTAAAGTGAAACTTCGTCTGAACGACCCCATTAAGTTTCTAATTGATGCCAGGGCACACCCAGAGGAACATTTGTATGCAGGGATACATAAGTGATTTGAATGTTATCCTCCCACTAGTGTGTTGGAATTCCGCGACCCACATTGTAAGGACTGAACATACCTAAAATGGCACTGCTAGTCCTTGTCTAGCCCTTTAAGTTGCAGGCCGCTTGCACCATTTCGGGTTTGTAGAGTCCTTGACCAGTTGTCATGGCCGCAGGTACTGTTGCCATTTTAGGTTTGTGTAGTTTGCAACCTTGAAAAACAATCTGTGAACTACTGCACAAATTTATTTTTACATTTTACTTTTTGGGACTTCCCACTATGGCTTGCAGTCCACGGTGTGCTTACCCTGACCATTATGTGGAGTTTTTATATATTTATTTTTTGGCCATAGGGGCTGTGCTCCATATGTCCTGCAATGGCAGCCACAGGACTCCTAAGCTCGGCCTGTATATTTGGTTTGCGGACCCAGAACGACTGATCGGAGTAAAAATGGAACTTTATCCAATAAGCAGTCAATTTGGTAATTTTTAGTCCACTTATGTAGGTGGAATTTATCTGCCACCCTTTGCAGACTAAAACAGCAGAGATATACAAAAGTGTTAAGACATTGAAGGTCCCTGGCACCTATTTTTAGATGCTTTTTTACAAAACGTTCTGAATTACACCAAACAAACAAAACCGCCCTCTCTGTGTACAGTTCTACTTTCATGATAAGTTTAGTGTAAATCTGTTCATCAGTTTTTGCTGTAGCCACAAGCAAAAATTCTTATCATAGCTAAAATGGAAAACATATCATTTTTGACCCCCCTATTTTTTCCCTAAATATAACTCCTCATAATTTGATGTGCTGGACCTTAGCTGGTTATGATAAGCCATTGCCATATTTAGTGCAAATCTATCCAAGGAATCTAAGGGCGGAGTGTGTATTTGTTACACAAAATTACCCAAACTACTGTGCTGAATTACATGTAATTATGCAAAATGCGCCTCCTTTATGCAAAAAATAATGCGAAGACACATTTTGCGTTAAAAAAAATAGCTCATGCGCGTGGCCATTTTGATTAGGAAGTAGCACTCTGACTCCATCCTGCTCTTCCCAAGCTGTTGTTTCCCATTCCATGAAGATCCATCTTATAATTTCCTGTCCACCTCGACATTGTTTTAAACTATATTTTCAATTTTACTGTAGTTTCCCTGCTCCTGTGCTTTTATTGTTCATTTTTCCCAGCCTGTATTTTTTGCTTTTTCGTCACCCACCGTCCTCATCTAAGTTATTGCAGAGGCAGGCAATGGGCCCCAGGAGGCTGCAGAAATCGCCCGACGTTGGTGTGAGGGTGTTACACCACGCACCATTTTTCAAAGGAAGTGTGACTGCGGTGGTGTTTTTCGCACAGCACCACCTCCTTCTCATGTTAATAACAGGCAGCAGGCCCAGCAAAGAATCCAGCCTGGTAAAGTGGACCCTACACTGGGAGAGAGCAGTGCGGCGCAGCACCTGGGTCTCCTGCATCCAGAGGACCTGCTTGGGATCGAGGTGGCGGAGACAGGTATGTCATCTTTATAATATTCTAATTTTATATTCATTGCTTTGCAGATGGCATTGTTTAAATCACAGGTAAGTTTAAGTGATTGTGTGTGTGTGTGAGCGTGCATAGGTCATCAGAGCGGAACCGGAACGCTGATGCGTTTTGAATATCTGAGAACACTTGTTACAGCATTACCCCTAGATCCTGATACATACATTTATGTTTATATATTATATATGTAAACTAGTGGCGGTGGCCACGAGGTGGCTATATTTAGGTCAGCTGCGCCATGGAAAAAGTGTTTTTGTGTTGCTTTTAACTTTGTCACCGTTTGACAAATCTCCACAAATCTTTCGAAAAAGGTGTTACTTTTCGACTAGTTTCAGCATGGAAAGTTTCAGGGGGATCTGCGAACTGGGGCCAAGAAAAAGGGGGTGTCCCTTCCATAGACTTCTTTAAGATGGGCTACAGCAAAAGCCAGTGAAAGGAATTACACCAAATTTAGCAGGAAGTTAGATCTTGGTCTGCAGATTGTTCTTTTTGTGACTTGGTGTAAATCCATTAAGTAGTTTTTAAGAAATTTAGGTTAAAATAATTACTTATCTGGACGGTTCTGTCCGCAAGAGGAGCCTCAAGAGACTTTCACGGGAGCACCAATTTAAAAATGGAGCATTCTGACTGCAGCTTTATTTCCTGTGGGCCATCTCACCTGTCTGTGAGCCAGACTCCTGCAGGAGTGAGCGAGCGTTCTGATTGGCTGCCAGCAACATGAGAAAAATGTTGTTGGCAGCCATTACAGGACTTAGAGCCTGAATAAGCTTTTGGTGAAGGGGTGATTCTTTTGCAATATTGACGGTTATCCTGCTCGCCAAAATCTAAATATAATTGCTTTCTATGGTATTTAGATTTTGGCAGATGGGATATTTGTCACTGTTGCAATGGATTAACTCCTCCGCCCGGATATAAATCAGGCCCTCAGTCTCCTGTAGTTGAAAAAATAATATTATAAAGGGACAGGGTAGGGATACCCTGACCCCCTTGTCACCATGAGGGGGACCCAGAGGCACCACACAGCCCACCCCGCATGGGGCCAAAAAGAAAAACTAATCGGAAAAAAACCCCACAACAAAATGGCATCCGGGGCCTCTTTGTTTTAACATTGGGAGGGGCTGCGCATCCCTCCCCTAGGCTTTTCAGTGCCCTGTGAGCCCTCCTTGGGCCCCCCCTAAAAAATAATAAAAAAATATAAGTCCCTGAAGCCAACTTACTGCCTTTGTGCGTGGTGGGGGCTTGGCTTTACATACGGTAATACAATGTTACTTTACATTAAAAAAATCCTAGAAATTCACCAGAAAAAACACAGGTTAAAGTAACGTTATAGGTATTTGTAATAAAAAGATGTGTTTTTTGTTTTTTTAAACCTAAGAAATCCACTGGGAAAAAACACAAAGGTTAAAGCAATGTTATAGTTAGGGGAATTTGTCAGCGACAACATCAACTTTTCGAAGAAAAAAAAACACAGAAATTCACCAGTTATAGTTAGCAGAGCTAATTAGAACTTGCACCCTGCCATGCACTGCTTATGATCCCACTTATTGCATCACTCATGACACTCATGACATGTTCTATTACATCATTTATGACATCACTGATGACATCTCAAATTACATAATTGTTGACATCATTGATGACATCATATAAGCTTCTTTGGTACACATTTCTCTATAAAATGGTCTGGCATTAGAGCTCTGAAAGTAAGTACAAAATAGATCTGAAGAATATGAGGAATCATTAATGCCAGCCGTTATGCATCCTGTCCAAGTAGGGACTACAATCCTAGTCAGGGTAAGTCACAACACAACCTAAATTATCCGGTGCTCACCCTCCAGTAGCCTGGCACAGAGCAGGCAGGCTTAACTTAGAAGGTAATGTGTAAAGTATCTGTGCAATAACACATACAGTAACACAGTGAAAACACCATATAAGTACTCCACACCAGTTTAAGAAAATAGATAATATTTATCTGATAAAAAAAGACCAAAACAACAAAAATCCAATATGCACAAGTCAAGATACCACTTTTTAAAGGTTTAGATGTGCCTCAATCCTTAAGAATCAATGGTTGTATCCTTTTAACACACAGTACCTGGCATGCGTCAAAAATAATACCGCAGAGGGCCGCAGAGGAGGAGATGCGTCGAAAAGTAAAGCAATGTTTCTTTTCACGCTGCAAGGCAATGCATTGGTTTCTGGGAATGCAGTCTTAGGTCCTCACTGTGATGCAGGGATATTCTGATGCCCAGGGAAGTTGGGTGGAAAATCCAGAATGTTTTGAGAAGAGGCAACAGGCACTGCATCGATCCGTCAGGGAATGCAGTGAGTTTTCAGCCGTGAGGCAGGTGCTGTGTCGATCTGGCAGGTGCTGAATCAAACTTTGCAGGTGTTGCGTTGATTTTCCGATGCACTGGATTTTCTTCTTTTTTCAGTAGAGTCAGGGGTCAGCAGACAGCAGGGCAACATTCAGGCCAGAATTCCTTCCAGCAAAGCAGTCCAGATGAGTCCTTTAGGCAGCCAGGCAGACCCTCTGGCACAGTCCAGTTGTGGGTCCAGAAGTGTCTGATTTGGTGGGGTCTCTGACCCAGTATATATACCCAGATGTGCCTTTGAATTGGAGGAGAACTTCAAAGAGTGTTTTTTAAGTGCACTAGTTCCCCTTTCAACCCAGTCCTGTCTGTCAGGAGATCTGTGGGGTTATTAGTCTTTTGTGTGACGCAGGCCGCTGGCCTTTGAAGTGTAACGGAGAGCCCCTCCACCTTTCTTGCCCAGGAAGACTCATCAGTATGCAGATGAATGGAGATGCAGCTGAGTGTTCAGTGTTTATGGCTGTCTGGGTGGAATGCACAAGGAGAGCTGTCAACCAACACAGACCAGACATGGATTGGAGACAGGCTGTAAGGCACAGAGAGCAGTAGTGCAGAGAAACGCTTACTTTCTAAAAGTGGCATTTCTAAAATAGTAACGTAGAATCTAACTTCACCAATAAGTAGGATTTCTTACTATCACTCCAACCATACCAAACGTGACAAGGCTTTTCCTCTCAGGTCAGAAATTATTACTTAAAAGCATAGAAGGGAATTTCTAATGCTGGCCTATGAAAGGAGCAGGCCTCACATTAGTGAAAACGACTTTGGGGGTTTTTCACTACCAGGACATGTAAAACTTACAAGTACATGTCAGGCCTTTAACTTACATAGCACCCTGCTCTGTTGGCTACCTAGGGCCTTCCTTGGGGGTGACCTATATGTAATAAAATGAGGGTTTAAGGCTTGGCAAGTAGTTTTAAATGCCAAGTCGAAGTGGCACTGAAACAGCACACACAGGCCTTGCAATGGCAAGCCTGAGACATGGTTTAGGTGCTACTTATGTGGGGGCACAGCCAGTGCTGCAGGCCCACTAGCAGCATTTAATTTACAAGCCCTGGGCACATGTAGTGCACTTTACTAGGGACGTACAAGTAAATTAAATATGCTAATTGGGTATGAGCCGATGTTACCATGTTTTAGGAAGAGAGCACATGCACTTTAGCACTGGTTAGCAGTGGTAAACTGCCCAGAGTCCTAAAACCAACAAAAACAAGATCCGAAAAAGAGGAGGAAGGCAAAACATTTGAGGTAACCCCTCAGGGTGGTCCAATTTCCAACACCAGCACAGAAACAACTCCCTTAGGTGAAGTCAGCAACTAACTAACACACTGATTGGATGATGTCATCAGGGATGTAATCAATGATGCCCATTTGAGATGTCATCAGTGATGTCATAGAACTTGTCCTGGGAGATGAAATATGTGAGAGGCATGGCGGGAGCACTAGTTATAGTTAACTCTGCTGACTATAACTGGTAAACCTCAGTGTTTTTTTTTGTTCAAACCGGTAATGTTGTCACTGACAAATTCACCAAACTATAGCTTTACTTTAACATTTGTTTTTTCAGTGAATATCTATCTATCTATCTATCTATCTATCTATCTATCTATCTATCTATCTATCTATCTATCTATCTATCTATCTATCTATCTAACTATTTATCAACTATACCTACCTAGTGGCGACCGCCACACACATATCTATCTATCTATCTATCTATCTATCTATCTATCTATCTATCTATCTATCTATCTATCTATCTATCTATCTATCTATCTAGCTATCTTTCTATCTATCTATATATATATATATATATATGTCCAAAAAACACTGGAGTTCCGGAGCTGTTAATGCAGCGGTCCGTGTACACTTGGTCAAGGCAATGGCCGAAACGCGTTGGGAGTAAAGCACATTGGCAGATTCTAACTTGGAGTGTACGTAGCTTCCTTTTACGTGAGGAAAATTGGTTCAGTATATATATATATATATATTATATATATATATATATATATATATATATATATATATATATATATATATATTTACTGGCAGTCACCAGTAGGTATTTATAGTTAAAACCTAGTTTCCCTAAGAAAAGTGTTTTTTGACTTGCCTATAACTTTGGTGCCATTTGACAAATCTTCACAGAAATTTTAAAACAAAGTGTCCTGCTGTGTCCTATTGCACATGGTAAGTTTTGGAGTGATTCATCAAGTGGGGGTCGAGAAAAAGGGGGTGGGGGGTAAAAAAAAAAAGTGTGTTTCCCAAGTTAATTCCCATAGGGATTTTGAACATAACTACAGCCCGAACAGCTGGACGGAATTACACCAAATTTGGCAGAAAGGTAGCTCTTGGTCCAGGAAGCACCCTTTTTGTTATTTGGTGTAAATCCATTCAGTAGTTTTTGAGATATAAAAAAAAAAAATTGTATATCTGAAGGCGCAAATACTTTGAAAATCCTCCTGATTTCCTGCAGAGATCAGATTGGCTGCCAACACCTTAACCAGGAAGTGTTGGCAGCCATTTTGGGACTCAGGCTCAGCTGAGTTCCAAACAAAAAGATACAAAAAGAAACAAAAGGGGACAGGGTAAGAATACGCTGACCCCCTAGCCTTGGTGTTGGGGTCCCCCTGGAACGAGGAAAAAATAAATAAATAACATTTTTGCTGTGAAATCTCTGTGAATTCGCGAATTTGTGGCATCATTTAAAAAAACAAACAAGGGTGGTCTCCCACAGGACCACCACCTCCCTGGGGCTAAATGATAAATTAAGCAGGGAGGCCGCACTAATCCCGCAGCCCTGGGAACCACCACCTGCCTGGGGCCAAATAACATTTTTAAAGCAGGTAGGGGGGGTCACGCAGCCCCTCTCCTGGGCCATATACGGCCTCAGGGACCACCCACATCCACGGGGACGGCCTGTGCATGAGAAACGAGAGGGGACATGAGTCCCCCCCCTTCCTGGAGCCATTAATGGCCCTGGAGACCGCCACCCCCCAGGACTGGCTCCTGCTATCTCCCAAGGTGCCGAACCTTGGGAGACAGCTGCTTGCTTTCGTGTAACGGGAGCTGTGACAGCTCCCTCCAAGCGAGAGCAAACACTAACGCTGCTTCTAGCAAGCAGGAGCTGTCAAACTGCTTCAGCTCACTGGAAGCTGAGTTTTCATCTGTTTCCATGTCTCCTGCCTTGTGGGCAGGTAAGCAGATGGCACAATTTCTCTTGCATGCAGGAAGCTGCATTTCTAGCAGCTCCCTGTGTGCGGGAGCAATGCCAGCTCCCACAGGAGGCAGGGGAGCTAGCTGGGAACGCGGGGCATTCAGACTCCCCACACGGTCCCCATCAAAGCACACTGGGTGCCTTGGGTAGGGCCAGGGTACCCAGGCAGTAGTGGTTGGGCCCTGAGGGATGTAAATATAACTTGTGCCCTAAGTTAAATATAACTTGTGCCCTCGCCATGCACTGCTAAATATCCCACATATTACATCAATCATGACATCTAGATAACATCATTGATAATATCAATGTAACATTTGCAATAAAATTATTGAGGAGAAAACTATGCATGGTGGGGACAGTGGGGACACAAGTTATAGTTACCTTAGAGCATGAGTTATAGTTACTTGAAAAAACTATAACTGCTACATTGCTATGGTTTTGTGCGAGTAAAATGTGAACCTGACTATAACGATCCTGTAGTGTTAATTTTTTAAAGTGAATTTCTATGTTTTGTTAAGTCTATTTCCTAACTAGAAAGTTGCTGTAACCTTTGTTTTTTCAGTGAATATAATATATATGCATGCATTTGATTGTATACAAAATTAATTAAACATTAAGGGGGTGATTCTGACCCCGGAGGGTCGGCGGGAGCACCGCCGACAGGCCGGCGGTGCCCCGCAGGGCATTCTGACCGCGGCGGTTCGGCCGCGGTCAGATGCGGAAAACCGGCGGTCTCCCCCCGGTTTTCCGCTGCCCATGTGAATCCTCCATGGCGGCGGAGCGCGCTCCGCCGCCATGGGGATTCTGACACCCCCTACCGCCATCCTGTTCCTGGCGGGTCTCCCGCCAGGAACAGGATGGCGGTAGGGGGTGCCGCGGGGCCCCTGGGGGCCCCTGCAGTGCCCATGCCAAAGGCATGGGCACTGCAGGGGCCCCCGTAAGAGGGCCCCACTTTGTATTTCAGTGTCTGCTATGCAGACACTGAAATACGCGACGGGTGCCACTGCACCCGTCGCACCTTCCCACTCCGCCGGCTCAATTCTGAGCCGGCGTCCTCGCGGGAAGGATGATTTGCCCTGGGCTGGAGGGCGGCCTTTTGGCGGTCGCCCGCCAGCCCAGGGCAAATCCCAAAATACCCTCAGCGGTCTTTCGACCGCGGAGCGGTATTTTGGTGGGGGAAGTCTGGCGGGCGGCCTCTGCCGCCCGCCAGACTTAGAATGACCCCCTAAATAAGTTTAGCTCTGTAGATGCATTTAATGTTTAAATAATATTAATTAAATTCAAAGGCATCTTTAAAATATACACAACAAGATATATGTTTTTTGTAGACTTTGTAGGTGGGGAGTGGAGGATGCTGCTTGATCCAGTCTGATACTAGTGTGGCATGTGAGGGAGAGTGACAGGAAGACTGGGAGTGGATGCCAATTGATAGCGATGAGTACTGGAAGTAAAAAAAAAACTGTTTCACAAATCCACGTTGAATGGAGGTCACCTACAATGTCAGCAGGCCACCTTAGAGCCACGTTTCTTAGACTTAGGTTGATGGACAGGAGGTGGGAGGAGAGGGAAGATCTCATTGGTTGTGAATATTCTCTGTGACTCTCCTGTTGCTGCAGTCTCCTTGTCCGTGACGTGTAGTGTAATATTGCTTTAGTCTGACAATAGCAAAAACTCATGAAGGTAGCAGAGGAGGGGAGGGACAATATTATTTGTAGTTATAACTGATTTGTGAGACAGGTAAATGTTTTTGGGATGGATATTAAAGGGGGAAAATGTGAGGTTGACATGCAAACAGTACATTTGTTTGCTTGTAAATTATTACATGTACTGTAATATAATTGTAGATAGCTCTACTAATAATCAGTGTTTTCTATTTCTTTCCTCCATGCAGGATTTCCAAAGGAGAGGAGGCATAGGAAAAAGGAGTGAATCCTCTGACACCAATACAGTGCAAGGCATTCCATCTGGTGTTGGTAAGTCATGTATAGTGTTATTTATTAATTCTTATAGATTATTTATCAATATAACCTATTTTAATGTGCAACGTGGTCCTGGTCAAACTGTATTTCCTGTTCTTAGCATTTTTCCTACCTTCCTCTTCATCTACTTTAAGTTAGTGTCTGTACACCCTACACTTCTTCTTATGTTTCCTTTTGGGATTCCCTTGTGTTCCTACAGCCTGTTTCCTCCTATCTTCTTTGCTCTCCTTCTTCTCACCTTTGTTTTCTAACTGTGGCATTATCAACCTGTCCATTATCACTCTTACATTATTCCCCCCATTCCCTTCTCTTTCTTTAATCATTGTTTTCATGGTGCTTTCATAGCCTTTCCCCCATTATTTAAACTTCAGACTACTTGATTTTAAAACATAGAAGTAAAGCTTTCAAAGTTATTCTGTTGCTTGCAATAAATTCTGATTTGTTAGGTATTTTTTACTTGTGCAAATAATGGGATTGGCAGTGACAATGCTAAAGAAGTGCTTTGTTTTTTAGAGCCTGCTGAGGCAGATAATGAGGAGGATGGTCTAGAGAATCAGCAACGCCATGTTCCTGACTGACTAAAACATGTTTGCAATGGGTGCTATAATTCATGTTTTTGTTCTTCTATCCTCACAACAAGATCCTGGTGATCTTCCAGTCCCGAAACAGTGGACCCAATGGCAAGGCACCATCAACCCAGGAACAGAAGACGGCTGGGTGGATAATCATTGTCTCATGCATTCACCACTCCCCCCCCATCATAGAAGTTCTCCTGTCTTTAAAGAAGCAGAGTGATACTAAGCAGAGTGTACGTTTTGGAGGAGCGTTTTGAGTAGTCGATCTGTTGCAGGTGGTGTGGTTTGGAACAGTTAGGGAAGGGCTAGATTTTTTTAGTAGTTTAGTTGTGTGAGTTTTTGAGGGATTTTGGAAGAGGAGTGGTCCTGTTGTGGTTGGAGTGGATGTAAACATTTAGGGAAGGGATGCATGAATGTGTAGGATATTTTTTGAGGGTTTATGGAGAGGGATGGATATGTTGCAGGTGGAGTGGGTGGGTTTATTTTTTGTAAAAATATGTACTTTATGTTTTCCTACTTATGGATTTATATTAATATGGGTATTAGGGGGAGTGATAGTTTAACTTTTTACTGCAACATTTGTTAATCCGGAATGTTTCACCTACTTACCCTCACAGGAGATGCTGAGGAACAAACCTGGCCCATAACAAAGAACTTGTTCACCTTCATTCTCCTCTCTGTAGTTCATTCTCTACTTGACCAAGGGTTCCTTACCAGGCTAACCCCAATACAGGCCTCCAGTCTACCCTCCTCCCTTAGTGGTGAAAAACTGATAATACATTACCTACGCTCTCCCATTCATGACTTGATGTCACCTGAGAGCATCTACCGTCCCATCAGTCAGCAATAGAAATATTATCCTCTGCGCCTAGTCCTCATCACTCACTGTGAGAAAGTAGCCTCTTTCTAGCATGGTTACTGCCACTTTTGGCCTATTTGTGAGTGTGTGTCAATGTGTTTTTACTGTGTCACTGGGATCCTGCTAGCCAGTCCCCCAGTGCTCACAGTGAATACCCTGTATGTCAGTGTGTTTTGCCTGCCTCGCTGGGATCCTGCTAGCCAGGACCCTAGTGCTCATAGTTTGTGGCCTAATTTGTGTGTTGTCAGTAGTGCTTAGCTGTGTCACTGAGGCTCTGCTAACCAGAACCTTAGTGCTTATGCTCTCTCTGCTTTTCAGTTTGTCACTATAGGCTAGTGACTTTGTTTACTAATTTTAGTTGGCACACTGGACCCCCTTATAAGTCCCTAGTGTATGGTACCTAGGTACCCAGGGCATTGGGGTTCCAGGAGATCCTTATGGGCTGCAGCATTTCTTTTGCCACCCATAAGGAACGCAGACAAACCCTTTCACAGGACTGCCATTGCAGCCTGCGTGAAATAGTGCACACACTATTTCACAGCCATTTTCACTGCACTTAAGTAACTATTAAGTCACATATATGTCTAACCTTCATTTAATGAAGGCTAGGTGCAAAGTTACTAAGAGTGAGGGCACCCTTGAACTAGCAAAGGTGCCCCCACATAATTCAGGGCCAATTCCTGGGACTTTGTGAATGCGGGGACGCCATTACACATGTGCACTACATATGGGTCAATACCTATATGTAGCTTCACAATGGTAACTCCGAATATGGCCATGTCTAAGATCATGGAATTGTCCCCCCATTCCATATCTGGTATTGGGGAGCCAATTCCATGCATCCTGTAGGCTCCACCGTGGACCCACGGTACTGCCAAACCAGCTCTTGGAGGCTTGCAATGCAGCTACAGCTGCTGCCACCTCACAAAAAGGTTCTGCCTTCCTGGGGTCTGAGCAGCTCAGTCCTAGGAAGGCAGAACAAAGCATTTCCTTTGGGAGCAGGGTGTTACACCCTCTCCCTTTGGAAATAGGTGTTACACGCTGGGGAGGGGTAGCCTCCCCCAGCCTCTGAAAATGCTTTGAAGGGCACAGATGGTGCCCTCCTTGCATATGACAGTCTACACTGGTTCAGGGACCCCCAGTCCCTGCTCTGGCACGAAACTGGACAACCGAAAGGGGAGTGACCACTCGCCTGTCCATAACCACCCCAGGAGTGTTTCCCAGAGCTCCTCCAGTGTGTCCCAGACTTCAGCCATCTTGTTTTCCAAGGTGTGGGGACACTCTGGATGCCTCTGAGTGGCCAGTGCCAGCAAGTGACGTCAGAGACCCCTGATAGGTATATACCTGATAAGGTAGCCAATACCCATCTCAGGGCTATTTAGGGTCCCTCCTGTGGGTTCTCTTCAGATTCTACTTGCAAGTTTCCAGCAGGAATCCTCTGCAACTACTACTTCATCCTCTGCCCTTGGATTAACCGCAGACTGCTCCAAGAACCGGTGTAACAACAACAAAGTATCCAGAGGGCTACTTTTCCTTTGCAACTTCAGCTCCAGCCAGCCAGCTACTGCAACAGTTTCCATGGTGTGCACGCTCTGAGGACTCCCTGTCTTCACCCTGCACCAGAAGGACCGAAGAAATCTCCTGTGCAGTGACAGAGTCACTCCTCTGCTCAAGCAGGCACCTTCTAAGTCGACGACCGGTTCTCTTGGACTCCTCTCCTGGCGATGAGCTTGCTCCTTGGAACACAGAGGGTGAACCCCATCGACACAGACTGCCCTGAGGTCCTGCTGTCCCAATTTGGAGGAGGTAAGACCTTGCCTTCCCCGAGAACGACAGTACCCCTGTGCACCTCCTGAGCCCTCTGTGCACTATTTGCAAAATTCCTTTGTGCACAGCCTGGCCCGGGTCCCCAGCACTCTATCCTGCGATGCTCAACTCGCTGAGTTGACCTCCGGCGGTGTGGGACCCTCTTTTGTAGTGCTGCACCAACCGCATTTTGCACCTCCTCTGTCCCCATGTCCTGGGACTCCTGTGGGTGCTATCTGGTGTTCTGAGGGCTCTCTAAAGTGCTGAGAGCCCCCTCCTCCTCCTCACACATAGTTGAGGCCCCCAGGTCCCTCCTGGGTCCAGATAGCGCCACTTTGATGCAAAACGCAACTTTGCCAGAACCAAGGCTTGTTGAAGGAATCCAGCGCCAAAACTCGCTTGCATCCAACTTCTCTTTGTAGGACATCCAGTGCATCATGCAGGAACCCGCTGACATTTTCCTTGGGTGCATTTCTACAGTCTTCGTCCAACCTGAGACTCTTCTTTGGCACCCTCTTCTGGGTTGGCAGGGGCTCCTGTCCTTCCTGGAACTTCTTTCGACTTCTGGTCTTGGTCTCCTTCCTTTGCAGGTCTTCAGGTCCAGGAATCCACCATTTGTTGTTTGCAGTCTTGCTTGTTTCTTGCAATAACTCTAATCACGACTTGTAGTGTGTCCTAAGGAAACTTGCAGTACTTTACTCCTGCTTTTCTGGGCTCTGGGGTGGGGTATTTTACTTACCGTTGCTGTATTCTTACTCTCCCAACGATTCTCTACACACCACTCTTGTCTAGGGGGGAATTTGTGATTTGCATTCCACTTTCTTAGTATATTGTTTGTGTTGCCCCTAGACCTATTCTCTCCCTTTGCATTCTATAGCATTTCCTATTGTTTGCACTGTCCTGCAAACAAAGGTATGTCTAATTACTTACCTTATTTTGGTGTCTAGTGTATATACTGTGTATAATACTTTCCTCCAGAAGGAGTATTGCCTCTAAGATATTTCTGGCCTTGTGTCACCCAAATAAACTACCTTTATTTTGGGTAACACTGAGTATTGTCTTTACTTGTGTAACTATAAGTGGCATTGGAGGAGCTTTGCATGTCTCCTAGTTCAGCCTAATCTGCTTTGCTATAGCTACCTCTATCAGCCTAAGCTGCTAGAACACTACTACATTTCACTAATAAGGGATAACTGGACCTGGTGTATGTAAGTACCCAAGGTACCCACTAAAACCAGGCCAGCCTCCTACACTCACCACTTAAGAGAAATACTACTTACAACAAGAACGTATGGAGTACATGTAATGTGTTTATATGATACATTGTTTAAAACCCCTCCAACTCTGAACCCAAACTTTCCCTTCTTCCAGTTCTTCTTAACTAAGCAGAACAGTATTGCCTGCCAAAGGGAATAACTGCTGATGTTCCAAAAAGGCCCAAACAGGAAAATTGTCACTTAATAACAAGGTTCTTATTCAGAATAGAGTAGGTGAACTAGCAAAGAAGGATTCCCTTTCTGCAATATGAAATTAAATTAAAAAACCTAAGTGAGTGGAAAATCCAAGGCAAAGCTCAGCATAAATCAGTTTAAAAACTGAACACAGTGTAAGCGTCAGTTGTTAAAGTAAGTGTAAAATTACGTCTCTAGCAGAGATCCAGAGGAATCCTCAGGTACAATGATTTGCCATAGCTCATAGCAAAAAAAGTGTACACTACCTATCCTCTACCTGCCATTGTTATAATCTATTCTCTGGGCTATAACGTACCTTTCTGGTTTACATTAGGGTGGTGGGGGCATATTAGCCATTTTTTGTGACCTCACACTGCATGAGTTTAGTGTTGCTTATACCACATCCACCCCACCAAGTGTGAGATCTGTTGACGGTGGAAATATGCAAGAGCACAATAAATCTCACAATTTGGGGGAAGAGTGCTAGGGAATCGATGAATGGATGGGTACGGGGAATTAAGGAACAATTTAGGGAGAGTAAAACAGCATTCATGAAGTCCATGATTGTAGCACTTCTTCCATCGAACAAAGATGACATTACCTTAACTTACTCAGTCAATCAGGCAATCATTCAAGAAACAATATTCAGTATAAATAAAGGCATACAAGTACAAAAATGCAATACAATACAACATATCATTGTCGGTAAAACAGAAAATACACAGTTAAAATTGAAGCAAATAAACACAATATGACACACACCCGCTCCCAGAATCAATGTAGTTTATTATCAGGAGGTACAGTTACAGGTTTACATGATTGAAAGGTACAAATTCAAATTTACAGCCCACAAGCACATTAAAAAGACACTTTATACTAACAACTTAGGCAAGAAAAAACAAGGGAACAAAAACCTCATTCAGATAGGGTCCCCTGCCTGCCCCTATTAAAACAAGGGTCAAAAAGTACACCTCCACACTGTACCTTCTGTCAGCACAGAAAGTGCTGGGGAAAAACATGTATATAAAATTATTTGCAAATAAGTGGATGCTAAGACTTCATTAAAGTGCATAACCAGGTTTTCATTTAGGAAGGGACTAATGCTAAGTAACTGAAGCGTTAATAGTGCTAACCAGTAGGTGGCAAGGGTTATAGGGGATGACGTCAAGATTAATACTTTAAAAGGAGATGATAAAGAGTTTATGGGCTTGAGAAATCATGTTTATCAGGACAGTTACAGGAAAATTCAGAAGTGCAAATTTCCAGTTTGGGGTCCAATCGCTCCTTAACCAGAAGCATGTTGACCTATCTACTAGTTCAAAATGTGTAACCTTCAAACCCCCCAAAGCCAAACCTAAAAGATACTTCTACTTGCCACCTGAGGAGGACAAATACAAGGTGGAATGATAAAGTGCTGATAGTGCTCTGCAGTAAATAACAATGCAGTGAGGTGATGCGGTCGAGGTTGATGCATTTGAATGGGTCAATAAAAACGGATTCTAGGAATTAAGTTTGGAAGGATATAAACAATAACATTCTAAATTGCAGATTCAAAGTCAGCTCATTCCTTACCCAGGGACATGTTGACCTATTGGCTAAATATAAATGTGTGGCCACTAAGCCTCCTATGAAAAAGGTCCACTATGTGATCGCACTCATTAATATGGCCAAGCTTAAAAGTCTTCCTACTCTTTAACACAAGCCTAAGGTAAGATTAGACTCTCAATATGATTTTGTCAGTTGCTAGCCGCTGTAG
The DNA here is from genome assembly GCF_031143425.1 of Pleurodeles waltl. Lineage (NCBI taxonomy): Eukaryota > Metazoa > Chordata > Amphibia > Caudata > Salamandridae > Pleurodeles > Pleurodeles waltl. The sequence continues at coordinate 177,200,817 of NC_090437.1, forward strand.
AAAATAGAGAGCCTGTTTGCAAAGTCCTGTGGAACATTTGTTCAGAAGAGATTTAATTGAGGAGCACCTGGATTTGGAATAAAATTTACATAAAAACATTGTATGCAAAGTGCTTTGTGCTGACATCTGATCACAGGGGCATGGGGCCATGAGGTGCTTCCAATTTTCGCCATGAGGAAAGGCAACTAGTATGTGAAACAAATGTAATCAAAACCTCAAAAGGACAAAGTTCTGGTGGTACTGGGCATTTGGGGCCTGATTATGAGTTTGGTGGTCTGACATTCGGGGCCGCCAATACAATGTTTTGGGGACCGCCGCCAAGCCGGTGGCCTCCAGACTGCTGCATTATGATGTTTCCACGGGGCTGGCGGGACAGTTAGTGCAGCAGCATTGGCTTTGGCTCTAAAAGAGAGCCGAGACCAATGTCAGCTGCACTGACTGTGCTGCCAGCAGTTGGAATGTTCATCATCTGCCAAGGCAGACAGTGTGCATTACGATTTGTGCTGACAGGGGGCCTCTGTACTGCCCATGACAGGGGCATGTGTGGTGCAAGGGCCCCCCTGTGGCCCCGTCTCTGCCTTTCTGCTGGTCTTTTCATGGCAGCGTCCCTGCCATGAAAAGGCCAGTGGAAAGGCAAGTCATGACCAGCACAGCGACTTCAGCACTGCCGTGCTTGAACATGGCTTTCAGAGTCGCCAGCATGTTGGGATCCACAATCCTGGTGGTGGTGGCAGTCTTGAGGCAGTCTGACTGCCAGCATCATAATCTGGCGTTCGGACCACCAAGGTTGCGTGGTCGGACTGCCACCGCGGGTTCGGCGGTCTTAGGACCGCCATACTCGTAATCAGGCCCTAAGTAACAGAAATGGTTGAGGGCCATGAGCAGGGGGCCAGCGAGATCTAAGAAATCACAGATGGCAAAGATTTAACTTTTTCCACATTTCAGTTCCATACACAGAGTAACTCAATGACCTTTTGCTCATGGAGGATAAAATTGTTGGATTTTGAAACAAGTCAGGTTTGGAGAGGGCCAAGGCCGTGTCCCTAACTACCCTAAGCAATGGAATTTCTAGGCCATGGTCCAAAGTGAAGGAATCGTCAATAATTGCTTTGTTAAGAGCTGGTTCCTCTTTAGTCCAGACCCTGAGTCGCATCATGAGTGGGTGGGTCCTAACTTTTACTTCCAAGGTTAATATACCTAGCTCATTATGGCAGATAACCGAAGCATACATTGGGAGAGTGAAAGTATGTGATGGACAGACCTATTTTCTGTGACATGTAGCCCAGTTACATTGTTAAAACCCCAAATCGCAGCCCCATTGGCCACCATACTTGGGATTTGGCCTGATAGATTGTTAGCATGTATCAACCAGATCTTTTGTCCAATTTTGCCGCAAAGGTTAAGGGAGAATTAATATTCCTTACAAGCTGACTATTTCTGATCTCCCACTGCAGAAGCCAAGACCATTTATTGTTAAATGTCACACCACGGTGGCTAAAAGTGAGCGTATCTTGAATGGGGTAAGAATACAAATATTTTTTAGGTTTACCAGTGCGTTTGTGGGCACCAAACATAGCAAAGGTTTTACTTATGTTGACTTTCAGGTCTAGCCCTTCCATAAATACTGAGAAATGATCTAATAGGAACTGGAATGCCCTGGGGGTTCGACCCATGAGAACAGAGCTGCCTGTATACCGCAGAACTGGTATGGGTCAGTATCCAAACTGGGGCATATCACTGCACATAGACACCAACTCCTCCAACTGTTTGATATAAAGGGTAAAGTGAAAGGGGACAAGTACACAGCTTTGCCTAACCCCCTTACAGACATGAAACAACATTTCCCAGAGACCAAACCTTACTGAAGCACTGGAATCGCAAAACATTTCTCGAATGGGGTTAATAACGGCTATATCCACTCTGTGGTCTTCCATGGCCCGCCAGAATTTAGTATGAGAAATCCAATCAAAGGCGATGGACAGGTTAATAAACCCCAAGAATAAGGATCCCTTTTTTGGCGATGGTGTATTTTCCCAGCAGGAGGGAAAGGTTGAGACACTGATCTTCAGTACCAAGCCCCCTCCTGAACCCATACTGAAAGTTTGAGAGAGTGCTTGCCTCCACAGCCCGGTTCTGTGGATATTTCAGTAGGACACAGCCTAGGATCTTCACTGTTGAGTACTCGAGAGAGATTGGGGGGTAACAGCTAGCATCCCCACTGTCCCCCTTTCTGAATATGAGGACAATGATTGACTCTGACCATGTGGGCAATTTGCGGGAGAGGCCTGCCTCCCTTAGAACATTTATTATCAGTGTTTCCCATAATTCAGGCAGTCTCTTAAACAAGTCCAATTGGACCCCATCTAGACCGGGAGCTTTGCCACTATGACTAGATTTTATACCCTCGATATCTTCCTCGAGAGTAGGGAGATATTTAGGCTGAAATACATCCATTAGACCTATATGTTGACCTCACATAAATAGCCCCCATTTATGTACACTTTTCTCATCCTCCCCGGGCCCAGCTGCATAGACCGTCCAAAAGGAAGGAAACTCAATCATGACCTGGTATCACAAAAAAGTTTTTCCTAGTCTTAATTGCGAAGTGCCACGCTTTCCTACACATCCCCATTTCTTTCAGGTCCCTGTGAGTTTTTCGGAGACCGTACTTGAGTGCTTTTTTGTGTGTGTGAGCTCTCTTTATCAAACCACCCCTAAGCTTCCCTGCGGATGTAAAGGTCCTACTGAATGCTGACTTGATGGCATTGGAGAGGGTGGCAAAGGCCTCTAAGATATAACAATAAGCCAGCTCATCATCTAAGCAGATATTAAACAAGGTATGATTACCCCTGAACATCTATGACAATAAGGCCATAGTATTCATGGACTCCAATTTAATCCTAGAACTATTCTTTCAGTGTAGTGAGATATCAGCTTCATGCCTATCTGTGTGGTAGAGGGCCTGCCATTGGGGAATATTGATGGAAAAGCTTCGGGGAAGGTGGTCGCTAGAAAAGCATGAATCTAAGGTGTAACCATCTGTACAAGAGTCTAAGTTGGGCGTTAGAAGGATAAAATTGATGAGGGAGCCTTCTCCCTTGCCAACGTACATGTTCAAGAAGGGAGTATTGTTTTTAGATGAATTGTTAGAAATTGGGTCTCTAGTTGGCAGAGGTATGGACTTTGTCTAAGCAGGGACCACAATCCTAGTCAGGGTAAGTCAGTTACACTTCTTAAATTAACCTGTGCTCACTCTCTGGTAGCTTGACACAGAGCAGTCAGGCTTAACTTAAGAGGCAATGTGTAAAGTATTTGTGCAACAATTAATACAATAAAACAGAGAAAACACCCCACAGAAATAATCCACACTAGGTTAGAAATATAGATCTTAATTTAATGAATAAAACAAGATCAAAATGACAAAACTCCAATAAGTAGAAGTCGAGATATTAATTTTTAGAGAATATCTTGAATTGTAGTGCTTAAAAACTTAAAGTGCCATCTGGTGGCGCTAGACCGAGTAAATCCAAAATTCAGGCCAACCTTGATGGAGAACTGGCTGGCTACAGGGACCAACCTTGTCCCGCTAAGACAGTACTTTGGATGGAGGATTACGTAAACTTCGAAGATCCGATGTGAGAAGCAGAGGAGGCGATGCAAAGGCAATGCGTTGGTTCCAATCCAAACTGTCTGGGGATGCATCATCATCAAGCAGCACAGTTGATGATCTGCAGGCAGGGATGCGGTTTTGTACCCTTTGCGATGAAGGCGATGGGTCCCCGTAGAACCCTGCAGCTGGCAATGCGAAGGTGATGAGCCAGGGCTGATGGTAATGCATCGATCCTGAGCCGCGCAGTCAGCAATGCTGAGCCCTCAATCTCAGTGGCAGTGGTGATGCGCTGGTGTTGAGGAAGGATGCAGCAATTCTAATCATTGCAATGGTGTTGATGCGTCAATGTTGGCAGAAATTAACTGAAGGACCCACTTCCAGGGTCCCAGAGCTGGATTGGCACCACATGGCAGGGTAGGACTCACAGCTGCAGCAAAGTTGGAGTGAAGCCTTTGATGTCCCTGAGACTTCAGAACAGGATGCAAGCCAGCAAGCCCTTGAAGTCACTTGGTTCTGGGGATGAAGAGATGCAGTTCCAGTCACAGGAAAGGAGGGCAGCAGGGCAGGCACAGCAACGCAGGAGTCTAGTAAAGTCCAGCACAATTCTAGCAGAGTGGCAGTCCTTTCAGCAGCACAGCAGTCCTTCTTCTTGGCAGAGTATCCTCAGGTCCAGAAGTGTACTGATTTGGTAGGGCCAGAAGTCCAGTTCTTATACCCAGTGGTGCCTTTGAAGTGTGGGTGACTTCAAAGAGGGGTTTTGAAGAGCACACAGGTCTTCCCTTCCCTGGCCTGACTCCAGATACACCTCAGGGGGATGGGAGGGGGGCAGCACTTTGTGTGGGGCAGGCACAGCCCTATTCAGGTGCAAGTGTCAGCTCTTCCCTCCCATCTAACTCAGGAAGGCCCATCAGGATGTAAATGGCACACCTCAGCTCCCTTTGTGTGTGTCTACAAGGAATTCACAAAGCCCAGCTTTGATATGATATCCTGTCAGAGGGGTAGGCCTCACAGTAGTGAAAAGTGAGTTTAGGAGTTTTTCACTACCAGGACATGTAAAACTAAAAAGTATATGTTCTGCCTTTTACTTACATTGGGCTACATTGTGCCTACCTTAGGGGCGTCTTAAGATGTAATAAAAGGGGAGTTTAAGGCTTAACACAATGGCCCTCATTACGATTCCGGCGGGCGGCGGAGGCCGCCCGCCAGAATTCCGCCCTCCATAATACCGCTCCGCGGTCAGAAGACCGCGGAGGGTATTATGAGTTTTTCCCTGGGCTGGCGGGCGGTCTCCAAAAGACCGCCCGCCAGCCCAGGGAAAAACTCCCTTCCCACGAGGATGCCGGCTCGTAATAGAGCCGGCGGAGTGGGAAGGTGCGACGGGTGCTGTTGCACCCGTCGCGTATTTCACTGTCTGCAAGGCAGACAGTGAAATACATTTTGGGGCCCTCTTACGGGGGCCCCTGCAGTGCCCATGCCGTTGGCATGGGCACTGCAGGGGCCCCCAGGGGCCCCGCGACTCCCCCTCCCGCCATCCGGTTCCCGGCGGGAGAACCGCCAGGAACTGGATGGCGGGAGGGGGAGTCGGAATCCCCAAGCCGGCGCAGCAAGCTGCGCCGGCTTGGAGGATTCCTTGGGGGCAGCGGGAAACCGGCGGGAGACCGCCGGTTTCCCTTCTCTGACCGCGGCTAAGCCGCCGCGGTCAGAATGCCCCGTGGGGCACCGCCGGCCTGTCGGCGGTGCCACCGCGTCCCGCGGCCCTGGCGGTTACAAACCGCCAGGGTCGTAATGAGGGCCAATGTTTTAAATTCCAAGTCTACATGACATTGAAATTGCACATACAGGCTCTGGAGGGACATGTTTAAAGGGCTACTTAAGTGGGTGGCACAATCAGTGCTTCAGGCCCACAAGTAGCATTTAATTTACAGGCCCTAGGCACATGTAGTGCACGTATAGGGACTTATAAGTAAATTAAATATGCCTATTGTGGATACACCAAGGTTTTCTATGTTTTAGGGGAGTGAGCACAATCACTTTAGCACTGGTTAGCAGTGGTAAAGTGCCCAGTGTCCTAAGGACAACAAAAACAGATCAGCAGAAAGTGGAGGGAAAAAGGCAAAAAGTTTGGGGTGGTGACCCTGCAGGAAGGGTCCTTTCCAACAGGAATCGTTAACCAATCCCATATTGAACTTGATCTTAATAAAATTGAGAGTGCTTCTATAAGGGTTGTGTGAAAAATGAGTCTGCAGACTTCCATCTACACCTAAAAGCCCACAGGCATATCGAAGCACAATGGGACACAAATGGACATTAAAGTCTCCCCCCACATCAAGCCCAAAGCTTTGCCATCTTTTAGTATCAAAATGTCCATGTCCATCTCCAGCCTGGCCGGCACATAGGCCCTCACTACAACATTGGAGGTAAATGCCGCTTACCGCCCTGCAGAAGACTGCCAACACACCGCCGTGGCTGCGAAATTCCGCCACAGCTATTACGACCCACAGCTCAGAACCTGCCAAAATCTAGACACCCACACAAGTCCACCACACCGAAGGTCAGTGATAAACTGCCGATAACAAAACCTCCACCGTCACGCCAACAGGAATACGCCCACACTATCACGACCCATGAATCCACGCGTCGGTCTTCCAACCGCGGTATTCCATTGGCGGTACACACCGCCGTGCTCAAAATACACACACATTTACAAAACACAACCACATTGGACAAATCGAAATACACACACCTGATACACATACACACACCACTCCCACACACCCAATACAATATAAAACACCCACCCACATTACCCACAAACCCTTACTACCCCAAAATTTGAAGAAGACCAGAGAGACAGCAAAGCAAAGACAACACCAGCATACAGAGGCACACAACACCATCACACATACACATCCATGCACCCCACACATCACAACACACACCACCTCACACATCACCCACACCACCCGATGGCACTGCAAAGACAACCCAGGTTTTCTGAGGAGGAGCTCAGGGACATGGTGGAGAAAATCATCCGGGTAGAGCCACAGCTATTCCGATCACAGGTGCAGCACACCACAATAGCTACGAAGATGGAGCTATGGCGCAGAATCGTGGACACGGTCAACGCAGTGGGACAGCACCCAAGAACACGGGATGACATCAGGAAGAGGTGGAACGACCTACGGGGGAAGGTGCGTTCCGTGGTCTCAAGACACCACATTGCGGTTCAGAGGACTGGCGGCAGACCCCCACCTCCTCCCCCACAACTAGCAACATGGGAGGAGCAAGTCTTGGCTATACTGCATCCTGAGGGCCTCGCAGGAGTAGCTGGAGGAATGGACTCTGGTAAGTCAAAGCTTTCACTACTTCATCCCCCACCCTACCTGCATGCTATCACATTCCCCCACCCTCGCCCTCACCCCCATCACTCCAACTCTTCACATATGTCCCACTATCACAAACTACACATCCCAACACCAAGCCCTGCATGCAACAACAAAGCATGGACACTCATCACCAATGCATGTCCACTACACATACCCACACAGACCCCTAACAATTATCACGCAAGGTCCTACACAGAAATGGAAGCACTGGGGTACAGGGACACCCTCCCATTGCACACCATGGCACACACAGATGCAATAATCATGCCTTTACACCCCAGCAGGACCCCTACCCAACGTCACCGGACAGGAGGTTCCAGACATGTCCACTCCACCCACAGAAGAGGCCCACAGTGATGACAGCAGCTCTGTCCAACTGGATCTAGATGACCAGCCCGGCCCATCTGGGACCTCGGGACAGTCGGTTTCCCTCACACAGTCACAGGCCACCACAGAGCCTCCCCCCTCAGGAAACACCAGCACAGCACCCACCCAGCGGACCCATACCTTTGTCTCCAGGACACGTCAAGCAGCAGTGTGTCCACCACTACAGGGAACCTAGGCTAACCCACCACCCCAAGAACAGCAGGGACCTGGGGGCAGTGGTAGTGGGCACACGGATCATGGGACATAGGCCCAGGAAAACCGGGGAACTGGGAGGGCTGCTGTGCGACAGGGGGAGGTCAGACCCAGGGAACCCACTCTCCACGAGGCCCTCTCCAACATCATGGGAGCCTACCATCATTCCCAGGAGATGATGGCAACGGTACTGGCCAAGTTTCAGGAGACCCAGCGGCTGCAGGAGGAACAGTATTTGGGGTTCAGGGAGGAACTCAAATCCATCAATACCACCCTGGGCACCATTGTAGGGGTGTGAAGGACCTCGTGAACACCAGGAGGGACACTGGGGCCCCTGACACTAACTGGACGATGAACTGCCCACCACCTCCGCCGGTGCTAGTGGACAGGAGGCACTGCCACAGGACCACGACACCAGCACGCCACCCCCTGCAGATGGAGAACCACCCCGCAAGCTGTCCCTGAGATCCCAGGACAAAGACAGAGAACAATGCCAAGATCCCAGCCAAGAAATGAGACCACCCTGATTGTCATCCTTCTGTCCCACTTTGTCACCCTGTCCATCCTTAAACTGCCCTAGCTCCACTTCCTATGCCCCTTTGGACAATGCACCTGTGAGAAAAATAGACTGGACTCTGCCATGGACATTCCTCCACCATCACCCCTGACCATTTTACAACCCCCCTCCACTATTTAGCACTTAAATAAACACCCTTAAATCACAAAACAATCTGGAGTCAGACTGTGCTTTCACAATTGCGTATTTGCAATAACTGAGGGAAATAGCAATGTCCATTGTATTGTCAACATACTTATGTCACATAGCTCTAGTCCATGAGGTAACATAGCAGAGGTCACACAGTGGGACCCACATCTGTGAAATCGAAAGGGAAAGTGACAAGTCAGGGTCAATACACTGGGTGAAAGTGACAGACAGATGAGAGGTCGAACAATTTTATCTGATGTAGGAGGCAGTGAGGTCTTCTTACCTGTGTCTCACTGGAAGTATTGATGAATCACAGTGTTTCTGTTGTCTATGTCCTCTTCTTCAGCCTCCTCTTCTTCACTGTCCACAGGCTCCACAGCTGCCACACCTCCTTCAGGACCATCCTCCTGCAGAAAAGGCACCTGTCGTTTCAAAGCCAAGTTGTGCAGCATACAGCAGGCCACGATGATCTGGCACACCTTCTTTGGTGAGTAGTATAGGGAACCACCTGTCATATGGAGGCACCTGAACCTGGCCTTCAGGAGGCCGAACGTCCTCTCTATAACCCTCCTAGTTCGCCCATGTGCCTCATTGTAGTGTTCCTCTGCCCTTGTCCTGGGATTCCTGACTGGGCTCAGTAGCCATGACAGGTTGGGGTAGCCAGAGTCACCTGCAAATGTTGCGGGACAACTGTTAGACACACACTAACCCTTAGGGACAACTCCAGACAACTATTCACACTGTATAGGGTCCATGTCCTCACCTAATAGCCACACACGGTGCCTCTGGAGCTGCCCCATCACAGAAGGGATGCTGCTATTCCTTAGAATGTAAGCGTCATGCACTGAGCCAGGACACTTGGGGGCATATTTATACTCCGTTTGCGCCGATTGTGCGTCAAAAAATTTGACGCACAATCAGTGTAAACATTGCCCCATATTTAAACTCTGACGCCCGAGTCCGCGGACGACAAAATTCCGCTGTGTGCGTCATTTCTTGGATGCGGCAACCCGCCCTGCGTTAATGATATGCAGGGTAGGCGTTCCCATCCAAAAAACGACGCAAACGGCCGTGCGACGTATTTATGCTTCCGGGCAAAAATGACGCACTGCCGGGAGGCGGAGCCAGAAAATGACGCACAGCCCGATTTGCGTCAAAATTTAACGCCTGGGTCAGGGCAGACGTTAAAATGGGGCAAACACACCTGTATTTAATCAGAACACACAGAACAAACAGCAGAGCAGCAACAGGGAGCCATGGAGGTGATTCTTATCCAGCGTGCACGCAGACGCAGAGCCCAGCAGCAACAACAGCAGCTACCACAACACCAGCAGGGACCCCAAAGGCAGCGCAGAAGGCAGGAGAGGATATTCCGCCCAAGAACAACCCTTCAGGGCCTCAGGGAACACGACATCATACAGAGGTACCGGTTGAACTGGCAGGCCATCCAGCAGCTGCTGCGAAACATTGAACAGCAGTTGGCCCCCACTTTGGTGACACCCCGCACCATACCAACAGAAACAAAGCTGCTTGCCGTACTTCACATGCTGGCAAGTGGCTCATTTCAAACAACTGGTGCCCTGGTTGGCGGAATATCACAACCATCATTCTCCACATTTCTGCCAAAAGTACTGGATGCCATCATTCGCCTGACACCCCGCCACATCTGCTTCCCTAACACACTGCAGAAGCAGCAGGAAACTAAACAGGGGTTCTACGCAATCAGTGGCTTCCCACACGTCCTTGGTGCAATCGATTGCACGCATGTACGCCTTGTGCCACCTGCTGCCACTGAGCCCCTCTACCGCAACAGGAAGCACACACATTCAATCAACGTGCAGGCCATAGTCGATCACCAAGGAATGTTCACAAACATCGTGGCTAAATATCCTGGGAGTGTCCATGACTCATTCATCTTCCGTTACTCTACCATCAACCAACACTTCCAGGATGGACGGTATGGCAATGGACTACTTGTTGGTAAGTACTAAAACCTACTTATTCGCACACTGCACAGCAAGCCTCTAGGACACACACACATACACCACAACAGCAACATCTAGACAGGAACACACTGAGGTCCTGACATCACTAGCCATGTTTTGTAAGTCACCATTGAAGCTGTCACACATTGGAATTTACTGTACAGCCTAATGTGAAGACGTCAGTGAGTGTGGTAGCCGAAATGTCACCTTGCAAATTGTAAGTGTCACAATGACCTTTACATTAATACACTGCCTAAGTCTAAAGGTATGGGATGTCCAGGGTACTTTCATATGAACGTGCTAACAACACTTATAAATTAAACTCTACATTGAACTATCTACTCACCCCAAGTGAAGACACAAGGACACCTGTATCACAAGTCACAATGTTAGGGAGGGCACACTGCACTGAAAATCACAAAACATACTGATGACAAACTGTTAGCAGACAAACACGTGCTCAGCCAAGGTAAAAACACAATGCAGATGGTATAGCCTACAAGTATAGGATGTCACATCAGTACACAAAAGAGTCACAGACAACACAAGACAACTACTGCCATGAACGGTCTTTTCAATAATGCAAGCTACATCAACATGATCCCATTTTTTTTTTCTTTCAGCTGATCAGGGGTATGGCATCCAGCCATGGCTAATGACACCATTTGGGAACCCGACTACTGCTGCAGAGCGGGCTTACAACGACGCCCATAAGAGGACATGCAGCATTGTCGAGCGGACCTTCGGCATCCTCAAGTCAAGGCTCCGCTGCCTCGAAATCACTGGTGGTAGCCTACTATATTCCCCCGAGATGGTCTGTAGCATTATACTCACATGTGCAATATTGCACAACATTTGTGTCAAAAGGAACATTCCCCTCCTCGAACCAGACCCATACATGCCTGAAGACGAGGAAGAGGAGGATGCTGGCCTGCAACAGGAGGGGGAACAACCAAACACGGCTGCTGGAGTGCGTAGGCGTCAACAGATTGTAAATAATTTATTTTCATAATTATCACCTTCACCACTTAATGCACTATTGTAAATAAACACTGATAACAAACACCACATCATGGTTTGGCCTATTCATTTCTGCCCACCTTTAGCTTTAAATCTCAGAAGAAGAATGTCGTCTCATGGAGCAATAATGATATAACAATCAGGACACAGAAAAACACACAACAAATGTAATGCCCATCATACAATGGTCACATACACACACAATGTAAATGACTGACATCCTGTACAGTTCACCTTTGAAGGGCAATAGCTGAGGACCACACATATGACACACATACATATAGGAAACATGGTTCATCGCAGCAGATGGCACACAACTAAAACACCATCACTCAACTAGGGGAAAACAGGCCTCATACATCAGGCAGTTCGCATGCTTATGCTTCAGGAACAGGAATGTATTACCACACTCTTGGCAGCAGTAATTCCAACTACTTACAATCTTTGCAATGACTATCTGTCACTAGAGTTACACATAAGCAGAACATACACAGCACAAGTGCCACACATATGACAAGCATCCAGCACATCACTACCCATCTACATGTCAGCCCTTTTCTAAAAACATTACACACACATGCGGCTGGTCACACCCCACCTGTCTGAAGAGGTCCCTGGAATGCTGATATGTGTACACTGAGATTCCCTCATCTACATACACACACTCACAAGAGTCATCCAGTGTGCCACACCCTTTCCTATGCCTACCATTGTCATAGTACCATCTCACTGCATGGAACTCAGCTCATATAATACACTGGCTTGGAGTTTTGAAGGCCTGGTATCACCTGTAGATTGATTCTCGTGTGAAAGGTACTGTAGGCTATTTTTCAGCAAATCTCATCTGACAGGACTAGTGAGACACTGATGGAGGCCACACCAGTGATCTCCTCCATGCACCCAAATGTACATGCCCCGTCCCTGCTGATGCCTCCTACAGCATAGATGTTGGCATTTGGGCAATTACATCATTAAGCATTGCTACTAATGTTGCTGTGTAACACTTTATCAGGGTTCATGTGTCACCTTCAAAACAACACGGGACATACACAGTGTGACATGTCAACTGTCTACTGCTCCCTCTGACCAGTCCTAGTCAGACCACTGATCATGTAATTTGTGAAAGAACTGGCTCCTGATTGACCCAGCATCCTGTCAGCCTGACTGGCACCTATCCGTGGGTCACCCTAGAGATACCTGGGGTCCACCTATGGACCACACGTGCTGTCCAAAACATCTTGTACCTCAGAGACTAATTTGTCATTTGCCTCATCAATGTATACTCAAATACATAGTATTGCATCATCTGAGTGTTATTTGTATCATATTTGTGACAGTGTCCTTGAATAGCTAAATCATGGCCCTTCCGTTGTCTGGGCATCATTAATGCCTAAACTACAAAGTGTGACAGTGTACCTGGACCATAGCGTTTGATGGTGTACGTGGCCTACAGCCCAACCAGCAACCTCAGATGATGTCCATGAAAAGTCAACACATGAGGACCCTGACAGTTCACACTCTGAGTTACATTGTTCAAATAATAAAGATGAGTCGTGTGTGCTGAATACCAGCCATTTACTTCTGCACAGAGGCTATGATGTTTCCTGATACATTACCATCCACAGAGGCCAACTTGAGTACAAATGTTGCAATGACACATGCCGGATCCAGACACCTGAGACATTCTCTCACTCAGCACACCAAGGTTTCCCAGTTGAAAGTCTCATTACACGTCTTCAGTGACAGGGTGGGACCATCTACGTGTAGGTTACCATGTCCTCAATGACTTTTCTCACATTTAGCTACAAACTATACTCATTAGATACACGATTAGCTGCCACTAACTCATGAGGAGAAGTGGACGTTACAGTGACAACATACACCTTTACAGTTGATACTGGATCAATATTGGACCACACACATGTACATGTACCATCCAATCAACCAAATGGTTGCAAGCAGCCTATCACAGTAGTGTCCCAGTTGTAACCTAGCAAGAAGAATGAAACGTGCCCCTAAACCAGGTAATGCATAAAGGCCCACATACATCAACAACCTATTTGCTATCATGACATAAGGAATGTTGAGATTTTGCTATGAAATCAATGCAAAATGGTATGTCAGAATTCTCCAAAGAATCAATAGAGCAAACGTCAAATGGGCAAATGGGATTACAGATTAGCAAACAGTGAATCATACCCAATTTGCTTCCATGGGCCTGCTGCCAATGGTTTTGCATTACTGAATTTGGGAAACCCTTGGATAAAGTTGCAAGTCTGGAACAGCTAACCCCAGGGTGCTGGGGGCCTAAGTCCCCCTCTGCTGCACCACAAATATACATATTTTTATGCACATGTGAAGCACACACATGCATAAGGCGCATGTGTGCCCTACATGCCAAAAGTGAAACACATTTTAGATAAATTAACTCGTAATTAGGACATGGTTACCCCCAAAAAATGTTTAGGCGACAATTGCATTACCTAATTGGCCTTTATGCAATTTTGAATAGCTTGATACATGTGGACACAATTTTGCTAAGGAATACATCCTGGTATCTCTTTCATATTTTTAAATTAGCAATCAGCAATTACCTACATATGTGTACAATTATGAGTAATATCCATTCTGGCCAATCATTACTATTGCACTGTGAATACCTTCTATACATCCTATAAGGGACATTTGCTATAGCTAACCCCAAAGATTATCACTTAGCACCGTTTGGTCATGCCAAAATTCATTTATCATTTGGACAAATGAAATACATATTTGTCATAATGCGTCATATTTCCACGCATACAGCTTGTGCGTCATAATTTTTGACGCACAGGAGTGCAAATAATGCTGAGTCAAAAATATATTTCATAAATAGATATCATAATATCCTGCATAACATGGCCGCCGTTTTTTCCATTATGCGTCATATTTCCACGCATACAGCTTGTGCGTCATAATTTTTGACGCACAGGAGTGCAGATAATGCTGAGTCAAAAATATTTTTCATAAATAGATATCATAATTTGCTGCAGCTTAATTTTCACCTCTAGAACTGTAAAATATGCCTCAAACAAATATTATATCCCAATAATGAACATTTTTTTGACTCTGCATTATTTGCACTCCTTTGCGTCAAAAAATATGACGCACAAGCTGCATGTGTGAAAATATGACGCATAATGGAAAAAAACGGCAGCCATTTTATGCAGGATGTGATGTAATAGGATATCCTGTTTACAGAATCTGTACAGTGGGTGTACTTTCACTTTCACTTTGCAGTCTCTGATTATTCTAGACTGTGTGGCTGTGTGCAAAGTGTTGTCCTGTGTATTAGTGCTTTTGTGTCCAGTGTGCCATCTCACTTGTTCTTTTGTCATCATTGTCTTGTTGTAGAATACTGTCTGAGTCTGTGTTGTAATAATTTGTCAAGTCCAGTGTTGTATATATTGTCTGAGGGAGTCTGTTGTGGGTACTGTGATATAGGGGATAGTTGGGCTCTTTTTCTTGTTAAGTTTTCTTTGTATTTCCCCACTCTACCTTTCCCCATTTCCCCCTTTTCCTTTTTTCTACTACTTTTTCCCCTTTTTCAGTGCTGAAATGTCTGGTAGGCCACGGCTTTCCAGGAAGGGTGAGGAGGAATTGGGGGGGTTTATATGGCTTGTTTGCCATTTCCTCCCACTTATGCTGGAGGCTGGGGGTAGGGTGATACAGGGGTATCATACGGAGGCCCGTAAAGTCCGGTGGGGGAAGGTGCGCCATCACTTGGTGCGTCTATATGGTAGCCAAAGGAATGACCATCAATTAAAGCACCGCTGGGCTGATCTGATCTCCAGGGAGCAAGATCTGTTGGACCACCTGGGAATCAGGATTGGTGGCCATGTTGGTGAGTACAGATCATGTAAATGTGCACAATTTAAAGCTATGTTGTGACATGTGATGATTGTTACCCAATCCGCCAGATAAGTAGCTGACTGTGTGTAATGGTAGGGAAACATACAGGGTAATTGATGCACTATGTGAAGGATGACAAATGCTAGCAGTCAGGTAGCTCATGTTTTCAACACATACAGGTTGCTTGTAGCAGAATGTAATGTAGTGCCGCCTTTGTGTCAGACAAGCGACACATTAATGACGCAATCAGAACTCTACAGGTCACAATAGCCAGTGAAGTATGGATGTAGAAACATCATACCTACATATGTTGACGCTATAGCTAGACTGAAATTTGTAAACCCTACATGATGCTGAAAATTAGTGCTGCCTTCACGTCAATTGAAGTTAGCAATGTGGCCCACACATATGTCACATGTGTGTCTGGTTGGTGTGTAGGGAAAATGTTCACGGAAGTGCCATGCCTTGTCGTGATAAATGTGCTCCTTCACATTTAATTGTTACATGCCAGATGTGAGCATGAACCATATTTGTAAAGGACTCAGGTGCCCTCAGCTAACATATTTGACAGGTATTTATTGTCACTTGTGCCCAAATCAGAATAGGGATGGCAGTCCAAAGGTATGGACTAGGGTACAAACATCTATGTTTGGTGCCAATCACCATTGTTTGGACACATCAATGTATGAAACTGTAACAACATGAGGTATTGCCAAAGTACCTGGCCCTCTGTACCATGTACCTATCAGTCACATATGTGTCATGACCACATAGGCTGTTTAACAGGTCAGGCAGTCCTCAAGTAACCAGCTTTTGGATGTCTCTCTTGGATACACATGATGAGATGAATGCACACCTATATTGTTGCTGCATACTAATGGAGGTGCATCTTTGCCACCACATGACAGTCCGGCCCACTGCATGTGTGTAGTAGTGTGTGTAACTGTAGCAGGAGACTCATCCGATGTAAATTTTGCACATGAATAATTCCATGCAGTATGAGCATGTGTGAAAGTGTTTCATTACTCATGTCATATTATCACATTGTCTTTGTATTTGCAATTGTTTGTCAGTGCACGGATTCTGAGTATATTCTTCCTTCCATGCTTAACAGGTGGACCTGCACCGTACACAGTGGGAGAGGTGGCTCATTTTGAGGGCCCGACACCTACAGTAGGTGTTGCATGTGTGGTATTTTTTGTGTTTGCTGGTGATGCGTGATGGACTACTGTGTGTTGAACACATTGCAAGGTTTGATGTGCTGCCCAATCTTTAGTCTTGTTCCATTAGTGGGATTTCAGTTATCACTTCATTTTGAGTTGACCTATGCTTATGCATTTGTCTGATTTAGGGTCTGTAGGCCATTCCTGTTGGGCCCGCTATGGGAAATGGGGTGATTCATGTGGAATACACTGGTTAATGTAAGAGTTGCTCTGGGACTCGTCTCGGACTGAGTCTGCATGTCAGACTGACATTCTCACAGATAGCTTCTGCAAATGGCTTGTCTGAAATCTGCTGCTTCCCTAGTAACCGATGTACTGAGTACACTGTAGGTTGGATCTTCCGGGGGCATGTACTTCCACAAGTTGTACTAGAAGTGTGTGGGACTAGAGTGCAAGGGCCTAGGTGTACATGCTATTCATGATCATGGGTGTTCTTGCTCCTCTGTGTCTGTAGAAAAATATGCCTCACTGGAAGTATGTGATGTTGGCCTAGGTAAGTACATTTTGACATGTGTGGACCTTGGATAGGACAAGGTTTAGCTGACTCCAATTTGTTGATAGCCCTTCACTGGTGGTGTGTGTGTGGAGGCAAAAACATGTTGAGCTTTCTATACACTCCTGGGTGTGCATCGATTTTGGGATTGTTGGTTGTTCTTCCCACCCCCCCTTCAAAGACAGGCATGTGTTTGGGAATAGGGTACCTACGACTGAAGCAACCAGTATGTTACACATACTTGTGACCATTTTAAACTTTGTTTTGAACCTAGTGTACACACTCGGTTTTGGCACATGAGTTCTATACTAGTGAATCCCATTACAAGTTGCAGATCTTGAGGTTTGTGATTGTTATCACATACACTGACATATGGAGTCCAGGCAATAGGCGGAGGAGGTGCAGCATGAATGTTGGCTGCATTTTTAATTGTTATGATGACAAGTTTTGGCTGATGTCACCCATCATGTAGATTATTGTATATGCTATGTGTGAGATGACCTTTGTATGCAGGCTTCCCATGTACTTCCTCTGAGACTTTCAATGATCAATATGGTGATATGAGCTGTTACAACTACAGTAAATGTATTTTCCGATTGACCACTTGTGCTATTCCACACAATGCATTTCCTATGGTAAATAGTTGCCCTTTCTCTTCACAGCTGCAAACATGAGTGCCGCACAGAGGCATGAATTTGAGAGGCGGGCCATGAGGTACAGGTGCAGTCGGGGTTCCGACGGATGGCCCAAAAATACCAGGCGGATCGGGCCTCCGGAGCATGGTGGGCTTCACCACAGGGTGACCCAATGTTGCCCACTACAGCCACCACCACCACAACCACTGGTTCTCCCCAAGTGGCCTCACCAACGGCGGGGACAGTTGTCCCTGCCTCTGCAGCACAACCAGGACCCAGCATTATGACAGCTGCAGGACAGTCCAGTGGGCTTGGCTCAACACCCACACAGAGCACCTCTGCCGGGACCCAGACAGCAGCAGCACCTCCAATTGACTCTGCGGCATTCCAGGCTTTGGACCGCAAAATGGACAAGTTCATAAGGAAGGTGGACAAGCTGAGCCAGGATGTGGCCTACATCAAAAAGTGCGTCAGGTCCATCAGGCGGACCCTCCGGAGGGACAACCTCTAGGACTGATATGGTCTATTTACATTGATCCCTCCCTCCCCTCCCTCCTCTTTCCTTGTTATCATGATTAGTGGGCTTGGGGGATTAGTGTTAGGTTAGTATAGGTTGTTAGCTTAGTTAGTGTTAGGGAGGAGGGTGGGGGGTCATTATTCTTTCTACTTTTCATTATTCAGTGTGTGGGTGGGTGGGTGGGGGTCAATGTTGGGGTTCCTGTGTGTTTAGAAAAAAAAAAAAAAAAAACATACCCCAAAAAATATATGATTGTTTAGGATAGTATAGTATGTGTGTAGGTTAGTATGTGTTGTCCTGCATGTGTCCTGTCTCATAATGGTGGGTGGGGGGTTGATGTTTAGATCGATTCGTTATATGTGTAGAGTAAGTTTAGCTTAGGTTAGTTAGGGACAGTTGTGGGTAAGGAGTAGTCAGGTTAGATTAGTGTAGGTATGACTTTGCCCTTAGTTGCCTCTGGTGTGATTACTTATGTATAAATATATAGTTAACCCTTTGCATTATATGTTAACTGCTACTTGATCATGGCCTTGCCATCAGTGTAGGTGATTGTTGTTCTATGACATTTGTGTCCTATGCTGCAAACCAAAGAAAAAAGAGGTTTAAAATGGCAGCTACCCCTGTGCTAACTTGGTAAGTATCCACCATTTGATAGAACCACCATTTGGAGTTTACATGGATCACAAAGGATTTGTGTCGATGAGTATGTTTTCTACATCACAAAGTGTGCTTCCAGACTTGGTATTGTGGGGAATTTTTTAGGTCGGACTGCAGTGTGATGTTCAGGGACATCTTTGAAGATGAGGTCTTGTTAACACTCTTGTCTTCTTGTCTTCATTACTGACATAGATCATGTGTGCAAAAAATCAGCATGAGTACCTATTTGGAAGTTTACTCAGAAAGATTGATGCTGAGTTTAGTTGTGTTTGCTTAGATTAGACTGCATAATTCAATGTATTAGTATTGCATGGTGACAACATTTGTCAGCCACCATTAGTTGACTTTGATTTCTATTGATGAAGCATTATTCTGTCCAACACAGCATGATTGTGTGTGTGGTTTCTCCCTTCATCAGTTATTCTCCTCAGGATGGGCAGGCTATGATGCAATCCTGGCCACTGCACAGATGTATCTGACTACATGATGTCAGGACAGTTGTATTGACAAGCTACATGGTTGTCACACAGGCCCTTTTGTGTTATCTACTGCACAGTTGATGTGTCAAATTACACAGAGACATATTAGGTGTGCAAGTGCTATTTATTGATAGGTGCTGTAGTGCAATATGTAAATTGTCCAGGTTTGCTGAGTCCGTTCTAGTGAAATCTTACATGGTGATCCTACAGAAGGGGTGTGGATAATGCTCCTGACATGCTGGGGTGATGTTACCAACAGTGCAGAGGGACAGGATTTGCCAATTAGTAGGAGAGAGACATTCACTGGCAATGCTGACAAGTTATACAGTGGTTAGCAGAACAGTCATTGAGTATAGTTGTTGTGAGACTGGCATTTGACAATACGTAGGACCTTGGTCAAAGTAGGCCATGGTGCAGGGACTAGTGCTTCCGGTTACTCTTCCTTGTGAATGTGATCTGTTCCCTGTCTTCTTCTTCTGATGTGTTTGTTGCCTGCTTTGTCCTTGTTGTTGGTTGTGAAGGGGCAACACACACCTCAGTGTTAGAAGACGTGGAGTCAGACATCCCAGTCGCTGCTCCCTGTGAAGGTATTAAGGGCAGTACTGCAGCAAGGAGGGCCTGCTGGTTTTTGAGAATAGCAGCTACATCACAATGGTAGGCAGCCAGGTCGGCCCTGAGGGAGTCATGATTGCATTCGTGCATGCAGTGGAAAGTTTGGGGTGCGAGGTGTTGTGGCAACTCCCTTACTGCAGTGGTGAATTCCTTGACAGTTTCTTGTAGTCCTTGCAGTATGGATGTTAGGGCTTGCATAGCTGCTGCCTGATCTGCAGATGACATCATGCACGAGCGCACCCCCTCAAGGCTGGCTGCCATAGTTTGCATCCCCACCCGCACCTGCTTGGCCAGCTCTCGCTGTACTCCAACTACAGTTCTTTCAAAGCTGGTGCCAGTGTCGTCAGAGTCCTCAGCTGTATAGGAGCTGGCAGGTCTTGCAATTGGGGTGGTGGGTGGTTCTTCTGTGATGGCTGCTTGTTCTGTGCTCCTCCTTGTGACTGAAGGTGGGGTCTGGAGGGTTTCAAGGACCTTTTGGATGGTCTCCTGGTGAATGTTTATGGGCTCGTCATCCATGTCATCAGGGAAATCTGGGACAGGCATATCGGCAGGAGATCCATCTTCCTCTGCAATGAAACAGGGTACAATTAGTGTGTCTGTGTTGTGACAATTTTGACGTAACATGCCTGCCTTTTGATGAATTCACTTTGAGATCTTGTTTGGTATTGGTATCTGCTGTCCTTCATACGGGCATTGTTATAGGCCTATGGCCCACCTGTGTGTCACATGTATGATATTGAGTTATCAGACTTGTCTGCCTACTTGCCACTAGGTGTTGCTTTATACCAAATAGAGAATAGCCACCTTTTTGTCGTACTCAACCCTCCGTGTATATCCATTCTCATGGTGAGACCTTTCACTGGCTGTGGGTGTTCTGATGGTCCTGGCAGCACTATTGCCTCTGAGCACCTGCCCCAATCCCTGATTGTTCACATTGACTTAAATGTAATTGACATGTAGCATATCCTATGCATGGCAATGTTATGATGTGATATGGATGTTGATATTGTTAATGTGTCCTGTTGATGTTGGGTCATGTGTGTTACATTGGATTGCCCTGATAGTCATATCAGTGTCCTATTTCGTCCTCTGACTGTGCAGGTGTATTTCAGTGACCAGTTCCATGTGTCCCCTCCTCAATGCTGTTGTCTGAGCAGTATGACTTTTGTGATGTTGCCTTGTTTGCCAGGCACAGGATGGACCCTGACATATGCAGCATGGGTGTGTCCTTAGTGCTGTGTCGCTCCTATTGCTGTTTACATTGGCTGATGTTTGTGACAACTATGGGCATTGACATTTGAGTGTACTGGGGCCTTTGTCTTGTTTCAGGGGATTGTTGCAGATGTCATCCTCACCCCCTAATTTAGGTATGTATGTTCCATGTGGTGGTTTCTGCCATTGGCTACTATAGCTGCACAGAGATCAGAGGTGGTAGTGTCAACTGTTGTTGCAGTTACATTGCAGTTGTTGTTTTGGCTAGAGGATTGCTGATAGGGCCCTAGTTAATGTAGGAGATATTTTGGCTGACGAGTTCCAGGATGTAAGTTTGACGTAGTGGCCTTCCCTCCTGTCGAGGCTTTCCCTTTGCTCCATTGTTGGCATGACAGGATGCCCCCATGGGACTGTTGTTGGTGTAGTGTAATGTTCTGCCCCGGCTTCTGTTTGTGCAGGCCATGCCCCCCTGCAGTATCCCTTTACCCATGCCACTCCATGTATATGATGACTTACATGCAATGTGTAGTACGTATTTCCCACCCCTGTTCACAGTTGACATTATTGCATTTTAAATCCCCATACGACTTACTCTGCATGTGCGTTGTCTCCTGGTAGTCTGCGCTGTCCTGTCCTTGAATCCCTGTGACAATCTCCTCGGGGATGACGGCTGCAACCATCTCCTCCATGTGGTCCAGGGCCTCCTGGTGTGCTGGACTCCCACCTCCAGTCTGCAGTGCTGCCTTCCTGTTCCTGGCCATTTTTTCCTTTGTCCTACGTTTGCAGTCATGCCAGCGTTTCTTACACTCGGTGACTGTCCTGCGTACTTCAGCCACACTGTTGATCTTGTCAACAATTTGTTGCCATATGGCCTCTCTCCTACTGATTGGCAACTTAGAGGTGATAAACAGTTGGTGCTGGTGTTCTGTCACCTCTTTAACCAGGATTTCCTGCTCCTCTGCACTGAAGCGACATTTTCTTTTTTTTCTATATATGTCCTGGTTCTTGTATGAATCGTCCTGGCTGGTTCCTGGTCTGTTGTCATCTTCCTGGGGTCTGTAGTGGCATCTGGGATCCATTTTGGCTCTCCTCTGCTGAAATGGCAGTGTTTGCGGGTATTTTTGACGCTATTGCGTCCAAAAAAACGGCACATATCCGGGTTGCGGTGTCGTAAATCGACCCACAGTCACTTACGCCGCGTTAATGTTGTTTTCCTTTACGTCTTGACGCCGCGATGTGCGTAAAAAAAAATGACTCCCACCTGTTGATTGCGCCGCCGTGCGTCAAAGTATAAATTTGACGCCCGCACGGCGCTACGAAATGGCGTTAGCTGGCTGTAACATTTTTTACGCAAAACAGCGGCGGCGCAGTTTTGCATCAAAAAGTATAAATATGGCCCTTGGCGTTCTCATGGGAGATGTACTGGTCGTCCAAACACACCATCTGCACATTCATTGAATGGTAACTCTTCCGGTTTCTGTACACCTCTTCACTCCTGCGGGGGGTACCAAGGCCACATGTGTGCCATCTATGATGTTGGGGATATGTCCCAGGGCATAGAAGTCACCTTTCACTGTAGGCAAATCCTCCACCTGAGGGAACACGATGTAGCTGTGCATGTGTTTCAGCAGGGCAGACAACACTCTGGACAACACGTTAGAGAACATTGGCTGGGACATGCCTGATGCAATGGCCACTGTTGTTTGAAAGGACCTGCTTGGAGTACTGACAGGACCTGCACTAGAGGGGGGATTCCTGAGGGATGGCGGATAGCTGACATCAGGTCTGGCTCCATCTGGGCACACAGTTCCTGGATTGTGGCACGATCAAGTCTGTAGGTGACTATTACATGTCGCTCTTCCATTGTCGACAGGTCCACCAGCGGTCTGTACACCGGAGGATACCACCATCTCCTCACCTGCCCCAGCGGACGTGCTCTATGGATGAGAACAGCGATCAGATGGTCAGCCAACACTGAGGTACGAAATAAACAACTTTATTGCACACATTTGGCAATCCGCTATGTGCCTGTCTTAGTGTGTATGCAAGGCCTAGATATGTGTGACGCATTTAAAATTAATGTCATGTGGCCCCCTAAAATGGCGGCTGCCTGACCTGTAATGTGGGACAAGAGGATATGAGGTAACTGCGCTGGCGTTGTACACCGTTGCGGTAGGTGGTTGAAGACCGCAGCGCAATCCTGCATTGGTTAACATTGGACCCTATCGTCCCAGGAGCCAATGACGATGTACGCCGGCAGTGACGGTACGCACCGCCGCGGACGTGACCTCCATTTTCTCTCTGTTCACTCACTTGATACCTGATCTTCGAAAGGAGAGGACCTACACTGCAAGTGCTGCTGTTACCTCAGTCTGGAAGCCACAATGGCTCATGTGTCTGGGGAAAGGGCCCCTGCCTTCACATCGGAGGAGTTGAACAAACTAGTGGATGGGGTCCTCCCCCAGTACACGATACTCTAAGGTCCTCCAGACAAACAGGTAAGTACACTGTGAGCATGCTGTATGGGAAATGCCTGTTTGGAGTGGTGTGGATTGGAGATAGAGGGGGTGAATGAGGCGTGCATGAAACGACGGTGAGTGGATGTGCGTCAGGGCAAGGGTGGAAACGTGGGCCAATGACTGTGACGGTCCGGACGGTTAATGTTGTACCTTTTCCCCTGTACTATTCCTGTAGGTCAGCGCACACCAGAAGAAGGATATTTGCTGTGCCATCGCCAAAGACGTCCGGGCTCTGGGGGTCCACCACAGACGGAGCACCCACTGCCATAAAAGATGGGAGGACATTCGGCGCTTGAGCAAGAAGACGGCGGAGGCGCAGCTGGGGATGGCCTCCGAATGTGGGAGGGGTGCCCGTCACACCATGACCCCCCTGATGTTCCGGATCCTGGCGGTGGCGTATCCGGAGTTGGATGGGCACTTGAGGGCATCACAGCAGCCACAAGGGGGTGAGTACCGTCACATCCATCTGATTCAGCGTGCATTGGAGGTGTCTGGGTGGGGGAGGTGGGCTGTGGGCTCCCTTAGGCCAGGGCGAGTTTTGTAGGCAAGGTCCCTTTGTGAGGCAGGCTATATGGCACCCCACCCCACCAGTGTTAAGAGCCAATTACACCTAGTCAGGCTCCTGTGACTTCCATGTGTGCAGCAATCAGGCATAGGCCTTGTACCCCATGTCCCTGTGATTAATTAGGGAACTCTAGGTGCATGGCGTAGTGCAGAGGGCTGCTGTGTCTGTAGTGTCCGCCAACAGTAGCGGTATTGCATGCACTGTACATGTCTTTCTACTTTTCTTTCCCACCCTTTTTGTGGTCTCCCTGTTCTTGTGTGCATTAACATCATCAGACGGAGGAGCTGTGCCACCGGAGCAGGAAGGAGCTGCATCCCACATGGCCCTGGAGGGCGAGACTACGGACTCAGAATTCACCAGAGGGACGGAGGGCGAGGGGAGCTCCACGGCGGGGACAGGAGCTGAGACCAGTGACACCGACTCCTCCTCTGAGCAGAGCTCCATTGCGGTGACGGGTTCCTCTGTGCCCACCGCATCTACAGGTACAGCCGCCACCCCCTCTACCAGCACCGCCCTCCCAGCAGCCCCTCAGCGTGTGCCCCGTGGCCTCTCACCCAGGAGGGTGGGCATCTCCTTCGCCCCAGGCACCTCAGCCCCTGCCCCAGTCAGCCCTGCTGCCCTCAGTGAGGAGGCCATTGACCTCCTCAGATCCCTCACTGTTGGGCAGTCTACCATTCTGAATGCCATCCAGGGTGTAGAGAGACAGTTGCAACAGACAAATGCATACCTGGAGGGCATTCATTCTGGTCAGGCAGCCCAACAGCGAGCATTTTAGACTCTGGCCTCAGCAATGATGGCAGCCATTGTCCCTGTGTCCAGCCTCCCCCCTCCAACTTCCTCCACCCAGACCCAATCCCCAGTACCTCAGCCTATCCCAAGCACACCATCAGACCAGCATGCACACACCTCAACGCACAAGGGTAGCTCTGGCAAACATAAGCACCACACATCCCACAGGCACTCACACAAGCATCATACCCATGCAGACATACCAACAGCCACTGCATCCACTTTGTCCCCCTCCTCCACGTCTTCCTCCTCCCTCCCTGTCACGTCTCCACTCACACCTGCATGTACTACATCTTCAGGCACTACCTCCATCACCAGCATGCCCATCACCACACACCGCTCACGTGCACTCACCACCCCCACTACCATTCACACATCCCCTGTGTCCTCTCCCAGTGTGTCTGTGAGCCCTCCTCCCAAAGTACACAAACGCAGTCACACACCCACCCAACAGCCATCCACCTCACAACAGCCTCCAGCCCATGCACCTTCACCCAAAGTCAGCAAACAAACACCTCCTACAACCACTACCTCTTCCTCCACTCCCAAACCCCCTCCATCTACCCGTCCCAGTGTGTCTAAAAAACGTTTCCTGTCAAACCTTGACCTCTTCCCTTCACCTCCCCTACCCCTTCCATCCCCTAGGGCCTGCCTTTCCAGGTCCCAACCCAGCACCTCAGCCACCACATCACCGGGAACAGTGGTGCCAACAGTAACCGGCTTCTGGAGTGCGCCAAGCAGCAGGGCAGCCATTGTCCCAAAGAGCCAGGCCAAGGACATTCCCCCACCTCCAAAACAAAAGAAGTTGTCCACAGCCCGGAGGGAGAAGGCCAAAACACCTGCCACCAAGGGCTCAGCCAAAACAACAGTTGGGAGTGGCAAGACAGCTGTGCCACCATCCAAGGTGGGGAAGAGCCAGAGAAAGAAAGGGAAGTCGCCGCCAACCTGCACGGCGGACAAGGCCGCCACTTTCACCGCCGCCACAGGCACCGCCGCTCAAGACACCGCCGCCAGCAGCACGCTCAGTGAGCCCCCCACACGCACCGCTGCCCAGGACACCGCCGCTAGCAGCACGCTCAGTGAGCCACCCACCAGCACCGCCGCCCAGTACACCGCCACCAGCAGCACGCTGAGTGAGCCGTACGAGGCTGGTGGTCAGTTCCAGGGGCCTGGACAGCTTCCATGTTGCCCCACCGTCAGTGAAGTGTCAGATCCACTACCTCAGTCATTGGCAGGATGAAGCACTCTGGACACAAAGCCCCCTCCAGAACCAGTGTAGAATGACATCCACTACCTCTGTCCTTGGCAGGATGAAGCACTCTGGACACAAACCCCTCTCCAGAACCAGTGGAGACTGTTATCCACTTGAGAGACTGTGGCTTTGCACTCCCCAGGATAAAGCAGTGGGCAACCCACCCAGTGGAGAGACTTGAGAGACTGTGGCTTTGCACACCCCAGGATAAAGCAGTGGGCAATCCACCCAGTGGAGAGACTTGAGAGACTGTTGCTTTGCACTCCCCAGGATAAAGCAGTGGGCAAACCACCCACTGGAGAGACTTGAGAGACTGTGGCTTTGTACTCCCCAGGATAAATCAGTGGGCAAACCACCCACTGGAGAGGCTTGAGAGACTGTGGATTTGCACTCCCGGGATAAATCAGTGGGCAACCCACCCACTGGAGAGACTTGAGAGACTGTGGCTTTGCACTCCCCAGGATAAATCAGTGGGCAAACCACCCACTGGAGAGACTTGAGATACTGTGGCTTTGCACTCCCCAGGATAAAGCAGTGGGCATGGAGCCCCCTCGTGGAGCTGGCGTTGTGCACTCATCCGGCTGAGGTGCCCCCCCCTTCCCCCTGAGGTGCCTGTTTTATTTCGATCTGATGCCCCTGCAGCGTTCTCTCCGTTTGGATCAGGTATTGAGTGTGGGCCTCGCCCATGCATTTTGGGCCCAGTGGTCCACAGACTATGTAGGTGCAGTACATGGACTTGAATTCTTGGTGTACATATTTGTTAATAGTGTATATATATTTTTGACTAATGGATTTTTCCGGATTACAATCGTTCAACTCATTTCCTTTTGTCCTTGCGTTCTTCCAGGGGGGATTTGGGGGTGTAAATGTAATGTTTCAGCATGTATTGGTGTGTGTGTTGTTGTGTGTGAGGGTGGGGGTGGGGGTGTTGCGTGTGTGTGTAACTCTCTTTTCCCTCCCCCCCCCTGTGTCGTAGGTGCAGTACTCACCAGGGTCGTCGCTGCCGCCTGTCGTGCTCATGGTAGAGGAGCAGGAGGACAATCGCAGGTAGAATTTGGGGCTCCCGGCTTCATGGCATCCTGGTCCCTTGTGGGGTGTGTAGAGGTGAGCGTTTTCCCTTCCAAGTCCAGTTTATGCCGTGTTTTTGTTCGCGTTGAATCCGCCCCGGAAAAGGTGGCGGATTGGCCTCTCATAATGGTGTGGGCGGTACATTGTCTTCCGCCTGTCTGTTGGCGGTGATCGCCATGCTGATTGTTTGTACCGCCGTGGCGGTCGGAGTGTTAAAGTGGCTGTCTATATTGGCGGTTTCCGCTGCGGTCATAATTCAATTTTTTTTACCGCCGGCCTGTTGCCGATCTTACTGACGCTTTAACACCGACATCCAGGGTTGTAATGAAGGCTATAGTCTCTCGGAGGATGTTACTGTAAATGTTAACAATGCCCAGCCTAGTACTATCCCTGAATACTAGGACGAGTATCTAGTAAAAATGTGTATCGGCCTTGTAAAAGAAGGTTCTAACGTGTCATTACTGAGAGATAGATAGCCAGGCCGCCCTTTAATCGGCAAGATGGAGATAGAACGCGACCAGGTGCAATGACTTAAATCCGTTTAGGTGAACCGGCTGGACTGCCCAGGATTTTATCAGGCAGGCTATAGCAACTGTGTCCATTAGGCTAAGCCATGAGTTATTTCCACCTTTGGCCTTGAGGCCAGCCATGTTCCAAAAGAGAACAGTCAGCTTTTGTACTTTGAAACTAGGCAGCATAACTCACCCTAAAACGGAAGGCTGTGCAGCAGAGGGGTTTACTTCCTAGTCTGGACGCTCTCCTCTTTTTGGGTCGACTGCCCACCACAAAGTTCCAGAATGCACCTGCTGTTGGCAAGGGGGAACACACTGTTTAAAGAGTGTCTAAGATTGAGAAGCAGTACGTCCAATTGCTGTTTTAATAGGAGATGACGGTCATGGCGCATAAGTCGATCAGCTCTCATTTCGCCCTGTGTATTACTATGGACAACAGTTGCGGCCGGCAGCTTTGGGAGGGGGCGGGCGGGGCACACACACAAACACACACACAAACACACACACACACACACACAGGCTCATTCTTTCACACACAGACACGCACGCACGCTCATCCATTAACAACACTCATTCCATTCAAACATACACGCATGCACCAAACATTCATTTTACAAGATCACACACATTCATTCTTTCACACACATGCACGCACGCACGCACTCACATCCATTAACAACACTCATAACACTCAAAAATGCACGCGCGCACCAAACATTCAATGTAAAACATAACACACATACATACATACACACACACTTACCTTTAGCCTCCAGGTCCCAGGAGGGTTGGGACTGCTGCCTTCCCTCACTGGCTGACCTGAGGTCAGCCAATGAGGGAAGGCAGCAGTCCCAGCCTCGTCACAGAGTGGGATGGGGTCAGTGAGACTGCTGACCCCACCCCACTCTGTGACGAAGTGTCACTGATTGACACTCGCCCTGGGCACTTCAGGGCTTAAACCTGAAGCGCCCAGGGAGAGTGTCAATGGGTGACGCTTTCCTCATCACCCAGGGGAGGGCCTCGAGGCACCTTTGCTGGGCCGAGGAGGTCACGCCCATAGGCGTCGTGATCTCCTCAGCCCAGCAAAGTTCAGCTCAGGCAGCCAGGAGTCTGCGCAAATCGCGCATGTCTGCTCCTGGCTGCCTGACCTGAACATGAAGAGTGTCTGTCAGGCTGACCGTTGTTCAGCCTGACAGACACTCTTCATGGGGTGGGGGGGCGTGGCCCCTCCGCCCTAAAGGACGGGCCACCACTGATGGACAATGACTGATTTTCCAGGCAATAGAGGCAAGTACAGATTTAATGCGCAGGGCAGCCTCCAAGCTGCCCTAGACCCCGAATCACCAATATGAGGTACAGGAGGCAAGATATTAATATAACAAAGAGACAGGTGTGTGGCAACATGGTAACTTGCAGCTTCTTATAGTTGTTCCCCTGCTAAACAGGCCCAACTGCACCCCTAAGGACACCTCTATGAGATGGAACAGGGTTCACAGGGCTCTGGGCTGGGGAGGGGGTAATGCAACCGGGTCTGAATTGAAACCTCTATGCCCCAATCCGAAAACCTATCACTGCGTTCTCAGATTTGGTTGGCAATTTTGTGGGAAGAACGGGAGGTCACAGTAATCTTCCTACGTTGGATGGGGCTTTATTTCCACAAATTCTAGTTGGTTAGAGGTTATATCTTCCAGGCCCTTTAGGGTGCCAAAAAGTTTGAGTATGGCTCCTCTATTGAGAATGTCATCGGTGTCCTTAGATACATAATTGAGAAGCAGCACTGGATTCTTTGTTTGCAAACAGAGTCTACTGGTATTCTTAGGCCCTAGAAGTGTGCCTCTGAAGGCGCTAGCTGTGTCTACCTAATGTCGAGATCGGTGGCACTATAGCTGATGTGACCCTTATGTGGATTGTTATGCTGTTCTTCCACATGTAAATACAAAGATAGTGGTTTACCCACGCTTGGGGACATTGAGCTGGCAGTTGCTTTATCGTGCTTTTGGATGTTAATGTGTTTGCCAGGTTGCTGGATTATGGACAAAGCTTCTTCCAAAGGGGTCTGAATATTGCTACTGTTCCTTAAGGTAACCCATATGTGCTCAGCTGGATTCACAGAAAGGGGCCCTCTAGGTGCTGGCTTATTGGCAGAAGGGTGGTTGTTGACTCTGAGAAAGGGCAAGTGAGTTGGTGGATATATTTTGATTACTTTGGTTGCTTTGGTCCGCCTAGGAATGCAGCTGTCCCACTTTTTGGGCGGTACTAGTTTGAAAAATTGGGAACAATGGATGATTCAGCTTGTCAGTTGGAGAAGTAGTTACTTTTTTAGAGGCTCCATTGGATGTGGATCTTTTACCCTGTATAGGGGTATTTCACTTATATGGTGGGGGGATATCCAACTCTGCCTTGGTGTGGCCTAGTTGGGTGCCCTGTTTTTTCTTGCTTTCCTCAGTAGTTTTCTCTCACTTTTTGAAAGCGGCCTTTGGGATGCAAGTTGCAGGGAGTTTTCTGGCCCTCCCTTTCCATGGGAATAAATGGTTGCCCCAGTAGCCGTTGTTAGATCATACGATGAGGCAGCAGTGTTAGTACTCGTTTGTTTGTTGTTTTCCTACACATCCAAGGCTGGTGAGGAAGGTGGTTGGGTCTCATGTACTGTCTCTTTTTTACTGGTTGGCTTCAACGAAAAGGTGTCAGACTGAGGTCTGGGACCTTTAACTTCTGCCAATATGGCAGTTAAAATGGACAGGACAGACATAAGCATATCAAGAGTAGATGAGCAAGTGAAAGTATTGTATCTGTTTGAACTCTCTTTTAGTTCTCTGTCTATTCCAAAGCATAGACTGGTAAAGCATTGAGCAGATCCACATATAGTTCTAATTTATCAGAATGAAAGTTAAGGGCAGAGGACTTCACTTCCATGTTGCGTAGAAGGGAATCCCACAATGATGACATTTGCCAAGCAGGGTTATAATTATTACTGAGACTACTGATGTTGTTGGGTGACCCTAAACCTTTACATTCTGCCTCTGCGTTAGCAATTTTCTCTCTTATGAATGGAGACGCATGAGGTATGAGAGATGTATTTCAGATGTTATCATTGAGCTGGTCCTTAATTGATAAAACTGGGGGATCTTGAGTTTAACAGCCAGACAAGAGATATGGGCCCTCATTACGAGCCTGGCGGTCTGTGACCGCCAGGCTCGCGGTTGGCGGGAGCACCGCCGACAGCCTGGCGGTGCCCCTTAGGGCATTCTGACCGCGGCGCTTTGGCCGCGGTCAGTGCAGGAAAACCGGCGGTCTCCCGCCGGTTTTCCGCTGCCCGTCAGAATCCTCCAAGGCGGCGCAGCATGCTGCGCCGCCTTGGGGATTCTGACACCCCCTACCGCCATCCTGTTCCTGGCGGTTCGCCCGCCAGGAACAGGATGGCGGTAGGGGGTGTCGCGGGGCCCCTGGGGGCCCCTGCAGTGCCCATGCCAATGGCATGGGCACTGCAGGGGCCCCCGTAAGAGGGCCCCGCTTGTATTTCACTGTCTGCATAGCAGACAGTGAAATACGCGACGGGTGCAGTAGCACCCGTCGCACCTTCCCACTCCGCCGGCTCGATTCCGAGCCGGCGTCCTCGTGGGAAGGTTGTTTCCCGCTGGGCTGGCGGGCGGCCTTAAGGCGGCCGCCCGCCTGCCCAGCGGGAAACTCAGAATGCCGGCCGCGGTCTTCAGACCGCGGTGCGGTATTCCTGCGGCGCAACTTTGGCGGGCGGCCTCCGCCGCCCGTCAAAGTTGTAATGAGGGCCATGGTTCTGCAAGAGGCAACTTAACGGGGCTAAAAACAAGCCCCCCCTCTTAAGAGTCCTGCTCAAGCTCAGCTCAGGGGGTTCAAAAAGGGCTGAGCAGGAGTGAGTTAATCTCCTTTAGGATGAGGGAATCTGCAAGTTTTGCCCATCGACTTTCACTGAGATGAGGGCCTCTTTAAGCGCAGCCTCATTACTGTCAGCGTTGGTGCTATTGGCACTACTGGGATTAGAGCCAAGGAGATTCGTGGGTGGGATACCACTGGAGGCATCGACTTCCTACTGCATTCATCTGTTGCACATGGTTTTAAGGGTTCTGATAATTGACCAACACAAGGACCCGGGGAGCCTGATGAGTGTATAATTGCTTGAGTAGTAATGACCCTCTTGTTGCCTGCGCTGTCCATCAGAAGCTGATTGGACATCCTGGATTGCCCATTTACATGTGCTATCTCTGCCGGGGTTTGTGTGTGTGATGGGGGGGGAGACATTGCTATTAACAGCAGGCTTCATAAAGTCCGATATTTTACATTTTTTCATGGCAGGCGGGGCGGCATTCGTTGTTTCCTGTGCCAAAATGTCAGAAGTCTCCCAACATCCATGACTCCGCTAGAATATTAGCTTTGTTGATGCCTCTATTTTTACATTTGTTTTTACTCTGGTGATCTTATCTCATTGCTGGATTAACAGCCCACGAAACTGCTCAACCTCATAGTCTACTTTGTCTCTTCAACACTTGGTCACTAGTTCTTTTTATTGCTTATCACTTATCTAGTAGAGCTCCAAGCACCCCTGTTGATATGGTCTGATGATGAATCACTGGGACATCTGATAAGCCACACAAAGGTAAAGACAAATGGACCTGGTGCCTTGTCTGTCGTCAAAACCCTTTGTCCACTTAAGTTGATAAGGGGTAGCATATAGGGTGGTGTGGGACGCATTATAAAGCCTGATAGCCGCAAGTTCAAAATGGATCAGTTCCAGCAATGCAATTATTGTCAAGTCAGACTTTGGCGGTCATTCTGACCTTGGCGGGCGGCGGAGGCCGCCCGCCAAAGTCCCGCCGTCAGGTTACCGTTCCGCGGTCGAAAGACCGCGGCGGTAATTCTGACTTTCCCGCTGGGCTGGCGGGCGGTCGCCTTCAGACCGCCCGCCAGCCCAGCGGGAAAGAGGCTTCCACGATGAAGCCGGCTCGGAATCGAGCCGGCGGAGTGGAAGCTGTGCGACGGGTGCAGTTGCACCCGTCGCGTATTTCACTGTCTGCGCAGCAGACAGTGAAATACATGTAGGGGCCCTCTTACGGGGGCCCCTGCAATGCCCATGCCAGTGGCATGGGCACTGCAGGGGCCCCCAGGGGCCCCGCGACCCCCCCTACCGCCATCCGGATCCCGGCGGTCGGACCGCCGGGATCTGGATGGCGGTAGGGGGGGTCGGAATCCCCGCGGCGGTGCAGCAAGCTGCGCCGCCGTGGAGGATTCAATGGGGCGGCGGTACACTGGCGGGAGCCCGCCAGTGGTGCCGGTCCGACCGCGGCTTTACCGCCGCGGTCGGAATCCCCATTGGAGCACCGCCGGCCTGTCGGCGGTGCTCCCGCGGTCCTCCGCCCTGGCGGTCTTTGACCGCCAGGGTCAGAATGACCGCCTAAGTGCCTTAGGTCCCAAGTACTGATTTATAGTATCCAATAGGGCACCTCTTCTCAACCTTCTCAGCCTGCGTGACTCAAGAACTCGGAGCTGGAGAGCTGGAAAGTGGATGAGTAACAAGCTGGTGAGTGATATGGGATGTCTGAGGACTAATAAGGGCTTTTAAGGCCGCCAGGAGGGAAACTAAAGGCTAGTCAGCGGCAGGACACACTGACAGCCACCTTCTCCCTGCCTCACCACAAAACCAAAAACTAGAGCCAATGGGACTGGACACGGCCTTCCTGTACGAGGGCTTATACACAAACTGTATTAGCACACTGAATGATCCTTGTAGGAGGCTGTACTGGCTTGTAGTGAGTACCAAGGGGTACTTGCACCTTGCACCAGGCCCAGTTATCCCTTATTAGTGTATAGGGTGTCTAGCAGCATAGGCTGATAGATAATGGTAGCTTAGCAGAGCAGCTTAGGCTGAACTAGGAGACGAGTGAAGCTCCTACAGTACCACTAGTGTCATATGCACAATATCATAAGAAAACACAATACACAGATATACTAAAAATAAAGGTACTTTATTTTTATGACAATATGCCAAAAGTATCTCAGTGAGTACCCTCAGTATAAGGATAGCAAATATACACAAGATATATGTACACAATACCAAAATATGCAGTAATAGTATTAGAAAACAGTGCAAACAATGTATAGTTACAATAGGATGCAATGGAGACACATAGGGATAGGGGCAACACAAACCATATACTCCAAAAGTGGAATGCGAACCACGAATGGACCCTAAACCTATGTGACCTTGTAGAGGGTCGCTGGGACTATTAGAAAATAGTAAGGGTTAGAAAAATAGCCCACCCCAAGACCCTGAAAAAGTGAGTGCAAAGTGCACTAAAGTTCCCCAAAGGACATAGAAGTCGTGATAGGGGAATTCTGCAGGAAAGACACAAACCAGCAATGCAACAACAATGGATTTCCAGTCGAGGGTACCTGTGGAACAAGGGGACCAAGTCCAAAAGTCACAAGCAAGTCGGAGATGGGCAGATGCCCAGGAAATGCCAGCTGTGGGTGCAAAGATGCTGCCACTGGACAGTAGAAGCTTAGGTTTCTGCAAGAACGACAAGAGCTAGAGACTTCCCCTTTGGAGGACGGATCCCTCACGCCGTGGAGAGTCGTGCAAAAGTGTTTTCCCGCCGCAAGACCGCCAACAAGCCTTGCTAGCTGCAAATCGTGCAGTTAGTGTTTTTGGATGCTGTTGTGGCCCAGGAGGGACCAGGATGTCGCCAATTGCGTCAGGGGACAGAGGGGGCATCGAGCAAGACAAGGAGCCCTCTCAGCAGCAGGCAGCACCCGCAGAAGTGCCAGAAACAGGCACTATGAGGATGTGTGAAATGGTGCTCACCCGAAGTCGCACAAAGGAGTCCCACGTCGCCGGAGAACAACTTAGGAGGTCGTGCAATGCAGGTTAGAGTGCCGTGGACCCAGGCTGGACTGTGCACAAAGGATTTCCGCCGGAAGTGCACGGAGGCCGGAGTAGCTGCAAAAGTCGCAGTTCCCAGCAATGCAGTCTGGCGTGGGGAGGCAAGGACTTACCTCCACCAAACTTGGACTGAAGAGTCACTGGACTGTGGGAGTTACTTAGACAGAGTTGCTGGATTCAAGGGACCTCGCTCGTCATGCTGAGAGGAGACCCAAGGTACCGGTGATGCAGTTCTTTGGTGCCTGCAGTTGCAAGGGGACGATTCCGTCGACCCACAGGAGATTTCTTCGGAGCTTCTAGTGCAGAGAGGAGGCAGACTACCCCCACAGCATACACCACCAGGAAAGCAGTCGAGAAGGCGGCTGGATCAGCGTTACAGAGTTGCAGTAGTCGTCTTTGCTACTATGTTGCAGTTTTGCAGGCTTCCAGCGCGGTCAGCAGTCGATTCCTTGGCAGAAGGTGAAGAGAGAGATGCAGAGGAACTCGGATGAGCTCTTGCATTCGTTATCTAAGGAATCCCAAGAGACAGAGACCCTAAATAGCCAGAAAAGAGGGTTTGGCTACCTAGGAGAGAGGATAGGCT
The DNA here is from genome assembly GCF_031143425.1 of Pleurodeles waltl. NCBI lineage: Eukaryota > Metazoa > Chordata > Amphibia > Caudata > Salamandridae > Pleurodeles > Pleurodeles waltl. The sequence goes on from NC_090437.1 coordinate 177,236,020, forward strand.
AGCAACACCTGAAGGAGCCTATCAGAAGGAGTCTCTGACGTCACCTGGTGGCACTGGCCACTCAGAGCAGTCCAGTGTGCCAGCAGCACCTCTGTTTCCAAGATGGCAGAGGTCTGGAGCACACTGGAGGAGCTCTGGGCACCTCCCAGGGGAGGTACAGGTCAGGGGAGTGGTCACTCCCCTTTCCTTTGTCCAGTTTCACGCCAGAGCAGGGCTAAGGGGTCCCTGAACCGGTGTAGACTGGCTTATGCAGAAATGGGCACCAAATGTGCCCATGAAAGCATTTCCAGAGGCTGGGGGAGGCTACTCCTCCCCTGCCTTCACACCATTTTCCAAAGGGAGAGGGTGTAACACCCTCTCTCAGAGGAAGTTCTTTGTTCTGCCATCCTGGGCCAGGCCTGGCTGGACCCCAGGAGGGCAGAAGCCTGTCTGAGGGGTTGGCAGCAGCAGTAGCTGCAGTGAAACCCCTGGAAAGGCAGTCTGGCAGTACCAGGGTCTGTGCTACAGACCACTGGGATCATGGGATTGTGCCAACTATGCCAGGATGGTATAGAGGGGGCAATTCCATGATCATAGACATGTTACATGGCCATATTCGGAGTTACCATTGTGAAGCTACATATAGGTAGTGACCTATATGTAGTGCACGCGTGTAATGGTGTCCCCGCACTCACAAAGTCCGGGGAATTGGCCCTGAACAATGTGGGGGCACCTTGGCTAGTGCCAGGGTGCCCTCACACTAAGTAACTTAGCACCCAACCTTTACCAGGTAAAGGTTAGACATATAGGTGACTTATAAGTTACTTAAGTGCAGTGTAAAATCGCTGTGAAATAACGTGGACGTTATTTCACTCAGGCTGCAGTGGCAGGCCTGTGTAAGAATTGTCAGAGCTCCCTATGGGTGGCAAAAGAAATGCTGCAGCCCATAGGGATCTCCTGGAACCCCAATACCCTGGGTACCTTAGTACCATATACTAGGGAATTATAAGGGTGTTCCAGTAAGCCAATATAAATTGGTAAAATTGGTCACTAGCCTGTTAGTGACAATTTGTACAGAGAGAGCATAACCACTGAGGTTCTGGTTAGCAGAGCCTCAGTGAGACAGTTAGGCACCACATAGGGAACACATACATATAGGCCACAAACTTATGAGGACTGGGGTCCTGACTAGCAGGGTCCCAGTGACACATAACAAACATACTGAAAACATAGGGTTTTCACTATGAGCACTGGGCCCTGGCTAGCAGGATCCCAGTGAGACAGTGAAAACACCCTGACATACACTCACAACCAGGCCAAAAGTGGGGGTAACAAGGCTAGAAAGAGGCTACTTTCTCACAATCCTCAACTGCATATGGGTTTTGAAGAAATGACTAAACTGAGTGCAAATCATGTAGCTTGTGGCAACTATATTGTTGTCTAAATCTTCTATTTTGAGGAAGTCCTGCATAATTAGTTTAACACAATAAGCTAAACAGAACTCTGCAGTGTCCTCTATCAGTCATAGCTTTGAGCATTATGTGATTTCTCCTTGGAGAACATTGCAACAGTTGCATGTTGCCAAATGCCTTAAAAATCATCTGAAATGCTGAGACCAGCAGCTAGCCTTTGCTAAACTGCCTTGGAGGAGATACAGTGTGAAGTGATGCACATGTAGTCTGTAGCTTGACAACTGGTCCACATGTCTGGCATTTGGTGGGTAGGCAGATCAGCTTTCTCCTTCATTGCTCCCCTAACCAATTCCAGCACTTAATGGTGTATCGCAGGAACAGCAACAGTTGAAAAATAGGTCCGGCTTGGATCATTCCATTTTGGATATCCAGAGGGTCACCCTCCAATTACAAAAAAACGCTCCCCTTCCATCAAAAGAAAAGGGAGGAAGTTAAGTGCTAACACCAACCTCCCATTGTATGGATGGACTAGCTCTCCGGTTCAATGATACAGAGATTCCTTGACATAGATTTGATAGAGGGTTGTTGAGCCAGTTGTCTTGTATGGGGATACTACAAGTGCCGTATGGCTAGCAAGTAGGATACTTAGACACTGTGGGGTGATGTCTATATCCCTCTTTTCCTTGTCCCATGCTGAGGTTGCTGCACGTAATGACTTCACACTAAGAGCAGCAGGACCTCATCGCATGACGGTGGCATTTTCTGCTACTTGTTTGACAACTTCACTCTTCCCTCTTTGTAGCAGATACACTTTTTAGGTGCTATTCCCACACAGTTGTATTTGTTTTTCCAGATGGGTCAATTGGCCCAAGGTAGTGTAGTGGCTGCTTGGCGTCCCACGACGCACTGGTTTGGGACAAACTGTGCAATCTGAGACGTTATCCTCATACGGGTTAAGTGTAAAGGTGCCCCACACTGGGGAGGAGAGCCAAGGACAGAAGAAGAACTTGTGCTTGAACTAGGCTGTTGTGTTTGCCTTTCCCAAAGCCAGGTGCTGCTGTGGGGGGATGTTGGTTGGTGCATTTGTTGAGGTTCTTGAAAAATTGGAAACAGGTGGTGTTGTTGGTCCTACATGAATTGGAACAGGTCTAATAGAAATGATCTGCAGTTCCTCTGTGCCACTTTCCACATGCACAAAACCTGGTTCATGTTCCTCATTTCAGAAAACTTCCTTTCCTCTTGTCTTCCGTGGAGGGTTTTGAGAGCCCAATCTATGTCACGATGAATTGATTGGTGCTCGTGCTCATAAATCAAATTAACATAAAATTACTTTTTGACAAAGGTGCTTGCGTTGGGGTTGATTTAATTGTTGTGACATGTGATTGGTTTGTTTCCGTGCTTCCCAAACTGAAATCTCTTTTACACAAGACAGTATAATGGCGTAGTATCAGTAATTCCAGTGATTACTTCAAATTAAACCAGTGTAGTGAATATTATCAAAAGTATCAGATAGAGACTTCTAGCCACAGATTCCTTACCGTAGAATATCCCCCAAGTGTCAGACTTGATCCGGAAGCTTGTGAGTAGTATCCCTGTGTGCCAGTATGTGGTGTCGTTGACATCGACCGCATCAGAAATTATTTGCGCGGTACCTATATAGGTGCCTCCCTGTTGCACTGATGTCACTTTCTTCCTTACCGTGCCAAATAGCACTGCTCCATGAAGAGCTACCCTCAGTTGTTTTTTTACTGGCTTTTTCTCAACTTTTGTCAAACCTTTTTGTGAGAGATTCTTCTGTCGTGGTGTGATAGACCATATGGTTTCAAATCATATTGTGCCTGTCAGAGGCAGATGTCTGTGACAGACCCACACTTGGTTTGTTTGTGGTGCTTTGGGAGAGACCACAACTTGAAGACCTGTGAGGACCGCTGAGCCATGCACCCCAAGGTGATCCATCTAATTCCTTGCTGCACAATGTCAGACGACCCCTCAGTGCTCAAGATCCTGGTCGCGTGAAGGTCTGGGACTGGTTACAGATCCGGCTCTCGGCGATCGTCATCCTGCTCGAAGTAGTTGAGTAAGTTGGGTAAGTCTCACAATCAAACAAGTTACTTACCTTCGGTATGCCTTATCTGGTAAAGACTTTATCTGGCCACAGATCCAGTCTGACCCCAGGGGAATATTCTAAGGTAAGGAACCTGCAGCTTTAAATCTCTATCATATATAAGAGGTCAAAGAAGTCGAAGAAGTCTTTGACTTTGTTTCACCCGTAGAAGTGTTCTGATAAGGAGCAGGAACTTCAGCGCTCCAGGTCTTGTGCTTTGACAGAGCATGAGTCCGGCGGTAGCAGGGAAACTTGTGTTTGCTCCCACCAAATTGAAGCAAACACAAAGTCTGCTCCCAGGGGCGTGGGCTTTAAAAATGCTCTCGCCAGCTGGGAGCAGACTTTTTATCTGTTTCCCTGCCCGCACTGATGCGGGCAGGGAAACAGATCAAGATATTGCTCCTGCCCTGCGGGAGCATCATAAATAGTTGCTCCCTGTGAGAGCAAGGCCGGATCCTGCAGCATGCAGGGAGCCGTCTGGGGATGCAGGGGCCTTGGTGCTCCTTTCACAGCCTCCAACATGTGTATAGTGCGTGCTCTGGGTGTAATGATATTTGTGTTTTGACCACTGACTCCACGTTGCACTTAGCCTAGCAGCACACCATCACATTAGTGACCACTAGATTCATTTTGCCTATTGACTTTATTTTAGCATTAGCCACTGCAGCGTTAAAGGCTGCAAGTATTTTTCCATGCCCATGTTATGCAATGTGCTTTTTGCTCATGTTTTTATTCTGCATGTCTGCGTGTTCTTTCTCACCAAGGGCTTAGGCTGATAAGAGTGTGCTAGAATGATGTTTATGGTACAGCAGGGAATGGTTTGGTTTTGAGAGAGGGGCACCTTGGGATCTTGGCCAATTCCAACATGTTCCTTTCAAAACTGACCTGGAGTAGCCAGCATTTTTGAACAACAAATTGTAGAGCGAGGGGGGGCGATCTAGAAATCTTCTCCCTGGCTTGTTTAAGGTATATAACAGACCCAGGATTGAAGGTGGGGAGATTCAGAGACCTCAGTTCAGGGTTTGGGACGCTGACGCCTGTCATCCTTCCCGTGAGGGTAGATTAGATCTCTCTTTCTCTTGGCAGTTGATCTGGGTTCTACGGCTTGAAGTTGGTGAGAGAAAAATGAATGAGCAACTGTACCCCATGGTGATTAATTTTTACTAATTATCTGCTTTGCATTGTGCATGTTTATATATATATATATATATATATATATATATATATATATATATATATATATATATATCATTGTCACCTCCTGCTCCGTAAGGGGTCACAAACCCTGCAGTGCGGCCTGGGTTACTGGGGCGAAGCATCCCACAGAAAATATCTCCCAAACAAGAAAAGCCCAGGCACCAGTCCATGTTAAAATCCAAGCATTTAATAGCATTTCTGAGCAGCAAGACAAAAAATCCTGACGCATTTCGGCAACAGCATGCCTTGTTCACAGGTAAGTAAGAGCAGGTGTGAGTGAGCCAATGCTTTTTAAATACACAATCATGTGACTTCAATAACCAAACTCCAACTCACATAATGCACAGTTCCATATAAATAACTTCCTGAACTGGAGCGCTTAATTTCCATATAGCTGCAATAGCGTCACAGGCACTTCAGTTCACCATACAAATGTTCTTATGTGCATTAGGTATCCATTACTTGATAGTCCACTTGCTTTTACAGTTGCTGCCCAGCATGATAACAGCAATACAAGGAATACATGAAAAGTAAGAGGAGAGGCACACTGTCTCCCTCCTATCTCTTGCTCTCCTCCATCACAATATATTTCTCGGATAAATGCCTTGTTTGCATGAAGGTGAGTGGGTCGGGCCCCTTCCATAAAACTATCATTGTCACCTCCTTCTCCGTAAGGGGCCACAAACCCTGCAGGACGGCCTGGGTTACTGGGGCGAAGCATCCCACAGAAAATATCTCCCAAACACGAAAAGCCCAGGCACCAGTCCATGTTAAAATCCAAGCATTTAATAGCATTTCTGAGCAGCAAGACAAAAAATCCTGACGCGTTTCGGCAACAGCATGCCTTGTTCACAGGTAAGTAAGAGCAGGTGTAAGTGAGCCAATGCTTTTTAAATACACAGTCATGTGACTTCAATAACCAAACTCCAACTCCCATAATGCACAGTTCCATATAAATAACTTCCTGAACTGGAGCGCTTAATTTCCATATAGCTGCAATAGCGTCACAGGCACTTCAGTTCACCATACAAATGTTCTTATGTGCATTAGGTATCCATTACTTGATAGTGCACTTGCTTGCTATTAAATCTAATAAATGCTTGGATTTTAACATGGACTGGTGCCTGGGCTTTTCATGTTTGGGATATATATATATATATATATATATATATATATATATATATATATATATATATATATATATATATATATATGCAAAGAAAAGATAAATATAATACTTGCACACTCGGATTTCAGGAACAAAAAAAGATCAGTTTAATCTACACAACGCGTTTCGACTGACACAGCAGCCTTGGTCACGTGACCAAGGCTGCTGTGTCAGTCGAAACGCGTTGTGTAGATTAAACTGATCTTTTTTTTGTTCTTGAAATCCGAGTGTGCGAGTATTATATTTATCTTTTCTTTGCTTAACTAATTACCGGCTTGCTCGTGCCGGTTCTCGCACCACCCCTTTGGGCTGATTGAGATCATACTTCGAGTATTTTTGTAGTCATATATATATATATATCTGTGTCTTTGCATATATATTTGCTGTTTATAGATTGAAGATTCCGTGTATATGTTTTCATTTCATTGTTGCGCACATTTTTAACATGCACTTTCAGTTGTACTGACCTTCCTTTAAGAGCCTCGCAGAATGATTTATTAAATGCATTTCCTAGGCTAAGAGTTGCATTCCAGAGATTCTTTTCAGTGTGTGTGTGTGTAGTTCAGCTCGGTCAGCAGTGAAGAAAAACACTGGGTGGGCATCATGCACAATAATGTGACAATAATGTGACCACAGTGGATAAGGTTCCCGGGGCATATTAGGCTCAGGGAGGGGGGCTGCGCACCCCCATCTCCTTAAAAAATACAGCAGTGGGGGATGGGGACCCTAGGGCCTTTTTAAGGCTCGGGTGGGAGGCCACGCCACCCACCTTCCCCTTAATTAACAGATTGGGCGCTAGGGGATGTTGTCCTGAAGGCCGCAAATGGCTCAGGGAGGGTGGCCGTGAGCCCCCCCCCATATTGATGATGGACAGGGTGTTTTCTTAGCATTACTTTATGTTATAGGAAACTTATAGAGCGCACTTTCACCAAAAGGGGTCTTGGCGCTAGGGTAGCAAAACACAGCAACTGGTAGCCAGGTTAGACATAAACATGTTGGAACAACCAGGTTTTTAAAAGCTTTCCCACACTTGCAGAGTTAGAAGAGGATCTGATGCCAGGAGGGAGAAAGTTCCAGGTGTGGTCAGCCAAAACGGAAAAACTGGCACATCCAAGCCTTTTCCTCTTGCTTCTTGACTCCTTAAGTAAATTGTGGTGAGCTGATCTAAGATGGCGACTGGGGGGGGCAACAATGGATTCCGGGGGACACAAAAGCAGGACTTTTGCTGTGTAGATCCTTAAAAATAAAGCAAGCTGCTTCAAAGACAGTCATACTAGAAGCCAATGGAGATTTTCATTAAAACATCAGCCAGGCTGCCTGATTTTGAACCCACTGCAGCCTATTGTTTAGGCCAGTAGGGAGACCCAAATAAAGCGTGTTCGGCATAGTCAATCCAAGAAATCACAAGAGCAATGAGGATTTGGATGACAGCTTCCTCCATGAAATATCTCCTGATTTTCCTTATTCTCTGAAGGTGGAAGAAGCAAGAGGACAACACAGCCCCTATCTGAAGGTAGAAGGCTAAATCCTTGTTAATGAGAATACCAAGGCTTTTTACAGCTTTCATTGGCGTAGATGGATGACCCAATTCAGGAGACCAGAAGGAGGGATTCCATTGGTTCAATTTGCTTTTAGTAACCACAGCTTCAGATTTATCGGAGTTCAGCTTCAGCTGGTGAAAACTCATCCAGTCCCGAATGTGCAGCATGGTATTTTGGAAGAATGCCTTGGATTTCATACTATTGTCGATGGTGAAAATCAGTTGCTTATCGTCAGCATAGTTATATATATATATATATATATATATATATATATATATATATATATATATACATATATATATCTCATAAAAAAGTCTTGTAATGCAGGTGCTCTACACAGCGGTCCTGGATGGGCTCTGAGAAGCCCTAATACAACTTCCAACACTCCTTTAAATATCAGGAGAACCAGGACACCTCCAAAGTGAAATTTTAATTTATTTCAGCACAAACATCCAACGCGTTTCGGCAACAGCCTTACTCATGGATAAATCATTGTCAAAGTGCTCCAACCTAAAAACCCAAGTTAATCATAGACATAAAAAACAGACAAATCTAAATTCCTCCACCATGAAGCACATATTGCGGCGGCCATCTTAAAGTGCATCTATAAGTCAATTGCACAGTAGTTTGTAACATAGTCTTTCAAGTTGTTAATCAAGTTCAGCTCTGATATTTGTTCAAATCCATCATAAAATTTAACATGATATCACTCTCCAAAGAATAAATAGAATAAAATCTAATTGCAAAAATACAAAGATATATCGAATTATTCATTATAACATAAAGGTATAATAAATATGAATCTTTTCAAATTTTAAATTTCAATATATTACTTATAAATCTTGAATATTTATACCCATGTCTGAATTACTAACATTTAGGCCCTCATTACGACCCTGGCGGTTTGTAACCGCCAGGGCCGCTGGACGCGGAGGCACCGCCGACAGGCCGGCGGTGCCCCGCGGGGCATTCTGACCGCGGCGGCTTAGCCGTGGTCAGAGAAGGGAAACCGGCGGTCTCCCGCCGGTTTCCCGCTGCCCCCAAGGAATCCTCCAAGCCAGCGCAGCTTGCTGCGCCGGCTTGGGGATTCCGACTCCCCCTCCCGCCATCCAGTTCCTGGCGGTTCTCCCGCCGGGAACCGGATGGCGGGAGGGGGAGTCGCGGGGCCCCCGTAAGAGGGCCCCAAAATGTATTTCACTGTCTGCCTTGCAGACAGTGAAATATGCGACGGGTGCAACAGCACCCGTCGCACCTTCCCACTCCGCCGGCTCTATTACGAGCCGGCATCCTCGTGGGAAGGGAGTTTTTCCCTGGGCTGGCGGGCGGTCTTTTGGAGACCGCCCGCCAGCCCAGGGAAAAACTCATAATACCCTCCGTGGTCTTCTGACCGCGGAGCGGTATTACGGAGGGCGGAATTCTGGCGGGCGGCCTCCGCCGCCCGCCGGAGTCATAATGAGGGCCTTAGTCCTGTAACGCCCAAAAGGGCATGTATATTTACAAAAGACTTTCTTAGACGATATCATACTGTTATAATGCTATTCACAAACCTTTCTCATTACTGGAACCTATCAACCCAAGTGGCTACCCACTTGGGTTGATAGGTTCCAGTAATGAGAAAGGTTTGTGAATAGCATTATAACAGTATGATAATTCAGACATCGGTATAAATATTCAAGATTTATAAGTAATATATTGAATTTTAAATTTTGAAAAGATTCATATTTAGATTTGTCTGTTTTTTATGTCTATGATTAACTTGGGTTTTTAGGTTGGAGCACTTTGACAATGATTTATCCATGAGTAAGGCTGTTGCCGAAACACGTTGGATGTTTGTGCTGAAATAAATTAAAATTTCACTTTGGAGGTGTCCTGGTTCTCCTGATATTTAAAGGAGTGTTGGAAGTTATATATATATATATATATATATATATATATATATATATATATATTCACCTTTTGCTCCTAAAGTTAATGTATTAGAGGGCAAATGTAGAGATTGAAGAAATGGGGGGGATAAGGAGGAACCTGTGGTACACTACAATCTAATGGAACCGTAGCAGAGAGTTAGTGAGGAAGAGAGACTGATTGAGCCTGGTCTGTGAGAAAGGAGGCCTGCCACTCAAGGGCAGTGTCATACACACCTGCAGTGCTGACACGGTTCGTTCATCACCAGACCGTGGCTGACGTTGTCAAAGGCTGCTGAAAGATCCAGAAGGACCAGTGCCTGAGTGATCCCATTTTCCACCTCCTTCCTCATATCATCCATCACAGCGAGGATGACTGACTCAGTTGAATGAGCAGGACAAAAAACAGCCAGACGGGAATTAAGAAAGCCTCACTCCTCCAAAAAAGAACAAAGTTGTTGAGCTACATGAGTCTCTAATAGTTTTGCCAAGTGGGAAGCTCAGGGATTGGTCTGTAATTCTTTAGCATAGCGGGGTCTTTTTAAAAGAGGGAACACTACAGCCTCCTTAAAGAAGTGAAGAACCTTGCCCTGGGTAAGGGACATATTAAGGTAAGAGATGGCTATGTCCGGGAAGCATGAGAAAATTGTTTTTTGGACGTGGGGTGGGCATATATCAGTCGTAGAACCTGTTTGGACTGTGGCCATCAGCTCGAAGAGACGCTCTTTACTGATGAGCAGAAAGGCAGAAAGTGTCAAAGGATTCCTTTCTTCTGGTGGAATGTCAAAAGTTTTTGTAGTAGGTGGGATACTGTTTTTTATGACTTATTTTCTCAACAAAAAAATAATTCCATTTGTCACATAGAGTTTGAGTGGGAACCGCAGGTAGAGATTATGGCCCTCATTACAACCTCACCGCCGAGGCTGCGGGAGACAGAATACCCCCAGTGCCAGCGGTATTTCCGGCTCCCTATTATGACTTTCCCGCTGGGCCAGCGGCCGGTAACAGTGTTACTGTCTGCTGGCCCAGCGGAAAAGTCACATCAACATTGCTGCCGGCTCGTAATAGAGCCGGTGGCAATGCTGGTGTGCAGCGGGTACAGTAGCACCCGTCACGCATTTCACTGCCCGAAATGGGCAGCGGGGCTATGCCTGGGGCCCCTGCACTGCCCATGCCAAGTGCATGGGCAGTGCAAGGGCCCCCAGGGGCACCCAAGTCCCCCTTACCGCCAGCCTTTCCATGGTGGTGTTTACCGCCGTGGCCAGGCTGGCGGTAGGGGACTCATAATCCCCAGGACAGCGGTGCCTGGCGGTATAGTGGAGGGGCTGGCGGTATGGCCGTGGCTATTGCGCCACGGTCATAATAGCTGGAGTAACACCGCCTGCCTGTTGGCGGTGTTACCGCCAGCTTATCGCCGGCCGCCAGGGTCGTAATGAGGCCCTATGTGTCAGTATTAGAAATTTATCTGACAGTCTCAAAGATGACCTTGGTTTTATTTGTGGTGATCAGGATTTTTATTTGAAAATAAAGTAGATTTTGCCTGTAAGATTAGTTTTTGTATGTTTTTAGACGTTGTGTGTACACTTCCCTACTTTCAGGTAGATAAGCAACGCACCATTTCTGTTCTGCCTGCCAGACTTCAACCTTTGCAGCTTTCCGTTCAACTGAAAACCATTTAGAGGGTTTGTGATGGCGGTAGGCTTTGTTTTACGAACGGGAGCATGAATATTACTAGCATCCATGAACCAGTCCTATATTGCTTCCTCAGCGCCTTCCAGGTTCTCAGTAAGAGTCGGAGGAGAAAGGGTCAATGTGTTGCAAATTGAGTTTAGGTCTGTGCCTTTCCAATTTCTGGTGAAAGTACCTGGTCGGGTATGGGGTTTTGCAAAAGATAAATCTTGTAAAGTGAATGTGGTGGCAATCTGACCAGATGCAAGGGGAGTGAGTGGTGTTAGCAATGGTTAGATTGGAAGACCAGACCTGATCTAGAGTATGATCTTTATTGGGGGTAGGTACAAATACATGTTGGTCCAGATCAAGAGTGGTTAGAAAATCAGTCAGGTCTAAAGACAGTTGACCACCACTGACTTTATTTGCCAAAATCGCCAAGGAGGAGAATTTTTGCGTAGTCGACAGCCAACTCGGATAGTGGCGCAGCCACAAGTTGGGAGGAATTCTGCATATTTCCCTGCGGTCTATATATAATGACGAATAGCAATGAGGAGGAAGGGGAGTTAAGTTTAATCACAATATTGTCCACCCCAAGAAGTGGTAAGGAGGGAAGTTTGTTGCTTGAAAGGTGTTTTTTTTACAACTGCCACCTTTTTTCTCATGCAAATGATTGATATTAAGTAAATAAACATTTTCGGGAAGGGCTATCAGAATGTCTGGCACTGAGCCATCTGTCTGCCAATTTTCTGTCAAGAATGGGATATCTGGAGATGCATAGTTAGGCAAATGGAAGATCTCCAGTTGATGCTTTACCAGAGAGTGCATGCTGAGACTGATAACAGTAAGTTGGTCAGTATTCCATTTAACAGATACTGGCAAAGAGTTAACAATAGACTTTGAAGTGTAATTATTATCGTTGGTTAAATTGGTCATTGCCCTCTGATTTAGCAACAGAGCCATAGAAAAATTCTGGTTAATAATGCCTAGCTTGTTAAGTTTTAAAAGAATGGGTGGTTCAAAATTGAAGCTTACTGAAAAGAGGTTTCTGAGATCACCGGAGGAATAAGTAATCTTACGGCAGAGGGACTGGCCCCTGGACCTGGATGGCTGCGATCGGGTGCAGGCGGCCTTGTATTTGGTGCTCCAGCATTGCTCCTGATGCTTGTGTCCGATTCGTGTCTGCATTGCCAGCATAGATTTAAAAGGTAGGGGCTCTGACAGACTCTACCTGCCTAAACTTTCTATGGGTTCCCCCCAACCAATCACAAAAACATATGGGGCGTCCTTAGCCAGTGCAGTGCAAGCGACCACAGCAGAATATGGCAGAAGAAATATGAACGGTATTAAAAAACAAGTGAACGACTAAAATGCACATACAAAGTGCAAAGTTCAATTATTAGCGATGCTGCAAGCACAGAGTTGCCTTTGAACTACCTGCACGTCTGTACTGACAGCATAGATTGAAAGGATAGGAGCCAGTGTTGCCAGATTTTAAAAGCCTTCTATAGCCCAAAGCTAATGAACGACCAGCCCAAAGTAAGCCCAAATGAACTGGTCCCATCCCAAAAAGTAGCCCACCCTTTTAATACTGAACTAATGCAATGGAGGCTGAAGCAAACATTTTAAAGCATAAATCAAATTTCTATTGTAAGCAAACATGTGAAACTCACAGTGCCTAGATTATTTATTGCATTACACACTAAAAATGGAAATAAACATGGAAAAATGGTCACTCACTTCTTATGATGAGCAGCAAATTGGAACTAGTAGTAAATCTGGACTTGGTGAGACACATAAATCTTTGATTATGTTGACAGCAGTCCTTCTTTGACAAACCTTTTGACATTGAAGCCTGTAGCAGCTACTTTATTTTCTTTTGTTTGGAGACAGAAAGATGTACATCGCTTTGATCAATTTCACAGCAGTCCTTTTGACCCCAGCTTTGGCATTGGAGCCCTTTGTAGCAGGCAGATCATTTTCCTTTGTTTGGAGACAGAAAGCAAGGGCAGTAGCCACTTACTAGGCTGCAAGATGCTTGTTTCAGAGTGCGAGGCATGCACCGTTAAGTAAACATGGATGGTTAAGTGAACATTCAGTCACATACGGTTTGATCCTTTCTAGGATTCACAGCTTTTGGCTGAACATCGCTTTCATCAACTTCACAGAAGTCCTTTTTGGCACCAGTTTTGGCATTGGAGCCCTTTGTAGCAGGCAGATCATTTTCCTTTTCTTGCAGACAGAAAGCAAGGGCAGTAGCCACTTCCTAGGCCGCAAGATGCTTGTTTCAGAATGCGAGGCATGCACTGGTAAGTAAACATGGATGGTAAAGTGAAACTGCGAATGGTTAATTAAATCACTTACACTGTTTGCTGCAGGTTGTTTCAAATCATTGGAATGGGAATTCAATTTTTTATGGCAGTACTTGAATGCAGCTTTGGCATTCAGCCCTTTTAATTCAGAAACCACTCTTTATTATATTGAGCCCACTTGCACATGTTGCAATAATTACCCTGCAACTGCTTGGCAGCTGGTATAACCCGCTCAATGAATAACTGTCTTGTTAAGACTACCAGGGACTACCTGAAACTGCAAGAGACAAAGTGACCATCTCTACATCTGTACTGGCATAACTGTGGTAGTCCTAGAGCTAATACATGGCAATTGCACTGTCTTCATCGAAGTAAGGAAAGATACGTTTCGTAGAGCATTCTTGATGCATACCAGTGGTACACATACGACACCACAGAAAAGTGTAACTTTTAAGACATCATATTGCTTCAAAAACATACATGGCTGGTGGCATAGGGAAACTACAAATGGTTCATTGAAACAGGTTCTGATGCAATTCTGATTTCTGTCCTTTTCTAGCCACTTGATATCGTTTGAAGTGGCAGCAAAAAGGATCACAGACACACTAGGTGCATTAGAATGTAAATGCTGGCGTGTTCGACAATTGTAAATCTCAATCACGAGGGTTGCAAGGAGATGTGGCTGTAAAAGGGTCCATGCGAATAGTCATTCCCTTTCACCTGTAGACAGGAAGCAAGTCCAACATCCATATTAAGACATGTACTTTTAAGTAGACAAAGCTGGTAACGGGAAACTGCGAATGACTCTTGGCATTACTCAAGGGTTGCAAGGACGTTAGTACCAGATTTGCTCCATTTTCGGTACAGGGCGGCTTTAATCCCATAAAGCTAAGGTAGCCGCTTACAACTGTGTGATGGTTTTGACTATAGTTCTTTAGGCACAAGAGCATGGGTTTTCTCCCCCGCCTACTTCCACAGAGCCACCTGTCAATAAAGAGATATCCAGATGTTCCCAAATCTTGTTGCAGCCTTTCTTCAAAATAGGGGTGTCAACCTCTACATCTCTTACTGGCATAACTGTGGTGATTCTAAAGTTAATACATGACAGTGGCAGAGGATCCATTAAAGTAAGCTCATGGAAAGAATGGGCGCCTGCAGCATCAGTGCAGTTATCCACTTCCATTCATAAATTTACCAGGTTTGATGTCTTAGCAAATGAGCATAAATTGTTATGGGACTTCAACCGTAGATCATCTCTATATCTGTACTGGCTTAACTGTGGTAGTCCTAGAGCTAATACATGGCAATGGCACGGTCTTCATTGAAGTAAGGAAAAATAGGTTTGTCTGCTCATGATAAATTTTATTGCGCGTTCTTGATGCATACCAGTGCTACACATAGGACACCATACAAAAGTGTAATTTTAAGATATCAATACACATTTCTGGAGCATCTTTTCTGCAGGATATTGTGCTAAAGTGTAATTTTAAGGCATCATTGTTCTATTAAATGCTCTACACAATCTGCCATCACTAGTCCTGCATTTCGCAAGGCGAAATTAATGTCAGGGACAGGCCTCCATCCAATGTGAGATACAAATACCTGTAGTCGGCCTGACGTTTTGGTGAGTGGAAAAAACAGTTGTAAGTTTCTCTGATCATCAATTCTATATTACTTAGAATGCTCCTTATTGCTTTCTTAGCAATGATCTTAAAGAACTGGTAAATGCAGCACACAAGTTGCAAGGAAGGTTGCTTATCTTTCAACAAGGTGAATGCTGAGTGATGCTTTCCGCACATGACGCTTGCCCCATCTATGCCTATTAAATTTCCAATCTCAAGCCTACAAGCTTCAAGCAAGCAAGCAAGTTCTTTACTTCAATGCGTGTAGCTTAAAGTAGGAGAAACTGGAGTATGGTGCTCTTCTGGGCTTGGCGCCACCAGCAGGATTGCCATGCAGTGCTCTGGGATTGACAGTGGCAAGAGCAGGTCTGAGAAAGTGTTCTCCTGGTCCTGTCACTAGAGCACTGGCAGGCATGGCTCCTTCTGCAGCTAACAGTGGTGAGGGCAGGTCTGAGAAAATATTCTTCTGGTCCTGTCACTAGAGGGCTGGTAGGCAGGGCTCCTTCTGTAGCTAACAGTGGTGAGGGAAGGTCTGAGAAAGTATTTTTCTGGTCCTGTCAGTAGAGGGCGGGCAGGCAGGGCTCCTTCTGCAGCTGACAGTGGCAAGAGCAGGTCTGAGAAAGTATTCTTCTGGTCCTGTCACTAGAGGGCGGGCAGGCAGTGCTTCTTCTGTAGCTAATAGTGGTGAGGGAAGGTCTGAGAAAGTGTTCTTCTGGTCCTGTCACTAGAGGGCTGGCAGGCATGGCTCCTTCTGCAGCTGACAGTGGTCGAGGGCAGGTCTGAGAAAGTGTTCTTCTGGTCCTGTCACTAGAGGGCTGGCAGGCATGGCTCCTTCTGCAGCCAGTAGTGGCAGGGGCAGGTCCGAGCTGCATGCATTCCTTGGGGGAGGGCTGAATTTCGCAACTTTAATCATACATACTGCTGTTGAATTTTGCAAGCAATTGTGGGGGGGAGCACAAACGAATAGGACTCAATTCCAATGTGTTTCAGTCCAAACTTTATGTAGAGAATATTTGATAGTAGTTTTAGGCCCATACTATTTTGTCTATCATTTTTCAGCCGCGTTATTTGGGAAAATACCCTTTCAACATGAGCATTGGATATCGGGAGTGTCAACATTTTTATAACACCCATTGCAAGCTTGTGAAAGCAATGTTTGCCAGCAGCATCAGTGTAGTTATGCACTTCCATCCAGAAGGATTCCATGTTAGAAGTCTCAGGAAATGAACATGAGGATATAATTCTCCACTGAGACTCTAGTACTTCCAATGGGTATGTGAAAAATGTATGTGGTAAGTCAGTTACAGGAGGTTTGCAATCTGCAAGCACTTTTTGGGGACTCAAAACTTCTAACTTTTTAAGTATGCTTAGTGACTCTGGAAGGTGAAATTGATATTCACATGCCAATACTTTCAAGAACTCCAGGCACCTTTTCACAATGCCATCCTTTTCACAAAGCAAGTCCTAGATCCACATCCTCTTGAGAAAGATAAATGGCAGAACTTTGTAAATCTAGGCTCTGCAACTGTTCTTGCCTGGCATTTTGGGGAGTGGGAAAACCAGTTGTATGTTTCTCTGATCATGAATTCTACATTGCTTGGAAAGCTCCTCAATGCTTTCTTTGCAATGATGTCCAGGGAGTGACAAATGCAGTGCACAAGTTGCAAGGAAGGTTGTTTATCTCGCAACAAGGTGAATGCTGAGTGATGCTTTCCGCACATGACGCTTGCTCCATCTGTGCCTATGCCTATTAAATTTTCAGTCTCCAGGTTACAACTTTCAAGCAAGCTTAGCACTACATTTGCTATATCTTCGACACAGGCCTGATTTAATTCTAGCATTCCAAGGAAGGGGCTTACTAATTTTTGTATGCTTTATGCTGAAATACTTCACACAAATGCGAAGCAGTTTTTTTACCTCAATGTCTGTTGATTCATCAATTAATAAGGTGATGTTCCGATATCTTTCAGCATTTCGTCTTTGAAGTATGGTCCCAACACAGAAGTAATTACTGCTGTACATATGGTACGGTGCATTCGGAAGGCAGGGAATTCATCCTTCAAAATTTAATCATATTCATCTACATTATTTATGGATTTGCAACAAGCAGTTTGTATGGCAAACCTAATTTCTCTTCTTTTCTGGTCAATAGATATTGAAGAAATTGGTTGTACAAAAGATGCCATGGAAGCACTTGCTGAATTACAGCGAGAGCGGTGTTTTGTGGTTGCTGCATGTTGCTTCAAATCATTGTAATGGGCACGCAGGTCTATATGGCAGTACTTGCAGGCCACTTTGGAATTATCCGATCTGACAGGGGCAATCCATCTTTTTAATTCAGGATCCAACTCCACCTCTTTTCTGTATATTTTTTTCATATTGTGCCCACTTGCCCATGGTGCAACAATTAAACTGCCAGGTCAGCTGGGAGCTGATCAATGATGAACTATGTCAAGATGAGAGCCCAGGGGACGACCTGAAACTGCAAAAGAAATTGCAATCATTGTCCCTAGTTCACTGATAATCATGTGCAAAGCAATAAATAAAACACTATCTCGAATTGCCAATGGCTATTGAACATACCTCTACTTTAAGTGTCCAAGGATGTCATGTACTTACTTTGGGGTACAACACCAGTGAATTCAATGGAGATTTTAAGTGGTGTTGACTCTGCGCTGGGGCAAGTGATTTGTTTCAGGGCAGACAATTGACTCTTTGGATTTGTCATGTTTTGAAATGGAGAATGAACCAAAGGATGGCAACTCCCACGTATTCAAGGTTAAATAAGAGGTATGTTCTAGCTTTCAAACTGGTTTTATAATAAAGCAACAACAACTCACTGATAACAGCAAAAAGTAATACATCTTAATGGACTACCCCTCATATTTACTCAACTTTTCATGCCGAACTCAAGTTTGTGGAAACCAGACCCAATCATGTTTTCCCTTTGCATTTTACAGTTCAAGACCTGTTAATCCCAATATAATGTCAGCCCCAACATGCAAAGATAACATTTGCTACATTAGCTCCGTCATTAACAGATGATAATCAACACCTCATCAAAAGGATTCAAAGCACAACCTTTGTTCTTTTCACTGCCTTTCAGATGCACACAGTAGATAAAGGTGAAATGCAAGTAGCCATCTAGCATTCCCAGTGTGTATCTGTAGTCTGCTCTACTACTGCTCTACTTTCTGAAATTTTCATTAAATGGGCAGCAGACCAGCATTTCGCTCATTTCCTGCCTCCTTCAGACGTACTCAGGCACTAGCCCTATACTTGCATTAGCGGGCTACCTCTACCCTGGACTTTGGAGATCAACAGGACCCTGAAGAAAAATACATCCTTGTGTGAGGCGATAGACACCCTTCTGCAAATTGATTCTAGAGGCCAGAACACAGTGACCCAAACTCCGTGAACTTGAACTTAAATTATTGGTAAATGCTAGTGTTTTGTGTCAAATGCAAGCAATGGCTACGCTGAGCAGAGCATGACAATAATTTAGGCACTAAGATCACGAACAGAACCATGCAGTGAGGCTGAGCATTGACCATGCACCCTCATTTCGCTTAGCTCAGCCAATGAGACCACATTTGTGCTTGCACTGCCTGCGACTGGAGTGAAATAAATGAAAAATCAGCTGAGCACACAGCTCAAAGTGCATTAAAAAAGTATGGGAACAGTGATGCTGCATGCAATGGGGTGGGGTTAAACGTGTGGCTAAAAAAAAAAAATATTCTCTTTCAGGTAGCCACATACATAACTCATGCCTTAAACTAAAAAATAAAAAAGTTCAGTTAATCACTGTATATTATGAAACCTCTATTAGTTAATGCACTGAAAGGTCTGTGTGTAACTAAAAAGCCACAGAATGAAATCTCCGTTGCTGCAATGGAAAATTGTGTTGTGCAAATGTAAGTCATTAGGTTAAACTTGCATTACTGGCAGTGTAAGATAGACTGCTACCAAACGTGCAAAAAGGTTTCAGATAAAGTGGTTTAAGTAATACCCAAACTGAATGATTTATTTTTATTTCACTGCCCTGCAAAGCATGCACTGCACAACTCAGCTGGTAACCTCCTTGCATTACGAGTCGAAAACAATAACTCTTTGTCATCATCAACCTTCATGTGATTGCATCCAGTGCTTAATTTGTGCTTGTTGTTTCCAGTGCGGAGCACTGGCAATTATTTTTGAGGAACAGCACTTTTTTCCCTGCCTGAAGCATTTCCTGCGAGCAAAAGACACATATGGGAAAGACGGAAGAATGCAAAAATGAAAAAAACTTCAGAAATGGATAGAGCAGAAAGCTGTAGGAGTGAGGTGAAATGGCAGGGACTGGCTTAAAATGGACTAAAGAGGCCCAACATGGCTTCAGGATTTTGCTGCCCTAGTATTCTGTGTTTGCACGTTTAATTGCAGCAGCCGCGTGTTTAAGAAGAGAGCTTTGGACACCGGCATGTTTTTATTTACAAATTAAGCACTGGCTATGCCACCCTGGATGTCACTCATTCTTATTCATTCCTGCCATGCTCTACATACTATGCACTCTGAAACCACAATTAGCCCCTAAATATTAAAAATAAGGAATACATCTACTCACAAGTCACAAAGGCACAAATTGAAGTACACTTACCTTGTCTTCCGCAGCTGCGCATCAACCGGATGCAGGCCAGTGTAGGTAGGGGCCGTAGGTAGTGCCTACACAACAGGAAGGGGCCAGGGTGGTGTCTCCCCACTCTCGGCCCCCATCTTGCACTCTGGGGCTGGCGTCAATTCGAGGAGAGACTTTTCCAGGGGGGGCCCACCACCACACGTGTGTAGGCTGAGGCTCATGGTGGGGCCCAAGAGAAGAGCCACCCACACGCACAAGACACCACCACGTGGCACGTGCGCAGCCAGTGAGAGACAGCGCGTCGCAGCCAGCATTTTAAATAATGCCGCAGGGGCAGGCCAATAATTTTTGGCAGGGCCGTCAATTGGTATCGCTTTCACGCGCTCCTAGTTTGACGGCCCTTTGCCCCAACAACAATTTCCATGATCACATACGACGACTCACCATGAGTCACAACACCGACTTTCACTTGCATTGGAGAGTGATGCACGTGACGTGAGTCATCGTGTGATGTCACCCACTCACCCCACAACTTCACTGCGCACAGTACTGCCTGGCTGACACAGAGCGCGGCCGCCACTGTCTGTGCCGCGCAGGTGCAGCCCGCGTTGCCGCAGAGGCAGGCAGCGGCAGGCAGGCTCAGTGTGTTACCTGTCAGTCATCTCTGTGCTGCGCACAGTTGCAAAAGTCTGAGACTCGTGACCGTCAGTGATGGCGGAGTGATGTGAGTGATGCATCCAAAGTACAAGTTCTTGCACTGGAGCGGAGGCACCACAGAGGAAAAAAAATCTGCCCAACATTAAAAGAGAAACCCCAAAAATAGCCACTCGCCAGTTGACTATTTTCTCGCACAAATGGGAAAAATGTCGCCCATTTGTGCGGGAAATAGCCCAATCTGGCAACACTGATAGGACCTCAGTCAGACTCCACCCACCTAAACTTTCTATTGTTCCCCCCAACCAATCACAAAAGCACACAGCGTGTCCTCAGCCAGTGCAGTGCAAGCAACCCCAGCAGAATACACAGCAGAATATGGCAGAAGAAGTGCGAACAATTTTAAACAAGCATTTGCAATGCAATAGGGTCTCACATTTCTCCGAGTTAGAGCTATTTGCAGTTGTAAACTCCCAACCGCATTTTTCTTGCCACCTTAAATGGAAAAAAACAGCACGATGTCGCTGCTACAGTTCACTCATAGTGAAACCTATCGGCAAAAGGGCAATTATCTACATATCCGGGAAGAGTGCAATTAACTGTGTAACAGGGTCAAAGTAGTACACAAACCTGACGGGAAACAGAGAGCCTTGCATGTTTTCAGTACTCAGTTGCTGCGCCTGAAGAGGGCTAACCACTGGAAAAGGCATGATGCATGCATGCCTTCCACTAATGAAAGCAAGCAGATTTTATCAGGCAAGCCCACGAACCAATGAAAGATCCTGACGTGACATGGATGGGGCTCCGAGCCCTTTTCTAACTCCTATAGTGTTTCACAAGAGAAACGCATGGGCAAGCGCATGCAACGCAGACTCGACCCTAAAAACAAGTGAACGATTAAAATACACATAAAAAGTGCAAAGTGCAATTTTTGCGATGAGGGAGGCACAGAGATGCCTTTTAACTACAATTGCACATTGAAAAATGATCTGAAATCCTGTTCTTGCAAACAGGATGCTGTTGTGCTGAGCGCCCCCCCCCTTGAAAGAAATATGGCTCTGGGAGATGGAGTCACCAGGGCCCAGAGAGGCTGGGGAGGGAGGCCACATGGCCCCTCCCACCCATTTTAATGATGGACAGTGTGTTTTCTTTACAATTACATGTTGAAAAAGATCTGAAATCCTTTGCAGAGGAGAATGCATTGTTCATTTATTGGAGCACAATCTCTTCTGTAGCATCTGTCCAAGACAAATGAGTCCTTTCTTGTCGTCTTCTGATCTCAGAGTAAAGCCTACAGTTCTCCAGTTTATATGCTGCTGAGCATGCAAAGGCGCCGAAAACCTAGGAGCTTTACCCATTTGGCCCCTCCTCTTCCACATTAGTAGTAAGAAATGGTACTGTCTCCGGGTGGATTGCCCACAGGCCCTATTTTGAAACCACTGTGTACAAGATCAAAGGCTGTGCACAGTGAGGGGTTGGCAGCCTGTGGGGGGATTGCTGCAGAGCCTGGCCGTGAACGGCGCAGATTGTCTGTGCATATGGTAATAAAATATTACTTTATGTTTAAAAAAAACAGAAATTCACTGAAAAAAAACAAAGGTTAAAGTCACTTCATAGTTTGGTGTGATAAAAAGATCTGTTTTTGTCAAAAAAATAACTTACAAATTCACTGAAAAAAAAACAAAGGTTAAAATAACGTTATAGTTAAGTGCATATGTCAGGGACAACATTAATGTTTTGAACAAAAAAAAACAAAGAAATTCCCCAGTTATAGTTAGCGGAGCGAACTATAACTTGCATCCCCCGCCATGCACCCCTTATGACCTCATATATTACATCACTCATGACATGGTCTGTGACATCATTTATGACATCTCAAATGACAACACTAGTTCAAAACGTTAATGTTGTCACTTAGATGTTCCCCTAACTATAACGTTACTTTCTTTCAGTGAGAATATATATATATTCACATTAGATAGATAGATAGATAGATAGATAGATAGATAGATAGATAGATAGATAGATAGATAGATAGATAGATAGATAGATAGCAATATATAATAGTGGTAAAAGTGAAAGTGTGTAAGGTAATAAGGTTTTAGCAGCTTACATTTGAAAATCCCTAGAAATTCAATTAAAAAACAAAGGTTAAAGTGGCGTATAATTGGGTGTTGTAATAATATAAAAAAAGTTTAAAAAACAAAAAAAGCTAAAATTCACCAGTCATAGTTTACTGAGCTAACTATAACTTGTGGCTGTGTACGCTAAACATGGTGATGTTAGCTTATCCACAATTGGCAAATTTAATTTACTTGTAAATCCCTAGTAAAGTGATCTGTATGTGCCCAGGGCCTGTAAATTAAATGCTACTAGTGGGCATGCAGCACTGATTGTGCCACCCACTACAGTGGCCCTTTAAACATGTTCCAAGCCTGCCACTGCAGAGCCTGCATGCAAAGTTTTACACTGCCAGTTCAACCTGGCAAGTTCACCCACTTGCCAGGCCCAAATCTTCCCTTTTATTACATGTAAGTCACCCCCAAGGAAGGCCCTAGCTCGCCCCAAGGACACGATGCAGTGGATTTAAAAAGTTGGACATGTACTTTTAAGTTTAACACGTCCTGGTCGTGAGAAACTATCGTGAGTTCACTACCGCAAGGCCTATCCCTCCCACAGGTTAACATTGGGATTACCTTGAAACAGCCTTTAAGTGTAATTTCCCACTGGAACCAGATAGAAATGTGGAGTTTGGTGTCTCTGGTCTCACAATTTACAATCACAACTGAAGGTGAAGTCAGATTTTAAATTGTAAGTCTGAAAATTCCACTCTTAGGAAGTTGGCATTTCCTTACTTTAACCATCCTGTGCCTCTGCCTGTCTCTGAATACATGTCTGGGGTGGGTGACAACTGGACTTTCTGCATTCCCTCTAGACAGTTACACAGACATTTACATCTTTATGGCCAATCACCAGGTTGATGGGCCATCCTGGGCTAGATGAAAAGGAGGATCTGACACTTACACCTGAATAGGGCTGTGATTGTCCCAACACAAAGAGCTGCATACCCCCTGTAGAGTGTCTGGAGCCAGGCAAAGAAGGGCAGGGACCTTGTGCACTTAAAAGGCCTCTCCTTGAAGTCCCCCGACTTCAAAGCTTTTAGGGCTCAACTGGGTATAAGTACTGGACCCCACCAACCAAGTGCACTTCTGGATCTGAGGACATTCTGCCAGGAAGAAGGACTGCTGTGCCTCCAGGATGGACTGCCACTCTGCAGAACTGCTTGGTTATGTTGGCCTGCTGCCTGCTGCTTCTTGCCTTGTAGTGAGAAGGATTAGGCTTGCCTCTCTACATGCTCTAAAGAGCTTAAATGGCTCCAAGGGCCTGTTGACTTGCCTCCTGTTCTGAGGTCTCAGGGCCATCAAGGACTTCCCACAAGTCTGCTCAGCTGCTGGACTACCTGCTGTGAGCCTTGTCCTGCCAAGAGGTGCCAATCCAATCCTGAGCTTTGAAAGGGTACTCTGCAGCTGTTTTCCTGCAAAAATAGACACATCAACACTTTTGGGCCGATCGGAACTGCTGCATCATCCCTTGACATTGATGCATCGCAGCTGAGGTCGAAGACTTTGCATTGCTTTCTGCGCGGGTCAGGACCCACACATCACTACCAGCCCTGGTACATTGCGGGCTGTGTGGCTCGACTCTTCGCCTTCATCGCAAAGGTTTGACAATGCTTTTCAAGGACATCGCATAGCCAGCTGCATAGCTTGACGAGGACGCATCCCCCAGATTGTGCGGAACTGAACTGATGCATTGTCTCGCATCACCTCCTTGACGGTGATGCAACCCCTCATTCAAGATACTTTTCAGTGGGCCCTCCATGGGTCCTGTAGGCAGCTTGCCCTCTATTGTGGTCGGTCTGAACTTTGAATTTGTCCCCGGTCTAGCTTGACCTCAAGTAACCTTTTAGCACTATTGATTTTTAAGCACTCTATTGCAGTTTATTCTTTGCAAAATCACATCTTGAATTCTAATGTTTGGATTTTTGTCGTTTTGGTCTTGGTTTACTCAAAAAAGTATTCTTTATTTTTCTAAACTGGTATGGAGTCTTTTTGTGGTGTTTTCACTGTGTTACTGTAATTTATGTATTGCAAAAATACTTTACACATTGCCTATTAAGTTAATCCTGACTGCTCTGTGCCTAACTTCCAGAGGGTGACCATAAGTTAAATTAGATCGTGTATCTCTCTTACCCTGACAAGGATTGTGATCCCTATTTGGACAGGGTGCATACCTCTGTCAATAGAATTGAAGGAATTATATGTGAAGAAAATGACACCTTAATATCTGTGGATGTAGTATTGTTCTACACCTACATAATGAAGGTTTGGATGTCCTCAAAAATTTGCCAAGCAAGTGATTTGTCTTGTATTTCTCTGAAATCGAGGTAATATTTGATATGACTATGCTCATATTGACCCACAGCTAATTATTTTTGCACCCTCACTTTCGTTTCTTGAACACAAATGTGTGTATTTGCTGCTACATTGACAGACAGTCCTGGAATCTGAGATTTAACCTCTCAAGTTCCATAGCCCCAGATGTAACCTATGTAGCGTTGCTTAGTCCAGGAGCGGAATGGCCAACAGGAAAGGGTGAGCTCAAAAAACCGAAAGAGGGAAGTCTTACAGTCTGTGTATAAATGGAAATCAGTTGCAGTGATGCCAAGGGGGAACCACTAATAATGCCCAAGCATACTCTTCTTGGATTTACTAAGTTACCTTTGGGGTAAGAGGAATTGGTCAGAAGGTACAGAATAGTGTTTGAGACCATACTATGGGTAGGGCATCCACTGTCCAGGTTTTCTCCGAATGATCTAGGGAACAATACTGGGGGAAGTAGAGTATTGTCCTCTGACCCAAAGAGATCTATCTAAGGGACTCCGAATGTCTGCGTTATCCTGTCAAAAACCCTCAGATGAAGACACAAGAAGGTTAAAGTATAAAATGAACAGCTCAGATAATCTGCTTAAGTTCTCCTTTCCTGGAAGGTAAACTGCACTGATGTGCATAAGATTGTTTTCTGCGCAGATGCCTGACTCTTGGGTCAAAAGCCATAAATCTAGTGGTCCTATTCCACCCCGGTAATTCAGAAAAGATATGGCTACCATATTGTCTGTTTGTACCCCGTCACGGATCCTGAGCTAAATGTATAAGAGCCAACAGCACTGCCTTTAGCTCCTTCTAACTGGTGGATCTGCTTAGTTCCTGAGGACCCCACTTTGCCTGCACCTCCATGGAATCCAGAGGTTCACCCCAGCTTGCCTTACTTGCATCCCTGTTCACTATCATGGGAAGTGAAAGGTAGAAAGGACAGCCCTTGGTCAGATTTTCTGTTAAGAGCCACTGTTGAAGGCAGGACGAAATCTGAGGTCACAGTAACTAGAAGTTTGAAGTTTTGTGATGACAGGATCCAAAACTCCAGCAGATGTCTCACTGAAAGATACCCATTCAGCAAATTCCTAGAAAACAAGGACACTTTGGATGACATATCTCATTGCACTGTTAACCACTCCTGGTCTGTGGGTTTTGGATTGGGCAGGAGACCCTGAGGATTAAATAGTAGTTTACCCTTCTCCACTCTGGCAGAAACACCTTTCCCACATCCATTTGAATACTGCTCCAATAATCTGGATTGATGGAACTAACCAGGATTTGGCTTGTATTACATAAAACATGTTCTTCCAGCATGCTGATGACAGTTGAAACATCCACCAATCACTTAGGAAAAGAAGGAGACACAATCAATCAATAATCGAAGTAAGGGTACACAGAAATTCCTAAGGAGCGTATTCTAACTGCCAAGGGGGACTAGAGCTTTGTAGAAACAAACCAACTGGTATAAATTGGAACTGATATGATTGTCCCATGAACAAAATCTCGGAAACTTCTGCGATTATTTGTGCACTGGGAAGTATAAGTATGCACCCAAAATGTCTATTGAAGACATGAAGTCCCCTTGTTTAGGCAACTGAATCATACTTTAGGTCTGGTACAACCCTGTACCCTCCTGATGAACTGATGACATTGAATAGCAACCTATTCTTCTCTGTTCTTGTGGAGCAGCTACAATTGCTTCTTTTTTCAGAAGGTTTTTTGACATCTTCCAACAATGCATTGTGACGTACAACGTGCCAAGGCACAGGGGTCTGAAGAAAGTTCTTTTGAGAATCTCGTAAAAAATTACGAGATACCATTAGAGGACGATCTCCAAAGCCCATTGGTCCTCAATGTGTTTCTCCTACTTCTTTAGAAAACATTTCATACAATCCCCAACTGGACTCAGCAATCCCCAGTTGACTCGACACCCTTTTCTTGCTGTAGTCATGCTTTTGGAGGGGCAGGGGGATTAGGGGTTGAGTTGTCAGGCACCAGGATTAGTTCAAGACATGCCCCCCGGTCATGACCTCTGATTCGAAAGAGCAGGACTGCTGCTGTACCTCCAAACACTCTTCTATATAGAGTTCCTCTTCTGCTGAAGCTTGAAGTTACAGTTTGTAACAACTTTCTATCCTCTGCTGATTATTTCACTAGTTCTTAAAAATTCCGGACCAAAAGGCCTAGAACTTAAGAATGGAAGCTGCACTGATAAAGCCTTCTGGCAGGAGTCTGCCTTCCAGGAATGCCTCCATAAATGTCTTCTGGTTCCCACCGCTTCCCCTAAAGACAACTGAACTGTCCCCAGTAAGTTGGAGAAAACATCAGAGAGGAAGTAAATTTGTTGCTCCATAATGGCCAACGAAGACAAGAAGTCAGCGTCATTCTGGATTTGTTCCAATCATAACTAGAAGTCTTTAAATAAAGACTGGATGGTGCTCTGCTCTTATGAAATTTTAAGCTGCATACGATCTCTTTACTACTGCCACCACCTACTTGTCTACAGTTTCATGGAGTGAAGCTGCTTCCAAAATAATTGCTTACTGGGAGGAGAGTCCCACCATAAGGGAATATACCTTAATTGCTGGTGAATATTCTTCAGCAAAGTTCTGCAAGGGTGTCTGCAAACTAAACATTTTGGAAAAGACTGACGTTCTACATCTCTCCATTTCATAGACAGCACCTTCTTTATTGCAGCCTGCACTGGCAGCGACCCTACTTCTCTTTGTGGGTAGTTGCTGAAGATATCATCTTCATTGTCTACATACCGAGTTTCAGGCAAGGCTAAATTCCCTCTCAGATGCTGCTGCGACCCTACCTCCTCCTCCTCCTGAAAGGAAAACTCTGAAGGCTTCCTTTTCTTGGCTGCCTTCGTCCCCATGGCTTCCCCTCAAATGCGAACAGGATGCTGAAAAGGTTTTCTTGTATACAGTGGTTGCTCCGCAACCAAATCTCATACTTGCGAGACTAAATACATTTTAATAATTTTTTATAAGAATCACTTATCCTATCTCTCCAACTTGTGTGTGTCTGAGCGAAGGAATAGGTAAGCAAACAAATATTTTAATTCTCAGCCCTAACCATTTTGCCACCAGAGAATTTAAGTATTACTTTACTGCAATCAGGCCACTAATGGAATGACCCAGGTTGCCAGAGTAGAAGACTTGGCTGCTGCAGCATGCCCAATGGTCCACCTGATCTGTAGGGTGTCTGCTTAACAACAACACACCTGGGGGAACACTAAAGATGACAAGTTTTAACTGCCTCCTAAAGCAGGACCGGACAAAGGATAATGCAGATGAGTATGAAATTAAAATAACATAGATGTTATGTTTGGAAAGTATATGCTACATTCCACCTGCACCCGGAGAGGTGCACTACGTTCTCACCCTGTCTTTGAGATGACCCATGATAGACACTCGGGTCATGTGACAATGGACATAATTTAGAGTTGGGTGGAGGGGGTTACTCCATGACAACTGTGACGGATATCCTGTCCGCCGTATTACAATGCCGTTATAGCCGGCGGACTGGATAACCGTCATGTTTGTGTCAGAGTAACCCCTCCACCAAACTCTAAATCAGGCCCAAAGAAAATAAAAGAACCCCGAGTGCACACTGCGTGGTTCAGTTAACCAGCACCTACCATCGGAGTGACGATTTGCAGTGCTGCACCTGTTTCTGCTGCCTACTGAGCACCACTCTAGCCTTGTGCTTGTAAACCGCCCAGCATAACAATACCCTCAGTTTGAAGCGTCCTGCGGAGGCTG
The DNA here is from genome assembly GCF_031143425.1 of Pleurodeles waltl. Taxonomy (NCBI): domain Eukaryota; kingdom Metazoa; phylum Chordata; class Amphibia; order Caudata; family Salamandridae; genus Pleurodeles; species Pleurodeles waltl. Next base: position 177,264,402 of record NC_090437.1, read on the forward strand.
AAATAAAAGAACAGTAAGTGCTTTACTTCTGACTCACTATTGTAGTTCACAACAATAAAAAACTGGCAGCCACGTTTGCAGTTTTTTTTATTTTAATGCTTGCCGTGATTGGGGGCCGGGAGAATTCCACCAGTAAGGACTGGGACGAGGAAGACAGGCGAGAAGATAATACATGTTAACCTGAATTTATGTTGTTGCCACATGGTCGTAGTCATCACTACAGTTATTCGCTTTTGTTTTTCATTGTTGGCGATTTGTCTCGGACTTATGAATTTACATTTAATTTGGTAGCTAGTAGCCAGTAAAAATTGGAGAGAATAGTGGAGAAAAATTGGGCTAGTTATGCATGTCCAACAATAATTCTTGCAGACTTTTAACATAAAAAAAATCAAAAGCTTTTAAGTATATCTGTATTATACAATTATTGTATTTATTCCTTATTAAATAAAGTAGGATGCTCCCAGTTCTTTCATCATCTGCATTTAATTGGATATTTATTAGATTTATGTAGATACTTATGGCACACTGGTATCTACACCTCAATCTCTTGATAAAGTTATCAAATATATTTCTCCATTGGTCATATGGACCTGGGTTGGGAGCATAGTTCTGTAGAAGTTCAGGAAAATAAGAGAAGTATTCAGCATGAAGCTTCACACTTAGTGAAAACCTAGCAGAGAGAGAGAGATCTGTTCCCTCTCAGTGCCACGAAAAGTCTGCCATTTAAATATAGCAGTAGTTCAAAAACATGCATATCTCCTTCTTACCATCAAGAACCAACCAAACAGCTGAACGTGATGGAAGTCAACATACTTCCCAAGTTCTCATCTCATCGAAACTGGGAAATGCAGCTGCCAACCTTGAACTTCCCTCCATCTTGGTAAGCAGTAAATAGATGGCCTCCTTTGACATTATTTTCTCTGAGTTTATTGCCAACTACCTCCCCACAGGCCTTACAATCAGTCGTCTAATACAAACAATAAGTCTTTCTCTGGCTAACGTGAAGCATGATAATGCACCTGCAGAAGAAAATGTTAACACATTGCAAATTTAAGAAGGCATTTTCAATCAAGGCCTTATGTCAGTTTAAGCTTTTGGAATCAAAATGGCCATGGGCTACTGTTCGAAAGTGCCTCTTTTGACATGGTCACCCCCCACTTTTTGCCTGGTTTCTCGTGCAATTTTGACTGAAAGCGCACTAGGTCCCTGCTAAGAAGGTCGTCAGTGCCACATCTAATTCCCTAAAACTGCACAGTCATTGTTCCCAGTTGCAAACCTTTAGTTGCCACTGTAAGTCCCTAGTAAATGGTACGCCTGATACCTAGGGCATGGATACTGAAGGAAGGCCCCTGAGGGCTACAGCACAGATTGTGCCACCCTAAGTGCACACAGTGCTGCCTTCGCAAGCTGCGTGTCTTGGTGCAGACCTAAAATGAAAACATGACATGGCGCACAGCCTGTGTGCCTTGTTCCCTGAACACTGCATGCAATATTTGTAAGTCACCCTTCTGGCAGGTCTTCCAGCCCTAAAGGCAGGGTGCATTATATATTACATATGAGGGCATACCTGCATGAGCAGATATGCCCCTGCCATGTCTTTGTTGATTCTCAGACATAGTAAGTGAACAGTTTAGCCATTTTAACTACATGTACTGGACACTGGTCATTACGAGTTCCCCAGCCACCTGATGGCTCCACTGACAATAGGGATGTTTTGTATCAAACATCTCATATTATTAAAACCCTGACTGAATGCAGTGATGGATTTAATAATATATGCACTAGGAGGGCACCTTGGAGGTGCCCCTTAAAACCTACCAACTCCTAGAGTGGGCACTGACTGGTCAGAACAAGTGCAGCTACTTTAGACAGAGTCTGTCCCCCTGAGGTGAGAGCCAATTCTTTCAAGGGCTCAGAACAAAAGCCTGCTCTGGGCAGAGGTATAACCTTCTCTCCAAGGCAGGATGGACAGTCCAGGGCGGGGAACGTCAATGGCCTTGCTGCCTTTGAAATGCAACATAGGCTTCTCCAAAATAGTGGAGGAGGCTGACCGCCAGTTCCTGACCCCACTTTTAGCGGCAGGACTGGAGGAAAATATAGGTAAATAAAGAGGAGTACCCACTTCATGCCAGTCCCACCCCTAGGGAGGACGAGCGGAAGTGGACACTACTGTTTAAATTCCCCTATCTTGCAGGGAAAGAAATAGGCCAATAGGGTTAGGGCTATGCCGCTTACCAAAAAAAGTGGTCATAGGAAGGGTGTAGTCACCATAAGGGTGACTAGCCCATTGGCTACCACCTGGGACTCCTTGTGACACCCATAAATTCAGTATTTAGGTGGCACCCTCGAACCCTAGAATCAGTTTTCCTGTTGACCTAAGAAAAGCCGGACAAAACAGAAGTCGCCCAGCAGAGAAGACTGAAGACACCAACTGACTTGGCCCCAGCCCTACCTTCCCGCCTGCAGCCTTCAAAGAAACCTGCGCACCAGAAGACGACTGTCCTGCATTGCAGTGACCTCCAAAGCCTTGGGAGGACTGCCTGCCTTCAATAAAGAACAAGAACTCCAGTGGACTGTGGACCTGTCCAAAAGAAACATCTCCAAAGAAGAAAAAAGTCTATCTGATGAACTGAGAACCCGCCACATGGAACCACCTCTGAACCCAACGGCCCCAGTCCAAGTGGCCTACCAGTCCAGTGAAGGTTCCCCAGAGCTTCTGACCCAGGATCCATGGTTGGCTGACCCCTCTCAGACTCCACAGCAACACCTGCAGCCTAAATCCGAGGGCTTCCCCTGACCACTACCTTCCCTGTCAGCTGTTTCTGATGCCAAAGGAAACCCCTGCACCTGGAGCCCTGGGGAGCTAGACCGTTGGTGTTCGTATGACCCCTGGCATCTTAACTCACCTAGGCAGCTCTGGGTTGACCTCTCCCGGCCCCCTGGCCAGAGCCTGCAGCCTGTTTCTTAAAATGATCTCCTGCATTGACTAACATTGGGAGACCGACACTGTGTTGGCACTCTGCACCCGGCTGCCCCTATGCAGCTGAGGGTGTACGTTTGGTGCTGCCTTGTGGCCCCCCCTTGTCCTTGCTTCAACCCCAGGAGATCCACCCCTGACCCCGCTCTACTCACCTGTAAGTAGAGCTGCAGCAGATAACCCCTGTCTTCATTGGATAGCATTGGGTGCCCAACAGTGTATTGGCACACTGCACCCAGCGACCCCTCTGCTGCTGAGGGTGTACGTTTGGTGCTGCCTTGTGCAATGCGCCCCTCCACCCGTGGGGCTTGCCTCAACCCCCAGAGACCAACCTCTGACAACATCTGTACTTACCTGGGAGCAGTGCGTCTTCAGTCCCCTAGTCTCCATTGACTAACGCTGGGCACCAACTCTGACTTTGACCTTGGCACCCAGCTTCCACCGTGCCGCTGTGGATGCCCACATGATACCAACCTGAACCTTGCCCGGTGCTAGCCTGAAACCTTGAGGACAGGGGTTGTAAGTTCTGTACTTACCTGAGAAACTGCATTCTTGTTTTCCTTCTATAGGTTAACATTGAAGACTCTGAAGATTGCACTGTCGATTTTTGAAACAGCAAAGTACTTTTAATTTAAAAACTGCTTACCTTATAATAACGTTTTCTGATTCAAAGGATATATAAAAGCAACTGTTATTTTTCTAAATTAGTCTTGTATTTATTCTTTGAGTGTGTATCTCATATATTGTCTCTGTGAGTGCAACAAATGCTTAACATGACTCCCTGATAAGCCTAGCTGTTCGTCCACACTACCACAAAAAAAGGCACTAGACCCATCTATTTCTGCCTCTGCAAACCTTTGGGATCCACTGGACTCTCTGCACAGTGCACTTCATTTTAGTGTACTATACAGAGAGCCAGCTTTCTACAGTTGCGTTACAAAATACATAGAAATTAGAGCAATAATCAATGCTAAATGTGAATATGCACAACATGGTTACAACAGCCAATTGATCATCCTACTACACACACACAATCACACACACATATATAACATTAGTGCTGCAATGAATTTACTATATTGATTTGTTTAAATGAAACACACATGTTAATGAAATTAAATCACACATTGAATATATATGACAAATGATTATATACATGCATATTCATGACATACATCCTCCATCTTTTGTTTTCAAGAAGTTTCAACTCATCATAGAACCTACACTGACTCTCCTCTAGCTCTATGTCCCTTCTCTTTTTTTTACTTCGCTTCCATGTTGATCCTCTCTGTGTAATTTGTAGCAGCTATACATCCTAAACTTGACAAACAAACAGATCACACAGATGGCAATTACTATAACGGGTCTGAATATCAAACCAAGATATCCACTTCCCAAGTTTTCAAACCAATTTTCCAACTACTGCAAATCCATTCCTAATTGTTTCCCAGGCACCTGTGGCTTACAACTCTTCCAATCTTCCTTCAATACTGAAATGTTCCTAATGAATTTCCTTATCTCCTCACTCTTATCTGGTACGTAGGTACAACATTGTTGAACTTTCAACATTTTACAGATTCAGCCCACCCTTCATGAGAAGGATGTCTAATGCAAGGCTGTTCTGAAGAACCACATAGCTAATGGCTTTCATTTCAGGGTTAATAGCTAACAGTGATCCAGCTGTACTAGTAACTAACGCATCTACTATAGTGGATAATTTCCTAATCTTGGGATCATTTAAGACTTCTCCAACAGAAGGGATCATTGCACCAAAGATATCACCCACATTTTCAGAAGCACCACTACTATGTTTTGCCAAGCATATGACCCTCACACTGGGTCATTCAAATGTTCCACATGATAAATCTTTGGGAAACTATAGCCAAATAGCAAATGCCATTCCTAGGCAATGAAAAATATGCATACCCCCCCAAACAGAACAAACTTCAGGGATAACAGGATCCTTCGCTCCTAAAGGTTGGCCTCAGTTTCCTCCGTATTCAAAAATATGCTCACAGTCATTCCTTTCTATAAATTGAGTATGAATTACAGATTTTAATCTAAGCACAAACAGTTTACCCTTTTGTTTCCAATGTAAAGTCAACGCGGGTGAAACCACTGGCCCCTCAGTGCTCTAAATCTTCCTTAGCCCACTTATTTTTGTTCCTTACCTGTTCTCCATCCTGCATTCATCATCATTCTCCTGTCCTCCTCTGAATCAAAAAAGATTTTCTGAATGTCAGTTAGAGAACAAGTCAATTGTACCTATGAGCAGTATCTAACCTTGCAATGGGCTTGAATAAACTCAGCGTCAGTCTCCTCCTTAGCATTGAGGTATGGTTTACAATGTTTGAACATAGGGAATTCAGAAAAAACGAAATTATACTTTGGAAAATAATTCCACAAAATGACGCAAATGCAATGCTAAAAAAGTATAAATATGGCCTTAAGTTCTTAAGGTAGTGATCAAACATATAAACTGTTACTTGCAATATGTTGTCCTGGCCGCTGTACATATCAACAGTTATCGCAAATTGGCCATGGTCAGTTTCTTGTGAAGCAGCTGTAAAAACGTTACCCCCCAGCAGCACCCATGAGCCAAGCTATTACCACCGGCCTGCAGGAGCGGATGTTATGGTTTAGAAAGTCATGTTTTAGCAGCTTCCTTCTCTCTGTGCCTAGAGCTGGGCAGGTACAAAAGGTGTGCAACAATGATTCCTGATTATAGCCACATAGGCAGCAGTTTTGGTCAGAATACTGATCTTTCCAGGATGGGCGAGCGTCCTTGGTAACGAAGAATCCCATTTGATAAAGCAAGAATTGATGGTTTTGTTTAATGGAGAAGTATTCACCTAAGTAACCTTGGGGGGACATAGTCGAATAAGACCCCAAAAATGCCCAGGCATGCCGTCTTTTGGCTAAGAAGGCCTTGTCTGTGATGAATGAAGGGGAGCGGACAGAGATGTTAACTAAGCTATTGAATCTGGACTTCCCCATGCCACATTTCCATTCTTCTTCCATACCTAGGCTAATAATGACTAGCTTTAGGTAGCTTCCCCAAGATCTTTTTCTATTACTGATTTGTTGTGCCTGCACTTCTTGCTAGCAGGAGTGAAGTTTGGAGGTATTCTCCGCAAGCCGTAGTCTCCATGATGCTTTGAGAAAGGCTCCCTGTCACTGAAAAACCTTTTTTTAAGCCCATCTCCAATCTGACCTAGGCCAGGGAGGCGCTTTTCAAAATGTTAAAAACAGCCTTTTATGCTTTAACTTGGTTGGCATTTAATGAGGGAATCTCCCGGCCCTGTAGTACTTCGGTCCCATAAGAAATGGCTTGAAGCAACTGGGCTGACATGATTTTTAGGCGATAAGACCAATTGGACAATGCAGCTCCCTCTTAAGCAACTTAAAACTATATGTTAGTGAGTGGGCCTTTGCCTGGATCGACAGCAGGTGGCGTTTCCATTTCAGACGTAGTTCGAGATGGACTCCTAAATATTTATATGACTGCACCACCTCCACTTTTTTTCCTCCTAGAAACCACTTAAACGATTCATGGTTCGCTCCAAGGAGCCTCATTAGTTTTGTTTTGGCCAGGTTTATTTCTAGACCTTGCTGGTCCATAAAAGTTTTAAGCGCTGATAGACTCTGTTGAAAGCATCGTGGGGTGTGACTCAGTAAAAAGATGTCAAAGGCATATTGTGGGCACCCGACTTTCTCTGGGCCTAAAGCCGGGGGAAGGCTATTTACCTGTGCCAACGCCCCAGCAAAGTCTGCCAGATATAAATTAAAAAGAATTGGGGCCAGAAGACAGCCTTGCTTTAGGTCAGACTTTGTGGGTATTCTTTTTGTTAGTCTGGCGCTATCTCCGATTTTGACCTGGACCCAGGTGTCAATGTAAATGTCTATAATGGCCCTTAGCAGGTTGTACGGGTTGCCCCATTTGGCCAGCTTGGACCAAAGCCTTTCCCTAGGGACCTGGTCGAAAGCAGACTTGAGATCAACAAAACATGCATAAAGGGTCAACATCCTGTGACTAGCCTTTTCCACAATAAGGGAGAGAGTGATTAGATTTGTTGAAGTTCCCATGCCTGCCATAAAGCCCGTTTGAAATCTTGGGGGTAGCTTGTTTTCATCTGCCCAGGTTTGAAGATGTTGTAACAGGCAGGAGCTATTTAGCTTAGCTTCCACATCGATGAGAGCTATTAGCCTGTATTTCGAAGGTAGGGACAGATTTCTGCTTTTAAAGATACTATGTATGATGCTGCCTCTCCACGATTCTGGGATCCCGTTGGCATGAGCAACGGTGTTAAAAAGTGGTGAGAAGTACTGCGCCCAGTATTTTAGATAACATTTAAAGATTGCGTTTGGGAGCCCGTTAGGTCCAGCAGCCCCTTTGGACTTAATCTTCCTAATCAGACCGTCTAGTTGTTCTGGCTCCCAATCTTGATTGTGATTTTCCTTCTCGGGGATGGTCTAAAGCATCCCCTCTGCTTGCTGACTTGATGGCTGGTTATTGCTCAGGGGTGGTTGGACCCCCATCAATTTGACTGTAGTCTTGGCTGGTGTTTCTCTGCCATCTGTTGGCCCGCACAGATTACAGATGTGATTCTCCCAAAAGGCTGGGTCAATCCCGAAGCTGTGGTGTCTGTTTTTTCCCAGTGCCAGTTCATTCACCAGCCCCTAGAAGAGCTTGCTGTTTTGTATTTTGCTTTCCCAAAGTAATTTGGTCCATGAATATTCTTGAAAGCATTTCTTTGCAGACCAGCAATCGATACTTTTTTTTCATGGCCCGACGGATCGCTTTACCAGTTTCCTGGCATGCTGCGCAATTTGTGATTTCTGTGTGCACAATGCTTTATTAAACCAGGGCTGTCTGAATCAATCCTTCTTGAGTCGGAAACCAATCGCTGAAAAGCTGAATTGGAGGTAGCCGGAAATTTTGAAAGCAGACCACAACTTACCTCGCCCCAGTCTTCGTTCCAATTCCCTTTGAAAGTGGGCTCCTTTTGTTGCATGACTGCTAGGTTTGTTCTCTCTTCTAGGGACCCTGCCCTTTGATACACCTCATCCATCACGGCCGCTATCCCTTTCTGACTCCATTTTAGTCTCTTAAGATTGAACATAGCTGGGGGTGTAATTAAGTTGCTTGAGGATTGCAGCTTCTCAGATCTGTATGCCAGTTCCAATGTTTGTGGGAAATGATTGCTCTCGGCTCTACATCTAATTTGAAAATTCCGCACCAGGGGTGCTGCAGAGTTGTTTATCAGGTTATAATCGATGATTGAGCTTGTTTTTCCGCTTACAAAGGTTATGGATACTGGAGAGTCCTTTTTTCCATTTAATAATGTTAGGCCTAAATGTACCAGGTTTTTCCTGTGAGTACTTGCAGTTCCGTTCTTTGCAGTTCCTCCTTTTGTGGTGAGCAGTTTGGGACGGAAATCGCTACTGATGATGAATATGGACTTTTTGTGTTGTCTTTGTAAGACCTTAATTCATTCGCCAAGCGTTTCCACTTTCCCCCCTTAGAATTTATTTTTGGGTGAATGTACACATTTATGAGGATTAACTCTATTTGACTACTATGCGGCCTACCAAATGTGACCTTGATTGCCTGGATCCAGCTTGATTTTGTGTCAGTTGAGACTTTATGTCCTATGAGTGCCGTGGAGACCATGGTTGCCAGGCTTCCTTTTGCACAACCATATTTACTGGCAATCTTTGCTGGTTTGTATGGTGATGTCATACTCCTTTAGAAAGGATTGCGTTTCTGGGTCTTGTAATATTGATTCAATGCCGTGGATGTTCCATGATCAGATGTTGACATATGGTCTGACTAAACATTGGCCCCTGGACTTTTGGCTGTTGTCAGGGATGTTTTTATGGTATATGGGGCTGGAGCTCTTTGGAAGCCCAAAGAATGAGGCCTATACCTGTTTCACAAGCATGCTTACGACCATTAGATTTTCCTTAACTGAGGAGATTGTATCTGTTGCCCCTCTTAGTAAGTACTGATTTATTGCGGTACAAAGGGGCCTGCAGCAGGCCTGAGAAGCGAATATGATCTATTTGTCACAGTTCGATACCCCATGAATGAAAATTGTCAGAAAATGAAATTAGTAGATGTACTAGGCCTACTGTGGTCCATGTGGTGAGTGTAGCCTCTTGGTCGCTCCTTAGTGGATTGGGGTTAAATTCAAAGGAAAGCAGGTCTGCTGATGAGAACTGGGATATGTCTCTTATTTCCCCTACCAACTTTAGGATGTTTCCTCTATTGAGGATGTCAAAATTCCCCTCTGACTTAAAGTGTGGACTAGTAGTTTGTGCGCCTCTGAAGACGTAGTGGCTGACGGAAGCACCAATAACCTTTCCCTGCATTGGATCAGTGGGGGCCCCTTAGGACCCACTTCTAGATGACACTGAGGTGAGTGGTTTGACAGTAAACTGGTGGTAGATATGCTTCTCTCTTTCCCTCTTTGGTCCAAGGCCTCCTCCTCAGGCTTCTGGTTGGTATAGTCTGTTGGTATAGGCTGATGATCTATTACGCTACGAGGCTCTGCGCTTATGAGAAAGCACGCTGGTATGCATTACGTATGGACTAGATTTTTGCTTCCTGGCTTGCTGGTCGGATTTGCCTCTTTCTTCTCATTGTCTTTTCCCTTTGTCAATTGTCCAAAAGTAGGGCTTTGTTCCTTGCTTCTCCGACCCCCGCCAGCAGGGAATGCAAGTGAACTTTGGGAGCTTGGACTTGGATTGGGCCATTCCTTGGCAGCTGAAGTCTGTTTAAAGTCTGGTGGACATAATGAATTTGCATTGGCATTAATGGCGTTTGGCGCAGCCGGCTGCCTCTGTGGCGCAAAGAATTGCCATATGTTTTTCTGCTTGTCCGGTCTTACTTTTTTCCGTACTTTCCTTTGCTTCTTCTTTTCCCTTTTTGATTTTGATGACATTGGGCTTTGTGGGGCGCTGTGGAGGGCATTCACCTCAGTTGTTATTGTGGTGCTTGTACATTTGCAGTTTTCCCTGTATTGTGGACCCCCTCCTGTGAACCAATTGATGACTTTCCGGGCTCTGTGTGCCCTGTTATCTGTGGGGAGGTTAACATTGATGGCCCCTTTGGCGCATTTTCCATGGATGTGTTCTTTTCTTCATGTTTTTCTAATTCTGAGACTCAGAGTGTTTGCCTTGTGTTTAGGGCCTGGGCCATGACTTCCATAGCATTCCATTGAGAATGGGAGCGATGACCTGAGGCTTGCTCCCTAAGGGAACACAGTCACCTGCCACTTGTTGTAAATAGTTGTACTTTTGGGCTCTTAGAATCAGGTCGTTCAGTGCTTGTAGCTTTGATTCAATACCCACGTTCTATTTGACCATGATGTTAAGTAAGTCAACTTGAATACCTTGTTTATCCACCTAATGCTTTATTGCAACTGCCATAACGTCGAGCGTCGACAGCAGTGAGCCCCTTGTGTTGGCTGGAACCTCCGATTGTGGCCGAGAATTTTGTGTGCGTCCTGGAATGGGCTTAAGGGGATTACGGAGTTCATCAATTCCACTTCATACTTTTGGATAGATTTATGGCGGAGGGGCGATCTTTTCCTGCACGGTGCTGGCCTTGCCCCCAAAGGAGACCATATTCAAGAGTTCTACCAGGGGGTGGTCGTGGGTGCTGGCAGGATCCGGCGGTGCTGGATCCTTCCTTGTTCGTGGCCTTGGGGATTGACCCTCCCAGCTACTAAACTCCAAGGCTGAAATGGACTCTGGAGAATCCGCTCTATCAGTTTCGGCCTTCAAGCTCCCAGCAGTAAGAGGGGAGTGTGATTTTTGATTGTTGCTGGAATCTGACCATTCAGACTTTTGCAGTTTGGTGGTTTGAGTTATGAGGGAAAAGACCTCTTGGGATTCTTTCTTGGACCTCTCCCCTACTGCTGAGTCTCTTGGTTCTGTTAGTTCTGTTCATTCCTGCAATCTTGGGTGCCAGACAATTAAAAAGCCTGTAATTTTGTACCCCACTTTTTTTGCTGGTGGCGCTAATGATGTTTTGGAATCGTTCTCCCACTATTCCATTGGCTGATCTCCTTCATTTAGCAAGGCACCTAAGCATGCTGTCGATGAATTCGCTGGGGAGCTTTCCCTTGTTCTTTTTGGTGGCTGTTTCCTTCCCCCATTGGGACCCCCCCCCAGAGCTTGCACGTTCAAATAGTTCTTGCCTGCTGGATTAAAAGTTAAAGGGATCAGCGGCGGTGGGCGTCACCTGTGAAATTGTTGATGGCTTTTAGTTTCTGCTCCTTGAGAGGTCAGGGACCGCTGCTTCAGCACATGAAGGGTGGAGAAACCTTGCTCTTCGGAACGAGCGGTTTTAGGACACTCCCGTTGGCACTGGGGTTGGGGTATTGTTAGTTTTTATCCAGTGAAGATCAGGTGGCATCGGAGAGAAGGGCTCTAGGGAGGATTCCAGGTGGGGTATGAGCGGGTCTCACTGGGGGATTCACAAGCCACACCCAAGCCTAACTGGGCCGCTTCTGTGAACCCCCAGGGCTCGCACTCAGCAATGGCTGACTACAGCAGCTGCGCTCAACCAGCTCCCTCCCACCGAGCACCTCCACACCTGAATTGATTGGAGGCCTGATTTCCTGCTGCTGGTTCTAGCGTTCTATGTACTGCCGCAAGACTGTTGGAGCTTTTTCCTTTATTTTCGGCGATCCGCTCCTCTGGCTGCGTCTCCTCTGGCTGTGTGGTGGATGTTTGCACAGTGTCCCTGGCAGCCTTGCAACCCCTGGCTCCCCTTGGGTCCAAGGCACCTCTGTGACAGGCAGGTAGGACCAGTCCTCAGTCTGGTGCGCACACTTTGCCGTCCGTTTGCCAATTTCCTCCAGGACAGTATGCAGTATGCCTTCCACAGGCAACGTTTGTCTCTCTCCCTCCTGCCTTCTTGGCCAGTTGTCTCCAGCTCCAACATGACTGGTTACACCACTAGGCGCTTTGCCAAGATCAAGATCGGCTTCCACTTGCACCACAGGCCAAGACTCTCTTTCTGCCTCAACTCCAGGCACTGACCCATCAAGACCCTTCTCAAGCAAAGGGTATGTTTCTTCCACAGCAAACTCCGGTAAGAACAATCAGCTCAGCCACTTGTATGGAGGCTACAGCACAGAGCCAGGAGGCTTCCACCCTCCCTCAATAGTACAAACTGCATACACAGCTCTTAGGATTCCCCCACCATCTTTTAGGCAGGAGCCATCCATGAACATTATGTAATCAGACTCTGCCAGGGGCTCATCTCGATTATTGTGTCTCGGCTTTGTGCATAGTTCTGTGACATCCAGACAGTTATGTTTCACTTCCCCATCATCATTTTCATCTTCAGGCAATGGTAACAAAGTAGCAGGATTCAACTAAGCACACTGCTTCAGTGTAATGCAACAAATAAAGTCTGTTCATATTTGGTCAACCTGCCGTTCATCAGGTGCTTAGTCCAAATATGCATCAGCAATATCTTGATGGAATGGTGTACCATGACAGTAAGAGGGTGTTCCATGACTATCCTCTCATATTTTTCAGTGCTGACACCTCCTACCGCTACAGTTTCAAGGCAGCTGGGTAGTCCTGCGGATATAGAATCAAGAGTAACAGAAAATAAGCCTCAGGTCTTTGTACAGCCGAATGCAGTTGTGTAAGCACTGAAAGAGTGCGGCCTCCCTCTCACTGCACAAAAGTGTAAAAGCTTTGTTATAATCAGTCATTCCTAGTGCTGAGGCACAACCAGGACATTCTCTCAGCTCTAGGAATGCAACCAGACGGTGGTTGTCCCATGGTATTGGATCAGACACATCCTTGTGTGGCAAGCTCTGTAAAGGCTTGTCCACTAGGGACAATTGGGTATCCACTGTCGACAGTAGGCCACCATTCCTAGAAACAGCCTGACTTCTCTTTAGTTTACTGGAGGGTTCATCATCTTTAATATGGCAGAGGCTGTCTCTTGTGACACCTTCCTTGCTTCCTCTCAATGTGGTGTCCTATATATGGGACTTCTCTTTGACAGTATTGTAACATTACTTGGGGACACTTTGGGGGTCATTCTGACCCTGGCGGTAAAATCCGCCAGGGCCAACGACTGCGGGAGCACCGCCAACAGACTGGCGGTGCTCCCTTGGGCATTCTGGTGTACCGCCAGTTTTCCGCTGCCCTGGGGAATCCTCCATGGCGGCGCAGCTTGCTGCGCCGCCATGGGGATTCCGACCCCCATACCGCCATCCTGTTCCTGGCGGTTTTGGCCGCCAGGCACAGGATGGCGGTATGGGGTGTCGTGGGGCCCCTGGGGGCCCCTGCAGTACCCATGCCAAAGGCCCCACCAAGATTTTCAGTGTCTGCCATGCAGACACTGAAAATTGCGACGGGTGCAACTGCACCCGTCGCACCCCTTCCACTCCGCCGGCTCCATTCGGAGCCGGCATCCTCATGGAAGGGTGTTTCCCGCTGGGCTGGCGGGCGGCCTTCTGGCAGTCGCCCGCCAGCCCAGCGGGAAACCAAGAATACCCGCGGCGGTCTTTTGACCGCGCAGCGGTATTCTGGCGGTCCCAGCCAGGCCGGCGGCTTCCGCCGCCAGCCGGGGTCAGAATGACCCCCTATATGTCCATTCTCGGTTAAGTGTTTCAGTAACGTAATAACATCATGTTTAGAGCATTCCTGAGTATCCAACGCCACTAGCAGGTCATTGATGTATTGAACCAGGACAGAATTGCAGGGCATTACCAAGGACTCAAGATTCTTTTTGATGATTTGATTTAAAATCAAAGGGTTTTCTGTGTAGCCTTGTGGGACTCTGCACTATGCCAAAAAACTGTTTTGGAACCGGAAGGCAAAAAGGTACTGACTGTCCTCATGCAAAGTTATAGAGAAGAAAGCCTGACACGAATAAATCACAGTGAACCACTCAGCCGTGCATGAAATCTGAAACAGTAGCGCAGCTGGATTTGTTACCACAGGACAATAAGGTATTACATTGCTATTAATATTTCTAAGTTCCTGCATAATGCAACTCTTACCCCTTGGTTTCCCAAGGCCCGTAATGGGTGAATTACATGGACTTCCCATTATCTCTCTCAAAATGCCTTGCTGCATCATTGACTCAATCATTGGAGTAATCCCAGTTATCGTTTCAGCCGTTAAATGTACTGAGGAGTTCTAGGGTACTCATCATTTGGCTTGACTTTTATACAGACTGGCTCAGCTCCTTTTGTGAGACCTATATCCTTTCCTGAAAAGTCCCTGACTTCAGGCTTCATCGTATCCTCAAGATCTGGTGGTAAGCCATTGGTTGTCATCAAAGGGTACAGCACAACAGCTGTCCCTTGGCTTGACAATTTGAAACCCACAGCTTCAGAATGAATCTGAAACTCCACACTCTTCGATGTGCAATATATGGTACAATTGAATTTACATAACAAATCACATCCTAAAATATTCACAGGGCTGGAATCACACACCATGAACTGGTGTCTCTCTTCAAATGACCATATTTCAACTGAGACTTCCTTGGTGAAAGTCTGTCATTTTTTTATTGCCAACTCCTACAACTTGAATTCTTTTTTCCAAGAGGGGTAGGTTTGGAACTTTTGCTGTTCTAACAGTGGAACGAATAACACCAGTGTCAAACAAGAAGGACACAGGATTGCCATTTACCTCACTTTCTCCGAATGGACCAGTCTGGTCTACCTCTAAGACTGCCCCAATATGCAATCTCCCTCTTCCCTCAGGCACCATCATTGTGACAAGTTAGAGCCGTAACCTTCAAATGTGTCAAACAGGAATTTGCTGAAATGGCTTTTGATTTTGGAAAGAATAGTCAACTTTGGGATTTGATTGGTATTGAATCTGTGATCATTGAGATTTTGTTGAGGCATCGAGGCTTGGGAATCTTGCATTACAGGAACTTGTGGCACATTATAATTCTTCACTCTCATCATGGGCGTGTTTTGCAACTGTATGAGAATAACGTTCTGCATTTGACCAAACCATGAATTCTGACCCTGATTCTCGTTTGCACCCTTATTGGGATTTAGACGGATTTCCAGCTTCTAGTGCCCAACTTGTTATAGTAATGACAAAGATTTGATCTCTTCAGTGTTGCAATATCAATCAAGTACTGGGGTCAGTCGGAACACCACGGCCTCTACCTTGTGAAACACCATTACCACCTTGCATCATGTATTCTCCCTGAGGACCTGCAACTCCTTGCATTCCACCTACATTCTCTACATATGACTGATTCTGACCTCCTCTTGGTGCTTCCTTCATCTGTAGTACCATGAACTTTTCTTTCAATCACTTTTGTTTCATGTCATAACTCATCACTGCAGTATCTAGCATATCTCAACGTTTCATCAATAGACTTGTTCTGTTAACAAACACATGCTGCTGGATCCTCATGCTAATTTCAGGTTGCAATGCCATCACAAGCCTACATACGAAACCTCCCACGTCCTTCCCTTCTGGGTTTTCCATCCTGCTGTGCTGCTTGAACACTTTTTGTTTAATATATTTTATTGTTTTCAATTGGTTTAACATGGTGTAACAGTTCGCCACTTATTCACTTTTCACGTGGTCATGATAATTACAACTGTACAATGAACAAAACCAGTTCCCACAACTTCTCCCCACCCTCCCAAGCTGCCCGTCATACAGTATAGATTGTCTCAATGCTATATAAGCATACTCTCTTAGAGGTTGCCAGTATCGCACCAGGCTCCCGTGTCCACAGGGATATAACCCCTCCTACATCCTTCAAATGTTCCAGAGATCTCCTGGTGCCAGAACAACCACCCCCGGTCCTACCAAGAGTCCTTAGGAGGCTACGCTTGCACCCTGATGCTCCATCTCCAATTTCCTCCACCACCCACGCCGCTAAGTCATCAGCCAAGCGCCATGTTTCATTCTGATTTCCTCCACTACTGCCCATTCAGGCATATCCCTTAGCCACTCTGCATAGTCGGGGCCCTCACATTCATCCATCTGACAGCAATGCGCTGCTGCGCCAGAAGCATATCCAACAGAAGTAATCTATGGCTAAGTTTCTTCTTCTCCAGTTTCGGAATCAGCCCCAATAGCACCGCTGCGACACCTCCCAACCAGTCGCCCTATCCAGGTTGTCCAATACTTTTCTCAAGAAGGATGTTATCATGGGGCATTGCCACACCACATGTATAAAATCTGTGACTGGGGCACCACAACGAGTACATTGGGCTGATTGGGTGACATATATGTCATGCAAATATTTAGGTGGGAGATACGCCTGGTGCATGTAATTGTATTGTAGCAACTTAAAGGGTGCATTAGAGCTCACAGTGTGCAAACCTTCATTGACTTTTTCCCAATCTCGCTGGAGAGCTTTTCTTCCAGCACACCCTCTCATTTCTCTTGCGCCTTAGGTACAGTTTACAGCAGGTCCTCCCTCAGTGCGCGATAAAGATGGGAGATTAGTCTACGAGCCCCTGACAGCATGAGCACCTCTACCAATGTCTGTGAGAGTATGGGTTCCTCTGGGAAATAAGGCCATATCTCCCGTTCGATTGCTGATATCTTAGCATATTGTAGGTACAGTCTGGTACCCAGCACAAATGCCCCAATACTTCTTCCCAAGTGAGGAAGTGACCGCCGAAGTATAAATCTCTGAGGAGCTCACAGCCCCCATACTTCCAATTATGCACAGATATAACCTCAGTTATCTTGACAAAGTGCTTCAGGGTCCATTGTGGCAGCTCATGCATGTATGGCATGCGGTATAACACTCTTGTGACTGCCCCCTCCCACACCAGACACACATGTTACATCAGGAAGGGCATCCAGCCAGTATCCACGAGCCACACATTGCAAGTCTGGGAGCGGCAGGACCCTGTGTGAGCCCTTCAGAAGATCATTTTCACAATTATCTCCTTCACTAAGCTAATGAACTGCATGTTGTAGGTGGATGACTAGATAATACAATTCCATACTGGGGATCTCAATCCCTCCCCATTCTTATGTCTGTTTAAGCATGGGTAACCCTATACATTTCCTTTTACTGGCCCATAGCAGGTCTATTATTAAGCTATCAATCTCAGTAAAATATTTCTGGGGTATTTCGTACATTGTACCCCACAAAATGTATAGGCACCTGGGGAGCATTACCATTTTAAAAATTGCTGCTATACCCATCAGTGACAGAGAGAGGTCTCTCCAGAAGAGGGGCGATGCTCTCAATCCCTCCAGTCCTCTCCTCTGCCAATGTTAAGATCTCAAAATGTTTCCTTCATATGAACTATCCTGACACCTAGATAGCATATTCCTCTGTTTACCACAGGAGTCCCACCTCCGGAAGTGAGTTCAGTTGTACCTTCCCCAGGCCCCCAATCGGCAACAGTTTGGATTTTTGAACATTAACAACTAGACCGACACTTCCCAGAAGTCATGCAGAGTACACAACAACATGGGGACCGCGTCCACAGGGTCACGCATATATATTAGAGCATTGTCTGCATATAAGGACACCACATGCGTAGTCTCCCCCACCTTGATTCCCCATGGGGGTACATTTTGCGATGCAAGAGTTCCGCCAAAGGCTCTACTGCCAGAGAAAACTGCAGAGGTGATAGGGGACATCTCCCGCTCCTTAAGCTCTCGTCAGGGTCATGCCAGTGTCACTCACCATGCGGACAGCCTTGATGGAACGGGCCCCGTCTGCCAGGAGCCCCAGAGTGGCAGTCTTTACCAGCACCGCTGCTTTACAGTTATCTGTCTCATCCACAACAGTCATTCAGGTGCAGCAGCTCTCCCTCCACACTTGCCACTTTACTGCCCCTCTGGGACTGCTGCTTGAAACACACTGAAGTGACTTCCAAATGGACATGGAGAGTTTTGAGGTACCGGGGCAGACTCCTCTATTGTAGTGAGTCCTGTCATAATCAACAATGATGATGCAGGGGCAGCATACAATGGAGCTACCTTAGTCTGAACCAAAGAGTTCTTCCTGTCCCTCCCCAACCCCTGCTCCCAGGGACTGTGGTTGACGTATTTACTCCAGTATGAACTATCAAAGCATGTGTAATACCCCCCACATTACTCAGGTTTATACAATTGAAGTGCAGGACCAATTGTAACAGGAACAGTTATTGCATCTGGGCCATTAGGAACAGAGGAATTCACAGGAGACTGAATCCCTGAAGTTAATCCCATTGGAATCTGATTTAGATCCACAGAGGCGATGGCCCTTTCCGAGTTTCCACCCGTGACAGTACTACTCATCCCTTCAGACGGGGCAACATTGTAAGGTGGTGGACGAGCCAACAACAGCACATCCAATAATTAATCACTAGAATCCCTATTCTCTCCATCACCCAACCCTCTGCATTCTCTTTTTTGTCCTTTTCTTTCATACATTTCTTTTTCTGAGGTTCTTCACTCATCAATGCAGGGTACAACCTAGTCCCCTCACTTATTACTGCTCGCCACTTTTATTGTTCAGCATCCCACTTAGCTTCAAAATAACTACGCACTGCTCTCTTAGCTTTGTCTTGATATTTCACTTTCTCTTTAGCATGGGAAGCATGTTCCCAAGCATTAAGTGCTTTTTGTTGTGTCAGTCTAGGGGGTGGCTTAATCTCATACAAACCTCTTCTCAGATTTTCAATATTAAGTCAAATGTGAAATAGCGAGGAAATCTCAATGCACCCCCATTTTCTGTGATCTTATGCCACTGACCCAACCAAATACACATGTGAAGACCCACATTTACGGGTATATAGTGACCTGAAATGCCTTCTGGTGGCGGCTCCTCGTCCCCTTGAACATGAAACTTCACATTTACCCAGATCATGTTTCTAAAAACTCTAAAACTGTTCATTTTTGTTAACAATTTAATTAGAAACAGAACATTTCATTTCAAACAAAGGATAATTCTTCTATTAACTACAATTAATTTTATGTAACACTAGCAGCCAATCTCAGCACAGTATATTCTACTCTGTCCTATCGCAGCATGACTGTCAATGACGTAGCAACCAATAGCAGCACAGCACTTATACCAACTGTCCAATCCCAGTGTGGTACACGATGATGTTGCTCTCATTCCTCACAAGGGTCCACCCTACTTTACATCTTTCATGAGCTCACATTTCTCTACAACACTAAGCAAACATAAAAAATGAAACACTAAGCAAGCACAATAAACAAACATTTGTTTGCTCTACTAAATAATTCAAAGTATTCAGTCACTCAAGAAATAGTCCAGAATAACACTTTCCACACACACACACATACACACACACAGATGAAATCTTGACTAATAACAATCCCCCTGACAAATGCAGTTCTCCTTTGCACAGCAGAATCCACTAGCACCAATCTCTGTTAGTACTTTCACAACAAACTTATAGTCCCTCACTCAATTGTGCAGTTGATAGAACCTCACTATTGACACCACAAAACTTAGCAGACTAATTACAATACAATACGTTCTTGTTTGTCCTGAGACCTTGGGCTACAAGTAGCCCGATAACTTATTCAAAAGCTACATCTACACAACTGTTTAAAATGCAATCACACTACACCACATTACTGAAAGCTTGACATGCTGTGTCCCTATTAGTACTCACTCTCCTCTGCTGCTACAACTCATTTCCAAACCAGCGGAACACCACCAATCCTCAAAAATGACACCTGGATTTATGGCTTGGACTGGGCAGTTCTAGATCTCACGTGGGTGTATTTTGGTTCCTGTTGCTTCACTGACTCACCATCCTCTGCTACCATCTGATGGTGCACAGCTTTCTACATCTCAGTCTCTTGGTAACACCATCAAATATATTTCCCATTGGTCATACGGACCTTTGTTAGTTGACTTAAAGCACTCATAAGGGAGTAAACAGAAATACATTTCTAATTTGTCAAGCCAGTGTGATTTCTCAATAAGGACCAAGAAACAGTAATTTTGATCAAATGAGGTTATTTCAGGATATTAATCCATCCAGTATATATTGAGACTAAAAATAAGTCCACAAGATACAACAATGTAGTTTGAAGACTGAAAAATGCCAGTAAGCTAATTTGTAATAAAATGAGATACAAAATAGTAACAGCCACAATGCAAAAAAACAGATTGTCGCAATAAGGTATTCTATAAAAATACTTCCCTTTCTGGGACGAGCGTGCAAGCGCTTTGACCTGTTGTAATTATGGTGGGCTTTTAACCACGCCCACCTCACGCCCATTATTTTAATTTGTTCCTGGGCTTGCCTTTTAAAAATCACATGATGTCATTGCTAAATGCTTTACGTTTGTCCTACCTTGGGGTGGTTTGGTAAATGCCTTGGAGACCGTCCCTGTTACAGGGATAATTACACAACTGCTGATATACTTCAGCATGAGCAATCTACTTTTTTCTTTTGTCTGCTCTTCATGGCTGCCATGGCGCTCACACCGCAAACTCGATCAGCTGTATTGTTTTTACATTATATGCACTGCGATGTCTATCAATTCTCTGCATTTCTCACTTTAAATTACAAGCCTAACAAAAACAAGGTTTTGGCGCAATAAAACGTGAGACTGGTGCCTCTCACTACGTTTATCTCGACTGCTCTGAGAAAGAAAAAACACACAAGGCCTTCCCATGAACACTGCGTTGGAAGCAAAGACGGCCAAGCCTGTTTTCTGTCAGCCATCAAGGAAATGTTTCTTGCGATTTCAGAGACATGGAAGGTTCTATGTCAAGTTAAACCCCTGTGAAGAGAAGAACGGCTAAAGGGAACAAAGGGCATTCCGCATATTGGATCCAGCCATACACAGGAGGCGACGTTCCTAGAAACAGCCGTTCACGGGTGCAGCTTCATCAAAACAGCTTTTTAGATTGAGCGTGCAAGCGCTTTTACCTATTGTAACTATTGTGGACTTTTAACCATGCCCATTTTTACATTATATGCACTCTGATCTGCTTAGTACACGTTCTTTGCAGCACACATATTCATTCTGGGACTTGTAGTTTTATTTTCGTAACGTAATGCAAGCTGAAAACTAGCCTTGAAGTAGTATTCATAGAGTTGTCCAGCTCCCTAGTTTGATGCGTGTTTAACTCCTTTAAATTATGTTTCAGCTTTGCATTCTGGGACTTGTAGTTTTATTTTTATAACATGATACGCACTTCGAATACAAAGAAGAAACCTGACTATATGAACTACATATGTTTGAGCATGTGAAACTTGAGCTGTGTGCATATATTTATAAAAATAACCTTGAGGAGAGCTTACGGTTGATTTTGCTGGACAATGATCAATATTTTATAACTAATATTTCAGTTCAAGACTGACTGTGGATCATTATTATCATGTGAGGTGGCTCTCCTCATGCATGTGAAAAATCATGGGTATTTTATTCGACTCCCCAGACTGCAGTAAAGAGACTGATCCACATTCTTGGAATACAATTATTTTTTCATTTACCCAAGGGCAATATCGCCTATACCAACTGCCAAGTAAATATGTTTTGCACCTGGGAGTGGTCTCTGTTTTAAGGGTCATGTTTAAAAAAATATTCCAGTAGGCCTAGTAGCCCTTTATTTGTATGCAGGGCCACTAGAATTATGTGGCAGAAAAGACCAAAATATGTGGCTGGGTTGACAAATGATTGTGGCAAAAAAGTCCAGTTATTCATTTACAATACCAATAGCTCCAACTCAAGTAAATGCTAGACCTATTGCATTGAAAATGCTTGTTTAGTCTAGACATAGGTTAAGGATAGGATTCAGTAACAGGGGTGTCTATCCGGGGAGCATAGAATATGTCAGTATAGAGTAGAACCTCTGTAGAAGTTCAAGAAAAGAAGAGAAGTGTTCAGCATGAAGCTTCACACTCAGGGAAAGACCAGCAGAGAGACAGATCTGTTCTCTTTTGGAGTCAAGGGAAAGTCTATCTAACTAGCTCTGATTAAATATAAGATTAGCTTCTAAAACATCTATATCTCCTTCTCACAACTAGGACCAAATCAAACAGCTGAACATAAGGAGAGTCAGAACACTCCCTTTTACCAACCTCCTCCCCGCAGGCTTCACTAACAGTAGTCTAATACAAACAATAGGTCTCCCTAGCTAATGCAAAGCATGATCACGACCCTGCAGAAGGAAAAGTTAACAAACTGAAGAAAGCATTTTCAATTGAGGCCTTATGTCAAGTTTAGCTTTCCAGAATCAACATGGACCTGGATTACAATATGAAATACTTAGAAATGAGAACAGTAATCAATGCTAAATGTGAATATGCACAACATGGTTACAACAGTCAATTGAACAACTTAACACACAAATGCACATGCACCTATATTTTTGCTACTGGAATTAATTTAATGTTTTGTTTGAATATAACATGTGGTAATGAAATTGAATCGCTCATTGAATACAAGTGTCATATATGAGTACATAAATGTATATTCTTGATGAATAAAGGTTGGAGCCTAAATTATGCTGTTCCAATATTAAAATCAATTATTTATTTTCAGAATCTTACAACTAGCTACGCCTAAAGAGGACAAAAGAGAGTGGGCCACAAGTTTTACGTAAGACAGTTGATCATTTGTCATGCTGCAGTTATTAAACCATATTGTTTGACTGTTGTTCTTTACAGTTTATATATTGTATTGGAAATATACTGGCTCAGTGATCTTGTAATCAAATTCTTCACCATACGGCTTTCCATCCCTGCTGATTAGGAAGGCTTCTGGACAGAGATTTGAAAGTTACAAAATCGCAGAACAACTTTAAATATAATAGTGTTGATTTTTCTTATTTTCATGATCTTGATCCACAGTACTAGGGCCAAAATGAAACCACACGCCATTTTACTGCCCCAGTATACAGTGCAGTTTCGAGTTGAAACCCATAGATTGCGAAATTACTGCATGAGACCAATTGTCCAGTCATAAAACTACACTAAATTCGCCATTCTATTGAGTTTTAACACTTACATTGGATATTGACTACCTTCTCTGAGACAGTGGTAAATGTATGCGCAGGGTTGTGAGTGAGGTAGGGAATGAGGGGGAGGGTATGGGGAGAGAATTGGAACCTTTTTTCTAGCAGGGGAGTATTGTATGCTTCACCTGTAAGGAAAATAAAACGCAAAATCAGGCTTGGCTGCTGATTTTTCCAGCCAGCATTACTTGCTGGAAAAGATCAGGTCGGGTTCTCCGCTGTGGAAAAACCCAACTCATATTTAGATGGAGCGAAATTAACCCATACAATCATGCATTCATTTCACTTTGTCTAACTTACAATCATAGCCTAAATTTGGAAGCACCCAACAGGGAAGTGTAGGTTACATCTGATAACACGTCCCAATCTAGTTAATTTATTCACTCTGGGACTCGTTTTAGGCCAATGAATCTTTTGACCTCAATTGAAGACACCTTAGGACGAGATAACTGATCAGCATGTCAATCAATAAGTCAATAACGTTATGAATCAGACTCAGAAACCACCATGACCTTTCAGTCATGAATAACCACACCAATTTAGTACGATTGTGTGATGTTTATTCCCTATTGATTACAATTCTACTAGCAAGTTTATTAGTCTCAGAACCATAAAACACATCAGCATTGTCATAATATGGCAACTCAAATAAGATTTAATCAAAGCAAAGATCACGAACATTAGAACATAACACAACGTCAACATGGATTAACCTCAGCAGAGTAACATTAGTGTATCATTCAACAAAGCATTGATTCAGTCATTTGTCTATTTGCGTCCGTTTGTGAACCCCTTAACTAACCTTGAATCAGCATTGGCATGTTGGGCTTAATGCAAAACGATTTAGTAACCCAAATTTAGAAAACATCTATCTATGGTCTCTGTCAAAAGAAGCAGTTGGTACCTAGAAAGGAAAGGCAAACAGACAATTACAATTTCATCATCATATAGTTACCCTCCGTAATGGGTCAGCATACAGAGTCAGTCTTCGTCCTCAGGACATCAGTTGATTCGCCATCAGCCAGGGAATTCAGCAAGACGGGTAAAAAAAGGGACACTTCCCTCATAAGGAGGAGAAGTATAGAACGGGCAAGATAAGGGCAAGGATGGTTTGAAGAACCAAACAGCAAAGTCTCTATGCAGAGTGACAAAGTGTCTGGGTCATAGCAAAAGTTAGCAATAGCATCTCCTAATGGCTCCTCGTGTCAAAGGTTTTTATCCCTTTTCTGTTGTACAGTCCCCTAATTTCTAATTGGTTAGGGTTGGCACCCCATTAGCTCCATCCAATGGGTTTTCACTGGTACTATCAAAATTTGTCACCCCATAACAGTTCTCACGTATTTTATTGGTTCTTGTGATTGACGTCTCCAGCAGGTAGAATGTCTGGTATGATTTCATACTCTCGTGGTCCTCTCGCATCCTCAGTCAGTAGTTGCATTGTCTGTACCTGTTTAGGCAACCATGTACCTGTAACTAGTCTACACTGTTGCATTCAGCAAAAAATGTTTCTTTGAGCAAGTCGAATTTCGTGAGAACGGATCTACTACTGTTACACTCATCTTCTAGCTTTGGAAAAGTACGGGTACAGGTCCTTCAGCAAGTCAGCACACTGCACATTAGAAAAACACCTTTAATATGAAACCGGGCAGCTAGGCCTTGGCTCATGCTAACTAAGGCCTATTGATTTATTAGCAAAACCTTAACATATAACTCTTAATATTAGTGTAAAATCATACAGTAACGTATCATTATTTCATTATTAGTCAGCTCCATTATTCATTGTATACATTGATGGCCACTCCCCGTGGGCACATTTCACGCGCGTTTTTAGCAATAACGCATTAATACATTTTCTATGCGGCATTATTATGCATTAGTTCATAAACATTTCATGTTAATTTTGAGTATAAGAAGCTACACTCCCTCACATCCTATACAACATCGCCAGATTTTTATGTAATGCTTCATTAGGAATACACGCTCATAGATCCAAAACATCAGCTCATTCTCCGGGCACTTTTCAACCTCTAAGATGTCTCAGTTTTGAAAATGTGGGGGGCCCATTCCAAAATTCTACCACCATTAGTATTTATGACTTCCGGTCACTTAAGTACTGCTTTATCATAATGGCAGGACACAAGGGACGACATCAGACAAGAAGTCTCACGCTGAAGCCAATAAATGAGGCCAGTTCAAATGGAAATCTTATCACTGCCGTCTGGGGTAGATGCCACGGAGAAAAAAGTTGAAAGGAGGAAGTGCATAACAATAAATGGGCAGTGGTAAGAGGGAGGAAGAATGGGAGAGAAGGGTTTTAGATCTTACGTCAGAGTTTGTTGAAGGGCAGTTCCAGGATGTGAGGGGGTAAGGGTGATGGGAGCAGGGTGATGGGAACTGGTAATGGGGCCTGAGGAAGGGATTTCAAGTGTGTTGTGTCCACAATGTGAAGCAATCCTATTATAGTAAAACAATCTGCCTTCCAGGCATCTATGAGTAAGGGAACAACAATTGTGGGGTTAGACTGGAAGAAGCTAGAGTTGAGGGGGTTACAACGTATTGTGATTTACTTATGTGCTCACCTAAAGAAATGACTGAAACTACGGCGGGCCTGGTTCCTATATTGTTGGTCTTTGGAAGGGATTTCAACTACTCAGTATCTTAAATGGGCAGGCACTATCAGGTACTCAGTACCTGCACTTCTTACATTTGTAAGAGATAGTACTAGCACTTCTCAGCACTGCTTTTAATGGGAGAGTACCTGTACTGCCATATTTCCACTTCAAGCCCTACTCATAAGAACTAAGATAACTCGGAACAATTAAATAAAACAGGAAATTTGAAAGTGGTTTAATTGCGTGTTAATAGCTTGGGTCCTTTTAGTAAGAAGAAAAATGTACTGAAATATTTAGCCATCAAGAAAAGCTGATAATACATTAATACAAGAAACACACATGGGAAGTACAGAAGCAAACAAACTGACTAGATACCTGATGTATCAGATGTACCACAGATTGCAGTAAAATGGAAATTTGAAGGTGTAGCCATATTGATGGACAAAAAGCTGTTGTATCGGGTGATCAGGGTACAGAAAGATGAAGCAGAGACAATATTGTTAACGATGCTACCATTACCAGTGCCACTACAATCAGTAGCTGTCAGTGGGCTCAGTTTATGAGTGACAGTAGATAAAACAGCCTATTATGTGCAGATGCAGCAGGGGATAGCACTATTGGGAAATACTCCACCCTTGTTGTTTTAAAATGATATTATAGTTAGGCATGGTAATAACATCTTTGTATATGTTAAAAAAAAACAGACATTAACTAAAAAAACTAAGGCTAAAATGACATAGTTAGGTGTTGAAATAATATAGAAATCAAAAATAAAAACAAAAAACACTGAAGTTCACAAAATACAGACTACTAAACTAAGTATAACTTGTGTGATTTAATTACCAGATGGCAAGATAGCAGCAAAGCCCCAATGCTTTCGACAGACACTGAAATTCATGCCCTTGCCATACACTGCTTATAACCTTAAATATGACATCACTCATGAAATGTTCCATAGCATCATTAACAACATCATTAATGGCATCTGAAATAACATAATGTATGACAGCACTGTGTATAGTGAGGTTGTGAGTTAATTCTGTTAATTATAACCAAGTAATTTCATTTTTTGGGGGTTTATGTCACTTTAACATTTTTTTTGTAAATGTGTGTTTTAATATGTAAAGATAATATTAACAGACCTAACTGTAACATCACCTTAACCTTTATTTTTTTCAATGAATGTATATATTATATAATTATCTTCAAGATACATTGATGTGCTGGGCAGGATGGGTACTCAGCAGATTTAATGAAATAAGAAGTAAATCATTGGTGTTGAGATTGACGAAAATGTTTCGAGAGATGAGGAGGCTGAGGAGTTGAGAACTGAGTTTAATATGGCAAGTTTTATTAGCGCTCCATAAGCTGAGCTAAGATCACCCAGTGTGCCACTTACAGGCTGGTTTTATTGATCAGTGCAGATGATAAGACAGTAGACCATGTCCAGACCACAAAGATTGGCTCCAGTGATATTTCACCTTGTAGAAAAGGAGTAGTGGTTTTTGTCAAGAGCATTTGGTCTTAGGATACTGTCGTGGGACAACTGTCACGCTTACTCTTAAGCGTCAGGAATCAAATGGACCCTAAGTGGCAGTATGATTAGCTACTTAAGAAGTATCTGACCGAGTGCAATGGGGGCTGCCTCTGGCATGGCAGGGCAAGATAGCTGAAATGATGCTTCAGTAAGGAACTCCTTTAGGCCCTTCCTGTATTGGCAAAGATTCTGTGCCAGAAACCTACAACAGAAAGAATGAATCCAACACTGCATAATGCAGTGATGGCCGAATAAAGACACACATGAGAAAATAGGTGGATTTGAATAGAAAAGCATGCTCCCTCCCATGCCCTTCCAGTGGCGGCCTGTCCTTTAGGGCGGAGGGGCCACCCCCCCCCCCCACCTTTTGCCCCTCATGAAGAGTGTCTGTCAGGCTGAACAAAGCTCAGCCTGACAGACACTCTCCAGGTTCAGACTCCGGGCTGCCTGAGCTGAACTTTGCTGGGCTGAGGAGGTCACAGCTCCTATGGGTGTGACCTCCTCGGCTCAGCAAAGGTGCCTCGAGGCCCTCCTCTGGGTGACGAGGAAAGCGTCACCAATTGACAATCTCCCTGGATGCTTCAGTTTTAAGCCCTGAAGTGCCCAGGGCGAGTGTCAATCAGTGACACTTCGTCACAGAGTGGGGTGGGGTCAGCAGTCTCACTGACCCCATCCCACTCTGTGACGAGGCTGGGACTGCTGCCTTCCCTCATTGGCTGACCTGAGGTCATCCAATGAGGGAAGGCAGCAGTCCCAACCCTCCTGGGACCTGGAGGCTGAAGGTAAGTGTGTGTATGTGTGTGTGTGAATGTGTGTGATGTTTTCAATTGAATGTTTGGTGGTGCGCGCGTGCATGTTTGAGTGTTATGAGTGTTGTTAATGGATGTGCGTGCGTGTGAAAGAATGAGCGTGTGCGATCTTTTAAAATGAATGGTGCGTGCGTGCATGTTTGAATGATATGAGTGTTGTTAATGGATGTGCGTGCGTGTCTGTGTGTGAAAGAATGAGTGTGTGTGTGTGTATCCCACCCGCCCCCCTCCCTCCTAAAGCTGCCGGCCGCAACTGTGTCCTCCTGTGGGCCTGTGACCATGCAGTAGCAGAGCCCTAGCAACGGCAGGAACTGAGTCAAAATTGACGGTAAGCATGAACGTACCAGGTGAATGGAAGTGCCAACAACCTGGCATAGAGACTCCAGGAAGGCTAAGCATGTCAGTCTATGACCTAAGAAAAGATAACATGGCGGATGGTTATGAGCTCCTGTTAAGAAGTGGTGAGTGACAAGTACTGTGGCTGTTCGGGGGATTAGCGTCAGCCGACCTAAAGCTTTGGCAACTGGAAGCTGAGCTACTTTCGCCGTTTCCCCTCCTTAGTCGTACAATGGGGCCTAGGGACTCAACGGAGCAATGGAAACCCAATGCCAAAGGAGGAGAGAGCGAATCAAGTGTTGACAGCCCTTGAAGGTGTCAACGGTTGGCTGGAGGGGCTGAGAAGGCAAAAGTGCTTACTGTAGATAGACAGGGCAGAACCCACGGCAATGAAGTAAGAACAGCAGCCGTATTGTCACTTCCTCTCATAGCTGCCAAGTTTCCCAGGTACATGCATGATTTGCTGCTTCAATCCAGATTTTTTGCCTTTGAATTGTATGACTTTCTAATAATGGAATAAATAAGTCTAGAAGTCCCAGAAGCCAAAGTAAAAACCTGGACTGGGGCAGCACATCACCTGGACCTGGGAAACGTGGCAGGGCTGCACACTCCCTCTGTCTGTCTGCGTGTGGCAGGAGGGAGAGGGGTGCGAGGGAAAGTGGATGGTTTCAGAAACTGTGAAAAAAAGAAAAGGAACTGGAAGGTAGACAAGCTGGTATTGCTATGAAGGGACTGCTGGCACGTCCTCAGGGGCCAGACTGGTGAAAGTCTGGCCCCAGAATGCACCACATAATTGAACAGCCCACATAAAACAGCCAGTTCCACATAGATACCTGGATAGATTAAAGGGTCTAGTCAAGTGACATCAATGAGGAAGGCCAAGAGAGCCAGGACATTGAGATGTTAGAGACTCCACTGGAGAGAGGGAATCTATGAGGCAGCGGTGAAGCCTAAATAAATACTGATCAAGGACTATGTGGGGACGCAAGACAGCTCACGGTGCATGTTAGATCTAGAAACCTTGTACTGTATGGAGATGTTGCTCTGAATATAATCATATTGAAAAAGTTGGGACAAAGAAATGACTGTGACAAACCAAAAGGAACCCGATTTGAATAAGATGTAAAACTGATAAAAAGCTCTAGAACATGGTGCCATTTAAGAGGAACAGGTATAAGGTTCCCCCTTGTATTTGTATGGTATATATGGATGCCCAAGTAGCAAAAGATATTCGATTCCCATCTTAACACCTGCCCTGTCAGTGCAACTCTGCATTGTGGTTGCGAACTGGTCAGGGGTATGCACAGTATTTAGTACAATTGACCTTAAGGCTTGAGATGCTGCCATATTCTTCCATGCCCTAGACCAGGATGGGGTAAGGTTTTCTCTAATATCTTTAACATACAACAGCATGTTATCTGTGTACAATTAAATTATTTGTGGAAAATCTAGACCTACAAACCACAAACTCAGCATTAATTATCATTGAAATTAGAACCTTAAATATATTTTGGAAGAGCAATGATTGTCACATCACCTGGCCAGTTTCTGACTATAACAGCACACAATCAGTCCTGAAGGGGGAAGTATGTATCTAGACTTCCACAGCAATGAATTGGACTACACCTCCAAAAAATAGGATAGCATATAAAACAAATTTATTGTGATTAAAAAAATATTTTTAATCAGACATCACTTATGTATCAACATGTTAATGCTTCTTAGACATAGGTGCTCCTATTGGTGATGAGACACAGTGCAAGTGATTTAGTGAAAAAGAAAGTGCGTAAGTGTTTATACAAGACCAAAATATATAAAAATGCCTGGTAACAATATATTGGATAAAAACAAGCAACACTTTAAATAGGAAAGTGTTGAAATCCTTCAAATAGCTTCCTCCAAGAATCAGTTAATTGTAAACAAATGTCAACGTTTCGACCCCTGAAGCAATTTAGTAAGAGGTCATTGTAAAGACCACAAAACGTTGACCGGAGACACCTATGAAAAGGAGAAACTTTTTATCAATGAAATAAATCTCAAATAAGGTGAGATATTGGTATGCAATAAAAAATACAAAAACTCACCAAATGGGTAAGTGACCAACAACCCCCAGGTTGTACTAGTGGGTGAATGTATCTCAGAAGGATTGGTTATCCCATTTGCAGTGACTCATTTAATGAACGGAGTGTCAACAATTTGATTCTCTTCCAGGAGATTATCTAGTCTGAAAAGAGGAGAAAATACCTGGTTTGGACTTGTAATGCCATAGAGTGAAAAAATGTGTAGTTATATGGCCATGGGGTACTATACCCTGAACAAATCAACGAAAGGTTAACACTCAAAAAATAATTCTATTAATGTTCAAAAAAGAACATGAGCCATGGTATAATAGATAATGATTACAGGCAATATGAAAAAAATCTAAAGGTTTGATTTCTTTTTAAAACACTGGCTTATAAGGCCACGGTGCTTTGTAAGTGTAAACACAAAGTTTTTAGACAAGGTAATTATGCTGGCTATGTTATGATAAGCAGAAAAAATCAGAAAAAAGTTAACACTCAAAAAATAAGGGGCAGATTTAACAGCCCCTAGCAGTGACGCTCCGGTGGCGCTAACCACTGCTCCATATTTACAAGGAGGTGCAATGCACACATAGAGAAAGCAAAACACGAGGAGGAATGCTTTTATTCCCCCTCGTTTTTTGCTTTTTCTATGTGTGCTGCATTTTGCAGCACACATAGAAAAAGCTAAATGCCATGGATGATTGTTTATGTGTAGGAAGGTGTCTCTTCCTGCACTTTAACAATCATTCCTAAATGATGCTTGGGACTTCTATGTGTGCTGCATTTTGCAGCACACATAGCAGTGCCAAATCGCCATAATAGATTGTTTATGTGCAGGAAGGGACACCTTCTCCTGCATCACAGATGCATAAGGAGCTATATGTCACATATGTAGCAGAGCATCATGAAGCATGAACTTAACAACACACCTCAGTGTGGACACACATGCACTCACATTGCCAGGTGTAACGTGAAATCAACCCAGCTGTTGTCCACTGCATCCTTTGAGTACGATTTGTCATGGGTATCTAATGCATTACCATGTATTGGACATAGTCCATCATATCTGCTGTGTTATATGTACATTTGGAAATCAGACATTACAATGTGGTAGGCCCACAAATATGTGTTAGATCACATATGTACGCTCCTAGTACACATGTGGTAACATGTATATGTACAAAGTCAAGCAACACACGCACATATGCAAATGGTATCAGTCATCGCATGCATCACACACACATACAAACATAATGGTAACACATTACCGTTAAGATATGAACGAACATGCACACACAGGTAGTCATACCATACTTGCTACATACATGCATAGCCCCTGTGACATGGTATGTGAATCTGAGTCCATTGTCAGCCTTTCCAACAACTTTCATGCATTCCTGTTATGTGTCAAAAAAGTTTACACAAACAGCAATATTCCATACTCCACTATGCCAAAAATATGATGCCTGGCCCGCACGTCAATCGCAAGTCCACAGGCCTTGTCAGGCTTCATGGGAAAAAAATACCATGCATGACCATCGTGCGTCACAATTTTCAAGGCAAACGCCAATACTGCTTGCTTTTCTCAGCACAAAGATGACGCCTGGCCCATGCGCGTCAACCGCAAGTCTTGAGGCCTTGTCAGCCTCAAAGGGAAAAAATCCACACATGACCATCATTCGTCAAAACAAACGACGCATATCAGAACCTGTGACGCACAAGCCCAGGAAGTGATGAAATAGGACTTCCTGGCTGCATACATGGTACAGTGCATTCACATTCACTTCACAGTCTTTTTGTCAGTGATTGAGTAAGGGTGTGTGGAGCTGGTGCTGGGGGAGGATTGGTGTTTTTGGAGAGTTTTGAGCTGTGTCCTGTTGCTGTTATGTGCTTTTTGTCTTTTCCCTCAGTCTTTTGTAGTGTTTGATTCCTGTATTTGTGATTGTATTGTGTGTTGTTTGTCTAGGGGTAGCATAGTTTGTTGGGGTAGTTGGGGTCAGGTTGGGTAGTTTATTAAGTTTTTTGGGGGGGGTTTGTTAAATTTGCAGTTTGCACATACTGCATAATGTCTGGGAAAGGGAGGGCAACCAAGATGGTAGCTGATGAACTGGGAGGGTTGATTTGGCTGGTGCAGCATTACCTTCCGATGATGCTAGTTTTGGGTGGCCGTGTAATACAGGGGTACCCCACAGAGGCCTGGAAGCTGCGGTGGGGCAATGTGCTCCACCCCCTACCAAGAATATTTGGAGTAGTGCGCACCTACCACCAGTTGAAACACTATAGGGCTGACCTGACAGCACAGGAGCAAGATTTACTGGATCACCTGGAGATACAGATTGGTTGACCAGTTGGTAAGTACTCCATTTGCATTGCAACATCCTTATTTGCATGTGCATGACAGGGGGACATAAGGTTGAGTGCAGCATGTTTTGTCAAGGGTCAGGACAGTTTGTTGTAGGCCAGATTTAAGAGTCCCTAGCGCCACCTTAGTGCTGCCATTGTGAAATTGATAAATTAATAAACGAAGGTAAGGCTGAGCTGAAGCGCCATTTTCCCTGCACCATATTACCAAAGTGGTGTGATGCATGCATAGCAACACTTTATTAAGCCTTGCACAACATGATGGCTGCGCCAGGGATCATGTATGGAAGGGGGACCTACCCCAGCAAGGGGGGCAAAATAAATGGGGCAGGGAATAGCTATATTTATCCCAGCCATTTTCCCCACACTTTGAACGCCTGTTCAGAGCAGGCGTTAAAAGGGGGCATACCTTTATATAGGATGGTCCCCTATGAACCCTGCAGGAGTAGTGAAACATTTTTGGTGCCACTCCTGTTGAGTACATAATTTGCATCTCTATGAAATTACACAATTGCTCCCTATCCTGCAGCATGGTGCGCCGTATATTTTATAAGGCGCACACATGGTGGGGTAAACAGGGGCACTAAGGGGCTCAAAGACAGTTGCGAGGCACTAGGTGCAGCACCACTTTCCTTAGGTCTTCCCGTTTGTGCCTTTGGCCAATGACATTTAAGGGAGCTTAGCAAGGCACTGGGTCCAGACTACTTGCACATTCCTCTTTGTGTACATTGTGTATCACATATACCCCATAATGTATCTATTATCTGACGCACATGTGCTGAATTTGTACCTCAGGCCTGCCCCAATCTACAGACAGTATGGGGCAGGCCTGCATCTGCGGCAGCACCGGCACATTACTCAGAAGCCTGCACCAACGCAGGTATACTTGGACCACAGTGCAAGTGTTTCTGTGTTGAGGGGAGTGTATATGTGCAGGTTGGTATCCCATCCTGGACATAAATGGTCAACTAAGCTGACAATGACTGGCCACACAGTATTGGCAAGACATCCGTAATGTAATTCAGTTAATGTGCAGGAAGGGACAACTACGTGAACATGAGGACCTGCCATGGCATTTTAGCTCCAGTGTGTGTGCCTTGAAATGGCACACACATGTTAGTGACATGAAACAAGGATGTATCAATGCATTCCTCAATACTTTGCTATGCTCACACAACCCCTGGGCAGTTGTTAGTCTTTTAGCGCTGATAATGAGTAAGATGTCTTCAACATCTGGGGCAGGGTCAAAAGCAATGGGAGTTACAATGGGACGGCCATTGCAAAAACCATTGCATGCCCATCTGATGCAGAATACTGTGTCATGCTGCCTCATATGGACATGGAGGTGTAATGCAAAAAAACAGCTGCATGACAAATCCATGTACATATGGTGCAGTCAAACGCACCACAGGAGCGTCAGGGAACGTTATGCTTTGGTGGTGCCAGGGTCTCCATTATCTGGCCCTTTTTGTCATAGACAGATTATAAATGTTTGACACTTGCTCTGACCTACCACTAAGTTGACTTGCTTACTCAGCTTAAGAAGTTGAATGTGAAACTGTTGTCCATGCACAGAAATTTCCCAAAATCACTAAGCTATGTTTTCGGGTCATGTATTGCAGGTAGTCCTTCACCATACACCACTAGAGAAGTGTTCAGATTTGAAGACCCCAATGCAGCCAGTAAGTGTCACCTTATGGCTCATATGTGTCATTCCAGGGTTTTGTGTGAGACGGTCTGATGTGTGCAATACAATGATGAAATGTAATGTGTGACCAATGAGATGAGTTAGGATATGGACACCATGTCTGATGCTATGTTGAGGATGGAGTCTGAGTTGATTTTTGCACAAATGCCAATGTGTGCTGCTATGGAATAGTGAGTGTTAGGTAAAGGAAAGCATGCCCACATATACATTGATGTCAAACATGATATGTGTGTGAGCTGGTGTTTATCTGATTAACATGCCTGTTGCCAACATATATGTCACAGCATTTTTGACAACACTGTGTGCCAGAAGTAGCTTTCAATTACTCAGGAAATGGTACAGATGCTGTACATGTTTTGAGGTTTCTAGCGGGCTTGTGTAAGAGACACTTGCACTACCAGTGCCTCGCTACTCTTCAGATTTTTAGTGAGGCAGTAGTTGTGCAAGTAGACTTTTGTGCTGACCAACAGTCAGTTGAGTACACAGTGAGAATACAACTCTGCTCAAGTAGGTTGTGGGACATGTCTACTGTATGTGGCAAGCTAGATGAAAGCAGTAGTACACTTACCTCTGGGCCCTGATGGTCAGCAATGGATAGCTGTTACCCCAGTGACATGTACATGATATCGTAGATGGCTGGTAGGTAGTTAGTATAGATTTGGAGTTTGTCAGTGTTGTGGAATGTGTGGTGAACCGGATGTGTCATTTGAGGATGCTTTGTACATTGCATGTCTGTTCTACCTCCACCCAATGCTGTATTCAATGCCAAGTTCTCCTCGTGTTTCAGCTGCCAATATGACCCCAGCCTAGAAACACAGCTTTGAGAAGAGGGCTGACAGGTACAGGCACATAATGGTGGTACAGGCCGGGTACCAAAGGATGGAGGAGAAATATAGGAGGGAGAAATCCACTGAGGCTTGGCGTTCATTTTCTAATGGGGGACCTCTGCTACAGCCCACAACTGTGCAGGCCACATCAGGGAAGAAATCTGGGTTCAGGGGGGACTCTGCTGGTCCTACCCTCTCCACATCTACTGCACCAATCCACAGCAAGGTGCCCCAGCAGCCACCTGCTCCAGCCACAAGCTCAACCTTTGAATCCAACATGAGATGGGACATGGCCGCCATGATGGAAAGGCTGGATAAGTTGGAAAGAGACAATGCCCAGAATTATAAATTACGTAACTACTGCAAGAAGAAACTGAAGAAGTTGTAAACTATTTTTGCCACAGCCTACCAGTTCCTACCCTCTCCCTTTTACGAATGTAAAATTTGTAGTGGGTTTTAGGTGGGTAGTGTTAGGATAGTAAAATAGTGTAGTTTAGGTGTAGGTTAATGTAAGTTTAGTTGGGGGGTGACTGTAAGTATTTTTTTTATTTTGGGGGTGTTGAGTGGGGGCTTATGTTGGGGTTTCTATATTAATAAAACAATATATATATATATTTTTTTTTAAAGTACATAACAATATATATTTGTTTAGGAAATAGGTTAGGTTAGTATATGTGTAGCCTCAGTTTATGTTGTCCTACTCCTGTCTTGTCTCTTAAGGGTGGGTGGGCATTACTTGTGTGAGATAAGTTTAGAATAGGATAGGTAAGTGTAAGTTAAGAAAGGTTATTTTAGTGTAGGGTACTGTATAAGTTAGGTTTTGATATGATGTTATTAATATGTGTTAATAAATTGTGTTCGTATTAGACAGTTATCTCTCCTTGGTGATTGAGTGTCTGGGTGTTCTCATGTGTGCACTGGCCAAGTAGGAGAAATGGCTTAGGTTATGCTTTCTGTCTTTATTTCCATGTAGGACCATGTGCATCCCCTATGACCAAGGAGCTGTCAGATTGGCTGCTAAATGACATCAGTTACTTAAAACATTTGTCATCCACAGTTCCAGCCATTCACATTGTGTATGTACACGGAATCTTGGACAAGTAAGTATGAAACTTCAACTGTCATTGCTGCGGTCTGGCAGTATTATTGGTGGAAAGTGTGGCACATATGACATCAGCCATTTTAGGATCTGTATCCTGCCACACTGACAGCTGCCCATCACTGATGAGATTGGCCTTTTCTAAACCACACATATTAGTTGTATGGGTGCTCTCATCTGGGTAAATTACCATATGCTTGGGTCAGACCCATACATGCCATATGTCAACTTTCATGGATATCCGTTCAATACATGGATTTAAGAGTCTGTAAGTTGGTTTTAGCCCACAACCCCATCACTCATGTTTTTCATTTTAGGATCCTGGTGTATGGCTTTGTGTTGGACAGTAGTGCAAACATGTAATTATGTTCTGTTCTCATTGACATAGCTTCACACAGTGCATACATTGCAACTGATTTGAAGGATCACAGTAAACATTGAAATGTTACATGTGAACAAGGTGATTTATTTACAGGTGCAAGTGTATTTTCCAATGCTATACAATGTCCAGTTCACAGACCCAATGAAAGATCCAGAACCATTTGTTGTACAATCAGAGTCCAGGAGTGAGTCACATGTCATGAGACATGGTTAGGAGAAGTGTGCATTAGTGAGGAGGTGTCCAAAATTGCCAATAGGTGAGATTTGAGACAATGACTATACATAGCAGATAAGTCAACAGTGGTTGGGTAAAGAGGGCACATTGCCACCCGTCACAGCACTGGCATAATCTTTAGCACAGAACTAAGGAGATACTGTCCATGTGGCACAGAGTGGTGCTACCGGATGGTGTTCCTTGTGAATGTTGTTCCTTCCACATCTTCATTCTCTGATGTGTGTGGTGCCTCCTGTGCTATGGCTGGTGCTGTGGAGGTTGAGGGGGCCACACACACATCAGGGGATAGAGATGTAGAGTCAAAGGTCCCGGCAGCTGTCATTTGTGGGAACACATCAGGCATCACTGCAGCAAGGAGGAACTGCTGATTTCTCAACACCGCAGCAACATCACAGTGGTAGGCAACCATGTTTTCCATGAGAGAGGCCACTTCCCGCTGTATGGTCCCAGGGTATACTGTATATCCCCCAGTCTGTTGTCTATCATGCTGCTTCCACTTTGGGAGGGCAATTGTTGAAGCCTCTGCCTCATGACAGCAGCTCTGGCAGTCAGGGACAGTTGGAGTCCACGTAGCGGGGAGTCGGTGCCTCTGATGGCAGCAGAGTTGTCCTTAATTGGACTGAGGCACCTCTGCATTCTCTCTATGCTGCCTGCCATGGGCTCCATTCCCACCTGCACCTGCTTGGCCAGCTCCCGCTGGACCCCTACCACTGTCCTCTGAAAGGTGATGTCTGGGTCCTTGGAGTCCAGGGCTGTGTCAGGACTGGCTGGTGCTGTGTGTTGGGTGCTGGGTGGTTCATGTGGAGACCCTGCAACACTGTGTGTCCTCCCTGTGACTGGATGTGGTGTCTGGAGGGAACCTAGGACACCCTGGAGAGTCTCTTCATTGTTGTTCGGAAACTGGTCATCCATGTCATCTGTAAAATCCAGGACAGGTAGATCGACATGAGGTAAGGCATCATCGTCTGTAATGAGATAGTGATTTGTCAATCTTTGACTGTGGTGGCTGTTGACATGGCAAATCATTTAATTACTAATGGAGGCTCTGTGACATGTTACAGCACCCAGGTTGTAGTTGTATATTATGTGTAGCATTGTGCATCACACATGGGGCAGGCAACCTTACAAGGTACTTGTGATTTGATCCCACACCACCTACTTCCTTGCAGGCTCCTTACCCCTTCCACTGACACCATGGTGGCTCGTAATTTGCCTTCCTATTCACCATGACCTCTCGCCTACCTATTGGCAATTTGGAGGTGATGAAGAGCTGGTATTGGTGCTCCGTCACCTCTCTCACCAAGATGTCATGCTCCTCCTCACTAAAGCGACTTTTCTGCTTCTTCTTCTCCTTCTACTGGGTCTTTGCCTGACCCTCCTGGCTCGTACTTTGCTGATTGGGATCTCCCTGGGGTCTCTCCTGATCTCTATTCTCTGTCTTGTCTTCCCAAATGTTTTTTTCTCGCTCTCCTGTTTTTTTGTTTTTTACACTAAGGTATTTAAATATGGCGCTATGACAGGGCGCTACCACTGGGGCAGAACACACCTGGGTGGAAGTGCTCCGAACCAGCCCTTGAGTCCCCCTGGGGGCAAGAACAAGGGAATAACCAAAGAACCCAGTCTAGTTCCTCAATGCTACAATTGTGCAGAATGGGGCCACATAGCTCAGAACTGTCCCCATAAACAACCTGCCACAGAACCAAAGGAAATACGACTGACAAGGGGCAGGGTCCTGCGGGCTGGCAGGAAGACCCCTCAGTATGTGAAATCCATGATCGTAAATCAGACAACCAAAGGCCACTAATAGACTCGGGGTGTAGCGAGACAGTGATTAATGAGAAACTGGTGTCCGACCACCAGTGGGTTGAAGGAGAGTCTGTGGTCATCAGTTGCACCTGCGGGGATAATAGGACATATCCAGTGGCGGAAGTAACAATAAACTGGAGGTGCTCTGAACAGAAGGTCCATCCTAGGGGAATACCCAGACTGGTGGAGGGTATAATCATAGGAACTGATTATCCAGTTTTCCAGCGCTTGTTGGAAGCCTCAACATCACAGAACCCAATAAAAACATGGTTGAACAACACCCATTTTTCTACTAACAACATAGAACCCGGAAAAGGTCAGAGCAAAATTAACCACACAACAAAAGAGGATACAGAGAGAAAAATATCACCTGGATAACAAATCTGACAATCCTATTCCTTATCCTGCAGAAAGGAGAGTCTTGTGAACATCAGGGGATTTTAGAGTATGCCTGAGGGAGGACTCACTTTGAAACACGCCTGGGCTTCTGCCATCTCTAACCTGACAAGGCAAGTGAGTCCAAATTTCCTTGTTAAGAATGGGATGTTGTATAGAACGGTTCAACAGAAAGGGTTCCTAAAATCTCAGTTGATTGTTCCCCAAGCATACTGGGAGCAAGTGTTGCATTTAAGGCATGCACAGGTAGGAGGGGGTCATTTCGGTCGGGACAAGACAGAAGAGTACCTACTATGCTGCTTCTATTGGCCAGGGGTATTCTCATATATCAGATGACACGGTGGGGCATGTCTCAAATGTCAGCTAATTAATCCCAGTAACGACCCTAAGGCCCGGCTATTTCCTTTACCCATCATTGAAACCCCTTTTTCCAGAGTAGGAATGGATTTAGTGGGACCACTGGTTCCCTCATCAAAAGGATCTCACTATATATTGGTCTTAGTAGATTACGCTACTCGGTATCCAGAAGCCATACCTCTCACTAGTATAGCTGCCAAGAGCATAGCCCAGGCCATGATTGGTTTATTTTCCAGGGTAGGATTTCCCCGGGAACTCCTTACCGATCAGGGTACCCCGTTCATGTCATGGCTGATGACAGAAATCTGTCAACTGTTAGGGGTAAAGCAGATATGCACCTCTGTTTATCACTCCCAAACAGACGTACTAGTGGAGAGATACAACAAAACTATCAAAACCCTGTTAAGAAAAACTATAATAGAAACTAGGAAAGACTGGGACAAAAACCTACTCCCTGTCTTGTATGCAATCAGAACACATGTGCAGGCATTCACTCAACACAGTCCGTTTGAACTGCTCTTTAGTAGACAACCAAGGATACTGTTGGATATGGCTGCTGAGCAATGGGAAGAGATGGAAGAGGAATCTTGGGACATTCTTGCCTATACTCGACAATTAAAAGAAAAACTCCATACTGTATGGGAAGACGTAAGGGCAAATTTAGAATGCAGCCAAGAGAAACAAAAGAGGCGATACAGTGTAGGGAAAAAACTGAGAAACATACCAAGAAATAGTAAAGGGCTGGTCCTGTTACCAACAACTGAGAACAAACTCCTTGCCAAATGGCAGGGTCCGTATAGGGTTATGAAAAAGATTACCCCAGTGACTTACAGGATAGAAATCCCACACAACCCCAGAAAAACCCAAAGTTATCATGTCAATCTTCTTAAAACCTGGGAGGGGGAACAAAACCGTACCCCTTGGGAATGGCTCTAACCTCCTCATTACGAAGACCAAACCCTTGGAAATACCTCTACTCCCTTTATCTAAAGAAGAGGAAGAAACCCAACCCTGTCTCAGTCCCAAACTGACAGAGAAACAGAGAACATAAATAATGGATCTGATTATGAGAAACAAGAGTTTTTTCAAAAGTTCCCAGGAAAACAAGGTTGATACAGCATCATATTAAAACCAAGGAGGGGAAAACAGACAGTCAAAAACCATATCCTCTTCCAGAGGCCAGGAGACATTTGGCAGGAAAAGAAATAAGGGAGATGCTAGATGGCAGTATAATAGAACCGTCCAACAGCCCTTGGTGTTCCCCGGTGGTATTAGTTCCAAAACCAAATGGGACTATATGTTTCTGTATTGACTTTCACCAACTCAATGCTGTTTCCCGTTTTGATACCTATCCCATGTCACAAACGGTTAGACCATGCCCACTATCTCACCACCCTAGACCTCACAAAGGGATGCTGGCAGATACCCCTGAACCCACTTGATAAAGAGAAGACAGCCTTCTCTACCCCTTCTTGCCTTTATCAGTTCACAGTGTTAGCTTTTGGGCTACACAGGGCTCCAGCTACCTTTCAGCGTCTCATGGATGTTATATTAAGACCCCACCAGGAGTACGCAGCAGCCGACCTTCATGATATAGTCCCTACAAGAGACAGGCCTAATTGCGAATCCGGAGAAGTGTAGCATGGCCAGGAGTTCAATCAGCTATCTTGGGTATGTCATGGAGAAAGGACAGATAAGACCCCAAATGGATAAGGTCAAGGCTATTAGGAAAATACCTATCCTTAAAACAAAACGCAACATATGGTCACTTTTGGGGATGGTTGGGTATTATAGGTGGTTTATCCCACACTATTCCACCCAGGTAGCCCCTCGACAGACTTACCAGAGCAAAACCAACCAAACAAGATAACCCACTTGATGGAAGCCCAATACCGCAGCTATCAAAGACTGAAGGAGTGTTGGCCACCAATCTGGTGCTATGGTGTCCCGCCTTCCAAAAATTCTTCTTGTGACAGACTGATGCCTCCGATCAAGGATGAGGGGCTGTCCTTTCACAGGACGAGGAGGAAGGACACCCCCATCCCATAGTGTATATCAGCAGGAAACTACTACCGAGGGAGAAGAATTATCCAACCCTGGAAAAAGAATGTTTAGCCATAATATGGGCTGTCGAAGCCCTACAAAATTACCTGTTGGGCCGACCCTTCGTACTTCTTACAGATCACGCCCCCTTAACTAGGTTTGCCTGACATAAAGATACGAACTCAAGAGTGCTAAGATGGTTCTTATCCCTCCAGCCATTTATGTTTCAGGTGCGACGTATGCCTGGCTCCATGTTGACCAACGCTGACATTTTATCGAGGTACCCGATGGACTTGTGGCTGAATCAGTCACCCACAGGGGTGAGCGAGTGTGACAGGGCGCTACCACTGGGGCAGAGCACACCTGGGCGGAACTGCCCGAGCCGGCCCTCGAGTCCCCGAGGGGGAAGAACAAGGGAATAACATCCATATGCACCCAGGAGTGTGCGGACGCTGGGAAGGAGAAAGTAAAGACAGAGGAGCGTAGAGGGGGGCACACTATCACGTACAGGAGGGAGAAAGAAGGAAAGAGACAATGGGAAGAGGAAAGAGAAACAAAGGCGGAAGAAGAGGACCCAGAGAGACAAAAGGATCATGGAGTGGAGAGAGCATTGTGGAGAGGAGCATAGAGCAACAGGGGATGAAAAGGGGCCCGCCACATCCCAGGCAAGACGTGGCTAGTCCAGGTACGGCACCGCTTGCGCTGTCACATAACACCAGTGCTAAGGAGGATGGGGGAGGCAAGAAGGGAATGTCGAAGAAAGAGGGTGGAGGACCAAGGGCACACCTGAGGAGACAAGGAAGAGCAGTCTATCCCTTTTTTCTACCCAATAACCACAGGGAATTCACTACTACACCTAGGTTTCACCTGGGAAGCACGTTATGCATGGAAAAGAATGAATCACATGAAGAACTCCTCACAAACCCCTCCCCATGCATGCATAAAGAGACCCAGAACGAAGGAATACTTACCTGCCCACGTCGTTTTGTTTTGTTATTTTCTCCCTACTCCCGCTGTTCGCCTGTTGCGGGGTCCGTGAGAACACTAGAAGACCTGGTGGAGGAAAACGGAGCTGTTACCAGCAGAAAGGAATTTGAAGATGAAAAAAAGACTACATTCTAGGCAGAACCCATAAACAGAGATATAGATTGAGAATTTCTGCGCAGCTAACAGAATAAATAAAGTTGGTTGGACATCACTTTCCTGACTGGGCTGTTTTTCTAGTCAAAATCCTAAACACTGTGACCTCCGTGGGCACACCCTACCACAGGCGCTAACCCGTTTTGTTTCAAAAATACGTGCTGCAAGATGGTCTAGCATCACTTTTGCAGCAATAGCTTCATTTTTTTTACAGCTTTTCCCAATGGTTAGCATCATTTTTTGGGCACTAACCATTCTTTAGCGCCATTGTGCGGCATTTTTTAAATATGGTGCACTGATGGCGCGAGTGAATGACGGTAGCCTGCGTTAAAAATTTTGATGCACAGCTGGCTAGCGCAGTTGTGCGTCATTTTTCATAACAAAAATGAGTTTTAGAAGCATGCGCGCCTGGGGACCTTGAGTTAAAAAAGTCACGTCATCATGCTGATGTATTAAATTGAAAAAAAGGGGGGGATTATGCTAATCAAGTGGAAGGTGGCCACACTGTCAGTAAACGACGGGCAGCATCGTCGTGGGGAGAAATATACAAATAAGCCAGGCGTATCAGTAAGTTCACCTCAAATAGTAGTAAAAACAGATATAACAACAAGCAGCCGTCTGGTATGAAACAAGCTATCAAGGATCGGTGCCCCGATAGTAACAAGAATACTGGAGTAGTTGTTCAGCTAGTGGGCGGGGCACTTGTATCAGCTGTACGTTAAAATCCTCATTACTAGTCAAGCCCAGTACATAAACTGCCTATCGGTTAAAAACACAAGGCTTGATAAACTTCAAACATTCGTGTAATGTGCTCAAAAATATACATGCACAACGTATTTAGAGAAGAAAAAAAAATAAAGTTAACACCAAACATTGACAAAAACCCAATGCTTTTACAGTGTACTCT
Source organism: Pleurodeles waltl (assembly GCF_031143425.1). Taxonomy (NCBI): domain Eukaryota; kingdom Metazoa; phylum Chordata; class Amphibia; order Caudata; family Salamandridae; genus Pleurodeles; species Pleurodeles waltl. The sequence continues at coordinate 177,307,983 of NC_090437.1, forward strand.
CACATAAGCTACTTTAGTAGCATAGTGGCGCTAATGGTGATCTACCTGTCGCATGTTTCGGCCATTGTGCTCATCCTCACATCAACGCCAACTGGTTTAAATAAATACTGCTTGTCCCCAGTCCTCAACTGTATTTAGGCCTTCCTTGACTGAATCCAACTTGTCTATACAGTATAGTTGTCTTTTTGATAATGTACTGGATTTATTGCCACCATGTGGACACTGGGAGTCCTGCTCTATCGCTTGCCACTTAATGTCCTTGCAGGTGTGGATGAATCTTTGGAAATGTTCAACCAGTAGAGCGTCGGCAGAGCCGCAGTTGATCGTCCTTCTGTATTGAAGAATTCTACATTTGACCTTTTGAGTTGTTTGACCCACATATAGAGATCACATGGGTACCAGATCCCATAGACAATGTCCTGAGTGTTACAATTCGTGAAACTGGATAGTGTAGTCTTAAAGTTTCTGTGAACTAAACTGTTCGTATTCCAACTGTATTTAAAAGCAATACAGTTACCAAACTTTCAATGTCCAATCAGAGTCCCCAGAGAGCGCAAACGACATTGCGGGGGCCTGTGGTAAAACAGCCCACACTAGGGCATTTTGATTTCCTGTCTCTTTTTTATTTTTATTTTTTTAAAGTGGTTCTTCATTGGTAGTCAGATGTCCTTTCACTAGGCCCCAAAGTTGTTTTAGATTTTTTTTAACCTCATTACTAGCTGAATTAAAGGTAGTAACACAGACTAACCTACCAAGACTGATCTTCATTGTTCGTGGTTCCAAAACACATTCTATGTGGTTATGCCATGCCCTTTTCCATGCTTGCCTCACTAAACATCGGGGGTAACCCCGTTCCACAGGTTTTTTATGAGAGTACCGGACTCCCTAAAAAAATCATCTTTTTTGGTACAATTCCTCTGTATCTGCTAAAATTGTCGAAAGGACAGATTATCTCTGAGGCTTCTGGGATGATTGCTGGTATAGTGTACTAGGGAATACCTCTGTAGGGTTCCTATATAGTGACACGTAGACCTTTCCCTTTTCAATACCAACATTAAGATCGAGAAGTGGAATACTGTTGGAGTTGTCTACTACCAGGAGACACCTGGGGGAACGGCAGAGCAGGCGCCAACAGTACTCCTGGTAGAAAACGCGGCCTCTGCAAGTGTAACAGACAATTTTCCACTGGACATAACATGGCCCACTAATGTTGGGATCCCATCATTCCAGAGAACGTAGGAGACAACACTATGGTCAGACACAAGCATGTTATTGTATGCTTACATGCACATACCGGAAGAGTGTACTTACGATTGTAACTCCACACCCACTTTGATACTGAGGTTTGTTTTGCAGAAAGTCAAAACAAATGTTTCTGCATTAAAACATTTTAAAGGCACACACTTGAAAGTACTTAACAGCATGAAATTGTTGAGGACAGACCAGGCTTCGTAGTGAACTCAGTCCTCAAAAGATGGTGTTTGTCAGGTGTAGTTAGACTTTATCTATACCATGACCTGGAATCTAGTTTGCACATAGATACATACAAAGGACACGAAAATACTCATGCATGAACTCTTGTGCATGCTCACTCACACACCAACGCTCATAAAATGACTACCTGGTTGACGCCTGTACCTGCTTCTCCTCATCATCTATGGCAGCTTCAAATAGGGTGTGTCTGCCAGTGAGGGCCCTGGACGAATGACTGCATCATGCTGATCTCCTTCTGGTAGGTCATGAGTTCATTCATCTGATTGAAAGCATATAGCCAAAAACATGCAGCCTACAGTAAATTGTGTGGTGGCTGATCAAGGGTTGAAGGCCATGTTATGCCAGTTCGCACCTGCATGTGGGACATAGTGGTGCATCTTTGGTTTTGGGAAGCTACATAGGTACGCAGAGCTCTGCGGTACAGCCCTCTCTCTGCACTCATTCATAGCTCTGAATGTCTCATCAACCATGTCAAGCCTAAAGGATGATTTCATATTTTACCCCTTAGCCTACACACGTGCTCTTTACTGTGACTGCTGCCTACTAAGGTCCAAATCTGTGACATGCTACACCTTGTAGTGCACAGACTGGAGTTTCCAATAGAGTGAGCCCCTGGCATCTAGGAATTCTGATGAGACTGTGCCCTAATTCCAGAGTTGAGGAGCTGCCTCTCTGATGGCACACATTGCTTCTTCAGATGGCTGGTATAATTCCAGATGAGACTTTCAAGCAGTTGTGAATGCCATCAGCCTACTGATAAATCTTGATATTCTTGTAATTGAGGGTACTCAGTGGGCTTCCACGTGCAGATTATAGATCACTGACAACAGGATGTTTCCTCGTTGTACATCATAGTTTTTGAGATAGCCTCAGATCTTTAAAAGTTCATGCAAACAAGCTTAGAAATGTTTCGCAGGTAGGAATAGTCGGAGTAGACTATATTGACGTTTTTCAAGGCCCTGCTTTATGTGCATTTGGTAACAATGTAAGGTGATCACAGAGGAGCTCTGCTGAGTCGCAGTCCATCTCTGTACCTGCAGCGTTCTACAAAATGTATAATGAAATTGAAAAAAACAGTTGAATGAGTTGTATCAAGGATCCTATATCTGAAACCAATGTATACAAAAAATAACCATCAAAGTACTTCTTTATGTCTGAACATAAGTGTGTTTTTTACAATTCAAATTTCTTTTCTCCTTTAGAAAAATAGTTTGGGGGAACCAAGACCCAATTTGGCCTCAGTCGTTTTCTGCTCTTTCTACCACACAATCAAAGAGAATACTCAGCCTTGCGAAACCAAAGAAAGTTTTTCAGCCCCAATCACAAAGGTGACGATTGAGTTTTTTCATGCTTTCTATCAGTTAAAATATTGCATATTATATCTGTGCTGTATATTGTAGTAGCAAACTGATCAGCAAATGAAAACAAAATCAGTGTTCCTGAGGCTACTGTCAGTCAGTCAATTGTGGTGATTGTCTTATCCACAGAAAAATGTTAAAGGGTTTACAATATATTTGGCGAGTTGTTCGTCCTTGATCTTAGTTTTTTTACATGTATTACTTGTTTGTTCCCTAATTAGATCACCTATATTATGCCTCCATGCTGAATGAACATACACTGTTACATCTGAAGCCTACCAGACTTTTATTTTTTTATTTCACATTTTTATGAAGCACAACTCAACAAGAGAAGTGCCAGAGTGATATAATAGAACAAGAGTAGCATGACAACACCTTACAAAGAAAGATCATGAAATCATTGTAAGTAGATTAAAATCATGAACGATTTAACATCAACTTCTGCAGAAATTAATGCAGCTGAGAACTCGGGGAGTAAAATGATGTGAGATGGGTCTGAGATGCAAGAGGGAAAAGATGAGAGAATTAGGTGAGAGGGTTATTGACAGGGGAAAGAAGGAAGAGGTAAAGCTCAGAAACGTCGTAGAGGACAGAGGTGTGTGGTGAGGCAGGGAGAGGTGATAGGAGAAATAGTGGAGAGGCGGGTGTGTGAGTGGATATTGCTTGGAGGATAGGGAGGGGAAGACCTGACAAAAGCAAAGTAATCTAAGCAAGGGGTGGGGGAAGAGATAATATGTAAACAATTTACAAGATAGTGATGAGGGTGGTAGCTTCATTTTATAGTACCTTCTCTACTGTAGATGAGTTTCACATAGAAAGAATGGGTTAAGGGAATGAAAAAGACAAGAAAGGAAACAACAGGACGAGTAGGAATGGAGACATCCAAAGAGACAAAAGGTTGTGGAGTAGGAGGTGATGTGGGACAGAGTTAGATACTGAGCAAAGGAAGACGTGACTAGTATAGGGAAAGTTAATTCAGAAAGTGAGGAGGTCAGATGACTTAAAAGGGAGTAAGGAAGTCTGTAGGAAAGTCCTCCTTTTTGCTCTGGTCACCCCCAAACTTTTTGGACAGATAATGGTGGTTACTGACTCTTGGCTGTGCCCTGGGTACTGCTAACCATTCCCACGGCCAGTGCTCTGTGTAAAATGGATTATGCAAATTAGGCTCTTCATAATTGGCTGTATCAACCTACCTTTAAGTCCCTATTATATGGTAGGGCATGTAGGTTTATGGACCCCAGCATAGGTAGTGCACCCATAGGTGCACTGCTAAGGTGCCCAGTGTCAGTGCTTTGCTGGTTGCTTTTAAATTAAAGTTACCTTCAAATTCGACTTTTGAATTAAAAGTACTTCCAAAGTCATACACCACCTTACTTTTACATATAAGTCACCACTACGGTATACCCTAGGTGCCCCCAGGCATGGGGACATTGTAACTATAAGCAGGGACCTTATAAAAGGTGTCATAAGCTCTGGTGAGGGAAAAATAGCCATATTCGTTTTCCCTCATTGTAGTGAATGGGTTCCATAGGCTCATATGGGGAGACTTTATTTTTAATTAATAAAGTTTCAGAAGGAGCTAAATATTTCAAGTTTGGTAAAAATCTTATTTTTATAATAAATCCAAAAACTATACCGTTGTTGAGTTTAATATAACTTGCACCTAAAAAGAGTTTTAGAACTCTTCCTAAAAGTTACCAGTTCCAGCTCTGTAGTGCCCTTCTCTGACTGGCCAGCCTGGCCAAGCTGCCTTGTTGAGGTGTGAAGTGGCCTGGGCTGAACACAAAGGAAGTGCCTGGGGGAGGGATACTGCCTCAGCAGATGGTGAAACAGGATAGGGGAGAGCAGCCAAACTGGACTTTAAAGGAGTGAAGGATATTTGGTCCTGCAAGTGGACCTCCCCCATTTTCTGCAAAATCAGACAGCCACGTGCCCTCTGATTAGATTAGGTTAGGGCTGGAAAGGGATAAGATGAGGGAATTTAGCCACACCAGTCGGTGGGCTCAGTCACACCTAACCTCTAAGACTGGATTTCTGCTATTTTGGATTTTGAGGAATGTTGCTCCCTGTGATTGATTTTTGCCACACTTCCCAGAAAGTGGTCAGCCAAGAGGGTGGTGGCCTGCCTTTATTGGACAGTCCCCCCCACTTTCCACCCCAGGAGCAAGGATAAAGATGGCAGACCTACACCCACACTTCAGAGCCCTACAGGGAGCAACGACAAGAAGAAGAAGGACTGCCATGCTGGACCCCTGACTTGCACTTGGACACTGCACTCTGAAGGACTGCACCAGCTGCACACTTAGGCTTCACCACAAAAATGACTTTGCCTTTCTTTAACTGGTTCAAGAAGGGACTCCCTGCTTGCTACAGGTAGAAAATAGCTGATCAGAGTCCCCTGCATCAAAGCCTGAAGAAACTGAGCAGCTGACCACTGTCCAATGGTCACTCTGGGAGTTGGAGCCCTAACCATCAAGGAGCAACTGAGAGCTTCTGGAACCTTGGGGTGAGTTAATGACTCCTAAAGGACCTTCAAAGACCTTATGGAAGAAGATCCAGAAGTTTGGAGAAGATTGGAGAACTTTTGGAAAAAAAGCTCCATAAAGGGACCAACCTGATGTTGTGCGTCAAGACAGCTTATGTTGACTGTGACCTGGCCCGATTTGCAGGTTCCTTTCGCTAAAAAGCTCCACAGCCCCAGACTTCCAGGATTTCACCACTGCCTCCTGGAAAGACAATCTGACGATGTTGACTTGAAATTGGCTTGCTGTGGAGGGTCATCTGACGTCAGAGAGAAAAAGCTCCAAAAAAACAACAAAGTCCAAACGTAAAAAGTTGTCCGAAGCTTTCCACGCAGCGTATCGGAGGAGGGCTCCAGGGACGTCGGACCCAATTTCAAGTTTGACCCAGATGAAGACTTCTGTCCTGAAAACTCAACTAAGCCTGAAGGAAGAATTCTTCACCAAGGTCTCCTGCAACGCTTATCCAAAGAGAGCTCCAGGGGGGTCAGATCCAATCTGCAACTTCGTCCCGGTGAGAAAAAAAGACTGTCGCCGTGGCGGATTAAGACCACAGATGGATTTCTGCCAGAAGGATGGTGGAAATCTGGCTGTTGCCATGCCAGCGGATGGCTGTAAGGTGGCGCTGCTGCCAGCAGCAGCGCCACGCCAATAGACTGCCGCCAGCCGTGTTATGAGTAATAATATGGCCTGGCAGTGTTCTGCTGGCGGATGCTGCTGCTGGCAGCAGCGCCCGTCCCATCTCCTGCCGAAGGACCCCCTAGACACAGGTAAGTGGGTGCTCCGACAGGAAAGGGGGTGGAGGGGTGTGTGTATGTCTGTACGTGCGTGTATGCGTGTGTGTTGCATGTTGTATGTTGTATGTATGTGCATGTCTGGAGGTGTGAGTGCCTGTATGTTGAGTTGTGTGTGCGGATGTGTTTTAGAAAGGATGTATGCATGCATTGGCTAAATGTGGGAATGTGTGTGTGTATGTGTGTGTGCATGTGTGAAGGGAGGGGTGTGAATGAAGGGGGGTCTGGAGAGGAAGGGTGGTGTGGGGGAATCTGGTGAGGGGGGTTGGGGTGGGGAAGACCCCTATCAGTGACAGGGGAAGGATTCCCTGTCACTGATAGTGCCTACAGCCATGTTTTTCGTGGCAGTGAGGAAGCCACGAAAACCATGGCAGTAGGCGGGGTCATGATCCCGCAGGCGGTACAGTGACAGCCGCTGGGCTGGAGATTGCTATCTCCAGCCCGGCAGCCGCTACTGCCATGGCGTTAGCGCAATTTTGCGTGTAAAAGTATAGGGACGGCTAGCGCCATTCCAAGACGCCGGCCGGGCACCATATTTATGAATGGCGCTAACCGGTGCGAATGCCATGTTAGCGTCCTTGGAAAGGACACTAACAGGGCAGGGGAGGCGTAGAGGAAACCGGGGCATGTGCGCCGAATTATGGCGCTACACTCTTTAGAGGGAGAACAGTCCTCTAAGCTTTGTAGCGCTATTTTCTGGCGCACAACCCCATGGGCATCACTCCTGCCTTAGTAAAGACAGGAACCATGCCCACTACCCAAATGGCCATGCCCAGGAGACGAATGTTCCCTGGGCATGGCCACTGGGGCCAGTGCCGTGCAGGGGGCCCCAAGTCAGGGCCCCTGAGCGGGGGGAAAAGAAATACTTACCAGGACTTACCTGGGATGGGTCCCCCACCGTGGGATGTCCTTCTGGTGTGGGTGAGGGTGGGTGGGGGTTTCCCTGGGGCCAGGGAAGGTCCCCTTACGCCTGCCCAGACCCCTTAGTGCCAATTATTTAAGGCCCCCACCCCCCTGTGCTGGATTTTAGCATGGGGGATGAATATAGCTCAAAGGCCATATCGTCCTTTTCTGGACAGGAACGCCTTCCTTGCATCTCATTGACGCAAGGTAGGTTTTCACGTCCAGAAAACAATATTAACTCCATAACTTTGGCGCCAGACGTGTCTAGCGCCAAGGTATACTTATGGAATTAGGTTTGCGCTGATTAGCATAAAAAGAATTACGCTAATTCAGTGCAAACCGAGTATAAATATCGGCCTTAGTTTCTATGCGCTAAAAACATTTATTCTTTAAAAAATCATATCTTTGGTTCCCCTTATCTGATTTTAATCGTTTTGGGGTCAAATTAAAGAATAAAATAAAATGTATTTTTATAAATTGGTTTGGATATAAAAATGTAATCTATTTTTATAAGTTGGTTTGGATTTTTAAACTGTTTCCTGTGTTTTATTTAATTACTGTTATGTGATTTGTTAATGCTTTACGCACTTTGGGCCTGATTATGACCTTGGCGGAGGGGATTACTCCATCACAAACGTGATGGATATATCGCCCGCTGTATTATAAGTTCCATTACAACCTATGGAACTTGTAATACGCCAGACGAGATATCCGTCATGTTTGTGACAGAGTAATCCACTCTGCCAGGGTTGTAATCAGGCCCTTTGTCTCCTAAATTAAGACCTGTTGCTCGTTGCCAAGCTACCAAGGGTTGAGCCAGGATTCATTTATTTAGACCCTGACTGGAACTGAGTGGGGGAGTAGTGGCCTATTGCTAAGTGTAGGTACTTACCTGCCCAAACCAATAATCCACTTTCCAACAAAGGCAAAGTGGAGGGGTAACCGAGGAATGAAGAGGGAAAATAAGGCAAGACATGAGAAAATTCCAAATTAATTTAGAACATGTGTTTTTAGTTCTTTGTGGAATTGTTTGAAACCATTTGAGCATCGTAGATTAAGTGACAGTGAGTTCTAGAAGAAGGGGCTGCTCCTGTTTGTCATATCTTCAAGTTTAAAATATTTGGTTTCTGGTTATAGCTCATCGATGCTTCACATGCTTCACAACTTTTTGTAGCCATCTGAGATTCTGAGAGGAGCTCTAAAGTAATCGGGGTGTTGATTTTGTGTGGTGTTAAAAGTGATACACACCAACTTGAATTTTATTCTGGCTTCAAAAGTATGCCAGTTCAGTATTGGTAATACGTTGTTGCACTTTCTGTTTTCAAAACCAACCTTGCCCCTAAATGTAGAATTGATTTAATTAGCATTAAGCAGGAGTTGAAATTGCCATAGAGAATGAAGTTGGCATAGTCAACTTGCGCTAGGGCAATGACCTGCACAGTAGTGATTAAATCCTTAGGATGTTAAAGAGGTATGAGCTTTTTCATTGATTGGAGGAGGACTTTTGCAGATAACTAGTATGGTCAATTTTTGAGTTTATTGGTAGCTGGATATTGATCCACAAATTTAGTGATTTAACTTCCTCTACCAAGAAAGAAGTGAACTTGGCTGTGTGGAGCTCAGATAACCAGTCCGTTTTGAAAATTGGGCCTCATATACGAGGCCCTAGCGACACACTTGCCCACCCGAGCACCATTTTTTTTTATGCTCCGGTGGCGCAACAGGCCAATCCATATTTACAAGGCCACACAAATCCACCTCGCATGGCTTCTCAGGGTCTTGTAAATATGGACTCCTTTCACGCAGAACACTGCATGAAAGGAGCAGTCTATGGGTGTTGCTTGGAGTGTTCCCAGGCAACACCCACGGAACGCAAAGGAATTAGTTGAATTCCCAGATTTACAAGTCTGGGAATGTGTCAGATTTCTACGCCCCCTCAGGGGTTTGTGTAAGAATGACGCAATGGGGAGAAAAACACTTCTAGTGATGGTTTTTGTGCAGGAAGGTATGCCTTTCTGCACAAAAACAATCATCCCTGCAACACAGGCAGCCTTGCACCATGGTGCAAGGGTGCCTGCATTGACACTAGGCAGCAATATGTGTGCCAGCGCAGAGGTAGAGGACAGAAATGCGCCATATCTTGTAGATACAGAGCATTTCTGCCCTTTCCTGGTGATGCAGGGCAGTGCAGCTTGGCACTTGCTGCACCTCTCTGCGCCTCGGTCCTCGTAAATGAGGACATGGATTTGTTGGCTTGCCTGATGAGGATCACTTCTGTGTGTTTATCTTAAGGAAGCTTAAATACATCATTAGTGCTAGTTTGCTAAGCAGTTTTTAACAGTGTAAGTATCTTGAGGAGATGTTATTTTAAGAATTATTTGGTGAATTGTGTAGGAGGCTGGACTGGCTTGTAGTGAGTACCAAGGGGTACTTGCACCTTGCACCAGGCCCAGTTATCCCTTATTAGTGTATAGGGTGTCTAGCAGCTTAGGCTGATAGATAATGGTAGCTTAGCAAAGCAGCTCAGGCTGAACTAGGAGACGTGTGAAGCTACTACAGTACCACTTAGTGTCATATGCACAATATCATAAGAAAACACAATACACAGTTATACTAAAAATAAAGGTACTTTATTTTTATGACAATATGCCAAAGTATCTTAGAGTGTACCCTCAGTGAGAGGATAGGAAATATACACAAGATATATATACACAATAGCAAAAATATGCAGTATAGTCTTAGAAAACAGTGCAAACAATGTATAGTTACAATAGGATGCAATGGGGAAACATAGGGATAGGGGCAACACAAACCATATACTCCAGAAGTGGAATGCGAACCACGAATGGACCCCAAACCTATGTGACCTTGTAGAGGGTCGCTGGGACTATTAGAAAATAGTGAGAGTTAGAAAAATAACCCTCCCCAAGACCCTGAAAAGTGAGTGCAAAGTACACCAAAGTTCCCCTAAGGACAAAATAGTCGTGTTAGAGGGAAAATGCAAGGAAAACACAAATCAGCAATGCAACAACGATGGATTCCTGACTGAGGGTACCTGTGGAACAAGGGGACCAAGTCCAAAAGTCACAAGCAGCTCGGAGATGGGCAGATGCCCAAGAAATGCCAGCGGTTGGTGCAAAGAAGCTCTTACTAGGCTGAAGAACTGTGAATACTGCAGGAACGACAAGGGCTAGAGACTTCCCCTTTGGAGGATGGATCCCCCACGCCTTGGAGAGTCGTGCAGAAGTGTTTTCCCGCCGGATGGACGCCAACAAGCCTTGCTACACGCAAATCGTGCGTTTGGCGTTTTTGGACGCTGCTGGGGACCAGGAGGTCGCAAATTGGACCTGCAGAGAGAGGGGACGTCGAGCAAGACAAAGAGCCCTCACTGAAGCAGGTAGCACCCGGAGAAGTGCCAGAAACAGGCACTACGAGGATGCGTGAAACGGTGCTCGCCGAAGTTGCACAAAGGAGTCCCACGTCGCCGGAGACCAACTTAGAAAGTCGTGCAATGCAGGTTAGAGTGCCGTGGACCCAGGCTTGGCTGTGCACGAAGGATTTCCGCCGGAAGTGCACAGGGGCCGGAGTAGCTTGCAAAGTCGCGGTTCCCAGCAATGCAGCCCAGCGAGGTGAGGCAAGGACTTACCTCCACCAAACTTGGGCTGAAGAGTCACTGGACTGTGGGGGTCACTTGGACGGTGTCGCTGGATTCGAGGGACCTCGCTCGTCGTGCTGAGAGGAGACCCAAGGGACCGGTAATGCAGCTTTTTGGTGCCTGCGGTTGCAGGGGGAAGATTCCGTCGACCCACGGGAGATTTCTTCGGAGCTTCTGGTGCAGAGAGGAGGCAGACTACCCCCACAGCATGCACAAGCAGGAAAACAGTCGAGAAGGCGGCAGGATCAGCGTTACAGAGTTGCAGTAGTCGTCTTTGCTACTATGTTGCAGGTTTGCAGGCTTCCAGCGCGGTCAGCGGTCGATTCCTTATCAGAAGGTGAAGAGAGAGATGCAGAGGAACTCGGCTGAGCTCATGCATTCGTTATCTAAAGTTTCCCCAGAGACAGAGACCCTAAATAGCCAGAAAAGAGGGTTTGGCTACCTAGGAGAGAGGAAAGGCTACTAACACCTGAAGGAGCCTATCAGCAGGAGTCTCTGACGTCACCTGGTGGCACTGGCCACTCAGAGCAGTCCAGTGTGCCAGCAGCACCTCTGTTTCCAAGATGGCAGAGGTCTGGAGCACACTGGAGGAGCTCTGGACACCTCCCAGGGGAGGTGCAGGTCAGGGGAGTGGTCACTCCCCTTTCCTTTGTCCAGTTTCGCGCCAGAGCAGGGGCTAAGGGGTCCCTGAACCGGTGTAGACTGGCTTATGCAGAATTGGGCACATCTGTGCCCAACAAAGCATTTCCAGAGGCTGGGGGAGGCTACTCCTCCCCTGCCTTCACACCATTTTCCAAAGGGAGAGGGTGTCACACCCTCTCTCAGAGGAAGTCCTTTGTTCTGCCATCCTGGGCCAGGCCTGGCTGGACCCCAGGAGGGCAGCTGCCTGTCTGAGGGGTTGGCAGCAGCTGCAGTGAAACCCCAGGAAGGGCAGTCTGGCAGTACCAGGGTCTGTGCTACAGACCACTGGGATCATGGAATTGTACCAACAATGCCAGGATGGCATAGAGGGGGCAATTCCATGATCATAGACATGTTACATGGCCATATTCGGAGTTACCATGGTGAAGCTACATATAGGTAGTGACCTATATGTAGTGCACGCGTGTAATGGTGTCCCCGCACTCACAAAGTTCAGTGAATTGGCTCTGAACAATGTGGGGGCACCTTGGCTAGTACCAGGGTGCCCTCACACTAAGTAACTTTGCACCTAACCTTTACCAGGTAAAGGTTAGACATATAGGTGACTTATAAGTTACTTAAGTGCAGTGTAAAATGGCTGTGAAATAACGTGGACGTTATTTCACTCAGGCTGCAGTGGCAGGCCTGTGTAAGAATTGTCAGAGCTCCCTATGGGTGGCAAAAGAAATGCTGCAGCCCATAGGGATCTCCTGGAACCCCAATACCCTGGGTACCTCAGTACCATATACTAGGGAATTATAAGGGTGTTCCAGTAAGCCAATGTAAATTGGTAAAAATGGTCACTAGCCTGTTAGTGACAATTTGAAAGTAATGAGAGAGCATAACCACTGAGGTTCTGGTTAGCACAGCCTCAGTGAGACAGTTAGGCACCACACAGGGAACATATACATGCACACCTATGAGCACTGGGGCCCTGTGTGACAGGGTCCCAGTGACACATACATATAGGCCACAAACCTATGAGCACTGGGGTCCTGACCAGCAGGATCCCAGTGACACATAACAACCATACTGAAAACATAGTGTTTTCACTATGAGCACTGAGGCCTGGCTATCAGGATCCCAGTGAGACAGTGAAAACAGTGACAAACATCCTGACATACACTCACAAACAGGCCAAAAGTGGGGGTAACAAGGCTAGAAAGAGGCTACCTTCTCACACAACCCCCCCCCAAACGAAGGACAATAAGGCTAACCTTGGCCAGTTGAGACTTTATTGTCTAAGTGGTGATAAGTAGAGAGTAGCTCTGCAATAGACTGGTTACTCCCTTTATCATCCACTATATGGTTACTTCCCTGTGGGGATGTAAACCACCCTGTTTGAAGTTTTTTAGCTAACCAACAATGTGAAGATGTATTTTCAGAGTTTCTATCAGTAAGTTTTAGTTTAGAGCAGTGGGAATTATCCACTGAACCTATTTGTAATGATGGAAATGCCAGACAGGGATGCTGTCTCAGTAAAGCCATAGCTGGACAAAAACTTTGTCCATTTGGCTGGAAGAGAGAACAGGGATGCTGTTTCTCTTGAGTTGGAGCAGGGCAGGGATGCTGTCCTATGAGCTCCACACTAGGGCAGGGATGCTGTCCTAAGTGTTGTGAGGCAGTACAGGGTTTCTGCACTAAAGTTTCTCTGGGAGGGTTGGAGGGATGCTCCATGTTAACTAAAATGGTGCTCTTTTTGTCACCAATGTTAGTTATCCCACAGAGAGGTACTTCTACCTCAGGGAGTCCAGCTATGCCAGCTGATGATTCCCTTGGAACAGGTGCCACCCCAGGAGAGGTTTCTCCCACCACAGGAATAGTATCCTGAATGGTAGGGTGGTTAGGGGATACTGTGATACCCTTTTTACCTGTTGATGGAGAGGGATCCTGAGTTTTCAGGCCTTCTCTCCTTTGCTTTTTCATTTCACTTGAAATGAGAGGGAACAATTCCTCAGGGATGCCCAGCATGGCTGCATGGGCATAAAACTCTACATCAGCCCAACCTGAGGCCTCTAGGTCATTACCTAAGAGACAGTCTACAGGTAAGCTAGGTGATACCACCACCTGCTTAGGGCCAGTAACTCCACCCCAACTAAACTGAATTATAGCTAAGGGAAGAAACTTAGTGGAGTTATGGACATCAATAATCTTATACTGTTGTCCAATGATGTGTTGTTCAGGAGGCACTAGGTTTTCAGTCACCAAAGTGAAACTGGCACCTGTGTCCCTGTAGGCCAAGGCCTCAACACCATTTATTGAAACTGTCTGCCTGTACTTATCCATTGTAAGGGGACAAGCAGCCAGTGTGGCAAGGCCAATGCCACTAGGTGTGACAGAAACTGTCTTGGGACTGATTACATCAGTTTCCACTATGGACCCATAAGTGAACCCAACTACACCCTTTGCTTGACAGTTGCCAGCAGTCCCACCACTAGTACCACTACTGCTAGGGGCACTAGAGCTTGATGTATTAGTGGTGGTAGGCTCAGGGGGTTTACCTGGACAGGACTTATCCCCTGGCCTATGGCCTCTGTTTTTACACACAAAGCACCAAGGCTTTTTAATGTGTGCAGGTTGGGAAGAAGAGGAAGAATTTGTTTTATCCCCACCCTCTGAAGAGTGTTTAAGATTTGAAGTGGGATCTTTGGTTTTACCTTTATCCCCATGCTTATCTTGAGATTTTTCACCATCTTTCTTCTTATTGCCATCTTTGTCACCCCCTGTATGAACTTTTCTGTTCACCCTTGTTCTGACCCATTTGTCTGCCTTCTTTCCCAATTCTTGGGGAGAGGTCAGATCAGAGTCTACCAGGTACTGGTGCAACAAATCAGACACACAATTATTAAGTATATGCTCTCTCAGGATTGTGTTATACAGGCTTTCATAATCAGTAACTTTACTGCCATGTAACCACCCCTCCAAGGCCTTCACTGAATGGTCAATGAAATCAACCCAGTCTTGTGAAGACTCCTTTTTGGTCTCTCTGAACTTTATCCTGTACTGTTCAGTGGTTAAGCCATAACCATCCAGGAGTGCATTCTTAAGAACTTGGAAATTATTAGCATCATTTTCTTTTACAGTAAGGAGCCTACCCCTACCTTTTCCAGTAAATGATAGCCATAGGATAGCAGCCCACTGCTTTTGAGGGACATCCTGTACAGCACAGGCCCTCTCAAGTGCAGCAAACCACTTGTTAATGTCATCCCCCTCCTTGTAAGGGGGAACTATCTTGTGCAGATTCCTGGAATCATGCTCTTTTGCAGGATGACTATGGGGAATACTGCTGCTGCCACCATGGGTTTCTAAACCCAATTTCTGTCTTTCCCTCTCTATTTCTAAAGACTGTCTATCCAAATCCAGCTGTTGCTTCTTGAGCTTCAGTCTGGTTTGTTCCACTCTCAATCTATTGAGCTCCCTTTCTAACAATCTGTCATCAGGGTGGGTGGGAGGGACATTTCTAGATACAGAGGTATGATGGGAATGAACAGAAGGAGACCTGTCCCTTACCAAGGGCACCCTAACAGCTTGGCTACCAGCATAATGTGAGAGCACATCATCAGTATGATGTGATTCAACCTCTGTACCAACTATGTTAGACTGTCTAGTAATGGGCAGGCTGAGAAGTTTCTTTCCTGAACCTTTTCCTGGGGGAGTCCCTGGATCAGATTGAGAACCATTAGCTACTTTTTCTACAGATTGGGCACTTATGGCCTTATCCTGTACTCTAAGCATATTAATTAACAGTTCTAAGGAAGGATTCTTCCCTACACTCAAACCTCTCTCTATGCAGAGACTCCTTGCTCCTTTCCAGCTAAGGTGATCATATGCAAGTTTGGACAGTTCAACTTTTTGGCCTGTGCCAGACATTTTTTAGAGAGAGTTAAAGTGATAGTAAAAGATAAAAAAGTTTTCAGAACTTTTTGGAAAGACAGAAAAAAACTTTTAAAACTTTTTAAGATCTTTTTGAAAGTTTAGAAGTACTTTTCAGCACTTAGAAAAGAGTGAAAAGAGGAAATGCAAAACTTTTTGGCTATGTGTATATACACTGACCTTGTTTTGTATATTTTTCTCTTATGAAAAGTACAATGACAAGAGTGGTAAGTAGTCTCAAAGCACTTATCCCACCGCTGCACAACCAATGTAGGAGGCTGGACTGGCTTGTAGTGAGTACCAAGGGGTACTTGCACCTTGCACCAGGCCCAGTTATCCCTTATTAGTGTATAGGGTGTCTAGCAGCTTAGGCTGATAGATAATGGTAGCTTAGCAAAGCAGCTCAGGCTGAACTAGGAGACGTGTGAAGCTACTACAGTACCACTTAGTGTCATATGCACAATATCATAAGAAAACACAATACACAGTTATACTAAAAATAAAGGTACTTTATTTTTATGACAATATGCCAAAGTATCTTAGAGTGTACCCTCAGTGAGAGGATAGGAAATATACACAAGATATATATACACAATAGCAAAAATATGCAGTATAGTCTTAGAAAACAGTGCAAACAATGTATAGTTACAATAGGATGCAATGGGGAAACATAGGGATAGGGGCAACACAAACCATATACTCCAGAAGTGGAATGCGAACCACGAATGGACCCCAAACCTATGTGACCTTGTAGAGGGTCGCTGGGACTATTAGAAAATAGTGAGAGTTAGAAAAATAACCCTCCCCAAGACCCTGAAAAGTGAGTGCAAAGTGCACCAAAGTTCCCCTAAGGACAAAATAGTCGTGTTAGAGGGAAAATGCAAGGAAAACACAAATCAGCAATGCAACAACGATGGATTCCTGACTGAGGGTACCTGTGGAACAAGGGGACCAAGTCCAAAAGTCACAAGCAGCTCGGAGATGGGCAGATGCCCAAGAAATGCCAGCGGTTGGTGCAAAGAAGCTCTTACTAGGCTGAAGAACTGTGAATACTGCAGGAACGACAAGGGCTAGAGACTTCCCCTTTGGAGGATGGATCCCCCACGTCTTGGAGAGTCGTGCAGAAGTGTTTTCCCGCCAGATGGACGCCAACAAGCCTTGCTACACGCAAATCGTGCGTTTGGCGTTTTTGGACGCTGCTGGGGCCCAGGAGGGACCAGGAGGTCGCAAATTGGACCTGCAGAGAGAGGGGACGTCGAGCAAGACAAAGAGCCCTCACTGAAGCAGGTAGCACCCGGAAAAGTGCCAGAAACAGGCACTACGAGGATGCATGAAATGGTGCTCGCCGAAGTTGCACAAAGGAGTCCCACGTCGCCGGAGACCAACTTAGAAAGTCGTGCAATGCAGGTTAGAGTGCCGTGGACCCAGGCTTGGCTGTGCACGAAGGATTTCTGCCGGAAGTGCACAGGGGCCGGAGTAGCTTGCAAAGTCGCGGTTCCCAGCAATGCAACCCAGCGAGGTGAGGCAAGGACTTACCTCCACCAAACTTGGGCTGAAGAGTCACTGGACTGTGGGGGTCACTTGGACGGTGTCGCTGGATTCGAGGGACCTCGCTCGTCGTGCTGAGAGGAGACCCAAGGGACCGGTAATGCAGCTTTTTGGTGCCTGCGGTTGCAGGGGGAAGATTCCGTCGACCCACGGGAGATTTCTTCGGAGCTTCTGGTGCAGAGAGGAGGCAGACTACCCCCACAGCATGCACAAGCAGGAAAACAGTCGAGAAGGCGGCAGGATCAGCGTTACAGAGTTGCAGTAGTCGTCTTTGCTACTATGTTGCAGGTTTGCAGGCTTCCAGCGCGGTCAGCGGTCGATTCCTTATCAGAAGGTGAAGAGAGAGATGCAGAGGAACTCGGCTGAGCTCATGCATTCGTTATCTAAAGTTTCCCCAGAGACAGAGACCCTAAATAGCCAGAAAAGAGGGTTTGGCTACCTAGGAGAGAGGAAAGGCTACTAACACCTGAAGGAGCCTATCAGCAGGAGTCTCTGACGTCACCTGGTGGCACTGGCCACTCAGAGCAGTCCAGTGTGCCAGCAGCACCTCTGTTTCCAAGATGGCAGAGGTCTGGAGCACACTGGAGGAGCTCTGGACACCTCCCAGGGGAGGTGCAGGTCAGGGGAGTGGTCACTCCCCTTTCCTTTGTCCAGTTTCGCGCCAGAGCAGGGGCTAAGGGGTCCCTGAACCGGTGTAGACTGGCTTATGCAGAATTGGGCACATCTGTGCCCAACAAAGCATTTCCAGAGGCTGGGGGAGGCTACTCCTCCCCTGCCTTCACACTATTTTCCAAAGGGAGAGGGTGTCACACCCTCTCTCAGAGGAAGTCCTTTGTTCTGCCATCCTGGGCCAGGCCTGGCTGGACCCCAGGAGGGCAGCTGCCTGTCTGAGGGGTTGGCAGCAGCAGCAGCTGCAGTGAAACCCCAGGAAGGGCAGTCTGGCAGTACCAGGGTCTGTGCTACAGACCACTGGGATCATGGAATTGTACCAACAATGCCAGGATGGCATAGAGGGGGCAATTCCATGATCATAGACATGTTACATGGCCATATTCGGAGTTACCATGGTGAAGCTACATATAGGTAGTGACCTATATGTAGTGCACGCGTGTAATGGTGTCCCCGCACTCACAAAGTTCAGTGAATTGGCTCTGAACAATGTGGGGGCACCTTGGCTAGTACCAGGGTGCCCTCACACTAAGTAACTTTGCACCTAACCTTTACCAGGTAAAGGTTAGACATATAGGTGACTTATAAGTTACTTAAGTGCAGTGTAAAATGGCTGTGAAATAACGTGGACGTTATTTCACTCAGGCTGCAGTGGCAGGCCTGTGTAAGAATTGTCAGAGCTCCCTATGGGTGGCAAAAGAAATGCTGCAGCCCATAGGGATCTCCTGGAACCCCAATACCCTGGGTACCTCAGTACCATATACTAGGGAATTATAAGGGTGTTCCAGTAAGCCAATGTAAATTGGTAAAAATGGTCACTAGCCTGTTAGTGACAATTTGAAAGTAATGAGAGAGCATAACCACTGAGGTTCTGGTTAGCAGAGCCTCAGTGAGACAGTTAGGCACCACACAGGGAACATATACATGCACACCTATGAGCACTGGGGCCCTGTGTGACAGGGTCCCAGTGACACATACATATAGGCCACAAACCTATGAGCACTGGGGTCCTGACCAGCAGGATCCCAGTGACACATAACAACCATACTGAAAACATAGTGTTTTCACTATGAGCACTGAGGCCTGGCTATCAGGATCCCAGTGAGACAGTGAAAACAGTGACAAACATCCTGACATACACTCACAAACAGGCCAAAAGTGGGGGTAACAAGGCTAGAAAGAGGCTACCTTCTCACAAATTGTCACTCCTGCTTCTCCCATCTGGACTCCTTAGTGGCCATAGATTTTACACTGGGCCTTTTGTTATGAGGAGCCCCCTGGAACAAGCATAGTTATTTTTATTTAGGAACTTCAGACATCACTCAATGACACTTTTCATCTGAAGTGCACATTAGGATCTATTACTGAGCTCACCTTAAGACACAGGGGGTGATTCCAAGTTTGGCTGGCGGCGCGCGCCGCCAGCCAAACGGGAACCGCCAGAATACCGCTGCGCGGTCATAAGACCGCCGCGGTTATTATGAGTTTCCCGCTGGGCGGGTGGGCGACCGCCAGAAGGCCGCCCGCCCGCCCAGCGGGAAACCCCTTCCCACGAGGATGCCGGCTCCGAATGGAGCCGGCGGAGTGGGAAGGGTGCGACGGGTGCAGTTGCACCCGTCGCGATTTTCAGTGTCTGCTATGCAGACACTGAAAATCTTAGTGGGGCCCTGTTAGGGGGCCCCTGCAGTGTCCATGCCATTGGCATGGGCACTGCAGGGTCCCCCAGGGGCCCCACGACACCCGTTACCGCCAGCCAGGTTCTGGCGGTCAAAACCGCCAGAACCAGGCTGGCGGTAAGGGGGTCGGAATCCCAATGGTGGCGCTGCCTGCAGCGCCGCCATGGAGGATTCCCCAGGGCAGCGGGAAACCGGCGGGACTCCGCCGGTTTCCCGTTTCTGACCGCGGCTGTACCGCCGCGGTCAGAATGCCCATTGGAGCACCGCCAGCCTGTTGGCGTTTCTCCCATCATTTTAGCCCTGGCGGTCGTCGACCGCCAGGGTTAGATTGACCCCCACAGTGCCTAGCAATGGGCTTTGACTGACAAGCTCCTCAGGGCATTTTCCTGGACTTTGCCTGTTGCACCAGTATGGAACTTTCGATTATAGTCATGCTTTAGAGGTTCGTTTCAAAGGTTTTTCACTGGGGGTTATCCCTTCCGTGAATACTCTGAGGACTTCCCCAATGTATCTCATAGGGCATTGTTTAGCTCTTTCCTGGTTTTCTTTTTCTCTTGGGCCTCCTACCCTACGATGGATTTTTCCCTGAATGCCCTATTATCTTTGTACTGTGTTTCCCACAGGCCCCTCCCACAATATGTGCCCGCTGTGCGATGGATATCTTGCTGGGCCTCTAACCTAATGGACATGTACCCTATGTCTTCTCTGAGGTGTCTGGTAGAATCAGTCCTGGCTATATGCACTGTGGTGCCCCTGGGCATTATTAAACTGCTGGGAAACTCAGAACTGGGTTGTGTCTGAGGCTTTTCTGAGTTAACCTCGGCTCCCATATGGACTTTTTAAAGTTTTGGTTTATACAGGAACTTTTCACTGTTTCTGAAGATTGTGCTATGTCACCTGAAATAAATTTTTCATGTATCATTCTTTCCTTTGCCTGTGATACTATGTGCTGAAAGAATGTGCAGATATTTTGTTCACCCAGGTATTTCAGATTTCTATGGGATCCTCAAGGCACCTAAAGGGATGTACCATAGCTTTGGTTAAGGGTGGGTGGGCAGGGTAGAACCTTGAAAAGTCTTATTTTGGGTTCCTCATCACCCCCTGCATAGAGTTTATTCTGGTCTCTTTCTGGAATATTGATGCTTAATCTTGCCTGCAAGACTAGTCACAACTACTCCTTTCTTCCCACTTTTGGGAATTTTCTAGTGTCCAAGAAGAATTCCTTTGGAAACCTTGAGCTCCCCATTTACTTCTGACTTTTGTCCTGCTATGTTCTCTGGTCCACCATCTGCAGTCAGCTCAACCTCAGAAGATTCTGTGGCAGCATCATTATTTTTCCTTCCAACTCGAGGGACACCTCCTTCAACTACTGCTCGGTTGTTAGAAATGGGGTCTCTGGTTGGCAGTCAGTTTGCACTCTGTCCAAGTCAGGGCAATGGAGATACACACCTATGATAGCCCAGGCTCACCCCTTTGTAGCTTGACACAAGTAGTCAGGCTTACCTCAAAGGCAATGTGTAAAGTATCTGTACCCAAAACATACAGTAATACAGTGAAAACACTATAAAATGAACACCACACCAGTTTAGAAAAATAGTCAATATTTATCTAAATCAAAGAATACCAAAACAAAAATAATCCAACATACACAAGTCAAGTTACGAATTCTTAAAGGAAAAAGAGTCTTACTCCATGCAAAACGATGGAAACGATGTATTTACACCAAGTAGCTGGTTTGCGTCAAAAATAAAGCTGCACTGGCGAGCGCGTCAGAAAAGACAGAGATGCGTTGATTCCTTGCTTGCAAGTGAGCCCGTGTGTAATTTCTTCTCTTTTCGGGTAGGCGACGCGTCGTTTTTCTCTCCTGCAAGAGGGCAATACGTCGATTTCTGGAGGGGGCACCTCTGATCCGTGCAGGTTGACGATGATTTTGATGCCCCCAAATGATGCGTGTAAAATCCGTCCGCATGGTGATGTAAAAACCGCACTGCGAGGGATTGTATCGTTTTTACCACCGCATTGCAGGTGGTGTGTTTAAATTTTCCTCGCACGGTTCCCTGTGCATGGATTTCAGTCTTTGTTCTACCACCTTCATCTTTCAAGGGCCCAGGGTCTGGATAGGGCACCACTTGGCAGGGCAGGAGTCTCAGCAGAGAGTCCAGGTGCTGGCAGAGGAAGTCTTTGTTGGCCCTGAGACTTCAAAACAGGAGGCAGGCTCAATCCAAGCCCTTGGAGATTCTTCACGAGCAGGAATATACCACAAAGTCCAGTCTTTGTCCTCTTTCAGGCAGAAGCAGCAACTGCAGGCCAACCCAGCAAAGCACAGTCACGGGCAAAGGGGCAGTACTCCTCCAGCTCTTCAGCTCTTCTCCTTGGCAGAGGCCCCTTTTGGTTCCAGAAGTACTCTGAAAATCTGGGTGTTTGGGTCCACTACTTATACCCCTTTCTGCCTTTGAAGTAGACAAACTTCAAAGGACAGTCACTGTTGTTCACAAAATCCTACCTTGCCCAGGCCAGACTCACACCAGAGGATTGGAGACTGCATTGTGTGAACCCATTCAGGTGTAAGTGACCACTCCTCCCTCCACTCGACCACAGATGGCTCATCAGGATATGCAGGCTACACCCCAGCTCCCTTTGTGTCACTGTCTAGAGGGGATTCACAACTAGCCCAACTGTCAGTCTGACCCAGACAGGGAATACACAAGCAGGCAGAGTCACAGAATGTTTTAAGCAAGAAAATGCCCACTTTCTAAAAGTGACATTTTCAAACTGACAATTTAAAAAACTATTTTACGAAAAGATGTATTTTTAAATTGTGAGTTTGGAGACCCTAAAATCCATGTCTCCATCTGCTCCCAAAGGGAAACTGCACTTAAAAGTTATTTAAAGGCATTCTCCATGTTAACCTATGAAAGAGATAGGCCTTGCAACAGTGAAAAACAAATTTGGCAATATTTCACTGCTAGGACTTGTAAAACACATCAATACATGTCCCACCTTTAACATACACTGCACCCTGCCCAGGGGGCTACCTAGGGCCTACGTTATGGGTGCCTTACATGTATAAAAAAGAGTATGTTTAGGCCTGGCAAGTGGGTACTTGACAGGACCATGTCCACTCACCTGAATTTTAGGTCCCGTGGGAGCGAAGAGAATAAAACCCTCAACCCTAATCTCTCGTATCTGCAATGAACAGGGAACGAGCAATTAGCCTCCGAGGGAATGGGATAGTGAACAGGGATTTGGGAAGGGAAGAGAAACAAAACACTGGTTCACGAAGGAGCGTCACTGTTCTAAGAAAGTTGCCTCAGGGCTTGGTACAGAAATTCTAAGATCAAAAACAAAAGAACTACAAATATCACAGAGTCTTTCAGCAAAATAACAATAATTATTATAATTCGATTGGGCAATCACCAAGTCTTTCAGCAAAGTCACAATAATTATCAGCGCTGGATTGCTCAACTATTAAGCACGCTTTTGTAACTCACAACAAAATCGTTACAAAATAAAACATGGATTTGTCTTTTGTTATTCGTTTTCACACAATAGACTGGCTCCAAAATAATTAGACTAAACGTTTAAGTTCGCATGGATATCGAGTGATGCTTTCTGGAGTCCCGAACTTTTAACTTCAATGCTGCTTTTAAAAATACTTCTCAAGCTGTCTTTGGAAAATAGTCTTGTATCACGGGTTTCTCAGCATTGACGAATGTCTTTCATAATGCACCAAAAGGTCACTAACCTCAAGAAGGCTGAAAACAGGGAGATGAGAGGGGAATTACTCACGAACAAACTTCTTCTGGAATGTTTCAATTATTTGAGGAAGATGGAATACTGCTCGTAAATTCTCCAGCTTCTGCAAAAGTAATCCGCTCCAGAGAGGGAAGCTCCGATGAAGCCTTGCACTGAAAAGATGACTCCTAAAAGAATCACAGAACTCCAGCTGAACTGGGAACATCTGCGAGGGAAGGAAGACTCGAAGCCAAGCACAGGAAACTCCTTGGCAGTTCTATTTATAGATGGTATGCTGGTGATGAGTCATCAGACACATGCTGGTGATGAGTCATCAAACACTTCTAATAATTCATATGAAGGAATTCAATGTCTCCATAAACCGCTTGGCACACAGTTCACAAATGGGACACTATCAATATAAACAAACATGCAATGTAATATTCGTTATTCAGACGGAAGATCTTTTTCCTCACAAATTACAGGGAAGTGCTGTGCTGTAAACACATTCATGACATGTTTCATCTTTTTTCATACATGCTGATTTATTTTGTGAGGGAGCAGCAAGAAATGTGTGTGTGTGAGTCCTAACAGTACTCTTGCCACGTCGAATTGGCAGTGCAATACTGCACACACATACACCGCAGTGGCAGGTCTGAGATATGTTTACAGGGCTACTCATGTGGGTGGCACAACCAGTGCTGCAGGCCCACTAGTAGCATTTGATCCACTGGCTCTGGCACCTCTAGTGCACTTTACTAGGGACTTACGAATAAATCAAATATGCCAATCATGGACAATCCAATTACACACACAATTTACACAGGAACACTTGCACTTTAGCACTAGTCAGCAGTGGTAAAGTGTCCACAGTACCAAAAATAGCAAAAACAAAGTCCAGCACACAGTCAGCACATGGGAAGCAGAGGCAAAAAAACACAGGGGAGACCACGCCAAGGATGCCAGGTCTAACATTGGTCACTTCCTTTCCATGTGGAGGGATAATTCCAGTTGGACCATGTGTGCCTCATCCATTGAGCCAGCCTAGAGCAGCATGTGGCCAGCTCGCCGAACCTGGAACAGCATCACTGACAAGGACTGGAACACCTCTCTCAACATTCACTGACCCCAATGCAGCAATAGCCTCCCCAGAGTCAACAAAAATTTCAACAATTGGGTCACCTCCTGCACCGATTCCCTGCGTCCCCCCAACACAACAATATAACAAGATCCGGACCCCAGGCAAGTTGGTACACGAAGAAGCTCAAACTGATGTAACGCCACTGCAGCCAACTTGGCAGCAACTGAAGAAAGAACCAGGACAATGCAGACCAAACCACGTTCAAATCTGTCCTTAGACTCTACCACCAAATGATCCGAAACAACCAAACGCGCTTCTTTTGCGGACCGCATAGATGCCAGCACCAAATGAAGCATGAAATCTTTGACATTGTAATAGATTTCTCCTCGCCATTCCTTCCTCAAACTTGATCACTCCCATGCAGAAACTCTCCAACAATCTCTCTTAATTCTTCAGCAACACAATTATTATCAATTACAGCAACTTCAGTCCCCAACCAGACCTGACAGACTTTGCTAAACGCCTCCGAATCTTATCCAAAGAACCAATGCTAACCACATGACCTGTCATCACCACAGAAAAAACACCCTCCACCATGCAATCCATCCACTTGGGGGCCCTGGTGGGCCTCTGTCCCTACCATGCCTGCTCCAGAGGACTGCAACACCATGAGCGCCCCACTCACACTCATTCTGAATGCCTCCACCTCTTCCATGATCTTCCTCGATGCTTGGAAACACATAACTGGCCTCCCTTTGCTGAAGAAACCCTTGGTGGACCCTTCACCGTTCACCAACTACAGACTTATCTCCCTGATACCTTTCCCGACCAAGATAGTAGAAAAAATCATCAACTTCACCAAATAGCCACCAACTCCTCGACACCACTCAGTCTAGTTTCAAACACAACCACAGCATGGAAACTGTCCTCATTGCTGCCACGAGTGACATCCCCATGACTCTGAGCCGAGGACTCACGGCAGCCCTCATCCTCCTACACCTCTCTGCAGCATTTGACACAGTCTCCAACCCTATTCTCATCTGAAGCCTACACCACATTGGAATCCAAGGACAAGCATTCCATTGGATCTGCACCTTCCTGACTGGAAGGACCTAGTCAGTCAACTTGGCATTGAAAACCTCGGACTCCATCAACCTCATTTGCAGAGTTACGCAAAGATCCTCCCTGAACCCGACCCTCTTCAATGTATACATAACCCATCTAGCCAGCATCATCCAGTCTCACAATATCAATCTCCTCTCCTGCGCTGATGACATGCAACTCATTCTCTTTTTCATTGACATGAGGCCCAGTACCCTGATCAACGTTCATTGCATGCATTCCTGAAATCACCCACTAGATAAGGACTAGTCTCAAAAGCTGAACACCGACATTACCAAAATTGTGATATTTTGGGAAGAGCAAATCACCGTGGGACTCTCCCTGGTGGCCAAGAGAGCTAACCCAACACCCAATCCCACCACCAAAGCTAAGAACCTTGAGATCATCATCAACAGCAAACACAACATGACCACCCATGTCAGTGCTGTCACTGCCTCATTCTTCCATACCCTAAAGATGCTGAGGAAGATTTTCTTATGACGTCCAATCAGCACCCGGAAAACTGTCACGCATGTCCTGGTCACAAGCAAGCTGGACAATGGGAGCACCCTCTATGCTGGGATCAACAAAAAACTCACCAGTAGTAGGCTGCAGACCATTGAGAACTCGTCATCCAGAATCACTCTCAACCTCCCAAGCCGCACTGACATCACACCACATCTGAAGGAGCCCCACTGGCTCTCCATACACAAACAAGAACTATTTGAACTCCTCACCCACACTTCCAAGACACTACATAACACCTGCCCAACATGCCTCAACAATTGCATCTACTTTCACAAACCTTCCAGACACCTCCGTTCGGCCAGACTCCTACTTGCACAATTCCCCTGCATTCAGGAAACTAGATATGGTGGTCGAGATTTCTTGTACATTGCTTCTTAAGAGTGGAATGACGTGCCACTTCACATAAGAGTCTCCTCACCAATTCCGAAAGAAGCTGAAGAACTGGCTTTTCAAGTAGTCCCACAAGGCCCTAGGTGAGCCTAGACTCACACCTGCTCAGTGCCAGTATATTCTTATGGGTGATTGTGATAGTGGATGCTACAAATCAATATAATATAACACAAAACATAACATTCCTGGAGTTTCATGGCTCTCATCGGTTTCTACTCATCAGTGAAAATGATCACTGTTAAGGTGTCAATTGTGAGCCCTCCTACCTCCCCCACAATCTCCAATTCTCTCATGTCTCTACATCTTGTCTTCAACGTTTTCAAGTGTCAAAGCAAACAGGGTGGGGGGGCAGTGGGCAACTCTGTCGGGTATCCCTGTCATTTATGAGGACCTGGGAGTTAAGGTCTGTCACTCTTATCCGAGGTTTAATGCACAGTGCTGGCCACCAGCCAGGTCCAAAATCCCTGAATGAAACTAAGAGACTGATCCAGGTGTTTCATAAATGTTCAGTAAACTAGGACTCCCGTGAACAGGTTCACATCAAGATTCAGAGGCATAAGGGGCAATAGGACCCAAAATGGGATTGGTCCTAGTTTGCCTTCGGGATGCCTGATTTGGAGGCTCTTGACATAGAGTTGGTCACTCTGGCTGATTCTTCAAAGTAGTTAAAGAGTCTGGTCATAATTGGAGCTGTTTGTCTGCAAAAGGCTCAGCCTCTGTCTGCTGCTGATGCTCTCTTCTATACCGATAGGGG
Organism: Pleurodeles waltl; assembly: GCF_031143425.1. Classification (NCBI taxonomy): domain Eukaryota; kingdom Metazoa; phylum Chordata; class Amphibia; order Caudata; family Salamandridae; genus Pleurodeles; species Pleurodeles waltl. Next base: position 177,334,742 of record NC_090437.1, read on the forward strand.
TAACAAATGTTTCTGTCTGCAGTGTAAACGTTTGCCCCTGGTAGACATGTATGTAAAATTCAACACGGAACTTGTCCATCGATCCCTCTTGTATAGTTTACAATCAAAGGCACGGAAGCCTTGAGCTATACCGTCTTTCTGCAAGACCCATCTCCAAGTTTCATAATACGACTGAACTCTTTCACGCCTTTATTTTACTTAGCTGCACCGCAATTAGCCTACCGGCTATATTCTTGCAGTTTCATTTCGTCTGTCTGGTGCTCAGAATGGCATGCTTTAATTTATCCATAGGAACAGCGTGCCGGTGGAAGCACAATAAAAATATTTTTGGCATTAGCAGTTGGGAGAAGTCATGACCCCTAATGTGAGCGTCTCATAACACATCACTGACTTAGGCACCTGGCACGTACCGCGAAGGAGCAGAGGATGTACCTGTCTTGGTCGCACCGTCCCTCTGGCAAAAACATACCAATAGCAGGCATTGGAAGAACTTCACCCATGTACAAGTGAATGGTAAAGCTCTCAAATATGTAAGGCAAGAAATTCAGGACCCTCCAAAAACTTAAAAAGCCCATCAACCCTTTGCCTGGAGAGACCCCCAAGACACGTGAGGTCAAAACACGTCAACTTGCTAGGGCTAAGAGAATTAAGACCCGTGAAACAATTACTAAAATAGGTCACCCCATTAAACTACTCTGGCTGACTTGTATGAGTGCTTCGTTAGATCATGACCTTGACCTATGGGCGTTTTCGGTGGGGTTGAAAAACATATGAAAGTTTGAAATCTGCACCCCTACAAACCTCGAATTATTGGACTGGTGTATAGAGTGTATACATGTATAGATAATTTAGTTGTTTGGGTCTGAACTGCGGCTTTAATAATTTCCTTCGCTCACATTGAGCATGTATATGGTGTTGGACACAATTACGATTATGATTATCTTTGTTGAAATATGTTTCTTGAGAAGTTTATAATGACCTAAAAATTCTTTAGGGTAACGGCAAAGTGTTATATGTTATTACATGTTCAATGAATTTGAAAAACCCTTTTGAACATATTGTGTTTATGTTGTTAAATAACACACATAATTTAAACAAAACAGTCTGATTTTTTATGTTTTATTGACCTATATACGCTTTATTAATAGTATTTTGATAAAACATATTTGAATCCACGTCTCAACCTCCCCTGCTTTCCATAGCACCAACCCTATGCATATAAAAACAACACGACGTTGCACCATAAAAGCTTAGGGGCGTATGCTCTCTTATGCACTACGGTGAGCGTTGCAAGGTCACGCTCAAGTTCCAGTCTCTTGTTTGCTCTCTCCTTGTTTGGCACAAAGACACTGAAAGGGTGATTCTCCGCAGGTCCTCCTTAATTGTATCTCAAAGAATAGGGATTGGCATTCATATCGTCATTCTTTGCCGAAACCTTCAAGGTGGCATCCTCAATCTCTGCTTTGAGTGCAGTATCTCGAATGAGGAAGGTATTGTCTTTTAATCGAGGTGTTGCAATAACAGTCGTGACTGAGGTGACTGAACATGTAATTCTGTTTGGCCTATTGTTATTTCAACAGTACGTTGCTGCAGAGCTGTTAAGTAAATGGTCGAGTCTGGATACCAATGGTGGGCCGTAGAATAGAAGGCATAGCCTGTGTACTCAGGGTGCTGCGCCCTCTGTGCATCTATCAGCCCAATGGAGGCTCCACAACCCTGGGCCTGAGCTGAGGATTTTACAGATCCCCCATTCCCTACTGTTGTGCGCCTTTTTGCCCTGTTCATTACAAGGTTCAGTTCACCACCTGTAATCACGCCCCCTCCACCTCCTGATATACGTCTGATATGGCGCGTTTCATAAAAGGTTCCTGGTTTGCATTTGGGCAATATAGTGATGTAAGTATCTGGGAACCTAGTATGAAGATAACTGTTGAAGTAAAGACCTCCCTATCTCATTGGATATGACGTGTTTAACCTTCTCCTGACAGTGCTTAATGCAGTGGCATGCTACTCCTACCTTTTTATGGGTTGGGGGGCTCGTCAGAAATATTGTGTAGAAAGCCACCTGGACTTTAGTCATCCCCAGTTTCACTGGAGAAGATGAGTCTTCTGAAGGAGTAAGATCTCCCCTCCCATTGATTTCAGAAGGTTGATAGTTGTTAAGCATTTGGCTATTGCATTAGGTACCTTAACATTCAGGCTAGCATCTTTTACCATATTGTGTAAGTCAGAGTGTCAGAGCTGAGAGTTTTACATGGCCCATTTACCATGCATTGCAGTTGCTGTGCCCTTGTGATAAGATCAGTAACCTGTGTAGCTGTGTCAGATGTGCACATCCATTGGAAGCAATCCTATCCTTATCCCAACTGTCCTGTTACTCCTGCCAGCATAAACAATTGAAAAAAATCTCCTTCGGGTCGTGTGTATGGTTGTCCTCTCCACCCCTGTATGAAGGAGTGTTGTGGTCAACATGTTCCTCAGGTTTTTCCCTTGCACCATTGTCCCTCCATTATTTAGTCCTCTCACCGCTTCCCACGGGGTCACACAGAATTGCGGGCCTGTGCTATCTTCACTCAGTCAGGCTCTGGGGCTCTCTCTGAATCAACTCTTTTAACATCCTTTCATGGGATGCAGAGTTTTGGACCTCCTATGGTGCCTCGACCTGGGCTCTCACAAGTTCAAGATCAGATGTTGGGTTCCTTCACAACGGGCTACCCTCCTCGGTTGCTGCTTTGTCTGTTGCCATCAATACCTGTGATGGGTTCCATATCAACTTGTGGTATTGCTCATCTAGTGTTGCAACCCTGTTCTACGGTCATCAACCTGAGGACTTACCTCTCCCAATTCTTTCTGCACTTCCATAGCAGGATTTAAGATAATGTCTGATAGTCTCTGCTTCTTTTTTTTATCTCATTGAGGAACAGTTGTATGTATTATTGTGAAACTGCTGGGGGAAGAGCATGTTGTCTTTATTAGTCCTTTCCAGTGACAACTTGGTAGAGTTAGAGAACCAATTTCTTTTGTCTTCCTTTGCTTCTGCAGAGGGGAGCATGTGTTATATTATTTAATCCCTGTGGCTTCTGTTTGATGCCACATAGTACTCGCTGGGTGCAGCACACAGCTGAAATCGGCCTGGCATTCTTGTTTACGCTGACATATTTCCAAAAGGTTTGGGGCACGTCAGTCAGCCAACTGAAACTACTTTCAGATGTGAAATGCCTCAATGTTTCTGCTCATGTTGGGCTAGATGCCAGGCCCTGCCAAGCTGTGCAGGACTTGCTGACTGGTATGTTATGTGTCCCTAGTGCTGTGTAGGGGGTCTCCACCTGAGTGAAGGCTGGGTGTGTTCAAACAAAAAGCGAATGATAACTGTTAGACCTGCCAGCCTTAGGGTGATCTTCTCCCAAACGTTTTGCCTTCACCCCTCCTATTTTTGCTAACCTTGTTTTTGCTGGCCTTAGGACTCTGTGCACTTCATCAGTGCTAACCAGTGCTAAGTTGCTTATGCTTTCTCTCCTAAACATGTTACAATTGACTTATACCCAAATGGCATCTGCAATATATTTATAAGTCCCTAGTAACATGTACACAGGACCTGTAAATTAAATGCTGCTAGTAGGCCTACAGCATTGATTATGCCACCCACTTAAGTAGCCCTTCTAAACATGTCTCAGGCCTGCCATTGAAGCCTGTGTGTGCAGTTTTAAACTGCCATGCCGACCTGGCAAGATAAACCTCTTGCCAGGCCCAAACATTTCTTTTTAATACATAGGTCACCCCTAAGGTATGACTTACACATCCTAGAGGGCAGGGTGCAGTGTATTTAAAAAGTGAGATGTGTCTTGTTAAGTTTTACATGTCCTGGCAGTGAAAAACTCCCAAATTCGTTTTCACTACTACAAGGCGTACCTCTCCCATAGGACAACACAGGTCAAGTTTAGTGTCTAAAGAATTCTAATTTAAAGTCCTTTAAATGGTAAAGTCAGATTTTTAGTCACAACTCTGAAAATTCCACTTTTTCAAAGTTGACATTTTTGTGTCCTAACGTTTTGGTGTCTGCTGCCTGTCTTCTGGGTCACATAACTGTGTGTAGTTTGCAGTTAATCGTTGTGTATTTCTCCCAGACAGTGAGACAAAGAGAAGCTAGGTGTTGGCAGGATGGACCACTCTAAGTTAATGAAGGGGAGCATTTGTCACATACCACACTTACACATCACAAAGGCGCTGCCTGGAACTACTAGAAGGGGAGTCTGTTTTGACCCCAATCTAAGGCCAGGGCAGGGAGCGGGGAAATTCCAAGCACCTGTTGCGGTTGGAAACCTCTAAAAGCTTCTCCTACTTCAATGTGGGCACCAGATATAAGTGTTGGACCTCAGACCCCAACTCCTCAGTACACATCTCGATCTGTGGAAGAATTAGAAGAAGGACTGCTGAGCTGCTCTGCAAAAAGAACTGCCACTCTTCTACTGCCCTGATGCTTGAGTGCAACACTAGACCTGCTTCTTGAACCCAGGACCACTAGAGTGGCTCCAGTTGGCTGGCCTCCTGATCAGAAGCCTCAGGGACAAAACAGGATTCTTCCACCTTGAACCCAGCACCATGACTCTGCCAGCTGTGAGTTGTGCTCTTCCAAGCAGTGCCACCCCAGTGCTTACCCTGTTGGTTTAGGAAACATTTCTTACTGAAACTATTCATATAAATCTAATTTAAAGAATGTAAAGTAGGGGCATGGCCTGAGAGGGCATAGACAGATGTGACTTCTGAGAGGTCCGCTTTTTCCAACCATCATCTGCATTCGTCTGTGATCCGAACCTGACCAGATCCCCCAAGTTTTATCAACACCTTGAGCTGCTGAAGTGGCTGCTGCTTGTGCTGCTCCAGTGCTCCTCTCAAGATTCTAAAAGCAAAATCCTACTTGTGGCAGGCGGACTGCTCCAGAAAAACGCTGTCTTGAGAAACCCTGCCTAGACAGCCCATCAACCAGAGAAGGCCCAGAGTGATGGGTGCCATGACTGGTGGGCAAAAACCTGTCAGTCACACACCACCAAGACAGGGAACCAACCGCCTGTTTAAATATCATCTTTAATTTCTAAAGAGGTGATTTAATTTCACGTGTCAAGGTAGTGTACTGCCTTCATCTTTCCTACTGTTGCAGCTATTAAAAGTGAAGGTGATATGGCACAGACCGGATGTGGCAACAGCTCTTGGCCGCAATATTTTACCTGATTTTTCACGCTTAGGATGTGTGGCATTTTTGTGCATTACAAATAATGAACTAGTTTAGCCCAATTTAAACTAAGGTATTTTCCCATATCCAGTGATTACAGTTTGCACAGATAACTGATTATAATGTGTAGAAATGCTTTGGAGTGTATGGCTGTTACAAATAGACAGTATTGAGATGGATAATGTCCTGCAGTATGGAGTGCCACGTGGTACTCTACAGAACTCTGCCTGATGGAATAATGGTTTATTCTTTCAATGATACTAGAGACACTGATTCATTGTTGAAACAAGTGCCCTTGCAGGACATTTGGGCCCATATTTATACTCTGTTTTTTTACGCAAATTCGGCGCAAACTTAACTCCATATTTATACGTTGGCGCTAGACCCGTCTACTGCCAAAGTTATGGAGTTTAAGTCATTTTTTGTACGTGAAAACCTACCTTGCGCTAATGACATGCAAGGTAGGCGTTCCCATGCAAAAAATGACTCTACGGCATGTGCGCCTTATTTCTCCTCTGGCGTCAAAATGATGCACAGGAGGAGGTGGGTCTTAAAATATGGCACCCAGCCGGATTTGCGCCGGTTTTTAACGCCTGGGTCAGGGCATGCGTTGAGGGACATGTGGGCTCATTTTTTATGGTGGGAGACCATGGAAGCAGTCCACAGGTGCCCTTCCCTGCAGCCAGGGACACCCCCTGCCACCCTCTCCCACCCCTGGAGGAAACCCATGGATGGGGGGACCTATCCATGGTGAGTGCAGGTAAGTGCAGGTAAGTATATATATATTTTTTGGTGGCATAGGGGAGCCTGACTTTGGCCCCCTTACATGCCACTGTGCCAAAAGGCATGTCCAGGGGACAAAAGTCCCCTGGGCATGGCCATTGGGCAGAGGGGCATGACTCCTGTCTTTGCTAAGACAGGAGTCATTTCCATGGGGGTTGTGCGCCCAAAAATGGCACAAGTCAGGTTTGAGCCAATATTTTTGACTCTAACCTGACTTGCACCATTCTTTGGCACACAACTCCCAGTCTTCCCTTCGCCTCCGCTGCCCGGTTACTGTAATTTATTTTGACGATAACCAGGCCGCAGCGCCGGCTAATGTCATTCCATAAATAAGGCGCCTGGCTGCTGTGTTGGAATGGCGTTAGCCGGCGGTAAACTTTTTGACGCAGATCTGCCCTAGCGCTGATTTGCGTCAAAAAGTATAAATATGGACCTTGGTCTTTTCTTGATTCATTCCCAAAACATGGTCATCTGGACTCCAATTACAGTGCAGATGCTTGTTTGGAATACCTGTGGATAGACATATTTTCAGGTAAATTCCCTTCATCTACTTACACACATGAGGAGCCTTCACTCAAATTGGTTTGGTAACACAAGGACACATTTCATAGATGAGGAATCTACTAAGGTGTAGTATCTATTATAAGATAGTTATGTTACATTGGAAATGCTGGTTCTGATGTATTGCCTCTCTACAAATTCATTATAGCCCACTGGTCACCCCCTTCAAAGTCTTTACACCCCACTGGGCTAAACAAAACCTGTGAACTAAAGGAGCAGGGCAACACTTTTGTGATACTCAGCACTTTTGTGCTAGGGCATTATGCCACAACAATGGGATTCCCCAAAATATAAGCAATGACAACCTATCTGAGGCAAGAGCAGAAATAAATGAGTGGGTTCTTAAAATTGCATTTACCAAACTGTGGGTTTCGACGCACTGGTGCAGCACGAAAGTCCAAACAAAGAATTAAGATGTTTTTAAATTCTGTATTTATCTTGTCACATTTGCCGCGCTTCAAAGGCAGAGGTTAGTTGTCAGGCTAGTTTTTCTGAGAAACTGCTGCTGATTTCTTAACATGGGGATTGTGTTTTCCAAAACCCTCTCACTTTGCACTCAGGGAAAGCAAAGTATAGTGAATTATGTGCAATCTTGCCGCAATAAAGGGAGTGTGAAAGGAAAGTCCGTAAGACAGTGGTTCCCAACCTTTTGACTTCTGTGGACCCCCACTTTATCATTAATGGAACCCAGGGACCCCCACTGAATCATTATTGGAATCCGGGAAACCCCCTCACTGAGTCATTACTGAAAGCTTGGGACGTAATCTGTTAATATTATTGAATTTTCTAAGCAGTTGAGTACTCCCTGAGGAGGCTTCGCGGACCTCCAGTGGTCCCTGGACCACTGGTTGGGAACCACTGCTGTAGGGTGGGATTTTTTTGTAACACACAATACCATGTAAATACCTGGTAATGAACTGCACACATTCAGCAGTTGGGAAAGCAAAAATTTAGCACATTTTTTGTAATTCTGAAGTGTGATGGATATAAAGAGTTTAAACAAATGAAGACACTTTACTTGGTGATACACATATGATAAATATTTACTGAAAACCAATTTCCTCATATCATTTGTGTGCTGTATAGTTTTATCAGTAAAAATGTATGTCTATGCAAATTTAGTGGCCATTTCAATGAACCGTGTGCTTTCTGTGAATGACAGTGAGCTACCACACAATGATTTCGTTACATTAAAAAAATCACCTGCCTCATGTCCTTTCAACCTAGGTAAATTACAAAAGTTTGCTGCTCTAAAAATAATTTCCAACATAAGAACATGCTATGAAAATGTGTTAAGTGTAACATCTCACCACATTACGCAAACAATGGATATACTAATTGTTAGTTGTTTTTTTTGCTTGTTTTAAGAGCTCATGAAAATATTATAAATAACATGTTTGGCCGCACTTTATATTAATGGTGTTTCTCATCTTCGACCAAAGGTTTTCTGTTCTGTGTGGCTGGCGAAGTGCCTCTGAGAAAGTTTCATTTATGGATTTACCTTCTGATCGAATATTGAGGCTTGCAGAACCCAAAAAACGCTTGGAAACACCCGCGGAGCAAAGGTAAAAAAGTGGTGACTTTACCCTGCAGTATTTTCAAGATGGTTTTGGGTAGAGTAAAACCTTTTACATTCAGTGTCAAGTTCAACCCCACATACACAAAAGGGTAAAAAGAAGGCAGTCTTGGCTTCTTTAGGGTAAACTTCTTAAAATATAATTTGGTCCGCCTTCCATTGTGCCTTTTTTAAATGGCACTCTATACTTTTTAAACATAAGACCTAAATATCCACTGTGTATACTTATAAACATTTTTGAAATATAGATAATTTATACATTGTTAATTTGAACGGTTATGTATACCAGTGAAACCTGAATTGAAATTTGCTGTGTGATGTGTAGCTTGAGGGGTTTATTGTAACCATTTAAAAAACATTGCAGACCAGTGGCATAACACAAAATGATGGGGCCCTTTGCAAAATGAGTCTCCATTAATTCACAAATATTCATAGGTCTTGGGCTGAATGGGGTTCACCTGAAGTGTGCAGCCCCTCTCTGCTGCAGGGGCTTCAGGGGTCTGCTTTATGCCCCTGTTGTTAACTGACTTCGGCTACATACAGAAAATAGGAATGTCTTTTCCAGTGCTTAATTTGTAACTAAAAAGGTACTGGTGCCCAAAGCCCTCCTGTTAAACACGCGGCTGCTGCAATTAAATGTGTGAACATGGAATACCGAGGCAGAGTAATCCTGAAGCCACCTCGGGCCTCGTCAATCCCTTTACAGCCACTCTCTCTCTGCCCCTTCAGCTCACTCTTGCAGCTTTCTAATTTCTCCCTGTGCGACGCTTTTTCGTTTTTCCCTTCCTCCTTCTTTCCCATATGTGTCTTTTGCTCGCAGCAAATGCTTGAAGCAGAAGAATAAGCCCCGGCCCTCAAAAATAAGTGCTGGTGCTCAGCACCGGAAACAACAGGCACAAATTAAGCACTGGTCTTTTCTATTTCCCTCCCCCACTGCTCACATTCGAACGGTTTCCCTTGAAAATAAAAACGACAAGCAAAAAGAGACTGAATGAACTAGGTGCCTGATTCACAAAGCCAATTTTAGCCATAAACCTATCTCTGCAGTAGAAAATGGCTCCCTTTACAGTGTGGGTCAGAAATATCATGGAAGGAATATCAAGTGGTCACAATATTGCAACTAGAATATAGAAAATTATTGACAGATAAGTATGTATAGATTCTCTATACTTCCACAAATATCTTACCTTGATATGTATATATATCTTCACGGTGGAGGTACAAATAGTAAATCTATACCCCCCTTTGTGTACTAAGGGGCATATTTATACTCTGTTTGCGCCGGAATTGCGTCGTTTTTTTTGACGCAATTCCGACGCAAAACTAACTCCATGTTTATACTTTGGCGTTAGACACGTCTAGCGCCAAAGTCCATGGAGTTTGCGTAATTTTTTAGCGTGGACACCTACTTTGCGTTAATGATATGCAAGGTAGGCGTTCCCGTCTAAAAAAGTGACTCCGAGGCATGTGCGCCGTATTTACACTCCCGGGCAAAATTCACGCCCGGGAGTGGGCGGGTCAAAAAAAATGACTTCCAGCCGCTTTTGCGCCGTTTTTTAGCGCCTGGACAAGGCAGGCATTAAGGGACCTGTGGGCTCGGAAGGAGCCCAGAGGTGCCCTCCCATGCCCCCAGGGACACCCCCTGCCACCCTTGCCCACCCCAGGAGGACACCCAAGGATGGAGGGACCCATCCCAGGGAACTTAAGGTAAGTTCAGGTAAGTATTTTATTTTTATTTTTTTGTGGCATAGGGGGGCCTGATTTGTGCCCCCCTACATGCCACTTGGGCAAGGGGGCATGACTCCTGTCTTTGCTAAGACAGGAGTCATTTCAATGGGGGTTGGGAGTTGAAAAAAATGGCGCAAATCGGGTTGAGGCGAAAAATTTGCCTCAGTCTGACTTGCCCCATTTTTTGGCGCCAAGCTCCATATTCCCCTACGCCGGCGCTGCCTGGTGTACGTCATTTTTTTTCACGCACACCAGGCAGCGCCGGCGGCTAACGCCGGCTAACGTCATTGAATAAATACGGCGCCCGCATGGCGCTTCAGAATGGCGTTAGCCAGCGCTAATTTTTTTCGCGCAAAACTGCGTTAGCGCAGTTTTGCGTCAAAAAGTATAAATATGGCCCTAAACATCTCAAAGGTTTACCTTTCATTATTTTGGTTCCAATAATGTTGCCATTTGATATTCCTCCTACGATATCCCAGTCTACGATCTCCAATTATGCTTGTCAGCTATCCACAAATGGTTCCCATCAGAGCTAAATGCATTTACTACTTTGTATCAATATGTGTATTGAATATGACAATGCCTGGCTCTTCAGACTTCCCAAGTGTCACTTTGTTTTTTTTAAGGTAGTTTTACACATTGTCGAGGATTGAACATGCTGAATATAACTGATCACTCAGAAGAAAAAATTGGTTCTCAGAACCTCAAGTTTCAGAAAAATAAACACCAAGGGGGTCATTACGACCCTGGCGGTTGACGGAGAAGTGGCGGTTTTACCGCCAACAGGCTGGCGGTAAAACAATTTGAACTATGACGGTTACCGCCATGGTCATCCGCCACTTCTCCGATCAGACCGCCATGGCGGAGACGACCGCTGGGCTGGAGACTTGGGTCTCCAGCCCGGCGGCTGTCACAAGACCGCCGGCTTACCGCCATGGATTTCATGGGTTTTGGAACCACCATGAAATCCATGGCGGTAAGCACTATCAGTGCCAGGGAACTCCTTCCCTGGCACTGATAGGGGTCTCCGCCAACCCCCACCCCCTCCCCCGAGTCCGTCCCTGACACCCCCCACTCCCCTGTCACCCCCCAAAGGTGGCAGGACCCCCCTCCCCACCCCTACCCCGACATCACAACACAGACACACACCCGACATGCATGCAGGCACCACCAACACACATTCCCGCACACACACAAACAAACATGCCAACAGACACACACAGTCATACACGCACACCGTCATTCAGACATACACGCACACATCCATACAGACATACATACAGACAGACATGCACACATTTCCATTCACTCCACACCCCCGCATGCTTATACGCACTCACACACCCCCTCTACATATTCACACGCACACCCCCATGCACCCACACATCACACAACACCTCCCCACCCTCCTCCCCTAACGGACGATCAACTTACCTTGTCCGTTGATCTTCCGGGAGGGGACGGGATCCATGGGGGCTGCTCCGCCACAACCACACCGTCAACAGAATACGGCCACGCCGAATCACAGAACGTGATTCGGTGGGTGGTGTTCTGTTCACGTGGCGGTGGAGGTGGAGCAACCTCCACTTCCCCGCCGCCCGCCAGTATGGCTGCTGGCGGCTCTCCGTCCGGAAAAGGACGGAGGGCTTCCAGCAGTCATAATACGCCGAGCGGAAAACCGCCACCACTGGCGGTTTTCAGCACGGTGGTCCCTCGGCGGTCTTGTCAAAAGACCGCCGAGGTCGAAATGACCCCCCAAATGTTCTTTCTTCACTTCAACATTTTGGAACTCTCTCCCATCACATAATACATGCGCACCCTCCTTAAAAATCTTCCAAGCTAAACTAAACCAACACTTACCTAATCAACCTAACCTGTCCCCCTTTTCCCTGACTTTGCATCCTTGCTTTTCTTTTATTTTTCCCCTCCATCTGTTGATACTTCTTGATCAGTCCTCTGTGTTTCTGATTGTGAAATATAGACTGAAAACATGTAAAGAGTTTTTGTTACCCTTTTGGGTTAGTCAGTGATATATCAAGAGCTAAATAAACTAAACTAAGCTGTGCCACAACTTTGTACATTTACACAGTAGTTACTCGCATGCATGAAGTGTGGACTAAGCGTGCAAAGGAGTAGTTTAAACTGCCACATGTTTGTGAGTTTGTGGCAGTTCACGAAATCCTCTCTGACCCTTCCCCACTCTCGAAATTGTTGGATATTTGTTACACAAAAAGGCTGGAGAAAATTCCCTTCCAGCATGGGGATAGGAACGGAAAGCCCTCAAATGTCCTGTGGGGTGTAGGCGAAATGATTTCTACACAGTGAAAAAAAAATTCCTCCTGGAGAAGAAAATGAAAAACAATGTGCCATTGCACAGTAGACTGCCTTTCTCCAACACAGGATTGCACAGTGTGTACTGTATAGTGGGGAAATAGCGCTACACAGAAATATCACATGACATTCACAACAGTATGCCAGAAAACCTATGACTGGCACACATTTCCAGGTATACTGCTACCAATGTTTGTGAATTCCAAAAAGTAGTAAATCTGCACCCATATGTCTGAGTACATTTAAGGCTGCAGATTTATTATTTGTTTGTGAATTCAGTGCTAGGTGTTTGTTTGGGAACCAGATTAAAAGTTGAATATAAGAGAGTGAAAGGGGTGTAGTGTTGGTTACCTGGAGTCCGAAGATGGATTTTCAGTTTTTTTGGTGCCTAGTGCAGGGGATACCCAGTTAACAAGATATATGAATGTGATACATTATTCTGGCCGCTGCATAGCTCATATAATGTTCTCAGCTCTGCACAGCTCAATCCCGGGCTGACAGAATGTTTTCCATGTTGAGCTCTTATGATGGCATGGGGTTCTATGTGGTTGAAAAGTGCCAAGGCAGTTGTTGGCTTGAGATGGTGCGAAGGGGTTTTCTCCTGATGGAATAAATGAACTGGTTCCACAAGCCTATAGCATCAAGTGAACTTGTAACATTTCTTTGGTGACAACTTACTAGGCACAAGCCATCAGGGGAACCCAAGAAAAGACCAAGTTGCCTAGTATTCCTCAAATTTGACCAAAAGCTCCCAGCGTACAGCTGTACAGCAGTCTTGGCCAGGGTCCGACTCTGGCATCACGGTAAGCTGTGTAGAGCCTTGATCACACTTTACCTGACCTCGCAGTGACCTGAACTGGGCCAGGTAATATACTGTACCTGTAAGACTAACCTGGGTCGCATGGCAGAGAAATTGGCCAACCACGTTAACAGATTTGTCTGACACTGTCCCTCATTACTGACTATATTTCCAACATGAACAAAAGTCTATCCCTGGTCACACCTACACCTTCTCTAATGCTTCCTCACGATCTCTTTACTGAATGGGAAGATTGGGTATACATCTTTGAGAATTATTTGTTAGCTTTGGAGGGCAGTTACTTTTATGCCATAAATACAAAAGCACTTTTGTAAGGTTCTTTGGGTAAAGAAGGCCAACATGTGTTTAAATATCTACCACCAGTTCGGGATAACCAAGGTAATAACTTTGAAGATGTATACAAGGAGGATCAAGCACAACTCCAAACTAGGTTTGCCAAGACTGTCAACATTGTAATGAGACAACACAAGTTTTATACACAACACCAGCATCCAGCTGAGTTGGTGGATGATTTTGTGACTAGGTGAAGAGAACTTGCTGCTAAGTGTCAATTTGGTCAAATGACTGAAGAGTTAATTCGGGATCAGTTTGAATGTACAATGCAGTGGCAAAAATGCAAGAACGATTATGGGCAGCCAGCAATCCCTCTGTAGAAGATGCAATAACCATAGCTAAGGTCATTGATCAATCAGAAAACGCATGAGGGAAATGCAGAGAAATGAGGTGGATAACAAACCAACATTTGAGTTTGCTGAGGTAGAAGATGATCCTCATTCAGTCAATATAGTGAGAAACAAATTATCTATCACCAATCTGAACAGCAGTAAAGTTAGTGGTGTGAGAGCAGGAAGCTCGATGGGCTGCTCTGTAAAAGGCTTGTCTCATGTTTGTAGATATCATTTGGGAGGTTCAAAAAAGTGCTTGGTTGTAGTCAAGGGCAGTCACATGTGTGCAAGAAGGGGTATTTTGCATGGATGTGTTGAGCTACTAACAGAAAGATTGCTTCTGTGGAGGATTACCATTCGGAACACAGAGTACTTTTCATAGACGGTAAAGCTGATGAAGGGAACAAAGACTGGGAGTGGAAAACTCGCCCCAAGGCTGAGTTCAACATAAATGGTGAACTGATATCTTTGATGTGTGAATTCTGGGTCAATATACAACATAACACCCAAACAGCTGTATTAGGCGGTGTGGCCAAATGGTCAGTTTCAAACCACCAGGTGGTCTCAGTGGATGCCACTAAGAATATGCTTTGTGCTCATTGCGCCACGGTTAATGCTAGCACAGGGAGAAGTCCTTTTGAAATCATGAAATGATGAAATGATGGTACACACTTGGTCCCCTCTTGGATGCGTGAGATCGGTTGCAACAAGTTAGCTGGGGGTTTTCACAGGTCGAACCCTGCAGGCTCATTAATAGGGGGGATTTGGTGAAAGTGAAACCTGGAGCTGTGGGCAGAGACCTGTCCGATTTAGTGGCCCGTTTAAGGTATTGGAAGTATTTGGGTCAGGTTGGAGAATGGTCAGATGTGGAACTTGAGAAGAGTTGTGTTGTATCAGAAGGGTGGTACCTTGAAGTCATCACCTGAGTGGAAGACAAATGCTCTGCTTGGTTACTTATGAAAGATTGTGAGTTTCTGAGAGGAAAGGATACAGTGAACTGATTCGTGATGGTGTGGGTGTTAGTGACGTGGGCCTGTCAGTTGCAAGAAAAGTGAGGTCTGGGAGACCACCTGGTTATTTGGGGGATTAGTTCTGTGGGTGAACTTTTCCTTCAGTGTTGTGTTGGTTCTAGGGTTTTTGTGTCGGGTGCAGTTGCTACGTCTTGTCTGTGTGCATGTTGTCTAGTTTCTGTGTTGGTACTGGTAGTCTATGTTTTGCCATTTTTGGGGGTGTATATTGTTTTGTGAAGGCAAGGGGATGTGTTATATTGTTCTGAGCTCTGTGTAGCTCATTCAATGTACTGAGCTCTGCGTAGCTCAGTCCGGGACAGGTAAAATGTTTTTCCTATGGAGCTCTTATGATGTGATGGGTTGAAAAGTGCCAAAGCAATTGTTGTCTGTGCCTGGCTTGGGATGATGAAAAGGGGTTTTCTCCTGATGGAATAAATTATCTTGTTCCACAAGCACCACTGGGTCAAGTGAGCTTACCATAGAAGGGACGCTCCATATCAGTGCAGTAAAACACTGGCTGTCTGCAGAAGTAGTGGCCAGATAGCCAAGGAAAAACTTAAAATAAACTGGAATCAGGAGTAAAGTTTATTGCGTGATGTGGAATTCCAGAGGATTGAAGTATTTTAAGACACTTATTGTGGCACTAAATGTAAGCTGCTGAGACACTCAGACAGCGTTCATTCAAGAAACACATCTTACTAAGAATCCGATTCCAACAAAGATATGAAGAGGATAATAGTGTTATCTCTGGAACTATACATACCTGAAAAGGATGGTAAGAGCAATAACACCTTGGGTACCTTTCTCAGCATCAAATAGGATGGCTGATTTAAATGAGAGGAGCATACTGATGTATGGATACTGTGCATACAGACGGTGCTAGGCTTGAATGCAAGAGATGTGCTTTTGAAAGTGTAAGACCCCCCAAATCAAAGATTTTTTTGTCTGAAGTAGTGTGGCCAAAATGTAGGGGATATATTGTGGCTTGTGGCTGAGAGATAATCTTTAAAACACAATAGCAAACAAGCATTGGCAAAGCCTGTAGGCTTAGCTGCCTGCCTATTGGCATTGCCAATGTTTGTATCCTTTTAATTGCTTTTATTAAAGTGTAAGTGTTAGAAATGGGGTCTTTGGTTGGCAGTCAGGTTACCCCCTGTCCAAGCAAGGATCTTCCCTCTACTCGGGGTAAAGGGGAATCACCCTCAGCTAACCCCCGCTCACACCCTTGGTAGCTTGGCACGAGCAGGCAGGCTTAACTTCAGAGTGCTTGATGTAAAGTATTTGTACCAACACACATAGTAACTTAATGAAAACACTACGAAATTACACATCACAGGTTTAGAACAATAGAAAATATTTATCTAAACAAAACAAGACCAAAATGACAAAAATCCAACATACACAAGTCAAGTTATTGATTAAAAAGCAAAAAGAGTCTTAAATCCTTGAGAAAACAGGTAAAACACTGTTAGCCTTGAAAAGTACCTGGGTAGCGTCAAAATAACACACACAGGCGAGTGTGCTTCAAAAAAGGTAAGCGGTGCATCGATCTCTCACTGCAAGCGAGAGCGTGCGTCGTTTCTCCTTCTCTGGTCGGGTCGGCGTGCATCGGTTTTCCTCTCTGCAGGGGAGCGATGCATCTATCCGGGCTGCACTCGGGTCCGGGCAGGCGTTGCGTCATTTTTCCGTGCCCAGCAAGGTTTGCGTCGAAAATCCTGCCGCGCGGTCCTAGCAAAACCGTGCAATGTGGGTTGCGATGTTAACAGCCTCCGTCAGCGGGAGTGAGCGTCGCTCTTCCAGCTCTGTGCGTCGATTTTCCAGCCGTGATGCTGGTGGTTCATCGATTTCTGCTGCGAAGTCGGCAGCGCCTCGTTTTTCAGCCGCGTCTCGGAAGGTGCGTCAAATTTTTCTCCGCACAGCGGTCTGTGAGTGAATTTTCAGTCTTGGTCTGCCAGCTTTACCTTCCAAGGCCCCAGGAACTGGATAGGGCACCACTTGGCAGGGCAGGAGTCTCAGCAGAGAGTCCAGGTGCTGGCAGGAGAAGTCTTTGATGGCCCAGAGACTTCAACAACAGGAGGCAAGCTCAGAACAAGCCCTTGGAGATTTCTTCACAAGCAGGAAGGCACACAAAGTCCAGTCTTTGTCCTCTTGCACAGGCAGAACCAGCAACTGCAGGATAGCTCCACAAAGTACAATCTCAGACAGGGCAGCACTTCCCCTCAGCTCTTCTCCAGGCACAGGTTCCTCTGGATGTCCAGAAGTGATCTAAAGTCTGTGGTTTTGGGTGCACTTCTTATACCCATTTTGCCCTTTGAAGTAGGCTTACTTCAAAGGAAATTCTCTCTTGTTTGTAAAATCCTGCCTTGCCCAGGCCAGGCCCCAGACACACCAGGGGTTTGGAGACTGCATTGTGTGAGGTAAGGCACAGCCCTTTGAGGTGTACGTGACCACTCCTCCCCTCCCTCTTAGCACCGATGGCTCATCAGGATATGCAGGCTACACCCCAGCTCCCTTTGTGTCACTGTCTAGAGAGAGGTGCAAACAGCCCAACTGTAAAACTGACCTAGACAGGGAATCCACAAACAGGCAGAGTCACAGAAATGGTTCAAGCAAGAAAATGCCCACTTTCTAAAAGTGGAATTTTCTGAAATACATAATCTTAAAACCAACTTTACTAAAAGATGTATTTTAAAATTGTGAGCTCAGAGACCCCAGACTCCACGTCTATCTGCTCCCAAAGGGAATCTACGCTTTAATCATTTTTAAAGGTAGCCCCAATGTTCACCTATGAGTGAGATAGGCCTTGCAACAGTGAAAACCGAACTTGGCAGTATTTCAATGTCAGGACATATAAAACACATTAGTATATCTCCTTCCTTAAACATACACTGGACCCTGCCCATGGGGCTACCTAGGGCCTACCTTAGGGGTGTCTTACATGTGAGAAAAGGGAAAGTTTATGCCTGGCAAGTGGGTACACTTGCCAAGTCGAATTGGCAGTCTAAAACTGCACACACAGACACTGCAGTGGCAGGTCTGAGCCGTGTTTACATGGCTACTAATGTGGGTGGGACTACAAGTGCTGCAGGCCCAAAAGTAGCATTTGATTTACAGGCCCTGGGCACCTCTAGTGCACTGTACTAGGGATTTGCCAGTAAATCAAATATGCCAATCATGGAATGCAAATTACATACACATTTTATACAGGAGCACTTGCACTTTAGCAGTGGATAGCAGTGGTAAAGTGTCCAGAGTAATAAAAACTGCAAAAACAGAGTCCAGCACACATCAACAACCTGGGAAACAGAGGCAATAAGTTGGGGGAAACCACGCCAAGGATGAAAAGTTTCACAATAAGTAAAAGACATCAAAAGAGGATCCTATCTGTCGCTCACATACGCATGTATGGGCTGTCTTGTCCAAGCGCTGTTTCTCAAAACTCCTAAAAAATTAAATGGCTACTTGTGCATGTGCATTCTCCCGCATGCAAGGGTGGCCATCTTTAAATGTTTTTTTAAATTTAAATATAATAAAACCATTCAAAGAAGACCACCCATGCTCCTCCGCCTATGCACCCATATAGATAGACACACACATATATAAATATATATATAGATATAGACACACACACATACACAAACGAATATCTATGTAGCTGTGTGTGCATATTATAAAGATTTTTTGGATGTTTCTAATATAAAGTCGGCCGAAGTATTTAAAAAAATATTATGCAAAGAGGGTTTATACCATCAACTTGACTAACTGTAATGTGTATCAGGTTTGACTTTATGCTTGGGACTAAGAAAGAAATCAATTATTTCTTTGTTTCTATTATTTAATGTTTCAATAGTGCCTCTGCACCATTAGGTGAACATACATTATATTACAAGAACATGTAGCCTCAAAACAATGCAGTAACTTCAGGAGCTATTGTAAAGCTAAAATGCAAACTGGAATATATCAGTTTACTTGAGGAAATGTGGAATTCTGTACATTTTTAATTGGTTGAGGAGTTGGTCGAGTTCTTAAGCCATTTGAAAGAGAATTCTATAGTGATGTTGCACAGCATTTGTGAAAGTTTGTGCTTGAGAAGTGCATAATACATTTCTAAGTGGATTGCTTTGTATGCTCGGCAAGGTACCTTGAAATTGATTCTGGCTTTAATCACGAGCTTCATGTGGGTTTCGTATTTTAATAAATCATGGCACCACTTGCCAGTTTATGAATGGGAAGGAACACTGCCCAATGTACCTTCACGGAAGTTGATGTTAGAAGCAGAACATGACTGTACACTGAGATTTGCTATTGTAGAAGAGGTAAACTCACATTTTGAGGAAAATAGAAACAATTATAAAAAAAAGGGTAATAAATAGGACACAATAAAAGTATTGTTAAGGGAGCATTTTTAGGAAAATATTATGGCATCAGAACAAGCCTGATTAAAAAAAAGTTCCATAACCCTCAAGTAAATTACCTTAAAAACTGTGCATGAGGAACGCAAAATTAGCATGGATGATAAAAGAGACTGTGAATCCCATAATTACCACAATGCTGAGGGCCAGTGAGACAATAGCATACTTCCAAAAAGGGATGCATGAGATCTTTTCCAAGTATTTCAAAGATGCCTATTCACATTTCAATAGCATAGTTTAGATAAGATGGAGTAATAAAAATGAGAGGCATGCCTAAGTTTACAGTGACCAAATGGGAAGAACTAAGAAAACCATTAGACAAAAATGAAATCTTAATGACCATATGAGGGGTTGCCACCAGTCAAACACCTGGTGGGTACATTATCTCAAATTAGTTTTATCACGTATACAGAGGAATTGTAGTTGACAATCTCCTACAGGTATTAGAGAGAGCTGTAGACATAGGGATACTGTCTGAGTTGGTGAAAGGCTGGACCGGTCAGTCCCAAGTGTCATGGAATGATTCACATGCTTTGTTTTTGTGTGTCTTCTTCTATGTTAAACTTTGGAGAGTGAAATATGTGTGAAAATGTCTTATAGCATGACTACGGATGTGCAATTACATCGCCAACTGGATGCGGCCTGCTCCCTCACTCCTGTTCTACTAGAAGAAACTGAAGACCCTCCAGTTCATGCAACACCTCATCCAGGAGTAATCCTCTGGATGATGGACACCACCTAATAACTCCTATTATCCTGTCTGCACCCACTCCTTTATAGCCTTCCTATGTGCACCTCCCTTAAATCCTCATCTTTTTATAGCTCTCTGCTTCTTTGTAGGTAGGTTTATACTATATGAATGACCATAGATAAATTCATTATAGAAAACTGGAAGGCACAACGGTAATTCACGTGTGTATTAAAGTGGGCCAGCTAGTAATGTGCTCAAGGTTTTCTTCTAGAAAGATCAATGTTCCTTTTGAGTCAGTACTCCCATACGTTTTGATCCTTGAATCTAGGAATTAATCTGACGAGCTAAATTTGCTGAAGAATATAATTATATATTTACCTTCAAAAAGTTTTTTACCTCAAAACAGTTACAGGCTGCCTGGTACTTATGGTGAGCCAAAGTTTATTAAATTGAATGGAAGAATAACACTGGAGTACAACATCTTTGAATTCTGATTCTGAATTATATATATTTGAGGATTATTTGAAGTTATCTCCCTTTACAGAATATTGGAGCATGAAACGTCCTGTTTGAGTTCAGTGTGGGAGGTTTATTGCGCTGCGCTGAGCAAGTCCTGCACCCCAAAAGAAATGATAGTTCACTGTCAAAACCATAACTACCCCCAGTCAATGTCAAGCCATACATTGACATTGAGGTCTTGCTCGGTGTGACGACCTCATTTCAAATCAGGTTAACTTCTTCAAAGACAAAAGTGGCACAAACATTAAAGAATACAGGCAAAATGTGGAATCTTCAAGACACATTCCAATCATTAATAGTACGTCTCTTTAAAACAAGAAAGGAGCCCCTCACACAACATAAATAGTAACTAGAACGGAACTAAACAAGATTGTAGCAATGGTACTTATCAGGAGCAAGAATAATAACCATGTTGTAATATTGTGCTAGTATCATAAATCTTCTTTACATCAATATCCCCAACCTATTTTAATATTGGCCTACTAAACTAAAGTTAGCACCAAAAGAGGCCTACACACCTTTTCTTGAACAATTGTACCAATGTTTAGCAAAGATACAGCAGCTGCTGCTTTCCCTGTCTGCAGGTTGTCAGGTGAGCTGAGTGAAAGCTAGATGTGCCTTGCCCTTGGCCTTCAGCACGAAAAGATGATTATGGCTCTGTATGACCCTCGGTCTTGAATTATTGGTACAAATTTCCTCTGTATCTCATTACACTCTGTTCTACTCTATATACTGTGTCTGAACATTTTGAACATTTTACGGAATAAGTAGGAAAGTCCTTGCAACCTTTCACTAATTTATATTCTGTGAAACCTTGCTTGTGGTCTAAAACAATAAGTAAGAAGTCACGATATCACTTTTTATGAATCCTTGTTCATTATTTAAAAGCAATCCCCGAAAAGAACAGGAAAGAAAAAAAACATAAATATATTTAAGCAGAAGGAAATATCATGTTGCCATGAATAACTGCATTAATAAATGTGCATTTATATTTGAAAAATGCACCTACATAATAAAACATATATAATTAAAAGGGGATACCTAAAAGAGAAAATAATTTGATAATTATAACAAGGGCCTATTCACAAACTGTTTTTTGTAGTATGTGTAGTACTAATTACAATAGTACTACTCATGTACTACAAAATGCTGTTCACTAACCTAAATGCAGAGTTCTCTGCTCTGCTATCTTTTCTGTCCAGAGACTGTCCTCTCAGACTGCAGAGATGTCTGCACACTTACATTTACATTTTATGGTATATGTAGGAGGATCATTGCTGGTGGCTGGAAAATAGGCAATAAATACTA
Organism: Pleurodeles waltl; assembly: GCF_031143425.1. NCBI lineage: Eukaryota > Metazoa > Chordata > Amphibia > Caudata > Salamandridae > Pleurodeles > Pleurodeles waltl. Next base: position 177,356,373 of record NC_090437.1, read on the forward strand.
CAAAATAGGATTATTTTAGGGAGGATTAAGGAAGGGCTTGGTGGGGTAAGGAGGCGTTTAGCTAGGGACATGTGCCATCCACAAAAGAGTAAGATCATGCCAGTCCACAAACTACACTTCTAAAGTTATTGCAGCCAAAAAAGATCAAAAACAGTTGTAAATGTACTCCAGCTGAAACTTGGAGTAAGTTCAGTACACACATAACCAACCACTGCAACACCCTACCACAGAAAATAATGGAGGCAGAGAATTAAATAGAACCACATTGGAAATCAGGTTAAGATATATTAATTTAGTTCTACTTTTTAAAAATTCACATACATTTAAGTTAATGTTAAGGCCTCCGCCTACACGCCAAAAGGTACTATTAGTAACTTTACACTTGTTTACTATGCTCTTCCTTGAGGCATGTAATTCTACACTTTGGAGTAGCTTCACCCACAGAGCAATGTTGAATAACCAGAAGTAGTAAGGTTACTACAAAGAGTAAGTGTAAATTTACATGTATTGATTTACTCATAGGTAAATTTACTATTGTGGACAGGCCCTGCAGTTAGGAATAATGAGTAATGGAGCAAATTTGAATGACACTGAGGCCCAGATTTAAATTTTGGCAGTGTTGCGCACCGTAATTTTCAAAATGCAGGGATGCACCATATTTACTAGAATACGGCGCACCCCTTTGTTTCTCCCTGTGCAGGCACTAAATTTGCTGATGTGGGCCAACACAGCAACCTTTGCACCATAGTGCAAGGATGGCTGCTTTGAGTGGGAGATTGTTTTTGTGTGCAGGAAGGAACACCTTCCTGCACAAAAACAATCTTAAATGGCGATTTGCTCTTTCTATGCTATGCTGCACATGGAAAGAGCAAACAACGAGGAGAAAAGGAAGCATTTTCCTGTCCTCGTTGTGCCATGCTAACGCCACATGGGGTGGTGTTAGATTTTGGCACTGCCTCAGGTTTACAAAACCTTATAAATCTGAGGCAGCATCAAAATGCAATGGGTGTTGCTGTGGCACGCCCACAGCAACATCCATTGCACTCCTCTTCCACACAAAATGCTGCATGTGAAGGGCCCGTATTTATATGGTGGCATTAAGCCACAAAAAGTGACTTAACGCCACCTTGTGGCATTGCGCCACAAGAGCATCATGAAAAGTGATGCTCCTATGGCGCTAGGGGCTCTTATATTTGCCCGTAAAGATTTTTAAATGATGGGCAAATTTGAGCTTTCATATGGGTGGCAGTACTTGTATTGTGGCCATTCTTTAAAAAAAATGTTTATTGGTTTTTTATATAGAACAAAGCAAAGAAATAAGACAGTATTCAAACTATCCAGAGTAGATACACTAAATTTCACATCATCATAATAGCACACGGTTTGTGCCATACATGTGTAAAACAATGTGTGTATTGTGGCCATTCTTGTCATGATGGTGCAGACTCGCGCCTACTGTTTGACTGGCCTAATGATGTAATTCTCTGTATATTTTAGGCTTTCTTGTCACAATGGTGGCTTCTCCTGTCAAATGCTTACACATGTATAATGTTGGTAATTCTTTATATATTGTGGGAATTCTTGGCATATTGGTGGCTAGCCCAGGTTTATTGCTAGTGCCCACATATTACTGGTAATTATAGGCATTTTAAAAACATCACTATTGCTGTCTGAGGGTACAGCATGTAAACCTTGTGTAATCTGTCTGCATCCATCCATGTTCTCACTCACCTTTTATCCACCTATCCATTCATGCAGTTACTAAACCCTACAACCATGTGTCCCCTTCATTAAAATTGCCTTATACCTCAGAGATGTGCATTTAGCCTGTGGGTCTGCATAGCAGCGAAATAGAGGTCTCACCAATCTTAAATGGGCATGTGTTTGGATGGGAATGTTGTGTCATATATTTATGGATATGTAGAGTGACCTATCACCCTGGAGAACTTCCTGGCACTGAGCAGATGTGAGTCTAGACAAACCTAGGGCCTAGAAGTACTACTCAAAAAGCTAGGTCTTCAGCTTTTTTCGGAATTCAAGAAGTGCTGAAGAGGCTGTTATGTGTAGCAACAGGTCTTTCCACACTTTAGGAGAGACGCAGAAGGCTCGACAGCTGAATCTGCTTTTGTGTATGGTTGGGATGTGTGCAAGTAGGAGTCTGGACAAGTGGAGGTGTCTGTAAGGTTCGTGAAAGCAGATGTGACTAGTTAGGTAAGCTGGGCCAGTGTTATGCAGTGCCTTGAAAGTCTGGGTGAAGAGCTTGAACTGTGCTCCTTTGTTTACGGGGAGCTTGTGGAGCTTCTTCATGTGTGGTGTGTTGAGAGTATGGGGCGGGAGGTTCAGAGTGATTCTGAAAGCCAAATTCTGAAAGGTCTGCAACCTTCTGGTGAATGTTTTGTCGATGCCGGCACGAAGGGTGTTCCCGTAGTCCAGCTTGTTCGCAACAAGGATGTACATGGCGGTTTTCTGGGTGCTGATTGGCAGCCTTTTGAAAAACCTCCTTTAGGATATGGAAGCATGAGGCGTGACAACGTTGATTTTGGCAGTCATGTTGAGTTTGCTGTTGATAACGATATCAAAGTTCTTGGCATCGTTGGTGGGTGTCAGTCCTAGCTTTGTTGCATGCCAGGTGGGGTGCCATGGTGAATCGCTCTTTCTAAAGATCATAATTCCGGTCTTGTCAGTGTTCAGCTTCAAACAGTTGGACTTCATTGAGTGGTCAATTTCTGTCATGCAGGCATTAAGCTTGATCTGGGTACTGGGTGTCTCTTCTGTGAGGGAGGGAATGAGTTGTGTGTCATTGGCGTAGGAGAGAACGTTGATGTTGTGAGAGGGGGTGATGCTGGCTAGAGGAATAATGTATGCATTGAATTAGATTGGACTCAGGGTAGATCCTTGCAGAACTCGCAGATTGCTGGCGTCTGTGGTGTTACGTACCCGGCTGACTGACAGCCCTTCCAGTCAGGAAAGAGACGATCCACTTGAGCCAATGTCCTTGGATTCTTATATGGTGTAGGTGTCGGATGAGGATGAAAAACTGTATCACATTCTGCACATAGACTGAGGAGAATAGGGCTGCCATGTCTTCTCTGTACAAAGTCATGCAGATATAATCTGTGGCTGTGATTAGGGCAGTTTCTATGTTGTGGTTGGGTCTGAAACCAGACTGAGCATTGTTGAGGAGTTGGTGGTCATTTAGGTATTTGTGAGATGTCTGTTGATGATTTTCTTTAAGACCTTTGGCATGAATGGTAGCAGGGAGATCGGCCTGTTAACATTGGACTTCTGTCCCTGTGATGGGGTAAGCATGTAGAGCAGTAATGGAAGCATACTGTGTTTTCAAATAAATGTCTGATCAGATCTTTTTATCTTGGCCACTGCAGTGGAGGCCTGCTGAACCACTTCTGTAAAGTTCCACTTCTATGTACTTACCTAGTCGTCTGGTTTAACATCTAATGACAAGAGCCAGATTTTTTTTTGTCCCTTTTAATAAGATGACCTTATGCCTCAGAGCTGTGCATTTAGCCTGTGGGTCTGCATAGCAGCAAAATAGAGGTCTCACCAATCTTAAATGGGCATGTGTTTAGATGGGAATGTTGTGTCTTGTTATACAGATTTGTAGAATGAGCTATCACCCTGAAGAGCATACCTAGTCTTCTGGTTTAAAATCATGTGACAAGAGCCAGAAGAACTGTTGTCCCCTTTGTTAAAATTACCTTGTACCTCAAAGTTGTGCATTTAGTCTGTGGGTCTGCATAGCTACGAAATAGAGGTGTGCGTGTTAAGTGTGTTGATGTGTGTGGGATGCATGATACATGCCTGGTGTGCATGGACGAACAAGAATATTTGAGGCCAGTGGGATCGATTGAGATGAACAAGATATTTTGTGAGGTCTTTGGTTATTTAGGAGCTACTGATTAGTCTTCCTGAATATTGCTGTTTTGTTGATGGGAAGGGTGAGGGGTAGAACTGCAGACTCTGTTGTGAAAGGTGAAGAAACCTTTAGGTGAGGCCTGCTCTTTAGTCTTCCCCTAGTTACTCCTTCATCTCGGCTGATGACAATCAGAGGCAGAAGGGTGGTACAAAATCCTCATACCTCTTAGTGCCTCTGTTGTGTGTTATCCAGGAAGGAGACAACCTTGTTCCGAATAGCATTACTCTACACATATTCTGTGTCAGGAGAACAGTCTGGAGAGCACATTTAAAAGAACCACCCTAAACCTGTTCTACAGATTCAGAAAGTGGATCTGCACATACTGTCTCCCTGTTGTGTATAAAAGAGGGATGCACTACCCCACTTTGTTATTCCAGTTTGTAAATACTCTAATGTTAAGGAATGTAGTGCTCCACATAGTACTCAGAGGGCTGTCCTGCAGCTAGAGCTGGTGTTTGCTGAAATCCAGACTCCCAAAGGAGAGGTCTGGATCTCTTGCTGGAAAAGCTTTGTGCCTGTCTTGAAGTGCCTAAAAACGTGCCTGCAGCAGACGGAAGGAACCTGTATATCCTGTAAGAGGAGAGACTTTCCAGGAACGAGTGAAGTGCAGGGCAGCTCTAGGGCAAACAGAAGAGCAGACTGCTGGAGAGCAATCAAGACAACTGAACCAACAGAGCCCCAACCTGCAAGACTGTCCCTGTGGTTTCGGGGGGAAACACAACTGCAGCAACAATGTGAATGCTGAGTCTCTGGCTGTGAACAAAAGACATACACATGATCCACAACTGGATCTACACTGAATTGGGCAATCAGATATCAATAAAGACTACATTATGGGCTGACCACAAAAAAGAACACCTCATGGATTAATGGCAACATCAAAAGAATGAAAACCCAACTCAACATACTACAGTGCCAGTGGAGAAAAGAAATGAAACAGACAAATGCCTACTAAGTTACTGTAACAGAGCATACAGAAGAGGCATCAGACCAATGAAAAGGCAGCACTACTCCACACACATCACTGAAGCCGATCACCCTTCTGATGAATTCCACAAGATTCTGGCAGAATTCCACATGCAGTGTCAAAACACAAAAAGACCTCAATCACTAAGCTTCCGTAACAGAATTTCCATGTAATAAATCTTAAAAATAAAAGGATAGAAAATCACCCTAAATAGAACACAGACCATACCAACACTTGACCTAACCAAAACAGAAAGAGACAAAAGCAACCTTCCATCATTATATAATTTCAATACCTCTCAGAAAAAGATTTCCTCCACATTATCATTGCAAGCAGACCACCAGGATCACCTTCAGACCCAGCACCTTCAAAGATCTTCAGAAATATACTTTGCACAAATTGTGCAGGGGAGGTAGCTAGATGCTTGCTCAACATGTTCATGGAACTAGGTTCAATCCCACCGAAACTGAAAACCTCAAAATGTTAGACCACTCATCAAAAAGAAAAACTTCAAACCACCCTTTCTAGCAAATTACAGGCCTATAGCAAATGGACCATTCTTAAGAAAATATTTGGAAGAACAGTATTTACTTAACTTTAGAATTTTACGGAAGAAATGACTTAGGGCCATATTTATACTTTTTGACGCAAAACTGCGCTAACACAGTTTTGCGTCAAAAAAATTAGCGCCGGCTAACGCCATTCTGAAGTGCCATGCGGGCGCCGTATTTATTCAATTACGTTAGTCGGCGTTAGCCGCCGGCGCTGCCTGGTGTGCGTGAAAAAAAATGACGTACACCAGGCAGCGCCGGCGTAGGGGAATATGGAGCTTGGGCGCCAAAAAATGGGGCAAGTCAGGCTGAGGCAAATTTTTCGCCTCAACCCGATTTGCGCCATTTTTTCCGACTCCCAACCCCCATTGAAATGACTCCTGTCTTAGCAAAGACAGGAGTCATGCCCCCTTGCCCAATGGCCATGCCCAGGGGACTTCTGTCCCCTGGGCATGGTCATTGGGCATAGTGGCATGTAGGGGGGCACAAATCAGGCCCCCCTATGCCACAAAAAAATAAATATATATACTTACCTGAACTTACCTTAAGTTCCCTGGGATGGGTCCCTCCATCCTTGGGTGTCCTCCTGGGGTGGGCAAGGGTGGCAGGGGGTGTCCCTGGGGGCATGGGAGGGCACCTCTGGGCTCCTTCCGAGCCCACAGGTCCCTTAACGCCTGCCTTGTCCAGGCGCTAAAAAACGGCGCAAAAGCGGCTGGACGTCATTTTTTTTGACCCGCCCACTCCCGGGCGTGAATTTTGCCCGGGAGTGTAAATACGGCGCACATGCCTCGGAGTCACTTTTTTAGACAGGAACGCCTACCTTGCATATCATTAACGCAAAGTAGGTGTCCACGCCAAAAAATGACGCAAACTCCATCGACTTTGGCGCTAGACGCGTCTAACGCCAAAGTATAAATATGGAGTTAGTTTTGCCTCGGAATTGCGTAAAAAAAACGACGCAATTCCGGCACAAACAGAGTATAAATATGCCCCTTAATGTCAGACCAATAGTCTGGCTTCAGACCAGACAGGGGCACAGAGTAAGGTAATCATATCCATTTGGGATGATCTAAAGGTCACAGTGGATAAGAACAAGTTGGCTGCCCTAATGCTTCTAGATTTATCAGTTGCATTTGACACTGTCCATCACCATATGCTACTACAAAGAATCCATCATCTTGGAGTTTGTGAAAATGTTCTAAAATGGATGGCTTCTTATCTCAGAGACAAACAATGTGTAGTTTACATACCACCTTTCACATCAGCTGCTCACACCCAACAGTGCGGCTTCCCTTGAGAATCCCCATATCACCTTTATTATTCACCAGCTACCTAGTCTCCTAAGCAGATGACACCCAACTCGTTCTAAAAATGGACGATCCTCGAAACCACCACAGCTCAAAAATTAATGACTGCCTTCACACCATAAACACATAGGTTATAAACTGTCATGTAAAGGTCACCGCAAAGGCAAAGATCATGTCCTATGGATAATGGCAAAATGCCAGCCTACCATCACGTGACCCAAGGAACTGGTGGCGCCTTCAACAAGAGGAAGAGAGTTCAGAAACCTAGGGGTTACCTTAGATTGAGACCTATCCCTGATATCACGTTAACTCAGTCTCAAAGAGTGCCTTACACACCATGAAAGTACTGTTCACATTTTCCCATACCTTGGATACCAAAAGAAACTGCAAGCCATCGTCACATACATATCTCCAAGCTCGACTATATCAACAGGCTATACCTTAGCACACCGAGATTTATTATGTGCAAAATACAAGTCTCCAAAATGCTGCTGCAAGACGTTTTATCTGCCTTTACTCGAGAATGCATGACTCCAGTTTTGCAGTCACGCCACTGGCTACCTATAGCTAGAAGGATGGCTTCAAAGCACTCTGCATTGTCCTCAGAGCCTCCCAAGAAAAAGGGCCACTATACCTAAAAGTTAAGTTCAAGTAATACAAACTGAACAGAGCACTGTGCTCCAGGCTTACACCACATCATCATACCACCATACCATTAAAAACTCATAGGAGAAACTGCTTTCTTAATACAAGATGCCAAGTACTGAAACTCATTACCCGCTAACTTAGCAAGCATCCAGGAGAATATAGTTGTTTTATACTTGAAAACTTGCCTATTTCCCAAGATAACTAAATCATCCTCTATCCTGGGACAGAACCCAGAAAGACAAAAACCCCATCAAGTTCATCCTTCAGCTTACAAAGCACAGAGAGCAATCCAACCAGCGAACTACTTTAAGCTACTTTAAGCTAACAAGGGCTGATCTGTAGTTCATCATTAGGACTGTGCCAGCCAATGAACCAACCATCACCGAATGAACAGGCATAGAATAATTGAAGAGATCTGTCACATACTGCTGGTCCATCAGAGAAATATAATCTAGTTTACCACTACAGATCTCAACTAGGTACACACTATGGCCCTCATTCTGACCCTGGCGGTCGGCGGAGAGACGGCGGTCGGACCGCGAACAGACCGGCGGTATTAAAAATGGCATTCTGACCGCGGCGGTCCCCGCCGCGACCGACCGCTACTTCTCCACTCCGACCGCCACGGCGGTCATGACCGCGGGGCTGGAGTTTGCGCACTCCGGCCCGGCGGTCGTCCCAAGACCGCCAAGGGTATTATGACCCTGCCTACCGCCGCGGTTTCTTGCGGGCGGGAACCGCCGTGCGAACCATGGCGGTAAGCACTATCGGGGCCAGGGAATTCCTTCCCTGGCACTGATAGGGGTCTCCCCCACCCCCCACTACCCACCCGAGTCCTCCCCCCACACCCTCCACCCCCCTGCCACCCCCCAGAGGTGGTACGAACCCCCTCCCCACCCCCACCCCGACATGCACATACATGTACCCCGACATGCACACACCCCCAACATGCACATATACACACCCCCTACACACACATACACAACGGGGACACATACCCGCACACATACATGCCGACATGCGCACCTGCCGAACAGCACACATTACCCATAGACACAGCAGCACCCCCCGCCCGCATACACGCACTCACACACTCCCTCTACACACTCACACGCACACCCCCATGCACGCCCACATCACACAACACCCCCCCACCCCCTCCCCTCACGGACGATCAACTTACCTTGTGCGTTGGTCCTCCGGGAGGCGACGGGAGCCATAGGGACGTGACCGCCAACAGAAGACCGCCAACAGAAGACCGCCACACAGAAATGTGGGTCGTAATTCTGTGGGCGGTGTTCTGCTGGCGTGGCGGTGGAGGTTGACCAGTCTCCACTTTCCCGCCGACCGCCAGTGTGGCTGCTGGCGGTTTTCCGGCGGAACGCTCCCAGCGGTCAGAATGCGCACAGCGGCACACCGCCGCGGTCGGCGGTCTTCACCGCGGCGGTAACTCAGCGGTCTTGCGAAAAGACCGCCAAGGTCAGAATGAGGGCCTATGACTGCTTCTTTACATCTACACAATGACACTCAGCTATGTGATGATGGTAACAAAGTCCATCCCAGCAGATCTCACCAGTTTTTTTCTCTCTCTCCAACAATGCCAGCTCAGGACTAGGAGTGGATGATAAATTCCCCTCCACTGGTGGAGTTTACAGAGTTCTGGCCAAATTCTGCTGACTGATACGTGGCAGAGATTTTTCTCATGTGCGGCTTTCTGACAGTAAGTTGGCGAGTGAAAATTTGCATCCCCTAGCACGATTTTTAGATGCTAGGATGGCACCTGGCGAGGTTTCACCAACATAGGCAGTCACAGGCGGTTGGGACCATCTGCGTTGGAAAAGCTGCATCAAATAAAGAGAAGGGATCGGAGGATTATGTGGTCCAGTGTACACCCTCCAGTCAAACTGATAATATAATATAATACACTGTTCCAAAACTGGTGAACGGGAAAGGGGAGAAGTCCTGATAATCAGGAGCACAAGTCCTCACACACCACATTTGGTGTCATGCTTCATCATAGGACAGCTCCTCGTCAGGCCGGCACTGCAATGCCTGACGGGCACCCCCCCGAAGGGGGGCTCTTTGCCGGAGATCTTTTAGTTAATGATGAAGCCGCGGAACCACATGTGGGTCCGAAAAAGAGGAAAGAAAAAAGACAAGAAGAGGATAAAATTGGCTCAAAACCCTCACTAAATAATTTATTGTTCGCTGTTGGGAATTGGTCAAGATTAAAAAAGTAGCAAGGGAGTGAAACAAGAGGTAATGCTCAGACACTCGTACAAAAATCAAAACAAAGGAAGACGGTAATTATCCGAAGTCCCTCAGTATAAGGTCAATATACGGTCGACATGTTTCGCGTCTCTCATGGTCCAACAGGATCCCTTGACGCTTCTTCAGGACCTATTTATTCATTGGACTTCTCCAATTGAAAACAAAGGAAAATTCATCAGCTCCTGCAACCTAACGCTCACAGTCAAGACGTCATTGGTCACTTACTAGAGGTAAACCGGACTGGCTTCCCTTTCCTATTAGTCACCCATCTCTATTTAGAGGAAGTGTTTCATGGGATCACGCAGGCCTGTTGCCCGGTTCACAATGAATTTGTGAGGTTACCGGCGTGCAATGAGACACCTACCCCCGCGGCTGCGTTCCCTGCGTGATCCCATGAAACACTTCCTCTAAATAGATCTAAATAGGTCCTGAAGAAGCGTCAAGGGATCCTGTTGGACCATGAGAGACGCGAAACATGTCGACCGTATATTGACCTTATACTGAGGGACTTCGGATAATTACCGTCTTCCTTTGTTTTGATTTTTGTACGAGTGTCTGAGCATTACCTCTTGTTTCACTCCCTTGCTACTTTTTTAATCTTGACCAATTCCCAACAGCGAACAATAAATTATTTAGTGAGGGTTTTGAGCCAATTTTATCCTCTTCTTGTCTTTTTTCTTTCCTCTTTTTCGGACCCACATGTGGTTCCGCGGCTTCATCATTAACTAAAAGATCTCCGGCAAAGAGCCCCCCTTCGGGGGGTGCCCGTCAGGCATTGCAGTGCCGGCCTGACGAGGAGCTGTCCTATGATGAAGCATGACACCAAATGTGGTGTGTGAGGACTTGTGCTCCTGATTATCAGGACTTCTCCCCTTTCCCGTTCACCAGTTTTGGAACAGTGTATTATATTGGAAAAGCTGCAGCCTGAGTAGAAAATCCACTTGAGTGGCATCAAAACGAACTCAAGCAACAGCACCCTTTGGCATGCCGTGTGCTGCCGGTCGCACCATTTTTTTTCAGAGTGGAACAAGCTTCAAGTGCTAAAAATCAGCGCAACATGCCGATTTCTGCCCGCTCAAGAAACTCCCTGGAATCTTGGAGTTTTTAAGTAACTCAGTGAAAAGCCAGGAATTCCGCCCATTTCTACTCAGGGCTAAAACTATAAATAAAATTTCAGATTGGACAACCCGGTGCAGTAACCAGGTAAGTACACTATGATCATAAGAACTCCCTTAAAAGGACATGCAGAGCTGCTCAAAGCTGCCAGGGGACTGAAACCCATAAACTGCACAAATGTCTCTCACATCTCGTCATCCAACAAACTGTTAAACAGTGTGTTCTAGAACGTGATACCCAAACCTCCTCGTCCTCATGCATGACACAAAAACACTTCCCACATAGGATCACAAAACAAAGACAACCGCCTTCCAACCACACAGCCTACCTGGCGTAGCTTACCCATGTAGGCAAGTGCTTCAGTGCCCCACATAGGGATTGTAAGTGCTATGTAAATGCTGCAATAGATGGTAGTCTTCTAAGAGAATGCCATTTTAAATATCAACTAAAATCTTTGGAAAAGCAAACAATATGCATGCAGGATGAGTGAAAAAAATCTGAAAGGGAAGGAGCAAGTATCTGCAATATTTTGACACATGAATGTCTTTTTTCACAGGCATAATGTTGCTGCGCTCATGTATAAGGCTTCTGATCGCATTTTACAGCTTGCACGTCCGAGACCTGTGCACTCAGATTATCGTGCTGATAGAGAGGTAAGCATGTGACTCCAAACGGGTCAAGTAAGGGGTAGAATAGATAATAGGTCAAACCATTAAAAATGTGCTACATAATGAAGTGATGTTAAAGAGATTTGTTTGATTATCGAATTTGAATTCATTTCACTCTGCTTTATGTTATACCTGGTAGCTCAGACACAGATACTGGGAAGTGATCTTAGGGACCATTCTTCTCTACCACTGCATAACGAAATGTCAGAATTAAAAAAGATGTTTTTCTAAAATGTACCTTTATGATAAAAATCAGCAACCACTTGCTACTGCTATAAATAAGTAGAGTTGTGTGATAGTTGCCACGGATAAAATGTTGAATATGTCCTTCTTGACTTGCACTGGGGAGTAGGAAAGCAGATACAAGGCCATTCACGTATTTGCATTCAATGCCTTATCAAGATTTGAGTGGCAAACGCAAGTCCTTCGATTTGTGTAAGGTCTGGTAAATCATTCATTGAAGATTCTCAGCTGGCGGTGAATTCTCCAGTGGGATTACCTCTGCTGTACTGTCCCCATGGCATTGGTATTTTAGCCAGAAGATTCTTAATCAGCAAGAAATCCTCCAGTGGAACATTTACTACTTCCTCCACCAATAGGAGGAGTTCCCTTACCATCAGGGGCGGCTCCTCTGTAATCGCAGAGGAGCGTCTCCCCACTGCTCAGAGCCAGTCAGCGAAAAATAAAATGATAATAAAACAATACTATCATTTTATTTTCCACTGACTGACTGAGCCATAGAATCTATGGCAGGGCGTGGCTGGGTGATGTCATGGAGAAGGAGTGATGGGCACTGTAAGTGCGCATGTCATTTTGGCCTACTGTTTTAGGACGGCCAAACCAACATGCGCAGTTACATTTCTCCAACCCAGCTGTGTTGCACAGCTGGGTGGAGAAATGGCACAGGCTCCCTGTATCTGAGTGAGTGTTAGACTAGCCTGCTCAGGCCAATTCCGGTGCTTCTCTAATGCTTGGTATAGCATGAGAGCAGCATCTGGATTGGGTGGGGAGCCTGTGCTTTGTGCCACAGTGACTTTTGGAAGGAGAGGAGCATGGAGGCAGCCGGCAGCGCCAGCATCGCAGCAGCAACAGGTATGTTTTCCTTTAATTATTATTTCCCACAACCACCCCCCCACCACTTTAGGTTTGCTGTAGCTGCCACTGCTTACCATCCAACTCTTAATCAAGCCTTAAGTATCTCCACCATTTTATAAACATCAATCAGGAGGTTGCAAAGTCAGAGACCAAAGAAACAAGCAGTGGTGAATTAGTTAGAAGTGGCTTTTATATGTTAAAGCATGCAAACACAGGTATGTACAAATGCTGTGGCGGTAAATGCTTCCACTAGAGTCCTGACAAAAACATTTTTTTAAAGCTTGTGACCCAAAAAAAGGAGTGCTTTCTGTATACAATGTATGTATGAGATGAATATATGAAGTGTGGTGAGTGGGTATATTTTTCAAATGTAAAACAGTCCCTCATGTGAGTGCATTTTTCAAATGTAAAAAAGCATTTTTTGTGCATTGCAATGGAATCACTCCAAAAGAGGCAGAGTGACACACCATACAACCAATAGCATAAGGTGAGAGAATAACATTACTGTGGGTGGAGCTAAAGCCCACTGTATGTTTATTTTAAATGATTGGTAACATGCATTTTGCAGACAGCTATGTTATCAAGAGAAGCCTACCAAAGGAGTAGGTAGAAGTATTTCCCGTGTTTAGATTTTACAGGTCATCAATTATTACTGAAGTTACACTTTTTATCTTAGATGCACCAAAAGGAACTCATGTTTAATATGGTGTAAATCCATGACCGCATTCAGCTGACAGGAAAGTACATCCTTTATATAACCCTGACATTTTCTTATTTGCTTGCCTATAAGATAAGTCACATCTAAATATTTTTACTAAATACAGAAATGTTGAATTGTGAAACAATCCTTTGTAACCATGCTAGCATTCAGTCTTTCATTTACCAGTTACCATTTTGTTCTTCATACATTGTATTTGGTGAAGATTTGCATTATTCAGCACTAGTTTCTCCTGGGTCACAAAATGTCTTGTGAAATCAGACTTTTTCTGTCATGTGCATAAAGTGAGTGAGGGTGAGTAGAAGGTGCGTTACTGTTGCAATAAGAAATTGAGGGTCTTGAATTCTAAGAGAGCACACAGGAAGTTTAGTGGATGGTTCAATCAGAAAACACAGGCAAAGGTGGAGGATGATATGTATCTTATAAATTTGGCATTTACTTTGCAATACCAATAACACAAGAGTCTACAAACCTTTAATTTAATGTGTGGTGCTGCTGTATAACTCTCCTTGATGTGTCAGCTCTGTAGTCTACAGTGAATACCTCTTATACGTTTTAAAGCCTCCCTGAGCACTAATACATGCTACTAATCCTGTACTTCCAGTGAACAGTTGTCCTCAAGATGGCTGCCGCTGGGACTCAAGAATACAATTTTTATACTGTGCATCCCTTAGATAAAAATGAGAACAGTTGGCAAATGCTATCATTCCTCAAGAAGCAGAACTCAAACCCCATACCTCATCCATTTTACTGGTCCAGATTATTGAGGCGTTTCCAAGTAAGACAAGTTATATGTCAAATTTGAATGTGAAGCGAATCATAAATACAGTGTCACAGAATCAGATGCACAGGCATGCCTGACTAGTTAACAATGGCACATGGATGTCTTGGGGAATATTGCAATATGTAGAGCAGCTCAGATAGGCATTTAAAGGATTCCATTTAGTGCCAGCTGAGGTCGACATTGCAAGTGTTGTAATGCCTGAAAAGATGGCAATACTTGCAGGCTTGTGATTGATGCACCAGGAGTCCCACTGCCAGGAAAGAGCAGCAAGGTTGTAATGGTGTGGCTCAGTCTCACCTTCCTGCATGTACTGTGGAACCTTTCCTGCTCCAGTGACTTACAGGATCAACCTGCTGGTTGTGGATCACATTACAGATGTGGTCTGGTAGGTCAGATACCCTAGTGATGCTTGTCTGAAACTAAGAGGGAGATGCTTGGTAGTGCTGATCGTAGAATGGGCACTATTGGTGCGTCTGATGGACCTGTGTCTTTCAAACTGATGAGCACAGTGGCGACAGTCTTGAGACAACTTTAAGTTTAATGTCTGAGGTACATTATCTGTGCTCTAACCCAATCATCAACAGTGAGCTCTGATTGTTAGATTAGTTGGTGATATTATTTTGTATTGGCATTGGAAGTCAGAGCCAGTACTTGCAATGCTAGCCACACAATGACATCATTTCCATTGATGGATCTTCATAAGTTACAGCCCTTTTATAAAAGATGCAACTATCATAGGACACTTAGGCAGGCAGAGAACCATCTAAGCCACTGGCCATGAACCACACCCTGTGGTCCTGTTGGGTGTGTGCTGAACAAACCTGACCAAGAAACCCTTGTTGTAAATCCAACTTCTGTCACTGCTGAAGGCTCACTCTAGGGTTGCCACAATGATATTGATTGACTTTTAGTGACCTCTATGCACATGATGTTGAAGATGTTATAAAAGACTGAAAAGACTACTGCAGCAAGAGACGTGAAACTTGATCATTTTGACATAACTGTCCTTAGTTTGGACCTGTGTGTCAGTGCAGTGGAAGGCACAGCCAGGCAGCAATAAAAATAAATTGGTAGAGATAGTGTTCGAATGTAGAAGAGGACAGAGTACTTAGAAAACCAAATGAAAGTAGACAATGTGTACATTTTAGGATTTCACCGAAATCTGATGCACGGGACCTCAAGAGAACCTTAGAAGGTTTCACGAACACTTAATGGAGCAACAATTTGCTTTGTCACAGGAGAGGTTTCAGTTCGACACTGTGGAGTGTCACCGAATGGAATTGAAGAGACCAACACCCAGAGGAAGAAAAGGCTGGCAGACAATTATTGTACATTAGAGGTTATTAATCTAAAGATTTGAACTTGACAAGTGTCACAAAAAAAGGGAAAGGGGTCCCAAACATTGAACTATCCTAAGGAGAAAAGGCAAAGGGATCCTGTACCCAGCCAAACTAATTGTCATATGAGGGAATATGCATTTTCATTTTAGCGCAGAGCAGCATAGCTCTATACTGAAGGAATGTCTCTGAAGGGGAGGGCATGACGGTGGAGTTGACGAGTGAGATAACGAGGGATTTTATTTAAATTAGTGGTACGCCTAAATTATGTATCTTGTCAGTTATTTTTGAAAATTATGTGCATGCATGCCAAAGAGAAAGGATACAGAACTACCTAATGTGAGCCTCTGTGATCTGTCTCTTTGTAGTGTACCTTTGCTATTCAGTTCTGATTTGTGTTTTCGAGAACAGAGGGTTCCAAATGTAGATTGCAGTAGGCCTTGACTATAAGGAGCCATTTTTGTCTTTACCATAGTTTTGATACGATGTCCGGGTGGTGTGTCAGTTGATTTCATCTAACTAACTTAAATGGGCACTCCGGGAACAGAAATGGATCTCGACTGGGTTGTTGTTGGTTGGGCAGGGTATGATACATGAGGGAATTATTTGCCTTTATGTGAGTGTATAACGGGTCTTTATGCCCAAATGATGTACAGCAGGATAGCTGCTCGGGTTTTAAACAGTTCAAAGTAGCAAAACATAACGAAGAGCTATGTGTGTTGTCGTAATACAATTTTCTTTTGTTTTTTAAATACATATGGGACTTATTAAGGTCCAAATCTGAGGCCTTTTATTTGCAGTTAATGTTAGGGTTTGACGTTTTTTGCTTGTGGATTCCCTATGAACGAATGGACAGGGACTGACTACGTGTGTTTGGCACAAGCAACTAGGCATGTTCCCACTCATCTTGTGTTTCATTATTTGAACTCAATGTACTGGAAAGTTTTTGATTAAGTTCAATAAGGGCTTTTGTCGTAATTGTTTGCGATGTAGCAGCTTTTTGACATATGATATTGATAGATTGAGCTTGAAATAAATCCATTGGCTGAAATCTATTTATTGATTCATAGGCCAGGTATCTGGGTTCACGACAGGCTTGAGGCTTTAAGAATTGGAGAGTGAATTGCATGCAATTAAGTGAGGACTGACGAGGAGGCAATAGTATATTGTAGAGCTCCTCACAGTAAGAAAACAGGTTGGTGGATGCACTGGTGTCGAAACCCGGTTAATAAATAGGGATGACCTGGTCTCTTTTGTAAGTATAAATCGATAACTTTCGACAAGTATTAAGTGACTGATTGGTGTAATAGTACACATATGGGAAGATGCTATTACTTGCACCCCTCTTTTGGTAAATGGGTGTATAAAGCAGTGGCGGCCCGTCCTTTAGGGAACAAAGGTCAGCCTGACAGACACTCTTCATTTTCAGCTCAGACAGCCAGGAGTGAGACATGCGCGATTTGCGCACACTCCTGGCTGCCTGAGCTGAACTTAGCTTGGCTTAGGAGGTCACAGCTCCTATCGGCGCGACCTCCTCGGCTCAGCAAAGGTGCCTCGAGGCCCTCCCCTGGGTGACGAAGAAAGCGTCACCCATTGACACTCGCCCTGGGCGCTTCAGGTTTAAGCCCTGAAGTGCCCAGGGCGAGTGTCAAACAGTGACACTTTGTCACAGAGTGGGGTGCGGTCAGCAGTCTCACTGACCCCATCCCACTCTGTGACGAGGCTGGGACTGCTGCCTTCCCTCATTGGCTGACCTAAGGTCAGCCAATGAGGGAAGGCAGCAGTCCCAACCCTCCTGGGACCTGGAGGCTGAAGGTAAGTGTGTGTGTGTGTGTGATGTTTTAAAATGAATGTTTGGTGCGTGCGTGCATGTTTGAATGGTATGAGTGTTGTTGATGGATGTGCGTGCGTGCATGTCTGTGTGTGAAAGTATGAGTGTGTGTGTGTGTTTGTTTCCCGCCCACCCCCCTCCCTCCTACAGCTGCCAGCCACCACTGGTATAAAGGGGTGATTGTTCTTTGAATGAAACACAACAGATGAATAGGGTTTAGCCCCTCTTGTTTTATTATTTTTGGAGGAAATACCCGAGATTTGAAGATTTGTCTCCATCATTTGAAAACATGATTGTATAGTGGGGTACTTCCTCCGGGACGACCATTAAAGATTGTGTTTGACGAAAGATCGTTTCTGTTCATAGAGGTTTTTCACTATGGGAGATTATTTGTAACTAATCTGGGTGTGCCGTTGGAATTGGACACGCTCTTCTTGTATTTCTCGTTCCTACTGCTGTATTACATTATTTTGATTACGTAGCTATTGATGCTTTTGCTTCTCCTTTATATTACAACTTTGCAATGTTTGAATCTCCTCCTAACGGGGGATCTCTAGAGTTAATTTCTTTATGTTTTGCTTTATTTTATTTTTTAATGACGCAGGAGGGTGACTGTGCTGTTTGTTAGCATTGCATGGATATAGTTTATGTACTGCTATTCACGTTTTATTCCTATTTGATATCACCGTCACAGGTGTTATATCACTTCGGGTGTTGGAATGTTTTATATTTTTATATTTTGTATATGTATGAGAGTATCATTCCTACATCACTTTTGTTTAGTAGTATAATGGTGTGCATTGTCTGGTGAAAGGTAGCATCCACAGTTTAGGGTACATTTCAATACTGTTGATTAATTAAATTAAATTAATTAAAAACCGTTTTGCTAGTGGGAGAGCAGAATAAATGCGATCAGGCAAGCACAAATAACAATCCACCATGACAAAGAAATATATTGTGCTTGTAACATTGTATATAAACACCAACCATTATTATTCCCCCAAAGTTCCTGGTCCGTATTTAATCCGTCTTCAACAACTTTTAAACACATGATCTACATTGCCACTCTCCTTCTGAAGTACAGCTCCCTGTTTCCTCCCTGGGGATCTCTGAATACATGTTCAATCCTGTAAAACCTGAAATCTCTGTTAGGCCCCTGTGCGGCACAGTCTCTGGCGTGAACTGCTATTGGATATCTCTCATCTCCCTGTTTTAACGCCCTCGTATGTTTACTGAGTCTCTCTTTTAAGGCTCTTATAGTGCTTCCGATATAAAACCGATCGCACTTACACACTATAATATATATTACAAACTTGGTGTTGCAATTTATATGGAACGGATTTCAAAACTGTTATTGCAACCTTCTCAAATCTCTTTGTCTTGTGCATAGCCCATTTGCATACAACAAAATAGCTACATTTAAAGAAACCAAAAGTATGTTGTCGCATCCAATGATTATATGATTTTGATGTGGGATAACTTGGGCTCCTTATAGCTCTCAAAGATCTGCCCCTACGATAGGTGATATCTGGTCTGACCGTAGTACAGTCATACATTATGGGGGTCATTCTGACCCTGGCGGTCCAAGACCGCCAGGGCCACGAATGACGGAAGCACCGCCAACAGGCTGGCGGTGCTTCCAAGCCCATTCCGCCGCGGTCAGAAAACCGGGGCCGGCGGTTTCCCGCCGTTTTTGCCCCGGCTGGGCGAATCCGCTAGGGCAGCGCTGCAAGCAGCGCTGCCCTGGGGATTCTGACCCCCTTACCGCCAGCCTGTTTCTGGCGGTTGTCACCGCCGGGAAGAGGCTGGCGGTAAGGGGTGTCCTGGGGCCCCTGGGGGCCCCTGCACTGCCCATGGGCCACTGGCATGGGCAGTGCAGGGGCCCCCTAACAGGGCCCCATGAAGCTTTTCACTGTCTGCCTAGGTGACAGTGAAAAGCGCGACGAGTGCAACTGCACCCGTCGCACCGCCGCAACACCGCCGGCTCCATTCGGAGCCGGCTCCTGTGTTGCAGCCCCCATTCCCGATGGGCCGGCCGGCGCTAACTTGGTTAGCGCCCGCCGGCCCAGCGGGAATGTCGGAATGAGGGAAGCGGTATTTTGGCCAAATGCCGGTTCCCGCCTGGCGGGCGCTATGTCTGCATGTAAAATATGCCAATGTTTCTGGATATTACTGATTAAAACATTAGGCATCCATGTATAATCTGTGATTAATCTGACCTGTTCTTGTTTCCATTTCTTTTTTGTGGTTACCATTGACGCTTCACTCGTTTTTACCTTAAAAAATATTTTCCCATGCCACTCTGATATCTCATGCTGCGTACCCTCTTTGTACAAATGTACTTCCATATCACGTATACAATCATGAAATTCAAGTTCATAGCTATAAGTGCATCTAGCACACATCATCTCTCCATATGGGATTGCTCTGATTTGATGTCTTGGATCCGCACGGGATGCACGCAAGATAGAATTGCATGAAGTTGTTTTACAATATAGTCTGCTGTGTATTGTATTATTCTCAATAAGCAGTTCCACATCTAAAAAGACAATTCTGTCTCCACTGTATTGTGTGTGAATTAAATGTTTGCATAATTCGTATTAAGATGATCTAAAAACTCCTGTAGTTTCTGTGTAGTCCCTGCCCATATCATAAAGCAGTCGTCAATGTAACGTCCACAATATAAAATGGAATTGATCCATCTTGTGCCCCTTTGGCCCCAGATCCACTCCTCCTCGAGCCACCCCATAAAGAGGTTTGCATAGGAAGGAGTGAATCTGAAGCCCATGGCCACACTTTGTATTTGTCTGTACCAATCATTTTTGAAGAGAAAGACATTATTACTTAGAGTTAAATCATTCATAGACAATAGCATTTCTGTATGTTTCCACAAACTGGCAGATCTAGTACTCAGAGCGTGTCATAATACTTGCATCCCTGTATTATATTTTATACACGTGTATAATGACACGACATCCACTGCCACCATTATCATTTCAGCTTCCCAGTAAACATCACTGAGTAAACTCAATATACGTTTGGTGTGTTTTATGAACGAAGGAAGATTTGACACAAAGGGCTGTAAAAATATATCTACAAATTCAGAAAGTCTTTCCGTAGGTCCCCTAATGCCAGACACAATGGATCTGCCCGCTAGAAAGGGGTGATCTTTGTGTACTTTATGGAGACTCTATAGGCAGGGGTATCTAGGACGATCCAACCGCAAATACATGTATTTGTCTTCATCCAACAAACATTTGTCATGCCACATCTTAAGACATTTGTTAATCCTACTAGAAAGGTCAAATATTGGGTTAGAGGTCAATTTCTCATGACAATCCACATCATTTAGTTGTGAGTATACTTCTTGTTTGTAATCACAGCAGTTCATCATCATTGCCTCCCTTGTCGGCCTCTCTAATAATAAGGCTGGTGTCCTTCTGTGATAACTTTAGGGCACGTGTTTCCCATGGGTGATGTTATCTCTACTTTTGCCATATTCTGACCCCTTGCTTTGACTGAATTTGTCCAGGTCCCCACAAATAAGTTTATAGAAAACATCTATATTGTTACTACTCATGAGACTTGGTGCCCATCGCAATTTATTTTTTAAGCCACTCATTACATTTGTGTCTGTGTATATTTAGACCATCTAGTACCTTGGCTACTGTGATGAGATCATCCTCATAGTCTGTAATGGATATTAGTGTCTCTGTATCTCACATATCTTGTATGGAGAAAGCACTGCAGTCCACATCTGTATTTAACATGGCTGGTCCTTTATTAGGCTGAGGGTTCAATTTAAAATAATTGTTCAATTTGAGGCGTCTAATGTATTTGAATAAATACATTTTTAATTTACAAATGACACTTCCACTTACTGGGCAAAAACCCAACCCTTTCTTCAAGAGTGAAATTATATCAGTAGTTAGTGTCTTGTCTGATAAGTTAATTATTGCCACCTCCTTTTCAGGATCCATTTTTATGTCTTTCTGTCCCATGACCTGTTCTTCATGCCCTTTCTCTCTTCTGAAACCGCCTCCACTTTTTCCCCTCAAGCTTTTCTTGTCGTATTCATTCTCCTGGTTTGTTCCTGATTCCCACATTTGATACGTTGTACTTCCCATTAATAAATACTTTCATTAGCAAATGTATTTTGTAAGGATGTTCCTTCACCTCCATAGGTATCACTTTTACTCATGGGTGGAGCACTGAGGAAGGCAGAGATAAAACTAACTGATCCTGTCTCTTGTGCCTTACTATTTCCCTCCATCTGTACCAGATGATCATGTTGCTTAGAGAAAGTGAAAATTCTACCACTACGATAATCAACCTCATCCCTTTTTAGCTTTCTTGCTTTTCTTTGTTTTATATCATCTTAAGGTTTGAATAAGATATCATTCAGAATCTGATAATTCTTAGTGGTTGGTTAAGCTCGGTTTAAATCCTTCATCTCCATTTTTAAGACTGAAATTCCTGCTGTAATCTGGAGACCTTTCTATCTGCATTTTCAATTAGAATATCCACAATTTTTATAATTCTTGTAAATTTCTGCAGTCAGCCCATGAGACTCTTGGGCTTCTCCCCTTGGGAACCCTTCTATTGCTGTGATGATTTAGTCAAGAGTTAAAGGAGCGACCAATGGCGATCTCATGTCATCCTCATACCATGCCAGAGATATGTCCCTAAAGTATTTCAAGATATCTGATTCCTGTCCACTCTGGAGGCATATAATTGGGTTCAGTATGATCAAATTCCTGCGGTACGTCTTTTTTTTTTTTTAAATCTGTTTATTAATCTTTATGCACACACAACAGTACATTTTGCTATTAATAATTTTGCGATCTGTTTACATACAATTATGGGCTTGTACAGCGCGATTGCGCAATGAAGTGCTAAAAATACAACTTGAAACTGTGCAACAAATGATTAAAGTCACAACTAAACACCGCTAATATCACACCTGGTGCTGGCTACACCAATTGGAGGGTATGGGGGAAAAGAGAAGGACACCTCTATTGTGTATGGGGGCCGGGGAGTCATAGTTGAGGTATGAATTGTGGGGCAGGAAGGGGCGCATAGCCAATCTAGTAATAAGCAAGGCTAGGCATGGGTTGCATAAGAGCATAGCCGTAGGAGGAGCATCCTGAAGTGTTACGTTGTTGCATTAAGGGGGGAAATGAGGAAGTTAATATAGAGAATGAGTGATGGTGGGGCAGCTGAGAGTAGCGTGATATAAATATTGAACAAAAAGATATTACATGTACAGTTACTAGTTTGGGGGGGTATGTGTCATCCCTAGCTTCTATCGCTACCACAAAAGTGTCCCAGACTTCGGGGCCATCTTGTAGTAGGCCTTTATGTTGTAATGAGCGTAGTGTCTGAGCTTCGGCTTGTGCCCGACTATGTAAGTCGCGGAGCCAAGCAGAATGGGATGGAACGTGTGGGGCCTTCCAGTGTGTAGCTATTAGGCGCTTGAAGACAACAAATGCTAGATCGATAAATCTGTGTAGATGTTTATCTCTTTTGGTTCGGTGACGTATGCCAAGTAAACAAGAGTCTGGGGTGGGCAACAAAGTGTGGGACGAAATGTCTGCTGTGACGTCCGTCACGTGGTGCCAAGCCGAGTTTATTGAGTGGCAGCTCCAGACCATGTGGTAAAAGTCTGCTGCCGGAGTAGCGCATCTGGGACATGTCAGGTTTGTGCTCAGGTATATTCTTTGGATGCCGGCCGGGGATAGGAAGGGGTGGTGAATATAATTGAATTGGGTGTATCGCAATCGGGGATTGCGGGATATTGACTTGATCATTGTGAGAGCCGCGACCCAAGTTTTTTGTGGTAATGGTGAAGGGAGGACGGAATCCCAGTGTGCTTTAGCAAGCGGCAGGGCAGAGCAGACTTCAGCTAGCAGTTCTTTATATAGTTTAGTTATGATGCCTTTTGTGCTACCTATGGTAAGGATAGTGGTAAGTAATTGGGACTCAGGTGGTTCGTTGTTGCCAGAACCCCAGAGGTTATTGAGTAGCCGTTTAATGGCGCTATACATCAAAAAGGCTCCAGTGTGCATAACCCCAGCGACCACTAGTTCCGCAAAGGTGCGCATTGTGGAGCTAGAGTAGTAATCGCCCACATTCAGTGTACTTATGTCCTGTGTATCATGGTGTGATGAGAGTATTTGGGTGCCCGGCAACTGAAACAGCGGTAACAGAGGGGAATAAGGAGGTGAGGGGGTCTTGCTTTGAACGTACCTACGCCAGCAGAAACGAGCTGCCTCCAACAATATGGGTTTTGAGGGTAAGCGGTTAGGGCCGGATAAAAGTGAGGACAGTATTGTTTGCGGGGCTATATATGCCTGCAGCATTATGCATTCGGGAGGAGGAGTTTCCCTGAGCCATGTGGATAACCACAACAGCTGAGCAGCTGCATAATATCTTTCGAAGTTAGGCATGCCCAGACCACCCTCTTCTTGCGGATATTGTGTTATAGCTAACGCTATTCTGCGTCTGTCTTTGCCCCAGAGCAGGTCGGTTAATAATGAGTGCAGTTTACTAAAAAAACGAGCGTGGCAAACATAGTGGGAGGGCAGTAAAATAATATAAGAACCTGGGGAGGATGAGCATTTTGGCTATTGCTACCCGACCCATGGGGGATAGGGGCAGTGACCTCCAAAACGATAATGAGCTGCGGGTAGAACTGAGTGCCCTGTCAATATTGCCCTCTTTCAGATCGGCAATGGAGTGATAAATTTGTATCCCGAGATATTTAAAGGTAGTGTGTGACCATGGCAGTTGATATTGCGGTAATACCATGTGAAGGTCGATTGGTATGGGGGTAAGGGGAAAAATACTTGACTTGGACCAGTTGACTCGTAGACCAGAGGCGAGAGCGAAGGAGTCAAGCACTAGCAACACCCTTGCCATGGAGGTGGAGTGATTACGCAGGTATATCAGGGCATCATCTGCGTATAAGGATATAATATGATGTGTGTTAGATTCAGTGATGCCCCATATGTGTGCGTAGCTATGTAGCTTAATTGCTAATGGTTCCATAGCTATAGCGAATAATAAAGGGGATAATGGACAACCTTATCTTGTACCTCTGCCTATGGGGAATGCTTCAGAAATAGCACGTCCATTTTTTACTCGAGCTGTGGGTTCGGAGTAGAGCGTTTTGATCCATCTAATGAAACAGGAGCCAAATCCAAACGCTTTGAGTGTGCGTAGAAGATAATTCCAGCTCAACGTATCGAACGCTTTTTCAATATCTAGGGAAAGGGCCACTGCTTCTAATTCTGTATTGCTGTGCATTATGTGGAGTAGTCTTCTAATATTTAAAAAGGTGCTTCTCCCTGGAATAAAGCCAGACTGACCAGAGTGTATTAAGCTTGATAGGTAAGGGAGTAGCCTGTTTGCCAATATTTTCCCCAATAGTTTGCAGTCTATGTTGAGAAGAAAGAGCGGTCTGTATGATTTAACATTGAGAGGATCGCGGCCCGCCTTCGGAAGGACGACTATTAGAGCTTCGCACATGGAGTTTGGCAATTGTAATTTATTACGCGCTTCGTTGAATACCTCTATGAGTGGTTGTAGGAGGTGAGTCGCATGGGAGTTATAATACTCTACCGGTAGGCCATCTGAGCCAGGCGTTTTGCTACGTGCCATTTGTGCCAGAGCTGAGCGCAGTTCTTCTATAGTAATGGGACCGTCTAAAGTGGCGCCATTGTCAGTGATATGTTGGTTTTGGGAGACGAGTGATAATATATCAGCTAATTGGTGCTCTGATGGGGGGAAGGAGGCGTATATAGGGTGCGATAATAGGTGGAGAAGGCTTCGTTGATTCCTGCTTGGGTGTTGATAATGACGTCGGAGTTCAGGCGTATCGCACCAATGGGTGATGATTGCGAGGGTTGGCGGGTCAGCCACTCTAACAGTCTACCTGATCTATCCCCCTCAGCGTGTTGTCGTGTCATGTAGTGTCTGTAGTCGTGCTTACATAGTCTGGTGTCTACTTCTCTATGGGCAGCTCTAAGCAAGTTCAGTGCTGCTAGTGTGGACTCGTTACTGGAGACCTCAACCTCTGCTTTGCGGAGTTTAACCTCCAGAACTTGTAGGGGCATATTTATACTCTGTTTGCGCCGAATGTGCGTCAAAAAGTTTGACGCACATTCGGCGCAAACACTGCCCCATATTTATACTTTGACGTCCGACGCAGCGGGCGTCAAAGTTCCACCATGTGCCCTATTTTTTAGAAGAGTGAACCAGCCTTGCATTAATTATATGCAAGGTAGGCATTCCCTTCATTTTGACGCACAGGAGGGGGCAGGCCTTAAAAAACGGCGCCCAGCCTGATGGGCGCAGTTTTTTAACGCTTGGGTCAGAGCAGGCGTTAAGGGACCTGTGGGCTCAGAAGGAGCCCAGAGGTGCCCTCCCATGCCCCCAGGGACACCCCCTGCCACCCTTGCCCACCCCAGGGAAAGAAAGGTAAGTGCAGGTAGGTATTTTTTTTCGTATTTTTTTTGTGGCATAGGGGGGCCTGACTTGTGCCCCCCTACATGCCACTATGCCCAATGACCATGCCCAGGGGACATAAGTTGGGCAAGGGGGCATGACTCCTGTCTTTGCTAAAACAGGAGTCATTTCAATGGGGGTTGGGCATCGAAAAAAATGGCGCAAATCGGGTTGAGGCGAAAATTTTGCCTCAGCCTGACTTGCCCCATTTTTTGACGCCCAAGCTCCATTTTCCCCTACGCCGGCGCTGCCTGGTGTGAGTCATTTTTTTTGACGCACACCAGTCAGCTCCGCCGGCTAACGTCATTCAATAAATAAGGCACCCGCATGGCGCTTTGGAATGGCGTTAGCCAGCGTTAAAAAAATTTACGCACAACTGCGTTGGTGCAGTTGTGCATCAAAAAGTATAAATATGGCCCGTAGTTCTTTGGTGAGTGTCCTTCCTACCCCCACTGTGGCCGCGAGGCAGTGTCCGCGTATTACCGCTTTGTGGGCATCCCACTCTATAGCGCAAGATGAGGTTGTATTTTTATTCAGTGAGAAGTAATCAGCCAGTCGCTTGGACATTTCTGCGTGGAAGGGGGGGTCTAAGAGAGCTTCTGTCTGCAGTCGCCATGTTGGTATGCGAGTGTGCATGTTGCCCCAGGCCATTATTGCGCAGAGCGGGTTATGATCTGATATGGTGCGTGCCAGGTATTCGGTCGTGCACACTTTCTGGATTACGGCTGCGGATACAAAAATCATGTCTATTCTGGTATGTAACTTATGTACAGAGGAGTAATAAGAATATTCGCGGTGGATGGGGTGGCCTACCCTCCAGATGTCTCTCAAACCGTTGTTGGAGGCCCAGCTTGCCAGTGCCTGCGAGGCACAATTAGATGGAGCCGAGGCGAGTGGGGGAAATGAGTGGTCTATTTGAGTATCTAGGACGCTGTTAAAGTCGCCCCCCCATATACACTCTAGTGTGGGATCACTAAGATTGCCAGTGGTGAGCGTACTCAGGAAGTCGCGTTGATTTGAATCTGGGGAGTATAGCGCTACCAGCGCTAAGGGGGACCCGTCGAGGACGCCTTCTAGTATGACGTGTCTGCCGTTTGGGTCGCATTGTGTGCGAAATGTGATAAATGGGACCCCAGGTGCAATCCAGATCGTCACCCCACAAGCAAAAGACGAGGAAGTGTTGCTGTGCAATTGTCCTTTCCATTTTGAGCGTGTGCTTTCCAACGTTTAGAGAGGTGTGTCTCTTGTACTAGGGCTATGTGTACCTGATGTCTCTTAAGAAATGCATGAATCCTTTGCCGCTTACGCGGTGTTGCCATACCTTTGATATTCCATGTGAGTATCTTATATTTCAAGATACCTTGCTGAGTTTGGGAGGCCATGAGGCAATTATAGATTTAATAAAACCGGAAAGGTGTATGTCTTCCGTCCCCATTGGGGAAATATTGTGTTGATTACCCTCCAAGGCTAGCCAGTTAATATCCTTAGTGTTGTTAAATGTAAACCTATTGATATGGTAAATGTGACATGCGCATCTATTACTGTGTTTACGATTAATTAGCGTGTGACAAAACCAACAACCAAAAAAAATGCACTCAAAAACAATATATAACATCAACTGAAATAATGGAGAATCGAAAAAAATTCCAGCGATTGCCGGCTTGGGAGAACAGTCCATATGGAGCAGGGGTTGCTGAAGGGCGTTAATTCAAAGTCATGGAATTACCCTGCCCGAGTTGCTCACAAGATCACAAGCGGGCAGCGCGCTGCAACGAAGGATCAGTGGTGCCGCCAGGCCATTTCTGAACAGCTGCCGGAGGGAGGCCATATTATTGTATATAAGGAGCGGAAATAGGTGGTGCTTAATTGGCTTAGCAACTATCGCCTGCTGTGTGCGGCGTGAGAGTAGGTCCCCGTGTAGATTCCGCCGAGTCAGAGTTTACGTCGTGATCTGGTTCCCCATCAGTTTGAGTGGACAGGACTGTTGGCGACGTATTAAGATGGTGTCCTTTTACTTCCTGTTGGTCACTTCCTGTTTTTTGGTAGTTAAGGGATGTGTTTTCTTCCTTTCTTTGCGCTGCAACACTTTCTGTTTGGATGGTGTCTTCGCTCCTGATTCCTTGCCTTACGGTTCTGGATTTCGTCAATTCTGTGTTACCTGAATTTTGTTTATTTTGATTCCTGTTCTTTTGTTCTTGTTTTCAGGAATCATTCTGTTTGAAGGTTTTTTCCCCTTTTGTAGGTTTTTTTTCCCTCTGGCGCTATTTCTGAAGGGCACGGTCTGTTCTTGGCGTTTCCATTGACTACAGCACCGTGGCTACCAGAAAGAGTCGCCCCTTTCTGGGCCAAAGCCGAACACTCAAGACCCACGCCACTCGATCTGCGGATTCCAGGCGCAAGCAGCACGTGAGTCGTGACAGATTGCAGCGCCCAACCATCCCGACGTCCTCTAACACCATGGATGACACAGTGGCGGCTGCTGCAGATCCTGATCAATCTCTTCTGACAACAATTCAGCAACAAGCTCAGGAATTGCAACAACTACGCAATGAGAATGCTGCGTTACGACAGGCTTTGGCTTTCCGCAGTGGTGATGTTCCGACTATCTCCGCTTCTACTCCTCGTTTTTCCGGTGAACCAACCAAACTACGTGAGTTCCTTGATGCATTAACGGTGTACTTCGCCTTCCGACCTACCCAATTCTCCCATGACAGGATAAAGGTGGGTTATCTTATCAGTGCTTTATCCGGTCCTGCCTTGGCCTGGCCAACCCCGATGGTATCATCCAACGATCCGGTATTGTCGGACTATTCCACCTTCGTGAATCGCTTCAAACAAATGTTTTGTCGTCCAGGATTGGAGGCCTCTGCGGAAGAAGCCTTATGCGACATCCAATAAGGCTCACAAGATGTCCTTCAATATATTACACGTTTTCGTCAGCTAGCGGCAGAGACCACCTGGGTGGAACGTACTCTGGTGACTTTGTTTCGAAGAGGACTCAAAGAAGAAATAAAAGATGAATTAGTACATTCCACCAGAGTTGAAGATCTTCGTGGCCTGATGGATCAAGCACTTTCCATCGAGTACCGTCTTCAAGAACGAAGATTGGAGAAGAGAAGGAGTAGAGGGTCTTCCCAGCCAAGCACTTCACGAGTTTATCTGTATCGTTCTGAGGAACCTCGCCCTCCTGCTAGAGACATCGAGGGGGAACCCATGCAAGTGGATACTACTCGAGGCCCGCTCTCCGCTAGTGAGCGGGAAGACAGACGTAAGAAAGGGTTGTGCCTGTACTGTGGTTCTGCTGGTCACATGCTTCGTACCTGCCCTGTACGTCCGCCAAGGCCATCGGGAAACGCCACTTCCCGTCCTCTGTAAGAAGGGAGGGGACGGGATCATCGGCTATACCTTCCATTAGTTCCTTTAATGACAATACGACATCCTTGTTCATGTTACCTGTCATGTTACAACTACCTGACGGCCGTCAAGAAAAGACTATGGCATTACTAGATTGTGGTGCTAGTGGTATTTACATGGATAAGACTTGGGCCACTACTCAACAAATTCCAACACAACCCACAGAAATTCCCGAACAAGTGCACACAGTGGATGGATCCTTGATATCCTCTGGTCCAGTTGATACTACTACCCTGATGTTAAGTTTACAGTTTGTTAACCATCAAGAACACATCTCCTTTGATCTCATATCATCCCCCAACCATACCATCATTCTTGGAATTCCGTGGTTCATAAGACATAATCCGTATGTGAATTGGGTAACTCGGACTATTTCCTTGTCTTCACAGTTTTGTCATGAGAACTGTTTTGCTTCCGACAAGTATTGGTCACCGAAAAGATTAACACCTACTGAAAGTACTACCGGTTATTCCATTAATACTGTCCAAGGAGTCCCTGAACACTATTTAGAGTTTCAAGATGTGTTCCAAAAACCATCCAGACCTGTGTTACCTCCACATCGAGACTACGATTGTGCTATTCCCTTGGAACCTGGCACTATCGTTCCTATTGGGAGGATGTATTCCCTCACGGAACCCGAAAAGGAAATTCTAAAAGAGTATCTGGAAGAAAATGTACAGAGTGGGCTTATTGTTCCATCGTCTTCTCCGGCAGGGGCTCCTCTCTTTTTTGTACCCAAGAAGACAAAGGATCTTCGTCCTTGCCTGGATTTTCGAGGCCTGAATAAGATAACTATTAAGGATCGTTATCCTTTGCCTCTCATCAAGGATATTCTAGAAGCAGTCAGAGGGGCTCAACGTTTTACCAAACTGGATCTACGGGGAGCCTACCACCTTTTACGCATCAAAGAAGGAGACGAGTGGAAAACAGCTTTCCGGACCCCATTTGGTCACTTTGAGTACAAAGTTATGCCTTTTGGTCTCACTAATGCCCCCGCAATCTTCCAGAGATTTATGGACTCAGTGTTTTCTGACCTTTTGAACCAGACAGTTGTAATTTACTTAGACGATATTCTTATTTATTCTAGACGTCCCGAACTCCATTCTTCCCATGTGAAACAAGTCCTTCAAAGACTCCGGGCACATCAACTATCTTGCAAACCAGAAAAGTGTGAGTTCGACAAAACGGAAGTCAAATATCTGGGTTATCATTTAAGTCCCACCGGCATAGCTATGGATCAAGAAAAAGTACAAGCCATTCTCGATCGGCCTTCTCCTTCTTCTATTAAAGAAACACAATGTTTTCTAGGATTAGCAAACTTTTATCGGCAATTCATCTTAGACTTTGCGAAACAGACTAGCCACATAACTCACACTTTAAAGAAGGAAAATTTAACGAAAGGGTTTGTCTGGACTAAGGCGGCTGAAACAGCTTTTCAAGATTTAAAGAAGGCTTTCACTCAAGCCCCCATCTTAAGACATCCAGATACCAACAAACAATTTATTGTAGTTACCGATGCTTCCGAAAGAGCCATCGGAGCTGTCTTACTCCAACAACAAGAAGATGATGGTCTTGAACATCCTGTTTTCTATTTGTCTCATATACTCTCTACAGCAGAACAACATTACTCAGTACTTGAAAGGGAATTATTGGCTCTGAAAACAGCCTGCCTAGAATGGAGACAGTTTCTGATGGGTTCCAAGGAGCCTTTTGAGGTGAGAACAGACCACCGTAATCTACGATGCTTACGTAATTTTGTATGCCAGAATAGTCGCCAGGCTCGTCAGGCCTTTTTCTTCAGTCAGTATGATTTTTACATCACTTATATTCCTGGATCCCAAAACATTCTGGCTGATGCTCTGTCTCGCCGTTATCCAGATTGTACTCCTTCCCCATCTCAGTATCTACTGGAACCTAGTAAGATCATTGGAGTAGCTCAGTCTTTCCTGGAGGAGGTACAACTGGAATACTCCAGCCTGTCTGACCGCGAAGTAGAGAAACTAAGACCCTTTTTATGTAAGAGACAAGGATATTATTATTATCAGAATCTGTTATTCCTGTCTACTAACAGAGTTAGAGAAAAAGCATTACAAATGTGCCATGATTCGCCGGTTGCTGGTCATAGAGGTATCAAGGCCACACAAGAACTTCTTTCGCGATTTTTCTGGTGGCCTACCTGGAAGCCGGATGTTGAAAGATACGTTCAGGCTTGTCCCATATGTGCTCAAGTCAAGATTCCCCGTACCAGACCTGCAGGATTGCTACAGCCTTTGCCTGTTCCACCAGCTCCATGGCACACCATTTCTACTGATTTCATGTGTTCGCTCCCACCATCAGCAGGAAACAGGGTTATCATGGTCACTGTGGATTCCTTTACTAAGATGGCTCACTTCACTGCCCTGAAAAAGCTACCTACATCTCAAGAACTAAGCCAGATATTTATCGACCATATCTTCCGTCTCCATGGACTTCCACATACCATTGTATCTGATAGAGGACCTCAGTACATTTCCCGGTTTTGGAGATATTTTTGTAAGACACTTAGGGGGTCATTCTGAGCCGCCCGCCAAGCGGGAACGGTCAGAATACCGCTGCGCGGTCAAAAGACCGCCGCGGTAATTCTGAGTTTCCCGCTGGGCTGGTGGGCGACCGCCAGAAGGCCGCCCGCCAGCCCAGCGGGAAACCCCCTTCCATGAGGATGCCGGCTCCGAATGGAGCCGGCAGAGTGGAAGGGGTGCGAAGGGTGCAGTTGCACCCGTTGCGCTTTTCAGTGTCTGCTTGGCCAATGGACAGACCGAGCGTCTGAACCAAGGATTAGAGCAATACCTTCGCTGTTTTTGCAATTCTACCCAAAGCAACTGGAACACTTATCTCCCTATTGCTGAATTTTCCTACAATAATACTGTCCATAGTGCCTCCAAGGTCACTCCTTTTTTCTGTTCTTATGGCTATCATCCTACCTCTTTTCCTACTTCTCCTCGGTCTACCTCTCCTCTGCCCGCTATTACTTCTCTTTCCAAACGACTTCTACAAATCCATAGACTAATTCGATCCAATTTGTTGAACACCAAGAGATATATGAAGAAAGTAGCAGACAAGAAACGTAGGACCACTCCAGACTATCACCTGCAAGATAAAGGGCCTGATTCCAACTCCGCCGCCCGCCAAAGTCCCGCCGACAAATGACCGCACCGCAGTCAGAAGACCGCGGCGGCCATTCTTACATTTCCGCTGGGCCGGCGGGCGCTCTCCAAAAGAGCGCCCGCCGGCCCAGCGGAAATGCCCCTGCAACAAGGATGCCGGCTCCGAATGGAGCCGGCGGAGTTGCAGGGGTGCGACGGGTGCAGTGGCACCTGTCGCGTATTTCAGTGTCTGCATTGCAGACACTGAAATACTTTGTGGGGCCCTCTTACGGGGGCCCCTGCAGTGCCCATGCCATTGGCATGGGCACTGCAGGGGCCCCGCGGCACCCCCTACCGCCATCCTGTTCCTGGCGGGAGACCCGCCAGGAACAGGATGGCGGTAGGGAGTGTCAGAATCCCCATGGCGGCGGAGCGTGCTCCGCCGCCATGGAGGATTCTGTAGGGCAGTGGTAAACCGGCGGGAGACCGCCGGTTTACCCTTTCTGGCCGCGGCTGAACCGCCGCGGTCAGAATGCCCTTGGGAGCACCGCCAGCCTGTTGGCGGTGCTCCCGTGGTCGGTGACCCTGGCGGTCACCGGCCGCCAGGGTCAGAATGACCCCCAAAGTCTGGCTTTCATCCAAATTCTTGCCCTCACGCCTTTCACAGAACAAGTTCACTCCTCGCTACTACGGGCCTTTCCGTATTCTTCAGTTGATTAATCCTGTCACTGTCCGTCTTCACTTGCCTCATACATGGAAGATTCACCCAGTCTTTCATGTTTCCCAGCTCAAACCTTATGTACCTGACCCTTACTCTCGTCAGTTTCCTTGTCCTCCTCCTGTATTAGTGGATGATGTTCCTGAATATGAGGTACAGGAAATTTGTGACTCTCGTCTTTTTCACAAACGTCTTCAGTATCTGATTCATTGGAAGGGTTATCCTCTCAGTGAATGCTCTTGGAAAGATGCATTTTCTGTTCACGCACCTCTTCTGATTCAGCGCTTTCACCGTTTATTCCCCCTCAAACCTGGGCCTTCGGGAGGGGGACCTACTGTCACGCCGCGTGGTGCGGCGCGAGCCGAACATTCGGCTCGGGCCGCACAGCGCGTTTTCAGGACGCGGCGCGCCCCTAGCCTTTCCTGCACATTACGAGGCCCCAGAATTGGCATGGGGCCTCGCTCTGCTTTTCCACTCCGCATTTCTTGTGCCTCCTGACCCTTCTTACCTGTTCTTGTTCCTTCTTTTTTCTTTTCTTCTTTTCTTGGGTCTTTTTGTTGTACCTTCCTTTATGTCTTTTCCCCCATCCCATGTTACCTTTTTCTTCCCAGCATTCCTTGTTCCCTATTCTCTATGGTTCCTACTCTATTCTGTTCTATGTACTTTTCCCTATCTAAGATGGTGTCCTTTTACTTCCTGTTTTTTGGTAGTTAAGGGATGTGTTTTCTTCCTTTCTTTGCGCTGCAACACTTTCTGTTCGGATGGTGTCTTCGCTCCTGATTCCTTGCCTTTCGGTTCTGGATTTCGTCAATTCTGTGTTACCTGAATTTTGTTTCTTTTGATTCCTGTTCTTTTGTTCTTGTTTTCAGGAATCATTCTGTTTGGAGGTTTTTTCCCCTTTTTTAGGTTTTTTTTCCCTCTGGCGCTATTTCTGAAGGGCACGGTCTGTTCTTGGCGTTTCCAGTGCCTACAGCACCGTGGCTACCAGAAAGAGTCGCCCCTTTCTGGTCCAAAGCCGAACACTCAAGACCCACGCCACTCGATCTGCGGATTCCAGGCGCAAGCAGCACGTGAGTCGTGACAAGATGTGGCCTGCAGGAGAAGGGAACGTTCAGTTTCTGACGGTTCAGGTGAGCGTTTAATGCCTTGTTTTTTGAGTTGCCTTTGCCTTGTCTTGGGAGAAGACCAATTTTCACCCGGAGTGCTTGTATCTATCGGGTCGGCAAGGCCCTTGGCATGCAGCCAGGACCAGGCGTCTTCCGGTGTAGTGAAGAAAAGTACCTGAGTGTCATCTTGTACCAGGAGTCTGGCTGGGAACATCAGCGCGTACTTGATGTTATGTTTGCGAAGGCATTCTTTAACACGATAGAAAGAGCTCTGCTTCCTCTGAACTTCTGCTGTGAAGTCTGGGTAAGCTGTAATCTCTGCGTTTTCAAAGCGTAACGGGCCAGATTTGCGAAATAGCTGCAGGATGAGGTCTCTATCACGGTAGTTGAGGAGTCTTGCTATCAACGGGCGAGGCTGTGCACCAGGTGGAGGGGATCTGCCGGGGATCCTGTGGGCACATTCGACAGAGAAGAACTTCGGGATATTGTCATTAAGAATTGTGTCCGTGAGCCATTGTTCTATGAATAATTCTGTGCTGGGGCCTTCGACACGCTCAGGGAACCCCACCAAGCGAATGTTGTTGCGCCGGGACCTGCCCTCTGCATCTTCAGCTCTGCGTTTTAAGAAGTCCACCTCTGTTGTTAAATGAGCCAATTATGATTGGAGATCTTTCACAGTCCGGAGAAGGGTTGCAGAGTCTTTTTCTAGTTCGGACACCATGTCAGCCAATGCGTGTTGATTAGTTCGGAGTATGTTGAGGTCTTCTGTCACCGAGCCTATTTTGGCTTCTAGGGTGGACTTGGTGTCTAGAATGGCTTGCAATATCTTTTCAAACTGTGAGGTGTGTGATTGTAAGGTAAGTTCCATCTTCTGCAAAGCCAGTTGAATGGTGACGTGGGCCTCAGAGGACGGGGGGGGTGCTGGGGTCCATTCTGCCCGGAGGTGCACGTGGGGTTTTTGGTTTGACCATTTGACAAGTGCGATTCCAAGTGGTCACTAACGAAGTAGGACCGTTTGGAGGCAATGTGGGCAGAGCGAACAAAGAGGCAAGCTGCGGTGTAGTAAAGTCTCAGTTCCAAAGGGCTATAGATAACTATTGAAGGCCAGGAGTGATATACTAGCATCAGTAAAGTGGTACGCGAAGTTTGGGAGACGACTCCCCCGCTTCCGGGCCAAATGTACAGGTTCGTGATAGAGAAGCGAACGGACTAGTTCCTGGTGATTAGCAGAATACTTTAGCGCTTTGTCGTATGCCTGCCACGCCACTCGATTCCAATCAGCAGAGGGGTCAAGCGTGTTATACTTCTACCACCGCATAAAACGGCGAAGCCCAATAGCCACACAGGGGCGACGGAGCAGCAGATGAACGAGAAGTGTTGTATGCAGCCGGGTCAAGAGGCGTACCTCAGCTCAGCTCTGCATAGGCTCTGAGGTCAAACAAAGCGATGGTAGGCCAATGCAGGATGATAGATAATGGCCTAGTATATTGGCGGTTACTTGCGCGGTTTGGGGGTAGTGGCGCAGATGGGGAGTTATATTTAGGGCCTGGAGGGGTGGGGGCGGTACCTCGTGTGCCTTGTTGGGGCTATCACCTGCTCCGTGTGAATTGGTCCAGGGGGAGGTGGTCAACACATTTGCGCACTGCGACTTGATAAATGTCGCCGAAAGGCTCACCTCACTTTTCCCTTCGCTCCACCTTCCTGCTGCGCGCTTGACTTCCATCTTCATTTCTTTTACTACACCACTCCTGTGGTGAAGCTTAGACGAGTGCTAGGCGAGGTCTCAGGCCTGTGGAATCTTTGGTGGTAATTGAGGCCCAGGTACTAATCTGCATGTCTGCTGCTTGTCTTCTACTAGGCCAATACGCTGAAAGGCCTCCCCCAGACAGGCCACTGCTACCCCGAGCCCCGGGGCACAGCAGGGCGTCAGGCGCGCCCTCTCCCAGCAAGCGGGGGAGCCGGGGCGCGGCCACCAGCGACGAGAACCTCACACGGAGGCCAATGAAAATACAAGCCCGCTCCGGCAGGCATCAGCGGGTGGGGCGCAGTGCCGTGGCGGACCAGCCCCGCCCGGTGCCGCTGCCCCGAGATGCGGCCAAGGGCGGGTGCCCGCCTCCGGTGCTGTTCGCAGGATCGGAGCTCCTGCAACATGGCCTCCGGGCCAGTCGCGGATCCGTCTTCCGGCGCCTATCCCAGGAGGCAGCCAGCGGCTTCAATCGGTGAGTGTATAGGCCGCGGCAGCGGACACGGCAACCCAGTGGACCACTTGCTGCCTGCCAAGCGGCCGCGACATCCGATGTGCAGCTACGGCTGCCAGCGCACGTCCCGGGCAGCTGGATGGGCGACGCCTGTCACCCTTAAAAGGAGGTGCAGGCGCAGCTAGCAGGATGTTTATGCGGGCCGGGGATCGGAGCTGCAGTTTATGCCGCCGCTCCGGTCGCCATGTTGGCCACGCCCCCCTCCTGCGGTACATCTTTCGTGCCGAGAGCTGTGGTCTCTCCCAAGTAAAAATTGAAGGTACAACTGTGGGCCTGTGATATGAAACCCACAGTATAGCAGAAAATCTCCTACAAGGATGATCGCCCTTCCCTTATCAATGCTCGACTGCATATTTTCCCAGGCATTTGAACTCACGTTCTAGTTGTTTCATGTAGTTAAACAGCAACTTGTGAATCTTGCCTATTAGCTTGCCATCAGGGTTATGCAATTGTTGTCTTTCTAGGGCAGCAATTTCTCTTTTGCATTTTGTTAATTAGGCACGCATATCTCTGAGTACCCTGGCCTCCTTTGACATTGCCATACCACAGATATAGACTTTGAAGGTCTCCCAAACTGTGGCAGATAGCTTGACTGGTCCTAAATCTACCTCGAAAAAGTTGCAATTAAGTCACATAGTTAAATACTCTGTTCTGCAATGTCAGTGAAGGGAAATATCATCCAGCAAGGTAGGGAATTGTTACTGGGATGGCAAGTCCCAAATCTAAGAGGAGTGAACTGACAAGGTGTGCCTCCTATATTCGATGTCCATCACCCAATAGATCAAGTCTGCACTGATCAGCTAGTATGCTAGACTTGAATTACTGTTGTGCACTGAAGAGAAATATGAGTACACCTTGTCGGAACCGTACTTATGCTTCCATGCATCTATTAAGGTCTACTTATGGCAGAAGAACATTGTTGAGATGCATCAGACACTATACCAATAACATCATCAAGTGCTTGAGCCAATTACTATTGGTATAGTAGGAGATAGTACAGTAGACTGTAATGCAGCAACAAATAGTAGTGAAGAGGTAAAATAGTATGTACCATAGGAGGGTGCTACAAGATGGGCTCCGTGCTGCGTGACCCATACTGAAACTCCTACCAGTAAAGCATTACCATGGTCATAGAAAGAGGACGAAAGCATAAATAAATGCGGCAGCCATCTTTATTTTTAGCCAGTTTGCATAATCCTACAGTGAACAATTCACAACAAAGGGGGGAATTCAGGTTCTAAGAAAAGAATAGATAAATCTAAAGTGCTATAGACTGCTTATAGTTATATGGCATTCATTGACTGGAAACTGCACTGTAGGGAGACTTACTGAAAAACCCTCTTGCTTAATACATTTATTGAGGAGATGAAAAGTGGACTAAGTCACTTCCCCAATATTTACATGGTGGTAAATCTCATACATTTCTGAGCGCTGTGGCCAATATGGATTAGTGGGTGCAAGAGTAGCACCCTGGAATACAGCCTAAACTACATGATCTCCAGCTCTCCATGCCTGAAACGAAACTGGAATTCTACCTGTTTTTCCTGGAGACATTTGCTAGCACTTCTAAAAAATAGAGTCCAGAATAAACTCATTATGGATATGTCTAATCCACCCCATCAATGATGGATACACTTCTAAAGGAACTTGCAAATAAAAATATGCATTGGATTGGTTGAGACGGCTGTAATGAAGATGGCCTCTGATATGCAGTCTTTGATAAAATATAGATATTGTTTACTTCAATCAGATACTCAACATTACTGAAACCAGGATGGTATCATGTAGAGGAGCCTGGAAACACTCATAGAGTGTCGTCCAGAAGATACTAACTTTGCAACAGAAGGCCACAGGCTTGGAGTGTAGGAGCCAGAGGGACAATGTACATATATCAGTCAGATGTACCAGAGAACCTGGAGAACAAATGCATGATAACTTTCCTCGGTGATTGGGTAGAGTGGCTTGGCCGTCCTGCAAATGGCCGCCACCTTGTGAGGCTCTGCCGGGCAGGAGCCTACATTTGCCATTTCTCCTGCTGGGACCGGCTGCCCAGCGCTGCCTGGAGCGGCTCCCCTGAGCGGGGAGGCGGCTGGATGCTGCAGGTACCGGAGGTGCTGCCGGCTAGCTGGTAGGGGCAGCGGGTGGCGCGCGGAGAGCTGAGGCGGCACTGGGCCTGGCGCCTGCCTCACTGGTTTTGCGCAGGAGCAGCCTTGGCTCGTGGTGCTCCCACGGACGGTGGTGCCATGCGGTGCCCCCCTCCCCTGGTGCTTGACGGCTCTGCAGCTTTCTCACTGTGCCGCTTGAGCCTTGGGGTGAGGACGTCTCACGGGGCCTAATCAGCTGGTTGGTCGGCCCGCGGGCCCCGCGATTACTCGTGCTGCTGTGCCGGCGGCCTGGGCGGGTGGGGCTGCATCGGAGCCCCGCTGCGCGGCCTGGGTGGGCCGTACCTAGCTTTCTCTGAGGGGGCTCGTCGGTGTCCTGAAGACACGCCGGTGCCTTGGCGCTGGGGGGTCACGGTTGAACGGCGGCCCACTTGACGTCTGGGGCGCGACCTGGTGGCTTTGTTGGGGCCTCAGCCGCTGGCTTCCTGCTGGGGCCCCTTGGTGGTGCTGGTCGGGCCCCGCGGCTTGTGGCTTCTGCGGCGGTGACTGCTGTGGGGGGCGGAGGACGACACTCATCGTTGGAGTGACCTGGGGCTGCTGGCCGGGGCCCATTTACTTTTGGAAGGGCATGCTAGCTCTGCTT
Organism: Pleurodeles waltl; assembly: GCF_031143425.1. Lineage (NCBI taxonomy): Eukaryota > Metazoa > Chordata > Amphibia > Caudata > Salamandridae > Pleurodeles > Pleurodeles waltl. The sequence goes on from NC_090437.1 coordinate 177,395,471, forward strand.
AGAGGCTGCTGGTACGGGTGACTAACCCTTGGCCATGCTGGGAGGTTGGCGGAGTCCCCGTCCTCCCTCTGGCCCGGGTGGTTGCCCGAGTTGGAGAGTTACACAGCGCTTACCTGGGTGGAGTGGTGACTCCTGTCTGCAATGGGGAAGGCAGGTCAGAAGCAGCCCAAACTTACTTTTGAGGGCAAAAAGGAAAGCAGTATGTCTGGCAGGTTGTCGGTCGACCTACCCCAGGAGGAGGAAACGCAATCATCCTCTGTGAAAGCTATGTTTGTAGACCTCAAACACAGCCTGGCTCGCATGGATGGGAAGCTAGACCATCTGACTGAGCAAATGGACCTCCTGAAGGAGAGAGTGGATGGTCATGCCACCCGTCTCTAAGAACGAGGATATCGAGACCCGGTCCCGCCGCAATAACATTCTCATTTTGGGTCTGCCGGAGACATAGGCCGTGGGACGGATGGAAGATTATGTGGAGACTATGCTTACAACACTTTTCCCTGGCGAGCTCTCTCAGGTGCTGGTGGTGGAGTGGACTCACCGGTCGCTTGGCCCACGGCCCCCACGGGGAACGCAGGCGCGGCCAATTATTGTGCGTTTATTGAACTACTGGGACAGGGACACAATACTTCGGCTGGCTCGGGAGCGTAGCCCAGTGATTTATAATAACAATGAGCTCAGCATTTTTCCGTATTATACTTCTGGGGTGCAGGTTGCACGCAGGGCGTTCCTCCTGGTCAAGCGCCCCTTGAGTCAGACGGATGCCAAGTTCTCTCTCATTTACCCTGCCAAGTTGCGTGTACTACATAAGGGCAAGCTGCAATTCTTTACGGATCTGAAACAGGCAACCAAATACGCCAAGACTATTCCTAAAAAAGCGCCTCCGGCTTGCACACAGGCGGATGAGGTGGGTGATGATGCCCCTGTTGGCAGCGACAATGATTAAAATCTGTTCAGTTGTTGGTGACCGCGGTGGCCCCTATACCGGGGGTTGGCATTGGATTAGACTTGACTTGGGCTTGCTATGAAGCAGCCGGTCTTGGACTATGGATGGTATCCTGATGCTCCTGCCCATCCACCTCAATCGATGCGGTTCACAGATGGCCTCGCTGATGCCACGCAGGATGAGTCCAATTAAGACGTTTGTTGTTCTGCAGTGGGCTATGGGTTTGGGTGTGGGTGGGTTTACTGGGCTGGCCCGATTGGGGGCAGTGTGGGTGGGGACATGCAATGTTTGTTGTTGGGGTTGTTGGTGCTGTCTTTTTTCCCCCCTCTCTTTTTTCCCCTTTCCTTTGCAACTGTTGCTTTCTGTATGGCGGCTGGGGATGCCTTGCGATTTGAAGGATTCTTGGGATGGCGAATACAAACGTGACTGCTGTTCGGTGCCTCACTTGGAATGTCAGGGGGCTGAATGATGGACGCAAGATGAGATTGTGGTCGGCCTATATGCAGCGCCATGAGATTTATATATGTATGCTGCAGGAGACTCACCTGTTTGAGGGAACGAGAGCAAGGGTGAAGGCTGGCTGGATTAGTGAGAGTCATATGGTGGTGTACTTGGGCTATGCGCGGGGTGTGGCGATTTTGATCAGGAAGGGACTGCCATGGTGCGCAGGCAGGGTGCTTGTAGACCTGCAGGGTTGCTATGTCATGCTGAAGGGCACTTTGTACGATAGGCTGTTCCGCCTGATGTCCATTTATGGCCCCAGTGTTGACGACCCTGAATTCTTTGGAGAAGTCTGGCGATTGGTTGGTTCGCTGGGCCCTGGGTCTTTACTATGGGACGGCAATTTCAATGTGGTCTTAGACGTGGAGGCGGATCGTGAGAGCTGGGCCAAACCTCATCATGTGGCGGCTGCAAGGGCACTGTTGCACATCATAGCTGAGGAGGCTCTGGCGGGCACGTGTGTTAACTACATGCATGGCAGCTGGTCCAGAATCAACAGATGGCTGGGCACCAGAGATGTGGAACTCTGGATGAAGTCAATTGAGCATATGCCTCTCACTTTATCAGATCATTCGTCAGTTCTGCTGGAGCTGCAGGTGTCTGGGGGGCCCGGCGCGCATTTTTGTGGCGGTTGCCTTTTGGGACACTAAGAGATCGTGTCTTCCGGGAAGAGATCCGCACTGCTATTGTGGACTATTTTGATGTTAATCAGGGCTCGGTGACCTCAGCGGGCACTTTATGGGAATCCTTTAAGGTTGTGATCCCCGAATCTGTCTCACTAAGCAACACGGGGTGCTAAGGGCACTTAGATGGGAGTTGACGGACTTATGAGAGGGGGGATGCAGGCAGGATGTAGACTTGCATTTATAACAGCATGAAGCACACAGAACCATACCTGTGATAGTAAATAACGAGGTCAAACTGCTGACAAATATTACAGATAATACAAATACACTGCTTTCAACTCCAATACCATTGTTGAATGATAAATATTTATGAGGGATATAGAAATTCCTAGCCTCACAGAGGAAGATTGGCTGGTCCTGGTGGAGGAAATTGCAGACAGAAAAAATCAGAGAGCAATAGATGATATGCCTACGAACAAGGCATCTATGTAAAATTGGTTTCTCCTCAACTTCTCCAAAATAACTAAGAAATTGGTAATTCCATTAGTAAGTAGAGTATTTAAAGACGCCTTAGAAACAGATCAAATACTAGAGGAATATAATGTTCCTAGACATGCAGAGACCTATTAAAAATGCTAACTAGTGATCCAGTTCCTTTATAAATACAGACAAGAAGGTATTAGCGAAAATATTATTCAGCAAACTGAAAAGTGTAATCCTGCTAATGATATACTTAACACAGGTGGGGTTTGTGCAGGACTGCGGTTGCTTTCACACCGTTAATTGCAGGTGAAGATTGACGCTGAAGTTAAACTTATGATTTCTCCAGACGCTGCAAATGCATTCATCCATGTTGAATGGAAATACTAAAGTGAGGATGGTTTTAGGTAAGGCATTTATGGATGATATACTGGTCGCCAGGTAACAGTTTTTTATCCCCTTCTTTCCAAATACAAAGTACCAGACAAGGATGTCTCCTGTCACCCATGATTTTCATCCTAGCAATAGAGCTGATCATTATAGCCACTCTTAAGGTGAACAAACTGTGGGGTATACCCATCGTTATGGGAGAGCAGAAGGCCTATGACGATATTCTGATCATCCTCTCGACACCCTTCACCTCTGTACCAGTAATTATCGAAGTGATTGACTCATTCTCTGAGTTTTCGAGTTACAAAGTCAACTGGTCAAAGCGTGATGCCTTACTGATAACCCTAGGAGAGGCATAAGCCTTGTTAGGTACTTAAATGGGTAAATACACACCTTAAATATCTTGATGTATATTTAAATAGTGGATTAGGCAATATGGTTAAAGACAATTTTGCACTCCTAATAGATACCATGACAAGATACCTACGATGTTGGTCTACATTGCACTTATCATTATGGGGCAAAATTCAACTTATCAAAATGAGCAACATGCATGGGCTAAACTGCCTAGTTGGTATGTTCCTTTTAAAATTACAACAGGGGCGTGGCTAAGATGCATTTCCCTGTTTCTCTGCCACCCGCCAAGCATTGCATCATCCAGTGCCCTTCCTGCCGCAGATTTTACCTTCCACAGCTCCCCTCGGCTGGTGTGGGGACTGTAGACTACCCCGGAGCCCCTCAGCTTTTTCCCCTGACACCGGCAGCTGTGTCCCAGAGTGACGGTCTCTGGTGCGGTGCCTGCAGATCCAAGATGGCGTGGGTGGGCTGTGCTGGTTGATGAGCATGTTCCCTGAAAGTGTATTGGCCTCCCGGCCTGGGGGCAGCTTCAGAGACCGGAGTGTGTGGAGTCCTTGACAGTGGACCGACTCGGCGGTGATTGGCGCATACCCCTGTATAACCATGCCAGACCATGGCAAATGCTCTAGCTCTTCTGCCTGACGGCACAGCCACCCGCCACAGAGCTGATACCTGGACCTTGAGGATGGTGGGGAAAAAAACCTACAGCTAGCGGCGCCAGGCTCCAGACCCACGTTGTGGGGGCCCACCTGCACTTCCATACTTCCAGCAATAACCGAGGCCTTGAGGACACATTTCGTTCAAAAGAGTGCTGGTGGGGCTGTTGCACCACCGGAATCCTTGTTCACCTCCTTTGGCATTGCCCAAAGCCAGCACAGTACTGCGACCAGGTTCTACATGATATTGACACAGCTTTCAAAACTTCTATCCCAAGGTTATTCTATTCCTCTGGGGCACTGACAAGACACCAGACCCTACATCTTGGTTGCACACACTTTGGTTTATACTTAGGATGGAGAAACTAGCTATGTCTACTGAGGCAAATTATTCCTTATACGCTGACCTATGGCTCCCCTTCATACACCTCCTCTTTTCTGAATTCTGTGAATTAACTTGCCCTGTTTACTTGAAACCTCTGCGGATGATCCTTGATCAGAAGCCCGGTTTGGACACAATCTTCCTTGAGAATTCCACAAAAAGTGCGTCCCCATCTTGATCCAATATAGCATCACGATACAGGCTTACACAGACATAGCAGCATCAGTGTTTTGGGGAGGGTGGGTGGAGGTTCATTCTGTTCTTTTGTACACAGTTTCCTTCAATGCTTGATGGTTCCTGTAGCCTTCGGGTCTCAGGGGTTTCCTGATCAACTGTTTAATTTGCTTTGTTTGTTTTACAGCGGCCGGCCCAGTAGGTTGTAGGCTAATCGCTGTGTAACCGTGGGTTCATACTCATAATAAAAAAGAATTGTTCCGTAAAATTGCCAACAGAAATCTTAAAGGTGAAGCAGCAGTATAGTTAAGGTTTTCATATGGAATTGATGCCAATCCATGACTCCAGCTATCCAACTTTCAAGCTGCAGCTGAAGCAGGGATCTACATCTTTCCCATATAGAATCATACTGGCTACCCTATCAAATTTGCAGGTTGAATATACAAAGAAACTTCAAATTGGGTGAACTCGCAAAAACATACAATGAACTAAAGACGTTCTGACAATACTTTATACAAAATGCTTGCAAAAGACCTTAAAATATCCAGAATAGCATGCTGCACAATATGCCTGGTGTAAAGCCCAAAAGATGATTCTAAAGCACAGTTATGGGGAAAAAGATCAATACTTGTAGGGGATAATCAAATTGAAATACCTTTTTGGAAAGAGAAGGGACTACAATTCCTTGATGTTCTCGGTTCTGTTTCATATTACCAGGCATTGTTTTTCTAAACAGACTACTGCACCGCTGCATATTTGGTGGGGTAAATGACTATCAGTAGACGAGGAGCATGAGGACTGGAGTATACTAATGACAGAACATGACAAACATCTAACAGAAGCGAGGCTGGCATTCAGCTACTTCAACTAATCCACAGATGACACTGGACACCCGAGAGATTGAATGGTGCTCACATGGTGTCGGATTTTAAGTACTAGCTCTGTAAAATGTGCAATATTATATTGTACATGTGGTATAGGAATCCAACATTTTAACCACATGCCTGACTGTGATCTGGAACACATTACAAAAAAGACCGGTAAACATACTCGATTGAAAGTGAAAATTATGTTACGAGACATGACAGAATTACCTGCAAAGTCTCATTGTATTGAGGTTGGTATCCATGGCTCTGGCGGCTGCAAAAGTGGGCATGTTAAGGCATATGAAAACAGACAAAGTACCATTATCCCAAAGCTAGCTAGTGGATAGGCATGAAATGGCAGCAAACAGGAAAAACATGTATAAGTTAAACAACCAACTACACCAATTTAAAGAAGTGAGGGTGTTATCTCTAAAATCCAGCCGATATCTTGTAATATGCATTTGACACCGGGAAATTCCCAGTTGTTTGTATTATATACTATATGGTCCCACTGTGACAGTGCTACAATGTTTTCAGTATCCCTTTGATATTTTATTCTTGAAATTACTGATTAACAACCAGGTTTTAGCTGACATATAGTGAAAATGAGTGTATTGTGCAGAATGGTCCGCCACGGTATACTTTGAATGGGAAAGAGGAGGGTGGGAATTCACTGTTGTGCAGGAAAATGAAACCTTATCCGGTATGTGGCTCTAGAGTTCGGTATTCAATATGTATGACGTACTAGGCTGTTGAGATATGGTGGAACACTGAATCGTGGTGATGAACTGGTACTCAAATGCTGTCTCTCAGAACCTCTATGTATTTTAAACTATATGTGCTTAGCGTAGGCGTGACGATCATTTAATCATTCAATTAGTACTGTTTCTTTGATATTGACTGGCACTAACTTGATGGATGTGGAAAAAATAGCATTGCAATAAATAGAGGCTCATGCCTTTTCATTCCTCTTAATCTGAGAGTGATCTTCAGCACGATCACCCATGCAACTCTTAAACATCCTGGAGCACCAGATAGGTTTAAAGTGCTCACCTGAGGTGGTTAGACTCCTATTTTACCGAACACAGTCAACAAATAAAACTGGCAAACTCCCTTTACACTTCCCCTACTTTAACTCAAGGAGTGCTTAAACGATTCATTCTCTCTCCGGCAATCATCAACTTGTCCATGGAAACTCTCTGTTCCCTATTAAGACACTTACATACTGTTTCACCAACAACATGCTACTGTACCTAAAATACTTTTTTTCCAATGACATCAGATACTTTGCGAAATCCAGCCCTGGATAAACTTACACCACCCAAAACTTAGGGGCTTATTTTGAAGCCCCATGGCGCAGGGCAGCGTAGCAAGTGAGCTTGCTGTGCTGCCCTGCACCACAGGGAAAGACATCGCATCTACAAGATAGAGCACATTTCAGTCCTCTCCCCTAGCGCTGACACAGGCACCCTTGCACATGGTGCAAGGATGTCTGTGTCGCAGAGAGGATTGTTTCTGTTCAGGAAAGGACACCTCCCTGCACAAAAAGAATCCATGGAGGCTTTTTCCTCTCTGCAGAATGCAGCACACATAGAAAGAGGAATTTTTACACATTCCTAGGTTTAAAAATTCTTGTAAATCTGGGACCGCGGCAAAGCCCGTGAGTGTTGCGTGGGAACACCCGCTGCAACATCCATGGTACGCCTCCCTGACGCTGTGTAAGACAATTTGCACTGCATTGCCTTACATCATATCTACAAGGCCATGAAAAGCCATGCAAAGCGGCTTTGTGTGGCCTTGTAGATATGTGCCTGCACTATGTGCCGCCAATGTGTCACAAAAAGTGACGCGCTGTTGCTGCACAGGCCTTGTAAATAAGCCCCTAAATTGCTTGAAACTCAAATTCTACGTCATTCAAAATGGCTTAATGCTGAATGGCAAACCATCCCCCGTTTAACATGGTCAAGTCCTTGGGCTTCTTCCTCATCCAAGACTTGAATCTTTAGGTCAACACCAATGTCTTAATCAAGAATGCACACTACCAAAACACACTTTTGAGGTAAATTAAGTTTTTCATTCCCCATGATGACTTCCAAACCCTGATACAAGCCCTAGTCCTGTTCAGCTGCAACTAAGGAATTCCTTTACTGGCAGAAATCCGAAAATTCACCCTCTCCCCTCCTAAAGCAGCCCTTAAATTAGCTGCTAGTCATATCTCCAGCAAAAGACGATCTGACCAAATCACCCCAAATCAACAGAAGCATAAGTGGGTCCTCATCAAGAGAAGAAGCATATGTTTAAACTAACATGCTCGGTCCCCGTGGATTCACAGAGGCTTCCTTCCTCGTCTTTCTAGGCAATTGGCTGTCACAGGGGGCTCATGCTCCTTCTCCGGGAATGGCCCTAGAATATGGAATTCCTTAGCCACTGCTATCAGAAACAACCCATCATATAATAACTTCAAATAAGCCCCGCTCTTCCAATGCCAACTTGGTTTCTCACTTACATTTCCTAGTAAGTCTTCCCAACTTGAGACCTCTCCTTCTTTCTTTAATCAACTTACCTAAATCCTTGTAGGTGATGTTTCCGTCGAGTCTGATTTGTCCACTGTAGTGCAACCACACAGAAAGGCATTAATGCAATCATCTGTCTGAACTTTTTTGGCTCCAGGTCTTATCACCCTGCAGATGCTGGCCTCTTTCTCTTATATTTTTCATCCATTTGTATTTTTCTGTTTATTACACATTGCTTATTCATATGCACTGTAAGTTTTAACGTTACTTTTTTCGGGCAATCCAATACCCCAAGGGGTCTGGTTTGTGCTATACAGAGCTAAAATCATACTTATTATATATTTGTTGTGGTATAGTAAACGATGAACAATGAATGAGGATTATCGACTAAGAACATTGGTAGGTTCGTTAGAGGAACACAAGAAACATAATCACATTTACAAGCTATACCATAGTGAGACTGATCCTGTCTAGGATAAGAGAGAAAAGAAAGTGTCTTGTTGGCTGGAGAAATCTTCACAGCTGTCTAGCATGGGCAGCTGGTGTATTTGTAAAAGGGTGAATTATCAGCCTAGTTTGACTATGAATAGACTAGGGGGGTCATTCTGACCCTGGCGGTCATCGACCGCCAGGGTCGACGACCACGGAAGCACCGCCAACAGGCTGGCGGTGCTTCCTTATGAATTCCGACCGCGGCTGTGAAGCCGCGGTCGCCCAGCTGGGTCCGGCGGTTTCCCGCCGGATTACCCCCGGCTGGGAGAATCTTCCATGGGGATTCCGACCCCCTTCCCGCCAGCCTGTTTCTGGCGGTTTTCACCGCCAGAACTAGGATGGCGGGAACGGGTGTCGTGGGGCCCCTTAACAGGGACCCAGAAAGATTTTCACTGTCTGCATTGCAGACAGTGAAAATCGCGACGGGTGCAACTGCACCCGTCGCACCCCTGCAACTCCGCCGGCTCCATTCGGAGCCGGCTTCATTGTTGCAGGGCCTTTCCCGCTGGGCCGGCGGGTGCTCCCTTGGCGGGCGCCCGCCGGCCCAGCGGGAAAGTCAGAAGGGCCTCCGCGGTCTTCTGACCGCGGAGCGGCCATTTGGCGTCCGCCGCCCGCCAGGGTCAGAATGACCCTCTAAAAGTCATTAGCGTTACAGGCAGTTTAAATAATCTGGGGGCCATATTTACAAGGAGCTTGTGCCCCCGCGTAGTCACTTTTTTTACATAGCGGCGGCGCAATCAGTGCTCCACAGTGCCTCATATTTACAAATTGACACATTGGGCCCAATGCATCAGTTTGTAGAGGCCTGCCTCACATTATACCTGCACTAGGTATAATGTATGCAGGGTAGATATTCCCACGTCAAAAGCCATGCAGAACTGACACAGTGAAATTTACAATTTTTCACTGCGTCACTCTATGACTTGACTGCATCAAAATCCTTACGCCTCCTCAAACCAGGCGTAAGGATTGACGCAGGACTTTTAACATGGGACTCACCTCTGCATTCTGACGCATTACTGGAGTTGCGTCAGTTTTATGACGCAACTCCAGCAATGTGTCACTTTGGCACCTACAGATGCATCAGAATTTCCGGCGCATCCGTGAAATCCTGCGCCATGGAGCTCTGTATTGTAAATACAGTGCATCCATGGCATTGTTAGGGCATTTGCAGCAGGCGCAAGAACTCTAACGCATCAATGCCGATGCATCCGATTCTTGTAATTTTGATGCAGCCTTCAATATTTTTTTATACTGTTTTTGCTTTGTAAAAATTTTCCGGACTTCTGTCTTCCAATACTTTTTTTTCCCCCATCATATTCCATGCAGGTAGGCTCTCAGTGATATCTATACTTAGAAATGGAAGGTGGAAAGATTCAAAGTTACATATCCCAAAATTTCAGACTGGACCAAGAGCCATACCTCCTCCTATCTCGATTTTCAAAAGATTATGCAACAAAGTTGCTGCCCAGGTTAAAAGAAAAGAGACTTCACATATTCAGGCAGCAGATATGTCAGTGAGGTTACAGTACTCTTAACAGCTCTGGCCTGAGACAGCTGTAGTGATGATAATCTTGTAAAAAGATGTATTAATATAGATGATAAAATGCCTCCTCCAAGAACTGAGATATGAAAATTAGGGCAGCAAGCAAACTATGGCACCAATTAAATACCTTCAGGGGTAACTCGTCGCTTCTCTGCATTATTTACCACTCAAATGGCAGCTTTATAAATACGATTATAATACAGTTGTTTTGTTTTTAAGTGTCACTTTGTATTTTTCTTAGTGTAAAATCATTTTGTTCCCAAATAACTTATGCTTATTTTAGATAAATAAATGCAATTTGACACACAGAAGCTCGTCATTTCTAATTTTGTCCAGAAATAACAGCTTTTCGTTGTAATTAAGTACACCATTTTGATCCCGCTATAGCAGCTTTACGATTTTATCAACCACTCACATCTACTTCTGTCTCTCACAAGAACGGAATCTACCTTCCATGATCTGCATAGCAGTCACATGCTAGGCATGTCCGTTGAATGCCATGACTACCATCCAGATGAAAAGGAGAGCTGATTATTAACCGGATGGAAGGCCTGTAATGCCAGGAATAGGGCTATTTCATGGAAAGGATACTCATAATTTGCCACGGTTGGGCACCTTATGCCAGGCTCAGCAGTATGCCATGTGTATTGAAAGGACAGCTACTGTGTCTCAGCACCATCATAGCCATAGGAGTAGCCACAAAAATGTCAAAGATGTTCACAACATGCCAAATAAAGAAGACTCCTTAAACAACGGGCATAGTTCTGCCAAGGATGGTGATAACAACACCAAGGATACCCAAAATTGCAAAGTAGAGTCCGTTATGTAACATATGGCCACAAAACAGATAATCTGCGTGTAATGAGAAATTTGGCCTATCACACATATGCAGAGTATCGTGTGAGCTGATCTGTCAATCACAGAGGACACAACTGTGCAGTGCTCCCTCCAGCAGTGTCTAGAAGCCAGTACCGCACAGTTTCAGCCACTGTAACTGGCAGACTACGAGTTCTAGTGTCGCTTTGCCCCAATACCTCTAAGAAGGAGCCTTTACTAGTGTCCAGGTGGGTTTCAAGCTATTTCTGTGAGAACATAAGGGATTGGCTGCATGCTCAAGTAAAACAGATTCCTTCACATAATGTGTCATCTTGGACTGCAGAAAAGGAAGTTGGTTGAAAAGGCCAAAATCACACTGTTCTCAGTACACAGATAAGGTAAAACTTTGTAGTGACTTTGTGAGGGATGTGAAAGATATGTTCCAGGCATGCGTGGCTGTAGATATTCATGTATACTCCTACCGTCTAGTGTTCGGCCCGGCCCAGATGCGACCAAGTTATTTTCTTTGAAGAAATCTTTAGATTCACAAGATACTATGACTTCTCCTCTTGATGGTTATGTGCATGGTCATCAACTCCATTGCTAGATTGTTTTCTTTCCACTACTGGGTTCAGACATGTGCTCACATGCTCCGGTCCAACACTGTTGCAAAGCTGTGTTGGGTTTACACAGGTTTCTTCCTTCCATCAGTATTGTTTCTCGATTGCATTCCTCTTTTTTCTTCATCTCTGATCGACAACTCCAACTTTGACCAGGCAACTTTTGGGTCGACTTGGTGCCACATCGGCCTTTGCTCTTTGGGGCCTCCTTCCGTTGCCTGGCTGTGTCCCCACCACCATGTCTCCAGGGTGAGAGAATAGACACCATTTCACTGTTGTCCTTGCTGACTTGTGAAAAACCCTCAGACCGATCTCTATTACAACTGTAATTTGTGCCTGTCTGTGAGCACAACAAGGTTTCCTGTGACGCCTGCCTTTCCTTCCACTCAAAGAAGAGCCTCCACGGCCATCAGGCTTGATGTCTTGAGATGCCACGTTGATGTGGCGATGACACCCACAACTGTCAGCTGCAGACAAGAAAGGTTTCTCCCTCCTCCCGGCAACAGCTCGTGCTCTGGAGTTTGAGGATCTTCCACCAGCGCAGCCAGCCATGAGTACAGTACTCCCTCCCGACACCCCTCCCAAGCGAAGTAGCCCCTTTCAAAGGGACGTCGAGCCGCTCAGGAACACCACAGACAGGCCATCAGGGCACCACTGCCTTGGGCTATGGTCGACACCGAACCCCATCTTTGCACGTGACACCCAGCACCGAAGAACCCACCAAGGTCGGCAGCTTTGGCACTGCTGGCACCCACCTTGGAGCTGACCCCACCACCGGAGCCGTTGCCTTCAGCATCGAAAGGGAGTCATGGCCGAGAGTCTTGGTGCCGACCACAGTGACTGGCCTTGGCTGAGATGCCATTGAGATGATCTTCCATAAGCACTAAGAGAAGATCAATGTCCGACGTATGTCTCATGTATTTAATATTTAGAACAATTCAGTCAAGCATGGCTGCTATTCTTTTTCCAGCAGCATGCCCTTCCTTTGATTGATGACTGTCTGTGTTTAAGAGCTGTTTGAGGGAGTGGGTTTTGGTAGTTTCTCATTATCCATTCATTAACCTGGTTTTATTTGTTTTTCTACTACTGTTCTCAGTACATTTGTTAGATTATCTGTATTGAGTGCACGATACCCCAGTTCCTTCCCTTAGTTGCAATCACTCACAGCCATTATGAAAGCAAACTCAGGTGATTTAAAGAAGGTTTTAGGTGATAACCTGAAAAGACTGGTTAGGGGTTTTTCCTTCCTTCTCTCCTTTCTTACATCTTTTGCTGTTATGGCTTTCTTTAGTTTTGTTCTGGGGTTATGATCCCTTGGTGCTTTAAACCAGATCAGTAGGTATAAGTATTCATTCAGCAGTATGACAAGACTGATTTCTTAATTAATATTTACTTTTTGTTCTCAAACAGAGGTGGAAGATGAGCCATTTGCTGCCACTACAACAGTCAGCTGGTGGCCCCAGACCTCTGGTGCTCCTTACCTTAAACCCTCAGCATTCAAGGATACAGGCACTCATCTTAAGTTACAGGTGTGCCAATCCTCTTTTAATACATGTGTGCTGACTGCTTTTGCTCCTCCCACTGACTTTTCTCAGTTTCAGCGTGGTGCTCCCTCTCTGGTTCTATGTGTTGCACTTTCTCCACCCCTGTTTTCTTTATGCTGCTACTAATGCCTGCTTCCTCCAATTTAAACTTCTATGGAGACCCATGGAGAAAAGCATCACTGATTCTATTCTAGGATGGCTTGTTTATACTGCTGCTAAATTTGGTGCACTTGTAGCTTCATATTTGGCTGCTCCTGGCTTGTATGCTAAACCTCCTGCACTGATCTCCAATCCCTGGCTTGGTGGAAGGGGTTGAGGCCTGCCACTGCATCGAAGGGCTACCTGACAGAGCATATACTCCTTTTGTGACTAGAGCCTTTCCTTCTGTGAAAGCAAAAATATGAAAAATGGGATCCAGTACAGCACAGCAGAAGGACACTCCTGCCCACTGAACAGAGATATGAACAAATCTAGAAAAAAAATATCACCGTCCAATGTGAATGCAGAAACTTCCACCCCTACGTTTATGAACACCTCTCAATATTGGCTTACCACAAGCTAATTGTATCCCACTTCCAATGGTCATCATTTAAACCTTAACTGCTCATCATTTATGGCTACCTAGCGACTAAAATCCCAAAACCAAGAAGACTATCTATTTTGCAATCCTCAGCCCACCAAATTTGACAGAAGCTGAAATCGCTGACGAAACAGAATTCATCCATTTGGTGGTAGCAGGCACACAACCACTATCAATTTCACTATCCGATATCCAATCAAATAGTGCCTTGGATGACCGTGTCCACCTTGCAATTCATGCTACCTTGCAAGGTTCTTGGAAGACTGTCATTCACGATCAACCACTCCACACCAACAAAGCTCAGCAGATCTTAATATCTTTTACATTGTCCACAACAAATTGACTGTGATTAATGATGGACTACGCCTCAGGGTCAATCATTTCACCATTCCTAATGACCTAAGCTGCTGAGTCCTAGAACTGACTCACATTGGTCATCAGAGTGTAGTGAGAACCAAAGATAAGCTGAGAAACAATGTCTGGGTTCTTCAACTAGAAGGCATGAGCCAAACTATGCTCACAGTGTGCAGTTTGCCAAGCTGCTGGACAGCCAGCACAGCTGGCTCCTGTCTTCACGGAGGACAGTTCTCACCCTAGAGTCCAAGCCAATACAGATTTTGGTTAGGATTTATAGTATCTTAGGAAAACCAATATCCTGGGAGCAAGATCATGCTCCCTTTTTTGTGTTCAAATAAGTTTGATTGAAATAATTTGTAAAGACAACATAAAAGAAAACCAGTCTATTATGAGACTTGATCAGTTTACAGCGATACATAATTTTGTCTGCAGACACACAAACCTAAATATCAAATTCTAAATATAAGTTGCAATGTCTGATGTCTGATAGAACAAAAATTTACTTAAAGCATCAAGTATCATACTAATAAAGCAACCTCTTAGGCTGCAACCGGCTCTGGGTAATATTGTGGGGTATCGCTGATGCCTAGTTCAAAAAGAAGTGAGTGAATGTCAAACCATGGAAGCAGAGAGGAGGGTACAGAGGGGTAGGGGTCGGGTGGAACATAGCAGTAGGATACGTTAAGGACTGTGGTTTACCAGCTGCCAGGTCATTATAGGAGGACAGTTGTGTTTGCTTGACTGAGAGCAGAACAATCATGTTCCATGAACTTGTCTAAAGTGTACCAAGTAGCCTTAGTAATCGTAGGTGCATGATGGGTTTTATTACTATGGTTATGTGCCCCTCTAAGGTACGTGACCCAAGCCCACCAAGTATGGTATGATATGTGGTTAAAGTGACTTTGACAGCGATTATTAGGATGAGATCTAATAGCGCCATGTCATTGTGGTTTAGATTAAAGGCTTTGGTGTTGCTTCATGGCCCCATTACCACCAGTGGGAAAATCAAGGTGATAGGTACCCTAAACAGAGAGCTGAGATGCCTCAGGATAGGGATCCAAAAGGGATTTAAAAAGGAGCATTGGCAGAACATGTGTTCATATGACCCGGACTCAGAGTTACAGTTCCAACATTTATCATTGTCTCTCAGTTTCAGTCTATGGAGTTTAACCGGGTACCAATGAAGAAGGTTCAGTGTGAAACATTTTAATTGAGTCAGGGTGGGGGCAATCTTATTATAAAGTGCATTTTTACTGATTGTTGACCAGTCATCTCCCGAGATATGGGAAGATCAGGGTTAAGGTGTTGCATCTGTTTATCGTAAAGAGGCAGGTTTGTTCATCTTGGGGGGCGGTAAAGGGCTTATAAAGTTTGGAAGCTAGATGTCCTGATAATATCCATGAACTCAGACAATGTATAATAGATAGATCTTCAATATATGAGAGTCTGTTTAATTTGACTTTTAGTTTTAGAAAGCTGTAGAAATCAATGCTGGGCAGTCCAGGGCAGTTTGTGAGGGCAGCAAAGGAATACTTTTCTTGTTATTGTCATAGAGATCTCGGATAGGTTATATGCCCTTTGACACCCAAGAGTGTGCCGTATTATCAGGATAATCTATTTTAAGTTTAGGGTTATGCCATAAATTAATGAATTGGCACTTGTGATTGATTGTCTAGGGATTTGATTACGTATGCAGTGTCTGCGAAAATCCTCTGGGAGTGTAGGGGTTTGAGTTTCACCATGGTGGGGTATGCAGAAGGCCTGAAAGGTCCGCAGAGGGTATTTTCAATATCAAGCCAGAAGGGAGGGTCAGTTTCATTGTTTAAAAGCCATTAGGCGCCCCATTTTGCAAGGAAAGCGGACTGGTAGAGAGTCCAAATTGGGAGGTTGCACCATCCTTCAGAGGAGTTTTGCCTTAGGGTTTTGTAGGAGATTCTGATACTCTTCCCAATCCATAGGAAATTTGATGTTGGATTTTTCAATTGTATGAAGGAAGGTGTTAGATAATCTCAATGGGAGCATAGAGTTGGTAAAGTTTATAATGGGGTGACTATCATTTTCAGGGTTTGGAGTCTGCTCCACCAGGAGACATGCTTGGGTGACCAAGAAGTAAGCAGATATTTGACCTTGTTAATGGTCTTGGATTTTATTAATTTGTAGGGTCTCTGCTAAGTCTTTGATAAACCAAATTCCTTGGTATTTGGGCTGTTTAGGTTGCTACTTAGCTCAGAGTCCCACCAGGCGGGCAGCTAGTCAGAAGAAATTGAGTAGCAACACCTCTTTTTTTGTCTTTATTTAAAGTGTATCCCAAGACTCAAGAGAAGTCCTCTATGATTTTAGTTAGGCAGGGATCGTTTGTTCCACATCCTCAGAGAAGACAAGGATGTAGTCCGCATGGGCTGCAGTCTTATATGGTTTGGAGCTGAATTGGATGCTTTTGACCTCTGGTGAGGCATCGATTAACAGGAGCAATGAATTGATGACTAGTAAAAAGAGAAGCGGGGGAAAGAGTACATCCTTCCGTGGTACCTTGATGTAAGTCAAACAGGGAAGAGAGTTCTCCGTTTATTCTAATATTTTCTCTGGGATTGGTATAGAGAGCCATAAACATGTTCATAAATGATTTCCTCAGGTCATGCGCCTCCAGGACTGCCTGAAGGAAATGCCAGTAGACCTTAGCAAAGGGCCTACATCAAGGCCAATCGCTGCAGCAGGCGTAGGGGAGATACTCGCCTTTTCCAAGACATGGCAGACGCTATGAATGTTATCTCTGGCCAGTCTACCTTTAACGAAGCCTATTTGAGAGTTGTGGATAAGTTTCAGGATAAAGGTTTATATTCTCTTTGCCAACATTTTAGCAAACATTTTTCTTCAATATTGAGCAATGAGATGCAGCAATTGTTTATGGGGTCTGAGTGGTCTTTATCTTTCAGGATTACCACAACGGTACCATCTTCCGTAGTATCGGAGATGCAACCCTGAAGGGAGAAGTAATCTAAGGTGTTTTTAAGTTGATCAATCAGAGCGTGTCGGAAAGGTATTGGGGAAGCGATCTGGGCCTAGAGCCTTCCCTGAATGGATGGAATTGATGGCACTTCAAATTTCATAATTGTCGATTGGATTATTCAGCTGAAATTTACCAGCTTCTAAGAGTTAAGCGATATTCAGTCTACGCAGGAACCTTTCACAATCAAGCTTCTGCCAAGGGGCTCTGTGTGTATAAAGTTTAGCACAGAATTCCTTAAATATGTCCAAAATCTCATTTGTTTTGCATTTGAGGGAGCTACTTGGAGCCTTGATATGTGTAATGGTATTAGAAGCGTACTTGAATTTCAGAGCGGCCTCTAAGGTTTTACCTGGCATGGGCCCATAGGTAGGTTCTTTTGCTGACAATGGAATTTAATTTGTATTTCAGTAGTTTGAGCTTATTAAGTGTATCCTTAGTCTTGGTGTGTCTGAAAGTTGACTTATTATTTTTAATTTCGGTAGCCAGCTTTTTGAGGGACTCTTTAATCTCAAGATTTTTGTTGGACATGCGTTTTATGATATGGCCTCTCGTTGATCACTTAAACATATCCCAGACTACTACGAGTGAAGAGACCGATTTCATGTTTTCTTTCAAGTAGAAATCAATCGCTTTTTTTTTAGTTCTATTATATCTTTTGGATTTTCCAAGATTTCCTCACTCATATGCCAGATCCATGTTTTTACTTTGTTGACGTGTTTAGGACGGTCATCGAGATTGCTCGGTCAGATATCAAAATGGGGTGGATTTTGGCCATCAAAGTGGATTGAAGGTGATGGTCAGAGACCAGCAGATATTCAATATGAGAGAAACTTGTGTGGGGGAGAGAAAAAGGTAAAGTCATTAGTGGTAGGATTATGGAGTCTCCAAACATCCCTTAGTCCAAAGGTAATCATTTGTTTGTAGGACTTAGGGGGTCATGAAATTGAACGCCGAATGACGATCGAGGATCGGATCCTTTGGAAGACTGAAGTCTTCACCCAGGATCAGTTTGGAATTGGCTGGTAGTTCTGCCAACTTCATATTACGTCCTAAACACTGGATTGTCTGCCTTAAGGGCATATATGTTCATAACATGTATCTTTGTGTCTGATCATTCAGCCTAGTGAACAGCCATCTGCCGAGAGTGTCGTGTTTGGTGGAATTCACTGCTAGTCCCAAATTCTTCAGATGAGAGTAAGCACCCCATTTTTCTTCCCAAAAAGCATCTGAGCTTACCACATCAGCTACCCATCCTCTTCTCATTGAAAGTGCTTATGTAAGGTATTTTTTTATTCTTGCAGGAGTAAAATATCCCTTGCAAGACTTCTACAATAATCCAGGGGTTTTCTTCTTTTGTACCAGGTGGTTTAGTCTTTTGGTATTTAGTGATAGCACATTAAGGGAAGTCATGGATGATTGGTAAAGTGGATGGGGCAGACCTGGTATGGAGTCTTAGGTGCAGGCTGGAATCAGCCTTAAGTATGTGAAAGAGGCACATGGTATAGAAGTCTCTGCCGCTAGAGAATGAACTAATGGGAAGAAGGGGCTGAGGAGATGGGGACAAACAACAGGTATAACTGATAGAACAATAACTGGGGCTTGACTATGGGAATCGTTGAGCCCCTATCCACCATAGGCAGACTGTAGGAGACAAGGGGGGTCATTCTGACCCTGGCGGCCGGTGGCCGCCAGGGCCACCGACCACGGGAGCACCGCCAACAGGCTGGCGGTGCTCCCACGAGCATTCTGACCGCGGCGGTTCAGCCGCGGTCAGAAGCGGAAAGTCGGTGGTCCCCCGCCGACTTTCCGCTGCTCGGGGGAATCCTCCATGGCGGCGGAGCGCGCTCCGCCGCCATGGGGATTCTGACACCCCCTACCGCCATCCTGTTCATGGCGGGAAACCCGCCATGAACAGGATGGCGGTAGGGGGTGCCGCGGGGCCCCCGTAAGAGGGCCCCAAAAAGTATTTCAGTGTCTGCTTTGCAGACACTGAAATACGCGACGGGTGCAACTGCACCCGTCGCACCCCTGCAACTACGCCGGCTCAATTCTGAGCCGGCGTCCTCGTTGCAGGGGCATTTCCTCTGGGCCGGCGGGCGCTCTTTTGGAGAGCGCCCGCCGGCCCAGAGGAAATGTTTGAATGGCCGCCGCGGTCTTTTGACCGCGGTGCGGTCATTTGGCGGCGGTACCTTGGCGGACGGCCTCCGCCGTCCGCCAAGGTTAAAATCACCCCCAAAGTGTAGTGGGGGAAAGAAATGTGGAGAACACAACACAGAGCCCAGCTCACACGAGGTCAGCCTCTGGCCTGTTATCGATTCAAGGAAGAAAGACTTCCTGCAGATGTAAAGCAGCAGAGAGTTGGATACAACCCTCCATATCTGTGGAGTAAAGTGTGCTTGTGGAGTGTTGCCTCGTGGGTGTTAACTTCTGAGAGCAACACGGAGAAGGAGATACCTCGAATTGATGCATAGCAATACACACTTGAGCAGAAAGCATAAAACCAAGGTTATAAGTAATATAAGCTTAGTAGTTGATGCATTATCAAAGAACATTTTGTAGCAATAAACAGTAGTGACTTCATACACACTTACATATAAGTACAATAAACCAGAGTCATATAACAAGACAGCATGCAGGGTTACCACTCCATCGTTTCAGGAGGTCTAAATGCTCAAGATGTGACAGTAAACTATGACTCTGTCATATCTGCACAGTATAGACTGGTTGATTGTCTATGCCAAAATGAATATCAACCCAGAGACTGTGGCAGATCTATCCATCCATTATGGCAATAAGAAATGTACTCCGCAATTGTGTTACCAGTCCTAAACCAGAAGTAGTGCACATCACAGGATGAACACCCCTTCCAGGAAATGACACTGCATTGCAGGGTTGTGAAGCATCTGATCAATTCTAGCATGAACAAGACTTGAGATGGCAGCTAAGACAGCATGAGAAGATGATTTTGCTATGGCACCCAAGAGGACCCTTCCAAGAGGAGGTCATGGATGTGTATTATCAGGTGGGTTTGCAGCAGACACCTCCGCATCCATCAGAGTTTCTGATTTTTTTTCGAGAAATGCAGCGAGGTCTGCGGGGTCTTGGAAGATTTTGGTCTGGTCCTTGAAAATGATGCGGAATGTTGAGGGTCCATAGAAAGCAAATGGAATACCCATACTTGTGAGTCTTCCCCTTAACGCAAGAAAGCCTTTCTGGTGTATTACCATTTCCTTTGCATAGTTTTGTGAGATGGAGATTTTTTTGTTTTACCTTCCTCATTTGTGCTAGAATTTGGTCTATGTGTTGGTGCCTTAATGGTTTGAAGATCAACACTTTCAGAGTCGTGGAGTAGCTTGCCTAATGGGTCAGTACTCAATGGGCCCTCTCAATTTCAAATTCTTTGACAAAAGATAATTGTAGGATTGTTGGGAGTCATGATATGAGAAAGTCAGCCACAGATTTGTGTGAGTTTTGCATGATGCCATGCACCAAGTTCAGTTTATGCAGAATAACATCCAGGGTAGAGGCTGAGTCTGTCTTGTCTTGACTGGTGACTCTGGGATGGGTGGGGACTGTTTTATGCACTTTAAATTCGACTTGATTTCTCTGTCTTTCACAGTCGTTTCTCTGGTTTTGAACATATTCAGCTCATGATAAAACTATTTTCAGATCTGCTCTATGTGTTGGCCAGTGGAGACACTTGTTGTTCAGACCCTCCCTCTTTTAGCATTTTAGACCCAGGGCCTCAATAGTCTCTATAACCGGTGGAATGCTGTTTGTGGACCAATGCTTGTTTCCCCGGTGGTTAGATGTGTGTTTCTTTAGAGTAGCCTCATATGTTTAGATCGACATGGGGAGGTCTTCCTCGCTTCCAGAGGCGTGTCACTGAGCTTGTTGTTTGGCGGGGTGCAGTAGAGCAAGCGGTGCACAGTAGAATATTAGGAGCAGGGCCTGTCTGCGGGTCCCCAGCACAGGTTTAAGCAGGAAGCCCGAACAGGTCTGAACAAGGTCTTAGCGACATTGAGGGCTATCTAGGCCATATGCTTGGGAAGGCTCAATGTTAACAAGCAGGCATATTTACTACAGCGTGGCACCAGCAGATGGCCCCAAAATCACAAGTCTCCCCAATAAGCGCTGGTATGGCATAGAGCAGTTCGGTTTGGAACAGGGAGGGCAGTGGTCCCTAAGCGCTACTCCTATTGTATCTCAGCATTACTCACTGTTCAGAGTGCAGACCACATCAGGTTGCGTTAACATTGCCGCTACTCGCACCTACAGCAGGCCTCATTCAGCTCCTGAGATCTGGCTAAAAAGGTTGCAGAGTTGTTAGATTATTACCGCCTTTGTGTCAGTAATGCGAGGCGTGAACCTTAAGGTCAGTTGCTCTGCACCATTTCGCTCCGTCCCATTGCTTCTCTATCTCTTTGTTTTTCGGACACTGCGGTTCACTTCGCCTTGTCTGCCATCTTAGGGCAACGTGCAGACCTCAGCGGAACAGAATAGGTAAAGTGGGTTACCGGAGTGCAGCCTTAATGGTCTTCCTCCATAATGTTAGGCTTCGACCATGCTTATCTTCAGTTGCAGACACGATTATAAAAAAATTAGGCCAACATCGCGTAGAGGGCTCTCCGGAGCTCAAGAGAAAGTGCCCATATTGCCGCGCACCAGACCACGCCCCTGCCCCCAGGCTCCCATTTGTACAATAACTTTGGACTGCATCAGGGATTAAAGGAACCCTTGCATTAGCACAAAAAGGTAAGAACATTGGTAGTCATTATGACATTGGCGGTCAGCTAACCACCATGCCCGCGATGGCAGTAGGTCCGTCACCAGGCTGGCAGTGAAGACCGTCAAATTATGACCATGGCGGTTATCCCTCCCATAGACAGCCAAAGTACCACCCGAACCACCAGTGCGGTCCGTCTACTGACCATGGCGGTTGCTATCTTCAGGCTGGTGGAATACAACACCCCACCCACCATATTATGACATAGCAGACCGCTAGGATTTTTGGTACAGAACCACCGCCACCAAAAGCCTGGTGGAAACTAATCATATAAAGGAGTCACTCACCTCCAGGGACACAGTGGAGTCCGCAGCCGCCATGGAACCTGAACTGGGAGTCCTGCCGATGCTGTACCACGTGATGGCAGGCCAGAAGCAGCAACGCTGATGACGACGGTGAATACAGCCGCCTAGCACACAAGGGAGGGAGGGGAGAGTGACACACCCCATGCACAACTCACACCATACACACATACCACACACCGGGAACTATCTGGAGAGAAATATAACAACAACATAAGCCAGAAGCAAAGAAAGCCAGGACACATATCTTTGGTCCAACCACTGTAATTCGGTAGGAACAGCGACCTCAATAAAATAAAAGATATATATAAATATATATATATATATATATACAGAAAGGGCCATTGGCCAGTCCAATGTTAGTAAAAAGCCACAGGGCAACGTCCAAGGCCCAACTTGACTTCTGACAGCCCAAGTCACTTCACTGGGCAGGGGCATCATGCTGATGGTAGGAAGGGATGGACATGAGTGGGCTGGGAGCTGGAGGTACTGGGCTCGGGGAGAGAAAGCTTCCTCTTAGGGGCAGGATGGTGGGTGGAGGACAGAAGAGGTCAAGGCGGGAAAGGAAATGTTTCTTAGGTCCAACGGGGCGGGTTGTAGGAGGAGTAGGTGTGCTAGACTGGATTGCAGGTGCATGTTCAGTGTGCGTGTGTGAGGTGGATGGCTGTTAAATGTCTGAGTGGGAGCGTTTATGTGTCTTTGGAGGGGGCATACAGGGTGGGAGAGGGCAAACAGGACGTGTGTATGTATCTTGTGGTGGTGTCTGCAAGTGAGGTGGGTGTGCTGCATGAGGATGTGATGTGGTGGTGGTGACTGCGCATGGGGTGAATGGGGTGCTAGTCTGCGTGTCTGCTGTTGTGGTGACTGTGGCAAGGCTGTACAGGTGGCAGGACCTGGGACTGAAGATGCAGTGCTTACAGGTGTGATTGTTTATGTGGCTGTGAAGGAGGAGGAGGAGGGGGAGACAGTGGATGTTGTTGTAAGTGCTTCTGTGTGTGTGCTTGTGGAGTGAACGGTGGTGCCTTTGCTTGGGGGGGAGAAGGCTTAGGGACTGGGAACAGGTAGTGGAAGGAGGGACGGAAGAACCAGGAACACTGGCTGCCGTCAAAGAGGAAGCCAGAGCCTCAAACGATCTCTGTAGGGCAGCCAGGAGACCGTGAATTCCCTCCAGGTAGGCATTGCATTGCTGCATCTGGGATGCCAGCCCCTGGATGGCATTCACTATGGTTGATTGTCCTCCAGAGATGGATCTCAGGAGATCAATAGCCTCCTCAGTGAGGGCAGCAGGGCTGACTGGGGCAGGGCCTGAAGTGCCTGGGGAGAAGGAGACCCCACCCTCCTTGGTAAGCAGGCACAGGCAACTGGGTGAGGGGCTGCTGGGAGGATGGTGCTGGTACAGGGGTGGCGAAAGATGTTGTAGCTGGAGTGGTCCCAGAGGGGTCTGCCACCACCAGGGAGCTTCCATCGGAGGAGGAATCTGAGTCAGATGTCGTGGATCCTGTCTCCCCGTGGTGCTCTTCTCGCCCTCCGACCCGCGGGTCACCGCGGGTCCCCTCGGCATCAGAGGACTCTGGGTCCCGTACGCTGCAGCTCCCCCAATCGCCGGTGCCCCTGCTCCTCTGCCAGATGATGCTAATGCACACAAGGACAGGATGAGAAAAGGAGAGAGGATGGGGGAGAAAGAAAGGGAGCACAGGGTCAATTACAGCAACAACAGCACATATGGCATACACATCACAAAAACTCACTGGGACTAACAATGTGCAGTATGAACCACAAAGCCTAACCATTACCCGGGAAGAACAGCAGAAATGAACCCAAACGCTACCATCTGCACACCTACTGGTACTCCCTAAGCTATGTCTGCCATGGTATGCCAGCTACTTGCCAATACCAAATATACATACCACCCTACATTGCTTAGCGGGACTCCACAAGATTAGCTAAACCGGCATTTTGGGGCATCGACTGACTAGAACCTTGCACCCAAACACCATGGCAGGCAACACAAAAAGAATACCACACAGTGGTTACTCACCCCCCTGTGGCTGCTGTGCTGCCCTCAACCGCCCATCCAACTCAGGATTGGCCACTGCCAATATGCGGGCCTTTAGGAGGGTCAGGGTCCGAGGGGAGGCCATCTCCAGCTGTGCCTCTGCGGTCTTCCAGGCCCAGCGTCTCAGGTCCTGCAGTGGTTGCTCCTCCGGCTATGGACCCCCAGGGTCCGCACGTCCTTGGCGATGGCACGCCACAATCCTTTTTTCTGATGGGTGCTGACCTACATAGGGAACACAGACGAATGGACATCATGAACCCAAAACTCCATTCTGTGACAGAAATGGCTTACATACTGCATAGATCCCACATCAAGCCCACACATGACCCGTACCTCTGCATACACATTGCATGCAGCAAAAATACACTCCACAAATTACACACTGCCAGCACACACATACATACATCTTCATACAGCCATGCCGCATACAACGTACCCATAAGGTACTCACCTGTTGGTCTGGAGGCCCATACAACTGCCCACACAATGACAGGACCCCATTTACAAGCTTCTCCAACTCCTTCTATGTGAAGGCTGGGGCCCTTTCCCCTGTAGCATGGGCCATCGCGGGTTCCAGACACAGGACACAGGAGCACACGCAGTGGAGGTGTTGATCTGTAGAGAGTCAGGAATCAAGTGAAGTGGGACAGAGAAAATGGCGGTCACGTCCGCGGCGGTGAACACTGTCACCACCAGCGTTGATCACCATTGGTTCCTGTGCTTCATAGACCTGCATGTTAACCAATGAGGAGTTGCATGGCGGTGCAGATCGCCTTTCGCCATGACGAGTGAGGTCACTTCCACCTGTCCCTGCATACAGGACAGGCAGTTGTCAATTCCTAATGCTGGTACTCATGGGGGGCAATGAAATGTGTGTTATAGGTACTGATGGTACACACCAAGGCAATTCCAGTCTACTACATACATACATCCATGCTCTGTGTACTGTGATATTGTGTGCCCATACTTCCTATAGTCACACACATCTCATGTTTGGTTCACTTAGATACCTACCACTGCAGAGTAGGAGGCAAGCACCAGTGTACAGACCCCTAGTAGACTTGCCTACACTGGAGGAACGGCACATCATTATCACCTATTGTCTGGACAGGGCCACATTTACTGAACTGTGTCAACAATTGGAGGCAGATCTGATTCCTGCTATCCATAGCACTACAGCAATACCCCCTGCAGTACAGGTACTGTCACTGCTCCACTTCCTGGCAAGTGGTTCCTTCCAGGTGACTATGGGCTTGGCTATAGGAATGTCACAGCCAATGTTTTTGAATGTGCTTGGAAGAGTTTTTGGCTGCCTTGCTAAAACACATGAGCAGCTACATCTCATTCCCCCAGAGTGAAGATTTGCCCACTGTGAAGGCTGGATCCTTCGCCATGGGACACATACCACATGTGATTGGGGCCATTGACGGGACCCATATTGCCTTAGTTCCTCCCAGGACAAATGATCAGGTCTACAGGAATAGGAAGAGTTACCACTCTATAAATGTCTAGATGGTGTGCCTTGGTGATCAATACATTTCCCACGTCACTGCCAAGTTTCCTTGTTGATGAATAGCAGCGTCCCACAGGTGATGGCACGACTACAGGGGCAGAGAGTGTGGCTCATAGGTGAGCTTGAGTCTTCACCCAATTTATGTCACTGTATGCCACCTGAAGTTGTACTCTGTGCCATTATACATGAGTAATATGTGTCCCTCACTACTTCCAGGTGACTCCAGCTACCCAAACCTGTCCTGGCTGTTGACACCAGTGAGGAATCCGAGGACAGGGGCAGAAATTCGGTACAATGAAGCACATGGGCGTACCAGGAGGGTTATTAAACGTACATTTGGGCTACTGAAAGGCAGGTTCCGGTGCCTCCATGTAACTGGTGGATCCCTATTCTACGCCCCTAAGAAGGTCTGCCAGATAGTGGTCGCTTGCTGCATGCTGCACAATTTGGCACTGAGACGCCATGTGCCCTACCTGCAGGAGGAGAGGGAGACAATGCACCTGTGGCAGCAGAGGACACTGAAGACAGTGATGAGGAGGAGGAGGGGGATATGGATAACAGGACACATATGATACAGCAGTATCTCCACTGACAATCAGGTAAGACTGTACTTTTGTTAATACCTCCATTACAATTAAAGGCTGTGTGGCTGCTGTGTTGTGTCAAGCACTACCTTTACTTCTCAATTGACTGTCACTTATGCTTTCCCTTTTTGCAGATGTTGGTGTGGTCACAACTGTGTACTGATGTGATGACTACTGACAGCTTACACACACATTTGTTGGATGGATTCACACATTACAGGACATTTGCACAGGATAATGCAGTTTAAGACATTGCATTTTGTTGTATGATAAGGCACTGAAACTTCTGTTGTGTCCAAGGATGTTTATTGAGTGACAAAAAAATGGGATAGTGCAATAGAGTGGGGTGATTGTGGACGTAAACTTCAGTGTAGTGGCCCAGTTGGTTTGTTGCACAGGTCCAGCATCCATGGGGCCATAGGAAAAGGAGCAATGGCAGTCCAAAGTGAACAAGGTGTCTCAGTGGGACATAAGGGAGATATTCAAGAGGGGCTCATTTCCTGGCAGTGGTTTTGGTCTTGGCAACCGTCTCTGGTGTCTGTCTGGGTCACGGGGAACTTTTGTGGGGTGGTTCACCTTCTGCAGGGAGAGGGGTGCTGGTGGCCAGTGAGTGATGTGGCAGGTCCTCCTGTCGGCTAGCTGCAGCAGATGTTGTTGGCTGGTGAGTAGACTGGCTAGTGGAAGGGGCCCACTGGTGTGCTGTGTACTCACGCATTGTGTTGGCCATGTCACCCACCATCCCTGAAATGGTGGCCATGTTGGCATTTAAGCCCTGCAACTGCTGCATGACCTCCTGGTGATGTACCCTCTGCAGCTGCTGGTTCTCCTGCAAAATGGTAATCACCTGGCCCATCCTGTTCTGGAATTGTTGGTAGGCCCCCAGGACATGTGTGAGTACCTCCTGGCCAGTCGGTTCCCTGGGTTGGGCCTCCCCCAGGGCACAGCTAACCTCCCACTGGGCCTGGCCCCCTGCGCCAGTGTCCCCTGAACGGTGTGCCCACTCCCACTTACACCAGGGCCTTCATTGTCTTGCCTGTGTGGTGTCGACTCAGATCCCTATAAAGGTGGGCACACAAGTGATCGACCTGTCCTGTGGACAGAGGTTTGGAGATGTTGGGTGGCTGCTGTGGTGTTGGAGTCGGATGGAGGCCCTGTGGTGGACTGGGTGTGGGATGTTGAAGCCGACTGACCAGTGGTGCCATATGGGCCAGGGAGATCATACAGATCGGGACATCCAGGGTTGCTTTCATCACTGAGGGCATCTTCTGGTGGGGGACTTGGGTGCTGTGGCACATTCTGACCACTGACATTGGCTGGGGTACCTGTGGACATGTGAAAGATTTGTTAAAGTCATTGTCTGTCACATATTCAGCATTGCTGGCTAGTGTATGCTGGTGGATTTTTGGATTGGTAGTGCTACATGCTGCCCATGCATTGCTATTGTGTGTGCATGCAGAGCTGGGAGGGGTGTGCTTGCAGTGGGTAGGGCATGCAGGGGTACACAATTGAAAGTCGTTATGGGGGTGGTTCACTGTATGGGATGGAGTGGTGTGAAGGGAGTCAGGGTGAGAGGCTGACATGCCATGCAGGTATCAGTGGTGGTAGGGTAGAAATGGTGACTTACCAATGTCCAGCCCTCCAGTGACTCCTGTGAGGCCCTCAGGATGCAGGATTGCCAAGACTTTCTCCTCCCATGCTGTCAAGTGTAGGGGAAGAGGTGGGGTCCATGACCAGTCTTCATTATGGCTACTTGGAGCCTGGAGGCCACTGCAAGCACCTTCCCCCGTAGGTCGTTCCACCTCTTTCTTATGTTCTCCCTTGTGTTGTTGTTGTGGCTGGTTTCTGCCTCTGCGGCAGTCTGCTGGTGACCGTCACCACAATGTCATAATGACCACCTATGGGGGTCATTATGCAGGGCAAAGGTGGTGGTTTCATCGCCAACAGGCTGGCGGTAAAGACTGCCACATTATGAGTGAGGCGGGTTGGCCTTTGTCAATCCGCCACATCTCCACAAATACCACCATGGCGGTCGGACACGCTGGGCCGGAGATGAGCATCTCTGACTCGGCGGTCCACAGAAGACTGCCGGTGGTATTAGGAGTCACCTTTCCATCAGGGTTTCCGTGGCAGTAGCAGCGCCATGGAAACCCTGGCGGAAAGGCTACCAGTGACAGGGAATTTCTTCCCTGTCACCAGTAGACGACTCCCACACCCCGCCAGCAAGCACTAAACACCTCCCATCCAGGCACAGTGCCCCCCTTTCAGGCACAGCGCCCCCCTCCCCACATATATGCACACCCACACAGACACTCGCATGCGTCATGCATACCCTCATTCACCTACACTTACATACACACCTTCACTCACACGCATCCATACTTGCATTCACCTCAGCACACATACAAGCATTCAAGCAAGCATAGTCACACCCATCCAAACGAATATTCACACCCATTCAAACATGCATACCCCCACCCATCCAAACACGCATACTCACACACAGACAAACAAGTATTCACCACAACACTCATACTCACATACACACACGCATACACACTTATATGCATACACGCACTCACTTCTGTATTCAGACAAGCATACAACCATGCATACACACATTCATGCACACACGCAGACAACACACACACATGCACACCCAACACCCCCCACCCTCCCGCCCCATTCCCCTGTTGGATGATCAACTAACCTAGCCCAGGGAGAAGATCGTCTGGCAGGGAAGGGGCACTTCCACCTCTGGCAGCGCCCTTCCATCAGGACACCGCCAGGCCATATTATTGCTCATAATATGTCGGGCAGAGTCCTTCTCGCAGGGCGGGGCTGGTGGTAGAACCGCCCCAACACCTCTACCCCCCACCACGACTACTGCCTGGATTTCTGCCACAAATGTGCCAGAAATACAGCAGTACCCGTAATGTGGTAGGCAGATGACCGCCTGCACTGGCGGTCTTCTGGCACATGCGGCTTTGGCAGCCTTCAAGGAAGAACGCCAAAGTCCTAATGAGGGCCATTGTCACCAAGAATATAACTTTTTTCAAAAAGCTCTGTGTGCTCATGGTCTCACTTGACTTGAGAAACTACACAGCTAAGCTCCCTCGTCAGAAGCACACTTCCCTAAGTCCTGGGAACCACCTACACAAACAGCCTGTCCTCTAGGTTCTGTACGAACATGCCTGGCCTATTTGCCCTTCTGCCTCCACCACTCCTGAGAGGCCCTGTACACCTGACTTACTCTAAGTAGTCCTGGCCCCATGATGTACCTCTAAATAATTGTTGTCCAGAGAGTTTCATTTTTAATTTGTGTTTTTGTATCATAAGAGAAGTAATTTAGCTAGGGTAGGCATTGCTAATCTAGGTCGATTATTTTTTACTGGACAACATTTTTTAAAATGGCAGATGTGTTGCAGTGAGGATGTAATATTTCAGAAATCATGAGACCTATATACTTCATTTTGGTGTCAAAACATAAGCTTTGGGAATCAAGAAGTCTCCTAGAGACATATAATAACTCCTCAGAGCAACCTTTCTACCATTTTCCAAAATGGCGGCTCTATAGTGATGTGTTTTAGCCATCATATTGGTAATTTATTTCAATATTGTTTTTGTTTCAGGTTTTTTGTTTATTCAAATTCGTAAACATGAGTGAAGCAGAGAGAGTGTTGCTAACGACAAAATCTGAGCACTCCTTCCACAAAGAAAAATGTGTCATATGCCAAACTAATCCGAAAGAAAAGCTAACATCAACTGTGGCTCGACAGAAGAGACTTCGAGATGCTGCAGAAATACGGCAAGACGAAGTTCACAAAAGATTTAAACTGACGGGTGAAGAGGATCAAATATCTTAAAATAGCAGAAACCAGTGAATCCGAGTCTTCTGAGAAAACAAAAACAACCAAACCCAATGCCCATCCACTTAGAAGATCCATGGCTACCCCTCATCCACCTCCAACAACTGATCAGAAAGCAGAGGATCGTCAATGTGTTGTCTGTGGTTTAGCCATAACAACCGGCAAAGGGATTGATGAAAGAACAAAGGCCCATATTTATACTTTTTTTTGCACTGCATTTGCGTTATTTTTTTACGTAAAAGCGGCGCAAACTTACAAAAGATAATTGTATTTTCTAAGTTTGTGTGGCATTTGCATAAAAAAACAACACAAATGCAGCGCAAAAAAAGTATAAATATGGGTCAAAGTACAGAGTATGTGCGTCTCAAAGGGCAAACATGTTTTTATCTGCAGCTAGTTTCTTCCAAGATGAAGTTTTCTGCCAAGTAGCTGATCTAAACATTGAGGTCAATGTGTTAGTACAGGATTTGTATGCCCCCCCAAACTGCATGCATGCACACATTGAAAAATATGAATGTAGAATGAGCTCCCAGTAGCATCATAACTGCCAACCTTCAGTTAAGTTTGTCCCTTTGAAAAAAGCAAATTAAGTTTTAAAGCCACAATTGAGTGTTGGCTATGGGTTCACATGAGAGGTCAGAGAAATAATGGTCAACATTGATCAAACTTTATTGATCCTTAATAATGAAATTAAGATTTTTCTGATTAGAATGTATAATGACAGAATTCGTTTTTGTCAGTCTAACAAAAAGAATGAGTCACTTATGGTGTTCTCAGCTGATGTGACTCCAGAAGTTATTGCTGCCAAATAAGATCACAGGATGCAATAAAATATCAGCAGGAACCATTTTAAGAAATGTCCTGAAAGATTTAGATTTTGGACTTGATGACAAATTTTGTGTTGCCCCAAAGCTCCACAAATCATGGGAGTCAACAAGAATGGCTGATGCTGTCTTAACATGTTTTACATCATTGTTTAATATCAGCAAAGCAAAACTGTTACAAACTAAAGTTCTTGAACTTGGAACAGAAGCCAACAACATTGATGATGGCTTTGAAGATATAAGCAAAGAAGTGAAGTACTGTCTTTTCCAAATCATGTTTTATGAATTACATCATGGAAAAAAGAAACACATGATGACTGGCCACGCAATCTATGACTAGTGCAAAAGTAGAGAGCTAATCACTTCAATGAATAGGATTGGTAGAAATGGGGTCTCTAATTGGCAGAGGTATACACCCTTGTCCAAATAGGGACCACAATCCTAGTCAGGGTATGTCACACACAATCCGAATTATCCTGTGCCCACCCTCTGGTAGTTGGGCACTGAACAGACATGCTTAACTTGAGAAAAAATATATGATATTTATCTGGTTAAATTAAGGTCAGAACAATAAAGATTCAATAAGCACAAGTTAAGATATCACTTTTGCAAGATTAAAAGGAGTCTTAAATCTTAGAAATCAACAGTTGTCTCTTGTTTGCACAAAGTACCTGATTTGCGTCAAAAAGAACACACACAGAGACCGCAGAGGAGGAGATGTGTGGAAAAATAGGGTGTGCGTCGGATTTTCCGACGCTGCACAGACGATGTGTCGTTTTTTTCCACGCTGCAAGGAGCTTTGTGTCGATTTCCGTCACGCAGTCTTGGTTCCTCACTGCGAAGAGGGGATCTTTTTGACTCCCAGGGACGATGCAGGGAAATCCTGGGCGTGTGGGAACAAGTCATAGGCGTTGGGTCGATCTGGTATGATGATGCATCAAATTTTCTGTCGCATGGCAGGCACTGCGTCGATTCTTCACTCTGGAAGTCGAGCTGCGTCATTCCGGCTCAACTGTGCGGGGATTTCTAAGTCGCAAAATGGCTGTGCATCATTTCCAGCTGGCTGTTGTCGATTTTCAGTGCACAAGGAGTTTGCTAAAGAGATTAAGGTGGTCATTCCAACCTCGGCGGTAAAAGGCGCTTACCGCCGTTCAGAAGACCGCCATAACACCGCCACGGCAGCGGTAAACCGCCATGGTCATTCTGACCCACAACAGGCAAACCGCCAAAATACAGACATCCACAAAAGTCCGCCACACCAAAGGGCAGCGAGAAACTGGCGATGACCAAACCTCCACCGTCACGCCAACAGAAATACGCCCACACTATCACGACACACGAATCCACGCAGCGGTCTTTCAACCGCGGTATTCCATTGGCGGTACACACCGCCGCGCTCAAAATACACACACACTTACAAAATACAACCACATTGGACAATTCAAAATACACACACCTGAGACACATACACACACCACTCCCACACACCCAATTAAATATAAAATACACACCCACATCACCCACAAACCTCCACTCCTAGAGATTCGTGAACACGCACCGAGAAAAGACATCTGAGCACCCAGACGCCCAATTCACTGTCACCCAGCAATATTTGCACGCACTTCACACAACACAACAATACACATCACCACACTTAGCACCACACAATCCACCCTACACATCACCCACACCACCCCATTGCACCGCAAAGACACCCCAGGTTCTCTGATGATGAACTCAGGGTCATGGTGGAGGAAATTGTACGAGTAGAGCCACAGGTGCAGCACACCACCATTGCCAGGAAGATGGAGCTATGGAGCAGAATAGTGGACAGGGTCAACGCTGTGGGACAGCACCCAAGAAATTGGGACGACATCAGGAAGAGGTGGAATGACCTACGGGGGAAGGTGCGTTCCATGGTATCCAGGCACAACATCGCGGTGCAGCGGACTGGCGGCGGACCCCCACCTCCTCCCCCAGAATTTACAACATGGGAGGAGCAAGTCTTGAACATCCTGCATCCTGAGGGCCTCGCTGGAGTAGGCGGAGGAATGGACTCTGGTAAGGCAAATCTTAGCTACTTCATCCCCCCACCCCACCTGCATGCCAACTCATACCCCCACCCTCACCCTCACCCCCATCACATCCTACTCCTTGCAACTGTCTCACCATCACAACCCACCCATCCCAACACCTAGCCCTGCATGCGTCCACAAAGCATGGACACCCATCACCTAAGCATGCCCACTGCACATACACATACAACCCCCCCGCCCCCCCAACCACCGTCACAACAGCCCCCGCAAAGGAATGCCAGCACTGGGGTACACGGGCACCCACCCATTGCACGCTATGACACACACAGAAGCAATAACCATACTTTTATACCCCTGCAGGACCCGAACGCCAGGTCACCGCGCAGGAGGGTCCACAAATGTCCACTCTACCCCCAGAAGAGGCCCACAGTGAGGACAGCAGCTCTGTCTCCCTGGATCTAGATGACCAGCCCGGTCCATCGGGGACCTCGGGACAGTCGGTTCCCCTCACACAGCCACAGGCCACAGTAGACCTTCCCCCCTCTGGGAACACCAGCACAGCACCCACCCAGCGGGCCCATACCTCTGTCCCCAGGACACGTCAATCAGCAGTGTGTCCACCACTACAGGGAACCCAGGCTAACCCACCACCCCAACAACAACAAGGACCTGGGGGCAGTGGTAGTGGGCACACGGTCCAGGGGACAGAGGCCCAGGGAAACAGGGGAACTGGGAGGGCTGCTGGGCGCCAGGGGGGGGACAGGCCCAGGGAACCCACTCTCCACGAGGCCCTTTCCTCCATCATGGGAGCATACCACCGCTCCCAGGAGACGATGGCGACGGTCCTGGCCAGGTTTCAGGAGATCCAGCTTCTGCAGGAGCAACAGTATATGGGGTTCACGGAGGAACTAAGAAACATCAGTTCCGCCATGGGTACCATCGTAGTGGCCCTGAATGAGGTAGTCACAACATTGCGGGACACTGTGGCACCTCAAAGGGCCCCTGACACTAGCATGCACCAAGAACTGCCTACCACCTCCGCCGGCGCTAGTGGACAGGAGGCCCCGACACAAGACCAACAGGCCACCAGAACCCCACCCCCTGCAGAAGGAGAACCACCCCGCAAGCGGGTCCTGAGATCCAGGAAGAAGACAGAGTAAGATGTCAAGACCCCCGCCAGCAAAGGATACCTCCCTGATTGTCATCCCACTGTCCCACATTGTTACCCTGTCCAACCTTAAACTGACCCTGCTCCACTTCCCACAGGCATTTGGACAATGCACCTGTGAAACTGATAGTCTGGACTCTGCCATGGACAATCCTCCACCATCACCCCTCACCGATTTGCAACCACCCATCCAATTTAGAGCACTTGAATAAAAACACTTATTGCACAAAACAATCTGGAGTCTGGCTGTGATTTAGAACAAATGTATTAGACATGACCGTGCCAAAATGTTCATTCACATTGTGATGCTAACAAACCGCTGTCACACAGCTGTAGTCCATGGGGAAACAAGGCAGATGTCACGCAGTGGGGCCCACATCTCTGAAAACGGAAGGGAAAGTCACAACACAGTTACCATACACTGGGGGAAAAAGTCAGACAGTAGAGAGGCAGGAGTCATTAAGTAAATGTAATATGCCGGTGTCTACTCTTACCTGTGTGTCACTGGAAATACTGCTGTATTACTGTGTTCCTGTTCTCTA
This sequence comes from Pleurodeles waltl, assembly GCF_031143425.1. Classification (NCBI taxonomy): domain Eukaryota; kingdom Metazoa; phylum Chordata; class Amphibia; order Caudata; family Salamandridae; genus Pleurodeles; species Pleurodeles waltl. The sequence goes on from NC_090437.1 coordinate 177,430,001, forward strand.
TGTCGTCCTCTTCGGCTTCCTCCTCTTCACTCTCCACAGACTCCACAGCTGCTACAACACCACCATCTGGACCGTCCTCCTGAAGAAAAGGCACCTGGCGGCGCAAAGCCAGGTTGTGAAGCATACAGCAGGCCACGATGATCTGGCACACCTTCTTTGGTGAGTACATTAGGGATCCACCTGTCATATGGAGGCACCTGAACCTGGCCTTCAGGAGGCCAAAGGTTCGCTCGATCACCCTCCTAGTCCGCCCATGGGCCTCATTGTACCGTTCCTCTGCCCTTGTCCTGGGATTCCTCCCTAGGTAAGTAGCCAGGACAGGTTGGGGTAACCAGAGTCCCCTAATAGCCACACCCGGTGCCTCTGGAGTTGACCCATCACATACAGGATGCTGCTATTCCGCAGGATGTAGGTGTCATGCACTGACCCAGGGAACTTGGCATTAACATGGGAGATGTACTGGTCAGCCAAACACACCATCTGTACATTCATGGAATGATAACTCTTCCGGTTCCTGTACACCTGTTCACTCCTGCTGGGGGGGACCAAAGCAACATGTGTCCCATCAATGGCACCTATGAGGTTGGGGATATGTCCAAGGGCATAGAAATCACCCTTCACTGTAGGCAAATCCCCCACCTCAGGGAAAACGATGTAGCTCCGCATGTGTTTAAGCAGGGCAGACAACACTCTGGACAATACCTTGGAAAACATAGGCTGGGACATCCCTGATGATATGGCCACTGTTGTTTGAAATGACCCACTTGCTAAGAAATGGAGTACTGACAGCACCTGCACTAGAGGGGGGATCCCTGTGGGTTGGCGGATGGGTGACATCAGGTCTGGCTCCAGCTGGGCACACAGTTCCTGTATAGTGGCTCGGTCAAGCCTGTGTGTCAGTATGACATGTCGTTCCTCCATTGTCAACAGGTCCACCAGCGGTCTGTACACGGGAAGATTCCTCCATCTCCTCGCATGTCCCAGCGGACGGTGCCTATGAAGGACAACAGCGAGCACAGAGTCAAGCAACCCACAGGTACATAACCACAGCTTGCACATAACACGATTCCCAATGCATTGAATGGCTTGTATGAGTGTTGGTGCATGGCCTAGGTATGAGTGACGCAGTTGGTAATTAGGCCATGTGGGCCCTAGAAATGGCGGCTGCCTGACCTGTGAAGTGCGACAGTGGGATGTGAGGTCAATGCGCTGGCGTGGCACACCGCGGCAGTAGGCGGTCGAAGACCGCGGCGCTAAGCCGCATTGGTTAACATTGAACCCTATGGGTTTCAGGAGCCAATGACGATGTGCGCCGGCGGTCGCGGTACGCACCGCCGCAGTACGCACCGCCGCGGGCGTGACCGCCATTTTCTATCTGCTTAATCACTCGATACCTGATCTTCGACAGGAGAGGACCTACACTGCAAGTGCTGCTGTGACCTCGGTCTGGAAGAGACAATGGCTCATACGACTGGGGAAAGGGCCCCTGCCTTCACTGCGGAGGAGTTGGAGAAACTTGTGGATGGGGTCCTCCCCCAGTATGCACTACTCTACGGTCCTCCAGACCAACAGGTAAGTACACTGGGACCATGCTTAGTGGGCAATGCCTGGGTTGAGTGGGGTGGATGAAAGATGGTGGGGAGGGGAGCGATTGAGGCATGCATCAAACGACAGATGAGAGCATGTGCCACATGGCAAGGGTGGGGATGGGGAGCCACTAACATCGAGCATGCAGAAGGTGATGACAATTTTTCTCTCCCTGTACATGTCACATAGGTCAGCGGCCAGCAGAAAGTCGCGATTTGGCGTGCTATCGCCAAGGACGTCCGGACCCCGGGGGTCCTCAACAGACGGGGCACCCACTGCCGGAAGAGGTGGGAGGACATCCGACGCTGGAGCAGGAAGACGGCGGAGGCTCAGCTGGGGATGGCCTCCCAACGTAGGAGGGGTGCCAGTCGTCATTTGACCCCCCTGATGTCCCGGATCCTGGCGGTGGCCTACCCCGATTTGGATGGGCGCATGAGGACATCACAGCAGACACAAGGGGGTGAGTACAAATACATTCTGCTGACTTTGCGCGCAGTGGAGGTGTCTGGGTGGGGGAGGAGGGCTGTGGGTATCCCTAGGCCAGGGCGATTTCTGTAGGCTAGGCCCCTCCGTAAGGCATGGCCCTGTGCCCCGCCCCCCACCTCTGTAGGGTGCCAAGTACAGGTATCCATGGCCCTGTGTCATCTATGTGTGCAGTTGTCGTCCATAGGCTTGTAGGCCATGTCCCACGGATTGCGTAGTGGACCCCAAGTGCGCGGCGTAGTGCAGGGGGCTTCTGTGTCTGTCTTGTCCGCCAACGGTAGCGGTAATCCATGCACTCAACATGTCTTTATTTCTCCTCCCCTCCTTTTTTGTGGTCTTCCTGTTCATGTGTGCATTAGCATCATCAGGCGGAGGAGAAGTGGCATCGGAGCACGAAGGAGCTGCATCTCACATGGCCATGGCGGGCCATGCAACTGACTCGGATTTCACCAGTGAGACGGAGGGCGAGGGGAGCTCCACAGCGGGGACTCGTGCTGATGTCAGTGACAGCGACTCGTCCTCTGAAGGGAGCTCCCTTGTGGTGGCGGCAACATCCGTGCCCCCCGCAACAACAGGTACAGCCGCCACCCAGCGCACCAGCACCGCCCTCCCAGCAGCCCCTCAGCGTTTGCCCCGTGCCCGCTCACCCAGGAAGGTGGGCATCTCCTTCGCCCCAGGCACCTCAGGCCCTGCCCCTGTCACCCCTGCTGCCCTCAGTGAGGTCATTGACCTCCTAAGGACCATCATTGTTGGGCAGTCTACCCTTTTGAATGCCATCCAGGGTGTACAAAGGGAGGTGCACCAGAGTAATGCATACCTGGAGGGCATTCATTCGGGTCAGGCTGCCCATCAGCGATCGTTCAACGCTCTGGCCTCAGCACTGACGGCAGCAATTGTCCCTGTCTCTAGCCTCCCCCCTCCAACTTCCTCCACCCAGACCCAATCCCCTGTACCTCTGCCTATCCCAGACACACCTACAGACCAGCCTGCACACACCTCAACACCCAAGGGAAGCTCATCCAGACATAAGCACCACACATCACACAAGCATTCACACAAGCAACATCCACATGCAGACATACCAACAGCCACTGCCTCCACTGTGTCCCCCTCCTCCTCGTCTCCCTCCTCCCTCCCTGTGACGTCTCCACTCACACTTGCATGCACAACATCTTCAGCCACTACATCCATCACCAGCACACCCACCAGAACACTCCGTACACGTGCAGTCACCACCCGCACTACCATTTACACGTCCCCTGTGTCCTCTCCAAGTGTGTCTGTCACCCCCTCCTCCAAACTACACAAATGCAGGCAGCCACCCACCCAACAGCCATCCACCTCACTACAGCCTCCAGCCCAAGCACCTGCACCCAAAGACACCAGACTTCACACTCCTACAACCACATCCTCTTCCTCCACTCCCATACCCACTACACCTACCCGTCCCTCTCTTTCCAAATTGCTTTTCTTTTCCAAACTTGACCTCTTTCCTACAACTCCCCCACCCCGTCCATCTCATAAGACTCCAATTAGCACCTCAGCCCCCACAAAACCGGGACCTGTGAAGACTGTTGTCCCCCACCCTCAAGGGCATCCAGTCCAGCTAGGAGCCAAGGCACGGCCAGCCCACCACGGGAAAAGCATCCTAAGATTGCCAGTGCCCGATGCGAGCGACCAAAGACCCCAGGGACAAAAATCCCTACATTGGCTCCGGCAGAAAGTCGGGTGCCACCTGGCACACCGCCAAAGGTGGGAAAGGGCCACAAGCGTTCAGGGAAGGGTGGGAAGGGCAGCACGCCCAACAAGTCCGGCAGCAGGCCAGCTGGCCAGGAGGGCCCCACCAGCCCCATCCCAGGTGTGCAGGAGGACACACACAGCCCGGTACTGCAGCCCAGGAGGGCCCCGCAAGCCACGTCCCAGGTGGGCAGGAGGACACCCACAGGCCGAGAACTGCAGCCCAGGAGGGCCCCGCAAGCCACCAGACAGATGGGCAGGAAGGCCCCGCCAGCCACATGTCAGGTGGCGAGTGACATCCATGCCTGGGCCGGATCCGCTGACCAGGACACTCATCTCAAGCACCGCTCCGCTGGGCACCGCCGTCTCAAGCACCGCTGAACAGGGCCCTTCATCTCAAGCACCGCTCCGCTGGGCACCGCCGTCTCAAGAACCACTGAACTGGGCCCTTCATCTCAAGCACCGCTGAACAGGGCACCGCCGTCTCAAGCACCGCTGAACTGGGCCCTTCATCTCAAGCACCGCTGAACAGGGCACCGCCGTCTCAAGCACCGCTGAACTGGGCCCTTCATCTCAAGCACCGCTGAACAGGGCACCGCCGTCTCAAGCACCGCTGAACAGGGCCCTTCATCTCAAGCACCGCTGAACAGGGCACTGTGGTCTCAAACACCGCTGAACTGGGCCCTTCATCTCAAGCACCGCTGAACAGGGCACCGCCGTCTCAAGCACCGCTGAACTGGGCCCTTCATCTCAAGCACCGCTGAACAGGGCACCGCCGTCTCAAGCACCGCTGAACAGGGCCCTTCATCTCAAGCACCGCTGAACAGGGCACCGCCGTCTCAAGCACCGCTGAACTGGGCCCTTCATCTCAAGCACCGCTGAACAGGGCACCGCCGTCTCAAGCACCGCTGAACAGGGCCCTTCATCTCAAGCACCGCTGAACAGGGCACCGCCGTCTCAAGCACCGCTGAACTGGGCCCTTCATCTCAAGCACCGCTGAACAGGGCACCGCCGTCTCAAGCACCGCTGAACAGGGCCCTTCATCTCAAGCACCGCTCCGCTGGGCCCTTCATCTCAAGCACCGCTCCGCTGGGCACCGCTGTCTCAGGAACTGCTGAACTGGGCCCTTCATCTCAAGCACCGCTGAACTGGGCACCGCCGTCTCAAGCACCGCTGAACAGGGCACCGCCGTCTCAAGCACCGCTGAACTGGGCCCTTCATCTCAAGCACCGCTGAACTGGGCCCTTCATCTCAAGCACTGCTCTGCTGGGCACCGCCGTCTCAAGCACCGCTGAACTGGGCCCTTCATCTCAAGCACCGCTGAACAGGGCACCGCAGTCTCAAGCACCGCTAAACAGGGCCCTTCATCTCAAGCACCGCTCCGCTGGGCCCTTCATCTCAAGCACTGGTCCGCTGGGTACCGCCGTCTCAAGCACCGCTGAACTGGGCCCTTCATGTCAAGCATTGCTGGCCCATTGGCGGGAGGGGCAGGCCGGCATCTGTGTCGGGCAGGGCTGCACGAAGCACTCTGGGCACTAGTCCCCCTCCAGTACCAGTGGAGACTGTTATCCACTTGAGAGACTGTGGCTTTGCACTCCCCAGGATGGCACAGTGGGCAACCCACCCACTGTAGAGACTTGAGAGACTGTGGCTTTGCACGCCCCAGGATATGGCAGTGGGCAAGCCACCCACTGTAGAGACTTGAGAGACTGTGGCTTTGCACTCCCCAGGATGGCACAGTGGGCACCCCACCCACTGTAGAGACTTGAGAGACTGTGGCTTTGCACTCCCCAGGATGGCACAGTGGGCATCCCACCCACTGTAGAGACTTGTGAGACTGTGGCTTTGCACTCTCCAGGATGGCACAGTGGCCATGGAGGCCCCTCGTGCATCTGGCTGAGGTGCCCCCCCTTCCCTTCCCCCTGAGGTGCCTGTAGTTTTCCTATCTGATGCCCCTGCAGTGTTCTCTCCGTTGGAGGCAGGTATCCTGTGTGGGCTTTGCCCATGTGTTTTGGCCCAGTGGCCCACGAACAATGGCTGATAGACATATCGGACTGGACAATTTATGTATATAAAGTTATAGATGTGTGATATATTTTATACTCAGTCTTACAATATAATTCTATATTTATAATCATTTCCTTTTGCCTTTGCATTCTTCCGGGGGGTTTGGGGGTGTAACTGTGATGTGTTGCTATGCATTGATGTGTGTGTTGTAGTGGTTGAGGGTGAGGGTGGGTGTGTTGCATGTGTGTCCCCGTAATTTTTTGCCTCCCCCTCCCCTGTGTCGTAGGTGCAGTACTCACCGTTGTCTTCTGCGCCGGCGTTCGTGCTCCTGGTAGAGGAGCAGGAAGACAATGGCTGGTAGGATGTGTAGTTCGGGTTCCATGCTGTCCAGATTCCTCGTGGGGTGTATGGAGGTGAGCGTTTTCCGTTTGAAATGGCTGTTTCCGCCATGTTTTTATCGGCGGGGCTACCGCCCCGGAAAAGGTGGCGGATTGGTGGGTTGTGATAGGGTGGGCGGTACATTGTCTCCCGCCGCGCTGTTTGTTTGTCCCGCCGTGGCGGGCGGTGTGTTAAAGTGGCGGTCTCTGTTGGCGGTTTCCGCCAGGGTCGGAATTGCATTTTTTTTACCGCCAGCCTGTTGGCGGTTTGGCCGCCGCTTTAACACCGACCGCCAGGGTTGGAATGACCCCCTAAGTCTTTTTGGCCCTGAGACGTCAGAAAACTGGAGGCAAGCTCACTGGAGGCAAGCTCAATCCAAGCCCCCCTTGGAGAGCACTTCTCAGCAAAGTCAGAGGGCAGCAGGGCAACAGCAAAGCAGCAGTCCATCTCAGCAAAGCAGTCCAGATTAGTCCTTTGGGCAGTGAGGCAGTTTATCTTGACAGGTTGCAGGTTCATGTTCAGAAGTATCTTATTTGGTGGGGTCAGACACCCAGTTTATATATGCAAAAATGCCCTTGAAGTGAGAGAGATTTCAAAGAGTTTTTTTGAAATGCATAGGTTCCCCTTTCAGTACAGGTCTGTCTGCCAGGGTCCCAGTAGGGGGGTTGACAGTCTTTTGTGTGAGGGCAGGCCACTAGCCTTTGAAATGTAAGTGTCAGGCCCTCCACCCTTCCAGCACAGGAAGACCCTTTCAGTATGCAGATGAGTGCAGCTGTGACTGAGTGTCCTGTGTTTGTGGTTGTCTGGGTGGATTGCCCAAGGAAGCTGTCAACCAGCCCAGCCCAGACATTGATTGGAGACAGGCTGTAGGGCACAGATGGGTTTTAAGTGCAGAGAAATGCTCACTTTCTAAAAGTGGCATTTCTAGAATAGTAATATATAATCCAACCTCACCAATAAGCAGGATTTTCTATTACCATTCTGGTCATACTAAATGCGACCTGGTTATCCCTTTCTGGTCAGAATCTACCACTCAAACAGTATATGAGGGTAGCCCTAATGCTATCCTATGAAAGAAGCAGGACTCAGGGTAGTGGAAAACAACTTTGGGAGTTTTCCACTACGAGGACATATAAAACACACATGTACATGTCCTGCCTTTTACCTACATAGCACCCTGCCCTATGGGTTACCTACAGCCTACCTCACTGGTGACTTATATGTAGAAAAAGGGACGATTAGTGCTTAGCAAGGGCTTTTAAATGCCAAGTCGAAGTGGCAGTGAAACTGTACACACAGGCCTTGCAACGGCAGGCCTGAGACATGGTTAAGGGACTATGTATATGGGTGGCACAACCAGTGCTGCAGGCCCACTAGTAGCATTGAAATTACAGGCCCTGGGCACATGTAGTGCACTTTACTAGGGTCTTACAATGCGGTCACAAAACAATCGCAGTTAGCACCAGTTTCAAACTATTGCTAACCCATTTGCAAATGGGAAGGAGTCCCCACGGGACCCCATTCCCCTTTGTGAATGGCAGCGAAAATATTTTTACACTGCTTGCTCTGAAAAATTGAAAGAAAACTTTTCAGTTTTGTTTTTGAAATGCATCTCATTTTCCTTTAAGGAAAACAGGCTGCATTTCAAAAAAATAAACGGCTTTATTTAAAAGCAGTAACAGACATGGTGGTTTGCTGTCTCTAGCAGGCCACCATCCTTGTGAGGGCGGCCATTTACAATGCAGTCGCAAATTGCGACCTACCTCACGAATATTCATGAGGTAGGTCATTTGCAACCCCATTGCGAATCGCAGACGATGTCATTGACAATGTTGTACATCCGGTTTTGCGACTCGCAAATTGCAAGTCCCTAAGACTCGCAGTTTGCGAGTCGCAAAACCAGATCTTTGTACATATGGCCCTTTAGCAGGAAAGGGTTTACAATTTCTGCTCTTGATAATTTTGCTTTTGAAGACATGATACTGCCATGGTGCTTTTTCAAGACTGTACCAATGAAGTAGCGGCTAGAAAACAAGCTGTTTTAGCTGTAGCTAAACTAAAGAAGCTGCAAACTCATAACCCAACTGCCTTGCCAACGTGTGCAAAATCACTACAAGCCATCAACACATCCCACGCTACCAGAAAGTTTCAAAGTGGCCGAGGACATGGATCTTCTTCTACCTGATGCTGCGGTCCGCAAAGCTCATTTAACTGAATTTATCATATTCCTTATTCGGTGCAGACTCAATGATGATGAAAATACAGTTCCTCAGTGGGCTTGAATTCATGCTCTGATCTCCCAGAATACTATCCCACTCGAAAAGGTTGAGTTTTTACTAGTAATACCATCTCCAGTCACAAATTACACAACAGTATGTACAGCTCTAAACGATTTCCAAAATGTGCGTGCACAGCTCGAAGACCAGCCTATTCTGCCAGTTTTCTACGATGAAGGGGTTTCCTGTATTGTAGGTGACATTTTTATAAGCAATCCAGTAGAATTTGAGGATCTTTATCCAATGATGGGCGTTTTTCACATGACAAAAGTTGCTGTGCAGGGAGTTATCTAAGTGGATGTGGCATAGTTGATGCACCTATTGAGGCTGAAATCTTTGGAAGCAAAACAGTTCAGTTAGTATTGAGCTGAACTCATTATATTCATTGGTTACAAGATATGCTCATCATATCTGCGGCTATAGAAACATTTCATTGGAATGCTTTCTGGAACAAGAATGACAAAATAGGTTTTGCATATCTTATATCAGAGGTGAACAAGGCACAGGGTGCACTTCATTCAAAATACATAATGCAAAGCCTGGCAATGTTCAATGCACTCAGTTCAATATCAGAAAACCTGAAAACCAAGTTCATACAGTTCGTCAAAGAATGTGAAGAAAAATCAGAACTTTGCAAGTACTGGCAAAATGTTTTACACATGATAGCTCTAGTGAAAAACTTGGTACATGCTGATCGGGAAGGTGATTGGGAACTGCATGTGAAGACTGTGGAGCCACTGATTACTGTGTTTCCTGAATTTGATTGCAAAAACTACCTGAGGTATGGATTCTGGTACTTGGAAAGAATGAAGAAGCTAGAGGTGGAAAAAACATACCTCTACAGAAAATTAATCCAAAGGCATTTTGTGGTGAAAGACAGAGAGGAAAAGATCAATGCTGTAGCTCCAGATATGAAACTGGAACAGATGATCCAGAGATCACAGAAAAGCTCCAAAGGAATAGTTGGTCAGACACGTAATGGTGAATATGTTGCTCAATGGCAGCTAGCTCACTAAGAAGACCTTTCTGTTTGCAATGTTTTCATTGAGATGACAAATTCAAAATTAATGGACCATCGTGAAACTGTTCCTCACCACGAACTTGTAGGAAAGAGAGGGAACGTTTTAATAAACATGTTGACAGCCTTCTTCATTCTATGCAACAGCAAGGAAACCCCTTTGGAATGACGGAGCCTCTGCGACCACACAACTTTGTGACCAAACAATATGTGGATAATTATATAAAGACGCATCTATTAGACATCCTGGAACATGGATCAAAACTACACGCAGAACTGAAGCAGGAGAGATTTGTATTGAAAGAGAAAAGGCTGTATGACATAATCACTAAAGCTAAACTTCAACGCTTTAATTGCCCTACTAAGAGTTTAGTTCAACCAGCCACTACAAAACAGGTCACAAAAAAACAACTTTTGCAAGCACATAGAGGGATGGATATAGCAAAAGGAAGGGGTGAATTTATCAAGGACATTCTGTTGCATGATCTTCTTCCAACAAACGCATTCCTTGATGGAGTTCTTGCAACCACAACAGTGAAGCACAAACTCTTACAAGAGCGTGAAAAAATACTTTTAACTGAAAGAATTCAATTTGAAAAGGTGTCCTCGCTGAAAACTGATGTTGTTGAGGACTATATGACACAATTGTGAATGGTCAAGATTTCATCAATGCAAAAATTCAGAGAGGTCGCTCAGACTGTTCTACAGATATCAAAGTCAGTGTGCACCTTGCATGAACTGCACAGTGTCTTTGACAGTTAACTTGAACTACCTGTCAAAGAATGTGAATGAATCAGACAGCTATACCTATGCAACTTGATAAATTCTGGTCATCAACATTGAACAAGATGAACTTGGAGATGTTAACTCGTCAAAACATTGCTGATCATTGCTGATGCTTCAGTGAACACTGAATTTCCAATAATTTCAAGTGGAATGTTTGTCAATGAGGAGTTGGTGCCTGCAGAGATGTATTCAAAAGATACAGGCCATATTGTTCAAGAACTTAACAAAAAATTGGAGGAAGCTGGCCTTTGTGTTGTGCCACATGCTGAGTGGGCTGTTCAAAATGTTTCCAATCAACTCATTGTACTGTTAAATTACATGTTATTACTGTGCTACTTAGATTTATTGCAATGCTCATAAGTCAAGGATTGTCAGAATTATAGATATGTTCTGGAACAGGCAAGAAAAAACACTTAATCCCACTTCATATTCTGTACAAAAAACTTGACCCAGAGATGCTCAGTGTTCCTATTAAGGCACATATTCTTACTGGTGATGAAACTATGAGCAAAATTGAAAGAAAGCTTGGAGCTTTAACTGCTGAACCTGTGAAGGTTCTAAAAGGGTTACTGAGATAGAAGAAGAATGTAACTTTAAAGACACAGCAAAATACCTTGTGCCTGTGTGGAAAACAAGTTCTGACTGTCACACATTTGATGTTCTTCGGTACAGTGATTTCAAGAGTTCAGTCCTGCTCAGTGACCTTCCACCAACGTCATATTCTGTGCGTGGACACATTAAAATAGCATTCTACTTGATCAGATGTGTAAGTGTTTTGGATCATGCATATGTAGAGAAAGATCTGTGTGAATTTGGTTGGTAAGATATTGATGGGGTGCTAAAACCTACAAAATTTCTAAAGCCTTTACCCACAGAATTTACATGTACATATACTTGCAAAACCTGTGCTACAAAAAGATGTCCCTGTCGATATGCCCTTCTCAAATGCTCAACATTCTGCAAATGTGCCACAAGCGATTGCCGAAACAAATAAAGTGAACTATGAAAATGTGTCTAAAGCACGTTTTAAATATTTGTTTTCATATTCAGATCGTAAACATTATTTGGTGTGGACATAAAAGGATTTAAAACCATTATTATTTGTTTCATTTCAATATATGCCTCTTCTTCCTCTATTATAGCCGCAAATTTGGAAAATGGCAGAAGGGTTGCTTTGAGGAGTTATTTCCTGTCACTATAAGACTACTTGACCCCCAAAACCTATGTTTTGACACCACAATGAAGGATATAGGTCTCATGGTTCCTGAAATATTACATCATCACTGCAACACAGCTGCCATTCTTAAAAATGTCTTCCAGAAAAATTCGGCCCGGATCAGCAATGTCTACCCAAGCTAAATTACTTCTCTAATGATCCAAAAATAAAAAATGTAAATCTCTGGACAACAATTTTGTTACAGAGGTAAATCAGGGGGCTGGGATTACAGAAGACATGTCAGATTTCCACTACCTACTGTTCATACAGACAAGATATAATCTGAGATCTCCTCTGAGGGCCTCTCAGATGTATTGTGATTATGTGTAACAAGCTGAACCCTGGGACTTGTCCTTACCATTATCATGTGTTCAATATGTTTTTCATTAGGTTACTTTGATGCATCTTTCACTCCAGTTTGGGAGAGGATGCATTTTGCACATATGAAACACTTGACTGTGGGGCAGCTCAAAGGTAACCCAGTTGTTGGTTATTCATTGGATGTGTTAAATACAAGGATTCACTGCATATTCCAGGAGTATGAAGACCAAACTGAAAACTTGTCTATCTGTGCTCTCTAGCTGCTTCACACATGGATGCAATTTAGGGGTCACCAGGGGTCACAGCTGTGACCCTTCCAAGTGCACCCCTTTTTGACCCCTTGCACTGGCTTTGCAAACCCTGGCCTCAGTAGTGACAAAATCAGTACCTGGAACACAGCACAGCTGGCCTCCACTCCCTATTTTCTGTCATGTTGTTATTACACTAATAGTACATATATGATCCTCTTTAACACTAGTAGTAAAATCCTGTGTGAGGTGAAGTGCACACGGCTTGCTTCCTCATTGTTGTACTCTAGTGTTTGTTGTATGTTTTCCTCCAATTTTATATAGCTAGAAGTCGGCCTAAGGGCATTGAAGTGCTTTACATGAATGACAAATTACATTATATAAAGTCAGATTCTAGTCTGCGCCGCAGTACGAAATACTGACAGTGACACACGTTTTCAATAGCTGCGTGCCATTAGTTTTGAACGTAGAACTCAGACAGCTCATCAGTGATCAGTTTTCAGAGATTAGGCTAGGAATTGTCTGAAAAGAAGAGATGACCTTTTGGAATCAGAGCGCGATCAAAGTTCCGAGGTTGGAGTGGGGCGAGAAGGCGGGGTTTGGGGATGGGTGGTAAATCGTTCCAGGCTGTACCAGCTGAGTTTGTTTCTGTGCTGTAGATGTTCTAAAATGTTTTGTTTTAAAATTGCAAAAATCTATTCACTACGTGACTTTTTTATTAGGTTCCTTAGGGCCAGATGTATCAAAGCTTTTTGCATTCGCAAATGGTGCGAATGCCCGTTTGCGAATGCAAAAAGCCATTTCAGAATGTATCAAAGACATTCTGAATGCAATTTTAAGGAAACGCTAAAATAGCGATTCCTTAAAATTGCGACCCTGTTTAGAGAGTTGCAAATTGCGACTCTCTAAATAAGAAATCGCAAATAAGGAATCCTTATTTGCAATTTCTAAAGCACATGTAACAAGCAATTCCTTAATGCGAACTGGGCATTAAGGAATCACTATTTACCACCAAGTTGAGCTTGGTGGTAACCATGTGCAAATTTTTTTAATTGCATTTAAAATGCATTTTTTAAATTTACATGTAAAGCGCACATGCCCTTTTGGCATGTGTTCACCTTACATGTTGTTAAAAAATATTTTGGGGTGCAGCAGAGGGGGCCTGAGGCCCACAGCACCGTGGACTTTAAATTTCCAAAAATTGCGAATTCCAGTTAGCAAGTCGCAATTTTGGAAATGCAAAAAATTCGCAAATATGGGCCTACAGGCCTATAGGTGCGAATGGGGGCCGGTATCGCAATTTGTGATTTGTTAGTAGCATTTGCGATTTTTAAGAATTCGCTAATACTGAATTGCAAATGTAATACATTGCATTTTGCGAATCAGAAATAGCGATTTCTTAAAAATCGCTATTTCTGATTCGCAAAAGGCATTCTTGATACATCTATCCCTTAGTTTTTTGCATCAAAATTGCAGTCGTGTGGGAGAGAACTACTGCCATATGATCAAGTGACCACGAGTGGCCAATTGTATTTCTCAGGTTTCTTAAGATCTTTCGATTAAGAGTTATACATTCCCCTCATTTTCACTTTTTGAACTGTCATGCAGTGAGCTAGAGTAAAAGTACTTCATGTGCATCAAAAAGTCATTAGCAAGAGCAGCATTCTTTCCATATGCCACTATGGAGTCATGTATAAATATGATAGGCAGAAAGAAAAAAATATTTGTTTCTTAGCATTGAATGTTCATACTCATTTTTATACGACAGGAGTGTAAGACAAGTTTTGTGTCTTTTTTAGCCTTCCAATATTGTCTAATAGTTGTCTGAAATGTTCTTTTTTTCTTTTATCAAGGTGGCAGTGCGTAGTAAAGCATCTGTTCTGGAAGCCACGGCGCCTCAAGGAACGATTCGCCTGTCTAAGCCCAAACCCAGGAAGACATCACCGTGCTTCCCACTAGAGAGACCAGAAGTGCCGATTCGACCAGTAAAGCATCACTAGTTATATTAACTTGTGCTTCAAAAGATATTTTAATATCCTTTGCATGCGGGACACATTATTTTTCTTTCAAAAGACTACTAATGCACGTGCTGTCATTCAGTTTGTGCTTCAGGGATCTGAATTACGAGTTGTGTGCTAAGTATCACACTTTCGGGGTTGTCCCCTAAAAGATTCTGGCAGGTCAAACCTACCGAAATTTATTGGTGGGAAATAAATGGAAAAAAACATAAAATAGGTAATTAAAAATGCATTTTGTGATGTATCAAGTTCAATTTCCAATTCGGTATCTTGTTACCGAATCGCAAATTGGATTTGCGACTACATATCATTCGGTATTAGGAAGGGGCGTGTCAAGGGCGGCCCTTACTCACACTGAATCGCAAGGGTATGTATGATTGTTTTGGGACCGTGAATGCAGTCGCAAAACAATCGCAGTTAACACCAAATCAATCGCAGTTAACACCAATTTCAAATTGTTATTAACCCATTAGCAAAGGTGAAGGGGTCCCTAAGGGATCCCTTTCCCTTTGTGAATGCATGCAAAAACATTTTTAAGAGCAGGCAGTGGTCCCATGGACCACTGCCTACTCTTGAAAAATGAAAAGAAAACTTTTCATTTTTCTTTTTTAAATGCATCCCGTTTTCCTTTAAGAAAAACGGGCTGCGTTTATAAAAAAAAAGATTGCTTTATTTAAAAGAAATCACAGACATGGTGGTCTGCGGAGCCCAGCAGGTCACCATCCCTGTGATTGCAGCCATTCGCAAAGGGTCGCAAATTGCAACCTACCTCGGGAATATTAATGAGGTAGGTTCAATTTAGAGCCCTTGCGAATCGCTACATGAAACTCCTGGATTTTCATACATTCCAATGGCGACTACTTAAGTGCGATTCGCAAACAATCGCAATTGGGTAATCACTATTGGAATTAATGATACACCTGGCTCTTTTTGTCATGTACAATCCCTATTTCGCGAGTCTGTAAGCTGATACGACTTGCAAAATAGGGATTGCGACTCGCTAGTAGGAAGGGGCGTGCCAAGGGCATCCCATCCTAATACCAACTTGCAGGCACATGTATGATTGTTTTGCTCCCTGGAATGTAGTTGCAAAACAATTGCAGTTACCACCAACTTCAAGTTGGTGGTAACCCATTCGCAAACCGGACCCTTTCCCCTTTGTGAATGGGGCAACAATATTTTTTCAGAGCAGGCAGTGGTCCCACGGACCACTGTCTACTCTGCAAAACATGAAACTGAAACGTTGAATTTTTCTTTTGAAAATGCATCCTGTTTTTCTTTAAGGAACACAGGCTGCATTAAATAATAAACTGCTTTATTTAAAAGGCAGTCACAGACATGGTGGTCTGCTGAGCCCAGCAGGCCTCCAGCCCTGTGACGGCTTATTCCTAATAGGTCGCAAATTGCGACCTACCTCATTAATATTCATGAGGTTGGGCTATTTGCGTCCCACTACGAATCGCAAATGAAACTCTAAAGGGTTTCATACATTTGAATTAGTGATTTCCTAATTGCGATTCTTGGGAAATCGGTCATTCAAACGTTCGTACATGGGCCCTAAATGCCAGACACATTTCCTGTCCTCTGCTTTTTTGTGTTTAAAAAAAACCCTTCGCCGTTGAGCAAGGTGAGGGAAACAGTACAAGTAACTCATGCAATTTCCATGTATGGGGAGTTGAATCCCCACTCTCTCTTCAACATGGCGGGCAGGTGTAAATGATCTCCTGCACAAAGTATGCCGAAGTAGCGCCTCGACCTCGCCCTGGGGCTGGAAGGAAAGGGTTGACATGCAATGAGGCAGTAATTAGCCCTTGACATTAGGCCCAGCAAGCGATATGAAATCCCTCCTCCTGTAATAGTACAGCATTGGAAGGAGACAAACTGCAACACCGTGGCAGCTCCTAATGTGCAAATGAATGTTCTCCTGCTCTTGGGAAAGTAGAGATTTGGGCACATAACACATTGGCTCAGACCATAAAAGGGGGTGGGCTAGATTGAAGCCTTTCTTCCGTTTTTCTATCTCTCATATGTCCTTTCTGATAAGCCGGGAAAGATCGGCATTATAAAGCAGACCCGCTTCTTTCCAATGTGTGTACCACAGAGTGGGCTTCTCCTGCGTTCCTGCTTTTTGACAAAAAAACTTTTTCCCCTTCACCCCTATGTTCTTGGACATAAGAAGCTAGAGGAAATGAGTATCTTCTGTATACATGGGTAAGAAGTGTACTCGTATTTTTAAATGATTCGCTATGTACAA
This sequence comes from Pleurodeles waltl, assembly GCF_031143425.1. NCBI lineage: Eukaryota > Metazoa > Chordata > Amphibia > Caudata > Salamandridae > Pleurodeles > Pleurodeles waltl. The sequence continues at coordinate 177,446,330 of NC_090437.1, forward strand.
TTCATTTTCGATTTTTTATCTGTCTATCGTCTGGAAAAGAAATATACAGCAAGGTTACATGCCACTTAAACCAAAAATGTGCCTTACATCTCAGGAACGGCTAGATGAAAATATGGCAAACCAAAATAGGCAACGAGTGATTGAAAGAAAATGTGCCATTATAATCTGGTGAACTTTGATCATATATTGTCTGAATATTGCATGGCAAAAGTTGATCTGCACCGAATTTGGCACGCTTCAGACTTGAATTGACTTCTGTCCCCTATGTTTTGTGAAAATTAGTCAAGAGTGGCAGTGTTATTGAGGGTGCAAATAAATGGGATTTCCCAGGAGCTCGGTGTCGACCTTGACTATGGAGTGGATTGTGAGTCTATATATTTATATATAGTTACTTAAAAAACCAAAGGTTACAGGGGCGTTATAGTTTGGCTCAAATTTAAACGTACAAAACCATAGAAATTCACCAGTTATAGTTGGATTTACCTCAGGTAACTATAAATCGTGCCCTAAGGTAACTGTAAATCGCGCCCCATGCAAAGCACATTTTTTCATAAAAAAATTTACTACAAATATTACATTGATATTATCAATGATGTTATGAAGGATGGCATGAGTGCCGATATTTGTGGGGTAATTAACAGTGCATGGCGAGAGCGCGAGTTATAGCCCATGGTTTCGTACATTTAAAATGTGAACCTAACTATAACCTCCCTGTAACCTTTGGTTTTCTAAGTGAATTTCTATGTTATTTTTAAAATTCTATTTTCTAACTATAAAGTCTCTGTAACCTTTGTTTTTTTCAGAGAATTTCTATGTTTTTTTTAACGAATAGTAATTTTAATTACTATATGTTAATTCAACTGTTAGCCTTTGGCTGTGCGCTGTGGCGGTTTTCCACAGGCCCTGGCCTCCAGCCAGGACGTTATGGCAACCCCCTATAAGCACCCAACCTTGCACCGTGTATGGCTTTCACCTGTGTGCAAGGGAGGTTGCCCGCAAGACCTGGCCTGCAGCCAGACCCTGCGGCCAACACCCCCTAACCACCCAAACACATGCTGTGCACAGCCCTTTGGCTGTGCGTGGCAAGAGTTGGGCTTCTCTGGGCGTGAGAATAGGTGGGAGAGTGTGTATCTGGGGGTGAGAGTGGCTGTCAAATGTCTGGGTGAGAGAGTGCGTACACCAGTGTTTTAGTGGGTGCACCAGTGTTTGCCTGGGTCTGTGAGTGGGTACATAAGGGTGTCAGTGGGTCTGTGTGTGGGTGTGTGGGGGTTCCTGAAGAAACCTTCGGCCGACCCATCAGAACTAAAGAATTTCTGGCCCATCTCGCTGCTACCGTACCCCGCCAAAGTACAGGAGAAAGCAAACAACATACAACTATGGAATTTCATCGAGGCCAACAACTCCCTGGACAGCTCCCGGTCTGGCTTCCGAGCAAACCACTGCACAGAGACAGCCCTCCTGGCAGCCACCGAAGACATCCAATTACTCCTAGACCGGGGCAATACCGCAGCGCTCATACTCCTCGACCTCTGAGCAGCTTTCGACAAGGTCTCCTACAGCACCCTGCGCACCAGACTCCACGACATAGGAATCCGCAGAGGAGCCCTGGAATGGATCCACTCCTTCGTCTCCAGGAGGACCCAGTGGGTCAGACTCCCGCCCTACACATCCAGACCCACAGGAGTCAACTGCGGAGTCCCCCAAGGATCCTCGCTGAGCAACACACTGTTCAATGTATACATGACCCCTCTCGCAGCCATTGTCAGAAGCCACAGTATGAACATCGTGTCATATGCCAATGACACACAACTCATCATTTCTCTCATTGAAGACCTGGATACTGCCAAAAGGAACTTCCACTCAGGAATGGAAGCCGTCACCACCTGGATGAGAGAAAGATGCCTCAAGCTCAACTCTGACAAGACTGAACTCATCTTCGGAAACACCACCTCAGCTTGGGATGACTCCTGGTGGCCAACATCCCTCAGCGCCCCCCTGCACTGACTGAGCACGCCCACAACCTAGGCAACATCCTCAACTCCTCCCTATCCATGGCAGGTAAACACAGTCTCCTCCTCCTGCTGGCACACACTCCACAAACTTTGGAAGATCTTCAGATGGATCCCAGCAGACTGTCGCAGGACAGTCACCCATGCCTTAGTCACAAGCAAGCTCGACTATAGCAAGTCCATCTACGCCGGCACCTCAACTAGAAATATAAAAAAACTACAACTCATACAGAATGCCACCACCAGACTCATTCTGGACTTCCCACGCCGAGAACACATCTCCCAACACATAAGGACCCTCCACTGGCTACCGGTCGAGTAGCGAATCACCTTCAAGCTACTCACCCACACGTACAAGGCCATACACAACGCAGGACCAGCCTACCTGAACCACTGGGTCTCTTTCCACACTCCTGCCAGATCCTTCCGCTCCACCCAGATCGCCCTGGCCACCTTCCCTCACATCCGCAAAACCACCACCGGAGGACGATCCTTCACCTACATTACAGCTAAGAGCTGGAAGAACCTCCCCCTCCACCCCAGTCAAAGCCCGTTGCTCACCATCTTCAGGAAGAACCTCAAGACGTGGCTCTTCAGATGAGGACCCTCCCACCCCAGCTCCCCTCCCTCAGCACCTTGAGACCCTCACGGGTGAATAGCTGCGCTTTACAAAAACTGATTGACTGATTGACAGTCCGAGTGGGTGTGTGAGTGGGTGCATAACTGTCTAAGTGTGTCTGTGATTGAGTGTGTGCGGGTCTGACTGGGGCTGTGAGTGCTTGAGAGTCTGAGTGGGTCTGTGAGTGGGTGCATGAATGTCTGAGTGGATCTGTGAGTGGGTGCGTGAGTGTCTGAGTGGGTCTGTGAGTGGGTGCGTAAGTGTCTGAGTGGGTGTGTGAGTGGGAGAAATTGAAAGAGAGAAAGAAAGTGAGAGGGAGAGAGAGAATTGTTTTAGGCTTTGATATACTTAGAATGGGTTATTTGTGTACAATTTAAAATAAGAAATGTATTTATTATTTAAGAAAATAAGAATTTATTTGTATTTTTTTAAAAAAGATAATGAGTCCACCTGGTCTTGAACCTCCAATGCTCAATGTGAAGGTCTGCAACCTTCACACTAAGCTATGGATTTAAATGTTTTTTTTTTTTTTTTTTAGCCCTTAATGCGTTATCCGGCATGGCAAGGGAGCTCTCAAGGGCTCCCCTGTGGTACTTATATTGTTTTCATTTATTTATTAATGTTAAAAAATGAATATTTTTTATTATAAAAAGCCCTTTACGGGCTATGTGGTACTGTGGAGGAAGCCTTAAGACTTCCCTTGCAGTGCTGTTGCTTCAGCAAGCACGGAGCTGCTTTGACAGCAGCTCCATGCTTGCTGAAGCATTTCATCTCTGTCTCCTGCACATGTGCAGGGAACAGAGATTAAAGCTTTGGGTTTTGACAGCAGGACCTCATGCTACTCCAGTCATTCGTATGTTTCTTAGCATAATGTTTTTCAACGGCATAGCTCTGATCCTGGTGTTGTATGGCTCTCATGTGCTCAAGTATTCTTTTCTTTAAAAAACATGTGGTACTCCCCATATACTACAGTGCATACTCACATTCAGTAAGGTAGACAACATATTGGCTGTTGCATGTGATTCTCTGTGTGATGTTAATCTCTATTCCTTTACAATCTCTGAGTGTCTTAACATTTTTTACTACCTTACATGCTTTGCAGTGATTGCACGTATAAAATCCTCTATTTTCTTCCATCAGCCTATTTTGAGTTAAGGGTGCTATGTAGTGACTCTTAACAAGCATATGCCTCAAAGATCGCAATCTTCTGTATGTGACTTGGGGTTTTGGACAAATGAGTTGTTAGATGTGTGTTGCTCTTTAAAATGTTTTATTATTTTGAAGATTTTATCAATGTCCTTACTCTCTTTTCTATAGGTAAGGATTAAACGTGAGCTGTTTGCCTCTTGTGTTGTTTCAATAGATACTTTCTCCATCAGAGTTTGTTGTTGGGTCCTGGATCTTGCCCTAGTGGCACTTGGGGCCAGATGTTCAAAGCTTTTTAGTGGTCTCAAACGTTCCGATTCGCAGAATCGGTCCATTTCCGACCGCTAAAAAGATGTCTGGTATGCTCAAATGCAAAATTGTGATTCGGTATTAGGTAGGGGAGTGTTTTGGGCGTCCCTTCCTAAAACTGAATCACAGTGGTATGACTAAATGTTTTGCAACCGAAATGCTGTCACAAAACATTTGCAGGTTACCATCAATTCCAAATGGATGGTAACCCATTCGAAATTGGGAACAGGTCCTCAAGGGACCCCTTCCCCTTTGTGAATGTCTGTAAAAGCATTGTTTAAGAGCAGGCAGTCGCCCCACGGACCACTGCCTGCGCTTAAAAAATGAGAGGAAAACTTTTCATTTTCTGTTTTTTAACCACATCCCGTTTTTCTTCAAGGGAAAAGGGTTGTATTTTTAAAACAACGATTGCTTTACTAAAAGCAATCACAGACATGGTGGTTTGCTGACCCCAGCAGGCCACCATCCCTGTGATGATTTGCGATTCCCAGTGGGTTGCAAAGCCAGACCTACCTCATGAATATTGATGAGATAGGTCTATTTACGACCCACTGGGAATAGCAAATGTAACTCAGTGGAGTTTTGAACATTTGAATTTGGGATTACTTAATTACGATTCACATTGAATCGCAATTAGGAAGTCGCAATTCCAAACATACATTCATCTGTCCCCTAGTTGGATGTGGGCTCTTAGATAACTCCTGCGAAGCCACCTTTGATTCACATCTTCAAGCTGTGCTTCCATATCTTTATCAACCGAGCAGTTGCGCCTGGTATGTAAAAACTCTCCAAAGGAATGCTCTTTAGTAGTGGTTTCGGATGAAGACTGGTTCCATGGAAGGTACTCTTTGTTGCTGTTGGATTCCCAAACATAGTTGTTTGTATTTGATTGTTCTCAATATATATCCGGATGTCAAGAAAATTAATCTGTGCTGCACTAATGTTGTAAGTGAACTGTAATCCACAGTGATTATGATTCAACATATTGAAATAAAAGATTAATTCATTCTCAGTTCCGTCCCAGATCACAAATAAACCATCTATAAATTGTAACCACAGCACAATGTTGGAGAGATGCTTTCATAATAATTCTGCCAGGCCACTTTCTTCTTTCACCAGCCCATAGTAAGATTTGCATAGCCGGTGAGAAGAAAACCCCCACTGCAGTTTTTCACACTTCTTGGTAAATTATATGGTTGAATCAAAAAATTTTGTTATGGAGGCACAGTTCAATCGTTTCCAAAAGCATTTCGCAGTGCCTTTTTTCCTTAATGTTTCTCTGTCTCTGGAAATATCCGACTCCGTGGAGGCCAATTTCATGGCAAACAGATGTGTAGAGTGACACCACATTGACAGTAACTAACAAGTAGTTTGGTTGCCATGTGATGTCATTGACAGCTCTCAAGAAGTCACCAGTATCTTTTATGTACAATGTTGAGGAGGTCACTGTTGGGGTAATGTGATAGTCTACATGCCTGTCTGGACATATTTTCAAATAATCCACAGCCAGAATCAATCGGCCTTCTGGGAGGGTTAACAAATATATATATATATATATATATATATATATATATATATATATATATATATATGTATATATATATATATATATATATATATATATATATATATATATATATATATATATATATATATAGAGAGAGAGAGAGAGAAAAACACAGGTTAAATGGATGTCATATTTGGGTGAAAATGGCAGTTAGGACATACCATTTTAAACAAACAGAGCTGCTGGAATTCACCTGTCATACTGATCGCAATTCACTTATGCCCTAAAGTAACTATAAGATGTGTAGCGTGTGGCGTGGACAGCGGCCAGGCTCTCTACCTGACCCCTGCTGTCGCCCTTATCCCCGGGGTGCCCTAAAACCCACAATGCTTGGCCTTTTGACGTGCCCGGCATGGGGATAGTCATGCCAGGACCTCAGCCCAACCGCCACTTGCACCCAATACCTGCCAGCATATGCCCTTAGGCGTTAGCCTCACTACGAAGGGCAGAATTTGCAATGCTCTGTATAGAAAGGTTTGAAATCTGCTCCTACTTCCATAGGTTTCTTGATGCTTTTGGATGCTTTTGGTTTAGATTTCCAGTTTTTATGGGAGTCATAAAAATGCCCTGTTGTATTCCTGGTACAGCACAACTGTGATACTACTGCTCATCTCTAAGTGGATTGTTTACCAGACATACACCTGACCTAAGTATGGTAAAACTGTGCATTTCCAAGGCTTACATTGTTTTTTTGTTTTTTTTTGACACAGGGACAATTCTTTTCCCCACTGGGAAGTAGATTGTTCACTAGGCATACACTTGACGTAAGTATGGCAAAATTGTGCATTTGCAAGGCTTACATAAACTTGGGAACACACTTCAACCTTGAACAAAAGTAACCTTTAGTGATTTCTTGGGAACAGCATCAAAAAGGTCATGAATACCAACAAACCTAAGAGTTAGTGGTTGTTCAATACACCTCCAAAGATCATTCCATTGCATTTTTGCCTAAAGTGCTCTCACGTTGAAAGTGGGCATTTAGGTGATACTTTCTTACCAACATAACGGTAAAGTCATCTACTGCGTCTCTGCTGGGCTATCAGAGGTGGGGCTTTTATACCTCAGTAGATTTGAGGGCCATCTACCTATCTCTAACTCTATCCCACTGTTTGTTCGACTCTGGACTAATAACCAGTGGGTATGTTTTATTATAACATGGACCGGTTTGCCTCTTAGTCTCAAGAGAAATATGGCTCTCACTACCTTACTTTGTGACGGTTGTCACTGGTAAATAGTCATTGCTGGCAAGCACATGTTACAGATGTTTCTGTAGCTGAGCTTCAAAAGAATGGTCAATCTAATTAAAAAGTTAGAGTACCCTTTGGAAATATAGTTCTGATATTCTTCACGAGGCATACAGGTAGGTTGTTTTTTAGACATTCCTTTGACTTGAGCACCACCTGACAGTTTGCAGTCACAATCACATCCAAGGTTTTCACATGTTAGACCAAAATTTGACTGCGTGTCTTTGGTCTCAGTCAACTGGATTCAAAAGTTTGGGATGTAGGCTAGCCAGCTATTCCGACCACCACAGCCTCTGTTCCAGTGCCAGTTGGGACCAGTCGATTCTCTTGCAATCAGATAATCAAGTGTTTTTCCTGTGGTGGATTGCAGGTTCTTTAGAAGCTTGCTATCCACCTCATAGTCGTCCCACTAACTAACTGTTTGTTGTCATCAAACAGCTGGAAATGAAGATATTATTTAGATACCAACTCAGCTAGAAGATGTGTAGATATTAAAAAGAGTGGGACTGGGAGGAACATGGTGTCATCCAGAAATAGAGCAAAGCAACTGGTGATAGCAAGTTGGCCATCATAACGCTTTTTTAATATAAAGTTTTTTATTGGCATTTTCAGATTATTCCATATAACAGATATTTACAATTTCCAAGGGTCAATATACAACAGAGTGGGGCTAACAACTCTTTTGAGAGAATCATCTTCACATAAGTCATAGTAAGATTAAAGAGATTAACAAGTATTGCACTTGGTACAACCTGTTGCCTCATAAATTGGCTTCTCCTATATCATGCACGACACACACCGCTGAAGAAACTTTGAAATATGAGTGAGGCTGACCTCCAGTAACGAGCAATATCTAGCTAGGTGAGTATAGACCATACGTTCAAGAGACATTTGGCATATTTGTTGGCATCCATGCCTCCTAAAATGTGAAGAATAGCTGACTTTGGGAATACGGTTACAGTCTAACTCAAAGGGCTCTTTTGTTACATTCAGGTAGGATTGATTAACTCTACAACACCATATTATATGAGAGAAATCTTGCACTTCAGAGTGACACCGAGGAACATTGGAGAAGAACTCTGTATTTGGCATAGCCTTTTTCTAGTATAATAGACCCTGAGTTGATATTTGGATTGGGAAACCTGTATTGAAATGAGATAACTACTTCTCTGGGTGACATCTGTAGGAGGCTGGCCTGGTTTGTAGTGGGTAACTAAGGTACTTACACCAGGTCCAGTTATTCCTTATTAGTGAAATGTAGTAGTGTTCTAGCAGCTTAGGCTGTCTAGAGGTAGCTGTAGCAGAGGAGCTTAGGCTGAACTAGGAGACATGTAAAGCTCCTTCAATACCACTATAGTTGCACAGTGCCTATACAAAATAAAAGACAATACTCAGTGTTACCGAAAATAAAGATACTTTATTTTAGTGACACAAGGCCAAAAATATCTTAGAGACAATACTCCTTCTGGAGGTAAGTATTATACACAATATATACACTAGAAACCAAAATCAGGTAAGTAAATAGACATAGAATGGTGCAAAAGTAGAAAATACAATAGAATGCAATAGGGCTAAGGGCAACACAAACCATATACTTAGAAAGTGGAATGCGAATCACAAATTCCCCCCTAGGCAAGTGTAGTGTGTAGAGGGGCGCTGAGAATGTAAGAAAACACCAAAGGTAAGTAACGTATCCCACCCCAGAGCCCAGGAAAGCATGAGTAAAGTACTGCAAGTTTCCTCAGGACACACTACAAGACGTGATAAGACATATTGCAAAAATCAAGCAAGACTGCAATCAACAACTGGTGGATTCCTGGACCTGAAGACCTGTGAAGAGAGGAGACCAAGCCCAGAAGTCGCAGAAGATTCCAGGAAGGACAGGAGCCCCTGCCAACCTAGAAGATGGTGCAAGAGTGGATTCTCCAGTTAGAAGAAGAGTACAAAAGGGCACCAAAGAAGATGGCTGCGGGTTCCTGCATGGTGCAGGGGATGTCCCACGTCGAGTTGTTGGATGCAGGCTGTTTGCGTCGCTGGATTCCGCCAACAAACCTTGGTTCACGCAAGTTTGCGGTTTGCATCAAAGTGGCACTGCCTGGACCCAGGAGGGACCTGGGGGTCTTAACTTGGACCGAGGAGACAGAGGGGTCTATCAGCACTGGAGAGAGCCCACAGAAGACCAGGCAGCACCCACGGGAGTCCCAGGACACGGGGACAAAGAAAATGCAAAATGCTTTCGTTGCAGCACAACAAAGGAAGGTCCCACGCCACTGGAGAACAACTCAGCGAGTTGTGCGTCGCAGGATGGAGTGCTGGGGACCTGGGCTACATTGTGCACGAAGGATTCTTGGAAGAAGTGCACAGAAGCCCAAAGGAGCTGGGGATGACGCGGTGCACAGGGGTGCTGTCGCAGCATGGGAAGGCAAGCTCTTACCTCCACCAAATTTGGACAGCTGGACCTTAGGATAGTCTGGGTCACGTCGGTCCACCACCTGTGTTCCAGGGAGCACGCTCTTTGTCAGGAGAGGAGTCCCAGAGTACCGGTTGTTTTCGCAGAACGGTGCCTGCAGAAGCAGGTAAGTGACTCCGTCACTCCACAGGAGATTCCTTCGGTTCTTCTGGTGCAGGGTGAAGACTGGGAGTCTTCAGAGCGTGCACACCTTAGAAACTGTTGCAAATGCTGGCTGGAGCTGAAGTTGCAGGTCACAGGCGTCGTCCTGGATACTTTGTTGCAGTTACAGCGGTTCCTGGAGCAGTCTGCGGTTGATCCGATGGTCAGAAGCTGAAGCAGAGGATGCAGAGGATTCCTGGAGGAGTCTTGCAAGCTGAATCTGAGGAAACACCCAGAGGAGAGACCCTATATAGCCCTGAGAGGGGGATTGGCTACCTACCCAGGTTTGCACCTATCAGGAGGGGTCTCTGACGTCACCTGCCACTGGCCTCAGAGGTCTCCAGAGTGTCTCCACACCTTGGAATCCAAGATAGCTAATGCTAGTGACAACCTGGAGGAGCTCTGGGCACCACCCCTGGGGTGGTGATGGACAGGGGGAGTGGTCACTCCCCTTTCCTTTGTCCAGTTTCGCGCCAGAGCAGGGACTGGGGGGCCCTGAACCGGTCTATACTGGCTTATGCAAGGAGGGCACCTTCTGTGCCCTTCAAAGCATTTCCAGAGGCTCTGGGAGGCTACCCCTCCCAAGCCTGTAACACCTATTTCCAAAGGGCGAGGGTGTAACACCCTCCTCCCAATGGAAATGCATTGTTCTGCCTTCCTGGGACTGAGCTGCTCAGGCCCCAGGAGGGCAGACACCTGTCTGTGAGGTGGCAGCAGCTGGGGCTGCAGTGGAAACCTCAGAGAGCTGGTTTGGCAGTACTGGGGGTCCATGGTGGAGCCCCCAGGATGCATGGGATTGGCCCCCCCAATACCAGATTTGGAATGGGGGGAGAATTCCATGATCTTATACACCTCACATGGCCATATTCAGAGTTACCATTGTGAAGCTACATATATGTATTGATATAAATGTAGTGCACGCATGTAATGGTATCCCCGCACTCACGAAGTCTGGGGAAATTGGCCTTGGACAGCGTGGGGCCACCTTTGGTAGTGGCAGGGTGCCCTCACACTTAGTAACTTTGCACCTAGCTTTCAGTAAATGAAGGTTAGACATATAGGTGACTTCTAAGTTACTTAAGTGCAGTGAAAATGGCTGTGAAATAGTGTGGGCACTGTTTCACTCAGGCTGCAGTGGCAGTCCTGAAGAAAGGTTTGTCTGAGCTCCTTATGAGTGGCAAAAGAAATGCTGCAGCCCATAAGGATGTCCTGGAACCCCAATGCCCTGGGTACCTAGGTACCATATACTAGGAACTTATAAGGGGGGTCCAGTGTGCCAATTGGAATTGGAATATGAAGGCAATAAGCTATAGTGACTACTTTGGTGAGTAGAGAGCGCATAAGCACTGGAGTTCTGGTTAGCAGAACTTCAGTGACACAGTTAAGCACACACATTAGGCAACAAACTATGAGCACTTGGGTCCTGGCTAGCAGGATCCCAGTGAGACAGGCAAAACCCACTGACAAACAGGAAGGAATTTGGGTGTAACTTGCCAAGAAAGATGGTACTTTCCTACACAGATTATTGTTCACTGACAATATAGTACCTTTATGTACTAACCACAGAACCCACTTACTTAGTGTGTGAGGTAGTTCTGTTAATGTAAGACAGTGATGAATCTTTTTTCATATTTATTTCCCTATCTTTTTATAATGGATCACTTTTTGTGTCTGTTTGTGTTAGACACACTTCCAATTTCTTTCTGAAACCTCACTATTTTGAAAATGTGAAAACATATGTGGCTGTTGTTCCCCTTATATGAACAAGCTCTCATGCTCTTTTAGTGGCTGGCGTTTAGATTCATGAAAGGGTGCCAAAGAAATCCCATATAAAAAGGGTTGCCATGGCTCGTCTGGAAATTATCATCCCATCATCCTTATCAATAACATACAAAAAGATATTTAGGAAACACTTACTACATGAGCTTTATACTGTGGATGGGCCAAAATCAAATACTGCCCCATTTCCAGGCTGGATTTAGCCCGAGGTTAGTACTATGGATATGTTCTTTTGTTTCCATCCTCTACTATAGAAAACGGTGGACATGTACCAGGGGCATTTGTATGACGCTTTTGTAGATTTGTGAACAGCTTTTGATCAGAGCCTAGAGGCATGGAACATATTATTTGATCAAGTAGTCCCCCCAAATTTATTGACAGGAATAATGCAGCTATACTCTGGTTATTATGTACAAGTCTACGTAGAACCAATGGATGAAATCATTATTAGAAGAGTAGTGCAGAAGGGTTGCACCCTTGCTCCTATTCTTTTTTCTGTCTTTGCCATTAGTTATATCATGTGCTTTGTTGTGAAAATAATTCTTGAATACTTGCAGACCAAACGTTCTGGCTTGATTGTTTTGCTGACCTCCAAAAAACCTATGGGCTTGCAAGTCTTATTTGAAAATTTCAGACAGTTTAGTTCTCCACACAGTCTGAACATTAATGCCTCCTAGACTAAGGGGGTCATTCCTACATTGGCGGGCGCAGCCCGCCAAGCGGGAACCGCCACTTGGCCGCTCCGCGGTCATAAGACCGCGGAGGCCATTCAGACTTTCCTGCTGGGCCGGCGGGCGCCCGCCAAGGGAGCGCCCGCCGGCCCAGCGGGAAAGGCCCTGCAACATTGAAGCCGGCTCCGAATGGAGCCGGCGGTGTTGCAGGGGTGCGACGGGTGCAGTTGCACCCGTCGCGATTTTCACTGTCTGCTATGCAGACAGTGAAAATCATGCTGGGGCCCTGTTAGGGGGCCCCTGCACTGCCTATGCCAGTGGCATGGGCAGTGCAGGGGCCCCCAGGGGCCCCACGACACCCGTTCCCGCCATCCTGTTTCTGGCGGTGAAAACCGCCAGAAACAGGCTGGCGGGAAGGGGGTCGGAATCCCCATGGCGGCGCTGCTTGCAGTGCCGCCATGGAGGATTCTCCCAGCCGGGGGTAATCCGGCGGGAAACCGCCGGACCCGGCTGGGCGACCGCGGCTTTACAGCTGCGGTCGGAATGCCATATGAAGCACCGCCAGCCTGTTGGCGGTGCTTCCGGCGACCTCCACCCTGGCGGTCATAGACCGCCAGGGTTGGAATGAGGACCTAAATGTATGACCTTTAACCACCATAGATCTTTCCATGGTTTTATACATGTGGGTGACTCTGTACTAGAGAGAGTCGCAGAATATGAGTACCTGGTTGACAGATTCTACTTCATGTTGACCTCAAAATGTCAAAAGTCAATTACTTTTAAATCATCGAGCAGCTGTCTGTCTTAAATTTGTAAAGTGGTGTAGCTTACATTCTGTATCACCTGCTTTGGAATGTTTTTGAGCCCAAGCTGTATGTGCTCTAAGATATGGCTCTGAGATATTAGACAACTGTAACATGGATGCACTGGCTACGATAGAAAGTATAGTTATTAAATTTCTCTTGAAATTACCACAGCATATGCTTATTATCCTGTTACAGTTTAATCTTGGCTTAGCTCATATTGCAAATCATAAGCATCTTTTATATTGGTTACTCATTTGATCATCATGGGAACTGGATACATTCAGAAGTACTCTTTTAGATGTCAAACAAAAGCCTTCAGTTCTCAAGATTTTGTGTTTGAATCATATCAAAACTGGTTGGATCTTTTGGGCTTGAGTGAATATGGGTTGAATCCACTACTGATTCTCTCTGATGGTGTTAGAATGGTAAAACCTTAATATTTTGAATTTATACTTGCAAGATGGCTAACAGATATACTCAATGAGAGACTTACTGACTGCTTGTTAACAACCAAAATGATATATGATGTACCTGCATCATGCCGAAAGCCATCAAGAACCTCAACAGCTGGATCAGCGCATGCACAAGCATCCTGACTCCCCTCAAGCTCAACCCAATAGCAAGAGCTCAACCACAGGCCAGCGGATACAGGGAGGAAAGTTACTTCAAGCATCTGGAGCGAAAATGGAGTACAAGAATTGACACCAAATAAAGACATCTTCAAACACCATGCACACAGCTCTTGCAGATTGCATCAATGCTGGCAACAGCAGCAGGGAAATATTTGCCATCATCAAAGATTCCCCACAACTCCTGCCTCCTCCAGCAACATCACCTCCTCACTAGACCTTTGCAAAAAAGTTGCAGAATTCTTCTGCAACAAAATCACTTCTTTTTATGACAACTTCAACCCTCAACTGGACCCTGTCTCTGTTGCAACACATCTGCCTGAAGATCAAGCCCTGACCTTGTGGCTCATTGTTACCACTGTTGAAACAGCTGCTACCATGAAGACCATACCCTCTGGCCTCATCTGACCTTTGCCTCCACCACGCCTTCATGAGGACTCATACCGATCAGGGAAGCACTAACACCTATTCTCAATGTTCCATTGACTCAGCCACATTCCAGGACACCTAGAAACATGCCACTGTCATGCCTTTGCTCAAGAGACTATCCGCTGGCCCAGCCACACTTTTCAACTACAGACCCATCTCCTCATACCATACCTGGCGAAGGAAGCCACACAGTCTAAATTATGGCCCAAACACAGTACAGAAACAGCATTCACTGCTGCTATAGACAGCATCTTCAGGATCCTTAAGAGAAGAGAAGTGGCTGCCATCATTCTCCTGGGCCTCTGTGCAACCTTGTCACAGTCTGACACCCCATCCACATTAGGGGCCTGCACAAGATTGGCATCCAAAGACCTGCTCTCCTGTGGATCTGCTCCTTCTTAACGGATATAACACAAGCTGTCAGCCTATCACCTTACTCCTCAGAAGCCCAAAAACTTGTTTGTGGAGTGCCTCAAGGTTCATCGCTCAGCCCCACTGTCTTCAACACATACACAATCCCTCTGGCCAATGTCATCTGCTCACAAATCAATATCTTCTCCTACCCAGCTGACATGCAACTCATACTCTCCCTCTCAGACAAGACCTCCAACATAAGAAAAAGGTTCACCCCCAGTGTGACCAAAGTCACTAACTGGATGAAAGCCAACTGCCTCAAGCTCAACACCAACAATACAGAGGTAGTGATCTTTGACAAGAACACCTTGCCATTGGACTCCAAAGGTTGTCAGCTGAACTCAGACCCACACCAGGAATCTTGTGATCATCATCAATAACAAACAGGACATAACTGCACAAGTCAATGTCATCACTGTATCCTACTTCCACACCCTAAGATGCTGAAGAAGTTCTTCAAATGGCTCCCAATCAACTCTAGAAAAAAAGTCACTCATGCCTTATGCAATAGCAAGTTGGACGGTGGGAACACCCTCTATGCCGGGATCACCAAGCAACTCACAAGAAGACTACAAACGATAAGGAACTTGACAGCCAGACATCCTCAACCTGGAACACAGAACTAACATCCCTCTAAACCTCTGGGAGCTCCACTGGCTCCTGATACACAAATACACTCATTTCAAACTCCTCACACACACGTTCAAGGCACCACACAACTTAGGCTCTACCTATCTGAACAGTTGCATCGCCTTCCACCAACCAGACACCTCTGTTCCACAGGACTCCTACTCGCACACATCCCACACATGTACAGAACATTGTCTTACATAGCTCCTAAAATGTAGAACCTCCCACTCCACATCAGAGCTATCGCCTCTCTTCTTGAATTCTGCAAGAAGCTAAATACCTAGGCTGTCAATAATAGGCAGGGCTTGGCACACACATCTGCCACAATACCCTCGCTGGCAATAGTGCACTTTACAAATAATGTAAAATTTGAGAAGTTTTTGGACTTTAATAACAGCCATTTAGCATACGTTTTATATATAAAATGTAGGTTAAGCATTTTTACGCATGCTGTTTTTACCCATAAGTGGCCTAATTCGAAACTCAAATCAAACCTTTGCCGGGTGTAGAATCTTGCCAAAGAAAATGAGGCGCACGTATTATTACTTTAGCTCCGTTATGTTGATCTTTATGAACCAAGCACTACTAGGTAGAGCTGTGGCTATGGAAGGTGAATACTAACATTCGATTAGTTTTTTTTCTGTTCAAGATTTTTAGTCAGTCTCTTTTTAAAAAAAATCAAAACATATCCCTGAATTGAGTCTGTATTGTATCATACTTGTTATATACTGTTTTATATTTGAACCTTTGCCTTACCAGATGAAGTCAGTGAATCGAGCTATTTTTCTATAGAGTTGAGTTATGTTTTTAAATAGCATTATAAGTTCTTTTGTATGCGTTACTGGGTTATTTAACCCAATCTAACAATAAATTGAAACATTTAATTGAATTTGACCATTGTTTTTATAGATTCATTTGAAATGGCCTGTAAATGATTTAATGATTATAAACCACAATCAATTCCCCTATTTTCTCACCTTCTTTATTATTTGCAAGATCTCTGCATGTACGAGTCAAAAATGTAACCTTTACTGCTCTAGAAGGGAAACTCATATGATGGGTGGTGCATGCTCTTTAAGTGTAATGTTCATTATTATTATTGAGTATTTTACATTTGTTTTACTTGTTTGAACAACATTTTGTGTCTGATGTGGTTTTTATTATCCTATCTTCGGTGGGTTACGAATGTACCTTGTTATGTGTCACTACTCGCCTATGTCAAATTGGCAGCGAAACCACTCGATTTCTATTGACTGATTCACTTTTCATACATATGATGGTGTCTTAAAGAATCCCACCAGATACTCTCCTCTTTTTTACTTTTGCAGATTTCAAAGATGGCAAGGTATGCAGTGGCAACTCCAAGAATGGTAGAGTTAGCCAAACCAAAACATTTTTCCACAGAATGCCAGCCAGGTCGAAGCGAGATTTGGAGCGTGTCAAGGAGAACTGCAAGAGCAACAGCAACACCAAGGACTCTGGAATTAGCACAGCCAGCGAAAAGGTATGTTTCACCAGAAAGAACTAGAAACAACTCTATTTTTATATGTATGTGTTTTTGAATAGTTAAGTTGCTGACTTCACTAGTTAAGTTTTTAAGTTTACGTTGAACGAGGAGCGCACAAAGGGCAACGTGCTCAGATTTCCTCTTTTACTAGGAGCCCAATAACAATGAAAAAAATTAATAGAAAACTTTTCATTTTTATTTTTTAAATGCATCTCGTTTTCCTTTAAGAAAACAGGGCTGCATTAAAAAAAACAGCATTATTAAAAAAGTAGTCACAGACATGGTGGTATTCTGACCCCAGCAGGCCACCATCCCTATGAGTGCGGCCATTCGCAGATAGGTCGCAAATTGCGACCTCCCTCATGAATTAATAAGTCAGGTCCTTTGCAACCCATTTGAGAATCGCTTACAGCTTTCTCAGACACTGCTATACATTACATATTGTGACTCGCAAAAAAATGCAAATTGCTAGTCAAAATCTGTAATGATCATACACTGGGCCCCTAGATCTTTATTTTAGCATGAAATGTGTACTATCATCCAATTCATTTCGCTCTAAAAGATTTCAGCAAAAACACAAGAGCTGTGAAAAACAGCTGCTTGCGCTCTGTTCATTTTCTTTGTACCCATGATGCCACAGTAGGATTTTTACCGCACAGATTTGAAATTATGCAGAATTGCTTAGTGGCATCATTTTGGGAATTTCACATACGCGTAATGCAAAATATGAGAAAGTACGCAAGCCGTGTACATCACATGCAGTAGCGGGGTCAGCATGCCTCACAAGGTGGACAAACGCACTTCAGGGAGTAGCAGTGCAAGCAACCCTCACAAATGAGAAAGACGTACTGCAGCACTAGCAGATATACCTCATGTTATGTGAAATGAGGTCCTCACTGTTGCTTCCTGTCGCATTTAGCTCCGGTAGCCTCTATCCCCCACATTTTCAGTGTTCTCTGAAACACACACTCTGCCTAGAACAAGTGACCCGCTTCACAGCTCAGTCACTGAAGTAAGCAGGTATGCCTAGCCTGTACTGAGATGACCCAGAGTCTGATGCAGGTAGCAAAGATTGGTTAGCTGTCCTCCGTCGATGCCAAAAAGCGGTTCCTATCCCCAGTCTTTTCTCATTGATTGTAAGAGAAGGTGCCACTAACCAAGATTAGAACATTGGAATGTTGGTAGCTCCATTGAAAACAATGGAGTGCTGCGGGCTTTTACTGACCGGTAAAAGCCCGCAGCGCCAACATTCCAATGTTCGCTTTGTTCACAGCAACAGCTGTGAACAAAGCCTCACGGAGCCCGAGGGGATTTTAATCCCCTTGGGCTCCGTGAACCTTTTTTTTTTTTAATAGAACATTCTGCCCTGAGTGGCAGAATGTTCTAATAGCCTTAGAACCCGCCGTAGCGGGCTCTACCGGCTATTAAAGGCCCTTTCCCTTGTTAAATGCCCTCGCCTTCGGCTCGGGCATTTAACGCGGGAGCGGGCCTTTAATAGCTGGTAGAGCCCGCTACGGCGGGTTCTAAGGCTATATGAAGGACTTAAACAGGCTGCAAGAGCTGATTATATGCTGCATTTCTTCTGTCATTTGCACGCATACTGCACATATTTTACTTGAGTATGGTAGTTGTTTTAAATGATGTTTAAAATTCGTATTGATCTGGAATTGTATTGCTGACGATTTGGCCACTGTTGCTGCGGCTGTGAGATAGGGGAAGTCTTTTTGGTCAATTTAGACACCAGTGGGTCATTAGTCTGTTTTGACATGAGAAGTCCTTTTTCTATTTATAGAGCGGCAGCCGTTTTGGAAAGGCAGGTGCATGCCGTCATGTATCTAATAAGATCAAGAATTGGTAGCCCAATAGTTCTTGTCTATGCAAGAGTTTTTGGTTTGCAAATATGTTTTTGTTATGTTGTACACCAGCGTGGTTACTGTTCAGTTTGGCTAAAAGGTAGTGACATAGAGGATAGTGGCTTGGAGTGTTGTAGAGTAGAATGGCGACGAGTGGAGTAGAGTGTTGTAGAGTGGAGTGGCAGAGAGTGTTGCGTAATGGAGTGGCACATTGTCAAAGACTGATGGTGAGTATATTAGTGTAGTGCAGTGGCATTGAGTGCAGTGGCATTGAATTCAGTGCCATACAATGCAGCGTTGTAGAATGCAGTGGCATAGATTACAGTGGTGCAAAGTAGAGTGCAGTGGTACAGAGTGCAGTGGCAAAGAGTGGGATTGTGCAGAGTAGAATGGTGCAGAGCCGAATGGCGCAGACTAGAGAAGAGTGGCATAGAGTGCAGTTGCGTCGAGTGTGATTGCATACAGTAGAATGTCATAGAGCGGTGCAGAGTGGAGTGGTGTGGAGTTTAGTGATGCAGAGTGCAGTGGCGCAGAGTAGAGTCAATTGGCACTGAGTGCAGTGGCGTAGAGTGCAGAGTAGGGCTGAGTGGCATAGAGTGCAGTGGCATAGAGTGGTGCAGAGTAGAGTAGCATAGAGTGGTGCAGAGTAGAGTATAGTGTTGTAGAGTGCAGTGGCACAGAAGGCAGTGGCATAGAGTGGACTAAGGCAGAGTAGAGTGACATAGAGTTGAGTGGCATAGAGTGTAGAGTTGCAGAATGGAGTGTCAGAGTGCAGTGGTGCAGAGTGGAGTAGAGTGGTGTAGAGACCAGTGGCGTAGAGTAAAGTGATGCAAAGTAGAGTTGAGTGGTGTAGAGTAGATTGTTTCAGAGTACAGTGAAATGGCATAGAGTGGATGGTGCAGGGTAGAGTTCAGTTGTGTAGAGTGGCATAGAGTGTAGTGGCATAGAGTGCAGTGTTGAAGAGTGGAGTGTCAGAGTGCAGAGGTGCAGAGTAGATTAGAGTGGCGTACAGTGAATTGGCATTGAGTGCACAGAAATAGAGTTGAGTGTTATATAGTAAAGTGCATTGGCTTAGAATGTATTGGCAAAGAGTGTAGTGACATAGAGGGCAGTGTTGCAGAGTGGTGTAGTGTACAGTCTCATAGAGTGGAGTTGTGAAGAGTATACTGGTGAGGCCCAGACTGGAGGGGTGTAAAGTGCGTTGGCGAAGAGTACAATGGTGTAGAGTGGTGAAGAGTGCATTGGCACAAAGTAGAGTTGTAAAGGGTAGCGCAGAGAGGCGTAGCGTGAAGTGCCATAGAGTGCAGTAGCATAGAGTGGAGTGGTGTAAAATGGAGTGGTCCAGGGTAGAGTGCAGTAGTGTGGAGTGGTGCAGATTACAGTGGCATAGAGTGGAGTATGCATTGTGTGGTAGCACTCTGCCATTACAGACAACATAATTTCAATTGAAATGGCCATTACATTTGCACAGACATACAGTTTTACTGATAAAACTATATAGCCCAAAGACAAAAATGAGTGGAAATTGCATCACCTAGCACAGTGGTTCCCAAACCGTTTTGACCTGCGACACCGTTAACCTATTAACCGTTTGCCACAGCTTCACATTTTGTTATATTTTTTGGGTGGGTAAGGGGATGTAAGCCTGGCCTCAGGAGTACTTCCATTTTTAACCCTGAAAATAACTGGGTTGAAGCTGATGAAGGTATTATAATCATATAGGACCTGAAAGCCTAGAAATACGCCCATTGCCCCAGACCTACACCCTCAAATCTAAGACAATGCCCACAGGGAACTAGTGCCTAGTCTGGTATAGGATATAATGGAGTCCTGATCTTCCTTGCAAATGCTGTCGTAAACTCCATGGAAATGTCTAAATTCCCCACTTCAAATATTAGGGAACTGGAAAGTTTATTCAAAAAATGCGCACAAATAATAACATGGTGAACAAGAGAATGCTGAATTTGAATGTACAGAAAATATGTGTATCCATTTCCTGTAGTAATTACTTTTAAGGCCAACGACGTTGCAATGCACTTTTCTGGCCAGTGTCTGAGTTGACACTTCCATCCTATCAGCAGGACAAAAGCTGGCACAAACCGAGCCGAGATCCGATTTTTGCACAGAAAAGCCCCCTTCCCGAAAGCAGCATCGTATTAGCAAAAACTCAAATAGGAAATGAAATAAGTATTGATTTTGTTTTAATTTTTGTCTGAGTTAAGAAAAACGCAGCCATCCGTGAACAATAGGAGGATGTCAGAGTAGCCCGCCTGGTGCACATGTTCCATGATTTAAACACAGCTGTCGCCAGCAAAGCTCTCTGCAGGAAAAAAGAGCCTTGGAAACCAGAGCGTGTCACAGGCAGATAATTCATACACTGGGAACTACAACGTCTGATAAGAAACAGTGCGTTGGCTTAATGAAACATGGTGGTCACTTTGGAACAATACATGTTCTCTGATAAGACAGGTCTATGCTCAAAACACAACTCAACAATACAAATTCATAGTATGCTTTTTTAGGGTAAACGCACAATTGTCATTGTTCCCAGGTACGTCAACCTCGCTTTTGATATATATTTTAATTCACTGGCTGTTTAAATACGCATTTCTTAGGTTTCTAAAATAAGTGAGCTGTTCTGTGGAACAAGAATGCAATAATGCGTAGTACACAACACCTCCGTGCCAAAGCCACATCACTGTGATCATGTCGAAAGGTAGACCTTTTTTCATTTCACTGTTTACATCAACCACTCAATAGAAAAGAAATGAGCGTACTAGAAATGATGCCATCGTAATAGAACAGCAACGCCATACACTTGCAAACAATTGCTTAAAGGGTGGCACCCAATCAGGATACACGACCAGGGTGGTCGTAGGTGTGCTCGGTGCTGTTTGTTCTGCAAACACACTGTTTTCAAGACTACTCCATAGTTAAATGATGGCAGAATGTTCATCTAGTTCCCTAACTGTGTGGGAACCCCTGGCAAGTTTTGATGCCCTCCACGACACCGGACCAGCCTACCTCAACGATCGATTCAACTTCCACATCCCGACACGCCAGCTCCGCTCTGCCGACCTCACCCTCGCAACAGTCCCTCGCATTCACTGCATTGCATCTGGCGGCAGGTCCTTCTCCCACCTCGCCGCCAAAACCTGGAACTCCCTACCCACCAACCTACGCAAGACCCAGGACCTCCTGTCCTTCAGAAAGAGCCTCAAGACCTGGCTCTTCGAGCAGTAACTAACCTTCTGATTAGAATAGCATGTTTGGACTTCATGCAAAACAGTTTTAGTCAAAATTAATTTGGAAAACATCGAACTATGGCTCTATCAAATAGCGGTTTGTACTTAGACACAAAGAACAAAAATCTTCAACCAATACAATAACATTTTGTTATACCTCTCCCTAATATGGATCGGCAAACTGCGATTTTCTTCGTCAGTTGGACATCCGTCTGGTCATCTTCAGCAAAAGGGCAGTGAAAGGGAATGGTTCAGAGTCAGGAATTCTAAGCAATCTGAACCATCTAAGGAGCGATTTCTAAGGGATCAGCATCCAGCATTAGCAATTAAGCTATAGAGATAAAGTTAGGAAATAAAGTCATCAGGAACTGCTCAGCTCCTCAAACGGAACCTCTACGGGGAAAATCAGAACAGAAAAATTTGCCTTTTCCACGGTGCACTCGGGCTCAGTTAAAATTTCCTAAAGAACTTCCCACATTGCTATGATCAGAAAATCGTGCACTTACAGTCAATCCAATAGAAGTTAAACCCCAAATCTAAGATATAACTAAACTGTCTTTCACACGTCGATGATTGGCTCCTCTTCTCCTGTTCCCATTGTCAGACTCGTCAGGTAAATTTCTTGTAACAATCCATATTCCAGTCAGTGCATCCATTGTTGGTTCTTGGGAACATTGATGTCTCACGCATCAAACTTTACAAAGTTGCAACGTCTAGTACAAGATATTCTAGCAGGCAGTTCTCATGAGAAAATTAAAGACATCATGCTAAACATTTAGTCAACACAGTGTGAACAATACATCACTATTTCTCTGGGCATAAATTCCCACAAATGTTTATTCAGACATTGCAGCTTCATATGAGGTTGTGCAAATTACGCCCAAAACCTTGCTAATTTAAGGCCAAAGGTTAATAAGCAAATACATGATTTGAAATCATTGATGTAACACACTACTAAATTTTCTCCACACAAACACTTCGAATAATAATTAATATGCATTCACTAAAAGCATTACGTATTTCATGGCGGCGACTCAAGAGTGCACATTTTCCAAGCTGTATGTTATTTTCTCTATTAGTCTAATTCTATGCAAACTCTAAACCCATAATCGATAAAATTAATTACTAATAAATTCAGTCTTCACAATCCCTCCTTTGATGACTAAATATGTCATCACACTTTACATCATTCCATACAGTTTTTTGTTCACCTAAAATTTGCTTTCCCTATAACTCTTATTTCTTCTATCCCTATTCAAATTTTCCCTAAATAACTTTTCCATTTTAATTTCTTCCCTCCTCTGATCATTTTTCAGTTTCTTCATTGTAATCACAAAATGCAACTTACAAATTCCCCATATTCCAAATACACAAATCACAATAATCAATATTATCTGTATTATTTTTAAAATTATTCTTTTCCCTAGGTTGCCCAGCCAATTTCCCACAAAAACAAAACCTTTGCCAACCTTTTCCCAAACTCCAGGTTCTTTCAGCTCATTCAAATCAGCACTGTCACTAGTTAGATTGTTAATAATGCCTCTAATTTCTTTACTAGTATTAGGTATAAACGTGCAACAATGTTGCAAGTTCAGCATTTTTACAAACTCCACCCTCCTTTGCTAAAAGGATGTCTAACGCAAGGCGGTTCTGAAGAGTCATAGATCTTACCGCAGACATTTCTCTATCCATTAGGATCATGGTTCCTGAAAATTTTGTCAGCATATTATCCACAATAGTAGACAACTTTCAAATTGTCACTGAATTCAGAATAACTTCCACTGGAGGAATCATTGCTCCAAATATATCTCCCATTATGTCACAATAAGATTCTCACTTTTGTCTATCATGATGGATTTCAGTCATTTTAGGTACTTTATTCGGGTTCTCAAGTTGAAAAATCCTTGGGAAAACTATCCCCAAATAACATGCGCCATACCATCCTCTTGGAAGAGGGTAATACGTCTTTGGTCCACAGATGTAATAAACTCCTGGAATTGCTGGGTCTTGTCCATTTAGCATAAAAGTCCATTTACTCTGAAACAAAAACACATGTCTACATTCAAATAATTTACCAACGGTGCACCACCAAAATTAAGTTAAAGTGTCCAATTCATAGTCTCAGTCCATTTAAATCTTCTTTTTATTCTTCTTTCTTTTTTGAAAGTAGACACATATTCATAACAGCAACACCCAACGTGTTTCGTCCATACAACAGGACTTCTTCAGAAGAGACCAGGAAACCTGTCTGTGACCATAGTGGACAAAAATCGTGGACTATTCCAAATCCATACAGGCTATGAGTATAAATGATAACTTTGAGCTGTGCAGAAACATGGCATGCCATAGTAAGAGCCACCAATTCAGCCACCTGAGCGGAATACACTCCCCAAAGCCATGAAGCTGCGAGTATGCCAGAAATTGTGCACACAGCATATCCTGCTCTTAATGTTCCCATGTTATCTCTTAAACAGGAACCATAAACTAAATTAATTTGGTCATTTTCTTCCTATCGGGTATCTTTATTGGTTTATTCAAAAGACCGCCGAGGCCACGGGAGACAGAATACCGCCATTGCCGGCGGTATTCATGTCTCCATATTATGACATTTCCGCTGGGCCAGCAGACAGTAACAGTGTTACCGTCCGCTGGCCCAGCGGAAATGTCACATCAACATTGCAGCCGGCTCGTAATAGAGCCGGCGGCAATGCTGATGTGCAGCGGGTGCAGTAGCACCCGTCGTGCATTTCACTGCCCGAAATTCGGACAGTGAAATACGCGACGGGGCTATGCCTGGGGGTCCCTGCACTGCCCATGCCAAGTGCATGGGCAGTGCAGGGGCCCCCAGGGGCACCCCAAGTCCCCTTACCGCAGGCCTTTCAATGGCGGTGTGTACCGCCACGGACAGGCCGGCGGTCGGGGACTCATAATCCCCAGGGCAGCGGTGCTTGCACCGCTGCCCTGGGGATTATGACCGCCAGGCGGAATCCTGGCGGTATAATGGAGGGGCCGGCGGTATGGCCGTGGCAATTCCGCCACGGTCATAATTGCTGGCGGAACACCGCCGGCCACCAGGGTCGTAATGACCCCCTATATCTCCTTTCGAGTTTTCCAGATGTGAAGAATCTGCTGTATGATTTCGTCTATCTTTAAATTGTTTCTGCTTATCCCAGCGCTTTTTAGAACCCTCCTGTGCTTGTTTAGTACCTTCCTTAGGGGTGGTACTCTGTAATTCCAGTTTCTTCAGCTTGGCTCCCAAACTATCCAGTCCTATACTAGTATAGGTGCCAGAAATAATTTTCGGTAGCTCTTTCTCCCGATCCAAATGTGGAATCTCTCGGAGATGCTGGCGTATAGCCAGTGCTACCGCTTTCCCTTTAATGTTACTGAGTATGATCAAGGAGACTGCGTCGAAGTTACGCATTAATTTCATCCCCAAATCTAGGGCTGGTGCAGCCCCACGCTCATTCTGTATTTGTTTTAACACTTCCGGCAAATTGGCAAGTGTCGGGGTACCATGTGTGGTAGTGTATAATGCAGCGAAGACTGTACCCCATGTATTGTATTGTATTGTAATAGTATTTATATAGCGCTTACTACCCCTGACGAGGCGTCGAAGCGCTTTTCGTGAGTAGCACGCTACTCTGGAACCCAACAAGAATTAGTGATGGATTAGTATCGGGAAATAATGAGTACAGTTTTAGTATTATTATTATGATATGATCAAACTCGAAATATTCCTAGGCCGCCTGCTGTAATCTGTGCTCATGCTATCTGCAGTCAATAACATACCTAACCCAAGAGAGTCAGAGCATCAGGCACATATGTGTTCTTGGAGCTGCCAGTATTTTGACCAAAATGCATGCAAGACGAGGTCTTTGGTTTTGTCATAATTTGACCTTGTACTGAGAGACCATTGGGTTGGGTAGTGAAGAAGTACACCAGTTGGCTTTGTGTCACTGGGTTGTGGGTTACTGTATCAGATGCACACACTGTGTGTGCTGCCTGAGGTTGCACATACTGAAGTGGTGGCAGTTTGCAGCACAGATTGAGACAGCCTCACAGATCACGTGACCAGGGACTGAGACTACAATGTTTTTCCTGGATCAGATGGTTATGAAGGAGTTGCTAAAACTGCACTAGAGTTGTCCGAATATCTACAACTGTGTGAGCATTTAGTTAACGCACCAAGGAGAGAGCTGGATTGTGAGCTGGAGGGTGCCAGGGATACTCTGGTGGTGCACATGATCTGGTCGCCTATGCAAAGGAAAGTACAGTCGGCATTCATAGGAATTATCTATGGAGCTAGTATTAAGAGGAATAACTGGAGTAGGCCACGGTTTTGGGAGACGGGGTATTTACAACTTTGCTAATTTAAGAACCATACCATTGGGGATTATCAAAACCAAATCGTGTCTAACAATCCTGCCAAATGTTTTATTAAATTTAGCACATCAGCGAGGGAGTGAAATGCATATTAAATGGAATAACAAGTGCTGTCTTTGTGGGTGTTGTTAATTTCTAATTAAAAAAATAACAACACATCCATCATCCATTACAGACAGCAGGCCTCCATGTGCCTGTGACCTGTGACGCATGTCTGTTTCGCCTGTCTGGGCACTTCTGAATGATACAGCCTGTGCTGTCAGCGACCCCCTTCCTTAATTGCCTTAGTCATCCCAGCAGAATGCAGGCCTGGGATCCCCAGGAGGACCGTCTGCCCAGTGACCCTTTCCCTTCTTCGCTGTGACGAGAGCTGGCACCTACCTCTTCCAGCTGGCTGTGGACGTGCTGCACGATGAGGTGAATGGCCACGGTATTCCCGCTGCCTCTAGGGACCACCATGTGGTGCAGCCCTCCACCGAGGGAACCATCCAGAAGGGCAAGCACATTGTGAGAATTCTGTTTCTCCTGTGGTCCTGTATGGGGAAACACAGCTTCCAGCTGATTTGTTTTCTGGGCTATCCAGAACGGGATTTTTTCTCATTCTGTGGGTACCTTACCCATGATAGTATGCACTGTTTGTGGATTAATCCCAGTAGCCAATTGATATCCAGCAGGAGCTAGTGGTGCCGGACGCCTGGTGTAGTGTTTAGAGTTCGCATTACAAACTGAACTAGTCATCTGTAAAGTGTTACTAGTTCAAGACATAAGTTTCGCAGGTCTGCTGCCAGCATATTTTGTATACCTGGGTGAGGTGTGTATGTGGCAAACATAGGCCACGTTGGTCTATCATTACCTAAGGGACCTAATGTCATGGGTTGTATTACATGTGATATGGCGCCTTCAAACCAGTTCTGATGCTCCTGATAAGTGAGCGGTATTTCATGATACTGGTATGCTTGGTACAGTAATTGGTACGTTTGCAATTCTGTATGTGTGGAATGTCAATGTATTATTGTTTTCCTTGGGAACGTATCCCCAGGAATAAAATGTTTCTGTTTGGTAAGCTTCACTAACTTCCACTATGAATGTAACATCCCCACCCTCTTCTGTTAAGCCATGCACTTCTAAATGTAAAGTTAATGCTCGTTTAGCATTCTCAGGAATGTCTATGGCATTAGCCATATTGTGAAATGAGTAAAGAGATGGAACACCAAGTGGGGAGTAAAGTCCTTTTATGATTTGAGCTCGAACAACCTACAGCCTAATTAGGTGGTCCCTGTTCAGCTGAGGAGGATGTTCCCCAAGACCACTGACATTTCCGTATAATGGTACTTAGGGTACCTGTTGTCTGTGAGACAGTGATAGTCAGGATATCCGTAAATTAGTGCCCAAACACCATGGTTGGTGGCGCCATGTCATAGTTGGACACTTGCTCTAGGCAAGACTGCTGGTTTAAGGATGACAGTACTTATGTTTGTAGGTGACTATGCCAACATCCTACAACAACTCGCAACTGTTGTCCCAACCCTCCCGGCTCACAAGCAGCACCTCACCAGAAACCCAAATAGTAAAAGGTGATTTGTGGCAGCCTTTACGTATGGACTCAGGAGTGTGACATCTATGGGAGTGTCGTGGTTAAATGGAGATTACCCTTTTCTCACATAAACGACATGTCTCAATCAAACACAGGCAATGAAGAAGATGCAGTAAGGTTTCAATAGGTTTTATTCAGCAAAACTGCATTCTGCGATAAGTTGCATTGGCTGCAATGAGTAGGATAATGAACAGTGCAAGAAACAGAATGGTAAAGATAAGAGTCATTAATACAAAGACCCCCACCATCTTGCAATAACATGAAATGACATGAGATGCGAGATATGTCCTAATACCCTAATGTTATGCACCTAATCTCTAATTTAAAAGAGAGCCAGGCGTGTTAAACCTAATCTGCCAATGTCATGTCCATGAGAAGAGCCCCCAACCTTCGTTCCCTTGGAATGAGGTCTCTAGCTCAGACTGCGTGGGGACACGAAGACCGGGTCAGCGGCAAGGCGACGTGTAGCATCGATAGCAGTGATGGCATCTGGTCGGAATCCCTCTGACTATCTGTTTAAGTGAGGAGTATTTATACAGATCTGCTTGGATCCCTGATGTAGGTCTGTTCCCAAACAATAGATAACAAGGCATGCTTGGGATGGTATTTTATATAAACAATTCCCTCGAAAGCGTGAAGAGGGAAAGTACCTCAAGTGAACACCTACAGTTTGTTTATCTTTGTCGCTTGATATTGACTCCTTAGCGTGGTGGCACTGATAACGCAAACTAAAACATGGGCCTAACTAAAAACAAGGCAGCCATCTTAAAAGATTTAATGAAATACATTTTCTAAAACAGAGCAAGCTAAATAGGGTAAAAGCCACTAGGTGACGGGGGCACTTGTCTGCAAGCCAAAGGCCACGCTAACTCCTGGATCCCATTAAAACAAACTAGGATTCACTACAGCAATTCCATCATTTGAGCAAATAATCAAACACCTTGTTTTGCATAACAAGTCTCTCCTTAGTAAGGATACTGGACTTGAATCACAAAATACGAATTTATGTAACCATTTAAAATTGCCAATTTTAACCTCAACCTGTTCTGTGATTGGATTTGTCAAATACTGATTGGCAACTCCTACAGTCTGCACTGTCTTCCCTGAAAGTGGTAAGTTTGGAACTTCTGCAGTCCTCACTGTAGAGCATGTAGCTCCTGTGTCAACTAAAAATGAGACTTTGTGACCCATCACTTTTCCCTTCAGATATGGGCCTTTCTGATCTACTTCTAATGAAGCTGCTAACACACATTCCTCCTCATATGAAGTCTCACTCACCCAATCATCATTCCCTTCATCCTCACTGTTTAGTGGGTATTGGTGTACTGTGTTCTTACTCTGGTTAAGTCTTTGACCAGTGACCTGCAGAGGAAGCATCACTTGCTGCTGCTCCATTGGGGCTTGAGTTATCTAAATGTGTTGCCTATGTACCATTTGCACTTGAGTCTGCATTTACTGCAACTGGGGCATCTGCAAAAATGGCATTTGCACTTATTGCATGGGCAGAAAACTTTGCATCGGTTCACGTTACTTTGGAAATTCTGATTTTGACCACTCATTCTTCCCATATTTGGGAAATAATTTATTTTATTCGTCTGCTGAACAACACCTTCCAGACCTAACATCAGACACTCCCGTTTCCAATGTCCAAGGCCTCCGCAGGTGTGACATGGTAACATTCTTTTCATTCCTTGCACTGTATTCAAATCAGGGCCACGGTTCACATGTCCAATTCCACCATGACCTCTACCTTTCGCCTGGTTCTGCAACCACAAGTTTCTTTGCTGCTGCTGTGGAAAAAGTCCTGTATTCCTGATTGTGCTGCTTTAATATGCATCACAATTTCCTTCTCTTTCAACTTTCTCTGCTTCAATTCAATCTCTCTTTTTTATTTTTTTATTTTGATTATTTCAGGTATACATATACACACAAATAGACATTAAATAGACCAAAGAAGCATAAATCCATAACAATCAATAGGCTTTGGCTGGTGCGAATGAAATAACTTTGGTATCTTTCTTTGTTTAGTGAAACATTGTAGGAGGCTGGACTGGCTTGTAGTGAGTACCTAGGGGTACTTGCACCTTGCACCAGGCCCAGTTATCCCTTATTAGTGTATAGGGTGTCTAGCAGCATAGGCTGATAGATAATGGTAGCTTAGCAGAGCAGCTTAGGCTGAACCAGGAGACGAGTGAAGCTCCTACAGTACCACTTAGTGTCATATGCACAATATCATAAGAAAACACAATACACAGTTATACTAAAAATAAAGGTACTTTATTTTTATGACAATATGCCAAAGTATCTCAGAGTGTACCCTCAGTGAGAGGATAGGAAATATACACAAGATATATATACACAATACCAAAATATGCAGTAATAGTCTTAGAAAACAGTGCAAACAATGTATAGTTACAATAGGATGCAATGGGGACACATAGGGATAGGGGCAACACAAACCATATACTCCAAAAGTGGAATGCGAACCACGAATGGACCCCAAACCTATGTGACCTTGTAGAGGGTCGCTGGGACTATTAGAAAATAGTGAGGGTTAGAAAAATAGCCCACCCCAAGACCCTGAAAAGTGAGTGCAAAGTGCACTAAAGTTCCCCAGAGGACAAAGAAGTCGTGATAGGGGAATAATGCAGGAAAGACACAAACCAACAATGCAACAACGATGGATTTCCAATCTAGGGTACCTGTGGAACAAGGGGACCAAGTCCAAAAGTCACAAGCAAGTCGGAGATGGGCAGATGCCCAGGAAATGCCAGCTGTGGGTGCAAAGAAGCTTCTACTGGACAGAAGAAGCTGAGGTTTCTTCAGAAACGCAAAGGGCTAGAGACTTCCCCTTTGGAGGACGGATCCCTCTTGCCTTGGAGAGTTGTGCAGAAGTGTTTTCCCGCCGAAAGAACGCCAACAAGCCTTGCTAGCTGCAAATCATGCGGTAAGCGTTTTTGGATGCTGCTATGGCCCAGGAGGGACCAGGATGTCGCAAATTGCGTCAGGAGAGAGAGGGGACGTCGAGCAAGACAAGGAGCCCTCTCAGCAGCAGGTAGCACCCAGAGAAGTGCCAGAAACAGGCACTACGAGGATGCATGAAACGGTGCTCACCCAAAGTCGCACAAAGGAGTCCCACGTCGCCGGAGACCAACTTAGAAAGTCGTGCAATGCAGGTTAGAGTGCCGTGGACCCAGGCTTGGCTGTGCACAAAGGATTTCCGCCGGAAGTGCACAGGGGCCGGAGTAGCTGCAAAAGTCGTGGTTCCCAGCAATGCAGTCTGGCGTGGGGAGGCAAGGACTTACCACCACCAAACTTGGACTGAAGAGTCACTGGACTGTGGGAGTCACTTGGACAGAGTTGCTGAATTCGAGGGACCTCGCTCGTCGTGCTGAGAGGAGACCCAAGGGACCGGTAATGCAGCTTTTTGGTGCCTGCGGTTGCAGGGGGACGATTCCGTCGACCCACGGGAGATTTCTTCGGAGCTTCTAGTGCAGAGAGGAGGCAGACTACCCCCACAGCATGCACCACCAGGAAAACAGTCGAGAAGGCGGCAGGATCAGCGTTACAGAGTTGCAGTAGTCGTCTTTGCTACTATGTTGCAGTTTTGCAGGCTTCCAGCACGGTCAGCAGGCGATTCCTTGGCAGAAGGTGAAGAGAGAGATGCAGAGGAACTCGGATGAGCTCTTGCATTCGTTATCTAAGGAATCCCAAGAGACAGAGACCCTAAATAGCCAGAAAAGAGGGTTTGGCTACCTAGGAGAGAGGATAGGCTAGCAACACCTGAAGGAGCCTATCACAAGGAGTCTCTGACGTCACCTGGTGGCACTGGCCACTCAGAGCCGTCCAGTGTGCCAGCAGCACCTCTGTTTCCAAGATGGCAGAGGTCTGGAGCACACTGGAGGAGCTCTGGGCACCTCCCAGGGGAGGTACAGGTCAGGGGAGTGGTCACTCCCCTTTCCTTTGTCCAGTTTTGCGCCAGAGCAGGGCTAAGGGGTCCCTGAACCGGTGTAGACTGGCTTATGCAGAAATGGGCACCAAATGTGCCCATGAAAGCATTTCCAGAGGCTGGGGGAGGCTACTCCTCCCCTGCCTTCACACCATTTTCCAAAGGGAGAGGGTGTAACACCCTCTCTCAGAGGAAGTCCTTTGTTCTGCCATCCTGGGCCAGGCCTGGCTGGACCCCAGGAGGGCAGATGCCTGTCTGAGGGGTTGGCAGCAGCAGCAGCTGCAGTGAAACCCCGGGAAAGGCAGTTTGGCAGTACCAGGGTCTGTGCTACAGACCACTGGGATCATGGGATTGTGCCAACTATGCCAGGATGGTATAGAGGGGACAATTCCATGATCATAGACATGTTACATGGCCATATTCGGAGTTACCATTGTGAAGCTACATATAGGTAGTGACCTATATGTAGTGCACGCGTGTAATGGTGTCCCCGCACTCACAAAGTCCAGGGAATTGGCCCTGAACAATGTGGGGGCACCTTGGCTAGTGCCAGGGTGCCCTCACACTAAGTAACTTAGCACCCAACCTTTACCAGGTAAAGGTTAGACATATAGGTGACTTATAAGTTACTTAAGTGCAGTGTAAAATGGCTGTGAAATAACGTGGATGTTATTTCACCCAGGCTGCAGTGGCAGGCTTGTGTAAGAATTGTCAGAGCTCCCTATGGGTGGCAAAAGAAATGCTGCAGCCCATAGGGATCTCCTGGAACCCCAATACCCTGGGTACCTCAGTACCATATACTAGGGAATTATAAGGGTGTTCCAGTAAGCCAATGTAAATTGGTAAAATTGGTCACTAGCCTGTCAGTGACAATTTGAAAGAAATGAGAGAGCATAACCACTGAGGTTCTGATTAGCAGAGCCTCAGTGAGACAGTTAGTCACTACACAGGTAACACATTCAGGCACACTTATGAGCACTGGGGCCCTGGGTGACAGGGTCCCAGTGACACATACAACTAAAACAACATATATACAGTGAAAAAATGGGGGTAACATGCCAGGCAAGATGGTACTTTCCTACAAACATTCATTCAAGTCTCTTGCAAAATTATAATCGCACCAAGATTTCTTCTTTTTATATCTGTATTATGCATTGTTATACAGTATTCACAAGCAATATTTTCATATAACTCCCAGCTTTCCTTGTTCATGGCTTGTTTATGCAAAGTACTTCCATATAGCTGTGAACCTTTTTATACTCCCAACACGTTTTGAGTACGCTTCCTCATATGTCTTACATTTTATTCCGCCAACTCTGCATGGTGGGAACCATTGGAGTGTGCCATAACTGAAGTATTAGTGATCGAGCTACTGCTAAAACAATCGCTATAAAATATTTTTGATTTTTTACTAACTGGCGTGTTTTCGCAGAAGCTCCAAAAAAAACTAGGCTTGGGTCTATCTCGATCCTAATGTTGGACCTGCAATTTATTACCTCCTCTATTTTCACCCGGAAGAGAGTTAATTTGCGGCAGTCAAAAAGCCAATTCCCACTCCCATTGTGTTGGCAACGAAAGCATCAATCTGGAGTTGACGGATACATTTTTTGCATCTTTTCAGGAGTGTAATAGGCCATCCATCTGGAGAGAAAAGCCATTCTTTTGTAATTAGCTGCCCTCAAAGATTTATGGACCATTTCTGAAATAATTCTCTAGTCTTTGTTAGATATTACACATTGTGTTGTTCGGAAAATATTATCTCTGAATTCTGTAATTATTGAGAGGGCAGGTCGTTCCACTAACAGTCTATACCAGCTCCCTGAACCAAATACTCTACTTCTAATTAGGGCCCTCCATTTTCGATGTTCTTGGGTATTGTCGCTGGATTAACTAGCACTAAGAAAGTGTGAAATCTGGAAAAAACTCAAAAAGAGTCTATTTGCTGTCGCACCGAGTCTAGGTGCGATCTCTTCCCAAGTGATGTATCTCTTTCTTAGTATAAAATCCACCATCTTTTTAAACCCATTGCCATTCCATAGGGCTATCACCTCCTTCGCTGAAAGGTGTAGACCAAAATATTTACACTCCTGTAATTGAAGATAAATATAACCCGGTGGTATTTGATGTGTTTTGCTTAAAATCGATACTCGTTTACTAAAATTGTGGTTATAGTTATATCGAGTTATTTTTGGGAGTTGCGCAGTTTTAATGAAGGCTGGGAGACCTATTACTGACTAAGCGATCATTCTACTAATTAAAAAATTATCCATAATTTCTACGATAGCCAAGTGCCATGCTAATATATCTTGGAAAGCGGCCTGATAGTAAACATGAAAATTAGGCTGTGCCAGGCCCCCTTGATTTCTATTTAACTGAATAACTGAAAGCCTCACTGTAGGGCTTTTCTTCCTCCATATGAATGGGGTTATTACAACTTTGGAGGAGGTGTTAATCCGTCCCAAAAGTGACGGTAAAGTGACGGATATACCACCAGCCGTATTACGAGTCCAGTATATCCTATGGAACTCGTAATACGGCTGGGGGTATTTCCGTCACTTTACCGTCACTTTTGGGATGGATTAACACCTCCTCCAAAGTTGTAATAACCCCCAAAGTGTTGTATCATAGTATCCAGTTCATGAAAATATGAGCTATTAATTCTTATCAGTACGTTATTGAATAAAAAAAGAAAAAGTGGGAGAATTTACATCTTAATTAAGGAGACTTTCCCTATCACAGTCAACAGCGGAAGTAGCCACCTGTCTAAAGGTACTTGTACTTTTGCAAGCATCGTAGCATAATTAAAGTTAAACAAATTACCATCATGCTTCAACTTAATCTCGTCACTACAGTACTTTGCATACTGCAGTACTTCATCATACGGCTTCGCTTGCCAACAAATCAAATGACTCTTAATCATCTGGCTAATTTCAGGTCTCAATCCTTCAGCAAATCTGGACACAAAATGTATCATGTCTTTCGGCTCAATTCTTTCTGTACCAATGTAATGTTTGAATGCCTGCACAAGTCTGTCATAGTAGGGATGTATTGACACCTTGCCTACCTGAGCTGTCCTGTCTATTCTCTGCCAATCGATATTCTTGGGCAAAATTCTCCTTTTCAAAAATTCAATCACCTTATAGTGATATTTTGTTACATCAGGAGATGGTGCACCTGTAATTGGATCTCTCTGAGGTTCTCTTGTCGGCCAATCTACACTCCTCTTACACTCAACCCATAAGTCTGCTGGAACTACTAGTTCTAGCAGGGTGTTCAAATCTTCCCACAGGCATTTCGCGAGTTTCACAAACCTATCTGTTTGCTTGTACCATTCTATTGGCTTCTCTCTCAACCTGGGATAATCATTTGTATATGACAATATGTCACTCCTGCTCCAAGGGACATAGATAAAATTTCCTTCCAGAATTTCTCTCGATGGTAATATTTTCACTGGGTCTTTAGCCTGCTGCACATTCCCAGCCTGATTCCAAGAATCCTTTTTCCTCTTGTCTCTTTTCTTCACCCATCTGCCTTCCCACTTATCTAACGCTCCCCATGTTTGAATGCTCTGAATTAGTTCCCTAATGTGAATTTTCATTCCCGGTATTCTCATGTTCTCAAAGTCCTTTGAGTCAAACTCTAACCTGTAACTTCTCTTTAAGTGCTTTGTTTTCTTAATTTCTACATCATATTTTCCTTCCAAATCTGCTAATTTCTGATGTACTATTCCTGCTTTGTTGGTAATCAATTTGCAGAAGTAACATAACTCGTCTTCTCAGAATGAATCAA
Organism: Pleurodeles waltl; assembly: GCF_031143425.1. NCBI lineage: Eukaryota > Metazoa > Chordata > Amphibia > Caudata > Salamandridae > Pleurodeles > Pleurodeles waltl. The sequence continues at coordinate 177,481,516 of NC_090437.1, forward strand.
TTCAGTCCAACCCCATCGTTCCTTCGATCAAATCTTCTGCTTCTAGTCTAACACTGGTACAATTTGGGGCACGTCCTCCACTGGAATCACCTTAGGTGCTACTCAGATTCTCTAACAATTCAGTTAACTGCTGAGCTGTCAAACCTTGTAATGAAAGGTGGTTATTGCTTACACCGGGCTCGGGGTTTCTGGTGTCACCATGCTTGGATTGGAACCTATATCGAATCTCTCTTCATTATATGGAGGAGTCCTAAAGGAACCCAAATCAATTAACGGACCTATTCTATCAAATGTCGGCCTCATGGGAGTCATCATTCTTGCATTTTCATTAAGTCCTTTCCTCTCCACACTCGGATTCAGGGTTTTTTACTCACTGCTCCTATTATTTCCCTGGGCGAACAATGGTATGACTGGACCTATGGCAACCGGTACTGACACTGCATCTGGATTTGACCAGGCATTTAAATCTCTCAGGAACATTGCGCCTGTATTCTGACTTATCAATGCAGACATCTCTGTCTCTGATCCTGTTATGGGGGTGTATCTTGGGATTGTCTGTGCTTCCATTAGGGACATCAAATTTGGTGTGGACTCTACCTGGATCAAAATCAGCTTCTGATCAACTTGACCTGTCTGCACTACTAAGTTTGTTGCAGTATCTACAATAGGCACATCTGGGTAAATTCTGGGTATGTCAATCTGCAGCATAGGCCTTTGAGTCGCAGAAATACTATAACTAACCTGTATCTGGCTCTGTGTAGATTCAATTGGTATCGGAGCTGTAGGGTCTACACTAGTACTTGCACCTTTCTCATATGCTGAATATGGTGGGGAATTATTTCTCAGTAATTGCTAAATAAACTCATCATTGTCTGAGTCTTCTTCGTAACTTAAGGACTTTCTAAACTCTGTGGATCTCTGTTCTTTGTCATCTGAAGGATAGGAATCCCTCTTCTTTGCACTTTTTCTAGTCTTGTTCATGTTGTCTTGGGTAATTGCAGGAAACAACTTACCTGTAAAGTCCTAGTTCTCTACAATGTCTGCTCACTATCCCATCTCGCTTCAGCTAGAATCTTCTCAACTTTTCTCATTCTCCTTGCAAATTTCAGTTGCTGTTGCTGTTTGGCCACTAATTCCCAAATAGCTAATGCTTTGAATTGTGCAGGTCTCGTCGGAGGTTTCAAATCATACAGTGCTTTCCTCAAATTTTCTAAAATCCTCAAATTAAATGTTCCATGGGCAGGGAATTCTAAGCTCCCATCTCTCTCTGTTTCTTTGCACCACTGTTTCAGCCAAAAACATGGCACCTTGTTCTTCGAATACAATATAGGTGGGTGTACCTTCTGGCAGCATGATTTTTCCTATTCTATTTAGAATAAAAGTATCTCCCCTTAGGGCACTCATTAAAGCTTTGAAAAATTTTATTCTCTGTAATTTACGCTACTTTCGATCAAATCAGGAAGTGATTTTCAATCCCAAAATCCTTTTTACCTACCTTCTCAACCAATTACGCTTCACGGTTGTCCAGCAATCCGTTTGTGACCCTTCTCAATAACCAACCTATTCCAGCACGGCTCTAATGACATCACACTCATACATACAGTGGCTGACAAAGCCCTTCGGCTTGCCCTCTTAGCACTAAATAAAATCAATACACAAATTTGCCTGTTTACTACAGGTAGGTAACACAATCGCTTCAGAAACCTTACTGATTTTTCTCTGTGGCCTTTCACTCTGACAGATACTCCTTCTATCTCAGTTTCCCTGACTCGCAAGCAAAATTCGAGCTGCAAATGTTACTCTGAACTGATCTTTGGATCCTCCTGGTGCACATACGACTCACCAAATCTCAGCTGAAAACCTATCATTCACTTTAACACGCACTTTTGAGTTTGTCAACCATGCCCGATTGACCTATTAAACAGACAAATTAAAACATAAACCAAGTGTCTCATACACTTATTCAATACTCCAGAGTCTTAGACCACGCAGGGTCCGTATAACAACAACCACACGGGCAATTTTTGAGCACAAAGCGCCACATACATGTGAAGTTTGACGACTTCCCTACTCTCACACTTCGTGCGCAAACTCCTTAAACAAGTTCATTTGGAGTACGTAGACTCCCTATCCACTCACAAACATCACATTTCACCTGCGATTTGATTAAGCTGGGCAAGCGCAAAACCTATTCCATTCACACTGTCACTAGAACACCAACAACATCTTCAAACAAGCATTGGCAAACTCTAAGGTTTTGGGAAAGTCATGGTAAGTTCTTAGGGAGACATAGGCCCTCATTACAACCCTGGTGGTCAGTGAAAAAGCAGCGGTATTACCGCCAACAGGCCGGTGGTAACAAAAATGGAATTATGACCACAGCGCAAACCGCTCAGACAGACAGCCACTTTAACACACCAACTGCCACGGCGGTAGCAACAAGCACCATGGCGGTAACCGCCAACAGCCAGGCGGAAGACAATGAACCGCCCACTGCATTATGACCAGCCTATCCGCCAGCTTTTCTGGGGCGGTACCAATGACATCAAAAGCACGGTGGAAACAGAACACAGAAGTCAAAGGACTCACCTCTGGAGACACAGGGAACAACCACAACACCATGGTGCCCGAGTTGCACATATTTCCCATGTTCGTCTACCTTTTCCTGCATTACGAACACCAACGCCGGCGAAGAAGACCACAGTGAGTACTGCCGCCTAGCACACAAGGGAGGGGGCAGGAAAAAGAGAGAGACGCACACATGCAACACCCTCATCCCCATCACCATACACACAACCAGATGCAGTAACATTACATATCCACCCCGTACTCCTCAGGAATAATGCAAGGACAAAATGATTGGAAGAAAGTGAGTGTAATACGATTAAAGAACATGAATAAGTGCATTCAATTACAAACGTATATACATATTTACAAATGGAGGGACACTGCCCAGTCCTCAATGTCCATGGGCCACAGGGCCACAACACATAGGCCAAGGCCCCACCTCACTCCTGCAACAACACGGATAAAACACCTCAGGGGCATCAGGTCGAAAGTACACAGGCACCTCAGGGGGACAGGGAATGGGGGGGGCACCTCAGCTGGAAGATGGTACAACACCACTGGTCCTGGAGGGGGCTACATGCCGTGTGTGATGTCCTGGGGAGTGCAAGGCCACAGTTTCTCAAGTGGGTGGTTTGCCCACTGCCTGGTCCCTGGGGAGTGCAAGGCCACAGTCTCTCAAGTGGGTAGTTTGCCCACTGCTTGGTCCTGGGGAGTGGAAAGCCACAGTCTCTCAAGTGGGTGGTTTGCCCACTGCTTGGTCCTGGGGAGTGCAAAGCCACAGTCTCTCAAGTGGGTGGTTTGTCCACTGCTTGGTCCTGGAGAGTGCAAGGCCACAGTCTCTCAAGTGGGTGGTTTGCCCACTGCTTGGTCCTAGGGAGTGCAAAGCCACAGTCCCTCAAGAGGGTGGTTGGCTCACTGCTTGGTCCTGGGGAGTGCAAAGCCATAGTCTCTCTAGTGGATGGCTTCTCCACTGGTTCTGGAGGGGGCATTGTGCCCAGTGTGCTTCATCCTGGGAAGAATGGAGTGAGTGGATGGCTTCTTTCACTGGTTCTGAAGGGGGCACTGTGCCCAGTGTGCTTCATCCTGGGAAGGATGGGGTGACTGGATGGCTTCTTCTACTGGTTCTGGAGGGGGCATTGTGCCCAGTGTGCTTCATCCAAAGGATGCGGTGAGTGGATGGCTTCTCCACTGGTTCTGGAGGGGGCATTGTGCCCTGTGATGCAGATATTGGGGAGTGCAAGGTCACACCCAGACCCACTGCAGTGACACCCACTGCAAATCCAGTGGGTGTCAGACCCACTGGATTTGCAGGGGCCAGGACACACAACAGCCCATGGAGGCAGGACTGCACACTGTCCGCCGGCGGTGATGTCTGCTCAGTGGTGGCAGTGGCGGGGCTGGTGTTGGTGCTGGCAGTGGTGGGGGAAGGCTCCAGCCCAACCCCTGCAGCCTCAGACGGCTGCCCACTGGGGCTGCTGCTGCTGGCAGTGGTGCTGGTGACGGTCCTGGCGGCGGTGCTGGCAGTGGTGCTGGTGGCAGCACTGCCGGGGGGGGGGCTCCAGCCCATCCCCTGCAGTCTTGGATGGCTGAACCACATGGTTGGTGGTGGGGGCTCCGAACGAGTCCCAGCACCAGGCCACCGGTGCTTCCTGCCTGCTGGTGCAGGCCACTTGCCCTTCCTGTCAGCAGCCGAGGATTGTTCCTTGCCCTTCACACCTGCAGTGTATCAAGCGACAAAGATAAACAAACTGTAGGAGTTCACTTTTAGGTACTTTCCTTCTTCACACTTTCGAGGGAATTGTTTATATTAATTACAGTCCCAAGCATGCCTTGTTATCTATTGTTTGGGAACAAACCTACGTCATGGGTCCAAGTAGATCTGTATACATTTTCCTCACTTAAACAGATAGTCAGAGGGATTCCGACCAGATGCCATCACTGCTATTTATGCTGCACGTCCGCTTGACGCTGACCCAGTCTTCGGGTCTCTACGGAGTCTGAGCTAGAGACCTCATTCCAAGGTAACAAAGGATGGGGGATCTTCTCATAGACAAGGCATTGGCAGATTAAGGTTTAACATACCTAGCTCTCTTTTAGGTTACAGGTGAGGCTCACTATGCTAGGGTATTAGGACGTATTACACACTTCATGTCTTTTCATGTTATTGCAAGATGGTGGGTTTTTTTGTATTAATGACTCTTGTCTTTACCATTTTGTTTCTTGCACTGTTCATTATTCTAATCATTGCAGCCCATGCAACTTATCGCAGAATGCAGTTTTGCTTAATAAAACCTATTGACACTGTACCTCATCTTCTTCATTGCCTGTGTTTGATTGAGACATGTTGCTAATGTAAGAAAGGGGTAATCTCCATTTAACCACAACAGTCCCTGAGATGTCACACTCCAGTCCATGCGTAAAGGCTGCCACAAATCACCTTTTACTGTTTGTTTTTTTGGTGAGGTGCTGCTTGTGAGCAAGGGGGTTGGGACGACACTTGCGACTTGTTGTAGGACTGGCATAGTCACCTACAAACATAAGTACTGTTATCCTTAAACCAGCAGTCTTGCCTAGAGCAAGAGTCCAACTGACATTAGAAAACGAAATATCGCAAGGCTGAACCACCAATACTGAGGTCATGCATTCCAAAGCAACAGCTTGGAGAGGGACAAAGGATTTATGAGTAGTTGGTAGGGTAGGAGCGAAGGTATTAGGAGGGAGGACATGAACAGTTGGAAGTGTGATTGGAGGTTTGGTTTTAGAAATTCAGTGCAGTGTGTTGAGGGAAAAGGGAATGAAATGTGCACATTGTTTGGCAAGATATGAGTGATCTTTTTCCGTCCCAGCTGGAATACTGCTTCCAGTGATACACTGATTTGCATAAAGGATTATCACAGAACCTTGCTTAAAGCAATGCACATTGCCAAGCACTCTTTTACAGAGCCCAAGCCACAGAACACAGATTATTGTTTCTTGTGTAGGTGGGGTCCACTCAGCTTGTAAAACAAGTGTAAGGCTTTTCACCTTTTTCACAGATTTCTGTGTCCACATTTATCAGATAGTAAGATAGCTCATCGGAAGAGGCATCCTCTCCACAGATGTGTGTTTATCCAGCAGAGCTCATCATCCACTGTTTTTCTGAGTGGAATATTACATGGAGTGAAATTTTGCCTGAAGTATAATGCTGGGTGAAATAGTTACGAGGGGAGAAATGTTACATGATATTGAAGGTTACATGGACACACAAATACACACACAACTATTCACCCACTGAGAGTCTTTATGCATAGAGGCCAAATACAGTCAGTTCCATGTTCATTATTTTCTCTGTTGATTTGGAGATATTTCAGCTTCTTCAAACATAATTTTGTGCTCACTTTCAGGCATAGCCACAATGTGTTTGTCACAAAATCTGTTTCTGGTGATTCTGTTGCTGTTTCTCTACCTGTGCTGCATGTCTTTAAAGTGTACTGTGGTACATTAGTCAGCAATTTATTACACCCTAAAACGCTTTCATAATTTGTGAATTCACAGGCATTTTTCACTTAAGCACTTAACATTTACTCTACACTGGTGTAATATCCTTTGATAAGGTGCAATCATTTATCTTAACTTTACTTAACTTTAAAAAATATAACTTTAGGATGTCTTAATTGCAGCTTCTAGCTCTAAATCATGGCCTAATTCTGGACATGAGCATGGAATATAAAATTTCCTAGCTATTATGAACGAAAGTTTCAATTCTATTAAGGACATGGAGGCGAGGATTATGCTTTCTCTTTCCTTTATTTTCCCTCAGCAGCCTTAACAAATAACAATCAAAGACTACAACTCCCATGAGTTGCAAAACAAGATCCAACAACCATAGAGAATGACCATACATAAACAGTGGCATGGAAAAGTACTTCCTTTTTCTTTGTACGAATATTCCACCATCATCACCATTTCAAAAGTCCTGCTTCTGGTCCGACCCTATGAAGACAAACACCAAAATCAGTAGCCAAAATATGAAAGAAACTATTAGATTAGAGGGCATAAACAATACACAGTGCAAGCAGAATACTCCATCAACTCTTGTAACATATGCAAAGAGCTGTGAGCATATACAACTCAAGCAAATATGAAAAGCTATAAACATTCTCATCCGTACTCCCGTAGACTGCATACCAACAGAGGGCAGAAAGAAATGGATAAGAGGTTCGGGTAGGATAATCCTCACCTCCGTGTCCTTAATAGACTTGAAACTTTCCTTTATGTCAGCTAATAAATGTTATATTCTGTGTCAGGACCAAAGGCTAGGATTATGCTTGTTTAAAGCTGGTTGACCACCAGAGATGCGATGCCCGTGATGGGTTTAAAATAAAAGGTCTTGAACGTACAGTCTGAAGACCAGTCTGCTGCTCTGAAAATATCTTCCAGGCAGAGGCTTAGAGGCAATCACACTCCTAGAATAATGGACTCAAAAAGCAGCAGTATCAATACCAGCTTCTTGTAGCACCCACATCACTTAACAGGTAATGTTGTTTGCCGACACCAGCTTGGAAGGTTTCCTAAGGGATAAGAATAGTCTCATTCCTGGAGGACGACATTCCTCAGTCATGGATTCATAGGCTATCAGGCAATGAACCAGGCAGCGCTTAGAGTGAACAGGAAAAGCCAGGTAATGGACCCCCTGGTATGAGACTTGGTAGGGCTAGAAATCATAAATGATACCCTGTCAGGACTAAACATACATGGGTAACATCAAGTGCACGGACAACAGATACCCTCTCGCAGGAGATTAGACACAAAAAAATAGCTAATTTACCTGTCAATTCCTTGTGAGACAAGAACTGGTTGTCTTGCCATGATTCTAATATCCTCAGCACCACATTCATATGCGCTGAAGAGACCGGTTATGAAGCAGGCCCAGGAAGATTGCCTGAATGGATGAGGATAGCAGGTCGACCATTCTTGTTAGGTGTTGCAGAGAGAATTTTTCCCTCTCCAATATCTTGCATATCTCCCAGCATAACAGGAGCATTTTCTATTGAAGAATCCAGAGTTTTTGCTTCACATATTCGATCTCGAAGGCCAAGAAGGGCATCTATGACACTGGAACAAAGTCTGATGGCAATTACAATGAACCCCAAATCGTGAAGAAGGGTTACCATCATGTGTAAATGGTTGACCAGAGGGGCACTGTCCTGGTGCATTCAGAGAATGTCATGGAGGTATACTATCAGTCTGACACCTCTCGCCCTGATCCATTCCATCACCTGCCGTAGTTCCTTGGTAAAGCACCATGGAACGGATGACAGTCCGAACGAAGGCAAGTTAACTCAAAACTCTGTCTGCCATATTAGAACTGAAGAAAACACCTGTGGGGTGGAAATTTCGGAACAGTGAGATAGCCGTCCCTGAGGTATAAGCTCACCAGCCAATCGTTGGGCAGTCGAATGTTCCATAAGAGATGAATGCCCTCCATTTTGAAGTGGCAATACACCACCCACCAGCTGAAATCTTTGAGATTGATAACCGGTTAAAAACCCTTGGGTTTTTTTCCCACAAAATGTTACTCAGGCATCTTTTGGGATGAAGGATCGAGAAAACAATTGCTTCCTTTTCTAGGAGGTCTGCAACCTCTTGATCTACCACTTGAGTTTGCTATCGAGAGAAAAGAAGGGGCCTTGGACAAATGGTCTGTCTGGGAGTACCATAGAGCACTATGTGAAACCCTCTCACGGTTTGGAGTACCGATGCATCTCTTGTAATGGTCTTCCACTTTTGCCTGAACCATTGCAATCTACCCCCATCCACCACTCTGAGTAGGGAAGAAGGGGTAGTTCTTATCAGTAGTACCACCTGGTGCGTTCCTGGCTCCAGGAAATGCTCCTTTGCTTCCTCGACTTCTGCCATGGCTACTGGAGGGATAGAATCCTCCAAAGTTCTTATGGTCCTGCCATTGGATGGACCATTGGTTTGTAGGTTATGGGGATTGGAGGTAGGTGCATGGCTGGAGGAGCACCCCCTACCTCTGCCGGCCCCACAGAAAACCTGTTGATTAACAGTTCGCCATGACCCCAGCCTTTGTGGTGGCAAGCTCACCTAGTTTATGTTCAATCTTAATGAAAAGGGAGCACCATCGCTCTGTAGATGAGGCGCAAATGGCATTGCCAAGGAAACAGAGAGCCCGCTGGTATTAAATTTGCAGGGAAAATCCTATGCAAAATAACAAGGCACTATACAGTGAGGAGTCACTGCTTATAACCCACCACCTGTCTAGTGTGAACATATTTTTGTTTAGCCGATGCTTGTATGAAGCAGGGTACTGAATCTGTGGGGCTGTCTTTGCACTAGCCAATGCTTATTGCCGGCAGTAATAATGTGAGGGGGGATGGACAAGCCGTCTAAAATATATGCCGGGCAAGGGGGGAAACGTTCTGTGGTGTAGGCTGCCTGATTGGAGCACTAATAATCTCACAAATAGTTGGGAGTGAGAAGCCTGAGTGCAAGAAAGTTCCCTTCATTGTGTGCACGGAAGGAAAACCTTTGACCCCGAGACGCAAGATGAGAAATCTCAGGAATGTAGTGAATATAAGGAGGGCACGCTCTCCTGATAAGGATAGACACACGTCTCCTAAGCCCCCTAGGGACCTTGCCTAGCACCCTGTGTCTCACAATCGTGAGCGGGCTGAAACCTGAAGGAAAAAACACCCGCCGAGGTCCCTAGTGCCCTCTAGCAGACCTGACCTAGATTCAACGGAAAGCTGAAGGATAAACTTTGCGAAGACCAGCATCTTACTTAACCACCCGCAAGGGCACTGGAAGACCCCCAAATATCCAAGAATGGCGTCTACGGTGGGGAGACCCACAGAAAAGCAGTCTTACCTCCCAACTTATAATTCCAAGCCCATAATGGGCTCTATGGATGTTGGATCTTGTTTTGCAAAGACTCATGGGAGTTGTAGTCCTTGACTGTTATTTGTTTAGGCTGCTGATGTAAAAATAAAGGAAAGAGAAAGCATAATCTGAGCCCCCAGTTCTCACATAGAATTCTATGGAGTATGCATCACAGGCCACTGGAAGCAGTTCCATAGCCCTTCAAAGTAGCAACATTAAATATTGGTATTCTGCAATTGGGTATTTTTTTACATATTCTAGGCCTTCACAAAATACGTGACCAGAGAGGTCAGATTTCCAGTTTGTTGTTTTACTTCAATGCTATGAGGTTAATAGCATTTAATTGCACTGTCTGTTGAAACAGGTGTTGCAACAAAATAAACACTGTTTTATTTGAAAAAAGGTTTTTTAAGAATCCAGGTTTTCCTCACTTTTAAAGCAAGAAAAAGTCCTGATTTTATTAGTGACACAGAGCCAAATATTATGCTCTCTCAATTTTATCTCTTTATTCATAGCAGCCACGTTTTAACGTATAAAGAAAATAACTAGAATGTCCCATAAAGTGTTAGCGTTCCACACATAATGAAAAATTCATCCGTCCGAGTCAGTGATACTCTATAACAGGCCATTTGCAAATCTTGAAACAGCAGCTTGAAGAATTACTGTCAATGGATGAAGCTAAGTCTTTATTTGATAAAATCAAAAGAGATTTGAATACTTTTAAATTAGATTAAGGAACTCAATGAAAGGAAATTCCTAAAGGACCTTATGAACAATATCATGCCTTTACCTCTAAATTAAAAATTCTGAGCAAAAGGAAAGGAAGGCTGAGAAAATATTGGGATGACTCATCAACAGGAAGCGATTCAGATTATCTTTAGATGAAACCCTCTGGGTCAGGAGGAGGTGTGTATAGAAATAATTTTAAGGGAGACAGTCTTCTTGCTGGTGAACCAGAGGTGGAACGATATGGTTCCATCAAAATCAGAGTCATCTTGTAAACCAAGTGGAAGAAAAATTAGAAGTAAAAAAAGAGAAGTAGGACGAGTTGAAGAACAAAAGATCAACTCATTGAAACCACAAGGGTCTGTCATTAGTAGTAAATTAATCTGATCGGGACTTTTCTGAGTTGGAACTCTGTGTTTTAAATAAGGGTTTCAGCTTTGCACCTTCAAGATAATTTGACTTTATTGAGTTTAGGATTGATCTTTTTAAGTCTATGAGAAAGTTAAAACTGAACAAATTTGAAGAGCAAGGTGTGTCTCCGTGGTAAACTGAAGCTCTCTAGTATGCCTGACTTTTTGTCTAAAAATGATATTAAAGACATTGTTTGTATCACATCACTGTCCAATGATCAAAATGTTACTTTTGCTCAGTTTGTGTCAGAGTTAAATATTGACACAACTACTAATCTGAAAACCAATCTTAAGAAAAAGTCATCTTTTGTCTTGAATCAAGGGACTTTTGGTCTGATATAATCGTTTTGAAATTCTGTTTTACTGTATTGTGAAAAGCAATGTAGTAAAATAAATTCAAACAGAATAAAAGTTAAAATTGTGCTAGCCAGGAGTGTGCAATTTTTAAACAAATACAACAGATGAAGGAGGTGACAATGAAAAAAGCTGAGAAAGGTGGTATTATAGTCATTCTAAATACTATTGACTATATTACAGAAGTAGAATACCTATCTACAATTGCAAAATGACCCAACTTTACATTTCCAAAAAGATCAGTGGTCGTTATTGAAAGATGCCTTAGATAAACCTCTGATGTAGAGAGAAGTATTTTACTTTCTTTGGCGTGGGTTTGCCAAGATAGTGACATTTTATGTCTCATCAAAAATTCTAAAATGGACCAGACCTTTTCGTGGAAGAACAATAGTTGCAGGGATTTGTAATTTAACTGAACATCTTTCGATCTACATTAATTATTTCCTGTCCCTGGAATGCAGAATTTGATATCATATGTTAAGATTACCTCTTATGTAGTATGCAACATGTCTGTCTCTGGCTGAGATCTGTTAACAATATTTTCACTGTTTGGAAAGGTGATTAGGAGACCTTGTTTGAACGTTAATTTCTTTAATGATATTCTTAACAATACTGGACTTACTCTGAACTTCAGCCAGAAGGAAGCTGTCTTTCTGAATATTACTGTAAAAGTACTTGATGACCACCACGCTTCACAAACTAACTACAGCAAGCGCCCTCCTACACGCAAGTGTAGATCATCCCATCCCCTTAATCACAAATATCCCCTTAGGGAAATCTGTAGGAGCTAGGCGAAATTGCTGTACTCTGGATTTATTTCTATCGGAATGTGATAAAACCACACAAACATTTTTGGAACAAGGGTATAAACGTGGTGTACTAGTACACTCTACATCTAGAGCTTTAGTCCTGGATCGAGATTCCTTGCTTTTAAAAGATCAGAATAAAGTGTAAAATGCAAAAACGATTTAGTCTAATAAACTTAGACGTATTATCAAATATTTGACGAGCCGCTGGCAGCTTAAAAAAATAATAACTAAACATTGCCATTTATTAACTCAAGATACATCTTTGGTCATTCCTAAAACACAACAGATTACTTTCAGTAAAGTGCCAAATCTACTCACGAAATCACACTTTATAGATGAAGATCATAGAAATAATGGCACTTTTTTGTTAGCGTCCTTACCAAAAGGATTTTTTACTTGTGACCACTGCAAATACTATAAATTTGGCTCAAAAACATTGAAATATTTTGACAATGACGGCAAGTTGAAATAAAAAAAAATGCATTCTTCAATTGCCTAACAGCATTTGTTATCAATGTGATTAAATGTACACTCGCCAAACTAAATGTCCGTCAATTCAAAATTTGAATCGCTGATCATTATCGAGCCATTGAAAATAAAGATTTTAAATACGCAGTGGCTGCACATATTTTTGAAAAACGTAATGATAATGGCAGTGCACTGACCCTTTTAGGGTTGGAACATGTCCGGCTTGAGACCCATCGAGGTGACAGAGGAAACGTTTTAAGGCAGAAAAAATATAAACATGTTTTACTTCTGCAGAGCATGGGACAATCTGGTTTTAGTAAAGCGCTATGCTTGTCAGTTTTTTCTGTGAGATTTTTTATAACGAAGGGTTTCTGTAAATCGTTTCCGCTTTATTAACTAACATAAATTGGCTCTTTCGCTTTCATTTCGTGTAAACTTGTTTGATAATTGTTTTTCACTGCGAGATGTATTAGTTAAGTGCAGTAGGTGGCGTAGGACCTCAACTTTTCTGTTCGAATTTTTTCTTTACAACTGAGCGTGCCGTTTTCAAACCCATGAGTGTAGTAGAGTTTAATTAATGCCAGTTAAACAATTTATCTATTAAAATACAATGTGAATATTACCATCGGTTGAGGCTCTCCAATGAAGTGACTTGTGAATACTGATAGGTTAATTGGTGTGCTTGGAGCAGTTGCTCATAAAAGCAGCATGGAATGAAAACGGATAGTCGTTAACGCTTTGGAAATCTTGGCATGCTACATGGATGGACGCTCCAGCGAAACCTTCTCGAAGGGTTAGGTGTTTTCCCCCGAAACACGGCGTGTTGGGGGTGGAGCCGTTACTCCACTTGTGGATTATGAACAATTAAAACATCTCTGCCAGGGAACCAGAATTCAGTGATGGGTGTTAATTGTAAGAAACAGGTGTGAGGTAGGAAACCCTGAACTGTGCCATTTTGTTTCTGAACTTTGAACGTCTGTTGTGTAGTCCTGACAACTTTGTGAATTTTTAGCATTTTTAAAACCGTGTCTCTGATCTAGAATCTAAGGATGTGTAGTGTCCTGCTGGACACATTCTAGTATTTTGTACACAGCCACTCCTCGAGGCCTGGTCCTTACACCCTATCCAACATAGACGTCACCGATCAGGTGACCCTGCCAATAAAAGAGCCGGAGTGCACATAGATGTGGCCAGTTACCACTTTGAGACCCATGTGTTGTGTCATTACTTTCTATAGTATATGTTCCCTGGGCCCATGACACGACATTGGCTACGAGGTGGGCCAGCACTAGCCTCTGCAGTATTCCACCAATACGGGTGTTTGCCTCTCACTATTAGGGGTCCTCCCAGGCCTGGTGAGAGGACATCACCCCAGCATTTCAGCATTGCTGGTGCTGATGGCTCCAGGAACACACTACAATAACTTCGGGCTTGCAGAGCACAGCGAAAAATTAAGGGGCATATTTATACTCCGTTTGCGCCGAATGTGCGTCAAAAATTTTGACGCACATTCAGCGCAAACGTTGCCCCATTTTTAAACACTGACGCCCGAGCCGGCGCAAAGGAAAATTCCGCAATGTGCGGCAGTTTCTGGAAGCAGCACCCCGCCCTGCGTTAATGACATGCAGGATAGGCGTTCCCGTCCAAAAACCGACGCACACAGCTGTGCGTCGTATTTATGTTTCGGGCAAAAATGACTCCCGGCCGGTAGGCGGAGCTAAAAAATGACGCAAAGCACGAATAGCGTTAAAATTTAACGCCTGGGTCAGGGCAGGCGTTAAAATGGGGCAAACACACCTGTATTTAATCAGAACACACAGAACAAACAGCAGAGCAGCAGAGCAGCAGAGCAGCAGAGCAGCAAAAGGGAGACATGGAGGTGATTTTGATTCAGCGTGCACGTAGACGCAGAGCCCTGCAGCAACAACAGCAGCTACAACAACAACAGCAGGGACCCCAAAGGCAGCGCAGAAGGCAGGAGAGGATATTCCGCCCAAGAACAACCCTGCATGGCCTCAGGGAACGGGACATCATCCAGAGGTACCGGTTGAACTGGCAGGCCATTCAGCAGCTGCTGAGAAATATTGAACAGCAGTTGGCCCCCACTTTAGTGACTCCCCGCACTATCCCAACAGAAACAAAGCTGCTTGCCGTACTTCACCTGCTGGCAAGTGGCTCGTTTCAGACAACTGGTGCCCTGGTTGGTGGAATATCCCAACCATCATTCTCTGCATTCCTGCCAAAAGTACTGGATGCCATCATTCGACTGACACCCCTCCACATCTGCTTCCCTAACACACTGCAGAAGCAGCAGGAAACTAAACAGGGGTTCTACGCCATCAGTGGCTTCCCGCACGTCCTTGGTGCAATCAACTGCACACACATACGCCTTGTGCCACCTGCTGCGACTGAACACCTCTACCGCAACAGGAAGCACACACATTCCATCAACGTGCAGGCCATAGTCGATCACCAAGGATTGATCAGCAACATTGTGGCTAAATATCCTGGGAGTGTACATGACGCATTCATCTTCCGTCACTCTACCATCAACCAACACTTCCAGGATGGACGGTATGGCAATGGACTACTTGTTGGTAAGGACAAAAATTCTACTTATATACACACTGCACAGCAAACCTCTAGGACAAACAACACATACACCACAATAGCAACACCTAGACAGGAACACACTGAGGTACTCACATCACTAGCCATGTTTCAGAAGTCACCATTGAACCTGTCACACATTTGATTTTACTCCACAGCTTAATGTGAAGATATTAATGAGTGTGGTTGCCTAAATGTCACCTTGCAAATTGGAGGTCTCACAATAACCTGTACACTAATACATTGCATAAGTTTTAAGGGATGGGATGGCCTGGGTACTTTCACATGAACGTGTTAACTACACTTTCATGTTTCAACTCTGCATGGAACTATCATCTCACCCCCAGTGAAGACACACGGACACCTGTATGACAAGTCACAATGCTAGGGAGGACACACTGTACTGAAAAAACAAATACATACTGCTGACAAACGGTTAGCCAACAAACACTTTCTCAGCCAAGGAAAAAAAATCAATGCAAAAGTTTTCACCAACAACTATAGGTTGTCACATTAGTACACAAAAGAGTCACAGACAACACAAGACAACTACTGCCATCAAAGATCTGTACAACAGTGCCTCCTACATCTAATTGATCCCATTCTGTGTTTTTCTTTCAGCTGATCAGGGGTATGGCATCCAGCCTTGGCTAATGACACCATTTGGGAACCCAAATACTGCTGCAGAGCGGGCATACAATGACGCCCACAAGAGGACACGCAGCATTGTGGAGCGGACCTTTGGGTTCCGCTGCCTTGACATAACTGGCGGTAGCCTACTCTATTCCCCAGAGATGGTCTGTAAGATCATACTCACTTGTGCCATATTGCACAATATTTGTGTAAAAAGGAACATTCCCCTCCTTGAACCGGACCCAGACATGCCTGAGGATGACGAAGAGGAGGATGCTGCCCTGCAACAGGAGGGGGAACAACCTAACACGGCAGCAGGAGTGCGTAGGCGCCAACAGCTTGTCAATAATGTTTTTTCTTAATTTCTTATAACAACTCGTATTGCACAATTGTAAATAAACACAGATAACAAACACCACATCATGCTTTGGCCTATTCATTTCTGACCACCTTTAGTTTGAAATTGCTGAAGAAGAATGTCGTCTCATTGAGCAAGAATGCTATACCAATCATCACACCAAAAATAAACATCACAAATGTATGCACAGAGGGTAGGATGTGACATGATACATTACCATACACAGAGGCCAACAGGAGTACAAATGTGGCAATTACACATGCCTGATCCAGACACCTGAGACAGTCTCTCACCCAGCCCAAAAATGTAGATCTTTTGAAAGTCTCATCACATGTGTTCAGAGACATGGTGGGACCATCCATGTGTACGTGACCATGTCATCAATAGCTTCTCTCAAGTGTGTGATATGAGCAATACCCAATTGGAACAACATTAACTGCCACTAACTCATGAGGAGACCTTAAAGTTACAGTGGCAACATACACCCAGACAGGTGATAGTGGATCCTCATTCCCACACACATGTACACATATGTCATCCAATCAACCAAATATTTGAAAGCAGCCCATCACAGTAGTGTCCCAGTTTGAACCTAGCAGGAAGAATGTAACATGCCACTAAACCAGGTAATGCCGAAAGGGCCACAGACATCAACTAAATATTTGTCATCAGCACATGAGGAACGCTGAGATTTTGCAAACATAGTCATTGGAAAATGGTATGCCAGATTGCTCCAACTCATCAATAGTGCAAACGTCAAATGGGCTAATGAGATGAATGAATGATTAACAGTGATTCATACCATATGGCCTTACATTAGCCTGCTGCTGCAGGTTTTGCATAACAGAACAAATAAAAGCCATGGATACATTAGCTAATCTGGATGGGCAAATCCTAGGGTGCTGGGGGCCTAAGTCCACCTCTACCGCCCCACAAATATACAAGAATCTTGTGCTTGTGAACTAAACACATGCATAAGGCACATGTGTGGGCTACATGTCAAAAGTAAAACAAAAATCAGAAACACAAATTCATAATGGGACATGGTTAGCCCCATAAAAACTGTAAGTGACTATTGCACTCCCTGTTCGGACTATAGATAAAAGCATCACCATCATAATTGTGGACACATTTTGGAGAAGGAATACATCATGGTATCCCATCCATCATTCCAAAATAGCCATCAGCAATTACTCAAAATATGTGGACAAATATGGTTAATACATTATTTAACGTATCATAAATATTACAGTGTGAATGCCTTCTATACATACAACAACGGACATGTGTCATAGCTAACCACAAATGTGTATCACATAGCACCGTTTGGCCATGACAAATCACCTTCCCCAAGTTTAAAAAAGGAAGACATAATTTAAAAATTGCTCAAATATCTACGCATACAGCATGGGCAACATAATTTTTTCACGTACAGGAGTGCACAGAATGCAGAGTCAAATATAAATTTTCATAAATGTTTCTCATATTTAGCTATGTAATTAAAATTTTCATATCATATTTTTTGACTCTGCATAATGTGCACTCCTGTACGTGGAAAAAATATGACGCCCATGATGTATGCGTGGTAAATTTGACGCAACATGGACAATATGTTGGACATCTCATGTACCTTATTAAATTATTAATTTTCATATCATATTTTTTGACTCTGCATTATGTGTACTCCTGTACGTGGAAAAATTATGACGCCCATGATGTATGCGTGGAAAATATGACGCAACATGGACAATATGTTGGACATCTCATGTACCTTATTAAATTATTAATTTTCATATCATATTTTTTGACTCTGCATTATGTGCACTCCTGTACGTGGAAAAATTATGACGCCCATGATGTATGCGTGGAAAATATGACGCAACATGGACAATATGTTGGACAACTCATGTACCTTATTAAATTATTAATTTTCATATCATATTTTTTGACTCTGCATTATGTGCACTCCTGTACGTGGAAAAAATATGACGCCCATGATGTATGCGTGGAAAATATGACGCAACATGGACAATATGTTGGACACCTCATGTACCTTATTAAATTATTAATTTTCATATCATATTTTTTGACTCAGCATCATGTGCAATGTTATGCGTCATAAAAAAATGATGCACATTGTGTATGCGTGAAAATATGACGCATAACGGGAAAATAAAAACGGCGGCCATTTTATGCAGGAAGTGATGTAATAGGATATCCTGTTTACTAAATCTGTACTGGGAGTTAACTTTCACTTTCACTTTGCAGTCTCAGATTTATCTAGACTGTGTGGTTGTGTGAAAGGTGTTGTCCTGTGTTTAACTGCTTTTGTGTCCTGTGTACCTTGTATTTTGTCTTTTTGTGATCCTAGTCTTGTTGCATAATATTGTCTCAGTCTGTTTAGTCTAGTTTTGTCTAATCCTGTTTTTGTTTGTATTGTCTGTGGGAGTCTGTTCTGGGTAGCATAATTTTGGGGTTAGTTGGGCTATTTTTCTCATTTTTCTTTTTCCTTCAAAACTCTACCTTTCCCCATTTCCCACTTTTACTTTATTATTTCATTTGTCTAATTTTTTCAGTAAATATGTCAGGTAGGCCTCGCCTTTCCAGGATGGGTGAGGATGAATTGGGGGGATTCATTTGGCTAGTTTGCCATTTCCTCCCACTGATGCTAGAGGCTGGGGGCCGTGTGATACAGGGGTATCACACGGAGGCACGGAAAGTCCGGTGGGGGAAGGTGCGCCATCACCTGGTCCGGGTGTATGGGAGCATGCGGAATGTCCATCAATTAAAGCACCGCTGGGCAGATCTGATATCCAGGGAACAGGACCTGCTGGACCACCTTGGACTCAGGATTGGTGGCCATGTTGGTGAGTACAAATCAATTACATGGGAATAATAGAAATCTGTGTGGGGACATGTGATGATAGTTACCCAATCTGCTAGATAAGTAGCTGACTGTGTGTAATGCTAGGGAAACCTAGGCCCATGTTTATACATTTCTATCCCCGATTTAGCGCCACATTTTCACGCAAAAACGGCGCCATCTTACAAAATATATTTGTATTTTGCTAGCTTGCCCCGTCTCTGCGTCAAAAAATGATGCAAATGCTGCGCTACAAAAGTATAATTATGTGCCCTAATGTGTATTTGTTGCACAATGTGTAGTAAGACCAATGCTAGCAGTCAGATGGCTCATGTTTTCAACACATACCAGATGCCAGTAGCTGTATGTAATGTAGTGTTGCATTTGTGTCAGGCAAGCGACACGTTAATGCCTCTATTTGTACTCTACAGGTCATATTGGCCAGTGAGTAAGTCATGTAGAAACAACATACCTACATATGTTGACGCCATAGCTAGACAGAAAATTTGTAACCCATGATGATGCTATAAATGTGTGTTGCCTTCACGTCACATGAAGTTAGATATGTTGGCCACACATATGTCACATGTGTGTCTGGTTGCTGTGTGTTGAACATGTCCACCTAGCCTGTTTGATTGTGAGGGGTCATGCAGTCCTCAAGTAACCAGCTTTTGGATGTCTCTCTGGGATGCACATGCTGAGATGTATGGAAGACATTATTGTTGGGGCATACTAATAGAGGGGTATCTTTGACAACATCTGACTGTCCTGGCCACTGCATGTGTGTAGTAGGGTGTGTAACTGTAGCAGGAGACTCATCCAATGTTAATGTTGAATACAAATTCATCCGTGCAGTATGAGCATGTGGGAAAGTGTATCATTACCATGTCATATTCACACAGTGTCATTGTAACTGCAATTATTTGTCACTGCACCCAGTCTGAGTATATTCTTCCTTTCATGCTTTACAGGTGGACCAGCCCCGTACACCGTGGGAGAGGTGGCACATTTTGAGGACCCAGATACCTACAGTGAGTGTGGCCTGAGTGCTATTTTTATTGTTTGCTAGTGATGCATGATGGACTACTGTGTGTTCAACAGAATTCATGATTTGATGCGCTGGCCGTTCATTGGCATTGTTGCTTTAGTGGAATATCAAATAGCACTTCTGTTTCCATAAACCAACACCTAGCCATCTTTCAGATTTAGGGGCTGTAGGTCATTCCAGTTGGGCCGCAATGGGGAATGGGATGAGTCATTTGGAATACACTGGTCAATGTAAGACTTGGTTGGGGACTTGGCATGAACTGAGTCTGCATATCAGACTGACATTCTCCCATATAGCTTTGGCAAATGGCTTTGATGAAAAGTGCATCCTCCTAGTTGAGGATGGACTGTGTACACTGTAGGTTGGATCTTCCGGGGGCATGTACTGCCACAAGGTGAACTAGAAGTGTGTGTGACTTGAGTGCAATGGCCTAGGTGTTCTGTCGACTCATGATAATGGGTGTTCTTGCTCCTCTGTGTGTGTTGTAAAACATGCCTCACTGATAGTATGTGATGTTGGCCTAAGTCATGGCATTTTGACATGTGTGGACCTTGGATGTGACAATGTTTGGCTGACTCCAACGTGTTGCTAGCCCTTCATAGGTGTTGTGTGTGAAGGCACATACTTGTTGAACTATCTATACACTCCTGGGTGTGCATTGAACATGGGATTGTTGGTTGTTATTTCCACACCACCCTCAAAGACTGCCATGTTAATGTGAAACAGGGTACCTAGGACTGTAGCAACCAGTATGTTACACGTACTTGCGACCTTTTGCGACTTGATTTAGAACCTAGGGCCAGATGTAGCAAACTGTTTACAAGTTGCAAATGTCATAAATTGCTCTTTGTGATTTGCAAACGTCTGTTTGCTATTCAGAAATGTATTTTGTGATTCTGAACATACTTGCAAAATGCTTTTCCAAATCGCAAATAGGAAGGTGTTTTCCCCTCCTATTTGCGACTCGCAGTGGTATGCAATTCCATTTGCAACCGAGTACGTGGTCGCAAAGGGAGTCGCAGTTATCATCCACTTGAAGTGGATGGTAACCCACTTGCTAACTGGAAGGGGTCCCCATAGGAACTCTTCCCCTTTGTGAGTCGACCTAAATCATCATGTACAAAACAGCCAGTGGTCCAAGGGACCACTAACTGCCCTGAAATAATCCAAGATTGAAGATTTTGTATTTTTTTCTAAGTGCAGCTCGTTTTCCTTTCAGGTAAACGGCCTACACTTGGGAAAAAATAACCTGCTTTATTTAAAAGCAGTCACGGCCATGGAGGTCTGCTGTTCCCAGCAGGCCTCCATCCCCGTGAGTGCCCATAGTCGCTAAGGGGGCGCAACTTGGAACCCACCTCATTGATATAAATGAGGTGGGTCTTAGCAACCCCATAGCGACTCGCAGACGGTGTCGGAGACACCGTTCTGCATTGCAAATTGCTAGTCGCAATTTTCCATCTTCCTACATCTGGCCCCTAGTGTACACATTCGGTTATGACCCATGGGTTCAATATTAGCACACAACTAATTACAAATGGCATTGAGTGAGGATTGTGATAGTTATCACATAGAGTGACATATATAGTGAAGTCAGTATGCGGAAGAGGTGCAGCCATAACGTCAGATGCCTTAGGTATAATTTGGATGAGTAGTTTAGGGTGATGTCATCCATCACGTAGAGACATGGATATGTTAGGTGTGAGATGGCCTTATGTATGCATGCTTCACATGTACTTCCTCTGAGCCTTTCAGTGAACTATGTTGTGACAATTGCTGCAACCAATACATTTCTAGTAATGTACAAATAACCCATTGTGCTATTCCACCCGATGCAATTCCAAAGGTAAATATTTGCCTTTTCTCTTCACAGCTGCAAACATGAGTGCCGCAGATCGCAACCATTTTGAGAGGCGTGCCATGAGATACAGGCACATCCTGCAAGTGCAGTGTGGGTACCGGAGGATGGCCCGCAAATATCATTTGGATCGGGCCTCCGGGGCGTGGTGGGCCACACCACAGGCTCCCCCTACATTGCCACCAACAGCCACCAACACCACATCCACCAGGTCTCCCCAAGTGGCCCCAGCAACGTCGGGAACAATAGACCCTGGCTCTTCCTCCAGACCTGGACCCAGCCGTGTTGTGATACCAGGACAGTCCAGTGGGCAACCAACTCCTGCCACAACCTCAACCTCCGCCGGCACACAAACAACCTCAGACCCTCCTGTTGACCCAGCTGCCTTCCTGGCATTAACAAGAAAAATGGACAAGCTCGTCAAGAAGGTTGACAACCTGAGGGAGGATATGGGCTATATTAAAAAGCGGGTCCGCTCCATCAGGCGGACACTACGGAGGGCGAACCTGTAGGACTTTTGCCCTGTAGAACTTTTACCCCTCCCCTCTCTCCTCTTTCCTATTTTCTACTGTTAGTTGGGTTTTGGGGATTAGTATTAGGTAAGTATTTAGCTTAGTTAGTGTTAGGGAAGAGGGTGGGGGGGTCGTTATTCTTTCTATCTTTATTTTTTGTGTGGGTGGGTGGGTGGGGGGCAATGTTGGGATTCCTGTTAAAAATTTAAAAAAAAAAAAAAAAAAAAAAAATACAAAAAACTTTCAAAAAATTACAAAAAAATATATGTTTGTTTAGGATAGTATAGTATGTGTGTAGGTTAGTAAGTGTTGTCCTGCATGTGTCCTGTCTCATAATGGTGGGTGGGGGGTTGATGTTTAGATCGTTTCGTTACATGTGTAGAGTAAGTTTAGCTTAGGTTAGTTAGGGACAGTTGTGGGTTAGTAGCACTCAGGTTAGATTAGTGTAGGTTTACCTTTCCCTTAGTTGCCTCTTGTGTTACTCAATAGAAATAAATATATAGTTAACCCTTTACATGATGCGTTAGGTGCTACTTTATCATGGCCTTGACATCAGTGTAGCTGAATATTTTAGTATGACATTTGTGTCCTATGCTCGCCATCCCCAGGAAATTGAGGTTTAACATGCCAGCTACCCGTGTGCTAACTTGGTAAGTATCCACCATTTGGGAGACCCACCATTGGTAGTGTGCATTGATCACCAAGGTTTTGTGTTGGTATGTATCCTACTTCACAAAGAGTGCTTCCAGACTTGTTATTGTGGGTAAATTGAGAGGTCGGACAGCAGTGTGAAGTTCAGGGAGATCTTTGTAGATGAGGAGTTGTTCACACTCTTGTCTTGTTGCTTTCATTGCTGACCTACATCCTGTGTGTACTGATTCTGCATGACTTTCCTTCATGGAAGTATACTCCGTAAGGGTGATTGATGCAGTGTAATTTGTTAATGTTTCCTTACATTTTGCAGCATTATTTCTTATTTTAGTATTGCATGGTGCATACATTTCTCAGCCACCATTAGTTGTCTAGAATAGCTATAGATGGTGCATCATTATAGATGGTGCATGATTGTGTGTGGTTAGTCCCTTAATCAGTTATTTTCATCAAGATGGTAAGGCTATGATGCAATCCTGGCCACTGCACAGATGTTTCAGAATACATGAAATCAGGACAGTAGTATTGAGAATCTACATGGTTGCCACACAGGCACTTTGGAGTTAGGTACTGCACAGTTGAAGTGTGAAATAACACAGAGACATAATAGGTGTGCAAGTGCTATTTATTTATAGGTGCTGTAGTGCAAAATGTCCATTCACCATGTTTGCGGAGTCCGTTCTGGTGCATTCTTACATGGTGATCCTACAGAAGGGGTGTGGATGATGCTCCTGACATGTTGGGGTGATGTCACAGACAGTGCAGAGGGACAGGAATTGGCAAATAGTAGCAGAGAGACATTCACTGGCAATGGGGACAAGTCATACAGTGGATTGCAGAACAGTCATTGAGTGTAGTTGTAGTGAGACTGGCATTTGACAAAACGTAGGACCTTGGTCAAAGTAGGTCATGGTGCAGGGACTAGTGCTTCCGGGTACTCTTCCGTGTGAATGTTATCTGTTCCATGTCTTCTTCTTCTGATGTGTGTGTTGCCTGGTTTGTCCTTGTTGTTGTTGGTTGTGAAGGGGCAACACACAACTCAGTGTTAGAAGACATGGAGGCAGACATCCCGGGGGCTGCTCCCTGTGGAGTTATGAAGGGCAGTACTGCAGCAAGGAGGGCCTGCTGGTTTTTCAGAATGGCAGCCACATCACGATGGTAGGCAGCCAGGTCGGCCCTGAGGGGTTCTATGTTGCATTCGTGCACACGTTGACTGGATTGCAGTTGTAGTTGTTGTGTCAACTGGATGACAGCTGTGCAGATTTCCTTCTGTGTTTTGACAAGTTCCTGAAAGAGAGATGTTCGGGTT
The DNA here is from genome assembly GCF_031143425.1 of Pleurodeles waltl. Lineage (NCBI taxonomy): Eukaryota > Metazoa > Chordata > Amphibia > Caudata > Salamandridae > Pleurodeles > Pleurodeles waltl. Next base: position 177,505,572 of record NC_090437.1, read on the forward strand.
TGCATAGCAGCTGCCTGATCCTCAGAAGACATCATGCACGAACGCACCCCCTCAAGGCTGGCTGCCATAGTTTGCATCCCCACCCGCACCTCCTTGGCCAGCTCCCGCTGTACCCCAACGACGGTTCTTTCGAAGCTGGTGCCAGTGTCGTCAGAGTCCTCAGCTGTGTTGGTGCTGGCAGGTCTTACAATTGGGGTGGCGGGTGGTTCTCCTGTGGTGGCTGCTTCTTCTGTGCTCCTCCTTGTGACTGAAGGTGGGGTTTGGAGGCTTTCAAGGACCATCTGGATGGTCTCCTGTGGAATGTTTATGGGCTCGTCATCCATGTCATCAGGGAAATCAGGGACAGGCATATCGTCAGGAGATCCATGTTCCTCTGCAATGAAACAGGGTACAATTAGTGTGTCTGTGTTGTGACAATTTTGCACTAAGATACAAGCCTTTGGATGCCTTAACTTTGTGCTCTGTTTTTGTTTTGGTATCTGCTGTCCTTCATATGGGCATTGTTGTAGGCCTATGGCCCACCTGTGTGTCACATGTATGATATGGAGCTATCAGACTTGTCTGCCTGATCGCCTCTAGGTGTTGCTTTGTCAAAATTTAGGAATGGGCATGTTTTTGTCCTACTCCTCCCTCCGTGTTTAACTATTCTTATGGAGGGACATTTTGTTGGGTGGGCTCTCATTATCCTACATGAGATTACTGGCTTTCTAGGCAGCAGGATAGCTAATGGTGTGGGGGACTAAGTCTGACACACTTGTAATTAACTCTGTCACCCTGATTCTTTCTTTTTGCTCTGGCTAACTAGCAGTGCCTCTGGTCTCCCACAGCAAAGGAATGTTTAGACATCCGAGCGCATGACATCTTTGGAACTTCTCAGGGAAGTCGTGGTCACTCAGATCCTACACAATTCTCTCTTTTCCAGTATGTTCTCATACACAAATGACAAAGACAGTACTTGTTTAATATGATGATTTAATTGTACAACTGACTTGTACATATTTAGGTGTGAGCCACAATAACCCAAACAATACAAACTGTTAGAATTGGAATAGTCAGCAGGAGAGTAAAACATTTGTACAAAGCTATCATGCAGCCTAACTGTTTCTACTATCCCTCTGCTTGTTCTATTATAGCACAGCATGTTAAGCTTGGAGCTTGCCTGTCTGAATCACTGGGGAGACATCATCCCTCATATCAGAGCAATGGCCTGTGATCTGGTTCTGCATCTGCAGCAAGGCAGGGAGCGGCTAGTTGTGGTTCTCTGTTTGGAAACTCCCTCTTGCGTGTCTTGGGACAAGGAAGTGATTTTATGAGTCATATGTCATCGTGATGACAAAGTGTCCCTACGCAGGAATGCCAAATCTTAACCCCTACCACGTCTATCGGCAATGTACCAGACTGTATCCTTGACTGGGACACAGAGTGAATATGTTCTGGCAAACTCCAGTGCAGAAGTAGGCAAAACAGTGTGATTTGACTAATTAACAACACCGTAGGACTGGCTATTTGCTAAATTAACTGATAGGAAGGCCAATAAAAAGCATTTAGTGCAAAGTGCTCTGAGGCTCTTAGATGTGAGCAAATGAGTAAAAGTACATTCAGGGCAAGGTGCACAAAGGCCTAAAGCCTGAAGCTAATGCGCAAAGTATACGTTACACTTACAACACTACACTTTGACTGGCTGTGGGTGTTGTGAATGCCCTGGCAGCACACTTGCCTCTCAGGACCTGCCCCAAACACTTTTTATTCACATTGACCTAAATGTAAATGTTATGTGGCATATCCTATGCATGCCAATGTTAGGATGTGGTATGGATGTAAACATTATTGATGTTTGAAGATGATGTTGGGTCATGCGTGTTTAATTGGATTGGCCTGTTTATCGTATGAAGGTTCTATTTGGTTGTCAGACTGTGCAGGTGTGTTTCAGTGACCAGTTGCCTGTGTCCCCTCCTCAATGTTGTTGTCTGAGCAGTATGACATTAGTGATGTAGCCTTGTTAGCCAGGCACGTGAGAGACCCTGACGTATGCAGCATGTGTGTGTCCTTAGTGCTGTGTGGCTCCTATTGCTGTTTACTTTGCCTTATGTATGTGTCAAGTATGGACATTCGGCATTTGAGTGTACTGGTGCCTTTGTATTATTTCTATGAATAGTTGCAGATGTCATCCTCACCCCCTAATTTAGGTATGTATGTTCCATGGGGAGGTTCCTGCCATTTGGTACTATAGCTGCACAGAGATGAGTGGTGTTCTTGTCAACTGTTGTGGCAGTTACATTGCTGTTGTTGTTTTGGCTACTGCATTACTGATAGGGACCTAGTTGATGTAGGATAGATTTTGCAAGACAAGTGCCTGGATGTGAGTTTGGCGTAGTGGCCTTCCCACCTGTCGCACCTTTCCCTTGGCTCTATTGTTGTACTTACAGGATGGCCCCATGGGACTGTTGTTGGTGCTGTATTTTGTCGTGCCCCAGATTCAGTCTGTGCTGGCCATGCCCCCCTGGCGTGCCCCTTTACCCATGCCACTTCATATATGTGCTGACTTACATGCATTGTGTAGTAGGTATCCCCCCCCTGCTTACAGTCCCCATTATTGCAATTTAATTCCCCATGCGACTTACCCTGCATGTGCGTTGTCTCGTGGTAGTCTGCGCTGTCCTGTCCTTGAATCCCTGTGACGATCTCCTCCGGGATGACGGCTGCGACCATCTCCTCCATGTGGTCCAGGGCCTCCTGTTGTGCTGGACTCCCCCCTCCAGTCTGCATTGCTGCCTTCCTGTTCCTGGCCATTTTTTCTTTTGTCCTACGTTTGCAGTCATGCCAGCGTTTCTTACACTCGGTGACTGTGCGGCGTTCTTCAGCCACACTGTTGATCTTGTCCACAATTTGTTTCCATATGGCCTCTCTCCTACTGAGTGGCAATTTAGAGGTGATGAACAATTGGTGCTGGTGTTCCGTCACCTCTTTCACCAGGATTTCCTGCTCCTCTGCACTGAAGCGACACTTTCTTTTTTTTCAAAAAATGTCCTGGTTCCGGTATGGATCCTCCTGGCTGGTTCCTGGTCTGCTGTCATCCTCCTGGGGTCTGTACTGGCTTCTGGGATCCATTTTGGCTCTCCTCTGCTGAAAGGGCAGTTTTCGTGCTAATATTTGACGCAATAGCGTCAAGAAAAACAACGCTTTCCGGTTTGCGCTGTCGTAAATCGACCCACAGTGATTTGCGTCGCGTTAACGTTGGTTTCCTTTACGACGTAACGCCGCTGTGTGCGTCACGAAATAATGACTCCCACCTGTTGGTTGCGCCGCCGTACGTCAAAGTATAAATTTGTCGCCCGCATGGCGCATCAAAATGGCGTTAGCCGGCGCAATTTTTTTTTACGCAAAACTGCGTTAGCGCAGTTTTGCGTCAAAAAGTATAAATATGGCCCTAAACGCGCCATCACCGCCTGGTAATTAGCGCCACAAATGACTGCTGGAGAGAAGACGCAGCTCGAGGGGAAGTCACCACAACAGCTGAGGCATATGGAGGAGCCGGCAGGGCAACCGCAGCCTGACTCTATCCAGGTGAAAGGTTTGGGGCAGGAGACGCAGCGCAGGGTGCAGCCAGTCCAGAGAGGACAGGGGAAGGCAGTCGCACCCACAGACAACTACATGCCGACTGCACTTGTGAACCAGGCTACAGGAAGGAAGCTGCACAGCGCTCACAGCCAGCCAGACAATAGAGCGCATCCTCACCCTAGACAACAAAGGAATACACGAGGAAATAGACTTCTGGAAAAACCCTATGTTGCTCCCTAGGCCACCACCGCCTGTTCAGCTAACTGATGATGTTCCTGTAGTAGCCAAAGGAATGAAAAGTGAAGGACTCCACCACATCATTCAGAGAACAACATGTGTTACAGTCTGGGACCCGAGCAGCAGACGGACCGGGCACACATGTCTCACCTGAAAGACACGCAGATGTATTCTGGTGAGGAGGGACGGCGGTGGTTGCTACAAGAGGGCCGCCAATCACAGAGTGGCAGGCCACAGGTGAAGAAGAGACCGGAGAGGTGAGATAATTCAGGCACACCTTATGTACCACGAGAGCGCCAGTAGAGGGCAGCAGAGTCATACTGTTCCTTCATGCAGCCGAGCACTGCGAGCCCCTGCTCATAAGCCCAGCACAGCAAAGAAGTACAGCCTTACTCATTTTGAGCCCGTGCACAGGGGATCTCTAGCGAACACCCTGACTGAGAAATAAAGAAGCATTGACATTTGGGGTCGGACAGCAGCTAGCCAGGAGGAAGCTGGCAGATAAAATACCAGTGGAAGCAAAAGAACCAGCACTGTCGACACTATTGCAGTAAGGCGCACGAAGCCTTATTCTCAGGTTCTTGACTGAATTAAATTGAATGGATCTTGTCCAGGAACTGGAACTCCCCATGACAGTACCCTGCAACCCCACTGTTAGGATGAAAGCACATAGCATTTTCCATCCAACTGTAATTTAAAGACGGTTAAGGCCCCAATTTCGACTCGCAACGTTAAATGCTGGGTACCAAGGAACTGCAGCATTAAACCTACGGAAACGAGTTGAGACAAAGCTGGGGATAACAACATCCTGAAAGGCAAAGGGAGTAGATGACCGAAGCAGCAAAAGGGAGTAGAGCACTTTAACCCTGGCCTCCCTGCGAAAATGGAGAGGAGCCATCACAGGAGGATGCCCTGAGTATGAGGTGCAAACTGCCCAGTGCCACCGATGACAGAGAGTGAGGTGCCACACCACTATTGTAATGCCAGCCAGAGTGCCAAGAGACAATGTCTGACTTCATGAAAGAGGCCGTACCAGCTAGCTCTCTCAGCAACGAATGGTCACTGTTGGCGCAGCACTGAGAGTATCACACTGACACACCGACCTTGCCAAACACTCCTGAACTTAGGCTGCATCAGATGCCACGACGGTGTAGGCTTGAGGCGTAAGCACTGCGTCCTCGAGCAAAGAGGAGTCAGAAATGAGGTTACTCGCCATCCACGGAGTGAAGCTTCAAGGAGATCCCGGAGGAAGGGCCACTGATCCTGAGTTGCACCCTGGATGCCTTGTCCAGAAGGTATGGAAGAGACTGCGGACTGGATCCATCAAAGCAAACCTACTGTACTACAGACAGGACAGGACCTGCGAGTGGTCCAAGACGGGGAGCAGATGCGCAGTCCTACAGACATGACGGAGCTGGCAGGAGGTCCCAGTAGAGAGAACAGATGACATGTGGCCTGACACCCCCTCCCGCAAACTGAAGAGGAAAACACATGCGACACATGACAGGATCCCACACATCAAGCAAGAAGAGACTGTGGCACAATGGAATGTTGTGAAGACAGAGGAAAAAGGATGAGGAGAGAAGATTGTGTGACAGACCTGTCACATAGAAAGACTAGACGACCACAGGTTGCACAATGAGCAAAAGATCACAGGTTGTAGCGATGGAGAACTTGTACCACTACCCGAGAGTGCACCTATCAACACAAGCCAGCCACTGGGATGTAGTGACATCACTGGAGACAGCCCAGCGGGGTACCGAATGTAAGCGCCTGCATGCGCGAAACACGTAACTGCCCCACGCTTCACAGTGCAACTGTCCAGCCACCTGTCACTGGCTGCTTGAAGCATCCCTGCTAGCAACTGCACATGCCGAAGAAGAAAGACTGCACTAACTATGAGATGAGTAATGTGGCTGCAAGACATCACCATCTGTCGTCCACGTCATCTAAATGACAAACACAGCATCCTTGCCATGTGCCTCACTCGATCCAACAAAAGAGCATTTCATCACCCAAATGGAATCTTACCTCACAAAACATCATGAGACAAACCAAGCACTCCTGGGCAACGTGAGGTCAATTGCTCAGTCTATCTAAGAGCCCACCCGCACCTGGTTCCTGTTTGTAAGCACACTGACCAGGTTTCATCCACCGTTGAGGTCGACTTGGCTGTGGCTCCTGCCGGAGAGCCGGTAGTGGCCCGCAGACAACCCACCTGCAGACCAGCACAGTCCACACAGTCCTGTGGCGACCCATCGAAAGGGCCTCAAGGGAATCTCGACACAAGAGGTGGTCAGGAAGATGCTCCACCAACAAGGTACCAGGAAGCAGTGGGTTTCAGAGGAAGGCATCTAAGCATCACCCCCTAGTCTTCGCAGAATGAGCTTTCATGGAGTCAGAATGCTTCACTGGAACCCTTGGCAGTAGACTCCACCAATGCTCATGATGCACCAGGTTTGAGCTGTTTGACACCAACTAGTCGCTGCGAGAGCACACAAGAACGACTAACAGTGCAAGAATGGACAATGACTTAACTAGCCAGCTGTCGAAGAATCCAGACTCCACCTGCATCGTGTTTGTGCTCAGCAATAGCTGGTTAAACCAGGGGTTCGTGTAGAGATGCCCGGGTGCTCCCAGCTGCACCTGTCCGTTTCTGTCTTGCGGACTGCCTCTTGAGACTGAGAAACTATGTAGGTGTCTAGTGTTTTTGTTTTTCTTACAGGTTGTTTTTATTTTTAATAAAGTTTCGGAGGAATGTAGTGTCCTGGTGGAAACATTCTAGTGTTCGTTACACAGCCACCCCTAGAGGGCTAGTCCTCCCACCCACCCCACACCCATCCAATACAGGCGTCACCGGTCAGGTGAACCTGCCAATAAATAAGCCTGAGTGTCCACACTCGTTGCCAGTTACCACTTCACCCATGTGTCTGTGTCATTCCTTTCTGTAGTATCTGGGCCCACAACACAACAGGATGGATGCTGTATGAAACAAAACGGACAGAGGTATGAATCCTTAAACTGTGTTGTTGATGACGCTCGGGCCATATTCTTGCTTGTCTTCTTCTGACAGACCTTTTTAGGAGTCTCTATTGGTAAAAAGGGAGTTATAATCAACACTTAAATCAATAAACAGTTTTTTATTCAAAAGGGTTTTTATTCAAACATTTGTACAAAGTAACTTCAGAAATAGCTAAATCATAATACAAAAAATAATATTGAACACTACCCTATCTATACAATATACTCAACAAAAGACTACAGGAGACTCTAAATGTCAAAGGAATGTGGTGGTAACTGATGCCTTCTGAAATGGAAGCAGGCAATTTCGTACAGATGTAGCAATCCCTTGCATTCATAGTGTCAATGTAATAATAAACAATCTAAAATATACATTTGCAGAATAATCTCCTTTAGAATCATCTAAGTGCAAAGTCGTATCCTCTAATCTATTAAGGTACTATCTCTAGGACTTAGTCTTTGCAGGGGAGCACTCGATTGTAACTCATTTATTACAGATGGTGTAAAGGAAAATGCTCCTACCAATAAAACAATGAATACTGCAAGGAAAACAAGCAACACTGCACCTAATATGTATTTGCATCTATGGATTTTGTTAGTTTCCATTACTTTTCTAAAATCTGATCTTTAGGGTGGAATACTGCAGCAGCAGAGTATCCTTTGTCGAGTTTCACCTGTGCAAAGCAGCAAAACAAAGTCCAAGTGCCAAATGGCAACAGATTTATTTACAAGGTCATTGTGAGTCTTCCTTAGCCCTACTCCGTGTTCTTCCATACGACTACCCTCTCTCTCTTCTTCTGCATACTTAGGCCTCAGTACTCTCCTTTATTCCCTAACAAAGCCAATGTAAAGTCTCTAGAATATGCACAGTTCAATTTAACTAACAATCACATCCAAAATGAAATGTCACAGTGTATCCAACAGCACAGGAATCTCAAAGTAAAACTCAAGCTCAATGTTCAGTTCAAGGAGGATCAGTTGGATCTGCAGTGTAATCCCAAACTCATAGAACTTTCTCTCTACGCTATCTGCAGCAAAGTATTTCCATTCAGGTGAAGAGTGCCTCCAACAGGGCCTCTGACTCTAGTTCTTTTGGATGTCCTCAGTGACAAACCTTCATTCTCATTTTCACTTAGATCAGAGTTCTCAATGCCCTCTGGATTTGGATGAGACATACACTCTTTAGCAGATTCAGTTTTTCTCTTTCTTGTCTTCTGGGCCTATGTTCTCCAGCTTCCAGTCGCTGTCTCACAGCATCCACGTGATCAACACCAGTAGCTTTCCATCTTCCTTGCACAGCGGAAATTGGCAACTCCCATCAAGTTCTCATTCCTTGAATTGAACATTAGGAAAGTCATGAGTGCCTCTTGGATCCTGGTACACAAAAATGAGTCTTTTCTTCTCAGTTAGTGTTCCTTTGTCCATACCAAAAATACCCTCCTGTACCCTACTATATCTGATACACAATATGCTTTTGATTAACTGCAGACTTAGATGGATACACCTGCAAATAAAGAATACTGCAACATGAGCAAAACTTCACGCTGAAGGTTAGACACATAAAATCAACATTTCAGGGCTTCGGTTATGCTAGCCTAATATGGAATTTCAATGCACATTCAAATTAAACGTGCATCTTGCAATTATAAATGGAAAACAAGAATTACAAATGAAACATGATTATATGCAAGTTCACCATAATACTACAGTCGGAGTACATGAATATAAATGTGCATAAGTATTACGATCCAGCATGTTCAAATCAACATTAGAACATACATATGAATATATATACCTGTGAACAAGGTCCGGTGAGACCGAAACGCGCCAGGGGATTCCTGTTTGTTTGTTTATGATCTCACTAATGTATTAAAAGTTCAGGTATTTTTGGCACAACGACAAAGTGCGGTTTTCTCTTGCTAAAACAGAAAGAGAATCTTGTTTTCTGAAAATATGGTTGTCCTGCCTCAAACCAGCACCACCGGAGAATTAAGTGCGCCGTAACACGCAGATCAGGACATCTTTTCTTTCATATATATATATATATATATATATATATATATATATATATACATGTATATATATATACATATATATATATATATATATATATATATATATATGTATTTATTTATATGAATTACACATTTTCCACTGTGAATACACTTTCAATAATATGATTTAGATGCTCCACTTTACATTAGTAACGTTAAGACACGTAATTCCATTCGTAATTCCATTTGAATTCTATTTGAATAATATGTTTGATATAAAAAGGTCAGATTTAACTTCTTTAATTAACTGAACTGTTCACCCCGTTGAATGCATTTTCTTGGATTAATAAAATTACAAAAATTGAGGTTTTTCTGGGTGTGTACTATTTGAGGACAGCGTGCAGTGGAAGATAAAGTGATCCAAGAGGTTAACAAAGTAAAACTAAAGAGTTTTCCGCATTACCAATGCATTTGATGGCACTGCCTTTCAGAGAAGTGTTAAAAACTAAAGGCAGCATATGTATTTGGGTAGCGCAGATGGATTGGATGTGTGTGGCACTGAAGAGAAAATGTGCAAGTCTTGGCTTCTTTTTGCGATAGACAGGCCATTTATATTCCATGAAACTATAAAAAAATAAATAATGGAAACCACAGCATAAAATATTACTTCGAATTCATCATTCCAGGATGGTTCTCCATTTTGCCTAGGATTAAGTATGGTTAATTTGAAATTGTTCTCAATTTGTAGAGACCCAGAAACAAATAAGCCTACGCTTCATTTTATCTAGAATTGTTAGTTGAGAATGAAAGTTTCATTTGTATTAAGGCATGATATCACAGTAATATTTTCTGGGTCATTATTAGGTATTTACTTTGACTCTTTTCTCCTAGGGCTCCCATGAATACTCTCCAATACAACCCAGATGCCTTCACCGTAAAGGAAGCAGCCAAGAAGGCGTTGTGCTCTTCCAGGATTGAGACATTGGCGAAGCCTATTAGTCATTCATAATGTCTTGCTTTGGAATTCCCCAGTTCTGCTATTTATTATGAATAAAGTTTGTGACCCTCCATTGTTGTTTTTTGGCATGAACTCATTTTATACTGTGGCCACCATTGGTGAAATAGCACTCAGGACATTTAGGCCCTTATTACAAGTGGTCCCTCATCTTCACCAGATTTATTGTTGACAGGGTCTTGGTAATTCTAGGATAGATTAAATAAAAATAATTTTGAGTTTGTGGAAACTAGCATGCATAAATTGGAATTACTGTGTCAGTTTCCACATATTTTTCCATTATTTGCCACAAGGGACTTCATTTTCTTGAAGAAGGCTAATCTGTGGGTGATAAGCAAAAAATGGGGGAATGGGAGGTTAAAGGTCCAGTGTATGTTCTCCCAAACCTACTGAAACAAAACACAAATACACTGTTCCTAAAAAGTAAAAGAACACACAGGGCAATCCTTAGGTTAGAAGCTAATACCCTCACACATCCCAATGGATGTCATGCTTCATCATCGGGCGAGCTCCTCGTCAGACAGGCGCTGCAATGTCTGACGGGCAGCCCTAGAAGGGGGCTCTTTGCCGGAGAACTTTTCTCAGTAGCACTGTACCGAAGAAAAGAAAATAGAGTGGGTGCTGCCCAATTATAGGCACCCACAAACAAGGAGAGAGAAGAAATGGCAGAAAGAAGAAAATTTAAATTGGCTCAAAACCCTAACAGACCACTCAATTTAATGAACACAAAAGGGTGACGGCCAAACGGATAAAACCAAGGAGGAGAGTGATGGATGAGACAATGCTCAAAACACTCTCACACTCCACAAGAAGAACTAGGGATAGAAGGAATTGGTCTAAACCCTAGGACGAGGGGTCAACATGTTTTGTGTCTGTACGGTCCAACAGGATCCACCGACACTTCATCAGGACCAAAAAGAAAAATTTACCTCTGTACTTCTCCTAAAGAAAACAATACAATGACACAATTCGTCCAAACTGATAGTCACAGTAAACTCCAGTCACTTACAAAAAAGGCTGCACGTCAGGCTAGTCTAATGTAAGGGTCAACCGTCCCATCAAAAGGATCGGACATCATAGTAAAACACGCGCCCAGAGGAGAACAAAATAATTCGTATAAAGCGCTCCTCCGTCCGGGACCTGTGGCCGTGTTCCTGCATCGACGATGATGAGGCACATATCACTTTTTGTGAATTTGAGTCACTCCCAGGGCCTGTGTTGTGTGACTATCAGCTTTAGAGACACTCCTTCTGTGACAGACTGCATTTCAGGAGGAAAAGGGAGCAGATGAGTGAACACTTCAAAGGAAGCAGAACTCTAGCATAATACTTCAAAGGCTCAGACTCTAAATCACAGTTGATGTCTGGAATTAGACCATAAAAAGAAGAGTTTGGGACCCCAAAAATTGTCATCTGCCAAGCAGCCAGGTGGGCTCTGCAATACACATATAGTAGAGTCAATCATCTTTGGCTGGGCACAGGTTAACTCTGCAGCTAACCAAATCAGGGAAATACATGTGCAGAGAGGAATACATACAGGCAAAATACAAAAAGGACAACATAATTTGTAAAAAGATAATCTTAGAATGCAAGTCACTAACTAAGATTGGCAAAAGACAAGTAAAATGAGGAAGCGTCAGCTTATCAGAAGCTCAATTACGAGTCCTCTGAAGGGGCTAAAAAAAAGATTACTAAATCTAAAAAAGGCTTTTCAGAATAGGGGAAAATAGCAGAGAGGAAAATACCTTTCCAATGTGTACAGCATTAAGGGAATCTTCATTAGCAAGGCATCAAAATCAGCAAGGCATCTGGAAGCATCAGGAGCTCCCTGCAAGCTGCTCAAGTCTCTTCAAGGCTGACTAAAGTTTAAATGTCAATTGATATTTAAAATTCCACAAATCAATTTGATACGCCAAAGGTGTCAGTTCATGTTATGTTAAATAGGCATCAACCAATCAGGGTAAGCAGAAGACCACAAATTGAAACAAGCACATCTCCTCTCAGGCATGTCATGGGAACATCTTTTTGTCTGACTCCAAAGAGGGTTGAAACAAATGTATACAATCTCAGTCCATGTCCCTGCAATGTAATGTTTCCAAGGACAAATGAGTAAATCTTTTTGCACATTTAAACAATGAACCTATTACAAGAGGGCTTTGTTTCTCATGGTAATGAAATCTGAAAGAACACTTAATGTTATGAAAAAGTAATTCAACACTTTTACATGACTGCAAAATGCAAGTTCTATAGGTTTTACTTATGCTAACAGAAGGAAAATTATAAAATGCATTTAATTATTACGTTTTAGTAAAATATATATAATATGCAAATATTTAACTTCCCCATTAATAATATTTCAGCAGTATGAGTAATGATTTTCATTTCAAACGAAAATGCTTTGGTATTGCATTTCATTAAGTATAACAGAGAAGTGCATTTCTCTTACTTGCACATATTTTCAAACTCTTAAATTTTTCATTAATCACAAGAAATTCAATACTGTTTCTATATGTACTGTTAGTCTAGAGTCTAAATTATATTTTAACATCGGTTTTATCCTTCTAACTTATACATTAATTCAAAAGGCACCTAAGTTGAACTTTGAAAATACAAGCAATTTTACATTTAAAATGCATGTCAGTGCAGCTTTCTACATTAGTTTTTCTCTCTCTACTTTCAAAAACTTAAACTTGTCACATCTTGATGACTTTTGTGACATGAGTGACAGTATTAAAATTTAAGCTTTATCAGTGTGTTGTGCTTCCAGTGCCCATCCCGTCAGCCCTCCATGGTCAACATGCTGCTCCAGCCCTGCCCCCTCCCCCCTTTCCCCCATACCCCCTTTTTTCCATGTGTAGGCTCTATCCCCTCCCCCTGCCTTGTCTGGTCCGCTGTCGTGCCCCTGCCCCCTCCCTCATGCCCTTCCTGGTCTGTTATACTGCAACTGTCCCGCCTGTGTGTCCGGTATGGTCAGCTTGCTGCCTCTGTCCCCTCTGCTCTCTGTTGTCCATGTGCATGGCCCTTTCCCCTTCCTATTGCTTTCCATGGTCCGTGTGCTGCACTGCTGTCCTGCGTGCCTTTTGTGGGGTATTGTGCTGCTGCAACCCCTGATGCCAGCCCTATCCGAGTCCATGTCCCTACCCCATTACTCCTGCCATCAGTGATTCAATGTACCATGCTTGCCGACATTTTGAACTTAGTAGGAGGGAGATTTTGGAATGCAAACCTGGGGAATTGATTTCCCCCATTGACTTACATTGAAAAAGAGGAGAGTTTAGGCAGGAGACAGATAAAATAAAGCCCTTTTGGGCTTAAAAACACCAGGAGTCTCCTGCCTGAATCAGGTTTGCTGGCATGTATGGTTGTACTGCCACTGCCTCTTCCTCCTGCCCTCGATGGTCTGTTATATTGCCATGGCCTCTCCTGCCTGTTCTGCATGGCTGGTTTGTTGCCCCTGCCCCCCTTTCCCCTACCCTCCATTGTCCCTTGTGCTGCCACTGCCCCTCCTGTCTTCCCAGCCTGGTCAACTTGTTGCCTGTGCACCCCCTTCCTGCCCTCAATTATCTGGGTCTGTGCCCCTGACATCTGCCTCCCCACAGTAAGCTAATAAACAATTAGATTGCTCACATTCTATATTTATAACAAAAGTGTGGCACCCCTGACATCATCTTGATGTAATCAAAACTGTAATACATAAACATTTCTTTAGAAATTATAACAATGAGAGGTTTTTATTCCCATAGAAATTATGGTTAGTGCTCTAAAAAACTAAAATGAGGACATATTTCCTGAGTTCTCAAATAGCAACAAAGCACTTTTAAATGATTTGCTACCTTGATGCTTTTTATCCTGTTGATTATCTGATTATATGTTGCACTTAGAGAAGACAATGTGGTGTTACGGCAAGAGTTGCAGACTTTGCAACTGGAGGAAGTTTAGAGTTTCAGCGTCAGCTGGACATCCTCTGTTTCAGGGTAAATCACTTAATCTCCCCACTCATAAAGCCCAGAAGGAATGTTTTCTCTTATAATGCAACTGATACCCATGTGAAGCACTCCAGTACCTTTGGGTCAAGTCTGTGCTATATAAAACTGCAAAAAAACAAAACAATTATATTTTTGCACACTTCTGCTATTGGGCTATACTTGGGCTACATCAGGGTGATATTTGTGCTACACTTCAGGGCTCTTTTTTCTCTGATGGCTATCTTGGGAGACTCCCTCTAATCTATTCATTTACTGCAGTATCCTCAGTAGAAAATGCTTTCAGTTTTCCACTTTGATTCCATCAAGATGGAGCCCTGATGTGCCACAAGTTTCGCATAAATTCAGAATATGCATGTTTCAGTGTACATAACAGAATGTTTTAATGAAATAGAAGAGGAAGATCCAATGTACTCCGTGGCAAAGGGATGCACCTCACAATTGTGACATTTTATATATGGTTTATGGTGGGTACATTTCTGCGGTATAGAGGTCAGTTTCTTCTGCCACCCCTATCGCATCAAAGGCAGGTTGCAAGTTTTTGTTTTGGAATGTGGCTGGGCTGCTAATTAAATTGGATAATGCTGAGTGGCATGAACTTATCTGGAACTATGGCATTGTCTGCCTGTAGGAGACCTGGACTCGTGACACAGTATTTGTCAATGGTTTTCTCTCTATCCACAGTCCGGCCATGCCTTCTAGCGAGGGGACATTACATAGGGGGTTTCCTGACTCTGATTTCATTCACCGCTGGCTTGTTAAAAATAATCTCAATTCTCCCAATTTTCAGATTTTGATTCTGCGGGCTAGCTCGGGGGAGACAGCATTCTTGATTAACTTTTATCATCTCAATTTTATGCCCACAAAGACAGACATAGTTGTCTCCCTTGATTGTGCATTGGATGATATATTGTGTGATTTTAATCCAGATTATGTTATATTCTGGGGGGGATTTCAACTGTAAATTGTGTCCGATTGCTAGAAATGTGACATGTGGGCAGATTTGTGGGGATTTGAAGGATCTTGCTCACATTCACCTTGTGGGGACCATCGGAATGCTATTTTTAATAAGTGGGCAATGTTCATTACAATTGATTTAGCAGGCCCAAGACTTTCAGGGGATATCACCTTCTTCGGCTGGGGGAGGGCAGCCTAATTGATTTTATTGCTGTGGCATTATGCCACAGACAAAGGATTTATGATTTTGACATTCTATCCAATTGTTTGAGCAATCATTACCCGTTGTCAATTTCTCTTGCGATAGGTGGTGTGGACCAGCAGGTAGCTTTAAAGGCTCCCCCACTTCTCACCAAGGCAGCAGTGAGAAAGCTTTTGCATCTGAACAGGGAGAGCTTTATGATATGCATACATTTTAACATCCAATTCTGCTCTATGAAGGAATTTGTCATAGTATTTGACTCTATTAACAAGTAAGGAACGGTTAAGAGCCCCAAAGCCTCAAAGATAGTTTGACTCAAGCTACTCAAAAGCTCACAGGGATCTTATTTATGCCCTGAAAGAAGAACCAGAGATAAGGAAGTGGTGAGAGCCCGTTGGGCAACGTAAGAACTAGCAATTGCTGAGAAGGAAGGTGATTAGGAGAGAAGCCTGGGAAAAGCTGCATGTCGCAACACAAAGTAATGATACCCATCTCTTCTGGGAAGTAGGGAATGCCCCTTATTTTTATGATACACGTAATACTCCCATTGATGTGGCTATCCCCCCAAGAATTTGGATAGAGCATTTCTTGAAGCTTTTCAGGAGTCACTTGGGTGAGGTTAGTCCCCCGGACCACTTAGTCCTTCTTCATTCTCAGTTCAGCATTAAGTTGGCAAGCCCCTCGTTAGATGAGGTATCTGCTGACCTGGATCAGTGTGCAGTGAATAAGGCACTGGGGCCTAATGGTGTGCCTTTCAATCTATTTCTTGACAATCCTGACCTTTGGGTGTCTATTTTGATGAATGTATTGAGCGCTGCAGTTGCGAATGGCCCTCCTAAGTCATGGTCTAGCCCAATCATTGTGCCCATATATAAAAAGGGGGGTAGGGCAGACCCACATTCCTACTGTCCTATTTCACTTATTGATTCCAAAAGTAAAATTCTGGCCAGAGTTCTGCTGGGTCGGCTAGACTCCTGGGTGACGCCTCAGGGTTGTTTTTCTGAAGTCCAGTATGCTTCAGAAAGGGCCTTGGGACAGTTGAGCAGTGTTTCAATCTTCACCTATTGATTAGTAAATATACTTTGGT
Source organism: Pleurodeles waltl (assembly GCF_031143425.1). Classification (NCBI taxonomy): domain Eukaryota; kingdom Metazoa; phylum Chordata; class Amphibia; order Caudata; family Salamandridae; genus Pleurodeles; species Pleurodeles waltl. The sequence continues at coordinate 177,521,625 of NC_090437.1, forward strand.
CAAGAAAGGTCGATTGCATCTCGCATTCATGGATGTGACCTCTGCATTTGATTAGGTAAATAGAAGTAAGCTTTGGAAGATGCTAGATATGGGCATTGACGAATCTTTGATGTTTTTCCTTGCTAAGCTACACAAGGATGTTACGGGCCATATCAGATTTGGTGCTGACGATAACTGTACAGACCCTATCAAGATGCATCGGAGTGTGAGGCAGGGGTTCTTGCAGGCCCCTGTTTTATTCTGCCCTTATATCAATGATTTTGATAAATGCCTGAAAGAGGCAGAAACATATTCTTCCATGGTACATGCCAAGAAACTACTGGCTCTTCTGTATACCAATGACTGAGTATTGCTATCGAGGACACGTTTCAGCCTCCTAAAGCTTTTAAGTAAATGTTTTCCTTCATAGGTGACCTTGGCTTAAGGACTAACTCTGTCAAGTCCCATGTGATGGTTTTGGGCGATGCTCGTAGGGCCGTAAATTATATTATGCCCACAGAGGTCCATACATTTACTTATTTAGGCCTCCCTTTTGATAGCAAAAGCAACTGGTCTCATCTTATTAACATTAGATGCCTCAGTTTTGCACAAACCATTGAGGCCCTTTTTAAGTTTGCTAAGAAGGTAGGTTCTAGGCTGCAGGATACCTTGCAAAACTGCCCAACAGTTATTTACGGGGCTGGCGTTTGGAACTCTAGGGATGCCTCAAAGCTATAAATGAGAGAGAATGCTATTCTGAGGAGGCTCTTGTCAGTCCCTAATAGTTTCCCAGCGATTTTGTGCCAGAAAAAGTAAGGCATCTTCCCCTTGGAAGATCGTATTGAGTTGTCCCCTGTTATGTTGTGGCATTTAGTATGGACTTAAGATGAGACTTCTCTTAATCGGGAGATAGTACAAGATTGTCTTGTTTTGAAGCAAGTCCAAAGGATTTCACGGTTTCAACATGTGAGAGAACTAATGGCAACCTTAGGTAGAGCAGAATGTTTTGACCATTAAATTTGGCATTGGTTCCTAGGTGTCAGCTGAAGCAAGAAATACTGAATTTATTTGCTGGACGTAGAGTGGCCGCCATGAGGAGCAAGAGGAAGGTGGAAGAGTATTTTTCATTGGTTACTACAGAGGCTATTGAGCCCTACCTGTTATATCCTATGGAAGCTTATCAAAGATTTTATCTTAATAGATTCAGGTTTGGCATTTCACATTTTCTAGTAGCTCATCCGAGTAATGTGTATTCTAAGTCCACTCTTTATTCTTGTCCCTGTGATTCTAATTCTGTTGATTCCATGTTGACCTTTAGCTTTTTTTGCACTTTATACACTGTATCTAGGAAAATGTTTATAATACCGCTGCTAAAAAAATTGAATATTAGAAGGTGCCGGACAGACCCGTTTTACCTCCAGCTTTTACAATCTGAATATATTTGTCCGAGTGTTTATAAGTTTATCTCTGCCGTGGTCAAACTTAGAGGCTTGGCGAGAAAGTGATAGTTAAATGATTGCTTGTTCACACTTGAAATGTAATGCTGTTTTTTAATTATTTTATATTTTTAAAATTTTAATGTTGCTGTGTCTTTTATGGTATTCTTTTTATAACAAATAAAGAATTTGGCTGACTAACTGACAGAACAGGAACATATTTGAGAACTCAAACTTAAAATGTGTCCTAATTTTTCTTTCTACAGCACTACACATCATTTCTATGACAAAATGAAACCCCTCCTTTTGTTGCTTTCTGAATTAAATGTTTTAAGTTTTACCAGTTTGATTCAATCATGATGGCTTCAGGTGTGCCACATGTTTGCCATAAGTGACACTGTTAGTGCTCTAGTTGTTATTTAGACTCTGGAACACAAGGGAACTAACTGACAGGCTGCTCCTCTTGAAGTATAACAGGAAGATATTTGAGAACTCACTTAACATATGTCCTAAATTTCTTACAAGACCAGAGGCTCCCATTATGCATTTTTTACTAAACATAGGAGCCAAAAGAAAAAACTGCACTTCCTAGCAAACCCTGGGAAAGAACTACTACTTTATGTCACAATAGTATAACCAATAGGACGTTGAGTACAATAGTAACTATCTTGACTGAGACCAATAAGCCCTCTTTTCTTGCTGCTCACAGTCATAAGTACTTTGCTCGGAAATTTTATAATTGTTATATGCATATGTTATTAATATTGTGTGATCATTTTTGTATTATTCAATGATATTGTTACATTGGTTAAGCCTTAGGTGTGGTTTGGCACCAATGGAGTAGGGAGCAGAGGCAGAGAGCTCTGGTGCCGGAATCCCCCACCTGGGACCATCCTGACGTCCTACCTGTAGGGCCATGGAAGTTTTGCCTCCCCACCCGGCTGAGATAGCAGGGGTGGCATGGCCCTGTGCGAGAGAGCTGGGGGTTGTGAGGACTGACTGAGATGAACCAACCAGAAGGGCTGAATGCGACGGAGGCCAAGATGGTGGGCGAGACCTGATCCGGATGACAGTAGCCGGACACGGACACTGGAGTGGCTCCTGCAGTGAGGCTTGTTGAGGGCTGCACTGTTGCCCCACTCGTCAGCCAGGCGGACGAGGGGCCTGAGCTGGGAGAGTAACGCAGACCAGGCCTGCGAGGAAGAGGACGAGCGGGTCCGTGACGCGGAGGGCCCATGGATGACTGGTGACCGCAGCGACGGGCCCGACCCACCCCTTCGGGCCCGACCCACCCCCCTCTTTTTTTTTAGGTGAGGCGTACGGGCAGAGGGGGAGACTGATGAACAGGGGAGGTCCCCTCGATCCAGGTCCTTGGCCTCGGTGCTGGAGGCATTGAGGCACAAACCGGAGGAGACGACCGGCCTCTCTGTGTCGCCTGGAGTCTGGGGTGCAGGCTGGTTTTCCCGGAGGTAGTAGTGAGGGACCGGCCTGCAGGAGAAGTGGATGATGACAGAGGGAACAATAGAGACCTGCCACTGACCGGAGGGTGGCTGGCCCTCCTTCTGAGACTCGGGGCCCTTGGGCGATAGTCCTCAGCAAGGAAGAGCTGTGAAGGGCATTGGACCCGCCATACAACTGAACCGGCTGTCAATGCTGGGAGCTGTGAATGGAAGGAGCTCTGTATGGGGAAGCACTGCGGCAAAGCGGATGGGAGTTCATGAGGACTGCGATTCAGTCGAACAGTGCTGAGCAAATTTAGAGTTTTCCAGCTGAGAGCGCGAAGGAGCAGCGCCTCTCATAGCTGCTTTCTGGCATGTGCTGGACCTGGACGACGCCTGCAGCCAAAGGTAAAAATGGGCAAAACAAGCAGGTGGAAGGACCCTGCTGCAGAGAGCATGCACCAAATGGCAAGCATCGAGAAACACAGCAGAGGGACAGGAGATAAGGTACCCATGGAGGAAACGTCCGTGAACCTGTCTCTTCATGACACATTTCTCTGCACCCCAGAGGTGCATGGCCAGATTCAGGAGGTGGAATCAATCTCCTCGACGCGGACATCCCAGGACAGAATATTGGCTGCCGTATTTGCTGTCGATATAGAGAAGGCCTTTGACCATTTGGAATAGAAATATCTGTGTAAAGCACTAGAGCATATGGGACTGGGGGATGGGTTTATTGGATGGATGCAGCTTCTGTACTCAGACCCCGAGCCCGAGTGCGAACTGGGAAAATGATTTTGGAATTATATAGAGTGGAGAGAGGCACACACCGGGGTTGTCCCCTCTCACCCTTGCTGTTTGCGCTGGCCATGGAGCCATTGGCCAGCCAAATGCAGACATCTCACTGGTATCATGGACTACTGTACAGGGATACCTCCCATCGCATAGCGTTCTATGCAGATGATCTGCTCATGTTCCTGCAAAACTCAGCATCGGAACTAAGGGGGTCCAGGACACTCCTAGCAAAATATGGGTCACTCTTGGGGCTACAGGTGAATGGCAAAAATCGCAACTCTACCCACAGACAGCAGACCAAGACCCACCTGAGAATTTAGGACATGTTTCCTGGGAACGTAGGTGCATATCCTACCTAGGAGTCAAAGTTTATCACAATAGAGCTGATCTACTAGTGGGCAATATAGGCAAAGCTACTAGAGTGCTGAAAGCTAGTCTGGACTTCTGGAGGACGCTTCCTTTGTTGGTGGCAGGGAGACTAGCATTGCTCAAGATGGTGGCCCTTCCTAGGCTAGTATACTAATTTGTGGTCCTACCGCTTTGGATCCCTGCTGCGGTCTTCAGGGAGCTGGATTCCCTGATCACTGCGTTCATATGGGCGGTGCCGAGTGGCCCTGGCCACCATGAAAAGGCTGCGGACGGAGGAGGGACTGGAGGTCCCAGACTATGAGTCATACTATCTGGCAGCCCAGCTGCAATGGCTAATACAGTGGATATCGGGGCGCAGGGTCCCAAACGGCAGTGTGAACTCATCAGTCCCACATCTTTCTCAACTTGTGGGAATCCTACTGAAATTCACAGGGCCCACTCATACAGACAGTCCTGAGGTCCGGGTCATACGAAAATGCTGGAATAGATGTCTCCAAAAAACTAGTACGGGCATCCCTTATTCTCCTGACATACCATTGGCTTGGTTGCTATGGGTGCCCCACCGGGGAGACTGGGGGGGCATCGCATCCTGGGTAGACGCAGGAGCTAACAGATTAGGGGATTTGTACAGGGATGGGGAGCTTCTCCCCTTCGAGGGGTTCCAGCAGGAGTATAACCTCACCTGTGGCCATTTCCTACTACATTGCGCTATTATCCTCACTATTCAAAAGCATTGGCACGCTGGGCGAACAGAGCCACAGCCCCATGGTGTCAGTAACTACATAGTAATATCGTAGGGTATTTTCAGGGCGGTAACTTGTCTATATGGGGCAATTGGATCTGGAATATTGTGCCCCCTGGAGGTTCTGCGAATAAAGTGGGAGGCTGATCTGGGGATCCCAATACTGGAAAGGTACTGGGAACTAATCCTAGAGAGAGCACCAAAGGTATCTAGAAATGCCCGATTTAGACTAATAAACTTCTACATACTACATAGGGCCTATCTCACCCCTAGGCGTCTCCGCAAACACTTTCAAGTAGTGGATGCCAGGTGTCCATGATGTGACCCAGTGGTCTTAGACTTGCTAGTTGGAAGAGAGAATTAGAGCGCTCGGTGGAATATGAGAGTATGATACTAACACAAGAGGCCAGACAGGGTATAGGATCACCAGACTTACACACAAAATTGGGAGCGCTTGGTGGACGACCTGAAAGATATGGGTCAGATGACCCTGGGTGGTTCCCTAGGGGCCTCGCCACTAGTCCCCAGCCAATAGTACCCCCCTGACGATCCAAGAAGCTAATTGTACTTCAGGAGCGCTAGATCAGTAGAACTGCTGACATTGGGCACTTCTATGCTGATTTATGATAGACATACACACTGATCACACTTGACAAAGGTACACCTCAGGACCGGGGTGGCGGCACAGGGCTAGGGAGGGAAGGGTAGGGAGGCTAGATATAAGTTGACTGAAGGTAACATAGCGGAGCCTAATATCCTTATTTAAGTATACTGTATGTATATGCTTAAATATTGCAAACGTCAATAAAATCTGTTTAAAAAAAAAATATTGGTTAAGCCTTACATTGGTTCAGTTGTCCTCGCGGCGCTCGTTTAGATTGTCCGTTAATGTTTGATTTATATCTCTGGGATATATGTACTTTTCTCCTTCAACGCAGGTGGCCGTTCTGTGTTCCCCAAGGATTCCCTGTCGGTGCGCTGTGCTTCAGCGCTCATCTCCGCTACAGACTTTGGGGATTTTCTTTAAGCAGTTGCTCCAGACCGTCTTGTTCCCAGCATTTCTGACAGCTTCTCTGGGGAGGATTCCTGGCTTGCTGCCTGCACACTGACACGCCTACCTTACAAGCCCTGCTTCCAGTGGGCCAGCCCTTCAAGTTGTGAGCAGTTTACCCCTTCAGATACCTGTTTTGTATAGTTAATCCTTGGGACTTTGGGGCATATTTATAATGCCCGAGCGCCACCTTGTGCCACATGAACGTCATTATTTTTTATGTTAATGTAGCCCAACAAGGCCGAAATCCCCGCACCGTATTTACAGGGTGGCTCAATGCATGCATTGCGCCACTCTGTAACCCTTTGCGCTACATTATGCCTGCGCCAGACATAATGTATGGAAAGGAGGCATTCCCTCATTAGGGGACCTGAAAAAATGGCGTAAAGAAATCTATGAGATTTCCTTGCGCCATTTTTTACGGCACTATTAATGCCTTCTCAAGAGAAGGCTTTAAAACAGGGCTTCCGTTCTTTAGAATAGGGCCCTATGTACTCTGCAGGAGTAACACCAATATTATGGCACTACTCCTGTAGAGTATATCAATAGCGTCATGAGAAATGACGCTATTGCCCCCTACCCTGCGTAGCTAAGTGGCCAAGGGAAAGTGGAGCTGCACTCGATGCAGGGCCACTTTCCATAAGTCTGCCCCTTTGTTTTTTAGAAGTATTTTGACAGTTTTTTAAGTAAGTTTAAATTATTTTAAATTATTTTTTATTACCTATATATATAGTGTCTGAAGACGAAGAATCTCAGACCATGAAGGAAAATTTGAAATCCTTCATTAAAAACTTAGTACAACAGGCTGTTTCTGTATCCATGCTAGATGTTTTTAAGAAGTTGAAGGCTTCTATTTCTAAAATGTTACATGGTCTTAATGAGATTCTCTAGAAACGTGATGCACCTCAGAGTGTGCTTTCAAAAGGCATTTCCATTAAATTTGGTCCTCCTACCTGAAAGGTTGATTTTTCCAGGCTCCCTTCCTCCCCGCCCCTTAACATTACTAATTGACAAATCACTGATAGTGATGGAGTCTTGGATGGCAACAGGGCTAATGTTAATGTCAAGAATGACATCTCTGACAATGGGCCTCCTGAGAAGAGGCGTAAAATTTCTCTTTCAGATGGTATGTTCCACCCTATGTCCAATGATCTTGTAGATCATTTAGGGGAACCTTTGTTTGATCCCTTGTTAATCCACCATCAAAATTCATCAGAATGGTTCCCTGTGTCAGATTATGTTTCCTTTTATCCACTCCTTGGATAAGTCCTCCAGGAATAAATTAAAATCAGAATGTCTTTGCCCGTCTTTTCCTAATAAAGTGTCTGATACCCCCATTATTGACCCAAATATGTTATTATTTTTTTACTAAATTTGGGAAAGACCACAAGAAAAGAGTCTGTAGAGCCTGGTCTAATTGCCAAGACAGGACTTTTTACCTGGTCGGTTCACTGATCATGATCCTGGATTTGGCCGAGGAGGCAAAGATGGAAGGGGAACAAGTACAACCTGATACCCTTTCTATTTGAGCACAACGTGCCATATGCATGTTGGGCAATACAAATATCTACATTTCACAAGGAAGGTGTAAGAGCCTTTTACTAAAAATAGACTAGAAGCTGAGTAGCCTGGCAACTAAGGCTAATGACCTTTTGTTTGGAGATTCCTTAATAAAGGAAATGGGCAAATATATCTCCACTTTTGCGACCATGGACAAAGCCCAGTTTTCTATGAAAAAGATCTCTGCTCGGGTATATGGCAGAGCTGGGAAAGGTAAGGGTCACTTTGCTGACTGTTATTCCTCACTGGATCAATCCCTTAACAGAGGCTTCTACAATCGAGGCTCCCAACAAGAATATTATCAGGAGTACAAGCCCCATATCTACCCCCGCCGTTCCTGTGGATTCCAGAACAGGGGATACAGAACCAAAGGAGATCAATTCTCAGGTAAGAACTTCAAATTTTGGCCTTCCTCCTGTAGGAGGCAGGTGGTGTATTGTCTAGATGCTTGGTTGTCTCTAACTTCAGATCCTTGGGTGATTCAGACTATTCAGGGTTATTGCATAGAGCTATATGAGATTCAGACACAGTGTTGTCTACCCCAGCCTCTACATTTCTCACGGAACAGTTTCTCCTTGTTCAAGAGGAGGTGCAACCCCTTCTCTCAAAACAGGCTATATGAAAGACTACTTTTGACCCATCGGGTTTCCTCAGCACCATTTTCTTAGTTCTCAAAAAGAACAAGAAGCATCATCCAGTCATCAATCTAAAGGTCTTCAACAACTTCGTGGTATATCATCATTTCAAGATGGAGACAATTCTTCATCTCAGACATCTACTTCTTCAAGGCAATTGGTTAGTGTGTCTAAATCTGCAAGATGCTTACTTGACGATTCCTGCTCAATCATCCTACAGAAAAATTCAATGGGAACAGTGCTTTTCCAATTTCAAAACTTTATCTTTCGGTCTCTCTTCAGCCACTTGGTGTGTCACCAAGATTCTCAAACCATTGGTAGTCTTCATCAGGAGTCAAGGTGTAAGACTCATTGTCTATCTCAACACTTTTTTAATCATGAATTAGGACAAGTCTTGCCTTCTAGCTCAATAAAATCTCTGTCAAGATATTTTATCAAGACTAGGGTTCCTAATAAATATTCAAAAGTTTTCTCTGATTCTATCACAATGTCTGGAATTCCTAGGCTACGTCATAGAGACTTCTCCGTCAATACCTCAACTTCCTCAGCAAAAAGTGGTTGTAATAAAAAAGAAGATATGTCACACTTTGACTCTTCCTCTGTATATCTTCAGATTGCTAGCTCGTCTAATGGGTTTTCTGGCTTCCACCATTCAAGCCATTTTCCCCGGCCCTCTGCATTACAGGGCCCTTCAGAGACTAAAGATTTGCATTTGCATCTGTGCAAAGGGTTGGCTTATGTGGATCCGGTATCACTGGATTCAGAATCCAGAGAAAAACTCCTCTGGTGGCTGAGTCACTTAGTCGCTTGGAAGGAGAGAACAATGTTCTCTGCCACCCCAGATCTCGTCTTAGAGTCAGGTGCAATTCAGGAAGGATTGGGCGCAAGATGTGGTCAGCTATCAACTGGAGATACATGGTCTCTTCAGGAGTCACCACTGCACATGCTGCACATTAATTGTTTAGAGATGCTTGCATGTTCCTTTGCTAGCCAGTCCTTTGTAAAAGACAGAGCAAAATGCACAGTCCTTTTATGAATGGACAAGCTGTTGGCAGCCAGGTACATAAACCGCCTTGGAGGTAAAAGGTCCAACCATCTGACAATTCTCGCCAAGAGTCTTTGGGAATTTTGCCTCCAAAGGAACATCTCTGTCAAAGCAGAATATCTTCCAGACAAAATCAACTTAGTAGCCGACTGGTTTTCCAAACATCTTCACAATTCGAGTGACTGGAGACTTCCTCTTTCAGTGTTCAATCGTCTTTCATTCTTAGTCCACATCCCAACTCCTTATTTCCTTTCAAAAACCCTATACGCCGATCTCTTCTCCTACTCTGGCCTCTTTGGGTTAGATGGATCATGTCCTTAGCTGGCATTTCTACCAATTCTTTTGGTGCCCATTCAGCCAGAGAGGTTACGGCTTCTTGGGCTTTCTGTGTGGGGGCAAGTTTACATGATATTCTCAGATCTGCAGATTGGTCAAAGTTAACACATTTAGAACTTTTTATTGTAAACCAATTGCTCATCTGTCTGACTCTGTGATGTCATTGCTTTGAAGGTCTTGTAATAAAATTTTGATTTTCCAAGCCCTGGTGTTTGAAAGACTAGATTTTATTAAAGACAAGTGCCCCTGCCATGCACAGTTTTTTCGTCAAAAAAATTACTGCAGATATTACATTGATATTATAAATGATGTTATCAAAGATGTCACACGTGCCATAATTTGTGGGGTAATTAGCAGTGCATGGCGAGGGCACAATTTATAGTATCTTGAGATAACTCTACCTATAACAGGTGAATTTCTATGGTTTTGTATGTTTAAAATGTGAGTCTAACTATAACGTCCCTGTAACTTTTGTGTTTTTAAGTGAATTTCCATGTTTTAAAAAAATTCTAATTCCTAACTATAACATCCCTGTGAATTTCTATGGTTGTTTTAACGTAAAGTAATTTTCATTACTATATGCTATTCCAACCATGGCTTTCTGCTGTGCGCATCCTGCGGCCAGGCCCTGCAGCCAACCCCCTATAACCACCCAACCTTGAGCCACGCACAGCCTTCGGCCATGCGCAGTAGAGTTGGCCACAGGGCTTGGCCCTCAACCAGGCACTGTGACCAAAATCCCTACCCACCCAACCCTGAGAGAGAAAGAGAGGTAGAGAGAAAGTGAGAGATTGAGAGAAAGAGAGAGATTTAGGCTTTGATGAATTATATACATAGAATTACATGTTTCCGGACAAATTGAAAAAAAAATGTGAGATCACCTTTCAGTATGTAGCCTAAATATTTACAGTTGAAAAGAAACTAAAGAAGAAAATAACCACAGACTCACCTAGACTGGAACCTTTAACCTTTGGTGTGCATGTCTGTGACCTTAACCAGTAGGCTAGAGGTGACTCCTTACTCTGCAGTGTCCAGGCTTAGCTATGACATTCAACCCACAGATTTTGAGGGGAAAAGACTTCAATGTTCCATCACCAGGAATGTTTAACAGTCAAAACACTAGCAAGTCAAAAGACACACTATCATGAGATACTAGGACTTGAACCTTTAATCTACTGACAGTCCAAGAGCTTTACCATTAGGCCATAAGTGACCCTTATCTGCTGACAAGTAGAAGGTAAGTATAACATTTACGCCAAACATCATTCTACTTTGACACTTTGAAGTCATTGCGTGGAGTGACCATTGCAATAACAAATCTCTCTCTCGCTCCCTCTCTTCCATCCCATTATGGAATGGAAGAGAGAGAGAGAGTGACAGGACCGTGGGGAACTCTCAAGGCCCCCACGGTCCTAGCCGGCTCCCCACATCCTGCAGGAACCAGCATTGCTCCCAAAAGCAGAGAGCTGCTTTAAATAGCAGCTCCCCGCTTGCAGGAGCAATATTTTCATCTGTTTACCTGCACGCATTATTGCATGCAAAGTAAAAGGTGAAAAGTCCGCTTTCTGCAAGTGAGAACTGTTTGACAGCTTTTACTTGCAGGAAGTAGAGTGTTTGCTCTGACTTGGTGAGAGCGGTCGAATCTCCCCCCAAGTCAGAGCAAACAGCTATGTCCCAAGGGTGGGAACCCCAGGACAGAGCAGGAGCCAGCCCTAGGGGTGGTGGTTCTAAGGGCCTTAAGGGCCATCTATTGGCTCCTCGAGGGGTGCAGCGCAGCCCCCCTCCAATGTATATAGTCCCAGGGAGGTGGTGGTCCCAGGGGCCAGGGGTCCTCAATGGACCCCTTCATTATTTTAGTTCAGGATCAGGGAGGTGGTGGACCCCGGGGTGCTCGGCCCTCCACATTATGTTTGATTTTGCCCGAGGGGGTGGTGATCCCAGGGGCTGCGGAGAGAGGGGGGTTGCACAGCCCCTCACATTATATTTGATTAAAACCCCAGGGAGGTGGCAGTCCCCGTGGCTGCGGGGCGGGGGTTCTTGTGCCCCCCGCTTACATTATGATTCAAACCCCAAAGAGGTGGCGGTCCCCAGGGTATCAAAATGCCCTAGGAGGGACCCCCCCATTATTTCAACATGCCCCGGGACCTGACCTACCCGGAGGCTTCATAAAAACAAGGCACTAGCTTTAGTTACTTGAAATAACTATAACTATAACTGCTGAATTTCTGTGGTTTTCTACGACTAAACTCAGAACCTAACTATAACATCTCTGTAACCTTTGGTTTTTCAGTGAATTTCTATGATTTTTTTAATGTAAAGTAATTTAAATTAATATACATTAATCCATATGATAATCCTACCACCGCCGCACACGACAGCGGAAACTGGCTGCAGAGCCTGTATCCAGGCCCTTATAACCACCCAACCGTGGGCATAGACTTCGGTGGTGCGTAGCGAGAGTTGACCACTGTCTCTGTCAGTGGATCTGTGAGTGGGTGTCTGAGTGGGTCTGAAAGTGCAAGGATGCCTGCATTGGTGCTAGGCATCCAAAAGAGCACCAGCACAACAAAAGAGAGGGGTAGACTGGCCGACGAAGGAACCAGCAAGGGATAAGGTGACCGGAGCACCCTCTGAGAAGGTGATGAAGTACTATCATAAAGTGATTGAATTTTTGAAGCAGAAAGTGTCACCGAAAGTGACTGATTGGCAGAAAATCGACCGGACCTCACAAGAGGTTAAAGAATCAATACATGCTTACTATGAGAGATTGTTGAAGGCATTCAAACATTACAATGGTACTGAGACTATTGAGCCGAAAGACATGAACCATCTTGTGTTCAGATTTGTTGAAGGGTTGAGACCAGAGGTTAGCCAGATAATTAAGAATCATTTCATCTGTTGGCAATCGAAGCCAATGGATGAGGTGTTGCAGTATGCAAAATACTGTAGTGATGAGATTGAACTGAAGCAGAAAAAGTTGAAGGAGAAAGTGATGGTGATGCAGATAAGGGCTGCACAGGCAGGAATACAGGGAAATGGAGTTCAACAAATGATACAGCAGCAACCGCAAGGTAATGGTGTGTTTCAGCCTCAACCAAGAGGTCGAGGTCAAGGTTTTGTGAATCGCGGTCCAGACTTAAATACTGTTGTGGTTCAAAATGATGTGCAAGGGATGAAAAAGATGTCACCATGTCACGCGTGCGAGGGCATGGGCCATTGGAAGCGGGAGTACCCGAATGTGGTGCAGGATGGTGTCGTTCAACAAAGCACTAATGTCGGTACATTGCAAAATATGAGAGGTCCAAGGTTGAAAAATCAAAACCCGAACTTTCAAAATAACATGGTCCAGGTGCAGGGGCTACAGCCCATGCAGCAAATGCAAATGCTGCGTGTTCAGCCAGAGCAAATGCAACAAGTACAACAGCAGGTTCCCATGGTACCTAGACAGCAAATGCAATTACCAATGGCTCCGATGGGACAGCAACAGGTGATGCTTCCTCAACAGGTCACAGGTCAGGTGATGAGTCAAAATAATGCAGTGCAACAATTCCCATTGCGAGGTGAAGATGGAATGAATGAGGAATGGTCAGATGACAGCTCAGACAGCGAAGAGTGCAGGCTTGCAGCGTCCTTAGAAGTAGATCAGAGGGGACCCTATGTAGAAGGAAAGCTAATGGGTCACAAGGTTTCATTCTTGGTTGATACTGGAGCTACACGCTCTACAGTCAGGAGTGCAGAGGTTCCGAAATTGCCACTTCCCTACCATAAGAGTGGTCGGAGTAGCTAACCAGTACTTGACTAATCCAATTTCAGATCCAGTGCAAGTTGAGGTTGGCAACTTCCAGGGACTGCATAAGTTTGTAGTCTGTGATTCAAGTCCGGTATCCCTACTGGGAAGAGACTTACTGTGCAAAACGAAATGCTCGATTACCTGTTCCAATGATGGAATTGAGGTGCAGACAAACAGTGATGATGAAGGAGATGATGGTCAGTTCTCAGAGTTAGAGACAGAAACCGCAAATTAAGATTACCCTTTGATAACATTGTTCCCGATGCTTACCTTGATTGACTTACCTGCCGAGTTACAAGAAACGGTGACAGAGAAGGTGTGGGATTTGACAGGGAAAGAAGTAGGACTGATAAAAGGAGTGGAACCAGTAAGGTACAGGTAAGGCCAAATGCAGTGTTTCCCCAGGTGCCACAAAATCACATGGCACAAGACGTTCTTATCCAAGTGGCACAAATAATTGCAGACTTTGTAAAACAGGGAGTCTTGAAGGAGGTATTGAGCAGTCCATGTAATTCACCAATAATGGGTCTGAAAAAGCCTTGTGGGAAGGTTCGAATTGTGCAGGACTTAAGAAAAATAAACGAGATTGTGGTAAAGTGTTGCCCCATAGTGCCCAATCCAGCAGTGATCATGTTTCAGGTCCCGTGTGATGCTGAATGGTTCACCGTTGTAGACCTGTCACAAGCTTTCTTTTCAATACCCCTTCATGAGGACAGCCAGTTTTTATTCAGTTTCAAATTCCTGGACAAGGTGTACAGTTGGTGCATAATTCCTCAAGGGTTTTCTGAGTCACCGTCCATCTTCAATCAGATATTGAAAAAGGACTTAGAATCCTTCGTACTGCCTTTTAACTCGACTCTAGTACAGTACATTGGCGATTTGCTGATTGCATCCAAGATAAGGGATGACTGTAGGTATGACACAATTGCCTTACTGAATCATTTGGGAAAGAATGGACATAAAGTGTCGCCAAAGAAACTGCAGTACTGTCAGAAAGAAGTGAAGTACTTAGGACACTTGATTGAAAGAGATTCCAGGAGAATATCGAAAGAAAGAATAACAGCCATTTTGCAAATGAATCCCCCAACAACAAAGAGAGATGTCAGGATGTTTTTGGGAATGGTGGGCTACTGTCGCCAGTGGATACCCAACTTCTCAATTATCTCAAAACCTTTGATAAAACTGACAGGTAAGGAGATTAAAGATGAACCCTATACCATAGCCTTGTCCAAAGAAGAGCTTGAGTCATTCATGGAATTGAGAGAATGCATGTGCAGGGCACCAGCTTTGGGTATGCCTGATTACACGAAGCCTTTTCTACTGTTTTGTCATGAACATGATGCTTGTTCTTTGTCTGTCTTAACACAGATCCATGGAGGTGCAAATCGCCCTGTAGCATATTTTTCAGCTACCTTGGACCCCGTCGCAGCAGCCTTACCGGGTTGTTTGCGTGCAGTTGCAGCAGTTGGTCAGAGCCTCACGCAGTGTGAAGGCATAGTAATGGGATATCCCCTAACAGTAATGGTTCCGCATTCAGTTGAAATTTTGTTGACTCAAACCAAAACTCAGCACATGACAAATGCTCGTCTTACCAGGTACGAGACAATTATACTGGGGTCACCTAATGTTTCATTAAAGCGATGTACTGTGTTGAACCCAGCAACTCTACTTCCTGCTGAGAATACTGAGGTTAATAATGAAGAGGAAGTTGAGCATGATTGTCTTGAGGTAACAGAACTATGTACCAAGCCACGACCTGATATTCAAGATATGCAGTTTGTTGATGGACTCAGTCGGAATGCTGAGAGACGGTTACGCTGTATGTACCATAGCTAGTATCATTGAAGCTTCCTGGCTTGAGAGAGTGTATTCCGCACAAGTGGCAGAGCTAATTGCCCTTACTAAGGCATGCCACGCAGCTGAAAATCTGAGAGTCACTATCTATACTGACAGCAGGTACGGATTTGGAATTGTACATGATTTTGGCCAATTGTGGTCACAGAGAGGTTTCATGACCTCTTCTGGTTCTCCTGTGAAAAATGGTGAACAAATCAAGGACTTGCTACATGCGATTCAGTTACCTCTTGAAATTGCCGTGGTAAAATGCAATGCTCACGTTAAGTCACAAGACTTTGGCGGTCATCCTGACCGCCAGGGCCAACGACCGCGGGAGCACCGCCAACAGGCTGGCGGTGCTCCCATGGGCATTCTGACCGCGGCGGTACAGCCGCGGTCAGAAACGGGAAACCGGCGGTGTCCCGCCGGTTTCCCGCTGCCCAAGGGAATCCTCCATGGCGGCGCTGCAGGCAGCGCCGCCATGGGGATTCCGACCCCCTTACCGCCAGCCTGGCTCTGGCGGTTTTGACCGCCAGAACCTGGCTGGCGGTAACGGGTGTCGTGGGGCCCCTGGGGGCCCCTGCAGTGCCCATGCCAATGGCATGGGCACTGCAGGGGCCCCCTAACAGGGCCCCACCAAGATTTTCAGTGTCTGCCAAGCAGACACTGAAAATCGCGATGGGTGCAACTCCGCCGGCTCCATTCGGAGCCGGCATCCTCATGGAAGGGGGTTTCCCGCTGGGCTGGCGGGCGGCCTTCTGGCGGTCGCCCGCCAGCCCAGCGGGAAACTCAGAATGACTGCCGCGGTCTTTCGACCGCGGTACGGTCTTCTGGTGGTTCCCGCCAGGCGGGCGGCTTCCGCCGCCCACGGAGGTCAGAATGACCCCCTTTGTGTCCATGGGAAACGGCTATGCAGATCAAGTCACAAGGTTCTGCGCATTGAACTGTATATCGTTCAAGGATCAGTGGGAATTGATGCCGCAAACTGAAAAAGACACATGCTTGAACCTTGCATTGAGGGTGGTCGATACATTAGATGAGCTAAAAACACTACAGGGTCGTGCTAGCAAAGAGGAAAAACGATCCTGGCAAAGAATGCAATGCGTACAGAGGGCTGACGACTTGTGGGTCTCAGAGGAGGGGAAATTAGTTTTGCCAAACAGTCTTCTGTCACAATTCGCAAGGCTCTATCAAGGACAGGCTCATCTTGGAAGAGATGCAATGATCAGGTCATTTAAAATCGATTGGTTTAACCCAAAGTTCAGACATGCCGCAGAGGTTACCTGTCACAGGTGCATCATCTGTCAGCAGATGAATGCCGGAAAAGGGACTGTGGTAACTTTGAGCCACATAGGGAGAGCTGGTGGTCCATTTGGCAAGATGCAAATGGATTTCATTGAAATGCCTGTTTGTGGAGGATTGAAATACGTGTTGGTGATTGTGTGTGTTTTCAGCCACTGGATTGAAGCTTACCCCACACGTAGAAATGAGTCTCACAGTTGCAAAACTGCTGCTCAGGGACCTAATACCTAGGTTCGGGTTTCCGGTCTCAATAGAATCAGATAGGGGCAGACACTTCGACAATGAGGTGATTAAGCTCTTGTGTGCTGCATTAGACATCGAACAGAAGCTGCATTGTAGCTACCGTCCCGAAGCATCAGGACTAGTAGAGCAAATGAATGGTACTTTAAAATCGAGAATGGCAAAGATGTGCACAGCTACCAATATGAAATGGTCAGATGCATTGCCCTTAGTGCTGATGTCAATGAGGAACACCCCTGATAAGAAGACAGGACTATCACCACACGAGATCCTAATGGGTAGAGCTATGAGGCTGCCCGCAGTACCTGCAAATGCTCTAGTGCAGTGTTTTTCAACCTTTTTTGGGCAAAGGCACACTTGTTTCATGAAAAAAATCACGAGGCACACCACCATTAGAAAATGTTAAAAAATGTAACTCTGTGCCTATATTGACTACATATAAAGTAATTCTCTTGAATAGGAATCAAATAAACACAAAGAAAGTATTTTATAATTACTTTATTATGAAATAGTAAGTTAGCAGAAATATGAAAAATTATAAAATACTTTATTCAGTGCGCAACCTGGGCCTGTTTGGCTGAACACAAAGCTGATATTCTGGCTGGAATCGAAGAAAGACACACACGTAGCTCTTCGTCAACAGCTCTCAGTCTCTCTCTGTATTTAGTTTTTATAGCAATCATGCTTGAAAAGCTCATCTCACACAGATATGTAGTGGAAAATGGAAGCAATGTCAAAATAGCTTTGTTTGCCAGAAGGGGGAACTCCTTGGCAGTATCCAACCAAAAACTGTCCAAAGGTAGATCAGCAAATCTTAGCTTGAAACCACGATTTTGTCTCAGTTCAGTTAGTTCCTCCTGCTCCTGTAAAGTCATGTCCTTTCCACCAACTGATGCTGAGCTATAAGGGTCCCTAACCCAGTCAAGGCATTCAGTGGAGACTGAAGAGAAATAAAATGACAACTTCTCCTCGAGAGTTTTTAAATGTTTAACTATTATCTCACACAGTGCAGCAGTGTGAACACCTTGCCATTGCTTGGTGAGTGTGAACATTTCAAGATTGCCACTTTCCACGTGTTGATGCCAGAGTTGCACCTTTGAACGGAATCCATTTATTTTATCTGTACTTGTAAGCAGGTTTTCATTTCGGCCTTGCATTCATGTGTTCAGTTCATTCAGATGATGAAATATATCTGCCAGGTATGCCAGCCTTGCACACCACTCATCACTTGCAAGCAGCTTTGCGTAATCTGACCTCTCATTTGTCAGAAACACTTTAAGTTCCTCCCGCAGCTCATACACACGAACCAAGACCTTGCCACGCGACAACCACCGGACCTCCGTATGAAACAGCAAGGTTTTATGCTTCGCTCCCATCTCCTCACACAAAGCTGCAAATATGCGAGTTTTCACGGGTCGTGACCTTACAAAGTTTACCATGCGCACAACATCATCCAACACATGAACTAGGTCTGCTGGTAAAGTCTTGGCTACGAGGGCCTCACGGTGTAAAAAACAATGCGTAACAATAACATCTGGATTTCTTTCCT
This sequence comes from Pleurodeles waltl, assembly GCF_031143425.1. Taxonomy (NCBI): domain Eukaryota; kingdom Metazoa; phylum Chordata; class Amphibia; order Caudata; family Salamandridae; genus Pleurodeles; species Pleurodeles waltl. The sequence continues at coordinate 177,539,729 of NC_090437.1, forward strand.
TCACTCTGCTTACAAAGCCTTTGGTGCGCCCGACCATGGCTGCAGCTCCATCGGTGCAGACACTTGTGCAGTTTTCCCACTTAAGTCCTCCTTGTTCAAGGTATTCTGATGTGACCCGAAAAATTTCTTCTCCTGTTGTTTTTTCTGGCAATGCCTTGCAAAAAAAGAAGTTTTCTCTAATTGCATCACCATCAACAAATCGCACATTGGCCAAGAGTTGAGCATGTCCACTGATATCAGTAGACTCGTCAAGTTGCAATGCAAATTTCTCACTGATACGGATCTTTTCCAAAACCACACTTTCGATGTCTGCAGACATGTCATTAATACGTCTGGAAATTGTGTTGTCTGAGAGAGGGACTTTGGCTATTTCCTTAGCTGCTTCAGGTCCGAGCATCTCCTGTACAATAGCTTTGCAGGCGGGAAGTATTAATGTCTCTGCCACAGTGTGCGACTTTTTTGACTTGGCTATAAGTTCAGCAACTTGATAGCTAGCTTTAAGAGCTCTTTCATTTACCTTTGTGGTTTTTCTCATGAAAGTTGCCTCTTTCTCCGTGTTTTCACGCAGGCGAACAAAATAGTCCGCATTCTTGTTTTGAAGCGAAGGGTGTTTCGTTTGGAGATGGCGTTTAAGTTTGCTTGGGACCATAGCACTGTTAGCTAGCTTTTCACCACACACCACGCACAGTGGAGTTGGTTTGTTTGCATCTCCGGTGAAAGTAAATCCAAATGAAATATAGCTTTCGCTATATTGCCTTGTGCCAGAGAATTTGCTTGAGCTAACCATCTTTGCTTTCTTTTGATCCCCACTCATACTTGGGCTCTCATCTGGCTCCAAATTTTGTTCAGAGTCCAGTTCTTTCCTTTTCAAAAACTTGTCCATCACTGCAGTATCTCACTGTCACTCAGTACTTACTGCGCTTGTCTCCTCCAGATAGCCGCTGTCCGTCACACTCAGCACTCTTCTGCGCATGTCTCCATCCAGATCCATCAGTCAGCGCTCTTCTGCTCTTCTGCTCATGTTTCCTCCAAATCCAGATCCATTGGCGCTCTTCTGCTCATCGGCGATCTACTGCGATGTCTCCTCCTGTCCTCCTCCTGTTAGTGTAACAGTGACACCGGAGCTATTTATAGTCCTTAACATCAGTGGTGGGATTCAAAAAGTTTAGTAACCAGTTCCGACATTCAAGCATGGTTTAATATTTGTTTCTTTAATGGCAAACAAAAACGTTGCACACGCCAGAAGGATTAAGATAGCATGGTGTTTTTAACACTAACGGCGCAGTTTCAAGGGTCAAGTATCAGGTTTTGGAGACTGAGTTCAATCTGAAACCTCGGAGACGCTGGTTTAGAAGCATCTGGTTACGTAGACATCAAATTGGTTCAGCACCTCTGCAGCAAGTTTATGCGGCATCGGGGTCCCTGGAAGCCACACACTGTGACTATTCTAGGGCACTGAACCACTTATCTTTCTAATCACCTGAAACACCTGTGGTTTGTGTCATCTTTCTACAGTTAAAGTGCTGGAACTTTCATTGCTATGGGGCTCAATGTTACCAGAATAAAAGTACATATATGCATAACTCCATGATGAATTCCTCCATGAATTCCACCACGATGCCCCCAATGAAATCTTCAATGATGCCCCCGATGAACACTTCCATGATGCCCCCGGTGAACTCCTTCTGTGAGGTAAGTGCCATTCTAGTTTTGAATCCTAGGTACTCTGCTTGAGAAACAACTTGTGTTTTGGTGTGTATGAGAGAAAGAGGTGTATGATACATCCTTAATTCTTATTAACTCGCTGTAGCTCACCTCAATTTTGAGCACTCAATTTTACTAAAATTAGCTGTAACTACAACAATAATACTGTTAGACCTGGCAGCCTTGCTATGGTTTTCTCTAACTTTTTGCATTCAGACCACATGTTTTAGAACTAGACCACAGATATGTGTAACCTTACCTTCTCCGTGGTAGACCCCCTTCTCCTTGTCTCTCGTTACCGCCGCTCTCTCGTCCTCCTCGTCCCGCTCCTCGACGAGACTCCTTCGTCTCGTCCTGACCTCGTCGCGCTCTCCCTCTCTTTCGGCTCCGGCCCCCTTTTCACCACTCCCCCGGAAGTCCTGAAGCGTTTCCCTGGAAACAGGGAAACGCGTCATCGACGCCCGGAGCGTTCCCATGGAGACATGGGAACGCGCAACGGGCTTTCGAGAAGCTGGTTGGCGCTGGCGCTGGCGTGGACGTGGTCGTAACGACCCGTTCACAATGCCACAGTCCGGCGCCCGCCGCCCTAGTGGGCGGAAATTTGACATTTTTTTTTATTTTTTTAATCTTTCGAATTTTTCCTACGGCACACCAGGCAACATCTCGCGGCACACTAGTGTGCCGCGGAACAGTGGTTGAAAAACACTGCTCTAGTGAATATCATGGATGATATGGTGTTGGACTACTGCAAAGGTTTGGCTGATGTGATTCGCTCTTTTTCTCACCATGTGGAAGCTAACACATTGCCACCGATCGGTGATCCAGGTCACACCCTGCAAGCCAGTGACTGGGAGGTTGTCAAGAAGCACGTGAGAAAGTTGTGTTTGGAGCTGCGCTAGAAGGGACCATATCAAGTAATATTGACAACAACCACTACTGTGAAATGTGCAGGCGTTCCAAACTGGATACATGCCAGTCACACAAAGAAGGTAACGTGTCCAACTGATGAGGAACTTGAAGTTTCTGGCTCAACAGAGAGGGAGGTATCAGGGCCCGAGAACAGCCAAGAGGGAACTGAGACTGCAGGAGAGCCCATTGAGAACAGCCTTGTCCCTCAAATAGTAAACGAGTTTGAGAGAGGTGACAGTGTGCCTATCTCAGTAGAGGCAGCAGGAGAACTAAATCAAGGAGAGGTTCTCCCAGAAGCAGACGGATACGGGTTAGAACTTGAACCCGTTACAGATCAAGAGGAAGAAGAAGAAGAAGAAGAAGGCGAAATAGTAGAAAGAGATCAAAGTACACCGGCATCCCCTGAGCCAGTTGCAGGTCCATCAAGGGAAAACACCATATCACAAGAGGAGGGTGCTGTTCAGCATCCTGAAAAGACAAGCCGGAAGAAGACGCATAAGGGAGATAACTGGCCAGAGAAACAGGCTGCAAAAGAAAGGAGCATAACAGGTGAAACAATAAAAGAAGAAACAGATACGTCCCGAGTAGAGGATCTGAGTGAAGGAGAATTGCAAGGTGAACGCAGATTGAAAAGAAAGAGAACCGCAAATAGAAGGTACGCAGGTCCTGAATGGGCCTATGCAACAACATCTGAATGGCAACAAGAATTCTTAGCGTTCTGTTTTGATCGAGAAGTGCCAGGCCAATCCTACGATACCTGAAGTGACGCAACGAAAGAAACTTTGTTAAAAGAAAACTGAGAACTTATGAAAAGAGACTTATAAATTACCGGATGAGACACTGATAACCTGATTTGACTTCGAAAACCTAATTATGACAAGCTGCTAACCTGATTTGACAAATGGATCCTGGAGTGACTGAAACGCTGTAAATACACGCAGACAGAGAGAAAGAGACTTTTGCATCAAAGAAAAAAAAAAGGAGTTTTATATCGTCCTCAAGTTGATTATTATTCTGCTGTCTGATTCTTTACAGACATGGCTTATAATAGAGGTAGTAACAAAAAGGGTAAGGTGTGTGGTTGGTTGAGTCTTATATTGGGTATTGTGTGTGCAATAATAATTGTAGGTGTGATTGTGGGAATGCCGTGGTTGGATAAGAAAGTGACTAACAATGCTTCAAAACCTGAAACTACAACATTAACACCGTGGGAAAAGTTTGAGCAGGATGCAAAACATTTGCATGAGGGAACTAACACAAAGGGGAAACTTTCCACTAATGTCTTCTATCGCCTGTTGAATGAGTACGTTGAGACCATGGATGCGAAAAACTGTTATGTGTGCACAAAGATTCCTTCATCAGTACAAGAGGGGGTCACTTACCATAGCCTTCCACTAACCTACGGGATAAATTGTAGCTTGCTATTAACAAGATTTTATAATCAAGAGCATGTGCCATACTTCTATTCAAATCTGGATGTTGTGTTTTCCTTTGTGCCAGTGATTGAGTTTTTGAATAAGCTAGCTAAGGAGCATAGTATAAAATTAGTGAGAGGTTTCTTTGAACCAATGCTTACATTTGGGACAGCTTATGCACACCGCAATAATCTGACTTGCTTACTGACACCTGTAGAGAAAAGCTTTTTAGATCACACTGATGATAGACGTAAAGCATTGAAGGAAAGATTAGAAAAAGGGTTAGAGAAACGCACATATGCAAATGATTATGCTTACACTGCAAAAAAGACGCAAGGCAAACTAGCTATAGATGCACTGCATGTAGGAAGGCTTTGTATATATAGGCCAAAATCCAAGCATGACACTTTATTTGTGGGAACGAGTGAATGCAGACATGTGTTTTTGTTTCAGAGTAAATGGACATTCATGTTAAATGGACAAGATCCAGCGATCCCTGGGATCTATTATATCTGTGGACTTAATGCTTATTACCGTCTCCCTAAGGGATGGTATGGGACATGTTATTTGGGGATAGTGTTCCCAAAGATTTACCAGATTGATGACTTAAAGCAAATACCTAAAACGTCTGAATTACAACATGTTAGACAAAAACGAGAGACAGCGGCTGCTGTCGTTGGAGACATATTTGGAACCATAATCCCTTCAGTAGGGGTTATCTTAAACTCCATAAAGATTCAAAAGTTGTCTACTATTGTGGATAACATGCTGACAAATTTTACAGGGGCTATACTCCTGATGGATACTGAACTTGCTGCGGAAAGAGCTATGACTCTTCAAAATCGGCTTGCTTTAGACATTCTTTTAGCAAAGAGTGGGGGGGTCTGCAAGATGCTCAACGAGCGTCATTGCTGCTCATTTATACCGGATAATAGTAAAAAAATTAGAGGTATGCTTACTAACCTAACTAAAGATAGTGCAGATTTGAAGGAACCTGGAGTGTGGGAGAAATTTGGAAAGGGAATTGCCAGGGTAGGGAGCTGGTTTAGCAATATTTGGAAAGGGGTACTTGCAAAAATATTAGGGGGACTATTAATTGTCCTGGCCTGTCTATTAGGATTATGGGGAGCATGCAAAATAAATGATAAAATCAAAAGAAATTGGACAAAGAGAAGCAGAAAGAATGAGGAAAATGAAAGGGAGAAAATGTTTAATGAAATTTGGGAAAGTTCACACAAGGGACAAGATGTTGAAATGTGCATTATGCGTAAAGTGAAAAATTAAGTGAAAGATCGAAAGGGAAAGGTTTGTGTGATGACGAACGTCATCAGAGGAGGGACTGAGAGAGCGTAGCTTATATAATCTATGTTAACATGAAATGTTTATGAATTAATGTGTGATGCTGTCACATAGAAACTATAATAATAGTAATTTTGCTTAAACGTGCGCTTGAATTATGACCACAATGAGTGGCCACCAATGTATACATGAACTAATAATGATAATCAAAATGTTTTATTACGTTTAAATAAGTTTATACTAACATTTGCGTTATTAAAACTGTACTGAAAACCTCATAGGCCTTAAGTTAGCATGAGCCGGAGCTTAGCTGCCTGGCTCTCATATTAAATGCATTTTTCTGTTTTTCAGTGTGCTGACTCACAAGGGGCCATGACCCTGCTTGTTCTTTTTCTTCAAACTTGGAAGATGAATGTAACCATGTTAGATCCGTTCTCAGGCATATTTTCTATGCCCATGGAATAAATGTTAAAGTAAAATTGAAACAGTGTAGATTAATGTAATGTACAAGGTCATTCAAACCGGTGAAGACAATGGAACTGCTGACCAAAAGATGTGCAAAGAATTACCAAAGGATGAAGTCACACCGGACGTGCCACCTCTGAAGACGTCAATTACGAAGACCAATCAAAGACTTGTAAAATAATATGGGGTGAAGATTAGGATTACCTAATGCTTATTTGATAGGTTAAAGATAGTGGGGTATAATGAATTTCCAATAGAATTTTGGGGGAACGTACTACGAAAAAGGGATAAAAACCCATGTCACAGGGAGGTCATTTAGGTGGGTTAGGGACTGCTATTGATTTTATCCAGAAACTCTGTCACTCTGTTTGGTGACTTGAGACTTTATTAAAACCATCCTCGCTCTTAGTTTGTCCATTTACACTTTACCTCCTTATGAGGGAAGTGCCCTTTTACCCCAGAGTTGAGTTTTGACTGATGGCGATTTGACTGGTGTCCTGAGGACGAAGACTGATCCTGTGTGCTGACCTAATCTTTGGAGGGTAATTATGACAATGCAATTGTAATTTGTCTGTTTGCTTTTCCTTTCTAGGTACCAACTGCTTGCTTTTGACAGAGACCATTAGCTAGATGTTTTCCAAATTGGTGTTCTAAATTGTTTTGCATGAAGCCCAACATGCGAATGCTAATCAGTGGTTAGGACAGGTGTTCATCAAACTGACGCAAATAGACAAACGACTGAGATTATGCTTTGTTGAACTGGCGCATAATTGACACTCTGCTAAACTTGATCTATGCTCACGCCGTGTTATGTTTTGATGTTTGTGATTCTTGCTTTAATCAAATCTTATCAAAGTTGCCATATCGTGACTATGCTATTATGTTTCTTGGTGTTGAGATTAACGCATTTGCTATTATACTGTAATTAATAGGGAATAAAACTCATAAAAATTCTACTAAACTGGTGTGGTTATTCAGGGCTGAAAGGTCATGGTAGCGTCTTTGAATTGATTAATGACTTTGACTAGAGTGAAATGCATTGTCGTGATACATATTTTCATGACATTATTGATGTATTCATTGATATATTGATTAGCTATCTCGTCCTACGGTGTCTCTCAACTGGGTCAAAAGATTCATTGGCCTAAAACGAGTCCTGATGTGTAATAAAATATCATAAAGGGACGCGTTAGCAATAGGGTAGTTGGACTGCCCTGTCTGCAGCAGTTCGACCTCCATCACGAGTCTCAGTGTCTAGGGAGCAATAATGGAGCCTTTAAGACAATTTGAGCAACCACCTGCTTGTTATGTTTCTATTTCTGCTGCCTGGCAATGTCTGATTGTAGAAAGTTGGCTCTGTATGCACTATTTCAAAGTAAGGAATAGTATGCACTGAGTCCAAGGGTTCCCCTTAGAGGTAAGATAGTGGCAAAAAGAGATAATACTAATGCTCTATTTTGCGGTAGTGTGGTCGAGCAGTATGCTTATCAAAGGAGTAGTGTTGAGCATTTGTTGTACATACACAAGCAATAAATGAGGAACATACACTCAAAGACAATTCCAGGCCAATAGGTTTTTGTATAGAAAAATATATTTTCTTAGTTTATTTTAAGAACCACAGGTTCAAGATTTACATGTAATACTTCAAATGAAAGGTATTGCAGGTAGGTACTTTAGGAACTTTGAATTAGCAAAATAGCATATAGGCTTTTCACATAAATCACATATAGCTATTTTAAAACTAGACACTGTGCAATTTTCAACAGTTCCTGGGGGGAGTAAGAGTTAGTTAGTTTTTGCAGGTAAGTAAACCACCTACGGGGTTCAAGTTTGGGTCCAAGGTAGCCCACCGTTGGGGGTTCAGAGCAACCCCAAAGTTACCACACCAGCAGCTCAGGGCCGGTCAGGTGCAGAGGTCAGAGTGGTGCCCAAAACGCATAGGCTTCAATGGAGAAGGGGGTGCCCCGGTTCCAGTCTGCCAGCAGGTAAGTACCCACGTCTTCGGAGGGCAGACCAGGGGGGTTTTGTAGGGCACCGGGGGGGACACAAGTTAGCACAGAAAGTACACCCTCAGCAGCACAGGGGCGGCCGGGTGCAGTGTGCAAACACACGTCGGGTTTCCAATGGAAATCAATGGGAGACCAAGGGGTCTCTTCAGCGATGCAGGCAGGCAAGGGGGGGGCTCCTCAGGGTAGCCACCACCTGGGCAAGGGAGAAGGCCTCCTGGGGGTCACTCCTGCACTGGAGTTCCGATCTTTCAGGTCCTGGGGGCTGCGGGTGCAGAGTCTTTACCAGGCGTCGGGATCTGGGTAGCAGGCAGTCGCGGTCTGGGGGAGCCTCGGGATTTCCTCTGCAGGCGTCGCTGTGGGGGCTCAGGGGGGGCAACTCTGGCTACTCACAGTCTCGTAGTCGCCGGGGAGTCCTCCCTGAAGTGTTGTTTCTCCACAAGTCGAGCCGGGGGCGTCGGGTGCAGAGTAGCAAGTCTCACGCTTCCGGCGGGAAACACAAGTTGTTTCAAAGTTGCTGCTTTGTTTCAAAGTTGCAGTCTTTGGTGAACAGGGCTGCTGTTCTCTGGAGTTTCTTGGTCCTTCTAGAGCAGGGCAGTCCTCTGAGGATTCAGAGGTCGCTGGTCCCTGGGGAAAGCGTCGCTGGAGCAGTGTCTTTAGAAGTGGGGAGACAGGCCGGTAGGGCTGGGGCCAAAGCAGTTGGTGTCTCCGTCTTCTCTGCAGGGTTTTTCAGCTTAGCAGTCCTCTTCTTCTTAGGTTGCAGGAATCTGAGTTCCTAGGTTCTGGGGAGCCCTTAAATACTAAATTTAAGGGCGTGTTTAGGTCTGGGGGGTTAGTAGCCAATGGCTACTAGCCCTGAGGGTGGGTACACCCTCTTTGTGCCTCCTCCCAAGGGGAGGGGGTCACATTCCTATCCCTATTGGGGGAATCCTCCATCTGCAAGATGGAGGATTTCTAAAAGTCAGAGTCACCTCAGCTCAGGACACCTTAGGGGCTGTCCTGACTGGCCAGTGACTCCTCCTTGTTATTCTCATTATCTCCTCCAGCCTTGCCGCCAAAAGTGGGGCTGTGGCCGGAGGAGGCGGGCAACTCCACTAGCTGGAGTGCCCTGTGGTGCTGTAATAAAGGGGGTGAGCCTTTGAGGCTCACCGCCAGGTGTTACAGTTCCTGCAGGGGGTGGTGTGAAGCACCACCACCCAGTACAGGCTTTGTTACTAGCCACAGAGTGACAAAGGCACTCTCCCCATGTGGCCAGCAACATGTCTCGAGTGTGGCAGGCTGCTAGAACCAGTCAGCCTACACGGGTAGTTGGTTAAGGTTTCAGGGGGCACCTCTAAGGTGCCCTCTGGGGTGTATGTTACAATAAAATGTACACTGGAATCAGTGTGCATTTATTGTGCTGAGAAGTTTGATACCAAACTTCCCAGTTTTCAGTGTAGCCATTATGGTGCTGTGGAGTTCGTGTTTGACAGACTCCCAGACCATATACTCTTATGGCTACCCTGCACTTACAATGTCTAAGGTTTTGTTTAGACACTGTAGGGGCACAGTGCTCATGCACTTGTGCCCTCACCTATGGTATAGTGCACCCTGCCTTAGGGCTGTAAGGCCTGCTAGAGGGGTGACTTATCTATACTGCATAGGCAGTGTGAGGTTGGCATGACACCCTGAGGGGAGTGCCATGTCGACTTACTTGTTTTGTCCTCACCAGCACACACAAGCTGGCAAGCAGTGTGTCTGTGCTGGGTGAGGGGTCCCCAGGGTGGCATAAGACATGCTGAAGCCCTTAGAGACCTTCCCTGGCATCAGGGCCCTTGGTACCAGGGGTACCAGTTACAAGGGACTTACCTGGATGCCAGGGTGTGCCAATTGTGAAACAAAAGTACAGGTTAGGGAAAGAACACTGGTGCTGGGGCCTGGTTAGCAGGCCTCAGCACACTTTCAAATCAAAACTTAGCATCAGCAAAGGCAAAAAGTCAGGGGGTAACCATGCCAAGGAGGCATTTCCTTACACAACCCCCCCCCCCCCAAACGAAAGAGGATGAGACTAACCTTTCCCAAGAGAGTCTTCATTTTCTAAGTGGAAGAACCTGGAAAGGCTATCTGCATTGGCATGGGCAGTCCCAGGTCTGTGTTCCACTATAAAGTCCATTCCCTGTAGGGAGATGGACCACCTCAACAGTTTTGGATTTTCACCTTTCATTTGCATCAGCCATCTGAGAGGTCTGTGGTCAGTCTGAACTACAAAGTGAGTACCAAAGAGGTATGGTCTCAGCTTCTTCAGGGACCAAACCACAGCAAAGTCCTCCCTCTTAATGGCACTCCAACGCTGCTCCCTGGGGAGTAACCTCCTGCTAATGAAAGCAACAGGCTGGTCAAGGCCATCTTCATTTCTTTGGGACAAAACTGCCCCTATCCCATGTTCAGAGGCATCTGTCTGCACAATGAACTGCTTGGAGTAATCTGGAGCTTTTAGAACTGGTGCTGTGCACATTGCTTGTTTCAGGGTGTCAAAGGCCTGTTGGCATTCTACAGTCCAGTTTACTTTCTTGGTCATTTTCTTGGAGGTACGTTCTGTGAGGGCTGTCACTATGGATCCATATCCCTTCACAAACATCCTGTAGTACCCAGTCAAACCAAGGAATGCCCTGACTTGAGTCTGGGTTTTTGGAGCTGCCCAGTCCAGAATAGTCTGGATCTTAGGCTGGAGTGGTTGAACTTGGCCTCCACCTACAAGGTGTCCCAAGTAAACCACAGTTCCCTGCCCTATCTGGCATTTGGATGCCTTGATAGAGAGGCCTGCTGATTGCAGAGCCTTCAAAACCTTCTTCAAGTGGACCAGGTGATCCTGCCAGCTGGAGCTAAAGACAGCAATATCATCAAGATAAGCTGCACTAAAGGACTCCAAACCAGCAAGGACTTGATTCACCAACCTTTGGAAGGTGGCAGGGGCATTCTTTAAACCAAAGGGCATAACAGTAAACTGATAATGCCCATCAGGTGTGGAGAATGCTGTCTTTTCTTTTGCTCCTGGTGCCATTTTGATTTGCCAGTTCCCTGCAGTTAAGTCAAAGGTACTTAGGAATTTGGCAGCACCTAATTTATCAATCAGTTCATCAGCCCTTGGAATGGGATGGGCATTTGTCTTGGTGACAGAATTAAGCCCTCTGTAGTCCACACAAAACCTCATCTCTCTCTTTCCATCTTTGGTGTGAGGTTTGGGGACTAAGACCACTGGGCTAGCCCAGGGGCTGTCAGAGTGCTCAATGACTCCCAATTCCAGCATCTTGTGGACTTCCACTTTGATGCTTTCCTTAACTTGGTCAGACTGTCTGAAAATTTTGTTTTTGACAGGCATGCTGTCTCCTGTGTCCACATCATGGGTACACAGGTGTGTCTGACCAGGGGTTAGGGAAAAGAGCTCAGCAAACTGTTGCAGGACCTTCCTGCAGTCAGATTGCTGTTGGCTAGAGAGGGTGTCTGAATAGATCACTCCATCAACTGAGCCATCTTTAGGGTTTGTGGAGAAGAGATCAGGGAGGGGTTTACTCTCAGCTTCCTGGTCCTCATCTGTTACCATCAACAGATTCACATCAGCCCCGTCATGGAAGAGCTTAAGGCGGTTCACATGGATCACCCTCTTGGGGCTCCTGCTAGTGCCTAGGTCCACCAGGTAGGTGACCTGACTCTTCTTCTCTAGCACTGGGTAAGGGTCACTCCATTTGTCCTGAAGTGCCCTGGGAGCCACAGGCTCCAAAACCCAGACTTTCTGCCCTGGTTGAAATTCAACCATTGCAGCCTTTTGGTCATACCAAAACTTCTGGAGCTGTTGGCTGGCCTCAAGGTTTTTACTTGCCTTTTCCATGTACTCTGCCTTCCTTGAACGTAGGCCAAGTACATAGTCCACTATGTCTTGTTTAGGCTCATGAAGAGGTCTCTCCCAGCCTTCTTTCACAAGAGCTAGTGGTCCCCTTACAGGGTGGCCAAACAGAAGTTCAAGGGGTGAGAACCCTACTCCCTTCTGAGGCACCTCTCTGTAAGCGAAAAGCAGACATGGCAAGAGGACATCCCATCTCCTTTTGAGTTTTTCAGGGAGCCCCATGATCATGCCTTTTAATGTCTTGTTGAATCTCTCAACAAGGCCATTAGTTTGTGGATGGTAAGGTGTAGTGAATTTATAAGTCACTCCACACTCATTCCACATGTGTTTCAGGTATGCTGACATGAAGTTGGTACCTCTGTCAGACACCACCTCCTTAGGAGAACCCACTCTGGTAAAAATACCAATGAGGGCCTTGGCTACTGCAGGGGCAGTAGTCGACCTAAGGGGAATAGCTTCAGGGTACCTAGCAGCATTATCCACTACTACTAGTATGTACATATTCCCTGAGGCTGTGGGAGGTTCAAGTGGACCCACTATGTCCACACCCACTCTTTCAAAGGGGCCCCCCACCACTGGAAGTGGAATGAGGGGGGCCTTTGGTGTCCACCTGTCTTACCACTGGCTTGACAGATGGTACAGGAGACACAAAACTCCTTGACTTTCTGGGACATGTTGCGCCAGTAGAAGTGGTTAACTAGTCTCTCCCACATCTTGGTTTGTCCCAAATGCCCAGCAAGAGGAATATCATGGGCTAAGGTCAGTATGAACTCCCTAAACTCCTGAGGCACTACCACTCTCCTAGTGGCACCAGGTTTGGGATCTCTTGCCTCGGTGTAAAGGAGTCCATCTTCCCAATAGACCCTATGTGTTCCAGTTTTCTCGCCATTGGACTCTTCAGCAGCTTGCTGCCTAAGGCCTTCAAGAGAGGGACAGGTTTCTTGCCCCTTACACAACTGCTCCCTTGAGGGTCCCCCTGGGCCTAAGAGCTCAACCTGATAAGGTTCTAACTCCATAGGCTCAGTTCCCTCAGAGGGCAGAACTTCTTCCTGAGAAGAGAGGTTCTCTTTTTGTTGTTGTGTTGCAGCTGGTTTCCCAGTTGTCTTTCCTTTTCTCTTGGTAAGCTGGGCCCTTTTTCCAGGCTCCAGCTCTACTTTTTCACCCTGAGCCTTGCACTGTGCCCTTGTCTTGACACACACCAGTTCAGGGATACCCAGCATGGCTGCATGGGTTTTCAGTTCTACCTCAGCCCATGCTGAGGACTCCAGGTCATTTCCAAGCAAACAGTCTACTGGGATATTTGAGGAGACCACCACCTGTTTCAGGCCATTGACCCCTCCCCACTCTAAAGTTACCATAGCCATGGGATGTACTTTAGTCTGATTGTCAGCGTTGGTGACTGGATAAGTTTGTCCAGCCAGGTATTGACCAGGGGAAACCAGTTTCTCTGTCACCATGGTGACACTGGCACCTGTATCCCTCAGGCCATCTACACTTGTCCCATTAATTAAGAGCTGCTGCCTGTATTTTTTCATGTTAGGAGGCCAGGCAGCCAGTGTGGCTAGATCCACCCCACCCTCAGAGACTAATGTAGCTTCAGTGTGACACCTGATTTGCTCTGGGCACACTGTTGATCCCACTTGGAGACTAGCCATTCCAGTGTTAGCTGGAGTGGAGTTAGAAGTGGTACTTTTCTTGGGACAGGCCTTGTCTCCAGTTTGGTGTCCAGGCTGATTACAGCTACGACACCAGGCCTTTTTGGGATCAAAGTTTTTACCCTTGTACCCAAAATTGTTTTGTGAAGAGGCTCTGGGCCCACCCTCCTGTGCAGGTTTTTGGGGGCCTGTAGAAGACTCTTTACTATTTTTGTTTTTGGATGTCTCAACACTCTTCCCCTGGGGAGCTTTTGTGACCCCTTTCTTTTGGTCACCCCCTGTGGAAGTCTTGGTCACCCTAGTCTTGACCCAATGGTCCGCCTTCTTTCCCAATTCTTGGGGAGAAATTGGTCCTAGGTCTACCAGATGCTGATGCAGTTTATCATTTGAACAATTACTTAATAGGTGTTCTTTCACAAATAAATTGTACAGCCCATCATAATCATTTACACCACTGCCTTGAATCCAACCATCCAGTGTTTTCACTGAGTAGTCCACAAAATCAACCCAGGGCTGGCTCGAGGATTTTTGAGCCCCCCTGAATCTAATTCTATACTCCTCAGTGGAGAATCCAAAGCCCTCAATCAGGGTTCCCTTCATGAGGTCATAAGATTCTGCATCTTTTCCAGAGAGTGTGAGGAGTCTATCGACACACTTTCCAGTGAACATTTCCCAAAGGAGAGCACCCCAGTGAGATCTGTTTACTTTTCTGGTTGCACAAGCCCTCTCAAAAGCTGTGAACCATTTGGTGATGTCATCACCATCTTCATATTTAGTTACAATCCCTTTTGGGATTTTCAACATGTCAGGAGAATCTCTGACCCTATTTATGTTGCTGCCACCATGGATGGGACCAAAACCCATCTCTTGTCTTTCCCTTTCTATGGCTAGGAGCTGTCTCTCCAAAGCCAATCTTTTGGCCATCCTGGCTAACAGGAGGTCATCTTCACTGAGGCTCTCTTCAGTGATACCAGAGGTGCTGTGCCCTCCTGTGAGGGAAGCAGCATCTCTGACTATTATGGTTGGAGTCAGGGATTGAGGGTCTCTGATCTCCCTAATTAGGACTGGAAGGGGGGAATTCTCCTCCAAGTCACTATCTTCCCCCTCTGTGAGGTCATCCTCAGAGGGGTTGGCTTTTTCAAACTCTGCCAGCAGCTCCTGGAGCTGTTGTTTGGAGGGTCTTAAGCCAACTGGGATTTTCTTTATTTTGCAGAGAGACCTTAGCTCCCTCATCTTAAGATGGAGGTAAGGTGTGAGGTCGAGTTCCCTCACATTCTCTTCTGCACCAGACATTATGTTTCTAAAAGTTGGAATACTTTTTAAGAATCTAAAACTATTTCTAGAACCTAATTCAAACTTTCACAAAACTTTTAAACTCTAAAAGAAATGCTAACAGGGACTAACACAAGGCTCTAGCAGGACTTTTAAAAATTTAGAAAAATAGCTAAAATTTCAAAAATCTGTTTCTAATGACAATTTTTGGAATTTAGTCGTGTGATCAGGTATTGGCTGAGTAGTCCAGCAAATGCAAAGTCTTGTACCCCACCGCTGATCCACCAATGTAGGAAGTTGGCTCTGTATGCACTATTTCAAAGTAAGGAATAGTATGCACAGAGTCCAAGGGTTCCCCTTAGAGGTAAGATAGTGGCAAAAAGAGATAATACTAATGCTCTATTTTATGGTAGTGTGGTCGAGCAGTAGGCTTATCAAAGGAGTAGTGTTGAGCATTTGTTGTACATACACAAGCAATAAATGAGGAACACACACTCAAAGACAATTCCAGGCCAATAGGTTTTTGTATAGAAAAATATATTTTCTTAGTTTATTTTAAGAACCACAGGTTCAAGATTTACATGTAATACTTCAAATGAAAGGTATTGCAGGTAGGTACTTTAGGAACTTTGAATTAGCAAAATAGCATATATACTTTTCACATAAATCACATATAGCTATTTTAAAACTAGACACAGTGCAATTTTCAACAGTTCCTGGGGGGAGTAAGAGTTAGTTAGTTTTTGAAGGTAAGTAAACCACCTACGGGGTTCAAGTTTGGGTCCAAGGTAGCCCACCGTTGGGGGTTCAGAGCAACCCCAAAGTTACCACACCAGCAGCTCAGGGCCGGTCAGGTGCAGAGGTCAAAGTGGTGCCCAAAACACATAGGCTTCAAAGGAGAAGGGGGTGCCCGGGTTCCAGTCTGCCAGCAGGTAAGTACCCACGTCTTCGGAGGGCAGACCAGGGGGGTTTTGTAGGGCACCGGGGGGGACACAAGTTAGCACAGAAAGTACACCCTCAGCAGCACGGGGGCGGCCGGGTGCAGTGTGCAAACACAAGTCGGGTTTCCAATAGAAATCAATGGGAGACCAAGGGGTCTCTTCAGCGATGCAGGCAGGCAAGGGGGGGGGCTCCTCGGGGTAGCCACCACCTGGGCAAGGGAGAGGGCCTCCTGGGGGTCACTCCTACACTGGAGTTCCGATCTTTCAGGTCCTGGGGGCTGCGGGTGCAGAGTCTTTACCAGGCGTCAGGATCTGGGAAGCAGGCAGTCGCGGTCAGGGGGAGCCTCGGGATTCCCTCTGCAGGCGTCGCTGTGGGGGCTCAGGGGGGGGGAGGGCAACTCTGGCTACTCACAGTCTCGTAGTCGCCGGGGAGTCCTCCCTGAAGTCTTGTTTCTCCACAAGTCGAGCCGGGGGCGTCGGGTGCAGAGTAGCAAGTCTCACGCTTCCGGCGGGAAACACAAGTTGTTTCAAAGTTGCTGCTTTGTTTCAAAGTTGCAGTCTTTGGTGAACAGGGCCGCTGTCCTCTGGAGTTTCTTGGTCCTTCTAGAGCAGGGCAGTCCTCTGAGGATTCAGAGATCGCTGGTCCCTGGGGAAAGCGTCGCTGGAGCAGTGTCTTTAGAAGTGGGGAGACAGGCCGGTAGGGCTGGGGCCAAAGCAGTTGGTGTCTCCGTCTTCTCTGCAGGGTTTTTCAGCTTAGCAGTCCTCTTCTTCTTAGGTTGCAGGAATCTGAGTTCCTAGGTTCTGGGGAGCCCTTAAATACTAAATTTAAGGGCGTGTTTAGGTCTGGGGGGTTAGTAGCCAATGGCTACTAGCCCTGAGGGTGGGTACACCCTCTTTGTGCCTCCTCCCAAGGGGAGGGGGTCACATTCCTATCCCTATTGGGGGAATCCTCCATCTGCAAGATGGAGGATTTCTAAAAGTCAGAGTCACCTCAGCTCAGGACACCTTAGGGGCTGTCCTGACTGGCCAGTGACTCCTCCTTGTTATTCTCATTATCTCCTCCAGCCTTGCCGCCAAAAGTGGGGCTGTGGCCGGAGGGGGCGGGCAACTCCACTAGCTGGAGTGCCCTGTGGTGCTGTAACAAAGGGGGTGAGCCTTTGAGGCTCACCACCAGGTGTTACAGTTCCTGAAGGGGGAGGTGTGAAGCACCACCACCCAGTACAGGCTTTGTTACTAGCCACAGAGTGACAAAGGCACTCTCCCCATGTGGCCAGCAACATGTCTCGAGTGTGGCAGGCTGCTAGAACCAGTCAGCCTACACGGGTAGTTGGTTAAGGTTTCAGGGGGCACCTCTAAGTTGCCCTCTGGGGTGTATGTTACAATAAAATGTACACTGGAATCAGTGTGCATTTATTGTGCTGAGAAGTTTGATACCAAACTTCCCAGTTTTCAGTGTAGCCATTATGGTGCTGTGGAGTTCGTGTTTGACAGACTCCCAGACCTTATACTCTTATGGCTACCCTGCACTTACAATGTCTAAGGTTTTGTTTAGACACTGTAGGGGCACAGTGCTCATGCACTTGTGCCCTCACCTATGGTATAGTGCACCCTACCTTAGTGCTGTAAGGCCTGCTAGAGGGGTGACTTATCTATACTGCATAGGCAGTGTGAGGTTGGCATGGCACCCTGAGGGGAGTGCCATGTCGACTTACTTGTTTTGTCCTCACCAGCACACACAAGCTGGCAAGCAGTGTGTCTGTGCTGGGTGAGGGGTCCCCAGGGTGGCATAAGACATGCTGCAGCCCTTAGAGACCTTCCCTGGCATCAGGGCCCTTGGTACCAGGGGTACCAGTTTCAAGGGACTTACCTGGATGCCAGGGTGTGCCAATTGTGAAACAAAAGTACAGGTTAGGGAAAGAACACTGGTGCTGGGGCCTGGTTAGCAGGCCTCAGCACACTTTCAAATCAAAACTTAGCATCAGCAAAGGCAAAAAGTCAGGGGGTAACCATGCCAAGGAGGCATTTCCTTACACAACCCCCCCCAAACGAAAGAGGATGAGACTAACCTTTCCCAAGAGAGTCTTCATTTTCTAAGTGGAAGAACCTGGAAAGGCCATCTGCATTGGCATGGGCAGTCCCAGGTCTGTGTTCCACTATAAAGTCCATTCCCTGTAGGGAGATGGACCACCTCAACAGTTTTGGATTTTCACCTTTCATTTGCATCAGCCATCTGAGAGGTCTGTGGTCAGTCTGAACTACAAAGTGAGTAGCAAAGGCCTCCCTCTCAATGGCACTCCAACGCTGCTCCCTGGGGAGTAACCTCCTGCTAATGAAAGCAACAGGCTGGTCAAGGCCATCTTCATTTGTTTGGGACAAAACTGCCCCTATCCCATGTTCAGAGGCATCTGTCTGCACAATGAACTGCTTGGAGTAATCTGGAGCTTTTAGGACTGGTGCTGTGCACATTGCTTGTTTCAGGGTGTCAAAGGCCTGTTGGCATTCTACAGTCCAGTTTACTTTCTTGGGCATTTTCTTGGAGGTAAGTTCTGTGAGGGCTGTCACTATGGATCCATATCCCTTCACAAACCTCCTGTAGTACCCAGTCAAACCAAGGAATGCCCTGACTTGAGTCTGGGTTTTTGGAGCTGCCCAGTCCAGAATAGTCTGGATCTTAGGCTGGAGTGGTTGAACTTGGCCTCCACCTACAAGGTGTCCCAAGTAAACCACAGTTCCCTGCCCTATCTGGCATTTGGATGCCTTGATAGAGAGGCCTGCTGATTGCAGAGCCTTCAAAACCTTCTTCAAGTGGACCAGGTGATCCTGCCAGCTGCAGCTAAAGACAGCAATATCATCAAGATAAGCTGCACTAAAGGACTCCAAACCAGCAAGGACTTGATTCACCAACCTTTGGAAGGTGGCAGGGGCATTCTTTAAACCAAAGGGCATAACAGTAAACTGATAATGCCCATCAGGTGTGGAGAATGCTGTCTTTTCTTTTGCTCCTGGTGCCATTTTGATTTGCCAGTACCCTGCAGTTAAGTCAAAGATACTTAAGAATTTGGCAGCACCTAATTTATCAATCAGTTCATCAGCCCTTGGAATGGGATGGGCATCTGTCTTGGTGACAGAATTAAGCCCTCTGTAGTCCACACAAAACCTCATCTCTCTCTTTCCATCTTTGGTGTGAGGTTTGGGGACTAAGACCACTGGGCTAGCCCAGGGGCTGTCAGAGTGCTCAATGACTCCCAATTCCAGCATCTTGTGGACTTCCACTTTGATGCTTTCCTTAACTTGGTCAGACTGTCTGAAAATTTTGTTTTTGACAGGCATGCTGTCTCCTGTGTCCACATCATGGGTACACAGGTGTGTCTGACCAGGGGTTAGGGAAAAGAGCTCAGCAAACTGTTGTAGGACTTTCCTGCAGTCAGATTGCTGTTGGCTAGAGAGGGTGTCTGAATAGATCACTCCATCAACTGAGCCATCCTTAGGGTTTGTGGAGAAGAGATCAGGGAGAGGTTCACTCTCAGCTTCCTGGTCCTCATCTGTTACCATCAACAGATTCACATCAGCCCTGTCATGGAAGAGCTTAAGGCGGTTCACATGGATCACCCTCTTGGGGCTCCTGCTAGTGCCTAGGTCCACCAGGTAGGTGACCTGACTCTTCTTCTCTAGCACTGGGTAAGGGCCACTCCATTTGTCCTGAAGTGCCCTGGGAGCCACAGGCTCCAAAACCCAGACTTTCTGCCCTGGTTGAAATTCAACCATTGCAGCCTTTTGGTCATACCAAAACTTCTGGAGCTGTTGGCTGGCCTCAAGGTTTTTACTTGCCTTTACCATGTACTCTGCCTTCCTTGAATGTAGGCCAAGTACATAGTCCACTATGTCTTGTTTAGGCTCATGAAGAGGTCTCTCCCAGCCTTCTTTCACAAGAGCTAGTGGTCCCCTTACAGGGTGGCCAAACAGAAGTTCAAGGGGTGAGAACCCTACTCCCTTCTGAGGCACCTCTCTGTAAGCGAAAAGCAGACATGGCAAGAGGACATCCCATCTCCTTTTGAGTTTTTCAGGGAGCCCCATGATCATGCCTTTTAATGTCTTGTTGAATCTCTCAACAAGGCCATTAGTTTGTGGATGGTAAGGTGTAGTGAATTTATAAGTCACTCCACACTCATTCCACATGTGTTTCAGGTATGCTGACATGAAGTTGGTACCTCTGTCAGACACCACCTCCTTAGGAAAACCCACTCTGGTAAAAATACCAATGAGGGCCTTGGCTACTGCAGGGGCAGTAGTCGACCTAAGGGGAATAGCTTCAGGGTACCTAGCAGCATGATCCACTACTACTAGTATGTACATATTCCCTGAGGCTGTGGGAGGTTCAAGTGGACCCACTATGTCCACACCCACTCTTTCAAAGGGGCCCCCCACCACTGGAAGTGGAATGAGGGGGGCCTTTGGGTGTCCACCTGTCTTACCACTGGCTTGACAGATGGTACAGGAGACACAAAACTCCTTGACTTTCTGGGACATGTTGGGCCAGTAGAAGTGGTTGACTAGTCCCTCCCACATCTTGGTTTGTCCCAAATGCCCAGCAAGAGGAATATCATGGGCTAAGGTCAGTATGAACTCCCTAAACTCCTGAGGCACTACCACTCTCCTAGTGGCACCAGGTTTGGGATCTCTTGCCTCAGTGTAAAGGAGTCCATCTTCCCAATAGACCCTATGTGTTCCAGTTTTCTCGCCATTGGACTCTTCAGCAGCTTGCTGCCTAAGGCCTTCAAGAGAGGGACAGGTTTCTTGCCCCTTACACAACTGCTCCCTTGAGGGCCCCCCTGGGCCTAAGAGCTCAACCTGATAAGGTTCTAACTCCATAGGCTCAGTTCCCTCGGAGGGCAGAACTTCTTCCTGAGAAGAGAGATTCTCTTTTTTTTGTTGTGTTGCAGCTGGTTTCCCAGTTGTCTTTCCTTTTCTCTTGGTAGGCTGGGCCCTTTTTCCAGGCTCCAGCTCTACTTTTTCACCCTGATCCTTGCACTGTGCCCTTGTCTTGACACACACCAGTTCAGGGATACCCAGCATGGCTGCATGGGTTTTCAGTTCTACCTCAGCCCATGCTGAGGACTCCAGGTCATTTCCAAGCAAACAGTCTACTGGGATATTTGAGGAGACCACCACCTGTTTCAGGCCATTGACCCCTCCCCACTCTAAAGTTACCATAGCCATGGGATGTACTTTAGTCTGATTGTCAGCGTTGGTGACTGGATAAGTTTGTCCAGCCAGGTATTGACCAGGGGAAACCAGTTTCTCTGTCACCATGGTGACACTGGCACCTGTATCCCTCAGGCCATCTACACTTGTCCCATTAATTAAGAGCTGCTGCCTGTATTTTTTCATGTTAGGAGGCCAGGCAGCCAGTGTGGCTAGATCCACCCCACCCTCAGAGACTAATGTAGCTTCAGTGTGACACCTGATTTGCTCTGGGCACACTGTTGATCCCACTTGGAGACTAGCCATTCCAGTGTTAGCTGGAGTGGAGTTAGAAGTGGTACTTTTCTTGGGACAGGCCTTGTCTCCAGTTTGGTGTCCAGGCTGATTACAGCTACGACACCAGGCCTTTTTGGGATCAAAGTTTTTACCCTTGTACCCAAAATTGTTTTGTGAAGAGGCTCTGGGCCCACCCTCCTGTGCAGGTTTTTGGGGGCCTGTAGAAGACTCTTTACTATTTTTGTTTTTGGATGTCTCAACACTCTTCCCCTGGGGAGCTTTTGTGACCCCTTTCTTTTGGTCACCTCCTGTGGAAGTCTTGGTCACCCTAGTCTTGACCCAATGGTCCGCCTTCTTTCCCAATTCTTGGGGAGAAATTGGTCCTAGGTCTACCAGATGCTGATGCAGTTTATCATTTGAACAATTACTTAATAGGTGTTCTTTCACAAATAAATTGTACAGCCCATCATAATCATTTACACCACTGCCTTGAATCCAACCATCCAGTGTTTTCACTGAGTAGTCCACAAAATCAACCCAGGTCTGGCTCGAGGATTTTTGAGCCCCCCTGAATCTAATTCTATACTCCTCAGTGGAGAATCCAAAGCCCTCAATCAGGGTTCCCTTCATGAGGTCATAAGATTCTGCATCTTTTCCAGAGAGTGTGAGGAGTCTATCCCCACACTTTCCAGTGAACATTTCCCAAAGGAGAGCACCCCAGTGAGATCTGTTTACTTTTCTGGTTGCACAAGCCCTCTCAAAAGCTGTGAACCATTTGGTGATGTCATCACCATCTTCATATTTAGTTACAATCCCTTTTGGGATTTTCAACATGTCAGGAGAATCTCTGACCCTATTTATGTTGCTGCCACCATGGATGAGACCAAAACCCATCTCTTGTCTTTCCCTTTCTATGGCTAGGAGCTGTCTCTCCAAAGCCAATCTTTTGGCCATCCTGGCTAACAGGAGGTCATCTTCACTGAGGCTCTCCTCAGTGATACCAGAGGTGCTGTGCCCTCCTGTGAGGGAAGCAGCATCTCTGACTATTATGGTTGGAGTCAGGGATTGAGGGTCCCTGATCTCCCTAATTAGGACTGGAAGGGGGGAATTCTCCTCCAAGTCACTATCTTCCCCCTCTGTGAGGTCATCCTCAGAGGGGTTGGCTTTTTCAAACTCTGCCAGCAGCTCCTGGAGCTGTTGTTTGGAGGGTCTTAAGCCAACTGGGATTTTCTTTATTTTGCAGAGAGACCTTAGCTCCCTCATCTTAAGATGGAGGTAAGGTGTGAGGTCGAGTTCCCTCACATTCTCTTCTGCACCAGACATTATGTTTCTAAAAGTTGGAATACTTTTTAAGAATCTAAAACTATTTCTAGAACCTAATTCAAACTTTCACAAAACTTTTAAACTCTAAAAGAAATGCTAACAGGGACTAACACAAGGCTCTAGCAGGACTTTTAAAAATTTAGAAAAATAGCTAAAATTTCAAAAATCTGTTTCTAATGACAATTTTTGGAATTTAGTCGTGTGATCAGGTATTGGCTGAGTAGTCCAGCAAATGCAAAGTCTTGTACCCCACCGCTGATCCACCAATGTAGGAAGTTGGCTCTGTATGCACTATTTCAAAGTAAGGAATAGTATGCACAGAGTCCAAGGGTTCCCCTTAGAGGTAAGATAGTGGCAAAAAGAGATAATACTAATGCTCTATTTTATGGTAGTGTGGTCGAGCAGTAGGCTTATCAAAGGAGTAGTGTTGAGCATTTGTTGTACATACACAAGCAATAAATGAGGAACACACACTCAAAGACAATTCCAGGCCAATAGGTTTTTGTATAGAAAAATATATTTTCTTAGTTTATTTTAAGAACCACAGGTTCAAGATTTACATGTAATACTTCAAATGAAAGGTATTGCAGGTAGGTACTTTAGGAACTTTGAATTAGCAAAATAGCATATATACTTTTCACATAAATCACATATAGCTATTTTAAAACTAGACACAGTGCAATTTTCAACAGTTCCTGGGGGGAGTAAGAGTTAGTTAGTTTTTGAAGGTAAGTAAACCACCTACGGGGTTCAAGTTTGGGTCCAAGGTAGCCCACCGTTGGGGGTTCAGAGCAACCCCAAAGTTACCACACCAGCAGCTCAGGGCCGGTCAGGTGCAGAGGTCAAAGTAGTGCCCAAAACACATAGGCTTCAATGGAGAAGGGGGTGCCCCGGTTCCAGTCTGCCAGCAGGTAAGTACCCGCGTCTTCGGAGGGCAGACCAGGGGGGTTTTGTAGGGCACCGGGGGGGACACAAGTTAGCACAGAAAGTACACCCTCAGCAGCACGGGGGCGGCCGGGTGCAGTGTGCAAACACAAGTCGGGTTTCCAATGGAAATCAATGGGAGACCAAGGGGTCTCTTCAGCGATGCAGGCAGGCAAGGGGGGGCTCCTCGGGGTAGCCACCACCTGGGCAAGGGAGAGGGCCTCCTGGGGGTCACTCCTGC
This sequence comes from Pleurodeles waltl, assembly GCF_031143425.1. Classification (NCBI taxonomy): domain Eukaryota; kingdom Metazoa; phylum Chordata; class Amphibia; order Caudata; family Salamandridae; genus Pleurodeles; species Pleurodeles waltl. Next base: position 177,563,241 of record NC_090437.1, read on the forward strand.
ACTGGAGTTCCGATCTTTCAGGTCCTGGGGGCTGCGGGTGCAGAGTCTTTACCAGGCGTCAGGATCTGGGAAGCAGGCAGTCGCAGTCAGGGGGAGCCTCAGGATTCCCTCTGCAGGCGTCGCTGTGGGGGCTCAGGGGGGGGGGCAACTCTGGCTACTCACAGTCTCGTAGTCGCCGGGGAGTTCTCCCTGAAGTGTTGTTTCTCCACAAGTCGAGCCGGGGGCGTCGGGTGCAGAGTAGCAAGTCTCACGCTTCCGGCGGGAAACACAAGTTGTTTCAAAGTTGCTGCTTTGTTTCAAAGTTGCAGTCTTTGGTGAACAGGGCCGCTGTCCTCTGGAGTTTCTTGGTCCTTCTAGAGCAGGGCAGTCCTCTGAGGATTCAGAGATCGCTGGTCCCTAGGGAAAGCGTCGCTGGAGCAGTGTCTTTAGAAGTGGGAAAACAGGCCGGTAGGGCTGGGGCCAAAGCAGTTGGTGTCTCCGTCTTCTCTGCAGGGTTTTTCAGCTTAGCAGTCCTCTTCTTCTTAGGTTGCAGGAATCTGAGTTCCTAGGTTCTGGGGAGCCCTTAAATACTAAATTTAAGGGCGTGTTTAGGTCTGGGGGGTTAGTAGCCAATGGCTACTAGCCCTGAGGGTGGGTACACCCTCTTTGTGCCTCCTCCCAAGGGGAGGGGGTCACATTCCTATCCCTATTGGGGGAATCCTCCATCTGCAAGATGGAGGATTTCTAAAAGTCAGAGTCACCTCAGCTCAGGACACCTTAGGGGCTGTCCTGACTGGCCAGTGACTCCTCCTTGTTATTCTCATTATCTCCTCCAGCCTTGCCGCCAAAAGTGGGGCCGTGGCCGAAGGGGGCGGGCAACTCCACTAGCTGGAGTGCCCTGTGGTGCTGTAACAAAGGGGATGAGCCTTTGAGGCTCACCACCAGGTGTTACAGTTCCTGCAGGGGGAGGTGTGAAGCACCACCACCCAGTACAGGCTTTGTTACTAGCCACAGAGTGACAAAGGCACTCTCCCCATGTGGCCAGCAACATGTCTCGAGTGTGGCAGGCTGCTAGAACCAGTCAGCCTACACGGGTAGTTGGTTAAGGTTTCAGGGGGCACCTCTAAGTTGCCCTCTGGGGTGTATGTTACAATAAAATGTACACTGGAATCAGTGTGCATTTATTGTGCTGAGAAGTTTGATACCAAACTTCCCAGTTTTCAGTGTAGCCATTATGGTGCTGTGGAGTTCGTGTTTGACAGACTCCCAGACCATATACTCTTATGGCTACCCTGCACTTACAATGTCTAAGGTTTTGTTTAGACACTGTAGGGGCACAGTGCTCATGCACTTGTGCCCTCACCTATGGTATAGTGCACCCTGCCTTAGGGCTGTAAGGCCTGCTAGAGGGGTGACTTATCTATACTGCATAGGCAGTGTGAGGTTGGCATGACACCCTGAGGGGAGTGCCATGTCGACTTACTTGTTTTGTCCTCACCAGCACACACAAGCTGGCAAGCAGTGTGTCTGTGCTGGGTGAGGGGTCCCCAGGGTGGCATAAGACATGCTGAAGCCCTTAGAGACCTTCCCTGGCATCAGGGCCCTTGGTACCAGGGGTACCAGTTACAAGGGACTTACCTGGATGCCAGGGTGTGCCAATTGTGAAACAAAAGTACAGGTTAGGGAAAGAACACTGGTGCTGGGGCCTGGTTAGCAGGCCTCAGCACACTTTCAAATCAAAACTTAGCATCAGCAAAGGCAAAAAGTCAGGGGGTAACCATGCCAAGGAGGCATTTCCTTACACAACCCTCCCCCCCCCCCAAACGAAAGAGGATGAGACTAACCTTTCCCAAGAGAGTCTTCATTTTCTAAGTGGAAGAACCTGGAAAGGCTATCTGCATTGGCATGGGCAGTCCCAGGTCTGTGTTCCACTATAAAGTCCATTCCCTGTAGGGAGATGGACCACCTCAACAGTTTTGGATTTTCACCTTTCATTTGCATCAGCCATCTGAGAGGTCTGTGGTCAGTCTGAACTACAAAGTGAGTACCAAAGAGGTATGGTCTCAGCTTCTTCAGGGACCAAACCACAGCAAAGTCCTCCCTCTTAATGGCACTCCAACGCTGCTCCCTGGGGAGTAACCTCCTGCTAATGAAAGCAACAGGCTGGTCAAGGCCATCTTCATTTCTTTGGGACAAAACTGCCCCTATCCCATGTTCAGAGGCATCTGTCTGCACAATGAACTGCTTGGAGTAATCTGGAGCTTTTAGAACTGGTGCTGTGCACATTGCTTGTTTCAGGGTGTCAAAGGCCTGTTGGCATTCTACAGTCCAGTTTACTTTCTTGGTCATTTTCTTGGAGGTACGTTCTGTGAGGGCTGTCACTATGGATCCATATCCCTTCACAAACATCCTGTAGTACCCAGTCAAACCAAGGAATGCCCTGACTTGAGTCTGGGTTTTTGGAGCTGCCCAGTCCAGAATAGTCTGGATCTTAGGCTGGAGTGGTTGAACTTGGCCTCCACCTACAAGGTGTCCCAAGTAAACCACAGTTCCCTGCCCTATCTGGCATTTGGATGCCTTGATAGAGAGGCCTGCTGATTGCAGAGCCTTCAAAACCTTCTTCAAGTGGACCAGGTGATCCTGCCAGCTGGAGCTAAAGACAGCAATATCATCAAGATAAGCTGCACTAAAGGACTCCAAACCAGCAAGGACTTGATTCACCAACCTTTGGAAGGTGGCAGGGGCATTCTTTAAACCAAAGGGCATAACAGTAAACTGATAATGCCCATCAGGTGTGGAGAATGCTGTCTTTTCTTTTGCTCCTGGTGCCATTTTGATTTGCCAGTACCCTGCAGTTAAGTCAAAGGTACTTAAGAATTTGGCAGCACCTAATTTATCAATCAGTTCATCAGCCCTTGGAATGGGATGGGCATCTGTCTTGGTGACAGAATTAAGCCCTCTGTAGTCCACACAAAACCTCATCTCTCTCTTTCCATCTTTGGTGTGAGGTTTGGGGACTAAGACCACTGGGCTAGCCCAGGGGCTGTCAGAGTGCTCAATGACTCCCAATTCCAGCATCTTGTGGACTTCCACTTTGATGCTTTCCTTAACTTGGTCAGACTGTCTGAAAATTTTGTTTTTGACAGGCATGCTGTCTCCTGTGTCCACATCATGGGTACACAGGTGTGTCTGACCAGGGGTTAGGGAAAAGAGCTCAGCAAACTGTTGCAGGACCTTCCTGCAGTGAGATTGCTGTTGGCTAGAGAGGGTGTCTGAATAGATCACTCCATCAACTGAGCCATCTTTAGGGTTTGTGGAGAAGAGATCAGGGAGGGGTTTACTCTCAGCTTCCTGGTCCTCATCTGTTACCATCAACAGATTCACATCAGCCCCGTCATGGAAGAGCTTAAGGCGGTTCACATGGATCACCCTCTTGGGGCTCCTGCTAGTGCCTAGGTCCACCAGGTAGGTGACCTGACTCTTCTTCTCTAGCACTGGGTAAGGGTCACTCCATTTGTCCTGAAGTGCCCTGGGAGCCACAGGCTCCAAAACCCAGACTTTCTGCCCTGGTTGAAATTCAACCATTGCAGCCTTTTGGTCATACCAAAACTTCTGGAGCTGTTGGCTGGCCTCAAGGTTTTTACTTGCCTTTTCCATGTACTCTGCCTTCCTTGAACGTAGGCCAAGTACATAGTCCACTATGTCTTGTTTAGGCTCATGAAGAGGTCTCTCCCAGCCTTTTTTCACAAGAGCTAGTGGTCCCCTTACAGGGTGGCCAAACAGAAGTTCAAGGGGTGAGAACCCTACTCCCTTCTGAGGCACCTCTCTGTAAGCGAAAAGCAGACATGGCAAGAGGACATCCCATCTCCTTTTGAGTTTTTCAGGGAGCCCCATGATCATGCCTTTTAATGTCTTGTTGAATCTCTCAACAAGGCCATTAGTTTGTGGATGGTAAGGTGTAGTGAATTTATAAGTCACTCCACACTCATTCCACATGTGTTTCAGGTATGCTGACATGAAGTTGGTACCTCTGTCAGACACCACCTCCTTAGGAGAACCCACTCTGGTAAAAATACCAATGAGGGCCTTGGCTACTGCAGGGGCAGTAGTCGACCTAAGGGGAATAGCTTCAGGGTACCTAGCAGCATTATCCACTACTACTAGTATGTACATATTCCCTGAGGCTGTGGGAGGTTCAAGTGGACCCACTATGTCCACACCCACTCTTTCAAAGGGGCCCCCCACCACTGGAAGTGGAATGAGGGGGGCCTTTGGTGTCCACCTGTCTTACCACTGGCTTGACAGATGGTACAGGAGACACAAAACTCCTTGACTTTCTGGGACATGTTGGGCCAGTAGAAGTGGTTAACTAGTCTCTCCCACATCTTGGTTTGTCCCAAATGCCCAGCAAGAGGAATATCATGGGCTAAGGTCAGTATGAACTCCCTAAACTCCTGAGGCACTACCACTCTCCTAGTGGCACCAGGTTTGGGATCTCTTGCCTCGGTGTAAAGGAGTCCATCTTCCCAATAGACCCTATGTGTTCCAGTTTTCTCGCCATTGGACTCTTCAGCAGCTTGCTGCCTAAGGCCTTCAAGAGAGGGACAGGTTTCTTGCCCCTTACACAACTGCTCCCTTGAGGGTCCCCCTGGGCCTAAGAGCTCAACCTGATAAGGTTCTAACTCCATAGGCTCAGTTCCCTCAGAGGGCAGAACTTCTTCCTGAGAAGAGAGGTTCTCTTTTTGTTGTTGTGTTGCAGCTGGTTTCCCAGTTGTCTTTCCTTTTCTCTTGGTAAGCTGGGCCCTTTTTCCAGGCTCCAGCTCTACTTTTTCACCCTGAGCCTTGCACTGTGCCCTTGTCTTGACACACACCAGTTCAGGGATACCCAGCATGGCTGCATGGGTTTTCAGTTCTACCTCAGCCCATGCTGAGGACTCCAGGTCATTTCCAAGCAAACAGTCTACTGGGATATTTGAGGAGACCACCACCTGTTTCAGGCCATTGACCCCTCCCCACTCTAAAGTTACCATAGCCATGGGATGTACTTTAGTCTGATTGTCAGCGTTGGTGACTGGATAAGTTTGTCCAGCCAGGTATTGACCAGGGGAAACCAGTTTCTCTGTCACCATGGTGACACTGGCACCTGTATCCCTCAGGCCATCTACACTTGTCCCATTAATTAAGAGCTGCTGCCTGTATTTTTTCATGTTAGGAGGCCAGGCAGCCAGTGTGGCTAGATCCACCCCACCCTCAGAGACTAATGTAGCTTCAGTGTGACACCTGATTTGCTGTGGGCACACTGTTGATCCCACTTGGAGACTAGCCATTCCAGTGTTAGCTGGAGTGGAGTTAGAAGTGGTACTTTTCTTGGGACAGGCCTTGTCTCCAGTTTGGTGTCCAGGCTAATTACAGCTACGACACCAGGCCTTTTTGGGATCAAAGTTTTTACCCTTGTACCCAAAATTGTTTTGTGAAGAGGCTCTGGGCCCACCCTCCTGTGCAGGTTTTTGGGGGCCTGTAGAAGACTCTTTACTATTTTTGTTTTTGGATGTCTCAACACTCTTCCCCTGGGGAGCTTTTGTGACCCCTTTCTTTTGGTCACCCCCTGTGGAAGTCTTGGTCACCCTAGTCTTGACCCAATGGTCCGCCTTCTTTCCCAATTCGTGGGGAGAAATTGGTCCTAGGTCTACCAGATGCTGATGCAGTTTATCATTTGAACAATTACTTAATAGGTGTTCTTTCACAAATAAATTGTACAGCCCATCATAATCATTTACACCACTGCCTTGAATCCAACCATCCAGTGTTTTCACTGAGTAGTCCACAAAATCAACCCAGGGCTGGCTCGAGGATTTTTGAGCCCCCCTGAATCTAATTCTATACTCCTCAGTGGAGAATCCAAAGCCCTCAATCAGGGTTCCCTTCATGAGGTCATAAGATTCTGCATCTTTTCCAGAGAGTGTGAGGAGTCTATCGACACACTTTCCAGTGAACATTTCCCAAAGGAGAGCACCCCAGTGAGATCTGTTTACTTTTCTGGTTGCACAAGCCCTCTCAAAAGCTGTGAACCATTTGGTGATGTCATCACCATCTTCATATTTAGTTACAATCCCTTTTGGGATTTTCAACATGTCAGGAGAATCTCTGACCCTATTTATGTTGCTGCCACCATGGATGGGACCAAAACCCATCTCTTGTCTTTCCCTTTCTATGGCTAGGAGCTGTCTCTCCAAAGCCAATCTTTTGGCCATCCTGGCTAACAGGAGGTCATCTTCACTGAGGCTCTCTTCAGTGATACCAGAGGTGCTGTGCCCTCCTGTGAGGGAAGCAGCATCTCTGACTATTATGGTTGGAGTCAGGGATTGAGGGTCTCTGATCTCCCTAATTAGGACTGGAAGGGGGGAATTCTCCTCCAAGTCACTATCTTCCCCCTCTGTGAGGTCATCCTCAGAGGGGTTGGCTTTTTCAAACTCTGCCAGCAGCTCCTGGAGCTGTTGTTTGGAGGGTCTTAAGCCAACTGGGATTTTCTTTATTTTGCAGAGAGACCTTAGCTCCCTCATCTTAAGATGGAGGTAAGGTGTGAGGTCGAGTTCCCTCACATTCTCTTCTGCACCAGACATTATGTTTCTAAAAGTTGGAATACTTTTTAAGAATCTAAAACTATTTCTAGAACCTAATTCAAACTTTCACAAAACTTTTAAACTCTAAAAGAAATGCTAACAGGGACTAACACAAGGCTCTAGCAGGACTTTTAAAAATTTAGAAAAATAGCTAAAATTTCAAAAATCTGTTTCTAATGACAATTTTTGGAATTTAGTCGTGTGATCAGGTATTGGCTGAGTAGTCCAGCAAATGCAAAGTCTTGTACCCCACCGCTGATCCACCAATGTAGGAAGTTGGCTCTGTATGCACTATTTCAAAGTAAGGAATAGTATGCACAGAGTCCAAGGGTTCCCCTTAGAGGTAAGATAGTGGCAAAAAGAGATAATACTAATGCTCTATTTTATGGTAGTGTGGTCGAGCAGTAGGCTTATCAAAGGAGTAGTGTTGAGCATTTGTTGTACATACACAAGCAATAAATGAGGAACACACACTCAAAGACAATTCCAGGCCAATAGGTTTTTGTATAGAAAAATATATTTTCTTAGTTTATTTTAAGAACCACAGGTTCAAGATTTACATGTAATACTTCAAATGAAAGGTATTGCAGGTAGGTACTTTAGGAACTTTGAATTAGCAAAATAGCATATATACTTTTCACATAAATCACATATAGCTATTTTAAAACTAGACACAGTGCAATTTTCAACAGTTCCTGGGGGGAGTAAGAGTTAGTTAGTTTTTGAAGGTAAGTAAACCACCTACGGGGTTCAAGTTTGGGTCCAAGGTAGCCCACCGTTGGGGGTTCAGAGCAACCCCAAAGTTACCACACCAGCAGCTCAGGGCCGGTCAGGTGCAGAGGTCAAAGTGGTGCCCAAAACACATAGGCTTCAAAGGAGAAGGGGGTGCCCGGGTTCCAGTCTGCCAGCAGGTAAGTACCCACGTCTTCGGAGGGCAGACCAGGGGGGTTTTGTAGGGCACCGGGGGGGACACAAGTTAGCACAGAAAGTACACCCTCAGCAGCACGGGGGCGGCCGGGTGCAGTGTGCAAACACAAGTCGGGTTTCCAATGGAAATCAATGGGAGACCAAGGGGTCTCTTCAGCGATGCAGGCAGGCAAGGGGGGGGGCTCCTCGGGGTAGCCACCACCTGGGCAAGGGAGAGGGCCTCCTGGGGGTCACTCCTGCACTGGAGTTCCGATCTTTCAGGTCCTGGGGGCTGCGGGTGCAGAGTCTTTACCAGGCGTCAGGATCTGGGAAGCAGGCAGTCGCGGTCAGGGGGAGCCTCGGGATTCCCTCTGCAGGCGTCGCTGTGGGGGCTCAGGAGGGGGGAGGGCAACTCTGGCTACTCACAGTCTCGTAGTCGCCGGGGAGTCCTCCCTGAAGTGTTGTTTCTCCACAAGTCGAGCCGGGGGCGTCGGGTGCAGAGTAGCAAGTCTCACGCTTCCGGCGGGAAACACAAGTTGTTTCAAAGTTGCTGCTTTGTTTCAAAGTTGCAGTCTTTGGTGAACAGGGCCGCTGTCCTCTGGAGTTTCTTGGTCCTTCTAGAGCAGGGCAGTCCTCTGAGGATTCAGAGATCGCTGGTCCCTGGGGAAAGCGTCGCTGGAGCAGTGTCTTTAGAAGTGGGGAGACAGGCCGGTAGGGCTGGGGCCAAAGCAGTTGGTGTCTCCGTCTTCTCTGCAGGGTTTTTCAGCTTAGCAGTCCTCTTCTTCTTAGGTTGCAGGAATCTGAGTTCCTAGGTTCTGGGGAGCCCTTAAATACTAAATTTAAGGGCGTGTTTAGGTCTGGGGGGTTAGTAGCCAATGGCTACTAGCCCTGAGGGTGGGTACACCCTCTTTGTGCCTCCTCCCAAGGGGAGGGGGTCACATTCCTATCCCTATTGGGGGAATCCTCCATCTGCAAGATGGAGGATTTCTAAAAGTCAGAGTCACCTCAGCTCAGGACACCTTAGGGGCTGTCCTGACTGGCCAGTGACTCCTCCTTGTTATTCTCATTATCTCCTCCAGCCTTGCCGCCAAAAGTGGGGCTGTGGCCGGAGGGGGCGGGCAACTCCACTAGCTGGAGTGCCCTGTGGTGCTGTAACAAAGGGGGTGAGCCTTTGAGGCTCACCACCAGGTGTTACAGTTCCTGCAGGGGGAGGTGTGAAGCACCACCACCCAGTACAGGCTTTGTTACTAGCCACAGAGTGACAAAGGCACTCTCCCCATGTGGCCAGCAACATGTCTCGAGTGTGGCAGGCTGCTAGAACCAGTCAGCCTACACGGGTAGTTGGTTAAGGTTTCAGGGGGCACCTCTAAGTTGCCCTCTGGGGTGTATGTTACAATAAAATGTACACTGGAATCAGTGTGCATTTATTGTGCTGAGAAGTTTGATACCAAACTTCCCAGTTTTCAGTGTAGCCATTATGGTGCTGTGGAGTTCGTGTTTGACAGACTCCCAGACCATATACTCTTATGGCTACCCTGCACTTACAATGTCTAAGGTTTTGTTTAGACACTGTAGGGGCACAGTGCTCATGCACTTGTGCCCTCACCTATGGTATAGTGCACCCTACCTTAGTGCTGTAAGGCCTGCTAGAGGGGTGACTTATCTATACTGCATAGGCAGTGTGAGGTTGGCATGGCACCCTGAGGGGAGTGCCATGTCGACTTACTTGTTTTGTCCTCACCAGCACACACAAGCTGGCAAGCAGTGTGTCTGTGCTGGGTGAGGGGTCCCCAGGGTGGCATAAGACATGCTGCAGCCCTTAGAGACCTTCCCTGGCATCAGGGCCCTTGGTACCAGGGGTACCAGTTACAAGGGACTTACCTGGATGCCAGGGTGTGCCAATTGTGAAACAAAAGTACAGGTTAGGGAAAGAACACTGGTGCTGGGGCCTGGTTAGCAGGCCTCAGCACACTTTCAAATCAAAACTTAGCATCAGCAAAGGCAAAAAGTCAGGGGGTAACCATGCCAAGGAGGCATTTCCTTACACAACCCCCCCCAAACGAAAGAGGATGAGACTAACCTTTCCCAAGAGAGTCTTCATTTTCTAAGTGGAAGAACCTGGAAAGGCCATCTGCATTGGCATGGGCAGTCCCAGGTCTGTGTTCCACTATAAAGTCCATTCCCTGTAGGGAGATGGACCACCTCAACAGTTTTGGATTTTCACCTTTCATTTGCATCAGCCATCTGAGAGGTCTGTGGTCAGTCTGAACTACAAAGTGAGTAGCAAAGGCCTCCCTCTCAATGGCACTCCAACGCTGCTCCCTGGGGAGTAACCTCCTGCTAATGAAAGCAACAGGCTGGTCAAGGCCATCTTCATTTGTTTGGGACAAAACTGCCCCTATCCCATGTTCAGAGGCATCTGTCTGCACAATGAACTGCTTGGAGTAATCTGGAGCTTTTAGGACTGGTGCTGTGCACATTGCTTGTTTCAGGGTGTCAAAGGCCTGTTGGCATTCTACAGTCCAGTTTACTTTCTTGGGCATTTTCTTGGAGGTAAGTTCTGTGAGGGCTGTCACTATGGATCCATATCCCTTCACAAACCTCCTGTAGTACCCAGTCAAACCAAGGAATGCCCTGACTTGAGTCTGGGTTTTTGGAGCTGCCCAGTCCAGAATAGTCTGGATCTTAGGCTGGAGTGGTTGAACTTGGCCTCCACCTACAAGGTGTCCCAAGTAAACCACAGTTCCCTGCCCTATCTGGCATTTGGATGCCTTGATAGAGAGGCCTGCTGATTGCAGAGCCTTCAAAACCTTCTTCAAGTGGACCAGGTGATCCTGCCAGCTGCAGCTAAAGACAGCAATATCATCAAGATAAGCTGCACTAAAGGACTCCAAACCAGCAAGGACTTGATTCACCAACCTTTGGAAGGTGGCAGGGGCATTCTTTAAACCAAAGGGCATAACAGTAAACTGATAATGCCCATCAGGTGTGGAGAATGCTGTCTTTTCTTTTGCTCCTGGTGCCATTTTGATTTGCCAGTACCCTGCAGTTAAGTCAAAGATACTTAAGAATTTGGCAGCACCTAATTTATCAATCAGTTCATCAGCCCTTGGAATGGGATGGGCATCTGTCTTGGTGACAGAATTAAGCCCTCTGTAGTCCACACAAAACCTCATCTCTCTCTTTCCATCTTTGGTGTGAGGTTTGGGGACTAAGACCACTGGGCTAGCCCAGGGGCTGTCAGAGTGCTCAATGACTCCCAATTCCAGCATCTTGTGGACTTCCACTTTGATGCTTTCCTTAACTTGGTCAGACTGTCTGAAAATTTTGTTTTTGACAGGCATGCTGTCTCCTGTGTCCACATCATGGGTACACAGGTGTGTCTGACCAGGGGTTAGGGAAAAGAGCTCAGCAAACTGTTGTAGGACTTTCCTGCAGTCAGATTGCTGTTGGCTAGAGAGGGTGTCTGAATAGATCACTCCATCAACTGAGCCATCCTTAGGGTTTGTGGAGAAGAGATCAGGGAGAGGTTCACTCTCAGCTTCCTGGTCCTCATCTGTTACCATCAACAGATTCACATCAGCCCTGTCATGGAAGAGCTTAAGGCGGTTCACATGGATCACCCTCTTGGGGCTCCTGCTAGTGCCTAGGTCCACCAGGTAGGTGACCTGACTCTTCTTCTCTAGCACTGGGTAAGGGCCACTCCATTTGTCCTGAAGTGCCCTGGGAGCCACAGGCTCCAAAACCCAGACTTTCTGCCCTGGTTGAAATTCAACCATTGCAGCCTTTTGGTCATACCAAAACTTCTGGAGCTGTTGGCTGGCCTCAAGGTTTTTACTTGCCTTTTCCATGTACTCTGCCTTCCTTGAATGTAGGCCAAGTACATAGTCCACTATGTCTTGTTTAGGCTCATGAAGAGGTCTCTCCCAGCCTTCTTTCACAAGAGCTAGTGGTCCCCTTACAGGGTGGCCAAACAGAAGTTCAAGGGGTGAGAACCCTACTCCCTTCTGAGGCACCTCTCTGTAAGCGAAAAGCAGACATGGCAAGAGGACATCCCATCTCCTTTTGAGTTTTTCAGGGAGCCCCATGATCATGCCTTTTAATGTCTTGTTGAATCTCTCAACAAGGCCATTAGTTTGTGGATGGTAAGGTGTAGTGAATTTATAAGTCACTCCACACTCATTCCACATGTGTTTCAGGTATGCTGACATGAAGTTGGTACCTCTGTCAGACACCACCTCCTTAGGAAAACCCACTCTGATAAAAATACCAATGAGGGCCTTGGCTACTGCAGGGGCAGTAGTCGACCTAAGGGGAATAGCTTCAGGGTACCTAGCAGCATGATCCACTACTACTAGTATGTACATATTCCCTGAGGCTGTGGGAGGTTCAAGTGGACCCACTATGTCCACACCCACTCTTTCAAAGGGGCCCCCCACCACTGGAAGTGGAATGAGGGGGGCCTTTGGGTGTCCACCTGTCTTACCACTGGCTTGACAGATGGTACAGGAGACACAAAACTCCTTGACTTTCTGGGACATGTTGGGCCAGTAGAAGTGGTTGACTAGTCCCTCCCACATCTTGGTTTGTCCCAAATGCCCAGCAAGAGGAATATCATGGGCTAAGGTCAGTATGAACTCCCTAAACTCCTGAGGCACTACCACTCTCCTAGTGGCACCAGGTTTGGGATCTCTTGCCTCAGTGTAAAGGAGTCCATCTTCCCAATAGACCCTATGTGTTCCAGTTTTCTCGCCATTGGACTCTTCAGCAGCTTGCTGCCTAAGGCCTTCAAGAGAGGGACAGGTTTCTTGCCCCTTACACAACTGCTCCCTTGAGGGCCCCCCTGGGCCTAAGAGCTCAACCTGATAAGGTTCTAACTCCATAGGCTCAGTTCCCTCGGAGGGCAGAACTTCTTCCTGAGAAGAGAGATTCTCTTTTTTTTGTTGTGTTGCAGCTGGTTTCCCAGTTGTCTTTCCTTTTCTCTTGGTAGGCTGGGCCCTTTTTCCAGGCTCCAGCTCTACTTTTTCACCCTGAGCCTTGCACTGTGCCCTTGTCTTGACACACACCAGTTCAGGGATACCCAGCATGGCTGCATGGGTTTTCAGTTCTACCTCAGCCCATGCTGAGGACTCCAGGTCATTTCCAAGCAAACAGTCTACTGGGATATTTGAGGAGACCACCACCTGTTTCAGGCCATTGACCCCTCCCCACTCTAAAGTTACCATAGCCATGGGATGTACTTTAGTCTGATTGTCAGCGTTGGTGACTGGATAAGTTTGTCCAGCCAGGTATTGACCAGGGGAAACCAGTTTCTCTGTCACCATGGTGACACTGGCACCTGTATCCCTCAGGCCATCTACACTTGTCCCATTAATTAAGAGCTGCTGCCTGTATTTTTTCATGTTAGGAGGCCAGGCAGCCAGTGTGGCTAGATCCACCCCACCCTCAGAGACTAATGTAGCTTCAGTGTGACACCTGATTTTCTCTGGGCACACTGTTGATCCCACTTGGAGACTAGCCATTCCAGTGTTAGCTGGAGTGGAGTTAGAAGTGGTACTTTTCTTGGGACAGGCCTTGTCTCCAGTTTGGTGTCCAGGCTGATTACAGCTACGACACCAGGCCTTTTTGGGATCAAAGTTTTTACCCTTGTACCCAAAATTGTTTTGTGAAGAGGCTCTGGGCCCACCCTCCTGTGCAGGTTTTTGGGGGCCTGTAGAAGACTCTTTACTATTTTTGTTTTTGGATGTCTCAACACTCTTCCCCTGGGGAGGTTTTGTGACCCCTTTCTTTTGGTCACCTCCTGTGGAAGTCTTGGTCACCCTAGTCTTGACCCAATGGTCCGCCTTCTTTCCCAATTCTTGGGGAGAAATTGGTCCTAGGTCTACCAGATGCTGATGCAGTTTATCATTTGAACAATTACTTAATAGGTGTTCTTTCACAAATAAATTGTACAGCCCATCATAATCATTTACACCACTGCCTTGAATCCAACCATCCAGTGTTTTCACTGAGTAGTCCACAAAATCAACCCAGGTCTGGCTCGAGGATTTTTGAGCCCCCCTGAATCTAATTCTATACTCCTCAGTGGAGAATCCAAAGCCCTCAATCAGGGTTCCCTTCATGAGGTCATAAGATTCTGCATCTTTTCCAGAGAGTGTGAGGAGTCTATCCCCACACTTTCCAGTGAACATTTCCCAAAGGAGAGCACCCCAGTGAGATCTGTTTACTTTTCTGGTTGCACAAGCCCTCTCAAAAGCTGTGAACCATTTGGTGATGTCATCACCATCTTCATATTTAGTTACAATCCCTTTTGGGATTTTCAACATGTCAGGAGAATCTCTGACCCTATTTATGTTGCTGCCACCATGGATGAGACCAAAACCCATCTCTTGTCTTTCCCTTTCTATGGCTAGGAGCTGTCTCTCCAAAGCCAATCTTTTGGCCATCCTGGCTAACAGGAGGTCATCTTCACTGAGGCTCTCCTCAGTGATACCAGAGGTGCTGTGCCCTCCTGTGAGGGAAGCAGCATCTCTGACTATTATGGTTGGAGTCAGGGATTGAGGGTCCCTGATCTCCCTAATTAGGACTGGAAGGGGGGAATTCTCCTCCAAGTCACTATCTTCCCCCTCTGTGAGGTCATCCTCAGAGGGGTTGGCTTTTTCAAACTCTGCCAGCAGCTCCTGGAGCTGTTGTTTGGAGGGTCTTAAGCCAACTGGGATTTTCTTTATTTTGCAGAGAGACCTTAGCTCCCTCATCTTAAGATGGAGGTAAGGTGTGAGGTCGAGTTCCCTCACATTCTCTTCTGCACCAGACATTATGTTTCTAAAAGTTGGAATACTTTTTAAGAATCTAAAACTATTTCTAGAACCTAATTCAAACTTTCACAAAACTTTTAAACTCTAAAAGAAATGCTAACAGGGACTAACACAAGGCTCTAGCAGGACTCTTAAAAATTTAGAAAAATAGCTAAAATTTCAAAAATCTGTTTCTAATGACAATTTTTGGAATTTAGTCGTGTGATCAGGTATTGGCTGAGTAGTCCAGCAAATGCAAAGTCTTGTACCCCACCGCTGATCCACCAATGTAGGAAGTTGGCTCTGTATGCACTATTTCAAAGTAAGGAATAGTATGCACAGAGTCCAAGGGTTCCCCTTAGAGGTAAGATAGTGGCAAAAAGAGATAATACTAATGCTCTATTTTATGGTAGTGTGGTCGAGCAGTAGGCTTATCAAAGGAGTAGTGTTGAGCATTTGTTGTACATACACAAGCAATAAATGAGGAACACACACTCAAAGACAATTCCAGGCCAATAGGTTTTTGTATAGAAAAATATATTTTCTTAGTTTATTTTAAGAACCACAGGTTCAAGATTTACATGTAATACTTCAAATGAAAGGTATTGCAGGTAGGTACTTTAGGAACTTTGAATTAGCAAAATAGCATATATACTTTTCACATAAATCACATATAGCTATTTTAAAACTAGACAGTGCAATTTTCAACAGTTCCTGGGGGGAGTAAGAGTTAGTTAGTTTTTGCAGGTAAGTAAACCACCTACGGGGTTCAAGTTTGGGTCCAAGGTAGCCCACCGTTGGGGGTTCAGAGCAACCCCAAAGTTACCACACCAGCAGCTCAGGGCCGGTCAGGTGCAGAGGTCAAAGTGGTGCCCAAAACACATAGGCTTCAATGGAGAAGGGGGTGCCCCGGTTCCAGTCTGCCAGCAGGTAAGTACCCGCGTCTTCGGAGGGCAGACCAGGGGGGTTTTGTAGGGCACCGGGGGGGACACAAGTTAGCACAGAAAGTACACCCTCAGCAGCACGGGGGCGGCCGGGTGCAGTGTGCAAACACAAGTCGGGTTTCCAATGGAAATCAATGGGAGACCAAGGGGTCTCTTCAGCGATGCAGGCAGGCAAGGGGGGGCTCCTCGGGGTAGCCACCACCTGGGCAAGGGAGAGGGCCTCCTGGGGGTCACTCCTGCACTGGAGTTCCGATCTTTCAGGTCCTGGGGGCTGCGGGTGCAGAGTCTTTACCAGGCGTCAGGATCTGGGAAGCAGGCAGTCGCAGTCAGGGGGAGCCTCAGGATTCCCTCTGCAGGCGTCGCTGTGGGGGCTCAGGGGGGGGGGGCAACTCTGGCTACTCACAGTCTCGTAGTCGCCGGGGAGTTCTCCCTGAAGTGTTGTTTCTCCACAAGTCGAGCCGGGGGCGTCGGGTGCAGAGTAGCAAGTCTCACGCTTCCGGCGGGAAACACAAGTTGTTTCAAAGTTGCTGCTTTGTTTCAAAGTTGCAGTCTTTGGTGAACAGGGCCGCTGTCCTCTGGAGTTTCTTGGTCCTTCTAGAGCAGGGCAGTCCTCTGAGGATTCAGAGATCGCTGGTCCCTAGGGAAAGCGTCGCTGGAGCAGTGTCTTTAGAAGTGGGAAAACAGGCCGGTAGGGCTGGGGCCAAAGCAGTTGGTGTCTCCGTCTTCTCTGCAGGGTTTTTCAGCTTAGCAGTCCTCTTCTTCTTAGGTTGCAGGAATCTGAGTTCCTAGGTTCTGGGGAGCCCTTAAATACTAAATTTAAGGGCGTGTTTAGGTCTGGGGGGTTAGTAGCCAATGGCTACTAGCCCTGAGGGTGGGTACACCCTCTTTGTGCCTCCTCCCAAGGGGAGGGGGTCACATTCCTATCCCTATTGGGGGAATCCTCCATCTGCAAGATGGAGGATTTCTAAAAGTCAGAGTCACCTCAGCTCAGGACACCTTAGGGGCTGTCCTGACTGGCCAGTGACTCCTCCTTGTTATTCTCATTATCTCCTCCAGCCTTGCCGCCAAAAGTGGGGCCGTGGCCGAAGGGGGCGGGCAACTCCACTAGCTGGAGTGCCCTGTGGTGCTGTAACAAAGGGGATGAGCCTTTGAGGCTCACCACCAGGTGTTACAGTTCCTGCAGGGGGAGGTGTGAAGCACCACCACCCAGTACAGGCTTTGTTACTAGCCACAGAGTGACAAAGGCACTCTCCCCATGTGGCCAGCAACATGTCTCGAGTGTGGCAGGCTGCTAGAACCAGTCAGCCTACACGGGTAGTTGGTTAAGGTTTCAGGGGGCACCTCTAACTTGCCCTCTAGGGTGTATGTTACAACAAAATGTACACTGGAATCAGTGTGCATTTATTGTGCTGAGAAGTTTGATACCAAACTTCCCAGTTTTCAGTGTAGCCATTATGATGCTGTGGAGTTCGTGTTTGACAGACTCCCAGACCATATACTCTTATGGCTACCCTGCACTTACAATGTCTAAGGTTTTGTTTAGACACTGTAGGGGCACAGTGCTCATGCACTTGTGCCCTCACCTATGGTATAGTGCACCCTGCCTTAGGGCTGTAAGGCCTGCTAGAGGGGTGACTTATCTATACTGCATAGGCAGTGTGAGGTTGGCATGGCACCCTGAGGGGAGTGCCATGTCGACTTACTTGTTTTGTCCTCACCAGCACACACAAGCTGGCAAGCAGTGTGTCTGTGCTGGGTGAGGGGTCCCCAGGGTGGCATAAGACATGCTGCAGCCCTTAGAGACCTTCCCTGGCATCCGGGCCCTTGGTACCAGGGGTACCAGTTACAAGGGACTTACCTGGATGCCAGGGTGTGCCAATTGTGAAACAAAAGTACAGGTTAGGGAAAGAACACTGGTGCTGGGGCCTGGTTAGCAGGCCTCAGCACACTTTCAAATCAAAACTTAGCATCAGCAAAGGCAAAAAGTCAGGGGGTAACCATGCCAAGGAGGCATTTCCTTACACTGATGATGTCACAGATTCTGCAGAGTGTGGGATATTGATTTGAGAATCCTCATGTGTGGGAAATTCCAACAAGCAGAAGCAGAATTATCCTCAAAGACAATGTAGAATAGATCATAGTTTGGCTGTAAACAAATGCCCAAAAGCTTGTGGATGTGAAAATAAAAATGCAAAATATGTGAATGATTGTGTGACATATGCAACTGTCACATAATTTAAATATAGTTATTGAAAAATATAAAACTTTGTAATTTGGAAAAACAAACCACACTTTTTTCAATTGAGCATATTCATTTGACAAAAAAATATCTTTCAGTTTATTAAGCATAACAGAATGATTTCTTATAAGGAAGGCTCATTATGCTAAGTAACTTAGAACTACAATATTACTGGGGGTTACACAATGTGGATATCTTTTTTATATAATTACCTAATGTTTTTGTACACTATAGGAAAACTGGAAATTGGATTGATGAGCTGTCTGCGGATGTGGACACAATAAAAAAAGCATTAGTAATAGAAACTAACATATGTATTTGCCTACGGTATCAGAAATAAACAAGTATTTCAATCTCTAAGTGTACTTTGTATTGAATACAGTGCTGGTCTGTTCTGCCTTAAAGATAAGGATCAATAATACGAGATATTCCTTACTATAACATGAATAACAATGTTGTGGTAACATGAAGGCAAACCAAAATACAAACAACCAGAAACCTTGACTCATTGTCGTAGAGGCAATGTATAGGATTCATTATAGCAAGTGAAAAACACTGTAGCTTTACACTGCAGCCGAAGAACCACAGGCTTCAGAAACATGGGTGTGGCATGGTGGTACCTCGAGACAGTGTATAGTTTGCCATGTTAAAGAAGACCGATTTTTTTTAACCTATTCATATCCCATGACCTCACTTTTCCAAATAGCGTACCAGGCAGCGGGAGATCTATAAGTCAGTTGTTGTGCATACAAAGAGGTGTCATATTAAAAAAGAAGATGGTGTTTTTCCACCATGTACACAATGGGAAGAGTTTTCCAAGTTCTGGTAATATTTATTGTCATTTTTTTTTTACTTTTGCAGTGTTTTCCAATGTTTTTAAACCTATAAAAATAAGTGGTTATCAATGTTTACACTTTTTGTGTTGTAATATTTTTTGTTCACTGTGTTTTTCTGGTACTTCTAAGAAATTGTGCTTTTATTAAGCATTAAATTCTGGATCAAAATTGCATCATTTATGTATTTTCTGTGACCTGTATCGTGTGGGGCCACAGAGATGTGAAGCAGCCCACTCTCACTTTTGTTCTCCGTTCCTATTTGGGAACAGGGCACAAGAACCTGTGCCACTTGGCCTGCTCCTCTGTGGTACCCACTCTAGGGCATGTTCAAGAAATTAGGACTCGAATACAAGAGTTGTTAAACATGAATAGCAAGGACACCACACATGTAGGCACCCAGTGGGATGCATTGAAGTTCTGCAGTTCAGGTACACTAATTATATTAGAATTACGTATCAACAGGGTGTGGTCCATGACAAAATTCATATTGATCTACATTAGCATGACAGAGCGAATAAAGTATACATCAATGCGAGACAAGTGAGAAAAATCAATAGTTTGAGGGGATGACTTAAACGCCTTAGTATTAGTAATGCAGAGCATGCCATAGCAAAAAAATTAAATCAGATATGCTCTTAGATATGCAACTAATGGATTTACAACATCTATTTCATATATTAGAAATCCAAAATGAGGAGGGCCACGTAGTAAGAGATGAGAAGGGTAAGCTGGGGGCACTTATATCAACAACTTTATAGAAAGGTTAAAGAAAGTAGCGCAGAAGGAGTGAAGTACTTAGACACCTGTCTATTATCAAGATTGAAGGAGGCATAAGATAGGCTCATGATGCACCAATAAATCAAGGAAATTACTCTGGACTGATGAATTCCAGTAAAGTTTTAAAGTACTTGTAGAGGATTTAGCTTGTCCCCTTACTAAACTCTTCAATACCTTCAAAGAGGAAGCAGTCGTTGCTAATACCATGACAGAGGTATACATATTGCTGATCCCACAAGTTGAAAGGAATACCCTCTCCATAGAATGTGAATCCTTCAAAGCAATAGGCATATTAATATGGATTCATAAAACATTTACTATAATCATTGCTTCCTGTCTGGATGGGTACTTTTTGGGATTGGTCATTGCAGACCAACTGGGATTAGGGAAAGGATACAATGCATGCAGCAGCATATGGGTTAGGCACCTTACAGAGAATGCCACTAGGAAACAGATCCTAAAAGTAGTATGGCTCTGAAAAAGCATTCACCTCAGTTAAAATGCAATCCCCTACATTACAAGCTAACTTCCCTTTATACTGGATTAGAGGCTCAGTTTAATATAAAAGAAATAATGCCTCTATTTATCTACACTGTTTACAGCTAACAAGCTCCCTCTTAGAATAGTTATAGAGACTGATCTAACCAAATGGAAATCTCAGTCTCTGTTGTGCCTGGGAGATTGATCACCATTAAGACCACTATTAAAATTAATATCTTCCGAGACTGTTGCAGCTTTTTCAGGCTTTACTGATATCCATTCGTAGGGAATACATTACACATCTACAGATGAAGATGGATTACTTTATGTGGGAAACACAGAGGGGAATAGCATGCAGTTTCATGGCAGCACCCAAAACCAAGGGTGACTGGAGAGATACTATCAAGCTGCATATTTGTGATAACGGCAAGCATTGATCGTGCATAGATGGATAAGAAATGGAATCACATCAACCCAGCATTGGTAGCCAGAGTACTACAGGATCTTTCATGGCTTTGTAAATATGCCAGGCCCAAACATGTCTGAGCTAGCAGTGGCACATGTACACTCATAACAAACATGGGTTTTGGTGTCCAAACTACTAGGTTGACTTTGTTCCTTTTCTCCGTACTATGATCCATTAAAATTCTGATCTCTCACCTGGCATAGAGGATGGACCCTTACAGAGATAGAGGGAGGGGTTATGCAGAATGTTAGGAGATATCATCTTTAATAAGGTGAAAGTTGAACCCTTTGAGCAGTGCAAACTACATTTTAGACTATTCAAATCAGACCTATTGGCATATTGCCATATACAGTAGTGCGTGATGTGTGTTCCAAATATGGGGATGGTGGGAAGAAAGCATAATAGTTTTTCTTAAGTTGTATCCCAATGTACCAACTCACAAGAAGGGATTTCAATAACTTATAAATTGTACAAATTTGGGAAACAAGAAATGTTGCTCTTATGCTAGTTAAATAGGCATTTTTTAAATGGTAAAGGCAAACAATTCCAAGATGTTTTAGTTAAATAATAACGGTTAAGACCAGTCAACTAAATCAAATAATTATTTATGGGGAATCTGTCACTTCTTCAGAGCAGAATATTAATTTTCCAAATGTAAATGCTGGTGTATAAGACTGAATAAGGACTTGGATTGCATCTCTAAAACATCTACTAAAGTTACAAGTCACCAAAATGAATGTTGATAGCATCATCAAGCTGTAAAAAAAGACCGTCACTGCCTCCACACCCCAACACTATCCCTATGGCTCGAACTAATATTGACTGAAGTTATTGAACCACTCATTTAGCCACAGTATTTCGATCTGCATTTGAAACTTCTCTCCAAGGCGAGTTCTAGAAGGGTCTAATTTGTCAGCTGTTTTCAAGAATTTCAAGAAGGGCAATCTATCTTCTTCTACTTATTGAATGACTACCCTCTTATAAGTGAACGGAAAAAAATTATTTTTTTGAAGCAGTTAAATGATGCAACTTGTAAAGAGAATCTTATACCTCTTTACTAAAGAAGGCTTAAGCTATGCTGTGAAACCTTAAAGGGTATTGTGTTTATCACTGTTGATGTGTAATGCAACACAAGTCCAAAAGTTAAACTTCCATGTCTGCCACATTGGCTAGTCATAGGCCTTTAATGAAGTTGACTGGCGAATTTTACAACAGTAATTGAGGTCATCTGAATCTGAGGGTATGGAAGCTATCTCCGTGCTTTCAGCCATTAAACAACTCAAAGTTCAGATTTAAGTGGGAACTGGCCCATGTGCTACTAGGAAAATCAATCCCAAGGAAGACTGAAGCAGTGTGATGTACTGTCCCCCCTTGCCATTCATACTGTTGATATGGGTCTAGCTCTGAATGTTGTAAGAGTTTTTACCCCTTAGTAGATGAAACTGTACACTGATGACTGAACTATTTTAGACCAGAATACAGTGGTGTTACAGCAGTCACTGGATGCATTGTCTGTGTGCTGAGAATAATTTAAGGCTTGCAGGCTCCAAAGGAAGTATCATAAGCTATTTACAGCTATCAACGTGTTTGCCAGCTCTGCATGCCTTCCCCTTCTCATTACCATCTATTTAAGTGATCTTGCAAATGAAGAGGAGTGTACAATAGTTCCTCTGAGGTTCACTGTTCTTTGTAGATGTTTTGTTGGTGATTGATAGGGCCTTGATTGGTCTATAACAGCACCTACAGTTTCTTAAATTCTGTGCTAAGGAAAACAACATTTGGGTTAGCTTGAGGAAACACACGTTCTTTGATTTGGCCTTGGTCTGATACACATTATATTTAAATAAAGAAGAGCAAAAGAATTCAACCGTTCCTGTTCAGAATCATCTTTATTTGGCTGAAAAACTGCCATGAAAGAGCACAAATACATACAGGAACAATATCAATTAAATGTCCCACCAAGACAGTAAAAATACACAGATAAAATACATAAAATCATCCAGTCAATAAAAACAAAGATATAAAAGACATCAGGCATAACTAATCGAAGTACATTGTGCTTCTAGAACGTACTGCTGGCCGGAGTAACAGGATTTAACAATGACAGATATCATCATATGATAGACTTTGTAGTGGCACTTAAAACTTTTTAGTATAACATTTATAATAAATACAAAAAAAGAGAAAATGCAACATGAACAGGTTATTGCATGGGCATATTCTAGAATCATGCTTATGCTGGTACACAAACGGAAAACAGAGTATTTCATGGTACCAGCTCTAAAATGGAATAACAGGGATGCTCCCAGCTCCCAATGGTATTCCACAAATAGGCTGGTGGAAAAATCCAGGTTTAAGATGAAGATAACCCATAATATTTGGTTTCCGGCCTACCATGCTCAACCTCTCTGCTTGCAACTGCTCTAATAATAAGGCTTGTGCTTGCTTCTTGCCAAAAGTAGCATGTGGCTCTATGTCAGAGAAAATGTTGGTTAAGCCATTTCCTTCCAGGTATTTGTTTTACATATGCCAACCACAGGATAGAAAGGCCCCTATCACAGGCCAGACAGTCAGAAATTATGCTCCTTGTGAGAGATGCTTCTTCCGTACTCCACAAGGATAACCACAAAAAAAGCGGAGTAAGGCGAATGCAATCTCTCAAATAAGTTAGGCCCAAACTCCTTATGGCAGATAAAATAGGAAGTTAATACAGGGACTGCCAACATTCTCCTGCAGAAACAGTTTTTCATCCCTCTGAAGTGTCGTAGGCTCGCCAGTTTTCCAGATTTCGTAGGTGACAATAGGTACACACTGGGTAGAATATATTTGCAACAGGGGTGAGAGCGCCCTGCTGCTCAGCGAAGACGGTGAACTGAGAAGTGAGCCAACTACCATATACAGCTTAGCCCTGCTCTGTGAAATGTGGGAAGCCCATTAGCCAGTAGAGCTAAAAGTCACTCCCAAGTAAGATAACGTGCTAGTGGTTGATAGAATTTTCTAACCCACTGCGATAGATGAAAATCACGTACGCTTCGGTACGAAAGTCATTATAACGGATTTGGCAAAGATAGTAGACAAAACAAGATTTGTCATAAATAGCCCAAAGGGGTGGACTAATAAATGCAGGGCTTTAGGAGTGCAGGTATTAACCACAGCGTTGTCTTCACAGAGTAGAGCAGGGAGGGGAGTACCACTTATCATCGGTACGTCGGGGGTGCACTTGGTGAGCTCTGAGCTAAGATTATTTATATACAAAATAGCACCTACTCTTGGTGGACCACCCATTCCATGTCCATTTCATCTGTCACATCCCCATGCTTGCCAAACCTAACCTAGGCTTTTCTGCCTGTGTGCAACAATACTAATAAGTGTACACGTTTCAAATCCATTCCCAACTTAATAATTAGTTACCACAGCTTTGACCGGTTAACGCAGTAAAAAGCCATCATGTAATGTAGACTGTTTTGCCATAGTATATTTCCCAATAATTAGGTGTAGGTTGAGACATTGTTTTACCGTTCCTATGCCATTACGAAAGGCAAACTGGCAGGCATTTAAGATGTTGTTGTCATTAACACACACCAGTATTCTGTTAAACAGAACTCTGCCAAGAATTTTGGTGGGGATGTCAATCAATGAGATGAGGTGGTAGCAGCTGGGTTCTGAACAGTACCCTTTCTTAAAAATTGGGAAAATAACTAAGGTGACCCAAGAATTTTGAATTGTGGAATGACTCAAGCTATTATAAACATTATTCAATGAAGGGGTCCAAAAATTCACATTACACTTAATTATATGAATGGGGACGCCATCCAGCCCTGGTGCTTTGCCCCCACACTCTCCTGAATGGCAGCCATGACTTCCTGTAAGGTAATAGATAAAAAGGTGGTGACTCCCTAGGAGCTAACTATACATGATCAGACTCGCTGTCTGCATGGATTTTCTCGAAATGTGCCACCCATTTGCTACCCACTTAGGTGACAGCGAATAGATGTGCCTACCTGGTATGTAGATCTCATATTTGATATGGCCCTCCAAAAGGACTTGCTGTCATTGGTTTGGGCAATATTTGTTAATATAGCTCACTGCTGGGTAATGACTACCTTCTTTCTTTCACTTGTGACTAGTTTATAATGCTTCTGCCAATAGGCCAGAAGTGAGCGATCACAGGTTGCATATTTAAAGCTCTATGCAGAAGGTGAATGGCAAGAGAGCATTCACGGTCAAACCACCGTGGGGCCTGATGCTTTAATTTATTAGGTTCAGAAAGGGACTGTCTTATCCTAACACAGATTGTCATGAAATAAGTAACAATCGCCCCCTTTTCAATATCCTCCATTAAGGATCACTTAACTAGCTCCATATTCTCAGCTATCAATTTTCTCAGGAATTTCGGGGGAGCTGACAATTTCCAGCAAAGTCTGAGATTTCCCTAGCTGCCGAAAGATTGCTAAGGCCAGGTACAACTTGGGGAATCTCTCTGAAAGGCCCTTCGAAGTCTATCTCAATTGGATTATGTTTGCAAAAAACTGGTGCTAATATTAGAGCCACGTAGCAGGAGATTTATTAAAGTACTAGAAATGACAATATAGTTGATTACTGAAGAACTATTTGTTCCCCTAAAAGTTGGCAACCCTAGCATGCCTGGCCCAGCCCCCTCTAACACCTTATGCAAATTGAAGGAGGCAAAGAAGACCTACAACTCTTTGCCTCTCACGTCAGTTCTCGTGAGGTCCACTAGCTCTTTCCCAGCATTATGACTAGATAGCATAGCATTAAAATCTCCCGCCAGATAAAGATACATTTGCTGGCCCTCATAAGACTTAGGCCCTCATTACGACCCTGGCGGTTTGTAACCGCCAGGGCCGCTGGACGCGGAGGCACCGCCGACAGGCCGGCGGTGCCCCGCAGGGCATTCTGACCGCGGCGGTTTGGCCGCGGTCAGAAAGGGGAAACTGGCGGTCTCCCGCCAGTTTCCCGCTGCCCCTTTGAATCCTCCAAGGCGGCGCAGCTCGCTGCGCCGCCGAGGGGATTCTGACACCCCCTACCGCCATCCTGTTCCTGGCGGTTCGCCCGCCAGGAACAGGATGGCGGTAGGGGGTGTCGCGGGGCCCCTGCAGTGCCCATGCCAATGGCATGGGCACTGCAGGGGCCCCCGTAAGAGGGCCCCACTTTGTATTTCACTGTCTGCATTGCAGACAGTGAAATACGCGACGGGTGCCACTGCACCCGTCGCACCTTCCCACTCTGCCGGCTCGATTCCGAGCCGGCGTCCTCGGTCCTCGTGGGAAGGTTGTTTCCCGCTGGGCTGGCGGGCGGCCTTAAGGCGGCCGCCTGCCCGCCCAGCGGGAAACTCAGAATGCCGGCCGTGGTCTTCAGACCGCGGTGCGGTATTCCTGCGGCGCAACTTTGGCGGGCGGCCTCCGCCGCCCGTCAAAGTTGTAATGAGGGCCTTACTCTCCATGATAGCTGATATATAAACAAATAATTCTGGGAATTTTTGATTAGGCACATTAAGAAAATCATTATTCTAAAAGTTAATGATATAAAGTCAAAGCCACCGTGTAAAGAACAGCTTGATAATCTCTCCCTGGGATTTTCAACACCTCTGCATAGCCGCTGAGTAATAAATTAATCCAGATATTCAGATCTCCAGAGGCTCGGCTGGAATGGCACAGTACAGGCTAAAACACATTAAGCCTTTGAAAACTATGCGGTTGGTATCCCAAGTTTCCTGCATTAATAAGATATCATATGACTTAATAAACAGTTGCCAGTTAGGAAGTAATATCTTGGAAGGAAGGCCAGCAATGATCCAGCGTAATATTTTAATCAAAGAGCTATTAGGGCGCGATGTAGAAAGGACAGAGGGGGTTATTCTAACTTTGGAGGAGGTGTTAATCCGTCCCAAAAGTGACGGAAAAGTGACGGATTTACCACCAGCCGTATTACGAGTCCATTATATCCTATGGAACTCGTAATACGGCTGGTGGTATATCCGTCACTTTACCGTCACTTTTGGGACAGATTAACACTCCTCCAAAGTTAGAATAACCCCCAGAGTCTAAAACGGAGTGCTCCGGCATTGATGTAGGTTAACTTGGCGAAACATTTTCTAGGTAATGAGGCTTTGGAATAGTACCTGTGCGATCATGCTTGACTGGGTTTAAGGACACATCCAAGCAGCAGGAACCAAGTTCAGGCCATTGGGCTTGCAATTTGAATTCCAGATGCAATCGATGCGCCCCTCACAGGCAGCCTGGGCGATACCTGTCAGTCTACCTCATTACAGTCTGCTAAACCTGCGTACATGTTATTAAATATATAAGGCCCTTGGGTGGCTGGGGCCAACAATCAAAAAAAGATGGTCGAAATGTTTGCATTGGTGGTTTGTAAAAATAGCTCAGGGGTAATGTGACAATGTTGGTTCCAGCTGTTGCCCCCGGTATGCAAGTGCCCAGTAATTTCCCCACACTATGAGGGCGCCTGAAATTAATAACGATACAGTCCCCAGCCATATTTTTACCATAGGGACCAATCTCAACCTACCCCCCATGCCATTATGATTTCATGAGTTTCTGCAGGGTTGAAATTCCTGTGCACACCAAGCCAGTGGATAACCTTGTTGTTCAACTCTGCCCCCGTCTCCATCTGATTGTGTTTCAAGGGCGGCATGCCTGCCTTCCCTGTTCCCAGTTGTTGTTGGTAAAGGATTATTGCTAATACTCCATACACCCCATACCATGTTTAATACTTGAATGACCCGGGATGCCATTAAGCGTGTCATGTTGTGTAATGGGCAAGGGTTGGCACAATCTGGGGGGGGTACCCGATCCTGAGTATTATTTTCGACCACACTTACCAGGGGCCTATCACAAGATGCAGGTCCAGTTGGATTTGCAGTACAATTAGTCCCAACATTAGGTGTAATGTGAGGTATAAGCGCAGTCGCAATGAGGGTTTCTATTACCTTGAGGCGTTCTTTTATAGGTCTTAACTGTGCTTCTAAAGTCATAGAATAGCTATTGTAAATCTCAGTGTTAACATTGCCCATAATTGATGGGCTTGATCCCTTTACAGTTGCTGTGTGGCCTGACTTGGATTCGCCCATGGAAAGTGGGTGCTTGACTTTTTACGTTTAGTTGCAGGTTTGGAGGGAGAAATAGGAACTGTTGGAACTCAAGGGGGCCGGGGAAGTGCCAGAGTTTGTTGTACCAATTGTAGCTCCATGCATGAAGGTGGGGCTGCAGGGGGTGCTGTTTCCCCTGCATCCCTTACAGCGACCTCTTGCGTTGAGCTACAAGTTTGGGCTACACCTATGCCATTTGCTGAACCACCGAGGCTGCTCCAATGCCAAACGGCTAGTCTATTTTCAGTTAGGGCGATTTTATTTGATACAACCCTATTGCATGCTTCACCATAATATCAATGCTTGTAGGCTTATGTAGAGGTACAGAGCATCCAGTCACCTTTCACTTGCCCATTCTGGTGGAAAATTGGAAAGGATATCTCATCTGTTTGCCCAAAGTTAATTGCCCATATCAGAGGGGTGGCCCAGCCGACCCTCGTCTGGCAGTGGATGGGCACAGACTGGCCCAGGTTTTGCCAAGGCATGCTCGCGTAGCCGGAGGTTGGGCGTGCTATGAGCAAGATGGAGTTAGAGCCCGCCCCCTCCTCATCACGCCTCCAGGCGTTGAGAATTAGGGGTGTTGTGGTCTTGCCAGGGGGCGTTTGCAGAGTGCCAAAAGGGGTCACAGCCCCCCACACTGGTGCCTGGTGCGTCACAACAAACAAGAATTAAAACATTTCTAGCTAACACGTCAAGAATTTTGGATTCTATTAAGGACACGGAGGCGAGGATTATGCTTCTCTTCACTTTACTGACAAACACAGCAGCCAATGAAAGTGTAACAAATTCAAAAACTACAAATCCCATGAGCCCCAGTCCACCAATCATGGGTCTATACTGTCCATAAATTGCCTGAACGCTATAGTCTTTCCTCTTTCTTTGCGAAACCAATTCAAACGTGCATTAAACTTGCAAAACTTGTCAACGAACTCCATCCAGGTCTTCTGAAACGGTCACATAGACTTAGGATGATAAGATGCATCAGCGGAACTGCACCGGGAAACTCACGCGGTTTGTTAGCTGTACCTGAATAAAACAAAAAGATCCAACTAATATCGAGGTATACTTTGGGAGGGTATCATCATATACACATTTTATGCTGTAATCATTCAATAATCATACCACCCATGCAAAAATGTGTATATAACGGGTGGGATAATCCTCGCCTCCGTGTCCTTAATAGAATCCAAAATTCTTGACGCGTTAGCTAGAAATTTTGTAATTCTATGTCAGGACCGGAGGCTTCGGATTATGCTAGTTTAAAGTCTATTTATTACTTCTGATACATCATTGACTATGGGTTTATGATAAAAAACCTTGAAAGTAGAATCATTCGACCAATCTGCTGCAGCCATAATATCCTCTAATCTGGCTCCAGTAGCAAAAGCCTTTGAGGCCATGGCACCTCTAACCGAGTGAGCTCCAAAAACACTTACATCAATACCAGTTTCGGCCAGTAACCATTTAACCCAACGAGCCAAAGTTGCAGCAGAGACTGGACAAAAGGGCTTTTGTAACTAAATTAAAACCTGCCCAAAAACATTTGGTCTGAATTCCCTTGTGGAATCTTCGTAGACCTTCAGACATTAAACAACACACAGTTTTCTGTTGTGCGGAAAAGAGGGATATGAAATACATTTTGATGAGGTTTTTGTACGTCTAGAGATGGAAAAAGATACTCCTTCTGGAGTAAATACTCTACCTGATAAATCCAGGGCTTTAACATCCGAGACTCTTCTGCAGGAAAGCAAGCATAATAACATTGTCAAATTTGCCGATAATTGCTTGCGAGATAAGCCTTCATTATCCAGCCAATTCCTGAGGAATCGTAAGACAATGTTCACGTCCCATAAGGAAGAATATTTCGGTTGTGGGGGTTTTACCATACGAATACCCCTAAGTAATTTGCAGATTAAAGGGTGTTCACCAACCGGTTTCCCTTGGATATGGGGGTGACCAGCCGAAAGAGCTGAGCGACAATTGTTAATTGTCCTATATGCTAAACCCTGGGAAGCCAAGTCCGAGAGGAAATTGGCTATGACGTGAATTTCTGACCCCAGGGGATCCATACTCCTTGAACTGCACCAACGTACCCACTTCCTCCAGGCCTGTTCATATCTTTTCTGAGTGGAAGGGGCCCAATATTGGGATAAGAAGAACATTGCTGACTCCGAAACTCCCGGCACTTGCCATCGTCGCCTGAAAGTCTCCAGGCCATCAGGGTTAGCAATCCCTGCACAATTAGAGGATGAGGATTGTTCAATGGGTCCGTGAGAAGGTCCACTGACCATGGAATCTTCACCGGAAGGTCGCACGATAGGTGCATTGCCGTAGGGAACCAGGGCTGAGCACTCCACAAGGGAGTTATTAGAATGATTTCCGAGCGTTGGCGATGCACTTGTGCCAGGACGCGAGGAATCATCACAAATGGTGGGAAGGCATAAAGGAGATTCTTTGGCCACAATTGTAGAAAGGCATCCGTCCCCTTCGCCTGAGGGTCCGGTCTCCAACTGAAAAAACAAGGGACCTGACTGTTCAATCGGGAGGCAAATAAATCCATCTGACATGTCCCCCAATGAAGTTGAAGGGCTTGAAACATGCCTGGATTGAGCGTCCAGTCGCTGCCATCCCGGAGAAATCGCGAGTTCCAATCCGCTGTTGTATTGGCAATGCCTGGAATGCATTCCGCTACCACTGAAATCTTCTGGCTGAGGCAAAAATGCCAGAATTCTTTCGCTATCTCTGCTAAGTGGCGAGATCTGGTCCCCCCTAGACGATTGATGTATCTGACCGCGGAGACATTGTCCATCCGCAGAAGGATACAACAATGAGCCCGACGAGGGGCCAGGGACTTGACGGCAAAGGATCCCGCAAGGAGTTCTAGACAATTGATGTGGAAAGCCAACTCCCCCTGAGACCAACGACCCCCGGTCTCCACTGGGCCGCAACGTGCCCCCTAGCCCCAATGGCTGGCATCTGACTCTATCACTACGTCCGGACTGGACGGAAAAATTGCTCTGCCATTCCATGCATCCATGTCGTCTAGCCACCAAGACATCTCCGTCCTGGCTTCTATGGAAAGGGGAACTAGTTCCGAGTATTGAAGGCCCTTCTGCAGGTGGAGGATCTTCAACCTCTGTAGGGCTCTGTAATGTAGGGGGCCCGGAAAGATCGCTTGAATGGACGAGGCTAACAGCCCGACAAGGCGTGCCAACGTCCTCAATGATATAGTCGGAGAGGCAAGCGCTCTCCTCAACTCTTTCTTGATCAGGTTTCGTTTGCTGATCGGAAGAATTAATAGGGCTGCCAAAGAATCTATTTGGAACCCTAGAAATTCTATCTTCTGAGTTGGTACTAGACAGGACTTTTCGGAATTTATGACAAACCCGAGGTCTTGGAGCAACTGCAGTGTCCAATTTAAATGGGTCAGAACGAGATCCCTCTCTTGGGCCATAATTAGAAGGTCGTCCAGGTAAAAATTAGACATACTCCCCGTTCTCTTAAGAATTGTACCACAGGACGCAAGAGTTTGGTAAAGCATCAGGGTGCTGAGGAGAGGCCGAAGGGAAGAACCTTGAACTCGAACCAATGGGAACCCCATTGAAATTGAAGAAAACGTCTGTGAGGGGCAAAATTGGGACTGATAGGTAAGCGTCCTTGAGGTCTAGACGCACCATCCAGTCTTTGTCTCTTAAAAGATCTCTGAGGAGGTGAATGCCCTCCATCTTGAAATGGCGATACACCATCCAGGCGTTGAAATGTTTGAGATTGAGGACCAGTCTGGCTCCCCCGCCCTTCTTCTGGACTAAGAAGATTGTGCTGGCGAAGCCTCGAGGATGTGGGGAGGACATCACCACCGCTCCTTTTTGAAGGAGTGAGAATATTTCTTCTTCTATAATTTTGCGATATGCAAGGGAAAAAAGGAGAGGCATAGGAGGAGTCGATTGCGACGGAGGGGCGTAAAATTCGAGTTGGAAGCCCTGAACTGTCTGGAGGACCCACGGGTCTTGTGTAATTAGTCTCCAGGCTGGGAGAAAATGCAGTATCCTGCCCCCCAAAATGACCTCCGAAGGAGGAATAATTCTCACCTGAGTTAGAGTTGTCCTGATTGGAGTTACCTCCACGATATCCTCTGGAGGATCGACCACGACCCCTGTAGCGATTGGGGTAGAAGTTGTGCTGGTCTGAGTAACCCCCACGATTGCCTTAAGCAGTGTTTCTGGGAGCCTGATATCTTCGGCCTGACGCTCAACCCCTGAAACGTCCGGCCCGAATAAAAAGAGCGTTGTTGAACACCTTTTTGATGGTGGATTGAGCCTTGTCAAGGGCTGTAAAGGTAGCTACATACTTGCTCAAATTGGAAATGAATTTTTCTCCAAAGAGCATACCATTGGCCGAGGGGCCAGCCTCATTAGTAGCCAAATCTGCAAGTTTTGGGTCTAAGCGAATGAGGAAGGATCGTCGCCATTCCGTTGACATGGCGCAGTTGGCATTGCCAAGAAGGCAGATTGCTCTCTGCGCCCATTGTAGGATTGCATCCGTGTCTAACGGAGCCTCCGTTTCCTTAGCTTGGATGGCTAGATCCAAAATTTTTGTTAAGGGACCTGACACGTCCAGTAATTTGTCCTGGCATCCTCTCCAGGCACGATCCAGGCCCTTCTTTGGGTCTTTAGCGAACTTTCGGAGAAAGGTCGCCATGTTTGGATCTAATTCGGGAGTTTCTGCTACTTTCCCGAGAAGGGAAGGTCGAGGGCATTCTGACCGAAGGGTATTGCGCACCTCTTTCTCAAAGCTCTTACGTAGCCGATCTTGGACGTAATTGGCGACCTCTTGGTTAGGGGTCCATTCTGTGGACTGAGGATGGATAATATCCTCCGGTGAAAATAGCTGATTTTTGCCCTGAAGGGGATTGTTCTCGGGCATATTGTGTCGTGTCTTGCGCTGTTTTTTGCGCGGTTGGGGATCTGCCTGAAACTCGTCTGAGTCTGATTTTGAGGAAGAAGGATCCTGATAGCTCGACTGCGAGGATTGCAGGAAGTTAGATGATGGTTCTTGAGGTTGGGGAAAACCTCCATAGGCATGGTCGCGCAACACAGATGTTGCCATTTGCAACAGGATTTCTGCAGAGGAACTGCTACTTGAACGTTGCAGGTGTAAAACCCTCATTTCACCAGAATCTCCGGATTGAAGGCGAGGCTGTTGGCTATTCACACCCAAAAATTCCCTTTTAGCAAAGTTCGACAGAGGTTGAGTAAAGGGTTTCAGGGCCTGGATTTGGGCCCAATTCATGGAGTCTTGCACTTGATGACCAAGTGCCTCCACAAGTCTTTCCTCCATTTGGTGCTCAACTGGCATCTCTTACAGTTCTTTATACTGCTCATCATCATTGGCGTAGTACGCCATGTTAAAGTTATTGGAAAGGGAGGAGTTAGCAGGGGGGGACAAAAAACCCTGAGCAGGAGATTTTTATAAGTATATTGTACAGTAGTAACTGTACTGCCGGCAGTCTGTTGTGGAGGGAGCCACCTGCTATAGAGTTTAACCTGTGTTATTATAAAAACGAAGTTAACAGGAAAATACTCTTTTATCCCCTGAGCAAAGCTCTGATTGTATTATTGCAGCCCCACCGGGCGATCGCTGGCCGTTTGAATAATAATTTCTAAAGGTCTGGCTTCCCCGAAGTACACGCGCGCTGAGAAAAACGATCGGAATGAAGATTTTCCGATTTTCTCTCAACGCGCATGCGTGAGCGCGGAAGCAGAAAGAGGACAACGTCCTCTACTCGGCGAGCCTAGGCTCGTCGAGAACGGCCTGCCCCCACTCCACGCCGGCAGGAAAAAACAATGGTTTGGCAACTATTAGGCACACTAGAACTAGTAATAATAATAATAATAATAGGCGCTCGCTAGCGCGCTTGCGTTAAACAAGGGATAATGTATAAATACAAGCACAAGAACGCGCTGCACTTAACTGGCTGCTGGAGCAGCAAAGAAAGAGGGAAGACTATAGCGTTCAGGCTATTTATGGACAGTATAGACCCATGATTGGTGGACTGGGGTTCATGGGATTTGTAGTTTTTGAATTTGTTACACTTTCATTGGCTGCTGTGTTTGTCAGTAAAGTGAAGAGAAGCATAATCCGAAGCCTCCGGGGTCACAGCCCCCCACACTGGTGCCTGGTGCCTCACAACAAACAAGAATCCCACGCTGCGGGAGGCTGGGGCACGTATTGAGCGTGATGAAGTTCAGGCCCCACCCTCTCCTCATCACACGCTGCAGCACCTCCAGGCACTGAGGCCTACAGTTTGCATACTCAAATTTCTTGTTCAAATTATGATTATGATATTGTTTTTTCCTTATAAATATCTCTAGGTGTACATGTTTTTGTTTGAATCATTGCCACAATTTATTTAGAAAAGGGGTTGCGGGGGAGGTTCCAGCAACTTTTGAACTAAATATGTCACTTACCTCACTATTTCCCGAATGACTGGGCTCAACTTTTCTGGGTTCTCGTATTCCTCTAATACACTTTTTGTTCCTTTGCAAATCTTACCAGCTTCCACATAGTCTAAGGCTATTATTCACGTTTAATCATAAATCTTTCAATTAAACTTTTCAGCCCAATTCTTGTTACATGGTTGTACTTATTAAGTTTTGTCAGAAAATGCCCCCTTCCATACACAGCCTGGCACATTTTTGTCCTTCCCCAATGCTTCGCATCTGCATAGTATATTAACATAAAAAATAAATCACCATAGTGACACTGCTGTTTAATTCTTTGCTAAATTCCTAACGAAAGGCTCTTTCTTAGCCACTACCTGACCAATAAATATATTTTCCTTTATGTTTCTTGCCTGACAGAAACAAATCCATCTCCTTTTGTTTGTGCCCTGAAGATCAGAGCAAGCATCATTCGAATTGCTGTCCAATTTAGTGCATTGATATTTTGGGACACAACACAGATAAAACTGATTAATAGTACATTCACATTTTAAGACATATTACTTTAGGAACATAAGTATAAAATCTACAATGGTTCTGTCATAAAGACTTAGGGGCATATTTACAAGTCCCTTGCACCTCTTTGCGCCACAGTAGTGTCATTTTTTTACGATAATGTGGTGTTATGCAGGCAATTTCTCCGCACCATATTTACAAAGTGGCGCAATGCATGCATTGCAGCACTTTGTAAACCCTTGCCCCACATTATGCCTTTCTCAGGCATAATGTATGCAAGGGGGGCCTGAAAAAATGTTGCAGTGAAATTTACAACATTTCACTGCACCATTTTTTCCATTGTTTTTAACGATGCACCCATATTAACTTATGGGCATCTCTGTGCTTTGCTGCACTAGCGTCAACATTTTTTACACTAGTGCAGCAAAGCGCCACAATAGCGTCAAAAAGTCTGACGCTGTCGTGCTAACGATCACCATGGTGCGCTGTATTATAAATATGGCGCAACCATGGTGGCGGTAGGGGTACGCAAGAAAAGTGGTGCATAGGGACCGATGCACCACTTTCCTCTAAAGATGTCCCTAAGTTTTACATATTTGTGACCACTTTAACCAGCTCGCAATCCTCAGTGAACTCAGTGTCACTTCAATGTACATGATCATGGGACTTAGAGCCTCTTTGGCATCAATCATTCTTCTACTATAGGAAAAGCTAGGATAGTTTATTTTCTTTTGTAGCATAACCTAATTTAAGTCGTTTTAATTCAAAATTGCCTTTACGTCGCTGTTTCCTAAGCTCCCACTCAAAGTTGATTCACAAAGGTAAACTTAGACATATGTATTTTTCACTTTCATCAAATTAGTTGCCACAATCCATGCTTTCTCAGTCCATTTATAGGTAGCATGAGTCATAAGGAGGCAAAGGCACAACCCTGAGACTCCCTACTATTGAATACCTGTGTTCATGTAAACAAGCTAAGTTTCTTACACTGTTCAAAATGTTTTTTTCTGTTTAAATACATAAAGAAGGTCTAAAGTTACTTCCTGGCCCTCCATTACTTCAGTCTGATGTGAGGTGCATCCTGAACAGCTTAGCTTGAATTCTTGTAACGGAGATCAGATCCATCTTCCTTATCCATTTGGTTTCTATATCCCCCTATAACGACAACACTGGTAACTCTACAAAACAGGTTACTACAATAAAGCACATTTATTAATAAGGGGTTCTTGTGCCTGATAGAATGTGCAAAAACAAGTAAGGGACATGCGTATCTGGTAGGATTTCATGAGTTTGTGTTTACAATTCCACTTTGAAAGAGGGAGAAACTGGGCCACTGTTCTGTGAGCTGAGGATGGGGGAAATTAAGAATATTAAGAGATTCAGGTTTACCAGTACATATATTTCTGTATATTGACAAGATGGGGTTATTTCGGATATCTGCTTTTACCCTAGCTTCCTCATAAAATTGGATGGTTGCAATTGCTATATCAATTGGCCTTTTGTAGTTGTAATCCTTCTTTGCAACAATAATCTATGTCCAAATCACAATTTGATGCAATTCTTTTTTTATTGAACCTACCTTTAGTTCAAGAAAATGTGAGCTATTATGTTTGGGATCAGAAATCTTCATTCTTTAGATCTCTGCGGTAACCTCCTCTGGAATTACATTTTAGTATTTATTTAACTTTCAAGAAGAGGACCATGAGATTTATTCTTCTTCTGGGGCAGCAAAAGCCCTAATTATACTATTATTTAGGTAAAAGCTAAGTGGTCATCATGAGCGTTCCTCAACCTCTGCACCCCTCACAGGTCAACTACTCTTCATTAGATCTTGACAGTCAGAAGGCAATAACACAGCAGACTAGATTTGCTACTATGATATTTCAGGCTGAAGTACACAGGAGTGTTCTTCCATTCAACATACTTCAGCCACATTTAGAATTTCAGATACCAATAGATCAGTTTTATATGACTTAACAGCAGTAGTAATCATGTCCAATGATCAACCAGCATTCCTCTTATAAGGCAATAATTGTTGACTTAGCTGAACCCTCTTAAGTTGTGAAACCAAAATCATGTTTCATTAGGATTCAAGTAGTTTCCTTTTTGTTTTCGTTCGACTGTCATAATTTCATTCAGGAATATTCTACAGAGACAGAATGTAGAATGTATAAGTTAATGAGACATATAGTCACTAGTTTCAGAACAACCTTTGGTGCTTTTGATAGATGGTGAAACCATTTTCAATTTTTCAAGTTCCGTCGCTTGAATCATGTGGCCCTGTGGATGAAGCCGAAGAGGTCCATCTCTTTTAGATAGCGATGGAGGTCACTCATTGCTTCTCTCCATCCATTCCTTCCTCGCTCTACCTCGTTGTTGGAGGTCTCCCACCCTCCAGCTCTATAACCTATAACCAATTCGCAAAGGTAAAGTTATACCTGAAGTCTAAGTTCAGACTTCAGGTATAAAGTTAGACTTCAGGTCTAAAGTTAGACTTTAGGGCTTAGCTTAAACTTAAAGTCTACATTTGCCCTTGTGAATTGGGCCCTATGATGTATGTTGATATCTTTCAGCTGATTTAGATAATTAAGCCCCCATTAGCAGTGGGCCAATATTTACCAATATGCTCTGTCCTTTGACTGGATGAATTGAAATTATGAGTTTTGATCACACCCAGAACTTACCAAAGGTGAGATTTATCATTGTATTGTGTTGCCCTTGCGTCACTCACGGTGTTGCAAGGGCAACACAATACTTACATTAAATTTACCAGACAAAACAAGGCCACCTTGCGTAGCTCTGGTTTGCTTGGTAAATCTAGAATAATACAAGGCAGCACAAGTTGCTGCCTTGCGTTACTCTGTCCCGAAAAGTCGCTCCATGGATAAAACAAGGGTGTTCCCACGATCTACCCATGGATGTTGGCGCATTCCCAGATTTACCAAGACTGGTAAACCTGGGAATGCATTAAAATGCTACGCCTTTCCAGGAGAGGTGCAATGAAGAGACATATCTTTATTTCTCCTTGTTGTTTCCTTTTTTCTAAGTGTGCTGCACTCTACGGCACACATAGAAAGAGGAAAAGCCTCTAAGGATTGTTTTTGTGCAGGAAAGTATCTCTTCCTGCACAAAAACAATACTGCCTGCTATGCGGGCACCCTTCACTATGGTGCAAGGGTGCCTTCGTTGGCGCTTGGCAGCAGACTGTGCACCAGAGCAGGAATGCATCACATATTCGTAAATATATCATATTCCTACCCTCACCCTTTCAAAAGGGCAGCACAGCAAGTTGTCTTGCTACATTGCATAAAATATTGATAAATCTGGCCGTAGGCGTTTTAAAAATGCATTTCTCGTTAAGTGTTGGGAGGTCAAACCTACAGGAACTAATAGAGAGAAAAATGCCTGGGGATTACCAGGTCATGAGGATTCTGGTGCCATAAGCACACAAATCTGCATTTAAAAAAAAATGTTATTAGATTTACAAGTTATATATACTTACAGTCATATGATGGGATAACTGAGCAGCTCCGAGACATATCTCTGTTGCCAATACAGTGTTAGTAAGCATCACAACAAAGTTAAGTAAGTTGTGAGCAAAATGTTGCCCATATATCCATCAAACTGTGCAAAGAGAACAAAAGGGCTGGCAGTAACTTGGGTCTAGGGAGATGGGCGGCGAAAGGACAAACTGTCAGAGTAGTATAGCTAAGGGACCTGTATGGGGAACGAAAGTGGACAGCAAGGGGATGGTGGCTAGCCCTGTAGCTGGTCTATGGATTCTGAGTGGTAACCAGCATGGCGGAACTCTCACAGGGTAAAGAGCATGATCTGGCGGGCCAGACAGCGCAAATAGCACCTCATCTAATATGTGGCCTATAGGGCCCCGTCTCAGCTCCCTGGTCTCCTCACGAAGCGGGTCCATGGGCTCTGCAGTTGTCCACTTGATGAGAGTCGAGTCCAGGCCTCCGCAGACGGATGCTATGAAAGTTTCCACTTCATCGCAATGGAAGATTTAGCAAGGATGAGGACAAAATCCAGGAATCTCATGGCTGCTTTATAGTTGTGGGATTGTTTGAAAATGCTCAGGGCTCCTGCCTCCCAGGAATCATCCCCCACGATGTCTGTGAGCTCCTTGAGACATGCCAAAACATTTTTCCAAAAAAACAGATCTAGGGGTAGTCCCAGAGCAGGTGTTGCAGACACGCTGCAGGTGAACTGCATCTGTTGCCAGTGCCTGGGCTACTGAAAACATTCTGGCGATTTATTGAGAGGAAAAGTAGGCTTTACGTAAGATAAAAGTTGTATCAATTTGAGGAGGGCATTTCTGGAGGCCCTCCTAGGATATGCCATTGCCCTAACCCATTTTTTGTAATGTAACAGCCTACCAATTTCGAGTTCCTAATTCCTCATCAGGGGGTCGCAATGGGATCTGGGAGTGGTCATTCAAGGCTCTGGCAAAGCAACTGACCCATCTTCGGTCACTTCCCATGGTATGTGGAGCTGGACAAATTAGCGGGTGGCTGGTTCAGATTCCTGAATCGTCCAGTGGTCTCAGAGGGCGACAGAAAAGAAGGCGTACAGAAGAAACTGGCAATCATGCAGCTGGTACTGATTAATCAGGGCCGGGAAGGGGAGGAGCTGTGTGCCGCTGGACAGGTCTACTAAAGTATGGAGCCCGGTTGCGTCCCAGAGTGACACATTTGCCTCAGTAACTGGGCCTCATCTAATTTGTAGGCCAAGCAGAGGGATGTCAGGGGCACAGGGGATACAAGTATTAACGATGTTTAGGGCTCTGGGGAGGCATGTCAGCTTCACCCCAAGGAAGCACCAGGAGCTAAGCCGGAAACGAGCCCCGGGAGCGGTAACATTATTAACTCAGACTGAGACAATGGCGGGGCCTGAAGTGCCCATATCTTCAAGGTACCTGTCCGGTAGAGAATAGGCAATCCATTATAACTGGACCACTAGGTAATATAAATTAAAGTTAGGGGCCCAGGGGCTCCCTTGATCTGGCGGTAGTTCACAAAACTCTACAGACCAGATTTACTGAATTGTCATGCAGTGCAGAAGCAAAAAATGCTGCGCTGCATGAGGAGAGAGCAGTAGAGCGTCATATTTACAGAAATATGGCACTCTCCTGCCCTCTTCCTAGCGCTGATGCAGAAATCTGCTGCCGTGCACCACACACACACTACTGGAACAAAGCTATACCTGAATTGAAAAGTTCGTGGCCATTCACTTTCTGAGGATCTAAGACTCTTTCTGCATTTTCTTTAAGGATAATCCTGCTTCTGCTGTTTGTTGGAACTTCCTACATAGCAGGATTCTCAACTCAATCTTCCTCCCTCTGCAGATTCAGTGCCTGAGACATCATCAGACATTGCAAGGTAATAGAAATAGAAACATAACAAGCAGGCGGTTGCTGATAGTATAATAGTGTCTCAATTTTTGCTGCCTAGAACACTAAGGCTGAGAGATCTTGGGCTTAGTGGTCACTTTCCTTGGAGACAGGGTGCATGGTATTTAAAAAGTAGGACATGTTTACTTAAGTTTCACATGTCTTGACAGTAAAAAACATCAAAAGGCATTTCTCAATGTTGTAAAGATATCTCTCCCATAGATTAACATTGGGTTATTTTGTTACCCTTAACCCCTTCCCCGCCAAGGACGTAGTGGTTACGTCCGGTGGCGCGGCGCTGATGCGCAATGGACGTAACCACTACGTCCTGGTATAGGCCCTCGTGGAAAGCGCTGCCGCTCCTCCCGAGGGCCCCCACCCAATCCCCCAGGGCAGGACTGGAAGGGAAATCACTTCCCCTTCCACCCGACCCCCCCAGTGACGTCTGATATTATCAGCACGCAATTGCGTGCTGACCTCATCAGAGGTCACCTCCCATGCGGATGAGAAATGCTCAGCATTTCTCTTCC
Source organism: Pleurodeles waltl (assembly GCF_031143425.1). Taxonomy (NCBI): domain Eukaryota; kingdom Metazoa; phylum Chordata; class Amphibia; order Caudata; family Salamandridae; genus Pleurodeles; species Pleurodeles waltl. Next base: position 177,603,298 of record NC_090437.1, read on the forward strand.
GCTCGGGAGGAGGGGGCAGGCAGAGGCATGAAAGGAAAGGAAATGCCTCTGCAAGCATTTCTGTTGCCCGATTGCGATGCGATCGGGCAGCAGAAATGCCCACTAGACACCATGGAATTTGTTTTGTGATACTTACTCTTAAGGGGAGCGGCCCCTTCGGCAAGGGTTACTCTCCAGGGGGCCAAATTAATTTTAGGCCATTTTTGCCCCCTGGAGGCAGAAACCCCTTAGACTTCAGGGATCATTTTTTTTTTATATGTGGGGAGCGACCCCTTAGGCAAGGGTCGCTCCCCGGGGGGGGGGAATTATTTTTAGGCCATTTCTGCCCCCAGGGGAGGGGGGGGGCAGAAACCACTAGACACCAGGGATTTTTTTTTTTTATACTTACCCATAAGGGAGCGCCCCCTTGGGCAAGGGCTGCTCCCCAGGGGGGCAACATATTTTTAGGCCTTTTCTTCCCCCCCCCTACCCCCCGGGGGCAGATTGGCCTATTATAATTAGGCCGCTCTGCCCCCGGGGGGGGGCAGAAACCTCTAGACACCAGGGACATATATTTTTTAAATTTACTTCATGTTTTCATGTATGGGGAGCGACCCCCTAGGCAAGGGTCGCTCCCATAGGGGGCAAATTGTATTTAGGCCATTTCTGGCCCCTTTGGGGGCAGATCGCCCTATTTTTATTATGCCAATAGAAACCACTATGGACTGGGGATTTTTTTTTTGCGACAATTTAACACCAGGGGAGCGACCCCTTAGGCAAGGGTCGCTCCCCTGGGGGGGGGGGGCAAATTTACTATAGGCCATTTGTGCTCCCCTTTGGGGACAGACCGGCCTATTACTATTAGGTATGGTGATACCCCCACCCCAAATAAATGGGGCCAAAGTTGTTCTGCCCACCTGTGGGCAGATGGGGCAAATACCCTCGATCCACACTCTGGGGGGACAGAAAGTCTACTAGATGCCAGGGAATTAAAAATAAAATTGTGGGGTTCTGGCTACTAACCAGTATGGGCCTGGTTATGTCCCCACCCCAACTGAAGGGGGTAACAGTCTTTCATCTCTCCCCCCGCAAGGGAATTTGTGGCTCCTCTCAGATTCTAGAACTTTCTGTCACCAAAATGTGAGGAAAAAGTGTTTTTTGGGCCAAATTTTGAGGTTTGCAAAGGATTCTGGGTAACAGAACCTAGTGAGAGGCCCACAAGTCACCCCATCTTGGATTCCCCTAGGTGTCTAGTTTTAAAAAATGCACAGGTTTGATAGGTTTCCCTAGATGCCGGCTGAGCTAGAGGCCAAAATCTACAGCTAGGCACTTTGCAAAAAACATTTCAGATTTCAATGTAAAAATGTGATGTGTCCATGTTGCTTTTCCTGTCGCGAGCATTAGGCCTACCCACACAAGTGAGGTACAATTTTTATCAGGGGACTTGGGGGAACACAGAATAGCAAAACAAGTGTTATTGCCCCTTGTCTTTCGCAACATTTTTCCTTCCAAATGTAAGACAGTATGTAAAAACTACGTCTATTTGAGAAATGCCCTGTAATTCACATGCTAGTATGGGCACACCGGAATTCAGAGATGTGCAAATAACCACTGCTTCTCAACACCTTATCTTGTGCCCATTTTGGAATTACAAAGGTTTTCTTGATACCTATTCTTCACTCTTTATTTTGCAGCAATGAATTGCTGTATACTAGGCATAGGATAAAATCCCATTGCAAGGTGCTGCTCATTTATTGGCTCTGGGTATCTAGGGTTCTTGATGAACCTACAAACCCTATATATCCCCGGAACCAGAAGAGTCCAGCAGACGTAACTGTATATTGTGTTTAAAAAATCTGACATTGCAGGAAAAAGTTACAGAGTAAAACGTGGGGAAAAATGGCTGTTTTTTTCACCTCAATTTCAATATTTTTTTTACTTCTGCTGTTATTTTCTGTAGGAAACCCTTGTAGGATCTACACAAATTACCCCATGCTGAGTTCAGAATTTTGTTTACGTTTCAGAAATGTTTAGCTGTCTGGGTTCCAGCATTGGTTTCACACCCATTTCTGTCACTAACTGGAAGGGGGCTGAAGGCACAAAAAATAGTAAAAATTGGGCATGTCCCAGTAAAATGCCAAAATTGTGTTGAAAAAATTGGGTTGTGTGATTCAAGTCTGCCTGTTCGTGAAAGCTTGGAAGACAGTGATGTTAGCACCGCAAACCCTTTGCTGATGCCATTTTCAGGGAAAAAAACACAAGCATTCTTCTGCAGCCCTTTTTCCCATTTTTTATTAAAAAACGAACTTTTCGCAGTATTGTGGCTAATTCCTTGGTCTCCTTCAGGAGAACCCACAAAGTCTGGGTAACTCTAGAATACCTAGGATGTTGAAAAAAAGGACGCAAATTTGGTGTGGGTGGCTTATGTGGACAAAACGTTATGAGGGCCTAAGCGCGAACTGCCCCAAACAGCCAAAAAAAAGGCTTGGCACAGGAGGGGGGAAAGGCCTGCAGCGAAGGGGTTAAGCCACAAATACAAATAAATGCTGATGCTGATTTTTAAATTAGATCTCTTTCAATTTCACACAGATCAACGAAAAACATTTATGGCTAGCTAGCATTTCACACAACTGCTAAATGTTTTGCATGCTAGGGTCCAGAGTGGCATCAAACAGACAATGAGATCGAAGCTTGAGTTGTCTATGATGCATGTCAGAACCTGATGTAAAAACCATTGCTTATTCACTGATAAACCTGGTGTATTGCCACTCACCACACCTCTCTTCAAGTCTTTCTCCTGCCCAAATATAAAAAACATAATACTTGGCCTCCGGCCACCCTACCACACCTCTCTCTACAGCTTTTCTTACCCTCCCCCTCAAAAATGCTCTCTTTGCTGTCAATCCAAGTCTAATAGGCTCTCTGAGAGCCCTGTCAGGATGGCCTGGAATTAACTTATCAGTTTGCAACAGTGCAAAACAAAATTTTTCTCTCAGGGCTTGATTTAAGATCCCCTAGCACCTCCTTGAGCCAGGTTAGTGTGATTTTTCATTACGCTAATTTGGCCCAACGAGGCCAAAATCGCTGCACGAAATTTACAAAGTGGCGCAATGCATGCATTGCAGCACTTTGTAACCCTTTGCCGTACATTATGCCTGCACCAGGCATAATGAATGTAATGAAAGCAAAGGGGGTGTTCATCTGTTAAAGCAGCCGAAAAAATGATGCAAAGAAATCTAGATTTCTTTGCGTTTTTTTCTTTACACTTTTAATGCCTGCTCAGAGCAGGAGTTAAAAGGAGGCACACCATTATTTATAATGGGCCTCACTTTTCTTAAATTAGGCCCTCTGTTTTCCTGTATCACAGCAGTAGCAGAAGTTGGTATCTGGTATCCATGCTAATAGGTCTGTGTGACAGTCACACGTAACAAAATATATATCTTGAAATGTTTTTATTTTACTTTGCCACAAAAACAAACAAATGATCCAACTGGGGCACCAGGCGTGCACTCCTGGAAGGGCAGAACCATTAGAGACCAACCCCATTCCCCCCAACTCCACCCCCCCAAATAACATTCAGTTGACACATTGTGAGATATAGGAGACCACAGCAGAATTTCATATATTAATAAGATATGTTACAACACCAATGTAGTCTGGCTCTGCCTCGCATCTTCTCCTGGTGCTTCCAAGAAAAAATACTTAATCCAGCCACCCCAATACTTTGTATAGTTCCTGGGGGCATCCCCTACTGGCATTGTGCCTTTTTCTGCTACCATGTAAGTCTCCAAACCCCTTCTCCTTTCCTTAAGCGCAGGACTATCACTTGCTCACACACTAGTATCTGCCTATATTCCTCTTTGCCACTACCAGGTCGAGGCGACAGAATATTAGTTTAGCTCTGGGGAGATCTACATCGTTGGGGATCCCGAACAGTTTACATTTCGGCTTAAGTGTGACCCAGCACTTCAAGTGTATTACTGAACTCGCCGACTACTGGCACCCAGTATGCCTGAATGAATGAGAACCTCCAGAGTGTATGGATGAAGGAACCATTCTTCCCCCATCACCTCAGGCAGTTCGGGGACACAGCCCTTCTCATGTTGTGTAATCGACGTCTATCATAATATACTCTGTGCAGTTCCTTGTATTAAATCAAACGTAGATGTGACTTAATTGCCATCTCTCTCAGGGCTGCCTCCCAGTCCATATCCTTCATATCACGCCCCTCCCCACCCCCTCTATTTTGCAGTGCACCCAAGGTATCTGGCATGTTGTTATGTAGTGTTTTATATGTGAGGGATATTGCTTCTTTACCAAATGCTTCTGACAAGAGCAGCACTTTTAGTGGAGCATATTCTGGAATGCCCTCCCCGGGCATTCCCCCCGGTCGCCACGCGTGGTGCACCTGCAGCACTCATGCCATATTCAGTTTGTAGTGATGAGAAAGACATATTATCCCCATGCTCCAGCAAACCTCCCACCTTCGAGATCCAAGTGAGGTTCCAGGGCCTGAACCCCTATAGCTTTACCCTCTCCGGAGCCAAGTCCCTTCCCATAAAGGTGTCTCTGGGTGATCCTATGGTACCATCCCAGGCATTTCATAGCTTTGTCCCAGGCCATTATGACAAACGCTGTACCCCACTTCCCTCATAGAGATAGTGCAAGTGCAGCTGTGTACCCCATTCCAGTAAGAAGGTGGTGTGGTCTTATGAGGGCGAATATCCAATCATTAACATGTATTAAAGTGGCCGCTCATTAGGAAGCTCATGTAACAAAATATTGATGGCTGGTGAGCAAGTCACATAACAGTCTAGGTACTCCACATATTCAGGTCAGCAGTAAACAAGTTTGAGTGTGGTGGGGAAGGCACAAAGGTTCATAGCTATGTACTTTCCATTTCCATTCACAAACGTGAAGATTTCCCTCTTTGGGACTATACACTTTCTACAGCTCCTGCTACTTGACTGAACATCCTCCACACACTGGGTTTCTCATGGTGAATCTTTTTAACCACTTCTGATTCTGTGTCGGTGACTAGACTACAGAGACAGAAATAGAGCAAGCTAGGAATATGTTGATGATGTCACAATGGCTCCATTATGGGAGCCTAGAATACTGAGGATTCCAGATTTCAGGTGCAGTGGTTACTTTCCTTCGATACTTAGGGAAGGTTGAAGCTGTGTTTGCTTGGGAGAAACTGTGATTTACTTCAACACCGATGCTATGAGTCACAGCTACATGTGAGTCAGGTAAGCCTAGAATAGAAATGGAAAAATATCCCCTCCGAATGTGTGTGGCTTTTGGCATTTAGATTTTTATGAGGGTTTTTACTATAATCAATCAGCATGACTAAAATATGTAAAATCCATACTAAAAAATGGTTGAACGAAGCACACCAACCCTGAAAAAGTAACACGATTCATAATACAGGATAAAGGCAGATAAATATATAAATATTCAAACAAACTTTTCGAATAAAATGTCATAAAGTCATATGAACGATTAATGTTAACACTCTGAACAACGGGTCCCTTGTCATCTAATGATCAGTGCACGGCAAGCTTGTGACCTACAACTACGAATGATGAGTACACTACCACCTATTTCTGTGACCTGCGATCATTTGAGAAATCAGTGCGCGTTCCTAGTGTGCCATCACCCCTGCTGACTGTGCTGCAAGAACCTCTAGCACCTCAGCAAAACCCACTCTCCCCGAATAAACAGTGCTTAGGTAATCCCAAAATTAAAACCTACCAACTACACATTCTTGCACAGCACATGGCCTCCACATCCACTCACAGCATTTGCTAGCTGCCAATCCTCACTACACTACACATATACCCTCACAGAATCACAACCCCCGTCTCTGTCAACCTACCCACACTGACTTCGCAATAAACCTCTGCCATGAACTTTCATCTCTCCTAACAGTGAAACATCCAACAAACATTTACCTACAAAGAAGAAGAACTGGCATCCATCCTCACTTAATGGTATCCCTTGAAAAGAACCAAAATTGCATCCATCATCAAAGTTCCGTGTGTGGGTATGTGTGTATATATATATATATATATATATATATATATATGTAAGGAAATGCCTCCTTGGCATGGTTGCCCCCTGACTTTTTGCCTTTGCTGATGCTATGTTTACAATTGAAAGTGTGCTGAGGCCTGCTAACCAGGCCCCAGCACCAGTGTTCTTTCCCTAACCTGTACTTTTGTATCCACAATTGGCAGACCCTGGCATCCAGATAAGTCCCTTGTAACTGGTACTTCTAGTACCAAGGGCCCTGATGCCAAGGAAGGTCTCTAAGGGCTGCAGCATGTCTTATGCCACCCTGGAGACCTCTCACTCAGCACAGACACACTGCTTGCCAGCTTGTGTGTGCTAGTGAGAACAAAACGAGTAAGTCGACATGGCACTCCCCTCAGGGTGCCATGCCAGCCTCTCACTGCCTATGCAGTATAGGTAAGACACCCCTCTAGCAGGCCTTACAGCCCTAAGGCAGGGTGCACTATACCATAGGTGAGGGTACCAGTGCATGAGCATGGTACCCCTACAGTGTCTAAACAAAACCTTAGACATTGTAAGTGCAGGGTAGCCATAAGAGTATATGGTCTGGGAGTCTGTTTTGCACGAACTCCACAGCACCATAATGGCTACACTGAAAACTGAGAAGTTTGGTATCAAACTACTCAGCACAATAAATGCACACTGATGCCAGTGTACATTTTATTGCAAAATACACCCCAGAGGGCACCTTAGAGGTGCCCCCTGAAACTTAACCGACTGTCTGTGTAGGCTGACTAGTTCCAGCAGCCTGCCACACTAGAGACATGTTGCTGGCCCCATGGGGAGAGTGCCTTTGTCACTCTGAGGCCAGTAACAAAGCCTGCACTGGGTGGAGATGCTAACACCTCCCCCAGGCAGGAGCTGTAACACCTGGCGGTGAGCCTCAAAGGCTCACCCCTTTGTCAGAGCACCGCAGGACACTCCAGCTAGTGGAGTTGCCCGCCCCCTCCGGCCCCGGCCCCCACTTTTGGCGGCAAGGCCGGAGAAAATAATGAGAACAACAAGGAGGAGTCACTGGCCAGTCAGGACAGCCCCTAAGGTGTCCTGAGCTGAGGTGACTCTAACTTTTAGAAATCCTCCATCTTGCAGATGGAGGATTCCCCCAATAGGGTTAGGATTGTGACCCCCTCCCCTTGGGAGGAGGCACAAAGAGGGTGTACCCACCCTCAGGGCTAGTAGCCATTGGCTACTAACCCCCCAGACCTAAACACGCCCTTAAATTTAGTATTTAAGGGCTACCCTGAACCCTAGAAAATTAGATTCCTGCAACAACAAGAAGAAGGACTGCCTAGCTGAAAAACCCCTGCAGAGGAAGACCAGAAGACAACAACTGCCTTGGCTCCAGAAACTCACCGGCCTGTCTCCTGCCTTCCAAAGAACTCTGCTCCAGCGACGCCTTCCAAAGGGACCAGCGACCTCTGAATCCTCTGAGGACTGCCCTGCTTCGACGACGACAAGAAACTCCAGAGGACAGCGGACCTGCTCCAAAAATACTGCAACTTTATCCAAAGAAGCAGCTTTAAAGAACCCTGCAATCTCCCCGCAAGAAGCGTGAGACTTGCAACACTGCACCCGACGACCCCGACTCGGCTGGTGGAGAACCAACACCTCAGGGAGGACCCCCGGACTACTCTACGACTGTGAGTACCAAAACCTGTCCCCCCTGAACCCCACAGCGCCGCCTGCAGAGGGAATCCCGAGGCTTCCCCTGACCGCGACTCTCTGAAACCTAAGTCCGACGCCTGGAAAAGACCCTGCACCCGCAGCCCCCAGGACCTGAAGGACCGGACTTTCACTGCAGAAGTGACCCCCAGGAGTCCCTCTCCCTTGCCCAAGTGGAGGTTTCCCCGAGGAAGCCCCCCCTTGCCTGCCTGCAGCGCTGAAGAGATCCCTTGATCTCTCATTGACTTCCATTGCGAACCCAACGCTTGTTCTAACACTGCACCCGGCCGCCCCCGCGCCGCTGAGGGTGAAATTTCTGTGTGGGCTTGTGTCCCCCCCGGTGCCCTACAAAACCCCCCTGGTCTGCCCTCCGAAGACGCGGGTACTTACCTGCTGGCAGACTGGAACCGGGGCACCCCCTTCTCTCCATTGAAGTCTATGCGTTTTGGGCACCACTTTGAACTCTGCACCTGACCGGCCCTGAGCTGCTGGTGTGGTAACTTTGGGGTTGCTCTGAACCCCCAACGGTGGGCTACCTTGGACCAATAACTGAACCCTGTAAGTGTCTTACTTACCTGGTAAAACTAACAAAAACTTACCTCCCCCAGGAACTGTGAAAATTGCACTGTGTCCACTTTTAAAGTAGCTATTTGTGAATAACTTGAAAAGTATACATGCAATTGAAATGATTCAAAGTTCCTAATGTACTTACCTGCAATACCTTTCAAACAAGATATTACATGTTAAATTTGAACCTGTGGTTCTTAAAATAAACTAAGAAAATATATTTTTCTATAACAAAACCTATTGGCTGGATTTGTCTCTGAGTGTGTGTACCTCATTTATTGTCTATGTGTATGTACAACAAATGCTTAACACTACTCCTTGGATAAGCCTACTGCTCGACCACACTACCACAAAATAGAGCATTAGTATTATCTCTTTTTACCACTATTTTACCTCTAAGGGGAACCCTTGGACTCTGTGCATGCTATTCCTTACTTTGAAATAGCACATACAGAGCCAACTTCCTACATTGGTGGATCAGCGGTGGGGTACAAGACTTTGCATTTGCTGGACTACTCAGCCAATACCTGATCACACGACAAATTCCAAAATTTTCATTAGAAATTGATTTTTGCAATTTGAAAAGTTTTCTAAATTCTTTAAAGTCCTGCTAGGGCCTTGTGTTAGTCCCTGTTAGCATTTCTTTTAGAGTTTAAAAGTTTGGTAAAAGTTTGAATTAGATTCTAGAACCAGTTTTAGTTTCTTAAAAAGTATTCCAACTTTTAGAAGCATAATGTCTAGCACAGATGTGAATGTGGTGGAACTCGACACCACACCTTACCTCCATCTACAGATGAGAGAGCTAAGGTCACTCTGTAAACTAAAGAAAATAGCAATGGGCTCCAAACCTACCAAAGTACAGCTCCAGGAGCTGTTGGCAGAGTTTGAAAAGGCCAAACCCTCTGAGGATGGCAACACAGAGGATGAAGATAGTGACTTGGAGGAAAATTCCCCCCTACCAGTCCAATTTAGGGAGAACAGGGCCTCTCAAGCCCTGACTCCACAAATAATAATCAGAGATGCTGGTCCCCTCACAGGAGGGGCCAACAACTCTGAAATCACTGAGGATAACTCCAGTGAAGAGGACATCCAGCTAGCCAGGATGGCCAAAAGATTGGCTTTGGAAAGACAGATCCTAGCCATAGAAAGGGAAAGGCAAGAGATGGGCCTAGGACCCATCAATGGTGGCAGCAACATAAATAGGGTCAGAGATTCTCCTGACATGTTGAAAATCCCTAAAGGGATTGTAACTAAATATGAAGATGGTGATGACATCACCAAATGGTTCACAGCTTTTGAGAGGGCTTGTGTAACCAGAAAAGTGAACAGATCTCACTGGGGTGCTCTCCTTTGGGAAATGTTCACAGGAAAGTGTAGGGATAGACTCCTCACACTCTCTGGAAAAGATGCAGAATCTTATGACCTCATGAAGGGTACCCTGATTGAGGGCTTTGGATTCTCCACTGAGGAGTATAGGATTATATTCAGGGGGGCTCAAAAAACCTCGAGCCAGACCTGGGTTGACTTTGTAGACTACTCAGTAAAAACACTAGATGGTTGGATTCAAGGCAGTGGTGTAAGTAATTATGATGGGCTGTACAATTTATTTGTGAAAGAACACCTGTTAAGTAATTGTTTCAATGATAAACTGCATCAGCATCTGGTAGACCTAGGACCAATTTCTCCCCAAGAATTGGGAAAGAAGGCGGACCATTGGGTCAAGACAAGGGTGTCCAAAACTTCCACAGGGGGTGACCAAAAGAAAGGGGTCACAAAACCTCCCCAGGGGAAAGGTGGTGAGACAGCCAAAAATAAAAATAGTAAAGAGTCTTCTACAGGCCCCCAAAAACCTGCACAGGAGGGTGGGCCCAGAGCCTCTTCACAAAACAATCCTGGGTACAAGGGTAAAAACTTTGATCCCAAAAAGGCCTGGTGTCGTAGCTGTAATCAGCCTGGACACCAAACTGGAGACAAGGCCTGTCCCAAGAAAGGTTCCACTCCAAACTCCAATCCAGGTAACACTGGAATGGCTAGTCTCCAAGTGGGATCAACAGTGTGCCCAGAGCAAATCAGGGTCCACACTGAAGCTACTCTAGTCTCTGAGGGTGGGGTGGATTTAGCCACACTAGCTGCCTGGCCGCCTAACATGCAAAAATACAGGCAGCAGCTCTTTATTAATGGGACAAGTGTAGAGGGCCTGAGGGATACAGGTGCCAGTGTCACCATGGTGACAGAGAAACTGGTTTTCCCTGGCCAATACCTGACTGGAAAAACCTATACAGTCACCAACGCTGACAATCAGACTAAAGCACATCCCATGGCAATGGTAACTTTAGAATGGGGAGGGGTCAATGGCCTGAAACAGGTGGTGGTCTCCTCAAACATCCCAGTAGACTGTCTGCTTGGAAATGACCTGGAGTCCTCAGCATGGGCTGAGGTAGAACTAAAAACCCATGCAGCCATGCTGGGTATCCCTGAACTGGTGTGTGTAAAAACAAGAGCACAATGCAAGGCACAGGGTGAAAAAGTAGAGCTGGAGTCTGGAAGAAAGGCCCAGCCTACCAAGAGAAAAGGAAAGTCAGTTGGGACACCAACTGCAACACAGTCAGAAAAAGAGAACCTCTCTTCTCAGGAAGAAGTTCTGCCCTCTGAGGGAACTGAGCCTTTGGAGCTTGAACCTTATCAGGTTGAGCTCTTAGGCCCAGGGGGACCCTCAAGGGAGGAGCTGTGTAAGGGACAAGAAACCTGTCCCTCTCTTGAAGGCCTTAGGCAGCAAGCTGCTGAAGAGTCCAAGGGCAAGAAAAATGGAACACATAGGGTCTATTGGGAAGATGGACTCCTGTACACTGAGGCCAGAGACCCCAAACCTGGTGCCACTAGGAGAGTGGTAGTGCCTCAGTCGTTCAGAGAGTTTATTCTGACCTTAGCCCATGATATTCCCCTTGCTGGGCATTTGGGACAAACCAAGACGTGGGAGAGGTTAGTCAACCACTTCTACTGGCCCAATATGTCCCACAAGGTTAAGGAGTTTTGCCTCTCCTGCCCCACCTGTCAAGCCAGTGGTAAGACAGGTGGGCATCCAAAGGCCCCCCTCATTCCACTTCCAGTGGTGGGGGTCCCCTTTGAAAGAGTGGGTGTGGACATAGTTGGTCCACTAGAACCTCCCACAGCCTCAGGAAATATGTATATCCTAGTAGTAGTGGATCATGCTACTAGGTATCCTGAAGCTATTCCCCTTAGGTCGACTACTGCCCCTGCAGTAGCCAAGGCCCTCATTGGTATCTTTACCAGAGTGGGTTTCCCTAAGGAGGTGGTGTCTGACAGAGGTACCAACTTCATGTCAGCATACCTAAAACACATGTGGAATGAGTGTGGGGTGACTTACAAATTCACTACCCCATACCATCCACAAACTAATGGCTTAGTTGAGAGATTCAACAAGACATTAAAAGGCATGATCATGGGGCTCCCAGAAAAGCTCAAAAGGAGATGGGATGTCCTCTTGCCATGTCTGCTTTTCGCTTACAGAGAGGTGCCACAGAAGGGAGTAGGATTCTCACCCTTTGAACTTCTGTTTGGTCACCCTGTAAGGGGACCACTTGCTCTTGTTAAAGAAGGCTGGGAGAGACCTCTTCATGAGCCTAAACAAGACATAGTGGACTATGTACTTGGCCTTCGCTCTAGAATGGCAGAGTACATGGAAAAGGCAAGCAAAAACCTTGAGGCCAGCCAACAGCTCCAGAAGTTTTGGTATGACCAAAAGGCTGCAATGGTTGAGTTCCAACCAGGGCAGAAAGTCTGGGTTCTGGAGCCTGTGGCTCCCAGGGCACTTCAGGACAAATGGAGTGGCCCTTACCCAGTGCTAGAAAGGAAGAGTCAGGTCACCTACCTGGTGGACCTGGGCACAAGCAGGAGCCCCAAGAGGGTGATCCATGTGAACCGCCTTAAGCTCTTCCATGACAGGGCTGATGTAAATCTGTTGATGGTAACAGATGAGGATCAGGAGGCAGAGAGTGAACCTCTCCCTGATCTTCTGTCATCAGACCCAAAAGATGGCTCAGTAGATGGAGTGATCTACTCAGACACCCTCTCTGGCCAACAGCAAGCTGATTGTAGGAGAGTCCTACAACAGTTTCCTGAACTCTTCTCCCTAACCCCTGGTCAGACACACCTGTGTACCCATGATGTGGACACAGGAGACAGCATGCCTGTCAAAAACAAAATTTTTAGACAGACTGACCATGTTAAGGAAAGCATCAAGGTGGAAGTCCACAAGATGCTGGAATTGGGAGTAATTGAGCGCTCTGACAGCCCCTGGGCTAGCCCAGTGGTCTTAGTCCCCAAACCTCACACCAAAGATGGAAAGAAAGAGATGAGGTTTTGTGTGGACTACAGAGGGCTCAACTCTGTCACCAAGACAGACGCCCATCCAATTCCTAGAGCTGATGAGCTCATAGACAAATTAGGTGCTGCCAAATTCTTAAGTACCTTTGACTTGACAGCAGGGTACTGGCAAATAAAAATGGCACCTGGAGCAAAAGAGAAAACAGCATTCTCCACACCTGATGGGCATTATCAGTTTACTGTTATGCCCTTTGGTTTAAAGAATGCCCCTGCCACCTTCCAAAGGTTGGTGAATCAAGTCCTTGCTGGTTTGGAGTCCTTTAGCACAGCTTATCTTGATGATATTGCTGTCTTTAGCTCCACCTGGCAGGATCACCTGGTCCACCTGAAGAAGGTTTTGAAGGCTCTGCAATCTGCAGGCCTCTCTATCAAGGCATCCAAATGCCAGATAGGGCAGGGAACTGTGGTTTACTTGGGCCACCTTGTAGGTGGAGGCCAAGTTCAGCCACTCCAACCCAAGATCCAGACTATTCTGGACTGGGTAGCTCCAAAAACCCAGACTCAAGTCAGGGCATTCCTTGGCTTGACTGGGTATTACAGGAGGTTTGTGAAGGGATATGGATCCATTGTGACAGCCCTCACTGAACTCACCTCCAAGAAAATGCCCAAGAAAGTGAACTGGACTGTAGAATGCCAACAGGCCTTTGACACCCTGAAACAAGCAATGTGCTCAGCACCAGTTCTAAAAGCTCCAGATTATTCTAAGCAGTTCATTGTGCAGACAGATGCCTCTGAACATGGGATAGGGGCAGTTTTGTCCCAAACAAATGATGATGGCCTTGACCAGCCTGTTGCTTTCATTAGCAGGAGGTTACTCCCCAGGGAGCAGCGTTGGAGTGCCATTGAGAGGGAGGCCTTTGCTGTGGTTTGGTCCCTGAAGAAGCTGAGACCATACCTCTTTGGGACTCACTTCCTAGTTCAAACTGACCACAGACCTCTCAAATGGCTGATGCAAATGAAAGGTGAAAATCCAAAACTGTTGAGGTGGTCCATCTCCCTACAGGGAATGGACTTTATAGTGGAACACAGACCTGGGACTGCCCATGCCAATGCAGATGGCCTTTCCAGGTTCTTCCACTTAGAAAATGAAGACTCTCTTGGGAAAGGTTAGTCTCATCCTCTTTCGTTTGGGGGGGGGGTTGTGTAAGGAAATGCCTCCTTGGCATGGTTGCCCCCTGACTTTTTGCCTTTGCTGATGCTATGTTTACATTTGAAAGTGTGCTGAGGCCTGCTAACCAGGCCCCAGCACCAGTGTTCTTTCCCTAACCTGTACTTTTGTATCCACAATTGGCAGACCCTGGCATCCAGATAAGTCCCTTGTAACTGGTACTTCTAGTACCAAGGGCCCTGATGCCAAGGAAGGTCTCTAAGGGCTGCAGCATGTCTTATGCCACCCTGGAGACCTCTCACTCAGCACAGACACACTGCTTGCCAGCTTGTGTGTGCTAGTGAGAACAAAACGAGTAAGTCGACATGGCACTCCCCTCAGGGTGCCATGCCAGCCTCTCACTGCCTATGCAGTATAGGTAAGACACCCCTCTAGCAGGCCTTACAGCCCTAAGGCAGGGTGCACTATACCATAGGTGAGGGTACCAGTGCATGAGCATGGTACCCCTACAGTGTCTAAACAAAACCTTAGACATTGTAAGTGCAGGGTAGCCATAAGAGTATATGGTCTGGGAGTCTGTTTTGCACGAACTCCACAGCACCATAATGGCTACACTGAAAACTGAGAAGTTTGGTATCAAACTACTCAGCACAATAAATGCACACTGATGCCAGTGTACATTTTATTGCAAAATACACCCCAGAGGGCACCTTAGAGGTGCCCCCTGAAACTTATCCGTGTAGGCTGACTAGTTCCAGCAGCCTGCCACACTAGAGACATGTTGCTGGCCCCATGGGGAGAGTGCCTTTGTCACTCTGAGGCCAGTAACAAAGCCTGCACTGGGTGGAGATGCTAACACCTCCCCCAGGCAGGAGCTGTAACACCTGGCGGAGAGCCTCAAAGGCTCACCCCTTTGTCACAGCACCGCAGGACACTCCAGCTAGTGGAGTTGCCCGCCCCCTCCGGCCCCGGCCCCCACTTTTGGCGGCAAGGCCGGAGAAAATAATGAGAACAACAAGGAGGAGTCACTGGCCAGTCAGGACAGCCCCTAAGGTGTCCTGAGCTGAGGTGACTCTAACTTTTAGAAATCCTCCATCTTGCAGATGGAGGATTCCCCCAATAGGGTTAGGATTGTGACCCCCTCCCCTTGGGAGGAGGCACAAAGAGGGTGTACCCACCCTCAGGGCTAGTAGCCATTGGCTACTAACCCCCCAGACCTAAACACGCCCTTAAATTTAGTATTTAAGGGCTACCCTGAACCCTAGAAAATTAGATTCCTGCAACAACAAGAAGAAGGACTGCCTAGCTGAAAAAACCCCTGCAGAGGAAGACCAGAAGACAACAACTGCCTTGGCTCCAGAAACTCACCGGCCTGTCTCCTGCCTTCCAAAGAACTCTGCTCCAGCGACGCCTTCCAAAGGGACCAGCGACCTCTGAATCCTCTGAGGACTGCCCTGCTTCGACGACGACAAGAAACTCCTGAGGACAGCGGACCTGCTCCAAAAAGACTGCAACTTTATCCAAAGAAGCAGCTTTAAAGAACCCTGCAATCTCCCCGCAAGAAGCGTGAGACTTGCAACACTGCACCCGACGACCCCGACTCGGCTGGTGGAGAACCAACACCTCAGGGAGGACCCCCGGACTACTCTACGACTGTGAGTACCAAAACCTGTCCCCCCTGAGCCCCCACAGCGCCGCCTGCAGAGGGAATCCCGAGGCTTCCCCTGACCGCGACTCTCTGAAACCTAAGTCCCGACGCCTGGAAAAGACCCTGCACCCGCAGCCCCCAGGACCTGAAGGACCGGACTTTCACTGCAGAAGTGACCCCCAGGAGTCCCTCTCCCTTGCCCAAGTGGAGGTTTCCCAGAGGAAGCCCCCCCTTGCCTGCCTGCAGCGCTGAAGAGATCCCTTGATCTCTCATTGACTTCCATTGCGAACCCGACGCTTGTTCTAACACTGCACCCGGCCGCCCCCGCGCCGCTGAGGGTGAAATTTCTGTGTGGGCTTGTGTCCCCCCCGGTGCCCTACAAAACCCCCCTGGTCTGCCCTCCGAAGACGCGGGTACTTACCTGCTGGCAGACTGGAACCGGGGCACCCCCTTCTCTCCATTGAAGCCTATGCGTTTTGGGCACCACTTTGAACTCTGCACCTGACCGGCCCTGAGCTGCTGGTGTGGTAACTTTGGGGTTGCTCTGAACCCCCAACGGTGGGCTACCTTGGACCAAGAACTGAACCCTGTAAGTGTCTTACTTACCTGGTAAAACTAACAAAAACTTACCTCCCCCAGGAACTGTGAAAATTGCACTGTGTCCACTTTTAAAGTAGCTATTTGTGAATAACTTGAAAAGTATACATGCAATTGAAATGATTCAAAGTTCCTAATGTACTTACCTGCAATACCTTTCAAACAAGATATTACATGTTAAATTTGAACCTGTGGTTCTTAAAATAAACTAAGAAAAGATATTTTTCTATAACAAAACCTATTGGCTGGATTTGTCTCTGAGTGTGTGTACCTCATTTATTGTCTATGTGTATGTACAACAAATGCTTAACAATACTCCTTGGAAAAGCCTACTGCTCGACCACAATACCACAAAATAGAGCATTAGTATTATCTCTTTTTACCACTATTTTACCTCTAAGGGGAACCCTTGGACTCTGTGCATGCTATTCCTTACTTTGAAATAGCACATACAGAGCCAACTTCCTACAATATATATATATATACACACATATACATTCAATGAAAAAACAAAGATTACAGGGGTGTTATAGTTAGATTCTGAATGTACTCGTAAAAAACCATAGAAATTCAGCACTTATAGTTAGAGTTCTGTTATGTTGTTTTATTGCGATGTCTCTTTAAGTGTTGCTAAGAAATGGTTCTTTGGAAAGTAGCTTTCAATCGCGTAGTTCGTTCTGTGGCAGTTATGATGTGACTGGCCAGGCAGAAGGAGCTGCGTTTGTCCTACTGAAATAAAACTTATTTCTTTTACTTACAAACCTCAGTTTCTCGTGTCAACCACCTCACTTCATTTTGGTGCGAGTCGGGAGCGCTACATCAGTCACATCGGTGAGACTCTTATTCTTAGACAAGACACGCTCCGCTTTGTGTCGGAAAAGAGCGTGTCAACGGAATCCAGAGCTGGGCAGAAGAAATGTGTGCAAAGTGAAACATGGGACCAACATCATTGGCGAGTTAGGGGTGAGTTCACAGTTTAATTTATTTGTTGTCAAACGTGCAACACTTTTCATCGTGCGTGCGCAGTGTGAAGCCCATTCACACTCTTACAGCGGTTACCTGGCAACGCCACACTTGAAATCATGCGTGCAGCAAGCTTGTGTTGATTCTTCCTCTTTGGCTGCATTTGCTTTCATGAGAGCCTCGTATTAGAGGAAAAGTAATTAAGAGCGGCGCTCTACCAGCTTAAGTAGAAACTGAAAGTGGACTTTGCAACACTTACAGCTTTACATACAAGTGCAACGGTACAACAGTTTTTTTTTCAACCTTCTTCGGTTTATTTAAAGTATGTCAACGGCTTCCTCCATTAATTTACCTCCTACTTTATTGGAACATCATGGCCAACCA
Organism: Pleurodeles waltl; assembly: GCF_031143425.1. NCBI lineage: Eukaryota > Metazoa > Chordata > Amphibia > Caudata > Salamandridae > Pleurodeles > Pleurodeles waltl. Next base: position 177,620,688 of record NC_090437.1, read on the forward strand.
GCCATTCAGTGGGAGGAGTGGATAGATATTTTTGAAAACTACTTGTTGGCTTTGGAAGGACAAAGTTTTTTACCCCAAAGGAAAAAAGCACTGTTATTAAGTACTATTGGTGATATATATTTTACTCCTTACCTGCAATTTGTGATGATGATGGACAACCACTTCAAGATGTATTTGATGAGGCAAAACTACGGTTGGAAAGGAAGTTTTCTAAGGAAGAGAACATTGTTATGTCATGGTATAAATCTTATACCAGATCCCAGAGAGAGGGAGAATCACTTGATGACTTTATTTCGAGTTTGCGTGAACGTTCAGTGAAGTGCAGGTTTGGTATAATGACAGATGAACTGATTCGGGACCAACTTATTGTGCATTGTCAGAGCAAGAAGACTCTGAAGCGGTTATGGGCAGCAAAAAACCCTTATCTCAAGGATGCAATAACAGTTGACAAAATAGTTGAGGAGTCGGAACTGTATATGAAGGAGATCGGCAAAAGGGAAAATATCTCAGGAGAGGGTGATGTTGCACTTATATAAAAAAAAGGGCTGTTTTTAAGTATAGTGGTCCTGTCAGTAAACAGGTTGTAAAAGAAGTTGAGCCTGCAAACCTTAAAGTGTGCTCGAGGTGCGGGTGCGCGTCTCATAGCAGCGAGGCCAAGTGGTGTTTTGCGTTAAACAAGGATTGCAAGAAGTGTGGTTGCAAACGGCATTTTGCGCGAATGTGCAAAGATTGGTACAGAGCACGTGTAGCTATGACTGAATCGTTGGTGGAGGAGAATTGTGTGGAAGATCGCATACTTATGGTATGAGTAGATGAATCTGATGTGGGAAGAGAAGCAAGACCGAAAAGCACATTTTCTATTATGAGCAAGAACATAGAATTAATGGTAGATTCAGGTTCATTGTATGCTATTGTCCCAAAGTCAATGTGGATTGAGAATTGGCCTGGAGTGTCTTTGTTGCCCAAAGATATTAATCCCAGGAGTTATCAGGGTACAAAGATCAATGTGTTAGGATATCTTGTGTCATCCATAATTTTTAGGTCAAGGAATATTGAAGGGAAAGCTTATGTAGCGGATCGCGGTCCTCCCATATGAGGTTGGGCCCATCAATACGACTTACACATTGTTATTGATCCTCATTCAGTAGAAAAAGTGTTGATGGTGGATGATGTTAGTGTGGATGGAATTCTGAGTGAGGCGAAAGATGTATTTGAAGAGAAGTTAGGTGAATTGAAAGGGTATGTACACAGAATAATGCTGTGTGAAGGAGCTGTGCCTGTGAAACATAAGGTGAGGAGGGTGCCTGTGGTAGTGAGAGCTGAAGTTAAGAAACTGTTGGATGATATGAAAGAAAACTGTATCATTGAACCTGTAGAAGCAGCCTCCTGGATCTCTCCAGTGGTTATAACCAAGAAGTGTGATGGAAAACTTTGTTTCTGTGTGGGCTTACGAAGTCTAAATCAATTTGTAGTGACAGATGTATTTCCCCTGCCCAATATAAACAAACTCTTGCTATTGCTTAAGGGAGGCAAATACTTTGCAAAGTTGGATCTAAAGAGTGCATATCATCAAATCAAGCTGCATGAAGATTCCAAAGCACCAACAGCCTTCATAACTATGGAAAGAACTTTTCAATTCACCAGGATGCCTTTTGGACTGCCTTCAGCTGCGAGTGTTTTTCAAAGAGCAATGTCGCAAGTTTTCAAACGGGTAGAGAATGTAATCTTTTTTCAGGATGATATCTTGATATTTGGTCAAACTGTAATGGAGCATAATTCAGTTCTCAGATTTGTGTTGCGCAAACTTAGTGAAGCAGGGTTAACTTTGAGAAAAGACAGATGTAAATTTCTAGTAGAGGAAATTGAATATTTGGGTCACACAATCTCTGGTGAAGGGGTTAAACCCAAAGAAGATCTCCTGAAGGCAATTAGTACCTGTTCCCAGTGACAAAGATCAACTACGTTAGTTTATGGGTCTCATTGACTACTATAGTAAGTTTGTAGAAAATTTTGCAATGAAAATGGAGAGCCTGAGGAAGTTGTTACGGAAAGGCAATAGTTTCAAATGGGAGCACGACCAACAGGAAGCATTTGATACAGTGAGACAGGATATTTGCAATGCAGGTATTTTGATGCCCTTTGATACGCATCGCAAGACAATTTTAACAGTAGGTGCAAGTGCATGAAGAGTGGGAGCAGTGTTGTCGCAAGTATTAGGGAAGAGAGAGGTTATTGTAGCTTTCGCTTTGTGCTCCTTAACTGAGAGTGAACACATCTATTCTGTGACTGAGCGTGAGGTGTTAGCTGCTGCTTGGTCTGTGGAGCATTTTAGAACTTGTTTATGGGGCATAACGTTCACTTTGTGCTCTGATGACAAACCATTACTTAAGGTTCTGAGTCCAGGTGGGGCGGGTAAGGGCTCTGCCAGATTGGCAAGATTAGCCTCTAGGTTGCAGGAGTACAGGTATGTGATAAAACATATTCCTGGATGGAAGAATTCCCAAGCTGACTGCTTATCTAAATTGTCCTTGAAGTGAGAAGATGTCGAAGAACATAATGCTGTCTGTGAAGAGGAGGAGGATGCAGTAGCATGGTTGTCTGATGTAGAAGAATGTGGAGCTGGAGCTTTCAGTGCAAAGGATTGTGAGTCATGTATGGTGAAAGATTCTGTTCTGAGTGAAGTGGTACGGTTGGTTTTAGGAGAGAGAATGGAGAAGAGTACAGTCAGTGTAGTAATGCGACCTTACGTAAAAGTGGTTGATGAATTGACTTTGGTGAATGACAGGCTTTTGATGAGATATGATAAATTTGTACCACCAGAGGGCATTAAAAGGAAATGTTTTGTTTTGGCGCGTGAAGGTCATCTGGGTCAAAATTTGACGAAAAAAAGAGTCAGAGAAACTTTTTCATGGCCAGGTATGGGTGACATGATTTCTCAATGGGTGGAAGACTGTGTGGTCTGCAAAGAAAGCGAAAAAAGACTATGGACTGGTGCCACTATTGTGTGTAGTCACATATTAGACCCGGGCTCCTCGTGGAGTACAGTTTGTTTAGATTTTATTGGCCCTATCCATAGCATAAGGAATAATATACAGACTGCTTTAGTCATGGTTGACGTTCATTCTAGGTGGATTATAGTCAAATTTCTGCGTGATATAATGACTAAAAGTACTATTGAGACTTTAAACAGAGTTTTTCAGGAAGAGGGTATTCACGTATTTTAATAACTGACAATGGTACTCAACTCACGTCACATGAAATGAAAGAGTTTCTTGACAGTAAAGGAATTATTCACCATTGCACTGCTTTATATAATCCCCAAGCCAATGGCATGGTAGAGAGAATCAAACGATTGGTCAAAGGTACCATCCTCATGGCCATTCAAAGTGGGAAGGAAGTAACGAAAATTGTAGATGATATGGTTTGGGCCCATCGCACCACAGTTAACAAAGCTATGGATTGTTCCCTGCTTGAATTGATGAGAGGTAGGAAACCATGATCTAAGTTAACCCCTGCATGGATGTTGCTTAATGATATCAAAACTGTTGAAGCTGGAAATGAGAAGGGGAAAAAAAGTGATGTGGTCGTGGGAGATTGGGTGAAGATCAAACGAGGGGGGGCTTCCAAAATGTATACGTCCATTCAAGGTTAGAAATGCGAGTGGACGTTACATAGTACTAGAGAATGGCAACAAGTGGAATAAGAGGAGAGTGGCACTATATCAGAAGGGGAGTGTAGGAGGCAGTATGTAGGTGCATGGTATGATTGGTAGCAATAGTTTTATGTCGATGAGTGATGAGGAGTTTGGTTGTGTGTCCAAGAGTAGTGACTCTTGAAACTGTGCTGGAAATGGTAATCTTCATGGGTGTGATGAGGTTTCGTTTGACCCCTCCCCAAGTCCAATTAGGGTCTACCAAAGTCAAAGAATTTGTAAACCACCCCGTTATTTAGAGGATTATGTTCAATTCAAATGAAAGTATAGTTTTCTTATGTTATCCGAGAAAATGTGTTTTTGTTTAAAGGTTCAGAAGGGAAGAAGATGTGATATGTTGTTTTACTGCGAGGTCTCCTTAAGTGTTGCTAAGAAAGGGTTCTTTGGAATGTAGCTTTCAATCGCTTAGTTTGTTCTAAGGCAGTTACAATGTGACTGGCCAGGCAGAAGGAGCTGCATTTGTCCTACTGAAATAAAACTTCTTTCTTTTACTTACAAACCTCCGTTTCTCGTGTCAACCACCTCACTTCAAGTTCTTTCAATTAACTATAACTCACGACCTAAGGTAACTATAACTCACGCCCTTGCCATGCACAATTTTCTTATCAATAATTTTATTGTAAATGCTGCAGTGATATCAAAGATGCCATACAAGATCTCATCAATGACATAATATGTTGAGCTGGGCATTGCGAAGGTGCGAATCATAGTTACCTTAGGGCGCGAGTTATAGTTGCTTCAAAGTACTCTAACTATAACTGCCAAATTTGAGCAGTTATAGTTGGTTATTTAAAGTAAATATAACTTGTGCCCTAAGGTAACTATAACTTGCGCCCCTGCCATGCACAGTTTTCTCTTCATTAGTTTGACTGCTAATGCTTCATTTATATTTTTAATAATGTTATAGATGTTGTCATGAGTGCTGTAATATCTGGGGTAGTTAGCAGTGCATGGCATGGGCGCAAGTTACAGTTACATTTGGATCATGAGTTGTAGTTACTTAAAGTAACTGTAACTACTGAAATTCTAAGGTTTTGTATGAGTAAAATCAGAACCTAACCATGTTAATTTCCGTAGGAGTTTTGAACATGACTACAGCCTGAATCACTGGATAGAATTACACCAAATTTGGCAAAGAGCTCGCTGTCGGTACGCAGATTTTACTTTTGGTTATTTGGTGTAAATCCATTCAGTATTTTTTTCGAAATTAAAGGAAATTCAAATTTGTATATCTGATCGTGACGACTTCGTAAATAATAACGAGCTCGTGCACAGCTCTGCTTGGCTGCCAACACTTTAAGCAGGAGGTGTTGGTAGACATCTTTGGACTCGCCCTAGCCGAGTTCCACATAAAAAGTAAAAAAAGAAGACTCACCCTGACCCCTTAGCTTTGGTGCTGGACTCACAGAGGGACCCCCTAGGGCTAAAAAACACTTTTTTTAAAAGAGAATTGTCGCAATTTCACAACGGCGTTGCAAATTTGCGGGAACATTATTTTAAAAACAAGCCCCCAGGCGCGCCAGGTCCTGGAGGCACTGATATTTTGAATGTGGAGCCTCCACAGCCCCAGGGACCACCACCACCTTGGTGCTTTAAACAAGTATAATGAGGAGGGCAGCAGGCCCCCCCACAGCCCCGGGGGCCATCAACTTTCTGGGGCATCTAAGTATATAAATGTGGGGGACCACCCAGCCCCCCGCAGCCCTGGAGCTACAATAAAAGAATGAAGGAAATCCGTTGCGGACCTTCACCTCCCCGGGGCATCTAAGACTAGATGAGTGCAGGGGTGCCACCCGGCACCCCCCCCCAGCACCAGGGATCACCACCCCCTGTGGTTAAATTACATTTGAGAGGGGAGCGGGCTTCCCCCCTCGTGGAGCCAATAATGGCACTGGGGACTGCCAGCCCCCTGGGCCAGCTCCTGCAATGTCCCGGCGTGCCACCCCGGGACATAGCTGTTTGCTCTGACTTGGTGGGAACTTTGATAGCTCTGGCCAAACAACTCTCACTTGTAGAAAGTGAAGTTTTCATCTGTTTGCATATTTGCGTGCAGGGAACCAGATGAGAATTTCTGAAAACATTGCTCCCGCAAGCATGGAGCTGCTATTTAAAGCAGCTCCTTGCTTGTGGGATCAATGCAGGCTCCCGCCAAATGTGGGGAGCCGGTTAGGACCGCGGGGGCCTTCAGGCTCCTCTCTCCATTCAATGACTTCAAAGAGTAAGACAGCAAGATATTTGGTACTAATGTTATAGTTACGTTTGGATGCAGAGCGGAACAGAGTCAATTCTGGTCAAATGGTCGAGGTCTTGTGCTGTCACTCAGTAGGCTGAAGGTTCACATCCTAGTATCTCTTGGCAGTGTGTTTGTTTATTTACTAGTATTATGACTGTTAAACCTTCCTAGTGATGGAACATTCACGTTTCTTTCCAATCACATGCATAGGTTGACTGTCATAGGTATGTCTGGAAACATCATGGTAAGGAGTCACAAAAGGCCTAAAGGTTAAGGTCACAGACCCTCACACTGAAAGTTGAGGGTTCTACTCCAGGTGTTCCTGTGGTTACTTTATTTCTTTAATTTATTTTAAAATTCAAAAGTTTAAGGTTCATACTGAAAGGCAATCTCACTGTTTTCAGTTGACAAATACATTTTCTTTTCAATTTGTCCAGAAATATCTCATTCAAAGTATACCATGAATCAAAGCCTAAAAAACTCTCTCCCTCTCACTATCTTTCTCTCTCAATTTCTCTCTTTCAGACTCTTTCTCCCACTCACACACCCACTCAGACCTGTATGCACCCACTCACAGACCCATTCAGACACTCACTCACCCACTCACAGACCAAGTCAGACACTCACGCACCCACTTACAGACCTAGACAGACACTCTCATAGCCCCTCTCACTCCCAGATACACCCTCTCACACCTATTCTCATACCTAGAGAGACAGGTCATGCACAGCCCAGGGTTGGTTGGTTATACAGGGTTGGTGGCAGGGCCTTGCGGCAAACCCCGCCGTGCATGGCCTCTGCATACGGCCCCCCTGCATATTACTGCAAGTTGGCCCAGGGGAAGTGGTGGTCCCAGGAGCACAGGTGTTTTGTAAACCTCCCCACATTAATAAAAGCATTTTGCCCTGGGGAGGTGGTTTTCCCTGTGGCACGGTGGGGGTTGGGGTGCGCACGGCCCCCGCATGCAATCTAATATTCGCCCCGGGGAGGTGGTGGTCCTTGGGGCTTCAGCAAGCCCAAGAAGGGGACCACTTGCACCCCCTCCTTATTTTTGGCATGCCCCTGAGACCTGGCACACTTCACTAAAAGAAAAGTGTGAGAAACTGACCATTAAAAAAAAAACAGCAGAAAAAGACAACTAGAAAATGATGGAAAGTACAAAAAGGAAAACACAAGAAAAAGAAAGTAGAAGAAAACGGAAGAAACATAAGGAAGGAGATACATGAAGGAAAGGTTAGTAGTGAGTGAAGAAGGGAGAAAAATAAATATAATCTTTACATGCGCTGCAATAGTAAGTTCATATCTTTATAGAAAACAAACAGCTGAAAATATTAAACTGAAGGCCAGTGATTTAGTCGAGTTAGGTTAGCTCTAACAGCCTTAAGAGATGTGTGAATTAATCTTTATTTTGCTGTTCCAGTCTCAGTTTTTTAAAATATGACTGCTAGCTTGGTGAAGAGCCAGGGATCAAAGTACTTTTGTTTGTGGTGATACAGAGCACACTGCAAACCATTTTACTCTAGGAAATGCCCAATCACTGCCTCAACAGTTTATGTAGAGTAGAGTTTATGTGATGTTGGTGTATTCTGCAATGGATGCAAAAGTACATTTTTTACAAGGGTAAACATTAAGCAGACTATGAATCTACCTTTCCTGAGCTGCATGATAATGAGCTCTCCCTCATTATGTCCACTGTGTGTTCATGTTGCTTTTTCAAGGCTCTCCATGCCACCAGCTTTATTTTGTCTGGTGATTTCTGATGATTATTTGGTCAATAGCATTGTCTGTCTACTCTCATATTGTTGGTAGAATGACCAGGGTGATGTCCAGAGGTTTACTGTCTCGTGGTTGATTGTGTGTTGAGGGCTGCTGTGAAATGGTACAATGTGTTCAAGCTGCTGAATGATGATTTATGGTTTGATCAGGCTGGTATATGATGATTCTCTGACTGTCCAGGCTACTTTAGGATTTTTCCTGGTTAATGTGGCTTCTGTCCGAAAGCTTACTTAGGCCCTCATTCCAACCCTGGCGGTCATAGACCGCCAGGGTGGATGTCGACGGAAGCACCGCCAACAGGCTGGCGGTGCTTCATTTGGCATTCCGACCGTGCGGTACAGCTGCGGTCGCCCAGCCGGGTCCGGCGGTTTCCCGCCGGATTTCCCCCGGCTGGGAGAATCCTCCATGGCGGCGCTGCAAGCAGCGCCGCCATGGGGATTCCGACCCCCTTCCCGCCAGCCTGTTTCTGCCGGTTTTTACCGCCAGGAACAGGATGGCGGGAACGGGTGTTGTGGGGCCCCTGGGGGCCCCTGCACTGCCCATGCCACTGGCAGGGGCAGTGCAGGGGCCCCCTAACAGGGCCCCAGCATGATTTTCACTGTCTGCATAGCAGACAGTGAAATTCGCGACGGGTGCAACTGCACCCGTCGCACCCCTGCAACACCGCCGCCTCCATTCGGAGCCGGGTTCTGTGTTGCAGGGCCTTTCCCGCTGGGCCGGCGGGTGCTCCCTTGGCGGGCGCCCGCCGGCCCAGCGGGAAAGTCTGAATGGCCCCCGCGGTCTTTTGACCGCGGAGCGGCCAAGTGGTGGCGTAAGTTTGGCGGGCGGCAACCGCCGCCCGCCAAACTTGGAATGACCACCTTAGTCTTAGTGAGCTGTCTGATGGTGAAATGTGACCAGGCTACTGTATGATGGTTGGCAGTGCGATATAGCTGCTATTGCATGCCAACGCTTCTGTCACTCTGACCACTTTTATTGGTAAGCTGCTACTTAATGTTCCATATGTGCCAAGTCCTGGTCGAGTTATGACACAATGAGCCAGGTTTACAAGGCCCTAACGCGTCCTTGCACTACATTAGTGTAATTTTTTTTTACGCTAATGCGTGCCTGCATCAGACATAATGTATGCAAGGGTGTGTTCTGGCATTAGAAGGCCCATAAAGATGGCGCAGTGAAATCTACAAGTCTCATTGCAGTATTGGTATCCTTGTAGTTTTGGTGTTTTGTCATCACACCACTAACACTGTATAGTAGTTCTGCAGAACATAATCATAAATGATGGTGTTCACAGCACACCACCACCATGCATGACATGTCCAATGTGATTTTAAATGATAATGTTCACAGCACACAACGTGTCCAATATGAAGTGGGTGATCTAGTGCTTTCCTGCCATGTCTTATTCCGCCGGAAACAGTGGGACGGATACAGACCGTGACAGTCCTGCGCTCCAAAAGGCAGTCGCATAAGCTCAGAGAGAAGGCTTTGGGTTAGTAGCATGATAATGTCGAAGAAGAAGCGGAGCATGGATGGCATTAGAGGGCTCCCAAGAATCTTCTTCTGAGCCGTATCCTTTCCAGGATACCAAAAAATCATGTTTTATCCCTACACCGCTTACTTCCTTTGATGCAGTTGACTTCATACTCTAGATGATTCCTGCGCTAATATAAGTGGAGGACAAGAGCAGGTGGTAGCACCTGCAGGTTTCAGCAAGGAGGTATGAAAGACTGGATGGATGGCCATTTGTTTGGGTAAGTTTAGTCGAAATGCTCTTGGTTGGTAAGTGGGTCCTGGTTGATGCTTTCAGTCTGCAAATGTTTTATAATCGACTGTGGCATTGATTACATTATCTCTTAATTATCATGCAAGCTTTGACATTGTCTGTAAAAGGGATGAGTCAGGACTAGCTCACAATGCCTTACTTACCCTTTAAACCTTACAAACTGGCAAGTAATTGTGGCAACCCAAAAGGCACAACACTCTAGCCCCCTCTCAGGGAACAGTGAAAAAAACAGGTCAGTATTTTTTGTACATTATTTCAGTCATACATATCCATAGCAACAGTACAAAAGTCATAATGAAAGTACACAATATATTTATTGCAACTAACTTAGTCTATTATGAAGCAAATTAGATGTGGTTACAATACTGCATTAATTATAAAAATCATAAAAGCAGTTAGAAAAGTGTATAACACAAATAGTGCCACCATAATGCAATTCTAGAGACCTGAGCCTACCCTGTAACCATATGTGCAGGAAGACTATTAATATTATTTGTGATCTCTGGGAGCATAGAACCCTATACCTCTGTTTGCATAGTCAAGCAGTCCTCACAAGGGAGTGTAAACCCAGCTTACACAGGCTGCCTGCCCTGGAGGGCATCTGTTCCACAGATGACTCAACTCTGCTAGAATCCCCCTCTCTCCAAAAAATAAACCATATGGGACCTAATTTATAACCTTTAGCTTGATACAGTGAAAAGGTACTGTGTTATTTCTGCCGGAACCTGGGAACAATTGCTGGATGGACAGAAAACAACACCCGGCATTTTTTGTGCCCACGGAGCAGTCGGAAAATGTACAGACAGAATCCCAGGCAAGTGGCTGCACAACAACTGACATTACAGTGTGTTTCAAGACAATGGAACAAAAGAAAAAATGTGCAGTGTATAGCAGTGCAAAGCAAAGACATCATGGTTTCCAGAGTGCTAAGAAATGAGGCATAACTATAGTGAGTCCATGAATAGGCCTCATGACAGTTTTAGGACGGAAACTGGTGGAAAGGCTGCTCTTGATCTGTAGGGCTGACCACCAGGCTTTCCAGAACTTTGATGTAAACTGTGAAACTCGATCGGAGGTTATGAATCGGGTAGGTCATGTATTGCATTTTGAACTAAAGGGGTGGCCTACTCTGCTGCGGTTGGAAGACCAGTATATACAACAAAGTGGGCCATCCTAGACAGTCTGTCCACAATTACTAATACAAAGTCTTTACCTTGGTCTTTAGGTAGGTTGGTAACAAAGACCACAGAGATGTCTTGTCAGACCTGTGCAGGAGTTGGCAAAGGTTGTAGGTAGCCACGTTTGTTGGAATGATCTATTTGGGATCTGTTACATACATCACATTGTTGTGCATACGTCAGTGTCTTTTCCCAACTTCGTCACCAGAAATTTCGACTGAGTAGTTCCAACATCTGATTGCGTTCAGTGTCACCTGCTAATGACTGATTGTGACACCACTGGAGCACTTGTTTTTGTAATTTTTGGGGGAGCAAGTATAGTAAGTTGCCCTGTAAGGAAAGGCCATCATGTATGGAACATGTCTTATCTTGGTGTTGCGATGAAATTAGTTTTTGCATAGGCATATGCTTCCTAATTGAGTCAAAGAAGTTGTCAGATACCATAACTCCTACAATTTGAGCAGTTGGCATAATAGTTGGTGGTATTGTATGCTCTATTGGTGCTGGTACGTTGTACCATGATAAGGTATTTGTTTTATTGTTTGCAAGACATGGTCTGAAGGTGATGATAACATTGAATTCTGTTAAAAACAGATTCTTTCTCAGCTGTCCAGGTGTCAAAGCAAGAGCATACTTCAAAAACTGCAAAATATGGTGGTCTATGTACACTGTTATGGGATGATTGGCTCCCAACACATAGTGCCACCACTCTTTAAAGGTTAGCCTAATGGCCAGCAATTCCTTCTATGTGACTATACAATTAAGCACAGCTGGCAGACACTTCTTTGATAGATAAACCACAGGATGTAACTGAGTTGATCTCTCTGTGATAGTATTGCCCCTCTTGCTGTTTCTGAGGCACCAGCTTGAACAATAAAGAGCTGTTCCGTATCCATGTATTTTAAGACTGGAGTTGAGACAAAAGCCTGTTCTAACTTGTGAAATGCCACATCTGTTTCGACTGTCCATTCAAAGGAGATCTCCTTTTGCAGGAGTTTTGTCAGTGGGGTTGCTGTAGTTGAAAAATGACCAATAAATCGTCTGTACAAATTTGCGAACCCTAAAAATCGCTGAATGTCTCTGACATTCTTACATCTGGGCCAGTCCTGGATGGCTTGTTCTTTCCTCTCAGCCATGGTGATTCCTTGGGTTGTGATATCAAAGATAAAAAAAATCAACTGTGGTCATGTGAAATTCACATTTTGGTAACTTCATGATCAGATTAGGATTGAGAGTAGATAAGGAGATTGTCTCTATAGATGATCAGAAATCTGTCTGTGAACTCCTGTAGCATGTCGTTTATGAAAAACTGAAATGCCGCTGGTGCATTACACAATCCAAACTGCATGTTTCTGTATTCAAACAAACAATAACAAGTACAGAATGCTGTTTTCCACTTGTCTCCTGAGTGAATTTGCACTAAATGATATGCACTTCTAAGGTCTAACTTCATGTAGGTTGTTGCAGTTCGTACATGATCGAGGATTATATGAATGAGTGGTAGAGGATATCGTTTTTTTCACATTGATATCATTTAAGGCCCTATAATCAATACATCAATGCAGTTCGCCGATACTATTTAGCACAAAAAAGAAAGGAGAGACAGCAGGCGACTTTGATGGTCAGATAAACCTGTTTTTGAGATATATATCCAGGTATTCTCTCAGATACTGTTTTTCTTTTTCAGTGAATGCATAGATTCTACTACAAGGTATCTTGACCCGAGGAATTAGATCACTTTGCAATCGTAAGTGCGGTGCGCGGTAATGTTTCAGGACTGACTGCATTAAACATGTCACAATATGACTTATTCACTGTAGGCAGTTCAATGCCCTGCTCTGCAGTTGTAGCTAAGCAGTGTTTTTTGTGACCATTTGAGAGAGTGTGCTCAGATGTTATACATTCTTGTGTGCACCATTCAGAATCAAAGGTAATCCTTCTTTTTGCCCAGTCTGTAGTGGGGTTGTGCTCTGTTAACCACGGTATACCGAGAATCACCCCAAACTGTGGGGCGTCAATCAAATCAAACAGGGGAAGTTTTTTTATGCAAGAGGTCTAATTGTTGACAAATCATTGTTACCATAACTGCGGCGTGGGTAATCAGTACAAATGTGAGCTGAGTGCCATCAACTGCCCTGACCATTTCTTGTTTCACTTTTCACTGAATTGGTATATTCAGTTTGGAAAAGAAGGATAGATTTTTTATAAACTTTCCTGTGGCCGCTGAATTGATCATTACAGTCACTTTCTCTTGAATAGCTCCCATCAGTAATTGAACATCTAGAGACAGATGCAGGGCTGAAGTCTGTAAGGTGTTGCAATGGCCTGTTTAGGAGAGGTAGAATCTACACCAGAGGAATTCTCCTATCTGTTCATCGAGTTGGTTAGTTTCCCTGCTTCTTTGCCATCTCTGTGGTAGGAGATAAGGGCCCAATACCTTTTGGATGAAGAGGGCATTCTTTAACACAATGTCCTTTTTTCCAGCAATACAGGCATTGCTCATTTTCGCATTGTTGTTTCTTTTTTCCAGTGTGGGTGGTTTCAATATTCCACCATGGTTTTGCAGGCTTCACCAGTGAGGGTCAATGTTTTTTTTCGTGACCTAACATAGGATCTGAAATCCATTAGTTTCTTATCAACTTTTCTGTCAGAAAGGCGATGATCAGGTCTCAGTGCTAGCGCTATCAACTCTTCACAGGATCTAGGTTGTGAGTCTATGAGGCGATCAAGTCGTTGAGCTCATCTCTCAAGCCTTGGTAAAATAAGGAAGTTCGTTTTTCCTCAGGCCAATTAGTTTCTGCAATTAGCCGATTGAAATGGGTCAAGTAACGGACCAACTCTTTATTCCCTTGGCTGAGTTCCAAAGGTTTATGGTCAGCCAACCCTGTAATTGTCCCCTGATCAAAGATTTTCTCGAACTCCATTTTGAACTGTCTCCAATTATACGACAATGGATCATCAGTGTTCATGGCCCACACAGCAGCATCTCCTCTAAGATATGAAATGCAATGCAGGACTGTTCATGTGGGAAAGCTGTGGATCACACTATGCAATGCAACTGAACTTGTGTCAAGAATGTCCGAACCGTTCCGGGATCTCAAGTATAGCGGTTCGGTGGGGCCAAGGACATCGTGGGCAGAACAGTTACTATAAGAGCAGGAACAGGTGGTGCTGTGGGACTAGAGATGGGTGCAATAGGAAGCACTGGCACCTTTTGAGCTTGCAATTGGGCTACTTCACTGACTAAGGCGGCAGTTTCTAATCTTTCCGCGCCCAGGTCTTTCTGCATGTTTCCAATCATCTTACATAAATCGTCGAATGTAGACATTTTGGTGATACTGCTCAAGAGGGATTACATTCATTGGTGGATTACTCTGTCACATGGGTATGTTCCTCAGAAGCAGTACCCTCAATATCTCTGCCATATGGCAGCTCTGCTATGTGTGATTTTTTTACAGAGGTTCAGCATGGCCAGAAGAGGGGACGGGTTTTGGGGAGGGTACTACAGGAAAGGAGATCTGGAAGAAGATGAGCCACACTGTTAGCAGTCATCCTTTGATTTATTGACACATAACTTTAGACAGTTTTGTATTATAATGACGATAATGGTCTATTAATGTATTTACCTGGAAATTGCTTGTCACCTTACTTTCTAATTAGCTCTTTACCAAGTCTCAGATCGTGTTACTTAATTCATACTCAAATGACACACCTCTGGTTTATATAAATTTAACCTCAGAGGTGTTGCTCAGTATACTCAATCTCACACGTAATAGTTCACATGTAATAGTTCAGGATGACTCTTATGAAGGTCTCTGTACTTCAAACTGAGGGGCATATTTATACTCTGTGTGCGCCGGATGTGTGTCATTTGTTTTACACAAATCCGGACCAAATTTAACTCCAGATTTATATTTTGAAGCTAGATATGTCTAGCACCAAGCTTTTGGAGTTAAAGTCATGTTTTGCCTGCGGAAAACTACCTTGCGTGAATGAGATGCAAAGTAGGCGTTCCAGGGAAAAACATGACTCAAAGGCCCTAGCGCCTTACTTATCCTCCAGTGCAAAAATCACACACAGGAGGAGGAGGGCCTTAAATAATGGCGCTAAGCCTGCTTCGCACCATTATTCAACGCCTGGGTCAGGGCAGGCGTTAGGGGACCTGTGGGCCTTTTTCCATGTCACAGTCCATGGAAACAGCCAACAGGTGCCCTTCCCTGCCCCGAGGCACACCCCCAGGCACACCCTTTAAACCTTACAGACTGGCAAGTAATTGTGGCAACCCAAAAGGCACGACACTCTAGCCCCCTCTCAGGGAACAGTGAAAAAAACAGGTCAGTATTTTTTGTACATTATTTCAGTCATACATATCCATAGCAACAGTAAAAAAGTCATAATGAAAGTACACAATATATTTATTGCAACTAACTTAGTCTATTATGAAGCAAATTAGATGTGGTTACAATACTGCGTTAATTATAAAAATCATAAAAGCAGTTAGAAAAGTGTATAACACAAATAGTGCCACCATAATGCAATTCTAGAGACCTGAGCCTACCCTGTAACCATATGTGCAGGAAGACTATTAATATTATTTGTGATCTCTGGGAGCATAGAACCCCATACCTCTGTTTGCATAGTCAAGCAGTCCTCACAAGGGAGTGTAAACCCAGCTTACACAGGCTGCCTGCCCTGGAGGGCATCTGTTCCACAGATGACTCAACTCTGCTAGAATCCCCCTCTCTCCAAAAAATAAACCATATGGGACCTAATTTATAACCTTTAGCTTGATACAGTGAAAAGGTACTGTGTTATTTCTGCCGGAACCTGGGAACAATTGCTGGATGGACAGAAAACAACACCCGGCATTTTTTGTGCCCACGGAGCAGTCGGAAAATGTACAGACAGAATCCCAGGCAAGTGGCTGCACAACAACTGACATTACAGTGTGTTTCAAGACAATGGCACAAAAGAAAAAATGTGCAGTGTACAGCAGTGCAAAGCAAAGACATCATGGTTTCCATAGTGCTAAGAAATGAGGCATAACTATAGTGAGTCCATGAATAGGCCTCATGACAGTTTTAGGACGGAAACTGGTGGAAAGGCTGCTCTTGATCTGTAGGGCTGACCACCAGGCTTTCCAGAACTTTGATGTAAACTGTGAAACTCGATCGGAGGTTATGAATCGGGTAGGTCATGTATTACATTTTGAACTAAAGGGGTGGCCTACTCTGCTGCGGTTGGAAGTCCAGTATATACAACAAAGTGGGCCATCCTAGACAGTCTGTCCACAATTACTAATACAAAGTCTTTACCTTGGTCTTTAGGTAGGTTGGTAACAAAGACCACAGAGATGTCTTGTCAGACCTGTGCAGGAGTTGGCAAAGGTTGTAGGTAGCCACGTTTGTTGGAATGATCTATTTGGGATCTGTTACATACATCACATTGTTGTGCATACGTCAGTGTCTTTTTCCCAACTTCGTCACCAGAAATTTCGACTGAGTAGTTCCAACATCTGATTGCGTTCAGTGTCACCTGCTAATGACTGATTGTGACACCACTGGAGCCCTTGTTTTTGTAATTTTTTGGGGCGCAAGTACAGTAAGTTGCCCTGTAAGGAAAGGCCATCATGTATGGAACATGTCTTATCTTGGTGTTGTGATGAAATTAGTTTTTGCATAGGCATATGCTTCCTAATTGAGTCAAAGAAGTTGTCAGATACCATAACTCCTACAATTTGAGCGGTTGGCATAATAGTTGGTGGTATTGTATGCTCTATTGGTGCTGGTACGTTGTACTATGATAAGGTGTTTGTTTTATTGTTTGCAAGACATGGTCTGAAGGTGATGATAAAATTGAATTCTGTTAAAAACAGATTCTTTCTCAGCTGTCCAGGTGTCAAAGCAAGAGCATACTTCAAAAACTGCAAAATATGGTGGTCTATGTACACTGTTATGGGATGATTGGCTCCCAACACATAGTGCCACCACTCTTTAAAGGTTAGCCTAATGGCCAGCAATTCCTTCTATGTGACTATACAATTAAGCACAGCTGGCAGACACTTCTTTGATAGATAAACCACAGGATGTAACTGATTTGATCTCTCTGTGATAGTATTGCCCCTCTTGCTGTTTCTGAGGCACCAGCTTGAACAATAAAGAGCTGTTCCGTATCCATGTATTTTAAGACTCGAGTTGAGACAAAAGCCTGTTCTAACTTGTGAAATGCCACATGTGTTTCGACTGTCCATTCAAAGGAGATCCCCTTTTGCAGGAGTTTTGTCAGTGGGGTTGCTTTAGTTGAAAAATGACCAATAAATCGTCTGTACAAATTTGTGAACCCTAAAAATCGCTGAATGTCTCTGACATTCTTACATCTGGGCCAGTCCTGGATGGCTTGTTCTTTCCTCTCAGCCATGGTGATTCCTTGGGTTGTGATATCAAAGATAAAAAAATCAACTGTGGTCATGTGAAATTCACATTTTGGTAACTTCATGCTCAGATTAGGATTGAGAGTAGATAAGGATATTGTCTCTATAGATGATCAGAAATCTGTCTGTGAACTCCTGTAGCATGTCGTTTATGAAAAACTGAAATGCCGCTGGTGCATTACACAATCCGAACTGCATGTTTCTGTATTCAAACAAACCATAACAAGTACAGAATGCTGTTTTCCACTTGTCTCCTGAGTGAATTTGCACTAAATGATATGCACTTCTAAGGTCTAACTTCATGTAGGTTGTTGCAGTTCGTACATGATCGAGGATTATATGAATGAGTGGTAGAGGATATCGTTTTTTTCACATTGATATAATTTAAGGCCCTATAATCAATACATCAATGCAGTTCGCCGATACTATTTAGCACAAAAAAGAAAGGAGAGACAGCAGGCAACTTTGATGGTCAGATAAACCTGTTTTTGAGATATATATCCAGGTATTCTCTCAGATACTGTTTTTCTTTTTCAGTGAATGCATAGATTCTACTACAAGGTATCTTGACCCGAGGAATTAGATCACTTTGCAATCGTAAGTGCGGTGCGCGGTAATGTTTCAGGACTGACTGCATTAAACATGTCACAATATGACTTATTCACTGTAGGCAGTTCAATGCCCTGCTCTGCAGTTGTAGCTAAGCAGTGTTTTTTGTGACCATTTGAGAGAGTGTGCTCAGATGTTATACATTCTTGTGTGCACCATTCAGAATCAAAGGTAATCCTTCTTTTTGCCCAGTCTGTAGTGGGGTTGTGCTCTGTTAACCATGGTATACCGAGAATCACCCCAAACTGTGGGGCGTCAATCAAATCAAACAGGGGAGTTTTTTTATGCAAGAGGTCTAATTGTTGACAAATCATTGTTACCATAACTGCGGCGTGGGTAATCAATACAAATGTGAGCTGAGTGCCATCAACTGCCCTGACCATTTCTTGTTTCACTTTTCACTGAATTGGTATATTCAGTTTGGAAAAGAAGGATAGATTTTTTATAAACTTTCCTGTGGCCCCTGAATTGATCATTACAGTCACTTTCTCTTGAATAGCTCCCATCAGTAATTGAACATCTAGAGACAGATGCAGGGCTGAAGTCTGTAAGGTGTTGCAATGGCCTGTTTAGGAGAGGTAGAATCTACACCAGAGGAATTCTCCTATCTGTTCATCGAGTTGGTTAGTTTCCCTGCTTCTTTGCCATCTCTGTGGTAGGAGATAAGGGCCCAATACCTTTTGGATGAAGAGGGCATTCTTTAACACAATGTCCTTTTTTCCAGCAATACAGGCATTGCCCATTTTCGCATTGTTGTTCCTTTTTTCCAGTGTAGGTGGTTTCAATATTCCACCATGGTTTTGCAGGCTTCACCAGTGAGGGTCAATGTTTTTTTTCGTGACCTAACATAGGATCTGAAATCCATTAGTATTTTATCAACTTTTCTGTCAGAAAGGCGATGATCAGGTCTCAGTGCTAGCGCTATCAACTCTTCACAGGATCTAGATTGTGACTCTATGAGGCGATCAAGTCGTTGAGCTCATCTCTCAAGCCTTGGTAAAATAAGGAAGTTTGTTTTTCCTCAGGCCAATTAGTTTCTGCAATTAGCCGATTGAAATGGGTCAAGTAACAGACCAACTCTTTATTCCCTTGGCTGAGTTCCAAAGGTTTACAGTCAGCCAACCCTGTAATTGTCCCCTGATCAAAGATTTTCTCGAACTCCATTTTGAACTGTCTCCAATTATAGGACAATGGATCATCAGTGTTCATGGCCCACACAGCAGCATCTCCTCTAAGATATGAAATGCAATGCAGGACTGTTCATGTGGGAAAGCTGTGGATCACACTATGCAATGCAACTGAACTTGTGTCAAGAATGTCCGAACCGTTCCGGGATCTCAAGTATAGCGGTTCGGTGGGGCCAAGGACATCGTGGGCAGAACAGTTACTATAAGAGCAGGAACAGGTGGTGCTGTGGGACTAGAGATGGGTGCAATAGGAAGCACTGGCACCTTTTGAGCTTGCAATTGGGCTACTTCACTGACTAAGGCGGCAGTTTCTAATCTTTCCGCGCCCAGGTCTTTCTGCATGTTTCCAATCATCTTACATAAATCGTCGAATGTAGACATTTTGGTGATACTGCTCGAGAGGGATTACATTCATTGGTGGTTTACTCTGTCACATGGGTATGTTCCTCAGAAGCAGTACCCTCAATATCTCTGCCATATGGCAGCTCTGACTATGTGTGATTTTTTTACAGAGGTTCAGCGTGGCCAGAAGAGGGGACGGGTTTTGGGGAGGGTACCACAGGAAAGGAGATCTGGAAGAAGATGAGCCACACTGTTAGCAGTCATCCTTTGATTTATTGACACATAACTTTAGACAGTTTTGTATTATAATAACGATAATGGTCTATTAATGTATTTACCTGGAAATTGCTTGTCACCTTACTTTCTAATTAGCTCTATACCAAGTCTCAGATCGTGTTACTTAATTCATACTCAAATGACACACCTCTGGTTTATATAAATTGAACCTCAGAGGTGTTGCTCAGTATACTCAATCTCACACATAATAGTTCACATGTAATAGTTCAGGATGACTCTTATGAAGGTCTCTGTACTTCATACTGAGGGGCATATTTATACTCTGTGTGCGCCGGATGTGTGTCATTTGTTTTACACAAATCCGGACCAAATTTAACTCCATATTTATATTTTGACGCTAGATATGTCTAGCACCAAGCTTTTGGAGTTAAAGTCATGTTTTGCCTGCGGAAAACTACCTTGCGTGAATGAGATGCAAAGTAGGCGTTCCAGGGAAAAAAATGACTCAAAGGCCCTAGCGCCTTACTTATCCTTCAGTGCAAAAATCACACACAGGAGGAGGAGGGCCTTAAATAATGGCGCTAAGCCTGCTTCGCACCATTATTCAACGCCTGGGTCAGGGCAGGCGTTAGGGGACCTGTGGGCCTTTTTCCATGTCACAGTCCATGGAAACAGCCAACAGGTGCCCTTCCCTGCCCCCAGGCACACCCCCAGGCACACCCCCACCCACACCTGGAGGACACGCAAGCATGGAGGGACCCATCCTAGGTAAGTCCAGATAAGTATTTTAATTTCTTTTGCAAGGTCCCATAGGGGGCCTAACTTGGCCCCCCCTACATTGCACTGTGCCCAATGGCCACACCTAGACTTGAGTCCCCTGGGCATGGCCATTGGGCTGGGGTGCATGACTTCTGTCTTTACTTAGACAGGAGTCATGTCCATGGGGGTTGTGCGTGGAAATAATGACGCTAATAAGGTTTGAGTCATTTTTTTTACTCTAACCTGACTAGCGCCATTCTTTCACGCACAACCTCCAGTTTCCCCTACGCCTCTCCCACCCAGTTAGCATCAATAATTTTGACGCTAACTGGGCCTTACTGCCGGCTAGTGTCATAGCTTAAATATGACGCCCTGCTGGCTTCCAGGAATGGAGCAAGCTGGTGGTATACTTTTTGACGCAAACCTGCACTAACGCAGGTTTGCGTCAAAAGTATAAATCAGGCCCTGAGTGTCCAAAGTACCTCGCTGTGACCTAGAATGGCCAAACCACTGTTTTCATGTGACAAAAACACTATCTCATGAGGGTAAGCTCTAGATCAACAGCACACTACTCACAGAGCAGTGCTTGCATCACGAAGGCATCTCCTACTTGGAAGTTGACACGCCTACAAGGAAAAAGACTGCAGCTTCAGCATGGGCTGCTGACACACCAGGTTGCTGCAGGCAATTGAAACGTTGAAACTGCTATTCAGGGAAATTTACCGATCTGGAACCTGTGGTAGCTTGAAGCGCTGGATCGGCAGTCTGGAAACTGAATTCTTCAGTAATCCGCATTAGCGAATGGCTGTGGCCGCTTAAATACTGCTCCGAAAAGACAGGAAGCCGCTCCATGCATCTGGACTAAAAAGGACAAAAACCAAATAACGACAGGGAGAACTACAAAATATACATTGACAAGTACATAAAAACACTGTAAGCATTGTATACAGTGACAAAAGCATCACACTAGTAGTGCCTTGATATCTCTCAAGTATTCAGTCTCATTGCAGTATTGGTATCCTTTTAGTTTTGGTGTTTTGTCATCACACCACTAACACTGTATAGTAGTTCTGCAGTGCATAATCATAAAGGACGGTGTTTACAGTACACCACTGCCATGCACCACATGTCCAATGTGATCATAAATGATGGTGTTCACAACACACCATCACCATGCACCATGTGTCCAATATGAAGTGGGTGATCTAGTGCTCTCCTGTCATGTCTTATTCCACAAGAAACTTTAGGACTGGGGCAGACCGTGACAAAGCCAAGTCAATGCATCAGTTTCCCTCCCCTCTTGGTTTTTGGTCTAGGGAAGGACCCTATCAAGCTCATCTCCAAAGTTCAGGTCATACTGGGGTGGAGTGTCCAGTCCCGCCTCCGCATCACTGTTGCCTAAAAGCCCAAGGTGTAGGCACCAGTTCACATGACAGAAATCCACCTCCTCAATGGCACATCTAGGACAGTGTCTGGCCTCTCCACCATAAATGGCAGTACGTTTCTTAGGTCTAAGGTATGTCTGATGAAGGTAATTGAATTAAATATATTTGAGGCGTGTGCATGGAAGACCTTCTGTGGATAAGCTAACATTCTTGCCCATTCACAATCTGGTATATTTTTACCCAAAACCCCTCCCACTTCATCCGTAGTGCATACAGTGGTTTCCTTACCATCCCATTAAGGCCACCTTGAGACCACTTCACTAAGTACCCTCTAGCTCCCATTGACAGCAACAGTTGGAGTACTGCATGCATCCCAAAAAGCTGTGAAGGTCCTAACAAGTGCTTCATAGTGGAGGAACTGTCCCAGAGGCATGTTATAGGAGTCAATCACAGTTGCCCGAGATATCAGTGTGGAGATCTTAAAACAGTCACTCACCGTAACCTGCCCTGCCTCTGTCCAGTTCGCCATCTGCGCCACCTAGAAAAATGGTTGGGGGTCACTTTGGGGCAGTCCCACCAGTGGGAGGGTGGGGCATAGGATTGGCAATTATGTGTGTGGCGAACACACCGCCACCAGCAGCGGAGGGCCATGGATAGCGACAAGCGGTCTCTCCCTGTCCATGGTTCCCTTCACAGGAGTCGTGCCAGCAGTATCCCTGTGTTAGGCTCAGTCCCGGGCCACCCCAACATGCGGCACAAGTTCAGGGAGGTATAGCATTGTGGTATTAATCCACACTGATTAGGGTGCACCAGCGTTTGCATCTGAGCTAGTAGTCGCATCACTAGAATCTTCCTTAATATCTTGCAGTCCATGTTTAACATGGACAATGGTCTGTATGCCATGGCAATTGCTCCTCCCACTTGCGTCTCAGGAAGTGGGATCACCATTGCATACCTGGTGGAGGCAGGCAGCTGCCGCTTTCCCAGGACACCACGTCTACAGCGGCAAGTTTCGGCGTCAACATCCTAACAAAGGTAGAGTAGAACTCCACTGATAAGCCATCCGGCCCCCATGTCTTACCCCATGCCATATCTCATACTGTGTATTTAATCTCTTGGGCTGTGATGGGGCCTCCCAGCCCCTTTGCTGCCTCCACAGTGAGTCTGTGTAATTACAAGGGGCTCAAAAATGTCCTGTGGCCTCCTCGGGATCCTCTGCCTGCCTCCCATAAAGTGTCATATAATACTGTTGGAAGATGTTATTGATATCTATATCAGAATATACCAGCCCTCCATCCAACAAACGCAACTGAGTGACCGGGAGCTCCTGCTCTCCAGCCATACCGACCATGCCAGCAGCTGTCATGCCCCACCCTCGATCTTGTGTGCTTAGGCAATATAATCCCTATACTTATGACGTCGGAGCTTCTCTAAGAGGACACTGTCCTGCTCCATGGCTTCTGCCAAATGCACCCTGCCTTCCGATCAAGTCCAAGTTGATTGTTCAGACGCCAAACATTGCCATCCATTTTATCAGTATCTCGTTCATGATCTCTCCAGATCCCACAGACACACCCAGGCAATGCTCCTGCACCACCACCTTAAAGTCCTCCCAGTCCACAAGGCAATTCAATGCCGTACCCTGATTACATTCAAAGTAACCCGATATGGCCTCTCTGAGCTTCTCCCAGAAAGTAGTGTCTCCCAGAACACTGGGGTACATACACCACCAGGGGATTGTCAGACGTTCTTCCCCCAGGTGGATACACATCAACAGTTGGCTGCGATCAGATATTGCTGCCTAGGTAATCTGTATGCCAGATGAAGGGACACAGTCAGCTTGAGCAAAGGAATTTATCTAAGCAGACATGTAGTGCATACAGGCTGGGATAGAAGGAGTATTCCTTGGCTAGGCCATGCTGCACCCTCGAGACATCTTCAATCCCCAAGCTCCCCTTCCAGTCCCTGAGCCCCCTTGGTAGTCTATAAATAAAGAGAAAGAGAGGGCTAGAGAGATGGTAGGCTGCACAACATGGACTAGATTAGCAAAGTGTCCCAGGAGGCAGGCGATGTTAGCTCCTACAAACCAATGTTAGCTCCTACGACCCTTTGGCCCTTCTGCTTTGCAACAGAGGCTGCCAAGGCATGTCCGACTCATTTTGTAATAAGCATTGCACTTACACCCATTTCACCCCCACACTGTGTCAAGAGGCATTTCACCATTTGCTAGGAGGCTAGGCCCCATACAAATGAGGGAACATTTTTGTCCAGGCACTTCTGTCAAATTACTAAGCACTGGCAAAGGCAAACTGGATCCCAGAAGATGACCAAGAGAAGTAGTGCAAAGCTAGCACACCTTCTGAAGCAAGCTTTGGGAGAGGCCACATGGAGTACCAGGGTCCCAGGAATCCCCCTGAAGGAGGGTGGAGCTAAGCACAAAACAGAACAGCAGCTTTAAAGTGCCACTCATCTTTCACTGTTGCACTCTCTCCGGCCTCTCCGAGTTCAGGGCTTCACTAGAGAGGTCATGTTTTATAGCAAGATATGCAAAGAGGCGAAACTATTGTAGAGCTATTTTGTAATATACCACATTGTCATTAAGATGGAATTTATGCATTTTACTATAATAGCGCTTTTGATTTATTTGTGTTTTGCTTTTTTCGTGTGTTTATTTCCCTGTACTTTTTTCTAAAACAGTCCATCATGTTTAGGGTGTTTGGGTGTTTAGGGTGTTTGGGTGTTTAGGATGTTTAGAATACATTTATGTTAGTCCTAAAAATAGGTAAAATACTTGTAGGAATAATCATTCAGTGTTTCTAAGGCTAGTTTATCATTTGTTCAGATCAAAAAGCTACTGCAGTCTCTAAGGTCTGCCTTGTGTTGAAAAGAGGTTAAATATTTCACAAAATCTCACCCATAAGTACTGATATTTTCTAAGTGGAAAATACTTAAGTAATCCAGGTCTAGATAATAGCCAAATACAACTAATTACTTCTCATTATATATGACCCATACAAATACAGAAAGCGGCCAGGTAAAACAGCTTGCATCTCCCAGCCAGTCCCCAGAAATACCCTAAATGGTATCAGCCTCTTTTGGATTCCTATGCAGTGCAGATAGACATACATTTATAAAAATAAAAGCCTTTTGGACGTGAAATAAAGATGAGACGAATATCTGATATTTTGTTTGGCCTTTTTATTCAGTTATCGGTTGCACCGCTATAGTAATACATTTACATATGACTCATCTTTGTCCTGTAAACCTTCTTGCTACTAGTGCTCAATAAATCTACCAGAATCCGCATTGCCTCAGGTCTGTCTACAAACAGTTTTAACTGACTACGGCTTATGTCATCAGCCCACACAAATACACAGATAGTGTATTTAATAGATCAATAGATGTTTGCTTGTTGTTTCAGGCCCTCTAAATCATTGCGTGTTTAAAGTTTTTTTTCATTTTGTATACGACCACAGACGTACGGTGGATTTATACATTTTGCACTGGTGACTGAAAAATAGGTCACTCACTAGCATTGCATAATCAATGCAAAAAGAAAGTAGAAGGGACACACAGGGTACATTTAAGTTCTGTTCTACATATATTTCGAACAAATCGGGGCATTGAGAATAGAGGCCCCTTCCCATGTCCTAGCCATTTCAACCCGCTTGGTTGAAATACTTCATTTGTGAGGAACATGACAATTCACATGAAGGAAATAGCAAAACAGCACCACTATGTGTTCCGGCCCCATGTCATAATGCATATGCCAATAAACTCTAAGATGATTTCCTTCCGGACAGTGCTCATTAAGGGGAATATTTATACTCTGTTTGCGCCGGATTTGCGTCGTTTTTTTTACGCAAATCCGACGCAAAACTAACTCCATATTTATACTTTGGCGTTAGACCCGTCTAGCGCCAAAGATCTTGGAGTTTGCGTCATTTTTTAGCGTGGACACCTTCCTTGCGTTAATGATATGCAAGGTAGGCGTTCCCGTCTAAAAAATGACTCTGAGGCATGTGTGCCGTATTTACACTCCCGGGCAAAAATGACGCCCGGGAGTGGGCGGGTCAAAAAAAATGACGTCCAGCCGCTTTAGCGTCATTTTTTAACGCCTGGTCAGGGCAGGCGTTAAGGGACCTGTGGGCTCGGAAGGAGCCCAGAGGTGCCCTCCCATGCCCCCAGGGACACCCCCTGCCACCCTTGCCCACCCCAGGAGGACGCCCAAGGATGGAGGGACCCATCCCAGGGAACTTAAGGTAAGTTCAGGTAAGTATATATATTTTTTTTTGGGTGGCATAGGGGGGCCTGATTTGTGCCCCCCTACATGCCACTATGCCCAATGACCATGCCCAGGGGACATAAGTCCCCTGGGCATGGCCATTGGGCAAGGGGGCATGACTCCTGTCTTTGCTAAGACAGGAGTCATTTCAATGGGGGTTGGGAGTCAAAAAAAATGGCGCTAATCGGGTTGAGGCGAAAATTTTGCCTCAGCCTGACTTGCCCCATTTTTTGGCGACCAAGCTCCATTTTCCCCTACGCCGGCGCTGCCTGGTGTAAGTCATTTTTTTTTACGCACACCAGGCAGCTCCGCCGGCTAATGTAATTCCATAAATAAGGCGCCCGCATGGTGCTTTGGAATGGCGTTAGCCGGAGTTAAATTTTTTGACGCACAACTGCGTTGGCGCAGTTGTGCGCCAAAAAGTATAAATATGGCCCTAAAGGTTGCTAAAATAAAACAATCATCTCAGTGCTTATGCCATCAGGAAGCTTCAAAATGTGTAACTTCCGCACGAGGCCTTAAAAGTGAATGGTTGCATCTTGAATACAGGTCCACTGACAGTCACTTTTGAAAGACAAAAATGTGTTGCTGCTATTTTGGTTTTTATGAAACAATGATCCATATTGCTTTAAATTTTTTGAAGTCCACAGTCATTTGGCATTGCAGATTCAAATTTCAGCATCACATACCACCACCCGATGTTCCCTACAGGTATTGTTTCATTACACCTCTCGCTAAAAACAGTTAAAAACTGAAACAGCTCTACAAACACACCTATGACGTTTTTCTTTGCACAAGGATATTGGATGTCCAGGGAAAACACACTGTGAAACTGCCTTTTCTGCTTACTGATGGAGGCTTACTGCATTACGTGTGCTGTGAACTACATTGTTTGGTGCTTTGTTTTGACTTGGAATAAGCAATAAAGGATACTCTGGCTAGACTCCCTACCTGCGTTCTCCAGATCTCTTAGTATAAACTTTGCAGTAGGTGCAGAAAAGTGTCAACTGCACCAAGATACAAAAAATAGTAATAAGGTCTTGCTTATGCGAGTCATTAAAGAAGAGTTGCAATCACGTTGGCAGAAAAGAAAGGCCCTCATTTCCCTGTATTTCCCTGGATCAAACCTGGTGAAATCTGGTTCCCATTTGTTGGGAAGGTTTGCAATTTTATATTCTGCTGAGTGGAGAATTTAGAAAGCCATGTATCAAATTATTTTACAATATGTATCATAATAAACATAAGAGCTTTGCAGCACAATTATCATTTTTAGTTGGTATTCTTCTTTCTTTTGACTAATAATGCTTTTTCTATTTTCTCTTACAGGATCAAAAATTGAACTTTACCTAGATCTGATTCTCAGAACATTCCTTCCTGTAATGAAGACTGCTTCTGCAGTCAACCAGAAATATTGGTTTAGCCTTGGTGTGTACCTGTGCTGGTGGAAGGTGGGGTTTTATTTCATGGAGGGGAAAGGGGAGGTGGGTGAGGACATGTTTATTAAATTCTCTTTTATAACATTACTTTATGTCTGAATGGTGCAGAGATTAATAGTCCATATTCATCACATTGCTCTCAACACCGGATTATTTATCTACCTTGAACTCTCATTTGTGGCCCAAATCAGACTTCAACTGCAACATTGGTTTTCATAACGTGTAACTCAACTACTTTCTAGTACATCTGTCAAATGCACTGGCATGCTTAGCTGCTGTGTCAAGTTTGCCATGTCCTGACTAGAACACATCTCTTGTCTGAGGAGCACAACTCCGAGAAACAGCATATTCTATTCAGTAACAAAAATATAAGGGCCTCATTTAGAGTTTGGAGGATGGGTTGCTCCACAACAAAAGTGACATTTGTTCCATCTGCCTTATCACGAGTACATTATACCCTATGGCACTTGCAATACACTGATGGGCTTTATAACAAAACCTGACGCCTGTTCCATCTGCCTTATTGCTAGTGCATTATATTCTTTGGCACTTATAATAAGAATGGGCTATCCATCACTTTTGTGATGGGATGCCTGTTTGCTAAACTCTGAATCAGGCCTTAAGATGTGAAGTTGCCTGCATAAGATTAGGAGCTTTACAACCCATAGAAATTGTACATAATTCCCAAGAGGTAATTGTTCATTTCAGTGGCACAGAAATATCGTTGCACCCTACAGCTCACACAATTGACGCTAGGCACCATAATAAATAAAGGTTTGAACTGGTGTAAATCATGGAGTAAATATATTTTAACCATTTTTGCCACTTGAAAAATAGAGGATGCAGGAAGCAAGGTCCGCTCCAAACTAAACAGCTGAAATACGACAGAAAAAAGGGAAATGTGAACACTTTTCACTATGTTTAAAATAGGAAATTGAGTGAATCGATGTTTATTCAGATGTATGAGATTAAATCAGTTCAGTTCCTTTTGCCTTAGTAGCAAAATAGCGCAAAATCATTATACGACATTTTAATCTGCTGATTTCAAACCAGCGCTTCTCTGTTAACCACATAAATGATTCGCTAAAGTACTAATAAAAATGATTGATGCAACACTTTCTATATTTTTACATAAGCGTTTTTTCGATATTTGCCCAGAAGGCCAACATCTTCATGCACTATTAACTTATGCAAGATATAATTTCTCCATTCTTATTTCACAAACAACAGAACTGTGCAAAATGGAATTGCTTTGTTGAAAATTTTAAGTAGAAAGGCTCCTGGTGAACATATTCAGCCTTTCATTTTTTTGAATTCACTACAATGAATTGAGTAATGGGGAATTATTACCATGTATTGTCTAGAATGCTACAAAAGTGCAGTAGGATACAAGATCGAAATGGGTACCATTACGTGACCCATAGGAGAAAACGTGCGAGTTGAGTATAATACTTGTTAAAAATCATTTGGTGTCAGAAGACACATTGCGCTGTCTGCTCACTATGCCCTATGTACTACCCGGCAACGTGGTAGATCTGTCGATAAATGCAGCACTTAAGGCTTTGAACTTTAACTGTGACTTATGTTATTCTTCTGCAGTCATTGAGATGTTAGCCGGCGAGTTTAGCGCCTTTGTAGACAATTCTCTGGTCCTAGGATTGAATGAGAGTACAGATGAAAAGTGGTAGTGAGGGTTAATAGCAGGAGAGGTAACGGGGGGCTGCAGGGAAAATATGCCTTAAGTAGAGGAGTGGAAATGGTTAAAACAGGTGAGGGATGTTGTGAGGGCAAAGGGTAAACAAATAAAATAAAAGAGTAGATGAGGGGACAAAACAGAGAGAGTGGATGGAGAACCCTCATCCAAGTAAAACAAGAGAGTGTTGTGAGGGATGCAGAATAGGAAGTGTATGGTGGTGAACCAAACAATCTATGCAGTGTTAACAAATGAGTTGGAGGTAATTACTCTAATATTAAATTCATTAATCAGGATTAATAAAACAACTTGAGACCATATTAAATTCATTAATCAGGATTAATGAAACAACTTGAGACCATCATTTATTTGAAGTATTTGTGAAACAAATTAATGGAAAACATTTCTATTTTCTGGAGTCAGTTTCGTCTAGTTGATTATTCTGCCAGGAAAACAACCCACCGCATTTGCACAGTAAAATAATTTTTTAGGAAACAGAAGACAAGTGCAGCTGCTTCTCCAGTGAACCTCCTACTTCGACATGTGGCTCATTGTTTCTTAGTAGTTAACATTTATGTGTGGAACTATACCTTGTGTAATTAATCTTAACAGATCTGGGGGCAGGTTATCACCACTCTCGGACATTTCTCTTTCATCCTGACAGAGTAGCAACTACATAAGGAGCTTCCTTAGTTGGTCAATGAGGATGAAAGCTTCCAGCCCCAGCTGCCCACTGACATGGAATTTAATTTGATCACGGTGAGTGTGACCTTTGTTTGCTGTCCATGCCTGCCACAGCAACCAATCCCAAGTGATGCACTCATAATGAAGAAACAATGTAATAGTGAGAGATTAGCTGTAATGCAAGAATAAATTAATGAGAAATGAGGGCTTAATACAGAGCAAAATGATTTGATTGGTGAGTCAGTTATAGCACAGGTAGAGTTGTGGGATGATTCAGGCCTCCATCATGTGTACCTTGTATTCTATACTTGACAATACCAATGTTGTGGCGATCGGTAATTCTGAGATGTGGGAAAATTGTATGATTCCAAGTATGCCCCTTTGGTTCCCGTGAGAAATGGAAATACCACACCAATTTGGACTTTAATATTCCCCACTATTAGACACATTCAGATTTAGCAATTTCCCCAGGTTTCTGCTGGTGTATTATTTGGGAAGAAGAAGGGATTACATGGAATATAGTTTTCCAGCATTCATTCTAAATACCGAACAAGCTGAATTGTGATTTGTACAGAAGCTGTAATGGAAGTCTGAGAAGCATAACTTGCATTGTTTGTTACATATGAAATCAGGAGCAATGAAGGAGAAATGTGAATCAAAAAATAAAATTGTACTACAATTGAGATATTAACATCAACATGGCTATAATTTGCTCTACATGTTGTTGTGATACTGAGTAAGCAAAATATGGTTATGGAAGTGAAATTAAGTGTACTGAAGCTCCAAAGTGGACCTTTGATCACAACAAAGCAGCAAATCTTCAGCTATCAGAGGCTTGAGATAAGTCCTGAACAGATCTGAGGCTGACAGCTCATTGAAGTCTCAATGACCTCTTGAAACATATAGTGGGCCTTAGCATCTTCTCTAGTCTGAGGGGTTGCTTACACCTTTTGAAATATAAGTTAGATAGTCCCAGTAAATTTATAAATGACCTTTTTTAAGAACACAGTTACTATGTATTACACTGCTGGTGACAGAACATACAGGTAAATGAATTTAGGCTTAAAAGGAGATGTGGAAAAGCATTATGTTGGTAAACACTATTGTGTGGGGGGCGATTAGGGAATACTACAATTTGGTTGCTTTGTGAAAATTAAAAAATGTATAAGCAAAGTAAATATCCCACAGCTCCTGCAGTGTCAAATGTATTTACTGAAAAGGCAAGATAGAGCTAGGCCTCGGTGAAACGCTATATAAATCAATAGTTTTTGAATCTGTCAATTTTAATTTCTAGAGAAATAATGTTTGGTGATGCTCAAGAATAGATGATTAACGTAGAGGCTTTAAGCTGGCCATTTCCTACCAGGTCTGAGCACTTACAGTTTAAAAACAGATTTCTCAGACTTCCTGACAGGACCTTCTTTTGACAGCCTCCATTTGAAATACAAATTTGGAAGCCAGCACCAAACCAAAAAAAAAAGAAAATCACAAAAATTGAATGAAAGTCCTTGGTGCAAAGCATTCTGACCATGCACATAAGATGAGGCCTTTCCCCTGATGAGTCTTCTGAGCCTTTACTGTAGGTGAGCATTCTCCTCATTAGATCTATGAAGCAAAACATGTTCCTAAAACTGCTTCTAGTAAAAAACCTTCTGTGCTGCAGCTCCTGCCTCCAAGTTACCCTGGATACTCATAAATAAAAACTTCCCGTTACAGACTCCTCTGCACTTCCTTCGTTCACAACATACAGGGCTGCAAGAGGGACATTGAGGAAAAGTGAGTCAGGTGCAAAGGCACCAGGATCCAGGGCTTTGATGAGCAGCCCAATTAGGACTGTAGTTCATCATCTAACTGGGGAAGAAGGGGAACATTTCCTTTTGTTAGTGACCATGGCACCCTTTCTACATCTCGGTGTGCCCTCTAGCTGGAGGTTGTATCTGGCTGACTTTGGATGAGAATATATTGGTAGGCGGAGAACTTAGAGGAGCAGGCAGATCATCTACTTGACCTGTGCGAGGAGGAGGGAGAACCAGGGGGATGAAGAAGATGTCACACAGATGATGAATACCAGGGAACGAGAATCACAATGAGGACCAGGAAAAGGGCCAGGACAACTGAACGGAGGAGGCCAGGACTACCAGCAGGATTGGATGTCCAAGAGAATGAAGGGAAGGAAATAGAAGGTGAACCATGAGAAAGACCTGGAGGATCAGGCGGCCGAAGACCAAGCTGACCAGGATGACTGGGACAATTAGGAAATGATGACCAGCTTGTCCAAGACAAAGAGGAGGATCAGGATGACCAGGAGGAGAAGAGGAGTGAGAAAGACCAGAAAGTCCAGAACCAGGAGGCCAAAGAGAAGGATGGACAAATGGAAAATGCAGACCACCAGAACAAGAAGGAAGAAGAGGGCCAGATCCACAAGAAGGTCCTGAACCACTACGAAGTCCACTCACAGGATGAGGAGAAGGAAGACAACAGTGAGGATGACTAGAAGGTAAGGGGGGGCCATGACCACCAGGAAGTCTAGGAACTCCAGGACCACCAGGAGGATCTGGAACACTGGAACCAAGAGGGGACCAACTCTGTGACCAAAAGGAAGGTATGGAGGTTCAGAACTAGGAAAACCCAGAGAATCAGACCAGGAGGACTAGGAAAGAACTTTCAAGAGGACTAGGAGAATTAACAAGAAAAACCAGGGTGAGGAAGACCAGGATAAGAAGGAAGACCCACAAGAGAAAGAGAAGCCCAGTAAGTGTAGAACAACCGTGACCACGATGATTACCACCATGGCCAAGATCAGGCCATACTAGAAAGAATAGCACCAGAGGACCAGGATGAGGATGACCAAGACTAGCTGGACCACAAATATAAGGACAAGGAAGATCATGGGGGTCAGCAGCAGGACTGGGGCCAAAAGGATTAAAAGATTCAAGAACACCAGGACAAGACCACCAGATGAACAACTAGGAGGACCACAACAAGAAGCACCATGGTGAGGATGATATTTAGCAAGAGGAGGAGGGTCTAAGGAAGATGAGGGGCAATTATTATCAATGACCAATACCCAGAAGACCAGGACCAAGAATATGTGCATGAAGACCAGGAGGAAGAGTCTGAGGAAGACCATGTGATGGCATAGCAACGATTATTAAGAGGATGATCAGGAGGAAGCGGTCTAGGAAAAAGAAGAGCATGAAAGCCAACAAGGAAGACTAGAAAAAAGAAGATTTGGTAGACCAGAAGCTTTGAATTGAAAAGCCTGTAGGAGGAAGACCAGGAAGAGGAGGAAGACCCAGAGGAGTAGAGGGACCAGGCCAACCAGGAAGACCAGGACCACCAGGATTATCAGGACCACCAAGTGATTCGGCGGACCATGACCAGGAGAACCAGGACACAACCATCAAGAGAATCAGGAGAACAAGCATCAGGAGGACCTGGAATAGAGTAGCAAAGACAGAATGAGGATTATAAACAGCTAACGGAGAGCAGCAAAACAGAGTAGTGCCATCAGGACCAAGACCAGCAGTAGGAGCAGGGACAGGAAGATCAAGACAAGGGAGGCAGGGACTAAGATGGTTAAGAGGATCAAGACAAGATTAGCCATGAGGAACACGAATAGCAGACAAACAAGAGAACTAGGACCACCAAGATAGGGGTGATCAGCAACAATGGCTAGGACTATAGGGCCTACGATGACAAGAAGTGATTGTAGGCACATGTGTTAAATGCTGCATGACTACTTTTTAATTACCATGATTAAATCATATTTACAAAAACCATGTGAATTAGACCCCGAGATGTTACGCATTCTACATATGTCCTCTTGTGGATGCTTGAGAGACTAAACTCCAGCATCTGACTCATACAGATAACACCTACAGAAATCAATATTAGAATCTGATAGACCTTTAAGGCTGACAGACATTAATTATAATGGGGCACTCCTACATGAGGCACTATGAGTAAAGAAAACAGAGCAACAGTGAAGAATGAAGAAAAAATCAGATGTGCATGGTCATCTGTCAAAATCTATTTGTCGTCATGCGTTTTTAGAATTAGTACACAAGAGGGCATGTTCACACACACACACACTCATTCTGACATCCACACATAATTTAGACTTTGAAACTTGTAATTTACCTCATCTCAATTATCTTATGTTCTATGCATGAAGGCACCTGTTACTAAGAGTTGCAGAGGTAAATGAAATTTTGCCAACTTTTGCGGCCTTGCATTAGCTGATAAGTATATACATGAGGTCATACAAAGTATTTCCACAGGGACGAAAGACATTGTTCAACCGTCCTATGGTACATGTTATAGGAAATAAAGGTCCCACATTAACCCAATTTATACTAAGAGTGTTTTAAAGGGGAGTATTTCGGAACTGTTTTGTATAAAATATTCACTGAAAATCTGTAAAGAAAGCCTTTTTACATTCAATCCACAATGGATTTATCACCCTCGCCTAATAAGGAAGATGGTTTTTGTTTGGCTTCTTGGACACAGTTTTATATTGTAAGCCAGAGAGCATGCAAAGAAAACTAAAGTAGACTAACGTATTCTATTCATTATGTATTTCCATCAGCATGTGACCATAAATGGGTTTTTCAGTTGTTTATGTAGTAAATCTGAAACTTTACATATGCAGTCTAGTTTATTCTTTGTGCTTCCTTGCTACTTTTAGGATTGTGCTACAAATGAAGGCCACGGTGAATGAAGGGCAATTATTGTTATTGTTATAAAAATTGAAATTATTTTTTCCTAATGCCCAATTATCATGTCCCCCCAAATAGTAGTTTGTGTGGCTTACTGCTAGGGTAATTTTACATTTTGTTGCACATGGGTGCATAAAAAATATGGGGGGTCATTATAAATCTGGCAGTCGAGCTCTGCCACGCTGGTGGTAACACTGCCAACGGCGTGGGGGAGCTGGCCCACCAGATTATGACCACAGCGGTGAGCAGGCTGCAAAGTAGCCAGTTTACTACCTGTACCACCAGGGCGGTCGAACCACCGGGGCGAAGGTAGACCACCTTCGCCCCAGTGGTCCAACAGAGACCGCCGACGGTATTTGGAGTCTCCTTTCCGCCAGGGATTAACTGGCAGCAACCCCGCCAGGAAATCCCTGGCGGAAAGGATGCTAGCGACAGGAATTTACATTCCTGTCTCCAGTATGTGACTCCCCCCCAGCCCCCAGTCCCTCCACACAGCCAAGGTCCCCACCAAGCCCCTAGGGACCTCCCAACCCCTATAGAGACCCCCCACCCCATCCCATCCAAGCATGCACGCACCACACACACACATGCAATCACACATTCACGCACTCATACAAACACACACATACACTTGCATACACCCCACCCCCGCATCCATTCACGTACTCACACACTCACAATCACACACATACACACACACAAACACCACCCCCCTCCAATCACAAAAACGCACACCCCCATGCATGCACACACCACTCATCACCTCCCTTCCCACTCACCCCTCGCCCCTATCGGACGGGCACTTACCTTTTCTCAGTGGTCATCCGTGTGGGGACAGGATCCTTGGGGCCTGCTCCGCCAGCAGCTCCCCGTCACCACAACACCGCCACGCCTATTACCAACTCGTAATAGGTGTGGCGATGTTGTGAAGACGTGGCGGTGCAAGAGGAGGAGCCTCCACTGCACCGCCGACAGCCAGTATGGCTGCTGGTGGCTCTCCGTCCAAATTCTGGCGGAGAGCCGCAAGGAGTCATAATATGGTGGTCTGAAGACTGCCATCCCTGGTGGTCTTGAGGAGGCAGTGACTTTGGCGGTCTACCTTGTAGACCGCCGAAGTCGTAATGAAGTCCATAGTTTTTGTTTGGTTTGTTGGGCTAGTTGTATTTTGTAAACCAGACAGCATACAAAGAAAACCTACGTGGATTAAGGTATATTCTATTGAATATATGTTTGTATATAGGTTTCCATTAGCATGTGACCATAAATGGGTATTTCAGTTGTCCATGAAGTAAATATGAAACTTTTCATATGAAGTCTAGTTTATTTTTTGGGCTTCCGTCCTACTTTTAATAAGATTTACCTACATATGAAGGCAAAAGTGAACGAAAAGCAATCACTGCTATTGTTATAAAAATGATATTGTTATTTTTTTCTTAGTGGCCAATTATCATGTCCTCCAAATAGTAGTTTGTGTGGCTCACTGCTTAGTCAATTTTTCATTTTGTTGCGCTGGGATGCATAAGAAAGATGGGTTTTGTTTGGCTTTTTGGGACAGTTTTATTTTGTGTGCCAGAGAGCATGCAAAGAAAACTTATGTAAATTAAGATGTATTTTATTCATTATGTATTTGTTCATAGGTTTCTTTTATCATGTGACCAAAAATGGGTCTTTCAGTTATTCATGTATTAAATGTGAAACTTGATTTGTGTAGTCTAGTTTATTTTTTGGACGACTCCCTTGCTACTTTTCGTACTATTGAGCTGTAAGATATCATCAGGTTGTTTGCTGTTATAACTTCATAACCACTTCATAACAATAATTGCAATAGCAACAAAACTCTTCTACACTGGCAAATGTACATTGCTGTCAAATTTAATTACAATCTGTTCAGCCATTTTACTGGTACATGAAATACAAAAGTCTATGTAAAACTCATCGGATTTCAATGCGTTTTGGGACCCCCCATCCTCTTTTTCTTTACACCCCCTTGCCAAACACTGCAAACTTTCAATCCTTCAACAATGTAACGGGGGGACAGGTGTGCAAAGTTTCAATGAGATTTGTCAAACGGGTGCAAAGTTAAGGGA
The DNA here is from genome assembly GCF_031143425.1 of Pleurodeles waltl. NCBI lineage: Eukaryota > Metazoa > Chordata > Amphibia > Caudata > Salamandridae > Pleurodeles > Pleurodeles waltl. The sequence continues at coordinate 177,657,225 of NC_090437.1, forward strand.
CACAAATTCAAGAAATCCCTTTCTCTGGTAACCCTAACTACATATATAAAATAATAGAAATTCACTGAGAAAACCAAAGGTTACAGGGACGTTATAGTTAGGTTGATGTCTTACCCACACAAAACCATAGAAATTCAGCAGTTATAGCTATACTTATAGTTACACTTAAGAAACTGTAGGCATGAAGTATACTTTCTTCAGATAAGTGTAACTATAAGTATAACTATAAATGCTGAATTACTATAATTTTGTGTGTGCAAAATGTCAACCTAACTCTAATGTTCCTGTAACCTTTGGTTTTCTCAGTGAAGTTCTATGTTTTCTTTTTAACATAATGAAATATATATGAATACTGTTAGTTAATACAACCACCACTGCCTACAACCTTCAGCTGTGTGCGGCAGGGTTTGCCGCATGCACCCACCCCACGCCACGCACGACCTTCGCCAACGCGTGGCAGGGGTTTTGAGTGTGAATGGGTTTATTTTTTTTTTAAGTCTCCTTTGGATCCACAGATCCATTGCAGACTTACTCTGGGGAGGGTCGCAATGAGCGCCACAATGGATCCATGGTTCAGCACAAAAAAGGCCAATTTTTTGTCCACGAGAGATCCTTGAGGACCCCTCCATGCGGCTTATGGGTTAGTGTACCTCCATCCTGACCCCTTATGTGTTTTTCCTATTTGCCTGCTTTGGCCCAAGCAAGAAAGAAAATGCTGGCTTCAACTTTCCTGTCAGGTTGTGCCCAGCCAATCATAACCTTGCTTTTCCCCAGAATCCACAGATCCCCCGAGAGAGGATCCATGGAGGATTCAGGTCCCTAGATATCTGTATTTTTATTTCTTTAATAACATATTTATGCAAAATTTTAAAAAGGGCTCTTTCTGGACCAAAATCAACCTTTCTGCCTAATTGTAGAAAATGCAGGAAATGTAGTTGCGCTCAAAAAATGCAAAATCACCATAAACATGGCATGGGGAAACAGAATTTTGGGACACTCCTTTTTCTCAGCCCCCTTTTTCATGACAGATCACCCCGAACCTTTCCATGCAGAACCTAGCAAAGTAGGGCACTTTTTTGGGAAAATTTTGTGAAGATTTGCAAATGGAGCCTATGTTATTAGCACAACAAAAAATGCTTTGTCTACGGGAAAAGCTGTACCTAACTATAACTATATATATATATATATAAAAAAGGGGGGTCCCAAAACGTGTTATCCCCATGCAATTTCACCAGAAATATCTCTTTTTGTTATTTGGGGTACTTTTGTTAAATAGTTTTTGAGTTATTAAAGGAAAAAATATAGATATCTAGGGACCTGAATCCTCTGCGAATCCGACAGATCTTAAAAGGAGATCTGATTGGATGGAACCACTTGCATCACAAATGGTGTCAGCCATCTTGGGACTCAGACTCAGTAAGTCCCAAGAAAAATAAAAATAAATAAAAATAGAATGGGCAGGATAGAAATACCCTGAGCCCCTAGGTCTGGTGGCGGTGTCCCAGAGGGACTGCGCCAAGACCCAAAAACATATTTTTTACCATAAATTCTTGCAGCATTAGCAAATCCGCAGCAAACATTTTAAAAAAAACAGGTGCGGGCTCCCAGCCCCCAGTGTATTATTGCTTGGAGGGGGGCATAATATTTTATTGTATAGGGGAGGGGGGTGGCCTGGCCGAAATGTAATATGGGAAGGGGGCTGCGCAACCCTCCTCCTGGGCTGAATTTGACCCCAGGGTCTCCATTACCCAGTCACCAGACAAAATGTAATACAGAAAGGGGACTGCGTCAATTATGGGCTGATTTTGGCCCGCTGAACCCCATCCCCTGGGGCCTGGCCAATATACAAAATAGGCTATCTTTCTGCCGCGTTTGGTGTAATTTCATTCAGAGGTTCGGCCTGTAGTCATGTTCAAAATCCCTACTGTAAACTACCTGGGGAAAATGTGTTTTGGGACCTCCACTTTTTCTCAGCTCCCGCTTCACGGATCACCACGAAAGTTTCAAGACAGCAGCGGAAGTGAGTGGCAAACTAGTTTTTCAAATTTCGTGAAAAATCGTCAAAATAGGCAAAACAAGAAATGCATTGTCTATGGAAACTAGGTCCTAACTATACCTCCCTTCTCACGACCGCCAATAGGTAATATTACGGTGTTTATTAGGAAACAGGCCCTCTAAACATATATATATTTCTGACCACTGCCCTACTGTCCTGCAGATTACTTGATATTCTTAACAGCTACTTTTGCTTCAGTAATTAGGGCATTGCTTGCCTCTCCACTGGAACACTGTCTCCAGTTCACTCTATAAAGCTATAGTAGTGTATGAGTAGCATGTGCTCCTACGATCATCATTAAATGTAGCAGACCATTGATATCGTACCTCTATGGTATGCATTGAAGAATTTCCATAAATGTGGCATTGATGACTTGCTCCCCTGTGTTGAGTTCCTCCTTGCATGATTTTATGTTGTTTTATGTTTTACTTATGTCTATTTTCTCTCCTCTTTACTCTTGCAGTCCATTCTCACTCTAGGGAGATCCTTAAATATTTTGAGAGTAGCTTGATCCAGATAGGTGCACAGTCCTGTGTCACCACAATACAGCTGCTCCGCAAGCTCCTTGATTAAACTGCTAAGACTGTCACTGGGTGAGTGGCAGCATGTGATTTAGGTAGACATGGAGAATAAATGAAGGACTAAAATACTTGTCATGGAACCTGGTGCCCTAAGTTATTATCCCTCCTTACTCTCTTACATAACCAACATGGTGCAGCTATAAGCAAATCACTTCAACATCACATTCCTCAGCTACATTAACTGCCAACAGTCCCTGGTAGAGCATGGTAATTTAAGATCAAGCCTCCTTTCCATCACATTCAGTAACTTGAATCGTGGTGAAGGAATAAAGGAGTTGTCAAATATTGCCACCCCTGTCTTTTCTATTAATTGTTCCCATGGTGAGCCATCAATGGAACAAGGATACTGTGAAAAAGAGATAGTGACATAGACACTGGACAGGTTTGAAAGGGACATACAATATGGAGCAGGGAGACACAGACAGGCTCACTGGGGTATGGTGACACAGACGAGCACAGTGGAAGAGGAAGGCATTGATAGGCTCATGAGACTCACAGTCACAGACTTGCATACCAAAACTAAAAGACAGAACCAGCAGGATGGTAAGCACATGGTATCAGGCAGGGGAAGATTCAAATCTAGACCCATCTCCGGGAAGGATGGGTGTCCAAAATGACACTTATCCTAGGGTGTCAAAAAGCCCTTCCCTCAGCAATGACTGTTTATGTGTGGAAATAAAGCCGTATTAATTGTTAATAATACAAATAGCATTTTTGCCCTAACCTCTTGCAGGAATTTTGGAAAGAGATTTTGAGATACATGCTTGAAGAGGACTATACTTCATCTGTGTCAGCATTGTGCCTGATGCTACTTGTTGTGGATAAGGAAGCAAATATCAACTTTAAGAAATGTTGTGAGTGTTATGCATCCTAATTAATGATAACTTGAGATTGATCATTGAAGGTGGTAAATGTTTCTTCCTCTGCTCCCCAGATCTCCTCCTAACTAGTTATGATCTGGCATGAGGTGAAGAACTAATCCATTACCTCAAGAGTTTTGGTTGGTCTAATTTAGTATGTGGGTGTCATTCTTTCCAATAACTATTACTGCTCTCCTTTTAGAGATATATGCATCTGTGTTGATGTTGCTGTTCTCCATATACTTTTTTCAGTTTGACAGCCATAATTTTACTTTCCTGTTGGTTTCAGCTCTTCATCTGGTTAATGCTCTTACTCCATAAATGCAATGTACTAACTGTGCCAGGTTTCTACACTACACATGGAACTACAGAGGACTATAACTCTCCTCTTCAATCTTGGAGTATTCCTGCTCTCCATGCAGCTACTTAATTTTGTTTTGAATGCTTATCATACCCTTCTGGGTATGGTACCTATTTATATGCTGTTACATTTGTCGGCTGCAGCAGGAAAGTAATTTACTTCTCCACTGAGTTACTTTTAGTTATGTTATTTGTCTCTGCAATGTTTCTGGTTCAACATTTTGGACTTCAGATCCAGTCTAAAATGCTAGTTATTGCCCCTTATGGACCTGTGCCACAGGGATGCCTTCTCAATGAGGGTAAGTGAAAATAATTATTTTGACTAACTCCAAGGTAAGGAAGGCTATTTGCATCTGGGGAGATCAGTACCTTTCATTGAAGACAGCATTCCCAGGGCTAGAATTAGCACTCCCCACTCAACTTTCCAATGGATGTGTTGATAAAGTGCAAGTAATCTGGGCAGATGGTATCATAATCTATTGCTATATCACTCATGTTAGGGATCCTGAGCAGAAGAAAGCAGGCAATTATGTGCTCATTATAAGAAAATTGAGATGCAAAAACATGTTCTAGAGTCATTCCAAAGAAAAGCCTATTCATCAGATTGCTAGTGAGTATCACATTTCCAATCAATTGGTTGTCATTACGGCATACAATTTACATTGCAAAAAAACAGCAAAATTGTGGTACTCAGTAATCTATTTAAAACAAGGTAGCATTCACAGAAGCCTTAAAGGACCTGATGAAAGAATCACTTGCTGAATCCTTTGTTGTGGGTTTTCACGTCATTTTTTCTTATCCTCGCAGGAATATTGGAAGTGGAACCTCGGTCTTGGCCCTTCTTAAGCGCCTGATTCCTGCAAACATCCCATTTCTAGTGAGGCTCCTTAGAATGAAGATCCCCCCAGAGATACCATATTTAGAAGGTGAGACCCCAAAGCACAAGCCAGTGAGCACACAATTTAAACAAGCAATAATGGCTTTTGAAACAAGCATTTATAAAACCATTAAGGTTGACGCTGGCTGCTAACTTTTAGGCTTTGTCAACCCGTTATTTTTTTAATGGGTTTTGTAAAACCTTATTGTGGGAGGAGTTGCCAGGTACTCACCAAGATAAAAAAAATGTCTAAAAGCAAAAATATTATTTTGGTCTCAAAAAGCCCACATTCCCATAGTAGTCCCTGGAACTAAAAGAAAATACTTTGTATGTCGGTGTGCTCCTTAGTAAAGAGCAGAATGCCACCTCTTGCAGTGAAGTTTGCCAATGGCTGAATTGGCCCATGATGTATGCTATGGATGGTGGAAGAGAATGTGAATAATATGACACAATAGACCAGCAAATGAGGAGGTGTGACTGAAAGCCTGTATAAGTAAGTAAAAAAAACTACGAAATATACGCGATCTTACTTTGCAGCTGGCCTCTGCCTTACTCCAAACCGAATGGGGACTTGACAGAAACTGAATAAGCCAGGTCCTTGAAAGTTCTGGGTTCCTTCCTCAAATAACTGAAATAGTTGACACTTTTGGGTTGTTGAAAGTCAGTTTATTACAAAGCTTTTGTCATGGCTCGCTTCCGCTGTCAGACGAAGCCTTAATCACAAAAGGAATCACCATATTGGTTCAGTGTTTTAAAGTGCATATGTGCTTAAAAATTCCATAAATTTAGAAAAAATACTCTTTTAATATATCCAAGGCCATCATAATCATAACGCTACATATCTTTTATTTATTTTGTGGCTTTTTTAACAACATAGTATCACGAACTCTTGTCAGTTGTTGAGCTTGACAAAAAAGACTAAGGTGGCCTCAGAATTTACAAACACATTTATAAACGTCGAAGACTCTCATTTTGTATTAGAAGCTGCTATTAGTCGGGGTATGGTAGGTTAGATAAGCATACTTGGACATGACATTGTTGATATGATGTATAAGACAGAGCAGGATATTTCACAGCAATTAATATGAAAGAAAATATAAGGACACTGGTCAAAGCATATGTTGCAGTTAAAAGTGATATTTTAAATGTTGCATAATTGATCCCTACTATGTGAGAATTTCGCACTGAGGAACATTTAGGAGACCTGGTGATATTTCGTCGTTAGTAAATGAATTGATATTTATTTCTCTTAGGTCAGACATCCTTTTTTGTGAAACACAAGACTTATATTTCAGCCTTTCCATACTAGGTACCCTGTGGAAGTATTTTATGGATCAAATCTGTTTATTGGTATATAATATATTTGAACCAAATACATAGCTCTGTGCCTACAACCGCATCGGCCGGCAGCTAGAAAATGGAACAGTATCACCTGTCGCACATGCCAAAGGACGGACAGGCAGAGAGTGCTGATTGACATAGGCAAACATATGCTGTTGCCCCCATCATCCCCGGCCCCCATGAGCTAGTACCGTTATCACATGTGGCAAGTAAACCGGTCAATGGAGGAACGGGGAACAAAGGAAAAATACAACAAAAGAACAAGATAAAACAACAGTGCTTCCCCATTCAACGTTCAACAATGCCTCCCCTCCTCACGCCGTACCCCCATACAAGAGGCCCATGAACCCCATCACCTTCCAGCGCTGCCAACCGGCCTCCTACCATCAGGCATCCTGCAACAGCCTCAGAACCCTTAGATATGCAAGGCAAGTCAGTTTGCTGAATTCTGTGGAAAGAATCTGAATTAAGGGTCTCCAGAGACTGGAGATATTGTTCGCACTCTGCCTAGATGCCAGTGTTAGTTTCTAAATTGCTAGGATGAACCAAAGTTTATGGAACCAGGAGATGTAATTCTGGACCCTGTCAAAGCCCCACAGAGCTAGTATCGTCTGATGCGCTGCATTGAGAGCAAGGGCTATCTGCCGACCTCTCAAAGAGCGAAGAAGGAAGGTAAGAGGGTTGGGCAAACACAGGATAACATATGTTGGCAATCTAGGAATCTCTGTGTGGAATACTCTGTCTATATCGTCAAGGAGGCTCTTCCAATATCTGTTTAGCTTGGGACAGTGCCACAGCAGGTGTATGAGTGTGCCGTGTTGCCGCAACCCCTCCAGCAGTGCCCCGATTTAGTGGGATCCCAAGTGTGTAACCTTGCCGGGGTATAGTACCAGTATGTAGCTAACTTATAAGCCGTCTCTGCCCCTGACGTATTGTGAGCTGTGTGATGTTTTCTAAAGTGGATACTCTCCCACTCCTCCTCTGTCAGCTCCTGCCCCAACTCTTCCTCCCAGCTCCTCTGTCCTCTGATTTTAGAAGTAGGTGCTGCCCCTTGAATGAGTCTATACAGTTCCGATATCACCCGCTTGTCATCTTTCTTTACCAGGAGCCATTTCTCAAAAGGCGTGAGTGTTCTATCTACCAAGGGCCTGACCGTCGGCTGGAGTGCCCAATGTCGAACCTGATAGTACGTCAGCCTGTCTGCCTCTGTGAGTCCGTATGTCTCTCTCATCTGATCAAAAGGGATGACTCCATCCGCATTAATCAGACTCCCCACCCTTCTACAACCTCCCCATACCAGTGGTGAAAGTTCTCTGACTGCAAGCCTGGGGCAAAGTCAGGGTTCTCACAGATCGGTGACATGAGGGAGGGGAAGCTTGTCAAACCGTGCCTCGTCGCCACTGCGTCCCACACCCGGAGCGTCACACCTGTGATTGGAGAGGAGTATAGCCCCTGTGCTCTATGCCTGCGTCAGAGCCAGGGCTCCTCACATATGTGAGACCCAGCAACTGCCTGGTCCATAAAGCACCAGTGCTTTTCTGTAAGCGGCGGCTCCACTCCAGCAGAAAGCGCAGCTGGGCTGCTTGATAATACCTCAAAAGGCAAGGGACCGCCAGTCCCCCCTCCTCCTTAAGACGGTATAGTGTGCAACGCAGCATTCGCGCAGGCTTCCTATCCCATATAAATTCCAAGATCGCCGTCTGGAGCGTTGTTATGGTATGCGGCGGCGGAGTCAGAGGGAGCATCTGAAACACATAGAGTATGTACAGCAATATTGTCATCTTGACCGCAGACACCCTACCGAACCAGGAAAGCTTATACTTCCCCCACTTCTCTAAGTCCTTCAGTATTTCCCTAGAGAGGGAAGCGTAGTTCAAGCTAGATGTCTTCGCCGCCATCGTTGCCAAAGCTATGCCTAGATACGGGACATGTGACGTTGTCCATATAAAGGGGTATCTAGAACGGAGGGCCTCCTCGTGCTCAGGGAGGACTGACAAATTTAAGACTTGAGATTTCTGTGTGTTCACTTTAAACCCAGAGACCCTACTAAAAGTGCTAAGGGCATCCATGAGCGCAGGTAACAAGACCATGGGTTCCGCCAAAGTAAGAATCACATCGTCAGCATATAAACTTATGAGGTGGTGGTCTCCCCCAAATTTAACGCCGGTAACGCAGGGGTCACCGCGAAGGCGCTGAGATAGGGGCTCCATATAAAGAGCAAACAAAAGTGGGGAGAGCGGGCACCCCTGCTTTGTTCCCCGCCCTATCGGAAACGGCAGTGACAAAGTCCCATTGATGAGGACCGCTGCCTTGGGCTCCTGATATATGCATTTGATCCAGGTCAGGAGCGCCGGTCCAACACCAAAGCGCTCCAACACCTGGAAGAAATAGGGCCAATGCACCCTATCAAACGCTTTCTCCACGTCGATGGAGAGGAGGAGCGCCTCTTTATGGGATCTGTTCGTTTTGTCTATTAAGTGTAGGAGCCTCTTCGTGTTGTCTCCGCACTGTCGATGGGGTATGAAGCCCGCCTGGTCTGGGTCAATGAGTCCAGGCATATAGGGATTAAGGCGGTGCGCTAGGATGCCTGTGAATAGCTTAGCATCTATATTTAGGAGCGAGATGGGTCGGTATGAACCACAGTCCTCCGGATTCTTCCCAGGCTTGTGAATGACCGTGATGGTGGCCTCCAGCATGCTGGGTGTGAGGGTTCTGGTCACTAGGAAAGAGTTAAAGGGCCGAGTTAGGATTGGGGCCAGCTCTGAACAAAAGGTCTTGTAGAAAAGCGCGGTGAAGCCGTCCGGGCCAGGCAACTTCCCGACCGTAAGGCGGGAAACAGCCGAGATTACCTCCTCTAACCTTATGGGCTGGTCAAGACAGGCTGCATCCTGCTCACGGAGTGGCACAATCCGACAATCAGCAAGATATGGGAATGGTTCAGAGCCGATCTCTAGATCCGCAGCATATAGCCCTCTGTAAAAATCAGCAAAAACCTCAGCCATTTGCATATCCGTCCGCACCTCACCCTGGGAGGGGGAGCGCACCATATTTATGGCGTTGGCAGATCACTGAGCCCTCAGTTTATGAGCCAAACGTTTCCCACAGCGATTACCCCCACATAGAATTTGTGTTTAAGCCGGGCTAAAGCGTACTCCGCCCAGTCCCAATCCAGTCTTTTCAACTGTTGGCGCGCTTTCTCCAATTCCCTTCAAACTCTGGGAGCGCCAGTATGTTTGTGGGAGCGCTCTAGTACCGTCACTTTCTGCTCCAACACCGCTCTCTGCTCTCTCCTGGCTTTATTTTCTTTGGCCGAGAGTGAGATCACCTCCCCGAGTATGACTACTTTCAGCGCCTCCCAAAGTGTCTCTAGACTAGTCCACCCATTATCATTGTGACTAAGATAGTCCAGGATCGCTCGTCGCAACGCCTCTTCCGCCGTCTGGGACTGCAGTATTGTGTCCCGAAAACGCCATCCCAGGACCCTGGCCCGACCACAATCAAGGCAGGCCACCAAGGTTATAGGGGCGTGGTCTGTTAGAGCCCTAGGCTCAATCGTGGTCTCCCTGAATCGGGAACTAAACTCTGAGGAGGCCAGGAAAAAGTTTATGCACGTGTATGTCTTGGAGGACGGCAAATAGAACGAATAGTCCTGGAGAGTCGGATGCGCCTTCCGCCAGACGTCATCAAGGTCACAGTCAACCAGCCACTGTCACCCCGCGGGGGTCAGAGCCCCCGTCTGCCCGTAGCGGTGGCCAGACCGGTCCAGATAGTTATCCATGACCAGACTGAAGTCCCCACCCACAGCCCTGTCCGGGGTAGTGAGCATCGAGGATATAGCCTGTCTCATGAATGTTTCCTGCGGCACGTTAGGGGCATATAACATGGCGACTGTGAAGTGGAATTACTCTACGTGCAATCTAAGGGCCAAGAACCTACCCTTAACCTCATGTAACTTGGCAACGACCTCCCCGGGAAAAGCTTTCGATATCAAGATCGCCATCCCTGCATGCTTCGTAGGGGCAGAAGACCAAAACTGCCAGGGGAACCATTTGGCACGCATACGATATGTGTCTGTGGCTAGCAAGTGCATCTCCTGTAGCAAGCAGATGTGGCTCTCAGATCTCTCTAGGGCAGAGAGGATCGCCAACCTCTTCGTAGGACTATTAAGGCCCCGGACATTAAGGCTTAGGCATTTAAAAGACATGATTAGTTGTGTGGACAGAACACCCTAGTTGATGACCTCCACCGAGAGGCAGCGGCTGGGGACAGCCCGGGGAAAGGCAAGCACACTGGAGAACGAGGATCATAGCAATAGCATGTAAGTCCTTTAGGGGGAGCACAATATAACGAAACAAAGGGGCACAACAGGTGCACATCAGTCACAAACGAGTCCTCTATCGGAAGTCCAAGAAGAGGCTAAATCCCAGACAGGGGTCAGCAACACTTCTCAAGGCTTTCTTGTGGCGTCCAGAGACCCCACCGCCCAGGTCCAACTCCAGCGTCTTCACTTCTTGCTCTTGAAACGGCCACGGGCCACTTCAACATCCTCTGGGGACTATCCGCATCTAGGCACTGATCCCTGCCGCAAGACTGTTCAATACAGATTGTCTCTCCAGCGCTCTTTCAGTTGATGACGGCCGCGGCTGCTTCAGTTTCTTGTCTTTCCGTTGCCATCTCGGTCCATTCTCGGTAGGAGCCTCCTCGTGTGGCCCGGCACTCCGCTCCGTCTCCTCTATATTTAGGATCTGACGAGCCTCCTGTAGTGATTTCACCTGCCTCAGCTGGTCCCCCCCATCGGAACACAAGGCGAAATGGGTGGCCCCAGGTGTAAGGCGTAGAGCTTGCCCGGAGGTGTTCTGTAATGGGCTTAAGTTCTCTTCGTCTCTGCAATGTCTGCAACGAGAGGTCCTGGTAGAGCTGTAGCATGTGCCCTCTAAACTGGACCCGAGGGAGATTTTGCGCTCTCTGAAGGATACTTTCTTTAGTTGTAAAATGATGTACACACGCTAAGATGTCCGGAGGGCACGCACCGGTCCCCCCCATCCGACCTGCCCTGTGGACCCGGTCCAATATTATCTCTTGCGTGCTGTCCAGGCCCAGGAGGGAGCGGAACAGCGCCGTGACAAACTCTCTAATGTCCTCTCCTTCCGCCCCTGACGGAGCTCCTCTAATACGTATATTATGCCGTCTAGAGCAGTTTTCCAAGTCCTCAGTCGTGATCTGCAGTTGCTTCTGTTGCTCACGAAGGTGCAGAACTTCCTGTTGCAGCTGTTCGACCTCTTCCCCCTGGAGATCTTGTTGTCCTCCATACTCGACACCCTTTCCCCTAACGAGGTGATGTCCGCACGCAAATCCTGCATCTCTGGGAAATATCTTTCCGCAATTCCTGCAGATCCATCCTCAGAGAGTCGACCAGGGAGGTAAGAAAACCCTTTGTGACCGGTGCCCCACCGTCCTCCTCCGCCTCACCACTTTCGTCAGGCCCTCTCGCTTGGGCAGCCCCCTCTGCAGGCTTGCTCTGTGGGGGGTGAGATCTTGTCAGCATCTCCCTTACCGACTGGTCTCTCTTCGGCTTGGAGGACGCCATCAGAAACCTGCACACCAGCCGCCCCGGGAGTGGAAGCAGCGCCTGCCGACTCCCTCAATGCCTCACTGCAATCTGGCTCACCCTGCCGGACCTCCACCTTCTGCTGGGGCACCTCGCTCCTCCTCTGGGCACTCGGTCTGTCTCAGAAGGAAGCGGCCGGCCCCACCACCTCTGCTTTCTCAGGGCTAGCCAGTCAGGCTGCTTCTGTGTTACTAGGCCCTCCGGAGGCCAGAGTCCAGTGACCAGCGTCCCGCTGGACCGCCGTGTGCCTAATCACGCCGCGGACCGAGTTGTCCCGCCGAGCCCCGTGCCTGCGCGCCCCTCCTCACACCTCAGGGCCCGCCACTCTTCCGGCGCCGAAGGGGCTGGGGGGGCTCCAGCCTCTCCCCCACTGACTCTCCAAGGACCCAACCGAGCCGCACCTCGTGCTGCAGGGCCCACACAGGGCCCGGGAGGCCGCGGCCACATGTCGCCGCTTCTCTGCTGTGGCCCCTCCACCCAGCCCCGTACCTCCGCGGCTCGACGGCAGCCGCCGGGCTACTCTCGGCCACCTCTCTGCTCCTCTTTGCCGCTGGGCTCCTCCAGTCGCTCCACCAGGCCGTGGGCCCAGGCCGGCCGCGCCCACCGATTGTAAGTGCGCCCTAGGCCCCGCTGGCCGCCCAGCCCGTTAGCCTCCGTCGGCCGGCCAGTCGCTTGTTTGGGCGCTCCACGCGGCCCCCAGATCTTCTCAGCACCCCCTGATACTCAGGGACGCCCCAGCAGGCGGGCCTGGGACCCCTGCGTCGCTGAAGAGGCCCGGGCGGCGGAGCTCACAGACACACGTTTGCTCATGCCGCCATCTTGGCCACGCCCTCCTGTGGAAGTATTTTAATGTGTTTTAAGGCATATTTTCATTCACTAATTGTAATTTCACTGAGGTAAATTAAGTGTTATAATCATTTTGGTCTTGGATGCAATAAGGGAATATTTTTTAGGTGTATATAATTTAGTGCATGAATGCACTTTAAAACTCTGAACCAAGTTGGCATTCCCTTATGAGATCAAGGTTGCATCTGACAGTCTAAATGCCTCATGGCAGAAACCCTCTAATAAACTGCAAACCAGTGATTTGGCAGACTTTCTTTTATATAAGGAAGTAACCCAGAATATATAAACCTAAAATTACAACCAGATATAAGGAGCTAAGTGTGACATCAAGGGTACATGAACAACTGATGACCTTGAATTCAATTCCCAGGACAGGCTGAGCTAAACAGACACATTTTGCATACTTTGAATTGTGTGATTCTACTTCTCCCAATGCTTGGTATGTAACCCCATGACCTTTGAAATGTGTTTTATGGCTTAGTTTGCATACATACCTTTCTTTTTTCCCAACTGTTGTTTCAGCTTCCACCAAAATCACCTTTGACTTGGCACAGTGCTTGTTTCAGTAAGGATTAATTGCTAATGAATTTCACACATGACCTTTGACTCATTGTCTTGCATAACCACTCTTTGAATGTGTATATATGCAGATATTAAATTCACCCTATGATAGTGCTGTTCTGCTACATGGTTGCAATATTTTCACCATGTTCCTATTATTTCTCACGGGTTATGATCCTTTCTATGACCCTGATTATGATTAAGCATGGAGAGAGTGAAGCTGTACACGGTACACAACATTTCCCTAGGATGCAATATTTACCAGAAGCATTACAAAACATATGGTCCATGCTGACACTCAGAAGATGGGGAATTGCATGTAGACTTTGCAGTGGTTACTACATTACTCATAATTTTGACTATTGTTGCACAGGGCTAGAAATGTAGCCCCATACTGGTAATCGAGTCCTATCACTCTTTTTGTCCACAGGATAGTAACACTAACACTGCGTTCTTCTTTCCCTGGATTGTTACAATCACACTTTTCCCATTCTGCCTACTGCGTTTCACATTATCAGTAGGTTCATATACTGAAATCAGATTGGCACACCATGAGTGCAGCATCCTATCTTTATCCGAATTGTCACTCTGTCACTGTTCCAGTTCAACCTTGCGATGGTCACGTTATAACTATCTTTATTCAGCCTTTGGTTATCACACTTCTACTGGGTTCCTTTTAAATTCTCTGTCACATTTTATGTGTACTTTTTGCCAGGTCATAACACTCCACTTTGCTTTTAGTCTGCTCTTGAGATGGAATTGCCTTTATCCTTGTGTTCGGTTTTCACCCTTGTTATCCCAAAATTTACATTTTGCCCCCACACTGGTGATCCAAGAGTCTATGGGGGTCATTCCAACCCTGGCGGTCCGTGTTAAAGCGGCGGCCAAACCGCCAACAGGCTGGCGGTAAAAGAAATGCAATTCCGACCCTGGCGGAAACCGCCAACAGAGACCGGCACTTTAACACACCGCCCGCCACGGCGGGACAAACAAACAGTGCGGCGGTCACCGCCAACAGACAGGCGGGAGACAATGTACCGCCCACCCTATCACAACCCACCAATCCGCCACCTTTTCCGGGGCGGTAGCCCCGCCGATAAAAACACGGCGGAAACAGACATTTCAAACGGAAAACGCTCACCTCCATACACCCCACGAGGAATCTGGACAGCATGGAACCCGAACTCCACATCCTACCAGCCATTGTCTTCCTGCTCCTCTACCAGGAGCACGAACGCCGACGCAGAAGACAACAGTGAGTACTGCACCTACGACACAGGGGAGGGGGGAGGAGAAAATATTACGGGGACACACATACGCAACACACCCACCCCCACCCTCACCCACTACAACACACACATCAATGCATAGCAACACATCACAGTTACCCCCCCAAACCCCGCGGAAGAATGCAAAGGCTAAAGGAAATGATTATAAATATAGAATTATATTGTAAGACTGAGTATAAAATATATCACACATCTATAACTTTATATACATAAATTGTCCAGTCCGATATGTCTATCAGCCATTGTTCGTGGGCCACTGGGCCAAAACACATGGGCAAAGCCCACACAGGATACCTGCCTCCAACGGAGAGAACACTGCAGGGGCATCAGATAGGAAAACTACAGGCACCTCAGGGGGTAGGGAAGGGGGGCACCTCAGCCAGATGAGTCCACGACGCCAGATCCACAAGGGGCCTCCATGGCCACTGTGCCATCCTGGGGAGTGCAAAGCCACAGTCTCTCAAGTCTCTACAGTGGGTGGCTTGCCCACTGTGCCATCCTGGGGAGTGCAAAGCCACAGTCTCTCAAGTCTCTACAGTGGGTGGCTTGCCCACTGTGCCATCCTGGGGAGTGCAAAGCCACAGTCTCTCAAGTCTCTACAGTGGGTGGCTTGCCCACTGTGCCATGCTGGGGAGTGCAAAGCCACAGTCTCTCAAGTGGATAACAGTCTCCACTGGTACTGGAGGGGGACTAGTGCCCAGAGTGCTTCGTGCAGCCCTTCCCGACACAGATGCGGGCCTGCCCCTTCTGCCAATGGGCCAGCGGTGCTTGAGATGAAGGGCCCTGTTCAGCGGTGCTTGAGATGAAGGGCCCAGTTCAGCGGTGCTTGAGACGGCGGTGCCCTGTTCAGCGGTGCTTGAGATGAAGGGCCCTGTTCAGCGGTGCTTGAGATGAAGGGCCCAGTTCAGCGGTGCTTGAGACGGCGGTGCCCTGTTCAGCGGTGCTTGAGACGGCGGTGCCCTGTTCAGCGGTGCTTGAGACGGCGGTGCCCTGTTCAGCGGTGCTTGAGACGGTGGTGCCCAGCGGAGCAGTGCTTGAGATGAAGGGCCCAGTTCAGCGGTGCTTGAGACGGCGGTGCCTTGTTCAGCGGTGCTTGAGACGGCGGTGCCCTGTTCAGCGGTGCTTGAGACGGCGGTGCCCAGCGGAGCAGTGCTTGAGATGAAGGGCCCAGTTCAGCGGTGCTTGAGACGGCGGTGCCCTGTTCAGCGGTGCTTGAGATGAAGGGCCCTCTTCAGCGGTGCTTGAGATGAAGGGCCCAGTTCAGCGGTGCTTGAGACGGCGGTGCCCTGTTCAGTGGTGCTTGAGATGAAGGGCCCTGTTCAGCGGTGCTTGAGATGAAGGGCCCAGTTCAGCGGTGCTTGAGACGGCGGTGCCCTGTTCAGCGGTGCTTGAGACGGCGGTGCCCTGTTCAGCGGTGCTTGAGATGAAGGGCCCTGTTCAGCGGTGCTTGAGATGAAGGGCCCAGTTCAGCGGTGCTTGAGACGGCGGTGCCCTGTTCAGCGGTGCTTGAGACGGCGGTGCCGTGTTCAGCGGTGCTTGAGATGAAGGGCCCAGTTCAGCGGTGCTTGAGACGGCGGTGCCCTGTTCAGCGGTGCTTGAGACGGCGGTGCCCTGTTCAGCGGTGCTTGAGACGGCAGTGCCCTGTTCAGCGGTGCTTGAGACGGTGGTGCCCAGCGGAGCAGTGCTTGAGATGAAGGGCCCAGTTCAGCGGTGCTTGAGACGGCGGTGCCTTGTTCAGCGGTGCTTGAGACGGCGGTGCCCTGTTCAGCGGTGCTTGAGACGGCGGTGCCCAGCGGAGCAGTGCTTGAGATGAAGGGCCCAGTTCAGCGGTGCTTGAGACGGCGGTGCCCTGTTCAGCGGTGCATGAGATGAAGGGCCCTCTTCAGCGGTGCTTGAGATGAAGGGCCCAGTTCAGCGGTGCTTGAGACGGCGGTGCCCTGTTCTGTGGTGCTTGAGATGAAGGGCCCTGTTCAGCGGTGCTTGAGATGAAGGGCCCAATTCAGCGGTGCTTGAGACGGCGGTGCCCTGTTCAGCGGTGCTTGAGACGGCGGTGCCCTGTTCAGCAGTGCTTGAGATGAAGGGCCCTGTTCAGCGGTGCTTGAGATGAAGGGCCCAGTTCAGCGGTGCTTGAGACGGCGGTGCCCTGTTCAGCGGTGCTTGAGACGGCGGTGCCGTGTTCAGCGGTGCTTGAGATGAAGGGCCCTGTTCAGCGGTGCTTGAGATGAAGGGCCCAGTTCAGCGGTGCTTGAGACGGCGGTGCCCTGTTCAGCAGTGCTTTAGATGAAGGGCCCTGTTCAGCGGTGCTTGAGATGAAGGGCCCAGTTCAGCGGTGCTTGAGATGAAGGGCCCAGTTCAGCGGTGCTTGAGACGGCGGTGCCCTGTTCAGCGGTGCTTGAGACGGCGGTGCCCTGTTCAGCGGGGCCTGAGACGGCGGTGCCCAGCGGAGCAGTGCTTGAGATGAAGGGCCCAGTTCAGCGGTGCTTGAGACGGCGGTGCCCTGTTCAGCGGTGCTTGAGATGAAGGGCCCTGTTCAGCGGTGCTTGAGATGAAGGGCCCAGTTCAGCGGTGCTTGAGACGGCGGTGCCCTGTTCAGCGGTGCTTGAGATGAAGGGCCCTGTTCAGCGGTGCTTGAGATGAAGGGCCCAGTTCAGCGGTGCTTGAGACGGCGGTGCCCTGTTCAGCGGTGCTTGAGACGGCGGTGCTGTGTTCAGCGGTGCTTGAGATGAAGGGCCCTGTTCAGCGGTGCTTGAGATGAAGGGCCCAGTTCAGCGGTGCTTGAGACGGCGGTGCCCTGTTCAGCGGTGCTTTAGATGAAGGGCCCTGTTCAGCGGTGCTTGAGATGAAGGGCCCAGTTCAGCGGTGCTTGAGATGAAGGGCCCAGTTCAGCGGTGCTTGAGACGGCGGTGCCCTGTTCAGCGGTGCTTGAGACGGCGGTGCCCTGTTCAGCGGGGCCTGAGACGGCGGTGCTCAGCGGAGCAGTGCTTGAGATGAAGGGCCCAGTTCAGCGGTGCTTGAGACGGCGGTGCCCTGTTCAGCGGTGCTTGAGATGAAGGGCCCTGTTCAGCGGTGCTTGAGATGAAGGGCCCAGTTCAGCGGTGCTTGAGACGGCGGTGCCCTGTTCAGCGGTGCTTGAGATGAAGGGCCCTGTTCAGCGATGCTTGAGATGAAGGGCCCAGTTCAGCGGTGCTTGAGACGGCGGTGCCCTGTTCAGCGGTGCTTGAGACGGCGGTGCCCTGTTCAGCGGTGCTTGAGATGAAGGGCCCTGTTCAGCGGTGCTTGAGATGAAGGGCCCAGTTCAGCGGTGCTTGAGACGGCGGTGCCCTGTTCAGCGGTGCTTCAGATGAAGGGCCCTGTTCAGCGGTGCTTGAGATGAAGGGCCCAGTTCAGCGGTGCTTGAGACGGCGGTGCCCTGTTCAGCGGTGCTTGAGACGGCGGTGCCCTGTTCAGCGGTGCTTGAGATGAAGGGCCCTGTTCAGCGGTGCTTGAGATGAAGGGCCCAGTTCAGCGGTGCTTGAGACGGCGGTGCCCTGTTCAGCGGTGCTTGAGACAGCGGTGCCCTGTTCAGCGGTGCTTGAGACGGCGGTGCCCAGCGGAGCAGTGCTTGAGATGAAGGGCCCAGTTCAGCAGTGCTTGAGACGGCGGTGCCCTGTTCAGCGGAGCTTGAGACGGCAGTGCCCTGTTCAGCAGTGCTTGAGACGGCGGTACCCTGTTCAGCGGTGCTTGAAATGAAGGGCCCTGTTCAGCGGTGCTTGAGATGAAGGGCCCAGTTCAGCGGTGCTTGAGACGGCGGTGCCCAGCGGAGCAGTGCTTGAGATGAAGGGCCCTGTTCAACGGTGCTTGAGACGGCGGTGCCCTGTTCAGCGGTGCTTGAGACGGCGGTGCCCTGTTCAGCGGTGCTTGAGACGGCGGTGCCCAGCGGAGCGGTGCTTGAGATGAGTGTCCTGGTCAGCAGATCCGGCCCAGGCATGGATGTCACTCGCCACCTGACGTGGCTGGCGGGGCCTTCCTGCCCATCTGTCTGGTGGCTTGCGGGGCCCTCCTGGGCTGCAGTACCCGGCCTGTGGGTGTCCTCCTGCCCACCTGGGACGTGGCTTGCGGGGCCCTCCTGGGCTGCAGTACTGGGCCTGTGGGTGTTCTCCTGCACACCTGGGATGGGGCTGGTGGGGCCCTCCTGGCCAGCTGGCCTGTTGCCGGACTTGTCGGGCGTGCTGCCCTTCCCACCCTTCCCTGTACGCTTGTGGCCCTTTCCCACCTTTGGCGGTGTGCCAGGTGGCACCCGACTTCCTGCCGGAGCCAATGTAGGGATTTTGGTCCCTGGGGTCTTTGGTCTCTCGCACCGGGCACTGGCACTTCGGATGCTTTTCCGGGGGTGGGCTGGCCGTGCCTTGGCTCCTAGCTGAACTGGATGCCCTTGAGGGTGGGGGACTCCACAGTCCATGGCAAACAGTCTTTACAGGTCCCGGTTTTGTGGTGGCTGAGGTGCTGATTGGAGTCTTATGAGATGGACGGGGTGGGGGAGTTGTAGGAAAGAGGTCAAGTTTGGAAAAGAAAAGCAATTTGGAAAGAGAGGGACGGGTAGGTGTAGTGGGTATGGGAGTGGAGGAAGAGGATGTGGTTGTAGGAGTGTGAAGTCTGGTGTCTTTGGGTGCAGGTGCTTGGGCTGGAGGCTGTCGTGAGGTGGATGGCTGTTGGGTGGTTGGCTGCCTGCGTTTGTGTAGTTTGGAAGAGGGGGTGACAGACACACTGGGAGAGGACACAGGGGACATGTAAATGGTAGTGGGGGTGGTGACTGCACGTGTGCGGAGTGTTCTGGTGGGTGTGCTGGTGATGGACGTAGTGGCTGAAGATGTTGTGCATGCAAGTGTGAGTGGAGACGTGACAGGGAGGGAGGAGGGGGACACAGTGGAGGCAGTGGCTGTTGCTTGTGTGAATGCTTGTGTGATGTGTGGTGCTTATGTCTGGATGAGCTTCCCTTGGGTGTTGAGGTGTGTGCAGGCTGGTCTGATGGTGTGTCTGGGATAGGCAGAGGTACAGGGGATTGGGTCTGGGTGGAGGAAGTTGGAGGGGGGAGGCTAGAGACAGGGACAATTGCTGCCGTCAGTGCTGAGGCCAGAGCGTTGAACGATCGCTGATGGGCAGCCTGACCCGAATGAATGCCCTCCAGGTATGCATTACTCTGGTGCACCTCCCTTTGTACACCCTGGATGGCATTCAAAAGGGTAGACTGCCCAACAATGATGGTCCTCAGGAGGTCAATGACCTCCTCACTGAGGGCAGCAGGGGCGACAGGGGCAGGGCTAGAGGTGCCTGGGGCGAAGGAGATGCCCACCTTCTTGGTTGAGCGGGCACGGGGCAAACGCTGAGGTGCTGCTGGGAGGGCGGTGCTGGTGCGCTGGGTGGCAGCTGTACCTGTTGTTGCGGGGGGCACGGATGTTGCCGCCACCACAAGGGAGCTCCCTTCAGAGGACGAGTCGCTGTCACTGACATCAGCACGAGTCCCCACTGTGGAGCTCCCCTCGCCCTCCGTCCCACTGGTGTATTCGGACTCTGTTGCATGGCCCTCCAGGGCCATTTGGGATGCAGCTCCCTCGTGCTCCGATGACACTTCTCCTCCGCCTCATGATGCTAATGCACACATGAACAGGCAGACCACAAAAAAGGGGGGGGGGGAGAAATAAAGACATGTTGAGTGCATGAATTACCGCTACCGTTGGAGGACAAGACAGACACAGAAGCCCCCTGCACTACGCCGTGCACTTCGGGTCCACTACGCAATCCGTGGGACATGGCCTACAAGCCTATGGACGACAACTGCACACATAGATGACACAGGGCCATGGATACCTGTACTTGGCACCCTACAGAGGTGGGGGGCGGGGGCACAGGGCCATGCCTTACGGAGGGGCCTAGCCTACAGAAATCGCCCTGGCCTAGGGATACCCACAGCCCTCCTCCCCCACCCAGACACCTCCACTGCGCGCAAAGTCAGCAGAATGTATTTGTACTCACCCTCTTGTGTCTGCTGTGATGTCCTCACGCGCCCATCCAAATCGGGGTAGGCCACCGCCAGGATCCGGGACATCAGGGGGGTCAAATGACGACTGGCACCCCTCCTACGTTGGGAGGCCATCCCCAGCTGAGCCTCCGCCGTCTTCCTGCTCCAGCGTCGGATGTCCTCCCACCTCTTCCGGCAGTGGGTGCCCCGTCTGTTGTGGACCCCCAGGGTCCGGACGTCCTTGGCGATGGCACGCCAAATCGCGACTTTCTGGTGGGCGCTGACCTATGTGACATATACAGGGAGAGAAAAATTGTCATCACCTTCTGCATGCTCGATGTGAGTGGCCCCCCATCCCCACCCTTGCCATGTGGCACATGCTCTCATCTGTCGTTTGATGCATGCCTCAATCGCTCCCCTCCCCACCATCTTTCATCCACCCCACTCAACCCAGGCATTGCCCACTAAGCATGGTCCCAATGTACTTACCTGTTGGTCTGGAGGACCGTAGAGTAGCGCATACTGGGGGAGGACCCCATCCACAAGTTTCTCCAACTCCTCCGCAGTGAAGGCAGGGGTCCTTTCCCCAGTCGCATGAGCCATTGTCTCTTCCAGACCGAGGTCACAGCAGCACTTGCAGTGTAGGTCCTCTCCTGTCGAAGATCAGGTATCGAGTGATTAAGCAGATAGGAAATGGCGGTCACGCCCGCGGCGGTGCGTACCGCGGCGGTGCGTACCGCGACCGCCGGCGCACATCATCATTGGCTCCTGAAACCCATAGGGTTCAATGTTAACCAATGCGGCTTTGCGCCGCGGTCTTCGACCGCCTACTGCCGCGGTGTGCCACGCCAGCGCATTGACCTCACATCCCACTGTCGCACTTCACAGGTCAGGCAGCCGCCATTTCAAGGGCCCACATGGCCTAATTACCAACTGCGTCACACATACCTAGGCCTTGCACCAACACTCATACAAGCCATTCAATGCATTGGGAATCGTGTTATGTGCAAGCTGTGGTTACGTGTGGGTTGCTTGACTCTGCGCTCGCTGTTGTCCTTCATAGGCACCGTCCGCTGGGACATGCGAGGAGATGGAGGAATCTTCCTGTGTACAGACCGCTGGTGGGCCTGTCGACAATGGAGGAACGACATGTCATACTGACATATAGGCTTGACCGAGCCACTATACAGGAACTGTGTGCCCAGCTGGAGCCAGACCTGATGTCACCCATCCGCCAACCCACAGGGATCCCCACTGTAGTGCAGGTGCTGTCAGTACTCCATTTCTTAGCAAGTGGGTCATTTCAAACAACAGTGGCCACATCATCAGGGATGTCCCAGCCTATGTTTTCCAAGGTGTTGTCCAGAGTGTTGTCTGCCCTACTCAAACACATGCGGAGCTCCATCGTTTTCCCTGAGGTGGGGGATTTGCCTACAGTGAAGGGTGATTTCTATGCCCTTGGACATATCCCCAACATCATAGGTGCCATTGATGGGACACATGTTGCTTTGGTTCCCCCCAGCAGGAGTGAACAGGTGTACAGGAACCGGAAGAGTTATCATTCCATGAATGTACAGATGGTGTGTTTGGCTGACCAGTACATCTCTCATGTTAATGCCAAGTTCCCTGGGTCAGTGCATGACGCGTACATCCTGCGGAATAGCAGCATCCTGTATGTGATGGGTCAACTCCAGAGGCACCGGGTGTGGCTATTAGGGGACTCTGGTTACTCCAACCTGTCATGGCTACTGACCCTAGTGAGGAATCCCAGGACAAGGGCAGAGGAACGGTACAATGAGGCCCATGGGCGGACTAGGAGGGTGATCGAGCGAACCTTTGGCCTCCTGAAGGCCAGGTTCAGGTGCCTCCATATGACAGGTGGATCCCTAATGTACTCACCAAAGAAGGTGTGCCAGATCATCGTGGCCTGCTGTATGCTTCACAACCTGGCTTTGCGCCGCCAGGTGCCTTTTCTGCAGGAGGATGGTCCAGATGGTGGTGTTGTAGCAGCTGTGGAGCCTGTGGAGAGTGAAGAGGAGGAAGCCGAAGAGGACGACATAGAGAACAGGAACACAGTAATACAGCAGTATTTTCAGTGACACACAGGTAAGAGTACACACCGGCATATTACATTTACTTAAAGACTCCTACCTCTCTACTGTCTGACTTTTTCCCCCAGTGTATGGTAACTGTGTTGTGACTTTCCCTTCCGTTTTCAGAGATGTGGGCCCCACTGCGTGACATCTGCTTTGTTTCCCCATGGACTACTGCTGTGTGACAGCGGTTTGTTGGCATCACAATGTGAATGAACATTTTGGCACGGTCATGTCTAATACATTTGTTCTAAATCACAACCAGACTCCAGATTGTTTTGTGCAATAAGTGTTTTAATTCAAGTGCTCGAAATTGGATGGGTGGTTGCAAATCGGTGAGGGGTGATGCTAGAGGATTGTCCATGGCAGAGTCCAGACTATCAGTTTCACAGGTGCATTGTCCAAATGCCTGTGGGAAGTGGAGCAGGGGCAGTTTAAGGTTGGACAGGGTGACAATGTGGGACAGTGGGATGACAATCAGGGAGGTATCCTTTGCTGGTGGGGGTCTTGACATTTTACTCTGTCTTCTTCCTGGATCTCAGGGCCCGCTTGCGGGGTGGTTTTCCTTCTGCAGGGGGTGGGGTTCTGGTGGCCTGTTGGTCTTGTGTCGGGGCCTCCTGTCCACTAGCGCCGGCGGAGGTGGTAGGCAGTTCTTGGTGCATGCTAGTGTCAGGGGCCCTTTGAGGTGCCACAGTGTCCCGCAATGTGGTGACTACCTCATTCAGGGCCACTACGATGGTACCCATAGCGGAACTTATGTTTCTTAGTTCCTCCCTGAATCCCATATACTGTTGCTCCTGCAGAAGATGGATCTCCTGAAACCTGGCCAGGACCGTCGCCATCGTCTCCTGGGAGCGGTGGTATGCTCCC
This sequence comes from Pleurodeles waltl, assembly GCF_031143425.1. NCBI lineage: Eukaryota > Metazoa > Chordata > Amphibia > Caudata > Salamandridae > Pleurodeles > Pleurodeles waltl. The sequence continues at coordinate 177,680,562 of NC_090437.1, forward strand.
ATGATGGAGGAGAGGGCCTTGTGGAGAGTGGGTTCCCTGTCGCACAGCAGCCCTCCCAGTTCCCCTGTTTCCCTGGGCCTCTGTCCCCTCGACCGTGTGCCCACTACCACTGCCCCCAGGTCCCTGTTGTTGTTGGGGTGTTGGGTTAGCCTGGATTCCCTATAGTGGTGGACACACCGCTGATTGACGTGTCCTGGGGACAGAGGTATGGGCCCGCTGGGTGGGTGCTGTGCTGGTGTTCCCAGAGGGGGGAAGGTCTGCTGTGGCCTGTGGCTGTGTGAGGGGAACCGACTGTCCCGAGGTCCCCGATGGACCGGGCTGGTCATCTAGATCCAGGGATACAGAGCTGCTGTCCTCACTGTGGGCCTCTTCTGGGGGTGGAGTGGACATTTGTGGACCCTCCTGCGCGGTGACATGGCGTTCGGGTCCTGCAGGGGTATAAAAGTATGGTTATTGCTTCTGTGTGTGCCATAGCGTGCAATGGGTGGGTGCCCGGGTACCCCAGTGCTGGCATTCCTTTGTGGGGGTTGTTGTGACGGTGGTTGGGGGGGGGGGTTGTATGTGTATGTGCAGTGGGCATGCTTAGGTGATGGGTGTCCATGCTTTGTGGACGCATGCAGGGCTAGGTGTTGGGATGGGTGGGTTGTGATGGTGAGACATTTGCAAGGAGTAGGTGTGATGGGGGTGGGGGTGAGGGTGGGGGTATGAGTTGGCATGCAGGTGGGGTGGGGGGAAGAAGTAGTGAAGATTTGACTTACCAGAGTCCATTCCTCCGCCTACACCTGCGAGGCCCTCAGGATGCAGGATGTTCAAGACTTGCTCCTCCCATGTTGTAAATTCTGGGGGAGGAGGTGGGGGTCCGCCGCCAGTCCGCTGCACCGCGATGTTGTGCCTGGATACCATGGAATGCACCTTCCCCCGTAGGTCGTTCCACCTCTTCCTGATGTCGTCCCGATTTCTTGGGTGCTGTCCCACAGCGTTGACCCTGTCCACTATTCTGCTCCATAGCTCCATCTTCCTGACAATGGTGGTGTGCTGCACCTGTGCCCCGAACAGCTGTGGCTCTACTCGTACAATTTCCTCCACCATGACCCTGAGTTCATCATCAGAGAACCTGGGGTGTCTTTGCGGTGCCATGGGGTGGTGTGGGTGATGTGTAGGGTGGATTGTGTGGTGCTAAGTGTGGTGATGTGTATTGTTGTGTTGTGTGAAGTGCGTGCAAATATTGCTGGGTGACAGTGAATTGGGCGTCTGGGTGCTCGGATGTCTTTTCTCCGTGCGTGTTCACGAATCTCTAGGAGTGGAGGTTTGTGGGTGATGTGGGTGTGTATTTTATATTGTAATGGGTGTGTGGGAGTGGTGTGTGTATGTGTATCAGGTGTGTGTATTTTGAATTGTCCAATGTGGTTGTATTTTGTAAGTGTGTGTGTATTTTGAGCGCGGCGGTGTGTACCGCCAATGGAATAACGCGGTTGAAAGACCGCCCCGTGGATTCGTGTGTCGTGATAGTGTGGGCGTATTTCTGTTGGCGTGATGGTGGAGGTTTGGTCATCGCCAGTTTCTCGTGGTGTGGTGGACTTTTGTGGATGTCAGTATTTTGGCGGTTTGACTGTTGTGGGTCAGAATGACCGTGGCGGTGTACCGCGGCAGCGGCGGTGTTATGGCGGTCTTCTGAACGGCGGTAAGTGCCTTTTACCGCCGAGGTTGGAATGACCACTTATATGTTTGCATTCTGCTCCGAAATTTGTGAAATTGTTTTTTATGCCTAGGTGACTGCACTGTTGCTCTTTTAATGATGATTTGTGGGCAGCATGCTTGTGTAGCGTGAGTTCCTGTGTAAATCACAGCCACTGTAAAGGCATCCTGTTTCATCTGTCAACATATTAATTACTTTTAAATGATTGCACACCACACTATATAAATATTGCTGCATGAGACCTCTGGTTCTTTGGCCCACATATTATTTCGTTATTATTGAGACTGTTGTCTGCCCCAGCTGGCTAACCCTTATCTTCTCAGTCGCTGCACCCAGACGTCAGCTGTAGAGTTTCTATTACAGTATTAAAGGCTCTCAGTGTTTTCTTTGCAGTTCCTGGGGACTGTTCTGAAGCAAGCCCCATACAGAGCATGGCATGTCTCCTTGATGGAGGAGCTCACCCTAAAGATCCCCAGTTTTATCCATCATGAGAATGAGGACATTAGTGATCTCAAAGGTCAGGACTGATCCATTGGGAAAGTCAATTTAACACAGTTAGAGAAGGAGATGACTATGTATTCCAGTTAAACTGCGATTACTTAAGTCAGGAAAATCAGGTATGGTTCTCCCACCTCCTGTAAAACCAGATCTAGTAAGAATCAGATGGAGATAAACTCAATTAGGTTATTCCTCTCCACCTGATTCATTAGTAGCCACCACATGCCAAGGCTATACCCATTGCCTCACTGGATCTCCTTTAGCCAGTAGGTATTATTTAGATTAGAGCCACTCCCCATTCAGTGGATGTGAGGTCAGTGGCCACATACAAATCTCTAATATGTCCAGAGCATATTACATAACTCAACATAAACATTTCGCTCAACTCATTAAGAGTTGGTTCAAAATGGTAGACAAAGATGTGTGTAGATTGAACCAAAGATGAATACTTTTCTATGAATAAGAGTTTAATAGAGTGGGGCAGGAGCTGCTGTTTATTCTTAACTTGGAGTGTCTTTAATTCACTCCTATATTAGGATTTTATTTTCCAGTGCCTTGGCAGGTGTCTGGCCACCTGTGATGATACAGCAGTGACCCTACCTTCAAAGCATGTTCGACTCTACCCAGTTCATCCTACTCCTAACCATGCAGTATGTATCAAATTAATTTATTACAATAATCATAGATCTACTCCCCTTAGGTGAATGTCACCCTCTATGACCAAAACAAACAAATGTTGAGAAGGAAGTCGTATTGCACTAAGAAGCATCTGGGTGTAGATTGTCCAGCTTTGTAACTTCATCAAAAGAGCTTATTTTTTAAATAATGGTGACAGGTGGAACCTTCCTCACTCAGCACTGCCTCTCACCTAGAAGTGTGATATTTACTACATGGATACCCAAACCATGTAAGAGTGAAAGCCCTCCACACAGTAGATGAGGACTAAGTTAGCAGAAACTAGATTGTCAGATACATTCCTACATTTCATCAGGGATAGTTAGGCCCCTCTTTAGGTGATCTCTCCTGATAGAGGCAAGTGATTGAATACGATGAATCAAACTTGATCAATGTAGCAGATAAGGCAGTTGAAGATCTAAATCTATGTAAAGCCTCTGAAGTGATTCTTTCAAATAGGCCAACTAAATATACAACATACCTGTCTGTTCCTCCATCTTATCACAGGGGGTTTCTCAAGGAATGAAAGACAGAACAGAATCTGGTGTAATCCCTGCACAGTAGACTTGAGGAAGAAAGTATAAGCATCCCTCCTAAAGAAATCACACTGCCTCATCACAAGCAAAGCTATTGTACTGAACTGTCCTTGCAGCTCCTTCATGTGAAACAATAGAGAGAACCAAGTGATGGGTCACAAATAGTGACTGAACTCTCTTCTTGTGGTTCAATGATGCTTCTTCAGTAGCATAGTAAGGACACTCCCAGAGAGTTGTGAAAGGGTATCCTTAAATCATGCTTTCTGGGCACAGGAAATATTTGCCATGCTAGTGGATAATCACTTGCCAGATGCAACCCAATTTTTTCAAATAGGTAAACACCGAAGGTCCAATCAAGAGCCCCATCTTTAGCCTTTCTTTCTAAAAAAGAATCACTTGTCCTAAATGTCTGTTTTTTGTTAATATCTCACTGAGGCTGTGAGTGGTCTTTCACTCTTTGTAGGATATAGTAATCGGCTTCCAAACCTGTGCCAAGGTTAATGCATTTGAAAGCCATCAGGTGCTCAAAGAGCACAAGGGTTCTCTTTTTGCTACTGAGGTGGTAAGAACCATGCATCTCTTTCTGACTCATATTTCAAACTTTCCTCAGCAGCAGTGATTCACATTGCTAAAAGTATATTTTACATTTAGATAAAATTTTACAAGAAAGAAAAGCAAACATATCTCTAATGACATAGATGGTCTACACTACCAAAAACAAAAATGTATCAAATAGATGACCAGGGCATCTTCACGTGCCTGATGTGTACATCACATTTGTTGAAGAAATGTAGAAATTTGTCTGGAAAATTTATATTGAAGGGGCTTATGATACCAAATCCAACAATCTCTCAAATGCACTATAAACAAGAAGCAATTCAACCTTTACTTCCTACTTTGCACTAATCTTGACCTCAGATGTGACAGAGCACAGACAGAAAGGCTGCCCTCCAGGACAAGTCACATTTAGGAATGTGGGTGCTCAATAAAACACCTGTTCTATGACCAGGGCCGGACTCGAGGGTGGTGGGGTACTCAGGATCAAACAACAGGCCTGGATAAAGGTGGGGCTCTGCATCCGCAGAACACGGTTACATTGAGGAAAAGGGCGGGGCTAAGTACATTATCCATAGCATACAGCTTACTGTGTTCAAAGCTCCTGCTGAAATGGGAACTGGCCCTGGCCAGGAGTCAACTAGCATAGGCCCTGGTGTGTTCTGTTATAGGACAACCTGTCCTATCTTTTGGAAAGGTGAAGGGTCCTTCATGGGGACCTCAGAGGTCAACCTGAATGACCCACCCTGGCACATGGGGAAGCAGTGTGTTTGACGTTTTGGGGCAGAGAACAACACATCCCCTTCTATGCCTAGGACAAGGCCAGGGAGGATAATTGTATTTCTGGACGGGGTGATGCTGAGGCCAGGGTGGATGCAGGTGGCTGGGGAAGGCAATTTTCACTGGTCATTGGTATTGTATGGTGTATTCTTTCTGGCTTTCCTTGACATGTTAGGGAGGGGTGTATGTGTGTGTGTATGTTAAAGCATTTTAAATGGACAATAATTAGAAAAAGAGTTAGGGTAAGGGTAATGGTACACATAAACGTTAGGTGTAGGTTTAGGGTAAGTATGAAGGGTAGAGATAGACTGCACGTTGTGTACCTACCTGTTAGGGAGAAGGTATTGTTTAATGTTAGTCTTAGTGATAACGTTAGGGTTAGAGGTGAAGTATGGGTATGATATAGGTTTAGGATAAAGATATTGTTAAGGTTATTTCGCTGGATTGAACTAGGTATAGGGTTATGGAAATGGATGGGTAAATTATAATAGTGCTATGGGTTTTGGGTTAGGATTCTCTGGCAGAGGACAAGTTCCTTTTGAGCAGACATGTGCATGCGATTGTGGTACCCAAATGTGCTTTGCCTCCATAATTCACCTTTGAGCAAATTATCTACGTTACCTGCGTCTCCCCTGCAGTCTAGCACAGAAAAAGAGTTGTGTTTAAACATAATCATAACCCACAGCCATTACACATTCCTCAATTCTTTTATAGTACATTACTTACCAGGACAAGTGGAAGCTGCACTCCAACAAATGTGTCAATAACAATAACAAAACATTGGTTGTTAAGGCATGGATCCCATGGGCTGTCTACCTTTCAATGAAAAAAACAAGCTGCATAACTTTATCACCAGTATTAAGTAAGATAGATTGATTTCTGAGGTTTAGGTTTTAGTTTAGTAGTGCACAGAAGCTGTAGGCAGTAGTAGGATGATTTTACTTTTTCATGTAGTTCAAAGCTCGGCTTTCCGGGGAATCTAATAACTTACAATACTGGTTGCTTTTTAAAATATGGAATCTAGTAAATGTGAAGGCTCCGTTCATTGCCTGAGGGGTATTACAGGGGTGATGAAGATGATCAATGGCTATGTTACAGGCCCTCATCATGAGCAGACTCGACTATGGCAACACCCTTTACCACGGTATATCTGCCCACTTCCTCAAGAGGCTACATGCTATCCAGAACGCTGCAGTCAGACTCATCCTTGACCTTCCCCATTGGACCCACATCTCCTCCTATCTAAAAGAACTCCAATGGCTCCCAGTTCTTAAGAGATGTTAATTCAAGATACTGACCCACTCGTACAAGGCCCTTCACAGCCTTGGACCTGCTTACATCAACCGATGCCTGAACCTCCACCAACCAGCCGGACAACTCTGATCTGCCTCCCTATCAATTGCCCACACTCCCCACATCCACAAAAGCAGCAGCAGAGGACCCTCCTTCTCCTACCCCTATTTGAAGGGTCCTGTTTACCTTTGCAGCACTGCACCGCCCCATCGCTTTCAGACTTCCAAAAAGCACGGAAGACCTACCTTTTCAACTGAGCCTAGCACCCTACAAGCACCTGGATATACCCTTGTGGGTGATTAGTAGTGCTTTACAAATTGACTAATTGATTGAACAAAAGCAACACCATGAAAGGCTCAGACTGGATGAATAGCTTCGAGAAGTGCAACAGCATCAGATAAGGCAAAAAAGAGGTGTCTACCTTCATCAATAGTAGTTGATCCAGAAACATGTAATATGATTCTCTTAGATTACATCAGTCACAACGACAATCCCAGATCTTTCTGGGTAACCTAACACTCTACACTGGTACTACATGTATGTATGCATAGATATTTCTATATTCTGAACTGCATAAGTATTGGAGTGTTGATGGATGGGCCAGCCCTTCCAATTATGTACTTCGTTCGACCAGTGCCGCGGAGGCATGTACTCCACTTCCCTGGCTGACATACAGCCCATCATAGTTTCAAAGAGAGGGAGCACACTGCCTGCATTCCAGCAACAAGGTATAACCCCAAAGCATCATGGTAAATGCAGTCGATTCGTAGTCCGTTCAAAAAGTAAAAAGAGTCTTTCACCTCCGAAGGTGCAGCAAGTGCTGTATATCCCTGTACACGTGTTTCTGGGTTTAGCCCGTCATTAGCAGGGAGCAGTGTGGACTAGGGGCTCACTTGGAATGCTGCCAAATGTCTTCTCAGGTTTAAGTACCGCTCATGGCGCACAGGTGCCTCCCAAGGCTTGTCAGCCGTGGCTCAAGGGAGCTGTCAAACGACAGTTTCAAAGAGAGGGAGCACACTGCCTGCACTCCAGCAACAAACTATAACCCCAAAGCATCATGGTAAATGCAGTTGATTCGTAGTCCGTTCAAAAATTAAAAAGAGTCTTTCACCTCCGTAGGTGCAGCAAGTGCTGTATATCCCTGTACATGTGTTTCTGGCTTTAAACCATCATCAGCCGGGAGCAGCGTGGACCAGGGGCTTGCTTGGAATGCCGCCAAATGTCTTCTCAGGTTTAAGTACCGCTCATGGCGCACAGCCCACCATATTTAGAGATTTCTTCCAGCCTGAAAATGTCATGCTAGGTAGTAGGGCTTGAGTCAATAACATGAAAAGTTGTGTAAAAATCCAGCTGGCATAACTGCAGGGTCAGCTTTGACAGTGAAGTGAAGAGGTTTGTGGAGTTTCATTGATGCATTTCGCCCTAATGTGAAAGTAGTCATTGTGCAGGAGGCAATTCTTTTTATTTTTTTCCTTTAGTTGGATAGTAATTTCTTTCTTTTTTGTAAAAAATATTTTGATTGAGTTTTCAACAATCACAGTACTGTAACACTGCATCGCCTCCCCAGCCCACCCCCCCCCATGATCAACATCCTGTTTTGTTCTAGAATACCATGAAGTAGACCCCAGTTATGTCCTCTGCAACCACTCTGGTGCACCATAGATAGATCTGTAGCCTTGACAAATGCAAGCGTTCCCCCAGGACCTTCCAATGGGTGACAGGCTCTAGGTATTTTCTGGTACACATTCCACTGTCCCCAGATTCAATCATACTTCTGTGGGTACCCCCTCGACCAATAGAGTGCTTCCTCAGCTAAAGAGCAGTAATCCATCACCCTTAGCCACTTCGAGATTGGAGGGTCCTCCCTGGATATCCAATGGCCCGCAATGTCTCGTTTAGCCAAAACACAACTCATCCCAACTAACAGTTTTTGTCCTCTTTCCCCAGTCCACCCTGGGAAAGTCCCATGGTTGCCAATTTGAGGTTGTGTTCAATCAGAAATCTGCATGCCAGCTCTAGGTTGTGAAAAACCAAGTTCCAATACCCTTGAATCACCCAGTACTTCCATACCACACGCAAGAATGAACCTTTGCTCTGTTCTCAATGGAGATATTCGGCGTTCCCACCCTTCCCCATCCTCCATAGCCTGTCAGGGGTGTAGTACATTCTGTGAAAGTATTTACCTGGTCTAATCACAGGCAGGCTGATAGCACCAATTCTCGGTCTGCCATTTTTGCCTCAATCCATCCGTCGTCCAAGGGCCCCAGGTCTGACTCCTAGCTTTCACGCAATTTGTTTAGCAGGTCCAGGACCTTTACCACCAGAGTTCTGTACATGGCTGGCATCATGAGTCAGATTTCTAGTGGGCTGCCCTCTGATAGCACTGTTATGCAAGCCTTTTGCCTATCCAGTGCATGTCGGAGCTGTGAGTAAAGGAAGAACTGGGATCTGTGTAAATCGTATTCAGCTGTGAGATGGTTATGGGACATCATATGGTCCGTCTGCAAGACATCTCCCAATTTAGAGATTCCCAACTTCTCCATGTCCCCGAATCCCCAGAGCACTACTGTTTCCGATAGCCATGTACCCATCCACAACGGCATCTCCCTAGTGGACACCCTACGCTATTGTATCCACAGCAGTGCCTCTCTCAAGATAATCATGGGAATGGCTGTAATGGTTGTTAGAGTGGGCGGGAGAGGCTTCCCATACAGCCAAGACCATGGTGCTTATCTGGTAAAGAAAGCCCACTCGAGCCTCGTAGCTGTGTCCTGCCTGTCCTCAGAGATTAATTTACTGCAAGCAGCTGCGATGACCAGTAATACAGTCTGATGTCTACTTCCCTTAGTACGCCGTCATAAGGGGATTGTACGCAATTCTTTATGGGAGATGCTCGAGGCCAATCTTCCCCACATGTAGCTATTGATGTCCTGGAGGGTTGTAAACCAGTGGGCAGGGATTTTGTGGGCTAGTGTTGCAAAACATACAACACCTGTGGCAAGGCCACCAATCTTGAAGAGGGCTATATGCCCCATTATGTTCAGGGTGAGAGAGCTTCATCTTGCCGTATGTCCCTTAATTTGTGGTGTCAAGTGGGTGATATTCCAGCCCCAGCATTCCTCTGGATCTCTTGACATGTCCAAGTATTTAAATGCTGTGGTTGTTAACTGGATCGCTGGAAAGCCCAGAGGTAACTCTAGAGGAGCACCCACCACCGGCGTTATGGTTGATTTCCCCCAGTTTACTCACAGGCTTGACACATTTCTGTAGGTTTCTAGAAAGCGAATCAGCTGTGGGATTGATTGGTTCGAGCCCTGGATATAAAGGAGGATATTCTCCACTCACAAAGAATTGTGGTCCTCTAATTTTCCAGGCCACCTCAAGCCCCAAACCTGCACGTCCATCCTGATCCATTCAGCCAGTGGTTCAATCACAAGAGCGAATAGGAGAGGGGATAGCGGGCAGCCCAGCCAGGTGCCTCTGCATATCAGGAACTGCTATGACTAAATGCCATTCACTCTGACCCTAGCTCATGGCACCGATTATAACAGATTCACATATTGAAGGAATATAGTGCCATAATTAGCCTCCTAAGGCAAGGCCTGGTGCCCCTGGCTGGCATAAAGCTGTTTAGTTGCACGCATTAGGGATCTTACGTGTGTGAGTAGCCCAGTTGCTAAGAGCTCTGCAACTATTTTGGCTTCAATATTAATTAGGAAAATCATTCAGTAGGATGCACAGTCTGCACATGGCCTACCTCGTCTGGGGAGGACTACCACTGAGGCACTCTGGATATCATAGGAAAGTATCACAGCTGTACCTGCTGCTTCAACCATTGTGAGGAGGGAGTAGTATTGATGCAATCCTTTTTAAGAATTCCATGGGGACTCAATTTGGACCAGGCACCTGCCCAATTGCATCCCCTGCAATGCTGTGAATAACACCTCCTTCAAAAGGGAGGCATTAAAATCTGCCCTCCCACTGACGGAGAGCCGTGGCATGACCAGGTCTGCAACAATGGGGTTTTGTTGTTGTACCCTGCCCAACGAGTTCAATTGATAACATTTCTCACAGTAATGTACAGAGGCGATTGCCTTGGCATCGCAAGTCACCTCACCATCAGGCCCCAGCACCTATAGAACAAACCGGTCTGCCAGAAAGTTGGTTGCATGCCTGTGTGTAGAACTTTTCCTGCCTGGTTCCCAAATTCGTAGACTCTGTTTTGAGAATCGAACACCCCTGTCCCTTTAGACAATGAAGTGTTTCATGGTTTCTCATTTGGGTTAGGCGATATTCTGATTCACCAATCTGCCTTTCCACTGCAGTAATGTATTCTTCCCTTTCCTTTTTCCTCCAGGAAGTGTTTGCTATTATTTCCCCCCAAAGAACTACTTTCATTGCCTCCCACAATGTGGCTAGGATCACCTCTGGGGTGGAGCATTCTCTGAAGTAGTGTCTATCTTTTCCTTCATGTAATCCTGAAACCCTAACATCCTTCAGCCACCCAGCCTGAAGTTTCCAGTGTGTGTTAGACCTAGGCGTCCCCAGCCCCATGGACATTTCAATTGGTGAGAGGTTCAGCAGCACCCTTGCATGAAATTTTGCACCCAATGCCTTTCAGAGTCTGGCAGCTGGAAGAAGTAGTCTAGTCTTGAATGTGACCTGTGAGAATAGGAGTAATACATGAACTCAATGAGTTCTTTGCTCTATACCGATCGCAAAGCCCCAAGGACTCCATCCATAACGCAAGGGTCGAGTGTCGCCACGCGCCAGCACTGCCTTTCACATCGAATTGTAGGTGCATGACATTGTTGAAATCCCACCGATGATAAGGTCCCCATCTGTGACTGGGGTGATAGCTGTTGTCAGATCTATCATTGTGGTCACCCGCAGGGTCTGTGGAATATACACAGATACCACCGTCCATGGGATGCCAAACAGGAAGCCCCTAACCACCACATATCTACCCATGGCACCTGAGATAGTGTCCCTGACCACCAGGGGGAAGGTTTGATGTAGCAGGATGACAACCCCTCTGGAGCCTCTACTGAACCCTGCATGATATACCCTTGTTGAAGCTATAGCGTACCAATAAGGAGCACCTTTTCCCAAGCAAGTGTATCTCTTGCAACAATAGAACCTCCTGGGCCAGCTTGTGGACATGTCAAGGGATTGCTGTGCATTTTATTGTATCCATTGACATTCCTGGACCATCTCTTATTGTGGGTGCTGTTGTTGTCACAGGTCATGGTGGGCTGTTGAGCACGTTTGACTGGGGCCTGGGAAATGTGTCCTGCGTGAGGCATAACATGGCAGTCAAAATCAACCCTAAAGTACCTAACTTTGCCCCCAACAGGTTTCCCTCCAGCAGCACCCCAATGAACACTTCTAAAGTGGAAGCAGCTATCGTCCCAAAAGCAAGCAACCCCAATAGAAATCACATACAATTCAAGGTAATACTACATCATAATAAAATAATCACCATAGTCTTATGTAGCAGGGAGTGCTTCCCCTCCCCCCACAGTCCCTGTGTCCCTTCGGCCTCAGCGAATGAGAATAAACTTGCAGCTCTACTTGGAGGAAAGGGAGGGAGGGGACCAAACTCCTCCTCCATGCCACTGAATAATATCTAAAAAGCCACCAATAGGGTCTCTTCCCCGGTGGTCACCAGAGCTCTATGAGAAGGATGCCCTACAGCTGTCCTTTGGTTGCAACCTCAATTGACCTCCTCACAGTCTGCTACCTTTTTATCGGGTTCCATTCCTCCTAGAGCAGGTTGGTCAACCCCCTTCAGTCTCCTGAGGTGTCATTGGCTCCCTGTTAATTTGGACAGGTGTTTCCTCTCTGCTGCACAGACCCAGGCCTCTTCCGGGCTCTGAAAGAAAATGGTTCTCCCCTATATATTACTATCACTCTGGCAGGGTACATCAGCATAAATTGAATGCCCATGGTCTCAAGTTTCCTCTTAACCTCTAAGAAAGATTTACGAAGGAGCTGTCCCTAAGTCCTGTAATCGGGGAAGAGCATTACTCTGGAGGTGGTGCAATTGACACCTGGAAGTCAGAGTGCCTGCCGCAGGATAGAGCCTCTGTCCACAAAATTCAGTACCCTGGTGATAATGGCTCTTGGTGAGGCCCCTGGCGGGGGCCTCCAGGCCACCTCCCAGTGTGCCCTTTCCAGGATGAAGTGGGGGGGGGGAATAGCTCATAAACTGGGATCCAGGTTTCGAACCATTCCGTGAGGAATTTCTCCGGGTGCTGACCTTCTAAGCCCTCTAGCAGGCCCACGAGCTGCAAATTATTTCTGCTCGACCACACTTCTGCATCTTCCACACAGTGTACCAAGATTGACAAGTGTCTCATCTACTTAATCTCATTGCTTGTGGCACCCACAACATCTTCAATGGATGAAATCCGCCCCTCTGACTCTATGCTGCGAGCTGTGAGCGGATATGTTACAGAAGTCTTGGCGAAGGAGACAGACCTCCCCACCCCTCCAATCTTCTCAGTTATGTCTTTGTGAAAGTCCTTAATGGCTTGGAGTATTGTGGCTGGTCTAATTGTATCCCCTTGGGGGGTGGTGATAAAACTCCACACCCCCTCCCCATGGGCTCCATCTGGGCTAGTAGCCTCATGTATATGTCTATTCTCTCTTGGCTGGGGATAGCTTTCTCTATTACCATCTCGGCTGGTCTTGCTGGGCTCGGGCCAGAGCCTCCCCCTCTCTCACCCGGGATGCCTCTGAGGCACCATGGCAAATGTGGCTGGGCTTCTGTGACCGTCGCTGCTCCCCTCTTGGATGTAGCTTTCTCCCAGGACTTCTGGGCTCCCGGGGAGGGGGATCACCTCCTCCCAAACAGTTTGTGTACCCTTCTCCTACCTTTGGGGCTAGAAATCTTGTTTGTGTCCCAGCACACACGAGCTGCAATCTTAGACGGTCATTATGAACATGGCTGTCCGGACCGCCATGCCGGCGGTGGCGGAAATTACCACCACCGGCATGGCGGTCCGGACCGCCATATTATCTTCACATGGAGACTGCCACAGGCGGAACTCCGCCACCGCCAGGCTACTGCCGCCAGGCAGCCTGACAATGGCGGAGTTCCTTATCCGACAGGGCAGCGCTGCAAGCAGCGCTGACTGCCGGATAAAGAACCTGTGTTCCCCCAGCCTTTCCCTGGCAGTTTCCCCCTCCAGGGAAAGGCTGGCAGAAGGGGTGCTGTGGGGCCCCCGTACACAGGCCCATCGTGCATGTCACTGCCCGGTTTACAGGCAGTGATATGCGCGATGGGTGCTGCTGCACCCGCAGCACTGCTACATTGATGACGACTCATCAATCGTAAACACTGTTTCCGCCCGCTGGCTCAGCGGAATGTTGTTTATTGGGCTGGCGGGGTCCTCTACGGGCGGGCGGTCTGTGTTTATACCGCCAGCCAGAACTCGGAGGGAAATGTTGCAGAGTTCATAATGAGGCCCTTAGTCCTGGCTTCTCGTGGTGCACAGCCGGTCTCTGCTACTCTGGGCCACCCCTTCTCGTACCCATATGGCTGCATAAAAGTAAAAGAGGATCCCTGCAGCTCCCATCCCATGTCGCTCTCTCCTCTTGCTTGCTCTGCCCCAATAGTCAATGTGGAGGTAAAGGTAAGTGGTTGCTGTGGGCTTGGAGCTCCAGGTGTTGTCCACTGCTGGCAGGCCTGTTTCCCGGCAGGCCATCGTTCTCCTAAGGCGTTTGTCTCATCTCTGGCTCCCTGGACAGGCTCAAGTAGGCCAAAGGGGACAAGTGTAGGTCCTGCCGCACAGATGTTTGTGGCCAAGAAAAGGTTGTCCCAGGGTCTGTTTCCCAGACTGCTGTTGTAGTCCTGGCTGCCCAGAGTTCCCAGTCCATCTCCGCTGCTACAATCTGCTCATACCGCTGCTACAGGCCAATGCCTGGAACCGAAATGGGCTCCCTTCAGGATCCCAGCCTCATGGCTGTCTCGTCTCCCTCACCGCACCCCAAGAGTCGATGTGGAGGTTGCCGCTGTGGGTTCGAAACCCCAGGCAGTGTTTGCCGCCGACAGGCCCATGTCCTGGCAAGTCGTGCACACATCGAGGCCATTGATTGCCAAAATTGCCCCTCTCGTCCATGGCTCCCTGGTTAAGTGTGGGTGGCCAAAGGGGTCGAGCAGAAGTGCCATTGCATGGGTGCTTGCAGGCGCTTCAGGGTTGGATTCAGGAGGATTCTTGGGGCCACTGCGGAGCTCACTTAAAATGCAGCTGCCATCTTAAGCTGCTTGGCCACGTCTCCAGTAATTTCTTTCTTGATAATATAGTGGAGGTGAGTGATCTTTCTATGGTAGATGGGCCCTTCGGGAGCCAGGATGGTTTTGTTCACATAAAGTAAGATCTCTATTGTTTAGAAAGAGTGATACAAGGTTTCTTGGGTAAAGTGCAGAATGAGCACTTCTGGAAGCAGCACACATGTCCACTGCCAGCTCACCATTATTTACTGTTTCGTCATCTGTGATCCATTACCCATAAAGCAATATTTCACTCACACATATGTTCTGCTTTTAAAGGTGGTGAACATAAGGTGCTAATGAAGTGAAATGCCAAAATAGGAAGTGAACATAATGTGTTGTTTCTTGTACAAATGTTTTTAGTTTTTTAGTTGCTGGATGTGTGCAGCCTTTTATGACTTCCATCTGTGCTAGAATCATGACAGTGTACATTTGTTGTCAACAGCCTTGTTAGTGCTATTCTTTTTTATTATATTTTTAGGATCCAGATAATCTGCTTGAAGAAATATCACTACATGAACACAGGAGTGTCTTCGACATCTCTAACTTTTCAGCTGAGAAACATATGTGTCTTCTTTAAATTACCTTACCACCATGTTCATGTGTCTCTCAAACTCAGTCCATCTTCACAAATGAAAGGAAATCCACAAGATATCACAGGAATAATTGCCCATAGAAATTTGGAAACTGCATTCCGTTCTCAGAAAGAAAATTAATTCTTTACAATATTACCATACCATGGTGAATGGTGTAGCAACTCAACCAGTTTCTTATACCTGGTACCCGTAAAGAGCTGGAACCAATTTCTTAACTTCAAATCTGGTTTTATTACACAGTGTAAATGGACAGGTGGAATCTATCTCCTACTGGAAACAGGGATTAATTAAAACAATCATGCTTCTGACTGCTAGACTAACCTTTTCTGTGAGAGAAGACAACAAAACACACTGGAGTTGATCCTATTTGTGGACAAGCAAGGAACAATGGCTCAAAAATTTGCTTTTACCTTATGAGCAAATTTATCTTTTTCTATCCTCACTTCTGAATCTGTCAAATGACTTGGTTGGCGTCCTATTCCCTGGGATCAACCAGTTAATGGCAATGCCGACAGGCTGACATATTTGAGAAAAAAAGTCAACTGCTTCATATGTTGTCATGTCTAAATATTTTTTTCATTTCCATTCTCTTTATCTACCAGCTCGAGGACATGCGACAAATGATGAAAAACACTCTCAAGTTATGTGACTTCATACTTTCAAAGAAGGGTGATCTGCGATTTTGATACTTTTGTCTTTGTGTCAATGTGAGTGAGAGTGTGAGTACTATCAGATTCAAAAGATCACACAACAAACTGTCACTAATCGATGGGGCCAGTTGAATGTAATTTAAATGTAAGGTGGATTTGTAGAGCGCTGCTTGTAATCCCTTAGGGTATCCAGGCACTTCTTCCATACAATTTTGGGTTAGGTGTACTTGCCAAATAATCCACCATAAGCTACATAGTTTGCTGCTTTCCACAAATAAAGTATTGCAGGTTTAGACAGATCAAATATTACACCTGGGGCTCTGCCGTGGCAAACGTAAACTACTCACATGATTACTTCACCCAAGTGTTATACAGGTACTAGAGGCACACCCTTTGGAAAAAACAGCGTTAATGTGTGTTCAAACAGCAAAATAGTACTGACACAGGATGTATAACATTATGCTACATAATTTTGCCCTTTGCCACAGAATACTTTAGTCAGTGCCACATAATTTGGCCTTCCCGGTGTGCCTCCGGTATATCGATATTGTGTGACACAAATATCAAGGGACAAAATATCAAAAGGTAAGTATGTGTAAATTTTTTATACCTAACTCCACATATGTGTACCAAAAATATATATATACATATATCTTCGTATATGTGGAGTTAAGAATGGTAAATGTATACTTCCCTCTTTGCATTTATCTTTCGATATTTTGTCTTCAATATTTTGGGCCACAATATTCTTGTACTTGATGGTCAAGAGTACAACCCTCCCTCTATAGTCTCATAATTTTAGAGGCCCTTCTGATAGGAGGCTTTTGATTAATGTTTTAAATTACATTATGGGTTTGTAGAAAAGGTACTAAATAAATAGGCTTTCAAGAGTTTAGGTAAATATGTAAGGAACAGTGGGCATGGAGAGACTGAGGGATCACACACCCCTGATGCTGGAGGAGTAGCAATTCGGGGGTATGCTTGTCAAAAACAGTCATTGCCATCAAATAAAAACCTTTATGTTGGGGCAGATTAGGTGTAAACCCTTCTAGAAGAGAAAGACTTTGTTTTTATGAATTCAGAGATGCATCATATGAGGAAAAAGCCACCAAGAGCTTGGCTGTAATCCCACTAAGGATGCTTTGTGACTGCAACGGAAGAGCAAAATAGTTCTGCACATCTGATTCAGATGCAAGGACACCACTTGAGTAAGCATTGTTAGCTGCCTCCTGTTTCTAAGAATAGCCTTTATTGGGTTGGGTCACATTATTACAAATAATCCATGTGACTACAAAACACCTACTTACTGATTCAGGACTTCAAAGAGTCCTTGAATTCTGTGGAGAAGCTCCTGTGTGGAAGAGAGTGTGACACTGCTGAAGACAAGAGGCAGCTCCTGGAGTACAATACTGTATGGCAGCACATTTTTATAAACTGCCTTACCTCATATTGTGTTTGAAGAGGCACAATCTCTTCAGTACTGACTCCTCCTTCACCTTAGTTAAAGTTATTCAAATTATTTGCAAGCAAAGGTTGGAAACATGACAGATGATATTGTGTGGGCTCAAGGAGTCTGCATGTTGCTTTCTGGTCTGTGAGAAAGGGTGATTGCCTACTTGACCTATCTGACCTTGTACCTCTCAACTTTCAGGTTCAAGCATAAGTGCCATCTATTTTGGCCTTTGATTTCTGACTACTGTGGCTGCCATCACTGACAACTTTTATTGAGGATCCCTCACCATCCTCCTTTCTGATAAGTGTTTAGTGCTGAAACACCATACCCCAGAAAAGGACATGCAGAGAAGCACTAGAAATTGTTAAACAGTAAAGCTCCACCAGTGGAGAGAAACCAAAAGATTTGAATTCAGTCTTTTGGCAAAGGATGACAATTACATCTCAAGAGTACAGTTGAGGATCACCTTGCATAATAACAAAGTAGTACTTCCTCTGGTTTGGTGCTCCTAATCAAATCATTCATCTATATCAGCCATGACACCTTGGTTCATCACAACCTGAGCAATATTAAGCAACTGTTAAATAGTTATTGTACATCCAAAATAAATTAGAAACTGGCTACTATTGGTAATGTAAATCTGACTCTATAATATTTATATTGCAAATGTTCTTGTACAGACTCACAGAACGTAAACTTACACTTATTGTATGTAATAAATTTGAAGGGCTCCTGGCAGAAAATTAAAACGAAGAATAAAAATATTGCTTGCCTCTCATGAAAACGCACCGTGACTAGATTAATCCTTCAAGCTACAGTTTCATAACAAACTAGGTGTGGGGAATGTTGCATCAAAATGGGTCCCTCTTGACAAATCACTCTCAGCAAGGTTTTTCTATGCAGAATTTAAGATTTGGATGGAACATGCTTCTTCAATCATATCCAAAAGTTTGAAACACAGCACCCACTTGTCTTTGTCTATTAATTCGCTTGGCTCACACCTGTGCAAGGGAAGCAATATGAAGAAAATATTTCTGAAAATTAGAATCATTTGCCCCTTGTTTACATGTTTATTTATTAATTAATAAATATAGTTTAAGGCACTGATTGTGGGTGCCTAAATTGTGTCTGAAATGGTATAAAACAACTGAAATAAAAAGATTTTTGGTGACCCACATAATTCTATTAAGAATAACCCTGCCAATGACTTTCAAAGAAGAGTCCAAAAGTGATATGGGCCTATAAAGATGTGGACAATTATTGCCGAACAACACAACTTGGGCAGGTCGGTCTTGCAGGCTAGATTAGCATAGTTTGTTAGGATAGGAGCCCAAAGATCCACTTTCAGCTTGTATAGAGCCATGGGCACCCCATCTGGCCTAGGGACTTTGTACATGAATCTTTTACAAGTAGCTTTGGATACTTCCACCACTGAAAATTCGATGCCCAGTGGAAAAGTGGAGAGCAAAAATCTGTCTCTCCAGTGACTGAAGCGGACGTATGATAAACTTGTTTAAAGTGGCCCATCCAAGAGTTAGCACTGATACTGGCACAAATAAGATTAGAATCCGTTTTTAAAAATTAGTTGTTATTGACAGTGTGCCAAAATAGGCCAGTATTTCTGGTCGTGCAGGAATTAACCAGCATACAACAGACATCCTCGTGTGGTGAAGCACAATAGGGCCCACGCAGAACCTCCATTTTAATTTGCATATTTTACCTTGATATCTTTTTCTGTGACATTTAACATGGTGTTACACTCATGTGATAATGTACTAAGAAGACACTATACATATAGCCAATTCCTTGTAATCAATACTGGCATGCAGTCAGTACATTCTGTCCAGATCTAGGCACCCAGAACGCAATGCAATGCCCTTGTATCAGGACGGTCTGGAGGAGACAGTTCTAAAATTTCAGACATATCATTGCATCAGCTCTGCACAGCTGACACAGTGTGATATAAACAATGCTTTCATTATGAAAACCACCTCTTTGCTACATCCGGCAGAGAAGCACTTCTGGTGGGATTATCCTGGAATGTGGTGCACTGTGACCAAGATGCAGCCCTGCTGACTTTGACCTCCATCCTGCAAGGGATGACAGCCTGCAGTACACCAGACCGGCTCCCTGGCTTTCCAGTACATCTTACCCAGGCATGGGGGGTTATGCTATTCCAATGGATCTGGCAGAGGGTACTTTCACTATGCTCTCAATAGTGTAAGTAGTAATACATAGGAGAGTAACAACGCAGTAATATTATCATGGTTCAATTGTTTATCTTCTTCACCATTCTTATAATGCTGGTTACCATGCTTTGTTTCATCAGCTTAATAATCGCAGCTCATGCTTCTATGCAATAGTACGATTGTTGCAATAAATGTTCGAAAATACATTTTCGCATCTTTCTTGTGTATTACCTTGGCCATGCAAAATGACAACAAAAAGGTAGATCTGTTTCCATGATTTCACTGGGAATCCCAGTACTCATCTTCAATGCTGCAGGTACCATCTGGTACCCTGGTAAGTTTAGGGGTTCAAATGGGGCACTGTGAGCTAGCTAGGAACTGTCAACATTTTATGATAGTGTAGATGGACTGAGTCCCTATAGCATAAGGTTTATGTTGCCTGGGAAACGTCCTTAACCATGTGTTGTAAATAACGTGGACGTTTACAATGCAAGCGTAACAACGCTTGCCGGAACAACAACTGCCTTTTACTGTGCCATAACGTGGTTAAGGCACAGAAAAAGGCAGAGAGCTCAGGAGAGTACGGTGAGGTAAGTGGGGCTGGGGGAAGTTTTTAGGGGTGGGGTGGATTAAAGGCTTGGGATGGGTGAGAGGGTTGTTGGGCTATTTTTTATTTTATACAGGCGGGGTGGGAGGGTTTGGAGAAGTTTAGTTTTAGGGGAGGGGAGGCAGGGTAGTTTAGTTTTGTGGGGTGGGGATCGGGGTTTTTTTTTTTAGGGCTTAGGGTAGGTGGTGGGTCGGGATAGTTTACTTATTAAGGTTGGGAGAAGTTTTTAGATTTAGGGCGGGTGGGGGTGTAGGGGTAGTTTAGTTTTTAGGGGTTGGAGGGGGATCGGAGTAGTTCTTTTTTTAGGACTTAGGGTGGGTGGGGGTTGGGGTAGTTTAGTTATTAGGGGTGGGGGAAGATTTTAGGACTCAGGGTGGGTAGGGGTGTCAGGGTAGTTTAGTTTTTAGGGGCTTAGGGTGGGTGGAGGATCGGGGTGGTTTAGTTATTAGGGGTGGAGGACGGTTTTAGGGCTCAGGGGGGGGTGTCGGGCAGTTTAGTTTTTAGGGGCTTAGGTTGGGTGGGGGTAGGGGTAGTTTAGTTATTAGGAGTGGGGGAAGGTTTTAGGACTCAGGGCAGCTGGGGGTGTCGGTGTAGTTTAGTTTTTAGGGGCAGGAGTGGGGTAGGTAGTTTTTTTTAGGGCTTAGGGTGGGTTGGGCTAGTTTAGTTATTTGGGACTGGGGAAATTGTTAGGGCTTAGGGCGGGTGGAGGGTGTCTGGTTAGTTTACTTATTAGGGATGTAG
Source organism: Pleurodeles waltl (assembly GCF_031143425.1). NCBI lineage: Eukaryota > Metazoa > Chordata > Amphibia > Caudata > Salamandridae > Pleurodeles > Pleurodeles waltl. The sequence goes on from NC_090437.1 coordinate 177,701,109, forward strand.
GTAGTTTTGGGCAACTGGGTGGGTGGTGTGGTGGGGGTACTTTTTTTTAGGTTAAGAGGGGGGTTGTATGACAGAACCATGCATGCCGTTTCCACATATGCCTTTACTAGGCATGCTTTTACAACAAAATTAATTGTAAAGGCATGCGTGGTAAAAGCATGCGTGGAAATGTTGAGGTTGTGGTTCTGACAGCGTTGTTAAGGCATGTGTTGTTCCGGTATGCTTGGTTCTGTCATACAACCATGTTGACTCAATACACAGCCTTGCGTAATTTGTAGGAACCGTACACTCCCTAAATTTCGCTTTCCTTCTGTCAATAGCAGATTTATAAATTCTTCTACAAGGGGCAACCTCCACCGGAACCCAGTGCATTGTCCTAAGAGCACTCTGCAGATAATGGTTAGGCTCTCTCCACGCCTTGGCAAACCAAGAGTGGGCTGCTGGCCTGGTGGCAGCAATGGAATTCATAAGGTATTTTTTCATGGTATGCTCTAAAGAAACAAAGAGGTCCACACTGCATAAGGAGTCATAGCTCAATCTCAAACAATCATGGAGCATGCTCAAGTGTTCAACACAGAACCTTATCCGTACATCATTCAGACTCGCTGACTTCCAGCTAACCTAAGTCCATCACTGCACGGGAGAAGATTTGTTCCTTCTAACAAAAATGTAGTTGATAGTAGATGGTCCTGCCCTTTTGGTAAAGGTAAGTTTTGAAAGACAGTGTGGGGCGACCCATTTGAACAAGTTACATAGGTTCTGTTTAAACAAGTACGGGGATAACATCAATCCTCTGCAATCACTGGGACGGATGGGGCCAGACATAAAGGAAGGATTAAAAATATAAAGTTCTGACCCTACAAGATCACCCACCTCACAGCCCAGTTTTGCATTAAAGTCTCCTGCAAGTACAATGCTTAGGCCCGGATTGTGATGAAAATGGCTAAGTTCCAGGTCACAAATAAAATAAAAAAGAAAAGTAAAATTGAGTCTGACCTTTGTAGGAAACTTATCTTTACAAAGATTATTAAGAATGGTACTGAAGGATTTAGACCACTTGACCTGGAATGCTTGAATTAGCCTACTGAGTTGGAGGGAGTAATCAACAAAAGCAATGATATTCTCTTGCATGCCACTTCTCATGAAGAACATCGGACCTGCTTCTGATAGCTTCTTCAGAGACTAATGGGGTCATTATGAGTCCAAGGACCGCCAGAATGGTGGTGACGGTCGGACTGCCACACTCCAGGTGGTCCAACCGCCACATTGCGACCCTGACGGTCAGACTGCCAGGGGCCTGCCGTCACCGCCAGGAACATGGTTGCCAACAGGCTGACAGCAGTCGGGGTTGTGCTCAGCCTGGAAAGGCTGGTGGAAAGCCAGTGCTGGGGGCTACAGGGGAGGCCCCTGGACTGCCCATGGCATGGGCAGTGCAGGGGCCCCCACGCCCAGCACGTTTGGAATGTGTACCTTCTGACATTCCAAGGGTGCTGGGGTGCTACAGTATTATAATATATATATATATATATATATATATATATATATATATATATTCTCTAACCAAGAGGTTGCACCAGATCCAGCAAACGTTACTGACATAAAGACTGAACCACTAACAACAACCATGTTGGAAGTATGAAGCATCTTAGGGATGGTCACGTATTGTGGCAGGTTTATATGAAATCACCCATAACTGACAGAGCTTTTGAGGAAATTGACAAAAGCATCCATCCTATGACACTAGTGTGAAACTCAGCAAAAAGCCTTTCAAGCCACAAAAAAAGCATTCTCGGAAGAGATGACATTAAAATACTTTGACCCCTCTAAAGAAACTGGCCTGTAAGTTGGTAGCTGCCCTGCTGGGCTAGGAGGAGTGCTGCTGCATATACAGGAGTATGGTCAATGCGTCCCAATAGCTTTTGAAAATTGAGCACTGATTTCTATGGAGCAGAGGTACTCCCACATTGTAAAGGAAGCAATCGACATCCATTGGGGGTGTTGATAATTCTATTTATACTTGTATGGCCATCTTTGTAGTAACAACTGACCACAAGCCTCTTATCCTTCTATTTAAAGGTCATCATCTAACCCTCCATCCAGGATCGAGAAGTGGATCCTCCTGCTACAGGAGTCCTTGTTTACTATGAGCTACCAACCGGGATAGAGGTATCCAGCAGACTTTCTATTACGACACCCCCAGCCTACAACTCGAGAAATGGTTGAGGGTGCTGAGCCAAAAGAGGATATTAATTCTATTACAGAACAATCCAAACCAGACCTATGTCCATGTTAGATATCCTGACAGCCACCACCAGGGCTTTAATAGGCCAGGTCAGATAGCCGGAAGGAATTAAAAATGGACACTGAAACTGGTCCCCATCAGGCCCTACAGTTATATACTTTACTGGTAAAACACTGATCGATTTCTGAACAATGTATGTAAAAAGAATTAAGATAATCTGTGCCAGAGATTTAGTTACAGTTTATATTTCACATGTTTCACTCAATCTTGCATTCCCAAAAAGTGTTACCTATTTCCTGGATGTTGTGTTGTATGTTTTTTTTGTCGTGCTGCATATTAATCTTGTATATTGCATACTTTGAACTGGGTTGCCTGTAAGTATTTAAAAAGGGACTCAATGGAGAGCTCTAGAGATGAGGCTGAAGACAGTAAACGTTTGTTACTGTACAGTGGATCAAAAAGGTGTTCAGACCACATGATCATCCAGTCTTTGGGTTCTCTGCAGAGCACACAGAGCAATGGTCACGTATTCTAGCTGCAATTGTGATTCTGTGCTAATGTGAGCAAAGGAGGTATACAGTTGCCAAAATATTAACAAGGTGAAATTAAAAGAAAATGCAGTCCTTACAGGAGAATAGGCGTAAAGTGTGTTTTGAGGGTAGTCAAGTTAGGGAAATAAGAGGAACTGCATTCAAGAGAGAGTAAAGAGTATGCTGAAGAGGAAAGAGATGAGGTGTAAGCTATACAGATGCGGGGGAAGATGGGCGTCCAAGTCTGACACAGAGAGAGCATAACACGGATGACACTACACCTTCCACAGGCCTCAACATTTTTGATATTATTTATAACAAAATTGTTGTTGTTACTCATTTATGTTATTTATAGTGACACAGCCAATAGTCCCGGCTGGTTTTAAGTGTATGCCGGTTGTTGTGTAACATATCTAGATGCATAGAAAGGTTAGAGGCACAAAAATACCAGTTCGGTGGCACACTATCAGAATCACCGAAATGTAGTTTATGTGCGTAAGCCGTGCCCTTAATTACATATGCCACGCCAATCTGATCCCCGCTCACTCTCACACACTTTGTCATCCCACACAACCCCTTGTGTGCTAATGATGGAATGGTTCTGACATCAGCCACGGTGGGCGTGTGCTCAGGACGGAACCATTCTGTCCTTACAACCACCCCTCTCTGTGGGCGGCCCACTTTCACCCTCCTTGCAGGGGGATGGCAAACGGAAGCGCTTCCGCTGCCACCTCCAACCACCCCACTGGCGATCTGATGACGTTGTCTCCTGGCGAGCCAACACCATCACATGCAGCCGGTGATGTACTGGAAGCCATTTGTTTTCATTGCCTCCAGGGAGAGGACGCAAAGCTGATTACTTCTCCTGAGGGGAGGGGGGTGGTAATAGGTTTTACAGATGCAGGGGGAAAGGACTTTCCTCCTGTGCCTGTAAACAGTGGATTCCTGCTCCATGATTGTGGGTGGTGCAGCGATTGTGGAGCAAGAATCCACACCACTGGGAGACCAGGGATTTCTTTTGTGATATTTGGGGAAGCAACCTCTGTGAAAGGGTGGCTCCAAAGGGGACATAATGTGTTTGTGTTTTTCTCCCCCTCCCACATGGATGGGTGATTCGGCTGCTTTTAGGCCGATCAGCTCCCGGGGGTAGCTCAAACCCACCAGAAGCCAGGGATTTTTAAGATTATTGATTGCGGGGAGCAACCCTCTTGATCAAGGGTCGCTCCCTTTGGTGGGCATATTATTATGTATTCCGCCCCTTCCAGAAGGCAGTTCGGCCGCTTTTAGGCGGATCTGTCATCTGAGGGGGGGTGCAAAAGGCCACTAGACATTTTACTTATTATTATTGGAGGAGAGACCCCTTAGGCAAGAATTTGCTCCCCTGGGTGCACATTACATCCATGTTTCTGATCTGGCTGCTTTTAGGCTGATCATCCCCACCCCCGGGGGCTGAAACCCACTTGAAGCCAGGGATTTTTAGGATTATCATTCATTGCTGGAAGCAGCCCCTTGGGGAAAATTTAATTATGCATTTCTGCCCATCCCAGGGGGAAGATTGACCACTTTTAGTGTGGGGCGGAAGGCCAATTGACATCAGGGATTTCAGTGTTGTATTTTGGTGAGTGGCCCCTTGAGTAAGGGTCACTCCCCTTTATTGGGAAAATGCTTTGGCTGCTTTCTGCACCCCTCCCTGTCCCCAGGGCAGATTAGTCATATTTTTAGGCGCATCTGCCCCTCCAGGGGGCTGAAAAGCACTGGACACCAGGGATTTCAGTGTTGTAAGTTGGGGAGTGGCCCCTTGGGCAATGGTCACTCCTTTTTTATTAGGGAAATGCTTTGGCTGTTTACTGCCCCCCTGAGGGCAGATTGGCCATATTAGAGCCACTAGACACCAAGAATTGTATTTATTTTTATGTTGGGGAGCACCCCCTTTGGCAAGGGTTGCTCTCCTTGTTTGGGTCATGTATTTTCACCGTTTGTGTCCTCCTTGGAGGCAGATTAGCCATTTGTTAGGGGGCAGAAAACCACCAAACAAGGGAACGTTTCTGTGTGTATGTGAAAACTGAAGTTTGGCTGATGGTCTGTGTGTGTGAACTAGCGCTTGGCTGGCAGAGTGCATGAACTGGCACTGAGCATGGACTAACGTTTGGCTGAAGATGTGTGTGGCTGGCATTTGACTGGTGGTGGGCAGACTTCTTACTGTTTATATTGTTAACTGTTTTATTTCTTGTCATCAATTGTGATCATAATGTTTTATTTCTCTTTTTTCCTAGTGCAAAGCTTTTGTTTTTTTTTTGCTATGACTCCTGCTTGCAGTTTTGACACTGGTTGATCTGCAGTTGCATGTGCTTGGTAAGAAATTATTTTTGTACAGATTACTCTAAATGAGTAAATTCTATCACTGCCCTGCATGAATTCGTTTTTAGCTTCAGTTTGATTGTGTGTGAAATTATTTTGGGGTTTGTGCTCAATGTGTATTGTGTTGTCCTTTGTGTAATTTTCTTTTGTTTTTCCTTTCTAGTGGGATATTGTTGGTGCTTGTTGTGTCTGTGCAGAATAGGTGCTGGTGAGTCTAGCTCTGTTTGGCAAGTGAGTGATATTGTTTTTAAGTATATAGGTCTTTGTGTTAAAGCCACACTTTGTTTATTACGTATTTTACACAATGTTGGTTGTTGTTGACGTATTTGTCAAGTTACTTTTATTAGTAAGGATTATGGCTAGCCACAAGGCTCCACAGGTTGTTGGTATGCTTTTTGAATAGTCCTCTGACCATTAATACGAGGCTGACTCTGCATCTGAGGCAGAGGAGAAATTGCAAGGTTCTGGCAGTGAATTTTCCTTCCGAGAGGAATCATTTGATGATGAAGCCACTGTCAGTATGGATGAACTGTCTCTTTTAGAGGAGGACACTGATGTGCTGATAGTGCAGCAAAAGGCATCTGCATTGAAGCCTGGAGGCTGAAAGGCTTCCCATTGGGAGAGCTGAAGCCTGGGTTGCCCCAAACATGGTGCAGTCAGTTTTTGGATGAGATTGTTGAGCAGACTAATTTGTATGCTGAACAGTATTTGATGGACAACAGTGCCAGAGCCCTACTCTAGAGCTACTCGGTGGACTCCCACAAAGCTGGATGAGTTGAAGAAGTTCTTGGATTCAAATTTTTTGATGTGCTTGATAAGGAAGCTGTCACTAGTCCCTTGATGGCAACGGCTATATTTCATGCAACCATGAGTCATGATCAGTATTTGCTTCTGCTTCGGATGCTGCATTCTGTTGATAATGCTTTAGCATTGCCACAAGATCACCCTGATTGTGATCATCTTTTTAAGATACAGCCTGTCCTTGATCATTATGCAGATCGGATTTCAGAGATCTATTTTCCAGGGAAAAAAATAGCTGTCAATGAGTCCTTGGTCCTGTTTAAAGGCTGTTTGGTTTGTAGGCAGTACATACCTAGCAAGGTGGCATGTTATGGAATTAGGGTGTTTCTACTGTCTGAGAACAGGACTGGATATGTCTATAATTTCCGGGTACACACTGGTAGGGATTCCAGTATTGCCCCCCCTGGTTGTCCATCCACTTTTGGAGTTAGTGAGAATATTGTGTCGGAACCTGGTAGAGGACTTTTTAATAAAGGTCACCATTTATATGTAGATAACTTCTAAACGGGTGTTCAATTGTTCAGGGAATTTATCAACATGGACACTGTTGATTGTGGCACAATCTACTCTGACCATAAAGGTTACCCAAGAGAGCTTGTTTGTAAAAAAAAAGAACTTGAGAGGGGACAGTGCAGTGCTTTGCAATGGATTAGATTGGGTGAAAGTAAAAAGGTAGAATTGTGTGTAAAGGAGACAGCAAATATTCTGAACCCTTGAAGGTGGACATATTTCTATGCAACTCTGCTATATTTAGTGATGGTATAGTGTGCTGCATGCTAGGAAGTTAGCAGCATTTAAAGGTGATAACTGGTATAAATCTTCCCCATATTAAGTTCCAAATGGGTGATGAAAGTAAGAGAAAGTTTGATTGGGTAGTTGACACACCTTCCAGTCCAGTGGGTGGCACACAAATTAACCTATCTAGGTGAAGGGTGGTGTTACAAACAGTGCAGAGACCAAGGTGGTCATTACAACCCTGGCGGACGGTGTTAAAGCGGCGGTAAGACCGCCAACAGGCCGGCGGTAAAAAAATTGGAATAATGACCATGGAGGAAACCGGCAACAAAGACAGCCACTTTAACACTCCGACCGCCACGGGGGTACAGACAAACAGCGCGGCGATCACTGCCAACAGACAGGCGGAAGACAATGTACCGCCCACAGTATCACAACCTACCAATCCGCCACCTTTTCCGGGGCGGATTCACCGCGGATAAAAACACGGCGGAAACAGGACTTCGAAGGGAAAACGCTCACCTCTACACATCCCACGAGGAATCACGACACCATGGAGCCAGAACTCCATATTCTGCCAGCTATAGTCTTCCTGCTCCTATACGAGGATCATCAACGCCAGCGGCGAAGAGCACGGTGAGTACTGTACCTACGACATAGGGGAGGGGTGGCAAAAACACAGGGACACACACAACCAACATCCCAACCCCCACCCCGACCCTCACCCACTACAACACACACACCAATGCATATCTATACATTACAGTAACCCCCCCTCAACCCCCCCGGAAGAATGCAAAGACAAAAGGAAATGAGTTGAACCATTGTAATATATCAAAATACAGTAAGCAAATATATACAGATATATATACACATTAAACAAAAACTACACCACGATTAGTAGTGCAAAATGCATGGGCGAAGCCCACACAAGATACCTGATCAAAACGGAGAGAACACTGCAGGGGCATCAGATAGAAATACAACAGACACCTCAGGGGGAATGGAAGGGGGGGGCACCTCAGCCGGATGAGTGCACTACGCCAGACCCACGAGGGGGCTCCATGCCCATTGATGTATCCGGGGGAGTGCAAAGCCACAGTCTCTCAAGTCTATACAGTGGGTGGGTTGCCCACTGTACCATCCTGGGGAGTGCAAAGCCACAGTCTCTCAAGTCTCTGCAGTGGATGGGTTGCCCACTGTACCATCCTGGGGAGTGCAAAGCCACAGTCTCTCAAGTCTCTACAGTGGGTGGTTTGCCCACTGTTCAATCCTGGGGAGTGCAAAGCCACAGTCTCTCAAGTCTATACAGTGGGTGGGTTGCCCACTGTACCATCCTGGGGAGTGCAAAGCCACAGTCTCTCAAGTCTCTACAGTGGGTGGTTTGCCCACTGTTCAATCCTGGGGAGTGCAAAGCCACAGTCTCTCAAGTCTCTGCAGTGGGTGGGGTGCCCACTGTACCATCCTGGGGAGTGCAAAGCCACAGTCTCTCAAGTCTCTCAAGTGGGTGGTTTGCCCACCATTCAATCCTGGGGAGTGCAAAGCCACAGTCTCTCAAGTGGATAACAGTCTCCACTGGTGCTGGAGGGGGACTGGTGCCCAGAGGGCAGCACACACCCTGTGACGGTCCCAGTTGCATCACTGCCCCTGCCGCAAATGGGCTAGCGGTGCATTCCATGGCGGTCTTTGCCCTGTTCAGCGGTCCCTGGCCTGTTCAACGGTGCTTGCGTTGCCAGTGTCAGACCTGTTCAGCAGTGCATTCCATGGCGGTCTTTGCCCAGTTCAGCGGTCCCTGGCCTGTTCAGTGGTGCTTGCGTTGCCAGTGTCAGACCTGTTCAGCGGTGCATTCAATGGCAGTCTTTGCCGTGTTCAGCGGTCCCTGGCCTGTTCGGCGGTGCTTGCCAAGGCGGTCCTTCATTGCCCAGCAGGGCTGTGGCTGGTGGTCCTTCATGGGTCAGCTGGGCTGTGGCTTGCGGGGCCCTCCTGGCCAGCTGGGCTGTGGCTGGCGGTGGCCTCCTGGCCAGTGACTCTGGGGCTGGCAGTGGCCTCCTGGCCAGAGACTCTGGGGCTGGCGGTGGCCTCCTGGCCAGTGACTCTGGGGCTGGCGGTGGCCTCCTGGCCAGTGACGATGGGGCTGGCCTCCTGGGCAGTGACTCTGGCGGTGGCCTCCTGGCCAGTGACGATGGGGCTGGCATCCTGGGCAGTGACTCTGGCAGTGGCCTCCAGGCCAGTGACGATGGGGCTGGCCTCCTGGACAGTGACTCTGGCGGTGGCCTCCTGGCCAGTGACGATGGGGCTGGCGGTGGCCTCCTGGGCAGCGGGGATGATGGCGGTCCTCTCCGCCATGCTGCTCCTCCCAGACTTTGGAGATTTCTTCTGCCCCTTCCCCACCTTGGGAGGAGTCACAGCTGAGTCGACACTCCCCCCGGGACCCTTGTGAGCGGCTTTGCTGGCTGGAGTCTTCCCCCCTCCCGCCGGGCACTGTCCAACTTCTGGTGCTTCACAGGGGGGACTTCAGCAACACAAAAGGATGATGGACGGAGTGCTGAACAATGCAAACACTCACCCCCAGTCACAGATCTGGGTTTAATCCATTGTTCTTTTGCTCACCATGCCACCCCAGGTTGGACCCGGCCATATGCAAATCAGTCTTGACCCTGGTCCCTCACGGGAACAGTCCAGCCCGAATTGCCAAACCAGGTCCACCCTGGACCGGAAGCAAGCATCCTGGGACCGGTTTCAGGGTTTCACCCTTCATCAGCCAGGCTAGCTTGAATCCAGTGGCACAGTGAGCAAGGGACCCACGTCTGGGCATACCCTCCCCACTTAGGGCAACTTTAGCAACACAAAAGGATGATGGACGGAGTGCTGAACAATGCAAACACTCACCCCCAGTCACAGATCTGGGTTTAATCCATCGTTCTTTTGCTCACCATGCCACCCCAGGTTGGACCCAGCCATATGCAAATCAGTTTTGACCCTGGTCCTCACGGGAACAGTCCAGCCCGAATTGCCAAACCAGGTCCTCCCTGGACCGGAAACAAGCATCCTGGGACCGGTTTCAGGGTTTCACCCTCATCAACCAGGCTAGCTTGAATCCAGTGGCACAGTGAGCAAGGGACCCACGTCTGGGCATACCCTTCACAGGGGGGGGGGCTGGCTGTGCTGTGGCTCCGTGCCACACTGTCTGGCCTGGTGGCCGGTGCACTCCACATACCTGTAACAACAGGCACCACTGGTCCCAGAGATTTTTTGGCTGAGGTGCTAGAATGGGACCTATGAGTTGGATGGCGGGGGGAATAGGTTAAGGGGGGCCAGGAAAAGTTTTTGGGAGACACTGGGACGGGTAGATGGAGGGGGTTTGGGAGTGGAGGAAGAGGTGGTGGTTGTAGGAGGTGTAAGTTTTGTGGATTTGGGTGCAGGTGCATGGGCTAGTGGCTGTCGTGAGGTGGATGGCTGTTGGGTGGGTGTGTGCCTGCGTTTGTGTATCTTCGGAGGGGGCGTCACAGACACACTGGGAGAGGACACATGGGACGTGTAAATGGGAGTGGGGGTGGTGAGTCCACGTGAGTGGTGTGTGGTGGTGGGTGTGCTGGTGCGGGACGTATTGGCTGTAGTGGTAGTGCATGCAGGTTTGAGTGTAGACGAGACTGGGAGGGAGGAGGGAGACGATGAGGAGGGGGACACAGTGGAGGCAGTGGATGTTGGTGTGTCTGTATGTGTGTGATGCTTGCGTGAGTGCCTGTGGGATGTGTGGTGCTTATGTTTGCCTGAGCTTCCCTTGTGTGTTGACGTGTGTGCATGCTGGTCTGTACGTGTGCTTGGGATAGGCTGAAGTACAGGGGATTGGGGCGGGGTGGAGGAAGTTGGAGGGGGGAGGCTAGGCACAGGGACAATGGCTGCCATCAGTGCTGAGGCCAGAGTTTGCAGGGTTCGATGAAGGGCAGCCTGACCAGAATGAATGCCCTCCAGGAATGCATTAGTGTGTTGCAATTCCCTTTCTACACCCTGGATGGCATTCAAAATGGTAGACTGCCCAACAGTGAGGGACCTGAGGAGGTCAATGGCCTCCTCACTGAGGGCAGCAGAGGTGACAGGGGCAGGGGTTGAGGTGCCTGGGGCGAAGGTGATGCCCACCCTCCTGGGTGAGCGGGCACGGGCGAAGGCTGAGGGGCTGCTGGGAGAGCGGTGCTGGTAGGGTGGGTGGTGGCTGTACCTGTAGAAGTGGGGGGGCACAGATTTTGCCACCACCACAAGGGAGCTCCCATCGGAGGACGAGTCTGTGTCGCTGGTTGCAGATCCTGTGACCGCCGTGGTGCTCCCCTCGCCCTCCGTCCCACGGGTGTATTCTGAGTCCGTGGTGTGGGCCTCCATGGCCATGTGGGATGCAGCTCCCTCGTGCTCCGGTGCCACTGTACCTCAGCCTGATGATGCTGATGCACACAAGAACAGGGAGACCACAAAAAGGGGAGGGGGCGACAGAAGAAAGACAGGTTGAGTGCATGGCTTACCGCTACCGTTGGCGGACAATGCAGACACAGCAGCCCCCTGTACTACATCGCGCTGTTGGGCTCTACAGATGCAATTCCTGGGATATGGCCTACATGGCTATGGTCGACATCTGCACACATAGATGACACAGGGGCATGAATACCTGTACTTGGCACTTAACAGAGGTGGGGTGGGGTGCTACATGGCCTGCATTACGGAGGGGCCTAGCCTACGGAACTCGCCCTGGCCCAGGGAAACCCACAGCCCTCCTCCCCCACCCAGACACTTTCACTGCGCGCAAAGTCCGCTGAATGATGTTGTACTCACCCCCTTGTGTGTGCTGTGATGCCCTCAAGCGCCCATCCAACTCAGGCTAGGCCACCGCCAGGATCCGGAACATCAGGTGGGTCATGGTTCGACGGGCACCCCTCCCACGTTGGGAGGCCATCCCCAGCTGAGCCTCCGCAGTCTTCTTGCTCCAGTGGCGAATGTCCTCCCATCTTTTCCGGCAGTGGGTGCTCCGTCTGTGGTGGACCCCCTGGGTCCGGACGTCCTTGGTGATGGCACGCCAAATATCCTTCTTCTGGTGGGCGCTGACCTACATGACATGTACAGGGGAAGAAGATAAGTCATTAACAATTGCACCGTGTAAGTGAGTGGCCCACATCCCTACCCTTGCCATGTGGCACATGCATTCACAGTCCATCATGCACGCAGAACTGTGCCCCTTTCATTCTTACAACCAGCCCATACAACATGCTCCCTGTTTACTTACCTGTTGGTCAGGAGGACCGTACAGTAGCGTGTACTGGGGGAATACCCCGTCCACGAGCTTCTCCAACTCCTCTGCAGTGAAGGCAGGGGCCCTTTCCCCAGACGCACGAGCCATTGTCTCTTCCAGACCGAGGTCACAGCAGCACTTGCAGTGTAGGTCCTCTCCTGTCGAAGATCAGGTACCGAGTGATTGAACAGATAGAAAATGGCGGTCACGTCCGCGGCGGTCACGTCCACGGCGGTGCGTACCATCACCGCCGGCGTACTTCGTTACTGGCTCCTGGGACCCATAGGGTCCAATGTTAACCAATGCAGCATTGCGCCGCGGTCTTCGACCGCCTACCGCGACGGTGTACAACGCCAGCGCAGTTACCTCACATCCCATTGTCCCACTTTAGAGGTCAGGCAGCCGCCATTTCAGGGGCCCACATGCCCTAATTACCAACTGCGTCACACAGACCAAGGCCTTGTCGCACAACACAAATACAGGCCACATTTTGAGTATGAATGGTGTTCTGTGTAGACTGTGGGTATATACCTCTGAGTTGTTTGACTCTGTGGTCACTGTTGTCATTCCTAGACACCGTCTGCTGGGACATGGGAGGAGATGGCGGAATCCTCCGGTGTACCGACCGCTGGTGGACCTGTTGACAATGGAGGAAAGACATTTGATCATCACCTACAGGTTTGACTGTGCCACAATCCAGGAACTGTGTGCCCAGTTGGAGCCTGACCTGATGTCAGCAATCCGCCATCCCACAGGGATCCCCCCTCAAGTGCAGGTGCTATCAGTGCTCCATTTCCTTGCAAGTGGGTCATTTCAAACAACAGTGGCCGTGGCATCAGGGATGTCCCAGCCTATGTTTTCCAACGTGTTGTCCAGAGTGTTGTCTGCCCTTCTGAAACACATGCGGAGCTACATCGTTTTCCCTCAGGTGGAGGATTTGGCTACAGTTAAAGGTGACTTCTATGCCCTTGGACATATCCCCAACATCATCGGTGCCATTGATGGGACCCATGTAGCTCTGGTCCCCCCCCACAGGAGTGAACAGGTGTACAGGAACCGGAAGAGTTATCATTCGATGAATGTACAGATGGTATGTTTGGCAGACCAGTACATCTCCCAGGTAAATGCTATGTTCCCTGGCTCAGTGCATAACGCCTATATCCTGCAGAATAGCAGCATCCCGTATGTGATGGGTCAACTCCAGAGGCACCGGGTGTGGCTATTAGGGGACTCTGGTTACTCCAACCTGTCATGGCTACTGACCCCAGTGAAGAATCCCAGGACAAGGGCAGAGGAACGCTACAATGAGGCACATGGGCCAACTGGGAGGGTGATCGAACGGACCTTCGGCCTCCTGAAGGCTAGGTTCAGGTGCCTCCATATGACAGGTGGATCCCTATTCTACTCACCAAAGAAGGTGTGCCAGATCATCGTGGCCTGCTGTATGCTTCACAACTTGGCTTTGCGACGACAGGTGCCTTTTCTGCAGGAGGATGGTCCAGATGACGGTGTTGTGGCAGCTGTGGAGCCTGTGGACAGTGATGAGGAGGAATCAGAGGAAGAAGACATTGACAACAGGGACTCAGTTATCCAGCAATATTTCCAGTGACACACAGGTGAGAACACATTCCTGTGACATAGGTATGTTGACATTACATTTGAAAGAGCATTTTGACACTGTAATTGCTAATACACATTTTCGAAATCACAGACTGACTCCAGATTGTTTTGTGCTTCAAGGGTGTTTATTGAAGTGCTAAATATTGGAGGGGGGTTGTAACATGGTGAGGGGTGATGGTGGAGGAATGTCCATGGCAGAGTCCAGTCTATTAGTCTCACAGGTGCATTGCCCATATGGGCATTGGAAGTGGAGCTGGGGCAGTTTAAATATGGACAGGGTGACAAAGTGGGACAGTGGGTTGACAATCAGGGTGGTCTCATTTCTTGGCGGGGGCTTGGCATTGTGCTCTGTCTTGTTCCTGGATCTCAGGGACCGTTTGCGGGGTGGTTCTCCGTCTGCAGGGGGTGGGGTGCTGGTGTGGTGGTCCTGTGGCGGTGCCTCCTGTCCACTAGCGCTGGCGGAGGTGGAGGGCAGTTCATCGTCCATGCTAGTGTCAGGCACCCCTTGTAGTGCCACAGTGTCCCTCCTGGTGTTAAGTATTTCCTTCAGCACCTCTACGATGGTGCCCATGGCGGAGCTGATGGTTCTGAGTTCCTCCCTGAAGCCCAAATACTGTTCCTCCTGCATGCGCTGGGTCTCCTCATACTTGGCCAGTACCGTTGCCATCGTCTCCTGGGAGTAGTGGTATACTGGAGGAGAGGGCCTCGTGGAGAGTGGGTTCCCTAGGCCTGTCCGCCCCCTGTCGCACAGCAGCCCTCCCAGTTCCCCTGTGTTCCTGGGCCTCCGTCCCCTGGACCGTGTGCCCACTACCACTGCCCCCAGGTCCCTGTTGTTGTTGGGGTGGTGGGTTATCCTGGGTTCCCTGTAGTGGTGGATACACAGCTGATTGACGGGCCCGTTGGGTGGGCACTGTGCTGGTGTTACCAGAGGGTGGAAGGTCTATGGTGGCCTATGACTGGGTGTGGGGAACCGACTGTCCCGAGGCCCACGATGGTCCGGGCTGGTCATCTGGATCCAGTTGGACAGAGCGGCTGTCATCACTGTGGGCCTCTTCAGTGGGTGGGGTGGAGATGTCTGGACCCTCCTGTCTGGTGATGTTGGGTAGTGGTCCTGCAGGGGTGCATGATTATTGCATCTGTGTGTGTCATGGTGTGTAATGGGTGGGTGACCGTGTACCCAAGTGCTAGCATTCTTGCGTGGGGGCTTGTGTGATGATGGCTGAGGGGGCTGTTATGGGTATGTGCAGTGGGCATGCTTTAGTGATGGGTGTCCATGCTTTGTTGTGTCATGCAGGGCTTGGTGTTGGGATGTGTGGTTTGTGTTATTAGTACATTTGTGAGGAGTTGGAGTGATAGGGGAGGGGGCGAGGGTGGGGGTCTGTGATAGCATGCAGGTAGGGTGGGGGATATGATAGTTAAGATTTGACTTACCAGAGTCCATTCCTCCACCGACTCCTGTGAGGCCCTCAGGATGCAGAATCTCCAAGACCTGCTCCTCCCATGTGGTTAGTTGTGGGGGAGGAGGGGGGAGTCCGCCGCCAGTCCGCTGTACCGCGATGTGGTGTCTTGAGACCACGGAACGCACCTTCCCCCGTAGGTCATTCCACCTCTTCCTGATGTCGTACCGATTTCTTGGGTGCTGTCCCACTGCGTTGACCCTGTCGACTATTCTTCGCCATAGCTCCATCTTCCTTGCAATTGAGGTGTGCTGCACCTCTGCTCCAAATAGCTGTGGCTCTACCCGGACGATTTCCTCCACCATGACCCTGAGCTCCTCCTCCGAGAACCTGGGGTGTCTTTGCCGTGCCATGGGGTGCTGTAGGTGATGTGTGGGGTGGTGTATGTGGTGATAAGTGTGGTGATATGTAGTGATGTGTGGTGTTTTGTGCGTGGAAGTAGTGTGGGTGATGGTGTTGTGTGCCTGTGGATGCTTGGTAGTAGTTTGTAGTGTCTCTCTCTCTCCTTCTTTCTGTGTTTTTGTCATAGGGGTTTGTGGGTGATGTGGGTGTGTGTTTTATATTGTATTGGGTGTGTGGGAGTGGTGTGTGTATGTGTATCAGGTGTGTATTTCGAATTGTCCAATGTGGTTGTGTTTTGTAAGAGTGTGTGTATTTTGAGCGCGGCGGTGTGTACCGCCAATGGAATACCGCGGTTGAAAGACCGCCGCATGGATTCGTGGGTCGTGATAGTGTGGGCGTATTTCTGTTGGCGTGACGGTGGAGGTTTTGTTTTCGCCAGTTTATCACTGACCTTTGGTGTGGCCGACTTCTGTGGGTGTCTGGATTTTGTCGGATTTCGAGATGTGGGTCGTAATAGCTGTGGCGGAATTCCGCGGCCACAGCAGTGTGTTGGCGGTCTTCTGCACGGCGGTAAGCAGCTTTTACCGCCAATGTTGTAATGACCCCCCCAAGAGTGTTTTGGAATATATGAGGCATAGACATGGAAGGAACCAAAACTGACCATCACTTCCAGATCTGGAAGAGTGTGTACGAAACCAAAATGTCTGAATGATTATGTGAAATGTGTAAATTCAGTTAAATAAATGTTCCAGTGACCTAGGAGTTAAAATCAAAAACTGTACCACAAACTGTACACATAAGGGAGATGTTTATTGTCCTAAAGTATTGAATTAGCAATTATTGCTGCATTGTTAACATTTTCTTATTAAATTGTTGAGATATTTGAAAGGGAGATATTGTGTCAGTAATTGATATCTACTTTGCTCTTGGTCATTGTCTCCCGACTGAAATATTGTGCCTTGCTCGAAGCAGTACCTCGCGGCTGGAACATTAGGAGGCCAGGGTTACATAATATGGAAAGGAGGATTCAAATGTTTGGGTGCGAGAAGAACACGGGAGGCGGTTGATGTATGACTGCTTCTGTTATCACTTGTCATTCCTGCTGATGCTAGGGTTTTGAGCATGAGTAAAGAAAATCCTTCAACATACTTTGTGTTGGACGTTTTCAGTTTAACCTGTGTGACATATAAAAGGTGTGTGAACGGACCGTAAAGCGGTTGGCAGGTTTAAAGCTCATGAGCTGTGAGTCATTGGTTCAGTTTTTTGCCCTTTCCATTATTAACAGTGCATTTCATTTTAGTATAATCTCTTGTTAGTAAAATTTTATATATGAACCATCACTTACCCTCATGCCAAATCCAACCAGTGTGTGCACTTGATGAATATATGGTTGTGCAGTAATAATTGTCTTTTCTGTCTTTCTCTGCCAGGCTGTACATTGTCTCTTGTTGAAAATGTTGTAATGTGCTGGGTCCGCAGCTGGTGGTGTGAATGGTTTACTGTGTCACGTATGAAAGGAGTGTGAATGGCCTGTAAAGCGGTTGGTGCCTTTTTGTGGCTTTACAGCTCATGTGCTGTGAGTTATTGTTTCCATTTTTTTACCTTGTAATTATTAATAGTCCATTATAATTTGTTTGAAATATCTTGTTAATAAAATGTTGTATATTGAATCATCACTCATCCTTGTGCCAAATCCAGCCAGTATGTATGTGTTAAAATAATGGTAGGTTGCCATAAGATGTTTTTATTGGACTTCTTCTCTCAATTGGGACTCCAACTCACGAAAACAACCCACTCCGCTGTAAACAGGCATTGAAGCACATCACTGCTATGCTAGGTGTCACAGTGGGGCTCCAATGATGAACCATGCCACCAACTAGGTTGGTGGGTGAAGGGTCTTTTTAACAAAATCTAAGGGCATTTTTTTCACAATTTGAGTGTTTGTGACATCCTAAAAGAGACTTGATAGCGTGCTCGTTTCTTGTCTAGGGAAATCTAACAACTCTAGATATGTTCAAAAACTAGACACCCAGAGGAGTACAGGGTGGTGTGCCTCTCGTGAATCCCAACAAGCTTCCCTACCCAAAAAGCCCTGCAAACCTCAAAATGAGACTAAAAATCACACATTTTCCTTGCATTTCCATTCCATATTCTTCCAGAAACAAAAATAAACCACAAATGTCCTACTGCCCAACATACCCCTCAGTCACTGGATGAAAATGATACTTCACTTGTGTGGGTGCCCAAAGCAGAATCAGCCTAAAAACATATTTTTTAAAAACTGTGCTTATGAACATGCTATGTGCCGCCTCACTCACCACAAGTGTTTGGCCATTGCCTGTCGCAAGCACTTGGCCCATCAACGCAAGGGATGTATCATTTTTATCGGGAGCCTGAGGAGAATGCTGAGTGGTAGGAAATTTGTGGCCCCATATTCCAGAACTTTCCATCACAGGAATGTGGAAAACGTTTTTTAAACAAAATCTGAGGTTTGCAAGAGATTCTGGGTTGAAAAATGTGGTAAGAGCCACACAAGTCATCAATCCTGGATTACCCTAGGTGTCTAGTTTTTGGAAATTTACAGATTTGCTAGATTTCCCTGAGTGCCGGATGAGCTAGAGCCCAAATTCCACAGCTAGGCACATTGCAAAAAACAAGTCAGTTTTCAGTGGAAAAATGTAATGTGTCCACGTTGCGTTTTGAAGTGTTTCCTGTGATGGGTACTAGGCCTACCCACACAAGTGAGGTACCATTTCTATTGGGAAACTTGGGGGAATGCTGGGTGGAAGAAAGTTTGTGGCTCCCCTCAGATTCCCGAACTTTGAAACACAGAAATATGAGGAACATGTGTTTTTTAGATACATTTTGAGGTTTGCAAGGGATTCTGGGTAGACAAATGTGGTAAAAGCCACACGTCACCCCAATTTTTATTTCCTTAGATGTCTAGGTTTCAGAAATGTACGGGTTTGCTAGGTTTCCATAGGTGCTGGCTGAGCTAGAGCCCAAAATCCTCAGCTAAGTACATTGCAAAAACCAGTCAGGTTTCGGTGGACAAATGTGATGTGTCCATGTTGTGGTTTGGGGCATATCATGCAGCGGGCAGTAGGCTTACCCAGACAAGAGAGGTACCATTTTTATCAGGAGACACAGGGGAATGCTGGGTAGAATTATGTTTGTAGGTCCCCTCAGATTCCAGAACTTTGCATCATGAGATGTAAAGTAAGTGTGTTTTAGACAAATTTGGAGGTTTGCATGGGATTGTGGGTGGAAAACTGTGGTAAGAGCCACACAAGTCACTTCATCCTGGATTCCCCTAAGTCCTTAGTTTTCAAAAATGTTCAGGTTTGCTAGGTTACCCTAGGTTCTGGCTGAGTTAGAGCCCAAAATCCACAGCTAGGCATGTTGCAAAAAAACAGTCAATTTTCAGTGGAAAAATGTGATGCGTCCACATTGCGCTTTGGGGTGTTTCCTGTTGCAGGCATTAGGCCTACCCATATAAACAAGGTACCATTTTTATCAGGAGACTTGGAGGAACACAGAATAGCAGAACAAGTGTTATTACCAATTGTCTTTCTCTGCATTTGCGCCTTCCAAATATAAGACAGTGTGTAAGAAAGAAGTAATTTTGAGAAATGCTCTCTAATTCACATGCTAGAATGGGTACCCACAAATTCAGAGCTGTGCAAATAACCACTGCTGTAAACTCCATATTTTGTGCCCATTTCGGAAGAACATATGTTTTTCACTTTTATATTTTACCAAACTAATTGATGTGTACCCGGTACACAATAAAAACCCATTTCAAAGTGCAGCTCATTTATTGGCTCTGGGTACCTCAGGTTCTTAGTGAACCTACAAGCCATAAATATCCCCCAACCCCAAGGGTCCAGTAGACATAACAGTGTATTGCTTTCAAAAATCTGCCATAGCTGGAAAACATTACAGATGAAAACGCAGACAAAAAAATGCTTTTTTTCACAACTCAATTTCAATTCGTTTTTTATTTCAATGCTTACTTTCTATGGGAAAACGTTGAAGGATCTGCACAAATTACCCCTTGCTGAATACAGAATGTTGTCTAGCTTTCAGAAATGTATAGCTTTCCAGGATCCACCATTGGTTTAACACCCATTTCTGTCACTAATTGAAATGAGGTTGAAAGCACACAAAAAAAAAAAATAGGGGTTTTTCCCAGAAAAATGTCAAAACTGTGTTGAAATGTATGTTTTCTGATTCTATTCTGTCTGTTTCTGAAAGCTGGGAATGTGGTGATTTTAGCACTGCAAGTCCTTCGTTGATGCCATTTGCAGGGAAAAAACAGGTACTTTCTTCTGCAGCTCTTTTTCCCATGTTTCCCCAATAAACCCAAACTTAGCTGTACTTTGGTTACTTTCTCTGTCCCCTTGATAACGCGTCCAGCCCTTATAAATTACCTGTACCTGGACACGTTGGAGGTCGGTGAATCTTTTACCGAGTCGGGCTCTCCTCATCCTAAAATAGTCGAGTCACTCAGATCAATAATCAATAACTACTGTAATCGGTAATCAATACTCAATTAATAGATCAATATAGCACATCAGAAATCAATAACAGTTGGTATTTCGGCGCACCATGACCTTTCAGTCATGAATAACCACACCAGTTTATTAAAAGTTAGTGAATTTATTTCCCTATATTAACAAAGCTAGCACGATATATATATGTCTCAAAACCAATTGATATATGTATATGAACATTACTAGCTGTCCATAACGGCGGAAGAAACGCAATCTACGTAAAATCTGAATAATGATACACTCAGTTATCGCAATGCAAATCACCAATATGACTAACTGTATTTGACTAATTGCATACATTGGTCAGCATAACAAGATTTCAAATTAGCATGATACATCGAATGAGTACCTCGACTAACCTCTAGTTAGCATTGGCATGTGGGACTTCATGCAAAACTAATTTAGTCAACACAAATTTGGAAAACTTCTAGCTAGGACCCTATCAAAATTAGCAGTTGGTACCTAAAAGGAAAAACATAATGCATAATACATTTATCCTTTCATATTTACCAAATACAATCAGCATTCAAGAAAAGTCTTCGTCCTTCAGGTACCGGTTGATCAGCATGGGGCAAATTTCAAAGGGGCAAAGTTAAGGGCAAACTTCCTTGCAGCGGCAAGGAGAATAGGGCAAAGTTACTGCATGGGCAAGACGGGGGCAAATCAAAGTTAAAGTCTCTAGGGTGAGAATTCTTAAAGTCTCTGTCTCTCAGATAGAGAAAAGGGCATCAGGGTGTCGTCCAAAATGGAGTCTGGCATCAGGCTTCAAACTGGCATCGAGGAAAATGGCTGACTTCTCTTTGTCCGGTGGGTTTAAGTAAGAAACATTCCAAATTCTGCAGGGTCTTCCATTGGAGGGTTCATAGGTTGGCTTCAAATTGTCCAATCAAAAATTGTCTTTTACTAGCGCTCATTTATGCATACACTGTCCTTGGAGCCTTGGAACACAAATTGTATCATGGTTTGCCAATTATTTTACTATCTGTACCTTCATTGTCCGCACCTGCAGAGACTGACCTTGTATCAAAGGGGATGAAACCGGCCTAGCACGAAACCTTGGAGATAAGTGTACCAGTCAGCTCTACTGGAAAAATACAACTTCAAGCAAGAATATATGTTTCATTAGTTCAAGGACAAAAAAACACGCAGTTAGAATTTGAAACCGGGCAACTAGGCCAAAGCCTGTACTAAATTTAAGCTAAGCAAAACAGTTTTCAAACAAGAAATCATGGCATACATTTGCGATTATGACGGATTACTACATTTTCAATACTTCATGATTAATAAAGTTCGTTTACAATGATGGCGAACTACCCCGAGGGCACAATTTCCCTCGTACATTATTTTCTTTACTAAAATCACACTACATTACACGTTTTGATTATACGATATGTATGAATATATGTCGGACCTTCTTTTTTCTGCGTCATCAATCCCTCCTCTGATGACTAATTATGTCATCACATCAAATCTACCCACAAATTTTATTCCATTAAAATTCTGTATAGTAATTTGGCACTTCAGTCAATTCCCTTTTTCTTTTGGTCCCTTTTGACTTTTCTCAATATATTTCCACCATTTTGTTCTCTATTTTCTCTTCTCTTTTTCTTTTGTTCCTTGCTTTTAACATTTTGAAAGCTTTCCATATTCCCCAAGAACCTAATAAACAAATTAATATTATTAATATTCCCTTTACTATTTTTAGTAACAATCCGTTCCAAACGTTGCTGAGCCAATTTCCCACAGAAGCAAATCTTTTTCCAACTTTCTCCCAAACTCCGGGTTCTTTCAATTCCTTTAAATCTACACTTTCTTTAGTTAAATTTGTAAGCATCGTTCTAATTTTCCCACTGCTGTCTGGTATATATGTACAACAGTGACGTGTACCAAGCATTTTGCAAACGCCGCCATCCTTTGCTAAAAGAATGTCTAAGGCAAGCCGATTTTGAAGAGTCATAGCTCTTTCTGCAGCAAGTTCAGCATCCATCAGGATTATAGCTCCTGAAAACTTTGTCAGCATGTTATCCACAATAGTAGACAACTTTCGTATTTTTATTGAATTCAATATGACTCCTACTGAAGGAATCAATGCTCCAAATATATCTCCTACCACACCAGAAGCTGTCTCCCTTTTCTGAACATGATGTGATTCAGACAGCCTTGGAAATTTCTTTAAGTCGTCTAGTTGGTAAACCTTTGGGAACACTATTCCCAAATAACACCTCCCATACCATCCTTTAGGAAGACGATAATAGGCGTTGAGTCCACAAATATAATATACTCCAGGAATAACTGGGTCTTGTCCATTCAGCATGAACGTCCACTTAGATTGAAATGCATACGTATGTTTGCATTCACTCGTTCCCACAAAAACTGTGTCATAATATGATTGATGTCTATGTATACAAAATCTTCCTACATGCAATGTATCTAAAGCTATTTTCCCTTGTGTCTTTATTGCAGCAAAAGCATAATTATCTACAGACGTTCTTTCGTGTAATTCCCTCTCTAATTTCTCCTTCATTTCATTCTTCCTATCATCAGTGCGGTCTAAAAATTCTATTTCTACTGGTGAAAGCAAGCATGTAAGGTTCTCTCTATGTGCGTGAGCTGTGTGAAAAGGTGACATTGGTTTGAAGAATTCCCTCATTAATTTGGCATAATAATCTCGAGCTATCTTACTTAGGTGCCCTATTATGGGGACATATGCAAAAGTAACATCGTAATTAGTATAGAAATAATGAATGTCCTTTTGAGCATAAAATCTGGAAGCTATTATACTACATGTAATTCCATACGTAAGAGGCATGCTGTGATACGTTACCCCTTCCACTACTGAGGTAGGTATTTGTGTACACACATAACAATCTTTCGCATCCATGGTCTCAACATACTCACTCAGTAAGCGATAGAAAACGTTAGATGAAAGTTCCTTCTTATCATGCAAGTGTCTCTCGTCTTACTCAAGTCTCTTCAGAGCTGTTAGTTCAGTAACGATAATAGGTTTAGAAGTAGAAGCATCATTCGTTTCACTCTCATTTTTACCATGCATTCCAAGAACTATAGCTACAATTATTAGTACGCATGCAGTTATTAATTCTATACACATGTATTTACAACACTTCATCTTACGCCCCTGTGTAGTGAAGCTAGTCATGATCTGTATAGAATCAGAAAGTTGAAGACACTTTATCAAAGCGTGTTTGCAGGTATTTACAAAGCTGAACGAGTTCAATGTTCACACAGTTTCTTTAGCAGCTTAGTCTCTTATCGGTTAGCAGCGTTGTCTCAAGATCGGTTTCAAAGTCAATCAAGTTCGCAATGTCTTAGCCGGTTGAAAAGTCAATCAGGTGATCAATGGTTTCAATCAACAGAGTCCATAAAGTTTTTATTTCCAAAATGAAGTTCTGCCTCTTCGTTCTCAAGACTGAGGGATACGAATTCGTCTGACCAATCGTTATTGGCTGCGTATGCCCACTCCGGACCGGAATACCTCCTGCTCGGTATCCTTTTTCTTTTCAATTTTGCATCTCTCTTTGATTCTTTCTCACTGGTACTTTTCTCTTTGGCCAAGTCCTTTTCTTCACTTGGTGTTGGTACTACGACAGACACTTCCTTTCTTTTCTCTTTCACACTTGGCCCTTCACTGTCATTCAACGTTTCTCTAGTTCTTAATTTTACTGGCGATATGCTTGGTCTTCTTTTTGCACTGTGTCCACTTGATGGACCTGCAATCTCTTCTGAAGGAGTTTGAGCAGTTTCGTTCTGTTCTGCCTTGTCCCCTCCTTCTGGGGAGTCAATCAGGTTTTCCTTTTCTTTTTCTGTATCGTCTGCTTCTGGGAAAGCCCTCCTCTGATCAGGCTCTCCTGCTTCTTCACCTGTTTCGAGCCCTTTGTCACCGTTACTTTCTTCAGGCTCTTTGTCACTTTCAGCTGCTTCAGGCTCTTTGTTACCTTCAGCTGCTTCGTCGCTGTCTGAGGCTCCTCCTTGGTCTTCCCCAAGTGAATCAGTTGCTTCGTCCTCAGAGAATATTTCTCCCTCCTCTATTTCTGCCTGTTCGCTTCTAGTTCTTTTTCGCTCTGTCTCAGCGCTTGGTACTTTGTTATCAGGTACTGGCAACTTCAGCGCTTCAACTTCCTCGTCTGTGGGACACAATACCCTCTTTGTGTGACTGGCGTGAATCCAGTTGGGAACTCCCGCACACTTCACAGCAGTGGTAGTCGTCAAAATCACTTGAAAAGGTCCTTTCCAACGGGGTTCCAAACACGACTTCCTCACGTGCTTCTTTATCACGACCCAGTCGCCTGCTTTCAGGGCATGTCCTGGACCTTGGATCGGTGGCAAGGTGGTTGCCTCCACCCGGTGAGAGAAAGATCGAACCACATCAGCTAGACCTTTGCAGTAGTCTAACACCATATCATCTGTAATATTCAAAAGCGCATTTGTAGGAACTGCTGGAAGTCTCATAGCTCTGCCCATGAGAATCTCGTGTGGGGACAGTCCAGTCTTTCTGTCAGGGGTGTTTCTCATTGACATTAGTACCAAAGGCAATGCGTCAGGCCATTTCAAGTTTGTTGATGCGCATATTTTCGCCATTCTTGATTTCAATGTGCCATTCATTTGCTCCACTAGACCTGATGCTTCAGGGCGGTAGCTACAATGCAGCTTTTGCTCAATGTTCAATGCCGCACAAAGCAATTTTATTACTTCATTATTGAAGTGACTTCCCCTATCTGATTCTAAAGAGATCGGGAATCCAAAACGTGGTATTAACTCTCTCAAGAGTAGTTTTGCAACTGTGAGACTATCATTTCTGCGTGTAGGGTATGCTTCAATCCAGTGACTAAAAATGCACACAACCACCAACACATACTTCAAGCCTCCATGCACAGGCATCTCAATGAAGTCCATTTGCATCCTGCTGAATGGACCCCCTGCTCTTCCAATGTGGCTCAAATTTACTACTGTTCCCTTCCCTGCGTTCATCTGTTGGCAAATGACGCAACAATGGCAAACTGCTTCAGCAACTTGACGGAATTTGGGGTTAAACCAATCAGTTTTAAACAACCTAATCATGGCATCCCTCCCAAGATGAGCTTGTCCATGGTAAAATCTGGCTATCTGTGTCAAAAGGCTGTTTGGAAGAACGAATTTCCCTTCACTGGAAACCCATAATTCATCTAGTCTCTTTACACATTGTGATTTGGTCCACGAGAGTTTCTCATCCTCACTGACATCATTCTGTAAGGATTTCAATTCGTCCATCGTATCTACCACCTTTAGGGCAAATATTTCGCTTGGTTCGAGTTCTGGTTCACTTATCAAATTCCATTCATCCCTAAGCAATATACAGTTCAATGCGCAAAACCTTGCGACTTGATCCGCATATCCATTTCCCAGAGAAACATAATCTTGTCCCTTCGAGTGTGCACTGCATTTCACCACTGCTACTTCTCCTGGCAGTTGGATGGCATGTAACAATTCTTTTATTCTTTCACCATTTTTCACTGGTGATCCTGAAGAGGTCATGAAGCCTCTCTGCGACCACAATTGTCCGAAATCATGCACTATTCCAAACCCGTACTGGCTGTCAGTGTAAATGGTAACTTTCATTAATGCAGAGAGTTGGCAAGCTCTAGTAAGGGCTACCAATTCTGCTACTTGTGCAGAGTAAACTCCTTGAAGCCAAGATGCTTCCAAAACACCTGTTACCGTGCATACAGCGTACCCTGCTTTCAATACACCCAGTGCATCTCTTAAACATGAACCATCGACAAAAATAATTTGATCATTTTCTTCCAATCGGGTATCTTTGATATCGGGTCTTGGTTTGGTGCAAAATTCAGTCACCTGAAGACAGTCATGCTCGATGTCTTCAGCGTTCTCAATTTCAGCATTTTCACTGGGAAACAAGGTTGCTGGATTCAACGTAGTGCACCTTTTGAGCTGCACATTAGGTGATCCCAGAATTATTGTTCGTACCTTGTGAGTCTAGCACCAGTCATGTGCTGTGTTCGGGAACGTGTCAAAAGTATCTCAACTGAGTGAGGGACCATGACTGTTAAAGGGTGTCCCATCACTATTCCTTCACTCTGAGTGAGGCTGATACCAACTGCGGCTACGGCGCGCAAGCACCCTGGCAGTGCTGCTGCGACCGGATCCAAAGTAGCTGAAAAATATGCTACTGGTCTGTTTACGCCACCATGGGCTTGGGTCAAGACAGACAAGGAACATGCATCACGTTCATGACAAAACAATGTGAAAGGCTTTGTGTAGTCAGGCATACCTAAAGCTGGAGCCCTGCACATGCATTCTTTCAATTCAATAAAAGCATCCATCTCCTCCCCTTTCAGTTCAATTTCATCCAATGCATCCTTCTGGGTCAGTTTCAGTAAAGGTTTTGCTAATGTTGAGAAGTTGGGAATCCATTGGCGACAGTAGCTCACCATTCCCAAAAACTTCCTCACCTCCCTCCTCGTCTTTGGGGGACTCATTTGAAGTACACTTGTTATTCTTTCCTTCATTATTCTCCGTGGCCCTTTCTCTATTTGGTGACCCAAATATTTCACTTTCTTCTGACAGAACTGTAATTTTCAAGGAGACACCTTGTGTCCATTCCTTCCCAAATGGTTCAATAGGGCAATGGTGTCAGCTGTGCAGTCACTTTCTGTCTTGGATGCAATCAGTAAGTCGTCAATGTACTGTACTAGGGTTGACTCGAATGGCAATTCTAACGCTTCCAAGTCTTTCTTTAGAATCTGATTGAAAATTGACGGTGACTCCGAAAACCCTTGAGGAATTCAACACCAACTGTAGACTCTGTCTAAGAATTTGAAACAAAAGAGAAATTGGCTGTCCTCATGAAGAGGCACCGAAAAGAATGCTTGTGACAAGTCGATGACTGAGAACCACTCGGCATCACAAGGGACTTGAAACATTATCACAGCTGGATTTGGTACTACAGGGCAACATTTAATTATTATGTCATTTATTTTCCTCAAGTCCTGCACAATTCAGACCTTTCCACTTGGCTTTATTAGTCCCATAATTGGTGAATTACATGGACTGCTTAACACTTCTTTCAGTACTCCCTGTTTTACAAACTCATCAATGAGTTGGGCGACTTTCATGAGGGTTTCTTGTGCCATATGGTACTGTGGGGTCTGGGGAAAGGTTACATTGGGTTTTACAGTCACTTTCACTGGTTCCACTCCTTTCACCAATCCCACCTCTTTTCCTGTCATATCCCACACTTCTTTTCCAACTGTTTCCTGTAACTCAGCAGGAATATCTGCTTCAGTGATCATCGGATAAAGGGTAATCAGGGGATATTCTTCATCGACAGTTTCTACTTCGTCCCCTTCTACACTGTCCTCTTCTTCCCCATCACTGCTCGTCTGAATTTTAATTCCATCGTTTGAACACATAATCGAACATCCCAATTTGCACAATAGGTCTCTCCCTAACAGTGATATCGGGCTTGAGTCACATACCACAGAATTATGTGTCCCTTGATAGTTACCAATTCTGACTTGTACTGGATCTGTGATTGGGTTTGTCAGGTACCTGTTTGCTACTCCCACTACTTGAACTGTTCTCCCTGAAAGTGGCAAATTTGGCACTTCAATGCTCCTAACAGTGGAACGTGTAGCTCCTGTGTCAACCAAGAATGAAACGCGATGACCCTTAACTCTTCCCTCCACATACGGACCCTTTTGATCAACTTCCAAAGATGCTGCAAGCACACAATTTCCCTCCTCATCTAAACTTCCACTCTCCCATACATCGTTTATTCCATTCTCGCTGTGTAGTGGGAATTGGTGTGCTGTGTCATTCTGACTCATTCCCTGACCCGTGACCTGTTGAGGAAGCATTGCTTGCTGCTGATTCATTGGTGCTAAGGGTATTTGCATTTGCTGATTAGGTACCATAGGAAACTGCTGTTGCATTGGCTGCAATTGTGTCATTTGCACACGAGGCATTTGCACCTGTTGCGGTTGCATGGGTTGTAAACCCTGCATCTGGTTTATATTGTTTTGAAAATTTGGGTTCGGACCTCTCAATTTTTGTCCTCTCATAGTCTGGAATGCATTGACATCATTGTTTTGCTGACCTACACCTTCCTGCACCACCATTGGGCACTCCCGTTTCCAATGCCCGACGATTCCGCACGTGTGACAAGGCATCACCTTCTTCATTGCCTGTATACCATTTGGAATCATAACGGTATTCAAATCAGGACCATTATTCACAAAACCTCCTCGGCCTCTGCCTCTCATCTGCGGCTGAAACATAGCATGTCCCTGCTGCTGCGGCATCTGTTGTTGAAAACCTTGCAAACCTTGTAAACCTGTCTGAGCTGCTCTGAGCTGCATCACCATCACCTTTTCTTTCAATCTTTTCTGTTTGGTCTCAATCTCATCACTGCAGTATTTCGCATAATTCCACACTTCATCGATCGACTTTGACTGCCAACAAATCAAATGCGATTTAATCATCTGGCTAATTTCGGGTCTCAGCCCTTCCACAAACCTGAACACAAAATGGAGCATGTCCTTTGGCTCAATCGTTTCCGTGCCACTGTAATTTTTAAACGCTTTCAACAACCTCTCATAATACGCGTGTATAGATTCTTTAACCTCTTGGGCGGTCCTGTCAATCCTTTGCCAATCCACATTTTTCGACGCAACCTTGGTTTTCAAGTGCTCAATCACCTTGTGGTACAAACTCATTACCGTAGGTGATGGCGCACCTGTGTCCCTATCTCTCTCTGGTTCACTCGTTGGCCAACCTACAGCCCTTTTACAATCTTCCCACAAATCTGCCGGAACCACAATTTCAAATAAAGTATTCAGGTCTTCCCAGAGACACTTCGCGAGTTTCACAAATCTATCCGTTTGTTGATACCACTCAATCGGCTTCTCTCTTAATTTGGGAAAGTCATCCATAAAGGATTGAATATCGCACCTGTGCCATGGTACATGTACAAGTTTTCCCCCTGCTGTCTCTCTCATTGGTAACATAGTTATCAGATCGTCATTCTGTTGTTCTTTCTCATTCCGTTCTAGAGTATTTTCTTTCTTTTTGTCCTTTTTCTTAACCCATCTACTTTCCCACTTGTCTAAACATCTCCAGACCTGTGCACTCTGCAATATCTCCTTAAGGTGTGTTTTCATCCCTGCGGATCTCATGTGTTCAAAATCTTTTGTCTCAAAATCTAACCTGTAACTTCTGCTCAGGTGTTTAGTCTTACCTATATCGATCTTGTTTCTGTCTGCAATTTCTTGTAACTTCTTATGTATGTTGCTCACTTCTCTTGTAATCCTAGGGCACATGTATCTTAGTTCTTCCTCTGTGTATGATTCTAATCTGTTCAAACCCATTGTTCCCTCTACCAGTTCATCTGCCTCCATCCCAACCTTATTTTATTCAGGTATTCTTCTCCCTTCCCGCTTGATGTACTCTGTGGGGAGTTCAGGCTGTTGAACCATTGTGTTAACTGTTGCACGTTCAGTCCCATCAGTGTAGCAGTTACATCAACTGCCACTGATGGTTTCTGTAATGTTTCAGTCTGTGAGGTTAACGGTACTAATAGTGGTGGATGTGACCTTACTACGGTTGACGGAGCACAAATTGGAATTGGACTAAATTCCGACAAGGACCCAGATCCATTTGGCAGTGCTGCTATCGGAGTTGTCTCTGGAGTGGTTTCTATGCATCTTCTCCCTGTCCCATTCTGTATCATTAACCCTTGGTCGCTGGTGCTTGAATTTGCCTGTATGTACAGTGGTACTGGTGGACCTACAGTGATAGGTAGAGATATTGCATCTGGATTCTGTCTGTTCCCCGAATTCTGTGGCATGTTAATCCCCACATTGTGGTTCATCATTGCTGGCATACCTAACTGGCTTTCTACTACTCGCACTTCTTGTGTCTGCTTTTGGGGCATTGAGAACTGTGTTGATTCAGCTTGAATCAATGTCGGTCTCTGATAGTTTTGTCCTCCGTGCGCCATTGAATCAGAAGTCATTCCCATGTTATGCTCATCACAACATTGCCTTTGAACCTGTGTCTGATGGTTATCAGCAGGTTTCAATGTAGGCACGTCTGGGTATATTCTCTGAATCTGTGGTATTCGTGGTGAGAAAGGCATGTCGGAGCTGCTCGGCCTCTGAGATATTCTCAAATTTGGTGTTACATTACCCTGTATTGGTTCTGGAGGGGCAGTACTAGTGCTTGAGCCTTTTTCGCTTTCCACGTATGGTGGTGGGCGATCATTCAGCAATTGTATAATGAACTCCTCATCATCTGACTCGTCTCCCCTTTTCGAGTTTCTATTGCTTTCTCTTTCTCTGGACTGACTCCTGTTTGTCTTATAGGTGGCTTTCCTTCCTTCCGTCTCCGCTTCATCGGTAATCGCTGGAAACAATTTAATCCCCTGCAATACGTCTGATCTCCAAACCTTTTGTGTGCTGTCCCACCTAGCATCCGCTAGTGTCTTTTCTACTTTTCTTATTCTTGTCTCAAATTTCTTTTGTTGTTGGTTTCTAGCTATTAGCTCCCAAATTGCTAGTGCCTCAAACTGTGCTGGTCTTGGAGGTACTTTCATGTCGTATAGCGCAAATCTCAGATTTTCTAAAACTCTTAGATTAAACGACCCGTGGATGGGGAACGCTTCACTTCCATGTTTCTCTGTTAATTTGCACCATTGTTTTAACCAAAGACATGGCGCTACACCCTTTTCTTCAATGACGATGTAAGCTGGTGTACCCTCAGGCGGTGTTTCTTCTCCTACATTTGCTTTAATATAAACATCTCCCCTCATGGCACTCTTAAATGCTTTGAAAAATTTCATCTTTCCGTCTTTTGTTTTTCTAAAATATGTAATCAATAAGCGACTTTAATTCCCGGAATACTCTTCGCTTGCCTTTCCCCTTCCAATTGCGCTTCACGGACTGTGTCCAATCCGTGCGCGACCCTTCTCACCAACCGACCTATCCCAGCGCGGCTCCTAGTGACGTCACACTCACACACTGTGGCTGACAAAGTCTCGCGGCTTGTCCACTTTTCATTCGGCTTCACTCATAAACTAATTTCTGCAATATAACGCGAGCACTTAACCAAAAGAATAAACAGATCTGTCGGTTTACTACAGGAAAGGTAATACAATCGCTTCAGAAACCGTAGGGATTTTTCACTAGCCTCTGCAGTTATTCCATCTTTCTCAGTTTCCCACTTTCGCAAGCAAAATTTGACCCGCAAACTTAACTCTCAACTGATCAATGAACTATTCTAGTGCACTTTAGAATTCGTCAAATCTCAAAGTCGAAGTTTTCTTTCACTCTGCAACATTCATACCGACTTGTTGACCACGCCCGATCAACCTATTAAACCTGACCAGATCACAACATCAAACAAGTGTCACATACACTTTTCAACATACTCCGGAGTCTCTTGACCTCGCAGGGCCCGTCTCAACATCAACAACCACGTGGACAATTTTTTCTGCTCAAATCGCTACACACACGTGAAGTTCGACGACTTCCCTACTCTCACACCTTTGGAGTAACACTCCTCTAATATCTTTTAACCCCCCTAAAATCCTCACAAACTTCTCAATTAATCTGCGGCGATAAGCTGTGCAAGCGCAAAACCCTAACTTCACTCATACCGTCACTAGAAACGCCGAGACCATTCTCATACCTCCATGTTCCTCATTCGCAAGCTCCGAGATTCCGGGAAAGTCATTGGGAACTTAGGGCATCATCATCTCTCCAACTTGTTTTATGAAAGAAAATTCTAACTTGACTCTGTCTGTCGTTCGGATGGGGTCCCAAAGGGCTAAACCATCAATCTCTGCTACCATCTACTGATAACGCGTCCAGCCCTTATAAATTACCTGTACCTGGACACGTTGGAGGTCGGTGAATCTTTTAACCGAGTCGGGCTCTCCTCATCCTAAAATAGTCGAGTCACTCAGATCAATAATCAATAACTACTGTAATCGGTAATCAATACTCAATTAATAGATCAATATAGCACATCAGAAATCACTAACAGTTGGTATTTCGGCGCACCATGACCTTTCAGTCATGAATAACCACACCAGTTTATTAAAAGTTAGTGAATTTATTTCCCTATATTAACAAAGCTAGCACGATATATATATGTCTCAAAACCAATTGATATATGTATATGAACATTACTAGCTGTCCATAACGGCGGAAGAAACGCAATCTACGTAAAATCTGAATAATGATACACCCAGTTATCGCAATGCAAATCACCAATATGACTAACTGTATTTGACTAATTGCATACATTGGTCAGCATAACAAGATTTCAAATTAGCATGATACATCGAATGAGTACCTCGACTAACCTCTAATTAGCATTGGCATGTGGGACTTCATGCAAAACAAATTTAGTCAACACAAATTTGGAAAACTTCTAGCTAGGACCCTATCAAAATTAGCAGTTGGTACCTAAAAGGAAAAACACAATGCATAATACATTTATCCTTTCATATTTACCAAATACAATCAGCATTCAAGAAAAGTCTTCGTCCTTCAGGTACCGGTTGATCAGCATGGGGCAAATTTCAAAGGGGCAAAGTTAAGGGCAAACTTCCTTGCAGCGGCAAGGAGAATAGGGCAAAGTTACTGCATGGGCAAGACGGGGGCAAATCAAAGTTAAAGTCTCTAGGGTGAGAATTCTTAAAGTCTCTGTCTCTCAGATAGAGAAAAGGGCATCAGGGTGTCGTCCAAAATGGAGTCTGGCATCAGGCTTCAAACTGGCATCGAGGAAAATGGCTGACTTCTCTTTGTCCGGTGGGTTTAAGTAAGAAACATTCCAAATTCTGCAGGGTCTTCCATTGGAGGGTTCATAGGTTGGCTTCAAATTGTCCAATCAAAAATTGTCTTTTACTAGCGCTCATTTATGCATACACTGTCCTTGGAACCTTGGAACACAAATTGTATCATGGTTTGCCAATTATTTTACTATCTGTACCTTCATTGTCCGCACCTGCAGAGACTGACCTTGTATCAAAGGGGATGAAACCGGCCTAGCACGAAACCTTGGAGATAAGTGTACCAGTCAGCTCTACTGGAAAAATACAACTTCAAGCAAGAATATATGTTTCATTAGTTCAAGGAAAAAAAAACACGCAGTTAGAATTTGAAACCAGGCAACTAGGCCAAAGCCTGTACTAAATTTAAGCTAAGCAAAACAGTTTTCAAACAAGAAATCATGGCATACATTTGCGATTATGACGGATTACTACATTTTCAATACTTCATGATTAATAAAGTTCATTTACAATGATGGCGAACTACCCCGAGGGCACAATTTCCCTCGTACATTATTTTCTTTACTAAAATTACACTACATTACACGTTTTGATTATACGATATGTATGAATATATGTCGGACCTTCTTTTTTCTGCGTCATCACCCTCCAGGCGAATCCAGAAACCCTGGGTACTTTTAGAATCCCCAGGATGTTGGAAAAAAGAGCACAAATTTGGTGTGGATAGCTTATGTGAACAAAATGCTAGGGGGGGGCTAAGCGAGAACCACCCCAAAAAATGGTTCAGCACGAGAAAAGGCCTAGCAGCAAAGAAGTTAAAGTCTGCCTGGTCACAATCAATATTGACTTTTTTCAATTTGCCAGGAACATCCTTCCTCAAGCTAAAACTACTGCACCCATTCCCCCTCAATACATTTAAAGTACTTTGGTTGCATCCTGTGACACGGGTTCGTCAATAAAATGTCGATTCGAGTCATTATGGGGTCTTTAGGCAACCCTAACCCCATAAACGTATGCTTGTCATTCATAAATTAGCCGGTTGTTATGCTGGGAACATTAGACCTTTTATGAGCAAAAAAATACCTCAGGTAGCAGCCCACCCTCTTCTGCTATTCTCAAAGTGCACTAACTTTTGGAAACATTTTCATCTGACAACTGTTTCTTCATACGGAGATTCACTGCTCCATTGTTTCTACTCTCAATTCCCAAGCCTCAGTTTCAAGTACAACAACGCATTAAACCACCCTAACCACCTGCTCATTCTCTAACCCGCCTTCCGTTTGATTTGCCCCTCATCGCCTACGTCACGTGCGCCCGCCCATTCCCAGCTGTACCGCCCCTTCTCCGCCCCAGGCTCCCAGTGCCCCGCCTCCGCGTTGCCAGGGGTGTAGCGTCCATAGTAACAGGTCAAGATGCAGGAAGAAGAGGCTGCAGCGACCGCGGACAGCATTATCAGCCAATTTAACACCTATGAGGATTTTCTGGACTCGCAGATCACCCCACTGGACCTCTACTATCTTGAGGTATGTACCCCCGGTCTGAGTGTGCAACTCATAGTGGAGGCCCGCAGGCCGAGGGCTAGAGAGGAACGGGAGGAAAGGAGAGAGCAGCATGGGAGGAGTTTAAGGTGGAGAGAGTAGGGAGGGCGTGCCTCAGCTGTAAAAACTTGGATGTCTTTTTTAACAGTCCGTTGTCTCTGTTCCCATTCAAAAACAAGGTTTCTCTCTGAACATTTATTAGTCTTCCTGGATTAAAACGCCACTTGGTAGCCACTGTAACTACTACAACAGAAAGTGATTTAAATGGTCAGGTCAGACCAGTCCTATATATTGCCAAAACTGTTTTATTACAAGTCAGGCTTCTCCCGACGTGTTTCAGACTTAGCCTGAATCGCGGGTCATGGGAGTACAATGCCACCAAAAGTGACATGCAAACAGTAGAAACAAAGAGTCACAGTACTCTGCTATTACACATACCGGTGAAAACAAAAGCGCCATATTAGAAAGGGCCAAATTTGGTATGAATGTGGACCTTGTATAATACAGTGCCAAAATAGGTATTATACTTATAAATGCTCAATGTTAAGAAAAACACACACAACCCGGCCGCAACCACCCCCGCAAATTGCTCATCATAATGAAATGAATGTAAACATGTTAGCAACTCTACATTGAACTATACGCGGTATCCCGCACTTTTGTAAGGCACTGCAAACAAAATTCAACGCGGGTGATTCCGGTCGGGTTCTAGAGGACTTTTGCCTCTTATCCGCCTCCGCGCGCACAGCTGGCTCTCGATGTCTTCCTGGGTATTTTGCCAGGTTGTTTTCACATCACGCATACGATGCGTGTACAATGTTAAACTTAGCAAGACTGCGTCATTGTTGTCATACTCCATATTATGTAATATATTATTTAAATTTCATTGGATTATGACATTTCGCCAGTATTGTGTAACACAATGTATATATATATATATATATATATATATATATATATATATATATATATATATATATATATATATATATATATATATATATATATATATATATGTTTTTATACAGTACAGATATGTACACATACAGCGTCGGATTTATTGCAAATGAAAGGTACTTGGACAAATTAAACTGTGTGACAAGGTGCATTGTCTGTTTTTTCTGTGTCGCCTCCTGGCACATCAAGCAGCTGCGGCGGTGGAGCACAAGAGGGGCAGGGCAACAAGAGATGGGACACGGGCCTCTCCCGGCCCACTCCTAGAGACGCTACTGCTCATGAAGCAGGTCAAGAAAGATGGAAACGAGGACCCAAGAGAATAAAAACAGGGGGCAAGATGACCTAGACCATAGTCTACCGCCCATGCCCCACCCAGCTACTCTCTTCATGTGCAGGAACTGTTATCATATTGACTGGTTTTGTTTGATGTTTGTTGTATTTGAGAATGAATTAGGACTGCTCCTTCTGAGTAAGTTAATGAGTAGGCATTGTCTGCACAGACAGTAAAGCAAGTATATGTGTATCTCCATGCTTATATGCAAGTTATGAATTATTTTTTTCAGTTGCATGTTTTATTGTGACGTATCCAGGTGTATCTCTTAATGAGTCACAATGATAAAAGTTTTCATTCTTCCCATAGAGCAGACCAACATACAACAAAATATGTCACAGATATCCTACGTGGCACAATCATGTCTATTACATACATGCCAACTTTTTACAACTGGAAAGTGGGAGATTTTGAAAAAAACATACTGGAAATGCATTTTCCCGATTAGCATACATTGAAACAAAACCAATTTTAGGCAAGAGAGAGGAAAAATAAGCACATTTTCTGCTTCAAAAATTGGGGATCTCCCGCTTGAATCAGGTCTTTTAGCTTGTACCGGTGTTAATAAAAAGGCCCGGGGATCTCCTCTCGTGGCCATTAACCAGCTTCCTGTGTCGTGTGGAGTTCGTAACCTTCAGTGTGTTCATCGTCGGCGTTAGACCTCAATACCCATAAATACCTTAAAGACTTAACAGTGTCCGGACTACTTTATCTGTTTAGTTTCCACGCAACGCAATCTTGCTGCATTTTGCATAGTGTGATCGCGCTGTTTTTTTTTTCTTTACAACGCCAATAGCTCTAACTCGAGCTAATGCTGGACCCGTTGCATTGAAAATACTTGTTTGTCCTTGGGGTTTGTGTTTACAAACCCCTCTTACTTTGTAGTCAAAGAAAGAAAAGTAAGATGAATTATTTGCAGAGGTACAGATGCTTGAAGGGAAAGCCTGTAAGATGTATTTTGTTTGTAACACACAACAAAATGTAAACTCCTGCAAATGAAATGTACACATTCAGAAACTAGGAAATCAAACATTAAGCCCACCTTTTGTAATTCTGAAGTGTGATGGAAACAAAGATTTTAATAGGATCATAACAAATCAAGACAATTTATATGGCGGTACATAAATGATAAATATTCACTGAAACCCGATATCCACATATTATCAGTTGTGTGTCATATAGTTATTTATCAGTAAAACTGTATGTCTCTGAAAATGTAGTCGCATCTCAATGGAAAATGTGTTGTCAGTAAATGACAGTGCACTGCCACACAATGCTTTAGTTACATTAAAAAGTTGACTGCCTCATATCCATTAAAGCTGGGTGGGCCGCAAAAGCTTGTAGTACTAAAAAGTGGGTCATGATTCTAAAAAGTATTGGAACCACTGCAGAAGATGGTTGCAGGATTTGTATCTGAATTCAGTCTATGATGGAAATGTTGGAGTAGCACGAGAGCCACTCAAGGAAGCTGATAACACTCCAAGTTCATACTAAAGGTAAAATGTGTGCTATATAAAAGCCAAACAAAAGTATGTATGTTATTTATGAAAAGTATGTTGTTATTTATGAAATAACAACAAGATCTTAAGGAGATCTGTTTTTGTCCAAAAAGCATCATATCAAACAAGGTGATAGCATGTTTTGAGTAGCTGGTGCTACATTGCTTGTTTGTATGTTTGGAGGCAGCAGGAGGGATATGAATGATATCACTTGAAGGGAAAGAAGAGATGAAGAGGCAGATCTACAGGAAATGGGTGACATTGAGACAAGTCAGGGTTTAAAAGATTTAGAGGAAACCAGACATGTCAAAGTAGGTGAGAGGCAGTACCTTGTCGGAAGGTGACTGTTCCCTGATTCCCACACCATGATGCCGGGAAGGCTGGGAGGAAGGGGATCACATCCTTATCTCAGCACCACAGCTCCATATATATCTCATGAAAGTTGTTTCTTAATAAATACATCTACTCAGGCCAAGGGATGAAGAGAGAGTTGTGAGGGAGATACGGAAGCTCTAGTAATTTCCCTAGGAACTTTATTTGACAGTATTCAGCTGCAATACCAATTATATACATATATGGTGACCCTCTGGAAATGTGTGGGTATAAGGGACCAAATTATGCTGTACAATGAACTGAAATTTGTGGCAATTAAAGGCAAGTTGAATGACAAGAAGGGTAAATAATGTGGTGTAGGCAATTAGAGACAAACTAGTTGGTATGTTTTGTTATTATTTTATATTGACATTTATAACACATATTAATTTATAGTGAATCCAAGTGGTATGGAAAATACACAGGTTTCTTAAGTTGCAAAACAATACACAGCCAGCAGATTATATTCACTGTGCTAACCACCAAGCATTCTTCATTTTGCCTTGCATGGAAGCAAAGTAATGTAATTTTATTTTATTAACAACATTCTTCCCACTGCCAAAAGTAAAATAGTTTTGTAAAACAATTAACATCATCTGGGAAAAATCTGACCACTTTACATCTTTTTGATCTCGGATATAAACATATTTGTATTCAATTTTGCAAATTTTATGTCATGTTATGTGGAAAGTGCTTCAAATCCATTTTTATGCATACAGCATAAATAGTTCACAGATCTGGAACAACACAATTCAAATGGCCCCACACATATGGCATAAACTCACTTTGTTACTTTTCAAGATGAATTTGTGAACCACAAAATACACAGAAGTTATTTGATATACAGAGTATATTGAGTAATGTTTCTTCTCAGTGCAGTCAAGGGCTGAAGCCCACAGTCCCTAATTTAACTTGGCATCAGATGTTTGCTTTTGAGAGATCCTCTTGTGTCAAAACAGGTCTCACTAACATTAAAAATTGAGAGCCAGGTGTACTGA
This sequence comes from Pleurodeles waltl, assembly GCF_031143425.1. Classification (NCBI taxonomy): domain Eukaryota; kingdom Metazoa; phylum Chordata; class Amphibia; order Caudata; family Salamandridae; genus Pleurodeles; species Pleurodeles waltl. Next base: position 177,739,528 of record NC_090437.1, read on the forward strand.
GAATAAATTACACATAAACGTTTTGTGAATCAATTCTTATCTTGCGAACCAACCTATGTACTAATAGGCCAGTTCACAACATTCCCATTCAGAGCTGAATGCAATTTGACTCACCCCATGAATATTATTAGCTAGGCTGCAAGATGCTGCTCATTCTGATTGGAGACCATCATTGGGATATTAGCCTGCTATTGTTAGCAGACCACAATGCCCCGACCGTCTTTAAATACATTTAACATTCTTTTTAATTAACCTAATTTCCCTATAGGAAATAGGGCTGCATTTAAAAAGATAAGTTTCATTTTTTTAAAGGTTGTTTCGGAGCTGGCATTAGCTCAGTGGGCCACTCCCTACTCCCCAACAACATATAAAAGGGAAATCACTCCAAGAGGACCCTACCCCATTTTAAAAATGAATTACCTCTTCCTTTGAGGTGTCAGTAACTTTTGGGTGACTTGATAAAATAATTGCTGTCGCAAGCCATTGACATATTGAATATTGAAAGGCTATTTGGAAGGGACGCCACAAATATGCCAGTTCCGAATTGTGATTTTAAACCCAATTTGTGATTTTGGAAGCCTTTACCAACTTGCAAAATGGGTTTAATGAGTGTCAAAAATAATGGATCTGGATTGTCAGCCACAGAATGGCCTACCTTATCTGGTCGTAAATTCTTAGAGGTTAAAATGTCTGTATTCCTTGGATCATGAATATAGATTTTATAACTATTGATCCGATTTCACAGTTAAATATCCACCACATAAAATTAAGCAAACATAAAACAAAATAAACCAGCAACCTTGTGTTAAGTCATAAAACTGAGTTTTAGCTAAATCCTATCTAGTATTCCACAGGTAATAGCTATCACAATTGATAATAGTGTTATATCTGGCCTTCTGGTATACCCTTAGCATATATAATGCTGCCATTTTCTTCACATGTATGCAGTTATCACAAAAGTGGGAGAAAGGCAGTTACTGTTTTGTTAATTTGGTTGCATAATGTTTCTTTGACAGTACTCTTCATTACATTAATCAGTATGTATAACTCAGATATAGGGTCTTATTTAAAGAAAACACGCCTCACTGCATGTCTGTAAGAAAAATAATTATTAATTGAGGAGGAAGTGAGTCCACCATAAGAAATAAAAACTTATTATGATAAAACACAGTTTCAGTAAGTTAAAGCTGGCCTCAACCTCCTGGTATCTATGACACAGACCAGGAAGGCTTAATTTAGAAAAATGTGTATTTAGCAGAAACACAACAGTTACAAAGTCAAAACCCCACCAGAAAAATTTAATAAGTAAGAGGCACCAAAATGAAAAACTCGAATAAGGGGAACTGGAGATTAGAGATTTAAGGCAAAAAGTTGTAAACAAATGAAAAACGTTGCTACTGGTCAGCTGGACACTTCAGGAAAAAGATTGTTTGCAGTTCGTCATGTCCGTTTAGCTACACAGTAGGCCAGCCAACTGAAACTTGGAGTCCATTTCTTAGTTTTGGATCTAGCCCTGTTCTGTTCTTTCACAGGTCCCGAGAAGGTTCTGATGAGATGTGGCTAAGGTGCCACTTTTGTAGAATTTAATAGCAAATGGGTGGTAGTGATTCCTGGCCACTCTCAACCAATCTGAAATAATTCCCAAGGTCAAACCTTCTCACTTTAGCATCACATCCGGTTTGCCTTACTGCAAATTATCACACAGGGCACTAGTCTAATGCAAACACAGCATGGCAAAATCTTTCTGCTCCTGAGAAAAGTTTTTGTGTGTCAGTTTATGGACATGGGCAGTTCCCTCCTCCTCCTCAGCTATAGCAAATGAGTTCTCGGATCAGCTGCCCTTCCATTGGACTGGTGCCTAACTGGCTGCAGAGGGCTTATGGAACAAAAGGCTTTTTCCCAACACTCTCTTTACACCTAACTTAGAATATGCAGGCCTCAACCTGGCCCCTTTCAAGTTAAGGAAGTTCCTTATCCCTCCTGAGAAGCCCTTCCTGAGCTGATGTGTATCACATACATCAGACTCAGGTCTTTTGTGAAATGACCTAAAGAATTGTTTCCACTCCGAGAGCAGTTTTTACACCTCGTTAAGGAGAAGGATAAGCAAGGCTGCTTGCTAGCAGGCTGATGTTAATTAGCCGAATGAAAGCTTAGGCATTTAAAGTGTAACTTTTTTAAAGCTACATTTCCTAAATATTTACTGAAGATAAGACTTCACTAGTGTATTGGATTTATAATAAACATTGAAATAGTGTTTAAATCACCTCTGTAACTTGCCCAAATCCAAAGTTATCAAATTTATGAGTTTATTCTGAACCTTAGTTTTTCTCAAGGCAGAATTGTATTCTTGCGTGTACCACTTTTAAATACTGGACAGTCTACCTTGTGGGCTACAAGACCTTCTTAGAAGTGACTTATTTAATATTTAACAGCACAGGCTTTTCCTGTCAAATAGGATTATTTTCACAGGTTCAACTGCAGGTTTCAAAGCTGTAGGATTAGGGCTGCACAGATAGGCCACAGCCATATTTAATTTGTCACTATAGTGGACAGCGCAATAAGTGCTGCAGTCCTAGGGTGACATTTAACTTTCCATGCCACTGGTGTATTTTATGGCACAAAATACTATCATGTTTACATAAAATCGAATAAGTCATTGGGAATTAGCCAATTAAAAAAAGAATTAGGGGTCACAGAACCTAGGGGGCTATCAGACTACTGATACTCTGCTGTCTGAATGGATCTCCTATCGGTGTGCCACCTGGATTCGTCTCTTGGAACGTCTTTTGGAAGGAGTCAGTCAAGCGGTAGTTGTGGTTGTCTGTAAGGAACTAGTGGACTAGGTATGAACAACATAAAATGTACCTGCTGCCACTCACTGCAGGCAGGGAAACAGAAGCCTGCTTCCACCTGACGAGAGCTGTGAAAATGCTCCTGCCGAGTGGGAGCAGACTTCTGTTTCCCTGCTCGCACTTCTGCAGGCAGGGCAACAAACACTTGTTCAGCCTAGAAGGAGCAAGCAAAAACAGCTGCTCCCTCAGGGCAGAAGCAGTGCTGGCTACCACAGCATGCAGGAAGTCCGCTGACGCCGTGGGTGCCCTGGGGACCCTTTGTGGACCCTAACTAGTGGTTTGTGAGTACTCAGATGGGCACAGAAGCACTCGCTTCTGGCCATGGGGTAAGGGATCCCCTGGGGCCTTAAAGGCATGTGGGAAGGGCAAGCTCACTACTCTCTATTTATAGAATAGGCCCGGGGAATGAGGTTGCCGGGCCTAAAGAGGCATGGGGAGGGTGCTGCACGCCTCTCCTTTATTTATACAGAAGACCTCATGGGATGGGGTCCGTGGGGCCCAAGGAGGCTCAGGAAAGGGGGACGCTTGCCCCATCTCTTTTATTTATGAAAGGCCAGGAGGATGGGGTGCCTGGGGTCCAAGGAGAGTTAGAGAGGGAGGCCTTGCACCCCCTCCTCTTAAATAAGAAGAAAGGGCCTGTGGGATGGTATCCCTGGGGCCGTAAAGGCTCAGGGAGGGGAAGCTGCATGCCCCCCTCCCCAATAGGTTTTTTAAATGAAGGGTATCCCTGGTGGACACTGGGGCAACAAAGTGAATAATATATGAGTAGTTGGAACCACTCATTGTTTATTCACTGCTTCCTCAAGGAGCGCCCTATAATGTCCTGCAAATACTTTTTACATACTTTTTTTTGGATGATGCCCCTAGAATGGGCAGCAGCACTATCATTTTTTGTTTGTTAATGTTGTGGGGCTCTGCAGGGAGTTCTACAGCCCCCCCCCCAGCAACAGTAAAAATATAGTTACCCTAGATCATTGAAACCATAACTTCAGGAGACCATACCCAAGCCTGACCTTTTGCTCTACAACCAGAAGTGCAGCACTCTCTAGGAGTGGTTCTGTGGTTGCATTCTATGTAACCTGTTGGAAAGTGTCGTACAGTACAGTGCAATGGAGTGGCATACAGTGGAGTAGAGTGCATTGGCGTTCAGTAAAGTAGAGTGTCACAGAGAATGGTAGAGTATAGTGGCACAGACTGCCATAGAGTTGAATGCCATACAGTTGGGTACAATGGAGTGGGATACAGAGTAGTGGTGTAGAGGAGTAGGGTACAGTGGAGTACTGTGTCATAGAGTAGAGGAGAGTTAAGTGAGGTGGGGTGGTATACAGAGAGTTGCATAGAGTGTTGTTAAGTGGAGTATCATGGAATGGTATAGAGTGGAGTGTTGTACAGTGGCATAGAGTAGACCAAACTGTTGTACAGTGGAGGTTTGTGGTATAGAGAAAAGTACTGCAGAGTGACATAGATTATAGTACAGTATTGTAGAGTGGAATTGCATAGAGTGGAGTAGCATGTTGTACAGTGGATCAGCTTAGAGTGGAGTGTTGTACATTGGCGTAGGCTGGGGTACAGTCTCGCACAGTGGAGTAGAGTGAAGTGGAGTTGAGTGGTGTACGGTGTTGTCATGTAGAGAATCATAGTGTACGTCAGGGAGGCGTAGAGTGGATTGGAGTGTCGGTGCATGAAGACGCCTAGAGGGAGTTGCTTAAAGTGTCGTACAGTGCAGTACAGTGTTGTACAGTGGCATACAGTGGAGTTGAGAATTGTAGAGTGGAGGGCCATAGAGTGGAGTACAGTACAGTGGTACAGAATATTGTGTAGTGGCGGAGAGTGGAGTGGGTTTTTAGTGTGCAATCTGGGTTTTAAGATTAACTATAGTGCAGTTGATTTTTTAAAAATGTTTACTTTTTTACTTTAAAAAAGTATTTAAAGTACACTGTACTAGACTATATTTCCCCTTAAAACCCAGAACACCAACTAAGAGTGGTGTAAACAATATTTTTCCCTTGCAAAATAAAAAGTGCAAAATATCGTTTACACCACGCTTACTTTGCGTTATCTATTTTAAAGGGAAATATAGTGTAGTAGATTATAATTTTTTAAAACTGTTTTTGTATTTTTAAGCATACTGTAGCACACTATATGGTCTCTTAAATCTCAAATAATATTTTTTTAATTTTGTACATATTTTATTTTAAGAAATGTTGAAAGTAGCACAGTAATTTCTAGTATTACTGTGATACTCCATAACATTTATTTTTAGAAATTAAATATGTAAGAAATTAAAAATACACCGTAGTAGAGTATATTGGTTTTATTAAGGGGTGATAATTTTAATATATATAAATCAGCTCTAAATCATCTTTCTCCAAAAACCACCAATAATTTTAATCAAATGTATATTTCAATAAGTCACATAGTGCAATATTTATTACTAATAATGACAAAATTTTTTAGAACAAAGCGTTTCTAAATCTTTTGTTTAACATTTTTCAGCAGAAGAAATGCAATCATAAAAATAACCACAAGTGGGTCATGTATTTTACATCTTCTGGACACATCACTCCAATCTATGCCGCTTTGCTCAACTGTATGCTACGATAGTCACTCTGCTACATTCAATGCCACTCTATTACACAACACACCACTCCACTCTGTGATACTTTACTCCTCTCTGCGTTATGCCAATCTACACTATTCCACTCTACTCCTGACACATTACCTCACTGTATTCCACTGTAGAATACTCCACTCTACAATGCTCCACTGTACCACACTGTACTCCACTGTATGCAACTGCACTCTACAAGACTGTACAACACTTTACTGCACTATATGCCACTCTAACACACTCTACACCACTTTATACCCATCCACTCTATGCCACTCTTCTACACTGTGTGACACTCCACAACATGCCACTTCACTATGACATGGTACTCCACTCTACAATACTGTTCACCACTGTATTCTACACTACACTCAACAGCACTCCACCCTGTGCCACTCCACTCCACTTTACAACACTGTACTCCACTCTCTGCTACTCTACAATACTCTACTTAACCACACTCCACTCGATGGAACTCCTCTAAATGAAACTCCACTCTACGACACTCCACTCTATAACACTCCACTCCACTGTATGACACTTCTCTGTACACTACCATACGCCACTTCAATGTATGCCAGTCCATAGTAAAAGACTCTACTTCACAGTATGCCTGTCCACTCTGCACCACTCTATTCCACTGTGCAGCACTCCACTCCATTCCACTGTGTAATACTCTACTGTACTATATAACACCCCACTTCACTCTTCGCCACTCCAGTCTAGAACAATCTACTTTTCTGTATACCCCTCCACTCTAAACCACTCTACTCCATTCTGCTGCACTCTAGAACAGTCTAACACACTCCACTGTATGACATGTCATTCTACAACACTCCACTCTACACCACTACGCTGTACGAGTCTCTCCTCCATAGTACTGTGTGAGACTGCACTCATGAACACTCGACTCCATCAAACACGAGTGAGATTGGCAATAGGTCACCCAGACAACATTTATGTATGGCAGCAGATATGAGGGAGGCAGGAGGAGAGTGAAGGGCAGAGTAGAGTGTTGTTAAGTAATGTATACTACAGCGGAGAAGACTGTCCTACGGTATAGTGTTGTAGAGTGGACTGTAGTGGAATTTAGAAGAGTGGAGTGGTGTGTTGTACAGCAGAGTTGAGTGCTGTGGAGTGGAGTGTTATAGAGTATAATAGAGTGTTTTAGACTGGCAGAGAGTGAAGTAAAGTGTTGTGGAATCGAGTGGCATTAAGTGGAGTACAGTGGAGTACAGTGTTGTAGAGTGGAGAGTTATTTTTTTTTAAACACATTTTATTGAATTTAAGATTTAGATTCTCTACATGGCCAACACGGCCTACGTAGCAAAATAAAATTATAAACAAAAAGGGAATACCCCAAAAATTATATATATATGTGTCTGTGTGTCTATACTGTATATATATATATATATATATATACACACATATACACACATATACATATATATATATATATATATACATACATATATACATATATATATACATACATATATATATATATATACATATATAGACACATATAAACACATTTTATTGAATTTAAGATTTAGATTCTCTACATGGCCAACACGGCCTACGTAGCAAAATAAAATTATAAACAAAAAGGGAATACCCAAAAAAATATATATATATGTGTGTGTGTGTCTATATATCTATATATATATATATATATTTATATATATATATATATATATATATATATATATATATATATATATATATATATATATATATATATATACACACATATACATATATATATATATATTTATATGTGTCTATATATGTATATATATATATATGTATGTATATATATATGTATATATGTATGTATGTATATATATATATATATATATGTATATGTGTGTATATATATCTATATATATATCTATATATATATATATATATATATATATATATATAGACACACACACACATATATATATAATTTTTGGGGTATTCCCTTTTTGTTTATAATTTTATTTTGCTACGTAGGCCGTGTTGGCCATGTAGAGAATCTAAATCTTAAATTCAATAAAATGTGTTTAAAAAAAAAAAACTCTCCACTCTACAACACTGTACTCCACTGTACTCCACTTAATGCCACTCGATTCCACAACACTTTACTTCACTCTCTGCCAGTCTAAAACACTCTATTATACTCTATAACACTCCACTCCACAGCACTCAACTCTGATGTACAACACACCACTCCACTCTTCTAAATTCCACTACAGTCCACTCTACAACACTATACCGTAGGAGAGTCTTCTCCGCTGTAGTATACATTACTTAACAACACTCTACTGGATGACAGCGCACTCTACAATTTGATTTTTTTTTTAAATTGAAATTCGATGGAAACAAAGGTTAAGGATAAGTTAAAGTTAGGAAAACGTTATTTCTTTTTTCTATACAAATCTAGCTTTAATCTCACAAACATTAGACATTATAGTCATAATTTAAATTTATAATTTACTCTTTCTATACCAACCCTACTTAAACTACACAAACATTAGAAAATCTACAGTTACAATTTTAATTGAAATTTATACCACCACCTTCAAATTTATAAGAATCACCTTCAAATTACTATATGTTGCGAGCCTTTATGCACAGTGTTGTCAGCTCACTCATGAGGCAGATTAAATCAACTATCACTTGTGCTGTCACCATGCACTGCTCATACCCTTTCATATGACATTGCTTATAGAAGGTTAAATCATAGCATTCATAACAGCACTCATGCCATCTCAAATGACTTCATTTATAAGAACACTGTGCATGGAAGTTGGGTGAGTTATAGTTGATTTAGTCTACTTAGCGAGTTTACATCACTCTATGCAAAGGTGCGCAAGTTATTAAAAGTTTTGGTCGGGGCAGAAATTAGAACTTTAAGTTATGATTATAACTTTTTAATTTCTAAGGTTTATGTAGTGTAAGTTAGTTTTTGTATAGAAATAATACATTACGTTTTTCTAAACATAGGAATGTGTTTCCATAGGAAATGCCTCTGCTGTGTTGCTAATAACTTTGGTGTCGTTTGACGAATCTCCACAAAACTTTCCAAAAGGGCCTCCTTTTTTACTTTTTGTGCATGGAAAGTTTTGGGGTGATCCATCAAGCATGGGCCAAGAATAAAAAGAGGGGGATGAAAAACTTGTTTTCCTCATTCATTTTTCCATAGACACAGCTACAGCGCAAACCACTGAACAGATTCACACCAAATTTGGCAGAGAGCTGGAACTTGGTCCAGAAAGGGTGCTTTTTGTGTGTTGGTGTAAATCTGTACAGTAGTTTTGGGAAAATTAATCACACCGAGTAGGATCCGCGGCGATGACAGATCTCAGCCTGCGATCTGATTGGCTGCCACCACCTGAACCAGGAAGCGGAGTGAGCCATATTAAGACTCAGGACTCAGTCAGAGTCCTAAGAAAAAAACCAAAAAGACATACTGGGCAGAGTACAGATACACGGACCCGTTAGGCCTGGTGGTGGGGTCCCTCTGCCTTGCATTTAAACCCCCCCAATCAGGTGGCCCAGGGCAGGGGAAAGGTGCAACATTTATTAAAGGGGGATGGGGGCGCTTGGATCCACTCCCCAGACCTCCATGAGGCCTCAGGAAGCCCATCCCTGGGGCTGATCATTTCATATTTGTTATGGACCTTGCCTCCCCTGTCTTTATTAGCCAATTAGAATAGTACAAGCACCACATTTCTGGCATGCTGCCGGGCAGAGGAATCGTTGGTGCAAATTATTTTCTTCTGCCCCGGCTATGCTCGCCTCAGAAAAATTTGGATTATTTCTGTTTGCAAACAACTTGGGTGCAGACAGCTCCACGTAGCCTTCAGGCTTTTTCGTACAGAGTCCTCCCAGTCTATCATTTGCGCAGTCTCTAAATTTGTACTTTTGAGCTGTGGCATCAGAAATAAATCACTGGACTGAGTTTCCTTATTTTTCCGGCAATCTATGTGCCTTGGTCTATCCTCTTTAATCAGTTGAATTTTTTTTTTTTTTTGCTTGAATGTCCGGAGCATTGTACCTTTATGACTAGATATTATCTGTTATGAAATGTCATTAATGTTTTTAGCAAATTTTATGGTGTTTTATGCATTTGTTTTTCTCACCCCTTGGTTTTGCTGTACTATTTTGTATTTCTAGACTATGATCTACTCGGTCTGTAATGTCTCAGACCTGTGACTGTCTGTTGACAAGAACGGGGGTTGTTTTATGCTACTTTTATGCCATATGTGTACTGTACAGGTTTTACACACTTTTATGGATGTAAAAATCCAAATAAAGTATTTTGATGATGATGATAATTTCATAAAGGGGAGGGTCTCCTCCCTGAGCCTCCACAATCCCCGGGGATCCAACCCCTAAGGCCGTTAAGTTCTCAAAGGGGAGAGGATCCACATAGCCGCCCTTCTTGACCCTCCAGGAGGTCCCGGGACCCCATCCTCCGGGTCCTGCTCAGTGACGGTGTTCCTGGATCCTCAACCCCTGGGACACCATTTATTTGCCTGCCCGCTGGCAGGGAAATTTCACATTTCTCCCACTAGGTGGGAGCACAAAGCTGCTTCCGCCTTTGTGCTCCCAGCCCGGTGGAAGAAGAAATAAGAATTTTCCTGCCCACGGTCTCAGGCAGGAAAATGCTTTGATTGCTCCCACCCCATGGGAGCAAAAGGAAATTGCTCCTGCAGGGGTGAAGTAATGCTAACTCCAACTGGACTTGCAATGGGTGAAAACAAGGGAGCCAGCAGGGCTGCAGGGGACCTGGGCCTCTACGCACAGCCCCCAATGTGGTATGAGCTGTGGGGTTCCTTGAGTGGACACCGGGGCACCACTCTTTAAACATAAAAACAGCAATGGTGGCAGGAGCTAGGGCTCCACGTTATGGCCCCCCAAAAAATAAATAATGGCTTGGTGTGCCCCAGGTGGGCATCAAGACACCCCAAAGAAAAATGCCAACTCCTGTGCGGCCCCATGAAATGCGGCCACTAGCTATGAGGCGATGGTGACCCTGGAGCTCCGTCCATGGCTACTGGGTTGGCCACAGGGTTGGTTGAAGGCCCTGCTCCCATCCTCCCGCCCTGCACAGCCAAAAGCTGTGTGCAGCGTGGGGTTGGCTGGCTGCAATGGGTCGGCTGCAGGGCTTTATGTATGGTAATAAAATATTACTTTACGTTAAAAAAAAACTAAAACTCACTAAAAAAACAAAGTTAATGCAGCGTCATAGTTAGGTGAAATGATCAGTAACATTGTAAAATTAACATTTCAAACTCTAAAAACCACAGAAATTCAACAGTTATAGTTTCCTTAAGTGACTATAACGTGTGCACTAAGGTAACTAAAACTCACACCCTGACCATGCATTGCTAATTACCTCTATTACATCACTCATGAAATCTTCCATGTCATCATTGATAATATCACTGCAACATTTGCAATGACATTTTTGATGGGAAAACTGTGCATGGCGGGGGCAGGAGTTATAATTCCCTAACGGCTAAAGTTATAATTACTTAAGTTAAGTATAACTTGTGAATGTCTGGGATTTTTAGAGTTTAAAACATTACAAGTTTCTGAACATTTCACCTAACTATAATGTTACCGTAACCTTTCATTAGGCTCACATTTTAAACATACCAAACCATAGAAATTCACCTGTTATAGTTAGAGTTATCTGAAGTAACTATGGGGGTCATTCTGACTCCCGCCGGGCGCGGTCACCGCGCGCCCGGCGGGAGCCGCCAAAATACCGTACCGCGGTCGAAAGACCGCGGCGGGTATTTTGAGTTTTCCCCTGGGCTGGCGGGCGGCCTTCAAAAGGCCGCCCGCCAGCCCAGGGGAAAACGACCTTCCCACCATGAAGCCGGCTCGTAATCGAGCCGGCGGAGTGGGAAGGTGCGACGGGTGCTACTGCACCCGTCGCGTATTTCACTGTCTGCTATGCAGACAGTGAAATACAAGCGGGGCCCTCTTACGGGGGCCCCTGCAGTGCCCATGCCATTGGCATGGGCACTGCAGGGGCCCCCAGGGGCCCCGCGACACCCCCTACCGCCATCCTGTTCCTGGCGGCTGAACCGCCAGGAACAGGATGGCGGTAGGGGGTGTCAGAATCCCCAAGGCGGCGCAGCATGCTGCGCCGCCTTGGAGGATTCTGACGGGCAGCGGAAAACCGGCGGGAGACCGCCGGTTTTCCTGCACTGACCGCGGCCAAAGCGCCGCGGTCAGAATGCCCTAAGGGGCACCGCCAGGCTGTTGGCGGTGCTCCTGTGGTCGGTGGCCCTGGCGGCCACCGGCCGCCAGGGTCAGAATGACCCCCTTTAACTCGTGCCCTAAGATAACTATAACTCTCGCCCCTGCCATGCACATCAGATCAATAACTTTACTGCAGGTGTTACAGTGACATTATCACTCCCCACGTCTTGTGGGAGCCGACATTGCTGTCACAGACAGGGAGCTGTTAAAGCAGCTCCCTCTTTGTGAGAGCAATGTTTCCTCTGTTTCCAAAACAGAGGAAACCTCCGCTCGCAGTGAGGGAGAGCTGTTTGACAGCAGAGTGTTTTCTGTAACTTGATGGGAGCTGTCAGCTCCTGCCAAGTTACAGCAAACAACTATGTCCCGGGTGGGCACCCTGGGACATAGCAGGAGCTGGCCCTGGGGTTGGCGGTCTCTAGAGCCATCAGTGGCTCCTTAAGGGGGGCTGCGTGGCCCCCTGCAATTACTCAAATAGCTCTGAGAAGGTGGTGGTCCCTGGGGCTGCAGCGGGGTTGTGAGGTGCCCTCCCACATTGAATTTGTTTTACACCCCAGAGAGGTGGTGGCCCCCGGGGCTCTGGGGAGAGTGACAGGCGACCACCGTATTGAATTTGTCTTTAGGCCTGGGGAGGTGGCAGTCACCAGGGCTGCACTGGAGCATCCCCCCTATTACAATTGTTTAAAGCCCCAGGGAGGTTGCAGTCCGCAGGGCAGCGAGGGGGCGGGTGGCCCCCTGCATTAAAATGACACTGCCCCCGGGACTTGGTCCACCCGCTGGCTTCAGAATTATCAAGCGCTGGAGACCACACTTTTTTTTTTTTTCTCCAACGGATCCACTGTGCCTCAGTGTGAAACTTCCAAAAAATGCTTTTTAGTTCTGGGGGGGATCCTTCTGGGATCCCAACACCAAAGCTAACGGGTCAGGGTGTACCTACTCTGGCCCATTTTGTTTTTGTTCATTTTGTTTTCTGGGAGTCGGAGTTTTGAAGTGTTGGCAGCCAATCAGATCTCAGCACAAAATTATGAGGGTTTGTGAAGCCTTCGCGTCCGTATATGTACAAATTTGGATTTTCTTTAATTTATCAAAAACTACTGAACGGATTTACATCAAATTACAAAAAGAACTGGACCAAGACCTACCTTTCTGCCAAATGTGGTGTAATTATGTCCAGTAGTTTAGGCACTATCTGTGTTTAAAAATTCCTATGGAAATTTCCTACGGATTCTGTCCTAGGAAATCGCATGAGGCAAGCTTTCGGCATAATTCTGTTTTATGTGCCAAAAGCACTTACCAATTAATCATCCAAGGCCTCGGAGATATGCTGAAATAGCATGCCAAAAGTGTGAAAAGGAAACCAGCAGACAAGGCTGGAAGGTGACCGTCTGTAAGTGGAGAACTTTACTCAAGACATGATTAAAACTTGATACCTCATAACGCCGCTACTGCTAAGTTTAACAGCCACACAGATAAAACGCCTGGGATGTATTAAATAAGGGCACCTCTGCCGCTGATGGGACTAAGAGGTGTGTTTGCAGAAAGTTATGGCAATGGCCTATATTAGAAATGGGGTTTCTAGTTGGCGGTCGGTTTGCACCCTGCCCAAGACGGGACCCTCACTCTAGTCAGGATAAGGGAGATACCCGCTCAGATAACCCCTGCTCACCCCCTTGGTAGCTTGGCACGAGCAGCCAGGCTTATCTCAAAAGCATTGTGTAAAGCATTTGCACATAACACACAGTATTAAGTGAAAACACTACAAAAGGTCACCACACGAGTTTTAGAAAAAAAAAAAACATTTATCTGTAAAGCAAGACCAAAACGATAAAAATCCAACATACAGTGCTAAATATATGGATTTTGCAAGATTTACTCAAAAATACAGTTCCTTGAACTCGATAGCTCCCCCTGGGGCTCTCACGGCGTCGTGATCAACAAAACCAACAGTTCAGGCCAGCTGTTGAGTCGCGGGCCAGCTATGGTGTCGGGGAGACCCGCAAACAGTACCTTTGGAATTGCAGGGCATCGTGATCCTCGGGGTGAGCTCTGGAGAGCGGCATCGCTGGCATTGCAGTGACGGTTCCGAAGTCAGTGCGGGGGTCGTCGGGCCCTTGAACTCACACACGTTGCAGATCGAACTCTGGGCTGATGAAGTCAGAAGCGCTGGCGTGGATGGCGTCGGGGCTGCGGTGCAAAGCGGGACAATGCAACGTGGGATACCCACAGGCCACAGTGCAGGCATCAGCTCTGTGACGGCATCCAGTGGTGTCGGCGAGACCAGGGCTGCGGTGTCAAGCGGGGCGGTGCAACATGCAATATCACCAGGTCACGGTGCAGGCAGCGGCGGCGTCATTGCTGAAGCGCTGTCGTCAGTAGGCCAAAGCTGGCAGTGTCGGACGGGACGGTGCTTCACGACCCTCATAAGCGTTGTCCACAGGCCTTGGTGCAGGTGTCAGCGCCGGTGTCAGCAGGGGTGGCGGCGTTGGGGATATCCAGTCTGCGATGTGAGCAAGGTGATGCCGGAGTGCGGTGCGAACAGTGGTTCGGTGAAGTCATCCAATGACGGCGTCAGTGCGACCAGGGTCACGGTGCGAAGCAGGGCAGTGCAGCTCCATGCGGCGTCAGCAGGTCACGGTTCAGGCCAGCATCATCGTTGATGGCATTGCTGTGGTTTTTCTCCTTGAACATCACAAAACGCACAGTTCCCAGTGCTGTAGGAAGAGGAAACTAAAGTATTTCATATCCCTGAGACTTCCAACAGGAGGCAAGCTCTACTCCAAGCCCTTGGAGAACTTCCTCAAGCAGGACACACAGCAAAGTTCACCCTTTGCACTCTTTTCAAGCAGAAGCAGCAACTGTAGGCCAGTCCAGCAAAGCAACACAGCAAAGGGACAGTACTCCTCCAGCTCTTCAGCTCTTCTCCTGGGCAGAGGTTCCTCTTGATTCCAGAAAGATGCTAAAAGTCTGGCATTTGGGTCTACTAGTAATTCCCCTTTCTGCCTTTGAAGTTGGCAAACTTCAAAGCAAAGTCTCACTTGTTTGCAAGATCCTTCCTTGTCCAGGCTAGGCCCCAGACACACATCAGGGGGTTGGAGACTGCATTGTGTGAGGGCAGGCACAGCCCTTTCAGGTGTGAGTGACCACTCCTCCCCTCCCTCTCAGCACAGATGGTTCATCAGGATATGCAGGCTACACCCCAGCTCCCTTGGTGTCACTGTCTAGAGGAGAGGTGTAAACAGCCCAACTGTCAAACTGACCCAGACAGGGAATACACAAACAGGCAGAGTCACAGAATGGTTTAAGAAAGAAAATGCCTACTTTCTAAAAGTGGCATTTTCAAACTCACAATCCAAAAACCAACTTCACTAAAAGATGTATTTTTAAATTGTGAGTTCAGAGACCGTAAACTCCATATTTCTATCTGCCCTCAAAGGGAATCTACGCTTTAAAGTTATTTAATGGCAGCCCCCATGTTAACCTATGAGGGAGACAGGCCTTGCAACAGTGAAAAACGAATTTGGCAGCATTTCACTGTTAGGACATGTAAAACACACCAGTATATGTCCTACCTTTTAAATACACTGCACCCTGCCCATGGGGATACCTAGGGCCCACCTTAGGGGTGCCTTACATGTAGTAAAAGGGAAGGTTTAGGCCTGGCAAGTGGGTACACTTGCCAAGTCGAATTGGCAGTTTAAAACTGCACACACAGACACTGCATTGGCAGGTCTGAGCCATGTTTACAGGTCTACTTATGTGGGTAGCACAATATGTGCTGCAGGCCCACTAGCAGCATTTGATTTACAGGGCCTGGGCACCTCTGATGCACTTTAATAAGGACTTACCAGTAAATCAAATATGCCAATCATGGATAAACCAATCAACAGTACAATTTACCTAGCGAGCCCTTGTACTTTAGCTCTGATTAGCAGTAGTAAAGTGTGCAGGCAATAAACCAGCAAAAACAGACCTGAAAAAAATAGGAGGAAGAAGGCAAAAAGTTTGGGGATAATCCTGCAAAAAGGGCCATTTCCAACAACCAACAGCTCACGTGTCATGGAATCTGCATAGAAGTGGCTGAGTAGGGACCGGAGCTGAGCAGGCATTGAAAGCCAGTCTGTGAGGGCTTGGAAGCAGTGATATAAGAGTTGGCGGCCTTCACAAAATAAGGGGAAAAAATTAATAAAGGGGAAAATGTATGTGTCTTCCTAAAACGTACACATTGACCCATCGTTTTTGTCACTGTGACCATCCAGTTCCTGGCACTGAAAAGTTCTATTTTCTGGCTGTGTTAACACATTGTGATTGGGTAAAATGCCATCACTCACACAGAAGGAAACCTTTTGCTGAAGTGGACTGATCCGTTGCCTCATTCTGTATGCTTTAGAGGGTAGAAGTAAATTGTGATTGACACTACAACAGACCAGTGGATGAAAAGGGCTAACTGAAAGCCACTTACTACTCTACCCAACACCTCCATCACCACTGCGACCTTTCCAGACACTTTGAAACATGCTAAAGTCAAACCACTACTCAAAAAAACACCACAGACCCCAGTGTGCTCAAAAACTATCGGCCAACCTCCCTGCTCCCTTCCCCAGCTAAGGTACTGGAAAAACTCATCATCAAGCAACTCATGACCTACCTGGAGCAGAGCCAGCTACTCAACGCCTCCCATTCCGGCCTCTGCAACAAACACTGCACCAAGACCACCCTGATCTCATCCAGGGATGACATCCGTACCCTTCTCAATCGAGGTGAAACAGCGTCCCTGATCTTCCTCTACGTCTCAGGAGCCTTCTATATTGTATCCTACCACACGCCGATCAAAACGGCATCTAAGGGTACACCTTTTTTGTCACTGGAAAAACCCAGAGGGTTCCCCTATCACCTTTCACCTCTGAACCAAAAGACATCCCCTGTGGGGTCCCCCAAGGATCATCCTTCAGCACCATGCTTCTTAACACATATATGACTCCGCTAGCCAACATCGTCAGATCCACCGCCTCAACATAATCTTCTCCACAGATGACACCCAGCTCATCCTCTCGCTCACCGATGACCCCACCACCACCAAAACCAACTTCCACAAATGCATGGCAAGCATTGCTGACTGGATGAAAAAAATCTGCCTGCAGCTAAACACATCAAGACCGAAGTTCTTATCTTTGACAAGGGCAGCAGCACATGGAACAATTCCTGGTGGCCTTCAGAACTAGGACCCGCACCCACTCATCCGAACATGCCTGAGACCTAGGAATCATCATTGACAACAGGCTCACCATGGAATCACAGATTAAAACCATCTCCTCTGCCTGCTTCTTAACTCTGCACATGCTGTGTGAGATCTTCAAGTGGCTACCCCTACACACAAGACGTACTGTGACACAGGCCCTCATTACCAGTCGACTAGACTATGGCAAAACCATCTATTTAGGAATCGCTTCGCAACTCCCACAAAGACTTCAGACCAAACAGAACCCTGCAGCCAAACTCATTCTCGACCTTTCCCAATGATCCACATCACGCCACACCTCGGGCAACTCCACTGACTCCCCGTGCAGAAGAGATGCATTATCAAGCTGCTGACCGACGCACACAAAGCTCTACACAGCCAAAGACCCACCTACTTTAACCACTGCCTGAATTTCCACCATCCACTAAGAAGACCACACTCTGCAGCCCTATGGCTTGCCCACACTCTATACATGCACTGAAGCAGAAGTGGAGTACATGCTGTGCCTTCTCCAACATAGCAGCAAAAACCTGAAACAGCCTCCCCACGCATCTCTAAACTATTACCTCTCATCCGGGATTCCATAGCACCCTCAAGACCTGACTATTTGAATGAGCCGATGAGACCTGTACACGCCTGGATACCCTCAAGGCTGATTAGTTGCGCATTTCAAATTCTATTTGATTAGCTTACTGAAAGCTCCTGTATGTGGATGTTATGTACTTGTTAAGTTTTGGGGTGGAAACAGAAGGTCTCAGCCAACACCATCCTCAAGATGAGGGTGGCCACTCAAAAAGTGTCACTTTCTCACAATATCAATGCCACATACATGGCTGCTCTATTATCAGTAAACAGTGACCCACAAGCAGGTAGGCTTACATAGATACAGTGAAATAAAGGCATGCCTTATCAAATAATCTTCAGTTTTTGTGTGTTAGACTTGTGCCTTAGGTTAGTCAAGTCAAAACCTTTATTTTTGTAGTCTCCTTTTAGGTACAGCAATCTACACATACACACAATCTCAAATTTACAGTCCATTTACAGCATGCTCTAGGTGATATTTCACAGATTAAACAAACATACATATTTCAATAAAAATGTAAGAAACTTTTTTTAAAATTATACAAATTTGGAGAACAGATCATTTCATTTTCAGGAAAGTTTACAAATATGCCAGCCTTGTCCACTGAAAACATGCCATTGCGAATAAATAGAGGCTTCAAATATATAGAGTGGACACAGAGCAAAGCTGGGCAAAAAACAGACAACATGATCAAAATCATGGACCCATCAGAGCAAAAATGACATAATCTATCTTTCATGTTAAGCTTCTCCCATGCCCCCATAACACTCCTTAATGGTAATGTATTCAATCTTATAAGAACAATTAATTGCTGGATCCGAGAGCCGAGTGACAGGAAGGCTTGGGTCGCCACACTTTACAGCCCTCCAGAGACACAGGGCTTTTTTCCTGAATCTGAGCCCTTGGGCAGACATCAATATCGGGCCCAGGAACTGTCCACGCATGTCCCGTGTGGGACCTACTCTAGCATGGCGCTTGTGGAGCAACCTGCCCGGGGCCGCCTCTCTGTTCTCTGTGGTCTCCGATGTTGCAGCCCTTCTAAGGGTTCTTGGACCAGACTGCATCAGCAGCCGTGGGGCGGCATCAATGCGGGGCCTTGGGGATGCCATCTGCAGTCCAGGTGAGCGCCCCCTCTTCTGAGGCTTGCACTGGTGGGTAGTGGCTAACCAAGCGACCCGCCTGGGGGCTGCTCTCCCTATCTCTGTAGCCCCACGAGGAGCGACCAGCTGCTCTTCCCCATTATTCAGGCCATTATTCAAGGCCAGATGGCCCAGCTGGATTGTCGGCCCAGGGAGGAAAACTGTACTTGGCTCCTTACTACTCCAGAGAGTCACACATCAAAGGTCCACAGGAAGAGGCATGGGGGCCCCTGAGACAGTTGTCAGCGCCCACTCGAGGCCAGGGAAAGCCCAACTGCAACCTAGGTTTGTTGGGGGTGCTGCAACTGGGCACAAGGACAGATGCTGCGGGCCTTGAATGCCAGACCCCTCCACACTCTCCCTAGGGCCTGGGACAAACAGAGCACTAGGACACTTGATCCCGACAAGATCATGTTGTACTCCACTGCGGAGCTCTCCCACCTGTTGCTGTCGCTTCTGCTCCCCAGCCTCCCTGGGGCAATTGTTGACTGAACGACCTTACATGCAAGTTGCCACATGTCCACACTAGCGCTGAGAGGCCTGATCATGGCTTGAAGAATGGGTGCGGCCTGGCGGCATGGACGAACATATAAGGACACTTTTGAAACGCACTCTCTCACCCCAAAATTGGGCCCAGTGGGCACACCAAGCAGCAACAGGAATGAACTGGACTCATCTCTGTGGCCTTTGATTAAGAAACACCCTCCTTTTCAACCCCTCAAGCTTCCTTCAGTTCCTCCATGGTCTCTGGCTGGGGCGCTATAAATAATTATCCTGGAGACACAGCACATTGCAATAAGACATTTCAAACTGTTTGCAGGGGGTGGGGACTCTGCCTCAGACCACTGCTGTGGACGGCCTGCTATCAAGTGGAGGCACTACTTGGTGGTCACACAATACCACCACAGTCACCCGAACATCAAATTACCTGTAATCAACGATGGGACGCTTGGGACAGTTGAGGCAGCCTGCCAGACCGCCTGCCCCATCCACAAACTCAATGGATCAGCCATACAATGGGCACATATAAGTAGTACAACCTCAGGGTGCTCAAGATAAAGTCGATACCATCCTGCAGGCCATCGCCATGTCCAGGACATATGTGGAGACAAAGATTAAGGATCCTTGTACCTAACTTGGACTGCTCCTAGATGATCAATGGAAACTAGCCTCCAGAGTGATGACACTAACCGCACACTGATGGAGGTCACACCTCAGCTTGAAGCTCAAGAAAGATGGACCTGAGACCTTGTGAGCACCCCAGCAAGCTTGAAGACTATGCAGGGAATGCACAAGGTCAGACCTGCTACAATAACATCCGAGTGGTGATACTCTCGACAGGGTTGAAAGATTCTGATGGCATGATACCCTACCTGGAGAACTGGATTCTATCCTTTACTCCTGCCTCAGAGCTCTCCCCTACTTCTCCTTTGAGCGAGTCCACAGGGTCCCCGCCCAATCCCCACCACCAGGTTCACTGCCCTGCCCAGTTATAGTCCAGTTCCTCCATTATAAAGACAGAGACTCTATCCTGCAGGCGGCTCTCCAGGCTGGCCCGCTGGAGATCGAAAACACTAAAGTATTCATCTTCCCAGACTTCACCATGGCTGTTCAACAACAGCCCTGATGCTTTCTAGGGATGAAACGTTGACTCTGGGAAATTAATCTTCAATACTCGTTGTTCCCAGCAAAACCTAAATTCCTACACGACCAGCATGCCTACCTCGATGCTTACTGACCCTTCTTCCGCCTGGGGCTGTATAGAAAATCATTCTGTCCATGGCATCTCTTCCTCCAACAGGACCAGAGTGAGACCCGGGGTGCAACCACGGCAGGGGCACCATAGTCATGGACCCAAAGACCTACCCGGCTCACCGAGGGCGCCCTCCCAACAAGAACTGCATGAAGGCCAGCAGTCAGTCATTACCATGGCCATGTCATTATGCCAGCCTGTTGTGCCCTCTGGTTCTGACTCTGTCTCCTCCGTCAGTGATGACCACCTTGGAATAGACACATCTACCTCTCCAACGTCTGTGACAGGCCCACAGGTCACCCTGCAGACGTCTGACGGCATACTTTGATAACCACAGTACCGTAGGGGGAAGGGACTCACCCCCGAAGTTTTTGTATCAGGGGCCCCAGCTGAAAGCAGCATGCCTCGCGGTGCTAGCAGGCACTGCTGCTTCTCAAGACTGGTCCACCCACACTCTATCCCTGTCAACAAACCCACAGTACATGGGCCCTGGTGGCCCGACACCAGATCCATACTCTGTCTGGACTCCTGATTGCCGCTATGTGACTTCTCCTCTGTCTCTTGACCCCCTGTCTTTTCCAGGTACTGTGATTCGACTTGCTGGGAAGCTCTGTCTCCAGCACCCCCATCCTTAGTAGTTATGTGTATTCTTAGTTTGGGCAAGCAGTCTGTTGCTGCCGGCTCTGGTCACGGCTCTGCCTTTGTCCTGTTGTTCCAGCAGTATCACCCTACACAGCGAAAACGATCATCACCACACATCACGCACATAGCATCAGGGAGGCGAGGTGAACACCCAAGGGAGGCCATCAATTCTTTTGTCTGTACCGTCACGTCTTTATTAGATGGCACACTGTCTCCAGACACGATTTCTTTTCCTGAACATCAGGGGCATGCACACAGCCCTCCGTCGCTGTACCATATCCCGCTATATAAAGTGCTAGCATGCACATGTGTGTTTCCTGCAGGAGACCCACATGACAAACGTGGAATTGCAATGCCTGCAAAAACTGGCAGGGAGGGATTTATGGCACCACATATTCGACATATGCCTGTGGAGCTCTAATGTGGGTCTGCTCGGTCAAGCGATTTCAGTTACTCACAACTGTTGTAGACAACGAGGGCAGATACACCTTCGCAGAGGGACGCCTTGATGGGACCCGGGCTCCTGGGTAGCATTTACGCCCTGAACACAGACCAGGCGGGTTTGTGGACCACTTTATTTGGGGTGCTAGTTCAATGATCAGATATCCCAGGGATACTGGGGGGGACTTCAATGGTATATTAGACATCCACCTTGACAGGTCTCATTGGCCCACTCCCACTCCAACTCCACCCCCCCATAGGCATCTACCTTTACTCAGCGCAAGTCATGCATTGACCTGGCCCTTGATCCTTGTCAGACACTTCAGGGACTTACTATAGCTGGGTCCTCAGCTGCAAGATGTTATATCTTAAATTTCGTTATGGTACACTACCATTATTGTCCTTGCAAGCTAAGTGTAACCCCTGCAGCTCCATGAGAACTTTATGTCCGACCTGTAAGGCTCACTTAATTTTTTTCTGTCCCTCATATTCCCGGCCTAGCAAGGCATGGATTATTCCTCTATGCAAACAACTCAACTGCAGACAGCACCAGGGTGCTTTACAACTTTTACATGCCGAGCCCATGCAGACAGTTGTCTGCGCAGATTCTGAGTATCTGTTTGGAGCTGGTCTATTAGATTTAAAGTGGTGGCCCTTGTTTATTAACTTCCTGATACCACGGGGGCATTAGTTTTAGTTTTCAGTATTTTTTATTGCTTTTATGTTTTTTTTTAAAATATGTACAACAAAAGAAGGGGACAGGGAGCTTACTGGTCCAGTGCACACGCCCCCAATGTATCATAAAGAGATATGGGTGCACAGTTCCAAAAAGGTGGAGGGGATTATAACCTCTCAACACCGGCATACCCTCTTGCAGAAGCAAAAGCCCTCGTGCATCATCATCGAGCCATGCTCCGATGATGATGCATGAGGGCTTTTGCTTCTGCAAGAGTGTATGCCGGTGTTGAGAGGTTATAATACTCTCCACCTTTTTGGAACTGTGCACCCATACTGATTTTTTTTTTTTAATAGGACATTGTATTTTATAACTTTGTAAGGTATATTCCCATTATGATAAAATATGTGTATTTGTTGATTTAAGTTCTTTATGCTGATGTAGATTTGTTTTGTTATGTTAATGTGATTTGTTGTCTGTTTTTTATGTATCTGTATTTTATGTGGTGTTTTGTTAATGGTGCTGTCTGTGTACTTTTATGGTTGAAAAATATAGAATAAAGTATTTTGATTATGATGATGATGACTCACAATCCCACTCTCAAGCAGTAGTCACCCTCCATCATTTATGTGCCTTCATCAATTGCTTCTCTGCTCCTCCAATATTCTCCTGCAGTTTAAACACTCAGGCTACTTTGGGCATGTCATTTCTGATCATGCTGCACACGTCATGGGCATGGATTGGAGAGTACCACCCACTCCATTCCCCACCTGGTGGCTCCCCCAGGAAATACTCAACGACCCTAGTTTCAGGGATTCCCAACTTGAGCATATTGGGCATCACTTTGCAGAGAACCACACCATGGCCCTCTCTCGTAACTTAGAGAGAGACACCTTTGAAGTTGTCACATGGGGGGTGCATCCAAAATGTAGTAGGCGTGCGCTGGGAGCTTAAGAGAGATCTGGCCCAGACAGAGTCAGCCCTAACAGAGTAATCATCCTAGGCATCATCCTCGACTGTTCCCTATCCATGACTCACCAGGTAAACTCAGTCACCTCCTCCTGATGGCACATACTCCACAAACTTCGGAAGATCTTCAGACGGATCCCAGCAGACTGCCGCAGGACAGTCACCCACGCCTTAGTCACAAGCAAGCTCGACTATATCAACGCCCTCTACGCTGGCACCTTGACTGGAAACATCAGAAAACTACAACTCATCCAAAATGCCGCTGCCAGACTCATCCTGGATCTCCCACGCAGAGAACACATCTCCCAACACCTGAGGACCCACCACTGGCTCCTGGTCGAGAAACGAATCACCTTCAAGCTACTCACCCACACGTGCAAGGCCATACACAACGCAGGATCAGCCTACCTGAACCACTGCGTCTCCTTTCACACCCCCGCTAGATCCCTCCGCTCCACCCAGCTGACCCTTACATTTGTAAAACCACCGCTGGAGGACGATCCTTCACCTACATCGCAGCTAATAGCTGGAACAACCTCCCCTTGCACCTCAGACAAAGCCCATCGCTCACCATCATCAGGAAGAACCTCAAAACGTGGCTCTTCGGATGAGGTCCCTCCCCTCCCCAGTGCCTTGAGACCCTCATGGGTGAGTAGCCGCGCTTTACAAAAACTGATTGATTGGAGCATCAGGCCCCACATGATGCAGCTTCCCGGGCGACTTTCACTAATACCCAAACCAGACGCGTTACCCTTTTGAAGCACCTCTGCTGGTACAATTTTGCGCCATGCACAGCCCGGGCACACTCTATGAGTGACAAACCTGACAGACTCCTGGTGTGGCTAACACACCAGGAAGTTACTGCATCTTCCTTCACAGAGATCATCCCAAACCAGGGCCCTTCCCTCTGTACACAACATGCCATCATTGAATCCTTTTATGTCTTTTATTCAGATTGATATGGCACGAACCCCCTGGACAGCTCAACAACAAGCTTATTTTTTACAAGCACCCCCTATCCCCAGCAACCTCAGCATTAGAGGGGTAGGAATTGGATGCCCCATCTCTAAGGCCGAGGTTAAGAAGGCCATTCATGGCCTGGTCCGTAATAAAATGCCAGGTATGGACAGTTTACCTATCACGTATTATGATTGTTTCCCATCCCATCTGGCTCCAAGACTCACTGCTATGTACAACGAGTCACTCGAAATAGGGTCCCTGCCTCCCACTCTTAGGCTTAGGGAATCCCTTATAACTTCCCTAATGAAACCTGGGAGAGACCACAAACACTTATCATCCTACTGCCCCATAGCAATCCTGGTGGCCGATTATAAGATCTTGGGGAAATACCTGCAGACCGGTACACACCAGTGTTACCCTGCCTTGTACACCCAGACCAGAACGGGTTTATCCCCAGCTGTAATACATCCAAAAGCCTTCCACATGATAGATCAAGCATCGTTACAGTTCTCACATGCCGCAGCATTGATCCTTGACCTGGAGAAAGCATTTTATATGCTGTCTTTGAAATACCTCTTCCAGACCCTTATGAAGGTGGGCATTGGACACAGGCTGCTCACGTACGTGAAGCTACTCTACACCCGCCCATGATACAGAGTATGTATAGGTCATTTCATTTTAGCTCCATTTCAAATAGGCAGTGGGAGTGCCCCACCCTAGCTAACTGCTGTCAGGCAGCTCTTCACACCAGTGGCAGCCGGCAGCTTTAGGAGGGAGGGGGGCGGGCGGGAAGCAAACACACACACACGCACACATACACACACACTCATTCTTTCACACACTACACGCACGCACATCCATTAACAACACTCATAACATTCAAACATGCACGCACCAAACATTCAGTTTAAAACATCACACACACATTCTTTCACACACACACGCACATCCATTAACAACACTCATAACATTCAAACATGCACGCATGCACGCACCAAACATTCATTTTAAAACATCACACACACACTTACCTTCAGCCTCAAGGTCCCAGGAGGGTTGGGACTGCTGCCTTCCCTCATTGGCTGATCAGCCAATGAGGGAAGGCAGCAGTCCCGGCCTCGTCACAGAGTGGGATGGGGTCAGTGAGCAGTGGCGGCCGGCAGCTTTAGGAGGGAGGGGGGCGGGCAGGAAGCACACTCACACACACTCATTCTTTCACACACAGACACTCATGCACATCCATTAACAACACTCATAACATTCAAACATGCAAGCACGCACCAAACATTCATTTTAAAAGTGCACACACACACACGCATGCACACACATCCATTAACAACACTCATACCATTCAAACATGCACACACGCACCAAACATTCATTTTAAAACATCACACACACACTCATTCTTTCACACATGCACGCACATCCATTAACACTCATAACATTCAAACATGCACCATGCACCAAACATTAATTTTAAAAGATCACACACACTCATTCTTTCACACACATACGCACGCACGCACATCCATTAACAACACTCAAAACATTCAAACATGCACGCACGCACTAAACATTCATTTTAAAACATCACACACACACACACTTACCTTCAGCCTCGAGGTCCCAGGAGGGTTGGGACAAGGCAGCAGTCCCAGCCTCATCACAGAGTGGGATGGGGTCAGTGAGACTGCTGACCGCACCCCACTCTGTGACAAAGTGTCACTGATTGACACTCGCCCTGGGCGCTTCAGGGCTTAAACCTGAAGCGCCCAGGTCGAAGTCAATGGGTGACACTTTCTTTGTCACCCAGGGGAGGGCCTTGAGGCACCTTTGCTGAGGCGAGGAGGTCACGCCCATAGGAGCTGTGACCTCCTTAACCTAGCAAAATTCAGCTCAGGCAGCCAGGAGTCTGTGCAAATCGCGCATGTCTCACTCCTGGCTGTCTGAGCTGAAAATGAAGAGTGTCTGTCAGGCTGGCCTTTGTTCAACCTGACAGTCACTCTTCATAAGGGGCAAAAGGTTGTGGGGTGTGGCCCCTCCGCCCCAAAGGACGGGCCGCGCCTGAAGGTGAGACGTTTAATGAAAAGTTAGTTGGCAAGGTGTCTGTATCCAGAGGTGGATTTATTTAGTACTCAGGAAGGAAGCGAAAATGTATTATTGCAGGGCCATGTTTCTTAGATTGGGAGGTGGCGGCACTGCAGAGGGCAGAGATGTGATGATGAACATGATATATTGTGTTGAGGAACAAGAGAATAAAGCCTCACGCTAATAATGTTAAAAGGAATCTAAGGAGGACATGTATCAGGTGTAAAGGACAGAAACGGAGTGTGAAAGAATATGGGGCCAGATGCATCAAAGTTCCATTTTATATTACCTAACTAGCAAATTTTAGGTAATCGGCATTTAGATAATGCAAAATGGAATGTAACAAAATAGCGATTCCCTAATAGTGATTTCTTTAAATTTGCAATCGCTCTTAGGGAATCGCTATTAGGGAATGAGACTCCATTTGTTCCTACGGCCCTGAAGGCCCATAGGTATGAATTGTTTTGCATTTCCTAATTTGTGTATTCCTTATAACAATTTGCAAATTAGGAAATGCAAAACCAAGGGTGCTGAGGGCCTTAAGCGCCCTTTGATGCAGCCCCCCCTAAAAAATTGTGCACATGTGAAGCGCACACATGCCCTAGGGGCATGTGTGTGCTACATGGCACTTTAAAAAAATGCATTTTTTGTGTATTTTTTTTAATTGTATATGGTTACCACGAACTTGGAGTTGGTGGTAATTGCATTTCCTAAATGCCCAGTTCGCATTTAGGAAATGCTTGATACGTGCGCATACGGAATGGCAAATAGGAATTCCCTATTTACAATTTTCTATTTAGGGAATTGCAAATTGCGATTCCCTATTCGGAGTCGCAGTCTTAGGGAATCGCTAAATATTGCTTTTCCCTAAAATGGGACTGCAATGCCTTTCATACATCGTGAAAGGTTATTTTGCATTTGCAAAAGGTAGAATTTTGCGATTCACAGCGTTTGCGAATGGAAAATAGTTTGATACATCTGGCCCATGGTCACTAATATGAGCTTTGAGTGTCGCAGAAGCTCGCGCTAGTGATGAAGAAGCCACTGAATCACTTCTGAAAGGAATGGGTGATGAGATTTGTATGGCAAGCAGGCTTTCTGGAGATTTGAAAGTGCATCAGATCTTCCCAGGTTTTTAAATAGTGTGCTTAGAGACCTTTTTCACGAGCACAGTTGAATGTTCTGTTTTGTTGTGACCTTCATGGTTCAAAGAGATGCATATGAGTTGTTATGTTGAGATGAGTGTGTTGACGAGATCCTCTACATCATTGGTAACATTGAGGGGAAGGACAGCCAGTGCGTGTTCAAAGGCCTCAGATGGAACATTTTAAGGGGATTTGGATGTAGAGATGGGTGGATTGGGCTGACGCTTGTGGAGGGATTTGCCTCATAACTACACAATTGACGAGCAACTTTATGTAAATATGCGCTGCACAATTTTTACCTTTGTGTAATGGAGTACTGCGCATTTTCATGTATTGCTGCACACATTTAGGAGATTTGGGCCCCGGCTTTCAAAGATTTCTGCACACATGACTTTCGTCTAAAATCCACATTACTTTCGTCTAAAATCACGTATGATAAAATCTTTTGGATACAATAAGACATATGAAGATGAAGTGTACTTAGTGCTACTCACTATAAAAGCGGCCAACGAATTCATTACACACATGTTTTTCTGTACGTTTAACTAAAACAGAAGATATTTCACCAGACAAATAAGTTCCATCTATAATACGCAGAATTTTTCTTCTATGTCACTAGAGGGCAACATTAGCATGTTTTCGTATTTGTAGAGGCTCTGAGCCTGAAGCAGATGTAGAACTATTCACAGCGATAGCTTTCTACCAACTTAAGTGACCCGTCCTACAGCCTTCTTCCAGGCTGGACGGGGAAATCAATTCTGTTTATCTAACTCCTCTTAATCACCAGGAATGCACACCTGCAGCTATGTTTGTCTTGCGGGCTTTCACTGATTCAAAACGCATGCACAGTTGAGCAACATTAACAACAGGATTTAGATCTCGCTGGTGGGTCCGCAAACTGTAAACTTGTTACAGAGTTAAAAACAGGCCGAAATAAGCACAGAACGTGGACAGTATGTGAAAAGGTAGCCACTCCGGCTTGAAAGGGAAGGGAAACAAGCATTGACAAAGACAGTGGTTTTGAGAATTGTACTGTGAAAGAGGGTTTTCGAAGCATCACGTGCACAGACACAGCATGGAAAGCAGTAGCTTAACCTCCCTTCACATAAGCAGAACGGAGAAAACACGGGCAGCGGCAGCGCTTATGTCTCAAAGACCAGTTAGAGAACAGATTCAAAGCCAGACAGACACTGGTTCCCCAACATGCACAGAGCAAGTGCAATTGGAGCAAGGAAGGCGCTGAATCAGTGCACGTGGAAAAAACTACTTTAATGAGTCCGTTGCGCATCACAGGAGAATAAAACAAACCCTGGCCATGGCCATACAGACTGCATCAAACCTCACTAAACCGGTTTCATTCTAAACCATACATCTCCCCTCCCCTGAGGACCACTCTTAAACATTTTAAACAACTCCCCAACAATTCTCGCTCACACGCTTTCTTCAAATCTCCTCCCAGTCGCCCCAACAACCTCTATTTGTTGCATATTTCGGTGCAAAACACTCTCCCAGCTCTTTATCCTTAGCCCCCGCCCCCAGAGTTGACCTGCCTTCCCAACAGCGTAACCAGTTTTATTGTGGCCTGTAAACTATCGCCATTCCCGCCAGTCAGAAAACCCCCTTTTAAAGGTCGTTTTTATGCCTTCCCCAAATACCCAGTTACTCTCACTAAGGTCGCTCACCAAGCAGCTGAACCAATGTGTCTCATATTTGCAGCACATACAGCTCCATTCCTATGAAAGAAAGGCGAACTCCATCATCCCGAAACAGATGTGAATCCGCAAACTGAAACTCTGTATGTTTCAACGTCAATCTTCCCTCCTCTCAACAAACATTTGACATTTCTCTGTTTCTGCTCGCTTTGTCAATAGCACATGGTTTCTGGGTCACCTCCATTCTCTAGAGGCATCCAAAGAGTCAACAGTCTTTTAAGTTCTTCAGAATCTCTGTTCATGCTCCTTATGAGTGCCAGACCCTTCAGCTGTACTAAATCATTTTCACCAAGGTGGATCAGCAAGAGATCGCAAAAGATCAGGACATCCATTGCTTTTAAACAGTTTCACCCATCAAGCGCAGAAGCTGCTCCCTCCACCTTTCTCCATCTCATCCCCCCCTTTCCCCCACAACTTCATCTGAAACTTCATTTAATCTAATCCAAACTGTCTGCCAGTGCTTCATTTGAGCTGTTGGTTTCCGGTGCTTAGCACCGGCACTTATTTAACAGGGCTAGGTCTATTGAATTTTTCTCCCCTGCGCAATGGGCCCAGTAATTATTCAAAAGATATGTATCTACCTGTCCTGTCCACCTCTTTCAGTTCCTATACATGTTCTGCATCCCACAGGCATTTTCTTCATTTCAAGGTGCATTCAGAACACTTTCAGTTTGCTGTGTCCCCTTTTTTTGGCGGTCCATCAAAACGTCCTGAGGTGGATTTAGGACCACTCGGCGTCCCGGTGCTGCCGCAGATTTCTGAGTTGCGCTTTGAGCACCAGCACTTTTTATTCTACAAATTAAGCACTGCTGTCTGCCAAAAGTCCTCCACTCTGCTTGGCAAGCTACCAGCTTACCAAAATTGTAGCCCCAAATCCAAATCAAAATATGTGACAGGCTGGGCCAGGAACACAACCGGTAACATCAGCAGCAACATCCGTAGGTTAGCAACCATGTTATGGCAATGCTAAATACAGATGCACATACCGCCTGTGCGTGTTAGATCACCACATTCCCCAAATCCTCACCTCCGTTGCCGCCCCAATTCCAAAAGAGTGGGTCTCAAATTCCTTATGCGGTAAAACCAATTCCCACAACAACTAGTGCAACACAAACAATAACTGCAAGCACAGCACCCTCTACCAACCCTCACGCATGAGTCCTCGCCCTCGAATCCCCACCCACCAATTTTTTTCCATCGCCATGTCGGGCACACATCTCACGTAACACTCTTCTCCAACACCTCAATATTACCTTTAACTCCTTGGTCTATCTTAAATTTCCTCAAATACAACTAAGTCCCTGCTCCCACCTTCTTAGCACCCTGCCTCCGCAAACCTCCTGGCCTACCTCAGAAATTCTATATTACGGCCTCCCAACTTCCAGTTTGCAGGACATTGTGCCGCACACCATCTTTCCTCCCATCATAAATCAAAACCACCACAGCCAGCAGCGTCCCCAAAAAATTGGATTGTGGACTCAGTCGCGTCACCTACCCTTACCAGGGAAATGCTGGTGAACCTCTCCAGAAATGCTGTCTATATCCGCAAATGCTCCCTAACCCCGCCAACAGGGGTACTCTATGATGCAGTAATGACAATCTTGCAAATGTTAAGCCCAGGTGCCTACAAAAAGTCCTTCCTACACTCACCACCTTGCAAGCAAAATATGCATGTCCAGCAAGATCTGCACTTTATCACCCTCACTTTCATCTTCCACATTTCCGGAAGTAAATTAATAATTTTCTTCTTTTTTATCTTCTGGCAGCCTTGCCTGCATCACCACAGAATACATCTTAATGCCTAGGAAAGTCAGAACTGTTACTGGACCAACTGTTTTCTCTGCAAAGGAACTCCACATCCCTCATTAATGGACAGAAAACTTCCAGTTGCTCCTGACACCTATTAGAGGCAGATGACCCAAAAAGAAATCAAATAGTGAAGGATTGAGTCCATATCCATCAACAATTCTGAGAAGAGGCCCATCATTTCCCCTTCTTTAACCGCCTTCATCAACTTGCCCTGTGACATCTCTTTGTGCAGACTGACCAAACATACATTTTTGGCCCACCTAATTTCCTGGGGGCCCGCATAGTTTAACCTGAAACCAAATCTAAAAACATTTTCTAATAATTCCTCGTCTTCTTGTCTGTCATAAAACTATAGCCAATATTCTAATCAATCTGGTTTAGTTGGTGGAAGAGCCTTTGCCCAAATGGCCTTACTGCCTTCTTATTTCCTTTCCTTCTTGAGCTTGCAAAACATTATTTATTCTGCCAAGCATGTCTTCCTTGGATTCCCATAATTGGCTGTGTACATTAAATGCTTTACCTCTCATTTGGAGCAGTCATACTGAAAACCCAATACTCTCTAGGGGAGAAGCTTTCATTAAATGACCAACATGTCACTGTCTGAACTGTCTGTCCTCTTTCCCCAGTGCCTTTCCTTCCTGGGTGGCTTGTGTGGAAAGGTCTTGTAGAACAAGGATAAGATGCTCACTGTAAATGTGGTAGAATCAGGCTGTAAAGGAGCCATCAAATGAAGCCATAAATCATCATTAAGTTCTCCCTTTTACTTTTTCTGCATCTTCTGCCAAACAAGCCCTAAAATCCTCATCCTATCTAATCCAAGCTTAGCCGCCAAATAAGGCCTTTGAATAATGCCCATGTACTGAAATAAGGCCACAGAGTGTTCTTGAAAATTAGGAACGCAGCTGTCCAGTTTTCAATCACTACTGACACCCTTGACCTACTGAACAGCTTTCATTCCTCCTCCTTTGCTCCCTCCTTTGCTCACACATCTCGGTGCACCAATTAGAACACCTCTATGTGCTCTCCTTTCCAAATCCTGTCTTTAGTAGCAAGTGGATCTCTAGGGGTTTTGGAATACCCATGTAGGGCAACTTCTTAAGTTTAAATTATGTATGCTCCTTTCTTCACCTTCAGCATCTGTGCCCTTCATTGAAATCCCTTTGTCCACTGCCTTGCCCAGTAACTAACCATCCTCTGCCACTGCAACTTCCATTGCGATCTCTGTCACCTTGTCAAGCACATATTTTCCTTAACCCAACCTAGCTCCCTTAGAATCCAGAGCTTGCTCACCCCAACACACGCTGACTGAACCATTTTCATCCCAGACTTAACCAGCAGGTATATTCGGGTTCTACTTGCTAAGATTTTTTGGTTACCAATTCCATCCTTCTATGTGAAATGGGGTCCTCGTTCCTCAGTCCTGCAAGACAGCATCTCACTCCTTGTTGTCCTTTCCCCCTTTGTGTGCTCTCCAATTATCTGTCCACTTATGCCAATCATCCACAGTCGTAGACCCCTGCACGTGCTCTTTCACTATCTTGCTCTATTCCAGCTCATCCTAGCAGTCCTCGTGATCCTGTCGCGTAGGCTTTCATTATCCTAATGACACTACTGGATTTGGGCAGCAGAATCACTTGCACTGTGGGGGACTGAGTCTGAACCCACTACAGGTGATACTTCTTGGCCTAATCCAGGTTTTGCTCCGGCTAACTAGCAGTGACTCATCTCCATCCAAGAATAGGGATGATTGGGCAACTGAACGCATGACACAATTAACTCCTCAGGTAAATCATGGTCACTCACATCTCATCGGTTTCTCTCAGTTACATTAGTCTCACATATACAAGGACAATCAGAGGCAGAAAAGAGTTCAATAAAGTTTTGAACTTATAAGGATGATGAAGCATGACAAGATTAAAATTGTGACAAGGAGAGTGAAACCTAAAAATAACGCTACCATATTGTCACTAGAATCGTTAAGAATAGCTCCTACTTAGGCTATGTTAGAGCACAGCATGTTAAGCTCTAATTCTGCCCTTCATCATCCCTCATACCTGAGCAAGAAGCCTGTAGTCTACATAAGAAGCTGTAGCGAAGCACTCAGCAATCAGCATACAGTCGTGGTCATCTGGCTGGAATCTCCCTCTAAATTACATGGGTCAAAGTACTGTTTTTATAATAAAACAGCTGATATTTCTAAGAAAGGATCCCCACGTAAGAGTGTGTATGTCTCCGTGAACATTAGAGATAAAGCGTTACCACGTTTGCCGGCAACCTATCTTACTGCAGCCTTGAGAAAAGCACAGAGTGAAAGAAATGCTTTGTTTAAGAACACAGTGCTGGCCTAGGCAAAGAACAGCTAGATAGAGAAAATAAAACAAGTACGCAAATGTGGCTATTGTTAAAATAATAAAACAAAGCTGAATAAAATATGTCTAGGTTAACATGCACAGCGGCAGGCCTACTTTGCTAAAATAATGTGTATGAAGCTATAACTAAAATGGTTACACAACACCCTCCCCTTGCCGGTTCAAAGGTGGTTCAAAGCCTAATTATGTATAAAAGCTACTAAAATTCAACCTAAGGCATATATAGGAGTGTCAATAATGACAAGTTTAAAGACACTTGAGCATGTGTAAAAAGGACAATTTAAAAATGTTAACTGTGCCGTAAAAAAGGCAGAATTTCTAGAGTCAGAGTCATTTTGGAAGTTGTCAATCGAATCCGGGATAATTGAAGACAGGGAAATCTTCCACTTCGGCAGGTGGTAAAGTAGGAAGTTCATCGCCAAGGAAAACCAAGGAGCATTTGTGTTCCAAAGCCTGAGCTCTAGCCAAGGCAGCACCATTCCGTGATGTGCCCAACAATAAGTTTAGAGCTGCATCATCCACAAAGGGCAACTCATAAGTAGCTTCCTGTAGCAAACGCACCCTCAACGGGCATGTCTGGTAATGAGCCCTCAGTGAGAACATCAACAGATCAGCGTTCAGTGAAAGCAAGCGCTGCATAGAAAGACAAACTTTCAGTGCATTTTCAAACGAGCACCAGAGGCACCGAACCACAGGCTGCACACAATGCAAAACCGGTCTGAATGACAGAGACAAGACTAGTCACACCCCAATTGCTCCAGAAGTGATGCTCCAAAGTACTGCATCATGTGTTCACGACACAGCTGCATTGGTGGAAGCACTTTCAATCCTCCTTGTTGCAGCGGGAAAGCCATTGTGCAGAAAAAGTAGCAATAGCAGAATGCCACCTATTATAGCTAAAGGTATTGGAAATCCCCGAAAATACTGGAGAATATTAAGAGGATGGCTGAAGGTATTAAGCTGAATATAGAGGAGAAGGTGTGAAAGAAACCAGAATCAACAGCCTTAAAGAAATTTGCGATTCTAGTAGTACTGGATGCATTAAATATTTGTCCCACAAGCTCACCAAAGTGTCTCGGAAAGTTGGTATTTAAAAGGGACTGTATCTCTGCTGGTGGCCTTGCAACCTGAAGCGCATAGGTCTAGTGTGCAGATGTGAGTGCCACATGTTTCTGAACCAATAAAGCCTTGAGTCTGCTCAGCTTGTCAAAATTCACATTTGAAGTAGTGATATGGGGCCAAATCTCAGCTACTTCCCTCTGTCGTGTAGGAGGAGAAAGTCCGTTCCTGCAGCATGTAACAATCTTAGAGACCGAAACGACATAAACTAATACAGCTCCCATCCCACAACAGTTTTCACTATTGAGGAGGACATAGCTGCCATTCGAGAGCACCTGGAACGCAGGTCTAATCAAGGTGACTGGAACTCCCTTCAGATAACAAGCCAAGTTCGCTGCTGAAACGTTACACGCCCCATGCAAGGACAGCTGTTTACAAACCATTGAATGGATGACAGAAGTCTTGCATTCACTACCACTAAGAAAGACCTTTCATGCCACTGAGACATTTGTACGAGAAGGGTAGCTCCCACACCTCATGGATGTAACTATCTCCTGGCCTTTCATATCTGCCTACTGGATTGTGTTTTAGGCAGGATGTGAACTGAAGTGTTGAAATAGGCAGATTCATGACCCCGTGTATTGACCTCCCAGCAGATGGTATTTCAGCCACAGTAAAAGGCAACGTTTCTAACTTTTCAATATTTAACATGACATAAGTCACTTCTTTCTTAGCCGTTAGTTGTTGTTGCTGCATCAAATTAAATGTGGAAAACATGTCCTTTGCACTAACGTGTTGCCAGGGAACGCAACCCACCTTCAGTGTTTGTAGTGTCCAGCCCAACTGCATAATGGACCTTAGTTGACGCTGTCTATGGTGTAAAGAAGACATGACACTTTGTATTATGTCTATTGCAGAAGAAACAATGTTGTTTAAAGTGTATATCTGGTTGGACAAGGTATTAATCCAATTATCTACAACAGCTAATGCCCTCTGTAAGTTTTCCTGATCTATTTGCCTTAACCGGGCAGCGGCTTCTTGTTGAGAAAGCTTCCAAATGTAATTATAAACTGCGTATAAGAAGCGCTTTCTAGGATGGTTTCTGGGGCCTAACAGGAAATCCTGTAAGTCAGTGTTATTAGACAGGAGACTGAGGTGATCTCTAATAGCATCTAGTGGGGAACTCTTCAACCATTGCTGGCATAGTTTCCCTATATTGTATGTTGCTACTATACCTGCATGTTCAGATGACACATAGCGAGGGTCTGGCCTACTTGTTCTAAAACCCCTGTGGAGTTTATAAAATGTTTATTGCACCCATTGGTATCTATTGGCCACAAAAAACACCTGCTAGGACGTGAAAGTGAAGCATTAAACGTGCCATTCTGGACCCATTCATTGAGCTGATCTTCAGTTACATTTATATACTTTTGCCACTTATAACATTTTGCAGGGACAGGAATACTCAGCACATTCAATTCCATGATTTTTGCTAAGCCTAAACAACTTGTCTGTTGTAGTGTTTCATTTAAAAATATAATTTGAACAGGTATCACGCATGCTCTAAATAAAGGTTCCTTCCCCCTTATTTGCCAATTTTTTGTTCCCCACACACTTTTTAAGTCATTCGACTTTAGCCAATAGTCATAGCCTTCTATCGCCAACTGGGAAACAAAGGAATCCTAATAAATTAATTTTGTATCTGTCAATAATATATGTAAATTTTCCATTAAAGGCAATTTGAAAAAAATATGCCTCAGCATTTTAAATATTGTGCCCAGAAACATATGCACATTTTTCAGAATATGTTTTAGAACTCCCTTGTGGTGGAGTTGGACAATGTTCCCATTGTGTGTAATTAAAAATAGTCTTTGCGGTACTTGCTCAGTGAATGAAATGGTGTCCATAATAATTATGGCAAAACATGTCACCATAATTCTCTTTAGATTGATAAACATCCTCACTTTCAAATACAGTAAAATACTTCAATTCAGTCACCATAGAATCAACTATTTTCACATCCCAGTCATCAGAAACAACTCCGGGTATTATTACATCGTTCATAGAAAGTTTAAACACATATGGTATTTGAATGACCTCCTTGGGGCCGTATATATCAAACGTGACTTTATCCCAAACAACCCCATCAGGAATTGGTATAGTGGAAATGCTCACAAAAGACAAGTCTCTGCGGACCTTGTAAGAAGAAAAATTGGGTTTTAGGATCTCATCCACCAATTCAACTGTCGATCTTTCAGGATGGTAATGACCATGTATTAATAGAAAGAATGTTATGACAAAGCCAAACCAGAGGAGGAAAGCTAATATAGTCAAGGAAAGCCACAGATGGTTCCAAGGGAAAATAAAGTAATTTGTTTTAAGCCAGTTTATCTGCTTACATATTTTTAGCAGTTCAGATGTAGAAGAGACAAATGAGTCAGAGAAAATGTCATTGATGTTGGCAAAGTATCCAGAAGCAGTTCGTGCAAAAGCTGGAGCTGTATTTGTAGTAGGAGAACTGGTAGGGGTCTCCCACGGTGGTTCACAGTAACTGATGCCATCCGCCTGTGTAGAATTTGTGTGAAATCGATCAGTAATTTCTATATCATTTGTTGAAACAGATGTTAGTGGAACTAAAGCAAGATCATTTTCCACCCTCCCAAGCTTGGAGAGATGTCAGCGTTGCTGCTCAAAACCTGTAGAGGGACATCTCGGCCAGTACTGAGAGCGATTCGGGAACTACTGGCTGCTCCTCTTGGTCTGCTGTGCAGGATCGACCACATGGTGTAACTTGACATTGTCGATAGATACAAAGCAGTTTTCTTTAGTGCCAGGCAACAGTGGTAGAATGACTGTTCTGGTACTGTGTATTCCCAGGACTGGGACTGGTGCACGATAAGAAGGACAAACTCCTTTTTCACAGCAACTCTTTCACATACTAGATCCCACACCTTTGGAATGCAACCAGTGGATGTTATTGGTACATCCTTAATTCCTGCAGAGGCACCACTGGCAGAAGCGTTGTCGTCACAAAACGGTTGTAATCCCTGCAAGACAGTGACACATTCAGTTATGTCAAAAGGTGTTTCTGCCACCTCTACGCCAGGGCCATCAAGATCTGGAACATACATTTGGGTTCCAAACAGGCACTCATTTGAAGTACGACCCCCCCAGGGACCTTCTAGGCAGATTATTAAGTGCTCTCTGGACTCCATACAGGTAATTAAGCCAACTACAACCTGTACGTAGTACTCTGGCTGTTAAGGATTGCTTGAAATCACGGTTTCATCGCTCCACGACACTATTCCCCTCGGGATGAAATGGAGACAAGTAATGGAGTTGGACCGCTAATAAAGCTATGGTGTCCCTGAATGCCCCCGAGGCAAAAGCAGGGCCCTGGTCCGAATGGAAAGCCGCAACTACATATGTGCCTATAAAGACTTGCAAATCTTTAATAACAGTCCGAGTGTCAGCCGAGCGTTGTGGCCACACCCATAGAAATCTGGAGCAAAAGTCAGCAGCAATTAAAATGTATTTGTATGCACTGCCCGGTGTTAGGGGACCACAATGGTCCAAGTACACACATTGTAAAGAATTGTTGAAATTAGGACGGGTGTCTATGGTGGGCATTTGACGGTAGAGCCCTTAATTTGTTGGCAGATGTCACAACAAAGGACATACTGCTTGGTCTGTTTGTATAGACCTGGCCACCAATAATGTGCTTGCAATAGTGATATTGTAGCCACCACACCAGCATGGGCCAATGCAACCCCCTCATGAGCTGCTTTAATCAACTCTCGTCTTAAGTCTTTATTGGGAATTACTCGAATTCCCACACCTGGTATTTTTACTTCTGCGTCAAGAAAGCCTCCCATTCGGTAGGAATATTTAGCAGGAAATGCTTTTGGAAAGGGCATGCCTTCAGCCGTGGCTTTCACGGCAGCCCATATGTCATTGTCCGGTTTCGTTCCAGAACGAGTTACTGCAGCAACAGAAGCTGTAGCTACTGCTGATTTGGCTGCCTCATCAGCCAGTGTATTCCCAGCAACGTGTATTCCAACACTCTAGTGTCCAAGTGTATGTACAACATGGACATTTGGCAGTGTTTCCTTCAGATCCGCTACTTTCCCCCACAGAAGTGTGTTTGATGGTGTTGCCGTTAGAATCTCTGAACCCATTCTGGTACCAGTAATGCAGGTATTCATTGAAGGACTGGACACAACAGTACGAATCACAGACAATCAGTGTTAGCTGTGCAGGATCCGTCTGTTCAAGTGCCATCACCAGAGCCTTTAGCTCTGCAAGTTGTGCTGTGCAATCCCCTAGGGTTTGCGTGAATGTATTCTGGGGACAAAATGTATTATCCTCCATGTAGCCACTTACGACTGCGCAAGCAGCGGAGAATTTTGTGCTTTGTGCCCATTGC
This sequence comes from Pleurodeles waltl, assembly GCF_031143425.1. Classification (NCBI taxonomy): domain Eukaryota; kingdom Metazoa; phylum Chordata; class Amphibia; order Caudata; family Salamandridae; genus Pleurodeles; species Pleurodeles waltl. The sequence continues at coordinate 177,778,268 of NC_090437.1, forward strand.
TGGTTGTGCTGGGCCATCGGTGTACATGACTCTTTGATATTGATTAACAGGCAGTGTATTTGCCGGAACTGGATATTCTAGTTCATTTTGCAAAAATTCTTGTGTTTGTAATTTTGGGTTGAAGATATAGTCAACATCAGTGGCTGTCAAAGAAGTTGCCCATTGCATCCAACGTGGATGTAATGCTTTAGCGTTTGGAACACTGGCTTTGGTAACAGCCTCAAGGGCTGGAATTGGAGATACAACAATAATGCGTTTCCCCTCGGCCAGTGGTCTTTCTTTATTTACAGCCATCTGAACAGCAGTGAGAATTTTCTCAGTGGGAGCAAACCGCTGTTCTGCTGCTGAATACAAATGTGATTTGTATGCAATCGGGACTGTGTCACCCTCATTGAAAGTTACATAGGTGAAACCAATGGCACCAGCAATTACTCTGATGACCAGATGTGTTTTATTGTCCGCTGTGTGAAATTGTTGTGCTGCAAGCATGTCTGTTTGCAAAGCTTTGAGAATGTGTGTGTGTTCGACTGTCCAAAATTTACTGGAAAAGTCAAGATGTATTATTAAGCCATATAAATGATTTATGCGTGATGTGTAATCTGGAAAGTGAGTTCTGCCAAAATTTAGGAAACCCAATAGTGATTGGAGTTTTTAATGGTATTTGGAGGTTGTAACTGCGCGCATTTATGTGAGAATTGTGGTGCTAGGCTCTTTCCTTCACTTGATATTTCAGATCCCAGAAACAGGATGCTAAGGAAGGCTATTTTTGTTTTCTTGAAGTTGAATTTTGTAGCCGAATTCGGCAAATCCTACAACAATGCGGGCTACCCGTCTTAGATGTTGCATTAATTCATCATCCGTAAGATAGATATCATCTACATAGGACAATGCTTCAGGATCAATGTTGTGCAATATTGAAGTCACACGAGCCGCGAACATTCCTGGACTGTTCTTTTACCCCTGGGGTAAACAACTGAATTTTTTCTGGGAGCCTAGTGCGCTGAAACTTGTTAGGTCTCTATTCTCAGGCGCTATATTTTGGCAGAAGAAACCACTGGAAATATCCAGTGTTGTTTTGTGTTTTTTAAGCAATATGTTGTTCATGAGTGTTGTGTAGCATGTGTGCATGTATGACTGTTTAAATGTTTGTAGTCTAAGACTATTCTGTACGAAGGGTCTGGTCTAGCTACTAAGACGGTCTAGCTACTAGGAATAAGGGACTATTCACTGGGGAGACACAGGGTTCGATTACACCCTGGTAATCCAGTTGTGTGAGGATTTCCCTCACGGGTACTTTAGCATCATGTTTTATTGGATACTGGTGCTGAGGTTGAGGTTAATTTTTAATTGGAATTACATGATAGAGGGAATCTTTATCCCAGCCTACTTGGTTGCGATATAACACGGGTGCCTGTGCCAATGCCCAATTGATTGCGTAGGATTCTGCAAGCTCATCTGGAACAAGGGGTGGGAAAGAAGGTTTGATAACATCTTCCCCATATGGGCAAGTACAGACAAATTCAGGTGGCCAATCCCTTTCGGCCAGTAAAATATCATATATGTTTACGACTCGTCCCAAAAGATTGCGTTGATTGTGCGTTCAATGCCTCCTTCTAACTGTAACGTTACTTTGTACACCCTATCAGGTGTAGAGACACGCATGTCCGCAGTTTCAACTTGTAAGAAGTCATCATTTGCTTTCACCTCCAGATGCTCTTGAAGATTCCAGCAAACTATTGTGACCTCTGCTGTGCTGTCTAATAGCACTAATGCCCATTTCTTGTTCTTCAATAGAGCCCTCTTCTTGAGTGGCATGACGAACTGCAACTGCTGCCACTTTTTTCTTTTTAAATTGGGGTTTTTGTTGGGGACGTTTCTCTTCTTTTTTGACAGAAACTTCTGTAGAGCATTGTGATTCCTGTCTCGGTTTCACGTACTCAGTTCTTTGCTCTGACTTCCCACCTCTCTCACTGCGTTTTTCTGGTGAGTCCTGAAGGGAACAAGATTGGCATGTATAAGTATATACTGAGCCTTGTGCTTGGAGGCCACCGAAATCATCTGCGGCGTACCCTAGTGTTCGTCCCCCAGCCTGACCCTCTTCAACGTCTACATGGCCCGCTCGCTAACATCGCCCGATCCCACAACCTCAACATCATCTAATAAGCCAATGACACCCATCTGATCCTCCGCCAAGACCTACCTCCACGGCGGAATGAAGGCCATCACCGAATGGATGAAGAGTAGCTGCCTCAAACTCAATTCCGTCAAAATGGAAGTCCTCACCTTCAGCTCCACCCCCTTCACATGGGATGACTCCTGGTGACCTGCCACTCTCGGAACCGCTCCGACTCCCACCGACCATGCACGCAACCTAGGATTTCTCTTGGACCCCTCACTATACATGACCCAGCAAGTCAACGCCATTGCCTCCTCCTGCTTCAACACCCTCCACATGCTCCAAAAGATCTACAAATGGATACCCACCGAAACCAGAAGAACAGTCACCCAAGCCCTCGTAAGAAGCCAACTGGACTACGGCAATGCCCTCTACGCAGGAACCACCGCCAAACTACAGAAGAGGCTTCAACTCATCCAGAACGCCTCTGCACGCCTCATCCTGGACATCCCCCACCACTGCTACATCACAGACCACCTGAAAAACCTGCACTGGCTCCCAGTCAACAAGAGAATCACCTTCAAACTTCTCACCCACACTCACAAAGCACGGATCAAAATACCTCAACAGACGACTCTCCTTCTACACCCCGACCTGGCATCTCCACTCCGAAGACCTGGCTGTCACAACCGTCCCACGCGTCTGCAGAACTACAACCGGAGGTAGATCATTCTCACTCCTCACCGCCAAAACGTGGAACACTCTTCCCACCCACCTGCGCCAGATCAAAGACCTCCTTTTCTTCAGGAAACTTCTCAAGACCTGGCTTTTCGAGCAGTAGCAGCACCTCCCCCCTTACCTTCTCTTCCCTCCTCAGCGCCTTGAGACCCTCATGGGGGAGTAGTGCGCTTTACAAATCCCCGATTGATTATTTTGATATCTATCTGGTGTTTTAATATTATCTCTACTTCTGAGATTATATCTATTCTGTGGGGTCTCTGTGTGCAGAGATTCTCCCCTTTCTTTTTTAGGTGTTTGTTGTTTTTTATCCCAGAAGTTTTTAGATCCCTCAGGAGCTTGCTTGGTAGAATTTTTATTAGATTCACCCTGAAACTGTGGTTTTGTGGGTCTGGACCCTAGACTATCTCGACCAATACTAGAGTAGGTCTTGGCGATAATCTTTGGCAGCTCACGTTCTTGATCCTGTGGAGGAACGTCCTGGAGCCACATGTGCACTGCTAGTGCAACTGCTTCCCCTTTAAGGTTACTCAGTATAATTGAAGATACTGTGGCAAAATTCCCCTTAGTTGCATCCCCAAGTCTAGGGTTGGGGCAGCCCCGTATTCATCTTGAATTTGTTTTAACACTTCTGGTGGATTGGCAAGTGTTGGTGTACCGAGTGCGGTAGTATAGAGCGTGGCAAATACCGTGACACAAGTATTGCAGTTATCTACGGTGGGAACCATCCCAAATGGCAAGCACATAGTTAATATTCTATGCTTATCCTGAGGTCCCCTGTGGGGAAATACTGCTTCCTGTGGATTTATTTTTTTAGCTAACCAGAACAGAATCTCTTCTCGTTTGGTGGGTGCTTTACCCATGATCGAATGTACAGTCGCAGGATTAAAGCCTGGCGTTACTGCATGTGGTTGCACCAGAGCAGCACGTGCTGGGTTTTTTAATGTCTGCATTACAAACTGTACTAATTGTCTGTTTATTGCCATAAGCTCAGCATATATGCGACGGACTTCAGCTACTGTTAAGTTCGCTGCAGCAGGGTGAGGTGTATATTTGGCCAATAAAGGCCAGGTAGGACCATCATTACTTAGACGACCTAACGTAACATGTAGAATTGTATGGGGTAGGGCGCCATCAAGCCAATTATTATGTACTTGATAAGATAGAGGTATTTCTAGATATGCATGTGCTCTGTATTGTACAGGTGTGTTGGCAGGTGTATAGTGATGAAATGTATTTGTGTTCCCATCAGCTGCTGGAAATTTGACCCAAAAATAGAACATTTCGGTTCTATAGGCTGGATGAGCCTCAACAACAAATGTAACTGGACCCCCGTGGTTAGGCCATGTGCCAATAAATGTGCAGTAAGGGGTGATCGCATATTGACTGCAATTGCTACCTGTTGCGGGTTTGCCATGATGAATGGTAAATTTTTGTTCAGAGATAATCACACCAAATGGGGATTATCCTTTTAGAGTTCAAGCTTGAACAACCTACGGCGTTAGTTAGGTACTCCCTACTTAGCTGAGGAGGAAATTCCTCAATACCATGGACGTCTCTGTATATAGTCCTGAGGTTTCTTTGTATGTAATGAGACTGAGATACTCAGGAGGACCCGAATATTAGTGCCTGACCAAACATTGGGGGCACCATGTTGTGCAGGCTCTCATTATCCTAATGAGTCTACTGGATTTGGGCAGCAGAATCACTTACACTGTGGGGGACTGAGTCTGAACCCACTACAGGTGACACCTGTTGGCCTAATCCGGGTTTTGCTCTGGCTAACTAGCAGTGCCTCATCTCCAACCAAGAGTAGGGATGACTGGGCAACCGAGGGCATGACACAATTGACTCCTCAGGGAAATCGTGGTCACTCAGATCTCATCCATTTCTCTCAGTTACATTAGTCTCACATATACAAGGACAATCAGAGGCAGAATAGAGTTCAATAAGGTTTTATTGAAATAAATGAATCTTAGGTAATAAAGCGTGCACTGCAATAACTAGGATGATGAAGCATGACAAGATTAAAATTGTGACAAGGAGAGTGAAACATAAAAATAACGCTACCATATTGTCACTTGAATTGTTAAGAATAGCTCCTACCTAGGCTATGTTGGAGCACAGCTCTAATTCTGACCTTCAGGTTCCCTGGGAAGACATCATCCCTCATACCTGAGCAAGAGGCCTGTAGTCTACATAAGCAGCTGCAGCAAAGCACTCAGCAATCAGCATACAGTTGTGGTCTTCTGGCTGGAATCTCCCTTTAATGTGCAGGGATCAAAGTAGTGTTTTTATAATAAAACAGATGATGTTCCAAGAAAGGATCCCCAAGTAAGAGTGTGTATGTTTCTGTGAACATTAGAGACAAAGCGTTACCACGTTTGCCAGCAACTTATCATACTGCAGCCTTGAGAAAAGCACAGAGTGAAAGAAATATCTTGTTTGAAAATGGATTGTAGGCCTACGCAAAGAACAGCTAGATAGAGAAAATAAAACAAGACCACAAATGTGGCTATTGTTAAAATAATAAAACAAAGCTGAATAAAATTTGTCTGGGTTAAAGTGCACAGCGGCAGGCCTAGTTTGCTGAAATAACGTGTATGAAGATAAAACTAAAATGGCTACTCAACAATCCAACATATATGAACACCCATCTCTTTGCTACACACAAATTCAACATCACTTGTACTGGGCAATTCTCCATCTACCACTGCATCTTCACCACACTGTGCCTCTCAAAAATCATGTAAATTGTAATGGGAGGCCGCATGTAACATTCCCATATCCTCCCCTGTCTGGTTCCATGCTGTCCACAAGGAACCGTGCCTTCCTTCCTGCCTGTGCACCTGCGCAAAACTGGGCTCTGCCAGTCCCACATCTGACCTCTGTTGATATTGCAGTCCTACCTCTTCTAGCCTGCCCATATAATCACTACCACCCATCATCCCATTGTCCACCTTTGCTTGCTTCACCTTGTCATCTGAAATTCAAACCCACGTCCCCATTGGTGCCTCTCCTCTCATTGTTTCAGGCCCTTTTGCACCCAGACCATTTCTTACCTCAGCTGCCCATGCCTCTACCAGGTTGTCCCTACACCTCTGCAAATCTTCTTTATACCCTCTCCCATGCAGTATCACCTCTTGAAGTCCTTTAGGAGGCAATTTCTTAGGTGCAACTCCACTCACACCCCCCTTGCTCTGCAACCCTTCCGATTCTCCCTGTCCTTGTCTCATCTCTTCTGCTTCTATTTTTATGCCCCAGTCCCTCCCACTCATTGACATGAGTTCCAATCTTGAATGAACATGCTCAGGGACGGATGAAGATGACGTGCTCATGAGCAGCGCCAACTGCTGGCCTCCCAGTTGCACCACAGCCTTACCAACTGGTGCGTGGCATGAAGCTGCAACAATTCCCAATTCTGCCCAGCAGCTTGTCGCTGCATGTTTCATGACGTTTGCCCTGCCACTCCCTCCAGCGGCACCAACTCAAACTGACACTGCCACCTGGCAAAGCATGTGAGGCCACACATTGGCAAAGGGCCACTCTGCTCACCCTATCCCCTGCCCAGCACTAACGAGCGACTCCACAGGCCCCACTCGGCCTTTAGTCACAACCCCAGGGTTTTTTAACCTGCACTATTCTCCTCTGCAAACCCAGCAATAAAAGGGTGGGTCTCGCCCACTCCAACCACCACAGTCTCATCACATCTTACCTTAGCTGAGGGGGGAGCAGGGCAAAACAGCAGACGCCACCCCTTCTGATGATCTCCTCATGGGGCACCCTCTCATCGGCACCCACCCCAGCTGGAACACATCAGACCATCACCAGGTTTTCCCTGCCTGTTTCTTGGGGTGCCAAAAGCACCTCCACAAACTTATTTGACACAGTAGTGTCCATGATGATACTAATGGGCCTCACTGACAAACACCTGCAGTCTAATGCCTACTTCCACCATGATGACTGATGTGTAGGCTAGCCCGCAGAGAGGGCTAACTCTTATAGCCCTACCCATCCCTGCATTTCAGCATTTCCTGGACTGCACCCTTTGCCCAAAAGGCCGAGTGGTGCGGATTATTTGTCGCCTGACCAGACCAAAGCCCCCATTGAACAGTAGTGTGAGCTCCTTCCACATACAGGACAGAGAACAGGTGCAGTACAATCAACCAGACTGGGTGCCACGCAATATGAGCCCTAGTTACATCGACCCTCTTCACACGTGTCCTGCTGAAAAGCCAGAATCACAATGTGTGCAAAGCGAGCTGGAAACCCTTGCAGAGAGCGGGATTCCGGCTCATATTTGGAGCCTCTGGGCTGCTGACATGCTTCGGGAGTTTTGCAACGCCCATGACATCCGCAACAGCCTTTAGAAGGTATTGTTCTTTGTTTTTGTCGGAGTGGTCAGCTCAGGGGGCACTAGGCTATAATCCCCATCTCCGCCATAGGTAAATGTTGACACTCTCAAAGCTCTGTTCCTTCAAGGCCTCAGCTTCGGTCTTGAGTTAAAAGGATTCTAAAAGCAGGCAGGTATACCTTGGAGAAAAGCAGCCACTAAAACACACACACACCCCGGCAGTACAAGCTTCTTTCACACACACAACTCGAGCAGCACTCGTGCAGTTTTCCAGATTTATAATAAGGAGCAGCAGGGCAAGCTTCACTCCCACTTAAAGCACGAGCAGCAACAGTACTAGCTCGTGCACTCCCTTACACACATGTGGGTTTGAACAATGTGAGTAATTCCTGTTCTCGTTTTGACCTGTTGGATGTCAGCTTTATTGATGACATGATTACTTCAAGAGCCAACGGGGTGGTAACCACAGACAGAGCGGGCTCACTCAGCCCGTAGCGGTGACTGGAACAGCACGCAGGTTGTAACCTTGGCACGGCCTTCGCCAGTCCGGAATAATGACAGATTTCAGGAAGCTTAGCGCTAATAGGGAACATATTGGATAGCTGTCAGCATTATAAAGCTTAAAATTAGTTGTTGCTGGAGCGCAGTTGCTAGAATAGATTACTTATAAACCTGACTATGGTCTTTCATTGGCTGAAATGCAGTACACATTTACTTGAGAGAAGTTTTTGTTAAGCAGTTCTTACTTTATTGCAGGGATGCCCCGCATTGGTTGACTCTTCTTAAACTCTCGCACGCACACTCTCTCTCTCTTTCTCTGTCCTTTCTTTTGACAGAGCATGAGCCCTTACCTCTATCTATAGCATATTAAATTCACCCTAGACAAGACCATCTAACGTCACATGAGGAGGGTTCTGTTTCCACCCTAAATCACACCTTTTACGTTGATGGACCTAACAGTGCGTGCGGGTCGGATCCGTGCCAGATTTTCAAGCTATGCACATGGAGCCTATTAACTGCACTTTGTAGTACGGGTACTAGTACTCCAGTATTGCTATGCAGGGACTACAAATTCATATCTCTGCCACTCCTATCTTTTCAATGTGAAACTTTTCACCCCTGTTGCGGAGATCTTCACGCACATAGGTACGCATTTTAGTACCAAAGGTGGCAGGAACCTGAAGGAGGGGCTGGAACTGGATATAGACAGGTGTTTAGGAGGGGGTAAGGTGGAGCTTAGGAAAGGAGCAAGGAGGGGCTTGGGGTGAGGTAAAGGGGGGCTTAGGGTGGGGTAAGGAGGGGCTTAGGGTGGGGCATGCAAATTAAAACAACCACCCACAATAAAGTAAGCACATTGCTATTCATAAACTGTAATTCAAATGTTACTACAGCCAAAAAGGACCCAAAAAAGTTATAAAAAGTAGTTCAGCTAAGCACTGGGGTAATTCCACCACCACTTTCCCATAGAAAACAGTGGAGGCAGGGATGTAACATAACACCAACTATAGGAAATTATGTTACATAAAAGTATTGATTTCCAGTTTTAATAATTCATGTATGTATGTGTGTGTATATCCATATGTGTGGATAAAGATAAATACATTTATATTGGTTTTAAACTGGCTTTATTTTAAAAAAAATGTTTAACTATTAAATAACATTTATAATGAAAAATACATTTAATTCAAAACAATTAAACACGTTTAAAAATACTAATTAAACATAAAAATAATAGTAAGGGTGATTTTTTTAAAGTCATTTTCAATAAGAATTATTACAAATCAAATGACTATATTGTATTCATTTAATTATTTATAAAACATTTAATTTAATGCGTTATTAAATTGTATGTTTTTATTTGTAGGTACATAATCATTTTAAATTAATTCACATTTTTTTTACTTAAATATTTTTATCATTGTTTTAATAATTATTAAACTAAAAATCATTTTTCCCTATACTTTGCCATAGGGAGAGCTTCACTTGACAAGGAATACCTGTGCCTTTGTGTGAAAAGTTACTCATTATAAGAATAGCTTTACACTTCTACACGTGGTTCTGACAGGCTCCACTCTCTATTTTGTGTGAATGGAAAAAGTGATGTATGCACTTACAAGTCAATTTATGCTCTGAAATGGTGAATAGCTAAAACTATAAAGTTGCTATCAAGTACAGTGGTACATTTACACGTGAGTAAACACATGTAAAATTATCATTGTGAATAGGTCCCCAGTGAATTTCAGTATGAATCAATCACACAGTGAAAGGCAATCCTAAAAAATGTGGTATGAATCTAGCAATGTGGGCCAAAGTCGGCCACGTCTCCTTCAAAATGGGCCTTCTGTGACATACTTGATTGCTAATCGCCAAGACTGTATTTTTGCAATTGCAAATCCTAAACATTTGAAGTAGCTAGATCAAGAAAGATTCTGGAAGATCTCTGCAGATGGTAAAGTGGAGCATGGAGTTAATGTTAGCTTACCACCTTAACAGCTGTATTTCCTGTCGTGAGATTGTGGGTTGGAGGCACTATTTACCCCCTTCAACTTCAACTAGACCTTAAATTACATTTTCATTGTTGAATTTTATTGTGGTTTCAGGGAGGAGTTCAAACTCATTTAAAAAGAGGAAGGTCTGGAAGAGGGCAACCTAGCATAAGGACAAGTCTTGCTCACTCAGCAACGGCAAAGAAGGAGTATGAGGGGCCTAAGCTGGCTTGAAGATAACAATCCCCCTAGGCCTTGCACACTGCCAGGAGGGTGCACAGAAAACCCAGAGGCAGCTCATAGCTGCAACTAGATAAAAACAATTTGTTTCCTCTCTCTGCCCGAGAGGAGGGCACCAAGAACCCTTCATGTTTTGGGCCTGATGGGTGCATACACATTGGTCTACGGCAGCTTTGCATCCCTAGGAGAGGTTCTTCAAAGCAAAGGGCTAATTATCCTGTGCACTACAGTTTGTGAACTCTCCACATAACAGAGGATTAAAAAATGAGGGCAAAATATTTCTAGGTATTTGTTTAGTTTTGCCATAATTTTGTATCCCACTAATACTTTGTGGGGATCAATAACCCAAAAGAGCAATTGATTGATGTTGCTTTTATTAAAATGAAGTCCATGGGAATGTCAAACCCCATGCACCTATACTTTAAAGGGCTGCAGTGCATGGGGCCATTAATGCCTGAATCTATTGATGACCTATTGATGATCCTTTCTGCATTTGGCAATTGATAACTGTTCGTGCTGCCAGAATTTGATTTTATTGTTGCTCAGCGCAATTTATGTTCATTACTGCATGGGGTCCTTGCTTCTTATTACTACTCCTTGTGGCCATTACGATTCACAATGCTGATGTCACTCGAAGTTCAGTACTGCTGCCAATGAATAACAATATTGTTTGATTCCACTGATGTTCCTTACTGCTGGAGGTCACTCATGCTCTGTAATGCCTAGGACAACTGACATTCGTTACAGCCTAAGTTTACGAAGCCTTTTAAATTTCTCGTAACAATAATTTTCATTACTGCCTGGGGCAGGCATTGCTTCTTAATAAGAGGAATTTTAACCCAATATGTATTTTTGGGCAGCTAAGAGTTAGCACTTGACAGCCACCGTTTTCTCGGTCTTTGCTATTCTCTGGCACTTTTTAAGTAGAAAAGAAGTACGTGACATTTTGTACCAAAATGTGAATGCATGCTCCATGTAAATCACAACACATGACCAGGGCCCCTAGAATTATGCGATTCTGTGGATGTGGCATTTTGTCACGAAAACATGGATTCAGTTGCCCTATTTTTCACCATCAGCTTCATAATTTGCAGAATTCAGCGCAAAAATGTTTGTAGCATATTTGGATAAAAAGTGACTAAAAAAGAGCACCACATGTGGTGCCCCCGAGGTGACAGACCCTTTGCAAAGTTTAGTGCCTCACCTTTCAGGTGCTGATTGTGGTATTTGTGTGTTAAGATGACACCAATGAGGTGAACAGTTGGACCAGACAGTATTAGTGCATGTTAAGTTGATAAATAATGAAATAACAGTGCTTAGGACTGTATCAGTTGTGCTGCATAATTTGCCTTTTCTTGCAGCATAATTTAATCAACTGTGCTGTATAATTTGCTTCTACATTGCCGAATAGTTTCAGTGGCTCCACTTATGAAGAATCCACATAAAGTTATAATTCTACCCATTGCTAATGAGTTCTATAATGTAGGGCCCTCCCCCTTCCCACTTGCATTTGCAGGAGAAGGCACAGGGGCGGCACCATGGCTGTCGATCTCGCTGCTGGAGTCAGTCGACTTTGGAGCCGATCCCACAACTGGTTCCAGCGTTACCTACATTTCCGGGTCCCGTCCACCACTCCAAAACAGATCAGAGAGTTCCACAAATTGATGCTCTGACTCTTTGGATCCTTGCCAAATCCCTCTGGTGTACCTTCGAGCCCAAGAAGCCGAGAGGCCATCTATCTGGAGTAGTGTCTGTGGATTCGCCCTTGGAGTCAGTTGGACCCGCCGAGCCTGTCATGATTCCGATCCTCCCAAGGCGCCACGTTCCCTGCCCTTTCCTGTAACTTTGACATTGGTACAGAATTCATTGATGCCACGTGAGGAGCAAGCCATAATACTTTCCGACTCCGAGTCAGTGCGGGTCTGACCTCGGCTAAAGCCGGTCCCTTCTACTGTTACGCTTCCCCCATTTAATAAGACACCTCTGTAAGGGAGAACACACACCAAGCACTCCCTTTTCAGCACGGATTCAGACAGCAATTATGAAGCAGATGATGGGTACGGTCAGCCCTCTCCTAGGGACAGATGTATGATGGCTTGCCGGAGGTCAGAGCCTTGATATGTCACCTGAAATGGGTCTTCTTTCTCCCTCTGCCCCGCCACTGAAGAATCCACTTCCTAAACCATGGTGATGCATAATGCGGCAAAAGTTCTTGACCTCCAGCTCCCCACCTGGGAGGTAAAAGCTAATGTGCTGACAGAAGTACTCCAGCAGGGGCAAACATCTTCTGAGCCTCTTCTTCCATTCAATGAACCAGTAACAGATACCATGCTTGGTGCCTGGGCTAAAACGTGCTTTACTCGCTTTTCCCCCCACCACTCAACAGATAAATAGTGAGGTGCCACCTCCCTGATCCTGATGATCCTGCGTTCATCTCTCAGCAAACCCCTCCTACGAAAGTCTAGTGGTGCGGCTGTCCATGAGCAGATCTAACCCTAACATGTTCCCAACTGCGCCCCCTGATGGGAGTCCATATGGCTGGAGATGTTTGGTAAGCAAGATTTCTCTTCCATCAGCCTGGGACTCCGTTCAGGTAATGCCAACTGCCTCCCGGGCCACTATTCCTATGGCATTTGGGACTCAGTGGCTCAGTTCCTCCCTGGTGCCCCTTAATATCTCTAACCTGCGCTTGCCCAGGCCATTTGAGACAGTTGTAATGCAGCCAAGTCCACAATTCGTTGTGGCGTGGACACCACAGATTCTGTTTTTCAAGCCACTATTCAGCCCTATAACAATGGGGCTTAGTGCAACTCAGATGACCCTCTCTACAAACAAACCTATTTTTGCCAATGTTTAGCTAGCCTGTGAATTCCAGGAGTAAGAGTGAAACAATCTCTATCCCTCAATCTGTTCTTGTGTTCTTGAGACTTTCAGGTTTAAGTACCACTCTTGTTTACAGCCCTGGGATGGCTCTCAGATCCATTTAGCAAAACATGCAATCACAGGCTTGTGACCAATTGCAGGCAAGACATGTATACCATTCATTCAATTAATCTAGCAAGGAATGCTCACTCTGGCTTGCGGTTAATTGGACAAAGGCATTGCGCTGCCAGGTCACAATTGTGGTAAAGGTGCATTGCACATATGGGAAGGAACAATAACAATCACCTATAGTGGCTTTGTAAATCCTCATAAGATGAACCCCAGTTGTCTCAGCACCAGTGCTCTATTTTTCAGCAACCTGTTATCAAAGCTGGTAAAGGTTTGCTCTGCTACGATCACCATCTTCTCAGTTTTCAGTACCAAGCAGAGTTGCAAAAAACTATTTTATTACCACCGTTTTTGCATTTTTCTATGTAATAGTCGATTTCTCCTATTTCTTGTATCTTCTACCTACTTGTAGTTTGTGGTAGAAACAAGTGTGAAACCCATGGGTGAACTAAGAAATTTGAATTCAGCAAGGGGTCGTTTGTGTAAATCGCTCATGGTTTTCCTCATAAAGTAATTGTTAAGATAAAGAAATAATTTAAAATAATGAAAAACTAGAAATAGGTGACAACATTTTCATCTGTAATTTTTGTACACGATTACTTATTACCAAAAATAATATCCTGTTATGTCCATCAAACTCTCAGGTTACAGGAATTTATAGTGTTTGTTGGTTCTCCAAAAACTTGCCATGCATCAATTAATATGGTAAAATCTAATTAATGAAAAATGTGTATGTAGGAAACCTATGTATTTTTGATTTGTACCTTAGAAACTGAGCTTAGGAATCGTGGTTATTTCTACAACTCTGAATTCTGATCACCCATACTATCATGTGATTCTAAGAGTAGTCTGCAAAAAGTGTACTTGCACATTAACGTACATTTTGTAATTCAATTAATGGAGAGAAATTTAACTGATAATACTCTACTATTCTGTATTCCCATGCTTCTCCAAACTAAAACAGTACTCTGCTTGTGAGCCTGGGCTGATTACCTGTAACAAGAACTGACCAAACCAGGGACCATTTGAAGTCCATATTGACTTCATATGGTCACAGTTTTCATCCATTTCCGTTGAATCCTGACCACACAAGTGGAGTACTGTTTTTATCAGGATCGCTAGGCAGTATCTCATCCCTTGCAACTTGAATTTACTTTTTAAACGAAAATTCCTGGTGTAAATACCAGAATGATTTTGTTATGCAGTGTGGTGGACAAACCATTCACATCCACCGCAATAGAGTTTCTTAGGTGGGCGTGAATGGCTTGTCCACCATAGTTATACTTCTAAATATATCTTCCATTCTCCAGCTAAGCTAATAACAGGCACCATGAATTCCCATTCTTTTAAAAAATCCCATTACTCCAGTCCTCAAAGATATACACAAGTTACCTTTGGAAGCCAAGTCAAAGTGTAATACGACCTCGATAACTTAACACTTGAAACTAATAGATTTGCAACTGAAAAGCTGGTAGCCCCTTGCTGTCAGGATTTGGGATTCCCTACTGATTGACTTGAACTGGGCAGAATCTCAATTTAAGATTTGTAAGGAACTATAACATATTTGTTTAGGCTACTTCTAGAGAAACACATTGTCCTCCAAATCTTCAACCTCTGTTTCTATACTTCTTTAGCCACTTACATATCACTCTTATCAGTCTTTCCTTTGCCGGGGTTACCCAAAACTCTTGGCATCCAGAACCAAGTTTTTTTTACTTGGAAGAATATGGTCCCAGGGAAAGATAGTCTACTGATGTGTACCACCAAAGCTACTCCAGCCAAGAAACTCATTTTAATATAATGGAAATCGTCCTTTATTCAGTAGGTGAATACATGTCTAACCTATTTTCCCAATCTCATGCAAAGGAAATAATGTATTGATTCTGCCATGAACTTTCAAAGCTATAATAAGTTTGGTCTCAATTCCTAGACTATCATGGGTCCTAATTCAACACTTAATGAAAGCAGCCAATGATAACATTAGAGCTGCTTGTGTATCATTGAACAAGCATACAGTTCAGGTTTGGGATGCTATGCGCCCACACTTTGTACACCAGCACAGATGAGGGCCAAGTGTCTGGCTACAAGCATGTGTTACCTCCAATGCATGCTGTATTTCTTGGAAGTAGTCACTACACCAGATAGATCATAGCTTGAAAACAGAGGTTAGTGATTTAAAACACTGACTTCCAGGGGCCTCTGTGCCCCCTGAGGAAGACCCTAGAGGCTCCTGGAAGGGTGGGTGATGTGGAACAATTCACCTTTCCCGTAGTGGCCTTCATGCCGCCATGGAGAAGGTGGGTGAAGCATAAATGCCAATGAGGAAATGCTGCATGGCGGACAACAGTGTTGTACATATATGGGCGGCATGTACTTTAATACCAAAGTGACCAAAGAGTGCAAAAGGTTGCCACACATTTTTGACCTTAAGCTTCTTTGATAATACAACCTTGTGCTGTTATGTTGCATATTATCACTGCTATAATCGTGTTCTGCAAGTATACATTCCCTTCTCTCCTCTTACTCACCTTCCTTCATACAATTAGATTTTAGTTTTTTATGAAGGGCATTATGAAATATTCTATGATATTTTTGGTAAGAACATTTTAAAATCTGTAATACACAAGTAATTACACTAATTCCTGTCTTTGCATTCATACATGAAATGATAAATCAGATTTGAGGCACTGAAGTTCCATTTTTGAGTTTGGCAGTCAGGGTACTCTGTCGTAAGACAACGGAGTATTCTGTCTGCCAAACCCTCACTCACCCTTCCTCGTTTTGAGACCGAAGGACTTCTGTCCATGGACCACTTGTTGGCTCCGTTGATGGAAATCTTACTTCACTAGCCTGATGGAGTAGGGGCAGTTGGAGGTAGGACTTTACACTTCCACCCCTAGTCAGGGTGGCAGATGGAACGTCTCTCTTCCTGTCTGTCACCACAAATCTGGTGGTAAGGAAGAGAAAAAATGAATGACTCTGAAACCCTATGTGAAAACTGCCAAACTGTGGGGGTCATTAGTGTTTTGGTATTCTGAAAAAGCTCCAGCTTCTGAGCTTGTTTCTGAAAAACAAAGAAATGTGAACATTTTGTAAACATCTGTTAAAATTGACGACAGCCCTCTACGAAACTTTAGGTGCTGCCATGATGTCAGTTGCTTTCAGCGTACAGAGATGACCACTGGGCTGGTGGTTATCTCTAAATTTGACAGGCAAGATGTTGGAAGTAATGTCCTCTGCCACCCTGATGAGGAAGTATAGTTCATCAAACAGTAAATCAGGCACTAAATCGGAGGAAGATATCGCCTTTAAGGTAAACATTTCTTTTTCATCTATAGCGTTCAGGCTTGAATTATAACGGGTCAGGAAAGGGTGATATGCTAACTGCATCTAAAAAATACATATACCCCGGGTTAAAGTTCTTGCTCTATGTGCTTTAAACTTAAAAATCCTCAAATGGGGATTTAGTGTTTTCTGCATGTATCAGAATTTACTGCACCTTTTTCCCCGGTTAATTCACAGGGTGCGATAATTACGACATTACTCATAATTCTGATTCCTGCGAAAAATCTTGTTTGGAAAGGGATCATAATTTATCCCCCACCTTATAATCAGGGAGATTTTGTCACCTGGTAGCCTGTCGAATGCATGAGACCATTTCTTAATACTGCAATTCAATTTAACTACAGGATAACAGAATTGTGACAGTGCTTGTCCATCTGATCATGGGGTAAAAGTATTTTACTTTCATAATGAACATAATTCTTTAAGGCCCAGTGGAAATGGGAATGACATTCTGACCCTCTATTCAACATTACTGTCATACCATTAAAACATAAGAAAAATTATCTGCATTCACCTCTGGCATGCATTTTTTTCTGTACACTAATACCTTTTACACAGTAGTTTTAGGCGATCATGTCCTTGTTTCAGATGCTTTGCAGCCAGTACAAATTTAAAGGAATAAGGCATTTGCTTATGGAGAAAAGTTAAAAGTAATGATGTTGTAAGTCATGAAAGGTCTCCTGTAAGAGGTCTAAATGCACAACTTATATGGCATCTGCCAAAATATATAACCTGTGTCTCAGTGGGCATTCTGCACACTGTGGGACCAACATTTTCACCTACATATATGCTCAGGTTAAGAGCTAAACAGAGCCTATTTTCTGTAACCCCTATCCAAATTATTTTATTCATTCATAGTGGATAAATAATTAAGTTCTGTCCTAACCTGGTTACACATTTTATAGGCAAAGAAAAACATCACTATTTAGCAAATATATGTACTGCTATTTATTGCCATGTTTATCAGAATATGATTTTATATGTGCTCTATTTGAGAAATTGTTTAATCAAACTAAAATACACACACTTACTTACTTGAATCCAAATTGTTCTTTGTTTATGAACATTCAATAATACAAAATAATTATTTCAGGTGAAAGTGCATAAAAAGTCTAGTTGCATTGAAATGTATAATATAATCAAGGTTGGGTAAAATGTTACAATGTTTGGACAGGCATGCATTTGATGATGGCCCTTCCTCAGGTTGCTGACAACTTTCAACTGTTTTCTTTTGTACATATATCCACTTACCAACTTTTCATAGATAGCATTCAAGATGCAGTATGAGTGCACTGTAGTCAAAAATCTGATTGCTTAAAGGGTAAATGTTTTGTCTGATCTGTTTAAAGACACGATCAAAGAGCTGTGTGAAACCAAGATAGTGACAGGTATGATGAGTTTGGACTTTAGTTCTACTTTTATGGGCTGGAGATATGTGCTGTTCTTAGCAGATAGGATGTGCTTGTATCTACAAATAGTAGGTTGTTGGTACAATTAAATTGTATTAGGATTATATTGGCCTCTGTCCTGAAGTACTGACATCCACTCACAATATTCATTACAACTCCTGGACAAATAACTGAGATTTGGGGTGCAGTCTATTTTATACCTGTTTGTTTTCTCTGATTAATCACCATCATTCTTGCTTTATACTTCCTAATACTAGACCAACAATTACACTAACAACCCTCTTGCTATGATACCAATGTTTATTTCAGAAACTGTATCCAACCCTCTTTTTTCATTGCACTCCTATTCCTCCATTCATATGGAATTTGTACCAATGAATGGATTCTTTAAGCAGGCTCACTGTAGTAGGGATCATATTAAAACATGCAACCCATAAGAATCTCTTTACCATCATGTGCCAAGCAGTTACATTGTGAACCTGTCCATCTTTGTGACATGATGTCTCTGTTTTTGTATGTTTGGGATGGCTGCAAACTACTTATGAAGTGTCTGCAACCTAATGTCTAGCACTGCCCTACTCCTTTTTTGTATTCCAAAGTAACTTCCTTGTTACTATAGTAAGGCAGCTGTATGTGCACACATTCTCTGTGTAGCTACCAAGAGTGCATATCTGGGAGTTCAAAAGGAAGCATACTGTTGTTCTTGCCAGTTCTGAAAACATCACATTTAGATTGCATGTTAATCTGCCAATTTACACTACTGAATGTTCCATTGCCATTTATAGCATTGCCACTAAGTTGTGACTTTTGAATGTTAAATATGATCAGAACCAAAGTCATACATGCTTGTAACATGCTCTGAAAAGAACACTGGTAAAATAAATTTCCATTACCATGTACTCTTTTAGCAGTTATTAGACAGCTTGGCACTGACCCTTTCACCCTGTCTCTAACATCAAACTCCTTTAAGGAGGGAAGGGTATGAGTAGTGTATTAATGGTCAAACTAACTCTGTCTATGGCAAAAAAGAGACAGCTCAAATCATATCATTCCATTTTATGCTCATCACTTCTCCTTCCATTGTAACCTCAATAAATCAAGTAGATCTTCTGCGCCTGCAAACCCTGATACAAACGCAGTTTACAAAACAAAATGTCAGCTGTTGAACGCCACTCCTACCTGTATGTTTAAAGGCATTTTCTCTTCTAGGTGGATTATTCAAGCCTAAAGGGGGATATTGCTGCACCAGGATTGAGAAAGTATGTGAACACAGATGTTAACAACTCTCTGCTCCTTTTGATGATTAGTCTTTCAGAAAAAAATATTTTCAGAAATACTAGTTGACCTGGAGTTTTGAATCAGGACTAACAAAACTTGGTCTGGTTTTCGAAAAGGAATTTCTGCCCTTCACAGTTCTATGGCACTGATGTTGATGACTAGTAGGGAACTCCACAATCATTCTTTACTTCTTCACTGCACCCTTGTGGACGTTATGAACACCTTCGACTTTGTCAACAGATCTTTGCTGTGGCATTAATAAAAAACTGCAATTGTATGCTTCTGGAAACATCGTCCAATTTAATGCTGAACTATGCAATGATACCCAGACTGCAACATCTTCGAGCAATAAGGGCCCAAACCTCAACTGGCAAGCCTTGCTTCTTTTAATTTGCTCCCAACATGTCTCTGCTGAACACACGTATTACATATGTGCTTTCTTCTCTTGCTGTGTTTAAATCGTCTAACACTTGTAATTTACTGTTTGTAAAAAGACAAATGCCAATACAATTCGTTACTTTAAAGATCTATTGCCAATCAGGCATCCACCAGGGATGTGTTGCTCTTTACCTTTTTAGTGTCTTTTTTAGTGACATTCACAAATTCCAGCCATAGGCCTCTGTGACCCATTTTACATTTGGCGGCCAGTGCAATAAACATAATAAGCAATATAATAAATGCCCTGGGCCTCGACCAAATTGTCATTGGTTGCACCATACTTTGGATGCAGTGACCCATGATTGAGGCCCAATAATCTCAAAGTCAATCTTGAAAAATATCAAATTCTGTCTTTTGGCAAGCCGAAATTTAGAGCGCACTGGCTTCTTGATAACAATTGCCTTAATCCATTTTCCATCTATTATTATTTAGGCACCTTGTGTGACAACAAATGTACTCCAAAACTACTTCTCTTGTGAGCAATCTAGTAATGGTTAAAGTAACTCTATCTACCATGCTGGAAGAGGCTCAAACTTGAGTCAAATAATTCCACGCAGGGTGAATCCCTCCAGATAATTTTTGAGTTATTGATCCACCTGGTCTCTTTCAGGGGGAAATGTCTTTCTAAATCCCCTCTTCTGTCATTTACATTGGCCTGTCTAAGTAGTAGTCACTGTACATGTGCCGCCAAATGTCCTTTAAATTTATATTGTGCAACCAGGAAGACTTCACTCTATCTTCCAGATTCTGGAACAGTGTTCACATATTTTTTCTCATTTTCTTTGTTTGATTCATTCTGATTAAACTGTATGGACAAAGAGTTGCATTTTTCAAATTGTATTTTGTGTTATGTTTTAATCTTTAGGAAAGCTCACTGACACAATATTGGGGTACCCCACGGTCTTTACTTTGAACATTGTAGCTGCAAAGTTTGAAAATGTAGCATTCAAACTAAGCGTTTTAAGGTGTCAAATGTAAAAAAGAGTAGTGTAGAATAGGTTGCTATCAAACCAAACAACTGCCTACTTGGCTAAAGGTGGTTGCCATAACGCCTAAGCCATTACTAGCGCTCAGGGATTTGAGAGGGCCCTCGGTTATAGCTGCTGTTGCCTACCGAACGGGGGTTAATTTTCCTTGCTTGCTTTAGTTCCCAAGGCATCCTTACTAAGACACTGCAGGTCCACAAGCAATCGGACCAGATGAAAGGGAGGGTTGAAGGATTCACTGCTGCATTTCAGGCATGCTGCCTTTTGCATCTTCATTTAGACATGTTTTAATACATTTGTACCAATACCATGCATCAATAATAGCATTATTTTACCAACTAACAGTATATTGTCTGCAAATGTAGTGTGAAATGGAGGATGGGTAGTGAAAATTGTGTATAGTGTTGGGTTACCACCATCTAGTCGCTAAATGGCATTGCTTTCCCATGCAGCAGTGTGGTCCTACTTCATTACATGTTGCTTTACCACATTTTAATTCAGTAATATCAAATCACTTTAAATAGCAAAGATGTATAAAGTATGCACTGGTTCACTTACTGTACATTCAGCATGGGCTTTGTAGACTTTTGACCAACCCTACTTTTCCAGCTTTCGGTGGCTCAGGGTGTCGTGAGCATATCTGTCACCTTCCATATCACATATTTCTAAAACTGAAGAGCAGTGAGCTCAAGTTTAGGGAACACCATAAAGAATAGCGCTGTTTAATCCACGTTAACCTCATACATAAGGTACACATATTTCACTATATGTCATAATGAAGTGTACCACATCACTACAACATGCTCCTCCTTCTGTGTCGGTATGCCTCACTGCCCCAACTGATCAAACTCATCCCAGGCCAGAATTACGATTCTGATAAAGACCCCATGATGAGTTGCATCATGCGCTTTCTCCCACAGTCCATAAGTGGTCTGGAATCTCTGGCTTCTGCTTGTCTGCCCACGGTACAAGCCCACGGAATCTAGTCCACTAAAAACGAGAAAGAGCATCTGCAACCTCATTGTGGATTCCAGAAATATGTCACACCCTTTAAATAACATTCATGCATAAACATTCCGAGACCAAAAATCTGCATCAAATGGCAAACTTAGGTGTCCCTTGCCGATTGCTGGTTGATTGAGCAGCATATTTTTATGATGGTCTTGTTCATGTCTTCTAATTCAGTATGTTCACTTGATCCTGCTAATATAATTTTTCAGTTGTTCTGTATCTTTATTGGAGAACTGGAATGTTTGTCCATAAGCAAAATAGAAACAAAACAGTGCTAAGTAAATCATCTTGCGGTATATTTTTTGTAAGCACTGTTCTAGTGTTGCTCCATTTTCTATAGATTTATGTTTTTAGTGTACACGTCTGTAGTATCATAGCTGTTGTGCCTACTATATAGTCACCTGCACTTTGGGAGACTCTGCCATTGTAGCTGAGCTCAGGCGATCTCCTGCTAGTGAAACATTAGGGTGAAAAGTGCTTTCAGGTTATGTGAATCAGGGTTTTCAGGCTGTGGCCAGTCCCAAAATGTGCTGAACAGCAAAACTGGGCATTATGTCCCCAGACATAGCAAAGTGAATGTGGCTTCCAGGTGTTATACACTTCCTACTAAGATAACAGGACTCCGTATTTAGAATGGCAGAACTTCAGAATATGGGGAACTGAGCCCTTCTACACCAGCAGAAACTGGCAGCCCAGTCCCTGGCTAGCTTACAGTGCCTTACCCGAATCCCTAATGTGACTGGGGTGGGCAGTGATTATGGCAACCTGAGCATGACACTCTTACTCCTCAGGGAAGTTGTGGAAACAGATCTCACTCTTTCGTCGTATTACTCATGCAGGCCCAGGTGAAAACACGAGAGCGATACAAGATACGTTTTCAATGCATTTATCGAAACAATTGTACTCTTGCATAAAGAGAATGAACCGCGATAATTAAGCAGATGAAACAAAGCAAAGTTACCAACATAATAAACATGATAAAGATAATGAACAATCCAACCATGGTAAATGAGTTCTAGAGGTTCTAGAAATTCCATAGGTTCTACCTGAACACTAAGGCTATACTGAGAGCATAGCAGGTGTACCCTTCTACCTGCCCCATCTATAGGATTGGGCTTAGCCCCATACCTGGAAATGTTGTCTGGAGCCTGCCTGTAGTGTAGATGGCATTCCTTTTGGGAGCTGGTAGATTAACGCCAGCAAAGCTGCATGTCAAATGCAGCATTTGTCCCAGGTTGGTCATGGCTGGAATGTCCCTCTTCCCCTTCTAGTTCAATGAATCATTTATTTATATTATATAACCGCACTGTGTTAGAAGCACAGCTCTGATGCAATGCGTTGTCTAGATGTTAGAAGCTGTCTCCTGAAGGGCATTGTAAGCACTAGGATATCATGTAAAGTGTTCCTAGCCTTGGACAGAATATACTGATTACATGTCCAGGAAAGGCTAATTAAAACAAGCAACTCATACAATATATTCCTAGAATAATATCATGCAAGTGTAGTAAAATAGTATGTGTAAAATGTCATTGCTAAAAGTGATGAAGCTAAAATGTGTAAAATATGAAATCTAAAATAAAGCTAAGAAATGGGGAAACCAATTTGGGTCCAAGAGGTCCTCACAATTACTGTAACAAGCAACATGCTGATCGGGCACATATGTATCAAAAAGCAGCAAGAACACACCCACTGCGCAGCCCATTAGAGACTTGACACCTGTGCAACCCAGCAGATGAGCGGCAATATAAGATCCGCAATCCACAACTGTTGTGCTCATCACGGAGGCGAGAACCTCCTTCTTCATTCTAGTGAGCTTTCAGGTTATGTGAATCAGAATGTGGGGAACTGGCCCTTCCACACCATCAGAAACTGGCAGCCAAGTTCCTGGCTAGCTTACAGTGCCTCACCTGAACCCCTAATTTGACAGGGGCAGAGGGTGATTATGGCAACTTGAACATGACACTCTGACTCCCCAGGGAAGTCGTGGAAACAGATCTCACCCTTTAGTTGTTATGACACTTCCCAACTTCTTTGCATGGGAATTATCAGCACTCTACTTACCTTCACCTTCCTTGCCTGGGAATTACCAGCACTCTACTTACCTTCCTTACTTGGGAATTTTCCAGGAGTTCTATTCTGTACATCTTGATTGGGGATTCGGGAAATTAGGTTTAGCCTGTGTCTAGGTCTGCCCCTAAGTAATGAGTTTTCCTGGGGTTCAGAAATTTGCTTGGAGGTTAGACATTAACTTTGGGAATGTAGGCTTGTATCTTTGGTGGTGTTTACAAAACATCAATCCTCGTTCATTCTTGTGGGTTTTGGATCCTGTCCTGATTTTGCATTTCACATTTAGGTATTATAAGATCATGGAACGTTGTGACGATGGGAGTTTGACAGAAAGTTGGATTCAGAATTGTTGTATCTATTTTAGTGTGTAGTTGTTATGCACACGCACATGCGCACACTCTCTCTCTCTCTCTGCCCTTCAGATTGTATATATGGGTTCAGTGCATTAATGTTCTTACAACTCTGTGTTGTCTCCTTGAAAAACAGTGGTGTCGGACCATGACAATACCCCTCAATTTAATTTGGCATGTGGAACAATATTTGATGAACAATCATGTTGATTTACTAATACAAGCAGAGCTCTATTTTAAGGTTTTAGCTACAGACATCTCTAAAGAGTCTTTTGGCCACATCTATGGTTTCCAAACTACACAGAGAAGGCTTTGGGTCAGCCCCTTGCCCATGATTGGAGGACTTTGTTGCCTATCTCACGTTCCTGATCTTGATTTGTTGGCTGTCCTTTCCAATCTTGTGTTTGTCCTGCCCAGAAGCATTTTGGTTGACTTGGATCATTGCACCACTGACATTGTTTGCATTCCTAGAACTATGTCTTGTGACGTTTACCCCACTTTCCCTCAAACTAGTATGTGGCTTCTCTCACCTCTCCGGGCTTTTATTTATGTATGCATTTATTTGTTTAAAAATATTGCTTCTGTAATTAGCCCCATGTGCTCTTGCCTCTAGGCTGGTGAATAATTTTCCCCACTCCACTCCCTCTGCACTCCCCACTCACCCCAATTGCACCCGTTCTTAAAATGTATTTTATTTAAATTTTTGGGAAATGCCAGACAGCTGCAATTTTCTACTGAGCCACTACTTTTTCAAAATGCAGTGTTGTGCAGTTTAAAAAAAAAATCTGTTTCAGGGGATGTTCACCATTTTGGAAGCGTAAACTGAAAAAAAAATAGTTGCCCAGTCATGACACATGCATATCCGTCACAAATCATCTGTGCATATGCAAAATGGCACGTGTTTCACAAAGCATGCCCACACAAATATTGTAATAAGTCTGTGTGCATGCACCATGCAACATGGTGGCCATCTTGGAAAGAGTTTCTTTTAATTAGAAAACCATTCCAAGACTGACAGATGTGTGCATACCGGAATAAACAAGCATTGACAAAATCATTAGCTCAGCCAATACTTGTTTGTATTTTTCATCGATCCTAGTCATCATCGCTTCCTGCTTTTAGACAGCTGAAGATGTTATTAGCACCTCGGACTCTCTAGTTTCAACCACTGACATTCTGTAGGTTGTCCGATTGCAGTAGGATTGCATGTTAAAATTCGTAATAAATTCCACACGACTATTGGTGTGTTAACTGCAGATTGTCAATAAATGCAAAGTCACAGGACAGATTAGGAAAATCTTTACAAGGTCTCCCTAGAGCACAGTCCTCACAAACTTTTTCCTGGGAAGCAAAAGTATGACTAGGTGATTAACAGAGGCCACACTGATCGTTGTCTGCTACTCAAGGGCCCTCAGGGGAAACCAAATTGTTTTTGCCAGTTATTGTTTAAGGTTAAGGATGCATGTGTACTAGATTCAAGAAAGTGCACTGGCCTGGTCATATTGCCGAAAACATGGCCGAATTAAAGTGTTTTTTGGGTGGGGGGTGTGGTTCCCCCCCAAAGTATTAATGGGAGTAAAAGTGCATTTTAAAGAACTTTGAAGAAGTATATTGAAAAATAAGCAAAAAATTTAACAAGTTAAAGTTTTTACTCCCAATAAATGTTTGGGACAAACAGTTCCAAATGATGCACTTTCAGCACAGCCGCTTTCACTATGAGCGAACACTTCCTTCCAAAGAGGCCAGTAAATGCAGTTAGCTGCCTCATCGGAATAATGAGAGCCACAGTAACACTATAAATATGTTTACTTTCACTAAGCAAAATAAAGAACTGCTAGTGTTATTAGACCTGGAATTACTGAGAACCCCAGTATTTCTGAGTGGACTCTCAGGGTCAAACTTC
Source organism: Pleurodeles waltl (assembly GCF_031143425.1). Lineage (NCBI taxonomy): Eukaryota > Metazoa > Chordata > Amphibia > Caudata > Salamandridae > Pleurodeles > Pleurodeles waltl. Next base: position 177,803,980 of record NC_090437.1, read on the forward strand.
TAATCAACACGATTTTCCCCAATCCTAGTGTCACCTGGGGGAAAAACGTCCAGTTTCCCAGAATTCTCCTAATGAGGGCTTTTGGGTCTATATTATTGACAAAAAGTAAAAGATTTAAAACCTTCCCGTAAGGGGGTAATCTTCTCAAGGTGGAAAATTAGCATCCACTGAGGAATTTACGTACATTTCTTTATAGGTTCAGAGTTCTTCCCCAAGGCAATCCTGTATATAGATGTTACTTTTATACACTGCCGACCAATAACATAGACAGAAATTTGATGGGATTTAAAAAATGCATTGTACACAGAGTTTGTTGTTCTTCCATAAGGACATTTGTAGGAAACAGTAGTAATATCTTGCATTTCTAGGTACATTCCATGAGTATTGTTGGTCTACCTTGACAATTTTTAAAAACAACTTTATATGGATGATTAGACCTGGTGAGGGAGCTCTAGGAAATAAAGAATCATATTTCTGTTCTTGTGTTTAGTCATACTCTTTCCACCACAGTTATCCGCTAGGAACAAGCATATCCCCCATCAGTCTAAAGCAACCAATGAACCACCATCAGCAAGGGTACCAAATTCTCTCCGCCCGGGGTGCTATCTTAGCAAAGGCTGGCTCTGCTCATAGCCCTACATGATCAGTTGTTTCCTGACTGTCAGCCCCTGGCAACAGCAACACATCCCTCTGTCTCACTCCAGACCATACTTTTGGACCCCTGTTAAAGTGTTTGTTAGCTCCTATACCTAAGTCCCCACTAAGATGCCACCCCACACTTGAGTGTACTCCATTCCTCCTTTCTAAATTTGCAACCCAGGTCTCTCCCAGTACGGAAGGGAAATGACCAGATCTTGACACCACTCACTCACTAGCTGCTCTGTGCCTACTTTGACGAGGTTTTTGTGTTCCTGATAGCACATAGAGCCCCGGTGTATTAGGATCACCATATCAGCACCCATTACCCCAAGGTCTGCAGATCGTTTACTGGATGAAAAGGGGTGGGGGAACTTTCAGTGTATGGAGCCGAGTCTCATCAGGCCAGACTAGGGGCGGACACTCCACAAGAGCAGAGGAGCGTCGCCCCACTAAAATAATGCCCCAAAAATGCCTTAGAGCTGAAAAATAAAATGGTAATAAACTTTCTTCATTACCATTTTATTTTTCGGCACCCCATCCTGAATGGAGTGTCAGGACGGGCGGGATGACTTCTGCTCTGCTGCTGAGTGACAGCAGCAGGGAGCTGTGCACTTTAGTTTAAAGTGTGCATGTCCTTTTGGCCAGCCGTCTTGCAACGGCCAGCCTGACACGCGCACTTTAAACTTCTCTGGTGAGTGCTGAGTAAGGCCACTCCCACCAATCCTGACGCTGGTTTCATGCTGGTTATCAGCATGAAGCCAGCGTCAGGATTTGGTAGTGCTGTTCCCTGGTCACTGCTCCACATTGGAGCCACGAAGAGGAGGACGCTGTGAGAAAGAGAGGGAGACCCGTTGCTTCAGGTAAGTGCCTTTTAAAAAATATATATTATTATTGTATCACCCTCACCGCCCGCACCCCACCGCAAATACAATCCAGCCGCCACTGGGCCAGACAGATCTGAGGTGTGGCCTAGCATTAACATTAACAATATTGCATTGAGGTTGTGTGGTCATGTTGTATGGCATGATAGGGAAGTCAACTGGCCGCCAGAGATAGCGGAGGCAGCACTATGCATTACTAACTATATCACCATACGATTGAACTCTTGTCCCACCCTTGGAGCTTCAGCAGCCTTTTATTTTCTGAGAGGTGGCTAGTGGAAGACAACAAGCTGAAAATACCTGAAGTAAATATGTCTCTTAGAGCCCAGTTCAGTGTCTGTCCCTGCTGGTGTCTTCATGAACCTGATACCAGGGGACCTAAGGTCAGCCATGGAAAGCAGCAGCAACAGTGGGTACCTATAACTGACGTCCGTTAACTGGTGGCTAGGAGACCTGCCTACTCGTGAGGTATGTATCAATGGAGACTAGAGTGCTAATGAAAGAAGAAATCATCAGTAAACACGTGCGGCAGACGCAGTGTTGGCACAGCACCCTACACTACAGACGCTTTCACAGCGTGAGAGGATTTTCAGGCTAACCCAGTGTGCAGTTCACCTTGTTACACGTAGTAGCCCGACTTCATAGATCTGAGCCCTGGCACTGAGTAAATTTCTGATGACTCACCACGTCTGGCTCTGTTGTCCATTCACCTGAAGTATTCTGTTTAAAAGCAGGTATGGTAATACTTTTTGGGTGTTTACACGGGCAATGCTTTCACTTTCAACCCTCAGGGTCATAAAATGTAATAACTTTAATTTTGAACATGCACCTCAGAATCTTTCAATTATCTAAACCCTTGGACGAAGTGGCACCGAAGGTGTAAAACTTTACTAGTACATTGTCTTCAGATTCTCTCGTGTAATGCCCAGCGTGCGCCACGGAAAATCCTCTGCGCCTCAGGGCCTGCTTCGCCAAAAGGATTCTCCCACGCTGTACGACAGCGAGAAAGAGTACAATAAGGCCTCTTGTCTTTTCAGCGGAATTCTCCACACACAGTTTTACCTGTTCAAGGCGTTCTTCCACTGGTACGCATTATTCCACAGCAGGCAGCACTACTACAGGGCAATTTCCGCCAACAGAACATGGGAAACTGACTGCAAACATGATTGGAAATTGTTTTCTCAGGAGAAACCCTGGGTTTTAGTCGACTTCCTGTTATGCTTCTCGTTTCCATCCACACCTCTGTGTTAGTCATGGCGACACATACAGTGCTGGAGAGAGATTTAGACAGCACCTCAGATTTGAGAGTTACAAAGTGAATGTCGTCTTTTCTACTTTAATTACAGTTATTTGTTGCCTTCTAGTGAAAAGCGTTGTTTTGAGATGGCAGAAGCACACGTGTTTTCCCCGAGGTTGAGGCTCCTTTCTTTCCCTCTAGGATGAAGAGCTGGCCCGCCAGCTGGTGGAGCTGGGCTACAGAGGTAGCGGGGAGGTGCTGAAACGAGAGGAGTTCGAGGCGAGGAAGGCGGCTGCGGAGGCGGCGCGCCTGTCCCAAAGGACTCAACAGAAGTAAGTCATGGGCTCGTGCTCCGACTTTAATGTGCCCAAAGGGGCCACCGTCCGTGCCTTTCCATAATGTGACTCATCAGCCCGCGTGTTGAGGGACGTTTATTTTTAGCACTCCCAATTCTGGGTGTGGCAGGTGCCACTGGTCCAATGAGATCACAGACACATATTTTGCAGGTCACAGAGAACCTGAACTCACTGGATGCGGGAACACACTTGAACACAAAAATGCTACTATGTGAAAGTTATTGTTTTTGTTTCTCCTTTGAGCTGTAAGTGTATCTGTGTATTTCGTTTTGAACTGTGAATATATTTTATCAGAAATTGGAATATGTGAACCAGTAATCCATAAAAACAATTGAAATACACAAGCCATCACTAACCAGGTTAGAAGCTCCGTGCAGACCCTTGATTGTTGGGATACAAAGGGACTGCCCCAAGCGGTGTAACTCAAACTAACGGGAGCCCCCTACACAATGTGGTTAGTGGACCTGAGATTTCCACCATCTGCTATGTACCCCACCACTCAGCTATCTGTCAGGCCCTCTCACCATATACAAAGATGGATTCCACTGACTGGTTGGGCTGCCATGTACTACAGGGGACCCGGAGTTACTGACCACTGCAGTGCTCCAAGCTTTTCCTGTTTGTTGCACTAAAGAGAACACAACCCCTCCAGCAAAAGTCTTTATAGTCAACTTCTTGATACTGGAGACCCATTGTAGAGGCGTTTTGTGTTTCATTTCGATAAACGTCACAGTTTTGTGTCATCTTTTTGTGTTCATACTGACACAGCTGCTCGGTGCAAGCATTTGCAGTTTTTTTCATGACACAAAGTAAAATGCCCCGTTGTTAAAATGTGTTGCCCGACCCGAAGAATCCCTACCGTATTTGACTCTCCACCGATATGAGCCATCCCACAAAAGGGCGTTCACTAAGAAAAAGTTGCAGAGCCCTCATCAATGCACGCTTACCTGTCTGTGCCTAGAATTTTTTATGCCATTTTTTTGTGAGAAAGTTACTCTATTGTGATGGTATTAACATACTGCAAAGTAGAACATGAATTGAGAGCTGGGTATTTCTGTGGGCGCTTTTATATCAATGCTAGCCTGTCACATTTCAAGCTGTTCACAATATTGACTGGAAAATGGTGTGAGTTTCCAGAGAAAATTTCTATGATTTCCCGAGTCTCCATATTGAATCACATTAACAAAAGCAATCCTAACAAGTGCTACTCTGAAATTACTGCCAGTTTACTTGTGACTGACAAATGTTCCTCCTTTCTAGTATCAGCTGTCGGCGTTCAGCCTTTATCCCTATATTTTGAGGGAGGATATCCATGTCAGATATGCCTGTAGCCACTTTTGACTGATGTTTGTATTGTAAATACATAATGTCTTTAGCTTCATTTGTCCAATTGGAGTTGGATGTGACCGATTCTAAGGTTTATTTGTTCATTTTAGCTGCCCCCAGTGTAAGGTGTATTACATATGTCAAGATTTGTTACACCTCAGTGCAGATACTCAGTTTCAGTTTTCAAATCGCTTCCACAAATCTGCAGTATCTGAAATTTTCTTTAGTTTATGTCTAATTTGTGCAATTATACAAAATCTCCCAATTTAGGATATGATATGACATTCTAAGGCCTAGGAAAACGTATATCTAAAGAGGAAGCTGAATGGCTGATTGATATTGGTTTACAGAATTCACCAACCACAGGAGGTTTTCAGAACACTGTGACGTGGTGTTCTAAATAGAACATACGGAAAACTACAGATGGACCTATAAATTTAGTGAACCATAGTACCACCAGTGCATTGAGGTGTGCTCTAGTTATGTATCTGTAACCCCCTTTATCCCCGGTAATCCCAAACTGGAACAAGAGCTATGATCTGTCATGAATTCTGAATTTACCAAGTTACAAGGCAACTTCCCAATCAGAACTTCAGTTAAAGTGTTTGGAGTGGAAACCATAAAAATCCATGTCTACATTTTTTTAAGTCATTGCACTTTTTTACAGAATATTAGAGCTATTTCAAAGATTTGTGAAGAGAGGGCAAGGTGTTCATCAAAAATGTTATGAAAAAGAGTAAAATAATTATGAATCGTCCAGAAAAGGGGACAAAATGCCGATGTGATATCTACTTTAAAAAATATTGGAAGTAGAAATTTAGTGGAGCAGATTCAGATATCCCAGTGGAAGGCGGACTAAGATATCGTGGTGGAAGAGACATTACAGAAGTAGAGAAAAAGTGAAGTATGCTGTGTTTTAGCATGCTTCAAAATTGTCAGACCTGACTGTCCTGGTTTTCTTAATGTGATCTCATTGTCTAGCTAAGTGTCTTTGTATCCTCAAACCTTGTGCAGGTCTTTCTTCAAGTTCGGCCTTGGAAATTGTGAGCGTAGACAATATATAACCTTTACTTGCAGAACATTTATGTAAATTGCCCATCTTAGTAATGAGCAATGATCCACTTTCTTCATTGGGAATTCACGGACAGTCTGTATAATTCTAAAGTTCACACAAATGTAGGTTCCTCCAGATTGCAGCAATCATAACTGATATTTCTAAGAGATAGGCACTGGCCACGCAATGGATGTTTAGTGGGAGTCCAGTTAATCATGGAGAATTAGGAAGACAGGCAGAGACTATAATGCAGATGAACTTTTGCAACAGGTGGTGCACCAGCAGTTAACTGCGACCCCCAGCTGACATTGTATTGCTTAGGAAAAGAGGGGGAAGCTGAGGAGATGGTATTTGATGTACACAGTTAAAGGGTCTTCCTGGTTACATCACGAATGTGGGTTTTGTACAAGGTGAGCCTGAAAGTAGAACAATCAGGGATCCTTCTGCCAGACAGTTAGGAATGTCCTATGAGCCATGCAAAGCAGTAGAAGAATAGACAAGTACCAATCCAAATCAGACCAGCAATACCATGGAATTGAGAAGAAGGCGACATTGGATCTGAAAGAAATCTACGCTAGGTCCAAATTAATTTAGATGGCAATATATGACAGCTACAATAGCAGTTTGTGTTGCATGCCATCAGAGGGCATGTAGGGAGAAAGGGAGGCGGCTGTGGAAGAAAGTGAAGCAGAGTGGGAGCGAGTATTGATGGCTACATAATAAGAAATCTGCAGAACGGGTCATCATTGCTTGTATAAAATGTAGGTGTTTTTATACAGCATACAGTCACAAACTGGCCACCTTTGTGGTGACTGGGTGTGTTTGTTCCATGAAGCCTTAAACCAGTTTATCGTAACATAGGCACGTCACTGGTTAGTTACTTAATATGAATTAAAGAGCAGGAGGGGTGGTCTATGAATAAAGCGTGCCCGGAGACAGACGTCTACAGTCAGACTCTTTCAATCTCTTCCATTTCCATTAGATCACCATCCATGCGATCAGTGTCCAATCGTACAATTCTCTGTGAAGACGCAGTCCAGAGGGCAAAGAGGTGCCTATCATTTTGAGCCTCAGTGATTAATATTTTGCCCTCTGAAAGGGAGATGGGTCGCACGTTTTTGGAGTGGGCTTTTTAAAGAAGATTTTCATTTTCATCTATCCATGCTAATATAAGAGCTACAGGCCATGTTGGCTTTGCAAACTATCTTCGATCTGCACGCATTCCAAGGTTTGCTCTCATCACTGGAAAAACCAATGCATGTAATGTTTGCTATGATAAACCTTCATTTGAAATCAAGAAAAAGCTCCATTTGCCCCATCTCTTTAGACAATGTAATTATTTGAAATATTCTACTAATCATATATTTATTTTATTGTCTAAAGTGCTGATCAGGGACGTACTGGGAACCCAAAGCAGCCCTGGCAACTGTTTGGGACCAGCCTATTGGGGGGGGGGGAGGGAAAGAGAGTGCAAGTGTGAAGCACTGCTGCTTTTGTTACTGGGGGAGGGGGCGACATTGGAGTACTGCTGTAAAACCGCCCTCAGCTGCTGCAAAACCGGCCCCCACCCTTCCAGCCTGATGTCCGCTACGGCCAGTCAAGCCCTGGTGAGGATCAAAGCAAAAACTACATACTCATTTGAATTAAAAGCCTGCAAACAACCACAAGGTCAAAAGATGATATTTTAAGAATTCTTTGAAAGATTATAAGGATGATGCACTTTTAATTCAAAGGAGAGTTTAGGGACATTTAGGGTGAATGAATGAAAACGAGAAGCATCACTAGGTGATTAGGAAATAAATAAAGTAAGGAAGCTGTCAGGGAGAGAAGGTGGGGCAAATGATTCCAGTGAAAATAGCAAGATGACAAGGCAAGGTAATATCAGGCTGCTCAAAGAATGAGTTGTGCTCAAAAGACTCGAGCCATAGGAGGTGGCTGTAAGCAGAGACAAAGTGAGAGACAGGTAGACAAACAAGAGTGCAGGATATAAAGGTTTGATCAAAGTAAAGGATGTACTGGTTTATGAGATGGGGTCTCTTAGCTTAGGGAAAGCTCTTTGGATAGATTCCAGCAGACTGCACTTAACAGCAGTCATACAGCAAAGTCATAGTTTGGGCCTGCTGTTATAGAGACTGTTGTCCTCGGTGCGAGGCGGACTGAGGCTGGCAACGGCACTAACACAGGTAAGACTGCAAAAGAACTGGACGCTATAACAGAATTCTTTCCCTTACTCAATCGGAACACATACCGAGTCAGCAGCCACATGGTAAACAGATATGGGACTGCAACAGACAGTGGGTCGAAATTGGAATGCAACAGAAAACCAGAGTGGAAAGAATATCCAGAATTCAGAAATCAAGAACAGGCACCAGCAGGCACCAAAACACATAATGCCCTTTTCCTACAAGGAAACTGGAATTAGGATTCAGGACAAGGAACTTTTTCATGGTAGATAAGAGTGAGTCCAGAGGGTCGTGCAGGTAATGCAAGGTGTTCATCAAAAATTCTAAGAAAAGGAAGACTGTAATTTGTCCCCAAAGGCAGAGGAACCACTGACACTCTCTTAGTACATGGCATTAACCCAAGAATTCAGAACAAGTTTTACCAGTTAATAAACTAAATAAAAAAAGGAACTGATGCCTACTCTGTGAATACATGGTCTGAAACCCAACAGTGAAAACACAGAAATATATGTCATCAAGCTTGAAAGGAAACACAGAAAGAAGGTGAGACTGTGAAGCAGGGAAGAAAGAGACAAAGCACCTTGCTGCACAGGGCATCAGGACACTGTAAAAACAGAAAACTTCTCAGGTTTTCAAAGATTCACCAGTGCAGGCTACTAGAGCAGCAAAGCAGGAGCTCCCAGTAATGGCAGCTGCAGCAGGAACTCTGAATTAAGAAGCCTGCCTTAAATATCTCTTTACTAAGGTGGGAGGAATTTGCGAAGCTTCATTCTACGGAATTCCATAGAATTCCACCAATAGGTGGAGTGGGCACTCAAATGTGCAGTGCATACCCCTCAGTGCCCTTACATAAGTATGTAAGAGCACAAAGGCGTAGCAACTCGAGTTCATACTCCTTTGTGTCTTTAAATGCTTATGTGTAAGGCAGGGCCACTGGCATGATGCAACAGGAGAGGGCCAAAGTATGCATCGGGGCTGAGTAAATTATGCAACAAGAAAATACAAATTATGCAGCAAATATGGCACATTTTGTAATAAGATTCTTCATTGTTTCCTCATTATTAAACTTCTGGGCATTGGTTGCACTTCATTAGTACCAGAGTAACACCCAAATATAGCAGTAAGCAACAGAAAGGTGGCCAGTCCAGTTTTGCAAAGGGCCTTCCAGCACGTAGAAACACATGCTGCTGCATTTTTAGTAACATTTGAAACGTTTGAGCTAGAAACACATTTTTTCTATGTTAACATCTGCAGATTATGTGGCAGATGATGAGTTATGTGGCAAATGGGGCAAATTAATAATTATGGCAAAATCGCCACAGATGCATAATTGCATAATTCCTGTGTTGTTGATTTAAGGGCACCAAGGGGTATGTGCACCACAGTGGTACTTAAACACGACTGAAAGAGGGAGCAGTCCTTTTATGTTTAAAAATCACTGCAGGTTATATTTTAATCTGCAGTGCTTTTTGAAAATAGAGGGACTGCTCCCTCTCGGTCTGTTTAAATACCATTACAGTGCTGATTTAATTCCGCCGGAGGAACAGTGGAATTAATTCATAATTCCATGATGCATGAGTAACGCAAAATTACTAAATTTCTTCAGTTCCGCCAGCAGAATTAACAATTCTGCACACACCTAACTTTACAGCTTAGGTACACAGTGTGAGTGTAACACAAAACAGGTATGAGCTAGCTGGAGCACAGTACAAGTGAGACCAGATAAAGTCCCTTCTCCATCTTTCTGTCTGACGGAGTGCATGGAGAATCTAGGAAGCAACAATGAAACAGAAGTAAACTCTGTGAATGGAACTTGAAATGGATCATGTTTCAGAACATTGCAGGAATTCATGCAAGACAGCACAAAGGCAGCTCTCACCCTTGGGTAAGCCATACAAGTACCATAATGCATCAGTAGTTGGTAAATAAACATTGGAATCAAATCTGGACTGACCTAGTTTCCAAGAGGGTAAGGTAAGTTTGTGAATGAACACTGGAGTATAGCACAGGTTCCAAACTAGTGTTCATAATCAACAGTCTTGACGCAGCGCCATGCAAGGGCAGGATAGAAGGATCCTGACAGAAGCAGGCCCAAAGGTTTAGATGAGGTGTGAAGGAGAAACCAGAGAACATAACTAAGGAGCGGCCAAGGAATAAATACATGTAAAGATATGCAGAGAAAATCAAACTTGATGAAGAAAATAAGAAAGTGTGCCTGGCTAGAAAATAAAAAACAAAAGACGTGAATATTGAATACTCTGAACCGGATCAATAAACCATAGTGAAGAAGAACAATAGAAATGACAAGACAGAACAAGAATGAACCAAACTTTTTGTAGATGGGAAATAAATGATATACTCCACTGTACGTTACACACGTGAAAGTAGAAAGACTTATTAACAGACAAAATCCGCTGCGAGAAAGTAGAAGGCATATGTGTGCGCAGAGTATCGGAGCCCCAGCATAGAGGGCGCTCTCTGCATCTTCTCACTCATCTACCTCTCCATTTACTTTAGAATCAGTCTCTCAGATGTAGAATGTGACTACATGAGTGCAAGATCCTGCTGCTCGGAATTAAATGAGGGCTCCTAGAATTTTCATCTCTTGTGTCTCTTCATTAACCTCTGCAGTATGATCCTGTGTTTGATAAATGACTGGGCATCATATAAAACAGTACAGAAGTTGTCATTTTGTGAGATGGCACTCCAGAAGTCCCACACAGAGACTGAGAACATGCAGTATATTTTTTTCATTTTCAACAAAAAATATCCTTGGTGGAAGTATTATAACGTATAAATTATTTACAAACTGAAGAAAAGAATGAAAAACAAAACCAAGAGTGTGGGCCAACACAGAAAAGGAAAGGTGGGCAACAGAAAAAGCAATATTTGGGGGGGGTGAATAAAAGGATAGTAACAGGAAAAACAATTTTGAAGGATTAAGTTTGAGAAAATAAGAGAACACCCAAACCTTAACATCAGCAAGACACACAGAAACATTCACTTGAAGATATGCTCAAAATAGAACAGAAAGGAAAGGAAATGTATGAATCATTTGCATACAATTTTGATTAAAAACGTATACAGAGGGTATAGGAGTTGTACAAAGATAAAAAGGCATATATTATCAAAGTACACAGTTCTGCTGTCCTTCCAACCTACCGTCATCCATGGACCCAAAAGTGTCCCATACCGTAGGTCCCAATCAACTCTGTTTACATTAAAATGTATTATTCCGGTACCTATAGTCAATTTTAACCGCACTTTCTCCAGTCCTCTTCACATTTTACTTTCCTTGGCAACCACAAACAAAAGATCTTCGGCAATGAGCCCCCTTGTGGGCCCGTCAGGCATTGCAGCACCGGCCTGATGAGGAGTAATGCCTGATGATGAAGCATGTCACCGAATGGTGAGTGACAGCACTTGCTTCTAACACACTAACATGCCTGGTGACCTGGTGACGCCCTACCTAATTGGTTCAATGGCATTTAACACATCAGAACTGTGTACTTTGATAATATTTGTGTTACAATATTGGGATGGTGTGCGCCTGAGCTCTCCAAGATAACAAGCATTTACAATGCAATAGGTCTCACATTTGCTTGAGTTAGAGCTATTGATGTTGTAAATGTATAACTGGACTTTTCTTGCCACATAAATTGGTCAACACTGCCACATAATTTGATCCTCTCTGCCACATAATTCCAGTGGCCCTGCATATAACTAACACACTTCCATTTACCTTCTTCCTCTATCTGCTGCAACAATTAAAATATTGCCATTATTTATTATTTTGGGTCCCCCCAACCTAATGTGGGGACCCAGCGATGACCTAGACAGAAAGAGAATGCTGTGCTGACCGTTTTGATGGCGGGCCCATTCTCCTGGGACCACCATATGGTTAGTTATGGGCAAATATTTATTGTAAAAGGAATGCTCCACAAAGCATTATGGGGTGAGTTTCCAAAGTGTAGTATCTTGACTGTAATGCTCCGAACAGTCCCTAGAGGCCACCAAAATAAAAATAGAATTTGTAAGTAACATGGTCATGTAACCATATAGTCAGCCAACAAAGCCCCTAGAAAGCATAACCACATGAAAACAGAATGGCAGAACATAATGCAGTGTAACCATATATTTTGCCCCTAGAGGGCGTAGTGCTTTACATGTTTTCAGGCCTAGCAAGCCTATTGCAATACTATTATAAACAAGGCTGTTAAAAATACAAAGTACTCCCAGCCATAAAACAAAAGTTCCAGCCGTGAGAGCTTAAAACAACACTGAATGGTGGGAGAGGTTACTATTTGGGGGTCCCCCTACTTAGTGTGGGGATCCAGAGATGATCTAGACAGAAAGAGCTCATCGCACTGAAGGGTTTGGTGGTGGTCTCATTTTTGTAGGACCACCATAGGCTGAGTTATGGGCCAAAATGTTTTGTAAAATAAATGCTCTGCAAAGCATTATGGGGGGAGTTTCCTGAGTGCAGTGAATACTATAATATCGGCTCTCCTGCTGTGCCAGGAGAGCCTTGTTGAGGATTTCTGTATTTTTTCTGTTTAAAATGTGCCAGTTTGTGTATTTTTCAACTGCGAAACTTGTACGTAAGTGGTACTCATGTAAAGCGCTCCTCTGATCGCGTTCACACTATATTAAGCTTCCTGTACATAAGTGGTACTTATGTAAAGCGTTCCTCCGATCAAGTTTGCGCTATGTGAAACATCCAATAAAAAAATTATCAAAAGGAACCCCACTCCAGCTTGCTGCCTTTGGGCACAGACACCACAAAGAAACAGCAGTATGCCCACAAACTAGAAAGAGGAAGAAACAACATATAGACACGGAGCATGAAGCGGAGAGGCAAAATAAAAATATAGTGTGTAACACCAAGGTTTCATGGCTGATCGTGCAGTAATCCATGTAAAAGGGTCAGTCTTCAAGGCGGTAACAGAGCAGCCTAAGGCAGGACAAACGAAATCAAGAGAAATTTGAACGGCAGGTCAAGAAGCGAATGATAGTGATGGGCGTGTGATGGGTGTGGTGAAAGCCCACAGAAGTAGATTACAACATGTTGAAGACAGCGCATGCGCACTGCCTAGGCTCGACCTAAAAGGGGCCAGTCATAGACCCTGCATGGACCCCAAAGTGAACATGAATAATAAAATGTTGGCATTAGACAGGGTCTACACATATGGGTTGAGGGAAGATACCTTCCCTAGACTACAGGGTGGGAAGACCAATTTAGGATGCTACAGGGAGGGGAGGCCAATGTAGTGTTCTACAGAGTGTTGATGTCAATTGAGGATACTGCAGGGGAGGCCAATTTTGGATACATCAATAATGCCTATAAGAAGAACCTGATTTTCAGTTTGAAAGGGGATACAGCCCTCGGTTTTAGGCACCTAATAAACAGTGGTAAAAAGGAAAAATGCAGGTTAACCTACAAGGCGAAAGAAATAATGGGGATTGACTTGATGCACAGATACTTGGGAACTGTTGTCCACATAGGTGTCATGTGCACATCCGTCAGATATTGGACGATTCACAATATTATTTTGCTCATTGGGAGGATCTGGTTAGTGAGTAAGACCACACGTAATGTGTTGTTCTGAAACTCAGAGTATTCAGATTGACACTGGAGCATTTTCTTTCAGGATCATTACCAACAAAGCAAGATTATGGGACTTGTCTCCGAAAACTCAGACGCTTTCAATGTAGGTCCCTCTTACAGATACCTCCTGTATAGCAAAGCATTTTCTTTGGATAGAAAATGTCAGCACAGCTCCTGTGGGCAGAAATCTTTCAGAAAAGTCTAACATGTTTGGACCCTTTGTTTCAGCAGCCATTATTGTGTGAAGAGATGTATTCACCATGGCAGTTTATGAAGAATTGTGCTGTGCATGGTAGGGACCCTGCTCAATAACGTTTCAATGGGCTGATGATGGCAGTTTCACCTTAACTCAACAGAACAATCTAGAAATTCTGGCTTCAAAAGACATGAACCTTTAGGAAGAATCATCCTGCGGTGAATAGAGATGGGACCTGGTATGATGCAGTCAAGGTTACACGATAATATGATGAGGCTGTGGACAGGGCTGCTTACTAAACTAAATACTGTCAGAAACCTGTAGCTTTGGAAGACAGCAGTACCTCGGCCACCTCAGTGTTGCATGCAAAGCATTAAGGCCTACCTGCACATTTTGCAGACATTATGCAGGCAGTGTTAATATATCTTTCATCTACAATAGCTCACATAGGGTTGATCAAGTGTGATGAAGGCAGACCTCAAAGTATGGCACGCACCCTTGAGAGATTACGTCTGAATGTCCTAATGCCGTGGCCCTAAGACACGTGTCTATCTCACTCTTTGAGAATCAGAGGCGATGGACACATTTGGAATGTTGTGGAAGGGTGGTAGCATCACATTGTCTCTCAGGTTTAGTAGCTTATCCCAGTTTATGAACAATAAGGATGTCCAAGCAGTCATGATTGCTCTTTTTCATGGTGAGGCACTGAGAAAGAATATGTGTCAGAGATGCTCAGAGAAAGGAAAATGAGATAATTTTGTTAACAAGAAAAAAGGCCAGGAGTTATGGATACTAAGATGTGGGGAATAGCTCTTCAGAGGTTTATGCGCCATAGGTATGAGAGATGGGATTGGGGATGCTACAGGCTGGGATTAGGAAGAGAAGAGGGACAAAAAACACAGGCCAATAATGAAAGACATTTTACAGGAATTGCTGTTGTCTTTACCGGCTTTTGAGATTAAAATGTCATCTACTGTGTTGACTTTATTTAACCTGCTGTTTTATAGCATAAGTAGAAATAAATGTGCTGCTTAGTTGTTTATGTTTGGGCAGTAAAGTGGGATAAAGGGATGTGGAATTAATAATGGGATTGACAGTTAGATTGACAATCATTTTGTGGAGATAAAAAAGAAACCACATGGATTGTATTGATGGGCTTGAATGAAGTCACATTTTGTCTCTTCAGTGTTTAGAGTATGTTGTAGAAGTTTGAGAATATTTATTTAATGTACATTACTATGTTGACAGATGATCACATGTTGGCGTTATAAGGAAAGCCTTGTGACACATGAGTTTGAGAAGATTGCCTTCGGTATGCTTTCTAGGGGTGGTTACTGGTGGAGCCCAGTGCTTACATTTGAGCATGTGGTTGCAGGTGGGGCCCACCAACACTCATTTGTGGGCACTGGCACTTATTTTTCTTATAAACGTTTGACCGTGAGCAAGAGTGTAAAAAACACATAAAGAGGAAGAGGAAGACAGAAAAATAGTGACAAAGCAAGAAAGCATTGACGAAAAATAATAACCTGCAAGAGTGAGGTAAAGGGTCAGGGAGTGTCTGGCGATGGATTAAAGAGGCATGAGGTCGAATCAAGACTATGCAGATTTGGTATTTGGCATCTTGCTTCTTGATAGCACCAGGTGCCGGCTTTTGAGCAAACGTTGATCCCTACAAATTAAGTACTGGTAGAGCTAGGCTGGATCTGAGGAGAAGACCTTGGGGGCTTGAACAGGAGGGATAGAGGAGATAACAGGGGAATATGTGACTTGAAAGTGAACTGTTTCAATCTGTTAACACTTTTAATTTTGTGCCCTTGATGGTTGTTGGTAAGGGAGGAAATAAAAATATCTGGAAGTTTGGCAAAGGTGTGGGCCACATAACTAATAGCTTGGCTATAGTTTCAAATCAGTTGCCGCACAATGGTCTGGCAGAGGTGTGGATGACTGAGTACATGTCAGTGGCAAGGGAAGAAGTATGAGAAAGGCTTTACCAGGAGGATCAGTGTTTCATGTTTGCTTCAAGAAGCAGGCAGGTAGAAAAGTGCAATACAGATATTTATAGAGATGCGGTATGTAGAGTGTGTTTAGGGAAAGAGAGGGCTAAATGAGAATTGATCTTTACAAAGATAGGCCAGGCAGAGAAAGTAGTGAGGCGCTGGTTAATATAAAGCACAAAGCAGCATTGGTACTTCACTGTGCAGATATGTAGTTGATTTGCTTTCTGAATCTAATTGGTGTGAGTTGGTCAGGGTATGAAGGGGAAGAATGAACATCATCTGAACAGGGGTTGTCTGAGTCAAATTAATTTTAAGACTTATTGGGGCCGAGCAAAACATATTGGGAGCCCCCTGTTCGGGACAACTTCAAATGTATCACCACATTCGGCTAATTCAAGCTATGGTGATGTCAAACAGTATTAAATTAGTACATTCTATGTTAAACTTTAAAAAAACATTCTGAAACAGGGCACACAAAACGAGCTGAAAAATCAAGGTGAATGGTATCCACAAGTTAAAAGCATCAAAGGTAAGCTTGAACAAGTCTTGATCATTTTGGTAGTTTTCGTTTGTTGTTGGACCTAAATTGTTTGGGCTTGTAAGCATTTTTATATCGAATTCTTTGTCTACTCAGGCTTTTCCTTTCTTTGTACAAAGGACACAGTAAGGATGGTGTAGTTGACATTTAGTGGGCATGTGCATAATAATAAAATAATACATAAGCACTTAGGGGCAGATTTTTTAAAAGTGCACCCCTTAGCACCTCCCTACTGCCACCATTTGTGTGCCGTATTTAAAATACGGCACACCATAGCGCAGGTTAGGGGGCAATAGCATCAGAATTCCTGACGCGAATGATGTACTCTGCAGGAGTAGCGCCAAAATGTTGGTGCTACTCCTGCAGAGTATATAGGGGCCATTGTATTCAATGACAGGACCTTTTTTAATGCCTGCTCTGAGCAGGTGTTAAAAGTGCGGAAGAAAATGGCGTAAAGAAATCTATCAGATTTCCTTGCGCTATTTCACCCCCTTGCATACATTATGCCTGGCGCAGGCATAATGTGGCGCAAGGGTTTACAAAGTGGGGCTATGCGTGGATGGTGCCACTTTGTAAATATATGGCTTGTGTAAAAAGCCACTTTAGCGCCGCCTTTGTGTCAAAAAATGATGTAATGGTGGTGCTTAGGTGGCGCTAGGGCCTCTTAAGTCAGACCCTTAGTGTCTGATATAGTAGCTTTAGTTGCTCAATATTCGAAATTGCAAAAGAATCCCCCTTCACTAATTACAGTGCTGCTACACATTTTTTCACAATTCCATTGGGTGAAATCGGATAAACTTTTACCTTAATACATTTTCATTGACTTGCCCTCTATTTCCCCTTTAAATGTGTACACTCCACAAGCTATAGAGAACTATCCAGCTCTTATGAGTAAAGAAATAGGATGGGAAGGAAACAGAAGAAGGACAGACCGATAAAGCCTACAGAATAGCAAATATTGTGAATCAAAGGAACAGAGGATGTAGAAATAGAAATGAGAGTCATAGATACGTAAGGTAAGGAGGAACTTGATGAAAAGAAATAAAGGTGAGATTGCCAGGATGAAACATACAAATGGAATAGAATGTCAAATCGGAAGGTAAAGAAAGAGAACCTAAAAGATAGGTAGGTTTTTAGAATGAGGTAGAAAGACGGAGAGGGCAAAAGAGAAGGACACATGGAGACCTGGAGATTGGCGTATAATAAAGATTAATGTGAAGAGTGTGAAGAGTGAGGTACAGTAGAAGGAGAAGTGAGTTAGAAAGAGGGTGAGGTTGACAGGTGAATGGTGCCAGATGTAAAGAGATATGCAAGGCGGAGAGAAAGTGGGGAATAGAAATATAGGTCAGACAAAAACATAATGAGGCAGAGTGAAATACAGAGAGATCGGAGAAGCACAGAAAGAGATGAGGTGTTGAGAGAGAAGAGGTGAGGTAGAGAGACTGGTGAGGTAGAAAGAGGGACAGAAATGGGTGGGGTAGAGAGATATATAAAGAGAGAGAGTGCGAGAATTGAGGTTTAAAGAGTAGAAATAGAAGAGGAACAGAGATAAATGAGATAGCGTGGAGGTATTGATAGAGAAGCATAGGTAAAAAAGAAAGGTATCAGAAAAGGAGTAGTATTCTTCAAACAGCATTGAGAGGGGGCAGAGGTAAGAAGGGAGAGAGAGCAGGTGGAGTGGCAAGGCAGATCACGAATTAAAAGGTAAATTTGTGTTTAGGTAATGAGAGAGAGAGAGAGAGATGGGCTATAGGCAGAGACAATTGAGATTGAGAGAGATGTGAGGTAGAAAGAGAAATATGTTAAAGAGGAAGGTGAGGTAGAAAGAGAGCAGTGAGGTAAAGAGAAGGGTGAGCGAGTACAAGTGAGGTACAAAAATGGAGACAGATCTAGTGAGGTGAGGTAAACAGGTATGATGTTAAGAAAAAAGTAAGGAGATGAAAGAAGGATAAAATGAATTGAGACAGGAACAGGGCAGTGATGCGCAGAGAGAGGGGGAGGTAGAGAAAGTTGAGGTAGTGGGGCCATCTAGAGAATTAGCGATAGACACAGAAAGTGATAGAAAGAGATGTGAAGTGGTGAGACACAGGTAGAGACAAGTGGAGAAGAGAGGTGTATTGAAAGAGACAAGGTAGAAAGAGGTGAACTGGAGAGAATGGAGATTAAAAAGGTGAGGTTTGCACATGAAGTGAGATATGCAAAAAAGAGAGGCTCAGAGAGGAGTAAGGTAGCAGAGAGGAAACTAAGTAAGGATAGTAATGCAAAAAGGAGGGTGACGAGTCAAAGTAGGGGATGTGGGTCACTGATAATCAGAGAGGGATCAGGGAGAAATGTGATAGAGAGAAGGACAAGAGCTTACTGACTAGTGAGTGACAGAGATGAGATACAAGTTAGAGAGCTGGAGAGAAAGAGATAAAGTAGTGAAGTGAAATGTGAGTTTGAAAGAGAAGGGAGAGGTAGAGAGATACACAAGGTAAAGTGAGGGAGGTAAAGAGTACTTTAGAGGTTGGCACAGAATTAGAGGGGGAGAGTGGGGGGCAAAGGGGTAAAAGGATGGGAGAGAGAGCTGATAGAGCAACAGACAGGAGCAGCAGATAGGTGAGGCAAGAAAGGGGCAATAGAAGGGTAGAATGAGAGTCAGATGTAGAGGTAGGCAGCTAGAAACAGAGAGGTTTAGAAAGAGCAAAGGGTGAGAAAAATAGAGAGAGAATATTTTGACACTCTTGAACACTTTACCCAGCGACCCATTGCAAGATGTCGGTCCTTGGCAGTTGCTCACTATGCATTAAAATGTGCCTGGTCCAAATCCAGGAACATCAGCTTAGAAAAGTTACACCAAGGTGTGGTTAATAGTGGAAAAGAACTATAGGACGAAAGTGAAAACTATGAAGTAGGAAATGTTAAGTGATGACCTTGGTACCAGTGTGTAGATATATCTGATTGGCCAGGGACAAGAGGTGGCTTGGAAATGGCCGGCCTTTGTTAAGGTGAGAGCAGAAGTAAGTGGGCTATCACAACAGACAATTTCTTTGGATGTGGTCCCAGCATTCAAGGTGTAGAGCCCCAAGCTTCTCTTTTAGTGAAATGGTCAAAGGGTTGTTTGCTCACACAAGTGTTGAAATTACTCGGGGTAGTCAAGAGTTATACTGAAACTGCATCAAAGAAGATATGGAACCCCTCGGTCCTAATTCATGAAGCTCTTCCTATGAGTACATCTGACTTCTTGTACTACTCCTGGCTTGCTACTGGAATTTCAGAGTATGCCCAAAGTACTACAAGAGTAAGCCATAGCAAAATATTTGTGAGTCGGGTTCATGCAGTCCAGACTGTGGTGTATCAGGTTGTCATGGTGTAATATCCACAAGTATCCTCTGTGCACATGGATGCCAGGTTTGAAAATGAGTTGTGTAAGTGTGAGTTGCTTTTACGTTTAAATACTTTCTCAGCACAGAAGACATTGAATAACATCAAGCAACAAGACTTCAGTTCAAGATTCGATAATGGTTTATAACCATCTAGCGTGAGTGTCGCTGCTCCTATGTGTATGACTTCATCCATATCCTTTTCATACTCAGCTGCTAGTTTAAGTAGATCTGGGCAAACTCAAGTCAGATTATGAAAGTTAAACAGATGAAATATAAGATGCCTTCTTGTGAGACATTACAGGAATGTGGGCCTCTAGACACTGAAGAAATTGTAAAGGTAAAACATCAGCTATGCAGTTTATTGTACAGCAGGTTCTCTTTTTACAGCTGCAGGCGTAGGAGGTGAACTTGCAAACTCCAGGCTTCAAACCAAGCACCCTCCCACTGAGCCAAGGAAGCAGTTGCTGTGGTGTTGTGTGAAGTGAATCCAGTTACTTGAGCCTGCTTGCCTCACCTCATTAGTGTGCACTATCCATGCCTTTTGTTTGAAAATGGGAAAAATATGGTTTTATTTGCATTTCCATCTTTCAAAATTGCATATGTATAAAAGGGGAAACAAAGTAAACCAGAAATCATAATCGTGTTGTATGCCTGTTTTGGTGTGAGCATGCATGTGCTATGCAAAACTGATGTATGTTGGTCTATCCCATTGAGAGGGGATGTTACTGGGTGGCGTCCAGCAGTCACTGACGGGGCAGAAGAGGGAATGTTCCGTTACTTACCGGTAATATTCATTACCCCGATTAGGGGTCCTCATCGTCCCAGTCCTAACAAATGAGGTTTGTCCACCACCCGACAGTATTAACACAAAGTCTTTCTTTTCTTTTTTTTATATAATCACCTCCTCCAATCTGCCCTGTCCTTTATGTTACCAAGCAGAGCCAGGCAAGGTGCAACAGGGAGGCAGGGAGGGAAGAAGACTGGGGCGAGGATGACCCCTAATCGGGGTAATGAATATTACTGGTAAGTAACAGAACATTATCCCTCATGGAGTCCTCCTCGTCCCATTCCTAACAAATGAAGAAGTAACCAAGCAGAAGGAAAACATGGATGCAACAAAGTGAAACCAGCAAACGTGTTTAATGAGCAAAACAGAATTACTTAGCAGCAGTAGACAAAACTGCCGACCCAAAATGACCATCAAGATTTTCACACACAGAAAGACGGTAATGAGTGAGGAAAGTAAGAGAAGACGACCAAGTGGCCGCCCTACAAATCTCCAAGAGGGAAACCCCTCCAGCCTCCACCCAGGAAGTGGAAAATGCCTGAGTGCACCTCCCTTGAATAGCAGCAGGAAGAGATACCCTCACAGCAACATAAGCAAGGGCAATAGCCTGCCTATCCCACCTACCCAGAGTCTGGGTGGAAACCTTAGAACCCTTGGAGACCGAACCACAAGCAACAAACAGGGCAAACACACAACCAAAATGGCTTTGTACGATCCAAGTAAATCAGAAGAGCCCTTCTGACATCCAAGGAGGAGGGAAGGGATGAAGAGGAATCAGAAAAACAGGCAAAACCACCTCCTGAGACAAATTAAATGACAAAGAAATTTTAGGAAGAAACCTAGGATGCAACTGGAGCACAGCCCTATGCGGGAAGAATTTCAGGTAGGGCAAGACTGCTATGAGAGCACCCAATTCACCCAAATGCCTGGCCGAAGTAATGGCCACCAGGACACCAGGAAAACCACCTTAGCCGAAAGACAAAGCAAATCAGCCTCTTCCAAAGGCTCAAAAGGAGCTCCTTGCAGGCCCCTCAGGACAATGGAGAACCATGAAGGAATCAACTGACATACAGGAGTACGCTGCAACCTGAAACTATGGAGCAAGAGCAATACCAGGGGAGACAAGGAAGACAAGTCACCAGAAAAAGAGCAACAAGCGTGGATAGCACCTCACTGGGCAGACAGAGTGCTGGGGGCCAAACCCTTCAGGAACCCATCCCGCAAAAATTCCAGGATCCGAAAAGGAGCCACAACAGCAGGATCCACAGAATGAGAACCACACCAGGAGGAAAAAGACCTCCAATGCTTATTATAAGACTTCAAATTAGACTGCTTCCTGGAAGGCTGAATGTCCAAAGAATCCTGTGAAGAACCGGCCAACTGAACCAAACCTAGCCGTTCAAAAGCCAGGCCATCAGACGTAACTGGGACACCAACAAGCTCGTCAAGAGAGGAAGATGAAGGGGAGAAGGCCTGTGAGGGAGAACCAGAAAGCGCCCCGTGCCAGAGAAAGTAGGATAGGGAACAAGTGATGGCGAGGCCAGTAAGAAGCAATGAGGATCACATGAGATTGCTCCAGCCTGATCTTCTGCAGAACCTAGGGCAGGACAGGGATCAGAGGAAAAGCATAAAGCAGCCCCGGTGGCCAAGGGACGGACAGAGCATCCACCGCCCAGTATAGAGGAGATGAAAGTTCTGTGCAAAATTGATGGCAATGAGCGGGGATACAAACAGATCCAGCCAGGGAACCCCAAACCTCTGGGAAATCAAGAGGAACAAAGGCTTGGTCAGGTGAACCATCACAGAGGACAGAAGGTTTCCGACTGAGACTGTCCGCCCAATAATTAATCTCCCCCCGATGTATACCGCTTTTAGAAGGAGAACATGAGTCTCCCACCAAGCAAAAATTTGGGATGCAACCTGATTGAGGGACCTGTACCTCGTACCCTCATCTGTTGAGGTAAGCCCTGGCCACCTGCTTGTCGGTCCTGACTACCACATTCTGACCCAGTAAATGAGGCTGAAAAGCAAGGAGGGCCTGCATTACTGCCATTAGTTCCTTCCAATTCGAGGACCGCCAGCTCTCGCCCGGAGACCAAGGGGCCCTCCTCTCTAGATGACCCCCATCCCCACTCGCTGGCATCTGTGGTCAAGAGAACAGGGGGAAGAAACTGGAAAAGGAGACCCTTCAACAGATTGTCCCTGAACAAGCACCAGTGAATCCAGTTACTTGAGCCTGCTTGCCTCGCCTCATTAGTGTGTACTATCCATGCCTTTTGTTTGAAAATGGGAAAAATATGGTTTTATTTGCATTTCCATCTTTCAACATTGCATATGTATTAAAGAGGAAACAAAGTGAACCAGAAATCAAAATCGTGTTGTATGCTTGTTTGGTGTGACCACCAGGACAGGGCACGAGTCACCTAATCCGAAAGAGGAATGAGAAATTTGTAGTCTTTGGAGCAGGGATCCCAGTGAGCGAAGATGTGATTCACAATCGGCTTCAAACGAAACTGCGCCCAGATGACCACAGCAATGGAGGCCTCCAAAAGGCCTTGTACCCTCAACCAGCACCTTGAAGAACTGTGCGAACGAGTCAACAAGTCTGACACTGCCAACTGAAGAGAAAGAATCCTCATCCTGTAGGAAGGCAGCACCCAGTCAAGTATCCAAACGAGTGCTGATGAATGTCTTCAACTGGGTTAGAACAAGGTAAGACTTCGTAAGATTCACCAGGAAACCAAAGTCATGTAGGGCTCCCAGCACCAACTCCACATGTCGCTGAGCCTTGAAAAGAGTTGAAGCAGAAAGTAACCAATCATCCAAATAAGGATAAAGGACAACACCCTGCAAATGCAAAAAAGCAACAAAAGGGGCCAATACCTTCATGAACACTCTGGGCGAAGTGGCCAAGCCGAAAGGAAGGACCTGAAAATGAAAGTGCTGGTCGAAGACTGTGAACCTCAGGAATGGCTGACTCTCCACATGGATCGAGACGTGAAAGTAAGCATCCTGAAGATCCGTGGCCAAGAAATCCCCCCTCATGAGAAGAGGAATGATGGAAGGAAGGGACACCACCCTGAGATGTTCCACAAGCAGAAACTTGTTCAGAGCCGGGAGGTTGAGGATGGGCTGAAAGGAACCGTCTGGCTTCGGGACCAAAAACAGAGGCAAGTAAAATCCCAAACCCCTCTGCAACTCCAGAACTGGAACAATTGCCTGTTTCAATAACAGCAACTCTATTCCCACCTGGAGACTGCGACACAGTTCTGGAGACTTTGGAGAAGGAGTAAGCCGGAATCGAGGAGGCGGAATGACATCTTTGAACTGCATCTGATAACCATGCTCCACCATGGAAAGGATCCAGGCATCGGAGATGACTTGCTTCCATTGAGGAAGAAAAGCCCTGAGGCTATCCCCCACTGGAATATAGGGCCAGATGTAGCAAAATGCAAAATTGCGACTTGCAATTTGCGAGTCCATCCGACTCGCAAATTGCAAGTCGCAATTTGCTATGCAGTACGGTGTCTCAGACACCGACTGCGACTCGCAATGGGGTCGCAATGACCCACCTCATCAATATTCATGAGGTGGGTCGCAATTTGCGGCCCCATTGCGAGTATAGGCACTCGCTAACATGGAGGCCTGCTGACGTCAGCAGACCTCCATGTTCGTGACCTGCTTTTAAATAAAGCAGTTTTTTTTTTTTAAGTGTAGCCCGTTTTCCTTACTGGAAAACGAGCTGCACTTAAAAAAAATCCGAAACCTTTAGTTTCGGTATTTTTTCAGGGCAGGGAGTGGTCCCTTGGACCACTCCCTGCCCTGAAAAAATATTTTTGGGTCCAGTCACAAACTGGAAGGGGTCCCATGGGGACCCCTTCCAATTTGCGAGTGGGTTACCATCCACTTGAAGTGGATGGTAACTGCGATGCCATTTGCGACCGCGTATGCGGTCGCAAATGGTATTGCATCCCACAGCGACTCGCAAATAGGAAGGGACCCCTTCCTATTTGCGAGTCGGAAATGCATATTGCGAGTCGGTAACGACTCGCAATATGCATTTCTGCATGGCAAACCCACGTTTGCGACTCGCAAACGGCGATTTTCGCCGTTTGCGACTCGCAAACGGTTTGCTACATCTGGCCCATAGTCACTTGTGCTGCTGGGTAGAAGAGGTACCTGAGAAAGAGTGCCGGTCTTCATTGTAGAAGGCGGCCCCTGACCACGGGCCCTTCCAAGAAAGGGCCGGTTCTCCGTGCACTGAAAAGCACCACGTCTCAAAAACCCTTGCTTTTTATCCACTCCTTGTTTAAAAGGATGTAGAATCTTCTTCTCCTCAGCTTCCTTCTCCACCATGTCATTGAGTTCAGGACCGAACAACTTCTGTCCCAAAAAAAGGCAGCTTACAAATGAGGGAACGCTGGACAGATTCCAACTGCCAGGATTTCAACCACAAGGAGTGCCCTCCTGCAAATGAAGCGCCAGCAGCAGTAGTGGAGGCCCAAAAGTAGCATTAAACAAAAACTGATACAAAAGTCCGAAGAATCATCATGAGCCTAGAGACAATCAAACAAGGCATGGAAGTCATTTAGAAGAGCCTGGGTAGCATATGCAGCATATGTATTGGCGCATATCCCATAATTAGAGGCAGCATAAGCACGCTTCAAGGCAGTCTCCACCTTTTTATCCGCCGCCTCAGAGGGGACACCATCTTCAGAAGCCAAAGCGGAAGAAGAGGACATAGAAGTCAAAATCGTATTAACTTTAGGGACCGGAGGGAACTTATCTTCAAAGCTCTCCAGTAGATACCTCTTATGAAGAAAAAGTGTGATAGCCGATTTCTCAATTTCACTCCACTCCTTAAGCAGGAGATTGTGAATAACCTTGTGGAAGGGCAAATGGTCAGAAGGAGATGCATTGTACTGCAACAAAAATTCCACTTCAGCCACTTGCTGAGCAGGAAATCCCAACTGAGCACGAATATGAGACAAAACCTCTTTAACTTGATCCGACTGGATATAGCAACCTCCACAGTCCTCTTGATCAAGAGCCTCATCATCCAATCTTTGGCGCTTAGCAGGAGTGTCTTTCTCCAACAAAGCAGCATCAAATGCCTCTTTCACCAAGGAATGCAAATCATCCCTGGAAAAAGCAGGATCTCTTCAGCATCATCCGGCACAGGAACCTTTTCCACTTGCCTAGCCATAACAGCGGGCCGGCAAGTACACCAACACGGAAGCAACATGAGGCGCTACAGCAGCGCCCGTACTTCCGTATAAATAGGATCACCATCGCAACCAAATCTCGCCTCGCAAGACCGAACGCCACAGAAAAGTGCCCCAATGACGTCCAAACAAAGAAAATGTGTAAAATAAAAGCAAACCGCCAACCGGCCCTCGCTGCTGCTGCGCTCCTGACGCCAACAGAGCATCCTGTCCCAGCTCCGCACATGGACAGGCAGCGCATTGGAGCGGGACAAGAAAAACCACTGTGCGCTCCTGAAGCACGGAACAACCAGGTAAGATGAAAACAGTTTTAAAGAACATAAAACCACAAGAGAATGTACTCACATATAGAAGAGCACGATTGGAAGGAGCACCAGCGAACCTGCTTGGGACAGGAAACAAAACAGGACGAGGCAGGGAGAAGGAGCTGATTATATAAAAAAAAAAGAAGGACTTTCAGTGTTAATACTGTCTGGTGGAGGACAAGCCTCATTTATTAGGACTGGGACGAGGAGGACCCCATGAGGGGTAATGGGGAGTTCTGTAGGGTCAGCGGCTATAAGAACTGTGATTCTTATCCAGAGTAAAGATGGTGAGTGATGTTAGATGTATGCATTAGGACACCAGAACAGTAACATACTAAATATGGGTGATGTTACATGTGTACAATAAGGGTGAATGTGGATAGATGCGGGTCATGTGGGTGAACCAGTCACAAGTGGTCGAAGACAGTTCTGGGTCTGGTCAGGCAAAGACCATGGATGTGACACAAATCAGGAGTAACTCTTTGAGGCATCTGCATCCAGGTTTAGCAAACATTCTAGTAGCGGTTGACAAATGGCCTAAGGCCTGGACGTGGGGGCTGTAACGTTGTATACACTTCACTGGTAGATCATATACTTCAACCATCTGCCTTTAGTGGGGCTGCAGTCACTACTCCAGCAAAGTGCTTTCCTACGCATGGCCAACAGGAGCACAGTGGCAGTTAGGCACCAGAAGCTGGGTTGGAGGAGTTTAACATAGCCCAGAAATACTAACAGAGGGTCAGACTCAACAGTGACTCCAGTTTTTGTGGAAATCAGGGTGAGAATCTGGAGCCAGAAGCTCTGAATAATAGGAGAGGTCCAAACAAGGTGGATAAAATCTGCGTTATCAGCCCTGCACTTTGGACGTTTGTGTGACCACGTAGGGTTGATTTGTGCTCATCTTTGAGGTGTGATGTATGCTCTATGTAGGAATTTGTAGTGTATCAGTTTATGCCATGAATAAGGAGAAAGGAGTTTCATTTGCGTGCAACAGTAACGCCACATCTTTTCTGGAATGGGGTGTCCTAGATCTCGCTCTCACACCACCCACACCCTTTCTACACCACTAGGCTTTAAGGTTATGCAAACTTGATAAAGCCTGGAGACCAAACATGATCCTTCGGTGACAGTAATCAATAATGATAATGGGGAGAAGTCAGGCTCAAACAGATACAAGGGTATCTGATCACGCAATGTGCTATGTAGGGACTGGAGAATGAAATGGTCCTTATGTATACTGATCCCATCATTGCCAATGAAAGCGTGTGTGAGAACATGCCCATCCGGAAAGAGATCTCCCATGGTGTTGATGACGTTACTGCAGAGGGTGTTGCACTCATGTTTCCTGGGTCAAGGGTAGCTAAGGATTATCACTGGTCAAGGGTAGCCAAGGATTATCAGTGGAATGGCCGTGGAGTAGAGCAGCCCCGCCCAAGCACCTATGAAGTTTTTCCCACGCCCAGCTGGTGGTGGAAAGTTTCTGGATATCTACGGGGTCTCTCGGTATACCCAGTCGCAGTATAGATGGGAGAGGTGCATTTCCAGCCTGGTCCCGCTCAAGCTTCAAATAAGGTAAGCGCATGTCACAATAGTACCAATTATACAAGAAGTGACATTGTGCTGGTGAAAAGTACAACTGCAGATCAGGTTACAAAATCCGTCTTGCTCATACGGAAGTGTCGGACCTCCCAGTGAACTCTGGGCCGACAGCCAACCCACATCAGGTGTTGTTTGGAGGTTCCCTATATGTGAGACAAAATGTTCGTTAAAGGGATGGGTATGTTCATAAATGGATATAAGGACCCGGGGAGGACTACCATTTTAATAATGGCAATACGGCCAGCCATCGTCAACAGTAATTTGATCCATTATTCAATTTGCATGGCATGTGTTTCCACTGTTGAGCCGTAGTTAAGCTGAATCACCATGTCTTTTTGTATATGGAGGATGACAGCCTAAATATCTGGTGGATTCTTCACACCAGTTAAAAGGGTACTGCAATGTGCACCGTGGAATCCGTTAGAGGAAAATGTTCAGATTTGCTCCAGTTGATGGAAAGACCAAAGAGGTACCCAAAGAGAATGATCTCTCAAATATTAGGAGTGAGGTTAGTGGCTGGATTTTGAATCAATAGTAAAATGTCATCTGCGTACATGGAGACCAGAAGTTGTCTGTGCTGAAACTGTAAGCCCCAGTGTAGATGATGCTCCTGCAGCTGCCTGACTGGGGGTCTAAGGTGATAATGAAGCGCAGCGGGCCAGAGGGAAGCAAAGCAATGGTGAGTCCCCTAGTCACTGTAAACAGAACTGTGACAGAACCATTAACTTGCAATCTAGTCTCTGGGTTAGAATGGAGGAGCATGATTATATCTAGGAACCCACACAGGAGCCCCAGCTTGGCTAGTGTCACCCGCAGGAATGGCCATTCCAGCAAATCAAATGCCTTCTCCATGTGTAGTAGGGCAACAGCCACCGGCCAGTCAGGAGACTCATGGTTAAGCACAGATAAAAAATTCTGCAGAGGTTCAGGGACGTGGATCTATGTGGAACAAAGCCAGTATGAACTTATGATATGATTTGTTCCATCAGGAGCGCAAGATGTAGGGCAATCATTGTAGCCAAAATCTTGTTGTCATGATTGAGAAGTGAGAGCAGTCTGTAGGACCTGCATAGTTTAAGCACTTTACCCAGCTTAAGCAGCAGTGTGTTCATAGCTTCCCTAAGAGTAGGTGCGAGGGACTCAGTCTCCAGGGACTCCATATACACCTCAAGGAGGTGGGGGGCAAGGACATGGTTGTATGCCTTATAGAAACTGCCTGTATGGTCATCTATCCCTGGGGCCTTAGAGCCACTTAATGTGTATATCACTTGAATAATTTCCTCACAGTTTATGAGTGCCGCTAGAAATAGTTTTTGGCCCTCAGACAGCCATAACATTGCAATCTCTGCTACGTAGTCAAAGATCTCAGTACCGATATCCCTTGCTCTCGTAGTGTACAGCCGCTGATAGTAATGCATGAACTCCTGGGATATGCTAGCATTGACGACAACAGTTGTCCCGTCAGCAGCTAAAGGTTCTGTCACGTAGCCACTATATGGATTATGGCGCAAGAGTCATGCCAATGTCCAATCCGGCCTTTCACATTTGCCATACCTGCGTACCTGTGCCTATTTCCCAAGATAAGTCACCTCGCAGTCTGCCATATCCCTGAATTTGTTCAGGAGGACGGCCCGACAATGAAGATGGATCTTCCATCCCAACGTCTCAGAGTCTCGGTCTATATCTGAAAGCTCCTGTTCAATGTGTCACAACCCATTGTGTATATCTTTAAGTATTCCTCCATGCTTGGCAATACACATGCCACGTAAATAACCTTTGAAGCTTCCCAAGGAGTGGCCTGCGTGGCCACTGACCCAAACACCCCTGTAAAGGATTTGTAGTAATACCTTAACTGGGACATCATCTGATAAGGTGCGATGGAGAAACACTGTGTCTGCCAGCCACAGAGCTGCGTTCTGGGACATGAACCAATAGTCTTTTCGAGTCCAAACATCATGCAGCACTGAATAGAATGTGTGAGTGCCAGCATTGAGCAACTGCCAACCCTCAGCTAGATTGAATGTGGCAACAATATTTTAAATACACGCAAGGCACGGGTCTTACCAATAGAAAAACAGAAATAAAACAACCCTTTCCCCCCCTACACTAGATTTGCGAACATCAGGTGAATCCAAAACAGACAAATCAACATCACAAAGCCAATCAACACAGTGTATACATCGGAAGAGTGGCTACACCACGGCAGTTGATGCCCCTATGGACTGTGATACCTTGATAAACCCTGGAGACCAAGGATGATCCTTCTGTAGCAGTAATCACCAATGACAGAGGGGAGAAGTCGTCAGGCTCAACCAGATACAAGGGTACCTGATCATGCACTGTGTTATGTAGGCGCTGGAGGATGAAATGGTCCATATGTATACTGACCCCAGCATTGCCAATGTAAGCGTGTGTGAGAACATGCCCAACCAGGAAATGCTCTCCCATGGTGTGTAAATGAAGCTACTGCAGAGCGCCTTGCACTTGAATTTCCTGGGTCAAGGGTAGCCAAGGATAATCATACTGTGTTTAAATCCTTGTTTCCTCAAAGTATTTTAAGCATCGGAGAACTAGTGCCTTGCTTCTTGGACCACTATTGGAAAGTCAGGGAACAAGAAGGTAGAGCCTTAATAGTGAAGAAGGCCTTGTTCTCTGGATAGTTACAATGCTGTGTCCTGGTCTCTATAATTCAATAAGCTGGCTATTGTAGGGCAAGGTGGAGTACCTGGAGGGGGGTGCGGGTCAAGAGACCTGTGGGCTCTCTCTATGACAAACGTGTCAGTAAAGTCTTAACTGCCAAAAAGCTCAGTGAGGAGATGCTTCACAAAAAATATCTGGGCAGCCCATATTGGTGGACTCCACCAACCCCATCATCCTGAGCTTGTTTTGATGGGACCGTGCCTCAGGGTCCTCGTTCTTGGCCACTGTCGGATGTAGGAGTTTCTCCCTTTTCACCAGATGCTTCAGTACAGATGCAGTGTCATCTTCCATGTCTGAAATTTGCCTCTCCGCACCATCCAGCCTGGCAGTAAGGCGATTGAGCCTCTCACCCATGCAGTATAGTGTACTTGCAAGTGTATCAAAGCGGGCATCAATAGACTTTAACCCAGTGCCCAGTTCTGCCATGATGACTATAGTGCCATCAGTGGGTCCCGTTGCCACGTCCTCTGCTGGGACCTCCTTAGTGGCTGAGAGCGAGTCAGGACCCTTCACACTTCTGGGCTGTTGAAACATGAGCTTCTTCTGCTTGACATCACCTCACCCCATTGTGAGAGCAGGGTAGGTCAATAGGAGCCATAGGTGCAGCAGTCAAGGCAAATGTGCAGTACTCACAGAGCGGAGCTGGAGATGCTATCTCTATGGTAGGCCCAGCATGGGCAGCTCGCAGGCCTCGAGTTGAAAGGACAATGAGGTGCAGGCAAACTGTAGATTGAAGGACCCAGGACCCTGCCTCCTAATGATCGCTCCCGGTAGCCCCTATGTATAATAGTGGAGGACAGGGGAATGATGCTGCAAAGAGGCCCCTAAATCAAAGGGCCTTGCCCCAGTCCTTATCCGTGGCACCGAGTAGTGCCAGAAGGAAGGTGAAACAACCAAATGTAGGTCCTCAGATGCCCTCCTTCAATGTGCCCCTAGTTGCCGCCTCAACTCCCCATGAGCCTGGTCCCTCCACAGGGAGCCCAGAGCCATCCTAGCCAGAGCAACACACTTTAAAGGGCCCTTGCCTCGCAAGGGGTCCAGCTATAAATTCCTGCCACCAAGTCTGGGGGCAGAGCTCTGCATGACAGAGGGTCTCACATGCAGACCTTCACTCACCCAGCCGCACAACACAGCAGCACGGGTCCAATCACACCCGGTGCCAACTCCAGCAGCAATGATGCATTGGCACTCCCTGGGTGGCCAGGCCCCTGCAGGTACTTAGTTGTAAGGTAGGAGGAGGGTAGGTGTGTCTGAGCATGTCGGTTCAGGCGTCCCAACGGGTCTTGGTAGCCTCGTCCTCAGGCTCACCTGCAGCCCCAGTTGCCAAGGGGCCTCTGAGGACTGTACCAGGCCAGAACGGCCCACCACACGCTGTCAGCTGTTTAGAACCCAATCTTTCTGCAAACAGGTTGGCCAGGCCCCGGACTCACTGCTGCCTCCCCATCCATGCAGTGTAGTGAGGATAGAGCCAGATAGCCTAGAAAATCCAATGTGCTTGGGCTATCGGTGCTGGAGCTTCACTGCCGTATATATCAAAATTGTGTTGGTCCCAAAGGGGAATTACAACCCTTGACTTCCACGGCAATAGTTAGAAAATAACTCAAAAACTTTTTTGGAGCAATGAACCTATCTTATTCCTTCACCGTTTATTTAATGAGCAATTTCAAATGTATTATGCAAGAATGATTAAAATAAATTCTAAATACAATAGGTACTCCCAGAGTGACAGTGCAGTGTAGATGAATAATGTGATTAAAGTGCCACAGTGTTATATACAGTAAAAATGTGGTTAACAAGTTTATGATCTTCACAGAGACCCCTATGAATCAGGTGTCTAGAAGTCACTATTTGTTTTGCCATGAATACACACCCAATCTTGTTGACGTTTCAACTAAGCATATGAAAACAAATCATGAATGGGTCATCATCAGGACAGATAGTCTTTTAATAGGAAGCACCATAGAAATTTTCTCATGGTTAATCGCATGTCAAAATTGTATTTCTTGGGATGATGGGTCATTCCATCATTAAATCACGCTTTTTTCTTTAGCATCCACTCAATTTTCATGACTTTTTACTCCTGGCTCTATGTTTCGTACGTTTGAATTAAATAAGACCACTCTCCAGCTTCACTGGCAAGCGGCCATCTTGGATGCCAACGTTGGTCACACCACACACTTTTTGTTTTTTGAAAGTGGTGATATACTGCCATTTCTAATTTATCAGCTAGTTTCAAGTGGCATCTTGCCAATTGTTGGTGCTTTCAGCAACCGTGAGGTACCACTGAGATCCCATCCACCTGTGGTACAATAACCCAGTTACCAGCATTAAGCACCCGGATGGGCTAATCACTGATGCACTGGGCAGAGTGCCTCTTGCCCTTTCTGAATTCTTGGGACACCCAATACCATAGGGTCTTCAGAGGCTCATGTTATACCATTGCCTACTTTACAATGACTGTGATACACAGGATAAAATGGAAGCCAGATAAGGTGGAGATGCTAACAAAAGAGGCAACATGGGAACTGGAAGTGGAAAGAACAATGGCACATTTATTTATTTATATATTGAGTGAGTTTGTAAAGCATCAACATATAGGTAGCTTAACAAGTACTTTGGAAACCAGTCCATGTGGAGTATCTCATGGAAAACTCTAGTCCTCGTCCTCTCTAAATTGATCCTACTAAAGCAGGATTAGGGGAAATGTGTCTTTGAAATGAAGCAGTTTATCTTTTGCATGAGTGTTTGACCCTAAGGTGGCCAGTAAAATCTTGTGAATAGTGTTCATTTAGTAGAAAAAGGATAATTTTAGTTACTAGAAGAGTGGCTTTGAGTCCACTAAATAGTATAGTACCTAAGGCCATGATGCGATTTCAAGATCGTGGTGCTTTGGTGGGTAAACCCATATAGCTACCTTGGGTTCACTGTGGTGAAAGGGCGGCCATCTTTGGCTCTCTGTACCAGCATGTGTTTTTTCGGGCCTAGGAAATAGGCTGTGTGAGGGTAGTCCCAAAATTCTCACATTGGAGATGTAACAGCTCCAAGACAGTTAAAATATGGCACAAAAAAGGACAGTGTTTGTTCCCCATGCCATCTTCATCAGCCTACATCTCTCATGCAGGTCACATGGTTATCACGTAGACACAGGACACACAGTTTCACTATCCAGATCTTACCATGTCCCAGGGCAGTCCGGGGGTCATGTGTATAATGCACCCATCCAGAATAGTCACTCCACTGCGGCCTGAACTAAAAGGAGGCCGGACGGAGGTGTACTCTTCAGGTGGGGTGTAGTGACTGTTCTGGTTCAGTTTGTTTGCCATTGTTGTAGAATAAGACCAGTCTCTCACCTAAATAGCTACTTGGGCTGGAAGAACAGCTGTCTGAGACTCTGATTTGGGAGAGACTGAAATCCAGAGTAGGCCTTATTACTGAGAACAATATATGTGGAAAGGTGACAGGTTAGCTAGCACTGTTGGCTCCTGATGTCAAGTCATCCACTAACATCACCAGAAGAATCCACATCACTTCGCGTGAGGGAGGGTGCTCTCTTTGTTGGACACTAATGTCATTGGACGAGACCACTTTCACTGGGAACTGGCACCCGCTGGGAGTCACCTAAAGGACAGGAGGCCATACAGACCCTTGCAGTGAGAGGCCGTAACTCTTTATTCTGCACTTAGCAGTTGTCCTCCCGAACTGCTCCCCTGTAGGCTTGGGGATTATCGTTTACTACCAGACCAAAAACCTTAATGGTGCATTGGGAGTACCAGACCGTTTTGGATCTGTGGTAAAATGACCCTGCACCCTCTCCGCTCAGCAACTAGTATCCCCCAAAATTCCCTTCAGAATACACTTCTGTGCATATTGCCTCGCAAAAACCAGCTTGAAGTTAAAAGATCATCACAGTCACCAAGAACTGCCTCATTTCCTTACTTTTCACTAGGGATGGCAGAAATAAACTTCTTTAGAGGGATTGTCTTTGGAGGGATCCCCGCAGTCTGTTTTCACCCAGAGTATTATCTAAACAGACACGTGATTTTAGACTGTTTTGGGATTTTCTTCATCTTTGAATTCCCACCTGCTGTCTGGACCCAGCCCGCAGTCATTCCCCATCCTTTGCTTGCGGACAGACTATTTTTTGAATTGTTGGTTTCGAGCCCCAGTCTCCTAGCCATCACTGGGCTGGGACCCGAGCTGGGTCACTCTCATTAACAACCACTTTCCAGCCTTTTCTTTCTCACTCCTTGACTTTGCTTGGGCTATAAGCCCCACAACGGTATTCATCCCCAAGCAAACCATCATCATGTCCACAATTCCAAATCACCAGGCCTAACTATATATAGGATTCCAATCTTTTATAGATTTAAGTACATTGGGTCTACCTCAGTGAATCAGTATTTTTGCTAGGTCTGGATGTCATTTTAATTGTGCTGGATTAATGTGAGTAATTTCAGTAATTCTGCATTACACTTTAACGCAGAATTACCTATAATAACATGATTACCCCTGCTTGCATAATTAAGAAGAATTTGGGGGAAAACAAATTCTACCTGAAGAGCACATTTAGCAATCACAAGCAGCCATGCGTGGGTACTCGCTGTTTGTGTTCTACTGCATCTAGCTCTGCTTCTTTTCACAACATGCACTCTTGCATTCATTTTGGACGTGAGGGTGCATTTTACACTAAGAAAATGGTGCTAAATGGTGGGACTAAATTGGGGAAAAACCCTTCCCGAAGAGCACACTTAAGGGCAGATTTATGGAAGGTGGCAATGCACTACTTTCCCTAAACTACTGCGCACCATGGCGCGGGGTAGGGGGCAATAGCGTCATTATTATTGACGCTATTGATGTACTCTGCAGGAGAAGTGCCAAACTGTTGGCGCTACTCCTGCAGAGTACATAGGGGCCCATTCTAAAGAATGGAAGCCCCCTTTTAACACCTGCTCTTAGCGGGCATTAAAAGTGCCATAAAAAATGGCGCAAGGAAGTCTCATAGATTTCCTAGAGCCTTTATATTGGCTCCCCTAATGGGGGAACGCCCCCTTTGCATACATTATGCCTGGTGCAGGCATAATGTAGCGCAAAGGGTTACAGAGTGGCGCAGTGCATAAATAATGTTGCCAACGTGGCACTTAGTGTTATTTCTTAGCACAAAGTGCATTTTTGTGCCCATTTTGGAATCGTGGGGGGCAATTTGTGCTAAGAAAATAGTAACACAGTGCCGGGCTGGAGAGAGCCTACTGCGCAGGTGTGTTTGGCCAGCCCAAGATGGCCTGCCAACCATACATGTGCGCGGAGGGGAGTGTACAGTGCACTCCCCTCACTGCTTGTCACCCCGTGCGCCCCCTCTAAGAAACAAAACTATAATAAACAGGGTTTATTATAGTTTTGTTTATTAAAGGTTTTGCAGCTTCTGCTGCTGGCGGGGGGTGACGCTCCTCCGCCCAAATGGAGGAGCCGCCCCTGCTTACACGCACTCGCTTTCGTGCCCGCGCTCAAACCCTATTAACATGACTAAAATGGAACATATGTTTGCTCCATTTTTGACAGGTGCAAATGCTATCGAATATAATGCAATAGGTAGGGTCTGTCTTCTAGCTAAAATCTTGTCAAATGCATCTCTGATTTCTGTGTTAGATTATTTTTCTCCAAAACGTATACTTTAAAATTCAGTAAACATATTTCAGATTCTTGCATGGTGCAGCTGCTAGGTCTTCATAACGTGATCACTGCTTACTCAGATCCTAGCAAACAACAGGGCTACGTTCCAAATGGGTTTATTGTTTTGTATTTCTTTTTTAAGAGAGACATTTCACAGTCGGGACAGCTGCTTATAGAAAAATTCCTATTTAGAGAAAAAAGCTCTTGGATGAGGAAGCAGAGTATTTTCGCCTGGTAGTAACAGGTTGAAGTTGAGGCATCCTTTCATCTTTGTTAAAGAATGTATTGATTTCAAAATTATTTTGTGCCTTTATTTTCATGTCGAGGATGGCTGACGAAGAAGGGTTGGACATTTAATTTGGACTGGCAAAGGCTGATCCAGAGTCCTACAGTGATGGAAGGGCACTGAAATGGTAATAACACCGCAAGACGTTAACACCGCTGAATTTAATGTTTATTTTCAAGAAATGAGAACTCACATTCTACATGTTTTACTCTATTTTTGCAGTTAGTTTCTGTGATCTGATGCAGAAATACAGAACCTCTTACAATTTGTGGAGGAATGGCATACGTGTGGATTACCAGACGTTTCGGCCATATCTGCAGCACTCTCAATAAGCTTTAACCTTACGATTTAAGAATGACCGCCTTTGGTAAAAGTAAACTGATGTGAGTGGGTATGTTCAGAGAACTTAAAGGAGGACGTTTTTAACAGTGCCTACAGAATGCTAATGATATGTTGAGGAATATACAAACTAAATAACTTTTGGATGTTTCCTTTTCACTCACTTGTCCTCTATGCCGTTTCATGATCCACTTTTTTGGGCTGAGGATAAGCTCATCTATGTCTAAATAATGTGTCATTACTAAAGTCATAGGGTGCACTGTTGGGCCCACCAGAGGAGTAATTGTGCCACACATGCTTGCAAACGTGGTCTATCAAAACCCCCCAAGAAGGGCCGCTGAAGGAATTTCTTCTTCAGTGCTACCCTGTGGTGGAGAGATTCCACCAGTGGATTCTACTTCAGATTTAGAACTTCTTCTAGTAATTAGAGTATTTTCCATTAGCATCTTATTCTACAGCAGGTCCTTCATCTGTACACCGTGTACAGGCGACTCAAGGAATGTTCCTTGAACTGAGCATCGACCTCACTCTGCAGGCCAGAGGAAGACCCAGAAGCCTCCATGGTGGCAGCTTGTGGGAACTAAAGGCGCCTGAACGTTAATTGCAACCATAAAGATTCCCCAACATGAATAGAATTCTCTTTCTTCAAGTCAAAGCATGCTAAAAACAAACCATATAAAGCAGAGAAATGTGCTAAATTTGGCCTTGTTACAAGAATCTGCTGAGCCAGATTTAACAAGTTATGTGTTCTTAATGTGGCTGGCCTCACAGAGGGTGTTGATATATTCTCTCCTGCAAGACCTAAAATCGATGTGAAGCTGTCATTACTTGCCTGCTTTGCGTTTGAGCGTTTGGGATAGCAGATGTGCATCCGCTGCTCCAGCCTTCTCCGCTCGGTTTTTACTGTGGAATATGGCGTGGGAGCATATCATGGTGGGCACGGATAAGGAAAGGGAGAGTGAGGAAGGGGAACCCTTGGAACAAGAGAAATTAGGAAGGAAGTACATGGTGATTTGAGAAACATCAAAATATTAGCTGTTCCTGTTTTACAAAGATCCCTGCTGGTTAATGGTAGCGAGAGCCCCAGAACATGTGTGCTTTTTAACATTTATAGATCAAGGCTTGGTGTTTTCACTTTCGGAATTGCACTATACCCACGTTGTTAACGTATCTTTTAAATATTATGTGGCCTTCCCCCCTTGCCCTCAAAGCCCTTACCCAGCAAAATGAATCTGGGCCTCACCATAAGTACCTTTGCAGAATCCAGTCATATTTCCATAGATTTTCTTTTGTTTCCCTTCCTGAAACCATCAACAATTACAGAGCTTCCTTTGACAGAGTGACCAGTTCAAAAATAGATTTGTAAATCTGCGCAGGCATACAGTTACGGCCATGATTAGCTCAGCTTTTTTATCCAATTCACAAGACCAGGAAGCTTAGCAAACTAAGGGGATTTTCGAGTATTTAAAATAAAACTTGTTTTTTTTCACAAGATAAACATTTTTCCGCAGGAAATATTTCCTCCCTATGTCATCCTCTATAAAATGAAGGTGTAGCATCCCACACTCCTTGCAACACTTCTGCATTGATCATTCATATCTAATATGAGATGATAAGCAAAGCATAGGAAAGCGTAGAAAACTCGGCTGGCACTGGAAGGGGTAAAGAGGTTACAGCCTTGATGTGACTGGGACGTAAGGCTGCAATGATTTGTGTGTGTCGAAGTTATTGCCTTCTCTCTTACAAATGTTAGTTCAGTTGATCATAACTGCCAGGTGGCCCCATGGCATGTTTGATATCTTAAGCCAGTCCTGTTTTTCTAGCCAACACCACTTTGCATTTAAGTCCACACTTATAATGTCGACTGTGGCATTACAAGTTCCAGAATGTGCTCTTGGCTATAAAAAAAAGCAGGACTGTCCGAAGGTACCACACATGACAAAGGTCACTTGAAATCTTTTGTTGATTTTACTCAGCAGCTAGGGAATGCAGGCTGTACTGAGCGAGGTGAGCTTGAAGTCAGGTAGCCTTGATTCAACAATACCTGACTTTCTTTCCAAAGATGAAAAAGCTCACAGCAAAACGAGGCTGTTCTTGGATCCAATGAGGGTGTGCGTACCTTTGTCACAAGTATTCTCCTGGGCCAACTTAGTCTTCCAAACCAGTCCATGACATTCTTTTTTCTGCAGTAAGTCAAAACGACTGGGCACATAGTTGCAGCTTTCGTGCCACACAGACCACAAGAAACGTTTCTGGCTGTAGGGGAAAACTACCGCATTCACATAACCCAAGTACACTTGTAGTCAGACGGGATAGTCTTATGAACTATAGCTAGCTCATTTGGTTTGTTTATTAATGCCTAAGAATTGCTTTTGTCAGCTCGGAGACCTGGTGACAAAATGACAAATATGGGCATATGCAATTTATTACAGAAAAACATTGAAAATATTTATGACACCCATAAATTTGTAACTCATTTGGTGTTGACTGCATTTGTGAGGACCACTCTCTGACAGTATTTTCAGAAAACCCACTATTTGTAATAACTGTGGTCAGATCCTCACATTTGGGAGAACGGACACCCTCATAAGTGACATGTCTGCAAGCAAAGATAAGCTCACCCTTCCTTTGTGAATAAGAATTGAATTTCATATGTAGACTGTTACACTTTTCCTATTCATAACTGGGGAAGAGGGGATCATTACCGACCACAGACACCAGGCATATGTGTGTGGAAAAGGCTGCTTTATTCGAAACAGGTGCACTTACAGTCATAAATCTGGACCTTTGCCTTACAAAACTAATGGTCTCACTATACACCAAGTCAACTATATAACTCACCCCCCTCATGTACCCTACCCACCCTCCCTTCATCGTTGACCGTGTAATCCTGTATTTCTTTTGACTGTTTAGACTGCTTGCTATCCTTAAACTGTCTTCTATTTTATCATAACAGTGGCCCTGTAACTATTATAAATTATTAACTAACATTGTAACTTCCTGGCTCGTCCATGCATGCTGTAGTCTACCAGTTCCTGTTAGACCTGGCATCTTTTGGCGTGTTTCCTCTGTCTTTTTGCCTTCTGACCTCCTGTTTTTATGGTATGCTGGACTCTGTTTTTACTGGTTTATTGTCTCTGCACACTTTACCACTGCTGATCATTGCTAAAGTGCAAGTGCTCCCTATGTAAATTGTATTGGTGATTGGTTTATCCATGATTGGCATATTTGCTTTACTGGTAAGTCCCTAGTAAAGTGCACTATGTGTGTCCAGGGCCTGTAAATCAAGTGCTACAAGTGGGCCTGCAGTACTGATTGTGCCACCCACATGAGTAGCCTTGTAACCATGTCTCAGGCCTGCCTCTACAGTGTCTGTGTGTGCAGTCTTACGCTGCCAATTCAAACTGGCAAGAGTGCCTACTTACCAGGCCCAACCTTCCCTTTTGGTACATGTAAGGCACCCATAAGGTAGGCCCTAGATAGCACCATGGGCAGGGTGCATTGTATGTAAGAGGTAGGACATGTACTGGTGTGTTTTACATGTCCTAATGGTGAAATACTGCCAAATTCGTTTTTCACTATCGCAAGGCCTATCTTTCCCATAGGTTAACATGGGGATTACATTTACCTTCCTCTTCAGTGAAATTTTCCATTAGGAGCAGATAGAGAAATGGAGTTTGGAGTCTCTGAACTCACAATTTAAAAACATCTTTGTTAGAGTTGGTTTTTAGATTGATAATGTGAAAATGTCACTTTTAGAAAGTCGGCAGTTTCTTGCTTAACCAATCTGTGCCTCTGCCTGCCTGTGGAATCCACGTCTGGGTCAGACTGACAGTTGGGCTGTTTGTGAATTGCCTCTAGACAGTGACTCAAAGGGGGCTGAGGTGCAGCCTGCATATCCTGGGGAGTCTCCTGGGCTAGAGTGGGGAAGGAGGAGCTGACACCTGCACCTGAAAGGGCTGTGCCTGTCCTCATACAATGCAGTCTCGGACCCCCTGGAGTGTGTCTGTGGCCAGGCCTGGGCAAGGCAGAATCTTGGGAACAACAGAGACTTTCCTTTGAAGTTTGCCAACTTCAAAGGCCAGAACTGGTATAAGTAGTGGACCCAAAACCCCAGACTTTTAGAACACTTCTGGATCAAGAGGAACCTCTGTCAAGGAGAAGAGCTGAAGGAGGAGTACTGCCCCTTTACAGTGTCTGCTTTCCTGGGTTGGTCTGGAGTTGCTGCTTCTGCCGTGAAGAGGACAAAGACAGGACATTGCTGTGCATCTTTCTTGTGAAGTTTCTTCAAGGGCTTGAAGTGGAGCTTGCCTCCTGTTGGAAATCTCAGGGATGTCAAAGACTTCAGCTTCATCTGCCTACAGCACTGGGAATTGTGTTTTGTGCTGCAACAGAAGAAAAACCACCACCACACTGTCAACGACACCGCTGCCTGCACCGTGACCTGACGCTGCCGCGCAGAGCCGTGCCCCATATCACTCCGCAACCCTGGTCTCACCGACGATGCCACCTGACGCCGTCACCGAGGTGTTGCTTGCACCGTGACCTGTGGGCCCCGCACTCCACATCGCCTTGCTCACCCAACAGCCTTGGTATCCCAGACAATGCCGATCTATGCTGACATTGACACCGCTGCCTGCACCGTGGCCTGTGGGCACTGCTCGTGAGGTACACGAAGCATCCTGCACCGCAGCCCCGGCCCACCAACGCCATTGACTCCAGCATCGTCAATAGACACCCCTGTCTGCACCGCGACCCGTGCGCACGCACAGAGCCTGCCCCGTGCTGCCACCTTGGGCCTACCGACAACAGCGCTTCAGCAACAGTGAGGCCACTGCCTGCACCATGATCTGGAGACACCGCACATCGCACTGCCTCGCTTCACACTGCAGCCCTGGTTTCACCGATGCCGCAATACACCGTCACCGAGCCGCTGCCTGCACCATGACCTGTGGGCACCGCACATCACATCGGCCCGCTTCACACCAAATGCCATTAACGCTAGCACTCCTGACTTCGTCAACAGCCCGGAGTTTGATCTGTAGTGCGTGTTACTTCAAGGGCCCGACAACCCCTGTGCCGCCGCACTCTGGACCTTATCGCAAGGATCTACACGCCCTACATTTCCAAGGTACTGTTTGTGGGTCTTTCCGACACCGTAGTTGGCCCGCGACGGCCTGAACTGTTGAATTTGTTGTTCAAGATGCTGTTATAGCTCCAGACGGAGCTATTGACTTCAACGAAATGTGTCTTTAAGTAATTCTTGCAAAATTCATATTTTTATTACTCTATGTTGGATTTTTCTCATTTTGGTCTTGTTTTACACAGATAAATATTGGCCATTTTTGTAAAACTAGTGTGTTTTCCTTTTGTAGTGTTTTCATTTTATTACTGCGTGTTATGTGCAAATGCTTTACACATTGCTTCTGAGATAAGTCTGACTGCTCGTGCCAAGCTACCAAGGGAGTTAGCAGGGGTTACCTGAGCAGGGTATCTCCCTTATCCTGACAAGAGTGAGGGTCCCTACTTGGACAGGGTGCAAACCCCATTTCTAACAGTTCCCTATTAATCTTGACTACCAATTTCAACAACCCTAAAAGTCTGATGACCATGGCAACTTGCCATGTCCCTGCCACCCAGAAAAAGGACTCCTGGACTTTTTCAGCCCCTCCATCCCACAGGCAATGCTTAGTAACTGCTTCAACCAGTCTTTCAACTGGAAGAGGTCATGAAAGACAAGTGCACACCATCCCCCTTTTAAAAGTTCAGCTCCCTCAAAACATAGATCTGAATGCTCCAGGACTGTCATCCCCCTACTCTCACAAAACGCTCTCATTTCCTTATTGATCATCCGCCTGGCCCTCTCTCTCACCCCAGGATTCTGAGCTCCCCACCATATCATCTGCAGAACAAATGCAGTCCAAATAATGTGTCATTCTGCCCACTGCCTCTGAATTTCTTGTAAGTCCCTTTTCATGGCCTCGATAACCCCAACCCCTTTTCCACTACTAGGTCATTTTCTCCTAATTGAATTAGCAAAATGTCTGGGCACTGGCCCCTCACCATGCACCTATTCAAACAGGGTAGCAACTCCTTCCACTGCATCCCCCCTTTTCCCTCCCAGCGCACTCAGTATAGTTGCACATCCAGTCCCAAATTCCTCCCCTGGCTGCTTCCTCTCGTCTGCCTCTGCGCCCATTTGACAAAAGTGTGGCCTGCCAACCAGATTGACAGGACCAGGACTGAACCTTGAGGATACAAAACACAAGTCAGATACTACCCCCCTCAAAATCCCTGGCTCCGCACGCACATATCGCTGATAGCAGTCTGACCTCACCTACCTACGTGCATGATATCGCCCCTACTCCAATCCCATCTACCTGCTTCTGTGGTCATCCCTATTCTCAAAGAGTGGGTATCAAATAACAACGCTTTCAACCCCAATCTCCTTAGGGTCCTGCACAAGATAGCCATCAATTGGTATGCCATAGCCATTTTCCCTTCCTGATGTCTACAAATTGGGTCTGCCAGGCAGCTGCACTGTTCTTTCAGTAGCCGCCCCCAGCTTAAAGGACAGATAGTTGCCAAAGGGTACCTGCGCAGCCACACCCACTTTACCCTCCTCCTCTGGCCCATCTTGGATCCTTGAAGCCAAAACTGCACACCCCCTGGCATATTTGTGCTGCCTCCTACTCCACCTCTGTTTTCCCCCTGTTCCTCAGCAGTTCTGACACTCTGAAAGCCCCAAAAAACATCCAAGACATGAGAGTGTTGAAAAGCGTTGACTCCTCCCCTCTGCTGCAAATTGTCGGGTTACTTCAATAACTCTGCTGTAATTGTACTCCTTGCCTTCCCTGCCTACCTACTTCTCTAGCCCACCCCTCAAGCATCCTCCCGCCCAGCTCCCCTGATGATGGTGCAAAACCCCACAGCATCTTACCCATAAATGTTATTCCCGTTAACTGTCCAGAAATGGTAACTCTGGACTGTCCCCTCTCTATCAGTCCCAAGATGAATTGCACTTCGTCTTCCACCCTTTCCCATTCTTCACAACGCTTCCGGGCCTCATGTCGCAGGAACTCCTGCCATGCCTGTGGGTAAGCCTTGCACGCAGTAACTGCTAACGAGTTCACCATAAACTGAAGGAACCTCTGTCTCCTACAGCCCATAGCTGCAGTGGCATCTGTGTCTTTTAAGGTTACGCATCCATGGCCCGTCTATTGAACCTCTCTCACTCTGAATGAGACCAAGCATCCGCAATGTCATTGTTCGCTCCTGTAACATGTCTTGCCACGAATGCTATCTCATGGCGCAATCAACCCAGGACGAACATCCTCAGCATCAGAAGCACTTGGGGGTCCCTGGCCGACTGCCTGTTGAACATCAGTACAACACTAGATTGTCCACCCTGAATCCCACCTTCTTATGCGTCAGTTGATCTCCTTCCACCCCACTTCCACTCCTGGGACCACTCTTCCGTGCACCACTTGCATTGCCAATATATGCCAAAACCTTTTCTCTCCACCTCATCTGGAAATATCTGTGCATCCCGGTCCAGCTCTTGCCAGGCCTGCAGGGGTATACCATTTAACAACTCCAAAATAAAAGCGCCACATGCGCAGATCCTCCTTCACACCTGTTGTTAAGTGTACATGGTGGTGCGGAAATCTTCTCCCTGACAATGACAAACGTAGGCACATGCAAAATGTCCTGCCCGTCCATACCACCCAACACGCAAAGTTCAGATGTCCCAGTATTATCGGTATCTCTTTGACAGTGACTTTCCACTTTCAGAGAATGTCCTGTAACAGTCCAGACATGACCCTTTTCTTGTCCTGTGGTAAGTAAACCATCATTGTCTCAGAGTTAATCTCCATTCCCAGAAAAGTCAATGCCATGCTCAGCCCCAATGTCTTTTTCATGGCAAATGGGACTCCTAGCTCCCCCATAATTGCATGAAATCTGGTCAACAAAGTCTGACACTGGTCCTTGTCCGTGGCTCCCACCAGGAAGAAATCATCCAAGTAGTGAGTAATGTACCTATGTCCTGTCTGCTTAATGAAAACCTGCTGTAGGAATTTGCTAAAGCATTCAAAACGAACGCACGAAATGGAGCCATTGGTAGTGCCTTGTGCACGTACCAATAACCTTCAAAATGCATGCCCAGAAGCCCAAAGTCATCAGGGTATACTGGCAGCAAACAAAAAGCGGATTTTATATCACTCTTAGCCATCAGCACCGCCTATCTGACCTCTTCCACTAAAGCCATTGCCACATCCACTGAAGCATAAGACACTGCTTCTCGCTGATGGGCGATACTATCAGGTTCTGCATCGGCCAATCTGTAAGAGGGCCTGCCAAGCGACCTTCCTTCACCTCTTTCCCCAGCTTGTCTCTCACCACTTGCTTTATGCTCTCCCACTGATTCGAGATTTTTTGCCCAGCGGTACTGCCTCGGATCTGTGTATCCCAGCCGGAACCCCCAGGTGAACCCATCTAGAAGGAG
Source organism: Pleurodeles waltl (assembly GCF_031143425.1). Classification (NCBI taxonomy): domain Eukaryota; kingdom Metazoa; phylum Chordata; class Amphibia; order Caudata; family Salamandridae; genus Pleurodeles; species Pleurodeles waltl. The sequence goes on from NC_090437.1 coordinate 177,848,774, forward strand.
CTCCGCCTGCCTGCAGATCCCACCCCCTGCACGTGTGACAGGCCTGAAAGGGCCGGTTAACTATAGGTAGCCCACTGGATGTGAAAACCATCTTCCACTGCAACAGGTCAGAGTCAGTCTCCCCCCACTGCACCTCTGATTCCAATGCCATACGTGCCCGAAATTCCTCATCGCATTGGACCCATGCATATCCCCCGTAGTTTATCTGCACTCTACTTATTATATCCATATACTCGAAAAGTGCCACTGACCTCTCCGGGTACTTTTCACAGTATACACTCACAAAGATGAGGAATGCTGCCATTCACGTCTCAGTTGTGACTGGCACCCTGGGCCTTTTGGTCAGCTCATACTCTTCCTCCTTCGATCCTTCTTTTGACCTTAATTCCCTGTGCAACAACTTCAACATCTCCACATACTCGCCTTTCTATATCGTCTCTTTCGTGGCTGGCCTAGGATGCACCCCCTAATGGCTTCACTGTTCCCATGTATGGGAGCTTCTTCTGCTTTAGCTCCTTACTTTCTTTTGGCTCCACCTTGGCATCTCCCCCGCCTCTGTAGAGGCCTTGTCCCCCCCCATTTCCTTTCACCACCCCCTGTCTCCTGCCCCGCCGCCTTCTTATACACCGGGACCTTACCTGCTTTCTTGCTTCTCTCTGACTTGTCGCTCCCTGCACCCTGCCCTGCCGGAGCCACTGTGTCCATACCAACTCCTGAGTCCAGAATGTATACCCCTTTCCTTAAGCAGGCCTCCCCGCAGCTGCTTGGCTCTGTGGCCTCCACTGACACCATATTGTCCCTATTACGCACTGCAGACTCATCTGGTGCCAATGTCAGTGGCTGCTCTGCTGCCTTCCGCCTCACCGACTGTGCCTGCTGTGGTACACTGTGTGGTCCCCCATGCCCCTATGCCACCTGCAGCGACTTAGGGTCAAACTGATGAGTCCTTCCCCTCCTGCTCCCTACCTTCTGCCGGCTGCCACCACTGATTATCCTGCCCCTGCTCTTCCTCCTCGTCCCTGATCTTGCCTTCTTCCATACTCTCTACTCCATAGTCTAAGATTGACTGTTGCTCAACCTTCCCGTACCAATAGGAGGACCCTGCCCTGTCCCCAACTGCATCCGTGCGTTGCAGAGGGGCCGTCACACGCTCTGTCTGCCAGTCTTCAACCCCAGGACGTTACCAATCCAATGCTGTGATGCTGGCGGGAGGTGGCTCCTACCCGTCTCACAGCACTGCAAGTCTTCCTTGATGGTCTTCTCCTGTGCCCTTGCAATCCATCCAGACGCTATCTGGCTAGCCGCCCTGGGCCCTGCCTTCACTTCTTCCCAGGGTTGCCAAGCCATCCAAAGCTCGCCCAAGTATGGCAACTTTCAGTATAATATACCTGTGAATAAGAAAACAGATCTGATGTGCTGGGCTACCCCTCCTCTGTTGCCAGGAGCTCCCCCACTTCCAGCTCCTTATCCCCCCTCACCAGGTCAATAACCAGCCTGACTTCACCACATCCTCACCCTCCCTTGGGTGCCCCCATCCCTGCCCTCCAAGCATGGCCTGACCGCCTGCTTGCAGTATACTCTCTTGGATGGAATGACTGACCATACCCTTCCTGCTACCACCTGCGCAGAGTGCGCCCGCACTCCTGTGGCTCCTACTCTACATCGTCCCCATCGTCACTCCACTTCAGGAGCTCTGACACCAGTGCGGGCACTGGGCCCGGGGCTCCCCCACCCCATCCATTGTGTGGCCTGTGCTGTTGCCTCCCCACCCATTCCAATTCCCTGGGACCCTGAGGCAGCCTGTCCACTACCCCCTGTTACATGCTTGCTTGGGCCCCCTGAACCTAGTGGGGACACAGGTTCCTGTCTCTCCCAGGCCCCCACCATCACCCTTGTGGTGAAATCCTCCAGTGCCCCCTCCTATTATGCCCTGGGCCTACCTCCTTCCCCCATCCCTTGCTCTTTCCACATAATACAGGCTCCCCCCGCCGCTGCCCTCCTTATCCCTTGCCTGCTGCTGCTCGTGCATTTGGAGCACCCCCGTCCCACCCTTCCCACCCAAAGCACTGCTGGTCCCGGCCTGCCCCCACCCAACCTCCAATTCAAACCCTTTGTCCTTTGTGGCCTGACATTCCTCCCTGGCGCTCCCTCCCACATCTCCCACCCCCCACTCGGCACACACTGTGCTTTGGTCGGCATGCCCCCAGCCCTATCCGCAGGGAGATTCTGCTGACCATGCGCTCCCGCAGCCTGCTCCTCCTTACTGGGGCCACTCGCCGTTTTTTGGAGCGGCCCCTCTCATTCACCTCCTACCCAGCATATGCGTTCTTCCAAGGGGGTGAGCAGGCCAAGACAGTCGTCGCCACCCCCACCGCCGCTCATCACGATGGCCGCACGCCTTCCGGGGCCTCCCCTTTGAGCAGGTCAAGGCGGCCTGCCTCCTTCAGCAGGTGCACCGCCTGCTCAATCTTCGATGCTGCCAACACCATGCCTCCACAGATAAGGTGTTCTTGAATTACTGATACTTTTCCACCAAACCGTGCGACTTTCAGCTGAAGATTGTTACTGTAGCTTTATTGTCGCAGACAGGCCTAGCAGGGCCACCTACACTATTATTAATAAAACCTGATGCTTTGGGAAAAAAAACTTGTCTCTATGCCGGCCACCATGTCACCAACAAAATGGTGACAACGGTCATAAAATGGCGAGCTAAATACCCTTGGGCTACTGCGTAGCCCAAATGTAGCACACATAGCCCAGGAGCAGTCGTGGCCTGCTCCACTTCCCCAAACCACCCGGTGGGGAGACCTCCCGGTGGTCGGCAGCCCCCCAATCCCTCATCTGTGGTATGGGTGGAAACAATTTTTAGAATTGTGCATAAGGATTTGATAGAGCCAATTCAAAAGCACTTCAGGTCTGTAACTCATTTTGTATCACCCCAGTGACATCTCTACTAGGTAAGGTTTTTTCTTAGTGTGCTGAAAATGCTACATCAAGGCATGAGTAATACAGATCTTCCACTAATATGATTGCACATAACTTTTTACACCATTGTGAATATAAGAGAGATTTCAGATTTTCAATTTGCTGTTAAAAAGAGCACACATCCAAGACAGCTGTGAAGATTGGCCTTGAGATAATTCATTTCAGTTTTAGTGATGCTTAGTGTGCCCCAAATAACAGCAAATTCAAATTGGGCAGAAGAAGTGCATCCAGATTTAAAGTACTCTGGAGATTACTCAGTACATTCATCCTGAGTCGCTGTATCATGTCTCCCAAGAAATGTATGCTGCCAGTCCCCCATAGATGTTTGACATCATGAAGAGCACTTGGCTAGACCTTATAAAGACATACTGGGGTGCATGGAATAGTAATGCATAAAGCGAAGACCAGTGCAAATCAAATTATTGTGTGTAGCTGTGCTTAGTAAAACCCATTCTGTTCATGATCTTACAAGCCCGCTATCTTCACTCCATTATTCATGATTCAGTAGGATGTAAAATAAAATGAACTTATACATCTTAGAAATAAATCCCAAGATGTTTTTCAGAAAAAAAGGTTACACTGGTGTTTGGCTCTATATAAATTCTGTAGTTGTTAGAAGGTTTTGAATTGGTCATGTGTTAATAACAGGCCCAATGATGTAATTTGCTTTTTGTTCAAGATATGGTTGCTCCTGGAAAGATATCCAAAGCACAAGATGAACTATGACAAATGGGCTCTTAAGGGATACAGAAGTTTTGTAGTACCTTGTTTCTATTTTTTGTAATACTTTGGATGCCATAGCTTAACTAAGAACCATTTAAACATATAAGAATCCACAATTTCAGTCATTGTATTTATATTGGTTTTGGAGATACGCTGTTGTGGTACAGAATTCTAGAAATGGAATAAAGCAATGTCCAGCAACCATCTTCCCTAGTTCTAAAAAAGTTATTTATAGCAATGGAGTATTTTGGCAACCCAGAAAAATGACGATGAAAAGGTTCAATTGCTGAAAGTGTTCGTTAGAATTCCCCTTAATTCTACCAATAATACATAAAGGAATTTGTTTCTAGGACTTAAATTGCACTTACTTTAATTTGCAATATTAAATGTTTGTAGTTTAACACCTATAGCATAATAGTAACAGTTCAAAGATATCTGATGGGAGAACCTAAATTCTTAATGCATAAAGTTTTAGGAATGTCTGAAAAGTGGCAATTAATCATGACACCTTCGGCTTTTAGTCTGTTGATCTTGTAGTCTGAACTTTTATTGAAAGTAGAAGTCCCTTGAAAATGTGGATGCATAGGTTCCAAATATGAAACAATAGGATTCTGTTATGAGCATGTTTTAGAAGCTTTGGGAATGCATATTTTACCAATGAAGTCCATGGAGCAACAGATCAAAGCAGTCTCTGATTTGATAAGTAAAGTAAATAGGTGTGTGCAAGGGAGACCCATGACAAGTTCCTCCAGCCATCTCTGTTGCACCTATCGGCCTTACAATGATAACTAGTTGGGAAGTTGTGCCCTCTTACAAATTTGCAAGTACCCCAGTGAACTGTGAGAGAACCCCATTTGTTCCAATGCAAACCAAAGATGTTCTTAGTTCCTAGTTCACCAGGTCAAATGCTTTCTCAACATTTAACTGATTGGCAGAAAGTGAAACCTCCAGTTTCATGGCTAGATCTAATATTTCCATGAGGTACTGCACTTTAAAGCCCAGGAATTCCCCTGCGGTGAGCTACCTTGTTCAGAGCTGATTAACGCCTGAACTACACAAAAGACAGTCTCTTTCTTCAGTAACTTGTAGTCCTTTTTAGGAAATGATATAAATAATACATACTGCGTAGTTGAGGATTTTTGTTGAGTTTGAGAAAGACTACCAATACTTCCTGTTGTAATGTAGTTGAAATGATGTCTCTTCTGAGGATAGACTTCAAGGTCAGATCGACTTTAGAAATGTAAGCTTAATACCCTTTGGTTTCTATCACACAGGCTAGTGATTTTATAGTAGCCCTCACCTCTGCAAAAGTGATTGATTAGTAAAGCCTCTCATTCCCTATATAATTTGATAAGGACGCGGAAAGCCAAATATGTCTTCTTGCCCCTGATTTTGAAGGTATTATCTTCTGCATGTAATTGTCACTATTTGTAAGCCTTACAGTTGATAATCTCAGTGGCTGTTAATGCTGATTCCCACATTATTTTTGTTAAATTCAAGGCTTATTTTTCTTACAGTATGACTGATTCAGCATATTTTGTAAAACCGTCATGTGATTGTGGAGGATACTGATATGCCCTATTTTTCCTCTTCTTTCGGCAATTTGATATGTGGAAACCTTGCCATGTAAGACAATTTAAGTGCTTCCCACACTCTTTTAATTGGGGCAGTACCCATAGTAACGTTAAAAAAGACTTGCTTTTCCTCCAGAAACTTATCCATAAAACATGTTCAGCTACCAAAGAGGAGTGTAAGCTGTATGATAGTTTACTGTTGGCTTGGTGTACAATAAGTTTTTTCTAATATCACCATATTGTAGCCAACAAAGGCCCTTGATTTAATCTCAGCTACAGAACAGAGGTCCCTAGAGTTTAAAAAGTAAACTATTTGCAATCAACTATGAAAACAAAAGCAATAATAATTATATCCAGGACTAAGACTGTTGCATTTAGATCGCAACGGATATCAATTTGTCAGAAAGAGTCCAAACTTGCTTCCCGACCACTCCATATTTTTGCCTCAGTTTGATTTGATTGAGAATAGATTCTAAGCCTGTCTTCACCAGATAACTCAAGGTTACAATCACCACCACTCACAAATGGAGCAGAGTATGATGCTAATGTAAGGGCAACATCTTAAAGGTGGACCCAACCCCACTCAGTTGTGTTCTAGGGTGACAGTCCATCTGTTGTGAGGGTCTATTGAAATAATTTATGAGCTTCCTCCACCAGACTTGCTTAGTATTATTGTCACCTTGTAGGAAGATAGCCTCTTTCTAGCCTTGTTACTCACACTTTTGGCCTGTTTGTGAGTATGTGCCAGGGTGTTTTTACTGTCTCACTGGGATCCTGCTAGCCAGGGCCCAGTGCTCATAGTGAAAACCCTATGTTGTCAGTGTGTTTGAAAGTGTCACTGGGATCTTGCTAGCCAGGACCCCAGTGCTCATACGTTTGTGGCCTATATGTGTTCCCTGTGTGGTGCCTAACTGTATCACTGAGGCTCTGCTAACCAGAACTTCAGTGTTTATGCTCTCTTTGCTTTTAAAATTGTCACTACAGGCTAGTGACTAATTGTACCAATTCTCACTGGCGCACTGGAACACCCTTATAGTTCCCTTGTATATGGTACCTAGGTACCCAGGGTATTGGGGTTCCAGGAGATCCCTATGGGCTGCAGCATTTCTTTTGCCACCCATAGGGAGCTCAGACAATTCTTACACAGGACTGCCACTGCAGCCTGAGTGAAATAACCTCCACGTTATTTCACAGCCATTTTACACTGCACATAAGTAACTTATAAATAACCTATATGTCTAACCCTCACTTGGTGAAGGTTAGGTGCACAGTTACTTAGTGTGTGGGCACCCTGGCACTAGCCAAGGTGCCCCCACATTGTTCAGGGCAAATTCCCCAGACTTTGTGAGTGCTGGGACACCATTACACGTGTGCACTACATATAGGTCAATACCTATATGTAGCGTCACAATGGTAACTCCGAACATGGTCATGTAACATGTCTAGGATCATGGAATTGTCACCCCAAAACCATTCTGGTATTGGGGGGACTATTCCATGCATTCCTGGGTCTCCAGCATAGAGCCCGGGTACTGGCAAACTAACTTTCTGGGGTCTCCACTGCAGTTACTGCTGCTGCCAACCCCTCAGACAGGTTTCTGCCCCCCCTGGGGCCTGGGCAGCCTGGTCTCAGGAAGGCAGAACAAAGGATTTCCTCTGAGAGTGGGTGTTACACCCTCTCCCTTTGGAAATAGGTGTGAAGGGCCTGGGAGGAGTAGCCTCTCCTGGCCTCTGGAAATGCTTTGAAGGGCACAGATGGTGCCCTCTCTGCATAAGCCAGTCTACACCGGTTCAGGGATCCCCCAGCCCTGCTCTGGCGCGAAACTGGACAAAGGAAAGGGGAGTGACCACTCCCCTGACCAGCACCTCCCAGGGGAGGTGCCCAGAGCTCCTCCAGTGTGTCCCAGACCTCTGCCATCTTGGATGCAGAGGTGTGAGGGCACAATGGACAGCTCTGAGTGGCCAGTGCCAGAAGGTGACGTCAGAGACCCCTCCTGATAGCTGCTTACCTTTCTCAGTAGCCAATCCTCCTCTGTGGGCTATTTAGGGTCTCTCCTGTGGGTTTCTCAGCAGATAACGAATGCAAGAGCTCACCAGAGTTCCTCTGCACTTCCCTCTTTGACTTCTGCCAAGGATCGACCGCTGACTGCTCCAGGACGCCTGCATAACCGCAACAAAGTAGCAAGAAGACTAACAGCAACATTGTAGCGCCTCATCCTGCCGGCTTTCTCAACTGTTTCCTGGTGGTGCATGCTCTGAGGGTTGTCTGCCTTCACCCTGCACTGGAAGCCAAGAAGGAATCTTCCTCCTGATAACGCAGGCACCAAACTTCTGCATCACCGGTCATCTGGGTCCCCTCTCATCCTGACGAGCGTGGTCCCTGGGACACAGGAGCTGGGTCCAAGTGTCTTCGACAGTCCAGTGGCCCTTCTGTCCAAATTTGGTGGAGGTAAGTCCTTGCCTCCCCACTCCAGACAGTAATTCTGTGTACTGCGTGAACTGCAGCTGCTCGGGCTTCTGTGCACTTTTGCAAGACTTCCTTCGTGCACAGCCTAGCCCAGGTCCCCAGCACTCCGTCCTGCATTGCCCAACTCGCTGAGTTGGACTCCGACGTCGTGAGACCCTCTTTTGTGACTCTGAGTTGACCGCTGTCCTCAGATCTTCTAAGTGCCTCTTCAGGTACTTCTGTGAGTGCTGCCTGCTTCTGCGTGGGCTCTCTGTGTTGCTGAGCGCTCCCTTTGTCTCCTCCTCCAAGGGGCGACCTCCTGGTCCTTCCTGGGCTCTGGCAGCACCCAAAATCCTCAAGCACGACTCTTGCAGCTAGCAAGGCATGTTTGCAGTCTTTCTGCGTGGAAACAACTCTACATCCGCCAGCACGCCTTGGGACATCTTTTGACCAAAGGAGAAGTTCCTGGCACCTTCTGTTGTTGAAGAATCTTCAGCTTCTTCCACCCAGAGGTAGCCCTTTTGCACCTTCATCCAGGGTTTAGTGGGCTCCTGCCCCCCTTGGACACTAGCGTGGCTCTTGGACTTGGTCCCCTTCCTTTACAGGTCCTCAGGTCCAGGAATCCGTCTTCAGTGTTTTGCAGTCAGTTGTTGTCCTTGCAGAATGCCCTATCTCGACTTTACTGTCTTTCTGGGGTAGTAGGGTAACTTTACTCCTACTTTTCAGGGTCTTGGGGTGGGGTATCTTGGACACCCTTAGTGTTTTCTTACACTCCCAGCGACCGTCTATACACTACACTAGGCCTGGGGTCCATTTGTGGTTCGCATTCCACTTTTGGAGTATATGGTTTGTGTTGCCCCTAGGCCTATTTCTCCCTATTGCATTCTATTGTGATTCTACATTGTTTGCACTACTTTTCTAACTGTTACTTACCTGATTTTGGTCTGTGTGCATATAATTTGTGTATATTACTTACCTCCTAAGGGAGTATATCCTCTGAGATACTTTTGGCATATTGTCACTAAAATAAAGTACCTTTATTTTTAGTAACTCTGAGTATTGTGTTTTCTTATGATATAGTGCTATATGATATAAGTGATATAGTAGGAGCTTTGCATGTCTCCTAGTTTAGCCTAAGCTGCTCTGCTATAGCTACCTCTATCAGCCTAAGCTGCTATAACACTTCTAATCTACTAATAAGGGATAACTGGACCTGGCACAAGGTGTAAGTACCACTAGGTACCCACTATAAGCCAGGTCAGCCTCCTACACACGTCTCTTGGGGAATCCACTGGACCCGTTTTGCTTCTCGAACCCACCTAGATTTTTGAGGTTGGACTTAAATGCGTTTCACAATATGACACTTTTGTGTGTGTGATACAACAGTTATTTATGCCATTCACAGTGACAGATACAATCTTAAAATTTAGTAGATGGTATACCAATTATTATTATCATAAATTTGGAGTCCTCCCCTCCAAACTACCCTTTTAAAAGACCTTCCTGTGCACGTGGCATATATTTATATATTTACGCAGAGGAAGTGAAAATAAATGTGGTCCACAATAATACATGTCAATTGGAACAACTGTACTAATAAACACTCATTCGTACATTTAGTACTACAGCGCAATTTCAGTTTATTATCATAGAGAAAAACATTGTTTACTACTGCACAGGTTGTATGTTACACTTACTTTATATAGCAGAATAACTCTCCCAATAGGCCTCTTCAATGTGATTTTACCTTACAGCTCACATTCGCCCCGGATTTGGTTAAATAGATGCTGCTAAATGAAATATGTATCAAAAAATGTGATGGAATAAACAATATATGTGGATGAGCAGATTGTAAAATCATATTTTTTCATGGCATAATTTTATTGCCATTTCAATAATAATAACATTGATAGTGCACTGTCCAGAAAAGTAAATGTGGTACCATATCATAACAGCCCTGATTGTGCCATTGATTACAAAGAAGGAAGAAAATAACTTTTGTGAGATGCCACACCATACACTCTTCCTGGAGACTCGAGTGATGCCTAGTTTTCATCTTCTAGTGGTAGTTTGAGTGGCAGTGTCTTTCATCAAGTCTTGTAGGTTTGCACTTCGTTTTCTTTTTTTTTAATTTCAGAATCATTTTTATTGAAAAGTTTTTTAAGACAAGATGTATACATCTAATACAGAACGGAGTGGGACAATCACTTAATGGGGTATGAAAGTTAGGATAGGGCACATTACCAGTTTCAGTTTCCAAAGATTATTGACTGCTCGAAATAAATAATTTTATTGTCATTCATCACAGTACAAACCATAAAAATTAAGAAAGAAAAAAAATAATAACAGCAATCCAGTAATCATATAGAAACTTAATAAAAACTTCTAAAATATAATAAAAACAATCGAGATTTAAAGATTAAAAAGAGAAAGACAAGTTATATATTAAAACACCCATAACAATCATCTTTATGCAGCCTGGCGTTGTCATACTGTTGAGCAGCCTGGAAAAAATAATTGTATTTACAGAAGTTTTTTCTGCCTAATAGTCCAGGCTGCAAATAAAAATCTGAAAACTGCTACTAATATAATAATAAATAGTCGCTTTTGCAGATTTTTAGGGCAGTAACACGATCTAATAAGTTGAGGTTCCTGGAAAGGGGAGCAATCCACCTACGCGTCCGCACAGCATGAATTTACAACTTTTTGCACCTGCTACAGATGGAGGTCCAAAGAGCAGTAAAGGTAGCTAATGGCAGAGTGCCATTCCTAATTTGTAAGAACAGAGAACGGGCACGCTATGGTCTAATAGTGTCCAAAAAAGGCTCAGCCAAGGGTCAGGCTTAAATTGGAGAAAACCCCAAGTCAACGATCATTGGTCGTTAGACTCGTCAGACCGAGAAGAGAACCACTTCCAGAATTTCTGCTTTACCAGTGGCATGGCAATTTGAGGTACTGCTTCAGGGGTTGCCCAGAATTCTGGAAGTCCTAGAACTTCCCATGAGTTCCTCAAGTTCCTTAGCCAGGCAATCTTATGCTGTACTTGTACCCTCCATTACATCGCTAGGACCAACCCTGTAGTTTTGCAGTTCTTTAGTTGACCATATGTGTATCCAGCATAGCATAGTTCTTTCGATAGCAAGGTCTGTTACAGGGTAAATTCCAAGATCAAATCTGAGGGGCAGCAAGGGAGTCCCTCCCCCCACCCAGTAATAGTTCTAAAGAAATTGTTTTCCTTAACATCAAGAATGTTCAAATTACTCTGCCCCCACAACTCATATAAGGCTACACCCCTTGCCTGCATTTTATAAATATCAACTACGGGGTTGATTTGGGAAATACTGGGCTTTTTTGGCCATCCTAACAATGGCCCCTTCTCTGTGGGTGTTGACGTGTGAGCTTTTGGTTATTTGTGGGCCCCATGAGTCTGAATCTGCCAATCTAACACCCAGGCAGTCAAATGTATTCACCCGTTCTAAATTCTCTTTATTCACAACCACTGTGCCATTCAGTTTTTTCTTCGTGGTATACAGCATCAACTTTGTCTTAACTGCACTGACTTCCAACCCAAAGTCTTTACAAAAAGCACAGAAACTGGCCACTAAATTTTAGAGACCCACCCTAGTCTTGGCTGATAGAAGGGTGTCATCAGCATAAAACAAGCCTGGGATTTGTTGAGCAGCTAATGTAGGAGAATCATTAACGCAGCTAGATAAATAGCCTAAACAGTTGTTGATATACAAAAGAAAAAGTGTAGGCTCAAGGATGCAGCATTGGCAAACCCCCCTATCAACACTGACTGGGTCTGTTAGCTCACCGTTGTTGCTGTGCCTAATCCTTGCATAACTTCCCTCATAGAGATGTGCCATTAGATCTAATTCTGACGCAACCCCCATCTTTCGAAGTGTACTCCATAGCCTCACTCTTGGGACTAAATCAACGCTGCCTGAAGATCAATAAAAGCCACAAACAACCCTAGCCCCAATGTCCACAGTTTTCCACTTGATCTGCAAAAATCTTAGACTTGGTCTGTGGCACAGATCGAGGGTCTGAATCCCGATTGCAAATTTGAGATTGCACCTCTCTCCTCAATTCCCTCCAATAACCGGTCTAGAATTTACTTGCAAACTATTTCCTGCAAGTTGTCCATCAGACTGGTAGGCCGAAAGCCAGAAGGGTTACTCGGGCTGTACTTCTTAATATGAGCACTATCTCAGCCTATTGTAAACAGTGTTAATATAAGGCACCCAGATACCTGTGTTGTACTTATATAAATCACCTGGAACTTCATTGAGGCCTGGGGCCTTCCCTAGCTCAAGTGAATTACCCGCTGACAGAGTTTCAGAGACTGCAAACTCAATCTAAGCCAAAACCTTGGTCCCTGTGGAGCTGGGTTTGCATTATTGGACTCAGAGCCAGAATAGAGGGAGCTAAAATGTGTGACCCATTCACCCGACATGATTGAAAAGCCAGTAGGAGAGAAAGTATTCCCATTACAACTGCTAAACAACTTCCAGAAGCACCTCTGATCATTATTCATGGCCGCTTTAAGTAAATCTCCCCATTGTTCCCCCTCCCACTTTCTCTTAGCCTGGGTCAGTTCTCGCCTATACTCAGCTCTGGTTGTTCTAATTTCACTTCTGTTACCTCATTTGATGGCATTTAGGAAATTCAGCTTAGCTACTTGTAGGAAAGTACCATCTTGCCTGGCATGTTACCCCCATATTTCACTGTATATATGTTGTTTTAGTCTATGTGTCACTGGGACCATGCCAGGCAGGGCCCCAGAGCTCATAAGTATGTGTCCTGTATGTGTTCCTGTGTGATGCCTAACTGTCTCACTGAGGCTCTGCTAACCAGAACCTCAGTGGTTATGCTGTCTCTGCTTTCCAAATTTGTCACTAACAGGCTAGTGACTAAATTTACCAATTCACATTGGCATACTGGTACACCCATATAATTCCATAGTATATGGTACTGAGGTACCCAGGGTATTGGGGTTCCAGGAGATCCCTATGGGCTGCAGCATTTCTTTTGCCACCCATAGGGAGCTCTGACAATTCTTACACAGGCTTGCCAGTGCAGCCTGAGTGAAATAACGTCCACGTTAGTTCACAGCCATTTACCACTGCACTTAAGTAACTTATAAGTCACCTATATGTCTAACCTTCAACTGGTGAAGGTTGGGTGCAAAGTTACTTAGTGTGTGGGCACCCTGGCACTAGCCAAGGTGCCCCCACATGGTTCAGGGCAAATTCCCCGGACTTTGTGAGTGCGGGAACACCATTACACGCGTGCACTGTACATAGGTCACTACCCGTGTACAGCGTCACAATGGTAACTCTGAACATGGCCATGTAACATGTTTAAGATAATGGAATTGTCACCCCAATGCCATTCTGGCATTGGGGTGACAATTCCATCATCCCCCGGGTCTCTAGCACAGAACCCGGGTACTGCCAAACTGCCTTTCCGGGATCTACACTGCAGCTGCTGCTGCTGTCAAACCCTCAGACAGGTTTCTGCCCTCCTGAGGTCCAGGCAGCCCTGGCCCAGGAAGGCAGAACAAATGATTTCCTCTGAGAGAGGGTGTAACACCCTCTCCCTTTGGAAATAGGTGTGAAGGCTGGGGAGGAGTAGCCTCCCCCAGCCTCTGGAAATGCTTTGATGGGCACAGATGGTGCCCATCTCTGCATAAGCCAGTCTACACCGGTTTAGGGATCCCCCAGCCCTGCTCTGGCGTGAAACTGGACAAAGGAAAGGGGAGTGACCACTCCCCTGACCTGCACCTCCCTGGGGAGGTGCCCAGAGCTCCTCCAGTGTGTCCCAGACCTCTGCCATCTTGGAAACAGAGGTGTCTGTGGCACATTGGACTGCTCTGAGTGGCCAGTGCCAGCAGGTGACGTCAGAGGCTCCTTCTGATAGGCTCTTACCACTCTTGGGTGCCAATCCTCCTTCCTAGGTAGCCAAACCTCCTTTTCTGGCTATTTAGGGTCTCTGCTTTTGGGAATTCTTCAGATAATGAATGCAAGAGCTCACCAGAGTTTCTCTGCATCTCCCTCTTCACCTTCTGCCAAAGGATTGACCGCTGACTGCTCAGGAAGCCTGAAAAACCGCAACAAAGTAGCAAAGACGACTACTAGCAACCTTGTATCGCTTCATCCTGTCAGCTTTCTCGACTGTTTTCAGGTGGTGCATGCTCTGGGGTTAGCCTGCCTCCTTTCTGCACCAGGAGCTCTGAAGAAATCTCCCGTGGGTCGACGGAATCTTCCCCCTGCAACCGCAGGCAACAAAAGACTGCATCACCAGTCCTCTGGGTCCCCTCTCAGCACGACGAGCGTGGTCCCTGAACTCAGCAACTCTGTCCAAGTGACTCCCACAGTCCAGTCACTCTTCAGTCCAAGTTTGGTGGAGGTAAGCCCTTGCCTCCCCACAGTAGACTGCATTGCTGGGTACCGCGTGATTTGCAGCTGCTCCGGCCCCTGTGCACTCTTCCAGGATTTCCTTCGTGCACAGCCAAGCCTGGGTCCCCGACACTGTAACCTGCAGTGCACAACCTTCTGAGTTGTCCTCCGGCGTCGTGGGACTCCCTTTTGTGACTTCGGGTGGACTCTGGTTCACTTTTCTTCTAAGTGCCTGTTCAGGTATTTCTGCGGGTGCTGCCTGCTTCTGTGATGGCTCCCTACGTTGCTAGGCGACCCCTCTGTCTCCTCATCCAAGTGGCGACATCCTGGTCCCTCCTGGGCCACAAGAGCATCCAAAAACCCTAACCGGGACCCTTGCAGCTAGCAAGGCTTGTTTAGGGTCTTTCTGCGCGGGAACACCTCTTCAAGCTTCATCGCGACGTGGGACATCCATCCTCCAAAGGGGAAGTTCCTAGTCCTCTTTTTTCTTGCAGAACTCCAAGCTTCTTCCAACAGGTGGCAGCTTCCTTGCACCCTCAGCTGGCATTTCCTGGGCTCCTGCCCACTCTCGACACTGTCGCGACTCTTGGACTTGGTCCCCTTGTCTTACAGGTACTCAGGTCCGGAAATCCACTGTTGTTGCAGTGCTGGTGTTTGTTCTTCCTGCAGAATCCCCCTATCACGACTTCTGTGTTCTCTGGGGGTAGTAGGTGCACCTTACACCTACTTTTCAGGGTCTTGGGGTGGGCTATTTTTCTAACCCTCACTTTTTTCTTACAGACCCAGCGACCCTCTACAAGCTCACATAGGTTTGGGGTCCATTCGTGGTTCGCATTCCACTTTTGGAGTATATGGTTTGTGTTGCCCTATACCTATGTGCTCCTATTGCAATCTATTGTAACTTTATACTGCTTGCATTACTTTTCTTGCTATTACTTGCATAATTCTGGTTTTTGTACATATATCTTGTATATATAACTTATCCTCATACTCAGGGTACACACTGATATACTTTTGGCATATTGTCATAAAAATAAAGTATCTTTATTTTTAGTAATTCTGTGTATTGTGTTTTCTTATGATATTGTGCATATGACACAAGTGGTATAGTAGGAGCTTTACATGTCTCTTAGTTCAGCCTAAGCTGCTTTGCCATAGCTACCTTCTATCAGCCTAAGCTGCTAGAAACACCTCTTCTTCACTAATAAGGGATAACTGGACCTGGCACAAGGTGTAAGTACCTCTGGTACCCACTACAAGCCAGGCCAGCCTCCTACACTACTCTGCAGCTTTTTGTGAACCACCCATTATTGGGAACTGGTCTAGTTTTACTGGAAGCATCCTAGACAAATAGGGTTTTGAGAGTGCATTGAAATTCAGATGCTCTTTGATGATCCTTACACATCATTCCAGTGTGAGATCATGGATTCCATATGGTTAGGAAGTGTCTGATACAATGAAGAGGCTGTGGAAAGAGAGCAATTTACTGACTCCCATTTAACATTCCTCATATTATTAGTCAGCTTGAGCTGTTGGTCAAAATCCCCAGTAACAGGAGTATCAATTGAGGGTAAAAGCTTAAGAATGGAAAGTACCAGGGGATCACGGTCACTCCCTTCATGTTCTATTATCTCCCTTCCGACCATAGTGCCCACAGTGGGATGTCTAGAAGAAAATAATCAAAGTGACTTTTGTATATCCATCGCCTAAATGTTGGGGCCAAATGGGCATCTGAGCACGAGCGACCATTGCGTGCTTGGAGTCCATGCACCAAGGTAATATCCACTACCTGTAAAGGTGCTCTGGTTAGATTACGCTTATATGCAGCAGTCAATTCGGGTATACCCTATATTTTGTCTTGACCCTAAGATAAATCCTGGGCAACGAAATATGGCTCATATATAACATTAAAATCCCCCAAAATAATTAGATAGTAGACTGCCTTTGAGCCTGAGAGGAGTCTGTCCAGTTTGTGCAGTGTCACCGACTCGCAGCTTTTCCCCACAGTTTTGTTGTACAAATTAATCAGCAGTAAAGACTGACTCTGTTTGTAGACATCACCATTCACTATGGAGTAATAGCATCAAGGAGTCAATGTGATGTAATGTAACAAAATTATATTGATTCTTAACGTCCTAGGTGATACATGCTAGAGAGGAGTGAGGTGCTATGAGGGTGTGGTATAGTAAATAACAGTTGAACTACCCCAGGGTAGTATCAAGATGTGAAGAGGGAAGTGAAGAAGAGAGATGAGAGGATAATCAGGAAAGAGACAGGAATAGAACAAGGGAAAATAGTGGAGGGAGGGGAAGGAGGGTGAAGGGAAGAAAGAAGGTGTGGGGGAGGGGAGAAGGAGGATTGAGGTGTTACAGTGGGAGGCAAAGGAGGGTGTTGAGGGTGGGATGGTATCTAAAGTAATGTTAGGTTAGTGATGTATGAATTAGGGCCATATTTATGGCCTGATTACGTTGCTCTTGCACCATGGTGCAAGAGCGACGCAAACCTTAAATGAGATTTATGAAGCCACACAAGGCCACTTTGCATGACTTCCTAAATCTCAACTAACGTAGCACAGACTAACTTGCTGCATTACATTACTCTACGCTAGGGAGGGGTTTCCATGGGTGTTGTGTAGATGTTTCCATGCAACATCTATGGATTTTGATGCATTTCCAGATTTATAAAAACGTGTAAACCTGGGAATGCGCCAAAAAGATACACCTCCCAGGAGAGGCGTAACAAGGAGAAATATGTTTATTTCTCCTCGTTTTTTTCTCTTTCTATGTGTGCTGCATTTTGCAGCACTAATAGAAAGAGGAAAACGCCTCTCAGGATTGTTTTTTTTTTGCAGGAAGGTGTTCCTTCTTGCACTAAAACAATCTGGCATGCAACGCAGGCACCCTTGCACCATGCCCAAAACCATCGGCCCAAAAACCAGAGCTGAGGGCTAATTAGGCGTGTAGGCCGTGGGAGATTTCAGGATGTATAGAAAGGCCTTACTGGAGGATCTGTGTTGTGGCCATTTTAGGAGCAGACAAGGCCCACTTGTAGTGTCAGGGCTCCATGCGGTGGGAGGATGACAGTGATTTGTTTTAGCACAGGAGCTTGGCGGTAAAAGTCAAGTGGTGCTTCTGGTGCACATCTATATCAGGGGTCTGGTCTTGTCTTCGCCAGTGAGTAATTGCCCCTCTGAGTGGTTGGGAAAGCCTTTAGACTGCTCATGCATGGTGGAGTGCTGAGGCTAGTCGGCCATCTTCCCAGGCTGAAGCCATGCCTCCCCGCCGCAGTTCATTTTCTAAGGACCAAGACAGAGTAGTGTGTGGTTCAAGTATGGCTCACGTTAACAGGCCCAGTCACCACATACCTTCCCATGCTTCTGCGGGCAGCCTCTGGTGGCGAAGGTCCCTGCATCTGTCTAAACCCTTTAGGGGGCTTCCCCTGACTTCCAGTGTCTGACTTTATCCTACTTCACCAATACTATCCAAATTCACAATAGAGCTCTTTTATATCTGTTGCCCTCAATGTCATCAGAGATGTGTAACAAAACCATTTTGGGGTCATTGGAGAGTTGCCGGCCCAGAATATCACTGAGGTAGGTCATGACCCCACCCCAGAATGGGGTGATGACTGGGCAGCCCCATACTATCTGAAGGAAGTCTCAGTGATGGACAAAGCAACGCAGAGACATCAAGGAGGCAATCCCGGCCATTCATCATAGTCTGGGACAGGTGAAGTAAACTCTGTGTAGGTATTTAAACTGCATGAATCAGAATTGAGCAGTGATGGCCACCTGGAGAACTGCTTCCAGCCAGTCATCGTCTTCTATTTGATCAAGGTCCTGCGTCCAAGTCACCCCAAAGACCTGAAAGGAGTAATGCGTTTGTATGACTAGTGACTTGCATATAAACAGTAAAGTATGTCAGATATGCGGGCTGAGCAGCACATGAACCTCCATGGGATTAAACTCTGAAAGCTCCTCCAAACCAGAGTCATGCGGTAGGAGTGTATGTCTGATCTGCAGGAATTGATAAAATTGGGTTTTGTGGAGCTCGTACTCTGTTTACAGCTCAGTAAATGACTTAATAGTAGTCCCTGTCATATTGTCTTCCAATGTTGAGACCCCAATGAGATTCAAGCCATTGAAGCCCTCCAGTTCAATTATCTGTGGAAGCCAGGGCCTGGTCCACAGTGGACTTGACCTTTTTTAGGTGATTGTTCAAACCCAGGGCATGAAGGCAGGAAGGCTTCAAGCACCAAGCTTGAAATACCACCTCAGTCACTGGAGGAGCATCGGAGGGAGTGGGCCTCTGTACAGAACATGTGTATTTAGGGTATCCTGCATGTCCCATTTCTCAGAGGAATACGGTGGCGTGTGGGAGTCTCCAAACCACCACTTGTTAAGCACCACTAGGTGTGTGGCTCTATAATATGAAATGATGTCGGGTGTGCAGAACCACCATCAAAGGTGGTCTTAAACCATTTGGTGAGCACGATTCTAGGCAGTCCCCGGTTCCAGAGAAAGCACTGTATAGCCACATTCAAATGGTTAAAGAAGATCCCAAGTGTAAGGCAAGGGAAATTCAGAAGTTGATACACCAGGCCAGGAAGGCCGACCATCTTGTAGATCGCCAATCTGCTTATAGGTGAAAGTGTAAGTGTGGACCAAAAGTTGAAGTCCCTGCATAACGCGGTTGTAGGTTTTCATCCCAGGCCCTCTGACTGTACTCGGTGACATAAACTCCCAATATCAAAAGCTGGTCACACACACCTGTAGGTGGCCCGCCCAGTCCAAGCAGCTACAGAGAAGATTTGGTCAAGTTTATGCACAGACCAGAATGGTCTCTGAAGATCTGCAAGATCCGGAGAGCCTGTAGGCCTGTCCATTGTGAGTCTGACAAAAAGATGAGGACACTGTCTGCATACAGTGAGATCTCATCACCAGTGCATCTATCCACAGCCAGTCTGCCAATGGCTCGATGACCAGCGCAAAGAGCAGTGGGTACAGGGAACACCCTTGCCTACCACCCTCTTGTATATGGAAAGTATGGGATATTGAACCCTCTGCACGGACTCGAGCCATGAGGTCAGTGTATAATAGTTTGACAAAGCTGATGTAACGGAGGCCAAAATTAATTTTGATAAGGAGGGCAAAGAGATAGGTCCACTCCACAGAATCAAATGCCTTATGGAAATTGACAAGGAGCAGCACCTTCTCCCCTATTCTTGTTTCCAGTGCAAGGCATTTTGGACCCATTGGATGTTGTGTCTTGTAGCCCGACCGGCCATAAATCCAAGGTGGTCAGGGTGGACCAGAAATACCATCACCGTTAGCAACCGACTGGCCAGGGCTTTTGCCAAAATCTTCACCTCCATGTTGAGGAGGGAAATTGGGCTAATGGAGGAGCAGCAGTTTGAGGGCAGGCTTGGTTTGGGGATGACTGTTGTGTATGAGAGTCTCAGATCTAGGGGCAGCTGACCACCCTCAGAGCTCTCATTAAAGATATCCACTATCGCTGGGCCTAGTCGGGTCCAGTATGCCTTTGTGAGCTCCACCAAGAATCTTTTGGGAAACAGGGTCTTGCCAGGATGGAGTTGAGTTAGGGCTTCCCAGAATTCCTCTAATGTAATCACTCCCTCTAGAAAATTGGTGCCTGTGGAACGAGTGGGTAAGTCTGTCATAAAGGAAGTAATTTAGGAGTCTGAGGTTTCATCTGCTCAAGAATCAAATTTGGCATATTAGGCTGCAAATTCAGCTGCTATCAAGGGATCTTCCTGGTCATTACTACCCTCATCATCTACTAGTCAGCATATGGGCATACAGGTGGCAGTAGAGGAGCAGAGGCGCTAGAGAATTTTGGTGGTATTGTCTCCCCAGTGATAAATGTGGCTTTGCATCACAAGCCATGCTAGTCGTACCTCACCTAGAAAGGTCTAAGTTTGGGTGGGATTAAGTGTGTGTGATACTGCAAAGGAAGGTCAGATCTGGGGTCACCATATAGTTCTGTTCCACCTGAAGTAGGTGTGCTTCCCTGCATGCGACCTCTTGTCTATTTTTTCAATTTCACACCCATTTGGTAACATATAATTACCCCTCTGAGTGTTACCTTGAGCCTCCACAGAATACCAGGTGAGGGGACAGTCCCCTTATTGTTTCATAAGTAGTGATCTATTTCTGCTCCGAAGTGGTCTCCCAAGTGCAGGTTTTTCAACAACCATGCACTGAGGTGCCATCTGGGCTGCCACACCCGAGGCGTAGAGTGAGTTCAACTTGGAAGTGATCGAGCAGACCTTGGGCCAGGATTTGCATGTCCACTATCCTAGGGGATTCAGAAGAAGGGAGTGTGAAGTAATTAAGTTGGTAAAATACCTTATGTGCTTTAGAGAAAATGGTAAATGGGTGATGGAGAAGCCAGGCATCCATTAACTTCATGTTGTCAAGGAAAGTAGCAAAGCGTGTCGGGGAAGTCTATGTTGTTCATGCTCCTGAGGAACTATCCATTGCTAGGTCGCCCACACAATTAAGGTCCTCCCTGAGACCCAGAGCCCCCAGGAGGACCTGCAGCAGGACTCCTGGTGCTGTGAGAAGTTCTGTGTACAATGGATGCGAAGCATAGACACTGAGGAAGGAAATGTGTTTTCATACCAGAGATTGCCACATGCGCCTCTATTTATCCCATCAGACCTGAGATTTCTGAAAAAGAGGGGTGTTACAGAATTATACTGCCAGTACCCGGTAGCCGCAGGTGAAACCTGTAAGAAAGACTTGTGAGCACAGGTATGTTGCCAGCGGTCACCTGTTAGGTGAGTTTCTTGGAGCATGAGCACAGCAAGAGGCATATTGTGCGGCCTTAAGAACTCCCCCTCTCTTTATCTTGTCCAGGATACCATTAACATTCCATGTGAGGAACCAATTGTTAGACCTGGTTATTAGGAAGATCTGGAATTGTCAAGGGGGATGCCATAGGAGGCACGTAGCTGCCGGTTGGGCACCAGGTGCTGGTGTCGCCATGGTTTGCAACCCTCAGGGTCCATGTCTAGGGAGTGGAAATTTACTGGACAGTATGTAGGGAACATCCCATTTCCCTACCCAATACTTTGAGAACTAGTATCTGTTGCAGATAAAGGTTGGGACAACTGCCAACCAGGACAATGAACGACTAACCTACTGCTATGCCCTAACTCTCCCCCTAACAGTCTCAAACATAAATTAGTCAGGGCAGGCACTCCCACCAAGAAAGGAAACAATGCAACTGTGCAGTCTGTAGTTCGCAAGGCTGAGAAGAAAGAGTGGGGAAGATCTTGTGTACTATGGGTTGTTAGACAAGGTTGCTCTTTGGTCTTCAGCTTCAGGGGACAGCCCTCGGGCCTACCCGTTGCCACCTTTGCCCAACAATGCTGTCTTTTGTTTTTTCACAGGCTGCTCCCCCACCAGAGCCACACACTTTCCAGGGGTTTCGAAGAAGAAAGATTTCTCTGCAAATAGAACTTCAAGGACAGCCAGGCTGCCAGGAAGAGCAAAATATATTCTATTTACATGGCTCTCAGTTTCTGTTTGACACTGAGGAAGGAGTGGTGTTGTTGCTGTGCTTGTAGTTTATAGTCTGGAAATAGCATGATTCTCAAAGACTCATAAGAAAGACTGCCATGCTTGGGGGAGGCCAGTAAAATCTCATCTTTGTCAGCAAAATTGAAGATGCGTCTAATTACAGGCCGTGGCGGGGAGGTGGCTGGAGGACTAGGGACCTTTGGACTCACTTGACCAGGAAGCACAGAGATAGATCTGCAACATTCTATGTTTTATCATTATTGAGGGACAGGTACATCATGATCCACCTTAGGCTTACGCTCTCAAAAACCCAACTACAACGTCACTGTAACCTTTTTTTTAAAGTGAATTTCTATGTTTTTTAAAATTCTATTTCCCAACTATAACATCCCTATAACATCCCTGTAGCCTTTTACTTTATGTTAATCCAACCACTGACACACACAGCATTTGGCCGTGCATGGCATGGGTTCACCGCAGGTCCTGGTCCCTGGCAGACCCTGCCCCCAACCCCTTAGAAGCACCCGACCCAACACCATGCACAGCCTTTGGCTGTGCGGGGCAGGAGGAGGCTGCAGGGCCTCGCTTGCGTCCATGCCCTACCGCCTATCCCCTATAAGCACTCAACGGCAATGCACTGCCTGTGGCCAGGCCCTGTGGGCAAAACCCCATTACACAGACAACCCCACGCCAAGCACAGCCTTAGAAAATTAAATGAAAGGGGGCATGATAGAAATACCCTGACTTCCTTGACCAGGTGCTGGGGACCCCAAGGGACTCTGTCTGGGCAAAAATACATTTCTTTAAAAATTTTGTCGAAATTTGCGGAGGATCAGCGAATCCGGTAAAAATAAAAAAATAAAATAAAAAAAAACATGATCTCTTGCGCTTGTTTAGTATAGCACCTGGGTGGGCCAGGTCCAGGAAATGCAGAAGTATTAGAAAATGAGGGGGCAAACGGGGTCCCACTTCTAGGGATCTTCTGAGCCCTGGGGACCACCACCTTCCTGGGGCTTTAATAATAATATGGAGGTGGGGCTGTGCGGACCCCCCTCCTGGGGCTTGGAAATGCCCTGTGGACCACCACCTCTCTGCAGCTAAATTAACATTTATTGAGGGGGGCTGTGCAGATCCCCTGGGCCCGGGGACCACCACCTTCTGGGGCCAATAACATATTTAAAACTGGGATTGTGGCCGCATGGCCCCCCTTGCTAGACCAAATTCAGCTCCTTTGACCTCGTACCCCGGGACCTAGCCATGTCTACCTGGGTGCCCTGGCACCATCCAGGGCACCCAGTTAGCAAAAATGTGGACCGTGAGGGGAGCCCGAAGGCCCAAGTGGCCTGCCTCCTTCGGGAGCCGGCATTGCTCCCCGCATGTAGGGAGTTGCAAGAAATACAGCTCCCTGCATGTAGGAGCAATTTCTCATCTGTTTCCCTGCCTGCATGACAGTGGGCAGGGAAACAGATTAAAACTCCACTCCTAGCAAGCGGGAACAGTTTTACAGGTAGTTGAGTTAGTGTTTGCTCTCACTTGGCGGAAGCTGTCACTGCTTCCGCCATATATATATATATACACACACACACACTTGTATATTCACTGAAAGGTTGCCGGGACTTCCCTGTAAGCTTTGTTTTTTTCAGTGAATTTCTCTGTTTTTAATGTAATTTTAATTACTATACGTTAATCCAAACCCGCCTTTAGCCACGCACGGCAGGGGTTAGTCACAAGGCCTGCAGCCAGGCCTTGCAGTCAAGCCCTTATAGCCACCCTTATAGCCTTCCAACCCCACGCCACGCATAGCCTTTGGCCATGCACAGCGCAGATTGGCCACTGGGCCTGTCTCTGTCAGTGGATCTGTGAGTGGGTGTGTGAGTTTCTGAGTGGGTCTGAAACTGGGTGATTGAATTTTGTGATTTATTCGCAAAGATGCCACGGCCAGAGAGATACAAATTTGGACTTCCCTAAATTTCTCAAAAACGACTGAAATACCAATCTGCGTATCAAAAGCTAGCTTTCTGCCAAATTTGTTGTAATTCTGTCCCATCGTTCGGCTTGTAGACTTGTCTAAAGGTTCTTTGGGAATTAACATGGGAAACTCAGCTTTTTTGACCCTCCTTTTTCTCAGTCCCCGCTTGATGGATCACCCCGAAACTTTCCATGCGCGACAAGAATCACCCCAACACTTTATTTGGAAGGGTTTGTGAAGATTCATCAAACGGTCCCAAAGATATTGGCAAGTCAGAAAATGCTTTATCTATGGAAACATGGTCCTAAATAGGTATTATATTTATTTATATATATATATATATATATATATATATATATATATATATATATATATATATATATATATATATATATATATATATTCATTAAGAAACCAAAGGTTACAGGGATGTTATAGTTAGGGTCAGATTTACACTCACAAAACCATAAAAATTCAGCTGTTATAGATAGAGTTATTTCAAGTAACCATAACTCGTGCCATATGGTAACTATAACTTGTGCCCTCACCATGCACAGTTTTCTCATCAATATTTTTACTGCAAAACCTAGAGTGATGTTGTCAATGATGTCATAGAAGATGTCATGAATGATGTAATATCTGGGGTAATTAGCAGTGCATGGCAATGGTGTAAGTTGTAGTTACCTTAGGACACGTTAGCTTGTGTCTCTATTCCAACACCTAACTATAACATTATTTTTAACTGTTGTTTTTTCAGTGGATTTCTGTTTTTTTTTTAACATAAGTTAAAGTCACTTTAACCTTTGTTTCTACCAAAATGTTACTATGTTTAAATTAGAAAGCTGTTAAGTAACTGAGAAGATGGGTCAGCTGAGTAAACAGGTGTAGAAAGGGGTTGCTGTACTTTTACTTTAAATATTTGTAGCCCCTTTAATAATATATTTCATAATATATTATGCGTCAAATTACTGTAAAACCATACCTCCCCTCACATTTTTCAAACACAAACAAAGAATCTTCAGAGTTCACCAGTTCTGCTTTCATGCCTGCATTAACATCTCACGGCTCATTTACTTCGGCCTTCTCTTTAGGAAAGGCCTTAAATTCAACAGCTACTATTCCAATAAAATGGCTTTCAGAAGGGCCTTACTTTTGTCTTGAATAAAAATGTTAGCGCTCTGGTTGTTCGTTAAAACTCTGTGAAGATGCTACAGATGACTTCTGGGGAAATAACTGACAAATGGCTGCTGGTGTTGGAAGTACGTTTCTCTCTGCCTTTCAGAATATTTTACTGAAATAGATGAGGAACATATTTAAGAAGTCATAGAAAATGTGTTGTCATTTTATCTTTCTAGAGCACTAATCATAATTTCTATGACAGACAGAACTCCCTCATTTTGTTCATTTCTAATGGAATTGCTTTAAGTTTTACAGTTTTGATTCCATCAAGATGGTTTCAGGTGTGTTAGACATTTGTCATAAATACAGAATGTTAGCGATCTAGTCCATTAGTATACTGTGGCTGCAGTAGACCACTGGGGAATCAAGTGACACTCTGCTGCTGCTGGAAGTATATGTTTTACTTAGAATATCAGACTTTATTTTCACATGGCAGAGGAAGATAGTAATATGCTCTCATGAAAAACATTTGGAGCACCTTCTGTAATCTGTATGACACAATGGTGAGCGAAAACTGTTTTCTCTCAAACATAGTGCATCAAACCCCAGTTGGAATTTGCATATTCACATGATAAAATCTCCTGAGAACTCACAAGAATTCATAAAATGAGGGTAACACTGCCAACAAATGATACATATTGTGGCTAAAATCTGCCATCACCTTTATACCTACTCCTTTTTGTGATCCTCAAAACCTGATATTCACCACAATGCATTTCAATGAGGACCATGACCCCGACACCTGTATTAGCTGCCACAACATATTGTTCATGTTTGACTAATGGCATTTAAAGTAGCGAATCAGAGCATAACATGACACCAACAGTCCAGAACCACTATTTTTAACCCCTTCATAATCTCCCCAACCACCTCTTAAAGTACAACTTTCTTGAAAATGTCTGAATGGACTTACACCAAATCACAAAAAGTATGCTTTCTGAGTAAAGTTATAACTTGTTGCCAAAGTTGGTGTAATTTTGTTCTGCTTTTTTTCTATATCTGCAACAGAAGTTCCTTATGGGAATTGATATGGGAAAGCAAAGTTTTACGATCCTCTTTTGATGGATGCCCCCAAAGCTGTCCAGGAAGGAGCTCAGGTGGATGATTTTTTTTTGCAATTTTTTTACAGATTTGTCAAATGTGCCATAGTTATTAACAAAACAATCTCTCTCTGCCTGTCTCGCTCGTACTCTCTCTCTATACTCTCTCACAAAAACCACTGGACGACATTACACCATATTTGGCAGAACAGTAGCTCTTGGTCCAGAAAGAGGCCTTTTTGTTATTTGGTGTAAATCCATTCAGTAGTTTTTGAGAAATTTAAGGAAATCCAAATTTGTATATCTAGGAACGCAAATGATTTGCGACCCCTCTTATTTCGTGCTGAGAACTGAGTGGCTGCCAACACTACAAACCAGGAAGTGTTGGGTGCCATCTTGGGACTCAGCTTGAGCCGAGTCCCAGACAAAAAGAATAAAAAATACAACAGGGCCCAGTGTATGAACACCCTGACCCCTTAGCTCTAGTTCTGGGGTCCCAAAGGGACCCCCCAGGGCTAAAACGCTTTTTTTTGTTTTTAACAGCAAAATCGCGATGGGGTTGTGAATCCACGATAAAAAAAAATAAAAACACAAGTGCGGGCTCCCGTGCTTGTTTTAAAAAAAGCCCCTGGATGGGACCGGTCCCAGGGCACTCTTTTCTTTTTAATAGGGGGACCTCCTGGTCCCCCATAGCTTCAGGGACCACCACATCTCCGGGGTGAATAATAAAATATGAGCAGGGGCCAAAATGCTTTTATCCCTGGGCTATAATGAATTATGAGTGGGGGCCGCATGACCCCCTGCACCCCAGGGACCACCAGCCCCCACGGGGCAAAAATGCTTTTCATATGTGGGGGAGGCCCGGTGGCCTCCCCCACAGCCCCGGGGACCACCAACTCCACGGGCACATACTAAATAATGTAAAGGGGGTCCGCGTTCTGGACCTCCATTAGCCCCAGGGACCACTACCTCTCCAGGGCTGCGTGCACATTGGAGGGGTGCCGGGGCTGTGTGACCCCCCTCGTGGAGCCTCTGATAGGCCCAGGGCTGCCACTTGCTATCTCTCGGGTGCCCACCCCCAGGACATAGCTGTTTGCTGTGGCTTAGCTGCAGCTTTGAAGCTGCAGCCAAGTCACAGCAAACACTCCACTTTTTGACAGCGGGATCTGTAAAGCAGCTACTTAAAGCAGCTCCACGGTTGCAGAAGCAATTGGACTGTGGGGGAGGACTTTATGCTTCCCCCGCTGTCCCAGATAGTCTGTAAAGGTCTTTTTCTAAAATAACAAAATATAAACATTTAAAAACACATGTAGGGACCGCTCCCCCGCAATCCTAAGTAGCCCATAAAGAGCTAAAAAATTATTTAAAAAAATAAACTAATTACACAGCCCAGTGTGAAGGTCACATACCTTCACACTGAGCGTTCGGGGTTCGAGTCCAGCCAGACTCTTTTTTTTTTAAAGTAAAAATGTTTAAGGCTCATATTAAAAGGTGATTTTACTCTTTCAAATAACAAATACATTTTTCTTTTCAAATTGTGCAGAAATATCTCATTCTAAGTATACCATACATCAAAGACTAAAAAACTCACTATCTCTCTCACTCTCACTTTCTCTCTCTCTCTCTCTCTTTCAATATTTCTCCTTCACACACCCACTCAGACACTTACGCACCCACTCACAGACCCACTCATACACTTATGCGCCCACTCACAGACCCACTCAGACCCTCGTGCACCCACTCACAGCCCCAGTGAGACCCTCATGCACCCACTCACAGACTCACTCATATACTCATGCACCAACTCACAGGCCCACTCAGACCCTCGTGCACCCACTCATGTACCCACTCAGATTCTCACACACCCACTCACAGACCCACTGACAGTCTCATGCACCCATTCACAGACCCAGCACACACTGATGTACCCCCTAAAAATTTTATGTGAGCACGCTCACACCCAGACACACTCGCAGCCACTCTCACCCCCAGATACACCCTCTCACACCTATTCTCACACCCAGAGAGGTTGCAACCAACTCCCGCCAAGCACGCCCAAAGGGCTGTGCACAGCACGGGGTTGGGTGATTAGGGGGGATGGCCTCAGGGTCTGGCTGCAGGCCAGGTCTTGCGGGCAACCTTTGCTGCACATGGGTGAAGGCAGTGCGCGTGCAAGGATGGGTGCTTATAGGGGCTTGGCCTCAGGCCCTGTTGCCAACCATGGCAGTGGTTGGATTAAGGTATAATAATAAAAGTTATTATACGTTTAAAAAAAATAGGAATTTACTGAAAAAACAAAGGTTACAGGAACGTTATAGTTAGGAAATAGAATTAATAAAAACATAGAAATTCACTTAAAAACCCAAAGGGTACAGGGACGTTATAGTTAGGTTTACATTTTAAATGTAAAAAACCATAGAAATTCACCAGTTATAGATAGATTTACATCAAGTAACTATAACTCGTGCCCTAAGGTAACTATAACTCACCCTCACCATGCATTGCTAATTAACCCACAATTTACACCACTCGTGACATCTTTGATAACATAATTGATAATATCAATGATATATTTGCAGTAAGCATGGCAGGGGCGTGAGTTATAGTTACCTTAGGGCACGAGTTATAGTTACTTGAGGTAACTCTAACAGGTGAATTTCTATGGTTTTGTAGTTTAAAATGTGAGCCTAACTATAACGTCCCTGTAACCTTTGTTTTTTATGTGAATTGATATGTTTTTTTTAAATTCTATTTCCAACTATAACATTCCTGTAACCTTTGCTTTTTTCAGCAGATAAACATATATATATATGTATATATATATATATATATATATATATATATATATATATATATATATATATATATATATAAAATGCCAGAATACCCAGTTGCTTTGCATTTTTCCTTTAACTTTATTTTATATGCTAATTAATCATAGGTCGCTGGAAGCTATTCAGGAAGTATTTGGTTGTTTCAAAGAATCTTAACATCTGCTGGAGAGCCAGGCGGCAATAAAACTATTTAGGATGCAAGAACGTTTAAGGTCACTGAAGATTGTTGGAACCAATTGAGACTTGTGATTTATTTCAAGCATTTTTCAAAGGTCTTATTGTGGTAGGCTTACACTAATAAAATCCTTTAACCACGCAGCAGATATTGTTTGCAAAGTTTCTAATTAGGGCCACTAGAATTATGCTGCAAAGGGGGACTAAATTATGTAGCAGGGTTTACTATATTATGGGCAAGGAAATGGAAATTTTGTGTCATAACGGGACACATTTTATGATAGTGTCAGTTCATTGTTTTGTTTTTCACAGATTTTAACACTGGCCACTTTCACCTTATTAGTACCAGTTTAACACCCAAGTACAGTAACATGCAACTGAAAGATGAACAGTTAACCTTTGCAAAGTGCCTTCCGCTGCACAACAACAAGCATTGCTGCTTTACTATTGATGTATTGAAGGTATAACCTATTTGTTTTAGATAAAATTTGCAAATTATGCAGCAGATGATGGATTCTATAGTAAATCCATAATTATGTGAAAAAAGCAGCAGCCACAGAATCTTATAATTCCAGTACACTTTTGAAGGAAGTCACAACAGAGATGCTAACAAATGGGTGTTGTGTTCCAATTTTTCTATACTGACTAATTGAAAAAAACACATTCATGCCCTCAGTAATGAATATAAGCTAAGGCATTGCTTCCAATGAGACAGAACCAACCAACAGCTATTTATATGCTGGAATGCAGTTCCAGAATTATACAAAAAAAGTGATTGATGGAATGCTTGAATTATTCTCAGTCACTGGTAATTACTCGGGCTGTATTCCAGTCCATTGTTTTTTGCATGGGGTTTGCCCTAAAAAAGGCAAACCCTTTCCTGGGCTTGCTGTGTTCCAGTTCAGTTAGGACCTTCTCCTGCCAGTTCTGGCTGGACTGTTCACATTGAAGACTGATTTATATATGGCTGGGTCCAAACTGAGGGGGCATGGTGTGCAAAATAACGACGTACTGGGGTGCAGCCCGAGTAATTACCAGCGGCTGAGATTAAGCATTCCACCCGTCACTTTGTTGTATTGTTCAGGGATCTACTTCTAGATCTGTTCTGTGTATCAGTGCATATTAACCCAGTGCAGAGGGGTGAAACAGGGAACTATACAGGCACATTACATGCATACTGTGCTGAGCCTACATGGAGACTGGGGGCATTATTAACTTTTTTTAGGTCTAGCCTACTATACAGTGCAAAAGACCTATTGTGGGTTTACCAAGAACTTACAGGGACTTACAACCTGTCCATTGCTTACCCCTGGTTGGCTTTATTGTCAGTATTTTTTGTTTGCTTCTTGTTAAATGGCTTTCCTTATCCCAGCGTGTCCATCCTGAGTTGGTCCGTTCCGTGGTACATTGGTTTTCTCTTTACTAGCTCTTTAATTAATTAGCTTCTTTCCTCCATTGCTCACTTTTTTCTTTTTGCTTAAGCACTCTATGAGAATGCATGTGTTTTCCAGCTCTCTCCCGTGTGTGTGTTTCCCTCCCCTGCCAAATACCCACCCCTCCATTCTCTGTGTTGCAGTCTCCCTTGTGCTGTAAGAGATCTTTGGTGTGCTTTTCCTTCTGCCAAACTCCCTCCCTCCCCAAACTGTATGTTGCTTTCTAGTTCACGTGCTTCTCCCCACAACCGCTTTCCTTTGTGTGCTCTTTTCCTCTTACTATCCACTCCTCCATTGCCCCCGACATACACTGTCTTGTTTTCTTTTTCCTGGGCAGAACCAGGTAGCAAATTGCTACCATTCTCTCTGTCTTAAAAAAAACAGTTTCAGAGCTACTTCTTTTACTTCCCTGATTGGTAAATGAAACAAATGGTGCTCGCATTCTTTGATGGGCATGCATGCATAAGGGCGCGTATACACGCACACATCATCACTTGTGCAGGCACCAACAAAATGCTATGGCCACTGCAGCCCTTTAATCATGCCTTTCTTTGTTTTTTGCTAGTTTTTTAAATACTTTGGACCGTGCTGCACAGCATCTTTCTGATGCTGTACATCATCACCAGAAGTAATTGACAAAGCCAATAGATGCAAAAAGCGAGACCTAATAGCTTTGTCAGAGCTTGTTTTGATCCCTGCCAGCACACCCAGTCCCAAAATCTTGCATTTCAAGGATGTGTTTTGTCTGAGTTGTGCCTTAATTCTTGACGAAAGGAGGTGTCGGTGGTCAAAGGAGGGCCCCGTTTGAAACTGCCAAACATGTCTATCAGGAAAGACAAAGATCCAGTTTGTTGTAGGAGAGATAAACTAAGTTATTAAAGTGTTTCCTTTTTTACGCTTTATGAATGTCTGTCTGTGCTATTACACTAATAATGGCTATTTATATAGCGTTCAAAACAAGTTCTGTTGCTTTTTGGCAGCCAGTGATATGTGTTTATTATTAACCAGCTCAATGTTACCCATTTTACCATACAATTTAATAAATGCATTAACCTGCTGAGTCATCCTACTTGCATATACATTTATATACGTTTACTTACCGTGAATATTTACAGAATAAAGGTCAAGGGTAAGGTGGAGTCCAGTCAGTTGGAGTGCTCCAAGTCTGACATTCTTCTCCGCAACCACTATGAAGTGTTGAATTCAGTTATAGGCCACACCAAGGTGCATTAATATTGAGGGCATTCCAGAGCCTGGGTCCTAGAACACCCAGTGATTCAAGTTTGTGTGTAACCCATTTGAACGTGCATTGGTTAATTAATTGGGCCGACGTTAATCAAAGTGCTTGGATAAGAGCACAGTGAGGTGCCAGTTTCTGCAGATATGCAGCACTTTGTTTAGAGACCACTGACTGATTGTCTCAGACCTTGCATTCAGTGCTATTCCCTTCTGGCTTCCTACCACTCAAAGAGGTCAAAGTATCTTTATTGTTTAGTTAATAAAAACCATAACAACCTACCACTCATCCTCCTCAACCCTATTTGCAACCATTTGCCTATGGTTGACACTATCAGACTTTTCCAGTCCCTGCAAATTTGTGATGCCTGTCTGTCAGCAGAGAATGTATCACAAGTTCCCCCTTTTCATCTTCCTTTTTCAGAAATTGTTAGTGATGAGAGTAAACTTCCTCAGTCGCCTATCCTGAAGCTGTGTTTAACAATGAAGATCCATTTTTGCCTATTCGGGGCCCATCTACCATGTTGCTGCCCTCCCAATGCTAGGTCATGAACAAAGAATATCTTCAACATTCAGGAGATCATTACTGAACATTTGCCCCAAGTCCTGGCTTGACAGAGATCTGGTATATTGCAGACTCTGACTTAATACTAGCTAACTATAACATACTTAACAAGGTTCATGTCAGGGTAGACAGTTGTGAGCGGTCTTGATCTACTCCTAATCCATTGCTGTCAACCAGATCCAGAACAGATTGATTGACTGATATACACTTACTATTGCACACTACACTGGAGAGCATATGTCTCTAAGCTTAGGGATCAGTCCACCTTAAGGTGTTTGGAACCTCATTGTGAGTGGCTGAAAATTCCACAAGCGGCCAGCATTGGGAGTTACGAGCCCCAGTGGGAGTTGCAAAAGTTATGTGCTATTATTGCACTTCAGTTTTACCACACTTGATACTCCCAGCACACTAATCCTACATGTTTTTTCATGGGCTAATACTTCAGGTCATACCTAGGGGATTTTATTCCAGTAAAACGTTTGTAATTATGGACTTGCATGCAGTATTCAAACACTGGTCTATGCAGGTTATTCCCCATTGCATCCTGGGCTGCAGGGGACCAACCAGCAATAACGTGACCAGTATTACCGATACCACCAGTATATGCAACACTTCTTGCAGCATTACAACCCTTAAATCTGCACATTCATAATGAAGGCTTTGGAAGAATTGTTCATTGTTCTTCTCTGTTATGAAACTATCTAATGAGTGGGAATACAACAAAGCTACTGAAAGACTGCTACAAACTATAGCTGCCTGAACTAAAAGTTCCTCTACCTAATTTGATAACAATCAGAAGCAGGTAGCACATTTAGAATTCACTATGAGTCTGTCAAGTATATCCTTGTTAAGTGCATCAGCAGCTCTACCTCCTCGATGGTCTGCTCGGTGGTCTGTCATCCCCCAAGTCTGCCCCTTCCTTCTATATTGATGTCCTTGACCTGGCCCAATATATCCTCTCTTTATCGAAATGTACAATCATAGTTGGTGACCACAGATATGACTAGCCTGGGGGTACGGAAGTAGTCAAAGAACTGATGCATAAGTTGGGATACACCTTCAACCACGTAGACCCAGAGAAGACCAAATACCAACCAATCATGTTGTCTGATAATGCCATAATTCACTTCTATTTTAACGGTGAACTCTACACCAAATCAGCAGGCTCGGATGTTCACTGTTTCTCTCATAATACCACAATCTCAGATGCATCCAACCCAACTTCTTCAAAAACATTCTCCCAGCCACCGGCCTGCCGTTCAAATATCCTGAATTTAACTTCCTAGTTTAGGTTAAAAAAAAACTCACCCAGACCCTGAACATCATGTCAGCTCTCAAACAATGAAATCCTCAATTAAGGCTTTTGCCAAATTATGGTCCTTGGGCAACGTCATTGAACTAAAACAATAGTGCCACACTCCAGAGAGTTGTTGAAGCAAAATAAATTCACCTACTAACAAAAATGCAGATTGCATTTCTAAGAATTACTAAAAAGTATTCCAAGAAATGTTACTTAGAGACATGCATCATTGATGGTGATGGCTCATCAAAAGTGTTCTTGCTCTTCAAACTCTTTAGTGAAATGTTAGCTCCCCTATTTCCAGCTCTTCTGTGGTCTATCATAGCAAATTTATGATACCCCTAATGATTTATTCAGACTCCAACCTTAACGTTAGCAGATCTAACATTGCTAAAGCAGTGCATTCCTGTTAGAAATGGGGTCTCTAGTTGGCAGTCAGTTTGCACCCTGTCCCAGTAGGGACCCTCACTCTAGACAGGATAAAGGAGATACCAACTCATATAACCCCTGCTCACCCCTTGGTAGATTTGCACAAGCAGTCAGGCTTATCTCAGGAGCAATGTGTAAAGCATTGGCACTTAACACACAGTAATAAGTGAAAACACTACAAACGGACACCACACCAGTTTTAGAAAAATAGCCAATATTTACCTATATAAAACAAGACCAAATACGATAAAAATCCAACATACAGTAATAAAAATATGAATTCTACAAGATTTACTCACAAATACAGTTCTTTGAAGTCGATAGCTCCACCTGGGGCTTTCAGGACATCATAATCAACAAAACCAACAGTTCAGGCTGGCCGTGGCGTTGTGGGCCAGCAATGGTTTCGGGAAGACCCACAACCAGTACCTTGGATTTGCAGGGTGTTGTGATCCTCGTGGTGAGCTCTGGAGAGCGGCGTCGCTGACGTCACGGTGTCGGTTCCGGAGTCAGTGTAGGAGTCGTCGGGCCCTTGAGGTCACACACGTTGCAGATCGAACTCCAGGCTGATGAAGTCAGGTGCGCCGGCATGGATGGCGTCGAGGCTGCGGTGCGCAGCGGGACGATGCGATGCGCGGTGCCCACAGGTCACGGTGGAGGCAGCGGCTCGGTGACGGCGTCCAGCGACATCGGTGAGACCAGAGCTGCGGTGTGAAGCGGGGTGGTGCGGCGTGCGGTGTCCACAGATCACGGTGCAGGCAGCGTCATCGTCGTTGCTGAAGCGCTGTCATCAGTAGGCCCAAGCCAGCGGTGAAGGACGGGATGGTGCTTCATGACCCTCATCAGTGGAGTCCACAGGCCACGGCCCAGGCAGGATGCCTGGTGACGACACAGGAGTCGATGGTGCTGGCGTCGGTGGACCGGGGCTGCGGTGTGGGAGGGGACGGTGCTTCGTATACCTCACGAGCGGTTTCCACAGGCCACGGTGCAGGCAGTGGCGCTGGTGTCAGCAGGAGCGTCGTCGTCAGGGATGCCCAGGCTGCAGTGTGAACAGGCGATGCCAGAGTGTGGGGCCCACAGGTCGCGGTGCGAGCAGCGGCTCAGTGAAGTCGTCCGATGACTGCGTCAGGGAGACCATGGTCACGGTGCAAAGCGGGGCAATGCGACTCCGTGTGGCCTTGGCAGGTCACGGTGCAGGCCAGCGGCGTCGTTGGCGGCATCGTGGTGGTTTTTCCTCTTGAACAACACAAAAAACACAGTTCCCAGTGCTGCAAGTCGAGGAAACTGAAGTCTTTGGTGTCCCTGAGACTTCCAACAGGAGGCAAGCTCTACTCCAAACCCTTGGAGAATTTTCTCAAGCAGGACACACAGCAAAGTTCACCCTTTGCACTCTTTTCAGGCAGAAACAGCAACTGCAGGCCAGTCCAGCAAAGCAACACAGCAAAGGGACAGTACTCCTTCAGCTCTTCTCCTGGGCAGAGGTTCCTCTTGATTCCAGAAAAATTCCAAAAGTCTGGGGTTTTAGGTCTTCTTCTTAAATCCAGTTCTGCCTTTTAAGTTGGCAAACTTCAAAGCAAAGTCTCAAGTGTTTGCATGATCCTTCCTTGTCCAGGCCAGGCCCAAGATGCACACCAGGGGGTCGGAGACTGCATTGTGTGAGGGCAGGCACAGTCCTTTCAGGTGTGAACGACCACTCCTCCCTCCTCTCTAGCTCAGATGGCTCATCAGGATATGCAGGCTACACCCCCCCCCTTTTGTGTCACTGTCTAGAGAGGTTCAAAAGAGCCCAACTGTCAAAGTTACCCAGACAGACAATCCACAAACAGGCAGAGTCACAGAATGGTATAAGCAAGAAAATACCTACTTTCTAAAAGTGGCATTTTCAAACAGACAATTTAAAACCAACTTCACTAAAAGATGTATTTTTAAATAGTGAATTCAGAGACCCTAAACTCCACATTTTTATCTGTTCTCAAAGGGAATCTGAGCTTTAAGGATATTTAAAAGCAGCCCCCATGTTAACCTATGAGAGAGATTGGTCTTGCAACAGTGAAAAACGATTTTGGCAGTATTTCACTGTTAGGACATATAAAATACACTAGTATATGTCCTACCTTAAACATACACTGCACCCTGCCCATGGGGCTATCTAGGGCCTACCTTAGGGTTGCCTTACATGTACCAAAAGGGAAGATCTGGGCCTGGTAAGTGGGTACACTTCCCAGGTCGAATTGGCAGTGCAAGACTGCACACACAGACACTGCAGTGGCAGGTCTGAGACATGATTACAGGGCTACTAATGTGGGTGGCACAGCCGCTGCTGCAGGCCCACTAGTAGCATTTGATTTACAGGCTCTTGGCAACTCTGGTGCACTTTACCAGGGACTTACCAGTAAACCAAATATGCCAATTATGAATAAACCAATCCCCAGTACAATTTATATGGGGAGCACTTGCACTTTAGCACTGATTAGCAGTGGTAAAGTGCGCAGAGACAATAAACCAGCAAAAACAGACCTGAAAAAAATAGGAGGAAGAAGGCAAAAAGTTTGGGGAAAACCCTGCAAAAAGGGCCATTTCCAACAATTCCCATTACAAAAGTGGTCCAGGGACCTAGCACTATCACACACCTGCAAAAGACTGTGCATCATATAAAAAGTAAGCAACAGTCTTATCTTTAACATGTTTGCACCAGTGTTTTAGTCTTACCTGTCCTAAATTTTAAAATCTATCTTTTCAGAATCCCATTCAAAGGGCCTTAGGGCACATGGGGTTGGGGCGGGGTACTGGGCCCAACTGTGGTGGCTGAGACATTTTACTCCTGATGGCCTCTGACCCGGCCTATAATGGATTCCGAGCAAATGGGCCAAGTACCTCTTTGGTATAGTTGGGCTGCCCACATTACACACAGCAGCATTTGGCAGGCTCAGGCTCTCTCCCATGAGCAGTGCTGCTGGCTTGGCCCAGTGGTCAGAGCTGTTCCTGCTCTGCGAAGATGAAGTGAGTCACTCTTCCCCTCATGGAGAGGGAGGAGGTAGGGGGATTTCATCCCCCAGCTTCCAAATGGAGCACAGCAAGAGTGCAACGATTTGGATGGTGTCCTCCACACTCCTCGTGGGAAACAGTCAGGTGCAGGTCTTGGTGTGCAGACTTGACCGACAGGTTACAGCCACAATCTTCTGTCTGAGTAACTACAAATTTCTGGCAATGTTGGTACCGGCAGCCACTTCTGGCTTACGGATTGCTGCTGTACTTCCCACTCTAGGTGCAGACTCCTCCAGTGCACTCGCCCTCATTACAGTGTCTCCTCCTGGCATAGGGGGTCGACGTTAAGGTGGACACTAGTCTCAATACTCTGGCAGCAAGTACTTCAGCTGTGGTCCCCTCTGTCATACGGGGTCACCGAAATAATGAGATGGTGTGGGCTTGGCTCTTTCTGCACTGCACTCACTACACAGCTCAGACCAAGGCAGCCCACTCCTGGCATACAAGGGGTCGCTGGATCGCTCCTGCACAGGGCAACGACCTGATCAGTGCACAGCCGTTAGCTCACACCTCCGTCAGTGAGTCCTCTCGGTAGGGCTTCCCAGTTGACCTTGCTCCCTTCAAGGCTTTCCTCTTCCTCACAGGGCACCCCGGTCTTGGCAAGCAAGCAGGTGCTGGTGCTCCAGGCTTCAGAGTGGCTGATCTTCGGTTTCACCCTTCATGCTTTGTACTTCATGCAAGCACACATCCATCCATCACCTGCTTCCATGGCGTGCACTTCACAACTCTACATCTCTCATGTAATATATTCCCATGGGCAGACATACACTCAGTGCATGCACTAACCACACATATAGTTCACAGTATTATTCTATCACTGTAATGTACCCTTCCCAGGCACACATACATTCAGTGCAGAGTCACCACTCCTGCACTGTGCAGCACTCCACATCTACCTGATGTAGGCCAAAGGTAACTTAAGCACACAGCAGCAGAACTTTTAAAAAAAGGTGGGCGGGCCTGTAGGCCTCACTTCAGTGACACAGGGTAAAAAGGATCTGCTCACTACTACTGATAAATACATTGTATGCTGCCACCACTGTACTTGTGCTGCCTAACTCTTGGTGAAGGCGGTAGCCTTCCACCACTATGAGGGTATCACTTTTGGTGCCACTCCTCTGGTCCAACAAGACCGCAAACTGTGAGACAGGCCAATGTCACTGCCCATATGCATGATCTATGTTTACCTATGACAAAAAACAGCATCAGGAATCCAGACAAAAGTACAGTTGGGCACTCAAGGCAGGGGTACACGTCTTTAACCATTTCTTTCCTAACACTATCAATGCCTTTTCCTGTTCCAGTAATCCAGTAAGTGATCTAACTGGGCTCATTGTTCTGGCACAGCTAATCACCAAATTTGAGAGGAATTGATTAAACCATGGTGTGGTTCCACAAAAGTACACACATCATCATTGTTCCACTCCTGACAACACTCTATATCTGGGCTTATCTGCTTCACAAAGTTCATTAGATCTGTTGTGTACTCGTAGATCTCCTTCCACCTGAAATCAAACAGTCTAATCAGTGGATAGCAATCAAGATTTTGCCTGCATTGCAGTTCTAAACATTCTTCACATACTTCAATAATCATCAGAGAACAGCTGCTATCCTCCACCAGAGATCAGACCAGTTGCCATACTTCATTGGTCAGTGATATTTGTTAGAGGGAACCAAAGAAACTTCCTCCCTTTCCTTCAGTGTTTCATGTCCATCAAAGGAGGGGCCATAATGTAGATCAGATCTTCCCTGTTATCCTAAACCCACCAAATGAATGTGGCTTTATTTGTGTTACAACAGCCACTCTTTCTAAAGAGGAAATGCATATTCGGAGGTGTTAGTTGTTGGATGAAGGTGTTGCTTGAATGTGGATTTACCTTAAAAAATGAAAGATAAGAGGCAAAACAGGAACAGATGGTTTAATTAAACGTAGCAGCCGGGAGAGCAATACAGAATTGGAGTCTGATGACTGCCTTGAGGTACATTGGTTCTGAGTACCACTCGAAGCGTCATAAAACATTTCTATGCATACTTTGGAGAAAGGAATCTGTGCGTAGTCAAGGAGTCATAAATCTGTCCATCTGATAAAATGCACATGTGTGTCTTGAACTTGTGTGGACATAATGCAGGCCAGTAGGTAACAGGTCCAGATCTGGCATGGGGAGTGTGTGATCACTACTTGTTGTGAGTGTGTTGTGTTCTGATTCGCTGAGTGTTCCTAACTTCATGTGGCATCTAACTTTTATGGTGTTTTAGAAATGCGCAGCTCTCCGGCCAAATGTGTTTCATTATGGGCCATTCTCCTAGGACTATTGTGGTGTCGCTACCTATCTGAGGGATCGATCAGGGTTTTTTGCGTTCGCGTGTTTGTCTATAGGCTATGTGTCACCCCACCTGTGATCTGTCAATCAGTTGCTTCAGGCCTAGGTTGCAGGGCTTGCCTGACTAAGTATTGCTGACTCAGGGTTGATGAGGATGCCACATCAGGTGGATTAAACAACAGTGATGCAAGTTTGTTGCTATGCGTACACATATCATGGCGTACATTGACATTGTTTTCATCAATATTAACAAAGGGATGGGTAGCGTGTCCTCAGTTCCAAGACCTCCTTTCCGTCCCATCTCCTGGGTCTGAGACATAGATGAATAGAGAAAGAGTGAGAGGGAGAAAGAGAAATAATGATAGAGAGAGAGAACAAGAACCCTGTGTTTAGACAAGGTTGTGAGATGCCATTTAGAGTCACAGAGATAAGAGAGGGCTAGACCAAAGATATACAGAATGAGGGAGAAAGCGATCTCTGAAACACAGAAGACTGTGATCTCAGATGGACATGGCAGACATAGCCTCCAAAGACTCAAGGGTGAATGAGATACCAGTGACCCACAAGTGAGAGAGAGAGAGAGAGAGAGAGAGAGAGAGATCAAAGGTTATAAAAACAGAGAAATATCACAAAGACACAACACATATGTGAGAATGTGAGGGTGATAAAGAGACTCAAGGGAAGGGGAAGTATTGGGTATTGAGTATAGGGCAGCATAAAGATCTGGGTTTGATTAGAAGCAGAGTACATATTCAATTTTCACCCTGAAAAGTATTTTTTCAAAAAAGCGGTCCAACTACTGCTCCACCCAGGATGTTTGTGTTTGTTGCTGTGTATGGGTAAGGCAAACAGGCCTGTCAGATGTATATACATTCAATAGTAATAGTTCCTGAACTTAAACAATATACCCATACACAAATCCACCTATCCATGGGGAATCTACACTCAGCTAAACACATTGTCACAAATGTCCATATCCACCGATAACTGAGATCTGGAATTCTATACACAGCTTTAAGTACCCACAAATGCACAAGCACAAAAGACAGCTGCACTGTCTACATGTCACGCATGATGGCGGTAACAGTGATTTAGTGCATGCACTTTAAACAGCACAGCTCAGAAACATGGAACTGCTGTTACTGATCTTAGCTTCCAAGTTGTGTTAGTCATAGTTCATGGTGGTAGGGTAACCTACATTGTCATAGAAAATACACGCTATGTGCCGTGCCTAGCTCACCTCTGTGAAGAAACCGCTGAGTTTCTGCCATCAGCGTTCCTCTAGAGTCTCAGATCATTCACAATCTTCCAACTTCCTTCCCAGCCTTCAAGATAGGTCAGAGTGGTTAAAGCTGGAGACTGTGGAGCTCAGAAAAACCGTGAGAAAACAATGAACAGATGTGATGCAGTGCTTAATGTGTCTGTGGTTAAAAGTGGCGAAGACCGCCACTCATTTTTTGTTGACCAGGACTTATTTTCATCATCTTACTTTGACCAAGAGCAAAAGAGAAATGACACAAAAAGAGAAAATGAAGGTGGAAGGGAAAGATAGGAAACAAAGACAAAGGGAGAAAGCAGGGATGAAAAAGAACTTGCAAAAGTGAGGTAAAGAGAGAAATTAGTAGGTGGAGGAAGACAAAGCCATGAGGTGGAACGAACCAAGAATAGTGAGCTTTGGATTCACAGTCTAAGCGTTTGCCACCCGGGATGCCCTGTACTTAATTATTTACAAATAAAGCATTGTGGGAAATTAGCTCTTTGTCACAAGAAAGCATATAGAATAATCTAAGTACTATTTTCCATGGATAAAAATTCACGTTTGCTTTCGTTTATTGAAAAATTAGTTTAGCTCTTTCTTGTATGTCATTTAAAGGTTCCTTTATCTGTTTTTATTTCATATTTAGGTTTATAAAATCCATCCATATCATATTCAAAGAAATCACCAGCGAAGCGCGTATATAAAACCATTAATTTTTAGTTGTGAAAAAAAATCTCGTTTGATTGACTGAGGATCATCTTGGCTATTTCCCTCCTAGTTCATACATTTTAGAAGGTTAATGTCAAAGTCAGGGCTAGATGATGAATAAAATGAAATATATTTCATGAATGTAGTGCGAGAGTTTCCCTTTAAGGCTCCTCTTTTGAGTGTCCATTTCCTGTCTCTTCAAAGTTTGACGTCAAACCTTAACTATGTTTCTGCAAATTACTTTCCATGGATCTTGTGTATGCATTGGGGCTGACAGTCTCCTACTTCTTCATTTAATGTATACAGATTTAATACGACTGCCATCACTGCTTGTATTTATGCAGGTGGAGTTACACCGAAAAGGGCACCTTACATTGAAAGAGGTCGCACTTCCATTTTCTGTCCTGACGCCATACATTTTTGAGAATTTGTGAGCGCAGGCCAGAGGCAGTTTTCTCTTCATGGCATTTGGGACTTTGCCACAACAATTATATGAGGGGTACCTTTGATATGGGGGTCCATAACTGAACAGCTCCTGCTGGTGTTGTGTTGACTAAAACATTTAAAGTTAATTCAAAGTTCCTTTGCATTCTCCTTCATCAGCATCTTATCAGTTTTGGGAAAGTGTGAAATTTTACATTTTAATGTACCAGCCCCTCCTTCCTGTGGTTTCAGGAACAAACATACAGCACATAAATGTGGAATTCATTGGAATGCAAGCCAGGCTTAGTGGCTTTTAGCATGCACAGCAAAAGTGGTAGAACATGGGCAGTGATCATAATACAGAATGAGTAGATTCTTACCATAGAAACGTTCTCAAATGTAATCCTGTCAAGCACAAATAATTTTGTTTCCACAGTGGTAATGGGAAGAATTAACCATCTCACAAAAATAGTTAATGGGATTGTAGAAGACAGCTCCTCCAAAGGGAAAATTATTTTATCCCCTAGAGAAATATTTTTAAAAAACGAAAAACGTGAAACG
This sequence comes from Pleurodeles waltl, assembly GCF_031143425.1. Classification (NCBI taxonomy): domain Eukaryota; kingdom Metazoa; phylum Chordata; class Amphibia; order Caudata; family Salamandridae; genus Pleurodeles; species Pleurodeles waltl. Next base: position 177,890,927 of record NC_090437.1, read on the forward strand.
TTCTAATTCACATTTGTGCACGTGTTTTTTACCACTATGTGGAAATTGTTTGTGCGCCTGAAAGAGCACTGCAGAAAACCTACATTTGTAGTAATTTTCCAGACGTTCCCATGGAATTATTCAATTATTTCTTGAAAGCCGAAACTCTGATTTAAATGCAGAAGTAAGAGCACAGACGTTAATAAGTGGCTAGCTTGCTCACCCGTACCTTTGTTAATTGGACTCCAAACGCTTGAGTCTGTATTACCTTAAGCACGCATTTTCCCTGTTTGCGCCATAACGCACCTTAAAACAGGTGTGACAAGTGCAAACAGAGACAAAGCACCTCATTATGGTGAATGCACAGCCCTCAGGGCAGCCGCAAACTCGCACTGCCCTGGGGCAGTGCATTCAAGTAAAAAGCAGGGCAGCTACTTTAAAGTCGCTCCGTGTTTCACGGAGCAGAAGACACCCGCCTGCACTTTCAAGAGGGATTAGAGGTCCTCTTGCAGGCCAGTGCAGCAAGTGACTGTACCTGTCTGCAAACAAATGTCTGGGGTGTCCATGACACCCTCTTTCTCCCCTCCAGTGGGCTGCCTTTAGAAGGTGCACTAAAAGTGCTCTACCTTTTGTGGTGCAGTTTCAGTGCGCCTCCTAAGGGCATATTTGCATCTCTGCTGCATCCATAATACATCATGGACACAGAGACAAAATGATTCCTTCATTTGCCTATGACCACACCCCCATGCAAATGAGGGAACACCCTCTAATGATAGCACTGGCGCTACATGTGGGCCAACGCAATCAGTGTTACAGAAAGACCCACACAAGCCTCTGCAGCCCTTTCTGCAATACCAAAGTGCCCAGAGGGCGAAACAAACAGACACACATGCCAGTTGCAAATTCATCCAGCACAAAAAAGATTTTAACAGTTGTTTGACTATGGATGGACTTTAAGGAGATAGTCCAGGCTCTGCAAACTATGAAGTGAGATTTTAGCTGGGGTCAAGCTACTAAAACACGCAAGTTTAAAAAGCTACACATATGCTGTATCTCTTAGCACATGTTAAAAATATGCAATAACAACTGTCCACAAGCGTTCAGTTTTAATAGCCTGTCTGCAAAGCTCAGTAACTATTGTAACATCCACAGGCCAGTAGCCACAATGCCTCAGTATATTAAAGTGCCATGCACTAAGTATGCAGTATACATAATGTTACACTATACAAAATGTAACGCTATCTGTTTTCTGAGCCAGAATCTGCAGCCCTGTATATATCGTGAGTAGGATAGTTTTGCCCATATATGAGTTTCGTGCCTGCTGTGCTGTGGGAAACAAGCTACCCCTTACTGAAGAAGTCCAACAAGGCCTAATTTAGTCTGGGGCTTGGGTTCAAGTTCAAAGAGTGGTGGCCTAGCAGTTTGTGCTGGATTGTTGTTTCTCTTACAGCAGAACCAAAACCGATTTGCATAAGGTTGGTGCCTGTCTGCAATGGCAGAGCTGAGCAAAGAAAATTGATTTGAAATCAACCCAAAGTAATTATCGTGGCTTAGATTCATTTAAGGATTCCATCCATTAATTTTTGTGTTGTTTAAATAAGTCTCCCTAAGTCTGAGGAGTATGCATAGAAGTGTGTTCCAAGCTCGCTATGGTTAAAGGTTTAAACCAGTTTGGGTTTTCTTATGTAGCTGCTCATAGTTGATGTGGTTCTGAGGTTTGAGATTATGGGCCAGATGTACAAAGGTTTTTGCACATCGCAAACAGCGAATTTCTCTGTTTGCAACGTGCAAAAAGCACTTTGCAATGCACAAACCTCGTTTTGCAATTCAGTAACCTGGTAACCGAATTTCAAAACGGGTTTGCGAGTCGCATTTAGGAAGGGGTGTTCCCTTCCTAATTGCGAGTCACAGTGCAATGCAGGATTGCTTTGTGACCGCGAACGCGGTCGCAAACCAATCGCAGTTTGCACCCTATTGAAATGGGTGGCAACCCATTCGCAAAAGGGAAGGGGTCCTCATGGGACCCCTTCCCCGTTGAGAATGGCACTGCAAACATTTTTTCAGAGCAGGCAGTGGTCCATAGAACGTTTCATTTTTCATTTTTGTAATGCATCTCGTTTTCCTTAAACGGGCTGCATTACAAAAAAAAAACTGCTTTATTAAAAAGCAGTCACAGAAATGGTGGTCTGCTGTCCGCAGCAGGCCACCATCCCTGTGAGGGCCGCCATTCGCAAGGGGGTCGCAAATTGCGACCCACCTCATGAATATTCATGAGGTGGGCCTTTGCGACCCACTTGCGATTTGCAGATGGTGTCATGGACACCAGACAACATTCTGAATTGCGACTCGCAAATTGCGAGTAGCCCTGACTCGCAATTTGCGGGTCGCAATTCAGAATGTTCCTACATCTGGCCCTAAATGTTCTTTGTGGAGATGTTTTGTATGATGTTGGTCCAGTCTGGCACAAATGAGTTAAAAATCAATGGACTGGAATGAGGCTCAGAATAGTTAGCAGTGGTACTTACTGTGCTGCTTAGGTGAGTCTCCTTAAATAGGAGGGATCTGCCCAGATGCAGTTTTGAGATTTCCTTCGGAGTCAAGCAGTACCTTCCCGGTGAGGCCCAACAAGATTGAAACAATTCTGAGCTTGTTGGCTTTTCCCTGAGAAGGGAAGTGCTTTCTTAGTTCTCACTTGGCTCTTTCTAATGCAGCAAACCCAAGACAGATTTGTTTCTGTCCTAGTGTCTAAATAGGCATTCCCCGGATAGAATGGACAAACATCCAAATCCCACAGAGCCATGGTCCTTGTCTTGCACCCCCTAAGGGAATTCCTTCTGCTCTTGCACAGCACAGAACTTCATGGCAGCCTCCCTTGCACTTACAGCATATGTGCTTGTATGGTACATAGCAAATGCCACAGATCTACCTATGAGAAAGCGCTGCTTCCAGTTCAGTGGCAGATTCAAGGTAATTCACTCCAAACAAAAGATTGACAGATATCTGCTTTAGACTCAGTGTGGAGAAGCTGCTATGCAAGAGGTGGATCAGGTCTGAGCTGACTGCTTGTCCAATATTGATGATTAATAGGACAGACCTTTCAATTTCTTAGTCTCTTACTTTTCTTCTTGTTAAGTGAGACTTTCCTGATGTAGAGGTGATGTAGAGTGTCAGTGCAGTGCTAGGAGAAAGCTATCTCAGTAAGACAGGAACCTGTGACATATGTGTTACACTCAGATGCTTGCGCGACGTGCATTGGTTTACTAATCTATCACAACGTGCATTGGTTTACTAATCTATCCCACTGCAGTTGAAACCTGTTCTATAATCACAAATTTCTGTAGGATGTACAATACCCACTACTTTTTCTCAATTACACTACAGGCTGTGACCTACAGGACAGATAAAGATGCCATTGATATGGTTTAGTTCGCTATTTGTTATTGCGATTAGAAACCTGACCTTAAAGCTATGGTGACCTTTGCAGTGGTTTACTAAAACACTCTGCTATTTCACAATATCTGGGATCAGTGAATAACCTGCGGAATGTGCAGATTACACATAGGGCTCTTCTAAGTACATTAATCTAATGTGATATCTCATTCACATTTTAAATTGCAACATGCAGAGTTTGGCTGTTTCTGCTAGTTTTCTTTATTTCTTCACTAGTTTATCTCCCTCTTTTTTAAAGCTCGTCTTCCTACTTATCTGCAGTCTTTCCTTTCAGTTTGTTTGCCTTTTTATTTTATTTTTGATGGTTTCTATATTTTCATTATTTTCCTTTCACTCTGTGACTTGCTGCTCCACCTAATCAGCTGCGTAGCCTGTGGTTTGCATTTTTCTATCACTTTAATCTCCCAACCTTGTGTATTTTCTTATCTTTTTCTCTTGGTGTTAGTTTACCTTTTCTGACTCCGTTTTTAGCACATTTCTTTTCTGTAGTTTTTTATCTTCTCTTTTCTTATCGTTGGCTATTTTTCTGGTGTTACTTGCTCTTACTCATCTCCTCTTCTGTCTCACTTTCTTGCTGATCTACCTATTACCGCCATTTCTCTGCTTCCCACTTTCCTCTCCGGTTTTCTTTTTCACTCCATGCCTGAATGGGTGGAAGAGATGTGATGAGTGGAGCAGAATGGTCTTCAAGTGGCAGCTTATTTAGGCTGTCAAAGATCCCGCTACAGCCCACAGAGGGTGCCAGACTCCAAAAGAGACCTGAAGAGCAGAGACACGAGGGCAGCTGTAGTGAATTCACCGACAACAATTTAGGTGAAAATCACTTTATTGCCTGGAGCCTACGGGAAGAGCCATTACTCCAACTGCTTCTCCGTTCGTTTTTCCACACACACGTTCCACCCGTGCATAGCAACGGTGGAACGCGTTCGATTATAAACACAACACATCCCCTTCCTTTCAAATAGAAAGATAAAAACATCTAATAAATAAAAATAAAGAAAATAAATAATTGAAATAAACATAACCAAACATTGAAATTTAACAGTAGTTCTAACAGCTGTACTTAAAATATATTATATACACACGGCTCACCAAACATTGAAATTTAACAGTAATTCTAGCAGCTGTACTTAAAATATGTTATATACATACAACTCCTAAAAGTACATACCACTCCTATAAGTTACTTGATTAACTCAACAAAATACTTAAGCCAACCGGGTGGCTTCCTCACTCTCCCTCCATCTAAAACCTCACTAACACCACCTTCAACATCCTTGTTCGCTTCAGCACTAACCTAATTTCCACCAATCTCCTTGTTCACTTCAACACTATTCTCACTTCCACCACTCTCCATAAATAGTCCTTCACTACTTACAGTATCACCTACTTCCCCTTCCAACCATCTAAAATCGGACGTAGAGGGATTATGACTCCTAACTTCCCTACACACCTTGGCCACCCGTTTAAGATTCCATACCTTTCCATTGATCAACCTGACTGCATTGTTCAAAACTTCTACCACTTCTTCTGGTTCATAACATTGACTATGTCCTTTTATAACCTTAACCAGTTTCTTAACACGAACCCAATCACAAAACCTCAATATCAACTGGTTTAGTACTGTGCTTCTCATCGTAATGTTTTTTCATAACAGCATGTTTTTCTTTCATCCTATTCTAAAATGATTCTAAAGACCATTGCACCACATTACTATGATGCAACCAATTTAAACTGTACTTGGTCCTAGGCTCCCCCCCTCTCATTATCACAAAAAGCGACAATTCTGTTACCTCATTCTTCATCACTCTGTAAGCCCATACAGTTTTGTGTAACTGTACTTCCCAATCCATACCACTAGCACAGGCTGGTTGAATAACTCCCTTAACCACCCTGTTGAACCTTTCCAGAAATCCATTCCGACACTTCAATTAATTGTATTACTCCTGACGCCACCAACCACCAATCTTTCCAGTTCCTTTGAAACTTCGTCTCTAATCAAAATAGGAACATTCCTAACCTTGTGTACCTTCGGAACCGCATTAGCCTTCAACATTATACGGTGTTCAAAACCCTTTAAATTTCCCAAGTTTGTGTCAAACACCAAAGGAAATTTACATAACAAATAATTTGCATAATCCAGCTCTTCATCCACCACCTTCACTTGTTCTTCACTGTTGGGATCCAGGACAATGTGCAATTTACCCTGATCAACCCAGCCAAGAACTGGTGGTCCTTTCTTACTTATATACAAATTAGCTTGAGTGGATCTGTTTTTAAATCTAAAGGATAACTATCTATAACCTAACATGTTAATCTCCTCACCACTACAACCTTGCGGTTGTATATCTGGTTCACATAACTCCATACCAATTTTCCCCACAAATTTATCTCTCCATATCTTTTCATTCACAATGGTATATGGTGAACCCGAATCAGCAATAATTTTCATTATAACTCCACCAATGCTTATTTGACACTCCGGATTGTTTTTTCCTGGCACTCCATTGACATCCAGAATCAAATTAGTTGTAGAGCATATGACACTATCATTCCCAGGCACATCACACCTTCCATCCTCTTCCCGTTCAGACTTTTCCAACACACACTTCACGTTACCTTCTTTTTTCCTGCAAACCTTCGCAAAATGACCAATTAAACTGCAATTAGCACATTTCCTTTGGATGGCTGGACAATTCTTGTTATACGCTAGGTGATCCTTACTACCACACCTGTAACATCTATTCTTTTACTTAGGAAAGGATTTTGATTGAGCATTGAAAGACTTACTGGCAGGTTTGGAGTTTATTTTGCAAACCATCTCCGACTCTTTAACTTTTGACAATTACTCCTTGGCACATCTACCTGACATCTCTTCTTTACGCACAATGTTCATAACCCCCTCAAGTGATGAATCACCATTCACCCATAAACGTTCTTGAGTACTTTGATTATTAACATGCATAACTAATTGATCCCTAATTAACTCAGTTTGTAATGCTCCAAACTTGCAATCAATTGCTAATTTTTTAAATTCAGCGACATAATTATCCACTGACTCATTCTCATTTTGCTTACGCTGAAAAAATGTATACCTAGTTATGCCTATACAAACCTTCGGTGCAAAATAAGTATCAAGATCTTTCAATGCCGCCTCAAAAACATTCTGATCTCCTACTACAGGAGCCTTTAACATTTGGTTATACACTTTTAACCCATAAGGGCCTAAAGAATGTAACAAAATATGATTTTTTTGCTCAGCTGACATGTTGCCAGAATCACCCACCGCATCAATGTAATTTATAAAGTACTCCTTCCACTCTAACCACTTAATAGATGGTTCCGAACCTCCTGGCCAAAAAGCATGTGGTGGGGAAATGCTGAAATTCTGTGTTGCCATTTCAATATATGCAAAAATAAAAAGAAATATATGAAGAAAAGTACGAATGTAACTAGTTATCCATGGTTTCCATGAAGATTTTCTAAACTGATAAAGATGGCTGCTAAACACACATTAGGTTGTTTTCAAAGTAAATTTGGGGCTTTTCACAGTAACCAGAAACGTTGTTTCTAAAGGTAATAGATGTAATATAAAGCAGCGCGCATTGAATCACTGTCAAAACTCGCGTGTATGAATTCCAGCACCCAAGGAAATCAGTGCGATTTTCAGGATATCCACAAAGTAACAGTCCAGTCTCACTACCTGTTAATCTTCTCTGCTAAGCAACTACACAATGCCACAGGATCCTTCAAAATGGCCGCCGGCACCAAATACACAGCATGTGATCAGGTTGTCATGGCAACATTGATGCACAAGCTTCGCGTCAAACTACTGTTGCCCACGCCCTACACAACCTCCTTTGTGAGATCCAGTGAGAAGGCAACAACTGAAAAAAAACACAGTCCCGCACTCAAAGGAATCGGCAATGCACAAATCCTCAACGTGATGATAATCACTCTGTCGCCGGCCCTGAAGGAATGCTGGCCAGCACCGCAGAACACCGCAGAACTCCCCACGGCACGCGTAGTCCTTGGCTCCAGGCGCTCGTCGCCAAATTGTAGTGAATTCACTGACAACAATTTAGGTGAAAACCACTTTATTGCCTGGAGCCTACGGGAAGAACGACTACTCCAACTGCTTCCCCATTCGTTTTTCCACACACACGTTCCACCCGTGCATAGCAACGGTGGAACGCGTTCGATTATAAACACAACAGCAGACTTGTTCAGTCATGAACCCCCTACGTTCTTAGGCCTCTCGCCTGCATGAGATCTCTAGCCATGTGAGAGGATGTCTTCTCAGGATGGCGCTCTGATGCTGTGGTGGAGCATTGGCCTAGAAAACACTGGCACTTGAAGGGACAAGTTAAACTCACCCTCAACTGCATCAAAAGAAGCCTCAGCATATCTGGAAATGCGCTGCTTCCCCCTGTAGTCCAGTCACCCAGTGATGGTCTCGTTATAATGGCGGCATCCCTCAGCCTCCCTTTCCTCACCTGTCTTGCTGTTTGGTGCAACTGAGTCAAATAACCTGTGCTTTATTCAATGCCCTATAAATAACAAATGATACTACATCCCAAACTATGGTACATCATTTACAACCTATTCCTCCATTTGGCAGATCGTGGTGTTACCGATGGGAGAGTGGTGAATCACTGGTAGAAGCTATGTATAAAGAAATAATACTCAATTAAAATCACAAACACTTGAAACCGATTTATTCAGTGTGTTCTAAAGTTAGGGGTAAATGGGTGGACAGGTACTGATGTCATACATTTAAAAAAGGAGTCTCCTGCTAAAACTGAGAGTCTCACCAGGGAAGCTGCTACTAGAGAGAGGCTGATCATAGGAGACGAGAGTTCTTTTATTTTAAAAGTCTTTGTATTGAAATTGTTGATGTATAACTAATTATTAAACATTAAAAGAAAATAGAACAAAAAGTATATGGACATAGATTGACAATAATCTCAAAATCACTATCACACAGGCAGAAATTACATTGGCAAACATTGCAAACGCAGAGTTCCAAGCAATAGAGGCAAGCCCTCCTCAAAATATCAGTTCCTATAACCCATCGGTGTCTCAGAGAAAGTATACAATCATCTGTAAATCGTAGCTTTCCATTCTATTTTACTGCTGTGTGTGGCTTGCTGTAGTGTTAGGGAGGTCCCTGCCAGCTGTCATCTGACCATGTATTCTTATAACTCCCCCAGATTTCTGCTTCCCTTACCTTCGGCGTTTTTAAGAATACATGGGTCTTGACACTTTCATTAGAGAATGTGATATTTTGGGGCCAATTGCGGAATTTGGGAATGGGGCCCTCCATCCTCTCTGTGGCCAGGCACAGCGCCGGGCAGGCATTAATAGCAGCGCCATCAATTTCCTCCTAGGTCGAGGGATTCCAAAACATAACCTTGGACCACAGGAAGTGGTTCATAGGTAATTGAAGTGGTAATTGTTTCCTTAGTTGCAAGGACTATCTCCGATCAGAAGGCATACACTGGGTGACAGTGCCAGGCAAGATGCATAAAGTCAGCTAGGTCTGTAGAGCAGTTAATGTATCCTGGGGAACTCAGTGGGTCTATATGATGCAGTCGCTTAGGAGTGTAATATATTTCTGTTCAGGAAATTGAAGTATATAATTCTTTGTTTTTCATTCATGGTTCATAACTGTACTCTATACCTTACTGGGGAGGGCCTTCTTAATATCTTCTTTTTATCGCTCTCTAATGGCACTATTAGTCAGAGGTAGTACTCCATCTATTACCCTATCCAGTCTTGACCCCATGTGTCTAGTATTAGTTTACAGGTGCGTCTGTGTCAATGGCGGAAACTCCTGTGGTTCTTCAGGGATCTGTTCCACTGCGACAAGGCTGCACAGCGTAACTTCACCATGTAGTCGAAACTGTTCTGTTGTAATAAAGGTATCATCTGTCAATAACTGTCCCAATTTAGTTAGGCCCAGCTGTGTTAGTGTTATTTGCACTGATTTGTCTTTAGCAAGAGGCAAAGCAGGGTTATCGACTAGGTTACTTCAGAGCAGTAGATGAAGGGGAGGTCAATACACCTAGCCAATGACCACAACTCTGAATGACTACATCGGACAGTCTCAACATTTACCCGGTTTGGGCACCTTAACAACCTGCACAGTGTTTACCCCCCTGTGTTGAGTTGGTCTCTTTTGATATTTGGAGTGGGGCAACATGGGTTAGTCCAGTAGATAGCATAATGTGCCTGTGCTGCCAAAAAGTAGCTTTCAGGGTCAGGAACAGCAAATTCACTATGCTCATGATTGTATGATCCTCTTCGAGATCACCCATGGAGTCCTACCAGCCTATACAAGCCTGGTAAGTAAAGTAAGAAGATTAGCAAACAGCCGTCTACCAAAGAAGATGGGAATCTTTGTAAGAAGCTCAAGAGACTTGGGGAGAACCAACAACTTCATCCGGGCTATTCTGCCTGCTATTGAGAGGGGAAAAAGGCTTCAACTCTACACTTGTGCCAAGAGCTTACTAAACTTGGAATTATGATTGTTTTGCAGGAGGGACTCCCGACTTCTGTTTATACGGGTACCCAAATATCATACTGAGTCCTCTCTCCAGGGTGACTCTCCAAGTTTTGTCTGTGAGGGGAAATTCTCAGTTAATTCTCAAGCCTGCAAAATTACCAAAATGAACAATGTCTTGAATAATGGGTCTAAGGATTTCTTCTTGGTTTTTTAACAAACAAAAATTTAACATCTGCATATAGAGTCAGACAGAGACTGCACGTGGGGAACTATATGCCCCTTTGGCATTGCTGTGCGTGTAGTAGGGAATCAAGAATCTCAATAGCCAGGGCAAACAGTAATGGTGACATGGGTAGCCCAGTCGCATATCCCTGCCCACCTCAAAGGTGGGAGATAGGTAGCCGTTCACCTACTCCCTGGCCATTGCGTGAATGTATAGCAATTCTTCCAGTCTTGTAAAATAGTGGCCCAGGCCCATTTGACACAGGACAGCAAATAAAAAAGTCCACTCAAGGGTGTCAAATGCCTTCTCGGCCTCAAGAACCACAGAGACCACCTGGACTTCCTTCCACTGCGATGGATCACCACCAGTAGCATGCCTAGTTTGCTGGACGCAGCCCTACCGGGAATAAAAACACACTAATCCGGTATCACTTATGGCATCCAGCGATGGGTTTAGTCTCTTGGCCAACACCCGAATCAGAATTTTGTTATCGGCTTTCAGTAGAGATAGTGGACTAAATGAGCTTGTGCTTCTAAGGTACTTGCCTGGTTTCAGAATTATTGGTATCAGGGCCTCCTTTGTATTTGGATAGAAAGACCCAGTCCTGCAAGCCTCCTGATATAGTTCTAGTAGCCAGTGAGCAAGGATTTCTTTGAATTCCTTAAAGAATCCAATTGTTAGGGCATCAGAGCCAAGAGATTTGCCACTGGTAAAGCTATCTATGGCCAGATGTATCTTACTCAGAGAAATTGGGGCCAATTAATAGTCTTGCATACCTTCCTTCACCCATACCAAAGTGATATTATCCAGGACACTTTCTATCAGATTCTGGGTAAGACGCAGCCTGGATGAGTATATATCCATGTAAAAGCTGTAAAAACTTGAGTGGCTCCTTACCATTTAGTGGTTCCCATGTGTGCGAGCGCAGACTGCACTGCTGTCCTAGGTGGGGCCCCTCTTATTATCCATGAAAGAGTTTTACTTGGCAACTCTCCCTCTTTGTAAGAATGAGCATGTGCATGTTTGCCTAGGTATGTGACCTCACGGTCTGCTTCTTCTTTAAGCTGAGCCAGTAGGTCATCCATCACAGCCAGTATGGCTATATTTTGGGTCTTTTCGTAACCAAAACCACATAGTGGTTAACACTGTATTTACTGTGTATAATTGAGTCCAGATAAACTTATGGACTCCTGCTTGTTCAGAAATCGATATACCCCTTATTTATACTTTGAAATCTTCCCAGACATTCAGGAAGGCGGGACCGGGCTTACACTGGTGTTAAATATTCCTAAATAGCTGTTGCAATATCTGCCTTGAAAACAGCATCTGCAAAAGCGGCAAAGAGAAAACACCCTGGTTTGTAACTATATAAGGAATATGGTGTCCTGATCGCCAGAATCATTGGGGAGTGGTTCCAGAACGTTTTCGGTAGGTACTCAAGATACTGCACACATGGGATAGCCTCCAGGGACTTTGTCCAGCAGTCTATACAGGAGTGTGTATACTGTGCAGAAGAATAAAAATAGCATGCCATGCTATTGTCCTTTATCTCATGCCGCCCATCCACCAAGTGATCAGAATCTAGAAGTTGAGTAAGATTGTGCACTGCATTAAGGTTACTTACTGACTACGGAAGTTAAAGCAGTCAAGCAAGGGGTTACAGTCATGCCCCCAGATAATTTTGCAGCCATTGTGTGTAGGAGTTAATGAGTGTGAGGGGGCAATCATGCATTAGTCTGGAGAGGTAAATATACCCTCATAGGATCCAGGCGAGCATAGTTAACTGTGGAACGTAACACCTTCAGCACTAATACTGCAACCACAGCCACATATGAACTGTATGCAGCGCAATAGTTGGTGCACCGCCACCGGTTTACAAGTAAATGAATCTCCCCAAGGGTCATATTTGTTGTCTTGAGGAAAAGCCTCCTCCACCCTGTCTTCCATGAGAGGCTGGGATCAGCCATTGGTTTTAAGGATTTCCACTGCCTCTTACATTCAAGATTACCAACTCTGATAGTATGTGTCACAGGATAGTAAAGTGAAATCGGGGAGGAGCTAGTGTTCAAGCAAATGCAATTTAGAATTATCTGAGCTAAAAGCAAGTCAATCTTGGTGACAACAGTAATGGATAGGTACAGTATAAAACAACAGTCAAAACAAACCCCTCTGCCCCCACTCATAATGGGAGCTCAAACAGATAATGAATCAACCTACATTTCCTTAAATCAACTAAATTCTTGCTTAGCACAAAAGGGGGAAGTGCCAATGCAAACTACCTCAGCATGCAATCCAGTGGTTGTGAATGCTAGAACTGTGTAACTAAACATAGCACATTCAATTAAAAATATACTAACCTAAATAGTTCATTGCAAGCATAAGCGAATACAACAAATGCTAGAAGGGCAAACAATATCATACATAGGCCCTCAAAACAAGAAATTAGGAGCCATACTGAATGAGGAAATAATGTGTATTGAAGGAGGTGCAGAAGAGAAGAAACCCTGCACACTGCACAAGAGATCAATCAACAACACTGAACAGGTCCATTGAGGTGCTGTCTCTGTCATCAGTTGTCTTCGTGATTCCAAGTACTAATTTTTAGTCAACACTTTTAACATTTTTACTATAAGCTTTGTGGCCCAGCCTTTTAGTTCCTCTGTGTCATCCTCTGCTTTTGAGACTCTGTGCTCCGTCTTATTTAAGCGGTCTTCTTGCTTGTCTTTTGGTGCCTTCATATGATCAAGTGTATCGTGAGGTTGCTGTCGATCTGTTGCACGCTGCCCTGCATCTGAAGGAGCAAGCTCCATGTGTCTGCCTCGTCGTCCTCCATCGGGGCTCCAGCGCCATGCTCCAGTGGGTTAGCTGCGGGTCCTGAACGGGCCTTTGGCCTGTGTCGTATGTTGAGCATTTGTTTGTGCTGCTTGGAGTCTGTTGTCTCCTGTACTGGTGAAGGTGTCTTTATAGGGTTCGGAATAGCCAGTAGTACAGTGTTTGCGTAGGCCATTCGTTTAATTACGTTTCTAGATAGAAGTTTAGGTTCAATGTCCAGGTTATCATTCCTAAAAGAGGTTCCATATGCAAAGCAAATAGACACGGTGAAAGAGGACATTTATGGTGTATGCCCCATGTGATTGAGAAATTTCCACTGTTTAATCCATTGACTGATACTGTTGTGAGGAGTTGACGATAAATGTATTTAGGAACATTTACAAGCTCAGATGGATATTTGTTGCATAACCTCCCATAATAATGACCATTCCACCATGTCAAAAGCCTTCTCTACATCTAAGCCTATAAGGACTATAGTTTCTACTGAGGCTTCTTCTCAATCAATGAGTGTCGTAGCTAAATTAGTGTGTGTGGTGGTGTCTGTCTCTGCTACAAATCCATGCTGCCAAGGTGATTTTAAACTGATAATTTTACTGTTAAGCCTTGTTGCAATAATTCTAGCATAAATGTTATAGTTGCTACAAAGTAGGATGATTGAAAGATATGAGCCTGCTACTTTTGGAGATTTATTCGTCTTACAGAACACTCTAATACTGCCATGGTTCCATGACTTTGGTATTACCACCCCTTGCCATACTTCGATAAGCAACTGGGGGTATCAGCTTGTATAATTCAGAAGGGAATGCATCCATACTGGCAGCCTTATGTAATGGGACTGATTTAATAGTTGCAAACATTTCCTGGTGAATAATAGACTGAATTAAGTCTGCCATATCATGCTCAAAATTCTAAGTAGCTTGTTTTCCTCTAGATACCTCATAATATTTATTTCTTAGGTTTCAATCTCCGCGGTATTAGAGTGATCCGTGGAGTATAGTAGTTGGTAATAACACTGAAACTGTTCAACAGTGCCCGATTGATTAGTAATGTACACTCCCTCCCAGGTTTTAAAATCCAAACCCTTTGAGCAGCGGTATTGATTTTTGAGCAGCCAATAAAGAACCAATTTTACCCCATTTTCTAAATGAGATGCTTTTATTCCGCAATTGGCAAATCGGTATTCCTCATGGACACATTTTTTACTCCCAAATAGGGATTCCTAGTAAGTCGCAAATCGACCTACCTCATGAATATTAATGAGGTAGGTCGCAATTTGCGACCCATTAGGATCTGCTGCCATCAGTGGGATGGGGGATTGCTGAGGGTGGTCTGCGATTGCTTTTTAATAAATCTTGTTTTTTTTAAATAAAGTATTTTTTATGCAGTCCATGTACTTAAAGTGAAACAGGATGTGTTTAAAAAATCAAAAAAAATAAACTTTGAAGTTTCATTTTTAGGTTGAGCGCGAAAACGTTTTGACCTGTTGCAAGTATTGTGGGCTTTTAACCACACCCATCTCACGCCTATTACTTTCATTTGTTCCTGGTTTTGCCTTTCAAAAATCACTTGATGTCATTGGTAAATGCTTTACATTGGTGATGCCTTGAGGCTGTTTTTGTCACGTCTTGCAGACTGCCCTGTTACATGGATTATTGCACAATTGCCGATATACTTCAGCGTGGGCGAACTATTTTTTTTACTTTATCTCTCCCCCTCGAGTGCATGGTGGCCATGGCGCTCACAGTGAGAAGAGGCACAACAGCATGAACTCGATCTGCGGTGTTAAAGCGCTGGTCACATTGTTCACAGTTACCTAATCAGAGTCATGTCTTGTGGCTATCCTCTTACAACAGTTGAAATTGGTAAATGCTTCACGTAAAACAGAACTCCTCAAAGTGAAAGCGGCTCTCCTGGCACAGCGGGAGAGCCGATACTACAATATTCACTGCACTCAGGAAACTCGCCCTATAATGCTTTGCAGGGCATTACTTTTTCCAAACATATTGCTCATAACTCAGCCTGTTGTGGTCCTAGGACAATAGGACCACCTACAAAACGTTCAGCAAGATGTGCTCTTTCTATCTATATCATCTCTGGTTCTCCACATTAGCTAAGTGGGGACCCTGAAATAATAACCCCTTCACCATTCAGTGTCTTTTTAAGTGCTCTCATGGCTGGAACTTTTGTTTTACAGTTCAAAGTAGCTTGTGTTTTAACCCCTTCGCTGCCAGGCCTTTTCCCCCTCCTGTGCAAGGCCTTTTTTTGGCTATTTGGGGCAGTTCGTGCTTAGGCCCTCATAACTTTTGTCCTCATAAGCTAGCCAAGCCACATTTGCGTCCTTTTTTTCCAACATCCTAGGGATTCTAGAGGTACCCAGAATTTGTGGGTTCCTCTGAAGGAGGCCAAGAAATTTGCCAAAATACAGTGAAAATTTCGTTTTTTTTAAAAAATTGGAAAAAGTGGCTGCAGAAGAAGGCTTGTGGTTTTTTCCCTGAAAATGGCATCAACAAAGGGTTTGCGGTGCTCAAATCACCAGCTTCCCAGCTTTCAGGAACAGGCAGACTTGAATCAGAAAACCCAATTTTTCAACACAAATTTGGCATTTTACTGGGACATACCCCATTTTTACAATTTTTTGTGCTTTCAGCCTCCTTCCAGTCAGTGACAGAAATGGGCATGAAACCAATGCTGGATCCCAGACACCTAAACAAGGGTTTCCTACAGAAAATAACAACTGAAAAAGAACAATATTGAAATTGAGGTGAAAAAAACAGCAATTTTTCTCTACGTTTTACTCTGTAACTTTTTCCTGCAATGTCAGATTTTCAAAAGCAATATACCGTTACGTCTGCTGGACTCCTCTGGTTGCGGGGATATATAGAGCTTGTAGGTTCATCAAGAACCCTAGGTACACAGAGCCAATAAATGAGCTGCACCCTGCAGTGCGTTTTCATTCTATACCGGGTATACAGCAATTCATTTGCTGAAATATAAAGAGTGAAAAATAGCTATCAAGAAAACCTTTGTATTTCCAAAATGGGCACAAGATAAGGTGTTGAGGAGCAGTGGTTATTTGTACATCTCTGAATTCCTGGGTGACCATACTAGCATGTGAATTACAGGGCATTTCTCAAATAGATGTCTTTTTTACACACTCTCTTATATTTGGAAGGAAAAAATGAAGAGAAAGACAAGAGGCAATAACACTTGTTTTGCTAATCTATGTTCCCCCAAGTCTCCCGATATAAATGATACCTCACTTGTGTGGGTAGGCCTAGCGCCCGTGACAGGAAACGCCCCAAAACGCAACGTGGACGCATCACATTTTTTTAAAGAAAACAGAGGTGTTTTTTGCAAAGTGCCTACCTGTAGATTTTGGCCTCTAGCTCAGCCGGCACCTAGGGAAACCTACCAACCTGTGCATTTTTGAAAACTAGAGACCTAGGGGAATCCAAGATGGGGTGACTTGTGGGGCTCTGACCAGGTTCTGTTACCCAGAATCCTTTGCAAACCTCAAAATTTGGCTAAAAAAACACATTTTCCTCACATTTTGGTGATAGAAAGTTCTGGAATCAGAGAGGAGCCACAAATTTCCTTCCACCCAGCGTTCCCCCAAGTCTCCCGATAAAAATGATACCTCACTTGTGTGGGTAGGCCTAGCGCCCGCGACAGGAAATGCCCCAAAACGCAACGTGGACACATCAAATTTTTTGAAAGAAAACAGAGGTGTTTTTTGCAAAGTGCCTACTTGTAGATTTTGGCCTCTAGCTCAGCCGGTACCTAGGGAAACCTACCAAACCTGTGCATTTTTGAAAACTAGAGACCTAGGGGAATCCAAGATGGGGTGACTTGTGGGGCTCTGACCAGGTTTTGTTACTCCGAATCCTTTGCAAACCTCAACATTTGGCTAAAAAAACACATTTTCCTCACATTTTGGTGATAGAAAGTTCTGGAATCAGAGAGGAGCCACGAATTTCCTTCTACCCAGCGTTCCCCCAAGTCTCCCGATAAAAATAGTACCTCACTTGTGTGGGTAGGCCTAGCGCCCACGAAAGGAAATAGCCCAAAACACAACGTGGACACAACACATTTTTTCGCAGAAAACAGTGCCTACCTGTGGATTTTGGCCTCTAGCTCAGCCGGCACCTGGGGAAACCTAGCAAACCAACGTGGACACAACACATTTTTTCACAGAAAACAAAGTGCCTACCTGTGGATTTTCGCCTCTAGCTCAGCCGGCCCCAGGGGGGGGCAGAAATGGCCTAAAATAAGTTTGCCCCCCACCAACCCCCCCCCCGGAGCGACCCTTGCCTACGGGATCGCTCCCCACCGTGACATTGGCGCCAAAGAAAAAATCCCCGGTGCCTAGTGGTTTCTGCCCCCTTGGGGGCAGATTGACCTAAAATCGGCCACTCTGCCCCCAAGGGGGGCAGAAATGGTCTAAATACAATTTGTCCCCCAGGGGAGCGACCCTTGCCTAATGGGTCACTCCCCATCTCTAAAAAAAAAAAAAAATTGTCCTGGCGCCTAGAGATTTCTGCCCCCCCTGGGGGCAGATCGGCCTAATAACAATAGGCCGATCTGCCCCCAGGGGGGCAGAAATTGCCTAAATACAATTTTCCCCTCCAGGGGAGCGACCCTTGTCCAAGGGGTCGCTCCCCATCTGTAAAACAAAAAAAACAAAAAATCCCCGGTGCCTAGTGGTTTCTGCCCCCCTTGGGGGCAGATCGGCCTAATCAAAATAGGCTGATCTGCCCCCAAGGGGGGCAGAAATGGCCTAAAATAATTCCCCCCCCCCCCCAGGGGAGTGACCGTTGCCTAAGGGGTCGCTCCCCTTGCATGAAATTCACGTAAACAAAAAAAACTCCCTGGTGTCTAGTGGTTTCTGCCCCCCTTGGGGGCAGATTGGCCTCCTCAAAATAGGCCAATGGCCTAAATATAATTTGCCCCCTAGGGGAGCGACCCTTGCCTAAGGGGTCGCTCCCCACCTAAAAAATAAATTTAAAAAAACAAATAGAAAAAAAAAAATGATCCCTGGTGCCCTAGAGGTTAATAATATGCCGATCTGCCCCCAGGGGGGGGCAGAAAAGGCCTTCCTAAAAAATGCCCCCCATTGGGACCGACCCTTGCCCAAGGGGTCACTCCCTTATGTCTATTTCACACAAAAAAAAAACATCCCTGATGTCTAGTGGGCGTTTCAAACGCTTGGAGAGACTTCAAAGGGAAGGAAATACATTTCCTTCCCTTTGAAGCCTCTCCTTGCCTCCCCCACGTGATCGAAAGAGAAATGCAAGGCATTTCTCTTTCGATCGCGCTGGAAGCTGTGCTTCCAGCTCGATGGGGGAGGCCCTGTGACAAATCAGCGCGCTGACATCACAGGGCGGGTGGGGGGGGGGGGGTCGGGGTGGAAGGGCTTCCCCTTCCATCCCTGCCTTGGGGGGGTGGGTGGGGAGCACGCTCCCCCCAGTTCCTGTGACTTGGACGAGGTGACCTCGTCCAAGGCACACGGGAACTGGAGCCTTGGACAAGGTCACCTCGTCCAAGGCACAGAACCGGTTAAGGTACTTGTTTGTAATATTATTGCCATAAGCCTCTTGACCTTGAAAATGTGTAATGCACAACGTCCTCTAGGGGCTAAATATATGGTTATGTTGCATTATTTAGTGTCATTTTATTTTTGTGTGGTTATATCTTCTAAGAGCTAACTATATAGTTACATGACCATGGGGGTCATTGTGACCCCCACCGGCGGCGGATGCCGCCGACCTGGCGGGAACCGCCAGAAGACCGTACCGCGGTCGAAAGACCGCGGCGGTCATTCTGAGTTTCCCGCTGGGCTGGCGGGCAGCGGGAAACCCCCTTCCACGAGGATGCCGGCTCCGAATGGAGCCGGCGGAGTGGAAGGGGTGCGACGGGTGCAGTTGCACCCGTCGCGATTTTCAGTGTCTGCCACGCAGACACTGAAAATCTATGTGGGGCCCCCAGGGGCCCCACGACACCCGTTCCCGCCAGCCAGGTTCTGGCGGTGGAAACCGCCAGAACCAGGCTGGCGGGAGGGGGGTCGGAATCCCCCAGGGGCAGCGGGAAACCGGCGGGACACCGCCGGTTTCCCGTTTCTGACCGCGGCTGTACCGCGGCTTTTTAAGCTCT
Organism: Pleurodeles waltl; assembly: GCF_031143425.1. Lineage (NCBI taxonomy): Eukaryota > Metazoa > Chordata > Amphibia > Caudata > Salamandridae > Pleurodeles > Pleurodeles waltl. Next base: position 177,910,069 of record NC_090437.1, read on the forward strand.
CTTATGTCTTGACCTTTTGTGTTATAGTTGACAGAAGTTATGTTTTAAGAGTCTTGTTTGTGATAGCATTGCAATAGACCTGCTAATCTAGAAAACGTTTAAGAAACTATAGGACAAATTTATACTTTTTGATGCAAAATTAATGCAGTTACCATCCAACTTGGTATTTGGAAGAAATGCCCAAAATACAACCCTTCAAAATGCCAAATCGCAAATACAAATAGTAATAAGTTACCAAATCACATTTTGCATTTGTACATTCGATAAAGCATTTTTCAGGTCACAAATGGCCTGATTCTGCTAATCGGGCTGTTTGTGACCGGAAAAATGCTTCGCACACCTTGCCATCAGAGTTGTGTCACTTCTTTATTTCGTGAAATTCAACTACAGTACATGGATAGATGGCTAAATTGGTACTTGGATGAATAAATGGCCCTTGGCAGGTGCTTGGATGAACTGATGAATAGATGTAAGGGTCTTAGGATGGGTAGATTTGAACAATCTCTTGATGCATACTTCTGCATTCTAAACAATGCAGAGTTCACCTCTCTGCGGAGCATCAGTATTAGATCAGTTGCAGCTTGCTTGATTTGTCAGAGGTTAAGGGGTTCTATCTTGGACTTTGTTGTAAAAAAAACGGCTGCTTTCTGTAGAGATGCTAGGAATGTCTGTAAGAAACACTACAAGTAGTTTGAAACTCTTGGAGACACTCAGACACTCACTGTACCCTCTAGGTTTCTCTTGGAACTATCAAAATGAGCATGTGACAAGTCTTGGATCTTGTCAGTTGTAAGGGCATACTAGGCTACCACATCATTATGGGGGAGTTGTGCCAAGTGCTACACGAGCCATATAGGTCACACCCATCCTATGTAAAGTGGTCCTGTAGTCTGCTCAGCAGACTTCTTAGTTTCATCGGACAGGAAGATAGACTTTAGTTAAGACTGACAGCATTTTAAGGCCAGAAAACATGGCCCAGATTTATACTTGCTTTGCGTTGAATTAGCGTCATTTTTTTTATGCTAATTCAGCGCAAACTTAATTCCAAATTTATACTTTGGCGAAAGACCCGTCTTGCGCCAAAGTTTTGGAGTTAAAGTCATTTTTTGCTAGCAGGAAACTATCTTGCGTCAATGAGATGCAAGGTAGGCGTTCCCAGGCAAAAAAATACTCTAAGGCCCAAGCGCCTTATTTATCCTCCTGTGCAAAAATGGTGCACAGGAGGGAGGCGGACCTAAATAATGGCACTAAGCTTGCTTAGAGCCATTACTTAATGCTTGAGTCAGGGCAGGCGTTAGGGGACCTGTGGGCCTATTTCTGTGGTGGAACACCATGGAATAAGTCCACAGGAGCCCTCCCCAGGCCCCAGGGACACCCCCACCCACACCAGAGGGACACCAGGGGATGGGGGATCTCATCCCAGGTAAGTATAGGTAAGTATTTTTGATTTCTTCTTAAGTGCCATTGGGAGCCCTGAAATGGGCCCCCATACATGGCACTGGGTGAAATGGCCATGCCCATGGGACCCTTGTCCCCTGTGCTGGCCATTGGGGTGGTGGGCATGACTCCTGTCTTTTATAAGACAGGAGTCATGTGGTATAATAGGCTTAGCGTCAAGAAATGACACTAGGCTGGTTAGAGTCATCTTTTTTTTTACTCTCACCAGCCTAATGTCATTTTTTGGTGCAAAACCCCCTTCTCCCATACCGCCACCCCACCCGACTAACGTAATTTTCTATCATGTTAGCCCACCCTTCTGGTACTGTTATTCAGTGTAAATGGGTAGAACAGTGTGGTAAACGTCTCTTATTTTGGATGTGAGATTTTGCAAAGATTTGCAAATTTTTAATAAGTCCAGTTACTCATGGCGCCCCAATTCTGCAGTGTATTATACAGACAAAAGAACATAAATCCCCTTTACGTGTACATGTGTTGGCTGTCTATTTACTGACTATTGCTTGACAAGTTTATTTACAAGTTATTGCTTGACTTACATAAATGGGTCCCTAAAACTGACCTTTTGTCCTGAATTTTATCCTGAATGTTGATCCCTTTTTACAGTCACTGTCCAGAAGTTGCATTTGTGGAAGGTGGTCATCCAAAGTACATTTTGTGGCCAAAACAGCAGGATAGCAGGCTTCAACCATTATTTTTTGCATAACTAGTACTTCTATAAGATTCATTACAATTCCAGTGCCCATTCATTTAAATATACAATAAGGCTATATGTATGGCTCACCATTATCCATTTGTTTTTGGGTAGAAATTAGCTGGTTCACGGTTAGGATTGTGATGCAACTTCTGCTCAAAATTGTTTTACTTTTTCACTTTGAAACCTTTTCTCTTAACTAAATTTGTTCTTCTCACACCCAGAAATTACTGAGGTGTAATTGTGATGTTTTCAAATCCAACCTGTTCACTTCTCACGGCATTTTCGCACACAAAAGCCATGTGCTCAAATGAGCTCTGAAAGCCATTATTTATTGGATGCTGCTAAATACCCACAGAGGGACGTCCATGCAGGTGTTTACCACCTGCCCAGTTGATAGAATTCTGAGCCATTAGTAGCCTTAGTGGCTGTGCATGATTAACTTCCAAAGTATGCCGCTTTTCCAACTCTCTTGAAGACCCTCGGCCTCCCGTCAGCAGTCTTTGATTTAAGAGGCTTGCAGTGTACGGCCTATTGTGAGTTCATGCTGCAAACACCTGCGTGCGCTCGCGCATTCCTCACTCCTAGGTCGCGAGGTCATGGTTGAGCTAAGGTCCCCTAGATAGCGTTGCAGCTTTAGGGTTTACGTTCCTTTTGAAAGGTCACGGAGGACAATTTGTAGCACCTGTGAAGATTAACTGAAATAAAAAATACCGTTCACCCAAAGCCCTTTGGCTCTATTTATGAGCTAAGGCATTTGTACCACACACTTAATTCCTCACAGCCGAGAAAGAAAAGGCATGGGCAATGGAAGGTCAGGCCTCTCCGCAGCTGTGGATTGCAGTTTTACTCCTCCCCTGTTGACTGTCATTGATGGCTTGGCCACCCCGGACCAGGAATCACCCCCGGAGCCTCAGACGTGGGCCCCGCCGCTATTCGCTGGAGCACAATATAACTTCTGACAAGCATCAGGGCTTTACCAAGTGTTTCTAGCAATGAGCAGGAATAGACCTAAAAAGCCGAAGGTACGTTGTTAGAGTAAGCTTCGCTTCAGTGAACAGGCGTTTTTCACAGCCTGCCAGAGATATACGCATGCACACACAGGCACATTGATCATTCTTGCAGCAGGTGCGCTGGCACGGGGCACAGGCTGTGGCGTAACGAAACTTAAAGGCTCCCCCCCCCTCCACAAAGTACCTTGGGGGGCGGGGTGGGGCTCCCCTTGGACACAGTCAGAGGCTTCCGCCCGTGCACGTTGTACTGTGCTGAGGGCCCCCCTGGAGCTCGCTTCGCCCGTACCGCGGGGGCCTTTGTTACGCCATTGGGCACAGGGTTGTGAGAGGCCCACGTCACCCCAATTAGTGCCTATTATTTTCTACCAAATCAGGATAGGGCGCCTACATTTCCTTACTTGTACTGAGGAAGAGAACATAACCCACCTTGCTTGTTCAGTTATTTACACTATAGAATTCTATCTGCTTTCTATATGATGTGTCACAATGCGCAACTCCCCTCCCCATTCACAGATGAGCACGTGTGCTTATCTCTGTGCCCAGAGATCGAGTGTAAAAAGACATATGAATCAATGTGCGACAACGTGTTTGTTAGCACGATCGCTTTGCGTATGTGTTGGTTTGTGCACGCTGTTCAGTCACTACACAGCGATACAGGTACACGGATATCTCCTACCCCTACTCACTTGTTTGATAGTTCTTGCACTGGTTGGGGCAAGACAATTTTCGAATGCTCCCACAAAAAATGGCAGGAGTTAAACACGAGTAGAAATAGTCTGTGGAGTGCGATTTACCCCCACAAGTCCCTGAGTCTGTCGTGGAACCATGTATGCAGACCCCTGTGAAAAAAACATGTAAATACTTACATTTTAAACTGTTTTTGGCTCATTTTCAAGACTAAAATTCATTTTTACATCTAACTAGAAATACCAGAAGTTGTGTTTTCGAAGTGATATGGCTTTCCAATTTGACCCAATTAAAATGAGCAGGAGGCAAATTTAAGCTTCAGTCCAACAAGGAAGTATTTTACAGTAAAACAAAATAGATGCTAACACATTTTCTCAGCATATCGAACTACATCTTTAACATTTGTGAAAGTTTCTTCATTCATTTAATAACGCCTTTTTATTTGGTACATGTTTGAAGAGAAGTTTTCATGCAGATTGCAGAGCAGTAAAGGAGTTTATGTGATACTCAAGAATGCTTTACTTGACTTGTTTTTCATCTAGAAAGGTGACTTTTATTCTTTTACCACTTTTTGCATTAGAAGATGGTTCTCTATTATCACTGATGTAAAATAGAACATCAAATTTAGTAAATAAACGTGCCAGCGTTAGCGAGCAATACCATGATTGTGGACATCAATCAGATCAAAAACGTGAACATTTTTAAAACTGTAACATTCTCCCTTCCATTTTGACTTTTCCTAAGAAAGTCGAGTCTAAGAATTCATTTGGACTTTTCGCTGTAAAATTTCTACATAGAACCCCTCTGTCCTACAATAAATAACCCCAAATCAGCAGGTAGACATTTAAGGTAACAGTTGTTTTTTTAACCCATAATCAACCTTAAAACAGTACTCAATGTTTACATTCGAAAAAATACTTTTTGATTTCTTAGATATGGTGCTCTTAAGTTCTTCTGGACAATTCAGTTTGTTTATCCCTAAGTACAGTATAGAGCTGTGTGAGGCTGCAACGTTTTTGTCTTGTAAACGCCCCATAATTCCATTGCTTGTTTAATATAGTTAAATTAGTGTCTGTAGTTTCCTAACTTGTTTCCATGATGGTCATCACAATAAAATCACGACCTTCGTATTCTATTTAAGTTGTTGCAAGAAATGTTTTTTCCTATCCATCCATTTTGATAGTCCTAAGAAAACTGTGGTAAAGTTAAATTGTCAGAAAACGGCACATTAATTTTATTCAACTAGTGCTTTGATGAAGTTTTGGCAGTTTTGAGAAAATATGGCAAGTTGGTGAGGAAAAGCTACAAGAGAGCACTGAGGTAGAACAATCGGGCAAGTCCAGAAACGACGAATAAGCCAGTAATTTGTACTCATTGGTTGCTCGCTTGATAAAAGTTTTGCACACCCAGGGATCAATAAAAGAAAACACATCAACAAGGATACATATTAGTAACACACAAAATGTATATGATATGGAAATTTCAAACCCAAGTAATCCTCCATATTGCAACGTTGTTTTTTTATTGCCACTTTCCTACTGTATTTCTCAAACTATATCCTGTCTTATTTTCTTCTGCATTACTTTTGTTATGACATTGTGAGGCTCATTTTTAGGATTGACTGCACCCCTTTAGGATTATAGGCAACAGATGAAAAAATATATAGTTGGACCATGAAAAACATGGTTAAGGCTTAACCACCAAGGCCTCACAACTGCATCTCCACTTGTATGCAAATGACATCAATACAGGAGGGCCTCAAATGTTTTACTGGTGATTTATCTAACATGCCACTAACATGTCATTCTACACTGATACCATTTGGGGTGGATAAACTCAAGTATACTCTACATCCCATGAGGACTGGATCTGTGACCATCTGTTCCAAGTCTGAGATTGACCCCACACCACAGTGCACCTATAGGTGCAAGTTTAGCGTGGTTAGTCCAGACTTCTACACAAGGGCATTGCACTCTACAGAACACACAAACTGCAACACTAAATAGTGTTTCTGTACTTAAGTACAGTGCTCTATTGAGATGATCCTTTTTACTTCCCATACATGTGGAGAATATCCTTTTCATATTGCACACATGTAGAGAAAATGCGTTCTAAACTTCTTCAGGTTTAAAGCTTCTGTTTTTGGCTCCCCATCCAGGAAAGAGCCATGTTTAAGGTTCTGTTGTGAATCTATGGTTGCAGTTCTTGTCCCCTGTTTGACAGTAATTGATCAGCTTTTGTGTGCACAACAGATTGCTTTTGTTTGTTAGTAGGGTGGTAGAGCATGTGTCCGAATGTCACTTTGTCTCCTTTAGAGGAAAATCTAACGTTGCAAAGCACTCAGTTCTGTGGAATAGCTTTAGAAACTTACTACTTAGTGCAGCACATTCCCAACCAGACCGTCGGAGAGAAGGGGATATTTAGGTGAATCTTGTCAAAGTCTACCACTAATAACTCTACAGCAGTATGCCACCTTCCTATTAGGAGTACAGATAATCAAGGAACGGCAAGACCAGCTGACATGGAATAAATAGAGAAAAGGGCAGTAGTGCTAGCACACACTTCCTTTTGTATACACAGCTCAAAAGGGGCTGCGCCAAAAAACAGTAATCCATTATTGGCTTAGTGGACTGATGGCCTGGTATTCATGGACTGGCTGTCTAGGCAAAAGCCTCTTGTGGACCATACCAAAAATTTAAAGATCACTGATTGCTTACCATTGGTTGGCTTTTTTGTCACTTTTATTTGCTTGCTTGCTTATTGAATGGCTTGTCTTCCTCTTCTCTCTTCTAGGCTCTTCACCATCCTTTTGATTGGCTGACTTGTATCCTTCCACTTCTTAAATTTAGGGTACTATTTTTTTCCATTCAGCAATCTATGAGAGTGTATGTGTTTTATTGCACTGTTCCTTCTACGATGTTCCCCCTTTTCATATACACCAACCCGTGTTCTGTGTTGCTCACCATCCCTGTCAGCCTGTCTTTTAAAGTACAACAACAGGTATATTTTTCCAGGGTATGATTAAAATCAGACTTTAGGGGTTGGCTTTGTTCAAAGCTCAGGCTTTGGCGCACAAAGGCTTTTATGGTACAAGGGAGGTGCTGGTTGCTGCACTCATTCAGCTGATGTTTAAAGCAGAGAGTGTAAGTATAACTGAAAATGAGATGTCCTTCTCCTTGATGCCTATATATCTGCCCCCAGAGCTTCTGCAGAGGATGAAGTGGCTGGAGCATGTTTCAGTTCTGAGTCATGTGGAATTATATTAGACCTTGGCAAACATTTTCCCTTAACCTTCCTTGTTCTTTTTAAATTCTGTTCAGAGTTTCCTGGGTGAAAACTATTTAAAAAGTAAACCATGCCATTTATAAAGAGTGAAACTATTGAAATCAGTGTACAGTTTTAAGATGCCTTAAGTTATGCTTTTGCTTTTCTTCCAATATTTTGATTTTGTTTTCTTTCTTTTATTTTTTTTTAACAACGCTTTACAAATTAGCATTGACAAAGCCAATGACATGGAACTCTGATTATAATGGTTATCCTCTTGGCTTTGGCAGTGATTGTTACAGTTAATTTCTGCACTATTTCATGATCACCGGCATTGCTTAATTTGTAAATAAAATTGTGCAGGTGCCCAAAGCTCTCCTCTTAAATAAGCGGCCGCTGCATTTAATGTGCGAACACGGAATACTGAGGCAGCGTAAACCTGAAGCCATCTCGGGCCTCTTCAGTCCATTTAAAGCCACTCCCTGCCCCTTCAGCTCAATCTTGCAGCTTTCTGCTTTCTACTTTTGCGACACTTTTTTGTTTTTCTTTTCCTCCGTCTTTCCCATATGTGTCTTTTGCTCGCATTAAATGCTTGAGGCAGCAGAATAAGCGCCGGCCCTCAAAAATAAGTGCCAGTGCTCTGTACCAGAAACAACGAGCACAAATTAAGCACTCACCACGGGTGAACCAGAGGATGACGGAGAGGCAGCAACATGATGTCACAGTGTCTCGTATGAAATTTTTGATCGCTCATTGGCATTGAAAGGGCTCTTTTCTCTCTCATGTCTATAGATAACAAACATTTTTACGCTCTTATATTAGCCAAATTGATTTCACTAAAGCTAGGGTTAACATCCACCTCTTCTTACTCAACGCAGTAGCACATACATCAAATATTTGCACACTGACCAACCTTGGCTGTATGAGAAACAAACACAGACCACAATCTCACAACACTGGTTTTATTGCAAAACCATGGCCTCCCTAATTTGTTACACTCACTCTTTTGGGAAGTATATCAAAGTTTGGTACTGCCCTCTACAGTAGTGGGAAGATGGCAAATGTAGGTACGGAACCATGCCCTTCATAACAGCCATCATATATTTTACTTAAGGTTTTTGCCCGGTTTTCATTGAGAAGAAACCCAATGACCACACATTACTTTGAACTGTTGTATGTCATAATTCATATCCAAAAATATCATCTGACTTGAGTATTATGTGCTACATATCGCCTAAAAATATCATCCCACCAGGTGTAAAGTTTCCATTATTAACTCCAAGGGGCAGTATTTTTGTAAACGAGTTTTGAGATGCAATATGTATGTCACACGATATTCTGAGTATGATATTTTTATACCCTACATTCTGAGGCTCCATCACTCAGGAGGCTGGGTGCCATACTATATATTACACACACCTCTCAGCTATCCGTGATAATTAAATATTCACACAAACAAATGCCTGCCACTCGGGAAACACATAAATCTCAAACAGGCCTGCGCGTCTCACTCGTCTACATTATTAAAGGTTACAAGTCTTTGTCTCCCTGACAGTGGGAAGGAGCATCTCCTATTGCTCCAGTAAATGTGCATACATGCCCACCTATTCTGGAGTAGGGTTGATAGCTGTCGGTAATTTACCTGCCTGACCTGCATTTCTATGTCCATGGCAGTAAGAAATTGAGAAAAGCAGTGAAGTCCAATATTTTCCCTTTTGAAGCATAAACATGAAGCTATAAAAAGTATGTGAGACCTGTATGAATGAGTGCTAAATTACTTTTTTGACGCAAACAGAGATAATTACCATGCTACAAATGAATACTGAGAACTCGACACATTTGTTTTAACCCTCCGGCTCTTGGACCTTCCAGAATAGCAAAACATGATTAATTGGCAGGTGTTTTATTCGGAGAAAGGTGGCATTCCTATTTTTGGGCAGTAGATTGCAGTGCAGGAGCAGCATAGGAGAAAGTCAGCAGGAGTGTGATCCAAACCTACTATCCCCAGTAAAAGTCCGCATGATAAAGGGGCTTGCCCAGAGTCCCTCACTGAGAAATATTTGGCTTTGAAACATAACTGTGGGTCTGTGTCGAGACCAAGGTCGTCCCCTGGATGTTAGAGCATTGTCCCACCTCCTGATATGACTTACCCACTGTGGTTTAATGCTCTTTCTGTGGTGACTCGCAGCACACTGCTCATATACTGTCTCGCCAAAGGTCACTAGGTCTTGATTCCGCCAACCTCTTTCCACCTTCCATATCTTGCACCTGGTGAGACGAAGTACTGGACACTGCTTAGGGAAACATACTACCTATGGCTCAGAACTGGCCTAGAGCCAGACCATCAGTACCTGAGTCTGGTCAGCCCTTCGTGATAGGGCCAATCAATGTTGGGGGTGATTTCAAAGTGGAACTCCAAACTGTCTCAATGGAACCTCCACTGCAAGGAGCACACATGTCACATGAGTGTACGCAGGGCCGCTTACTGCAAACAAAATCCTACCATATCTGATTATCTCTGTTAGAAATGGGGTCTCTAGTTGGCAGAGTTTTGCACCCTGTCAAAGTAGGGACCCTCACTTTAGCCAGGGTAAGGGAGTCACACAGCTAAGATAATCCCTGTTCACCCCCCTTGGTAGCTTGGCTCAAGCAGTCAGGCTTATCGCAGATGCAATGTGTGAAGTGTTTGTACACACACACACACACACACACACATACACAAATCTACTACACACCAGTTTAGAAAAAATAGACAATATTTATCTGACTAAAACAAGACCAAAACTTCAAAAATCCAACATACACAAGTAAAGATACACTTTTTCAAAGATTAAATCTTAGTATAGAGCTTAGAAACACAATAGCTCCAACAGGGCTATCACAGCGTCTTGACAGAGTCGCTCCCAACAGTCTGACACCACTCGCAAGGGAGTGTGGGCCGATCATGGAGTCGCACAGACCCTGAGTACATTGGAAAATGATGAGGAAACAAAGATGTTGCACAGAGTCGGGGAGGTGAGGCGTGGCTGGAGCCTGTGCAGCATCAATTCCTTACTGCTATCGGGGTGTTGGTTCCTTACTGCTAGGCAGGGTAGGTGAGGCATTGGTTCCTTACAGTTGCAGGAAAGGTGATGTGGCATCAATGCCAAGGTGTCTTTTCCTTATGACAAGGTGGGGGTCAATGGATCCAGCAGGTCAAGATGCGAGGCCTCGACTTTGCGGTGTTGCAGTCACACTACAGGTCCACAGGTGCTGCAGCACAGTCGGGTGTCATGGACATCAGTCACACAGCACTTGGGCTCACGCTGTGGCAGGACTTAGGAGGTGCTCCGTTGGTGCCAGGCCTCTGTTGCAGGTCACGGTTATTGTACTCAGCGGGGACCACAGCTCTGGTTGCAGGCGGTGGTGCAGATTCTGAGAGCAGCATCAGTTCTGAAATTGTTCTAGAGTCAATGTGCTTAGTTTCTTCTTAGTTGCACCAGCGCTCACTTTCAAGGTCCAATGAACTGGATTTACAAGTCAGAACTTACAGGTGAAGTCTTTGATGGTCTTGAGACTTCTTATCAGGAGACAAGCTCAGTTCAAGCCCTTGGAGAACCTTTGAAAGCAGGATATACAAAGCAAAGTCCATAAAGTCCAGAATGTAGAAAGCAAAGGGGTCCTGTACTTAGACCCATTTCTGTCTTTGAAGTGGTCAAACTTCGAAGAGAAGTCTTTCTAGTGCACCTGGTCCCAGACACACACCAGGGAGTTGGAGACTGCTTTGTGTGAGGACAGACACAGCCCTATTCAGGTGACGTGTCAGCTCCTCCCACCACTCTAGCTCAGGAATACCCATCAGCCAGGTAATTGGCCATCAGGATAAGCAGGGCACACCTCATCCCCCTTTGTGTGACCGTCTAGAGCAGGGTTCTGCAAAGTCGGTCCTGGAGAGCCGGGTCCATGCCAGATTTTTAGCATATCCACTTTTAGAAAAATGTAGAATTATGAAACATCTTGTTTCTACATGTGGATATGCTAACAATCTGGCATGGACCCGGCTCTCCAGGACCGACTTTGCAGAACCCTGGTCTAGAGTGATTGCACAAATAGTCCAACTGTCATTCTGAGCCAGACGTGTATTCAGCAGACTAATAGAGGCACAGAATGCTTAAGCAAGAAAATGCCCACATTCTAAAAGTGGTATTTTCAAACTTATAATTCAAAAAACAACTTCACCAAAGATGTGTTTTTAAATTGTGAGTTCAGAGACCCCAAACTCAACATCTCTATCTGCTCCAAGTGGGAAATTTCATTTAAAAGGCAATCCTCATGTTACCTTATGGGAGAGATAGGCCTTGCAATAGTGAAAACTGAAATTATCAGTATCTCACTATCAGAACATGTAAAACGCACCTGTACATGCCCTATCTTTTAAAATACACTGCACCCTGCCCATGGGGCAGCCTTGGACCTACTTAGGGGTGACTTACAGGCAATAAAAGGGACGGTTTGGACCTGGAAAGTGGGTGCTATTGCCAGGTCGACATGACAGTTTAAGACTGCACAAACAGGCACTTGAAAGGCAGGGCTTGGACATGTTTGCAGGGCTACTCATGTGGGTGGCACAATCAGTGCTTCAGGCCCATTAGTAGTATTTGATTTACAGGCCCTAGGCACATCTGGTGCACTAAATTAAGGACTTACTAGCAAATCAATCATGCCATTCATGGATAAACCAATCACCAATACAGTTTAGACTGAGAGCACTTGCACTTTAGCACTGGTCAGCAGAACTATAGTGCCCAGAGTCCTAAAGCTAGCAAAAACAAAATTCAGCTTAGAATAAAAAACAGGAGGTCATAAGCAAAAAGACGGGGAAACCACACCAAGAGCTGAAAGGTCTAACAATCTCCCTCTTTCTTGCGTCCCAGTCCATACAATATGTATGCTGTCTTCTGGCTCTCAAAGGACGGCTGCCTAGAGATCTGCAAAAAAACATAGTGCGCTTGCTGCAAACACACTTTTTATCTTTCAAAAAATGTAAAACACAATACCCCCTACCCTAATGACATGTTTAAATTTAACAAGCTGCGACTGAACTATAAAAGTAAGGGTTTCAGTTCAACAAGGTGTGAAAAAATGATATAGCTATGCTAACAGCAATACTTTCTTCTTTAGCTGCTAACGCAGACCTTTATTCACAAGGAAAGGACCGTGTGTAAATTAACTCTGTATATGTTAGACTGGTGGAAAGTAGATTCTACATTAAAAATTCCCTCGGAAAAAAGTTGCCCTTCACTCAGAGTAACCGGTAACCTTGTCAGTCATCAGTGGTGGTTTGCTACTCGTCACATTTTTGAGCAGTTGAATAGAAATCGTAGGCACTGCACCAGTGATGTGAATTTTGTCTTTTCTAGCTGTTTGGCACGAATGCAGGAGAATCCCTTGCCAAGCCACAAGACATAATGCGATCAGAATACACGTGGGATCGTTTTCTGTCATTAATCACACTTTATCGTTTCTGGATTTTGATGGGGCTGGCGGGGACTGAACAAAATCAGAAAAAAAGTGCTTGAGCCCAACAGACAGGAATCCACAATTGAAGTGTTGTTAAGAACTATCTAGCATACGTTTCAGTGTTTGCAGTAGGCTGAGTCCTGCTGTTTTATTTTGCATGGTTTCCACAGAAACGGCATGCAGGGCTCCGCGTAGCACTATATTAATTTAGGTGGGGCTAACATTATTGCCCCCTGGATAGGTCCTAAGAACACATTTTATTCTCTTGCAAACAGCCTGGTTAATGTGTCAGCCTGAAAGTGTTTTTTTTATGCCTCCGATCTGTATATCTAATGGTCAGTGCCATGTATTAAATAGGGAGCACCAGAATGTGGTGTGTCTGAACTATGTTATTTTTAGGTTTTTGAATTGTCACGCAAAGGCCCACTTTTCTCCAGAACACTGTGCGTAGGGCAAAAAAGGCACGTTAGATGGAACTATGAAATTAAAACCGTTGGTAGCCTCATTGTTATCTTGATGTCAGTGAGTCTTCGTTTCATTAGCCGTGATATGCCGCTATGCCTTCTGGGAATAAGTTACAGCTACTATATTTAGGATAAGTGCAAAAATAATGTTCTGTGCCTTGGGTTTGGACGCAACCGGTGGAGGATTTATTTACCTGGGAAGCACATGTGCTATGTGCTAAGGTGCCGAGCTGGGTTTGCGACACGATTAAAGACTTTGGGGGTGATTCTAACTTTGGCGGGCGGCAGAGGCCGCCCGCCAAAGTACCCCCAACAGAATACCGCTACGCGGTCAGAAGACCGCCGCGGTTATTCTGTGTTTCCCGCTGGGCTGGCGGGCGACCGCCAGAAGGCCGCCCGCCAGCCCAGCGGGAAACCCCTTCCCACGAGGAAGCCGGCTCCGAATGGAGCCGGCGGAGTGGGAAGGGTGCGACGGGTGCAGTAGCACCCGTCGCGATTTTCAGTGTCTGCATGGCAGACACTGAAAATCTTTTAGGGGCCCTCGCAGTGCCCATGCCATTGGAATGGGCACTGCAGGGGCCCCCAGGGGCCCCACAACACCCCTCACCGCCATCCTGTTCCTGGCGGTCACAACCGCCAGGAACAGGATGGCGGTGAGGGGGTCGGAATCCCCATGGCGGCGCAGCATGCTGCGCAGCCATGGAGGATTCCTCAGGGCAGCGGAAAACCGGCGGGAGACCGCCGGTTTTCCGTTTCTGACCGCGGCCATACCGCCGCGGTCAGAATGCCCTTGGGAGCACCGCCAGCCTGTTGGCGGTGCTCCCGCGGTCGTTGACCCTGGCGTCAATGACCGCCAGGGTCAGAATGACCCCCTTTGTGAGTCTGACTCCCCTATATACCTTTTTACGGGGTGTTTTGTGCTCAGTGTTCTGGACAGTTGTGATGTGTTTTGTCCTGCACGTCACATTAGAGGGCACCGTATACCATTCCACAGTGTACTTGCTTGCAGGTGCATTTTCTAAACACAACAAGATATGTTTTCTTTTGCAATGTTGCAGTAAGACTGGAAACATACCCTTTGAATTCTAACAATGGTTGGCTGACATGGATAAAACTTAGGACATTTCCAGGAGTTAATTGACTGGAGTTAATCGGCAGAAAATAATATATCTGAGATTGCTTTTTTCAGCTGATGTGGACAGAGTTGCCAGCTCAGAAAGTGCTGTTGTGTGCTACATGGTATTGGCACTCTTCACATGGCCACTTTCGGTGAGGAGACATTATCCAACCACGACAGCCATGTGATTTGGATAACCTTACATGTACCTTTCCAAGTCACTTATGGTTTTAACTCAGCGCGGTTTTTCCAACTTCCATGTGAGGCAGCATCAGGTAATTTTGATTGTGATGTTGGGGTGGTTAGGTGTAGTCCCTGAGCCGCTTAGACAAAGTCAGCGCTCCAAATCCACATCCACTCTTCATGCCTGTAGGAAAGTACCATCTTGCCTGTCATGTTACCCCCATATTTCACTGTATATATGTTGTTTTAGTTGTATGTGTCACTGGGACCCTGCCAGCCAGGGCCCCAGTGCTCATAAGTATGTGCCCTGTATGTGTTCCCTGTGTGATGCCTAACTGTCTCACTGAGGCTCTGCTAACCAGAACCTCAGTGGTTATGCTCTCTCTGCTTTCCAAATTTGTCACTAACAGGCTAGTGACTAAATTTACCAATTCACATTGGCATACTGGTACACCCATATAATTCCCTAGTATATGGTACTGAGGTACCCAGGGTATTGGGGTTCCAGGAGATCCCTATGGGCTGCAGCATTTATTTTTCCACCCATACGGAGCTCTGACAATTCTTACACAGGCCTGCCAGTGCAGCCTGAGTGCAATAACGTCCACGTTATTTCACAGCCATTTACCACTACACTTAAGTAACTTATAAGTCACCTATATGTCTAACCTTCACCTGGTGAAGGTTGGGTGCAAAGTTACTTAGTGTGTGGGCACCCTGGCACTAGCCAAGGTGCCCCCACATCGTTCAGGGCAAATTCCCCGGACTTTGTGAGTGCGGGGACACCATTACATGCGTGCACTGTACATAGGTCACTACCTATGTACAGCGTCACAATGGTAACTCCGAACATGGCCATGTAACATGTCTAAGATCATGGAATTGTCTCCCCCAATGCCATTTTGGCATTGGGGGGACAATTCCATGATCCCCTGGGTCTCTAGCACAGAACCCGGGTACTGCCAAACTGCCTTTCCGGGGTCTCCACTGCAGCTGCTGCTGCTGCCAACCCCTCAGACAGGTTTCTGCCCTCCTGGGGTCCAGGCAGCCCTGGCCCAGGAAGGCAGAACAAAAGACTTCCTCTGAGAGAGGGTGTAACACCCTCTCCCTTTGGAAATAGGTGTGAGGGCTGGGGAGGAGTAGCCTCCCCCAGCCTCTGGAAATGCTTTGATGGGCACAGATGGTGCCCATCTCTGCATAAGCCAGTCTACACCGGTTCAGGGATCCCTCAGCCCTGCTCTGGCGCGAAACTGGACAAAGGAAAGGGGAGTGACCACTCCCCTGACCTGCACCTCCCTGGGGAGGTGCCCAGAGCTCCTCCAGTGTGTCCCAGACCTCTGCCATCTTGGAAACAGAGGTGTCTGTGGCACACTGGACTGCTCTGATTGGCCAGTGCTAGCAGGTGACGTCAGAGGCTCCTTCTGATATGCTCTTACCTCTCTTGGTGGCCAATCCTCCTTCCTAGGTAGCCAAACCTCATTTTCTGGGTATTTAAGGTCTCTGCTTTGGGGATCTCACCAGATAACAAATGCAAGAGCTCACCAGAGTTCTGCCAAAGGATCGACCACTGACTGCTCAGGACGCCTGCAAAACCGCAACAAAGTAGCAAGACGACTACTAGCAACCTTGTATCGCTTCATCCTGCCGGCTTTCTCGACTGTTTCCAGGTGGTGCATACTCTGGGGGTAGTCTGCCTCCTCTCTGAACCAGGAGCTCTGAAGAAATCTCCTGTGGGTCGACAGAATCTTCCCCCTGCAACCGCAGGCAACAAAAGACTGTATCACCGGAACTCTGGGTCCCCTCTCAGCACGACGAGCATGGTCCCTGGAACTCAACAACTCTGTCCAAGTGACTCCCACAGTCCAGTGACTCTTCAGTCCAAGTTTAGTGGAGGTAAGTCCTTGCCTCCCCACGCTAGACTGCATTGCTGGGTACTGCGTGATTTGCAGCTGCTCCGGCTCCTGTGCACTCTTCCAGGATTTCCTTCGTGCAAAGCCAAGCTTGGGTCCCCGACACACTAACCTGCAGTGCACAACCTTCTAAGTTGTCCTCCGGCGTCGTGGGACTCCCTTTTGTGACTTCGGATGGACTCCAGTTCACTTTTCTTCCAAGTGCCTGTTCAGGTACTTCTGCGGGTCTGCCTGCTTCTGTGAGGGCTCCCTACATTGCTGGGCGCCCCCTCTGTCTCCTCATCCAAGTGGCGACATCCTGGTCCCTCCTGGGCCACAGCAGCATCCAAAAACCCTACCCGTGACCCTTGCAGCAAGCAAGGCTTGTTTGTGGTCTTTCTGCGTGGGGACACCTCTGCAAGCTTCATCGCGACGTGGGACATCCATCCTCCAAGGGAGAAGTTCCTAGTCCTCTTTTTTCTTGCAGAACTCCAAGCTTCTTCCAACAGGTGGCAGCTTCCTTGCACCTTCAGCTGGCATTTCCTGGGCTCATGCCCACTCTCGACACTGTCGCGACTATTGGACTTGGTCCCCTTGTCTTACAGGTACTCAGGTCCGGAAATCCACTGTTGTTGCATTGCTGGTGTTTGTTCTTCCTGCAGAATCCCCCTATCACGACTTCTGTGCTCTCTGGGGGTAGTAGGTGCACTTTACACCTACCTTTCAGGGTCTTGGGGTGGGCTATTTTTCTAACCCTCACTGTTTTCTTACAGTCCCAGCGACCCTCTACAAGCTCACATAGGTTTGGGGTCCATTCGTGGTTCGCATTCCACTTTTGGAGTATATGGTTTGTGTTGCCCCTATACCTATGTGCTCCTATTGCAATCTATTGTAACTTTACACTGATTACATTACTTTTCTTGCTATTACCTGCATAATTTTGGTTTGTGTACATATATCTTGTGTATATAACTTATCCTCATACTGAGGGTACTCACTGACATACTTTTGGCATATTGTCATAAAAATAAAGTACCTTTATTTTTAGTACTTCTGTGTATTGTGTTTTCTTATGATATTGTGCATATGACACTAGTGGTATAGTAGGAGCTTTACATGTCTTCTAGTTCAGCCTAAGCTGCTTTGCCATAGCTACCTTCTATCAGCCTAAGATGCTAGAAACACCTCTTCTACACTAATAAGGGATAACTGGACCTGGCACAAGGTGTAAGTACCTCTGGTACCCACTACAAGCCAGGCCAGCCTCCTACATTGGTTGTGCAGCGGTGGGATAAGTACTTGTAACTACTTACCACTTTGTCATTGTGTACTTTTCATAAGAGAATAATATACAAAACAAGTTCAGTGTATGTACACCTAACCAAAAAGTTTTGCTTTTCTTCTCTCAAACTTTTTACAAAGTTCTGAAAAGTTTCTCTAAACTTCTAAAAGTTTCTAAAAGTTAGAAAAAGTTTTTTTCTCTGTTCTTTAAAAAGTTCTGAAACTTTTTCTTTCTTCTCACGGTCTCTAAACCTTCTTCTATCATGTCTGATGTAGAGTCTGCTCTTAAAAAATGGTCAATACTACCTATGACAATTTGAATTACAAGAGCCTAAGGAGTCTCTGCTTAGATGGAGGTTTAGTGATAGCAAAGAACCCTACAAAAGAGTTTCTATATAACATGCTTATTGTGAATGATGAGTCCCAAGCAGGCACTTCAAATGAGAAGTTAATAGATGGCTCCCATTCTGACTCAGGGGATCTCCTTGAGGGAGGTGGGGAGGGTTCTGTTCCAAATCTGCCCCTTAGCAGACCACTTAGTAATGCTAGTAGTAATGGAGGCTCCCATCATAGTAGGGGTGTCTTTATTCCTGGAGGCCAAATTGTTAGAGTACAGTCAGTTAGGGACAGATCTCCCTCTGTTGTTTCCAATTTATCTTCTGTGTCCAAGCATTCCCAACCCACCCACCCTCCCAGCGACCCTCTACAAGCTCACATAGGTTTGGGGTCCATTCGTGGTTCGCATTCGACTTTTGGAGTGTATGGTTTGTGTTGCCTCTATACCTATGTGCTCCTATTGCAATCTATTGTAACTTTACACTGCTTGCATTACTTTTCTTGGTATTACCTGCATAATTTTGGTTTGTGTACATATAACTTGTGTATATAACTTATCTTCATACTGAGGGTACTCACTGAGATACTTTTGGCATATTGTCATAAACATAAAGTACCTTTATTTTTAGTACTTCTGTATATTGTGTTTTCTTATGATATTGTGCATATGACACCAGTGGTATAGCAGGAGCTTTACATGTCTCCTAGTTCAGCCTAAGCTGCTTTGCCATAGCTACCTTCTATCAGCCTAAGCTGCTAGAAATACCTCTTCTACACTAATAAGGGATAACTGGACCTGGCACAAGGTGTAAGTACCTCTGGTACCAACTACAAGCCAGGCCGGCCTCCTACAATGCCCCTGCCCCAACCCTACAGGACCACACTGTGGAATAATTACAAGCTTGGCAGGCTAGCACACCTTCCTGTGAAGGCTTAGGTGAAAAAATCGACCCAAAATTATCGTAGATGACTATACGAGTTCCGGCTGATAAGTATTTGGGGGTCAGTGTGGGCTCCCAGACATAATTAGTTTCCTCCCCCACTTATAAAAAATTGCATGCTAATTATTTTTTTTTAAACAAAAAAACGGCGACCAATCTTCCATGCAGCCGTGGCATGGTGGGCTGGACAGCTTTGTGTAGGTTTCCATATGCTTCTGCCAGTTTGAGCAGTGCTTTAAGTATGAGAAAAAAGGGGGATGGGGCCTCCAGGACTATGGAAAATAAGTGTAACTAACATTTGTTTACACAATGCGTTGTCGATGTTATTAGGGACATGACCCGAAACGTGTGGGCTAGAATCTAGTGCTTGACAGTGGACCATCTGACCAGTATTAAGGTGACTCTGTAAGTTTTGTGGTAGTACATTCAGGCATATACTGCAACAACAAACTCATACATGTAAAGCGAGCTAGACCTCTTGGCGTTGTCAATGCTTGTGAGTACTGATTCAATACCAGATAAAGAAGTAACAGCGATGTCAGTTCTTACAATAGAAAATGTTTCAATTCTGAAAATATCAGACCATGAATTCAATATTACAAAGGTCTGTGGAAGGGGAAGTGGTCTACTGAATGGTTCATTATCTCCTGCTCTCCCCTTCACTTCAATTTCCTCTCACTCGGAGGTAGTCGCTTGCATCCCTTTTCTTCCTAAATGGCTCTTTCTGAAACTGTTGCTCTGCATGTCTTACACGTCATCTCCTTCCTCTTCATTACTGCCTTTTCACTCTGTTTCTCTGCATGTAGTTCCTTACATCCCCTTAAGCATCCCCTTCACTCTCTCTCACAAACATACAAACACGCATGCCTCCTCTCCTCGCCTCTAAACACATTTTGTTTTGTTTTGATGGCATCAATATTTCAACAGCTGTATTATTCTTTCTTTACTCACTTTCCTAGAAGAAACTAACTGTAATTGGCGCAGACGTTACCGTACTCTGCAAAGAGACCAAAGATTGGACGAGCATATTCCTGACACCTTATGACCTACTGACAGGCACAATCAGAACTGCTTTTACCCTCAACTTCACAGCTCTCAATCATGCCCCCTCGTGAACACCCACCCACAACCTGAACTCACATATATTGCAACCCCTGATGATGTAAGGAAGCACCTTATAGTGGGTTCTTCAGAATCCCTAGGTTGATGGTTAATCCAGTGTTCGTTGCATATTTTTGGTTACTGGGTTTAGTCTTGCTTCACGCCACTCAGCAAACTATTTGCATTACAAAAACAAACGTCCAGAGGGAGAGTTTGTTTTGTTTTTGTAAAACAAGTTGCTAATGACCCTGACACCGGTTGAGTTTTCTCCCACAGAGTGGGGGTCATTTGTCTTTTTTTTCTGATCAGGACTGCGAGGCTTACTCTGGCGGTCCCAAACAGAAACAAGCATTTGTAATGCAGTGGGTCTAGTGTTTGCTTGAGTTAGAGGTATTAACGTTGTTATTTCCTAAATGGCCTTGCCGCATATATTGAAAATGAAAAGTAAAACAGTTGACATAAGTGAGCCAATTTAAAGCGCCACAGCCGCCATGAAAGTCAAGGAGAGACACAAAAGGAAAAAGAAGTTCGCTCGCAGTCAAACGTATCGGCAAACATGCAATTATCCATGTAACAGGGACGGTGTCCAAGGCGGTACAAAACTATCCCAAAGAGGGACAATTTAGCAATGATAACAAATAATTTTTGAAAGGCAAGCCCATGAACGAGTGATAGTGATGGGCTTGCAGTGGGCATGGTTAAAAACCCACAGATAGATTACAACAGGTCTAAGCGCTTGTGCTCTCGACCTCAAAAGTACATCAGACCATCTGCGCTAAATAGGGTGGACGGTATGCTGGACTTACACTGTCAGCACACTTCCTTCGGGTCGTCGGTGTAAGGTTTTCGTTGGTGGAGTCAGTGTGGGCAGCTCTGACAATAACACAACAGTTTTTCCCATTCTAAATGGATTGGGTGGACCATCAGTTTAATGGACCGAGTGAGCACTCAGCCACGATAAGGGCATAAATAAGGCCCCTAGACTTTACATGACAAAGTCATCAGTGTGATTCTCGTTCATTGATTCAATAAGAGTTTAGCCTTATCTGGCATTAATTTCCTTCTGTAATTTCAGATAGATTTGGATGTTTCTTGCCTTCAATTCGAAGGAGTTCCATAATTGTGTTGCTTGTACAGAGAATACGGCTCCTCCAATACTCTTGTTGTTGTTGAGGAGTTGGATAGCACACGTGATTGTCAAGAAATAAGTATTCTGTTCGACTTTCATGTTGGAAACTTAGCTTGGGGGACAATAGGGCTTTGCCTTAGATGGCTCAGTGAATGATGCAGAGTGTCTTAAAGGCAAAGAGATCCTCTGACTACAGGAAGCAAGTGAAACTTGGAGTTCAGGTGTGTTGTGTTCCCATGGGCAAGCATGTATCATGTCTTTAAGGGCATGTCTTGTTCTTTAAGGGCCTTGTTTGTAATAGCATTGCAGTAGGCCTGCTAGGCATGAACATGTGTAAGGTACTACACACTGTAGGGGCTACATATATGGTTAAACTGAATTATTTTCTGTCTTTCTGTTTTTCATGTTGTTATGCTCTCTAGGGGCTAACCATATGGTTAGAGGACCATGGGCCATATGTACGAACACATTTTCCCATAGACACAGAATGGGCAAAACTGCTTGCTACATCTGGCTCCATGTTTTTTAGAAATGCTATTTTTATTAAGGTGTTCTCTAGGGGTAATTCTGAACATTACAATCAAGATACTACAGTATTCGCTGCACTCAGAACCTTGCCCATGATGTTTAGCGGGGCATTCCTCTTACAAAACATGGTTGCCCATAACTCACCGTGTCATGGTCCTACGACAGTGGGACCACCATCAAACTGTTCAGCACAACTCATTCTTTCTATCTAGGGCCTCTCTGGATCCTCACACTAGGTTGGGGGGTGCAAAATAATAATTCCCCCCCACAAGTCAGTGTCTTTTTAAGTTCTCTCATGGCTGGAACTTTTGTTTTATACTTGGGAGCAGTTTGTGTTGTAAAGGTCGTGTTTGTAATATTATTCTAGTAGGTCTGCTAGGCCTGAAAATGTGTAATGCACTACGTCCTCTGGGGACTAAATATATGGTTAAACTGCATTACATTCTGCTATTCTGTTTTCAAGGGCTGACTATATGGTTACATAACCATGATTCCTACAAGTGTTATTTTTATAGTGGTGTCCTCTAGGGGCTGTTCCGAGCATTACAGTCAAGGTACTACAATATTTGCTGCACTCTGAAACTCGCCCCATAATGTTTTGTGGTGCATTCCTTTTACAAAACTATTTTCCCCATTCCCCATAACTCACCCCATGATGTGCTCTTTCTGTTTAGGTCATCTCTGGGTCCTCACTCTAGGTGGGGGTGGGCAAAATAATAATATAAAACATAATAAACAATGGCAATATTTTCATTTTTTGCTGCAGATAGAGGAATAAGGTAAATGAAAGTGCTTTAGTTATATACAGGGCCACTGTAATTATGTGGCGGAGAGGGCCAAATTATGCTGCAGGGTTGACCAATTTCTGTGGCAAGAAAAGTCCAGTTATGCTTTTACAACTCCAATAGCTCTAACTCAAGCAAATGCAAGATCTATTGCATTTCAAATCCTTGTTTATTCTGTTGGTGGGAGATAACTCTTCAGTGCTATTTAAAAGTGAGGTGATCATTCGGAAGACTGGAGGAAGTGAGTTCCACTGAAGGGGTACTGGAAGTTAAAATGAGGGGAATCTAGGGCCTTATGTACAAATTTTCTATTCACAAAAAGTGTGTGCAAATTGCACATGTTTTGGCACGTTGAAAGGAATTTTGCAAATGGACGTACGTACTAATAGGTTAGTTCACAAAGTTCTGAATCGTAACAGATCGTAATTCGTCCTACCTTATTACTATGCATGAGGCAGGCCGCAAATAGCAGCCCACTGGTACTGTGTAAAGTCACAGATATAGTGGCCTGCTGAAGTCAGCAGACCACCATGTGTGTGATTGCTTTTAAATAAAAGGAAAACAGGACACATTTAAATTTAAAAAAAACTGAAAATGTAAACCTTTTTAATGAGGAGGGACCCCTGTCTATTCCTAAAAAATAAGTTGTCAACATTCTTAAAGAGGAGGATCCCCTG
Organism: Pleurodeles waltl; assembly: GCF_031143425.1. Taxonomy (NCBI): domain Eukaryota; kingdom Metazoa; phylum Chordata; class Amphibia; order Caudata; family Salamandridae; genus Pleurodeles; species Pleurodeles waltl. The sequence goes on from NC_090437.1 coordinate 177,933,112, forward strand.
TGGACCACCATGTAAATTTGTGACTGTCTTACCATCAATTTTGAAATAGTGGTAAAATATTAATGTTTTGTGACAGAATGTCAGTCGCAAAACATTAATGCATGCCTTAAGGAATCAGTATTTGAAAGAGACAAACTTAACACTCTGCTTTAAAAAAGTGATTCCTTAGTGTTTAGCTAACCCATTTAACAACTTGGAAAACCTCTTCCGAATCGGTAGTTAGCTTTCGTACATTGCAAAAAGTATTTTAGCTGTCACAAACCCTCAAATCTAACAATAATATACTTTGTTCATCAGGCCCGTAGATGCAGTGTCTGGAGGTTTGGGTATGGTTAGGAGATTTTCATGGGTGGATATTAGTTTTGGGGCAGGGCTGTAGCAAGATAAGGGGTCAATAAGGAACTTTGGGGATTAATGATAGCCTATAATACCCTTATGAGTGGTTTGTAGACATCCCTGTTTTAACAGAGTGTCAGCCATCTTGATGACTGTAAGGTGAGATAGGTGAATGCTTTGTGAGGAGATATATGGTGCTGATAGTGAGGACCATGTCCTGTAAGGAGGAAAGAAGGCTGGGAAGGCTCATTAGTATACTTTTGAAGTTGTGCAGTGAGTTGATTTGTTGTTTGGCTGTGTATAGTGGAATGGATCAGCAAATCTTTCAAATGTTCACAAATTGGTGATTAACTGCTGTGGCAGTCATGGTGAAGTAGGCAAAGGTCAGTGTTAGAAATAGGGTCTTTGGTTGGCAGTCAGGTTACCTCGTGTCCAAGCAAGAACCCTCACTCTAGTCAGGGTAAAGGAGAATCACCCTCAGTTAACCTACGCTCACCCCCTTTGTATCTTGGCACGAGCAGGCAGGCTTAACTTCAGAAGCAATGTGTAAAGTATTTGTACCAACACACACACTAACCCAGTGAAAACACTACAAAATGACACAACACAGATTAAGAAAAATAGGTAATATTTATCTAAACAAAACAAGACCAAAACGACAAAAATCCAACATACACAAGTCAAGATGTGAATTTTAAAAGGAATGAGAGTCTTAATTCTTAGAAAACAGTGAGAACACTGTTATTGCACAAAATGACCTAGGTAACGTCAAAATAAAGCAGCACAGGCGAGTATGCATTGAAAAAGACCAGTGATGCATCGATTTCTTACTCGCAAGTGAAACTGTGCATTGTTCCTCCTCCGGTCGCACTGTGTGGAGGCTTGTGTCATTAACAGCAGCTGCTGTAGGTGTTGCACGTTGTTTCCCCAGCTGATTTGCATCGATCTCCCTGCCGCGATGCAGGCGGAGCGTTGATTTTATCCATCAGGCAGGTGGCATGTCGTTTATCAGCTGCAGGGAAGGCGAGGGTGGTGCGTCAAAAGTTTCCCCAGCACAGCGGTCTTTGTGTGGATTGCTGTTCTTTTCAGCTAGCTGCACCTTTCAAGGGCCCAGAGCAGGTTAGGGCACCACTTGGCAGGCAGGACTCTCAGCAGAAAGCCCAGGTGCTGGGAGAGAGAAGTCTTTGTTGTCCCTGAAACTTCAACAACAGGAAGCAAGCTCAGTTCAAGCCCTTGGAGATTATTCACCTGTGGGAAGTCACACAAAAGTCAGTCTTTGTCCTCTCTCAGGCAGAATCAGCTACTGCAGGCCAACCCAGCAAAGCACAGTCACAGGCAGAGGGGCAGTACTCCTCCTCCAGCTTCCCCAGCTCTTCTCCTGGGCAGAGGTTCCTCTTGGTTCCTGAAGTAATCTGATTTTCAGGGGTTTTGAGGCCACCACTTATACTCCTTTCTGCCTTTGAAGTAGGCAAACTTCAAAGGAGAGTTTCTCTTGTTTGTAAGATCCTGCCTTGCCCAGGCCAGGCCCCAGGCACACACCAGGGAGTTGGAGACTGCATTGTGGAAGAGCAGGCACAGCCCTTTCAGGTGTAAGTGACCACTCCTTCCCTCCCTCCCAGCACAGATGGCTCATCAGGACATGCAGGCTACACCCGAACTCCCTTTGTGTCTCTGTCTTGAGGAGAGGTGCAAACAGCCCAACTGTCAAACTGACACAGACAGGAAATCCACAAACAGGCAGAGTCACAGAATGGTTTAAGCAAGAAAATGCCTACTTTCTAAAAGTGGCATTTCTGCTGTATACAATTACCTGTGGATTCCTCACCTTATGAATTCTCCCATGTGCCAGCATCCGTCGGAAAATCTTCTTCCCAGCTCTCCACGTCGACGAGGACGTCACAATTGCACGGTTCCACGCGACTCCGTCTGACGTCACCGTGCCAATAAGAGGTTCTCTGCGGCGTGCTGACGTTAGTTCCTTTTTATCGGTGCCTTTGACGCTAACGTTTTTCTCCTAGCTCTCGCTACTGTTGAAGGTGTTCCATCTTGTTACTAGTTACGATCCGGTTTCTAGTTACAATGTCTCCTCCTAGGAAGACGGGATTTAAGCCATGTCGAGAGTGCGGGGTCGCATGTCGGTTACTGACCCTCATGATGATTGCCTTTGGTGTCTGAGCTCCGAGCATGACGTCGAGGAGTGTGCATCCTGCCAGAGCATGGATCCTAAGGCTCTGAAAGAGAGAGAGGCCAAACTCTTTTTGGCTGAGGCGAAGAAGGGGCATAAGAGTCATCACAGGTCCTCTTCCCATACTTCGTCGAAGAGACACAAGAAGCAACGTCGTCATGACTCTTGGCGTCATTCGGCTCGGAGCCGTTCAAGATCAAGGTCTCCATCTTGGCGGTGCCGACCAACATGGGAGATTAGTCTGACTGTGACTCCACAACCTCAGAGCCCTCAGGCTTCTCCAGCGCCGTCAGTCTTCGAGGTAGTTGCACCTCCGGAGAGTCCTCGATTTTCACCTGCTGCACATGATTCGGATGTTCAGCAAGCGCAGGTGCAACATGGAGACCAGCGGTATCCTGCTTTCCCGGCTCCAGGAGCGGATCTGGTGGCATTTGTAAATGCCATGTTTTTGATGTTTCATGCTATGGCCCCTGCTGGTGCACGGGCTGGTCCCACGGGTCCGTTAGCATTTTCATTGGGCTCCCCGGCTCCTTACAAGGTGGCGCAGTTTATGCCCTTCTCTCCGGCTGAGGGTGCCGATTCGGTGCCGATGACGTCGCCTTGAGGTCCTGCGGTTCCGATGACGTCACCTTCCAGACCTATGGCACCGATCTCATTGCCCCATCAGTCGATGGCGATGATGGAGCCTCAAGTGTCCACTGCACCATTGGCATCCGCTCCGGCACTGGATCCGGATATTGGATTAGACCGCAGCCAACCTTCCTCTCCTGTTCCGCGCCTTGCAGTTTTGAAGCCAATGTCATCGACATCGGCCAATTCTATGTCAATGCCGAGGTTAGAGGCCAGGCTGAGGTCGCGTAGAAAGGCCTTGAGACTTTTAGAAGAGGAAGAGTACCAGCTGCAGTTGTTGGAAGAAGGGGAGATTGTGGAGCCCTTGGGAGAATATAAAGGGCTGGATTCAGCCAGTGGGCTTGAAACTTCCCCGGAATGGGACCTGTCTTCGCCAGGGGAGTTCACAGAGGAGGCGGCCTCCTTCCATACTGTGATTAGGAAGGCAGCAAATTTTGGGGATCTTCCGTTGCCTGCTGCAGAGATCAAAACTAACATTCTGACGGTGGTCCTACACCCTTCTTCAACTTCGACGGATCCATTGCTTCCGTTTAATTATGCTCTTAGAGAGCCCATCTTAGAGCTATGGAGGAAGCCTGTGTTGTCTCCTGCTGTCAATAGGTCTGAGGCAAGGAGGTACATGGTGGCGCCTGGAGATCCGGGGTTCTTATCAAAACATCCTACCCCGGAGAGTCTGGTTGTTCAGGCCTCTTATTCCACACGGTCTGCACCAGGCTCCTTCCCTGTGATTCCATCGGACAAGGAATCCAAAAGGATGGAGCAGTTGGCAAAGAAAACTTTCTCTTTTTGCAGTATGGATCTCAAGGCGGCGAATGCTACCTGTGTTCTTGGTAGGTACGTCCACGCCCTGATGGATTCGGCTAGGGTTATGGTTTCTGCTGCAGGGACAATTTGGTGAACTCCTATCGGATGCTCAGGCTGCAGCAAAACAGATAATCCAGTCTGGCCTGGATTCCACAGACTCGGTGGCCAGGGCAATGGGTACCTCTATTGCTACCAGGAGGCACGCATGGTTGAGGTCTTCTGGTTTTTCCTCTGATGTGCAGACTGCTCTATTGGACTTGCCCTTCGATGGGGAAAAACTTTTTGGTGATAAAGCTGACTCTGCCCTAGAGCACTTTAAAGACGATCGGGCCATGGCGAAGTCTTTGGGTCTGCAAGCCTCCTCTGCTACCACTTTCAGGTCCTTTCGGAGGTTCAGGGGGTTTGGGCGTGGAGTCGTTTACCGTGGGAGACCCCAGTCCACGGTCCAACAGCCTGCCAGCCTCCCATATCGATCCTTTAGAGGGTGGGGGAGGGTTCGGACAAGAGGGGCCACCCAGCAGCACCCTGCATTATCCTCTTCCTCTGGAGGGCAACACCAAGGGAAGCAGCCCTAGTTTTCTCCCCATTTTTGACCACGCTTCTCCTGTAGGAGGAAGATTGCGTCGTTTTCTCCACGAGTGGGAGCTAATTACATCAGACTCCTGGGTTCTGAACATTGCAAGGAAAGGATATGCTCTCCCTCTTCAGGAGTTTCCCCTTCCCATCCCTCCCAGTCCCTCGTTTTGTTCGGAAGACCATCTTTTGTTGTTCCAGCAGGAGGTTCAGATTCTGTTTTCGAAAGGTGCGGTGGAGTTGGTTCTGGAGCAGGAAAGGGGTCAGGGTTGTTATTCAAGATATTTCCTGATCCCTAAGAAGGACGGTCGTTTGAGACCAATCCTAGACCTGAGGATTTTGAATTGGTTCCTCCAACAGGAAAAAATCAAGATGCTGACTCTGGCACAGGTACTTCTGGCGTTGAAAAAAGAAGATTGGATGGTGTCTGTCGACCTGCAGGATGCTTACTTTCATATCCCTATACTCAAGTCGCACAGGAAGTATCTCCGGTTTGTGGTGGGGTTGCAACACTACCAGTTTGCGGTCCTTCCGTTTGGTCTTACTTTAGCAACTCGAGTCTTCACGAAGGTGATAGCAGTGGTGGCAGCAAGTCTCAGAAGGAAGGGGATAGCAGTATTCCCTTACCTGGACAAATGGTTGATCAAAGCCAAGTCTCCAGAGCTTGTATTGCATCACTTGCAGATGACAATTCAGTTGTTGTTCAGTCTGGGTTTTACGATAAATGTACCCAAGTCTCACCTGGAGCCCTCTCAACGCCTCCTGTTCATAGGGGCAGTACTGGATACTACATTGAATCGGGCCTATCTTCCGCCTCAGCGGATTCAGGACATCCAGGCGTTGATTCCAATGTTTCAAAATGGAGCGGTTTTTCCAGTCCTCAAGGTCTTACGCCTGCTCGGTCTGTTCACTTCTTGCGTTCTGTTGGTCACTCATGCACGTTGGCACATGAGGGCTTTCCAATGGTGCCTCTGCAAGCAGTGGTTTCAGCACAAAGAGGATCTCGAGGAGTCGATAACGATCTCCAGAGACGCTGCAGCAGGACTACGATGGTGGGCTGTGGACGGCAACCTTTCTCAAGGAAGGCCATTTTCACTGCCGCCTCCGGTGGCCACGGTCATGACGGATGCTTCCACTCGAGGGTGGGGAGCTCATCTGGGGGACCTGGAGATCAAAGGTCTTTGGTCTCCAGTGGAACAGACTTTTCATATCAATATGTTAGAATTGCGGGAGACACGTCTGGCTCTCAAGGCCTTCCTCCCGTCCCTTCGCGGTCAGTCAGTTCAGGTCCTGACGGACAACACTACCGCAATGTGGTATATAAACAAGCAGGGAGGAGTAGGGTCGTATCTTCTCTGCAGAGAAGCTCTGCGACTCTGGTCCTGGCTTCGGGACCATCAGATTTGCTTGGTAGCAAATCATCTGGCCGGAGTGCTCAATGTACGGACACTCTCAGTCGACATGTTTTCAGCCGATCACGAGTGGCGTCTCCATCCGGATCTGGTCCTGTATATCTTTCAGATGTGGGGTTTTTCAGGGTTTTTCAGGGATAGATCTGTTTGCCACTCATGAGAACACGCACTGCCCCTCATTCTGCAGCCTCCAGTATCCGGTGCAAGGAGCTTTGGTGAATGTGTTTCAGATCTCTTGGTGCAACCAGTTGCTTTATGCATTTCCCCCCATACCCTTGATTCCTCGGGTTCTGAGGAAGATTCGCCAAGATCGGGCTCAGGTCATTTTAATAACCCCGGAGTGGCCAAGAAGGGTGTGGTACACGGACCTTCTCCAACTCTCGCTGTGCCCTCCGCTCCCTCTCGCTCTCAGAGCAGACCTCCTCTCGCAGTCGCAAGGGCAGGTTCTACACCCCTACCTCCAAAGCCTGCACCTTCATGCCTGGAGATTGAACGGGGCAACCTGAATTCTTTTTCTCTCCCACCAGATGTAGTAGATGTTATTCTATCAGCCAGGGAACACTCCACTAAGACCGTTTATGCCGGTAGGTGCGCAAAATTCGTGGCTAAGCAAATTGATCATTTGAGGGCCCACCTCTCCGATATTCTGTTATTTGCTTTAGATTTAGCACAGAAGGGTTGTGCAGTTGCTACTGTTAAGGGCTATTTGGCGGCATTGTCAGCCTTTCTTTGTCTCCCGGAACAGCCCTCTTTGTTTAAATCGCCTGTTGTTATTAGGTTCTTAAAAGGTTGAAATAATAGGTTTCATCCCACTCCTTTTCATATGCCTCAGTGGGATCTGAATCTCGTTTTAACTTTTTTAATAGGGTCACCGTTCGAACCCATGCATTCTTGCCTGCTAACATTTTTAGTTCTTAAAAGGGTTTTCCTGGTAGCTCTAACCTCGGCTAGGCAGATTGGTGAGCCTCAAGCTCTTTCTGTTAACCCCCCCTTTTGTCAGGTGCTAGCCGGCGCCTACAGGGCCGATCGGGAGATTGTAGTCATTAAGGACTACACTTCCCATGAAGCCCAGCGCGGTAGAGATCGCGTAAAAGTCGGCGCACCCTGGAAAGGGTGTGCGTTATTTGTGCTAATGAGGCAGGTCGGAGCCTCAACGAAGTAGGAGCGGACGGCGTTCCCCAGGGGGGAATTCATCGGCGGCCCGAAAAGAGGAAGGAGATTCAGCATGGACCCCTCCTGGAAACTGACCTTTTACCGGTAGAAGGAGTTCCGAGCTGCTCCTCCTTTCGAATTCCGAGTAATAAGAAGGTGGTAAGCAGCAAGCTTGCTACTTGCCGGAGGCGATCGCCTTTCTTTATTCCTGCATTCCTTACGGCCAGGTTGGGGGTGACTGTCATAAATTGGAGCACTTTACCTTTGAGGTACCATAATAAAGGAACGGCGATCTTATGAGACATAATCTTTTGGCTTTTTTTTGGCGGCGATTCAGAATGAGATTTACTGTTTGCAGGATTCCAAACAGCCGGGACAAATAATTCTTGTCAACATTCACTGAGATATGAACGAAGTACTTCTTCAAATATACGTGACATTAACGAAAGGCTTAGTGGGTTAACTGAATCATAGGAAGAAGTACAAAAATAGATTTTCTTCACCTTATTCTTTCTCCTCATGTTCGTTTCGTTATACGTTCTGTAGTATTGTTTAGGAGGAAGGGCGGTGAGGCCCTTAGGTGATTATTAGTGGCCGTAGGTCGCTGGGGGCATCCATTGGGGATGCTGATGGAACATAGTCAGGTTTTGGACTAGTTCTGCCCTTATGAGTTATGGGCAGTCCAGGTCGTTTTGGTTTTAGTGAGACCTTATGAGAATAGACAGACAATGTGATAATTAACACTGTGTATTTTTCTTTACAGTTATCCCGTCCCTGCTGATCCTTCCCCTTCCTTCCCTCGCTTGATTACTCCAATGCACTGTGGTTTTTTTTATCAGTGACTTGGTGGTGTCAGGAGGTGGACCTTGTTTGCATCACACCGAGTCAGAGGAGTACCTACACCGTGACAGAATAACGCACCCACGAATAATACTCCTCCTGCTCGGTGTAATGCAAAGATGGCATCTATGGATGATGTCTTACAGGCGTTAGTGTTAGTGCAGCAAGAGTTGGCAGATTCTAGGGTGGAGGCAGCGGCACTAAGGGACAAGGTAGAAAGGCTGACTAGGAATCCCTTCGATGCCTCAGCATCTACACCGCAGATAACCGTGAACGTCTCCCCTCCAATTCCTTTGGCCAGTCCGGAACGGTTTTCAGGGGACCCCAGGAAAGTTCAGGCCTTTTTAACGCAGTTGTCTCTCCAATTCTCATGTAGACCGGCGTCTTTTCCCTCTAACCTTTCCAGGGTAATGTTCGCTATTTCTTATCTCTCGGGAGATGCAGCCAACTGGGCAGTGCCGTTAGTTTGAAACGATGACCCATTATTATCGGATTGGAATGCCTTTCGGTCGGCCTTTGAGAAGGTGTTTGATCACAGAACAACCACCTTTAGTGCTGATAGAGAATTGCTGGAACTGAGACAGGGGAGGTCTGACCTGGTTACCTATCTTACCACCTTCAATAGACTGGTAGTGGAATCAGAGTGGCCAGAGGAGAAGAGAATGTCTCTCTATTATCAAGGATTAAGAGACGACATGAAGGATATCCTAGCCCAAATAGATCCACAGCCTTCCACGTGTACTGAACTTGTGAATCTTACCTTGAGATTGAATCATCGGCTAGCAGAGAGAAGGGGAGAGCGTAGAGCGGGTGATAGGCGGCCGGTCATTCCAGAAAGAGAGGGGCGACCAGTTCCTAATTCCCCTGATTTATGCGGGGAACCTATGGAAGTGGGAGCCGTTAGGGCACCTCTGTCAAAGGCCGAAAAAGAGAGTAGGAGGGTACAGGGGTTGTGCATGTATTGCGGCAGGAAGGGTCATTATGTGAGAGAATGTCCCCAAAAACCAAGAAAAAGGTTCTCCTACTCCCCCACTCAAAAGGCCGCGGTGACGTCAGGGAAGATATCAGAGAAAGAGGATTTGCCCTTTATAGAACCCCTATCAGGGTTCCGGTTGACTTCTTTGACCCTCTTGCCACCAGAAGAAAAGGCGTCACACCTGTTGTTATCCGTAGAGCTGGTGTCCCAAGATCGAAACCATCCTGTATGGGCAATGATAGACTCAGGAGCCACGGGAAATTTCATAGATGAAGGGGTGGTTAAGAGACTGGGACTTCTGAGAATTCCAAGAAAGAACCCCGAAATTGTGTTGGCAGTTGACGGTACACCACTGAAGTCTGGACCCCTTACTGAACAAACTGAGGATGTGGGGTTGGTTTTCAGTGGAGTATCTCCGGCACGCAGAGAAATAATCAGGCTAGATATAATAGAGGCTCCTCAGTATGAAATAATTTTGGGAATGCCCTGGCTAAGAAAGAGCAATCCTGTTATCGATTGGCAAGCCAAGACGGTTAGTTTTCAGTCCGTGAGGAGTGAGAAAGTCGGTTCCTTATATGATAACCCCCCCGCGTTAGCGTTGGCTCAAGGGTTACAGTTGGCCACAGTGGTGGAGAAAGCGGTGATATTGCCCTCTGTTTACGCCAAGTTCAAGGATTTGTTCGACGAAGGTCAGGCGGAGACATTGCCACCCCATCGTATATACGATTGCAAGATAGATTTGATTCCGGGAGCACTCCTTCCTTCTTGTAGGGTATATGCTCTATCAGACCCAGAAACCAAACATTTGCGAAGATATCTGGACCGTTTCCTGGAAATCGGGTTCATTAGACCATCTTGTTCTCCGGCAGCTTCTCCACTCTTTTTCATAGCTAAAGCGAATAAAGAGTTGAGAACCTGCATCGATTATAGAATGCTGAACAAGAACACGATAAGGAATAGATACCCTCTTCCCCTCATTCCGGTGTTATTGGAACAGGTGAAAGAGGCAACTATCTATACAAGGTTAGATCTGAAGGGGGCTTACCATCTGGTCAGAATCCGTGAAGGGGATGAATGGAAGACGGCGTTTAAGACCCGTTATGGCCTGTTTGAATACTTGGTAATGCCGTTCGGGTTGTGTAACGCCCCGGCGGCTTTCCAATACTTTTTGAACGATGTTCTCAAAGAATACGTAGATCACTTTGTGATCGTCTATATAGATGACATATTGGTGTATTCTACCTCCTTAGAGCGGCACATGGAACATGTTTCCCTAGTACTCCAAGCATTGCAACAGCACCATCTTTATTGCAAACTGAGCAAATGCGAGTTCCATGTACAGAAGGTTGAGTTCTTGGGGGTGGATTTAAGCCCGGAAGGGTTCTGCATGTCGACAAGAAAAATACAGGCGGTTCAAGAGTGGCCAGTGCCCACTAGTGTGAGAGACGTGCAATGCTTCCTGGGGTTTTCTAATTACTATAGAAGATTCATCTGTCATTTTTCCCACATTGTGTCACCTATAACAAGGTTGCTAAGAAAGGGAGTGTCTTTTGTTTGGTCAGAAGAGGCAGAGGAGGCCTTCTGCTTCTTAAAACAGGCCTTCTGCTCAGCGCCTATACTCCAGCATCCACAGCCAGAAGTACCTTTTATAGTCGAAGCAGATGCCTCGGATATAGCCATTGGGGCTGTGTTATCCCAAAGAAACAAGACCTCAGGACAGCTTCATCCGGTGGCGTTTTTATCTAAGAAGCTATCTGCTGCGGAACTCAATTATACGGTGGCAGAAAAAGAACTACTAGCCATCAAGAAGGCATTTCAGGAATGGAGACACCATCTCTGGGGGGCCCAACACCCGGTCACGGTATATACTGATCACCGAAACCTGCAGTATATGAAGGAGGCTAGACAGCTTACCCAGCGGCAAATGAGGTGGATGCTGTTCTTTTCAGAATATGAGTTTGTAGTAACCTTCCGTCCGGGGGTCGACAATCGCAAGGCAGATTCACTGTCTAGACAAAGGGACGCGAGGAACGTCACTTCAAGACCTGATGAAGCAATCATCCAACCGGAAAAAGTGCTTTGTGCCCTTCATATATCTCACTTCCTAGAAAAGGTCTCTAAGCATAAGTCTGCTGCTCAGTGGAAGGAGTGGGCCGAAGTAAGTCAGGACCGTACCCTTAAGCACGGAATACCGTTGCAAGGTAATCGTTTGTATTTACCAACACCTGAACTTCGAATGCAAGCCTTCAATTGGTGTCATGATGCGGTAACAGCTGGTCATCCGGGGTACACCAAAACTGCGCAAATAGTGCAACGACATTTCAGGTGGAAAGGTTGGGCTAAGGACGTTGCGACATGGGTAGCTCGGTGTGAGATATGTGCTCGATCCAAGGGAGAAAACGCGAAGAGCCAGGGCAAGCTGATGCCTTTGCCCACTCCGGAAAAACCATGGCAAACCATCAGCGTGGATTTTGTGGTAGGATTGCCAATGGATCAGGGGTACAATGCTATCATGGTGGTAATCGATAGTCTTACCAAGATGGGTCACTTTCTCCCTTGTAGAAACCTACCTACAGCAAGTCAGACCGCCCATCTAATTCTGTCTCAAGTGGTGCGGTTACATGGTTTACCAAGAACCATTATTTCAGACAGAGGCCCCCAGTTCGTTGCTAGGTTTTGGCGCATGTGGTGCAAGGTTCTGCGCATTGAATCCGCCCTATCCACCAGTTTTCACCCACAAACCGATGGCCAGACGGAGCGTCTCAACCAAACCCTGAAGAAATATCTGAGGTGCTATGCAAAAGACGCGCAGGAATCGTGGGTGTCATTGCTATGGCTGGCCGAACTATCGTACAACAATGCTTGGCATAGCTCGATAAGGGAGTCTCCTTTTCGTGCTAACACAGGGTTCCACGCGGAGATGTTGCCCATAATCATACCTCGGGAAGTCACGGATCAACCTACTGTCCATGCTATGGTTAAGAACCTACAATCCATGCAAAAGAAAATACGATTTAATTTGGATAAAGCCAAGGAACAGTATAAGAAATGGGGTGATGTACATCGGCGTGAGGGGCCGGTGTACCAGCCAGGGGACCGAGTGTGGCTTTCCACCAAGTATATACGTTTTAAGATGCGTAGCATCTTTCATCCTCGTTACATTGGTCCTTATGAGGTGGTACGCAAGATAAACCCTGTGGCTTACCGTCTCAACTTACCTGCTTCCTTAAGAATCCATCCGGTGTTTCATTGCAGCCTTTTGAAGCCAGCTCTGTCCGCGACCCGGCGGGCGGTGCCTCCGGTGGTTAGAGACGGACAGCTGGAGTATGAGGTGCGCAAAGTGTTGGATTCCAAACTACGGGGGGGTAAGTTATGGTACTTGGTGTCGTGGAAAGGGTATGAGGCCGAGGAGGATTCATGGGAGCCGGAAGGCAATGTTCATGCCCCTAGGGCGGTGCAACGGTTTCATGCTTGTCATCCCACTAAACCTGGCCCTAAGAGGCGCTTTGGAGGTGGGCGTACTGTCAGGTGCTAGCCGGCGCCTACAGGGCCGATCGGGAGATTGTAGTCATTAAGGACTACACTTCCCATGAAGCCCAGCGCGGTAGAGATCGCGTAAAAGTCGGCGCACCCTGGAAAGGGTGTGCGTTATTTGTGCTAATGAGGCAGGTCGGAGCCTCAACGAAGTAGGAGCGGACGGCGTTCCCCAGGGGGGAATTCATCGGCGGCCCGAAAAGAGGAAGGAGATTCAGCATGGCCCCCTCCTGGAAACTGACCTTTTACCGGTAGAAGGAGTTCCGAGCTGCTCCTCCTTTCGAATTCCGAGTAATAAGAAGGTGGTAAGCAGCAAGCTTGCTACTTGCCGGAGGCGATCGCCTTTCTTTATTCCTGCATTCCTTACGGCCAGGTTGGGGGTGACTGTCATAAATTGGAGCACTTTACCTTTGAGGTACCATAATAAAGGAACGGCGATCTTATGAGACATAATCTTTTGGCTTTTTTTTGGCGGCGATTCAGAATGAGATTTACTGTTTGCAGGATTCCAAACAGCCGGGACAAATAATTCTTGTCAACATTCACTGAGATATGAACGAAGTACTTCTTCAAATATACGTGACATTAACGAAAGGCTTAGTGGGTTAACTGAATCATAGGAAGAAGTACAAAAATAGATTTTCTTCACCTTATTCTTTCTCCTCATGTTCGTTTCGTTATACGTTCTGTAGTATTGTTTAGGAGGAAGGGCGGTGAGGCCCTTAGGTGATTATTAGTGGCCGTAGGTCGCTGGGGGCATCCATTGGGGATGCTGATGGAACATAGTCAGGCTTTGGACTAGTTCTGCCCTTATGAGTTATGGGCAGTCCAGGTTGTTTTGGTTTTAGTGAGACCTTATGAGAATAGACAGACAATGTGATAATTAACACTGTGTATTTTTCTTTACAGTTATCCCGTCCCTGCTGATCCTTCCCCTTCCTTCCCTCGCTTGATTACTCCAATGCACTGTGGTTTTTTTTATCAGTGACTTGGTGGTGTCAGGAGGTGGACCTTGTTTGCATCACACCGAGTCTGAGGAGTACCTACACCGTGACACCTTTACCTTGTTCTTTCCAGATAAAGTGGTGCTGAAAACCAGGGTGGCTTTCCTACCAAACGTTGTCACTCCTTTTCATATAGGGCAAACCATTACCTTTCCATCTTTCTACCCTCCTCCTCACCCCTCGTAGGAGGAAGAGAGGCTTCACCGTTTGGACCCTAAAAGAGCTCTTAGTTTTTATATTGAGAGGACGAAAGACTTTCGCCTGGAGGACCAGCTGTTAGTGGGGCATATTGGACAGAGGAAGGGCAGAGCAGTCCATAAAAGAACAATCTCCAGGTGGGTCATTCTTTGTATCAAGATTTGCTACTCGTTGGCAAAGAAAGTTCCCCTTGAGGGTATTAGAGCCCATTAGATTTGCAAGGCAGCAACTTGGGTCTCCCTCCACACCTTCGCAAAGCATTATCGCTTGGACTCGGAGGTTAGGAGGGACGGCCATTTTGCATGATCTGTATTGCAGGATTTCTTGGTGTAATCAGACAGGCACCCACCTCTGAGTGAGGTACTGCTTTGGGACTCTATTCATAAGGTGAGGAATCCACAGAAGAACAAGTTACTTACCTTCGATAACGCTTTTTCTGGTGGATACAATAGCTAGCTGTGGATTCCTCACAGTCCCTCCCGCCTCCCTGTTGCCTGTCTGGTTACACTGAGATGTGTGGTTTTATAGGTGTATATACTTTTTGATGTTTTTCTGTATATATAAATTATGGTTTTGATTTTATTGCATCATGGTGGTTTTATGTATTTATTGGTGCTATTATGAGGTCAGTTTTTACCTGTTTGCCTCAAAGGCACGTAAAAAATGGGTGAAACTGACGTCAGCACGCCAGTGAGGACCTCTTATTGGCACGGTGACATCAGACGGAGTCACGTGGAGCCGTGCAATTGTGACGTCCTCGTCGATGTGGAGAGCTGGGAAGAAGATTTTCCGTCGGATGCTGGCGCATGGGAGAATTCATAAGGTGAGGAATCCACAGGTAGCTATTGTATCCACCAGAAAAAGCGTTACCGAAGGTAAGTAACTTTTTCTTTCAAACACACAATCTAAAAACAAACTTTACTAAAAGATGTATTTTTAAATTGTGAGTTCAGAGACCCTCAACTCCATATTTCTATCTGCCCTCAAAGGGAATCTGCGCTTTAAAGTTATTTGGCAGCCGCCATGTTAACCTATGGGAGATATAGGCCTGTTGTGCAGGTGAAAAACGAATTTGGCAGTATTTCACTGTCAGGACATATAAAACACATTAGTATATGTCCTACCTTAACCATACACTGCTCCCTGCCCATGGGGCTACCTAGGGCCTAACTTAGGGGTGCCTCACATGTATAAAAAGGGAAGGTTTAGGCCTGGCAAGTGTGTAAGTCAAATTGCAGTGGCAGGTCTGAGCCGTGGCTACAAGGCTACTATTGTGGGTGGCACAACCAGTGCCAGGCAGTAGCATTTGGTTTACAGGCCCTGGGCACCTCTAGTGTACTGTACTAGGGACGTATTAGTAAATCAAATATGATAATCATGGAAAGTCAATTACACATATCTTTTACATAGGGGCACTTGCACTTTAGCACTGGATAGCAGTGGTAAAGTACCCAGAGTATCAAAAACAGCAAAAACAGAATCCAGCACACATCAGCAACCTGGGGCATAGAGGCAAAAAGTTAGGGGAGACCACGCCAAGTCTAACAGTCAGGTAGTCAGTAGGGAAGCACATTGAGTTGAATAGGGCTATTGGGCTTGATTAACAGTTGCCCATAACAGTAGCCCCATGTCTAACGCTTCAGGCAAGTATGTTAATTATCCTTTTCCCAAAGATATATTCCACCATACACACTTTTTCGAAATAATACAGTTGGTGCTATTGATGCTCAATTTCCAAAAACGACCATTTGTGCTTAGGTGGGATGCTTAGATTAATATTGCAGAAATATCTAAACTTGTGTGAATATCCAAAAATGTACCACTTTGTGGGTGTACACAAACTTTGCTTTGCATGGCCTTGGCCACTCATGAAACTTCCCAGATAATACACAGATTTGCAAGCTTGTGTGAAGAGAAAATATGTGCACGTAGAATGCACTGCTGAGTAGATGCGTAGATAATACGAGTTAAATGTTCTGTGAATTGTGCCATCTACACATGCACATAAATTAGGCCACTTTCAGCCAAGGGCTTCACCAAAACCAGAAAAAGATTGGTGAATTATCCCTGTCACCATCCCGATTTTTTATAGCAATAAAAGTTGTGCATGATCACACATTTATTTGATGTTGTCCGTGGAAGCTCGGGATCCAGTTTTTAATCAACAGTCTGTGAATGTCTGTGAACACCTGCAGCTTTAGGGTGGATAAAATGTTTTCTACTTTAGCTTACTGGTCAAGAATTTTCAATTCTATTAAGGATATGGAGGCGAGGATTATGCTTCTCTCTCTTTACTGCAAGTTAACAGCAGCCAATTAAAACACTTAACAACAAAAAACGACTTTTCACATGGACCCCTGTAGTCCATAATGTCCACCAATGTCCACCAATCACAGATCTGTCCCCTGTATACCTTCAATACCAAATGCATTACCTACAAAGCCCTCCGAAATGACACCCCTTCCTACCTGGCCGAGAAGCTAAGCACTACAGGTGCACAAACGCCACTTTAGGAGCCAGCACATCTCTTCAAGGAGCACCCCCCTCAAACACACACACAAAAAATAATTCCCTGTTCTCAGCGAGCCTATAATGTATCTGGACCTTCACTATTGTTCAGCGCTGCCTTGCTTCCAAGCTATCTTTGTGAAAATCAATACCACTATATGCACACATTAATTACAAAAAAACAAGTGAAAACGACATAAAAGTGGCAGCATTTATGAAATACCCCTCAAAACATAATTTGTCAATAAGTCTTTTCTGACCGTCCATTTGTAATCAGTCACGTTCACGGCCTGTTGCCTGACAGTCATATGAAGAATACAAAACATAAGGAACGCATGTTTTGTTCTCGCAAATATTTCAAGGGTAGTGGAACTTGTAAATGATCACAAGTGTGGATGGAGCCTGCAGATAGCAATTCTCTTCTGCATATAGTGTCATTACCATACAACTATAAATACGCAGCAATGTTGTTCTTGACAGAAGTGCAACAGCAAGATACGGCCTCAGGCAGTCCTCTAGAATGCAATACAAAATCTGGTGGCAACAGCCAGTAGCTATAATAATGCTGCTTTTTGCATCCCTATGTACTGAGATGTGCTGATAAATGGATAATCATTTAAAGTTCCGGAACAAACTCAGTACACATTTCTGCATTTATAAGTCTCTGGTTTCCACACGCCTCTTGCTGGCAGAAACAATATAGGATCATTTTCATATATTCTGCACAATTACTGCAGTTCTTTAGGAGAAATGCTTAGTAATTGGGTTGATGTATGCTTCTCCTGCCTCAGCAGAACTCTGAAGGAGGCTATCTGTGCAAAGATATGCGTGTCACGTGTTGGTCATGGGTTTGAAATCCTATCCTTCTGAGGTTGGTAAATCCTTCTTTCGCTGGTAAATCAAGCACCCCTGAATTGGATGATAATAAAAAAGATCTATGTAAATGACTATATGCTGGGCTTTTTATAAGGTGAACAGCCATGGGGTGTGGCCAAGAGATGATTCCAAATCAGTGAAAGAAGATCTCAAAATATCCTTATCAGGTCTGGCCACAGACAGCTTTAGCTTTTGAAAGCCATCATGTCATCAGTTTTTCTGACATGTACAATACGAAGTGCAGAGAGCGACAAGACTTTGTATCACCCCTCTTCAACTATTCTTAAATGCTTTTCATGGTCTACCATTACTTGGGTGAGCTGTTCATCAACGCCCTGGTAGTTCATGGATGGTTACATTGTCCCATTTGTCTTTCTATTAGGTTTTGGTGGTAGGGTTTCAAGTTGTCATTTTCTTCGATAGCAAGTTTATTCTCATTAGTATATTTGCTTTAGTGATTCAATGACATTGTTCATTTTTGGTTTATTGATTTTTTGTTTAGAAAGTTCTTGCTGTTCGGATGCTGTATCTTCTTATAAAGGCAGCATTATTCACTAACGACTTTTGCATATTCCTTTGTTTTACTTTGCAGTCATGGTGACATGTTGTTGGATTTACTGCATTTTTTGTCCATAAACTAAAGATGTTCATGCATCTAGGATTTCTTAAACATGAAAGGAAAATACTGGGCCTTTGTCAAAAATATCTCCTGTGCAATATTGTGCATGGTATACCCTTTGATTTCACCGTTTATGACAATGACATATACTTCATCTTCTGACTTATTTTTGTAGCACTCATATTTGAGGATACAGCTTAACTCTGCTGATCTAATTAGTTTAGAAAGTTGGCCCTACTCGTAGGTACCATATTAGTGTACCTCAGCATGTAGCCTCCTCATGAGATTTAATTTATAGAACAGCTGGTGGCAACACATATGAAGTGCATGAACTATTACTAAACATTTTCCATAACAAAAAGCCAAGTCTGTTTCTTTGGCCAATGTTTGTTCAGTATATTAGAAGCACTCCATCAGGCAAAATGATATTTT
The DNA here is from genome assembly GCF_031143425.1 of Pleurodeles waltl. NCBI lineage: Eukaryota > Metazoa > Chordata > Amphibia > Caudata > Salamandridae > Pleurodeles > Pleurodeles waltl. Next base: position 177,951,191 of record NC_090437.1, read on the forward strand.
CCCTCGAGCGCTGAATATCATTTCTCCGTTCCTGTGAATACCCTCAAACAAATCCCTCTGCCATATTTGTTGTTAATATACTTATCAGAGTGGAATGAATGGCTTTTCTGGGAGGGACTTTAAGAGGGAAATGTATGCTCTCTTTTATATAGATTTCTTTCAAGAAATTGGGCTAGAAAATCATATTAAAACAAATTTCCATATACATATTACTAAAACCTTAAGCTTTTAGAAATAGCTTTGTGGTATGAGGACTGTGTTATGGTGGAAGACTGTGGGGGTCATTATGACCCTGGCGGTCGGTGACCGCCAGGGTCACCGACCACGGGAGCACCGCCAACAGGCTGGCGGTGCTCCCAAGGGCATTCTGACCGCGGCGGTTCAGCCGCGGCCAGAAAGGGTAAACCGGCGGTCTCCCGCCGGTTTACCACTGCCCTACAGAATCCTCCATGGCGGCGGAGCGCGCTCCGCCGCCATGGGGATTCTGACACCCCCTACCGCCATCCTGTTCCTGGCGGGTCTCCTGCCAGGAACAGGATGGCGGTAGGGGGTGCCGCGGGGCCCCTGTAAGAGGGCCCCACAAAGTATTTCAGTGTCTGCAATGCAGACACTGAAATATGCGACGGGTGCAAACTGCACCCGTCGCACATACCCACTCCGCCGGCTCCATTCGGAGCCGGCTTCCTCGTGGGGAGGGGTTTCCCGCTGGGCTGGCGGGCGGCCTCGGAATCAGGCCCTGTGTCTCCTTAGAGTCAGTGGTTGCAAAGTATGGCGCAGGACTACTATCGAGAGTACATAATTGCATCTGTGACTGTGAGCTCTCTCCATCAATAAGGTAGAATACATTTTAAACATGAGCCATGACCATGGTCACTGTACCAGGACTTCCACCTCTTTACAGGCCCCAGAAAGGGAGGGCTGGTGTGATGCCAATGCAAGGAAACTCACACAAAATGTCTTTTGTGGAAGAAACTTCTTGTAACATTTATCACATATCCGACTCAAAATGAGGCTAAAATCATAGTGTAAAGGGATAATCCCATTAGGATGATGTTCTGCCAAGTGGGAGCCAGTTAGCGGACTAGCCCTCTCTGCGGCCCTTGCTTCATTGCTGCCCTCTCTCATGCTTTGGCAGCTAGGCTTCACCTTAAGATAGGAAAAGGCCAAGGAGAGAAGAGTCCGCACACCCTTGCACAAACAAGTACAGTGCTTGCCACCACATAGTGGTGGGCGGTCATTAATATCTGCTTGTAGGTTATTTTTTTGGGCCTAATCCCAATTTACCCTGAATAAGTTTTGCAGCACAAGTCTTTGCTAGAGCTGAGATGTTTAATGTGGGTGCAAGGCTGATTTTGCAAGTGTTTGGTCCACAATGTGGATGACTCCCACAAATTGTGGGCGATTTTATAAATCTGTATCACCCATGTGAGGAAAAATACATATCCAGATTACTAGGACACCAAATGCTTGTCAAATACCGTCATACTTGTATTCACTGGTTACCATCGCAGTTTACATCCCAGCCTTTTGCATACCATTAGCTAAATCCCAATTTTGTGCCCACTGAATTTCTTCGCTGTCCCCTACTGGTTTTGAAGAGAAGTCTTCTAAAAATGTTTGCAGCACTTTGGCAAGGAGTTTAATAATTCTTTATTCAGTGATCCTGGAGCAAGCTCTGTGCACCATCAACCGAGGTCTCTCTCTTCGCCCAGTAAAACACTCCTGTATATACACATTATTTTGCTAAGGGCTTCATAATTTTATAATCATACACAGCCAATAGCTGTATTCCGCAGCAGCACTTCTGTAAGGCTGTCAGATTGTACTACAAGCAAACTGCTGAACAGTTTCAGTCTAGGCAACATTACAATTCTACGTCAGGACCGGAGGTGAGGATTATGCCTTCTTTCTTTATGCCATCTTTCTCCACTTTATTAAATAGCAGCGGAACATTAAATAAAGAAACTACTATTCCCATGAAAGCTTGGGAATGAGGGTACAATAAAGAACCAATCAAAATATATAGTTATAACCAATCAGGAACAAGCAGTCCATAATATAATCTATTGTCTGTTTCCACGTTTCCTCTTTCTTCGCTGCTCGCAGCCAAGATAAGTTTACCCTTTCACTCTGTTTCATTGTTTTTATAATTTCAATGTGGAATGAAACGATGATGAGGAGTTTTTTGACGCTATAGATGTCTCTATTTATAGACCAGTGTCCGAGGCAATAGGTCCTCTTGAGGACAGACTCTCTCAACAAATTGCACGTGAGTGAACAAAATTTACAGCCTCTAGCCTAACTCCCTCAGAGCCAACCCTGCCCTATAATGATTCTCAATCCGCTTCCACTGCCGCAACTCCAGCAAAGCATCATCGCAAAGCAGGAGTTGATCAAGATGTTTTCAATCATGTTAAAAATTCACTTTTATCCCTCGTTGATCCCTTTCTCTCTCTCTAGACCCTTCAGGTTCCCTGTCCGTTCAACCCCACTCTCCATCCCTTCAATATACTGATTCCTCTGGGGAACAGGATGATGAGGATGCCAGTCCTTCCAGACCTTGGCTTTCTTCCACCTCACAACCTGCTCCTCATGAATCGCCATCAGATATTTCTGACATGTTAGATCCGGATAAAATTATCCATCCTAGGTCTTCCGAATGGGCCCCGTCTGATAAGGTTGCGAATTATGTGGCAGGTCGCATCCAAAAACCGTTAGAGAAGGAATCCCGTAACTGCCTTATAGCTGAATGCCCCAGTCCTTGCCTCGCTAAAGAAGTTGCAATAACTCCTGAACTTGACTTCCTTGGACAAGGCACAAACGTCTATAAAGAGGGTCTTTCCCACCTGAATTTTCCAGGGGGCGCTCGGTCAGCCATGCTCAAGCACACACCTCATACAGAGGACAAGGCTCCAAGCAAGGACAATTCCAAGATCAATCCAGATTTGCCAGCTTCTAACCAACAAGAGGCAGACGCTTCAGGTATCGAGGTGGCAGAGGATCTTCAACATCCCTTTCCGGTAAGTGTTATCCCTTCTTCCCTTCTAAAAGTAGGGGGCCGCTTGGCAAATTTTACCCAGGCATGGACGTCAATAACAAAGGATGCATGGGTCTTACAGATAATAAAGGGTTTTCAGATAGAATTTGTTTGGACTCCCAAACAGGTTTCACGTCCAAGTCCCCTTGTATTTTCCACTCAAAATATAATTCTGGTGGATGCAGAGTGTTAGACCTGACAGCCTTAGGGTGGTCACCCCTAACTTTTTGCCTGCCTCCCTCCACTTTTTGGACACTGTTTTTGCTGGCTTTTAGACTCTGCACACTTTACCACTGCTAACCAGTGCTAAAGTGCATATGCTCTCTCCCTTAAAACATGGTAACCTTGAATCATACCTGATTGGACTATTAATTTACTTATAAGTCCCTAGAAATGTGCACTCTATGTGCATAGGGCCGGTAGATTAAATGCTACTAGTGGGCCTGCAGCACTGGTTATGCCACCCACTTAAGTAGCCCATTTCCCTTGTCTCAGGCCTGCCATTGCAAGGCCTGTGTGTGCAGTTTCACTGACACCTCGACTTGGCATTTAAAAGTACTTGCCAAGCCTAAACCTCCCCTTTCTCCACATATAAGTCACCTCTAATGTGTGCCCTAGGTAACCCCTAGAGCAGGGTGCTGTGTGGGTGAAAGGCAGGACATGTACCTGTGTAGTTTACATGTCCTGGTAGTGTAAAACTCCTAAATTCGTTTTTGCACTACTGTGAGGCCTGCTCCCTTCATAGGCTAACATTGGGGCTGCCCTCATACAGTATTGAAGTGGTAGCTGCTGATCTGAAAGGAGTAGGAAGGTCATATTTAGTATGGCCAGAATGGTAATATAAAATCCTGCTTCCTGTTGAAATTGGATTTAATATTACTATTCTAGAAATGCCACTTTTAGAAAGTGAGCATTTCTTTGCACTTAAATATTTCTGTGCTTTACAATCCACGTCTGGCTGGGCTTAGTTGACAGCTCCTTGTGCATTCACTCAGACACACCCCAAACACAGGGTACTCAGCCTCACTTGCATACATCTGCATTTTGAATGGGTCTTCCTGGGCGGGGTAGGGTGGAGGGCCTGCTCTCACACAAAGGACTGCCACACCCCCTACTGGGACCCTGGCCGACAGGATTGAACTGAAAGGGGACCTGGTGCACTTCTTAGCCACTCTTTGAAGTCTTCCCCACTTCAAAGGCACATTTGGGTATAAAACAGGGCCTCTGCCCTACCTCATCAGACACTTGCTGGAGAAGAAACCTGAACCAGAAACTACATCCTGCCAAGAAGAACTGCCTGGCTGCTCAAAGGACTCACCTGTCTGCTTTCTACAAAGGACTGCTGCCTTGCTGTTGGCCTGCTGCCTTGCTGAACTCTTGTCTGGCTGTGAAAGTGCTCTCCTAGGGCTTGGATAGAGCTTGCCTCCTGTTCCCTGAAGTCTGAGGACCAAAAAGACTTCTCTTTTTCACTTGGACGCTCCGTGCGCCGAAATTTTCGACGCAGAGCTTGTTCCGCGGCGAGAAAAACGCTGCACACCGACGCTGATCGACGCGACGCCTTCGGGACGACCGGAACTTCGACGCACGGCTTCGCAATGACAACGCCGCCCGACCTCCAGAGGAGAAATCGCCGCAACGCCTGCTGTGAGATCGAAATTTCGACGCGCAGCCCCGCAGAACGACGCGCAGCCGGAAAACAAGCAGGAAAATCCACACACAGACCCGGGACATCTGGTAATCCCCGTGATCCACAGAAAGAGACTGTCCGCGCGCCGGAAAACGACGCACGACTTCCCCGCGTGAAAAATAACGACGCAAATCCGTGTGTGCTGGGGAGAAATCGACGCACACACCCTTTTTCCACGTATCTCTTCTTCTGTGGCCCTCTGAGGAGATTTTCCACTCCAAACCAGGTACTTTGTGCTTGAAAGAGACTTTGGGCCTGATTCTAACTTTGGAGGACGGTGTTAAACCGTCCCAAAAGTGGCAGATATACCACCTACCGTATTACGAGTTCCATAGGATATAATGGACTCGTAATACGGTAGGTGGTATATCCGCCACTTTTGGGACGGTTTAACACCGTCCTCCAAAGTTAGAATCAGGCCCTTTGTTTGCTTTTTAAAGACTTAAGACACTTTATATCACTTTTCAGTGATATCTCTACAAATTCACATTGCAACTTTATTTGTTTTGACCTACAATTATCCTGATAAATATTATATATTTTTCTAAACACTGTGTGGTGTATTTTTGTGGTGCTATATGGTGGTATTGTATGATTTATTGCACAAATACTTTACACATTGCCTTCTAAGTTAAGCCTGACTACTCGTGCCAAGCTACCAGAGGGTGGGCACAGGATAATCTTGGATTGTGTGTGACTTACCCTGACTAGAGTGAGGGCTTTTGCTTGGACAGGGGGTAACCTGACTGCCAACCAAAAACCCCATTTCTAACACAGAGGTTTCGCCATTGTTGGACAAAGGAGCCATTTCTCCGACGGTGCCGCATCCTTGGGGGTATATCAGCAACCTGCTCCTAGGAGACAAAGCCGATGGAGGTCGACAACCAGTCAGCAATTTAAGAGAATTCAACGAATGGTTGATTTATCGCCATTTCAAAATGGAAGGGATTCATCTTCTTCGCGATGTCTTGTGCCCTCTAGATTGGTTAGCTCGTCTCGATCTAAAAGACGCTTATCGGACCATGCCCATCTTTCCACCACACAGGCGTTTCGTTCAGTTTTTCTGGTGAAATCAGACATTTGAGTTCACAACCCTTCCATTCGGTCTCTCTTCAGCACCATGGTGCTTCACAAAGGTCCTCAAGCCCGTTGTGGAACATCTCAGGGCACAGAGGATACGACTAATTGTTTAGCTCGACAACATGTTACTCTTGGCTCAATGTCCCAGGAAACTCTATGTCCAACTCCAGATAACAGTCAACTTATTACAAGACCTAGGGTTTGTTATAAACGAGTCCAAATCTCTGTTAATCCCTTCACAAAGAGCAGTCCTCCTAGGTTTCACCATAGACTCAGTCTCCGCCACCTTAAGTCTTGCATCTCACAAAATGATGAAGATTTGCCACGAATTGCAATGCACTCTGACTAAACAAAGGGTTTCACTTTGGCAGATTGCCCGCCTAGTGGGATTCCTCTCCTCCTCTATACAAGCAATTTTTTTCGGCCCTCTCCATTATCAGGGTCTTCAATGTCTGAAGGCGTCACACCTCCACAAAGGCTTAACATATTCTCAGAAGGTCCTACTCATGGAAGAATCAATAGAGGAAATAGGTTGTTGGCTTTCACACATGGAGGCTTGGAATGGGAGAGCAATCTTCAGCTCTACCCCGGATTTCATAATCAAGTCAGACACCAGCAAATCAGGCTAGGGCGCTTGATTTGGAGATTTTTGGGCTCCGGAGGAACAAAATTTGCATATAAATTGTCTGGAGCTTTTAGCTGGTTTATTTGCAGTCAAAAGCTGCACCAAACACTCAATTCAATCATGTGTTCTCCTAAAGATGGACAATATTTCAGATGTTCGCTATATCAACCATCTAGGGGGCACTCACTTCAAACCACTCTCCAATCTGGTGACCAGTTTTTGGCAATATTGCCTGGATTATCAAATTTCAGTCTCTGCTCAATACCTACTGGGCAGTCAAAATCAGATTGCAGACTTTCATTCCAGACATTTCAGGGACTCCAGTCTTTGGAAACTTCATCCAGAGGTGTTTTCTCATCTCCAGGATTTATGGGGTCTGTTTACAGTGGATCCATTTGTATCCAGGTTAGATCACCAACTTCCCAGATTTTTCAGTTGGAAACCAGACCCATTGGCGACCACCACAGATGCTTTCTTTCAGGATTGGAGTCAGGAGAAAGGATATGCCTTTCCTCCCTTTGTGATGATTACTCGAACGTCCGGTCAAGTACGTCGCCAACAAACAGGCATAGTATTGATTACACCAATTTGGAAGTCTCAAGTTTGGTTTCCAGTTCTTCTGGAACTTTCTTGGGATTCTCCAATCCGACTCCACCTGTTTCCCTCGCTGCTTCCCAATCTGGACAATATGCCACATCAGATGGTTCTGGACGGCTCCCTATCCTTGATGGCGTGGTGAATTTCCGGTAACAACGGTCGGCCTTGTGTTTTTCTTAACAAGCTGAGGAGCTATTATCAAAAGCATGGGCTTCTAGCATGTCTAAGCATTACAGATCAGCTTGGAGTCGATGGGCCCGTTGGTGTTTGCGAAGGAGTTTTGTTCCCGTAGAAGCTGATGTAGTCCATGTCCTTAATTTTCTCGACTGCCTTGCTTCAAAAGGACTGGCATATCGATCCACTAATACTTTCAGATCAGCTATTTCAGCTGGATGCTGTATGGTTGATGGCTTTCTGTTGGGAGAACATGAATTAGTGTGTCGTCTCCTTCGAGGCATTAGGCTTTCCTTACCTCCTGAGCCCTGTTGTTCATCCCTTTGGGATGTCATTCAAGTGATGAATCTGTTTTTGTCTTGGCGACCTAATCAGTATCTTTCCAGGAAGGAACTTTCGTCCAAATTAGCCATGCTTCTTTGTCTTAAATCCTGTAGAAGAGTTTCTGATATCCGTGCCTTAGATGTTTCTAATAGGACCTTCTCCCCTTCTGGAGTCTCCTTCACAGTAAGTAGATGAACAAAAAGTAATACCAGTGTACTCTCTTACCCTGCTTTTCCAGACACCCCAAAATTGTCTATTGTTCGTTGCCTCAAAACATATGAAGAAAAACTTTGGAAATTCGCCCTCCTGGAGAGTGACAGCTTCTTATTGCACTGCGTAAGCAACATAAAGAAGTTTCCTCACCAACTATTGCTCGGTGGGTTCGTTTGGTGATGCAGGATGCTGGTATCAGTCTTTCCCTCTTCGTTGCTCACTCCACGCGCGGAGCTATGGCTTCTAAAGCATTTACTTTAGGTGCTCGTCTGGAAGATATTATGAATGCAGCAGACTGGTCTTCAGACTTGACCTTCAAAAGATTTTATTTTAAACCAGTTTTTGATATGGCTCAATTAGTTGTAAATAAGCTTTGAACTAGCATAACACTTGCCTCCGGTCCTGACATAGAATGAGAAATTTCCTTGCTATCGTAACGGAAAGTTTCAATTCTACTAAGGACTCGGAAGCGAGGATTATCACACCCTAACAAGAATTGTTTTTCATATAAACCTTACAAATTTAAAGAAGCTCTCCCCGTATTTAGTAAGTACTTCCTAATTATCCATTCAGATTCTTATATCTCACAATTTTAGAATGTAATTGATTGTTTGAATTTAACCTGGTAACTCTTCCTATGAGTCTTTTTCTTTAAGTTCCAAATACCTTGTTTTCAAAATGATCCTTTCTTCGTAGGAACTGAAATAGTGAAACAAGACACTTAACTATGGATCACATAAGGCAACTACAGTGGTCCAAATGGAAAATCTTTAACACAAAAAAGATTTCAATACTCAAAAAACATGCACCATTCACTCATATACTGAGATTCAAATAATTTTTCATGTTTTATTTTCATCAATCTGAAATGCTATACAACTTATTTATACGTCTAAAACTAACTTAAAATCGGTTAGTTGCCTCAAGACACAGAAAATAGTGTTGAAGTAAAGTGCTCGTGCAAGAAAAAACAGAAAAGTATCAAAAACCATGTTCCGTATTAAGATACAAAATATTTACACTAGAGCCTGTCAGATGACCATTTTACAACATTATATATCACAAGTTAGTAGGGGTAAAATGACCAAATCACTGTTGCCCCTTGTTGATTAACAAAGAAATCCAGTCCATGCTCAATCCATATTATCAACGTTTCGACCCGACGAAATATATAGGGCCCGCTCTCTGCCTCAACTGCGGGTCTTCTTCAGGGCATCAACCATGTAAAGGGGCAACATCCAGTTCATCATTCTTAGTATTCCATAGAGTGGTAAATCCAACTTATGCAATCCAGGATCTCAACACCTTAACTTTTATAAAAGGAGACAAATTGAGACACTATTTTGGGTGTCTTTGGGCAACTAATCGATTTGAATTAGTTTTGTACATATAAATAAGTTGTAAAGCCTTTCAGATTGAGGAAAATAAAGCATAAAAAATGATTTGAATCTCAGTATATGAGTGGATGGTGCATGTTTTTTGAGTATTGAAATCTCTTTTGTGTTAAAATTTTTCCATGTGGACCACTGTAGTTGCATTATATGATTTACCCAGGTCCTTGTGGCTACTAATGGGTTACCCTCTGTGTACTTAATGGTAACTTTGGATCACGGCCTGACTCACGCGACGAAAGAGGAAATGTGGAAACAGACAATGGACTATATGATGGACTGCCTGTACCTGATTGGTTATAACTATATATTTTGAATGGTTCTTTATTGTACTCCGATTTCCAAGCTTTCATGGGAATAGTAGTTTCTTTATTTAATGTTTGGCTGCAATTTAACAAAGTGGAGAAAGATGGCTTAAAGAAAGAAGGCATAATCCTCACCTCCGAGTCCTTAATAGAATTGAAACGTTCTGTTACTATAGGAAATTTTTCATATAAGGGAACATACTTCTTTTTGAGAAACCTGGATGGGTCATCATTGACCACTAGTACCAATTTGCGGCCCAGTATATCTTTGGGTCATGCCAACTATGAATACACTCTGCCACAAGGACAACTACTACCTCCTTGTCATTCGAAATCTTTCTGCCATGGGCCTCAGTCTTCTGCTGGACTAAAATTTGCCAAATTGTCTCAGTCACTAGATTTTAAATTCTATCCCTGGTGCCCACCCCACAACAAAATGTACCTGGGCCTTTTTATAGCAGACGCCAGTAGTCCACTACCACCACCCAGAAGATCCTACTCAGCTTGAAGTACTTCCTACTTTTCATTGATACCCGGTCATAACCACCATTCCCGGCCTAACCACACTATTCCCCATGCTAGGGTGCACCCTCTGCATTCTAGATCTAATAGTACATGGTAGCTTAAGCATTAGGCATATCCTGTATCTTGTCACCCACTGTTTCCAATGTTAATGCCCAATGTATTATTCCTGTTACTGGCCCGATATTATGTGATTTCGCCATTTTGTGTCCCCCACAAGCTGCTACTGTGGTTTATCTCTAAAGTGCACTGACATTGACATGGGAATATTACTCTATATAAGTAGTGCAAAATATGTACTTTTTCAGTAGTTCAAGCACCAGATCAATACAAAAGTCCTGGTGCTTTTTAGTAGCAGGAGTATGCAGAGTTTAAATGCATATAAAATATAAAGAGGATTTTGTATGTAAACACACAACTGATGTTTTTGGTTTAGTGGAACTTGAACCTGCAATTCACAAATATGTAAAACTATTGAAGTTAGAGTTTGGTGAAACCTGAGGAATAACGAGCACAGCCAGCCTGCTCCTATGTAACAATCCGGCAAACATTTTTGCTCATGTATTACATGCAGTGGGGTGCAGATGTGGCCAGTGACTAAGGGGCAGATTTATGAAAAGTGTCGCTGCACCTGGTGCAGCGCCACTTTTCTTGCGCCCTTTAGCACTCCCCTAACACTACCATGTGAGCTCTGTTTTCAAAATATGGTGCACCATGGCGGTAGTCAGCTAGACTAGCGTCATCAGTTTTGACACTAGTTAGGCACTTTGCAGGATTAGTGTAAAAAATGATGACGCTAATCCTGCAAAGCACCCAGAGGCCCATTGAACACAGTGGGAGCCTCTTTTTAACACCTGCTTTTAGCAGGCATTAAAAATGCTGATAAAACTGACGCAAAGAAGTCTCTTAGATTTCTTTGCGCCATTTTTTTGGCCCCCCTTACATACATTATGCCTGGGGTAGGCATAATGTGGCGCAAGGGATTATGAAGTGACACAGTGTAAGCATTGTACCACTTTGTGAATATGGTGCAGCGTTTTTTGCCTTCCAGCGCCACAATAGCGTAAAACAAATTAATTAATGTGGCGTTGGAATGGTGCTAGGCTCTCTTAAATCTGGGCCTATGTTGCTAACTTTGGAACCTTTTAGATCTGCGTTCAAATACTAACCCTCAGCACCTGAAAGAAAACCGTCTGATTCTGGGCAAATCGTAATACTCCATGTGCCTGAATTTGTAGAATGCGATTGTTTAATTCTAAAGATGTAAATCCTCACTTGATGCACACGATTTTGTTTTGGCTCATAATAAACATTCCCCATATTATACAACGCTCTGTTACTTCCCAGCTTGGTTAACGCATTATAAATCCAAACAATTCGGTATGTTTTGATAGGTTCAGCTTTAGAATAGACCCAGAATACTGAAATGAAGTTACAGTAGAATCTAACCATCAGATAAACTCAGCAGGACTTCAGACTCCTTTGTATATTTTCTGGAGTCCTTAATCGGTTATCATAGACCACAAACTGTGCTTCCTAATCCTAACCCCCAGTTGCCATCAGGCACCCTCAGCTATTGCTTGTGATCAGCAGCTCTCATTTTAAAGGCCTAGACCGTTTTGGGGGTAAAAGATGACTTGTATCTGGGTGTGGCCGAATGACACAGCTCCTCCGAAGCTTACCAGACTCAGGAGGAGAAATGCATAAAACACTGTTTCTAAAGGTCGAATGCAGCACCAGTGCACCCGCCAGACACGAGGCTGCTGACAGTGGAAACATGAAAGAGACAATTGCAGAGAGGGGCAGGGATTCTTAGTCTCTCATGCAGGTCCCCACCTTATTTGCTCATTAACTGAGGCTGCTGTCTTTTAGTCTCAGGTTGAGACTGGCGCATAGCAGCCTCTTGCTGAACATTGAGGAAACATGAAAGTGCCAGTGGCAAAGAGGAACAGGAATCTTTACTCTATCGCCTAGGTGTCCGCCTCCTTTCCTCAATGGTTGAGGCTGCTGTCTACCAGCCTCAAATTGACACTGGCAGACAGCTGCTTCAGGCAGAGAAGTACATACGCATGGCTTTGCGGAGGGCTTTATTACAAATGTGTTTTTAATTTGAAACAGTGGTTGCTGGTGAGGGCCACTTGTGCTCATTTGTGAGGATGAGACCTATCTCTCAGCATCAGTCATTTATGAGAGCAACGGGGGAAAGACACACAAAACGGAAAGGCAGATTAGAGAAAGAGGGAAAAACTGTCACAAATGGAGAAGGCAGGATCCTGCAGGAGTGTGATAAACAGGCAGGGAGTTGTTGGAGTGGATTAAAGAGGGGTGAGGCTGATTTAAGACCACTTAGGTTTGGTATTTTGCTTGATGGCATTCAATAGCAACGGATGCAGCACAATCCTGGGCACCAGCACGTATTCTTTTACAAGTTAAGCACTAAGTGTGACAGTCATCAAAAGTGGTTTTGCTTCTCTCTCCATGCCCTATTGAGCCAGTTCCTCACAGATTCTAAACTGAAAATATAACAAGGAAGTACCTGCAATCTTCCTGCTTTCAAAATCAGCTAAGAAATTTAAACTTGCGAATAGCTAGCTACTTGCCAGCACTAAAGTCTAGCCTTCTTTAATCAGTTGCATTTCTTTTATAAGCGACTTTAGAGCTGAAATGTGATATACGTTCATTCAGCAGTGAAAATAATTGTTTTCTTTTTGATGAAAAGACTTGTAATTGTTAAATATGCAAAACCTATTTGGTACATCAAGCTGTGGTGCCCTATAATTCATATTTCAACTAGGAAGGAGATTTAGAGTTTGGCAGACAAGGTACTGCATAGCAAATACAACGGAAGACCCTATTTGTCGAAATGATGACCCACCCACTTTGGGAGGACCATCAGCTTTTTGTCAACAGAGCGCCCGTTGACTCCTTAGCTGAAAAGGTTCCTTGGAAGGAAGGGCGTTACACTGCCAGTGTTGATCTCTAAATTTGGTAGAGGATAGTCTGTCTGGGTGGGGGCTGTAATGGCCGTGGCACCCATCAGAATGAGTACTGTCTGCTAATCTGTTTATAGACGTCAGCCAGTCTTCCTTTAATTTTTTTCATGATTAATATGCTTCTTTTGATGCCTGTGAATTAAACTCAATTTTTGGTGGTTAAGCACTGACACAACTCTGCTGTAAACCTCTGCTTCCCAGAGTAGAACGTTTTATTGCATAGGTGCGTCATTTTCTCTTTGTTTCTCCCAGGATTCAACTGAGAACATTTTCCAGATGGCTTTGCTTTGTTCGAGATGCTACAGGTCATCCCGGCGTTCAAAAGGCTAGCTCATTTTTAGTATAACATAAATAGGATTAGGAAAATCTGTCATTGTTATTGAGGCTCTTTCAGGAAGCATATATCTGAACTCTGTGATGTTCAGTGTCTAGAAAGTAGAAACAGTGCTTTGTGTATGTTTCAGATGTATCATTTTCTCGTATATTGAGTGTCTCTTGATTTGTTCCTTTTTTTAATACCCTTTGGTAAAAAGTGAGATCACCAACTGCATTTTTAGTAGGTGACTAAGGATAGGACCGTGTGCCACAATATTAGAGACGATACGAGCCACTGAAAACACAACAGTAGCGGCTCGCAGGCCGCAGAAGGGTTGGGGTGGCAAGGTGCAGGAGGGAGGGAGGGAATAAACGTTAAATTTAATAATTAAAAACAAAAAAACAAAACCCACTTACCTCTTTTGCCGCTCTGCTGTCCCTCGACGCTCCTCTGCCTCTGCAGGCACAAGCTCCCAGCCTGCCCTGCGCCAATCCTGATGCTGCTCAGAGCAGCATCAGGATTGGCTAGGAGCGCCCAGCCTGGGCACTCCCAGGCAGACTAGGAGCCTGTGCAGACTCTCTCCAGTCCAGCAACTGTGTTATTGGGCTGGAGAGAGCCTAAAGCACATGTGTGTTTGGCCGGCCCAAGACAGCAAGCCAAACACACATGCGCTGTGAAGGGGGAATACGGAGCACTCACCTTCAGTGCACATCCCCCCGTGGCCCACCCCTTTCAAAGAAAATGATAATAAACATAGTTTATTATTGTTTTCTTTAAAAGGTTTAGCAGCTGCCGCTGCTGGCGGGGCAAGGAAGTGACCATCCTTCGCCCAAACGGAGGAGCCACCACTGAGACGCGAGCCAGATACCTCAACCGTTCTCAGCTTGTGTTCTCCTTATAACCTTAAGTCCAAAATTAGCCAGACTTTTATGTGGCTTCTGTCAACCACACTCTAACCATCAAACATTAAAAACGAAGAATTAACATTTAATGCAAAAAGGAGAGAGAAATAGATACTGAGTTTAGTAGCTGAATTGCGTTTCCTCACTTAACCAAATTATGTGATCTTGGGTAAATATTCTCTCAATCTCCTCATCTTGATTATCACATGAGAGCACTTACAAATACATGAGCTTAGGGGGTGCGCTAAACAAAAACCTCATGTTTGATTTAACAGACATGAATTTTGCTCCCTCTTCAATAAGAATATCGGCCACATATAGGCCCATATCTATACTTTTTTAGCGCCGCATTTATGTCATTTTTTGATGCAAAAGCGGCGCAAACTTACAAAATACAATTGTATTTTGCATCAAAAAGCGGCGCAAATGCAGCGCTAAAAAAGTATAAATATGGGCCATAGTGTACTTTCCCCCAGTGCCGCCGTTGTCAAACAAAATCGTCTCCCATCATGTGGCTGCTCAGTGTGGAGCTGATATCACAGGGTTGCACACACTGAGCTGACAATTCCTGCAGACAGCAGGTTTCCAACTGATTGTGTGGAATCACTGTGCATGTGTGGCATTTCTGTGCTGCCGATGCCAATTTCGAGGTGTAAAACCAGCCCAGGACTTAAATGGCTATTTATTTTGATGTGGGCAGTGAAGGCAGTGAATAATAATGCCTCAGTGTGCTCAGCAAAGAGCCCCACTGTTAGAAATGGGGTCTCTAGTTGTCAGTCGGTTTGCACCCTGTCCAAGTAAGGATCCTCTCTCTAGTCAGGATAAGGGAGATACCTGCTCAGATAACCCCTGCGCACCCCCTTGGTAGCTTGGAACGAGTATTCAGGCTTATCTCAGAAGCAATGTGTAAAGCATTTTCACATAACACACAGTATTAAGTGAAAGCACTACAAAAGGACACCACACCAGTTTTAGAAAAATAGCCAATATTTATCTGTGTAAAACAAGACTAAAATGATAAAAAGCCAACATACAGTGCTAAAGATATGAATTTTGCAAGATTTACTTAAAAATAGAGTTCCTCGAAGTCGATAGCTCCACCTGGGGCTATTACGGCACCATGATCAACAAAACAAACAGTTCAGGCTGGCCACAGTGTCGCGGCCAGCTATGGTGTCGGGGAGACCCGCAAACAGTACCTTTGGAATTGCAGGGTGTCGTGATCCTGGCTCTGAGCTCTGGAGAGCGGCGTCGCTGGTGTTGTGGTGTCGGTTCCGGAGTCAGTGCAGGGGTCGTCGGGCCCTTGAAGTCAAACACGTTGTAGATCGAACTCTGGGCTGATGAAGTCAGCAGTGATGGCGTGGATGGCTTTGGGACGATGTAGCATGCGGTGCCCACAGGGCACGGTGCAGGCAGCGGCTTGGTGACGGCGTCCAGCGGCATTGGTGGGACCAGGGCTGCAGTGTGAAGTGGAGTGGTGCGACGTGCGGTATCAGCACGTCATGGAGCAGGCAGTGGTGTCGTCGCTGCTCAGGCGCCATAGTCGATAGGCCCAAGCCGGCGGTGCGGGACGGGCTGGTGCTACTTGACCCTCACAAACAGTGCCCACCTCCCACAGTGCAGGCAGAGACTCCTGGTGACGACACTGGAGTCGATGGTGCTGGCATCGGTGGACCGGGGCTGCGGTGCTGGACGGTGCTTCGTGTATCTCACGAGTGGTGTTCACAGGCCACAGTGCAGGCAGCGGTGCCAGTGTCAGCAGGAGCGGTGTTTTCGGGGATGCCCAGACTGCAGTGTGAGCAGGTGATGCCAGAGTGCGGGGTTCACAGGTCGCTGTGCGAGCAGCGGCTCGGAGAAGTCGTCCGATGATGGCGTCGTTGAGGCCAGGGTCGCAGTGCAAAGCGGGCCAGTGCGGCTCCATGCGGCATCAGCAGGTCACGGTGCAGGCCAGCAGCGTCATTGACCCAGCAAAGGGACTGTACTCCTCCTCCAGCTCTTCTTCTGGGCAGAGGTTCCTCTTGATTCCAGAAAGATTCTAAAAGTCTAGGGTTTTGGGTCTACTACTTATACCCCTTTCTACCTTTAAAGTTGGCAAACTTCAAAGAAAAGTCCCACTTGTTTGCAAGATCCTTCCTTGTCCACTACAGGCCCCAGACACACACCAGGGGGTTGGAGACTGCATTGTGTGAGGACAGGCTCAGCCCTTTCAGGTGTGAGGGACCACTCCTCCCCTCCCTTTCAGCACAGATGGCTCATCAAGATATGCAGGCTACACCCCAGCTTCCTTTGTGCCACTGTCTAGAGGAGATGTGTAAACAGCCCAATTGTCTGACCCAGACAGGGAATCCACAAACAGGCAGAGTCACAGAATGGTTTAAGCAAGAAAATGCCTACTTTCTAAAAGTGACATTTTCAAACTCACAATCCAAAATTCAACTTCACTAAAAGATGTATTTTTAAATTGTGAGTTCAGAGACCCCAAACTCCATATTTCAATCAGCTCTCAAAAAAAGTCTGAACTTTAAAGTTATTTAAAAGCAGCCCCCATGTTAACCCATGAGGGAGATAGGCCTTGCAACAGTGAAAACCAGATTTGGCAGTATTTCACTGTTAGAACAAGTAAAACACACCAGTACATATCCTACCTTTTATATACACTGCACCCTTCCCATGGGGCTACCTAGGGCCTACCTTAAGGGTGCCTTACATGTAGGAAAAGGGAAGGTTTAGGCCTGGCAAATGGGTGCACTTGCCAGGTCGAATTGGCAGTTTAAAACTGTACACACACACACACACACACACAATGCAGTGGCAGGTCGGAGCCATGTTTACAGGACTATTAATGTGGGTGGCACAACCAGTGCTGCAGGCCCACTAGTAGCATTTGATTTACAGGCCCTGGGCACCTCTAATGCACTTTATTAGGGACTTACCAGTAAATCAAATATGTCAATCATGGATAAACCAATCACCAATGCAATTTACATAGGGAGCACTTTCACTTAAGCACTGATCAGCAGTGGTAAAATGTGCAGAGACAATAAACCAGCAAAAATAGAGTCCAGTATAGTATAACACAGGAGGTCCGAAAGCAAAAAGCCGCCAGGTCTAACTTCCACCACCTTCAAGGCCCTGATATCTCCTTACACAATGAAAACATTTCAGAAGTTGTCAGGTCTGATACAAGGTGCCAATGACAACTCATTTGCCTCTGCTACTAGAATTGTGAGTGCAAAGGCAGGTTAGGTAGATGGTAACAGGAATGTTTATGAGCTCATGTTTAACAAGCATTGACAAAGCCAATAGATCTGGCTTTAAAGGAATGTTGTATGATAATGTGAAGCATTACAAGTAATTAGCATGGGAATAGATATGCATTTGTGTGAAAGTAAAGAACTGCACAGTAATGTTAGTGTACATTAAAAGGTCAGGGGACAGTCAAGCCAGACCTGAAAATCCCAAGTAGGTTAATGACTGCCCTCCTCCCATCTCTACTGCTGATAGAGAAAAACAACATAAATTATCTAGGTATCTAAGATAATTTAGTAGCATTCCAATGTCAGGTATGTGTCTCCGAAGGTTCAAACCTAGACAGCTGGATAAATAAACAAAATGATAACAGCTGCATGGAGGGCAAGCTCTTTTTTTGTAGAAGCACACAACTTCTGCCCAAACAAAACATGTACTCCTAGCTCCCATTGTGTGAGCGGGGCCAAAGCCCCTCTCCAATGATGTTTTTGTCTGGCGACAGCTGTGTTGTCCAGCCAGACCACAAAAACGATGGGCCTGATTCACAGAGAGCCTCCGCTCACCTGGTGGAGGCCCCGCAGCCATAGGGAAGTCTCCACACTCAAGGCGTAATCTCTGCAATGAGAATTCTCTTTGCGGAGATTCTTTCCCGAGTGTGGAGACTTCCGAATGGCTGTGGGGCCTTCGCCATGAGTGTGGAAGTCCTTTGTGAATCAACCTCTAAGACTTTTAGTAAATACCTTACAATGCAGGAATATAATCTGATGTATTAAGGTGAAACACTTATGCATGTTCAAGAAATGCACATTTATTTAATTTTGAAGCAGTAACATTTTTACAGGAAGTGGTTTGCATGATTTACATGGCAAATGCAAGGCTTGACTTGTGCACAGGTTCAAGAATATTTTGATATTTTTGCTTCCTAATTTTCGGTAAGAGAGAATGGGTTGAATTTTGTTGACACATATATTCAGGTGTGTGACTCTTATGTCCCAACTGTTTGAATTTGAATTTGTCACTGTCCTTTTGCATTGACGGATATAGTGAGAAGAGTCGAGTGTAATTGCAAACTTTTACCCTCAGATAATATAAATATTTTTCAAGAAATGTTTATTTATACATCATGAAAACTGTATGCGAAGGCATACCTTACATACAAAAATCACACAAGCTACACATCAAGAGTCTCGTTCAAGCAGACAAAGGGGGTCATTCTGACCCTGGCGGCCGGTGACCGCCAGGGTCACCGACCACGGGAGCACTGCCAACAGGCTGGCGGTGCTCCCTCGAGCATTCTGACCGCGGCGGTTCAGCCGCGGTCAGAAACGGAAAGTCGGCGGTCTCCCGCCGACTTTCCGCTGCTCGGGGGAATCCTCCATGGCGGCGGAGCGCGCTCCGCCGCCATGGGGATTCTGACACCCCCTACCGCCATCCTGTTGAACAGGATGGCGGTAGGGGGCCGCAGGGCTCCTGGGGGCCCCTGCAGTGCCCATGCCAATGGCATGGGCACTGCAGGGGCCCCCGTAAGAGGGCCCCACTTAGTATTTCAGTGTCTGCTTTGCAGACACTGAAATACGCGACGGGTGCAACTGCACCCGTCGCACCTTCCCACTCCGCCGGCTCAATTCTGAGCCGGCGTCCTAGTGGGAAGGTTGATTTGCCCTGGGCTGGCGGGCGGCCTTTTGGCGGCCGCCCGCCAGCCCAGGGCAAATCCCAAAATACCCTCAGCGGTCTTGCGACCGCGGAGCGGTATTTTGGAGGGGGAACATTGGCGGGCGGCCTCCGCCGCCCGCCAATGTTAGAATGACCCCCAATGTCTTTTGGCCATGGCACATATGCTCAAGATACTTTCTACTCAAACTAGTCCCTTGTGAGAGACAATTATAAGAAAAGTCATGCCACGAGAAAAGCAAAAAGTAAGTGAAATTTGCAAAATCCGGAAATACCTGAGATTTCACTTGTGTAAAATAATGCCTGTGCCTAATCGTGAGTAAGAATCTGGGTCAATAGTTCACGTGCTGTTTTGCTCAAGAGAAGCCTGATTCGATCAGCTTCCTTTGCTCACTGATTTCCTCTCTCACTGATTTCTTAGGCAATTTACTGAATTGAGTGCATTTCTATAGCTATGTATGCATTCAAATCCTATTTAACTTGTTGGGTTTCGGGTGCTGTAGCCCTTGCTCTGGCTGGTGTGACATCGTGGATCACAGGCATGAACAACGCTAAGTCCACTAACTAATACAGCTATTAAAAATGTGCTGGGAAGTGTTACATTTTATTTAGAAGTACAGTCCGTAAACTATCAGCGGCTTAACCAACAGTTTCAAGATTATGTTTGAGAGATCTAAATTGTAAGCATGCCACTGCTGCGATGCTTTTCAGAGTTTATTAATGCAATATTAGTTAGTATTATGGCAAAGAGCAACAACGTTGTTCTCAGCAGCAAATTAGGAATTACAGAGTGATCATCTGGATCACAGAACTAAATAAGGGTATCCAGCAGCAGTAGCAAATGCTGCATTAACAAAGAAGTTATTGATAAGTAGGCTATTTTCTATATCTGTTGAATCAAATGCGGTTAACTCAGGAGTGGCCAACATACTGCGAATGCGTCCTGGTGGATTCACTGCAGAGGCAGAGAAGCCTGGGAAGCAAAGTCTTCCTGTACAAGCATTTAGCAGGCCGGGCAGCTTTGGTAGCTAGCAACACCTGGAAACGAACCTCAGTCACAAAGGATAGCCTAAAGCATCTGTTCTGGCTGAGAGGAGAATTGCCAGGAGAGATGGCAGGGCAGAGGTTATTGCTAGGTCTTTCCTGGCCACAGAGAAAGGCTCAGTATAGTTCTATGGTGGGGATAACAGATTGGGTAGGAGGTATGGTTGCCAACTGACCAGTTTTTTTTACTGGCCTGGGCCGTATGTTTAAATAGCCGTTAAGAAAGGTAAGAACCCCACTAGGAAGTCCCAGGGTTTAAACCTTTCCATGTTCAAATCACGCTGTGTTCACTGTACTTTTGGGTGTTTGACTTACAGTGTAGCAAGCATGGGAAGCTCTCCCCAGGATGTTAACCCAATGGTAACGTCATCTACATCTGCTGTTTAAACTTTTAACATTTTGGGGCTTCTGTGCTTGGTGATGTTCTTGAAAAAAATCCAATGTCATTGAGCCAAAGGATTGCCAGCAGCAATGAAGACAGCCAATTTTTCTTCCAACAATTGATACACATCTTGAATTCCTGTTGTTTTTTAGGATCAAGCCTGCGAGAACATGCACTAGCACATGCATCTCCCTTGTGATACTCTGTTGTTAACAATAAGGGCTTGGAGCCAGCCTGTCACTTAATCTTTGTTGGCTTGCATTGCTTCTTCTTTACAGCCTCGTAACTCGTCACTGCAGGCCAAGCATTATTTCTGTTCCTCTGTGGAGCAGAGACCAAGCACTGATTGATTCAAATTAATCAGTTCCCGTTCACTGCTCCCGACGTCATTGAGGTACTATTTTGATCTTTTTAACTTTTATTGCCATGCAAACAGAAGGCGTGTGACTGGCGCAAACATGCCTGGCAGGACAAACAAAAAGTTAACTTTCTTTTATTTTGCAGAGTCTTCTTTTCTTTTGTCACACTCATGTTTTCTTTTGTCTTTGCTCGTGGGCACTGTTCTCAAACGATCAGCATTATCTTACTGTAATATGTTGCAAGCAACATTGTTTCTTTTTTGTGTAACTACTGAAATGATTCTTTCGAGCAGTACACCCCAATCCACCACACTCCAATCCATCCTACTCCAATCTACGGCAATCCACTCCACCTCACCGCAAACTCATCCCCCACTCAATCCAATCCAGCCCATATTAAAACAGTCCACCCCACTCCAGTCCAGACCACTTATCTCAGTCAAATCTACTCCAATACACCACACTCCAATCCTCTTAACCCACCCCACTGAAATCTGCCCCACTCCAATTCACCCTACTCTAATCCAAAACAATTTGGCCCACTCTGATCCAAAACAATCTGCCCCACTCAAATCTTCAGCACTCCAGTCTGCCCCACTTCAAAACAATCTGCCTGTTCCAATCTGCCCTGCTTTAATCTAAAACAATCTGCCCTACTCCAATCCAAAACAATCTGCTCCACTCCTGTCTGCCCCCAATCTAAACCAATCTTCCCCACTCCAATCTGCTTTACTCCAATCCAAAACAATCCACCCACCCCAATCCATAACAATCTGTCCCACTTAAATTGCCTTACTCCAGTCCAAAACAATCTGCCCACTTCAATCTGCCCGACTCCAATCTTAAACAATCTGCCACATTCCAATCCGACCCACTCTAATCCAAAACAATCTGCCAGACTCCAATTTGCCCCTCTGTTATCCAAAACAATCTGCCCCACTCTAATCCAAAAAAACTCTGCCCGCTCCAATCTAAAACAACTTGTCCCATTCCAGCCCAAAACAATCTGCCCTCTGCAATCCAAAACAATCTACCACACCTCAGTCTGCCCCACTTCAATGTGTCTCACTCCAATCCACCCCATTCTAATCCTCCCCACTCCAATCTGCCCCACTCCAATCAAAACAATCTGCCCCACTCCTGTGCAAAACAATCTGCCTCACTCCAATCTGCCCCACTCCAATCAAAACAATCTGCCCCACTCCCATCAATCCCTCTCAAATTCAAAACAATCTGCTCCACACCAATCCAAAACAATGTACCGCACTCCAGTCAACACAACTCCAATCCAAGACAATCGGCCCTATTCCAGTCTGCCTCAGTCCAATCCAAAA
The DNA here is from genome assembly GCF_031143425.1 of Pleurodeles waltl. Taxonomy (NCBI): domain Eukaryota; kingdom Metazoa; phylum Chordata; class Amphibia; order Caudata; family Salamandridae; genus Pleurodeles; species Pleurodeles waltl. Next base: position 177,973,396 of record NC_090437.1, read on the forward strand.
CAACCTGCCCCACTCCAATCCAAAACAATCCACCCCACTCTAATCAGCCCCTCTCCTATCCAATCCACCTCACTCCAATCCAGTCCACCCCACCCCACTCCAATCTCCAATACACCCATTCCAATCCAATACACCCCACACCAGCCCAATCCACTCAATCCAGTCACATCCAATCTACCCCACTCCAATCCACCCCACCCCACCACACCCCACTCTACTCCAGCCCACGCCACCCCAATCCAATCTACCTCACTGTAATCCAACCCTTCCCAATCCAGTTCACCCCAGCCCAATCCAGGTGGATTTGACCCCAGTCAAATCCACCTCACCTCTCTCCAATCCAGTCCACCCCAGTGCAATCCAATCTACTCCACTCCAATCCACCCCACTCCACGCCACCTCACCCCACCCCACCCCACATAAGTTAAATCCACCCACTCCAGTCCACCCCACTCCAATACACCCCACTCCCTTCCACCTCACGCAAGTCCACCCCACTCCACTCCAGTCCATCCCTATCCAGTCACATCTGCCCCACTCAATCCATTTCACTCCTCGTCAGTCCACCTCACCTCAATGCAATCCCCTATTCCAATCCACTACACTCCAAAACACCCCACCCACTTCACCTCAATGCAAGCCACCCCATATCCAATCCTTTCCACCCCATTTCCATCCGCCCCACTCCAAAATAATCCACCCCCTCCAGGCCACCCCTCCAATCCACCGTACTCCCATCCACTCCACTGCAGTCCAATCCACCCCACTCTACTCCAATCCACCCACCGTGTCCCAATCTACTCCATTCCACCCTAGTTCAGTCCACCCCACTCAATCCAACCCACCACACTCCAATCCATCCCACTCCAATCCATCCCACTCCACTCCAGGCCACCCCAGCCCACTCCAATTCACACCATTTCAATCTGGCCCACTCTAATCCAACCCTCCCCACCCCAGTCCAATCCACTCCCTCCAGTCCGATCCAGTCCACCCCCTCCAGTTCAATCTAATCCACCACACTTCACTATAATTTACCCCACTCAAAATCAACCTACTCTAATCCGATCCACCCCAGTCCTATCAGTCAAAGCCAATCCACCCACCTCAAACCAATTTAATCCACCCCACCCCAATCCACCCCAATCCAATCCACACCACCCCACTTCAATCCACCGTAATCCAATCCACCCCACCCCATCCAGTCCGCCCACTCCAATCCACCCACTCAATCCAACCCACTCTACCCCAGTCCAATCCAATTCAATCCACCCTACCACCTCAATCCACTCCACCCTATTCTACCACACTGCACTCTACGACATTGTCTGCCACTGAACCACTGAATTCTACTCCACTCTACTCAACTCTACTCAACTCTATTCCCCCTACTCCCTCTATGGCACTCTACTCCAACAAATCCAGTCAACGACACACTACTCCCCCAAACTCCACTCTAGTTTTAATATCTGAGAAAGACACCTCGCGGAAGATTCCTTACTTTAGAATCTTCACCAGGTGCGAGCCTGGATCCGGAAATCTTTTTCCAATAGCACGTCTTCGCATTTAAGGGGGGGGTCGCATGACTCCGTATCTACATCGTCCACCAGATGTGAAGTCAACGGAGTCCACATAACCACCCTCGCTGATGTCAGTTCCTTCTGTTCCATGCTTACAACGCAGATCTGGTAACAGTTAGTTGGACCATTTGCAGTCTACATCGCCCTTTTCGTCGTCAGGAAAATTGTGCTTTTTCTATGTCTTCATGGTTCAAACCCTGTGGGTCATGTGGATCACAAATGTCGGCTATGGACCCCCACTCATTTTGTATGTGGTGCCTGGGCAAGCACCATGACGCCGAAGAGTGTGACTCCTATTGTCAACTTCGGCCTAAGACTCTGCAGGAGTGTCGTATAAAGCTTCTGGTGGCAGGAATGTCAGAGCCATCCAAGTGTACCCGTCTGCCAAGGTCACCTTCTCGAACTGACGTCCGTTCGTAGGCCCGTGCAAGGAGTCGTTCTCGTAGACGCCATTCTCCATCGATTAAAAGAGTTAAGTCTTGTTGCCAGTTGTCGAAGTCAGGAAAGTTGCCGACTTCCCCACATATAACCTCCCAACATTCAGCGGTTGAGGAAACAAAGTTGTGTCTACACCGCATCTTCCTCCCTTTCCAGGAGACAGAGTGACTCTTGACCAGATGCATGAATATTACGCGTCCCTTCACGCTGTCATTGGTGAATCACCTTCCTCTTGAGCGCCTGTGGGTCCCAAGGAAGAGCGAAGTGCCTTAACTGTGTCCAAGCCAGCGGGGTTGCCCTCGGCTTCAGTTAGGCCTTAAGTGCCAGTTGACAAAGTTGTTATGGCGCCAGTGCACAGCCCTTTGGGATTTCCACCTTCGGCACCGGTATCCGATCCGCCTACTCTGGCAACTCTGCTGGCGGCCCCAATTGAAGTTGAATCCCTCTCTCTGTCTAAAGTGGAAATCAATGTTGAGGAATCGCCTTCTCAACACTGTTTGACAATGGGGACGGCGCCAGTCATGGCTGTCATCTCTAATCTTCCTCCACAAGAGTCCACTCATGTTTATCCTACTGAGGGAGATGGTGGAAAGGCAGTAATAGAGTTGGAACCTCATAGAGAGGACAGCTGGTTAACTGGCCTAGCTATGGGTAGTGGCTTGGATTCTTCTCCAGCCTCATACCTACCCTCTGCCCCAGACTTGCTACAAAATCAATGCCTCTTTTGCAGACACATTGAAAAGGTTGCGGTAGTGTTTGATCTGACTAAACCTTCAGTGGAATTAACCTCAGGTCCCCTAATTGATGTCCTCCATCAAAGTCAAACAGGGGTTGAACCAGAGCTTCTTTTTAGCGACCGGGCTATATCCCACAGGCACCGACCTGCCCCTGGTGATCCAGCTTGTCTAACAAGAAATCATATTCATCGAAGTCTGGTGGCATAGTCCACTTTGGCCTCCCATGATATTGAGTCTTTCCCATATGCCCCATTTGATAAAGACTCCAGGAGTCTAGACATCTGTGGAAGGCATATTTTTTTCCTCCACAAGTTCTACCCTAACACTGTGAATATAACTTGTGTTCTTGGACACTTCTCTTATTCTTTATGGGACTCATTGTCAACATCTTTCCTACACTTCCGGAAGTAATCAGGAGCACTCTTACTCCTATGATTCAAGACGGCCAGCAAGCAGCTAACCTAATCATTTGCTGTGGTATGGATACTACTGACCCTGTGGGTTGAGCTATGGCTTCCCCAGTTGTGGTACTTCTCCATGCCTGGTTACGTACCTCAGGGTTTTCAGAGCCAGTCCAAACCACATTGATTGACATTGATTGACATGCCGTTAGATGGTGCCCATTTTATTGGTGCACAGGCAGATTCAGCCTTAAGGCAATTTTGTGATAGTAGGGGTGGAACAGCGAATTAGCTTAGTTCCTTTCTACTTTTTGGCCTAGTTCATAACTCCTGTACTGGCTAGTAAGGTGTTATTTGTTCTTACTTATTCCACAGAAGAGCGATGAGACATTTTCAGTTATATATCTGTTATAACCTAATTGTGACACCCAGTGGGTGTTTCTGCTTTCGGCAGGTGTCATATTTCCTTAAAATGTTATTGTGGTGTATAGTGCCCTGGAACCCTATGGAGATTTTCATGCCTTATGCTCAAGGCTAATTTCATTATCATCATTACTTGGTGTAAAGTGATGACTTTCCACTTCAAGTTTGTCAATAACAGCCTTTTGGAAGATTATCGCTTTTTAATACACCTGATATAAAGGTGAAATTGTTTACTCTGAAGAAAAACTTGTGCTTAAGATTTGTTACCCTTATGGTATGTACCGTACACTAAGTGGATTATTTGAGTATTTGATTGTATGCTGGTGAGCATTAATATATATATATACATGTGATGTATGTCTACTTTTACCTATGATATGGTACTACGAGTTTCTCTACTTTTGGTAGATTGGGTACTTTAGAAGCCAGAAAGTATCTTCTTGGGGACTTTAAGACTTTCCTTGTTTGGTATTAAAGGTTTTATATTAGATAGCCATCACAGTTTGATGGATTTTCTATACTTTGGTGTAGACATGTGTATGGCGTCAATATGTTCTTTGAACCATATTCTTTTCTGGCTTACACCAGTTTATCAACGGTCTTCATTGAGAAGTATCTCTATGTAGATTCTATTCAGTCTATTCTATGGAATAATTACCATTATTTACTCTTTAGGAGTTGTTGTGCCCTTGGGCATTTGCATTCAAGACTTCTTTCTTTTCTGAAGGGTTTTACTCCATTCAGGGGTACTTCTTCTTCTTTATGAAGATATTTATGTATGTTGTGCTTGAGGAGGTTATATGTTACTACCTCATCTAGGTACAACTGTCTTAATCATTTACCTGACTCTAGTTTTTGTAGGTTGGTTTCACATTTTGAGAAGTGTTGTCATGAGACGCAATATACAAAATCAGACGGATTCTTTTTATTTCAGAGTCATGTAAATTTTAAGGTTTTGCATCATTGACATTTTTCTAGTTCATTTGAAGATGAGTCTTAATCACTTTGGTTTCTGCCACTCAACCCAGGTCCCTTTTTCATACTTGATGTTTTATTCAGTCTTCTAATATATATCACAGTATATATACTGTTGGTTACTACATAGGTGTTTGTTTGTTATACTCCTATGTCAGTAGGTATAGATATTAAGAATATCTTTAAGATGTTTTTACCATCACTAGCTACTTTTCCTGGGGAAAAGTATATTTATATGCCAAATGGTTGCTACTGTTGTCTTCAACTTCTTTTTAAAGGGGGCAGTTGTATGTTTTCTCTGCAAGAGATAAACGTTCTATGTGCATCTTATAGTGTAGGTCTGGTCAGGATGTACCTTTACATGTTAAGAAGTATTGCTCAACTACATGTTATGCTGCTCTACGTTCAAATAGGGTAGACCATGAAGTTTTGGTCTACATATAAGAACAAATATATTTATCTTCACCAGCTCATTTGGCAATACTGTCCTATGGTCATGAGTAGTGTTTCTTACCCATGTTTTCTATGTCTTTATGACTTTCATTGATGTGGTCCTTTCCACAGTACTTTTGAGGTGCTCATCATGGGTTCGGATTTCATTAAGAGATCAAGTAGCTTAATATTAATTTTGTTAGTTCGCCTCTAGCACCGATTAGTCATATTAACATGGATTTTCTCTATGCCATATTTTTTAATGTTTATGACTCCTTATCCGTGGTTCCTCTCACGGGTTTTATGTTGTGAAATATGTTAGGGCTCACCTACATTGCTATGAATGCCTGGTCTTTTTTAATTATTCCAAGGACAGAGTTTTGATGGTATCACATTTGACATACTAACTAACATGGATGAGCTTATTCTCATGTTTTTCATAACTTATGGTTTTATTTACCCGCGGCTCCCTCCACAGGTTTTGATATCATAGAATATGTTATTACTCATCTTAATTATTATGATTGTCGAGTCTAGTTTATGAAACTTAGAGACTTTTTTGGGAGGTCTTAGTTTGCATTCCATCCTCAAGGTTACTATGACTTTGGTATCTGATTCTAAAGTAAGGAATCTGCGGATAGATGTCTCTATCAGATGAACAAGTTACTTACCTTCGGTAAAGCATTATCTGGTAGAGACAGGATCTAGTTGCAGATTTTTTAATGAACCTCCCATCCTCCCCGCTCTGCTAACTCCGTCCTCTTTGGTCGCAGAAGATCTTGTTATGTAAATCAACACCTTGAATTGAGAATTCAGTGATTATTTGACACAGATGTGTCTTTTGTGCCAGCACACTGCTGTAATAGACATCTTATCAGATCTCAGTGCGCTTTTGACACTGTAGATCATAACATTCTTCTTCAAAGACTCTCTGCTATAAGAATAGAAGGCACTGCATTGTGTTGGTTCTCCTCATTTGTAAAAGACAGAACCCTTCAAGTCCTTGATCGCTCATTCTACTCCAACACGTTCGCCCTTACCTGCGGTGTTCCACAGGGCTCCTCGTTGAGCCCTACTCTTTTTAATATCTACCTTTCTCCCCTGGCCAAAATTGTGGAACCTCATGGCCTTTCTTTGATTTCATACGCTGCTGACACTCAGTTAGTAGTGTCGCTTTCAAATTCTGGAAATATCGCTCAATCTAATCTCTCATCCTGTTTGGAGGACGTACCATGAAAAGTCGGAAGTAATGATCATTGGCAACCATACTCTTTTCAATTCCCTGACATCACTTTTGGATGGCTTCAAATATATTCTGCCCCCTAAAGATAATATAAACTGCTTAGGCTTCTAGCTAGACCCCTCTCCTCTCGATGGATTATCAAGACAAAAAGATAGCCACATCTTGCTTTGGTTTATTAAGAACTTTGAGGAAAATCCTCAATCTTTTACCTTTTTTGGCCAGAAGACTCCTCATTCAAGCTTTAATATTGTCTCGCTTAGACTATGGCAACTCTTTTTTTCTTAGTTCTCCTAGCTATGTGATAAGGAGACTGCAGGTTGTGCAAAACGCTGATGCACGACTACTTAAAAACACTCCTACTTTCCTGCAAGATTGGCGCAGGAACAGACATTCCATCTCAATTAATATACTTTTATTTAGATGTATATCAACCAAACCCGTACTAATTTCCCTTCATTGGCTTCCTATAAAGCAACGGGTTAACTTTAAGGCCATATGCATGACACATAAAGCCTTGCATAATAGGGAAAGGTATGTCATTTTAGGTCCAGGTTAGGCCCCTCAGATCCTCCGCTGCTTTACTGGCTCACACTCCCAGCTTGAAGAAAACTAGATGGGGAGGCAATTCCTTTTTCCTTTTCATTCAAAGCTGCACACCTCTGGAATTCCCTTCCTTTGGAACTTCGCAGAGAACATTCAGAACTATCTTTTCATAAGAAATTGAGGACATTCTTATTTTCTTTCTAGGCAATTCCTTGGTACTAGATATAGGAATTACCCACCTTTTAGCGCTGGTAAGCCTTCGGGTAGCCATGCGATCTATAAATCTCTTAATCTAATCTAATTTAATCCATGCCTAACCTGCACCCTATGAAGAAATAAATGGGGGGTGAAGGTCACTCGCCTATCCTCCAGTATAGAGAACTCCAGTTCTACTCATCAGAGAGGTATACCCCCATCCCACACTCAGTAGGCAGAACTTATGGAAGAAGGCCAACATCCAGTCTACTTCCAACAACAAAGGATCAAAGTAACATACAGGAGCTAGGGTAGACTAGGCTAAATACCAGAGCGACAGCATGCAACCCTGGACAATCTCAGCAGGGAGAAGACACAGCGGAAGGCCCACACCCAACCCAGCTATCATCGAGTGGGGGAAATCCGTACTCACTGAGAGAGCCTAACAGCAACATCCAGAAAAGTAGCTGTTACCGCAGCCCCAAGTCTGGAAGTGAGATAGGGAAGGCAGGCCAAACTCAGAAGCCAGCTCAACATAGCCTCAAAAAACAGAAGAGGCACATGGTTGCACACAAAACCAGCATACACCAGGCTGCAAGCCTAACAGAGACCCAGGAAATCAGCAAATGTCACAAAACAATCCACATCGAGAAGGAAAAACCCAATCACGACTCACAAGAAAGGCAGAGCTCCTGTACAGACACAGGAAGCACTGGGGGCATGTCTCCCACAGGAGACAGACAAAACAGGAGGGCTCTGGGTAGAGCGGTCCTTTATCTGTAGACTTTGGAGGGGAGAAGTTTACATTTTTTATGAAGCCTAGGTGGACCTGTTTCCAGGATAACTAAACACTTTGTGTCATAACGACTAGGACAAGGAAGTGATGAGGACGTACTGTTCATTCTACTTGGACTTTTGAGGGACAAGTGACAGACTTTTTGTGTACTTTATTTTAAAATTCTGATTCACTGTTGCCACTCAGAAACACTTTGCTGGACTCCTACTGCTGCCCTGGAAACACTAGTAAATGTTCTCCAAAAGAAAGGATGGCACATTCCTTTTCACTTATACTCCTCATGATTAATGTAATGCTCCATAAAATTTACGAATGTACTCACATTTAAAGAGTGCGCTTATGGTGAGTAAATTAAAGATTTCATAACAACGTTCTTTGAATTTGCCCCTTGCTTCCAACAGTTGATTAAATCTCTCCTCGCAGTCTTTATGCCCCAAATCACCTGCTTGTGGTTTAAAATTGGGTGTATGCTGCACTTGACATGTAGGAGATACTACGTACTGTTGATATATGTGAGGGTCAAGAACTGTGACTGCATTGTGCTATTTGGGTGCTCCCTTTCTTCTAGCAAAATCTTTTTTAGGCCATTTTTTTCCATCAACGTTCTCTTGTGACCATTTGTGGTGGGACCATAAGGAAATTTCCCTTTGTCGCCTTAATGTTGCACGGGCCTTGACGGGGTGTGTAGTGTGCATAGGTGCCAGACTTCTTGTTTATTTTCGGGTAAAAATCTGTTTTCTTCTGTCTTCCAAAATGGCATGAAGTTACCTGCTATGCGGTGGTCTGGCGAACAACATGATGCACCAAAGAGACCCAGCCCTTCCAGTCAGTGCCCGCTCAATCTTTCTTTTGCACATACATATGAAACCAGTTAGATTCATTTAAGCCCCCGACTTGATCATTCCCAGCCAAAGATTTTAGCTCTACTACTTTGCTGCAAGATTGGCGCAGGAATAGACATTCCATCCCAATTAATATACTTTTATTTACATACCCTCTTTGGCTTGAAGCTATGAGTATAGTCTTTGAGCCAAATCCACAATTGCATTCACGCCATCCGGAGAAAGTTCTTGTTTTCTGTCAATATTGAAAGAATGAAGTGGAGCAACCACATTTGTGTGCACAGTCAGCGTCCCTCTAACAAATATATACCAATGATCGTTAAATATTTGATTATGCTTTGCAGCCTTCTTGATTGAAGAGATGCAAACCTGGGTGAATGTTTTTATTTTGTAGGAGCTATAGTCATGGGTACTATCTAGGAGGAACCACTTTAAAAAAGCGTCACCGATCAGCAACAGACGGTCACAATAGTTGTCTTTTGTCAGCGCACGAAATGTTTGCCACCGTGTTCACATGGTTGATTGCGCCAATAAAATAACACCCATTCGATAACAGTCCATCCTGCCCAACAGCGGCTTTCTGCAGAGAAAGCTATGCTCTGCGACACTGAAATGGAATGGGGCTGGGGTGTGGATAGCAGGCCAGGAATCAAATGTGCCTGTCTATCAAGTGTGCTGGTAAATCCATGTAAATATTCATGGTATTGGAGAATGGAATTCTCAAATAAGAAAAAAAGAGAATGTTGACTATCCGAATTTACTTTTCTGGTTACTGGCGGAAAAATGTGTACTGTGGTACAGGAGAGAAGCCGGACAGATGCTGGTGGATAGAACATCCAGGGTGAAATAGGTATTGACAGAACAGCCTGTACATTTTGTTTGTTACACCGTTAGCCACAAAACCATCCAGTTTGAGATCTCTACAGTCACCATACTGGATGGTGGGACATCTGGGCTGTGCTGGCCTGGCCTTATCTGGTGACTTGTTCACCAGTCAGGTGGATTTCTTCTTTGCTCCTGCAGTCACTGCAGGTCCCGTTTAAGGCTCATTTTGCGCACTTCCTGACTGATCCTTTATGCCAGTCTGAGGCCACAGTAGGTGCTTGTGGAGAATGTGTGCGTTGCTATTAGTAGAGGAAAAGGGAAACAGGGGGCGACTAAGCAAAGGGAACTAAAAGATTTACAAGAAGGCATGATCATAACTAGAATTGAAAAATAAAATGAAAATATTTTTTTTATTTAAGTTCAGTGCGCCCCTCTGAAGCAAGGTGCCTAAAGCCAGCTCTGCTCGCAGTGTGCCACCCAGCATGACGTCAAGCACCCACCCATGCACGGTGATGACAGGCTCATCACCACAACGATAGAGTGCTCATGCGCATGAGCCCAGTCTCCTTTAACTACTAAAGAGAGTGTTGTATGATCTGTTTGTGTGCTAGTGCAACACAAAACACAGGCAGCAAGGCTTCAAATGCCCCGGTCTATTACTTACTTCAATAGAGCCAACTCACATAGCCTGCCCCCGAGGATAGCCAGAAAATTGAAATACCTCCTACTTTGAACCAAAGGTCCGATATCACCGTGAAATCAAAGCATGTACGCCTCAACCTCCCTAGAAGAGGTCCCTTGTCTCTTCAATACATACATCTATCTGTTCAACCTTTCGCCCTTCCACTCACCCACTGATATTCGCCATTTCACCTTTACATTATGTCATGCATCCTTTTTTTCATCCGAATTCAACCTTTCACAATTTCATACATCCATAGGCCATTTTATCCATCCATCCAGCCATTCATCATCTATGCATGCTTCCTTCCAGCCCTCTATCCCCCATACACACATAATTTGGCTTGCCTACCCATTAATAAAGCCTTTCATCCATCAGTGTATCCTTTTGTCCAACCGTTCATCCACCTATCATCCATCCACCCTCTCTGATTTCTATTTACTTTGCCATCCATCCATCCTCTCAGATTTCCATTTACCATCCATCAATCAATCCATATATCCTGTCAGATGTCTATTTGCTCTGTCATCCTTTCATCCACCCATTCATCCATTCACTCAGATTTCTATTCACTCTGCCATCCATCCATCCATCCAAATTTACATTTAGTCTTCCATCCTTTCACTCATCCATCCATCCTCTCAGATTCTCATTTACTTTGCTATCCTTTCAATTGCCAATCTACCCATCCTCTCAACCATTGATCACCCACCATTTCACCCACTCATCCTCAATCAATCAATCAATCAATCAGGAATTTTTAAAGCGCACTACTCACCCGTGAGGGTCTTAAGGCGCATGCACCCACTCATCCACCCATTCTTTTACCCACTCATTCACCCATCCTTTCACCCATTCAGCCATGTTTCCTTTTACTCACCCATCCTTTCACCCAATCATCCATCCTTCATCCACCCTTCCTTTTACCCACTCATTCATCCATCCCATCATTCACCCATCCGTTCATCCACCCACTCATCCATCCATTCACCCACTCGACCACTGTTCCTTCCTTGTTTCATCAACCCATGTTTCCTTCTTCAATTTAGCGTTATGTATAAGCTTTTCTCTGTCAGGTTGCAGATAGGCTATAGGCCCATGAAGAGGCCCATCCCCACTGTAGCTGCTAAAGCAGGGGTTCACAACACCCCTCCCCTGCCCACTCGTCTTCCTGGCCGAACCGATACAAGTGTAACTCCCTAAGTGTGTTCCTCAAGTCAAACCAACTGGATTTGTATTTTCTTTCAGCAGCAGTCCACGGCTGACTTTATTCTTCTTCAGGAATCCCTCATTTTATGGCAAGACCGGAGGCTCATATTATGCATTTCTTTTCTTGTTTAATAAATAGGAGCAGTCAATAAAAACAACAACTCCCAGAAGGCCAAAGGAAAACGGGCCAATGGGAGACAAACAGTAGTTCAAGGAGTCCACCAATCACAGGTCATCAAACCCCTAAATATGTACCTTGTCTGTGTACAGCCCTTTTTTCTTGCTGCTCACAGTCAAGATAAGTATTTCACATCTATGCTCGCTTTTATCTTTTTTTATATTTGGTACTGTAAATGTGTTGTTTTATTGTATTTCATGCCTTTTCAGCAGACAACGCTGCTTTCGCTGCCCTTTTGCTCACAGTCAGCTCGTAGCCGCATATTGCCGGTTTAGCGCATCTCCTCTCGCTTGCGCGTGCCTTCTTTCTGTCATCGGCATTCTAAACTGCTGTTTCTTCATAGCGCGACTTCATTTCGTGTCAGAGCTTGACTGAAAAGGCAGTTTAGTGCTCTTTCATCGCTTAACAGACGTTTTTCTTACCTGCTTGCAGCTCTGGCAGGCTTTGTTTTCTGTCAGGATTTTCCCTTTTCTCTTTTTCTCCGCCCATAGGCAGAGCCTAGTTAGTTTGCTTCCTACAATTAAAGGGACATTAACCCTTTCAAATACTGTTTATAGTTCCTTATTTTTATTCCTGATTAATTCATTTTTCAATGGAAATGGAAATGGAGGGCTCTTTCATTAAAAATAGCTTGGAGGAGGATGAACAAATTAATGAACAGCTTAGTGAGTTCATTCAAAGTTCTGTAGAGCAAGCTGTGTCAACCTCTATTAATAAATTATCTAAACATTTTGAAAATTCTATTTTAAGCTTGGTTTCTAAGACTTTTTGGCCCAATCTGCGGGGGGAAAGCAGAAAACGCCCTATTTCTAAAAATGTTTCCAAAAAGGCGTTGATTAGTGAGGTTTCCTCACAAAAGGCAGAGGACGCGGTTCCTCATAAGGCTCCTGCTAAGAAAGGTTCTAAGATTTTTCTTTCTAAACCGTCTCTTAAGTGTGCAAAAAATCCAAGCACATTGCTGTGCCTATTTTATTTCCAGTATTTTAGATACTGATGATGATGGTACAGATTCCGTCTCTGAGGCAAACAATTTAGATGACGACAACTGTATTTTCTCCTCCTCCAAAGAAAGCAAAGATGATGGCGCAAGAGGCTAACCATCCTCCAGTAATTGCAGATGTGGAAGAGGTTCCTATGTTCAACCCAATTGATATTCATCACCCTAATTCAACGGAATTGTTCCCTGCGGATCATGTAGGTGATTATGTGGCATCTAGATTACGCACATCATTGGATAAACAAACGAGAGCCAAACTCCGTTTGGAATGTCCTCGTCCTTCTTTAGCATCCTTGATTACGTCCACCCCAGCTATTGACCCTTCCCTCATTACGTTCTTTACCAAGTTCGGTAAGGATCCAAGCAAAGGCGTGGACAAAGCCTGGTCCACTTGCCAGGATAAACTGCTGAATGTAGTGGGTCCTCTCACCCGTATTCTTGATTTGGCCGAAGCTGCCTGTCTAGACAATTGTCCCATTGATCCAGTGGATTTATCCCTATGGGTTCAGAGATCTTTTTGCCTATTAGGCAATGCCAATGCGGCAATTACTCACGAACGCAGGAAAGGCCTACTCCTTAAATTGGATCCAAAGTTTGTCAATCTGGCTGTGTCCGACCCATGTAACAAGGCGGAAGGGCTACTTTTTGGGATTCCTTCATCAAGGAACCAAGCAAATATGTTTCAACCTTTGCTTCCTTGGACAAGGCCCAGAAGTCGCTCAAAAAGATGTTTCACAGTCGGGTTTTTGCCATGGCCGGCAGAGGCAGAAACCACTTTGCCGGCCGCTCATACAATCACCAAGGTTCCCGTGGTGCCTTCAATGCCTCCTACCAGGAGTACAGACCGGAATTCTATCCCCAAAGAGGACACGGTTTCCGCAACAGAGGCAGTCGAGCTTCCAGACTTGCATCCCAAACCGGTAAGTCTTTCTTCTGGCCCTCCTATTGAAGGGGGCCGGCTTTTGTTGTTCCTTCCAAAATGGCAGTTGATAACTTCAGATCCATGGGTTATAAACACTGTTCAAGATTACAACATCAAGCTCTATGCAGAACCTTTTCAGACCCTTTTTCCTCAGCCTCCCAAGTTTTCCCAGGAAATGACATTGGCGATTTCAGCGGAAATCCATGCTTTACTTCAGAAACAAGCCATTCTCCCCTGTCACCCAGACCTCTCAAGCTTCTTCAGTTCTATTTTTCTGGTCCAGAAAAAGAACAAAAAGGTGCACCCAGTCATCAATCTAAAGCATTTCAACCAATTTGTGGTTTACTGTCACTTCAAAATGGAGACTATTCTCCATCTCAGGGATTCTCTTCTTCAGGGCGATTGGATGGTTCGTTTGGATCTCCAGGATGTCTACCTGTCAGTTCCTATGCACACAGACTCCAGGAAATTCCTACAGTTCGAATGGATGAATCAATTCTATCATTTTTCTTCCCTTCCTTTCGGCCTTTCTTCAGCGCCCTGGTGTTTCACAAAACTCATGAGGCCGGTCGTGACTTTCCTCAGGGCACGGGGTATGCGACTGATCATTTATCTAGACGATATCTTCATTATGAACCAAGATCGTATGCCCTTCAATCTCATCTTCACTTGACCTCCTCTCTTCTCACCAATCTGGGTTTCCTCATAAACAGCGAAAAGGCTTCTCTTGTTCCAGTCCAAAGCATAGAGTTTCTAGGATTCCTCATAGATTCGGTGTCAGCTACTCTTCTTCTTCCCCCCACAAAGGTAAAGTCTATAAAGTCCGAAATTATCCACACCCTACGCAAATCCCTTATATCCCTCAGTTCCTTGGCAAGGATTGTAGGCCTTCTTTCCTCTTCCACCCAGGCCATCTTTCCAGGTCCTCTTCACTACAGAGCCCTTAAAAGACTCAAAATACGTCATCTTCAAAGGGGTCTCGCTTATATAGACAACGTGGTTTTAGATCACGATTCACGCGCAGAACTCCAATGGTGGATAGACCATTTAGACGCCTTGATCGGCAGGACCATATGTGCGTCAGACCCAGATCTTGTATTAGAATCTGATGCAAGCCTCTCTGGATGGGGAGCCCGGTGTGGTACAATCTCGACTCTGGGTAGATAGTCTCTTCAGGAGTCACGGTTGCACATCAACTGTTTAGAGATGCTTGCCAGCTCCTTTGCGGTCAAAAGTCTGGCAAGAGATCGAGTATGTTGTTCAGTTCTTCTCAGAATGGACAACATTTCAGCAGTCAGATATATCAACCGTCTGGGAAGCACAAGATCCAAACCTTTAGCGGAATTAGCGAAAGGGTTTTGGGAGTTTTGTCTTCAAAGAAAAATTTCAGTCCAAGCAGAATACATCCCAGGCAATCTCAATACAGTAGCGGACTGGCATTCTCGTTTTCTTCAAGACTCCAGAGACTGGAAGCTTCATCCCAAAATTGTCCGGGCTATTTCTCGCAAATGGGGTCCATTCCAAATAGACCTTTTTGCGTCATGTCTCAACACTCAGTTGCCCCAATTCTACAGTTGGTGACCAGATCAGTTCGCTCTAGCCTTTGATGCCTTCTCTCAAGATTGGTCAACATCCCTGAACTACGCTTTCCCCCCTTTCATCATGATAAACAGGCTCTTAGCGCACATCAGACGCCAAAAAGTAGTGGTAGTCCTCATAGCTCCTTTCTGGCAATCCCAAGTATGGTTTCCTTCTCTTCTGGAGTTGGCAGTAGACTCCCCCTTTCTCCTTGCCTCCTTTCCAGACCTTCTCACCAACCCCTTCGGTCTGTCTCACAACAAGATTCTAGACAACCTTCTCTCCCTTTCGGGGTGGAAATTGTTGGGGATTCCCAACCAGTCCCTGCGATTTCGGCAGAAGCCTCAATCCTCATTGAACATTCCTGGGTATCAAGCACAAAAAAGGCCTATAGCTCAGCTTTATCCTTATGGCATAGCTGGTGCATGGGAAAAAATATCAATTCCCTTTCAGCTGATGCAACTTTCATAGTTAATTTCCTTGCAGCGGAAGCTAGTAAAGGTAAGTCATACCGTACGATTAATCTGTACAGATAGGCGATTTCTCCCTCCCACCCTTACATCAACGGTAAGCCTGGTGGGGAACACCCTGTAGTATGTCGAGTGTTGAAGGGAGCAAAGTTTTCTAATCCTCCTTTACCCAAATACAGTTCATTATGGGATGTCAGTGTTGTGTTTAACCTGTTTTTATCTTGGCCTGACAATGATACGCTTCCATTGAAAAAATTGCCTGAAAAGTTGGCCATGTTACAATGTTTGGTTTCGTTTACACGCCTTTCAGATGTTAGAGCTTTGGATATCAGTGCTCGTCATTTTACCCCTTCTGGGGTTTTGTTTAATATTCATAGACGTACTAAAACTAATTTGTCATAAGTATTTTACCCTTATTTTCCGGACCACCCTAAACTCTGTGTGGGTCAATGTTTAAAAATATATGAACAACAAACAGCCGATTTGAGATCTTCTTCTGCTTCCCAACTCCTTATTTGCTTCAAAATAATTTTTAAAACAGTTTCTTCTCCAACTTTAGCCCATTGGGTTAAATGGATTATGTCCTTAGCTGGTATTGACACTTCTGCTTTTGGCGCCCATTCCGCAAGAGGTGCTATGGCTTCCAAAGCTTTTTGGGCTGGTTCCCGTTTAGAGGATATTCTCAGATCGGCTGATTGGTCTAACGACAATGTGTTTAAGGTGTTTTATTGCAAACCGGTACATCATGTTGCCTTAGATGTTATTAGTATGCTTTGAACTTGCATAATATAAGCCTCCGGTCTTGCCATAAAACGTAGATTTTCCTAGTAATTTATGACGGAAAATCTTAATTTTATTAAAGACATGGAGACGAGTATTATCCCGCCTCAACAATTAATGCTATGATTGTTTTTTCCCTCCCTTCCAGCATCAACTACTTCTTCACAACCTTCATCGTGATCATCATCCTTCAGAGGATCATCATTGCCCATCCTCATTGGCTTCACTTCTTCATCGTCACCGTCTCTATTCGGATGCCATCCTTTCTTCTTCCGAGATCCAGTTACTGAACTTTTGCCAAGACTTTCTGGCTTTTGTCATGGCTTTTTGCATCATTTGTTCTATTGTGCCATTGTTTTATACTGTTTGACCCTCGCACAAGAAAAGAGAGCTGTACACAGTCAAGATACGTATTTAGGGGTTTGATGACCTGTGATTGGTAGACTCCTTGAACTACTGTTTGTCTCAGATTGGCCTGTTTTCCTTTGGCCTTCCGGGAGTTGTTGTTTTTCTTGACTTTGCTATTTATTAAACAAGAAAAGAAATGCATAATACCCGGCTCTGTGTCTTTAATAAAATTAAGACTTTCCGTCATAAATTACTAGCAAAATCTACATTTTTCACTCCTGTATTTCTATTTATTGCCTCAATGTTTTTTATGCTTCATGTTATTCTGCTGTATTTTAGAAGCTATTTCGCATTAAGGTTAGCAGTAGATTTACAAAGACAGGGAAAATAACAATTTAGTAAATCTGTGCTGGACAACCTACCATAAATCAAAATTAAGCAGATTGGTTATTATGGCTAAAATACGGCAATGGATGTTTAAGAAAGCATTTCACACGAGTTCCCTGTTTGCACTGTTTTCTCCATTATTCTCAAAAAATGTGAAAACCATAGGTGATTTATGCCCATATTTATACTTTTTTAGCACCGCATTTGCGTCATTTTTTGACGCAAAAGCGGCGCAAACTTACAAAATACAATTGTATTTTGTGTTTGTGACGCTTTTGCGTCAAAAAGTGGCACTAAAAAAGTATAAATATGGGCCTTAGTGGCCTAAAAATGATGACAATAGTGTTTTGTTGGTTGACAAGGCCAGTCCTGTTATCCAGAGAGGAAAATCGTCCTGATTCATGTCATATGAACTTGCAATCGAAACATAAGTTAGACCAAGTTTAGTTTCCCATTACATTCTTCCTTGAAGGCTCTGATTTATCTTTATTTAAACCTCCCTCCAATGGTTCTCCCGCCACACTGTACTGGTGATGCAGCAAGCGGACTTGCAAAGATGGTAGAAACTGTGGGTATTCATCTATTAGGCAAACGGGTGACATGTTTTGTTAAAAGTCATTTTTATGTTCAAAGGATCGTTTTTTTCTTAATAAGATTTAGAATCCTGATCTGCACAACAGTGCAGTAGGTGCTCAAATTTATTGCTGCAGGCTTACAGCGGCCACCTTTTTAAATGTATTTTATTATTTTCAACTTACAGGGCCATCTTGTCCCCCACAACCAGGACTGCGCTCTAACTGCCCTCCAGCAATCCCACTTTGAAGAGCAGAACATTAGTGTTCTTTATTCTTTTTCGCTTTTCTTTCCTAATGACTAGAAAAAGGCTTTTGTTATTTATTTCATCACTACATTATTCTGTCTTTACTAGGCCCTAAAATGGAAGCTATTGAGATATACAGCTGCATCACGTATTTAAATCCACTTAACAAAAGACGTGGGTCATAATCCAGAGAGGATAAGAAAGAGGTACAAGATGCTGAATATGTTCGTTAATTCTGGTTTGTTACTTCTTGTGACGAAGTATGCTTAATATGAAGAGTGTGTGCTAAGATCTTATGGTATCATCAATATCTCTTTCAAGAGATCAAACTGTAGGAAATAGGATTTGTCACTGTATTATTATTACTAACTTTATGATTCCCTCTTCTTCTTCTTCCTCTTCTTCTTCTTCTTCCTCTTCTACCCCACATAGTAAATATCCCACCCACCTCATTTGCTGAATCTCAAGCTGGATTGCCTCCAAATATCCGCCTACCTTATTGAACTTCAGGTTCTCTTGACCAACTCTTGAAACTAGACTCCTTGAACCTCTCCTCCAATTTGGGAAAATGTTCTGAACCTCTTCCCCTCTCCTGAAATCTTATCCGTTCTCACCCTTCTGTAAGAAAATTTAAATCTTATTTATCCCAAGCAGTTTCATAACTTTCATACTCTATGCTCACACTCAAGTGCAGCTCACTCCTGAATCGACAACCTATCTGGCATGTCCCGAAGAATAATACCTGGAGAGAGATTCAAGTTGGTATCCAGCGAGAAGCAAGAGAACAACCCTCCCACACCTCACCCAGAGGATGTTGATCTTAGTAAACTTGTTTAATGTTATGGAGGCTTAACTATAGATGCCAAATCTATCTGTAACCAAGCTGAAGACAACTTCCCCATCCTCACCATCTTGAACCTCAGACATCCTTGTCTGTATCCAAAACTCATGAAGAAGGAACTTTCCAATCTCATTCAGGTACACACTGAATGCCCAAAAGGTCCTGTGTCCAAATCAACGTACTCATCGCTGCAGTGTATGCTACGTAATTGCTGTTGCATAGTTAAACACTACTTGCTGCTCTCAGATACTACTAGAAACTACAACTTAGATATCTTGGTTTTGCTAGAAACGTGGCTCAATTATGCCTCAAAAGAATAATCTAAACATTCTGCTCTTCTCTTATTACTCTATTCCCTGATATAACTGTGAAGAGAGACATGGTGGGAGAGTGGCAGTTAGTCACAAAAACATACAAACTGCATATTTCTTCCCACTTATCGATTCCATTACTTCCAATGCCTGTTTCTGAAAATTTCTGCTCCCAAAGCCTCTAATCTCAGAATGCATGTTTTGTACCACCATGCAGGTGAAAACAGCTTATCCATTGAAGAATGTACGTGTCACACCCCGTTCGGGTGCAATTGGGCAAACAGTGGCAACTGGACCTCAGCTGTGTCGTAATGCTACTTCAGGGCTTTAGGTAAGGTGAGTCGTGAGCGCCCAGGCCAGAGTTCAAAGCTCCATCTTGAGGAATTCTTCTGAATGTGACATGACCCCTGTCCAGGTCACGGTGCTGAGTTAGCTGTGCACTCGAAGCTGTTGCAGCAGCACAGTCCTCTTAAACACAACTTTTGAACTTTGCAGCAACACAGTCCACTTGGGTACAACCTCAGGATCACAGACGCACAGTCCGCTCTGGCACAACTTTGGGCAGTGCCATGGTGTGAGTCATTGAGGTATACTGCAGGCTTGTAGCGGCACAGTGAGCTCCAACACAGCTTCAGGGTAGTGATGTGGTATGGGTTGCTCGGGCACCACTGCAGGTGTGCACAGGCACATATACCTCAGGCTCAAAATCAGGACAGTGCCATGGTGTAGTCTGCTTAGTGGAAGTGGCTTCACTCTAATCTGGGAGCATGCAGATGCTCTCCTGAATCTCCCTGGGTGAATGGACCCCCAGCTCCAGCGTTAGCTGCTTCTAGCATGCCTTAGATGATTACACCTCCTGCAGGTTTGGCACACTTCTTTCCTCTCTCAGTAGGCAGATTAGCTTCCTTGGGCTTCAACTCTTCCTTTCGGGCCAGACTCTCGTTGATGTTCCCTCACATCTGGAAAGCTGGCTGTCAGGCAGACACTAGCTTTGGTAGTACATCAGTCTTCAGACTACCCTGCAGAGTACTCCCTTCCTTGGTCAAAGAGAACTTGGAACAACAAGAGGGTTGAAAGCCCCCACTTTTATATAGCCAGAGCACAGATCTGGTTTGGGGTGTGTTTTCTTTCATGTGTCCTCTTCAGGCTGTTCTTCAGACACAGATGTTTTGTAGAGTGATGCGCCTGACAGCAGGGTTGTCTCAAGTTTTGAGCACTCACAACAGAGACACAAAGAGGCGTGAGCTTATAATACCTGGTTATTAACAAGCACACTGAATAGTGATCAGGAAATCGACAAAAGACTGGCCTCACCTAAAAGACCTTTCACACTCAATAGAGACTGCTATCCTACCCTTCACCTGTCCATCTACCAAATATTAGTGCTAAGAAGGACTAATTAGCAGCCCCTCCCAGCAAAAGTTCCTAATCTTTTTCCAAAGGTAGCCTTGTCTCTTCTTTTCCTACTCAGTTATCTAGGTTTCCTGCCTTCAGCTTCAAGAATGTCAGCAATACTCTTCCACTGTCTGGGAAAATACTTTTAGCTCCATATTGCACACATGGACAGGCCAAGGGCTTCCAAAATTAAACCCACAGGCCTCCATTATTCTGGTTCACTCATAAATGTAATGCATGCACCACAAAGCCTACACAAACAGGCATACACATAAGTTGCACTGGAATGTTAGTGCCATGACCTGGCTTAGTGCATAGACATAGTACTCTAAATGAATGAGCCAGCAGCCCTCAACTCCACTGATATAGTTAAAAATCCACCACTACTTTAGGTGGTAAACCCAGGCAGGGATGGTGGATCACTGTAAAAAAAAGGAGGGCATGTTAGGTGCATCCCTCCAAGTCCAGGACAGGTCCAGGACCTCACTCATGTCAAGGCACACTCCTAGGTCTTCACATACATTGGAATAGTGTAATGATGGTGCCAAAATCCAAACCTGGATACTGTATACTCGCAGTCAGGCAACCAAGGCATGGATGTACGTCTGTACTCCATGTTGGGAACATCCCTGTCCCAAAAGTGTGGGACTGTTGTCATTGCAACTGATAACCTCAGAGACCACTGTCTTTGTTATGGGATATACACTGTGGTGAGGAAAATAAGAAACTTGTGAAGCAGTTATCTTCTATCTCTTCCAGCACTTTCAGAAAACTTCTATTGGAAAGGCTCCCTTCAGGACTTGGTCATCTCATTGAATTTTCTTATGATCGCTGATGACTCCATTCCAATAGATGTGTCTGAGAACTTTCAAATTCCTTTCATGGTATCATTTGCCAACCAGAAAATTTCAGGCCAATTTTAAAGAGAAAAGCCATGTGCCAGTTACTGGAAAACCATTGACATGAGTGCTTTTGCTAACAAAGGCATGCAATAACTTTTTCACTTCTGACTCTCAGACAGACAATAATGTGGCAACACATAAGTGCAATAAATGCATGAAAAACCTGATCAATGAGTATGCTCCACTGAAAAGCAAGAGAAAAAGTCCAAAACTGTTTTGCTACTGGTCGTCAATGATCTATGTGCTGAAAGAAAGCGCCTGAGGCATCTTGAGAAAAAGTGGTGACAGTCGTGTCTGCGCCCAAACTTACTGGATTCAGGGATGCCATAACTAAATCCTCTCATGATAAATATCTTCTAGATGCCTGTAAAAATAGATCAAAACATCTAAAATAATAATAAACAGGCAAACAGCCATTCTTTCATTATCATGGCCCATGCACCAGAAACCAAATATGACGTATTTGTAAACGTCTTTGCAGAGAAAGTAAAGTCTATTGAGCAATTTCTTCCCCCAAAATTTAACAGCCCTGATGACTACATGTTAATGTGCAAAGCCCAACCTGGTCACACTAAAGTCTGTGAGTGAAAGTGGCTTGATACGGTAATCACGGTTAAACCATCTTATTACCTCTTGGACACAAATCCTGGTTCCATTAGCAAGGAAATGCCCAAACTGATGCTACAGTACAAGTCCTCCCTGGTGAATTCCGCATTTAAGCGAGGTGTTTCCCCAGAAGTTTTAAAATCAGTCAAGTTTTTCCCAGCATACAAAAAAACAAAGACAACAAAGGTGACCTTAACAACTTTTGCCTTTCGCAAGTCTTTGCTTGCAAGGGAAGGTGTTAGAAATTGGTGTTGCCCCAAAAGAGTCACTTCTTATGCAGACAAATAACCTTCTCAATAGTTGTAATTGGATTCAGACAGGGATGTAGCACAGAAAATGCCATTCTTCAAATTGTTGAAGACACCATCCACTTCATGAGCTGCAGGAAATTCCTGCCTGTGCGTTCTTCTCGACTGTCTTCCGTGCAGTCAATTACCTTGTGCTGATTAACATATTGTGGAAACGGATAGGCACCAAAGGTGCATTTCTAAACTGGTCGATTTCATATTTGTCAAACTGATCGCAGCTAGTGAAAATTAGGAATTCTGGGCCATATGTAGGAACACATTTTCCCATAGACACAGAATGGGTAAAACCCTTTGATGCATCTGGCCCTCTGTCTTTAGTAAAACCACCCTAAAAAAGGATTCTTTCCCAAATGTATTTAACCTATACCTTTATCAATAATATAAGAATGATAACCAGATATGTATGAAGATTTCAAACCATAATTACATCATCCTAATCTCCAGCAATTGCGACAAAGATCAAAAGTAGCTAGCCATCTTTTCAAACTCAACATAGCTAAAACAGAATTTCTACTAATTTCACTGACAAAAATTCCCACCTTCCCAAGATTGGACTTACTTTCTTCCTTGAACTGCAACCCAGTCACTATAAAGAATGCCAGCCACCAGCTGAGACTACTTTGGGACATCAGACAATTCATCCCATGGCAGGCCTAAAGTCTGTATTCTAAGTGCTGGTCCTCTCCAGAGTGGACTATGGGAACTCACTCCTTTCCAGTCTCCCAAATGCTCGTCTGACAATCCTGAGCACAGTGTTTCACGCAGCTACCTGCTTTGTCACAGGTCACAAGAAATTCAACCACATCATCCCTTTTCTTCACTTTCTACTATGGCTCCTCATCAAATCAGGAGCTCAATTTAAGACGGCTCATAAAGCTCTGCACAACTCTACACCCTCATATCTGGTTGAAAAGCTGAAAATCTTCTGAAATATCTGGTTGAAAAGTCTGAAAGTACATAACTGCAATGTCTCCAACATCTCTGCAAAAATCTAAACATTTACATATTTATTTATTTTACATTTTTACACTGCCACTCTATCAACGGGGTGCCTGTGCATTTTACATTGAACTAAACTGTGAAGACAGAAGGCTTGATTACATAGGGATCTTAAAATTTGATAGAGTAAGCAATGAAGATATATAGAATAGGCCCTTGATAAGCCAATAATGATTTTGACACATACACAGACATTACCAGCAGAGTGCTGGGATTCAAGCAAGTGCTTATTCAAACTCCATTACCCAAAAGCTCTTTAGCCCACGAGGACCAACTGCATTAATCAATATCTCTGTAGATCAGATGTATACCAGGTTTGTACATCTGTAGTCCAAGAGAACCAACTCCATTATTTAGTAGCTCTTTTGAGCAGGTGTGTACAGATCTAGTCCAAGGGAAACAGCCCCATTATTCTATAAATTCTCTATATCAGCTGTGTACAGTCTTTCTGAGTGAGGAACAACTGCACTGAGCAGGTGTGTAGAGCCCTAGTCTATGAGGACCAGCTCCATTGATCAATGGTTCTCACGAATCCTAAACTCCATTGATCAAGAGGTCTCTAGATCAGGTGTGTATAATGCTAATCCATGAAGACCAATTACAATGATCAAGGTCTCTCTAGATCAGGGTTGGGCAGGGCTCACAGAGTTTCAGTTCATGGAGTTACATAAAAACTCTGCAAGTTTGAGCAGAGGTACGAGAGCGGGTGGAATTTAGGCATGTTGCACTGCCTGTGCTGATTTTTAGTACCAGGAGCTTCTTTCATGCTGTAAAATCAGTGCAAACAATGGTACCACACAGTGTGCCAGAGGGCTGTGCTTCTTTCTGACCTTTGAGTAGATCCCCTACTCGAGCAACAGCTTTCTCAACATGAATGGTCACGACCTGCCGTGACCACCCGAACTGAGAAATCTGGCTGAGACGAGTTCTAGCCCCTGAAAATAAATCACACTAGGGGATGCAAATTTTCACTCAGCAACTTAACACTGACGAGCCACACGCAAGAAAAAACTCCACCAGTTGGTGAAATTTTGCTGGAACTCGGAGTGGGCAAACCTGCGCAAACTTGACTGGCAGAGGGGTATTTTTTGCCCAATTCATTGATCAATAGCACTGTAGATCATGTGTTGTACACCCATAGTCCAAAAGGTATAACTCTGTTGATTTATAGACCCCAATGACATGTGAGCACAACCATATGGGGGCCAACGCCATTAATCAATAGATCTCTAGATCAGATGTGCACAACCCCAGTTCACGTAGACCAACTCAATTACTCAAAAGCTCTCTAGACCAGTCGGGAATCAGTGTGGAAACAGTGGGAGTGAGGTGTAAGCTTTTAATTTTGCAGTATTGCTGCAACTGAGAGGTGCTGGTATTGATGCAGCAGGGTTTGGGAACACCAGTGCGGAATTCTCGGAAGGGTCGTAATCTGGTCCTTAAAAAGCAGAGAACATGTACTAATCAAGAGTAAATTAGAAAAGGAGTTAATACGTCAAATGTGCACACTGAATGTGTGTATTCATGTATAAGTAGGGTGACCAGACATTTCAGATTTGCCGGGACAGTCCAAGTTTTTCACCAGCTGTCCTGACAGATTACCGGAAATTTAGCTCATGTCCTGGTTTTTAGAGACGGGTGCCAGTAAATGTTGGGAGGGATTTTTTTGGTTTTCCAAAGCAAGGATAGTTAGCAAGTGTTATAAGAAAGCAGGTTAATTACCTGGCATTACACTGGCTTTAAAAATCACATTTTATTTATGTTCTTGGTGCCTCTTATGTAATTCTTTGCTGATGAGCGCTGTCATTCTGTGCGTTTGGCTGAAGCAAACTTGTAGTTCTTCTTCTAATTTTGTGAAATGTCTGTTTTTTGGCTTTACATTTCTGGTCACCCTATGTACAAGACGCCTCTCACAAGAGAGTCCTCTGGATGCTTTAAGTGAGTGCAGGGCACGTTGGGGCAGTGCCAAAGTGATGCATACCACCTTACATGGAGCTCGCTCTGTTCACCCAAAGTGGCAAAGACCTCAGCTCCTCACATCTCTTGTTGTTCACACACAGACATTCTACAATTATTCATTTACCGGTGGAATAGGGGATGCAATTCCCCGAATAAGACCCCTCAACAACACTAACACTGTTATGGCTCTTTATCGTTCACAAGCACAGCAGAAAAACTTCAAAGAGCACAAAGGGAATCACCGGGAGTGACACTCCCAGACACCACATGCGTCCACCCTGAAGACAACGTCCGTGGGACATTACTGAGGCTTGCACCTGTGGGGTGAATCTTGAGGGCACATTAGAGCAGAGAAATGCTTAAAGAACGAAGAATGATTAGCCAGTGCTTAACCAGTCTGACAAAATGACAACCAACAATATGAAAATGTAAAGATGTGCTTGGAAATCTTTTTTCATCGCGATCAGAAGCCAAGGTTTTTCAGGACGGACTTCACACGCAGTGTGATCATAGGCAAATTCCTTCACCTACCTGCCCTGGTAATTTATCTTTAAAATAAGGGTGACAGCACTTGGAAGCTATAAGTCGCCACAGAAAAAGATATTCGATAAAATATTGCCTGAGACTGGATCCACCCCCATTGAAAACTAAACAAGATGGTTTCTGTACCAAATCTGCAGAAGCTTTCTGGGGGCTACAAAATGGGGGTTCAGACGCTGGACACCAGCAGCGTTGAAAAATGAGCCAGTTTAAAGCGCCAGAGCTGCCATGAACGTAAAAGAGAGACATAAAAGGAAAAAGAAGTTCGCTGGTAGTCAAACATATCGGCAAAAGTGCAATTATTCATGTAACAGGGCCAGTCCCCAAAGCGGAAACATAACTGCCCCAAGGAGAGACAAACTTAAAGCATATACCAATATCATCAAAGGATTTTTGAAAGGCAAGCCCATGAACGAGTGAAATTGATGGGCATTAGGTGGACGTGGTTAAAAGCCCAAATAGATACCAACCCGTCAGAAAAGCACCACTTGCGCACTGCTATGCTCAACCTAAAAAGGGCAGCTTCCTGTGAAAAATAACTTTTGCACCGGAATGTAAATGCTTTACAAGAAATCACACTGCTTTGTCTCATTTCTTATTAATTTTCCCTGATGCAAATCTTCAGTAAATGTGGCCCTGAGTTTCTGCTAAACATGCTAGGCTGTGAAATTAAAAAATAAGCTGATGATAAACTTTATTATGGCAGGAATTATGCACTCACTTTACCAGGGGACCTCTTGGAAGGTTGTGGACCTAGGCTATGGCCCACTTTGCTCATACCTGAAAAGGTCTCTGTTAAGTGAGGACCTGGCTTGGTAGCTCAGGCTTGACTGTTTCCATTGAAGCAGAGTCAAGACTGATTTACATATGACTGAGTTCACATTGTAGTGGAATGGTGTGAAAAATAATGATGGACTGGGATGCAGCCCTGAGTAATTACCAGTGGTTGAGATTCATTGAAGCATTCCATCCATCACTGTTTTGAATACTTTAGTGTGTCGCCGTAAGTGGGACAAGTGTGCCTAAGCATGGGTCCCGTTCACACAGTGTCACAGGAATTGAGCTGTACCTGGCTGTTGAGCCCTAAATAAGGCACAACTGGTCCTGGGATGCCTGTATTCCAGTTCAGTGAGGACATGACCTGGCAGTTGGGCCTGGACTATTCCCAAAGAGCAGGGTCAAGACTGATTGGCACTTGGCTGGGTTCAAACTGAGGTGGTAATCTGTGCAAAATAAGGATGGACTGGGATGCTGCCCAAGTAGTTACCAGTGGCTCAAGCATTTCATCCATCACAGTTTTGTATACCCTACTGGATCACCCTAAGTGGGACGGGAATGACCAAACGTGGATCTTGTGAACACTGTGTCACTTGAATCAAGCAATACTTGGCTGATGATCTCTAACTATGGCAAAACTTAGGGCCACATGTACGAACACATTTTCCCATTGACACAGAATGGGAAAAACCCTTTGCTACATCTGGCCCTTAGTTGCTTGTATTCAGGTTCAATTAGGACTTGGCTTGGCAGTTCAGGCTGGACTGTTCCCATTGGAGCAGGGTCAAGACTGATTTGCATATGACTGAGTCCAAACGGAGGTGGCATTGTCTGCAAAATATTAATAGACTGGAATGCAGTAGCCTAGATGAATTCAAGCATTTTTGCAGACTTTTATCTCGAAAGTGGTAGCATCCTATCCCTAAAATGTTCTCGGTGCAAACATTACATGTTGTGGTGTAGCAATGAATAATAATGTAAAAGCACTACTGAAGTCATCACTGCTACATGGAACCACCTCCCACACAGGAACCAAAACCAAATGGAGTAAAGAGCTATCATCATTAAAGCGCTTCAGCTCCTCATTAGGGGGTGGAAGCTCTGCATAAATGCAATTACATTAC
This sequence comes from Pleurodeles waltl, assembly GCF_031143425.1. NCBI lineage: Eukaryota > Metazoa > Chordata > Amphibia > Caudata > Salamandridae > Pleurodeles > Pleurodeles waltl. Next base: position 178,000,959 of record NC_090437.1, read on the forward strand.
AATGCAAGTGGTGGTGGCATGCAAACAACAAATCCAGATTACTGTCTACCAGATGATGTGTACTGAAACTTTTCACTGGTGCAAATAATTATGGCAAACCCATTTGACCCGTTTCTGATAATTGTGTAATAAGAAATTGAGGAAACAGCATTTGCACCAGGGCAAACGTGGCACAAACTGATTTCAAATTATTTCTGCTGAAATTACATCATATCAGCATTTTACTAATGAAAGGGAGGACTAGATTTGATGTAAATCCACTTTGTTTATTTTGTAATTTAGTCAATATCAAAAGCAGTGCAAACTCAGTTTGCTCTATTTTTCAACAGTTGGACAGTGGCTAAGGTTTCTTTGTTGAAATCTCTGTGGATGCATACAATTTTTATGATATTTAGTGGCTCCACAATCCATGTTGCACATTTTTGCTCTGGTGTAAACAATTTGTTTAATATGTACCAGAGCAACATTTCTTTGCTACCTTCCTTTTTGCACAAGCACCATAACAAGGCAACATGGGTTTGCCGTATATTTGCACTAATGCCAAGTTTCGTTAAAATGTACATGGCTGCTCCTCATTCAAGTTTTTAAACTCACAGCATGCTTAGAGAGACATTTGTGAGTAATGTTTGCTGTAAAGGAGGATGCAGAGGATACTTGAAAATGCAAAGGAAACTGTATTTCTTTTCCAACACAACAAATAAGTATGGCTCTGTGACTTGTGAGGAGATGTGTACTAGCAAATCCTTGAAAGCATTTATAGCAGAACATATAGTACTGTCTCTCATGTCACAGTGATAATCTATAAGTGACAGTTTATGCCTTATGTTAATCAAAGTATTAATAGTTTAGTATTAAAGTGGTGCACTAGAACCATATTTATGTGCATTCACTCTAGGTCAGCAGTAGAAACCCATATGGTATAGTGTTTACATTTCATGTTTAAATAATTAATTTGTCATTATGTTATAGCTCATAGTGTAAACTGTCAGTCTGCATTAAAACTATATTAGTTTTCATGGGAAAGTGTTTTAAAAGTAACATGCAAACGTAGATAATGTAGTAAATACATTATAGCTATATGAAAGGGTTACCAGAATTCTGTAGTTTGAATTTTCTGTAACATGAGCACGTCTAATAGCTTATTTATAATGAATTTAAGGTTTAGAGATGCAAAATGTATATTAAATGCATTAATTAATGTGCTGTTTTAACTTGCTTGCTTTAGCCTAAGTTAGGACGCATGGCCCTGGTTCGTTACAGTGCAGAAAATGTTTAGTCATTCTAGCTAACGTGAACTTGCTTTCAGATATTGTTACCATGAGAAAGATAGCTTGGAAGTTGATATTTTTTTGTTTTATGCATATCAGGCTTATTAGCAAAATGTTGCAGCCCGAAAATTCAGGAACTGGGGAATACATATGTATACAATTGTATCAAATATGCATGGAAGAGTACAGACGGAAACTGTTCACATTAAGTTCCTGAGAAACGTCACCAATGTTGCAGTCTGAATTGTATGACTGTTTGCCATTGGGCATTTCACCTTTTGCATCATGTGGAGTGATGGATGGATGAATTAGCTTGCCCTATGAATGAATGTTAATATACTGTTCCACAGATGGATTTGCAGCATTCTGCCTTACCACACCCCGCACCTTCTTAGCAGCAGAGATTCTCCCTTGAGGTCTTCTCTGCCTCTTGCTGTGTGCTGAACCCTTTGGACGCTGAGAGGTTTATTCCTCTCTACTCCCTTGGCCTCTTGAAATGCCTTGCTGAGATTTAGATTTTTCCCTTGACTCAAGAAGAAGACTCTTGATTGAGCTTTTGACATGCTGACACCCTCCCTTTGTACCTACTTTTTGTCAACCTGAGTCTCTGGAGTCCCCAGATTTCTTTTTTCCAAATTCCTTTTGTCCTTTTTGCACTTTATGCCTTTTTGCCCACCCCGCTTGTCTCAGCACATGTTAAAAGGATTTTCTAATTTGTAGGGTATCACCTTTTCGAGGTTACTAAATAATGCAGGCATAAAACCAGCTAAACAGAACTAGGCAGCTCATGTTTTCTTCTTTTCAGATTTTTGTATTGCTCTTATGTGTTTTTGTTATCGTGTGTTTTTAGTGTTTTTAATGTTAGTTTGTCTGAACTTCTTTAGGAGGTTTAGGCAGCCTATTATGGTTTTGTATCTTTATAACCTTGTTTTGAGAATCATTTATGTTACTCTCAGGATTAATTTGTAATAAAGCCCTTTGAACTTTAAGCATAGAGTATCATTTGAATGACTGAATGACTAAATGAGTCATATTTAAAACTGCACTTTATTTTGGAAGTTTTATGCCAAGTGTCTTCACAACTTTACATGCTGGGTGGAAAGATCCATAGACCTTGTCTTAGCATATATCCTGTGAAGGAGACAATGCTACAGCACTTGATAAACCCAGTGCATGTGTACTAATCTGACCACTTTGATGTTCTTTTAGTATCCAGCATAGGAGTTGCAGGTCACCTCCTGCCAAATACACGTACAGACAACCCTAAATAAGGGCACATGAACATAAAGAGCAGGCATGCAAACCAACATACCCACAGACACCCATTTTCACAAAGTCCAACAGACATACAGTCACAAGTGCAAATACAGAACAACAAATATATATAAATCAATACAGACCGTCAACCATAGCTGTGAAGCATGTGGCAAACGGTGATGTGGATCAGTGTGGTACAGGATAATGTGCAGCAGGAATCCCACAGTGTTGTGCATCAGTAGGCCACACAGTAATGTACTTAATATGATATACATGCACACAGCACTGGTTAATGAGCAAGAGGGGAGTAGTGAGCAAACCAATGTAGTTAGCACCTTTCTCGATTTGCAAATCAGCAATGATAACATCCAGTAGTCTCACTTAACTGCATATTAGATCAAAAGTAGGGAATGAAGGTTTGGATCGTTCTCAATTATTGTAATTCAAGAAGTTTACGTTTCTCGTTTTAATTTTGTCTTCTCCTGTGAAAAGTTATTCTACCTTAGAACATGGAGTACCACACATCCAGGAAGCACTGAGTGCTGCGCATAAGGTGGGCCACTGGGTGTTTGCATCAGGAGAACTAGGGCCCTCATTGCTCGTGGTCTGGGAAATGGGCTGTAATTACACCACCCCCAGTTTAGCAACACTCTACATTATCGTAACCCTGTGGGTGAGGAAATCCAGCTTATTACAATTCACACCCTGAAGGTCCACTAAGAAGTGAGGAACTACTGCAGAAATCAGCAAACAGGAGCCTGATTTCACTAGTCATTTCTCATTTTTGCCCAATGTTCACCCTGATATAGCAGCTGAAAACTCTGGTGGTCATTTGGAACATGGCGGTGTGGCCCGCCATGCCGGTGGTGGCGGGTAAAACCGTCAGCCGGCATGGTGGGCTACACCGCCACATTAAAAACACCTTGAGGGCCACCATCGGCAGCCCTCACTCCGTCAGGCAGCCTGGCAGTGGTCAGAATCATTATCCGACAGGGCAGCAGTGCTGCCCCTCGGATAATGATCCCTAATCCTCCAGCCTTTCCCTGGCGGGGAAACCCATCAGGGAAATGCTGGCTGAGGGGGTGCCCCGGGGCACCCCTCAGGGCCCCTGCACTGCCCATGCATTTGGAATGGGCAGTGCAGGGGCCCCGGTGCAGTGCCCCATCGTGTAGGTCACTGCCTTCTGCACAATGGGTGCAGCTGCACCCGCCGCACGTCAATGTCCCGGCCAGGCATTCCTGTGGGCCAGCGGGCGGAAACAATGTTTCCGCCCACCGGCCCACAGGAATGTTCATTATGCGGCCGGCAGGGATCCGGGGACGCTGGAGGTCAGTAGTTTGACCGCCAGCATGAACACGGCGGTTTCGACCGCGGTGTTCATAATGAGGGCCTCTGTCTGAAAGGGAAAAACCCATAATTCCGATAGCCCGAGTAACTGCTGTTACCGGCCCAATCCTAATTAAGTGGCCAATTGTAGTGAGGATTATGCACAGTTCAGAGGCACCTGGGTTTGAGCAGTATGAGGGGAGGATAGCTGATGTGCAGCAGGATGCATTTGATGCTGTACAATGGCAGCTCACATTAATTTGTAGTAGGTAGGCAGAACGTGATGTCAGAGATGTCTCAAGCTAGCTCACGTCAGGCATAATAAGCTCATGTATTGCTTCTTTCTTCTTTGCATTCTGGGACTTGTGCCATGTTTTGCAGGATGGGACAAATAACTCGCTTTCGACATAAAAAACAAAGACTAACCTGCTTTCTTCCTAAACTTTTTGAGTCATTTATTCAGTGGTGCAGGGATCTTCTTCTGTGTAATACCAGAATATTCTAGTCAGAATATCATCAGACAAAAATATTGTATCCTAAATATGGTTTACAAATATATTGCTCAGTTGCAGCTGTGGCTCGCGGAAGGGGCGGGCAGTGCGGCGGGGAGGGTATGGGGGAATAAACATTAAATTAATTTAAAAAACAACTTACCTGCACGCCGCCACTCTGCTCCTCCATCTCCTCTGCTGCAGGCATGCACAGACTCCCAGCCTGCCCTGCGGCCAATCCTGGCACTGCTCAGAGCAGCATCAGGATTGGCTGGAAGCGCCCAGCCAGGGTGCTCCCCAGCAGACTGGAAGCCTGTGCCTGCTCTCTGCAGCCCGGCAACACAGTGCCGGGCTGGAGAAAGCACACTGCACATGTGTTTAGCTGGCCCGAGATGGCCTACCAAACATACATGCGCACTGCTCGTCACCCCGTGGCCCCACCCCTTTACAAGAAAACAATAATCAACACAATTTATCATTTTCTTGTAAAGGTTTTGCAGCTGCTGGTGGGGGGGGGAAGGGAGAGGGAACGCTCCTCCGTCCTAATGGAGGAGCTGCCCCTGCTCAGCTGGAGTTAATCATAGAAAATCTACACCCATCAGGACAATATTTTTTAGGCGCAGTATTTGGTTCACAATATTCTGTCCAAAAACGTTTTTGACCACATTATTTTGACATACACCGCTTCTCAAAAGTAGTATCATATGTAAACTGCCATGATTTGTGCAGGTACCCATATACAAAGATATACATATTGTGGCACACAAGTCACGTACAGCACAGCTGCACAGATCCAAGAAATCGCATGTTATGCTTTCCACCTTTAGCCAACCCCGGTTTTGTGTCCAGCAGCATTTTGCATGCTGGGATTTTTAAGCATATATTTGTAATAGTGAACGCAAAACTGCAAGCACACCATGCAAAGTTGTGTTGGTTCTAACACCAGACATGAATGAAGGTGTCACGCATCAACCCCTCAGAAGCTATGCACATGGGCAGATTCATGGAAAATAAAACAAAAGAACATTTTAATGAAACTTTTTATTTGGCATTTCCACTGCAAAACTTCAAACAAAGGCAGCAAAGTCCAAAATCTGTTGGCCACACAAGTGCGGTAAATCTGGCGTAAAAACATGATCCAAACATGTACAACGAAGAAGTTCAAGCTCTTTAGCCAGAATCTCCCTCAGAACACCATACTGTTCCGACCACGAACCCCAAATTCGCACATTCTTTTTTGATAGCCCCTAAGCTCACAGACCTGTTTTTCATGCAGCATCCACTGCTCCATCAAGGCTTTCCATTTACCCAGACGGGGGAGCCCTGCATCCCTCCATGTTTCACTAGTACCCATTTCAGTATTTAGAAGCCCCAAACCCACAAACATTTTCATATATCTATTAAGGTTGGTTGTGTCATAATATTTAATACTGCGAGGTTCAGACTAAGGATAATCTCTCATGTAGTGTTAGTGCAGATAAGAGTTGTCAATGTATTCCCAGTACCCCCGAAGCACTAGGCAGCCTCATACCGAATGGATGAAGTCGTCTGTCCTGACATCTCAAACAAGTGGGGGACGATTCCTTATAAAGCTTTACACGTACTATAAATATGATGCAGTCATTTGTATTGAAATCACTCAGTTGTGCTGGATTTCCCATTTATGATACTTAAAATGTTAACTCTTTTTGATTTGCTGCCTTACACTGTTCTCGATAATTTTTGTGTCTTGACTTGCAATTAAATGTGTATCTTAAATAACACTGCATATTTTTGCAACGAATTGGCTCCTCTCAAACATGTACAACAAGTGTTTACTTTTTAAAGTAGGCACAGACAGTCAGACGCCCTATGCAACACATAAAACAACACCTTATTAAGTTTTATTTATAAAGGTGGACAGAGGAAAACGTCAAATGCAATGTTAGTGTAGCAAAAGAGCCGAACTCCATTTTTGAAGGACACCCTTGTATGCCCCTTTCACTCAATAAATTGCAAAGCCAGCAGTTCCACAGAGCACACCCGGCTCCCTTGTTTATCTCCAAATTTAGCATATGACTGCCACAAAGAGCAGTCAAAAAGAGATGTGAAAAACTGAGCATGCCTTTATCCTTATGGTTAAGGTATATTTCATAAATGTTTTGACAGAACCATGGGAGCACTAACGCCATGTGGGCAAACCTTGGATTCTTGCTCATAGGACTGAATTCCCTACTCGCGTTGTGTGATGTTTAGAATAAAGTTCCACAGTTTGCAACTTAAGGTTTCACCTATTGAAGGCAACTAGTATTGCCTGATAAAGCTAAATACTGAGGCCCAGATTTATCAAAATTTGATGCAGCACAACAGGCAAGACTACTTCCTGCGCTGCAGTGCACTGCGTCAAAAGGAGGGGTGAGGAAGGTGACATATCTGTAAAGATTTGGCACATTCCTGCTTGCTCCTTGCTCTGGAGCACTTGTGGCTGCCTAGCACCAACACGGGCACCTTTGCACCATGATGCCTGCATTGCAGGCAGAATAGTGTTTGTGCAGGAAGGAACATCTTCCTGCCCAAAAAACAATCCTTAGAGGCTTTTTTTTACTTGTGTGTGTGCTGCACAATGCCGCACATTTAGAAAGAGGAAACAACATGGAGAAATAAAGATATTTCTTCTTGTATCCTCTACTGGGAAGGCGTACAATTATGAATGGTAAATCTAAGAATATACCAAAATGCATGGGTGGATGCGTGGAAACACCCAAGCTCCACCCCGTAACTCCTTCTCAGCACAGAGTAACACAAGTCAGTTTTACTCCAGATTTACCAAGCCACGCAGGGACATGCAAGATGGCCTTGTGTTGCTTGGTAAATCTGACTTAAGGATTGTATGCCCTTGCGTCACCTTGCGTGATGCAAGGACAACGCAATCCAATGATAAATCTTGCCCTGTGTATACAAGTAGTGTTGCCAACTGGCTGGTTATATACAGCAATACAAAAATAAGCCAAAACACCTAAAGCCAGTACTTTTAGCCCTTTTATGTGCCTGCTTCAAACAGCAAATATAATTAGAAAACACTTTGAAATGTGTTCTAGGACTGTGGTAACGATCTCTGACTACTACTACTATCAAAGTACACAAAGGCAGAAAAGTAATGTTAGACATAAATACTTATGATTTTGCTTGAAATCCTAGTTATTAACATGCCCAAGCCCTTTTAGGCTCTTAAAACAGCAACAAATGGCCAGCATTTCTCTCTTGTAAAGTTGGCAACCCTATATATAAGATAGTAACATTAAATTCTGTCACCCTCCTTTCCTCACCTAAATTTAAAGACAACTTCTGGGCATGGCAGAGACCTAGCCCCGATGTTCTGTCCCAAAGTTGAAAAAGATGGATGTTCTCTTGATGTGTAGCCATAACCCAATGTAGATGGATCAACATGGAGGTCATATATGCATCTTGCTGCAAAACTGGCTCTTTACTGAGTCAGTAAAGCTTCTGCATGAATTGAACTGATTGATTTTATGTAGAGCAAATTTGTCCCAAGCGCATTAGGGTGATTCACAAGAGAACAGAGTCAATCGTGGATAAAAACTTCATATACTAACAGTTAAGTATAAACAAATGCAAAAGATCCTTTCAATTAAAACAGACTGATCAAATCTACAAAGGTGTACATTGCTTTATCAGCTGTGTCTCTGGAATAAGAGGATTTTTTGTTCCTTTTTGAAGTTGGCATTGTTTGATGCTGTATGTAGACCTGATTGGAAAGTCCTGAATCCTTGTGGCACTGCCAGAGAAGACCTTTTTCATTTAGCAGTATTACTTGTATATCAGAGGCTGCAGAAGAAGGGATTTGAATTCCTCAAACCCAATTAGGCACTGCCGGGTCTGGTATTGGAGACATTGCAGATATGTACTGATCAGATGTGTGGAAGTTTCCTTGTGTAGGGGTTTTGATTGGTTGTATTGGTTGATGCTGGCTTTCAAGATGTTTACCTCAACCACTGCCAGTCTGAGTCTTTCACCAGCCTACCCTCAGTGGGTGTTTAGTTCAGCCTTGCAGGTTCTTTTTAATCCTTGCATTCTCACTTTCTCATTGTTTTCCTATCTTTCTAATTCTTTCTCCCTTTCTGATTCTCTCTTTCTTACTGTTTTCTTGAAAATAACTCTGGTTCTCAAAAATAAGTTTTGGTGCTCATCACCCGCAACCACCAGCGGAAAGTAAGCCCTTGGACATTCGAAGAAGAGTACCTTCTAACAATGCACCTCTGTACAACATTGAAACGAGTAGAAAGAGAAGGGAGAGAAGGAAAAGAGAGATGACATTTAGCAAAACATCATCCTTCCTCCATAGACCAAAATCTCTACCCAAAACTCGTTTATTACTAATCGAGAGAATTGTGCACCCATGTGACCACAACCAAGGCCACTGGAATTATGTCATTCTGTGGCTGCAGCTTTTTTGCATAAATATGGATTTGCCACCTAATCCATCATCTGCTACATAATCTGCAGATTTTAACCATAAAATATGTTTCTAGCTCAAACAGATCAAAAGTTAGTAAAAATGTAGCGACGTGTTTGTTCACACTGGAAGGCCCTTCGCAAAGGTTAACTGTTCATATTTCAGTTGTTGATTTCTGTTTTTAGGTCGAGCGTGCAAGCTCTCTGGCCCGTTGTGATCTATCTGTGGGCTTTAAACCATGCCCACCGCACACCCATCACTATGACTTTTTCATGGGCCTGCCTTTCAAAAACCCTTTGTTATCATTGATAAATGCTTTACGTTTGTTCCCTCCTTGGGGCTGCTTTGTTACAGCCTTGTCCATGAACCCTGTTACATAGATAATTGCACATTTGCCGATACGTTTGACTGCGAGCGACCTTCTTTTCCCTTTCGTGTCTCTACTTCGCACTAACCCTCATGGCAGCTGTGGCGCTTTGAATCGTCTTGCTTATGTCAACTACTTTCATTTTCATTTTCAATTTATGTGGCAAGAAAAGTCCAATTAGGAATTTACAATACTAATAGCTCTAACTGGAGCAAACGCGAGACCTATTGCATTGCAAATGCTTGTTTAGCTTTAATAGAGTTTTGCTCTGCCTCGTGAGACTTTGTATCAAGGGAGCATTACTAAGGTGGATTTGCACAAGCACAAATAGTTTTTTTATTTTGATGCACAGACTGATCAATTAAAGATAGCCAGACCAGGCTTTCTGTCAAAAATAACACCTTATTGAAGCAGACCCTATTGTGTAAAAATATTTTATTTCTGGAAACATTGCATGCGTGGTGCACTATAAAAGGACATATATCATGCATAGAGTGTTAAAGATTTTGGTGGTCATTTGGACATTGGTGGTGAGTGTTAAAGTGGCAGTAATACCACCAACAGGCTGGCGGTCATTACCACCATACTAAGACCATGGCAGTGATAACTCCCACAGACAGTCAATGTACCACACCAACCGCCAGGGTGTTAACAACATTGACCACGGCGGTAGCCATCAACAGCCAGGCGGAAGACAAGGTACCACCCACCATATTATGACATTGCAAACCGCCACAATTTCCAGGGCGGTACCAATCTCATCAAAAGCCTGGCGGAAACAGAACACAGAAGATGAAAAACTCACCATCAGAGACACAGAGAAGATCAACGCCGCCATGGAACTGGAACTTCAAGTCTTCCCGATGCTCTTCTACACCATGCTCTACCTGGAACACCAACTCTAACGAAGACGACGATGGTGAGTACAGCCGCCTAGCACACAATGGAAGGAGGGAGGAAAAGGAGAGTGACACGCACACACACACACAACACACACCATTCACGCACACACCATAGACACAACCAGCTGCAGACTAAAAACAATGCCACAGGACACATGGCACAATAATGCAAGGACAACAGTAATGCAGAACTGATATTGTAATTGTATGCCCACAGCCACCATATGTCTCAATGTGAAATATAATATATATGAACAATTGTCCAGAAAGGGCCAATGCCCAGTCCAAAGTACAAAAAGCACAAATGACCACAGGGCACAGTCCGAGCCCAAACTTGACTCCTGAGAAAGTCTGCACTAAGCTGTGCAGGGAAACATGTTGGAAGTGGGCAGGCATCTCAGGGGGAAGCGGGGTTGGGGGCACCTCAGCTGAAGTGGGGAACTTGCCCACTGGTCCTGGAGGGGGCTCCATGCCCATTTCTCTTTGCTGGGGAGTGGAAGGTCACAGTCTCTGAGGCGGGAAACTTGCCCACTGGTTCTGGAGGGGGCTCCATGCTCATTTCTCTTTGCTGGGGAGTGCAAGGTCACAATCTCTGAGGTGGGGAACTTGCCCACTGCTTCTGGAGGGGGCTCCGTGCCCATTACTCTTTGCTGGGGAGTGCAAGGTTACAGTCTCTGAGGTGGGAAACTTGCCCACTGCTTCTGGAGGGGGCTCATTGTACAACGGTCCCTGGAGGGTGGCCTACATGCCCTCTGCTGGAGGTGAGGGCTGCTTTGCCTCTGCTGGTGGAGATGTCTCCTTGGCAGCCTCTGCTGTATGTGAGGGTTGCTTTCTCACTGCTGGGGGAGGTGTTTCCTGGGCAGCCTCTGCTGGAGGTGAGGGCTGGCTTTTGAGTGTCTGAGTGCATGCGTTTATGCCCACTAGGAGGGAGGGAGACAGACAGGGTGGGAGAGGACAAGGGGGACACATGGATGGATGTTGTGGATGTGTCTGCTAGTGAGGTGTGTGTGCTGCTTGGTGTGGTGATGGTGGTGGCGACTATTGAAGCAGTGCATGCAGGAGTGAGTGCGGATGTAACAATGATGGAGGAGGAGGGGGAGACAGTGGAGGCAGTGGATGTTGTTGTGTGTGCAACTGTCTGTTGTTTGTCTGATTGCTTGTGTCATGAAGTGTGCTGCCTGTGTTTGTCTGTGCCACTCTGGTGTGATGTTTTGTGTGCATGCTTGTCTTTATGTGTGCATGGGATGGGTTGGGGTTGAGGAGACTGGGACTGGGAAGTTTTAGTTGGAGGGGGGATGGTAGGAACAGGGACAATGGCTGCCATCAGAGAGGAGGCCAGAGCCTGAAACGATCTCTGTTGGTCCACCAATCCACCGTGGATGCCTTCCAGGAATGCATTGCATTGCTGCATCTGGGATGCCAGCCCCTGGATGGCATTCACAATTGTTCCCTGCCCTACAGTGATGGATCTCAGGAGGTCAGTAGCCTCCTCACTCAGGGCAGCAGGGCTCACTGGGGCAGGGCCTGAGGTGCCTGGGGTGAAGGAGAGCGGGCACAGGCAACTGTGTGAGGGGCTACCGGGAGGGCGGTGCTGGTACAGGGTGGTGACTGTACCTGGAGCTGGGGTGGTCCCAGAGGTGTCCACCACCACCAAGGGAGCTTCCATCGGAGGAGGTGTCTGAGTCAGTGTTGTCACCTCCTGTCTCTGCTGTGGTGCTCCCCTCGCCCTCCGTCTCACTGGTTCCCTCGGTGTCAGTGGACTCTGCCTCCTGGGTCCTGTGGGATGCAGCTCCCGTCACCGGTGCCTCTTCTCCTCCACCAGATGATGCTAATGCACATAAGGACAGGATGATAAAACAAAAATGGGGGAGAAGAGACAAAGGATACACTTGGTCAGTGGCTGCACCAACACCACCGTTGGCATACACAGCACCCTCACACGCAGGGAACAGCCCTACGCAATATGCCATAGCACTACCAGAGAAATAGTTAGCGGCCAAGACATGGGGAGTGGCACACACCGCCAAATGCAGCACACCTGGGACCCATGCAGCCCTCTCCAGTAGTGGATGCTTACATTCTAGGTAGGCAGTATTATACCTTCAGAACCCTAGCCACAAGAGGAGCTACACTGCTATGTCAGGCCTGCCCTAGGGGCACCTACTGACACACATCCAGCAGCCGGATACCACCCCACCAGGTGTAAGTTGTAATGATAGGCAATGTACTCACTCCCTTGTGGCTGCTGTGACGCCCTCAAGCGACCATCCAGCTCTGGGTAGGCCACCGCCAGTATCAAGGCCATAAGGGGGGTCAGTTTCCGATGGGCACCCCTTCCTCGTTGGGATGCCATCCACAGCTGGGCCTCTGTGGTCTTCCGGGCCCAGTGTCTCAGGTCCTCCCACCTTTTCCTACAGTGGGTGCTCCGCCTGCTGTAGACCCCCAGGGTCTGCACGTCCTTGGCGATGGCACTCCACAATCCCTTCTTCTGATGGGGGCTGACCTGCAGAGGTAATACAGACAGGAGGACACCATTACACATACATTTCAGCCTGCCACACATAAGGCCCACAAATCCTGTATCCATCTCCATTGGCACCCACATCGCCCGGCGCCCACCATGTTCACTAACAGCAGACATACCACCCCCCCAAATGACACGATGCTTGCACACACATTTCCATGCAACCTTGCCACATGCATCTTGCCCAAGGTGTACTCACCTGTTCATCTGGAGGCCCATACAACTGTTCATACTGGGGTAGGACCCCATCCGCCAAGCGCTCCAACCCCTCCAAAGTGAAGGCAGGGACACTTTCCCCGGTCACATGGATCATGGTAGGTTCCAGACACAGGTCACAGCAGCACACGCAGTGTAGGTGTTGCTGTGTGGAAAGTCAGGAATCAAGTGAGGATTTAGATAGAAAACCGCTGATCCCCATTGGCCACTGTACTCCATAGTGCCCCATATTAGCCAATGAGGAATTGCACGGTGGTGCAAGACCACCTTCCACCACGACCTCCTACGTACAGGACAGGCGGTCGCCATTTAATGGTGGTAGACAATATTCAGATGATCAATAACAGCGTCATAGCGGAAAATTGCACATAGATTGAAATTCCCACTGTCCCATCAAATTAATGCACTATGTACACTGAGGTGGTTGTTCCACTCTTCAAATTGTGACAGCCTTCTCACTCTTGTGTCCCTTAGATACTTACCACTGTGAATGAATAGGAGGAGGAGACAAGCCTCGGTGTACAGACCCCTTGTGGACTTGGCTACACTGGAGGACAGGCACATAATATTCACCTATAGACTGGACAGGGCCACAATCACAGAGCTGTGTGCCCAGTTGGAGCCTGATCTGATATCAGCTATCCGCAATCCCACTGGGATCCCCCGACTTGTGCAGGTTCTATCAGTGCTCCATTTCCTGGCAACTGGTTCTTTCCAAGTGACAGTGGGCTTGGCAGCAGGAATGTAACAGCCAATTTTCTCAATCATGCTGCCAAGGGTTTTGTCTGCCTTGCTCAAACACATGTGCAGCTACATTGCCTCCCCCCAGGTGGGAGATTTGACTGTGAAGGCAGGATTCTATGCAATGGGACATATACCCAATATTATTGGGACAATTGATGATACACATATTGCGTTTGTCCCTCCCGCCAGAATGAACAGGTGTTCAGGAATTGGAAGAGTTTCCACTCACTCAATGTGCAAATGGTGTGCCTGGCGGACCAGTGCATCTCCCACGTCACTGCCAAGTATCCTGGTTGGTGCATGACGCCTTTGTTTTGAGTAATATCAGCATCCCAAATGTGATGGCACAACTACAGAGGCACAGGGTGTGGCTAATAGGTTAGCCTGAGTCCCCACCCAATGTAAGTCATAGTATGCCTTCTGGCGTTAACCCCATACCATTGTGTAAGGCTAATGTTTGTCTCTGAATACTTGCAGGTGACTCTGGCTACCCAAACCTATCGTGGCTCCTGACCCCCGTGAGGAATGCCAGGACAGGGGCTGAGAATCGTTATAATGATGCACATGGGCAAACCAGGAGAATTATTGAAGGGACCTTCGGCCTCCTGAAAGCCAGGTTCAGATGCCTCCATCTGACTGATGGATCTCTGTGCTACTCACCCGAGAAGGTCTGCCAGATATTAGTGCCATGCTGCATGTTGCACAACCTGGCCCTCACATGACATGCCTTATCTGCAGGAGGAGGAGACTAGAAATTTCCCTGTGACAGCAGTGGACCCTGAGGACAGTGAGGATGAGGAGGCAGAGGATGAGGATGTGGACAACAGAACATCAGTTATAGGTCAATACTTCTAATGACACACAGGTGAGACAGTGTAACTGACCATTCCTCTGACTATTGATTTTACTTGTGTGGCTGTAAAAGGATGGCATTCACTTCCTTTGCATCCCAAGCTACTGTCACTTATGGCTTCTCATTTTGCAGATGTTGGTGATATAACAAATGTGTACTGATGTGATGAGTACAGACAGCTCCGGGTCATTAATTGTATGCTATCACAGTGTTCAGATCATTTGCACAAGATGTGACTGTTTCCATTAATGCACATGTATTTTCATCACATAAAACACACAGTCAAGTTGTGTTCAAGGGTGTTTATTGTAGTGCAAATAATTGACTGAAAAGTGCAATGGAATGGGGTGATGGTAGAGGAAAGTCCAGGGTATTGTTCCAGTCTGTTTGTAGCACAGGTCCAGTGTCCAAGGGGCCATAGGAAGGGGAGGAAAGGCAGTTCAAAGTGAACAAGGTTACAGGGTGGGACACAAAGGGGACATTCAGGAGGGTATCATTACCTGGCGATGATCTTGGTCTTGGCAAGTGTCTCTGGCTTCTGTCTTGGTCGCAGAGAATGTTTGCAGGGTAGTTCTCCTTCTGCAGGGGGAGGGGTGATGGTGGCCTGTGGGTCTTGTGGCAGGGCCACCTGCCCATTAGCTGCAATGGAAGTGGAGGGCTGGTCAGTAAACTGGCTACTGGTAGGGGCCCGCTGGTGTGCTGTCAATTTTCTCATGATGTTGGCAATATCTACCAGCACCCTTGCTATGGAGATCATGGTGGTGTTGAGGGCCTGAAAATCCTCCCTGATCTCCTAATGGTGTTCTTCCTGCAGCTGCTTGTTCTCCTGCATGTTGGTAAGGATCTGGCCCTGGGATTGTTGGTGAACCCCCAGGACATTGGTGAGTGCCTCCTGGAGAGTCGGTTCCCTGGACCCTGTCCTCCCCATGGCACACAGCGGTCCTCACTGTGTCCCTGTTCCCCTGGGCCTGTGTCCCCTGAACGGTGTGCCCACTGCCACTGACCCCAGGTCCCTGATTGTCTTGGGGGTGAGGTGTGGACTGGGGTCCCTATACAGGTGGGCACACTGCTGATTGTCATTTCCTGGGGGTAGATGTGTTGGGACGTTGGGTGAGAGCTGTGGTGTTGGACACTGATGGGGGAGGCTCTGTGGTGGACTATGAGTGGGCTAGGGTGGCCGACTGACCATTGGTCCCTGATGGGCCAGGTAGTTCTTCCAGATCCTGAAGCCCAGAGTTACTGTCATCACTGTGGGCATCTTCTGTTGGGGGACTGGATAGTTGTGGCACCTCCTCTACGCTGAGATTGGCTGGGCCACCTGTGGGTATGTAAGTGATGTAATATGCTTCATGTCTGTGACAAATTGTACATCCCTAGCTTCCCCTCTATCGTTGCTGTTGCCCTGCCCCCTTGTTTGTGTATGGTGATGTACTGTGGGATTGTTAGTTCTCCATGATGGGCATGCTTTGGTGATGGGTGTACATGCAGGGCTGGGAGGGCTGCCCATGCATTGGTATAGCATGCAGGGCTCGGCATTGAGGCTAGGCATATGTGTAGGTGCAGTGTGTTGGATGGAGTGGAGTGATGGTAGTCGGGGTGAGGGGGTGAGGTGGCATGCAGGTATGGGGGGATAAGTAGTAAATATTGACTCACCAGTGTCCAGTCCTTCGGCAACTCTAGTGAGTCCTCAAGATACAGAATTGCCAAGACTTGATCCTCCCATGCTGTGAGCTGTGGGGGAGGAGGCGGGGGTCCACCGCCAGCCCTCTGGATGGCAAGCTGGTGCCTTGCTGCCACGGAATGTACCTTCCCCCGTAGGTCATTCCACCTCTTCCTGAGGTTGTCTCTTGTTCTTGGATGCTGTCCCACACCATTCACCCTGTCCACGATTCTCCACCACAGTTCCATCTTCCTGGCAATAGAGATCTGCTGTACCTGTGCTCCAAACAGCTGTGGTTCTACCCTGACTATTTCCTCCACCATGACCCACAACTCCTCATCAGTGAAACAGGTGTGCCTTAGTGGACATGGGTGTTGTGTGGTGTGTGTTGTTCAGGGGGTGTTGAATAATGTGGTGGGGTGTGGGATGTGGGGTGAGTGATAGATGAATGGGTGTTTGTGGTATGTGTCTAGTTGTCTCAGTGGTCTTGGTGTCATTCTTGTGGCAATAATTTGTGTTTGTAAAGGGTTGTGGGTAATGTGGGTGTGTGTTTTATAGTGCTGTGGGTGGGTGGGTGGGAATGGTGTGTGTATGAGTGTCAGGTGTGTTATTTTCATTTAGGCCAATGTTGTGTTGTTTTGTATTTGGGTGGCTATTCTAAGCACGCTGGTGTGTACCACCAGTGGTTTAGCGCCATTGAATGTCCGCCGTGGTGATTCGTGGGTCATAATATGGTGGGCGTTGTATTGCTGGCGTAACAGTACAGGTGTTAGTACCGACACTTTAACACTGTTATTTGGGCTGGCAGATTTGTGTATGTGGCAGTATTCTGTCGGATTGGTGTGTGTGTGTCATAATATGGCGAATGGATATTCGCCACCGTGGCAGTATGTTGGCAGCTGTCCCAGCGGCAGTAAACGGGATTTACCGCCAGTGTCATAATGAGGGCCTTTGTCTACGCGAAGGATTTTTTACTGGGAAAATATGCTACCAGCAGAGGCTTCCAGTCCACATATTGTGCTAGACAGCATATGCACACCTCTACACAATAGTGCAAAGATTGTGCATGAGCGACGGACTAGTGAGCAGCAGCAGGCTATTTTTAGGTGTCGTCTGCAGGAAGCCTGCATGCCCTCTCACTTGGAGACCATCTAGTGTATGTAAAAAAGGAAAACTCTAAAATGGGGCTTTTAGTATGCCCATTACTTATCAATATTTTGCTTCATCGCCAGTCTTCACTACTGATTTCTGATTGGGCGGGGCTTTCCACGCGTCAATGCCTTGTCTTTCTGTGGCACATGGATGACCACAGATTAATTATCTGTATGCTAATCGCACTGTGATTCAGGATCTGTTACTTTCACTGCAGCCAACTGCCTCTTTCTCCTTAATACCAAACCGGTACGAAATATGTTGATCCTGTGCCCAATAGCCCTTCCTGTCTAAAACATATTTATTTGTAAACTAACCATTTCTCACAGAAGCATTGTACACGCTAACAAGCTCCTGCAATCTAAAGTATCAGATGTTTACATAGGCTTTGAAGCTCTATAGGGCAAGTAAGTGGTAACTCAGCCAACTTTCCATACCACTCAGTGCCACAACACTCCAAGTAAAGCCGCTCCGCTCAAGTCCACTAAATCTCACAAAGTTGAGACCTACTGGCTTTGCTAATGCTTAGTAAGATAATATGGCTCCGCACTGCTTTCCTTGCGTAACTCAAGAAAGTAATTTTGGTTGCTGCCCTGCATTGCACTAAAAGTCATTTTGCCCCGTTGTGGGCATGCCTGAGTGTCCAGCCTTAACCTTCACTCGCAGGCAGTTGTCATTTCTCTCTCCTTACTTCACCTCACTTCATATCCCTTAAGCCTGTTTCATAACCTCTCTCTCACCATCTCCACTTCTCCATGTACTTTTATGCTCTCTTGTCACTCAGCTCTGTGTACTAAATCTCACTCTTCTTCATCTGTACCTCTCTCTCTTGACCTTGTTCCTGTCTCTCTGTCGTTGTGCCATCTATCGTTCCTGATTCTCCTCTCTCTAACTCAGCTCTCTCTCACTACCTCTTCCCTTTTCCTCTACCTCACTGCACTTTTCAATCTGACTCCTCCTGTATCTCTTCTCCATCTATTTCATTTTCCACTCAACCTCTATTTTTATACCACCTATCTTTCCCGACATGTCTCTGCTACCTTCTCTCTTTACCTCTCTACGCCACTACTTTGGTTCAACTCTTTGTCTCATTTCTCTCTCTTCCTCACATTTCGCTTACTACCTGACCTCTCTAAACCCTATTGCTCTGTCACTACCAAATCTCTCAGTTTACCTCACTATTAGTTCAGTACCTTATCGCTCCACCTCCTCTTTTCATTCTACATCTGTTTCCTTTTCATCATCTCTGTAAATATCATGCTCCTTTCTGGCTACCTCTATTTTTCTACCTCTTTTTCTCTGTTATCAACTTCTTTGCCTCTCACTCACACACATATCTCACAACAGACTTCCTTCTCCATTTCAACTCACCCCTTCCACCTCAACTACCCCTATCAACCTCTTTATTTACAGATTTCTGTACCTCACCATCACTCACTCCTTTTCTATCTCACAACTGTCTACCTGTGTATACGCCTCGCCTCTCTTTCGCTAGTTCACATATTTCCCTCAACTTCCTCTTTTTGCTTTACACAACATTTCTCCTTCTACCCATCACCCCTCTCTACTTTACTCTCTTTTCCACTGCTCTCCTTACCTGACCAATTTTAAATACCTCTCCTCACTTTACTCTCTCTCTACTTTTCATCTTTGGTTTTTCCCACCTCTCTGTCTATGTCTACTGTTCATTGCCTTTGTCTCTCTAATTCATTTTTTTCTACATTAGCTCTCTCTACCTCACCCCTTGGAGTACTGTACTCCTCTGCCCCTCTTTACAGTTTCTTTTACCTTTCTTTCTCTACTGCACTCTAAAACCTTACCTTTATTCTCTCTCTCTCTACCTACCTAGTTATTTCTCTATCTACCTGTCCTTACGTTTCCTTCTGGCTACCTCCCCTTTCTTTATGTACTATATTTCTCTCCCTGCTTCATATATTTGTACATCATCTCTGTCTCTAACCCCATGTCCCTCTACTTCACATTTCTCGCTATACTGTTCTGTTTGTCCAACTACAACTGTTGTGTCCTACGCTGTCCCATATCTGTTACTTACCGGGATCACATGTCTAGCAAAGGAAGTGCACCCATGTAAACAGGGGCAAGGCAGGTGAAGAGAAATTAGAAAAACATTATTTGATTTTTACCAATGGACTCATGAAAATCCTCAGAGCAGCTCTTTAATTGTAACTGTTGGAGTGACAACACCATATGCGTTACTTTAATATTATGCACAAGTCCACTAAACATTTAACCAGTCACCTTTAGCATGTATTTCCTACAATGCATCACAAGGATTTGAATGAGTTGAAAAGGGCTATTAAATTCAGATCTTCTCCAAACAGGAGGCCCCCAAAATATATCTTGTCCAGCGTCCTAAAAATCCCTAAGATGTCCTTGTCACTGAACCGTAATACAAGCAAACCAGGACCAGTTTTGTCCTTGTTAAGGCTTGTGAACCAGGTATAGCTTCTCCTGGACTGCATCCCAGTCTATTGTTATTTTGCACTCCATGCAACCTCATTTTGTACCAGGACATATGCAAATCAGTCTTGACCTTGCTCCAATGGGAACAGTCTAGCCCAAACTGCCAGGCCAGGTACTCACTGAGCCAGAACAAGCAACTCAGAACAAGCGTCGACCTAGTTAGGTCTCATCAGCCATGTATAGCTTCATTGCAGTGACACTGTGTTTTCTGCATATCTGCCACAGCATTTGAGGAATCTGTTTGAAATCACTTGTTTTAACTAACGTTAATATATTTATGCTACCAACTGTGGACTCTTATTTTTAACTAACTTGTGCTGCTAATCCTTTTACAAGATCTGAACTTTATCTTGCAATATTGAGGAAGGGGATATTTTACTGAGTGTACTGTGGCCATGTTCAGAGCCACTTCCGGGGTTGCCAATATTCCAGACTAAAACTGTCAGTTTGGCAGTGCAGTCTAGTCAATTTGCAGAAGTCTGGCCTGGTATATCAGGCACACTGTGGCGCAGATGCGCAGCGGGTCAAGCCTGACTGCGCCAATCTACGTTCGGCCAGGGCAAGGGGCCAGAAACTCTGTTTGTTTTTAAGATGGGATGTAGTTACTCGTCAGATGAGCTGCACCTAAATAACAACTCCGCAAAGAACAGCTGTAGGAGAACAATGCAAGCGTACAAAATAGCCTGCCTAAATTATAACTGGAAGGGAGGGCACTATAATACATCCACTGGTAAGACTAAGGCGGTCATTACGAACAACAGCGGGATGCACCGCCGCCGACCATGCTGACGGTCGAAGGTGGACCGCCAGTGCCGGTGGCAGGCATCCCGCCATATTCTGACGCATGGAGCCTCACTGCCATTGATGGCGGTGAGGCCCGCCTTCCACCATGCTGGTGGGCCATGGCGGATGCTACTCCACCCTCACCGCCACATCAGACCATACACTGCCACACCTATAATGAAGCAGTTATAGGTCGTGGCGGTGTATGGAGACGCTGCGATGCCGGCGGAGCAACATCCAAGGAGCCCGTTCCCTCCTGTAGCAGCGCAACAGAAAAGGTAAGTGCTGTCCGTGAGGAAAGGGGGGGAAGGGGGTGTGCATGTGAGTGCATGGGGGTGTGCATGAGTCTGTGTGAAGGGGGATGTGTGTCTGTGTGGATGAATGCGTGTGTGCATGTAGGTGTATGGGTGCATGAGGATGTGAGGGGTTGAGGTTGAGGGAACCTGCATGTATGGGGGGTGGGGGATGGTGAGGGGAGAGCTGGGAGGCCTACATGGTGATTTGGGGAAGGAGGGTTGGGGGGTCGTTTTTCAGGGTTCGGGAGTGGGAGCGGTTCTAGGGGTTTGGGGGGTGGTTGTGGGTTGTGGCAAGGGAGGGCTTGGCGTGTCACATACAGGTTACAGGAATGAGAATTCCTGTCACCTGTATGCTTTCCACCAGGGATTATCTGGTGGGGTATCCCGCCAGGAAATCTCTGGTGGAAATGGGATCATAATCCCACCGCTGGTCCGGCCTCCACCGCTGGGTCAAATGTGCCTAACGTCGGCCCAGCGGTCGATACTGGCTTGGCGGTGGGTGGTAGTGAACTGGCTGCTTTGCATCCAGTTCACTACTGTGTTCAGAATATGGCGGTCTGGACCGCCATGCCACTGGCGGTAATGACCGCCACCACTGGCATGGTGGTCATTACCGCCATGTTCATAATGACCACCTAAGTGTTCAAAAGTACTGGTCCATCGTTACAAACTGTAAATGTCCCTACTGAATTGCAGACCCCTTCCTAAGCACAGTGCAGAGCTATTTTTGTTCATAAAAGGAAGGAGATCAGACACCTTGTTTTTAAAAGAAACCTGGCTTAAGAACAATTTAACCCCTGACATCGCCATGACCCTTCCACGTGGCTATTCAACACCAAGTCAAAACAGAGAGGACAGAAGAGGAGGGGGGTTAGCAATAATATATAAAGTGGAATTTGATGCCACCTTTACTCCCATTGAAAAACAGGGTGCTGAGAGTCTTCAATTTGCTCTGGAGGTGAGCCTGACTTTTACATTCTCTGAGATCACGGCATGGTGCCCTTCTGGGTCAGTCTCTCAATTTGTCACAGCTCTACCAGAGTTAGTGACTAAACACAGCCTACAGAAAGCTAACTTCAACTTATTAGGTTACCTTAATTTACAGTTTGAAGAAAAGGGTGGTGAAAACACAAAACTTATAATCCAATACCTTGAAACACTTCAATTGCGCCAAACATTCATTCACAAGCAGGGGCATCTCCTTGATCCCCTGTTTACGAATCTTAATAATCTGGCAGTAGATGAGGCCTTTCCCACACCATAGTCCGACCATTTTATAGTCCCCTTCTGGCTTGAAGTTTCAAAAATAACAGCCAGACAGCCCCTTCCCCAAAAACCTAAGTGATTATGGTCCAAGCTTAATTTAAAGGAATGGCAGGACGCACTGAGTGAGTCAAGTCCTACACTGAAGGGTGACACACCAGATTGATATAATATCTTTGAGAATTTGCTTATTAATACACTAGAGTCTCGCATTCCCCGGACACCTCCCAAACCTAACCAGACCAAAAGCAGGGCCCCATGGTATACACCAGATTTGACCCTGCTAAAAAAAGAAGCCAAAAGAAGAGAAAGAGAATGGAGGAATGCATAAAATGTGCCACTAATTCCTCTAAGGAATTATTGATGGTAGTAAAGGATCTAATGAGTCTCCCTTCCTGTTCTACGCCCCCCCCCACGGTATACTGAACAACGCAACTCGTTAGCCAGTTTCTTTCTTGAGAATGCCAACAAAATCCTAAACCTACTACCGTCACCTACAACTCTTAATATGACCCCCCAGGTAAGGCAGTGGTCAGGGCCCACCCTATTGGCTTTCCCCACCTTGAAACAGGAAGATTTTGAAACAACCCTCAAGTCAGTTAAGTCAGGAACCCCTACAGATCCGGCCCCACCTGATATCTTAGCTCAGGGCAGCCCTACCCTTAAGGCTACTCTTCTCAACATCCTCAACCACTCCCTGAAAACAGGTTGTATCCCACAAAAATGGAAACATGCAATGGTAAAACCGCTTCTAATAAATCTACAGCAAACCCCATGCTAGAAGAGAACTATAGGCCTATTTCATTGCTTCCGGCCGTCAGTAAAATACTAAAAATGCATGTTAATAAACACCTGTCTCGTTTTTTTTGGAATCCTGTGATATTCTTCACCTTACACAGACAGGTTTCAGGATGAGCAGTAGTACAGAAATTGCTTTGCTGATAGCTACAAAGAAACTCCAGGCAAACCTAGATCCGGGAGATTCAGAGGCCATCATTGTGGTGGATCCGAGTGCAACATTCAACACTGTGTCACATCTCACTCTGACCCAGAGGATGAGGGAAGTCGGAATCACAGACAATTCGATCAAATGGCTGGACAATTTTCTGGCAGACAGGAGTTTTCAAGTATACGAATTTGCTCTGCATTTTGCTGTTCACTCTCTTCAGTGCGTAGTCCCACAAGGATCCTCCCTTAGCATCACACTTTTTAGTCTGTATGTTCTACCCCTTGCAGAAGTCATAGGGTCATACGGATTTGCCAGTGTCATATGCAGATGACACTCACATCATCATGGCCCTCACTCCCAAGTGAAGCC
This sequence comes from Pleurodeles waltl, assembly GCF_031143425.1. NCBI lineage: Eukaryota > Metazoa > Chordata > Amphibia > Caudata > Salamandridae > Pleurodeles > Pleurodeles waltl. The sequence goes on from NC_090437.1 coordinate 178,024,316, forward strand.
ACTCTTCCACTCTCCTTAAGACATGCCTTAATGAGATTACAGATTGGATGGCTGCTAGCCGCCTGAAACTTAGTGATGACAAAACCGAGGCTTGTGGTAGGCAATAACAGGTCCAGGTGGCTGGAATTATCCTGGCCAGAACAACTAGGCGAATTACGAAAGCCTGCCCAAGCAGTAAAACGTTTGGGTTTTTGGAATAATGAAAATCTTTCAATGAAAACACAAGCCAGAAAACTGGCCAACTCATGTTCTGGCGTTCTTAGATCCCTAAGAAGACTCCTATATTTACTACCACTAGCCACCTGGAGATTAGTGGTGCAGGCTCTGATAAACTCATGCTTAGACTATGGGAGTCCATTTATCTAGGGAGTCGAAAATTCATGATAAAAGTGGTTCAGAACACCGCAGCCAGAGTGTTGCTAATATCCAAATATCAATCAGCGATGCCAGTCCAAAAAATAATCTATTTTAAAGTTCTGTGGTTTGAGCGCAGGGCCCCTTATGGAAAAGACCCTCTCGTAATTCAAAACCTAATTACCTCATATGTTCCCAGGAGAGAGCTCCGTTCAGTTAATTTAAAACTCCTGTCGGACCTCGGGCCCAGGGAAGCACCAAGTGGGGCCACTCCTTTGCTCACTTAGGGCCATATGTACGAAAGCTTTTTTCCCATAGACACAGAATGGGTAAAATCCTTTGGTACATCTGGCCCTTAGTGCCCAAACTGTGGAATAGCCTTCCTCTCTCCCTCAGAAGTCAGGAATTGGAAGGATGCTATAGGAAACTTTAAAAAATTGCCTTTTTTAAATGTTAGGCAGAACCACAGGAACACTTGGGAAACAGTAGTAGTTTTTGCATTAAGCACTAGGAGGCCCAGTCGGATAGCTATGCATTATATAAAAACAACTAAACTAAACTACATCTGGGCATACCCGTGACACTTAAGAGTTACTCACTAAAGAATACAAAACAGTGATGGATGGAACATTTGAATTAATCACAGTCACTGGTAATGGCTAGGGGACGCATCCCAGTCCAGTGTTATTTGTACACCATGCCACCTCAGTTGGAACCCAGTTATGTGCAAATTAGTATTGACCCTGCCCTAGTGGTAATAGTCTGGCCCAAACTACCAGGCCAGGTCCTCACTGAACCGTAATACAAGCAACCAAGAACTGGGTTTGCTGTAATGAGGTCTGGTCCTTGGTTGCTTGTGTTCCGGTTCGGGGAGAACCTGGCCGGCAGTTCAGGCTGGATTGGTCCCACAAGAAGCACGGTCAAGATTGATTTGCATACAGATGGGTCCAAACGGAAGTGGTATGGTGGGCGGAAAGCAATAGATTGTGATGTGGCCTAAATGATTGCCAGTGGCTGACATTCATTTAAGCATTACATCCATCACCTTGTTGTTTTTGCATTTGATGCTCCAGGTGCACCGCTTATGCCCAGATGTAGATCCCGGGCTCACTGTACCAATGGAACAAAGCTATATGTTGTTGAAGAGCCATAATAAAGGTGAAACTGGTTGAGGGTTGCTTGTGTTCTAGCTTAGGGAAGACCTGGCTTGGTAATTCAGGCTGGACTGTTCCCATGAGGAGCAGGGTCAAGATTGATTTGCATATTGCTGAGTCCAAACTGATGTGGCATGGTGGTGAAAAACGATGGATTACAATGCAGCCCGAGCGACTGCCAGTGACTGAGATTTATTCAAGCCTTCCACCATCATCTTAATGTGTTTGCATTTGATGGCCTAAGTGCACAGATCATGCCAGTGTGGGTCCCCGACTCACAGTGCCACTGGAACCAAGCCATACCTGGCTGAAGAGCACTAAGAGCAAAACCAGTCCTGGGTTGCTTGTGTTCCGGTACAGGGAAGAGCTGGACTCGCAGATCAGGATGTACTGTTACCATAAGGTGCAGTGTCAAGACCAATATGCATATACCTGAGCCATACTGAGGTGGCATGGTGGGTGAACAACAATGGATTAGGATGCAGCCCAAGTGATTGCTAGTGAGTGAGATTAATTCAAGCATTCCACCCATCACCCTGTTGTTTTTGTATTTGTCAGCTTACAACATGTTAGCGTGTTTGACTTGGCTTACATGTTAGCGTGTTTCACATGAAGGGAAAGGAAATGCAATGCAGCAGGTTTTGTGTTATGCCTTATTAGCAGAGGCGGTGGACTCGAACATGGTTCCTCTGTTCCCAAGACAGCCTTTCTAGCCATGTTCTTACCTTTCTTCCCTCTCAGTTGTATGGTATCGGTGCCTTCCTTGTGATGACAACTGTTTTTTTCTGCAGATCTTGTGAACTATATTTCTGGAAGTTGGTGCACGTTATTTTGAAAGCAACTGTTTCTTCACATACATGCTTTGCAATTATTGCCAATTTAAAATGTGTCCGTATTCTTCCAACAGAGGTAACTCCACAGTTCATAGATTTTCGTTTGGTGGTGCTCAGATCTTGATGTTATTCGTGAATAAACAAATGTTAACTATGCTCTTGAAAACAAAGTTAATCCTCAAAGCAGACGTCCGCTTTTTCATTTTTTTGTCTTCCTGGTGGCACAATGGAAAGTCAAGTAATTTTCCGTCCCCCAGGGGCCTCCGTGTCCCTGGACTATAATTTCCGGTTTGCAGCCGTCTCTCCTAGCTTTGCGCTCGAAGCATTTGACTCCAGTGGAACAGTGTGTACTTCACCTCGCGTCCAATGAGATGAAGGTACATGGGCCTGTCGAGTGTGCGCGCCATATGTGGTTGTGGGGCAGCAACGGAGGTTGGGCTTCGACGGCCTTGCCGAAAAGCCTTTGAAGATAAGCATCTTTTCCCTATTTCATGCCTGCATCCAGCGCTGCGTGCTCGGAGCGACTGGCCACAGGGAACACGGAAGGGCGGAGGCGGGGAGGCCAAACCTTTCCCTGAAAAGTATTAATTGGGGCGGATAGATGCTACAGAAATAAATAGGGTGACCAGACGTCCCGGATTTTCTCGGACAGTCCCGGTTTTCGGACACTTTTGTTCATTTTAAATAAATGTCCCGGTTTTTGGGACAAAGGTCAGGTCAACCTGTAAGTCAGAAATAAAAGGTATGCTCTCTCTTCACATGCAGCTCTAGAAGTCTTAACTAACTGAAGATGTATTTATTGCTTTCTGCCCTTCTACTGCTGCCTGCACCCTTATCTTTGTATATGTGTGTGTGTGTGTATATATATTTATATGAATACACATATACACATACACATTTACAGGCCAGGCCAGATATAAAGTAAGACTAAACTCGTTAGTCCTACTTTTATGTCTGACCTGTCCCAGTTTTTTATTTTCAAAATCTGGTCACCCTACAAATATACTTCCGAGTGAACATAATAGCGATAAGGAAAAGGGACTATTCTGAAAAACCGAGGTGTAATGTATGGATACATATATATATCATATCCGATTAGTTAAGTAGACTAATAATAAAAGCCACATTTTTAGAGCCGAACGTCCTCTTAAGGATAGTAATTCAAAAAAGACAGCTGGGTATGCAACATCTTCAGGTTCTTGGATATACACTGGAGCCTCGCAGGCTTTATGCTTTTGAAGTTTGTACAAAACAGTAAAGTGGATTTCTAGATTAGCGCCCTTGCACCTGCACAGTAAGTCTTTCTAGTCAATACTCAAGTAATTCGGAACAGCCTCTGTGAGTAATGGGTAGGGGGTGTACGACAACATATGTTCTGAATAAAAAAACGCAGTATTTGGAATTCTGGTGTATCAAGGTGACTTGATCGGCACCTCTACTGGACAGGAAAATGTTTGTTATTTTAACCTTATATTTCACAGGCCTTTAGCTGCCTTTGCGCTGGCGGTTGTAGGTGTTGGGCACCAGGGTCAGACTTACCTGTAGGGTAAATTAGCAGGACCAGGAGGGTCGGTCTTGCAGGTCAGTGGATGAGCCAGTGGGAAAACAGTGACAATCGGAGGAGGCTGCGATGACAAAGAGCCTGCGCCAGTGACGTAAAGAGACAAAATGTGTAAAGTGGTGTAAGAAAGAGACAAGAGGAGAAATCAAGACTACGCAGCTTTGCTGTTTGGCAACCCCAGGCATGCAGCACTACTGTAGGTGGGCTTCTAAGAAAACCATTGGATCCTGTAGTTATATATATTTTTTAAAATAAAGCACTGCTGGTCTTGAAATTATGGTGGATTCTTCCTCCATCTCTCATCAGAAGCCTTTGTCATAGCACAGCATTAAACACTTTTTAGAGAATGGTTGCTCACACCAGGCTGGATTGATGCAAGATTTTCAGGAAAACTCCAGACTGTGTAAATGATCCCCCAATTAGATTAATTGCACGTAGATACATCCTTTGCTAATATAATAAACATCTGGCATGCATTGTTATAGTGTTCTACTATCGTGCACAACTTTTGTAAATTAACCTTATGGTGACATTTTAAAGATCATGGTGAATCATACCCACTATTTGTTGTGTTTTTGCACATGCGTCTCACACTCAAGATGTCTAGAAGAAGCCCTTATGGATATAACAAGCTCATCATCATCAATCAATGTCTCATGAGGATTTTAGATGTGGGTAGACCTTACTGTCACACAAACTAATATGGGAGAAAGCCAAACAATAATGTTGAGGACTTTTTGTTGTAGGCGATATTCTCCACTCCACCCATTGTCACTTACTTCTTTAAAGGTTGATGCGTGATCATGGATATCATTTAGGGGTCAGGAAGGGTTGCAGCTGCGACCCCCGACTTGCCCCTTACAGCCCCTGGCACTGCCTTTGTGACCCTTGGCCTCAAAAGTGGCAAAATCTGTGCGCAGAACACAGGGGCAGCCCTTCCGAATGGACGTTGGTTGGGGCTCCACTTTCCTGTTTTTCTGTCAATATTTTTATTACACAAATAGTTACACAAATAGTGAATATTATCATTCACTGTTAGTGTAATTAAAAATTCGAGTAGAATTAGCTGGAATATGACACTATTTTGCAGCTAAGGTAAGTAAAAATGTTGTTAAATATATGTTGTATGTGTGCTTGCGGGTGAGAGTGTGTATATGTTAGAGAGGTTGTGTGAATGTGTGCGCATGTGTATGTGAGTCAAAGTAAAGGTGAAATGCCATGAGATGTCACTTCTGCTACCCCTGGCATTTTGGTGAATTGACACCCATGTTCTCAATTGTATACCTATTTGACTCCTCCTCACCTTGAATGTTAACTTTGGGCATTTCTCCAACTATATTTGTCTGAATTGATATCTTGCTCATCACATGACTGGTGTGCAACATGCACACCAAAATGTGATGCCGTCATCCATTGTCTTTCAGTATACCTATGTATTCTTTTGCTGCTCCTCATCTTTATTGGTAGAAATGGCCCAGATGTCTGCCCAGAAATAGACCCATAGCAGAGGTGTCATTTAATTATGGAATTCCTCCCATCATGGTGTTAAGATTATGTGACGTGATACTGTCAACCCTAAGTATTTTGATATTTTCATTTCTTTAAAATATATCACATCTTTATGGTATATCGATATGTCAATGTAATGTATGTTATTTCTTAACCATATTCCCTGTAGTGACAGCTAGGTTATGGGGCTGACATGTCCGTTTCGTCTATTATCCTCAGAGAGGATCACTCCATTCTTATTAGTCACAAGTAGAGGGAGACAAGGTCATCCTCATCTACACTCCTGTGCTTGAAAGTGCAACCTTGGCAAACGGTGACCTTATTTATAAGTGCATATCAAGAATGGCTGTCATTCTAGAAGCTCAGGCCCTCATTACGAGGCTGGCAGTCTTGAGATCACCAGCCCGCGGTGACGGTCGGACTGCCACACTCCAGGCGGTCTGACCGCCACATTACGACCCTAGCAGTCGGACCATCAGTGGACCGTCGTCACTGCAGTGAACAAGGTTCCCGATGGGCTGATGGCAAGCAGACTTGTGGTCTCAGCACTGCATGCTGATCACGACTCCTGTTTCCACCAGCCTTTCTATGGCGGGGACCCTGCCATGAAAAGGCCAGCAGAAACACAGTGCAGGGGGCCAGAGCGGCAGGGCAGCCCCCCCCCGGAATGCGCACTGTCTGCTTTGCAGAGCCCTCATTCTGAGGGTGCTGGTGTCGCTTTCCTTCGTATAGGGTATGTCTGTATCTGTTGAGACTGTTCATACCTGCAGATCACAGAAGGGCTGTATGCAGTTATCTCCAGCCAAGATTAAAATGTGGTTGTGTCATTTTTACTTACTGCATGTAATCCCTGTCCTTGTGGATGTTTATTATCTCTCTGTAGGAATGGGATTTTGTCATTTAGCCTTTTCGTATGATTCAACATTCAGTATATCGACGTTGTTCTTTTTCAGAAAGTATTTTTTCAGGATTTTTTACATCTGGCTCTAACTGTTCAATCACTTCCCACTTTAGGTCTTTCACTGGCTGTCCTGTTGTTATGAAGTGAAATGACATTTTAGATGCGTTCAGTCCACACATTTCAGACCTGCCAACTTCCCCAAAAACCTCACAGTGTGAGGAGAGGGCGGGCCCTTGGAGGGGGGGGTGAGGCCTCGTGCCAAGAAGCACTGAAGAAGAACTTTTGCCCCCACCCCGGCCCCAAACACCCTCCTCTAAATAAAAACAAGCTTACTGAAGCTGCTGAGGATGTCCTGGGGTGTTTTCACACCCATTAATGGACATCAGCTGTTAAATGCTTTCGAAAACCAGCTGAAAACCACTATTTACAGCGGTTTTCAGCTTGTTTCTCCCTACCACTGTTTGAAATTGGCTCCTCACTGGGAGACCGTGTGAGAGAAGCCAATATCAAGTGCCGCACAGTGGCACCCCTGTGAGTTGGCAGGCCTGCCTTAGATTTACTGCAATGTTCGCAGATCAGTGTCTTCACTTTTCTCATCGTCATGCTATTGTATCTCAGGAAGCATGAATAGGTAAACATGTAGCTAACCTGTGCAAGTTATAATTAGTTTTCGTTTTTAAAGTTCATATGTATTTTAAGCCCAAATTTAGCATTTTTGTCTGTGTTGTTAGGCTGCAAACGCTACAGTGACCATATGGATAATGACCTAGATTTTCTTGTAAGAACATCTGTCAGGCCAAGAGTGGCCATTACAGTGCTGTAATGTCCTGAAAGATTGTGCACTCCTGCAAATGTATGTGTTTGTGTTAATTCACAAACTTTGTTTCTGACCCATACCCATTCTGCAAATGATCAGAGATTTACTCTTGTCAAGGGCAGGAGAAAATCTCTTTCCTGGAAGAGAAATGTCCGTGAAAACCCCCAAAACTGGTAGGGTAAAAGAGAAAGGGCTTTAAAAAAAAAAAAAAAAGTAAATTTGCACACATGCAAAGGCTTTTGCCAGGTGCTGCTGTACAGTGTGTGCATCTATACATGGGGAAATGCCTCTGAATTGTCATATGTCAGTATTCCAGGTATATATGTGGAAAGCTGTGACTGATACTTGTTTGCAGGGGGATTCTGGAAAACTTTTGGAATTCTATAACGTCAAGAAACAGCCCCTCTGCAAGGTTGTAAACGTGCAGGTAGAAATTGCCAAATGTCCCTGAGAATCTCGGCACTAGGCACGCCAGCAATGTCATGCAATGAATACCAAATTCTTTGCACCAAAACTACGACTCATCTTAACTCAAAATGTTATCTGTTTAAAATTCTCAATGTACAAACACATTCAAGAGGCACTTATTTTCACAAATTCCCCACTCTTAAGATATCAGGCAGTAAAGCGACAGTACTAAAATAATACCAAAAAATATAACCAGACAGATAGCAGCCTGCTTAAACCTAAAGCACATCAAACTGGATAATAACAGTCTAAAACACTTGATTAACAATCTTAGTCCTAGTGCCCTGACGTCGTAATCACATATATCAACGTTTCTGACTCAATATTTAAATACACCAAATAACAAACAGTAAATGAGATAAGTTGAACAATAAAGTGACAGTGCAATAACAATTTCAGCATCTGACCAACAATTATTAAAGTGACTTGTGCCAGGGGGGACTCCTAGCCCCCGACCTCGCCCTTTTGCAAAGTATATGACTAGAATAAAGTGGCAATGCAAAATATGATACCTTTTTAAGCAGTCCAGAGGCCCTCGAATAGAGACAAACAATTCCCCGAGACCCACGTCCCCCAATTGACTAATACTGCAAAGTGACTGTGCAAGTAAAGCGGCAAAGCTGAAGATGATACAAAAAATAATACAGACAAAAGGCGCTTGATTAATAGCTAACAGTGCCCTGAAGGGCAGCGACCCCCAATAGACTGATAATATAAGTCTATGTGCAGACACCAATAAGATAGACTATTTTTACATTTTCAACTAAGTGAAAAAAGTGACAGTGCAAAAGGCAGCATCAAGCAATCCCTCCCCCAGCCCCCAGGTAAGTGCAAATGCAATGGCCATACATATCTAAAATATATGAGTATGTCAGACAGTCTATACAAAGAATCTTTGTCAGTTTTCAATCACCTTGTCTTGCACATATTCCCCAGAAAATAGCCCCAAAATTATTTTATAACAATCTAACAAATACCACTGTTCTCTTATACTATTTTTCCTAATTTTCCATAATTTGTTAAATGTAGGTTTTAATGGGGACTTTCAGTGAGCGATGATAATAGACTGAGCCACCAGAATAGAAATATAGATAAATTGGGTGCCCTGTACCTCAACCTGTGCAGGAATAGTAAGGCCAAACAGAATGGTATTGGGTGCAGGTGAGACCTCATAGCTGATTTTGAATGAGATGTATTAAAAAATCTGCAGCCAAAACTTAGAGATGGCTTTACAGGTCATAAACATATGCCCCAGATCTCCGACTCCTTTACATCTGGGGCACCATCTTGTGGCTGTACGGAATGTTCTTTTTAGCCTTTCTGGAGTCTAATAGATCATCCAGCCATTAAAAAACATCATCCTGTGAAAATTAGCCCCCTGCAACAGCGTGAATCCGTAGACAAAGTACTTTCACCAGCTCTCAGCATCAATTTCAATCTGGGTACGTTCACACCATTTATTCCAGATGTTAGAGGGGGAAGAGGAGCTGTCCGGATGAAGCTCCTCATACCAGAAAGTCAGTGAATTATTCACATTCTCTGGTCGGAGAAGTTTCCCAACCAGCCATGCCGAACGATAAACATCATATAGTGGGAGACTATTGAGGAGAGAGACCCTCTGTCTATAGTGAAAACTAAATAAAGCTGCTTGTGGTGGGCCACAAGAACAGACCTGAGCCAGCACGTTTACTCTATCTGAGGCAAAACGTCCCCAATCTTATAAATATGAAGCTTTGCCCACTTCTTAATGACCACTGGCTGAAAACAAAGAGAAAGATGGGAACAGCAGGAAAGAGGGGTAGCAGCATGAATCATGGGTATCTTAAATTTACAAAAAAAAACGTAATTTCATAGCTCTGAAAATCAGCAAGGTTTTATACCTGACATTCTTCGGCATCTTGTCTAACACTTGACAAGCTATCTTGAAATTATCTGACGTATATATGACCAGAGAGTTATCAAACTGAGATCCCAACATGGAGAACTAATGCAGCTGTAATGGACGCAAAGTAAAAAGTGCTATAAGTAATAAGGGCTAAGCCCTACTCTGTCTTAGGTAGCTGGACTATTTTCAAGCTAACCCAGGAGGATTTATTGCCCCATTTAAATGATGGGAAGCTACTCTCCAACTCAAGAAAAAAGCCTGTTAATTTACATGGAACATGTATTAAAGGAAATAATAAAAGTGGTAAAACCGACATCTTTATGAGCAAAATCCACCAAATCATAGAGATGGGAACAGTTTCCATAGATTGAACAAAGAGTGGATCTTAGTCAACAGAGGGACAAAGTTTAATCACTAAGGGCCTGATTTAGATATGACAGGTATCCTGTCCACCGGATTACGATCTCCATAGGCTATAATGGAATTGTAAAATGCGGACGGGATATCCGTCATGTTTGTGACAGCGTAACCTCATCCGCTAAACTCTAAATCCGGCCCTAACTGTCCTAGACGGAATCGGAATATAATATCCTGAGACCTCTTTTAGGGTGCAAATCATAGTTTTGCCTAACATCCGGGGATAAAAACCTCACTAAAGGTATTAAACAGCAATGACTAAATTTTTGATGCATTGATTTCACATCCCCCTAAACTTTTACATCTCTGGATTGCTTGCAGGGATGTCACCATAATCAATCTATCTGGACATAAATATAAAGCCACATCATCTGCGTATAATTTTATTTTTGCCGCACCCAGAAAAGGGGAATGGATGCCGCTATGTGATCGTATATATGGAACCAGGGGCTCTATAAATAAAGTAAATAAAGTCAGAGAAAGAGGACAGCCCTGGCAGATCCCCCGGCTAGTCTTTACATAATCTGGCTATTAACCTTGAAAGCTGGAATGGGAAATTAAATTTCTCCAAAATTTTTATCAGGAATTCCCAGCTCACAAGGTCAAAAGCCTTCTCTGTGTCTAGCAGAATTACGGCTGTGGGGATATTATAGGTGGTAACAGCATCAATATATTCCGACAAATAATAAGTATTGGTTCTTAAACTATGGCTTTTTATAAAGCCACACTGGTCAGGTCATCAATGACCTATCACCACATTAATATGAATAGCTAAAATGTTCTTAAAGAGCTTATAGTCAGTGTTTAAAAGTGTGATGGGCCTACACAAAGCTATGGCTAATGGTCTTTCCCCTTCTTTAAACAAAATGTACTAAAACTCCTTTTCTTAAATGAGGGTAGAATGGCGCCTCCTGCAAGGATGGAATTAAACAAGTTAGAGAGAGGAGAGGCTAATATAGTGCAAAAGTGCTTGTAGTATTCAGCCCTGAAACCATCTTCCCTCGGGGTCTTAGACCCAGAAATCTCCCTTAAAACCCCTGTAACCACAGCTGGGGTGATTGGTCATATCCACAGAGCTGCACCCTCACTGCTTAACTCTGGAAGATGAACGTCATGCAAAAAGATGTCAACCAGGATCGGGTCCCATGTGCCAGTACCTGCCTTATAGAGGGATTAATAATGGTGCAAACATATTTGCCTTATCTTTCAATTATCCCTTTCTGTCTCTTTCTCACTGAGATCCCTTATACCAGTAATTACATTTTTATTGTTTTTCTTCTTGGCCATCCATGCCAGGAAATTACCTATTTTCTCCCCCTCTTTGTACATCTGGAAATTATAAACTTGACTATTCATGATTTCCCTCTCTAGAAAGAAATCCTTCAGGGCTTCTCTCGTTTCCTGTCATAAATAAAGGGAGTGGGAGGACGGCTTTGTGGAAGCTTCACAAAATGCCTCATTGGCCTCTCTTTGCAATTTCTCCTGCCTCTCTCTGTCTGTCCTCCTTTGAAAGGCCAGCAGGGAGATCCTAGACCTCCGAATGATAGCTTTAAAAGCTTCCCAAACAATGGCACCTTCAGCTGTATGGGCATTGGTTAGAAAAAAAAATCTGTTTCTGTGGATAGAGACCTGACGTATGAATCCTGCATCAGCAGTAACTTATTCATAACACATCTCCTCAATACTGTAGAGCGAAATGTAGAAAATCCTCATACAATCACAGAGCGGTTCGCAAAAAGCCCCGGCATGAAAATAGGATGAAACATTTAAGATGGTTAAAGGGGCTAAAAAATGTCTGTTTGTGAAGTGAATCAATACTTCTTTGAATAGCAAGAATAGATTCTAGATGTGGGATTTAAATAATGCTAAACGTCTTGGACCCCTAATCTAGAAAACATATTAAGAAAGATCATCTCTATGTTAGGCTTATGTTACCCCTGATTTGGACTAGAGAAATCCAGCCCGGGTGCTGGAAGGTAATTAAATTCATCCCACAGCAATGACTGGAGCAAGTTGATATGGTGAGATATTGGTCCTTAAAAGGAGACAATGTTGTATCTTGTGTTAGAATCCACTGTGAGAACTATAACCCAATCACCCCCCGCATCTGTCACAGGAGAAAGATGACTTGAGCCTTGCGGCTAAACACCACCGTTGTGCCCCTGTGAGCTGCATCAGCAGAAGGAAAGAAACACTGGCTAACCCAGGGGCATCGGAGTTTACTGCCCTCCTTACCTCGAACAAAATATGTCTCTTGTATAAGTATGATTGATGGATCATATTGCAATAGACTCAAAAAACTGTGTCAGTTTACGTGTATTATTTAACCCATTTGCGTTATGACAGACTATAACAAAGTCTGTTCCCTTATTATCCATATACATAACCTCTTCTTACTGCACTGAAAAACCTTTTCTATTTGGTCCTGTAAATATGTCCAGACTGTTCCCAACTACTATACCCAAGCAGATTTTTTGCCCCCTCGATGCAATCTGATCACCTTTCATCACCAAATGTGCCTCCTCCGACAATATTACAAATCACTTAAACACACCACCCTTACTCCGGAAGCCCTGACCCCTTGACCCCACACCAAGTCCCTGGCCACCCTTACCTCCTGCACCTCACCCCCCCCTGTAGTGGCCCCTGAGCCCCCCTCAGCTTTCCTGGCACCCTGGTACTGTCCCCAACTTCCCTGCCCCACCACACACCCTCGCCGACCCTCCTGCAAAGAAATGGGTTAAAGTGGGTTATAACGAACAAATCTGCATGACTATTCCTTAACTAATATAGACTTCAAGAATGCCTGAGCATCATCAACCAATGTAAACCAATGAAACCAACCATTATGGAAAATCTTCAATTTGGCTGGGTGGAAGATGGTGGCCTTAGCTCCTGCCTGGTGAAACAAGGTGAACCTGGCCTTCAAATCCTTCCTTCAGCGGGCAGAATCCATAGTCATATTGGAAAACATACGAATAAGGAATTCCTTGTTTATGTCAAATTCTTTAGCCTAGATTCCTTTGTTTAAAATGTTCTTCTTGATCCACAAATCTGAGAAATTAAGCAGAAATGTGTGAGGGTATCAGGAGTTCACCAGCATTTGGGCAGTTACACGGTGTGCCCACACTATTATTAAATCTTCAGAATAATCTGGAAGAACATATTTCTTAATGAGATTATCCATAAATGGCACCGGCCACTCAACCTCCTTCTTGTGCTCAGGGATACCTGTTATGCGCAAATTGGATCAACGTGAATGATTTTCCAACTCCTCATGCTTCATTTACAAAGCTCCTACCTGCTTCTCCAACTACTTCGACAACCCCATAACTTGAGTAATTTTATCCTTGCATTCAGAAATACTTTGTTCCATCATTTCCATCCTGTCGAGAGCTTTTAAGACCTTCAACTCCAGGTTGAGCAACTGGTCGGAGACATGTTTGGCAGTTATTTGTTGCCAAATTTGCTTAAGGTTCCATGAAGAGCCAGGGGCAAAGTTGTTGCTGTTAATCATCCGATGGATGTGGGATCCCCCTATTCCCTCTTCCCGGTACAAACGGGCAGGATACGAAGGCAAATGGGAGGTTTCCTCACCCGCTGTGGTCCAGATCTCACAGGCAGTCTGACCTGAAGACGTATCAGAGCCGAGGAGTAGAGGGGAGGCAGATGCTGATCTTGATTCTGGACCCAACATTGACGTACAGCTGGGTGTACTGGGCATGTTATTGTTAAGAAATTGAAGGAAAAACTCAGAGGCTTTATTACCACTAGTCAACTCAATAAAAGTAAGTTTACTCGCACCTGTTGAACCTGACACGATCTTACTAGAGTCCACGTACAGAGCTCCAGGTCCCCCTTGCTTATCCTGAGAGCGAGACAGCTCTGCTTCAATCAGCACGCCCACCGTGGGGGGGCCCCGGAAGAAGCAGCCTCCCTCCTAGAGGCATCCCATGAAATTGTCCCTCAATCAGGCTGCTGTCTGAGTGTAATGTCTGAGATTCAGAAGGCTCTTTAGCCTATGCAATAAAATTCCTTAATGTGCACTCAGAATCTGCCATTTCCAATCCAGGCCCACTGTCTACTCGAGTGTCTAGGTAGTCCCCCATACCTGTCTGGAGTCCAATGAGTCAGTTCACACCGAGTTTTTAGGGCTCCTTACTCGTGAACATTACCCTGCAGGGGTTACTTTAGTTAATTTATTGCCTCCCTTAATCGCCTTCAGCAGCATACTCTGGTTTAAGCTTAGTCAAGTTTCTAATGGGAAAGTACAAGATTTTCCCCAAGGGGAGGAGTCAGACCTGCACAAAAGACTGCTTACTTGTGTCCCTGAGTGCCATATGAAAATAGGGGGCTTTTGGATGAAGCACGCAAGTCCACTACCACACAGGTGAGGAAAATAAAGGGAGACCAGCCGCACCAGCCTCTGATTACGTAGAGTACACTGACCTCCTAGTCTGTCCTGTGGAATCAAGCTGCTCGCCTCTCCACACCACAGCATGATGAAAACCCTTTCTTTCCACTGGAAGAAGCCTTTCTCATCATCTCATTGCCGGGCATCAAGTTTGGGAGTTTAATAGAACATGCCTCCAGTCAGGACAGCCTGCCTTTCCAGTGCTTTCATCAGCAAGATTGCTGACGCATCAGCTTCCGGATCTCAATCAATCAATCAATCAAATAGATTTCTTAAGTGCACTACTCACCCGGTAGGGTCTCAAGGTGCTGGGAGGTGGGGTTACTGCACAAAAAGCCATGTTTTGAGGTGCTTTCTGAAGGTTACGAGGTCCTGGGTCTTGCGTAGGTTGGTGGGGAGGGAGTTCCAGGTTTTGGTGGTGAGGTGGGAGAAGGATCTGCCGCCGGAGGTGGTGCGTTGGATGTGGGGGACTGTAGCGAGGTCGATGGAGCTGAGCTGTAGAGTTGATATGTGGAAGTTAACTCATTCGTTGAGGTAGGCCGGTCCAGTGTCGTGGAAGGGTTTGTGAGCGTGCACAAGGATTTTGAAAATGATCCTTTTGTTGATGGGCAGCCAGTGTAGGGATCTGAGGAGGGTGGATATGTGTTCATGGCGAGGGAGGTTGAGGATGAGACGTGCCTCTGCATTCTGGATTCGCTGGAGTTTTCTTTGAAGCTTGGCTGTGTTCCCTGCATAGAGGGCGTTGCCGTAGTCCAGTCTGCTGCTTATGAGGGCGTGGGTGACTGTTTTTCTTGTTTCTAAAGGAATCCATTTGAAAGTCTTGCGTAGCATGCAAAGGGTGTTGAAGCAGGAGGATGATATGGCATTGATTTGCTGGGTCATGGAGAGGGACGAGTCCAGTAAGATGCCAAGGTTGCGTGCATGGGTGGTGGGTGTTGGGGGTGGTACGAGGGTGGTGGGTGTTGGGGGTGGTCCGAGGGTGGTGGGCCACCAAGAGTTGTTCCATGGGGCCGAAGATGATGATCTCTGTTTTGTCTGAGTTCAATTTGAGGTGGCTTGCTGTCATCCAGTTGGCGATGTCGAGGAGTCTGGCGTGCAGGTTATTCTTGGCGGTAGCTGGGTTCCTAGTGAGGGAGATGATGAGCTGGGTGTCGTCAGCGTATAAAATGATGGTGATGCCATGGGGGCGGAGGATGTTCATGAGAGGAACCATGTAGATGTTGAAGAGGGTGGGGCTGAGGGAGGATCCTTGGGGGACCCCACAGATGATCTTGGTGGCTGTAGACCGGAGAGGAGGGAGGCGAACTCTTTGGGTTCTTTCGGAGAGGAAGGAGGTGAGCCAGTCCAGGGCTTTGTGGCAAATTCCGGCGTCGAAAAGGCGTGCGTGGATGGTTTGGTGGTCAAAAGCTGCATAGAGGTCTAAGAGGATGAGGACGACAGTCTTGCCCTTGTCCAATTTGGTCCTGATGTCGTCTGTGTAGGCGATGAGGGCGGTCTCGTGCTGTGGTTTTTGCGGAATCCAGACTGGGAAACGTCGAGTATGTTGTTGTCTTCTAGGAAGCGAGACAGTTGTACGCTTACTATCTTTCCACGACCTTTGCGGGGATGGGGAGAAGAGAAATGGGTCGGTAGTTTATGAGGTCTTCAGGGTCTGCTTTGTTTTTTTTTAGAAGAGCGTTGACTTCAGCGTGTTTCCAAATATCTGGGAAGGTTGCTGTGTCGAAGGAACTGTTGATGAGCTGGGGAGCGATGATTTGGCTGGCCTTGTTGAAGATGTGGTAGGGGGCAAGGATCTGTTGGGGAGCCTGAGTGGATGGAGCTCATGGTTTTGCCGATTTCTTTGTCGTTGGTGGGGGTCCAGGTGTTCAGTAGGTTGGTGAGGCAGGGTGTTGTGGTGTTGGTTGTATCGGTGGTGGTGATGGTGGGTGCTGACGATGTGAAGCTGTCGTGAATGTCTGCGATTTTGCAGTGGAAGTAGTTGGAGAGGGAGTTGCAGAGGTTTTGGTAGTGTGGAGGGTTGATGGTGCAGGATTTGGGTTTGGTGAGTTCTTTGATGATGGCAAAAAGTTCCTTGCTGTTGTGTGTGTTGTTGTCTATGCGTTCTTTGCAGAAGGACCGTTTTGTGGTCTGGATGAGCTGGTGGTGTTTGCACATGGCTGTTTTGAGGGCGGAGAAGTTGCTCATTGAGGGTTCTTGGCGCCAGGCTTTCTCAATTTTTCGGTATTCTCGTTTGGAAGACTGAAGTTCTGTGGTGAACCAGGGGGGACTCTTGTTGGTGCGGGTGTTGTTGTTTGTTTTCAAAGGGGTGAGGGAGTCTGCGCAAGTTTCTAGCCATCGTGTGAGGTTGAGGGCGGCGGTGTTGGGGTCGTTGGTGTTGGGAGGTGGAGCTTGTGCGAGGTTGGAGATCAGGTGTTCTTTGGAGATCTTGTTCCACTTGTGGTAGGGTGTAGGGTGCTGATGGTGGTGGGTGGTGGGTTTCAGGAAGGAGAAGTGGACGCAGTGGTGGTCAGTCCAGTGGAGTTCGGTGGTGTGAGTGAAGGTGATGTGGCTGCTGGAGGTGAAGATGGCGTCTAGCATGTGTCCTGCTAAGTGGGTGGGTGAGGTGACCAGTTGCTTGAGGCCGAGGTTCGCGAGGTTGTCCAGCAGGGCCTTGGAGTTGCAGTCGTGGGTGCTTTCCAGGTGAAAGTTAAGGTCACCAAGGAGTATGTAGTCTGTGGAGGTGAGGGCGTGGGAGCTGATAGTGTCGGCGATGGTGTCACAGAATGGGGGGCGGGGTCCTGGTGATCTGTAGATGAGGGTTCCTCTTAGGGTAGTGTTGGCGTTGATGTGTACTTGAAAGTGTAGGTGTTCTGCGTTGTCTAGGGTGTTGTTGGTGTTGGTGGAAATTTCGATGGAGTTTTTGTGTATTATGGCGATACCTCCTCCTGGTTTGTTGGTGCAGTCTATATGGGGGATTTTGTAACCTTTTGGGATGGCAATGGCGATATCGGGTTCTGATGAGGAGTTCATCCATGTTTCAGTAAGAACGGCGATGCCAGGAGAGTTTGTGGTGAGCAGGTCCCAAAGCATCTTGCAGTCAGGTCGGTGCTGAGTGAGTCAGAGGGCGGCATGTGATGAGTTACGGAAGCCTTCTACACACCATCTCCTCCTGCACTCCAACCTACCCTACACTTCGGCTTTAGAACATAGTTTGATGTTTTTTTAGAAAATAGTTGAGGTTTGAGTAGGATGTGTGTGTATGTGCAGGTTTTGGTTAGAGTGAAAAGATAATATTTGTACATTTGCTATTGAATTCGAGAAAGGTCTCATTCATCTGTAAATTTATGGATTATCGACAATGCTTGAGGGCTTGGCTTTGATTGTCTTTGCTAATGACAAGCAGGTACAGTTGTCATTGTTGACAGGGGAATGGTAAAAAGGGCTGTGGCCTCTGATGATGCTTCACAGAAAGAGAATTATCAGTTCAGGTGTAAGTTAAGGCTGCTACTTGATAGATGGAATTCTTTCGAATTACTTGAGCTGTGGTGTCAGATCTGGGGCACAGATTCACTTGAATCTGTAGGCCTGCAGCTATGCCTTAGGTTGCTCCCAATTCTATTTCACAAAATTTGAGAAGGATCGTTTGGCTCTGATCAGATTGGAGAGGATAAAGAAGGCTGAATGTGCCACGTGTTTTAGAATGTGTACTGTACTGGTCTTTTCAAGGCCAACCAGGTGGCAATGTCTCAGCCTATACCACTTCCAACAGCATAGCAAATCTCCATAATCAATATTCTCAACATAGTTTTATATGGCCTAGATGGACGGAAGGAAGGTAGTGATGTGCAGTTGAGTCTTCCAGCTAAGGGCTAGTGGTAGCCTCCTGTCTTCCCCTCTGATGCTCAAGTAATCTCTGGAGGTTCCCTCTGGCCTGCTGTGAACACTCTGTAGGTTGTGTGGGGGAGCCCCTGGAATTTTCTGACATCAGGAAAGGTAGAGATACATCCCATCACAATGGTAATCCCTTGATTTCCCTTCCCATGCTAAGGCAGCCCACGATATACTGTGGCAACATTTCGGATCAGTCTACTGATTTGGTGGTGCAAGTAAATAATAGCTTTTAATACGTCAAATCTTCGAGGTCAATTGAAAGAAGTAGAGATCACGCACAAGAGGGGCGGTATCTAACTCACTCATTGCTGTGCTATGAATCAAAGATCGGCTAAATGTTAAGTACGCATACAAGCCTAAAATCAGCCCTGTAAAGGCAAATCATTCATTGTAAAAGAACAATAAAGCATACAAGATATTGGTGAACACCTGATACCTAATGAAGCTAAAGCCATCAGAGCTGTAATACAAAAAAAGGAGGAAAGGTGTGAAGGATAGAGAATTGAAAAGGGCACATTTCAGCTCATTGTGTCAGTACTGATACAGTAAACTGAGGGTAGGCGGTCAGGTAGAAGATCTCTTCCTAAGCTCACACATGAAATTATGCTGCTTCTTGACCAGCAGAGAAAGCCATCAAGGCATTAGAGGTTAACAACGCTCCTGGTACAGAACTGACAGCAGGCGTGTACAAGACTTTCAAATAAAATGTCTGCATCTGGCTAAATATTTGTATTCTTCCTTGCAGTCAGGGAGGGTGGCACAATGGATGCAAAAGGCTGTCGTAGTAATTATTCTAAAACAAGGGAAGGATAGATCCTTTGTGTTTTTCATATAAAGTCCTTGTTTCGGTAAATTGGGATGCAAAGATTAGAAGGTGAGAAACCATATTCACTACCTTGATAGAAGCATATTTACTTTTTAGGGGGAAGTTTTGTTAAAATAAGGCTGATAATCAACTTGATAAAGAAATCCATTAGAAGAGAGGAAGGAAAAGGTAATACTTTCTTAAGATGCAGAGAAGGTTGGGGTGGCTGGTCTTCTCATTACAAAATGTAAGATTCTTTGGGCATGAGTGGGAATTATTTGCTGATAGACTGGAGATTAATGGAGAGACTTATGGGGTTCTACAGATGTGGAGAGGAACCAGACAAAAGTGACTCTTCTCACTCCTTATTTTTGCACTGTAATTCCAATTCTTTGCACAGAAAATGTGTGACAACGGCAATATCATTTTGAGCAGGATCTTGATATGACCATCAGAAATTGGTCTATGGATAGGATACATGAAAAAATGATTATTGTAGTACCCAATAAAAGTATTTTGCAGTGCAAATAAATCAATATGTGTTTATTTGCTTTCAGCAGAACTCAGTTTATGGCACGATGTGGTGTTGACATGGCTAGCACGTGCTACGCATTGTTTGCTGATCAAGTTACCTTAATACATAGAAATTTTCATGGAGCTCAGTTCAGTTCTCTCAGATGAGAACAAGCCATTAGCTGAATTTAATGAAGCCTTGACATCCTCATATTAACTGAACAGACGATTATGGGTCAGATGCATGGAGATGAAGAAAATGTGTGTGGTACCAAACACTTACAAATGCTAAATCAGGATGCAAGGAACCCTGATTGGCACAGTGGCTGTTCCAAGTTGGTTCTTCAGCAAACACATTAAGCCCTTCAGGTAGATCCTGGAGTTGGAGTATTTGTACATGGTTCTGATCTATGTGGCAGTCCCCTAGGAGGGGGCCTCAATTAGAACTCATTGTTCTTAAAGGAACAAATTAACATTCAGAGATTTGTTAATGGGTCTCTTATTATTCAGCTTTCCGAAGACGCAAGAATAAGATCTCAACTCTCACATGCCTCAGAATTCACAATGTTGGGTTTCATGGTCATACTCTGATATTAATTAACATGACTTTTGTCCAAATACAAAGTCCTGAACTGAGGTTGCTTTGCACCAACACTGGTGAGTGTAAACGTATGCCCCTCTCCATCTTCTGTCTGACACCTCGAACTATTAGATCCAGAGTCTTAAGGAGCTTAACCAATGCTGTTAGAATGTGAGATCATGACTTGGCTGTGGAAACACCCAGAGCAGGTACAATCCTACAAATGGGACTGACCTTTGCTTCTATCTTGCTTGCTCAGTGGAGACTTCCAGCAGATAGACCTGTCCCACAGCTTCAACACCAAAAGAA
Organism: Pleurodeles waltl; assembly: GCF_031143425.1. Taxonomy (NCBI): domain Eukaryota; kingdom Metazoa; phylum Chordata; class Amphibia; order Caudata; family Salamandridae; genus Pleurodeles; species Pleurodeles waltl. The sequence continues at coordinate 178,044,706 of NC_090437.1, forward strand.
GGCAGATGAAAATGTTCGGCGTGTTGTGTTCTGGATTATTTTCAGCCATTAAATTGGCTTTCAGAAGAATTCAAAGTTCACAGCTTGAAAATGTATATGAAAAACTAGTTATCTCTTTAATGTCTCATGTGGCTACAAGGTCACCAGTCAGGAATGTCTTTTAAGTGGACTATAGATACTTCAATAGATACGACTCTCATTCAAGGCTCCATGGGCATTGTAGTCCTGTCTGCCAAGATTTAATATAAAGAGGTATCCAAAATAATCCTGTCTGCTTGGGAGTTGATCGTTCGCCAACTGGGCCAGTGGACTTGTCCCAGAGACACAATCGATTGCGGTACATTACATCTGCCTGTCTCAGAGGGATTTCCTCAAAAAACATCTGCAGTAAATTGACGTTTCCCCCTGGCAAAAGTAAAGTCAGACCCTCCACAACTCACTGAAGTTAGCCCAATTAGAAGAATACACAAAAATATTATGGGAGGACAGTGCACAAAGGCACCTCGTTTTCGCTGCAGATTTTTTATATTCAGGAAGAGGAAATTGTAAGAAAAAGTTTATACTAAGCTTTCAATATTTTTTTAGGTGCCACCTTTTCCTCAAATGCCTTTTAATGTGATCCATTAGGTGGCATAAGGCACCCAATAGTAAAGCATACCTGCAGAGGGCTCACATTTTATCCTGCAGAAGAATGCTCTGCTTATGTAGTCGCACCTTTTAACACTTTCTGTCTTCAGACGTTTGCCCCAGAGAGAGCCCTGCTTCATGTGGCTAGGCTCGTGCTATATAAATACCACATAGGTACTCACGTCGATGCATACAAAGCAAATCAGTTAGATGTAAGGGGCAATTAAGTTTTTCAAAGTCAAGGTGAAAACAAGTGATATTTATATATTAAAGTATTGTCCACAGTTATTATTTAGATCGATGGGTACGTCTATTACCACATGAAGGCCAGGGACCGAGAATGACCTTCCCTTCACCACCACTCCCACTGTTTTAAATTTTGTCGAAGAAAATGTTTTTTGTTGCTGCATTGTAGGGGCCTATAAATGGTGTGGTGCAAATTGTAAAGTAAATAGTGCAGTTTGTTGGTTCCTCCGCCCATTTTCAACACAATCTAGGACAAGTGAAAGTTGCAAAAAAAAAATATATATATGTTTTCGTTGCCTGCTTTTAGCGGAAGGATTCTGTTTTTCTACTGCCCGCAGCCAAAAGTGGGTGCTATCTTTTGAGGGAGGAAAATCTGTTTGAACTTCCTAACTTTTTGATCTTATTTTAGCACACGAATTAAAAATGAAAAGAAAACAAATCAGAGCACATGTTAGGGGTTTTAAAATGCATAGCTAAAAAATCTAATCCCAGGAATTATACTGTTGATGTTTGATGGTAAAATATTCAAACAATGTAAAATACATGCAGATTTTTCAGTGAGCTGATATTTCCTGTGAACTGTGGGTCATTGGTTCCAATCTTGGCAAGGCCAAAACATCCTTCTGGGGCCATTAAATTGAGCATCAATAAATTGGTAACGGTAACACCTGTTACTATTAGCACTTAGAGTTTGCAAACCTGCAGCTTCAAGCACTGTATTAAAAATACGTTAGTATTTAAATATATGGCATAAACAATCAGAAGTTTCTGATGCATTGACATTCGGCATCCTCAAACGGTATTCCGTGATCATCTTGCCCGGATATTTTCACCTAGGAATAATTCTGCTTCACAATTTTGCAAAACAATAGCTTTTTTCTACCACATAATTTTGAAATTGAAAGTGACTTTGCCAAGACCTTGCTCCCAAATCTGGACAGGAGTTAGAACAGTTATTTACTTAGTCACGCGTTTTAAAACACATGCTAGAATTGTTTAAACATATTTAAATATGTTTTTAGTCAAATACATTCGAAATACCTTAGATTGACACTGTTAGTGGTAGAGGGTAGTCTGTCGAAATCATGGCTGAATTAAAATGTTGAAGTTGATATTATAACATATGTCCTCTGACATTCCCTACCTGAAACCATAAGACCTCCTTTGGAGCACTTCTTGAGGAACCAGACAGGATGAGGAAAATAATTTGTGGCCCCTTGAGTCTCTTCATGAGGCAAGTGGGTGCAGCACTGTAAAAATACAAGTTCTAGTGAAAGCATTGAAGGCCCCATGGGCAGGAAAAAATGGAGCACTGCAAAATGATAGGTGGAAAAACATCTTGTTGATTTGTTCACTGTTCGTCTCTGTAAAATTTTGAAAGTTGTATGAGCGAATGCACAAGGTTTTCAAATTAAGATGGAGATTAATAGTCGCATAACATGGGATCTTGTGGATGAAGGTGAATGTTGACTGGGTTAGTGTTTTTACATCATTCTATACATCGCATCCTAACGACTAAGGGTCCTTGCTAACCACAGACTTCTCTGTATTTTTGTCTGTGAGCCCAGGTTATAAGCTTGACATTTGAAGTTGGGGAGGTGATAGCCATTCGAGCAGGAGTTATTTGAAGGGAAACGTTGGGTTAACAGAAAACCTGCCTTTTCATATTAGTAAAGGGACTGCATGTGACATGGATTGTAGTTATACTGTATTTCAGTATTTCCAAATTAAGAATTAATGTTCATGGTAGGATACACCTTTCTTTTTGCTGACATAGATACCTTTTGAATTAAGTACAGCTGCCCTTCTTGCATTGCTGTACTAAATGTTTCCAGATGTTTGTAGGACCTCAAATTGTCTTTTAAGGAAAATAATGTGCCTGCATCTGACAGGCATAGAGTGCTTCGATGTGTTGCAATATGTTTTTGACATATCTTAAATGACTCTGCTGCTTGCTATTAAAGGGGAGGCTGAGCCTATTTTTCAAAGAAAGTGCAGTACGCCCTATTTATGTTTGGCCGAGAGATACCTTTAGCTGTGCTGCCATCTTCATGTTTCCCAAAAAAGCATAATAAAAATACATACCTTGTATACTCCTAAATGGACTTTCGGTCAGTCCTCTTCACCTACTCGTCTCTTCGAATGTCATTTACGCCCACTCACCATAGCCTACAGCGCTGGGTCCTAGGTTACTCCACGTTAGTCATTGGCTTTCTTCACCTGCACGTGGTCGCATCTGCTTAAAACGTATTCTGCTTCAGTGCCAAGGCTCCACAGTCATTTCGTTTTTTAAAGTTTTGTACTTTTAATTTCTTGCAAGAAAAGAAACAAATCAGGCCACACCTATGGTCTTTTGGTGTTTGTTTTGTGGTGGAACAGAGCGATGTCAATAATTACATTTCTATGTGAACGGCAGCACCAGAACTGGGCAATTTTTCTAGCGGACTATACACTGATGCACTGTGTTCGTACGCTATTGTATTGCATATGGAACCTGAAAATACCTTTTCACTTCTGGAGCCTTTAAAGGTATTTACTGTATAATGTATTTTATATTATGCTCTGGGATTCAGATTTGGTGTGCAAGTGGGCATTTTTCTCTACAAACATAAGACCAGCTACTTTTAATATACACAGACCTGAGAGGGTGTCAGGTAACAATTACTCCATATGAGATAAAATTCAGTGCATGAATTTCAACAGAAAAACATAATATGTACAGTACACCTCAACAGTATTGTACACAGCAACATATTCAGAAAGCTTGCACAAATGCACCTTCACGAACCGGGGAGGACTACTCAAGATTAAGCTCGATCAACTGCTTCTCCATCAGGAGAACACAATGTTGTGAGCAACACTGGGTTAGAGCTAGACGGTACAGGCCATCCCTAGGCTAACTTTCACCTTCATCCAGTCACAATCACGCATATAAAATCATGTCTTCCAAACAGTTTTCTGTCTCCAAAAGGAGCTATGTGTGTCCAGCCAACCTACTTTCAATGCTAACACCTTCCACGTCTGAGCCCCACAAAAAGGGGGATTGGTCAGTAGAGGATTGCAGCCTAGGACAAGGGGCGTAGCTTGGTCACTAAGATTGAGGGGGTGTAAACTTCAGATTTCCCAACAATCACTCTGGCATAGAATGTTAAAATACTTTATACACCAGCAGTGCAACGTCAGGGACGTTGGGGACAGTGAAAAAGGAGAAGAATATGGATTGGTAGGGGTATTAAGTGAGAGAAAATACAATAAATGGTAAAATAACAAAAAAAATTTAAGACAGCAGGAGAGGGTTAGATTGTGTGTAAGCTTTTATCTGTGTGTATGGAAAAATGTTTTGCGAAATCGACACTTCATTACTTCATTATACCTGGCTGAAAGCACCTGTACCCAACTCTTTACTGGAAAATACATTTATTAGTGGGGTGTAACACCCCAGACACCTCCCTCTGAAGCTACACCCTTGCTTACGACACAGGCGATCAATAGTGCAGGGGACCAAAGGGGACAAGTCAGTATTTGGCTAGATTATGGGGGTTATTCTAACTTTGGAGGAGGTGTTAATCCGTCCCAAAAGTGACGGAAAAGTGACGGATTTACCACCAGCCGTATTACGAGTCCATTATATCCTATGGAACTCGTAATACGGCTGGTGGTATATCCGTCACTTTACCGTCACTTTTGGGACGGATTAACACTCCTCCAAAGTTAGAATAACCCCCTATATGTGCCTGGCACAGCCTGGGCTGCCTCCCTTTGGAGTGGGGGGTATTAGCAATAAGTGCCTGCCGATCCCTTAAGCAAGTGAAATGCTCCCTTTTAACAAAGAAAGTAAGGGTGGTTAATGGCCACCATTGGGTACAGTAAAGGGTTACTTCCCCTTTGTAATCACCAAAAATATTTGTGGTGAAGAATAAGCTCCGGTCTTTGCTATATATGGGATTAGGTATCCACTGCCATATTTATAAGGATATTGCAAACCACAGAAGCCGAACGCCAAGGTACATGGTCATGAAACTGGGAGGCGACCTGCAATATCTTTAAAAGTACGTGGGGAGTGTTTTATCCCTTATAGTGCATGAGTATGCCATCACCCTTCTTACGAACTGATTAATTCCTTTGTAGAATGTTTACAGACATGAATAATATAAGTAAAATATGCAGAGCAAAATTAAACACACGAACAAGCAGTTAGATATTTGTTGCAGAAGTATTAAAGTCAGTTTAATACAAGCCAGATTTTAAAAAAAGCTGTAGCCTAGAATATTTAGAAATATGCAGAGAGATTCTATCTGTCCCTGAATTACGTAAAGCGTGCATAAATAAACATGCTGTCATAAATATCTTGATTGTGCTGATCACTATTCATCTAGAAAAACAGAGTAGAAGAAGGAAAAGCCAGGTTTTGTTTTCGATGTTTAAACTACAACTTTAATTATGCCCCGTGTCCTTCCTTTCACCTTTGCAGCTGGTGTTGTGACATCAGTAAACTCAACTATAATAATTTATTACAGTTGAACAGGTATGTCATTTCTTACTACGGGGGACTAGAGGTGTCACAGGTTGCCTACAGACTGGCTTTTATATGAAGATTGCAGGCACCCATGTATTTTAATCATACTATGGGATCATTGTCCTGGTGCAAAGACTTTGCACACAGTGTGCAAACATGGAATTCATAAAATGCTTTTGTGGTTATGCATTCATCAGTACACAGCTACATGTGCACCAGCTTCTTAATTAAGTAAACTACAGGTGCACTCCCAAAGAGCGTACCTGTAGTCAATTCACAGGCAGATAATGATCTTCAACAAAGGGATGCATTATCCCTGCAAACCCGTATATGCAGCTTTGACCAATGCCAACTCAGATTTGCATAAATTGGTCAAACCTGGCCCTTGTTTGCCCTGTGTGTAACATTGTTTGTGCACTGTAAGAATGTTCTACCAAATTATTGGGTTTTTACATTGATATGCACTTATACTGAATGCGCATTATTGAGTGCAACATGTTGTCAAGATAGGTAGGCATGGGGTACAATTGTAAATTTACACTGCTCAATGTATGCTTATGTTTTTATATATTTTTATTGACATTCTCTCAAGGCATCATTACTGATTTATGGAAGTACAGTTTTGCACATCAAGTGCACATCTTTCTGACAATACAGTATTTGGGGGAGTAACTTCTTCCAAAGTTTCTTTGAGCGCAACGTATCAGGCTTGGATTGCGGGATGCCCTCTGCGATTGCCTTTTCTTTATATGAGTGTCATGAGAACACCTAAAGAAAAAACATCTAAATTAAACTAAGCCCTCCTGCTAGAGACTCACCAATGAGAGAAGGGGCAACCATACGACCTTTGGTGCAGTGGTCATTCTTGTAGAGTGGCTTTACATTGGTCAGCAAAATGTGGGAATGGCAGGGGGTGGGAGACTGTTGTGTTGTATGCCCTTCGAGACCATTGTGGGAAAGTTTGGGTTTTGGTGGTGGACATCTAGGGTGGTCTGGTATCATCTCTAGGATGGGTTGTGAAATTTTGTAGGATCACGCCCCAGTGCAAGGCAAGAGGGTACTTCTGTAAGATAGGTCTCTCTTCCCTGAGAAGTGCAGAACATTCCGTTTGCGCCCATCTGGTTACCTCCACTCACCATTGTGGTAATAATGGGGGTAATGTCAATTTCCTCTTCATTGACACAGTCTATTTAGTTAGAGTGAGGTACATAAAGCGAGTCATCGCTTTTTTGGTATTTGGGCATAGGAACAAACTGAGAAGGCAGTGTTGTGCGGTGTCAAGTCAGTCCCTTTGTGTTGCCTGTGATATCTCTGACAGTACAGTGTCCCAGTAATTCCTCAGTGCTCTGCAAGTCCAAAACATATGCAATGCATCTGCTGAGCCTGTTTTGCAGTGAGGGCATTCATTAGGGACCAGGGGGTACATCTGGTATTAATGCCAGGGGGTCAGGTAGGCCCTGTGCAGACTACAGAACGGTATATACTTAAAGCCAGAGTTCCGGGGTATTTTACTGGGGTAATCTTGGGCTCAGTCAGTGGTCAGGAAGTAATGATGTCCAGCCAGCCAGACGGCCACCCATTAAAGTTGAACTGCAAGAGAGTATTGTGTGAAATTTGGGGGCCCCATTCTGCTATTAGATGTTGGTAGTTGCAAGGTGTGTAGCGCCACCATTTTCTGTCCAGTTCCCCAGACCAGTGCAAGCAATAGGAAGTGTAAGTCCTGAATAGTGCGAGAGTGAATCACTACTGTGAGTTTGGAAAAGAGGTAGCGGAGTCAGGGCAGCACTGCCATTTTCGACAGAGTGATATGGCAAGCCATAGATAGCAGCAGAGTTATCCAGAAAGTCACCAGGACCTTAGGGAGCGCACCATCGTGCTAGGGGTTCCTACCAAGCGATCTCCCTCCTTGTGGTATATATGTACCCCAGGTACTTGAACCTCTACAAGGTCTATGTCGGACCCTCACTTCCCGCTGTACACGCCTCCCCGAGAGATGGTCTTTAAATATGTAGATGATGGATTTAGTATAGTTAATTCCTGAGACCAGAGATCTTTCCAAAGCTGTTCAGGGAAGAGGAAAGTGAGCTCAGGTACCTGTAGATATCGCAGAGATAGGGTATCATATCATCAACGTATAGCGTGATGGCATGCATCTGGGGTCCCACAGGTATACCCCAGTCTTGATCACTGCTGCATAGGAGAACTACCAGTGGCTCCCGGGCCAAAACAAATATCAGAGGTGAGAGGGGGAAGCCCAGTCTTATGCCTCTTGCCAGTAGGTACGTCTCTGAGATATAATAACCTGTCTGGACCCTGTTGCTGGGACTTATATAGTGCAAGTGAATCCAGCCAAGTATTTGAGGGCCAAACCTGCAAAGTGCCTGAAGCATGTATTTCAAATTTAAAGAGTCAGAAACCTGTTCCAGGTCCAAAGAAAGGCAGGCCACATTGGGCCAGCCTCGAGATGCTGGTTCATTGACCTTATAAAGACTTTGAATGTTCCACAAAGTGTTACACCGTGGAATACAGCCTTTTTGGTCCAGGTGAACCAGTGTTGATAAAAGTAGCTGGATACGGTCTGTGGTAATTTTATCGATGATTTGTTAGTGGCAGATAGAAAGAAGATTGGACTGTAAGAAGATGGGAGGTCCGGGTCCCAACCAGGTTTTAGAATGGGCACCATAAGGGCCTTGTGTTGGGTATGCCGGAGGAAGCCATGCTTCTTTGCATCCTAAAACACATGCAGGAGGGCCAGTATTAAGGAGGATTCATATGTAGTGTAGAATTCAATGGACAGCCCTTCTGAACCTGGGGAGTGGGCACTCAGGAGTGTCCTAATCGCTTTCTTTATATCTTCCTGTGATTGGGCCTTCTAAGGCCTGTTGGCAATTATTTGGTACCTGAAGTAAAGCCATGGCATCCAGGTATCGATACTGGGGTTTGTTGTTGTGCTGGGACCTTTCCTGATAAAGCGCAGTGTAATATGTGTGGAAGGTGTTGTTTATTTCTCTTTGTAAATTGTGTGGTACTCCATCTGCATCTCTGATGACAGGAATTGGTGTGCCCAAACTGTCCTGTGTAACCAGCCTGACCAGTAGTTTGCCCAGCTTGCCGGCTTCGGCATGTGTACACACCTGATACGCCGCCATATTCTAGGCACCTAGGGCACTCTATCAGCACAGCGTGTGCCTCTCTAGGTTGTGTTTTAGGGCAGCGTTTGCCACCTAGTATACAGTTGTCCTAAATAATTTGTGGTAGTGGGCCTTCGTTATTTTAATTGGTGTATCGTTAATCCCAATACTTCAGGTTTTGGAAAGTACAAGGAGCGATCAATGTCACATATTTCAAGTTAAACTGTGCAAAACAGGATATGACATGGAGATTTTGGTACAAAAGGCACCAAAATCCCCCAATAGCCACTGGACCTTTTCCCCAATATATTTCGGCAGGGGTTTCCAGCAGACATGTATCATGGGAAGAATACTAAGGTGTGACCCCTTTATGCCACACAGTAATTATTGGGCGTGCTAAACTGCACCATTTGTAATTGCAGCTATAGCTCAGAGTTGTTTGTGCAGAAATCCTAAATTATAGGGACAAGTAATCAAGGCCCCATATCCATTTTAGACATGTGTTAGTTGTAATCTCGAGGGGTTTGAGAAGGACCTCTGCTGCGCAGTTGGTTATATAATATTACAATTCAATCCTTGTATCCAAAGCACTTGTAGAAGCATTGGTTTTTAAGGCGCAGTATGCAAGCCCTAGAGATGGTAATGTCTTTCAACTGGAAATAACAAGAAAAAGCAAAGTTCTATTATTGTTAGCATTTCACACATAACTTTTCTAATGTGTACTTGGGAATGGAAGAAAAGGTATATTTCACGTCCGTCTCTTAGACCTCTATTTGCACAGCTGAGAGAAAGACAAAATGATCGCGGTATAAAATCCCCTACTCATGGAATTCTGTGTTCCAAGCCGGGTTTAGCTGTTAGCTTTGCTGCGCAGTATTTATTTCTTCTGAAAATGTTGCACTGGCCAAACCCGTTAATTACCCTTAAGAATTTCGAAACGCTGTTTCTATACCTACGCACAGTACATTACTCAGAACTGTTTTGAGCAACTATATGGTGCCTTTTATCAAGGCGCCAAATGGTTTTTAATATTATATTTTGAAACCGCTGACGTTTTGTGAGAATTTGAGACGTCAGCAGAGAGTGGCTCGGCTGCTCTAGCTTTCGCATCTGGGATACCTCCAGAAATATTGTTTCCAGATGCGAAATGTGAGAACATGGCCAACAAGTGGAGAACAGGTACTGAAAATCTGCTCCGGGCACTTGCGATATTAGTCTCAAATACTCTCATGTAGCTCGGGGAAATTTAAGACAATCTATGCTTCATAATGACCTGAGGGACATAGCTCTTCTCCAACCTGTTTAGTGATAGGGTGATGAACGATCAGTACCATCTGCCAATAAGGAAGCCAAAGTCTTTTGATTCTACCCTTCTTTATATACAAAAATTCTGCTTCTCTTTTAGTCCTGACCTGAGTCTTCTTTTTCTCCTTCTTCTTCAAAAAAGGGAAGACGCAGGATTAGAACATAGGGTTCTAGCCCCATGTGCTGGCTGTACTGCTGAACCATACGTTACAGTCTCTTTCTTTCGCTATATAGGTTTATATCCGTCTTTTATATTTTCTAATCGTAGAGGTGGAACGCTGGACCATCAATAGTGATTTGACCTGGCGGTAAGGGGCAGTGAAAACTGCAAAATGCCCCTCCCACACACATTGGAGAAAACTCCCAGGGTGTGGTGGTCATTAGCCTTTTGTATTTTCAGAAACATTTTCCAGCTTTGGGATTTTATTTTTGTTAAATACAAAAACATGTTAAAAGTTTGACAGACGGTACTGTCATTTTGACAGTACTGTTCGGCAAGCCTTTAATACAGTGACAGTATCTGCCATGACCGGAGGGCCTTTCAATGTTAAGAGATAACCGCTGGTTTAACGGACATCTCTAAATTCCGAGTATGTTTACTCTGTCACAACAACAATTAATTTACTCTGTTGCCCTGGCGGAGTAAATACCGTACTCCGAATTATAAATTGGACCCTAATAATGTACTGGACACTGTAGAATATCTTTGCTACTTTTTAAATTCCAATATTCCAATTTTTGCCTATTTACTGTAGCCTGTAAGTGGCCGATTTCTCATGTGGCTGGCCTAGTGGAACTTAGGCCCATATTTATACTTTTTTAGCTTTGCATATGCGTCATTTTTTGACGCAAAAGCGGTGCAAACTTACAAAATTCAATTGTATTTTGTAAGTTTGCGCCGCTTTTGCATTAAAAAGAGACACAAATGCGGCGCTAAAAAAGTATAAATATGGGCCTTAGTTCTCTTGCATGTATATATTTTTTCTATTTATTAGACTTGTTAGGATTAGACCTCAGATCACACTAGGACCATCCTTTCTGCGCAAATGTTCTTATCATATGTTGTCTTAACTACCCATAAACTCCGCACTAATGAGGCACTGGTCACTGTACTTCTCACTGTTGAGCATTCAACTTCACAGTGGGTGTTTGGGGGAACAATTACTTATATACCATGCTACACTTCATGCACTAGAGTTAGAATTTTGTGAATGTTTTCGTGGTGGCAACATTAAGCTGTGCATTGAACTACAAGCTTGTAGGATAGCAATTAAATGGGCTGTTTAATCATAGATGCTATGTTTAATTAGCAAGTGCACGGCTTCCAGAGCCTAATTTAAGAAAGTCTCAGTGCTCAAACGTGTCATTAGGAATGCACAAATCAGGCTGACCCTCAGAACAAACTAGCTTTCAGTTTCCTTTGATTAACCCGAAACAAACAGCAACAGGACAACACATTTGAAATGGCTAGTTTCTGCCAATCTCACTAATCGTATCCTTTATTTAGGACAGTTATACATTTGTAAAGGGTGTAAGTAGATTTTAAGGAGGGTCCAAAATCAGGGCTAAATTTGACAGCTATTTCTAATGTGAAAAAATCTGTCCTGGCAATTTGGTTAGAGTGAAATATCAGCAACTGAGCTGTCAGTTGTGTAAACAAAAAGGCCACCACTACCCTGGTAATTCAGATTTGGGCTTAAACTGGAGTTTGTTAAAACTTGCATGGTAATGTCAAACCTTGCAGGTTTTTGCCCACAAGAATTTATCTGGTAATACTAGGTGCAACTTACTGGGACACACACACCACACATTCTGGTTTAGTGCACTTTAGAATGGGAGAAACCCACTGTATTTCTGTAATTGTTTTCAATTCTGGGTTGCCTAATTAACAAAAGTGGCACACAGACCGTGCGCCTCCCTAGTTTTGCCTTTGAATGGGGGGTAAAGGTGGTACAATACAGCCCTAGATATTTATCTGCCAGACAGGGACTGTCAGTCTTCCTTTGAATTGCTGGCTAGGTGCCACCTGCACTGTGAAATAGGGAATGGCTTTCTATGGCCAGGGTGCCACGGATGTCCTAAGAGTGAGTACCTATCGCCCCCCCACCCAAAACCCATCCATGACAATGACACAACTTGACACCAGCTCTTTGGGTTAGGGGTTGTAAGACCCCTAGCCACATTTATTTTACATGCACACAAAAAACATTGTAGACATCAAAAATTCGTACAGTAACCCCATTATTTACATCTTATTTACAAGTGAGATCTAGCTATAACAGAGACCCTATACATGGAGGTCACTTAACCATAACTAGTTTGCTGCTGTGCAACCAACAAATCATAACTGTTCCGAGTAAGATATTGACTGGTTCTGTGACTCTTCCTCTCCCCCCCATCCACAGGATGGGTCCTTCCTTATGGAGGGACACCATCTTCCCTCTCCCATCCCATGTAGGGGGCCTGGCTGCCCTTAGGATACCAACCTTGGGTCCCCCCTACACCCAAGTTCCTCGTCCCCGAAGGGTCTATGCTAGCTAGCACCAACTACACCTGCCTGGGTGATTGACAGGTAAGGACTGTGTGTAAGTGAATACCCCAGCCCTCTGCACCACTGCAACCTACTTTGGCTTGCTGCCACCACCCCTGGAGGGGACTAGTGATACCGAAGTTAGTTTGGTATAACACAAATATGCCAACAAGGGACCCAAAGTGTCCCCACCAATCATGCCCTCACCTACCACAGGCTAGCATAGTTCCCCTACTATCTGCCCCCCCCAACTCAACGAGCATGTTGGATTAACCAGGCAAGCAAGTTCTCCAGAAACATCTCATTATCTTTCTTAGGTAGGTGCACCCCCATCCTGTAAGAAAAAAACGCTCACCTTAAATGTACCCGTGAGGTATCATCGACAAACAAGTAGTCTTAAACAACTTACCAACCTTCCGATTCAACCATTTACCGACTTGTTGAGAGCCCTGACCAACTTACCACCTCTCCAACTCAACCTCGAAACCACAACGGACCATGCAAACAAGGTCCCCGGGAAAGTCTTTGCCAGCCAACCCATTTTGGAGACAGTCCGTTCAAATAAGTCTTTCTGCCCTAGCTCCGTCATATCATTGCCACGTAAATGCACAATTACAATCTCTGGAAGCTGAAGCCTCTGTGGCAACAGTCTGTCCAAAGCAGTTCTCAAGTTGTCCAGGTGCAACCCTTTGATTGCAGAAAGTCAGCCGATAACCTGCCTTCCTTGCCTGCGCCACGTAGTGAGCTGCATAATAAAAAATCTTTGCACCTTTGCACGCCTCAGGTAAGAGTAGGCCCCAACACCAGCACATCAGTAACACTTCTTGCTCCAGCATTGACAATGAAGTGTCTAGTGGCAGCATCACCTCCTCATGTCCTCCACCTGTGTTGACAGGAGAATACAGGAAAGTATGGAAAACATTAGTGCCAGGACATCTACAACCCGTTTAATCTCATGTAGTGCCTGTAGTAGTTAGACTTCCACCTGCCTCCTGCTGCAGCGTTGACTGTGCCAATCCGAAATGAATGTGAGCTGTATTCAGCTGGGTCTAACCCTGCTGACATCATTGCCGTACTGAGTACCCTGGCAAATTGAAACCTTGTGAGTGGTGTCCCTTCCCCATGCACTAAAAAGGGGCCAACAGTTCCTTGTTCCCGGTGAGCCATAAAGAATTCGAGATTTCCGACTGGACTGCACTCATTCCAAGGGCCCTGTGAAGCAGTATGTAGTCACCCCTATCCATTTGGTTGGTCTATGAACGGATAATAGTAACCGCCAAGGAGCTATTTGGCCATTAAATATCGGACTGCTGTAGACCACCATTTCTGTCATTTTTATTCTTTGCCACCATCTCCCCACCCTTAACCCCCATAGAACACCAGTCAGAACGCGGTCCTAAAATGTTGGACCTCATCTGGTGACAGGCACACCATCTTTGCAAAGAAGGAAATTGCCACAATACACCGCTTAGAGTAAGACACAGGTCACCCTTCCCTTCCCAACGTCCAAAGAAATGAGATTACTGACTCCATCGAGAACCATTCCCTGACCCCTTTGCTTTCCTGAAAATTGCGATACATGTAATATGCCCTCTCATAGGCACGACCTTGTCCTGGGCACTAAACTGGCAGCCACGAGGTCTGGTAGACTTGGGCACCAAGCCACCACAGTTGCTTCGGGAACAGTGTAGGGGGCTGCTTCTAGGGGGCTGGTACTGGAAGGCCTCCATCCTAAAACAAGACAAAGCACCTGTTACATTGTTCAATACACAAGGCACATGTATGGATCTAAAAGTGACATTCAGCTCTAAACATAACAGTATGTTTTCCTTCAGTAAACTCAAGATCATCTCACACTTGGCCTCTTGCTGATTAATGCATTCCACTACAGTCATGTTATTGGACCAGAATATCGCTGACTGATTGCTGAACTCTTCTGGCCATATTGTGAGGGCCAACAGGATAGGAAAGAGCTCCAAGAAACCAATCTTTGCCACTAACCCAGACTCCACCCAATCTCTTGGCCATGTTAGGCACACCAAGATGCAGCTAAGAAGGCACCCAAACCCTCGCTGCCTGTGGAATCTGTAAATAAACCCACCTCTTCATTGGTCTTGGCAGGGCTTGGCCACACTATTGTACCAAAATCCTTCACAAATGCCTCCCACATTCTCATATCCTCCCAGACTTCACATGACAACCTAGTATGATGGTGCTTCACCTTCAGGGCAGACGTAGCCTGCGCAATTAATCTGGAAAATGGGCGCCCATGGGTATGATGAAGAGAATGACATCCAACTACCCCCCCACACCTGTAACTGATGTAATGTAACTTTCTTAGCAGCCATAAATTCCTCTAACACCCTTATGAACTTCCTCCTGGGGAAGCCAAGACACACTTGCCTCAGAATCTGATTCAATCCCTAGGAATTCAATTGTTGAAGCTGGCCCACAGGTCTTAGCCTGTGCTAGGGGTACTCCAACCATTCCCATACATTCCTGGAAAGATTCTAAAGCCTTTCCACACTTTTCCATGCCAGGGGAACCCATAGAAAGGAAATCATCCTAGTATTGCAGTGCCCGCCAGTGCCCCGATCTCTGCCTGAATACCCATTTGTGGAAAGTGCTAAACCTCAAAATAAGCACAGGAGACCAAACAGCCTATGGTCATACCCTTGTCAATATAGAATGCACCCTCAAATTGGAAAGCCAGTAAATGGAAGTCATCAGGGTGCACTGGTAGCAGCTTAAAGGTGGATTCTATGTCTGCATTTGCCAACAATGTCTCAAGCCCCAGCTCCTGAATCATTGTAATCACCTTATCTTGCAAAGCATACTTGACTGAGCATAATGCCTTGTCAATATCCTCACTGACAGATTGACCTTTAGAAGCTGATAAATTGTGTATCAAGCAGTATTCCCATGAGTCTTTCTCCAGGACAATCCCTAATGAGCAACACACGAAATTCTCCAGAAGGATTGAATCAAATGGACCTGCCACCCTCTACAGATTCTTCTTTTTCAAAATCTTATTCCTGGCAATGTTAGAATTAGCACATGCAGCCCTCAGCGGGCATCCGGAAATCTTCCTTAAAACACTCATACAATGACTGCACCTCCACTGTGTTGTTAGAAACAGTTAACCATGTCACCATTATCTGCAAGTTAACCTAGGAGGGGGCCTTGACCAATAGTGGGCGTTCATTCCTGCTTTTTGGGACTTCTGTCCTTTGTCTTTTTAAAGCAATTGAACTCGGGTGTGAGGGTAGGCCACAGAAAGAACAACAATGCTTGAACTTGCACATCCATGGGGCTCTGGAGCAGAATCTTTTATTGAAGTCCTAGAATGACCCTTTCTTTGCCATGCCACCTTCATTACCATTCGCCCCAGAGCCCGCCTAAAAGGCCTGACTTGGCGCAGCCTCAAACTTCTGCGGCTTCATGAAGCACAGCCAAGTGTTCTCATCGATCTGGTCCTATGCCAGCATAAGTCTAGTAGCCTTAATCCTCCTAAATTCCTTGTCATAGTCCCTTCAAGAAGTGCCTCTAAACACATCATGTGCACATACTATCCTATTCTCCCTGCACCCCGACTGTGCCCCCAGGGTCAGGAATTGCTCTGCTATGACTGCCTGGATATCTTGAAACCCTTGACCCCATTCAGCAAAGTCTCCTCAACTTTCTTCTTGTAACACCAGTGCCCACACTCCTTGGAATGGGAGCACTCCTTGCACTGTTTGCTCTCATCCCACTCGGGCCTATCCACAGTTAACTCACACACAGCTACCTGACTGACTTTCCAGATCTTCTCTTTCACATTTGCCCACAAGTGCCTGCCCAAATGATTGTGCTGAGAACACACATCCCCCAAACCTATGCTCAGCAACCGTGCCAACGTACCTGCTCGTGTAGACTCCTTGGGAAAGGGTAGGGACCCAACTGCTGCCAGTACTGCTTGCAGTACACTACCTGTGTGTGAAGTACCGGCCAATACTGATCCCTGTTCCACCTGAATGGCCAATACAGACCCACCAGCCGCTCCTACAGGTGCGCTTTCCATTCCTGTCTGCCATTGCATGCCTTGTCCCACTACATCGTCCAGATGGGCCACCAGCCTCCTGGCCCTTTCGAGATGGTCAATTTCTGCTATACCTTCCAACGCACCCACCATTAGTGGTGCAGACAACACCCCTACCTTTGAAAGCCAAGGCAAAACACTGGCTAAGTTTGTAACCAACTCTGACTGTCCTGCTCCACCTGCTGTCGTGACCCCAATCGCCATGCAGCTAGTGCAGTTCTGCACTGCTGCCACTATCACTGAGCTGCCCTGGCCTTCACCCCTACCTGTACTGCCCCCTGGCACCATCTCAGGGATGACCCATGTCTTTTGACCCTTGTCGCTACATGTCTCTTGTCCCCTACCACGCTTCTTCACTTTGGGGAATGCTGTCCGTGGTGCAACCACTGGCCTTCTAGGCCTCTGAGCTGGTGCTGCTGGCTCTACAGGTTGGCCCTGCTGTGGGCCCTGTGGACACAACAGACCCAGAATTCCATCCATCGCATCCATCCTGTGCATCAATGCCTTCATATTCACTACAGAATGTGCACTCTTGGGGGCATATTTATACTCTGTTTGCACCGAATGTCAAAAAACCTTCATGTGCGTAATTTTTTGGATGCGGGAAACCGCCTTGCGTTAATGACATGCAAGGTAGGCGTTTCCGTCCAAAAAATGGCTTTAAGGCCTGTGCGCCTTATTTATACTCTTGCGTCATTTTGACACACAGGAGGGGGCGGGCCTTAATAAAGGGCGCACAGCCTGATGTGTGCCGTTATTTAACGCCTGGGTGAGGGCAGGCATTAAGGGTCCTGTGAGCTCACTTCCATGGTCGCAGACCATGGAAGCAGTCCAGAGGTGCCCTTCCCTGCCCCCAGGGACACCCCCTGCCACCCTCGCCCACCCTAGGAGGACACCCATGGGTGGAGGGACCCATCCCAGGTAAGTACAGGTAAGTTGAGGTAATTATTATTTTTTTATTTTTTAAAGTGGCATGGGGGGCCTAATTTGCCCCCCCCCCTTACATGCCACTGTGCCCAATGGCCATGCCCAGGGGACAGAAGTCCCCTGGGCATGACCATTGGGCAAGGGGGCATGACTCCTGTCTTTGCTAAGACAGGAGTCATTGCAATGGGGGTTGTGTGTCAAAAAATAGCGCAAGTCCGTTTTGAGCCATGATTTTTTACTCAAACCTGACTTGCACCATTTTTTGACACACAACCCCCATTTTCCCCTACGCCGGCACTGCCTGGTTTGAGTCATTTCTTTTTTTATTACTCTGACCAGCCTGCAGCGACGGCTAACGCCAATCCTTAAATAAGGCGCTCATATGGTGCGTAGGAGTGGCATTAGTCGGCGGTAAATTTTTTGACGCAAACCAGCGCCGGTGCTGGTTTGCGTCAAAAAGTATAAATATGGGCCTTTTTGGTGCCCTTCTTAGCTCCACCGAGCATCTTTGCTGTGATTAAGTGCTTTGCCCACTCGATGCCATTAAACACTTTTGATCCACTAGTGATCCTGGCACCACACAGAGATAACACCAGAACAAAACCAACTTCTGAGTGCAACTCCCACGGTTCTTCGCCCCACAAAAGAAAGGTTACTATTGCCTTCACAAGAATAATGCCCCTACTCCAAACAAAATTACCCGAGTAGGATGAAAACAAAAAAGACTCAGCCCCCCCCAAGCACTACTGTCTAAATCTACCCTCGAACATTCCCTTTAGGCACCAATTTCTCAGCTCCCCACACCCACTAATAGCACAAGCGTTCCACAAAAAATAACGGAATCAGCCCCAAATCAACCCAAATGGCCCTCACTGTACCCAGTACCTTTCAAGAATGCACTGCCTCAGGGCAGCTGCAAGTTCATAACTGCCCTGGGGGCAGCGCTTTGATTGTAATAGGATGCGCTGCCCTGGTCTGCACCCGGCGCACTTCGTGAAAGGTGCACAACAGCAGTGGAGACCAAGGCAGCGCGCCCTTTCCATAATCAGGCTCCAGCCCCATATTATTATTATAGGAAATAGAAGGCGGCACATAAAAGAAGGTCCTCGGCTCTTATCCCCTTTGTCACCCCCTTCCCTCGAAGAAAGAGTAGATGAGGTAAAGAAGAGGTCGCGCACCCTTTTACATGAAAATGGTAAGGTGTGTAATTAAAAAATCCCGAATTTACCAATGCTAAAATAAGGATATTTAATTCGTCCCTCCGAGTTAAAGTGTGATGGGGCTGCCATGTTGCTTTAGCTGCTGGCTGTGGGAGGCACGTGCACATTTCTTCCACAACACCTGTGTTTACATTGAGGCCTCGGCAGTGTGACCTCGCGGCAGCCCCTTCAATCGCAGCTTTGGAAGGAAACGCTGCCCCTGTACTTTCACTGGCTCGTGCCCCTTGACTTGGCTGTTGTAATAGGAGCCCCGGCCTTGGAATTCAATATAAATCTGCCACATTAAGGTTGCGCTGGTCTGCGGTACCCCGCAGGCCTCTCTTGACGAGTCACCGCTTTATTGATTGCCTTTGGTGAAAGCGGGTGGCTCTTTTTATTTAGGTAATTTGACCTCCCAGGGAGATTGTTTTCTAGGCTCAAGATTTACATTTACTTTTTATGAGACAGAGTTAAAAAAAAACCAAAATATGAATTGTGTCGTAGCAGAAGAACAATTTTAAAAATGGAGCAGAAGTTCTTAGAAAGGTGTTGATAGATTTGGAATTGACCCAGAAATAAGAGCAGCTGCAAGAAAGGAGATGTCTCCTACTCGCAGTAACATTCGCTGCATTACAAGGTGATAGCAAAGTCAATGAAGACTGAAAAACGCCGAGAAGCAACCATTACTTAAAGTGTCATCTTTCATCTTAATATTCTTGATAATTGCTCCCTGGTATCTCATGTCCATAGTGTTAAAGAATGGGGGCATAGATGTACAAGCTCCTGTCCTTTTACTGTTTGTTACAAAGTGTTTCGGGATCTAGCAGCACTGTATCAAACATTCTAAAATTAAAAATACATTAAAAAAAATAAGAAACAGACCTGCCTGCAGTGGCTAATTTGTGTTACTACCCTGTGGTCTCGGTTTACTATGAAAATCTGCACTGCTCAGTTTTGCAAATGGATAAAAATTGTTCTGCGCAATATTTACAAAGAGTCGTACGTAGATTATGTCATTGGCTTCACAAAACAAATCCTATTTAAGAGCAAAGCTGTGCCTGCTGGTCCTGCATGAGATCTGCATGAAAATTGTACTGGAGATGCACGCTCCTGTATACATTTCTAGACTATGACAACTTCTCAAAGGTAGATGCTTAAAATGTGCCATTTTTCATAATTTAACTTGTTGCTCATTGGAACATATAGCGCAGTTAGGCCCATATTTATACTTTTTTTGACGCAAAAGCGGCGCAAACTTGCAAAATAGAATTGTATTTTGTACGTTTGCACCGTTTTGCGTCAAAAAGTGGCGTAAATGCGGCGCTAAAAAAGTATAAATATGTGCCTTAGTGCCTTAGGCACTGCCATTGCTACCCCTGGCTTAGGGGTCACAAAGGAAGGAACAGAAAGTGAGCAAGGCTGTAGGAGTCACGTTTACATTTCAGCGGTTTCACTCCTTGTCCTTACCCTAACCAATCAGCAGGGAATGGGAGACTGTTAAGGTAAAAGATCTGAACAAGAGGGCAAATCTGTGTGAATCAGCTGTGAATGAAACGTGCATGTTGTCCCTGGAATTTCGGTGAATTGATGTCCATGGTCCTGTCCTGCAGTGAATGATTATGCAAATGATATCCAGCTTGTAGGCTATATATACCTTCACAGTGAAGCCCTTTGCTGGAACGATGCAGGAGTTCTTCACACAGTCATCTCAAAAACCTACAGGCGACTTTTAGTCTAACCGGTACTGCTTTCCCCGCTCAAATTCGACTAGAGTTCAGGCTGCTAAAACAATAAATCACTTGGGAGGGGGCTTACTTCAAAACCTGGCAGAAACTAAAGATGTCAGCCAGCAGATCTTTAAACAAAACCCTATGGTTAAAAATATCAAAAAACCAGAACCCTGCAGCCGGGTCATACTTAAACTCTGCAACCAATACCTTGGGGGCACGATCACTATGGGACCTTAATATCTCTCCAGTTGTCTGCATAAAGACAATTAAGCCCTCAATGAGAAAGCCGTCTGCAACTGAAGACAAGGCTGCGCGGGTAAAAAGATCCCACAGGTGGATGACACTAAGTGACTACAAAACTTTCAAACAAGAGTATTTAAAGAGGAAATTCATGGGGTTCTGCTTTGGTCACTTATCTTTTCTTTCCCACATTTTGCCCTGACTATGGTCTGAAGCTCTACATTCCTGCTGTTTATGTGAATAGGAGTGAAGACATGGTTCACCTATTGTGTATTTGCCCTAAACTCCTACTTGAAAGGAGGCCCAGTTAAGAGTGCCCTTTAATAATAGGGGAGTACAATGCTGTTGGCAGGCTTTTATCGTTTGTTTTAACTCTTCAGACACACTTTTAAACTGCTAATTTACCAAATTAAAAAAAAAGTGGACCAAAAGCAAAAAAGGCACCGGAAGTACATCATACCATTTGATCAATTTTCAGCGTTCTTCTGAAATCATATTCTAAAATTTGTACAGTCTTTCCAATTTTAATCTGACCCTTGAACTTGATATTTGACAATACTGTTTTAATGTGTTTAGTATTAATCATGGAAAAACTGTCCCCTCTTTTATGCGTTGATTTTAAATTATGCATTAAAGTAAAAATCAAAAAAGTAATTAATGTGTTTTTCTGGCAATAGATCTATGGATGGGAGCCATCTTTTTGGAGAGTAACCCAAAGGAAACAAATATTATGGTAGTAGAAGGTCCTGCAGTCATGTGGGAAAAGAACATTAGAAAAAACTTGAAACTTCCCTAAACCTGGTGGAGAAAGTAAAATGCCCAGGAGTCACAAGTTAATGACATCGTTTTTACTCAAGAACAATTGGAAAAGTCTTAAAAATTCTGAGTTACCATTTTCATATCTGGCTCATATAAGTATGGACTCTGTGCTCTGCAGATATTAACAACACAAATAGCATCTATCTTATCAATTCAAATTACTTGATAAATACATCGAAATGACCCACCCGGGGTCAAAAATAAAAGTAAAGGCAGGAGAACTCGCATGCTATTTAAAAAAAAAGTTGTGGTGTAATTCACAAATAGTCACAAGTTTTGCTGCAGTAAAAAAAAAATGCTTTTTAGCCATGGGGGGGGGGGGGGGGGCTGTGGGACCCCTGCACCATGGCGGGGGGTAAAGGGGGGAGGGTAGTTTTTCTTTTTTTTCTTTTTTAGACTCAGCTGAAGTTGAGGCTCAAGATGGCTGCCAACTCTTCCTGGTTGAGGTGTTGGCAGCCAATCAGATCTCTGCACAAGATCATCAGTATTTGCAAAGTTGGGGTAACCCAGTATATACACATTTGGATTTCTTTTTTTTCTCCTAAACTACTGAGTGGATTTACACCAATTAAAAAAAGGCTCATCTGCGAACAAGAGCTACCTTTCTGCCAAATTTGGTGTAGTTCCATCAACGGTTCGGGCTGGAGGTGTGTCTAAAGGGAAACACATTTTTTGACACCCCGCCTCTTTTTCTCAGCCCCCGCGTGATGAATCACCCTCAAACTTTCCATGGACAACAAGATTCTTGGGCTCACTTTTTTGGAAAATTTCGTGAACGTTTGTCAAGCGGTGCCAAAGATATAGGCAAGTCAAAAATGCTTTTTCTATGGAAACTACATCCTAACTATATAACTACCTACTGGCGAACCAGTAGGTTTTATATATATATATATATATATATATATATATATATATATATATTAGACCACAAAAAGGCTGGCATTCACCGGGCCTGATAGCGAGATGGTTTGAGCAGGGATCCGGCTGCCCTTACAGTAGCACACGGTATAGTTACTTGAAATAACTCTAACTATAAAAACTGAATTTCTCTGGTTTTGTGCACGTAAAATCTGAACCTAACTATAGCGTTCCTGTGACATTTGTGTTTTAGTGAATTTTTATAATTTGATTTCCTAAATATAACGTCCTTGTAACCTTTGATTTTTTTAGTGAATTTCTAGGGTTTTAAAACATTAACCAACATTTAATTACCTTATGGTAATCCAAATCCCGCCACACATGCTTCTCAAGGGCATGCAGGCCCTGCAGCCAACTCCCGCAGCCTCCCAACCGCTCGCCATGCACTGCATGCCACTGCAGCCAACCCCCTCTGTGCCTTTGGCCATGCGCAGCAGGGGTTTAGCTAGAGGGCTGGGCTCCCTCGTAAGCACCCAACATTGCGCCACACACGCCCTTTGGCTGTGCATGGCTGGGGTTGACAAATCCCCCAAACGTACCCTAGTCTGTGCCTCGCAGGGCCGAAGGCCTTGCAGCCAACCCCCCAAAAGCACCCACCCCCAGGCTTCATGTGGCCTTCAGCCTGCGGTAGGCCTTGTGGCCCACAACCCATATGCAGGCAACCTGGGAGGAGAGCATGGACCCCTCTTCTCCCTGGGCCAATTATGGCCCCAAGGATCCCATCCCCGGGGCCCAGCTAATTACATAAGGGAATGGGGAACCATGTGGAGACATGTGACCCCCCCCTGAGCCTGTTTCGGCTCAGAGGACCCCATCCCCTGGGGCGCCACCAATTAGGAAAAGGGGAGGGGGGCTGGTTAGCCCCTTCCCCAAGCTGATCCCATCCCCAGGACTGAGCCAAGTAGTAGAAGGGGAGAAAGGCCATGCGGTCCCCATTCACACACTAATTTTGGCCCCAGGAACCCCATCCCCCAGGGATGAGCCCCTTGTTGTTGGGGGCCTTGGCCCCACTCACTGTAGTAAACTGCAGGGGGAGCCTCAATACCCACTGGTCTCTGCTAGCTCTCCGCCTCCAGCGGGAGCTGGCATTGCTCCCGCATTCAGGAAGCAGCAAAAAAAATCTGGTTTCCTGCCCGCTTGACAACTAGCAGGAAAACAGATGAAAAGTCCGCTCCCAGTGGGCGGGAGCAGTTTTTCTGCTCCCACCTGCTGCAAGCAGTTTTTCTGCTCCCCCCTGCTGCGAGCAGACTTACTGTTAACTGTCACTTGGCGGGAGCTGGCAAAGCCACTTCCACAAATATAGATTGACCCAGCCTTTGGGAGGTGACCTAGCCTGGGGCGGCATACCGCCTGGGTGGGGCCCCCATCCACCTGTATAAAAATTGCCCTGCTCCAAGGAGGTGGCTGTCCCAGGGGTGGATGTAGGTCATGGGGAGAGGGGCCGCTTGTGCCCCTCTTTCTAAAATAATTATTGCAATTTACACATTTGACCTGGCCTACCCAGTGGCCAAGATTTAAACATGTGTGGGAGTCCATGCTTGTTATTTAAAAAAAATGCCATGCTTTGCAGATCCTCTGTGATTTTCACACCACAATTTACAAAAAAAGGTTTTGGGCCCAGGCGGGGTCCCTGGGGGACCCCACCACCAAGCCTAGGGAGTGAAGGTATTCCTACCCTGCCTCTTTCTCTTCTTTTAATACTTTATTTTGTGACTCGTCTGAGTCCAAGTCCCAAAATGGCTGTCAATACTTCCTGGTTTAAGTGTTAGCAGCCAGTCAGATCTCAGCTTTAGATCTGTTAGATCCACAAAGGATTTGCGTCACTAGATATACAAATTTGTTTTTTCTTTAATAACTCAAAATCTCCTGAACAGATTTACACCAAATCACAAAAAGGCTCCTTCTGGGCCAAGAGCTAGCTTTGTGCCAAAGTTGGTGTAAAATCGTCCGGTGGTTCAGGCTGTAGTCATGTCTAAAATCCCTACATGAAATTGCATAGGAAAAACGTGTTTTGAGACCCACCCACCCTTTTTCTCGGGCTCTGCTTGACAAATCACCCCAAAAGTTTGAACACAGCAGCTGAATTCAGATGCGTGCTAGCTTTGAAACTTTCGTAAAGATTTGTCAAGGGGCACCAAAGTTAATGGAAAAACAAAAAACCCTTTTCCTATGGAAGCTAGGTCCTAACTATAACTACCTACTGGCAACCTCCATTAGGTTATATATCACCGAAAAACAAAAAGTTAAAGTAATGTTATAGTTTTTTAAAAATATTTATTTTGTTTGAGCTTATTCATCACAATCAATTATACAATAGCAAAAATAATTAAAAGTTCAGATAAGACATCATTCAGTAAAGAAAAACCTTTTCTATTAAAATACTCAAAGTGCTAGGTGCCGCAGTACTTGCCCCATGCTAAACCTTGTTTATCCCTAAAAATAAAATACAGTAAATTGATAACTACAGCTTATACTCGTATTTCTTTTAAATACAAAAGACAAAAGTGCAAAGTGCTTCAGTACTTGCCACTTATGACTGAAATGCATACATTCATAAGGTATTTTGTGCCTTACAGTACTCATATTTTAAACACTCATTCTTGTAATTTTTTTTATCCAATACAAAGAAGTGCTTAAAGTCCTAGATAATATCAAGTAATGTGTTAGTTATGTGAATTTGTCAGTGACAACATTACCGTTTTGGGGTAAAAAAACACAGAAATTCAGCAGTTATAGTCAACAGCACTAACTCTAAGTTGCACTCCTTTCATGCACTGCTTATGATCTCACATATGACATCACTCATGACATGTTCTATGGCATCTCAAATTACAATGATTACATCATCTGATGAGTATGCCAGTTGCTTTACATAGTTTACTCCTACTATATCAACACGTTATAAATGTTTGCATTGAAGAGTAACTCTTTTCTGCACTGTTAGAAATGGGGTCTTTGGTTGGAAGTCAGGTTACCCCCTGTCCAAGCAAGGACCCTCACTCTAGTCAGGGTAAGTCACACACAATCCAAATCATCCTGTGCCCACCCTCTGGTAGCTTGGCACTGAGCAGTCAGGCTTAACTTAGAAGGCAATGTGTAAAGTATTTGTCTAATAAATCATGTAATAACACAGTATAACACCACAAAAATACACCACACAGTGTTTAGAAAATATATAATATTTATCTGGTTAAGTGCAGGTCAAAATTATCAAGATTTGATAAGTACACGTAGAAATATCACTTTAGAGAATTATAAAAAGAGTCTTTAGTCTTCAAAAAGCAACAAGTGTCTCTTGCAAACAAAAAGTACCTGGTTTGCATTCAAATTCTCCACAAGGGACCGCAGAGGAGGAGATGCGTGGAAAACGGAGAGGTGTGCATTGGTTTCTCTGGGCGCACACAGACGATGCATCGATAATTTTCCATGCAGGGAAGGCTTTGTGTCGAGGCAAGCTCAATACAAGCCCTTGGAGAGCACTTCTCAGCAGAACCAGAGGGCAGCAAGGCAGCAGGGCAGCAGTCCTTTGCAGAAAAGCAGTCAGGTGAGTCCTTTGGGCAGCCAGGCACTTACTCTTGGCAGGTTGCAGGGTCTGGTTTCTTCACCAGTGGTATTTTGCCCAGAAATGTCTGAGTTGGTAGGGTCAGAGGCCTTGTTTAAATACCCAAATGTGCCTTTGAAGTGGGGGAGACTTCAAAGAGTGGCTTAGAAGTGCTCCTGGTCCCCTTTTAGTTCCATCCTGTCTGCCAGGGTCCCAGTAGGGGGTTTCGCAGTCCATTGTGTGAGGGCAGCCACTGTCCTTTCAAATGTAAGTGTCAGGCCCTCCACCCTCCCAGCCCAGGAAGACCCATTCAGTATGCAGATGTGCGCAGGTGTGACTAAGCATCCTGTGTTTAGGGTTGTCTGAGTGAAATGCACAAGGGACCTGTCAAGTAACCTAGGCAGACATGGATTGTAAGGCACAGAAGGATTTAAGTGCAGAGAAATGCTCACTTTCTAAAAGTGGCATTTCTAAAATAGTAATATTAAATCCAACTTAACCAGTCAGCAGAATTTTGTATTACCATTCTGGCAATACTAAATATGACCTAGATACTCCTTTGAGATCAGAATCTACTACTCAAACAGTATATGAGGGTAGCACTAATGTTAGCCTTGGGAATGAGCAGGCCTCACATCTGTGTAAAACTAATTTAGGAGTTCTACACTAAAGATATAAACTACACAGGTATATGTTCTTCCTTTTACCTACGCAGCACCCTGCCCTATGGGTTACCTAGGGCCTACCTTAGGGTGACTTATATGTAGAAAAAGGGGAGTTTAAGGCCTGGCAAGTACTTTTAAATGCCAAGTCGAAGTGGCAGTGAAACTGCACACACAGGCCTGAGGCATGGTAAAGGGGCTACTTATGTGGGTGGCACAATCAGTGCTGCAGGCCCACTAGTAGCATTTAATCTACAGGCCCTGGGCACATGTAGTGTACTTTACTAGGGACTTACAAGTAGATTAAATAAGCCAGTTGGGTATGAACCAAGGTCACCATGTTTTAAGGGAGAGAGCATATGCACTTTAGCACTGGTTAGCAGTGGTAAAGTGCACAGAGTCCTAAAACCAGCAAAAACAGTGTCCAGAAAGTATAGGGAGGAAGGCAGAAAGTTAGGGGTGACCACCCTAAGGCTGTCGGGTCTAACATGCATGTATTCTGTAAATTCTCCAAAGCAAGGTTTTGTGGTGTCTTGGAGGACTCTGTAAGTTGATCATAGTGTCATGGACGATTTTCCAGGCAACAGTGAAAGGTTAATCGGAAGTGGGTGAGTTAATTGTCTTTCAGAGGAAGTTGATGTAGTAAAGGCACTCAACTCTCTTTTTTTTTTTTTAAATTCTTTATTCTCTAATGATCTCATTGTTTTTCTGGACTGATCCATCTGTAATGACTTGGGGCGAGGCGTGGGCCAGCCATGATTCAGTAATTAAAAACATGAATAATTTTATATCCAAAATGGTCTCAGCAAGAAAAGAATGATATGCATTGGATGAGCAACAGTTTAAACAGCCTTTGATTGTGGTAGTTGATACATAGGGTGTAATTGTAGTCCTGAAGTGGTGTACTGCTTCTCCAGGCCTGAGGCAAAGTAGTGTCTGTAGGCTAGTGTGCTGCTTAGATAAGACTAATGGGCACAGAGGAATTTACCTTAGTCTATGAGTCTGCTAGACAGAGACAGGAGTTCCTTAGACATTTAGTAAGAGACAGGAGTTCCTTAGACATTTAGTAAGAAACTGGCTAGGAGGAAAAGGATTGATTACTAAGAAGCCAGGATCTGTTGTGATCCATGTTAGTCTGTGTGTCTTGCTCAGGTGTCAGACTTCGATGGTGCACTATACCCAGGAATAGTTGCACTCACCTTTTATAGCACAGCTTTGGTTCCTAGAATTGGCATTCTGCTGCGGTTCACGCTGGAGTGTGAAACTGAGTGGTGGAAGTCTGTCGGGATTCAGAGTTATAGGGCCCGCAAAAGCCCTTTCTGTACCTTAGCCACTGTACTGGTGTAGAGTGCAATAAGTATCATAAGACAGCGGAGAAACAGAGATAGGGAGTAAGAGAGAAACCCGGGACTGGAGCTCATTCACTGAGACATCATCTGTTTCAACGGAAAGCTCCACTCTTCCATAAAGGTATGAGTCATGGGTAGATCCGACCTGCTGTTAGACACAGGGCTGAAGGTCACTATAGAAACAGCTGGATACAACATACAGGTAATAACAGACACAAGGCTTACCCTTGCTAGCGGATGATGCAGTAACTAGCCTGAAGTCTACCAGAAATCCAGCAAAGAACCCACAAATAGTGCGAAATACTAAAACAGGTTCGGATAGCCCAGTGTAACCACACAGCCAGCTGCCAGGCACTCACCTACGATCTGGAGGAGTCTAAATAGGGTACTACCCCTCCTAACTTGGAAATGACCTCAATCAAGGAAGTGAGGGAGCATGCATTCACAGGAAGCTGGTGGTTTAGCGATCCAATCCATATATGCACCCATAGCCGCGTTATGCAGCTCTTCTAACACCTGCGTACCTGTTGCATAGCTTCATTCCCTTCTACGCATCTGCCTCCTTCCATGGTGTGTGGTGTCCTCAAGCTGACACACTGTCAACACTGGCTTTGCTATTGTGGATGCCAAATGCTGCCAGGGTGGCCTAAGAGGTCTGCATGCAGGTGAGGGAAGAGAGGCAGCAGACTGACTGGTGGGCACCACTTTGTGGAGCAATCTCTGGACAATGTGAGTAAGACAGCCCAATCCAATATGACTGCTGCCTCTGCGTGTTATATGGGAATTCCCCAACCCAATATGAAGCCATCGTTTCCTGTGTCTGTTTGTCCCTTTCCTGTTCAAAACATATTCTGTATCACTAAAACGATGGTAAGTGTTAGCACTGCACCCTGTTGCAAAATGGTTGATTGTATTTCTTGGTGGGATAGTCGCACTCTGGGTCAATATTTATGTCCCTCTTGTTTTTCTTTTCGTCAAGCATTCAGAAAATGTCCACCTCTTCCTGGTGTTATTCAGTCCTATCCCTGCACATTTCTTACTTCGAAGGCTCTCTACGAGCATAGGTTTTGGGGCAACAAGCATGCATGGTAAACTACATAGTGACAGCTTTATCGCAGACATTTGTCTGAGTCTTTTGACACAAGGGTCAGTTACATATTTGACACTAGGGGCACTCAGTGAACAGGGTCAAGATACCTTATAAGGAAAACATGATATTGTCAGCAGAGGCACAAACTCGTCTGCAATGAAGAAAATTCAGCAGTGACCGAGAAGACAGCAAAACCGGCTGAATTTAAAGAGGAGGCAGGTCCACCCACCAACAGGTGCACTTTGTGACTGCACCTGTTTGTGGGAACACTTTGCTGAGTCCCTGGGAGATTACCTGCCCCTTTCTAAAAGGCACCTTTGATGACACACCTCTAGTGCGCCGCTTCCTAGGTGACACACAGTTAGTACAACACCTGTGAGGTTGTGTGCCATTGCGCCATGGTTGTTATTGGGCAGAGAGCAGGGGCTAAGGTGTGCCTCATTTCTATGCAGCCCCTCCCTCTTATAAATCAGTTAACACAACCAGTGTGATTGCGCAGGTGCAAACTTGCACCCCTTGTTTTGGTACCACAGCAAGTTTTATACAAGTGTCTGAGTCCTTCTATAAATTCTACAAATGCTCCACGGATGCAAAAAATGGGCGCAAACGCATATTGCGTCCCTAAGGCAGTTCTGTAATACACCTTCGGGTGTATACTTTCAAGTACCTGAATTTCCAGATTTTGTTTACGTTGAAGTAAACGTGATGTGGAACAGTTTGTTGGAAAGTGAAAACCTTCTTTTTCCTTTGAGGTACTTCTCAATAGACCTGATATACAGTGTTCCACGAGAAATGATATCTTAACCCTGCGCGAGGAGTGAGACTGACGTGTATTCCACAAAGTGCGTTTGTGTTATATACCTGGTGTCAGAGAAACGCAGGCTCTGGAGGCCCAACGTGGAAATTGTCCTTTAATTCCTTCATGAACTGGCACATGAATTTCCCGGAACGCTTCAAAGCGGCAGGAGTATTTGTACAGGTGTATTATGTTATTTGAGGCAGATTAAAAATAACAGGTCTGTGTAAAATGGCTCTTTGATATGGCGTAGGGATTTCCCTGCTGAAATGTGCAACAGCAGGCTCTCCCCTGGATGGAGCTGCACTGTGTGATAATCAGTTGCGGCGCTCGGGTTGGTGGGGGGGGGGGGGGTGGGGGGTAAACACAACATAAATTTTAGAAAAACATTTTTTAAGTACCTCCCCTCCCACGCCGCACCGTTCTTCTCCTCTTCTGTCTCGCACCTGTACAGGCTCCCAGCCTGCCCTGCGGCCAATAATAACGCTGCTCAGAGCAGCTTCAGGATTGGCTGGGAGTGCCCAGCCCGGGGGCTCCCTGGCAGACTGGGGAGTCTGTGCAGGCTCTTTCCAGCCCAGCAACCGTGTGGCTGGGGAGACCCTTATGCGCATGTGTGTTTGGCCGGCATGAGACGACCGGCCAAACATACACGCGCTGTGAGGGGGAGTGCTAAGCACTCCCCCTCTTTGCTTGTCACTCCTGTGGCCCTGCACCTTTTTAGGGGTAGTAAGCGCCATATAAATACAGTTTCAATTAAAAGCACACACTTCACAGCTCAATTGTTAACTCTTTACACTATCACTCAAAAATAAATCTTTGTAATCCAAAGTTATGTGTGATTCGATCAATTAAAGTTAGTTCCGGACCCCAAGCGTTCTTTACATTTGCAGATTAACTCATTAGGCACATTTACATTTCTTTCAGGGAAGCAGGCACCCTGGAAGAAGGCTTGTTTAGCTGTCTGCCCAGCTTCCCTTTGGTTTCACAGCACAGGAGACTCACTGCATGAGCTTCAGCTATAGCACTTTTAAAATATAGGAATGGTCCCAGGACGGTTGTCTTTTTCCAAAAAGTAGGGGAGCGGTTTTTAATAAATCAGAAAAGCAGGGCCACGTGGTGCCCCTCCGATCTTGCCCACTTCGACCAATGCTTGAAAAGCATATTGCCACTTGCTCTGGACTCTGACAGAAGCCCCACCCACCACAGATGTCGTTGCTGCAGACCTGCTACTCTCACATGTTAGTGGAAGTCAGGATAGAAGCAGTCTTGCATGGGCATCTGATGCCAGTTTCTGTTTTCCTGATGACATCCAACCTGCACTCCACAGCCACACCAGAGACAGCAGCATCATCTGTTCTCCCTACCTGCTCAGCTTTGTGCGCTGATACTACTGCAGAGGGCATGCAGCCTTTGGCGAAACATAAAATGATGGGGCCGCAGAAGATGGAATCTCCCACATCTCACAGACATTAATTGGCCTTCCGTGTAATAGGGCTCATCTGAAGGGTTTGGGGGCCGCTGATTGGTTGGCCCGCAGGGGCTACACGGACCTGTGTTATACCCCTGCATGCAATTCTTTCACGTCTGTGGGAGCCAATGAGAAGATAGAGTCACTGTCAAGCCAATTAGTGGCAGCGTTTGCCTTTTGGCTATTTGGGGAAGCAAATTGGAGTGCGAGTACTTCCAAATTAACAGACAACGTTGGGTACAAATGAAATTACTAATTTGGACACTTACTATGTTGTTTTCACTTGAAAGATAATGGCGTTTACATAGAAAGATGCCAGTATACAGGCAGTTTCATCGGCATAGGCACCAGCTGGTGTTACTTTGTCTTCATTCACATGTCCATCTATCCTAGCTCTCCGATGTATTTATTTATGTACTCATGCGCCCTTAGGCCACGAAATTGTGATAACATACAAAGGAAACAGTGCTTCCTCATTGTACAATATCGCACGTTAAGAGATATGCGCACACTCACTGAATAACTCAAAAATATTGTTTTATATCATATTTATTGAAGGGCTTTACTAAATAAGATACCTGAGAATAGAAAGCTGAAATATGTTGTATTCTTCCCACAAACTAGTCAATTATAAACACGTGCTATCTAAAACAGAGTAGAGAAAGCGGGATCAATTGAAAGCGAGTTTGTTAGTAAGCGTTTATCATCTCTTGCAGCGGGAGGAGAAGATGTAAACAGACATCTGAACATTATTATCTTAGTACCAGCTCAGTAAAAATAAAAAATAAAAATGGGGGTAAATGTTAACAATGTTCGTTAGCCTCATTTATTGGCTATCTTGCACAATATAGTACAATATCTCACAGCATGCAATTATGGACATCAATCAGGGGTCGAAAGTGGTGGCAATGGCTACCCTTGACCCGCCCTTTGCACCGTAGCACTGCACTTGTTACCCCTGGTCTGAGGCGGTATTCATGCGGAGACTGAAGCGGAAAGAGAACAGGGCTGTTCAATCTTTGCCTTAACCTAGACATTCAGCAGCAAGTAGGAGGCTGTTGAGCGGCGATGGCGGGTGGGTGAAAGGTCTACCCAGGGCTTAATTTGTGCTTGTTTCCGGTGCTGGTGCTCATTCTTCTGCCTCAAGCATTCTCTGCGAGCTCTTGTAACAAAAGACACATATGGGAAAGACGGGGGAAAAGAAAAGCGAAAAAACGTCACAAAGTTAGCAAGCAGAATGCTGCCAGAGTGAGCTGGAGGGGCAGGGTGTGCCAGTAAACAGATGAAAGAGGCCCGAGATGTCTTCAGGGTTACTCTGCCTCGGTATTCCGTGTTTGCACCTTTAATTGCAGCAACTGCGTGTTTCAGAGGAGAGCTTTGAGCACCGGCACCTTTTTATTTACAAATTAAGCACTGGGTCTACCCTGTGTTGTTCTGAAGGGTCAAATGATGCGTGGTGTTTTTTCCAATACCCAGTCAATTTGGTGCATCAGTGTCCAAGAACTTAGGGGGTTATTCTAACTTTGGAGGAGGTGTTAATCCGTCCCAAAAGTGACGGAAAAGTGACGGATTTACCACCAGCCGTATTACGAGTCCATTATATCCTATGGAACTCGTAATACGGCTGGTGGTATATCCGTCACTTTACCATCACTTTTGGGACGGATTAACACTCCTCCAAAGTTAGAATAACCCCCTTAGTTCCTCTGCTCTCGGAACCTTCAGAGTTTTGGTATACTTCTTAAATGTTATATTTTGGAGAGAAACAGGCTGTAATATGGGGAAAATCACAGGTTAACAAAGTCAAAAAAAATAAATTTATGGCTGTTTGTTGCAGTACAATTCTCTAAAAAAAATAGACATGTGTGACGTAAGGGTAGATGAAATGGTCAACCTTTCAGTGGCTAACTTGACCTGGTGGTTTCCGGTGCTCAGCAGCTGCCCCTAGTTGTCAACACCAGCACCTTTGACAGTCTGCCACTTAGTGGCGCTGTTTGTATAGTTTGGAGAGGACTAAAAATGACTAATATCTCCTGCCTAAACCATTTTTATAGTGGTGGCTGGTCTGGAAGAGTCTACTTTGTTACACTTGTAGGAGTGTGATGGTTTATAGTTGTATTTGTATTGCCATTGGCAGCACAAGTAGGGGCAATGGGTGGTGCAAGCTGCAATGGACTGCTGACAAAAGCCCTTGCACTTATTTTTTTACAACGTAAGCACTGCAACCTGTTCTATGTTGAGTTCTTTCAATTGCAGATGTACGTATAATGGAAGAGATCCACCATGTTAGTTAGGAGACAGAATTTCTGATAACCAAGTCCTCAGACAAACCCACCAGTAAAGTTCCACCGGTGAATGATCCTCATACTACATCACCTGAACCGACAAAGTGTTAATTCAGATGTACATAATGAGGAATCAACCATCAGTTCTAGAGTGGCTGATCTGCCCCCCCTGTGTGGAAAAATTTGCAGCATAAAAGACGACCAAAAAAGTGAGGGCAGGTGTTCTTAGCATGCTGTGAAACACCACCAGCATGTGAGCATAAACAAATATGTGAGTGCTGACAATGTATTCTTACCTTGAAGATACATTTACCTCATGCTATCAATGATGGGATTCCAGCCAAAGATTTTGCTGCCTTTTTCAGTGCAAACTCCAACTTTGAAAGTGAATCCTCAGTTGCAATGGTGTGGAACAGCCAATACAGCAGTTTTTGACTATAAGCGTGATGGAAGAGTCAGATTTTTCACAATGTTGGATGAAAATTCTGCAGGCAAACATCTAAATCAGCAACTTAAACAGATACATGGTTCATTTGACTTCTTGGCCAGAAACCTCACCCTTTTCCTTAAAATGATAACATTAATTGACTTAAGTTTGGGGCCTTACTTAGAGTTTAGCAGATGGGGCTACTCTTTCGCAAACGTGGTGGATACTTGATTTGTTGTATTACAAGTGGATTAGAGCCTATGGTACTTGTAATATGACGGAAGGTACATCCACCACGTTTGTGAAGGAGAATCTCATCAGCCAAACTCTAAATAAAACCACAGACTTGCTGTTACCCAAATGTTCAACAACACATGATGTATAAAAATGAAAAGCTTTCCCTGGGATCCTTCTGAAATAAACTTAGAATTCCGGTTTCAGCAATTACACTTACAATTTTATTTCCTTTTTTTGAGAAATCTCCGTTTTAAGAAGAGTTTAATATCCTGTTTGGTACTGTATGCTGGAAACCCATCCAACAGCATCATATTCCTGCAAGAATATTAGGTGAAGGCAAACACATGTCATCAGTCGGATATAGGGCCTCATTATGACCCTGGCGGGCGGCGGAGGCCGCCCGCCAGGATGCCGCCCTCCATAATACCGCTCCGCGGTCAGAAGACCGCGGAGGGTATTATGAGTTTTTCCCTGGGCTGGCGGGCGGTCTCCAAAAGACCGCCCGCCAGCCCAGGGAAAAACTCCCTTCCCACGAGGATGCCGGCTCGTAATCGAGCCGGCGGAGTGGGAAGGTGCGACGGGTGCTACTGCACCCGTCGCGTATTTCACTGTCTGCTACGCAGACAGTGAAATACTAGCGGGGCCCTCTTACGGGGGCCCCTGCAGTGCCCATGCCATCTGCATGGGCACTGCAGGGGCCCCCAGGGGCCCCACAACAATCCCTACCGCCATCCTGTTCCTGGCGGGCGAGCCGCCAGGAACAGGATGGCGGTAGGGATTGTCAGAATCCCCTCGGCGGCGCAGCGAGCTGCGCCGCCTTGGAGGATTCTTACGGGCAGTGGAAAACCGGCGGGAGACCGCCGGTTTTCCCGTTCTGACCGCGGCCAAAGCGCCGCGATCAGAATGCCCAAGGGAGCACCGCCGGCCTGTCGGCGGTGCTCCCGCCCCCGTTGGCCCTGGCGGTTCTCTACCGCCAGGGTCATAATGAGGCCCATAGGGCCTCATTATGACCCTGGCGGGCGGCCTCCGCCGCCCGCCAGGATGCCGCCCTCCATAATACCGCTCCGTGGTCAGAAGACCGCGGAGGGTATTATGAGTTTTTCCCTGGGCTGGCGGGCGGTCTCCAAAAGACCGCCCGCCAGCCCAGGGAAAAACTCCCTTCCCACGAGGATGCCGGCTCGTAATCGAGCCGGCGGAGTGGGAAGGTGCGACGGGTGCTACTGCACCCATCGCGTATTTCACTGTCTGCTACGCAGACAGTGAAATACTAGCGGGGCCCTCTTACGGGGGCCCCTGCAGTGCCCATGCCATTGGCATGGGCACTACAGGGGCCCCCAGGGGCCCCACGACAATCCCTACCGCCATCCTGTTCCTGGCGGGCGAGCCGCCAGGAACAGGATGGCGGTAGGGATTGTCAGAATCCCCTCGGCGGCGCAGCGAGCTGCGCCGCCTTAGAGGATTCTTACTGGCAGTGGAAAACCGGCGGGAGACCGCCGGTTTTCCCGTTCTGACCGCGGCCAAAGCGCCGCGGTCAGAATGCCCAAGGGAGCACCGCCGGCCTGTCGGCGGTGCTCCCGCCCCCGTTGGCCCTGGCGGTTCTCTACCGCCAGGGTCATAATGAGGCCCATAATGTCTTAAGTTTCAATACAAAGACATCAGGTAGACCGATAAAGGCTATTTTTGTATTATCCCATACATTAGGGTTCCTCTTCAGCTGGACGATGTGCACAAGTGCCCCTTTTGCCGCTGGGTTAAGGATGTTAACCAGGGATGGTCAAGAGTGCAACCACTCAAAATGAGTAGTTGCACTTAATCCGCATGCAATGGTCCCGATTCTGAAAGACACTTTTGACTATAAACCTAAGAGTAAAGCCTAAAGTGGTTCTGTTCATGAATATCAGGAATCAACTAAAGACATCTAGCAGGTGTAAAAGCAATACTACTATGTAGTTGTACATTGTGACCACGTACAATGGCACATTAGTAAATCAAATGCAAGGTTTGGGTTACCTTGATAGTTTGTGAACACCCTCCAATTTGTGAAGTTGCAGAAGTTCACTAACTCCGCTCCAATCACTTCCCACTCTGGAAATAGTGAGAGATGTTCTGCAACCATGGGAAATGTAATGAAAGACCAGCAGAGATAAATTGCAGAGTGGCACTGATTTAGTCCAGCAAAGATTAGTACCCTGCGCAAAATTCTGCATTACGTTATAGGAACATTTTAATCAATCATATGATTTAGTAGTACATCTGAAATGCTGAAAAACGGCACAGCTTTCCAGATGTATGACAGTTGATTTACGTCAATAGGCAAAAATCATATATCTGCCCACATGCACAGGAGTACTTTTACAGATGCAGATTTTTGATTTGATTTGGTCTAGATTGTGACCTAGGCCTAATGAATCTGACAGATTTATTGTGAGACGAGTTTCCTGTCAGAGGCTTAGACTATAAGATGCACTTTAATGATAGGTGCTCAATATAACTTACCCCTTCCCTCCATCTGCATAAGTCACAGCACAAGTCATATATGTCGATGAGCAGCGATTAATACCTTTATCATTGTTATGATACGTATCAGACCTTTAAGACCTATCCTCACT
Organism: Pleurodeles waltl; assembly: GCF_031143425.1. Classification (NCBI taxonomy): domain Eukaryota; kingdom Metazoa; phylum Chordata; class Amphibia; order Caudata; family Salamandridae; genus Pleurodeles; species Pleurodeles waltl. The sequence continues at coordinate 178,081,436 of NC_090437.1, forward strand.
TAATATGGAACTGTTTGTGGATTAGTTCTTGCCTCCTGGTTGAATTTGCAGTGTTCAGTTCCCTACTGTGACCATACATCCAAAGAACCCTATACGTGCCTGCCTGCATTTAAAAGTGGAGTCCTTTTCTGTTTATCACTTGTGCAAATTGGTGATCTACATTCTAGTCACCCAAGCAATGCCTTCCTCAACGCTTTGAGTCATAAATTGGGCAATAGTAACTGTAGGAGGCTGGACTGGCTTGTAGTGAGTACCAAGGGGTACTTACACCTTGCACCAGGCCCAGGTATCCCTTATTAGTGTAGAGGGGTGTCTAGCAGCTTAGGCTGATAGAAAATGGTAGCTTAGCAGAGCAGCTTAGGCTGAACTAGGAGACATGCAAAGCTCCTACAGTACCACTTGTGTCATATGCACAATATCATAAGAAAACACAATACACAGATATACTAAAAATAAAGGTACTTTATTTTTATGACAATATGCCAAAAGTATCTCAGTGAGTACCCTCAGTATGAGGATAGCAAATATACACAAGATATATGTCCACAATACCAAAATATGCAGTAATAGCAATAGAAAACAGTGCAAACAATGTATAGTCACAATAGAATGCAATGGGGACACACAGGGATAGGGGCAACACAAACCATATACTCTAGAAGTGGAATGCGAACAACGAATGGACCCCAAACCTATGTGACCTTGTAGAGGGTCGCTGGGACTGTAAGAAAACAGTGAGGGTTAGAAAATAGCCCACCCCAAGACCCTGAAAAGTGGGTGCAAAGTGCACCTAAGTTCCCCAAAGAGCACAGAAGTCGTGATAGGGGAATTCTGCAGGAAAGACCAACACCAGCAATGCAACAATGATGGATTTCCAGACGCGAGTACCTGTGGAACAAGGGGACCAAGTCCAAAAGTCACGATCAAGTCGGGAGTGGGCAGATGCCCAGGAAATGCCAGCTGTGGATGCAAAGAAGCTGCCAATGGATGGTAGAAGCTAAGGATTCTGCACAAACGACAAGGGCTAGAAACTTCCCCTTTGGAGGATGGATGTCCCACGTCGTGAAGAGTCGTGCAGCAGTGTTTTCCTGCAGAAAAACCGCAAACAAGCCTTGCTAGCTGCAAGGGTCGCGGTTAGGGTTTTTGGATGCTGCTGTGGCCCAGGAGGGACCAGGATGTCGCCAACTGCGTGAGGAGACAGAGGGGGCGCCCAGCAAGAGAACGATCCCACTCAGAAGCAAGCAGCACTCGCAGAAGTGCCGGAACAGGCACTACAAAGTGGAGTGAATTGGTGCTCACCCGAAGTTGCACAAGAGAGTCCCACGCCGCCGAAGGACAACTCAGGAGGTCGTGCAATACAGGTTAGAGTGCCGGGGACCCAGGCTTGGCTGTGCACAAAGGAAATCCTCGGTGAGTGCACAGGAGCCGGAGTAGCTTCAAAAGACGTGGTTCTCAGCAATGCAGTCTGGCGTGGGGAGGCAAGGACTTACCTCCACCAAACTTGGACTGAAGAGTCACTGGACTGTGGGAGTCACTTGGACAGAGTTGCTGAGTTCAAGGGACCTCGCTCGTCGTGCTGAGAGGAGACCCAGAGGACCGGTGATGCAGTTCTTTGGTGCCTGCAGTTGCAGGGGGAAGATTCAGTCGACCCACGGGAGATTTCTTCGGAGCTTCTAGTGCAGAGAGGAGGCAGACTACCCCCACAGCATGCACCACCAGGAAAACAGTCGAGAAGGCGGCAGGATCAGCGTCACAAGGTCGCAGTAGTCGTCTTTGCTACTTTGTTGCAGTTTTGCATGCTTCCAGCGCGGTCAGCAGTCGATTTCTTGGCAGAAGGTGAAGAGAGAGATGCAGAGGAACTCTGATGAGCTCTTGCATTCGTTATCTAAGGAATTCCCCAAAGCAGAGACCCTAAATAGCCAGAAAAGGAGGTTTGGCTACTTAGGAGAGAGGATAGGCTAGCTACACCTGAAGGAGCCTATCAGAAGGAGTCTCTGACGTCACCTGCTGGCCCTGGCCACTCAGAGCAGTACAGTGTGTCAGCAGCACCTCTGTTTCCAAGATGGCAGAGGTCTGGAGCACACTGGAGGGGCTCTGGGCACCTCCCAGGGGAGGTGCAGGTCAGGGGAGTGGTCACTCCCTTTTCCTTTGTCCAGTTTCGCGCCAGAGCAGGGCTGAGGGATCCCTGAACCGGTGTAGACTGGCTTATGCAGAAATGGGCACCATGTATGCACATGAAAGCATTTCCAGAGGCTGGGGGAGGCTACTCCTCCCCTGCCTTAACACCATTTTCCAAAGGGAGAGGGTGTAACACCCTCTCTCTGAGGAAGTTCTTTGTTCTGCCTTCCTGGGCCAAGCCTGGCTGGACCCCAGGAGGGCAGAAACCTGTCTGAGGGGTTGGCAGCAGCAGCAGCTGCAGTGAAACCCCTGAAAAGGCAGTTTGGCAGTACCCGGGTCTGTGCTAGAGACCCGGGGAATCATGGGATTGTCTCCCCTATACCAGGATGGCATTGGTGGGGCAATTCCATGGTCTTAGACATGTTACATGGCCATATTCGGAGTTACCATTGTGAAGCTACACATAGGTAGTGACCTATGTGTAGTGCACCCGTGTAATGGTGTCCCCGCACTCACAAAGTCCGGGGAATTGGCCCTGAACAATGTGGGGGCACCTTGGCTAGTGCCAGGGTGCCCACACACTAAGTAACTTAGCACCCAACCTTTACCAGGTAAAGGTTAGACATATAGGTGACTTATAAGTTACTTAAGTGCAGTGTAAAATGGCTGTGAAATAACGTGGACGTTATTTCACTCAGGCTGCAGTGGCAGGCCTGTGTAAGAATTGTCAGAGCTCCCTATGGGTGGCAAAAGAAATGCTGCAGCCCATAGGGATCTCCTGGAACCCCAATACCCTGGGTACCTCAGTACCATATACTAGGGATTTATAAGGGTGTTCCAGTATGCCAATGTAAATTGGTAAAATTGGTCACTAGCCTGTAAGTGACAATTTGGAAAGAAATGAGAGAGCATAACCACTGAGGTTCTGATTAGCAGAACCTCAGTGAGACAGTTAGTCATAACACAGGTAACAGATACAGGGCACACTTATGAGCACTGGGGCCCTGGCAGGGTCCCAGTGACACATACAACTAAAACAACATATATACAGTGAAATATGGGGGTAACATGCCAGGCAAGATGGTACTTTCGTACAGTAACATCTGTTATTTACTTCACTTAAAAATGGCAGAAGCAAGATTTTTATTGCTATGTAAACTAGCATTGTCAAAGCCAATAGGTGTGATGTTTCTAGGGTAAATGCAGAATTAATGCAAAAATTCAACGATATATATGTATATACACTCAATGAGTATGCACATAAATACAAATATATGGAAACAGACAGTGTATGCCCTGGCACAGACTTGCACGACCACAGGGACACACAAAGGTACAATTACTCTTAATGAAGTAATTGCACATCTTAGGCATTTTTCAATAATCTTAAATTAGGGGAGGAGGAGGAGAGAGGACGGGAGACAGACAGAAAAGAGAGAGCAAGAGAGAGTGTAGACAGAAAGAATGGAGACTAGAGAGGTGTCTCAGAGAAGGTAGGGGAGAAATAGTAATAGGCTAAACCAGAGAGAAAAAGTAGACAAAGAATGGAAATGGATATAGTACAGAATACCAATTACGGAATATTGCGTTACCTTAATATCGTAAGCAAAACTTCAGGAAATGCTAAGCAGGGATGTTGTTTTAGGGTGCTGTTTGTGGTGTTGTACCCCCTAAAAATATTCTGTAGTAAATAGTTGGGTACAAGGGCTTTCGTTCGGGTATGATGAACTGTCTGTCAGTTTTCACCTGGGATATATACATGACTCTACTCTACTTACTCTTCTCTTCTCTTCTCTTCTCTTCTCTTCTCTTCTCTTCTCTTCTCTTCTCTTCTCTTCTCTTCTCTTCTCTTCTCTTCTCTTCTCTTCTCTTCTCTCCTCTCCTAGTCTCTTCTCTTCCCACTGCCAGTTAAGCTCCCCTTATGTCCTGCTTCTTATATAATGTGTTTTAACAAGATAACTCAGCATGACTGTTGGGAAATCTGAAGCTCACCACCCTCAATTACACAAGTTATTTACAAACACCCAGCCAATAGTTTATCAAAAATAACTGAATTTATGTGAATTTTGGGGTTGGCTTCCGGCATCTTGCCTGCCTAGAAAGGAAGGAAGGAAGGAAGAAAAAGGGATTTGAGGATTGTGAGGACCTTTGCTTCAGAGGCATCAGCCTGTGTCTGATCTGTTGCCTCTGAAGTGAATGATCTTAGGGGCCACTGGAAGTCTGCTAAAAGTCTTAAATTGGAGGCTAAGAGTTACAGAGATCAGAACTTTGGGTGTGTAGAGTTTTGAATCCAAATTGCTTGCACTTGAAATAAAGAAGAGCTTTCTGGAGACTTACTTTAGATGACTGGCCGATGGTAGGGTCAGAAGATCTTGGGGAGATTTTGTCCATGCAGGACCTTTTTTTACTAAATAGGGAGTCTTTGAAACGATTTTTTCTTTAACCAGTTTTTGTGCCTGGTCTTTAATTTGTGTGTGATATTGACAAAATCTCCATTGTTTTGAACTTTTGAAGCTTGGGGAGTGTCTTGGTTGGAAGATCCATATAGTTAGACTTACAGTAATCAATTTAGGACATTATCCCTGCAAGTACTAAGCTCATTTACTGTAAACTGTACCAGAGGGATGATCTCCCAAAGAAGACAAAGGTGATGGATTTTTTTTTCCTCTGTACCTCTGTGTTGTACCTCTTCCCTTTGAAGCACGTACTCTCTATACCCAATACCATTTAACCCCGAAGCGTAGGGGCCTTGAATTTCTTGCTCTCGCTCAATACACTTTAGTCATCATTGTTTAAATGATTAAATGGGTTGCAGCACACTACTCATTTCTGGAACTAATTATTTTTGATTCACCATGAGAAAACATGCTTTTTCAGAGCAATAGCAACAGTTATTTACAAACACCCAGCCAACACGACCTGTTTTGGATGCTTCGTGCATCCTTTCCCAGGGTTTTATTGATGAAGTATAGCATTGCGAAGCTTAGATACGAGCAGCTATTTTATCAATTACATGTAAAAAGGTTCCTTCTAATTACTTCATTAGATATTTTTCTACCATTGCGGACTACACAATTTTCAACTAATACAAAACCTTTTCTACCCAGCTGTAAACTTTAAAACAAAGTTTATATCTGGTTGGTGGCTCGTACAGACCAAACCATTATGGCTCCTTTAATTCATTTAGAAAGAACATTTCTGTCTTTATACATAGGTAATACAGTTAGAAACAAGTTCTTCATCATCTGATAGCGACTTCTAGCTAGATTCCATACCTTTGAATTTCCCAGGCGTCAGACTGGATCTGGAAACTTTTGCTTGAGCAGGATCCTTGCATGCCGTCGGGTGGCTTTGTTTGGCTCCACACAGCGTTGTCGGCACTGGAAGTGACATCATGGTCACCTACATAGGCACCGCCCAGGCTTGCGGATGTCAGTTCTTTTCTTTCGCACCAGTTAGCGCTGATTTGGAGAAGAGCTATCCCTCTGTCTCTTTTTGACAGGTTTGTTAGACCTTTTGTCGACTATTTTTGATTGTGTGTGGAAGGGTATCCTCCAGGAAGCCAGGTTTCAAGCCATGTGGGGCCTGTCATCGTGCAATGCACTTGGTGTGCTTGTGGTGTCTCGAGTGCCTCCACGATTCAAAGACATGCTCGAACTGCCTGGCCATGGTGCCAAAAGCATTGAGAGAGCGGTCCCTAAAGCTGCTTGTGGCCTGGTGGTCGATGCCAGCTAGTGCGACTCCTAGGAGGTCCCGGTCCCAATCGAGAAGGTGGTCATGGGACCTCTCCAGGAGCCCCCAGTCCTCTCCTTCGCACCTAAGGTCCTCAGGATACTGGAGGAACAGGCATAAGAAGAAGTCTAAACTGACTTTGCCTCATCTGTCGGCCAATGCGACCAGTGAGGAACATCAGCATTCCAGGCAAGGTTCTGCGGAGCCGTTGCCAAGTCTGACTACGTGCCTCCCCTTGTTTCTAGAAGCCAGAGCAACCCCCGCTCAGTTGAAAGAGTTCTATAAAGACATGCGCCTTGTATTTGAGCGGGCCGACCCCTCTGGAGCATCTTTGGGCCTTGCAGGATTGGAGGTGGCCCCATCAGGTTCTGCGATGACGGCTCCCGCCTTGGCTTGGATGGGGTCTCATGGATCTCATCTCAGATCTGGATTGGCACTGGTCATGCCAACGCGAACTTCTCCAGTACCAACGCCAATGCTCCTGGTACCGCCGGCGTCCACCGGTGGCGCCAGCTCCATTCTCATCCCGACGTTGATCGATGCCAATTCTGGTGCTGAAAGGGCCCATTGGTCTAAGGTCATTGCCTGAGCGATGTTTGGAGCAGCCAGGCATGGGGGAAGAGTAGGAGGGTTCACTGGACCCATTAGAATTCCAGTTAGAGATCCCAACTTAATTGGATTGGTATGACAATCTAGGAGATACCAGTGGACTGGCCACCTCCCCAGATACTGGCATTCTTGCTCCACCTACATAAAGTAGGGAGCATCTTATGCAATGGTGGTGAAGATGGCAGCGGAGGTCCTTCACCTCAAACTTCCCTCTGTGGCAGTCAAGACTAACCTCTTGACGGAAGTGCTTCAGTCTTGGATTTCCTCATCCAAACCCCTATTACCTTTTAATGAAGCACTGACTAACGTCCTGCTGGGAACTTGGTCCAAGCCCAGCACAGGGGATCCTGTAAACAGGACAGTTGGCTGCCACCATTGCCCTGCCCCAGGTGACCATAGTTTCCTCATCCAACACCGTAACCTTGAAAGCTTGGTAGTCCAAGCCTCAACTTCCCATGGCACGTTCCCTGACGCTCACCCGGACAAAGAATCCAAGAGGCTGGATATCTTAGGCAAGAAAATGTTGTCTTCCATCAGCTTAGCATGGCAATCAATAAACACCGAATCCTGTTGAGCCGTTTTTCCCATACCTTGAGGGATACGGTAGCGCAAGGGCTGCCACAGGTCCTGGAGGAGGCCTGGGTCATCCTCTCCCAAGCAGTGAAGTATGGGAGCGATGCAGCGAAGTTCACCATTAGGTGCGGTTTGGATACAACTGACTTGCTGGGCTGAGCGGTTTCCTCGACAGTGGCCTTGAGGCGCCACGCCCGGCTGAGAACATCTGACTCTTTGGGTGATGTCCAGGCCAACCTCATGGACATGCCCTTCAATGGTACTCATCTCTTTGGAGAGAAGGCAGACTTGGCGCTGGAGCGTTTAAAGGACTATGGCCAAATCCTTGGGCCTTTTTAGTGACACCTCGCACCCAGTATGCCTTTCGCCCATTTCAATGCTACAGAAGGGGTGTGCCACCACGCCAGCCCCATTCCAGCCTCTGTCTGCACAAGCTGACCAAGCTGTTTGAGGACTTGGAGGCAGTGCATTCGACCCCGTGGGTCTGGTAACCAGAAGTCATCCACCACCAACCCCCTGACAGCTGCAGCCTCTAAGCCCTCCTTGTCAGATTCTGCAAGACCAAGGGTGCCCAGTTGGATAGCGAATTTAACATCATCTCCTCCTCAGACTGACCTTTACATGGGACAATGGATCTTGCAGATCATTCAGAGGGGCTGCTCCCTTCCTTTCTAATCTTTCCCTCCCCCATTACCGCCAACACAAGAGCAGCTTACGGAGGATCATATGTCTTTGATGTGAGAGGAAATTACAGCTCTCTTGGCCACGGGAGCTATAGAGAAGGTACCAATATTAGAAGTAGGCAGTGGTTGTTATTCATGCTACTTTCTGATTCCCAAGAAGAACAAGGGTCTTCGCCCTATTCTAGACCTCTGAACCTTCAATCTCTTCCTTAAAAAGAAGAAGTTCACGATGCTCACTTTGGCTCAGGTCTTGTCTGCCCTAGACCAAGAAGACTGGTTGGTAGTGTTTGACTTGCAGGATGTGTATTTTCACATAACAACGTGCCTGCCCACAGATGTTACCTGCGGTGCAAGGTAGGCCATGAGCACTTTCAATTCACCGTGCTCCCCTTTGACCCTACCTGTGCCCCTCGGGTATTCACCAGGTGATAGCAGTGGTCGCAGCTCATCTGTGCAGGTCAGGAGTTTCAGTCTTCCCCTACCTCGACGACTAGCTGTTGAAGGCAGGTTCGCCCCAGGCTGTCATCTCCCACCTTCAGACTACTGCATTTACTGGGGTTCACTATAAACATGCCAAAGTCACACATGATGACTTATCAGATGATCCCTTTCATCAGAGATGTTCTGAAGACAGTGCAGTTTTGGGCTTATCCTCCTAAGAAGCGAGTCCAATGATATTCAGGCTATGATACCTATGTTTCAGCGTCTGTCCTGGATTTCGGTGAGAGTGACTCTAAGGCTGCTGGGCCTCATGGCCTCCTATATCCTGCTGGTGAATCATAACAGCTAGCATGTGGGGGCTCTTCAGCGGGTGTTTGAAGTTCCAGTGGACGTAGCATCAGGGCAATCTACTGCAAAAAATCTGCAGTGGTGGTTGACGAATCACAACTGGGTCAAAGGCAGACCCCTCAACCAGATCTGACAGTAGTGATAGATGCGTCACTCCTGGGATGGGACGACCAACTGGGAGAGGTGGAGATCAGAGGACTCTGGTCTCCAGCGGAATCTGGACTTCACATCAACTTAATGGAGCTCCATAGGATCCAGCTAACGTTCAAAAGCATTCCTTCCCTCTGTCAAGGGGAAGCTGGTGCAGGTGTTTGCGGACAACACCACCGCCATGTGGTACTGCAATGAGCAGAGCAGGTTGAAGTCATGGACACTTTGTCAAAAGATTCTGCATCTCTGGACATGGCTGGAACAGCAGGGCATAACCCTGGTGGTTCAACACCTGGCAGGTTCTCTGAACGCCAGGGCAGATGAACTCAGGCATTGATGGCTAGCAGATCAAGAATCGTGTCTACATTTGAACGTGGTGCAAGTACTCTTTCATCAGTGGGGAGAGCCTTGGTTAGATCTGTTCGCCTCCAAAGAGAATGCGCCATGTCAGCAGTTTTGCGTGTTGGATTTTCAAATGCGGTTATGGCTCTGAAAAGCTTTTCGTCTTGAGTGGAGCTCAGGCCTCCTGTATACTTCCCGCTAATACCACTTCTGCCCAGATTTCTCAAGAAGATTAGAAACGACCGGGCCCTTTTAATCCTTGTGGCTGTGGATTGGGCACAAAGACTCTGGTATCCCAAACTTTTGAAAATGAGCATTGATTCTCTGATCAGGCTGCCACTTCGGGAGGGTCTTCTGTCGAAGCAGCGGGGGAAAGTCTGCACCCAAACCTGTCAACTGTCCGCCTCTTTGTGTGGAGATTGAGCGACAGCAGTTTATAGCATTCGACCTCCCTTCCAAAGTCTGTAACATTAACTTAACAGTCAGGCGTTCCTGCAGTAAAATGGTATATGCCTGCCATTGGCAAAAAAAATTAATATTGTACAGAAAAGTCTATTAACCCTATTTCTGCCTCTCTTTCTGATATTCTTCTTTTCATTCTTACCCTTGCCCAGCAGGGCTCTCCTCTGGGCACTATTAAAGATTATCTCTCTGCTCTGTCTGCCTTCCTGCGGGTGCATGACCAACTCTCTTTATTTAAGTCCCTTATTATAACTAGGTTTCTCAAAAGACCTGTCCATATGTTTCCCTCTATGCGCTTTATCGTGCTTCAGTGGGATCTTAATTTAGTTCTCACATTTACCATCAAGCAGCCTTCCTAGTGGTAATAACATTTTCCCAGAGCTGCATGCTTTATCATTCAAGCTTCCTTATCTATCTGTATTCCCAGACAAAGTGGTGCTTCACACCAGGGCCTCTTTCCTGCCAATGGTGGTGACCCCATTCCATCTTGGGCAGTCTGTCACCCTGCCAACCTTTTACTCTCTTCCACATACCTCTAAAGAAGAGGAGCAACTCCACCATCTGGACCCAAAAAGAGCATTGTGGTTCTACCTTGACCACACAAAAGAGTTCCGGGTGGACAACCAACTCTTTTTGGGGTATGTGGAGCGAAAAAAGGTTAGTCAGTACAGAAAAGAACCATTTCTCACTGGGTCATTCTCTGTATCTAGATCTGCTGCACCCTGGCTAAAAAGTAACCTCCTGAGGGATTAAGTGCCCATTCCACCAGCGGAAAAGTTGCAACCACGGTATTTGAATGAGGAATCCCAGTCACAGGACATCTGTCAGACAGCAACTTGGGCATCCTTGCACATGTTTGCCAAACACTACTGCCTGGACAGTCAGGTCCACAGGAATGGGCATTTCTCCTGTTTGATCCTGCAGGACTTTCTAGTTTAGAAAATGTGTCCACAGCCCACCACCAGGAGGATATGGCATGGGTATCTATTCAAAGGTAAGGGATCTGCAGCTGGAAGTCCCTATCAGGTGAACAAGTTACTTACCTTTGGTAGTGCATTATCAGTTAGAGACTATAGCTAGCTGCCAATTTATTACACCCACCCATTCCTTCCCGCTCTGCAGACAGATTTCTATGGTTAGGGTTAATTCCTTTCAGGGCCATTGTTTGGACACACATTCGCCATTTCACCTCATGGCTCTACGCTCCTGGCGTGGAAAATCTTGCAAAGTAACTGACGTCTGCGTTCCTGGCTGGCACCTATATAGGTGACTGTAATGTCACTTCCAGCGCCAACAATGCTGCCACTGCCGCACAGAACCAAATGAATCTACCCGACGGTGTGCAGGGCTACCGCTCACGCAAAGGTTTCTGGATCCAGACTGATGCCTGGGAAATTAAAAGATAAGGAATCTGCATCTTGATATAGTCTCTACCAGATAATACGTTACCAAAGGTAAGTAACTTGTTTATCACGTAGAAGCACATTATGTTGGCTGGATGGACAGTTGCAACCACTTTTAGCAAATGCACCAACAATGGATCAATTCCCCTTTCCAAAAGTGAATTAACCCTCAGTTTCATTCACCTTTCCCAATGGTACATATGCCACATGCCTTGATGTTGCACCAGCCATCTTGGAACAGATGGAGTACTTACGTGGCTTGTGTACCTCCTTTCATTCACAGGATCACACCTGGGCACATGGATGAAACGGTGCATGACAGAAGTCGAAAAAACAAGCCACAAGTGGGAGTCTCTGGCTCCCTTTTTTCTGATACTACCCTTGAACAAAATTCACAGCTTGCACTTGAAAAGTTGGTCATATGCGCTGCCTTATTCGGTTGTGCCCTAAACAACCTATGTGTGTTTGGCAGCGAAGGCACAACATAACATTTTTATATCCCACATCTTATACAGAAACCTCCTCTGATGGTCCTTGACTGAACTGTGAGTGTTGGCTGTCATTATAGTGAGCGCTGCCTTTGCTACCCCACTCTATTTTGCTGGCCAGTGCCAATTTATCCTATGTCGCTGTTGAAACTGACGTGGCACAAGCGTGTGTGTCATCCTCTAACTATATTGTTTTGAGAGTGCAGTTTCAATATTGCAGCAGCCACATGTATTTTGGCAAATATCAATCATTTAGCAGTCTTACAGAAGCCATTAAGGCAACCGTGTATGGGATGCCCACTGGGACACTCTCTTTTCCTGTTTATTGTGAAATACAGGGGCGTAGCTATCAGTAGAGCAGCAACTGCCACAGCAGCGGGCCCAGGGATTTTATTGGCCAATTTCAGCCAATAAGCAGAGTTTTTCACTAACAAACTAGGTAAGTAGGGTCGGTTTTCTTCCTGCATTAAGGCCCGTGGCTTCACCATACCTCTGGTGAAATCTGGAGGTCTACCTGACTGGTGATTGGCATCTGCTTTAAATGACATTATGATTGCTGGGGGTGGGGCCATGCCCTGTTGTGGATCGGAAATTGATGAATAGGTCTGATCTCTAACATTCTTGAGAAATCACAGGGCAAACAAGAGCGAGATATACTTCCTTTAAATGAACTCTGGCGTGTCCTTGCACTCAAAAATATACCTAAAATACTTTTTGTGTACATTGTACAAATCTATACTCGATAAACCCCCCCCCCTCCCGTTTTCCTCTTCAAACGTCACGTTTATACTTGACAAATAGTACTTTTGAAATGCATCAGAGGTACTTAAAACCCCTCGAAGGCCTTCCCCACATTTGTCTTCTTCTACTGTTGGAGAGTGAGGTGATCACAGACTGATTTCTTAGGGATCGTGTAAAAAAGATTACAACGTTCCTAACTGGCTGTGGTACCGGCGAAAGAGAGGTCCAAATCACTGTGTTATGAGAGACTGACCGAATGACGTAATTCCTCATTTAATAAGTATGACGAGATTTTTGTTGTTAGAATATAGGCGCCCTAGTTCAATATGTTGTCGTTGATTTCGTAACTGACGCTACTATATACACTGAATTATTTAAATCACATACAGAAAACACAGTTTAAAATATCAAGATGGAGCATTTCATGAAATAACGCGAAAGCTCAGAAATATGGTTGTATTTTAATTACTTTAATCACTTCCCTTTGGCTTCTGACAAGATTTTGCAAGAGGTTGAAACGCTTGATGTTTCCTGAAAAGTAGCCCATCTGTAGTTCATTCATGTTGGCGAAGCCTCCTTTTATCGTCTGTGCTTTGAAAAGGAATGCCTGCTTCAATGGAGGGCTCGACAGCAATAAAGCTTTACTTAGTTCAGTTCACTTGCGTCCAGCCCAAATGCATTGAAAGTGGATTGACAAGTTCTCATGGTTCACAAAATTGGAAAAAAAACTATACCTTCATTCAGGTGTGGTGGCATTCTCTTACCTGAGACATTGGCTTTCTCGTTTTGTTTGCATAAACACGCATTGGCAAAGACAATCGGTCTCACCTTCACATACAAGTGAGGTTGTTTAGTGTTGTCAGTGCTTGTTCATAGTTGTCTGTCAAGATAGATGTTGTTGCGTCCAACTTATGCTGAAGTTTTCTAGTGAGCTCTAGATAACACTGAAAGGCAACAAACTGGGGTTGTTTAAAATGTGTCTCCGTTTGCAATAATGTAATTGGAGCAGCAAGAATGACAAATCTACTGATGGTCAAACCACATAGCCTCTTTGGACGGCTCAGACACAAAAAAGAAGGAAGGAAGACAACAAATAGGTGGATAGCAACTGGGATGGACACACACACCATCAAATCCTGAGCAATGATTGAATGTGGAGTATGGTATACAATGCTGTATCCCTTCAAACATCTGGAGCTGTCTATAGAAAGACCTCAAAAGCTAACAATATACTATTTTTTGGTTAGGCATTGGCACCCCTAGAGGTTAATTTGTAAATAAATAATGCTTTTAGGTCGAGCGTGCAAGCGCTCTGGCCTGTTGTACTCTATCTGTGGGCTTTTAACCACGCCCACCGCATGCCATCACTATCACTCATTCATGGGCTTGCCTTTCAAAAATCCCTTGTTATCATTGGTAAATGCTTTACGTTTGTCCTTCCGTGGTGCAGCTTTGTTACCGCCTTGGCCATCGACCCTCTTACATGGATAAATGAACTTTTGCTGACACGTTTGACTGTGAGCGAACTTCTTTTTCCTTTTGTGTTTCTCCTTCCCGCTCATGCTCATGGCGGCTGTGGCGCTTTGAATGGGCTTGCTTATGTCCATTGTTTTACTTTTCATTTTCAATTTATGTGGCAAGAAAAGTCCAGTTAAGAGTTTACAATGCTAATAGCTCTAACTCGAGCAAACCCAAGACCCACTGAATTGCAAATGCTTGTTCTTAGGAGCTGTTCCTTAATTCTGGGGATCCGAATACCAAGGCTACCTACTTTTGATCCCACCTTACGCCTCTTTTGTCTATTTCACCAACTTCCTGCACCCGTAGCTCAGTCTTGCAGGATTTTCATCCCTGTTTTCTTCCGGTTGCTACTCTGTCTTTCTCTTCCACTTCTCTCTTCCTTTTCTTCTACTTGCCCTTACTCAATCTGATGATTTAAAATAAATGCTAGCCATCCAAAACTGGGGGTTGTACTCACCTGCAACCATCATCACAAATTGCACATTAGTTGTTGCAATCGAAAAATGAGCTATGAAGGACAGTAAAGTACATTCAAGCTCTTGTTCAGTCTGTCTTTAAGAAGCCATATTTTATCTCTGTTTGTTGTCGTTATCAGGAAGGACAAAGGGCATGGGTAGTGTGTGATATTGTTATTGCCGCTGGTAGCTCCTGTACTGCTGGTTGGATGGTCTGTTTTCACGCTCCATTTTTTGTGTACAAATGCAAACGTAGGACGTGTCCTTCCCTTTAGAAACGATTCAAAGAGAAATAATGGAATCATTGGTAGTGAATGCAAACGTTATATACTTGTAAATTGTATCACATAGGCAGATTTAGCAGCGTGCAGCTTTTAGGACCTTGTGGCTTATTCTGGCTGCAAAGGTCCAAGTCAGTGGCAGAAAGAGGGTAGAAAGGGTCGTCCAGTCAAGTCCAGTGGGAGGAGCAGGGGGTCGTAACTGGTCATGAGAAGTAACCTGGGTCAGGAGCAAGAGAAAGATCGGCTAAGCTAAGACCCATCTTCTTCCTATCTCCTTTTGCAGTCAGAGAGGATAGATCTCAAGAACTTCTTGACCTCTGTGATTCAGTGAACTGCCTAATTTCCGTTTAGATGCTAAAGAAGTTTGGCCTAGTTTTAGTGCACTGCCTCACAAATGCTGATTAGTCATGCCTCCCAGTGGTGAAGTTGTATTCGAGCAGTATGCCTCATTCTCCGCAGTAGGCTACTCTGACCATGATTATTTTTGCATTGGTTGCATGCATTTGTCCTACCTATAATGCCTCATTTGCATAAGATAAAAAACAATGTTTTCTTCAAGATTGCTCCTGAAAACTTTTTGTAATTCACTTTGAACCAGGAATGCGACACAAACCTACATTTCTACCCATATACAAAACAATTTAACATAATTCATGGGTTCATGGAGAACCACAGAAGTAGTCTCTCCAAGTGTAGATTGGATAAAAAAATTTGATCCAAACACAAGAAGACACTTACTTGCAGTTTCTTATCTCAAAATGTGTGAGAATCATTGGCTGAAATTATTTTCACCCACAATTTAAAAGGTGAGTGCTAGTGATGATAGTAAAACAAGTGTAAAGGGAAAGAGAACTTTCCAGAACATTTTAAAAATATGCTGGTATAATGGCTACTTACCATCCCGGTTCTATCAGCATAAGTAATTCCCATCACGCCTACCTTCTGCCACTGTGCATGAGTGGTCATAAAGACCACTTCATGCTATTGTTTGAGAACATAATCTTGCACCGTCCCAAAATAAGTGCCTTCGTTGGGTATCAGGGTATCATTGGAATGCCGTTGATGTTCACATGCTCAAGTGATGAACTGATCTGCTGTGATCTTGGGGTGCAAAGTGCTGACGTATCTGGAAGTGTACTTTAGCCCTGCCTTAAGCACACAATCTAGCTACATATGCCTGAAATGTTTTAGAAAGGGGGCAAAATGTTCCACTTGGATAAAAAGATATGCCCATCACAAAGCACTCACTGTAGTTGTGAAACCTATATTCTTTGGGGATCAAAGAGTGATATAGATAGGCTTTGGGTGTTCACCCTTTTTTCTTCCATGTCCATCTCCCGTTCCTGATGGTCTAGTAGCTAAAACCGTATGGCAAAAATGGGGTTCAAATTATAAACCCACACAAAGGAGGACTCTCTAACGTTTATTGATATATGCCATTTTTTGTTTTGCACGTGGGTCAAGATATAGCCGTGGGGGGAAGAGGGGTAACATGAGCTTCCACATTTCATGTCCCAGAGGGAAGAAGGCAGCCCTGAATGTTTGGAAGAAGTATCATCAGCCTAGGTCTTAGTTTATTGCAGAGGTGCTACCCTATGCCCTGCTCAATATTTATTGTTTGATATTCTTCAGCCCTGGCACAAATTAGGTTGTGGGAGCTTTCCTAAGAAAGAAAAGGGCCTTTAATATCACTGCACAAATACATTTCCTGTTTCTGTGAATTTCTGAAGGTGTGGCCTGACCCACTTCAGCATCATACTTTTGTAGCGTTAGTAGGGCAGGTCCACGGGATCATAGACTAAAACCAAAAGTAAGTTTCTCTCTACCTGTGGTTAGGGAATGGAGCGCGAGTATTTACCTATATCCAGACACCCAGGAAATTAATGGAGTCACTGTAATCTTGGTGACAGATCTTGGAGTGTATTGTTGCCTGACCGAAATACAAAACTGTAGCTCTACATGTCCCAGAGGACACTACTATCTAAAAATTTGTTAGAAAAGAGCCAATCAGCAATACTTTTTGGGCATGTAGCTATCACTTGTGTGCGCCATAAGGGACACCTTTGACCAGATATCACTGCTCCTGATTAATGTAAGCATGATATAGGAAACTGGTGGGTTGAAGATGAAACATACTACTGCAGAAAAGTCACCGAGTGGTCAGTTTTTCCTTAGTTATAAATAGGGCTTCCAGTTTTATGGTATTTAATTTGTGTAAACATTTTTGTCTGTATTTATCTATATTCTATTTTTTGGCTACATGTCTTATAATCTCAGTCTGGAAACTAAGAAGTTCAGACTTATAAAGCGCCCACTCATATGTAGACAACTTGAGTGTGACACCTTCATGCAATGCAGAATAAAGCTGAACGGACAGCTGTCCAAACTTTATCCTTCTTTGGTCTAAGTCACCACGATTATCTCTTGCTGATCAATGTTCACATTTCATCCTCCTTTCTTACCTCTTACCTTCCGGCCAGTCCCACACTGCTCTCTGCTCCTGCTTTCTCTTCTTCTCTGACCGTCTCTCTTCTTTGTACTGCGTGGCTTGTTTCCCTTGTCTACTCCATTTAAGTCATTGCAAATGTGGACACTTGCAAAGGTGTAACTTTGTAGGTATTCATAAACATTTGCAACGTCTGTTTGCACTTTGGTTGATTGTACAGGTCACACATATTTCAAACAGATGTTGAAAACTGGTCCCCACTCACTTCTAAAGAAGGGATTTATTTGATTTTTTGCTATTAAAGATGTTTCATTGTGATGAAAAAGGGACTAGAAGGGCTTATGGATGCTCTACACTGCAGAGTCTGCATTTGCAGGTCCTGACTGATGGGCTTGTGCCAGAGTGAAGTCACAGTTTTACCCAAAGTAGACCTGAGCATTTGTGAATCCAAAAAATCATGCAGTCCTGCAATGCACACCTACTTCAATGTAGCCTTCTACATTGTATGTGAATCCGTCTTCAGCAGGGGTGTCACAAGCATGGAGGAGGCGAGGTTTTTTGCCCAGACCACCCTCTTTTCAGTGCCCCTTGCTGCAACTTCCAAATATATTTATTCACTGTAAGGTGTTAATGTCAGCTGCTACTAAGTGGTGTCATATACTGGAGTCACGTCTGTGTCCCAGGACATTGTTTTTATTTTGGTGCTACCAGAAAACCAGAGAGGCCCCAGTTTAATATCTGCTGTGCTTGGCACCCCACTGGTCTCTGTCATTTGTTATTTGGGAGAGCCAGGTCTTTAAAAATTAACTTGGTGTCTCGGGTGAAGAAAGTTCAATGTGCGCTTTCAAACGTTTTAATGCTGAGATGCCTTTTTGCATGAAGTAACCTCCCCCCCCCAAAAAATTCAAACATCTGTTCTTAGAATTAACATGTTAAAATGTTACATGTCAGATAATGCATTATTTTACGCCATATGTGACTGTCCTATAGAAGCAGAAACCAAACGGATATGCAGTTGTACTTGTCTATTATCACATTGAGTGGATTGGAAATAAAACAAAACAAGCAAGTCAACTATTTCAAGTCAGATCCGAGGGTAGGGGAATTTTAAAAAAAAGTCAAAAAAATGCTCTGTGTTGATAAAAAAAAAAAAAGACTTTAGGGACAAGAGGGTCTACGTATCCTTCCATCCAAGATATTTTGACAAATATTCTCAATATATACCTTCCATTTTTTTCAAATTTTTTGCATTTAGGACATTGCAGTATTGCACTGTTATCCATATCGATAGGACAGTGTAGTACATTGTGAAAACGCTATTAGCAGACCAGGCAGCTCTGGTGGGATCATGGGGTGTTATTTGAGCGGTTTCTAGCCCTCCTCCGAGTAATCTAGTACTAAAAGGGGTCAAACCAATTTCACAGCACTATAGTTCAAGTATGTTATCTAAAAGGCATAGATTTTAGGTAGGAGGTTTGAAGATAAACTCATAAATGATTACAGTACTTTAAGCTTTGACACAGTACCAAGGAGCATTATTTCTCCACAGGATCAAATTATGTTCCGATTGTAAAGAAAGTGCTCCCAAAGAGAAATTGAATGCATTGATCTGTCACCAGGTTAAAACAGCATTCTTACTGTCAAGAAATGCCACTTTGACTTGTATGTAAGGTGGGGAGAAAGTGAGACCATGTTTGTACTTTTTACGGTTAATGATTCACTTTATATTGTGCTTTATATAAATTGTCATTATTGATATACCTATCCTCATTTACCCCTATTTACACCATATTGGGTAAAACATCACTAAATGTCAATTATTTCCCTTTTTTTCATGAGTGCTTTGAACCCATCTTAAGAATTTAGAAATTTGAATGGTGAATGATGGGACTTTGTACTTAATTTAGAGTTTTGCAGATGGATTACTCTGCCACAAACATGACAGATATCCTGTCTGCCTTAGTGGAAGTGCTGTATAATATAATGCACTTGTAATAAGGTGTAACCCACCTGCCAATCTCGAAATCAAACCTCTAGCCACACTAATAATAAAGGTGCTTGTCGCATATGATCAGATCCACTGGGATTATCTGGAATTAGGCCATTGCTTTTCCGCTTAATTAAGGAATTGACACATTGACCACATTATCCATCATCTGTTACATAATGTGGAGATTTTAACAAAAAAAGTGTTTATAGCTCAAAACGGATCAAAAGTTACTAAAAATGTGCTTGTGCCCCCTGGAAGGCCCTTTGCAAAGGTTAGCTGATTATCTTTGAGTTGCTTATTTCTGTTTTTGGCAATCCACTACTAATGCGATGACATATTTGCCCAGAGGGTTTTACCATCTTTAAAAATGTCAAAATAATGAAGTAATACTATAAAATATGTGCAGCATTATGTTGCATAATTTGGTGCTCTCCTGTCGCATAATTCCAGTAATCCTGTATATGATTCACGGCCATTAGGAAGTCCACCATGTACAAACTATGGTGCACGCTTCCATAAATCAACGTCTGGATTGCCATGTTTTGTTTTTTCACACAGAAGCTCTTACAGATCTTCTGTAATAAAATTTGAGCAAATAATATTATTATAAACGGCTGACACCGTGTTATTTGTAATCAAGATGTGTGTCATTAATTACAGAAAACTGTCAGGGAATACAGTTTGCCATGTTCGTGCCATGGTGTAGAAAAGGATATTTGATTTGAAATCAGTCGAGTGCACGCATAAAAACCCTTCCTCTTACTGATTCTCTGGCTTATTTCAATAATGAGGAGGGTCAACTGTAAGGTCGACTGAACAGACCTAGAACATGCCGTGAAATATTGGATATAAAGACAGTTGGGGTGTTTCGAGCTTTTTGTATGCTTATTCATGTCATACTTATGCACTAAGTGATTGCTCCCTCCTTTAGAAGTTCATCTGCAACCTGCTCATGGCTAACACGTAAAATATTCAAGGTATGCTGGCAACATGGTTTCCCAATGCTTAAAAAAGCATCATTCACACCAAAATCACTTTAAAATGTTGGACGATTAATCAAAATGTCATGAGTAATTCACATACTTGCAACCCTGCCATAACATTGAAGGAGGACCCAGGTTAAGTATTTATGTAAAAGAAACAGTCTGGTACATTACAGCTTGGTGTTTGGGTTTGAAATCCTTCCCCGTATCTTACTGAACACCTAAAAGAAGATATGGTCAAGTACCTTTTTTACCACTGTGGAGCCATCTCCATTAGACTTACAATGGGTGAGTTCCCAACTTCCCCCTCCTCCGTACAGATAGGATGATCTAGTCTCCTTTGTTCCATGGAGGAAAGCTTTGGTTTGGTACAAGAATATATCAAGGAAAAAATGTCTGACAGAATATCGTAAGAATCTTTTACAAAAACATCTCCACATTGGGGTTAATAGTAGAAAATCTACACCCAACAGGACAATAATTTTGTAGAAAATATTTAGGACAAAGGGGGTTATTCTAACTTTGGAGGAGGTGTTAATCCGTCCCAAAAGTGACGGTAAAGTGACGGATTTACCACCAGCCGTATTACGAGTCCATTATATCCTATGGAACTCGTAATACGGCTGGTGGTATATCCGTCACTTTACCGTCACTTTTGGGACGGATTAACACTCCTCCAAAGTTAGAATAACCCCCAAAATATCGATGTCAGACAATACTTTTTCTGACATACAACTCATTTTTTTGTAATTATGCCATGGAATTTTGCTTACTGGGCAGCCCTTCATGATATAAGGGTGTCCTGCATCATCTGATCTGTTTAAAAGACTAATGCCTTCTCCGGAAGCACACACTCACCCTAAATCCCAAGGGAGGGTGGGGATTTCAAGCAGATTCTGCCAGTCTGCTTCTCCTGCAGCGCCTTTGCTTCTAGGAGCTGTAGGGTCACTCTCCCTACCTATTGCTCAGTTGTGGCTCATTGCGTGGGGAAGGGGCGGGGTGGTGCACACTGGGAGGGGGGGGGGCTCAAAGCAGCATCAGGATTGGCTGGAGCGCCCGGCCCAGGGGCAGACTGGGAGCCTGTGCCTGCTCTCTCCATCGTGGCAACATAGTGCCGGTCTGGAGAGTGTGCAGTGCGCATGTGTGTTTGGCCAGCCTGAGATGACCAGCCAAACATACATGCGCACTGAGGGGTGTGCACAGTTCACTCCCCCTCGTCCCCTCCAACCACAATGCCCAGCCCCTTGAACAACAAACCGTTTTGTTGTTAAAGGTTTGCAGCGGCTGCTGAGGGCAGGGGGGCAACTCTCTGCAACCATAGCAGAGGGGCCGCCACTGCTACTGCTTTCACCCCGCTCAGGGTGAGATGGATGGATGGCTGAATGAAAGAACAGAAGCGATCCTTTCCAGGATTAGAAGGAAGAAAGGCTTGTAGAGTTCCCGCATGGCCATCAGGATCAACTGTGAGAGTAAATATTTCATCTTCCACTTCTTTTAAGAAGCTTCTGGAGAGGTGGTCTCGTGGAGCATCTCAAGGTACAAAAGAAATGTACAGTGAGACCAGTGGTGTAACATTACCCTTACAGCCCCTACGGTGCATTGGCGGAAGCCAGTTCTATGGGCCCCCTCTTAGCAAAAGTGGTAGTTGGTGGGCTGAGGAGAGGGCCCCCCTGCATGTACTTTTCTGGGGCCCCCTCAAGTTTCGTTACACCACTGAGTGAGACTGTCCCATTAAACCTACTGTTACGCTGATATAACACGTTTTGAGTTTTTGTCTGCGTATATTAAAAAAACAAAAACAAATGCCACAGCTAATACACCTCCATACCCATTCAAAAACTGAAGTAATCTTAAATTTTCAATCTGAACTCACAAAACTCATAAAATCAGACAGATACGTGTCACCTGACCTTAATTTCCCTATCCCATAATGCACTGCTTAATACAAAAGAAATCACACACAGTTGAAATTGCCAGTTACACCAGCATCTCTATTGCTAATCACGTTTGAGAACTCAAACTAGTCCTGAAATCCGTTTGTTGCTTGGAGGTAGTGTCACATAAAAGGAGCACTGGAAGTAGCAATTGAGGGCATGGCCTCAACCAGAGTTTTGGGCTAACAGGTGTACTAAATAGTCGCACAAACTGGGACAGTGGCATGGTATTTTTCCACCTTAGAAAGTAGTAAATTGTTTTTCAGTGGAACTTTAAAATGCTGCTTTAGGCTGGACATTTAGCAACATTTCTTGGCATCTTTAAATCAATTACATAACACACCACATTTATGTAACACAAGGTAAAATAATAATACGACATAGATATAACAGAGAGACAGTATAACCAAACAGAAGGCGGCGCAACAAACACTGTACAAAACAACTTAAGGCAATAATACAGTGGGAAAACATCTGCACAAAAATACATCACAACCAAAACTAAATGACTGATGATACTGTGTTAAAATGGGCCTTACGTACCACCAAGCATATGTAATACCTCTTGTCACAATTGTTTGTGATGCTTCCCTTAGAGTTAAGGGGTCATTTAAACCCTGGCAGAATGCTCACCATCCTACTAGGTTGGCAGATGCCTGCTTTTCAGGAGACCTACCATCGGTGCCAGGTAGGCCGGTGCCAAGGGCTGATAAGGAGAACTCAGAAGCTGACATGGAGAATGTGGGAGTTGCACCTGAGAAGACAGGAGCAGTGCAGAGTTGATAAGAGCTGCAACTTATGGGAAGAAGGGCCAAGGGGTTCGCTCTGCTTTATAGTTTTGCACTCACTGCATTCAGGTACGAGCCCTAGAAGAGCTGAAGGACTGCACTCAGGCAAAGTCGGCAGCTGGATCACCAAGAGTTTGGAAGGGACTTGACATCTCCTCCAGCTGCTTCCCGACTGAAGCTTCTGAAGATTCTGACCTGTCCACCACGAAGTTCTACACCCCTGAAGGAGGGACTGCTGCTGAGGACTGTGTCCTGATGATATAAGGCATCAGTACCAGACCTTAGTCCTGAGATGCTAGCTGCTGTACTTGGGAAACCGGTGCCAAGTCTTGCTCCTCCAGGTAGTGACCGGCACAGCAGGTTATGGACTCATGTACTATTGGGTATGGTGTGCCTCTGGTCATGGGCTGATCTCCAAGCAGGAATGGAGTGGGCATTCCAGAAGAGATACTGTGGCTAAAGCTAGTGCTTCCCAGTACCTCTGCTCCTTTTTATATCTATCCTGCTTCGGAACAGGCTTGAGGTGGGTCCAAGAACAGTGATGCTTTCTTCCTGCCCTTCAACTCTGAGGCCTGATACCTTACCTAATGCATGGGTGGTGCTGTACTTCTCAAGGCCCACCAGCCCAGCATAAGAGCCAGGCGCAACTCCATACATGGAAGAGGAGGAGGAGTCAAGAGGGAGAGCTATGCCAAACTAAAACCTTGACAGGAACTGTCAGAGACAAGCCACTATGGACCTGGACTCTGCTCTGAAGTAAAAGTATTCGAGTCACCAGAGCAGAAGGAGACTATTATCTTTGACCTGTGCCCAGGAGAGCAGATGGAGTACATGTCTCAGTGCAACGAGTCAGAAGCACTGTGCCGTGAATGAATAACCTGACCTGACCTGTCAGAGCAATGGCTCCTTGGGACCCATGCCCAGAATGACAGCTGGACCTACCTTTATGATGCAACAGAGTCTTTGTAGCAAGAAGGAAGGCTGCACTGCAAGATCTTTACACCCTCCCTCTTGACTGTGACAACAGAGTCCATTTGAGCATGTTCTCAGGTACCGAGGGCTAGATGGCCTTTTCACCTTGTGCTTTTTCCCTGGTAGAGAGGGTGCTCGTACAGAACCCGGTAGCTGGGCCTCTGTATTTACCTGCATGACCTTTCTTCAGAGTAATGAAATCCACGGTTTCTTTCGGGATGGCTGCCCCTTGCTCTGCATGCTCGCCAGATGGTTCCACATGGACCTTGTACCAATAATAACACCCAGAGTGCAGATGTGAACTGGATGACTGTTCACTAGATACTAGCCAGAGAGGTTATGGGGTTAGTTGCTTCAGTGAGCTAATAGTACAATGTGCATGACAAGCGGGCACAGTGTGGCACTATAAGCTATTCTATGTGAAGGAAAAATTAGATCAAAGGTAAAAATAATAAAGAGGTCCTTAAAATGAACTATGAATAAGATGCTTGGCCCTTCAAGGGAATATGCAGAATGTGTAAGAGAAGCAGGTTCTGATCTACAAATATAGATGGAAAAGGACAACAGGCGATGGTGTACACATGTTCAAGGATGGAGGAGTTTCGCTTATGAGAAACACACGTTGAATGAAGCTCCTTATTAAATTGCAGGGGAAGCCATTTATATTCCCGCCACTAGGTGGCAGAGATACCTACAAGTCAACTATGGGAAATAACCAGGACGAAAGAGTAAATGGGTCTTTAACCTCACCAATTTTTATTTAAAGTACTGTTTGTGACCCTGCAAAAATAGCTCATCTGATTATTGTCTTCCATCTGGCCACATTTGTGAATCTTGCAGCAAGGGTCTCATCAGCAGTGCAGCACCCTTCCACATAAGGACCGTGCACATTTGGTTCTGGAGACAGAAAAGCCTCACCTGTTGATGCTCCCTACAGTATCTGCCAGGGAAACTCTAGTATGCACCATTACTATTATAAGCCCCGCTTTGTCCAGATCATTAATAAAAATTCAGAGTTATCTACGACACAGTGTAACTCTGCCCAGCTCTTATTCACAATCTCAGTGATGGGCTAGGATAAAGTACGCAGTAACACGAAATACCTGTATGAAAACTCAGGTCAAAAGGAGAAGGGAGGCAATGGGTATGGCCCAGCCTCTTCCTTGCAATGGCAGGCGAAGACAGGTGCGGCCTTGGCCCCATCCTCACCAGGGTTTGGGACCCGATGTGTCTCGTGGTATCACAGCACGCTGAGGAGCGCTTCCTGGTCAAGTTGGCCCCTCCTGGAGTTGCAGTGATGTCTAGGGACTGAAGTCCCCATTGCAGTAGTCCTGAAGCTCTGCTAGATTATCTCACGCCCGCAGGATCCCAGCACACTGAAGAGCGCTTCCTGGTCAAGTTGACCCCTCCTCCTGAAGTTGTGGTGATGGCTGGGGGCTTTAGTCCCCATATGGCAGTCTCGAAGCTCTGCTAGAGTGCTCGGAGCCTGCTGGATCCCAGCGTGCTGAAGAGTGCTTCCTGGTTGAGTTAGCCTCTCCTCCTGTAGTTGCAGTGATGGCTGGGGGCAGTAGTCCTCCTTGCGGCAGTATCGAAGCTCTGCTAGAGCATCAAATGCCCACTGGGTCCCAGCGCACTGGAGAGCGCATCCTAGTCAAGTTGGCCCCTCCACCTGGAGGTGTGGTGATGGCTGGGGGCTGTAGTCCCCCCCATGGCAGTCTCGAAGCTCTGCTAGAGTTCCCTGAACCTGTTGGATCCCAGCGCACGGAAGAGTGCTTCCTGGTTGAGTTAGCCTCTCCTCTTGGAGTTGCAGTGATGGCTGGGGCAGTAGTCCCCCTTGCGGAAGTATTGAAGCTCTGCTAGAGCATCAAATGCCCACTGGGTCCCAGCGCACTGGAAAGTGCTTCCTGGTCAAGTTGGCCCCTCTTCCTGGAGTTGCGGTAATGGTTGGGGGCTGTAGTCCCCCCCTATTGCAGTCTCGAAGCTCTGCTAGAGTGCCCAGAGCCTGTTGGATCCCAGCGTGCTGAAGAGTGCTTCCTGGTTGAGTTAGCCTCTCTTCTTGGAGTTGCAGTGATGGCTGGGGGCAGTAGTCCCCCTATCAGGAGTATCGAAGAGGAGTATCGAAGCTCTGCTAGAGCATCAAATACCCACTGGGTCCCAGCGCACTGGAGAGCGCTTCCTGGTCAAGTTGGCCCCTCCTCCTGGAGTTGCGGCGATGGCTGGGGGCTGTAGTCCCCTCCCGGCAGTCCCGAACCTCTCCAAGAGCGTCCTAAAAGATGTTCTTCATCATCATGACAGCATAATGTTTGACAATGCGTGCACTTGGTCCCCATGTGTTAGTAACAGAAAATCAACAAAGGGGGGGAGGGACCGGGAGGTTAAAGGTCCAGTGTACGGTCTCCCATATACGTCATAAGGACGTTTGACGGGAATGCGCTCCGGAGGGTAGGTTCCCGGCTGAGGACCGCGCCCAGATAATATATGTGCATTCCTTGGGTTCGCGCTTCCTATGGAGCCATCCCCCCTAATTGGGTACGGGCGCCCTTTGTAGATGTCACTTATTATATGCAAGTGATTTCTCTTCTAAATGCGAATTGGAGAAGCGTTACTCTGGTCCTGAAGAAGCGTCATCGGATCCATCTGGACCAACAGACGCAAAACATGTTGACCTTTTGGTAGAGGCACCACACTTTTTGGGATCCTCTAAGTCTATTTCGAAAGCTATTGAGCATTATACTCAACTTCTGCTTTCCTTCTGTGTATTTTTTAATCTTGGTCGTCACTTCTGTTTTCTGATTAAAATTATGATGGAGGTTGGAAGTGATTAACCAATTTTAACTTATTTCCTTTTTTTGCTATCCTGTTTTTGGCCTAACAATCACGGCTGATAGCTCCCTTCTTGGGAGCACATCAGGCATTGCAGTGCCGGCCTGACGTTTAGCAATTCCCGATGATGATGCCTTGCATCCAATGTGATGCATGAGGGCCTTGCTCTAGAACATCTTGGCTGTCCTGAACTTTTTTGCTCTTCAGGAACAGTGTACTCTTTATGTGTTTTTACCCCATGTGTTAGTGACAGGAAAATAGCTTTTTGCATGCATTTGGGTCCATTTTTTCTCTTGCCTTCTTCATGGGAAACAAACCCTATTTATTGCTTGTGCTTTGCGGTCTAAATTTAGCAAGTGCAGAGTGGCCTTTGTAGGTCAGCTGAGCATCGCGCAAGCACGGCTTTTCTGACCTGTTGTTATCTATGTGGTCTTTTAACCACGCCCACCTCGCGCCCATCACTACCACTTGTTCAGGGGCTTGCCTTTCAAAAATCTTTTGATGACATTGATAAATGCTTTACGTTTGTCCGTCCTTGGGGCAGTTTTATTACAGCCTTGGGGACCGACCCTGCTACATGGATAATTACATGTTTGCCGATGTGTTTGACTGCGAGCGAACTTCTTTTTCCTTTTGTGTGTCTCCGTCACGCTCACGCTCATGGTGGCTGTGGTGCTTTGAATAGACTTGCTTATGTCAACTGTTTTACTTTCCATTTTCATTTTATGTGTTAAGAAAAGCCCAGTTAGTAATTTACAAGGCTAATAGCTCTAACTCGAGCGAACGCGACACCCATTGCATTGCAAATCCTTGTTACATTTGCAGCAACTATAATACCCTGATGCATGCATAGCAGTAGGCTCCTTCCTGAAAAATGCAATTCGGCTGCATAACTCAATGTTGTTTTAATATCTGTTTTTTCAGGTTTTTAGATAGTCACTCTTTTTAGCCATGCTTTTATTGTTCCTGTACGTCATATTTTATTCACATGTTTTATCTATTTATGAATTCATGTGTTTGTCTTATGTCTTTTATGGTCTGCTTTAAAAGTGGTCACACAAAGATTTAATTGAATTAATTTCACAAATCAAGATCACAGATGCCCATAAGAGAAAAAGGCAAGCAAATTTACGGCCTGATTCACAAAAATTTCACAATACTGGAATTAATAATGGAAGATATACATCCCATGAGGCAAAGTGTTTGTAAATAACATTTAGAGCATGTCATTTATGTCAGACAGAATTTCTATACACGATGCTCAGACACAAACATCTGAATATTGTTCCCTGTGGTCAAGTAAATGAATAGATTCCCTATCACAAATTTCATGTTTAACCAGTAGTTCTTATTTAATTGCTGAGCGATATTGTCATGGAAGTGCCTCAACAACTGGAACATGATGACAGCATGTCTAGTCTTTTTTATATCTTTTGTATAAGGTTCAGAAATTACAGTGCCTAAAGATGGCTAAAATTGTGGTATGTAGAAATAAGTGTGTTGTGTAGGCTCTCATTATTTTAATGAGACGACAGGATTTCAAGTGGCAGAATCGCCTGCGGTGTGGGAGGCTGAGTCTGAGCCACTACAGGTGACACCTGTCGCTACAATCCGGATACTGCTCTGGCTAACTAGCAGTGCCTCATCTCTACCCAAGGGCAGGGATGAATGGGCAGCCGAGCGCATGAAATAACTGGTTTCTCAGGGAAGCCGTGGTCACTCAGGTCTCATCTGTTTCTCTCGGTTACATTAGTCTCACATGCACAATGACAAACAGAGGCAGTATATATTTTAATAATGCTGTAATAAAGCAACTGCATCTTAGATAGCAAAGCGTGGACTGCAATAACCAGAAATATATAGCATGACAATGTTAAAATTGTGACAAGGAGAGTAAAACTTAAAAATAATGCTACCATATTGTCACTATAGTCAATAGACTAATTCCTACCTAGGCTATGATAGAACACAGCGTGTTAAGCTCTAATTCTGCCCTTCAGGTTCCCCTGGGAAGACATCATCCCCCATACCTGAGCAAAGGCCTGAAGTCTGCATAAGCAGCTGTAGCGAAGCTTTCAGCAAGCAGCATACAGTCGTGGTTCTCTGGCTGGAATCTCCCTCTAACGTGTAAGAGACAGGGAAGAGTTTTTATAATAAAACAGCTGGTGTTCTAAGAAAATGTCCCTACGTAAGGATGTGTTTTTTCTATGAATGTCAGAGCCTAAACTTATACCACGTTCACCGGCAACGTATCTTGCTGCAGCCTTGGAAGAAGCACAGAGTGAGCAAGAATGTCTTGTTTGAGAACAGAGTGCTGACCTGGGCAAAAACAGTTGGATAGAGAGAAAATAAAACAAGACTGTAAAAGTGGTTACTGTAACAATAATTAAGCAAAGCAAAATAAAATATATCTAAGTTAAAGTGCACAGCGGCAGGCCTGGTATGTTGAAATAACATGCATGAAGCTATAACTAAAATGGCTACACAACAAGTGGTTACTTAAAAATAAGCAGTTAATAGTTACATTTAGGAACCCTGAGTACATATTCCTCTGCTGGGAGTCCACCAACATGCTGTTCATCTCTGCATCATGATGTTCCACTTCAGGTGCTTTATAGCATACACTGACTCTGGTTAATACTACAGGCCTTACAAGCAAATGATTAGAGAAAAAAGACAGATCCTTTAAATGGAACTTCATTAACAGATGTATAATTGACACAGTGATAGCAGCTGTAGGTTTAAACCTAGGTACGGAGGTGTTGAATAGGGCATTTGAGGCAACTTACAAAGTACCTGCACGGAAAGCATTAACTCTGAGAGGCACACATTGTACAAGATCTCATAATAGATGTCTCTTCAAAGAGAAAATTAGGAAATTCACTTCTCTATTTACATACTTTAAGGACTACACAGCAGCCTTTCAACAAATGACCTTGCTGTACCTGCCAACACGTGTTTCAAGCTCAAACTAGTCACTCTTCGGGGTCATATACAAGAACACAGCAAAGAGTCTTGTGAGGTTTTTAAATGTTGTTAGTAAATTTCGAAAATTCCACCACTTGAAGAAACATTTATTGTAAATTCATGTGCGGTGTGAGCCCCTGAGTGGAAAGTAGGTATTTCTAGAAACGTTCTTTATAGTTTCAAAGTGGTTGTTAGTATCCGCTCCTCACACTGCAGCCGTGGACTAAACAAAGATGGCCGTGTAACCTTTTTTGATGCATAGAGCATTGATAAGGCAACATTGCTCAACATATGAGGCAACAACTATGCTTGAGGTGGTTTTGCTGAGCATTTCTAACCATATTTGCCTAACAAAAAGCTACATTGGGCACATGGAGCTAAAATTCCGCACGGGGAGTCTGATGGGTCATTTGAAGCTATGCACATACATATCACAAGGTTATAACACTTGAAGGATATTTGGGGCTATGCATTAGCATTTTAACTGTGCTGAGTGTTCGGTGTACTGCCTGAGAATATGAGGCATTATCTGAACATTTAGGGGGAAAAATGATTACTTGTGAATGTGATTTGGTATTTAGGGCTGAGCACTTTGGGATGTGGCGGGGTGTTTAAGACAGTGTTTGTGGTTCCGCTTAAAACATATGAAAACTGTGCTTGCCATATAAAGGCATTACCAATGTATGTGATGGCTGTGCTCCATCTATATCATGGATGCACCATGTGCATATCATCGCAACAACCTCTTTTATGTATGAGTGGTTACAAAACCTGTTATAGCAACTGATCAATGTCAATGGACACTTCACACTTCCTGTGACATCACTTCACTTCCCCTGATGCCATCGATGGTCAATGAGGCCTTTTCTGCCTTTCATGCCATTTTGGTGATCTAACATTCATTGACCTTGGCAGATCATCTTCCTTCATGATATGAAACATGCTATCGCAAAGAGACAAGGCTCACTATTCTATCTCTCACATACAGAGAGAAGTCTTGGTGATTTTTCATAACTGCACTTCACTAACTTGTTGGCTGAATGGATACTTTACTGCTTATCCTCATCCCTCGTGAGAATAAGATGCCTTAGAGAAACTAACGCTCTCTAACTCTCTACTTTCCTCCTGGCGTGGCAGGGTGGTATGCTTGCCGCATAACCTCTACAGTTAGCAACACAGTTAGCCATGTATTTGAAGCCAGAGGACATTAGTGTTTCCTCCCCTGAGTGAGTGAGCAGACCTTTGTACCGAAGCACTATGATATGAATCGTCTTGAGGCACTTTGGCTGAAAAAGTGTCACCACAGGCTGAGTGTGCTATGTGTTGTCTCACTTCGGTAGCTTAAGAATTGGACTAACAATGGGAAGACGTCAAAAGGAAACTTTCAGTCTGCGCTTTCAGGCAACAGGCAAGCAACAGAAAGTGTGTGACGTATTCTTGTATACCTGGTACCAACACTTGAAAACTCTGTATTACATAGCTCTTGAAGCAGTTATGGTCCATCCATGAGGTAGGTGTTTGCCTATGAGTTGGGTATGGTAAAGGGCCTATGGACTTAATCCTCATTAAGAGTGACAGAATACATTACTCCTTCAAAGAATGTACTCTGTATTAGAGACATCACTCAGATGGTTATTGTCTTCTTTACATGTCAGCAATATTTCGTTAAACCTGTTTGCTAACACTTTCCTAGCTTTTTCCTGTGTTTGAGGGTTATTGAGCTTTAGTGCATTCACTGCTCCCTGCTGGTAAGTATTTGCATGCTTTGTTTCTACTCTTCTGCTTTTCATTTTAGAAGGTTCTTCAAACATTTGTAATAACTGCTCAGGTGTCGGGTTCCATCTGGGAAGTTCCCTCCCCCACTCGACCTTTGTCATTCCTGATCCACCTCCGCCTCTCTGTAGCACCTCTGTCACCCAATCAGCTCTTGTCTGTTTAGATCTAAAGCACACCCTGGTCTGCCATGCCTTCTTATATATGTCCCATTAACATGACAAGCTATGTGTATTCAGGGGCAGCCCCTCCGCTATGGTGAGGAGCGGGCCCCACTAACAAAAAGCCGAAAAATAAAGAGATAACAAAAAATATTTCTGCCTTTGTAGAACGGGGCAGGGCCAGCCTCCTCCGCGTCAAGCAGAGGAAGAGTAGTATGTGTGCTTCTAAGTGCCCATGTCAGTTTGGCTGGCCGTCCGAGACCAGCCAAACTGATATGCGCACATAGAAACTCTCCACCCAGCTGTATTTTACAGCCGGGTGAAGTCCAAGCGCAGTGCCCCACTCCCTCCCTGAGCAGCCATTCGCTGTGTAACAGCATGAGAGAAGAGTCGTGATTGGTTGGGGAGGAAAGCACACAAGACGAGACGGCTGGCTGGAGCGGCGGAGGGGCAGGTAAGTCTACTTATTTACTTTTTTAACTGCCCCCTCGTCCCCTGCTCCGTTCGCCCCAGACCCCCACCTCTTCCTGGCAGCCGCCGAAACTGATGAATTTACCACCATTCCATTTTAAGTTATTACCAAATGTACAAACTTGCATCATGCGCAATGGCAGGTTCTTAAATCCATGTTTGGCTACATAAAAAACGGA
Organism: Pleurodeles waltl; assembly: GCF_031143425.1. Taxonomy (NCBI): domain Eukaryota; kingdom Metazoa; phylum Chordata; class Amphibia; order Caudata; family Salamandridae; genus Pleurodeles; species Pleurodeles waltl. Next base: position 178,113,270 of record NC_090437.1, read on the forward strand.
CTAGAGCACCCCAAAAACAAGATAGAAGGGAACAAGAGCCACATGCTTCGCTTGAACACAATTGCATATTGGAAGAGCAATTTAATGTGAGAAGGCACTCCTTTTGCTTTACACAGAATTCATGATGCAAAAGGCCTTTACCCTCTATGAAGTTTCAGTGGTTAGCAATGTCACAGCAGTGAGGCCAACACAAGTAGCACCAATATAATTTGTAAATGGGCTTCGAGATCCAGTAGTGTAGTAGTGTGTCATGGACCCTAGTGCAAGGAGGAAATTGGCCATCTGGCTGCTTTTTTGATAATAAAATTCAACATTAACCAGTATCCCATGGGCCCCTTCATGCCTCTGGTACCTGCTGCACCAATAGAACCTACGCCCCTGTTGCGATGGGCATTACCTTAACATAAATGTCACTGCATTTTCTATGACTGAATGAGTACCTAAAATCATTATGACATACACAATTACCTGAAAGAAACACACTTATCTAAGGCAAGAGAAAAACTGAAATATTTAACATAGAAAACACAGTGATCAGTCACAGAAAGAATGAAAACGTAAGCAGACGAATGTGAAATAAGCATTGGAAAGACAATAGGTTTGGTGTTGGCTGCCAGAGTCCTGGCTTTGTCAGTGCTGGTTTTGTCATTATAAAACAATTATTGGCTAAAAGCAAAAATATTTTTGTCTAAAAAACCATGCATTGCCATAGTACCCTCTGGCCCTCAAGGGAACCATTTTGTGAGTTGACATGTTCCTTGTGAAAGTGCAGAATGCCATCACTTCCAGTGAAGTTAGCCATTTGCTGAAATGAGCTGACCCCATGACCTCACAATGCAAGCTGCCAGAGCCAGCAGCCAGGAGAAAGACAGGTCAAATCCCAGGGCATAAGAGAGCAGCTAAAAGAATGAAAACAATATATTACTTTTCTTTCCTTTGCTCTGTTTTTCTAGCTTTACCATGACAAGCAGAATGGAGATGTGTATTGCAACATTTTTATTTTTTGGCATTCCTTAGGTAACTATACAAAAGTTCAAATATTTTTAAAATATTTGTTAAATGTTTCTATAATTCCGAGCTACTGTGCCTTTAGTAAAACAAACTGAATTGTACTAAACAGATACTAATATTTTTGCATCAAATATTTAACCGCATTTTTTATATGTTTAAGCTTGCACTAGAGCTTCTATTTTTATTCTTCATGCTTGCAAACACATGCTTTTTTTCATATAAAAGAGCTACGCACCAAGAATTTAAGAGGTTTGCAGGAAAGGTAGTGACGTGACTATGTATTACAGGGAATAAAATACCTTTCGCCATTCATGGTAAGGATATTCCAAGTCACCTCAAAATTCCACAAACTTATAAAGAAACTCCTCTGTGACTTGTGACATCCATATAATGTATGGCAGGGGAATATTTATTCCTTATATATAATTTTAGTAAAATCAAAAGGTATTGGCTAACTACAAACCTAAAAAGAAAAAGTGTCATCTGGAAGATAGCACCGAATTTAAGGAAAAGAAGCATAGCTGGAAACCACTTTGAGTGTTAAATATGCTCCACGGGCAAAAAAAAAAAACACAGGCCAAAATCAGGGCACAGTCCTCTAGATTAAATTTGGCTCCATCACACGACCGTTTCATAGTCTCCCATCCTTGTTCAGAGAAGGGTATATCATTGAACAGTCAGCCGTGTTTTATCACCTCCCTGTAGGAGTCCACGCCCTATTTTGGCATGCTGAAAAATACTGTTCACAGAAAAAAAGATAATGCACCATTGAAAAGGCAAAGTACACTCTGGCGAGACTCTGCGCACCGGTCCTGGTGTAATGCTGATCGCAGCATTATGCAGTAGTCGTATTTCAACAAATGAACATGCTGCAGAAATAAACAAGTAATATGAAATAGACACCAAACAAGAAAATTCAAGAAAAATGGCAATCTAATGTCAGAAGTAGCCAATAAGAAAAGTATAAAAATACATCCTGGTCACCTTCTGCCATCACCATTAATGTCAGTCTCCTCTGGGACATGGAAAGTCCATTAGTACTGTCAGAGGTGGCAATGTCTCCAATTAGTGTCCTACCCAGCATTCCCAGCGCCCATCAGTGATACCATCACGGTGAACAAAGTCTCATGGAAATAGTAACTTAATACCACTCCAATCCAATTTGATGCGTCTTAACTGACATGGTGAGACTTACTCGTGTGAGGTGCCTCTTCTGGAGCGTATATCATTGCATATTCAATACTGCTTTAATTACCACCAGGGAATATATGAAGGTTAAAGACAATTAGATCACAGCACGGAAACTGGCTTGTTTTAGGTTACATTTAAGCGTGTTGATGGAATAATGCAATTTAAACTACATGTGTCTCAGCCAAGCGACGGCTTCAGCAAGCTTCGTCTTAGTCACATCCAATGTAATTAAACAACAAAATGGAAGAGAGTCTAAGAGTGGTAAATTAAGAGTGGAATAATTCTGAAATCTACTTGTTCATCAGATATTTTTGGACTGCTGAAAAGCACAAGTGAGGCAAAACGTGCACACCCAACTCTGATGTAAGACCAACCTTGGTTACTGTGTTAAAGGTTGACCCCAGCAGGGGCGAATAGGTGGACGATTATTGTGGTATCATGGGTCTAATACTATCCCGTGGAGGCTTCTGTAGAGAATTGTTTACTAAAAAATCTGCACCGAAAATATTGTGCCAGTGTGACACTTTACCACGGAATTGCTATTGTGACATGCAAGGCCGTGGCGGCCATCTTCAGTATCTTGTTAGACAAACACTCCTGCATGCTGCTGCCTCCTTTAAACTTCTCACAGCCCACAGACAGTGAGCAGGAGCGCCAAGGCCCAGTGCCATCACACCATGCTGATGCCCACTGCCCTGTAGGCACAGTCCGTAGCTTCTGCCTGCATTCCTGCACGCTGCATGGTGAGCAGGCCTTTCATTATTGTGAAAGTCAAAAATGTTGCTGGTGGGTGGGGACTTGTATCTGCTTCCCGAGTCCAACAGCACCAATGCTTAAGTGTCAGTGCCAAAGTAAGCCACGTGCAATAATGCGGCATGTGGTGTCATAAAATACACACCAGGTTTCAGCATGTAAAGTGCCAGATTGCTTTCTGTGCCAAGATGCTTTCTGTGCATTAAGTACAAATGCAGACAATCCCCACAATTAGTCATGTAAGGGCGCATTACATGAGCGGAGTCCACACTTTTTGTAGTCCCCCTTCATGTTGTGGATTAGGTAGATGCACAGTGGTGCAGTGGTGGTGGAACAATTTTCTGAGCAAGGGTGCTGCTATTAATGTAATAACACTGAAGTCACGGGGACTGTGGATTGTGAAAAACCCAAGCATCACACAAAAAACAAGTTTAGGAAATGTGCATGTCCGTTCAATCGGAGAGTAGTAAGGGTATAATATGTAATCGGTGGTGCATTGTAGACAGCACCTTTTCCGTTGAAGGGCCATTACATTTACAAAGATATACAATTTTACTGGTAAAACTATACAGTGCACAAATGATAATGTGAAAAAATCAAACAAAAACGTTTCATTTTTCGTTTTTGTAATGCATCTCGTTTTCCTTTAAAGAAAACGGGCTGCATTACCAAAAAAAAAAAAAAGAAAACTGCTTTATTAAAAAGCAGTCACAGACATGGTGGTCTGCTGTCTGCACCAGGCCACCATCCCTGTGAATGCCGCCACTCGCAAGGGAGATGCAAATTGCGACCCACCTCATTAATATTAATGAGGTGGGCCTTTGCGGCCCCGTTGCGAGTCGCAGATGGTGTCAGGGACACCATCCTACATTCCAATTTGCGACTCGTAAATTGCGAGTCGCTTTGCCTCGCAATTTGCAAGTCGCAAATTGGATTCTTCCTACATCTGGCCCTAAGTCCTGTATCGTAAATAAATCCAAACTAAGGGGCTGATTTAGTTATTGGCAGATGGGATACTCCATCACAACCGTGACGGATATCCCATCCACTCAAATCTAAATCCCATTGAGTAACTGTGCGTCAATATCTAAATCAGGCCGACCTCATCTTGAGTGCTGTGTCCAGTTTTGGAGGCAACATTTACTGTATTGTGTTTACTAATAGAGGCTGTATGTTGCATATTGTATCAAATTCTGAGACTACTTGTTGTTCCTTGTTGTAAGGGTCATCTATGCATATTGTATAGAGCTCTTTAGGGCTCATTTGAATTAGTTTGTGAAAGTGTTTGTTTAATGATGGATGTGTTTCTGTGCGCAAATTTGTTTAAATGAGTGAGTCAATGAATATATGTGGTTGTAAAGATGAGAGCTTGTAACAGGAAATGGATTGATGTATGAGTGGAGTGGGTAGTGATTGAATGGGTAAGTGGGTGATGGAGTTAGAGGGTAGCTGAGATGGTATATGCGTAAATAAGAGAGTGAGTGGATGGATGGATCGATGGGTGAGTATGTAGAAAAAAAATATTTTCACAATGCCATTTCACTGAAATCAACAATCGAACATAACTGAATTAGTTAGTAAATGGATGAATAGTACAGTGGGTGAATGGATACATGAGTGAGTCGAATGGGTGGGTGGGTGATTGTGAAGATAGTTCAGTGTATGGGTGATCAGTGAGTGATAGATGATTGGGTGAGGGAATGGTTGAATGGTTCCATGAAAGGATGAGTGAGCTCTCAATTCGTGGTTGGTTGGGTGGATTAATGGGTGTACAGGAGCAAAATTGGTGGATCAATATGTACACCAGGCTGCTTTCATTTGGAGAAGGGTGCTTACAAAACAAGTTGCCAGCTCAGCAGTTGACACGTGCCGACATTGAAAATGGCAGCGGGGGCAGAGACACCAGTTCTTATGGTGAGCTCCCAAAATGGAGTTCTAAAAACTGCCCATAAAATAAGCACTAACAGTTAGCAATATGAGCATCCGGGCGATGGAGGGCAAAAAGGATATATATACATGGACTGAGGTCCAGGAAAACGGCACTGGGGTCACTCATGGGCAGAAATCCTTGTTGGTCAGTGAGATTTAAAGGTGATTACAGAGAAAAAGGTCCTCTGGCGGACTCATGTTTGAACATAGCTGGGTTGCGTCTTTTTAAGAGCAAAATAGCAAAAGGGGTACAAATATCAGTGCGCCATGTTTACAGTATTAGCTGCAGTGGAAATGTCAGTGCACCGATCCTTGAAGTACGATTTGTCACTCCCTGCCCAAGTTCCCTCTTTCTTGCATTATCAGTGCATTAGTTTGACCTAGTTGCAAGTGCCACTACAGCCAAGCTAAAATCCTAGCAGTTCGTTTGATGGCAACTTAGAAAAAAAACACACTGCTTAAAGGTCTTCAAAATATGTAACCTGGGCATCTGGATTTCACTCTTAATGAGTGAGCTACTGAAGTTAGTGCCATTTCTACTTCACCTCCGTGTCCCCAAATGATGTTTATTTTATGTTACCATGTGTTAGGTTTTACAAATTAAAAGATCTTTCTCTAGAAAAATGATTTTACGGAATAGCACGAAATAAGTTATCTTCGGAAACGTATGGTTTTGCCTCTGAAATATGTTAACGACTATATTTCCGTGGAGCATGTTATCATAAGATCTGTCTGTAAATCGAATGCTGCTGAAAGATTGAGTATGTCACTGAATAGGAATACTGTTTCCACTCCACTTATCTTTCATCCGAGCCACAGTGTAATTGACCAATCCCACACACAGGTATCATGATGATAAATCAGCTCCTACCTGGTCCCGTGATTTATTAGGGCATAGCTGCACCCTCCGCTCCACTCTGATCAAAGTTTTCTAGCACCACCGTGTCATGCCTAACATAAACTCTGATGTGCATGATTTCCAGCCCTTGTACAGAGGTCATCATGCGCATCTTAGTCTCAAATTTAGAGCAAGCCCATCTGTGCTTCCTTAATTATTAGTACTACACAAGCAATGTAGGTTTGTGCCTTATATCAGTGCTGTAGCAGTTTGTTATATATACTTATTTTCACTGAAAAAAAACAAAAGTTAACATTTTAGATAGGTGAAATGGTGAGTAACAACGTAATGTTTTAAACTTTAAAAAAAACACAGAAATTAACTCATTATATTTATAGTTATCTCAAGTAACTGTATCTCGAGCCCTAAGTTTACTAGAACTCACTCCCTCTCCATGCACAGTTTTCACACTAATATTCCCATTGCAAATGTTGCAGTGATATTATCAAAGATGTCCTAGAAGACGTCATAAGTGACATAATATGTGGTGCAATTAACAGTGCTTGCCAAGGGTGTGAGTTATAGTTACCTTAGGGCAAATGTTATAGTTTCTTGAAATAACTATAAATATAAAGTGTGAATTTCAACGGTTTTTAGAGTTTAAAACGTGTTGTTGTTACTGAACATCTCACCTAAGTATAGTGTTACATTAACCTTTGTTTTTTCCAGCTAATTTCTCTGTTTTTTAAAAATAAAGTAATATTTTATTACCATATGAAAAGCCAACCCCTGCCGTGGGTGTGCAGCTCGGGTGTTAGCCGCAGGGCCAGGCATGTGGAAAGGCTCTCTGGCCAACCCACCACAGGCAGCAAACCCCACACTGCGAGGCTGGCTGCAGGGCCTGGCCTGCAGCCAAGCCCTGTGCCCAACCTACCTGAAGACAGCCAACCACCCGCAGTCTGCTAATCCCATGTTAAAGGAGAGGGCATGCAGCCCCCTTCTCTAAGCCTTAATAGGCACCAGGGACCCAATCCCCAGGGCCACATTTCATTAAAAAGGGGAGGGAGACCATGTGCCCCCCCCAGCCTCATTAGGCCCTATGAGACCCCATCCCTGGGGCTAAATTCACTTTTAAAAAACAGAGGAGGACCATGCGGATCCCTTCCCTGAGTTTCATTATACCCCAGGGACCCCAGTCCCCTGGAGCCAAATTCGCTTTAAGAAGGAGATGGGGCCCCTCCCAGAGCCTCCTCATGCCCCAGGGACCCCATCCCTTGGGGCCAAATTCAATTTAAAAAGTGGAGAGGACCAGGGGACCCCCTCCCCGAGCCTTCAAATGCCCTGAGAACCCATTCCCCGGGGTTGTAGCTTATTTGAAAGAGGAGGGTGACTGTCCAGATCCCTTTTGAGAGCCTTCTGGGGCCCCAGAGAACCCTATCCCACAGGGCCATATTTTGTTAAAAAGTGAATGGGGACCACGCAGCCCCCCTCCGCAAGCTTTCATAGGCCTCGGGGACCCCATCCCGGGATATATTTTATTAAAAAGGGGAGGGGGTGTGCAGACCCTCTTCTTGAGCCTTCTCTTGCCATGAGGACTCCATCCCCCAGGGTCACTCTTTATAATAGGTGGGTGCCCTGGTGCCCACCCAGGGCACCCACCAATTAACACTTTGGGGGCCGCAGTGGGAGCTGAAGGGACCCCGCGGCCCCAGCTGGCTCCTCGCATGATGTCAAAGGTGGCATTGCTCCCACCTGGAGGAAGTACCTGTTTTTTTGCATGCTCCCTCCTGGCGGAAGCAAAATGTGCTTTGTTTCCCTGCCTGCAGGATTGCGGTTACTAGTCTGCTCTAAGCCAATGGGAGCTTTTTAAATCTCGTATCAGCAGGGAGCACACTTATATGTTTGATTTAAAAATGCTCCTGTCAGACGAGAGCAAACATATGTATCCCTGCTCACACCAGCGCAGCCAGGAAAACAACTAATGTGTCCCAGGGGTGGGCTCCCTGGGACACAGTCACTGAGTCAGCCCTAAGTGATGGGGTCTCCGAGACCTTTTTAAGGCTCAGGAAAGGGAGCCACATGACCTCCCCTTCCATTTAATTTACATTTCAGACCTGGGGGATGGAAGTCTCTGGGGCCTAATTAGGAGGGTGGGGGCCCACACGCTCCCTCCTTTGATCCACTCCTCGGCTCCAGGGTATGTGGTCCAATGTTTCTTCTAATTATTTTTTCCTGAGTTTGGAACCAGTACGATCGTGAACACACTTTTCACAACTGTGTGCGAAATAAAGAGCAGTGATGAGTCTCTGTGCTGCCGACTATGCTGACTAATCTTCCATATCTGAGGGTGGTGACAATGAACGTAGATAGAGAGTTGTCAGCTACAGGAAGCTGTGAAGACCCAGCCAAGATGATTATTGTTAATAATTGAAGTATAAAATCTTACATCTGGTGTGTCCCGTGTGAGAATTCGCTTAATGTTCTATATATAAGGTGAATTATATTTGTGAATGATGGGTACACTTTACTCGAAACTGGTGCTTGAAAATCACTGTAAGAGAATACTTTAAATATGCACCACATTCTACACTGCCATCTCCTCAGGGTGGCCTATTGTTTAAGCAAGTTGCTCTTTTATACACAGTACTCACAATGTTGAGTGACAGTGATCAGTCAACCCCCAATCAGAGCTGTCTTTTTCAAAGGTGCATGTGCAAAGTGCTAATAAATGTTGTTCACGCTTCAACATGCTCCAGAATAATGCTAGGATCATGGCTTTAAGGACACAGAAAGTTTTGGAACAGACCACTCTACAAAAGAGTTCAATGCAGACCTAAGCTTCACATATTTAGACGTGCAATGAATGGAATGTTTGCTTTGAATCTTGGAGACATTTTCAGACAAATTTCTAGCATGAGAGCTCCTGCAGAGTGAGACAACACCCACCTACACTTCTCAGTGCACAACTGTGACACTTCCTAGCGCATTTTAATAGGCATGCCTTTTACAGTTTCAGCTCTCTCTATTTTTTTAAGTGTTATATAGTGCAAAGTTAACCCAGAGGTATTGGAGCACTTTACATGAGCACCCGTTGCATTACACATGCTGTACCAGTTGTAGTGCTCCTGCACTGATCTGCTGGCTTAGCGGATGAGTTTGTCAATGACCAAATTATGCAACTGTCACCAAGGACAGATAGATACCTAGACGAAAGATACCTTTTCTGCACGCTCTGTTGTTCTTCATGTGCGGCAGGCGCCCAAGCATGCAGCTTAGATGGAACACAGATGGAGTCCCTGTGGCTTTTCAGGCTTGAAGAAGGGGCCTGTGTGGCCCATCTCTCTTTTTTAGTACATTGTGGTCCCAGGGATGCCCCCTTCCTTATTTTTTTACCTCAGCCCTTGGGTATGGGGTCCCCTGGGTCTCTCAGAGGCTCAGGCAGGGAAGCCATGTGCCCCTTCCCCCAAAAATACAATATTTCGCATCCCAGGCCCTGACCCACTTTGGGGGATTTTAATTAAACAAGCATGGAGCACTTGTTTTTTTTTTCATTTTGCTGCAATTTTGGAGTGTAACGTTTTAAAAAAACTTTTTGGGGCCCCAGTGGGGTCTCTCTGGGACACCATGACCAGGTCTAGGTGGTAACGGTCTCTCTACCTTTCTCCCTATATCTTTTTTTTTGCATTTGTTTAGGATCAGACTGAGTGCCAAGACCAAATATGGCTGCCACAACTTCCAGGATGATGTGGTGGAAGCCAGTGAGATCTACGGTGGAAATCTGCCAGCTCTGTGGATCCTTTGTGGCGTGATATATATATATATATATATATATACACAAATATATATACAAATATTTTTTACCTTAATTTCTCCAAAACTACTGAATGGATTTACACCAAAACACAAAAAGCACTCCAAGATCCAGCTTTCTGACAAACTTGATTTAAATTTAAATCTGTTCAGTGGTTTGGGCTATAGCTGTGTTTAAAGTTCCTATGGGAAACTTAATGGGAAAAACATGCTTTGTGAACTCCCTTTTTTCTCGGTCCCTGCTTGATGCATCACCTCAAAACATTTAATGTAAAAAAGTAGCACTCTTTTTTAAAGTTTCATGGGGATGTATCAAACGGCACCAACGTTTTTAGCAACACAATAAAGGCATTTCCTGTCGAAACATGATCCTAGCGATTACTACCCAGGGGTATAGTCAATGACAAAACCCAAAGGCTAAACCTTACTTTAAGTTATGAAAACTTAAAAAATACACTAACATTGCAAATTCTAAAGTTATAGTTATACCTCAAATTTAGAATGAACACACCACCTTTAAATGAATATAACTTTATTTATACTTTATCTACAAACTAAACTTAAACTACACAAAATTTTTGATTTCTACTGGAGTGGCGTACAGTGAAGTGAAATAGAGTGGAGTAAACAGCGCATAGTTGACTGGCGTTGAGTGTAGTTGCGTACATTGGAATTGCATATAGTGGAGTGGGGTACAGTGGAGTGGCATAGAGTAGATATCTGACAGTGAAGTGTTGTAGGGTGGAGAGGTGTATAACAGAATAGCATGCAGTGGAGTGGTGAAGAGTGGAGTGGCGAAGAGAGGAGTGCTGTAACGTGAAGTGTGGTAGAGAGCAATAGCATACAGTGGAGTGCCATGGAGTGGCGTAGAGTGGAGCGGCATACAGTGGAGTGAGGTAGAGTGTAGTGGCATACAGTAGAATAACATAGAGTGGAGTGGTGTAGAGTGGAATTGCGTACAGTGAAAAAGCATATACTGGAGTGGCATAGAATGGAATAGTGTAAAGTGGAGTGGCATAGAATGGACTGGTATAGAGTAGAATCGCGTATAGGGGAGTGGCATACATTGCAGTGGCATAGAGTGGAGTGGCGAAGAGTGTAATAGCATAGAATGGAGTGGCATGAAATGGAGTTGCATATAGTGGAATGGCCTAGATTGGTGTAGCGTGCAGTGGAGTGATGTAGACTGGAGTGGCATACAGTTGAGTAGCTCATCGTGGAATAGCGTGGAGTGGAGTGGCATAGAGTGGAATGGGGCAGAGTAGTGTGGAGCAGCAGAGAGTGGAGTAGCATACAGTGGAATAGTGTAGAGTGTGTTACAGTGGAGTGATATAAAGTGGAGTGCCTTCAAGTGGAATACAGTGTAGTTGCGTACAGTAGAATAGCATATAGTGAATTGAACTTCAGTGTAAGGGTGTACAGTGTAGTGGCGTAGACTGAAATGGCATAGTGTGCAGTAGAATAGCGAACAGCGGACTGGTGTAGAGTGCAGTGGCATAGAGTGAAATGTAGTAGTGTGGACTGGTGTACACTGGAATAGCGTACAGTGGCATAGAGTGGAGTGGTTTAGAGTGCAGTGTTGTAGCGTGGACTGGCATAGAGTGTAGTGAGGTACAATGTAGTGGCATACAGTGGGATAGCATACAGTGCAGTGGCATACAGTGGAGTTGTGTACAGTGGAATAGCGCACAGTGGAGTGAGGTAGAGTGGATTGGCATAGAGTGGAATGCTGTAGAGTGGCGTGGCGTAAAGTGGAGTGGTGTACATTGGAGTGGTTTAGAATGGAGTGCCTTACAGAGGAGTGGCACAGAGTGGAGTGGTGTACAGTGGTATACCGTGGAATGGAATATTGTAGAGTGCAGCGGGTGTAGAGTGTAGTGTGTTTGGGTTCAGTGGCCTACAGTGTAATAGCGTACAGTGAAGTGGCATAGAGTAGAGTGGCGTGGAATGGAATACCATATAGAGTGGAGTGATGCTTATAACTTAAAGTTTTAATTTACGCACCTTCTTCAAATGACTATAAGTCATGCATCCCTGTACACACTGTTGCCACCTCACTCGCCACACTTCATTAACTATAACGCTCTGTTCTACCATGCATTGCATTCTGACAGATCATCTCATTTGGGATGTCAAAAGTGTTTTTATGAAAGCTATGCTTTTGTATGCTATCAGTGATATAATATGCAAGGGTATAACCAGTGCAAGGAGATGTTGTGATCTGGCATTACTGACTGTCTGCATGTCCTGTATGTAAAGAAAAGCTATGATGTAGTAATGTGTCTTTGTATGCATGGACTCAGTGCCGTAGAATGTGGCATGTCTGCCATGTCCTGTGTGCAAAGAAACATTATGATGTAGTGATTTGATGTGTCTTTGTGTGTATGGACTGAGTGCCGTAGAATGTGGCATGTCTGCCATGTCCTGTGTGCAAAGAAACATTATGATGTAGTGATTTGATGTGTCTTTGTGTGCATGGACTGAGTGCTGCAGAATGTTGAGTGTGGATGCTATGAGAGGGTGATGATGCATAGATTGCTGGTGTCTGTGTGCGAGGTGAAGCGTGGGATCTGATTATAGTTGGAGGTAGATTGGAGCCTTTACTGGAGGTATCTGGCTGTGGCTGCTCAAGTGGGCCTCATAAGAAACAAAGAATGTACCTACTACCTGAGTGGCTCCAGAGTCCTGTGTTTAGGCCCTGCCGTCCAAACAGCCTTATCATGTTGGCCTAAGTGGTTTTTTTTAAAATTTAAAGTTGTATACCTTCTTTCTCTTTTGACGCGTTGGCAAACGCAGCTATGTAGAAAATGAAACTTATTATGACAAAGTTAGCAAGAAATGTGATCTTCCAAAGTCTAGTCTGTTTTCTTTTGGCTTGAAATATGATGGAAAGCCACCTGAGTAGACTGTATCTGTTTCAGACTGTTAATCAAAAGATGTGACCATCTAGCTTTCCAGGCTGTGCACAGCTAATACACTCCCTACTTTCCAAAAGGACGGATTATGCAGTCTCTTCTGGATCTAAAGCTGAGACAGTCGGAGGTTGAAAAGCGACCTTTGGCGTTGCCTGTGTAATCTATGTTATCTTCGAGACAGGTTTTTCAGAACTGCCCAGTTACATATTTCTATCTTCCAACAGTGGACAGTTTGGGGGGAAAATTGTGTTAGCTGCAAATTTCGAATCACCCTAATTTACACAAAGAATATGTTCTACATGAAAACTGAAAAAATATTTCTTCAAAGAAGGAATTCTTTCGAAAAACATGTTATTCTTCATAAAAATAGATTATTTATTGGAAAACGAACTAATTTGTAAAGAAATTATACTATTAAAAAATGATTTTAGTTAAAAACATAAGTGCCACTCGCTCCGATCCTCCCATCTTGCCTCGTTACTCTCAATGTGGCAGTGAGCTGATAGTATTTTAATCCAATTCACAATTTGCAAAAAAACACAAAAAATATTCCTGCACCCCTTCTCCCAACATTAAACCTTTGCAAGGATGGAGAGCCTCTTTGGACCAGATAGAAAAACATATCCGAATACAGCGGTTCAAATACATTCCGCAGAATAAGGTTTTGGTGGGGAGAAAGGAAAACAGTACATATAAATGCTTCCATTTTCTTACGATAATGGCATTACTCCTAGTCCTACTCCCTCGCCTTCCTTTTAACCAATGAGGCCTCCCGCCTCCCCCCTAGACCCTCCCTTCCCCTTTCAAAACCCGCCCCCACCCTTATCCCCTCCTGTACAAAAACCAAGCCCAAGCTGCAACTCGGACAGTCCGTACCGGGAGGGTGGGAGGGAACGGAAAAGGAAGGCGAGGGAGTAGGACTAGGAGTAATGCCATTATCGTAAGAAAATGGAAGCATTACCTCCCGTCTCTCCCTCGCCTTCCTTTTAACCAATGAGACATAGCAAGAAAAACACACAGGAGACGGACATCGAGTTGCAAGACCTTTATTTAATATCCTGCACCAAGAACATCCCCAAACATTATCTCATAGAGGAGAAGACCCGGTGACCTAACACCGACTCCAAACTACCCAAGTCCGACAGCCTATAATGACGCACAAACGTCGAAGGAGAAGCCCAAGTGGCGGCCCTGCAAATTTCCACCACCGAAGTCCCCTGAAGCTCTGCCACCGTCGCCGCCATGCCTCTGGTAGATCTCCCCTGAATCCCTAGAGGAGGAACCACCTCTTTCAAGGAATAGGCCAACAGAATTAAAGATCAAACCCACCGACTCAAGGAAGCCGTGGAAGGTTTCTCACCTTTGCGCGCCGGACCAAAATTAACAAACAGTGAATCCCCTTTACGAAAAGGAGCCACCACCCGCAGATACTCCAACAAAACCCTACGTACATCCAACGAATGCAAACGGACCTCCTCCCTTGATGAGGGATTCGGACAAAATGAAGGAAGGATGACCTCCTACCTGGAATGGAACGAAGAATTGACTTTTGGAATAAAGGAAGGCACTGGAACCAGAACCACCCTATCGGGAAAAATCTTACAAAAAGGAAAGGAACATGCCAATGCCCCCAATTCCCCCAACCAACGAGCCGAAGTAATGGCGACCAAAAAGAACGTCTTCAAAGATAGATGTCGCAAATCACAGTCCCCCAATGGTTCAAAAGGGGCCTCCGTCAACACATCCAAAACCAAAGACTGATCCCATGAAGGAAAAGAACGTACCGGGCGAGGAAATACATTAATAAGCCCCTGAAAAAATCTAGGCATCAATCGCCCTTCATCCTGAAGATTACGCCACGGTCCTCTGAATGCCTGAATAGCCGCCCACTGTACCCGAAGAGATGCCACTGACAACCCTAAATGAGCACCGTCCTGCAGGAACTGCATCACCTCAAAGATAGAAGCGCAGGTAGGATCCAACTCACGACTTAAGCACCAAGACGAAAACACCTTCCACTGTCTACCATAAGAAAGCAAAGTTGAACGTCTCCTTGAAGCCAGCAAGGTAGAACTCAAAGCCACCTGCACCCCTAGACCTGTCAACCCCCTTCGTTCAACTTCCAAGCCGTCAAGTGTAACCTCCTCAATGACCCCAATGGGAGGCAGGGAAACTCCAGGGGAGAAGGACAAAGAGGCAGAGGCCACATCCTCCCCTCCGCCATCAGCCTCAACAATGGGAACCAATTCGCCCTCGGCCAAAGTGGCGCAATTAGGATAACCCTGGACCCCAGATCCCTTACTCGTAACAGAAACGCCCTGAGTAGTTGAAACGGAGGGAACGCATATAAAAGGCCCTGCGGCCAAGGACATAACATCCCGTCCACCTCCCATGCTTGGGGACACCGAAACCGGGAGCAGAAGCGCTCCACTTTCGCATTCCCTACTGACGCAAACACATCCAGCACTGGAAGACCCCAAAGCCGAACCAGATGCTGAAACAGAGACTTCCGGAGAGAGAAAAGTTGAGAAGAAGGAATCACTCTGCTCAGTAGATCCGCCCGAACATTTACCACCCCCCGAATGTACGTAGCCCTGAGAGAGGGAACCCACTCCTGAGCCCACACAAAAATCTCCCTGACTAGATTGAACAGAGCCCTCGATCTGGTCCCCCCTTGCCGATTGACATAAGCCTTGGCCACTAAGTTGTCTGTGCGAATCAGAACCGCCAACCCCCTCAGGGAATCCTGGAAATGGACCAGAGCCAGGAATATTGCCCGCAATTCGCGCCAATTTGATGACCGACTCGCCTCCCGAGGGGACCAAAACCCCTGAATCTGAGCTGACCCCATCCATGCCCCCCAACCGGAGAGGCTGGCATCCGTCGTCACCACCACGGGTCTCAGAGGCGATAAAGACACCCCTACCCTCAGGTGGTCTGCATCCAACCACCATTGCAACTCTCTGCGAATCAATCCGGACCCTGGAACCCTGTCCTTCAGAGAACCGGACCCTGGAGCCCACCTTCTCAAGAACCATGTCATCAAGCACAGGAGATGGAAACGTGCCCAAGGAACCAGAAATATCACCGACGCCAAATGACCCTGCAGACGCAACCATAGAAGAGCTCGGGGAGCACACAGTAACAATACCTTCTTTACCAAAGCCTGGAGTACACCCAACCTTTTTTCTGACACAGTCACCAACCCTAGAAGAGTCTGAAACCGAGCCCCTAGAAAAACCAGATCCTGGGACGGCACTAAGTCTGATTTCTCCCAATTGATCAAAAACCTGTGGTTTTGCAGGACCCCCAGAACTTGGGCCACCTGCCTCTGCAAAAGGTTTTGTGAATGGGCATGAATCAAAATGTTGTCTAGATAAGGATGCAGAAACACCCCTTCTGAATGAAGCAAAGCCACTAGAGGAGCCAGCACTTTTGTGAAAATCCGAGGAGAAGATTTTAGACCGAAAGGCAGAACACAAAACTGAAAATGGTCCTGACCCACAGCAAACCTCAGGAACTTTTGAGAGGATCTTGCCACAGGCACGTGTAGGTAAGCATCCTGCAGATCCAGTGACACCAGAAAGTCCCCTTTTCTGACCAATGGAAAAATAGTCTGAATGGACAGCATGCGGAAATGCACTGTCCTGATCCAGGTATTCACCTCCTTTAGATTGAGCACAGGTCGAAATCCCCCTGAAACTTTCTGTACAAGAAACAAGACCGAATAAGTGCCCTGACCCCGTTCGTCTAGCGGAACGCGGGAAATGGCCCCTTTGACCAGTAAGTCTCGCACTCCGTTCAACAATGCTCTTCTCCGTGACCCCTCTGAAGGCAGAGGTGTGGGACGTACCCCTGAATCTGGAGGAACCACAACAAAATCTATGACATAACCATTGGTCACAATGTCTATTACCCAATGATCGTTTACACTGTCCTCCCAAGCTGAAAGAAAGTGACTCAGTCTTCCCCCAACCGGCCCTCTGCCAGGCCCACAGTGATTGTCAGGACCCCTTCTTGAAACCACCCCGGGTCGCAGGAGCAGACTTCTTCGGCGAAAAACGCGGCTGAAAACGTCGTTTCCTAAATGAAAAGGATTTAGCATCCCTAGTAGGAGAAGATCTGGAATGCTTCTTCCACCCTTTACCCGAAGAAGAACCCCCTTTATAAGGTAAGGCATGCTTCCTCTCCTTAAATGCCTTGGAAAGCATGGACGGCAATTGCTCTCCAAACAGGTTACGCCCTTCAAACGGCAGTCTCAACAAGGCTGCCTTCTCCCCTGGATCAGCCTTCCAGGAACGCAACCAGAGGGACCTACGAGCCCCAATCAAAGACCCAGAAGCCAGAGCCGAAGTACGGACCACATCAGAAGACACATCAGCCAACAATCTGGCCTGCTGCTCCATACCAGCCAGGAGCTCTGAACATTCCGCCCCTTCCTGTACAGCTACCGCCAGTTTATCAAAGTCTTGAACCAATGACTGTGACGCATAAGCAGAATAAATCCCTGCCTTCAGCGCCAGATTCTCCGCAGCAAAAGCCCTATTAAGACCCGAATCCACTTTACGGTCTGTGGCATCCGTAGGCACACAATCCTCCGGATTGACAGCCGATTTGCCAATTAGAGTAGCCAAAATAGAGTCCAGGCGTATTGAAGGAGGCAAAACCTCCTCACCCTCAAGTAAGTAAAGTTTCTGAAGGAATCGTGGAACTTGAGCCTTCTCCACATCCTTCCACTCACGAAACACCATATCCTTCACAGGTCCCTGGAAAGGCATGGCAAACTTTGAAGGCGTCTGATATTGAGGTAATAAATGAGAATCCGAGGTTGTAGGTTGAAACACTGGGAAACCCAAATTGTCCCGAACATGTGCCATCACTTCCCACATATCTTCTCTGGAAACATATTTCCCCCCAGATGACGTTGATGGGGCCTCATCCTCACTCTCTGATGAGGATTTCCTTGCTGCTACCGATGAGTGCGCACGCTTAGGCTGAGCAGACCTGGCCACGCCAGCTTGCCGTGCCCTGGTAGCAGCTACCTCAATCATATCCTGCACTTCCTCTCTAGACATGAGGGGAGTACCCCTGTCAGGTACCTGTGGGTTCTCAGGAAGAGCAATGCTATCCTCACCTCCCTCCGAGGAGGAGGAAGAAGAGACAATCCTACGTCTCTTTGCTGGAGCTTTAGGCATGGTAAACCATCAAAAAACACTGACTTCCATTCCAAAAAACTACCCTATATAAAGGACCCCGGTCCTCCCCCAACAGGGCTCCACCAATCCCTAAAAAGGTCAACCTCCTTGTAACATTTCATAAAAACCACGGGCAGAACGCCCGTCCTACCTGAAAAGCAACACAAAATCGAAGTTCCTCGGTTCCTCGCGGCTCCGCGGCGCGGAAACCCGGAAACCAACGCCCCAGCCACAGAGGGCCGGCTGACCCCGTCAGCCGGCCCCCAGTACATGCCTCTCTAGCAGCCATGCTGCTCGTTCAAGACGCGACCCAGCCGTAGCACTCCTCGCGGAGCTCCGCGTCCCGAGGAGTGCCTCCTTCGACGACCTCCAGGCCCCGCCGTGCAGGTAAGAAAAGGGAAAGAGATACATCTAGCGTGGGCTAGACAAAAGAACAGGAGGGGATAAGGGTGTGGGGGGGTTTTGAAAGGGGAAGGGAGGGTCTAGGGGGGAGGCGGGAGGCCTCATTGGTTAAAAGGAAGGCGAGGGAGGGACGGGAGGTAATGGCTAATTCTGAATTGTGTTATTGGTAATGCTTTCTTGACAGTTGCACTTGGAAAGCAGGGACCCTCCCTCGTACATTAGCGTTTGCACCATTTTATTCACAAAAAGGTGAGCATCGGTTGTATCCTATTGCTTAACTGTAACTATGGCACAGCTCACACGTAGTGAGAAAAGGTTATGGAACTAACATGTATGTAACTGTAAACTGCATCTATAAAGGAAATTCGTCTCTTTCCTCCAGGACCCCACACATTCTGGGCAGCGCCTCCCAGGCATGACTTTCGGCTGATTAAAGAGAGAGCTTGACATATTGCCAATACAAAGAAACGGCGGTTACCGTCTCACCCAGTTTGACCGATTTTTTTTGAAAACGTAATTATTGCTCCGTGTTTTGAGCCGGCTAATTACACAGTAGCTCTGTTGTTGGGAAGCACGAGGGATAATTTACATTGCTCTTGTCGTGTACTATATTCTAAGCATATGGTCTTTCCTGTAGGACTGTGCGAAATACATGTAATTTGCATTTTCATATTTATGCAAAATTTTGAAAAATTCACACAAAATTAGACGTAATTCCGTGAAATGCAAAGTCAGCATTTGGTGCTCTGTTTTACACTAGGACGAATGTCTCACGTATAAATAGTCCATGAAACACAAGAGCTGCATACAGGAGATGTTCACGACCTCGTTGCTCTCTTGCATTTGTTGTACATTTTTGTTGCTAATGGCATGTATTTACGCGAGGTAGTGCAATACCGTGATTTCTAGGATTTTGCATGACAATCATTACGTCAAATTACCTAAATTCCAATAGACAACACAATTAATTGTAAGGGAATTTTCGCCCAGGCCTACTTTCAAGGCCTTCTTCTCAGACCCCCAGTGTCCCTGTGCTGTGCAGTTACAGGTTTCCGGGTCCAGAATGTGCAATAACATGGAGGTCCCAGAATTAATGGGCCATTTTCATCACGTGATTCCCTACTTGTGATCCTGTTTCTGTACACCATTTCCACTGGCTACGAACAGGTGGGGTTTGTGACCAGCAAGACAAGAGTAATTACTTGGTTTCAGTCCACACCCGATCAACTCATAATCATGTCAAACTGCGTTTGTTAGTGAAATCTCTACCAAGGAGTGCTTCTGTGTCGCAGTTTCACATTTGTGGAGTTTTAGATTAAAAAAACATCGTAGACATATGCATAGCATCAAAATATCAGCATAGGGGAACATCTAATTCAGAATGTTATTTCACTCAGAATTGCTGGGTTGGAACCGTCTTTGTGAATGGCATCTGTTCCTGTTATGGAAACTCCTAAAGTGCCCGGCATCTGGAAGAAAATGCAGCATAAGCCCCCAATTGTATTTCATGAAAATGCAATTAAAGTTCATCTGCCTCACACATGCGGCCCATAGATTGCATTTCACAGATGTACTCTGTGTCTGATCCTCGTAAATGGGATACCGAGTGGAGGCCGCAGTGCTGGCCTAGCCTGTCCTGGAAACCATTTCAAACCTGTAACCACATGAAGCAGATCGTCTTCTCCTCTCTATCCTCAGTGCGTTCAGTAAGCTAGGGTGGTGTGCAAGTGCCCTGCTGCAGGGGTGTAATGATACCCTGTGGTGCAGAGGGGGCCCCCAACCGTTCGAGGGGGACCAATTCAGCGCAAACCCAATAAAAAATCTGGGAAACTTGGGGCCCCTCATCACAGTCTGCCAGGAGAGGGGGTAATAATTTTGCGTAATGCCTCTACCCTGAGGGCAGCCATTAGTTCGGGGTCTCTACAGATTTACAGTTCACTTAAATGACCACACTCCTGGCGGTCATCATGGCGGCAGTGTGTTCATCATATTATATGGATGGTATCGGTTCTTAGCTAGAACATTCATTTTTAGGGACCAGGACTTTTTGTTCATAATCAGACTTTGACCCAAAGCGAGAGAGAGAAAGGCTGAAAAGGGAGAATGGAAGAAGAACAGGAAGATAAGAAAACATTGACAGAGAGAAAGCAGGGTTGAAAAAGAACTTGCTTGAATGAGATACAAAAATAGGAAGGGTTGGTTGGTGGGAGAAGAAGTAGGCATGAGGTTGAAGGAAAATTAGGCAGCTTTGGAAGTTAGGAATCTGAGCATCTAGGAACTCTGGCTGAGGGCTTCTAGGAATTTTATTAGGGGTCTTATTTATTTATGTATTTATTACAACTTAAGGGTTTGTTAAATGGGAAAAATACCGAATGCACATGAATTGAGTAGTATGGTGATTACAGTACAGAATTCAGGAGGGGAGCGCTCACCTCAGACCAACCTTAAGAAAAGCCCGGCTGCTGTCTCACACTGTTCAAATACTTTCACCCAAATACAGAGGAGAATACTGTGAATCACTCTGAGTTTCAACTAGACGGCTAGAAAAACTGTGGGCCCGGATTCACATCGTAGTCTAAACTTTCTACAGTGGCAGGAATAGGAACAATACTCACTGAAATGTCTGTTCTGATGGATACAACTACCTGTGGATTCCTCACCTAATGAATACTCCCGTGGCGCCAGCATTCAACGGAAATCTTCTTCCTAGTCTCTGCACGTCGACGAGGACGTCACTCTAGCCCACGCGACGCCGTCTGACATCATACAGGCAATAAGAGGTCCTCGCCGACGTGCCGACGTCAGTTCCCTTTTTTCCGTGCTTTCGAAACGGTTATCTTCGAGGGAGCTACTGTTGTTTTCGAAGTTACAGTGTGTTTTTCTGCTGCGTGATTTTTATCTGAGAGTTACTATGTCTCAGAGGAAGTCTGGTTTCAAGCCCTGTCGGGAGTGTGGGGGCAAGATGTCCGTTACGGACCCACACTCGGACTGTTTATGGTGCTTAAGCTCCGACCACGACGTCGCAACATGTGATTCATGCCAACACATGAATCCCAAGGCCCTAAAAGAGCGAGAGGCTAAACTCTTCATGGCGAAGTCGAAGAGGAAGGAGAAGAAGCATCATAGGAAGTCCTCCTCGCCGAAGACTCATCGGCGTCATCGAGATTCCCGGCGCCGTAGGGATTCACGGTGCCATTCCAGCCAGAGGTCTCGCTCGAGGTCGCCTTCGGCTCAGCGTCGTAAGACTTGGGAGGTCAGTCCCACAGTCACTCCACATCCATCGACGCCGTTGCCTTCTCCGGCTTCGCTGACTTCGCCTGGGCAGACATCTTCAGTGATTGAAGTGACGCAGCCTCAGGTGTTCTCTCCGGCGTCGCAGACGTCGAGGCTGGCGTCGGGGTCGCCTTCGATCCAGGCACCCCAGTATCCGGCTTTTCCTGCCCCTGGAGCCGATAATACCGCATTTTTGAATGCGATGTATACCATCTTTCAGCAGATGACTCCAGGAAGTGCTCCAACTGGTCCTTCGGGGCCGTTGGCTTTCACCTTGGGTGCTCCGGCGCCGCTACGGCCAGCACCCTTCATGCCCTTTCTCCCCTTAGGGAATGTGGGCTCGACGCCGGTGTCGACTCCGGTGTCCGTTCCGGTGGCCCCAGAGGTTTCGGCCCCGGAGGTTTCCATCCCGTCGACTTCGGGGTTTCGACCAGTGACTCCGACAGGACCATCGGAGGCTCCGAGACGCGCCTCTCTGCATCCGGCTCCTACCTCGGCGTCGAAGCTGCCTGTGGCGCCGGACATGGCGTCGGATGGATCCGGCGATCGGCGTCGTTCCTCGAATTTGGCGGATGCCATGTCGACGCCGCGTATTGAAGAGAGGCTACATTCTAGGAGGCGTGCTCTCCGTCTCTTAGAGGAGCAGGAATACCAATGGGTCTTGGAGGAAGGAGAGATAGAGGATTCTGGCGAGGGTCTTCATGGACTGGATACAGCTAGTGGGCTGGATACTTCCCCTGAGTGGGACTTGTCATCTCCAGGGGAGTATACTGAGGAGGCAGCCACTTTTCACGCTGTGGTAAGAAAGGCAGCTAACTTTCTTGAATTGCCTTTGCCGGTAGCGGAGGCGAAGCAGAATTTGTTGACTGAGATCCTGCATCCGGCCTCTACTGCAGCGGAGCCTCTTTTACCATTCAATGAGGCTTTGCTTGATCCGGTGTTGGAGGTGTGGAAGAAGCCGGTAACTTCCTCGGCTGTTCATAGGGCTGTGGCCAGGAGCAGGAGGTATCGGGCTGCACCATCTGACCCTGGCTTTCTGTCCAGACACCCTACGCCGGAGAGCTTGGTGGTCCAGGCCTCCTGTTCTTCTAGATCTGCGCCTGGATCTTTTCCGACGGTGCCGGGGGATAGAGACTCCAAGAAGTTGGACTCACAGTCCAAGAAAATATTCTCATCCTGCAGCATGGCGTTGAAGTCCACCAACGTGTCATGTATCTTGGGGAGGTACATCTATGCTCTTATGGACGAAATAACATCTTCACATACGGAGCTTCCCCAAGGGCTTTTGAATATCGTCTCCGATGCCCAGGCTGCTGCAACCCAGGTTATCCAATCTGGGTTGGATACGACTGACTCAGTGGCTAGGGCGATGGGCACGGCTGTGGTTGCGAGGAGACAGGCTTGGCTTCGCAACTCAGGGTTCTCTGCGGACGTGCAGTCGACCCTGTTGGACCTCCCGTTTGATGGGGACAAACTTTTTGGAGCCAAAGCAGATTCGGCCTTGGAAAGGTTTAAAGAAAGCAGGGCCACAGCAAAGTCATTAGGGCTGCAAGCCGCTTCTTCTGCCTCCTCCAGGTTTTTTAGGAGGTTTCGTGGATTTGGACGTGGCTCTTCCTCCTCTTCCTTTCGGGGGAGATTCCAGCAACCTGCCTCTTCTCTCACCTTTAGATCATTTAGAGGGAGGGGTAGGGCCCGCACCAGGGGAGCCTCTCAGCAGCACTCTGCCTCTTCCTCGTCCTCTGGAGGGGTGCAGCAGGGGAAGCAGCCTTAGGCTTCCACCATTTCCCACTCACTCCTCTCCTGTAGGGGGAAGATTACGGCATTTTCTCCACAAGTGGGAGACTATTACAACGGACACTTGGGTTATCAGTATTGTGGAGAAAGGCTACACTCTTCCCTTTCGGGAGTTTCCGCCCCCCCTCCCGCACCGCCCATCTTATTGTTCAGAAGAACACCTCCTGTTGCTAGAACAGGAGGTTCAAGTCCTCCTTTCAAAGGGCGCGGTGGAGTTGGTTCCAGAGCAGGAAAGGGGTCGAGGTTGTTACTCAAGGTACTTCCTGATTCCCAAGAAAGATGGTCGGTTGAGACCGATCCTGGATCTGAGGATCTTGAATTGGTTCCTCAATCAGGAAAAGTTCAAGATGCTGACCCTAGCACAGGTGCTTTTGGCGTTGAACAAAGAAGATTGGATGGTGTCTGTCGACTTGCAGGATGCTTATTTTCATATCCTGATACTCAAGTCGCACAGGAAGTATCTCCGGTTTGTGGTAGGGTCGCAGCACTATCAGTTTGCGGTCCTCTCGTTTGGTCTTACTTCAGCACCTCGAGTCTTCACGAAGGTGATGTCAGTGGTTGCGGCAGAGCTCAGAAGGAAGGGGATAGCAGTATTCCCTTACTTGGACGACTGGTTGATCAAAGCCAAGAAGCCAAGTCCCCGGAGCTTGTGTCGTATCATCTGCAGTCAACAACCCAGTTGTTGTTCGACCTGGACTTTTCGGTGAACGTGCCCAAATCTCACCTGGAGCCCTCTCAGCGCCTCCTGTTCATAGGGGCAGTACTGGATACAACATTGAATCGAGCCTTTCCTCCGCCTCAGCGGGTTCAAGATATTCAGGAATTGGTTCCAATGTTTCGAAATCGAGCGGTAGTTCCAGTCCTCAAGGTCCTTCGTCTGCTCGGTCTGTTTGCCTCCTGCATACTGTTGGTCACGCATGCTCGCTGGCACATGAGGGCTCTTCAGTGGTGCCTCCGAAGGCAGTGGTCTCAACACAAGGGAGATATAGAAGGTGCGGTCAAGATCTCCAGAGATGCTGCTGTGGACTTGAAGTGGTGGATTGCGAGCAACAATCTTTC
The DNA here is from genome assembly GCF_031143425.1 of Pleurodeles waltl. Classification (NCBI taxonomy): domain Eukaryota; kingdom Metazoa; phylum Chordata; class Amphibia; order Caudata; family Salamandridae; genus Pleurodeles; species Pleurodeles waltl. Next base: position 178,137,440 of record NC_090437.1, read on the forward strand.
ACAAGGAAAGCCGTTCGCGCAGTCGCCACCAGTGGCCACGGTCATAACGGATGTTTCCACTCTAGGGTGGGGAGCTCATCTGGGGGATCTGGAGATCAAAGGACTTTGGTCTCCAGAGGAACAGATGTTTCATATCAATCTGTTAGAGTTACGGGCTGTATTTCTGGCTCTCAAGGCCTTCCTCCCATCCCTTTGTGGTCAGTCGGTACAGGTCCTGACGGACAATACTACCACGATGTGGTACATAAACAAACAGGGAGGAGTAGGGTCGTACCTTCTCTGCAGGGCTGTACGTCTGGCTCTCAAGGCCTTCCTCCCATCCCTTTGTGGTCAGTCGGTACAGGTCCTGACGGACAATACTACCACGATGTGGTACATAAACAAACAGGGAGGAGTAGGGTCGTACCTTCTCTGCAGGGCTGTACGTCTGGCTCTCAAGGCCTTCCTCCCATCCCTTTGTGGTCAGTCGGTACAGGTCCTGACGGACAATACTACCACGATGTGGTACATAAACAAACAGGGAGGAGTAGGGTCGTACCTTCTCTGCAGAGAAGCTCTTCGACTATGGTCCTGGGCAAAGGACCATCAGATTTGCTTGGTAGCAAATCATTTGGCCGGGGTCTTGAATGTACGTGCGGACAGTCTCAGTCGCCAATTCTCGGCCGACCACGAGTGGCGTCTCCATCCAGATCAAGTCCGTTTAATCTTCCAGATGTGGGGGTTTCCTCTGATAGATCTGTTTGCCACTCGGGAGAACGCGCATTGTCCGTTATTCTGCAGCCTCCAGTATCCGGTGCAGGGAGCATTGGGGGACGCGTTTCTGATAACCTGGTGCGACCAGTTGCTTTACGCGTTTCCCCCCATACCCTTGATTCCTCGAGTGTTGAGGAAGATTCGCCAATACCGGGCCCACGTCATCTTAATAGCTCTGGATTGGCCAAGGAGGGTGTGGTACTCCGACCTTCTCCAACTCTCACTGTGCCCTCCGCTCTGTCTCCCTCTCAGGGCAGACCTCCTCTCACAGTCGCAGGGGCAGGTTTTACACCCCAACCTCCAGAGTCTACACCTACATGCCTGGAGATTGAACGGGGCAACCTGAGTTCCTTCTCTCTCCCTCCTGATGTAGTGGATGTTATATTAGCGGCCAGGCAACACTCCACTAAATCTATCTACGCTAATAGGTGGTCTAAATTTGTTATGTGGTGTGGGGAGAGACAGATTGATCCCTTACATGCTCATCTGTCGGACGTCTTGTCTTTTGCTCTGTCTCTAGCGCAGAAGGGTTGTGCAGTGGCTACCATTAAGGGTTATTTGTCGGCTTTGTCAGCCTTCATTTGTCTTCCAGATCAACCATTGTTATTTAAATCCCCTATTGTTCTCAGATTCTTGAAAGGTCTTCTAAATAAATATCCTCCAAAACCATTCGTTATGCCTCAATGGGATTTGTCCTTGGTCCTCACTTTCCTTATGGGCTCCCCTTTTGAGCCTATGCATTCTTGCCCCTTAAGGTATTTGGTTATTAAAACAGTCTTCCTGGTGGCTATAACATCTGCAAGGATAGTGAGTGAGTTGCAGGCCTTATCGGTAAAACCCCCTTATACAACTTTTTATGGGGATAAGGTGGTGTTGAGGACCAAGGCTGCTTTCCTCCCGAAGGTTGTTTCACCCTTCCATTTGGCCCAGACAATTACTTTGTCCACGTTCTATCCTCCGCCTCATCCTTCAAAGGAGGAAGAGAGACTACATCGCTTGGACCCAAAGAGGGCGTTAAGCTTCTTCATTGATAGAACGAAGGATTTCAGGCTGGAGGATCAGCTGTTCATCGGATACCTGGGCAAGAGGAGAGGAAAGGCAGTCCACAAGAGAACACTCTCCAGGTGGGTTGTTCTTTGCATTAAAATCTGTTACTCTTTGGCAAAGAAGGATCCTCCTGATGGCATTAGAGCTCATTCTACCAGAGCTAAGTCGGCCACTTCGGCCTTGGCCAGAGGTGTTCCTGTGGTCGACATCTGCAAGGCCGCAACTTGGTCGTCCCTTCACACTTTTGCGAAACATTACTGTTTGGACTCTGAGGTCAGAAGGGATGGCCATTTTGCACGGTCAGTGCTGCAGGATTTCTTGGTTTGACCATTTCGGCACCCACCACCGGGAGTGGTACTGCTTTGGGACTCTGTTCATTAGGTGAGGAATCCACAGGTAGTTGTATCCATCAGAAGAACGAGTTACTTACCTTCGGTAACGACTTTTCTGGTGGATACATTAGCTACCTGTGGATTCCTCACGGTCCCACCCGCCTCCCCGTTGCCTTTCTGGTCTTACCAAGTAATCCTTGAGTGTGCTCCTCTTGGTCTTCAAGATTGCAATAGATGTTGTATATATGGATACTTGTATATATTTATATGTATATATATATATGTATATATCTTTGTGTATATACATGATTTGCATATATTTGTTGGTTTAAAAAAAAAAAAAAGAGAGAGTTATATTAAATCTACAGCCATTTTATTGCAATGTTGTGTATTTTACAGTGTTATGGGATGTTGCCTTGCTCTTTCATTGCATTGGGTTGTTGTTCTCATGCACGTAAAAAATGTTGGTATTGACGTCGGCACGTCGGCGAGGACCTCTTATTGCCTGTATGACGTCAGACGGCGTCACGTGGGCTAGAGTGACGTCCTCGTCGACGTGCAGAGACTAGGAAGAAGATTTCCGTCGAATGCTGGCGCCATGGGAGTATTCATTAGGTGAGGAATCCACAGGTAGCTAATGTATCCACCAGAAAAGTCGTTACCGAAGGTAAGTAACTCGTTCTTCTGGCCCTTTCTTTTTTCACAGAAGTTCCAGTCCAATGCTCAGGAAATCTTTGAATGTCGTAGTTTCTTTGTCTTCGTAGTTTCTTTGCATATCTTTGTTTCATAACCCTGTGCATGTGAAATGTCCAAAATGTTCAGAATCCACAGCAAATGCCTAAGGTAAATGTGAAAGTGACATTTGTAGGACAGCAAATGCCCAGAACTTGGTAGCGTGGGCAGATGTGTCCTCTTCCTTCACATGGAATACGTTTATACCAACACCTTCTTTCCACTATTCCAACCTAAAACCAAACATTGGCAACCCCAATTGTTCTGGCTGGTGAATGAATGTACCTTTCTTACGGATACAACTACCTGTGGATTCCTCACTCATTGAATTTTCCCCATGCGCCAGTATCCAACGGAAATTTTCTCCTAGCTTCAGCACGTCGACGAGGACGTCACAATTGCCCGACTCCCACGCAACGCCGTCTGACGTCATACAGGCAATAAGAGGTCCTCGCCGGCGTGCTGACGTCAGTTCCCTTTTTTCCGTGCCTTCGAGCGACGGTTATTCTTCGAGGGAGCAACTGTTTCTGCTGCGTAGTTACAGTTACTGTTTCTATCGAAATGTCACAGCGAAAGTCGGGCTTTAAGCCTTGTAGAGAGTGCGGGGGCAAGATGTCAGTGACAGACCCACATGTGGATTGCTTGTGGTGTCTGAGCTCTGACCATGAAGTGGAGAAATGTGAATCCTGTCAACGCATGAATCCTAAAGCGTTGAAGGAACGAGAGGCTAAGCTGTTTTTGGCGAAGTCCAAAAAGAAGGAAAAGCAGCACCGGCGCAGATCTTCATCACCGAAATCTCGTCGACGTCACTGTGACTCCCGGCGCCGTCATGATTCTCGACGCCGTTCGAGTAGAGAGTGTTCACGCTCGAGGTCGCCTTCGGTTCGGCGCCGTAAGACATGGGAGGTTAGTCCCACCATCACTCCTCAGCCGCAGACGCCTCCCACTTCTCCGACTTCTCCGACGTCTCCGCCGTCTCTCTTCGAGGTCGTACCTCAACAGGATCCTGAGTTTTCACCTGCGCAATCTGAGATGCCTGGGCCGGCGCCGTTATCACCTCGGACGCAGGCTCCGCAATATCCATTGTTCCCGGCGCCAGGTGCTGATAGTTCCACATTTCTTAATGCGATGTTTGCCATATTTCAACAGATGGCTCCGGGTGGTGGTCCAGCTGGTCCTTCGGGGCCATTGGCTTTTAATATGGGTGCTCCAGCTCCTTTACAACCGGCACCTTTCATGCCCTTCTTTCCAATGGGAGGTGCTGGCTCGGCGCCGGTTCCTTTGGCGTCGCCTACAAGACCTGCAACTCCGATGAGGACTGCTGTCCTGGCGCCGGAGGGTTCTTCACCGTCTCGTCCTCTGCCTCAGTCGGTGCAGAAAAAGCCCACGGCGCCGATGGATCCGGCATCGGATGGATCAGAGGATCGGCGTCAGGCGAGGTCATCGACGTCAGCGGACGCCTTGTCGACGCCAAGGATCGAGGCCAGGCTTCATTCTAGGAGGCTAGCTCTTCGCCTCCTTGAGGAACAGGAGTATAACAGGCAGGCCTTGGAGGAGGGTGAGATTGATGAGCCTCTGACAGATCTTCATGGTTTGGACACTGCTAGTGGCTTGGACACTTCCCCGGAGTGGGACTTGACATCTCCTGGGGAATATACAGAGGAGGCTGCTTTTTTCCACTCTGTTTTAATTTAAGAAAAGCAGCTGACTTTTTAGGCCTTCCCCTCCCAGTGGCTGAGGCGAAACCCAACATTTTGACGGAAGTGCTACATCCGGCCTCGGCTATTGCAGAACCTCTTATGCCTTTTAATGAGGCTCTCCTTGATCCAATTATGGAGATTTGGAAAAAGCCAGTCACATCTACGGCTGTTAACAGGACAGTAGCACGTAGATATTGTGTGGCTCCTGCGGATCCAGGCTTTTTGTCGAAGCACCCAACTCCAGAAAGCTTGGTTGTGCAAGCTTCATGTTCCTCACGTACTGCTCCAGGATCCTTTCCGGGTGTTCCTTCGGACAGAGATTCTAAAAACATGGACCAGTCTTCAAAAAAGACTTTCTCTTCTTGTAGTATGGCCCATAAGTCCACGAGTGCCACATGTATCTTGGGCAGATACATCTACGCCCTTATGGAGGAGGTCAAGACATCTCATTCTGGATTACCTCAGGAGGTGTTGGGCCTTTTGTCAGATGCTCAGGCTGCGGCGACCCATGTAATCCAGTCAGGGCTGGACACAACTGATTCTGTGGCCAGGGCTATGGGCACCACTGTCGCTACGAGAAGACAGGCCTGGCTTCGTTCCTAAGGTTTCTCTCCAGATGTTCAGTCGGCCCTGCTTGATCTACCCTTTGATGGGGATAAACTTTTTGGGTCAAAGACGGACTCTGCCCTTGAAAGGTTTAAAGAAAGTAGAGCCACAGCAAAATCTTTGGGCTTGCAGGCCTCCTCCTCTGTTTCTTCACGATCATTCAGAAGGTTTAGGGGGTTTGGTCGTGGCTCCTCCTTTTGGGGCAGGTTTCAACAGCAAGCCACCACTGCCCTCCCCTACAGATCGTATAGGGGGAGGGGTAGGGTTCGAACCAGAGGGGCCACCCAGCAGCACTGTGCCTCTTCCTCTTCCTCTGGAGGTGTGCAGCACGGAAAGCAGCCTTAGTCATCCACTAATTCCCTTGCATACTACTCCTGTAGGGGGAGGTTAATGTACTTTCTCCACATCTGGGAGGCAATAACATCGGACTCCTGGGTCACCAGTACTGTGGGGAAAGGCTATGCCCTTCTCTTTCGGGAGTTTCCACCCCCATCCCGCCCCGTCCATCCTTCTGTTCGGAAGAACATCTCCTGTTGTTAGAACAGGAGGTTCTAATCCTCCTTTCAAAGGGTGCAGTAGAGTTGGTTCCAGAGCAGGAGAGGGGTCAGGGTTGTTATTCAAGATATTTCCTGATCCCCAAGAAGGATGGTCGGTTGAGACCAACCCTGGACCTGAGGATTTTGAATTGGTTCCTCAAACAGGAAAAGTTCAAGATGCTGACCCTAGCACAGGTGGTTTTGGTGTTGAACAAAGGAGATTGGATGGTGTCTGTCGACTTGCAGGATGCTTACTTTCATATCCCGATACTCAAGTCGCACAGGAAGTATCTCCGGTTTGTGGTGGGATCGCAACACTATCAGTTTGCGGTCCTTCCGTTTGGTCTTACTTCAGCACCTCGAGTCTTCACGAAGGTGATGGCGGTGGTTGAGGCAGAGCTCAGGAGGAAGGGGATACCGGTATTCCCTTACCTAGACGATTGGTTGATCAAGGCCAAGTCTCCGGAGCTCGTGCTGCGTCACCTGCAGTCGACAACCCAGTTGTTGTTCGATCTGGGCTTTTTGGTGAACGTGCCAAAATCTCACCTGGAGCCCTCTCAACGTCTCCTGTTCATAGGGGCGGTATTTTACACAACAATGAATCGTGTCTTTCCTCCTCCCCAGCGGATTCAGGACATTCAGGCGTTGGTTCCAATGTTTCAAAGTGGAGCAGTCATTCCAGTCCTCAAGGTCCTTCGTCTGCTCGGTCTGTTCGCTTCTTGCATTCTGCTGGTCACTCATGCACGCTGGCACATGAGGGCTCTTCAGTGGTGCCTCCGAAGGCAGTGGTCTCAACACAAAGGGGATCTCGAGGAATCGCTAAAGATTTCCAGAGACGCTGCAGCGGATCTTCGATGGTGGGCTGCGGACGGCAACCTTTCCCAAGGAAGGCCGTTCTCGCTGCCTCCTCCAGTGGCCACAGTGATAACGGATGCTTCCACTCTGGGGTGGGGAGCTCATCTGGGGGACCTAGAGGTCAAAGGTCATTGGTCTCCAGTGGAACAGATGTTTCACATAAATCTGTTGGAATTGCGGGCGATACGTTTGGCTCTCAAGGCCTTCCTCCCTTCCCTTCGTGGTCAGTCAGTCCAGGTCCTGACGGACAACACTACCGCGATGTGGTACATCAACAAGCAGGGATGTGTAGGGCCGTATCTTCTCTGCAGAGAAGCTCTTCGGCTATGGTCCTGGGCAAGGGACCATCGGATTTGCTTGGTAGCAAACCATCTGGCCGGAGTCTTGAACATGCGTGCAGACAGTCTCAGTCGGCACATCTGGACCGATCACGAGTGGCGTCTTCATCCAGATCTAACCCTGTACATCTTCCAGATGTGGGGATTCCCTTGGGTAGATCTGTTGGCCACTCGGGAGAATGCGCACTGTCCGTTGTTCTGCAGCCTCCAGTATACGGTGCAAGGAACGTTGGGGGACGTGTTTCAGATGTCCTGGTACGGCCAGTTGCTTTACGCGTTTCCCTCCCATACCCTTGATTCCTCGGGTTCTGAGGAAGATTCGCCAAGACCTGGCCCAAGTCATCTTAATATCTCTGGATTGGCCAAGAGGGGTGTGGTATTCAGATCTTCTCCAACTCTCACTGTGCCCCCGCTCCGTCTCCCTCACAGGGCAGACCTCCTCTCACAATCGCAGGGGCAGGTTTTACATCCCCACCTCCAGAGCCTGCACCTTCATGCCTGGAGATTGAGCGGGGCAACTTGAGTTCCTTTTCTCTCCCACCGAGGTGGTGGATGTTATTTTATCGGTCAGGCGACACTCCACCAAATCTATCTACGCTAGCAGGTGGGCTAAATTTGTGAATTGGTGTGGAGAGAAGCAAATTGATCCTTTACGTGCCCACTTATCGGACATTTTGCCTTTTGCGTTATCCTTGGCACAGAGGGGTTGTGCAGTTGCGACAGTTAAGGGCTACTTGTCGGCTCTGTCAGCCTTTCTGTGTCTGCCCGACCAACCCTCTTTATTTAAATCACCAATAGTTTTGAGGTTCATAAAGGGCCTGACTAATAGATATCCTCCCACTCCTTTCATTATGCCTCAGTGGGATTTGAACCTAGTTTTAACATTTCTTATGAGCTCACCGTTTGAGCCGATGCATTCTTGCCCCTTAAGGCTATTGGTTCTAAAAACTGTTTTCCTTGTTGCCATTACTTCGGCTAGAAGGGTGAGTGAGCTACAGGCTCTTTCTGTTAAGCCCCCGTACACATCCTTTTATGGGGATAAGGTGGTGTTGAGGACCAAGGCTGCTTTCTTGCCGAAGGTTGTTTCACCCTTCCATATGGGTCAGTCTATTACACTCTCCTCTTTTTATCCTCCACCTCATCCTTCGAAAGATGAAGAAAGACTGCATCGTCTGGACCCGAGAAGAGCACTGAGCTTCTTTGTCGACAGGACAAGGGAGTTCAGATTGGAAGATCAGCTCTTCATCGGGTACGTGGGAAAGAGGAAAGGAAAGGCAGTCCACAAGAGAAAACTCTCCAGGTGGGTCATTCTTTGCATTAAGCTGTGTTACTCTCTGGCAAAGAAGGAACCCCCTGTTGGAATAAGAGCTCATTCCACCAGAGCAAAGTCGGCCTCTTCGGCCCTGGCTAGAGGTGTTCCTGTGGTTGACATCTGCAAGGCCGCAACTTGGGCATCCCTCCACACTTTTGCGAAGCATTATTGCTTGGATTCGGAGGTGAGGAGGGATGGCCATTTTGCACGGTAGGTGCTGCAGGATTTCTTGGTCTGACCATTCAGGCACCCTCCACCGAGTGTGGTACTGCTTTGGGACTCTATTCAATGAGTGAGGAATCCACAGGTAGTTGTATCCATCCGAAGAACAAGTTACTTACCTTCGGTAACGCCTTTTCTGGTGGATACACTAGCTACCTGTGGATTCCTCACGGTCCCACCCGCCTCCCCGTTGCCTGTCTGGTCTTACCAAGATTTCCTTGGGTGAGCACCTGTATGTCATTGATATGTTTATACTGATGCAGATGTTATACATGCTTGTGTTTATATATATATATATATATATATATATATATATATATATATATATATATATATCTATATATATTTATTATTGTATATTTGTATATTATTTTATATGCATATATTTTTGTATATATGCATATTTATACAAATGTTTTTCTATTTAATTTAATTAAATAATATGGTATAAGATTTTATTTGATGTGTTCGTATCAGATATGTTTTGTTGATATTTACCTGTTCGTCTCAAAGACACGTAAACATTTTTTATAACTGACGTCAGCACGCCGGCGAGGATCTCTTATTGCCTGTATGATGTCAGACGGCGTCGCGTGGGAGTGGTGCAATTGTGATGTCTTCGTTGACGTGCTGAAGCTAGGAGAACATTTCCGTCGGATGCTGGCGCATGGGGAAAATTCAATGAGTGAGGAATCCACAGGTAGCTAGTGTATCCACCAGAAAAGGCGTTACCGAAGGTAAGTAACTTGTTCTTTGAGTCATTTGTGTCATTGATGGGTTTAGGCACTCAATAAGTCATCATACATGTACTCTGTCACTCATCCTTGCACTCATACATCCATTCATCCACCATAAGATACAGGCAGACAGCTAAGACATTTAGGCTGTCTGAAGTGATTCTAGCAACAATTATGACAATGCACATTGTCTCGCCCTATGGTTTGTCAAAGGAGGGTAACCAATACCAAAATCCTTTCCTACAAAGGTGAGATTTCATGTAAAAAACATGCATGACTGCAGGCTTTAACATGGTGCAAAGCAATCAACCAGTATTGGCTTTTAACACGTGTTAGATAGTAAATAAATGAGGTCTACTGCCTTTGTCATACCTTTCATAATGAACAGATCAGACCTAAGGCATCTGAAATACCTTTTTATTGAACCAATCAGACCTATAGTTGTTATCATTGGTTTGTCACCATAACCAACTCAGGCCTACTGCGTTGAGCTTTCCCACAAGACAGCCATCAGGCATACAGTCATAAGATTAGAAACAAATACAAAATTACAGTTGACATAGTAAAATGCTATCTCTCCTAGGTAGGTCTAACAAGGATTCTTATAGAGCAAATCTTCTGTATTCACAGTTTGTCAGAGGAGGTAACCAACATCAAAACCCTTGCTCACTGTGGTGATCTTTGGGATTCCATGAAGCTGAATACGTGACTGAAGGCTTTTTTACGGAGTAATAACAATCCACTCCTAAATTCCTATTGACTTTAACAAATGATTTTCACAATAAATATTTCAGGCCTACTATCTTTATCGTACCTTTTCAGCAGAAATAATGAGGTCTTTAGGCTTTATCGTTAGCTTGTATCATAATCAACTCAGACCTACTGTGTTAAGCATAGGCTTTCCCATAAGACAACTATCAAGTATACTGTAATACAATTATAAATATGTACACAATTACAACTGTCAGAACAGTATAAAACCCCTTTAAAGAGAGCCTAAGAAGGATTATCATAGTGCACATATTTTTTATCCCCATGGTTGTTCCATATTACAAAATATCAATCTCTAAGCTTTAGCACAGTGTAATAACAATCCATCCTTAAAAGTGTATCACCTTTAATGCATGCTTTTCACAATAAGCAATTCATAACATTTCATAATAAACAGATCAAACCTATGTAATCAGTCATAACTTTACCCAATGAACGGATAAGATTTATAGCCTTTGCAATTGTCTTCACACCATAACAAACATCAGCTTATTCAAGTGCACATAAACTGGCAACCCTCATGGGTAAGTTTATAAAATTACATATATGTAGAAAAATATAGTTTGCAAGACAATATACAATGCCTCTCAATAAGGCTTAATCTCCGGGTTTGTCATAGTGGGTGGCCACCACTAAAATCTAGGTTACTACAGTAATCTGCAAGATTACATATAATAAAACACCTGTAATGCAATGTGATAACAACTGTGATAAAGGCTTATTAGCATTAACAAATGCTTTTTACAATAAATAAGCTAGGCTCACTGCTTTTGTTATAACTTTTCAAAGTAAGTGGACAAGACCTTTGGCATTATACATAACTTTTCCAAGTGCACCAATCAGGCCTGTAATCTTTCCCGCTAGCTAACTGTTGGACCTGGCCCTTTCTGCAGGGTCGTCCCCAAACGTTTTGCCTTACTCCTCCCCTGTTTGCTTCATTTGTTTTTTGTTGGTCATAGGATTCTAGGAACTTTCCAGCTGCTGACCAGTGCTAAAGTACATGTGTTCATTGCTTAAAACATGCTACAGTTGGCCTACCCAAATTGGCATATTTAATTTACTTCTAAGTCACTAGTAAAGTGCATACATGTGCCCAGGACCTGTAAATGAAATGCTACTAATGAGCCTGCAGCAATGGTTGTGCCACCCATTTTAGTAGCCCTTCAACATGTCTCAGGCCCGCCATTGCAGAGCCTGTGTGTGCAGTTTTAAACTGCCATTTAGGCCTGCTAAGTTAATCCTCTTGTCAGGCCCAGACCTTCCATTTGAATACATATGTGTCACCCCTAAGGTAGTCCCTGGACAGCCCCAAGGGCAGGGTGCAGTGTATTTAAAAGGTTGAACATGTACTTTTAAGTTTTACATGTCCATTTAGTGAAACACTCTTTAAAAAAAAAAATCACTACTGCAAAGACCTATCTCTCCCACAGGTAACATTGTGTTGCCCTATTACATTTTTGTAATTGTAATTTCCAATTGGGAAGCAATGGGACCCCCAGGTTTAGTGTCTCTGGAATCACAATTTAAAATCATAGCATATGGTGAAGTCGGATTTTAAACTGTAATTCTGAAAATGCCACTTTTAGAAAGTTGGCATTTTCTTACGTTAGTACATCTAGTACACTTCTCTACCTGTGGATACTTGCCAGGAATAAAGGACTGTTGTGCTGCTACAAGGACTGCAACCCTGCTGAGCTGCTACTCTGTTGGACGCCTGCTTTGCTGAGCTGACCTCCTGCCTGCTGCCCTCCTGCCTGGGAGTGAAAAGGACTGGACTTGCATCTCTCCATCCCAGGACCAAAGTGACTCTAAGGACTTTTTGACTTGTCTCCTGTTTTCTGAAGTCTCAGGGACAGAAAAGACTTCCAACACTCCTGCTACAGCTCCTGGCCCTGTCTTCAACCAGCTGGACCCTTAAACATGTTTTGGATTCTTCATGACTGCAAACAGGCCTGCACGAGCTGCCGTAAGTGCGCCTCCTCGCACAGCCAGCATCAAGGCTCGTGACTGCCTGGCTCCGGCCCACCCGTCCGCAATGCTTAGTCAACTCCTCACACCCACAGACCACCGGCAGCAACGCTCTCCTTGCATCTGGCAAACTTCTTCCCCACGAGTGGGGCTCTTGGCTCAACTTTGAGAAGGTAGAACTTCAGCAGAACTTACCTGGGTCTGTATCCAGCCCGCATTCTATTTGGGTCAACCTGAACGTTTGTATTTCACCCGGTATAGCGTGACCAGATAGACCCATTTGGCGCTTTATGCTTTTAAGCGCTATAACTAACTTAAATCTTTAAAAATTCATAGTTCGACTTCTACTTATTGGATTGTTGTCATATTGGTCTTGTTTTACTCATAAAATTAAGCTCTATTTTTCTAACCAGGTGTGATTTCTTTTTGTGTGAAGTTTTCACTATTTTACTGTTTTAAGTGTTGCACTAGTACTTTACACATTGCTTCCTAAATTAAGCCTCCCCGCTTTGTTTCAAGCTACCAGAGGGTGAGCACAGGTTAGTTTATGCTATGTATCTTACTTATCCTGACAACGATTGTGGTTCCTGCTTGGACAAGGTGCATACTTCTGACAGCCAGAAGCCCAATTTCTAACACCAACCATTAGGCACACACTCATAAAATTACAAAGGTATGCAGATTGACAGTTGACTTCTAAATTTTATCGCTTCTAAAATGGATTAACAAGGATTCTCAAAGAGCAAATCTTCTATATCCATGGTTTGACATAAACGGTAACCAACTCCAATACCTAGACCTACTAGAATCATTTGTCAGATTCCATGTAGCAAAATCCTTCTCTGCAGGCTTTCATACAAAGTAATAACAATACACCCTTAAATGGATTGATGTTTATGTGTGCTTTTCACAATAAATACGTCAAACCTATGTCTTTATTGTAACTTTCATAACAAACAGATCACGCCTATAGCCTTGAATATTGACTTGCCACCATAACCAACTCAGTGCTGCTGTATTGAGTATAAACTTTGCCACAAGCCAAAATGCAATTCAAAGACTCTTTTCATTGGAAGCACACAACTTCGGCTAGTCAAATCCTGTACTCACTTAACTGGAACCCTGCTCTTTGTAGAACACTGACAATACTTTATCTGTCAAGCCAGACCTAATGATATGGGAGGTAAATGCCATTTCAACATTTTCTTTACAACTTTGACTAGGTCTTTCCTGCATAAGTGTAGAAGTTCATTGAAGTATGGGGAGAGCATAGGAAATGCATTGAGTACTTTTTCCTTTTTGTTTTTGTTACGATTGTATGAGAGTACACATCCTGTGCCTTATCCACATATGTGACATCTCCTGGAGTACTTAAGAAAGCAGGAAGGTTCTGGGTATGAAAAATGCCTGGATTGGAATCAAAATGAGCCTGTCTTGGCATTCGGCAATGCTGCCATTCTGCAGCACCAGTGATGGCAAACTTAAAAAATGTTGGCCCTTATAGTCATTTATTTATTTATTGTTTTTATAAATTGAGCACCCAGAACCCCCTCCCTTCTCAAGTACATCAGTGAGGCTGACATGTTACAGTTGTCCCAAATAATTTATGTCCAAATGAATGCAGGAAAACTCTTCAAATGCTGAAATTTTTTATTAAAGCACCTGTTGATACTTTTTTTATTTTTCAAAAATGCATAGAGTTTTGAAAATCTATTGCATAAGCAAAATGAGATCTGGGCTTGAGTGTGCTCATTTGTAAGGTGTGCATCATTAGTTTGTTTCTATGGTCAGGTTTAGGGTTGTTAATTTCAGATCCTCCCTTTATAGCACACAAAAATTCATTATTGTACATTATTATGTGTAAGGGCATTTCTGTGCCTGCATTTCCTCTCATTTACCCCTATTTGTTATTATGTGGTTTACAGTATCTCAAAGGAACTCAATAATACCAAATGCCTTATGCACAGATCTTTCTGCTCTGCTGGGCAGGGGGGATGCTGAATGACCTGCAAGATAAGCTATGTGGTATTGATCTATGATCTTACATATCAAACACCATAAATGTGCATCCACAATTCAGTGCATAACACACATCCACCTATCAGACAACAGATCCTCACACACACCACTAATGCCAGCCCCTCACAAGATGAATCAGACTCAGGTCTGTGATGGAATCTGCAAAGTTAAACTGTAAATTTAACTGAAGTCCATCAGCACAGAGAGGCACTAACAGTGAGTATTTCCAAAATGCCTCTAGCATAACATAACATTTTTCATGGTTGTTCTATGTAAACATAATATGAATGTGAGGACCTCGGTAAAACATGGGCAGCATGCTTTTCTGGATACTTCGTAGGCCGAAGGAGAGGTGTGTCTATGGCCTCTACCTTATCAAAGTCTTCCAACCTTTGAACACATCTAAGTGTTGCTCATAAGCCCATCTTTTGGGCCATCCAAATGTGATGGAAGAGGAAGAGAGGTTCTTCAGTACTAAGAAAGATCTCTTTTAGGTCTCATCTACCAGACACCATAGTCTGTGTGTTTTTGCAAAGAACTGTTGTCAGCTTATAGTCGGTATAGAGCCTGCCCATAGTTTAGCATTAGTTGGCTGTATTGTCACTTTAATTTAATTGCATTTCATTTGTTCGTTTATGTGGGTTTTCCCTCCTCTACTTTTGCTTTTTATTCCCCTGGAGCATGATGTCATTAAATGAGCCATTCCACTACTTACTTTTCAAATACTAGTTGTTTTCCTTTTGTTTTTTGTTAGGTATTCCATGAGAGTGCAGGTGTTTTCTAGCTGTCTCTAGTGTACTTCTCTCCTTTCTACTCTCTCTTGCACATGTGCTTATCTCCCTACCCCTGCATATGACGCGGCTGTGTGCTTCCTCTATACACATTGCTTTCTCACCCATGTGCTTCTCCGTTCAGCTCTATGTTGCTCTTCCTTGCCTTTGTGCTTCTCTTTTCACATCCCTTCATGTTGTTCTCTCTACGAATTGTCTAATTCTCCCTCACATTTCACAGTGCTTTTCTTCATCCGTGTCCTCTGTCTTGCTCCTTCTCCACCCACCCGTGCGCCCTTTGTTGCTTTCCCCTTCGTGTTGCTTCTGGCCACCAGTACTTTGCTTCTCCCCACCTGTCTTTGAGGAAAACCTTTTGCACAATTTCATTAAAATAATGATCCAAGTCGGATCGATAAGTAAAAAGAAAAAAAACTTGTCATTCTATATGTGTACACCTATAAAATGGCACACGCATTTTTTACCTCTTTAACTATGCTGCATAGCATCGGTGATGCTGTACAACATCACTAAAAACAATTGGAAAGGTGAGATCTACAGGCTTTGTCAATGCTTGTTTCTTCTCCTGTACCGAATGCGCCAACGCAGTTGTGCGTCAAAAATGTTACCGCCGGAAAACGCCATTCCAACGCGCCATGCGGGCACCTTATTTATGGAATGACGTTAGCCGGCGCTGCGGACTGGTACGCGTAAAAAAAAAAGACTCGCACCAGGCAGCGCCGCCGTATGGGAAAATGGGGGTTGTGTGTCAAAAAATGGTGCAAGTCAGGTCTGAGGCAAAAATCAGGCCTCACACCTGACTTGCGCCATTTTTTTGACGCACAATCCCCATTGACATGACTCCTGTCATAGCAAAGACAGGAGTCATGCCCCCTTGCCCAATGGCCATGTCCAGGGGACTTATGTTCCCTGGGCATGGCCATTGGGCATAGTGGCATGTAGGGGGGCCCAAATCAGGCCCCCCATGCCACTTAAAAAATATATATATATATACTTACCAGAACTTACCTTTCCTTCCCTGGGATGGGTCCCTCCATCCTTGGGTGTCCTCCTGGGGTGGGCAAGGGTGGCAGGGGGTGTCCCTGGGGGCATGGGATGGCACCTCTGGGCTCCTTACGAGCCCACAGGTCCCTTAACGCCTGCCCTGACCCAGGCGTTAAAAAACGGCGCCCAGCCTGATGGGCGCCGTTTTTTAAGGCCCGCCCCCTCCTGTGCGTCAAAATGACGCCAGAGAATAAATAAGGCGCACAGGCCTTAATGTAATTTTTTGGAAGGGAACGCCTACCTTGCATATAATTAACGCAAGGCAGGTTCCCCCTTCCAAAAAATTACGCACATGGTGGGATTTTGACGTCCGCGGTACGGGCGTCAAAGTATAAATATGGGGCAGGGTTTGCGGCGAATGTGTGTCAAAATTTTTGACGCACATTCGGCGCAAGCAGAGTATAAATATGCCCCTATGTGTTTGTCATTTGATTTCACGCTGTCGAAGGGGGCAGGGGAGATGTTTGTGTGGGGATTAATGGAGGGGTGAGTTACCCAATCCCTAATTTGTAAGTACCCTCGTCTCTCCCCCGGGGATTCAAAGATGGGACTTTAGCTGTTTAAATCCCCATCTCCTTCTCACTGCATCATCTTTTGGGCTCAGATTCACTAAAATTCACACAAACAGCACTGAGGTGAAATATGCAGGGCTACTTTGTGTGAATGGAGAAAAAGAGCACAGAGACATTTTTAACAAACAGTCTATGCTAAACAAAATTGTTTTGGTCCATGCTAAGCATTGAGCTTCGGTGCAAAGTCAAGCATTGGTTTATTGCATAAAATTTGAGCTTGAGGTACTACCTCCAGTCAAAGTTCTTTGTAATAGCCACTGTTCTATGATATGCTGCACAACTGTGTAATTCTGCAGAAACCACACGTTATGCATGGGAATAACATGCAATAGTCCACATGCTCCTTCTTTGGGCCTGGCTTAATTTAGCACTAGAATGTTATACTATGCAGGATCATACCGGTTTATTCGATCTAGCTTTTATGAAATTCTATAGGCGTTTGTGCCAGTTCCGCCCTCTTACTCCCCCTTCTGCTAATATAGGAGAGTCGGTGGTCCAAGCTGTAAAGCCATTTTGGATTAAGCTAATATCGTTTCTGGTAAAAAATATATTTTGATGACTACTGCCATCACAGAGCTCCCGTGCTAAATAACAGTAACCCAGGTCCTTATTTGAACATGCCTCGGTCCCCGCAATGTTAGTGACCAAGCTAAGACCGTGCTCTCAGTTCCTTATTCTTCCATGTTTTTTTTTTACATTTTAACTACGATACTATTAATGCCATTGAATGTTTTTATTCATAATGAGATACAATACAGCTTTGCTGGTTTTGACCGAGGGCATAAACCAGGGAGTGTTAGTTCTGGTGAATTACTGCTGTGCTGCTTTCTAAGGCAGAGGAGCTTTGAGCTAATACTGATGATTATTTATATAGCTCTTGTAATAGATGTTACTAAGACCCATTTAAATGATAGTCATTTTATTAACCTCAAAAGATGAAAGGCGGATTTGGCCCAGTCAGATTCTGAACCTACAAGCTGCTGGTTACAAGAAATGTGTTCTGTCCACTATGTTATTTTTTCAACTTCTTGCTTTGATTCTGTATTTTGAAGGCCTCTGAAATCAGTGCTTCCTGCTTCGGGTTATTTATGTTGGATTTTAAAAAGATTGGTCTAAAAGATCGTGCGATCTCTTACCTAATGAAAATAGCATAGGTTGTGTCAATTTGACTTGTTCTAGGGCACACACACAGAGCAGCATAGGAACAGGTAGTGAATTAAAGTGCATGCCAACAATATACGCCCACATAAATGCAAAGGAAATATGCTGATATCCATAGATGCTCCCTTGTACAGCACTTTAGTACAAGTGCACACAGATTGCCAAATGCTAATTTATTTTATACATAGCCATCGTTAAACCACCATCACAACGGCATCATCGCTGTAGAAAAACAATGAAAACGTTATGCATGACAGCTCTTCCCTCAAGTGCATGTAGACACCTTCATAGGACGCAAGAAAAACAAGCATGTGCAAAGCCAGTATGTATGACATTGGCGAGCTGCTGCGATGGTTAATTTGTAACCATTTTTATTGCAAGTTTAGGCCACAAAAAAAATCAGAAACAAAACATGCAGCCAGTTACACGTGGCCATTGCATCCTTGCAATCAAAATCTTTAAATTATAAAATATTCATTTGACCGTGTTACTACGGATGTTTTTTTTAAATATCAAGCCCTTCAGTTGTACGATGCATTTTAGTTTTATTATTTGTGAATGAAATACAAACAAAATCAACAACCAACCCTAGCACCTAAGATGCAGTCAGCTGAAACGCTACAATACAATTTAAACACCGTAAAAAAGCAACTTTAAAAAGAAGTTCGAAAATAAATCACAAATGAACTTGGCACTCGAAGTGCAGGCAATATAAATTGCTGTTTTTTTTTTTAAAGAAAAAATAAATAAAACGTTGATCCACATTTGTCAATGAAGAGTAAGAAAACTATTTTAAGCTGCATGTGAACATTGCGCACAAACTTTGTGCAGTCATTCAAAGTGAAGGGAGCCAGTAGGTAAAGTGGGCTAGCCCACAGCTACTTTCTTTATACTTTGGTGGACGGATACAAAATGTGAGTGACAATTTATCAGACCAATGAGTCAAACGTGCTGCCAAAAACCTCTCTAAGTATATATATTATGTGTGATTTTTTTGGGGAAAACAGAAGTCTGGTGAAACAGCTAAAGCTGTTTTAATGGCTAGTGCTAGAAAGTGGAACGTTCGATGCATTTTACATTGATTGTCCTCTATGGGAAAATATAAGGTAGCTTGATTAGAATATCGGCTTTTTCAGAACTACTAAATTATGTAACAGAAATATGAGCTCCTAATTTAATTTCCTCTTGGGTTTGTGACTTTATAAACTGGTAAATTGACACTGTCATAGCACAATATTTCTGCAACAAAAACATATTCTTAACTATCTTGAGCAGGATTTTTGAATGCAGTTTCCTATGTTTTAAAAAATGGCCACCTTGCGTATGTACTCATCTTTGGCAGACATTTTTTAACAGATTTACTTATATTTTAGGGAACCATATGTAAATGTGCCCACCACTTACACACGACCATGTTTGAATGGAATTTAAAAAATATAATTAACCACTTTCAGAGGTGCCCACTGTGCAAGCAAGCACATGCATGTTCATGCTCAGATGTCAATCTTGGAATGGTTAGAAACATTTCAAATTGGTTGTCTGCCATTAGCCTGGAAGGCATTGCTCAAAGTGCAAGGTGGTTGGGAACATGTTGTTGAGTAGTGAGCTATTAGATAATAAAGAGAGAGGGTGGGCAGACGTGAGAGAGGAATGAGACAGAGAAGAGAGAAATAGTCCCACATATGCAAAGTCTGAAGTGAGGAGTAAACATTCTGTTCAATTAAAACTGTTGAACCGTCGAATCCTGCAAGTAATCTTTAGGTAATCTGTTTTTTTATGTATGTCAAAGAAGTAGGCACCTTCAGTTTCAAAAGATATTCCAGGTATGTGGGTCATAGATTGACATGAAATAGAAAATTTAATTTTTGGACCAGTAGGAAGTTCAAGTCTCTAAGTCAGCTAATCCAAGACTCCAACACACCTATTCATCAGTGTCAAACTTGGAAAACCTATTTTATTTCACTTTCTTGCATCACAGTTCTCCTACCACACTTTCTACAGAATGGAACATATTTCAGTCCTGACTTCCTGTTAATCTGCATTTGGATAACTGTACCTTCAACAACTGGGATAATTCTCACCTAGGGACCCTCGAATGAAGGAATCAACTATTTGCTGGAATTTACTAGATTAGATGTAGCAGTCAGATGAGATGGTTTAGGCATTAATATGCTAAATTACCTTGATGATGTCTTTAGAAAGAGGTACCTTTCCTATCAACTTCTAATCTAACTTTTCAAAACTTATAACAATCCACAAGATTGAAGAGTTTCAAAAAGAGTTATCTCTGTGCTGCAAAAAATGACCTTTGTGGATACAAATTATGTGAGATACAGTCTTAATAGTGAAATCACAGCTTGTCTGTCAAGATGTATAAGAAATGCATGATGTGGGTCACAGTACAAAGACAAACGGTGGCACTGGAAAACATGTGTCTTCATATTTCCAGAGGTCATTTGTTAGACCTTTCAGCCTTCCCCAAACAGTTTGCCTTTATCCTCCTATTTTGCTGAACTTATTTTTGTTGTCCTTAGTACTCTATGCACTTTACCACTGCTAACCGGTGATACAGTGCTTGTGCTCTCTCCTTAAAACATGGTAAAATTGGCTTACACCTGAATATCATATTTAATTTAACTAATAAATCCTTAATAAAGTGGTATACCACATACCCAGGGTCTGTAAATTAAACGATACTGGTGGGCTTACATCACTTATTGCTTCCCCCTGATACTCAAGTAGCCCCTTTAAAACATGTCCCAGATCTGCCATTGCAGCCTGAAAGATGTTTTAAGCTGCCAACTTGACTTGCCAATTTAGCCCCCTTGCCAAGCCCTACCCCTCCCCTTAAGTCACCCCTAAGGTAGACTCTAGGTAGTCCATAGGGCATGGGACATTGTAGTTAAAAGATTGGACATGTACTTTTAAGTTTTACATGTCCTGGTAGTGAAAACCTTCCAAATTTGTTTTTACTACCATGGGGCCTACTGCTCCCTTCGGATAACATTAGGTTGCCTTATTACATTTAATTAGTGCTATCTTTTTGGTTGGGATCAGGTAAACATTACATGTTTTATGTCTGAGAAATTTGAATTTTAAACCCTCTCTAATAGTGAAGTCAGGTTTAAGTTACCAATTTGAAAAGACTGCTTTTAGAATGTTGGCATTTACCTGCCCTGTTTGGTGCTTGCACCCTGTTCCTGGGTCACATGCCTGGGTGTAGTTGGCAGTTGGACTTTGTTTATTCTTCACGACTGCCACACAATAGAGGGATTAATTGTGTCTGGATGGGCCATCAATGGCAGTATGGAGCAGGTGGAGCTGGGCACAGCCCCACTGACAAATTGATAGGCTGTGCCCTGCCTTCACACAAATCAGTTGAACAACTGCAATGTTCATGCAGCCATTTTGGAGCTAGGGCAAGGGAGGCAGGAAACCTCAAGCACTTCAATTGGAATTCTATAGAAAAGTCTCATACTTCAAAGAAGGCACCAGGTATAAAGATAGGACCTCAGACCTACTTTTCAGTTCGTTTTTCTGGACCTGTGGAAGGACTCTTGGAAGACTGCCTGATGCTGTGGCCTACTTTGCACTACAGAAGACTGCTTTGCTGCACCTGGATGGACAGCCTTGCTGCCTAGAGCCTGCCTTCACCCATCAGAGAACTGCCTTGCTGCTTGAATCCTGTTCCACTGCTTGAACCAAGGACCATCAAATTGAGTCCAAGGGCTAGTTGGCTGGCCTCCGATCAGAGCCTCAGGGACAGAAAAGGCTCCAACCATCTTGAACCCACACCTGGGCCCAGCCTGAAAGAGTCCTAACCCCCAAGTAGTGACCCTCCAGTCATGGACACTTGGTGGAGGTGTTACAGGTGCCCAGATAGCCAAAATCCAAAGGGACTTAGAAACATTTTGGCAAAAAACTGCTCTGAAACCCACAAGGAGACTGGAACCAACCTGCTTGTGTATCCGCCCCAGGCCTATCACCAGTCGTTCTGACTTTGCGGCAGCTTCCACTATTTTCTTCTCCGCAGCAGCAAATCCTGTTCAGTGTTCAGCTAAATCCAAACATAGAAATCTTGCCACAACTTTGTCCAGTGACTCCCCGACAACAAGGCTTCCTCCTTGGACACCGCCTGCAGCCTTGCCCCACTGAGCTTCTACCTTCTCAGAGACTTTTTCTTCAAATTTCTTCTAAGTTCAAAGGTATGTGCCAACAGGGTTCAATCTGCTTTTTATACCTGATTCATGTTTCATCGCAGTTGGCCATATTTTTCGACTTTGACCAGGTCCTGTGCAGCTAGATGTCCACGGTTGGAGCTTTGATCTTTTAAGTGCTAGTTTTTCCTTTAAACTTTGAAAAATTAATTTCTCTGGTTCTACTGATTGGATTTGTTGTTGTTTTGGTGTCAAATAATTTATTATAATTTACTCTATTTTTCTACATTGTGTGGGATTTTTCATCTGTGTTTTTTCACTTTATTACTGTTTGTGTGCTGCATAAATACTTTACACATTGCCTCTGAGTTAATCCTTACTACTTTTGTGCCAAGCTACCAGAGGGTTAAGAATAGGTTAATTTAGTTACTTTTATGGGTTCACCCCAACAGGGACCATGGCCTTGCCTGAGCAGGGTTAACACTCTTCCCAACCAACAACCCAATTTCTCACAGGGAATTCAATTGATTCTGCCTCACTCAGACCATTTTAAAGTTGCAGTGGAGCTGACGGTCTTTGCTACCCCTCTACCCCCATTACACGTTTAAACTACTTTGTCATGTGCACTTTAAAAATATAGGGCTTAATTTAGAACTTGGTGAACAAGTTACTCCGTCATAACGGTGACAGATTTCCTGTCCGCCGAAATATAAATCCCATAGGATATAATGGGATTTACATTTTGGCGGCCGGGAAACTCATCACTGTTGTGACGGTGTAACTCTTCCGCCAAGTTCTGAATCAGGCTTATAGTTAAAGTGAAACACACATATGCCTACTTGAACAGGACTTAGCAGTCATCCAGCGTGGCAACATTTTACATATTTGCCTATTGCAACAGAAGCATGTGAGCATTTAGCAAAAATATAGTAATAAATAGGAGCATACCTAAAGAGCATCTGGATCTCTTGCATGGCCTTTCTAATCACTCAAGTCAGCTCGCAAGCATCAGTTTGTCCTTTGTAGGGATGTCACCATATGGACTCTGAGCCTTCCAACTTACCTGCAAGGAGATCTATTATTTCTAGGTGTAGTGGAACTTTCTGGCAGGTGCTAGTGCCCGGATGCTGCAACACCACAGGAGTGTCCTTTTCCCTTCTAGGCAAACATGCCTGACAAAGAAGTTGACCTAGCCTGCTATTGTGATATATTCTCGATATGACAAGTAGTTGCCACTATGTGTCATCATAAAACCAGGGAAGGTCCTGCATTACGTTTGTGAGCTGAGCTACATTAAAGTTGCTGACAAGCCTGTCCGGGCATAAACAAGGTTGCCACCTGCCTCCGCCTCAGTAGATTACAAAAACATAGGGAGCAGGAGGCAGTAGCTTCCCACGCCCGGAGCAAAAGCTCCTACTGTTCAGATCGAAATCAAGGCTTATGCATCACCATTTCTGTCCTCCATACAGCATGCCTGAATTATGTTGGGGTCTTACTAGTTTAGCTAATGATCGAGATATCATGACCTTTGCCAACCAAACCACTCCTATCAATGGAACGGAAGTTTGACTTTATGATTAGTTAAAGAGTGAAAGGTTTTATCAGAAGAGAAAAGAACATTGCATGGACCACCAATTCTCATTAAGTGATAATGGTGACTCTAGATTGGATGTTATTTTATGTTTAGTCCCAGGACTCTTCCAGAGGTCGGAACTGTCATGACTCCGTGTGCTGGACTCAGTAAAATAATATATCCATATATATATACATATATATATATGTATATAATATTTACAGAGGGATTTAAACCAGCACTATTCAGTCATTGGTCTGTTTTTTGTGCCATTCATATTTAACCTCCTTCCGCTACAGCATACTGCACAGGATAAAGTTTCAGCCCCCTCCATTCATTGGCTAACTTCACTGTGAGTGATGACATACGTCTGTTCCACAGGGAGCATATCTGCACATAAAGTTGTCCTCTTGAGTGCCTGGCACTATTATGGCTATATGTTCTTTGTGAAACCAAAACTATTTATGCTTTTAGTCATATTATAGGTCGGGCATTAGCCAAAACCTTTTGATTGTATTAACATGATATGTGTACTATATTTACTTTTAGGGCCTTGCAGCCGAACCTATTCATCCATTGGTCTATTATTGTGTCATTCAGATTTTCCTTCCGCCCACTACAGCATACACCTAGGACAAAGAGTCAGCCTACTTCACATTTGCTACATTTACAGTAAGTGACGAGTTTCTGCCCCTTCACAAGCAGCATATCCACGCACAAATGAATTCATTTTAGTGCTAGGGACTCAGTGGCAACCTGAAACGAACAAATATTTTTGCTTTTATCCAATGCATTTTTCTTTTTTGCAAAAACCACGACAAAGCACAATAAGCATTAACAAATCCAAAAGGTGGGCCCAAAACACCAGACCTATTGGCTTTGTCCTTTTTCGGTAAAGGCGGAAGCCCGGCACCTGCTCCGGCAATTTAAGTTTTACAAAAACTCATGACAAAACAATGCCAAAATGCTGGTAGACAGCGCCAGACCTATTTGCTGTGGCAATGCTTGTTTGGTACATTGTTGGGCCATGAGACCAGCGGCCATATTTTGCCACCGACTTTTATTGTGCTGTTTCACTGTAATTTTTTGGCTTAGTTGACTGAAAGCAAAGCTGTTTTCTCCTTTTTGCTAAAGCCTGGTCTGGTTAAATGAATGCACGATCCTGCATTGTTTCTTCAGAATAAGTATCTCCCAGGCTCATTAAACCATCTGCTGCGGCTTTGAAGTTTGCAGAGCCTCACAACCTTTTATTCTGGGAATACAGCTGGAGATTGACAAATGTCTTAATTAGACAAAACTACGCCGTAAAGTGGTACAAGCACAACCAATTAAACATAATAGAAAGGGAATTACCTCGATGTACTCAAAGAACAAGCAGGAGAATTTCAATTACTTAATTTATGATGTCCCTAAAGCTATCTCTACCCTGACTAAAGATAAGTAACGGGGTCCCTGAAACACAACACAGCTGTTTTGTTTCGAGCGATAACAGTACAGGGCACGGTTAAGTTACTTTTTTGGGAGGATCATTGAAAGACATGAAATAAAACATACACCATGTCGACAATTGAAAAACAACCATTATTCGAAAACTCTGTGGCCGGCAGAGCGGAATGGCCACTCTGCCACGGTGGCATTTTCCGACGGAATGCAACCTGGGTAGCTTTTTTCAAAGCACAATCCGACCACGGCCCCCCTCGCCACCCCATTTAATTTGTAGTCGCCTGCAATGAGGGGCTGCTGTGAATATTTTTGCCAGGGCTGACTGTGATTTACCTGGACTGGCAGTTTGGGCTGGACTGTTCCCATTGGAACAAGATTGATTTGCAAATGGCTGGGCCCAGCTGAAGTGGTATGGTGTGCAGTGGTGTAACGAAGCTTGAGGGGGCCCGCCTGCAAAGACCCTGGAGGGTCCTCAGCCCCTGGACCCAGTCAGGGGCTTGATGCCCGTGCACAGTGTAGTGTGCTGAGGGGGCCCCCAAGGTTCGGGGACCCCCGACACCATGGGGGCTGCGGGGTCCTTTGTTACGCCACTGAGGGTGTGCAAAATAATGATGAGTGGGATATGACCCAAGTGATTACCAGTGCCGGAGATTAATTCAAGCATTCCATCCATCACTTTTTGTATACTTTAGTGCAGTGGTTCCCAACCTTTTGACTTCTATGGGACTTTATCATTACTGGAGCCAAGGGACCCCCACTGAATCTCTATTGGAACCCAGGGACTCACCACTGAGTCATTCCTGAAAGCTGGGGACCTAATCTGTTAATATTATTTAATTTTCTAAGTATTCGCGGAGCCTATGAGGAGGCTTTGCATACCCTCAAGGGTCCCCGGGCAACAGGTTGGGAACCACTGTTTTAATGTGTCACTCTAAGTGGGACAGGTACGCCAAAAAGTGGGTTTCATGCACACACTGTTACTGGAGCCAAGCTATTCCTGTCTGATGAGGCCCTAACTAAGGCAAAACCGGTCCTGGGTTGCTTGTGTTCCTGGGCAGGGAAGACCTGGCCTGGCAATGTGGGCTGGATTGTTCTCACTGGAGCAGGGTCAAGATTAATTTGCATATGGCTGGGTTCACAATGAAGTGAAATAGTGTGAAAAATAATGATGGACTGAGGTACAGCCGTGAATCATTACTGGTGACTGAGATTAGTTAAAGCATTCCATTCATCACTTTTTGATAATTTAGTGTGTTGCCTTAAGTGGGACGGGTATGCCCAGATGTGGGACCTGTACAGACTGTGTTACTGGAACCAAGTAACACCTGGCTGATGAGCCCCCACACAAGGGCAAAACTAGTTCTGTGTTCTGTGTATTCTGGCTCGGAGGATCTGACCTGGCAGTTTGAGCTGGACTGTTACCGTTGCAGAAGGGTGAAGATTGAGTTGTATATGGCTGGGTCCAAACTGAGGTAGTACGGTGTGCAAAATAACAGTAGACTGTAATGTGGCCTGGGTGATCACTAGTAACTGAGATTAATTCAAGCATTCCATCCATCATATTTTGTATTCTTTTCGTGTGTCACTCTAAGTGGAATGGGTACACCCAGAAGTGGGTCCGATGCACACTCTGTTACTGGAAGCAAGCTATTCCTGTCTGATGAGGTTCTGGGTTGCTTGGGTTCTGATCCAGGAGGACTTGGCCTGGCAGTGTGGATTGGGCCATTCCCATTGGAGTCAGGGTCAAAACTGATCTCCTCTTTGCAGCCCTTAGAGATTACCAGTGGCGGATATTAATTTAAACATTCCATCCACCTCTTTTTGTATACTTTTGTGTGTTGCCTTAAGTGAGATGGGTATGCCCGAAATGAGTACCGTGCACACTGTGTCACTGGAACCGAGCTATACCTGGCTGATGAGCCCTAACTACGGAGAAACCAGTCTTGGGTTACTTGTGTTCCAGTTCGGGGAAGACCTAGCCTGGCCGTTCGGGCAGGACCATTCGAACTGGAGCAGGATCAAGACAAAGGGACTGATTCAGATTTCGGCAGAGGGGTTACTCTGTCAGAACAGTGACGGATATCCTGTCCGTTGAAATCGAAATCCCATTGTTTCATATGGGATTTAGGTTTCAGCAGACATGATATCAATCCCCGTTGTGATGGAGTAACCCCTCTGCTGAAATCTAAATCAGGCCCTAATTTGCATATGGCTGGGTTCAAACTTAGGTGGCATGGTATGAAAAATAATGATGGTCTGGGGTACAGTCCTTAGTGATTACCAGTGGCTGAGATTTATTCAAGCATTCCATTCACCTCTTTTTGTATACTTTAGTGTGTTGCCTTAAGTGAGATGTTATGCCTAGACGTGGGTCCTCTGCACACTGTGTCACTGGAACCAAGATATACCTGGCAGATAACGGGTGAAACCGGTCCTGGATTGCTTGCGTTCCAGTTCAGTGGGGACCTTGCCTGGCAGTTTGGGCCAGACTGTTCCCATTGGAGCAGGTTCACGTATGATTTGCAAATGGCTGGGTCCAAACAGAGGTGGTACGGTATGAAAAATAACAATGGACTGGGATGTCACCTCAGTGATTACCAGTGGGTGAGATTAATTCAAGCATTCCATCCATCACTTTTTTGTATACTTTAGTGTGTCACCCTAAGTAGGATGGGTATAACCTGACGTGGGTCCCATGCACATTGTGTTACTGGAACAAAGGTATTTATGGCTGATAACCCCTCACAAAGGATGGGTTCAGGCCTGGCAGTAGCACTGAAACCTCTCTATTAGCCACAACGGAAGAACTTAGAGCCATTTTGGACAAAGGCAGATCTGCATCAGTGATTCTGCTGGACCTGAGCGTGTCCTTTGACACTGTATCTCACCCTGTCCTCATTCAAATGCTATAAGGAATAGATGAAAGTGTCTCAAATGGCTCTCAGCTTTCCTAGAGCATAGAAGCTTTCAGGTTCAGAAGGACTCCGCACTCTCCACAACATATTCAGTAAAGTGTGCAGTACCACAGTGATCTAGTCCCACACTCTACGATCTCTATGTATGCCCACTGGCAGAAACTGTGAAGGCTTATGGGATTTCCCTGGTCTCCTATGCAGATGACACGCAAATCAACATCTCACTCACTGCAGACACCAACAAAACCACAAATCAGTTAAACACGTGCCTTAAATAAGTAACAAACTGAATGTCTGACAGTTGTTTCAACTGAACGGGGATAAAACAGAGGTCTTAGTCATAGGAAACAACCATTCCCGCTGGTTGGAACTCAACTGGCCTGATTGTCTTGGAGCATATTCCATGACCTCCCCTTCAGTCAAGAACCTAGGATTCTGGCTATCCAAGGAAGTTCAGGCCAAGAATATGTCCGCTAGCTGCTTTGGGCGTAACCACACTTTAAGAAAACTACTAAGCTGGCTCCCGGCTCCACTTTGAAGAGTGGCAGTATAGGGAGTAATTAACTGGTATCTGTATTATGGGAACTCCCATTGCCTAGGCAGCCCCAAATATGTGACAAATCGACTGAAGATAATCCAGAACGCCACACCACATACTTACTACAAAATCCCCAAGTGTACCTCAGCCGCACCAGCATTGGCAGCCCTGCACTAGCTGCCAATCCAGGGGAGAATACAGTTCAAATCCCTCTGTTTGGTCCATTGCGCTATAAACTAAAAATGTCTACAGCTCATCCAACGCCTGATAACTCCCTATATGCCAAGAAATATTTACACTCCGAGGGTCACAACTTACTACTGATCGCATGGGTCAAGACAGCAAGATTGAAAACAGGCATAAATAGAGTTTGTGAGTTGTGGCGCACCCCACTGTTATTTTTTCACCCTTAACATGTACCTTTTGTGAAAGCTACACACATTACGCAAGTCACCCTTGGGCGGTCGTATGAGCTAGGATTTCTCTTGAGTAAAAACATCACTCGGAAGAACGGTGAATGAAGACGCGTGCCGTGGTGCAATGATACATGGAGATTAGTATTATGTGAGTGTCCAGCGCTATCTGTGTTTGCATGGCCATTGATGTTATATGAACACAGCTTTGTGGATAAGACTCTGTGCTATTTGTTCCCATTTGCTCAACACAGCACTCTATTTGCATGGCTGTTTTGTATGATTGAAAGTGAATCTTGGATTAAGTGTAAAGGGACCACTTGTTGGAGGACAGTGTGCCTCCCCATGACATCTAGATACCCTTTGCCTCCAACTGTGTCATTTACATTTGCGGTGAGAAAGAGTTAAGCAGTATTAGGACCGTAAATTTGTTTAGGAAATAAATGTGGAATCAGTAGAAATTAACATCAACCGTTTGTGGTTTTGGGAGGGGATGTTACTGCAAATCCGTATAATCAGTTTATTTGGTTACATTTGCCTACATGCCAGTCAGTTCTCAAGGTTCTCTATACAAGACCTCCTGTTCACATGATCACTCATTTATGGCTGTTATGGGGCATGTGAAAGGAAAAAGTCCATACATTTCTCCTCCTCTGACAGGTACTAGGTCCTCATGTGTAAACAGTTTCAGTGTAGTGTGGTGTAAATTCTTAATCTCCACCACTTTCCTCCTACTGATTATTCCCAAATTACTACAGCTTTTGGTTAAGAGCTGCACCACAGGAAGGGATCTGACCTCCACCAAAGCCCTCTTGAGACGTCAGCTAGGAGCTGTCGACCTGCCCCAGTTCACAGCATCACATTTTGAAGCCTTGTGAGCGGTGGGTGATGGTGTGAGATCACAGGTAGAAAAGTAAGGAACAAGTGGAAGGGAAGCTGGGTCTAGGAAGAAGAAGAAACCTGTTGAAAACAAGGAGATTGAGAGGAACACAAGTGACAGATTTTCAGAAATTTGCCGAAGCCACGATGTAACAGAAACTACTTGGCAAAGGATGGCATGAAGGTTTGCTTCAGTGGAACAGAGGGAGCTTGATACAAAACAAAGGGGGATAAAAAAATCTAAAAAGTGAGAATTAAGAAGAAACCAATTTGACCTGAACTAAAAAATGGATGTGAAATATCTGCAGTGAAAGTAAGTCTCTGCCTCAAGTTAACCTTTCTGAGTAGGGCAATACTTTTATAGACAATGCAAAAGCACGACTGCACATGACAAATGTTCTGATGAGTTCCAATAATCTATTTATTTTTGCCCTGAAGTCTTTGAAAGATGAAAAAGTATTCTGAACATGGAAAGGCAAAAACAAAAAGTAACACATTAGGGCCTGACTCTAAAGCTTTTTTCCCAACCTGAAATAACACAGATTGAGCAAAACAAAAATGATTTTGGGCATGTGAAAATTCTCAAAGAGAATTTATCAATGCAGAAGATGACATGCATTGGCACAAAATAACATGTGCACATGATTCTGCTCCTTGTGGCAAATTAAGGGACATGTCAATAGATGTGGCAGGTGTAGATCCCATAGCATCTGTTCTTTAAAGACAGATATACTGGAATATGTTGCTGATATACCTCCCATCTGTAGGGACCTAGATCTGCAATGCTCCCGGCCTTCTTTTAGCCCACATACTCCACAGCTCATGAAATGCAAGAAAGGTGAATATAACATTTTCTAGCTTATGTAACGCAAAGTTTCAATTTTATTAAGGACACAGATGCAAGGATTATGTTTTACTTCCTTCGCTTTTTATTCACAACAGGCATGTTAAACATTATCAAACAACAAACTCCCATGAACACTTGGGAAAAGTTAATCACCATTCATCCAATCAGAGTGCTTATCTTGCCGTCAGAGATGGGCAGGGACACTGCCTTGAAACTGTAGCAGGCTTCCTTACCAGGAGATTTCCCCAATCTCTATGCCACATACGTGTCCACTTTGTCCACCGGGTTCAGTTGACCGGGGATGCAGTATGTCCTCCGGGTCAGGAATGTTGAAGTCTAACCCTGGGGTGCTCTTGACACCGTCAGACAACTTTGGGTCAGAAGAGGGGTGCCAGGGTCTGTCTGGCTCTGATTCCCCAACCGAGGTGCGGGTGCCATCACCCTCCGGTGTGTGGGAGACAGGAGATGCCTTCGGCTCATGGTGGGTTTTTCAGGCATGAAGAGGGGGGTGGGGAATACCCACTAGGTCGGGAAGGGTACTGTGACCCAGAGGCATCCAAATTGACTCCGGGGTCGTGGGCACGCTTCCTTTTTAAACATCTGGGGCGGCTTCGGCTGGCCTGCAGGCAGTGCTTAATTTGTAAACAAAAAGGTGCCGGTGCCCAAAGCCCTCATTTTAAACATGCGGCTGCTGCAATTAAATGTGTGAACACGGAATACTGAGACAGTGCAATCCTGAAGCCATCTCGGGCCTCTTCAATCCATTTAAAGCCACTCCCAGCCCCTTCAACTCACTCTTGCAGCTTTCTACTTTCTCTCCTTGTGACGCTTTTTCGGTTTTCTCTTCCTCCGTCTTTCCTAAATGAATCTTTTGCTCGCATCAAATGCTTGAAGGCAGAAGATTAAGCGCCGGCCCTCAAAAATAAGTGCCGGTGCTCAGCACCGAAAACAACAAGCAAAAATTAAGCACTGCCTGCAGGCACAAGGATGGATGGCACTCTGGGATATTCTCTTGAAATTAAGGGTTGTAAGCACCGCACAGTGAGATTGAGGAGTTTTTGCTCCAGAAGTGCCGTAGCCTATGAGACTTCCTTCTGTATGGAGACATCCATGACCTCACAGAAGCTGTCTATCGAGAGGTAAGTAACAGACTCTTCCTCCATGTATGAATCATGCATGTCTTGCATGTTAGGGCCACTTTACAATGGGTGAAACAGTGCAACTATGATAGCTTGTGACGGCACAGTAAAGTTGCACTTGCGGACACCAACACCTTTGTATACACTGAGCCAAAGAATAGGTATTGTTATAATATTGTTTTAATATTGTGGGAATATTCTTTTTAGTTATAGCATGTGGGGTGCCTGGGTGTGGTATCTTGAACGCCCTCTAGGGGAACCAGTGTATAATCATGTGGAGTGCTGAACGAGCACGTTGTAACTTGCCATAACCACCGGCCTCCAATAGGGACCCTGTCCGGAGCTTCAACACGACTATGCCTGTGCAAGAGAAATAGTCTAAAATGGCCAAATATGGATCCTGATTTCACTCCAGGCAAACGGGGCTCAAGAGAAGCGGGTGGCTAGTCTCGCTGTTCCAGACTCTGGCTTCTGAGGTGCCGGAACAGCTCAATCGGTGTGCTTGTGCTAAGAGGAAGCCTCAGAAGAGGCGAGCGGGAGACCCTAGCGGTTGGAAAGCCACGCTGCACAACCCCAACAAGCGACCACCCCTGTGGGGGCCTCGAACCTCGTAGAAGCTAGCACTTCTGCGGTGAGAGGAAATACCTAAAGGCAAATATTATTATTGAAATGGCATAAATTGCATAAAACCACACTTACCGCAGAAAGTACGGTCCACTGGCCCTTCACTTAACTGTCAGCTGCGAGGAGCAGTGAAGAAAGAGGAGGAGACAATATGAATAGAGGGCTATAAGGGGAAGATAGGCACCCTGATTAGATGAACTGTGATTAACTTTTCCCAAGTGTTCAGGGGATTTGTAGTTTGATAATGTTTAAAATGACTGCTGTGAATAAAAATCGAAGAAAGTAAAGAGTAATCCTCGTCTCCGTCCCTGACATGGAATTGCTTTCTTCCCTAACCTAGCAATGCAAATGTAATAATTCAGTTGATGCATAATGGCCCTTTGAGTCCCAATCACGTCACTCACTGCGTTTCCATGGGTGCTGTCAATTCACCCTCATGACTCATAGGAACTAACATGGAAGCTGTCTCACAATCTGCTTTGCTTTGGGCATAAGGACCGCCTAAAACTGTGGGCACAGCATTTATTCTCACCGTCCAGTCCTCCGTCTGCCCAGAGGTCGTAGTCTTGAATCAGGACCTTCAGAGGAAGAACTGGCCGCCGCAGATTCGCTAGTAGCACCCTGTCCCTCACGTGTGCGGGCAGTGTTTAATGAATTGGGGCCTATGCACATTTGGGTGTGCTATCGGCAACTGTCCATTTTCATTAAATTCCCCAGAAATTTTGCTGCAAACATATTTCGAATAATTGGAAAAGATGTATTCAGACCCTCTCTAGAAGAATGGGCAAACTATATTCAGAACCACTGTAGAAGAATGGTTGCTTGAAATGTCAGAGCTGGTGAAAGTTGGATTATTTTGTATAATGGAAGGAAATTATCTGAGAAATGTGAATTTAATTTGAGGTCTGATATCTCATGGGATGTCTGTGGATCGTATGTTGGAGTTGTCCTCTGGCCCTAGTACTCCTTTCCTATTCCTTGTCTCTATGTAATGTTATGTGAACATTAACATGCATTGGGGCGTGGGTGACTAAATGAGAATTGGGTTTTTCGATATTAATTTGTAGCTGGAATGTAACCTGTATATTATTTGCTGAAATCCCTCTGTCTGAAAATATGTATGAACCATGCTTGAGTGTATGCATAAAAAATCTTATGAAAAATAAATAATGTCTGTTTGGTTTATTACTTTTTGGGGAATCTTAAGTGGCTCCTTAGCATCAATGGAAAAAGGACATCAGACCGCGGTACAAATAACTGAATCTGTCTCTCCGATTGCAGAAAAAGGCTGGGTAATGTGTGCCCCCTAGCATATAAAAACTGCTCACCACATTAGGAAAACCTTTCAATTACTGTTTTTTTACAGGCAGCGTTTTTTCCTACTACCGGCCGCGACCTGATAAAGGGACTTTTTTAGAGCTTGTGAATTTTGGATAAGTGACAGGGTCATATTGCTGGTAGCTCTCTGTTAACTGTTAGAAACGTCGCTGCCAATGTTTTGTCAGGTGCGGACTTCGCAATGTGAGCCAGCGCTGGGATATCCATGGAAACTCTTCAGCTGAAGTGTTACAGCAACCATAATATTTGAACAATGTCATTTACTCTGTGGAGTTTCATATATCAGATCAATTTTTTCAATTACAATTTCAATTTTATTAAATCAAAGAATGTGCTTAGTAGTAAACCTCTGCTGAGGTATTTTCCGTACATCACATTTTGTAGGTAGTCAGTTTCGGAGGCATGTTTCGCAATTGGGCTGAACAACAACCTTAAAGCCAAAGAGATGCAATGTACTAAATTGTCCTCCTGTGCAAATTCAGGAATATTTATTTATCATGATCATACTTTACGAAGTCAACTTGCTAAAAGTTGAGTCAATGTTGCTGCTAACAAAACACTGCAGGCTAAATGTACGAAGCCTTTTTTGTGGTCGCAAATGGTCAGATTCGCTAAATCAGGCCTTTTGCGACTGCATAATCCTTTTTCTTATGTACAAAACTAAACTGCAGTTTGGTAACATGTTACCAAATTGCAATTTAGGTTTGTGACCACAAATTGATTTGATATTTGGAAGGGGTGTGTTTAGGGTGTTGCTTCCAAATACTGAATCAGATTGGTATACAATAAAGTTTTGTGACCGAATTCTGGTCGCAAAACAATAATCATTTACTACCTCCATGGTAAGCCATGCGCAAAAAGGAAGGGGTCCCTAAGGGACCCCTGGCCCTTTGTGAAAGTTGACAAAAATAATGTTTGAGTGGTTCCATTTGATGGTACATTCTCCAGACAGCCAAGAACGTTGATGCAGCTCTCACTTATTATAGTCCGCAAGGGCTACAGGGCCACACAAGTGACAGACAATTAGCATAACAGACCTCTAGGTGGCCAATCCTCATTCCAAGTCTCTCACTCCTGATGCAGCACAGGTGTTGCATAGTCAAAAATAAAGAGAGGATGTTCACAGAATGGCTGTGTGATGTAGATATATTTATGTAAAAATTAGGTTGGTTCTGTCCATAAAATGGCTTCAACAGATGCCTCACTTGAACCTACAAAGAGGGTGCCTCTGATGTGGAAAAGAGGACACAGATCGTTCTGTGATCTACCACTTTGGTTCTGATTTATAAAGGTAAACTTACACTTTTGTGTAGGTTTAGGATTGTTATTTCAAACGGATTTATGAGTAGTATCTTTAGGAGTGCAGGGGCGACTCACATAAAAAGCCCGCGCTCCTAAAGATACTGCTTGTAAATCCCTTTGTGAATAGTAGACAATCATAAACTTACACTATGCTCCACCATCTTGGAGCAGTATTTGCTTCAGCAGGTATAATTAGAAATGCAACAATTTTAATTCTTCTGTTTCCTTTACTGTGGCTGAAGTAATGCCACAAGACGAGGTATTGGATGGACTGTGTGGGGACTATGGCACTTAATGCTTTTTTCTCCTCTCTACATCGTGGGGTCTCAGACTACCTCTTTGTAGTAGATACCTGTCTCCATTTAGCTGTGCGTGTCTCATTGGGAGCTGCATGAGCCTGTTCAGCCTGTGCTTTTGGATAGAAAATCCAAATTTTGCTGCTGAGTGAGGGGAGATTTTGAAAGGGGTCAGTTCAGTGGAAGGCTCTCTGTTGCTCACTACCCTGTGTTCTTCGCCGAATGTGAGGGCCTTTAACAAGGACTGGGACCTTTAATTGCTGGAATAGCCCAACTACAAAGGGCTATAAGGGTATTAGAACATTCTGCCACTAGAGGGCAGAATGTTCTAATAAATAAGACAAAGTCCTCATGGAGCACAAGGGGATGAAAATCCCCTCAGTCTTTGTGAGGCCTTTGTTCACAGCTATCGCTGTGAATAAAGAACATGTGAATGTTGATGCTCCGGGCTTTTACCAGTCAGTAAAAGCTCGGAGCACTCTATTGTCTGCAATGGAGCCCCCAACATTCCAATGTTCTAATATAGCCTTAGAACCCGCCGTAGCGGGCTCTACCGGCTATTAAAGGCCCGCTCCCCGCGTTAAATGCCCGAGCCGAAGGCATTTAACAAGGGAGAGGGACTTTAATAGCCGGTAGAGCCCACTACGGCGGGTTCTAAGGCTATTAGAACATTCTGCCACTCAGGGCAGAATGTTCTATTAAAAAACAAAAATGTTCACGGAGCCCGAGGGGATTAAAATCCCCTGGGCTCCGTGAGGCTTTGTTCACAGCTGTTGCTGTGAACAAAGCGAACATTGGAATGTTGGCGCTGCGGGCTTTTACCGGCCAGTAAAAGCCCGCAGCACTCCATTGTTTTCAATGGAGCCCCCAGCATTCCAATGTTCTAATATGTATTTGCTCACTCTTCCTCCAGGCTGTCTTCCTTTTCCTCAAGCATTACTGTTCTTCCCTTCAGCTTTCCCATTCCTGTGGCCTGCATGCTCTGCATGCTCTTCCCCATCTTGTCCACTCTCCCCAGTCTGCCTGCTTTCCACCAATCATCAGCCTGTCTCTTCTTTTTCCAACCTGCCTACTCTTCCGTCCAGCCTGCCTGTTCTTCTTTGAGCCTACCCAGTCTCCGCCAGCCTGACCAATCTCCTCAAAGGCTTTTTTTCTCCCCATCTTAGTGGCTCTCCCTGCAGCCTGCCCATTTATCTCTCATGCGTCCTGCTCTTCCTTCAATCCTGCCCACTCTTCTTTAAGCTTCTTGCTATCGGCTGGCCTGAAAGCCCCACTACAGTCTGCATGTCATACCTCCATCCTGCCCTTCCCCCAATGCCTGCGCACTCCTCTCTCTGGCTTGCCTGCTCTCTGTGTGAGCCTTATCACCCTCCCCTCTGTTGTGCCAGTTCTCCCCATCCATCCTGGATGCTCTCTTCTTTTTGCCTGTTCTGTACCGGTTCTGCGTGAGGGAAGCTTACACGTCTATTACACACTTGTACCAGTGTTATGTGTGTGAGAAAAGTTTGCATTACTACTGCCCATGTTCTTTGCAGTTTACTCAAACTTGAAAATAATTTTCCCTGCAAAAAGTCTAATCTATTGGTTCTATCGATGTATTTGATGAGCAGTTTATTCATCCAATGGCATTATTCCTTGTATCTAAAACACGTGCATGGTGCTTTGCAGAGTTTGTGTTCTTAGCTTTTGGCAGAGGGTTTGCACTTAAAAAGATTAAGGAGCCTATCAACCTTATATCCTAATGCACTTGTAATAAAGCAGACTGTAAATCCATGATTACATCCTAATGCACTTGTAATAATGGGGAAGGGATATCTCTTGAATGTTGTGAAGAAATACTGGTCCGCAACACTCTAAATCAGGCCCGTAGTCTTATCATCCAAAGACAGCTCGCGCACCTCACTGTCCCATGCCTGGTGTGAATAACTCATTCAGTCTTGGGCCCATTTTGCAGTAGTAGTGCCCCAAGTGCCCAGTTCTGTTGATGATGCAGTAGTCACATGTTGGTATTATTTGCCTGCACATTCTAAATTAAGTGTTTGCTCGTGTAATTGGGTTATTTCCTGTTGAAATGAGAAAATCCACTTATGCTGGAACAAAAGTATGCTCTGTAAGGATGCCTAAAAGCAAAAAGGTGAAGAGTTGACGGGCAATCAGCTTCCGTACAGGTGGATGGGTAATTTGGGTGAGGGCATCTAGTTTCCTCAGGAACTTCTATGGTCATCTCACAAGGGAGCGCTGTCAGGCAAGGTTGAAGGCAGCAGAAGCCCAGCCGGCCAGCATCCTTTCAAAGTTAATCTCCAGGTACATATTTGCAAACCTTGTAAGATTAGATTTACATGTACATACCCTACATGAGAATTTGTTTTGGCCTTCTGATGTCACACAAAGGTCTGTGGAATTTGGAACGCAAGCCGCACTTGTGGGAGGTTTTAGGTCTCCTTTCAAACTATGAGTAGGCTTGCAACACACTGTTCTACACACAGTGAATAAGCGCACCTTCAGATGTGACAATTGCTGTTTTTATGAAAATATCTAACATAGTACTATGTCACCTTCTACTTACCCAGAACCTTGGGCTCACGTAGTGTAACCTCTGATTGTGCATGCTTGCATTTTCATTTTTAATTTAACTAGATCATATTGTACTTCACAGCTTACATCACATTGAATGGAAAGGGGAAGAAGAAGGAACTGGGAGTATGGAAAACCAACAGATTGTGGCACTATAGTGTAGCCTTTATAGACAAACAGTTACAAAGCTATAAATGACATATTACAGGAGCTAATTAGAAGCAGTAATAAATGCCTGAGTAGTGACGGCATCACATTGTGAGGAGGCAGGTCTGAACAGCAATAATAATTATGATAATAATAATAATAATAATAATAATAATAATAATAATAATAATGATGAAAAAACATTCAGGTGCCCTCTCTGAAAAGAGGAGTGTTTTTATCAAATGGCACAGAGTAAAAACTTAATCATGGATCAAGCAAAGTTACCTGATGATAGCTTTCAATTCAGAGAGAGTATTTTGATAATTTACCCATGTATGTAACTTAGTCACAAATATGGTGGCAAAACGTTACAGACAGAACTCAGCTGAGACATACATTCAGTGCAAGAGTGGAAAACTTCTATGTTTATAACAAATGTTAAATGCCCTCAATTAAAAGCATGCCCACTAATGCAAGTTAAAATGTAACAATGTGTTACTAAACCCATCTTTGTCCTGAGCTATTTTAACTTTCCAAAAACCTGAAGTATTCCTAGCTTTTTTTAATAAGAAAACAATTTTCATCAACTGACCTCTACCAAGACCACCAAACCCTCTTTTGCTGGGGGCACCATATTACTGTTCTTTCCTGCACCCTCCTGACTAAGTGCCAGAAAGTGCATGAGTCGCACAGCTCAATAGTATTTAGCTAATAAAGTCATGATTTGGTCCACCAAGATGCATTTTTTCACTTTTCTTTACCACACACTCTGCTCACTCTCACCCACACCAGATATCTTGCATTGGACTTCATCCTTTAAAATACAACTTAAAGTGCTACTCTCCATTTTTGGTGAGTTGTTGGCCACACCACTACTAATCCGGTGGGTGGTGTGAGAAAGATCCCGGTGATGAAGCAAGCCACCTAAGGGTGGATGAGTATTTTTGTCCTAAAATTGTTAGGTTTCTTCAGCAAGAGATATCCACATTGGGAGCCCCTCTAAGGGATTGGTTCCTCCTATTAGACCCTATGCATTTATTTTGTGTTTTTGCATTGAGTTGGAAGTAATGCATGATGGGTCAGGAAATGCTCCATGGTGGCCCTCTATGTGTTAGATGATCGCACATCTACAATGGTTTATGTGATGGATTTTCCCATTGCTGTGTTCATTTCAAATAACACAGACACAGAGTCAGGCCCTTCATTGATTGGAGATTGGCAAACAAGAGTTATCCACGTCTATACAGGAAAAGTCCACAGCAGTAACTTTTGAGGACTTTGGAGTAATTAAGTCGAAGCCCAGAGGATTGAATCAAAGCCAGTCTACTGCATGATGCACCTGCACTGCTTAAATATGGCTTCTGTTGGCCCCTCGCTTGCTTCACCTCCATAGATTTGTTCCCCAGCCACACATTCTGTGAGGAGTGCTTCCTGCCCACGGGCCTGACCCCAGGATCATATCCTGACCAGCACCTACACAGGGGCCTCGCCCTTTGCTTCAGCTAGAAGCCTCATGGAGTATCCCGGGCTGCCATATAGCTGTATCCTCCCAGTCTGAGCTTGCCTGGCCAATCGAAGCCCGAACCTATACTTCTGGCTTATTCATATAGGGGATGCATATTAATGTTCATGTAAAGCCACTGTATATTTGCCAACTGGTTTACACATGGCCGCCATTGTTATAAATGATCGTCACAACATTTTTGACATGTAATGTTTATTAGAAACCTAATAAATAGATTTTGAGCAAAAAAAAGATGGCTACTGGCTAGGCAATTATATATTTTTTAGATTTGTTTTAACAAGACTATCAGTGAGAGAAAGACTTTATAGCTTCCGCTTGCACATGCAAAGGATAGGCTGTGGAGTATCCACGTATGTAACAAGAAATTGTCATTGTTATTTAAAATTCAAAAAGCAAAAAAAAATGGGTAGGTGAGCACACTCATCTAAACAGGTAAAAATAAAAATAGTAAGACCATACACAATCATCACATGTAGAATCGTGAAAGAAATATCTTACTTTTTCACAGGACTGATCCGAACAAAGTTGAAATATTTCACTTTTGAAATACACAGAATGTCGTGCCATTGACTATGACTCGTGCTTGTGATGCTCCATGTGCTAACGTGACAGTAGCACCACGTCCTGGCACATATCTTTGACTTCAGTTGGTTAAGTGAGGCCTGTGCAAGCAAACAACCAAGTCGGTGTGTGGACTGAGGAAGGGCCTGCAAACATCTCTTTTCCACCCCCGGCATGCAGCAGCAACAGCATTGGATGATTCACCTTTCTGTTCCCAGGAACCAATGAGGTGGCAGACGGAATTATCAAACTAGGTTGTGTCTTGGTGCGCTACTTCGACTTTTAGGGGGAGGGTTGGTGCCCAGCAGAGGGCCAGTGAAGCAAGTTTACAAATTACTTCCTATCTCCATGTTCAGCACTTTGTTATACTAACAATACTTAACAAAGATTACAATAATATATATGTATTTGTGGTTCATGCTACAAATCGAGTTGCTTCTAGGCGCTGGTTACAGGTGTTATTGCCCTTGCTTGTACACTGGGGTTCACTTTAATTTACAATGCCAGGCATCCACGTACCGATTCAGGACATTGTCCGTGAGAAAAATAAGATTTTAAAAACCAAGAGCCAAGAACCCAGAAGTTACACGTTTCCTTCACTTGAATTCCTTGCCAAGGGCAGGTGTTTATTAACTATTCACAGCTGCCCAGGAGTGTTTTATGTGAAATTTAGCGAACAAGCCAAACTTTCTGCTAAATTACAATATGCAGCTTTCGTGTAAGAAAACAGTGCTGTTTGTGGGTACACTGTTAATTATCTCAGCTCGCTAGAAAAAAACCTGCACTAGTTTCTTGGGCCCAGTAAAATAATAAGTGAGCTTGTTCTATTTCCAGCCGTGACTCCCTTACAATAAAAATATGATATAAGATGTAAGAAAATCTAGTCAAGGAAACCCCAAGGAACCATAAAGCATGGAAAAGGGCAACCCGACCCAATCAAAATAATAATCCTCAAAAAGTAACCAACTTCAAAAAAAGCGTTCCTGCTCTCGGTGCATGAACAGTTCAGCACTGTGCAGCAGTTAAAGCGGGAGCTATTGCCCATCAGGCGGCCAAGGAAAAGGAAATTCTAAAATAACAAACACAAAATGAGAAAGGAGGCAGTTCAGAAAGATGAAATACAGGGGATGGCTGATACAGCGCGAGCTTCAGTTTGGCAAATCTATTTCTGAAAATAAAACTAAGACTTTAGTTTTTCTCTGTAACCTTTGTGTAACTGTAGTATTGTGTAACTATTGTATCTTGGTTCTTACATTAATAGTTTTGAGAAACAGCGCGCCGAAACCAAACTGCGAGCAGCAGGGAGTTTTGGGCACTACCTTGGCTATTCCGATCCTAGTTACGTTTGCCTATTTTTAAACATAGCTGCCAATTTTCACTTATGTGTGGCTTTTTGTTCCTTTGAATACACTAATCTGTGACATTTTAATGTTTTACGCGTGACAGTATATACAGAGTGGAACAAAACATTTGGATTCATGCAATGAAACCTATATCAGAAATGATCCATTTTCTGTACCCAGCTCTACCAAGTGTCACACTCCAGGGGTTAAACTAACTCATTCTGGGAATTTTCCCACATGACCTCAGTGTCCTAGAAAAGTCACGCAAATCGGGTGATCCAAAGGCTGACAGCAACAATCTTTAACAAGCATTGGCAAAGCCAGTGGGTCTCGCTTTTATGAGATTTGTCGTCTGTTCTAGAAAGCCACTAAGTCTTGGCTATCCAAGAGCTATTGGCGTTGTAAATAGCAATGTCTTATAGTCATGTGTTGAGGAGTGGAGTGATTTATGTGGTGTGGAGTGAATTTATGTTGGTTGGATTGGAATAGTTTGTTGTGGAATTGTGTTTCATGGAATTGTGTGGTGTGGAGTGGAGTTGTGCAGTGGAATTATGTTTCATAGTGTGCTCTGGAATTATGTGGATAGTAATTATATGGTACTGAGTGTACTTGAATTATGTGAAATGGGAGTATGGGTCCTGAAGTGTAATGATATTGTGTGTTGTGGAGTGACATGTAGTGGATTTGCGTTATGTGGTGTGCTATTGAATTTTGCTGCATGATGTGGAATTCTGTGGTGTGCATTGAATGTATGTGGTGTGTTGTGGAGTTTAATTAGGTGGTTTGGTGTGGAATGGAATGGAGATGTTTGAGCTGAATTCTGTAGCGTGGAACTGTGTGGCATTGAGCAAAATTATGTTGATTGGAATTATGTGGCATGGTGTGGAGTGTATTTATGTGGATTGTTGCTATGTGGCATGGAGTGGATTTATGTGATATTGAATAGACTGCATTTACCATGATGCCTTGGGGTCACAAATGCTGGAATGGAAGACAGGGTGCTCCCCGTTTTGACTGTTGTAATTAAGGCTCCCGTGAGCCTCTGAGCTGACGAGCTCGGGTGAAGCACCTGTGCGCCTTCTTGAGTGGTAGTTAAACCTGTGAATACTTTCAAGGCGGCATTTCAAGCAACCCCACCAGCTACACGTTGCTCTTCGCTGATGATGGCCAAATAGCCAGAAACACGTGTCCGAAGATACGGCACTTGCTGCACCAACTTATGGTGAAAAACTTTCAAAACTATATTCAAATTTGTGCTAATGACTGCATTTACCATGATGCCTTGGGGTCACAAATGCTGGAATGGAAGACAGGGTGCTCCCCGTTTTGACTGTTGTAATTAAGGCTCCCGTGAGCCTCTGAGCTGACGAGCTCGGGTGAAGCACCTGTGCGCCTTCTTGAGTGGTACTTAAACCTGTGAATACTTTCAAGGCGGCATTTCAAGCAACCCCACCAGCTACACGTTGCTCTTTGCTGATGATGGCCAAATAGCCAGAAACACGTGTCCGAAGATATGGCACTTGCTGCACCAACTTATGGTGAAAAACTTTCAAAACTATATTCAAATTTGTGCTAATGACTGCATTTACCATGATGCCTTGGGGTCACAAATGCTGGAATGGAAGACAGGGTGCTCCCCGTTTTGACTGTTGTAATTAAGGCTCCCGTGAGCCTCTGAGCTGACGAGCTCGGGTGAAGCACCTGTGCGCCTTCTTGAGTGGTACTTAAACCTGTGAATACTTTCAAGGCGGCATTTCAAGCAACCCCACCAGCTACACGTTGCTCTTCGCTGATGATGGCCAAATAGCCAGAAACACGTGTCCGAAGATACGGCACTTGCTGCACCAACTTATGGTGAAAAACTTTCAAAACTATATTCAAATTTGTGCTAATGACTGCATTTACCATGATGCCTTGGGGTCACAAATGCTGGAATGGAAGACAGGGTGCTCCCCGTTTTGACTGTTGTAATTAAGGCTCCCGTGAGCCTCTGAGCTGACGAGCTCGGGTGAAGCACCTGTGCGCCTTCTTGAGTGGTACTTAAACCTGTGAATACTTTCAAGGCGGCATTTCAAGCAACCCCACCAGCTACACGTTGCTCTTCGCTGATGATGGCCAAATAGCCAGAAACACGTGTCCGAAGATACGGCACTTGCTGCACCAACTTATGGTGAAAAACTTTCAAAACTATATTCAAATTTGTGCTAATGACTGCATTTACCATGATGCCTTGGGGTCACAAATGCTGGAATGGAAGACAGGGTGCTCCCCGTTTTGACTGTTGATATTGAATAGAGTATAATTATGTGGAATTGAACTATGTGGCATTGAGTGGTGTTATGTGACATGTAATTTTGTTGTGTGTTGTAGAATTGTGTGGCACCGAATAGTGTGGGGTGGAATTGTGTGGTGTTGTGTGGAATTAGGAGGCATGCTTCGGAGTGTATTATGTGGCACGGTGTGGAGTGGAAATACAGGACATGGTGTGGAGTGGTATTATATGGTGTGGAAGGTTGTGAAGTACAATTTTTGCATACCTTGCATTCTCCAACTAATCAATTTAGTTTACTTGAATATTTTTATGTCAAGCGTCCGCTTCTTGTTGATGCACTTCACCTGCCTCCCTATCTGGGTATCCGGGTATCTGTGCTGTGCTATGAAATTAATGTAAAGAGTCACTGTGTCCCCATCTCACGCTCTTACATTCTCATACGGATGGGAACTGTACAAGCTTTAAGGTGATTGTGTACACAAAAGTGAAAACGACCAGGGATGAAAAAAGTTGTATTAACAAATCAGATAGTTGCTGTAGCAGAACTTTTAACGATCACATAGCGACCTGAAAAATATACTTGTTTTAGGAAACATTACAATTTTTGTATTACTCCAAAAGGCAATAAAACTATATTGCATTATTGTGTGCGATTTACTGGGCATCACTGATCAATACTGGCTAAGTTGCTGTATGTTGGCTTAAAAATAATCACTTCTGGTAAGGTAACAAATAAGATAGCAAATAGCTATTTATTCATAGAGTACTGTTTACAAGCTTCCAAAGCCCTTCCTCAGATCCCATTAAACCAACTTTTGGGGTTGAAAAATATGTAATTCACATAATATCGGGTCACAGGCAGAAAACAAAGTACTTGACGTGAACTGGCCAAAATGAACTCATTTATGCAAGGGCGGCTTTCTAGTCTAAATGGGGCACATCTTGAGTGCACATGGGTGATCTATTTTGAATAAAGACCAAAAACAGCCACTGGCAGAATGTTTATTTAAAGATCAGCACCCATCTTATGATCTGATAAAGGCTTATCTGTCCTGCTGAGCACATTTCCATGAGAGAGCAAGCCTGCACTCACTGAGCTTCACAGCAACCCTGTCACAGCAGCTCCGACTGGAGCACAACAGCTGGTCTTTTTTCCAGGTTGGTCAGAGTGTTGTGTAGCCATTTTTAGCTGTAGTTTTATACACATTATTTTTGCAAACTAGGGCTGCCGCTGTGCACTTTAATCTAGATATATTTTATTTTAGCTTCATTATATTATTTTAACATTAGCCACATTTTCAGTCTTGTTTTATTTTCTCTATC
Organism: Pleurodeles waltl; assembly: GCF_031143425.1. Lineage (NCBI taxonomy): Eukaryota > Metazoa > Chordata > Amphibia > Caudata > Salamandridae > Pleurodeles > Pleurodeles waltl. The sequence goes on from NC_090437.1 coordinate 178,182,142, forward strand.
TAGCTGTTCTTCGCCTAGGTCAGCACTGCATTCTTAAACAAGACATTTCTTTCACTCTGTGCTTTTCTCAAGGCTGCAGTAAGATAGGTTGACGGCAAAAGTGGTACGTTTTGTCTCCAGTGTTCACAGAAACATACACTATCTTACTTGGGCATCCTTTCCTGGAACATCAGATGTTTTATTAGAAAAACACTACTTTGACCCATGTACGTTAGAGGGAGATTTCAGCCAGATGACCACGACTGTATGCTGATTGCATCACTACAGCTGCTTATGTAGACTACAGGCCTTTTGCTCAGGTATGAGGGTTGATGTCTTCCCAGAGGGAACCTGAAAGGCAGAACTAGAGCTTAACATGCTGTGCTCTAACATAGCATAGGTAGGAACTATCCCTACAAACCTTAGTGACAATATGGCAGCGTTATTCTTGTGTTTTACTCTCCTTGTCACAATTTCAATCCTATTGTGCTTCATCGTCCTAGTTATTGCAATACATGCCTTATTATCTAAGATGCAGTTACTTCAATAAAACCTTATTGAACTTTACTCTGCCTCTGATTGTCCTTGCATACGTGAGACTAATGTAACTGAGAGATATAGATGAGATCTGAGTGACCATGATTTCCCCGAGGAGTCAAGTATGTCATGCGCTCGGTTGGCCTGATCGTCCCTGCTCTTGGGTGGAGATGAGGCACTGCTATTTAGCCGGAATGAACCCGGATTAGGCCGACAGGTGTTACATGGTGCGGGATCAGACACAGTCCTCCGCAGTAGAGGTAATTCTGCCACCAAAATCCTTTAGTCTCATTAAGATAATGAGAACCTATGTGACAAGAGGAGGTGGGAGGGACGAATGCTGCAATAAAATTGAAGCAGCTACGTCCTAAAGCACCCACAATGTAAGACAAGCAGGAAAGAAATAATAAAGTAGTCCCTGAAACCAAGAGATAATGATCCAGAGTGTGAATACACTGTACTTAATCCCTGCTCCATGGGAGGAACGAAAGAGAAAAAAGAGAGACAAAGAGGCAGGACTGACCACTGGCAAGCAAGGATTTTTAAAGGGCACTGAAACAAACAAATGAACAGTAGGGAAGCCGGCATTAAGCCCACAGGAGAATTATACTAAAGTATATATGAGGTCGTAATGCATAAGCTTGACCTAAAAATCATCCTGTCTGTGTCTATGGATTTGTTCTACCCCATACTCAAAGGTACAGCTTCTAGGAGGTGGCTGAACAATGATAATGCTAATGAAGGCCCAACCCATGTGAGTGTCTGATATTCAGATTGGTCTCTGTCTCACATACTAATTGTGATTGGTGGGTCTTATCTGCAAGCATACATACCCCAGCAGCACACTGTTTTATAACTTTTAGGAGGTGGCTGGACAATGATGCAAGTGTCTGATATTCGGTTGGTCTCTGTCCCACATACTGATTGTGATTGGTGGGTCTTATCAGCAAGCATACAAACCCCAGCAGCACACTGTTGTATAGGACCGCACAGGTCATGTGATGTGTAGCTGTAGGATAAACACCAATGTGATGACCCGAGACAGATGGACTTGAAGCAGCAGAGCTAACTGTATGAAGCATTGCAACAGCTGTTGAGTTTCAGAACCTGGATGCCTTGGTTTCCCAACAGCTTCCAGTGAATGACAAGAATTGCTAGGAGTTCTGGCTATGCTTTAGTAAGAGTCCTTGGGCCAAGGCTTTTAAACAGGATGTACTCGAAGACTTAAAGTCTATCTCATTCTCTTTCTTTCTTTTACTCAATATTTTCCTCTTTCCCCACCGTTTATCTCTCTTTCTTAATTCATGTTTTTGTATGCTTTGCTTCACCTCTTCTCTCCAACTATACTCTCTTTCTCATTGTTTACACTGCCAGTCTAACAGATCTGCATTTGTTGTCTTTCTAATACATGTAGCTTCACTTCTGAACCTGAATCTGAGCTGCAAGTGCTGTGTCTGCCCTCTTCTGACCCCTTGCTGACCCTATGGCCTGCTCCCTGTGTCCCTGCCGTGAGGCATCACCAGGGCACATAACCCCTGCAATGAGGCATCCCAAGGGCACGCACTTGATCGGCTCCGCCTTTGGCTACTGTGCTCTCCCGCAAGAATATTTGGGAACAAATGGGAAAAACTGTGCATTCTACTACACATTTTTCATTATATATTCAATTGGATTTATTTTTGAACTCGGACAAGCCGGAGGTCCTCATCCTCGGATCCACCCCGTCCACCTGGGACGACTCCTGGTGGCCCACAGCACTAGGAACCCCACTGACACCGACCGACCAAGCTCGCAACCTGGGCTTCATCCTCTACTCCTCCCTCACCTTGTCTAAACAGGTCAACGCAGTTTCCTCCTCCTGCTACAACACACTCCGCATGCTCCGGAGAATCTACAAGTGGATCCTGACAGAAACAAGAAGAACAGTGACACAGGCCCTCGTCAGCAGCAGGCTGGACTATGGCAACGCACTCTACACAGGCATCCCAGCAAAAGACCTACTACGCCTCCAACGCATCCAAAACGCCTCCGCCCGACTGATCCTCAACGTACCCCGCCACAGCCACATCTCCCACCACCTGAGAAACCTTCACTGGCTCCCCGTGGACAAAAGGATCACTTTCAAGCTTCTTACCCACGCTCACAAAGCACTCCACGACACCGGACCAGCCTACCTAAACAACAGACTCAGCTTCTACACCCCCACCCGTCAGCTCCGCTCCTCTAACCTCGCCCTCGCCATCGTTCCCCGCATCCGAAGAAAGACCTCCGGAGGCAGATCCTTCTCATACCTCGCCGCCAAAACCTGGAACACCCTCCCCACCAACCTGCGACAGACTCAAGACCTACTCACCTTCAGAAGACATCTCAAGACCTGGCTCTTCGACCTTTAACACCAGCTCCCCCCCCACCCAGCGTCTTGAAACCCTCATGGGTACGTAGTGCGCTTTATAAATCCAATGATTGATTGATTGATTGATTGAAGCACAGTAAATGATGACCTTACGCACCAGGTTACAGAAATCTTTATTGGGGTTCTTCAATGATTCCCTCATGATCACCCTCTAGCAGTGCCTCACACTTCTCCATAGCCCCTCTCTCACATGTAATTCATTTATTTTATAGCACCTCTCTTACCATTGTAAGTTCTTGGAGCACTTTACATCACAGCTACATACAGAGACAATGAATCACATGTGTGTAAATCATTGTCTAGAAAATCTTGTCAAAGGGAACTACAAGGTGTAGGATTCATGTCAGCCATAGTGGTACGCATTTTTTAAGAGTGCTTGGTCTGGAGAAGCATAAACTCAGGATTCAGAACTTAACACAGTGGTTAGGGTTGACTTCACTAATAATTTATTTCTACCCAAACAACCCCTTTTTAGCAAAATTAGAAAAATCAAAGACTGGGCAAAAACATAACTTTCTAACCCGTAGGATGCAGTTTGCATGCAGCTCGTTGATGGCAGTTCATAGCTCACTGTACTAGATTATGATTGTAACTTATGATCTGCACAGTAAGAAAAGGAACTCTGGGACAAAAGCAGTGTCTCACTGAGCTATACACACAAAATACTGTTTTGTGATTTGCATAGTATACGTTCTTTGCAGTAGGCACATTAAACTTCAGCCCTAGCTTAGATGCGTCAAACCTGCCACTAGACAAAACCCCAATCTCTCTGCAGCAGGTCCATTAATCACCAGAGTTATCTCTGTACTTTTATTGTTGCATCAAAACTGTTGGATATACAAGGAACTCTGCAGCGCTTCTAAAACTGCTGAACGGCTACAACACCCGCTACACAGTCAAAAAAGACCCCCCTATCCTTCCAGTGTTCTGGGGAAATGCACAGCGCTGCGAACCCGGCCTTGATAACATTAAAAAGCAGTCTTGGGTTATGGAAAATTAACAAAACATGAGAAAAGGATATTTTCTCATTGAATATGTTACATACAGCGCGGACCGTTTATTAATTACTACTTTGGTGAGTAGGTGCACTGACTATATTGAGTTTAAGAGGCCCCTGAATCTCGGGGATGGCCAGCACTGGGTGAAGGTATTATCCACTCTATAAGGAGGCAGGTGCGATCTGTAGATGTTTTGCAGAAAAGGGATCTGGCTTGTATTTTGATGATTCAGAGTACCTCAGTTCTAAAAAAGTTTTGAATGCATTACAAAGCGTGCACATCGTGAGATACCCCAAACATTTATTATATGAGGTAAGCAGGAGGTGCAAGAAAAGTGCTATACCCTAGGAGCATCCAAAGCCCAGTCTGGCTGTGGTTATTTTAAAGAGTGGACAATAATCATTCGGACAGCTGCTCTGTCAAGCTAGACTTAGAAAAAAAACCATAATAATGGAGCTACCCCGATTTAAGGGTGGCAAATTGACATAGGTACTTCAGGTTACATTTGGCACAGTTTACCTTAGACTGAAACAGGTATTTAATCTCCTAAAGCTTCTCTTATCCACTCCAGGTTATCTGTTTTCCACAAGATGCTCCAGGATTCCACCTCTTCCTCAAAACCTTTAGGGGTGAGGGAGTGGGCTGGTAAGTGACTCTGCACCAAAGCACCTAGAGGGGGGTTTAGTGGGGTATGCTGCAGGTTGTGGAGTTCTGTGTCTCACTCAGATACCTTTTTCAGACTTTTTTAAAGTGCAGAAAGCCATGAAAAGGCTGTGAGAGACAGCACAATGGCAGGCTGCCAGAGGAGGGTGTATGGTCAAGTGCTTCTAAAGTCAGGCCATTGCTGGTTTAAATAATATTGGGTTTGTCTTGAACTTCCATATATAAAATGTTATGTAACATCAGTGCCAAGATTATTGTAATACCGTCAATACACCCTCAGCCCCAAAATGTAGTATTCTGCAGCAAGCAGCAGATCTAGTCTTTCCATTCTCTGTGTCTCTTTAGTCTCAGATCCCAGCACAACATTCGGGTTTGCCTTTGGTTACTCTTTATGGTCGAGCGCCCAAAGCGCTCTGTCCCTGGTGTAATCTCCCTATGGGCTTTTAACCACGCCCATGAGTTTAGTTGGTTTGTGGGCTTGCCTTTTAAAATTCGCTTGATTTCATTGGTGAAAGGCATGCATAGGTCAAGCCTTTTCCGGTTTTTAGTTCTCCTCGAGTGCACCGGCCAACTTTTTCTGCAAATGCATATAGTTTCGGGCCTACTTTTTCTTTTTATTTCCCACGCATTGCGATCCCACTAGGCAGTAATCGAGCCCTTTGCATGACATAGACCCTGTTACATGGATAATTGCACTTTTGCCAGTTACATGGATAATTGCACTTTTGCCGATACATTTCACTGCGAGCTAAATTCTGTTTCCTTTTGTGTGTTTGCTTCGCACTCATGGCGTCCATCGGCTTGCTTATGTGAAACTGTTTTACTTTTCATTTTATGTGGCAAGAAAAGTCCGGTTAGGAGTTTAGAACGCTAATAGCTTTAACTTGAGGAAACGTGAGACCCATTGCATTGCGAATGCTTGTCATATTACTGCTCTCCCTGTGTCTGCCTCAGAATATGCACTGTGTCCATTCCCTGTTTGCATTTGGTTCACAAACCCGTTTTTGTCCCTTATTTAACGCTTCATGACTAAGCGCAGATGTTCCCATGGGCTGAATTAGGTCCATCCATTTCCTGTAGTTACAGATCGTTCTTTACTCACAGACCTGCCGTCTTTCTTACTGTAGTTTACCACTGCTGTAACTTTGCCTATCTCCTAGAGGGTATTGTTCTTGTCACCATTGTTTCTGCTGGAGGCCAGCCGATTCATTTAGTTCCTTTTCTTCAGTTACCACTTATTTACTCACTGATGGTGCCAGGACTCACTATGCCAAAATCTCTGTATTTGCGTCCACCACCACCTAGAAAGGTACACTATTTACATTCCTGCACAATTGCCACTATTATAGGCATGTGATTGCAGACGTGTGCCTAACTCTTCTCAGAGGCACCAAAAAGCTTCCATTGACAAATGAGAAAATCTGCCAAACCACAATGGCCTTCCAACCACACTGGTGCGTTAGTGTATTTCACTTTTCCTCAGCTTTGTCTTCCATTTCATTGGCATCATTGTGTCTGCTAGACCTGTTGTTGGCCTCATTGTCCAGAGAGGGTCACTTTAGCCAGATGTTGTAAGCTGTGGTAAAGCAAAATTATGTACTGCGCTTCTTGTGAGTGAAGAGTAAAAAGTGAGCTTCCTTTTTTGGAGGTGAAATTGTTGCAGCATTTCAGGCTGTGTGAATTTGTGGAAGCTCCAACTGTTAGCCATGACGTACAAGTCATCAGGGGTTAGATTAATGCATTTTAGTGCTGGTATATACACTGCAGCACTAAAATGCATTAGTCGTGCATAACAGCTCCTCTGGCCCCAGATACGAGGTGCTCAACGAGCTGCATAACAAAAGTAGCCACTGTGCTTTGGTTTGCTCTAGCTGCACTGCAGCTGTCTGTCCGAGCTCTAACTCACTCAGAGGGTCTGGGAGGGGTGAATCTTGAATCTACAAAGTGTCACAATTGTTGTTACAGTGAGCTTACATTGAGTGTGTGGCTTCTGCCATTTGTACCAAGCACAGCCTCTCTGAGCCTTGAGGTCATCCAGTGATAGTGTGTGAAAAAACAACAGCCATATAGGGACCACAGACTGCGATTGGCCCGGGAGGTGGCAGCTCTTTGTTTTTAGGTCGAGCCTAGGCAGCACGCATGCGCTGTCTTGGGAGACATGATGTATCTCCTCTGCGAGCTTTGTGCACACCCATCGTTTCTCAATGATCCCTTGTGCCCCTTGTATAGTCTTGCTTTTCCATGGTCCCTTTGTTGTCTTTGTCCCTCCTTTTTGGTGTTTGGTTCCCTACCATGGAGACTACCCCTGTTTCCTGTGATCTTACTCTTTTGTTTATTCATAATTTGTCGATGCACAATTTTTTTTACTTTTGGCATCTTTATCATTGCAGTTGCACCTGTTTTGCCAGGTTTCTCTGGAGCGCAGGAGGCATTACAGCCCCTCCTACTCCTCCTTGTGCCTGGTGCTTTTTACCCTCTAGTGCAAACTCAACCTAAGGGTATTGGAGCTCTTAACATGATTGTTTTCATGGGGCGATTAGGTGATTTGCTTAATACTTGTGTTTTTGAGCCGATGCAGAGACTCAAACCTGGCCACCCTGGCATTGAACACCCCGGCATTGAACACCTCGGTGCTTACAAAAGAATTGAACGCCTGGCCTGTTCCCAGTCATAATATATGTCACTTCTTCTGGCAGTGACGATTGTGGACGAATGTACTGAGCTGTTTATCATCGTCAACTTTACCGATAAGAAAAGAAGGAATAATGTGACTTACGCTTTCAGTGATTCTAAGGCAGTTCAGGGGCACCCACAAAGGGTAATGCTTGTCCAGATTTTCACTCACATTTTGAACAGCTACAAAAATAAACACAATTAAGCAGTGTTATCTGTTGTAAAATAGATATGTTGAACATGAAGCGGTTAGACTCTTATTTGAACTAGAGCTAATCATTTTACTTTCACTGCTGAATCAGAACGCCACACCAGTATGACCTTTCAGTTACAGCCAAAGTACGCAAGCTGTTTGCTCTTCTCGAAGTATTTCAACTCGTGGGATTGCTCATCACGCCCCAGAGCAGTCTCTCACTCTACCTTGTTTAACAAAGCGATATGACGCGGTCCACGTTGTCCGCGTAATAGCACTTTTTCCCCCCTTCCCCATCCTCCTGCATCCTATGTCTGCTCCCCTCTACCATCTATCCTCCTGACCCTGTTTACTCTCTCCCCAGTAACCTTCCTACCTCCCGTCCATTTCTTCTCCCCTCCCACTGGGAGAAGTGAAAACAGAATGCTATAAAGAAGCCAGCGCTGGCCGCTTGATAGTGATTTTTTCTAACAGTCCGATTACCCACCCCTACCCGATTGCACCTGTTTACTTTCTGTGTATGTTGATAGGCTGTTTTTACGAGTGCGAGGTGTATTACGGAAGTGCGCTTGAAACAGCACAAAGATGTGGCTGCCCCACTGACATTTTTTAAATATTTGAAAAATTCTTTCCACAGGTGTACTCCTAAGAGCTGTGTGTGCAGTCCTTCCCTCATTCGAGGACTGTCGGAAATACATGACTCGTTTGTGCACTGCGAAGAAACTTTAGGCATCTCTTTCTTGGAGGAGCTTGATTGTCGACGATTGATTTGCGTGGACTTAAGGGTATTTCTTCCCACCAGTAGCGTTTTTGTACTGGGTTATTTTATTTTATTAGTTCTATAAAGTGCTTGGTGTTAATTTATAGCATGTTTTGTTCAAGCTTGTGCTTGCTGGCCCCGCCTCACCTGCCACAGACCCCCTCATCTCACATCATTTCACATTCTGTCTTGTTTCACTTGTTGCTCTTCAAAAACAATTTTACCCTTTATAAAATGTATGTCCTTGCAGTTTTGAATTTGTATTCCCCATGTAGACCAAGTAAATAGTTCTGAAAGCAAAAAAGTAGTAGCCCTTTGAATGTAAGCAGTGGAAGCATACAAGTCATCCAGTCAAAAGTGCTGGACCTGGGTCTTTTTGCATGGGTTAGCCTCAAACTTTTTGCCTTCATCTTCCTGTTTTTCTGACCCTCTTTTTGTTGGCTTTGGGACTCTGGGCACTTTACCACTGCTGACCAGTGCTAAAGTGCATGTGCTCTCTTCTTTAAACTTAGCATGATTGGCTTACACATCTTTGGCCCATTTAATTTACCAGTATGTCCCTTGTACAATGGCATTCCCTATACCTAGGGCCTGTAAATTAAATGCTACTAGTAGGCCTGGAGCGCAGCTTGCGCCACCCACAGAAGTAGTCTTTCAAACCTGTCTCAGGGATGCCACCACAGGGCCTGCATACACAGTTTACTGCCACATTGATTTGGCATCTAAAGTTACTTGTCAAGCTGGAACTCCCCTTTTAGTATATATAGGTCACCCCTAAGGTAGTCCCCAGGAAGCCCTATGGGCCGGGTGCTATCTAGAAGGCAGGACATGTACCTTCATTGTGTGGCATGTTCTGTTAGTGGCAAACAGCCTATTTGGTTTCTCACTTCTGTGAGACCTACTCCTCACATGGGCTTACTAGCCCTTACTAGCCCTTAAAGGTACTTAAGTGGTAACTTTTCCGTGAGGAGTTGTGTGGGATTATTTGGTATGTTTGGAATTGTAGTGAGAAATCCTGCTTCTTGGTGTAGGTGGATTTTTCATTATTATTGTAGAAATGCCACTTTTACAAAGTGGATATTTCACTGTGTTTATGACTCTTGTACTTTGCAGCCTGACTCAAATCCAGGTCTAGGGTAGAGTGACAGCTAGGTTTTGTGCATACTTTCCCGACAGCCATAACAGGGAGAGTGGAGGTGTAACAGGATTATATCTGCATACTGAATGGTCTTCTTGGGCTGGGAGAAAGGGAGGCGGGCACACTTTCATTTGTCAAGGCTGTGTCCTGCCCTCAGACAAAGGGCTTGTTTACCCCCTAGTGATGTCTGGAGCCAGGGTTGGGGTTGAAATGGGGTGTTGTGCACTTCTAAGTTTGTTTTAAAGTTCCCCCTGGATCAGAAACATTTCGAATATAAGTACATGGGGCTGTGAGCACATGATTTTAGACACTGCGTGGGAGTTGTAACAAGACGCTGCTGGCTCTGCATGCTGCACCAAAGGACTGCTGTGTTGCCAGAAAAGATCACCACTTGGACTATCCTGCTTTGTTGTGCAGAGCTGCTTACCTGCTTGGCTGCTAGGCTAGGGACTCTGCCACTTTGCTCGACCCAATGTGCTGGTCTGCTACCTGCCTTCTTGTGCCTTGTGCTCCCCAATGTTCTCAAGGGATTGGTGGCTGTCCCTTACCACTTCGGGGGGATTTGTAAGGATTTCAGTGACAGCGCCGAATAGGCTGTGGGACCGGAGTTCGACTGCCTAAAACTTCAAGTTCAGTATGTGGTCAGCACTGCATAAGGTCCTGTGTGCCCGCCGATGTGTGGGAGGCATGTCTTGCCTAGGGAGAGCAGCACCAGGGGCTGAGCTACACCGGTACTGCATGACAAGCACCTTTCCCTTCGGGGCCCCAGGATCTGAGCGGTATCCATCCTTTCCCCTTCACCACCTTCCCAAAGAGAGAGTCATCGACAGCAAGGGACAACCCCAGAGAGGAGCACCTTGGTGAAGGCGTGAACGCGGTGCAGCAACCCTCCCTACCCCTGAGAGCCGCATAGTAGCATGACTCCCCTGCTGTTAAACCAGGTACAGGGCTTGGTAGGGGCAGTGAGGCTGACCCACAGAAAGGGTGCGTGGAGCTTCTCTGCACTCCCCCCACCCTCGGTTAAACTACTCACTAGTGCTGTTAACTCTGGCTGCTCTCTGGTGTGGGGGAGTTTTGGGCTTCACGCTAGGCAAGGCCTCAGAGCCAGAAGGCTTGCCTAAGAGTTCCATATTTCCCCTAGTTGGAGAGCCACAGCGGCCTATCAATATTCTACAAGTGGGAAACCTGGCGAGATCTTCCCGCCAACGTGAGAAGTTTGTGGGCCCTCTCCCATCCTCTTGTGACAAACCTCTGGGGAGGCATCTACGGCTCCATGAACGGGACGGGAGGGAATCTTCAATGGAGGACCCGGCCCTGCTGAACCCCTCAGTATCGTAATCAAGGTTGTAGGTGGGCAGGTGGCCCCATAACCTACATTTGGGTGAACAGTTCACTGCATGACATATAATATAAGCACAGTTGTGCTATATCTATGTGTTGATTACAGTTGTGGGCTTTATTGGGTAATTTCCGTGCCTTATTCGTTACATGCTGCATTTTGTGTTCTGAGGTGGACGTATGTGGCTGTAGGCCTTACACTGGTAAATAATCCAGGATATACTGGGTAACCTCCGGGAATGGGGCTGGGATAGCAGCACCATAAAAGATGACCTTCACTTTGTCAGCAGAAACTAACTTTTATTTGTGCAAAAGCATTTTTTGGCATGCAGAGACCTAGCAGTAAATGGCAGCTTCTGAGTACCCAAAAATTAAAAAGAAACATTTTATATAAAGAATTGTGAAGGGTGGGAGCACAACAGAGGAACAGGTAAAGAGGGGGTAGGTCAAGCAGAGGGTGGTGGGTGGAGTCAAGGAAGTAATGGAGGCCTGCTAAAGGTCTTTTTGGAATGTGGAGCAACCTGGCAGAAAGTGACAGCTGCCAGGCCCTCCCAAAAAAACAGAAAATTAAAATTTTTATTTAAGGGACCACAATGAGTAGGGGAGCAACAGAGGAGTGAGTGGCGGTTGGTTAACGGGAAAACAATGGGGACAGGTTTTTGAGGGGAGTACCTAGCACACGAAAGAGAGTAAGAAAACACATGCATTATCAAGGTGTGGTGAATGAAAAAAGAAAAGAAGTAGGGCCAGATGTAGCAAAGGTTTTTCCCCGTTCTGCATCTATGGGAAAAAGTGTTCGTACATATGGCCCGTAGTTCCTTAAATGTGGTTCATCCAATCAAAAGGATGGTAAAGAGACTAGCTCCAGGTGAAGGACAAACAGAAGAAGAAGAAAGAAAGCCATTGACTAAGAAAAAAGCAAATGAGAGTGACGATAAGGCCAACCAAGGGTAAGCAGTTGTGGGGGGGGTGGGTGAGGGGGGACTCCAAGTCCACTGTAAGTTTTTATTATATCCACAAGAGGTTTTTCGCAGACAGATAAAGTCCGTCTATGGGTAAGACCTAAAAACATGCTCCCGGCTTTGCGCTAAGCCAGCACAGCTGTTCATGATGTGGTCCCTCCACATCATATGTCCATCATACATTAGCAAAGTCTTATAAGAAGTTTGTGCCTCTGTCCTTGCTGTCCTCGGTCTGTGAACCTACACATATATGAAATATTGTAGAGTGATAACAGTGATACCTAGCTTTTTATTTCAAAATAATATTTTGAAATATCTAAATAAGCTTCGTCAAGGTATAACCTTCAAGTATTCTTAAAAAACAAACTAATGGGGAAATAGGTCTAGATTTTAAGAAAAATTGTAGATTTACTCCAGTGGGTTTATGACAATGTGGAGTGTAGGTTTTTTTCGGAAATCACTGAATATTCCATGAGTGCTCATGAGAAGATGAGATAGTCACAGTTTCCAAGATGTAGTTCAAGAATTCGTCTGTGAGTTATGACAATGGAGTAGCATTTTCACATGTGTAGTGTACAAATTAATCATGTGTAATTGCTGAGTTTTACTCATTCCCAACCATGGATACAGATTTACTCCTGTTTTGGACGGAGTACATTTCTGATAATATTTGGGGTGGAATTGCACCTCGAAAAATTGTGAATACCTACATACCCATGACTTGGATGGTGTTCCCAACATGGTAAGGTATTTCCACACCGCAGCTCGGACAGCACATTTACTACCATATAGCTTTGCCCAATTCTTATGTGAAGTTACAAGTTATAACTGTGTGGCTCTTCTGAATAAACACTTTTACATGATGCTATTTGCACATCCATCTAAGTTAAAATAAGTAATACATCAATAGATAAACAAACCTATGTATTAACATGCATAAATAAACAAACACATGAATTAACAAACAGATAAATAAGCTGGTTCTTGGCCACTAAGCCAGGCTGGTGGGCCTTGGAAGGGAGATAGTCAAGAGACAGCTGTCTGCCACAAGGCCTCACATAAGCCTTTCAGCTCTGGAATGGTATGCATGTAGTTCGATGTCAGAATATTGTAGTCTTAAATAGTGTCGGACAAAAATCTGTGTTTTAAGAATTGTTTATAAATATTTGGTCCTATTGGGTGTAGAGATTTTCTATTATTATTGAGCAATATTTTTATAAACATTTTGGAAACAATATTCATGTGAGACAATATTCTGACTATTGTATTATGATGCCATACCCATTTATGTATAGGCACTTGTTGTGCGAATAGACTGTAAAAAGACAGGAGCCCGGAATTACGACTCATGATGCAGTGAAGCAAGATGTTTGTGGGTGGTACATGTTATTGTGTGGAGTTGCAGTATTCTCTAAGAGGTGGGTCTTCAGCATCTTTACAGCCATGTGTAGGGTACATGCCATGTTTAGAGTCCCAGATGTTGAAAGAAGACTGTGTAACATCCTCCTGTCAACATGCAGCAGAAGTGTGCAGCTGTGAGCTTGTACTCTCTTTGAGAACTTGACCTAACAATTTAGACTGCGTGGCAACTGTTGAGGCGGAGCGAAGCCTGGATGGCATAGGGCTGATTTCCCTCAGTAGTGGTATTGATTGGCTAAAAATCAGTCATTTGGAATATATGGCTAGTTAAAGGAAGTTCCAGTAGTTAAGAACTGTCGGTTGAGGCATTTTCATCAAGCACTTACCTACTGTTGCAGTGAAAGGGGTAGGGGTGCCCATGGAAAGTCATTTGACTGCTCCACACTGCTTATCTCGAGGCATGAAAAGGCTTACAGCACGTTTTAACTGATATCTATGCCCTTCTAGAGATGGAAGGTTACTTGCAGACCTCTCTTCCCTGGATTTGTCCATTCACATGGTTATGCTCTTGAGGGAGAGTTTTTGATGCGCAAAAGAAAAAATGTTGTACTCTGATTCTCTTTGCTCCATTGAGTGTAGTAGTGCGACGTAAATCTATTTTACCATACCTTCCGAAAGAGGTAGAGCTCATTGTATGTTAAATATTATACACAGAAATATAGCCTGAGGTACATACAATGTCCTGAGTATCATTTCCAGAAAATTCATACCATTGGTTGCATATTTTATTTTATTAACTCTAGCTGGGCAATATTTCTGTAAACAATATTTAGGACATGATATTTGTGTCAGACAATATTATCACAAAACAATATTCTGCCTCCTCGCCCTACTCCTTAGTTCTGTATTGGTTATTATTGTGGAGTATTTCAGAAGATATACCTAATTGTATCCTTGTGCATATTGGAAAGTCGTTTAAGAAGTACTTTTCATAGTTTTAACTTTTTTCATTAAAAAAGTGTCATTTCTTTCAGCGATGTCACTCACTGTTTTTCTATTGGGTAAACTGCCTGTAAATCATTGGAGTCATGCTATTTAATCCAGTTTTTGCAAAAAAACGTGTCGAAATTCATAGGTGGACACCCAGGAGTGAACCTGATCAACTTTTTTGTAACTGTCAACAAACTTAACAATTGGAAGGAGTTTTGGTTTAAAGAAGGAAAAATAGATAAATATATTTGCTTATGGGCTCATTCACGATGTTTATTTTTGCTTATGGAAGAAAGGTTTTGTGAATCAGGGCCATGAGTAAGTATTCCTTACTCTTTGAAATTCATGAGAAAGTCACATCTAAGTCTGGAGTGAGACACCAGTAGCCACATAAAATGATTTAGACCTGAACATTGTTTAGTCATTCACAGGGTAGATACAAACAATATCTACTCAAAGAAAAAGCTTTGTGAATCATGCCAATTGACTCTTAGTTTCAAATGATCAACCTCAGTCGACAGAGCACAATGTATGCAGGATTTAATGCCCTGCACTGTACAGTCAGTATGGTTGGCTTAATGCTTAAATCTGAGTACAATTGTGTTATAGTGCTTACTACATCCGAGTGCTTTTGAATGGTGGTAGCAAGAAAGCATTTGAAACTTAAGACCTTATGCATGGTCACATGGTTGACCAATATGTATCATATCTGCTCAGGTTTCAAAAAGATGGTGCAGGTTACCCCATCTGCTAGCTGTTTGGAAAGGCTGACAATTCTTACCAAATGTGGTGAATTTGTTTGGGAAATTATGGACAACTGTCAATTGGAAGAGGAAAGAGTGACTAGTAGATTTAGCAAAGGATTCAGGGGGAATCAGTAGATCGTAAGTGAATCTGGATAACTACCAACATGCATAAACTGGCATTAAAGCACTGATTCTTGCATGTTATTTCCCCAAAACTTGTTATCTCTGTTTTTTTCCCATCCCTACATTTACCTGGACCTCTGGCAACAGTAAATCAATGAGACTGGAAGGGAAATAATAGGCATTATCCTATGATACCCTTAATGAGCCCCTTTATGTTCTGCCAACCTTTAAAAATGCATTCAGGCGTTCAACTGGGTGAAGCTGTATCATTGGGCTGAGACTCAAAGGACATCCACAAATGGATTCTTCTGTCCATTCTTCACATTTCCCAGGTGAGATTCTTGGCACTGACTTGCTCATTTCCTTTCCTGTTACCCTTAAGCGGCAGTGTTGAAAGACTTATTTCACTGTGGAAATGTGGGATGTTGGGGGATGGATGACTGTATAAAGGTACGGAGCTAGTGAGACACTTCTGATAACCCCAAGTGGAATTTTGCTTCGTTGATTGTGATAGTTACTAGTTCACAAATTTTCAGTATTCAACGAAGATCTACTTGATTAAAATATTTGTTTTGCCATCGTTAAAACTAGCAAAATAATTTCAGCTTCATCCCAGTTTACATCGTGTAGCACACACAAATAAATAATAAAATACAGTGTTTATCATTTACAAAAGTTCATTAGGTGACACTGACAGCAATCTTACAGACTTGTAAACTTACATGTAAGTAAATTTACATGTGCAAGTCTACTCTTACACTTTTGTATTACTATACTACTTTTGACTTTTCCCCATTTACTAGCATAAAGTTTCTCTAAAGTGTAGAATTGCATGTCAATAAAATGGGGGGAGGGGTGAATTAGTCAAAAGTCAAATACAACCATAAAGTCACTACTATTAGGGACTTTAGAACAACATTTTATGTTCCGAACACTTGACAAAAACCTGCGCAAACTGTACAGAGATCTCTCTACGGTAAAGTATAGGAAAAGTTATAAAAGTTAACAAAAGTTTAAAAAAACAAATAAAATATTTGTAAGATGAATGTTAACGTTAAATAATTTAGTAAATGTTTTTTAAATGTAGATTAATATATGAAAGTTGTTCTGGAGAACAAGTTCCTTAAATGAAATATGCGGTAAAGTTATATCAAACATAGAAAAGGGTACACCTCACATCATAATATAGGGAAAACACTTGGAAAACGACACACATTTCAGTATTAACCATTTAGATTTATGCTGTATTTTTTGCTAACCACCCAAAACAGCAACATTAGTGCGGCCACCCTTGGTGCTGTACAGCATGTGCTACAGATTCACATGGCGATTGATCACAGGAGAAGTGCTATTTTAGAAATGGAAAGTCAGGAAGCAAACTTTGATTTTGAAACCACACTGAGAAACCAACAATCCTCCAATTCACGCTCTGTTGACTATGCTGCTATTTGAAGTCCAATCCTGGCCCATCTCTGAACTGCTTTGGCCTATATCACACGTTTCTTCCTGCTGAGCTATTTGAGTTCCGAGAACATTGCATTCATTTATGCGGCTTTTTTGCACCTCCAGCCAAAAAGCAAAATAACCTGCACATTATAATATCTGCTCCAAAATGACATCAGTAAATCAAACATATGGATTTGGCTGATTGTTTCATGGGAACACAATTCATGGCTTTTGGCATTTATTTGATTGAAAGTTAAATTGACAAACTCACTCCATGGAGGAGTGTGGCTCAATGGTTAGAGTGGCAGACCTCTGATGCAGAGGTGTGGCCTGGGACCAGGGTTCATTCCCGCCTCGGTGGGTCTTGGGCTCAATTTCCTCAGACCTGATAACTCTCGCCTTGGTGCCAATCTAATCATGGGGTCCCACTCTGGGCAATCGCTTGCTTAATCTCCACAATGGCCCCAACAGTGCTAGGGATGCCTGGCTTCACCTTGGGGGTGCCCAGGAGTGGGCACTTCACAGGGAAAGCCAGGAAGGGTTCCACAGCGGTATGTGTAAAAGCGCCAAGATGCCCTCAGGGTAAAAGAGCGCTATACAAGTACGAAGTTTACAGTTTACTCCACATAATTACAGCCACTGTCTCCGGTCCTGGACTTTTCACTTACAATTCACCGTTTTCAGATGTGAAGTAGTAAGACTATAACACCCAGAATGCCTTAACCGATCACACTAGCAATCAGGACAGGAAACAGTATCCTTAATGATTTTGAAGGAGGCGGCTATCCTGTAGAAAGTTGCACGAGAGTGTTTTCTGCAAAGCGCTTTAACGCTGGGGTTGTGGGCAGTCAAGTAGTTCCTTTCTCTGTCTGCCAATCTGCTTTGTCTTGAGTCAAGCCTTAGGCCTTCGACCACCTGTGAAGCTACCTCAATGAATTAGAACCCAACCAGTCCTTCACGATTCCAATTATAGGGTTTTGTACAATGTTTTTTATTTTTTATTACACTATTTTATGTACTATTTTTATGCAGGAGATTGGTTTGAATATAGAATATCTTTCTGGAACTGTGAAACTGATGTTGTCAAGACAGCCAGACAATTGTATTTCAAAATAACAAGTTAAATATAATATGGGGCCAAAATATCGAGGACCAAAACATGAAGAGGGTAAATGCTAACTAAACCTTTACATATATATATAGTCACTGAAAAAAACAAAGGTTACAGGGACGTTACAGTGAGGTTCTGTATTTACTCGTTCAAAAACACACAAAATTGAGTAGTTATAGTTAGAGTTATTTCAAGTAACTGTTACTCATGCCATAAGGTAACTATAACTCACACCTTCGCCATGCACAGTTTTTAATCAATAATTTTATTGCAAATTTTGCAGTGATAATGTCAAAGATGGGAACATAAATCCCTACAGAAGTATTTAGATGTGGGGTATAGACCTAGGGGCTTGAGAATTTTAATTGTCCCAAGCTTTGAGAACCCAAATCCTGAAATGCTTAAGGAATGGGTGGACAGCAACATTAAGGCATTGAATCATCTGTTTCAAATCATAGTCAAATATGTGGAAATTGATAGAGCAATATTGCAACAGCAAATTCATCTATTAAATGATGAACTGTATAAAGATCCCCAACAAGAAATTGTAAAAATAAGTCTCAGGAAGATATCAGTACCCGTTTAATGAAACTTAAGGAATTAATCAAGCAGCATAAAGCACAAAAATTCATCAGAGATAAGCTGGACTATAAAAGAGGCCAGATATTTACCTTTCCACACTACTTTGACAACCTTAAGAGGCTGATAGTATATGAAGGCAACAGGCTGTTGCACGAAAGTAAAACTACAGAGATAGGATCAGAACTAAGTTTGGAAATTGAAGCAGACCCTGAAATGGGGTCAGCCTAATCAGGAGGAGCCACCAGTAACTGCAAAGCTGTCAGTAATTAATGAATTGCATTTTTTAAGGATAGATTGGATGCAGACATTCAGACTATGAGTCCAAAGCACAAAAACAACATAAGAGGAGGCGGAGGAGGCAAAAGTGGCAAAACCTCTTTAACAGCAGCAAGATCCAAGCAGAAGCAAAAAGGGAAGAAGAAGTAACAGAAATCATTAACCACTCGGACATCACTCTAAATAAAGCAGAAGAGCAAATTTTGTCATTAGGACTATCATACTGCCCAGAGAGTTCTTTCAATTACAGTTAAACATGCGTTGACATTTTCAAGTTCATTAGGAAACATAAATTGATGAAATTTCATTTGACAAAAAGCAAAGTTGGCAATACATGGGAAGTACTAGTTGTGACTCATCATCAGTATCTAAAAATCTCCAGCCTTTAATTGATCAAAGAATTGAAAGAACTTAAAAAGGGATCTTTAGGCATTAAAAAACCCTTGATGAATCAAAATGTCATTGATTTGATGCATCTAAATGTATTTGGAGAAGCCAATACTCCCTTCAAACCGTGTCAACTTTTCTCCCAGGAGCATCAAGAGATTCTATTGATGTTTTTAATGATTTGATTATTGAAGGGGTCAAAACACTGTACAGTGAAGCAAGTAAAGTGCAGATTAAACAGAATTCTCGACAAAAGCAGTATAAGATCTTAATAAGAAAGTTGCAAGGAGAAAAAGAGCTGGCAATCAGGAACTGTGGCAAGGGAGCAATATCGTTATTTGGCCAATGGGCAGGTACAAGACTGAAGCATACAAGCAATTAAACAAAACAGCATGCTACGCTAAAAGCAATTGAAGTGAGGATAGCAGGGTTAGGATCTTGTTCCACAGTGAATGAATTTAGTGGAGAAGTGCTGGCGTGCTTAATCAGAACATATACAGGTTTCTAGGAAACTACCACCCGAAGACCCCAGTCTTCTAGCTGATACCGGAGGTGCACACAAATCCTCCACACAATAATTATGGCATAGGAAATGGTGCTGCAGCACTGTGTGAGCAACCTCATACTTGTTGGGCAAAAAGCGTGACAGGGCAGATTGAGAGGATGATAAAAAAAATGTCTGCAGCTGATCCTTTCTTGACTGGACCAGAAATACTTGGACACACATATATATTATATCTATATGTACATATATATATATATATCATCTATTTTTGCATCTAAGAACTTTGGAGTGAGGTCTTTTTTATGCCTATGAGGAATGGCATACTTTCATTTATACAATAATGGCTACGTGGCCGTGACCTGCACCAACCCCGAGAGGTAGAAGAAGCTGGGTTATACCAGGAACCTTTCTAAAATATATCTATCTATCTATCTATATATATATATATATATATATATATATATATATATATATATATATATATATATATATATATATGTAGATGTTGAGAGTAGAAATCATGATTGCTGAAATTTGCTGTGATGTTTTTTTAATTTTTAGAATATATTTTTTTCACAATATTTTGATTCTCCTCTCTCACATGGCACTTTATTCGGTATGGTAAAGGCTTCACAATACAGTTGGGATGTGGGGATGTCAATTTGCCCTGTTTACACTATTTATACCATGAGTCAAACAGGGGATTATATCTATTGGAATAAATATATTATGTCATCCTTAATAATGACAGTGAAATAGATTATTACGAGAAAAAAAATTCCAAGATAGATACACTACTCAGTCATCTAATTTGGGTGGATTAGTAAAGGAGATTCATTATATTCCATCTGTGTCAGTGAGGAATTTTGAAATGTAGCTTTACTTATATTGTAATAGAAACCAGAAATTACTTTTGTTGTATGACAGGCACCAGGCCACTTTACTATTATATCATACACATTGAACAATGAGGTCAATTTCAAATCATATTATTAGACAATATACATATCCAAAAATTGACATAAACAGCTCATATAGACATAACATGCCATATGATATATAAATCATTAATCATTATATCTTGAAGTCCTAGGAGTTTACTATGCATATGCCACTTTATTTTGTTCAATTTGATATTCGACATACAAAATGAAGATTTTATATTCAGGAATGCATTTTTACTAACAGGTCGAATATCGAACATTATGTGAATACAAGTTCTATTACAATAATGGAATATTCATATATATTTGTGGGTATTTATATATTTTTTAGCAAGCTATTTTGAATTCGTAGATTATATTATGCACATGTCACTTTATTTTTGACTAATTTGATATTCAACATATAAAATGAAGATCTGATATTTATGAATGCATTTTTATTAACAGATCAAATATCGAAGACAATGTGACTGTATGTCTTAATAGAATTACAGCATGTTTATTTACATATTTGGGTATTTATTTATTTCATATTGAGTAATATTTTGTGAATATTATGTGTATGACATGACTGATATATTTGCCATTAAGTGACTACTGACAAGCCGTAACCAAACATGAGGTATGATGATTAGCAACAAGACGATTTATACGTTACAAGATGGCCGTCCTATTATTCTGCACCAATTAGTAGCCAAAATAAATGAGGGACCATTATGTGTAATTGAAGAGGCCTTTGTGGGGTGGAAATAGGCGTCATCCGAAATGCGTAGACATTGCAGTTTTGTTTGGAAGAGGCACCTAATTTGCACCTTATCTGAAATAAACAGCTGAGCATCAACGAATGGCAGATTTGCTTCCCTTCTTTTGTGTCAGCAGTTGTGAAACTGTTTTTCAGTGCAGCCGTATAGTGAGCGAAATCTCATCTTTGTGGAATATATATATATATATATATATATATATATATATATATATATATATGTCAATCAAAAATTAGCAGTGCACTCCATTAGGGGAAATTAAGTCTTGTGTTTATTTCATTTCGAAAGTGGAAACAAAAGAACGAACAACGCGTTTCGACCGTCTGGTCTTTTTTGAGTTCAAAGAATCCTGTTACTATTACAAATCCTATTTATAGTGACATTCAATGCTAATTACAATGCATGTTGGGAATCGTGGTTCTGGAACACTTAATCTTACGTCACAACATAAGGCAAAATAAAGGTAATCTGATAAATCTCATTACGTTTCAAATGAGGGCATAAGTCAGTTCTAATCAAGCAACATTATTTCATCCTCAATGAATGTATACACGAGGGCAACTTATTGTTAACTGCATGTGTCAATGTGCCTACTGTTTTAATTGAAATTAAATTAAATTAAACTAGGCATTATTACCGCTCTACTAATAATAACGCTTGGTTTTATACTAGGAGACCTATACATAAACATTAGTTTCTTAGTGTGTCAAAAATTATTATTATTGTATAGCTCCAAAGGAGACAGAGAATATTATATAAAAAAATTAATAATAATAATAAACAGATCGGTTACAAGTATATCTATTCAGCCATTGAATGTATAACATATACAAAATATACAAAAAATATACAAAAAATATACAAAAGAGCCACGCCTAATGGTTTCAAAGGAATATATATGTGTCAACTTAGATAGTAATTGGCTCTTATTAGTAACTGCAAAGGCGGTCAAAACAGTATAATATACTAAGGGATTTAATGCCACATTAACGCTGGATGTTATATAAAATGATTTTAAACTGGACCTACAAATGGACATAGAGTTCTTCATCATTGTTCATCCCAAAGGGGGCCCTCGTTTTCATCTGTATTATAAACCTGGATTTGAGTCGCCTTAACTTTTTAACTCTGTCACCTCCTCTCTCATGTTCCGGGATATGATCAATACCATAATATCTCAGGGTTCTCCAATCATTTTGTGTGTGGGTTTGTAAGTGTCTAGCTGTTGCATATGTATAATCCTTATGAGTGATTGCTCTTATATGTTCCAAAATTCTCTTCTTTAATGCACAGATCGTGCTACCAATATACTTGGAACCGCAGTGACATTGAATGACATACACCACAAATTTCGTATCACATGTAATCTTATGCTTGATTACCAGTTCTTGTCCATTTGAGAATGTGACCTTTTTTCAAAGATTGTCCTATTTTACAGGCTTTACAGTGATTGCATTTAAAGAATCCCTTTTGTCTTTCCACTAACCAATTGTGATCCTTCTCTAAGACAAAATGACTTTTTATTATCATATCCCTTATACCGGGTGCCTTCTTATATGAAAATAGTGGCTTAGGGCCAACTAGGGATCCTAAATCCGGGTCCCTTCTTACAATCTGCCAGTGTTTACACAGTATATTCTTGATAAGAGTGCTTTCTTTGGTGTATTGCATTATCATTCTAATTGATTCTTTTAAATCTTTTTCTTTATTTTGGAACAAAAAATCCTCTCGTTTTTTTAGACTGAATCCCATTGAGATTTTTCTTAAGAATATTCTCGTTATATCCTCAAGTTTTGAATCTTTCATAAGTTTGATAGCATTTTAATAATGAATCTTTTTCATTAGAACAGTTTCTTCTCATTCTTATGAATTCACCCAAGGAGATACTATTGATCAGAGATTTGGGATGAAAACTTTTCCCATGTAATATACTGTTGCATGCGGTCTTTTTCCGAAATACTGTGGTTTCTATTTTATCATTCTCAATATAAATCGTAATGTCTAAAAAATTAATCGATGTTTGACTTGTTTCACAAGTAAATTTGAGACCCACTTCATTATTGAGAATGTCAAAATATTGCATGAATTCATGCCTTGATCCATTCCAGATGATAAAAAGATCATCTATGTAGCGAACCCAAAGTAATGCTTTTTCAGCATAGTTCTCAAGGATCACAATTGGTTAGTGGAAATACAAAAGGGATTCTTTAAATGCAATCACTGTAAAGCCTGTAAAATAGGACAATCTTTGAAAAAGGTCACATTCTCAAATGGACAAGAACTGGTAATCAAGCATAAGATTACATGTGATACGAAATTTGTGGTGTATGTCATTGAATGTCACTGCGGTTCCAAGTATATTGGTAGCACGATCTGTGCATTAAAGAAGAGAATTTTGGAACATATAAGAGCAATCACTCATAAGGATTATACATATGCAACAGCTAGACACTTACAAACCCACACACAAAATGATTGGCGAGCCCTGATATATTATGGTATTGATCATATCCCGGAACATGAGAGAGGAGGTGACAGAGTTAAAAAGTTAAGGCGACTCAAATCCAGGTTTATAATACAGATGACAATGAGAGCCCCCTTTGGGATGAAAAATGATGAAGAACTCTATGCCCATTTGTAGGTCCAGTTTTAAATCATTTTATATAACATCCAGCATTAATGTGGTATTAAATCCCTTAGTATATTATACTGTTTTCACCGCCTTAGCAGTTACTAATAAGAGCCAATTACTATCTAAGTTGACACATATATATTGCTTTGAAACCATTAGGCGTGGCTCTTTTGTATATTTTGTATATGTTATATATTCAATGGCTGAATTTGATATACTTGTAACCGATATGTTTATTATTATTATTAATTTTTTTTATATAATATTCTCTGTCTCCTTTGGAGCTATACAATAATAATAATTTTTGACACACTAAGAAACTAATGTTTATGTATAGGTCTCCTAGTATAAAACCAAGCGTTATTATTAGTAGAGCGGTAATAATGCCTAGTTTAATTTAATTTAATTTCAATTAAAACAGTAGGCACATTGACACATGCAGTTAACAATAAGTTGCCCTCTTGTATACATTCATTGAGGATGAAATAATGTTGCTTGATTAGAACTGACTTATGCCCTCATTTGAAACGTAATGAGATTTATCAGATTACCTTTATTTTGCCTTATGTTGTGACGTAAGATTAAGTGTTCCAGAACAACGATTCCCAACATGCATTGTAATTAGCATTGAATGTCACTATAAATAGGATTTGTAATAGTAACAGAATTCTTTGAACTCAAAAAAGACCAGACGGTCGAAACGCGTTATTCGTTCTTTTGTTTCCACTTTCGAAATGAAATAAACACAAGACTTAATTTCCCCTAATGGAGTGCACTGCTAATCTTTGATTGACACATTTCTCCTTGGGCTCGGCTCATCCGCAGCAGTAGCACTGGTACTTGGAGCGCGGTGCCTTTTGAGAGCCGCTTTGCTTTCTATATATATATATATATATATATTCTCCATGAAAACAACAAAGGTTAGAGATAAGTTATAGCTAGGAAACTTAATTTATTCTTTCCATACAAACCATATTTACACTACACAAACATTAGAAATTCTAAGGTTATAGTTATAACTTAAATTTAGAATTTATACACCACCTTCTAATTAATAAGTTGTGCATCTATGTACACAGTGTTACGTATAACTTAATACACTAGCTTCAAATTCCTCTATCGCATACCACTGTACACAGTGTTCTCACTTCACGCGCCGTACAATGGAGTAACCTATAGTGGAATACCATACAGTCTAATAGCATGCAGTGGAGGGTAGAAGAGTGGATTGACATAAAGTGGAGTAGCATACACTGGAGTGTTGAGTGGAGTGCCACACACTGGAATAGCATACAGTGTAGTGAAGTGCAGTGGAGTGGCGAACTGTGGATTAGCATACACTGGAGCATGGTACAGAAGGGTATCGTACCGAGAAGTTGCGTAGACTGGAGTGGCATACAGTGCGGTGCGATAAAGTGGACCTCCATATAGTGGAATTGCATATAAAGGAGGGGCACCCAATGGAAAAACACAGAATGGAGTGTTGTAGAGTGGTTTGGGGTATATTTTAGTGGTGTTCAGTGGAGTTTCATTCAGTGGAATAGCATAGAGTGCCATGGCATTCAGTGAAGTGGTATACAGTGGAATTGCTTATAGTCAAGTAGCATACAGTGGAGTGGCATAGACTGGATTGGTATACAGTGTAGTGCCTACAGTGGAGTTGTGTACAGTTGAGTTGTGAATACTGCAGTGGTGTACAGTGGAGTGTGGTAGCGTGGAATAGCATATGGGGGAATGTTGCAAAGTGGCGTGGCATGCAGTGTGATCTTAAGGATTTTGGGGGCCCCAGGCAAGAAATATGTTAGGGGCTCTGTTTGGAACCACACTGCAATTATTAAGCATTTCCTGCTAATTTAAGCCTACGTAATCCCAAATTATGCTGAATTATATGTTAAACTTTCAGAAACTGGGTCACACAAAAATAATCAATGTATGTCTTGCCCAGGGCTACAAAAATCCTTAAGGCGAGGCGGAGTAGAGAGACAGAGTAAGAGATATAGGCAGGCAAAGAGAGGGAGAGTGGTGTAGACGGCGAAGTAGACATGGTAGACTGAGGTCAATTAAAATGTTCACTTTGGCTGTGGGTCCCCTGAAAAGGGGGGGTCCTTGGCAACTGCCCACTTTGCCCATGCCTTAAAATGTCTCTGTCCAAGCGAACAGCGTAGAAAAGAATGACTTACAATGAAGTAGTGTGCATTGGAGTGCCATACAGTGAAATAGGGTAGAGTTGAGTGTCGTAGAGTGGAGTGACATAGTGGAATAGCATAGAGTAGAGTCGCTTAGTGAAGTTGCATACAGCAGAGTGGTGTACATCAAAGTGGTGTGCAGTGGAGTAGCATAGAGTTGAGTGGTGTACATTGTAGTTCAGTACAGAGTAGTGGGGTATGTATGTACTAGAACATTTGGAGGAATGTAGATTTTGGTATGCAGAGAAACACAAGTCAGCAACTTGTGCTGCATTGAGTTTTTGTGCATGTACCAAGCAAAGCAGGGCGACGCATGATGAGTTTCCATAGTTTGGTAAATGTTAAGTAAGTATTGCATTGCCTATGCAACACTATGCATAATGCAAGGATATTGCAATAGAGTCCCAAATTTGGCCCCTGGTGATATATTGTGCCATGGTATACCACTGTAAGTTAACGGTTAACCGTGGTACATAGCGGGGACAAGGCAGTGTATAATCAGCTAATGTCTGCCTTTAAATATTTAAAAGGCAGCCATAATCAGTTTAGTAGACTTTTGGATAGTCATGGTTTAGGGCCTGAAACATAGGTAAGAAGAAGGTGTTATTGTTGCTCCCAACCTATTACCGTGGAAATAGGTATGTTATGTTATAAATACTTACTGAGTGCACATACACGAAAAAGGTATCTTGGTGCTGAGGTAAGAAAACAACTGCACATAAAAGAATTAGCCATATGCCAGCCTAAACAACTATGTTTTTAATTGTGTCCTGAAACTCATGTAATTGTCTATAGATCTCAAATCAAGGGAGAGAGTGTTCCAAGTGTGAGGAGCAGTCACTGAAAGCCTAGCCCATCCCAGTCTCTTCCTTTTGCTTCTTGGAACAGTCAATAGGTTCAGATGGGCTAAGATGTCGATAAGGGGTGAATTCTGGTATGATGCAGGGCTTTAGCCATGGAGAGATTAAAAAATTATACAGCCTGTTTTAAAGATGATCCTCTGGGCCATCGGGAGCCAGTAAAGCTTTCCCATCAAGGGTGAGATATGACAACGTCTAGGCTGACGAAAGACCAGCTGGGCTGCTTTATTTTGAGCTAATTAAAAACGTGATTTAAGCCAATAGGGAGTCCCAGATAGAGTGCATTGGCCTAATCTATTTGGGACATTACTAAAGCAACAATGATTTGGATGATTAATTCAAAAGTGAAATATCTCCTTATTTTCCTTATTCTTCAAAGTTAGAGAAAGCATGAGGAAGTCACAGTGCCTCTCTGGGTTTTCATAGATAGATCCTCATCAATTGGATTTTTTTTATAATTCTCTATAGATTTATTTAACCAGCTGACAGAGTACCATGGTAATACCTAGCATGTACCTTGTTTTTTCACAAAATGTTCCTTTTTTGTAATTGTTTTAAGAAATATGGTAATTTGTAGGTATTATTGGGGTAATGTGTAAACTTTTTTGACATAATAAAATATGTAAAAAATTGTAAAGACACTCTACGCTATATTTGTGATCTATTGTGTATTACAATTTTTTTTCAGTTTCTTTACATATCTTTTAAAAAATGTTTAAGGTACTGCACTACTACCTTTCTAGTACCTTGGTATTCCATAATTTAAAACATATGAAAACAAATACTTACCTATATTTAAGGCCCTAAGCTACAACACGGGCAAAGTGGCCCTAAGACAACATGCCTGCCTGCAATTTTCGTAAAGAAAGTCATTATCCAATCAGATAATGACTTGTCATTGCTATATACAGCGGTACTACCTCGAAGCTACTGCGCTAAGAGATACCACTAGGTTTAAAATGCTAGTAACTCTAAAAATACCTACCCTTTTAGTCGCAACTACAAAAAGAATCATCTGCACACCATTATCTTCAAACCTGCCAAATTTCAACAAAATCCAACGGACCGTTTTTGCGCTACGTGAAATACAAAAGTCTATATAAAATGCATATGAGTCCAAGTGTGTTTTTTGGTCCCCCCTTTCTTCTTTGCACCCCCTTGACCAAATGCCGCCAAATGTTTAATCAGTCACCAATGTAATAGGTGCAACTTGTCTGCTAAGTTTTGAGAAGATATGCAAATGGGTACAAAGATATTGAGGGGCATATTTATACTCCGTTTGCGCCGAATTAGCGTCATTTTTTTCGACGCAAATTCGGCGCAAAACTAACGCCATATTTATACTTTGGCGTTAGACGCGTCTAGCGCCAAAGTATGAGGAAAGAGCGTCTTTTTTTGCGTGAACGCCTTCCTTGCGTTAATGAGATGCAAGGTAGGCGTTCCCGTCCAAAAAAATGACTGCGACACAAATGCGTCGTATTTATACTCCCGGGCAAAAATCACGCCCGGGAGTAGGCGGGGCAAAAAACCCCGCATTTGCGCCTCTTTTTAACGCCTGGGTCAGGGCAGGCGTTAAGGGACCTGTGGGCTCAAAATGAGCCCACAGCTGCCCTCCCATGCCCCCAGGGACCCCCCCTGCCACCCTTGCCCACCCCAGGAGGACACCCAAGGATGGAGGGACCCATCCCAGGGACATTCAGGTAAGTTCAGGTAAGTATAATTTTTTTTTTTTTTTTTTTTTTTTTTTGGCATAGGGGGGCCTGATTTGTGCCCCCCTACATGCCTCAATGCCCAATGACCATGCCCAGGGGACATAAGTCCCCTGGGCATGGCCATTGGGCAAGGGGGCATGACTCCTGTCTTTACTAAGACAGGAGTCATGTAAATGGCGTCTGGGCGTCGTTAAAAATGGCGCAAATCGGGTGGAGGCGATTTTTTAGCGTCAACCTGACTTGCACCATTTTTAAGACGCCCTAACGCCATTTTCCCCAACGCCGGCGCTGCCTGGTGTACGTGGTTTTTTTCCACGCACACCAGGCAGCGCCGGTCTGCTAGCGCCGGCTAACGCCATTCAATAAATACGGCACCCGCATGGCGCTTCAGAATGGTGTTAGCCGGCGCTAAACTTTTTGACGCTAAACTGCGTTAGCGCAGTTTAGCGTCAAAAAGTATAAATACGGGCCTAAGGGACAAAAATACAAAGAATTCCTATCTCTGGGTAACCCTAACTAGATATCCTAAAGGAACAAGTAGATGGAGTTTTAGGTTTAACAAACTTATACTTACACATATTTCCTTACCTTGTGGATAATCCAGTCCTTGATATTTTGGCACATCAATATTTCCCACATGATATTCTGGTAGCACACCCCAATGATTATGTGTCAGCTAGAAGGAGGTTAAGAATTTACCACCCAAGGTTCTGACATCTCAGGCTGAGGTATGTACTAGATGCAGTAAATGCCTCATATTCAGATCTGATGCTCAAAAAATGGGGAACTACATGTGAAATCAACAGTTTTACTCATATATTACCCTTGCAAATTTAACCAGGTTACACCGGCTGATGTTTACCAGGGGAGCGTTGTGCTGGGGTGTGAAGGTGTGGTAATGACTGCACCGCTGGCTAGTGGGTAAACTGCTGTTTGTGCAGGGATCAGACTTTAACTCTGTTCTCATATTCAGTGAACAGTATCGCACAAATGAAGGCAAGCCAGATTTGTGTTCATGAATAGGGATGTGATTGAACTGACCTTGATCTGTCCTTTATGAGCAAACAGATAGTGCAGGCTGTTTGTGCGGAAGATGTAGACAGGCTAGAAGGTCTGCCAGGCAACGCTCCACGCTGTGCCAGCCCATCCATGCTGCGGGATCAGCTGTGACGTTTTACTCCATGTAAATGTATTCTCTTGAGGTTAATATGGGAGCTAGGCTACCGGTTGAGGTGCAATAAGGTCGGGTTTGGAACTGTGTGCCTGAGAGCTTCTTCCTCTGAATGAAGCACTACCAGAGGCTGAAGTGGACGGAATGTGCTAGGGAGAACATTCCCAAACTGTGTTTTTATTTTACCAAAACAGTTGCCATACTTTTTGTGTGAAAAAAATGAAACGTCTGCGAATGGTTACTATAGTCCCTGGGTGGCCGTGGGGAGTTAGGGAAGGAGGGGTCCCTGTAATGTTCAGCTGCGATGAGGGACAGGGAGCTAAAGAAGAAACAAGCCTTCTCTCCATGACGGCTCCTGGAAGCCAGCACTGGCTTTAATTAATGGTGTCATTTTAAGCTTCATGGTGACATAAAAGTTATTCTTTTTGCAACCAACTGGTTTTGGAATGTGTCACTTTAAAATACATCTATAAAGACAGGCTTGCGTCGGGTACAGTCTGATCGCTGTTACTAAGAGTATAACTTCCGAAAGCACTGTAAGCGCCTAAACACTGAAACATTGTTTCACATTTTGGGGTGGCCTATCTACTATTGTGTGTAATTCATTTTTATAAGGCTGCAGCAGCTTATTTTATACTGTGTGCAATTCACTTTTTAAACTAATAACTTAATATTTGCTGTGCTTTCAGATACCGACTGTGACTTCATAGCATTATAAAAATACATGTCACTATCTCCCAGTTCACTGCCAAGATCCAAATCAGTGGCCCTCCGGTTAGGCATTCAGGCATCTGTTGTACGGCAAAATGATGGGGCAGAATGTGAAGAGTGGCCCCTTAGTCTCCCATATGTCACTGATATTCATAGACCTTGGGCTGAAAGGGGGGCCCTTGAAGGGATGGGGGCTTTAAGGGTAGGGGCCCCTCTGTGTTGCAGGGGCTTGTGTTGCTCCCCTGATATAAGGGATGCATTAACTAACTGATCTTTTCACACAGAATAGTGCATTTCCCACTGCTTAGCTTAATTTGCATTTACTTTTCATTTCAGGTATGTACATCATATTTAGATGAAAAGGCACCAAAATACTTACAGAATATCTTGTTTTTTTAGCCATGTTTCAAACCCCACACGACACTCACTGACTCAACCCCTGTTGTACTCATGATCACATTTCCTATATTTTATGAACTTGGAGAACTACGGTCAATGCATGTAAAAAATATACCTTATGATGACCATATTTTAATAAAAGTCAGGAACAGGTCCATTACTTTGTAATATATGGTGAGTTATGATTAATAGTTAAAGGTATAGGCGGTACAATGTGCAGTTGTCACAATGTAATGTGCATGGGTGCAAAGTTTGAATCGCTTGAATTGTCCTTCTCTTCCATAGGGTACTGGCAAGTGCAGGGAAAGAACTAAAGGATAACTTCCTTGTCGCATTAGCCCAGCGTGAAGAAGCCAACCGCAGTGGAAAGTTGTCTGTGAGTACCCAAAGAACGACTGTTCAACCTGGCGACGTCTTGTTGATGGCTGCAGATTGATTGGCTCGGCAGGTTTCTGCCTAATTTTTTTTTGTTTTAAAGGTTCCATGTTTAAAAGTGAACAGAACTTTGAATGTGAATGCACTTGAAAGCCATCAGCTATGTGAGAAAATAGTTGTCCACTGCAGAATTTGTGGCACAACTGTTAAACAACAAAGATGTGCTTCATTGTATCAATATGTACATCCATTCAGTTATTTACCATTGTCCATTTGGTGGTGCTAATAACTAGGATATTACTAGTTTTTTCAATGTGCGACCTAACTACTAAAAGAAAGAAACCGAATAAAACCTGAAATTGCTTTTGAGGTCAGCATGCAGCTTTGGCAAAGCTTCATTGTTTGCAAACTACTAAAGTCTAGTTGTTGTTATTATTGTTTGATATTTGGCAGCCACAATAATTGCCAATACCTTAGGCTCTTGGCGCGGACCTTCCAGGACAGCAGATACTGTTTTCTCTGCTGATTATTTGCCAGCTATGTCTAGACTTCACACTATGTGCTGCTGAAATCGACAGCTTCTTCTGCCAACCTCGATAGAGTTGTTGTCATACCTCTCAGGGGTATAGCGGGTGATGCGAGTAGGATCTATTTACCTCTTCATTCCAACTTAACGTGACAGTACAATTTCACAGTATTAGCAGTGAACTCAAATCTGACTATATGCTGTGTCTCGTGATATCTTTCCCAAAATCCACTGGATGTTTGTAATCAGTTAGAGGTTTTGTAGGTTACCAACAAATCAATTTCTGAACACTTGGTAGTACTGAGGAGTGAGGTATTCCACTGAGGAGATACTGGGATTAGGTAATTGCTTCAGAGGGTCTAGCAAATCTGGCTGGGTTGAAAAGCTTGTGTGGGTTCCCGAGCGTAGCTTCTCGGGGAAGAGGTGGGCTCATCGAGGATATGGAGAGAGCTAACTGCTTCCTTGAAATGATATGTCTTTATTGTTCCATTGAAGGCTGTTAAACTGAATAGGTCCCTCTGATTTGGGTAAGGTGGTTTTAGAGCACAGGGCCCAAAACTTTGATGTTTTTCCTCCCAATTCTTGTGGTTGAAATTTGATTGGACCACTTGCTTGGGCTGTCCGAACAATAGGCCCAACCCAGGTTGAAATGAAGCTCACTCGTCTGATATTCAACCCCCTTTTTCTTCATAGGCTCTCTAGGAATTTGAATTTTGTAATATGTCCCGCTGTGAACAAATGCAGATGTTCCAGGTATTATTTTAGATGTTTTTTGCAAAAACCTATAACAATGGCTATCTGCAGGAACACATTGAATTTTTTGTGTTTACCCACAATGTTTTCATTCATCCATGTATTGTCCGATGTTCCAGTGGGCCTGGTTTGTGCTTTATAATACTAGGGAATAGATACACTAATGTATGATACAAACTGCAAGGAGTAAACTATGGATGTGTCTAAGAAGATCCCCAGGTCCTTGTTAGAACGTGCTGTTATTTTCTTTTTCAAACTTGATGATATATCATGAACCCAAATATTTGTTATAGGCCTACTCTTTCTGCTTCACGAATAGCATTCTTGCACTGCAAAGCAATATTTCATAGCATATACATTGTCTTGTCTCAAAATAGGCATATGTGTTGTAAAGAGGGTTTCTACCCTCGTGTTTCACATGACTACCTCCTGCTCGTGCACTCACTGTATGTCTACGCAGAACCTGAAGCCTTTTCTCATATACCCCATATGTTGACTGCAACCACTCGTGAAGGTTTTCAGTTCCTCCGTTTTTTTCACGAGAGGTCTGCTTGTTTAAATCTTTTAGCACCATTTGTTGTCCACAATTGGTTGTATTTGCTGAGTGGTAGCTGTACTAGGTGTCCTGGAATAGGTGACTTTTGGGTTCAGTGAGTTAATCTCTGCTGCCCCAATGGCCTGCTTTGTTGGCATCTGCATTTATATAGTGTACAAGCTACTACTGCTCTGGCCTTGTAGCTCAGAGCCTGGTGACATTCCACAAGGTTCCCTGCTTACCTTCTCATTCAGTTCATGATGATACTGTATTCTAGTCTGATTTTCAAATAACTGGCTAAGACCTATTTGTTGAGTTCTGGGTGTATGATTTTGGAATATAATGGTTAAGGCCATAAAACTCTCATCATTTAGGTCACCTTTGTCATCTTCTATGTGGCTAGATGCCCCTTCCCAGCGGATGGAGATGTGAGTGTTCTGTTTCTTGGTGCTATTGGGTTTTGTGTTAGCTGACTATATGGCTTAGCTGGCCTGTGTTGAACATTTGTTGGGAGTGCTGTCTAATGTGCTTTTTTCGATTTGTGTGTGTGTGGCAAAACGTGAGGTAGGTTCTTTCACAAGCACGATGATAGACAACTCTATGGTGTACCTGGGCTGTAGTGGATGTACGTGAGGAGTTCTGTCTCATATGTTCACTTGGAAGTATGTGTTATCTTGTGAGCCATGCTATAGCAAGCGATTTTTGCTATAACTATGCTATGTTCGGGGTATGGAAGGTCTTGTGCTCTGTTGGAGGTTTTTGTGTTGATTGCCATTGATGCTGTAACATTCCTTATTGTTTTATTTGGGTTTCTTGATTGATTGCAGTTATCTACATAGCCCAGATTGGAAGTTGGGGTTGTAGTGGTCATTTATCTCAGCCAACATTTCCCTGTGGGCAGGAGCTTTTGGAAGCCATGTTTTTCAAGTCCATGAGTAGCTTATAGTGCGCCTGTCACTTAATTGCAGCAAGCTCAGTAGGAGCATAAGAGAGAGAGAGACAGTGGAGGAAAAGAAAGATCTAAGATAAAGATGGAGAGCTGCGGGAAAGACAGGATGGAAAGATCTCAGAGGGAGAGTGAAAGAAAGAGACAGAAAATGGTTGGATAGGAGGAGAGAGGGTAACGGACTGGACTGAGGAACCAAAGGCAGCCCTGGCAAACATGCTCACTACCACCTTCTTCTCACTGTATTTCTTTCCATACAATCACTCTATGTTTCTGTATTTCTTCTCCCTCGCTGACTTTCCATCTCTGTATCCCTGCTGCATTTAACATCGGGAAGCTGGGCTAGGAGACAGAGGCACCAGGAGTCGCCCTGGGCTTTCAACACCGGCCTCCTAGGACTCCAGCCTACCAGGGAAATGCCAGACCGAATAAAAGGCCAGACTGACCCTTGGGAGAGTGTGACGAAGAAGGGGGATTAGAACATTGGAATACTGGGGGCTCCATTGAAAACAATGGAGTGCTGCGGGCTTTTACTGGCCGGTAAAAGCCCGCAGCGCCAACATTCCAATGTTCGCTTTGTTCACAGCAACAGCTGTGAACAAAGCCTCACTGAGCCCGAGGGGATTTTAATCCCCTCGGGCTCCGTGAACATTTTTCTTTTTAATTGAACATTCTGCCCTGAGTGGCAGAATGTTCTAATAGCCTTAGAACCCGCCATAGCGGGCTCTACCGGCTATTAAAGTCCCTCTCCCTTGTTAAATGCCCTCGCCTTCGGCTCGGGCATTTAACGCGGGGAGCGGGCCTTTAATAGCCGGTAGAGCCCGCTACGGCGGGTTCTAAGGCTATAGTGGCTGGTTTGTCCATTTTTCCCAGAGCTACGGTTTGGTTCCAAACCGGCCCTGCTGGCAGTGAAGCAATGATTGTGTTTGGACCTCGTTTTCATCATTTTCATAGTTACCGTAAGCCAGTATTCCAGATAGTAATAAGAGCAGACCTGTGCAGTTCTTTTGAGGCAGGAAAACTTTACAATTTCACAGAGTATGTAAAATGTGAACAAATGGCTGGTGAAAATCCCACAATCAGTAGATTGAAAAGCAAAAAATCGAATTTGACCATTCTCAAACTTCGCGAAATTGACAATGTTTTGCAACATTTACATTTAATTGCCTCTGATTAGATATTATCTTCTCTCTCATCAAACATCAATAAAGCCTGCCATCATTGACGTCTTCCTGTTTCTGAACCAAAAAATCTCGTGCAGTCCACAATGAGTTATGTTCGTTTATTTACCACTTAATTTCACATACCAGCTTAGGGAGAGTGTCACAAACTTTGTTAGAAGTCCCTGTGTGCTATTATTTTACCTGTCACTTTTTCTGAGATTTACAGCTGACCACATTAACAATTCCCCGGAACCATGCCGGGGCAAGTATGATTTTTTTGTATATGTATCTTTTCCCTAATCGTACTTGTGGAGATTGCTTGTACTGTGGACCAGTTGCAGGAGTTCAGTTAGTGTTACTAGAAAAATTCACCATTACATTATTTTTCATTTTCTCTTATGCATGAAAAATTGTTTTCTATCTGAATACTTCTTGGCATGTCCTGCAGTGATCTCTCACATGTAACATGAAGAGGGCGCAGTTGAAGTTATGTGTAGATTTCTTTTTTCAGCCGGTAAAGGTATACCACACCCACAATCAGCAGCGTCCACTTTGTGAGTGCAATATCACCTCCTTTGAGGAGATGCTATGTCATCAGTGGTTTGTGATCACAATTGCAGCTTCAAAACATTGATGTATTCCACTGCGATTAATTGTGAGGGAGGAGACACCCCTTCAAATCTCCTGGGAGGGAGGGAGCACCCCTTTCATGCCTCTTCCTCCTTTCGTATTGAGATGAATAGCAAGGTGTTCATTGCTACTCATAAACACATTGTGAATCACAATGTACTTTTTAGGCAGAGCATAGGTAGCATGCTTGCGCTGTCTGCAAGACATGTTGGATGGAGTATAGGACTTTGCTCCCGCCTGCCGCTGCCTGCTGCTTACCATAGGTTGAAGGCAGTGTCACTCTTGTTTTGCTGCCTCCTAACTGGTTTAGCAACCAATTCGTCCCCTCCTGTATTTGGCTGAAGAGCACCAGCCAAGTACAGTTTAATTACGCCTGGAATGTTTTTCTGTTGCTTGGGGGGACTATTTTTCATTGTTTCCTGCCTCTCGTGTTTGTCAGTAAGCACTTGTGTTCACACACATGGTTTGTTTTCCGCATTTGCCATTCACTTGGTCCTTACTTTACCTAATCAGTTATTACAAGTAGCTGTGTTGTGCACATGGTTTGTACATTTATTTTGTGGCTTTATATAGCGTGCAATCGACCCAGGAATGATTCCTCAGCAGCGTCTCTCCCCGCACAGTAGGAGACCTGATACTACAATATTCACTGCACTCGGGGAAACTCACCCCATAACGCTTTGCAGGCACTCCTTTTACAACACATTTTTGCCCATAACTCAGCCTGTGGTGGTCTTAGGACAATGGACCACCACCAAAACATTCAGAACGCAGTGCTTTTTCTGCCCAGGCCATCTTGTGGCTCACACCTAGAGGGGGCACACAATTCATAACCTCTTCCACTATTCAATGCATATTTAAATTTTCTTATAGCTGGAACTTTTGTTTTTACAGTTGAGAGGAGTTTATGTTATAAGGGCCTTGTTTGTAATAATATTCTAAAAGCCTTGCTCCGCCTGCTGATGTGTAATGCAATATGCTTTCCAAGGGCTGAAGGATGGTAATTGCCCCAAGGTACTACTAACTTAGTAGGCTCCACAGGGACATCTAGCCACAACCAGGGGTATTGTACCTTTTGCTAATGCACAAACACAGTTTATTTCTGATAAAGGTTTAATGTATGCACGGAATCTCTCCCCATAATGCTGTGCAGGCATTCCTTTTACAACATTTTTTTGCCCATAACTCAGCCTGTGGCGGTCCTAGGGCAATGAACCCACCGCCAAAACATTCCGAACAATGAGCTCTTCCTGTCCAGGACATCTTGTGGGTCACACTAGGTTGGGGGTGGGGGGCACACAAATCATAACCTCTTCCATTAGTCACTGCATATTTAAGTTATTTTATAGTTGGATCTTTTGTTTTTATACCTGAGGGGAGTTTGTGTTTTAAGAGTTTCCTTTGTAATAATATTCTGACAGCATTGTCTGCCTCTGAATATATAATGCACTATGCTGTCCAAGGGCTGAAGGATGATAATTGCCCAAAGACACTACTAACTCAGTTGGCTCCACAAGGACATCTAGCCATGACCAGTAGTATTGCATCTTCTGCTAATGCACAAACACAGTTTATTTCTGATAAAGGTTTAATGTACAGCATGGCTAAATATTTCAGCCATTTCACTAAGGACGTGGGACTTCTCCCGCCGTTTCTGGGTTTGAGGAACATTCTGAGCTTCTGACATCAGAAGAGGTTCTGGCAGTGTTCTGTGACACTGTATTCTGAGTGCTTTTGGATCCACAGGGACATCTAGCCACTGGTACTGCACCTTCTCTGTTGACTCTACAGGGACATTTAGCCATAACCAGTGAGTGGTACTGCACCTTCTGCTACTATCTCCACAAGGACATCTAGCCACAACCAGTGGTACTGCACCTTCTGCAGTTGGCTCTACAGGGACATTTAGCCACAACCATTGGTACAGCACCTTCTGCTGTTGACTCACAGGGATATCTTGCCACCACCAGTGTACTGCACCTTCTGCTATTAACTCTACAGGCAGATCTAGTAACGATCTGCAGCACTGCACCCTTGTGCCGCTGACTTCACAGTTAAATATTTAAAAGGCCTGCTAGGCCTAAAAATGTGTAATACACTATGCCCTCAAGGGGCTGTTTATATGGTTACACTGCAATGTTCTTAGTCATTCTTTTTTTCATGTGATTATGCCCTCTGGGAGATGAGTATGGTTACATGACCATGTTTCTTCCGAATGCTATTTTTAAAGTGGTGCTCTGTAGGGGCTGTTCGGACCATTCCAGTCTAATGCCAAGTGTATGAAGGAATGCACAAACACAGT
The DNA here is from genome assembly GCF_031143425.1 of Pleurodeles waltl. Taxonomy (NCBI): domain Eukaryota; kingdom Metazoa; phylum Chordata; class Amphibia; order Caudata; family Salamandridae; genus Pleurodeles; species Pleurodeles waltl. The sequence goes on from NC_090437.1 coordinate 178,219,927, forward strand.
TTATTTCTGATAAAGGTTTAATGTGCGGTATGGCTAAATATTTCAGCCATTTCACTGAGGACCTGGTACTTCTCCAGCCATTTCCGGGTTTGGGGGACATTCTGAGCTTCTAACATTAGAAGAAGTTCTGGCAGGGTTCTGTGACACTTTACTCAGTGCTTTTGGCTCCACAGGGACATTTAGCCACAGCCAGTGGCACTGCACCTTCTGCTGTTGACTCTACAGGGACATCTAGCCATAACCAGTGAGTGGTACTGCACCTTCTGCTGTTGACTCACAGGGACATCTAGCCACCACCAGTGGTACTGCACCTTCTGCTATTGACTCTACAGGCAGATCTAGTAACGATCTGCAGCACTGCACCCTTATGCCGATGATTTCACAGCTAAATATTTAAAAGGCCTGCTAGGCCTGAAAATGTGTAATACACTATGCCCTCAAGGGGCTGTTTATATGGTTACACTGCAATGTTCTTTGTCATTCTTTTTTCATGTGATTGTGCCCTCTAGGAGAAGAGTATGGTTACATGACCATGCTTCTTCCAAACACTATTTTTGCCGTGGTGCTCTGTATGGGCTGTTCAGACCATTATAGTCTAATGCCGAGTGTATGAAGGAATGCACAAACACAGTTTATTTCTGATACAGGTTTAATGTGCTGCATGACTAAATATGGATAACGTCCCAAATATGAAGTTGTCATTATCATTTAAAATGGCAACAGCTCTGACTCTTGGTAATGCAAGACCTATTGCATTGCAAATGCTAGTTGTAAATTGTGACTTGGGATTTTGCGGTTCCAAAGCTGGTGATTTTGCAGATTGCTGGTTTGGCAGCTGCAAACTATGTTAGTACATGAGGCCCAAAGCGTCTTAGTTGTTATACAGTTCCTCCTGTTTTACTGCACTATCATGCAATATTAACAGAATCAACATAGATAGACTTTCATTGTTGTTGTATTTGTAGGGTCTGGCATTAGTTTACACATCTATAGTACAGCCTAGCTTACAGACATTAACTTTTACCTCAGGCCAGCTAGATGTGATTTCCAACAAATGTCAGGGCCGTAGTTATACTGACAAATTTGCATACTTCATTCTCCTAGCTACCAACTGTAATTATTTTTTTTCCTTGCACTTTTAGAAGTTCCACCTTATTTTCAGAATTTCTGTACTCACAGGTCCTATTTGGAAGAGTATAGTTCTACGAGTCCTGATTCTGTGAGCCAAGAGTGGAATTTTGCACCTTTCTTAATTGTATTAATTATCACACCTATGTCAAGCTTAGGTGCAAATATTAGTCTGAATGCTTCGCAGAGAAGTTGTTTATAGGCCTTGTATGAAGTTGGAGGTCCGGGTGTACTTGGATGGTCATAGGATCATGGCCTTGTGGTTGTTCTAGACAAAGGCAATGGAGAATCTGCAGTTTAGAGGCACATGGGTGTTAACTTTCTGTACACACCTCAGATATTATGATGAGGTGGCGCCATGAATCCTACATTGCAGCTGCAAATTGACATTGCAAATAGACTAGTGATCCCCAACAACACATGCTTCACCTGACTCAAATGGCAAGTCATTTATGTACAGTACATGATGATGTCTTGAATAGGAAGTTCATTGTGGGCCGCGGGCCCTGTGAGAGACATTACCAAGCAGTAAACTAAGGGACATATTTAATTTAAGAGCCCCTAGCACCACCGGGGCGTCACTTTTTGTGAAGCCTGGTGGTGCTAATCACTGTTCCATATTTACAAGGAGGTGTAAGGACACTTTTTGTGGCGTTACGCCTCCTTGTAAATATGGGCACCTTTATCGCAGTTTTCTGTGTCATAGGGCCGTGCAATGGGTGTTGCAGTGGGCATTCTACCTCAACACCCATTGCTTTCAAAGCTGCCTCAGATTTACGAGTTATCGTAAACCAGAGGCCATGCCAAAAACTAACCCCACCCCAGAGGTGGCATTAGCATGGCAAAACAAGGAGGAATACTTTATTCTTCCTCGTTTTTTGCTTTCTCTACGTATGCAGCATTCTGCAGCACACATATAAGAAGCAAAATGCCATGGACGATTGTTTATGTGCAGGAAGGTATCCCTTCCTGCACATAAACAATCATTCAAAATGACGCCTTGGTACTTCTATGTGTGCTGCATTTTGCAATGCCAAATCGACATTATAGACTGTTTATGTGCAGGAAGGAACACCTTCCTGCACACAAACAATCTATCTCCTCAACACAGACACCATTGCACTATGGTGCAAGGATGCCTGCGTTGGCACTAGGCAGCTTAATTCAGCACCAGCGCAGGAGTGTGCCGTATTCCTCTAAATACGGTCTACCTATGTGTTCCTAAAGTGTCGCAGCTCTGCTATTTTTGGCGCTGCACCATGCTGCACCACTTTAACATAAATCTGAGCCTAAGCAACAAAGTGGAGCTCTAAGGGCAAGATGGGGGTGCTCAGGTTTGTTGGGGCATCCAAGGGCTGGAGTGGAAGAATGAGGAATGATCAGAATCCACAGGAAGCGTATGGAGGCTTGTGGATGTTGAGGCATGCCATTCTTGACAATGGAGGCTTGTGGATGTTGAGGCATGCCATTCTTGACAATGGAGGGAGTGAATTTTGAGATTTAATTGTGCCTATGGAAACTTGGTCTCCCCAGGTGTGTTTTGGTTTTCTTTTATTCTTATTTCAATTTTTCTCTGTTTTCCATTTATCTAACTCCCTTGCTCATTTGAAAGTTTTGTTTCCCTTGTTTTCCTCCAACAGATATTTGCATTAGGTCTTCAAGCTCACTTCCAAACCTGGTCTCAGCTAATTATTATTGGGTTTCCTCCATCTACATATCTAGGCTTCCCACTTCAGTGCCCCTTCAAACGATTAGTTATGTTCTCCTGCCAAACAATTTAGGGCCTCGTTTAGATCTTGGGGACGAGTTACTCCGTCACATGGTGACGAAAATCCTGCCTGCCAAAATATAAATCCCACAGGATATAATGGGATTTATATTTCGGCAGATGAGAAATCCGTCACCGTTGTGACAGAGTAACTCGCCTGCCAAGATCTAAATCAGGCCCTTAATCTCTCCTCTCGGTTTCCAGCTGGGGTCCAGATAAAAATGGTGGGTGCCTAAGAGAACCTTCATGTGATCTGTTGATATTCCATCTCAATATCATGGAGATTACCCCTAGCCACCCTCCCTCCCTATTACTCCTGTGTCACTATGCTTACCTTAAATGTAACTTCCATTTCCCTCCACATGATACTTTTTACTGCGTCATATCCTAGTTAACTTACTGAGATGCATTTGGTTCTCATTAAGAATCGCTCCCTCTGCTTCCGGGTCAGCACTGGCTTTCGGACAGTGCAACTGGTGTGGCTGCACTGGGCGGTGGCCTAGAGGGGGGACACTGCCTTCGGGGCCGCTGTGTTGAGCATTAACTCACAGTTTAAATGCACCTGCTGTAGAGTTCCTTGTGAGTCCAGCTTTCAGGAAGCAATAAAAATGTCAAGATAACTCATGTAATTAATGCTCCTGCTTGAAAGAGAGAGATCCGAGTTTTGTACACACTACACACACTAATATGTTGTCTACAGTCATTCTTGGATTGTGCCGTTTGTGCACAGGGGTTAGCTCTGTAGCCATCTTCAGGTGGGTCTCTATTTTTAGGTTGTGCCATCTACACAACTGGCTTGGCCCCATGAACCCACTAGTGTGGTGCCTGAGTTTTGGTTCTTGAATTGGTCACTATGGTTTGTTTTCTTTTCCTCGGCTACTGGGTGAACCCAGAGCCCCACTACCATGATGTCTGCAGAGATCATTGGGCTCCACCATTAATTCCCTTGTATTGGCCCCGTAAACCCACTTCTGTGATTATTACAGTTGGATTCTTGTGTTGGGCATCACTATCTCTGGGTTGACCCCTTAAATCCATTACTGTGGTGTCTGTGGTCATCCTTGGGAGACGACTGCTGATCCTTGGTGGGTCTTGTTCCTTGTAAACATGATAAGATAATTATGATAAGTATATGTAAATATGACAGCTTTTCTTTACATGTCCTCCTTCAGTGCAGCTACAAAGTTGACAAGTTCAGACCACACCTCAAAATATCACACACATCAAAATTATTTCCACATGCACAGCTTTAAAACCAACACGACCAGCGATGCAAAAAATAGAGTAGCTACTCGATCATCCAGAAAGTGCATTTGACCCCACATAGGTCACAGAAAGCTCTATATATATATTAATGCAATACTAAACAAAATTATGAATGCCACACCTCTGCTACGTAACATTGCTATTGTGTAAATATCTGGTTGGTCCAGTGGTGCTGTTTTTTGCTAGTGGAAAGCAGGTTTCAAGTCGAACAAATATGGGAAATCAATTTACTCGAGATTTGTTTGTCCTGCACAATGCACTTGTACAGATGCAGCTTCCATAGGCCATTATAACTATCCAATCACAAACAAGCACTTGATCCAGTGCGGCATTCCTTACAGGTGGATTTATGGGGACAACTGTCTTGATTGCATTTTTTCAAGAACATTAGCCTTCTTTGGACCCCTTGCTTTCGTTAGTTATTTAACAGTAAAGAAATATTCCCTCCCTTTCCACTTACTCAGTAAATCAGAAAAGAGGTCTCGCGATATTTGAGTTTGCTGCTGCAGGGGAATCCGTTGACGCTTACCTTTCCCCGCTGAAGTCAGTCTGTGTAAACAGTCACAAGGTTAGGCCATTTTGGCTTTGAAATGTGTATTACTGAAGCTGGTATAAAGGGCTAGTTACAGCTTGTTCCTTCGGAGTCAGTCAAAGAAACCACTGTTGCTGACTCACAAAAACCTGTGAATTAGGCAGGTTCTAATACACTCCTTTCCTCTGTTGAAATATCTGTGAAACATAAGACTCCGTCGTATGTGACCAGCAGTATTGTGCTGACATGATATTTCCCATATAACTAATTTCCAGCTTCTAGAAGGGGTTTCCTTCCACAAAAAAGAGGGATTTGTGCAAAAGTTTATTGCCTTTTGAATTTTACTCGTGTTTGCCGACTGCCCCTGTTCCTCTCTGGAAATGTAATGAGTCACGCAGATAAAGCTAAGGTAATTTCATACATATCACTTCTGCACTTGGTAGAGAAAGGTATGTAGTACGTCAAATTCCATACAGACCATAGAGCAAACTAGGAGGTCTTAAAGGGTGCCAAGTTAAATGGGGGCACCAAATTCGATAAAAAAAATAATCAAATAAAAAAATGGTGGAATGCTGCTTGTATTTGCACCCTAAGGCACCACTTTCTGGGAGCTAGTCTAGGGCTAAACCTATGTTTAAAAGTGACAGGACCCGATTCACAAAGGTTAAGTTATTCCTGAAGTCTAAGCTTAGACCAAAAGTCTGACTTTACTACTTTTCAGTATTCACAGCGGGATTACGATTAGTATCTTTACAACTGCGGAGGTTCCGCACTCAGGGTGGAGGTTCCACAATTAGGGCAACCTCAGTTCCGATTGTGGAACCTCTGCAGTTGTAAAGATACAACTTGTAAGTCACTTTGTGAATACCGAAAACTAATAAATTTGGGGGAATATTTAAGAGCCCCTAGCGCCACTGGAGCATCACTTTTTGTGACTCTCTGGTGGCGCAATGCCCTGTGCCGTGTTTTACAAGGTGGCGTTAAGCCACTTTTTGCGGCTTAACGCCACCTTGTAAATACGGCCCCTTCTCACGCAGCCCTTTGCGTGGAAGGGGCGTGCAATGGGTGTTGCTGTGACAATGCCACAGCAATACCCATTGCATGTTGATGCTGCCTCAGATTTACGAGTTTTCGTAAACCTGAGGCAGTGCCAAAATCTAACGCCACACGAGGGGTGGCATTAGCAAGCCGCAATGAGGAGGAATACTTTTATTCCTCCTCGTTTCTTGCTTTGTCTATGTGTTCTGCATTCTGCCACATGCATAGAAAGAGCAAAATGCCAGAAATGATTGTTAATGTGTGGGAAGTTGTCCCTTCCTGAACATAAACAATCATTTGAAAATGACGCTTTTGTACTTCTGTGTGTGCTGCATTCTGCAGCACACACAGAAATGCCAAATCGCCATTAGTGATTGTAGATGTGCAGGAAGAGACACCTTCCCACACATAAACAATCAAACCCCTCAACTCAATAGCGCAAGGATGCCTACTTTGGTCCTAGGCAGCTCAATTTAGTGAGACAATGGGGGAAACGCAGGTGTGCGCCATATTCTAATGAATACGGCGCATCCCTGCGTTTCTAAAGTGACGCAGCACGGCTCTGCCAATTTTGGCACAGCAACGCACTGCACCACATTTTAGTAAATCTGGCCCTTAGACTTTTATTGGTGCAGTCTTTAAGGGTGCCCGAATAGCAGGGAGCAGTGCAGTATTTTAAGTGAACGTAGCTTTCAAAAAGCCCTATTTCATTTCTGTGTGTTTTTTTGTCAAAATGTATTTTTAACAATTAGTACTGTACAGTCTGACATTTAGACAGATGCGTATTTTGCACTGCTGTGTATTTGCGTTGCTGCATTAAAATACTGTGAATAGGTTCTGATGGTAAAAGGCAAGAATAAACTGAACGTGAATTTATGCGAAGCAATGTGCTGTAACATTGTTGCCATAGAGTTTAAAATGTAAAAACAAAAAAACATAAGCGGAGATGCCCAAAAATATTCTTAGAAGTTCGCCCTAAATGCTGGAATATTGCGAGATTCCCGGGTAACAGGCCGCCTCGCCTTGACTTCCTCACGTCTCTGTATTCCAGCTCACTACACTTCCTCCCTCGTCGGTTCTTTTTCATCTCTACTTTGTCCCTTTGTCACTGTTTTCCTTTCATTTTCCTTCTTTCTCTGTTTTCTGACTTCGTCGCTGTTGTTTAGGGTCAAAGTCTGATGACAAAAAGTAAGTCCTGGCCGTGAAAAAAGATTGCCTGTGACCAGCACCTGCAACCACTTGCACAAATTAAGCACTGCCTAGGTACTTCTGAGGTTAACCATCTGTGGAGTACCATTTGCACTGAGTGGTAATAATTCTTAATACTCGAAAGACAGAAATCCAAGCCGTGGGCTAAAGCTGTGTACACATTAATAGCAACAATACTCTTTACTGCCAACTAAACACCTGGAGCCAGTTGTGCCTTCTTTGCATGCTGGAATCTTTGTTTATTTTCAATCACGTTATAAATAAGGGCCTTTGAGCCTCTGCTTACACTGCTCTTTTGGCTCAGGACTGGGCAAAGGTGTAAGACTCACATTTGGGATGCTTAATAGCTATGAATGTAACTTTTTTCTTTTTTTTTCCAGCTTTGTCTCTCTTGAGCTCCAGAAGATATATCTTTTGCTATACAATGTGCCTCGGTAATTTAGTTTATTTTCCTGCCTAGTACTATCTCAACCTGACTTTGTTGTTTATTTTTCTCTAAACAAGTCTCTTTTTTGCATGGTGCTCTTTCAGTGACTTCCCATCTCTCTGCTTACTGTCAGTTACCACATGTGACACCACTTGCCTGTGTGGAGTCTTTGTCCTGCTGAAAACTTAATTGGAATAATTTTGAACCTGGGTATGTGCCTTGTCATTTTCTCGGTTGATTTCAGCACTGACCATGGCTCCATTTTTCGCAGTCCCCCTCCACAGCCTCTGCTGAAATGGCTTTGTGAACTTCGTTAGGGGGACAGTCACGAATCTCTGCTTGTTATCCAGTGGTTTATAAAAATGGACTAGGCTTCTGGGCTGCAGCCGAAACTATTTTATGTGAACTGTCATCTGCTTTCAGTGTCCTCAGCTTGGGCCGTTATGAAAGTCTATCAATCAATCACTGCATTTGTAAAGCACGCTACATACCCGCAAGGGTCTCAAAGCGCTGGGGAGGGGGGGTGCTACTGGTCGAAGAGCCAGGTCTTGAGGAGTCTTCTGAAGGCCAGCAGGTCCTGGGTCTGTCGTAGGATGGTGGGGATGTCTATGATACAGGAGTGGGGATTGTGTCTCGAACTGGTCTCCTAAACAACATCAACACAGGGGTGCATTACTTTGTGTAGTGTAGGGTACTACAGTGCATCCCCAGTAAAAGTGTGTGTGATTTTTTTCTATTCCACAGTTATTTCTAATGCCCTTTGGAGGTGTGCTTGAAGCTCCCAACCTCCCGTCGGCTTGGGGCCATCTTGGGTTGACTTTTTGGTGTGATACGTTTCGATCATGTAGATAAACCTATAATTCGGTGACTTGAAATGGGGTGCCACTGTATGTTTTCTTACAGCATTTTTTCTAATTTGGGTTACCTTGCATTAAATGCTGCTGACCCATTATTTCAGTGACGGGACACTTGGTACAGGAGTCCAGGGACATAATTTAGGGGTCACCAGGGGTCGAAGCTGTGACCCCTGGCTTGCCTTTGCTACCCCTGGCACTGTCTTTGCGACCCCTGGCCTCAGAGGTGGCCCATTTAGTGGCAGGAACACAGTGGCAGCTGGGACTCCACTCTCTTTGTTTTCTGTCAATTTATATCACATTAATAGTGAATAATATCACACTATTCACTATTAGTGTAATAAAATAGAGTACACATAGCTGGGATATTTCCTTCATGGCAGCTGAGGTAAGTGAAAATGCTTTTAAATGTATGTTGTGTGTGTGCCTGCAGGTGAGAGTGTGTTTATGTGAGGGAGGGCGTACGTAAGTGTGAATTTGTGTGTATGTGTGTGTGGTGAAAGCGGATGTCAAAGGGCGTGTGATGTCACTTTCGCTATCCCTGGCATTTCGGTGAATTGACATTCATGCAGGAGTCTATTAATACTAGGATTGTGTGCATCTGTCATGGTGTGAAAATCTATGTTCACTTTAGCACAGGGCTCGATGCATCCTCCCAACGTGGTTATCGGTGCGGATCAATTAGCCTTACCAGTGGGATCCTCAGTCTTGTTATCAAGCCCCAGAAACCAAACGTTCAGAGTCTAGTGCTTGGCTCTACAATAATATAGCATACCTTGTCATTTATTGAATGTACGGTCACCAGAAAGGGTCTCCTGCCACTGGCATCTTCAGTGGCAGATGTCATAGGAGCAAGAGTGAGCTAGTCTAAGGAAAAAGCAGATAGCCAACTTTCTGATAAGAATGAGTTTGAGTTATATTTATTACATGAATATCAATATCTATGCAGAAGTAAAAAAGGAAGAAAAACAAAATGGCAGACAACCTGCCTTACATCAAAAATGTGTGGTCAAGTCCCATACCTCCCTCACTACTACCCAACTTTCAGGGATTGGAAATGGGCAATTTCAGGCACCAGGTAAACTGGACCAAACTCCTAACTCAGTGGTTGTGTTTTCCCACCACACTTTTACTAACCTTTATACAATGACAATAAATTGATCAACACTCTTTCGCCAAGGCAGCAACGTTACTTCACGCTAACAAAGTTCAAAAATGAAGAAAAAAAACTTTGATTTTTTAAAAACTCCTTTAGACGCTCTTTGGATGCTTGATGAGTCGGCTCTCCGGTTGGCTACTATTATCCCCCACAGGGACATACAGAAGAGTTAAAATGCAACGGACGCACGAAGGGCATTGTGATAAATTTGATTGGCTGAATGAAGATTGCATACCTTTAGGGTGATTCCTCGGACAGTAGAAGAGAAGGCAGTGATCAGTTTGTGCCCTTGATTGCAGATGGTGGGCACTTGTATTCATTTTGGTGACCTGGACTTATTTGTCATCATCAGACTTTGACCCAGAGAAAGAAAGAGAAAAGCAGAAAAGGGACAAAGGAGAAGGAAGAGAAAGGCAGGAAAACCTAGACAAAGGGAGAAAGTGGGGAGAAACAAAACCCGCAAGAGTGAGATCAAGAGACAGGAAGTGTGGCGTGCTGGAAGAAAGAAGCATTTTTTAACATATATTTTATTCTCATGTTGCAATAGGCATGCATCTACGAATTGTCAGTCATGAAGTTGACATAGAGTCCTAGTCACTTCTCAACTTTCTTCACAAGTTACTACAGCTCCCTGTTGGCAAAGCATTGTATACACTGAATCCATCTGTAAACATTTTGCAGGCACTTAGGGCCAGATGTAGCAAAGGTTTTTCCCCATTCTGTGCCTATGGGAAAAAGTGTTCGTACATCTGGCCCTTAGTTCGAAAAATGTCGGAGCTTGCAAAACTTGCAAGGCTGTAAGGACCAAAAGAAGAAAAATAATGTATTCCTGTTAAATGAAGAAAAAAGCATGGGATGGAATGAAGGCTAGGCCACGTTGGCTCTTAAAAAAAACTTTGGGCCCCCTCACTTAATTCATCTATTTATTTATTAATGTATTTATCCAAACTAAACACTGACAGTAGGGTTAATCCTAGGGCTAGCTTGTGCAGGGTGGTGTGGAGCCAAGGCACATGGCATGGAGGGCACAGGGTGTGGAGCTCCTATACAGGGTTCATCACATGAGCGTTAAAACTCCTCTTGTGAAGAAGTTTAGCTATCGGAGGGAAGACTCACGACTCCACTAGCACACACAGGTTAGCTTCAGAGTGATTCCTCAACAAAGACTCAGTGCGTCTTGTAAGACCAGAACTCAGGAAAGGTTTTATACCACCTGTGCTGGATGCTTTTACGCACAGATAGAAGATACAGTAGAACAGTGGAAGTCCTACCATTGAACAAAAGTCTCACTGATCCAGCAGGAGCCCAATAATAGACCAGGGCCAGCCCCCCATTTTCACTCTAACTGTCCTCCACCCATTGCTTTGCACCCAAGAGACCTTCATTAATAACATTCTGCACCCAGATGTCCCGACTGAACCACCTCCCACCCACCTCACTATCCTGTAACACCACTCCAGACCTGTTGTGTGAGAAAATACCCCCTCCTCACCTCGAGGGAAAAGAACAGCACAACTGCAATGCTAATGGGGGAGGGGTGACCTCAACACGCACTGCTTACAGGAATGTCAGGAGTGTAGCAATCACTAGTGGTCTCCAAGCAGAATCAAAGTGAATAGAGTAGGGCAGCAGCAGCTAACCGAGGTGAGCAATCACCAAAGCACCTCCAGAAAGAGGTGTATGTAGGCTCTAAAGGGCAGTCAAAGTGGGTGACAAGGGTGCAGTTAGGGAACATCTTGGGGTAAAAGAACTGACACTCCCAGAGTCCTTACGGCCACCAGTAGCTCAGAGGTAACCTTCCAGCACCATGGCAGCGGGGGCTGCTGAAAATCTCAAGGGGAGGGGTAGGGGGAAGGGAGAGAGGGGGTGAAAGTAAAAAATAATAAATAAACTTACGTCTCACCACGATGTTGCCGTCTCCTGCCGGCTCGTTCGTCGCACCTCTTCCCTTGATGTGGTGTCCCAGCATTCACTGGGACACCAGCACAGGCTCCCCAGGAATCCTAAATTCCTAAAGGTAGCATGAAAGCAGCGTCACGATTGGTAGAGATGACCTGGAAGTGCTAGTTTGATCATTTTAAAGTATATTAACTAGTTTATCCCTGCACTGTTGGGACCTTCTACAAAATAGACACATGTTGCCGCTATACGTGCTGATTTTGAGCGTTGGAAAAAACTGGGACAAATTAAGCACTAACCATGAGAAAAGCACTATAGCAGTGTTGTGCATGTGTATTAGTCATGGCAAGCATTTTATTCGGGCGTTCAACACACGCAAGCTCACAACTTGAACCTAAACTTCCACAGAACAATGTTATTCGCTGATTAGGCAGTGTTGTTTGGTCTACTTTATAATGGAAGGTAGTTAGGCCTTGGGTTGTGGATGGTGAAAGTAGCAGGTGCTTTTACTAATCCTGCATGTACAAGTACCCACTCTTCTTACTGATTCACCTAGACTCAAGGTCAGGCACACAGTAGGTGTGGAGACCCATAGCCATATTCAAAAACTTGCCATTAGACAGATCTCTATAGGTCAGAGTAGCCAACCTGTATTTTTGCCAAAATAAAATGGTGGAGGCGGGTTGGACATGGAGAGAATCCCAACTGTAGGGATGGTTTGGGGGAGGTATGGCATGTCTCCTGATGGGATGGAGGAGGTGAACCAAGGTACCCTGGGGTGTTGACCGAGCTCCGTTCATTAAACAGTGCTGTGGTTTACATTAAAGGACCATATTAGACTGAATGAACTTCTTCATCTGGCATAGCAACCATGACCTTTTTATGTCTATTGGGACTTTACATTATGTGGCTCTATGACTTTGGCATTATAGCCACTAGCAACTTGGTCGTCATATTTGATATGGCACTGTGCTATTTTCTATTGTTTTCAATCTTAAAGTGTATATCGTAGCACTGTATTTGGGGAACCCTACTCTGGCACTATGTGTGGGAATAATTCCAGTGGCATTCGGAGTACTGTATTTGTGGGTCTTTTTTATTTTTTGCTAAAGTGAAAGTGTAAAGTTATTTTCATAATTTTGCTGTTAATGTGATTGTCTCATCTTCCTGTGATGTCGCATCGCGCGGCGCCACGTGTGATACGCCACATATTGCCAGTTCGGTGCCCCCTACCATTATGGTGAGATAACGTGGGGGCTGGGAAGTCTGCGGTGCTGGCTGCAGAATGAGACAACTCCTACCAAGTGGCATAACACAACCTGATGACTCCCCCTTGCACAGGTAGGCTACGGCATCTCCCCCTGAGGCTACGGCATCTCGCTGATATGAAAGGCAGTGCTCAAATTGTGAAAAACAATGTGTAGGGACCCAAAGCTTTTCTTAAGAGGCCGCCACAGGCTGCCTAGTCTTGGTTCTACCTCATGCCACTTCCCTCTATCACCCCCTGCTTTCTGTTTCTTTTCCTCTCCCTTGAGGTTCTTTTTCATCCCTGCTTTCTCCATTTCTCACTGTTTTTCTGCCTTTCTCTGGCTAGCTCAGGGTCAAAGTCTGATGATAAATAATAGCGCCGAGACGCCCCTGGGCATTTATGCGCTTTATAAATACCAACATCAAATCAAAATCAATATTAAGTACTGGCCCCTAAAAATGAGCGTTAGTGGCAGCCATTGGCACACACTGAGTACGGGGGCTATCCCGGAGACAGGGTAAGGTCCCACGCAGTGCTGCCTCTTTTGAAATGATCATTCCTTGCTCACCATATTTAGCATCATTTCAATATTTTCTTTCTAGTTTTCTGTGTAGTATTTGGAAATGACACCAATAAATTCTCTACAGGGTACAGCCTCTGGAGATGATGGTGGAGGTGTATAAAAGGGTGGAACGCTGGAAATCATAAGTCTGAGAGTAGATCACAGGTGATGCAGTGTAAGGCCCCTGGAGGATATTAACACATTGGACACAACCCCGTTTTCAAGCTCATATACAGATTACCTTAGTTATACCCTGAAGCCCTAAAGTAGAGTATCAGGGTCATACCAGGAAAAACAGCCAATGCAGTAGCACCATTATCACATTCAGGAGATGCTCTAATGCCATCATGGTTATACATATTGCTGTAAAACATGCATTCTTACCTAATTTACGAAGTTTTACCACATTTTCTACCACGAGCACATAGATAATGAGCAATGGCACAACACACCTACGGCACGGCAAAATAACAACGATGGCATTGCCATACTACTTGGTTGCTTCAACAGAAATAGTTGTTGCTGTTGCCCTATTTAACTATACTGTGCTTACAAAGAACGAAGGACCCCTCGGCTCACCTTGCTAGGATTTTAACCTGTGACTTGCAGATCACTAGATCTGAGCACTTGCAGACCTCAAGGATATGGAAACTTTGATTTGGAAAGTTAGCAGCACAAAAATGTAAATTTTGTTGCACACTATTATGTTTTTTGCAGCAATTTTTTTTAATTTTTTTTATTGACAATCATCAATTTTTCATATTTATGAGTTGCGATTTAGGATTAAGCCAATGGTATCCAATCTAAGCACCTGCCAAATGTTCATTACTGACACCTTTAGCTAGTGCTGGCTTTTTAGTCAAAAGTACTTTGTATGTTGAAAGTGTCCAGTGTCCTCAGTCACTTGAGGGCTGAACTAATTGTGAAACGAGGACTTTGCAGTCTGCTGAGTTCACATCAGAAGGTAAGGACAATAGTATTCCATGCTATGGGCTTCCTGAATCCGCATGCATGTCCGGCCTTCTATAAATATTCTACAGGTAACAGAAGATCTCCCCTCTACATAAGGTACGCGTATTGGCTTACCTTTTGTCACTTATCCTCTGAGGTGCCATTCATGCAATATGTAGCACTATATATAAGCACTGTATAAGCCCTAAACAGATTATTAGTCAAAACTCCAACCTACAAGCATGATTCATCTCTACTGCCGCAGTCTTTATAAACTGAATGGAGAAAAACATTGAACCAAGGGTTTAGACCATGGAAGCACACAGAAACAAAATGAAACCAACAGAGAGCTGAAGCAAGAACAAACATTACCAAAATAAAAGTTCTGACGTCTTGAAGTTCAAATGGTGCCTATACCATTCTGCCTGAGAGCTCATGTTAGAACAAAGAGATTTATACCATAACAATTTGTTGTCGCCTATTAAGATAAGGAGGCTTTTGGGTGGACTGAGGCATAGTCATTGGTGTTCTTTCTGGATAAGGACCTAAGGTGCAAAGAAGAGGATTAAACAACTATATCAGTCATTAATCCCTGTTGACAAACACTGTGTTGAACAGCATTCTCAAACTCATTTCAGAAACTGTTCGGAGTCAATTTGACATCAGCAGACACAGATTAGGAATGAAAAGAATATGACCTGTGCTGGGGTCAGTGGTGGCTGGTGACTGAAAGCAGTGGTGGGGCACAAATACAAGACGGAATTGCACCTTGTGAGAGAGCCTCACTACCCACGTATTTCCATTCACCTACTCACCCACTGCCTTTGGTCATCTACCCATCCACATTGTAATACACTGCCATTCACACAACTACTATACACAGACACCCACATTTTCTCAGCCACTCTGTCAAACCCTGCAAACACATTCAAACAAACACACATTGTCGCACCCATCCAGTATCCAGCAGTTTCAGTGATAAAAGGTACACGTTTATTTGAGCTGCAGATTACATGTTTAATATGACATATCACGTCATTAGTCTGCAGAAGAAATAAAACAATAACTAGCCATGATAAATTACTGGAACCATTACTGCCTTTGAGAGACGAAAACACCTACAGAGGCAGTGAAAGGAGAGGAGAGCTGAGAGAATAGATTTTTAGGGTCGAGCCTGCGTTGCATGCGCTCGCCCATGCGTTTCGCAGCGAGACTCTTTTGTATTTAGAAAAGGGCTCAGAGCCCTGTCAACTTCACGTCAGTGTTTTTTATTGGTTGGTGGGCTTCCCTAATAAAATCTGCTTGCTTTCATTAGTCGAAGGCACGCATATGTCATGCCTTTTTCGGTAGCTACCCTCCTCCAGCGCAGCGACTAAGTACAGAAAACATGCGAGGCTCGCTGTTTTCCATCGGGCTCGTGGACTTTTTTTTCTCTAATTTACGAGCGCGATCTCGCTTGGCAGAAGTCGAGTGCTTTACATACTTGATTTCACTTTTTCGGGTTATGTACATAAAGCACTTTTGCCCGATAGGTGAAAAGTCGGGTTAGGAGTTTACAACGCGATCAGCTCTAACATGAGCAAACACGAGACCCGATGCATTGTAAATGCTTGTTTTTCTTATTGTCTGTAAAAAAGATAGAGCTCCAACTTACTTGTGTGCAGGGTTGTCTTTGGCATATTTATGACTTGAGGTCTTCAGGTCACACTCCTGTCTCCCAGAGAGCCCTGGATGGAGTTATTTATTGTATTTATTCCATTTCTCTGCCACAGACTACTTGTAATGCAGGAAAAGGGGATTTTCTTTGCTGCAATGCCACAGTCTTTTAATAAAATGTGACCTCTGGTACGTAGACCCTTCTGATCACACCCCACCATTTGAGTAAATAGGAAAGGGTGGAGAATAATATCGGAGTGACATGAAGTTTTCAGAAACCCGGGCTGAACAAAAAACGCTCCAGGCTGTTTACAATCAGGGATAAGCCAGGGACGTCACTGCGTTCTGAGAAAATGTAAGGGCTTTGCGTGGGCAAGCCCTGTCAGCCCTACTGTGCAGCTTTCAGCCACATACTGATGCAGGCGCAGTGGGGCTTTTCAAAGTGCACAACTTTCACTCGGAAAATGTTGTGCAGAAAATGTTTTACTTTCATTATGTAATTAAATATATGCTTCACTAGAAAGGCCAGAAAAGGCTAGGGGCGCAGCCCCTTAGCCCTTGAACACCAGCCGCCCCTGGCTGGGGTATTAGCATGACAGCATAAATAAAACACAAACACCCATGGGCACAAAGTTCACCCTCTTTTCACAGAATGTGGTCTGAAGTTAATCTAATTACCACAAGCCGGACTGAAGTTTGCGTTTTATCTGCACAGCATATTCCAGCGTGTCACAGAAATATATTGTGTATGTAAGAATAGAAAAATACAAGCATAGCATCCTAGAGGTGCGTGAGGCATCGAAAGCTTGAGCCATGCTTGACCCAAAAACGTGCCTATGGCTCAGCTCGATGTCCTTTTGAAACCTCGAGCCCAATACGAATGAAGCTTTCATGGGAGGAGATGTGGCCTAATGACTAAGGTTTCTGAAATAGCCACAGTGGGAACCAGGTTTGAACCCTGGCTCAACTCATATCCTGTAAATTGAGGGCAATCACGTACTTTCCCTTTGCTGAAAATGCATAACGTACCCAGGATCTTGTGTGAAGCACTCTTATGTCGTTGGACCAGGTTGGAGCTATGAAGAATTGCAAAAAAACGATGGGGTGGCGTGGCTACCAAGATGGCCAAGTGGACGTGCTATGATAGCGTCAATTCACAGAGACCAACTCTAAACTTTGGCAAATTATCTCCCCCTGAGGTGCGGATCCAGCAGAGTGTTAAGAGACCCATGGGATGGCTTTTTGAACTCTGGGAAGCCAACAACAAAGCGACGAGGTGGCCTGCACCCAAGCAGGATGTGCGCCAACTGCAACACATCCACTCTGACATGCTTGGACCTCCGATAGATGGAGCTGGGGAAACCGACGTGCCCCGATCGGCTCAAAATGTGTGCAGTGCAATTATGAGTAACATTGACTGGAGGAGTGGGGACACGAGATAGGTGGGCCTGCAGTGCCTAAAATGCTCCCAACAACTCTGATCTCGCTGCACCCTGATCGCTCAGATCCTTCCTGTAAGCCGGCCTTCCAACTCAGTGGCGCCATAGGGGGTATACTACCAGCATTTATGCACCCGCAGAACCACTGTACAGAACTTGCAAGGCCCAACTACCTGACCTCAACATGCAGCAGATCGCGGTAATTTACCTGGCAGCGTTTTAGGCCCAGACCATTGCCGGCAAGTTATGACCAGACAAGATGCACCCTGGCCTTTCACATCTCCACGCTGAGAGCCAGCCAGCTACCCCTGGTATTTCAAGGGACACTGCTGCATTCCCTATACATCACGTGGACTGTGGGGAACTGCCCCAGTCTTGTCATCGCTAACTGCGGAGGGAGCTCGAGGCTCCAGTCTGCAGCCCTCCAGAGGGAGAGTTTTCTTCTCTCCTCGCCAGGCCCATCTCAACTCCATGGGTCATTCAAACTACCTTAAGGTGTCTGGTGCCCCGGGAGAAGTGGCTTTCCCCCTCACAAACCTAAAGTGGTGACCCGAATACAACATGACACGCACAGATGTGTACAGTGATCCTGCATGACTAATGACCGCTATATAGCGGAGCGACAGACCAAAGACTGCCTAACCTGACCCGCTCTGTGCATTTGCAAGGTAACACCTAGTAAGTGATTCACAACTGAACTGCAGGTTTCTCAGTCTTCCACCATCTCTCACTGTGCTGCCTACAAATTCATAGTACTCCCTGCCGACCACAAGTGTCTCCTTTATGCCGCCGAAAGAAAGCTCAATCGAGTAGTATCTCCAGCTATGTCTCTATCACATTAATTATCAATGGACCTATCCCTTTGGCCTTACGTTTGACTTTCAAAATAAAACTCATCACTTTACAGAGCTAACAGATGCAGCAACCTTGTTGTGAGTATCAATTCCGGAAATGCAGCGACTATAGGGGGGCCCAGAGGGCCCATCAGGGAGCATAACCGTCAGCAGAGAGAAGGGACAGTGGCTCTCGCAATGATGCTCACAAAACCAGAGGAAACGTTAACATGGAGACATTCTTACCTTTCTCTCATCTGTACACTTCTTGGGCGCATGACCCCAAAGCCCAGACAAATAGCATCCAACTCTCAACCAGTGGGCTGAAAATGTCTGATTTCCTCTTTCCTTTCTAGATACCAACTGTTGCTTGGGAGACAGTCCCTAGACTATGAACTGTTGAAACATCTTCTTTGAGGTTAAGCACTATTTCAATGTCAGTATGCCTTGAAAACTTTACCCTTCTCTTATAATGCATTTGCGGTTTCTGACCATACACCTGTAGAAATATAGCAGGCTGATATGTCATTCCATTGCTCAGGTCTTTCGATCATACTCTTTGTTGTTTTTTTGGTTTAACATGTTCTTATCTCAGGTGTGTGGAGGTGGGGTACATACAGCACCAACCTGAGAGGGGTGGAGATGAGAGTTCCAGAAGAAATGTCAGCTTTCGAGGGAGGTGGGAGGAGCAGGGATATCTGGGCTGAGAGATAGTAGGGTTACATTATTGAGCTTACCCACTAACACATCATTATGGGAATCACCACACTTACATGGAATGTTAAAGGCCTTAACTCCCCGGCCAAATGCCACAAGCTCTGGAAATACTTGCTCGATCAATAGCATAATGTGATGGCATTGCAGGAGACAAACCTTAGGCGAGATGAGGAACATAGATTGCGACATAAGGCCAACCCTATAGTGAACAGATCATGTGCCCCTACCAAGCACAATGGTGTAGCACCTTTTTCCACTCCCCCTTAAAATTTCAGATGGAGGAGTGTGAAACAGATAAGGAGGGTAGGATAGTACTAGTGAAGGGATGCCTGGCGTGCCAAATCTGCACATTCGGATCCGTATATGCTCCCAGTACCAAACAGGTCCAGTTTCTACACTCACTGCTATCCTTACTGGGAGGTTTTGCAGAAAGTGACAGCTTCTTAATGGGAGATTTAATTTGACCTGGGACTGTGGGACAGTTAGTACCCATCCTCACAGATATCCCACCGCGAGTTCCTATAAAAACTTGAAACATGCTTTTGACTCAATAGGGCTCATAGATGCATAGAGGACCCCCCATCCAACGTCCCAAGACTATATGTTCTTTTCGCATTCCCATTGCTCCTACTCTAGACTAGATTGTCTTTGTCGGTCAGTCTCTAACGCCTATGTTAGTTGATGCCTTTTTTCATCCCATTGCACCCGCGGATCACACCCCTGAGGGACTGATGCTGGACAGGGGCGCCCCTTAGCCCAAATACTGTTGCTGCTTCTTTCCAGGGTCCCTCACTAGAGACGGACTTTTTAGGTATGGAATACACAAAACAATCAGGGAAATGTTCCAACTGAATAATCCACAAGAAATTAACCTATTTATTAATTGTGATGCTTTGAAGGCATAAAGGGTGAGAGGGAAATGCATAGCTCTCCTGTCCACACTGAACAAAGATTACACGATAGACTCACATTGGAAGCTGAACTACACAGGTTTGCTTAGGCCCATAATGAAAACCCATCTCTGACCCTACAAAGAAAAGTGACAGCTTTAAGGGGAGAAGTCATTGCAATCTATACCAATAGAGCCGAATTTACTCTACTACATTTTAAACACACACCTTTGAACAGGGCAGCAAGGTTGGTTCACATCTGGCAAGGCAACCTAGACCCAAACATGAGAAAGAATACATAGGGAACATTAATCAAGGGAATGGCACTCTAGCAGTCTCTGATGACAAGAAAGCTAAAACCTTTGGACAGTTCTATAAGCAGCTCTAAACCTCTGAGCCTAGAAATGAAGCTGCACAACTAGATTACTTAGATGGGGTGAGCCTACCCCAAGTGACAGAAGACCAAAACGATACCTTAGGGGGGTCCCATGCGAGAAGAGATCCAAGCTGTAATCTGTGCTCTGAAACTCCGTAAGTCACCTGGGGTCGATGGTTTCATGGCCCAATTTTATAAAACATTTAGCTCTGACCTGATACCTCACATGACGGCTTTGTTTACTTACATAGCCGAGAACCAGGAGGTTACCCCATCAATGAGTGAAACTTTAATAAAAGGAATCTCAAAACAGCGAAAGAACCCCCAATCCTGCAGCTCGTACAGGCCTTTAGCATTCCTCAGTGTAGATGCCAAATTATATATAAAAATTCTGGCCATCAGACTGGACGAAATGATGCCCGATCTAGACCATCCAGACCAGTCAGAGTTCATCAAAGGGAGGCAAACCCATGACATTCTGCAGATAGAGATTCACCTGGTTGAAAAAGCTACTAAAAATCCATACCTGCAGTCTTATTGGTGCTTGATGCCAAGAAACCTTTCAACTGGGTGGTTTGGTCCTTCCTCTTTCATACTCTTCAGCGCTTTGGCTTCTGTGACAAGCTCAACTCACGATCTATGAAGGAGTAGCACGATTTCACATCAATTTACTTAAATCCTTTTTGCTGAACTTGACTCTACTTCCATGCGATATGGACACTCTGGTAAACTCCTCACCTTTTATCTGGGGTAAAAAAGACATCACTTACTTAGGCACCAGAGTAACCCCTAGGATAGTGGACCTCTATCAGGCAAATTACCCTCTGCTCCATCAACAACTAAAAGCTGACCTCAGATGATGCACACCCATGTACACCTCATGGCTTGGCCATATTCATACAATTAAGATGACTGTTTTACCCAAATTACTGTACTTTTTCCAGGGCCTCCCTGTTGAGTAGGACTGCAACTTTTTACTAACCCTATGCTCCCTACTTACACAGTTTATATTGCAGAATCTCAGAGCTCACCTGCCAAGCAAACTGCTGAGGCTACCGAAAGACGCAGGAGGGTAGCTCTACCTGACCTTTAGTTATATTACAAAGCAGCACAATTTAGGGTGATTTCTGAGTGGTCTGTATGAGAATCCGATAAGCACTGGCTTCACATGGATAGAGCAATTGTGAGCAGATACATATGGGATATACAATGGAAACTGAGGGAGGACCGCCGTCTACATTAGCACCCCCACTAAAACGACCCTCAAAGTCTGGGACAATGTGAATCAGGTCACTGAATGGACTACCTTTCCCTCCCCCTTTATGCCGATCCATTATAATACGGCATTTCCCCCGCTCTTTGCTTATGCCCCTTTGACCTATTAGGAGAGGGCGGCTGCCTCACCATTTCTGACCTTTTCCACAGCCAGAACATTCTCGCCTTCAAGAACTGCCAGCAAGACTTTAATCTTCCAGACTTAGAACGCTTCTGCTATACACAGCTGAAACATTGTGTACTTCACCGAGATGTTAGGGCGGCGGCCACCAGAGAACTTACTCCTATTGAACAATTTGTTAAAGAAGCAGGGGGAGGCTCAAGGAAGTGAATCTCCTTTATTTACACCCTCCTTCTTTCTACTTTCATCACCCCACAACCCCGCCACATGGCTTTTTTGAAACAAATTCTTGATAACCCAGTGGCAATAAGGAAATGGCTCATGCTGTGGTGAGACATCCCTAAATGTAATCATTCTATAAATATGCAAGAGGTGCATTATAAAATTTTATTCAACTGGTACCTTTATGCTACTAAATTGAAAAACAAATTCACAGACACGTCTGACCTTTGTTAGAAGGGGTGTGGATTACCTGGGGATTTTCATCATATCTGGTTGGACTGCCCAACCATTCGCCCATTATAGTCTGAAATACTAGCACAACTTAAACATATCCTGGGATATGCCATCCTGGCCTCCCCTGAATTTGCTCTTTTGAGTCTATGGGAGGACTCCCTCAAGCGTCAAACAACTGGAGATCATGCAATAATATAGCTATGCCTTGGTGCTGCTAAGATCGCTTTAGCGTCCTCATGGAAGCAAAAGAAAGTGCCATTATTAACGCAGTAGCACGCCCGGCTATGGCAAGCCGTCACCATGGAAAGAATGGCAGACATTCTATTGGACAAGTATACATTTTTTAAACATTTGGGGCCCACTAGTAGAATATCTGTTGAGGGGACAGCCACTGTTTGCATGTCCCACATCTTCCCAGGCTCCTCACCTTTTCCAGTTTTAATGCTTTGGACCAACACCTCCCCTTCTTGAGACACTACCTCCTATACTACATGATAGTACCTCACCAAAAACGACATGGTCTCTCCTCTTATCACATACCAATAACTGTACTAACCTCACGTACTTCTGTTTGTATGGGTTTCTGTGTGGTTGGGGGATAATAATGGGTATGTTAGTTGTTGTGTTGTACGTTTCTGATTGACAGAGGTGCACTGCATTAATATAGGACTATATTCAGTAACACCTTCATATTAGGGAAACTGTATTGTCACTTTAGCTATCACATTGTGTACCGTTGGTGTCTAAAGATGTCAATGCTGCCAACTACCATGTTACATTTTGTAAAGAAATGGCTCCCTGTTGCAGTTACCCCCCACTTTTTGCCTGATACTGATGCTGACTTGACTGAGAAGTGTGCTGGGACCCTGCTAACCAGGCCCCAGCACCAGTGTTCTTTCACCTAAAATGTGCTTTTGATTCCACAATTGGCACACCCTGGCATCCAGGTAAGTCCCTTGTAACTGGTACCCCTGGTACCAAGGGCCCTGATGCCGGGGAAGGTCTCTAAGGGCTGCAGCATATCTTATGCCACCCTGGGGACCCCTCACTCAGCACAGACACACTGCTTGCCAACTTGTGTGTGCTGATGAGAACAAAACGAGTAAGTCGACATGGCACTCCCCTCAGGGTGCCATGCCAACCTCACACTGCCTATGCAGTATAGATAAGTCACCCCTCTAGTAGGCCTTACAGCCCTAAGGCAGGGTGCACTATACCATAGGTGAGGGCATATGTGCATGAGCACTATGCCCCTACAGTGTCTAAGCAAAACCTTAGACATTGTAAGTGCAGGGTAGCCATAAGAGTATATGGTCTGGGAGTCTGTCAAAAACGAACTCCACAGCTCCATAATGGCTACACTGAATACTGGGAAGTTTGGTATCAAACTTCTCAGAATAATAAACCCACACTGATGCCAGTGTTGGATTTATTAAAAAATGCACACAGAGGGCATCTTAGAGATACCCCCTGTATTTTACCCAATTGTTCAGTGCAGGACTGACTGGTCTGTGCCAGCCTGCTGCTGAGAGACGAGTGTCTGACCTCATGCGGTGAGAGCCTTTGTGCTCTCTGAGGACAGAAACAAAGCCTGCTCTGGGTGGAGGTGCTTCACACCTCCCCCCTGCAGGAACTGTAACACCTAGCAGTGAGCTTCAAAGGCTCAAGCTTCGTGTTACAATGCCCCAGGGCACTCCAGCTAGTGGAGATGCCCGCCCCCTGGACACAGCCCCCACTTTTGGCGGCAAGTCCAGGAGAGATAATGAGAAAAACAAGGAGGAGTCACTGGCCAATCAGGACAGCCCCTAAGGTGTCCTGAGCTGAGGTGACTCTGACTTTTAGAAATCCTCCATCTTGTAGAAGGAGGATTCCCCCAATAGGGATAGGAATGTGACCCCTCCCCTTGGGAGGAGGCACAAAGAGGGTGTACCCACCCTCAGGGCTAGTAGCCATTGGCTACTAACCCCCCAGACCTAAACACGCCCTTAAATTTAGTATTTAAGGGCTTCCCTGAACCTAAGAATTTGGATTCCTGAAACTACAAGAAGAAGAGGACGGATGAGCTGAAAAACCCCTGCAGAGGAAGACCAGAAGACACCAACTGCTTTGGCCCCAGACTTACCGGCCTGTCTCCTGCCTTCCAAAGAAACCTGCTCCAGCGACGCTTTCCAAGGGACCAGCGACCTCTGAATCCTCTGAGGACTGCCCTGCTTCAAGAAAGACAAGAAACTCCCGAGGACAGCGGCACTGCTCCAAAAGAACTGCAACTTGCAACACTGCACCCGGCGACCCCGACTCGACTGGTGGAGAACTAACACCTCAGGGAGGACCCTCCGGCGACTCCGAGACCGTGAGTAACCAAAGTTGTCCCCCCTGAGCCCTCACAGCGACGCCTGCAGAGGGAATCCCGAGGCTCCCCCTGACCGCGACTGCCTGAACTCCATTTCCCGACGGCTGGAAAAGACCCTGCACCCGCAGCCCCCAGCACCTAAAGGAACGGAACTCCTGTGCAGGAGTGACCCCCAGGAGGCCCTCTCCCTTGTCCAGGTGGTGGCTACCCCAAGGAGCCCCCCCCTTGCCTGCCTGCAACGCTGAAGAGATCCCTTGGTCTCTCATTGATTTACATTGAAAACCCGACGCTTGTTTCTACACTGCACCCGGCCGCCCCAGTGCCGCTGAGGGTGTACTTTTTGTGTGAACTTGTGTCCCCCCCGGTGCCCTACAAAACCCCCCTGGTCTGCCCTCCGAAGACGCGGGTACTTACCTGCTGGCAGACTGGAACCGGGGCACCCCCTTCTCTCCATTGAAGCCTATGCATTTTGGGCACCTCTTTGACCTCTGCACCTGGCCGGCCCTGAGCTGCTGGTGTGGTAACTTTGGGGTTGCTCTGAACCCCCAACGGTGGGCTACCTTGGACCAAAAACTGAAACCTGTAAGTGACTTACTTACCTGTTAAAACTAACATTACTTTACCTCCCCCAGGAACTGTGAAAATTGCACTGTGTCCACTTTTAAAACAGCTTATTGTGTTTTATGTGAAAAGTATACATGCTAATGAAATGATTCAAAGTTCCTAAAGTACCTACCTGCAATACCTTTGAAATGAGATATTACATGTAAAATTTGAACCTGTGGTTCTTAAAATAAACTAAGAAAAGATATTTTTCTATAACAAAACCTATTGGCTGGATTTGTCTCTGAGTGTGTGTTCCTCATTTATTGCCTGTGTGTATGTACAACAAATGCTTAACACTACTCCTTTGATAAGCCTACTGCTCGACCACACTACCACAAAATAGAGCATTAGTATTATCTCTTTTTGCCACTATCTTACCTCTAAGGGGAACCCTTGGACTCTGTGCATACTATTCCTTACTTTGAAATAGTGCATACAGAGCCAACTTCCTACACATTTAAAAATCAATAAAGAAAGTTTGACAAAAGAAACTGTGACTTGTGCCTGCTACCAACACTCTAACTTCATATGCAAATAGTTAAGACGCATTAAACTTTGATATGAGAAAGAGATACCCATATAGTGGCTGAATTGCACAACCTGAAATCAGAAAATCTGGGATCAATCCTGGGTCCCCCGCTTGAGCAAATTGTATGATCTTAGGCAATTATTTAATTTTAGAAAGATTCTATTTCCTCATTATCATATATAAAAGCACCTTATAATATGTGAGTGTTGATGTGTGCTATACAAAAACCTCTTATGTTTGATTTTATAGCCTTTAATATTGCCCCAGCCATAATTCCAATCCACACCATATATAGCTCACACATGACAACTGACTTGCTTCTTAGTTCAGTAATTTCATTGTCATCAGGGCAGGGAGGCAGCAATATGTTTGAAGTTCATGTTAAAAAACTATCTATATTTTTATAAATACTCCTCATTTCAGTGATATAATTTTATCCACTAAGGCAGCAGCTGCTAACCTGTGGTCCGGGGACCCCAGGGGTCTGTGACACCTACTCAGGGGATCCACTGCGGTTTCGAAAATTAAATAATATTAATTTGTTAATAAAATAAATTTAAATAACGAAGAAAAATGTAAAACCGAGATCATTAAATCATTCTGTAAATGTAATTGAATTTGAAATTGGAGGCTAAAAATTAAGTTGGTAACCGCAGATTGATTTGTGGGAACAATGGAAGTGCATCAAACAGGATATAGTAAGGACGACAAGTGGCCTCAACTGAATTTAGGAAAGCTTTAACCATTTCCCTAAATTTAAAAGGATGATGTTTGATTGGTGTGCTTGTTAATTAAATCAAATATTTAAAATATATTTCTGTATTTTTGGTATTATTTTGTAACTCACATCATCGTAATTGCTTAGACTGGGGTCCCATCTTCCATCAATGAGTCAGTGGGGGTCCCTGGTTTCCAATAATGATTCAGTGCAGGTCCCTGAATTCCAGTAATTATTAAGTTGTGGTTCATAGAAGGCAAAAGGTTCAAAAACACTTCACTAAGGTGAAGTGCTTCCGCGCATTAAATAAATCATTTTTTAAAAAATTTGGAGAGATTTTCATATTTTTACATTGTGTCTGTTGCATAATTTACATGCCAACTTTCTTCACAGCTTGGCTCATACATGGGCTCTAAGAGCCAAGCCAGGCCCCTAGCTTAGCCCTGGCTTAGCTCTCCCAGTTATTTGTTGGCTGTCCCTCTTGTATGGCATCCTTCAGTTTATCTACATTACTGGTTCAGTTCTCACAGCACACAGAAAATGATGGCAGAAGTAGAGGATGTCCTGTTTGCTGAGAGAATACAGCTGCCTGGTTGCCATCCTTGGGCAGACAAATACATTCTTGGACAAGGAAGAGAAAAACAGCCTGTTTCCCTGCATGTTCCATGGCTCTTGCATGTATAACCATCACTCTTGTCTGACTTCAAACAGAGGAATCCATTTGTAGGGTAGTCTGGACCTATTTTGATCCGCTGCACTTTTTGCTTCTTTCTCATTAAAATTACTTCGAAGAGATCAGAATTAAAAGGACACGGGCCATTTTAGGTCGAGTGTGCACACGAATTCCGACCTGTTGTTATCTATCTGTGGGCTTTTAACCACGCCCATCTCACACCCATCACTTTCACTCGTTCGTGGGATTGCCTTTCCAAAATCGTGTGATGTCATTGCTAAAAGCTTTACGTTTGTCCCGTCTTGGGGTGATTTTGTTACCACTTTGGAGACTGACCCTGTTAGATGGATAATTGCACAATTGCTGATATACTTCAATGTGGGCAAACAACTTTTTTCTTTTGTCTCTCCCCTTCGTGCTTCATTGCAGCAATGGCCTTCACAGTGCTCACAGCGCTCACATCGCTCACAGTGCCAACAGCGCGAATTCCATTAGCGGTATTGAATCGTTGGTCACATTGTTCACACTGTTACTTAATCAGAGTCATTTCTTTTGGCTCTCCCCTTCGCGATCCATAGCTTTCTTTAAAACACTTATAATTGATAAATGCTTTACTGAAAAATACAGAAATCTGCAACACAGCTCTCCCGACACAATGGGAGAGACAATACTACAATATTCACTGTACTTGGGACAACTCAACCCATAATGCTTTGCAAGCATTTTATTTCCACATTTTTATCCATAACTCAGCCTGTGGAGGTCCTAGGACAAAATGTTCAGCACAACTCACTCTTTTTGTTTAGGTCATCTCTGGGTCCCCACACTAGGATAGTGGGGACCCCAAAATAATAACACCTCCCACCATTCTGTCCCTTTTTAACCTCTTTTACAGCTGGAACTTTTGCTGGGAGTCATTTGTGTTTTAAGGGGCTTAGTAAAGCAGTAGGCCTTTTAGTCCTAAAAATATGTAATGCTCTGTGCCCTTTAGGGGATAACTTTATGGTTGCATTGCATTTCTTTCTGCAATTCTATTTTCATGTGGTTATGCTCTCCATGGCCATGGTTCCATGGCCATGTTTTTTCTTAAAATTATATTTTTATTGTGGCGTTCTATAGGGGTGTTCTGAGCATTACAGTCAACATACTACAATATTTGCTGCACTCGGTCATCCCATAATGCTTTGCATGGCATTCTTTTACACAACACTTTTGCTCATAACTCAGCCTGTGGTGGTCCTAGGACAATGGGACCACCTTCAAAATGTTAATCACAACCTGCTCTTTCTGTCTAGATCATCCCAGGATCACCCCAGGGTCGCCACAGTGGGGATCCTAAAACAATAACCACTCCACCATTCAGTGTCTTTTTAACCTCTCTTATGGCTGTAACATTTGTTTAACAGCTGAGAGTAATTTGTGTTTTAGGGGTCTTGTTTGTATTATCATTGCAGTAGACCTGCTAACCCTGAAAATGTGTAATGCGCTATGCCCTCTAGGTGCTAAATATATGGTTACAGTGCATTACTTTTGGTAATTTACTATTCATATGGTTATGTCCTATAACTATCTGGTTACATGACCATGTTTCTTACAAATGCTATTTTCACTGGGGTGTCCTCTAGGGGCTGTTCTGAGCATTACAGTCTAATGCCAAAAGTGTATTTCTGATAACGGTTTTTATTATTTTTTTATGTTAATTGTATATGTTTTAATAATCTCTCCTTACTGCAATTATGACCATAATGCAGGCCAACTTAACATCCTTATTACACTATGACTGTTTGAACACTCTTGATATATTTGGGTGACTCTTCTAGTTTATTTCTCTCGTTACTCTGTGGCTGTCTTGTGTCTTTTTTGGGGGGAATTGTGTTAGCCAGCCAGCAACTCCGATGGTGGGGTGTGAAAGTGGTATTGTATTTGAATTTTGAATGGCAGATTTAAATTAGGTTGCTAAATGGCAACATTTTCATTTTTGGCTGCAGAGGAAAAAGATAAATGGAAGTGCTTTATATATATGCTTGGCCACTGGAGTTATGTTGCAGGAAAGGACCAAATCATGAGGCAGGGTTGACCAATTTATGTGTCAAGAAAAGTCCAGTTATGAATTTACAATGCCAATAGCCCTAACTCAAGCAAATGTGAGACCCATTGCTTTGCAAATGCTTGTTTTCTTTTTAGTTACTGATCCAAGTTGGATCAGTAACTAAAAAGAAAGTAAAAGGTTTTTTTCAAAAGTAGACGCGGGAGCAGACGCATTCTGGGGGAATGTGGGAGGGATGGCAGAGCAACATGGGGGAGGGTTAGTGAAGGGAGTACCAAAGCATGATGGAAAGGGACACAAAAGCAACAGGAGGAGGGCTGGAGGGGATGTGATAGAAACTGGGGAGGGTGGCTGCGGAAGCACTTTGGGGGTTGTGGGAAAGCAAAATGGAGGTCACGGGTGAAAGGAAGCAATTGGAAGAAGGAGAGGGGTTAGTGTAGTTGGGAAGGGGTGGGGAGAAGCAGTCAGGCAACATAGAGCAAAACAGAGTGCAGTGGGACAGACACAAGGGAGATGGCTTGGAAAAACATGTACTCTAGTTGAATGCTTCACAAAAATTAGTGCTTGGAAAACAAGCAATGGAAGATGCTATGCCAGGCAATCAAAAAGACTTTTGTAAAGAGGCAAAGCTCCATGGGAGGGTCAAACACAAGACTGACAAGCTGGGGCACGGACAAGAAGCAGACAAATGAGAGTGACAAGGAAAGCCAATCAATGGTAAGCTATAGGCAGTCTGCAAGTCCCTCTATTTTCATGAAAGCCACAGTATGCCGTGGAACCGACAGTGCATGCGCGTCTAATAGGCTTGACTTAAACACAGCACACCAAGACTTTATTTTTATGCAGTGTTTGTATAAGAAATTGCGCCCATTGTGCACCTCTGCTTACTTTGTGGTTAAACAGAGATTGGTGTCCTGGAGGGTCTGACTAAGCTCCGGATTTGCTGTATATTTCGGCAAGGACTTGGCGATGCTAAACAGAACTTTGCAGCACGAAGTGTCACAAAAATGCTGTGTGAGTCAATTTTCCGGTGCAAAGTACATTTTGCATTGAGAAGTTAACGCAAAATAAGCAAAAAATGCCTTTGCATCACAGAGGGCAAACCCCAGTATACTACAGCGGGAACAGTGCAAGTAACATAGGATACGCAAAGCCAGATGTACTCAAATACCATGACCTGGTTTTGCATGAAATTTTTACACAAGTTGAAAGCAGATGCAAACCAGGGCCAAAGCAGAATTTGCCAAAGATTCGTTCATGGGTGATCTAATTCTGTGGAAGCCTTTAATTAGCCGACTGACAATCAGTGCGCCAGACGTTTCGCTAAGTTAATGAGCAAGTGCGTTTCTCCCGTGACTATTTTGAACTTTCGTGCTATTTTTTAAAAATATATGTTATCTCATCCTTTCTTTTACATCGTTTGCTTTTCTTGAGCTTCAATTATTACTGATATGTCTCAACTGACGCAATTTTTATTTCTGTTTTGAAAATGTATATATAAATTGTCAAACTGAAAAACAGCTTTGTACTTTGTTCAATTTTTCTGTTACAATGAAATTAAAAAATGGCTCTTTTGACTCAATTTCTACTTACTTTCTTTTTTTTTTGAGTAACATATGCAATGGTTATTTGAATCACATATTCAACACAGCACCCGAGAGGCTCTGCAACACCTGAAGAACTAAGGTGCATATTTAAGAGCTCCTAGCGCCATGGAGCGTCACTTTATGTGACGCTCCAGTGGTGCTAACCTCTGTTCCCTATTTACAAGCAGGTGCAACGCAATTTTTTGTGGTGTTATGCCTCCTTGTAAATATGGGCCCCTCCGACGCAGTTTATAGTGTCAGAGGGGAGTGCAATGGGTGTTGCTTTTGACGCTGCCCAGATTTATGAGAAATCGCAAATCTGTGGCAGCGCCAAAAACGAACACCACCCCGGGTGGGGGGCGATAGGATGGCAAAACGAGGAAGAATGCTTTTATTTTTTCACATAGAAGAAGTAAAATGCCATGGATGATTGTTTATGTGCAGGAAGGTGTCCCTTCTTGCACATAAACAATCTATCTCCTCAATGCAGACACTCTTTCACTATGGTGCAAGGATGCCTGCGTTTGCGCAGGAAGCCTAATTCAGCGCCGGCAGGGGTGCACCGTATTCTTGTGAATACGGCTCATCCCTGCCTTTCAAAAGTGGCGCTGCACCACTTTTGCATAAATCTGGGCCCATATATCACAGACTTTCCAATTTCCTTATAATTTGTTAGTGCTGTAACTGTGTTAAATGTCCCCCTTGTTCTCTGGCTCAGAGTAGGTTTTCATGCACTGCATCCTCTTGCCAAGGCAAATTCAGGGAATGTGTTCTTCGTGTGTAGCATTAACTCTTTTTGTCATGGTACCCTTTCCTGTTGATGCCCTGTCAGTGACTTACATTGTGAATGCCCATTTGGCAAGTGAGGCTGCGTGACAGCATGAGTTCTTGGAACTGTAAAATTGGCTTAAATACTTCTCCTGTCCACAAAGAGTCCTGTCACCATGTAATTGGGGACTGAAGAGAGATTTGCAAAATCTGATGCTGTACGCTAATTTATTGTTGGAAATGGCCTTTCTGCAGGGTCACCCTTAAACTTTTTGCCTTCCTCCTTCTCTTTTTCTGACCTAATTTTTGACTGCTTTAGGACTCTGCGCACTTTACCACTGCTAATCAGTGCTAAAGTGCATATGCTCTCTCCCTAAAACATGGTGATAATGGCTCATACCCAATTGGCATATTTAATGTACTTGTAAGTCCCTAGCAAAGTGCACTACATGTGCCCAGGGCCTGTAAATTAAAGGCTACTAGAGGGCCTGCAGCACTGGTTGTGCCACCCACATAAGTTGCCCTTAACCTTGTCTCAGACCTGCCACTGAAAGGCCTGTGTGTGCAGTTTCACTGCCACTTTGACTTGGCATTTAAAAGTACTTGCCATGCCTTAAAATCCCCTTTTTCTACATATAAGTCACCCCTAAGGTAGGCCCTAGGTAGCCCATAGGGCAGGGTGGTATGTAGGTAAAAGACAGGACATGAACATGGCTGTTCTATATGTCCTGGTAGTGTAAAACCCCTAAATTCGAATGACACTGCTGTGAGGCCTGCTCCTTTCATAGGATAGCATTAGGGCTACCCTCATATACTGTTTGAGTGGTAGATTCTGATCTGAAAGGAGTAACCAGGTCATATTTACTATGGCCAGAATGGTAATAGAAAATCCTGCTTACTGGTGAAGTTGGATTTAATATTACTATTCTAGTAATGCCACTTTTAGAAAGTGAGCATTTCTCTACACTTAAATCATTCTGTGCCTTGCAATCCATGTCTGGCTAGGTTAGTTGACAGCTCCCTTGTGCATTTCACTCAGACAGCCCCAAACACAGGATGCTCAGACACACATGCACACATCTGCATACTGAATGGGGCTTCCTGGGCTGGGAGGGTGGGGGGCCTGACACTTACATTTGAAAGTACATTGGCCTGCCCTCACACAATGGACTGCCAAACCTCCTACTGTGACCCTGGCAGACAGGATGGAACTGAAAGGGGACCTTGTGCACTTCTAAGCCACTTTTTGAAGTCTCCCCCACTTCAAAGGCACATTTAGGTATTTAAACCAGGTCTCTGCCCCAACCAACTCAGACACTTCTGAAGAAACTTCTGGAGACACTTCTGGAGACACTTCTTGACAAGATACCTCCAGGGAAAGGAACTCTGAACCAGAACGTGCATCCTGCTAAGAGAAGCTGCCTTTCTGCCCAAAGGACTCACCTGACTGCTTTGCTGTAAAGGACGCTGCATTGCTGTTGCCCTGCTGCCTTGCTGCACTCTGGCTCTGCTGAGAAGTGCTCTCCAAGGGCTTGGATTGAGCTTGCCTCCTGTTTCCTGAAGTCTCAGGGCCAAAAAGACTTAATCTCTGCAAAAGAACTCCTTGTGCGGTGAAAATCGATGCACATCCTGCCGGAATCAATGCACAGCCTGCCCTGCGGCGAGAAAATCACCGCACGTCGAACCGGAACCTCGCAGCTTGGCTCCCCGAGTGGAGATCTACGCAGCACCAGTGCCAGCGTTGCGACCGGACCTTCGACGTACAGCCCACTGGATCGGCGCCTCGCCAACCCGGAACAACGCAGCCTGACTTCCAGCAAGAAGAATTGACGCAGCGCCTGCCGTGGGACAGAAATTTCCCCGCATCACCCACCGGATCGATGTAGCTCCTGTGACTTTGTCCTGCACACCCAGGATTTCTCTGCATCATCCCCGGGGAATCCAAATACCCCTCACCTTGACGAAGATCCAAGCCTGCGCGCCAGAAATCGTCGCGAAGCCCTTGCTATGTGGACAAACATCGACGCATCGTCTGTGTGTGCCTGGAAAAACTGACGTTTTCCACGCATCTCCTCCTCTGCGGTGCTGTGTGGATAATTTAGACGCAAACAAGGCGCTTTGTGCTTGCAAGAGACACTTATTGCTTTTTAGGAACTACAGACACTATTTATCATTACATAAGTGATATTTCAACTTGTATTTATCAAATCTTGATAGTTTTTTACCTTAATCTACTCAGATAAATATTCTATATTTTTCTAAACCTGTGTGGTGTATTTTTGTGGTGTTATACTGTGTTATTGCATGATTTATTGCACAAATACTTTACACATTGCTTTCTAAGTTAAGCCTGACTGATCAGTGCCAAGCTACCAGAGGGCGGGCACAGGATAATTTGGATTGTGTGTGACTTACCCTGTCTAACATTTATGTAATACAAATCAAATTAGGTCCCTACCATATGTGTGTGAGGGGCTCTTTTTCTCAAAGTATTGATGAACACAAGCTCGGAAACTGTGGGAATAGCACGCCATGAGGGGTTACATATGTTGCTCTTTGTAAACAAATCTATCCTTTGTGTTTTTTGTTACTATGATAGAATTGTAGTTGTAGCAGATATGTGATTTGTACCTGAACGACTGTGTTGAATTTAGCATCCGAGTCACCTATTCTCCCAACCTTCATTTCCACGGATTTCAACAGGCCACGCCTCTTCTCTAAGCTCAGTTCTAGCGCCCCCTACTAGATTGACACCTACCCTACTCCGATTGAACTCCAACTTCCCCTTTATTAACAAAGACAGTGGTTTAGGAGCGTCTGAGGTAATCAAAAGTCAATGCCCAGCACTTTTTAGGACCTGAATATTACTCCCATGACCATCCCTTTAACGCGATGCACCCTTAGCTGTACGGCTGCAAATAAAATCAAGTGCCTTTGATATATTGTTCTAAATAGTAAAGGAAAGTGACAAACCCCAGGACCGTTAAAATGTTATGTAAAAGCCACATCTAAATTGATTAACAAGATCAATTTATTTCATTTTCATCATGCCATCAAAGGTTATCAGAATTGTACTTGTAGGGTGGTGGTTGGAGTTTCTAGAAAGAGTTAATTAAAATGTATGAAGTACTTTTGGGTGGCTGGCCAAGATGGACCCCCAACCCCCAGAGACTAAAATAAATAAAAGTGGTTCTCTTCTGGCACGCAGTACGGCTCTCCAGAGAGGTTCCATGGTACTCTTGCAGTGCAAGCTTCTTCCCCATGGTACTATAGTACTGTTCAAGCTTCCCCAAAGCCTTAGGCCAAGCCCTGCACCCATCTCCCATGTACAGCCAACCCCCATGGCGCATGGCCATAGTACCCCCCACAACTTGAAAACTCCTGCTGTGTGCTGCCTTTGGCTGTATGCAGTGAAGGTTGGGCACTGGTCTAGGGTTGGGCAATTTGCCTCACCAAAGGCTCCGCCCTTCAGCCAACCCCTGCTGTTCACAGTCGAAGGCCACACACAGCAGGGCTTGTCCACACTCAGGAGGGGGTTTGCCAGGCCTCTGGCAAACTCCCCACTGCACTGATCAGGCCCAGCACAGGTTTGGCACTGGTGGGGGTTGGGTGGAGGACTTGGCCAAAGGTCAGACTTTGTGGTCAACCTGCTGTGTGCAGTGGGGTTTGGCCACACGTGGGGATTGGGCACAGGGCTGAAGACCTGCACAGCAGGGGGTGACTGCATTCAAAGGGTTGTCCTTTATTCAAGTTTAAAAAATAATAAAACAAAAGCAGAAATCACTGAAAAAGTGGTGTTATAATGAGGCTAGATTCTAAAAGCTTAACTTAAATTTAAAAAAACAGAAAATCACTGAAAAAAACAAAGGTACAGTGCTGTTATAATTAAGCGTTGGAATGAGACATGGGCTTACATAAAAAAAAATACTGAAATACATAAAGAATACTTTAATCAACTAACTATAACTTATGCCTCCATCATGCACTGCTCATGACTACACATATTACATCACTTATGATATGTTTAAAAAAAAAGGGATAAGAATGTGGGTTGGGTGTTTGTGGGGGATCAGTGTTGGGCCTGGCTGAATCACAGCCAAAGGTGTACACAAAAGCATAGGTAGAGGGCTGGGTACAGGGCCTGGTCAAAGGCCAGGCCCTGCAGATACAACCCACTGCTTACGGCCAAAAGATGTGTGCAGCAAAAGTCGGACTTACACATTGAGGTGAGGGTTGGCCATACACACGGTCAATGATGTCAACAATGATGTTTTTAACATACAATATGTTTTTTTGTTAATTGGGCCCGGGGTCTATGACACAGTTTGTGATCTTCGTGCAGTGAATGCCTTCTACAAGCCCAAAGACTCTGTGAGCGCCCAGAAATCTAAAATCTTTAACCAATATGCTCCAAGTAACTGTTTATACAAAGAATATAGCAACATTTAAATGTATACATCACTTTATATCTGGTAGAGATGATGTTCATTTTGCTGCTAAGCTCTGTGTGGTGGCCATGCTCCAATTTGTGCTATCTTTGACTATATATCTCCAACCCTCATGATGCATGAATGATGTAATTTCCCCTTATTTTTTTCCCTCAATAGTACTAGATACATTTCTTGTGTATTGTTGTTGTAATATAGAAAAGAATTCAAAGCCATGGCCACACAAAGGGTGATAGAACGGAAAATGTTAGTGAACTTTTGTTCTGTAGTATCATACGATAACCCATGAAGACAATTGTTCACTGTACTCTACACTCTTAAAAGAGGGATGTATAAATATGATACTAATGAATATCTTGCTCCCATAGATTCATCATCTTTTAAAATAGCTCCGAGGTACAGATTAGATGCAGAAACCTTTGCACAGTAACCAGGGAGTGCCAGAAAACTTCTAATGACCTTTTCTTCATGATGACAGCCTCATCAAATACTTGAATATATCTGACACCTTATTTCAATTCCCTTTCTCTGTTTTACAGGGGCAAGTATTGGGGACTTTGCCACTTATTTTGGTCACAATTTTCTACGTCATTGACAACTAAATAGGTATTGCTTCAAGCCCTGTAAAAAGACAATGTTTATGAATGATGCACTCGGGCACAATATGTAAAATCTGGTTCTTATGGATACAACTACCTGTGAATTCCTCACCTTATGAATTCACCCTTGCGCCAGCATCTGACGGAAAATCTTCCCAGCTCTCCACGTCAACGAGGACGTCACAATTGCACGGCTCCACACGACTCCGTCTGACGTCACCGTGCCAATAAGAGGTCCTCACCGGCGTGCTGACATCAGTTCCCTTTTTTCCGTGCCTTCGACGCTAACGGTTTTCTCCTAGCTCTCATTTCTGTTGGAGGTGTTCCATCTTGTTGCTATCTGACTTTTTTGTTACAATGTCTCCTCCTAGGAAGTCCGGTTTCAAGCCATGCTGAGAGTGCGGGGATCCCATGTCGGTTACTGACCCTCATGATGATTGTCTTTGGTGTCTGAGCTCTGAGCATGACGTCGAGGAGTGTGTTTCTTGCCAGAGCATAAATCCAAAGGCATTGAAGGAAAGAGAGGCCAAACTCTTTTGGGCCAAGGCGAAGAAGGGTCATAAGAGCCATCGTAGATCCTCTTCCCATGCTTCTTCGAAGAAGCATAAGAAATGGCTTTGTCATGACTCTCGGCGTTGTTCGGCTCGGAGCCGATCAAGATCAAGGTCTCCATCTCATCGGCGCCGTGCGACGTGGGAGGTGAGTCTAACGGTGACTCCACAACCTCAGAGCCCTGAGGCTTCTCCAGCACCGTCCGTCTTTGAGGTAGTGGCACTTCTGGGCAGTTCTCGATTTTCACCCGCTGCTCATGAGTCTGATGTTCAGCAAGCACAGGTGCAACAGGGAGGTCAGCGGTATCCTGCCTTCCCGGCTCCGGGAGTGGATCCGGTGGCATTTTTTAATGCTATGTTCTCTATGTTCAATGCGATGGCCCCTGCTGGTGCCCCGTCTGGTCCCACGGGTCCGTTGGCATTTTCTTTGGGCTCCCCTGCTCCATACAAGGCGGCGCCTTTTATGCCATTCTATCCGGCTGAGGGTGTCGGACCGGCGCCAATGACGTCGCCTTGAGGCCTATGGCGCCGATTTCATCACCCCATCAGCCGCCACCAATGGTGGAACTGTAAGTATCCTCGGCGACATTAGGATCCGTGCCGGCGCCGGATCCGAGTGATGGATTCGACCGAAGTCAACCAACCTGTGTGCTGGGTAGATATGTCCACGCCCTGATGGACTCCATGAAGGCTATGGTTCCTGACCTGCCTCAGGATGTACAGAGACCATTTGGTGAACTCTTATCTGATGCGCAGGCTGCGGCAAAACAAATAATCCAGTCTGGTCTGGATTCTACGGACTCGGTGGCCAGGGCAATGGGTACATCTATTGCTACCAGGAGGTACGCTTGGTTGAGGTCCTCTGGGTTTTCTTTGGCTGTACAGACCACTTTATTGGATTTGCCCTTTGATGGGAAAAAGCTGTTTGGAGATAAAGCGGACTCTGCCCTAGAGCACTTTAAAGATAGTCGGGCCAAGGCAAAGTCTTTGGGTCTGGAAGCCTCCTCTGCTACCCCTTTCAGGTCCTTTCGGAGGTTCAGGGGGTTTGGGCGTGGAGCCGTTTATCGAGGGAGACCCCAGTCCATGGTCCAGCAGCCTACCAGCCTCCCATATCGATTCTTTAGAGGGCGGGGAGGGTTAGGACAAGAGGAGCCACCCAGCAGCACTCTGCATCATCCTCTTCCTCTGGGGGACAACAGCAAGGGAAGCAGCCCTAGTTTTCTCCCCTTTATCGACCATACTTCTCCTGTAGGGGATGATTACAGCTTTTTCTCCACGAGTGGGAGTTAGTTACATCAGACTCATTGGTTCTAAACATTGTGAGAAAAGGATATGCTCTCCCTTTTCAGGAGTTTCCTCCTCCCATCCCTCCCCGTCCCTCATTTTGCTCAGAAGACCATCTCCTGTTGTTACAGCAGGAGGTTCAGATCCTATTGTCAAAAGGTGCGGTGGAGTTGGTTCCAGAGCAGGAAAGGGGTCAGGGTTGTTATTCAAGATACTTCATGATCCCCAAGAAAGACTGTTGTTTGAGACCCATTCCAGACCTCTGGATTTTGAATTTGTTCCTGAAAGAGGAAACCTTCAAGATGCTGACTCTGGCACAGGTACTTCTGGCGTTGAACAGAGAGGATTAGATGGTGTCTGTCGACTTGTAGGATGCTTACTTTCATATCCCTTCACTCAAGTCGCACAGGAAGTTTCTCCGGTTTGTGGTGGGGTCGCAACACTACCAGTTTGCGGTACTTCTGTTTGGTCTTACTTCAGCACCTCGAGTCTTCACAAAGGTGATGGCAGTGGTGGCAGCAAGTCTCAGAAGGAAAGGGATATTGGTATTCCCTTATCTGGACGATTGGTTGATCAAAGTCTAATCTCCAGAGCTTGTGCTGCGTCACTTGCAGATGACAACTCAGTTGTTTTTCGATAAATGTACCCAAATCTCACCTGGAGCCCTCTCACTGCCTCCTGTTCATAGGGGCAGTACTGAATACAATATTGAATCGGGCCTATCCTCCGTCTCAGCCGATTCAGGACATTCAGGCGTTGATTCCAATGTTTCAAAATTGAGGGGTTGTTCCGGTCCTCAAGGTCTTACGTCTGCTCGGTCTGT
This sequence comes from Pleurodeles waltl, assembly GCF_031143425.1. Classification (NCBI taxonomy): domain Eukaryota; kingdom Metazoa; phylum Chordata; class Amphibia; order Caudata; family Salamandridae; genus Pleurodeles; species Pleurodeles waltl. Next base: position 178,258,714 of record NC_090437.1, read on the forward strand.
TCGCTTCTTGCATTCTGTTGGTCACTCATGCACGTTGGCACATGAGAGCTCTTCAATGGTGCCTCCGCAGGCAGTGGTTTCAGCACAAAGGGGATCTCGAGGAGTCGATAACGATCTCCAGAGACGCTGCAGCGGAGTTAAGATGGTGGGCTGTGGACGGCAACCTTTCTCAGGGAAGGCCGTTTTGACTGCCGCCTTCGGTGGCCACAGTCATGACGGATGCTTCCACTCTAGGTTGGGGAGCTCATCTGGGGGACCTAGAGATCAAGGGTAGTTGGTCTCCAGCGGATCAGACTTTTCACATAAATCTGTTAGAATTGCGGGCCATACATTTGGCTCTCAAGGCCTTCCTCCCGTCCTTTCGCGGTCAGTCAGTGGCGATGTGGTATGTAAACAAACAGGGAGGAGTAGGGTTGTATCTTCTCATTAGAGAATCTGTGCGTCTCTGGTCCTGGCTTCAGGACCATCGGATTTGCTTAATAGCAAATCATCTGGCCGGGGTGCTCAATGTGCGTGCGAACTCTCTCAGTTGGCATCTTTCGGCCAATCATGAGTGGCGTCTCCATCCGGATCTGGTCCTGCACATCTTTCAGATGTGGGTTTCTCCATTGATAGATCTGTTTGCCACTTGGGAGAACACGCACTGCCCGTCATTCTGCAGCCTCCAGTATCCGGTGCAAGGAGCTTTGGGGGATGCGTTTCAGATCTCTGTGTGCAACCAGTTGCTTTACGCATTTCCCCCCATACCCTTGATTCCTCGGGTTCTGATGAAGATTCGCCAAGTTCGGGTCAGGTCATTTTAATAGCCCCGGATTGGCCAAGAAGGGTGTGGTACACGGACCTTCTCCAACTCTCGCTGTGCCCTCTGCTCTGTCTTCCTCTCAGGGCAGACCTCCTCTCGCAGTTGCAGGGGCAGGTTCTACACCCCCACCTCCAGAGCCTGCACCTTCTTGCCTGGAGATTGAACGGGGTAACTCTCCCACCAAATATAGTGGATGTTATTTTACACTCCACTAAGTCTGTTTATGCCGGTAGGTGGGCAAAATTATTCGTGGCTTGGTGTGGAGGAAGACAAATTGATCCTTTGAAGGCGCACCTTTCTGATATATTACTATTTGCTTTAGATTTAGCAAAGAAGAGTTGGGCAGTGGCTACGGTTAAGGGTTATTTAGCTGCTCTGTCAGCCTTTCTTTGCCTCCTGGATCAGCCCTCATTGTTTAAATCACCTATCATGGTTAGGCTTCTTAAGGGTTAGTTAATAAGTTTCCTCCCACTCCTTTTCATGTGCCTCAGTGGGACCTAAATCTTGTTTTAACCTTTTTAATGGGGTCACCATTTGAGCCCATGCACTCTTGCCCATTAAGGTTTTTAGTGCTTAAATTTTTTTTCTCGTTGCTATAACCTCGGCTAGGCGGGTTAGTGACCTTCAAGCTCTTTCTATTGAACACCCCTTTACCTTGTTTTTCCCAGATAAAGTGGTGTTGAAAACCAGGGCTGCTTTCCTGCCAAAAGTTGTCACTCCTTTTCGTATAGGGCAGACCATTACCCTTCCATCTTTCTACCCTCCTTCTCACCCCTCGAAGGAGGAAGAAAGGCTCCACCGCTTGGACCCTAAAAGGGCGCTTAGTTTTTATATTGAAAGGACGAAAGACTTTCGCCTGGAGGATCAGCTGTTCATGGAGTATATTGGACAGAGGAAGGGCAGAGCAGTCCATAAAAGAACAATCTCCAGGTGGGTCATTCTTTGTATCAAGATATGCTACTCGTTGGCAAAAAAAGGTTACCCCTGAGGGTATCAGAGCCCGCTCCACCTGGGCTAATTCCGCTACTTTGGCCCTGGCAAGGGGGGTTCCGGTGGTGGATATTTGCAAGGCAGCAACTTGGTCGTCCCTCCACACCTTCGCAAAGCATTATTGCTTGGACTCTGAGGTGCGGAGGGACGGCCATTTTGCACGATCTCTGTTGCAGGATTTCTTGGTGTAATCAGTGAGGCACCCACCTCCGAGTGCGGTACTGCTTTGGGACTCTATTCATAAGGTGAGGAATCCACAGGTAGTTGTATCTATCAGAAGAACAAGTTACTTACCTTCGGTAATGCTTTTTCTGATGGATACAACTACCTGTGGATTCCTCACCTCATGAATACTCCCATGGTGCCAGCATTCGACGGAAATCTTCTTACTAGTCTCTGCACGTCGACGAGGACGTCACTGTCTCGCACGCGACGCCGTCTGACGTCATACAGGCAATAAGAGGTCCTCGACGACGTGCAGACGTCAGTTCCCTTTTTTCCGTGCATTCGAAACGGTTATCTTCGAGGGAGCAACTGTTACTCTTGCGGTTACAGTGTATATCTTGCTGCGTACTCTTTCTCTGTGGAAATAATGTCGCAGAGAAAGTCTGGATTTAAGCCTTGTCGTGAGTGTGGAGGCAAGATGTCGGTGACGGATCCTCATTCCGATTGCCTTTGGTGTTTGAGCTCCGACCACGACGTCTCGACTTGTGATTCATGTCAGCACATGAATCCGAAGGCCCTTAAAGAACGCGAGGCGAAGCTGTTTATGGCCAAGTCAAAGGAGAAGCATCACAAGAAAAAGTCTTCTCCAAGGCATCGGCGTCATCGAGACTCCCGGCGCCGTAGAGAATCTCGGCGTCATTCAAGGGAGGCTCGTTCCAGGTCTCCGGATCGGCGCCGAAAGACATGGGAGGTCAGCCCCACGGTGACGCCGCATCCTTCGACGCCGTTGCCCTCTCCGGCGTCTCCAACTTCGCCTGGACAGGCGTCGGTGATTGAGGTATTGGAGCCTCAAGTGTTTTCTCCGGCGCAGACGCCGAGGCCGGCGTCGGGGTCGCCTCCGAGTCAGGCACCCCAGTATCCGGCTTTTCCCACCCCTGGAGCCGATAGTTCCGCATTCTTGAATGCGATGTATGCCATCTTCCAACAGATGGCTCCAGGGGGTGCTCCGGCTGGGCCTTTGGCCTTTTCTTTGGGTGATCCTGCGCCTCTTCGGCCAGCACCCTTTATGCCCTTTCTCCCGTTTGGGAACGTGGGCTCGGCGCCAGTGTCGGCGCCGGTGGCCGCTCCGGTGGCTTCGGAAGGATTGGCCCCCGGGATTTCCATCCCGTCGACGTCGAGATTTCGGCCTGTGACTCCGGTGGGTTCATCCGTTTCAACTGCTCTTCAGTCGGCGCCGAAGTTACCTGTGGCGCCGGATGCGGCGTCGGTGGCTTCGGAAGATCGGCGCCGATCTCCGACTTCGGCGGAGGTATTGTCGACTCCGCGGATTGAGCAACGACTGCATTCAAGGAGGCGTGCTCTCCGGGTACTAGAAGAGCAGGAGTACCAACGAGCCCTAGAGGAAGGAGAGCTAGAGGACTCGGGTGATGGGCTGCGTGGACTGGAGTCGGCCAGTGGGCTGGACACTTCCCCTGAGTGGGACCTTTCGTCCCCGGGGGAATATACCGAGGAAGCTGCTTCCTTTCATACAGTGGTACGGAAGGCAGCTAGTTTTTTGGACCTGCCTTTGCCGGTGGTGGAGGCGAAACAAAACCTTTTGACAGAGGTGTTGCATCCGGCCTCAGCCGCGGCGGAGCCTCTATTACCTTTTAATGACGCTCTGCTGGATCCGGTTTTAGAGGTGTGGAAGAAGCCGGCATCTTCCCCAGCAGTTCACAGAGCCGTGGCCAGGAGGTATCGGACGGCTCCAACTGATCCTGGTTTCCTATCTAGGCACCCTACGCCGGAGAGCTTGGTTGTGCAGGCCTCCTGTTCGTCCAAGTCAGCGCCTGGTTCTTTTCCGACAGTGCCTGGGGACAGAGATTCCAAAAAGCTGGAGGCGCAGTCGAAGAAGATTTTTTCGTCCTGCAGTCTGGCATTAAAAGCCACCAATGCAACCTGTATCCTGGGGAGGTATATTCATGCTCTGATGGATGACATCTCCTCTTCGTTTACAGAGCTTCCCCAGGGTCTTTTGGATCTTGTCTCTGATGCCCAGGCTGCTGCGACCCAAATTATCCAGACGGGACTGGATACCACCGACTCGGTAGCCAGAGCAATGGGCACAACTGTGGTGGAAAGGAGACAGGCCTGGCTCCGTAACTCGGGCTTTTCGGCAGATGTACAGTCCACATTGTTGGATCTCCCGTTTGATGGGGACAAACTGTTTGGGGCTAAGGCTGATTCGGCCTTGGAACGGTTTAAGGAGAGCAGGGCCACGGCTAAGTCGTTGGGACTCCAAGCTCCTTCTTCCACGGCCTCTTCCAGATTCTTCAGGAGGTTTCGTGGATTTGGGCGTGGCTCTTCCTCCTCTTCCTTTCGGGGAAGATATCAGCAACCTGCCTCTTCCCATCCCTATAGATCTTTTAGGGGGAGGGGTAGGGTCCGCACCAGGGGAGCTTCTCAGCAGCACTCTGCCTCTTCCTCATCCTCTGGCGGGGTGCAGCAGGGGAAGCAGCCTTAGGCTTCCACCATTTCCCACTCACTCCTCTCCTGTAGGGGGAAGATTACAGCATTTTCTCACCAAATGGGAGACTGTTACGTCGGACACTTGGGTTCTCAGTGTTGTGGGAAAAGGCTACACCCTTCCCTTTCGGGAGTTTCCGCCCCTCATCCCGCCCCGCCCTTCGTATTGTTCACAAGAACATCTCCTGTTGCTAGAACAGGAGGTAGAAGTCCTCCTTTTAAAGGGCGCGGTGGAGTTGGTCCCGGAGCAGGAAAGGGGTCAAGGAGTTTACTCAAGGTATTTTCTGTTTCCCAAGAAGGATGGTCGTTTGAGACCAATTCTGGACCTGAGGATCTTGAATTGGTTCCTCAAGCAGGAAAAGTTCAAGATGCTGACCCTAGCACAGGTGCTTTTGGCGTTGAACATGGAAGACTGGATGGTGTCTGTCGACTTGCAGGATGCTTACTTTCATATCCCGATACTCAAGTCACACAGGAAATATCTCCGGTTTGTGGTGGGATCGCAACAATACCAGTTTGCGGTCCTTCCGTTTGGTCTTACTTCAGCACCTCGAGTCTTCACGAAGGTGATGTCGGTTACTTGGACGATTGGTTGATCAAAGCCAAGTCCCCGGAGCTTGTGTTGCGTCATCTGCAGTCAACAACCCAGTTGTTGTTCGACCTGGGCTTTTCGGAGAACGAGCCCAAATCTCACCTAGAGCCCTCTCAGCGCCTCCTGTTCATAGGGGCAGTACTGGATACAACATTGGGTCGGGCCTTTCCTCCGCCTCAGCGGATTCAAGATATTCAGGATTTGGTTCCAATGTTTCGAAATGGAGCGGTAGTTCCAGTCCTCAAGGTCCTTCGTCTGCTCGGTCTTTTTGCCTCCTGCATTCTGTTGGTCACGCATGCTCGCTGGCACATGAGGGCTCTTCAGTGGTGCCTCCGAAGGCAGTGGTCTCAACACAGAGGGGATCTAGAGGGTACTGTCAAGATCTCCAGAGATGCTGCTGTGGATTTGAAGTGGTGGATTGCAAGCAACAATCTTTCACAAGGAAAGCCGTTCCAGCAGTCGCCACCAGTGGCCACAGTCATAACGGATGCTTCCACTCTAGGGTGGGGAGCTCATCTGGGGGATCTGGAGATCAAAGGTCTTTGGTCTCCAGAGGAACAGATTTTTCACATCAATCTGTTACGGCTGTACGTCTGGCTCTCAAGGCCTTCCTCCCTTCCCTTCGTGGTCAGTCGGTACAGGTCCTAACGGACAATACTACCACGATGTGGTACATAAACAAGCAGGGAGGAGTGGGGTCGTACCTTCTCTGCAGAGAAGCTCTTCGACTATGGTCCTGGGCAAAGGACCATCGGATTTGCTTGATAGCAAACCATCTGGCCGGAGTTTTGAACGTGCGTGCGGACAGTCTCAGTCGCCACTTCTCGGCAGACCACGAGTGGCGTCTCCATCCAGATCAAGTCCGTTTAATCTTCCAGAAGTGGGGGTTTCCTCGGGTAGATCTGTTCGCCACTCGAGAGAACGCGCATTGTCCGTTGTTCTGCAGCCTTCAGTATCCGATGCAGGAAGCGTTGGGGGACGCGTTTCAAATGACCTGGTGCGGCCAGTTGCTTTACGCGTTTCCTCCCATACCCTTGATTCCTCGAGTATTGAGGAAGATTCACCAAGACCGGGCTCTAGTAATCTTAATAGCTCCGGATTGGCCAAGGAGGGTGTGGTACTCCGACCTTCTCCAACTCTCAACGTGCCCGCCGCTCCGTCTCCCTTTCAGGGCAGACCTCCTCTCACAGTCGCAGGGGCAGGTTCTACACCCCAACCTCCAGAGTCTGCACCTACATGCCTGGAGATTGAACGGGGCAACCTGAGTTCCTTCTCTCTCCCGCCTGAGGTAGTGGATGTTATATTAGCGGCCAGGCGACACTCCACTAAATCTATCTACGCTAATAGGTGGTCTAAATTTGTTGCGTGGTGTGGAGAGAGGCAGATTGATCCTTTACATGCTCATCTATCGGACGTTTTGTCTTTTGCTCTATCTCTGGCGCAGAAAGGTTGTGCAGTGGCTACCATTAAAGGTTATTTATCGGCCTTGTCAGCCTTCATATGTCTTCCAGACCAACCATCTTTATTTAAATCCCCTATTGTTATCAGATTCTTGAAAGGTCTTCTAAATCAATATCCTCCAAAGCCATTCGTTATGCCGCAATGGGATTTGTCCTTAGTCCTGACTTTCCTTATGGGGTCCCCTTTTGAACCTATGCATTCTTGCCCCTTGAGGTATTTGGTTTTAAAAACAGTCTTCCTGATAGCTATAACATCAGCAAGGAGAGTGAGTGAGTTGCAGGCCTTATCAGTAAAACCCCCTTAATCAACTTTTTATGGGGATACGGTGGTGTTGAGGACCAAGGCTGCTTTCCTCCCGAAGGTTGTTTCACCCTTCCATTTGGCTCAGGCAATTACTTTGTCCACGTTCTATCCTCCGCCTCATCCTTCCAAAGAGGAAGAAAGACTGCACCGTCTGGACCCAAAGAGAGCGTTGAGCTTCTTTATCGATAGAACAAGGGATTTCAGGCTGGAGGATCAGCTGTTTATTGGATACGTGGGCAAGAGGAGAGGAAAGGCAGTCCACAAGAGAACACTATCCAGGTGGGTTGTTCTTTGCATTAAAATATGTTACTCTTTGGCAAAGAAGGATCCTCCTGAGGGCATTAGAGCTCATTCCACCAGAGCTAAGTCGGCCACTTCGGCCTTAGCCAGAGGTGTTCCTGTAGTCGACATCTGCAAGGCCGCAACTTGGTCGTCCCTTCACACTTTTGCAAAACATTACTGTTTAGATTCTGAGGTTAGAAGGTAGAAAGTAGCTAATGTATCCACCAGAAAAGTCGTTACCGAAGGTGAGTAACTCGTTCTTCTGGTGGATACAATAGCTACCTGTGGATTCTTCACAGTCCCACCTGCCTCCCCGTTGCCTGTCTGGTTACACTAGGATATGTGATTGTATAGGTGTATGTATATATTGATATTTTACCTGTATATATATATATATATATATATATATGTATATATATATATATATATACAAAAACAAATCCCTTTCAGGGTTAGAGTGATACATAAATTATGCAAAAAAGAGAATAGAGAACTCTGGATAGTTCCCACGTTTAGGTGGAGAGCAGCTCTAGTGAAGAGCACTCTGCAACACCAGCGGCACTCTGCTGGAATGCTGGCATGACTCTATTGCAAAGACTATCCTTTTAAGAAGGTGGTGAAAATGCAAAGGCCTGCTTGAGCTGACTAATTTTGGTGCCTTTTAACCTCACTCTAGAGAGTTTAGTGGAGCAGGCTGTCAGTGCTAGATCTGAGCCTCAGAACTTTACTCATCTCTCCCGATCTCAAGAAAATGAGACTAAAAAGCGTAAATATGTTGGCTTAAGTTCTTCCAATTGAGCAGCCTCAGTCTTCTCATCTTTATTATCATGCGCACAAAGGCACGTTAGTCACACTGTTTGCGCAAAACTCTCAGAGATACTATGAGATTCCTATCAGCTGATATGCAGCCTTTGCATCTGTGATTTGAAATGGAAGACATGGACCTGGCAAAGTGCATATCCAGACATGTCTTGACTCTGTTGACTCTGTTTCTGATCATATGTGTTTGATGCTTGGTGCTGCAATACCATTTATGAATGAAGCTTTCAGAATTCTCTGGAGATGTCCTGAACAAACTACATGACATACTGGCTGATGGGAAATACCTCTTTGGGGTTATGGCAAACTACCGCAAGAAGTTGAAAAGGCAGTGGAGCCTGAACATGATTCTTGATTCTTGAGAATTGTCCAGATAAGACAAGTTGCACATCAGCTAAAGAGCGCCAAGCTTTCCAGAAAGTCTTTCCTGATGCATTCAAGGATATAGTTAAGCTAGGCTTCAGCAACTGCACTTCAAAAGGAAAGAGGCTCCAGCGAGTCTCACTGTGGCAGCCTTGACCCTCCCTGCCAGGAACACTACTGCAAAATCTCTTTAATGAGATGTCCTGTACAAATCATATGAGTCTGTGGATAAATGGCAGATTTCTTAACGAGAGGAGATGAGATTAGATTGGCCCTGTCAGTTCTTCAAGGAATTTCTTTGGTGTATTGACTCTCTTTCTTCAAATGTCACCCCTAATGTATACTAAGGTGGCATCCTCGGTCACAGAGGTGATGCAATTGCTCCAAAAGGAGCGATTGGTTTGGAATGAGAGGGTGCAAAAGTATAATAATTCTGCTGAATTATACTGATTATACCAGGTTGCAAGGCACAGGGCATTTTATGATGATCATGCTTGACCTAATAATCCAGGCTTTTGCTAGGGGCTACTGAACGTCTCCAATGACCTTTAGGACGTGCATTTTCACATCCCTGTATTTTGAGGCCACGGGCACTTCCTCTGTTTGCTTTGTTTGCTTTTTCGAGGGTGGTACTGCCAGTTAACCATTCTTCCTTTTGAGATTATCTTGTTTGGAAGAGTTTTGCAGTTTCTCGTTGAAGTGACATCTCAACTACAGGCAGGGATGTGTATGTTTTTGTTACCTCAGTATCTGACTGATAAGGGGAAACTATTTAACCAAGGCTCCAGCTATCCTGCCGCAGACCTGCATTGCCCTGTGTTCATTGAGGTTCTCCTTCAATTTCAAAAAGCCCTCCCTCCTTCCAATGAAAGCCATTAGTTGGTGTCACCTGAAAACATACAACCCACTGTCCTGTCTGATGGAAAGTGTTCTTGGGTTCTTGTTTGAGTAGTCAGCTAGTGACTTGCTTCTATTTTCAACAGAACACCTTACCAAGACTTGTAGTTAACCAACTCTATGTTTGTTCAGTTTTTGAAAGGTTGGGTAAATATGTTTCCTTACACGCAGTTTATGGTCCTGTGTTGGTATTTCAAACTGTTGTTGATGTTTCTGATTGCAGTTCATTTGGACCCACTTGAGTGCTCAGAGAGACATCTCACTATGAGCTCAATATTTCTGGATGCCATCATCTCAACTTGACAAGTTATTAGTCTAATTTGTTCAATGGAACCACAGTAAGAGTGCAACCATCAGGCTATCCCACAGAAGTCCAGGGCTGAAAATGGTGTCCATGTTGACCTGGAGAGAGGTGTTCACTCTACAAGTTATTGAGTTGTAAATCCTTTGTATCGTAAATCATTTCCGGTAATTCCTAAAAGACAAAGTAATCCTGACAGTCTGGCATTCTTTTTTGCCTATTATTTAATCTTTCACCAAGTCGTCTGTATGTCTTCCTTCCACACCCTCAGCCCCATTATCCTGGAGGTGGCATTTTAACTGTCTTTAGTCCAAGAACTGGAGTTGTAAGCTTTAATATCTCTAGCACAAAAGAGTCCAGGGTTAATGTGCTACTGTTAGTGCCTTTTTCTGGTGCAAAAACATGCTTGGCCACCTCTAAGCAGACCATCTCACAGCGCATCAAAATGTGCTATAAGAACACAAGCAAGACTTCTCTGGGCTATTGAAGCGTCTTCCACAAGATGTTGAGGAGCTACATCAACACTGCAGAAAGCGATAACTTGAATTAAATAATGTCAGACTGCCATATAACTATTCATCTACTTTTATCAAACATCACTGTCTTGATGACCGAAGTGGAGGCCTGCAAAGCTTTTTAGTTTAGGGAAATGTCTCTATTCCTTTTCTTCCCTGCTACTTTGGGAGTATTTCAAAAGATGATGAATCTCTAACAGGAAAGTATTCACCAGGACGTGTAATGTTCTTGCTCCCACTAACACCTCATCACCCTCCTACCTCCCCTCTGGAATGCTCCAAATGCTCCAGTCTGCGGTTGAGTGGACTAATGCATCCACTCTGGGAATCTGCATTTGACCTTATGGTCACTGCCTCGAATCTTGATGGGTCCACTCAGTCTTTCAGCCTTCTGAGGTCAATAAAATGAGTATCTTTAAATTGGGTGCCAAGGAAGAACACCAAAAATGCCACAAGGAGTGAATAGTGAACCTGTATTTTACAAACACAAATACTATGTTACGCTAAAACAATGTTAAGCTCCAGTGTTCGGAAGCATCTGGGGATGGAGATAAATAGAGTCTGAGTTGAGCTAAAGAGGCTTGGGTGGATCTATGTATATGATGACGGACACATTTCTGCTATTGGCCAATGAGGTCTTCAGTGAGACAAGGTCACAATAGACCCTTTGACACACCCTGATAGTTATGAAAGATTACAGGATTCAGGCTGTGCCTCAGAACTATTTCAGTAGATGAGGAGTGTACAGGAGGAAGAATGTTTCCATCAGAAACATTATTACCAATGATAATCAATTTGTTCTTCACTTAGGTCAGCGTTTTCCAAACTACGAATTATGATCCATTCGTTGGATGAGCGCTGATTTTCGTTGGGTTGGGAAAGCCCACGCAATAAGAAAGAACCCTTAAATTCTGTGTTTATCTGGTCACTTTTGCCAACACTTCAAAGACAAAGGTCCAATTGCAAGCTATGTCACCTGACAAATTGTTGGTTCTTCTTGTAACATGGGGACTGGTGTTCACTTTTCTTTCTCTGGCTGCAAACTGAGAGGAGTTTTTAAAGTTAATTATGGAACAATCTTGCTAGAATAAAGGGAGGGTGAAAGGATATAGGATGTTTTTTTGCAATACACAATGTATAGCAAAATATAAATACCTGTGAATGAATTGTATGCATTCAGCAGTTACAAAGGTCCAAATGAAGCACATTGTTTTCTAATTCTGAAGGTGCTGAAAACAGATTTAAATAGGATCAAAACAAATCAAGACACTTGGTGATTCACAAATGGTAAATATTCACACAGACCAATTTCCACACAATAATTTGTGTACTATAAAGTTTTATAAGTAAAACTATATGTCTGTGCAAATTGAGTGGCCATTTCAATGGAAAATGGGCTGTCTGTAAATGACAATGCACCACTACATGATGCCTTAGTTACATTTGAAAATCTCACCACCTCATGACCATTAAGCGTAGGTGGGTCGCAAAAAGTTTGTCGTTCTAAAATTTGGATTGTGATTCTAAAAGGTTTTGGAAGACCTTACTTAGAGCATAGTGAGAAATTAACCTCACTGGTACCAGGTGAACACAGGCCACTGGTGAAGTGATCCCTGACTTCGTCATTGACTGTGCCAAGTTTACAATGTGACAATGCCACAGATAGTGCCAAAACAGCTGCCCCATCTAGAGTTACTTGTCTACAACAGCGTTTGGCAGGGTTGTAAGGACAGTGACCCTAACTTACTGGATGCCCTTCCATATGAATATAGGGATGCGGGTGTGTAGCTCTACTTTGGCTGCTGGATTTTTCACCACAGTTGATGGATATTCAGGAATTTTCTCTGTCCTTCCTTAGATGAGTCGGCCACTCTGGTGCCCAGACGTCCACCACTCTGGTGACAACTCTATCTATGGAGAATGTTGGCTCAGGTTGCAAATCAGTCAACATTGTGGACAGAAAATCTGTTTATTGGTGCCCCCACCAGACAGTTTGAAATGCTTAAATGCGTACAGCACTAAAAAAAGCGAATACCTCAAATTATAATTTACTAGAAAGGCACACTGCTCCCATCATAGCTCCACCTGTTGTCCTCCACTATAATATTTACTCTCACCTACAATTAGACTGTACACATTTACCTAACAATATCTTCGGCAATGTTTAAGCTCTGTAACTAACAGGTGTTATTATTAGGTAATATAATGGTACACAAAGTGCACACCTCGGAAGAATGGAGAACTTGCTCTACCTTGGCGTGATTCGAACGCACTAATTGTGCTTATTGTCGGTGAGCATCACTGTGGATTTGTTTGGGGTGGGAAATATGGGATTTCATGCGTCGCACTTTGCAGCTTCTGGAAATAGTTTTGGCTGGCCTGTTTCCGGCCTGAAAGCTCGCAATGGGCCGAGTACTTTAACTAATGCTTGGAATTGCTGCTGCCCATAACAGAAATGTGCCCTTAATGAATTCTTCTGGCACCGCACTGTGTGATCTGCAGCTGTACATTTTAGCTTCTTGAAAGGCATTTTAGCTGTTTGAAAAGCATGCACGCAGAAAACATTAGTCAAACTTGAAATAGAACGAGATGAAAAGCTTGCAAAACATTGTTTTGAAAGACAAAACATTCTCGGTATTTTTTTTTTGCTTCCTAGTCCAGCTGTCCTTTTTTACTCCTGACTCGTGTGAGTTGTGTTCCGCACGCCGAGTCTTACAGCTGGGCTTTGCAAGCGCCTCACTTCTCCAGGCATTCATACTTTTCAACAAATGAAACAATATGTTGACTGAGGAGCTGCTGATTTCAATCATTTGCCTTCAAATCTTTCAAGCAGCGAACTACAACTCTATCTTCTGTCTCTTTCTTGATAGCTGTGCAAAGTTGTTTTTTTAATATTGTGAACGCTATTTCTTGGGAAATGTAGACAGCCAGATGGCCGGCGGTCCGGTACGTGATCGTAAATGTTCTGTAGATTAAAGCGAGGTCAAAAGGAATGAAATATTCGTAATGAGGAGGTGGGAACCAGCGGCTATTCACTCACCCATTATGAGTGGCCTGATCATGTGTGGTAGCTCCTGTTATGAGTTGTGTGGTGCTTATCACAGCCGGTACATACTGGGTGTGATAAAAAAATACTGCATCCCTGTTAAATGTTGGCAGCTCAAATCTGCTGGAATTTAAAGCGATAAAAGGGCCTGGAATACTCCCAGACATGTACTGTACCAAACTCGGAATCTCATGCCCCCTTGTATGAGAAAAAGCTTCTAGTATGTGCTGTTTATCGCACCTGGTAAACAATGGCGGTGGCGGAGACGTGCCACTTCCTACACTGCTGCAGCAAGAGTAGAAAATAAAATGCTAATAAATTATTTTATTGCCATTTTATTTTGTACTCTCTGCCGAATGGAGTGTGGGGGCTGGGCCATGCGTCATTGCTGCTAATTGGCAGCAATGAGGAGTGACCACCTCGGTTTAAAGAATGCCATGGCCAGCCTGACATGCACAATTCAAACTTATCCAAACCAGCTTTCTTGGAGAGCAGGCAGGACATATCTGGTCAGAGGCATGTGGAGCACTATGAATGCGCCTGCTGTGCATTATTATTATTAATGCTTTCTTTAATTATCATGTCTTGATGAATCATGGCTATATTGCTGAAATGTATTCTTTTGCAGATACAACAAGCATTTGGTTGAAGATTGTAAGTTACAAAAAGACCACCCCACAGACGGATGCCATAGTGTGTGTGCGTTCATGTTTAAGGGATTTGGCAGCCCTGACACCTTGGTCCTGCAGAAAGCCACTTTGAATTTACTAGCACATACCATTGGCTGAAACATGTCGACCAATCACTAGGATATGTGTGGGATCACTAATTTCTCTCTTTACATTCACCACTACTTTTAACCCTGCCCCAGGAGACCATTATTAAATATTTTATCCTCTCTGAGTAGATATCCTGGAGGTAGTTTGGAAATCTTCACTCACGCATTCACCTCACGTAAAAGATCAAAACCAGCTCTGCTGTAAGCAGGCTTCGTAGCACACCTAAGATGCATTCCGCACCTTAGGTGGGAACTCGATTATGAAGCATGCCACCAATTAGGTTGATGACTGGGGGTTCTTTTAAAAAAACAAATGCTTGTTTCAAAAGATGGCAGCTAATTGACATGGATGACACTTGACTGACATGGTCCTAAGCTTGTTCTTTTTGTTGTGATATTTGAAGTTAGGAAACAGGTAGAGGCTTTCTCACTCTCCTTGTTGTTCAGAGACACCCATATAAAAGCCAGAGACCTGGTAGCCTACCCCTGTCTGTGCTCGCCCCTGTGAACACTGACTTTACCCCTGTGACGAAAGCCACTGCATTCTGGGGCAGGAGGGAGGGGGGCTGTAGGATACTTGCACCCAAACCTTTGTACATTATAAGTCTGATCTTGTCCTTTATGAGAGGGATCAATTACAATATGTGCAGCTCTGACATTGGGTCAGTAATCCTACAATCCACCTGAGCTCCATTCGTGAAAATAGCATTTGAATATTTGTTTCCCAAACTAGGGGCTCTAGAGGCACTATATCCAACTTATACCTGACACTAATTGCACAGGATTCCCCTCAAACTTGGCAGTATAATAAGGAGTGGGAATGGGTTTTAGGCATCACAAAATAGTGGAAATTGTTAAGCAGAGACATCTTCCAAAATTTGCCCTGGGAAGGGAGATTCATTATAAAATACGTCATGGCTAGCATGATACTCTTCTCTGTGTGCTCTAAATGTTTCTGAGTGCGAGTCCCAATTACTGGAGGTGTTGCAGGATCAGAGGTAACGCAATGGATATTTGGTCAAAGTGACCCTGGTCTGCCCTTTCTGGGTGGGTGTGGCAACCCTGTTAAAGAAGATTCTAGGGTATCCGGTACCTTTAGTTCCAGACGCACTCTGCTAGGCCTGCAACCTATTGAACTGGAAAACATGTCTAATAGTGGTTTCACATGGTTCTGAAGTGCTTGGGGACGGCTAAACTGACGGTAGACTTCCATTGGAAGAAGAAGGATTCCGCACCGCGCACCCAATAGTACCATGGGTTTTGGATGATCTTAGTGATGGAACAATTAACTAACAGTATGATTGGCATACTGTTATGGTTTGCAGCTAAGTGGAGGCCGATGTACAGTGCCATGCATTGGGGCTTCCCAGGCACCAATGTTCCTCCCAAGTGAAAGGGTATGGATCTGTTTGACTGAAGGGCAGGCGGGGTCCACTAGTCGGAGGAGGATTATATGCTAAGCTCACACGACAGGGGCTTGAAATGCTATTTGTTGAATGTTCATACCACTTCTTTATGATTGGTAGGATGACGGGCTGATACATATTATTTCTGGGGAAAGAGAGGGTGTTGGGTTGTTACACCAGTTGGTATTGATGTTGGGATGTTAGGTTTACATTTGCCTCTTGAGCCACTCTTTAGACAGTGTCACCCAAAAACACAGTGCAGATGGTGGTTATAACTGTTTTGCATATATCAATGTGGTAGCTTAATCATAGATATGTTATGCATTGGACCAGATCATATTGCATTATGCATAAAAACGTAAATAAAAAGATTCACACAAAACAATTAAGCACAGGCATTATGGAAGTTCTTGTTGTAGGGTTTTCAAAGCCTTGATAGCTGGTTTCCTGCAAAGGCTCTCCCCAGCTCCAGAGATGTGCGTCACGAGCCTTGGTGTCTGGCTTGACAACACCCTCTTGCTTTGTTTGCAGGTTAATAACAATATTTTGGTCTACGCATCTGTTCATACAGAACTACATTACACTGGTTCACAGTGTCAGCAAGTCACTCAAAACATACACATTCCAATATGAGTAGGCTTCAGTACCCAGCCTCATATCCTTATATAAGGAACCCTTAAGGGTAGCAGCTGCTTTTTATGATTGGTGTTAACAGATATAGTAGAATATTAGTAGTGACACTCAGTGCTTTAAATGGGCCGGTACTCTCCGGTACTGAGTACCAGCACTTTTTTATTTTGGGAGGGAGAGTACCGGCACATCTCAAGAAAAACGTAATACTTTCAATTGAAGAGTACCGGCACTTCTCAGAAACAAGCAGGTACTCTGGCACAGAGTACCTGCACTTTAATTTTTCCATTTCAAGCACTGGTGACACTGTAAGCTAACTGATCTCTGAGACAGTGCTTAACTGGTAACAAAAAGATAATTGTAATAAGTGCAGGTGCCCAAAGTTTTCCTGAAGTCTGCTGCTCGCAGTGATAAATACTGGTATTGCTGAATAACAAACCTGCCTAGTCGTAATTCCACATCACGCTTCTTTCTTCCTCCACCCTACAGGTCTTGTCTCGTTTTCTCACTCTTGCATGTTCTTCCAACCATGTAAAGTATTACTTTACAATGCACTAATTGATCAGGCACGTTAATGAATTAACAAGAATATCCTCCAAGCGAAAAAGAAACTTGATCACTGGAAGGCAAATTCTGTATGTTGATCCTTCCCAAGTGCCTTTGAATTCCAAATTCGAAAATAGTAGGTGTTAACTTTTCTATAGCACTTTATGCCATTACTTCGTGCTGCAAATAACAGATGTTACTATTACCAACTCATGGTACTCAATCTACCAGTGTATAGGAGCTTGGAAGGCAGAGTCAACCTTGTTGAGATTCAAACTCACGACATGTCAATCACCGCTCTGTTGCGACAGTGAACATTTAATTAATTGGACGATTCCCCCAGGCTCTTATCAAGATCCCCTAGCATCTCATGCTTATGAGACCAGCAACTTCCCAGGCTGGAAGCTCACACCTTGACCCCTACGCCAACCATACACATTTCTTCCGGACCAAAGTTCCTTGTAACATTTGGGTACCTTCCTGTTAGGAAAGGCAGTAAAATACTTCTGAAGAAATTAGATATATGTGTTACAAAGACAATAGCAGAGCTTAACCTTTAAATATGTGACACCGTGTTTTTGGAGTTTTGGAGCTAGGCCTCCATTTTCTCTTCTTACAATGGGTTATAGACCACGTTCAAAGCAGATTCATCTATCGATACATATCTCAAATTCATTAAATCACCCCAGTCAGTCCAGGTAGATGCAATATTTTCCCAAAGTAACTGGAGAACAAATGCAGTATTTTGCTAGCCGTACTAAGGTGTTGTGGACTATTCTTCCTGGTTCAATTAACTCTATTCAGAATATGTGCTCTGCCCTATAACTGCAGCCAACCAACACAACCCGACCATATTATTCTAATGATTATGCTCCGACAGTAGGCAGAATCTCCAGATGGTCTGATTACAGCTGAAGCTCCACAAACCAGATCTAAGCCTCTGAAACTGTCACATGGGTCACTTTCATATTCTAGACTATCTCTAGTGGAGGAATTTGGAATCTTTTTTACTGGTATTAAAATTATTTGACCCTGCCATCAGGCATTGTTGTTTCTGACTTGTATCACTGGGTTCCAACAAAGATGATTGTTTGGGATTAGGAGGTAAAGTTTATCATATCCATTTCGCCTAATGTTGACCCATTTATCCACATGCAAGGTTAGGATGAGATGAAGGCACCCACTCAAGATCCTACAATCAGTGTGGTTCAACACGCTATATCAATAATTCTATTGAAGATCGCTGAAGTCAATGAATCTGGAATAAGGCTTAGTCCTCTTCACCTCAAAGGCCCTGCCTACCATGTAGAGGCAGAGCCAAAGGGATGGAAATTTACAAGTGCCACATTCATACGTAAAAAAAGATTCCACTTCATCCTGTAGTCGTCCTTACTGGAAAGGAGCATTTTGTGGGAAAATTGTACCTGACACATCCAATAGGGAACTTAATTTAAATGTTCCCTGTTCTTTTACCAGTTTTTTTCCTTGTTCCTTTACCAGTCCTTTCAACTAGCACAAACTGCACCTCTCCAGACCCCACAAAAACAGCTCTTTCTTTGACAAAGCAATAAATACGCCTGGCAGCTGCTGACGGGAAACGACTGACATGATTAAAGCCTTGGAAAAAGCCTTCAGGCCCCACAGGGTGAAACACGTCTTGGTTGGGGCGAAATACTAGAAAATGTAAAAGTAAGCAGTAGACCACACATGTACAAAGGTACAACGTTTCATGATGTTGTCTCTATGAACGCTCTAGCAATACACAATTCTCTGATGATGTTCAAACCTAATGCTTATTGAACTAGTCTGCTCTTTTATGTCACTCTATTACTGCAGGGAACGTAACATGTGTTGACTTTTTTTTAACCATGCGTTCACCAACTTTTCCACAAACAGTGGCTTTGAGATTTGCTCCAAAGCATCCAACTCCTCATCTTCTCGTGTACTCTGGGGGGAATTTTTTCTCTTTGCATTCCAATCTGCACTTATGAAATCATACCCTTTGGGTAGGTGGTCACAGGGTGATCCAGCATAGCTACTGTCTGAATAGGTGATCACAGGGTCATGCAGCACACCTAGCGTCTGGGTAGGTGATCACGGGGCCATCCAGCATACCTACTGTCTGGGTAGGTGGTCACAGGGTCATGCGGCATACCTACTGCCTGGGTAGTTGGTCACAGGGTCATCCAGCATACCTACCATCTGGATAGGTGGTCACAGGTTCATCCAGCATACCTACTGTCTGTGTAGGTGGTCACATGGTCATCCAGCCTACCTACTGACTGGGTAGGTGGTCACAGGGTCATTCAGCATACCTACTGTCTGGGTAGATGGTCACAGGTTCATCCAGCATACCTACCGTGTGGGTAGGTGGTCACAGGGTCATGCAGCATACCTTCCATCTGGGTAGGTGGTCACAGGGCATTGCAGCATGCCTATTGTCTGTGTAGGTGGTCATAGGGTCATCCAGCACACCTACCGTCTGGGTAGGTGGTCACAGGGTTCTTGCAGCATACCGAGTGTCTGGGTAAGTGGTCACAGGGTCATCCAGCATACCTACTGTCAGGATAGGTAGTCAGAGGGTCATTCAGCATACCTACTGTCTGGGTAGGTATGAGATTTGCTCCAAAGCATCCAACTCCTCACCTTCTCGTGTACTCTGGGGGGATTTTTTTCTCTTTGCATTCCAATCAGCACTTATGAAATCATAGCCTTTGGGTAGGTGGTCACAGGGTGATTCAGCATAGCTACTGTCTGAGTAGGTGGTCACAGGGTCATGCAGCATACCTAGTGTCTGGGTAGGTGATCACAGGGCCATCCAACATACCTACTGTCTGGGCAGGTTGTCACAGGGTCATGCGGCATACCTAGTTTCTGGGGGCATGGTCACAGGGTCATCCAGCATACCTACTGCCTGGGTAGTTGGTCACAGGGTCATCCAGCATACCTACCATCTGGATAGGTGGTCACAGGTTCATCCAGCATACCTACTGTCTGGGTAGGTGGTCACAGGGTCATTTGGCATACCTACTGTGTGGGTAAATGGTCACAGGTTCATCCAGCATACCAACCGTCTGGATAGGTGCTCACAGGGTCATGCAGCATACCTACCATCTGGGTAGGTGGTCACAGGGCATTGCAGCATGCCTATTATCTGGGTAAGTGCTCATAGGGTTATCCAGCATACCTACCGTCTGGGTAGATGGTCAGCAGGTTCTTGCAGCATACCTAGTGTCTGGGTAAGTGGTCACAGGGTCATCCAGCATACCTACTGTCTGGGTAGGTAGTCAGAGGGCCATCCAGCATAACTACTGTATGGGTAGGTATTCACAGGGTCATCCAGGATACCTGCTGTCTGGGTAGGTGGTCACAGGGTCATCTGGCATACCTATTGTCTGGGTAGATAGTCACAGGGTCATCTGGCATACCTACTGTCTTGGTAGGTGGTCACAGGGTCAACTGACATAACTACTGTGTGGGTAGGTGGTCACAGGGTCATCTAGCATACCTACTGTCTGGGTAGGTGGTTGCAGGGCCATCCAGCATACCTACTGCTTAGGTTGGTGGCCACAGAGTCATCCATCATACCTACTGCCTAGGTAGATGGTCACAGGGTCATTCAGCATACCTACTGTCTGTGTAGGTGGTCACAGGGTCATCCAGCATACATACTTTCTGGAAGGGTAGTCACAGGGTCATGCAACATACCTAGTGTCTGGGTGTGTGGTCACAGGGTCATCCGGCATACCTACTGCCTGGGTAGGTGGTCACAGGGTCATCCAGCATACCTACTGCCTAGGTAGGTGGTCACAGGGTCATCAGCATACCTACTGCCTAGGTAGGTGGTCACAGAGCCATCCAGCATACCTGCTGTCTGTGTAGGTGGTCACAGGGTCGTCCAGCATACATACTCTCTGGAAGGGTGGTCACAGAGTCATGCAGCATACCTAGTGTCTCTGTGTGTGGTCAGAGGGTCATCAAGCATACCTACTGCCTGGGTAGATGGTCACAGGGTCATCCAGCATACCTAATGTCTGGGTAGGTGGTAGGAGGGTCATCCAGCATACCTACTGCCTAGGTAGGTGGTCACAGGGTCATCCAGCATACATACTGCCTAGGTAGGTGGTCACAGGGTCATCCAGCATACCTACTGTCTGTGTAGGTGGTCACAGGATCATCCAGCATGCCTACTGTCTGGGTAGGTGGTTGCAGGTTCATCCAGCATACCTACTGCCTAGGTAGATGGTCACAGGGTCATCCAGCATACCTACTGCCTATGTAGGTGGTCACAGGGTCAATTAGCATACCTACTGTCTGTGTAAGTGGTCACAGTGTCATCCAGCATACATACTCTCTGGAAGGGTGGTCACAGGGTCATGCAGAATACCTAGTGTCTGGGTGTGTGGTCACAGGGTCATCCAGCATACCTACTGCCTGGGTAAGTGGTCACAGGGTCATCCAGCGTACCTACTGGCAGGGTGGGTGGTTACAGGGTCATCTAGCATACCTACCATCCATAGGTGGTCACAGGGTCATCCAGCGTACCTAACATCTAAGTGACCTACTGGTCACAGGGTCTTCAGGCATACCTGCTGTCTGGGTAGGTGGTCACAGGGTCATGCAGCTTACCAAGTGTCTGGGTATGTGGTCACCTACTGTCTGGGTAGGTGGTCACAGGGTCATCTGACATACCTATTGTGTGGGTAGGTGGTCACAAGGTCATGCAGCATACCTAGTGTCTAGGTGTGTGGTCACAGGGTCATCCAGCATACCTAGTGTCTGGGTGTGTGGTCACAGGGTCATCCAGCATACCTACTGCCTGGGTAGGCGGTCACAGGGTCATCCAGTATACCTATCAGGGTGGGTGGTTACAGGGTCATCTAGCATGCCTACCATCCATAGGTGGTCACAGGGTCATCTAGCATACCTACCAACTAGGTAAGTGTTCATGGGGTCATGCAGCATGCCTACTGTCTGGGTAGGTGGTCACAGGGTCTTCCAGCATACCTGCTGTTTTGGTAAGTGGTCACAGGGTGATGCAGCATACCTACTGTCTAGGTAGGTGGTCACAGGGTCATCCAGCATACCTACGGTATGGGTAGGTGGTCACAGGGTCATCCAGCATACCTACTGTTTGGGTATGTCGTCACTAGGTCATCCAGCATACCTACTGCCTGGGTAGACGGTCACAGGGTCATCCAGGATAACTCCCATCTGGGTAGGTGGTCACAGGGTCATCCAGCAAACCTACTGTATGGGTAGGTGGTCACAGGGTCATCCAGCATACCTGCTGTATGGGTCGGTGGTCACAGGATCATCCAGCATACCTACTGTCTGGAACGGTGGGCACAGGGTCATCTATCATACCTACTATCTGGGTAAGTGGTCACAGGATCATGCAGCATATCTAGTGCCTGGGTAGGTGGTCACAGGGTAATACGACATACCTACTGTCTGGGTAGGTGGTCACAGGATCATGCAGCATACCTAGTGTCTGGATAGGTGGTCACATGGTCATCCTGTATACCTACTGTCTGGGTGAGTGGTCATAGGGTCATGCAACATACCTAGTGTCTGGTTAGGTGGTCACAGGATCATGCAGCCTACCTAGTGTCTGGATAGGTGGTCACATGGTCATGCAGCATTCTGAGTGTCTGGGTAGGTAGTCACATGGTCATCCGGCATGCCTACTGTCTGGGTATGTGGTCATAGTGTCATCCACAATGCCTACTGTCTGGGTAAGTGACCACAGGGTCATGCAGCATACCTACTGTCTGGGTGGCTGGTTACGGGGTCATCATGCATACCTACCTTCTGTAGGAGGTCACAGGGTCATCCAGCATACTTACCATCTCGGTAGGTGGTCGCAGGGTCATGCAGCATGCCTACTGTCTGAGTAGGTGGTCATAGGGTCATCCAGCATACCTACTATCTGGGTAGGTGGTCACGGAGGCATGCAGCATACTTAGTGCCTGGTTAGGGGGTCACAGGGTCATCCACCATACCTACTGTCTGAGTACGTTGTTACAGGGTCATCCAGCATAAATACTATATGGGTAGGTGGTCATAGCGTCATGCAGCATACCTACTATCTGGATAGGTGGTCACAGGGTCATCCAGCATGAATACTGTCTGGGTAGGTGGTCATAGGGTCATGCAGCATTCCTACCATCTGGATAGGTGGTCACAGGGTCATCCAGCATGAATACTGTCTGGGTAGGTGGTCATAGCGTCATGCAGCATACCTACTATCTGGATAGGTGGTCACAGGGTACTCCAGCATGGATACTGTCTGGGTAGATGGTCATAGGGTCATGCAGCATTCCTACCATCTGGATAGGTGGTCACAGGGTCATCCAGCATGAATACTGTCTGGGTAGGTGGTCATAGGGTCATGCAGCATACCTACTGTCTGGGTTGGTGGTCACAGGGTCACCAGGCAGACCATTGAAGTCACTCAAGTAGATTCCTGGCTGTGCACTGACAGGGCCCATTCACATTTGTCATATCACTATCACAGCCTCTATCTCCTTTTGTATGGATGGATTTTAAGTACTGCGGTCTCCATTTAGAAACAGACGATGCAGGTGAACTTCCAAAAACTGGCAGTTGTCCCATGCAGAATGTTTACACCAGTATACCCTCAAGTGGCAGCCCCTGACATTTTGAACATTTGCAGGAAAGGCTGAGATTGCACAGCACCTGGTGCACATACGTTCAAAACCTTTTTGAAGAGATTAGCACCTACGTTCCTGCCTAGTGCATTTTTATGTAAACAGAGGCTGGGCTTCAACATATAACAATAACTTAGTAGGTAAGGGCTGCTTCTCAATATCTGGAAAATCAAAAAATCAACCCAAACAGCAGGTGGCCCAGTTACAGCAGCACGGCTTTCGGAATGCTGAAGTGGATTAGTACCTAAGTGACAATGATGTCAAAATATGCACTTTCACTCACTCATCCACCTATACATTCTTCTCAAATAGTTACACATCTACTCCAGACATCTATCTGTAACCTACATGTTACTCATGCCTTAAGTGTACATGTTCTGGGAGCCATTACATCTTGTACAAGTCTACCCTGTTAGACTGATTCTTTGGGGAGATGGAAGATTGCACTTGCTGTCTACTGTGAGAGAGAGAGAAGCTTGCTTTGCTACTGCTATGCTGATCGTGTTCCGTGAGGAAGCAAAGCTTTGCAGTGATGCTGCCGGATTTGTGCATGTCTTGTGATTGGGAAAGTTTGCACTGTTGCTGCCCTTGCTATACCTGACATCTAAAGGAGGGAAGCTTGCACTGTTTCTGCCCAAGGTGTACCTGTTTTATAAAGAAGATATTGCCCCATCCTATAAAAAAAAACAAAGGATATATTGAATGCTTTTGCATAAGATGACTTGGGAACCAGGAACTTTTATAATATTTGATGTGAGTTACTTATGGTCCTGTAGAAGCCATGTGACCCTGTAGGGGCAATATTTCAGTGCCAAAATGTGTTGAAGGAAAGATAAGCAGGGTCCGTAGTACGGTCCTCCTTTTTTTAATCTTGCGGTAGAGAGACACTGGTAAAAACCATTTTAACTGGCCCACACACATTTCAGTATAGGTCTTACAGCTTACCAAAGGGAGAAACAGTGAACAGAAGTACTCTTGGATGTTTCTCAGTTCTGGAGATGTGAAACCCTCTGAAGAAGCATTCCATGGTAGATGGGTAAAGCTTCATTATCATATGAGTACATGAAGTTATAGGTATTTGTATAAGAGGTTTGGCTCCTTCTTCCAGGAGCTTAGTGCTTCTTTGTCGGTTACAAAGAGCTCGCAATAGTCCTTCTCACTCCTTCATTAGCGTGTAAGTTATTTGTGTTGTACCTGTCCTGTATGTGTTGGAGTATTGTGTGATGTTCCTCCTGCAACTGCCACATTTCTTTTGCTTATTCTTTGCTTTATGAAAGGTTGTGCTGATGCTGCTGTCCGTGTTGTACCTTTGTTGTGTTAAAAAGCTTGGTATAAAACCTTCCACTACACATAGGACAAAACAGCTTGCATGACTACTTGTTTTAATGCAAGGTGTGAATGAAAGAGTGAACTTCTACAGAATATGTGAGCAGAGTTTATGTTTTCTTTTACATGTGAAACGAGCAGTTTTTGAAATGGACTCAGACTCTAAAATGTTAAAACAGAGCAGACACATGACTCCATATTATTTATACCACCTTCAGCTATTTCTCGCATTTAAGTCAATATCACTTTGCATTATGGGGTTTTGAACCAATTATGAATGTGCTAAAAGCAAATCTACAAGCTCCCCAATTCAGCTGTTGTTGGCTAAAAAAGCCAGAGATTGCTGAAGGTATCATATGTCATACTGTCACTTAGCAGACTTATGAATAAAATTTGTGTCCTGTTTTTCTCCCTTTTTATAGTGCAGCTGTCGCCAGACAATTATGTGAGCATCACTAGAGAGAGGCTTTGGCTTTGAACACATGTTGGGAGACAGGAGAACATGTTTTGATTGGGCAAAAGGTGGGTGTTTCCATAAAAAAGTGCTTGCCCTGAACACAGCTTTAATCATTTTCTTTATTTCTCCAGCTGCTTGACCTTGAACTTTGACAGGCACATACATGACATTGTAAAGCCATTAAAGTGTCTTAGATAAGTGGATAAAGTATGGTACTTTTCTCTGGAAGCAGCACGATTGGGAGGAGGGAAGTCATTTAACCTACATGCATGTTTAAGTCTGGCTTGACAGTGCAAGTCTCACCTGACCTTTTAACCTACACCAATATTACTTAGTGAAAATACCACCAAAGGACTCCACACAAGTTTAGAAAAATAGCCAATATTTATCTGACTCAAACAAGATAAAAACAACAAAAATCCAACATAGGCAAGTCAAGTTATGAATTTTCAAAGATTAAATCAAAATGTTGTGTTTAGAAGACAATAGCTCCAACCAGAACTATCTGGTCGCACTGGACCAGGGCAAATTCAAAAGTGCAGTCTGACCACGATGGAGCGCGGGCCGGGTGCAAGAGTCAAATAGACCTGCAGGCAGCACCTTTGTTGTGCCGATGCTCGGTGACGATGCGTTGATGCAGAGGAGGGGATGCATTGCGCTTGATGGGGATGTGTTGTTTCCTGATCAGGCAATGCTGTTGATGCGTTGATGTCCAGAAGTGATGAGTACTTGTTCCGATGCAGCAGTGCTGGGTCTGCCAAGCTGGCCCTTTGTTATAGTCATGCGTCATGCAGTCGGGGAGTGGTGTCTGTGTCTTTGGTGCAGGCAGCGACAAAGTGGCATTTCTGCAGTGGGATGTGTTGGTTCCAAGCGACATACCAGTGTTGTTGCATCATTTCTTGTGTTGCAGCATCACACTCACCTCCAAGAGCCCAGGGCTGGCTTTGGTACCCCTTGGCAAAGCAAGACTGACAGCAGAGGAGCCCAGGTGCTGGGAGCAAGATGCAGGTGATGTCTTTGATATCCCTGAGACTTCTAAAACAGGAGGCAAGCTCAGTCAGGCCCATGGGGAAACTTTAGGTTGTAGGATGTAGAGAGTTAGATCCAGTCCTCTCATTCCAAGGCAAGAAGCAGGCAGCAGATCAACACAGCAGAGCAAACAGCAAAGTGGCAGTTCTTCCTGACAACACAGCGGTCCTTCTTCCTGGTAGAATGTCCTCAGTCCAGAAGTGCTCAGAGTATATGGTGTCAGAGGCCCAGTTCTTATACCCAAAAAGGTCTTTGATGTAGGGGTAACTATAAAAGAATTTTCTGAATTGCACAAGGATCCCTTTCAACCCAACCCTGGCTCCTGACTACCGGTAGATGGTAATCAGCCCTTTGTGTGAGGGCAGGACACAGCCTCTTCAGATGTAAGTGTGAGCTGTCTCTCCTTGCCCAGGACGACTGTCAGATTGCAGATGTATCTCCTATCACACCCAGCCCTTCCTGTTTGTGGCTGTCTGGAGAGAATACACCTAAACCCAGACATGTATTCGGGGACAGGCAAAGGCACTGAATGGTTAAAGTGAGAAAATGACATATTTCTAAAAGTGGCATTTTCCGACCTGCAATTTCAAAAACAACTTTACCAAAAGATGTATTTTTAAATTGTGAGTCCAGATACCAAACTCCATTCTTCTATGTGTGGAAATTACACTTAGAAGATGTTCCAAGGTGACCCCAATGTTAGCCTATGAGAGAGCTAGTCCTTGCAATAGTCAAAAATGAATTTAAGAGTTTTTCACTGCCCGTACATTTTAAACCTACAGGTAAATGTCCAACTTTTTAAATTCACTTCACCCTGCCCTTGAGGCTACCCAGGGCCTACCTTAGGGGTGACTTACATGTAATAAAAAGGAAGGCTTGGGCCTGGCAAGTAGGTACCCTTGCCAAGTCGAAATGGCAGTTTACATTGCACACACAGGCTCTGCAGTGGCAGGCGTGAGACATGTTTGGGAGGCTACAGTAGTGGATGGTACAATCAATGCTGCAGGCCAACTAATAGCCTTTGCATTACAGGCCCTGGGTACACATAGTGAACTTTACTTGGGTCTTACTGGTAAATCAATTATGCCAATCGTGGAGAAGCCAATGTCACCATGTTTGAGACACAGAGCACATGCACTTTAGCACTGAAAAAGTGCACAGAGTCCTAAAGCCAGCAAAATCGAAGCTCAGCACACAGTAAAAATAGGGGATCAGAAAGCAAAACTTCAGGGAAAACCACGCCAAAAGATGCCAGGTGTAACATTCACTTACCTGGTAGTTTTCCACCTAGGAAACTCACACAAGTGTACAACTATCAGAAACGGGAGTAAATGTACTCCAAAATAGGAATATAGAGAGAGAATACCCCTATACTTCTTGTGGGCGCAGGAAACGAAGTTCATTCATAAAAATAGGTATTTTTGTTCGAGGAGAAACATAAAAATAAATATATATAAATGCATATTTCCATTTTATATCAGTATATAGAATGTGTTCCCTGGTGGAAAATCTGCATTCGTGTGAATGCTCCTAGAAAACTACCACTGTCAGATGTTTTTTCTAAAAAGTCCAGACATTAGTTAATGCTCTATGAGCAAATTTCAGACTTTTCCTCCTTGGCTTTGTCATTCGAACCCCAGAGTCCCTTTAGGTATTAGTTAATAAAGTTGCCCTGCCAGATGTTTTCTCACAAGATGTCAGCCTCATCGTTGCAGTACTGTGCAGTTATGTACTGAGGACACAGACCTGTGTCAGACCCCTTCTGGAGACAGGAATTGGCCACAGACAGGTCACTCTGAAGCAGCCTGCGGATGGGGTGAGATGGTGAGACCTTAACTTACTTCATCACTGATACAGGTTTGTAGTGATGTAATAAAGTAGTGTGAAGTTATACTTACGTTTGCAGTGCTTAATCTGTGCCTACTCGCTGGTGGTGATGGACACCAGCACTAATTTTGGGGGGGCAAGTCTTACCTTTCATCAGTTTTCAAAGTTTGACCCAGAGCAGAAGAGGGAAAGGCAGAAAAGGGCGAAATAAGAAGGGAGAGAATGATCAGAAGACAATGGCAAAGTCAGATAGCAGAAAAGGACCTGCAAGATTGAGAAAAAAATAAGCAGAGTAGGATGGTAGAGAAAGGAGGCCTGGATGTAAGCAGGGCTAGGAAGCTGTGGTGTTAGGCAAATTCAGCATTCAGCAGCGCTGGCTGTAGGCTCCTAAGAAAAAAAACTGGGGAATCTGCACTAAACTTTTTATTTTATTTACAAATAAAGCACTGAGCGTGTGGGCAACCTTTGTGGCTCTGAGAAGGCATCCAGTTAAGGGAGAGGTTTAAATAGAAAGTGGCAAATGCACTTTGCCTGTGAGCCCAAGAGACACTTGGAAGGCAGAGGGGTTCAGCTGGACCGATCTATCCTTTGTCTCACAAGTCCCCTTTCTCAGACCATGTTCTACAGCCCTCTTCTCTTTTCTGAGACATATTTGCATGGGGTAATCCCTATGGAAGTTATTAAGTGACCGGTGTATGACAAAGATTATACATTTTTCCGAAATACTAGGCTTCTGATACCATCTCAAGAGATCAGTGAATGCAAGAGTGTCTCCAAAAATAGAGCAGAACACCACAAAATAAAACCAGCGTGGTGCACTGGGGCTGCTGTGGTGGGTTTCTAGTCAGTCAGCAACACACACACATGGCAAAGGCAGCCACGACGAGCAGGAGGCGGTGAAGGCGTTATTTTCCTTCAGACTGAAAACGGAGCCACGAAAAAAGTGAAGATATCTCTTCCTGCTTGTGACGAAAGGCCTAAGCTGTAGAAAACGTCTGCGTTCGCGCTTGTAATGTGTTCTGGGCCATATGCCGTGGCCACCCACAAGCGCAGGCGACAAGGTACGCTCGCCCACCGCACATCCGGAAGATCCGCGGAAACGTATTTCATCCTCCAAGGAAAATTGTGACGGATAACGCAAAAGCAGATGCTTAGTAGCACACCGGGGGGAGAAAGAACTATGGCAAAAACAGATCTGTGAAGAGAATGAACAGGGGCCGTGGATGTCAACGGACTCTGACATCTGTTGTGCAGAGAAGGCCTCTGGCCTTCGACGTTTTCCCTTCTCTGACCCATCCCATCTGTCTTCCCGAGTAAATTTCTCCTTCCAAAATATTTAGAACCGAAAATAATTTTGGTTACCTAACCTTGAGATATTGGAATTCCCCAGTGGTTGGGGTTTTCGATTAAAAACATGCAAATGCACCTTCCGATGAGAATTTCTTGGCATTCTTATTTCAGTTTTAAAGTTCATGACTTTTTCTGAGGAGGCCACCAGGACTGAAATCTGTCTGCCCTGGAAAGTTCTGGAAGATTACATCAGAGGGCTGGACCAATCAGCAGTGTTTTTATTGTCAAGACAATCTTTGATGTAATCGCTCCGGGCAACATTCTAAATTGGGAGGTGGTCCGTGGGGGTGGCCACCCTCCTGAGTGTGCCTGCAAACCATTATGACTGCAAGTGGATAATGGGCACAGTCATTCGAAGCAGATTTCACTAACACCGCCTACTAAAATTTTGAATCAGTTAAGTTGTTTGTACACTGAACTGGGAAGGTTTATATTGTGCTGTTGCCACGGTCTTCTGTGAGAGTAGGTTGATGTCTCTGGTCCAGCATTCAACAGCGAATGTCTTAGCACCCGGCATCACCTTCGTTTGCCCAGCCATTCTATACAAGATTCTCCCTGTGGGCTTTCAGAGACGTAGGTTTTCTGTCTGCATCTAATGGAAAATGTGATGCTAGCTAAGTTCATAGTCTCACTTGTTTCAACGAAGGGCGCCCCAACTGGTCAGTGAAAAGAGTAAATCTTGGAATAGTACCCGTCCAGAATCCAGCTCCTCTAGAAACTGCACAACAGTTCCAGCAGTGGTAGGAACCGAATAGTCAGGACTGTTTGAAGCACTGCCGTTACTTAGGGCCATTCTAGAGTCACAGTCAGGAACAGCAGCTATGCATTGTGGAAGAAATAAGAAACAATATAAAATGTGTGCAGGCAATAAGCCTTATTGACATTGACTGGAAACGTTTGTATGTTATGGTTCAAGATCAACCAAGAAAAGCACAGGAATACCTGGACACCTCAGGCCATATCATTATATATGAATCCATATCATTAACAAGTAATCAGTGAGAAGTGGAGAATCATTCTACTCTTTGGGCCTAATTTACAAAGGTAATTTACACTTTTGAGAAATCTACACTTTGGAGTAAGTTTACTACTTTGGGGTGACTCTATTTTGTGGTATTCAGAAACTCTGAGTGTAAATTTACTACAAAAGTGTAAGTTTAATGCCTCCACCCCTCTAATATAGCAATTGGCTTATTCTTGTGTAGGTGAGTGGGTGAAGTCCCTCCCTAAGCCCTTCTTTCTCCTCCCTAATCACATCCCCTTTTGGAGTAAATTTACACCTTCCCCTCCCACTCCAGTCCCACCCATATTCACTACTAAAATATATGCTTATATGTGTGGAGACTGCATAGTTGGGGTGGAGAACTTCGCACACATAAGTATAGGCAATTGCGAAGGCGTGAACTTGTGAATCAGACCCTTTTTTTCCAGATTTTTCCAAAACATTACCACCTCATTTGCCTTCTCACCTAATCTGTGAGGTGTGGGTCTCACCTTTAGATAAGCAATTGACATACCCCATTTAAAAAAAACTTTTTTTTTAACTCCTTCACCTTTACTATAACCTCCTTCTGGTGGACAACAACATCCTAGTATCTATGTCTCTTGGAGAAACAAGTTTCGTTCTTTTTGAAAGGTAACATGATTATCAATGTATTACTTACTTTTTAATACTGATAAACTGACACACAGATGTTGGTAGCCCCCGGTGATGTTCTGCAGCAGACTTGCAGCATTTGTTCCTACTCTATCGGTGATGGTAATTTTAGTGTGACCAGAACAATTTACAAGCCTAGTGCTCACATTTATATCTTGATTCCACTTTGCTTCAGTTGGAACAGCTGGTAGCGGGTGAAGTTTTTCCCCCAGAACAAGCACAGGGTATTGTGGCTGCTGTAATGCCTCACTCTGGTATGGTGCCTGACTGTGCTGCAAGGACGCACACAGGTGCAGGTGCTTTTCATGTCAAGGTTGCCATGTCTATGAGGGATGCTCTAAAGGCAGGGTTTCAGAATGTTTTGTCCTCGCAGTTTCAGCGTTGCTGCTGATTCTGTATTGAGGCTATGGTGAAGCAAAGTGGCAAATGTTGTGCGAAACAATGACGCTGCAGAAAATGCTGAGATGGTGGCAAGTCCCTCCATTACTATAAATCCAGACGCCCTCCCAGCCTTGATCGGTGGGGCATTTGCTGATGCTATTCAGCACCATGATTCATCTTTTACTGAGCGCTGACCATAAGACTTGCTTGATGATGTTGCTCTGAAGGAAAATGACCCTTGATGTAGGTATGTGCACAGTCATGGACTACTGCCCCATTTGCAACATATTTGTGAAAAATTGGGATTTCCTTACTCTTCAGAGCCTGACGGACAGGAGAAAGTCTTATTCTGGTCCACCTGTACGAAGACTGATCCCTACGAGTGTATGTATTAATTCATAATATTCTGGACAAGGAATGGCAAGACATTAAACGCCTTTGTCTCCTCACTTTTTTCCAAAGCGTTATCAGCAATAAGGCTTTGACTTAGGGGTTCTTTTGGTTAATAAAGAGGATTCTCTTCCAGCAAGTGGCTTCTCACAGTTAGCTGTAGCTTTTGAGGACAAGTTCCCATTTGATGCAACCAATGAAAAGTGGACCTGGCATTGAAATGGGTTTATTCTTTATCTCACTTTGCCAAGGCGTATGCCACATGTACTGTTCAGAGCCTTCTTATGGGCTTCAGAGTGTTTTTGATATGCTTCTAAAGAGTGATGATCCAGTTCAATTGTTGGCCATAATGGAAGAACAGGTACTCTTCCTGACTCATTTAGGGCCACATGTATCAAAGGGATTTACCCATTCTGTGTTTATGGGAAAATATGTTCGTACATATGGCCCTTAGTGAATTATCAGCTGATGCGGTGACCTGTAGGTCTGCTACCTCTGGGCAATAGCATACTTGGATATTTACCTGGAAATTGGATTACACTCAACAATTCTTACTCCTTCATTTCTCTTTTTTAGGTCCTCTGCTTTTTGGACCTCAGTCTGAGACTTTAATCCAAAAAATCTGTAGAGGATTGAAAAACACTGTTGCCTTTCAGCAAAGTTCTTCCAAGAAGGAGCACCTTTTTTGTCTTACATCTTGGCCAAGAACATTCTAGGTGGCCCTTTAATGGGATGACTGGTAACCAAGAAGCCTTCTTTTATGGTAAAGCCCATTCAGCTGTGATGTTTGTCCAGGAGTTCCTCAACAAATTCTTTCCTCATCATCTGTTTGATATGACAGTTCAGCACTGATCATTCTTCTGCTTCTTCCAGGAGATTTTCTTGTATCTCTGGACCTGGTTGATGTTTATTTTCTCTTGTCTATCCATTACAGTCATCAAACGCACCTCCAATTAGCAAAAGAGAAGAAACAGTACTTATTTCTGGTACTACTTTTTGGGCTTTCAATTGGCTCCTTTGGTAGCTTTTTCATGACCAAGGTGTAAGAACATTTAATTTCCCAATTGGATGTCATTTTGGGGTGCCAGGCATTACAAGAGCATAAATTCCTGATCATCTGAAAGAACTCCCATCTTCTCCCACCTCAAGACCTGACATCTATAGGAGCAGTTTTCCAGATGGATTTGGAGTGTATTGTTCATTCCCAAAAAATGTATGGTTCGACTGATATTTACCTGTTTTGGTAATGAAAGGGGCTACAATGCCTGTTTGAGAATATTGTTATGGCTTCATGGTCAAATTGTGATAACTATGTTTGTTGTTTCTTGGGCACGTTTTCACCTAAAGTCTCTGGTGAATTACGTAGTAGCCAACTGGTCTCCCACATCCCAAAATTCAGAATTTCCTCCATTAGCTTCTCCTTTACTTTGATACTCCTTGGCTTGGTAGTTGAAGCTGGAGAGTCTGTGGAAGGATGTGTCTCTTTACGCATAGGCTCCTTGGTTCTCAACAACACCTGTCATGTAAGGTTGGGAGCCACTTTTTGGCTCTGGCAGCACAGGCCATTGGTTTAAGTTAGAGGCTCTCACATTTTCCAATCAATAGGAAGTAACTGCTGTTGCTCATGCTCTTCAGCTCTTTCTCAAGAGTTAGAGGTTGTGTCTCTCTAGGTGAGAACAGACAATCGGGTCTCCAGAGACTACATAAACTGTTGAGGTGGCACAATCTCTCTCCCTGAACAAAGTAGCTAAGGAGATCTTCAGCTTGAGGGAAGCTAATTTGATTTCCATGTCAACAGTTTATCGCCTCCCGACAGTTTAGCTCTTCCGGATGGAAAATGGGCATTCAGTCCTCCTGTGCCTCCACTGCCCATCCTCAGTATACTTTAGGCTGTATCCTCGGGTATTTCTACATATTTCTGCCCAATGAGTCACCCATCTATTGTATATCTTCTTGACTTTGAGCAATGCCCTCCTGCTCCACTTTTGTATGGTGAATCTTTGTCCTGACATGGGGGTGTAGAAGCTCGTTCTCTCTCCCCTGGCTCTTAGATGCTTTTACGCCCAGATCTCTTATTTTTTGAGTCCAGTCAAAGGTGCAACTGGAGCAGGTTCAAGTGATCCTGGTGACCTTGGTGTTGTTGCTGAGACCTTGGTTCCTGCTTCAGGAATCGACCCTGGAAGTTCCCTGAATGTTACCTTTGACCCTTCTTTGCCTATTCATCTTTCCAGTCCTGACTCTTCAGGGTCTGGAAGTCGAACGTTACTCTTCAGCAGTTAGGTTTTTCACGAGAGGTAGCCTTGGCTCTGCAACAAGATTGCTGTCCTGGTGCCTTACTATATTTTGCTAAGAATTGGACAAAGTTATGTTGGTGGTGTTCCTTTTGCGGTTTGAGAGTGTCAGTTCCCACCCTAAGGATCCGGTTGTCCAGCTCTCAGGTTTATCGTTTTCTCTGGTCTGAATTATCTGCTGTTACTCCTCTGGCTTCTCTCCTAGCAGCAAGTTTTTTCTAATTGCAGACCAGTGATACATTCTCCTTTACCCTCTTGGGATCTTCCTCTGTTTAGTGAGCTTTGTTCATGGACCTTTTTTGAACGTCTTACCCCCATTCTTTTAGACCTTTTATTGTTTAAGGTATCATTTTTGGTGGCTTTCATCTCAAAATGGCAAGTGGGAGGATTGGGGACTCTTTTCTGCCATGAACGTTATATTAAATGTTTTTGTGGCAATGTCGTTTTTCATCCTGCACCTTATTTCCCATTAAACGCTTCTTGGGCTTTTCACCTTTGTCAGCAGCTGATGCTGCCTATGGTTTGTCTCAGCCCTAAGTATAAAGAAGAATTCTTGTTATTTGGATGCACACTTAGCTCCCCCTATTTATTTTGAGAGTACTTTAGGGTTTCGATTTTCCGATTCACTTTTTGTTACATTTGGCCCTGCTGGCCGTGGAGATACAGCTGTGATCGCTATCACATGACTTTGGTTACATCTAGCCATTTCTGCTTCCTGTGGGATGTTCTGTTTTGGCCCCATTTTTATATAATTCCACCTGAGGAACGGCGGCATCCTGGGCTGCATTAAGGGGGCAGGGAGTTAGTATACATGACAGTTGTTGCACAGCCATGTGGGCTATGCCAGACACTTTTGTAAATCACTATAAAAAACTGGAATACAATATTTGAGGCTGTAACTTGCCATTTGATGCTGCATCGGTCTTATGAAGCTGTACCTGGCAGATGATGGCTGTCCCTAAGCAGGCAAGGCTATGCTTGCACTGACGAGCTGTACATTTGCATGTGATGGCCTTAACCTCGGCACATGATTGGTGAATATGACGTTGTTGTAGAACATATTATTGCAATGCCAGGCATTACATGATTGTCCCTGGGCACGTGAGTCTGACCCGTAATTATGACAACAGCACCTAGGAGTGTGTACCTGGTATATGATGGCATAAACAGTGGCCTAAGGTGGTAGTGATGACCAAACATTTCGCTTCTGGTCTATCACGGCCGCATCTCCAGCGTATCAAGGGTGTAATTGTGGCAGACAACTCTTCGAATAAATCAATAAATAAAGCTAGACCTGTTGACTTTGTCAGTGCTTGTTTATTTTGAAATGATGGTTCATTTTTTATTGGATTGAATTGGGATAATTCCGTGCATCTGCAATGAGAACAAGATGATGTTGCGCAAGAGTTTATACAATATAATTTTATTCTCATTGATGATGCACTACAAGAATTAGGACTTTAGATGTAGCCATTTTGACAACTCATCCACTTTTTCTCTGGTCCTGCATACACCAACACATCTCAGCTGTTGCCGTACTTTCCCTCACCACTGGATGTCAGTGCAACACTAATGCCTTTCTACTTCCTTTTCAAGGAATCCTCTTCCTGTTGACTCGAGGTCATATCAACAAGTCACCCTCTGAGGTATATTCAGTACAGCCCAAAAAAATAATGGATAACGTAGTACCAAATGTGTTGAAGAATCAGATGAGAGCACTGTGACAAGGCTGCCTCCACTACTAGATAATTACGTCATAATAGCACTATCTATGACTGATTATTGCTCATGCCCTCTTATGCTTCGAATTGCTCGTCTTTCGTGCAGATGTGATTTACCATGGAGTAAATGGTGGGGGTGACATTCGCTAGCGATGTGCAATTCATTTTTGACAACAGTAGCTATCTTAGAGGAATTGTCTCTGCTGGCGGCGGCAGTGCTGAGCGGCCTCTGTAATGTTTCTTTTTGAGAGGATAGTGACCTCTGAACAAGCCCAAAGACAAGTGCACCTCATCTCGCCTGTTAAAGATATCTAGAAGAGGTTCATGCGAGGCTATGTAAAGACAGGTAAAATAATACAGAGAGAGTGCCAGGTATGTTATCCCTGTCCACTTACACCTCTCCATTCATCACTCCCAGGCTTTTATCCCCTCTGCAAGATGAAAGTCTTTCAAGTTGAGGTTACCCCTGTCACCGGTATGAGCTATCGTGATACTATCGCCCTCTCAGTGTTCAGAAGAGTGTGCAAAAACAAACTCTGCTTCCACCCCCGGGGCCGTCACTTTTGTGTTAAAACCCTTCCTTTTGTCCACTGTTCTTTTGAAGCAAAATGCCACATTCTCTTGTTTTCCAGCTCGCCTGCAGAAAGAGGAGCCACAAAAGAGTTTAGTTATCGTTATTCTCTCAGGCGGAGTGGTACATTGGTCCACCAATGCGAGGGGCCACTGCACCCCTGTCATGGTTGTCTCTTACTTACTACCGGAAGAGGAATAGGGGCCAATTTTCCTTCACTTCATTCTGACCGGTGGTACCTTTGCCACGGCACTGGCAGCGTGGCCCAAACTGCACAGTTTGAACACCTCGCTTAATATGGAGACAAAGGTGGCCTGACCTATAAGTTACTTTGTAACCAACTTGCAGCTGTGAAAAACTGGTGGGGTTGAGGTAGAGTCGTTCACACACGAGGAATAAAGTGAACGTCTCTTTCCCAGGCCTACCAGCCTTCTGTTCCAAATATTCGGTTTTCCTAGTAAGCAGGCGCGCTCCTTGCTATCTTTTAATCAGTTTCTGGCTTTTGCAGGCACAGGCCTACATTTTGCCTTGAGCTCAGTTTTTTCCGGGCCGTTTTCCCTGCTTCTCGTTTGATAGCCTTGCTGCCGCTTCCAGTATCGCCGCCGCACAAACAACAGGTGCACCCGAGCACCGTCCTCTCTGTTTACCCTGCGAGCAGAGTTAATGTTTTACAAGGTCCCGGTCGCACCTGTGCTGCTGCCTCGGGGAGAAAAACAGCTTTGTTCGCAGCCCAACGTATACACTTCAGCACTTGGGGACGCTTGATCTGAGCTCTGGAAACAGCTACGCGTTTGCTTTGCTGGGTTATAAACTGTTACAAGCTACCACAGAGGGCATTTGCCTGGTTGGATTCCCCCCAGGCTCTTATTTTGGTTGAACTCTAGGTGTACTGCTGTGAGGTCACAGTGAGCATGGTTGTATCAGCCGTTAGGTTTCACAGTCGCAAACAGCAGAAGGTGTCGCTGGTATGTGGTTTGTGCAATCGTTGCTTGTACTAACATGGGCTAAAGGTTGGGCGTATTGTAATATGCCTACAGTCATATTTGTACATACATGCCAAAAGACTCGAATCAGGCGGGAGTTTCCCGATATTGAAAGCCCAACATAGCTTAATTTTGCTGCAATCTGCAATGAATGACAATGGGGATAATGTCTCTCTGTCTCTCTCTCTCTTTCTCTCTCTCTCTCTCTCTCTATATTTATATATATATATATTTTTTTTTTTTAAAGAAAATCTCCCTCTTTCTCGTTTTAAAATGTTGGCATGTATGTTTGTGTAACAAGATGTTGGGCTGGGCTTTATAACACATAATGAACCTCCTGGTACCGATGGCGGAAGTGGACAGTTGTAGCAGTAACCTACCTGTCAGCAGAGCACTTTTAACTCACAACAGGCTTGTGCGGCTGTGTGTTGATCAGGAGAGCTTCTCTACCTGTGTTGGGGGGAAAGTGGGGCTCTGGGAGTGTGGCAGGTGGATTAGATCACGGGACCTCCCGCCAGCCTGGGTGTTTTCTCTTGGAATGTTCACGGGATGCACCATCTAAGAAGATCAACATATTTTACACAAATCTGGGAGGAAAATATGATTGTTTGCTTTCAGGAGACTTGGCAGGCGGGGGAATTAGCTAACTTAAGTGGTTTTAGGCAGTTTGCAAAGCTGGAAGAAAAAGTTGGATTTGGGTGTTTAGTAAGGCGGATTGCTGACTTTGGTGTCAACTAAATATATTAAACGGGCAAGCATAATTCAGACTAAGGGGGTCATTCTGACCCTGGCGGTAATTACTGCCAAGGCGGAGGTCGGCGGTAGCACCGCCAACAGGCTGGCGGTGCACCGCTGGGCATTCTGATCGCGGCGGTTCAGCCGCGGCCAGAAACGGAAAGTCGGCGGTGTACCGCCAACCACCCCCTACCGCCATCCGGTTCCTGGCGGTTCTCCCGCCAGGAACAGGATGGCGGTAGGGGGTGCCGCGGGGCCCCTGGGGGCCCCACGGAGAATTTCAGTGTCTGCTTTGCAGACACTGAAATTCGCGACGGGTGCAACTGCACCCGTCGCACCTTCCCACTCCGCCGGCTCCATTCTGAGCCGGTGTCCTCGTGGGAAGGGGGTTTCCCGCTGGGCTGGCGGGCGGACTTTCGGCGGTCGCCCGCCGGCCCAGCGGGAAAGCCAGAATGACCGCCGCGGTCTTTTGGCGGGAACCGCTTGGCGGGCGGCGACCGCCGTCCGCCGCGGTCAGAATCACCCCCTAAATGTGTTTGGATCTTGGCCTGCCACCTCCAACTGCAGGGCGGGTACTGGGTAGGAACCATTGGAGTGAAAGCATTGCTCCTTTCAGGGCTGGGACAGAGGGAGAAGGTGATACCTATGGAGCTATCCTTCCCTAAATGTCAGACCACCAGAATTGACAAGAGATGTATTATACTCTTAAAGCAATTCCAGGACATTAAAGATCTTGGGGTTGGGAAGGCACCTGCAATCAATGTCCTGAATTAGTACTCCAAAATCATTAAAGAGGCAGTTAATTGCCTAACCCCAATAGTTAGGCAGTGTAATTCACACGTTGGAAAGGAAAGCTCACATTCTGCATCTATTTAGCCCTGGTTTACTCAAGAATGTTTGTGTTTGAGGGACCATCTAAGGAAGGCTAGTCTGTCGAGGGCAGACCCAGAGGGTACTAGTGAAAGTGAAAGTTATAGTGAGAAAAAAAAAGAAATATGCTGCACTTATTAAAATAAAGAAATAGGGCTGTTATCAGGCAAATTGGGATTTAATGATCCATACCCTGCAGGCCAAAGATCTGAAAAAGTTTTGGCAGTTAGGGAGGACATGGCAAATCAAGAGAACCTATAAGGTGTGTGGTCCCAGAAAATCCCTGGGTTGCTTACCTAAGTGACATCTATGAGACTGGAGAGGAAGATCAGAAAGGAAGGTGGCCTACACTGGAGGAGGCTTTATTGGAGTCTTTTTCGGAGGTCTCCTTACTGAAATGTATAAACTCCTTAAAACTAAGGCAGCAGGACTGAACAATCTACCGACCATTGTTATAAAATCTAACCCTAAGTAGTAGGCTTGTTTCTTTTCTAAAGTCTTTGTTTTTGTAACAAAGATGGGAAGCTTTCCGCTAAGTTGGAAGGGCGCAATAATTAAGCCCATCCGCAAGAAAAAAGAACTGGACGACCCAAGGAATTATCGCTTAATAAGTCTGCTCGATGTAGGATCTAAATTGTATTCCAAGGTGATTATACAGTCCCTGAAAGATTGTCTCGAGAATCAGAATTGTGTCTGGATGGCACAAGGAGGTTCTAAACATGGTCACTCTATGATAGACCATTGTTTCAGTCTGTGTGTGCTTGGGCAGAAGGCAATGGAAAACGACAGGAAACCTCTTTTGTTGTTTTGTTGATTTCAGCTTAGCTTCGACCTGGTGGACCACACTATCCAAGGATACACTTTTTTATCTGGCTATCCCCAGTAGCATATTTGTAATCCTTCAGGAATTTCATTGACAAATTTGGGTCCAAGTAGAATTGGACTTAAACGTGAATTTGTCCACAAGAATCGAGCTGGGTAATGGTCTAAGGCAAGGTTGCGTTTTGGCTCCCACATTGTTTTCTCTGTTTTTAGCAGATTTTCCTAATGCCTTTGATAAAACAAAACCCTTTTTGCCAAAAATGGAGGGTAGGCATACATTGTGCCTCATCTATGCAGACCATTTATTCATTTTAGATCTGACTTAAGTGGGCCTTCAGAGGAAGCTGGAAACGTTTCAATTCATATTGTGCGGCTAAAAAGTTAAAGGTTAATTTGGAGAAAACAAAAATAATCACGTTTGGGAAAACACCGAAAGCATACAGGTGGATGATAGATAATGATGTGGTGGAGGTGGTAACCTCACACAAGTATCCAGTAATGTTGTTGCTGAATAATAAATTACTTTGGACCCTTCATAAAGAAATGGTGGAGGCATATGCATTATATAATATAGGAAGCCTAGTAAAATTGAAAAAATACATGTGGTGTTCCATCTCTGTCCCAGGTATTTGCAGCTTATAATGCTATTGCCAACTCAATGCCTGTATGGGCAGAATTGCTGACTTTAAGCACAGGGGCTAGCTTGGAGAGGTGTGAGGGTAAATGCCTGAAAAAATTGTTAGGGCTGACCAAAAAGCACTATGTGCCTGGCGATATGCTTGGAAGGGAACTTGCAGGCATGGAATTTCTTAGTCTTTAAGACTACCATACGCTTCTGGGATAAGCATGGAACTCAGAAAGTCAAAAAGTGTCAAGACTTTGCGCTCTGGAAATCTCAAGAAGGAAACTAAAATAGGCTGTTCTTCTTAAAAAAAAGAATAATGAAAATCGCAGCAATGTTGAAGGTGGGCAAATTTAGAGTAACAGAGGCATCCCACTTATCGAAAGGGGAACTGCGAGAGGCCTGAAAGAGAGAGAGAATCTAGTACAACACACCCTAATTATGTTGCAGGGAAATCCTCTGCGAGTTATATGCTAGAGTCTTGGGACAACTTAAGGTGGTATCCATATATATATATATATATATATATATATCAGCATTTCCAACCCCCCCAGATCTGCAAGCTATTATTTAAATTACGGGTGGCGCTGAATTTCCAGTATTTAAAAGGGTCTGTATTTAATGCATTTCTTGACT
This sequence comes from Pleurodeles waltl, assembly GCF_031143425.1. Taxonomy (NCBI): domain Eukaryota; kingdom Metazoa; phylum Chordata; class Amphibia; order Caudata; family Salamandridae; genus Pleurodeles; species Pleurodeles waltl. The sequence continues at coordinate 178,299,457 of NC_090437.1, forward strand.
TTACAAATTATTGCACCTGTGGGTGACAAATCCAAATGTTCACTTTGTTTTAGACTGCCTGCGCTTTTATAGGATACTACATCAGATTATAAACCTGCTCTCTTTAAAATGTGGTATCTGTCATCGTAATGAGGCATTGGCACTTCTCACAAACATGAAGTACTTTGATGTGCCCTGTGCATTAGCACATTTCTTAAAAACAGGGTTGGCCTAGAACTATAGTAGAGATTAATATTCGTCAATACAGGTTGAATTTTATGTTGAGTTATGGGAGGAGGGTGGCCACTTAGTGATTTTAGGTCATATTGTTAAAGTGATCAAGTGTGGGCTGTTTTAAATTATTTTTTAACAATTGTGCATTGGTTTGGGGGTGGTTGGGTGTTTTATTTTGTGTGAGTATGTTGTTTTATAGACATGTGTCTAAACAATAAAGATGCTTTTTTTTCACTAACTCATGAAAATGGAGTCCGGACCCTTACTCCAACAGCACTGTAAATCCATTGCCAGAAACAGAGGCAGGGCCACCCAAACTAAGACTACTATTTTGCTTGTAAGTTTCTGTCTGTTCTGAGGCATCGACCTGGGTGGGCGTCCTCATGTACTTGGGTCCTTGAGTGCACTTGCAACACCACAGGAACTTAGGATGTGGGACACTTATCTCAATGAGAAGAACCCACACTAGAACCCATCTACTTCAGGGCACACTTTCGCAACAGAAGAAAAGTCCTGTCCAGACTTTGCAAAAAACTCACCACATAGCTACTTTCAGGTTCTGCTAGTTTGTGATCAGACAACTTCCAAACCTCATGCAGCCAAGAGGACATCCAATGTGCTGCATTCATGAATACTGATACTGTTTTCATTAAGTCGGCTCTGCTACAGCTATGTCATTAGAGTCATCTGAGGACAAGGAAAAGGGATTATTTTCATCTAAACGTGCAAGGTTAAAGAATGATTAACATACGAGGTAAAACTGGGTTTCAATGATGTATTTGCCAGTGATAGCTTCTTATTCTGTCTGACAAGCAGTGCATTGCTTAATTTGAGCCGGTGGTTTCTGGTGTTCATCACTGGCAGTTAATTGTCAACACTTATGACAGTATGCCACACGGTTGTGCTGTTTGTCTAATTTAAAGATGAGCTCAACAACTGCACTATATTACTTCAATATACATTAAAAATACTTGCCATTCAAGCCGTTCTTGTAGCTTTGGTGGCCTGGAATAGTCAGAATTGTCACACTTGTAGAAGTGTGAAGGTTAATAGCTGTGTTGGTACTGTCATTGGCAGCACTGTCAGAGGCAATGGGAGGTGCAAGCAGCAGTGGCCTCTTGACAAGGGCCCTGGCTCTTGTTTTTTTTTTTACAAATTAAGCACGGTGGCAGTGTTAATAAATGGGAAAAACAAAGCACCTAACCTTGCGCCGTGCATGACATTCGGCTGTGCACAGAGGTGGTTGCCCGCAAGGCCTGGCTTGTGGCCAGACCCCGCAGCCAACCCCCCTAACCAGCCAAACCCACGCTGCACACAACCCTTTGGCCGTGTTTAGGGGGAGTTAGCCTGGGTGTGAGAATAGGTGCGAGAGGGTGCATTTGGGGGTTAGAGTGGCTGTGAGAGTGTCTGTCTGGGTGTGAGAGTGGGTGCATCAGTGTCTGTGTGGGTCTGTGAGTAGGTGAATGAGGGTTTCAGTGGGTCTTTGAGTGGGTGTGTGAGAGTCTGAGTTAGTCTGTGAGTGGGTGCGTGAGTGTCTGAGTGGGTCTGAGATACGAGGACTTGAATCTTCTTACTAAGTGATATTTCAAGAGCTTTACCAGCAGGCCAGAACGCTCAACTTCACTGTGAGGGTCTGTGACCTTAACCTTTAGTCATAGGTCATTCCAGACTGTGATGTCGCTCTCTCTCACTCTCTCTCTGTCTCTCTCTCTCTCTCTGTTCCATCCCATTATGGGATGGAAGAAAGAGAGTGGGATAGTGATAGGAACGTGGGGGGAGCCCCAAGGTCCTGGCGGTCCTAGCCGACTCCCTACATACTGCGGGAGCTGGCATTGCTCTGACAACAAGGGAACTGCATTAAAAAGCAGTGCTTGTGGAAGCAATATTTTCATCTGTTTTCCATGAAGGCATATTTGCGTGCCGGGGGGACAGATGAAAAGACCACTTTCTGTCAGCAGGAGCTGTTTGACAGCATCCGATGTCAGAAAGTTGACTTAGTTTTCTTTTGCTTGGTGGGAGCTGTCAGCTCCCACCAAGCAGAAGCAAACAGCTATGTCCTAGGGGTGTGCACTAGCCGGAGCCAGCTCTAGGGGGTAGTGGTCCTCAGGGCCATCATTAGCTCCACCAGGGGGCCACACAACATTACCCCGGGGAGGTTGCAGTCCCCGGGTCTCTGCAACAGACCCCCTTCACTTTTGTTATTGTAGCCCCGGGGAGGTGGTGGTTCCTGGGGCTGTGGGGGGACCGGGCAGGACCCCACCCCATATTCTGTTTTCCAAAGTGCCCAGGGAGGTGGTGGTCCCCGGGGCTGGGGTGCGCGGCCCCCCTGCATTCAGTGTGAGAAGTGCCCCAGGGAGTTGGTGGTCCCTGGAGCACACAAACAATGCAATTTGGCCTGGGGAAGTGGTGGTCCTTAGGGCTGTGGGGGAAGCTGTTGGGCCTCCTCTACAACAATGGCCTCCCCTACAACAACAATGGAATTTGCCCTAGGGTGGTGGTGGTTCCCGGGGTATGCGGGGGCATGCAGCTCCCCCACACATATTTACTAATCACCTCGGGGAGGTGGTGGTCCCTGGGGATGCGGTGGGGCAGCCCCCCCACACCAACGACCCCAACACTGCTGCTCTCAACCTCGCAAACTGGATCACTACCTTCGCAGACTAACTCGCCCCCCTCAGAAAAAACATCACCACCCGCAACATCAAGAACGCCCCCTGGTACATCACTGGACTCCAAGCGTAAATGCCGCAAAGCAGAGAAAGCCTGGTGACAGGAACCCTCAACCACCAACTTTTCCACCCTCAAAACCTCCATTCGCAATCACCCCCAACTCATACGCACCACCAAAAGAGCATACTACAAGGGACACATAGACAGTAACTCCCTCAACAGCAAAGAACTCTTTACCATCATCAAAGAGCTATCCAAACCCAAAGCCAACAACATAGACCCCACGCACACACAACTCCTCTGCGACTCCATCTCAAACCATTTCCACCGCAAAATTCTAGACATGCACAACAGTTTCAAACCACACACACCCACCACACACACCTCCGACTCGTCCAACACAGACTCCCCACACCACCCCCAACCTACTAATCACCTTGGCCCCAACCACCGACGAAGAAACTGAAAAAACAATGAATTCCATCCACTTTGGATCCCCCTCCGACCCCTGCCCCCATCGCATTTACAACAAAGCCAGCCCAATCATTGCCCCCAAGCTTTGCGACATAATCAACAGCTCATTCGACACCACCACCATCACAGACCTTCACAGACCTCTAAAAGCACACAGAAGTCACCGCACTCCTAAAAAAGCCCAAAGCCGACCCTGACGACCTCTTCAACTACCGCCCCATCTCTCTCCTCCCTTTCCCCGCCAAGGTTTCTGAGAAACTAGTAAACACCTGCCTGTCCCACTTCCTTGAGGAAAACAACACACTCGACCATCCAACGCGCTACCACAGGAGGCAGATCCTTCTCCTACCTCGCCCCCAAGGCCTGGAACTCCCTTCCCACCAACCTCAGCAAGACCCAAAACCTCCTGCTCTTCAGAAAGAACCTCAAGACATGGCTGTTCGAACAGAGACCCTCCTCCCCACCCCCCTCACCCCCCCCCAGCGCCTTGAGACCCTCATGGGGGAGTAGCACGCTCTATAATTTTTTTGAGTGATTGATTGAGCATTCTATTCTCAAGAGTGCTCTGGGGAGGTGGCGGTCATTGGGGCAGCTGAGGGCCACGTGCTCCCCCCACATTCTATCTCCAAAGTACCCCAAGGTATTTGCAAAAGTGCCAAGGAAGGTGTCGGTCCCCGGGGCTGTGGGGGAGGGGTGCGTGCCCTCCCCCTGCATTCAGTGTAAGAAGTGCTCCAGGCAGGTGTTGGTCCCTGGGGCTGTGAAGGCCTCACCCTCGCAAAAAATGGAATTTGCACCGGGTAGGTGGTGGCCCCTGGTTTGTAGGGGAGCTGCGCGGCCCCCACACATATTTTACTAATCGTCCCGGGGAAGTGGTGGTCCCTGGGTCTGTGTGGGAGGCCGTTGGGCGTCCCCCATACAAACAATGGAATTTGCCCTAGGGAGGTGGTCCCCAGGGTCCGGGTCACGCGGTCCCCTGTGCATAATTTACAAATCGCCCTGGGAAGGTGGTCATCCCTGGGGCTGTGGGGGAGGCTATCAGGCCTCCCCCACACAAGCAATAGAATTTGCCCTGGGAAGGTGGTGGTCCCTAGGGTGTGGGGGGCGCGTGCGCGGCCCCTCCACAATCTACTTACTTATCGACCCGGGGATGTTGCATCTCCCGAGGCTAATGGAAACTGCACCCCCCCTCATTATTAAAGTTGCCAATGCCTCCGGGACCTGGCCCACTCGAGGGCTAATAAGGAAAGGGTGGAAGACCACCTTTAAAAAAAAAAAAAAAAACAATCTCTGAAAAATCAGCGGATCTGGATACGTGGATTTTTAGCCTTTTAAAAAAAAATGTTTTTTAGCCATCACGGGGTACTTCAGGGATCCCAGCACCAGAGCTAAGGGGTCAGGGGTACCCTACCCTGGACCCTCTTCTTATTTTATACATTTTTGGGGGGGACTCGGCTGAAGCTGAGTCCCAAGATGGCTGCCAACACTTCCTTGTTCTCAGATATCTACACGGGGACAGATGGATCCACGAGGATCCACGTCCCTGTAGATTTATATTTTTGTGCCTTGAATAGCTCCAAAACTACTGGATGGATTTACACCAAATTACAAAAATCTTGCTTTCAGGTCCAATATCTAGCTTTCTGTCAAATTTTATGTAATTCCGTTCAGCAGTTCGGGCTGTAGTTCTGTTCAAAATTGTGAAAAATCCCATTAACATAAAATGGGGAAAAACTGTTTTGGGGCCTCCCCTTGTTGTCGGCCTCGACTTGACAGATCTCCTTGAAACTTTCAAGACAGCAGCTGAACTGACCAAAGTATACGTTTTGAGAATTTTGTGAAGATTCATCAAACTGTGCCAAAGTTATTGGCAAAACAAAAAACCCTCCTTCTATGGTAAAAATATTACCTATTGGCGATCGTCACTTGGAAAGTTTTGGGATGATCTGTCAAGCAGGGGCCGAGAAAAAGTGGGGGGGTAAAAAAATGTGCTTTTCTAATGTTAATTCCTGTGGGGATTTTGAACAAGCCTACAACCCGAACCACTGGATGGAATTACACTACATTTGGTAGAAGGTTATCTCTTGGTCCAGAAAGCACCCTTTTCTTTATTTGGTGTAAATCTGTTCAGTAGTTTTTGAGAAATTAAAGAAAATCCAAATTTGTATATAAAGGGACATGAAGGCTCTGCGAACCCTCCCAATCTTGTGCCCAGATCTGATTGGCTGCCAACACTTCAACAAGGAAGTGCTGGCAGTCATGGTGGGATTCGGCTTCAGCCTAGTCCAGGGAAAAAGGTAAAAAAATAAGAAAGAGGTCCATGGTAGAGTCATGCTGACACCTTAGTTCTGGTGCTGGGGTCCCTGAAGGACCACCCAGGGATTAAAAAGCATTTTTCCAAAATGTTGCCACGAATCTGTCCTGAAAATTAATAAAAGGACAATTGTGGGCTCCTGCGCTTGTTTTGTAAACAGCCCCCAGGTGGGCCAGGTCCCAGGCGCAATTACATTTTGAATGGAGGGGCTGCCCTCCCACCACAGCCCCAGGAACTGCCACCTCCCCAGGGATTTTTAACAAAATGGATGTAGGGGGCTGCCCGGCGCACCGCAGCCCTGGGGACCGCAACCTCTCTGTGGCTTTAAACAAATATAAGGTGGGGGAGCCACTTGACCCACCCCACAGCCCCAGGGACTACCACCTCTGCTGGGCTTTAGGCAAATATAAGGCAGGGGGGCCACTTGCTCCCCCTGCACCCTAGGGACTGCCACCTCTCCAGGGCTTTAAACTAATATGATGCAGGCGGCGTGTGGTCCCCTGCAGCCCCAGGGGCCACCACCTCCCCTGGTCAATACTGGCTGGAGGGGTGCCTCGTTAGAGCTGATAGCTCCCACCAAGCAAAAGCAAACAAAGCCCACTTTCAAACAGCTCCCGCTGGCTGAAAGCAGAGTTTTCGTCTGTTTCCCTGCACGCAAATATGTGTGCAGGGAAATTTATGAAAACATTGCTTTTTAAAGCAGCTCACTACTTGTGGGAGCGATGCTGGGTCCTGCAGAACGTGGGGAGCCGGGTAGGACCTCGGGGCCTTCAGCCCACCTACACACATAGTGAGGTGGAAGAGAGAGAGAGAGAAAGAGATTGTCATTACAATGGTATTTCCTTGCAATAACTTAAAATAGTACGACTAGCAAGATGTTTGGTACGAATGATATACTTACGTTGGGATGCAGAGCAGAACATTGTCACTTCTGGGCTAATGGTCAAGGTCATATGCTGTCACTCATTGGGCTGAAGGTTCAAATTCTAGTATCGCTTGGCAGTGTGTTTGTTTATTTACTGGTGTTTTGACTGTTAATCCTTTCTAGTGGTGGAACATTCATGTTTCTTTTCAATCACATGTGTGGGGTTTGCCACAAATTTGCAGAGGATCTGAGAATCCACAGCAAAAGTGAAAAGTAGTGCGGTCTCCCACCGTTGTTTTTTTTAAGCCCCCGGGGTGGGCCAGGTCCCGGGGAGAAGAAATATTTATAGTTTGGGGCAGGGGTGGCACACATGACTCCCCTGCCCAGGCTGTTTTCGGCCCGGGGACCCTATCTCCTGCAGCCCGACGCATATATAAAGGGTGGGAATGCAGTCTTTCTCCCTGGGCCACTTTTGGCCCCGGGGACCCAATCCCCCGGGGCCTGGCCGCATATGTGAAGAGTGAAGGGGTACATGGCCCCCTACACCAGGCTGCTTTCGGCACCAGGGACCCCATGCCCCAGGAGTCAACCGAATTGGTAAAAGGGAAGGGGCACGTTGTCCCCCCCCAGGCCACTTTTGGCCATGGGGAACCCATCCCCCGGGGCCTGGCTGAATTGGTGAAGGGGGAGGGGGCATGCAGCCTTTCTACCCAGGCCTGTTTTGGCCCTCGGGCTCCATCCCACAGGTCCCAGCTGAATCTTTAAAGGGAGGAGAGGCCATGTGGTACCTCTCTCTGACCCATTAATGGCCCTGTGGACCCGTATCCCCCTTGGGGCATAGTGGTTTCCCTGCCTGTGCTAACCTAGGTTTGCTAGTGCTTGGCGGGAGCAATGTCAAGTCTCCCACCAAGTAGGAGCAAACACCAAACCCACTCCCAGCGGGCAGGAGCTTGAAAAATGCACCTGCCTACTGGGAGGGGACTTTAGATCTGTTTCCCTGCCCACACTGATGCAGGCATGGAAACAGATCTAAATATTGCTCCCACCTGCAGGGAGTAGCATTTTTAACAGATACCTGTGGGCGAGAGCACTGCCAGCTCCCGCTGGATGCGGGGAGCCGGCTGGGGCTGCTGGGGTCTTGGACCTGTCCCCGTAGCCCCCTCCCATAGTGTGGTGGGTGCTCTGGGTGATGGGGTTCCAGGGCCGTAATAGGCCTGGAGAGGAGGGCCCTATGTCCCCCTGCTCTTTAAATATCTTGCTGGGTCTGACAGATGGGGTTCCTGGGATAAAAAATGTCCCAGAGAGGGTGCCCAGTGTCCCACTCATCCTACAAATGCCACCAGAGCCTGGGGTATGGCGTCCCCAGGCCCAAAATTGGCCTGGGGAGGGGGGGCCTTGTGCCTCCCTCCCCTTAATTTTATATAGTGGTCCTGGTGGATGGGGACCCCAGGGCCTACCAAACTGGGGGAGGGGGTCCATGCGGCCCCTCTCCTTTAATTTTAACAGTGGCTCTGGGGGATCAGGGTTCCAGGACCCAATAACACACAGGGGTCCACGTGGCCTCCTCCCCTTTAATTTTAAATGTGGCCCTGAGGTATGGGTCCTCAGGGCGTAAGGAGGCTAGGGGAGGGGGGCCATGTGGCCCCTCCCCTTTGAAATATATTTGGCCCTGAGGGATAGGGTCCCTAGGGCCACAGTAGGTTCCGTGAGAGCTCCCTCCTTTTTAAAAAAAAAAAAGCCCTGGGGTCCTCATGGCCAAGGATTGCGGCCAGCCCGCTGCTGCAGTGTTGACTGCATTTGGGCAGGTTGGCTACAGGGCCTGGCCGCAAGTTGTCGCAGGTCATGTAAAAATCAATATGAAATTTACCAAATACCAAAAAAAAAAAATCTCATGGATACTTAAATATCATAGATTGGTGTATCACTTTTCCTATTGTTCACGCATGCTGTGATCGATTCTTGAGATAGGCGAATGCTGGGTTGTCCCATTCATCTCCAAAAAGAGGAAAAAGTGAATTATCTTTGTTTTAATCATCCGGCCCTTCCGTCCTCATGCAGGTCTCCTCGAGGCGCCTGTACATTGTGATGAGGTCAGACCGAAATGCTCCCACATTGAAGAGAAGGGAGTTTTATTTCTGTCTACAGTCCTCGAATATTTGGGGAAAGTGTTTGTGAGTCTTGCTGTAGTTGTGGCAGAGGAAAGAGTGAAAATACGAGCATCTCAGAGCGCATGCGTGATATGATTTTCCACGGCGCTAGTAAAAGGGGGCATTGACTGATGGGGAGCTTCAAAAGACCGATGACCAACAGTGTTTCCATATAGCTCCTGTTTTTGGTCGTTCTGCAAAAGGTTAAGTTATTGCTTTCGCCCTCCAGATACAATCTCACATAGCACTTCAGTATCATTGTTTTAGTTAAAAACAAAGCTGTCAGAATCAAGCCGTCTTTTTGACAGAAATCCAACCACTCAGAAAGGATTTAGAATTTATTAAATCTCTAGTTGTGCAAAGTAGCAAATGTAACACGATGAAGCAAGTACACATAAGACACCAATGCTTATTACAAGAGAAAATACATTTTTGAAATACATATACTGTGAAATAAAAAAAGATAGAGATAATCTACCTGAAAAAAACAGTGGTGAATAAGGCAAAACAATCAATGCAATTAGAAAGGAGGAATGCAGAAAAGCTAATGATTGAGAGCTAACTGACCCCTTGGATTAAAGGATTATTGCCAGATCATCTAAGCCAAAGCACTCGCGCACCTGGACTTTAAACAGCCTGGGAGCATTTCATTAACTTTTGCTATTGTGGAGACGTCCGTGGTGTTAGCTTAGGCGTGAGTGTCCATCAGTTAGTTTTTATGCAATCTAAAAGGCTTTTGGGTTGATCCCTTGAATATTTTATGAATGGTTATGGTACATCTGTCATTAAGCCCCTTGGCAGAAGATTAAAGTTAGGAACATGAAGGAATTTTTCCTTAGTGCTCGGGTAGACAGTGGTTAGTGGACTGAGTTTGTGGTGGGTGCTGTCAGTTGCCACTGGTGTTCCAGGCCTTCGGTTTCCATTGCACTTCCATTGGATATTCTGCTTACTCCCACCAGTGCCGTTACAAAACTTGAGCACCACCCCCCTGCAAAATACCTGGAGGGGGCCCCCTCCCCCTGGACCTAGGCTGGGTGCACTGTGTACTGTGCTGAGGGTGTCCCCTGGAGCTAGCCCCCCCGCACTGCGGGGGCCTTTGTTACGCCATTTACTCCCATGTGGCTCTGCAAAGGTAATGATGGCGAGTAGTCCAGGGAAGGGTGGCCGACTTCATGTCTAGCCAAAGCTATTGCTTTTAAAAACCAATCGTTTTTATTCAGTGGCGGCCGGCAGCTTTAGGAGTTAGGAGGGAGGGGGGCGGGCGGGCCGCACACACACACACACACACTCATTCTTTCACACACAGACACGCATGCACACACGCACATCCATTAACAACACTCATACCATTCAAACATGCACGCACGCACCAAACATTCATTTTAAATCACACACACTCATTCTTTCACACACGCACACACATCCATTAACAACATTCATACCATTCAAACATGCACGCATGCACCAAACATTCATTTAAAAAGATCGCACACACTCATTCTTTCACACACGCACATCCATTAACAACACTCATAACACTCAAACATGCACGCGCGCACCAAACATTCAATTTAAAACATCACACACATACACACACACACACACACACTTACCTTCAGCCTCCAGGTCTCAGGAGGGTTGGGACTGCTGCCTTCCCTCGTAGGTCAGCCAATGAGGGAAGGCAGCAGTCCCAGGCTTGTCACAGAGTGGGATGGGGTCAGTGAGACTGCTGACCCCACCCCACTCTGTGACGAAGTGTCACTAGTTGACACTCGCCCTGGGCACTTCAGGGCTTAAACCTGAAGCGCCCAGGGAGAGTGTCAATTGGTGACGCTTTCCTCGTCACCAAGGGGAGGGCCTCAAGGCACCTTTGCTGAGCCAAGGAGGTCACGCCCATAGGAGCTGTGACCTCCTCAGCCCAGCAAAGTTCAGCTCAGGCAGCCAGGAATGTGCGCAAATCGCGCATATGTTTGCTCCCGGCTGCCTGAGCTGAACATTGAGAGTGTCTGTCAGGCTGACCTTTGTTCAGCCTGACAGACACTCTTCATGAGGGGCAAAAGGTGGGGGGGGAGCGTGGCCCCTCCGCCCTAAAGGATGGGCCACCACTGTTTTTATTTACTCCAGAAAAGCTAGGGTAGTTAAAATGGAAAACAGCAGAACAACCAAGAAGGTTCTAGCACCCTTTGATGTCAAACTACAACTTCTAGCATCTATAGCGCTTACCCTATGTTAAGAATCTATACTCAGAATACAATTAGGGGCCTACGGGCAATGGTGGTCTCTAGGACTGGAATCGAGTGCTCTCGACTGTCTTCTGAAACAGTAGGGTCCAGTGGCTTTGTTTACAGTCTCCACTTAATTAAGTTAAAGGTGCCAGCTGCAATACCGCCATGATCCCGTTATGTGTGGCACTTGCATGTAGTCTTCAACAAAGAAATTGTGAGAGGCAGATTCTCATAAACCTTCACCTTTTAGTCTGTTTCTTCAAAATTTTCTTGATTGTGATTTTGCAAACCAAATTGGTGAATGAGTTAATATTATATGTTTATTTCAACGCAGTGGTTTTTGGCCCATATTCATTTAGGTTCTTTTTTTTTAATGTTATCTAAAAAACTCTACCTTTCCTCCTGCTGTTTTCCTATGCCGATTTTAACCTTTTCAAGTATTTTCTTATTAACATGCTTGCACAAGGCCTCCAAAACTCCCGCTCTTGTCCCTTTTCTTTTTTCTCTTTAATCTCTCCTCCTTCCCCTTTTTGGCTTTTCCACCCCCTACTATTCCCTTACTCTTCATACTTTTTCTCATTTTTTATATGTGTGTGGGGGTGAAGGTACTGGCAACCTTTCATCTCTTTTTTTCTTTTACTGCTATCTCTTGTTCTGTTCTCCAGAGCCCAGTCGATTATACCCACCTTGCCTATTTGTTTTACCTCCTCAATCTTCGCCCCATGAAGTGACCCCCTTCCACTTTTTTGTTTATAACAGGATGTGATACTACCCTCCCTTTCTGTAACCATTGTATCGTCTCAATGGAAATAAGAAAAAAACACTACAACGCTAAAACTTTTAATTCGGCATCAACATACAAGTCTCTATTTATCTTCTGAATGTGGAATTTGAAACTGTCCATAAGGTTTTCTTCCTAATTTATATCATTTTCAAGAGTCTTTTCTAAAAAAATCACAAAATCCGCCATTCAGTGGGTTGGGTTTGCCAATCTGACAATCACCAAACTATTTTTTTGTCTGAATGCACTTAATGCATGCTGTGACTCATCTGTCCGTTGCCCTATTTTTTCAAGAAGCCTGAAAAATTGTGTACATTTGAACCTAGGCTGCTGAGAATCGGCCAGCATTGATCACATGATCAAAATGTCATCAACACCCAAGAACCCACCACCTAAAAGGGATGTGTACCTTCTACCTACATTAAATTTGTTGTTTTAGACTGACCAATAATTGATGTTGCTCCTGGAAATTTGAAGTAGCAGCAATTCTCGGGTGCTCGCATCACAGTAAATACACCCTTGAATAATGCCACCTGGTGGCAAGCTAAACTCACCTTTCAAAAAAGGCCAAATTGACGGAAATCATATGGTAAACAGATTTGCTTTCCATTCTCACACTGTAACAGTTTTTCAGTTACAGTAACACTTACAAAATCACAATTCGAAAATATTAACTGAAAACGCTGATTTTATGGCATCACATGGTACCAGAGGACTCACGTTTCGGAATGCAATTTGTTGACTTGGTGATTGACAACCTCAACACAGTGAACTTGTGCCTTCCGTGGAAACCTACTCCACTCCACCTATCTTGTGGTGGTATCAACATCTGGATTCAGGTACAATGAGATGAAAGAATGGGTTTTTTTTTTATTACTGCCTCAGCATCAGAGTACTGGTTCCTGAACATCTTGAATTTGACCATCTGTGACTTCCACCTTTGACTATCTATAACTCCCTGGAGGCAAAATAGCTCTACATCAAAGATGCTGGTGTTGTGTGAGATGATCTGTGGCCTTTTCACCATGGGACAAACACAGACACATTACCTCGTAATGGTTGCAGTTTTTGTTTACAGGCAATGCTCCACCACCATGTATAGGTATTTCGCCACCTCTAACTGCAGAGCTGTTGAATTAGGTGCTGCAGTACACGCAGCAACATTTCTGTTGGCAGAATAAACGTGGCTCAAAGTCTGCCTACTGTCTGAGATGTTCTAGTTCATCCAGTCTACTAAAGTTTCTGGTTATTTCAGGCCCATTTTCAGTACTGCCAGTGCACACCAATGTGCCACCTCCCAAAATAAAAGAAATCTAAGAGCACCTTCTGTCATGTTACAGTTTGTAACTTACAGAGAAAGGGAAGATATAAAAACATATTTTTGTGCATTGTGATTCCTGTCTTGAATATTTATTTGATCCTAAATACCTACTGATAAATCCCGATAGTACAAAATGTTGTGTTTATACATATGTTAGCAGGGTCAGTAAAGTACATTCCTTGTTGCTGGCCTCCTTACACTGCACTCTATAGGGAAAATATTATAGATATGACTGATCTCAACCCATTCAGAAGATTAATTCTCCTTTCCGCACACCGATCTAGCCAACCTTAAAAAAACGTAAATAATTGTTTAGAACTTTTGGGAAAAGACTTAAGTAAGAGCATTACTATAAGGTCAATTTCCAGTTGGATTGCACACTTATTGCTTGGAGGCCCATTTTAAAAAATCATAGCCTTATATCTGACACATTAGATTGAAACACTTTTTTTCATCAGGTGCATTCTCCAGAAAGACTGCACCCTTTGGACTTTGGTTAGGCACAAACAAAAGACTATTGAGAGTGCCTTTATTCTAAGGTTTAAAGAATGGAGTTGGCTAGAATTTCTGCAGCCTCTCTCAGGCTGCATATACCATATGGTGAAAAACGTAGTAATATTTTTACTAGTGTCCATGAATTGCCAAGCTTTGTGGTTCATGGCTTTGTTTAGAGTCTCCAGTTTCTGTTACTGCCACTACTTCTACATCACCTTAGCCACTGAGGGGTTTTCACTTTCATTGCTGAACTATTTATTGATGTTTGGGTTACTTTGCTCTTAGGTCTTCATGTCTTTTTTCTACAAAAGGTATCCAGGCCAAATTTGGTTCCCTGGAGTTTGTGGATCCCCCTGGAGGGAACAGAAAAAACAGCTGAAACAGCAAAGTTGAATTTTTGTTGCAAAATGGTACTGTGTACAAAACTGTGTTTTTTCTAAAAAAGAGCATCAACAAAGGTTGGATCTGCTAAGATTACCATCTTTCCGGAACAAGTAGATTTTTAAAAGATTTTTTTTTTGCCAGGTTTTGGATTTTTCTAATTGGAAGTCCACGATTCCTATTTATTTTTTATGGTTTCAAAGTACTTGCTGTTTGTGGTGGAAACAGGTGTAAAACCTATGATCCAGAAAGCTATTCATATCTGTAGACTAGACAAAATCCAAAATTCATGATTTTCCCAAATGAATTAATCGGTGAAGTACGAAAATAAATTGGAAAAAATAGCAATTAGTGACAACATTTTCACCTGTAGTTTTTTGCCTCAATGACCAATTTACAAAAGCAACTTCTAATTATGTCTGTCAACCCTTCTGGTAGCATGGATATATATTGTTTGTGATTGCCAAAAATATATGTCACCCATGGCCAACAACTGAGCTGCAGCTTGCAATGATTTTTCATTGTGCACCAAACATGCACCAACCAATCAGCAATTTATTTGGTGAAACCAAATGAATGAAGAATGGGATTGGTAATTGTACATCTCTGAATTTGGGTTTACCTGTACCATCATGTAGTTCAGAGGGCATTTTGCAAACTTTGTTCTTTCTTTCACACTGGCCTACATTTGGAAGCCAACAATGGAAAGAAATCCACTTGTTGTTACAAATATATTCTATTATGTATTCCCACACTTCTCTCAATAAAAACGGTACTCCACTTTTATGGCTGAGCCAACCATCCTTGATAGAACAGGCCCCAAAGTGCAACATGGGGGCATCAAATTTTTCCCATAAAAAAATCGACCCTTTTTTGGCGATGTTGGTAGCTGCTCAGTCATCATTCAGTGAAGCATACCAAACTCAAACATTTCTTAAAATTAGACACCCCAAGGAGGCCAGCATGGTCTGACTTGTATGGATCTCATTAGCTTTTCTTACATAGAATGCCTGCAAACCTCAAACGTCAGTTAAAAGCATGCATTTTCCTCACAGTTCTGTCTTGGGAAGTTCTGGAAACTTCAGAACTGCTGTTCAAATTTTCGTAGGCTTGCAACTGGATGGTGGTAATGCCCTACTCCATGGCCTCTCAGCTTCCACACATTCGCACTCCTTAGGGGCATTCTACAAGCCATAGAATGTCTCATCCAGGTCCTCAAAAATATGAACACATCACCCCAGCCTGCTAGGACCCCATTGGCTCTCCTTGCCCACGAGCACCTTCTTCAAAACCAGCTGCCCCATTTACAGAACCATCACAACCAGCAACCTTGCTTATCTTGCAGAAAAGCTAGTCATTTCTGGTGTCTTTCAGCACACCTGCTGCCAAGGCACTTTCACATTTCAGATGAAGAAGTGTAAAAAAGAAAAACAGCAAGACAGTAGGCCTTTTTCATGTGTATTCACCTAGGTTCCAGAATATTCCTGTATCCATCAGGACCACCCAAACACTGCTGCAGTTTAAGAAAGCATTTACTAGTCATTTCTTTAAAGAATATTCCATCACAAATCATTAACCATTCACAACCCAGTTTTTTCCCCTATTACTCATTGACTGTATGCTTGTCTTTGACCATGTACAGCTCTCTGCTGCCTTTTGGCTATGTTCAAATTGTAGAAATAACTTATACATGCCTACAAGCAAATATAATACATTCAGCCATTCAAAGTTTGCTTCCACCCACCAGAGCATCGAGTAGTGTATCAGCCTACTTCAGCCATTGATCAGTTTTTGTGCCATTCACATTTTACTGCCACCCCCAATGCATACATTGTGAGACAGTGGGTGTGGCCACTTGACCTTATTTGTTATTATATTGTATGGGTGATTGGGGTCAAGTGGGGGCATCATCAGTCAAAAAAGAAAATGACTGCCAAATGTTCCCTTTTGTTTGGGGGGGGGCAATCAGTCCCTGCTAGTGGACCCAATCACCCCTTCTCCATAGGAAAAGGAAAAATCACAAAAGTGAACTATGCCCCCGTCGCGGGGTTGACCCATGTCAAAGGGACCAATAACCCACAAAAAGCCACAAATTCTTGGTGTCTGATGGAACCATTTCTCATAGATTGTGTTACATCCGCGATGCATGAGCAGGGATCAATTTGATAGAGGCATTGCTGAAAAGGGTTATGTTTTTTTACTTTGCTTCCTGGGATGGGTGGGAAGGGTTGGGTGCCAGAAAGGGTCCAGGCAGCAGCCGTAAAATATAACGACTGCTAAATTTTCCCTTCCCTGGAAAGCTGATCAGGCCCGAAGTGGGAGAGATCGGCTCCCCCATGAAAGGGAACATTTGGCCGTCATGTTGTTGTGGGATCTGTGGCAGTGCAGAATATGGCAAGCTGTTGTCAGTGATGGATGAAGGTAGTGGGGGGCTGATGTGAAAGCAATTCCTTGTCGACCTCCATCAACGTAGCCATGAGGGAAGCCTCCGGTGTGAACACTGAAGGTTCCCCAGCATCCTCCCGTCCCCAAATAACCTATTGATATCCTCTACACTGCAGAGGTGTTACAGACGACTTAAATGTGTTGTTCTCCGCTTTAGAACAGTTAAATGGTGGCCTTTTTGGGCCATGGCTCCAATGTTTGCAACTGCCAGCCTCCAAATAATCTGACCACTGTTTTTTCAGATGGATTCTCAAAATCGTTCTTTTTCTGCTCATGAGGCTAATTAAAGTGACATATATGCTTTACAAGTACTAATTAACATAACATAGTATGAAGGGTAGGTTACACCTCTTTCTTCCCTCCTCATCATAGCTGCATTGATACACGTTGCTTCCTCTGCTGCTGTCATGATTTAGCACGGAGACAAAAACATTGAAATTCTAAAAATGTCCACCATAGCTCTGGGAGCTGTAGAAAAGGGTAGAGAAATTGGGTAGTGTGGAAACAAAATTGGTTTTACCTTTTAATCTGTTGACTCTTCCTGTAATTGATCAAATAAGTCACATCAACAGTGCTCTACATACCTTTTGCCTGAGAGTCCCTTATTTGCAGTTGGAAGATTCAGATCAAGTTAGGATTCCCACTACTGAATTAAATTACGTGTTCCTCTGTAGTACCCTGGCAATGTTATTGTTTCCTTCTTTTTGGCATTCATTCATTCATGTATTAATGTGTTGCGTTAGTTCTGTCAAAATGATTTTTTTTAATTATATTCCTATTGTCTATAAACTGCCTACTGGGGTGGTTGCATCTAGGTGTCTATTAAAAATACAAGAGTCACAAAATTGCTTTCATATTACAGAAATTGCAGTTCTCTCTCAGGGCTGTAAATTTAAACATGTGTTTTTCCACATTGCCACGTAAATCGTATCTTCAGAGCTCAATTTTCACAATTTAAGAATTTGTGTGTAACCTTTAAAACCAACTATGTTTTCTGTGACATTTTCCTGTAAAGTTTATGTAAATAAATTAAATTGACTGTATCTTGTTATTCAATAAGATTTTCTTTGAGGTGGGATGTTGTGAACGTTTCTTGAGCAGAAAGTAAGAGATCGTCTGTAGAACCTAAAGGACCCCAGAAATGAAAATATTCAGTGAGGCAGTTATGTATGTTTCTCTTGCTTCTGAAATGTTAAACCATTCACACGTGAAAGCCTCTGTGCGTTAGATTGCTGGTTCACTGCTACAAATGAGATATCTATTTCTAATCACTTTAAGTTAGCAGCATTCAAATGCACCAGTCCTCAAAACATTTGTCAGTATACATGAAGCCCAAAACCTATTATGTGTTTTACTTCAAATACTCATCTATTGACTTACTTTGCTGGTGGCTTTCTGAAAGACCATTAAAAAGTAGATTTTCTAGTGAGAGTCGGAGACCTTTCACCTTGAAAATTGTCCTACTATAAGGAAGTAAAAAATGTGGCGCCACATTTTTGGAATATTTAATTTTTTATCATACTTCCAGTTTTGCCAGACACGGACACTATATTTGCGAATATCCAAAAAATTAGTATACGTAGGCTGTAACAAAGTGAAGCTTGTGCAAGCTGTACCAAATTAAATACATGCATTTTTGCCTTTAAAAATTTAAGTGATGGGGGCGTGGCCGAGGCGCCAAGATGGCGGTCGCACTTTCGTAGTGCTCCGGACCCCTCCGTCATCCGCCTCCAACAAATACCTCATCCGATCCCATCACGGCTTTGGAAGTGACTCCAAACACTCCACTGCCTCCTGGAGCAAGATAAAACAACCAAATATTGTCCCCAACCTGCCAGGAAGAAGACACACACCGAGACGTGGAGGCCGCATCCAACATGGCAGACCGTGGGTGAAGACGCCCGGAGATCTCGGGCCACATGGTGCGGCGGCGGCCCGCGATCACCTGAATAACCTGGGGTGACGCGTGGCCCCGAGGAGAGGGAGCAGAACATCGTGTGGTGGGGGCCCGACAGCGGCCGGAGCGGCGTGCGGTCCCAGAAAAGGTGAGGGGAGTGCCGTACGGCAGAGAGCCGACTAACCTGATGGGGCCGGTGGCGGGCTGCAGCCCGCGGTGACTTCCTCTCTCCGGCCCCCCCAGCCCCCTCCCTTCGTCGGTGGAATGGGGAGAGTGACTCCGCAACGGCACCTGACCCGAAACAAGCCGGAGATACCTTTGCACCCCTGGTGCACCGGGCAGGGGGGGAGAGACCAGAGCGCCGAGGAACGGCGAGACACCCCCTCGGAGGACGCTGAGTCCTGGCAGCGGCTCGGTGGGGCCCCGTAGGGCGCCACACAGAGAAGGGCACAGAGAACTGGACCACCTGCCCAGCACTGAGCTGTGGCCCACACCGACGTGGGACAAGAGAAATTCCTTCGGGGGTCCCCCCCGCTTCCTCCCCACCCAGGCCCTCTTTCCAAGGGAGGGACTTGGAGAAGACCATAAGACAATGGACGCAACACATGGTAGGGAGGGGGGATGCGGAGAGACCAACGCACACCTGAAAGCACCCCAACAGGCATAGAACACGACACTTCGTCGCTGGAAACTCCATGGAAGCTCCAAAAGAGAACGGCCTGTAAATAGAGACAACCATCCAAACACTGCACCAAGACCCACGGTGTTGCGGGACAAGAAGCGGTCCCCCGGTGTGTCCTCCCCCCCCACCCGCCTGCAACCCTCCGGAGAGGGCATCCGGGCCGGGGCGATGTCCCCGGGTGGGGAGACAGCGATTGGCTCCCCTTCTGCCCCCATGGGTGAACCTAAAACCTGAGACCCTTGACTGCCTGACTGGCTCATACTGGAGGCCTGAGAGCCAATGCTGTCCCCTGGGACCCAGGAACTGCCTAGAGGTTTACCGGACACAGGTGGACACCAAAGAACTGGTTACCAAACCAAAATATTCTGGACCTCATAACTGTGACCACTCATCCCGCCGGGCTGCAGCACACCATCAACACTCAAGGTCTTACGGGACCGAATTCCCTTTGACACCACCATGGGTAAAGACAAACCAACGCGGCAAACAACAGCACAGACGCGTATGAACCAATTCACCATGGGAACCACCTGGACCCGGGCTGAAGACCGTGCACCAGGCCGAAATTGCGACCCACGAACAACATCTGAAGATCTAGCGACAATACTCCAGGCGATCCAGACATCCAGGCGGCCGTTGAATCTAAAATAGGGGAGGTCAGGGTAGACGTGGCGTTGGTCCGGCAGGACCTCCGGAATGCCACGGCCCGACTCACAGAAGCTGAATCCAGGATCTCCACAGTGGAAGATGAGGTGACCGCTCTCAAGACCCAAGTCGCCGCTCTGACGGCTCGCAGCTCAGACCTGCATCGGAGAGCTGAAGATGTCGAGAACAGATCTAGACGCAACAACCTCTGCGTGGTAGGCCTTCCTGAAAATACAGCAGAATCTTTGCTGGCCCAATACCTGGAGGACTGGATCCGCTCCTGGATGCCAACTGATCGCCTTACGCCGTGGTTCGCGATCGAATGAGCCCACAGGGCACTGCAGTCAAGGCTTCCCCCCCCCGGATCTCCACCCTGATCGGTGATAATCTGTCTTTTTAACTTTAAAGACCGAGATGCAGTATTACAAGAGGCACGTGTGAAAGGTGACCTCACATGCAATGGAACAAAAGTTCTACTTTTCCCAGACTACACGAGAGAAGTTCAACAACAAAGACGCTCTTTCACCGAAGTGAAACAAAAACTAAGAGCTATGGAGGTTCAATATTGTCTTTTGTTTCCTGCGAGACTCCGTGTAATCTACAAAAACAAGACTCACTTTTTTGACCACCCAACTTCAGCCTGGACCTGGCTGACAGAGGAAATCCCACTGGGTCGCTACACAAATGGAGCCGGGTCCAAGCAGGGGTCGCGGCCAGAACGACAGGGGAACCAGTGGTCTGACCGACGCTGTCGCACGCGCTCAAGAAGGCGCAGGACACCGGTGGACCCCTCCCCCTTGGGGCTGCTGCCGAGGGCCTGCCAGATGGACTCACAAAGCCCGATCTCCGACTGAGAGGCCGGACACACGGAGAGAGACTCAAACACACCGGGGGAGGGGGCCCGGTCGGGGCCTCCGGAGGACACAGACCTATCTCGCAGTCCAGTGGTGTGACCCGATGCAGCACCTTCCAGGCAGATAAACACTGCAAGACAGGGAGGGTATGGGATACACCAAGTTTAACTTACTAATACTTACTATATGTTATTTAAATCAGATCTGAAAATATGGAGGGGTCCACCATCACCTCCACAGCCACCACCCCATCAGTTCAAGTTTCATCTCACTAGTAGCAGAGTGGGATGGTATATAAGGGCGACAGATGCTTCTGGGGGGAAGTATGGGGAGGGAAGAGAGTTGGGGGGAAGGGGTGTTCTGGCCGAGTTCCAATGGCCGAAGTTACTATATTTAAAATAGGATATCATTTTTGTTTTATATCTAGCACTCAGAGTAAAGAAAATAGAGACTCCAATGACATTAGAGAATCATACGCCCCTCAAGATCAGACATATAAAAGAAGACCCTCTGCAACTCATGGTCCGTTTGAAAGTGGCCCTAAAAGTCACGGTAAAACCTTTCCGTACATATATCCCCATGAACCAGACACAAGTAATCTCCTGGAACGTTAACGGTCTCTTGGACAAAATTAAACGCACAGCTATGTTCACCTATATACACCGATACAAACAGGAGATACTCCTACTGCAAGAGACTCATCTCTTGGGAGACAACTGCCCCTTCCTGACACGTAGAGGCTTTGATAGGGTATACCACGCTGGGTTTACACGTGGCTCGAAGGGGGTGGCTATACTATTACGTCGGTCGTTCCCCATGACACACATTCAAGTACGAAGAGACCAACGGGGACGCTATATAGCTATCACGGGTAAGATTGAAGGTAACACAATCAATGTGGTCAGTCTCTATGCCCCCCCACCAATAGCCCTTAGAACCCTCAAAGATCTCTCCCAGCTACTTCTTGCCTTACCACCAGGGCTCACGATGGTGGGTGGCGATTTTAATGCTACTCCAAACCCGGCTATGGATGTGGCCGGCTCACTTTCCACACATAGACATACAGCAGCGGCAAAGCTCACGGGATGGCTTTCTGCGATGGGGTTCTGTGATGCATGGCGGGTGTGGCACCCAAGATGGCGGCAGTTCACCCACACTTCAGCAGCCCATGGCTCTCAATCCAGGATAGACCTGGTACTGCTCCCAAGCTCGGACTGTACAACCCTCTCCTACATCGAAATCTTGACACGGGGAATCTCAGACCATGCTCCAATTAGATTTATAATAGGTCCTACACATTCTCAGACTCGTCCTATGTGGCGGCTGAACGCTTGGTATCTCCAAGATATAAACTACACCGATCAGCTGCGTAAGGCAATACAGGATTACTTTGACCTAAACGAAGGGACAGTGGCTTCCACAGGCACCTTATGGGCGGCAAGTAAGGCAGTGCTGAGAGGCTCGGCAAAAAACCTGATACGTAACTGAGAACACTCACAGGTCCAACATATCGAAAGGTTAGAGATTCGGGCCAGGGAACTTGAAAGCGAGGAAGAAACCCACCCAAGTGAAAGGGTGACACGGCAACTATTCCTAATCCGAGAGGAAATTAGGGACCAATCCCTGGAGGCGGTAAAACACATGTGGAGGGCGAACACAGCAAAACTTTATGGATGGGGAAACAAAATCGGGAAAATGCTACACTGGCTGGTGTCCCATCATCAGGCCTCCAGGATCGTCCCCGAAATCCAAGACGGGGAGGGCGCTCTAGTAACAGGACACACTGACATAGCAAACGCCTTCGCCACATATTACCGAACACTATATCAGGCATCAGACAAGGTGGACCTAGATCTGGCCTGCCAACTACTAGATAGAGTCCCCCTCCCTCGCCTACCTGCGGTAGAGGTGGGGGTCCTGGAAGACCCCATCAATGCGGACGAAATCAAAACAGCTATCTCAACTCTGGGCGCTGGGAAAACTCCAGGCCAAGACGGATTCCCCTCAGAATACTACAAAACCTTTAAGGAAGAACTAGAACCACATTTACTAAAACTTTTTACAGAAATAGAAAACGATGGTTCCTTCCCACCGGAAATGGATGCCGCCACCATTGTGATGCTCCCCAAAACCCAACCCCCCTCATTGCACTTTGCTGTCTACAGACCAATCTCACTGTTTAATACCGAAGTCAAAATCTTTGCCACCATCCTCGCTTCCTGTCTCAAGAGGGTGCTGCCCCACCTAATACACCCAGACCAATGTGGATTCATGGCCACTCGTAGCACCAGACACTGTATCCGTCGGCTACATGTGGCATTGGCTGAACGTCATCGACTACCCCGAGACCTTGCCCTTTTACTTATCGACTTTGAAAAAGCATTTGACTCGGTAGACTGGGGATTTCTCCTGCTGGTGCTCCGCCGCGCGGGCCTGGGCCCGATGTTCTGCTGTTTGGTACAAGCCTTATTCGCCAGTCCCACTGCCTGGGTGCAAGTTAACGGAACCCTGTCCTCAACCCTAGAGGTTCACCGGGGCACGCGTCAGGGGTGTCCCCTATCTCCCCTTTAATTTATCCTAGCTATCGAACCCCTGGCCCAGATGATCAGATCTGACCCAATATACCAATGGTGGAAGTGGAACCACACACGGGAGGATAGAATAGCGCTCTATGCTGATGACGTCCTACTATACATGGAGGAACCCAGCATAATGGGACCACGCGGCCTTGAACTGCTGCCGTGTTATGAACAGGCCTCAGGACTAAAAATGAACCCAACCAAGTCAATACTGATCCCACTGGCAAGCTCCAGAGACTGCTTTGACTAGCAAGATAAGATACCTCTACGCAGACTCAGCTTTAAATACCTGGGTATATGGGTGTCCCTACTGCCTGAAATGACATGGG
Source organism: Pleurodeles waltl (assembly GCF_031143425.1). Lineage (NCBI taxonomy): Eukaryota > Metazoa > Chordata > Amphibia > Caudata > Salamandridae > Pleurodeles > Pleurodeles waltl. Next base: position 178,322,771 of record NC_090437.1, read on the forward strand.
CCAAAAATCTATTGCCGTTGCTAACACGTATTAACACAGACCTTCAGAGATGGCACTCCCTACCGCTGAACGCAATGGGCCGTGTAGCCCTATACAAAATGATGATTCTGCCAAGGCTCCTATACACCTTTCAAAACTTTCCACAACCCATCCCCCGCTCCTGGTTTAGGGCACTAGACAGGGCTACAGTGCTATTCCTCTGGAAAGGAGCCAGACACCGAGTGGCAACCCACCACTGTAGAAAAGGGTATACGACGGAGGCTTGGGTGCCTCAGACCCCTACCTATACTATCTGGCTACCCAATTAATAGTAATCCATGCCTGGTTTAATGGGGGATGGGGGACCCAGCCTACCAGGTGGAACTGGAGCTCCTAGGATTCCCACACCTCCTAAACATAATGTATGGGGCACCCCTCCCACAGGAGACTGGAGAAGTAACAAAAGCGGTCTTCCTAGCGTGGTGTGCTGCCTTGAGAGCCACCCATTGGAACGCTGTTATCACCCGACAAACCCCCCTGTGGCAAGGGAAATGGCTAAGTGCTACAGCAACACTGAAAGGATTCAAAGAATGGGACCTAGTGGGTATCTCCCAAGTAGGTGATGTATGGGCCGGAGAATCCATGAAATCATTCCAGGACTTGCAGAGGGAATTCCAACTCGCCCCAATGCAATTTTTCAGATACCTTCAACTTAGACACGCCCTGAGGGTTCACCTTCCAACAACGGGCCCCCTCCCGGAATTCAACCCACTAGAGGCCAAACTAACCATGGGAGACCTGGGGGGAAGGTATCTCCCAAATCTATAGAACGCTGATAAATAACACAACCGGTGACCTGGGTCCCGCTAGAACTAAATGGGAGTCTTGGATTGGCACACTGGAAGATACGGAATGGAGGGAAGCCCTGATGGCACCCAGGTCGCTGGCAATATCGGCCAAACTCCGCAAAGTGCAATTCTACTACCTACATAGTGCTTACCTGGTGCCGAACAAGCTACACCGAGCAGGCCTCCGCCCAGTGCCTGCGATGCCCAGACGGGCCAGCGGACTTCTTCCACATGGTCTGGTCCTGCCGAAAGATACGACCCTTCTGGGATGGGGTCCTCAGGGAAATAGGTGGAGTCTTGGGGAAGGAAATGCAATGCTCTGCAAAACTAGTCCTGCTGGGAGTGATGGAAGAGATGGGTGGATCACGGGCCCAACGGGCCTTAATAGCCACGGCCCTGTTGGTTGCCAAAAGGGATATAGCCGCAGCCTGGATCTCTCCCGAAGGTCCATCACTTCGAAAATGGAGGAGGGGAGTTGACTGGTGTGCCAGCCAAGAAAAAGTGGTGTATGAATCGAGAGGTTGCCCTCAGAAATTTGATAAGATATGGGGGAAATGGATGGACATGATATAGTGGGTGGAAATGCGGACAGGCCTCATACTGTAGTACTGGAATACCAAAACATATATTGTGGTTCAGCCTTTGGCCGGAACATTTTCCCTAACATCAATGTCATTTGGGGAGCAACAACCCAATTACAGATACTACTGTTATCGTTACTGGTATAGTTACTCAATGTCATAATGTATCAAGAATGCTTTATTCAAACTGCTCGATTTGCTCAGATGCTTTACTACTTTGTTTACTGTTTTCCTTTCTCAAAAACAATAAAAATGTGTTTATCAAAAAAAAAAAACTTAAGTGATTGCCTCCAATGACACATATTAGTGTTTTAGTTTAGTCCTCTGCTAGAGTTGAAACACCATTTTGTGTGCAAAATAACATCGTAACCTCTTCGTGAAAAAACTCACTATGGACCACAACCTCAGCTTTCCATGTGAAAGTCAATTTATGCATCCAAAAGTTATGTAAATTATGCACAACTGTGCAGAATTTCCACAATCGAGTATTACCACTAGATGCATACAGATAGGTTTTCCCAGAAAGCATCAAGCAAGCGGTCATGGAACCGCATTTCAGACGACATGAACACGCCCTGTAATGATAACCTTGTGGGAAATAATTAACAATTATAGCTTTCGACACTGATTCAAACTCACTGCGGAATGATCCATTTGTTCGTGCAATGGTAAGTGTGAGGAGGAAGTGCACCAATAGGTCCCATTTTATTTTTTTATTTTTTACAAGAGCTGTAAAGGAATATTGACTAATCATAGACAACTGTTTTCTGCTTTAAAAAAAAAACAAAGGAAAAATGAATTTTTACAGTTACCCAATGTTTCTGCAGAGAGACTTTTGCAAAAGTAGAATTGGAAAATGATAAGAAATGTATTTGAATGCCAAACAGGGTGTATCAAAACTCTTTGGTTGGTAAAAAAGAGCTTGCAAAATAGCTTAGTGAATTAGGGCCCAAATGTGCGTAGGGAATGGTTTGCGATTACCAAAAAGCGTTTTTTTGCGATTTACTATTTGATAATCGCTAACACCCATGTACAAATGTGTGTAAAACACATTTTGCTATTCCCAGTAGGTGCAAATAGACCTACCTAATGAATATAAATGAGGTAGGTGGCGACCCATTGGGAATCACTACAATCACAAAGATGGTGGCCTGCTGGGGTCAGCAGACCAACATATCTGTGTTTGCTTTTCAGTAAAGCAATTGTTTTTAAAATGCAGTCCATTTTCCTTAAAGAAAAACAGGATGCATTTCAAAAAGGAAAATGAAACGTTTTCTTTTCATTTTTTGAGAGTAGGGAGTGGTCCGTGGTATGTTTTTACAAACATTCACTAGGAGGAAAGGGGTACCTTGGGTACCCCTTCCCATTTGCAAATGGGTAACCACCAACTTGAGTATATTACACGTGTTTTGTGACTGCAATTTGATCACAAAATATTCATACATGCCACTACAATTCGTTATTAGGAACGGTCACCCTTAACTCTCCCCTTCCTAATACTGAATCCCAAACGCAAATTGCCATTCAGTAACACGTAACTGAATCGCAACTGGGCCTTTGTATATTAAAAATGCCTTTTTGCATTCCCAAACAGACTGATTCTGTGAATCAGCCAGTTTACGACCCTTAAAAAGCTTTGTACATCTTGCCCCTTGTGATTTATGCTCACATCTGTGTGAAACGTGGCATCAATACCTCTGTTTTTTAGCCTACAAAAGGCTATAAATTGTGTACCATTCCATTAGAAAACAGTGATGGCTTCTAATATAAATATATATATATATATATATATATATATATATATATACACATATATAAACTCTAGTGGTGGCTGTCACGCGGTAGTTATAGTTAGGATTGATTTTCCATAGGAAAAGCATTTTTTGTGTTGCTAATAAGTTTGGCAAAGTTTTGACAAATCTCCATGAAACTTTCCAAAGTAGTGCTATGTTTTGACTAGTTTGTGCAAGGAAAGTTTCAGGATACAAACACAAAATCCCCATGCTTTTTCGATAGACTTCTTGAAGATGGGCTACAGCAAAAACTGCTGAACAGAATTACACTCAAAATTAGGCTGGTAGCTAGATCTTAGTGCACAGACTGTGCTTTTTGTAATTTGGTGTAAATCTATTCAGTAGTTTTTTGAGAAATTAATGGTGACAAAATATAGATATTTGGATGGTTGGGTGGTTTGGCCTGCAAGTGTCTTGAGATACTCTCCCGGGAGCACCAATTTAAAAATGGAGCATTCTCATTGGGCCAGGGAGCTTTATTTCTCTTGGGTCATCTCGCACCAGGGGGAGTCAGACTTCCGCTAGAGCAAATGCTCTGATTGACTGCCAGCAACATGGTAAAAGCGGTGCTGCGAGCCATTATATGACTTGGGGACTTTGTCCCCTGTCCTGAAGTTAAGCAGAAACAAAATAGTATGAGGAGTTAGGGTAGGGATACCCTAGCCTCTAGGCCCCCCTCCCTGAGCCTCAAAAGGCCCAGAGGCCAATATTAGTATTTATGGAGATGGTGGCTACGTGGCCTACCCTCCCTTAGCCTTGAGAGGCCTTTGGGAACCCACCCTGAGGCTGATTACTTGAGGGGAAGGGAGCCACATGGCACCCCTCCCTGAGCCATTAATGAATCTAGGAACCACATCCCCGGGTCCAGCTCAGCAGCAATATCCTTGGGAGCCCACCTCTGGAACATAGCAGCTTCTCTGCCCACAGCAGCGCAGCAGGAAAACCTGTGTTTGCTCTCGCTTGTGAGGAGCATTTTTTCAAATCTCCCACCAAATGGGAGCAAACACCAAATCTGCCACCAGCTGGCAGAAGCTTCAAAAATGTTCCCGCCAGTTGGGAGTAGACTTTAGATCTGTTTCCCTGCCCACTGTGATGAATGATAACATTAACATTTTGAACAAAAAAAACCACAGAAATTCACCATAGTTAGCTGCGTTAACTGTAACTTGCGCCCCAGCATGCACTGCTTATGACCTCACATATTGATTATTATGGGGAGAGAGGCCACACAGCCCCCCTCCACGAGCCTTTCAAGGCCCTGGAGACCCCACCCCACAGGCTAAAATTCAGAAAATGGGGAGGGGACCATGTGGCACTCCTCCCTGATCCTGAAAAGGCACTGGAGGCCCACTTCAGGGTCAATTCCGTTTAGTGACGGCGGCCACACAGCTCTTTCCCTGAACCATTAATGGCCTCTGTATCACACTGCTAGGGCCAGCTCAGCACAGTGATGTGGGCAGGGAAACAGATCTAAATATTTCTCCTGCCCGCATGCAGCAGCAGTATTAGCTGCTCCCCGCAGGTGGGAGCAATGCTGGCTCCCTCTGGATGCAGGGGTGGGGGCAGCTGGGATTCCTCTGCTGCCCCCAACAATACTGTGATGGGTGCCCTGGGTAAGCACCAGGTCACCACCATTCACTGTGTTGGCCTGAGGATGGAGTCTCCGGGGCCAAAAGCTGCTCCGGTAGAGGGGCTACATCCCAACTCCGCCTATTAAATTTCGCTGGGTCCAGGGGATGAGGCTCCCAGTGCCCAGATTGGCCTGGGGAAAGGGGATTTTGCATGTCCCCCTCCCCTAAAGAATTACCATGGGCCTCGGTGGATAGGATCGCTAGGGAGGAATTGGCCTGGGGAGGGAGGACACATGCCCCCTGCCCATAAAGAATAATGCTGGGTCCCGCAGGATGGGGTCCCTTGCTGAAACCATGTCCCCCCCCTTAAAGAATTACATTGGACCCCTGGGTGAAGTTCCCGGTCTGAAATCGACCCATGGAGGGAGCCACATGCAGCAGGCCCCTAGGTATAGAGTCCCTGGGGCCAAATTCGGCCCAGGTAGCTGGGCCACATGCCTCCTCCCCTTTCAAAATTGTGCTAGCCCCTGGAGTATGGAGTTCTGAGGCCGAATCAGCCCGGGGAGGTGGACTGTGTTCCTCCTTCTCCCTAACAATAATGGCAGTCCCTGGGGATGAGGGGATGGGGTCCCTGGGGCTGAAATCAGCCTGGGGATGGTGCCAACGCATGTCTCCTCCCCCTTATTTAAAAGAGTGGCACTGGGGTTCCCAGACCTAACGAGACTTGGGGTGGAGGACCACACAGCTCTTCTCCCTTTAAAAAAATACACAGCTCTGGGGGATTGGGTCCCCAGGGCCTAAAGAGAAGCTTGGGGAGGGTGTGTGTGCCCCTCCGCTCCCTTTTTATAATTATGTATGGTCCTGGGGGAAGGGGTTCTCAGGGCCTAACAAGGCTCAGGAACGGGGCCACGAGGCCCACTCCCCTTCATTTAAAAAAGTGGTCCCTAAGGTTTGGGGTAGCCTCGCCCTGTTCATCCTTTCCTGTGTGTTCTGAAAGTGTGACATGTTCTTTTTTCACCCTAAATCCAGTGCTTTAAATGGAAAAATAGAAGTGCAGGTACTCTGTAATAGAGTACCTGCTTGTTTCTGAGAAGTGGCGGTACTCTCCAATTAAAAGTATTACGTTTTTCTTGAGATATGCCGGTACTCTCCCACTCAAAATAAAAAAGTGCCGGTACTCAGTACCGGAGAGTACCGGCCCATTTAAAGCACTGCCTAAATCACACAGGCATTACACTTTTTTACATGCCACCGTTTTGTTTTCAAGAAAATATCGACAAATTGTGCTGGTTTCTGTTGACCGAAAGTGGTTCCTTTGTTAAAAAAACTGCATCCCGCCGGAGGAAGCTGTGAACTGCAGCCCTGGCGCTTCACAGGCTGGAAGAGTTCATATCACCATGTCTGGGGCTGGCAGCGCTCCCCATCTGCACCATGCATCTGAAGGTTTCTCTGTACCATTCACAGCACTGTTTACTATCCAGTGCCTGCGGGCTTCACCACTGCTCCTTTGTGTGATCTTCTGTGGCACTCTTGCCAAAACAACAGATTGCAAGAGCTTCTATCTGACTGGGTGTTTTTCAGCAACCTTATCGCTGTCCTGCAGTCTTCTGGCCCGTCCTTTGCCTCAGCCCCCACCTCATACAAACATAAAAACATTGTGTCAATGAACTCGTGTCAGAGATGAATACTCCACTTTACACTTTTGTGTACACCTTCCTCATTCAAAACCCATTTATGCAAACAGTGACCACCCAGGAAAAGGCAGTACAGCACATACAAATACATACTCCATTAAGCCTTGTACCACAATAAAAAGGCAGGCCACCAGTGCACACACCACAGGAATAAAAGCACATATAGTGGAGGCAGGAGCGCGCACTACAACACACGCATAATACTTTACAGTAAAAAACTGGCAAAGACAGCAGCTTGTCACTCACGTTATAAAAACTGACCTATTGACTTTGCCAATGCTTGTCTAACGTAAATACTTCTCTAAAGTAAAGCAATTTCACCTACTGGGCAAACCAAAGACACTTCAGAGCGAGGAGGTGATACACATTGCATCATCTGCATGTGTTTTTCACTGGTATCCGACTTCTTGGCCCTGCAATGAGATTAGTAATTACAGTACACTATTCTAGTGAAAGAGGAGTTGTTGCATTGAACCGATAGGGGCCAATTCACCAAGTCATATTGGATGAGGTCATGTAGTTCTCCTGTAGCATTCTTTTATGTACTCTTACATGCCTTTTCCCAAACATCTGAAAATTGGAAATAAATTTGAATATTCAGGGAATAGCTATATGCAGTTTGTACAAATACAAATGGCTGTGTCATTTTTGCATGGACTTGGACTTTTTGACAAAGGTGTGGGCACCTCAAATGAGACAACACCCACAGCACAAATTTCAATGACTGAGACACCAAATCACATATCTGACTGCTAAACAAAACATTTATTTAAAAGGGATGAGGGAGTTTGTGTCCCCCAGCTGTCATATTGACAACCAGTTGAACTGTGACTGTACATCATTGTGGAGAAGCTTAGCACAACCTCTGCCTGTTATGACCAGGACTGGGGACTAGGGTTATCTAGCCTCCCTGCTTGTTGAGGGGATAGCACCCAGAATAATCAAAACCACTTGCTCTGGAGCCAGGTGCACCAGCATCTGCTTGCCGAGACCAGTACACCCTGTGAATAGGAGGAGAGTCCCTAAAGGAACAAGGTCTAGTAGGGTCCTTTCGAGTGGATCCCTTAAGCTGGTCTAGTAGAATCATTTTGAGTGGACCCATTAAGCTACGTGATTGGGCCATCTGTCCATGTGCCATTCAAGTGGGCTACCATACTAATCAGGATGTCTGCCACTCAAGTCTGCAACCCCTTATGTTAGGTGGGGCTGCTGTGAAGATTAAGGGCTGTTTCACTGGTGTATCTCTGTGCCCTCATGACCCTTGGAAGAGGTGCAAAGGTGAAGCATAGCATGTTGCGACCTGTGTAACCAGAACTTTGCCATTGGAGATAAGAAGTCACCTAAGACCTATAATTGAGATCAGGAGGACTTATCACCCAAACAGAGAAGTGCAATGGACATCCAGTTACCTTGCCTGCAACAATGAGACTACAGCTCATCGCCCAGCACCTATTAATATTGACCTCAAAGATGAATCCCTGGATGGTAACAGGTCGTAATGCGCTCACAGACCTTCTGTATAGCAACACCAGATAGTGTAGGTAAGACTGATCACCCAGCCACAGAGCACCTGGGAGAACTTGCTCTGACTGTAGCATTACAGCTCTGAGACACTGTGACTTTGAAAGCCCTTTTAGAAATATTAAGACTCGTACTTACTAGTGGAGCCCAGACAGAATATGGCTCGCATGAATGGGGAATAAATACAGTTAGTAACTCAGGGAGTGGAGCTCAGGATCTTGCCCAGACAGCGCTAGAGTGCCACCTCAGGAAATCTATATTATTTGTTATGTGCCATTTTCACTTTATGATCATCTAAATTCTACCTTCTTCGTTAAAAGCAAGTATTTTCCTGTCAGTTCATTTATTCGGATTACTGAGCATATTTTGAGTCTTACACCTTTGTAAACCTTGCGCGTACCTCCCCATCTGAGAAGCCTTGGACTGCTCAACCAACTCTATCGCTGATAGTTCAGTGCTGAAGTGGTACTACTTGGCCCACTTACTCAAAGCCTAAAGTAAGCCGGGCCCAAGACATCACTGGTAAAAGGCCTCAACCCCCACAATTGGGTTTAGTAACTCCTGCTTACTCAGTGGCCCCCTGAAACAAGTTCAGAGATCTATTATATTGTGGAATTGGTGAAAGGGATGCTTCTTGTTGCCTGATTTCACATTTAATGCTATTTTCATTTATGCAGGGCCAAGAGTACGTTATGCATCTGTCCTAGGTTAGGAATAGTCTAGTCATTCTTTGGGCTCAGAGGCTTATGTGAATAGATTCCTACTTTTAACTAGATGATAGAATTAAAATCCAATCTTACGTGGCTGCAATATTTGTAGATTGTAATTCCTTTGAAGGTATGCCTGTAGGATCTGTGTATTTTCAATAACACTAATCTCCATTCCATGCAAACTAGGTAGCACTTTTTTAGGGTTGATCCAAAGCATATGGCACACAAACTGACATTAAAATATCAGAAAAACAAATTATGTTTTTAATCACGTTTTTGTCACACAAGGTATTCATTGTGGTGCATATTGTTATATTTATAAAATCTGTACTGATAGTATAAGTGCTTAATAGCACTGACATATTCTCAGTTGCCAGACTTAATGACAACAATGTCTATCTATTAGAAATCTGAAAGTAGATTTTAATGAGTCTTTTATAATACTGTTTGAAGAAACAAAAATTCATGGTATGGGTCATATTTTATACAGTTGTTTCCATGGATTGTCCAAGAAGAAACACATTATTGATGTATTGAATCACTACCATTGGAGTCTAAAACTGGTCCTGGGAATGACATTTTGATTGCTACAGTGGGACCAGCAACCACAGTCAGGACTGTATGCTGCCGACTGGAGTGTATATCCAGCTAGAGGTCTCTCGTGAATCTACTATTTCTTACATAAAAAAGTTATTGGGCAGAGATTGGTGAACGGGAGATTACTACGACAAGCTCATGGAATTACTGATTGCATTACCAAGCATTGATTTCAAGATTTGGACCTAGGTGGTCATGATTGATGGTTAGAATGATAACGATATCTGCACGGACAATAATACACGTTTGTACTATATTCCGGTCATAAATAAGCCCTGAAGTAGTCGTTTGGGTTATTTTCCCATGATGAAACACGTGTTGGCTTGGAATGTAGTGTGACTTTCCAATTAATTAACTGTTGGGATTCAAGCTGTTGGAAGATTTGATTCAATAAATCACGTGGATTGGACTACACGTTATAGAACTGCTTCGAACTTTGATTCAAAAGTCTTCTATACTATATTTCACTATAACGACGTGGATATATGCTTTGTCTTTAAAATTGTTGGAGTGCCTCACATTGTTTTTTCCTGAAGCAACGGCAATCCTAGTCAGGCTAAGTCAAATAAACGACTTAAATTAACCTGTGCTCACCCTCTGGTAGCTTGGCGCAGAGCAGGCAGGCTTAACTTAGAAGGCAATGTGTTAAGTATTTGTGCAACACACATACAGTAATCTCCATGAAACACCACAAAAATGACTCCACACAGGTGTATTAAAAAATAGAGATTATTTATCTGAATAGCTCAAGACCAAGACCAAAATGACAAAAATCCAAAGTTACTGAGGAATCATATTAAGCACACTTGTATGGGGCTCGTTTTAGAGCCTTTACAGTATTTTATGAGGGCAAGGGTGTCCTTCTGAGAGGAGCACTGTGCAGACAGTTTGGTCTTTTCAGGACAAGCGCAGATGGAGACTACAAGGTTTTTTACCTCCGGAATGCATAGAGCGCAGTGAAGCTTTAAGGCCGCTTTAGCCCCCAGGGTCCAGGAATGCACCGCCGCAGCCGCGACTTGAAGCAACATGATCTGAGTCTGGCTGGCGCAAGGGCACGAAGGACGGATGTGCCCGAGGGCGGCTTACCATCTGGGGAAGGCAAGAACTTATCATGCATCTCTGTCATTTGGCAACACGGGTAGTGGCCCGCACTGAAGCTGCTCTGAAGTCCCGAACGAGATGGGGGGCAAGTTGCCACGAAGCTGCTCTGAAGTCCTGATGCAGTGAGCGTCAGGATCCAATGAAGCCATGCTGAAGTCTTGAGGCAATGAGCGGAAGGCTGCAACTAAGCCGCACTGAAGCCTTGAGGCAACGAGTGGCAGGCTGCATTGAAGGCACACTAAAGTCTTGAGGCAACGAGCGGCAGGATGCAACAAAGCTGCATTGAAGTCTTGATGAGATAAGCGGCAACCGCCACGAAGCCGAGCTGAAGACTTGATGAAATGGGGGGCATGCTGCAACAAAAGTGCTCTTGAGGTCTTTGATGTCCTGGAGACCTGTTGTAGAACCGGGGGCAAGTTAGCAAGCCCCTGAAGTCACTTTGGGGTTGATTGTTGATTCGTAGGTTGCAGGGCAGAGATCAGCAGGCAGCAGGGTGGCTCAGCAAGACAGGGCAGCAATTCCTTGAAACTGTCAGGCACAACAAAGTGGCAATTCTCCAGCACAGCAGTCTTTATTCCAGCAGAATTTCCTTGAGGCCAGAAAGTGTGCTGTCTTTAGTGGGTCAGAGACCCAGTGCTTATACTAAAAAGTGCCTTTGACGTGGGGGATGAGTTTCAAAGGTTTCTGTGAAGTGCACACATCCTGATTTCATGTCAGCCCTGGCTCCAGACTATCAATGAGGGGATTAATCAGTCCCTTTGTGAGGGCTCTGGGTTCTATCCTTTGAGAATTAATTGGGAACCCTTCCCAACTTCCTGCCCAGGAAGACCCATCATTATGCAGTGCAGTTGAGTATCCTTTGTTGTGGGTGTCTGAAGGGAATACACAAGTGTAGCTGTCACCTAGCCCAGGTCAGACATGTATTGGATATAGGCTGTAGGTACACAGGACTATGAGGGCAGAGAAATGCCCACTTTCTAAAAGTGGCATTTCTAAAATATGAAATGTGTTTTTATTATATTGAGTTATGTAATGATAATTCTTTGAATTGTTATGTTGGCTTATGGTCTGTTTTAGGTGACTCAGTTTGGAGGCTATGTGGGGGAGTTTATGTTGTTTTGTCCTGAGGAAGAGGGTAAATCAACAAGTCAACCACCTAAACACGTCAACGCTCTAACTAATCTCAATCTTTAAGGGTGCACTATATCTAGTATTCAGTGGAACAAAAAACAGATCAGCACCATTTCATTTGTGTACTTGTGGGTTGTTTCTATGTTCTTCCTTGGTGCAACATTTGTTTTCATTTAAAGATTGTATTTTATTTTGTGTGTGAGCTGTGGGAGGGGGGTGTTTTTAGGTATGCGCCATCTTGTGAACAGTTAAAAAAAATATTTAAAAAAAAACACTTTTAGAGGATTTTGCTATTTGGAATATATGTAATGTAAACAGTGAATAATAAAATTGTTCTGTGTGAGGAAAAAGGGGATTTTATGTTATCTTTTGTAGTGGTATTGATCTTTGTGAAAATTGAGGTGTTGGTGGGGTATGTGTGAATAGTGAATACATGTGATGGTAAAATATTTGGAGAGTTATTGATTCCCAAGGAGAGATCTTTCTGCCTATTTCTAAAATAGTAATCATAAAACAGCTTTACCAGTTAAGAAGATTGATTGTTACCATTCTAATTATACTAAACATAATGTAGCTACTTCTGTCTGATCAGGAATTACAGCTTAAAAGGATTATAAGAAATTCTCAGTGCTGGCCTACGAGAGGGGCAGTAATGAAAACGACTTTGGGAGTTTTTCATTACCAAGACACGAAAGTCTTAGAAGTACATGTCCTGCCTTTTGCTTACATTGCACCCTACTCTATGGGCTACCTAGGGCCTACCCTAGGGGTGACTTATATGCAAGAAAATGGGAGTTTTAAGATTTGGTAAGAGGTTCTGAATGCCAAGTCGAGGTGGCAGTGAGACTGCACACACAGGCTCTGCGGGGGCAGGTCTGAGACATATTTACAGAGTTACTTAAGTGGGTGGCACAACCAGTGCTGCAGACCCTGATTTAAAGGCCATGGGTATACGGTATACCACTTTACAAGGGAATTACATGTACATTAAATATCTCAATTGTGGATACACCAATGTTACCATGTTTTAGTGCAGATGCACATGCACTTTAGCACTGGTTAGCAATGTCCCAAGGTCAACAAAAAGTTACAGCAACAAAACAGGAGGTAAAGGCAAAACGTCAGGGGTAAGACCGCCCTAAGGATGCCAGTCTAACAATGCCCAGCATTCACCCTGTCTTTTGTTTTTTTTGTTCTCCAGGCTGAGCATGTACTCCCTGCTCTCCAGGCCAATGTGCTCCTGAACCCTGCTCTACTTCAGTCTGTTGACCGAGAAAAGCAGCAGGATCTGGTGGGCCAGGGGTTGTCCACTCTCTGCCTGCAACTGGCAGGAGCATCAGTGCCCTCAATTTTGTTTTTATTTTAGGTGGAAGGAAAGAGCCAACCTTATGATGTCATTGTGTGAGTCTAACATGCGGTTGGTTCTTTGTGGTTTGTTTGTGGGTGTGGTGTGTGCAATTGTGTGTGTGGGTCTGGTTGAGGAATGTGTGCATATTCTGTGTGTCTGTGATGTTTGTGTATGTATGTGGTGCCTAAATGTGTGTTTTTTTTTTTGCAGTTTTATATAGCATGGTCTTGCCCCGAAGGTATTGGAGCACTTTACATATACACTAGTTACATTACACAAGGACACATTAATGTTTGGTAGGCACCGGGAGATTAAGTGATTTGCCCAGGATCACAAGATGCTGAGCTGACCCTGAGACTTGAACCTGGTTTCCCAGTTGACAGCTGTTGCCACAGAGCCACATCTTTTCATCGCCTTTTGTTCTGAGAACATCCGCCTCTGTTCTTTCTCGCATACTGCACTTTTTATTGTTTTTAAAAACAAGGACTTATTGGCTACTTTTCCCCTTATTTTTTGTCATTGCACCTCCCGTAACAAGTTTAACCTAGTCATTTCCCATTTCATACTTATTCATTTAACACAGTCGCTAGATTGTAGAACTTGAGCAAACTATCCAAAATAAGCACAAACAATACGTCCAAATAATTGCTCCCACTATTCCTGTGTCTCTCATGCCCCACTCACTCTTCTTTTTCACAATTTTTTCTTGAACTCGTACTCTCTCTCTCTCTCAGGCCTGTTTTCTAACCCAGCCTTATTTAAGCTGTGTCTCTGTGCTCTCGCCTAACCCTCTTTCTAGCGATTTTTCGCTTGCATACTGTCCCTGTGGCGCTCTGTCACCCCCACCTACAACTTGTCCACCCTTCACCCATATCTGCCTCACAGTCCCTGTCCGGCTTTGTTCGCTTTACACTCCCTTCCTGCCCAACTGTCCCTTCTATGACACTCTATTTTATTCTATGGCATTCTATGCCAGTCCACTCTACGCCACTCCAGTCTACATCACTCCACTCAGTGACTTTCCACTCTACGACACTCCACTCCACTCTACTCCACTCTATGTCACTCTCTGCCACTCGACTCTAGGCCAGTCCATGCTATGACAGTCCACTCTATGACAGTCCGCTCCATAACACTCTACTCCACTCTATGCCACTCCACTCTAAAACACTCTACTCCACCCTACAACACTCCACTCTACAACACTCCACTCTGACACTCTACACCCCTCCGCTCTATGCCACTCTACTCCACTCTACGCCACTTAACTCAACATTATTCCACTCCAATCTACGACACTCCACTCCACTCTACTCTACTCTACGCCACTCCACTCTACAACACTCCACTCTGCTCGACTCAATACCACTTTACTCCACTGTACAGCACTTCACTCTATAACACCCAGTCCCTCTCCACTTCACTCCACACCACTCTCCTCTATGCCACTAACTTAAGCAAGACGAATTGCCTTTGTCATTGCTTATTACTGGGTTTACTTTCCGCCTGGCAAAATCGAGCCCAGTGTTCCCGTAAACCCAGGTACACGAACACCAGGCTGCTCGAGTATTATCCAAACCGCTGGGAGTTACTGCTCTGTCCGATTGTAGTCACGGTCTTAAGGTTTCAAAATAAAAAAGTTACAAATAGCTACATCCTTCAGACATTCTCAAAGTGTTGGATAAAACTGTATTAAGACATAAATTCTAGTTTCATGGACAGAAATATCTGGAGCCATCTTGTCAATGTTTATAATTGTTTGTCAACGATTGATTGAAACCCTCAGATTTCTCTCATGAGAATTGGTGCCAAGATTAGGGAGCATGTCTGAAAACGCGCCAGACGTTCCCCAGCCTTGTCAAGCATTCATTTAACGTCCACGGTTGCACATTCAGCATCACGTCTTCGAGTCACCGAGAGGGCAATCGTTTCCCATCTGTAGCTCCGTCATCACTCCATCCAAGTATAGACCGAGGCGATCAGCGTTTTGTATTGATGGCATGAACTCACCCGCTGGCTCTCACGAGCTCCCCTTCGGAGTTTAAAGAACATGTCGGGGTGGAAGAGAGTCTTGCCGCAATGATGTTTTTTAGCACTAGCTTGCATTGCTTCCCAATAGTTTTAAAAAGTGGGAGTCAGGTGTTTCTGCTCCTGAGGAACACACGGGGACATTTTATAGAATGTTATAGAGGAAACTATTTAGGGTAGCTAAAAACAATACCAGGCTGAATGTTTGAAGAATTAGTAATTCGGGGTGATCTGCACTACCTGCTAGTGATGACCCGTCCTGCACTTTGAAGAGCTAGCTAAACCAATCCGGTGGCTCCTGGAGAGAGCTGAAGGATTTCTAACCCGCATGAGAATTTTGGAAAGACCGAATTTTGGAAAGAATGGTGGGACCTGCACAAAGGTAAAAGTGCATATGTTTCAGGGACAGTCAGTGAAATCAGAGTTAAAGGGGAGGAAATCTACTTGCTGCATATGTTTACAAAGAAAGATGAGCCAGTTTAAGACTGCCCATTTCTCACAATAGCCATAAGATTAGAAAGAATTCTGTGACTAACAGTTTCAAATTCTGCTGATGGATCTGGCTGTATTAGATCAGTAATGCTGCAGAATCTGCAGCCATGTGGAGACCGAGTAAATCTGCGATCTTTACAATTTCAGTGTCACTGCGGGAGCGGAGGCAGGGTTGTGCTTATACAAAATGGAGTTGGTTTCTAAAAAGAGCAATGATGCTTAGCAATGTAGGTTCGAAGGTTCTCAGTTATCGCCAGCAGCAAAGTGATGGGCTGGTTGTTAACCGGTGCCACAGGATCCAGAAGAGGTTTCTTCAACCCGTAACAATGATGCCCGATCATGAGGTGCAGAACCATGAGTAAGAAACATTATGAATGGGTCGCAGAAGAGGACGTGGAGTGTCACTACCTTGAAGAAAGAACTGCACCGAAATTGGGTCCAATCGAGACCCCCCAGATGTACAGCGAGATACTTGGCGTGTTAACGTTGGCAGTGAAATTGTCTTTAATGCCAGTCCCTCTAAATACTTACAAAAGGGGGGACTTGAAGATCTTATCAGTATTGGGAACCACTATGATCGATAAAGTAAAAGGGAAGTGGGACGAAAGTATGTCACCAAAGAATGAAGCTTTATCCATAAAGTAGGAAGCTAAATATGTGCTGGGGGATTCTGGAGGATTTGGAAGAGGATGCTTATACTTCTTGGTGGTTACTCTACTTTGCTGCTTTATGGTCTGCTGATCGAGTGTTTGGGAAGACTTTTCACCTAAAAGTTCCATTTAAAATGGGGCACAACACTGTTTTTACTAAATAATGTTCTTAAGAAACTGGATAAGTCTTAGGTTTTGCAAGTAGTTTCACACGTGTGAATTAATGTTATGTGTCCTCTAAACACTTTTTTAAATGTTTAAAGACTCTTCCTTCACATTTTCCCTCTGCTTCCTTTCATCCCATCACTGTGCCCCATCCAAGTAGATTCTGATTCATACAATATGAAATTTATTTTTGCTTTATATGGCAGGGTGGAAAATAAACACATTATACAGATGTTATAATCTCAGGCTTTAGAGAACAGAGCTGTTTATTAGGGCAGATGGACAGCCCTGGCTCAGACACAAGACCTACCAGAGAAGTTGCAAGGCTATTCACAGCAGTCCTATGACCAGGTACCCCACAACAGAACAGATATTACCTTCATATGCCTCAGTATTTCTGCAGCAGGCCAGGCTTTGCCATCATATGTTCTGGCAGCTTTACCACATAGCTTAGTATTGCTGTCACATGACCAGGTACTCTCAATAAATCTAGTATTCTCATATATGCAGGTACTCATAATGCATGGCAGACACTGCTCAGTGTATGACACTGTAAATGAGTTAACATCTCACAAATACATACATATATTCAGACACACCCATCCACTTGTGCGCGCGCACACGCACACACATACACACTGAAAACATACCTCCCCCAAACATCACTCCCATTACCTGCTTCTCCATCAACTACACATGTGTGCTGTCTCATGCTGCCAAGCTTTGGACTTACCTGTGGGTGTCCTCCACCGCATCTCCTTCATGTCCTTGGAAGGTGAGGGGAATCTCTTAGTGTTGTGCTGGCAGTACAAAAGCACACCTGTTGCTGGGGAGTCCTTTATGACTGCTGTTTGTGACTATCCAGGGAGTTCCTCTCAGTGAGGGAAGATGTGGCCAGCTGTCAGGGATCGGATAGCTATCTGGCCCCTGCACATATGTGTTGTGCAGCATTTGATAGTTCCACTCTCACACAGAAGAGGGTCCCCCAGAGACCCTTCATGTACAGCAATCTACTTTGGTCCATCCCAACGCTCCCCCGTGTAAGTCTGTCAGGCGGATGAGAGCAGTGAGATAATAAGCAAGGGGAGCAGGTCCTGTAGCTCTACCCAGAAGTGCTCTCAGATTGATAATAGATATTTACCAGCTGGGCACGGCTTGTGGTAAACGTATTGGAACTTCAGCCACGCCTTGCCACAGTTTTTTCCCCTGGGATCGGGCTGTTAAATGCATTTTTCTGGACAGGTCTATTTAGCTTCACTGCTGGGCGTGCACTCAACATCACAGATAAGAGCTGCACGTGAATTACAGGAGCATTTCCTCTATAACAAATGCACAATTATAAAAGTCTGTCAAAGCGGCCATCCAACATTTACAGTCAGCGAGAGGGCTGCTAGTTCATTGAGTCTTACTTCTCCAGAGTGAGTGAGATTAGTGGGGTGAAACTCCACTGCTCTCATTGAACCATGTGTCCACTTCCATAGACAGAAACATTGTGTGTATTTATTAGCCCAGGCTCAGATGTCCATGTAGCTCCACAAACACCATTTTTTTAAAAATCAGAGTTTATGTGGGGAGATAAATATGTGGATTTTGAATATATATCTTAGAGGGAAGGCAGTTGTCAATCATTACTTTGCTAATATTTACATCAAGAGTCATTATATTGCAACACTATATCAGGAGTTAAATCATATGGGGCACCTTTAGATCGCAGCTTCTCAGGTGAGTTTATAATTTTGATTTTTTTAGTATATATATATATATATATATATATATATATATATATATATATATATATATATGTTTGTAACATGGGTAGCTGTAAATACACATGCCCTGCCTATTCCTGCCATCAGGTGGGCCTAGACATTTGCAACTTGTTTTTCTTTGAAAAAGTTTGAGTTACAAAACCTGTTGTGACTCCACCGTTTGATCAGAATGCACCAGCACACTAGCTCCATCTCAAATTGTTTTCTTCTGCCGTTGGGTTCAGACGTTCAGGACTGCTACTACAGAAACAGCATGTTCCACACTGGCTTGCTCCATAACAGCGACTTGTCCTTGTAACCCAACGATAACACAATATTTTTGCACCGACAAGAGATTCCACCTGCATCACTGGGAGTTCAGGTCCGACAGTCATCGAACATTAGTCTTTGATGCACTGTACTTAAAGGATTCAGACCTCAACATTCTTTGTGTCTTCTCAGTCATCCTGTGGAGAATGCATCTAGGGGAGGGCATGGAACATAAACCATTCCAATTCTGCTCTAGGTGGAACACCAAATACCCATTGAGTGACCAGCACAGTGTCTGCCAGCTCTGCCTTTCACAAGACAAGAAGGTGACCTCCTGTGATGCATACTGTGCTTTCCACTGCAAGAAGGCACTCTGGTACCAGAGGGAAAACTGGTGTGCTTACACCAGAATGCAGTGGCAGGCATCATCAGAGGCACCTAACATCTTCAGGCCTGAAGACCTGCCCAGAGCTGAGAAAGAAGTAGCCTGCCCCTCTGGCTTTCCAGCAAGCCAAGATGAAGAGAGTCTCAAAGCCATCTTCTCAGAGGCTTCTGACACTAAGGAGGAGAAGTTTCCAGAGCCTGGGGTGAAGAGGGCCAATCCAGGACTCGAACACCAGTTTGACTCGTCAGGCCTTGACAGCACCTGCAAGTACCACAATTACTCCTGATCCCCAAAAAGTAATCCAGCAAAAGCAGAATACTGCTACACCAGGAGTCAGGCTAGAATTCAAAAACAGAAGAAATCTTTGGGTCCAGCTCTTCCGAGTGGAACACACTGGACTAGAGAGATTAGGTCAGTACCTTCAAAAACCTCATCTAAGATCGCTGAACCACATCACACCTGAACTCTGCTTTGAAGCTCTGAAAACATGCAGTCAGAGCCAAAATTGATGCTGAAAACAGCTCTACCACCAGCATCGAAACAAATGACAAAGCCCTCCTTGCAACCTAGATGGGACACCGCCGGAGGGGCTGATCCTCAAGAAACTCTCTGAGGTCTTCGAAGCAAAGCAGAAGAAACTGTTTTGCATGCGGACACTGGCAAGATTCTTGCCAAGCTTCCAGATCCAGGACTTATTCAGAGCCTAACGAAAGGCAGGCTGTTTTTCAAAAACGAACCTGGCCTCGATCCCTCGAGGCCACCCACCACCAAAAGAATCAGGGACTCAGCAGCTAGTCCACCACCATTTCTATACTCAACTACAACACTTCCACCACCAACTCCACACCCCACACTTCCCTCCCCTGACCCACAGGACACTGACTTGGATCCACTAAGCCTTTATTCCCCACAGAATCCTTCAGATGAGACCTTCAAACCCAGGGAATGAGACGATCCGTGGGTGACTACATAGTTCACCCTTCAGCGGATCCTGACCTTGAACCCTATCCCACCAAGGCATCACCACCTGCGAATACTATGGTCTACCATGTGGTAATACAACAGGCCACTCAAAGCCATCAATTAAAGATGCACACAGTGGAAGATTAGGGCACCTTCTCATTCAAGACCCTCTCCAAAACAGAGCAGGCAGTGCTCCACCTCCCCAGACTCATAAGAATACTTAGGTCACTCACTGACAATCTTAAAGAGTCCATAAAGGCCAAAGTGATCACACTCAGGGTCAAACTAAAAGGTACAAACTGGCCCCAGATGAATTTGTCTTTATCTGTGGACAGGGCACTCCTGATTTCCTGGTTGTGTACACTGCCTTTAAAAAGTTGCCAACACGGTAATAGGGAATTCTTCCTCATCTGATAAGGAATTCAAGCGCATAAGGATGGCAGAGAATCATGTAGTGCTTGGTGCAACCACCCATTGCCACATCACTAATTCTATGTATCTACACTACGATCTGTACAACTGGGAGGAAATGGAGGAGTTGGTGAAGCACGTCCTGCAGGTCTCAAGGAAATGGCGACAAGAGCTAGTTGCTGAGCACAAAACAACTTGCAAAGCTAAAATTAGGTGTGCCCTTTTCACATAGCAGATACTGCAGCGAGTTGGATCACCACTGCATCCTTCACAGGCATACTTGTCTCAGCGTGTCCAAGTTTATACCTGAGGTGTAGCAGTGCATCATAGATATCCCCTTTGCTGACAAGCATAATTTCGGCCTCCAGGTGAATCAGATGCTCGAAAAATTCAAAAAGGACTCCGACTTTGCTAAGTACATGCATGTCCTACAGTCACCCAGTACCAGATCTGCCTTTCTCATACAAAACAGGGAAGATGTTAAATCAGCATCTGGCCACACACAGTTTCTTCATCAATTATATCATTTCAAATGTTGCAGTGTGTCAGTCAGTGTCATAGAACATGTCATGAGTGATGTAGTAAGTAGGGCAATTAGCACTGCCTGGCAAGGGTGCAAGTTTGTGACTTGGCATTGGCCATAGGGCCTGGACTGTAACCAGACTCTGCTTCTGACCATCACGGGCAGCCAACTCTTTGCCTCGCAGCAAGCAACTCCATGTCCAACCTCCCCGCAGGCAGGCAAGACCAGCCACATATGGCCTTCAGCCGTGCGCAGAGTAGAGTTAGCTGCAGGGCCTGACCTCTGTCCTTGCGAGCAGCCAGCCCCACACCACGCACAGTCTTCTGGCATGCGCAGCATGTGGTTGGACTCGCAGGTCCTGGCCTCACTCTGGCAGACATGCTGACTTTGTCAAAGAGTGACAACACATAAATATAAAAAGTAAGTCTATTTTCTATTGTCTGTATTAAGAGGTGAGCATATCAATATATATAAAAAAGAGCTATCATCTTTCTCCAAAAATCATCAATATTTTTAATCTAATTTATATTTAAGTATGTCACACAAAGCAATGTTTAATAATAGTGATTATTGTAAAATTGTTTAATAAAGTTTTAATTAAGAAAAACATATCTGTGAGCCTTTTTTAACATAGTAACATTAGTGCATTTCATGGGCTTAAAATGTCAAAAGAAAGGCTCATAGGCATATTTTTTAAATGAAGCCGACATGTTTCTGAGTCTTTCCTTTAGCATTTTTCAGCCCACACAATACAGTCTTAAAAACAACCACAAGATGGCCTTGCCAAGCACAAAAAGCTCTCTCAGGGCATTATAAGGCTCCCCTTCAAGGAGCAGTGAATGATGAATTAGCAGTTCCTGATGCTTATTTATTATTCACTCTTTTTTAATAATTATTGGGGGCATGTAGCTCCCCTCCCCAAGCTGTTACAGTCCCTGGCGATCCCATCCCCGGGGCAGCATTATGTTTAAAGGGGATACGGACATGGGGACTTGCTGCAACCCCTCCCCAATACTTTACGGGTCCTGGAGACCCCAGGCCTTTTTTTATTATAAGTAGAGGGGGCATGCAGCACTCCTCCCTGAGCTTTTATGGTTCTGGGGATCTTATGCCCCAGGGCCTTTCTTTTATAAAGGGAAAGATCCACATGGCTCCTCTCCATCAGCTGCTACAAGCCTCGGGGACCCCGTTCCCTGGGGCCCTTCTTTTTTTTAGGGAAGGGGTGCATGGCCCCCCTTCCTGAGCCTTTGCAGGCTCAGGGTGGGGTGCTGTGCGCTCTTCTCTTATTATTATATTTTGGCCCCCTGGGATGGGATCCCTTGGGTCTCAGGGGCGACAAAGAGGCTCGGGTATTGAGGCCATAGGTCCCCTTTCTTTTACCTGGTAAGCCCCAGAGAATGGGGTCCCAAGGCCGAAACTGGCTCTGGAAGAGGGGCAGCACCGCTGCCCTCCTGTGCAACTCATATTTTAAATTGCCAGACCCCCCCCCCCTAACCCCTCCAAGTCCCCAAGGGACCTGGACTTGTCTTTGCCTCTTCTGGTGAAATATATCAAGAAAGCAAAACAATACTCATATTTTGCTTTACAGAGGGATGACAATTATGTGTTTATATCGATACTGGTTGTACCAATCGCACTTGTAATAATAATTAATCTGAAAGTTGTTTGAAAAAAGAACTATTAATGAGACATTGGCAATGAGACATTGGCATGTTTAATTTTGATTGATTAAATTAAATTGTAAATATAATTTTGAGCGGTGCAACATGTAATAGGAAGTTTGATATATTTCATGTATGTCCAATATTCACATGCCACTATATATATTTTTTTCCTAAATGTGGCTAAGGGTGTGTGAAGAAGGCTGTAGTGAGCTGTTTACATGATAGTAAATGAGGTGAGCATCGCATTGGAGTCTGCGCCTGGTCTCTTTGGGCTTAAGCACCAGGACTCGTTGATGTGTTACGGAAGAAGCTGACTCTGTTTCAGCAGACCCACACTCAAGTGGAGTGGCAGCGTTCAGCTACTGTGGCGTACTGCTGTACGTAAACCTGTGAAGCATATATGTGCGTGTGTGCGCAACTAGTGTTTACATATATAATGTATATAATTACAAATTTTCTTGTATTGTTTGAACAACTAATGAGTGATCTAATATGTGAAGTTGAAAGTAGTACATGGCGGGTATGCAAATTATAGTTAGTTCAGTATAATATAAATTGTGAATGTCAGTATTTTTTATTAAACCTTATTTGTTATTTCATTTCAACACCTAACTATAATGTGGCTTTAACTTTTGTTTTTTTCAGTGAAGATATATATTGCTTGTATATATATATATATATATATATATATATATATATGTATGTGTGTGTATATATATATATATATATATATATATATATATATATATATATATATATATATGTGTATTTATGCAAGCATGTTTTGCTTCACAAATCCCATTTATATTTCTTTTCTTACATTATTTTTTACTTTAACTGTTTTTATTTCTATGTATCATTTTGAGTGTTGACTCTATTTTAATTGTATTTAATCCTTCTCCTTTAAACTGCCTTTTTTACTTATGTATAAATATGGATTTATTTATAAATAGACAAACTAGTTCTACCTTATGAAGTAATGACTCACATGTAAGAGTAGGAAATTTTAACTATGATGTAAAGACTCCCGGTGTAACAACTGTGATGTGAAGGTGGTACACCAGGGAACGCTTCATTTTGAATAGAAATAGGCTGACCATATAATTCTGGAATTCGGTACAGTGATTTCTTACTGTTGTTGAGACCTTAAATGACTTTGTGAGGATTGTCTACCTGTGGGAGCTTATTAGCACAGTTTTCACTGTTGTTCTAAATTTGAACCAAGGGCTAAACTTATCTTGAGCTCTGTGTGAAGTAGTCTTTACAAGACACAGACTAAAGAATTATTTGCAGGGGGACAATGGACAGTGAGTATAAGCAAAGTGCATGGGAAGTTTTGTAAGTTATGAGTAGGCTTTGACTACTTTTTTCAGTTTAAGAAAAAGATTTAACTTGTTTTTCTCCCTCAAACGATCTAAGAGTAAACGAGAGAGAGGGAGATCAGTGGCAGAAATGTAACCTATGTTGTGTCTTGTGAGTATGAATGATGGAGCCTTTTGCATCCTGAAGGACTCTGTAGTAAGATGACATGAGTGTTATAACGTGTTACAGTGATGTCAAGTTCAGAATGTTGAGGTCACAGTTATATGCTGATGAATAAAGATGTGAAATTACATATCTCCATATATGGGATATTCATTGGTGGGTACACAGATTGGGGAGGATGTTACAGCCTACACAAATGGGCCATTTACAGTTTGGCGGAATGATAGCCTTGCTTGAAATTGGAGGGGTTCCTATTCTCCCATCCCATTTAGTGGTGCAGGAAACACTGATAGAACGCTGGGAGAGCCTCGTGGCAACCCATCTACCACACAGCTGCTCCCTATGAAGCCTTGGGAGGTGTGCACTATTTAAAAAGTGTGGCACTTATGTTTAAATATTGTAGTGGTGTGCTGCTAGATGATGGTACATGATGTCCCCACCACCCATTCTGCCTTGGTGGACTACCCACAGAGGTCTAAATGACCCCTAAAACATCTTACATTTTGGTGCAATTAGTCACCTCAGCCATTGTCAGACAGACTGAGTGACAATGGATTCTCGCCATTTTTATATTTGTCACGAGGTTGGCTATAGCTTTCTACATATTTGTGAGAAGTCTGCTGATCACACTATTTCCTTATTTTAAAAAAAGGATTGGTTGAAGCATTCTATGGTAGGACACAGGTGTCTGGTGAGAATGTCAGATGTTTTCACTACTTGTGCTAAAATTATATATTTGTTGTGACTACTAAGAATTGATTTGGAAAATATGCATGTACTAGATAGTTAAAACAAGGGGGAAGCAGCATGTAGATGTGCTGGAATTGTGACTGACAGAAATTTGTGTTCTTCAAAAGCCTCAATGAAATGTTTTTTAACATTCAGGTATTTTGGCACTTCTAGTGTGCCACATTTTTTTGCATCTTTCAACATCACGCATTGAAGGGCATGTTCTCC
The DNA here is from genome assembly GCF_031143425.1 of Pleurodeles waltl. Classification (NCBI taxonomy): domain Eukaryota; kingdom Metazoa; phylum Chordata; class Amphibia; order Caudata; family Salamandridae; genus Pleurodeles; species Pleurodeles waltl. The sequence continues at coordinate 178,347,386 of NC_090437.1, forward strand.
CTTAACCTTCTGTGGTAGAAATGAATGGAGCAATTTAAGTCAAAGGATTCAGCCAAGGAAAGTATCTCAAATTTGGTGAAAACTGATTTAAAAGCAAGTGAATGAGAGTTTTTCATGTAAAGCATATAGGCCCAAATTCCTGTGTCATTTTAATTTTAGCCACAACACTTGCTTCTGCTTCTAGGAAAATAACAAAGCATTGCGCTCACAGAACATAGGAGAGGGCACTCTATTGGCATGCTCCAAGACAAAAGACGAAGAATAGAGAGCCCATTCTGAAACTCTTTCTTGAGTTTTAGTATCTTTCTATTTTGAGAGCTTTTACTGCTAGTGTGATTGGCTGAAATATTCCTTGTCAATCCTGCAACATCACTAAAACACAAAAGTGGAACTCAATGCTGCCACATCCTGTTTAGTGGTGTGGAATATCTAAGTGATTCGGCCTCTGTCGCCTAACCTTAGTCACAACACAAACCTTTTCAAATCCATCTTGCACTCATGGCAAGTTGAATGCATTGCAGTCTGGAAATTTGCAGAGCAACACGTGGAAAAAAGCACACCAAACCTAACACACCAACCAACTGCCCCTGTAAACATCTTTTAAAAATGTTTCCAGTTTTATGTAGCGAAAACTCGACCTGAAGGTATTGAAGTGCTTTACAGGAGCACAGGTTACCTTACACAAGGACGTTTGACAAGCACTCTAGGGCAGTTCTTTACATGGGTAGGTAATATCAAGTACTCAGTACCAGTGGCGGCTGGCTTGCATTTACAGTGGTGGGGCGGGTGGTAAAATATATTTATTTTGTAAAGGCACTTACTTCCATGCTGTCCTCACGGCCTACTCCTTTCCTCTCAAATGGGGAACCAGGAAACTACGCTAACCAGTCCTGGTGCTGTTCTCATACTGTTAGACAGCATGAGAGGCGTGTCAGGATTGGAGGGAGCAGCCTCTCTCAGCGCTCACAAAAGCGCTGAAGGCTTGCGCTTTCTCTAATCCAGCTGCCTTAAAACAGCTGGGTTAGAGAAGTTTAAAGTGCGCATGTCAGGCTGGCCGTTGCAAGACGGGTGGCCAAAGGGACATGCACACTTTAAACTAAAGTGCAGAACTCCCTGCTGCTGCCAGTCAGCAGATATTGCCCTGCCCCGTAAGGACGCGATGCTGAAAAATAAAATGCTAATAAATAAACGTTATTGCCATTTTATGTTTCAGCTCTGGGAGGATTTTTTTAGCGGGGCAACGCTCCTTCGCTGTCACAAAGAAGCCGCCCCTGCTCAGTATCAGCACTTCTTTGCTTTGGAAGGGATAATATTGACACTTTTCAGCACTGTTCAGGTGCTTTTATTGGGCGAGGACCGGCACTTCTCTGCTGCAAACGGGTAAGCTGGGACAAGGAGTACCTGCACTTCCATATTTCCATTTCAGGCACTACTCCATGGTGGAGATGAGAGAAAGCTAGCTCCCAGAGACTGTGGATAAATATCAGTGGCATGGTACACGTTCTTTCCGCGGCGGAGACACAATACAATAACAACATTACAAAAGTGGGGAGGGGAGAAATAAACGGCAAGGGAAACATGAGCCCTCCCAACTGACTAGCCTTGTAGAGGGCCTTTGTGGAGCTGTCTTGTTTCAAGCCGGACACAGGTCGAGGAACAGCTACCTGCCTCCGGATCACTTTGCATCCACAGATACAGTAAAGATAAAATCGGCCTGTCAGAGGTACTTTGTGTCCTGTGAGCTGGTATTAATTATACATTTCCTGTCCGCAGTGATCACAGTTAAAACCTGAAATGTTTGCCAAACACCTGTCCTGTTTTTTTCAAGGTCTTAAAATGTTGTTTAAAAATATGGATGTCAGCGTCCTGAGTGGCGACGCCCTTAATATATAGTGAGAGGAAGAAAAGCAGCTGAAATGACTGACAAGTCGTCGCGGTTCAGAGAAGCCCTGCTGCCTCGGAAAGTCACGGCTGCCAGGAGGCGTGTGTTTTCCCGGGTTGCAGGCCGCGCACCACACAAAGGCCGCGTTTGTCCTCGCGCTCCGGCCCTAGGACGTGCGGTATCAGCGGGAACGCTGCTCCGCACAGGTAATAAGGTGGTCAGTCATGCAGCCCAAAGATCAAGTTTAACGTCAAAACAGGTGAAGAACTCCCAGCGCTATTGCATTTCAGCTCTGGGCAGAACCTGCCACGGTCCCGGGCTCTTTGTCCTTGCCAGGGGCTTTGGAATGACAAAGCATGGTCGGCTTGAAGGGTTCAGAAACCCACCATGTGGCCTTGTCAATGCAGGTGTATGTAGTGTCCTAGAATACCAGGAAATACTGCACGATTAAAGCACGCATATGACTGCTTCCTCTCCTTGTTTTTAATGACATTCGAAATACAGTAAGAACCTTTTTATGGGGTTGCCTATTAATTTTCCCTTTGGAGGAAAGCAATGTTTTAATGGAGATTGCAGGCGTAAAATGTCGAGCAACCAATTACATGCACTACAGCTCTGAAGCCATACAATTTTCTTCTATGTTTATTTTGCATATGGTCTGTACCTTGCAGCCGCTTTATAGATGTTTGGGTAAATATCTGCTGGTAACAAAAAAAAAAAACTTTCCTCCCATTTCCACTGCATGGAGTGCTTCTCCTTCATAGGTTTCTGTGTGCTATCTGTTCACAGATGTGCCTGCCAGATACCTACATGGCTTAAACCTTCTGCTGCAGAAAACTGAGTATATCTTGCGCTTCTTAGTTTCAAAAGCCAGCATAGGTGACTCAGAATTTCAGACTTCAGGGATTGATAGAACAAGTATAACGGAAGGGAAAAACATAACATTTGTTATCAGGCTTTCAAGCCTTTGATGGAGCAGCACTTCATAAGATACCTATTAGTATAAATAAATATTCACAGTTGTAGGAAGTTAGGTTGTTAGTTGCAGGATGTGAGGCCTGCACACCTAATAGGTCCACAATTTTCCCTTACTGGGAACCAAGCACCCTATTGACTGAATCATCGTAGTGAAGCAAAGCAGTCCTTCTCGGGGAGGTAGTCTGGATAATCATCACTATTCACTGGTATGCAGTTATAACACCTAGTAAATGATTGTCCAGTCAGTGCCTTTTCTTAAGAAAAAGGAAAAGTACGTCTATTACGCACACACCACTAAATACTACACATTAACTTACAAACATACACAAGGCAGATTGAAAATACCATTGATGATCACATTTGAGTGCCCCTGCTCGTATCCCAGACAGCACATGAAATTATATAGGGGGTATCACTTTATCAAGGATTCACCATTTTATAAGAGCAACAAACCACTTGTAAGGAAAAACATAGTTTTGCACATAAATGTAATGATAAAAAATAACCATGGGTAAACTCAGTTATTGTCAATAAAGCTTATCAACCTTCCTTAGGCACTGGCAGCATTTGAAGTTTAACAAAACATTCTAAAATGTACATAAATGCTTGTGTGATTCTTATATACTTTCAGACCATATAAAATACAATCATAAAAATAGCTCCTAGAGGATGCTACTTTCAGGCCACATAAAATCCAGCCATAGATCCAGCCCCTAGAGGGTGCTACATGTTAAATCCTGAGGGTGGCGAGTAGACGTAGACACCAAGGACGTGCCGATGAGGGTTAATGATGTTTATTAGACAAGCAGTGCGTTCCATACAAAGCCCTTTGCCAACCACGACTCTTCCGCCTCAATCCTCGTTCGTCCCAACGCCTTTCTCCCACCACGTTCCACACACATATGTCACTTCACATTCTCTCACAACATTCTCCTCGTTCCTCGAATACCCTCACGAGGATACCACACCACCTCCCTCCTAATAAACTTTAGGCTGAAACATAACTCTACAACTTTTTGCCCTACATAGACCTAAACACACAATTTTGTATGAACATGACTTTGCATAGTTACTAAAAATTGCCCAACATAGACCCAAGCCCAACATTTTGCTTAAATCACTTTACATAGGGGGTCATTCTGACCCCGGCCGGTGGCAGAAGCCGCCGGCCTGGCTTGAACCGCCAGAATACCGCTGCGCGGTCAAAAGACCGCCGCGGGTATTCTGGGTTTCCCGCTGGGCTGGCGGGCGACCGCCAGAAGGCCGCCCGCCAGCCCAGCGGGAAACACCCTTCCATGAGGATGCCAGCTCCGAATGGAGCCGGCGGAGTGGAAGGGGTTTGACGGGTGCAGTCGCGATGGAAGACACTGAAAATCTTTGTGGGGCCCTGTTACGGGGGCCCCTGCAGTGCCCATGCCATTGGCATGGGCACTGCAGGGGCCCCCAGGGGCCCCACGACACCCCATACCGCCATTCTGTTCCTGGCGGCCAAAACCGCCAGGAACAGGATGGCGGTATGGGGGTCGGAATCCCAATGGCGGCGCAGCAAGCTGCGCCGCCATGGAGGATTCCCCAGGGCAGCGGGAAACCGGCGGTACACCGCCGGTTTTCCGTTTCTGACCGCGGCTGTACCGCCGCGGTCAGAATGCCCATGGGAGCACCGCCAGCCTGTTGGCGGTGCTCCCGCGGTCGTCGGCCCTGGCGGATTTTACCGCCAGGGTCAGAATGACCCCCATAGTCTCTAAGCCAGAACAGTCATGTTATATTTCTTTTCATCCGAGTCTCAGCTGGATCTCGCAATTTAGAAACACATGGAATGGTGCGAGTGTCTTGAGCAACAATATTCGGCGAGGTGATATGAGAGTCTTGGGCAACCACCCGAGGTCCAACACACCTGGCAATCCTATTCAGGTTCCAAAGCCGGTCATCGTCTGTTTTCACAGCATTCTTGAACAGCTTTATGACCTTGAAAGGTCCCTTGAATTTGGATGGTTTCCCTTCCTTTCTTGGAGATCTAATTTTGACATAATCCTCTTCACGCAGCACAGTTTTTTTTTACAGCCTTTCGTACATCATATCTTACTTTCCTTTTTTTTTCACTTCCCTCTCTCTCTCTCCAACCATCAATGTCATCAACCCGATCATCCATCTCTTTCCGTCTCTCAATTACCCACCTGGGTTCAATCTCACTGCATGGTGCCCTCCCTTTGAACAGTTGGAAAGGAGTCACCCCTGTGGTGGAATGGGGTGTTAAACGATACTCACGAACTTTCTTCCTCACTTCACCTTCCCACTCAACCTCATTAACGTGTGCCAACTGCATGCACTCTTTGAGTACTTTTATGAAGCGTTCAACAACTCCATTAGATTCTGGATGATAGAGAGAAGTTTTTTTATGTCTAATGTTCCTTTCCTTTAAAAACGACTCCATTGATTCAGAGATAAACTGCACCCCATTATCTGTCAGTAGCGTAGAAGGGAAACCCTCTCCCTCAAACAAGACATCCAGAAAATTAATTATGCCTTTCGACTCCACTGAGTTCACAAATTTAATTTCAGGCCAACGCGAGTACATGTCAATGCAGACCAAAATGTATCGGTCAACGGGCTTACATCTGATTGGGCCTAAAATGTCCAAATCTATATCAATCCAGGGACCAGCAGCCTCCTCTCTTATGACCTTAGGATGAGTTCTATGTTTTAACACTTTATCAGAACGCCCACACATATGGCAATTACTCACTTCTCTCTCCACCATCATATCTATGGCTGGCCACCAGTAGGCGTTCCTTAGTCTCTCCTTCGTTTTGGAGATGCCCATGTGACTTGCGTGGGCTTGATCAACCAGATTCTTTCTCAAAGTTGCTGGCGGTATTAACTTGTTGCCCCTCATCAGCAGCCCTTCCTCCACTGACCACCCATTCCTGACTTTCCAATAACCCACCAATTCTTCAACTAGATCCTCTCTCACACCCAAGCCACCTTTTACCTTGTTTATTACTTCCTGCAAAATGGCGTCTTTTGACCATTCTTCCTCCCACACTGGCTCTGATATCAACCCTCCAGTAACAACACAGACCCTTAAATCAAATCAAATCAAATCATTAACATTTATAAAGCGCGCTACTCACCCGTGCGGGTCTCAAGGCGCTAGGGGGGAAAGGGGGGGTTATCGCTGCTCGAACAGCCAAGTCTTTAGGAGTCTCCGGAAAGCGGAGTGGTCCTGGGTGGTCCTGAGGCTGGTGGGGAGGGAGTTCCAGGTCTTGGCCGCCAGGAAGGAGAAAGATCTCCCACCCGCCGTGGAGCGGCGGGTGCGAGGGACGGCAGCAAGTGCGAGGCCAGCGGAGCGGAGGGGGCGGGTGGGGACGTAGAAGCTGAGGCGTCTGTTGAGGTATTCCGGTCCCTTGTTGTGGAGGGCTTTGTGTGCGTGGGTGAGAAGACGGAAGGTGATCCTTTTGCTGACTGGGAGCCAATGCAGGTGTCTCAGGTGTGCGGAGATGTGGCTGTTGCAGGGTACGTCAAGGATGAGGCGGGCCGAGGCGTTTTGGATGCGTTGCAGGCGGTTTTGGAGTTTGGCTGTGGTCCCGGCGTAGAGGGTGTTGCCGTAGTCCAGGCGGCTCGTGACGAGGGCGTGGGTCACGGTTTTTCTGGTGTCGGCGGGGATCCAGCGGAAGATCTTACGGAGCATGCGGAGAGTGAGGAAGCAGGCGGAGGACACGGCGTTGACTTGCTTGGTCATGGTGAGAAGAGGGTCCAAGATGAAGCCGAGGTTGCGGGCGTGGTCTGCGGGGGTCGGTGCGGTGCCGAGGGCCGTGGGCTACCAGGAGTCGTCCCAGGCGGACGGGGTGTTGCCGAGGATGAGGACTTCCGTTTTTTCAGAGTTCAGCTTTAGGCGGCTGAGCCTCATCCAATCTGCGACGTCCTTCATACCCTCTTGTAGGTTGGTCTTGGCGCTGGCGGGGTCCTTGGTGAGGGAGAGTACAAGTTGGGTGTCGTCGGCGTAGGAGGTGATGATGATGTCGTGCTTGCGTACGATGTCGGCGAGGGGGCTCATGTAGACATTGAAGAGTGTCGGGCTGAGCGATGAGCCTTGAGGTACGCCGCAGATGATCTTGGTGGGTTCTGAGCGAAACGGAGGGAGGTAAACTCTTTGGGAGCGGTTAGCGAGGAAGGAGGCGATCCAGTCCAGGGCCTGGCCTTGGATCCCGGTGGAGCGTAGGCGGGTGATTAGGGTGCGGTGACAGACGGTGTCAAAGGCAGCCGAGAGGTCGAGGAGAATGAGGGCGACTGTTTCACCGTTGTCCATCAGGGTTCTGATGTCGTCTGTGACTGAGATGAGGGCGGTTTCCGTGCTGTGGTTGGTTCGGAATCCGGTTTGTGAAGGGTCGAGCAGGTTGTTGTCTTCCAGGAAGGTGGTCAGCTGTTTGTTGACGGTCTTTTCTATTACCTTGGCTGGGAAAGGTAGAAGAGAGATGGGGCGGAAGTTTTTCAGGTCGCTTGGGTCAGCCGTAGGTTTCTTTAGTAGGGCGTTGACTTCAGCGTGCTTCCAGCATTCGGGGAAGGTAGCAGAAGAAAAAGAAGAGTTGATGACGGTCTGGAGGTGCGGGGCGATGATGTCGTCGCCTTTGTTAAAGATGAAGTGCGGGCAGGGGTCCGAAGGGGCGCCGGAGTGGATAGAGTTCATGATGGATTTGGTTTCTTCCGTGTTGATGTGGGTCCAGTTGTTGAGGGTGATGTCCGGGGAAGCGGGTTCAGTGGTGTATGGTTGGGTCTGGTGTCCGAAGCTGTCGTGGAGGTCGCTGATCTTGCGATGGAAGAAAGTGGCGAGGGATTCACACAAATCCTGTGAGGGCGTGACGGCGTTGGCGCTGGCGCTGGGGTTGGAGAACTCTTTGACGATGCTGAAGAGTTCTCTGCTGTTGTGGCTGTTTTTGTTTAGTCTGTCGGTGAAAAAGTTCCTTTTGGCAGTGCGGATCAGGTGGTGGTGTTCGCGTGTAGCGTTCTTGAGGGCGGTCATGTTGTCAGCGGTGTGGTCCTTGCGCCAGGCCTTCTCAAGGGCACGACAAGTTTTCTTTGATTCTTTGAGGGTGTCAGAGAACCAGAGAGGTTTTTTGGTGTTGGTCTGTCGATGCGTGCGTTTGAGGGGAGCAAGGTTGTCAGCGCAGTTGGAGATCCAGTTTGTGAGGTTGAGAGCTGCGTCGTTGGGGTCGGTGGTGAGGGTGGGTTGGTTGGCGGCGAGAGCGGAGAAGAGTTATTTCTTCATTGGTCGCAATGTCTGCAAAACAACCACCTTCAATAGCCTCCTCATCTTTTCCTGTGTCTACACATAGTCTTGAGAGACAATCAGCTTGAACATTTAATGTCCCAGGCATATAAGAAATTACATACTCAAATTTTTGTAGGTCCACTACCCACTTCCTGATCCTATGTGAGATCATGTCAATACCCTTTTTCGTAAATACCTCTACGAGAGGTTTGTGATCAGTTATTATCTGAAATTTGTGTCCCCACAAAAACTTTCTCAACTTTCTCACAGCCCAGAATACACTAAGGGCCTCTTTTTCGACTGCATAGTAGTTAAATTCTGCCCCTTTTAGACACCTTGATGCGAAAAGTATTGTCCTAGTTTGACCTTGTTTCTTTTGAGAAAGGACCGCTCCTAGCCCTTTGGAGCTGTCATCTGTCATCAGTATTATTTCCTCGCGGCATCAAAACTTCCTAAATCTGCTGCCTTGTCCAGACTGACCTTGATATCCTGATACTCCTTCTCACATGCCTGATCCCACTTGAGCCCTTTCTTTAATAACTGTCTCATACAATATGTCCTTACCGCAAATCGTGGAACAAATTTATTGTAGAACTCCGCCATCCCGAGAAACTTTACAAGTTCCTCTTTATTATGTGGATTAGGCAGATTTTTGATTGTGCCAACTAAACTAGCCTTGGGACGAATCCCTTTTGCTGAAACTTCATGACCCAAATACTCTATATTGGGAATGTTGATCCTACATTTCTCAGCTTTTAGTCTTAGACCATTGATACTTAATCTTTCTAAGACCAGCCTTAGTCTCTCATTATGTTCTACTAAGCTGATCCCCGTCACTAAGAGATCGTCTTGATACACTATCACTCCTTCCACGAATTGAAAAAAAATGTCCATGGCCCTCTGGAATACCGATGCCACCAAAATGAATCCAAATGGCATCCTAAGGAACTTAAAGGTGCCAAATGGCGTTATGAAGGTGGTCAAATCCTGGGAGGAACTATGCAGCTTTATCTGGTGGTAGGCGGAAGTCAAATCTAGAGTTGGGAAATGCTTTGCCCCACCAAGAGAACACAACAACTCAGTTATATTTGGGAGTGGATAGTGATCTATTATGACTGATTTGTTTAAATCTCTAAGGTCCACACACAGCCTGGCCTCCCCATTAGCTTTCTTTGCCATGACTACTGGTGCCACCCATTCAGAGGCTTCAACTTCTTGAATGATTCCATTCATGACAAGTTTATCAATTTCAGCTTTCATTTTGTCCCTGACCAACAAGGGAACATTCCTCACTTTCGTTGACCTGGGTAGCGCTCCAGGCTTAAGTCTAATCTGATGTACATAATTCTTGAGACAGGCTAATTTCTCACTGAACACATCTGGAAACACATTCATCCATTCACTCACATTCTCAGAGATGGATTGAACTACCGGGTTGTCTTTAAGCCTAACAGGCGGGTCTCCATTAGGATCTAGTAGAATTCGTAAATCACGTTGGTGAAACCAACTGATTAAGGAATCCCCTTTAACGGAAATGTACACCTTTGCTGGTATGAGACGTCCCTTAAATTCGATACTTCCCCAAAAGTACCCCAGCAATTTGATTGGTTCCCCTCCATAACCTTTAGGTCTCACATCTGGTTTGAATAAGTTAACCGTTCCCTTTAATTACCGGTCATAGAATGTTTTTGGTATTAAAGTTATCTTTGCCCCGGAATCAAAGAGAATTTTGATCGGTTTACCATTTACTAAAATGGACTCCACAGGACCATCAGAGAGACCAACTTTTTTTTGTAGAACCTGCACATTATTTACGACATCGGCATCACTTGCGCCACTTTCACACCATACCTCCCTTATCTTCCCTCTTTATTCTTTAACCTGCAACACTTAGCAAGATGTCCGGTCTTACCACAGCTTCCACAAACCATTGTCCAAGCAGGACACTCTTTGTTATTGGCCATGTGGCCCATGCCCCCACACCTAAAACATTTCCCAGAAAATGTTTTCTTTGGCTTTACAGATTCTGCACCATATCTATTGTCACCATGGGTACATTGTATAGATTTCACGGTGGCTCCTTCTTCCTTTGTAGTGTCAGATAAGGTAGTGTCTTTGCGAAGAACTTCCACACATTTTTTGGAGTGCTCACAGGTTTTGGCTATAACTAAGACTTCATCCAGGGATGGGTTGTCCGTCCTTTTGCCACATGCACTCTTTTGCCTTCTTTAGAGAACAGCCCAGCATGAATTGATCCCTCAACGGTTCCTTGTAGGAGTTAGCAAACGCACAAGTAGAAGCAAGTCTCCTTAGTTCTGTGATATATTGTTCCGTCATTTCTTCTTGACGTTGCATCCTCTTCCCAAACTGATACCGTTCGAGGACCGTGCTTACTTTCGGCAAGTAATGCAAGTCTAATTTCTTCACACAAATATCAGATTCATTGAGGCAGATGCAGTCAGTATCCGAAAGATCTGGGAGATTTTAAAAGATTTCCTGGCCCTCAGTGCCCAAGCAGTGCATTAATAAAGATGTCTTCCTCTCCGCTCTCAACGAAGTTCCACAAACCCTTGCATAGTTGTTGAAAACCTTCTTCCATTTTTTCCATGGAATTGGAGGATCACCAGGAGAAGAAAGAAAGAACGGTGCAGCTGGTACATTCTGCATTTTGCCACAGTAAACTGTACTACTGCCTTGTGAACAACCAAATGTGTTAATTAGCTGGGAAGAAGTGTACGATCCTTGAAGAGCTTAATTTTCATCAACACCCTCCTAAATGCAACAGTCTTTTTTTTTTTTAATGACGGACCAACCCTTTTAAACTTTCCCTTGTACACACAAAGACAAAAGAAGAATATTTCTGGGCCTTTAAACGTGTTTCATGGCGCCACCATTGCCAGGGAAACACCCAATGAACAAAGGCGGTAACAGTTACCAAACGCGCATTTGCCATGCGCTGAAGCCGTATTACTGAATGTCTCCGTTGCCAGGAAACTCCCAAGAGAAGAACTCGTGGCAACTGTTGTAAAGTGCGCGCGGAAACACCCAAGAGAGGGACGCGTGGCAACTGTTGCCAAGCGCGCGAGTGTTCCTTTGATTTTCACAGCACGCGATCAATGCCAGTTACTATCAATTCCTTTGATCGCACCTTAAAGCTTCTTCACCCGCTCCCTCTGCAAACGGTACGAATCACCATGGCCCGATCGTGTTGTTAGGGCTCAGCAAACCCAAGACCAACGGTGCCGGCTCAGCTGACTGAAGTCCTACGGTGCCATCTATGCCGCCCGCAAGTCGCTCGTTGCCAATGTTCAGTCCGAATGGTGGCGAGTAGATGTGGACACCAAGGACGCGCCAATGAGGGTTAAAGATGTTTATTAGACAAGCAGTGCGTTCCATACAAAGCCCTTTGCCAACCACAACTCTTCCGCCTCAATCCTCTTTCGTCCCAACGCCTTTCTCCCACCACGTTACACACACATACGTCACTTCACATTCTCTCACCACATTCTCCTCGTTCCTCCAATACCCTCACGAGGATACCACACTACACTTTATCTGTCTTCTTTATACACCTTCAGCCTCAGGAACCCACCCCTCCACAGGGCCACCCACCGCTATAGTCTACCCTTCACTCCCCCTCCCCACCAGATACCCTAAGGGGATCATGGAAACCACAACTTTCTTGTATCTCCCCATCATGGGAAAGTTTCTCTGGGATCTTCTACCCTCCTGATGGAACCCCCTAGGGGAGGGTCAACTAGTTCGGGGTACCCTCCTGCCCCACCCTTCCAGTGGTTTCTGGCCTGCGCCAATAGCTGGAAAAACTGTTAAAAAAAAAAAGACTCACATTTGGCTCCCTTATGGAAAATCTGCATTGCCCATGACAAGCGTGAGAATTTCATTTCCTGGAATCCCCAGTCACCCCCTATACCCGTAGAAGCAGAGCCCACCCCTTCACCCAGATCAATGCTGTGGGTACCTGTTATAGTCCCTAAACCTATAGAAAAGAAACCTCCTCATATAGTTCTAGTATGTAGTGCTGGGGCTCAAAGGACACTATGACCTGGAACACTCTAATGGGAGCAGTGTTTGTGAAAGCCCACCTCGTCATCACATCATTCCAAATGTAAGCTGGTCCTAAAAACACAGTCAGTACATCACCTCAATGCTTTCACTTGTTGTCTTTTGGGGCTTTCTTCTCAAATCTGGAGTTCACCCAACCAAACCTTTGAACCCCTCTCGGAGGCTTATGCCATGACATTTCCACATAAATGTAATGAGTTGCAAAACGGAACTTTTCAAATGTTATCAATGTGTGCTGGATATGGATACAATTATCCCAGCGGTGAGCACCAGTGTAGGAAACTGGGTTCTTTGGGCCTGTGCAAATAATAGGTCCATAATTTTCCCTTACTGGGAACCAAGCACCCCTTTGTAGTGCCTGGCTGTCTCTCAGGGTAGGGAAGCAGAGTAGTCCGAGACCAACTCAGGGGAGGTGGTGTGGGCTAGTAAACTAAACACAAGTCGGGACTGGGAGCACTTTTAGGTCCAGCATACAGGCTCTTTGAGAGACTATATAGTATAAAGTATATGCAGTTCCTTAGGAGGGGAGGACAAAGAGGTCAGAGGAAGAACTGAGCAATCAGATTGGGGGATCTGACTGTACAGAAGCAAGAGCCCTCACACATCCAGGTGGGTGTCATACTTCATCATCGGGGAGCTCCTCGTTGGGCCAGGAGTTGCTACCTCCCCACTGTTGGGGTTCTAAGAGGTATATTGTACCACTTGAGTTGTTCTTTCATCATACATAGCAGTCCCCTGGTGTGTCCATGTCTTTATTTCTTATGTAACTATTATAATTGCCCCCTTTTTATTGTGTTTTGAACCCCTACACACACAAGATGCCTCTTCCCCACATATTTTGAATGGAATCTGCTTCACCTCTTGCCGTTCCTATATAGCAGTGGTTTTGGTTCTCCCAATTAGGAGACATATGCATGCCACCCATCTTTTGTGTCATGTGCCACAGACAGCACCCTGCACAGCTGGCATTGCTAGGCCGGCACAGGTCAAAGGTCACATTTTGTGATTGACAGGTGTACCCCGGCACTGACAAACATGACTCTGCCTATCTTCAACTTGGTGTTGGTCTTAGGTCAATACATGACTTAGGGCGGGCACCCCACCCTTCTCTGGGCTGTACACCTTTGGCACCTGAGGCCACTTACCTAATTACCCCTAATATAAAGACGTCCCTCTTTGCCACCACGTTACCCCCAGGGTGGCAGAGAAGGGTAGGTCACCGCTAAGTTAGCGTGCTGGATGCTATAAGTATTTTTGCTATTGCCTCTCGATGCTTCTTTTACTTAAGGAGTTATTTCAGTCTAATCTGACTCCTGTACCTCAGTTTCATTCCATAGCTGGTGCGGTCTCTACCATCAACTAAGGGTTCAGAAGCTTACCGAAATTTAGGTAAGCCTCACCGCTATTGCAGCCTATAAATTGGATTTCAGCCCATATGTGGGATTTGTGGTCACTGCATCACTTCATTTGTGTGTCATCTGCTTATTTCAATGTTTATTTGTCATGCAGCTTACACTAACACTTAAAGGTGCTAGTACGCCCGGGCATGAATTTACTCTGTTATCTGCATTTACTCCTTCAATATGGGTATGACTACTGAATACCTAAAAGTGTACTTTTTAGTGTGCTTTGTGTTTTTTCATTTTAGGTCGGTTCTCAGACATCCCCAGGTATATTATACTGTGAGGACATTTACTTTATGTGATTGAGTTACTTTTGCTAATACCACACTCACTCTTCCCCAATCACCAGTAGATTAGGTTTTTCTAGGTCCTGAGGACTTGCCCTGATCGATAACGACATTTGAGGCAAGAAACATGTCGACCTTTACATACATTGCCTAATGAGCGGCATTGTCTCATTATTTCCACATCCAGCCACTCACTGCTTTTAATCATAACAAAATAGCCCACCCATTAAAACTCACTAGGGTAGCTATTTTTAATTTACATCAGACAAATCTACACCCAGAGTAACTCCATCCAACACTTCACATTGGCACCTTATGCTCAAAAGACCTCCAGCAAAGAGTCTCCTCGAGGGGCCCATTGGGCTTTGCAGCACCAGCCCAACAAGGAGATGCCCGATTATGAAGCATGACACCCACACGTGTGTGTGATGGCTCTTGCTTCTGAGACATCAGATTCCCCGATCTGCTTGCTAAGTTCTTACTCTGACCTCATTGTCCTCCCCTCCTAAGGAACTGCATACCTTTTGTACTATGTAGGGTAGTAATCACCATTTGGTGGCATGCAATAACAACACTCAAATGATTGTCCAGTCAGTGCCTTTTCTTCAGAAAAAAATGAAAAGTATATTAATTGCATGCAGGCTACATATACTATGAATTGTTTTTCAAATAGTTACATCAGACTGACTGAACGTACCTCTGATGACATTGTAATATCACATTTGACCATTAAAGGGTCATGAACCCCAAAATCACAGTAACCCCCGTCCTATACCAGTTAGCACATCACAATATAGAGGAATAACTTTAAATAAAACAGGCCTATTGGGTTTATCCAGGCTCACCATACAACAAACCACATCACCAAAACAAAATCATTTTGTACTAAATGCAATCATGAATAATAAATATTGGTAAATGCAATTGTTATGTACAACTCTCATAGGGAACCTCTATGGTTTATTTCAGATTCTGAAAGTCATAACCCCTTGCTATGACATCACAACAGTTGTTAACCAAATTGATTATTCACTGTTGTGATGTCATGAAAGCCTTCCAGGCAAGGTGGCAGGCCTCTCTGAGTCTGTCAGCGCAGCTCTGCTTGTCTGATTTGACTGAAAACAGAAAGCACAGCTGCAGGTGTGGGGAGGAGGCAGGGAAGGTAGTTGGTTTTGGTTAAGGATAGCAGGTAGAATATTTATTTTTCACATTTGTGTCGGGAAGAGAGGGCATGTTATGTATAGCTCTCTCATTATCCTCTGCCCCCACACAGTAATTGGAGGCAGGGCCAGATGATTTTGGGGACCATACATAACAAAAAATTATAGATGGGTGAAAAGTGGATTACAGGGATGTTTTTTACCTCGGGGTTCTGATTGACATCATAGATAACTCAAGCTTCATAGATAACTTAAGTTTCACTTTCATTGTCTTTTTGACCTCAGTGAGAAACATCCCCGTAAATCACTAATACCCATGTATAGTTTCGGAAATACCTTAGTGAGCATTTCAAAATGTACATAACATGAGCCTGTGTGCTTTTTAAATATGTTGAGATTACTTGAAAAGTAATTATAAAAACAGCCAGTAAAGCACACTGCTTTCTGGCTGTATAAAATGCCATTGATTCAACCCCTAGAAAAAGCTGTACTTCATATACCTTCCTTAAACATCTTTAAATGCCATTAAATGTAGCCATAGAACCAACCCCTAGAGAGCACTACCCTTCTAGCTATACAGCAAAACTTCCAGTCTGAAGAATACTTTCAAAGTTGTTGTAAAAATCCCAGAGGGTCATGGATTTGTTGACTCCACAAACTTAGGGTAAATTTTTCAAATTTTCAAATATTACTTCTGGGAGGCTGCTGTAACTCCTACAGCTCCCCACAACACTTTTAAAATGCATTGGCGGTGCCTCTGTTCTACTGGGGCCACTATAAGAGGAGAAGAACATGCAGATTAGTCTCTCTTGAAGCATTATGGGGAGTTCCAGGTGGGGGAGCAGTGAATATCAAATGAGTGTCTCTCCCACTCTGCCGGTGAGAGCTGCTTCTCCTTTCTTTTTTGTTATTTTTTTTGTTTTTGTTTGCACACAGTACCAACCAAGAGAGAGTCTCTCCCTTGTGCAAGATTTTTTTCTGCCACACTTAAAAGGTCCTGACAAGTAGCACAGGCAAGTTGGGATTGGGACCACACGTTTCAGATGGTGAGCTGTGAATTGGAATTGGGCAGGCAAATGGTTCAAGCCCAGTTAAAGTGAAGTATTGACGTGTGATTTGGGCCCGGAAAGTAGGATGCTGAGTTTCAGCACAGAAGGGAGTGGTCATGAATGGCTGATTAAAGAACCATTACAGTTAGTTAGTATACTGCTGAACGAATCCTTGACCAGTGTGCAACTAATTGGAAGAGATGAGATAATTAACTGATCTGTTAACATCAGTGTAAAAGAATGATGTTTCTGATAGTCACATAATGTACGGAAACAATACTTGCTGTCAAGTTGAGCAAGAAGCGATCACTGAGAATGCTGCACTGACACAGAAAAGATACAAACAGGACACTTGCTTAATAGAATGGTCAGCTAATCAGTCTTTATGAGCTGCCACTTGTTGGATTTAGGTCACTGGTCAGTAGAGTGGCGGGAAGCCATTAAGGGCAATGAAGATCGCAAGTTCTATGATAAGTTATGGTGCAGTAGTTACTAAGCAAGGACCATGATTAGAGCAGATGCTGTATATGGGTGCATGTTACAAACAGAGGCTTTTGTTGCTGATCTGGAGTTTGCCTGTGGTGCTGATCCACCTTAGTTATTTATTTGATTCTTGCTGGTTGAAGGGAGGGGGAGTTTAAAGCAGAGCCTGGTGGAGTCCTCTGGCCTGTGAAAAACAAGCAAATGACTCATTGTCTCGTGATGTGGAGAGCGCTGTTCCTCAGTTTAAGATGGCTGCTCTAACAGTAGCAGACCATTGTCAAGAGCCAGTTGTTCACGTTTGAGATAGAGGTTACAGGTAAGCAGAGCTCAACGATTTGTCCTTTCCCCCTTATGTGATCACAGAGTTTTCTGCAGCGTTACGGAAGAGGGGGGGTTACCAGATTAGCATAGTCAAAATATCACCAGGCATACATTCTGTGTTTTGAACATCTTCTACAAAATTATTGCCTCATTAGAGATGATTGTCACGGTTTCGGGCGGGTCTGATCAGGACTCTGGTTGGGACACCCCTTGAGGTCACCGAATATCCTAAAGAGGTAGTGTACTGGGGCAGAAGAGCAGCTAAAGGCATACACGGAAAGGACAGCTATAGACAGGCACAGGAAACAGGAAAGTAAAAGCAGAGCAACCCTTGTGTGAACAAATAGAAACGGATTACTAGTGGACAAACACGCTGGGGTTGTACACAGAGTAAGGCGCAGAACCTCCCACAGTGACAGGGAATCTCAATGCCTCTGTGCAGTTTGCTCTTACAGATAGTCACCCTGCCAGCCCCATAGAAAGGAGGCAGCAGAAGTGATTCTGTCTCTGGACCCTAGAGCACAAACAAGGATAGTACTTACATACACAGGACACGCTCTTGTGGGTCCAGCTGGAAACACAGTGGCGATTCCTGAGAAAACAGCAATAGCACACTGTCACTGTTAGGCACGAAATACAACGTATAACACTGGACAAGGATGGGGGCTGGAATTGCCTCCTGGAAACCAGGAGCCAACTCCAGTACACAGGAGGACACGTATATACTGGTGAAGACTGATAGAACACTTACCAGACACCAAGAACCTAGAAGAAACAGAAACAGAAGGGAACAAACAAAGAGGCAGAGGCAAGAACTAGGAACAGGTTCAGGCTGAAGCAAAGGCGGGACTAGGACTTGAAAACAGGGCGCAAACTTCTGGCTGGGACAAACAGAGACAGGACTGGGAAACTGAGAACAGGCTCTGGCTGGAACAGGCAAGGACAGGACTGGAATACAGGGAGTAGGAAATGAGCAGTAAACAGGACTGGGAAACAGAGAGCAGGTTCAGGCTGAAACAAGGCAGGAGCTGGGCAGAGAATCAGGGAGCAGGCTATGGAAGAAACAAACAGGTACAAGGCTAAGAGATAGGGAGCAGACTCTGGCTGGAACAATCAGGAGCAGGGCAGAGAAATAGGAAACAGGATCAAGCTGGAACAGAACAGAAACAAAACTGGAACACCATCCGACAAAGGGTCTGCAACACAAAGGAATCGAAGTCCAATGCACGACGGAGAGCTTGAGGAAATGGCTGCTTATAAGCAGTTCCAAGCTGGGCTGCACAGAAGAGGTTTCAGGTGTGTGTGGTTTCAGATACTTGCAAGTCCTGGAGGAGAGGATCCAGTGAAAAGGAGCAACTGGACTTCTCCCATAGAAGACAATGGGAAACAGAATCCTGGTTTTCCTGACTACCAAGCTGTGCATTATGGGATTTGCAGTCCCAAGAAACAAATGTAGTACTATACAAGTGTACCATGGTGAAAAGTGAAACAAACAGGAGTCGGCAAGGGACTCTAGATAGGTGTTCAAGGTGATTCCCAGGCTTCTGACAGTCCCCTTACGGCGCCCCCTGGAAATGGGACGACCGAGTCGTAACAGTATACCCCCTCCCACCAGTCTGCTCAAGAAGAGAAGGCGATCCTTTGGCTGAAAAAAGTTGAAGAGGAAAAGCCACAGCAAGAAAATCCAACACCAACCTTGGTGGATAAGTTTACAGTCCTGCCATAGGTGAAACTTCCAATGAGCAAAGCATGTATTAATACCCATATGGGCTCCGATGTCTTTCCTCTCTATTGTTCGATTGATATGGGAGGAGTGCATGGAGTTGGTTTCTGGTGAAGTAGATTCAGGAGCAAGGAGATCTGGAATGGCATTACGGGCGGTTATCTTTATGACATTAGTTTCCTGTTCAATACTTTCCTCTTTGGAGGAGCTGATTGGTGTATTAGTAACTGTCAGGTCTGTAACACCTTCTGACAAGCAGGATTTGTCTGTTTCAGCAGCAGTATTTACATTGATTGTGGTCTGAGGCTTGCAAAGCATAGAGACTTGGGAAACATGGGTAACTGGTGTTCTCAAAGTAAACATGAAAAAGTCAGAATTTTCTTTCGTCTTGGATGACTTCGGAGTATCAAATTCAGGAGCAACAAGAGTTTTCAAGTCTTTAGAAACTGGATTAACATCTGAAAATGTAGAAGTTCCACAAGCTAATTCTTTAGAATGATCTTCAGACAAGACTGAGATTTCTTCATTGCAAGTGCCCTCTGGTGTATTCGTTGTATCAGAAATGGTTTCTTTGCAAAGCGTTTCTACTACAGGTAGTTGATCTTCAACTCTGTTAACACTGAAAGGTTGTTCTTTGGATTGAAATAGAACTGGAGTTTCTTCAGAAATCACCTTTACACTGTTACCTAAATTTTCAGCTCTAGCCTTTGAATTGATGATGGTTTCTTGCAATAAAACACTAAGAACAGTACTTATCATCAGATCTTCGAATACAAGATTCAAATTCAAGTCTTTAGTTTTAGTGGGAAATATTACATCTTTCAGCACTTGAGCTTCGGTTTCAGATTGCTGGTTTTCAGGAGTCTTTAGTTTCAGGGACACAGCAGGTGATGTTGGTGTGGCTGATTTTACATCAAGATCAGATACCGGTAGCTCAGAGATCTGTTCTTCACTAATTGTGGAGCTGGAAACAGGATACACATTGACAGGGATCAGCAGGTCAGGATCAGTGGTTGAGGTTGCAACTGTGTCCAGTTCTAGGAGAAGGCTCTCATTTCTTATGACAGGCTGTTTAGTTTCAGATTGCTGGCTTTCTTCCTTTTCTGAAATCTCCACGGTTTGCTTTGACACAGAAGAGATTTTTAAACTTTCTGAGAAGTCCATTACATTCTTAGTAATTGCGGGTATTTCTTCACGGTCAGAAAAATCCATTAGTTCACTTGAAACAGGAACTGTCTCTTCATTATCTGAAAATTCTATGATATTGTTTGAAAGGTCAGGAGTATCCCCACAATCTGAAAATTCTGGTGTGTGCGCCATTTGAACAGCACTATCTGCAGGTTTGTTCACTGCAAGGCAGGAACCACTGTCATCACTAGATTCAGATTCTTCAACACTGTTGCACAACTTGCCATTAATCTCCAGTAAAGTCAAATCTTGGTTTCTTAAGGTGCAGCTATTGGAGTCTGCATCAGAACTCTCTTCTTCCTTTGGCTTTATTTGTTCTGATAGAGGGGCTGAGACACTTCCTTCTGAAGTCTCTGATCCATCCTTTGAATCAAGAGGTGTCAAATCTCTCGGAGATGTCAGAGATTCAGTCAACTGCACAGGGATATTCTCTGGAAAACTACAAGCTGAGAGAGAGTCTGAAGAAGAGGCTGATATATTTATAACTGGAGCTGTCTTTTGACTTTCATTAATAGAAGGGACAATCTGCTCTATAGAAGTCTTTGGAGAGGCACACAAAGTAGCATACTGTTCTTTAAGCCAAAGCCGGTGATCATTTTCTTTTTTCAGGTTTTCAAATTGCCTTGCAGTAGTTTCCATCAGCTGCTCTGTTACTTCTTCTACCTTATAGATAAACAGAATGTCTGGTTCTGGCAACAGTGAAATATGCATTGATGAAAAGAGCCCACGTGCACGATTTCTTGTGTATGTTACAACATATTCATCATAGAAGTCCAATATCTGCCTTTTAATCTGCCAAAACTGCTCTTTTAGTGTGTGTATGTCCATATTGTTATCAAACCCACTCAGAATAGAAAAGGGTTTAGCAGAGCTTTTAGGGATTGAGACTGGTGTATTATCATCCAGTTTGGGAAGAGCACAAGCCTTTTGAGTAGAACTAAGGAATCCCACAGTCTTTACTGATCCATTTGATACAGGTTCTGTCCTGCTCACTTGAAAGCACTGAGTGACCAGTAGATCCTTACAAGAGTCAGCACAACACTTGAGACTGATGTACTGTCATCCAATTTGGGAGGAGCACAAGCCATTTGAGTTGAACTAAGAAATCCCACAGTTTTTACTGATCCCTTAGATACAGGGTCTAGCCTGCTGACTTGAAAGCTCTGAGGGACTGAAAGGTCTTTATAAGAGTCAGCACTGCACTTTGAATTCTGAGGAACAGGCCTAGATGGGCTGAAGCACTCAACAGAAAACAAGGGAATCCCTAGTGTGGCTTCTTGAACAGTGTCTGGGTTCTTTGTTTTGACAGAGTCCTGGAAGTGAATTTGGGATGCACTAGCACGAGGCAAGGAATTAACCAGGGTTTCTTGAGAGTAAATGTCTTGTGCAGAAGTAGCAAAAGCACTTTCACTGTTAGGAACAGTCTCCCCTGTTTGAGGTAATAGAACCTCCAAAAACTCATTATTACTTTGTAATTCTTCTACAGACAGGGATTGAGGGTCATAATCACATATATTATAATAGTTGAACATTGATGAATCAGCAAGCCACGCAATGTAGTACTGCATTTGCAATCTTTGATTTTCTTTAACAAGTCTATCCTTTAAACTAAGGTCTTTTTTAGAGGTCTTCAGAGAATGTATAGGTTTAGAAAGGGGTGTCTTAACATGATAGGAAAACATTTTAGGTCTGTATGTGCCTTTACTGCCAGGGGAGCTTGAAATGTTTGGTTCGTGCATTCTGTCACGGTTTCGGGCGGGTCTGATCAGGACTCTGGTTGGGACACCCCTTGAGGTCACCGAATATCCTAAAGAGCTAGTGTACTGGGGCAGAAGAGCAGCTAAAGGCATACACGGAAAGGACAGCTATAGACAGGCACAGGAAACAGGAAAGTAAAAGCAGAGCAACCCTTGTGTGAACAAATAGAAACGGATTACTAGTGGACAAACACGCTGGGGTTGTACACAGAGTAAGGCGCAGAACCTCCCACAGTGACAGGGAATCTCAATGCCTCTGTGCAGTTTGCTCTTACAGATAGTCACCCTGCCAGCCCAATAGAAAGGAGGCAGCAGAAGTGATCCTGTCTCTGGACCCTAGAGCACAAACAAGGATAGTACTTACATACACAGGACACGCTCTTGTAGGTCCAGCTGGAAACACAGTGGCGATTCCTGAGAAAACAGCAATAGCACACAGTCACTGTTAGGCACGAAATACAACGTATAACACTGGACAAGGATGGGGGCTGGAATTGCCTCCTGGAAACCAGGAGCCAACCCCAGTACACAGGAGGACACGTATACACTGGTGAAGACTGATAGAACACTTACCAGACACAAAGAACCAAGAAGAAACAGAAACAGAAGGGAACAAACAAAGAGGCAGAGGCAAGAGCTAGGAACAGGTTCAGGCCGAAGCAAAGGGGGGACTAGGACTTGAAAACAGGGCGCAAACTTCTGCCTGGGACAAACAGAGACAGGACTGGGAAACTGAGAACAGGCTCTGGCTGGAACAGGCAAGGACAGGACTGGAATACAGGGAGTAGGAAATGAGCAGTAAACAAGACTGGGAAACAGAGAGCAGGTTCAGGCTGAAACAAGGCAGGAGCTGGGCAGAGAATCACGGAGCAGGCTCTGGAAGAAACAAACAGGTACAAGGCTAAGAGATAGGGAGCAGACTCTGGCTGGAACAATCAGGAGCAGGGCAGAGAAATAGGAAACAGGATCAAGCTGGAACAGAACAGGAACAAAACTGGAACACCATCCGACAAAGGGTCTGCAACACAAAAGAATCGAAGTCCAATGCACGACGGGGAGCTTGAGGAAATGGCTGCTTATAAGCAGTTCCAAGCTGGGCTGCACAGGAGAGGTTTCAGGTGTGTGTGGTTTCAGATACTTGCAAGTCCTGGAGGAGAGGATCCAGTGAAAAGGAGCAACTGGACTTCTCCCATAGAAGACAATGGGAAACAGAATCCGGGTTTTCCTGACTACCAAGCTGTGCATTATGGGATTTGCAGTCCCAAGAAACAAATGTAGTACTATACAAGTGTACCATGGTGAAAAGTGAAACAAACAGGAGTCGGCAAGGGACTCTAGATAGGTGTTCAAGGTGATTCCCAGGCTTCTGACAGTCCCCTTACGGCGCCCCCTGGAAATGGGACGACCGAGTCGTAACAATGATAATAGAAAATATACCCCTCTTTTGGTACTTTTTACTTAAGAAACAATCTTTATGTCAAAAGATGATTATGTATACAATATTCTGGCATGCAATTTGTCATAGATCAAGATCTCCCAGCCATAACCAGTGATAGGAGGGCACTGCTCTGACAGTCTACTTCTCAAAACTCCCACCTTCAGAACCTCAAGAGCTCTCAGGCAGTCCTTCTGGGGGAGCACACCCACGGGTGGAACTCCATACCCTCCACATATCAGAACTAACCCAGACTTTAGAGCTTTCTAAGGTCACCTGAAGCGCATCCAGTTTCACACCACTGCTTAGCATAACTCCAGGCACATAACCTCCACTCGCCTGATCCCCTGATTCTTCCACTCACAATTCATCTATTAATGCCTGACAATTCAATCTCATAGACCCTTTTGAGCATTCGTTAACATGTGCCTCTATCCTATACTGTGCAGTTTTGTTAATGAAGCTTATTCTTTATAATTATGATGTATATAGTTTTTCTTTGTCCTGTCGTGGTTGTTAATACTCGTCCTTTGAAAAGTGTTCAGGTAACCCATATGGGTTTGGTTTGCGTTGTCTAAACCACAAATAAAAAAGCAAACCGTGCTAGTCCCTTCTGGAGTGTGCCCCTCCAACTGAAAGGGCAATTTTCTTGCAGAACAGAACGCAGTTATACTACAGTGATTCTTTTACACTGTTGCACAAAACATAACAGATATCCTGGAAGGTGGAGTAATACCCAGAGCTGGCCTCTCCATAACGTGAGGTAAGGCTGCACCTATGGGGTGGCACCTGGTGAGAGGACCCCAAAGTGTCCTTTTCCATGTAAGGAGAGAGCTCTGACAAAATGCTATTTTGGCTGATAACTGAAAATCCTTGCACCGTTACTAGCATCCCAAATCTAAGAGAGAGATACATACCATCCATGGTGACTTTAGCGTGGATTTTAAAAACAACAACTTTCATCAAGGGCCAGCTGTACGTGGTTTACACTTGTATTAAATAATAATGAAATACTACTAGCTTAAAAAGCAGGTAAAACTATCTATCTATAGACTATTTGTCTATCATAAACTGCATGACCAGTAAACTCATTTAGATTAAAGAGGAGCCAGTCCTAGGGCACACATAATGGCATGTCAACCTCAGTTCAAGATCTTTGGAAACAAGTATATAATTGGTAACTTTGTGGGTGTTGAACCCCAAAAATCAAGTAAACCATAATATTCTCAGACACCCCAAGTCTTACCTTGGGAACTCAGCACCTTCACTTCAGTTGATATAGCAGTTAGAGACAAATCCCTGTTCCCTTGTCACCATCAAATTAGAGGTGTAAGAAGCATACCCTATGTCTAGTGTCATTCTCATAAAGAGGTCTGACAGCATTCTATATAAGGAAAATCTCAGTAAAATCGGACAGAGTTTTGGGAATAAAATGAGAAGTCGCCCCTTCTCATAAAACCAGGGGGGGTTTATGCAGATTTTATGCATATGACATTAGCAAAACTGCACATTCCGCATTGCATGATCATAGATATAGCTCTCTTTGGGCAAATCAGAATAAACAGCATTACAAAGTAATTTGAGTACTGCCATTCCTTAAGGTAAAGTAAATCTTCCTCTTGCAACAATGGTCTGGAGATGCAAAAATGCAAAGCAAAACATTTCTAGAAAAACACCCATTCAAAATAATGCCTTTAGCAAGCCTACATCAGAACTTCCAGCGGAAATCCATCAAATTGATACACTGGGAACATGAAGAAAGTTTAATTCACAATATACACTTTCAAACCAGTGGTTCGATTGACTTCACACGTGCCATGTCCGCGGAAAACTGTGAAGAGAGAAAATGTGTAGCGGTTGTCTGATTGGGAGGAAGAATGAGCAGAAGCAGAGAGAACAAGAAAACAGAAATCAGCTTCCATTTGTAATAAAATGGTGTCTCCTTTGAAAATATGATGACTAAATTAGGTTTTAAAGACCCCTCTGGACTACTTCTGTTTGTCGTTCAGTGCACAGTAGTATCATTTTATAAAATACAACTACATATAACCTAAAAAATTAGAGATTTGCACAAGATAATTTGTCACATAGATTTTGCACATTTAAAGAAAACGCCTGCTGCATATGCAAACAAGGTGAACAAATACAATATTATAATGAAACTTAAAATAATTATTGACCACAAATAATAAAAAATACAAAAAAAACAATTTGGATAGTCATACTGTTAGAAGCACATTCTAACATTTTGAAATACAAACTATTGCAAAAAAAGAGTCAATTAAATAAGCAGTTATCTTTCTCATATTATGGGGATACATGAGAAAATCTAAATCACAGTAGCATCCAAACCAAGGTTGCATTTTCATCTGAACTGCTAGTTTATGCAGAAAGGACAACAAGATAAAAACGTTAAGAACACAGTAGACCTTTGAGAAAATTAGATAAGCTAAGAAAAAAAGAAGAGGTCAGCATCACCCAGATTTCTAATTCTAATCTGATATTTCTAATTTCGAGTTCAAATCAAAGCTGTTTGGTTTGCCCATATTCAAATCTGCCACTTAGCTCATTTACGTACCTTTAAATTCTTTGAAACTCATATTTTTTATTGAGTTCTCCTCAAAGCCGGACAGGTTCGTTAAAGAACATATTCAACCACCATTCAAGCTAATAGTCGCCAATTTTACAGTGAAAGCTGATCATGAAAATTCAGTATTCTAATGAAATGTTAAACATCTAAGGGGCTCATTGTGAATATCACAGAGGGATTTGCACTGTTTATCGCATACAGTAAAGTCCGATACCACAGGGTCTGAAATTTATTTAAATTTATTGAGTGTGATATTTCGGCAGGGTTTACTTCCCAAAATGCACCTGAATTAGATAGTGGTGGTGCTGATTTTCTCACACCCAGTACAAATAAAGGTCTGCAAGGGGATCGGCCTAAGTGGGATGTTTTGAAACCATTTCCGTCATAGACCCCCCATTTTAACAGCTTGAGAAGGCGTTGCTTCTAAGCAGTTCTGATCATCATGAAACTTTAACTTTTTGTTTGTATCTCATTTTACTTTGATAAGGGAACTGCAAGTCTCCGAACTGAAGCTCATATATACCATTGTAGGAGAGTACTATGAAGGCATTGTGGGTTGGGACAAAAAATGGCACAAGAGAGCATGGTGGGGAGTAAGAGAAGGAGCAATGAGAGAAGCATGTAAGGGTGGAAGTATGAATGTGGAAATGGGTGGAGAAGTGGATGGATTGAGAGAAGAATAGATGATGGATGGAGAGAAGAAATTGAGAGGATGGTTGCAGAAAAGAGTGGTTAGATGTACAGAAGGATGAATGGATGAAGAGATTGATAGGTAAAAGGGTTTAAAGAAGAAGGGATGGAGAGAAGTAAGGGCAGAAACATGAAGGTATGGATGGACTGGTGGAGAAAGGAAGAAAAAAAAAGACAGACGGTAATTAGAAAGGATTGATGAATGAATGAAAGTAAGAACAAAGGATTGATGGATGAAACATTACTAAAAAGACGGTAAAAGGAGGAAGAAAAGGGGTGGAAAAGACAGAAATAAGTAATGGAAGATGAAGTAAAGGAGGAAAAAGATTGAAAGAGGAATGGGGCAGGAAGTATATTTCAGAATCCCTCATGGGGAATTCTCCCTGAAAACCTGATTGGCTTACTAACCTCAGCGTCTATAATCATTTTGGATTTGGTTTAAGTCAGGGTATTTTATTTTTCTGTCCCCGCTCTTGATTGAAACTATTTTCACACATTGTGTGCAAAATCAAACAGAATCCAGGATAACAGGGGCATACCTTTGTAGTTTCACTCGCTCCCCGTTGTCTGTATCGCACACACAGGTGGGTGGTTACGGTTCTTGCCCAGAGCTGCACACAAAAAGAATCGCATTTCGAAAGGTCAGTTGAGATTGACAGCATGAAAATGTGCTTTGCACTTAGAAATATTGAGCCTCACTAAAATCCAAGCAATCCTGTTTTTTAACGGCTTCCATGACGTGAGAGTTGTGCTCACCTGTAATATAAAAACAGCTAGGCCAATTTGCCAGTAGCTTGTTTTGGATTTTTTCCAAACGCCTAAAAATGCTGTTTCTGCAAACTTCAGTGCCAAAGGAAATGATGTTCAGCGCAGGGCTGGTTAGAGCCAAGGCGCAATATTGACGTAGTTGACTTTGACGCATCACTGTTACCCATACAGGCCCAATTCAGAGCTGTGCTTGAAAGGGAATTGGGGGGGGGGGGGAGCGATAAATGTACATACAATTACAATGCATTGCCCGTCTCACAATGATATCACCAGAAGTCTAGAAATCCAGACCTGAGAGGGGCCATCCAGTGTAGAGAAAAACAGTTCTCTTCAACCAGTCCCGCATTTCTAACAAGAACCAACAATAACCATTCTAGAATTTTCCTTTGCTTGATGATGTCATCTGGAGTTTAGGGATGTATTGTGGCATTCACTGAATGCCCCCTTTAAAATTCAGGTCTCAGAAGACCAATTTCAAACAGACCTCTGTATAACTTCATGGACTACCAAATCCTGGAAATCCAGTTTGGGGATTCTTGTTGACAAAAATACCAAAGGCTTGCTTTATGACAAAAGTGCCAGGGCTTATTTAAACAAAACCAGCAGAGTTCTAATTAAGAATGCTGCCCCCCCCCCCCCCCAGCACATGCACAATCACGTTTTGTTTTGTTACTGTTGAACTCATTGAGAGAAGCAAATGAGGTCGTTTTAATCGTTTTATCAACAAAGACGAGGTCAGGAAATGTTTAGCCACATGAAGTCCTTTTTAGTTCAAGTTAGAAAGATATCTTGCCTGCATAGCACATTTTTTCATAATAATAACTTGCCAAGGTTAACGACCATCTACATAGGTAGGCCACACGTGATAGAGAGCATCGATTTGAAGACTTGAAACCTACAAACTGAACAAACTTGTACCTATATTTTGGAGCTTTGGGTGGTGGAAGACCTACACAACCTTTGCAGCTCATTTTATCATTGTTGTTACCATTGTCGTTAACTCACATTTTCAGTTATGCAAATGAAACAGTCACATCATACAATACACTTGCTACAACCTTCTGATGCCTTGTGGACCAGTCCCAGTTACGGCTGCGACCGTATGGAATCAAATTAAGCGATTCAATGAAAAGCAATTTCTTCTTGTGCATCTCTGGCCAACATCCTTTTCTCTTAAGCATCTTGGTCCTCATATTCATATTCTTTGCTTCTTAGTGTGAAATGGTTTTACCATGGGTGCTGTTGGGGCTTCATCGATAAACAGGCATTTTTGGCTGCATTTATGTAATGCGTTTTTTCATGTGCCAGGTTTGATAGCAGCTGATTTGTGGGTTAGTCCGTGCACAAGTATGAGCTCTATGACATGACATTCTGAGAGAATTCCCGCTCTCTTACTGACCCTCACCATACAGGGATGTGGTGCCCTGGCTTGGGAATTCTGCTTCAGCCAGTAATTGAGAACTGCCCCATTACTCCATTGTCTACAGACTGAAGCACCAGCAGCCAATTGTATGAAAGAAAGGTTTAGTACCTAGAATGGTGAGTAAAAACCTAAGAAGCAAGTGGTATCATTTTGTACTCTATCCATGGAATTATGTTTGCAAAGGTAGTTGGTTTGACTTTTGTGAGCTAAACCATGCAGACAGCATTTTCCTTTGCCTGTGTTTGCATATCTTAAGACATTAAAACCAGACCTATTGGCTTTGCTAATGCTTATGTTTTAGGTATTATCTAACACCAGCTTTTAGCTAAGACTAATCAAAAGACGTGTATAATCCGTTTCTTAGAGCAGGCTTTGGGTTACTTCCTTGCTCATTATTTGCAGGCTTTCTTGTTGTTCTCATTTACTTGCTCGTTATTTAATGGATTTACTTTCTCCTTTGGTATTTGTCTCGCTCTGGTGCATGCTTATTTACCATCCTTTTGATTGGGTGACTATCAATCCACTGCTTATATTCTTTTTCTTTTTCTTTCAGCACTCAATGGGAGCGCATGTGTTTTCGTACTCTCTCCTATGTTTGTTTCCCTCCTCACATCCCCGCACCCTGGGCTCTTCATGGTGCTCTCCTGCCTCTCTTCTTCCCGACTCATCTGTTGCTTACCCTTCCTTCTCCCGTCCCATTGGGCTTTCTTACTGTTTCACTTGTGACCCTCAACCCCTGCTCCTCTGTTGCTTCCCAACCACTCATTGCTTGGCACTGTTGCTCCACACCTCTTGGTGGCATTCAGTTGTTTGTCTCTCTTCGTTCCCTGCTTATTGCTCCTCCATTCAATTTTTACATTTTATTTAGTTTAATTTTTTTGGAGGGTCCTGAAATTTGCTACTGGACTGCTCCTTTCATTTTTATACACTATTTCTTGTGTTTTTTATTTTATGACTCTAAAGTCAGTGTCGATCGTCTTGAAACAGTACACTGACATAAAAAAAAGCCAAAATGCCTGCAGTAGCATCATAACATTTGTGCACATATGCTAAGTGACACACATGCTTACCTCATCACACTGCAGTGGCCATTTTTTTGCCGGTACTGTTCAGCATCAGTATTTCTTACCTTTTTACTCATGCTGTTCAGCATCAGTAACAAGCACTGGCAAAGTCAAAAGGTTAGATAAAGCCTATGACAGACGAGACCTATGGGCTTACCCTGTAGATGCAGAAGAAGGCTGATACAACTGTCGGTGTGCATTGGAGAGTTAAGTAATCCTGACCTAAGTTCAATACAACAGAGCACTGTGCAAGGGTATGGTATATGAGAGTAGTACAGAACAAGGGAATGCACAGGGGAGATGTAGACAGGATAAGGGTGGTTATGAACTGTGGTCTATCACAGGAAGGTCATCAGTTGCTTCCTGAAGAGCAGGAGCGATGGAGCTTGTCGGATTTGGAGGATGAGGAAATTCTAAATCCTATGAGCTTTAAGCAAGGTTCGTGGTATTGTCATCTACCTCCTGGCACTGACAGAAAAAGTACCAGATTTCGAGGTCACAAACACATGACTGGAAAAGAAATCTCAGAGTTAATCGAGGGAATTCAACTTAATTAAGAGAAGATTGCAGACAATGAAAACTGATTTCTTTGCATACCAGAAAAACAAGAGAGATAAACACATTTAGAACTAGATAACTAACTTGATTATTGGGAACCCGCCTAAAATGTAATTGGATAAAGGTTGTTTGTTTATCTGTCCTCACATATTACCATTTCAAGATACTGAATCTGGTGCCCGGCTTCCCAGTGATCTTGCTTGTATTTGTAATTACAGCTTAAAGGAAAGAGATTTTTCTAACAAAGGCGGGTTTTTTTCAAGGTAAATATTGTATGGAATAATATTTCATCCAGTGTTTACCGATAATACTTTACAGAGACGCTGGAGACTCGCGGATTCATGAGACTAAAGTGAAAATTATGTGGCATGGCAATTAATTAGTTATATAGGTAGTTAAAGAGGCAATTAACACGAGGTTTCACGAGCTTACGAGACAGCAAAAAAGAAGGCGATGTTAAGGGACATTTGTGCCCGTGGAGGAGGCGATTACAAGTGGACCTGGTCAATCTGATAACAGATGTAATTCTGAGGCGAAAAGAACGGGTGTTTTAGAAGTAATCAAATCCAGGGTTCTAGCGATTGCAGGAAAATCTAAGAAATATACAGCGAGAATAAGACGTTATGGATGGATGTAAAACGTTATTTAAACAAAACAACAGTGAAAATGTTCTGGCATGACAATCTCTGTGCGTTACAAGGTAATGGTGCCCTGATGGACACATCATATAATGAATCATTGCTAAAGTAGTTGGGCCTGCACTGGTTGTGCTATGCCAGGAGGTGGCAGACTGCTTCTCTCAGTGACGCTCAGCTGGCTCTCCTAGTTAGTTACACATGCACGTTTTGAGTTTGTGCCTGACTCAGAAGGTTACAGCAGTCCATGTACCAAGAGGCGACAGAGCCTTTCTGGAAGGATGCCCATGCCCTGAATACGGTCTTTGTGAGCTTTGACATGACCTTCCACGGGAGGAGGAGGAGGATGAATACTGACCCTCTCCCCTTACTCAACAGCTTGTCCAGGTGTAGGATTTTAACGCTCAGTTAAACATAAGAAAGGAAGGCGACCAAGGCTCACCCTCTTTTTACTTTCCAGTGTAACAGGAACGAGTCTGTGAGGAGGGGAGTAGATCATCCTAGGTTGCCCAGGACAGAGGGGCTATGAATCGGGACATCTAACAACACAGCAGTCAAAGCAGGAGACTGCTGATCTCCCATCTCAAAAAGTGTGAGTCTCTGGTAATCCAGGGAGGAAAGAGACCTGTGTATCATTCTCAGCGTCACAAGATAAAGTGGGACAAACCAGGACTTCTTAGCAACAGGGAGGTCCAAGCAACAGGCTGTTGCTCACCTAAATACCCTCCAGGGATGGCCTGTGTTTGTGGGATGAGATGTCAAAATCTGCTGTGTTCCTACCTCAAGTCTCTGGGAGAAGAGTAAACAAACGTCTATGGGAAATCTGCAAATGCATAATGATTTCTGGAAAGTTCTTTCTGAATGTTGTCATCAACTCCTTCGACAGGGAAAAGAGGCCTGGCTAAAGTCTTCAACTAGAAATCAGGATGTTGGGGTAGGTGGACACCTTACCATTTCTTTACCCTGCAAAGGTGAATTTCTAAATGAGCGTGAGAAAGTGGAGTTCCAGGCCAAGTGTTCAAGATCATCTTTAAAACTGCTTCTATTTTCTGGGGAATGCTGGAAAGCCGAGTGTAAACTCTTTGTTAGGTCCTGTTTTGTGTGCGTTGTGTTATACCACAGTTATTGATATATCTTACAGAGACCAACCGGTGAGTAAGAAAATGCCAGGTGGTATTGGATCTAATGATGTGGGTCTCTTCAAAGAAGCCACATTGAACAATGTTAATCCTTGTTTGATCAATGGTAGACTTCTTGCTAAACATACTCTGGATATTTTCCAACTTATCTCATCTGATAACTGGGATATCGTTTTTGTACATAAACCTGAATCTCCGAGGCTTCCCTACAGGGTAAATCTGTTGCAATTCCCTCTGTTTTTTTCTGTCGTACAATTAGACCGCCAGAATCGCATAAGGAGTGGGATTGCAATGATTTATTTTGCTGATCTACTTTAAGGGTTGGCACTCCAGTCCCTCTGATCTGGGCTGACCATTATTTGATTCCAGTCTTCTAGCCTTCCTCCAAAGCTGGCCTCTCCTGGCAAAACCCTTCACACTTTTTTCCCATGGTCTAAGTGAATGAGGTCAACTTGCTATTGAATCTATCCGAGAATCCTCCTATATTTATATATATATATTATCAGCTATTGTCTGTATTGCTCCTGTTAGATGTAAATCCTCCTCCAGATCTCGTCCTTCTGCCCTATGGTTTTCAGGAACCTTGAAGTTGGAAATAAACAATTGTAAGTGGTTGGAATGGACATGGAAAAAACAATACAACAATGCTGATAAAGAAAACATAAATCTGTATTAAAAGACTATCACGGGCCATTCTTCAGGCCCAAGCTGACTCATTTTCTGACCAGATTGCAGGTGCCACCAACAAGTCTAAAGAAATCTTCAAAACTATTCAATCTTTCCTAGCGCCTAAAGTATGCAAGTGTATTGACACTCCCTCCATGGACAGGTGAAAGTGCTCTACTCTTCATACATGAGAACATTTTCAACGTAAGCACATGTGATGTACTTGACGCTGACTCTTTCCTATTGAGAAACATCATCCGGGACTACTTCTAACTGATCTTCAAAGCATTTCTTTGGAGGTCTTGGGACAGGCCATTCTGAACTGTCAGTCTGGTTCACCATCGGTTCCTTGTCTTCCTTAGCTCAAAGCAAAGGCTGTAAATATTCTCCATCCGGTCATCAGTTACCTATTTCATCACTCATTGAAACAGGCAGTAGTGCCCAAAGCCTGAAAACATGGACAGGTTGTCCCTTTACTAAAAAAGCCTTCAGCAGACTCGAAAGTCTTAGTCAATTTCAGACCATTTTTCCTCTTCTAGAGAAAATAATGTGTAGATTAATCGATATCTTGAAGCCAATAATTTATTTGCATAGTACTCAGTTGGGTTTCTGGCCTTGTCACATCATGGATTTGGCCATGCTGGAAGTAACCTGAGTTCATCAAAATGAGCTTAGACAAGGTCAAGTAGTGGTTGTGCTTTCAGTAGATCTCTCGGCTGTTTTGACACTTAGCACATTCTATTCTGTGAGAGTGCCTGGGGAGGAGTAGTATATAGGATCTGCCTTACATTGGCTTAAGTCTTTCTTGTCGTACAGTTACAAATCCATCTACCTTCTATGTCTTCTAACAAGCATTTGAGCCATGGTGTCCCACAAGGATCTGCCTTAAGCCATGCTCTATTTATTGTTTACATGGCTCCTTTGGCAAGCATCATTCAGCCTTTTGGTCTAACGGTGGCATCCTGTGCAGAAGACACTCAACTTATGCGCTCCTCTTTAGAGACAAATTGTGAGCTACAGGGCTTCTTTAAACCTTGGCTGCTGAAAGTTGCGGATTGGATGAAGAGCAGTTGTCTAAACTTTAATCTGGATAAAACTGAAATGCTTTTCTTCAAGTTTTCACCTTCCATTTTGTTCAGTGCATGGTCGCCTGCTGAGTTTGGGTACCCTTCCGCTCCAGTTGATGAGGTGAGAAATCCTGGAGTTGAATTTGATAAAGATTTTTCTTTTCACCCTCAAGTGAGAGCTGTAACAGGACTCTGTTTTGCTCTCTTGAAAAAACTCCTTAACATAATTCTAGATTAAACTAGAAAAATCGTCATAAACTCTTTGGTCACCTCTCATCTAGACTGTGTAAGTAGCCTTCCTGGCTACTTACTTTGTTGCCTTCAGTAGGAACACAATGCACCCTCCATGTTTCTACTCTATCTTGCTAGACATGAATCTATGGGCCAGATGTATGATTCTGGCCCATTGCGATTCGGTAATTGCGATTTTAAGAAATCGCAATTACCGACTCGCAAAGGGCCATGTATCACATTTGCAATTCGGTAATTGCGATTTCTTAAAAATCGCAAATGCAATTACCGAATCGCAAATTGCCATAGCTGCAAATTTTTTGCATTTCCTGAACCAGAAATCGCAATTTGGGAAATGCAAAAGGCCAGGGTGCTGGGGGCCTAAGGCCCCCTCTCCTGCACCCCAATTTTTTTTTTTTTACCATTTAAAGTACACACATGCCAAAAGGGCATGTGTACTTTACAGATTAAATTTAAAAATGCAGTTTTACTGCATTTTTAAATTTTGCACCAGGTTACCACCTGGTTGCAGCAATGGTATTTTGCATGTGCAAAATACCATTCTGCGAAAAATCGAAATTTGCGATTTTTTGCAGAATTGCCTTGCCACCTGGATTTTGCGAATCGCAAATTGCGATTCGCAAAATCCAGGTCGCAACGCAGAAAATCGCAATTTTTGCGATTTTCATTTTGTGGTCTGCGAATGCCTTTGTTGCATTGCAGACCACGATTTTGCACTCACAAACGGCCGATTTCGCCGTTTGCGAGTGCAAAATATTTTGATACATCTGGCCCTATATCTTTACATCTGAGGACTCTTCCTTGACTCCTAGTGCGTCAGTGCATCCAGTTCAAATGTTTACTGTTAACCTACGGGACACTTCATAAGAGTGGCCCTACCTACCAGAGAGAACGAATATATGTCTGTTGTCCCTCTAGATCCTTGAGATCTTCCAATCAAAGACTGTTGCAAGTACCCATAGTTGTGCCCATTTAGGTGGGTGCTCCTTGAAATTTTTAGACCTTGTTCTTTGGAACTCCATCCTGTACAATGTTTGCGTCTTGTTCAACAAACAGATTTTCAAAAAAGTTTGAAAGACTTGGGGGGTTATTCTAACTTTGGAGGAGTGTTAATCCGTCCCAAAAGTGACGGTAAAGTGACGGATATACCACCAGCCGTATTACGAGTTCCATAGGATATAATGGACTCGTAATACGGCTGGTGGTAAATCCGTCACTTTTCCGTCACTTTTGGGACGGATTAACAACTCCTCCAAAGTTAGAATAACCCCCTTGGTCATTTCACAGTACTCAGCAGCTTTAAATAAATCCTCCCCCTTTTTAGCATTTTCCACACTGGGACACTTTTGACAGCTGTGCACTATACAAATGACTCTTTATTTCATTCAGTGTTCCTGCTTGTGAAGCTCAAATGGATCCTGCAGAGATAAACGTAGATGCTTTAGAAAAAAATGTGTAGGGCTGCCAGTTAAAAGTTCAGAAATCAATCGGAATCTCTGAGAGGGTTGAAAATGAATTAGTAAATATGATGCCATATTTGTAGGGCAGCTTTTCCCCAATACTGCCCTCCCTACTTAGCTCAAATATATAATGTAAGTGGTGGGCCTATTCAGTTCTAACTAGCTCTGACATTGCATCCATTTGTCAAACCTAAAGCTACACCTACAGGGCCAGAAGTACTCACTAAAAGTTTCATGGCTTTCACCAGGTTTTGGTCAAGGGGCTTGTTTTCACGGGGGGTAACTTTAGTGCTGAAAATCACGATCACGTTCGAATAGGATTGGTTTGGATGAAGACATTTTTTGTTGTAGCTTAAATTAGAGCAGAACAGGGTGAGGTAGCAGGACATACTGTAACAAAGTAAGAATTAATCAGTGTTTTATTATACTCTAAAACACACAACAAAGTTGCAAATGTAAAGTATACCCTTCTCTAAAGAGGATACAAGTAAAGAAAGAAACTGTTTTGCAGGCGTGTACGTCCAAGCAAGATCCCACTCTTGAAACCAAATGATCTGTGGTTCTTTGGGGGACGTGCACAGATCGGCCTGGGTTTAGTTTCAAAAACACACAAGCACAGGCTTGCTCTGCACAGTAGACCTTATTAACTGATTAGAGCCGAAGGTTTGGCTAACGAGTCACTTTCAAGTAGTCATCATTGGAAATTGGATGCAGGTGGCCAAGAACAATTGTTGCAACACTTGAAACATGGTGAAACAATTTTCGAGCTTCAGCGCACTGCACATCTGTGCGAGGCGCACTCTGACCTTTATCGGGTATTATTGATATTATCATTATTATTTCTTTTATTAAACAAATATTGCACTGGATGAAAGAATGCCAGGCCTGAGATTGTTGCCGCAGATGTAGAACATATGCATTTGCATTGGTGCGGAGCGTGATTGCAGTTGCTGGAACGCAGCTCTGTAGCTTGGCAGATGAAACCTTCAATTTCAAGTAACTTGTGGTCCAGAGCCATCATTAAAAGAAAGCTCACTCATGGCCTGAAGATTGGGTCATTTTTGTCCTCAGTCATCAAGCTCACTAATATCTCGCTGAAATGCATGCCAAGATGTTTGCTCGTGATCACTTATTTCAGATGTTCAGTATTCAAGATCTGTTTAAAATATAATTCTATGTTCCGTAACTTATTTGAAAAGGGTGCTGACAACTGCACAAGCGCTTTCGTTGATTGCATCATTATTGGTTAGAACTCTTGATATGTATCACAAAGGAAGTCAAATGTTGTTCATCAGGTAAGATTATCAGGCTAGGATATAGTGGTGCATGTTCTATGCAGTAATTACAGCGATGCATAGAATTTCCTTTTGCTCAGCAATGGGACTTCCACTCAGGTATTACAATTCAGCACGCCTAAGTGTCACTAGATACCAGGAGCACAGACAGCCATTTTCCAGCATGACCCTGCTGAAGCATGCATGCTCATGGGGTCGAACTGCCTTTTAGTGCAGTCTGGCAGTGCCTAATGGGCTGGTCTGACAGGGCAGCGGGTAGGCTGCATTTTTAGCTGTTAATTGACCTGTCATGGTGGGTGCGTTTTTATTGTTATTATGAAATCTGAAATGACCACACTGATGTGCAGCAAGTAAAACTGCATTCAGTCTCCTATACCTTACAAGGCACCTTCTGCAAGTTCAAAACGGTGACGATTTGCAAATGTGGGCCCCTTTTGTAGCTATCTGATTCACTAATGGGGCCACTCTTATTTTGGGGCCCAGCCCCAACAACACCACTGCCACACTAGCGAGGATGGAAGCAGAAGGATATTAAAGTGACAGTAGTTTTAGGACAGGTGGGTGTAGGAGGAAAGGGTTCTCGTTAAACTTCTGGAAGCAGCACAGGTGTTGTTTTATAAGTCTTCTGAGATCGTGTGTGTGGCGAGAGGAGCAGACGAAGAAGGCACATTAATGTTCACACGTTCATCTCGCGCTTGATTGCACGCTCGTGGCAGGTGGAGAGAAGACACCTGCACAAATAGGCTTTCAACATAATTTAAGCGCCTCATCGAGCATGCATTGTGCTTTATAGAGTGCAACTGCAGTTTAAAGAACTGAAAAGCCTTTTAGGCCCGATAACAAGGGAACGCGCGTGAGAGCGTCGCTGACTCTAAGGGGTTAGAGCTCCAAAGCAAATGGTTGAGAGCCAGATAGGACCCCGACCGCCACGGGTGAATTCATAAAGAGGTGACGTCAACAATCAATGCCATTTCTCTACAACAGAGAACCTTTGTGCCATATAGTACCAAAAGAACGCACCGAAGAAGCATTGATATCGCCATTTCCTTTTGGCTTGATATAGATATTTTTGGTCTGGTAACAATAATATTTTATGAGGAATGCACGGTCTAATCAGCCTGTTCTTCTGAAAGGCGTGGTTGAAATGTAGGAGTCGCGGGAAGTCACAGCTGCCCCACACCACCCCTGGCAGTGCCTTAGGATCCCTGGCCTCAGAGATGACAAAGATGCATTTCTAAAAAAAGTTACATTAAACTCAAGGTGGGCAAGAAGTCAGCTTGATGTAATGATTATTGTGATGCATTGAAGTATCAACTTTGGTAGTGATGACGCAGAAAAAGAAGGACTAACAAATATTCATATATCATGTAACCAAAATCGTATAAGGTAGTGTGATTTTAGCAAAGAAAAATAATGTACGTGGGAAATTGTGCCCACGGGGTAGTTCGCCATTGTTATAGACAGGCTTAATTAATCATGAAGAATTGACAAATGTAGTAATCCGTCATAATTGCAAATGTATTCCATGATTTTCTTGTTGAAACTGTTATATGCTTAGCTTAAATTTAGCAGAGGCTTTGGCCTAGTTGCCTGGTCTCAAATTTTAACTGTGTGGTCTTTTTCTTGCATTAACAAAGACATTATTTTATTTTAAGGCTGTACTTTTCCAGTAGAGATGACTAATACACTTATCTCAAGGTTTCGTGCTAGGCTGGTTTCATCCTCTTTGATGCAAGGTCAGCTCCTGCAGGTGCAGACAATAAAGGCACTAAGATAAAATTAATTGGCAAACTTTGTTGCAACTTGTGTTCCAAAGCTCCAAGGACACCTTATGCATAAATGAGTACTAGGAGAAAGACACTATTCATTGGTCAAAAGGAAGCCACCCTATGAACCCTCCAATGGAAGACCCTGAAGAATTTGGAATGTTTCTCACTTAACCCCACCGGACAAAGAGAAGTCAGCCATTTTCTTTGATGCCATTTTGAAGCCTGATTCAAGAAGCCATCTTGAACGACCCTCCGATGCCTTTTCTCGGTCGCAGAGAAAGAGACTTTAAAGAATTCTCACCCTAGAGACTTTAACTTTATCTTTGCCCCGTCTTGCCCATGCAGTAACTTTCACCCCATCTTCCTTGCTGCTGCAAGGAAACTTGCCCTTAACTTTGCCCCCCCTTGAAATCTGCCCCATGCTGATCGAACCGGTACCTGAAGGACGAAGACTTTTCTTGAATGCTGATTGTATTTGGTAAATATGAAAGGATAATTGTATTATGCATTGTGTTTTCCTTCCTAGGTACCAACTGCTATTTTGATAGGGCCCAAGCTAGAAGTTTTCTAAATTTGTGTTGACTAAATTCGTTTTGCATGAAGCCCCACATGCCAATGCTAATTAGAGGTTAGTTGATATATTCACTTGATGCACCATGTTGAATTGAAATCTTGTTATGCTGACCGATGTATGCAATTAGTCAAATTCAGTTACTTATATTAGTGATTTGCATTGCTATAACCGAGTGCATTATAATCCAGATTTTGCGTAGATTGCGTTTCTTCCGCCGTTATGGACAGCTAGTAGTGTTTGTATACATATATCATTTGATTTTGAGACTCACATATATTGTGTTAACTTTGTTAATATAGGGAAATAAATTCATTAACTTCTAACAAACTGGTGTGGTTATTTATGACTGAAAGGTAATGGTGCGTCAAAATACTGATTGTTATTGATTCCTAATGTGTTATCATGATCTATTAATTGGGTATTGGGTATTGATTATAATGGTTACTGATTATTGATTTGAGTGATCCGACTATTCTTGGATGAGGAGAGCCCAACTCGGTTATAAGGTTCACCGACCTCCAGCGTGTCCAAGTACGAGTAATATATAAGGGCTGGACGCGCTATCAGTAGTCCCATTCAGGAGTGAGCATAGCTGAGTTGTCAGCGTGTGACCCTGTAGTCGCCAATGGGGTAGTTCGCTTTTCCGCACGATCTGGAGTTTTTATTGTTAGGACATATAAAAATACATGTCCCGCTCTTTAATATATAGAATCCTACCTTAGGACTCGAAAGGCCTTC
Organism: Pleurodeles waltl; assembly: GCF_031143425.1. Lineage (NCBI taxonomy): Eukaryota > Metazoa > Chordata > Amphibia > Caudata > Salamandridae > Pleurodeles > Pleurodeles waltl. Next base: position 178,387,089 of record NC_090437.1, read on the forward strand.
TGTAGGGGTGATTGTATGTATTAAAAAAAGAGGTTTGGGCATTGGTATTAGTTTAAATGGCAAAGTCGAATTAGCAGTTTAAAACTGCTCTGCCAGTCTGCAGTTGCAGGCTATGACAGTGGTTCCCAACCTTTTGACTTCTGTGGATCCCCACTTTATCAGTACTGGAACCTGGGGACCCCACCGAATCATTATTGGAATCCGGGGACCTCCAATGACTTATTACTGAAAGCTGGGGACCTAATCTGTTAATATTATTACATTTTCTAAGCAGTCTCAGACCCCCTGAGGCGCTTCGCAGACCCCCAGGGGGCCCCGGACCACAGGTTGGGAACGAATGGGCTAGGAGACATGTTTTCACATTGTCACATTTAGGGTTGCACAATAATGGCTGCAGCTTTGATGGGACACTTTAAAGTACATGCCATGGGTACCCCTGATACAATATATTAGGGTTTTATACGTAAGTAAGATGATACCAATTGGGCATAGACCAATCAAACATATACTTTGTACGGTCAGGACACTGGCACTGAGATCTAGTAAGCAGGCCTTCGTTTTGAAACACCAGCAGCACCAGTCCATAATTTATGGGGTGACCAGGCCAAAAGAGGCATCTCCTTAGTCATGAATAGTTGAGGGTGCTCCCAGTGCTTAATTTGAGCCGCACCAGCATGCATTTTTAGCAGCTGGCACTTATTTCTCTTTATCATACATTTCTGGAGAACCATTTTTATCCTGGTACATGACAGAAAACTGGAACTGAGAATGTCATTATTCTGTTTGGTACTTTTTCGCGTAAATCTCTGTGAGCAAATATCCAAAGAAACAGTTGCAGATTCCTGTTCTAGAAACTGCGTTCCTCAAGAACAATACTCAAGTCTCAAGGCCTAAAAAACCCTATGTCAATCACACTTTTCCTTGTCTCTTCTGTGGAAGGGTCACTTCCAAAGATGCATGTTTCTGTTGTATTTTATTAAATTTGGACTGAGATTTAAGTCATTCTGTTGCTATTGCTGACAGCTTCCACAATTGAATTCAGCTCTTCCTGAGCTTCTTCTTGGGGGTATTTCACTCTGGCCACCTGATAGAGAACCCAGGAAAACTAACAAAATAACGGTCTCATGTTTACCTTCAAAGAGCCCTCTCTTTTCCCATATGGCCGGGTACCACCAAGGCCTCAAGCCAACCACAGAGTCTTCCCTCCCTGAGGTCCCAATTCAATCCTTACTCAATAAATCACATTCTTTTTGGGTTATAGGTTGTAAACCCCCGGCCGTATTTTATTTTTAACAACAAAACAATTTAAAATATATCATCAAGTACCACATTTATATGCAGCAACCCCATTATATTTACAACTTAATTTACATTTGTTGATGTCTAGCCTTAACAGAGTAAGCCAATACATCTGGTTTCCTAACTGTCTAAATTCAGTTGCTGTGTATTCACTTCAGTGACTGCGGATGAGATCATGACTGGCTCCCATGTGGATTCTCAGTTCCAGGGGTAGGTCTCTCCATATGAGCCCCACTCCCCCTGCAACCCTCCTTTGTGCCAACTTTGTGCAGGGGGGCCACCTGCCTGCCAGGGTACTTAACCTCAGGTGCTTCCTCGACCCCTCGGCTTCCCCCCCAAAGGCCAGTGCCAGATTTGTGCGTACTGCACATCACGGGTGGTTGACCCTAGGGACCAGATGCCAGCAGTTGCTTGCAACCCCCTCACCCATTGATGTTGCCTTTGATTCTCTGCCAACACCCCTTGGAGGGTTCCATGACCTTGATGTCTGCTCAATTAAGAAAGGTAAGTCGAGTGGCCCCACTAATCATGATCCCACCATGCCACAGACCAGCATAGTAGACTTACTATCTGCTCCCCCAGCAGTCACTCCTTTACTGTGGGCGGTGCACCAATCAGACCAAGACTTTCTCCAGGAGCATGTTATTGCCAGCCAACTATAGGTGCACTCTGTCCACGCAAGAAGAAGTGCTCCCCCTTTATGCAACTGTGTGGAATGACAGCCAACCTGAGTGGCCTGGATAGCTTGGCAATCTTGTTGGTTGTCCGTCTCACTGAGTCATTCAGAGCTTTGCCCCTTCACTGCAACCGGTGAAGGATACTCGACCAGGTGAGCACCACATGCAGAAATCTCTTAACTAACCAACCAACTAACCAACGACTCCCGAAACCGCCAGTTCAAACAGCTGCTCCTGTCCAAGAGGAACCAGGTTATTACCACCTAGGTGCAGAATGATGATGCCTGAAGGCGTGCACCCCTGTGGCAGCATTGAGTCCAATGCCTGCCTCAACTGAGCGAGCTGAAGTCCTCCACCGCCATAAAAAGCAAGGCGGTACCCTGTCTGCAGTGAGCGTCACACAAAGATACTTCTTGTGTACCGCTCACCAGCTTGACGCACCCGGGTTGGGTGCTCCCAGCCAATCCTGACGCTGCTTTGAGCAGCGTCAGGACTGGCCACAGGGAAGGCTGGAAGCCTGTGCCTGCAGTGGGACAGAGGAGAGCACAGCGGATGGAGTGGTGCAACGCGAGAAAAAGGTTCCTTTTTTTTTTTTTTTTGGTTCGACCCTGCCATGCGTGGGGCCGCCTGCTCTTTTTCCCTCACGTGAGCCACGCCTGCAAACGGCATGAGGCAGAGCAGTTAAAGCATATGCAGCCACACCACCTGCCAAACCTCCACACACCTGCACCTGAGAGCCCTATCACCACCGTTCCCACCCCAATTCTTAAGGAATGAGTTCCGAACTCAAATGAGTCGAAACCCGCTGCAGACAAAGCATGCTTCAATATCTTTGAGAATTGGTACCTGGTCAGGAGGGTGCCACCTGCGTATACTAACACTGGTCCTCCAACCCCTGGGGTCGCTGAGTCATGAAGACTTCTAAGTTGTAGACTGGACAGCACTCACTGCCAGGGGCCCTATGCACCAGTATGTGGTCGCCCCTCCCTTCTTGATCAACCTTAGAGTGAGAAATGTTAATTGCCCGTGCCCCATCCAACCACTGGATGTTTACCAGCTGTAGGCCTCCCTCAGTAACCTTCCTTGCCCTTGGCCACCAAATCAGTAAGCCTGAGGGCCCCATAAAATGGCAGGGTAAGCACTGCTCTGAATAGGATGACCTCCACTGGGAGCTACAGATATCCTCCAGAGCCCCCAGGATGGCAGCCAGCTTGGTCGTATCATTGGGGCGCTTAGCATCCGGTCTAGCCCCTTTGAGCCGCTGCCAGCCCTTTAAAGCCTTCCTCACTAAAAGAAATGTAGTCCCATCAGATAACCCAATTAGTTGAGCAATGAAAGAAATTTCAGTGGGTTGGGGCGTAGCACATACAACTGACCTTCCCTCATCACTAAGCACCCCCAAGAATGTCGTGACTGACTATGAAGCAGACCAACCAACTAACTTGACCCACCTAAGGAATTCTGAATAAGCATTAAAAGCCCCCTCATAGGCCTTCCTGGTCCTGGGCGCTAAACTAGCTGCCATGTGGTCAGGTAGTCTTAGGCACCAACCAACAACAGATGCTCCAGGAAGGGTGTGGGGAATTCCTCTGCTCCTGGATGGTAAGACCTGAAAACCTGCATCTTAAAATGGTACAGAACGCCAGCAGCATTGTTCAAAACACCTGGCACATGTTTTGCTCTAAAGAGGACATTCAACCGCAGACACAGGAGCAAAATTTCTTTCAGAAGCCTCAGAATCGTTCTGCATTTTGCAGCTTACTGGTCGATACCCTCTATCACTGTCACGTTGGCCGACCACAAAATCACTGACTGATTGCAAAACAGTTCAGGCAGCACTGCCATTGCCACGAGGATCGGGAACAGCTCAAGAAAGCCAATATTGGCCACCAACCCACTCCTGGGGCCAGTGATGCACACACCATGTAGTCCCAAAGATGGCTCCAAACACCTCACTGCCCACTGCACCCATAAAGATACCCAGCTCCCTATTGGACCTAGGCTGACCCAGCCATGACTGTTCCATTAAAGTCATGCAGGAATTACCCCAAATCCTCATATCCTGCTTGACCTCACTGGAGAGCCCGGTGGTGATGTTTCACTTTCAAGCCTAACATGGCCTGGGCAATGGAATGGGAAAAGTGGGCCCCATGGAAATGATGAGTAGAACAAAATAAAGTTATCCTACTAGCCCTTGCAGTTGATGAAGTGCGACCTTCTTAGCTCTCAGGCATACATGCAATGCTTGGAAGAAAGCATCCACTTTCCCCACTGGAAGCCTAGACACCCTGGCCACAGAATCCAATTCAGTTCCAAGAAACTCAGTGGTGTTGGCTGGGCCTGCCATCTTGCCCTGCACCAGTAGGATCACAACTCCTCCATCAGTCTCTGAAAGATCCCCACAGCCTGAGTGTACCACTCAGAGCCATGGGGGCCAAGGAGCAGGAAATCATCAAGATAGTGATGCACACACTGGTGTCCAGACTTCTATCTAAAAACCCATTCAAGAAACGTGCCAATTTTCTCAAAATAGGAACATGACATGGAGCAACCTATCTTCATACACTTATCAAATTGGTAGGTCCCCTCAAACTGGAAGCCCAAGAAATGGAAATCTTCTGGGTGAACAGGCAGCAGCCAGAAAGCAGACTCAATATCGGACTTAGCCATCACAGCACCGGGCCCTAATTTACCCAGCATCTGGATTGCCTAATCTAAGGACGCATACTTGACCGAGCACAACACCCGGTTAATAGCTTCATTCACAGAACTGCCCTTGGGAGACAACAGGTTATGGATCAATCTAAATTCCCCGGTTCTTTCTTAGGAACCACTTCTGGGGAGGGGGGAAGCAAACAAAGCCATCCATAGGGACTAGGTCAAAGGGACCAGCCACATGTGCCAAACTCAGGCCCATAGTTATACTTTTTTGTGCTGCATTTGCATAGCTTTTTTATGCAAAAGCGGCGCAAACTTACAATATACAATTATATTTCATAAGTTTGCGCCGCTTTTGCGTTAAAAAAATAAGCATATGCAGTGCAAAAAATATATAAATATGGGCTTCAGTTCCTTAAGGATCTTTGCCCTTGTCACACCCGGGTTGGACCTGAGAGACTGCTGGTTCTTACACTGAGGGGAGCCCACATAGCCTGCCGCCGGGATTCTAAAACCCTCCTTAAAGCCCTCATACAGTATCTGGGGAGCCACCTGGTTAGTGTCCATATTGAGCCAAAGGACCATTGCCACTAAGTTAACTGGGGAGGAAGCTTTACCAAAATCCAAAACATCACTCCTGCTTCTTGTTGCCCTTATCTCTGGATTTTTTAAAACACTTGGATTCAGAATGGGAGGCCTGACTACAGAACAAACAGCAATTCTTGAATCTACAGGTCCCAGGAGGTCTAGTGCAGGTGTGCCAATTAAAATCCCAGCAAGCCCTTTTCTTTGCACCCCCCTGCTGAGCTACCAGTGGGCCCTGACCCCGTCCAAAAGGGCTGACCTGTTGCACCTAGAGGCCCATTCATATATCAGAGTCAAGTGATTACATCAATCTGGTCACATTCCAGGGTGGAACTATTGTTTTTAATCCTCCTAAACTCTTTATCATAATCTTTCTAGGACATACCACCATATTCATTATGCGCACCCACAATTCTATTATGATAACAAGCCAGCTGCACCCCCATATCATTGAAACGTTCCGCCAAAATGGCCTGATACTTATCAACAAGCAGGTCAAAAGCCCCTTTCTATATTTTTTCCTTCACCTCCATTGGCACATGCAAGCCCAAACGCTCATGCTCAGAGCAAATATCACCCAAACCCATAGGGGATAAAGAGGGCTTGCTACCTGTACTTGCCATCTCCTGGACAGGGGAAGACTCCATCGTGGGTGCTGCTCCCCTTGGGATGGTGAAACCTGTTGCTGCACTTGATGCCGCTGGTGCTTGACACAATCGCTGCACCACAACCCCAGCCATCTACAGGGGCTGACTCCCTACTGGGGCTGAAGCAGTAGTGATGACGACCCTCCTATGCCCCCCCATTGGGTATGCACCCCACTGGGCCGCCTTGCAGTCCATGACCGTCCTTTGGGCTACCTAGGTGAGAAATCAGATGATGTGCTTTCTCCATCATGAAAAACAGCCTTAGGCTCTACAGCAGCTCCACTGCACGAATTCCTTCTTCAGCATGCACAGACTAAACTCCTACAAGCAGCACTTCTCAATAAAACAAAAAACAATAGGTGTTCTATATAAAAAAATAATCTGAAGTGTCAATCACTGAATGTTTAACTGTGTTCAAAAATTCAGACGGCTAGAATTATTCTCTGGAAATGATAGCCAAGGTTTCATTCCATTAAAAAAGTTTGGGAGAATGTGTGGAAAATGAAGTAAACATTCAGAGCAAAGAATGGAGTGTGTGAGATGGAAAATGCACAGGGCTCCCCCATATTGGGGGAGCCCCTACATATGGCGGGTCAAATTGGGCCAAGAGCATGTGGTGGGGGGCGGGCGCGCAAGGCGCTTCCAACCCCCTGGCAGGGTGTGCAAGGACTGAAAGCTGCGCCAACTTGGCCCTGGAAGCACTTCTAGTGTTTCCAGGCCACGCAAACATAATGCACACGTTGACCCAGCCCCTAAAAGGGTCTTTCTCTCCCGCTCGCCGACCATGGAAGGATCTCCACTTCACTACAAAGGCAATTTTGAAAGCGTGCGGAGCACTCACCATTATCTATGTGTCTCTGGTTTTATTTTCTTGCATGTCCAGGCACTCTCCGCTTCGTGCTCTGCTCCTCGGTCCACAGCAGCACCCCAGGAGCACCTTGCTGGGGAGCCGCATGGGTTTTGAGCTGACCCGAGTGTGACTCTGTAGCAGCTCTGGCACGGGCCCTGTGGCTGCAGGTGAGGGTTGCAATTGTGGGGCTGCATATAATTTTGATAGTGCGGTCCCTGGAGGGGGATGTGAGTTGGGTTGTTTTAGTTTGGCTAGTCAGTGCTGAGTTACTCCTGGTTCTCTAAATTTGCACCCCTTGTTGGTGAGCCTCCTCCTTTGTGGGCAGCACCTGTGTCTTATCTAACTGGGGTCTTCTACAACATCGAAGGATTGTGGCAGTGGGGTTTTCTTGGTCATTTTAGCCCTTCCTCCTACGTTACACGTTTGCTATGTTTTTTGTATATTGTTTCCTGGTACACTAGGCTTTGGGCAGTGTTACTGGTTCACTAGGCCTTTTTGAGGAGTGTATTACCGCTTACCTAGTAGCACAATTTGTGGGCATTGTGTTGTTGCACCTGGGGTGATTATAGTGGTTTCTGTTTGTAGGGTTGAGAAGCATGGCAGCAGGTGGGCATAAGGGTGCTTAGCGATCCCGGACCGAAGTGCTGCTAGAGGCATTGACGCTCAGAATGGATGCTATGGATCAGCCCATTGCATTGTTGAAGTCGCAGCCATGTGAGCTGCCCAGTGAGCAGGCAGAGAGGCCAAGGAGAGCAGGGGTGCCCTCCAGAGAGGCAGTCCCCCAGTTCCGAAAAGGGCTCGTGGGCAGGGGAGGCAGAAAGGGAATCGTCTGGGGCTGGCTGTCAATAGCCAGGGCTCTCAGGGGAATGAATACAGCTGGCAGAGTAAGCAAACTGGGCGTTTACAGGGCAGCAGTGAGTCAAGCTCCACAGGTAGGCCGAAACGGGTTCACCGCCCAGATTGGGTGGGCTAATGGCAGCTTCTATAGTGGCAGGCTGGTAGGTGGAGAGGATAGCGGTCTGGGGCTCACCTACAGGCACTTCACCTCAGCTGTTTAGGTTATCTTTGTGGGGTTCTTTCATGGTGAGCCTGCGCAGAAGAGGGCTGCGTACTGTTGACGAGACAGTGGCTCCTTCACGGAGGGCTAACACAACTTATTCAGCATTCGCTGCACCATAGAGCTGTGCTTTAGAAACATTCCCATGTATTCACCCACACATTCATTCAAACTCTACAGGTTGTAACCTTGTACTGGACTAGCTGAAAATAAAATGCAAAGATTGTGCAATGAATAAGCTTTTGGAGTAGCACAAGCGTTTTTCAGATGATAGTAAGTACATACGCAGCTTAAAGGTCTGTTTGTCTGTCACTTCTGGTGTATTTTATCTGATTCGGCCTAATTGTGCAACATCGAAGCCTTTGCACTTTAACCGTAGGAGGGTATGAATGGGTACATTTACATAACGCACTTTACAAACTAAAGGGACTGAACGTGCTAGAGGGATAATACTTGTCTGTATCAATGGTGACCGACAGATTGATCTTCTGTCACTGCAGTGGCCTATTCTTTGTTTGTAAATCTCTGTTGATCTCCAAGACCCCATAGAGAGAGGAGATGTTCTTGCAGTGGATAAGTTGCAGCCTTCACAAACAAGAAATCTTTTTTTCAGTCCTAGGTTTATAGGCCCAAATTGTGTGATCCTATACAAATCACTTCCCTTCTTGTGCCTCAGTTTCTCTAACTGCCAAGAGCAAGTGGTCCTATGTATAGTTATGTACTCAGTTGTATGCACTACAATAAAAACACACTAAGGGCCTGATTCTAACTTTGGAGGACGGTGTTAAACCGTCCCAAAAGTGGCGGATATACCACCTACCGTATTACGAGTTCCATAGGATATAATGGACTCGTAATACGGTAGGTGGTATATCCGCCACTTTTGGGACGGTTTAACACCGTCCTCCAAAGTTAGAATCAGGCCCTAATTTACATAAACTGACTTCGAGTTCTGCGGATTATTGTGGCATGTGCAACATATGATACTCTCAAGCTTTAGCCTTTCTGCTTTCATATGCTCTCAGTATACAGTTCAGGTTGTATTCTGCCGAAGATCACACATTGTGGCTGTGAAGTGAAGGCTTCGGGAAATTTAATCAGCAGCCTCTTGCTAACAAACACTTCATTTATTTCTAAAGAAAGCCCAGTCGCTTACCTTCTCACCTCGGGGTCCGGATCTCTACTCTCCAACCACAGGAATGAAGGCAATACATTTACATTGTCTGGGGAAGCTGTCCATGCGACAACCAGGGGGCACCTGAAGGGTTCCTGTTTTACTTCTTATAATTAATACTGTCAGCCCCAGTTGAGGATAAACTTCTCCAAACATACACTCTAGCATTGGTAAAATATTGCTTTCAGTGTAAGCACTATTTATCCATACATTTTCTCACATTGATATGCTCATGAGGTTACTCCTTCCTCCGAGCACAGCCTAAAGCTCTTGCTATTCCCCAGTATATGTTTCCAGCCACCTCTTTATGGTGCCAACCCCCATGCTGATGAGCTGACTTTGCTGAAGCCGTGTCCTAGTAGAGCCAGGCAATGAATAGACTGTTCGCCTGATTCTACAACCTATCATTGTTATGCTGTATATCTTTGCATACAAATTATGCTGATTCTTTCTACAGTCTTGCATACTCCGATTGCATGCTATCCCAAAGTCAACCTCAATATTTTTAAATCAAGCATGAAAACTGAATTATACCTAAAACATTGGATTATTGGCTGTCCTCTTTTCTTTTGAATTGTCCTCTTCTTACCTTCCATCCTCTGCATTCCTCGTCTCTCTGAGAACATTCTTCTCTAACTCTAATGCATGTTTGCCAAACTCTCTATGATTGTATTTCTGAAATCTGCCCACAAATCATGTGAAAGATCACAACCTCTCCTTCGTTGAAAGTCATACCCCTCTAACCTAACAATACCTATTCTCTACAAACTCATCTAATATCCCTGCCAACCATGTACATGAACGCATATACCCCCTCCCCCACCAATGGTCACACCTAACTTCTATTATTGCAACACAAAGAAACTGGAATAAATGCATTGATGGTTTGCTAAACACACAGTGCTAATTCCAATAACTAAAAATAACCAATAACACTGGACCAATCACAAATCTTGGGCTACGATGCAGCGTGCTGCCCAGTGTTAAGCTCTTCAATATCTGGTTAGGCACTATATACTATATACTTACAATTACAATTGTTTAGATCTGGTTAACATAGCTCTTCTTATTGGGTGAGGGAAGCTGTAACCCTGTTCCATTTGTTCAGAGTAGTTTTAATCTGCTCTGAGGAATCTCCTCCCTCCTGTCCTTCTTTGGCTGCCACCTAGCAAAAGTGGTCTTGGCCAGACTCTGAGAGCCTCCACATCTGCACCTTCCCCAGTTCAGACTGGTCTGACTTTGGCGCAAGGAGAAACAAAACTTTTTGATTGTCTAAAGTTCCCGAATTCTGAAAAAGGCTGCACATCTGTTGCCGAAGGCTTCCCGCCGGTACGCCCAGGGTTGGATGGATACCGGATCTATGGGAAAAAACAAGTACAAATGTGTAGGAATTGATATAATCCCCACATGCTATTCACCAAAACACACGTCTTCCCACCAGACTTACCAATGCTGCCTGTATCATTAAGTCAGGAAGCGGGGGGCAAATACTAGAAAAAAACACAGCACAACATTTAATGAGTCCCTACTCTTTTCCCTTCAATTCATGAATGAAAGTTCAACTGGTTTTCTTCCTGCCCCTTATAGCTCCTCTATTTATTTGATTTCAAACAAGCGATCCTCAAACCTATGTGCCTCCAGATGTAAGTGCACACAATTATGTTACCTATCTATAAAACTAATTTTCGTTTACAGTCATATCCATTCATGGGATCGGGAACCTTCCAATGAAGACAAAATGACTGCACCATGTAGAAAGAAAATTTGCATCAGTACTCAGAAACTTCTGTGTGCCTCTGTTGTCGTATAAACAGCATTAGTATGTATATTCCTTTTAATTGGTAAAGAAAATAAACATACCAAAACAATCCACATGCTACAAAACTACAGTATGTCATTAAATAGGTTCCCTCCTCATTGCTTTGGTTTTAAACTATAGTTTAAGCCATTCCTGTACAAACAACCGAGCTCTCCACAACAACAAGCTTTTCAATCCTGTTAGGGACATTAAGGGGTCCTAAAAACACAGAACTATTTAAAATGTACACTTTAGATCACATGACAATGCTTATTCTGTATGATGAGTAGGGTCAGAAAAATTAAACCCAATGGGCTTTTTTTTATAGCATTCTGTACATTTTTAAAATGTATTATTTCTAAGTCTTTTGATCTGCTGAGAACTTCTACAACTTGCATCTCAACAATTCATGTGAAACTCGTGCAGCCTACTGCACGTATGTTGTATGTTTTCACCACTTTTACTATAACAGCATGAGTAAGGAGAGGTGTGGCAGGCAATACCATTTTAATTGTATTAGGGCTGCATGTGCATGGCTTTATCTTCTTACACTGCGCCCCCTACAGTTGAAATATTAATATATTACATTAATTATAAACTGAACTGCGTCCTCCTCCATCCTTTCCTGGTTGAGCACCACTTGACTATTTATGTGGTGTGAATCAATAGAGAATTATATTCTTGCAGCACTTCACAACTGCCAACACACACACCCTTTCGTCACTTTCAGCAGGGTGAACAATATGATTCAGTGAAAACCCTTACACTGAGTGAGGTTTCCAGCTCCTTTGGAGACGAGTTGCACTTTTGAGTCCATTTCGTATTTGTCTCCTCCATCGGGCGTGAGAGTTGGCTGCAAGTGGCTTTGTTGTGGAAGTGTGGAATTGTTTTCACTGGGATCATGGTGCATTTTTTTTTGATCAACATAATGCCGAAAGCGTGTCTGCAACTTCTTGCTAGTCACACCAGTAAAGCATGATCACTGCTGTCCATAAATGAATAGAAGCAATAGGCCATTTTTAACATGCACCTCGAACCCACTTTCTCCATTTGTAGGCAGTACCTGGAAGGCTGGCAGGGTGCATTGCTTTCATGGATTGTTTTCTCGCCTCTATTTTAGCAAAATTTCTTAAGATTTGAACACAGCTGGCCTGATTCACAAAGGTAAACGTAGATGAAAAGTGTAAGTTTAGACCTTAGTCTCATTGTAAAGTTAGACTTTTAGTCTAAATTTACACTTTTGGTCTAAGTTTAGTCCAAAAGTGTGAACTTAGGCCAAAAGTCGAACTTTACGTGTAGAAAAGTTAGACTTTTGGTCTAAGTTTATACTTTTGGTTCAAGATTAGACCAAAAGTGTAAATTTAGACCAAAAAATCTAACTTTACTATTAGTAAAGTTAGACTTTTGGTCTAAGTTTACACTTTTTTACTAATAGTAAAGTTAGATTTTTTGGTGTAAGTTTACACTTTTGGTCTTAACCTAGACTTTTGGTCCAAGTTTATCTTTGTGAATCAGGCCCAGCTTGTGTAATCTCCACTAATTGCATGAGCATATCTTCAGAAAGTAGTCCTTTTGGAACCAATACAAACTAATCTGCCAATACGCAGGTGGTAGTTTTTTAAATGAAAAACGTCATGTCCGAAATTATCAAATTGGACCCTCAGAAAGAATTCAGCAGGCTCCTGCTATGCACCTTATTTGTGGACTGAGTGTGCTATATAAGTGGACAATGCTTTTAACAATATGAATACTGTAATAACTATGTAAATGGAAGAAAGGAAATGTCCCCACCACTCTGCTGCGATAATTACTGCAGTGGGGATGCCAGTTCAAGATGCCAGAACCAGCAGTCAGGAAGAAGAGCAGGCCAATGGCTGCATTTGCAATTGTTGTTTAAACAATCACAGTGAATTGTTTCTTAAAAATTAGCAGTCAATAAAAAGCATTTATGGCAGTGAGTTTGTTTATTTCAGTGCTGGGGTTCAGCTGAAAAAACTGAAATATACCTGCATTCTATGGCATTCTGAACCACAGCCACCTCTGAAAGTGACTTAAACGTAGACGTGATTTATACTTGGAGTACTACTCACTCATGTATGCCAACATATTAATAGAGGAAATTGGAAGTGTTAAAAAAAATCAGAAGAATGTATTTCCTCCATTGACTTCTATTGAAACAGAGGCAATTTCAGGCCAGAGAGACACAAAACATTAAATTGTTTGCTTAAAAAATCGGAAGTCTCTTCCCTTAATCGGGTGTATTGGCAGGCATGCTCACTCACTCCTGAATTCCAAGAGCAGCTGAGAAATACTCCTGGCTTACTCTCAGCATTCCAGGAGCAAGTTCGGACTTTTAGAGGAGTAAGTCGTGGCAGATTCTTTGGGAATCCGGTCGTAATGGTTTTAAAAGCACGTTTAAGAATATTGCAAGTTGTCTGAGAGCTCTTAGGCTTTAGAAACAACAAAGCCTGCCTTTGCCTTCATTCCTTTGTATGACCCCAAATTCCTTGATGACTTGCAATATTCTGAGAACATAGGTTAGCAGATTTTGCTATATCCCATGTATCAAAACACAGAGTGTGTGAGGCCTGTGTACCACTTCAGGATTCAACTGGAGTCTAAGATGAACAATTGTTTAACTCTTTAGCTTGCGAGTTGTTGACGGCCGTGAGTCTTGGGTTTATTACATATATGTTGGCTTGTTGGCTTTCCATGGAATGTGGTTTCTTAATAAACATGTATAATTAAAGTTTCGGCTTGAAAAGGTACACAGGTGTTCACCCTCATTATTTGGACATTCTCTGTTTATATATCAGTTACTTAATGGTGTGTTGGGACTGCCTCTACAGGTACTGTTTTGTGTTTTGGTGCAGTAACTATTTGTTTTGTGACCTGCGAAGGATTTACTGTGGAATCTTGATGAACATTTATTGGGCCTAGCTTGGAGTTCTCTTTTTTGGTGAAAATGAATGAACCCACCAAGTCTCTCATTGATTTTCTGCACATCCAAAATACAAAACTGATCATCAAAGCATTTTATTTCCAGAAAACAATCCCAGACAGTAACAGAGTCACTTTCCTTGGGACCAGTGCATGAAATGTTGTCAAAAGGAGAGGTGGAGTTGCAATATATAGGTTTATTGTTAATATGGTGTTGTCCGTGAGTTTCTACTTGACATACAAGATAAATATCTTTTAACCCTTTTGAAACTTTGCCACCGTCTCATAAAGGTAAATATTTGCTTAGTGTACAACATTTGCAAACATTCTTTTAACGCCAATTCATAACGCATGTCATACCATACACGATTAACTGTACCCTGTGCATGTATACTGGTTTCTGAAATCCATTTTTCTAAGGCTTTGCTTTTGTAATATGTGCAAAGGGTGCATTATTGTTATAGTAATTCATCATCTGCATATTATACTTCTAACACTAGTGTTGCCCTGCCGCACTATAGCCGTGTCAATTCCACTGCAAAGCAGACCAAGCATTATGCGAATACGAGGGCAGAAAAAAAGAAAGTTGATTCAATATGTTTTCTGAAAACTATTCTTTACTTCACTAAGCAAGCTTGGATGAAAACTAGAAGCCTTGATAAATTTAACCGGTTTAGGTGAAAATCTCTAGGATTAACCAAAATGTTACTTCTCAGCACAATTGTGTTACATTTCCTTGTCAATGATATCCATGCCCGCTTCCCTTTTACGTTCGTTACTCTCTGAGGGTAAATTCTCACTCTCTGAGAGTAATCACTAAGGTGTGAAGACGTCGACTTGCTATTATGAAGATTACTGGTAAGTAATCTGACCATTCCTCTGACGCGCCTGTGGGAATGCTTCATATACACAAACACACTGTTAGATTAGGGATTTATAGAGAGAAGTCACAAACTATCTGCTTTTGTTACTCACATGCTTTAAGCTCATATGATGACATTTTCTAAAAGGTGACACATAAACGTCTGGAAAAAGCTTTGCTAATTGGGCCTTCAGGGCAAACGTGGCTCTTCACCTTTGAACTTCTGCATCAGTTTCCTTGAAAGGTTGAAGCGAGTTCCGTACAGCCAGCAGCAGTGGCAAAAGTCACATTGATGGTCAACTAATATTGCATCTTGAGCCAGGTGTTCAACGGTGACGGGCCCTCTTCAGAAATATTTAGGTGTGAACAAGTGTGACCTATTCTTGTAGTGCTACTGTCTTAATTCTGGAATTTAGGAGTAAGCTAGGAGAACTACAAGAGTCAGTCCAACTTTCTCCAAGCCAGGTCTTTGTCATGCAGGCCCTATGTTGTATGAAAAATGGTTGCTTGTGTCCTAGTTAAAGCACTGGGGGACATATTTACATGCCCCTAGCACCACCAGAGCACCACTTTCTGTGACGTTCTGGTGGCGCTGTTCACTGTGCCATATTTACAAGGCACAGTAAGCCACTTTTTGTGGCATAACGCCACCTTGTCAATGTATGCCCCTCTGACGCAGTTTCTGGGGCAGAGGGGCGTGTGTAGGGTGTTGCTGTGGGCATTCCAGCACAGCACCCATTGATTTTGGCAATGCCCCAGATTTACAAGCATTTGTAAATCTGAAGCAGCACCGAAAGCTGACACCATCCCAGCAGTGACGTTAGCATGGCGCAACAAGAAGAAATACTTTTATTTCTCCTCATGTTTGCTTTTTCTATTTGTGCTGCATTCTGCAGTTCACTTAGAAAGAGCAAAACACCATTTATGATTGTTTATGTGCATGAAGGGACCCCTTCCTACACATAAACAATAATTCCTTTCAACGCAGACACCTTTGCACTATGATGCAAGGATGCCCCCATTGCTGCTGGCAGCTAAATTAAGCACCAGCGCTAGGGGAAACACAGGAGTATTTGTGTAAATATGGCACATCCCTGTGTTTCAGAAGTGACGCAGCACTGCCAATTTTGGCACAGTGCCGCACCACTTCTGTGTAAATATGCCCCTGGGTATGGAGTTTTAAATGTGCACTCTTGATGCAAGAGTGATCTTAGGTAAATCACTATCATTTGTTTAATATATAGCACCTATAAGTGATGAAGTCTTCAGCTTGCTTCTTACACTTTACTTTCTTTGTCTCCCTTGTCCTTCACATCACTGATCCCTTCCTGTAATCTATAGAAAGAGTTAAGTTACCATGGGCTGATGTACAGTGACATTCATACTTTATGCTACTATACAGAAGGAAATTTAGGATACCACTTCCACAGCTATAACATTTCATATATCAATTTTTTTGCATCAGCAAATGTTTGCAAAGTTCTCGATTTTCACCTGTGACGGAATTTGCAGTTTACAGGTTTATCTTCCCCCACTAGACATTTTTGCCGCACTGAAAGATAATTTACACCACAGCAAGATCATTTTTACTTGCCTGCAATGTATGACAGTTTAGGAAATTGTACAAAGAAAAAATTTGTAACAAGGTGTGTCAAATTATATGGTCAGCAGAACTTTGATGATACAAATTGTGGAATGATGACCACCTACAGATGGAGAGGGGCTTGTAGATGTTCACAGTAACAATAATCATTAATCAAGTTGTAAAGCAGTTACAGCTGTCAGATCCTGGACTGAGGGACCTTACACCTATTGACAGGAACAGCACAAACAGCATGGCACCACGGGCAACTAGAGTTACATGGGTGTTGCGGTGTGCCATTCCAGCCTGATTTAATGACTCTGTGACAGAAGGGAGCAAATACAGGCCACATTCTATGCTAGCTGTGGAGGTAAAAGCTCTGTTTAAGGAAATAATGTCTGGTTACCTACATACACATATTTCACACTGAGGTTGAACAGGGCTCAGAGCTTGAACCTGTGCACTCTTGTGAGAAATTGAGCTGTTGGTTGACTGGGGTGTGCAATAGCCACAATCGCTTGCAGGGTAAGCCACAGAAAGTCACTAATTTAACTTGTGCTTAACCCTCAGTGGCTTTGCACAAACAGCAGTCAGGTTAAACTTAGAGGCAAAGCGTTAAGTATTTTTGCAGCACACAAACAGCAGTCAAACTGCAACAAAATAATAAATTAAATAAGTTATTTGATACTGAAAGCATCAAAATCCAATTATTAGAACCAGAGTTATGAATTTTTAAAGTTTGAGGTTCAAAATAGCAAATCCTCAGTTTTGAAAAATGGCCACTTGGGCACCTTTAGCACTACAACCAAGGGTCCAGGAGTGGATGGAGACCTTTTGGGGGTTGAAGACTCACTCACTCAGACTGGGCCGAGGTGCGGGTTAAAAATGATGGGAGCATGTTATGTCCCTGTGGCTCTGAACAGAAGGCCAGCTAAACTAGTCCTTGGAGTCACTTCTGAAGTCCTGGATGCAGGTAATGCAGGGCTTCACAGCAGGGCCGGCCTCTGAAGGTGCAAGGCAGGCTCCAGGCAGCAAAACAGTCCTTCCAGGTACAGCAGCAGTCTGGTAGAATCGCAGCAGATCAAAGCAGCAGGCAGTCCTTCCATAGGTCCTGTAGTGAACTGAAAAGTGGGTCTGAGAGCCCTATTTTTAGGTTGAGCATAGCAGTACGCAAGCGCTGCTTTTCTGACATGTTGGTATGCATCTGAGCTTTTAAACACGACCACCGCACGACCATCACTATCACTCGCTCATGGGCTTGCCTTTCAAAAATCCTTTGTTTCGTTGGTAAACGCTTTACATTTGTCCGTTCTTGGGGCGGTTTTGTTACCACCTTGGCCATCGACCCTCTTACATGGATAATTGCACTTTTGCCAATAACTTTGACTATGAGCGAATTTCTTTTTGCTTTTGTGTCTTTGCCACTCATGGCGGTGGTGGTGCTTTGAATTGGCTCGCTTATGCCAACTGGTTTACTTTTTATTTTCAGTTTGCTTGGCAAGAAAAGTCCAGTTAGGAATTTGTAATGCTAATAGCTCTAACTGGAGCAAAAGCGAGACCCATTGCATTACAAGTGCTTGTTATACCCTGGTGCCCTGCTCCTAGAAGAGGGGAGAAGTTTCTAGAAGGGCTCTTTAAAATTCCAGGAGTTTCCTGCCTCCCCTGCCCTGGCTTCCAGCTGGCCTCACTGACAAACAGGTTTGTTGAACCTTTTGTGTTTTGGCAGAGCCCAGCCTATTGTAATAGGCCTCAAGAGAAAGAAAGAAGGCCCACTCTGGTCAACACATGGCTTAAGAGGAAAACGTGCAGGGGCATACACAGTGCGAGACAAATGCAGGCCTAAACCAGGGTACCATGTTAAAATGGAGTATAGGGGCAGAAAGGAAAACGAAGGAACAGGCCAGGTGCAGGACAAAGCAGTTGCAGCTGGTCATCGCATACCACAGATAATTTAGAAGGCCACACACACGAGAGCCTGAGCCACTTCCTGATAAGAGCGTTAGAAGGAGGGGTACATGATGGCAGACCTGAAAGGAAGACACAGGATTCTTGTGAGTGTCAAGGTTGGTAGAGGGAGGACGATAGGCTGTAAAACTTCAGAGTATGGGAGCAGTGTAGGGAGGAAACACAGATAGAATTCCAAGGGTGAGATCATAAGAAACTGTGCTCGTTAGAGGATGCAAATGTGTGTTATATACGCTACAGCTGGATTTTTAGTGACAAGTAGTAAGATGCGTTTTTTGAGAATTATTGCTTGTGCCAAGAATGAAGGTAGATAATATTATATTGAGGTATTGTGTTAATTGAAAATATGATAAGAAAGTATACATGAATTAAGCCTATAAAAGACGGTGATTGTAAAATCTGAGTAGAGTGTGGTTTCAGTTACAGAGCTGAGCTGTGCTATTCTTTGATAAATACTATATTGCTACTAGTGTCACTTCCTTATTCCTAAAAACTCAACTACATTTTGGCGCGTGGCAGCCAGGAGCCCCCGTCTCCTCACCTCCCTGGACCGTGGCTGAAGGAAACACCTCCTGCGTTGCTTGAATAGAACATTGTGTGCAAATCAGGTGAGCATACACCTGCCTATTTGAGCGGGCGGTCGGGGTTCCAGAGGTTGTTGTCCTAAAGTGTGAGGAGAGGTCAGGCTTCAAACTTTATTAAGTAAAGTGCATAATTCTGTGGCAATTGTAGTATTGGGGAATAAGAGCATATGGATTTTGTGTGGGGTTTTGAAATGCAATGTTGATGAAGAAAGGAAATGTGATTTCCCGGCCAAACCGGAAGACTAGCCAGTAGGGATTCCCTTTTTGTGAAAAAAAAAGGAAGTATAACGAGTAATAGTGCATTACCCAAGGGACACCTCCTGGAAGAAATAGACTGTAATAGTATTACCCATGGGGACAGCTCCTGGAAGAAATAGTTAGGTAATAGTGCATTACCCAGGATGCAGTTCCAGTAATGGACAGTTCGTGTCCATCAGATATCCTGGTTTGACCCGGAGGGTAAGAATTGAGAAAGTGAGGTGAATCGGTTAATATGTACAAAGTTTGACGCTGCAGGAAACAGTTATTTTTACTGGCGCCGGCAGGCCTTACTCTAAAAAGGTCAGATGCCCGGTCCACAAATCCTCGATTTAAGACATCAGGAAGGCGCTTTGGAGGGAGAACAATTGAGACTGAAGCATCAGTGGGGAGTCTGACGTTTAGGTAAAAAGACGACCGAACGGTCGGAGTCCATTGACTTTACCCTGAGCACGGTCAGACCCTTGGTTGTGAACCTTAAAAAGCACAACAGCAATGAGTAAAAATAATGAGTAAAAGGGAGGATAAAAAGAATAGAATAGTTCACAGCCACAGTTGTCAAATTATAGAAAAAAGGCAAGGGTTCTTGCCAGTGGTTGTACAATCTGAAATAAGTGAGGAAGAGAGGGTGCAAGATCGCTGCCATATTTTTGATATCCCAATAGAAGAACTCAAAGCGGCAGGGAAGTGGGGAAATATGAGTGCAAATAAAACACACAAATGAAAAGCAGAAAACATCAAAACACATGGAAATAAATAGAAAGACCTTATGAGTGAAGTTAATGATTCCTTGTGGTGGGAAACAGACATCCTCGATCTAATTTTAACATTTAAATGGGCTCACAACCAACCCCATGCCCGTGTAACACCCCTCGGTTTAGCATTAGAATGCAAGACCCTCTCATATTAGAAATACTTTTTGATGCGTTTTTCACAGACTTGTATGATTCTAGGCTTTTAAATGATGGAAGGGACGCCACATCCCCAGACACCACTACTGATAATTTTCAATCATGAAAACGTTATAACGCGTGTTGCATCAGGCACCAATCTACTCCGCCCACCCATAAATGCACCTGCACCCGACATTACTATAGAAGAAGTGCTGCACAGATTAGCGATCAGTATCACTGATGTTCACCAGCACAGCCTTAGGACGATGTATGTCAAGTCAGGCAACACTCCATGAGAACACTTCTCCACCAAGCACTCTGTTATAGATTAGCAACATTGATAAGGACACATACATAGCAGCAAGGGAGACGAAGGGCAGAGAAGGGACACAAAGAGGGGCTAGTAAGAAGAGGAAAATACAGTAAGTGTATGTCCTGGGGAAAGCCATGGATGCCCCCCTGTAACATATGATAAAAACGTTCTCGTTAGAAAAAAGGAAAATACAGAAATATTGGAAGGAATGGCATAGAGATACTAAGGACCATGCCCAGCCATGGCCTAAGGAAGGGACATTTGATGAAGACATAGTTGAACACACACTGACTTATATAAGATCTAAGTATCAGAAGAAGAAGAGGAAGAAGAGGGAAGCAATTCTGTCACTATGACGGGTTTTCTGTGATACGAAGACAAATGTAAAAGTGAAAGAACCTAAAGAGGCAGCAAAGCTGGAGCAAGAGAAACCCCCAGAGCAGGCTCCAGAGGAGCTCCCACCATATGGTATCTATCCTACTCTGCCGGTTGCAGGGTATCAGGATCCAGAACGGGTTGAACCTGAGGAAGATAGGACGATGTGAAAGGGGCTGAGGGAGCGCCCAGTCCCGCCCCAACAGCTCCTTTGGTGGAACATGAGCAGAAAAGAAGAGACAGGGCAACACCTAAGTCGCAGTACACTAGAGAACAGGCAGGAAGATCCAGGAGCCTTGACCCTCTTCGAGGGCAATGGACGACTGGGCAGATCATTCTAAAATTGGGAAACCCATCGGCAGAAACACTGAGAGAGACAGCTGGGAGTGGATGCAGGAAGAAAGAGAGTGGGAAAAAGAGATGGAGAGTCAAATGTGGCGATGAGATGGAAGGGAAAGCGGGGGCAGAAGCGGAAGATGAGGAATGGGACAAAGGGTTTGAAGTAAAAGAAAGTATCTTTGGAAGAGACAGAGGCCTGTATAATTTAAGACCGCAGCCCATACAAAGACTACAATTGATAGAAAGGGACCCTGTAGAGACAAAGAGAAGGTCAATTAAAAAAACATCCAGAGGGGGGCCGACACCTATTGAGATGATAGAACAGAAGGAGGATAGTTATTATTGTCAGCTCTTTTCAGACAAACTGGCAACATGGACTGAAAGAAACGGGAGGACACTGTGGCCCATACAGGGGTCTTTCCAACCCTCTGACTTAGCCATGGCATAAGACTGTATACAGCTTGGACGGGGTGCCCCAGAATGGAACTATCCATACATGCAGGAATGCCTTGCAGTCTGGGAGATGTATGCTGAGGACAAACTGACTGAAGTGACATGTAGTAACAGGCCAAATCTGAGGTTAAGCCACAGGCTGCCAGGTCTACCGCCCATCACACAGCTGCCCCTCATTGTTAAGGGAGGGCAAGTACCAACATACGTGCCCTGGCCACAGATGGACAAAGAGAATTTAAAGAGAGTACTGCCCCCGCTGTCTGAAGGTGCAGGAAAATGGATAGGATGTTTTGAAAAACACACGGCCGGAGTCAA
Organism: Pleurodeles waltl; assembly: GCF_031143425.1. Classification (NCBI taxonomy): domain Eukaryota; kingdom Metazoa; phylum Chordata; class Amphibia; order Caudata; family Salamandridae; genus Pleurodeles; species Pleurodeles waltl. The sequence continues at coordinate 178,408,713 of NC_090437.1, forward strand.
CCTCGCCTTGGGCGACTTTAAAAGTTTGCTAAGTTCTCTAGTGGGAGATGAGATAACCACCATATTTATGAGAGCAGGGCTCCCTTAAGTCACATTGATAAATACGCAGTTTGACGGGTCCTCTTTCAACAATGTCCGCCAACACGTTTGGAATGCGCTTTGGCAGACATACCCAGATAGACCAGATATTGGAGCACTTATGGCAGAAAGTATTAAGCCGACTGAGGACATTGCAGAGTTCATCACGAGAATGAAAGAACGATGGGTACAGGAGGTCGGGTGTAATTGGGAAAATACGGGAGCAAATGCACTTTTATTTTACAACGTGCTGAAATACTGTCAAATTTGTAGGGAATTGAGGATAAACCGTGGCCAGAGATACAGGCCCACATAATAGATTATTTTAAACGGAAACAAGAAAACGATAAAGAAAGAACAGAACAGGCAGAGAGGGCCACCGCTAAGTTGGTGCAACAGAAACTCAAGAAACGCAGAATGGAAGGGGCACTTGTGACAGCACCACCACCAGCTATCACAACGCCAGTGCAAGGGCAGACAACAGGAGGGCAAATAGCAAGTGATATGTGGAGGAGACAAGGAGGTCCGTCAAGGGAGCCAGGAATAATGCAGGAGAGAAGGCAAGGAGGATACCGAGTGGGACAGCAGTGTTATTATTGTGGCAAGGTGGGTCATTTTGCAAGAGAATGCAGGGCTAAGAGGTCAGATGAATGCATGCAAGGGTGGCCTATGTCTCAAAGACAGGTGACTAGACCGCAGCAGATACAATGGGGACCACAACAATATGGGAGACAGAAGTACCCCCAGACCCCTCAAGCTCAGTGGGTGGCACCACAGGTGCCACCACTGCAAAATGGGCCCCAGGGGGACAGCAACACCATGGGAGGGCAAGCGCAGGTTCAGGTGTGAGGAGTGATGGTGCAGGAGGTAACCCCTCTCACACATCACCCCAAACGTTCAGTGGGACACTGACACCTTACTATGTCCAATGACAAAGCCCACAGGTAACAACTATGTGTCCAACACTATCAGTAACCCACAGGTCAGAAGAGGAACCCACTGTGACGGTAGCCGTAGGAGGGTGCCCCTATCAGTTTTTAATTGACACTGGGGCTACCAAATTTTGCATAAAGGAAAGAACATTACCACTTTTGTGTGACACAATGGACACACAAGGGTTTTCTGGGGCTGTCAGACAGGTTCCTTTTACGAGATCAGTAAACATGACTGTGGGTGACGCACAAATTAACGGACCATTGTTGTATTCCCCAGAGTCACCCGTCAACCTCCTTGGAAGAGATCTCAAGAGAAAGCTGAATATGACCATTTTGTTCCTGGAAGATGGATCAATGGTGTGTTCTACATCCGGTGTCATGCCAGGCAGAATACTGTCCCTCGTAGCTCATGGGAATCAGAGCAGCAGGTTAGAGCCAGTTGATACAGAGGCCTTCTTGCGTAGCATATACGCTCTGATAGTGCACACAAGCGCTGCAAGGGAAGACAGTGCAGTTACCAAAAGAACTGGTGTTCAGACCTTGTGAACCCATAGACCCAATAGCAGAACGAGAAATGTTACTGGACATATCAGTTCTCGAAATAAGACCAACATATGTGGTTCTCATTGCATTCAACAGGAGGCAGGAAATGTGGGTATCAATAGTGTTTACAGGACCCGGGGTCAAATTAAGGGATATCTCAGATGAAGAATTGTTCAGTGAACACCCCCGGATTGGAACAGTTGTGTTTGAAATGGACATCTCCATTAGAATGCAGTTGCATTGTAGGACAGTGTCAAAACACGCACAAGATACTACAATGATAGAAAGAGATTTGGCAAAGTTACCGGAAATGTTATGGACAAAGGGGCCACATGACATGGGACTGATTAAAGGAGCTGAGCCTGTGAAGATTACATTGAAACCTGGAGCCATATTGCCCAGGATACGTGAGTTCCCTCTGTCCAAAGAAGCGAAGGAAGGTATCTTACCTACAATTCAGGCGTTACTTGAGCAGGGAGTAATATATGAAAGACCGACACCATGTAATACGCAGATTTTTCCGATAAAAAAGGCCAAGAGAGGAACTTGGAGAATGATTCAAGATTTGCGCTTTCTGAACAACATTGTCATTCCAGAATTCCTGGTGGTACCCGATCCATCTGTTATACTGACAAATATCCCCAAGGATGTCACTTTCTTCTCTGTAACCGATTTGAAAAATGTGTTTTTTAGCATTACATCCAGACAGCCAATATTTAACCAGGTTCACTTTTAAAAATACGTAATTCCGCCACAGACGGCTCCCTCAAGGGTTTTGCGAGTCCCGGAGCATTTTTAATAGGACCACGAAAAAAGACTTAGCAAACATACAATGCAAGAGTACGCTTTTACAATATGTGGATGACATCCTGGTTTGTTGCGCCTCTGAAGATAAATGTAAAGATGATACCATTGGGCTCCTCTGTACACTTGCAGACAAGGGGTACAAAGTCGAAAAAAATAAGTTACAATATGTACAGACAGAGATCCACTATTTGGGACAACTAATATCTGAAGATGGGAGAAAGGTGACACCTGAAAGAGTAGAAAGCATTAGAAACATGCCCAAGCCCACTACTGCCAAACAAATGTAGCAATTCTCAGGACTTTGTAATTACGTGAGGCTGTGGGTATTTGATTATGCTACGTTGAAAGCACTGCATTAAAGGAGTCCCACGCAACTGCAAACAAAATACATTGGACAAATGACAGAGAGACAACATTTCTGGAGCTAAAGAAAGTGATCACGAATGCTCCAGTGTTAGGTACACCGACTACAACAAACAATTCTACCTCTTTTGTCATTGTAATGGAATGAAATTGATTGCAGTACTGACTCAAAAGACATCTATGGAACATAAGCCAATTGCCTACTACAGTGGGCTGCTGTAGCCAGGGCTTTCTCACATGGATAGGGTCATGACAATGAAAGGTCATGAAAGGTCCCTATACATGTGAGAAAGCCCTGGCTACAGCAGCATTTGCAGTCCAGAAGAGCACCACTATTGTGATGGGATCACCTTTAACACTGTATGTAGAGCATGCGGTATTCGCTATCTTGCAAAGAAGCAAGAGCACTCTCACAACTCAGAGAGTATCTGAGTAAGAAGTAATACTTTCATTTCCATCCTTGCAAGTGATCAGATGTCACACAGTTAATCCAGCGACATTCTTTGCACACCCAGTTACTGACGACGTCAATGACTGTGCTAATTATGTGCCAGAAGAAGAGAGCAAGGTGGGAGACAACCCCATCCCTGGGAGCATGCTGCTCTTTGTGGATGCATCCTCTTTGATAGATCAAGAAACAGGGATTAGACATTCAGGAGCAGCAGTTTTAAGAGCCGAACAGCAGGGGTCATCTGATACTTTACAGATAGTGAGTCACATACCACTACCCTCTCATTTTTCAGCACAAACTGTAGTACTAGTGCCCATCATCGAAGCACTGCAGCATGTTGAGGGGTTAGAAGTCACTATCTTTTCAGATTCAGCATATGTTACTGCCACTGTACATTCTAGCATTCATAAGTGGGAGACGAGGGGGTTTCTTAAATCAGATGGGTCCCCCGTGTGGCACAAAGATTTACTGGCAAAATTAATACATGCTTCAGCTCTACCATTCAAGGTAGTAGTGATAAAACGTGTGGTGCACACAAACAAACAAAATCTTGTCTCCATCGGTAATGCTTTGGCAGACTGGGCAGCCAAAGAGGCAGCCAAAACATCTCCCAGTTATACGGAATCAGAAGAGCACACTTTAGAAATGATGATGATGAGTAGGCAACAGAATGATACTAAGGGCCAGATGTACCAAAGGATTTTACCCATTCTGTGTCTATGGGAAAAAGCTTTCGTACATATGGCCCTAAATTACCACCCCGTACACAGAAACAGCACAATTACATCTACTTAAGTAGCAAGAGAAGACACAACCACATGAAATTGAATAATGGGAAGAGAGAGGGTGCATACAATCACCAACTGATTTCATTTATAGGAAGGAAAGAACTGGGAATCCTGTAATGCCACAAGCCCTGTTGTATCTTGAACTAGAGAAAATACATCTCCCCGCACACATGGCCAAAGAATATCTTCATGCTACATTACAGGCAGATTGGTTTATCTCACGACTATCTGAAATAATTACTATGTATATTGCTGAATGTGCAGTATTCCAACAATTTAGCCCAAGACCCACACTAAAAGTTATTACATCAACAATGTCCCGCCCAACAGGTACATTTAAAAATCTACATTTAGATTTTGTTGACATAATTGATGGATGTAACAACTACAGGTATCTAATTGTAGTCGTCTGTCCTTTCTCAAGGTGGATTGAGGCAGGACCCTGTGTACATAATGATGCCAGAGCAGCAGCTAACTTTTTGATACGAGAAGTATTACCTAGGTGGGGAATCGCAGAAGTGATCCGTTCAGATAACTGAACCCACTTCATCAATGCAATTTTTCAACACATCTGCACCTCCCTGGGGATAAAGCATAAATAGTTATCTGTCTACCACCCCCAAAGTAATGGTATAGTGGAGCGCCTTAATGGCCTGTTGAAAAACAAAATAAGCAAACTGTGCACTACACTGCATAAGAACTGTCTCCACTGCCCCCCGTTAGCCTTGTATGCCCTCAGAAATCAACCAGGAAGTGATCATCACCTGACCCTGCACCAGATAGTGACAGGGCACCCTATGCCAACCCCCTTAACAATAGCAAGACAAAAGACAGATGCTCATAAAACAGATGAGGTTTTGGGGAATGTAATGAGCTGTTATTTGTCCCAGGTGCTAAAGTCTGCTAAGTTCTTTTTTAAACAGTGGCACAACAGCAGAAGTGCACCAATGCAGCCCAGCAGACCAGTCCAATTCCCGTGGGTCTACAAGTGTACATTTGCAATTTTGTAAGGCGACGGAAGGACAGCAAGTTAGAGGGGCCTTATCCAGTCACCCAGAGCACCCCCACTGCAGTAAAAGTGGAGGGCAGGAAACTGTGGATACACCTATTGGATATTTGACTGGCCCCTGCTCTGTGTCAAATATCAATATAGTTACAGGAACATTTAGAGGAGAGCAAAGAGAAAGAGGAGTAACATTGTTTTTTCTTAAAGAGAAAGCGGAGTAGCTTATTGGCTCTGCCAGCAGACATTTATGGATTACTGTTTTGTTTTCTTGCTTATGTTTTATCATATTTTCATCTATATTACAATGGTATCAATTCATGTACAGTATCACTTCCAAATATTGTGCACTTGCAAAGAGAAGCATATGAATATAAAACTGTGTCCCACAATATTCATGCTAGCTTATTAGATAATATGTGGTATCAGCATATGACAGAAGTAGGCATGCAAAGTACTAACGAGTCTTGCCTGGTATGCTCCTTAATTCCGCAGGCCAGTGATTCAGATAGATTGCATTTATCTAAAGAAGTACCTCCTAATGTTACACAGTGTCTTTTGCATCTTTTCAGCGCACGGATGCAACCCTCACAGGTAAAAAAAGGGAACATTTTTAGTAAACATCACACAGTATGAAGAGGAGTTAGCTGACATAACGGATATCTTGACGGATCGGAAAGAAATAGAAGTGAGGCTAGAGACAATGGCTGGGACAGGGGTTCTTAGGTACAAGGGGGATAGGTGGAAGGCTAGAATATTAGATCAGGGATTCCTAGGGGTATCACGACCTACTCTTTTATGTAAGGATTATTCTACCACACCTAGGCCCTATGATTGTCAGGAAAGACCATATCTCAAGGTAAATGGTTCAGTATACGTCTATGGTCAATGGCACCATGGTGCAACATTTGCGTGCAGAGCTCTCTCCTTATGGAGAGGGAGTAAAAACAACGCTAACCCACAACAGAACTGTCAGGCTATATGGGATAAGAATATACAGAGCTTAACCTGGGTAGAAGCACCTACAACTCTTCAAGTGGGTTGAACACCCATTGCCTTTTCCTTATGTTTCAGGGGAAATGGAATGGTCTCGGTAGAAAAGAACGTCAATCGCATCACCATAAGGTACAATGCTGACATGCAATGGGGCACCTCCAGTTTGATGGACTATTATTGGCAGTGTGGAGAAGGGCTATATATGCAACTTCCTGCAGGATGGAGAGGTCTCTGTTCTTTAGTCACTGTTCACACATCCTCCTTGGTGATTCCAGGAGTGGATATTTCGAGGCTACATGACCACCCCATCAGCCATCCAACAACCTTGTTACATCATCATCGGAGAAGAGCTGCAGAGTATTTAAGGCAGTGCAACTTGGGTAGAAGTTCCACAGGAGTACTGACTATTCAACGATACCCAGTTGTTTTTTTTTAAAAAGAACAGCTGATGGACGGAATACAGAACAAATCAGACATTCACCCCCAGTCACAGATCTGGGTTTAATCCATCAGTTTTTTTGCTCACCATGCCATTCCAGTTTGGACCCAGCCATATGCAAATCAGTTTTGACCCTGTTCCTCATGGAAACAGTCCAGTCCGAACTGCCAGACCAGGTCCTCCCTGGACCAGACACAAGCATCCTGGGACTGGTTTCGGGGGAATCACCCCTCTTCAGCCAGGCTAGCTTGAATCTGGTGGCATAGTGAGGACGGAACCCACGTCTGGGCATACCCTTCCCACTTGGGGCGACAAATGCAAAAAGAACAGTTGATGGACGGAATGCAGAACAAATCAAACATTCACCCCCAGTCACAGATCTGGGTTTAATCCATCAGTTTTTTTGCTCACCATCCCATTCCAGTTTGGACCCAGCCATGTGCAAGTCAGTCTTGAACCTGTTCCCCATGGGAATAGTCCAGCTTGAACTGCCAGGCCAGGTTCTCCCTGTACCACACACAGGCATTCTAAGACCGGTTTCAGGGTATCACCTCTCTTCAGCCAGGCTAGCTTGAATATAGTGGCATAGTGAGCACGGGACCCACGTCTGGGCATACCCTTCCCACTTGGGGCAACAAATGCAAAAAGAACAGTTGATTGACAGAATGCAGACCAAATCAAACATTCACCCCCAGTCACAGATCTGGGTTTAATCCATCAGTTTTTTTGCTCACCATGCCATTCCAGTTTGGACCCAGCCATATGCAAATCAGTTTTGACCCTGTTCCTCATGGAAACAGTCCAGTCCGAACTGCCAGACCAGGTCCTCCCTGGACCAAACACAAGCATCCTGGGATCGGTTTCGGGGGAGTCACCCCTCTTCAGCCAGGCTAGCTTGAATATGGTGGCATAGTGAGCACCGGACCCATGTCTGGGCATACCCTTCCCACTTGGGGCGACAAATGCAAAAAGATCAGTTGATGGACGGAATGCAGAACAAATTAAACATTCACCCCCAGTCACTGATCTTGGTTTAATCCATCATGTATTTTATCACTTTTTTTGCTCACCATGCCATTCCAGTTTGGACCCAACCATATGCAAATCAGTCTTGACCCTGTTCCCCATGGGAACAGTCTAGCCCGAACTGCCAGACCAGATCCTCCCTGGACCAGACACAAGCATCCTGGGGCTGGTTTTGGGAACGTCAATTGCATCACCACAAGGTACAACGCTGACACGCAATGGGCACCTCCAGTCTGATGGACTATTATTGGTAGAGTGGAGAATGGCTATATATGTGACTTCCTGCAGGATGGAGAGGTCTCTATTCTTTAGTCACTGTGCGCACAGCCCCTCCTTGGTGATTCCAGGAGTGGACATTTCGAAGCTACATGACCACCACATCAGCCGCCCAACGACATTGTTACATCATCATCGGAGGAGAAGAGCCGCCATGTATTCGGCACTGCAACTTGGGCAGAAGTTCCGCAGGAGTACCGACTGTTCAACGATGCCAGGTTGTTTTTTGGAAGTATCCTCCCATTCATCCAAGCAAAAGCCACAGCTCATTGGTTGCAAATAACACAATGGGAACTGATGAAAGCCATCAGTGCTTCGGAAGATGTTTTCAATGCAATCAAAGAAGAGTTGCGGGCAGTGCAAGTAATGCTTATGCAACATAGGTATGTGTTAGACTTGATGACGACTATGGAAGGAGGGGCTTGTGCCAAGATTGGTACGGCTTGTAGTACATATGTGCCAGCTAATGATGCAGACAATGGAACAATAACAGAGGCCATATAGACTTTGCATAATCTGCAGAAGAGAATGGTGGAAGAAGGAGGTGCCCCCAACGAGTGGTTTCCAGGGTTGTTTTCGTGGTTACCAAAATTGCTTAAAGGACTTCTTCCAGTCCTTGTGGTGATACCTTTGATGTATTGTCTGGTCCAGATTATTGTAGGGTATTGTAAGTCCAGCAGTTGGACGTCAGGAGGGATGTTTATCAGTAGGGTAGTTAGTAAAGTGTGGAAGGAAAAGCAGATTGCATACACTGAGATAGGTACACTGGACAGGAAAAGTAAGTTAGTAGTAGAAAATTCAACTAGAGGGGGGAATGTAATAGGCCTCAAGAGAAAGAAAGAAGGCCCACTCTGGTCAACACACGGCTTAAGAGGGAAACATGTAGGAGCATACACAGTGCGAGACAAATACAGGCCTAAAACAGGGTACCATGTTAAAATGGAATACGGGGGCTGAAAGGAAAATGAAGGAACAGGCCAGGTGCAGGGCAAAGCAGTTGCAGCCGGTCCTCGCATACCACAGATAATTTAGAAGGCCACACATACAAGAGCCTGAGCCATTTCCTGATACGAATGTTAGGAGGAGGGGTACATCATGGCAGACTTGAAAGGAAGACACAGGATTCTTGAGAGTGTCAAGGTTGGTAGAGGGGGGAGGATAGACCGTAAAACTTCAGAGTATGGGAGCAGTGTAGGCAGGAAACACAGATAGAATTCCAAGGGTGAGATCAAAAGAAACTGTGCTCGTTAGACGATGCATACGTATATTATATAACGCTACTGCTGCATTTTTAGTGACAAGTAGTCAGATGTGTTTTTTTAGAATTATTGCTTGTGCCAAGAATGAAGGTAGCTAACATTATAATGAGCTACTGTATTAATTGGAAATATGATAAGAAAGTATATACAAACTAAGCCTATAAAAGACGCTGATTGTAATAGCTGAGATGAGTGTGCTTTCAGTACAGAACTGCACTGTGCTCCCGACCGTATTATATTTTGATAAATAATGTATTGCTACCAGAGTTGTGTCACTTCTTTATTCCTGAAAAGTCAACTACACTCTTCAGATGTAAGTGGGGCTGTGCTTAGCTCCGCTCCCTCATCAAGTCAGTTAATGGCCAATTCGGGCTCTGCTAATCCCACTGTTGTGTGACTGTCTGGGAGGAATTCACAAAATCCTAACTGTCAGTTACACCCAGTCATGCGACCTGAGGCAGGCTGCAGGCAAGGGGGCTAAGAGCAGGAAATGCAAACTTTCCAAAAGTGCTATTTTCAAACTTGTAATGATAAATTTGACTTTACCAATAAAGAGGGTTCATAGATACCAAACACATAGATACCATCACTGGCTTAGGAATTACAGTTTATTAAATTTAATAAGGAATCCCTAATGTTATCTTATGGAAGGGGTGAGCCTCCCTTTAGTGAAAAACGAATTTGGGAGTTTTTCACTAATAGGACGTGTAATACTTAAAAGTACATGTCCTACTGTTTAATAACAGAGCACCCTGCTCTATGGGCTACCGAGGGCCTACCTTTCTGATTACTTATATATAATAAAAGGCAAATTTAAGGCTTGACAAAGGGTTTTAAATGCCAAATTGACATGACTGTGGGAACCCCAAAATGACAAAATCTCCACCTTAGGTGAGAGTTCTTGCAAGTTTATGAAGCAAGTACTGCTTCTTTCAAGAATCCTTGCTGATGTCTCTACAACAGGAATCAATCCCATGCACTAATGGAGTTGACTCCTCACCAGAAGTTCACTGTTCATTTAGGTTAGCAAATTTCACTCATGTGTGTTTGAAAACAATAAATCCCCAACAATGATGGTTATGCTTGCTGCTTTTTCTCCTTCAGTTCCTCCCCAAGAATATATATTTTAAAGATTTTTGGGGGGTTTAGACGTAAAATAAATATAAAAATAAGGAATCAACACTGAAATGCGTTAGTATGTCCCGTTTTTTAAATGCTGCCTTTGTACCAAAGATTATTAGTTATGAATGTTGAAACTGCTCTCTTTCTCTCTCTCTCTGTAAACTGCAAGGATGTATATGGGTCAGCTTGCTAAAACCTGATAAATTGGCCTGAAAAATCAAGTATTTTTTTAGCATGTGCAGTTGTTTAGAAGAATATCGAAATGAGAAATCTCTCCTCTTTTGAACACCATGAGAATGTTTTATTTTCATGAAATAATGGCTATCGAATATGGTTTGCATTTTTCCCTTAAATGTTTGAAATAATTAGCAAAGGCTTCAACATCTGAAGCAGCAGCTGCTCGGGAAGGCAGGCACGAACAGAGAGCAACAATATTCTCAAAGTGAAATTGCGATTATGTAAATGCCGCCTCTCGGAATTGTAAACACAGGGAGCCAGGGGAGGAGGGAATGGGGCGGGGTGGCCCGGAAAGCTGTCAGCGGCTCTCTAGCGAAACAGTCTCCTCTATTACAAGAGCAGCCGCTTCTCGGCCTAGCCCGCGCTGGCATGCCAAGCGGGCTCTTGCGTCTTCTATTTTGAGTAGACGTCAAGTGACTGGCAAGTCCTTCCTGTAATGATTTCCCTTTCCCCACCTCATAAGTAGCAGCTGCGTGAGCTTCCACGCCACCATTTTGAATATGCAGAGACATGTTTAGACAAGATGAAAGAGGATATGTTTAATCTAGTTTTGATAGTTCCCTGCAGCTGCATTGTATGTAAGTATGTTAAAAGCAAGGACGACGGGGTCAGATTATTGGTGTTGACTGCTGCAGTTTTCACAGGCTCCATCTGGACATTTACCCCGTTCTGGTTACGAGTGGTTTCTAACCACGCACCACAGTACAAACCTCTGTTTGTGGGGGGGTCGAAGTTACGAGTTGAGCTGTGTGATGCTTACTGCACCCAGTATTTACCAGGTGCAATAATGGTCTCAACCATCAATACCTTTTCCGTAAGTCAAACCTGCTGGAATGGTGGAGGGGAAAAGTGTACGGTATTTACGGTGATATGCAGCTTTTGGTGCAGTGAACACCAGAATTTGCATTTTATTCCCGAAAGTAGGGATATGCGATGATTATAGCATCAGATACATCCAGAAAACTTTTATTAGAGATTATTATTGCATCTAACTCTGACCAGTCCTAATCAGTCCCTTAGATTTCAAATTTTCAGGTAGTATTGTGCAAAATACTTAGATAAGTAAGCATTCCACACTTTGTTGGAAATTGCTATAATACATTCAATGAATACAAACACAGAGTGAACGTGCATATAATTTGCTTGACTTTTTGCCTGAATGTATCTTGTTTACAGCAAACCACTAGGCCAAAGTATGTGTAGTGACTATCAGGTTCACTCTGACCATTTATTCCCTCAGGATTTTCCCCAGAGGGCTGTAGCCACTGGTCGTTTTCGGTTTTTAATAGCTTGGGGCCACTGCATGTTCCTCTGTTAACTTCCTCCACATCTCCCAAGGTAATTACAGCAGGCCAGGGGCGAGGGAGGGAAGGAGATATATATATATGCATACACGTGAACAAGGGTGCTAGACAGCCAAAACGCGTTGTGTGAATAAATACTATTAGTTTGCAAATTCCTGAGTGTGTGTCTTCACTAGGCAACACTGTCCTAGTGTTGTTTTCTTTCTTATTTAAAAAACCGGAGTGCTCTGCCGGTTCTCGACGCACCACCCCTCACGGGCCTTCAGGAGCCCGATAGTGAGCATCTTTTTTGTGCATATATATATATATATATATATATATATATATATATATATATATATGACTGTTGGCATTCCATTAAGAATATAGAGGATGAGTAAATGGTACAGATAAAACGTTCAATGATGCAGGCCACCAATTTTCCTTTCGAAGTGAAACCACTCTGGGAAAAAGAAGACTGGAACCCATTATCTCGAGTCAAGTTTTTTTTGCCAAACTTGAGATCTGTCTGCCATTTTCCTTAGCCAAAGTTGATTCAAGAGGATGTTTTTACTTTGATTTTTGTTGCTGTGGTTGGTTGCTTTGTACCTTACCTTCAATTTGCTCAATCACCTGACAGTTCAGAAACAAACAATAAACTAATGAGATGTAGTCTTACACATATGATTTTCCATAGAATTTTCACAAGATGCACAGTAAAGTCGACAACAGTTTCAGATTTCCATGGTTAAATGTCACCTTAAACCAATGGCTTTTGGCTGTAGACAACCTGTTACTTCTTTTTCTTTTTTTCTCCCCCTGTAAGATATTTTTGACAGTTGTGGAAACCCTGTGCATATGTTCTTCTCTTCTTAAAACACTATTACTTCAACTATGTTTAGGAGTAAATCTACTTGTGATTCCATGATTGCCAATGGCTTTGTGTTGGGATGGAAGAATCCTCTGCATGGTTAAAGGTGTGTACTGCTGTCCTGAGTGCCTCACTGTACAGTTGTCTGGATTCATAATTCTGGTTTTTGTTGTCATAGGCAAACACAGATCATGCGTTGTGCCTTTCTTACAGATTGAGGTCTTGTTGAACCAGGAGGGGCGCCCAAGCACTACCTTCATAATGATGAAAGGTTATTAATATTCCCCAAGAGTTAAGCAGCATAAGCACAGTGGTGGCAGCTAACCATGTGGTGATCAGTAGATGTGAACAGGGCCTTTTACCCTGTGTCACTGGAATGAGGCATACAGGCTACCTCATCTTTTTTTAAAGTTCCGCTATTGTGTGCTTTTCTCACTCTTGGCCTACGTCAGTTAGGCGGAGAGTGCTGCGCAACACAGGATTGGTAACTTTGCACTGGATGTATGGGTCCCTGGGAATGGTAAAGTGCAGGGATAGAGCTGTGTTGTGCAACACAAGAATGCTTAGTGCATGTGTGGAGTGTATATATGCTTGTGAGGAATACATTACATGAGAGATGTAGTGCTGTGCAATGTGCGTGCAGAGAAAGTATGTGCTGAATGTAAGTGAGCTTGCAAAAAGCACAGTACACAAAGGGTGAAGTGTGCAGCTCATGCATGGTGATTGTGTGTGAAGGTAGTATCTGTGTTTGCAAACACCACACTTTGGGACAATACAGAAAGGGTACAGTACTGCACATTGCTCACAGAGTGATTGTGTGTGCTGGATATATGTGTGCCTGGGGTGGTACAATATATGGAGGTGACAATCCTAGGCAGTATGTGTGCTGTGTATGCACACTGAGTGCGCCTGTAATGGTATATTACATTGAGGACCCTGTGTTCCATTTTGGGAAGCCCAGGCCTGCTGGGTGAAGACATGAAGAGTAGAGGAATCCGCCCAGACAGATAAGTGTATTGCTGCATTGCTGTGAGCTGGGAAGGGACACACTGGAGAAAGAGAGCAGGAGACTCCCACTGTAACTTTAAAGGGTGCTCTTTGATTAATTGATAAATCACTTGAAAGGGGCTTGGACATACCTCAGGAAGGAGATGGGGCTGGGAGCCTGAGATTAACCTTTTGATGCACATATCACTGTGGCGGACATCTAGATGTGTACTCTAGTGACTGCTTTGGCCTATATTGTGGGACTGTCAGTTTCAGGTTCTCTCCTGCTGTGACTGTCAGCCTTTCAAGAGGAAGAAGAGAGAGAAAAGTGTACACTTTAAAAGAAGCAGAACCCCAAAATAAAACGTCAAAGACTCAGACCCTGACCCACATTTGGTGAGAGAAGTGGACTATAATAAGGGGAAGCTGAGACCCTAAAATTTGTCATTGGCCAAGCAGCCAGACAAGCTATGTGAAAGGGGTAAGCTCTGCAAGACTTCTGCCTGTAACCAGGATTGGGGGCCAAGGCCTCAAGAGGATTGTGTTGTTGCTTACGAATGTCATTATTTCTTGGAAAGTGTAGAGTTAGAAATAAAATACTTTATCTTTCATGTAAAAGCAAGTTCTTGAGAGGACACGGATAGATTGACATTACTGCATGCACTTTCACTTATGACTTGTGTTTACTAACCTGTAGTTATATCTCACCCCAAGGGAACCTTTGACTGCTTGTCCATAGCTGCCACTGAGATTCAAGTGCAGAACGGGATGTGGTCTTGTTGCTCAGGATTCATAGTAGGTCGTATCATAGGACATTAGGAATAAAAGGCCTCAACCGCCGTGTTTGGCCCCAGTAACCCCTGAGTGCCTGTGGCCCATAGAAAGGGACTTTAACACCATGGAAAATATTTGTGAATTCACACACATTTCCACTATGTGATTGTTCCTAACACTTGGCCTGTTCCACTATCCTGCACATGCCCTAACTACCTTTTTCCTACTTATGTAGTCTAACCTCTAGTAGAGTCCCTTGTGTCACAAAGGTCATCAGAATGTGACACTTTAAGTTTTAAGTTAATTGCCGTTTTAGTGGATAAAAGTAGAAAGCTGCACTGACATGCATTTTAAATGTTCACTTGCTTGTATTTCAGAGTTTGACTCAGGTGGCATTTGAATGTAATCACATGTTAGTGGGACAAAACGTATGTTAACATGTAATTTAGAGTCTAGATTAACAGTACATATAGAAACAATATTGAATTTTTCATGATTAGTAAATGATTAATGAGTTTAAAAATATGTGCAGTGAGAGAAATGCAATTCTCTGTTATACTTAATGAAATTCAGTAACAAAGCTTTTTCGTTTTAAATGAATTGTATTATTAATATGAATTAAATATTATTTATGCCGAATTTATAAGTTGCATATAATGTGTATTTTATATTTTCTCCCGCGTTAGCATGAGTGAGGCCTGTTACAGCTTGTAAATTGTAAATTGTGGTTGTGTTATAAATGCTGATTCATTTCCTAACATTAACTTTGTTTTAGGTTATGTTCTCATGAGAAGCTTAGCTAGCTGGTAATAGATTCGATTGTTTAAGGATCAAGAGAATGTAGTGTAGTGTCTTTGATGGAAGAACAGTGTGAAATAAGGACTAGTATCATATACAATTGTTTAAAATGTGCGTGGAGTCACACAGATGGAAGATGTCCCCATGATAGACCTGGGAAAGAATTGGGCTGTTTCAGTTTGGCGTCATATGATTAATTCTCATTGGATGATGCCCATTCAACGTGGAATGAACCAATATCTTTGATGAATCAGAATGGTTAGTGAATTCTAAAATATCAATGGACATTTGAACTTTGAGCAGTCCTGAGCACATCCTTGCAGTTCCCAGATGCTGTTCTGATATGCTTGCTGGTCCTGATGCTTTGCTGATGAAGATTTCCTTAATTCTGTTCTCTTAGAGAGGTATCTTCCTATATGCCATTGGCCTTTGAAATGCCCTTTTAGCCCTTTTAGATTTAGTAATCCTTTTTATTTTCCTCATTCAGAAGACTTAGCTTCTGAGATGCTGATAGCTTCTCTTTGTACTTATTTTTTTCCTAATTTAGTGACTTAAAGTCCAATATGACCTTTTTCCAAATTATTTTTTGCACCTGTATGCTTTTTGTATTTTGTCCACATGTGTTCCTCCCCACACATGTATTTTCCTGAATTGGTTAGTTGTAGGGTTGACCTGTGCCCAGTCAACGGATTTTGACTCTGTTAATTTGAGTTGACCAATGATTGTTAACTCTGAGCAACACATTATTTCAGTATCTCAGATATTCTTATTGATTTAATGCATCGTTCTTCTTGAATGCTTAGTTTTATTAATGTTAGTTCGCCGGAATCTATTTCGATGCCTTGGGCAACCCGTGGTGATTATGTACCTTTGTTGCTTGGTTTTGCACATGGTCTGCATTACTTTGAGCTTGTGTTCGTAATAACATTTTAAACTTTATTTCCTGATTGGAGTTTTCCTTCCATGTCCACATTGGTCATAGTGTTTAAATTGTTTGGGGTGTTGTTGAAATTGTGTTGATGGTATTACCATACCACTTACTAGGTCCAAAGATTCATCCACCTTGATGAGCATTGATTCCTGCGGAGGATGAAAATTCTACATCACCACCTGTGACCTGAAACAGACAGTTGCAGAAGATCTCCATATTTGGACTTTTTCCTGGTCACGTGTGCAATTTGCAACAAGACAAATCAGAAAATCTTGTTTTTGGTAAAAAGCATTAGTGATTTTTTAACATAAACATAACTTATTGGGGACTGAGTGCAAAAAAGGTTTTGAGAATTGGGATCATAGTTTTCATTAGTTCCTCATCATCATAGCCTGATGAGTGATTGTCGACATAGTGACCTATTTGTTCAGACCTTTGACTCACATTTGTATTTTGCTGTATTAGAAATGTAACTCAAAGCCCTGTGATTCATAGGCATGAGAGGGCAGCAGTAAGTTGGGTTTCCTCTGCCACTGTGTGCCTCACCTATTTGTCTGTCAGTTTTGCATGGAAAGCAGATAATGGCAACCACCTGCTTGCACCAAGAAATATAATGTTACTCTAAGCAGATATCGTTTGAAATGAGGTTGGAGAGGGAAGGAATGTTGATGAGATGAATGCCCATGTGTGTGGCCGGAAGTTTAGAGGGCCCCTTCTATCCTAAATGTAATTGTCCAGAGTTGAGTTTAAGCAATTGATTTGTATCCACCCACAGACTGTGCAAGGCAGGGTTGGATGTCAGAAGATTGAGCACAAAAACAGTGTGGTGCAAAAATATTGTATAAACAAACCGGGGGGTCAAGAAGCTAATTATCAGGTCCAGCACCAATGGCTTTCTAAATGTAACAGTTAAACATAGAAGGATGTTGTTCCAACAAAGAGAGGGAAATAAGGAAAGAGAGTGGTTGACTAACTGTATCAGGGGATTTGATTGATCAGAAGTGATAGTCCGCACACACCGAGGGCCCGATACACAAAGGTAATCTTAGACCAAAAGTCCAAGTTTGGACCTAAAGTCTAACTTTACTAAGTTTTGACCAAATGTCTAAACTTAGACCAAAAGTCTAACATTACTCGCAGTAAAGTTAGACTTTTGGTCTAGGTTTAGGCAGGATGTCATAATTTAGGTCAGTGGTTGAGTGGCTAGACAAAAGACCCGGAACAGAGTGTGTTTGTCCCAGCAATTTGATGCTTTCAGGATGGTTCACTGGCGGTCATCAGGAGTATGATTGTTGTTCAGGAAATGCATCCTCATCTTAGTGGTACTTCATTTGCACCCTATATTACTGCGGTGTTCAGTGATCTTTGTGTTCGCTAGTCTTGTCCTCATGCCAACGTATCTTAGGGTACAAGGGCAGGTAAAGATATACGCAGCTCTTGGTCCTTAGATAGTGGACATTTCTGTTTTTTTTAAGGTTATGCCCTCTAGTTTTCCTCATGAATGGTCATGGCTTTCTCGCGAGTGCTATTTCTCACTAAAAAATTGATGCTCCATTTTCTGTTGAGTTAACTTCAAAACAGTTTTCTGGTATCTTTGAAGCTGGATGGATGTTGGTAAAAGGAGCTCTAAATTCTTGATTTTTATGTCAACTGAAAACTTAGATGCCGAAAACGTTGCTGACTACTGGTAGCAATCGTAGGAGTCAAAAATTTACTGGAAGATTGCAAGAGAAAAAAGTTACATCTTGGACATCCCTAGTTTGAATGGTTACTGAGATACCTCGGGACAAAAAGAGGCTTAGCTGCTTTCCCAACCCTTTTTACATCAGACACAGTGGAAGCTTGAACGTATGGTCTTCCTTCATAAACCCCAAAATATATATCCTTGAACAACTAATTAATTAAAGGTAGGACTCAACACCAGTGCTCCCGACCCTGAATCTCAGGTTCTCATCTTCATTTGCCCTACCTGCTCTGTGCATCGGGGTCAGAGCTTTAATATATTTAAGCTTGCAATTTGAACAGCTCCACCACTCATGTGTGATGGTGACAGTGGCGGGTCCTCTGCTTTGGCGGAGGAGTGTTGCCCACCCTCCAGCAGCAGCTGCAAACGTTTTACTACAAAATGATAATAAACCGTGTTTATTATCATTTTGTAGTAAATGGGGTGGAGCCTCAGGGTGATGAGCAGTGAGGGGAGTGCACTGTTCACTCCACCTTAGCACGCATGTGTGTTTGGCCGGCCGTCTCGGGTTGGACAAACACACATGCGCACTGTGCTCTCTCCAGCCCCGCACTGTGTTGCCGGCTGGAGGAGCATGCACAGGCTCCCACTCTGGCTGGGAGCGCCCTGGCTGGGCCCTCCCAGCCAATCCTAACGCTGCTCTGAGCAGCATCAGGATTGGCCGTAGGGTAGGCTGGGAGCCTGTGCCTGCTGCAGCCTGCAAGAAAGGAGCGGCGCAATTCCCCCACACGTGCCACCCCGCCCCTTCTAAGCCCCGCGAGCCGCTTCTGGACAGTGATAGAAGGTGCAAGTCTCTGCCACTTGTTTATGGGGACTGGGACTTTCAACCTTCACTTTTTGACCCAGATCAAGAACGAGAACCAGGAAAAAAGGGATACAGGATGGAGAGAAAGCTAGGGAAATGGTAACAAAGAGAAAACTCAGGAATGAGAAAGACCCTGCAAGAATGAAATAAAGAAATGGAAAGCTTAGGGTGGTGGAAGAAAGTGGCAGGATGGGGAATTAAGACTGTGTAGACTTGCCGTTCAGAAACCACGGCGTTCAGCATCGCTGGGGCTCCCGCACTTATGTATGACTTACAATGTGTAACATGGCGTGCTGTTAGTATTGTCTCGACATGTACCGATAGTTCAAAGTCAGCTCTGTCGATGTATTGGGGGAAATAGATTGTTAGTAAATGGGAAACATCCATCGATCTTCTGGAAGTAGATGGATTTGGATATTTTTGTCAGACACATTTTTTTTTTTTTTTTTAGAATACTGCAACCAACAGCGGTTCTCCACATTTCTATTTAAAGTCTTAGTCATTACTTTTAATTCCTAATATTCCGCTAGGAGAGCTGTTTTTCAATATCACTTCTCGGTAATATTTAAGATATGTTTTACCGATCTTGTAAACTCAGGCTTATGGTCTGGCACTCGAATCTGTGAAAGGAAGCACTACAAACGAGGAACAGAATTCCGATCACCAGAACTGTGTTTGAACCTGAAAACAGATTTTCTCTGGGGTGCAAGTCTGCGGCTTGATGTAGTTAATCACCCTACGCGTGCTGTCTGCTCTAACGAATAAAGTGGTGAGGAATGTGATACAGTCTTTGGGATTTGAGGTTTCCCCAGTGGGGCTACACGTTACCTTCATTATGTCATTCCACATCCATCTCGTCAGAGAGTGTATAACACTGCAGGATAACGTCTTGGGCCTGTACCAGAGCTCAGCAGATCAAGAGCAAAAATATGTCTAAGTTATTGAGGTGCAAGAGGCAGGTGTTAATCTGCACCAGATTTATATGTGGAGCTACAGCAGGGTGCGTTGTAACCTCACCACCCCTAGGTCAGTGTCTCCTTGTGTGAATGCTCTTTGATTTCTCCTAAGCAGTTAAGGTGCACCTCAGAGCACCATGGATGACATAAGTGGTGTGAGGTGCCTCCTGTCAGTTTCCTGCAACTGACGTCAACCTGCAATGATCCCCTTCTGTGCTGTAGACGCTTTTAACTTTGAAGGTATTACAAACCATGCCTCTAAATGTTGTAGCATGTTGTGTGGCTAAGCACCTCAGCACCCTACGTAGGGGCAGTAAGAATGATACAAATGCTACAAAACAAAACACAGTAGCAAATCACATGCAAATCATTTTATTTATTTCTACAGTTTTGTACCCTCAGATTGCATGCTACCGCAACAAACCCTCTTGTACTGTTTCTAAAACCTACATGAAAAGTTGCCCTTGCCTAAAATATCAATTGAAAAACGAAAAACCACCGGATTAACCACCAACCATGGGTTCTGGAGTAGTGTGCTTCTCTCTGCAAAGTATTACAAAGTCTCATCATACATATAAATACAGTTACAATATAATACCTTCCTCTACACTGGAGTGATCTGCTGTCATTTTGATATCAAGAATTTGTTGTCATTGTTCTACAATGTGTTTCTGTTACTTCACAATTAAAACATATTTCAATACAATGTTTCACCTGTGCTGTGAGTTTCAATAATATGAATTCTGTATTCCTACTCATTAAAAAAAAGTGTTGGCATCTGAACACTTCATTACTAAAGTATTTGAAATAAATGAAAAGTGCATTGATTAGCCAGATAAAGCCACCTCTCTCTCACTCTTTTTCTGCTCTCCCAGTCTCTCTCACTCACTCTATCTCTGTTTCTCGCTTTCTTTCTCTATATCCATCTCCATCTCTTTCTCTCTATTATTTCTGTTTCCACGCAAACATGCAAACATTCCCTATTTTCTTATTTGATTCCACACACACGCACCCTTTGTAGTCAATGCAGTTATCCAGTGCTCAAGAAGAGGTGACATATCTTCACGGTCAATCAGGTGTACAGGTCATCCATATTGTGGCACGGAGACGGCAGTACTTGGCATCCCGACAACCACCTTTAACAAGGTGGACACTGGTGATCTCACAGTACTGCTGTTGCTTGGCCTATCAGAAGAATTTGTCTCCCCTAAACTACCTACAGTCACCTTTGGACCAAATCAAGATGATGGAAGTGTGGTGTTGGATTCAGCATTGCAGTAGATTAACTTTTTCCTTGCTGACAGGATGGCGAAAGTGGAGATGGAAAGACCCCGACTCAGAACTAGAAGCAGCGCTGGAAAAAAGGTTCAACCAGCTTGTTTTTTGTCTTTATTCTCTCTCTGTCCTCTCACTTTCACTCTCTCGTCTGCTTCCTGTGTGCCTCCTTCATTAAACCCAGGAAAGAGTGAAAGAGGTGAGTGTCGGCTTTCAATAACCATTTTGTAATGGCTCCAACTTAGGGAAAATCCTGGTAAGAAAAATGTCCAGTCCAGTCCTGGTGTTGTATCAGGTCTGTTTAGACAACTTTGTTTCTGGAATAGTAGGTACCTTAGGACCTCTCTCTGTCCCCATTCCACTTCACTATTTACGTACAGTCCGTCAAAGGGGACAATACGTGGTGCAACACTTATCATGACATTATAAATGTTTCTATCAACATCCAGGAATGGAAGCATAGGATCCAGCTGAGGCTGACGCCAACACAAAATTACTGCTGATTGATGTTGATCATTGACAAAAGCAACAAAGCTACATTTACCTTTTTGTCAAGTTTTGTAATAGAGAAATCCTGTGAACAATAAAGATAAGACGGTTGGGGTCCTATTAGACTGCATAATGCAACCAAAACTATTTTTGCAATGTCTAAAAATTACCACATGCTTCTGAGAAAGGCACTCTGTCTACTATCTGAGAATGTTAGAACCACGAGTGCTAAACACTAATTGGAACTAAGATCTGTTATCGGAATGTCCTGGTAGAATAAGCTTCTCTATTATAAGAATGCCCTGGTAGATAAAACTAAGCATATAATGGAGTGGGTGCTGCAGCCACTGCTGAATTCATGGAAACTCATAAGTGGATGGTCTACTTACTGGAATGTATTTCACCTGCTCATCCCTGCCCCCTTTCCACTACAATGTAACCAATGCCATATTTGTTTCACCACTCGACACATGCAGAAAAATTCATGTAAAATCAGACCATGAACCATGACCAGAGCATATAGAACTGCTGAAAATGTCCCTGAACAAGTATAGACACTTGGACATAGAACCTACTCACTTGATTGATACACAAACATTCACAAGTCTCCTCTACGAAAGCCTTTTGCACTGTACCACTCATTCCATCACATCCATGAGGGTAATAAACAGATGAACAAATATGTTCCACTAACCATTTTGTCAAAAAGTCATCCATGTCACGTGAACCAAATTGTACTCTATTGTCACTCACTATTGTTTCATGCACTCCTCCCTATCTCAACCCTCTTCAAGGAAACTGATTACTTCATGATAGGTTACCTAACTTGACTGGTAAATGTAAACGATCGGACCCTTCACCCTTCCATGGCCATCCTCCTGACACATTCCTCATGACTTCCTGTGACACCATATCATCTTTCACAGCCTGACCCACTACTCATGCAAAACACGACCCCCACAACTTCACTACACCAGCCACCATCCAGTTCATCTTCACATACTTCACACTGTTCATGACTATTGACCGGTAACCTTGACAATCTGCCAAGACATTCTTTCCTGATATATATTCCATTTTGTATGAATATTCTAACATTTTCATTATCCATCGTGCTCTTCTAGCAGATGTCTTGCCTGAACCTTTCATGGGGAAAGCGTCCACCAAAGGACGATGATCAATATGCAAAATAAACTCTGTACCCCAAACAAGCATTCTGAAATGATCAACCCCCCCACCAACAGGCCAAAGTCTCTTGTTCAATAGGAGAGTACGATAACTCTGCATCCCTCAACGGTCTTGATGCTTAAGCAATGGTAACTTCCCTCCCGCCTCTGCATTGTAATATCACCACCCCTAGCCCAACATTGCAGCATCTGAACAGACTATGCTTTTGTCATGCATGTTAAATGGATATAGTGAAGGGGCAGACACCCCATCTTTTTTTAAATGTACAGATTCACTTTTACACCCCTCACACCATTCAAATGTACAGTTCTTCAACATAAATGTCCTCATGCACACCGTTTAATCAGCAAACATGGGTATGAATTCATGTTAGTAACTGATCTTTGTTTACCAGAGACGGAGCATCCTGTGTGGCTTTCACCAGTTTGTCTTTAGGTAACACTCCATGCTCATCCAACCAATGACCCAGATATTCGACACCATTCACTTCAATATTGCATTTCTCCATCTAGATTGTCAACCCACTTTTCTGCAAAATAGATAACACATCATTTAACACTCTATCACAGGTTTATTTTTGCTTGTCGAAAACAAAAATGTCATCTTGAAAGTAAGACTTAGTAGGCATATTGCAAAACAGTTGATTCATAGACCTTTGGAAACTGCAGGTGCAGATGCCAAACCAAGGCTTGCGTACAAACTAATATCTCCCTTTCAGTGTGAAGAATGATGTTACCAGTTCTAGACTCTAGAGGTAATAAACTCTGGTGGTATGCAGATGACACGTCCACTGTGGAGAACAGTTCAACTCCTTTAATCAACACTGACGTTTCACCAATGTTGGGCAAAGGATATCTATCCACCCAGATTGCTTTTTTGAAATCACAGAGATCCACTCACATCTGCATATTCCCATTGACCGTTTTTGCAGGAACAATAGAAGCCAACCATTCAGATGCTTCCATCTCCTCTATAATATTCTCCTCATGCAGTCTCCGAAACTCCTTCCTAAAAGATCCCCTCATGAATAAAGGTACAGAATGCACCATGTGTACTTTAGAAACCATTTTCTCCTTCAATAATATTTTGTGTGAAAAGCTTTTTAATAAACTCAAATTGTTACTAAAGACCTCTGAAAATGTCTTCTTTCATTTGTTATCAGATACATTGTTTATGCTGGTTTTTGCACCCAATACCTTGTCCAGATGATTAGGATCCAATGTGATCAGTAACTCTCTTTGTCGTGGCCAGCCCAGCAGACAAGAACCATCCTTTGAGCTATGGATCTTTGACTGAGTTGTGATTCCTTAGAATCCCAAAATGCCCTCAAACTACCCTGCCACCTCAATAGGTTTATATCCATACGGCACAAGTATAACATCCGGGGGCCTCAAAACTCAATTAGGAAATTTCTCAAACTGATGTTTCCTAATCAGAGTATAACGAGCTCCAGAATCAACCATCAGACTTACATCTACACTGTCAATGGATATCATACAGAAGGGATTATCCATCTGTGCCACAGTTTGTACTTTGTAACTTGCAGTAAAGGTTCTTCTGATATATCATGCATGTCATTAATTTCCACGGCAGCAACCAAACATTTGGACTTCAACAAGAAATTCACACCCTTGCCTTACACACCCTAGCAAAATGCCCCTATCTGCATCTCCTTCATATTTGTCTGGTGGCAGGACAAACAGAACTGGTTGGAAAATGACCCTCCTACCCACATTTATAACATGCTATCTCTTTGCCCAAAGCATCAGTAGACCTCCCTTCAGAGATGTTTTGTTTTCTTCCAATATTGTTCTTGTGCACCTTCTGCACACTTGTTATTTTATCCATAAGTCCAGACGCCATTTCCTTCAGATCCTCCTTGGTGTTTTCTGCTCTCTTGGCAATTTCATTTGCTTTACACAAAGTCAAACCTTCGCTGTTCAACTATTTTTTTCGGGTTCTCTTGTCAGTTATGTTTTGTACCAGTTGATCTCTCAACATATCATCTAAGAAATTCTTGTAGTTGCAAGTGGAAGCCAACTGGCGTATGTCAGCCAAGTAATTATGATTTGACTCACCAGAACGCTGACCTCATTTAAGAAATGTTAATCTTTCCACCACCTCATTTCTTTGTTTTCCATGGTTTATATCCATTTTTTGCGTGGCAATCTCCAAATCATCCAAATCTTTCTCATCATCCTCCTCAACTTGTGATAGTGTAAGATGTTTTAAAATGTGTTAGCCCTCCATCCCTAAGCCATGCATCAGCATCTTTACCATGTGTGAATTATCAAATATATCACCACCAACGTACGGCTATGTAAGCCTTAAAACCCTCCTTCCAGACCTCCCAAGGCATAACAGGTTCACCAGGTGTATTCAAGAAAGGTGCAAATCACTCTCTCCATGGTCGTAGTGTAAACAGTTGTGAAGTGGTTACGTGCTTATTGTGTATGTTTTTTTACACAAAACGCGCTTACCTATTCATTCCTTTAAATTGTAGCCCATTGTACAATTCCAGCCAATTCAGCTGAGAAAGACTCCAATGCTCAATCGTGTCCTGTTACAACAATACAGCATGCGTGATGCTGATCTAGCAACTACGTTGGTCATGCTGTACTGGTAACCTGCCGACAGTAGTTATTGAGTTGAGCCTGGCTCGAGCGTGCAGTGGCTTCCCAAATTAACAATAATCCACTTACCTCACCAGTAATAAGGATTGCACACAATAACATTAAGCTGCTGGCACACTACTGAATGACAGATGCTGGTTCAAAAACAGGTGCTCTCCTCCCAATGCAGTCCACTGGCCAAAGTACATGCTGGCAGTCGGTAACAATACCGCCAGGCTAGTCGTTTGTCTCCAATGTGAAGACCCCTTCAAGGAAGCACCAACTTCTGGGTAAGTAGTAGGCAGTAGTTTATTTGTATAACACATAGAAAGGAAGCTGCCAGCCACCAGCCCAGCCATCTCCAGCTCCAAAACCTACAGTTTCACTACATTCCATTACTTGTACACGTTCCATGACAAGTAGATGCAACAGAGCATTATCTGATTTTACTATTTTATTATAATTTTATTTTTAATATCATTAAAAGTATATTTTCCACAGTTAAATGTTCATCTGTGCTGTGATGAGTCTAATAACGTTTAGAGATTCTGCAGTGAGTCTCAGATGAGTGGACAGGGCTTTGAATCCACCTCCATGTTGGTCATCAGTAGTGGTAGCGAAATAGTGATTCTGTGCATAATACTCAGAATTGTAAGGAGAATTACGCATTTATGTGAACTGTGCATTGGTGTTCACCTGACTGGAAACTGCATGCAAGTATGCCCGACATACAAAAGCCATGGAATATACCAGCTTAGTAGATTGTCCATAGAGTTTCATAAAAATCGTGGGGAACATTGGTACCGCAGCCGATGAAGCCACTGTACACATTCAGGCCCATATTTATACTCTATTTGCGCCGGATTTGCGTAATTTTTTTTGCGCAAATCCGGCGCAAGCTTAACTCCATATTTACATTTTGGAGCTAGACATGTCTAGCGCCAAAATATTGGAGTTAACAACATTTTTTGCCTGTGGAAAATTAGCTTGCGTCAATGATATGCAAGGTAGGCTTTCCCGGGCAGAAACAGCCTCAAAGGCACAAGGGCCTTATTTTTCCTCCCGTGCAAAAATCACGCACAGGAGTAGGAGGGCCTTAAATAATGGTGCTAAGCCTGCTTAGCGCCTTTATTTAACACCTCGGTATGGACAGGTGAAAGGGGACCTGGAGGCAGATTTCCATGGTCAGAGACCATGGAATTTGACCACAGGTGCCCTCCCCTGTCCCCAGGGACACCCCCACCCACCCCTACCCACACCAGGATGTCACCCACGGATGGGGGACCCATCCGAAGGTAAGTCCGGGTAGGCATTTTTTTTTTCTGTCCAACGCCATTCAGGGGGCCTGTCTTGGGGCCTCCTGCACGGCGCTGGCCCCGATGGCCCCCATGCCCAGGGTGGTGGGCATGGCTCCTGTCTTTACTAAGGCAGGAACCATGTCCATGGGGCTTGTGCGCCAGAAAATGGCGCTACACTGCTTAGAGGCAATTTTTTTGCCTCTAAACAGTGTAGCCCCATAATTTGGCGCACAAGCCCTGGTTCCCCCTATGCCTCCCAGGCCCTGTTTGCATCCTTTCAAAGGACGCTAACAGGGCCTTAGAGCCATTCCTTAAATATGGTGCCCGGCCAGCGTCTAGGAGTGGCGCTAGCCGGCACTATACTTTTTGGCGCAAACCTGCGCTAAGACAGGTTTGCGGCAAAGAGTATAAATCTGCCCCTCAATATCACAGTTTCCATTAGACATTTTCTCCTTAAGCCAAGTCTCCTGTGAACGAAAATGTCTTAATTATCATCAACAAAAGAAAACAAAATTATTTGAAATACATATAGGTAACAGTCAAGATTTACAAGAGATTACACAATTCTGCAAAGGACTAGCTATTAATCCTTCCAAAACATGACATCCAATTTCACCAGTAGTTTGAAACATATACATCCGGTTGTACCTCTGTCAGGAAAACATGCCTACCTGAATAAGATGCTAATCTGGGTTCCATCTAGGAGCAGCCATTAAGAAGAAAGCCCTTCTTCACTCCTGGCATCCCTTAAGCCGAGCTGTATGTATATAAAAGTTGACCTGCCTTGTGAAATTTCAAGGATGTGATCAGTTCAATAAGAAACATCCCAGACAATATCAATGCACATAAATACTGCCTAGCTGGGAAAAAGACATCCGTCTTTATTTATAAATCTAGGCCCTGATTTATACTTTTGGTGCAAAACTGCACCAACGCAGTTTTGCACCAAAACGTTTAGCACCGGCTTGCACCATTTCTGAGCACCAGCCAGGCACCATATTGTGGAATTGTGCAAGTCGTTGCAAATGGTAGGCTAGCGTAAAAAGAAATGACGTTAGCCGGGTGGGGCTGGCGGTATGGGAGAAGGGGTTTTTGCACCAAAAAATGCTGTTGGGCAGGTTAGAGTGAAAAAAAAATGACTCTAACCAGCCTAGCGTCATTTTGTGATGCAAAACCATCTATACAACATGTCTCCTGTCTTAGAAAAGACATGAGTCATGCCCACCACCCCAATGGCCAGCACAGGGGACCAGGGTCCCCTGGGCATGACCATTGCACCCAATGCCATGTAGGGGGACCACTTCAGGGCCCCCAATGGAACTTTAAAAGAAATAAAAAATACTTACCTGTACTTACCTATACTTACCTGGGATGGGGTTCCCCCATCCTCAGCTGTCCCTCTGGTGGGGGTGTCCTTGGGGCCTGGGGAGGGCACCTGTGGGCTCATTCCATGGTGTTCCACCATGGAAATAGGCCCACAGGTCCCCTAACGCCTGCCCTGACCCAGGCATTAAATAATGGTGCAAAGCAAGCTTTGCACCGTTATTTGACCCCTCCTCCCCCTCCCGTATGTGATTTTAGCACAGGGGATAAATATGGCGCTAAGGCCATAGAGTCATTTTTTGCACGAGAATACCTACTTTGCTTCTCACTGATGCAAAGTAGGTTTCCACGTCCAAAACATGACTCCATAAATTTGCCACTAGACGGATCTAGCGCCAAAGTATAAATATGGATTTAGTTTTGCACTGAATTTGCATTAAAAAAATGATGCAAATTCGGCAAAACAAGTATAAATATGCCCCATAATGTGTACCTTAAAAAAACAAAATGAAATTGAGAATTCCTCATTACACATCAATTTTTTTTACAGTTGTGTAGTTGCAGCCTTGAAATATTGGAAAGTTAAGATGCATGTGATCAATGGCTTTGACGTAAGCCGGCATGTACATCATTAAATTCCTGTGCAGGCCAAAACAGCACTTTTTATGGTCTGGCTTGTCAGTGCAGCTGTTGTCAAACAATTATGTGAGCATCACTATAGAGGGGATTTGGTTCCACACACATGTTGGGAGTCGGGAGTACATGTTTTGATTGTGCTTTCACAAAAAATGCTTGCCCTCCTCGTAGCAGTGATCTTTTGTTTATTTATCCAGCAGGCTGAGGTTGAACTTTCAGGTGCACACACATGGTATTGTAATGCTATTAAAGCGTCTTAAGATAACTATGGTGTTTGTCTTTCACTTGCAGCAGCACAGATGAGAGGAAGGTAGTCATTTCATTAACCTATATGGATTTTTAGGTCTGGCTTGACAGTGCAACTTTCACCTGATTTGTTAACCTACACCAAATATTATGCTACATGTCTTTGCTTCAGCGTAAATACATATTCATTCCCATGTCATGTAATTGTAATGCTTCACAATACCATACAGCATTCCTTTAAAGCCAGACCTATTGGTATTGGCAATGTTTGTTTAAAATCATGCTGAACAGCCTAGACTAATAAAAATTTCAGGGAGAGAAAATCAAGTAAACTAGGTGATACACAAACTCCTCAATGACATGCTGTACACAAAATTGCAGCTCATAATTTAAAATTGGAAGTCAGGAAGGGGATAGTGAGTAAAGAAGGGATATGAGGAACAGCTCAATATTCCTCATCGAGGTCATACACTTTACAGAAAACTAGGGTTGTCACCGTGCAGGTTTTATACCCATATGCCCAGTATTTTAATGTTCCAGATAGTAGAACAATTAGAACAATCATTTGCAGTGCAATAAGTCTCACATTTGCTTGAGCTAGAGCTATTGGCATTGTACATTCAAAACTGTATGTTTCTTGCCATATAAATAGGTTAACCCTGCCTCATAATTTCGTCTTTTCGTGCCATATAATTCCAGTGACCCTGCATCTAACTAAAGCACTTTGATTTACCTTCTTCCTCTATCTGTAGCAAAAAATGAAAATCTTGTCATTTAGCATCCTAATTTAAATTGCCAGGCTAATTCCAACAGAATACCACTTCATCAGAGTTGCTGGCTGGCTAACCCAATTCCCCAAAGAAGACACAAGACAGCCACGTAGGAGAAATAAAGTAGACGGGTCACCCAAACATATCAAGAGTGTTCAAGCAATCACAGTGTAATAAGGATGTTAAATTGGCCTGAATTATGGTCATAATTGTAATAAGGAGAGATTATTAAAACATATACAATTATCATATAAACCTTTATAAAAAAAAAACTTTTGTCAATAGACTGTAATGCTCACAACAGCCCCTAGAGGTCACCATAGCAAAAATATAATTTGTAAGAAATATGGGGGCAGATTTAAGAGCCCCTAGCGCCTCCTTGCGCCGCATTAGCATCATTTTCTTTTATGTTAATGTGGCCCAACATCACTGCGCCAAATTTACACAGTGCCGCAATGCATGCATTGTGCCACTTTGTAACCCTTTGTGCTACATTATGCCTGTGCCAGGCATAATGTTTGCAAAGGAGGCATTCCCCTGTTAGGGCGAACGGGGGGACGACGAAAAAATGGCGTAAAGACATCTAAGTGATTTCTTTGCGCCATTATATGGCTTATTGGATTCAATGGACCTCTGGGTGCTTTGCAGGATTAGCATCATAATTTTTGATGCATTCTTACGCTAGTTCCCTAACTACTGCCATGGTGCACTGTATATTAAATACGGCGCACATATGGTGGTGTTAGAGGGTGCTAAGGGGTGCAAGAAAAGTGGTGCTGCACTAGCTGCAGCACCACTTTTCATAAATCTTCCCCATGGTCATGTAACCATGTTGTTAGCCCCTAGAGGGGATAACCCCATGAAAATATTAGGAAAAAGTAATGCAGTGTAACCATAGTGACCCTAGAGAGTGTTTTAGGGCTAGCAGGCCTACTACCGTGATATTACAAACAAGGCCTTTAAAACCAAACTTCTCCCAGCTGTAAAACAAAAGCTGTACCCATGAGAAAGCTTAAAAGACACTGAATGGTGGCAGGGGTTATTAATTTGGGGTCCCCACTAATCTTGTGTGGGGGCCCAGAGATGATGCAGACTGAAAGAGCGTTTGGAAGGTGGTCCCTTTGTGCTAGGAGTTATGAGGAAAAATGTTTTGTAAAAGTAATGCCCAGCAAAGCATTGTGGGGTGAGTTTTCGTGTTGCGAATATTATAGTATGTTGACTGCAATGCTAAGAACAGACCCTAGAAAACACCACAATAAAAATAGCATTTGAAATAAACATGGTCACATACCCATACAGGCGGCCCTTAGAGAGCATAAGCACATATAAAAAGAATGCGAGAAAGTAATGGAGCACAACCATATATTTAGCCCTGGAGAACATAGTACAATACACATTTTCAAGACTATTGCAACAAGATTACATACAAGACCCATGAAACATATCTTCTCTCAACCGTAAAACAAAAGTTCCAGCCATAAGAAAATTTAAGAAGATAACGAATGGTGGTAGGGGTTATTTTTTGGAGTCCCCACTAACATAGTGTGAGGACCCAGAGAAGGGCACATTGTGGTCAGTGCTTGAAGGCGGTCACATTATCCTAGGATCACCCTAGACTGATTTATAGGCAAAAGTGTTTTGTAAAAGTAATGCCTTGCAAAGCATTATGGGACAAGTTTCTGTGCCACAAATATTTGGATATGTTGATATGACTGTAATACTTAAAACAGCCGCTACAGAACAGCACAATGAAAGTAGCATTTGTAAGATACATGATCATGTAACTATATAGTTAGCCCCTTGGGGAACATAACCACACAAAAAGAAAAGAACAATAAATAATGCAATGTAACCATGTACTTAGTTCTTAGAAAGCATAGTGTGTTACATATATTTAAAAGTACCAAGCCTATAGCAATAGTATTACAAAAAAAAAACTTAAAACACACGCTATCCTCCACTATGAAACAAAAGTTCCAGCCATGAAAAAGCTTAAACAGAATCTGAATGGTGGGAGGGGTTATTATTTTGGGGTCCCCACTAACCTAGTGTTGGGACCCAGATAGAGCAAGCTATTGTGAACATTTTGGAGGTGGTCCTATTGTCTTAGGCCCACCACAGGTTGAGTTATGTGCAAACATGTTCTGTAAAAGTAATGCCCTGCAAAGCATTATGGGTTGAGTTTTCCCATGTGAAGTGAATATTATAGTATCAGCTCTCCTGCTGTGCCAGGAGAGTCGCTTTCACTTTGAGGATCTCTGTTTTACGTTATGCATTCAATGCAATTTCAAGGGTTTTAAGGGGAGAGCCAGAAGAAATTACTGATTGGGTAACTGTGAACAATGTGACCAGAACTCCAATACCCCGATTGAGTTCATGCTGTTTTGCCTGTTCACGCTGTGAGGGCCATGGCCACCATGTTGCACAAAGGGGAAAGACAAAAGAAAAAAATAGTTCACCCATGCTGAAGTATATCAGCAATTGTGCAATAATCCATGTAATGGAGCAGTCTGCAAGGCGTGACAAAAACAGCCTCAAGGCGGGACAAATGTAATGCATTTAACAATGACATCAAGTGATTTTTGAAAGGCAAGCCCACGAATGAGTGAAAGTGATGGGCATGACATGGGCATGGTTAAAAGCCCACAATACTTACAACAGGTCAAAGCGCTTGTGCGCTCAACCTAAATATTACGTAAAGCCAGTATTCCCCCCATACCATCAATACATACTTTAAACTTTACATGTAAGAAGAAAATGCTTTAAAATGTTTTCTACTGCTGCTTAATGATCCCAAGTGATGACATTGAATTAAAGGAAACAAAGACAGAAAGATCATGTTAAAATAAATACTGATCGTTTCATATAAATATCTATTTAAAAATCATGTCTGGCCCTTGCAGTATGTTAAAAAAAAAAAATTAAGATATTTTTCACTGGGAAAGGTGGCAATACTGACAGCCAGAATTCAATTGTCACCTACACAGGTAAAGTAATTAAAATTTATCCTCAGCATCATCATTGAGAAAGTTGGCGCATTTAGAGGTATTTTTATGTAAAGTACTTTTCTTGCACCCCTTAGCGCCCCCCCTAACGCCACCATGCTAGCGCTGTATTTATAAAAATGATGCACCATGGCAGTAGTTAGGGTGACTAGCGCCATCTTTTTTTACGCTAGTCTGGCGCTTTGCAGGACTAGTGTAAAAAATTATGACGCTAATCCTGCAAAGCACCCAGAGGCCCATTGTAATCAATCGGAGCCTCTTTGTAATGCCTGCACTTATCTTCTTTTTTTACGCTAGTCTGGCGCTTTGCAGGACTAGTGTAAAAAATTATGACGCTAATCCTGCAAAGCACCCAGAGGCCCATTGTAATCAATCGGAGCCTCTTTGTAATGCCTGCACTTATCATCTTTTTTTACGCTAGTCTGGCGCTTTGCAGGACTAGTGTAAAAAATGATGACGCTAATCCTGCAAAGCACCCAGAGGCCCATTGTAATCAATCGGAGCCTCTTTGTAATGCCTGCACTTATCAGGCATTACAAAATGCCGATATAAATGGCACCAAGGAATCTCCTAGATTCCTTTGTGCCATTTTTTCAGCCCCCCTAGCGCCGGAACGCCCCCCTTGCATACATTATGCCTGGCGCAGGCATAATGTGGCGCAGGGGGTTACAAAGTGGCGCAATGCATGCATTGCACCACTTTGTAAATATGGCGTCGCGTTTTTCCCCCTCCAATTCCACATTAGTGTAAAAAATATGACGCTAATGTGGCGTTGGAACAGCGCAAGGGCTCCATAAACCTGGTCCTTCGTTTTAGCCGGTTGTTCACGCCTTCGCTCTGTTGAGAGTACAACTGGACAGTGCTGCGTCAGTAGGCCTCCCCTAGTAACACTTGCCTTACGGCAGTGCCTTTTGCGACAGTGCCTCGAGATGTTTCTTAAGACCATGGGGCAGAGCAGTGTCTGCCTGAGGGGCGGGTGGGGAGGAGGGAGGTATTTGGCATCAGACGGACAGGGTGGGCAGGGGAGAGGTGACAATATTGTCATGAACATGAGTAATGTTCAATGGAGCCCATAAATGCTCTCTTTACATCCTTTTATAGGTTGGGGTGTCTGGGAGGCAGTGCCAGCGGCCGGGGGAGGGAGGTGTTGGTGTCGAACTAGCAATGCGGAATCCCAGCATCCTTGGAAATATAAACACATCGAATGTAGGTTTTATGGGCGCCCAGTGGTTAGAAGAAAGGCTGCGGAGCTAGGTGGGTGCCAAGTTCAAATCTGTGCTAAAGCACTCCCTCCCATGTGTGACCTTAAGGCTGGTCTCTTCGCTGCTCTGTGGCGCAGTTAAAGGAGCTATAAAACCAGGGAGAAGCAGAGCACTGGTGCGGGCCAGATGCTGAACTTGAGGTAAGCTCTCCTGGGTAGATTACATAACAAGAAAAGCAAACATTCCCCACTGCAGGAGGACTTGCTCCTCCAATACCTCATATTAACTCTCCTTTACGGTCTAAGCAAACAAATCACAGCATGTGTTTTTCAGATAGCTCACTCTCCTATAGGTTAAACAAAAAGGGATACCGAGTTTTAGACAACTACTTGGAACTAACAATGCCTTTTGGGGTGTATTCGCTGG
Source organism: Pleurodeles waltl (assembly GCF_031143425.1). Taxonomy (NCBI): domain Eukaryota; kingdom Metazoa; phylum Chordata; class Amphibia; order Caudata; family Salamandridae; genus Pleurodeles; species Pleurodeles waltl. Next base: position 178,442,655 of record NC_090437.1, read on the forward strand.
AGAGTTGAGAGTATGCTTTTTTTCCATAGTACCACATACAAGGAAACTCCAAAGGTTTAGTCCAGTAATAGCAATAATATCCACCCTCCTGGCGCACATTTAGCATGATACTGTTTAGTGAAAATAAAATACGTCTATAGTCCAATCGTACCTGTTTACAAGGACGTTTGCGATACCTCGCCGAAAGGCCTGTGCTCATGGATGGAACAATATTATTTTCAGGAAATCAGAATCCTTGGCAAGTTGACTGTAATTACTGTTATTGGGCTGGGTGGTCATTTTTTTCTATTGACATCATAATTGCAAATCCATGGGTGGAGTGATTTATTAATATTCCCTGGCCGTTGAAATAATCCGTCAATTTTATTATGCGATTTTTTTAATAATGCTTGTGTTTTTGTCAAGGTGTTACTTGTATAAATAAATCCTATATATAATTAGACCAAGATATCATATTGTGTGCTGCGCCAGTTAATCGTCTCTAACAATTATCTTCCATGTCTGGTTTAAATTAGGGGTGTCCACCATTGTCAATAAGGGCCTGATCAATACCAGATTTTCAGGCTAACTGCTCACTATGTAAATCAGTGATTCACTTTGTACTTACATTTATGATTCTAAAACTATGATCTGGATATAGCCCAATTGGACCAAAGGTGGACACACAAGGTGAAAACAAATTAGCACATTTTTCCCATTGGATACGTTTACCTGTTTGTGGCCCCGTTGATACTCATACCCCTTTGCCTCTAGGTCGATTATCTGAACCTAATACTGAAAAGGGATCCTGTTTTGCATAATCTTTAGGCGAAGGTCTGCTTACTGCCAAATTTTCCACACAACACTGCTTCATGTTTAGCTATTTATTCTGGAGCACAGTCTGTAGTTTCTCTGATTTAGCCCGCAAATCATTACCACAGCAGCTGAGCTTTGTGCCTCTTTAAGGTGTGTCAGATATCGCTTGTCATATGGGCTCATTTAAACATTGGTGGTGGCCTGATGGCCCACTTGTTCCCATGCACGGGACTGCCATGTTTTGCTTGGTGGACCCAGTCGGGGAAATCAAGTTACAGTTGCCCTAAATAATGCAGGATGGTGATTACTGCGACCTGGCGGCCTTTTAGATGATGCCGTACTGGCTTGAGACCCTCTTCCCGTGGAGTTAACGGAGGCTGAACTGGCAGAAGACCTGTAGTGCCCCACTTCTAAATGGCCTGGCGGAACCACTAGGTGGGAAGATGACACCTGCTATTTTTTGACTAATGTTCCACATCTGGCAACATCTGAAAGCCCCAAAAACCTTTGACATTATGAATGCCTAGTGTAAACCTGAAATGCTCTGGACGACTCCTAATTTTCTCCAGCAGTAATCTTTGTCAGTTGCACTGGTGTTGCTGAGAGACATTTCATCTTTGCCATAGTTCCTTGTTTCCGCTGTGATCTTGCAGCATATGCCTCATATTTCACTAATGTGTTGAGTTGTATTATTATATACAGGTTAAAGGTCATTTTAGTGTGCCATAAACATGCAACTCATGATGCAGTTTTTCTTACATCCTGTATCTTGCAGAGATCTCTCTTAACACTATGGGGGTCATTATGAGTTTGGCGGGTGGAAAAGGCTGCCCGCCAAACTCCTGTGGTCAGGTTGCCACCAGTGCGGCCGCCTTCCCGCAGGCCCCATTACAAGTTCCCCGCTGGCCTAATGGGGAACAGCCCATAACATTGACCCTGGCTCATAATTGAGCTGACGGCAATGTTGCAGTGCGTATGGTGCAACAGCACCCGTCTCCCTTTTTTCACTGTCTGCAATTCAGACAGTAAAAAGTGCTACAGTGCTGTCCATGGGGGCCCCTACACTGCCCATGCCATGTGCCTCCTGCCCCGTCTTGGCCAGCTTTTACTTGGCGGTGCAACCACCATGTAAAAGCTGGCTGTGAGGGGGTCGTAATCTCCAGGGCTTCGCTGCATGCAGTGCTGCCCTGGCAGATTAGGACCGCCAGTCCGGCCAATGGAGGGAAACTGACATGCTGGCAGTCCGACATGGCGCAACCGCCACGGTCACAATGTGGTTGTAATGAGGCCCTATGTTCTTGAAATAAAAGAACTTCTGACAAATAATTCACATAAAACATTGCTACCCAAAACTGTTTTTAAAATGGGATTAATTCATAAAATCCAATTCCCGAAACTAAAAGCAGATTCATTTTAGATGAATCCCTAAAGGAGCCAGAAACCAGTGAAGAAATCGAAATTTTAAAGGCTGGAATGAGCAGTGTTTACTGGAGGTTTGCAGCTGCAATGCAACTCAAGTATTGTCTTCAGAAAAAAACTTTTCATAGCTGATGAAGAAAAAATTGAGGGGCATATTTATACTCTGTTTGCACCAAATTAGTGTCATTTTTTTTTACTCTAATTCGGTGCAAAACTAACTCCATATTTATACTTTGGTGCTAGACCCCTCTAGCACCAAATTTATGGAGTTAAAGTCATTTTTTGAAAGTGGAGTCCTACTTTGCCTTAATGAGATTCAAGGTAGGCGTTCCCGTGCAAAAAATGACTCTATGGCCTTAACACCATATTTAGGGGCATATTTATACTCTGCGGCGTATTTATACTCTGTTTGCACCGAATTAGTGTCATTTTTTTTAACTCTAATTCGGTGCAAAACTAACTCCATATTTATACTTTGGTGCTAGACCCATCTAGCACCAAGGCCCTTATTTAAACTTTTTTTGCACTGCATTAACGTCATTTTATGACACAAAAGTGGCGCAAACTTACAAAATATTGGCCCTTATTTATACTTTTTGCTGCAAAACTGCACTAACTCAGTTTTGCACCAAAAAGTTGAGCACCGGCTTGCACCATTTCTGTGCACCAGCCGGGCACCATATTTATGGAATGGTGCAAGCCGGTGCAAAGGGTAGGCTAGAGTTTAAAAAAATGACTTTAGTCGGGTGGGGCTGGCAGTATAGAAGAAGAGGGTTTAGCACAAAAAAATGGCTTTAGGCAGGTTAGAGTAAAAATAAATGACTCTAACCAGATTAGCGTCATTTTATGGTACTAAACCTACCATGCCACATGACTCCTGCCTTAGGAAAGGCAGGAGTCATGCCCACCACCCCAGTGGCCAGCACAGAGGACAGGGGTCCCCTGGGCATGGCCATTGCACCCGGTGCCATATATGGGGGCCCATTTCAGGGCCCCCTATGGCACTTTCAAAAATAAAATGCACTTACCTGTACTTACCTGGGATGGGGTCCCCCATCCTCGCAGTCCCTCTAGTGTGGGTGGGGGTGCCCCTAGGGCCTAGGGAGGGCACCTCTGGGCTTATTCCATGGTGTTCCACCATGGAAATAGGGCCACAGGTCCTCTAAGACCTGCCCTGACCCAGGTCTTAAAAAATGGGGCAAAGCAAGCTTTGCCCCATTTTTTGACCCTTCCTCCCTCCTTTGCACCATTTTTACATGGGAGTATAAATATGGTGTTAAGGCCATAGAGTCATTTTTTTGCACGGGAACGCCTACCTTGCATCTCATTAAGGCAAGGTAGGTTTCCACTTCCAAAAAATGACTTTAACTCCATAAATTTGGTGCTAGACAGGTCTAGCACCAAAGTATAAATATGGAGTTAGTTTTGCACTGAATTAGAGTTAAAAAAAAATGACGCTAATTCATTGCAAACAGAGTATAAATACGCCCCTTAGCGTCAAAAAATGATGCTAATCTGCTCAGAATCATTTATTTTGACTCAAAACTGCCTAATGTAATTTTTTTTTTAAGCTAGCCTACCCTTTGCACCGGCTTGCACCATTCCATAAATATGGTGCCCAGCTGGTGCTAAAAAATGGTGCAAGCCGGTGCAAAACTTTTTGGGGCAAAACTGCCTTAGTGCAGTTTTGCACCAAAAAGTATAAATAAGGCCCTGAGTTCTTTTAAAATAGTTTTTACGATGGAAGGTGGCTGAGATGAGGTAAAATAGTGGTTCTTAACCTTCTGACTTCTGTGGACCCCCACTTCCTCATTACTGGATCGACACTGAATAATTGGAATCCGGGGACCCTCACATAGTAATTCCTGAAAGCTTGGGACCCCGTCCTTGGCATTTTTGATAATTCGACCTGTAAAACAATATATAAAAAATACAGAAACAAGCATTCATTAAACAACTGATGAAATATTTTATGTCATTCACAAACAAATATAAAAAAATCTATTTTTTAAATTAAATGGTAAAGTTAGAGCTTTTCTGAATTCAGCTGAGGCCACTCATTATACTTACTGTATCATGTTACATGCACTTGCACTGCTCCCATGAATCAGTCTCAGGATACTGACTTAATTTTTATTCTCGAATTTCACATTTGTTTATGTTTACAGAATGTTTTCAAATGTTCAATTGTAATTTTTGGTTCTTCATTTATATACACTTTATTAATCTGTTAATAATAGTTGGTGCTCAGCACGGCCCTCCAGTGTAAACTCGCGAAGGATCTGCGGCCATGCACGGCGCAGGTTTGGATGCATGCAGGGGTGTACTCTGCAGGGCCTGACTGTAGGCCAGGCCCTGTGGCCAACCCCTGCCGGTGGTGGTTGTATTAACATGCGGTAATTTGATACTACTTTACATTAAAAACAACCATACAAATTCACTGAAAAAAACAAAGGTTACAGGGATGCTATAGTTAGGTTCACCTTTTACCCATACAAAACCATAGAAATTCAGCAGTTATAGTTATACTAATATTTATCTGAAGAAACTATAACTCGTGCCGTTAAGTAACTTTAGGCCACAAGTTATAGTTTATTAACATAAGTATAATTATAGGTATAAATGCTGAATTTCTGTGGTTTTGTATGGGTAAAAAGTCAATCTAACTATAGCATTGAGTGGAGAGTTTCTTCTGAAACAAAAATTCCAAAATATTCTTGGCTAGTTCTTCTAACGGTCTGGAGTTTGTTCCTTCCAAGTGACTGATATACCTTACTGCCTGAAGGTCATCTGTCTGCATCAGGATTGAACAACTTATCCTGTATTTCACATAGCTTTGAATTGCATATGAGCCTGCAGGCATCTGTAAACAGTTTACATACAGAGACCACTCCTGTTCTGACCATGTACCATCATTCGAGTACTGACCACATCTCACACCATACCTGTCTGACTTGCATTGGATTATAATACAAACTTTCAGGCAGAAGAAAAAATTGCGTTGGCATTCCAGAAATCTAGATGGTCAAGCCACCATTGAAACTCTGAACTTGGCGGGATCTTAATTAAATAAAGACCTTGAAAAAGATGACAAATTATTCATCTTTAAAGGGATTGATAGAAAAGGGACCCGGAAACAACTAGCCTCTATTGAGAACACCAATAAACCCATTGAACAACTCAGTATCCTAAGAGATAATATGGACATTTCTAAAACTTGTCAAGTCTCCTTTTGTATCACTGACTTTTTGTTTTGTGGTAGTGTTAATATTGATTTGTCCGATTTGATAAGGAAACCTAAGAATTCCATGTGTTTGGGAAGCACTCTAGATGATATCTTTTCATTTATCAGTAAACTTGGCTTTGTATAGATATTTATAACCGCAAACCCCTCAGGTGCTAGACTGGATCCCAAAACTTTTTCCAGCAAATGCTTCCATTGGCAGCTAGGTGGCTTATACACCTTTGCACTGGCTCTATATCACCCCAGAAGTGATGGAGTAGAATCGCATAGAAGCACCACTCCTGCATGCTGACGTATGTTCTTTTCTTTCTGTGCCTTCCAACGTGGATCTGGAGCTCTGCTCCCAAATCCAGTATGCTAGGAAACAATGTGTCCTACTACAGGTTTTAAATCATTCTGTGACTGTAGAAAACAGATGTCGGTCATAGACCCACACAAGATGCGTTGCTGGTGTTCCGGCTTAGAGCACAGCTCAAAGTTGTGCAGTAATGTGCCCTCATTCATCCGAAGGCAATCCAGGATTGAGAAGGGAAGTTGTATGTCACCGAACATTACAAGAAGGGTAAGTCTATATTGAAGTCCAAACACAAGAAAGTGAAGCAAGATTCAACCCCATCCCGCCACTTGATATCCAAAGGAAGAGTGCAAGGTCATCACAATGTCAGTTGATCTCCATCGGGGTCCCTGGTCACAGAGCCGATTTCCCAACTGATCCTGGTGTGCCCTCTGTTTTCAGGCACCTTCATCCACTGACCTTTGAACCAATGTTATTCAATACAACCATAGACATGCAGACATTTTTCATCATGCCAGGGGTGCCACTTTTATGCTCATTACAAGGCAAGAGGGATGGGGTGCCTAACTAGCCGAAGGGGCTGCCAGGTCCCCCCCCCCACCCACAATGACAATTTCCTGTGAAGTGTGGCATCTAGCTATTCTAGGGTGTACAATTTTGCACAGTTTCAACGTGACAGAATCTTTCACTTGGGATGTGGTGCTCCCTAGCCCATCCCATAAGTGTGGCTACCTGGGGGTTTCACTCCCCTGAAAAAAAAACGGTTTGGTAACGGCTTTTGTGTTGCCACCTGGGATGCCAGCCTTTCTGCAAAAACAATAGAGCACCTCCTCCTCTGTGTGATCACAATTTGACCTTCAAAGCCGGCTTCCCCTTTGAAGCTCGCTTTTTGGGCTCAGACCCTGCTTGACCTTCTTGCCAGGGAGAGGTCACACCTCTTCCAGCAACAAGCCCTTTGTGTTCCTTCCTAAGAGTCATTCACCCCAGCCACCCCCAGGAGGGCAGAAGCCTGTCTCATGGCCAACAATCATGACCGGTCACTTCAAAAGTTTAAGCAACAAAGTGGTAACATACTAAAGTTGCCATTTCTGCAAAAGTTACATTAACTTCGACTTGATCAGGTCAGGTTTAATGCAACAGTTCTGTTGATACCCTGAACAACCATGTTTAGTAGTTCTATTCAGAAGTTTGCACTGCTGGGTTGTCAGCGTTTAACCTTGTACTTGCCAATGGGGCTACTAGCGTTTCCGTAGTAAAACTGACAAAGTCGGGTTTTTAATATCAGGACATGTAAAGTCCTGCTTTTTAACTTACAGTACACTGCCTTAGGGCTCGTTAGGCCTGCCTTAGCAGTGACTTGTAAATATTAAAAGGAAGGTTTGGCCTTTGCCATTTCTTTAAATGGCAAATTTGAGTTATCAGTTTAAAACTGCTCTACCAGTCTGCAGTGGCAGGCTGGGAGATATGCTATAACTTATCACACTCGTGGTGGCACAGTAAGTTCTGCTGGACAATAAGGACACTAACATACAGGGTAGCCCTGATACCATATATTAGGCACTTCTAAGTAAGTTAACATATGTCAATTGTGTATAAGCCAAATAAACATACATTTTTAAAGGTAAGAGCACATGCTCTGAGGTGTACATGCACTGAGGTCTGGTCAGTAGGGCCCAGTTCATTACAGAATCATTACACGAGTGCCTAGTATTAAAAAAGTGGGGCAAAATGAGGGAGTGCTTTGGTAGAAAGCCATTTCTTCACAGTCAGGATTCAGCCAAATAGGTGATTCGTGCTGGCCTCAATATAACTGAGTTCCTAGGGAGGGCGGCTAGTACTAGCATTGTGCTCTGCCATCACATGTGGATGTGTTCCACAGGATTTCTTAAAGATTTACAAGCCTCATGGATATGTCTTTTGTGGCTTCATGGCTTTTAGGTGAAAAAAGCTGGTTCTGCCCTGCACCATTTTAAGGGTCCCCTTCCAAGCAGTACTCACATTGTTTCAGAAAATATAGAGCCTATTTCAGAGGACTGGCATATAGATGCCAACAGTCATACCACCGATGAACCAGTTACCCAAGTCCTTTAAAGATTAGGGATGTGGGTCTGGCAGTCAACGTGCAGGTCAGGAGTCACAAGTCCTCGTATTCCCTTCCCCAGTGGCAACAGCCATTAAACCGCTAGAGTTCATGCTTAGTAGTGCACACCCATCTCATTGGGGGCAGGATTCAATATTTCCTTTTGGTGATCCATCACGTCAGACAGATGGATTATTCAACATGTTTCAGCAAATCATTCAGCATGGCTATGCCCTACCCATTCTTTTTGCTCTGGCAAGCTTTCTCTCCTACATCCAACCAACTTTGAGCCAAGCACCTCTCTATTATATCACAGGATGTGTGAGTGTTACTTTCCAAACATGCTATTTAGAGGGTTCCGGACTCAGAAAGAGGCGAGTGTTGTTACTGTTGTTATTTCCTTGACCACAAAAGGACAGAGGCCTCGATGCCTTCATGCAGAAGGACACATTTTAAATGCTCATATTGTCTCATATCTTGCCTGTTCAGAACTTATGAGACTGGATGGTGTCCTTGGACTTACAGGACACATATTTTCATACACCCATCTTCAAGTTTGGCCAGGAGCACTTTCGTTTTGCAGTGCTTCCTTTCGACCTCACCATCGCCTCTTTACTGGTCATGAAAGAGATCGTGGTCGTCGTGGCACACCTTCAGAGGATGAGGATGCTAATTTTTCTCTACCTCCACGACTTGCAGTCGTAGTTGGGCTTGCCACAATCAGTCATACACCATGTCCTCTGATGCCAAACCTCCTAACATCTTTAGGGTTCATGATAAACGAGCTGAAATCCCACCTGATTCCTTTGCAGAGGCTGCCATTCATTGAAGCTGTCCTGGACAAAGTGCAGTTCAAAGCCGTCCCTCTGCTGCAATGAGCCATGGTCATTTAAACTATGATCCCTATGTTTTAGCCTTGGTCCGGGAAGATGATGAGATCAGTTTTGAGGCTTCTTGGCCTCATAATCTCCTGCATCTTCCTGGCTGACCACCGTATGTGGCACATGCAGACTTGACAATGCAATTTGAACTTCCGGTGCCAGTGGACCCAGCACTGAGAAAATCTATTGGATGCCATCCAAATTCCTGAGGAGACGGCACACAAATTGCATTGGTGGCCACTTGAATGCCATTGGTCCATTTGTAGGCCCCTCCTTCTCCCTTCCTCACCCAGAGTTGACAATAATGGTGGACTTGTTACTACTGGGTTGAGGAGGTCATTTGTGGAAGGTGGAACTTGGAGGATATTGGTCTGCAATTGAATCTAGCTCCATATCAATCTTTTGGGGTTGTGGACAGTTCACCTGGTGTTGAAGGCTTTACCCTTGTGCAGGTTGTTACGGACAACACCACAGCCATGTGGTATGGCAACATGCAGGACGGAGTGGGTTCCTGTGCCAGGAAGCTCTGTGGCCCTGGAGTTGGCTGAGGTCAGGGCATTTCCCTGGTCACAAACCACTTGTTGTGATCCCTGACTACCAGAGCGGACGAGCTAAGCAATCCTAAATGGTATCTACATTCCGAGGTGGCAAAGGGCATTTTCCGATAGTGGGGAGGACCCTGGCAGGATTTGTTCACCACCATCGAGTACACGCAATCTCAAAGGTTTGGGGCATAGGAGTTTCCATGGGAACTCTCACTGGGTGGTATTCAACCTGCAGTGGGATACTGGGCCCCCTGCTGCTCCTGTCCTGAGTTCAGAGAAAGATCAGAAGCAACAAGGTCTAAGCCATTCTAATGGCTCTGGATTGGGCCAGGAAACTGTGGTACCCCCAAAGTTTGGGCATTGCATCTGTCCTCAAAACAGGATTCCAATTCGGTTGGATTATCTGTTCCAGCAGCATGGCAGGTTCCTGCACCCAAACTTGTGCAATCTACACATCCATGTGTGGCTAATGAGTGACAGCAGTTGATTTTGTTTGATCTGATCCCTGACATGGTGGATGTCATCCTCGCTGCCCGGTGCCGTTTCACAAAATCCATTGTGCTGGACACTGGGACAGATTTGTGGCCTGATGTGGAACCCGCAAGACTGACCTTTTACAAGCCAAGCTGTCAGATGTCCGTTTGTTCATTTAGTTTTTGACCCACCAAAGCCTTTCAGTGGGCGTTATTAAATGTTATTTGTTGAACTTGTTGGCCTTTCTATGTTTGCTTGAACAAAATCACCTGTTGTGATTAGATTTATTGGAGGTTTGATACACAGGTTTCCTGCCAAAGCGTTTGTGATGCCACAGAGGGACCTTAACGTGGTTTTAACATTTCTCATGTGGATGTCCTTTGAGCTGATGCATAGTTGCTCATTACTTCTTTTGAACTTAAAGCCCGTCTTCCTCATTATAGACAAGATGGTGTGAGGTCTCAGACAGCATTGTTGCCACAAATCATGACTCCCTTTCACGTTAGATAATCTATCACCCTTCCTGTTTTTTTCCTCTCCTTCACCTTTAGAAAGAGAAGAGGCTTGATCAACTGGACCCCGAAAGGACTTTAAGCTTTTAGATTCATCGAACCAAGAAACACCATGTTGACAGTCAGGGGTTAGTGGGGTTTTCTGGAGAAAAGAAACGGAAGCCTGTGCAGAAGAGAATCTTGTCAAGGCAGATTGTGCTGTACATTGAGATTTGCTATGCACCGGCCAAGAAGCATCCTCCATAAGATGTGAGAGCCCACTTCACCAGAGCTGCTACCACTAAGTTTGCATGCAGAATGCCTGTTCTTGACATCTGCCCGGCTGTGACGTGGGTGTAAGTACACATGTTCATCCAGTACCACTGCCTTAACAGCCAAGTCCTGACCGTTCGGTCCTTCAAGACTTTTTGGTACGAGTCCACTCCATTTTGGGGAGGTACTGCTTTGGTATTTGTCTAAGGTGAGGAATCTGTGATTAGAAGTATCAGAATAACAAGTTACTTACCTTTTTGGTAACACTCTTTGTAACTGCAGATTCCTCACTGCCCACCCATCTCCCCGTCTTGTGGAGTGGCCTCTTTTTAGCATCTAAAAAGGTCCTAAGTTAGAAATCTGCACACTGCTACCAACAATTATTCAAGTTCTTTGTCTTTGGGCACGGAAAGACATGAGCAGGAAACACTAACATCAGCACTCAAGGGTGGCGCTTAAATGTGGCTCCACCCTCTTTCAGATCGATATGGAGCCAGCAAGGAGTTGCACGGTGCCACCTAGCTGTGTGCAGGAGCATTGCTCTAAAACTTTTCTGGATTCAGCCTGGCACCTGGGGAGAATTCTAAGGTAAGGAACATGTGGTTAGATTGAGTATCCACCAGAAAGAGAGTTACTAAAAGTAAGTAGCCTGTACTTCATGATAGATCAGTAAGAATCATCAAGTGACATTGCAGGAGCTTTTTTTCTTGAGCCAAAAGGATAAAATCGTCAAGTTATATTATCAACCTCCTTTCTTAAGCTCTTAAATGTGCTTTTACCAGTCTCAACACTTTTGTGAACCACCAAAGTACCAATGAAAGACCAAATGTGAGACATCTGAAACAAAAAAGTGGTTGTCCAATGAAATTAAAGAATTTTTCTTAAGTACTTGTGGACGGGAACTGTGAGATATACATCCGGAAGGTCCAGCCAGATCATCTAATCATCTTTGAGTAAGGAACCTCTTAGATGGCTTACTGTTTCCACTGTGTAGTGATGATACACAGCAAAATTGATGAATAAACTTAGATTTATCACTGGGCAAAATTTCTTGTTTTTGTTCTGCATCAGGAAGACTGTGCTTACAAACCCAAAGGACTGAAAGATTCTATAACTCTCTATAGATTTCTGTAACTGTTTTCTGGAGGAGAGAATGTATCTTTTGAGACACCAGTCGTTCCTGATCTTTGGGGAAAATTACAGGATGAGGAAGAACTTCTTTGAAAGAGCCATTAATATTTTTCTACGGAAAACCTTTTAATTATTTGAAAAAAACACTGATCTCCTGTAACATTTTCCCACGCATGAAAAAACAGACCAGAATTAAAAAGGCTTACCTGAGATTCAACCTCCTCTTTGATGATGTCCATGGTTTCTGAGACCTCTACCTTTCTGCAGATAGAATTTTGGTTTATACTTTTGTTGATAACTGTAGATGGCTCTGAAGTGATTGTTTCATCTCGAAATGTATCAACTGGTAAAGTGGCTTCTTTCTTTGCCAGCCAAAAAAAACTGAGATCCAAAAATATTTTTTAATGAAAATTGTGCCTTACCAATGGAAGCAAATTTGGATAAATATTTGCTTATTTCCTTAATGAAGGAATCAGCGAAGTGCAAAATATTTGCTTGTTGGCCCTCTTCTTTTGATGATAAATTCCCAATTTTGGGATCAATTTCAGTAATAGGCTTTTACGCATCTCTTGCGTCATAGCTAAGTAGGCATTTGCTAGAAGACAAATTGCCCTTTGCACCCAATTAGATAAGGTAGAGAGACCAATCTAATTGCCCTCCAGCCCTGCCTATTCTACTATATCTAGAATCCTTGTAAGAAGATCTGGTATGGCTAAAAGTTGGTTATAATAATTAGTCCAGGACGCAATAACCTCTTTTTTCTGGTACTTCCCAACCTTGGTAAAAAGAGCTACATATTTGGATCAATTGCAGGAGTTCCTGTAATATATTAGATACAAAAGTTTATTCTGAACATAATCTGTTCCTTGCCAGTTTAGCCAAAGGTTGTCTCAATCTAGCAGAAACTTATTGTGCCCTATGTAAAAAAGAAACCCATTCAGTTGAATTAAGATGATAGATCAGACCTGGGTTGGCCTCTGTAGAGGAGAATATACAATTAGTCTTGTGATATGACCCATTTCATTATAGGAATTTTACGCCTCTTCTCCGGGGATCCAGGCCATATATTATCATCTGGGTCCAAGTCTTCTCTGTTATTACTGGTATCAGTGTCAAACTGATTTATATAATCATCTGTATCCTGTAATTGAATCACTTGAGTGAGAAGTTGTACTTTGTCAGACAAATTAGAAACCTCTACACGAGAAGGACCAGAAGCAGATAGCTTTAGGTTTTTGTTGCTCATAAAGGGAGGAAGGATGCTTTTTCCCTTCTTGTGTACGTTTTGTACATTTGTATCCATGCTGGGTATTGAAAAAAAAGAAGAACAAGAAGCCATTTGGTATTAAATATGTGGCAGCTTGCTAAACAGACTCTTTAAGGAAAGATTGTGTCTGAACAGCTGTGGCTCTTCATCCTGGTCAAATGAAGAATTGTATTGTGACAAGTTATGTTGCAAAAATATTTCATGTAAAAAACAACGAGGTTACTAAATAAAAGACTATTTTTCAATATCAAATGTAATGTTTTAACAGGCTAAATTATGAGGCAGAATAAACAGCAAAGATCGCTATCTTTACTATATTGATAATGATGTAAATATGTTTAATTAATTAAAAGGTATTAAACTGTGGGTAGCTAACAGCAGAGTTGACCCCTTAACTAGTAGAAAACATGAGAGTGCACACAGCAAAAATCTCCTGAGAGCCCTGCCTTTTCAGGCAATGAAATCTAACAAGCAATGTCTTGCAGGTGGAGCTTGTCCCCCTTCAGCCAGACATAAAGGGGGGAAACCCACCTTTCAAAGGAGGAAGCTATGATGAGCGCTGCACTCTTGAGCGACACAGTGACTGGAGGGTTGAGTAGACTGCTAAGCATCTCCTGGTCGAAACACTCTAGTTTCTGGATAACGGTCATAACAGTCAGTCACCCATAATGAAGATACTGGTGTGCGTGTGTGCACAAAAATAAGTCGGCAGACCTGACCTGCTCAAGGAATCTAATGTCACACAATAGTAAGCAACATTCTCAATTATAAAAATTATACACAGTAAATATATTTATATATCAAAGCATATTACACATAATATACATTGATTACTTTTCTTGACTGCATACAGCCAGGAAAGAGGTGTTGTTGCTCCCAGTCATGAGTGTTCATGGGAAGGGTGACTCTCTATTTATTGAAATCTACTGTCACTTTGTAGTTAATTTCTCAGCTGTTCAATGGAAATGTATTCATTTATATCTTATGTGCTGTGTAAGTAAGAGCAGGGAAATAATGCATGTCCATAATATGAGCCTCAGGTCTTGTAATAAAACCAAGCCACTCAAATTGCAAACCTTTTAGTTTTAATTCATTATACAAACATTCTAATTGAAGTACATTTGCCTAACTGGTAGTCTAATTACCAAGTTCATCCATTGCTGTGCATCAGCGAAAAAGCTAAAAAAAAAAAGGTACTACACAGACAGAATTCAAACTGCTAAATATACAACCAAAGAATTTTATTAAATTCTCATTGAATTTCGAACACCTAAATGCATGGAAGGACGTCATCCCACTACTCAAGATTTCACAACCAAACTGGCAACTCATTACACAACCAAGGCAGACACATTGGACTCCTATTTAAAACAGAAGAAAACCATCAGCACCAACCCCTTTTCCAAAATCCCCTCTAAGAATAAACCAACCCAGCCTCTACAGTTCTTCAAACAAATATCACAAGGTGAATTTATGGATTTGGTCAAAGCAAGCAGGCCTTCTAGTTGCCCTTCTGACCCTTGCCCACCACACAACTTCAAAAACGTTATTTTATCTACTTCTGCTGCCACACCTGTAAGAAGAATCATCAACAACTCTTTAACTACAGGAACTTTTCCTGAAGACCTGAAAAAGTCTACATACATCCGTTATTAAAGAAAACAAACCTAGACCCACAGGACCCCAACAACTATAGACCAATCACAAATGGACCTTTCCTAGGCAAACTGATAGAAAGAGCAGCATTCGCCCAGATGTCACAATTCATTGAAGACAATTCCATACTACCAAACTGGATTCCGCCCAGGAAGAGGCACTGAATCGGCACTCATAGCAATCTGGGATGATCTTAAAAACACAGTTGACCGCAATGGAGTTGCTGCACTAATTCTCTTGGACCTCTCTGCTGTCTTTAATACGGTTGACCATGACACCCTAATTCAAAGACTCTGCGAAGCCGGCATAGAAGGGACAATCTATTCTCCCCTCTTCTCGTCCAAACCGTACCTCACAAAAGCAGGGGTCCCCAAGGATCAATCATCTCACCTTTGCTTTTCAGCAGCTACATAATATCATTACCAGAACTGATCAATGATTTTCAGCTCACATACTACAACTATGCAGATGACACACAAGTACTACTTAAATTTGAATGCCCCAAAGACATTGAAGACTCACAAATCTTCAGTTGCCTCAGAGCCTTTGATCAGTGGATGACTTTGAGCAATCTCAAACTAACTGCGTCCAAAACGGAAATACTCACATGTGGTGACTGGAAAAATTATGACCCACTGTGCGCCTGGCCTGAGGACCTCAGACCACCTCCTCAATTATCCGTGGAAGTTAAAAACCTTGGAATTACCATGAACTCCAAGTTAACAGTGAATGCCCAAGTGGACAAATTAGCACAAACAAGCTTCAGCACCTTGAAGACTCTGTGACGCATCTTTTCCCACCTCGGATTTCCACACAAGGTGCAGGCTACTATCTCTCTTGAACTATCCAAACTGGATTATGCCAATGGCCTCTACCATGGATCATCTCTATCTATTATGAAAAAACTACAACATATTCAGAACTTTGCTGCCAAGCTACTATTACATGTAAAGCCACAAGCTCACATCTCCCCTGCCTTGAGAGCACTACACTGGTTACCCGTTGCCAGAAGATCCGCCTTCAAGATGCTTTGTATCACCCACAAAGGTTTCCATGGAACAGGACTGCTTTTTATCAGAAACAAAATAACCAAATACATTCAACAAAGAAAACTCAGCTCAAGATTCGCACCAAGCCTTAGAACACCACCTTACAGGAAAAGGACTATAGGTGGTACATCCTTCTCCGTTCAAGCAGCTAAACTATGGAATTCATTACCTCCAAATATAAGATCCATGGATAACTACCTTGTCTTCAGAAGACTACTCAAGGCTTGTCTCTTTCCTACATAACCACCATTTTCAAACAGCAATGGACTGCATATGCCTGCGTTGATAAATATGTTTAATCTGATTAAGTGTATATTCTAGATATGTATAGTTCTTTAGGAAATATATATCGCTACTATATCATAACAGTAAATTACACACATACTCTTTAAACCTGCTTAACAAATTTATATTTACTCACAGTTTTATATATAAATATATATATATATATATATATATATATATATATATATATATATATGTATATATATATATATATGTATGTATATATATATATGTGTGTGTGTGTGTATATGTGTGTATACATATATATCTGTATGTTATTCTATGCTTAACATGTTCATAGGTCATTGCATAGCTCCTAGATAAGTTGTTATATTAGATACTTATAAATCCCTGCTCTCGTTTTTATATCGCACTGATCAAGTGTTTTATTATCATAAGCATTTCCCTATTCAAAAATTGAGGCAAGATAAATAAATATTAGAAAAGTACACTTATTAATTAACTTCAAATATTACAAATCTTGAAAGTCTGTGTTTATACAGTACTGCTTTTGTTCTTATATCATTATACCCATTATTATATTCCTTGAACATACATTCTCTTACTATGTATTTACATATCGATTTATTTATTACTATAGTCCTACTGTACTAGAGAAACAATTTATTAAAAATAAATAAAATAAAACCTATAAATAACATTCAAATTATCAATAAGTAAATTAAAGTACAAATAATAACAATAATGAATAAATAAATTAAAGAAAATAAAACTAATGATTAAAAAATGTATATATATATATATATATTTAAAAAAATATATATATATATATATATATACATGTACTCTCTTGTAAGCTTTACTTTGTCTACCCATCACCATATGTCATGTCTCTATCAATCTATCCTCCATCCCCACTCTGACTCATCCCAAACCCATTCTACTACTTTCATCTCCAAAATAATCCTGCCTAAGCTCTTCCCTCCTCTTCCACATCTAGCTCACCCAAACCTCAGTTTACTACCATGATCTCCCAAGCATCCCCCCTACTAAATTTTCCCTCATTTATCTCACATTTGACTCATCTAAAACCCCTCCTGCTACTATGATCTCCCTAACCCTTCCCACAGACTCTTCCCTCCTCCATCTCTCCTTTACTCATCCCAAGCCTCATCCTATTACTATAAACTCCCAATTAACACTTCTAGATTCTTCCCTTCTCCATTACTCTAGTCAATCCAACTAACAAACTCACATACCCTCTGCTCAAATTAACTCATAATAATACTAAAACTGTACTCATATTTCCCTATACTAATCCACCACTAATTCCTCTTGAGTTCCGGAGAAGCGTGCTACTCACCGAAAAGCACTTGAACGCCTCATCAGGGGTAGTAAGCGCTATATAAATACTATTACAATTACAATTACAATAACAGTATGCATTTATCATCCTATGCTGTTGAGCACAATCGAGATGGGCCATTATATGGGCCTAATTCACAAACGCAAACTTTCACTTTTGTGTAAGTTTACGATTGTTGGTATTTTCAAAGAGAGTTACGCGTAGTATATTTATGAGTACAGAGTGTCTGCACATAAAGAGATAGGTCTTGGTGTTTCTTACAACCCAGCAGTGAGACAATTTAAATGTTAAATACGTTAAATTACTGTAGATTGGAAAGGGCAATTTCTCCTAAATGTGTTTTGAGGTCGAAACAACAAGACTTTCCAAGCTGCCTTGTTGCGAAAGACCTACTGTGAGCTTAAGGTGGGCTTACAGGGTGAGAAGTAGTGATGCGGAGTGAGGAACGATGATGTCCTAAATGGATGCTGTATCACCAATGCTTGTCATTTGTCCACTTTATAGTCACTCTCATTTGGTTGCCTCTTTTTTGACGGGTTAATTCCTCTTATGTTTGTCCCTTCCTTTGAGCATAGCCTCTATACTATACTTTTGATTACTTGACTTGCATTGTTCCACTGCTCTCGTTTAGGCGAGTAATGTTTTTTTTTTTCAATCGTAACTCCTTGAGACTGCATGTGCGTTCTAGCTCTCTCCCAAGTGTGCTCCTTCACCCCTCAAATACCTGCCCCCAAATGCCCCCCCCCAAGTATTTCCTTCAGTATTTTGATTTTTTAAACACTTTTTTGAACAGTAATGTGCAAACAAATATCGACAAAGCCAACAGCTCAGAACTCGAATTATAAAGTTATGACCTATTGGCTTTGCCAATGGCTTGCTTTATTTTGCAACAATTAGACAGGCCAGTTTCCAAATACTCTCTTTTAATGAATGTTAACAAAAGAAAAAAGTGTACAGCCGGATGGATAGAAAAGAAGGAAACACATGGGAAAGTACCATGAAGAAGCTAATATTTTGGTGACATCAAGGCCCATATTTATAATTATTTAGCGCCGCATTTATGTCGTTTTTTGACGCAAAATCGGCGCAAACTTACAAAATACAATGACGCAAAATCAGCGCAAACAATTGTATTTGGTAAGTTTGTGCCGATTTTGAGTCAAAAAACGAGTTTTGAGTAAAAAATGAAGTTATGCAATTTGTGGATGGCGCAGCATGTGAAGCTTGCAGAACAAGTGTAGGAGGCTTTGGGATAAACACAATAAGATACTAGTGAAGATCGCAGTACCCATATAGTGTTACAGAGACAGATAGGTTGTGTTGCAGTATCATGGGAATTGGCAATTTCCATAATACACAGAGTTGGAAATGAGCTTTGGAAGGTCCTGTTTGACCTCAATTTTTGGTAAATTAATGGAGTCACTCGATTATACAGAAAAGGTTTGTTCAGTGTGGTGAAACCACTTGGCTGCAGAATTCACAGTAACTAGGTTTATCAAGGCATTCCACACAAGATGATTCTATATTACAGATTGATTGGGAGACCCACAGATGGGATTTACTGGGATCACTTTAAAGCCTTCAGCATTGTTGGGAACTAGTAGATTAGGCCATGAAGTGAAAGAGAGAAGAGTACAAACTATACTTGTGAAATATTTTAGCACTGAGGAAAATATGTTGGCTTCGGAGGTAGGAGCCCACAGGGCCTTGGCAAGTTGATTTTCAGAATACAGAAATATTGTACAACTTTCATAGGGGGTCAACAAATTAGGAAAACCTGTAAAAGGTGAAAAAGTGGGCTGAGATGTGACAATTATGACATAGTACAGTTTAGCTCCAAACTGTTTGGGTAGGCAGGGAATGGTCCATAGGTAAGAAGACCAGCACTATCAGATGAACCTCAAGGCATTCAGGACTAGGATTAGGGGGCATGTGGGACACACTGTAAATATTTGACCCCTAGAAGGAAAGAAGTCTGTTACAAAGGACACATAGGGGGTTATTCTAACTTTGGAGGAGGTGTTAATCCGTCCCAAAAGTGACGGAAAAGTGACGGATTTACCACCAGCCGTATTACGAGTCCATTATATCCTATGGAACTCGTAATACGGCTGGTGGTATATCCGTCACTTTACCGTCACTTTTGGGACGGATTAACACTCCTCCAAAGTTAGAATAACCCCCATAGTTGTTTATGGAATTCCTGAGAGGCTCTCAATGGTGCGAGTTAGGAGGCACCACAATGTAGTGGCGTCAACTACCTGTGCGGTGTTCTATGACATAGAACATTGCACAGGGACCAGTGCGTGTGGGGTAGGTGTGACAGGTAGGGATTCTAGAATGTGAGTGAGCCAGGAGCGTGAGTGTGCGTGGAGGTTGGATGTTCTGCTGGTTCTCTCTGAGTGTGTTGTGTGAACTACTACTTGTGCAATAAAGAAGACTTGACCCATACCTGCGCGTGGAGCGGCTTTACAGAAGTGGCGACGAGGATGGGAATAAACGTAAAAAAGAACTGCTGGAAGCTATTCGGGAAGCACTGATGCCCAAAAGTAAAGATGAAGTGAGGGCATTCTTAGCTCCCATCCCTGAGGTGGCTTGAGAAAGGGTGGAAATAGATATAACAAGACTCGTATAGGAAAATGGGGGACAAGTATATGTGTATGTGATGGGTGATCATTTCACTTAGTGGCCTGAGGTGGAGGTGGTACAGAAAGCAGATCCTTATAATGTAATCACATTTTTGGATAAGGTATTCTTGAAAGAAGGGTTGCCTAAGTGCATCCTAAGCAATAATGGACCCCAATTTGCTTTATGGTGTTTTGGTGCTCATTTACGCAGGAATAGGATTGAACATAAAACGACTTCAGTGTATCATTGTGCAGGGAATGGTGCTGTGAAAAGGTTCAACTGATGGATAAAGGGAATTCAGTTAGCTAGCAAAAATAACTTGATGTGGAGAAAGGAGTTACTCAGAACGGGGTGGACATATAGAATTTCTCAGAGTGAGAATACTGCGTCCAGTTTGTTTGAACATATGAGAGGAAGAATACCTATGGCAATATATAATTGGTCGAATGATCATGGGTGACCTCGAACGTCGCACAGGGATCAGTGTGTTTCGGGTAAATGTGGTGAGTAGGGATTCTAGAGTGTGAGGAAGCAAGGAGAGCCAGTGTGTGAGGAGGTTGGGTGTTCTGCTGTTCCTTCCCGAGTGTGTTGGGAAAATTACTACTCGTGACATATAGAAGATGAACCATATCTGCATGTGGAGTGTCTTTACACACAAGAGTAACAATAGAAAATATTTTCTTGAAAGTTGTACTGAATGCATGCAACCAACCTCATTCCATGTTTGTGACGGGCAGTAGATGAACCTAAACTTGCTGGTGTTCACTTTCGAGAGTACATAGAGGGAAATGTAAGGATATGATGTAGGGGACTCGTAAGGTCTACAGTGGACAAAGTTAGCAGGTAAATAAGATGAGCCTGGTTGTAGGTTTCCTCCTTAAAATTAGAAAAGTGAATACATGGAAAACAAAGGCCAGGGAGACTGAAAGAAAGGGAGAAAATAGGATGGTTGAAGACGAGCTGTATAAACGGAGACTTTGAGCTCCCATCGCAGAAACACTGACTTGGTCGTTTGCTTTATGGGGTTGGAGTAACAGGGAGTTATTCTGAAATGTTTGTAAAACACCGTCACATTGAGTACACGATAATGCATATAAGTAGCGTATGGTCGATATTTCTCCTATTAATTCAACATTATACTAGTCTTCTGCAGTTACCACTCACTGACAGCTGCAATGAGTACTATACTAGTGGCGCAGTCGGCTACCATAGCAGCAGACGCTGCAAAAGAGTGGTTTCCATGAAGATGAGGCTGAAAAGCAAACAATGGAAAACATGTAGCACTGAATACCTAAAAACATCTCTTCTTTAAACGTAACTGCCGGGAATCTGTCCTAGGCTTTCTGGAAGCATCTGTGACATCATCATCTCTCAGGAAACGTCGAGCTCTCACCTCCAGCCACTTCCTTTAAAGAGGCCCTAATGGCGGCAGTGTGGGCCGCGCTCTCGGGTCAGGGTTCAGCTCTGGAGCTGGCTCTGAAGACGAGGCGCTGCTTTGGCGCTGGTTCCAGAAGCATCCCTGAACAACACCTTTGGATTCCTGAACTACTTGACGCCTCTGCTCTACCTCTTGGCCTGTTCCTGTCCCTGATAGGTAGAGTTACTACCTTTCCCCAGTGTAACAAATACCAGCCGCTTGTTCACGTTTGACCTGATACTAATATATAACCTTGAATAAAATCACCTGTTTTCACTATTAACTTAATCTTTAAGTCTTTATTTACTTTAATTATCTGCCTGTGGGCCTTTCCGTCAACTGTATAACAGATTAAAGTGCTTTCTCCTTATAAATACTGTTTTAAGCATATAATAATAAGAGGGGGAAAATCTAGGAGGTTTTTCGTTTTTTTCACCACAGGTCAGGTGGCAACCCTAAATGTCTGGTGGCTACCCTAAGTACAGCCAGGGCCTACACTAACATTTGGGGCCGTCTGATCACTCACGTCGCTAGGCGTGGTGTGAAGAGTATTTCCCTGCCCTTCGTAGCCTGCATAGACGCTCATCTCTTGTCAGCCACCACCAGAGACTGGAAATATGCTTACATTGAAGCTCGGGCGGAAACACAGGGATCGCATTCTTTGAAATCCTCTTTGTTTTATAACCACGGAGCAGCCCACATAGATTAGTGTTATTGCACCTGAATAAATAGTGCGCAGTTCTTCGCCCACAGAGGTCAATGCACATGTCTTACGAGGGAGGGCGGAACGAGAGCATTCTTCGGCTCCTTCCCCTGCAGCTTTCGCTACATGGCACCCGTGCCATCTGACCGGATGCCGAAGAGCGTGTGTTTTCGATTCTTATCTTGAAAGGGCCAGCTGCTGGCCACCAGTGGTTTCTATACACATTAATATGGATGTGCAAAGCAGAAAAACTATCTCACATTTACAACTACCACAGACTTTTCAAAGGGGTAGTCTTGCCAAATTCTTCACATATTTTAGACTACTTGTAATGCGTTATAGCAGGTGTAAAGCGTCGCTGCCAGCTTCTGTGGGCTGCTGAGGAGTGAATTATGACTTGCCGACAAAATGGTATTCAATTGATATTTTAGGATGTAAAGTTGAAGCAACACCTGGGCTCGTTCACAATGCGCATGATGAAAGAGGCATCAGGAATCACTAAATGTGCTATGAGACACCTCACAAGGTGGGAATTGAGATCATAGGGGGTCCCACCAGGCTATCGATTGGCAGAACCTAGCAAGTAGCTTAGCTGTAAGTGATGTTTGCTACTCTCCTTCCAGAGCTAGTTGTGCAGAACTAAGGGGACATGCAGATAGACGGGGTTAGGGGCCAGCTGAGGGAAAACCTTGGCAGGTGTCTTTGGGGCGCAGCCTCTGCTATGGAAGAGAAAAGAATACAAATTGGAGTTGGCTGGAGCCAACCAAATGTCCTGTGTGTGTGTCTGCCTGTGCTCCGAAACACATTCAGCCTTCCACAAATGATCTTACTGAAATGCAACCAAGGGACTAGCCAGAATATAATGATAGGACCCACGTTGAACCATGCCTCTAACGCTGTGGTTCCCAAACTTTTTAGAACGACTGCCCACTTTTCAGAACAACAAACTTTTGCAGTCCATCTACCTTTAATGGGCACAGTGCTTAATTTGAGCCGTGGTTTCTGGTGCTTGGCACCAGCACTTAATTGTCAGCATCGACGGTTATGACAGTCTTGCACATGGGGGTGCTGTCTGCCTAATTTAGATATAAGCACAATAACAGCTCTTTATTAATTCAATATACATTTACAATGAGCGATACCTGCCTCTCAAATCATTTTTATAAGTTTGAGGGCCTGGAACAGTCTGAATCGTCACGCTTGTATGAGTGTGATGCCTAGGTAATGTGTTGGTACTGTCACTGGCAGGGCTGACAGGGACAATGGATAGAGCAAGCTGCAGTGTCCTCCTGATGAGGGTCCTGGCACTTATTTTATTTAGTTTTTTTTTTTAATGTAAAGCATTGTGTGGTTGCACTTTGTTTATGGATAGCACACCATCCATTAAGATGGCCACTAGATTTGCACAGACATACAATTTTACTGATAAAACGAAATAGCACAGAAATGATAATGTGTGGCAATCATTTTACTGTGAATATTTGCCATTTGTGCATCACATAAGTGTCTTGATTTGTTTTGACCGTGTAAAAACTCTTCCCACTTTGTATTCAGAACATGGAAAGTAAATCCCAGTCACTATGATAAAAAATATAGGAGCCTGACATTTAACCTCTGTCTTTGAATCATGGCAAATGTGACAAGTTAAAACTGAATTTAAAGGCATCTTTATTTATTGCTCTGGCTTTCTCAACCCACCAAAAATCAGCGATGCGGTTTGGGAAACACTGCTTTAATGGCATCACACAAGCAAACCTGCCTATCCCTGATAGGGTTCCTTTCAGCTTTCCTCTCTCTTATCCATCTACCCGTCCATCCATCCACCCACCCAACCTGCCATCCATCCACATCCATCCATCCTTGATCTAATCACAAGCCATTTTTCCATTCATGCATCCTTTTATCCAGCCACCCATCGTTTCATCCACCTACCCATTCCTCAATCCATCATTCATCATCCTCCCGTCCATCCATCCATCCACTCATCCATCAAGTGACTATTGCATCTATTAAACCATCTATCATTTGACTCGTCAATCATCTGTCCTTTAACCCACCCTTCATTTAATCCATCAATTTATTTTATAATCCACCCATCCTCTTACCTATCTATCCAATTATCCATTCATCCTTTTTAATTCATCCACACATCCACCCATCCGTTCATACAACAAGCCTTTCATTCTTTCTTCCTGTTTTTCCTCCATACATCAATCATTTCTACCGTTCATCCACCCTCTCACTCTTACATCAACCCATCCTGCGTTCATTCATCCATCCAACCAACCATCCATCTCTTCACCCCACAATCTTTGTCCCATATTTGCAGCCATTCACTAGGCATTTTGCCATCCTTTCACCAATCACATTCATCCGTCTTCCAGTCCGCCCTTTTATCCACCTTCCTTTTCACCCATTCATGTATCCTTAAACTTTCTATTCATCTTCTAACGTATCCATCCTTTCAACCATCCTATCCGATTCAACTACACTATCTCACCCTTCCATCCATCTTTTCACATACACAGTCTATCATTTTTCCACCCATCCTTCACCTATCCACCCTTTCACCCTTCTGTCCAACCTTTCAACCACCCATCCACCATTTACCCTCCATCCACCCATCATTTAATCTATCCTTCACCTTTCCATCATCTATCCTTCACCTCTCTATCATCTATCCTTCACCTTTCTATCATCTATCCTTCACCTCTCTATCATCTATCCTTCCCCTTCCCATCATCTATCCTTCACCTTTCTATCATCTATCCTTCCCCTTTCTATCACCTATCCTTCACCTTTCTATCATCTATCCTTCACCTTTCTATCATCTATCCTTCACCTTCCCATCATCTATCCTTCACCTTTCTATCATCTATCCTTCACATTTCCATCATCTATCCTTCACATTTCCATTCGCTCACCCCTCCCATTCTTCTTACCACCATTTCTTCTTCAATTCCACCATCCATCCTTCTTTACTTACACTCTTACTTTCACCTTTCGTCCTTTTACTGTTCACTCCTTTTCCCTTTTATTTCTCTCCTTTCTTTTTCTTTCTTACTCTTCCTTTTTCTATCAGGTATTTCTAACACCCTCTCTCTCCTGCTCTCCCGCTCTCTTCATTTCTTATAAATCTTGTACATTCATTCTTTCTCCATCTCTGTCAGTGTGATTGGCAACTCTTCCCCCGCCCCACCCCCCCCAGCTACGTCATGGTACTCCTTGCCAATGTTTTTTTAATGAAATGTTGTCTTCAGACACGCAGACAGATGAGGCCCGTTAAAAACATAAGTCAATGCGTGACCCAGCTTGGCAACACCCCGCTTTTGCCGCTAATTTGGGGGTTTCACAGAAGCACCGAACTCCAGCAGACCGTGATGCACTTGTGTACTGTATCAAGTGCTACGCAGAAGCACTTTCTTGTGCACCTACATATAAAGAAATAATACTGAAAGGACGCAGGTTAGTATAACTTGAATCCAGCTGCTTCGTCTCAGTAACGCTCACAAGCATCGCAGTGGCTTCCGTCTCTGGACAGCGGTCCGCATTGCACCACTGATCAGTGACACTGCAATAGTAGCGGGGTTTCACGAATGGCAGCCGTTTGTTGGCACTTCTGTGAGGAGACTGTGTGAGCATATGCAGGGGAGAGCACCCGTGTGACAATGTGAGCAGAGTGCTGGCTCGACGGGCGTTTGTGGGGGAGGGGCCGGGTGGGTGCTCACATAGCAAATGATGAGAAGTACGTGAACATGGCTCCTCCGCTCCTGGGGAAAGTCTTGATTGCGGTACTCCGGCTACCACGCATGTTTCTGTGGCTCACACATGCTGTCTGCTTCTGCTTTTCTGGTGCCTGCATGAGCATGCGTACATGGAGCCAAGAAATGCATGACTTTGATGACAAAAAGTCATACCACAAGAAATCTTCTGAGAAAGCTACCCTTTACTGCGTCAGAGGTACTATGAGCAACAAGAAAAAAACACAAGCTCATGTGTACGTACACATGTGACACACACACAGGACTGACACATGAACACACACATGCACATTGACGTCCATGAAGTGTATATTTACTATTCTATGCCCAAGTATGTTGAAGTCCACTTGGAAGCTGACATATGTTGAGAAGAATACCAAATGTAATGCTTATGCATTAAAACATTTGAAGATACACAACTCAGATTACTTAAAAACATAAAGACCACTATAAGAAATGTCCACTTAGTGCATTTAGTTCTCACGCAGATGTTGTTTATCTGGTTCAGTCAGACATTGCAGTTACTAGATGGAAGGACTACCCTCCCCCCTTAGTGTGGATTGAACATCCCCCACACACAAACCACTACTTCCCCTGGACCAAACAGTACCAAATGAAAATACCGTCAACCCCCCCAGCCTCAGACAATGCCAACGAAGATTAAAAACACAAACTCCACTTAAATGCACCCAGAATTAGAATTTGTTTATTCAGACAGGGGAATACCACTTGAGACCCAGAACTAAAAACTCCCACAAAGTGGGGTAGCCACACTAATAACATATAGTGACAGAGGAACCCAGAGTTAAGCCATCCTGTAGCAGACCTCAAAATTACCAAACTCCCAGACACCCTAAGTCCTCAATACACCTGAAAAGCCTCAATGCAAGACACCAGCTTGGGCAACATCTTACATGGAAACAATTTCCAGGACCCTATACTACGAATGATAAAATAAATACTCCAACCAAGACAGGCATGTAATGAAAAAACATGTGCCAGTTCTGTTCCCTGCTACATGAACGGATCAACTTCAGAGAAGTAGTATTCTAGTCCAGCCAAATTCAGAAGCAATAAAAGAAAGGAATTAATATTAATTATCATCACTTTATCTTACCTAAAGGTTCTCAACTGGAGACAGAAATTATATTTTCGACAAACAATATCAAGGCAGAGATGAAAATCTGATATCAAAGATCTAAAGAGAAAGCAAGAAGCATACCCTTAAAGCGAACTTAAATGTCCTAAAGGGTTGTTAATGACCATACATAAATTTAGGCCCTGATTTATTCAAAAGTGGCGCAGCACAGTGCTGCACCAAAAACAGCAGCGCCACACCACTTTTGAAATGCAGGGGTGCGCCGTATTTACAGGAATTCAGCGCACCCCTGCGTTTCCCCCTGCGCCAGCGCTGAATTAAGCTGCGTGCGCCAACGCAGGCATCCTTGCATCATAGTGCAAGGATGTCTGCATTGAAGGATACATTGTTTGTGTGCAGGAAGGTGTTCCTTCCTTCACATAAGCAATCTATAATGGTGATTTGGCAATTCTATGTGTGCTGCACACGTAGAAGTACCAAAGGGTAATTTTGGAATGATTGTTTATGTGCAGGAAGTGATATCTTCCTGCACATAAACATTCACCCATGGCCTTTTGCTCTAACTATCTTGCAGCACACATGGAAAAAGCAAAACACTAGGAGGAATAAAAGCATTCCTCCTCGTTTTGTCATGCTAACGCCACTCCTGAGGTGGCAATAGTTTTTGGCGCTGCCACAACTTTACAATTACTCGTGAATCTGGGGGAGGTCAAATGCAATGGGTGTTGAAGTGGAACGCCCTCTGCAACACCCATTGTACACCCCTATGACACAGAAAACTGCATCAGAGGGGCCCATATTTACAAGGAGGTGTAACGCCACAAAAAGTGGCGTTACACCTCCTTGTAAATATGGAGCAGTGGTTAGTGCCACCGGAGTGACATGAAAAGTGATGCACCGCTGGCGCTAGGAGCTCTTAAATCTGCACCTTAATCTTTTCAAGGTGGAATGAAGCAACATCCTAAGAAACAAAGGCCATTGTAACTGGGATCAACTTTCTGATACAATGATTCAACATGCCCCACCACCTTAACTGCAGCCAACAAGAAGAGCCATCCACGTAAATAAGTGTGGGAAAATACAGTTATCAAAATCCTTATAAACCAAACCACAATACCTCCATTAAAGCTTATTACCTAATCCTTAATTACAGGTCTGCAGTGGCACACCACAGTGATCTTGGTGGTGGCTTCACAGACACTATCTTAGTCTTTTACAGAAATTATCCTTTTTTCTTGGTAAGCCTTGATATAGGAATGGTCAATTGAATGAAGGTTTTTATTTACTAAAAATAAAGAGTACCTTATTGCGGGGACAGCTGATTCTTCTGTTTACTACCTATGGACTATCCAGCTGCTTGTTTCCAGAGAAGACTTCAACCAACTCTTTGGCAACACAAAATCCCAACCAACAGCCACTTTTACTGACTTTCTAAAAGAAAATAATCTTATTTGACACAGCTGCTGCACACTCAAGAACGAGAAGTAGTCAAGGGTCTCTCCATAACCAACACCCTGTACATGAAGGATCCAAGCCATGTTTCTTTTGCCCTCGATTCCAAAACAGTTAAGGCACCTGAATTATAGTAACCAATAGAGAGATAGCTCAGAATCTATATAGCATAAACATGTTTACACTTGAAAGACCAGTACACGTCATCCTGGTCAACTGCAGGTGAAGATGAAATGAGTGCCTACACAGTGGTCCCAGTGTCCTGAAAACACATATTAGGATACAAATCTGGCTGCACCATTAAGGTAAAGAAGGAAAGCTTCACAGCCAACAGTCCTGGTGTTTTCATTGGCACATAATGCAATACAGTATGAAAAATGATGGTGCCAAACAACAAACAATCTGCTACACACCATAGGTGAAATGGAGAA
The DNA here is from genome assembly GCF_031143425.1 of Pleurodeles waltl. Lineage (NCBI taxonomy): Eukaryota > Metazoa > Chordata > Amphibia > Caudata > Salamandridae > Pleurodeles > Pleurodeles waltl. The sequence continues at coordinate 178,471,358 of NC_090437.1, forward strand.
ACACAATTTTCCAAATTGGTGCACCCTGCAACCATCCACAAAATCTTTTTGAATTTTTAACTACAAATCAAACCCAAATAACCTTTACAGTAATCCCCCACTGTGAGAAACTGAAAAATTAGTTGGGGTGGGTGGTAGTTCACCACAAGGAATAATGTCACTTTTCTGGCCAGACCGAGTAAAGGTTTCAGTTAATTTAACCTGAGCTCAACCCCTGGTAGCTATGGCGCTAGGCAGACAGGCTTAACTTAAGAAAATCTGTGAAGCTTTTAGAAGCAGCAAACCAGTTAAAAATTGGAAAGCACAGCATAATAAAAATGCCACCCCAATTTATAAGAATAGAGAATATTTTAATGAACAAAATTACACCAAAACGACAAAAATCCATTAAGCAGAACTGGAGATATAAAGTTTTAAAGTTTTAGGCAAGAGTAATGCCAAAAAGTTTCAAGTGTCAACCACTGGTTGTACTGGTCTGGTACCTAAGCGTGAGTTAAGGCCAACTGCAATGGAGTGTGAGTCGGATACAGAGACCGGCTTCATGTCTTAGAAACAGAAGTCAAACATCAGCAGGTGAAAGCAGGTGATGGATTCCACAAGGCTGGATAGCCATCGGACAAAGTCCCAGCGAAGCCATTGACTTTTGATTGGAAAGCTTTGAGTGGGAGACATTTAAAGTTCATGCCCAAGGAAGGTCCCTCGCTGCCCAGATACTTTTAACACCTTTGCCTGCTGAACTTAGTCACTTTTTTGGAGCTCGGATTTCTCCAGTGAGAAAATGTTGCAAGCTGTATTTGAACACGGCACCACAAGGCCAGACACCTTCTTTGCGACATCCCGCTCAAAAGTATTTGCTACTGCGGAAAAGCTCTGAGTGAGAGCAACCTGAATCCATGGCCAAGCTGCAAAACACCTTCATCTGATTGACTTGGCAGGTTTGTCCTGGTCTTCTGTCAGTTTTCTAACCTAAAATAGTTGAAAAAGTTTCCAAGTTCAGCCTTTAAGGTTAGGCAGGAGGAATACACTGTGTCACTTATCTAAGTGCCTCAGGACCTTAGGAACACCACTTAAGGGAAAGGACTCAGTCCAGAAGAAGCCACCAGTACGGTCCAGGGCAGGTGCAGTTGGAACTGGTCAGTTGGGCTTTTCAGAAATATGTTTTTTTTGCAGCCTCAGTGTACTGTAGCTTAACAGAAGGTCAGCCATGTGGCCCTTGGAGTCCACTTCTTGGTCCGGGGTATAGCAGGTCCAGTCCTCCTGTCTACCATACGTCCAGTAGTGTGCTGACAAATAAACCGGGGGATGCCACATTTGTGCCATGTGCCAGCCTGTAGGTGGGGCAACTCCTGGCCACTCTCTAATCAATTTCCCAGGCATCACCCTACCCACTTTTGCAGCACTTTCTGCTTGTTTTGCTGTAAACTATCCCCAGTGCTCCTCTCTACCTAAAACCAACAAGGCAGAACCTTACGTCCCTTATGCAGATCTCCCTTTGCCCACTCAGAGGTGTGGCTATGATAATGGGCAACCCCGCCCTGGTGGTCGCTTCAAACCAGTTCTGTGGGCAGTTCATCTCCCACTGGGATTGGTGCCTGGATGACCTGCAAGATAATAGAGAGAGCAGGCCCAAGGTGTGAGCTACATCTGCATGTAACAGGGTAGGCATCTTTTGAAGTTAATGAAGTTCCTGGACACAGGTAGTCATCTTGTCAGGGGAAGGTCAACCTCTCCCCTTTTGTCTGAGCCACTTCACACCTAATCAATGAGCCATAGACCACTGGCAGAAAGGCATATTTGGCTCAAGTAAAAGTGTCATATTCAAAATAGTAATATGAAATCTGACATGACCATTTAGTTGAATTTTAAATTACTATTAAAATGACTTCTTGAATCAATTTTCTAGTTCCCAAACTGAAGTGAAGCATTAAAAGGTGTTATAACGTAACCTAATACGTTTCAATGGGAGAGTGTTACATCCTTGTTTAAGGAAAGGAGGGGGTGGTGTTCAAGTGTGGACTGTGGGAGTGTTAGATTTGCAGTTGGCTCCCTCCCAGTTGGACGCACCAAATAAATGCAGTTATTTCACCTAAGAATTCATCCTGTGTTTCTCTCTCGGAATGCTTCATTTCACCAGCAAAAAGCTAGTTATGACCCATCCAACCGGGAGAAGAGCCGATTATGTCGAACGTGTGCAGAAACCTGCAGTCACATCCACCTTGCGCGCAATAACTACTTAAGTGGTTGCCTGGTTACAGGATGCTGTTTATTGAGATGCCGCTGGAGTCCCGCTACTGGGGAAACTAAAGGGAAGCTGTATGGCAGTGAAAAATTAACATTGACCTTTGGAGGCAGTTCTCGAAGAAATGCTGCAATAACTGGATTGCTGCAGTGAATTTAGGCCCATATCTATACTTTTTTAGGGCCGCATTTGCGTAATTTTTTTACGCAAAAGCAGCGCAAACTTACAAAATACAATTGTATTTTGTAAGTTTACGCCGCTTTTGCGTCAAAAAGCGGCACAAATGTGGCGCTAACAAAATATAAATAGGGGCCTTATTTTTTTTTGCTGAAATATTTATGTAACCAGCCCTTCACAACAATATTTCTAAGCAATGCTTTTTAGTACCCACTATTTTCTAAATGCCCCAGGGGAGCCTGTAGTGCCCTGGGAAGACTGGAAGGATGTGTTTGCGGCCTGTGTTCAAAACGTGGGTGGTTATTTTTTTACTGTATCCAGAAAGGTGGCTGAAGGAAGACGAATATTGAATTACTTTCCATCCTCTGTGGTTGATGAGGATGAGGAGGACGATGAGGAGGAATATGACAGGGTGTTGAGAAAATTGTATCTGAACTTTGGGGAAAAAAATAAGGTTCTGGGAAGGTTTAAGTTTCTCAGAAGTGTCAATATTCAGAAGAGTCTGTGGAAAGCTGTGTTGCTGGTTTTAGAGCACTGGTGGTTATGTGTAATTACAAGAAGTTTCTTGATGAAATGCTCAGGGATCAGTTAGTGTTAAAGGTCAATACAGTAGCAGGAAAGTTCAGGAGAAGTTATTGAACACAGAGGGTTTGACCTTGCAGATGGTGACTGACATTATGAAAGGAGCTGAAATCACTGATGAGTTTGAAGGAAATAGTGTTGAGGGACAAAGTGGAAGCAGTGCAAAGAGAAGTCCAGGGGCCAAAAGGAGATGGTGCTCCTGTTTGCTCCACTAAGTTTGGCGATAGAAACTGAGTAACTTGCTACAAATGTGATTTGGAAGGCCATTTGGATTCTGATTAGTGTTGTCCTCGCATAGGGCAAATATGCAAGAAATGCGAAACCGAGGGTCATTTTGCAAGGGTGTGTCAGGGAAGAATGAGCGGCGAAAACAAAATAAAAATGTTGTTAATGTTGTTAAAAGCTGTGGGGATGGGTGTGTTAGTCAAAATATAATACTACAAATACAATATGTTGGGAACGCCAATGAGGATAACCCATTTTGCTGGGGAGAGTGTGAGAGTGATGGCAGATTCGGGCACAAGATATGTACTCATTGATGAAGAATATTTCAGCAGAGTTCCAGATCACGTCCTCACACCACTGATTGTGAAGATGGTGGCAGATGGAAATATACCCATAGAACTCTTAGGAGTTATTGAGGGACAGTTAGAATTCCAAGTGATGGTGGTCCCTTTTAAGGTTTAATTTGCTAAAGGTGAGTCTTGTCATTTTCGATGAACACACAGAGAGATTTTCCTATACAGTTAAACCCTAAACATCCTAATCATATATCGGGGCGCAGTCCAGAATTTGTGCAGTGAAAAATATCTTTTTTGGAGGAAGACTACCCTATGGTGTTCAGAAAGGAGCTGAAGTACTCAAGGGGTTCATGCATAAAATCACATTGAAGGATGGGGAGATTCCTAAGGCCCATAAGCCTCGTTGGGTACTCCTCATCACGCGAAAGCCATTACATCGAGAACTGCAGAGGTTGTGTGATCGATCAGGGGGCAATTGAAGAAACCAAAGCATCTGAATGGCTGGCTCATATGATAGCCAGAAGAGCTGTGATGAGTTGCGTCTTTGTGTGGACTTGGGTGACCTTAATGCTACAGTTAGAACTTCTCTACCCAATTATGGTGAAATGTTAACAACACTTAAAGAGTCGAAGGTGTTTTCCACATTAGACCTTTCTTTGGCGCCCCATCAAATAGTGTTGCATCCAGATTCTCACTGTTTGACATCATTTGTCACACCAGAAGGTCCATATAGTTTCAAGCGGATGCCATTTGGATTAGCGTCAGTGTCTGCAGTGTTTCAGAGGGCTAGGTGCCATTTGTTTAGGGGCATACCATTGGTTACGTATTTTCAGGACAATATCACAATAATGTGGTGTTTAGTGAGGACGTGATTGAACATGATTGTAGGTTGAGGTTGCTTTGGATACCTTGCAAAACAGTGGATTGAACATAATGAAGGAAAAGTGCAAGAACAGAGTGAGAGGAGTGAAGTATTTGGGTCATTGAATTGACAAGAGAGGTATTTCTCCAAAGATGACATTGTTTCTGCCATAGAAGATGCACCATCCCTGGCAAATAAAGATCAACTAAAGTCATTTCTGGGTTTGGGAAGATTACTATTCTAAATGTATTTCTGTGTTTGCAGACAAGACTTTGTTTATGAGGAAACTCATGCAGAAAAATGAAAAGTTTGTGTGGTGTGAGAATTGTGAGAAAGAGTTCAAAGAACTTAAGAAAAACATTGCATTCGCTCCAGTGCTCAAACCATTTGACACCAGTGATGTGATTATTGTTAAAACAGATGCCAGAAATGTGGAGTTGGGTGCAGTGTTAATTCAAAATAGGAATGGAAAGGATGTGACAATTGAGAATGCATCAAGACTGCTGAGGGATGCGGAATGGAATTACTCCACCATTGAAAGGAAGGTATTGGCATGCTGGTGAAATGTGAACCATTTTAGTATGTATGGGGGAACGAGTTTGTAATTTGTATTGAACATGGTTTGTGATTGAGGTATTTACTACAAAAAGTGCTGGAAGGGCCTCTGCTAGGATAGTACAGTGAGTGATGACAATGTTGGATCAGTTATAACATGCAATATGTTCTTGGTAAGATGAACATTTGGGCACATTGTTTGCCAAGGGCACTGGCGAACATGTGTAATGATGGGGAGGTCAATTTGAATGAATTGATGATGACAAGGGTGTATGTAGTCATGGAGGGGAGAATTTCTCCTGAGGAGTAGGAGTGTGCATTGAAAACAAATGTGAGTTGTTTGACAGAGAAGGAATGCTTGAAATCATTGTGTCAGACATATGGTGTCCAATTTGTTTCCAAGGAAATGAAATATTTTCTGACAAGGTATGGTATATAGTACCATAAGACATGGCGTAGCAGGTGATTCTCCTTTTGATGCAATGAGGGGGCTGCAGATCCAGGGCACTGTTGTCTAAAGGCGTTGAGGAGAGTGTGGAGTGGCAGAGGGTATCGGATGCATATAAGGTTGGTGATTGGGCTTGAGTGTTGAAGAGGTGCAAGGCAGGTAAGAGTCTACATTTTCTCATTCTTTTCAAATTAGAAAAGTAATGCAGGAATCGTAAGAAAGTGATGAAGGTTCCAATTAGGTTCTGTGTGGGACAGAATCAAGATACCACATGGGAAATGATCGAAGGAGGGTGTGGAATTACTGGGGTATTTCACAATTGGAGGAAGCTTAACACACCAAGTAGGTTTAATGATTACATTTTTCCTTAAGATGTTATATTGCATGGGAGCTTATTGTCATATGTAGATCTGATGATTTTGTTTGCCCTAGGGTGTTATATTTGCAAGTTTTATTTATTTATTTATTTATTTTTCTCCCTGTTTATTTTGTTCATGGTTATAGTTACTTTTTGTTTTTCTGTTGTCTAGTGATTATCCATGCCTGTGGGTAAATATTTCTCTGTACATGTGTTGGCGCCTTGTGTCATGTTACATATCTGAAATTATGTATTTTATCTATTGTTTTCCAATCTTTTCTGTTTAACGGAGGGAGAAGTGTTGCATCCTTGCTTATGGAGTGGTAGTGGTGGTGTTCAAGTTTGGAATGTGAGCATTAGATTTGCAGCTGGCTCACTCCCAGTTGGACACATTCACTTAAAGTGCTTACTTCTGTGGATTTGTCCCTTGTTTCTCTCTTGGCATGCTTTATTTCAGAGGGTCATCCTTGCCACAGTGAAAAACAACATAGGGGATTTTCACCACCAGGACATCCGAAACATGAAATATAAATGTCCTACTTTGTAGGTACCATGCATCTTGCCCTATGGGCATTTAGGGCCTACCTTAGGGATCATTTATGGGTATCAAAAAAGGAAGGTTTAGGCCTTGCAAACGGTTTAATTTTCCATGTCGAATTGACAGTTTCTAAACTGCATACTCAAGCTGCCTGAAGACATGCTTTGCACTGCACTGTCACATTTGCGATGGCAAGTATAAACTGCAGTCTACTGGTGATATTTACTACAGACCATGGGAACACTTTGTATCATAAACTAGTATGCCAATAAGGTGTTTACCAATTTAACAGGTTTTATGGTTCAGAGCACATACACTGGGCAGTCGACAACAGTGTCCCAGTGTGCAAAGTAAAAAAAAAACAGCAAACCAAATCTAGCACAAAATAGGGGGTGACTGAGCAAAAAAGGAGCATTTTTCTCCACTCACCCAATGGAAAATGCTGTGCAATGCCACTGTGACTTAATTGTTCACTTTTGAGATCATATGTCCCGTTCCAGAAGGGATGGCTCATTTTTTATCCCACAGAAGTGAGTACATTAATGGGCGTAGCTTGGTCAGTAAGATTGGGGGGGTGGTGAGCTTCAGCTTTCCCAACAATCACGGTGGGATATCTTGTTAAAACAAATTATGCACGAAGCAGGACATGTGGGGGGTCATAGGGGACAGTGTAACCAGAGAGGAGGGTGGATTGTTGGGTCACTTTAAAGATTTTCTTTTTAATTTAATCATTTTTAAGGACTTCAAAACAGTGACAAGAGAGAGTGTGTGTGTATTTTTGTCAGTGCGGCCAGCTAAAAATCCCAGGTGAAATCCAACCGACACGTCATCATACCCGACTGAAAGCACTTGTACCCAACTGTTTACTACAGAATATTTTTTAGAGGTGTGTAACACCCCAAACACCCCACCTGAAACTATGTCCCTGACTACATTCAGTATCATTAGACTGGGTAATGACAACAGAAATACAATTTTGCACAGATGCACTGGAAACTATTATATAAAAGGTGATATAATAATAATTATTATTGTTATTATTATTACTATATGGATGAGATTATACCAGGAGCATCACAAGTATTACAAATAGAACAGTGTGCACGGGGCCCGGATGAGGTTAAAAACCGAAAGCAGAGAACTTGTAATATGGACGGAACTTACAGCACACAACACAGCAGGCACATTTTCATATTTACTTTTTTAGGGACACGGAGCTTTGTCTGTCTATCTGCAAGGGGAGTTTGGAACTTCCATCAGTGCAATATAACGAACTCTGGGGTCTGATTCCTCATGAGGTTCATGACCAAGCTCCACCTTTTCAAACTCTGTAAATGTTATGAGTTCATCAGACCTCCCTGGGGGGCGAAAAATTGTCAGGATGACACACTGTGAAAAACAAGCTTTGGAGTCAATTTTTCCAAATGAAAGTTATTTCTGGCACATGAAAGTCTTCTCTCATTTCCTCACAGACCTTCTGACCATGACAAGATCCACCCAGGTCAAATGCCAATAAAGAGTTAAGAAGCAGCATGCATGCCTAAAACGTTTGATTGTTTTGAAAATGTATACCGTCCTGTAGAACCTTAGACAAACACTGGTAGAGCTTAACATGGCCAATAAAAATGCTTCTATTTAACATCCACATTCCTGTATCTGTGGGGTTCTGCATTTAGCTGTATTTGTTTGCTTCTTCCTGCTGTGTTTTTAAACCTCTATGTAAAATCGATATATTGCTTTTACTATGTAATTAGACAACCATTTTAGTTTGTTCATATTCTGTTGGGATAATTTTGAGATACGCATGGACTCTTTCATAAACATTGTAGGGTTTTGTTTAGTTTGCTGTGGTGTACTTATGAATCTTTAACGTTTTTTGATGGTAGCTTCACTATGGGTATAGATGACAGAAGACTATTATCAATGATGTATTCTAAGTAGTTATTGAGCTTCACAAAGGACGAAGCATAACTTTTTCCTGAGGATCATTTGTCGATCATAAGAATGGTTGATGCTGCTGGGACGTTGTCAATTGAGGTGGGTCCAGCCATAGGTGCTGTGAACATCACATAAAGGGAAGAGAAAGGACTTTGCCTACGAAGGTGCTCAATATCAGGAAGAAGTGGAATGTGGTGATAGCTTGATCGTGGAATTGATGTGTAATGAGCTATGGGATGGTTTTCAATGTTTATATTAGCTTGCAGCCAGTGTCCTCAGATTAGGTGCCCGGCCTCTCTTTTTCGAGATCAGAGACCTTAAAAGAATTGATGCCGAGAACAAGATTTGGCCTCAAATCGTTCTTGTGCAGTGTTAAATCAAGTTAGGAGGTTAAGTGGTTGCGGGGATGGTATCCTTTTTGTTTCACACTTGAAAGCTTTCCGGGAGAGTTTTCTTCTGATGGGGGAGAATGGATTTCCACCACTAATGTGTTCTCCCTGCATGGTTTGTTTCTGCAGACAAAGAATCGTAGCATAAGGCTGCCTGAGCTACGCAGATGCCTCTGTCTTCCTGAGATCATGAGCAATTCAAAGTCTCGGATCGAATTATTCTGTGGATGGTGCAGACGATTTAAAGAGAACTTTGACCTTCTATCACAAACCAGTTTATGAGGTCGGGATTGGACAGAAATGGTGGCACCAGCTACTGGTGACTGAACGTGTCAAAAGCAATGAAAAAAATAAACACAATTAAAAGTGGCACCATTTTTGGAAGGCACTTCCCAGTCGGCCGCCTTTGACAGTTTGCTTCATTTTCACACAGCACTCGTTATCTTTGCTTATTCACAAGTGAATAGATACACCCATGCTCAGGAACGCAGAAGTTAAATACAGACAAACATTTTTGTTGGCCATGTTAAGCTCTGCCATTGTTTGTCTATAGTTCTACAGGACGGTGCACATTTTCACAAAAATTGAAACATTTAAGGCAAAACCCTTAATGAGTCATACTGTTTCTTAGTTTTTTGTTGGCAGTAGACCTGACTTGATCTCGTCAAGGTCAGAAGGCATCTGTGGGGGAAAAAAGCGAAGACAATCATGTGCCAGAGATAATTTTCATTTGGAATTATTGACTCAAAGCTTGTTTTTCACAGCATGTCATCCTGACAAGTTTTCAGCCATAATGTTGCTGACAAAGACCGAGTATCTAATTCTCACCAGGGAGTTGTAACGAACTCATAACCTTTACAAAGCTTGAAAAGTTGGACTTTGGCTGAGGGATCTTAGGAAAATCTTAAACACATTAATTCATTGATTAATTGAGGATAATCCTTTAATGCAACCCTGCACTTTCGCTGTACTTTTCGAGCACGAAGTGGCCTAAAGGTTCCAACTAGCAGATGGTAACTGACTGTGAGCAAGCAGGTGTTTGTAGAAAATGTGTGTTTTTTAATATTGTGTTTAAAACGAATAGTGGTGTGGTTGAGTCAAAACTATAGGGCAGCATAAGTGACATCATGCGACCATTACCCCAATGACACAGAAAGTGACACCACAGCATAAGATTGTTTACATGATGGCAAGCCTTTTTCTTTTTTCTTAATACATGGGGACATCTGTGGACAATCGGTATTGTTAAGAATTACTCCATTACAGCAACAAGCAAACATTGGTACGAATTACCTGGTCTCCTGGCAAGGATGTGCTCAATGGTGTAGTCTGGCTGGGCAGAATGAAATTCGAGCATACCCCGCTTGCCACACTGTCCCAAAGAAATATTACTTGTGGTCCGTTGATGCCTGACTTGCACTCAAGGCTGTTTATCTTGACACCCTTAAGTATTTGGCGTGGACATAAAAGCTTTTCGTAGGTTAAATAAATTCTAGTAGTGCAGCTAATTTTAGACTAATCACCTCTAGCCAATCATCTTCAAATTCTGATCCTATCATCCAACAGTCTTTCAGGTATAGTGCACTTAGTTTCAACATTCATGTTTTAAGTGGGCTTTAGAGTTTTATTGTTTGATGAACTGTTAGACGTCAGTAGATCCACCGTTTTCTCAACACCGGAAAGACCAATATGATCTCATTGATGTTATGGGAAGAGGTATTTTGTTACAGGTTGCTGGACTGCATTTAGAGTTTGGTGGGTGCAGGATATCTGTCAGAAAGTGGCGTCTGTACCCTGTTCAGTTTGGTCACATAGTGAAGCTGTGTGAGAACTCCTTCGGTCTGTTTGTGCTCAGTAAATTATATAACTGAATACAATAATTTAGCATGTATTAATGCTGTATGAGAGTATTCTGTGCTCCAGCTCGCTTCTTTACCGGGCAATGTATGACGCACTCACTCACAGCCTTGCACTTATTACAAGCAGAATACTGCACTTTATCCAAGTTATTACACATGTAGTCCCTCATTACAAATGACCAGGATTTTCCAGACCCTGGGAGTTATCAGTAGAGGGTCTATTGTCAACTCTGAGGAGTGGAGTGGGCAATCCAGGCCATTACAAGGTGGACCCTGGATGTCTCCTTGGAAATGAGGAAATATTGGTGGAGTGTGTAAGTCTGGGTCTGATTCCCCTTATTCCTCATTTTGCATCAGTAACACCTCATTTCTCATAAATCCAGTGGAGATGGTAACTGATGTTACCAGCCCAATAGGAAATGAGCCCACTCCTAATGAGGGCCTTTGTTTAGTGACTATGCTGCTATATCTGGGACTTAGGTTTAAATCCCCCACTCAGAACGTGACAAACACATCCCCAAATCTCACTGTGCTTAAAGTCTAAATATGTATAAGGTGGCCCAAGTGAGTACCAATATGTTGATACCTTTTGTGTGACTTGTTGTGGCACAGAACCTGACATTATTCCCCAATATGGCTTTCCAAAAATCAACAGAATCGATAATGTAGTAAATGAATTTAGTGGTTATGTAAAGTGATTTTTTTGCTCACTTCCGTAGGTGGCCTTTCATGCCTTCAGTATTTGCATATAAGCGAGTTTTCCTCAAGTTTCAAGCATCTACCAATGTTTGGGGCACGTCATAGTCTACAAACACAAGCAGGCAGTCTACTAGCATCATCCTGTGGTTCAAGTCAAAACAGAAAATAAAAATGGATACCTAAGGTCATGTGAAGCTCTCCTTTCCCATATATAGATCCTGTCAGAAATTATCCACAGAGAGTTCACTCAAGTAGATGGAAAAGTCGGATTTTGCACCACGCTTCTGTATCTGCTGCAAACTGGTATCACTGTTAACAAGCTAGAGAAAAGTATTAGAAGTCATTATGCTGAGGGTGAAAGCCAGGCTTTTGAACGCATGCGCTAATGACAATGTGTGTAAAGCTCGGTGTGATAACTGCATTTTTAAGGCAGGCGCAATTTCTTTAGAAGAAATAATTGAGGTGAGTTCATAACACAAAAACATTCCAGGATATCAGGACAGCTTGAAGTAATCTTTGCTTTAGAATATTTCATGTATAAAACGGGATATGTGGTGGAGTATCATCGGATGGAGTGGCCTGCAAGACAGCACTGTGCAATTCATTCATCTCAGCTAACACAGCAAACTTATGTAAACTCTTCTGCCCAGTACTCTTCTAGGACAGTACCTTCATGGTTTGAAGAAAAACTGAAAAGAGTTGTCTGGGTGCAAACATTTTGGGGAAATGTATTTATTTCTGCTTTGTAAAGTATGGTAGACCAAGAGACGTGCGCTATAGCTAGCAAACGGCGAATGTGCTGAAATTATATAAGGGCCAGTATATTCCTTGGACGTTGGTCTTTGGGTGATCAGTCTTAAAAGTTGTGGCAGCAGGGAACCTGTCCATTCTCCTGATTAGGACTGAGCCTCATGTGTACATTAAAAAAAGTTGTTCAATGGTTCATGCTAACCAGGTCCATTTAACGGTTTGTGCATACTCTGCCATTTTGATTGAGCCTCATAGATGAAGGAGTCCTATTTACGTTCCAAGTTCTTCCTTGATGTCCATTTGTAAGAATTTCTTTAAAGCAGGGCTGGTATTCCTGCAGCCTTGTTCAGCTTCTGACAAAGCTTCCAAGTAACCAAGGAAGCTCTATGTCGTCTGCTAATGAAGACGTAATACTTACGATGTAAGAAGTAATGGACACATGCTACCTATTTGTTCTGGAGTGCCTACAAATTTAACAACATTTCACGGATTAAGGACTTAATCCTAAGAAGCAAAGGTTTTTCATAATATGTCTTGCTTCACTATTTTGTGAATCCGTTGCCCTGTGGTAAGAACAAAATCCAGTGGGATCCTCAGAGATTTTGGATTCAGAGATTGCAAAAGATAAGCACCATCAAAAACTGCTTCTGAAGACAAGGTTACATAGCTAGAATACAATTCTTTCCATCCAGGAGCTTCCTTTCTGTTTTTGGTGGGACATACAGTTCTTAGCTTGCCTCATGAGATTTTGAGATGCTAAATGCAATATGTGGTGCAGAACAACAGATATAATGGGTGTCACGTAGATATATAAAACGGAGAGGGTCATAATATGCGTTCTACGTAATAGTTGTAATAATCTTCTAATGTTGTCACAAGGTGCTGTTTATAATATAAACAGTGGGCTGTTGGGTGATCACCTCCCTCTAGGTCCTTGTGTACTCTGTTGTCAGCCCCTGAATTTTCAGTGATAGGCTAATGCATTCTCGGTGTTGTAGTCATGAATATTTCCATTAAACAAATTACATTAAAACACCCAAAATAAACTATTGGTAGACCAAAATTTCAGGACTGGAGACTGCATACATAATGACCTGGAGTGAGATAGCCACTCTAGTGAGTTGTGATGACACCACAAATTAACCTGTAGTGGTTTTGCAGTCCACAAAGGTGCTGTGGAGGACAGACAGCCTTCCTCCACCAGACCTGCCAGGGTCTCACAAAGCACAAAACAGTCCAACGACCTTCACCTCTGGGTGTTTGGAAGACCATAGGAAGAATACAAAGTTCTTAACTTAGCCCTGGAATGGACACACTAGGGTCACTCTTGAAACAGACAACACGCCTAGAAACCTAAGCTTGAAATGGAAGTATAGAAGTGCAGTTACTTACTTTTGAGTACTTTGGTACCGAAAAGTACCAATTCGTTTAAAAGCATTGCACCTTTGCTGATACGTGCTGGTACTCGATCATTATAAGTGTTGCATCTCCATTCAGTAGTATTGGTAATCTCCCTCGCATAGTAAAGAAGTGCAGGTACGTGCCTCTCCAGCCTCAGGTTAAGCACCTCACGTGCTATGTAAATGTGCACTGCACCAAAAGGTGAAAACTTTTCGAACCACTGTGAAAAAATCACTGGGAATCCCGAACAAATGTTGCAGTTTTCCCAAGCACCCTCAAAAACCTCTTTCCTTCTTTTTAGCGTTTCATACAGCATCAGCTATAAGAACTGTGAGTGTTCATTGTGGTTGTAATGCTCAGACACTATCAGATCACCAAACAAAAGATGTGCTCCTTGTTAATTCTACAGCGTCAGAACAAGAAACTGTCACTTATAATATATTCATGGTAAATCGGAATTTTACACCTCAAAAATGAAGATGCTTGTACTTTGTGAATTTTGTGGATAGGTAATGAAGAAATACATACATAGCAGTGATTTAATAACTCTGATAGTCCCCAGGAGCAACCTGTTCACGTTCCAAGAGGGCTTATTTCAACATTCAAGTTTACGAAATTTTACGAAATACGAATTTTTATGCATATTTCTACCATCATTTAACAATGTTTGAAAATAACTTTTCACAAATCCACTACAGGGTTATTAAAATTAATTTCAGAATTCTAATTCAATAAGCAAAATACATCACTCAGTTTTTGGTCTAATTCGTTATAGGAAACAGTACATTATGATGTTAAATGTATTTTTATCACAAATGAGTTAGGACCAGGATCACTGAAATTATGCGATCTGTGGCTGCTTATTTTTCCGCATAAACATAGATTTGCCACATAATCCACTGTTGCACCAAATTGCGATATTAATTGTGATGGATGTGAATCATTCACAAGTAATAGCTATGCAATTGTCTTATTACTGGGAACCAAGGGGCATATTTATACTCTATTTGCACCGAATTAGCATCTTTTTTTTTTTACTCTAATTCGGTGCAAAACTAACTCCATATATATATTTTGATGCTAGACCCGTCTAGCGCCAAATTTATGAAGTTAAAGTTATTTTTTTTACATGAAATCCTACCTTGCCTTAATGAGATGCAATGTAAGCATTCCCGTGCAAAAAATGACTCTATGGCCTAATGCCATATTTATACGCCCGTGCAAAAATGGTGCACGGGAGGGAGGAGGGGTCAAAAAATGGTGCAAAGCCTGCTTTGCTCCATTGTTTAATGCCTTTGTCAGGGCAGGTGCTAGGGGACCTGTGGGTCTATTTCCATGGTGGAACACCATGAAATAATCCCACATGTGCCCTCCCCAGGGCCCAGGGACACTCCCACACCAGAGGGACAACGGAGGATGGGGGACCCCATCACAGGTAAGTACAGGTAAGTATTTTATTTTGTTTTTTAAAGTGCATAGGGAGCCCTGAAATAGGCCCCCATACATTGGCGCAGGGTGCAATAGCCATGCCATGGGGACCCTGGTCCCCTGTGCTGGCAATTGGGGTGGTGGACATGACTCCTGTCTTATCTAAGACAGGAGTCTGCGTCAGAAAATGACTCTAGGCAGGTAAGAGTCATTTATTTCACTCTAACCTGCCTAACATCATTTTTTGGTGCAAAACACTCTTCTTCCATACCGCCAGCCCCACCCGATTAACGTAATTTTTTTTTTTACACTAGCCTACCCTTTGCACCGGCTTGCACCGTTCCATAAATATGGTGCCCGGCCAGTGCACTGAAATGGTGCAAGCCGGTGCTAAACTTTTTGGTGCAAAACTGCGTTAGGGCAGTTGTGCCCCAAAAAGTATAAATCAGGGCCTAAATCCCCTATCGTAGGACTTTGGTCTCTCATGGCAGCAAAACAGAGCAGCCCAAGGTCTACTCAGGGGAAGTGATGGGCATGCATAAGTTACAAATATATACATGGAGGTAGATGGAAATACTTTTTGTGTCACCCTTGGATCCCATTAAACCACTAGTGTGTCCTGAACCCTAAAATTACAATACCCCTCCCTCACCTGTATCAGATTCAACATCATAATATAAGGGGGGTGTCATTTTCAATAAGGCAGGACTTCAGACTTTGTCAGGATGTCACCAGATTAATAAACAGCCACATGTTATGATTCACCAGGATTTCACCTTTATCATCAATGGTAACAATAATCACATTTAAATGCATTCATTAAAATTAAAACATTGCATTGTTCATCATCACTTCTGTTAACCCCTTTGCTGCTAAGCCCCCTGCCCCCCATGCTAAGCCTTTTTTTGGCTATTTGGGGTAGTTCACGCTTAAGCCGCAATAACTTTTTGTCCACATAAGCTATCCATGCCAAATTTGCATCCTTTTTTTTCCAACATCCTTGGGATTCTAAAATTACACAGGGTTTGTGGAGAATGAGAAATTAGCCAAACTGCAGCTAAAATTTGTATTTTGGGGAAAAGTTGGAAAAAAGTACTGAAGAAGAAAGCATCTGTTTTTTTACCCTGCAAAAGGCATTAGCAAAGGGCTTGCGATGCTAAAATCACTATCTTCCCAGCTTTTAGGCACAGGCAGATTAGAATCCGAAAACAAACTTTTCAACACAGTTTTGGCATTTTACTGCGGCACACCACATTTTTGCTATTTTTTGTGGTTTCAACCCTTTTCCAGTAGGTGACAGAAATGTGTGTGAAACCAATAGTGGATCCTGGCAAACTATACATTTCTGAAAAGTAGACAAAATTCGGAATTCAGCAAGGGGTCATTTGTGTAGATCCTTCAAGGTTTTCCTTTAGAAAGTAACAGTTAAAATAAAAGAAATATTGAAAATGAGTTGAAAAAACAGCAGTTTCTGTCTATGTTTACATCTGTAACTTTTTCCAGGTATGGCAAATTTTCAAAAGCAATATACCGTTACGTCTGCTGGACCCTTCTGGTTGCGGGGATATATAGGGCTTGCAGGTTCACCAAGAACCCAAGGTACCCAGAGCTGTTAAATGAGCTGCACCTTGCAATGTGTTTTCATTGTGTACCGGGTATGCTGCAAATCATTTGATAAAGTATAAAGAGTGAAAAATAGATATCAAGCAAATCTATGTATTTCCGAAATAGGCACAAGATGTGGAGGCTAGAAGCAGTGGTTATCTCCACATCTCTGAATTTGGTGGTACCCATATTAGCATGTGAATTACAGGGCATTTCTCAAAATGACTTCTTTCTTACACACCGTCTTACATTTGCAATGCACAAATGCAGAGAAAGACAATTGTTAATAACACTTGTTCGGCTATTCTGTGTTCCCCCACTTCTCCCGATACAAATGGTACCTCGCTTGTGTGGGTAGGCCTTGTGCCCGCATTAGGAAACGCCCCAAAATGCATCGTGGACACATCACATTTTTCCACTGAAAACGGACGCGGTTTTTGCAAAGTGCCTAGCTGTTGATTTTGGGCTCCAGCTCAGCCAGCACTTCGGGAAACATAGAAAATCTGTACATATTTGAGAACTACATACCTAGGAAAATTCAGGATGGGGTGACTTTTGGGGCTCTCACCATGGCCTGTCGCCCAGAATCCTGTGCAAATCTCAAAACATGTCTGAAAAAACACAATTTCCTCAGATTTCAGTGATGCAAAGTTCTAGACTCTGAAGGGAGCCACAAACTTCTTTCTCCCTAGCATTCCGCCAAGTCTCCTTATAAAAATGGCACCTCACTTGTGTGGGTGGGCCTAGTGCCCGCAACAGGAAACGCCTCAAAATGCAACATGGACACATCACAATTTTCCACTGAAAACAGACTTGGTTTTTGCAAAGTGCCTAGCTGTAAATTTTGGGCCTTAGCTCAGCCGACACCTAAGGAAATCTAGCAACCCTGTACATTTTTTAAAACTAGACACCTAGGAGAATCCAGGATGAGGTGACTTGTGGGGCTCTTACCACATTTTTCTACAGAGACTCATTTGTAAACCTCAAATTTTGTCTAAAAAACACATTTTCCTCACATTTCGGTGATGCAAAGTTCTGGAATCTGAGGGGAGCCACAAACCTCCTTCCACCCAGCATCCCCCAAAGTCTTTTGATAAAAGTGGTACCTCACTTGTGTGGGTAGGCCTAGTGTCCACGACAGGAAACGTCCAAAATGCAACATGGACACATCACATTTTTCCACTGAAAAAAGGATGCTTGTTTTGCTAAGTGCCTAGTTGTGGATTTGGGGCTTTAGCTCAGCTGGCACCTAGGAAAACTTAGCAAACTCATACATTTTTTAAAACTAGACACCTAGTGGAATTCGGGATGGGGTCACTTGTGTGGCTCTTACCACATGTTTCTACTCAGAATCCTTTGCAAACCTCAAAATGTGTCTAAAAACACATTTTTATCATATTTCGATGATGTAAAGTTCTGGAGTCTGAGGGGAGCCACAAACTTCCTTCCACCCAGCTTCCCCTAAGTCTCCTGATAAAAAAAAACGCCGTCACTTGTGTGGGTGGAGAAAGTGCCTGAGACAGGGAAGGGCCCAAAACTCAACATGGACACATCAAAATTATCTATTACAAAACTACCTGTTTTTGCAAAGGAGGCACCTGTGTTTTGCTCTTGGGCTTGCCGGCCATCTCGGGAGACCTACTAAACCCAGACATTTCTGAAACCTTGACACCAGAGTGCAGAGAGGTGTGGCTTTCTTAGACACCCCAAAATGTTCTTACCCATAATCCCCTGCAAACCTCAAACTTGGCTACAAATATCACATATTAAAATGTTATTAACAAGAGATGGCACAAAAATGAAATGCTCTCTTAATAACTGATAGGTCAAAAACTGAACCAATGCAAACCCGAACCATTGACTCACAGCTCATGATCTGTAAAGCCATGACAAGGCACCAACCACTATACAGGCCATTCACACTCCTTTCATACACGCCACACTCAAGATCATTCACACCGCTAGCCGAGGCCCCAGCACATTACAACATTCAAGACAAGACACAATGTAGAGACAATGTACACCCTGGCAGAGAAAGACAGAAAAGACAGTTATTACTGGAAAACCATATATTGATCAAGTACACACACACACTTTTTGGATTTGGCACGAGGGTGAGTGAAGGTTAAATAGATCAAATTTTATTAACAAGATTTCCCACAAAAAAACAATGTTAATTGAAAGGTCAAAAAACTTAACCAATATCTCACAGCTCATGAGCTGTAAAGCCGCGTCAAGGCACCAACCACTTTACAGACCATTCACACCTTTCATACATGACACATGCAAGACTATTCTCACTGCCAGCTGTGGGCCCAGCACATTACAACACTCACATCAACAGACCTCGCCATTCAAGGGCCCACCACTGTTATACGCCCACATTCCTGACACAGCAATCACACCTTCTGATGGAGTATGTGGACTGGTGTTTGGCTAGCAGTGTGTTGTAATGACCAGCCGCAAGTCATTACTCACACATTGCCAGCTAAGCTGCAGCTCACCCACACCGCCAGCCAAGCGTCAGCTCACTCACACCGCTAGCCAAGCACCAGCTTGCTCACACCACCAGTCATGTGCCAGTCCATGCACATGGCCAGCCAAGCACCAATCCACACATACTGCCAGCCAAGCACCAGTCCACGCACACCTCCATCAATTTTTTTAAAGAAAAAAGACATCACAAACCAACTGTAAGTAAATACGGAACTACCAACACAGGAGCTCTAACTAAATACATCCCACTAATGCCAACTGTAAAACTGAACAAAAAATATAAAATTATACAGACCAGGCAACACTCAGGGGTGGTCCCAAAACGTTTTTTTGTGTGGTACAGTTGAAACCAGGCGGGCACACTCAGCCCAAGTTTAGAAGGACAATCATACAATACAGCTCTCCTTCCGCATGCCTCTTCGCATACAGACTCTACATCACTTAAAGGGATTGTTTTTTTTTAGCGTGGGAGGAATGTGATCAGGAAAGTGGCGATCTTTCAATTTAGCCACATCCTCCACCACTCCAACTCCAGGAACACTTGCCTGTTCCACTACAACAAGGCTGCCTATCACAGATTCCTGAAACTGAATAAAAGTCATGTTTGACTCTGGTGAACGATTCTTGAACACAACAAAAGCATTAAAGGTTGTTAAATGGAAGAGGTGGATAGCCAGCTTCTTATACCACACGTAATCCTTACAAACAGAAGTGTAAGGTTTCAACCTCTGATCTACTCTATCTACACAACCCATGTGCTTATTGTAGTCTAAAATGCACATAGGTTTGCGCACTTCAGCAACCTGACCCCAAACAGTCACAGGCGAAGTACTTTCATCATGGATGGTAGTCAGCATGTAGACATCCCTCCTGTTTGCAAAATTCATAGCTAGTAGTTCATCATTATGCAAGGCTGTACACTGTCCTCTCTCACGTTTTTTACACACAAGCTCATTTGGATAACCTTTTCAGCTAGAGCGGACTGTGCCACAAGCAACAGTGTCCATTTTGAACAATTCTCTGAACAATTGCACACCAGTGTAGAAGTTATCTAAATACAAATGGTGACCTTTGTTAAACAGTTGCTACCATGTTCCCACACAATTTTCTCACTAACTCCAACAGTAGATGGACAACCAGGGAGGTCAATAGTGGGATCAATACCAGTGTAGATCCAGTAGTTATAGACATATCCTGTACTACTATCAGACAGTATATACATCTTAATACCATGACACGCCCTCTTGCTAGGAATGTACTGCCTAAAAACCAAATGGCCCGTAAACAAGACTGAAAAATTGTCCACAGCTATTTCTTTCTTTGGAACATAGATCTCTAAAAGTTGATCTACAAAGTGATCAAGGAAAGGCCAAATCTTAAAAAGACGATCACAATCAGGATGATCTTGTGGCAATGCTAAAGCATTATTGTAGGAAGTTGGCTCTGTATGTGCTATTTCAAAGTAAGGAATAGCATGCACAGAGTCCAAGGGTTCCCCTTAGAGGTAAAATAGTGGTAAAAATAGATAATACTAATGCTCTATTTTGTGGTAGTGTGGTCGAGCAGTAGGCTTATCCAAGGAGTAGTGTTAAGCATTTGTTGTACATACACATAGACAATAAATGAGGTACACACACTCAGAGACAAATCCAGCCAATAGGTTTTTATATAGAAAAATATCTTTTCTTAGTTTATTTTAAGAACCACAGGTTCAAATTCTACATGTAATATCTCATTCGAAAGGTATTGCAGGTAAGTACTTTAGGAACTTTAAATCATCAAAATTGCATGTATACTTTTCAAGTTATTCACAAATAGCTGTCTTAAAAGTGGACACTTAGTGCAATTTTCACAGTTCCTAGGGGAGGTAAGTATTTGTTAGTTTTACCAGGTAAGTAAGACACTTACAGGGTTCAGTTCTTGGTCCAAGGTAGCCCACCGTTGGGGGTTCAGAGCAACCCCAAAGTCACCACACCAGCAGCTCAGGGCCGGTCAGGTGCAGAGTTCAAAGTGGTGCCCAAAACACATAGGCTAGAATGGAGAGAAGGGGGTGCCCCGGTTCCGGTCTGCTTGCAGGTAAGTACCCGCGTCTTCGGAGGGCAGACCAGGGGGGTTTTGTAGGGCACCGGGGGGGACACAAGTCCACACAGAAATTTCACCCTCAGCGGCGCGGGGGCGGCCGGGTGCAGTGTAGAAACAAGCGTCGGGTTCGCAATGTTAGTCTATGAGAGATCTCGGGATCTCTTCAGCGCTGCAGGCAGGCAAGGGGGGGGTTCCTCGGGGAAACCTCCACTTGGGCAAGGGAGAGGGACTCCTGGGGGTCGCTTCTCCAGTGAAAGTCCGGTCCTTCAGGTCCTGGGGGCTGCGGGTGCAGGGTCTCTCCCAGGCGTCGGGACTTTAGATTCAAAGAGTCGCGGTCAGGGGAAGCCTCGGGATTCCCTCTGCAGGCGGCGCTGTGGGGGCTCAGGGGGGACAGGTTTTGGTACTCACGGTATCAGAGTAGTCCTGGGGTCCCTCCTGAGGTGTTGGATCGCCACCAGCCGAGTCGGGGTCGCCGGGTGCAGTGTTGCAAGTCTCACGCTTCTTGCGGGGAGCTTGCAGAGTTCTTTAAAGCTGCTGGAAACAAAGTTGCAGCTTTTCTTGGAGCAGGTCCGCTGTCCTCGGGAGTTTCTTGTCTTTTCGAAGCAGGGGCAGTCCTCAGAGGATGTCGAGGTCGCTGGTCCCTTTGGAAGGCGTCGCTGGAGCAGGATCTTTGGAAGGCAGGAGACAGGCCGGTGAGTTTCTGGAGCCAAGGCAGTTGTCGTCTTCTGGTCTTCCGCTGCAGGGGTTTCAGCTAGGCAGTCCTTCTTCTTGTAGTTGCAGGAATCTAATTTTCTAGGGTTCAGGGTAGCCCTTAAATACTAAATTTAAGGGCGTGTTTAGGTCTGGGGGGTTAGTAGCCAATGGCTACTAGCCCTGAGGGTGGGTACACCCTCTTTGTGCCTCCTCCCAAGGGGAGGGGGTCACAATCCTAACCCTATTGGGGGAATCCTCCATCTGCAAGATGGAGGATTTCTAAAAGTTAGAATCACCTCAGCTCAGGACACCTTAGGGGCTGTCCTGACTGGCCAGTGACTCCTCCTTGTTATTCTCATTATTTTCTCCGGCCTTGCCGCCAAAAGTGGGGCCTGGCCGGAGGGGGCGGGCAACTCCACTAGCTGGAGTGTCCTGCTGGGTTGGCACAAAGGAGGTGAGCCTTTGAGGCTCACCGCCAGGTGTGACAATTCCTGCCTGGGAGAGGTGTTAGCATCTCCACCCAGTGCAGGCTTTGTTACTGGCCTCAGAGTGACAAAGGCACTCTCCCCATGGGGCCAGCAACATGTCTCGGTTTGTGGCAGGCTGCTAGAACTAGTCAGCCTACACAGATAGTCGGTTAAGTTTCAGGGGGCACCTCTAAGGTGCCCTCTGTGGTGTATTTTACAATAAAATGTACACTGGCATCAGTGTGCATTTATTGTGCTGAGAAGTTTGATACCAAACTTCCCAGTTTTCAGTGTAGCCATTATGGTGCTGTGGAGTTCGTGTTTGACAGACTCCCAGACCATATACTCTTATGGCTACCCTGCACTTACAATGTCTAAGGTTTTGTTTAGACACTGTAGGGGTACCATGCTCATGCACTGGTACCCTCACCTATGGTATAGTGCACCCTGCCTTAGGGCTGTAAGGCCTGCTAGAGGGGTGTCTTACCTATACTGCATAGGCAGTGAGAGGCTGGCATGGCACCCTGAGGGGAGTGCCATGTCGACTTACTCGTTTTGTCCTCACTAGCACACACAAGCTGGCAAGCGGTGTGTCTGTGCTGAGTGAGAGGTCTCCAGGGTGGCATAAGACATGCTGCATCCCTTAGAGACCTTCCTTGGCATCAGGGCCCTTGGTACTAGAAGTACCAGTTACAAGGGACTTATCTGGATGCCAGGGTCTGCCAATTGTGGATACAAAAGTACAGGTTAGGGAAAGAACACTGGTGCTGGGGCCTGGTTAGCAGGCCTCAGCACACTTTCAATTGTAAACATAGCATCAGCAAAGGCAAAAAGTCAGGGGGCAACCATGCCAAGGAGGCATTTCCTTACACAACCCCCCCCCAAACGAAAGAGGATGAGACTAACCTTTCCCAAGAGAGTCTTCATTTTCTAAGTGGAAGAACCTGGAAAGGCCATCTGCATTGGCATGGGCAGTCCCAGGTCTGTGTTCCACTATAAAGTCCATTCCCTGTAGGGAGATGGACCACCTCAACAGTTTAGGATTTTCACCTTTCATTTGCATCAGCCATTTGAGAGGTCTGTGGTCGGTTTGAACTAGGAAGTGAGTCCCAAAGAGGTATGGTCTCAGCTTCTTCAGGGACCAAACCACAGCAAAGGCCTCCCTCTCAATGGCACTCCAACGCTGCTCCCTGGGGAGTAACCTCCTGCTAATGAAAGCAACAGGCTGGTCAAGGCCATCATCATTTGTTTGGGACAAAACTGCCCCTATCCCATGTTCAGAGGCATCAGTCTGCACAATGAACTGCTTAGAATAATCTGGAGCTTTGAGAACTGGTGCTGAGCACATTGCCTGTTTCAGGGTGTCAAAGGCCTGTTGGCAGTCCACAGTCCAGTTCACTTTCTTGGGCATTTTCTTGGAGGTGAGCTCAGTGAGGGCTGTCACAATGGATCCATATCCCTTCACAAACCTCCTGTAGTACCCAGTCAAGCCAAGGAATGCCCTGACTTGAGTCTGGGTTTTTGGAGCTACCCAGTCCAGAATAGTCTGGATCTTGGGTTGGAGTGGCTGAACTTGGCCTCCACCTACAAGGTGTCCCAAATAAACCACAGTTCCCTGCCCTATCTGGCATTTGGATGCCTTGATAGAGAGGCCTGCAGATTGCAGAGCCTTCAAAACCTTCCTCAGGTGGACCAGGTGATCCTGCCAGGTGGAGCTAAAGACAGCAATATCATCAAGATAAGCTGTGCTAAAGGACTCCAAGCCAGCAAGGACTTGATTCACCAACCTTTGGAAGGTGGCAGGGGCATTCTTTAAACCAAAGGGCCTAACAGTAAACTGATAATGCCCATCAGGTGTGGAGAATGCTGTCTTTTCTTTTGCTCCAGGTGCCATTTTTATTTGCCAGTACCCTGCTGTCAAGTCAAAGGTACTTAGGAATTTGGCAGCACCTAATTTATCAATGAGCTCATCAGCTCTTGGAATTGGATGAGCATCTGTCTTGGTGACAGAATTGAGCCCTCTGTAGTCCACACAAAACCTCATCTCTTTCTTTCCATCTGTGGTGTGAGGTTTGGGGACTAAGACCACTGGGCTAGCCCAGGGGCTGTCAGAGCGCTCAATGACTCCCAATTCCAGCATCTTGTGGACTTCCACCTTGATGCTTTCCTTAACATGGTCAGACTGTCTAAAGATTTTGTTCTTGACAGGCATGCTGTCTCCTGTGTCCACATCATGGGTACACAGGTGTGTCTGACCAGGGGTTAAGGAGAAGAGTTCAGGAAACTGTTGTAGGACTCTCCTACAATCAGCTTGCTGTTGGCCAGAGAGGGTGTCTGAGTAGATCACTCCATCTACTGTACCATCTTTTGGGTCTGATGACAGAAGATCAGGGAGAGGTTCACTCTCTGCCTCCTGATCCTCATCTGTTACCATCAACAGATTGACATCAGCCCTGTCGTGGAAGAGCTTAAGGCGGTTTACATGGATCACCCTTTTGGGGCTCCTGCTTGTGCCCAGGTCCACCAAGTAGGTGACCTGACTCTTCCTTTCTAGTACTGGGTAAGGGCCACTCCATTTGTCCTGGAGTGCCCTGGGAGCCACAGGCTCCAGAACCCAGACTTTCTGCCCTGGTTGGAACTCAACCAGTGCAGCCTTTTGGTCATACCAAAACTTCTGGAGCTGTTGGCTGGCCTCAAGGTTTTTGGTTGCCTTTTCCATGTACTCTGCCATTCTAGAGCGAAGGCCAAGTACATAGTCCACTATGTCCTGTTTAGGCTCATGGAGAGGTCTCTCCCAGCCTTCTTTAACAAGGGCAAGTGGTCCCCTTACAGGATGACCAAACAGAAGTTCAAAGGGTGAGAACCCTACTCCCTTCTGTGGTACCTCCCTGTAAGCGAAAAGCAGACATGGCAGGAGGACATCCCATCTCCTTTTGAGTTTTTCTGGGAGCCCCATGATCATGCCCTTTAATGTCTTGTTGAATCTCTCAACTAAGCCATTAGTTTGTGGATGGTAAGGTGTAGTGAATTTATAAGTCACTCCACACTCATTCCACATGTGCTTTAGGTATGCTGACATGAAGTTGGTACCTCTGTCAGACACCACCTCCTTAGGGAAACCCACTCTGGTAAAGATACCAATGAGGGCCTTGGCTACTGCAGGGGCAGTAGTCGACCTAAGGGGAATAGCTTCAGGATACCTGGTAGCATGATCCACTACTACCAGGATATACATATTTCCTGAGGCTGTGGGAGGTTCCAGTGGACCAACTATGTCCACACCCACTCTTTCAAAGGGCACCCCCACCACTGGAAGTGGAATGAGGGGGGCCTTTGGGTGCCCACCTGTCTTACCACTGGCTTGACAGGTGGGGCAGGAGAGGCAAAACTCCTTAACCATGTTGGACATATTGGGCCAGTAGAAGTGGTTGACTAACCTCTCCCACGTCTTGGTTTGTCCCAAATGTCCAGCAAGGGGAATGTCATGGGCCAATGTTAGGATGAACTCTCTGAACAGCTGAGGCACTACCACTCTCCTAGTGGCACCAGGTTTGGGGTCTCTGGCCTCAGTGTACAGGAGCCCATCTTCCCAATAGACCCTATGTGTTCCATTTTTCTTGCCTTTGGACTCTTCAGCAGCTTGCTGCCTAAGGCCTTCAAGAGAGGGACAGGTTTCTTGTCCCTTACACAGCTCCTCCCTTGAGGGTCCCCCTGGGCCTAAGAGCTCAACCTGATAAGGTTCAAGCTCCAAAGGCTCAGTTCCCTCAGAGGGCAGAACTTCTTCCTGAGAAGAGAGGTTCCCTTTCTTTTGCTGTGTTGCAGTTGGCTTCCCAACTGACTTTCCTGTTCTCTTGGTAGGCTGGGCCATTTTTCCAGACTCCAGCTCTACTTTTTCACCCTGTGCCTTGCACTGTGCTCTTGTTTTCACACACACCAGTTCAGGGATACCCAGCATTGCTGCATGGGTTTTTAGCTCTACCTCAGCCCATGCTGAGGACTCCAGGTCATTTCCAAGCAGACAGTCCACTGGGATATTTGAGGAGACCACCACCTGCTTCAGGCCATTGACCCCTCCCCATTCTAAAGTAACCATTGCCATGGGATGTACTTTTCTCTGATTGTCAGCGTTGGTGACTGTGTAAGTTTTTCCAGTCAGGTATTGGCCAGGGGAAACCAGTTTCTCTGTCACCATGGTGACACTGGCACCTGTATCCCTCAGGCCCTCTATTCTAGTCCCATTAATTAAGAGTTGCTGTCTGTATTTTTGCATGTTAGGCGGCCAGACAGCTAGTGTGGCTAAATCCACCCCACCCTCAGAAACTAGAGTAGCTTCAGTGTGGACCCTGATTTGCTCTGGGCACACTGTTGATCCCACTTGGAGACTAGCCATACCAGTGTTACCTGGATGGGAGTTTGGAGTGGAACCTTTCTTGGGACAGGCCTTGTCTCCAGTTTGGTGTCCATGCTGTTTACAGCTATGACACCAGGCCTTTTTGGGATCAAAGTTTTTACCCTTGTACCCATTGTTTTGTGAAGAGGCTCTGGGCCCACCCTCCTGTGCAGGTTTTTGGGGGCCTGTAGAAGACTCTTTACTATTTTTAGTTTTGGTTGTCTCATCACCCTTCTGCTGGGGAGTCTTTGTGACCCCTTTCTTTTGGTCACCCCCTGTTGAAGTCTTGGACACCCTTGTCTTGACCCAATGGTCCGCCTTCTTTCCCAATTCTTGGGGAGAAATTGGTCCTAGGTCTACCAGATGCTGATGCAGTTTATCATTGAAACAATTACTTAACAGGTGTTCTTTCACAAATAAATTGTACAGCCCATCATAATTATTTACACCACTGCCTTGAATCCAACCATCTAGTGTTTTCACTGAGTAGTCAACAAAGTCAACCCAGGTCTGGCTCGAGGATTTTTGAGCCCCCCTGAACCTAATCCTGTACTCCTCAGTGGAGAATCCAAAGCCCTCAATCAGGGTACCCTTCATGAGGTCATAAGATTCTGCATCTTGTCCAGAGAGTGTGAGGAGTCTATCCCTACACTTTCCTGTGAACATTTCCCAAAGGAGAGCACCCCAGTGAGATCTGTTCACTTTTCTGGTTACACAAGCCCTCTCAAAAGCTGTGAACCATTTGGTGATGTCATCACCATCTTCATATTTAGTTACAATCCCTTTGGGGATTTTCAACATGTCAGGAGAATCTCTGACCCTATTTATGTTGCTGCCACCATTGATGGGTCCTAGGCCCATCTCTTGTCTTTCCCTCTCTATGGCTAGGATCTGTCTTTCCAAAGCCAATCTTTTGGCCATCCTGGCTAACTGGATGTCCTCTTCACTGGAGTTATCCTCAGTGATTTCAGAGTTGTTGGTCCCTCCTGTGAGGGAACCAGCATCTCTGACTATTATTTGTGGAGTCAGGGCTTGAGAAGCCCTGCTCTCCCTAAGTAGGACTGGAGGGGGGGAATTTCCCTCCAAGTCACTATCTTCATCCTCTGAGTTGCCATCCTCAGAGGGGTTGGCCTTTTCAAACTCTGCCAAAAGCTCCTGGAGCTGTACTTTGGTAGGTTTGGGGCCCATTGCTATTTTCTTTAGTTTACAGAGTGACCTTAGCTCTCTCATCTGTAGATGGAGGTAAGGTGTGGTGTCGAGTTCCACCACATTCACATCTGTGCTAGACATTTTGCTTCTAAAAGTTGGAATACTTTTTAAGAATCTACAACTGGTTCTACAATCTAATTCAAACTTTTACAAACTTTTAAACTCTAAAAGAAATGCTAAACAGGATCTAACACAAGGCCCTAGCAGGTCTTTTAAGAATTTAGAAAACTTTTCAAATTGCAAAAATCAATTTCTAATGACAATTTTGGAATTTGTCGTGTGATCAGGTATTGGCTGAGTAGTCCAGCAAATGCAAAGTCTTGTACCCCACCGCTGATCCACCAATGTAGGAAGTTGGCTCTGTATGTGCTATTTCAAAGTAAGGAATAGCATGCACAGAGTCCAAGGGTTCCCCTTAGAGGTAAAATAGTGGTAAAAATAGATAATACTAATGCTCTATTTTGTGGTAGTGTGGTCGAGCAGTAGGCTTATCCAAGGAGTAGTGTTAAGCATTTGTTGTACATACACATAGACAATAAATGAGGTACACACACTCAGAGACAAATCCAGCCAATAGGTTTTTATATAGAAAAATATCTTTTCTTAGTTTATTTTAAGAACCACAGGTTCAAATTCTACATGTAATATCTCATTCGAAAGGTATTGCAGGTAAGTACTTTAGGAACTTTAAATCATCAAAATTGCATGTATACTTTTCAAGTTATTCACAAATAGCTGTCTTAAAAGTGGACACTTAGTGCAATTTTCACAGTTCCTAGGGGAGGTAAGTATTTGTTAGTTTTACCAGGTAAGTAAGACACTTACAGGGTTCAGTTCTTGGTCCAAGGTAGCCCACCGTTGGGGGTTCAGAGCAACCCCAAAGTCACCACACCAGCAGCTCAGGGCCGGTCAGGTGCAGAGTTCAAAGTGGTGCCCAAAACACATAGGCTAGAATGGAGAGAAGGGGGTGCCCCGGTTCCGGTCTGCTTGCAGGTAAGTACCCGCGTCTTCGGAGGGCAGACCAGGGGGGTTTTGTAGGGCACCGGGGGGGACACAAGTCCACACAGAAATTTCACCCTCAGCGGCGCGGGGGCGGCCGGGTGCAGTGTAGAAACAAGCGTCGGGTTCGCAATGTTAGTCTATGAGAGATCTCGGGATCTCTTCAGCGCTGCAGGCAGGCAAGGGGGGGGTTCCTCGGGGAAACCTCCACTTGGGCAAGGGAGAGGGACTCCTGGGGGTCGCTTCTCCAGTGAAAGTCCGGTCCTTCAGGTCCTGGGGGCTGCGGGTGCAGGGTCTCTCCCAGGCGTCGGGACTTTAGATTCAAAGAGTCGCGGTCAGGGGAAGCCTCGGGATTCCCTCTGCAGGCGGCGCTGTGGGGGCTCAGGGGGGACAGGTTTTGGTACTCACGGTATCAGAGTAGTCCTGGGGTCCCTCCTGAGGTGTTGGATCGCCACCAGCCGAGTCGGGGTCGCCGGGTGCAGTGTTGCAAGTCTCACGCTTCTTGCGGGGAGCTTGCAGAGTTCTTTAAAGCTGCTGGAAACAAAGTTGCAGCTTTTCTTGGAGCAGGTCCGCTGTCCTCGGGAGTTTCTTGTCTTTTCGAAGCAGGGGCAGTCCTCAGAGGATGTCGAGGTCGCTGGTCCCTTTGGAAGGCGTCGCTGGAGCAGGATCTTTGGAAGGCAGGAGACAGGCCGGTGAGTTTCTGGAGCCAAGGCAGTTGTCGTCTTCTGGTCTTCCGCTGCAGGGGTTTCAGCTAGGCAGTCCTTCTTCTTGTAGTTGCAGGAATCTAATTTTCTAGGGTTCAGGGTAGCCCTTAAATACTAAATTTAAGGGCGTGTTTAGGTCTGGGGGGTTAGTAGCCAATGGCTACTAGCCCTGAGGGTGGGTACACCCTCTTTGTGCCTCCTCCCAAGGGGAGGGGGTCACAATCCTAACCCTATTGGGGGAATCCTCCATCTGCAAGATGGAGGATTTCTAAAAGTTAGAATCACCTCAGCTCAGGACACCTTAGGGGCTGTCCTGACTGGCCAGTGACTCCTCCTTGTTATTCTCATTATTTTCTCCGGCCTTGCCGCCAAAAGTGGGGCCTGGCCGGAGGGGGCGGGCAACTCCACTAGCTGGAGTGTCCTGCTGGGTTGGCACAAAGGAGGTGAGCCTTTGAGGCTCACCGCCAGGTGTGACAATTCCTGCCTGGGAGAGGTGTTAGCATCTCCACCCAGTGCAGGCTTTGTTACTGGCCTCAGAGTGACAAAGGCACTCTCCCCATGGGGCCAGCAACATGTCTCGGTTTGTGGCAGGCTGCTAGAACTAGTCAGCCTACACAGATAGTCGGTTAAGTTTCAGGGGGCACCTCTAAGGTGCCCTCTGTGGTGTATTTTACAATAAAATGTACACTGGCATCAGTGTGCATTTATTGTGCTGAGAAGTTTGATACCAAACTTCCCAGTTTTCAGTGTAGCCATTATGGTGCTGTGGAGTTCGTGTTTGACAGACTCCCAGACCATATACTCTTATGGCTACCCTGCACTTACAATGTCTAAGGTTTTGTTTAGACACTGTAGGGGTACCATGCTCATGCACTGGTACCCTCACCTATGGTATAGTGCACCCTGCCTTAGGGCTGTAAGGCCTGCTAGAGGGGTGTCTTACCTATACTGCATAGGCAGTGAGAGGCTGGCATGGCACCCTGAGGGGAGTGCCATGTCGACTTACTCGTTTTGTCCTCACTAGCACACACAAGCTGGCAAGCGGTGTGTCTGTGCTGAGTGAGAGGTCTCCAGGGTGGCATAAGACATGCTGCATCCCTTAGAGACCTTCCTTGGCATCAGGGCCCTTGGTACTAGAAGTACCAGTTACAAGGGACTTATCTGGATGCCAGGGTCTGCCAATTGTGGATACAAAAGTACAGGTTAGGGAAAGAACACTGGTGCTGGGGCCTGGTTAGCAGGCCTCAGCACACTTTCAATTGTAAACATAGCATCAGCAAAGGCAAAAAGTCAGGGGGCAACCATGCCAAGGAGGCATTTCCTTACAATTATCAATAAAATGCAGCATCTGAAGCAGAAGCAAATACCAATCACGACTCATGATTACAGGAAATATGGCAGTTGCCATCAAGGGACTGGTAGACCAATATGAAGACAGCAACAGCTTCCTTATCAAACTCAGCAAAATAGTTAAACCCAACAACTTCTTTAACTATTCCAGATTTGTGAGAGTCCACCTGGTAGCTCTAGAGTGGGGCCCAAGTCTGGCACTCTTGTCCCTCAACTACTGCTCAGCATGCAAATTAGTCTGCTCAACAATCTCACCCAAAAATACATCCTCCATAAACAACTCAAAGAAATTTATAGTCAAAAAGATTTCAGTATTCACTCTACACCCTGCAATACCAGTAAAGGCG
The DNA here is from genome assembly GCF_031143425.1 of Pleurodeles waltl. Taxonomy (NCBI): domain Eukaryota; kingdom Metazoa; phylum Chordata; class Amphibia; order Caudata; family Salamandridae; genus Pleurodeles; species Pleurodeles waltl. The sequence continues at coordinate 178,502,444 of NC_090437.1, forward strand.
GGCAATGCCAGCTCCACCATGTTTGGGGCCTCCAAAAGTTCAGATCTTCCAATGGAAAGCCTTTCAGCCCCAGGCTGCTGCACTATCAGCACATCCGTGTTCTCCTCTAAAACAGGCACTTCATCTGCACTGAGAGCGGCTTCATCATCAGATGAGTCCTCTCAGACAGAATATTCACTGCCAGAATCTTGCACTCCCTTCTCTGCCTCAGATACAGAGTCAGTCTCATAATCATGGTCATAGGAAGAATCAAAAAGCATCCATACAAACTGCTGAGCTGTAATCCTGCAGCTAGTCATGATCCTCCCTAATAAAAATAACTTGACAAATATGTCAACAACAACCAACACTGTGTAAAATAAGTAATAACCAAAGTGTGGCTTTATCACAAAGACCTATATACTCAAATACAATACCACACTTGCCTGAGACAGCTAGACTCACCAGCACCTACTCTGAACAGATACAGCAAGCACCAACGATATCCCATTAAAAGGAAAAACAAAATAAAATCACGCATAAGATCACACATGTCACATCATGCACAACTATAAGCATGATTTTACACACAATAAAACATATGCTAAATATGCTTCTAATATTACACCATTTACAAAAATACATATGCAACTACACAAACAGCAGGTCTACCCCTGACAAAACTGCAAGCAGGAGTCACAGCAAAGGAATCAAAAGCTTTGAACTAAAATAAAAAGTGTGAATAAAACATTTTGATTACAAATGCAAATAATGCCTCAGTCTAAAAATACCCTGCCACCAAACATTCAGAAGCTTTCCCTGGTGACTAGTGATTTTCTGCACTCCTTCGGGAAGATAGGCCTAACATAAAGAGGGTAATCTGCCCCCAACAGGTGCAGAAACGGCCACAATTGATGCCCTCCACAGGGGAGTGACCCTTGCGCAAGGTGCTGCCCCCACCCAAATAAAAAACAAACATCCAAGAAATAACCCCTAGTGCCTAGTGGTTTCTATCCCCCCCCCCCTTGGAGGCAGAGGGGCCTAACATAAAGAGGCCGATCTGCCCCGATGGGGGGCAAAAACCGCCAAAATGAATGGCCCCAAAAGGGATGTGACCCTTGCCCAAGAGGCCACCCCCAACAAAAAACAAACATACGCAAAATAATCCCTTGGTACCTAGTGGTTTCTGCCCCTCTTGCGGGCAGATGGGCCTAACATAAATAGGCAGATCTGCCCCCATGGGGAGCAGAAACGGCAAAACTTAATGACCCCCCAAAGGGGGCTGACCCTTGCCAAAGTGTTTCCCCCAAAACAAAACAAAAAAAACATACACAAAATAATCCCTGGTTCCTAGTGCTTTCTCCCCTCCTTGGGGACAGATGGGCTTAACGTTAATTGTCCGATCTGCCCCCAAGGGCAGCAGAAACGGCCAAAATAAATACTCTCCCAAAGGGGAGCGACCCTTGCCCAAGGGGTCACTCTCTCCACAGAAAATGTAAATGTTACTTTCTCTAGGCCACACAAAGCAGCCCTAGGACCAACCAGAAGGGCCTCCTGCATTCCAGCTCTGAAGAGCAAAACTCCATCTTTAGAAATGCTTGAAACAGGTAAACCTGTCCTGGTGTCTTGTGTGCAAGGCCCCAAGAGACTTAGGGCTTGATTTAGAATGCAACAGGTGGGTTACTCCGTCACAATGGTGATGAATATCTCATCCACTGAAATCTAAATCCAATTATGTCCTATGGGATTTAGATTTCAATTGACAGGATATCTGTCACTGTTGTGACGGATTAACCAGTCCGCTGAGTTCTAAATCAGGCCCTTAGGCTTGTATTTTTGTAAACCACTACAGGAAGGCTGCTGTGCCTCCTGTAGCACTCAAAACATATCCAAACAATGATGGTTGTGCCCCTGCACATTGTAAGGCCTCCACAACCAGTGGAAAGTATGCAACCGTCTACTATAGAATTTGCAGATTTCACCAAAAAAATGTTTTTTGCTCATGCAAAGGTTAAATTGTCAACTTTAAGGTACTAAGGGCCAGGTGTATCAAGTTTCCCAATAACGATTACCAAATTGCGATTTTTTGAGAATTGCAATTATGTAATCGCTATTGGAATGTATGAAACTCCAGGAGCTTTATATAGCGATTCGCAAGGGCTCGCAAATGGACCTACCTCATTAATATTCATGAGGTAGATTGCAATTTGCGACCCATTGTGAATGACTACAATCACAGGGATGGTGGCCTGCTGGACTCAGCAGACCACCATGTCTGTGATTGCTTTTCAATAATGCAATCTTTTTTTTAAATGAAGCCCGTTTTCCTTAAAGGAAAACGGGAAGCGTTTAAAAAAGAAAAATGAAAAGTTTTCTTTTTTTTAAAACCACTGTCTGCTATTAAAAAATGTTTTCGCATTCATTCACAAAGGGGAAGGGGTCCTTTGCGAATAGGTTACCACCAATTTGAAATTGGTGGTAACTGAGATTGTTTTGCGACCGCATTCATGGTCAAAAAACAATCATACATACCTCTGCGATTCTGTATTAGGAAGGGACGCCCGTGACACACCCTTTCCTAATACCGAAGCGGTATTTAGTCGCAAATCCAATTTGCGATTCGGTAGCAAGTTACTGAAATGCAAATTGGATTTGATACATACCAAAATGTAGTTTTGTGATCGCAAACAGCCCATTGGTCCATTTGCGATCGCAAAACTGTTTGATACATCTGGCCCTAATTTCTGTATTTAGTTGTTAAACTTCTACTAATGAGGGGGGCTTTACCCAGAATGTAGTAATAATTATTAAAATGAGAAAATAACAAAATAATACAGCTTGTTACTATACCACCATCATGCTGAATAATTTGCCTTTTCTTGTCAAATAATTTTTGTTGCACAATTTGGGCCTCCATTGCTGCATGATTCTAGTGGCCCTGGTTATGACACCTAAACTTGCTCTTAATAGGAAATTAATATAACTAGTCACCTACAATAATTTGTTACTAGCTTGTTCACTGGAATTAGGTGATTCTGCGGCTGCAGTGTTTTCCGCAATGTTATGGATTTGCAGCATCTGCCACATAGCCCGTCATCTGCTGCATAATCTGCAGACTTTAACAAAAAAATTGTTTCTAGCTCAAACGGATTAAAAGTTACTAAAAACATAGCAACAGGTGTTAGGCCCTTTACAAAGATTGACTGGTCATCTTTTGTTTGCTTATTGCTGCATCTGGGTGTTAAACTGGTACTAATAAGGTGATTTGTTTGCCCTGACAGTGATAGCATCTGTAAAAATGACAATATAGTAAAACTATCACAAAACGTACTGCATTATGCGGCATGATTTGGCTTTTCTTGCCACAGAATTTAGTGAACCCTGCCGCATAATTTGGTCCTTCCCAGACACACAATTCTAGTGGCACTGGTTACTGGTGACTAGTGTTCTACAGTAAGCAAGACAGTGAGGCAGTTCATCCAGAGTAGTGCGGTCGGGATGAGTGCGGTGGTCTTGGGTCTTTGAGAGAGGCTTTCTTGTGCATCTGCTACCTGGAAGGTGGCCATGAGGACCTGTGGAGGGCGCTGTTACAGGATGTGTTGGAGGGCTCCCTCCCAAGCTGTCACTTGGTCTGGACACGCTTCACAGTTGAAGCCAGAGAGAGAAGTACCTAGGAGGCAGTCTGCCGGCAGTGTGTCCCTCCATCATGTCTTAGGGTGAAGGGCTGCACTGTGATTTCCTGACACTTTGAAAGTCATGCCAGAAAAAAACAAAATATTGAGTCCCAGAGCCCCTGACCCCCGCCCTGCATTCTTTCTACTTCCATGGCCAAATAAAAACATAAGAGGCGCTTGACACAGGACCATCGCATTTGCACCTGTCCAAACAGAGCTCCTTGCCTAGAAAAGTACAAATGAGTTGGAGAGATCACCGTAAAAAAATAGAATAACTCAATGGCTTAATGTACCTGTTGTATGTGTCTGTGTAATCGGAGGCTCCCAGGTTTGCATAACTGGGGTGAATACATAACAGTCCTGTGTCCACATTTCTTCGCATAAAAGTGTTAAGCAGCAGTTTCAGAGCTAGGAGATCCGATTCCACTTGATTGGATCGAGTGATCTTCTGTGCCCTAGTTCTCTTACCCTCTGTAAAATAACTGGGAATGTTCATACGCCATGTCCTTTACATTGCCCAGCATGCACGAAACGTTAATCTGTTCATTCAGAATCACAGACAGGATGCGAGATACCATGTATTATAAGGCTTAAAGTACCCAAAATTGTGCATCAACAGGAATTTGCATAAATACCTTTGAATTCCTTGACCTTAGAAAGGCCTATGTGACATCCTTATATTTGTCCATTTGAGTTCATTTTATCCCATTTATAATATATATTGTCTATATTTCACACAACATAGGTTACATTAGTGCAAGTACCAAGTATATTGAATGGATGATTTGTAACATTTACCTACTGCCTCGTGTCGTACAACAGAAACTACTAAAATGTAACGACCTGAAGACCAGAATTTTTAAGGCCTTCCTAAATTTCAATAAGAAACTTAAAGATCTTAGTGAAATTAACAAATCTTTCCAATATTCAGCAGTTGCTACAAAGAAAGGCAGTAATATGGTTTATAGAGAAAAAAAATATTGGTATAAGAGAAGGTTTTTAATTTAAAAGAAACTTATGCACTAAGCAGAAACGTTGAAAAAGAGAACCAGACCAGGAAGCCAATGCAGCGTGACTATTCTGCTGTCAGAGTTAAGCACCAATGTGCTGATTTTGGACGAACTAAAGTTTGTTTAACACCATACCAGCAGTGCTTAATTTGAGCCGGTGGGGGGCACCGGCACTTATTTGTGGGGGCCGGCACTTCTTTTATTTAGCATCAGGCATTTACTGCGAGCAAAATACACTAATGGAAAATACGCAGGAAGAGAAAGACTGAAAACGTCACAAAGGGAGAAAGCAGAAAGCTGCAAGAGTGAGCTGGAGGGGCAGGGAGTGGCTGTAAATGGATTAAAAAGGCCCAAGATGGCTTCAGGATTACGCTGCCTCAGTATTCCGTGATCATACATTTAATTGGAGCAGCTGCGCGTTTCAGAGGAAAGCTCTGAGCACTGGCTCGTTTTTATTTACAAATTAACCACTGCGTACCAGGTAACTTCAAACAGATGATGTTATGGCTATCTAAGAGCGCCAAGATTAATGCACTGAGAATATGACTTTGGTGGGAAAAAAAGACAAGATGCATAATCCTCTTGAGCGTCCGAATGTGTATATCATGAAAATCTGCATGGGACTGACCCTTGAAGACCTATGTTCATGATATACACATAGCATAATAATATATACAGTAAATCAACCTGGGACATCCCAGGCCTACAGACTGAGTTAGGGTGTATTTCAGTCCTGTAGCAAACAATTACTGGTCCTTACAAAAGTTCTTGTTATCCCATCTGGCAAGTGGATTAATTGGCTAAAAATCCTAGGCGCTGAAGTTGTGGAAGGGATAAGCATGTACGTTAGATCATACCTGCAGATATTTTCCACGTCAGACACAGTTGCTTGCTCATTTTTTGTAGCTGTTGACTCCCCATCTGTGACTTACTTTAAAGTAATCTTGTCACTAACAAAACCTTTTGCTGGTTAGATTATTACCGCCTCATAGGTGCCCTCATCCCAGTCCTTAATAATAACATCAGAGGCTATGCATAGACAGCAGTAATGAATATCCGGCCAGTTCTAACAGTGCAGTATATAAACTGGTGTACTCATGGTAAGAATGGTTTCCCCTTATCCGGAGCGGAGTGAAAAACTTGGGGGAGATGGGGATCAGGTTGGGATGAGCTGGCAGGCAGGTCCATGTGGAGAGGGAGCACCAGGGTGAATGCTGGGGGAGGGGGCTAGCACAGAGGTAGTGGGATATTAGAGAATGGGGCTCCTGGAATATACATGATCTTCAGAGGGGTGTGAAAGGGGATGGAATCAGGACCAGAGCCGGGAGAGAGTAGGTGGAATGGAGAGGCTTGAATGTAGAGATGGGTGTCATTTCTGTCAGCCTAGGTGTTTAGATTGTGTCAAGGTAGTGCAGGTTGGTGTAGTTCGGGGGAAAGTCATTGTTGCTCATAATCTGTAGGAATTGAATAAGAAGCATGTCACATTCGGAAAAGATGGGGTGTTTATGAAGATGGCGGACCTCCTCGTAGCTTAGAACCTCCTCCACCACCCATTTTCACATTGCACCATGCCAGGCAGCGACCAGGGGAGCCCAGGCGGCCCTCCATGAGAGCGTGAGTGCCCTTTTGGCCATAAGAAGCGCTATGGCTGCAAAGCCTGTCCGTACATTTTGCTGTTTCCTACCTTTAAACATTCATGCTGGACTTTCCTACCCAAATAGGTTTGGTGGGAGTTGTAGTAGAGGGGTGGCTGCCTCTTGGGCAGAGGCCAGAGGGCCATCCTTACTACTTGTGACACTGGTACTTGGGGCCATATTTATACTTTTTGACGCACAACTGCGCCAACGCAGTTGTGCGTAAAAAATTTTAACGCCGGCTAACGCCATTCTAAAGCACCATGCGGGCGCCTTATTTATTGAATGACGTTAGCCGGCGCAGCTGACTGGTGTGCGTCAAAAAAAATGACCCACACCAGGCAGCGCCGGCGTAGGGGAAAATGGAGCTTGGGCGTCAAAAAATGGGGCGTCAGGTCTGAGGCAAAATATTGGCCTCAACCCGATTTGCGCCATTTTTTTGACTCCCAACCCCCATTGAAATGACTCCTGTCTTAGCACAGACAGTAGTCATGCCCCCTTGCCCAATGGCCATGCCCAGGGGACTTCTGTCCCCTGGGCATGGTCATTGGGCATAGTGGCATGTAGGGGGGCACAAATCAGGCCCCCCTATGCCACAAAAAAATATATATATATACTTACCTGAACTTACCTTAAGTTCCCTGGGATGGGTCCCTCCATCCCTGGGCGTCCTCCTGGGGTGGGCAAGGGTGGCAGGGGGTGTCCCTGGGGGCATGGGAGGGCACCTCTGGGCTCCTTCCGAGCCCACAGGTCCCTTAACGCCTGCCCTGACCAGGCGTTAAAAAATGACGCAAAAGCGGCTGGACGTCATTTTTTCAGGCCCGCCCACTCCCGTGCGTCATTTTTGCACGGGAGTTTAAATAAGGCGCACATGCCTTAGAGTCATTTTTTAGAAGGGAAAGCCTACCTTGCATATCATTAACGCAAGGTAGGTGTCCACGCTAAAAAATGATGCAAACTCCAAGATCTTTGGCGCTAGACGGGTCTAACGCCAAATTATAAATATGGAGTTAGCTTTGCGTCGGATTTGCGTCAAAACAAACGACGCAAATCCGGCGCAAACAGAGTATAAATATGCCCCTTGGTCTTCTCCTTCCACGTTTGTTTCACACCTCTGGCTGGAGGTGGGTTCCCCGAGGTAGCATTGGGAGAGTTCAGTAGCTGCATTCTGTTTTCTGTACTATCCAGAGGAACTCAACAAACACGTTTTAGGTTGTTTGTATATTTGCAGAAATACCTTTAGGTGTTCTGCCATCTTTCTCCAGTTGTTTTCTTTCTTTCACAGTGCATAACTGTTCTTGGTCATGTCCTCATATTAGTAAGTACTAAGAAAAGGGAGAGGGTGAGAAGGTAATGCTTCAAGTACTTAACAGTAATTTAATTACTCTGAATCCATCTTTCTTGTCGCAGCCCATACGTGGCTGGACGTATGACTGGCTTTAACACTAGCATAGTCTACTCAGGAGTTGTCGATGGTGGGTAACTGGGTTATATGTCTCTTTTAGAAGACGTTTTTGTTTGGTTTTCATTTCGGTGGTCGGCAGATTACTGTCAATGTGGTGCAGTAGTGAAACTATGGGCAAGTAATTGAAGCACTATTCGTTCAGGTGTGGAGTTCTCTCTGCACTTGACCTCACAGCATGAAAATGTGCTGTTTCCACTAGTGTGAGGTAACACAAGAGATCATCTTGAACTCATTTGGTACATGCACATCGCTCAGCGACAAAGAAAAGAACCTTCCAGAAAGGCAGTCCCTCCCTTTGCGGAATTCAATTGGCAGACAACCCATACTCTCTAATTTCCACCCAGTTTTACGGTTCACTGCTTTCCCCTCTTGCAGGCGTGTGTGTTTTTCAGACTGCAGTGATGTGACATTGCTTCCTACACCCCTTGAGCCCCCTGACGCCCTCCGGTTGGAGCAGCCTCCAATGTGAGAGTGACGTGGATGCCCGCTCTGCCCCCCCCCCCCCCCCCAATTACTCGGTGTCAGGCCAACTCTACACTGAAAACCTGTTGACCTTTTCAGCGGGTGTTCACTTACTCAGGATGTGCAGGGGATGTCAAGACCGCCATTACAAATACGACATCATGGGATGATGAGAATGTGATGCGTGTGCAGCGATTCACCTACCTTATCTCATTCAGCAGCTGCGGTTTTGGGATAACTGAGAGGGAGACTTCACTTCCATTCAGGCAACGAGAGGAAAACAGATTAAAAAAAGTCTCGTTCGTATCTCGACTTTCATGAATGATAAACCGCCTAATGAGCGTGATTAGAAGTCATTGTTGGTGTTGGCGGAAGATCACACATTCCTCAGATTACAGAAGCGGCCGCCATCACTCCGTTCTTTAATTATCACACACTAAAGAGTAATTGACGGTTACCGAGGCTCACTTTAATGAGATGCTCCCTCGGAGCGCTTGATAGCAGTCCTTGCAGAGCAGCAGCAGCCTGCTGGGAGCTTTCATTAACATTAGAGTATGCTAGCTCTTAGGACTTTGGCTTAAAGAGGTTTTCGTTTAATATTTAAATGGTATTCCCTGTTAAAACACACTTTCAGAATTCTATCCACCTCGAGATGAGTAGTGAAAGAGAATGAAATCTTGTTTTGTCCCTCCTTGCTCACCTCTCAGTTTACCCTCATTGGAGGGCGTCTTCCCTTTCGACTAATCATCACCCTGTAAACAAGCAAAATGTCTCCCACAAGCTTCTTTCTTTTGGATCACTTGCCCTGAAAACCTTCCCCACCCGCTAATAATATGTGTAATTTCTATTCATTTCAATTAGGTCTGCCTCCAAAGCTGCTCAGTTTCCTCTTTCTGCGAGTCCCAAAAGGTCAAACGGTGGTGTATTAGGTTGATCCTTGGCCTAGGCCACCATTAAAGTGCCTCTCTTCCCTCCTTGAAAAAAGGCAGCCCATACAGGGCGTAAAAGCTGCCTCTACTTGTTATACCTAATTTCAATTTGTAAATTTGGCATGGGAAGTATTTACCACACCAGGTATATTTCTCACCTTGGCTTAATGGTATTTACCAGTGTGATAACTAACTCCCCCATCCTGCCCAACTTGTAATGACAGCCTTAACAAGAGAGTACTCTGTGGCTCCTGCTGGGATTCAGGCCTGTAGCCTTGAGCCTCAGAGCTATCAGACTAGCCTAATGAGCTCGACACAAGAGAACCAAGTATGATGTGAGCTGTATTCACCTCCTATTGTTCATACTCTGGCACAAAGAAAACACCTCTGGAGCACCTGAGCAGCACCCCTGGAGGACCAACCCATGGGTATCATACTACTAGAAACCTCTTGAATATTAGGTGGGAAGCCTGGTATCATTAACTCCACTTCATAAGCAGCACTGGCACATAAACGGGAGGTACCCCAGCACAGGATAGATGCTCTCATCATCTAAGTAAATATCACATTCATTCTCTAGTGCAGAGTATGCGATAGGCTGTTAACACTGCTGAGTATTATATCGCAGGGCAGTATTTAAAACGTGTGTTTTTCCCTTCGCATAGTATTTTCAAAGAGCATTTTTACTGGGTGAAAGGAAGCACACAGTATCAAACAGGCACTGCTACTCCTGTGACTGGAGTATTTGTGTGCTGGGCATCCAGTGCTTTCGGGACCAGCGTTTTCTTAAAAGTAACACACGCTCTTTGCCAGTCCAGAGATGAATTGCCCTAACTCTGGGTTACACCCGGAGTACTTGAATATTTCTAGGCCTTCTTCAGAACTGCGTTGAATAGCATTGATTTTGACCTATACAATTAGAAATTCTGCCGTAAACTACATAGTTGGCTGCATTTTGGCTCCGGTATTGCTTTTAGGGACGAAACCATATGTAGCTGGTAGGGTTCACTCTGTGCTCGCCCAGTGCAATGTGTTTCAGGAATGAAACATGAAAAGTGGTTTCCAGGACTGCTTTGGCTGTAGCATAGCTCTCGATTCATTAATGTAGGTATCCAGCACACAGTATCGTGCACGCGACTGTGCACACCTGTAGGACTAGAACCTTCTATAAATAGAAATATCGGTGAACATTTCCTAGAGTAGAACAACCCTTGTCCCTACTCATTTTACAACACACAGTGTTATACACAGTTGTAAGATTAAAACCTTATATAACTAGTGAATATCGGTGGAAATTCCATGAAGTGATACAACCCTTATTCCCTGCTGCTTTTACAATACACATTTTTCAATATTATGGATCCAGGGCCACAGTATGAATCAGGCGCACTGTTCATGTTTGTGTCATGGCGCACCTTTAGACGGGTGCGCTGGGCTCAAACATGAGCAGTGCTACTGATTACAATGTGAACTCAGGGCTGCCCTGAGGGCAATGTTCATGTGAAACATGGAACAACTGTTTTAATCAGCCGCTCCGTGTTTCAGTGTGCAGGTGGCACCCACCTACAATGTAGTGAGGGAACAGAGAGCCCCCTGCAGGAGGGTGCAGTGCCTACAGTGGGATGTGGGGAAGTACAGGGGACCCGCTTTGTCCTCTCCAGAGGTCCACACTCAGGGGCGCACTGACAGTGCGCCTACTGACAGCTTCTTTTCCTTTGCGCCCACGTCCATAATATGGCACTGAGGCAAAAAGATTCCCTCATTTGCATGTGGCCACGCTCTCATGCAAATGAGGGGATACCCTCTTGAGATAGAGCTGGCACTACATGTGCACCAGCGCTATCAGTATTACTGAAGGGTCTGCACAAGAGTCTGCGACCCCTTCTGTAATACCAAAGTGCTCTGGAGGAGGGGGCCTACAAAGTGGACACACACACCCGTTGTGTCTCTGGGGCACTTTGCGTGATATGGAGCCTGGTGTACATGCTGAATGGGTGCGACTAGCGAAGAACGTCTGATCAACAAAGAATGCGCTCTATAAGTGCATCATGCCCTATAGAAAGTGGAGCAAAGAAACATGGGGAACTACAGTGAGTGTAGTTGGTAAACACAGAGTGGCAGTTCGAACCGCTGCTCCCTGTTTCTCTGTAGAATGGCCCCTAACACTGAAGATTCCCACAAGGGAAGGCGCAATCTCATACCTTCTTCAAAGGTGGAGTGCAGAACACACATACAGAGAGAGATGCTGAACAGTGCCACATTGGTGGGTTCTTTGCACACGCTCGTGTGACCTGACATTGGAGGAGGGGGTAGGAATTCAACACGAGGTTTCTGTAGGTGACTTCATCCCATTGTGGAGGGGTAAATGTGAACATCCTGCAATTCCACATAGAAAATATATTTTTCCTTCAGCAAAACCTCTTTCCATACATCCTCACCAAGTTCAAGGGTGTTCTGTCCAGCTTTCCACCCTGGAAAGGAACTTACTCCTGCCCTCGAGAGAAGTAAATCAGTGGCCATTTCCAGGTTGAGACGTGGGTAGAGAGGCCTTTGTGAATACCCCTAAACTCACTTGTTTGTGGGTGTTTGCAAACCAACAAGACTGAACACAATTTGAAATACCGACTCCTAACCCCTTGTGTGATATATACACCTGCATAAAATTACACGTCGTGGGGCCCTGTTACAATTAAGGAAAACATTTTCTGACTGAAAGGTCACGATCTGTGAATACTTTGTAGTCTGAAACCCAGCTATTTGTGCATGTAAATCAAACTAACATGTGCAAAAGGCTTTTGTGAATCAGGCCGCCAGAACACAGTGGAGTGGTGGACACGGAATGAGCATGTGGTGTTTTGTAGAGGAATGACCTTTTCTTACCACTTTAAAGGGGCCATCCAGAACAGAGAAAACAACAGTTCTCTTTACCAGGTTCTGCCTCACCAGCAATCACCAACAAGGAGGATTCTAGCATGTTACTTTGTTAAAAGACGCAGCTTTTCTGAAATCCATCACTGGATGGCCTCTTTAAGGCTGGAGCCTCAGTGATTTAAGCTTGATGTTTTTGGCTTCAGCTATGGAGCATCAGGAGGTGTCAGAAGAGAAGGGTTTTTAGTTTCAGATATTTTCTGACTTTTACTGGTGATGGACCTAGCTTGATGAGGGCGTGCGCTGGTGGAAAAGGATTGCCTTTTTTTCATTACCAGCTAGTTTTTTACTTCAGTTAGTAGACCTTTTCCAAGAGATTGGCTATATTTTCAGTAAGGTTAGGAGACTTTCTGCTGACTTTAACCTTGGTAGATCACACAACAGGTTTTGAACAACCTGTAAATTTCTTCTGTAATCAGTTAAACTTCTACTTGGATATGGGAGCTGTGATCATACTTTTGTTTGTTATTTATCAATCATGCTATTGGATTTATGCTTACCTGCGAGAGAGTAAGAGAGTGAGTGACAAGCAGGGGGTAAGAAGGAGGCCCTGGTAGACATAATGAGGCAGTTACCAGTCAGGGTAAAGTGGCTGGGGGGAGAGCACAAAACAAAAACACAATACTAATTTAAAAAAAGTACCTGCCACTTGCCACATCGCCGCAGCATTGCCGCCTCATCGCTGCTCTTTTGGCTCCACTCACTGCAGGCACAGGCTCCCAGACTGCCCTGGGGCCAATCCTAACACTGCTCTCATGCTGCTGGCAGCATGAGAGCAGCGTCAGAGTAGGCCCGAGCGCCTTCGATTTGTGCTCCCAGACACACTGGGAGCATGTGCACGCTGTCTACAACCCGGCAACGCAGCTCAGGTTGGAGGCAGCTCAGTGTGCATGTCAGTTTGGCCGGCCAGACCCACATGCACACTGACAACAGTGCACACCACTCTTCCTCGTGCCTGTCATCCACCATGGTCCCACTCCCTAGAAAAATAAAACAATAAGAAACATTGTTTATTATTTGTTTTCTTTTTCAAGTTTTGCAGCTGCTGGCGGCGGGAGGTGGGTGTGTGATGCTCCTTCGCCATAGCGGAGGAGCCGCTGCTGGCGGTTGTTCTGTCTGTACCAAGGGTCTTATTTAGAGTTTGGCGGACGGATTACTCCATCACAAATGTGATGGATATCCCATCCGCGTTATTACAACTGCCTTATATCTTATGGCACTTAAAATAGGGGGGAAGGGACACCCATCATGTAAACCGTCCACAAAACTGTAAGTGTAGAAATCAATAAGGAAGTCAACGAGTGAGGCACAGGGCTAGGAGCGGGAAACTTGGGAGCACCTGGGGTCTTGGATAGCTATTGATAAAATAGGTCAATTTGGTTATGATTAAGTTTAGGTTGAGCTAAACGGTTGGTATCCAAGTTTGAATGAAAGAGAAAAGCATGATCTTATGCGCTGGGTTTCATGCACCAATGATGTGTTAGGAATCGCCCCATCATGTTGGTGTATTACGGTGTGGTTAATTGCTTTGATAAGTAGAAGTTATGCATTCCTTGAACTAGAAACTACGCCAGTCATGTCAGAGGTTCAGTATTAAAATATCTTTCTGCTTTCCAGTTTTGCTAACAAGTCACATCACAGTGCTCTTTTGCAGTTTATTTTCATTTGAGAAAATTTGAGGATCTGTCCATTCTGTTGACTTGGACCATTTTCAAATTTACAAAGCATGTCCACTGTGTAGAGGTTGTGCACACAATAGAGCGGCAGTGTGCATCCTATGAATCAAACTCAATATTCTCAGGCTAATAGGTCCTTGGATCTTCAATTCATCAAATGGTCCAATTTTAGGTCGAGCGCGCAAGCGTGCTGACCTGTTGTAATCTATTTGTGGGCTTTTAACCACGACCATCATTATTACTTGTTTGTGGGCTCGCCTTTCAAAAATCCTTTGATATCATTGGTAAATGCTTTAGGTTTTTCTCTCCTTGAAGCAGTTTTGTTACCGCCTTGGCCATCGAACCTGTTATATGGATAATTGCACTTCTGCTGATAAGTTTGACTGCATGCACAGTTCTTTTCCCTTTAGTGCCTCTCCTTTGAGCGCATGCTCATGGCGGCACTGATGCTTTGAATTGGCTCGCTTATGTCAACTGTTTTACTTTTCATTTTCAATTTTTGTGGCAAGAAAAGTCCAGTTAGGAATTTACAACACTAATAGTTCTAACTCGAGCAAACGTGAGACCCATTACGTTGCATATGCTTGTTTGAAAGGTCTTTGGGCCTGATTCACAAAGGAAAATTTACACTTTTGTGTAAATTTACCTTTTTTTAGTATTCGCAAACTACGAGTTAATAATAAGTTTACGACTATCAAGACTCAGCAGTAGTAAAACTACTATTAACTCATCGTTTGTGAATACCAGAACAAAATTGTAAGCTTACACAAAAGTGTAACTCCGCGGTCGTAAACTTACTATTAACTCGTAGCTTGTGAATACCAAAAACAAATGAACTTACAAAAAAGTGTAAGTTTTCCTTTTTGGATGAGATCCTATGTATTTAGAAAATTTGCCTGCAAACATGTATAAGCCCCTCCACCCCAACCCTTGCTTCCATTCATTTTACCTTTACCTTTTGTTTCCTTTTATCGAACCAGTCTGTAGCCAGAGGGATCACCCTTTTCTCTTCAGCACCTGCTTGTAACATCTGTGTGTCTGTGTAACCAAAGGTCAACCAGTTCAAACTCTTACAAGGTCAAGACAGTCTTTCAACCTTCTTGGGTAGATAAAAGGCCTGTCAGTGACAATTGTGTAATGATAGCTCCAGGAGCTTTTGAGACCTTGTGATAGAGGCACTGCAAACGTTCAAAGTTAGCGTTTCCTAATTTCATAAATCTTTCTGAATGCTGCCACTCGGGAGGCCATCATGATCTTGGGCCATGAAACAGAGAGCAGCAGACAGTCGGACACAAACTCTCCGGCTGAAGGACAGCATCAAAATTCAAGTTTTTATATTTTCAGGGTTTACCCTAAAAGGTACGAAAACATACGCGTTTTAAAATAAAGTTAATTGGCCTAATCTATTCTAGGCATGTGATTTTTTTATTACACTCGTGAAATTCGTGATTTTTTTTTCCACTTGGCTGCACGATTTTGGAGAATTTTGTTCTGTGCAAGACCGACTTCTAACAAAATATGTTTTGCAGAAGCATGAAATATCCCTAGAGACATGTTCTCCTCAAACCAGTCCATTTGCTTGTACCTCGCTTGACTTTTGAATGTGAGGTATCCCCGTGCGCTAAGTTTAATGCAAAATACCACTAAATGTCTTGTCATCTAATTTTGTGAAATTGTGTGACAGATAATTTCACAGGGTCTCTTCCTCACCACCTTCAATGACCTCAGTACAGATAACCTTCCTTGGGAAGCCACTGAGACATTGTTCCTAGAAGTCTTGCATTGTCTCATGCACACTAAACAGAAGGGTCAGCTCCAGGTGCGTGGGAAAAATACATGTTGCTCCCTTTTCTCCAAGCCTCCACTTCCGCTTTCCATCGCCATCAAAAAAAAAAACTGAGTTGAAAAGGCTTTTCAATTCATAGGATATTTTTGTACCATTTTTATACCCCTACTGCAGAAAACCATGGCTTAGAAAAGGTGCCACTTGCCCCATGGAAGGAAGAAGAAATCCCCCCTCCTGCTGCATGTAAAAGAAAAAGAAAGCCTTAATCAGAGTGAAGAGCCAGTCGGACTGGCATACAGGGCAGTCAGTCTGTACCTGATGAGTTGGTCTGACAGATCAGTGTATGGGCCAGTTTTGTTTTTTAGCAGTTTGTAGGCCTGTTTTATGGCCAGGTGGGTCGGTTACTAATAATGATTTCCCTGATATTACCACAAGCATTGCCTGTAGCAAACACAAATGCATGCAGTCTCCCATATCTTGCAAAATAACCATACAGCATGTCTTTAACTTAAAATAATTCAAAACTGACCTCATTTGCAATTATGGGCCACCTTTTAAGTTGAAGCCTACCAGACAGCATAGCTGTCTAGTTCTGGTTTGCTAACCACTTATTGGGGACATTAGGAAAATTTCCCAGGGAATGCATTCCGCCCATTGCTTATCATTGGCTTTGTGTTTTGTAACTCACATTTGCTTGCTTTCTATTTGGTGGCTATATTTGTTTTTAGCTGTCCAGACTGAGTTTGTCCCTTCTCTTGCCCAAACCATGTTTACTGTATTTTTCCACCAGTACCGGATTTCTGTAAATAGGCCTTTAAATATTTTTCTTATCTTGTCACATTTGTTGTGCATTCAAAGACAGAGGTCAAATGTCAGGTTCTGTCTTCCAGAGAGCTTGGTGTTTACTTTTCTTTCTCTGACTTCAAAGTGAGAGGATTTATGTGACAATCATGCTGGCTACTGGGGGTGTGCTTGAGGAAGGCTGTACAATGTTATTTCTTTTTTCTAGCACGCAACACAATTTAAATATCTGTAAACAAATTGTGCTAATATTTCAGATTATATCAGAATTATAAAAGCACAAATTAAGCACTTTTTTTGGTACTTCTGAAGTGTGGTGGAAACAAATATTTTAATACGATCAAAACAAATCAATACGCTAGGTGATGACATTTCCACACATTATAGTTTGTGTGCTGTATACATTTATAAGTAAAACTGAATGTCTGTGCAAAGGTAATGGTCATTTTAATTGAAGCTGTGCTGTCTATAATGACAGGGCACTACCACACCATGCATACCCCCCTTTACCTCACTCCACTCTACTATGCATCAATCCACACTAATCCACTCCAGACTGTGTCACTGCATTCTAATCTGCACCACCCCACTCTACACCACTCCATTCTGCACTTCTGTGATCTACACCACCACTCCACTCTATGCCAATGCACTCTATCCCAAACTACTCTACTATTCATCACTGCACTCCTTCCCACTGCACCCTACACCAATGCAGTCTACTCTGTTTCTCTCCACTCTACGCCATTACACTTCATGCCAATCCAGTTTATGTCACTTTAATCTACTCTGTACTCTACGCCTCTCTACACCACTGTACTCTACCATGCACCCCTCCACTCTACTCTGAAACAATCTACTGTACGTCAGTGCCATCAGCGCCACCACACTCAGCTCCTCTCTACTCTGTGACTCTCCACTCTGCGCCACTGCACTCTACTTTACATCACCCCACTCTGTGTCAATGCACTCTGCACCACTTTACTCAAACCCAGTGCACTCTACACCACTGTGATCTATGCCAATCTACTCTTCACCACGGCAATCTCTGCTGCACCACAGTACTCGACACCACTGCTTTCTATGACACTCTACTCTGCACCACTCTATGCCACTGCACTCACACCAATGCACTCTATGACACTGTACTATACACCACTGCACTCTACTACAATCTACTCTGTAACATTGCACTCACTGCAATTGAACTCTATGCCACTGCGCTCTATTCTGCACCACTCTATGCATTTACGCCAATGCCCTCTACATTGCTACACTCTACACCACTACACTCTGCATCACTCCACTCTAGACTACTGCAATTTACTTTTCTCTGCACCACTTCACTCTACTCTGAACCCCTCTACTCTATGCCACTCTACTGCACTCTACCTCAAAATACTGTGGTCTACTACCTTTTAAGCCACTCTACTCTGCATTGCTCTGCACACTGCCACTGCAGTCTACGCTAATACAATCTAAGCCACTCTAATCTGCTCTGCACCACCACACTCTGCCACTGCACTCTATGCCACTGCACTCCACAACATTGCACTTTACTCCGAAACAATCTACTGTATGCCACTGCATTCTACGCTACTCTATTCCACTCTGTGCCATTCCATTCTACACCACTCCACTCTACAACACTGCAGTCTATTCTGTGCCATTCCAGTCCACGCCACTCTATTCTACGCTGCTCAACTCAACTCAACTCTACAACTCTGTGCTCTGCAACACTGCACTCTTCGCCATTCTACTCTGCACCACTCTACTCTGTGCCACCCTAGTCTAGGCCACTCAACTCTACTCTGCACCACTCTACTATGTGCCACTCCACTCTATGCCACTTTACTCTGCAACACTGCACTCTGTGTCACTGCACACTATACCAGTACACTCTACGCCTCTGCTCTATACTACTGCACTCTACCCAACACCAATCCACTCTACCCTGCACCACTCCAGTATAGGCCACTTCTCTCTACTCTGAAACAATCCACTTTACAATTGATCCATGCTGGTGACCGGATGGCCCACCAGTCCCAGGATGCACTGCTCCTCAGATTTCAACAGTGTACTTCTGTAGTAAACACTTTCTTCCATTTTCAAATCATGTTTAATCCATATTACTCCAAAGTCTTTAAACACAATGAAACAGTAACGTCCACAAGTTTTCATATTTTCACATTTAGTTTCATCTTAAAAGTTCCAACATGCGGAGAACGTAAACAAGATTGCTTGCAGCATGATTCCTCAAATTGTGGCAATCCACATACGTCAAGTGTACATAAAAACCCAATGCATTTTAGGACAGATCCCTTCCACAGAGGTAATTGAAATATACATAGAAAAAGATTCTATGAAACTACACTCTGTGCATCATGGCTCTGACAACTATCTACTTTACACCACAGTACTCTACCCTACTCTGCTGCACTCTGCGTCACTCCACTCTATGCCACTGCACTCTGTGCTTCTCTACTCTGCACCAGTCTACTTTAAGCCATTGTGCTCTGCTCCACTGCTCAATGCCACTTCACTCTCCCCTGAATTCACTGTTCTCTCCCCTGCACCACTTCACTCTATGCCACTTCACTCTACTTTGAAACAATCTACTCTACACCACTGCACTTTATGCCACTGAACTCTGTGCCACTCTGCACCACTCTATGCCGCTCCACATCACTGCACTCTTTCCACTGCACTCTATGCTGCACCACTCTATTCTGCACCGATCTACTCTACCCCTCTACCCTCTATGGTACTCTGCTCTATACCACTGCACTTTGTGTCAATGCACTCAACACCCCTTTACTCAAAGCCAATGCACTCTGTGCCACTGCACTGTATACCAACTGCTTTGCACCACTGCACTCTATGCCAGTATACTCTTCTCTTCAACACTCGATTTAACCGCACTCTATGCTACTGCACACTATGCCACTGCATGCTGTGCAACTATATTCTACTCTGCACCACCGTACTCTGTGCCAGTTTACTTTATGCAGCTCTACTCTACGCCACTGCGCTCAGTGCCATGGCTCTGTATGACACTTAACTCTACAAGACTGAACTCTCCACCACTGAACTCAACGCCACTCAACTCTGCACCACTGTACGCTATGCCACTACATGCTTTGCCACTGTACACCATTCCACTCTGTCACTGCACTCTTTGCCACTCTATTCTACTCTGCACCACTCTACACTGCCCCTCTCAGCTCTGCGCCACTGCACTCTATGTCACTGCATGCTCCGTCACTCCACGCTATGCCACTCTACACTTTTGTGTTCTATATCACTGCACACTATGGGGGTCATTCTGACCCTGGCAGTAAAATCCGCCAGGGCCAACGACCGCGGGAGCACCGCCAACAGGCTGGCGGTGCTCCCTTGGGCATTCTGACCGCGGCGGTACAGCCGCGGTCAGAAACGGAAAACCGGCGGTGTACCGCCGGTTCTCCGCTGCCCTGGGGAATCCTCCATGGCGGCGCAGCTTGCTGCGCCGCCATGGGGATTCCGACCCCCATACCGCCATCCTGTTCCTGGCGGTTTTGGCCGCCAGGCAGAGGATGGCAGTATGGGGTGTCGTGGGGCCCCCGTAACAGGACCCCACCAAGATTTTCAGTGTCTGCCATGCAGACACTGAAAATCGCGACGGGTGCTACTGCACCCGTCGCACCCCTTCCACTCCGCCGGCTCCATTCGGAGCCGGCATCCTCATGGAAGGGTGTTTCCCGCTGGGCTGGCGGGTGACCTTCTGGCGGTCGTCCGCCAGCCCAGCGGGAAACCCAGAATAACCGCGGCGGTCTTTTGACCGCACAGCGGTATTCTGCCGGCGGGACTTTGGCGGGCGGCCTCCGCCGCCCGCCAAAGTCAGAATGACCCCCTATGTCACTATTCGACTCTGCACCACTGTACTCTAAGCCACTGCTGTCGGCACCACTCGACTCTGATCCACTTTATGCCACTGCACTCGGTGCCACTGCACTCTACGCAACTGCAATCTATGCCACTGCACTCAACTCTTCTCTACTCAGCTTTACACCACTCTACTGCACTCTATGCCAATGAACTCTACACCACTACACTTTGCATCACTCCACGCCACTCTAAACTATTCTGCACACTGCACTACATGCCATTTTACTCTATATCACTGTACTCTTCACCTCTAAACTCCACCTTGCACCACTCTACCCTGAAGCACCCTACTCTGCATCTCTTCAGTCTACTCTGAAACAATCTACTCTATACCATTGCACTCTGCTCTGCACCATTCTACTATACGCCACTGCACTCTACACTACTGTACTCAAAATCAATGCACTCCACGCTACTGCACTCTATGCCAATCAACTCTGCACCACTGTAATTTACTCCACTTCGCTCTACGCAGTTAAACTCTACTTCGCTCTATGACAATCTTCTCCACTTTATGCTACTCCTCTCTACAGCACAAAACTTCCTTCTATGCCACTCCACAACACAACTCCACCCCACCACCCCCTATGCAACTCCCTCTATGCCACTCCAAGCCAGTTTACTGCACCTAATCTATAACACACTACACCACTTTATTCAACTTTGTCACTCCATTCCACTCTATTCCACTCCACTCTACGAAACTCTAAGCCACTCCATCCTACTCTACACCTCTCGACTCTACAGCAATCTACTACACTCTATGCCATTCCACTTTCCTACCCTATTTCACTCTATGCCACTCTACGACATTCTACTCTCCTCTACGCCACTCTACTGTACAACGCTCCACTCTATGCAACACCTTCTATGCCACTCCACTCTACACTACACTACGACACTCTATGCCACTTCACTCTATGACACGCTAGTCCACTCTGACGCTCAACGCCACTCATCTCTACTCCACTTTATGCTCTTCCACTCCAAGACACTCTAACTCCCTCCACAACACTCCTCAACACTCTATGCCACTGCATGATACTCCACTTCACTCCATTCAATTCTACTTTACACCACTCTACACCACTCCACGTCACTCCTTAACACTCCACTCCTCTCCTCCTTATGACGTTCCACTCCACGTCGCTCTCCTTTACCCCACTAACTTTTAGCCATGCTGAACAAAAGCTACGCTGATTTACAACGTGGGTAAAAGCATATTTGCAAAGCCAATAGCTCTTGCATAGGTGAAACCTATTGGCTTTGCCAATGCTTGTTTGGCTATGTAGTTCTCTAATGGGGCTACTTTTCTTTTGGGTTCCATGCCTTTTTTTGGAGCGTGTGAAGAGGGCAAATCGTGGGCCCCAGTGCCACTCCCACTGCTGCACCGTTGCTGGTTACTTTCATGGAACAAACAAACCTACTTTTAGGCTTTCCAGTGCAGATGGCTATTTCTCTTTTTTTGTAACGATGCAGTACAAATATATGTTTATGCCATTTGTTGTAGTTAGAGTGTTTAAGCAAGCACTGCACTGGAGGCATCTAGGACTAAAGAAGTAAAAGTACTCTGTTAAGTGGAGCAAAAAATGAAACTTAAAATTAAAATTGAAACAGAGCAAAATGAAAACAATGGATTATAAAATAAAATAAATTGTAAACTACTCCAGTTTTGCACTGTCTGCAGTTTGATATCTCTAGCTGAGCCCAGCCTCACAGCTGATTCCTTATCCCGTTAACTATGGATTTACCTCTGTACTTTTATTCTTCTTAAAATCATAGAATAACAAATCACTTGACCTCCTTCCACACTAGTTATAATCTGCTTGACACACCTCAGTTCTGGATTCCCGGTATTGCACGCCCACGAGACTGCACTCTCATACTTCATGCAATGGCAGTGCAATAACTTCCACACTTGAGTGTTTACCAGAGGATTCAGGGGTTGGGTTGTGGTGGCCATGCAGCCTTTAGTAACACCTGGGCGAAACCAGGAAAGTCTAGTGTATGATTGTATTGATGACAACCTGTCTGTGTAACTATTTAAGTGCAGTAATCGCAAGAATGGTAAACGGGCTCAAAAGGTGGGAAAATATGAGCAACAAGGAAATAATTAGAATTATTTAACTGGTGCAGTGGTATTATCCGAGAACAAAATTACTTCCCTGTGTGCCCGACTAATGACAAGGACCGTCGATTTCAAAGTCTGCAGAGGAGGAAGAGAAACAAAGCCTAGCCTCCAAAAGGAAATAGCAGCTCAGAAAATAAGACTGTCTGATTTCCCCATGTACCGTTTTATGCAGGTTCCATATAGTGAGGTCAGTGTTTTGTGGATATTGTTCATGTGCTTTTCCTGGACTTGTGCTTTAGTGCTATTTGAATGAACCATTCTGTTTTGAAAGTGGCTCCTGCATTCAAAATGATTAAAGATGGTGTTGCAACGATTGTGTGCCTGTGTCTGGCATACAATCGCCCAACAATTTTTATAATTATTTATGTTCTGCATTTTCCTATTTTAAATATATATAAAATAAACATATCCCCTCTTCTCTGTGGTTAATTTTGCTTAACAATGAGTACAGGTGATCAGCAGACATACCAAGCAAGGACTTCTTGCGCTGTGGATCGTCAGACTCTTACCTTCTCAATAAGTGTGAGGAAGCCGGATTCTGGTCCGTCTTCATAGGACAAGATCGATCAGATCCGTACCCAGCAGGTAACAGCTTCTGGTGAAGTCAAAGACCTTCTGGTCTGCTGGCCCAGGTTGCGGCGGAAGGGAAGCCTGATGTACAAGCTTCACATGCTTCCATTTCAGTGGCTAGTGGGTTTACAGAGAAGATCAGGTATTTGGTGTATGCCTTTTCCCTGGAGGTATGAGGAATGGAGCCACCTGGTCAATGCCATCAGGAATAACACCACACCATGTATGAAGAGTCATATGGGTAGGAGTTAAGCCCAAAAGGTCTAGGTGGTGTTTGCAATCCATGGAGAGGTGGATGTCAGAAATGGTGAGTACCTTAGTCTACTACTCCAATACACTAAATGGCGAGAAGGTACTTTACTGAAATCCAAACCAAAATGAGTCTATTACCATAGGAGTATTATCGAGGAGAACAAAAGGGTGTGAAATGGTGAGAATCTGCCAGTACCAAGCAACCGGTAAAGAAGGAAGGCTGGTACCTGACACTCCATATTCTTCTTTGGGGCAAAATCTGTAGTTGGATGATGAGGTTTGGTGAGGTGTGGAGAGAGGGAGGGAGGGACCGACAGAGAAGTAAGCCTGTTTCTCTTACTTTTTTACAGTGGGAATAACCGGAGAACCAATAGTACTAACAGTAAACTCCTTCCCAAAGATTGTGGGCCGACTAGACCCCTCTCAATTGGACTTGAAAATTATTATCACGTTAATATATGTATAGAATAAAATAGGCTTATGTCATCTGTCTTATAATTCCTTCTCGCGTACGTCTGACAGAATGATACATTCAAATTCCATTTTCCAAGGCCACTATTATCCTACAAAATATGACAGCTACATATTTTAATGTCACTAATATCAACGGCCTTCTGAGTTTTGAGGCCCTCAGCGGTTGCCCATTTTTCCAGTCATTATTATTCAATGGTGAAAGGTTCTAAAGTTAAGTCAGAACATTTGTTCAGAAATAACATTTCTTGGTCTGGCTTTAGAGACAGCTTTAATTGTTTTGCTAGCCTAATGAAATAAACAAAATAATACAATTACAACATATACATGAGTAAAGAGGCACTGGGGCAGCCCTCTTCATCCACTAGTCTGTTCAGCTGTCATGCACATTTTGTTTCTGTCCACTTCAGCATTCAGCAAGGGGCAAAGCCTTCAAAGGCTGATTAGTAGTAAACTGTGTTAGAGCCTGTAGACTGGTATGTCATTACATGGAATCTGACAGATTACAGTATTGTGCAAGGTGTACCTTACATGGAATCATGCAGATTACAGTATTGTGCGAGGTGTACCTTACATGGAATAATGCAGATTACTGTATTGTGCAATGTGTATGGTGTTGGTTACCCCCTCTGATGATACCTTGATGTAGAAGACTTTAACTGTTAGAATCCTTATTGGGCTCCCACAAGATGGATTGTATATTCTTGTGCCAGCTATAATTTTGTACATTTACAATTTTATGACTGTGTACTTGATTGTTGCTTTGTGATATTGCTTATGCTCAATATAGGAGATCTGGGTAAGGTGTGGTGACAAGCCAGTTGCCATTCTATAGACCTTGCATGTCAATTGGACAAAGGTATGACAGATTCTGTAGAGCAGGAACTGTTTATTAATAGACGTTATGACAGGGCTGTAAGTCTGACTTATGTATTGTGAAAACAATATGTTAAAGACAATAGGCCTTAAATGGTAGCTTGGTAGTACACTGTGTTAAGGTGTGCTGATTAGGCCTGCGTGCAATTGGCTTAATTTCCTTTGTGGAATTTATGCGAAATATCCAGAAAATTACAAAACATTTTGTGTTATTACATGAAATGCTTGTGTTTGTGTTCTTGACTATTTTTCGTGCAAAATTCACCCAAATGTCTATTTTAATTTTAGGTGTGAGGATGCATTTTGCGCTAAAAAGATTTTAGCAAAATTTAATGTGAAGCGAACAACAGCTGTTTGCATTTTGTTCTTTTGCATTCTTTCTGTGCTCCCTTGTAGGATTTTTACTCAAAGACAGTCTCAGTTATGCTCTGTGGCGTAATGAAATAATCTCATGCATTTTGCACAATATGTGTACCACAAAATGCTTTAAATTACACAAGATTATGCCGGCACAAATTAAATATTGTACTGGTCTAGGGTATACAAATATTTAGCTTTATATGGAATCTGATAGAATAACATAGTAGGCAAATGATTTGGTGTTCGTTACCCTCTCTGACAAAGCCTTCAGGCAAAAGATTCCCACTCACCGTGAGACTCTTCATTTGGCCCTCTTAGGTTGGTATATATTATTTTGCCTTGTGTAATTATGTACATATTTTTGATAGTCCTTTATAGGTGAATTCTATTATACCGTCTTTAAAGCTGTAGGAAGGCTTTAGTTTCATTTAATCTCACAGCTTATCTCAATAGGCAAGGATGTTGTTTACTGTCTGTATCATACCCTGCAGGTAGACGATTTGCATCATGGTTACCCCCTTTCATAAACCCTAGGTGTAAAATATTTGCAACGTGATAATCCTTACTAGATTGACCTAGGGGCGTCTGACAGATTTGGTAGTCTCCCAGGCTCTTGTTATTAAAAAAGATCATAAAAATTACATACCTGCATAAACATACATATGTACAGAGGGGTTTTTAGTTAGCCCTCTTCTGAAATTGGTCTGCTGGAGTGTCACTCCCATTCTCCGTCCACTCATGCCATGGAGCAGTGGATCAGCCCACTTCAGCCATTGGCTCTTTTACCCTGCAAATTCTGACATTTTGCCTGCACACTTGTGCACATTCTCCTCAAAAATAAGTGTGCCTCAGTGCCACGGGCTATAGCTTTAGTTTTGTACTTTTTCCTTTTTTGTGTGCCCTTTCATCCTTTTCCTTTTCCTTGTTTTATTTTGTTTGTCTTTTTTTAAGAGTGTTAGGCACCTTCTATGGACGGCAGTATAAAATAAGTCACTTGCTTCTCATTTCATCGCAGTGCTTTGCATCATGTGTGGTTACTGCTCTGAAATTGATCAACTACCTTTAAACAGTATCATCCATAGTATAATATTGTTTTACTGTTACAAGATGGCTACCATGTTTGGAAACATTATTTCGACCATATTAGATTGTTGCAACGATAGACTATGCACCATACAAATCCATTATCTTCAATTAGACAATGCCCATTGAGTGGCCATTTTGGAATTATATTTTGCATAGTGTAATATGGTTTACAGTTCCAAGATGGCTAGCACATTGTTTCTAACTTAGACAGCCATGTTGAAACTATAAAACAATTAAACACTATGTACAATAGCTATGCAAGACAGTCACAAGCTGCTGTGTTTCATTTTATTTTTATTGCAAGCCTATGGATGTCACTTTAAGTGGTGGCCTTTTTCGTTCTTTTAATTTATCTTGCACGTTCTTGTTCGTGAATGATGGATAAGCATATGCTTGGTGTTGGATAAGTACGAGGATGAATGTCAGAGTGCATGTATGATGAAGTATTGAGTTTCTGGCCAGTTTCCACCAGTGACTGAAGAGACACTTTCAAATATAAAAAAGACCTGTGGGCATTACCAATGTTTGTTTATTTGCTTTAGTCATAGTTGTGCATTTAAATTCCGGTTACAGTAATTCAAAGCCAGTAGTACCTTTTCATTATGCCATTGTGCATCATATTTTCTTGTAATGTGAATTAATACAAAAAATGTACCTGTTCTAAGTAACAGCTGCCTGCTAGGGTACGCCGATGCTGTTCTATTAAAGTTATAAGCAATTATTTTTCAAATTACATTTCTTTATTGCAAGTATAAGGTCGCTAAGTTTAGACTGCAACAAGTTGCATTTTTCTTATCTTATTGTTTGAGTGTCTTTGGCTTGCAATAAAAGCATAATCGTAGAGAAATCTTGCCAAGGCCAGACCTATTGGCTTAGCCAGCGCTTGTTGTAAATGTAGTAGGCAGAACAACAGGTAAGAGAAGTGCATTGGAATGGTAAAGTTATCACTCTTAAGGGGAGGCAGTGCAAGAAATGTTGCATCCCCTCACCACTGAAACATATTCTGCCCTGGTAAGGGTGTTGTGAAAGCTAACCTATCTAGATAGGTCCAGCAGGCTAGTCTACCGCGGTGGACAGGTAAGGAGGGTGATGATGTGTACAATGTTAGCCTTTCTTCTTTAGTAGATTTGCCTTAGCGACAAAGCAGTCCTCGGAAAAAGTGTGTGTGGGTGTTGTGCACAAAATGATCGATTACAATTATACAGTAAGAAAGAACTCCAATGTTCACCATCAACTTGAGTGAAAGATAGAAATGCAGTCAGAAAGCGACTTAAAAATGTAAAAGAAGAAAAATGTTTTCTTTGCAGTCTTAATAGAACCGGCAAGACTTAAGCATGGTAATAATTAGTGCTGTGCAACAGACAAAATAAACAGGCAACAAAACAAGTGACTTCCGCCAATGGTTCCCTTTGCACACCATCAGCAAGAACGTCACAAGCTTCATGGTCCAAAAACACAGTCCTTCCCACAGGCAGATACCCATTGGAAAAAACACTACAAAAACTTTAATAATAATAACAATATTAATACCTGTTTACGAACTGCTTTTTCGGCATGTACTTGGAAACCTATACTGGTTTTGTGCTTAGCCAAAAGCTATTTTGCGTTCGCAAAGGCTCACATTTTGAGCCTTTGTGACCGCAAAATAACTATGTACATAAGGCCTTAAATTAGCCAAGCATCGGTGCACGATCATTAACACATTGTCATAACTACTAGTGTAAAAAAAAAAAAAAAACATTTTTTGTATGCGGGACCTGGATTTTAGAAAACCCTCGAGGTGAGGGCTTCACTGCTTGCTGCTTGCTTTAGGTACAGGGGAGAAATGAAACACCCAAGATGGTTGCAAAGGTTAACAGGAAGCCGTCAGGATTAGAGCGCAGATCAAAGAGCTGCCATTTTGAATGATGTCATTAGGCCGGATTAGGTCTCCACATAATGGCGATAAGCCGCTGGGACTGAGACTGCTAATAAGAGACGAGCTGTGGAAGGCCTATTTATCATGCTGTACATGGCTGCAGGGCTCACGTTTCATCGTTCCAGTCTATCACTGCTATTTACCGATGTGCTTCCTGCTAATTAAGGCGCTCCCAAAATGACTTAACAAGTGATCACCGGATAAAGTCAAGAGGGACACGCTGCACAGGTCGGTGTATGCGTGCAGATTTTACTGAGGGGAGAACACAGCACTTGAGCGTTTGATGGCTGCTTAAGTCTTGGAGATATAAGTATTCGGCTACTCAGCCATGGTGCATTCCAGTATCCCCAGAGCTTGCAGCAACCGCTCCCCCCTTTCCCTAGATGCCACACGTGGCCGAAAACTTTCACACTTCGTACTTGAACAACACTAGAGTAGCTCTATGTACTTTCTGCATCTTCCAACCTTTACATGTGAACAGCAACACACCCATCATCATCGCTACCATACTGCAAATAGCTCCAAAAATCGTATCATGAAGATGGAATTGACATACGTATAGTTTCTATGAAAGGTGTGTACTATCCAGTTAAACAACGTTAAGTCACGTACACGAGATTGATGTATGTATCACAAAATGCATATTTTGCCTAGTGTAAGGCAATTTGACTTTGCCTTGAAGTGGTCAGTGCTAAATGAAGCGTCCACTAAATAAATCCAAAAAGCAACTCTACGCCAAAACTGATTCCCGCGTAGATTGCACTCAACTCCACTTGCTCCTGAGTGCACTTCAGCTCCCTCCAAAATTTCCCTATCTTCACTCATACTGGCTTTGAGGTTACACCAGCGGATTGTACGATAAAGTGGGTCTTGATTCTTGATTCAAGTCATAAAATAGCGTGCTGAGCTTTCCAAGACACAACACAGGCCCAATGTGTACACAAATTAGAAAATCTGCGCATGACAAAGAACCTAAGCCTTTGGATCACGTAGATTCACTTTGGAAGGATCACACAATGCCAAGCTCTATGTTTGGAAGGGCAAAAAAAGTTGAAGATTTACAGGCATACTGCAGTAGATTACCAACAGCCAGTAAATCCCCAGGTTGTTTGCGGGCACAGCGGATACTTCTATGTATCTAAGCTTCACTCGTGTATGTTAAAGTTCTATGACTTGGGCCCCCTGCATTTAGGAAGTCTATTAACCAGGCTGCCAGAGTAATTTCAGATTAGTGCCACCCCTCTTTCAACCAACCAAAATATTTATGTACTCCTCAACATTGTACTTTTGTGTTTTAAAGAAACAATGAATATAAGAAAACCCAACATCCAAGGTAAATCAGCTGTACCTGAAAACCGAGTTCCATACCATATTGTAACATTTCAGACAGGCAATAGTGCTCAAGCCCATTCCAATAGAAAACATGCCTCAAACACGAAAGGGCATAGTATTAGATGCAGACCATAGTGCCTACAGACCTAGCTAAGTCCATAGCAGAGAAATATTGATTATTCCTGACTTAAGAAAGTTAATCAGTTTAGAAGGCCTCTTATTTTGCAAAAAATATATTTATTTTAGTGACATTTTGGGTAATTAAGTTATTCTCCCACCATATGTCACACCACATTGGGTCCCTTCACACGGTGTCCCGGTAAAGAGCCGACGTCACTCAGTGAAATACAAAGTGAGGTGGAAACCCCAGAGAGTGGGTTGCCAGCTTCTGTTTGGAGGTCCCGAACAGCTGATGTCCAGTTCGATAGGACATTTTTTTGGGTGGTGTTAGATGTGCCTGCACAAAGCCCAACCCCTCCAGCACCCAACCCACTCCTTACACTGGAAAAAGATTTAAGAAGTTTGTTTGCAGCTCTCTTATCACTGGGTTCCAAATTAGTATCGAAGTTAAAAGATTCAGTAGCCAGACAGGGAATGTAATATACTTTACAAAACAAATACTCACAAGCTTATATAACTGCATACATTATTCACAGCAGATATTTGAGGTGAACAGATGGCTTTGTCCAGGGACGGCTCCTCCACGAGAACGGAGGAGAGTTCCTCAGCTAAAAAAATGCCCACAGAACTGAAAAATAAAATGGTAATAAACTTTCTTTAGGACCATTTTAATTTTTAGCACCCAGTCCTAAACAGAGTGTCAGGACGGTTTGGGGCAATTGCTGTTAAGTGGCAGAAGGGAGCTGTACACTTGTTTCAAGTGCACATGCCCCTTTGGCCGGCCTTCTTGCCACAGCCAGTCTGACATACTTCTCTAACCCAGCTGTTTAAAGACAGTCATAAGACAGCTGGGTTAGAAAAAGCACAGGCCTCCAGTGCTCTTGTGAGCGCTGAAAGTGGCCGCTCACACTAATTGTCACACTTCTTTCATGCTGGTTACCAGCATGAAAACAGCGCCAGGTTTGGCTAGTGCAGTTTTCTGGTTTCCAGCGTGTTGGAGGAAGGAGAAAAGGAGAGATGGCGCGAGAAGAGGAGGCTGTCCTAAGGTAAGTGCCAGTTTTTTTGTTATTATTGTTCCCCCCACTGCCCCCCCAACCCCCATTGTGAATACGAGCCAGCGGCCACTGGATATGTCAGTGGTGTTGTAGATGAGCTTTATATAAAGGAGCAGTTCTCCCAAGGTTCGGTATCTGGTGTTTTCCATAATGTTGCAAACTCTTAGGTAGTGTGAACCCTTCAATTGTGTCTATGTGTAATGGGAAGATGGAGGGCAGAAAGACCAAGTGCCTGCCTCTCTAGAGGTGGAGTTGTTTGAGCGGGTAGTTTATTTGGCCTATCTTGAATGAGAGGACTCTAGAGGGGCTTGATCCAGAGATGCCAGGCTCCCAACCCATGAATCTGAAGACCGGGTTGGCTAGAGTGACTGTGTGTGAATGTATGGGGGAGGGCTAATGCGGTTGGGAATATGCATCTTATGCGCAGAAGTGCGAGCTTGATCCTGGCTGTGACCCGGAGCTACTATGGAAACAGGAAGTGGCAGCGTTTGAGGATACAGGTGTTTCTTTTGGACGAAAATTCAATTTTTTACATGCAGACAGTTGGAAGCGTGGCAGTGAAAGACAGGCCTTTGGGCGCATGTCCCCAATAGGAATAAAATATATAGCTTAGCTCTGAATCTGCAGTATAGTTTGGAGATCCTGAAATCAAATGTCTGCATCTGTTGTAGCGAGGATTAGCCAGGATTCCCATCAACACACCTAGCCGTCGCATATTGTCAACAACTGGCAAATCACCCAAGGATGTTTCTGAGTAGAAATGCGTGCCGAAATCATCAACTGTAATTTATGATCTGCTAAGGATTTTGGCACCGAGAGGATGGGACTATTTTCCAAGTGAAAACCTGTCTCACTCAATCCATCTCCACCCCAGAAAAATAATTATAATTCCTGGGCAGAACACCAAATTGTGCAGACGGTCTGAAGATATCCTGAGCAACCTGCAATTGGAAATATGTGTTTCGTGCGTTGCTATATAAATATGAAATTGCTCAGACTTGGCTCTAGGTATTGGGGGAAGATAAATATGCATTCCTAGATGTAGGCTGGGCACCTTTGCTTCAGCTCATTTTGTCTGAGACAATATTGTGAACTCTGAAAACCCCTTCAAAACATGTGTCGGCATCTGTGCAACAAAATGTCAAACAAGATGAGTTATGCAAACATATTTTCTCTCTAGCAGTGTTGTTCTGCGTCAGGATCTTCAGGAGCTTCAATGGTTTTGATATCTGTTCACTCCTAAAGGGTGCAGGTTTTCCGATTTCAGTGGAAAAACAGTGCGGTAAGCTAAGGACAGGATTTTTAGGAAGATCCCAGTTGAGTTCAGATGTGACTGGAGAAATCTGATGCCCATGAATCTCCGAGTGTATTTGTCCTACAGATCCTGAAGAATACAGTTCACAGATGTCCAGCAATGGAAATAGCAGGAGCACGACATGGAGCGTTGAGTGGGTCAAGTAAATGTTGCACGACTCACTATCCAAGGGCAGTGGGGCAGGGTAGAGACCTAGAGCTAGCCAGGGTCAGTCAAAATGGGACGGTTGAGAAACAAAACAGAAATGCAACGCTGACAGGGAGTAATGCAGCGTCAGTGTTAGGGAGCGGACATTGCACCAGTGGGCATTGGCGCCCCTTGCAGATTGGCACCAGTTTGCCCACGTTGCATCTCCAGATCCCAGCAAATTAGAGTGTGAGGTCCATCAAAGATCTAGCTTTAATCCCTGTGATTTACAATCTGAACATGAGAGAATTTTGTTTAGCTACTTTCATATGTAGTTTAAGGTTAGCACAGTTCAGAATCTGGGCGGATTCAAGTGGCATTCAGACATCTTTGCTTCTCTCTAGTGATGTTCAGTCATTTTGATTTTGCAGCAATGCTTGATTTGAACTAGAGGTTGCAGGTGGTGCCCACCGGCACTCATTTTTGGCGACCGGCCCCATTCTTCTTCATCTGTTTTCGAACCAGTGCAAAAGAGAGAAAAATACAAAAGAGGAAAAGGAGAAGAAACAGGAAGGTGGAAAAACTGTGTCCAAGAAAAGAAGCTGAAAGAATAGGAAGACGAGACAGGGAGTGTCTGGTGGTGAATTAAAGAGGCATGAGGTGAAACCAAGGCTACCTAACCTGGGTATTCAACACCCCAATTTTCGAAAGTGCCAGATGCAGGCTTCTCAGCAAAACTTTGAGCACTCTTCTTTTTACAAGTTAAGCACTGCTTTGCAGCATCTCCAATTCTTGTCATGCACCAGAAATGAACATAGGCCAAGATCTCTGACAAGACACAACACTTCTTACTAAAGCTAGGATTACACCCGGGCATAGCGGTATCCTCAGGTTGGATACCGCTTTGCCTGATCACTAGTGGTCTGGTGATCCCGCACCCAGTTTTCCTGGGTGCAGGACACCAACACCATTTTACCAGCTGGACGGTAAAATTAATTTGGGCATTGGTACCAACAGCAGCCAAGCCTCGCCCTAGCCAAGCTATTTTTGGCAAGGGAGAGGCATGCCCCTTCCAAAACCTAGTCCTGTCTTTCCTCCCCCTCGCCCCAGCGCCCCTCTGCTCATCACCCTCCCTGCAGGAAAGCCACTACTCTTATTTACCGTCTGCCCAAATGAGGTGGTAAATGGGAGTGTTAACCCATCAGAATAGGCAAAACGATGCAGAATTCTGCCCTATAATTCAGTATCAGCACATTCATTCGCCTTTCCGAGGGACCTTGCTCATAACAGAAGGAATTCCATATAGAGATACAAGCAGGTTAAGGTAATTCCAGCTTCTGGGAACCTCTGCACTGAATTCTGCCTACGTCGCAGTCAGGGCCTTAGTGCTGTAATACTGTGCTTGGCACATTAACAGTGATAAAGCCCTCGGCTGAGGGTGGTACCTGTTGTTGCACGCTGCTTGTGTGCCACAGGCGAGGGTGCATAGTAATGAGACAATCAATTAAGAAGGTTTATTTGCCAGTCCTCTCAGTACAGTTGCTTATGCTCCAGCTTTGCAGTAAGGAAGCATTATTCCCAAAATGGGCTTGAGTGGTTAAGACTGACACCTTTGCTTTGTTCTTTTTAATTCAGTAGATGATGTTGTTCTATAATAATTTTTCACATCTCTGTGTAACAAATATACCCAATGTAACACATGTATCCTTTCAGGATTACTGTGATTAAGACAGATAACTGAGTTTGAGGGAGGGACAGGAGGCGGGACTGAGGGTCAGGGTTAAGATGGACTCCCAGACCTATGTTTAGGCAGTAGTAGTTGAGTAACTGCAGATTCAGGATCAAGTGGGGGTAAATGAGCATAGTTAGCCACTAAGTCATCTTAGTTTATTTCGGGCCCGTGCCTACCAGACTTAAAAACGATAAAATACACATTATAAAGATTATAAATATAAAACACGTCATAATATGTTTAACAGTTTCCTCTATGTAGCATTATGACATCAGGAATTAATGCAACATTTTTGCATATTGCGCAAATCATGATTTTTTGAAGACATAGAGGGTCATTCTCGCCAGGGCCACCGACCACGGGAGC
Source organism: Pleurodeles waltl (assembly GCF_031143425.1). Taxonomy (NCBI): domain Eukaryota; kingdom Metazoa; phylum Chordata; class Amphibia; order Caudata; family Salamandridae; genus Pleurodeles; species Pleurodeles waltl. The sequence continues at coordinate 178,536,425 of NC_090437.1, forward strand.
ACCGCCGACAGGCTGGCGGTGCTCCAATGAGCATTCTGACCGCGGCGGTTCAGCCGCGGTCAGAAGCGGAAAGTCAGCGGTCTCCCGCTGACTTTCCGCTGCTCATTGGAATCCTCCATGGCTGCGGAGCGCGCTCCGCAGCCATGAGGATTCTGACCCCCCCTACCGCCATCCAGTTCATGGCGGGAAAGCCGCCATGAACAGGATGGCGGTAGGGGGGTCGCGGGGCCCCTGGGGGCCCCTGCCGTGCCCATGCCAATGGCATGGGCACGGCAGGGGCCCCCGTAAGAGGGCCCCAAAATGTATTTCACTGTCTGCCTTGCAGACAGTGAAATACGCGACGGGTGCAGTAGCACCCGTCGCACCTTCCCACTCCGCCGGCTCGATTACGAGCCGGCATCCTCGTGGGAAGGTCGTTTTCCCCTGGGCTGGCGGGCGGTTTAACTGGAACCGCCCGCCAGCCCAGGGGAAAACTCGTAATACCCGCCGCGGTCTTTTGACCGCGGCGCGGTAATTTGGAGGGCGGGATCCTGGCGGGCGGCCTCCGCCGCCCGCCAGGGTCATAATGAGGCCCATAATGTTCTCCGAGTTTCCATTCAGCCAAGAAAAACGTGAGGCTGCAAAGACCACAGGCCTTGAGGTCTCTGTTTTAAGTGAGTCTATCGAAGCTGTTGCGTAAACCATTTTGCTCTCGGAAGAGCATACTATAGGCAAATGAGAGGAAAGGCTATTTCGTCCTCTATTTACTCTGGGAAGTTTTGGCATAATCGTCATCTAATGTGTGTGGCACACCAGTTGCAGGTGAAGCAATTGAGCGGTAATATGCCATGCCTTACTTAGCCTAAAATACAAAACACTGGCTAATGCTAGTTTCACCTGGTCCAAGTATGACTTGTATTTGTACTTGTACACGATTCCTGGAAACAGGAAAAAACACTTGCAAACACTTCTAATGAGGTTTGAAAACATCCAACCAGAAGGTAGTTTTTCTATGTAGATGTCACTTCACATACTAATCCAGGGGTGAGAGACTCGGGTGAAGACCAACACTCGGGCATACCTGTCTTTTGCAGTGACTCATGAACATGTCTCAACCATCTCAATGAGGAGCTGCGTGTGATCCCTCAAATTTCTTGATACGCCTCCCTATAATGTTTTAGCTCAGGTGGTGTTCTCCACGCTCGGACACAATATAAGACTGGTCTTTGCTTGACAGAAAAATAAATATCCATCCTCTCAAGCTTCCAAAACAGAGGTACAAAAAGGGTCTAGAGAGCAGTCTCACTAGAAGTTTTAAAAATCCATCCTCATAGTGTAAAAGGTCTGGATCTAATTATGTGTTATTTACATTTTACCTTCTGTGTGATATCTGTACCCAGATTTGTAAATTTGTGAGTCCTCTCAAGGGGTGAGATATTATACCTGATGGTATTTTTAGCACTTTTGTCTGGGTGGAGCATCATTAACTTTCTTTTAGATGTGTTAATGGTCCAACCTTTAGAGGAATAGAACTCACCACATTGGAAAATAGGTTCTATAAACCCGCAAGTGTCTTGGAAAACAATGGGTTGTTGCCAGAAAACAAAAGTGTCGCAATTTTGAGCATAGTTGAGTATGGGTCCCAGCATGAGAATACAAGGGAAGGAAACCTAGGGAAGACTATAATGCCTCAAGTAGTGTTTCAACACAGGGGAAGGGGTGAGGCTATTGCTTATGTGACTGGTGTCCCACAGGCACCAATGAAATATTTTGTGATCTCAATGAAACACAAGATTAGTCGCTAGAGCATTACAGATACCATCTTATATAAGCACTCTTACTTCATTTATCACTGTGAGAAGGAGACTAGTGAGGAGATGGGAAGGCTGCAACCAACACATCCATATTGGTATAACCCTCATCATGGAACCTGAATAACTTTTAGGACAATGCAGTGTTGGAAGCTCCACTGAAGCACTGGAGTAGACTATTAAGGGCTGCTATGGACTTTTTGCTCCAACATTCCAGTGTCTGTTAGAACATTCTAGCATTAGGGCGTAGAATGTTCTAACAGCATTTTAGCCTCCTACCATGACCCTTTACATTTTTTAAAGGCACTATCCTTTGTTAAATGCCCTCACCTAGGACTCAGGCCTATAACCAAATAATCGAAAGGACCTGTACAGACTGGTATAACACTTGGCAGCAGATGGCAATGCCATAGTGCTGTCAGTTCCTAGTGCCATATTGCTGGCAGCTAGGGCTTGTCAAGGCTTTGCACGCCACAAAAAAAAAAAAGAAAGGCTGAAATCAAAGTATATAGCAGCTCAAGAAATTAGCCTTATTTTTATGAAGTTGGCATCTCAGTGGACACCAAATGTTGCCTGTCCTTGCACATCACAGTCTTCCTGGGGGCAGCAGTCCGCTCATGTCTCTGAAACACTTACTTATTATCATTATATGAAGAGATCTATCAAAATCGGCTCCTCAGATGATATTTCAAAGAGTATCTAGTCTTTACTGTGTAGTCCTTCCCTCATGGGACTTTACCATGCAGTGAAAATAAATATATATGTTTAAATGTCATAAATATTTATTGAAATGACAAATTTAAGGGTAACAGGCTGTGTAAGGGTTCAGGGTGTTAGGATAATGGAGTTAGAGGTAAACAGAGGTAATGGGTTTTTAGGGTTGAGGGGCAGGAAATGATAAAGGGCGGTAAAGGTCTTTTAGTGTTGAGTGGAGGTAGGAGGTAATGAAGGCAAGGGGGTTTTAGGGATCAAGGGGAGGTAGTGGTTAAGGCAGGGAAGGGGTTTAGGGCTCTGAGGTGGGAAGAGGTAAAGGCTTTTTAGGACTCAGGAAAGGGTAGAGGTAAAGAAAGATAAGGCATATTTAAGGTTAAGGAGCATATAGAAGTAAAGTTAGGTTTTTGGGATAGCATCAGGAAGAGGTAAAGAGACGTAAAGCAGATGCAAGCAAAAAGAAGTGGGGGTTAACCCTCAAAAGAGAAAAAAGGTTATAAAATAAAAAGGGAGGTTTAGAGGTTACTCCACCCCTGAAAAAAGATGTATATTTCAATAAAATTGGGTAGTTTAAGTTAGGATTGTGCTTCCATAGGAAATGTATCATTTGGTTAGTTTCTATCGTTGGTGCTGTTTGATGAATCATCACAAAACTTTCCAAAAAATGCTCTTTATTGCATAGTTTGTCCATGGAAAGTTTTGAGGTTATCCATCAAGTGGGACCTGAGAAAAAAAGGGGGGTCTTAAAACGCAAAATCCCAGTGCTTCTCTCATATACTTCTTTAGCCAGTGCTTCTGCAAAAACTGCTGAACGGAATTACACCAAATTTGGCTGCCATCTACTCTCTTGCACGGCGGCCTCTTACGGGTGGGTGGTTCTGTTCCAACATCTGGACATCTGTCCCTATGTTCATGGAACATTAATGGGGTTGCGCATAAGTTTGCCACGGCCGACCTCTTAACATTTTTTAACAGTCAATTGTAATTGCCCTTCAGGAAACCTGGGATGAGCACAGCTTTCCACTGCCAGGGTTCTTAGAAATATGGAAATCTGCCCATAGAACGATTAAGAATGGCCACGCCAAGGGTGGTCTGGCCATTTACGTGACCGTTAAACTGGATGGGAGTCTACTGCCTCTGGTTTGGGAGGATAACTGGATCCAGAGGATTGTCACAAGGAATGGGCCTGCGCAGCAGACCCTCATAATAATTAATGTTTATATTGCCCCCAGAACCAAGGGAAAAAGGGGCAGGTTTTCTCGACTAATGACGATTGTAGCCAATTTAGTTGGGGACTACCCATGTGCTAGTTATCTTATAACCGGTGATTTCAATACGAACCTGTTTCAGGATACAATGGAGGCTCTTGAGGGTCCAGATTGTGTTAACTGCCAGTTAATTCCCGAACAATCAAGGCCCCAGGGTTGTCTGCACTGCCTGTTGGGAGAGTACTTAGCAATGCATCTTAACAGTATGGGCTTTAAAGTTTTGAATGGTCGTATTATGTGATGATGCCCCCCACGGTGGACAAGGTCCGATGGTCAACCTCGCTCCTATTTAGAGAACACCATCTGTAACATTGAACTGTTTCCCCTCATTGAAAGGTTTATGATTTCCCCACGGAGTGAGAGCGACCATTGTCCACAAATTGTATTTATTAAATCAAGATTCCCTGTTCATGATGTCATGCGGGCCGTGGGTGGTGGCGTTTGTTTCGAATCACTAAAGTGCATAAAATGGAATGTTTTATTGGCGGCACAGTATTGATTGAATGTATTAATTTTTTTTTATTCTGAGGTATCGGGTTGTGTGTCCCCGATTAAGTCATGGGTTAAACTTTCTTGCCTTTTATGGTCAAAGTTCCACCAATCCGCGCGCAATTTTGCCCCACCCAGGCCTTTTGTTGTCTCCAAGGAAACCAAGAATTTAAAGAAAGCACGGAATAGGCTAGCGAGGACAATCAGGAAAGCCTCCGATTTCTGAGTGTTTATTCATTGAATATAAACAACTGAGGAAAGATTATAGGAAGGCTGTTTATGACAACTATCAGACCTATCTCAGTCAGTTTTGTGCTAAACTTTTAAGCGCAAGTGAAAATTCAAACTCTACGAAATTTTGGTCCCTTATTAATAACCTAAATAGTAATCAAACGGGCACGGACGTTGTTGACATTTTAGAAGGAGCGTGGGCGTCTTACTTGACCACCCATTTTTCCAACAGTGAGCAGGATGGGGAATTGTTGGATGAGGGCACCCATAGTCCAACTCCTGCTTCGTTTAAAACGTGTCCCTCATTCACAGGGTCTCTAATCCCCTTGCAGGGAGTAAGGGACTCCTTCCAATTACGCCTCCCCCATATCTTCTCGAGGGCTAAGCAATTTGGAGCCCCCGGTCCTAATGGTCTTCCACAGGCATTATTCAAACAGGACCCTCTCCTTTGTGCCAATCATTTTCCACATTTGTTCGAACACTGCCTCTTAACTTCAACAATACCTGAGTCCTGGCGTGGTGCCATCCTTCATCCTTTATATAAAAATGGCTCAAGGTCAGATCCTGCCAATTTTAGGATGATAGCCCTGCTGGACAACGAGGCTAAGTTCTATGCCAGCCTCTTGCTGGAGGATCTTCGTGCCTGGGTTGAATCGAAGGCCTTAATTCCCATGGTCCAAACGGGGTTCTCTGCTGGCTCAGGCACTTCAACCAATTTATTAGCACTTTCTATTTTGATTGACAGGGCGATCTCGTCAGGCTTGATATTGAATTGCTGTTTTGTGGACTTCAAGGCAGCATTCAATCGGATCCCCCAGAGTGCCCTATGGGCCAAATTAAAAAGCTGGGGCATCCCCCCAGTACTCTTGGGTGCTATTATAGAACGCCATACTAACACCTGGGTCCGTATTAAGCTAGGTGACGGGTGCTCCCTATCTAGGAGAATTCCTACCACCCGTGGTGTGAAACAGGGTTGTGTACTTGCTCCTCTTCTTTTTAACCTGTTTATTGCAGATTTGTCAACATCTCTTGACGCCATCAACTCTCATCCCCCTAAGATTGGTGGCCTCAGGCTTAGTCACTTGCTTTACGCCAATGATCTTGCTTTGTTTAGCTGTACTAAGATTGGCCTTCAACGGTTGCTTAACCAACTTGAGACGTACATTTCCGCAAATCAGCTAGAAGTTAACCTGTTTAAAACTAAAGTGGTCCCCTTTGGGAGGAAAAAACATTCGGGTTTCAGCTGGTACTATAAGAACTGTAAACTTGTTTCCGACCAGTCCTACAAATATCTGGGGGTACGTTTTGACTCCAGGGGGAGTTTTGTTAAACATAAGATGGAAATTGAACTTAAAGCTGTGGCTTTGCAGGTGTCCTGTTCCAAATAAGCTAAAGTTTTAAAGGGGCCGTCCCTTCTTCCCCTAATGGAAGTCATGAGAGCAAAGATCACCCCTTCATTGGCCTATTGTCAAGAAATTCTGTTGGGCAAAGGCTCTTGCCTATTAAATAGGTTGGTTAGTAAAATCTATAAGAGAGTCTTTCACGTTCCGCACCTGGCTTCTCCCGCGCAGGTACGGTTGGAGTTCGGGCTTCCGGATTTGGTGGCAGTTGACGCGGGTGCTTTCTTGAAGTTGTGTTATAAACTGCGTCAGGCCTCTGACGGCCACCTGGAGGCAGTCCTGTGGCAAGAAATTAGTGGGTTGAAACCGAAGTGCACCTATTCCCAATTTTTGGTTGAATGTAAGCAGCGATTGGATGCCGGTGATCTTTAGGAAAGCAATCCCCCCTACTCCTTGTTTAAATCAGAGATTATAAGGCTTATTCAACTGCATTCTTATCACTCTGACTGTTCCATTCTTGTCCATCGGAAGCATGTCTGGGCAGTAATTGGCTCCTTTAAGCCAGGTATGTCGTCCAGTTTTTTCTCATGCACATACAGGTTTTGGTTAAAAAAGGCCTTTTTGGCCCTTAGGATGGGCAATTGTTTTTTTAAAAAAACATCTGCCCCAATAGCAGCTACTCCCTGGGGACAGTGTGACATGTAGAGGCAGCAGCAACGCGGAGGAAACCATTGATCATGTGGTTTGCCTGTGTCCGGCTTTATTAAAGGAGCGTAGACTTTTGCTCCGGAGCAAATGGAACAAATTGGGAATCCGCTCATGTCGACAGGCTATTATTCAGTCTCTGGACCCAGGCAATCCAATGTTAAATGTGTTACTGACCAAATTTATCAAAATTGCTCGATCTAAATTTAATGGCACTGCGAGCAATGAACACGTTTAGTTTGAATCCTTCCATGCTCTTGCCATTTTGCCCGTTATTGGTTAGGATGAGGAGTTCTAATAGTTCTGAAGATGTTTAGTGCAATTACTACCTTATGCACCATGCACTTTAGGGCTGTGTCCTATGTCTATTGCCTTGTGTTTTATGTTGGGCTCCGGGTCAGGTTGTTTGTATTCTATTTTTTTTTGTTGGGAGAAATGTCTTTTAATATGTCGAATGCGTAATTTATGGTGTGCTTTTAGTATGAACTCAGTCTCTGAGGGTATTTTACTATTTTTGATTGTTTTTTGCTTTGCTTATTTGTATTGGATTTTATTATCTGTACAATAAACTACTACAACATAGATTTGGCAGGAAGCTAGTTCTTGGCTCTCAGATTTTTGTGTTGATTTGGTGTAAAACTGTTCAGTAGTTTTGGAGAAATTAAGGTTCATAAATATTTACATGTCTGGATGGTTGGGTCCGCAAGAGAACTGAGCATTCCGATTGGCCGAGGAAGCTTATTTTCCCTTGGGTCAGTTTGTTCCTGCTGGAACAGACGTCCACAAGAGCCAATGCTCTGATTGGCTTCCAGCAACATGGGAAAAATGTTGCTGGCAGTCATTACGGGACTCTGGGACTTAGTCCACTGTCTTGAAGTTTAAAAAAAATATATATATAAGTGGGCAAGTCAGGGATACCCTGCCTTCTAGAGACCTACCCTAGGGCCAAAATAAGAAAAAAATCTGCAATTTTTGCCATGGTCCCATGGGGCTCCTACGGGGTCGCCGAAAAACAAAAAAAAAGAAAAGGGTGCCCCCCCCCATTTGAAAAAATATTTTGTGGAGGGGGTGTGCGTGAGGGATCCCTTTGCTAGCAGATTTGGATCCATGGATCCCATCCCCTTTGCCAAGTCTTAAAAAAAGGGGAGAGGTCTGCTCCCTCCTGAGTCTTTGTAGGCCCCAAGGACCCCATCACCCTGGGACGATTCCTTTAAAAAAGAAGGGATGGGGCAGCACCCCTCCTGAGCAAATGGTGGTCCTGGGAACCCCACCCCCTGGCCCGATTGAACTAAAAAAAGTGGAGGTGGTAGCTTGGCCCCCACTGACTTAGCCTTTGTAGGCACTGGGAGCCCCATTCCTCAGGCCAAAAATAACTTTAAAGGGAGAGGGCCACACAGCCCCCTCCCTGAGCCTTTAAATGCCCTGGGGAACCTATCCCCTGGGGCCAGCCCATTTACTTTGTCCCAGTGAGGCAACCCCCGGGACACAGAAGTTTCATGCGTTTTATTGGAATTTGGCCCCGGGGATGGGGTTGCCAGGGCCTAATGAGGTTAGGGGAGGTGAGGCACAGGGCTCCCTACCCTTTTTAATGGAAGTGCCCCATGGATTGGGTCCCTGGGGACTATTGCGGCTGTGTTACCCCCTCCCCCTATTATATATGGTTTGGACTCAAGGGATGGGATCCCTGGGGTCAGTATTGGCTCAGGGAGCAGGACCATGATGTAATATGTGAAGTCATAAGCAGTGCATGGCAGGGGCAGAAGTTATAGTTATCTCTGCTAATTATAACTGGTGCATTTCTGTGTTTTTTCAAGTTCAAAACTTTAAGTTGACACTGAATGATGTAACCACTACATTGCGTGGTAAAGGCGTGTTGTAAAGCCATGCGTGATATTATAACACATTGTAATGCCTGCTGAGTAAAGGCATGCGAGTCAAAACCCTACTTAGAAAATCTGATATTCGTTTTCAGGGTCATTGATCATGTTTAGGTACCAACGATTCTTTTAGGCGCAAGTAGATGTGTAATAAATCATACATACGATTACACAATATAACATAATGGCATCGTATGGCAATATGTATGGTATGACTTAGGAAAACATAAAATGACAATGCAATCTATTCTTGTTGATGTCGTTCATTACAGACTGTATGCAATCCCAGTCAATTATGCATAGACATATTCAAGTAGAGGAAGCCAGAGATAGTATCTGCTGTCCCTGAGAGGTTCTTGTGTGCCCCTATGAGAGTGCTATGGAACGCGGCTTAGTTTCCACATCTTGTCCTTCCCAGGGTCCCTCTACAGCAAACACAAGGTTCAGTTGGGGCACAGGGTGGGACAAGAAGTCGACCCACTGTTGTCATCGGCACCCAGAGAGTTTAAGATGTCACAGCTGCTATCTCCGGCATTTTGAGGAATTGGCATCCATGACCATACTATGTGCATACACCCACTGTCATATGCACTGGTTAGGTTGTAAGAAAGTGCATACTATTGTGCATGACAAAAGTCATGCACGACCATTACCTCATGATGTTGCTTGTGCATGTCCGTCTCTTGCAGGGTTAAAATGATTCGAAATTAAATAAAGTGACATTTCAGTTCACCTAATCCAAAATGTGTGACGTTTTGAAAATTTGACAAACTTGGCCAGCATAATTAAAAGTCACACTGATGTAGTATCTGTCTCCCAAGGCAAATGAAAACAGGTAATTTGGTGTGGGTTGATGGTGATATGTTCATACAGTGTTTTTGATCACTTATAAGGTTGCAATGGTCTCTCCAAGTATGACCCAGTTTCTCTGTGGAGTTCTCAAGAAGGTTAAAAAAGAGGGTTTTTTGACGCCTTTTTAAAAATAGTGTTCTCCTTAGTTGGGCCTGAGCGAAAGTGATATGGGGGCATATAGAAACACATTCCCCACTAAATCAGGAAACATGTTACCTTCAGTTCCCCTCGTCTGATAGTCTTGTTGCCATAGCCTATTGGGTAAGAAAACAAGAGGTTGAAAGTGTTGCTAAGCCCTTTCTTCATATCGCTGAAAAATACTGGTCACTGTGCATCTGAACAACCTGTGCGTGCCTCAGCCTTTTAATGTGGATAGGTGCCTACAACTGGAATAATAAAATGTTTGCAGACTTCCCTTTATTTTAATTATTTTGTCTAAGGGTGGTCCTTCTGAATGTTCAAAATCAGTTGTAATTCTTAATTACCAAATCATCCGTTGCGGTTTCGAAGTGTTTTGCATTAATATCTGCGGGAAGTTAAATAATCTCTGTGTTTTAAAACACAGGGTTAGTTAGCATATGGGAGTGTATAAGGCTTGGGTTTGCAAATGAGTACTAGATGAAGTAAAATAACATGTGAAAACAATCAGTGCTGGCAGGCGACTCCATTTTTCCCTTTTTCATGTGTTAGTTACTTTCTCCATTATTTTATTGTTCATAATTTGCAATTTCCTGTGTTTTACGATATTTTTATATTTTCTTAAGAATAAAATTCCCGGTTATGATGCGGTAACATACAATTTAAAACCAAAATAAGTGAGTTGTGGTTATTGTGGACTGCATTTTCATCAGCTGGAGGTAGGCCTTTCTGTATAATAAGCTGGAGCACGCAGGGGCGGCTCCTCCATTAGGGCGGAGGAGCATCGCCCCCGCCAGCAGCAGCAGCTGCAAAGATTTTACAAGAAAACAATAATAAACTATGTTTATTATCATTTTCTTGTAAAAGGGGAGGGCCACAGGCGATGTCAGGGACTGAGGGGGTGTATAGCACTTCCCCTCAGTGCGCATGTATGTTTGGCCTCCCGTCTCGGACCAGTCAAACACACATGCGCACTAGGCTCTTGCCAACCCAGCACTGCATTGCCGGGTTGGAGACCGCAGGCAGAGACTTCCACTCTGCCTCGGAGCACCCTGGATGGGCGCTCTGTCCAATCATAACTCTGCTTTAATGCTGCCAGCAGCATGAAAGCAGCATTAGGGTTGGACACAGGGCAGGCTGGGAGCTTGTGCCTGCAGTGGAGGAGAGGAGCGGAGTGGCTTGTAAGGTAAGTTTAAAAAAACATTATTATATATATTTGGTTTTTGTCCCCCGCCACCACGCGCCCCCTCCCCTTTTTGCCTCCTGCGAGCTGCCACTGGGAGCACATATGTGGCCGAGGCGCTGATGCAGCAGCCCTGTTTTATGAAACCTTTAATAAGGTTCCTTTGGAATGGGTTTTTACTTGTTTCTGGCAGTTATTTCCACTAAGGGGCCCAACGATTTTCCTAGGATCACTCCACCGTGGTACCACATGTCATCCTTGCTTCGTCTTCATTCCACCTCATGGCTCTTTCTTCCATCACCCTACACCTCCTGTCCTTTTATCTTAGTATTTCAGGTCCCTTTTCACCCCTGTTTTCTGCTTATGTGAGGGGCCAGATCCTGCAGCACCAAAATGTATGCAATCCAATACCACTAAATTGCATCTTACTCCACGTCCCTTCAATGTCTCAGTGAAGCCACGGGTTGCCTCTGGATCAGGCAGTATACTAGTGTTACTTAATCCAAACTCTGAAACACATATGTCTGCTCTGGTTACATCACACATTTTCGAAGAAAAGAAAAAAATGTAGTGATTGTGTACCTAGACTTAAAAGCCTAGAAGTTATGTTATAGTTTATAGGTTGGTCACAACATACAGGCAATATAATTGCAATATTATGGGCCTCATTTAGAACAAAAGCGCCATAAATAGCCGGGGTTCCAGATCCACCCCAGTGGTGTAAAGCAACATTATAGGACCCTCTTGTAGAAAATGATCAGGGGCCCATGAGTCTCCAATATCTCATTGATATTCAGCCTTGGGCTGAAAGGGGGGGGCCCTGAAGTATTCAAGGGCCTATTAAAGGGTTGCCCCCCACCCACGTGCCACAGACGATACAGGGGCCTGCATTACACATCCTGTGCGTGTTTAAAGCAGGCTCCCTGAGATAGTTATTTTCGTGCCCATGGCTGTAATTCTGAGCATCCCATTTTCCAGTGTCATCCCATATGTTGGGAGAAAATGCCTAGGATGTCAGGGGCACTTTTTTTGGTTTTAACGTGCTGCCATGATAAGGAGGCCCGACCTGCATTACACAGATTGCTGAAAGTGTCACTCTACTGAGTTGTCAGAAACACGTTTGGTGACTACTACCTTTGTAAAGTTGGATAGAGAACTTTAAAACTAGGCAGTCGCACCATCGCAGGGTCAGCAGAGACGGGCCTTATATTAACTCAGCATCTCGAAGCCAGAATGCAAAGGCCTGAATGAGGCCCTACGCTAAAGCCTCACATCTGTGTTCCATGTGCCTTGCAGTTCTAAAATGCAAAACAGCACTGTAACAATGTTCTTTTATTCCTAATGCCAGGAGCGGCTCACGGCACGTGCCGGGGGGCGTAGGGTTGAAGAAAAATTAATTAAAAAAAAAGTTCCTGAATCCGCCACCACCTCTGCGCAGTTCCTCTTTCCTTTGCGGCAGGCACAGGCTCCCATCCTGCCCATCAGCCAGTCTGAACGCTGCTGTCCTGCTGCTGGCATGGTCGGAGCACCCAACCAGGGCACTCCCGGGCAGACTGGGAGATTCTGCCTGCTTTCTCCAACCCGGCACTGCGTTGCCGGGTTGGACAGAGTTTAGTGCGCATGTATGTTTGGCCAGCCTGGCATGGCTGGCCAATCATACATGCACACTGAGGGGGAGAGCTGAGCACTCCCCCTCTGTGCTCGTCACAGCCTGTGATTCCCCCATTCTACAATAAATGATAATAAACACAGTTTATTATTGTTGTATTGTAGAACTTTGGCAGCTGCTGCTGCTGGCGGGGGGGGGGGCTAATGCCTTGTATTACAAATTTACGAACCCACTGCAGTATTCTGGTAACCTAATAGCGCACCACCATGAGGGACGAGAAGTTTATTTATATTATCAGAAACTAGAGAGTCGTCACTTTGCTCACATTTATATTTTTTATGTTACATTATCATGTTAGGTTTAATGTGATATAAAAAAGTTGTTTCTTTCAAGTAACCTGGATATGTAATCATTTGATAGTCTTTTACCTGTGAAAAAGATTAAAACAAATATATTTATTATATTGATGTCAGAAAATAAACAGAATTCTATTGAAATCGTGTTTTCCTTTTTATGTAGATGTATCCAACCTGTTTTGTCAACTGAAGCGAGAGGTTTCAACAGCTCTTTTTTTTATAAAATTCATCTAAAAAGAGAAGCTAAGACAGAGGGCCATATTTACGAAAGGACTGCATTGCAACAGAATACTTAAGTCAGAGTTGTCAAGACATGCAAAGCCACCTAGTCTGGGCCTGAGTGGCTTGGTAAATCTGGAGTAATGCAAGGCAGTGCAAGTTGCTGCCTTGCATTACTCTGCATCAGGAAGGCGTTACATGGGTGAAGCAGGGGTTTTCCCATGTACCCCCCCCCCCATGCTTTTTGGCACATTCTCAGATTTACCACGACAAATAAACATGATGCCTTCCTGATAGAGGTTCAACTAGGAGAAATATATTTCTCCAAAAACAATCCTGCCTGCCTTGATGCAAGGATGTCTGCATTGGTGCTAGGCAGCACATAGTGTGACAGAGCACAACAGTACAGGAAAGCCTCATATCTTAGAAAATATGCTGCATTCCTATCCTCTCCAACCTCCTGCCTTATGCAGAGTTGCACCCAACTCTGCACAAGGTCAAACCTCATCCATCTCTTTCACAAGGTCAAACCCCTGTGAGCAGCCAACAGCTCGCAGACACCACCCTGCATTATTCCTTCTTTTTTTAATTTATTTTTTAAAGTTGGTACCCTGGGACTCTAGCGAGAGCACTCGGGTCTGCTTTGGCTCCCGAAGAATCCAAAATGAGCCAAAAAAAGTATTTCAAATTTTGACAGCTTGGGGATGCCCTCTGGGATACCCCACAAGGGCTAAGATGTCAGAGTACCCTACCACTTTCTCTGTTTTTTAAATTACTTTTCCATGCTCAGCGACTGAGTCCCCGATTCCAGTAATGGCAGCTGCAATATTTCTCCTCATGTTGCAACCAGCCAATCATTTTGCCCGGTCTACCAGGGACGAGCCAATTAGAATACTTTATTTTCCCACAGATTCTGAGTAAAAATCTACCTTCCTACCGAATTTGGTGTAATTCTGTTCAGCTGTGTATTGTCCAATTTTCATATGGAAATTGGGGTGTTTTAGGACCATCCCTGTTTACTCAGCCCCCACATAACGGATCACCCCAAACCTTCCAGGAAGCAGCAGAAGTGGATGAGTTTTCTTTTTTTGAAAGTTTTATAAAAATTTGTCAGTGTGAAAGTTATAAGTAAAACAAAAAAGCCACCTTCTGTATTTTTTATTTGATCCGTGTAGCTGGGATTTGTTAATTGACTTTTAGTCCATTTTAGCATGAAATGTGCCACGAGGAAACGAGTTTTGTACTTTTTATAATATTAACATTAATTTTGTTTTGCTTTAAGGAGAGTGTGTGTCTGTGCCTGCTATTAGAGCAAACTATTTTGAGCGGGTACCTAGGAACACTTCAAGGTTTGTTTCCCATTAAAACTGCAAACATCCACTTTACTTACCTTGGACACCTTCTGCAAAGTGACGGGTGCCAATAGATAAAAACCTATTCATTTTGTATCAATGAACCCCTTGAAGACAAAAGAAGAAAATAAAGGGCACCAAAAACCACTTGTGGTCTCCATCTCCCAGCAAAACCTGTGTGCGGCCGCTCAAAAATAACACATTGGGGGTTATTCTAACTTTGGAGGAGGTGTTAATCCGTCCCAAAAGTGACGGAAAAGTGACGGATTTACCACCAGCCGTATTACGAGTCCATTATATCCTATGGAACTCGTAATACGGCTGGTGGTATATCCGTCACTTTACCGTCACTTTTGGGACGGATTAACACTCCTCCAAAGTTAGAATAACCCCCATTGTCTTCTTCCGGGCCGGCAGGAAAACGGTTTACTGCTTTACTTGTTGCGGGCAGTGAGACTTGCTCAGTTTTCAAACATTGTAAAGTTCCCCCAGAGCCCACGTTGAGTCATCACAGTTAAGGCTGGCCTCCACTGCTGCACATGCAGTGACTGCTTTGTGTGAAAGACAGCAAGCCGAGGAGTCTAGTCACTGTGCAGCTTTGAAATAAAATTTCATAGCAATTGGCAAGGCACTTATTGCTTCTGCCCTGGTGCTACTTATCATTCACACCATCAGAAAGTACATGTGGAATCCTGAGAGATTGATTCTGCCGCTGCTCAGCCAATCAAGATACTGCTCTCAAGGCCTTTATTGTAAACAGTGGCTGCTGGTGAAGTTTGAAAATGGTGGGGATTGAAGTAAAACCACCAGTGTTCAATTAATGAGTCCGCATGCACTGCTTTTCAGAGAGGGCAAAAGCAAAAGATGTATGTGCAGACTGCAGTGTTTGTGAACAGAAAGGCTAAGCCCCGCAGAGAAACATGCTGTTTTTGAGTGGATAGGTGTGGTCTGATAATAATGGCTCATATTAAAATCTTTAGTTTTAATACACGGAAGAGAAGAAGCATAGGGGTCAAATGCCCTTTTTATGTGTTTATGAGTCTGTCACCAAAACCCTCTTTGGAAAAGAATAGGATAACAAACGTATTATCTATAAAGCAGCCATTTTAAAATCATGCTAAAAGGAACATCCTTATGTACTATGTTTTATCCTGTTGGCTCCGCAGAGAGATGTAGCAAAAGACTCACTAAACATGACACAAAAGAAACACACACATGCACTGGTTGCCAGGACTCCTTAACATATGCTTGGGACTTATAGGTAAGTTACATAAGCCAATCATGGGGTGTGACAATGCCATTGTGTTGAAAGAGGGAGCAGAAGCCCTTTACCACTGGTTAGCAGGGGGAAAGTGCACAGAGTTCTACATCTGGAAAAAAAACACAGTGTACACCAGATAAAAGATGGTCATTTCCAAGAACAGGCCACTCATAATAAGGCACTAATCAGACAAGGTGTTGCGTGCACAGCTGTATACACAACAAATTCCAACATGACACCTTCAAACAGGCCTGGCTTTTAAATCAACAGAAAGGTGCGTTCTGGTATTTTGGCTACCACCATTTGAAGCGTAGGCCTCAAGATTCCTAACATGTTACCTACAAAACCACACCCACCTCAAACTGTAACACATTAGGCTGCTTTTTAGCTACGTTTTCAATCTTATAAACGTTAATCTCTGCAGTTACATGGGTATTTTGAAGCCCTCAAAAATGAAAACATAGTTGTCTGTCACAAAATTAGAACAAAGCCCAAGGGAAGTGAAGAGACTGAAGGACAATGATTAGACAGCCACAACTTAATCAAATATAGTGCAATATTAAATTAAACAAATACATTTTCATAAATTGCAAAACTGAAAAATTACTCCCAAGAAATCTGTGGTTTTGTTCTATTTTTAAAAGTTAGTTTGTTGATGTAACGTGGCCAGTACAAGTCCAGATATGGATTGCATCACATCACTCTGTAAGGAATTTTTACCTGTAGCGTTTCTTTACAAAACGACATTCTATTTCTGGTGACATTATTATTGCTCACTATCCTCTACTGCCCCACATAATCAGGAAAGGCTCATGCAGCACTGAAAACAGGTGCTTTGTTGAAAGGGATGCTTTTGAAAGTGCACGCTGTATACTGCTCCGAGCTTTTCAGAAGTCGCAACACCTGCTGCACTTCAAATTTCCCTGCCCTGGGCTCGCGCTTTCGGTGGACCCCCACCGTAGGAAGGACGGTGCTTCTCAGTGCAGTCCCCTCTAACGAACTGTCACACACTAAAGATAGTACGGAAAGCTAAGCACTGAAACCTGCACAGTTTCAACCAAATTTCTGATGAATAAACTGCACAGCCTCCAGTGCTAATTTCTCCGTGTGCAGCCTCTAACCCCACCCATCCACTAATCCTCACAGGGAGAGGCGTCAGATTAGCTTTCTGACTCCAACCCATGCTGTGACGTGTTGTGAAAGGGCGTGGTGAGGTGACTCCAGTCTCTGACTGACATGGAGCACTGGTGCTGCAGGGCTTCGGCCTGGAGCGCCCGAGAGCAAACTTTGCTCCCACATCGTCAGGGGGTTGGCGTTTAGCACAAAGGCAATGCCTTTGCTGAGCTGATGACCTCACAGGCCCCTGGGCTGTGAACTCATCAGCCCAGCAAACGGTGATTGCTGGAACCTGCCGGCTGATAGCTGCTCATGTGCAGCATCTGAAAGTGATTGAGGGTGAGTGCTGTAAGCACAGCCCTCCTAACTTTATTAATTAACACTTTTTAAAAAATATTTTGGAAAATTAGAAATGTTTCTGTGGCAAAAAATAAAGGCGACGGAGCCCCAACGCTCTCACGGACGAGCCGCCCCTGATTGTAAACACTCCAGTTAAATGCATGAAAGCTTCACTGGGATTGCCTGGGCAGGTCAACCCACTGCTCCATTAGCATTTGCAATGCAATGGGTCTCGCGTGAAATATATTGGCAAACGTGCAATTATCCGTGTAACAGGGTTGGAGTCCAAGGTGGTAACAAAACCACCCAAGGAGAGACCAATGTAAAGCATTCACCAATGATAACAAAGGATTTTTGAAAGGCAAGCCCACAAATGAGTAAAAGTGATTGGCGTGTGGTGGGCGTAGTTAAAAGCCCACAGGACTTACAACAGGTCAAAGCACTTGCACGCTCCACCGTAGAAGAAGACTGTGGCCCTCATTCTGACCTTGGCGGGCGGCGGAGGCCGCCCGCCAAAGTCCCGCCGTCAGGTTACCGTTCCGCGGTCGAAAGACCGCGGCGGTAATTCTGACTTTCCCGCTGGGCTGGCGGGCGGTCGCCTTCAGACCGCCAGCCAGCCCAGCGGGAAAGAGGCTTCCACGATGAAGCCGGCTCGGAATCGAGCCGGCGGAGTGGAAGCTGTGCGACGGGTGCAGTTGCACCCGTCGCGTATTTCACTGTCTGCGCAGCAGACAGTGAAATACATGTAGGGGCCCTCTTACGGGGGCCCCTGCAATGCCCATGCCAGTGGCATGGGCACTGCAGGGGCCCCCAGGGGCCCCGCGACCCCCCCTACCGCCATCCGGGTCTCGGCGGTCCGACCGCCGGGATCTGGATGGCGGTAGGGGGGGTCGGAATCCCCGCGGCGGTGCAGCAAGCTGCGCCGCCGCGGAGGATTCAATGGGGCGGCGGTACACTGGCGGGACCCCGCCAGTGGTGCCGGTCCGACCGCGGCTTTACCGCCGCGGTCGGAATCCCCATTGGAGCACCGCCGGCCTGTCGGCGGTGCTCCCGCGGTCCTCCGCCCTGGCGGTCAAAGACCGCCAGGGTCAGAATGACCACCTGTGTCTTTGTTTCCCCTGGCTCCCTGACATAGTGCGGTTTGCAGATGGATGCAGTGCATATGTCAGGCTGGTCTTGGCAAAATACCGGTCAGCTTCGTATGCGCAGTTGACTTTGTAATGACTTGTTCTGCCATAAAGCTGATTGGCCATGGCTCTGCCCACACCTGACACCAAGCGAGAGCACTGCAGCTCTGTCCCATAATAGGAAAGGGGAAAAGAAGGTGGGGGTATACCATTTTTAATAAGAAGGCATGCTTAAGATAAAAAAAAATCTTTAACTTGTGGATGTCATTGAGAGGGCAGTACCCTAACATCCCTATGGAGGAGCCACATCCGAGTGAGTAGTTTCAATATCTCTATGATGACTAAGCAATCTTCTCGCAGTGGAGCACAAGAAATATAAAGCCTTTTTGTGCACAGGCGGAGGCTTCAGGGATGCTGCAAGGAGAGTGGGTAAGAGCCTTTGAAGGAGGGCAATATCTGATTAATTAGGGGAAAATTACAGTGAGACCTTTGAAGGTGGATACCTTGTGGACTGTAATAGAGTCTCATTAACAAGTCCTTCCTTATTTTCAAATAAAATATGGCGGGAAAGATGGTAAGTAACTAAAAAGTTGGTGACAGCATGAAAAGAAGAAGGAAGTATAAGGCCTTACTTTGCTTGAATTGACAAATACACAATAACTTTGTTTGGGATATTGATACAGCATTAAGAGAAATTCACTCACAGACAACTTTCAGATGGCTGACAAGACTTAAAGCATCTTCAGTCGGTGCAGCTAGGTGTCTAGTTAAAGATTCTCCACCCAGTTCGGGAAGTGTCTGGGTCTCTGCCTCACATGGAGAGGATCATGCAAAATCATTAACTAATTAACCTTCTGCTAAGAGTGGCAATCTCTCTGCCAACAAGGGCATAATAAGGTGCAGAACCCTTCTTAGCAGCGTGGGGAAAGGTTGATCATTCTCCATGCTGGTGAAGGTGGACTTGGTTTTGAAAATGCATTGTCTGGATTTGTTTCTCTTACTCTTCCTCTTCTAATTTTGATAGAGTTAGAAACTAAGGATTTTTGTTCCAAAAGTGTTCTATAACTCTAAGAATTTTCCTTTTTTCTGTCAGTTTTTTGAATGCCACTCTGCTTATTTTTCAGACTTTATTCTGTTTTGTTTTTTTGGATCTGCTGTCGCTATGAACTGTGCCAATTCACTCTAGGTCTGGTGGGGTGGCTTCTTTATGGTAGGAGTAATCATGTTAAGGTCATTGACCCATTGATTTGGACTCATTGGTTGACCTGAAGTCAGGACTGTAGAGGAAATGAATGAAAGAGGAGGGCATACAGAACAGATCTGGCTAATCAAGCAAGGCTGCTACCTCAGTCTTAGGTTTCCCCTGTGCATCAATTAGGCGCTCTAGAATTGAGTCTGGGTTGTGGGTTGTAGTCGTACATACTTGTTTGTACTTATGATTTAGTAATAAAGAGAACCATGAGTCATCTGAATCCTTAACTTCTCCCCAGTGTAAATTCAAGTCTCCCAGGTGGATATTTCTATTCTAGGAGATCTGGCTCTATGTTATGAATTCAGTGTTGTTCCACAGATATTATGTTTTCCCTGCTGGTGGTAGATGAAGTGTAATGTAGTGAGAATTCGGTCAGTCATTACAGTTTACACAGGGAGAGATTCAAATGACATGAATTGATCATTTTTTATATTCGTACTTTTAATAGAGTATTTTCGACCCCCCCGGATAGTATATTTTGTCCAATCAAGGTGCATAATGGAGTACTGCTGTGGAATGAGGAGGTCTAGTATTGAAGGTAAAGATGAATTAAAGCCAGGTGTAAGTCAGCAATAAAAGTTCAGGGGTATTGGAGGTGATCTGGCTAGGGATCTCAAAGCTAGACTTTATGGTTGACCTCCAGTTATGAAGGTGTGGTTTAATTAAAGACTGTATAGTCCTTCTCAAGGTGGTTGTTGCTCTATAATGTCTACCAGGTTCTCACAGTTAAGGCATATTGTAGGACCAGTTCTAGCTCTTTCCTTTTGCTTTTAACTAGGGAATGGGAAGAAATATAACTTTTCAGGTTCTCATTGCAGGGTTTCTGCAAGTACAACTTTCTTTATTACTCCATTGTCTGAAGGTCCATGGGCAGGATGTACGGCATTTATGCTTCATGGTGTACACAAGAGATGACAAAATAGCTGATTCTTGGGACCTGGAGCTCCTTGGGGTTACTAGGCCTCAACCATGTCATTTGAGGTTGTTTAGCATTGGTGTCTTGGAGTCCCCATACTTTTGATGCATTTAACTGAATACCAAGCACACCCCTTCAGCACTTGACTGTCATGACAGGGACTGCAAGTTTGGAATGTCAGAACTCGGTAATACACACAATAACGTTTAATAAATAATTTTACAGTCAGTGCTTTTACTTTTAAAAAGGCATCTAATACATGCACAGCTAAATGCTATGAGTTAACTTACAAATATGTAGAGGATATACAGTTGGGAAAATGGTATAACTAATAGTTAGTAAAATCTTAGTGGAAATGCAATTTCCTAATCCCTCCTAAAGTGACCTTTCCAGAATAGCCAGGGTGCAAATCACCTACCCTAAGGATGTATCACAGGGGGTACTAACCTCCCCACTCTGGTCTGCTGGCATTATCCATGACGTGCACAGTAGCCATGTGCATGTCTGCAGACCCTAACATTTAAAACTATCAATCTCCCTTATGAGGCCAATTGCAATACATATGTGGCTTTCCACAATAATCACAGTGAGGCCGACAAACTTGGTCATATTTTCCACAAGGTACATGTAAGGCCTGCAAGAACGTTTTAATCATTTAACCCCAGCACACCAGTTTTGCCACTTACTTCACGTACCTTCCTAGAGAGACCAAACAGATTTTCAAGGATACCTTAACAATGTTAAAACATTAGAAAAAAAGTATTTACCTCGAGAAACAACAACACTGTAGCCAAATTGAAGATAACTTGTTATGAGAGCCAAGAATCCTCCGCAGCTCTCCCTTTGCTTACCGGGTTACTTAGCAACCCTTTGTAATCCTCCATAAATGGGTCAGCTTCCTCTGAGTCTTCACAAATGTTAGATCATAGAGCATGGTTTTTGGAGGAGCCCTGCTCCTTGTGGGCCTTCTCCCTCGTCCTGCCTTCGCGCTCCTGTTATGCCTACCCAAAGAATTTCTCCCTGCTACATGGCAAGCTGGAGCATGATGCTGCCTCTATGCAACCTTTTGAGCGAATGGTGTTGGTGACCTGGTCCACTGGAGACACGTGCTGGTATTCACGGTTATTCCCTGTATGCTGGGGATTCTGGGATGACATTACCAAAGGTGCCACACAAGCAAATCCTTCAAAAGCACATAACTCAACGTACGTTTCATCAATTCTGATGTGGTATTATCGGCCACTCCATCTGGGCGCAGTTCGTTGTCCTTCCAGACAACTGTGATTTCCCTTTCTAGATGGTTTCATCCTTCAGAGAACTCTTCCAGTGCCCTTCCTTCAGAAAGTTGGCATCTTGCACAGCTCCTTGATCACCAGGCAGCTGGGATGAGGATTCGAAACTCAGGCTTTCTTCTGGGGCTGCTGTTCAGCAACCCTCTTTTTCCAGGAGGCAGTTCCTCCTTCTCTGGACAGTTTACGGTTCTCCTTTCTGGCTTTTATCCATTTTGTACCCACCTGGGAAGGAAGCCATGAAAAAGGAATCCTGGCCTTGGAGTTCAAGTATTCCTTGCCCACATTGATATGCATTTTTGGGTACTGGTCAGGGAGATTCGTAGCACACGGACCTGGATTTCTATCCAGTATTCATGATAGTTCTGCAGAGGTAGATGTGGATTCCAGTGACCCATTTCAGAGACAGGTTTCAGCAATTCCTGAAATTGTCTTTGTTTAAGCCAAACTGGTCAGGATGAAGTCTTTTGAGGCTCCAACTTGGGATGGAACTGAATGTGCTCCGACAGTCACAAAAGAGAGAGAAAGATAACTTTCCACTCTGCTACTAGACAAAACTGCCAGCGGTGTCACCCCTGGAAAGGGAAAGAATTAAGCAGGAAGGGAAAAGGGGCTGTCCCTGGTCCACTCCAAAGGACGGCATAAGTGTTCCTACGGTCAAGATAAGATCCCAGTCTTTCCGATGCTTCCCATTCCCCATCTTGTGTGCCGTCCACACATTGGAGATCCAAAAAGGGTTCCTTTTTACCCCATACAGTACAGCATAACAAACATACTTCACGCCTACCATAATCCACAGACTCAAGATGCACAGTACACATACACTTTCACTGCATGGGCCATGCAACCTACCTACAGTCACTTACCCTAGATGTTCACAAGCAGCCGACCTTATATTGCAAGGCAAGCACCACATTTTGCAGCTCGTATTCCAATTTTACCAGTTTACAGTGGGTGCGACTCCACTAGGGACTCTCACTACACAAGTCCAAATACTTGAAACCACAAAGCAAACAAAACTAGGAACTCAAAGTAGGTTGCCCATTTTCCTAATGCTGAGCAGATTCCCTTGAAGACAATCCCAATTGATTTCACTACCCGAAGAGGATGTCCATTTTAGCTGCAATTATCCTGCTGTAGGTAGGTGCAAGCTTCTTGGTTTCACAGTAGTCTTTCTTCAGTTCTCTTGGGTCAGATTAGTCAGAGATTAATTATGCGTTTGGATTGTAGGGTGACTCGCATTTGTTAGACCCTTAGGGGGTCATTCCGACCCTGGCGGTTGACTACCGCCAGGGCCTGGGACCGCGGATGCACCGCCAACAGGCTGGCGGTGCATCCATGGGCATTCTGACCGCGGCGGTACAGCCGCAGTCAGAAACAGGAAACCGGCGGTGTCCCGCCGGTTTCCCGCTGCCCTGGGGAATCCTCCATGGCGGCGCTGCAGGCAGCGCCGCCATGGGGATTCCGACCCCCTTACCGCCAGCCTGGTTCTGGCGGTTTTGACCACCAGAACCTGGCTGGCGGTAACGGGTGTCGTGGGGCCCCTGGGGGCCCCTGCAGTGCCCATGCCAATGGCATGGGCACTGCAGGGGCCCCCTAACAGGGCCCCACCAAGATTTTCAGTGTCTGTCAAGCAGACACTGAAAATCGCGACGGGTGCAACTGCACCCGTCGCACCCCTTCCACTCCGCCGGCTCCATTCGGAGCCGGCATCCTCATGGAAGGGGGTTTCCCGCTGGGCTGGCGGGCGGCCTTCTGGCGGTCGCCCGCCAGCCCAGCGGGAAACTCAGAATTACCGCGGCGGTCTTTTGACCGCGCAGCGGTATTCTGACGGCGGGACTTTGGCGGGCGGCCTACGCCGCCCGCCAAAGTCAGAATGACCCCCTTAATATGGCCACCATAGGCTCTGGCAACACATTGACTGAAACAAAAGAACTGTATAGTTTTTCAGCAAGTGAGCAGTCGATTTCTGGAACCAATGCGGCAGCCCATACTTGGTGATTTACTACATGACTTTTCATTGGGGCTATGAATGTGTGAAAGGGGTTTGTGTGGTACGCTCTTGGGTGTGTACTGAACTCACACTCCTTCCACAGCGACTGCTTACCACAGTGTGTCCCCACTCACATGAACCTTCGAGACCTGCAGAGTCTTCAGGCCCAGTAACCTGAGTAAATGTGGGGAAGAGACAGCAGCAATTGGTAAACATTATTTGTCCGTGCCCAAAGGTCCTAATCCAGCTATTAGTGGTGTGACTATACTGCTCTCCTATGTGCCCCCGTGCCGTTAGTCACCATTTCTATTTTACTTATTTATCACCCCCGAACATAAGCACAGTTTTTATTTTGATCTCCTATGCACACTGCTATGATCTACTACCAAGCTCATCATCAACGGAGATTTTAATTAATGAGCGATGATCCTAGTGGCAAAAGTCAAGAGAATATTGGGAACTGTTTTCTTTCCTGAATTTAGAACAAATGTTTATTGTTCCTATTCATTGTGAAAAATGTACCTTAAACCATATTTGTCTGGGAATTCGACAATTTAATCGAAAATTTACAGATTAAACCTAATTGTGGTTCGGATCCTTTTATTATACATTCTTAGTCCCTTTCTTTTGTAGGACACGTGAATGAACTCATCAAGGTCAGTAAATGCCAACAGTAGGTATAAAGAGTGTGTGAACTTTCTCAGCAGTCCCATTACAGAGAGGGGTTATTGGTCCCACATTGTAACAGTCAGTTTACCTGTTGTGTTCTGAGGCTGTATCATTCCATTGCACCTAAAATTAAGCACCAAGGGCCAAAATATAATTATATTTTGTAAGTCTGTGCCGCTTTTGCGTCAAAAAATGACATAAAGGCAGCACTAACTTTTCATAAATCAGGCCCCAAGTACGCCCCTCTAGCACTGGAGCCTCCGGTATTGAAGTCAGGCAACCCAAAGTTTACTCAGGGTGCGGAATTAGAAACTTAGAACTCAATAAAGCACCCAACTTACAGTTAATAAATCAGGACCCAGAAAGTAATTTTGCTTAGATAATAAACAATACTTTTCTTCAGCACACAACACCCTTAAGAACTCCTTACCAGAGCATATGAGATGCACCACAGACCTGCTTCCCTTTAGGAAAAAAGCTCAAGGCGCACTTGTTTCCACTACATCTGAACTGAATTAGTATTCAGTTCCTACAGCCCTATTTACCATACCCTTTATTATTGTTACCTTCATTCTCTTCCCTCCTGGCACACTTTCCCTATTCTAGCCTTCAGCCCGCATGTCATCTCATGCTCCTTTATCGCTGCACCTGAATATGCAACAAATGTTACATTTACTACCCTTGATATTCTTAGTTTCTTTTGATTTGTAAGTTAGATGTAAAAGAGTGCTGATGCCTCCTCTGTTTGACGCTGTTTAAAAAAGGAAAGTAAAAAAAGGCTATACTGCACATAACCATCAGAGGGCACTCTAACTGGTACACAGTTATCAGATACCAATTACTGTGGTTTCCTTGCAGGCTAGGCTACTCCACTAGGACAGATATTGAATGGTTTTAAAATGCAAGTTTGACATTTGCCCTACTCAGGATTTTTGTGAAATGTTCAAAGGTTCTCCCCTGGGTCCTAGTGGCCCTTTTTCAGAATTGAGATTGACTCATTCCCAGTGTGATGTTTCCCATCTCACCCTTGCACAGTACATTTATGTGTTGGTTGTCTTTATCGACAGGCTGGCCTACTAGTGCTGGTGGAAGGCAGGGCCAGCACCACTCCGGATGATTGGTGTCCTTACACAGTCCACTGGGCTCGATTGCGCTAACTCTGCCCTGGCTTAACCGACATTGGCAGGGTCTGTGTCAGGTGTGAATGCTCAGGGTGGATGAATTGATTGTGAACAGTCTGCATTCAAGTTACACAGTTTGCTGTCCAGTGAATTTTCACAAAGGTCAAATTACAAGTCCTTCACTCATGCAAGGGAAGAGCCCACCTTTGGTCACAATGCTGATGAGGTGTCTGTTGATGTGCCCACTGTTTGTGAGGAGCGATCCTGGTGCACCACCCCTCCCGGTGCTTCAGTTGTTTAGGTGAGGCTGCCAAATATAGTCACTTTTCTCAGTGCCCAGCCATCTCAAGCATTGTGTCTTCTTTTGACAGGAAACCTGCAAGGTATTTTTGTGTTGTCTTTGAGAGCCTCATAGTCAAAGGCACTTTGGCTTTGAAGCATGCATTGGTGATACTCGGATCTCAGGCCCTCACCGCCTAGCCATGCTTGTCCTTGTCCAGAGTCACAGCAGCAGATTCAGTTCATCCTCTCTATGCTCCTGGCAGCCCCTCTTTAGGCAGCATCTTCCTCATGCAAGATCTCGTCTGATACCTCTCTGCCCTCCTAGTAGTTGATCATCTCTTTCCTTCAAGGCAGGCCCAAGGCAGCTCCTCTTGGCAGCCTGTCTAACTTCCCTGGTTTCTGGTCCTGAAGCTGGAAAGGGGAGTTGGTGGTCAATTCTCAAACCTTTGATCACCAAAGAGTTTTTCAGTCATCACTGCTGGGAATCCCATTGTTTGCTAAAAATATCTTGGCACACTGGCTGGTGTTTTCTGCTCCATACTTATACTATGTTGCAGACAGCATTCGTGTATTCCACAAGCCCACTCATGGACCTGGTTCAGTCAGTTCCTGACTTATGTGTATTCTTCCTAGAATTGTCAAGCCATAGTTTTGGACTTACAGTGCCAGCAGTATGCTGGGGGTAGAATTGGGAGTCTTCTGAGAGGGGAGACTATGATGAAATGTATTTTTTTCAGATTCACCCCACTTTTTGCCCCCAACGTTTGACTATTAGGTACTGGCGTAATAACTCTGTAGTGCACTCGGCCCTGCCGACCAAGCCTCAGTGCATGTGATCTAACCCTTAAAAGTAAATGTTTAATTGACTTACCCCGAATTGACATAAGTTAACATAATTATGAATACCTAGTATATGGTACCAGAGGTACCAGAGCATGTAAGTTAAGTGTCACTCATGGACTCCAGCACTGATTGTGCCACCTCGAGTGTGGCAAAGTAAAGCATGCCTCCCAGTCTGCCACTGCAGACTGGTAGAGCAGTTTTTAAACTGTTAATTCAACGTTGCCATTTAAACTAATGGCAAAGCCCAAACCTTTCTTTTTAAGATCAATCAGTCACCCCCTAAGGCAGGCCTAGCGAGTCCTAGGGCAGGATGAGTACATCAAAAAGGAGATCATGTGTTTTTACGTGTCCTGATAGTAAAAACCTGAATTGTTGTTATTACTGTAGAAATGGTAGTACCCCGTTTATCAGCATGGCTAACTTTCAAATAGGACTACTAAATTTGGTACATTTAGATGTTAAAAGAATCAGAGCATTAAACCAGAAATGTGGCTCAAGTCGAATTAATGTCACCAGTTTACAAAGTGGCACTTTAAAAAGTTTCCACTTTGTTTCCAAAAGATGTCCAATAGCTGTTTATGGTTGCAGATATGTTGCTGTCCTCAAGACAACCTTCTGCTCTGCTGGAAAGAGGTGTGAATGACTTCAAGGATTGAAAACAAAGGACCTGCTGTGTGAAGAGGTGTTACCTTCTCCTGGCTGGTAAGCCAGAGTGGGTGTGAGCCCAAAAGCAAGCTGCCTTTGAAGGGCAAATCCTAGTCACAACCAGAAGACGCTGCTCTATTTTTTAGCAAACTGGCATTTTGAGCAGGGAAGGAAAGCCGCTCTCAAGCAGTTTTTTGAAGGGGAATGCTGCACCTCTTGGTTGAGCTGTTGAGCTCCATACACCGAGAGAAGGGATCTGCCATTTTAAAAGTGGGAGAAACTATGCATTTTGGGCTAGTCAGATGCCACACTTTGTTAGAAGTCATCGCCATGTGAGAGGGGACTTTGTAGTGTATTGGCTAGGTAGTCGCTGCATCCCTCTAGGTTCATAGTAGTCCTGGCACCCTGGCCTCACATCATGTCTGTACTGGAGACATGACCAAAGAAGGACTGTCCTGCTGATCTCTAGGCCCAACAAAGACCAAATGCTGAAACACACCTGCTGCACCCTGGGCTGTCTCAGAAAGGATGGTGGTGTCCTGCTTGGGGAAAAGTCATCCCTGAGCCCCAAATAGAGGAGGTGACTCCAAGAGTCAGTTTGCTGACTCCCAGTTACAGCCTCAGGGCCACAAAAGCTGAGACTTCTGCTCCTTTAAGAGCCTAGCACCAGGAAGTGTGAACACCGCTGGATGCCAATGTGCAGCCTGGACGACTGAGTCCCAAACCTCAAAAGTTGCATCCAAGTCTGCTGAACCTCGGAAAGTCATCAGAACGCGGTTTGGTCATCCTGCATGGAGGTTACTGCAAGTTAAAGGGAACTGCTGGTTTTGTTGCAACCGCAGACCAGTAGACCAATAGCAACTGTACTTGTACTGGACTTCACCCTGCCTTCATGGGACATTGACACCTGAGGCCAAAGTCACCCCTCTGTGTCCGAATACCAAGGGGTGTACACCTGTACATCAGCTCAGCATCCTTGAGCATCTTTAGCATCCTGCATCCCTTGCATCATGACCACTCCATTGCCTTTTATGGGAGTTCACCCATAGACCCTGGAACTGGACTTCAAGACTGATTTAACTCTGAGGTAACTGTTCAATTGGACCTTTTTGGTCCCTGTGACTGGATCCTTGTTGGAGTTGGTCCCCAAAAGGGTGCCCTTATAACCATTTGCAAGTTACTTGTCTTGGCTAAACCTAACTCACGAGTCACAGTAGATTTCAGTGACTTAATGCATTAAGTGGTAAGCTGTAATTTATTGTTTCTTTAAACATCCATTTCTCCAGAACCCTCTGATGGTTTTTTGTCATTTGAGGTGACTATTTAAAGATAAAAATGTAACCTATTTTCAGAAATTTGTGTTGGATTTTTATTGCGCTGCATTTTCTTCTTATTCAACTGTTATGGTACTTTTTAATACTTTGCACTTGTTCCTTTAATACAGTCTAGCTGCTCTGAGCCACATCTATCCAGGACTGAGCTAAGGTTTTACAAAAAGACTTGACTGGACCTGATATGGAATTGTGCCTTTATTACACCGTGAGGTCACACAACCACACCATATATTAAAACACTTTCCTCACAGAGGAACAAAGGCGCAATAGAGGGAAGGGTTTCCCCACTTTGGGGATGGCATTTATGGGGAACAATGGATCAGGAAAGGGCAAGAGTTTTCCTTAAACTTCCAAAGGATTCTCTGTGTCCTGTCTTCCACATCCTAGAATCTGGTTCACCAAAAAGGACCCCAGGAATGGTTTGGAGGAGGTCCACAATCCACATTGCTATCTTGTGCTCTCTTCAGCCTCTCTGTTTTATGAACCATGTTTGGTTCGAGAATATCAGAACGGATTCCTGGGTGGCGACAGCCACTTACCGCACACTTACTCCATGCACATTATATTGCACAAGTATACTGCATACACATGTCATCAATTTCCCCATCTGGGTGGATTGAAGGAACCGGTTGCAATGGATTGACAGAATAATTTAAATCATGGTTGGGCACGCAACAGATTAAAAGACCTGTCCTACCACTAGAATATGTTACTAGGACCACAGTCATTCTTGTACAGTACATTGAGCAAACAGTAATCACTGTCATATTTTTTGGTTGCTCTCTGTTATTGTCTTGCCATGATCTGCCATGATCTGTAAAGCGCTCTGCCACCCTACGCTCAGTGACTTACTGAGAACCAATATAAATAAAGAGTACAACTTGATGTATCTCTCCAGACCCTAGAGCCCCACTCTGTGTCTCATTTTGTCCCAAGGAGCACTCAGTGCACATGCACGATTGTTCTAGATGCTGAGCGGAAAGTGAAAAAAAAGAAACTGGCAGAACTTCGCTATGGTGACCTCGAGGCAGTAGCACATTCTCTGCAGGACTATGCAGAGGACTTTTTCCATCCCAACAAAGAGTTTCCATAGGGACCTTAGAGCTTGAGTTTGTCGTTTACAGCAGTTGGATTACTCTGGATGAAGATACTCATGCTCTTGTGAAGCCTAAGAATGCTAACAAGAGCAGGAAACCTATACCCTGATACTCAAGGGATGCACTTTCAGCCAGAACAACAGTGCGTCAAGTAGAGCCTCTAAGGCGAAACAGTTATGATGGCACCTCTAAATCTATGTTTCAAATACCTCTGAAGGTTTATAAACGTATAATTAAAACCGCAAAACCAGCATTTTACTCAGGAAAAATTACCACTTCATCCAGTCCCCATAAAACAGTCTTTCAAATCATTAAAGAGCTATCAGAGAATTTAAAAACCACCCATAAAGTCATTTCCTCATAAATATTATGTATTTCTATAAACTCTTATTTTACTGACAAAATAAATTAGCTATTTGGTGAGATAGAATCCAAACACTTTCCTCCTACTAGAACTGAACTTGTACTTAGAACTAATACTCTTTCTAATGTCACTCTGTTCTCACTTGTGGATTTCAATAATGCCTTGTTCAACCTAAAATAAGCTGCTCCCTCTTACCTTCTCCACTTTACCATTCGAGCTAACTACAGAGCAACTAGCTCACAACTTTGAGACTAATACTTAATTTGTCACTTGAGGAGGTCATTTTTTTCATATCTGTAAGGTCTGGCTTTATCTCTTAACAGTGGAAGCAAACACATTAGAAAATCATGGGAGCAAAGAACTAAGCAATCTCTGTATCACAGAGCCTGTCCAGGGCTTTGAGTCTCATTCTGTGTCTTAACATGTAGCACAAGATGATTTTTGCCTGGTGACAATATAGAATCGTTCCTTGGCCATGCTTAATGACCTTAGGATGGTGGTGGACCGTGGTGGGATCAGCGCACTGTTATTAGATCTATCAGTTGCATTTGAAACCCTTGATTTAATTTTTACCCCCTTAGACCAGTTCAGGGTAGAATGCATCACTGACTCATCCTTGTCCTGGGTTTCTTCATTCCTGACAGCTAGCACTCAGTTATTAGAACTTCCACTTTATGTGAGGTGAGTGAAGTCCAGTTTGCCCGACTTTAGAGAGGGGAGCCATGATAGTCTGTCTCTTGCTTAGGACTTAGAAACCTTTTGCTCTGAGATTTGACTTAATGTCATACTCTCTGCTGC
This sequence comes from Pleurodeles waltl, assembly GCF_031143425.1. Taxonomy (NCBI): domain Eukaryota; kingdom Metazoa; phylum Chordata; class Amphibia; order Caudata; family Salamandridae; genus Pleurodeles; species Pleurodeles waltl. The sequence goes on from NC_090437.1 coordinate 178,566,991, forward strand.
ATCTCACTGAACCTTATACTAATTCCCTATATTGATTTACCACCCATTTTAATACCTTTCATATTTTTGCCTCCCTCATGTATCACACTTTAATTATTAATAAACCTTCATGGCTTGTATCTTTTTTCTGGACTTGAGGTTCCTTGACTTAAAGCTTAATTAATCAATTATGATGATTTAGTTGCTGTTAAACTGTTATCTGTAGGCACGCATTGCCTCATGTTCTTGAGGTTAACACCGTCTCTGATCCTGCATTTGTGTTCTATCTTAAATTATCTGATAAGATCGGGTCAATATGTGACTATATTTAGTCGGCTTTCACTTTACCCTGCTGGGTATAATCATAAATAGCTGCTGTCAACTGGGGATGGGGATCAGACCACAGAGAATCATTCTGCAAAGTATACCCTTAGCATTAGAAGGTTTTGTTGAAGAATCTGTTACATTTCCTTACTTGTCACTGGCCTTGTACTTGTATTGCATTCAGTAAGTTATAAGCAGGGTTAATGAAACTATGCTGCAGGGAAGGACCAAATTATTTGACAGATTATCAAATTAGGCAGCAAGAGAGGGAAATTACATGGTGTCACGTTTTGTGATAGTATTACTTCAGCATTCTGGCATTTTTACATATGTAAAGACTGTTTGGCCAAAGACTTCAAATCATTAGTACCAGTCTAACACCCAAATTCTAAAATAAGCAACTGAGAGACGGCCGTCAACCTTTGTGAAGGGCCTTCCACTGCGTGGCAACATGTGTTGTTTCTTTTTCAGTAACTCTGGATCTGTTTAAGATAGAAATAAAAAACATTCTTAAAATCTGCAGATTATGCAGTAGTGGATTATGTGGCAAATGTATAATTGTGTAAAACATGTTGCGACTTCAGAATCACGTAATTCCAGTGGCCCTTGTTATAATACAGAGACTAGCTTTTGGCTCAGTTGAACACACATACTCCATGACATTACTTTCCTGATATCATTCATGTATGCATATTTTTGGAATACAAACCTAAATGGGATTACTAAGGCAAACCATTCTGTACCATATGAGGGCTACTTAATGGCATAAATTGACAAATAATCACACATTACAAACAAACCTATGGATCATGTCTGTATTATAGCACACTTTTGTTTCAAAAGAAAAAAAGCAAATAAACAATTATATAACAATAGTGATGCCACTGATGATGCGAATGGCAGGATAATATGTGATACTGTTGATGTTGTTTGTGATTTCACCTGTGACATACAATGAGCAGCAATTTACTTTTTCTTACCAAATAATTTGTTAACCCATCACATAATTTGTTCCTTCCCTGTTGCAAAATCCCAGAAGCCCTATCCATAGCCTTCAGCCATTCTATATGGATATTGTCGGGCGGAGTAACACACATAGGGCATTCAAGTACTGCGGACTGGTGGTCCACTCATTAAAAATTGTTACAGTCATGTGCACAGCCAAGTGCCTAGTATGAGCTGGTGGTTACAGGTGAGGCCCACCGGCACTCATTTTTGGGGATTCTCGCTTATTTTTCCTCAACAAACTTTGGTTCAGACCAAGATATAGAAAACACAGTAGAGGGAAAGAAGAAGGAAAAAGAGAGCAAAACAGTGACAAACGGAGAAAGCAGGGATGAAAAATAACCTGTAAATGAACTAAAGAGGCAGAAAGTTTCTGGTGGTGCATTACACAGGCATGAAGTAGAATAAGTGGCCTAACGCAAACTGACGGGGCCCACTTGCAGAATGTGAAGAGGGGCCTTTGAGGCTCTCACATATCAGAGAAATCCATTGGCCTGGAGTTGTAAGGGTGGCCCCATGAAGGTTTCTGTACCCTTGAAGGGTAGAGGCCTCCCAGCAACACTAGGGCCTGCGTCCTGGCCCTGGGTGAAATCAAGACTGCAGCCTATGTATTCTGCACCTCTCCTTTAATAACAAAGGCCACACACTTCTGAATGAAATGTTAGGCCTCGATTTATTAAGGTTTTGTGCCCTTCTTGTGCAACGCAAGGAGTCCAGGGCAATACAAAACCTAGAATGAGATTTACCAAGACACACAAAGCTACCTTGCATGGCCCTGCGTGGGTTGGTAAATCTGGGTAACGCAAAGCAGCGCAAGTCGTTGCCTTGCATTACTCTGAGTGGTGGGGGCTTTACTTGGGTGGAGCATGGGTGTTCCCACACATCCACCAATGTATCTTGAAGCTTTCCCAGATTCACCAACAGTGGCAGACCTGGGAATGCCTCAGAAATGTACGCCTTCCCACCAGAGGCGCAACAAGGTGAAATATCTTTAGTTCTCCTTGATGTTTCTTCTTTCTGTGTGTGCTGCATCATGCGTTCCTGCACAAAAGCAATCCTGCCTATAAAGCAAGCACCCTTGCTCCATGCCGGAAGGGTGCTTGCATTAGCGCTATGCTGCAGATTATTTGCCAGCAAAGGCATAGGGCAGGAATGCACCATATCTTGACACACATGGTGCATCCCTTTCATGCAGGGCAGCACAGCACAGCAAATTGTTTTACTGCATTGCATGAAAAAATTATAAATATGGCCCTTATTCTTTTTCAAATTAAGCACTGGCAATGCCCCGGTCATTAGAGTGTGTTATTACTGACAGGGCAGAACAGAAGCCCATCCCATGTGCATAGTGCCCGTTGGGTATGACAACAGCCTGTGGGTCCCGACTGACACCCATGCCCTCTGTACAGCACCCTCTTTGCACAGTATTGACAAGGCATTTCCACTGTCCATTCATGGCCTGTCGGTGGTGTTCATCCGTACCTTATTAAGGGACATCTATGATACAGATTGTGGGGGCCATGGGCTTTGACTTTATAATCCCTCTTTTTCGTGTCCTCTTTGGCCAGTGCACTGACACTGGACAGGCAGACTGGTCCACATTCTAAATGTTTTCCATCCAATATTCAGGGATAGTGCTGTGTTTTTTCACTACTGTAATACAGCAGCATCTTACTAATATTATTGCAATTCATCTCTGTGCTCCACTGCCATTTCTCATACGCAGGTGCTGTTTTGATGTAAAAGAAAGTTATCTATGGCTGTTGCACGGTGTCTATGATTTAAGGTCGTCAGGGCAGGACTGTGTGGAGAACACAGCCAGATTAATCAGGAGGCCCCGGAAAGGCTGGGCGCCCTGAGCTAGAGCCTACTTTGCCCATGCCTTAACACGTATCTGACCTTATTCGCCTACCCGACTACCCCATTTTTTGGGGTGAAACTGGGTTTCGCTTATGTTATTTAATAAAGATTTGCATTTGAAGGACCAGTTTTCCAAAGAAACTGAGTCCGGTTAAGAGAAAAAAAAATACAATGTAAGCAAAGAAGTGTTTTTATGACCAGCCCGTTGAATTAGCTCATTTCACAGTCTCGCTTTGAAAGGAGGAACATTTTCTCTAGAGCAAAAAGCAAGTGAGTAACTTTCGTACTAGGAGCAATTTTTTTTTTAAACTTGTAATTTAGGTTTTGCCATTAAAATCAAATGACCCGTGAGACTTTCACGTCGTCTTGGCACGTGAGCCTGAGCGAAGTAGGATCCGGGCCATTCGGGAACATTTCTCCACTGACAAATTGGACTTATCGTAAAGGCCATAAATACCTGTAGTGAAGGAGAAGTCACACTGCACGGGAATCAATAACAGCGCGCGATAACCGGGTTAAGTTAAGCAAACATCTGACCCAACAGCCAGCACCTGCGCTCGTTAAGGACTGCCAGCAGTAACGGCCGGTGCACCCTGACAAAAACCAGCGAGCTCGAGGCCTTCTCCTCTGAAGGCCGTTTTACAAACCGTTGTCCCATATATCTAAACACAAGGTTTTTTGCTATGGCTAAAAACAAGGAAAGCTACCACAGGGAATTTTCGCTTCGAATGGCCACTGTGGTGGAGCAAGGGCTTCCTTCAAGAGTCCCAATGCAAACTAGGAGAATCCCCCAAAGGGTAGTAAAATACTGCTGTAACTGAGTTGTAGTGTGCCCCAGTGCCACTGCACCTGCTGCACTATTGATAACTAAGTCCTTAAATAGCCTACCACAAGAAAATTGGTTTTCAACTTGTGCAATCACGAGGTTGATTCAGTAGCATGAAAATTAACAAGCATTTGCAATGCAATAGGTCTCGCATTTGCTTGAGTTAGAGCTATCAGCATTGCAAATTCATAACTGGACTTTTCTTGCCACATAAATTGGTCAACTCAGCCTCATAATTTGGTATTTTCCTGACACATAATTCCAGTGGCCCTGCACTTCAATTGATCTTCTTCCTCTATCTGCGGCCAAAAATGATTATGTTGCCATTTAGCATCCTAATTTAAATCTGCCATGCTAATTCCAATAGAAAACTACTTTCACCAACCCACCATCAGAGTTGCTGGTTGGCTAACATAACTCCCAAAACAAGACAGCCAGTAATGAAAGAAATAAATTAGAAGGGTCACCAACACATATTGAATGATACAATTATCACGTAAATCCAATAAAAACTTTTATCTGAAATAAACTTTTTACACTAAATGCTCAGAACAGGCCCTAGAGAACACCACAATGAAAAAAAACATTTGTAAGAAAATGGTCATGTTATCATATAGTTAGACTCTAATTGGCATAATCACACAAATATAAATTGTCAGAAAATAACGTAACTATATATTTTGCCTTTACAGAATGTAGCACATTACACATTTTTAGGACTAGCAGACCTATTGCAATGATGTGATAAACAAGGCCTTTAAACCATAAACTATTCCCAGCTGTAAAACAAAAGTTACAACCATGAAAACACTTAAAAAGAGTCTGGTGGAAGAGGTTATTATTTTGGGGTCCCCACTAACCTAGTGTGGGGACCCAGAGATGGTGTAGACAGAAAGAACACACTGTGGTGAATGTTTTGAAGGTGGTCCCTTTGTTTGAGGACCACCACAGGCTGAGTTATGAGCAAACGAGTTTTGTAAAAGTAATGACCTGCAAAGCATTATGGGGCACGTTTTCATGCTTGCGAATATTGTAGTATGTTGACTCTGATGTTCAGAACAGCCCCTAAAGGACACCTCGATAAAAATAGCACTTGTAAGAAACATGGTCATGTAACCATATTGTCAGCCCCTAAAGGAATAACGACATGAAAAGAGAAAGGCAAAAAGTAGTGCAGTGTAACCATATATTTAGCCCCAAGAGAGTGTAGTGTATTACACATTTTGAAGCTTAGCAGGCCTACTGCAATGATATAACAATCAAGGCCCTTAAAACATAAACTACTCCCAGCTGTAAAATAAACATTCCAGCCATGAGAGAGCTTAAAAAGACACAATGGTGGAAGGTGCCAATGTTTTGGGGTTGACCCAGGGATGATGTAGACAGAAAGAGCATGTTGTTGTGAACGTGTTGGTGGTGGTCCCATTGTCCTAGGACCACCACAGGCTGAGTTATGAGCAAAGATGTTTTCTAAAAGTAATGGCCTGCAAAGCATTGTTTTCTGAGTGCAGTGAATATTGTAGTATCGGATCTCCTGCTGTGTCGGGAGAGCCACTCTGAGAATTTCTGTGTTTTTTTATGGAAAAGCATTTATCAATTACAAGTGTTCTTGTGAAAGCTATAGTACGTGAAAGGGAGAGCCAAAAGAAAAGACCCTGATTAGATAACAGTGTGAACAATGTGACCAGCTCTTTAACACCCCCAGTGGAGTTTGCGGTGCTCCTCTTTGTGAGCGCCGTGGCCACCATGGAGCACGAAGGGGAGAGACAAAAGAAAAAAGTAGTTCATCCACGCTGAAGTATATCGGCAGTCGTACAATAATCCATGTAACAGGGTCAGTCTGCAAGGCTATAACAAAACCACCTCCTGACGGGACAAACCTAAAATATTTACCATTGACATCAAGGGATTTTTGAAAGGCAAGTCCATGAACGAGGGAAAGTGATGGGCGTGAGATGGGCATGGTTAAAAGCCCACCGAATTATTACAACAGGCTGAAAAGCGCTTGCGTGCTCGACCTAAAAAGTCTTTACTGATTTAAGCACAGTGCTTTAAATGGGAAAACAGAAGAGCTGTTACTTACCAAATTAATTGGGGTGGGCCTTGAGGGGCAGTTAAGAGCGTATCTGAGGGTGTGACTGCGAGACAGGTAGGTGCCTATCAGGGGCTGGTGATCTTTTAGCAAAGTAATGCATTTTTACAGCAACATTTTCACAAAAAAAGCACAAATTCTATAGATTTGGAAAGGACATCAAACAGACATCTTATAACATAAGAAAAGGTGAGAATGTAGCATTGTGATGAGAATGTGGTCCCCAGATAAATGTAAACTGTCTCAGTAGGAGACCCACATTCTAATCCTGGTTGTCTTACTACACCATTCATGTGTGTACTGACACTAGTAGCCGTAAGTCCCACACCTACATCTCGAGGCCCTTGGACTGTCGCTGTCTACATCATGCGCTGCTAAAATAATTCAGTTCAAGCTGAGTCCCCCCCATCTGGAGATCTCTATGCAATAGAATAGAAGATTCAGCCTATCATCATCCTGAGACTGATAAATTATTTACCAGCGGATTGTGTATAGGTAACTATCATCTGTATACTGATGGGTCTATACATTTCCTATGCAAAATGCTATATAGAAGAAATATTATCCATACTCTGGCAGTGGAGGTGTACATGTGTCTTATGCAGAGCTGCTCACATCACTATGATTAGACTGAAAGACATCATGTTATTTGTATTTTATAGATCTATGTTCTCTCACTAAAACGTTTTCCTTAGTTGCAGTAATCTACCCACTCTAGACTATTTAAGCACCAAAGCATATTAAAACAGTAATCACTCACTCATTTTTAATAAGGATGCATTTTGTGAGGGTCTGGCAGTTTTGCAGTATTGCTATGAGGAATACAGTTTACTACAAGTAATCTCAAGAGTCTGGATCTGATCAGACAAACTAAAGTCTGAAGCTATCCTATTAGGATTCCAATCCAGTGGCCAAAAGCAGATTTCTGCAGCAGGTGCGGACATTTCTGAGCTTTCTTGCAAGCAATAATGTGACACAAACATCCAATCTTACACACTCTTGAAAATGAACGTAGTCAGCCTCTAACACACAAAAAGCTTTGAAGCCTACCATATCCCCTTGCCAAGTCCACCACACTTACTACCTGTGAAACAGTTTTTTTTTTTTTTAAATAGACTTCAAGGGTGTCGCGAAGCGAGGGGCTCAGAAAGGGTGTCCCGGCCTTCTGGAATTGAGCGCGAGGGAGTAACTAGCAGGTTGTCTCCTCCAACTCTGCCACTATTTGCGGGCCTGTGACTTCGGGGATGGGCATATACACACAAGAACACTCAGACTGGCACTTGCAGCGACAATCATTTTTTTTTCTGCACATGCAGCTGGGGTCCCTCCTATGTCTGCTGTGCATCAATTCACCACCTCCGATCTCATCCTAGCCACAAAGTGCTCAGCTACCACCATTTGGAATTTGTGTGTTGTAAGACATGGCAGATGTCAGCCTCTTTCTCATATGTGCAAGGCCTAATTGGTACTTTTCTTGCAGTTTTAAATAGAGCGAATTTGACCCAAGGGCATTAGAACATTTAACATTAAAAGCCATACGTTTTACATGAAAGAATACCCTTTTTTAAGGCACAGGTGAGGAAGTGATTTGCCTAGAATCACAGAATGTTGAGACCACACTAAAATTCAAGCCTGGATCTCCAATTCAGTGTCCACAGCTCATGCCACAAATTCACTTTCTTGATGCGCTGTCAATTAAAATGCAAAGCTGCAGCAGCAACCCAGCATTGGACTACACTTGCTACCGATGGCCTTAGCAGTTCATATACCCCTCTGCATCTGAAAGCCTTGCGACCAGAAGGACTTGCGTTGCATGTTCCCATACCTCAGGGCCCGAGATCGGCTGCCACTAGGGATAATGGTACTCTCTATGCCCAAGAAGAGGTTTTGAACCTAAAGGGAAAAAAGGAGAAATGCTGGTGCTCAGTACCAGTGAGTACTGGTCCATTTAAATCATTGGTTAAACACCACTCACCACTGTTCAATATTTTGGTATTTATGCTATCATATGATCTCTGCACTTTCAACCAAATGTTAAAAATGTAATCTAATTTGGACTCCATTTTTCAGATACCCAATTAATTGTAGAATGTGTCAGATATGCTGCAACAGTCACAAAAAGCAGTTCACAGACAAATCAAGAATGTTTACAGCTGGGCCAGGGGTCACATGGTACAATGTTGCACACTTCACTCGCCGCATGACTCGTCATTCTTCACCGGTCCATTCACTGTCAAGGGGCATGGCTACGGTGAACTATAAAATTACTTTGTTGGTGTGCAAGACTGGCTGCTTCGGCTAAACTTAACCAGCAGTGGGCGGTGCTGGTGTCAACTCATGGTGGCTCGTTCACAAAGTGCATTTTTAGTATATAAAGAAATACTACAGTAGTACTACTCATACACTACAGAATGCTACTCACAAATCTATGTGCAGAGATCTCTGTCTCCTCCTCTACTATCTTTTCTGTGTGGATATCTCTGCACACATAGGTATACCTTTTTCTAATAAATATGGGGGAGCTAGTGGGATGCCTGAAAATACTTAGTAAAAATGGGAGGGGTTTGGGAAAATTTAAGGAACAGTTTAGGTATGTATAAGCGGCAGTTCACAAAGGGATTTGCTAACTTAAAAATTAAATTAGATAAATTAAATTAAAATTGTTTTAAAATGAATAGTATACTTATTTATAAGGCATTACCTCTATTTTTTTAAAGAATTATAAATTATTTTACATGAATTAACTACAGCTTTTAATTGTTTCCTTAATATTAAGTAAACATAAAAATGATAGTAGGGTGGTTCTACTTTGTTGAAAATTATTATTGAAAAAATACATTCAAATATTTAAAATATTTAATAAACATTTATTGTGAAGAGTCAATATTCTCTGACATTTTATTTTATCAGTTCTAGGGTAAAAATAGTTATTTAAAAAGATTTTACATTTATATTTCACATAGAAATATTTTTAATATATACAAATGAACAAACTTTATTGATTTTCTCTTTACTTTCCATTAGGAAGAGCTATACCCTTGTGTCGGAGACCTCGGCCTATGTGTAAAAAGCTACTAGTAGTAACTTTACACTTGCAAATTTAGTGTTAGATGCCTCCACTCCCTGAACTGAAGAGTTGGAGGCATATAGATGTCAATCTGTACCCTGAAATGGTGACAACCACAAAAGTGTAAACTTACTATTCGGCACTATGCTCTGACAAGACAGTGCAACACATTTGGAATGTAGTTTCCCTGAGGGATTGGACCAAAATACATGCAGGGGTGCGAGAGCTGGCGATATGCTCCTGCTTTAAATCCAAAACAATTTTATACATATGACCTATCTAACCCCCACGAGTCTATACGCAATCTATCCCTCTAGGGACCAACATTGCCCAAAATGCAGGGCGGAAGATGCTGATTTTCTCCATTTGACGGGGCATTGCCCCACTGTGGAGGATTACTGGATAGTGGTTCTTGCTCAATTAAAGGTGACCGCTGGATGGGAACTCCCAATGAAGAAAAAAAAGCTAAGTAGGTGCTACACAGTATTAGACCTCATAGTTGTAACTTGATGCATTGCAATACACTGGTTGAGTCCCAGGGCCCCAACAAGAGATGCATGGTAGTCGGATATGATTGAGCGGGAGCTGAAGAAGTGCACAAAGTGCAAAGAAAGAGGAAAGATAATAAAGTACAAGAAATGCTGCTAGCTTGGGTGGAAATGACTCGGACACTGATTGCCCATACCGTCACACAAAGAGGCAGTGCCCCCTCCCCACAGGCGGGTAGAACCGGACTAGTGAGATGGGGGGATTGCGGTACGACTTTTGTTTATTTACTGTCCATTACACAGGCACCATGACCAACTGCAATTGGTCATAGACACTCCTAAAAAGCACTCCTGGATAAACTTTGATGAGCTCTTGCATGGAAGCTCAGGAGGGGAGGGACAGGGAGTCTGGGAGGGAATACGTGTATATTTTTGTTTGGTTTAACTGGCTGGAACACTAGTGACTTGCTGAGATTAAGGCAGACTAATTCTGTTGTATATTTACAATATTATGCTTATATGCTATTGCCACCTGTTGTGGACGTTTATTGTTATATTACTCAATAAAGAGAATATAAAAAAGTGTAAATTTACACATAGGTATATTACACATGAGTAAAATAACACATGTAAATGTACCTTTGTGAAATGAACCCATGGAGTTCAAGTGTGGGGAATGAAGACCATCACAGCCTTCCTTCAAGTATGCCATCAATAATAAAAGCATTTGGGGAACATTGATGTAACAAAGAAAAACAACTAAATGGAGGGCACCAGGAACAGAAGAAGTCCTGAGAACAAATCTAGCACTGTTTCGCTCTACTTCATGCAGATAACTCCCAGATGAAAGTGTTGTAGAAATTAATATTTGAACATGCAACTTTAAAAAAGAATTGGCTTCCTTTGACCTCTGAAAATATGGGAGTATTTGGGTATTTATCAAAAGAAGTGTACACTATCCTTTGTACCAGTATTAACTGTGCAAATGTATTTGAAAAACCCTTATCAATGTTGGCGAACTACCACAAAATACATTATGTGTAGGTGTTCACTCCCTTCTCCCCTCTCCGTTAACACCCATGTTTCCACCATTAAACGTAAACTTACAGCTACAGACAGTCACTCCTACTAGCAGATTCTCCACAGAATAAAGTTGAAGTTTTTGGTTTGGAAAACATGCAAAACCTGGTTCTGTGCCTCAGGATTATGGAATTTCGATAACAGATTCAGGGGGTTATTCTAACTTTGGAGGAGTGTTAATGCGTCCCAAAAGTGACGGTAAAGTGACGGATATACCACCAGCCGTATTACGAGTTCCATAGGATATAATGGACTCGTAATACGGCTGGTGGTAAATCCGTCACTTTTCCGTCACTTTTGGGACGGATTAACACCTCCTCCAAAGTTAGAATAACCCCCTCAATGTTTTATGGTCATAAATTGAACGCATAACCACAGAAATATTTTGGCAATCAGGCACTCAAAATCATTATAATGATGACTGCTGCGTTTTTTTTTAGTGTAGGACAATATTGGCTCAATCTATTGAACAAAAGCTCTCTAGTATTTTTCAGTCATGTCTTCCTAAATCATCCAGCCTGACATCTTCAGTCAATCACCTTAGCCAATGCAATTGTCCTAAACCCTGGATTAATTAGCTTCCACCTGTGTTTTTGCGCTCCTGCATTCCGCCATTGCTACAGGGATTTCTGCTAGGTACATATAATCCGATGATCATCCTTTTTGTGCCTCCTGCCCATGCCTTTCGTTTTGCAGCTGACTTAGTTTGCTTCTGCTTTGTCTGGTCATGTTGAGTGCTTAAGGCTCAGATACATCTGGGATTAGTAAATGTTTTCTAATTTAATGGTTGTTGAAGCCATCTCTCTGAACAAGCATTGGCAAAGCTAGGAGGTCTCGGTCCTAAAACATATGTGTTGAGCTGTTGAATTGATAATGTTTGTTTGCAAAGCATTGCTTAGAAATCTAAAAGAATAAAAGCAATCAAAAAATTACAATGTATTTTATGATAACTGGAAGCTGTAAGATGTGCGCTGCTTGTTGTGGAAATGTTGTTGATAAAGGAAATTGTACATTGAATTTAATAACAACACGGATTTGTTAGAATGTAAAGGGAAGTGCTTGCCAAAGATTCATTTGTTTTCCTTACGATTTGGGCATCTGGTTGTTGGTTGTTTTAGTAAGTAGGGAGCACGTGACGTGGTAGTGTGATGTGTAAGATTGCTGTATTAGTTTTGCTAAATTGAGCATTGTGTTTTTGTATTGGAATGTTTTATACTAAATATTTGCTTTTGACATTTCTGAAGAGCTTTGCCTGTAACTATGTGGAGTGAATTTGTAAAGCCTCCTTTTCTGATGTAATTGTAAACGTTAAAGACAAAGTAAAGAGACTGCATATTGTGAAATCCAAGATGCGTTTAGTTGCGTTGAATGTAAGTAAATATTGATTTGATGTATTGACAATTGTGGCTAAAAAAGTAAACAGAAACAATTTGAAATGGTTTACAAAATTCGCAAGTATGTTTTGACGAGATTAAGGGATTGTTTTGTGAAACGGGTGCTAGTATACATTTAAAAAAACGTATTAAACAAGAAAAATAGTTCCTTTTGAATACTATTGCACACTATATGTAAAACTGGGCATTACACTTGCAGCGTGACATACGTGAGGCTAGGCGAATCTGCAGTGATATGCTCTTCCACAGCTCCATTTGAACTTTCCCAAAAGCGACTCCACATTGTGGGCTCAGACATGCTCTTTGCTTCGACTTTCTTGGCTGGGAAACACAGCGATTGAACCTATATTGATGGCTCGGTTTGTAAGAAAACAACATTGTGCATGAAAGAGCAAAGTTTGTATTTTTGAACAGACTGGAAAGGCATGAACTGGTTTAGAATATTATTCAACAAATGGCTTGAATAAACTCTAGGAACATAAGCAGCATCTGAATATTATTAAAATGTTTTTGGATGTGGTGGCAGCTAATGGGCAAAAAGAACATGGTGAAAAAGAACATGAATTTAGGTTGTGTAGCTTAAAAGTACAAAAGGAATAGGGGGAGGTGTGGTGGAGCTTACTGAAGGACAACAATTGTGGTTGATCTTCAGCAACATGGGTGAGAAAAAGGACAACATGCATGGTTTGAGATCAAAAACATACGTGAGAGTGGAAAGGGTTTTGGTGCCACTTCACCTGCTGCACCAGTGGAAATTACATCCTTGGAAATGTGGGAGCAAACTCTAGGGGCAGGAGATGAATATGTAGTGGATGAAATAAGCAGAAGTATGTTGTTAATGGGTTTGTGTGACACACAGTGCAACTACACTTGCTGCACAAAAGGAAGGCAATGGGCCAGTAACTGTAGTTGCGTAGGCTACGGACGGTAAAAGGGGTGGAGTTAAGAAGCATGCTAGACGGTGGTGGTGTTAAAATAGTACTTGCGCAAAAGAGGATACTTTGTAGCTACCAACAGAGCGATAGTGGGCAGTAGGGTAAGCAGTGCGTGGTGGCCTCTAGTACAAGGAGGGAAACAGTGTGAGCGCGTCTGACCTTATTGTACTTTTATTGATTTATTTATAAAGGGACACGTTAGAGGTTCAATGGCCCTTTGGACACTGTTAAGAGTGTTCTGTCATAGACACAATACCTGCGAATAACTCACATCAATAACACAATCAATTAGAATAAAACATTTGAAATTTTGAGTCGGAAACCTTCACGAACCATGGCCCATATGACCATGAATAGCCACACCTTTTAGTAAAAGTTAAAAGGCTAATTTCCCTCTATTAACAATGCTAAAGTCATGTAAAGCAATCTCAAAACCAAGTGATACACATAAATGAACAACACAGGTTGACCAAAATGACGGAAAAACCTCAATTTAACCAAGGCATTTAACACCAAACAATCGAGAATAATCAATCAGATTAATATCAGCAATAACTAATTTAAAGTAATAATATGCATTTAGACTTTCACAGATGAACAAAATCAATTCTTGTTAATAACATTTGTTGGACATGGACTTTCTAACTAACCCTCTAATTCGAAAGGCATGATGGGCTTTCATTCAAAAAAGGAAATACAGACAAAAGTTAATTTGGAAAACCTTCTAGCTATGGCTGTAGCAAAAAAATAGCAGTTGATACCTAGAAAAGCACAAAATCTATAGAAAACACATTTCATTTCATGTATACCCCTCCTAAGGGATCAGCAAGCAGAGACTTCTTTGTCAGCTGACATCCGTCTGGTCAGCTTTCGCAGTTGGGGACAGTGAAAGGGATTGGCTCAGCCATAGTGGTCTCTAAGTCAGCTGAACCAACATAAGGGCATCAATATAGGAAACAGCATCTAAGTATCTCTCTCTGATTCACACTCATCTCAAGGAACACTCACACACTCTCTGACCCACTGACTATCTAAAGAACTGTAACTGCTCCTGTCAAGTGAAGTCGGGGATAAACAAAAATTACACAGTAATTGCTCACGTTGCCATTGGTCAGAATAGCAAATGTTCGCACAAAGCCAATAATTATTAATTCCCAAATCAGTGATATAGCTAGACAGTTGTTCACATGTCGATGATTGGCTCCTCTTCTCCTGTTCCTGCCACCAGTTTTCTTCGAGTAACTTTTGTAGCAATCCACATCTCTCATCAGTACAGGTCATTGTCAGCTCCTGGGAACCTCACCTTCTGTGGAGAATTGTGGCACAAAGGTTAGAGAGGCAGACCCTGATGCAGAGATCTGGCCCAGGACCAGGGTTCAATTACCACCATAGCGGGTCTTGGCCTGATAATTCTCGCCTCGGTGCCTAATCTAATTAATGGGTCCTACTAGGTAATGCTGGGCAATATCTTGCTTAATCTCCACAACTGCCCTGATAGCGCTTGGATGCCTGGCTTCACCCTGGGGGTTGCCCAGGAGTGGGTGCCTCACAGGGAAAAGCCAGGAGGGGTTCCACAGCGGTATGTGTACAGTGCCTTGAGACCCTAACGGATGAGAAGTGCGCTATACAAGTGCAAAGTTTACGTTTCTCATGTACCAAAAATACAAAGTATCAAAGTCTAGTACAGGGCATTACAGCAAACAGTTCACATAATGATGTTACAGCCCAGTAAGTGTAGTTGTATAGTATAAGGACAGGTAAAGGAAAACGGAGGGACATGTTTGGTGTTTACAGGCAAGAACATACCTTAGTTAGGTTTTTAAGTAAATGGCATGGCGTGAAAGAGCATGGTTTGTATTACATAACGGGCAGAAAGGGACCAAAGGATGGAATGCATTGGTATAGAACATAATTTAACAAATGTTGAAAGTAAACTCCAAGAGCAACATGTGACTGTTGCAACAATCTAATTAGATGCAATGGCAGCAAAAGGGTTAAAGGGACATGAATGAGATTGTGAAGCTTTGCAGTGGAAAAGGAAGATGACGAATTAGGGTCTGGTCGGGTCAGGTGCTTAGGGAAGGACAACGTGTGGTGTTTCCGGTTGTTTACAGGTATCAGAGTACTTAAACCCTAACTTGTGTGGGCATTTTATGAAAAACACACAGGAGAGAGATTGCTGTCCCGAAGCCACTGCACCTGCTGCCCAGTGGAAGATACAACCCTGGCAATGCTGGAGCAAAGGCTAGATGGTTAAAATGAAACATTAATGTGAATTCAGTGGGTTTGTGTAGGGCCCTGTGCCACTGCACCTACTGCACAATCGGAAGCTAAGGTTTAGTAGGTGTAATTCCAAATGGGAGACGAGGGGGGAGAGGTGTGTTCGGGATGGGTGTGCACCGGACAAGGATGAGAGTTGGTGTTGGTGTTACGAAAGCATTGGCATGAGACAACATACTTTGCCCATATTTATACTTTTGTAGCCTGATTGGAAAGTACTCTCATGGAAATGCGAGTGGAAATTGTAGGGATGCTAGAAGCATGGTAAGAGGCTACAGAACAGCAGTAATTGGGGTTGTTCTAGAAGGGAGTGTCTGCATAATTTGTTGGTCACAGCGCAAGCAGGCACAAAATATTTTAAAATGTGTGCACTAGAGTAGGCAGTGTGTCATGGTCTGTAGTAAAAGCAAGGAACAGGATTCCTACTTGAATTGAGAAATAAAGCTGTAATCGGGGATGAATGGCTTTTTGCACATTACAAAGGTACGGCTTAAGTGTAGTCGGTTAGGCTAGGGAGGGGAAAGACAGGGGGAGGGGCATGTTTGTTCTGTGGAGCTGAGAGCATCATATGTTGCTTGTTACTTTTGTAAGAAAAGGACATTTCATGTGAAAGAAAACATAAAGTCCAGGAGCATAAGCAGCATTTAGATATTGAGAAAAGATGTTTAGATGCAGTGGTGGCTTAAGGTTTAAAAGAACATGAAGGGGCACTGTGAAGCTTCGAAGTGGAAAGGAAAACAGAGAAGCAGGGTAGGGACATAGAGAAGAACAACGATCAAGATTTGTGAGAATGAGGTTGACTCATGCACTCGTATGGAGCGCTTTTACAAAAAATATAAAAAGGGTCCCAAAATGTAAATAGTTGTGGAAGGATAAAAGGAGCCAGTCAGAGACATGGTAAACAGGCTCTGCTCCACAGGAAGGACAACAATAGACGAACAGACTAAAACAGAAACCAGCAAATAAAAAGCAAGAAAATAAAAGTAACATAACAAAAAGCAATTGAAAGCAATGGGCTGAGTTGCTTTCCAAGGAAGCCCCAAAAACGTTTTTAGCAACCAGAGATCTATGCTGTCTGGCAGGCTTCTATCTAAAAGCGACTTTGCTTCCTGGTTAACACACTTGTGCTGGCCAGATTATGAAAAATCCAAACCCATTTCTGAATGGTGAGTATGGACGTTAGCATAGCACACAAAGAAAAGAGAATTGTCTCTTTACACTAGATTTAGAATGGTAGGTGCATTCAGGAGCAGCGTCAGGATTGGCCACAGGGCAGACTGGGAGCCTGTGCCTGCAGCAGTGACGGGAGAGGAGCGGCGCGGGAGCAAAGCAGGTAAGCGATTTTTTTAATTAAATTTTTTCCTGTGCCCTTCCATGCCCCCTCCGCACCCCTTGCCCCGCCCCGACGAAGCCACGCGAGCCGCTCCTGTGTACACCTCCAGCCAGGGGAAGGCAGATTTTAGGGCTCTTCCTCGCCTAGAGCTACAACAACCTGTGGTGCCTGACGAACAGGCCCTACCACTACATAGAGCAAGTCCCTCCTTAACTCCAGAGGCCACCAGTCCATCGGGGCCTTAAGCTGCACTCCCTGCACTGGCATAATTTAAATAAAAGTTAAAAAAGTAACTAATAACAGGGTAAGAATATACGTGTCAAGGTTATATTTAACTGCAACAGTCATTCCAAAAAACCTTGTCGAATATTATGTAAGGAATTAACAAAACAGGTGATAGAAATAGGCTATATTGTGTTAGTGAGATTGTTAGCATAAGGACATACTTATGTGTGTATAATGCGGCATTGTAAGACCTGGCCAATGTGTTGCCTTACCTCAGCTGAATCTAGCCATCAACTTGAAAGAGTTGCTGGATGAGAGGATTATAAAAAATTATAAACATGTTGTAAATGACAGGGGTTGTATGAGGGGCGTTTTAGAGCAGTACAAATATGATGTGTTCCAAACAATATTGATATGACTAAGGACTGATATGGGCGAATGATTTTAAGTTTGCTTTTACTGAGAGAGAAAGAGGACGAGAAGGGGTAAGGTGGGGCTAGATTCTTATCCGGCACCACTTTAGGATTGTGGAGAGGACAGCCTTCTCGAAGAGGGTGATGCAGGGATGGGATCTAGTTGACCTTCCAAGCAGAATGTCAAGCAGCTACATCCTGGACAACTTGTGCAGGTGTTTAGGATTGTTTTCAGATGTACATGATTTTCCTACTCCCTTCCATGTGGAGATCTATACCCCAGTAGTGGAGTTTCCACAGTGTGTGCAGAGATCTCCGCCTCAAGTGCAGACGTTCTTTAAAGTGTGCAGGAGTCTGTCAAAGTGTGTGAAGTGTAAAATATGATCATAAAATTACTACTCGTAACTTTACAGTTGTAAATTATGTTTTTTCAGGCTCCACCCCCTAAACTGAGGGGATGGGGACATAGACGTCTACACTAAGGTCAATTTAAACTGGTAAATAGTATAGAATATAATAAAGCAGTGATTTTACAACAAAGTGTAAACTTACAGTCATCAGCTTTCTCAATTTGCAAGCTTATCTTGTGAGTGAGTAGCCCCCATAATTATTTGTAAATAAAGCCTTTACTGTACTCAAAAACACTAATCTTAGCCGCTTCAGGTCCTTACAAAAATCAATTGGCCAGCTTAACGATATAAAAAGTGAAATCCTCATTATCAGTCAAAATAGATCCTAAAATCACTTTCTTATTTGATTATTCAATTCACAATTCTTTTTTAAACCAATTGTCGAACAATCCTCATTCTTATAAATGCATTACAAAGTATCCTGTTATTTCTTCGGGATCTACAATCCCAAGATTTCTTTCCTGGAAACAAACGCAATTGTTCCCTCATGTAATGGTGTTTTCATCTCTATTGATGCATCTTTAATTATTCACCAAAGTGGGAAATGCATAATTCACCTAATGAAAATTTCACATGTATACGTGCGACCTATTTACAATTCATAGTTGCTGCATCTGAAAATTGGGGTTACTATCAGTGATTATTGAGTCAGAAATGAAGTCCACATGCTATGATATTTCGAATGTCACTGATTAATGGTACCAGTCCGTATCTGCTTCATCTCATGCCTGCACATCCCCATGTCTTTATTTAACATGTTGCCCGTGTAATGTATCCTGGATACTCCCTGCTCTCTCTTTGTCTACCGTACACAGAAAAACATACTTCAGTTTCCAGGGTGAGTTTAAAACTGCTCTCCAGGGTACTGACAATCTTGTTTATCACTGTCATTCAACTATAGGTGGTAGAATTCTGTATCCATTTCTATTCGTTTATACACTCTCTTTTCTCAATGTTTATTTTCTGCACCGTAATCGATGTACTTGTAACACTCTTGTATTGTTCCTCCTTCATATTGTAATAAGTGTGTAACTTATTCAATATGTCCCATGATTCCGATAACCCTCAAATTGTATTTATAAGTACATACCAGGCGTATGTTTCCATTTCATTAAGACCTTTTGAGGACAGTTTGTCCGGCTGAGTTAGCCATAAAACTGCTCTCTGAGTAAGCATTTAATTTGTATTTATACCTCCTAGTCAACTGCAGTTTTTGATTTAGAACTTGAAACCCTATCTGTTCAATGGTATGATGATATTCTGACCAAGGCTTTGCCACTGATCATGATTTAGAGATGTTAGAAGTGCTTGATTTATGGTCATACTGACTTATTTTTTAATTGTTTATTATTTTGACTTAAAATGTGTACAGTTGCCTGAAGGTGTCGCGAAGGAAGTGAGTGTCCATGCTAGGGGGCAGAGTCATGTATATGAAAAGGCAGGGCGGGATTGGACTATTAAAACAAAAAACGTTTTTCAAAGGCTTGCAGCACCTTAAAAGGTTGGGTTCGGCACGACTCACGGACAGGAGGTTGCTCCAGGCTTGTACCGCAATATTTGGGTGCGTGTCCACCAAGTCTGGCCTTGCTGAATTGGACACATCCACCCGGTTGGAAGAGGATGAGTGCAGCTGTCTGAAGGGCTTGCATTGTGAAACATTGTGATGATGATCAGGGAATATGGCCTTGTTGCAAAATGAGAGGGCATTGAAGTGGCTCCTTTTCTGAACAGTGTGCCAGTGTGGGGTTTGGACCGAAATATTGTCATGTTTGTGTATGTGTACTATACATCTTGCTGTGGTTTTCTGAATTAATTGTAATCTGTGCATTAAATAATTCAGAAGGTCAGTGAATTGGGCATTACAATGTCTAACCTACTGATAAGCAGTGATTGCACTAGCAGTTGCCCAGATACCAATGGTATAAACTGAAGATTTTCTTTACAAACTTCAAGATGCAAAAGCAGCATGTTGTGAAGTTCCTGATGTGTGGTTCAAAGGACATCTTGAGGTCAAAGAAGATTCCCAAATTATGTACATTCAAGGATTCAGGCCACCAAGAAAGGGACCCCAGTTGGAATGGCTCTCTAAGATCAGGATCTCCGTTTTGTGAGAATTAGGATGGAGGTATATGCCAGTCATTCAGCTGGTCACCACAAGGAGACAGCATTTAAATTGTGGAAAGCTAGGGTTCAAACTATGTGCAGAATAATCTGGATGTCATCTTTGTCAGGGGTGGCTCCTCCATGAGGGCGGAGGAGTGTTGACCCCCTCCAGCAGCGGTAGCTTCAAAAACCTTTACAAGGAAAAGATAATAAACATTGTTTATTATCTTTTCCTTGTAAAGGGGACGGGCCATGGGGGTGACTAGTAGTGAGGGGGAGTGCGCTTTGACGGGTCAGTGCTTCCCCTCAAAGCGCGTGTGTGTTTGGCCAGCCGTCTCGGGCCGTCCAAAAACACATACACACAGGGCTCTCTCCAGCCCAGCAACTCAGTTTGCCTGGGAGCGCCCTGGCTGGGTGCTCCCAGCCAATGCCGATGCTGCTCTAAGCAGCGTCAGGACTGGCTGCAGGGCAGGCTGGGAGCCTGTGCCTTCCTGCAGCCAGTAGAGGAGCAGGGTGCGGCGCGACACGGCGTCAGGTAAGTTGATTTTTATCCAATTTTTCTTTTTATTAATATTTTCTCCCCCTGCCACCGCCTTGCTTCGCCCCCCTCCGCGTGCGCTGTCCCGCACCGCCCCCTTTAGCACCACGAGCCGCGACTGGTCTTTGTCTGTACAGAACTGAAAGCCAAATGAGGCAATCACGTTAATTCAATTTTGTAGTTGTTGGACCAATATTTGCCAATCTCTACAGGCATTTTATGAGGTGAATGACAAATGAACTATGATAAGCAAAGCAGTTACTTATTTAAAATAGTTTCACAGAACAGCTTCCAGAAATTCTAAAGAAAGTAACAAATTAGAACATCAGAGCGTGGTTGGAGAATGGTTGCTTACATTAGCGAGGTACGCGATGATATGGACAATGCAATACCAGTAGATTTCATATAATAACAACACATGTATTACATTTTATCATTATGTTACCCGTATTTTCACATTCTGACACAGGGAGGTGAATATAGTTGTCCAGTCATTAACTGTTTGGCCAAGTGATAAGGCCAGGATCGGAATGCATATTTTAATGTCCCAAGGTCAGCAATTTAGCCATTATACATTAAACCACATCTCCTTCAAGAAGAGCACTCGAAAGTCGCACCTTTTCCAATTTAAGTGATGCTATTTTGTTTGCTTTTTTCTGAGGTTTCTATAAATGGCCTAGATTTTTTACCACATTGAACATGTTTGATAAAACATCTATTTATCCATGGGACATGTTGCTTCATAAATCTACTTGTCTTGTAACAAAATCCACTTGTCCCTTTGGCGCCATGTAGTGCAGTGACAAATTATGGCTGCAATCTCATTATATAAGAGCTCTGGTAATAACCCTCTGATTATGTCAGTACTCTCACTATAGTAGGGGTTGAATACTAGCAATTAACATATTTTGCCACCTTTCCACAGATGTACATACTGTGGCTGGAGGTAGCAGCAAGCAATAGTTCCAGGGTTGGAGAGCCCATTTGAGTATGTGCAAACCCACCAACTTGCATGTTTTAGGTGTTTTCATCAGCTCTTCTCTGATCTTTTCCTAAACCGAAAAAGCTTGGAAATGTATTTCAGACAAGACGGTAGGAAAATTTCTTCCAGGGTTGGGAAAAAAGTGGTTGGAGGAGCAAATTTACACATTCATATTTGCTTGTGCTAAAAAAAATGCAGTTCCCAAATATTTTCTAGGAGTGCCATTTCCTGGCCTACTTTTGTATATTCCTGGTAATTTGTGAAAGCCATAGATCTGCACAAATGTAAGAACACATACCATGGGTGCACTTTTTTTACTTTCTTTAAGAATCGCCCTAATTAGCTCTGTCATTAACCCAGGCCTTTAGTTTGTAATAACATTCTGTCTCTATCTATCGACTGGCTTCACTGTGAATGACTGCATTGTGCTTTTTCACAAACAGCATATCAGCACACAAAGTAGTTTTGTTCAAGGCCAGGAAATACTGTGGCAATGTGTGCTTTTGGAGACCAAAAAATATTTTTGCTTTTTGCCAGTGTTTGTTATAACAGTGAGAGCCCGGCACATGTCAAAACAAGACTTGCATTGACAAAATCAAAAGGCTGACCATCAATGTCGAACCTACTGGCTTTGCCATTGCTTGTTTATTTTCATGTTTCCCATTATCTTGTTGTAACTGGTTCCACTGTTTTTTACATTATGAATATTTTTTTTAGAAATACTAGCATGCATCAACACATTTTACTAAACGATGCTTCAAATAAATGGCACCTAAAATATCACAGTACTTTAGCAAAATGTATTTTTCCCTAGTTAAATTTTTGTGAACGTTTCATTTTGAAAGCAAAGAATCCTCAGCAGCCACTTTCGCTCAAAAAGGGTGGGAAGTATGTATTGAGAGGATTGTTTGGTGAACAGGTAGTAGTTTCCTAGCAATTACCTTCTGTCTTGGCAGCACTGAATTTCACCACTTTTCCTTAGCTCTTTCCTACCATAAGAGGTTCTGTACACAATGAGCATGCTTCCCTTGGGCCATCGACATGCAGGTAAATCCAAGTGTCATCAGCATGTGAGTGAAAGCCACATCTCTGGTCTTTAAGCGAGTCGAACAGTAGCCTAAAGAAGAGGCCGGCCATTAGCTGAATCAGCAAGAAGGTAAACGTTCTCAGTCTTAACCGCTGGGGTGAAGGTTTCTCCGTTTTTACTGCTGAACCCTACTGTCTGACAAAAAAGTAAAGTTCTCAGTGGCTATTCCAGAAACCCTGCAAGTGATGACTGCATGATCCAATTGTAGGACATGATCCATGTTAGTTCTTTAACATAAACATCAAGTAACAGTCTCCATGGATGTCATTTACCTAAACCAGAACAGTGCCCACCCCAGGATTGGAAAGAAAATCCAGCTGATGATTCCTGGAACACATCCATCTCTAAAAACATAAAATACTGGAACAATCCATCAATTGAACAAAAATTGATCATAACTGATGGATCAATTGTGGAGATTTTAAGCTAACTGAGCCGAGGCATCAGTAACCCAGATTTATGGGAGAAATTACCTAGCTTTGTACCAAGCAAAGTGATAGTGCCTTCTTGTTCATTAGCAACCAGTGCAGTCCATGAACTCTCAAAGAGACACAGGATCCTATGGGCTCTGAGCTGATCTCAGAGGTGGAAACTGAACTGAATGCAATGTTTGTGAACATATGAGCCATGGCTCCCTGAGTCCAAGCTCATCTAGACACTTGGGGAGTCTATGGACAACAACACCTGTAGACTAAAGTAGTTAGCAATTGGAGAACCAGTACCTGAAAGGATTAAGGTACCTTCTGCAAGATTAAATTACAGACAGGGTAAACAGTCATTACCATGCAGACAGTTACCTGCAGGTTAACTGTGTAATGGCAGAGCATTGTAGACACACATGATGTGGCATGTGCCAGCAAGAAGACAAATGTCTGCAGTGACCACTCTTTGGTGTGGTCTCGTCTTGTTTTTGTCCTCGTATCATTGTTTTCGTCATTGAAACATCTGCACATATGTGATATGTAGGGACATTTTTTGTAGCTACAAACATTTTAGCATGTCACTTACTTTACCTCTTGCCAATATATCACTTCACAAAACAAAACAAGAACAGTAGCAACTTTGGGAGAGTTGTTTTATCCAACTACCTCGACAAGTGAAAGTTAGTATTTGTTTATCCACCGTCAACAAATGTTTCACTGTATTTTAGCTGTGATTTCGTCTGCGTGGTATACCCAAGGGCAGTGCAGTTAAGCAACAGTGAAGGATCCAGTTGTGCATCTGGGTTGACTAAATTATGTATCAAAAAATGCAAATTATGCAGCCTAATAGGGCACATTTAGTGTCAGTGTTATTTAGCTGTTTTGTAATTTTGCCACACAATAATAACGTTTGGGCAAAGATGCACCTCATCAGTGCAAGATTAACACCTGAATAGAGCAACTGCAAACTGAAAGGTGTCCAGTTAATTTCACTGCACACTACAACACGTCTCTATTTGTAAGTGACTTTGACCTATTAAAGCTAGACTCTATTTTTTATTAAAATCTGCAAATGATGCGGCAGTGGGGATTAAATAACAAGTGTGTTGAATGCTTAATCATGCAGAAACCTCAGCAGCTACAGAATTGCATAATTCTAGTGTCCCTGGTACTGCCTTACTGAAAATATGCCCGCCTATTTTACCACATATGTGGAGATAAAGTTGCTGTATCTTTCTTATAAATACATCTCAACAAAATAAAAGTGCTGTAGCATCTTGAAAAAACCTACTAAACGGTTTAATTTCAGAATATAGCATACTAGAATATTGTGATACATTATTATCGTAGGCAAAGCATCGACCACGCATATACTGTAGCTATCGTCAGGGCCCCTGGAAATATGCAGCAGAGGCGACTAAATTATGCAGCAAGAAAAGACACGTTATGCAGCATGATTCAGCACATTTTCTGATAGTATTGATTCATTATTTTGTAATTTTTACACCTGGTAACAGTGTCCGAGAAAAGAGTTCAAATTATTAGTAACAATTCAACACCCAAATACAGCAATAAACAACTGAAAGATGACCAGTCAACGTTTGCAAAATGCCTACTGGTGCACAGGAACCCGTCACCATATTTTTTGTAACGTTTGATCCTTTTGAGCTAAAAACATTTTTTTTGTTAAATTCCTCAGATTATGCAGCAGATGATGGATTATGTGGCAAATACAACAAATACATAATTATGTGAAAATTACTGCGGCCTCAGAATTGGATAATTCCAGTGGCCCTGCTTATAGTATATGCTGTGTATTTTTACCATAATGCAACATACATTTTTATATTTTTCTTTGTACAAATCTACCATATAAATGTTTATAACATTATGGTAAAATACATACAACATACTAAAGTGTAAAAGTACAAATCTAGCCTTAAACCCAAGTTTATCCCTAGACCTGAGCCTAATCCTAACCCTGATCCTATCCCAAGCCATAACCCTAAACCTAGCCCTGACCTTAACCCTAGTCCTGAGCACCACACTAACATAATATCTTGTGAAAGGCTGTTAATGGGTTGTATGTTAGAATGTTGAGTACTAGACCATTGTGATACATTTTTATCATAGGCAAAACATCAACCACACATTTGTTATTTAAAACCATGTTTATTGAGTTTTTTAGGTACAATTGTGGTACAACAGTCAGGACAAGCATCATAGGACAGGAGTATTATCGCAACATTTTGTAACATAGATATTCAATGGTGATGTAGCCATGTGTATCAAGATGGTATAACTACTTTGAAACATGAATATAAGAACCATAAACTTGAAACTAACCCCTTTTCGGTTGAGGCAATGTGGGCACAATCAATGCGCATTCTCTAGCCTTGTGGGACTGGGGAACTTACCACTCCACCATTTTACATGTATCCAGCCAATGTGTGCTGGTAGTGAAGTGTCTGAGATGAAAGCGCCCCACTGTCACCGCGCAGAGGAAGCTCTCCTCAGGATCCATCCTGGCAGGGGGCATGGGGGTGAGAAGCAAAGAAAGAGAGTGGGGGCAGTGCAGCCTTCCCACCAGACCAAGGGGGCCCAACCCACTATGCAGAGTCTCCATCACTTTCCCAAGTCTCCAGCAGCTTCGCTAGGAGCTTTGTCCCACGCAGTCCCAATGGGGCACCTTCTCAGTCCATGCACCCACTCCTGGCAAATCACCACTGCCTCTATCTCGCCCTCCTGGCCACCAACCACTGACACTGTGCCACACCCCAGGAGCACAGGGACCTACGAAGTCATCACAGTTGCCTACCTGGAAATGATCAGTGGTAGATGTATTAAGCCATTTGCGGTGCCCCTCACTTTCTTACTCTTGTAGAGGCTCAGTAGGCAATTGTCCAGGTCAGAACGGATTATGACACAGGCGAGGGCCATGCAGACTTCTGGCCACAACTCACCGGCACTCGGGCAGCTCAAAAACATATGTATCATATCTGCTATAGGGGTACGACAGCGTTGGCATTCTGGGAGACTGTGGGGTATATTTTATGTAATCTGGCTGGTGCTAGATAGGCTCTGTGCAATATGTTGTACTGGATATACTGGAACTGGGTGTTGTGGGATACCTTACATGGGTAACCCTGCTCCACTCCTTTGCAGACAGTGTGCAGCCAATATCCTGTTACGTGGTGCATCACAAAGTCACCAGTGGGTCATGGGTCTTATAGGAAATGACTTTCTTGAGCCAGGAAATCATGTGTTACCCATTTCCCTTTGTATACAGGGTCTGCATCAGAGGGCATGGGGCAGGTTCTGTGTCTGTAATGCCCAACAGGCACTCTAGCTCTGCCACACGGCGCATATGTGCGAGGAAAGGACCCTCTGGGTGATTCGTTTATTCTGTCAGTAGATAAAACTGGATAATTGCTTCGCCTTGGACTAGATCACCCAGTTTTCCAACCCCATGAGCTTCTCAGAGTTCCACTCCTGCTCGGCCCACTTCGGTCCAAAAGACATGCACTGAGTTAAGAGATATGTCCACGGTGTACCCGGTAGCCAGGGCGACATGCGCAGAGCTCTATGGTAGCTCCTGGGTGCCACCCGCAGAAGTTTGAGAACACTAGCATTGCCATGCTGGGCAGAAATAATTCCTGTATCTTGATCTGCGCTTCAGCCTCAGTCTCCGCACGCACCTCCACTAAGTTATGCCCTGCAAGCTACAAGCTTGGCCACTGGAGCTGGGCCACCAGGTAGTAGTGCTCACTCACCATTGTCTGCACTCAGGCAACAGCTGCAGTGCTTACAGGGCCACTCTGCATCTCCCCTTGTTCAAGATCAATCCACCTAGTATTGCGTTCAAAACTCAAAACGTGTCACAAGGAACTTGGAGCAGCAGGCTCATGCAGTAAGCCAGGAGCCAGAGGAGCCAGGCAACATCACTAGTTTTGTGGGTGCTAACCGGCACTGTGAGGGAAAGGGAACACTAAAAAGCAATCTGAGGTCGTAGGGAGGATATTTCCTTTGTGAGATTACCATCTATTAGGTCCTGTGTCAAATGGAACCTGTTAATGCCCAGATATCTGAGGGTCGGTCGCTCTCACTGAATAGGTTAAGCCCCAGCCTCGACGACCTGCGTAGGGCAATCCAGATGCAGTGAGAATAAGCAGGACCTAGCCAAGTTGATACCCAGCACGAGGCGGCTTTGAAGCAATCTAGAATATGTATTGCGTCTGCAATACCGGCGTGCATGTCCCTTATGTCAGTCATCGGCATATAGGGAACATGCATGAAGCTGGTCACCAACTGGTATGCCCCAGGTGGTCCAGGCTTCCTAGCTGTTGCACCACTGGCTCCATTGCCAAGTCAAAGAGCAAGAGCGACAGGGGGAAGCCCTGGAGCATGCACCTGCTTTTCGGAAACACCTGTGAGATCCAGCGTCCTATCTTGACTCTTGCTGTCGGCTCTGTGTAAAGGAGTTTAAGTAGTAATCTGCCACAAATACTCATCCCCCGCAGCACCTCAAACAAGTAGTCCCAGTCCAGGGTGTCAAACTCCTTTTCGACATCCAGGCTCGCGGCGTATGGCCAACACGACGGGCCTCCTCCAGCAGCCTGTGAATCTACAAATATTGAGCATTGCAGACCTGCCCGGTATGAAACCATTCTGGTCATGGCATATCAAAGCAGGCATGTGCCCCAGCAAGCCACCAGTACCTTGCTATGGATTTTATATTCACTGTCCATTGTGGACAGCTGCCTGTATGAAGTGATCTCTGCTGGGTCACGTCCGGACTTAGGGAGCAACACCAGGAGTGCTTCTCCTATAGATGGGGGCTAGTGCCCTTCCGCTGAGGCATTCAGGAAAGTTCCATCAACATGGAGACAAGAAGGGTCTCATAGGTTTTGTAGAATTCGATATGTATGCCATCAAGGGGGTTTTACAGGTAGAGAAGGCCCGGATGGCAGCCTCTATCTCCTGCTCAGTTACTGGACCATCTAGGGCTTTCCTATGAGCTGCAGGTATTCTCAGCAGCGAAACTGTGGGCAGAAATTCCTGAATTGCAGGCCCCCGCTGGGCTGGAGCGGGGGAAGGTAGAGGGCCCACTGGTGCTCACAGAATGCATCATGGATTGCCTCCTGAGTGGTGGCGACCAAATCGGGAGAAGTACGGATGCAGGTGATCAGGTGTATGTCCGATGCCTGTCTTAGCTGACACCCCAATAGCTGGCCCAGTATGTGCCCCTCCACATGCATCTTAGCTTGGTTTGCTTTGTAGTCTAAGCAACGTAATGACTCGAGCACCTGTGCATGATGGTCCCGCACATCCAGCAGCACAGCCCGCGCAGTGTCATGTGACAACACCACCCTCTCAAAGCCCCCCCAACGAAGTCTCCATCTGTGTGAGTTCCCAAATCATGCTGCCCCATTTCCCAATCAATGCATGAATGCAATGGCTGCAGACCATTTTTAAAGCCTCCCACTCCACCAAGGCGTGTGCTGGCTGTGTAACTATTGTTGGTTATTTAATCTGCACGTGTCTCGCAGACCATTTTGCAGAATACTGTGTCCTCAAGCAGAGCGGCTTGCAAGCTCCAGGTAGGCACAGGAGGGGTGGAGTCCCCCCATGCAGTGTGTAGCAATAGTGTACTGTGGTCTGAAAGGGTCTTGCCTAGGTATTTAGCCCCTGTTGTCTTAAGCAATATGATAGGGTGACAATTTGTCTTAAGCTATATGATAGGGTGACAAAGGATTTGGTCAAGCTGGACATAAAGGTCATGGGGAAGGGAATTAAAGGAATATTCTCTAGCTTTTGGATTCAGGGTCTGCCAACTATCCACCAGTGGCCAATGTGCAATCCATTGCGTGAATTGTGTTGCCCAATGTGCTGTGGGGAAAGTAGGGGGGTGGAACTCGTCAAAGTTGGGGTCTATGACACCATTAAAGTCACCCCCAAAGATCCATGGCAGATGGGACCACATCAACAGCAGTGACATTATGTGTGACAGAAACTGTGACTGGGCCATATTCGGCACATAAATGATGCCCAATAACACCCCTCCATCAATCCATCCTCCATTCCGCAAACACATATTGCCCCTCTGGGTGCACCTCAACCTCTGTGCTTTTTAAAGGTACTGAGGGCCATATCCAAGTTAACACCCCAGGCAAAGCCCAAATAAGTTGTGGCAATGTGTTTACCCCTTCAACGCCTTTGCAGTCGCTAATCGTCCACCCGAGTGATATGTGTTTCTTGCAAAAATGCTATATGAGCCTCTCGCTGCCTGATAGATTGGTGGCAGTACTCATGCTCCTGACATTCCAGGTTAGAAACAATACTCTACCCATGGCAAATCTCTTAGTAAGAGGAAAGTCGCAGGTCGTGAAGATGGACATCTGATCCCCAGTACTGAGTGCTGGAGGCTGGTCCCCAAGTATAATACTGTGAATTTGTGAGGGGATTCTCAAATCTAACAATAAAACAACTTTCCCAACCTCCAACTCAGGGCAACAGAGCAACATCTGGCTGTCCAAACAGTTAACTTACCACATAATGCTTATGCGTCCTGTGCAGTTCCACCTCAGTGGCCAAAGGGTTCCCAAAAAGGGGGACTTAAGTATGGTCTCAGTGATCTGTTCAGAACGTTCAGCATCCAAGTATCGTAATGTACAGAGGTGGCCCGGGTGAGGTGGGAACTATCCTGCTGCCTGGAATGCAGGGGGGGCTTGGGGTGGGGAAAGAGGCCCCCCTCCTCTGAGGAAGCAAGACAACGAAGGAGAAGAAGTGGTGAAGGCCCCTGGTTCAGCTTTCTGTAGGCAGGAGTCACCAGTATGTGAGTCACACAATTTCGAGGGTCACTTGATCGCACTGGGTGCAGTTAGAATATATCATCAGCTGCCTGGACCTGACTGCAGGGAGTGGGATGGAGTATGCACTGTGCTGAGTGATCACTGGCTCACCCTTGGGAGAAGCTTCCCCTAATCCCTCAGAGAGACTGGTGGCATCTAGTTCCCTGAAGTGAGCCACCACCACAAGCACCAACATCCACCTGTATTGTGCCTGTGCCTGACACGCCCCCTGGCACCACTAGTATCTTGGTCGGGGCCAGCTTGGGGAGATTTCCGCAGGGTAACATCACTATTCTTCGGCAAGGCATGCCATTGCTGCTAAACCGAGTCCCATGCATCACTCTGTTCTGTAAAGAAGTAGGGCTTTCTATTGTCCAGTACTTTCAGTTTTGCTGGACACATGAGCAAGTACTTACAACTAGTCTCTCTCAACTCGCGCTTTACCCTGAGGAAGGACACTCTCTGGCACTGAACCATGAGAGTGTAGTCCAGGAACAGCAGCAGGATATTCTAATTTTTAAAGGTGGTGTGGGTGCCAGGTGGGTTGCAACACGATGTCCCTGTCCTTAATGTTCAATATCCTGGCCACCATCAGGCTCAGCGGGCCGCCTGGTGAGGGCTGGTTTGCCAGAGCTACGTATGCGTGCTGAACAGCACAATAAAATGACATTCAGTTGCGGCCTGTGTAGTGAGCAAAGATTCCACAAAACCTTTGTGGTTCACTCCCTCTGGAAACCAACCAGTCTGATATTGTTTTGCCGGCAGCGGCCTTCCAGAGCATTCAGTTTACCCTCAACTGCTGGACCCTGCCACTGAGACCCCCGATCAGCTGCACGTGGGCCTGCATGAGGGGCTGCAGCTCCGTGATGGTCGCCTCCATGTTCCTCACCCTCTTAGATAGCTTTCTTTGGTCCTGTTGGAGGAGTCCTAGTTCTTGCACCACCTTGGCTACTCTGACCCCCAGGTCTAATCTGATCACTGATAGGTTTTGAGGATGGTATCTAGTTTCGTGGACATTGTTTTTGGTGCAGCTTCCATCAATGCTCTGATATCAAGAGCCCAGCACCATTTCTGTGAGTTGGCTCCCAATATCCACCCTACCTGGCGGGGCCTTTTCCAGCTTTGTTCACATCATCCTCTGGATCTTAGTAGTCACTTCAACTTGCATGGGGAAGGGTAAAGATTTCCCAACCGCGTGGGGGTTAGAACTGCATTTATTACAGTCAGACCTGGTGTCCCCGAGCACCGTGCTCCTAGCCAAGAGGTGCTAGGGAGGCATGAGCAGCTACATTTAGTCAGGTCGTGATGACCTCACAGGCCCCACATCCCTCACGGGACGAGTCCTGTTGCCAATGCTGCCAAGTAATGCAGGTGGCTGGTCGGGCCTTGGTGCTTCAGGGGTCTCTTGCAGCCTCTAGCCCTGGCTGCATCTGTGCTGCAGGTGTGTGGGGGCTCACCATTTCCCCACAATGCCTCCTCTATTGCAGTGGGAGAGAGGTCCCCCATTCTGTGTCTCTGGCATCAAAGTTGGGCTCCCTCGTGCTGCGCTGGGGAGCAGAGCACGGCCATAGCGTTGGCTGTCCCCAGGTACCTCTCTCGTGCCCCGCCAGCACCTCCAGGCTCACCACCACATGGGGGACAAAAAGTGGGCTTGTGGTGTCGGCCACCTCCTGCGACTTCCACTGCTCCTGGTTGGGCCCGTGACTGATGCGGTCCATGCTCCTCAGCTCAGCAGTGTGGCGTGGACCTCTCTTATACAACAAGCAGCTCTCTGGGCCCCTCATTCCAAAGCCTCACCAGGTTGCATCCACCATCTTGCGGCACCAAGCCACTCCCCTCTAACATCGACCACACATATATTGTATTTATAGTATAGTATTTTACCATAATACCATTTAGATTTTTATACTGTGATATATTTGTCTCGGTATATATGTACCATACAAATGTATGCAATATTATGGCAAAATAGATCCAACATAATAAGAGTTTGACCATATATCTAGCCATAACCCTAAAGTTAATCCTAGTCCTGAATTCATCCCTACCCCTGAACCTAACCGTAGCCCGGAGACTCACCATAGCCCAACCCTACATCTAGCCATAACCATGAACCTAGCCATTGGCCTAACCCAGCCATAATTCTTATCCTAGACCCGTCCTAACCCGTGCCATAACCCTAATCTTCACCCTGAGCCTAAACCTACCTCTGAGTCTAACCATTGCCATAACCCTAGCCCTGAGCCTAACCTTAGCCTTGAACCTACCCATATCACTTACCTAAAGCTTACCTTAATACTTACCTGGCGACATTGCAGACCTCATCACCTATGACACACTTGATGCCTTTTGCGTCACAGAAACATGAGTCAACCCCACATCCTTGCACATCCTTGATTTTCTTCCTACAGGCTACAACATCCATCATGTGGACCCAAGAAGGGAGGAGGCCTCATTGTGATACATAAGACCTTCTGGTCCTGCACTCTAGGCAAGCAAGTAAAACTCAACTCCCTGGAGCTGCTAACATGCCAATTCCCACTCTCTGTAACTCCGCCCACACCACCTTACATTTCATCGGCAGGCCTCCTAGGCAGAACAATGACTTCATTAATGAATTCATAGCCAATCATGCCAATTCGTCGATTGACATGCGCACACAATCCTCTTGGGTGACTTCAACCTCCCAGACAAGGTAAGCTTTAAAAAAACTAAGTACACTCTCCTCAGCCTCATCATCACACGCACCATGATACAGCATATCACACAACCAACCCACTCCAAAAACTGCATTCTCGACCTTGCCTTCTCAAACCCATCAACAATATAAAGCTAACCACTCCTACTCTTGGACTGGACTTACTACTTTTCCTATTTATTGGCTCAACATCTTACCAACAAACCAAGGTCAACACAAAGGGGAAGATCAGACCTTCTGACTTTTTAAAGACTTCTCCATAATCAACCTAATACTTGAACTCATCTCTCAGTCTACCAACTCCATGTCATGCCAACACCTTTCTTAACAACTGCAAGCCTTCTCTGAAAAACGATGGGAACATACATAGCTCAATTAAAACATACACATGTAAACCAAAGCCTTCAGCACCCTGCTAAAGAACTTGCTGACGAAAAAGAATTAACCCACATGAAAGAAATGGAAGAAAAACCGAACTCCAGATGACCTTGTGATACTGTAGTCCTGCAGCGCTACACACAGACAGCTCATCATATATCAGCCAACGCAAAGTACTATATCAACACATCAGTGAAGGCACCAACAAAAACACATTGCTTTTCAAGACAATCAAGCACTACACCAGCCCCTGACAGACCCACCTGTTTGTTACTCCATAGAAAAGTGTGATGCCATTAACTTCTTTTTCAGTGAAAAAATACAGAAAGTCCAACAGCAAATCTAGAACACCAAGCCACTTCATCTCTTAAGCCCTCCAGTTCCCAAAGAATCATGTTTTGGTCATGTTTGAAAGTCCCATATCTTGTAGATCTAGCTGACATACTCAGCTCTCTTAATACCACTTCTTAGGAAGATGATGTTTTACCCTCGCCCTTCATTAAATCTCTCTGGGGATGCTCTATCACCCCTGTGCACCATTGTCAATGCCTCCCTCGCCCAAGGCTCTCAAGACAGGCCTGTTCCTCCTACTCCTAGATCCTGATGACCTTGCCATCTACAGGTCCATCACTCACATACCACGCATCAGCAAAATCACTGAAATTGCAGGCTATGTTCAAAGCTAAGATCACGTTAACGCCAACCATATCTTGTACTACAACCAGTCTGTCTTCAGATCACACTGCAGCACAGAGACCGCTACCTTACACATAGTAAACAATGCCCTCCTCCCCACAGATGAAGATGACAATTACCTGCTGATAATGCTGGGCCTCTCAGTTACCATCAACATAGCCAACCAACCCATTCTCATAAGCACCCTGGAATCTCAAATTGGGTTCACTGGCAATGTCCTTCACTGGTTCCTCTGCTACCTTTCCAACCAACACTAATTGGTTCACATCTGAATCTTCAGGTCCTAAGAGAGCCCTATGACCTGCAGGTCCCCCTTGGTTCAGTACTGTGCCCTGTCACCTTCAACCTGTACATGGAAGTGCTTGGTCCCCTACTCACAGATAACAGCTTCATGATTCACCACTATGCCAATGATACAGAGCTCTGCTTGCAAGTCTTCTCTACTTCAGGCATCCAATGCCTTAAACAGTGGCTGCACATGATCCAGAGTTGGATTTTCAGTGTCTAGCTGAAGCTTTTCTCGTTCATTTACCAAGAACAACAAGCAGTACAAACTTGTCTAAATGACACAAACCTGACGACTTGGAACCCCAACTTTCTCTGAATACCAAGTCACGTGGATTCACCCTGGACACTAACCTCATTCTCGAGGAAAGCAATGCCAAAAAATAAAGGTGGACTTGTTCCAGCTCTATCTTGTAAAGAAAGTGAACCTGTTTCTTCCATAAAATGACTGCAGAACTGCTGTTCAAGACCTTGTACTCTCACATGTGGATGGTGGTTACATCCTGCTTCATGGCCTCCCATACTCTACCCTCTCACCTCTTAAGCTCATCCTGCACATTAGGAAATATGATCAATCACCCCTATCCTGATTGAACTCCATTTGCTCCTCTTACTGGCCCGCACCATTTTCAAAACCAGCTGCACCATTTACAAAGCCATCCAGATGAGCACCTCTGCTTACCTACCAGGTAGGCGCACCATCTCTGTTGGCTCTTGGAACACCAGCAGCCAGAACACCATCAACCTACAGGCTAAGAAGTGTGAAAAATCAAGAACAAGGTAGCAGGCCTTTTTATGCACCTAGAAAATGGAACAACTGCCCTGTATCCATCATGACTGCCCTATTCTGCTCCAGTTTAGGAAACTGCTGAAGATGCACCTCTTTAAGGAGCACAACATCACAAAGCATTAACCATCTACAACCCACCATCCTCTCCTGTAAGTCGTATGTCTTTGACTCTGTACTGGGTTGTGCTGCCTTTTGGCTAGGTTGACTACATATAAGCATACGTATATAAATAACTGTAGATGATGATATGATGATATGTTGCCCCCAATATTTTTGAGGAATGATATTTAAAATCTTACATTTTGGTAGTGCACCTCTCCTCCATAACAGTCTCTCTCTCTAGTTTTCCTTGGTGTAACAACCACACAACTACTGAACATCGGAAAAAAAAGGGATTTTGGAAAATATTTTCATTAAAAACATTCCCCTGCGTATGAAAACAGTTGTTTAAAAGGGCAGTTTATTCCTGATGCAGAGGTAAATGTCTCCGTATTTAAGCTGAAGGTTATATTTTCTTAAATCATTGATACTGTATCTCATCAGAGGCCCCGACACCTTTCGCAGAGCTCCTGAATGAAGGGTCTTTGACACTCAGATCACTGTTAACTTAATAGTTGTTCCATCCATGTGTAAACCGCAGATTTACTCTCTGCATCACCACTGAAACTGGGTCTTTTTAACCGACAAATACTGGGTGACTCATAAAAAACACATGTGGGGGATAAATGTCAAAGTGAAGGTACCGACTCAGAGCTGCACACTGCCCTAACCCTTGAGAAAACATGTAATGCATTTTCCCTGGATCACAATAAGGGCCTGATGGGGTGCCCATCGTTCTGGGAGGAGATACCACGCGTGGGAAATACTAATACCGCCTGTTTCAGTATTCTCTGTGTGCTGCATTACCCACACAGTCCGACCATTTACTGGGTTATAAAGCCGTAAACCGTGACACGAGTTGTAACTACTTCTGATGCAACTCTAGTTTGAGCCCGAATTAAGAATACTGGCCCAATTAAAAGGACGACCTGCTTCTGTTTTGACTGTAGACAAATGTTATGGGTTGATAACTAGTCACGTTTGGGATGGAAGAAATTTACCATTGCTTTGCCTCTGTGCTATTCAAAAAGTCCTCAAGGTGTAATTAACAATCCTCACACCCTTAATTTGCACAAGAATGGAGTTGTAGGTGCACGTGACTGGGGCCAGTGGTAGTACATTCTTTATTCACTATGCTTAAAACACTTACGTCAACGTAGAACAGTCTTTCCACAGGGCTCCCTCGTGATGTTTGTGCACTTGCAATAGGCAACCATAAGGAACGTCCCGCTAGACCAGGCAATCAAGAGCACATAAAGCATAAATACATTTTTTACTTGCATAGAAAAGTGATACATTCTTGGTACAGTCTCTTTGAGGTCACCGTATGGATTGGCAGCCACCACACTGTGATGAGTAGAGGCATGCTTTCCCAGGAGGATCACGCTACCCGCTCTGGTGGAAGCAAGCAACCCGATGAATGGCTAAGGGCCAACAATACATCCGCTACATTGATACCCATGAGTGGGCCTGGCGTGCAGTTGTTGTCTTATGCCTTCACAGAACGTGCACAACTTTTTTTTAACCCAGAACTTCTGAATTGGTACTTGTTGGGATACAGGTTTCTGGTTGATCTTAGTCTAAGTATAAGAAAGCATTGTAAATACTGCATTCTGAGAGAACGTCTTCTACAGCCGTCGAGAGAACCGCCCATGATCACAAATGCAGCCATCGGTACTGAAATGTAACGGATGACATGGAACGTGGGCCCTGGCACTGTACACTCGCTGATAGCTGTGTGCCCACTGTCAGACCAGGCCATACCCAGGCTGCTCCATTCCTTTGTAGCTGTGAGCAGTGGTCTTGCTGCATGTACTTGTATGTGCCTTACCTGTTAATGTTTTAGGGCTATGCTAGTTGGTATGTGGCAGCTGTGAGGTCCTTGATTGTTCAGGAGTGCAGCATCCAGGGTTCCCCTTTGGGGAGAAAGAGAGAGGTCAGGGGCCAGGCAGTCCAGAGCTGTCATAGTGGAGATTGAGTATCCTTTACTGACTGAAAATATCTTCTGTGGAAAATGATTAACTTTGCAAGTCATCCACAGTCGATGCCCTTGTAGCCATGACAGCACAATAAACCACAACTATATTTTATAAGTACATCTGGCTGACATCCCAGGGAACATCAGACAGGTGAGGGATAATGTAGGGGTGTAAACAGGAAATATTGCAAACTGTAAGTTTTAACTGTGTTGCCTCAGTGCCAGAATCTCTCCACACACAGCCTTTTTTGGACGGGGTCCCACCAGGAGCAGTTCACAAAAATGTTGGAGGTTTTAGGAGCAGAGGCTTGAGCAAAGGTGGCAATGGCCCAGGGCCCTCACCTTCCAACAGGCCAGCTGGGAAAACTAACTCATCTAGTCTATTCTCTATCTAAACCTCTCTCTCTCGCTCGCTCCTTCTACCCCTGACTCTGTCTCTATGCCCACTGTCATCTTAAGGATGTTTGAGGTCCAGGAAAATAAATATTTCAACTGTGATGTTGTTAAGGTTTGAAATATAATTTAGTATTGTTAAACATCATACGGGATTGAATTAGCAGGGAATGGGCGATTCAATTCAAATTTGTTCTGTAGTGGGGCCCCCAAAAAATGTTTTGCTCAGGAGGACAACAAATATCCTTAAAATTATACTGTGTGCGAAGTCCCCATGGAGACCAGGTCGGTGTTCACTGTCTCCTGCTCTTCTGTTAAAACTGTGCATTTGGGCACCCCAAACAGATTTCTTTGAGAAGTGGAGAATATCAGCTGGATGAGTAGTGATAACCTGTAGTGAAAAGCCTCACTGTAAATGGAGGAGACTTTCATGTCTTTTTGAAAAAAAAACGTAATGCTATCCTATCTGTGGGGTATCCTCTCTGTTTTTTTTGTCTAGTTCTTTCCCTTTTCCATGTTTTTTCGGAAAGGAACAGTGCTGTACTATTGGGTTAAGATTAATTTGCAGTGCATTCTGGCACACCATATGTTATTGAGTTGACTCATTTAAAATTGATTCTGCAGCACTAAGATGTCCTTGTGCCGTGAGCCCTACAATGTTTTTTAACCGAGACAAAAAAGTTGCTCATTATAAAGTGATGTGCACAGCAGAGCTTAGTCGAGTGGCGCTACCCCTAGACAGTGGTTGCTCACCTATTTGTCTGCAAACCTGGAAGCACGTTTCCTGTACTCCCTCCTCACAAATACTCTGTTACCTATGTTCTCTGTGCTGTTTGCTGCGGAACCTTCCTGTCCTGATTAGAAAATACTCCACTCCTCCCTGAAGCAGGAAACTCTCGTTCAAAGGCGAAAATGAGAATTGTGGCCATTTTTTTCAGAAATAGGTGGACATGGAGATGTCATGCATTGTGGAAGTCAGTCTGGGATCTGGGGCAGCGGCCACCAGCTTCCCCTGCCTGTTCTTGCATTTCCTCCCACTAAAGTACAAAGTTGGTATAACAAAAACAGAGTTAGAAGACACATTGCCCGTACAAGATGGAGAACCGTGTTGCTGGTCACGAAGTGAAGCTGGCAAAAATGTGGTTAATTGTTTTGCCACATTTCAGTCTAAAAAGGTGTTGTGTTCTAACTGAAGGGACAATACTCTAATTGACACACATTTCTTTGTATTTAGATTTAGGTGGTGGTAGTACATTTTAGGTTTCCAAATTTACTGAAAATGCAAAAAACATAAGTATGTTCTTCTGGCATCTGTTCTCTAACTGAGTCAGAGGGAAGAAACGTGCTGTTCAACAACTCTTATAGTCTGATTAAGAGTTTGATGGTAACGAACATTCCCTATGTGGAGGGAATGCTACATCCAGAGGAGAATTGCAGGCTTAGTTTCCTACACCCTAAGGACAGTTTGATGAAAGAAATTCCACTGGTAAGCATTCTGTTGGTACGTTATCCAATAGATTTAGTGTTTTCTCCACAAATCAGGTTTTCCAATATCATACAAATAGAAATGATTGTTCATTTTCTGTCAAACACATTTTTGGCATGTGCACTTGAAAAACTGTCAACCGTAAAATGCAGCCCTTCCCTGGTTTTATACAGGACTCATAAACCAAAAGTAATTCTTGCAAACGTAGGATTGAAAGGGTAATCACGATCTTTTAATTCACCTTAGATGCATGCCTTAGGTGTATGTTACAAATTTAGCGTCTTGGCACGTCGGCTTGAAGGGGCTGATGCAGCAAGGCCAAAGGTTTGAAAATCATGTCATATCACTTTCGCCAAGGGTGGTCCTGGGCAGAACATTTCTTATATAGCAGAATTGTGTATATTTGAACCTCTGTATGCTTTCATCCCTACTGGGAAACATCTATTTGTCTACAGATGCATGATTGTTTGCTATCCGTGCTCCTTTTCGTGTCGTCCTCCCAGCTAATCAGGTTTAACCAGCAATAGGTGATTTTTAAAGGCCAGTTTCCAAATAGGTGATTCTGATTGGCATATATTACACCGGTACTACAGATTTGTCATTTCTCATAGGCCTTGAGCGATTTAGGTCAAATAAATGGTTTTGCAACACTTCTGCAGTGCTAAGCATTATCTAGGCCCCCAATCTCCTAGCAAGGGGGTAGCAGTCGGTTAGATGAAGTTTAGGTCCATATTTCAAGCACCTTCATTGGTGCAAATCTCACTTTACTCATCACTATCACTTTTAATCTGCTAGTGTTTCAAATCTTGTTGCATCAGAATACCAAGAACGTGATTTGTATTTGATAAAATACTATTAATTTCACATCCGTGAGTCATGCATAATTTAAACATTCAACGGGGAGGATCGCTTTCCTCAAGGGCATCTGAGTTATGTCCAGAAAGGCCACATCAGTGCCAGATTTTGAGGCGACAGTTGTCTATGTAAATGAGTCCAGTTTACCTTCATTACATGTAAATGTGCCTTTCATAAAATTGTAGGATGGATCTAGGTCACCATGGATGGCCCTGGCGAGCACTTCCCAAAAAAGGAGCAGAAATAAATATGATTTGCATCTGGCTGGTCTTTGTCTGGAGTGGGCAACTATGTGTTGGTCCGGAATGTGCCACTACGTAATTACTGCCACTGAGATTAATTCAAGCATTCCACAAATCACTTTTCTGCTT
The DNA here is from genome assembly GCF_031143425.1 of Pleurodeles waltl. Taxonomy (NCBI): domain Eukaryota; kingdom Metazoa; phylum Chordata; class Amphibia; order Caudata; family Salamandridae; genus Pleurodeles; species Pleurodeles waltl. The sequence goes on from NC_090437.1 coordinate 178,606,714, forward strand.
TTCTACGTGAGATTCTTTAAGTGCGATTGTTATTCCTAGACATGAGTCATGTGTCACTGTGCAAAAGTATTCAAGCTGCACCTCACTGATGAAGCACAGAAGGCCGAAACTGGAGTTCCTTCTGTTGCCATCTAGTGGGGACTTGGGCAAATGTTACTGCGTGGGCAGGGCAAAGTCTGACCTGCCTATGTCTGGTGTCTGTCTGGAGTGGCATTGTGGACAATAAAAGGATAGTATGAAATGCGAACCTAGTAAATAACAGAGTTTATTTGATTTTGATTTAATGTTATAAATTTCACAATTACCCAATAGTGCCCTGGCCCTACCAAGGTAGGAGAAATTATCCAACTTAAGATACGTTTTTAACAAACTGAAAAAATTAAAGAGATTTGATTGAGCACGAATGGTGGCTTGAGATTGTTCCATGTATGAGCCATCAGAACAGAAAAGGCACAGTTGCCAGTACGCAATCTGCTGAATTTCAGACTATTTAAAAGATGTGAAAACCTAGAACAAAGATGTATGACAGGTATGTAGTGAGTAAACAAAGACACTATATAGCTGCTAATCACAAAGACAGCCATTGATAGCTTTATTACAAAAGCTGAGTTTGATTTAAGCATTCCTTGCATCACCTTTTTTGTTTTCTAGATAAATAACTTATACCAAGTCAAGTCAAATTGGATATTACTACCAATCTGTGTCTAACTGTAGACATCATTGCTTCTTGCCTTGCAAATTCTATTCTAAAATAATTTTTCTGAGGAAAACAATTGGGCCTGTACTCACACCACTACGTAATGAGTTCTTATTTCAGTGCATGAATTTAAACCAGTCGCGGGGGGAAGAGGGACATGGTGGTGCAGGGGACAACAAAAAATAAAAAAACGTACCCTCCTCGCTGCACTGCTCCTCTGGCCCCAGTTCTTGCAGGCACAGGCTACCAGTCTGCCCCTCGGCCAATCCTAATGCTGCTTTCATGCTGCTGGCAGCATGAAAGCAGCAGTAGGATTGGATGGAGCACCCTGGCTAGGCGCTGCTCTCTGCAACCCGGCAACACAGTACCGGGTTGGAGAGAGCTCTGTGCGCATGTGTGTTTGGCTGGCCCGAGATTCTGGCCAAATATACATGTGCACTGAGGGGGAAGTGCACCCTGTCAACACCCTTGGCCCCGCCATTTTACAATAAAACCATGATAAACTTAGTTTATTATGGTTTTATTGTAAAAGGTTTGCAGCTGCTGTTGCTGGCGGGGAGGAGACCCTCCTCTGCCATAGCAGAGGAGCAGCCCCTCATTTAAACCCTTGTATTCACCACCCTTTGTAAATATGTTTCTTCATATTATGCTGTGTGATCATTGCCCTTCATTAACACAGAGGATAATTCTTCCTTGTTACTGTTCTCACACCTTACAATCCTCTGGCAAGGATCTACCAGTTCTCCCCAAATTTATTTGTGTTTGTGCTTTTTCCTTTCAAGCATTCCCACTCCAGAACCCCATACCTCAATCACTGTATCTTCTGTGGGCTCTATTCTTGTTCATTAAAGGGTGTTGTCTTGACTCTTTAATAATTCAACTTCCTGGTATGGGTTTTTCTGTGGCCAGGCCTGTTTGCAGTGCTCAGATTCCAGCAGAGAGCTTTACAAAACCCATAATTAAAATGAATAAAAAAGAAACATCTATACTTCAAAAATACCCTGGCACAAACCCTACATGCAGATTCACAATGAATGATATAGTATCTTTTAACACTGTTAAGGAAGGGTGAGCAGGGTCATTCTATCCATTCTGCCACTCTGGTATTTTCCCAGGGGCCAAAGGCCAGGGGGCTGCTGTCAGAGAAGGAGTGGCTGAAATGACCCAATCATGTCCCCATTGTCCCATTTTAGGCACAGCTTTATAAAGGGAGGTCTGACTTGGACATTTTTAGGTTGCAGCCCACCAGACATCTGTGGGAGTTTCAGAAAGTTGACCTGGAAATGCATTCTGCCCATTGCTTGCCATTGGCTTTGTGGTTACTACTTATGTTTTCTGGCTTACCAGTTGCTGGATTTATTTGTTTTAGGCTCCCCAGCTCAAGTTCGTACCTCCCCATGCCAAAGCTGTGTTTACAGTGTTCTCCCACAAATTCATTTTCTGTAATAAACAGGCCTGTAAATCTTGTTCTTATCTCATCACGTTTGCTGATCATTCAAAGACCGAGGTCAAATGTCAAGCTGTGCCTTCGAGCGAGTCATTTGTAATTTTGCTTTAGGCTGACTTCAAAGTGAGAGTGATAATGGGAAAGAGGAATGCAGCATACTTTCTCCATGGAGCTTGCTTGTGCGCTTTTCTTTTTTTATTATGGACATAGCCATCTCAAAAATGATCTTGTTCTTCAGCTGCCCAAAACATTTTCCTTTCAATTATGGGGCATGAAGTTCACTATTGGCATTGGCAGGGTGGGTGGAGGCATGAACATTTTCATATTCATGTTTAAAACTATTCCTTAAAAAAATACTTGCACAGATTTACAGCCTCATTACAAGGTTGGCGGGCCAACCTTTGGCCCGCCAGCCCCACGAAGAGGAGACCCCCCTGCAATTCTGGCGGTCTCCCCCCCAGGCCGATTACAAGGTTTCCACTGGGCTGACCGGTGGAAACCTCAGAAATCTGAAGTTTCTGCCTGTTAGCCAAGTGGAAACTGTGTGGCGGCATTGGCCTTGGACAGAGGTTGCCCCCAGCACCCTCAGAATGCGCACTGTCTGCTACAGACAGTGCGCATTCCAAGTGTGCTGGCCCTAGGGCCCACCAGCACTGGCTTTCCGCCAGCCTTTTCATGGCGAGGTCCCCGCCATAAAAAGGTGGGCGGAAAGTGAAGTTGTAATCAGCACGGCAGTGCTGCTATAAGCACCTCTGTGACTGAGCACGACTTCAACCGCCGCCGACCTGTTGTGAACCAAGTTTCTGCAGATGGTGGCGGTCTGAATGCCAGGGTCATAATTTGGAGGTCAGACCCCCAGGAGCATGGAGTTCTGACTCCCACCGTTTGTCTGGCATGTCTAGCAGTCTAAAGACCGCCAGACCCGTAATGAGGGCCTTAGTCTGATGTACTACTACTTATAAGATGAAACAGTTCTGCATGTGAATAAAATACATTTCTCGAATTTTTGCAGATACTATTTCATATTTAGAACGTTTTTTGCAAAATGTCTTTAAAAATGAAGTTGGCCTGAAAGTTAAGGGTGCAGGACACACTAATTATTTACTTTCTTTCACGTCGATTAACTTATAAATAAATGCTTGCCTGTTTTGAACAGGGGACCACATGCAAAGGTCAGGAGTGCCCTTGCGGCCCCCGATTATAGATCTTCAGGGACGTTATAGTATGGATTATACAGCAGCGCTGGCTTCAGTGCAGCATAGCTGCAAGTAAAAATAAAATGCTTTACCACAGTCAACGCTGGCTGTGTCATAAAGCTTTTTATCTCCACTTTCAGCCATTTGCAACATGGCTAAATAACAACTGGAAAAGCCAACAGATCTCGCGTAGACAAGACCTATTGGCTTTACCAATGCTTGTTGTCAGTGCTGATTTTGGTTTCCAGTCCAGTCCCGTTCGTGAGTCAGGGCTCCTCTCCACATCCAACAACAGTAGAAAACTGCATGTTGCACTCGGCTCATCTCCTTATATGATGTGCTGGCAGCTGTTTTTGAAGAGGCGGGCAGCAGCAAACTATGACTGGCTCCATTTTGCTACAGAAATTCTACTGTGAATTGCTATCACCTCCCGGTCCACTTTCTTGCCGTGGTCACTAGTCTCCTGACCTCTGTATACTGTCTGCTGATGCCTCCTATAGAAATGCCACGCTTGACCTGCTGAATCCTATGTGCAGCTAGAGTGCACAGCAGTAACAAGATTAGAGCCACCGCCATCTCGAAGAAAATGGCGCCTTGTTGAAGTTATTAGCTTTCAACCCCTCAGGGTGATAACTAAATAACCGAAGTGCCAATTGATCTGGCTGGGAAGTGGAAAGCCAGCGTAATCCAATTAATCGGCGAGCACCGGACGCCCCTTTGTTACTGTGAAAGCAACTCACACACTCACATGCCCAGCTGTTACTCTTTCACAATGAGCAGCACAGTTGCCACCGGGAGGCTGGTGCCAGCAAAAACATCCGCTGGGCTCGTTTTACCACCAAATATTTTTACACTCCTCGACTATTAAATATAAAGTAGCCTGGCTGGAATTGACATGCAAAATCCGTCTGATCCTCGCATTACAAGAGTGTCAGAGTTTAAGGACAGGCCTGCCAAACAGGAGCCTTACAAGCAAGCGGCCTTGCCCTGCTTGGGCTGAAATGGGCCTGACAGTTTAGAGCCGCCTTTAGCGTGGCATGCTGGCCCAAGGCTGTCTGTGCCTCAGCGAAGAAAGCCTTCATTTATTGCAGACGATTTCATTGGACAGTAATGATCCGTGTTTGGAGAAGATTCTGAAGCACGTGGTTAGATATGCACTCTTAGAACAAGGGAAGTTGTACAGTCCTGATTTATTTGTATCATAAGAAGTAGCGGGGGGTGGGGGGCGTGGGGATAAAAGGCATTCAGAGTTCAACTGCTTGTATATATGAGCCGCCCAAAAAGGAAAGAAACAACACCAATGTCCTGATTGCTTTACAGTAATTGGGATGTTAGCTGTTTGTCCTTACTCATGAGGTATACCAAAGCTTTTTCGGACATGAGCAAACAAAAAGTAATGGCACTCTCCTATGCCAAGTGACTTTATTGATGCTTCTACCCAATATTCAATATTCAAGTCAAGATGAAATTTATGACACCCACAACAAAGTTCCTTTTGTCAGCTTCTACACTGTGTAGTCGTTAGTGGTGAACAAATGCACTGGAAAACCAGGTGACCTCCATGCAGATCACTGCGAGGGGAACCACTCGCACCTCTGCCCAAGAGGGAGTTAGACTCCTAATCGACCTGATCTGAATACATTCTGAAAGAGGGACTTTACCCAGAGAGTAGGCTAACGCAATAGTAGATCAGATCCATCTACGTATAGATAAAGCGCAGACTTCCTACCTTACCTGCTACCCTAAAGGTGACCAACGGGTGACCAGATTTACATCTCTTCAAGTAAATTAATGCTGCCCTTTTCACTTGGAGAACTCTTCTTCTTGCAAGGAGGGAGAAGGAAAAACACAAACAATACTATATTGTGATTGCTTTGAAAAGTAGACAAAAAACAAAAAATGGGTCTTTAAACAAAAGCATTTTCCTAAATAAACAAGTAATGAACGTGGCATACCAATGTACCCACTTCACCCATCCTTCTATCTGATGTGATAGCCACCAATGAGGTCACTTTTAAATTTAGAACTACATACCTGCAGATGATAAAGGCTTAAAATGATATTGTAGAGATTTCAAAGGACAAATTCCAAGAGAGGAACCAGAGCAGAAGGCCTTTAAGGCTGCTTAATAGCCATAGCTAAGAAAGGTGGAACTTTATTCTGTATCTGTAAAAATCTCCCCTAAACTTCCATACCAACAGGGAAAGCCTGGTCTGGAAACAATACCCCCATGGGACGAAGAGGGAACACAACTAGAGGAATGAGCCTTTGAAGAGTTGCTAGGGTCTTGAGAAGGGGAAACCAACCCTTGTACGGCCCAAAAGGAACTACAACATAATTTCCCTGTTTCTTGCTCATGGATGCAAACAACTTGGTGATAAATGGGAAGGGACAAAAAGCACAAGGAAGTGCCTGAGCCATTTCAATGACAGTGTACCCACTTCCCCAGCCCCTGGAGCAGGATTGCCAAAGACAAAGTAAAGCAATTGAGTATTTTCTTGAGAACCAAATTTGTCGAGACATGAAGTTCCAAATCTCTTTCCTGTCTCTCTGTGCACTTCCTTGGTGTGGGAAAGATCCTGGGAAGTAAATACTCTGTTCAGCTGGTCCACCTGCACATTGTCCAGACCTCTGATATACACTGCTGTGAAGGACAAAATGTGTTTCTACTCATAGTCTATCTTGAGAGCAATCATACTCAGGGAGTATGCCTTTAAGCCACCGATATCATGAAAACGAAGTAAGCTTCTTAACATAGCAGTTAACTCCCTGCCATTCGAGGATTTTTACTCTACGACCAACAGGGTTAAGTGAATATGGTTCTAAACATGGTCATCTCTCACCCACTACACTGGCATCTGTTGTCAGAACTATAAGGTCCAGGTTCATAGGAAGACACTTGGACAACACACTTAGATTCAGTCACCATTGTGTAGAGTAAGAGATTTCCTGAAACACTGTAATCAGGAATTTGAAGGTTTGTGGTGCTGGACACCAGTGATCTTGAAGGTGCTTCACAAGTGGAAGAAGATGCAAATGCTCTCTGAACTACAAACACTAATAAAGCCATATCACATGAAACCACATACTGGCAAGAGCCAGTTTTTTAATCGCAAACAGAGACCACAGTACATGAAACAGTCTTAGAACTCTGGGATACAGAAGGTAAACCATTTCCAGTATGTCCAGAAATGTGTCCCAACGAAGGTCAAATTAGGTATGGGAATCAGCTCACATTTTAGGATGGTGAGTTGAAACCTGTGTGGCGAGGCAGAAAATCAGTGCTTCCAAACCCTCCAGCCAATAACTTGGTGAATACTTGAGGAGTTAAACAGAGTCCAAATGGGAGGTTCTAAACGAAAATGTCTTGCCTGGCTGCAGAATTTCAGAAACATTTGATGTTCCTAGGACACTAGTAGAAGGAAATATGCATCTAGCACGTCAATCATTATCATACCACTAGCACTATTCTCCTAAATGGTTTCATCATCTTGAAAATAGGCTTATATCCTTTAGGTCTATTACAATCCAGTTACACTCTGTCTGTTTGGGCACAGAAAGCTGATAGAGTAAACTCCTTAACTCAGGACTGAACATTCTGCTCTTTTGTCCTGAAGAAACTGCAGGCCTTGACAGAGATCTATTCTCTTCACTGGGAGTATTGGCCATACATTTTGAGAACTACTGATCTAGGGGATAAAAGGGAGAATTCAATCCAATTGCTTCCCGAAGCTATACATAGAACCCATCCATCTGAAGTGGATCACTCCCAGCCTGCCAGGAAGTGATGGATGTGATATCGCTTGAGATAGTCTATTCCAGGTTCGGCAGAGTCAGAAGTTGGGTTGCTTCCTTAGTGAACCTAATCTTTGTTTCTGGCATGAATGCCCTGCAGAATTATTTCATTTCTGCTAATGGGACTGAGGCAGCTGCTATTTACTAAAAGGTTGGTCAAGCAGTGCCTTGTTAGACTCCACCCAAGTTGAGAATTGTTGCTGTCTGAAGAAGGAAAAGTGCTTTTGTTTGAAGAGTCAATGTAACTTGTTTTCAAACTCTGAACCAAAGGGAAGTACTCCTTCGAAATGCATTCTTCTAGACCCCTTTTTGGTTTCCACAGGAAACCCTTGGCAATAATCATGGTGACTGAGGTTATTTGCCACTGGTGTCCTGTGGTTCATTAACTGATAGTTCTGCACACTGGGCATGTACAATCATTTCAACGCTTGACTTTTATGATAGTAAAGGAAAGCAGTCTCCGGGAGGTGGTGCGAGTGGGTGAGAGCTCAGAACTCAACTGCCAGCCAGTAGACACAATAATACATTGTACAGCCCATTGCAATTTTTTTATGTAAAGTTACGTCATCATCATATCATCTTCATTTCTGCCAAGAGTAACCATAAGAGTATAGACTGACACAAAAGTAATAAACATCATGATATAAAAATGAAACAGTTTAAACCATCACTCACGAATAAAACAAACAATTCATATTATAGAAAGAGGGAAATATAAATAGATTTCGAATATGTATAAAATACATTCAAAACAGTATTGATTTATGAAGTATAACAGCTGATCTTAAAAAATAAGCCCATTTGTAGATATATTTCCTGTGAAGACAATGTCTGCAAATAAAGAAGAGCGGCTCTACAACTTTTTATCTTGGCCTTTCTTATTACTGGGATAAGGAGGCCCTTAGACAATTCTCTATAATACCTGCAGAAGATCAGAAAGTGCACCAAAGTTTGATCAAATGTTTTGTCACAAGGGAGCGACTATTGTTGGCAGCATCACACTGATCAAGAGGAAAACACAGTTTCCATCTCACTGAACCCTGGCAAAATCTGGTAAGGACTGGTCTCTCCCAAGGATGGTTAACCCAGTCCTAGTATGGCTTGGCACCAGGGCACGTTTGAATCACCACATAGCTTCTGAAGAAACCTAAAGTGGACACAGCCAGCTCTCTGTCTCTTACCCTCTTTAACAAAAAAAGTTGTCCTTCACCAACCTCATATCCTCCTTCTTAATAGAGGTTGTGTCAGTAAAGGTGTGAGATCTTCTGAGGCTAAGAATACTGGTCTGTAAATACTTTACCCAAAGAACTGAGGGACTAAGAGCACACCACACTAGGCAGGCTTTGATCACATCTCTAAAAGAGAGGCCTGAGCCGATGGAACACCAGAGTAGAAGAGGAGCTAATTTAATACAATCTTCCACATAATCCAAACCAAGATCCTCATGCACCATGAAGATGCTACTGCTTGGGGGAAACCCCAAACAGCCTATGGACCACCCAGTTTTCTTCAACCTATAAGTTGCCCATGTTCCTACAGTCCCAAATCCCAGCACCGTACCTCAAGACAAGGTCACACCATTTCTTGTATTGCTTCATGAGTGGGCGAATAGGCTTATTCCCAATACAAACCAACATATTAAAAATGGAGCTAATGGCACATGAGAAGCAAGCGCTCCTATTGACCAGCATGAGGCCCAACTAAGGTTATCATCAAAGGTAAATCCTAGGTAGGGAAAGGATCACACTCTTTCAGTTCGCTTGGCCTTAATGGTAGGTTTTCGGTTCTTCACATTCTTGGACCCACAGACCATTATAAAAGTTTTGGATCTGTTGGTTTCCAGATTAAGGCTCTCCATGAAGTTCACAAACCTTAAATGAGAGCCCTAAGTCCGTTCAAGGTCCTGGCTAACAAGACGGCATCGTCGGCATAGGGGAGCACTAGTCTATTCTTAATTTTAGGAACGTCTGCACCTACACCTAGCAAAGAAGACTCTAATTTATTAATGTAAAGAAGGAAAAGAATCAATGCCAGCACATACCACTGCTTGACCCCTCGCTGTAATCTGAAATGACCTGAGCATGCGCCATTATTCGCATATCTCACCCTAGCATTAAGGTTAAGATGCAGCTCTCTCAAGAACACTACTAAGCTCTTCTCCACTCCCATAGCAGACATGAGATCCCATCAATTTGGATCTGGTAACACTATCAAAACCACTAGACAGATCCATAAGTGCAAGGTGAATGCCACCTCGCTTAAGCCGTTTATACATGCATATTGTGAGGTGCAGATTGAGACATTGCTCAATGGTACCCAGACCTGGTCGAAAGCTGAACTGGACCTCCCCAAAGTACGTTATTTTAGCTGATCCAGCGTTCCAACCTGTTGAAGATAATATATCCCACAATCTTGACAGAGTAAGGTAACAGAGTAATTGGGCAGTAAAAGGCTGGGTCATGCCTATTCCCTTTCTTAAAAACAGGGACGATGATTGCAGACCTCCAGGTTTCAGGAAAACTAACCACACAGGAAGAGTTCAAAAAGATTTGTTAGCAGGCAGGGACAAAAATTAACATTATACAAATCCACTGGGACACCATCTGGGTCAAGGGCTTTGTTAGCTGGAATTTGCAGGACAGCCATTTTATCCTCTTCCAGGGGAAAAAAGATTTCTATAGGGAATTTAATTTAGGTGGATTACAGCCCTTTATGGGCACTATCCTTCAGGGCATCCATCCTCGTATATAGTGGTTCACCCAGTCCCCTGGAGCAATATTACAGTTAAGGGCATGCTCGGGTGCGATGGCCAGTGAATATTCACCAAATTCCATAAGGACCTGTAATCTTTAAGGGTCCATGCCTGAACCAGGCTTTCCCAATGCAAGCTTCTCATCGCAGCTTCCTCGCAACCAAAGCCCATGTATATTCTTTCCTGCACTTGGCAATTTCCTCCTTGTTTTTTAGTGACTTCTACAGGGCAAGATGTAGTTTCCCAAACAATATTCTGCATGCTATATGAAACTATTGTGCCACACCCTCGTTATTTTCTTTAACCTTCTTCATAAGCATTGTCTTTATAGCGGATCCCAGAGACACAAAGGAGCCAACTACCAATTGCCTGTTGGCTTCTAGTGAGAGACAGAGTACAATGGTGGTATGATTGATGACTACAAGCATGGCAAAGACACAAGCAGTGTTGGCACTCCTTCACACAAATCTTCCCAGAATATCCTTTTCTTTTAACCCCGAGTTACCCTCCATGGCACCCCTTTTAGCTTCCACTAATTGATTGAAGAAAAGGTGGAGAGGACTGTGGTCACTGAAGACACAAGGAATAGCTCCACCACCAGCACTTCTGTTGGAAACAATTTGTGTGACAAAGACATAATCTGTGGTTGAGCACTGACCTCTTCCAGTAAGAGTGGCCACCGTGACAGCCCCATATTCAAGGGAGTCAAAAGCATTGCACAACCTGTGTTTGACAAGCACAGGGACATGCTTTTCACCCCTAGCATTGCGGCCCAAACATGAATATTGACACCGGAACAGGTTAGAGGGTGTAAAGTCAGTGAGACACGAAGTATCCCCCAACTTTGCATTAAAATCTTTCGCTAGAGGCAGAATAAAGCTATTTCCTGGAAACATAGGGCTGATATACAAGGAATCAATAAAGAAAGAGAGAGCAATAACGTTCTTATTTGTCCTAAAAGAGAAATCGTCTTTATAGAAGTTCACAACAAAGAACCCAAAACTTGGCGCCCATTTTGCATAAAAAGCCTGAAAAAGTCTACTCCCTGTTTCAATGCAAGTTATGTTACAATTAAGGGTAACTTTGAATCAGACTAGCGGACCAGTGCTAGCCCACCCTGAAGATGACTCCTAGCATATTGGGCAAAGCATACAAAGCCATCATATAGGATGTCCTCCATAGCCCTCCTCCCAATAGGACAATGTCAAACTGCTGAATAAATTCCAGTGAAACCTGTGAACCCAGCTTTGCGTTGATGCCTGTGATGTTCCAGCTGAGCATGCTGAGATTATGATGGCCAGTGTCAACTCTATTTATGGGGTTATTACCGCTGATGCTGTCCAATGTAGGGGCAGGGAAAACTGTGCTAGCTGACAAATCAGTTGGTGACCCTTCTGAACTCAACAGAGACACAATAGACGGGAGGATCTGGCACACATCTACTATGCCCAACTTCATTGAGTCAATCCGACTTGGACAGAGAGGCAAGTGGATCAAAGCAATTAGAAATAGAAATCCCCAGATATTGTGACACATTAATTAGAGCACCCACACTCATTAGGAAGGGGGCCAAGCTGGTGGCCAGATTGGTATAAAAGAAGGATAAGGGCAGAAGCTGGATCGTAGCCGACTAGAACATACCCTTATTGGCCTGATATATGAGACCATTAACAGTCTTGAGGTGTTAAAAGTTGACTACAACACAATCCCCACCAAAACATTTAGATCGTGAGCCCACCGACCAAACTCTCTGCACCATTAAAATATCATCAGTAAAACACCCAGGGGAGTTGGATCTAGAGCTTAGCCAGTAGGTGACCTTGTTTTTCTGTTCTATAATAGAACCATCAGACCCGGAGGTTGGCACAGGGACATTTGCCTAAACATTCACATATGGGCAGGATGTGGGTGGCAGATTTAATACGGATCCCACCTCCCTCATTAGTCGCATCCTTGTCCTAGATCCCTGTGGGTGAGTGCTGCCTGTAGGGACAGTGATCCCAGTCCTTTGGGGGGCAATCCTCTGAGTCTGCGATATGATTGAGAGTTCTATCACCAGGATCACAACCACCAGCTGTTGGTTTAACAGGGCAGCCAGGGATGGAGATACAGTGAATGTGACTTTCATGGATGACCTGACGAGATGCAGCAGGTGTGGCAGAGACTCCAGACCTTTCTCTCTCACACCTCTCAATCATATTTAGTCTGATTTCAATTGTCACTAATCTACAAATCATGGGGTCAAGTTTGGCACTGGCTACGGCGTTGAGCTCTGCCCTAAGTAAATCAAGCAAGGCACCCACTCCGTTCAGACCCAGACATAGGGGGTGATTCTGATTCTGGCGGGCGGCGGAGGCCGCCCGCCAGAATTCCGCCCACATTATACCGCTCCGCGGTCAGAAGACCGCGGAGGGTATTATGAGTTTTTCCCTGGGCTGGCGGGCGGTCTCCAAAAGACCGCCCGCCAGCCCAGGGAAAAACTCCCTTCCCACGAGGATGCCGGCTCGTAATCGAGCCGGCGGAGTGGGAATGTGCGACGGGTGCAGTGGCACCCGTCGCGTATTTCAGTGTCTGCAAGGCAGACACTGAAATACTTTGCGGGGCCCTCTTACGGGGGCCCCTGCCGTGCCCATGCCATTGGCATGGGCACGACAGGGGCCCCCAGGGGCCCCGCGACCCCCCCTACCGCCATCCTGTTCATGGCGGCTTTCCCGCCATGAACAGGAGGGCGGTAGGGGGGGTCAGAATCCTCATGGCGGCGGAGCGCGCTCCGCCGCCATGAAGGATTCCCCCGAGCAGCGGTAAGTCGGCGGGAGCCCGCCGACTTGCCGCTTCTGACCGCGGCTGAACCGCCGCGGTCAGAATGCTCGTGGGAGCACCGCCAGCCTGTTGGCGGTGCTCCCGTGGTCGGTGGCCCTGGCGGCCACCGGCCGCCAGGGTCAGAATGACCCCCATAGTGTATTTTTCTGTTTGTGACTCCGAGTTGGTCAGAGTGGGTTTAAAAGCAACATCCCTCCTCCTGCATGTTTTCATCGGGCTTGAGCACAGAGACTGACTGGGTCCCAGCACTGCCTCAATTATTAAATAATACTCAGGCAAAGTACATGGGCCTGGCTAGGAGGTGGGCACAGTTGGACGATGTAAGACCTGACATCCTTAGGATGGTCTTCTCACTGACTTTTTGCCTTTCACCACCTTTTTTTCCGATATCATTGTGTTGGCCTTGAGACTCTGAGCACTTTACCAGTGCTAACCAGTGCTAACGTGCTTGTGCTTCTCCCCTAAATATGATAATATTGGTATATCCACTGTTGGCATATTTAATATACACGTAGGTCCCTTGTAAAGTGGTATTCCCTATGTCCAGAGCCTGTAGCTTAAATACTAGTAATGGGCCTGCAGCACTGATTGTGCCACCCACTTAAGTAGCCCTTAAACATGTCTCATGCCTGCCATTGTGGAGCCAGTGTGTTTAGTCTCACTACCACTTTGACTTAGCATTTAAAACCTATTGCCAAGCCTTAACTCCCCTTTTCTAACATGTATGTCACCCCTAATGTAGGCCCCAGGTAGCCCTTAGGACAGGGTGCAGTGTAAGTCAAAGACAGGACACAAAATAAAACACCACTTTATTTGATGCACTAAGGGCATGGACAGTAGTCTAAGGTACTCCATAAGGGCAAGCTTTCTGAGCCTCTCCAGGTCAGCGAACAGATTGGGTCTCTGAGCACACACTAGATCATCATGACAACATGTCCAAAATAAAAGTCAAGATACAAGTTTCACATTTTGTCAGGCACTGAGGGCAAGGGTACATATCTGTTCACCATGCAGTGGACATTCCCATCCTAACACATACGTATTCAGTCGGTTTCTAATATGCACCAGCGTACCAATCCTTCAGTAGCAACTTCCTGCTAGTGGCCACTGAAGCTCCTCCTGCTAGAGCTGAAGCCTGGACCACATCAAACGTAATACTGAATAGAACCTCAGTTTGATGTCTCATGCCCTTTAACAGTCAAGAGCAGTCAGTTCTTTTTTCATCCGCTTTACAAAAGGGCCTTGAAGTGTAAAATGAATGATTGTTCAGCGTATGTCCCATAAATTCCACCCCTCAAGGCTAAATGAGTACCTGAATACATCTTTTTAGGGTCAAATCCACTTTCTTGTCTGTGGTATCCTTTAAATTCACATCTTCTGCCACAGATGTGCAGCCCACAAGACTACCCATCACTAAATCCACAGTCACTATTTATGAAGCTTCAGAGTCCATATCAGATAATATAGTTTTGGCCTGAATCTGGTAGGATCAATCTTATGTGAATCTTTTCACCTTCCAGTTTGCCATTCATTAGGTGAGGGTGACTTGGTAGACTCAACTAAGGAACCCTTAAGAACTGTAGAAGCACATACAAAAAGGAACCAGGGGCCTCAGGGATAGGAAGTCCATATTGTCTCTTATGTATATATAGCACTGAAGTCGGCAACTTTTTCGTAATGACTTTCCATACTGCTTTTCAGGTAAACTCTCTTCCTCCCTTTCTGAAGACATATTACTTCCCAATCAGAGGCAGCCTGTGCATTCACCCTCTGAGAAGACAATGGGGATTCAGATTTGTTTCTTCCCTTCTTTACATGCTTAGAGGATTGATGGATGTTTCTCAATAGTGGAGAGAGAGCGCGCAAAGAAGAAGAGAAAGGTGTGTCAGCTTTGCTCTGTTTTTTCTCATGATTTCCTTCATTTCAACAATAGAATAAATTGCCATAATTCCAATAAGCAATGACACAACTAAATTATAACTGGCTCTCAACATTGGCAAACTGAATGTATGTGCATGTACATTGAACCAAAACATTGCACGTATTCGGGAAAGTAAATGCTTCTTACAAGAATCCCATTCGTCTTAAGTCAGAAGGAAGCACTCTTCTCACCATCATGAAATGAGGCATGATTCCCTTATCTTATATTCCTAAAGAAATTGTCATGCAAGCGCATTGTCATAGTCAACATATCGCTCTTGGTAAATCTTACTGGCGATAAGGATGTAACCATACTTCTGTACCAGAGTCTCCCACAAAGTACTGTTAAAATGTTCTAAGCCCAGCAGTGGAAGATGAATAGCTCCTATGATTGGGCCCAAGCCCAGTAGAGACTCCAGAAAAATTCTGAAATCCTCATCTTAGCTCCAGACACAGGAAAAAAACAGGAGGATGCTGGGAATGGTAGCCCTTTTAAGCATCCAATAGGGTGCATGGGGCTATCATTTCAGCATTTTACCTAAAGTTTTCCTGAGTAATGACTTGTGAGTAACGACTGGGACAAGGAAGATGGATGTAAAGCTAATGCTAGTATTGTTGCAATAGAAAAATCTTTCAATAACCTACTTTAAGATGAAGACTTTTTCAGTGAAAAAGTGTTTGAGTAAACCCCATGGTACTTTGAAAGTTTAGAATGCATTAATAGTTCCAATTTTCTTTTTATTAGCAAAACAACCAATGCAAGCACATAGAAGACAGCATACATTCTTTCAGAAGGGTGGAGTTGTTAGTCAGAAGCTCCATGACAAATGTGTCACCATTTTTTACAATTCGATGAATACTGGTTTACATTTTTTGTTTAGAAGTTACACTAAAGTAAAAGCTTGATAAATATTACTAGCACCGCACCCTCTTTCCCTCTACACTCAATATATCCCAAAATCTTTAAGATATCTTTTGCACAGCCTGTGCAGGGGAGATAGCTAGAAGCTTACTCAACACGTTCCTGGTATTAGGTCCATACTCATCCAAACTGAAAACCTCTACATTAGACCACTCCTCAAAAAGAAAAATATTGACCCATTCAATCTAGCAAACTACAAGCCTACAGGCCTTTATCTTTATCAAATGGCCCATTCTTAGGAGGAATATTTGAGTGTTTACTTAATGTTAAACATTTACAGAAGAAAATGATTTTGAAGTCAGACCAGTAGTCTGACTTCAGACCAGGCAGAGGCAGTGATCATATCCATTTGGGAATAACCTAAAACTCATAGTGGATAAGGATGAAGTGACCATATTATTGATTCTGGGTTTATTAGCTGCCTTTGTCAAAGTCCACCAATACACACTAGTACAAAAACTACACCATTGCGTAATAAGTGACATTTTTCTAAAAGTGATTGTTTCTTGCCTCAGCAACTGACAAATTGTAGCTTAGCTACCACCTTTCACATTAGTTCCTCACACCCCACACTGTGGTGTCCCTTTGGGGGTCCATCATATCCCTTCTATTATACAAAAGCTACGTAACTGCCTTATCCAAACTTCCTTTTTTGACTGCACACAACTGGACAAAACCTGCTGTTGCTGCTGCCACTGGACGATGGAGGACACAGGACCCCGCCGTCGCTAGAGTCGAAGGCAAGCATTCCACATTATTTATGTACTTTGTTTGGTGATTGCACATGAGCTCGGGACCATTGCAGTCATATACATGTCACAGTAATTTCTTTAAAAATATTTTTGACATGCATATGTCTGGAAAACATCTGTGTTAGACATTGGTGGGGGACCAACTGTTATAGAAGGTAGTAACAAATACACAATTGTTATTTTGGTGTAAGTATACATTACCAAATGAATGCTTGCACCAAAATCATGATAGCATCACGCTATGGCTTTGTGTGCACATTGCAGTGACCTGTACTTGTAAGATTGCACTGCCAGTTGTGCATATGAGTCAGTGCATGTTAGTGTGTGTGAGTGGATTGGCCAGTTGAGGTAGAGGGAGCTGGAATGGCTAATGTGGGTGTGTCAGTATGTGCGCCACTTGCATGTGGTTCTGATGTTTGCTGTGTACATTTGGTTGTGTTGTGTTGCTGTGTACAACATTCAGGTAATTGCTGTGGTGTGGTGGTCATTGACATGATGTGTGTATTTGTGCTGTTCTGTGACTGTCTTTGTGTTGATGAGTGTGTAATTGTGTTGGTTGTTGTGCTTGTGTTGTATGTGGGTGTAATGTCAATAGTGTGTGAAATGAATGTATGGCAATGTGTGCTTTTTGCATGTACATGCTGTGTTTTGGTAGAATAGCAATGAATAATTGTGTGTATGTAGTGTGCTGTGTAGTGTGTTGTGCAGGTGGACACATATGGTTAAGGTACATTGTGTGTGTGTGTAACTTACCTCTGTTCCATAACCACTGCCATTGTACACTGTGCATTGGCCCCAGTGACAGGATCATTCCATCAGCTGTCCATCACCGGTACACCGCCTGCAGACCTGTGACATCTAAATATGGTCGGCGGGAGCCTGCCAGCCTGATGGCTAGGAAGAGCACTGTGTTGTGGCAGTCAGAGGCTCATCCGTAACATATCTAAATACTGTGGTCGGAACATCATTGGCTTGACAGAGTACTCAGATCTGCTGCTGCCGCGGGACAGTGGTATTACCTCCAAGATCTTTATCAGTTCCTAAATTATTTAGCCTCATCTGCTACAACTATGCAGATGACAAGCAAGTTATTCTAAAAAATTGGATGGTTTGGAAGACCTCTAGAGCTGAAAACTTGATGGCTGCCATTGTACCATAACCACATTGATGATGAGCAGCCACTCAAAGCTCAACACTGCAAGACAGAGCTCATGACTGACAGACAGTGGCTCATACCAGCCTATCACCATATGGTCAAAAGAACTTGAGGCTTTTCCAACAACATCAAGAGGAGTCAGAAACAAAGGAGTAGCCAGACCTATCCTTGGTACTACATGTCAACATCACAAAGAGGTTCTGCCACACAATAAAAACAATATGTTGCATCTTCTCATACTTTGGATACCAACAAAACTACAAGCCATCATCACATTTGTAATCTCCAAGCTTGACTATGCCAATAGCCTAAACCTTGGCAAATCCAGATTCATCATAAAAAATGACGTTTAAACCAAAATGCTGCAGCAAGACCCCTTATTCACCTTCAACCAACACAATGCATGACTCCAGTCCTGCAATCCATCCACTGGGTACCTCTAGCTAGAAGGGTAATCTTCAAGACTCTTCACATCGTCCACAGAGACTCCCAGCGAAAAGGATCACAATACCTGTAAATTAAAGCAATACGAACCAAATAAGACACTGTGCGCCAGGTTTGTAGCATGGATCAATATACCACCCTCACCAAAAGTAATCCATAGAGGGCACTACTTTCCCAGTACAAGTCACCAAACAAAGGAACTAGCTAGCAGCCAAGTTTCAAAGCATTCAGGAGCATATACACTTCAGAAGGCAGTTGAAAACACAGCTATTTTTAAGATAACTACATGAGACAGAACCAAGACAAAACCAAGAAAGATAATTGTATCTCAAAGGAGAATCTACGGGTTGACAGCCCACAGACATGGACCAGTCCAACCAGCAAAATACTTTATATATCCAGCTAATCAAAGAAGGGCTGACCTATGGTTAGCCTGAGTGTTATATAGTAATGTTGATTTACAGATAGCCCTTCTGGCCCACATTAATACTAATACTATAACATTTAGTGGTTGAAAGCCAACTGTAGCTTAACCCTCTTACACTCACATTAGACATATCTTCTGTGGATCTTACACTGTACTATACAAGCCAATAAACTAGCCATCACCAACTGAACAGACATGGAATAACTGAAGAAATCTGCCACATACTGCTGGCCTATCAGTGTACTCTAATGTAGTTCAGCACTGCAGGTCACAATTATCTGTTCACTATGCCCACTTCTTTACATCTCACTCTTACACTCAGATATGGAATGGGATGATAGTAACAAAGCCCATTTCAGCAGGTCTCCCGCCACTTCTTTTTTCAGCCACGCATGCCTAGAACCAAAACTTTTAACAAAATATCAGGCTTGGCAACACATGGCAGTTTCTAGCTCTCTAGACTCTTATTAAGAAATACCATAAAAGGACCTGTAGAACTGCTTAAAGCTACCAGTGTAAAGAAACAGTAAACTGCACTCCCCTCTCTCTCTCACACCTATTCATTCACCACACTGCCAGGTGATGTGTTATAAAGCAGGATAACAGCACCTCAGTGGTCAACACGCACAACATGAAAACACCGGATCAAATAAACAAATAAAGACAG
This sequence comes from Pleurodeles waltl, assembly GCF_031143425.1. Lineage (NCBI taxonomy): Eukaryota > Metazoa > Chordata > Amphibia > Caudata > Salamandridae > Pleurodeles > Pleurodeles waltl. Next base: position 178,625,709 of record NC_090437.1, read on the forward strand.
CATGCTTCCAGGCAGACATCCTACATGGCGTAACTTGCTTCCCATCTAGGAGTCCCACACAGGGATAGTAAGCACTTTATAAATGCTACAATACCAAAGCGTGTGTGTAGTTAAACATAGAATGTATTGTCTATGTAAATATCCATTTCCCATTCCTTAAGTCTTTGTACTGTGTTGTGTTTTCCATTGCACCTGGTATGCTGTCTAAGTCTTTTCCACAATCCATGTATATTGTCAGAACTTTGGAAGTTTTCACTAAAAGTATATAATGGGATTTCGAGTTTTGACAAGAGTATGTTAAATAGAAAAATACTGTAAATAATAAATTAAGTTGTGGGTGTGGTTTTCTTTATGGGCGAGAAAAGGCTCATTAAATAAGCAATTTTGTAGTATTTTGTGTGTGAAAACAGATTTGTTTGTGTGTAGTGCACCCCGGAATGGTGCCTCAGCCAAATATAATCACTTCTTATTCGTAGCAGTGACAGGCAAGATAAATGGAAATACTGCAGTTTAATTACAAAGGTTTGTGCTCATGTGTAAACGCGAAATCACCAGCAGTTTACATTAAACATTTTCCTGCAAAAGTAGGAAATAACCAGGAACACGTGTGCAGTTGAAACGGCCTTCTGGAGATGCGCCTGTACTCTATGGGTGGCCCTCGCGACGATGCACTCTGTGAAAAGGCGCTCATTCATCAAAGGCCTGTCAGCCCATATGTAAGATTTTAAGGCAGACAACGACTGTAATTCAGTTCGAAAGGGCGGGAACGACCGCCTTGGCTCTGTAAATTCGCTTCAGCTCCGGGATATCAGGTTGAGATTTTAACAGAGTGGGTAATGCGGAAACAATTTATACGTCACTTTTTCACTTTTCTGTTTTGTTTTATTTTTTTAATAAATGAATGGACGTGCCATGGTGCAACCGCTACTCTTCTGGCAGCAAATTCTCTTTTCTCTGTCATTTGCCCTTTTTGCTAAGCTGATGATTGCGGGGCGTCACCATTGTGCTCTGGGATACCTGACAGCCACCTGCATGTAAGGCGTCAGTGGAGTTTGTAATGGGCTTAAGCAACAAATAATTAGTCGTCGATGATTACCTGCTAATTAGAGTTTACAGAAATTTAGGTGATTAGCCCTTCTGGTTTACAGCCAGAAAAGAACGAGTACCATAACCCTGCGTCTCCACCTCGTCCCAACTTTTTTATAGCCACCAATGCTTGGGATCTTCTGTGGACCAGTGTGAAAGGTACAATCCCTCCTAATTACGAGATTCATTGGTATGTGTCAATGACTTGTGACAGCAAATACATCCAAAAGAAGGTAGTAAATGATTCGCAAAGGAGGAGGTGTCACGTTGTAAATCTTTCTAGGGCCCTAGTGCCTGCCCAATGTATGTTTATTCTTAAAACTAGCACCAGTTCATTTAAGGCATACAGACTGCTTTTTAAAAAAAGCTGCTGCTTCCAGATTCATATAATGATAATGATTTGGGATGTATGATGAAATAACGCTTGCGCCAACCACGCATGCCTGAACAACGCGGTTGGAACAACAACAATGTTGTTTCCACGAATGCCTTTACAACGCGTGCCTTTACAACGATTTTTCGTTGTAAAGGCATGCCTAGTAAAGGCATGTGTGGAACGGCATGTGTGGTTTTCGCATGCAACCCCCCCACCTGCCCTAAAAATACAACTACCCCGACCCCCCACCTGCCCTAAAAATAAAACTACCCGACCCCCTCACCCGCCCCAAAAAACGACCTGATACCCCCACCCACACTGAGCCCTAAAACCTACACCTACCCCCACCTGCCCTAAAAACAACAAACCCCCACCCCAAAAATAAAACTACCCTGCCCTTAAAAACAAAATTACCCCGACCCCCCACCCTGCCCTAAATTTAAATCTACCCCGAACCCCACCCACAAAATAAAACTACCCTGACACCCCCACCCACCCCAAAAATAAAACTACTCAATCCCCCCAACCGCCCCTAATAACTATCCCCTATATCTCCCACCCACCCTGAGCCCTAAAACCTACCCTAACCCCCACAGCCCCAAAAACAACTGACCCCCACCCCCCAAAAAATACCTACCCCACACCTAAAAACTAAATTGCACCAACCCCTCAACCCTGCTCCTAAAAACCTGCCCTAAATACAAAATACCCTGACCTCTCACCCCGCCATAAAAACAAAATTACCCCGACTCCGGCCCTAAATACCATAGTACATCGACCCCCCCGCCCCCATCCCTAAAAACTACCCCAACCCTCTCCCAGACCCACTTACCTGACCGCTTCCTACCCCAACCCCCCCACCCTGCCCTAAATACAAAATTACCCCAACCCTCACCCTTACCCCTTAAAACCCGACTTCCCACTCACTCTAAATACAAAATTATCCCGACCCCCCCACCCCTAAAACCTATCCCCCCACCCTGCCCCTAAAAACAAAATTACCCTGACCTCCCACTCCCGCCCCTAAAAACCCGGCCCCCCCACCTGCCCTAAATACATAATTACCCCGACTCCCCACCCCGCCCCAAAAACAAAACTACCCCAAGCCCAATTTACCTGACTGCGTCCTCTCCCGATGCTGAGTCCCTTTTAACCTGCCTTAACCACGCTTGTGCGTTGTTCAGCACATGCGTGGTTAAGGCCGAGAAAAAGGGAGTCATTGTTATTGCAAGCGTGGTTCCACTTGCGTTAAGAACGACGCTGTGGTTCCGGCATTGTTGATCAGGATGTTTACCAATGAGTGCTGTTCCTTGCAGGCCACCATACCTATGTTTGTAGGCAATCAAAGAGGGTCGCACAAATAGCGATCCGCCTATTTGATACTTATTAATCAGGTCATTCTGCAGCTGATTGGATATTTTGCAATGTGATCTCTTAGTATATAGGTTGCATCGAAAAATCAGAGACAAGTTGCAATAAGTTGGTGTAATATTTGTAACCATGTTTTCTGAGCAACTTCTTACTACAGTCATTCTTAACCTATAGTCTGGGGACCCCTGTGGGCCAAAGCCTACTCAGAGGGTCTGTAACTGCTTAGAAAAAACAGATTAATAAAGTGTACATACACAAAGAAGCAAATGTTCTGTAGATCTGAAGGAATTTGATGTGGGAGGTTACAAATTGAGTTAGTCTCCTCAGATGTATTCAAGGAAGCAGTGCAAGTGCATCAAACAGTATTTAGTATGGACCTTCCCATTAAAATGAAACGTTTATATTTCTTATATTTGTTAATAACATAAAATATATAGTCATTTGTGTATTTGTTTGGTGATAACTTGTTTCTATATTTTTGGTGTATTATTTTGTGGTTCAGCTCATCAAAAATGCTTAGGCCAGGCTCCCCGGCTTCTGTAATGACTCAGTGGAGGTCCCCGGATTCCAATAATGATTCAGGGGTGGTCTCCAGGTTCCAGCAATGATCATGTGGGGGGTCCACAGACATCAAAAGTTTAAAAACCACTGTCTGAGTACATAGGACTCTTTTCATGTCCATTGAAGAGAAAACGTGGTACACTCCTATCCATGCTCTTTCTTAGCACATTCTGAAATATCTGTGATTTAGAAGGTCTTTATGAGTAAGATGACTGGCCACTCACCTCCTGGGGGTCATACTGCACATCTCCACTTACCCAGCCTCGCCCACCCCTCGCATTCCTAGTTTTCATCCTGTTTGGTGGGTCTTTTTCATCAAAAGCGTGTCATCTTTTGGTAAATGTGCATTGTGGGGGTTCCAATATACCTAGGTCGGCCCTCCTGTAAGAGAAAGACCACCAGTAAAAGGTGTCTGCCAACTAAGCTAAATTAGGTTCTGCTGTAGGAAATCTGGTCATTCTACCACCAGTAAATGAATCAATGGAACTGTGAGTTTGACTCGGCTAGAGATCCACCGATGTATGGGAGGTGTCCCACTCCACCAAACCTTAAGTTACCTCTGTGGTCATTTAGGCCCTATATTTTGGACCACATTTATTTTCACTGCTATGGCATACATATATATGTAAATAAATACAAATGAAGCCCAAGATCATGTATTATTTGGAGCAACTGCACTAATGAGTGCACATTCTCACATTGGTTACTATAGTGCAGGGGTCAAATTCATGTTTATTACTACAATATATTGCAATTGGTATGAAAAATGAACTGTTCCCTGCGTCAAAGTTTGCAAGTTATTATTATACATGGAAAAAGTATCCTTATAGTCCAGGCCTTTTGAATATGATTTTGACTTGCTGCACAAATGTAACCCCATCCTGATTTTGCCTTAATATCTTTCTTAAAAACAAATACTTATTGAAAAATTCCACAGAGTAAAACATATATGTAGATGTTCAGTCTGTACTATGCTATTTTCTGCCATTGTTGAGGGAAGGGAGGGCCCTCTTGATCCACTCAAGGCTTCACCTCGTATAAATCATGCCTTATTCTCCACACTCATCAATTGTAGTAAATAGCAAATAGCATATCACATGTATATACACACACACACACACACACAGGGTATAATTTCTTTGAACCAATACAGTGGGTCTAAAACACAGTTTTGCTTTTTTTATGTGTTCATGTTTTTAAGATTTCCTTTGTGTTTTTTTAAATATTTTCGGTGAAAACAAAACATTTAGTGACCCTAGTGCTTAATAGAAAAAAGGATAAGGGGACAAATCTTGCAAGATATTTGATGAAATAGAACTTGTTTGATGATCTCCACAAGTTAATATCTTCCTAAACTGTAAAAAAGTATTAAAGCAGGGATCCGTGGCTTTGTGTTGGTCCTGCAAAATCTCATCAGGCAATGCTTCTCCAGCAGGGAAGGCTTACAATGAGGCAGAAGAAGATGTACCTGCCTCTTCAACATCTCTCCTACTCTTCATCTTCTCAGCGATAATCTGTTTTTAAAGCTGAAAATTAAGATGTTTATTAATGGATGTTATTCCAAAGCTAATCTTACCTCTGTGTCCTCCGGTATTTTTGTCCCAAAGAGCATTGGATACATTCTTGAATTTGAATTTTTGTTCACCTGAAGTAATAATGAAAAATGTATAAATTACGGATTCCAGTGGAGACTTGCACACCTCAATATTCACAACCTTGTGTTCTTTTTCCTTTTCTCCTTCTTCTTCTGGATTTTTTCTTTCTTGTTCTTCCTGTCCAGAAATTATTTAAAGTCGTGACCGTTTTGCTTCTCTAAAAAACAAAGCTACTTTAAAGAAACTATACTTATCTCCTTTGTGACAGGACTGTGCAGAGGCAAGGAGATAAAAAAAATATGTTTAGAGACCAAAGAACTACTTCAGCACGAATTCAAACATATAGAAGAACCAACCAAACATCTGCAGTTGTCTACAAGGTTTTGCAAATTCACTAGGAGCCCAAGAAAATAGACCTGATTAGGACTGGCATATCCTGGTCGCACAATGCGTAATTGTGAGACCAAGACATGCCAGTACTAATGAGGTTTATTTCCGGTCTAATTAAAATGTAATTTTAGAGTTGTAACTTTTGTTTTGTGTTTACATTATGCCTACTTGCAAAGTACTTACAGCAATACATTTTTCTACCAAACTCATTTTTAATTTTACAGAGTTCCTAATAATTATGTTTAGTATCATGGTACTCAGAATGGAAATTTTGCTTTGTGAAGGCTTGAGAGATACGATTCCAACAACCAGTGCTGCAAACATTTATTGCACTAAAAAGTGCCTAAATTAAACGGTAACTATAAATATATGTCTTTCTGTTGTTTTTGCTTTAGACATACTTTGAAACAATATTCCAAAATACGATTTCTTGTTAAACTTGATGTTTTGAAAATTCATACATTTATGGTACTTGTTCTCGGTACTGCACTGTCCAGAATGGAAATCCCTTCTTACAAAACCAATGGGTCTCTTGAGTCCTCGTGAATCATGTCAAGCAAAAAAACTGAAAGGGGACATTTGATTGGTTACACAATGAACACACTTTCTTGAACAAGTTCCTATCCTCGTACAAGAAACACTTTTTTTTGTTTTCTCACTATTTAGCTTAACCTCACTATATAGCTTAACCTTTTCCTACATTGTAAACTTTTTCTTAAAGCAAAAGGTTATTTTTTCCAAACTATTTTTACACACACCATTTTGAAAGTAACTCTTGAGTGAGGAAGACATTAGAAATAAGGCTGCTTTTTTGGGAAGACATAGCAGACAAAAACCAGCCAATTCAGGTCACAGAAAGCTCCGAACAACTTCGAGGAACTTCTAGCAATGAATAAGGAGAAGAGTTAGAAGCAAAGGAAGTACCTACAACTCCCAAGTCAGCTGAGCATGCATCTAAGGAGACACTGGCATGGAACATTTTCAGTCACCCTACAGGTTAAAAGAATAATGGTCTGAAGGTGACTTTCACACTGTGCAATTAAGTTCTACAAAGGAGCTTTTAGAATTGGGGTCTCTAGTTGGCAGTGATTTGCACTCTGTCCATATAAGGACCCTCACTCTAGTCAGGGTAAGGGAGCCACACAGCTAACATAACCCCTGCTCACCCCCTTGGTAGCTTGGCACGAGCAGTCTGGCTTATCTCATAAGTAATGTGTAAAGTATTTGTGCACACACACACACACACACACAGGTACACAGTGAAAACACTATGAATGGACTCCACACCAGTTTAAAACAAATAGCCAATATTTATCTGAGTAAAACAAGACCAAACTGATAAAAATCCAACATACACAAGCCAAAATATCACTTTTTAAATGTTTAAGCAAGTCTTACTCCATAGGAATTAATGGATGTATCACTTTAGCACAAAGTGCCTGGGATGCGTCAAAAACAAAGACGATGCCAGCCACAGAGGAGGTGAGGAGCCGGAAAAACAAAGCGATGTGTTGGTTCCTTACTGTGCAGAGAAGCTGATGTGTCGATTCTTTCCTCGCAGATGAAACGATGTGCAGTTCCTTACTTCCTTACTGGCAGGGGAGGTGATGCGTTCATTCTTTCCCCGCAGGAAAGGCGATGCATTGATTTCCAGACTTGAGGCCTAGGTTCCTTACTGGGTGTGGGATAGCTGGAAAAATTGTCACCCAGGGATGAGGTTTAGAAAATCCAGACACACTGTGTCGATTCTGCAGCAGCAAGACAGGCACTGGGTCGATTCTCCAGCCCGAGCCAAGCTTTGGGTTGATACTCCAGCCACGGGTCAAGGGCTGCAGCAATTCTTCCGCCTTGGGACAGACGCTACATTGATTCTGCTAGTGTGCACATTGATGCGTGGATTTTCTCCTTCAGATCACCAGCTTGCACTTCCAAGAGCTCAGGGACTGGAGTTGGCACCACATGGCAAGTAAGGACTCAGCAGAAGAGCCCAGGCACTGGCAGATAAAGCCTTTGATGTCCCTGAGACTTATTAACAGGAGGTAAGCTCAGTTCAAGCCCTTGGAGAACCTTGTGGAAGCAGGATGTAAAAAGCCAAGAGCAGTCTTTTCACTCCCAGGACAGAAGCAGCAAGCCAGCACAACAAAGCAACAGGCCGAGTGGCAGTCCCTCTTACAGCATCCAGCTCTTCTTCCAGGCAGAATTTCCTCAGTCCAGAAGGATTCTAGCTATGTGATGTCAGAGGTCCAGTACTTACACCCCTTTCTATAGTGGAAGTAGGCAAATTTCAAAGAGAAGTCTTTGTAGCACACAAGATCCTGCCTTTCTCTGCCCTGGCATCAGACACACTCTAGGGGGTTGGAGACTGCTTTGTGTGATGGCAGGCACAGCCCCATTCAGGTGCAAGTGTCTGCTCCTCCCACCACTCTAGCTCAGGAAGACCCATCAGCCTTGTGATGGGCCATCAGGATATGCGTTGCACACCTTAGCTCCCTTTGTGTGACTGTCGAGATTGAATGCACAAACAGCCCAACTGTCATCCTGACCCAGACTTGCATTCAGCACAGAATGGTTAAGCAAGAAAATGTCCACTTTCTAAAAGTGGCATTTTCAAATTTATAATTCAAAAACCAACCTCACCAAAAGATGCATCTCTAAATTGTGAGTTCAGAGATTACAAAAACTCAGTATCACTATCTGCTCCCAATGAGAAATTACACTTAAAAGATATTTCAAGGCAATCCCCATGTAACCCTATGGGAGAGATAGGTCTTGCAATAGTGAAAAATTAAATTAGTAGTATTTCACTGTCAGGACATGTTAAACCCACCATTACATGTCCTACCTTTTAAATACCCTGTACCCTGCCCGTGGGACTACCTTGGGCCTACCTTAGGGGTAACTTACAGGTAATAAAAGGGAAGGTTTGGGCCTGGCAAGTGGGTGCACTTGCCAGGTCGAAATGGCAGTTCAAAACTGCACACACAGACTGCAGTGGCAGGCCTGAGACGTATTTACAGGGCTATTCATGTGGGTGGCACAGTTAGTGCTGTAGGCCCACTTATAGCATTTGATCAACAAGCCCTGGTCATACACCGTGCACTGTACTAGGGACTTACTAGTATAGTAAATATGCCAGTCATGGAGAAATCAATCACCAATACATTCTAGACAGAGAGCATATGCACTTTAGCACTGGTTAGCAGTGGTAAAGTGCCCAGAGTCCTAAAGCCAACAAAAACAAGTTGGAAGAAAAAATAGGAGTAAGGTGGCAAACAAGTTTGGGGATAACCCTGCAAAAAGGACCATCTAGGATTGTACTAATTTTGAACAACTGAGTTGATTAAACATCTTTGAGCCATACTGTAGGAAGCTGGCTCTGTATACTATATATCAAAAGGAGATATAGGCCCTCATTATGAACACGGCGGTCTGGGCCGCTGTGTCGGCGGTGGTAGCAATTACCGGCATGGCGGCCCAGACCGCTATATAATAAACGTGGCAGAACCGCCACTGGCGTAACTCCGCCACCTCCAGGCTTCCGCCGCCAGGCAGCCTGGCGATGGCGGAGTTACATATCCGACAGGGCAGCGCTGCAAGCAGCGCTGCCCGCCGGGTAATGTACCTGATTCCTGCCAGGGAAAGGCTGGCAGAATGGGTGCCTCAAGGCCCCCTGGTGGCCCCTGCACTGCCCATGCACTTGGCATGGGCAATGCAGGGGCCCCCATGCACAACCCCATCGCCCATGTCACTGCCCGATTTACGGGCAGTGACATGCGCGACGGGTGCTGCTGCACCCGCCGCACTGCTACATTGCCGCCCGCTCCATGTGGAGCGAGCGTCAATGTACAGGCCCTGCATTTTGCTGGGCCGGCTGGCTGAAGCACTGTTTCCGCCTGCCGGCCCAGCGGAATGATCATTATGTGGCCGGCGGGGTCCTCAGCGTGCTGGCGGTCTTTTGTTGACCACCAGCACTGAACTCAGCAGGTTTTCCAGCTGAGTTTATAATGAGAGTCATAGTGTGCACAGAGTCCAGGGGTTCCCCAGAGGCAAAAATAGATAATACTAATGTTCTATTTGTGGTAGTGTGGTCGAGCAGTTAGGCTTATCACAGGGTAGTGTTAAACATTTGTTGTACACACACAAGCAATAGAAGAAACACACACTCAATGACTTAACTCCAGACCAATAGGATTTTATATGGAAAAATATCAATGTTTATTTATTTCTACAACCACAAGATTCAGTTTGCAGGTAAGTACATTAAATGAAAGGTACTTTGCATAGATAAGTTCAGGACTTTGAATCAAATCAACAATACATACAGTTTTCATTAAAATGGCAAAAAGCTATTTTAAAAGTGGACACTGCAATTTTCAACAGTCCCTGGGGGGGGGGAGGGGTAAGTGGAGCACAGTTTCTGAGGTAAGTAACACACTTACAGGTTTAGTCTCCGGAGCATAGGTAGTCCACTGTTGGGGGTTCAAGATAACCCCAAGCACCCAGCACCAGCAACACAGGCCGGTTAGGTGCAGAGGTCAAACAAGAGCCAAAATAACGTGGGCCCCTATGGAGACAGAGGGTACTCCGGTTCCGGTCTGCTTGCAGGTAAGTAACCGTGTTGTCGGAGGGCAGACCAGGGGGGTTTAGAGGAGCACTGGAGGAGCCCCAAGTGGGCACCAGTCCCACACCCTCAGCGGCACAGGGGCGGCCGGGTGCAGAGTGCAAAACAGGGCACCGGGTTTCCAATGGAACTGTATGAGGGGACCCCAGGGGTCACTTAGGTGCTGCAGGCAAGGCACAGGGTGGCTTCTCGGGCAAGCCACTGACTGGATAGGGAGGAGGGCCACCTGCTGGTCGTAGCTGCACCGGTGGATGGTTTCTCTCAAGTCTGGGGGCTGCGGGTGCAGTGCTTCTCCAGGCGTCGGATAGCTTTGTTTCATGCAGTCGCGTCAGGGGGGTCCTCAGGATTCCCTCTGCAGGCGTCGTCATGGAGGGGAGGAGATGTCAGCCCTGGGCAGACACTCGGTCAGAAATGCCTGGGGATCCTCTCTGGCTAGTTAAGCCACTTGGACAGGGGCCGAAAGCGTTGGGTGCAGAGTGGTTTAGGACTCGTGCTTCTAGGGTGAGGTGGGAGTCCTTTAGAAGCTGTTTCTTCTCCCTTCTTGTTGGACAGGTCTGCTGTCCAGGGGTGTTTCTTGGTCCTCTGTGATGCAGGCATTCTTCTGGAGGCTTTTCTGGGGTAGTTGGACCTGCAGAAAGCGTTGTTCTTCTTTTGCAGATTTTTGAAGCAGGAGATGGGCCGGGCGGGATGGGGCCGAGTCCGTTGTTGTCTCCTTCTCTTTTCTGCAAGGTTTCAGCTCAGCCTTCCTTCTTCTTCTTCTGAGGTCGTCAGGAATCTGGTGAGCTGGGTTAAGGGAGGCCCTTAAATCCTAGTTTTAGGGGCGTGTTAGGCCCGGGGGTCAGTAGCCAATGGCTACTGTCCCTGAGGGTGGCTACACCCTCCTGGTGCCCACTCCTTTTGGGGAGCGGGGCACATTCCTATCCCTATTGGTCCCTGTCCTCCAAATCAAGATGGAGGATTCAACAGGGAGGGTGTGCCCTCAGCTCTGGACACCTTAGGGATGGTCCTGGCTGGGGTGGTCACTCCTCCCTGTTTTCCCCAATTTTCCCACTGGACTTGCTGCCAAAAGTGGGGCTTTGTCCGGGGGCGGGCATCTCCACTAGCTGGCGTGCCCTGGGGCACTGTAATCCGAGGCGTGAGCCTTTGAGGCTCACCGCCAGGTGTTACAGTTCCTGCAGGGGGAGGTGTGAAGCACCTCCACCCAAGACAGGCTTTGTTTCTGACCACAGAGTGTACAAAGGCACTCACCCCATATGGTCAGAAACTCACCTGAAAGTGGCATGCTGGCACAGACCGATCAGTCCTACACTAGCAGTTGGGCTAACATACAGGGGGCATCTCAAAGATGCCCTCTGTGTGCATTTTACAATAAATCCCACATTGGCATCAGTGTGGGTTTATTGTGCTGAGAAGTTTGATACCGAACTTCCCAGTATTCAGTGAAGCCATTATGGTGCTGTGGAGTTCATAATGACAGACTCCCAGACCATATACTCAATATGGCTACACTGCACTTACAATGTCTGAGAATGGACTTAGACACTGTAGGGGCATATTGCTCATGCAGCTACGCCCTCACCTGTGGTATAGTGCACCATGCCTTAGGGCTGTAAGGCCTGCTAGAGGGGTGACTTACCTATGCCATAGGCAGTGATTTGTGGGAGCCATGTCGACTTTGTATTTTTCTCCCCGCCAGCACACACAAGCTGCAAGGCAGTGTGAATGTGCTGAGTGAAGGGTCCCCAGGGTGGCATAATTCATGCTGCAGCCCTTAGAGACCTTCCCTGGCCACAGGGCCCTTGGTACCATGGGTACCTTTTACAAGGGACTTAACTGTGTGCCAGGTCTGTGCCAAATGTGGGAACAAAGTTACAGTTTTAGGGAAAGAACACTGGTGCTGGGGCCTGGTTAGCAGTATCCCAGCACACTTGCAATCAAAGTTGGCATCAACACTAGGCAAAAAGTGGGGGATAACCATGCCAAGAGTGGCATTTTCCTACACATTCAATCAAATTAATTCCCCCATGCTGAAGCTGAGGGAATGGACCAGGCAGCACAAGAAGAACAAGCAATGGCCTCTGAAATTGCTGCACACAGTCATGAAGAGCCACACAAGTGTCTCAAAATGTTTGAACATGTTGAACATATTGCACATCCTGCGAAGCTAATATCTGTTCAGGCGAACAAAATCAAGACCGATCACCTAAAAAAATCACAAAGACATTTCTATTTCCTTGAGAAACAATACGTTTTCAGTTAAAAAACAGTGTGAAAAAAATGAAACATTTGCTTTAATGCAAAGTTTACACCAAAAAAAATGTTCCATGTGGAAACAAAGTCATAAAAAATATTCAGTTAAAGAGCCAAAATATATTTTTTTAAAAGGTTCAGTTAGAGAACATAAAAAAAGTTCATAATAGTCATTTGCTTCTCACAATGGGTTGAATGTAGGGTATAGCTGCGATCCTGTGGCCCACACCCCCTATGCACTGGCGCATGCCATGCTGAGTAGGTTTTTTCTGTCCACAGTATGTTGTATACATCTGCCGACAAACACAATGCACACAGCTGAAGGCTTTCCCTGTGGGCAATGACAGCCAGTTGCCAATCCCTAATGCGCATTGCCAAAAGGCTTGCACAGCGGGGCTGGCTGTAAATAGTAGGTTAGGTTATATGAGGGAAAAAAACTAATTAAATGAAAAACAAAGGTTAAAGTGAAGTTATAGTTACCTCTGGGAATAAGACCTCACCATATGTTTAGGTAAACTAAACTAACCATCTTAGAGTTCTGACTATTATATCTTTTTAAAAAAGTAGCAGTAGAAAAATAAATTTAAACATGCTTGTTTTCTGTATACAACTTATTTATGCGATAAAGAATGTTATGAGTGTTGATGTAGTGTACTTTCAAGATGTTAAATAGTCCTGCTTACATTGCCACCCCAAGTGCTCTACTTAGGCGGAATGATACACCAAACAGCCATACTTAAAAATTCTCATCTGGGTGGACCAAGGCCAACTCTATGTATATTTAAATGTATATTTAAATGCATTGGTAAAAATAACTCTTTTTAGACAACTGCACTGTCATGCCTGATGTAACAATGACAACAACAAAAAAATACATAGCAAAACAACAATGACAAATGTGAGACACTTCAGATGACCAGAGAACCATTTGTATCAAATGAAGGCTGAGAAATCCGTTCCCGAAAAATTCCGTTCATGTGAGTCTGCCCCAGGCAAAATGACACCACGATGCGTGCTCATTTAACTGCCACCCAAATACCCCATTGTATGTGGGCTGAGATGACCATAGGTGGCCAGCAGCAACCAAAACATTGCTGTTTTCAATGGATGCAAGGTTGTTCAGGCCTGGTGTTTTCTCCTCGAAATGGAGGGGGCCCCGTGGTACATGCATGCACAGTATTAGCAGTGTGTTTTGGAAGCACTCAGCGCCTCCACAGTTTGACCACGTGCCAAGAAAACCAAAGTCTTTATTGTGATCGCCTTTCACTTGAGCTTACCGCTGCGAGTGGGAAAAGGCTAAACGGGAAGTAAAAAGACCTCGCACAGCTGGGCCTTTAAACACTGGGCAAGAACTGATTCCGCATTAAGAGCTTATTAGCGCCTAATCACTTCAGCTAAAAGGTAAGACATTCTTGAATGCCATCGACACACAAGAAAAAAGCAAGTCCCACAAAAAATGCAATGCGCGGCAAAATTGATTAAGGGGCAACGACAAAATAACGGATGGTATTTGTTTGTATAGCCAAGTCTGTTGTTGGAGTGCAGCAAGGTGGTTAGATATTCAGGGTACAATAGTCTGAAACTATATAGATTAAATATGAAAAGAACAATTGGCACGCACGTGACTGAAAAAAAAAACACCCATTTGCAATGCAACGGGTCACGCATTTCTCTGAGTTAAAGCTATTAGCAGTTGTAAACTCCCAACCGGACTTTACTTGCCTCGTTAAGTCGAAAAAAACAAGGGCGATCGCGCTGCTAAACAAGTGAGATTGCGCTGTGAAAAAAGAGAAAAGTAGTCCATAAACCGGACGGAAAACAGCGAGCCTCGTATGTTTTCAGTACTTGGCGCTGCGCTCGAGGAGGGCTAACCACCGGAAAAGGCATGACGTATGCATGCCTTCCACTAATGAAAGCAAGCAGATTTTAAAAGGCAAGCCCATGAACCAATGAAAGACACTGATGTGACATGGGCGGGGCTCCGAGTCTTTTTCTAACTACTACAGCGTCTCGCAAGCGATACGCAGGCTCGACCTTAAAAAGGTCAGGGCACACCATCAGTACTAGCTGATGCAGCACATTCTGTTCTACTAATACAAATTATTGATGAACAATGGTAGACATGGGTCATCATGTGGGTACTAACAAATATTTACTAACACTGTACAGGATTTGCATCACAAAAGTAATGCAAAGCCGATGCAAATTGTTGTACTGGGATGTACTTTCCATTGTAACTCATGATTTGCTGTGGTAATTTGTCTAAGATAAAGCAGAGCAGCTCTATGCGCTATGTTGCGCTACCTTGCTCTACTTTGCGTTAAGGAGGTTTTCGAGGAGACATCTCATTGATTATATATGGGTGTTTCCAGGCAACCACCTGTACATTTTGATGGTATTAACATTTGTAAACAGGGATTTATCCCCCAAAATAACTCCTCTTCGAGGCAGGTTTTACAGTGGAACAAGTTTTAAGTCTCCACACTTTTCCAACTTTGCCTCTGTGCTGAATTGTATAGCAACCTATGACAAAGCATCCTTTTTATATTTGAAGTGTAACCTTCAGTATAAATCCTAAGCTTGACAGAATGCATGCTCCCTTGCAATATGGTGGAAGTGTGTGTTTTGGAGCACGGCAGCCCTAAGTGCATCTGCACAGTGGGAGAGGCAAATAGCACCATATCTTAGTAAATATGGCACTGTTTTTATTTTTCCCTTTGTTGCACCGCAACATGGAAGCTTTAGTTGCTGCGCTGTGTTCTGCCAAACATTAGTAATCCAACATCTATTGGATGTTCAAAGCTGACATTTTAATAAATTAAAAGTCTTCTACTTCTAGTTGCACTTGATATAGGAAAGTGGCTACATTGTCCTGATTTTTATACTTTTTGGGGTGCGATGCTCTGATAAGTGCCTGAACCACATTTTACAAAGTTGACGTTCAAAATGCAAATAACATTGTATATTTTTCAGAACATACATTGTAGAACAAACTAAAAAAAAAAAAAACAGGCCGCGCCAGAAGTTATATGTTATGACAGAACAAAACAGCCCAAGGCCAGGTTTGCCGCTCATCTCTTCCCGACAAGGCATATGACATGGTTCCTACCCTTAGAAACATTATTATTATTATTAATATTTTTTTCATTTTTATATAGCGCGGACATGGCCCGAAGGCATCAGAGCACTTAACAACACACAGGATACAGGGTTACAGTGGGTTATATAAATAGTAGTTAAACTCAGGTGTTTACAAAAGTGTATGTATGCAGGAGTTGCCACAAGAGATAGTTACAACAGTAGGGCAGAAGACATGAACAGTTAAAACAAAGGGAGATCAGGGTGCAGTGAAGAAAGTAAATAAGTCGGGTCAAGGGTGAATTAGCCAAGATGTCTGTCGAATAGGAGGAGCTTCAGGTGCTTTTTGGAGGTTGCTAAGCAGATGGTCAGATGGAGTGAAGGAGGCAGAGAACACTAGAGCCTAGTGGCGCTGCCAGAGAAGGACAGGTTCAGGTATTGTTCTCATGTGAAGGTGGGGGGTTCCAGGAGCAGGGATTGGGCAATTCTGGAATCCCTACTTGCTCCAGAGATTTTCAGTTTCTCATTTAGATAGGAGGGTGAGGAGGAGTGCAGCGCAGGGTTAGCAGGGCAGGGGAAATGTAGTCAAATTTCTTGAGACCTAAGACAAAGCTTTCTGCAGCATGTAGTGTTACTCTTTGTGGGCCTAGGTGAATTTTGGGACTGCCTGAGAGAAGGGTGATTCCATAGTGTAGTCTAGAGAGAACGAGAGACTGCACCACCACAGTCTATGTTGGTGTTGTGCGCTGTTGGCCACGTCTGCTACGTGGCTGTGAAGAATGAGACGATTATCAAGGGTGATGCTGGGTGATCTGGCACTCATGACAATGCCGGGGAAGCCTTTGAAGGCTGAAAAGTTGACCAACAATTCATGTACTTTTTGCTTTTGGGGGTGAGTTCAATAGAAATTCTGTTTTAGTTGGGTTGAGTTTTAAATGGTGTTTTGACATCCAGTTTTGAATCATTGAATCGTTAAATCGTTAGGAGTGTATTTGAAAGCAGGGCAATGTCCGCTGGGGATATGTTTTGTAAGTATATTTGGGTATCATCAGCGTAGAGGTGTAAGAGAATCCCAGAGTTTCTGAGAATCAAACATAGTGGTTCTAGGTAGAGGTTGAAGAGGATTGAACCTTGAGGGACACCTTGGTGAACGCTGACTCATCTCGAGAATCAGTTGCCCAACTTTACAATTTTGGAACGGTAGGATAGGTAAGAGGAGAACCATTTGAGGAAGGTGCCTCCGTATCCCATGCGTAGTTCAAGATGTCACGGTGTCCTTTCCTCGGGATCTGCACGTCGCTGAACAAAAGGCCCACCTTCTGGCGTTACCAACTCAGAAAGCTATTATAGCACAGAGTTATGGTGAAGCCAGTTAGGGGGAAGGTAATTAGGTAGGGAACAGCAGGGAGAGAGATCTGGAAAGAAAAAGGTTAAAACAAATATGCATTTATTTATTAATTTATAGAAATGCAACTTAGCAATAGACTCTTGACTAAATGAGTCTCTTAGATATCAGATGGAGACCCCTTCTGAAATGAGGGCAAAGCCCCTTCTTTGAAACATGGAACAAGAATAAACTACGACCTCAGAAACAAGAGATGGCAAGAGCTTTGGACTGTGATTACGCTCAGAATATCAATCCTGTAACATCTCTGAATTCACAACATAAAACTTTGATCATGACCTAGAAAATCTCAAAGAATTAAATATGCTTTTCACATCTTAAGCTTTTCAAAGAACAATGAAAACTATGATTTGCTTATCTCCAGAAAGGCTTTCACATTCACAACAATAAATGCCAAAAAGTTTTACTCATTGAACTTGAAGCGCTTTACTTAATAATACCAGGAAGCGCTTTTACTCAAGTAGCCTGAATCACTTAGATTGTTGTGCCAAGAACCTTTTACTCCTGTGAACTGAAGCGCTTTGATTGTCGTGCCAAGAGCGCTTTAAACCTGAGGACTGAAGCGCTTGAATTGCTATGCCAAGAGCGATTTACATCTGTGAACTGAAGCGCTTGAATTGTTGTGCCAAGAGCGCTTTACATCTGTGAACTGAAGCACCTGAATTGCCGTGCCAAGAGCGCTTTACATCTGTGAACTGAAGCGCTCGAATTGCCGTGCCAAGAGTGCTTTACAACTGTGAACTGAAGCGCCTGAATTGCCGTGCCAAGAGCGCTTTACATCTGTGAACTGAAGCGTTCGAATTGCTGTGCCAAGAGCGCTTTACATCTGTGAACTGAAGCGCTCAAATTGCCGTGTCAAGAGCGCTTTACATCTGTGAACTGAAGCGCCTGAATTGCCGTGCCAAGAGCGCTTTACGTCTGTGAACTGAAGCGCTCGAATTGCCATACCAAGAGCGCTTTACATCTATCAAATCAAATCAAATCAAATCATTAACATTTATAAAGCGCGCTACTCACCCGTGCGGGTCTCAAGGCGCTAGGGGGGAAAAGGGGGGTTATCGCTGCTCGAACAGCCAAGTCTTTAGGAGTCTCCGGAAAGCGGAGTGGTCCTGGGTGGTCCTGAGGCTGGTGGGGAGGGAGTTCCAGGTCTTGGCCGCCAGGAAGGAGAAAGATCTCCCACCCGCCGTGGAGCGGCGGGTGCGAGGGACGGCAGCAAGTGCGAGGCCAGCGGAGCGGAGGGGGCGGGTGGGGACGTAGAAGCTGAGGCGTCTGTTGAGGTATTCCGGTCCCTTGTTGTGGAGGGCTTTGTGTGCGTGGGTGAGAAGACGGAAGGTGATCCTTTTGCTGACTGGGAGCCAATGCAGGTGTCTCAGGTGTGCGGAGATGTGGCTGTTGCGGGGTACGTCGAGGATGAGGCGGGCCGAGGCGTTTTGGATGCGTTGCAGGCGGTTTTGGAGTTTGGCGGTGGTCCCGGCGTAGAGGGTGTTGCCGTAGTCCAGGCGACTCGTGACAAGGGCGTGGGTCACGGTTTTTCTGGTGTCGGCGGGGATCCAGCGGAAGATCTTGCGGAGCATGCGGAGAGTGAGGAAGCAGGCGGAGGACACGGCGTTGACTTGCTTGGTCATGGTGAGAAGAGGGTCCAAGATGAAGCCGAGGTTGCGGGCGTGGTCTGCGGGGGTCGGTGCGGTGCCGAGGGCCGTGGGCCACCAGGAGTCGTCCCAGGCGGACGGGGTGTTGCCGAGGATGAGGACTTCCGTTTTTTCAGAGTTCAGCTTTAGGCGGCTGAGCCTCATCCAATCTGCGACGTCCTTCATACCCTCTTGTAGGTTGGTCTTGGCGCTGGCGGGGTCCTTGGTGAGGGAGAGTACAAGTTGGGTGTCGTCGGCGTAGGAGGTGATGATGATGTCGTGCTTGCGTACGATGTCGGCGAGGGGGCTCATGTAGACATTGAAGAGTGTCGGGCTGAGCGATGAGCCTTGAGGTACGCCGCAGATGATCTTGGTGGGTTCTGAGCGAAACGGAGGGAGGTAAACTCTTTGGGAGCGGTTAGCGAGGAAGGAGGCGATCCAGTCCAGGGCCTGGCCTTGGATCCCGGTGGAGCGTAGGCGGGTGATTAGGGTGCGGTGACAGACGGTGTCAAAGGCAGCCGAGAGGTCGAGGAGAATGAGGGCGACTGTTTCACCGTTGTCCATCAGGGTTCTGATGTCGTCTGTGACTGAGATGAGGGCGGTTTCCGTGCTGTGGTTGGTTCGGAATCCGGTTTGTGAAGGGTCGAGCAGGTTGTTGTCTTCCAGGAAGGTGGTCAGCTGTTTGTTGACGGTCTTTTCTATTACCTTGGCTGGGAAAGGTAGAAGAGAGATGGGGCGGAAGTTTTTCAGGTCGCTTGGGTCAGCCGTAGGTTTCTTTAGTAGGGCGTTGACTTCAGCGTGCTTCCAGCATTCGGGGAAGGTAGCAGAAGAAAAAGAAGAGTTGATGACGGTCTGGAGGTGCGGGGCGATGATGTCGTCGGCTTTGTTAAAGATGAAGTGCGGGCAGGGGTCCGAAGGGGCGCCGGAGTGGATAGAGTTCATGATGGATTTGGTTTCTTCCGTGTTGATGTGGGTCCAGTTGTTGAGGGTGATGTCCGGGGAAGCGGGTTCAGTGGTGTATGGTTGGGTCTGGTGTCCGAAGCTGTCGTGGAGGTCGCTGATCTTGCGATGGAAGAAAGTGGCGAGGGATTCGCACAAATCCTGTGAGGGCGTGACGGCGTTGGCGCTGGCGCTGGGGTTGGAGAACTCTTTGACGATGCTGAAGAGTTCTCTGCTGTTGTGGCTGTTTTTGTCTAGTCTGTCGGTGAAAAAGTTCCTTTTGGCAGTGCGGATCAGGTGGTGGTGTTCGCGTGTAGCGTTCTTGAGGGCGGTCATGTTGTCAGCGGTGTGGTCCTTGCGCCAGGCCTTCTCAAGGGCACGACAAGTTTTCTTTGATTCTTTGAGGGTGTCAGAGAACCAGAGAGGTTTTTTGGTGTTGGTCTGTCGATGCGTGCGTTTGAGGGGAGCAAGGTTGTCAGCGCAGTTGGAGATCCAGTTTGTGAGGTTGAGAGCTGCGTCGTTGGGGTCGGTGGTGAGGGTGGGTTGGTTGGCGGCGAGAGCGGAGAAGAGTTGCTCTTCAGGGATCTTGTTCCACTGTCGACGAGGTATGGGTTGAGTGCGGAGGTGGGAGGTCTCGCGTCGGAATGTGAAGTGGACGCAGCTGTGGTCGGTCCAGTGTAGGGCAGAGGTGTGGCTGAAGAAGACGTGTTTGCTGGCGGAGAAGATAGGGTCGAGCGTGTGTCCGGCGATGTGGGTGGCGGTGTTCACCAGTTGTTTGAGGCCGAGGTTGGCGAGGTTGTCGAGCAGGGTGGTGGTGTTGGGGTCGTTGTTTTGTTCCAGATGGAAGTTGAGGTCGCCTAGGAGGATGTAGTCCGGTGAGGCGAGGGCGTGCGGGGAGATGAAGTCGGCGATGGCGTCGCTGAAAGAGGCGCGAGGTCCGGGAGGACGGTAGACGAGGGATCCTCTGAGGGTGGTCCTTGGGTCGGTGCGAATCTGAAAATGCAGATTTATCTATGAACTGAAGCGCCTCAATTGTCGTGCCAAGAGCGCTTTACCTCTATGAATTGAAGTGCCTGAATTGTCGTGCCAAGAGCGCTTTACCTCTGTGAACTGAAGCGCTTAAATTGCTGTGCCAAGAGCGCTTTACATCTATGAACTGAAGCGCCTGAATTGTCGTGCCAAGAGCGCTTTACATCTGTGAACAAAACGCTTTGAATTGTTGTGCAAAAGAGCGCTTTACATCTGTGAACGGAAACGCTTTGAATTGCTGTGCACAAAAGCGTCTTACATCTGTGAACTGAAATGCTTTGAATTGCTGTGCAAAAGAGCGCTTTACATCTGTGATCTAAAATGCCTTTGATCGTTGCGCCAAGGCCGCTGTACTCTAGAAACGCTCTGCTCGTTATGCTAAGGGGCGCTTTACCTTTTGGAAGTAATGACTTCCTCCAAACTTGGATTCAGCAAGGCCTTACCGCTACGAGTACGACCTACACGTCTTTGAATGCACCATGGAAACAAGGATACTTTGGTTGGACGACACTCGAAGTCTTCAAAATAGTGAGCAACGTGCTTGGGTGTGGCTGGGCTTTAGAGGCCTGCCACACCCCAAGATGGCTGCTGCCTCTAAAAACATGGGAACTGTAATCCCTTCATAGAATAGCAATGATAAGTGCATCTTGTCCACCAATGTCATGAATCTGCAGCTCTATGAGCTTTGCCACAGGCCAGACAACGCTGATGGTCACCTTTGGAACAAGATGGGATGACAAGTGGTGCGCATAAAGCGCCGCAGAGTCACGCAGCGGAGTTTCAGGCGAGACCTGGACCGCGCCTGGCCTTATTCCTGACACAAGAATACAAAGGAGAGCATGAAGGTTGACAGTGTCAAATGTGTTGGATAAATCCAGATGGACCTGGAGGAAGGAGTTGCCGGAGTCAAGGATTCGAAAGGAGTCATCAACTATTTAGAGGATCGCAGTTTCTGTACTGTGAACCTGGTGGAAACCTGATTAGAGAAAGTCTAGGAGGTTGCTTGTTTGGATGTGTGAGGCTAGTTGGGACATTACGCAACTTTCGATGGCTTTGTCTAAAAATGGGATTGTAGAGACTGGACGATAGTTAGTTTAGGTTCTCAGGATCAAGAAGTTTTTTGAGACCGATTAATTTGACCCACTTTTAGTCATTCAGGGAAGATGCCCTGTTAGAGAGAGGAATTGACCGTGGTGGTCCAAATGGGGAGTAGGTGTGTGGTAAGAGATTTGCTGATAGAGCCTGGAATAGTGTCCTGATAATGGTTTGAGGGTTTTACTGTTCAGATTCTCTGGATCAAGACGTTTTCTAAAAGCAAGTGATGTGACCATTTTCAGTCATTCAGAGCCTGGAATAGTGTCCTTATGATGGTTTGAGTGTTTTACTTTTGGATATAGTTCACTGTAGGTCCTGCTCGGAGAGTGGAAAGAGAGATGACCATCATTGTAGTGCCTTGTATGGTAGAGATTCAATCGTGTCAAGGGAGTTTTTGATGGGAAGCGAAGTATGGATATCTTTAAATTTTTTATCAAAAAGATCCACAAAGTCGTTGCAATGGGCCTGAAATGGCTCAGGAGCTGAAGTGATAGACGGGTTAGTAGACTGTACAATAATCTCAAATAGCCGATTCGGTCTATTCTTTACAGAATTCAAGAGGGTTCTGATATGGGAGGATTTGGCTCTGAGGATTTGGTCTTTGTATTGTTTTCTCACTTTGCGAAGCATAGTCATACTTATGAAAGATTATGGTTTTCTCAGTTCTTTCTCGGATTTTCTGATAAGCTTTCGTTCTTTCTAAAGCTCTTTAGAGAACCAGGGTCTAGAAGGTTTTGGTCTGAATAATTTGCACTTCAAGGATGTGCATTTGTCAATATGGGATTCCATGCAGGAGTTGAACTTGTTGGTGGCCTTGTAGATGTCAAAATTAGGTGTAATTGCAGTTAGGATGGGAAGAGCCATAATGGCCAAAGCTTTTTTGT
This sequence comes from Pleurodeles waltl, assembly GCF_031143425.1. Classification (NCBI taxonomy): domain Eukaryota; kingdom Metazoa; phylum Chordata; class Amphibia; order Caudata; family Salamandridae; genus Pleurodeles; species Pleurodeles waltl. Next base: position 178,648,017 of record NC_090437.1, read on the forward strand.
CAAGATTGGAAATGTCTCTGAACCATAATCTCTCTTTCCTGGGTTGCCCATATGCTTTGGTGTAAAAGCCGGTTAGAGAGAACGGGATTTGCATGTGATCAGACCATTTGAGTGCAATGGGGTCATATGTCTTTATGTGGGGGGAACTGGAGATTATCAGATCCAGAATGGCACCTTTGTGGTGTGTAGGTTTATGGCAGTATTGTTGGAGATCAATGGCATTGAGAAAGGAGATAAGACTGTCCAAATAGCTTTTGCCCACATCTCCCAATGTGAATGTTGAAGTCACCAAGGAAGATATTGTTGTCAGAGCTGATAAGTTGAGAGGCAAAGGAATTCCATGCATTCCTTGATGAAGGTGTTGTTTTGACACATTCAATCTGATGTTGGAGGTAGTGGATGTGGACAGTTCCACAGACAAGCTTTTGAAAGACTGAAAGTGAGTTGTAGGGTGAGTTTGGAATCTCAGAGAATTTTGGTGAATGAGTATGAGACCTGCACAGTGTCTAGCTTCCCGGTTGCGGCTCAAAATGGAGTAGTTGTGACGAAGAAGAAGGTCTAGAGCATGATTAGATGAGACAATGAGGCATGTTTCTGTGAGGATCAGGATGTTAAGATTATGGTTCAGAATTGAATCTGATAACTTTAGACAGTGTTTGACTGCAGATCCACAATTGTGTAGCTTGCAGTTCAGGGAGAAGCTGTTGCCTTTTTTGACTTGGCTTATTCAGGAGCGTAGTTGGGATTTGTATCAAGTTAAGAGGAGATGAGTGTGCACTGGGATGGTGTGTGTGAGTTTTAATGTGGTTGGAGATGATGACGGAAATCTGGCAGGCCCCTCCAGGAAGATAGGAGAAGGGGTAGCGGAATCTGATGCTGCGTGACTCTTTAGGAGAAGTAGTAGGTCTGAGTTGTAAAGGGGTGGTTGTGTCCATTTGGGTCTGGATAGGCAGCTGTCTCTCAGTATGCTAGAAAGGTGTGGGGGGAGAGTCAGCAGGGGCTAATGAGAATAGGAGTGACAAGAAGACAATCGCTTAGCTGGAATAGATCTGATGTGAGGATGTCCATTCTTCGAGAGAGGTGTGAGAACGAGGAAAGGAGCTTGTGAATAGAGGCCAGTTATGTTCAGTAATTGTGGTAAGATTGGGGTGGACTGTCAGGAACGGACTCTGAGGGCTTGAGGTGCAAGAGGTGGGGAGGTGCTGGTTGTTGGTGTCCGGTGCTTGGAGATTTTGGGTAAGGAGGCGAAAAAGGAAGGGAGAAAGGAGGGACATATGGACTGACTGTGGGGATGGAAGAAGGGCGGCAACGGCAGGTGGAGTGGGAGATAATAGTTTGTGGAAGATTGGAGAGGAATGGGGTGGAGATGGTATGTGGGAGGTATGTTCAAGGTCTGGAATTGGCAATGGGCTGTGGGTTGGGGGGGGCATAACAGATTGTAGGAGAGTCTTGGGTGATAAAAGTTGTCTAGGTGGACCGGAAGAGGGGAGAGTGGGTGAGGGGTGTTATCAGTGGATGAAGAGGGAGATAGAGGATTGTCGGAGGGCTTGAGGGTGGAATAAATTAAGTTGATTGTGTCCAGGATTGTTTCGCTGGCTTGAACACGGTCTTCCCATTGTTGTAGATGGATATAGAAAGGTTCACCTAAAGGCCAAAGGGGAGCAACATTTGAGTTTGCATCCAAAGGCGATGTCAGAGAGAAAAGAGGATGGGAGAAAAATGTGTAAGGATCTAATCCATAGATCAGTGTTGTGTGTGAAGAACAGGAGGTCAATTTTGAGGGAGCATTTGCGTTGCCAGTGGTATTGGTCAGCGAAGAGGGTTTCCTGTAAGTCTATCAAGGTCCTGTATTTCAGATGTTTCCATGCATGTTTGAAAAAATTTGAAGGGGTGTTTGATCTTGAAATCATTTGCGCTGGATTTGGAAAAGGATACTTGGGGGAGCTGGTGGCAGCGGGTGTTGACAACTGCTGATGGCAGTTGGGAAGTTAAGGGTGTTGACCTAAGCAACCTTTGCTAGGTTAAGGATGGTCACGAGGCCATACACAACCTTGCGAAGCACACTGTGGTCAAGGAAATGGGCTGACCCTGTGGCAGCTCCACGCTCACACAGTGAAACGGAGAAAGTTAAACCACAGTAGTTCCTCAAGGGATCATCTAGGCGGAGACCAGATGTGTGGCAGGGTGCAGGAGTGCTCGGTCGCGCGGAGTGGCAGATTCAGGCAGCCATATTGGAAAGAATTTCTCCGCTTGGAGAGGGTTTTCCGCTGTTGGTGTTGGAAAAGTCATTACTCTTTTAGTGAATCAATTATAACTTTGCTGGGGCAGCTTATTAATAGTAATGTAGTATACTCGTAATAGCGAGGAGCACCGTTCAAAGAAGATGGGACCGCTCAGGTCCAAATCTAATACTCACTAGACCACACCTCGAACATGTGATGTGTCATCCATCAGGGGCACCCAGTGGAAGACATCTGTCCACAAATCATTGAGTTAGGCAAAACAGATCTGTTAGTCATCCCCATGAAGATCAGGAAACAAATAATCAACAACTGACCTTTGAAGCGAAACACAGTCACAGTGTGCAGCTGTAATAGGGACGTTATACGACAGGGTTCTCCTGGCTGTGAGTGGAGATAGCATACTGGAAGCTCCTGGTTGTGGGGCTGAGGGAGCAAGATCAGGTACCGGGATCAAGTTGAGGCATGATTTGGATCTCCTGACCTATATATTTTGGCCCTACAGGAGGCCGCTGTGGGGTGGGATCTTCTTGGATAGCAAGTACTTGGGGAGTTGATTTGGTTTGGGTAGGGCTTCCACTTCTCTGCAAATGGTAATTTTAAGAAATTGTGAAACAAGCAGGGTTGGTAATTTGCCTATTGCAATATGGTAGGATGAGAGAGTTTGGTCTTCTCTCAAACTTTGATGTGCAGAGCTTATTAATTATACAGAATTGACAATTTAATAGTTTGTGGAGTTTTTATGTTGTTTGCTTTTTGCTCTGAATAAATAAACATCATTGAAATCCCCTGGGCCACCAATAGCTGCATAAAAAAATGTTTCATGTAAGTTACCTGTGTAACCACTTAGATCGTGATTACAATGTTGCTGGTTTTTGGTGTGGGAATACTGGAGGACAGGAATCCCCGATGCTGGCCAACATTCCTGCACCCAAAACAGGGCTGGACTGGGAACCGAAAGCAGCCCTGGCAAATTTTGTTATACCAGCCACCATAGGGTACGTAGTGAGCCAGCCTGACCCCTACAGTAGGGATTAGGCGGTTCTCCCCCCCAAGTAAATTTTGAAAAAACTAGCAAAAACCGTTTCTGCATCTACAACACATTTTTTGTATTATATATTCAATCGTATTTGTTTTTTAAGCATAGTAATTGATGACCTTGCAGAGCACCAAGGTACAGCAATCTTTATTGAGGCACTTCATTGATTCCCTCACCATCACCCTCTAACAGTGCCTCTCATCTCTCCATAGCCCTTCTCTCACATGCATTTCATTTGTTTTAAAGTGCCTCTCAGTGTAGGTTGTTGAAACACTTTACATCACACACACATACACAGACAATGAATCATACATGTGTAAATCAGTGTATAGAAAATGTTGTATAAGAAAGTGGACTAAAAGGTGTAGGATTCCCAAGTCATCCATACTGGTAAGCATTTTTAAGAGTGCTTGGTCTGGGGAAGCATAAACTCAGGATTCAGAACGTAACACAGTGGTTAGGGTTGACTTTAGTAATAAGAATTTGTTTCTACCCAAACAAACATTTTTAGCAAAATTAGGATAATCAAAGGCTGGAAAATACATAACTTTCTAACTTCTACCATGCAGTTTGCATGCAACTTTTTAATGGCAGTTCATACTTCACTGTGCTAGATTAAGATTGTAATTTATGAACTGCACAGTAACAAAAGGATCTCTATGACAAAAGCAGTATCCCCCTGAGCTACGCATATAAAATACTGTTCTGTAATCTGCATAGAACACTTTCTTTACAGCAGGCATATTATCCCTGTGCACTACCTTAGACGAGTCAAAACTGCCACTGAACAAAACTCTGATCTCTCTCCAGCAGGTACATTAGTCACCAGAGTTATCTTGGCATATTTATTGTTGCATAAAAACTGCTGGATATACAAGGAACTCTGCAGTGCTTTTAAAACTGCTGCACTGCTACAAAACCCTCCCCCAGTACCAAATGTGCCCAACCCCCATCCTTCCATCCAACCTCATGGGGAAAGGCCCAATGCCTGGTACAGCCAGTTTGGCCTTGATTAAAAACCAGTGATTGCATGTTTTTGTCCCACAACGGGAATAGCTACAACAACCCAGAAATACTGGGTCCTTTTCCATGTGATTCTCCTAATTGGAGGCAGAAATCCATGGCGATTTTCCACTGGCTCAGAGCAGGTGGAAAGTATAGGCGGATGGGTTGGTGGGAGTTGTTAGGGGTGGGGTCAGTGGTTAGGGCAGGGATGAGGCAGCCTGGGAGAAATGTTTTCTGCTGCCCTGTGGTAGTGCAGAGGTTGGATATAAGCCAGGCTTTACTGCTGTCCACAGCCTCTGTCGCTGCAGTGGGTGTGGATCCGCACCTAGTGAAAACACTGGATTACCTGGACCGAGAGCCAATAGGATGCTCATAATAGCCAAAAGCGGTTTTCCAACTGGGGTTACCACTCTGGGTGGGATGCTACAACATGAAAGAGGACCCCAGCATCTTTGTTATATTCACTTTGATGTTTAGCAAAATGGCATTATCAGCTTATGAGGCGTTCCCTCAACTTTGATATGATGTGACTCATTCTTAAATTATCACTAGAAAAAGTAATGGTTGAAAGTTAATACCTGGTTTTCTATAGGGCCTTTGACTGAAAAAAATGTAAGCAACGCTAAGAAGCTGCTTGAGTTGCTGCTCAAATAATGGTGGCAATCTTTGAACTTTAGACCTGATGATTGCAGAGCCATTCATCGTTGGAGTGTACTTTTCTCCTCGTTTCCCAGCAGCAACACTTCAAAGCAAGAGAAAGAAGCACAACTATTTATTTAAAGTAGATTTTTGCAGTTTATGACTGATCCTATGTCCCCCATCTTCTGCAAAGTTAGTAATCATAGTATTTTTACAACTCCAGATCTTTGGGGATAAATGGCGCATCATCACAGTAGCTGTTGAGAGGAGGTTAATTATCAGCAATAGACAATAAATAAAAAGACTGTTGTTTGCGCCACTGAAATCCTTGTTTAAACATAGGGTTGATATCCGATTTCAAGTTAACTTCTATATAGGCATGTAAGACAATAAAATTAATGAGACCACAGCAGTTTCTATAGGAGAAAATTATGTTAAAGGTTGATTCAACACGATAATAGCTTAACACACAGGGAATACATGATACATATAGCCAGTCTCATCTGCATTCACAACATCAATGCCTTTCTTATGCTGATGACACGCAATGCATTTTCTCCCTCCTGGACAAAACGCCCACTACCCCGATCAAGTTCAATGCCTAAGTGACTGAAATCACCCACTGGATGAAGACCAACTGTCTAAAGCTGAACACTAATAATACCAAATTGTAACCTTTGGGAACAGCACATCACCGTGGGACTCCACTTGGTGGTCCACATAACTAGGACAGACACCCACCCTCATGACCCACAAAAAGAAACTCAGGATCATCATTGACAGCATCCTCGACATGACTGCCAAAGTCAATGCCTCATGCTTCCGTACCCTAAAGATACTGAGGAAGATTTTTAAATGGCTCCCAATAAGCACCCGGAAAACTGTCACTCACACCCTGGTCACAAGCAAGCTGGACTAAGGGAACATCATCTATGCCTGGATCAAAAAAACTCACTAGAAGGCTGCAGGCCATTCAGCACTCAGTGGCCAGAATCACTCTCAACTTCCCACACAGCACTCACATCACACCATACCTCCACTGGCTCCCCGTTCATAATTCAATTCCTCACCCACACTTTCAAGGCATTTCATAACACTGGCCCAGCATACCTCAACATTCACATTAGCTTTTACAAACCTTCCTGATACCTCCACTCGTCTGGACTCTTACTTGCACAAACCTCCTGCATACAGAAAAACTGGTGGTCAAAAATGTAGCTACCATCTGGGTGGAGCAATGCCTGTTGGTCAGGCTTCCAAATTCTCTAAGGGGTAATAAGGCACCAACAGTTCCATCTTTGGAGTCTGCCATAAGTGCTCCCGGGGAATTGGCTTGCATTCCCTTTTGGACTATTTCTTGTGGGTTTTTTCTTCACCAAAGTCATTTGAATTTAAGTACTCCTGCAACTTTCAGAAACATATCAGCCACAAACATTTACATTTTATACTTTGTACAACAGACTATGTTAGGGGTTGTCGTAGGATGAGTTTTGCAGTGTGCACCAAAAGAAGAGACAAGCAAAACATGATCATGTGGAGCTATCTTACACAAAAAAGGAACATTACTGATAATTTGAGTGAAATGTCCAATGCTATAGCGAACAAGAGAAAAGAGGGCTTGCAGTGATAACTTTCTAGAATGACTTAGTATTAGTGTCAAAATCAAATAAAAAGCTTAAGAAACAGTCACCCCTGCTAAATAATATATCTGGAAGCATATGTACCCATTATGTACTACTGTATTTCAAGATGGCTGCCTACTTTGTGCAGCCCATGCACAAAGTGGTTGCGAACTGCGTGCTAGCTGAAGGTCATTCGGGTGCACATATTCTAATCTGAGATGGGACTGTGTAGCATCCCCAAAAGCCTTGAACCAAAAAACCTGCTTCATAACTTTTCACACCCCGAAGCAACGGGTGGTTGCAGATCACATCCCCACACAAAGCAAGCACTGTCATGCATGCCCCTCAGCACCACAGTCAAGCAAAAGTCACATTCCAAAGCACCCAAAAGTGGAGCAAAGCTAGTGCCGCATCAATCCCACCACACTACAACCATCCCTTGAGAAAAGAGAAGTCAAATTCTACCCGCTGAAGCACTTAGGAGCTGAGCAGAGTTAAGTCGATAGGCAAAAGGAAACTGAATAAGCTATTCAGGTGGCTGTGGGAGTCAGATTGAGGGAAAACGTGGAGGGTAAATGATCAGAAGTGTAAATATGTTTCAGGCTATGGAAGCTCAGCCTGGTTAAAGAGCATGCTAATCACTGACAGGACAGAAAGGATGCCATGCCCGCGTCCCAGCAGCCATCTGGCCTGAAAGAATCCTGAAACCACACCTGACTGTAATGCCCCCATATGCAGCCAGCTCTTGAGTCGGAATGTGGCACCCTCCACCTCATGGTAACTAAACAACCAACTATCCCATACCGCCTCTGCTCCTATCTCTCAAAGGGTCTGCCAAAAGAGAACTAGGCAGTTCCGTGTTTATATATTCTACTCGTCCTACACTCTGCCACAGATGTAATGATTTTTGATTAGTGATAATTGAGCACAATTCACAACCCGCAGTGAAGTTTACAAAGTAGCCCTTGTTGGTCTTCAAGAGGAATGTAATGGAATAATTTCCACATGAACTAGCAATCCCCTGAAGATCCGTGCAGCAAGCCCTTTGTTTGCCTCATAGCAAGTGCAAACAACTGCTGAATTGCAATTTAATTTTAGATCTTTTTCCCATCTAAATCGTTTTCTGTTTTATTAGCTATTTTTTGGAATAGTATCCCTGCGCCTGAAACAGACTAACATAAGAATCACAGAACTCAATCACTTTTCAGATACAAACAAAATAAATTTGCATAACTTAACATGACATATGACATAAGCAGGGGCACTGGAATTATGTGTCAGAAGAGGACCAAATTATGTGGCAGGGTTGAGTAAATTACAAGGCAAGAAAAGCCAAATCATGTGGCATAATGCAGCACATTTTGTGATAATATTAATGATTTATTTTGACATTTTAACACTTGTTAATACTATCTGGGTATTGGTTCCATCTCATTAGGACCAGTTTGATACCCAAATATAGCAATAGACAACAGTAATGTGACCAGTCAAACTTCACAAAAGGCCCTCCACTGCGCATTAACAGGTGTCACTGTGTTTTTAATAACTTTTGAACCGTTTGAGCTAGGAACACATTTTTTTTTTGTAAAAACCTGTAGATTATGCGACAGATTTTAGATTATGTGGCAGATGCAGCAAATATATAATTATGTGAAAATTTCAAAGACTGCACAATCGCACAAGTCCATAGCTCTGGACACAAGTGATCCACGTTTCCCATCCATGGCTTGATAAATCTTGAGTAACGCAACGCAGTGCAAATCGATGTGTTGTGTTACTCTGCCCCAGGGAAGCATTCCATGGGTGGAGCGTGGGTGTTCTCACGCATCCACCCATGGATTTTGGTGCATTCCCAGATTTACCAACACTGATAAACCTGGGAATGTGTCAAAATGCTACACCTCCCCAGGGAAGGCACAACGAGGAGAAATGTATTTATTTCTCTTCGTCGTGTCCTCTTTCTAAGTGTGCTGAAAGGGGAAGGTGCCTCTGAGGATTGTTTTTATGTAGGAAGGTGCTTCTTCCAACACAAAAACAATCCTGCCTATAATGCAGGCACCCTTTCACCACTGTGCAAGGGTGCCTCTGTTGGCACTTGGCAGCCAAAAGGGCACCAGTTCAAAGGAAGGACATGAATGTGCCATATTATGTTAAATACATCGCATCCCTGCCCGTTCATGCAGGACAGCGCTGCAATGTGACTTGCTGCGTAAAACCTTGATAAATGAGGCGCTAAATGATTCCGCCACCTAAATATTTCCTATTACCAAAAGAAGTATAGGCATCATCGAAGGTGCTCTCTGTTAGGTGAAAAGAAATGGCCACAAACATTTTCTGCTCCAAAAGGACCCCTGGGATCCTGCCACCCTCTCTGTAACTCAAGTCATCCACTCCCAGCATTATGATGATCCCCTTCGAACATACATGTTCATTTAATCCCAGTCTTTGACTCTTATCGATTTATGCATGAAAAGATGTGGCACAGTCTGAATATAAAATGACATTCATAAAGGTGAAAAAGATTCTAGATACTTTGAGATACCCAGTGCTGAAAGCAGTCCTGCCAACTTCTATTTTTTTTTACTCTGTGAGAGGAGGGGACGGACTTGGGGCCATATGTACGAACACTTTTTCCCATAGACACAGAATGGGTAAAAACCTTTGCTACATCTTGCCCTTAGTTCCAACTACAGCCTAAGGCACTTCTACAATCTCCTCCATCAGAAACATATTTTTATAAAAACGGCTGAACCTGCCACTGATGTCCTAGAGACGTTTCACACAGCGTAATGGGCGTCGGCTGTGTAGAGACTGGAAACATGCTGGAAGTCCACTCTGTGAAAGGGTTTTCATCTAACCTTTTGTGCCACTGTGTGATGTCAGATGTTCACCGTGTGAAGGAAGCCAATATCGTGTGTCACTCAGTGATGTGTGAGTCGACAAGTCTGTAATATGCGAGCTCACATTTTTAATATGCAAGCTCACATTTTCCTAAAAGGCATGGAAATCTGACTTATGCTAGCATGTTCATCACTTCTACCCCTTTACTGCCATGAAAGAAAATATCCTGCCCTCGCAACAACAATTATATACCTTTTTGCAAATAATAACATTACATGGATCTGTGGCAGACCAAAATATATCACATCAAATATTTCTTCTTTAGGAGGGTGTGTTGGCACTATACAATACCTACAATCCTTTCTCCTCTTCCAGTAACCAAAAACCATTAGAAACCTCCAATCTTCAATTTCTGATCTTTGTAGGAAGTCTTTATTAGGCCAAAATATTATTTTCATGTTCTTATTGATTATGATTGAATATAAAACATCCCTACACAATCTTTGTTCTGTTTTCTGTGTAAGTGTTAGGGTTGATTCTCTTCTCTTCTTAGATCAGTTCTTTACAATGGTTCACTGGTGTCATTCAGGCCTTTACACCTAGAATACTATCTTCATAGGAATAAATTCAACGTAGGTGAAAATTGTCACTTTTATTTTTACTCTATACCATATTAGACATTTGACGCAGAAGTGGGCGAAATTGTGTCATTTTTCGAAGCATATTGTGTATAATTCTTGTGACAATAACAAGTTTATACAAATTAGATGTGGAAGGCCGTCTACATGAAAATTATACAAGGTGAGACCTTGCAAACTCACTGTATTGTCCTTAGGGGTTCTAAAGTTACTCAGTGAATGTGAGTACATACGCCGTTTCATTGATACCACATGACATCCTCTACTGAAACAAGGGGCCAGCAAGCAAAAATGATATGGTCAGTACCAGGATAAGGGAAACAGTAATAACGTGTGATACTCATAGCCCAGTAATCTGAGTTTATGGGAGATTGTGCTTGTGTAAAGAAATGACAACCTTCGCTATTCTGAGGCAGCACTATCTGAATAAACCCTGAAAATTTCCATTCCCACACCGCCTTCACTCAATACCACAAACATTGATTTACGTAGTGCGACTCTACCAAATTTTGCCTCCTAGAGTGTCCAGTATCTGAGACCGCTCCATCATTAGCTCCATCAGAGTCATTTTTATCCCATCCACCTCCTTCCTTGACAAAGTTTGTTCATAGGGTTCTTATAATCACATCTCCAATTTCTGATTTAGAATTAAGAGAGACTGTTCCCTTTTTTTTTATAAACAATACATTCTTGCAAGCAACCCCTTGGTGCTTTTCTGATAGCAGGTCTACATAACTGCATTCAGCAGAGAAACCAACAGTCTCCTCACCTACCAGGTTCGGATCAGGTCTTAGAACTACTTGATTGTCTACGCACAATGTCTGCTTTGGCACGGGCTGAAAATGCTGAAAGGGGTGGAGGGAAGTAGTGAGGGAGGGAGCAGCAAGAGTAGGTTGCACACACCTCATCTAGATCACCCCTAGCCTAGATACTATCAAGAGATGGTTCTTTCCTATACTTTGCCTGTAATCATTCCTGCATCCTAATAGTTGAACTTTGAACTGCATCCATTTCAATTTTAGTAAGAATCTTTGCCCATCTCATACGTCATATATGGCATGCCCCATGCCTGCCCTTATGCATGCCCTTGCCAATTCCCTCTTTTTAAAGTTGAAACATTGGATTGTACTTTTCTAGTGCTCAGTTAGTTTCCTACGCTGGGTTTTGCTGTTCTTTCCATTCTTCTTCCTTCAAATTGGCTAACCAGACACTCTAGTTTCAAGTGATGTGCACGACGTCCTGGGCAATTAGTAGCAGGCATACTTAAACTCTGTATTTAGAAGAAGGGGAGCCATCGTGTGGTGCACACCAGTAATACGGTTCTAATATCTGAACCAGAACTTCACCTCGCTTGCATGCTGTGTAAGGGTTTACCAATCCCTGTGTGAATGTCACGATTAAGAATCAATCAATAAATCAATCAATTAATTTGTAAAGCGCTCTACATACCCGTGAGGGTTTCAAGGCGCTGGGAGGGGGGGGGGTGCTACTGCTCGAAGAGCCAAGTCTTGAGTAGTTTTCTGAAGGAAAGAAAGTCCTGGGAGGTAAGTGTAGAGTCTTAGCCACAGGGCATGGGACACAGCACCCTTTCTCCCAATGAGGTAGTAAGGCAGCCACCCAGGACCACTTCCAATCTCTTGTGAAGGTATTATTCACTCACTGATCTTATGCAAGTTGTGTGAGTAACCCTGGGAAAGGTCACGCTAGTTCCTGTTCAAAATCAAGCTTGAAAAAGCAGACACACTGGCAAGCATCATTTGCTGCTCGCCGAGCTCTCCATGACAATTGACCACAGCAGCCCTGGTGGGAGGATGCCCTCATTCCACAGGCACACCACTTCAAGGTGCATGCGTCATTGCTGTCTATTCTGCTGAATTACATCCTGAAGAAGCACAGTTGACACTAGCTTTTCCAGTGCAGGTGTTGTATTTCAAGAGTTTTTTCTGGTACTTGTGATCCATCTCTCGGGACGTCAGCCCCAGTGATTTTTTTCATGCCCATCAGATTGATCTGAGCACTAGGTCCCACAAACATCTGGATCAGGGACTTCTGCATCCCTACCAGCAGTCCTGTGGATAAGGCTGCAGGATTTCCACTATGCTATCCACAATATTCACTTCTGGTTTCTTTCTGTATTCTCAAGGCTTTAAGGCCAGAGAGACCCAGTGGACACTCTATCTTCAACTCTAGTTCAGTTCCTCCTTTCTCCAGTGCAGCCCCTTAGTCTTCGTGTAGTTTCAAAAGCCATAAGAGCAGCCCATGGTATCAACACTTTTGCCCTCTAAACCAGCCTTCAGTTGCTTCCTCCAGCCAGATACTGGTCTCATATTCATTCCCAGCCACATCTGTGGGTCCTTCCAGGAGGGGAGAGGATGCGGCTGCTGACTCTGGAACTAGGGAAACCGGTTCGAGTCTCGGTGGCAGGTCAACATGATTCTGGGCAAATCCAATACCTTCAGGTCAAGTTTGCACTATATAAACCTGCAAAGGAAAAAAATGACTCCATAGTTCTGCCTTCCAGACCCTTCCGAATAAGGCTCATCCGGGTAAGCAGCATTGACTACGAAGACCTACCCCCGATAAGGCACTACCATTGCATAGTCGTGGCCAATGGTTTCTAAGTTCAAGGACAGTTTATTTCACTTAAAAAAAACATAATATATGGGTTTTACAGGAAACCCAATAAAATATTAAAATCGCAAATAAATTAAAACTTCAAAAAAACTCCATAATTATTATCAATAAAATGTATTATTTAAGGCAAAATGCAGTTTTAAAATGTGAATAAAATAGACTAAAAATGCTATACTAATGCAAAGAACAGCAGTACACAATTACAAGTTTGCTCAAAGTGACGCTGTGCCCTTCCATCCAGGCCATGTTTCCAAGTTAAAGTACAGTCATATATGTGCCAACTCACCCACCTAAAGTGCGTGGAAGATTTAAATAAGACACGTCAATAGAGCAGCACAATAAAGCGAACTTGATCAAGTAATATTTGAATATCGGTGTATTATTATTCCCTTAGCCAGCGGCCGCAAGTAAACAATATTGTTGCAAATTTAATCAAAGTGTCACTGTACTCTTCTGGTCCTGAGATAGGGCAAAAACAATAGATTAGTTGTTTGTGGTACTACAACTGGTTTCGGGCCTTTCGATATCACTACCTGGTCAGCTTTGAGAATTAATTTTATGAAAGATGCTATTATTTAGGGAGATTCACCTTTCATACAAAAAAGTAGTGCATGCTGACATGATCTAATACTGTGCTTATTAAAGATTTTTTTCAATAATGTCTTACGTTCAGCTAACAAAATGCGGCAGATTGATAAAATATGAATGAAACTTTCTTCGTGTAAATGGCAAAGTCTACATGTAGAGATAGATGGTTTCAGCAGCCATTTAGGAGTGCAATCAAGTGTTTGACATAAACCAAAGTGCAGATGAAGTAACTTATTTTTGTAGAAAGGTCTGAGTAGGGTTCTTGGATATGGCTGGGGCGAGGCTGCTCATAGGAGTCTAAGATGTTCCATGTATGACTTCTTTAACTGAGCTCCTCCTTGTCTCTGTGCCATAACATCCTTCTTTTTGTTTATTTAAAGCACTTTTAAAGGAGTTGTGAGGTAGTGACAGATCCCATAGCTCTTTTGCGTTTAGGTTTTTCTGAACAAACTCAAGGGTCCAAGCCCAGCTATTTCAATTTGTCTGAAGACCAGTTTGAATTTCTTTCCACATCAGAGTGCATAAAGTGACTTTCCTCCGAGGACCTTAATAGCTGACATGTATTTAAGAAGAGTGTCTTTTTGTGTTAGATTCTGGTTGTTCAGGTCAAATTTGAGTCGAATCTGAGAAGGCTATGCGTTTTGGGGGAGATGGAATAAGAGATAGAATATCTTACTTTGTTCACAAATTAAGGAAATTCCCAAACTTTCCTGGAAAGGCTTCTGTCCCATAGCGGAATGTTGGGATAAACTCTGCATTTATTGCTGTGAGTAGTGGCAAGAATGTCAGGCTTTGTAATTTGCGATGTTTTAATTGAAATGCTGAAATCAGGGAAGCAATTCTTGGTTTCAGTGAATTAAGATGAAGTTGCTACCACAGCCGATCTTGTAGCCAGACGGCGAGATATTTATGTGACGAGCTTCGAAGAATAGATTGCCCACCCGATGACCAACTCCCCTTCTTGTTGATCTTCCTGCCAAGCACAACAACATGAGTTTTTGTGAGGTTGACTGTCATTTCATTTTTGTTGCAGTATAAAGTAAGATTATTGAGTAACCTCTGGAGCCCAATCCTGGTCAAATTCATCAGAATTAGGTCGTCAACATAATGTAGTGAGGACTTTTCGAGAAGCGAGGCTAGGAGGGTGGGAGTTGGCTGCTTCTAAGTATGTGCTTAGTTACGACAAAAAAAGATTAAAAGGAATTGCTGCTAGGACACAGCCTTGTTTCAAGCCTTTCCCTATTGGAATTTTGTCAGTCAAACCATTATTCTGACCGAGTTCGACCTGAGCCCAGTTATTACAGTATAGGAGCTGGATCGCATGTATAAAAAAGGTTTGTAAGTATATTCCAGTCAATCAGCTTCTTCCATAATAGATTTTAATTAAAATTATCGAAGGCTTTGGAGAAACCCACAAAGCAGGTGTATAAGAGTTGTTTTTTTACAAAAGCATTTCTCCACTATCTCAGTAAGTGCAACCAAATTATCTGCTGTGTTAGATTTTGGTCTAAAACCTATTTGAATAAATGGAATTAGGTTTTTACTTTCAGCCTGTTCTTCCAGTTCAGCCAGTATCAGACCTGCAAAGATTTTTATACTGTGTCCATAACAGCGATCACGCAGTAGCTGTCCGGGCAGGTGTAGGGGCCTTTCTTATACATAGGCTGAAAGATAGAGCCACTGCATGATTCTGGGGTTGCTTCTGCTGCTAGACAGAAATTAAACAAGGTGTGAAAATTTGTGCATCAAAACTCACCCTCTTCTTTAAATATGGCCCCTGGGAGGCCATTGAGGCCGGGGAAACCATTACTTCTACTTTTTCCAATCTTCTTTTAAATTTTGCCTTGAGAGAAGGTTAGAGGTGTAGTGTATCGATTTTTAGTAGTATGGAATACATTCACATCTTGATCATCATATAAGGAGCGTATATGAGTCATCCATGCTTCTTGTGTTACGTTGTTGCCTGCTGATCCCGAAGAACATCTATCTAGATGATTAATAAGGGACAGGTGAGATTTTGAGTTGTTTTTACAAGCTTGCACTATGTTTATCCAGTCCAGGTCAGTTTACGCACTTTTTCTATTCCCAAGCTGCCTTAATATAGGCATTTCTTTTCACACTGAAGTCAATTCAGACAATGATACCCCTGCTAGAAAATTAGTATATTTATGCATTACTGGCTGCCGCAGCTCCCTAACCAAGATCAGCTTGCCATTACACCCATATTCTCAAGTATGCCCAGGTAAAAGCCTTGGTGAAAAGCCTGTCTTTGAGCTTGCCATCTCAAAGTCATTGGACAGAACGCCTCCCCCTCTATCTTAGTGGGTGGTCAGCAAAAACATGAGAAACTTTAATGGAAAGAGTGAGCCCACTCACCCAACCACAGCTAAGGTCAACAAGTCCCACTGACTTTTCTGTTGACCAGCTGCTCTCTTTGGATCCATCTCCAGATCCTCACTTAACTCAGGTGGGGATAGATTTTTCCTCTGCTACTACCAGTAGACCAATATCCCCAAAAATGTATGGTCATCGCAATAGTGAAGAACAGCTAGGCTCTACAGTGGCCCACTTGGCCTGGCCACCACAAACTAGGTTACCTCCACCATAGTGGACATAATATGTATCTTGCACCCAGCAGAGCTTACCAAAACAAGCCTCAGGAATCCATTTCAATGGGTAATAAAGCAGATAAGAGACATCTAACGTGTCTAATGCAAGTGCTCAATCCCATATGGCATTCCACAACTACAGGTACTTCTGGTTCGCCTAAGCCTTTCAAGAAAATTACAGCCTGCAACTTAAACCATCTGTTTCGAAAGTTGGCCTTCTTACTGGTAACATATGGTGCTGGACTGGGAAACCAAAGTAACCCTAGCAAATTTTGTCAGACCAGCACCTGTACGGTGCGTAGCAAGCACAGCAACCGAGCCCTACCACTAGAAGGAGAGTTTAGGAGGTGGTTCACAGAAGAAAATTGGGGAAAAATGGCAAAATAATAGTGCATTCAACAACACATTTTTCATTATATATTTACTTTACTTAATTTTATGCTTTTAAAGCATAATAAATGATGACCTTATGGTTCACCAGGATACCAAGCCAATTATAATAAGGCATCCTTTCATGTATATGGCTTGTAGGCCCAATTAGAAGGTCTACATATAAAACAAGAAAATGTAGTTAAGACTCTCTTTCAATGAGTCACTCCATTATTGTGCAAAATAGACACACTCGCATGTTGAAAGCAATGTCTGCATCAGACAAAGTTTGTTAATCATGTTATCCTCCAATCACACCACAGTTTGTTTTGCTGTGATTTACAATACATATATTCATCAATTACCAAGTTGTTAGGAGATTAACACTGGAACACCTGAAAAGGCAATTTAGTTCTTCATCCTGGCCATTTATTGCCCCCTGAGCCTCTGAGTTTTGATCTGGAAGATACCCACAGAATGATAACACAAAAGAGCCGGTGAATTAAAAGGATGGAGTGAACGCATAAGTAACATTTATCCATTCACTCTGTTTAGAAAAAAAGTCAAACGGAAGAAAAGTACATGTTCTTGAGGACTTTTTTACAAACATGGTTCATCATAACTCAATTACAGTGAGAATGCAGATGGCAGTGATGACAAGGTCACCTCATGACATTTGGGCCGTGGTCTTCTCACTGAAGGACTGCCAGAGCTCACTTTATTGCTGAAGGTTGACAGTGCAGCAATCTTTGTTGTGGCCCTTCAATGATTTCCTCACTATCACCCTCCAACAGTGCTCCTCATCTCTCCATAGCCCCTCCCCTGTGTATTTCATTGGTTTTATTGTGCCTCTCATAACAGTGTAGGGTGTCGGAACAGTTTACATTGCACACACATACAGAGACAATGAATCATATGTGTGTAAATCAGTGTATAGAAGATGTTACATAAGACAAAGGGGGAACTATAAGGTTCAGGAGTTATGTGTCATCCATACCAGAAGACATTTTTTAAGAGTGCTTAGTCTGGAAAAGTAAAAACTCAGGATTTAAAGGACACCACAGTGGCTGGGTTGGTTTTAACTAATAAAAATATATTTCTACCCAAACAAACGTTTTTTATTAACATTAGGATAATGGAAGAGTGAGGAAAAAAACATAACTTTCTAATCTGTACAGTGCAGTTTGCATGCAGCTCTTTGATGGCAGTTCATAACTCACTGTGCTACATTAAAATTGTAAGTTATAAACTGCAAGTAACAAAAGGATCTCTGTGACAAAAGCAATAATCTAATGAGCCATGCACATAAAATACAGTTTTGTGATGTTCATGGTACAAATTGTTTGTTGCAGGCATATTAAACTTCTGTGGTACTTCAAATGAGTTAAAACTGTCACTAGACAAAACTCCGATCCCTCTTGAGCAGCAGCATTGATCACTGGTGGTATCTTGACACTATTATTGTTGCCTGAAAACTTCCGGATATTCAAGGAACTATGCAGTGGATGCTTTTAAACCCATAACAAATTTCAAAAGACAGTTTCCCCAGGAGGCTGGAAGGGTTGGCAGCTGATATTGCAGCAGTGGTGCAAAATCGGCCCCCATCCTTTCAGCCTCCCGGGGATATGCCTGGCAACAGCCGGCCATACTGGCAATGCCCTTAAGAAAGTTTCAAGTCCTTTGTGCCTCAGAGACCTTCACATTGTTCAGTGCCTCATCAGACACACCCTTCCTGCATTGCAAGGTTACATCTGAATGAGGGGGAGCGCTCTTCTGACTTTCTTCCCGCAACCCCATAACTCATCAACTAAGAAGAAGCTGCAGAGTTCTAATGTGAAGAGAGTGCTACCCTTTTATCTAGACTGAAGGACTCTGCGTTCATCAGACCAGTTGCCTGTGACCTTTTGGGGTGAAGATGCAGGAAGAGCAGCTGCTAAGTCCTCCATTGGCAGATGCATAGCACCATTCATTGCCCATTGCAGCTCCCTCTTCGGAGCTCCAGCTCTGCTGTCAGGGCACTCGTCACCAGGTTTAAGGCGGCGTTGGTGGGTCTTCCCAGACATCTGCATGTCAAGAGGTATGTGCTGTGTGGCTGCGTGGACTGTTCCAAGGAACTCTACCGGCTTTATGCCCTTGAGGATTTCTCCCAGAGAAATGCAAAGTTCTGCCAAAAAAGTTCTATGACAAGTCTTTACCTAGTCCTGGTGTCTGATGAGACCTTTCCCCTCCGCTTCTTCCATCTTCGGTTGCTGGTAAATGAACGGAAGGGTTGAAAATAGCAGAGTCAGATCCCAAGCGTGGGGTAAGTTAACTTCATGGTGACTCTATTATGGCTCTGGTACCCATAGTTCATAGGCTTGTTACCGCCTGCTGACCTCTCAGACATTGGTCAGAAGCACACGCAGATAATCTAACATATAACTTATGCATGCTTGGGGGGAAACGGCAGAAGATCTATTAAAAAACAGCCACTGAAGCTGTTTCTGCACCGCAGTAGATGGCATAGAGTACCCACAGAATGATAACACGAAAGAGCCTGTGAATCAAGCAGTGGAGTGGCAGCATAAGCAACATTTATCCATTCACTCTGTTTTCAGGAAAACAATGTAAAGGGAAGAAAAGGAGCATGTTCTTGAAGACTTTTTTGCAAGCATGGTCCATCATAGTTCAGTTACAGTGAGAATGCAGGAGGCAGTGAAGTGAAAACACACACACAGTGCAGTGGAAACACTCATGAGGTCCAACGCACACAGGGCACACAGTTTCTAGCACGAACTCATATCCGCTGTCATCCGCATGACTGTGTGCTAACACAGTCTCCCATACACACACACACACTTCCCCACTCTGAAACCCTTTTAATGTATTTTGTGTTCTAAACACAGAGTCGCTTGGAGGCCAAAGCCAGCCGTCGAGGATTCTGGGCTCTTTTGAACCGCCTGTTGTGACAGCACGCCTCCAAAGATGTCACTCGCCACCCGGACATTTGAGGCTCTCCAGTCACTCCCGTTCCAGTCATCTGTGAAAACAGCAGCTGATCCTGGCATGCCCAGACTTGGAGTTCACTTGCCGCCGAATATCTCCTTGTCCTGAATGGGCGCATGCCTCGCTGAGTCACTTCATCGGGGATCCAGCACTAGGGCCCTCGAAGAGCACAGCGGAATAATCCAATTTGCACGGGGGGATTTCTGACATTCAGGACATGTTTCTTTCCTCTCCCCGTGTAATTTCGCCCACACACGATCCACCCACTGACATGTGTCTTGAGCCTCTTGAACAGGGTGCGGGTTTCATACCTTACAGCTACTGGAGGGTGAAATTTAAGGGTGTGATGTCAAAAAGGTTGGTGGAATAATCTTGATTTGTATCCAAATTTGGCATTTTATCTCTCTGACACTTTAAATGCCCGCAACTCCACTGCAAGTTAGTGGAGAAATTAAATGACTTCGATTTTTTAACGACGTTCCCTCTTTTCAGATAGCAAACTTGCCATGTAATAAGTGTTAATTAATTGAAGCAGAGTGTAATTATTGGGGTTCAGAGCTTTGGTCCTGCACCTGGAGTCTTGAGCACAATGCAGCAAAGCAGTCCAAGATGGGAGGCAGGTTGCTAAGCAGATCTGAGCAGTGCGGAAAGCAGGTGAATAGAGAGTTGTAGGCTTTAAATGTGTACGCTGATTTCCGATTGGGCATGATGGTGCATTTTATCAAATGACCTGTCTGTATAGTAGAGAGGATAGTTTTGAGCAGGGCTGACCATAGGGCGTTGCGCCAGTGCAGCTGGACCTGGCGCTGAGTTCTTCTTTGTGTAGAAATAACTTATGGGTTTAAAAGTAGGTGCTGCAGTGTTCCTTGTGTGTCCAACAGTTTTCAGGTAACAATAAAAACGTCAACATTACTCAGGTGGTTAATGTTTCTGCTGCTGGAGAGAGATCAGAGTTTTCCCTAATGGCTGTTTTGACTCATGGCAGAGTAGCGCTGAGTCTTAACATGCCTACTACAAGGAATGTGTACCAATCAGACCACAGAACCTTATTTAATGTGGATAGCTCAGCGGGTCACTGCTTTGTCACAGAGATCCTTCTGTTACTTGCAGTTCATGCGTTACAGTCGTAATATAGCACAGTGAGCTATGAACTGTTATCAAAGAGCTGCATGCTAACTGCATGGTATAGATTAGAAACGTATGTTTTTCCTCAGTCTTTCATTATCCTAATGCTGCTAAAAAGGGTTTGTTTGGGTAGAAATAAATTCTTACTTGTAAATCCAACCCCAACCACTGTGGTACATTTTAAATCCTGAGTGTTTCCTTCTCCACACCACTCTTAAAATATACAGCTTACAGGTATGGATGACTGGGAATCTTACACCTTGTAATCGTCATTGTTTTATATAACATTTCCTTTAGCCTGATTTACATATGTATGAATCATTGTCGCATTGTGTGTGATGTAAAGTGCTCTGACAACCTGTGCTGGTATAAGTAATGCAAAAATGCAAATGAAATGCATATCAGAGAGGGGCTATGGAGAGATGAACAACACTGTTGGAGGGTGGAAATAAAGGGAATCCATGTCGACTGAGATTTTTTGAGGTGGGGAGCGACAAAAACGATTGCCTCACCAGGCACCACCAGCGCTATAGCTGGCCCTAGTTTTGAGAATTTTTCATAAGTGCCAGCAGTTACTTACAGTGAGATAACTCAGTGCCTTATACCGTTTTCCTTCACTCTGTGTATCTGTGAAACTGCAATGTTGCCACAACCCAATCATAGCTCCTCTCTAGCCCTGCGCCCTGGATGTCAGAGTTCTATCCATGCAGGCCTGTTATAAACCCACTCTCAAATGCAAAAACAACAAGTGATGGACGGAATGCTGAACATTGTCAAACATTCACCCCCAGTCACAGATCTGGGTTTAATCCATCGTTTTTTTGCTGCCCATGCCATTCCAGTTTGGACCCAGCCATATGCAAATCAGTCTTGACCCTGTTCCCCATGGGAACAGTCCAGCCCGAACTGCTAGGCCAGGTCTTCCCTGGACTGGAAACAAGCATCCTGGGACCGGTTTCGGGGTTTCTCAGCCAACTAAGCACAACAAATGGAGTTATTTCTAACTGGTACACCAGTTACCAGTATTTCTAATTGGTACATCAGTTACCAGTAACTGGTACTGGAAGGTTTTAGAGGCCTTCTCAGGAGCATAACATGCTGTACTAATACCACAGTGCAATACAATTGCCAACCATAGGAGATCATTGCTGATTGTAAAATTAGGTACTGGGTACATGTATCTGGTTACTTGATTACTTAGGAAGTGGTGTGTTTTATGTGGTTTTCTCCCTGTGCTTTCTACCATATAGTATGTCATAGATCCATCTGCTCCTGGGAGACGACGCATAACTGGTGTATTAATAGATTTATCATCAGATAAATGAAGGCTTCCTGCAATAGCCTTGTAAAATCAATACAATCCGGCAGGTTGTTGTCTGGTTGTGACCATTATGAGGAATGAGGAGCAATCCCATTTGTGAGAGTGAACGCTTGCTTCAGGCCAAAATTCTGCCTAGTGTACAAAATATAGGCATTTGTTCCTGCTATTAGTGAATGGCAAACCTTGTGGGAACCTTGGGATTGGTTTGCCCCAACGCACCCTTTGCATATGCAGAAATGAGCAATAGCATGCACCGTTTGCATGTTAGTCCCCATTTCTGCATAGTTGGTTACAGATTGCATAGCTACTCATTTTTGCACTGTGGTTTGATGCATATTTGCAGGTGCGTAATTTGCCCCCGGATTTAGAGGCCCGATTGTGATCAGGTTCAAAGCGTGTTTCCCATTGGGATATCTGTAATAACAGAAACTACTGGCTTTTGTTGACATAAAGTGGGTTAATCCTCCAGTGGCACCATTGATGGCTGTATACCATTGAACAGGTGCACCAGAAGTGACATCATGAGATCACAATGGCGAACCCTTATTCCACCCTCGGCACCTCAACTTCCTCTCAGTTGTTGAAGGATGAGGAGAACCACAAGGAGCAGAAACTCCAAAAAGTCAACAAGGATCTGTGAGTCTTGTTTACTTTCTGATCCAGACAGTGGAAGCAACGGTAGGAAAGAACAGGCAACGGTAGCAACTGCTGCCCATAGTTACCCCTGGTTCATGCCCTTGCAAAGCCCTGACTTGTGAGCTGGAACATTCAACAGTATTGTTAACCAGGGATGCGAAAAAAAGGAAAAGTAGCAGGGTGAGAAAGGAGAGTGGATGGAAATATATGGAAATAAAAAGACAATTGATATATCCAAGCACAGCGCAGCAGGTGCATAGGTAGTCTGCAGGACTCCGAGTGGAGCAAGGGTGTGGGGGGGAAGGGGGGGGGGGGGGGCTCTGCAGCTCCCAACAGGAAAATGAACTTTTTTCCCTGGGGAGGAGATATTACATTTTGACGTTTTATCAGTTCGCTATGGAAACGTCATGCAAACTCACAAGATCTGTCACGTTTCATGGCTACTCAGGTAGACACCATAGCAGGGTGTGTCAGTGCTTCATTTGTGTTGGTCTCAGTACTGATTGTGAGGGCAGCTCATCAGCAGACTTTAACCAGCAAAACTGAACCAATTCAATTAAACTGCAGACATCCATTCACTGTAAGTGAATATAACGTTATTCTCCCAATGTTCGACAGATAAAGCATTAACACACAAAACAAGTCAAAACTCGTTCACCGAAGCTCTAAACAAAAAAGAAGGGAAATAAGCAATACAAACACTGCTTGGTGAAACTCCAAATACCCGGTAATCTGTGCCTAGCTAAACAGCATATAAATAAAATACAAGTAATTGACTCTATCTCCAGAAGCCGACTTTATAGGAGAACAAGTTAGCATTTCTCCCAACTCAATTTCAACCTAATTCTAGCGAGTCCTCATCTCCATGTAAATCCCCAGATCCACACTAGGTCAGTGTTGGGTTCATTGTGAACCCACATTAAATCCAGGACTGCATCTGATTCCGAATTCCAAGTGGGGTGCAGTTTTGCGCATTGACATAGGTTCTGCCCGGAGAAACTGGTCAGAAAGTTGGAAAGCTTATCTTTTTATAATTTGATAAACCCAAATCACACATTGTTATACACCTTGGGTTATAAATCTCTTAAATGGGATTTAAAAACGCCTAAGGGAAACACTGTGGTCATTCGGAATCTGCATTTTCCCGGTTATGATTCCACTTCTCAATAAGTCTGACACTGTCAGAAAGAGAGGCCATGTTTGGCCCAAATTTTGTCCGTCCAAGAGGCCATTCCTTCTTGCATTCTAAAATCAATAAGCCTCACAAGAGGATCTATCACTAACATTATGTTACATTGCCCATCCCCCCTTCCAGATAGGCTCAGAGTGTGCTAGCTGCTGTAAGGTCAGTCCTGAAACCTGCCCTTTCTCCCTTTGAGCCAGTACCTGCACTCGCTCAGTTACACTCCCAGTACCCTGGCGATCGTCTTCAAGGGTGTTCTTCATTGATACCAGTATAGAGGTGGCATTATTGACCTTTGCTCCATGCGCCAACCCAGTATTTTTGCAGCATTCACCCATCATTGCTTGGGGGCCTGTGATGGCCTATGCTTGAGGTGGAGGTGGCACGCTGACCACTTCTCTTTCTGGTCCCACAGGGGTGATGTCATGGGTGCCGAGGGGGCAGGTTTCCTCCTTATCTGTGCCTGCCTGGGTGTCTCTGTCATCTGTGTGGACAAGAATGGATTGGTATAATCATAGATATATGGTAACTAACAGTTAATGCAGTTTACTTGAGTACTCTGGCATGATACTGTATGGCACTTCTGTTTGTATGAAGTTACATATAAGTATATCTTTGAAATGGGAAACGCACTATTAGATCAGGGCTCTGTCCATCCTGTCCAGTTGTAAAGCTGCTATCCTTTGACTTGTAGTACTGAATAAATAATGGTACAGACAGGATTGAAGGAATAGAACCAGAACTGAGTTACTTTCTGGCATTTAGGTATGGATAACTTTGAAACTCAGTTCAATTCAATAATATATTTTGTGCATATTTATCATTTTTACTTGTGTTTCTCATCCGTACTGTCAGAGTCACAGCTAGCGCTACACGGCCCTGCGTTGCATTTTGTGGCTATTTTCAATAACTACTTGCAGTATGAGGACTTCCACACTATGTAAGTCTGGTTGTTTGTGTATTGGTTGTGAGCGGGGACTTACCCACTGAGGCACTCAAAAAAGCAATATCTGCTGAGCTGTCGGTTGCAGTCAGTCCTCACACTCCTTCTGGCATCAGGGAGCTCTCCACCATGTGTTTCGCAAGTGTGGCCTTTTTTCCCGCAATTTGGGTCTCGGCTGCTCGCAAATGCCTCATACAGATGACCAATTCGTCTTTTTTGTGTTTCAGGACCAGATGTCCAACAACCTTTTATGGAGCTCTGCTATAGTACTTTGATCGTTTCCGATAGCTGTGGTACTTTCTGGCTTCCATAACAGATCGTTTTCTTGTTGGATTTAGTCATTTTTCGTGCTGTTTTACCAAGGGGTTGGTCATGTTCCAGCGAAACTTTCTGAAGGAGTATGTCCAAACCCTTGTCAGGAACCCGTTTTTCATGCCTTCACCTGCAGTTCTGGTCTAATTGCCTCGTTACATTGTAGAGAGTATCTATACATATCAGTAAATACATATGTAGTTTCAATATTTTGTAAAAGCAATTTGAAAGACAGGATACATTTTTTCAGATCATGCCCTACACATAGATTTTAGCTCTTATCCGAAAAATTGTCAGTTATTACAAACGATGGTGCAAGTTTTTAGCTAATCACGTGGAAGTTCGTGTTCTGCTTTGTCAAAATTATTTTGAACAAAAATGTTTTTTCTAGAAATAGAGATACTACTGCCAGATTAATAAAAGAATGTGGGATTGCGCTTCGTTGTAAGCATGTGAGTGGAGATTATCATCTGTTTAATAAACTAAAGATGAAGTGGGGGAAGGAGATTTTTACTAGTGGTGTCCCGTCCCAGAATATTTAGGAATGGTATAAAGACAAGAAGTTGTCTCAGGTGTTCGGACCAAGAGGGGGACATCCATACATCTGTCTCCTGGCCTAGAAGATGTGGTGCGTGTCTCCGGAAGGATGGGAGGCAGGGAGGTTCTGGCGATACTGCAGGTCAGGAGGGCGAGACAACATTCGGTTTAGCACAGGATAGTATTGCGGGTGATCAGTGAGTTCCCTCCATTATCTTTTCACAGGGGGATAGTGTCACCGCTAGGTTCCTCAGCAAGGGCAGCCTAGAACCTTTCTCAATCCCAGCAATGCCATGTTTTCAAAAGACCCTACTTTCTTCCCTTTCCAGGGCTTTGCTTTCGGCCTGGGCCCCATGCAGGACCCCCGAACTCCATATTTCAATGGTAGGTGGGAAAGAAAAGTTTCCATCTGTGAGTAATTACCCTTTTCTCCACAATGATGTCTGTTGAGAACCAGGAAACGGGCCATGGCCTTACGCTT
Source organism: Pleurodeles waltl (assembly GCF_031143425.1). Lineage (NCBI taxonomy): Eukaryota > Metazoa > Chordata > Amphibia > Caudata > Salamandridae > Pleurodeles > Pleurodeles waltl. The sequence continues at coordinate 178,673,764 of NC_090437.1, forward strand.
GTTTGGGTGTTGAAATATCCCAAGTGCGCATACCACTCAAGTGGGAAGCAAGATTATATTGGTGCAGATGGCAAAGGTTCTTCTGCAAATTAGTTCTCAATAGGAAGAGAGAGATAAGCAACTCCATAGCATATGGTAGACGTCTACGGCTTTTAGAGTGCAGGGCAGACAGAAATATTCTGGAAGTTGATTTGGGGGAATGGCAAGCCCTTCTTAAAACAAAGAACTAGATCATTTTGGACCTGGTGTTACAATAGACGGTACATGAATACTCCAGTGCCCTTGCCCACTTCTTTTCATGTGGATTTCTTCCAGTCTCAGCCTACCAAACGTCTTGTTATTGCTGGTAAGGGGAACATTGCAATTTATATAGCCAGCTAATATAGTGATCTGCCAGTTCCTGTTGTACATAACAATTTAGTTGATTGATGTTTGTCTAGCTCAGGCCAATGATCTCCCACCTAGTACACAGAATATGCTAAATTAGACCATAAGTCAGGAACTGTCCTCTGTGGAGCATGTGTTGGTCTTGCAGGGACTGTAAGGGCTGAAGGTTACCATCCTGAAATTAATTGCCCAGGGTATCGAAGCCCCCTACTTCCCAATGTGAAAATCTTCTCTGATCAAGGAAGGAGTGATGTCCTGAAAGCTCAATAGCGGGAAGTTGGGCACATATAGGTAGTGCAAATTGTGGTCAGCTGGAGTCAAGTCAGACAGCAATGCACAACCCAAACTAATTTTGGGAATTCCCTTGCAGGTCCAGTACTGGGGAGAATTCAATTATAATGTCTGCATAATCATAATGGCAAACCAATCCGACCTGCCTCTTCCAGAGCCCTACCTGACAGCCACATGGCCATCCATTGCAGATGGGCCAACAAATAGGCCTCAAATGTTGGTGCCCTTATGGCCCCCTGATCAGTTTGGCGCTTCAGTATGGCCAGGGAAACCCTACAGCATCCACCATACCTTATTAAATGTCCTAAGTGGACATCTAAGTCTCAAAAGAACTGCTGGCTCAAGTAAATTGGGAGATTAGCAAAATAGTACAGGCGCTTTGGTAGCATCACCATGTTAGAGATGGTGGCGCGCCCCATGACAAAGTGCAGTAGTGTCCTCCAGAAGTCAATCTGGGATCTAAGTTAGGTCATGGCCCTCACCAAATTCCTTTCGCAGAGGTCGTTGTTGTTATGAAATATGTTTAAACTTAGGTTTCAACTGGTGTTGCCCTAGCAACCTTTTAACTCATCCCTTAAAAGTGCTACCAAAGGGGAGGTATTGTGACAAAAAGGGAACAAGCATAACATTAACCAACAGCCCTTTGACCCTCCCAAATTCATCCAACATGTGAATTATCGCTCCAAGATCTGACTGAGAATATTTTAAATAAAGGAGGACACCATCTGCATATAGGGAAATCACATAGATTCCACCCAGTAGGGGTATGCCCCAGCCTCATCCCTCCTACCGCATGAGGACCGCAAGTGGTTCCATAGCTAGCATGAAGTTGGGGGAAAGGGTGAGATTGGGCACCCATGTCTGGTTCTCCTGCCAACAGTAATCAGCTCATAGATACATTTGCCCAATCTGACTCTAGCCACAGGAGTGGTATAGAACAATTGTACCTGTTAACTTGTGGCCAAAGCCAAACTTTCTCAGTACGTAAAAGAAGTAATTCCATTTAAGCATGTCGATCACTTTCTCCAAGTTCAGGATAAGGGATGCTGCATGCATTCATTTGCCCAGGGCTGATATCATAGCTTTATACAGTCTCCTGATGTTGCTGAAAGTGCTTCTTTGTGGTACAAAGCCATTGTGACCGGTATTAACTAAATTAAGTTCTTATGAGTATCTTAGATTTTGTGTTTGAAAAGGAAATTAGCCTGTAAGAGGCCAGATCAACTAGGTGCTTTTTGGGGTTTGAATATGGAGACTAAAGAGGGTCTCAGGTTTTCCAAGTGGTGGTCACAATTTGGACTTCCTCCAAATCACTATTTTGATATTCCTTATTTAGCAGTTGTGACTATTACTGAATTCCTATTTTGTAAGCTCATGTATAATTTCATACTGTCAGAACCCTGTTCAGAGGGCCATGGGGCAGCAGGAGCTACTGGGCAGAACATTGGTAGTTGAGGTCTTTTACTCCTGATGTACCAGGACCGACCTGCTATGGGTCCTAAGCAACTGGGCCAACTACCCCTTAAGCACTGGACTCTCAGTGGTGGCGTGGGTCGAGCTTCTGAATGCTTTTTTTTGGGGGGGGGTCATACGTGGGTGAACACAGGCTTCCAGCTCAAACTTTTTTCAGCAGCAGAAATAAATGATTCACATGCAATATACACAGTCCCCTCAAGTCAGGGCTCTAGCTTTTTAATAGATGGGTTCCTGAGTCTTACTCCCCTCTCTCTATCAGTACTAGTTATTCCCAATTCACTAAAGGTGACATTCAGGTTAAGCCCCACTAGTAGTCCGAGTCTTAGGAGTCCCACTCCAAATCCTTATTAAAGTTAACATGGTCCTACACTGAAGGGCTGAACTGCCAGCCAAGTTACCCGGGGCCATCTGGCCCATAAATCAAACATCAACCATGCCAGCAGCACCTGCACGACCGGAGTCTCCGAATGGACCCCCTTCACAGGCACTGGAGCTGCAGTGGCTGTCTCAGATATCTTCAAACGTGGCCCTGAAGTGGCGGTGATTGGGTGTCCTTGAGTTCCTCAGAAGGTATCATGTGGAGGCTGCAGCCAGGGTGATCCTCGATTCTCTCCCGATTCTGGTAAGTTTCCTGGGATCCTCCACACAGATGATTGGGGGTTGGGAGTGGAGGGAGATTCAGTGATCTGGGTGCTGGTCCTCAGTTGAGTCATCACAGTGGCCACCTCCTCTCAATGACAATCTCGACCAGACCACACTTCTTACCTTTTTCCGGAGGCCCCTGGTATACGGGTCACCACCATCACTCTGTACATGGCCTTTGGCCTGATCAGCACAGCAGCTATCATCACAGCTGCCCCACCTGGCATATGGGGTCTCTGACTTCACTCCACACACGGGCTTAGGCCCAATTGGCACAGCAGTAATCTTAATGGTGGCCCCACCTGTCGAACAGGATCGCAGACTTTAAATGGCAAAAGACGTAATCGGTGCATCAAAATTCATGACTCATGTTACAGCAGACCTCTTCTGGAATATGGGGGTCACTGACTTTAACCAGCACGCAGACAACAACCTGATTGGTGCAGTAGTCGTCTCCTCTCACCGCGCTACCGGTATCCAATCGCAAGGATCCTCCATTGGACCCTGCTTCCTCCTATGCTCTCCTCTTCCTTATAGGGCACATTGGACTTTGCAAACAGGTAGGCACTAGTGCTTCAGGCTCCAGGGACAGATGATCTTGGATTCCCTGATTGATGTCCTCTCACCCAGCTAGGAGACTGGCAAGCCTTGGCCCTCAGTCCTGTTTACCGGCAGAAGTTTTGCAGAGCTGTTCCTCCCCACACAGCCCAACAGGTTGCTTGAAAGTTAACATTTTTGGGGGCCTTGCGCTCCCCTTATACTCCATTTCCAGACATCAAATGTGAGTTAGAATCTGAATCGTTGAAGTGTATGTTGGGGGTCTGCTTTCTTTTGAAGTGCCTTCTCCTCTGCCCTGCTATTCCTCCAAAAAGCAGCCTGACGCAGTAGGAGCAACTTCAGATCAATAGAACACAGGTCATGGGAGTGACTAGAGGTCCACACCTGGATGTCAGCCACTTTGATATGTGTAGCAAGAGGTTACCCTAGGACCTCAGTCCTGCTCTTTATGTTTTTTATCAGCCTCATCTTCTTCGTGAGATGTCACCTGGCCCCTTCCCAAGGATGTCGCTCTGAATCAAAGAGCACCTTTGAAGTGTACTGAAGAGCACATCTCTCCATTCTTCCGATGTTTACCACCTAGCTTACAGGAATGCAGCAATCCACAAATCTGTCTTGTGGGATTACTGTCTCTCCTCATTTGCATTCAGTTAGACCTGGGGCTCCTAATGTGAAACCCAGAATCTTCCATGTCATTGTATGTAAGGAAATGCCTGTTGTTGCATGTTCACCCCTCCACTTTTAGACTGATGCTGCTGGTCTTCGACTCTGATACTGCATGGGGTCCTGCTAGCCAGACCTCAGTGTCAGTGTTCTAACCCCTTAGAAAATATATGTTGGGTTGACTATGCCCAATAGGCAAGTACCGACATACTTATAAATCCCCAGGGCATGTAAGACCTGAGTGTGACAAAGGACCAAATGGCTCACAGCCTGCCACGGCAGAGTGGAAGGGGACTGTTTACACTGCTATTTTGACTTTGCCAATTAAACTAATGGCAAAGCCACCACTTCCCTTAACCTTAAGGAAGGCCAACGGAGCCCTATAACAGGGAGCTATATATTGGTAAGTAAGACATATCTTTCTCACATGTCCTAAAAGTAACACTTCGAAATTCTCATTTTGCTAGGGAAAGTTAGTAGCCTCATTGGTTGAATGGAACTACCTATGTGGGTACTGTAAGGTATCAAATTATTTGTGGCAATAAGTCTGATCTGTCCCCAGGTTGAATTTAAGATCACAATTAAAGCTCTGCTGCTTTTTGAAAGTTGACACTCTGTGCGCCAACTAGTCCAGTGGTCTCACATAGGTCCTGACCGATAGACAGCTTTCTATCTACCTTGGGAGATGTGTAAACAACTCCCAAGCTTAGGATCAAAGGCGGTTGCAGCAGAGCAAGGTGTTCCCTCCTCTCCCAGGGTGGCCATTCAGGATGCTAGCCCAAAGGATGAGCTGCAAAGGGGCACCACCCTTCAAGGTCAAATGGTGATAACAATCCTGAGCAAGTCGCCTTTTATGCATGTAGACAAGTTGGAGACAGGGACAGAAAGGAAAGTCAAGTGCCCAAACTGGTTTTCCAGTGGTCGGGTAGCCCTCAGCTAGCCATACATCTAGGTTGGGCTACCAAGCTTCTGACGACCGAAGAGGGATCTGATATCTTGACAGTGGCTAGAATAGTGCACTCTGGGATAGCCAGATGCCACACAATGCAGGAAATGTCACCAGAAAGGAAGGGACCTAGTAGTCCATTGCACTTTGGGATAGTAAAGTTTGGACTGTGCCTGTGGTTACTGGCTTGGGGAAAAGCTGATTCCTGGCCCCAGAGTAGTGACTCCAAGGATCAGTTGGTTGATCCCCTGGAACCAGCTCCAGGGACAAAAGAGCTGAAGAAGCCCAAACCTGCAAGTTGGTAGCCACTGTAGTAGTTTTGCCATTACCTGCCCACCCGAGCCAGAAGTGGCCAATCCTTGATGGCCAAAAGGTGCACCTGAGTCTGTTGGACCTTAGAGTACCATCAGAGTCTAGATTCTCCAACTAGGAAGGACACTAACTCCCACCAAAGGATTTTGCCCCCGTCGACCACTCCTCACCCACAATATCCTTGAACATCTTTTCATCCTGTCTCATCAGCATCAGGACTGCTCCATTAAAGTCAATGGTGGTTGTCCTGTAAAGTTTTAAACTCGACCTCAAAATGCCCTGGTGGCCAGGTAACTGTCCAAAGTATCCTCTCTGCCCCCCTAGACCTCCATCCTATCAGATTTCCTATTTTGTTGTTTGAAACTGCTTACACTAAGTGCATTTGTTGCGCCTTGCTGCTTGAAGTCACAACTACCCAGGGTTAAGCCAAAGATGATAAAATGAGCCTGGCTGGACCCAAGACAGTTTTTTCAAGTGTATTCCACGATAAGGCTTCCCAGCCATACCATATAATACACCCAGATCCTCACATTGTATCATTCACAGGCAAAATGCACTCAGCACATGCAAATAACACACACACACACCGCACAGCAGTACATCTCACATTTATTGTACCATTCACAGGCACACATTTACCCAGCACATGTATATAACACATGCGCTGTACAGTACTGCATCACCCCTGTATTGTACCACTACACAGCAGTGGGACCTTTGAACAAGTGAGCCTGTAGGCCTCACTCCTGCGACACACATTAACGAGGACCTGTTTACTCCTACTGATCACTACAGGGTATGCTGCCACCACCGTGCTCATGCTGGTTAACTCTTGGTGAATGTGGTAGCCTTTCAATACTATGAGGGTAGAACTTTGGGCAACACTCCAGGTCCAAAAAAGACTGCAGTCCTTGAGAAAGGCCTGTCATTGCACTCACGCATAATACGTGTTTCACTGTGACAACAAAAATCAGCTTCTGGGACCTAGATGTCATTACAGTTGGGGCACTCAGAGCAGACGTCCATCACCATAAAATGGACTTTCTGAACCAGAACACATGGTTTTGCAATTTGTAAACGCTGATTCTTGAATGTGTAGGTTCATACATCATGCCCCTAATATTCATAATTCGTTTTTTATTTAGCAGTTATACCTAAAGCTCTTTACAAAACATTTTTATGTGCAGCTACATTGCACAACTGAAACAGGTCATTTATTTCAATCTTTGAACGATGAACGGCTGATTCACCACCAACTCTACCGGCGCAGCTGTTGATAGATCTTGAAAGGGAGTACTCAACTCACTGAGCTATGAACATGCTTACTCAATGAGCTATGGTCACCATAGTGTGCTGTGAGATCCTGCCACAATCCAGCACAATTTATTTTTGCCTGTAAGTCCAGGAGCTGAGTTTTTCCGTCATCTATCCAAGAATACGGCAAAGATTCATCCTTTCCAGACATTTTGGACGTTTTTTGGCGCCTCTGAACACCAGTGCTTACATGTGCGACTTTTACAACCGCCAGTGCGTTTAATGGCAATGTAAAACACATCTGGCGTTAACTGTGCCCCTTACACAATATACGTCATCTTTATTTGCTTTTCCTTTATTGTGTGCACGTGGCCACGTGTGCGCTGCACTATGCCCATCACCACCTCGGATTGGCACATTTTATTTGATTTTTTCTGGTGCTGCATTCTTTTGTGTTGGTGCACCGTTCTCCATGGATCACTCTGGTTCTAACTTAGGAGAGTGAGATTCCATGGGAGGAGTTTTTACTCTAGTGGAAACTTGGCCTGGCAAGAATGTACTCGGAGGTCAAAAAGAGTATTGACAAGCACTGGCAAAACCAACAGGTCTTGCCTTTTGAGCCTATTGGCTTTGGGAATGTTATTTGCTGATACTGTGCAGCACCGACATACAGCATTTTTGCCAGTGCTATGTAGCTTTGGTCAAAATAATGCAGGAGCAGGTGGTGGTGGAGAAGCAACACAGAGCGTGGGAGGTGTGAGGGGGGTTTGCACAGGGTAGAAGCAGAGGAGGAACGGATCAAGTTGGATCGCAGGGGGCTAGTGGGTGGAAGCACACACATGAGAGAGCAGCCTGGAGCACAGGGGTGTTTTGCAGGTGGATAAGTACACACTCAGAGAGCAACATGGAGCACTGATGAACACAGGGAGTTTAGCATGGGGGAAGCACACAAGGGAGAGATCAGATAGGACCTCAGAGGAAGTTTTGCGGGGGTAAGTACATGAAAGAAGCAGCAACAAGGAGCCTCGGGGAGTGGGTAAGAGTGTGAGGTGGGGTGGAATATACACAGGGGAAAGCAAACAAAGGAGAACACAACATAGAGCATGGCGTGCGTTTTATTTTTAGGTGGAGAGCCTCATGAAGGAGAGATCAACATGGAGTGCGAAGGCACAGGGAGTGCTTTGCTGGAGGAGCACACAAGGGAGAGAGTAGCAGCGTAAGGTGTTGGGGTTGTTTGCGTGTTGGGAGAAGTATACAAGGGAGAAAGAAACATGGAACCGGGTGAAAACACATGCACTCTTTCAGAGTGCTTAACCAAGAAGTAAAAAGTAGATTCCCAGATTTGAACACTGGGAGACTACAAGTCTGCCATTCAAAAGAATTGTAAAGAGGATGCGCTTCAGTGAAGGGACAAACACGAGATGGACAAGATGGGATGGGAAAAGACTTTTAATATGAGTGCCAGTAATGCCAACCAATGGCTAGCCACATATGTATTGTAAGCATACTATTTTTGGTAAGCCCACAGAAGCTAAAGTAAACGTTATTTTTAGTTGAATATTTGCTGTCATTTGAGAGCCAATCAATCACATTCTCCTAATTGATCTGGCTTGTACATTTTCATATGCATTTTTGTGCCTTTTATCCGGAATTTATGTATATGAGTGTAACAAGAGCAATTGGATTCACATGTTAAATTGAGCAGTTTTAAGTTATAAATATGCTCCTAGTTTTTCAGGTGTTTATGATTTTTACATATAAATGCAGATGTAACAAATCTGTATTCATTTCTGTATTTTTTTATAAGAGCAGACAAACGCATAAAATACTGTATATCTTCTATGAGTGTCCCTTAATGCTGTTACTCATGACTTCCAGAACAATTCCTGTGGATATTGACAGTATAGGGAATAGCCTGGGACATGGCCTATATTCCCTTGTGAAGCTTAACTATCTGCACATGGGTTGTAGTCGAGTTTGAGAAATTGAGATATAAAAATTATCATACTCAAAATATCAAGGACCAAAATATTGAGGAGGTAAGTATATAGAGGAGCTAAGTATAGATTTAATTATAATAACTCCACATCTATGTATCTTGAATTTGCATATCCTTAAGGTACATTTATGTGTGGATTAAAGCAACGGAGTAAAATATAGTAAGAACGTAAATTAAAGTGAAATATACACGTTGGGTAAAGTATTGGATAAAGTAAATTAGTATAGTAAACGTATTCCTACCAACCTTCACTGGAATCTCGATATTCCAAACTTGAGACTCCCTACCTGCATTCTGTAGGTGTGCATATGTGCTAGCATTACACTGGTTTTAATTTCAGTTGAGTTTACTATTTATTGCGTCTGGCTACTTTGTACACTGAAATCCTACAGACATCGAAGTGTGTGCACGGATTGATCAGTTAAATACGTTTGGAAATATACTACTTTCAAATTCGTTGTTTCACTATCCAAAAATAAATGTGGGTGAATACCAATACTATAAAAATAGGAATAGCTAGTCACAAATGTAAAAAAAACATTAAAAATGTATTCATATCACAGCTCAACCTAGGGGTTTCCAGACATTTGCATAAAAGAGGATGGTTGTGGAGGTAAAGGGAGAAAAAGAAAGGAGCCAGTGATGAATGGAGGAGAGGGGTGAGAAGAAGAGAATAGAAAGAAAGCATGTGAGAACTGGAGAAAAAAGGGATTCATAAAGAGGAAAGAACAGGAACATGGCATGTGTGTATAGAATGGGTGTGAAAGGATGAGGAAAAACAAAGAGATTGTGAGGAAGGATGAAACAGAGGGGAGGGACTGGGAACTGAATGGAATAGAGAGACTGATAGGAGGTAACAAAAAAAGGAGTCTGGAATGGAAGTATATGGTAAGAATAAAAGGACAGAAAGTGAGGTTGTGAGAAATAGAGGAACGGGATTAGAAGAGAAGAGAGATGGAGCATGTGAGGAAAGCGGGACATAGTGGAAAAAGAGGGGAAGCAAAAGAGTGTGTGAAGAATTGAAAAGGCTGTGATGATGCAGATGATGAGATCATATTTAAAAAATAATTAGTGATTCTACAATATTTTCACAAGGTGATGGGTAATTAATTGTTTTACTTCATCAGTCCTAAAATTATATCATCTCTGTTTATTAACTGGTAAGTTTTGAGTCATTTTTAAGTTGATCGCACAAACGCAGTGACCTGTTGTAAGTGTTGCGAGCTTCTAAACACGTCCAACCCTCGCCTACCACTTTACTCATTTGTGGGCCTGCCTTTCAAAAAATCACTTGATGTCGTTGGTAAATGCTTTACACTTTTCCCGCGTTGAGGCTGTTTTTGTCACGCCTTGCAGACTGCCCCTGTTACATGGATTATTGCATGATCGCGATATACTTCAGCGTGAGCAAACTATTTCTTTTGTCTCTTCCGTTCATGCTGCATTGCAGCCATGTCACTCACAGCACGAGCAGGCACAACAGCGCAAACTCGATTGGCGGTATTGGAGCGCTGGTCACATTGTTCACAGTTACCTAATCAGAGACATCTCTTGTGGCTCTCCCCCCTTAAAACACTTGAAATTGGTGAATGCGTTATGTAAAACAGAAATCCTCAAAGGGAAAGCGGATCACCTGGCACAGCAGAAGAGCCGATACTACAATATTCACTGCACTCCGGAAAACTTGACCCATAATGCTTTGCAGGGCATTACTTTTACAAAACATTTTTGCTCATAACTCAGCCTATGGTGGTCCTAGGACAATGGGACCACCTTCAAAATGCTTTTTCTCTGTACATCATCTCTAGATTCCCACACTAAGTTAGTGGGGACCCCAAAATAATAACCCCTCCCACTATGCAGTGTCTTTTAAGCTTTCTTCTGGCTAGATCTTTTGTTTTATAGCTGGGAGAAGTTTTGTTTTAAAGGTCTTGTTTGTAATATCATTGCAGTAGGCTTGCTAGCCCTAAAAATGTCATCTAGGGGCTAAGTATATGGTTACACTGCATTACTTTCTCCTGTTTTTCTCATGGGATTTTCTCCTCTAGGGGCTAACAATGTTGTTACCTGACCATGTTTCTTACAAATTATATTTTTTTTATGGTGCTCTCTAGGGGCTGTTTGTAGCATTACAGTCTAATACCAAATGTTTATTTCTGATAAAGTTTTATACGGTAATTGTTTATGTTTTAATAAATCTCTCTTTTTCACAAGTATGACAACGATTCTGGACAACTTAACTTCCTTATTACACTATGACTGTTTGAACACTCTTGACATGTTCTATTCTCTTCTGTGAATGTCTTGTGTCTTTTGGGGGGGAATTGTATTAGCCAGCCAGCCATTCTGATGATGGGGTGGTGAAAGTGGTATTCTATTGGAATTAGCATGGCAGATTTAAATTAGAATGTTAAATGGCAACATTTTCATTTTTTTGCTGCAGATAGAGGAAGAAGATAAATGGAAGTGCTTTAGTTATATACAGGGTCACTGGAATTGTATGGCAGGAAAAGACGAAATTATGAGGCAGGGTTGACCAATTTATGTGTCAAGAAAAGTCCAGTTATGAATTTACAATGCCAATAGCTCTAACTCAAGCAAATATGAGACCTATTGCATTGTAAATGCTTGTTGGTAGGAGCTAACAGCTATTTTGAGAAGAAAACAGGTCAGACCCGAACGTTAGCAGAACTCATCAGCAGAAGGAGAGTCAACCCTCAACTGTGGCCTCTTGAAGAATGGAGTGGAAGACTGTTTTAAGTGTATAAAATGGTGTCAGTAGACTGACGAGGCCATGCCCAAGGTTATTTAACTGGGGTATTGCCAATGAAGCTTGCCCACAGGGCTGTTTCAAGTTAGTCTCTGGCACGTCAGAGTGCATAGAAAGTGCCATGCCAATGGAGCAAATTATGCATGGACAAAACGTGGTGTCTGGAAAAACAGAGCAAAGGGACCCAAACAACATCACAGTGTATGGTTTCCTAGCTTAGACATTACGACATTCATTGTTGGAGTGTTCTTGTTTGCCTGTCTGCCTCATTGTTGCGGCATACACTTGAGAGCAATGTTCCAGATGTAGATTTGTTCTGGTAAGTCTGAATACAATTATCTGGGGTGTTCTGAGGACCCATTGCTTGCAGAAGAATAAGTTGACTAAAGAAAAAGGTGTCTTTTGGAGACGCTTAACAAGGTGCTAACAATTTCACCCCCTCACCATGCTGCTTTTCAAAGTATAGCATTCAGTGCAACCTTTTCTTCTCTGTGTTTCTCTTTGCAACAAAGAAGACCACCATTTTATTTTTACATATACCAGGGAGTGGGCCAGCGTGTAACAGTGCGGCAATATTCATCACTAGTGGGCATTGATAGGTTAATGGGTCACAGCCCTTCATCAATTAGTCAGTTGGGAGATTCAGTCATATTTTGGATCAATCCTCAGAGTAGTCATTCAGTGGTTGAGTTGTCAGTCACCATGAGTGGCTGCCTATCACGTCTGAATTAGGAAATGGCAATCCTAGAGAGACAAAGAAGTAATCTTGAGTGCACCGTTTACACCAGCCCCACAGAGAGCTGTTGTGTGCAGCACAAGTGGTGAGGCTCAGTAGGGTAGAAGTGCAGCACCTGCATATAGATGGTGACTGCAGCTCATTCGACCCCCATAGTAATCAACGGGTATAAGCTCAAGCTATGATGGCTACCCTGAGCTCAGTAGAATGAGTGTCCCACTCCAAAGAAGCTCATGGGACACCACTGTGTCCCTGAAGAATATATATATATATATATATATATATATATATATATATATATATATATATATATATATATATATATATATATATATATATATTAATATATATATGTACAGTTCCTGCTGTTCTTCCTGATTGTGCCTTGCGGAGTTGGTGCACAGCTATGGGCGCAGGACCTGTAATAAATCCAAAAGACGACTCAGTTAACAAACGGCACTCCAAGCAGCTTTGATGTTTACTTAAGGCTTATACAATCTTTTACAAAGTAACAAAGTATCAGCTTGCAAATAGCAATGCTTTTAAACCTATATGGTCTTTTTCATTGGCCCAAATCATTACAGAAGCCCCCCCTCCCATAGAAAATATACCAATAACCATCATGGACATGAAAGAAATCCTCAATACATCCAAACACATACACGTAAATATCCCAGAATCAATAAATGAGACAACAGTTATCTTGACCGTTATTCTCAAACATTCTACATTGAAATTCTATTACCAAAACAATAAATTCAATGTACGTTAAACTAATTTAACAAACCCTGTGGTATGGTTTCATTAACCCACCCATAGGTGGCCACAAAATAATAGGTCCCCTCTTTTTATTTTTTTGTGTTTTGTGTTTTTATATAGATTTTTACACCTCTGATCATGTCCTTTTTCATACCTGGAGTATCGGCCAATATTGAAAAGCCAGACAAAATTGTAGAACCCTAATGGCTCAATTACATCAATAACCAAACATAACCTTATCCATACGCTGTCAAAATGATCCAATATGCACATAAAGTTCCTTGTCCTGATTTAATCCCCACAGGTGTCTACTATTTAATCAAATTATGTATTCAGATTCCATCCTTCTGAGTCTACGCTCCCTATCACCCCCCCCCCTCGGGGTTAGTAACACCCTATCTATACCAAAAAATGACATTTCATCAAACTTTCCTTTATTCACCAAATTACAATGGCGGGCCACCGGGTAAGTTACATCATTATTCTTGATGGCGTGCCAAAGTTTTAAGATCTGTTTTTTAAGAGTGAAAATCGTGCTTCCCAATACCAAGTGTTTAGGAAGGTAAACAGGCCTTTCTGACTCACACAGCTCAAAGGGAGCTTTTGAAAAAAACTAAGGCCCATATTTAAGAGAAAGTGGCGCATAGGAGCCAAGGCGCCACATTTCTGCACCACCCCTTACCAGCACCCAATGACACCATGGTTGTTCCGTATTTAAATACGGCACACCATGGCGGTCATTAACACAATAGCATCAACATTTTTGATGCTATTGTGGCGCTTTTGACACTAGTGTAGCAAAGTGCAAGGAGACCATAGGTTTCTAGGGCAGCGTCATTTTAACGCCTGCTCTGAGCAGGCATTAAAAATGATGCCAAAAATGTCACAGTGAAATCTATTAAGTTTTACTGCACCATTTTGGCAGGCTTCCTAGCGCCGGAATGCCCCCTTTTGCATACATTATGCCTGGCCTAGGCATAGTGTAGTGCAAGGGTTTACTAAGAGGCCCAATACATGCATTGGGCCACTTTGTAAATATGGAGTGGGGAAAAAGCCACTTTAGCACCGCCTTATCATAAAAAAATGACACTATGGTGGCTCTAAGGTGGCGATAGGGGCTCTTGAATATGCCCTTAAGTTCAAAACACCACTCCATGAACATGGAATTGGGCCTGTTATGAGCCCTTTGCCTTCTCTGTAAATTGAGTTACCCCTGTCTTTCACATACAATTGGCTGACCATGACATACAGCCAGAGGAATGTGCTGTACGTTCTGCTACCCACTCACAATGATTTCTGTAACTTCCATTATGCTATTTCCCTGTTACTTTTGGGGTATCCTAGCACCTTACCACTGAGGTTTCAGCACCAGGATTAACCTGTTCTTCCAGTAGCTAGAGGCGCCCTCTTGTCTACATAAACTGTCTGTGGTGCACCTTACTGATGCGCAGATTGACCCAGAAAGTATCAGTGCCTGGAATGTAATAATCTTGGAGGGTGCGATTCACAAAATAGAAGGGCAGAAATCAAAAAGCTACACACCGAGGCCCAATGGGCCTGGCCCATACTCACTGAGTACATTTCTGATTTTTCACAGGAATTTGAGGGGTGTGTCTGGGGAAGTGAAACTGTCACAGTTTTGGTGGTGCGCTCAGATGCTTCACATTTCATGCATGTGGAATTATATATCTGTACATTTTTTCAAATGAAAACCCCATGTTAAACTGAATTTTTCGGTTTGTAACTAATTTTGTTTCTTTATAGGAGAAGCAAATTTCCCTATTGAGAACACATACCGCCACCTTTTTGCTTGTTTCCTCTGCACTCCCAGACTTAAAACGGATTTACTTCTGCACTTAACAGGAGTAAATCTTCAGTGACTTTCAGGGTGGAAAACTACTTTCAGATAGTTATCAAATAACCATAAAAACCTAAAATGTTTGCTAATGTTTACCACCTTTAGCGGGTGAGGGTTCGCTTGCAAGGTTTACAAACCCACACACAGGAGCAGCTTTGATGTCACTATAATTCCACAGTAAAGAGACTCCTTCTGAAACACCACGGACTCGGAGAACAAACCCGCAGTGATGTACCTTATGTGGGCGTCATAGGCTGCAAAGTATAGCTCACATGACCACACACATGGCGTCTCACTAAGCAATGGCAAATCTGTGGACATTGTGCGGTGATGTCTTACTACCAGAAGCCCATTTCAAAGAAATGGTGAAATAAAGTAACTTTGATACACTATCTTTAAGGAAGCCGATTTTTCTCCCAGAGTGTGAAAACTCATCATAAAATACTGCTGCAGGTGTGTGCCTCTGTGAAACTAGACTATCGAGACCAGAAGAAACACTTACCTGTTGTTTACTGAGAGCCAAACATTTGGGCCCATATTTATACTTTTTTGCACCGCATTTGCTTCTTTTTTTTTACGCAAATGCGGCGCAAAATTAACTCCATATTTATATTTTGACATTAGACATGTCTAACATCAAAATATTGGAGGTTGCACAATTTTTTAGATGTTTGCACCTACCTTGCGTCAATGAGATGTTAGGGAGGCGTTCCCATCTAAAAAATGGTGCTATCCCCATAGCCCCATATTTATCCCCCTGCTAAAATGACGCAGGGGTGGGAGGAAGGGCCAATAACTATGCTTGCTTTGCACCATTATTTAGCGCCTGGGTCAGACCAGGTGTTAGGGGACCTGTGGACCCATTTCCATGGTCAAATACCATGGAATGGGTCCACAGGTGCCCTCCCCAAGCCATTGGAACACCCCCAACCTCACCAGAGGGACACTGGAGGATGGGGACCCCAACCCAAGTAAGTAGGGTAAGTAGAGGTAAGTATTTTAACAACTTTTTTACAATGCCATTGGCGCCCTGTAATGTTATATTGTTGTTTCCTCTTTTATGATTCAAGACTCTTATCCCCCACGCCTGACACTAGGCTGCTTATATACAGCTTGGTGTCACTCCCATGCCACCCTCCCCCCGGGGAAACATCCCACTTAGAGGCTCATTTACTATTATTTCAGACAACGCTGTGTAGAACTGAAACTTGGCGCACTTTACAGAGTCATGGAACATTCCTGGTCTCTCCTTGCATTGGCGCAGTGTGTGCTGCCTGGCGCCAAGGCAGGCACTCTCGCACCATGGTGCAAGGATGCCTCGTTATGTCAAGGATTTGTCTTTGTGTGGGAAGGTAGCCCTTCCTGCAAAAAAGCAAACTGTCGGGACATATTCTGGACACATGGAAAGAGGAAGCAACAAAGACAAATACAAATATTTCTCCTCCTTACACCTCTGTAGTGTAGGTGCACCATTTTGGCCAGCATTTGACCGACTTATAGGACAATCAGGCAGTGTCCAATGGGCTGGTCTGACAAATCAGTGCAGGAGTCATTTTTTAGAAGACTGTGGGCCTGTTTTATGCTCTGCCTGGCCAGTTTTCACTGTAGATGTCCCTGATATTACTGCAAACATTGCCTGCAGCAAACACAAATGTCTTTCATTCCTTGCAAAATACACATGCAGCATATCTTTAAAACTTAAAAACTGGCCTAACTACAAATGTGGGCCTCTTTTTTAGGTAAGTGGTTCGCTAATGGGGTGGCCCTTTCATTTTGGTGCTGGGGTCTATTTGTTGTCTCAGTCAAACCCTGCTTTTGACTCAAACCAAGGTTTACAAGTATGTGAAAATTTGCATTTCCATCAAAATATGGGGCTGGATGTGAACGCCCATTCTCCACCCATATAACGCCTGTCCAATGCAAAGTAACGCAATGCAACATTATGCACTTGGTTGCGTTACTCTGTATTTACCAAACCACGCAAAGCTACACAAAATGGCTGTGTGTGGCTTACTAAATGACAAAAAAGATTTTGTGTAGGGCTGCGCCACAAAAGTGAGCCAACTCCAACCGAAAATCATAGTAAATCTGGGCTTAATCTGCCTCTACCAGCGGTCCTTTGGAATCCTTCAGACCCCGCCAAAGTGCCAATGTATTGAATGTCTGCAGTTCGGGCACTTCACATGTAAACGATGAGGGAGCGCATGAGTATGGCAGAAATGTATGTGAATACTAGATAACTCTGCCCATACGTTCCGAAACAGGTTACAAGTTACCTTGAAACATTTGTAAATGTTGTGTCTAGTCCTACATAATGGAACTTACAGCTTTTTCTTGATTAAAAAACTAAACTCTGAATGCCAGTGAAATGATCCTCCAATAACTTGCAATCATTTACAGCCTGATTAAAAAAGTGATGTGACCACCTAATTCCGATTTATGTAGTAAATAGTATTATTTACGAGTGTAAATTCATTACTATGAATCATGAAAAATGTTTTTGACTTGTAAATGAATTTAATCACACTAAAAAAAATTGCCAGTAAGTGTAAGTAAATCTCACAGAGTTGGATAGTGACATTTCAGGGAAAGTATACGAGCTGGTGAGAACCCTCAAAAATGCAGTTCCTCATACTTCATGCAGACGGCTCTCCACATTGAAAAGATCCAGATTTACTCCTTTCAAGGGATATAGTGTAGCAAGATCCAGGGTGGGAAGAGGACTGGACAATGGCAAAACTTAGGCCCATATTTATACTTTTTGACACAAAACTGCGCTAACGCAGTTTTGCGTCAAAAAATTAGCGCCGGCTAACGCCATTCTGAAGCGCCATGCGGGCGCCGTATTTATTGAATGACGTTAGCCGGCGTTAGCCGCCGGCGCCGTCTGGTGTGCGTTAAAAAAAACGACGTACACCAGGCAGCGCCGGCGTAGGGGGGTATGGGGCTTGGCCGTCAAGAAATGGGGCAAGTCAGGCTGAGGCAATTTTTTCGCCTCAACCCGATTTGCGCCATTTGTTTTCACTCCCAACCCCCATAGAAATGACTCCTGTCTTTTAGGGTGTCCTCCTGGGGTGGGCAAGGGTGACAGGGGGTGTCCCTCGGGGCATGGGAGGGCACCTCTGGGCTCCTTCAGAGCCCACAGGTCCCTTAACACCTGCCTTTTGCAGGCGCTAAAAAACGGCGCAAAAGCGGCCGTACGTCATTTTTTTTGACCCGCCCACTCCCGGGCGTGAATTTTGCCCGGGAGTATAAATCCGACGCACATGCCTCGGAGTCGATTTTTTAGACGGGAACGCCTACCTTGCATATAATTAACGCAAAGTAGGTGTCCACGCTAAAAAATGACGCTAACTCCATGGACTTTGGCACTAGACGCGTCTAACGCCAAAGTATAAATATGGAGTTAGTTTTGCGTCGGAATTGCGTCAAAAAAAACGACGCAAGTCCGGCGCAAACGGAGTATAAATATGCCCCTAAGGTGCATATTTATACATGGGTTGCGCCGTTTTAACGTCATTAATTTTAATGCTAAAATGGCGCTGATCTTACTCCATATTTATATTTTGACGCTAGACTCATTTAGAGTCAAAATATTGGAGTTAGCGTCATGTTGTGGATGCAGCAAACTACCTTGCGCTAATTAGATGCAAGGTAGGCATTCCTGTCCCCAACATGACGATAACCCCTACCGCCATATCTATCCTCCAGCGCAGAAACAGCACGCACGGAGGAGGCAGACCCAAATAATGGTGCTAAGCCTGCTTACCACCATTATTTAACGCCTGGGTCACCTAGGCGTTAGGGTACCTGTGGACCCATTTCCATAGACAAACACCATAGAATGGGCCCACAGATTCCCACCCCAAGCCCCAGCAACTCCTCCACCTACACCAGAGGGACACCACAGGATGGGGGACCCCATCCTGGGTAAGTATAGGTAAGTATTTTTTTTTTTGGTGTGCCATTGGGAGCCCCTGACATGGGGCCCCCTGTCTGGCACTGGGTCTTATGGCCTTGCCCAGGGGACAATGGTCCCCTGTGCTGGCCATTGGGGTGGTGGGCATGACTCCTGTCTTTAGTGAGACAGGACGCATATTTGGATGCTAGAACATCAGAAAATGACGCTAGGCTGGTTACTGGCGTATTTATTGCCACTAACCGGCCTAGCGTCATTTCTAACCCACTAGCTCCTTTGTCCCTACCGCCATTCCCCCGGCTAGCGTCTTTTTTTCTACACTAGCCATTCCCTAGCGCCAGCGTGCGCCAATCCACACAGCTGCCGCTAAGAAATTTGACGCAAAACTGCGCTAGCACAGTTTTGTGTCAAAAAGTATAAATATGCACCTTAAACCGCTGCAGGAGAATGGGTTTTTCCGAAGGAAAATATCTTCCTAGAGAAACACAAAAATGATTCAAAGTGGCAACAACTTTTGAGCTTCATCTGTACACATAAACACCTTTACACGTGCTATGTTTACACATTGGAAATGTTTTCGCATGGGAGCAACTTGGAATTCAAAAAGAATTTCAGAACTAATCCTTTCCCAAGAGAAATCCTAGCATAATTTGCAAATGTTATGATAGCGAGAAACTTACTGTAATTTAGGCGTAAGTCAATGGGAAATAAATTTCGGGCTGTGTTTCGTGAAAAGACCCATAATATGTAGCTTGTTTTTTTATTGTGGTTCATCAGTATTATAAACCAACACCACAGAAATATGCTGTTAACTGTATTCAAATGTGTTTAATTAATTCTAAATTGATTTGGTTGCCTAATTCCAGTGGATTGAAAAAATGATAGTTCAGTGAACTGATAAAACCCATAGTGATATGATCCACAGAAAAGTCTGAATAATGAGAAAATGTTCTGCTTGGCTAAGCTCAATCAATTCATGTGTGGTCTACAGGCAAGAATCTGTAAAAAATATGGAATTTTTCAGTTGATAGAAATTGCTTCCTTTCCTCTTTCCATCAATAATACCTGGAACGTGAGCCAAACCTCGCTTGCTATTGCACGCAGTGTACCAGATACTGTCAGCCCAAGTCAACATACATGTACCTGGCTGGTTCCTTTTTTTCCCATGGCTGAGTTACTGCACGTTGGACACACATTACTCACACTCGTTATTTGAGGCAAGGAGCAGGAAATGTCTGCTGAGGGAAGCCAGGCTCAGGGGCAGCCGCACGTTTTCCTGCTCCGCTACACAAATAATGGATTCCTGACCAAAACTGAAGGTTATCCACTTGATCGGAGCTGTGCCCGTTTACCAAATGCCTACACCTCCCCGTGCAGGGAGAGAACACTGAACAAAACACCAATGTCTGAGGTTATTTGCAGGGCAGATCTGTGGCTTAATGCAAAATGATGCCCCTTGCCCTTCAAAATGTAAGGCGAGGCCCCTGAGTGTCCCATATTTCGGAGATATTCATTGGCCTGGAGCTGAATTCGGGTGACCTGAAGTGCTGGGGCCCCTGAAGGAATGGGGCCCTTTTCATCCCAGAGGCTGGCTTGGTTCAGAGGGGGATCACTTCCTCCTAAAACATTTGGCTGATGCTCATATTGCATTATGGGTGTTTCCAGTTTCCAAGGCTCCCACCATTCTGTTTCTGGGTGGCACAGAGAAGGCATCATGTTTCACTTAGTACCACTGGGATGCATATGGCATTTGCACCCACTTTTCCCTCCTCCAGGAAACGCTGTTTTTAGAGACGGGCTGTAGATGTGGTTTTATGATGAAATAAGATCACAAAAATATCATGTTACAAAAATATTTTGGTAAAAAGATTGGTTATAAAAATATGGAATTTACATACTTGTAGTGTAAAGCACAAAAATATTGTGGCAAAAATCATTGGGCCCAAAATACCATTAGTGCAATGATAAATATATATTTAATTGTAATTCACTTTATTATAGTTGACAAAAGTTAAATTACTTGATATAAAATGAAGGTACTTCAATATATGCGATGTATACTTAAAATATAGAAATATTAATGTATTAACTGATTTTTCTAAATACAAAAACCTTAATAAAAATTAGTAATTAAACAATATATTTAGCAATTAAATGTGTATATTACAATAAGTGTATTATGCATATAAAATACTTAGTAATTGGTATCTAAAATATTTGTAATTCATATTAAATATTAAAACCTATTTAAAACTAATTCACTCATTGTAAATAATATTTGAAAATACATGACAAAACAAATATTTTACAATCCTAAAAAAATGAGCCAATAATAAAAAATGCAATGCAAAACAAATAAAAAAATACAATATTTCAAGAGTTATATAATTTTAAATTAAATCTGATTAAGATATGTTAAAATCAAATCAAATATAAAGTAATAAGTAGTAACCAAACTCCAATCCAAAATCATGAAAAAATAAACAAATACACTATTCTAACTAAAATCATAAGTGAAAGTGCATAGATTGTGACAGTCACATTTACCATTGAAACTGCAGTCTGAAAACTATTGGACAAAGTACAACCATTGGGGGAGGAGGGTCAATTTTATGATTAATATCAGTCTATTAAACATCGGGGAAAGCGCGTACTTTGGGAGGCTGTAATTCAGATTTACTATTCTAGCTGTAGTATAAATACCACTGGGGACAGTGCGTGCATTGGGGTGGTTGGGATGCAAAGTCGACATATGCAAATAAAATACAGATTTGAATTTATTTAGTAAACATTAGTAAATAATTACAAAATCCTAAATATATTTAAAAAATAAGTATACCAGAATTGCACATCATTTTATTTCAATAAATACTAATTAAACAGTATCGCTCAACCACTCCAACATAACCTACAAACATAAAAGAAAAATTATTGTCACTCCTATTTGCTTGCTTTTTGTTCTTTAAATTGGGTGAGCGGTCATTCCTCTTATTGCGCTTGGCCCTCCCCTGGAACATTGCATCATTTCCTGTGCCCTTCCTCTACTTACCTTACATTTCAGGAACTACCTTCCTGTCAGGTTAAGCACTCCATGGTAGTGAATGTGCTTTCCAACTGCACAGACATTTCCAAATCACAAAGGCTTGGTTCATAAAAAGGTTTCTGTCAGTATATTCCGTTTACTCCTGATTTAGTCCTTCATCTCTAGGAGTAAATCACACACACTCGAGGAAAAACCGGCGGTGTGAATTGGTCCAGATGCTATTTGCACCATTGAAATACAAGCCCTTGGACGGGCGCTCAGTCTCCTGGGCTATGTTGCTGGCCTGCCACCCAGAGGGAAGTGCCTCTTCCCCCAATAAATACAAATACATGGCGCCTTTGTTCTTGCTATGCCCTGCAAACTGTCTGTGCCAGTCACTCTCCGCGGATTTTCTTCCTAAATATTATGTTATTGACCGGGGTTTAAAGGGCAGAAGTTATCCCACAATGTTGATATAGTAGGTGAAGTGTTCAGGCAAGCACAAAGAGCACGAGCGGGCCCTGTCAGCCCTCCCATGTGGCCAAGGTGCCATGGAATCTTCTAAACATGGGAATGCCCGGTGCCTCTCTGTTTTACCTGCTTGCAGTGGGACCTCCTGGCAAGAGTGGCCTTTGAGCGTGAATTGGCCTAATTATGAGAAGATTAACATTGCCAGTCAGGTGAAGAGCAGCCGAGGAGCCCGGAGGCCACACTTTCTAGCACTGAATGAGAGGACGCGTTAGAGCACATTTGCAAATGGCATCTTCCTCGTGTTGAAGGGGTACGCATCCATGGGAACTATTTGGGCCTATGAAATTGTGCAGGGGGAATGAAGAGTGACCTGCATGCTCACACGAGGTCCGTAACTGCATTTGTTCGTCAACGCACTTTGCCGTGTTGGCGTGTGCTCGTCCGATGTGTGTGCTTTTGTTTTAAATAAAACACGATGGTAGCTCAGTTAGAGAACTACAGGCTGGGGTCACGAAGACCAAAGCTTTTATCTTCGAGACCCCACGTGACCCCTGCTGTCCCCGAGGGTCACTGTGGAAGTAGTGCTTGGAATGGAAATGTGGACGCGCAGGTACTCCTTATCCCATGGTGCCTGTTTGTTGCTGATTCTCTCCCATTAAAAGCATCGGAGCAGTACTGAGAAGTGCTGGTGCTATCCCTTCCGAGCTAAAGTGCAGGTACTGAATACTTGATAGTACCTTTCCATCTAAAGCATGGTCCCCTGGAGAAGCCAACATTGTGTGAGCATCAAACTTGTTCCTGACTCCTGCACACTGCCAGAGTGGTACAGTGGGTGAAAATAAAAGATGGACCGGAATGTGGTAAAGACAGACTACCAGTGGCTGAGATCCACTAAAGCAGTGGTTCTTAACCTTTAGATCTGTGACCCCACTGAATCACAAATGAAAGCAAGGGACCCCCAGGCCATTTCTATGACTTGAACAGTACACAGACAATGCACAAATAATAATACACGCTTTATTAAATCAGCACAGCTAATTTCATATGCATATTGAAATACGAGTGCGACCACACGGTTGCTGAAGTCACAAAATCACAGGCCAGCAGCCAAGCTTGGTATGGACAAAACTGGAGACCTTGCAGGGTCTTTGTGTCAAATGGGGACAAGGAGAGGGACTGTGTAAAAGCTAGAAGGCCAGGTGCTCAGTATGCTGGAGTAGATGCTGCTTACGGGGAAGTGTCACTGTGAATGTAGAACTGCCATTCCAGCTGAAATGTTCAGGCATGCTTCTTTTCCAGCACAGTAAGTGTAGGTGCCTGGAATCTTAAAGTGCTGGCAGATTTAAAGCAGTGAGTAAGAAATTGCATATCCTAATATCTAGAAAATCATAAGCATTTTAAAAGTGCTTTTACTCAAATCTGATTGCTACTTCAGGTCAGAGGGTTGTTGAATACGAACAGAGGCTGTGCACATTCAGGCATGACCTGTCCCGAGGCAGCGCCCAGCTTTTGACGAAGAGTGTTTTTAAAATGCTTCCGATTATTTTCTGAAACACAGATTTATTGATTTTCTTAATACATATAACAAATGCATCGGGGAAATGCAGTAGACATCAAGTAAGTATTCCTACTTTGTGAAATTATTAACTTTGTAGGAGGAGCCACCTTTATACTGCTGTTTAGCTCATAATATGAAACATTATTGACAGAAAGTAATGATGAGACGTCCTGTGGGTCCGCTGACCACTGCATCGGAGGCGCGGGCCCTTTGGGGTCCACCGACCACAGGTTAAGAACCACTAAAGCGGTTTCTCGGTAGATGCCCTAAGTGTAAAGGATAAGCATAAATGTAGAAAAGTCATTTTGCTTTCCGGTAAATTGCTTTCATAAAAAAAAATATACATTTAGGTTGCATGAAAGAGACAAAGAGTATGTGTGGTGTACATTTGTGGGTGTGCATATGTCTGTGCCTAGGTGTGTGGGAGTATGTGTGTGGATCTGACTGTGCATTTATAGACAGACACTCGTGTGCTTGTGAATGTGAGCGCGTATTGCTATGAAACTAATATGTACACCCCAAGACTATAACTGCTAGTCATGATATATAGAGCAATTATCTTTGATCTGAACTTCAGTAGCAGCAGACCAGTGCCAGAAAAGGCACTTGCTTACTAGTGTATTACTATACAATTTCTCAAGTTTATGTTGTGCAAAAGTATCTACTAAGTGAGAGACAACGAGAATATTTGATGTGCATATGTGTTTGTGCAAACATGTTTGCAAATATGTGTATTAATATACTTTGAGCCTAATTTAGAGTTTGGTGTACAGGGATTCCGTCACAGAGGCTGCAGATGCCCGTCTTCCATACTGCAAGTGCCATTGACTAAAAAACACTTTGTTTTTACGAGTCCCCTACCTGTGCTTAGAGGTATTACAGTGATAAGTCACAAAACTCCCAAGATAGTCCAAGCAAGACACCACAAGAATGGTGATCTGTTACAGAGACACTTTTGATGGCTTGATCTCCATTCTCAGATTAAAGAGTGCAGAGATACACATTTGTGTTTGAGTGTATGCATTCACGTCACCTGTGTGTGTTTGTATGTATGTGTTGTAAGAGCGCATGTGTTTGTGCACTCATGTATGGGTGTCTGTGTGTGTTTGCGTGTCTTTGTGTTTGGGACCCTTATGCGTGGTGATGGAAATGTGTGTATGTACTTGTATTATTGCCTGGCAGTTAGTGAAAATTGTGTAAAGACAGTCTTCTTCTGGAAAGCAATCGGGGTTGTTTATGAAGTTCATAAGTGTGTCTGGGAAAGAATTACAGTGAGCTGAACTGTTTTAGGTAGTTCCTAAAACACTGTGGCCCATATTTATACTTTTTGATGCAAACCAGCGTCGGCGCTGGTTTGCGCCAAAAATCTTACAGCCGGCTAACGCCATTCCTACGGGCCATGCAGGCGCCTTATTTAAGGAATTACGTTAGCCGGCAATGCGGACTGGTCTGATTTAAAAAAAATGACTCAAACCAGGCAGCGCCGGCGTAGGGGAAAATGGGGGTTGTGCGTCAAAAAATGGTGCAAGTCAGGTTTGAGGCAAAAATCATGCCTCAAACTGGACTTGCGCCATTTTTTTACGCACAACCCCCATTGGAATTACTTCTGTCTTAGCAAAGACAGGAGTCATGCCCCCTTGCCCAATGGCCATGCCCAGGAGACATATTTCCCCTGGGCATGGTCATTGGGCACAGTGGCATGTAGGGGGCCCAAATTAGCCCCCCCTATACCACTTTAAAAAAATAAAAAAAATACATACCTCAACTTACCTGTACTTACCTGGGATGGGTCCCCCCCATCCATGGGTGTCCTCCAGGGATGGGTGAGGGTGGCAGGGGGTGTCCCTGGGGGTAGGGAAGGGCAGCTCTGGACTCCTTCCATGGTCAGAGACCATGGAAGTGATCCCCCAGGTCCCTTGCTGCCTGCCCTGACCCAGGCGTTAAAAAACAGCGCACATCAGACTGTGCGCCGTTTTGTAAGGCCTGCCCCCTCCTGTGCGTCAAAATGACGCAGTAGTATAAATAAGGCGCACAGGCCTTAAAGTCATTTTTTGGGTGGGAACGCCTGCCTTGCATGTCATTAACGCAAGGCAGTTTCCCGCATCCAAAAAATGACCCACACAGAGGAATTTTGACGTCCGCGTGCTCGGGCGTCAAAGTTTAAATATGGTGCATGGTTTGCGCCGAATGTGCGTCAAAAAGTATAAATATGCCCCTGTATCTCTTCTGATCATTACTCGTTCTTTCTATTACCTGCTCACATTTATTGTGCATTCCTAAGCATTTTTGAGTCCCTGTGCTAGATCGGGTTTGGGTCCTCTTGTTTACCCTGATGATTTCAAACAATATTGAAATATATGATAAATTTTCAGAAATAGGGGCAAACCAAAACAGCCAAAAGCTCAAACTCTCCAGCACCTGCACACTAACTGTTAACAAGAGAGCAAGCCTTAATGAAGGCCTTTTTCTTCCTCTTGCATGTAAATATTTTGTATTGGAAAAAAACATTTTATGCAGAATTTGGTGTCAAAACAGCCTGTTCCTCTCATTGTAGGAAAGACACGGCAAGGATCAGTTAGTCATTGTTTAGCTGACTAACCCATAACATAAAAAAATATACAGAATGCAGTTGAAACTAGTGAGAATAACCAGCTTTTCATAATCACAAAAAATCCTCTTTCTGCTTGAAATTATTGCTTTAGCAACTGGATATTCTATTCACAAAAAGTTCCCCTTCCATAACTAATATTGCAGTGGTGAAAATAAAATAAAAAACAAAAACTCTGTTCTGGGGATTTTCACCATTCCTTTGTGTGAAATCTATTTATTTTCACCTCAGTTCCCTTTCTCTGCCTGCTCCCCTCTTTCTTTTTGTATACTTATCTGGCTAGACAGCAATCTCCAGTTGTGATGAGCAAGAGACCTAATAAGGGGTAGGAAACAGAAGGAGTGGGAGCTAACAACAACGACCAAGGAAAAGAAGGGAGGTAGGGGAAGATGGCAGGTATGGATAGAAATAAGGTTGAGAGAAAAGTGAGGATGGAAGAGATGCAAGACAAAAAGAGAAATGCGACATAGATCCAGAGAGGTAGCAAGAGGAAGAGGTAGGTAGCAAAAGAGAAGCAAATGTTTTAGAGTTGTGTAGAGAGAGCTAGAGACATGGAAAATAAAATAGGAAATTGTGAGGTGAGTTCTAGGAAGGGGTACGATAGAAAGAGAGGTGACTTAGAGTCAGAGAAAGGTTAGAATAAACTGGTAGAGGTGTAAAGTAGTCAGATAAGTATAGAGAGATGCATGGTAACGAGAAAATAGTGTTAAGTAGAAGGGTAGCATAAGAAGTAAGGTCTAGAATGACAGGTCAAGTGAAGAGAGGAGTGAAGCAGAGGGAAAACAAGCACAAGAAGGGTAGGCAGAGAGAAGAATTGTAAAGAAAAGGTGGTAGAGTAGAGACAGTGGTAAGGTGGAGAAAGTTGTGAAGTTTATACAGACGTAGTGGGAGGTAGAGAGACAGTGGTGAGAGCAAAAGTAGAAAGAGTTGCAGAGAAAAATGAGGGAAGGAAAGAGGGAGAAAGGAGATAATGATGGATTGAAATAGAGATTGAAATTGAGAAGGTGAGAAATAACTAAGGTAATGAGTAAGGTAGAGAGAGAAGTATAAAGGGATGGGAGGTGGAAAGGTGAGGTAGCGAACAAATAGCAAAGTAAATTGTAAGGTTAGGTATTTAGAGACGGGGGAGGTGGGGTGGAGAGAGAGATGAGCTAGTGAGTGAGATGCGATGTGTTTTAAAGGAGACGAACAGTCAAATCAAAATCTTGGCAAATCTTTCCCGAAAGGATCTTCAAGTTATGACCAACAAGAACATGATTCAACAACCTTTTCAGGTCTAGCCTATAGTCAACTGTAGCCACACAAATCATGGTTATAAGTCTGAATATTATTGTCAGAAACATTGTCAGACGTAAGTATTGTGTTATAAATATTGTCTACAATAATATCATCCCATTGGATGTAGATTTTCTTTAATTATTAATCCTAATGAGACAATATTTTTAGTAAATGAGTTTTAAGTCAGATAATATTATGACTATGATATTGGTACCACTCCTAATTCATGATAGAAATATATACATATATATATATATTCACTGAAAAAAACAAAGGTTACAGGGATGTTATAGTTAGGAAATAGAATTTAAAAATCCTTTAGAAATTCAGTAAAAAGCAACGGTTACAGGGACGTTATAGGTTCACTTTCTACATGATCAAAAGCATAGAAATTCAGCAGCTATAATTACAGTTATCTCAAATAAGTAGAACTGGTTCTTTAAAGTAACTATAACTTGTGTCCCGCCATGCACAGTTTTTTATCAATAATTTTACAGCAAATGTTGCACTGGTATTATCAATTATGTCATAAAAGATGTCATGTGTTATGTTCTATGTGGGGAATTAGCAGTGCATGGCGAGGAGGTGGGATATAGTTCCCTTAGGGCAGCGGGGGTTGGCTGCAGAGCCTGGCCTGCCCCTGGCCAACCCCTGTAGGCATCCAACCCCGCGCCATGCTCGGCCTTTGGCAGTGCGCGGCCTGAGTTGGCCACAGGCCACCCCTTGTAGGCATTCAACCCCGCGCCACACATGGCCTTTGTCCTGTGCAGCTTGGGTTGGCAGCAGGGCCCAGTGTCCAATGCCACCCCCCAAGCATCCAGTCCCACTCTAGATTACAGGGATGTTATAGTTAGGTTCACGTTTTACCCACACAAAACCATAGAAATTCGGTAATTATAGTTATACTTACAGATATATTTATGTTAAGAAACTATACCTCATAGTCTAAAGTTACTTTCTAGCACAAGTTATAGTTTCTTCAGATAAGTATGATTTTAAGTATAACTATAGCTGCTGAATTTCTTTGGTTTTGTATGGGTAGAACCTGAACCTAACTATAACGTCCTGTAACCTTTGTTTTTTTAAGTGAATTCATATGTTTTTTTTAAAGTAAAGTAATATATAAATACCATACGTTAATACAACCAGCACTGTGCATGGCCAGGCCCTGCGTCCAACCCCCCCACACTGCACACTGCCAAAGGCTGTCTGCAGCAGAGCTATGGTGTGTGAGTATTCTTTTTTCAATTGAGCTTCAGATCCACAAAGGATCCACATCTCTAGATATACACATTTATGTTTCCTTTTAAAACTCTAATGGATTTATGCCAAATTAAAAAAGGCATCTTTCTGGACCAAGAGCTAGCTTTCTGTTAAATTTGGTGTAATTCTGTCAAGCGATTCAGGCTGTGGTTGTGTCTAAAATCGCCATGGTAAATTGCATGGGGGAAAAACGTTTTGGGACTCTCCTTTTTTCCTGGCCCCAGTTTGACAAATCACTTTGTAACTTTCCACACAGCAGCTAAAGTGAGGGGCATACTAGTTTTGAAAATTTTATGAAGGTATGTCAAACAATGCCAAAGTTATTTGCAAAACAAAGCTGCTTTTCCTGTGGAAACTAGGTCATAACTATAACTAGCTATCGCCAGCAGGAAACATGTGGCAGTATGTAAGCCCACTTGAGACATTGCCTCTCTTTACTGTGATTGACAGCACTGAAGTGTGCTTATGTGGACTAGTGGGTTGTGTCCCTTGCATTATTTTTTGCCATGGATCATCTTTTTAGTTTTTTTTAAAAACACGTGGACACCATCTTTAGATGGCAGCACTTTTACGTTTTCCTTTTATAATGCTATTGCAGGCGTTTGGAAAACCAAAATGACATGAGCGTTGTCAAAGGCAAAAGACCTGGCATTGGTTGCCAGCCTTCTGGCAATGCTTGTTTTGTTTCATCATGGTTTTTGTAAAGCTTTATTTTTGCAAAGCTGCTGGGCCCACACCAATATAAAAAATATGGATTGGATAAAAGCAAACATATTTTTTTGCCTCGCAGAGCACAATTTGTCATAGCAGTGTCTCGGGCGAAAGCAACTACTGTGCCTGGATGTGCTTTGTGTGAAATAGCAGAATGCCATCACTGACAGAGATGCTAGCCGGTAGCTGAAGTGGGCTAACCCACTGCCCTATGATGTATGCTGCCGTGGGCAGAAGAACATTTTTGAATGACACAACAAAAAAATAGGATAAAGGAGCTGCCTGAAAGTCCTTATTAGCGATTATTTGTGTTTGTAATTTTAGTAAAATTAAAAGTCATTGGCTAACGCAAGACTTAAAAGCGACATGGCTGGATTGCCAGCGCCAGACATATTGGCTTTGACAATGCCTGTTCTGTGAATTGTTGCGTCTTATTTCAACCTGGGTTTGACTTACTTTTCAGTTTATAGGCATGAGGTATGCTCATTCACAGAAAAACTTTGTGTCATCACTGAATCATAAATAGAAGAAACCGAACGTCGATACCTAAAGGTCCCAAGGTTAGTCTGAATAAAGTAATTGTGTTTGCAAAATTCCAGAAGCATTTATTCAAACATGCCTTATTGCACAGTGTGATCATTCAGCACTATTAAAGAGGCAATCCATCAAACTGCTGTTCTTTGGGATTATTTTCAGCTCCTCTTCTGGTCATCTTTCATGCAGTTGTGGCAGCAGGAGCAGGCCACTTCAGAAGATAAACTATGTGCAAATGCAAGTTAAGGCTGGTGCTGAAGGTTACAGCTTCTAATGGAGGTTAAGTGCAATTGTCGCGAGGGAGACACAATATACCATTAGTGCAATGCCCCCACACCTGCTGATCTCAGGTTACACATCTGTCAGCCCCTCCACCATTTGCAGCTCACTAGCTGCCATGTGTATTCTTACCCTGTTTCCTAAATAACTTGCGCCTGCCTGAGAAGCCCTTACTGCCGCTAGTGTCATGGGTACATGAAGGCTGTCTACTGTTTGGCGAGTAAAATGACTCGAACAGCACTTCAATTGAAATTTGCTCAAAATCCTTTAGCTAAAACTCCCTAAACCAGAAAATTATCATTTGGTAGTGCCTCAGCCATTATCTGCCCCAAAATACTAACAAGCATTAGCAGAGCCAGTTGTTTTGGATTTCTTTGTTGTTGAATGCTAGCCTTTTGGATTTGTCAATGATTGTTTTGTTTTCAGTTTTGCAAAATTATGTTGTTGTGGAATCTGCTGGGCTCTCATTAACCTAAAAGAAAAAAAAAACTGTTAAAAACAAAAAATCTTTTACGTATCATAAAGCCCACATTGTCATATTAATCACTGGCACTCATGGGAACTAATATCCGTGGGGTTGTCAGTGGTGTGGGAACAATTTTCAGATTGGAGGTGCTGCCATCAATGTTATCTCAATTTGAGATTGTGAAAAATCTGACTGTCACACAAAGAAGCGGTATAGCAAACAAGCCATGTCCATTTAAAAGGAGAGTGGTAAGGGTGTATTATGTGACCAATAGTGCATTTTGTAGCACACTGTCACCAGTTGCAGCTCACAGGAGGGAAAAGGGCGGCGCGTGGCAGGGGGAGGGGTGGGCAAAAAAATATAATAATAATTAAAAATACCTTACCTTTCTCGCCGCGCCTCTACGATCTGCTCCTCCACTGCAGGCACAGGCACCCAGCCTGCCCTGTGTCGAATCCCAACGTTGCTTTCATGCTGCTGGCAGCATGAAAGCAGTGTTAGGATTGGACAGAGCGCCCATCCAGGGCGCTCTGAGGCAGAGTGAGAGTCTCTGCCTGCTCTCTCCAACCCGGCAACGCAGTGTCGGGTTGGAGAGGGCCTAGTGCGGATGTACGTTTGGCCGGCCTGAGACTGCCAACCAAACATGCATGCACACTGAGGGGGAGTGCTGTGCACTCCTCCTCTGTCCCTGTCATGCCCAATGGCACCGTCCCTTTTACATTAAAACCATAATTAACGTAGTTTGTTATGGTTTTACTGTAAAAGTTTTACAGCTGCTGCTTCTGGTGGGGTGGGTGACGCTCCTCCGCCATAGCAGAGGAGCCGCCCCTGCCTTTCACAAACGTACTACTAAAGCATGGTGTGTTAGCACACTGTCATTTAAAAACAATACATCTTCCATTGGAAAGACCACTATTTTGCAAACACAAGTAGTTTAACTGATAAAACTTTGTAGCACTTAAACAATAATGTATGGGACTCAAGTTTCAGTGAATATTTATCATTTGCCCACCACCAACTTGAATGTCTTGATATGTTTTTATCCTGTTAAAATCTTTGATAACATCACGCTTCAGAATTACAAGAAAAATGTGCTTCATTTGTGCTTTCCCAA
Organism: Pleurodeles waltl; assembly: GCF_031143425.1. Taxonomy (NCBI): domain Eukaryota; kingdom Metazoa; phylum Chordata; class Amphibia; order Caudata; family Salamandridae; genus Pleurodeles; species Pleurodeles waltl. Next base: position 178,705,638 of record NC_090437.1, read on the forward strand.
CTGATGAGATATTTTAAAATATTAGTACAGATTATTTCCAGGTATATACATTTTGTTGTGTGTTAGAAAACGATTGACATCCTACAGCCTCTTTTACGCATCATGTACCCTAGCACTTTTATTATCTAGATCGCTTATTAAAATTCTCCCACTGTACAGTCAGAGAAAGAAAAGTAAACATAATCTCTGTGTTTAAAGAATAATCAGCAATATGTCAGAAGGCATTGCCTGATATTTAAAATCTGATCTTGAGCTCATAGCAAATGTGACATGATAAAAACAAAATTTAAGGGCATCTTTATTGTTTGTTCACCTTCTGAACTCCAGCATGGATATTCTTGGGGTCGTTGCAGCACCCCTCGCACCCCTACTTCCAACACCTATGAATATACTCCATGTGAAAGATCAGAATGCTGTCCCTCATGATGAAGGTAGTCAGTAACTGAAATGGGCTGACCCATTGTCCCATGACATATGCTGTAGTGGGGAGAAGAAAAATGCAAATAACACAATAACAGACCAGTGGATGAAAAGGGCTGGCTGCAAGCCCTATATGCATTTATATTACACATATCATTTTAGTAGAAAGAAAAGGTCGTGCCTAATGCCAGACTTTAAAAAACAAATAGTATAAAACCTATATATTGTCCTGCACTTTTTCAGAAGAAGCACTGTCTCTGTAGTAGTCAGTAAAAGCTGTATACTGCACGGATAAGATCAAAATGTACTCTAGATGTTTCACAAAATTGTAGCAAAGACACCAATGTTGCAAGAATGTATTTATTAGGTTGTTCAATCTGATTTTAGGAGAACCAATATTTCAAATTAGTAAAATAACTATTTTGCATAGAAGTATATGGTAGCCCTTTCCTTCCTTGAAGAAACCTAGAATTTTTATATTATTATTTTCAACAGACATGAACCGGTCCATGTAGAATCCTAATCAATCTCCTTTCAGGTGATATGGGCTGTTCACAGGGGCTTTATCATTTGCCCCCACCCTTGAATTTCAACATTTACTTGGAGCCCTGGAGATACTACTATACAACCAAGGTTCACCACACAACTTCTTTATCTGCAGATGACACAGAGCTCCACCTAAATATGTCACCCTCTCGCTAAGGCCATGTCTTGTCTTCAAATAACCATGGATAATAAGTATGTCCCATAGGGTGAACCTTACCAAACCACATTTTTCCTTCATCCCAACAAACAATCCCCATTACAACCCTGGATTTCATGCTTGGTACTAGAAGCCTTCTCTCCAGTCTCAAATCCTGTGCATAATATACAGATTTTCCCATTTACAGCAACCTTAAATTTAAAACTCAAAGTGCCTAAACATAGAAGTTACTGATTTAAAGGTTCTTCTCTCAAAAGCTTTGTTTCATCTTATTTTTCGTATATTTGTACAAAGGTTTGAAATGAGTACAGATAGACAAGCACCATCCAGTATTTGGATTTAGATAACTGTGTATCGGTTGACAATTGCATAATCTGAATAGATGATTATGAGTTTCTCTCAATTTTTCAGATTCTTTTCAGTTTTGACACTACTAACCCAGTCCAGCAGTTACCACAAGGACCAACTACTGTATTCAGTTTTTATCTCAACCTAAGAGGCACTTTAATTTCAAACTGAGTGAAGAAACCAAATTCCCTGATATCTCTCAGACCAGAATTAACAATACTGATCAGTCTGTCCAGTGAGCTAATGGGGATTACAAGTTCTCTGACCACAGAATGTGGAATCACATTTGAAACTGCTAATACCAGGTTCAATTCTAAATGTTTGTCCCCAATGTTGATATAAACCTATGGCGCTTATGCCAAATAGTCAATAAAAATCTGCTAACTGCAAAAGCAATTAATTCTGTTGTGTCATACATTAAGCTCCTTAAAGCTTTGAGCTAGAGAGCAGTCCCTAGGTGCAGGAAATTTGGAGAATCCATTTCTGCGCAGTCCGCTATATTCGGGCCAAATAAATAGAACATGAGCTTCGGTTTCATTTGCTGCGCCACATGCAGGGCATACACTCAATCTTGTTCCCCTATGCCATTTACTAGCAAAGGTTCTCAGAGGGAGTATGCCAGCTCTAAACTGAATGTGCAAACCTTTGGCAAGAGCAGGGGAGATCTTATCAAGGAACAATTAAAAGCTTGGAAAGAGCTTAATTTGCAAGAATGTACACGTCAGAGAACCATAGTCATCAACCAAAGAACGTTGCTCATTGATATATTCCCAATAGTGACTCTTAAGCGCAGTGAGATCAACTTTACACTGGGACTCTTCCCAAGGCCTCCCTAGGCCCAGTCTGTGGCACCAGTCACACAGTGACTCCGCCCAGGGAACGCGTCTGATATTAGCTGTTGTCATCAAAGCTCTTAAATAATCCTGATAGTGGCTCAATTCATTAGTAGGCCACACACGAACCCAATGGACCAGGGGCTTTAGAGTAGTCAAATCTGCATTTCTCTGCAGGTCAAGGTCTAAATAGAGTGTGGTTAATCAAGTGCTTGCAGGTAGAAATAACAATGTCCTTACAAATGTGTTTTCTGCTGCAACTAAGCAGCTTATACTGCTGTGGCCCCAAATCTCTGTGCCAATAAAACAGCATTTTGTGCCTTGGATTGATAGATTGCTAAAGTTGGTGTTCTTGTAGACCCTGATAAAGGCATTAGATCTATGTTCCGCAGTAAGAGACGACTTTGTTAGCTGGGGAAGCCATTTAAGGTCATTGGTTAATTTAACTCCTAGATAATAGAAATAATTAACCCTTTCTAGCATTTTGCCACCCACTCATATTGGCAAGTTCCTAGCTCACCTCTGACCAAAAATCATATTTTTAGTTTTCCCAGCATTCAGCTCCAGTCCTCTGGTCCTGCAAAAATTAATGAATTTGTCAATAAGTACCTGCAGCCCCACTGGTGTTTTAGATATAAGTAGGGAGTCATCAGCAAAGAGTAGGATGGGAATTTTTGCATCATTAACAGTAGGGGAATAATTTTGCAGTCAAGCAGTTCATTCACCACATCATTCAGATATAATGTGAATAATGTGGGTGCAAGCACACACCTTTGACGCACACCATGTCTAATAGCAATCCAATCAGTTAGTTATCCCTCGCTATCCCAATGTACTGAGGGGTAATTCTTCAAATGAAGCTTAATAATCAATTCAAGCTGATTTGAAGGAACCCCATGCTGGATTGCACTTGCCACAAAGATATTCATGGGATGAGGTCAAACACAACCTTAAGATCAACAAAGGCTACATAGAGCCTTTGTTTTGCTAATAAGGCATATTTCCAGTAAAGGCCAACTAACCTAAACCTGGTCAGAAGTGCTGTATATATAGATAGATAGATAGATAGATAGATAGATAGATAGATAGATAGATAGATAGATAGATAGATAGATAGATAGATAGATAGATAGATAGATTTCGATCAATCAATCAGGATTTGAAAAGCAAGAGTAATCACCTGACAGAGTAACCAGGCACTTACAGGTCCCAGACAAAGCAGTGAAAACAAGGGAACAGTAAGGAGAAAACACACAATAAACAGGGAGAAAAAACATGGAGAAATCAGTGAAAATGAGAGAAAAGCAAGGAGAAGGCATTCAAAGAAAGGAGAAAAAGCAAGGAGAAAGCGTGAAAATGAGGGAAAAGCAAGGAGAAGGCACACAAAAACAAGGGGAAAAGCAAGGAGAAAGCAGTGAAAACTAGGAAAAAGTAAGGAGAAGGCATACAAAAAACGTGGGAAACACAAGGAGAAAACAGTGAAAATTAGGGAAAAGCAAGGAAAAGACACACAAAAGTGAGGGAAAAGGAAGGAGAAAGCAGTGAAAACTAGGGAAAAGCAAGGAGAGGTCACAAATAAACAGGGGAAAGCAAGGAGAAAACAGTGAGAATGATGGAAAAGCAAGGACAAGGCACACAAAAATTGGGGGAAAGGCAAGGAGAAACCAGTGGAAATGAGGGAAAAGCAAGGAGAAGGTGTACAAAAAAACAGGGAAAAAGCAAGCAAAAGCAGTGAAAACAAAGAAAAAGCAAGGAGAACATACACAAAACACGGGGGAAAGCAAGGAGAAAGCAGTGAAAATGAGAGAAAAGCAAGGAGCGGGCACACAAAAAACATGGGAAAAAGCATGGAGAAAGCAGTGAAAATGAGGGAAAAGCAAGGAGAAGGCATACAAAAAGCACAGGAGAAAGCAGTGAGAACGAGGGAAAAGCAAGCAGAAGGCACTCAAAAACAGAAGAAAAAAGCAAGGAGAAGACAGAAGCAAGATTGATGCAGCAACATGGGGAAAGCTGGGCCTTTAAAAAAAAAAAAACTGCTGTGGATATGGGGGATCCATTGCAATTTTGCGCCAAAAATGAAAACAATTTTTTGGCCCCGGTGGTGTCCCTGTGAGGCCCTACCATGAGGCCTAGGAGGTCAGGGTATTCCTAGCCTGCCCCAGCCTCTGCTTTTTTTTTTTTTTTTTTAGCTGAGTCTGAGTCCCAAGATGGATGCCAGCACTTCAACAAGGAGTCATGAGTTCTGTTGGATCTGCTGAGGATCTGCGTCCTTTCATATACAAATATATATATATATATATATATATATATATATATATATATATATATATATATATATATATATATATATATATATATATATTATATATATTTACAGTGATGTTATATTTAGGTGCTGAAATAAGATGAGAATTTGTATTTAAAAAAATGAAAACCCACTGAAATTCTCCAGTTATAGTTTACTAAACTAACTATAACTTGTGCATTAGGGAGATGGCCGCAGGGCATGGCTTCTGGCCAGACCCTGCACCAAACTTACCCACAAGTGACCAGCCACCACGCTGTGCAAGTCCTGTGGCCATGCACAGCGGAGGGTTGCCCAACTCTCCATGGGGAGCAAACACGGACTGTACAAGGCCTTCTGGTGTGTCTAGAGTGGAGGTGGGGGAGCTGGCCATTTTTTTCTGGTATTTGGGACTGTTATGGCAGCCACAACATCTGAAAAAATTATCTCAGATGCTGTGATCAGCCATCCATATCATATGTATTCAGTACAGTGGTAGTGATACCTAAACCACCTTACTAAAGTAGGCAATGGGAGAAAAAGCTACAATGGCCAATCAAAAGTGATTACTTTTTAAATGTTTTGATATTGCGGTAGTATCACAGGAGTGCTGCAAAACCTGCTGTACCAATGATCAAGATAGCTCTAAGGGCCATATGTACAAACACTTTTTCCCATAGACACAAAATGGGTAAATACCTTTGCTACATCTGGCCCTAAATTATTTTGAGGGTTAACCCTTTCATGCTCAACTCAAACTACTTTTTAAATGCTAATTTCTCGCAAACGGTTGTTATGATTTACACCAACTCTCAAAAAGCACTACACTGGTGTAATAAATATGTTAGTAGTACAGTTATAGGTCTTTGATGATGTTGAGGCAGCTAATCAGATGCTATATTTTGATCTGTTGGATCCTTGGAGTCTCAATGTCTCTTTATATGTATAATTTTTAAAACTTAATTTCTCAAAAACTACTGAATGGATTTACATCAAATCACAAAAAGCATGCTTTCTGGACCAAGATCTAGCTACCTACATTTTAATATATCTTTGCACTTGAGTGGTCGAGCAGCACCCCTAATGGTTGGAACTTAAGTTAAATAAAATAGACAAGAGTGTGGATCATTGTGAAACTCCGCACATTACTTGAATGAAGAATGGTTATTACTTTTGATGATTGCTAATGGTTAGTTCTTGCTTTAGCCTTTATGAACTGTTATTTACTAAGGATTAAGAACTCTGCTTGAAAATATATATTTGACTTTCACTGTGAACCATGTCATATCTAGGACAACCACTTTTCTCTAGGTCCTTATGGACATTGCTTCCAGTCAAGGACCTTAGTGTGATAAACTGGGTGTTGTAGCCTTGTTTTAGATCCATTGAACTAGTTATATGAACACATTTGAAACCAATGGTTTATAGGTGAAAAGTTCAGGCCTGGAGAAATTGTTCGTGATAACCTGGAATAAAGTGGCCACCCTACTTACATTGTAAGTTATGCAAGCTGGCACCTCCTACGGCTTTAGTACCTGAAAGGATGAAATAGTGCTAAAAGAACTCGGTACAATATATTGCATTAGAGTCTATTACAGAACTCATATAATGCTTCCCTCCCCATAACAAGATCTAGCAGTTGTGCCATATTACTGAACAAAGACAAAAATAAGCGAGGAGCTCCTCCAGCTTGCGATATTCTCTTTTGTCTGGAGTACTGAAAATTCTTAAATCATTCCTGTTGATTGGCTTCTTATAGTAAGCCCAGGAACTCTCTTCTGTCATAGGAGCTGATATTGTAACTCACCCCATCGGTTTACTTTTTGTGATGGAATTTAGTGATGGAGGAAAGTGCAGAAAGCTTCAGTAGTAAATGGAAGAATACACTTCTTGCATTTAAGCGTATCTTTTTGCTACCCAGTAGAATTGTAAGGCAAAATAGTAGTTGAAGCTGGGGAAAGTTTTGTGCCAAAAAGTATTGCCAGAAAGTTCACAATGCAGCTAAGAGTCTCGGATTCAATCATGTTATTATTCCTAAAATACTTTTTTGTGATTTTCTTCCAGGAGTCAGCAGCTGTCAAAATGTATCATACTGCTAGCAAACCTCCTCTGCAAGCAGTAGGTTTTTCTTTCATATTTTTTTTAAACTTTGGGTTACGTGGTTTTTTAGCTTTTCGCTAAACTTTTATATTTAGTTATGAAAGGAATATGCTAGTTCATAAGAGAGTTAATGCTGATACTTCCCACACTCCATTCTGTCATTTACACCACAACTACACTGATCTGGAAGTTCCACCTTTAAGAAGGTTCTGTAAATATGGGATCTAAACAGACAGGCTGTGCCTAGTGGTGTGAATTGTTGGATGAACAATTTTGGAAAAGGATGGCATAGGGACAATATACTCGTAAAATTTGCACCGCAATCTTTCCTGTAATTAGGAAAAAGGTATATATATATATGTATATATGATATATATATAGAGAGAGAGAAAGAAAGAAAGAGAGAGAGAGCGTTTGTGAGTGTGTGTGTGTGTTGAAAGGGTTTCTTGGGAAAGGGCAACAGTTCTGAGCAAAGTTGTCAACATGTTCTCAGCACGGGCACACATCCTTATTTTCAATCATGCTCCCTTACTGCTCAGGCTCTCTCTATATCAGCCTGTTATTTTAAGGTATTGCTCTTGTTACGATTGCGTTGACATTTTCCATGTAGGCAGGTTCTCGTGCCCGGCTATCTCTTGGTGTATTTTAAGCCTACTTCTAAGTCATCCTCATTGAGCTTGGTAAGCAAAGGGTTCACATCTAGATTGTTTCCAGTGAAAGAATACCTATAATTGAGTAAATACCTGTCCCGCATACTTTTTGTACCCCACAGGAAAAAAAGATGAAAAGAATTGACTACTTTTGGTAAACGAAAGCCCTTTTTTTCTACAGAAAGTTCTATTTTTGCAGGAAGTTACATGTCACCAAACAAGTCTATACTAATAAAAAAGTAATGAAAAAATATGAGGAGTTATGATAATGTGCAACTCCTATCAAAGTCTTGCTTAATACCTCTTGACACTGTTCAGTTAATAATAGGTAACAAAGGACTTCCAATATATTTAAAAATTAAAAAACGCAAGTTCATTGATCATGTTCCAACATCATTTCACCCTGAAGGGGCCCAGGGTAAAGAAATGCTTTGCCCTTCCAGTGGTGGTGCAGAATGAAAGTGTTAACAAACAGTTTCACTAGTTATAAGGAACTTGTTATGAGGCCCTAACCAGCTCCCCCCTCGCAGCAGTTAATGTCCCCACATGCACTGCTGCTAAAGCTGTTCCTGCCCCGTGCGGCTCAGTCCCAGGCAGCCTGCCCCATCAGTGAGCTTCTGCTCATTGCTTTTGCCCGCTTGCTGCATTCAGCCTGCATTACTCTTATTTTGGACACCTGCCAGCCCTTGGCACCTCAGTGCCATTTCTCCTGTTTTCCCACCACCCGCTTTCCACTGCCCCATTCCCCGGGGCCCCTCCCAGGACCGACTTAATGGAGGCCACAGCGCGGTCGCAGAGAGGCTGCGCATAGCAAGAGTGCCGCTGGCATGATAAAGGCGTGCCAAAGGCAAGCCCAACTGCACCCGTCCACTCCTGGACCAAACCCAGCGCTAGGAACCCTGGCCTTCCAGACACCAACAGGTACTCCACCACAGACCTTTGAGCCTTGAGCCCCCGGACACCACAGAAACTGCTGCCTCACATCCCTGCACTCCACGGCAGGACCATTCCCCTGCCACCACTGTCGCTTCACCTGCATCCTAGGATCTCCTGCCTTCACAAAATCCAGAGCTACACCCACACCACTGACTGACACCAGCCCAGAACCTCTCTGATGCATCCTGATTGCTCTGCAAACATGCCACTGAAATCTGTAATACCATTTTCTTCCTCATACCCAACGTAACCTTCATCACAGAGACTTGGCTCATCCCCTTCTCTGCCCTGACATTGCCGCCACCACACCTATCAGCTACAAGATGACCCACCGAGACCACACCAACAAACAGGAAGAAGATATCACCACCATTCACAAAGAACTACCGAAGATGACACCACATCAATCATGGAACACCTGAATTTCCAACGATGACAAAACGACCATCAGAGGCACCCTCGCCTACAGACCCCCAGGACCATGCACTGGCCTTGGCGATGCCATCACAGACTTCATCACCCCTCTTGCTATCGACTCCAAGCACTATGTCTTCCTCGGAGAGCTCAGCTTCCACCTGAGTGACCCCACGGACGCGAACTCTGCCAACCTCCTGAAATAATTGGACAACATCTGCCTCATCCAGTTGGTTAAAGACCCCAAACACAGAGTAGGACACACACTTGATCCTATCTTGATGTTCAGCAACAGAAACAAATGCAGCCATATCACGGAACTCACTTGGAACGTCCACTCCATTGTACACTTCACCATCACAGGATCACCTTCCACCACCCCAACCCTCTCAACTCCTCCTTCTGCAGCTAGGGCAAAGTGACACAGACCCAGTGGATGGACGCCCGCAACACCACCAAGCTTGATGCTGCAACCAACCTGAAACAGGCAGCCAACAACTTCAACATCTGGATCACCAGCGCAGCCAACCTAGTTGCCCCTCTCAAACCAGCTAAAACCCACAGAACAATCAAACATGCCAGCTAGTGTACCTCAAACTCATCATAATGAAATGCAGCTGCAAACAACTGTAGAGAAGATGGCGCACCAGCAAAGATGAGCACCAACTACACCAAGGAACTCTTCACCATCGTCAGACAGTTGTTCTGCCCAGCAGCCACTGAGAACATAATACCTCTTTCACAGGAACTCTGTGATGCACTAGCGAAGCACTTCCACAGCAAAATATCCACCATCTACTGGAATTTTGAGTCCCAACCGACCGACCTCCACAGCCTCTTCACACCAGCTGACACCTCCCCTGACCAACATCTCACCGCATGGGAACAGCTCACCACACCGGACACCATAGCCATCATAAACTCCATCCACTTGGGAGCACACACCAACCTCTGCTCCCACTGTCTCTTCAACCTAGGAAGCAACAAGATCATCCACCAACTCACCACCATCCACAACACATCCATTCCCACATGGAACATGCAGAAATCAGACCTCTCCTCAAGAAACTCACCGTAGATCCCAGCGAACTCCAGAATTGTCAGCCATCTAGCTGCTCCTGTTCATTTCCAATCAAAGTTCTGGATAAGGCCATCAACCGGCAGCTCACTGAACACCTTAATCCAAACAACCTGCTAAATTCCTCCCGATCTGGTTTACAAGCCAACTCCAGCACCGAGACCACCCTGATCGCCACCACAGATGACATCTGCACCCTACTCAACAGAGGAGAATCATCCTCTACCTATCTACAACCTTCGACACTGTGCCCCACCACACTCTCATCAAGAGACTGCACCAGATAGGGATCACGGGAAACATACTCAGATGGATTGCATCCTTCCTCACAGGACATACACAGAGAATCCACCTACCCCCTTTTCCCCAGAACCCACGACCACCATCTGCGGCATCCCTCAAGGCTCATCTCTCAGTCACACCCTCTTCAACATCTACATAATGCGTCTAGCCAACATAGTCAGAAGCTACAATATCAACATCATATCCTACGCTGATGACACCCAGCTCATCTTCTCACTCTGACACCACAAGACCAACTCCACAACTGCATGAAGAATATCACGGTCTGGGTGAAAGATAAAGCTCAACTCGGACAAAACCAAAGTGCTGATCTTTAGCAACCATGCCTCCCTCTGTAACAACACCTATTGGCCTGTTGAACTCAGACCCACCCGCACACCAAAAGACCACACCCACAATCTCAGCATCATCCTGGACATCAGAGTCAACAAGAAAGGACAGATCAATTCAGTTTCCTCTGCCAGGAAAAGAAAAAACGTCACACAAACACTCACCACTAGCTGCCTGGACTATGGCAATGCACGCGTACGCAGGAACCATCACCGCATGAGAAAGATCCAAACAATATAGAACTCAGCGGCTAGACTGGTTCTCAACCTGCCCAAAGGGGCCCACACTACCCAGCACCTGAGTAATTTCTACTGGCTCCCCATCCAGAAAAAATGCTAATTCAAACTACTGACATGCTTACAAAGCCCTCCACGAGTAAGGAGCAGCATACATGAACCAACACCTGAACTTCCACTAACCATGTAGAAAGCTCTGCTGTGCCTCCCTGGCCCTCGCACAGACACTGCGCGTCTGCCAGTTCCTCAGTGGAGGCCTCTCCTTCTCCTACCGTGCCGCCACGTCCTTGAACGCCCTCCCTCTCCACCTCTGAACATCACCCTCGCTGATGGACTTCAGGAAGAGACTCAAGACCTGGCTGTCCGACTAAGCCCAACAACCCAGCACCAGGGTACTCTCACATGTAATAAGCCACAAGTACTGACTGACTGATTGATTGAAGGACCAATAGAGGGAGGAAGGGAGCACAGACAAATCTTTTTTGTTAAATAACAAATGTGCTTTAGTGTGCGCACATGGTTGTGTCACAATATTGAAATCTACAATTTTGAGTCAAAAATATTGACTACCAACATATTCTCTAGGTAATCCTACTTGAGGAGGTGCAGATTTACTGGCTTCAACTGCATATTTACTTATCTTTATGATAAGTTGTTAGTCTATACTGAGGGGTTAATATAAGTGGAGGTCGTATTAAAATTTCAATAGTGTGGTAGACCAATGTGTGTACTTTGGAAGTGTGTATAGGACAGTGAATTTACTCCTTCGGTCTACAGAGAGTTAGTTATGGAGCAGTATATTTGTGTAACATAGTTTCGGTTTCTAAGTATTAGTATTCCAAACTGGACACAGCTTTTAAAGCTTAAGACAGCCAGACCCAGAACTATGTTACACAAGTGTGCTGGCCCGACAGTGAAAGTACAAGGTACACCAGGTTTTTTTTCTCCCACGTCAAGCAAGTGGAGAAGGCATGAATGAACAAGGAAAAGCTGATTTTGTTTTAGCACATGCATGCTTTATGTTAGTAGTCAGAGCTATTAGTAGAACCATGATGTGCCAATCTCATATACTGTTGCTAATGCTGTGATGTCTAGATTTCAAACGCTGCGCCTAGACTGTGTGTGATATTCCCAGATAAGAATGAACTCAGATTATTGTTTTTGATGCAAGAGCTAAATGTTAAACATTGAGAGGGACTCACGTGACCTGGTTGAGATGTGCCGCTTAACATCTACAAGTCCACCTTTAGTGTTCCAACCATTAAGCTATTCAGAAAATAGTTTATTTTGGGTATATACCCATAATACGACATGAAGGTCATAAAAACGTTATATATAGTACATACACATAACAAACTATGGCACATCATCCTATTTTCGACCAAAATATACAGTATATCATAAGACCAAATGAAGAGCAAAAAAAGGAAAAAGGTTCTGTTTGAACTCATATTTCGTTAAAATTTATAAATATTAATCTAAACTAGGTACTTCCTATCAGTCTAGCTCCACGTTGATCAAGTAGCAAATCAGGACAAGGGCAATAAAAACCATAAAGTGCTAGGTGCCCTCCTTTGTATGAATTATCAGAACTTCTCTGCATTAGATTTTTTTTCAAATTTACTTCTCTTTGTAAATGACAGCTGATGGCATTTTTTGTGCATTTGGCGTAGTTTTCCACCCTCATTGAGATCCATCCTCGGTTTCCACCAATTGAATTACCCAATCAAATGAGTGGTATAGTCAGTGACAAAATTGTCTTTTTGTTGGAGCCTCGTAACCGTCCCATGTAAAGAATTCCACATGCTTTCTGCATCTTGGACCATTAGGTTTTAATTGCATTTCCACACCTGCAGATACATGTGCATATATCTAGGGTTCCTTCCTTATTTTCATTGAAGCACTTAAGGATTAATAGAGATGGCCACTGTGAAAATGTTAAATCAGTGAACTATATTTACATCATCGAAATATCATTGTAAATTTAACTTGGATGTGGTGACCAGCACTGAACGTTTATCAGGCAGTGTCAATGCACATTGGAAACTTACGAAACTTATCTGTGTCCTGTTTGTCATATTTAGTACCTGGTCCCAGACTCTTAACATTGCTTTGTTATCACACTATTTTGCTGGGACGTGATATATTGTGATTTTTATATGGTACAGCACCATGTATCTTCCCCAATTCCTGCTGTTTATTTTTGTTGTCAAGATATCAATTTCATCATCTAGGGACTTGTTCCACTCTGTGATTAAGTGCTGTGCTATCGTAACTCCATGTACCTTTTTCTCTTCTCAAAACATCTTTCACATCGTAGAACAATGCAGCACTTTTCTGATGCAAACTGTCATGGGCACATTCTAACGGCTCAGTAATAGCCCCTGTGAATCTAGTAGGATCTCTGTGCTGGTGTAGACCATTCCATAAGTCAGCAATTGGTGCTTTAACCCTCGCGATTGAGGATGCAGCCCATAACTCCTGGGAGATTTAGCTTTCCCTGACCAACCTTACCGACTCTCCTTATTGTCTGCAATGTGGATGATAGTATTTTCCAAGTTTGTTTTTTAAATTAAATGAAGATAATAAATTGGGGTTGAGTCAAGATGGTGGCTCAATCGAACACTTACCAGAATTGACTGCCCTGCTGGACCTCATAGCGCTTCGCTGAACTCATTAGTGCTGAGTTCCTGAAACATAGCAGTGCTCCAAAGCGGGTTCAAAAGTTACTTTGCCAGAGAGTGCACCCAATGTAGTACCGCTTGATGCTCAAGTCAACACTGGAGAGGAGGTAAGAAACCCTGTCCCAGTGCACTAGAAGGCTCTGTTCAGACATACTTCCCTGTTAATTGGGTGCAGCCCCAGAGAAAGCCCTGAGCAAAAGTAAAAAACAAAAGAAGCTTAGCTAATGCAAATGCTTACTAGGGTGGCAGTCCAAAATTTAGGCTTGCATACAGAGTGGTCCCTCAAACCCTGTGTTGGACCATGAGCGGGGTGATAGGGGTTCAGAGGCCGATCCACATGTAACACATTCTTTCATTGAGGTGTTATGCCAGGGCATTCACAAGGACATCAGACACTTGAGGGATGACATTGCAAGGGATCTACAAGAAATCAAGCTCAAGATGATGGCATTGGGCTATAGGATATGTGCCCTGTGGGAGACTCGGGATACAAAGGAGGATGAACAGGAAGCGATAGGCCAGGAACTAATCACCACACAGAAGATCAGAACTTAGACCTCCATGTACACCTTGAAAAACCTAAGAATTGCGGGAGGTGCCATAACATTAGAATCAGAGGGATGTAGAAAAGCGTGGAAGGTAGTGACATTGAGGTACACGTCAAGAAGCTGTTCAGGGAAGTACAAGCAGACCTAATGGAAGAGGATCTTATCTTGGATTGTGAACATAGAGTGGGCCCACCTACGTATAGAGAAAACAGCAGCCCAGACTTTTTAACCTCTGTTAATTATTTTCACCATAAAGGCGCCATGATGTCTGTGGTGGGAGCCATGAGCACCATTACGGTTGAGGGGCATGCAATTCACATTTATCAGGATCTCTCCTCAATCAATCTTCAGAAGAGGAGGGAGTTTAGGTCAGTGACAATTTTTTTGATGGCCAAGGAAAAGAAACTAAGTTCTCACTGAGACCACAGAACTTTGAGTACAAAGACTCTAGGCTCTTCAGGGGGCTTGTGGTCCAGCTCAAGAATAGCAAAGTTAAGCCTACGGTGGAGATGATAGCATCAGCAAGGAGAGCAGTTTCATCACAACTCCTGAAAGCTGTCTCCGAACTTTAGTTTGGGTGGGGTATAGAGTGCAATGGGGATCGAGATATGAATGCCAAGTAATGATTTTCTTTTGCATATTGAGGAAATGGTTGTCTCTTTTGCTCACATAATCTTATTGGAGTGTTGAGTTTGGTGTTAACTGTTCTGTTTTTCAGGTGTTAAAAAGGCGGAGGGTCGCTCCATCTGAGCCAAGGGGAGGGTGTAATGGCATACCACCCTTCACAACTATTAGAGTTAGGTATGTTCCCTCTGATTTTCTAGGAATGTTCATGCCTACTGATGTCTGCATGCACAAACCAACTTGGTATGTCGACATAACCTCGAAATGGTAACATGTGAAACTTGCTTAAGATTATGAGTCTAAATGTCAGAGGCTCTGATACACCAGCCAAAAGGCTTGCAGTACTGTTGTCGCTTCATGACACCAATGGTGATATTTGCCCGTTACAGGAGATGTACTTGATTAATGAGATTGTCCTTCCATATGCTCAAAGTGGTCCCCACTTCACTATCTTTCCTCCGATTGAAAGAAAAAAGTAGGGAGTGGCTATATTGTTGTTCATTGATTATATAACATTGTCTGGAAAACTGTCGCAGGCCCAGATGGGAGGGCCTTGACACTTAGAATTGCATTAGGATACTACACCTTTACAATAGCATTCATATATTACCCCATGGAGGGTCAAGAACGGTTTTTGCAGTTTATGTTGCCAGAGATCTGCAATCCGTGGATAAAGACGCAGTTATAGGGGGAGTTCCAAACCTGGTCAAAATTAGTGCATTAAATCATTCTGGTTGAGAATGGGCTACCCAAGACAGGTTCTCACAAATCTGCAGGACATGGCTATGATACCTTGATTTAATCGACCTATGGAGGTCAGTTCATCCACAAAGGAGGGACTTCTACAGTTTGGCTTCACGGAGGACCTATGCCAGACTTGATCACTTTTTGGACACCCTGTATGCTGGAAAAGATAGAGGAAGTGGAGATTGGGACTTGGGCATGCCGATCATGCACCGGTCCACATGGCTCTCCAGGTTCTCCATATTTGAGCAACACTACTACTACTAATTTTAATAATGCGCCGATTACGGAAGCCATATTGATGTACCGAAAGGAGAATGCTCACCTAAGTTAAATAAGGGTAGGAGTTAAAAGAGAGGGAGCTCGGAGCTCATGTCTGAAAACCAGAAGAGGTAGATAAGCAGACGGGCATGGCAGATATAGCGCCAGTTGGAATTAGTTTGGGCTCATTTACGACAGTTGGACACAGAAAGGGTAGAATATGCGCTCTACAGACTGAAACAGACCTGCTATAAAAGAAGGAATAAAATAAAGGAAGCTTCTAGCAAGTAAGCTGAGGGCTAATATTACAAAGAATAAGAGGTTACATTTATTAAGACCAAAGTGGAAACCGTGGCTCAATATGATGCAGAGATTAGATAGACCTTCAGAGACTAATTTAAAGAGCTGTACAGTGTGTAGAGGATGAATGATTAGGCAGCAGATCAGCACCTTCAGCAAGCAGCAGTGACTCAGCTTACAGAGATGCAAGCTGCCTCGTTAGACAAACCCTTTTCTCTGGAGGAGGGGCTAGTGGGCAAATCCAAACAAGGCCCCTGGCCATGTTTTATAAAACATCATTCTGCTTGCCCCTATCTTTGTATATTTATATAATTCTTTTGAGGAAGCCATTGCAGACTCCATGAGTGAGGCCTAGATAGTAGCTTTGTCTAAGCTGGGGAAAACCTGGCTCTATGCTTCATCGTCTGTCTCTTTCTTTGATACAGACGCTAACCTTTTTACTGGAATTGTGGCCTGTTGATTGGGAACACATATGCGGAGCCTTATTAATACAGATCAAACTGGGTTTATCCCAGGGAGGATTTCTTCTCACAGTACTTTGGTTTTTGTCCTAGGCTTCATGCATTGGTGTTTAGTGGATACAGACATCCAGTTGCTACAGTATCAATTAACAGTGATTCCGTACATTTGTTCCAAATAGAGAGAGGTACCAGACAGTGGTGCCCCATGTCGTCCCTCCTGTTTGAATTATAGCCGCAGGCGAACAGGGTTAGAGCAATGAGGGAAATGAAAGGAATTTGAATGGAGGCGCAGAGCGCAAGATTGTCTACTTGTGGATGATCTGCTGCTAGCATTGTGAGAGCTGATCAACTTCCTAGTAATCCTACTGAAAGATACAGGAAGTTACAAAAAAGTCTCAGGATTCAAAAATATTTTACAAAGATTCCTGATCTTTAATCTGTCCACCCCTTTGGCTCAGAAAGCTAACGTACAGTTTAAGTTCCCCTTGACCTAGGCAGAAAGCACTATTCCCTACCCTGGAGTAAGGATTTTTTTCCACAACAGAGAAAACGTAATATGCAAACCATAGAGAGTTATTACACTCTCTGAATTTAGACTTGCAATCCTGACATATGGGAGGTCTCTCCTGACTAGGAAGGATTGCCCCTATCAAAATGACAGATTTGTTGAAATGACTCAACATATAGCTGACACTAGGAGTTCTGGAGGAGATTCAGTGGGCACTGAATAATTTTGTGTGGAGTTGGAGGAAGTAGAGACCGGCCATGCGGATCATGTATTGAACTTCCTCAGGGGGGATTAAGAGTGCCTCATATACTATATTAATATCATGCAGTGCAGTTGCATTACTTGATGAAATGGAATAGGGAAGAGAGTATGAAGTATTGGTGCTTAATGGACCAAGCAATAGCTAGTGATCATATTTAGAAAGTCATGGGATGATGTGATGACCAAGAAGGGCCTGTCTATATGCCCCACTCCTCTCACCTCAATCATAGGTAGCCCAGACTTTTCTTCAGCAAAGGACTGGGGGCAAAATTTAGGATGACAGATGGCAAGCTGTAAGAGAGTGGGGGATTTTTATGATATTAACAGCCTTAAAGCATTCAATCTAATCTAAAAAAAACTTTGGGGTGCTGGAGACTGGAAGGCGGCACTAGTTTCGATTTAGGCATTGGGTCTCCCACAGAGAGATTAAAGACGTGGCAGGAAAAATCAGTTGGCCCTATACAAGAGTTGGTTTATAGCCCAGACCAATGATAAGCACTGCTTGTCCAAGCTTTATCGGTTTCTCATAGTAGATCCCTTTCTAAAAAAACAGCAGGTCAGAAGAAGTGAGAAACTGAAATGAGGAGAACATTGACTGATAATAGCTGGAGGTTTTCTCTAGGCCAGGGGTGAGCACCTCCGGCTCAACTACCAAAAAGACACTAACCAAAATCATCAATTGGCTTCTATGACTGGAACAGGTCTGAGAACACTAAGGCCCATATTTATACTCTGTTTGCGCCAGATTTGCGTCATTTTTTTGTTACGCAAATTCGGCGCAAAGTTAACTCCATATTTATACTTTGGCGCTAGACCTGTCTAGATCGAAAGTTATGGAGTTTGAGTCATTTTTTGTACGTGAAAACCTACCTTGCTCTAATGACATGCAAGGTAGGCGTTCCCGTGCAAAAAATTACTCTAAGGCATGTGCGCCTTATTTATCCTTCGGCATCAAAATGACGCACAAGAGGAGGTGGGCCTTAAAACATGGCACCCAGCCAGATTTGTGCCGTTTTTCAACGCCTGGGTCAGGGCAGGTTAAAGGACCTGTGGGCTCATTTCCATGGTGGGAGACCATAGAAGCAGTCCACAGGTGTCCTTCCCTGCACCCAGGGACACCCCCTGCCACCTTCGGCCACCCCTGGAGGATAACCATGGATGGGGGGACCCATCCATGGTGAGTGCAGGTAAGTGCAGGTAAGTATATATATATATATTTTTAAGTGGCTTGGGGGCCTAACTTGGGCCCCCTTACATGCCACTGTGCCCAATGGTCATGCCCAGGGGACAGAAATCCCCTGGGCATGGCCATTGGGCAGGGGGGCATGACTCCTGTCTTTGCTAAGACAGGAGTCATTTCTATGGGGGTTGTGCGTCAAAAAATGGCTCAAGTCAGGTTAGAGCCAATATTTTTTACTCTAACCTGACTTGCACTATTCTTTGGCGCACAACCCCCAGTCTTCCCTTCGCCTTCGCTGCCTGATTACCGTCATTTATTTTTACGCTAATCAGGCTGCAGCGCCAGCTAACGTCATTCCATAAATAAGGCGCCTGGCTGGCGCGTTGCAATGGCATTAGCCGGCGGAAAACTTTTTGACGCAAATCTGCCCAATCGCTGATTTGCGTCAAAAAGTGTAAATATGCGCCTTAGTGCTGGAGGGAATGTTGAAGAGCAATTTCCTTTTTGCAGAAAACTAAAAAGATATTGGAAAGAAGACCTCAATGATCTGATGTTCAACATTATATTCTTTGGACTTCCGACCTACATTATCTTGCAGTTTATGGTCAGACTGTCATATTCGATGCCTCTTGAAGGGGATGTCCTATTACTTTGCTTCTATGTCTGATAAACAGGTGCTACTGGGGCTATCAGGGAGGGAAGATATACCCAGTGATTGGGCGTGGCTATATAAGATTTGGGAATTGATCGGCGTGAAGACGATATCTTTGACTATGAAGGGAAGGGTGATCAGTTTGCAACACTATAGGAACCTTGCCTGGCCATCCTAGCAAAATAATTTAGGGAGATTTCCTGCCCCAGGTTCCTTACAGCACTGTGAACTACATGAATGAAGTGAGTGGTGAAAGCACAGATAGATCCACGGAATCAGGTACATAACTCGTCATTTGGGCATTGTGATTTTAAACTTTCATCTTAGACTCCTCATTGAAAGGCGAATATTTGTCAAACGAGTCAGGCAACAAGGTGGAGGGTAAAAGGGGGGGGGTTTGCTGTCTGTTCCCTTTAGAACTTTTGATGGCACCGTTAAGAGAGAGAATGGGAGCTAGAAATGGAAAGCCATTTCACGATAAAGGGGTACCCTAATGGCCTTTGGATGACGACTGGAGTAGTGTACATGCTGAAAACAATCAGAAGATTCAATCTATAAAAGTAAATAACCGTTACATGCTTCGTTCACTTCTAAAATAAAACAATCCTGCTATCCGAAATCACTAGCTTAATTCTATTTCTGTATAAAAATAACAAGCCGAACAAGATTTTACCTTTCTAAGTCACTGAAAGACAATTGTTCAAATGAAAAACATAGTGCTTCTTTAGAGTTTGGTGGCTATCCCGTCCGCCGTATTACGATCCCATTATATCCTAAGGGAATCGGAATACGGAGGATGGGATATCTGTCACGTTTGTGATGGAGTAACCCGCCGCCAAACTCTAAATCAGGCCCATAGTTTATTTATAGTTGCAAATACAAACATGTAAACAATTCATAATTCAATTTTATAGAAAACACAAACACACATGAACATATTGAAAAAGAATGAATAAGTTAATTGTAATACAAACATAATTACATAACACCTAATTTTAGTTTTAGATCTGTTTTATTGAATTTTCAGCTACAGTTGCATACAACGATCTTCCCACCTACATCCAAAGGCCGCTGGGAAATAACCAAAATGTGAGGGAGAGGTAAGGAACAAGAAAATGAAAGGGGGAGGGTAAAGAAGTATTTCCTATTGGCCACTACATGTGAATAAGTAGGATGGTTAGTACAGAACACTTATGCGAGATGTTAGAGGGCCCCTCGCCGGTCAATGAGTGTCATGTTCTACCCGGGGAAAGTCCAAGGACTCATAAGTAGGCCGGGCATGTCAACTTCTTGAATTCATCTGACAGAAAATGTATGCAGGACCCCCAAGTTTTATCAAAGCCCAGTAGTGTCTGGGATGTGACTGCTATGTATTTCTCCATTCCCAGGATGTCCCACAGTTTGTGAAGCCAGTTTAAGTGCGATGGCACTTGATTTGAGCCCCAAAGTGCCAACAGAACTTGCTTGGCAGCCCCATGAGATAGAGTAATAGCCCGTCCCTTTGATGACTTTAATGCATCTGTATAGGGTTCGAAAGGCCCGAACGAATTTAACAGGGGACTCTATGTATGTCAGTGTCATAGATCTCATTAAGAGCATCTAAGATGTCCGCCCAGAATGCTTGTATTTTGGGGCAGTGCCAAAGAAGGTGGGTTAGCATGCCAAGGTGTCCGCAATGCCTCCAGCAACTCGTGTCACTGTTCCACTTTCACAAAGCCACCCTCGCTGGCGTGTAGTACCAGTAGTAAACAATCTTAAGCCTCATTTTCTTATTTGATGAACTTAATGCAGAAGTGTGGGCCGGATGCCAAATATCACCCCACTCTTTGGCAGTGAATGTGCGTTTGCATTTACCTTCCCAGCATTTCTGGGCACTGGATTTGCAGGGCCTTAAGGAAACATTAAGAAATGTATAAATATCAGGCATTTTGCGTTTGTCAGATAAGAGGGTGAGAATCCATTTTTCAAAAGAAAGGAGTCAGGGGACGGCTGAAAGATGGGGTTGCAATAGCCAGTGTCTAAGTGCAATATATTGCCACCGAGCGACAGATTGAAGTCCGTAGTGAGATTGGAGTTGCTCACAATCCATGATCCCCTCATGGTGAAAGAGATCTCCCATCCTTTTGCAATTAGCTGTTTGCCAAGTTGCAAATGAAAGTCCTTGCGCTGCAGGTGGGAATTCGGGTTTGCCAATCAAGGTGGTCAGGGACAATATATGTGTAGAAAGGTTCTACTGGGAGTGCACCCTGTCCCAAACTCCTATTGTGGAGCTGGTCACCTGAGAGATGTATATCCCCAGAGGGCAGGCTGACATGGGAAGACATGGTATTTTACATATGTATACTGCTACAGCCTGGTCTATGAAGCACCAGTGTTTCTCCATGACGGGCCTGGACCACCCTACCATGTAGTGGAGTTGTGCCACTTGGTAGTATTTAGTGACATGTGGGACTCCCAAGCTACCCTCCGAGGGGGCCAGATAGGTATGTTTCTTCGCCAAGCGTGCCCTTTTCCCTTCCCAAATAAAGTAATCTATAAGATGCTGCAGTTTACCAAGGACATGCTGCAGTGGCAATGTTTGCATAACATATAGCATCTTGGTGAGGAAAGTCGTTTTTGCGGCTGCCAGCCGCCCTACCCAGGAGAGAGAGTGTCTCTTCCAGGAAGAGAGGTCCGATTTGACAGTGGCAAGTAGCTTATTGTTGTTTTCAGTTGCGGTTTGGCCTGGCGTCTGAAGTATCTGAAGGCCTAAGTAAGGCACCCCATAGGATGCCCAAGTGAAGGGGAAGAGGCACTCCGCTTGCGCCTGGTCGGCTGCAGGAAGAGTAAGATTAAAAATGTGAGATTTCTGGAGGTTGACCTTAAAGCCTGAAGCCTGTCTAAATGTCTCCATCTCATGCATCAAGGGAGGCAAGAGGCTTTGTCAATATTATCATCACATCATCGGCATAGAGTGCCAATTTGTGCTCCCTCCCTGCCATGCATAGCCCCTCGATGTCACTGTTTCGATGTATATGCTCAGCAAAGGGCTCCGTGTAAAGTGCAAAAAGTAAGAGAGGCAGCCCTGCCGAGTGCCCCTAGCTATATTAAATGGGTGTGACATCACTCCATTGAGCCGAACCACTGCTTCAGGGTGTGCATAACTGCAACGTATCCAGAAACAGAAGCACAGGCCCAACCAAGCAAGGACCCTTTGGAGGTATGGCCAGTGGACCCAATCAAATGCATCCACTGATAGCAGAATGGCTGGCATACCAGACTGCTGGGCCTTGTCAATGAAATGGCAGAGACAACTGCAGTTGCGTTTGGGTATGAACCCTGCCTGATCAGGGTCCACAAGGTGTTTCAAATGTGGGGCCAGTCACGTCACCAGGATACTTGTTAAAATTTTAGCATCTACATTCAGCAAAGAGATGGGTCGGTATGAGGAACAGTGAGCAGGATTCTTACCCAGTTTTGGGATGACCATAATGATGGCTAATTGCATTGTGTCAGTCAGGGTGCCACTGGTCCTAAATGATTTGTATATGCAAGCTAGTATGGGAGCTAGTATGGGTGCAAAGGTTTTGTAAAAATCAGTTGTGTACCCATCTGAACCCGGTGCCTTGCCTGGCTGCAGTCGCTGTATGGCCATAAGGACATTGTTGGTCTGGATGTCTCTATCTAAGCTGGAGGAGTCAACCAAAGAGAGACGAGTAAGAGGTGCTTGTTCCAAGTAAGATTCAGCATCTCAGGAGTCCAAAACATTGGCTGTATAAATGGTGGAATGCCTGAGCTATTTGTACATCTTGATCGACCTTTACACCCTGGAAGACCTTGATCTCCAATATGCTATGTTGGAGAGCTTGGGCCCGTAGCCTGCACGCCAACATTCGGCCTGCTTTGTTACCTCCCAACACAGTATCTCTGCTTTGTACTTAGTAGAGCGTATTCACCCTTGTCGGTGTCTAGGGTCCCAAGTTGCTTGCGGGCGGCCATGAGTACCATGAGTACCATCACAACCTGAAGGTGCCTTTGCTCTGATGTTCTTCCTCCAAGTTCCTCACTTCGTCCTCCACCCGGGACCATTTGTCCCTTCCATCTTTGTTCATCCGAGCCACCAGAGCCATCGAACAACAGCTATCAGAGTGTCCTTGAATAATGCTATAGAAGTCTGAGGAGAATCATCGGTGACCAAGAATTCTCAGATTGCACTTGTCACCTCCACCACATTGGCCTCATGTTATAGGATATTATGATTCGGGCACCAGAAGCAGTGTTGCATTGCTTGACCCAGCAGGCGGCAAGCAATAGATATATGTGAGTGATCCGAGAGCACTGCAACCCCAATCTCTGTTGCTGCGGTTGCTGCTGTTAAGTGCAAAGTGGTAAGGAAATAGCTGATCCTGCCATAGGACTGGTGTGCGTCAGAGAAGAATGTGTAGCTCTTTGTGAAGGTGTAGCGCTGATGCCAAATATCCCTCAGATCCACTGCCGCAAACCACTGCTGACAGGCTGACGACAGCGCTCCTGCCTGCCCCACCGGCTGGATCGATCTATCCAAGAAAGTGTCTGGGATGAGATTATAATCTCCCTCAACCATAATGTCTGTATCCGGTGTACACACTACCTGCCCCAGTGCATCCCTGATGAAGGTTTCTTGGTGGTCCTTGGGGGCATAGATGTTTGCTATTGTAAAGGTGTACCCCTTGATGTTCATGCGTAAGGAGAGTAGGTGCCCTGGAATTTCAGCCTGGGTCTGAATCACCCTCCCTGGGAAATGAGTAGCCAACAGCACTGCTACTCCCATCCTCTTTCCTGAGCCCGAGGAGAAGTACTGTCAGTCAAACCATCTGGAATGCAGACGCCTCCACTCCACCCTAAGAAGATGCGTTTCTTGAATAAGGCAGCTATCAGAGTGTGAGTTCCTAAGTAGGGAGAGAAGTGTCAATCGTTTCAGAGGGGAGTTAAGTCCTTGGACATTAAGACTAATGACGTTAAGCATATCTTACAAGGGGGGCAAAGCTGACAGTGTAAGAATGAGGTATACCCTTTATCAGATTTAGTGCAGTGTTCCAGTGGCTATGTGCTGTCTGACTAGTGCCTATTATAGTGAGAGCTATCATAACTAGAAAACGAAAAAAGAACAGTAAACAGTACAACTGGGTAGTTCCCTGCCTGGGAACAACATAGTAAGCTATAAGTATGGGGTCCATGTCGTGGGCGAGTGTGGCCTCAAGTTTCCAGAGGACGGAGAGCGGAGCTCTGTTGCAATCCTGAAAAGCAAACCATGAAGGCCCGTCACACCCGGCTTCTCTGGGCACACAAGAAAGGGGGATGGCAGTGTCATGGTGTAGTCTAATGGAGGCCACCGTGGTCTCACGGGGAGAAGAGGCTGCATTCAGCCCTTGCCCTGGTCAGAGGCACTGTCCTTTCCCTAGGGCAGGTGTAGCAGGACTGCTCCCTCCTGGCAATGCTCTCTGGCAGAGAGTTTACAGAAGCATGCAGTGTTCCTAAGGGGTGCAAGTGCTTCCTCTACAGGTGAGGATGGCAGTAGGTCATGTTTTGTCTTAGGTGGGACTTCATCCTGCAGTATGTTTGGACCCAGCAGCAAGTGGGCCTCCTCAAGAGTGCGGAGACTACAAGTTTTGTTGTTTCATATAAACGTGATGCAGAAGGGGTAGCCCCACTTTTATCTGATCCATTTGTCTCTTAGAAAACTAGTGAGGGGCTGGAGAGCCCTCTGACTCTGCAGGGTAATGGATGACAGGTCCTTGTATAGCCACACCTTCGCACCTTCAAAATCAATAGCATTTTTATCTCTCACTGAGGACCTAATGATTTCTTTCTGGTAATGATAATGCAGGCAGGTGAGGATGTCCTGTGGCTGGCTGGAAGAACGAGCCGGGCGACCAGCTTTGTGGGTGCGGTCTAAGATTATCTCCTTGTCCGCGAGGGCTGGAGCCACCTGCCGAAAGAGGCGTAGAACATATTCTTCCTGTTTCCCTGTGTCTGCCTGTAGTAAAGCTCCCTTTTATGCAGATAAAGCAGCAGCTCGATCCAATCTTGGGTCTGTCCTAAAGTATGACAAGTTCCCGGTGGTGCTTCTGCATTTCCTCATCAGTATCAGGCCTGTTCCAGGGAGTCGACCTTCTGTTCCAGCTCTCCAATGTTCCTTCTAATATCTTTGACATCTACTGCTAGCTCCTGATTAAGGGCCGCAGGATCATCCCCTAGTGTTCCAAAAAGCTTTTCCAGGAATGTCCGGGTGACTGGTGCGTCATCCTTGCGGGGGCCCTATGTAATGTCGGCGCCAGAAGCGGGTATCCACTACAAACCCTCCCCCATCTGGTCGCTTCATTTTTTGGAGGTTTTGGCAAGCAAGTCCTTAATCGATGAGTCCTTTCATGCCTGACGCACTGAGGACAATGATAGCCACACCAGGGTGTCGATGTTTGTGAAATGCTGACTTAGGCCCCCAAGAGAATACCCCACCCAGTATAGTAGGTGGGCCCTAAAGACCAGTCTTTCCCTGACTACAGACAGCCACAGTATGTCTGTTGCGAGTCCAGCAGAGAGCATGGCCATGCATCACCGGGCCCTCCACGCAAGTCTCAGGCCCGGCATCAGACCCCTCCAAAGGGCCCACTGCTAAGGATGTGTTGACGCCTCAGTCTCAGAGGGCCACCAAGATTGGCTCATCTGGCGCCTCAACGGGGGCCCAGGTTATAGCAGAAGGTGGAGCCGCAGTCTCTCCCAGCAATCCCCGAGGCAAGCAGGCCTCTCCTTTCCACTGCCCTAAATGGGGGGGGGGGGGGGGTGAGCAGCAATGTAGTCTCCCGTTCCTGACCCTCCAGCAATATCGATGATGGGCCACCACAGTGGGGAGGTCCCTGTCCCCCAGTCTCCTCCCAGGCAGACTTTACAATTGTTGGGGGTAAAAGGTGTCGTCCAGGAGCAGCAGTGTGCGTGTGCAAATGTGCTTCACTCTATTGTTTGGACACCGCCCTCAGGGAGATAGGCGGCCCTCCAGTACACGCTTTTGCATCTGAAGGCCCACAAGCCCAGCAGAGTTCCAGCTCACCTCAGCCGTCTCAGCCTCTCCTCCGGTCTCCTTCCACTTTGCCGCGGGAGCCCCCAAGGGCTGACGGGCTCCCCAACAATCAGTTGTCCCGCATGCAGGTAGGTCTTGATGTCGCCCGGGTCAGGGGGGCCAAAATCACTTGGGATCTAGTAGGCCAGCTGCGCGGGTCCTATTAGGGCACTCAGCCACTCACCCCGGTATTGCCCCGGCAATCAGCCCGCTTAGCTAGAAAAGCCTTTCCCCCAGGTGCCACTGTGAAGAAAGCTCAGCTTCACTCATTCTGCTGTGTCGGGGTGCCCACAGGAGAGCCGGGGGCCACCGCGTCTGAGTGTTCCGCAGCGGAGCTCCATGAGGGCACGTCCTACATGGGCGCCATGTTGGAAATGCCCGCCCATAACACCTACTTTTAGGTAAAAATGCATATGAAAGCCTTACAATTATATCCTCATCACAGTTCATAATATCTACAACTTCATCCTTGTTGGTGCTGTTGTTAAAAAGTAGCATTGGCAAAACGTCTAATTATTTACAAAGCTACAAAATTAGCAATTATATTTTCCCATTTTTTTAGCGTTTTTGAATAACCCATATTTAAGATGTTTTAACTGCTTTATATTCATGTAAAAGGTAACATGGCGAGAGTTTTATCTGCTGTTTTAGTACTAATCTCAAAGATAACATGCTATACTTGATAGACCCGGCTCAGTGAATACTCTTCCTCTGAACGAAATTGATAATTATTAGTTATCGAATTCCCTGAAATAAACATACTGTCTTTCTAAGGGCCTACTTTATAATTTGGCAGGGGAAGCATTATGTTGGTGGTATATATACTTCGTCGTTACTGCAACATGTAAATCAGGCCCTCAGTTGCAATGGCAAGGATTTCCAACAATTTACTATCTTACCCCCGTGTGATCCACTAAAGAGATAATTCTTAAAGCCAATTTATAGACTTAAACCTAGGGAAAGCACTACATTGGCCAGCTGGTACCACACTGGAAAGTTCAAGAGTAATACCTTCTAATTCAATACTTTCATGCCTTCAGTAGTGTTAAATGTGTCACGAGCCATTTAATTGACATGGAAACAGTGGTCAAGCACCTTAAAAAGAATTCGTTTTACTGTGTTTTAGGTGTTACCCTTAATAAAGTGGAACATACGTATGTGGAAATCAGCTAACATACATGTAATGAAGCTTGTTGCATATATCTTTGATATATTATATATGCCATACTTTGTATTTTGTGAAGGTTAAGTGCTGAGCTAGGAAGCTTTGTTGGAGCGGTAGCATACGAGGTGAATCAGGGATTTCAACCAATGGAGGCCCTCTGGAGATGACTGGGGAGGTTGTAAAGCTTCCTCACTAAACCATGAAAAAAACTACTCAGCTGCCCTTTCTTGGCAAGCGCTGTGTATGTTAGAACCCTCAACGAGAACCTAATGGCCATATGTCAAAATAAAATATTGGTGCTGGCATGTGCTTACAGCATTAGCCTTAGTGCACAGGGGCCCTTACAGCATGTTCCATTTATAGATGGATAATAAAGTGAATATGTGTAGGAAAAGAAACATCCAGCTTATTTCACCGATACTTGGCTAATGGGTAATCAGTGGAGGGCCCTGGCAAAGAGCTACACTCCTCATATGTTTCATTAGGGAATCTGCCAACCCACTCGACCTGTGATTGAGGGCTATGCAGCTCTTGCGGGTTAGTAAATTACACGTTTACTGAGGAGCATCCGAGTTCACTTCCACTCAGTGCCCAAACTAAAATGAGTTTTTGTGGTATTGCCCTGGCCATCAAAACGCCAGTAATTTCCAGAAGATGCCAAGGATTCAAAAAGGAGTCACATTCGTCGAGGAATATTATATATCGGCTAGGCAGCATGGTGAAATTAGCTTTTTACATACACAGGTACAACAATGCAACGTTTTTTAAGGACAAAGGAACAGTTTTTAACAACAGAAAAACAATACCACAATAATAAATCAAACGTTTGCAATCTTTCTTTAAAAGGGCTCCAGGGGCTGCTCGTCTGCAGGCTCGTTCTACTAATTTTCTCACCAAAACACTCTATTGCTTTGGTAATTATTATTGTAGGACCTGAGATTGACACTATCTGCCCATATGTCAATTGAGCCATCAACCTCTGTCTGTCATCATGAGATAAAAGGTGTCACATAATATAGGGATGCCTTAATTTCAGTCCACCAGGCACAATTTTGGGAGGGTCCACTTGAACATAAATTGAGATTGTTTTGTTTTATTTTTTATACTTTACATATTTATTATTGGCATTTATTTATTAAGTGCAAAAAGAACAGTTGATGGATGGAAAGTAGACCAAATCAAACAATAAACCCCAGTCACACATCTGGGTTTATTTTTTGCTCCCCATGCCGGTCCAGTTTGGACCCAACCATATGAAAATCAGTCTTGACCCTGTTCCCCATGGGAACTGTCCAGCCTGAACTGCCAGGCCAGGTCCTTACTGGATCATAAACAAGCATCCTGGGACCGGTTTTGGGGTATCACCCCTCTTCAGCCAGGCTAGTTTGTATCTGGTGGCATACTGAGCACGGGACCCACGTCTGGACATACCCTTCCCACTTGGGCAACAAATGCAAAAAGAACAGTTGATGGACGGAATGTAGACCAAATCAAACATTCACACCAGTTACAAATCTGGGTTTAATCCATCAGTTTTTTTGCTCATCATGCCATTCCAGTTTGGACCCAGCCATATGCTAGCTTGTATCTAGTGGCATTGTGAGCATGGGACCCACATCTGGGCATACCCTTCCCACTTGGGGCAACAAATGCAAAAAGAACAGTTGATGGACAGAATGTAGACCAAATCAAACATTCACCCCCACTCACAGATCTGGGTTTAATCCATCATTTTTTTTGCTCGTCCATCATTTGTGTTTGTTAACTTTTGTTGCCATAAGTGCGCTGGGTATGCCCAGACGTGGGTGCCGGGCTCACTATGCCGCTGGATTTAGGCTAGCCTGGCTGATGAAGAGTGATACCCTGAAACCGGTCTCAGGATGTTTGTTTCCAGTCCAGGGAGGACCTGGCCTGGCAGATCGGGCTGGACTGTTCCCATGAGGAACAGGGTCAAGACTGATTTGCACATGGCTTGGTCCAAACTGGGGTGGCATGGTGAGCAAAAGAATTGATAGATTAAACCCATAGGGTGTGAAAATCTTCAGGGTGCCCAGAGGAAAGGAAATAAGAGGCAGGAGCGGAAGGAAAAAGGCATAGTACTCAGGAAATGGTTACAGAAGAATAAGGTCTATTTGAGCATCGAAAAAAGGTAAACAGACGTGTTATGAGTTGGTTTTCCTCGGGAAGGCTATCTAAAGGTTTTTGGGTGAAAGAACAAAACGTATTTTAGAGCCTCTACCTCATGGCGTGTGGAATGTTCAGTGTAAATAGAGCTTGATTTGATGTCTTACGATCCCTCAGTAGTAGTGTGTCTGTAAAATATAATGGCTGAAAGAGATAGAGTGCCTAAAAGGCTCAGCAGCAGGCATTGAATGTTTTCTTCTCTTTTTGTGGTAGCCAATGGAGATTGAGCTTAAGGGGCCAGACATGGTCAGACCTCATAGCACTGGGGATTCTGTAGACAGTCGCATAGACAACTGCTTTTATTGGGACTGGCGTGATTTGGTGACACTTTATAAGATGGAATCGACTTTATTTTGTGTGATTGGGCCATGCGCTAGACAACAGTTCTGAAATGTTATTTGTGGTCATGAGTTTCAATTGTTTTTCTAAAATGAGCCTGCTTTAAGTCAGTTATTGATAATTTGAAATAACTGAAGTGTGGTTGAATTATCAAAAGCTCTTCCATCATGAAGGCAAGGCACTGAGACTCTCGGATTTGCTCTCCTAATCATAATACTTGTGTTCTTTTTTATGCCATTAATATTTTATTTATTTACTAAAACATTTAATTATTCACATTGAGGTTATGTAGAGCGCTGTGTTTAACGTTTTGACCGAAAACAAGAAACAACAATTTCTAATCATTGTCATTGTCTTGTCAATGGCCCTCAATCGCTGTGCCCCCTCAAATCTTCAGGTGGAATCAATATGTTATCACTGACATCTGAACGCTCATAAGCTACCTTCCAGAAAGGTTGTACATCTTGCATTAAAGCCTTTATTTTAGGCCAACCCATTACCGCATATCACGAGATTTCCATCAACACATTCCATGATCTTCCCAATCTCTCTTTCATATTTCCACAAATTTCACCTCAGCAATACCATTCTCTCTTCAGTTTACTCTGCTGCTTCTTATTCCTAATATCCTCGTCAGCAATCTAGGTAAATAATCTGCTCTAACATGTCTACCGCCGTATGTACGTTGCCTTGAAATTGAGGGCCATTAGATTTGACATTAATTATATACACTAACAGTTTCTTTTTATTTTTTACATCTTCCAAAAACAAACTTGAAGGTGTGAGGGTCATATTTTTTTTTTTCTGTTCAAGCCTGCAAGGCTTTTCCTGGTAGTCTTGAACAGGAAAATAAGTACATCACAACGTCCACTCTAAGTAGGGCAGACATATGAAGTACGTAAAACCGACTGCTCGATGCCCACCAGCTGTCAGTCTCAGGTTTCTCCCTGAGGAGCCAATGGGATACCTCTTGCATATGCAAACATGACACTTCACTTGATTCAATATAGAGCTGGCAGATTATCAGTTTGGCAAACAGAGTACTCTTTCACATCCGTGGCAGAGTATCCTGCGTGCCAAACTCTATATAACCTCCTTAGTCTTCTGATGAGAGTAACTCTTAATGATTTCACACATTCAGTGTTAGAAAGTTTGCAGCTAAGTGTGATTAGGAAATTCAGAGAAGCCAGACCTTTTTTGGTCAAAATGATCCATATGGCTTTCTCGACTGTTTTTTTGCTACAAATTTTGTAGTCTGGATTGGTTCTCTTTAGAGACTTATAAAGGTCTCTGCTTAAAGCATTGACAAATACATCAGCTCAGTTGCCTGGTGGCAATTAGAAGCTAAATACTGATTTGGTTTTCAGTAAATTTTCTTAATAGCATCTTGGATATGTAGAACAGCAGTGGTGCTAGTAGTTTCATCTTTTGTTTGGAAAATATATTAGTCCTACATGTCTTGATATGAAAGGTGCGATGCTTTAAAAAAAAAAGAGGCAATATATTGGTTGATGGAATCCGAAGTGGGTGCATTAGTGAAATCATGGTGACTTCTGCAGGCAGTGGCAAGACAGGGAGTCAGTGAATGTCATATCAATGCTTTGGTAAGATTTTTTAAGAATGTCCTGGCACCCAGTTCTTTGTGTGGGGGAAGACATACATATTAGTTATTGTAGCAAGTTGAAGGTATTATAAGGTATGACTATGTAGTCTTTCCATGGAATACCAACACAATACCCAGTAGTGGACCTTGGATTCACTCTCAGCAAACCCTTAGAGGAACACGTGTAAAGCATTTCATGTTACCAACATTGACGATAAGTAAATGACACGACTCAACAGAAATCCAACACCAATGTAGAAAAAGAGATTCGAATTTAATCTTAAATTAGTCATCAGAATGAACTTTATAGCTTTTGTACAACCGGAGTTG
This sequence comes from Pleurodeles waltl, assembly GCF_031143425.1. Lineage (NCBI taxonomy): Eukaryota > Metazoa > Chordata > Amphibia > Caudata > Salamandridae > Pleurodeles > Pleurodeles waltl. Next base: position 178,737,189 of record NC_090437.1, read on the forward strand.
TGAATTTATAAGTCTTTGGAAAATACAGTACTTTGCAGATTTAAAGGGCTTCCTTTGAAGCCAATGGGGAAAATAGTAGTGTGCACTTGGGCACTTGTAGGGTGAGTTCCGGTGAACCCACTGGAACTTATGGTGCTGCAGGGACCTAGATCGAGAGTCAACAGTCAAACTTTTGTTACCTTGCCCAGGGAGTCCGGTTGCAGAGGTGACTTGGCTGCCCTTGGTGCTGAACGGTCCGCAGTGGCTGGTGCGTTTTGCACTCCATTGCAAAACTGGACCTGGAGGTGGATTCACACTCTACCCTTTGGATGTAGAGGTCTTATGTGGCCAGGACCAGGAATCGACATTTGGATTTTCACCACCTCATCCGGTGGCTCCGGGTGTAGAGGTAGCTCCTAGCTGTCAATCACCAGGATGGTTGTGCCAAATATGCTTTGCTGCTCCAGTCGAAGTCACTTCCTTCAGGCTGCAAACCCACAGAAGGGGGATCTCTGGTAATGTTGGTCCCTATGCTGGGGGGGTTCCCTGGAGTCAGTAAACGTTGTGTGGCTGTCGGTTTCCGGGCAGGCGAAAGACAAGCTTTGGTAGCTGTGAGGGTGGTCCACAGGCTTTCTGGTGACTGGAGGTTGTTTGGAAAGGAGTAGAGGCTTGAAACTCGGCATGGGCCTCACTCCCACTCCTTAAATGCTGGACACCACGTTTCTTTAGGCTGAGGCACTCAGAGCCCGTCTGGTCACATTTCTTCAATATCAGCCCTTCTTTACTCCTGCAATTTACAGGGGACTGGTGCCACCAGTCAGGGGAGTCTTCCTTGGAGTTTTGGTGACCAGGGTAGGGGGGGGCTCTGGTTGGGACCAATGAGCTTTCACCTCCAGCACACATCGGGCACTCGGTTCCAGTACCTGTACCCTTAGGTTACTCTGTGTTCTCTTCTTTGCACTGGGGCTGGGGTCCAAGTTCTGTTGTTGGTGCAGACATCTCTTTGTGCTTCTTTCATCTTTTCCAGATAAGATCAAAGTTCTGGTGCCAGGAGAGCATCTTAAATCCTGGTTTAGGGGGCATTTAAGGGTGTGAGGGAGAATGGCCTATAGGATACTGTCCCTGCGGCTAGTCCACCTCTGCTGTGATGACTTCCTGTGGGGAGTACTTCACTTTCTACCCAGAACCCACTATTCCTAGGGTCTGCCAAGATGGCAGAACCCTTCCTTGGCTGTACAGACCTCCTAACCCACCTCAAGGGGTGGCTAGTTTGAGGGAGGTACACCCATCCTGCATAGCTATTTTCCCACTGGCCCGGCCAAGCAGGGCAGAAAGGTCTTTGTCCTCCACTGGAGGGAAAGCTCTAGGCACATCTAAGACGGGGGAATTCTTTAAGGCTCACAATCCTGATGCTAATCTCACTAGCCAGCCTGGGAGAGAGGTGGTATGACCTCCTTCCTGCCCAGGCCCTTTGTCTTACGTCCTGCCAAGGTGTTAGCACCACCGGCAGGAGGTCAGAATTCTGTCTGTGGTGATAGCGACTCGGGAGAGCCTGCCAAAACAATACAGGACTGGGTAACTTGGTGGGCACCCTCTAAGGGTGCCACCTGGGCATCTGCTTTTTAATCCTAAACATGGGCATAATGTTCAGGGTTAAAAAGCACAGTGTTTGATACCAAACACGACAGGATTCGGCCATTCCATTGCAGAGCTGGACATCTGAGAAGTGGTCAGATGCCACTCCATGTTAGCACCTGCACATATGCCCCCCCTCATGAAACAATGCACCCTGCCCCTAGGCTAGAAGGGGTCTGTCTTATGAGTGACTGACCTGTCTATGGGCAGTAACAGGGACTCTGCCTGCACCTGGTGTGGGCAGTCTCACTTGAGCAGCGGACTGCTTGTGCAGGCTGACATGGCAGCTCTGCAGTCTCTCGTTTACTTGGGGTACTCAGGGTGGCACAATCAGTGCTGCAACCCTGGTACCCCCATTACCACCCTTGCCCTGGGTACCATTTACTGGGGACTCACAGAGGTGGGAAGGTGCTTGCCAATTGGCCTATGCAATTGACCATATACTTTAAGGGAAAGAGCATTGGTATTGGGGCCTAGTTAGCAGGCCTCATTATCCTAACAGGTCAAAAACCACAGCATCTGACAGCAAAAAGTGGGGGGGGAAGTGACCACCCAAAAAGGGGCACTTTACAACAGTTATTGTGTGCAGTTTGACATGAGTGGTGGCATTTTGGGGAAGTAAGGGGAAATGTAACATTTTGGACAGGGACCTCCAAGTTCAGGATGAAGGAGTGACCTGGTGCCTTGTAACAGACTACAGGGTACAATTTGTTTCACAAATGTGTAGTTTCTTAGAAAGATTAGCAATTATTATAAAAACACCAGAAGAACGCAGAGTCCATCTACCTCTGTTCATCTGAGAACCCAAGAACATCTTCAAGAGTCATCCTTCAGGGCTCATCTCTCAGCCCTACACTGTTCAACACTCCACACACACAAACCAGAAGTCCTGCTCTTCGGGAACAACACCTTGTCATGGAACGACTCCTGGTGGCCTTCTAAACTTGGACCTGTGCCGACTCTGATAGAAATTCTCACAACCTAGGCATCATCCTGAACAGCAAGCTCACCATGAAAAACCAGATCAATGCAATCATCCGCCTGCTTTCTCACCCTTCACATGCGCTATAAGGTATTCAAATGGCTCCCCGTGAAAACTAAAAGAACTGTCACTCAAGCCCTAGTCACCAGTCGGCTGGACTACGGCAACATACTCTACAAAGGAATTACCTTACACCTCCTGAAAAGACCACAGACAATACGGAATTCCGCTGCCAGACTCATCCTCGGTCTCCTCAGAAGAACCCATATCACTCCTGCTTCAGGATGCTTCACTAGCTGTCCATTCAGGAGTAATGTCAATTCAAGTTGCTGATCCACTCCAACGGAGCCCTGCACAGCCAAGGACTAGCATACATCAACCACGACCTGAACTTCCCCCAACCCACCAGACACCTGCACTCCACATCCCTCCTCCTCATTCACACCCCCACATCCTTCTCCTACCTCTCTGCCAAGTCCTAGAACAACCTACCCCCTTCACCTCTGAACCTCATCCTCAGTGCTGGATTTCAGGAAAGTATTCAAGACCTGACTGTTCAAATGAACCCCTCTCCGGCATGGTTCACAGCACTCAGAGACTCTCACTGGTGATTAGCCGTGATTTACAAATCCTGCTTGATTGATTGATTTATTATTCATGAAAAGTGTGGATTACATCTTCTGCGGACTATTTATACAAAACTGAATGTCCTGGAGGAGGACCTAGGTGGGTTTGTCATTTGACCTAAGTTTGCAGATGTTTGTCTCTTTATGTTTATGAGTGTCAGTGTGCATGTGCACGTGGGTAGGGTGTGTGTATGGGTCTGAGAAGGGGTGTGGTCCTTGTGGGGCATGAACTTAAGTATGACTTTGCGAGTTGTGTGTGATGCAATTTTGCAAAGTTATGATGTTTTTCTAGTTCTTTGTGTGATTTAAGGCACTTAAGGTGTCTCTTGCTTGGAAGTTCTCCCTTGTTCTTAGGGATTTGAACCCCCTACTATTGTGAGGCCAGGGGCAAACATGGTTGTGCGTATGGGTACGAGTTACAGAAGGACTGTGCTGACTGGGAAGATGTCAAGACTATATCTCAGATCAAACTTCATGCTACTCAACACTCGGTCTACTGGGCTTCATTTTAATAACCTGGCTAATGTTGTGTACAAAGGAGGTATGAATATTTTAGTGACAAACATTTTCTTACGGCAAAGGATAGCCCCATATGTTTCAACAGGCCTCCCATTGGAGCCTTACAAACACTTTTGCACTGGAATGCCTCCAGTGGCGAAATGTATGTTTAAGGACAACAGGGTCCTCTTTTTTTTATTTCTTTCCTGTTTTCCTTCATCAAAGGTTCAGCCACAAAAGAATATGACTGGCAGTCCATGCAACCACACACCACAAATGTTATGATTTAAAACATCTCCTGTGTATGTAACAGATGTCAGGTCGAATGCGTGTTAACCCGTTTGGAAGAGGCTTGCTACAGGGAACCCACAATTATAGCTTAGCTTCAGTTCAGCCTTCTATTTGTATTTCTGGCACAGCCTTAAGAGAGTCAAGATATAGTATGTAGCGACATGGCATACTATGAAAATTAGTAACTGCTGTGGTCCTATTACGGAATGGTTATCCCAATCTGTTTGTGTAGCAAGCCTTCAAATTTAAGCTCAACTGTTGCTTCCACCTCTGAGACCACTTTCCACCCCGTGTTTTACTCTCAGGAGAAAATACCGTTTGCAAATAAAATAGGAAAGGAGGTCCCTTGCCAAAAAGATAAAACTAAACAAATTGCGTTCAAGTATGCAGCATAGCTAGATTCAAGGAGATATATTACATTTAGCGTTCGTAGATGTCTTTCAATCGCACTTGCTGCAGTTTTTTTCTAGGTTGTTTGTGGATTGCTAGGGCCTCTGGTGAAGACATCTGTGTGTCCCACGCCCTGTAATTTGGTGGCAAGTGGTCCTGTCCTGTGATTTTGTTGATTGCTCGGCTTTTGTTGATCGCCTTGCTTTACTGTTTACAGTGTGGTTAGAGCTTGTGATTGGCAGGGGGATTCCTGGTGTTAGAAGAGAGTACTTTGACTGTCCATACATTGTTTTATGTAAAAAAAACATTTTTGTATTTTTCAATGTCTCGATAGTCCTACTATACTCAGCTGGTTGAGGATATGCGCTGATTTATCTATGGCTGCAAGAGAGTAAAATTATAAATTAAATAAATTAGATAAATACTTATGAGCATAATTATGCTAGTAGAAATGTTTATATTAACGTGTTTTTACTTAAAAGTTGATGAGCATTTGTCAGGCACCATAGGAAATACCACACGCTCATGTGTCCTTAGATTTTTTGCTATTATGAATATCACTCAAATGTTTCTCAACAATGCTTTTCTGGGCCTACCATTTAGATGCCGCAATGTTTAAGCCACTGTACATGAATAGAGAAGGTTTAGTTTTCTAGGAAGGACATCTGGCCTTGCTCACATGGTTTATAATTGATTCATCTCCAGTTTGCATTTGCCCTCTGGAGAACCGTGGGGTTACCTAGAGCAAAAAGTGGGGTGATTTGTGTAGAAATTTTGTTCAAATGTCCTTCCAAACAAAAGCATGTGCAAAAAGCCAAATTATTTGCTTTACAACTACTTAAAGCTGGGCAAATCGTTCCAGCCCAAATATTTGAGGCCGGATGACAACCTCACTCAGGCCCATATTTATACTTTTTGACGCAAAACTGCGCCAAAGCAGTTTTGCGTCCAAAAAATTAGCGCCGGCTAACGCCATTCTGAAGCGCCATGCGGGCGCCGTATTTAATGAATGACGTTAGCCGGCGTTAGCCGCCGGCACCGTCTGGTGTGCGTTAAAAAAAACGACGTACACCAGGCAGCGCCGGCATAGGGGGATATGGGGCTTGGGCGTCAAGAAATGGGGCAAGTCAGGTTGAGGCAATTTTTTCGCCTCAACCCGATTTGCGCCATTTTTTTTCACTCCCAACCCCCATAGAAATGACTCCTGTCTTAGCAAAGACAGGAGTCATGCCCCCTTGCCCAATGGCCATGCCCAGGGGACTCGGTCCCCTGGGCATGGTCATTGGGCATAGTGGCATGTAGGGGGGCACAGATCAGGCCCCCCTATGCCACAAAAAAAAAAAAAAAAATACTTACCTGAACTTACCTTAATGTCCCTGGGATGGGTCCCTCCAGCCTTGGGTGTCCTCCTGGGGTGGGCAAGGGTGACAGGGAGTGTCCCTGGGGGCATGGGAGGGCACCTCTGGGCTCCTTCCGAGCCCACAGGTCCCTTAACGCCTGCCTTTGGAGGCGCTAAAAAACGGCGCAAAAGCGGCCGTACGTCATTTTTTTTTACCTGCCCACTCCCGGGCGTGATTTTTGCCCGGGAGTATAAATCCGACGCACATGCCTCGGAGTCGATTTTTTAGACGGGAACTCCTACCTTGCATATAATTAACGCAAAGTAAGTGTCCACGCTAAAAAATGACGCTAACTCCATGGACTTTGGCGCTAGACGCGTCTAACGCCAAAGTATAAATATGGAGTTAGTTTTGCGTCAAAATTGCGTTAAAAAAAACGACCCAATTCCGGCGCAAACGGAGTATAAATATGCCCCTCAATATCATCACAGATGCTAACCAAGCCCTGGTCTTTTTATCTGCAGTTCATCGGTATTGGATCTTTTGCTTTGTTAGGTTAATCTGAGTTCAATAGAAGCAAACCTAGACTACAAAACGCAGGATGCACTAAGTTTCCATATGAAAACCCAGAACTAGGAGCAGTATCCATGATGAAATGGAGCTAGAGGGTGACTTTAACTGGAGGCAAAGGGAATTCGTTTAAAAAGGAGAAGTCTTGCAAGTTGTTCTCTCAACCTGAGGCATCTTTGGGAGGGAGAATTTGGAAGTCTGCCCTCACTTCCTACTCTTAACAAAATGGAGGCAGTCTTTTTGTCTTTTTTCTACGTGTCTGAGGATTTTCTTCCTGCTTCAACACATCATACTTAACCTGCATTCAACAGTTTTGCCAATCAAATATATAATGATTTTTCTATTGATCCAGGTCACTGGAGTGGAATAAACCAAAGGTGCCTCTAGTGTCTGTCTCACAAATGTATGATGGTCTATTTACATCAATCAGGAGGCACATCAATACAGGTAGACAATAAAAAACTGTGAATACCAGTAGAACAGAAATTATTACAATGTATCAGACTGCGCTCTGGATTGCTCTGTGGTTAGATAGAGGTAATAAAATAAATAAAATAAAATAGTCAGGACAGTTTTCATCCATAGTCACACCCATGGGTCTGTCAGTGAATTTGAGGATTTGCAATCAACAGCCAGCAACACCCATAAACTAGCTTTGAGTACCAAATTTCTTGATACTCTGTCAGAGGAAGCAGTCAGATCTGGTTAGCAATAGCTCCACGACCATGGAGAAACTGCTGCCCTGATCCTCCTAGACCTCTCTGCAGCGTTCAGCTCTGTCTCCCACAACATCCTCATCAACAGACTCTACAACATAGGCATAGAGCAAGATGCCCTCAACTGGATCGCATCGTTCCTTACAGGACGCACACAGAGCATCCGACTGCCTCCCTTCACCTCTACACCCAAAAACATCAGATGTGGTGTACCACAAGGATCATCAATCAGCCCCACCCTGTTCAACATCTACATGACTCCACATCATATCCCAAGGTCTCAACATAATCTCCTATGCAGGCTCAGTCAGCTGATCCTCTCGCTCACTGAAGACCCCTCATACCCAAATCCAACCTCTGCTACGCCATGAACAATGTAGCCCAAAGGATGAGAGACAACTGCCTCAAACTCAATTCCAACAAAAAATCAAAGTACTGAACTTCAGGAAGAACACCTCCACATGGGACCAGAGCTGGTGCCCTGCAGATCTCTGACCCATACTCACACCTACCGACCATGCACGCAACCTCTGGATCATCCTCGACAGCCAACTGACCATGAAGTGACAAGTAAACACAGTTGCCTCCTGCTGCGTCAACGCACTTCACTCTCTGCAGAATTTCCAGCTGGATCCCAACCAACACCAGAGAGACTGTCACACAGGCCCTCGCCTCCAGCCTCCTCGAGTATAGCCATGCCCTTTACACTGGAATCTCCTCCCAGCACCTCAGAAGACTCCAGACCATACAGAACACTGCTGCAAAACTCATCCTGGACCTCCCTAAATGAACCAACATCACCCTCCACCTGAGAGACCACCATTGGCTCCCCATCCAGAAGAAATGCCAGTTCATGATCCTCATGCATGCCTCCAAAGTCCTCCACGACTTAGGACCTGCCTACATCAACCACTGACTCAACTTCCACCAACCATCCATACACTTGCGCTACCCCTCACTCCCCCTCGCACCCCCCCCACATCGGTGTCAGCCGCAGGGGTAGTAGCTCCTTCTCATACATCGCTGCCAAGACCTGGAATGAACTTCCCCTCCAGCTCCGTGCAGCCCCCTAGCTGGCAGACCTCTGTAAGAGACTCAAGATCATGCTCTTTGACAGAGACAGAGCGCCCAGATACCCCTTGGTGTGACAGTGTTGCACTTTAGAAATGGGCTCAGTGGTTGGTTTGGCTTGTAGCACATTGCCAACATATCAGGGAGCTGGTTGTGCACCACATACAAGATCTTCACCACAGCTCTGCGTCTGCCCGCGGGCCATGGAAAAACCCTTACAGCAAGGGAAGCATAATGAAATTGCTCCATTTCAACTATCACCTCAGCACCTGGATACATTTTTAGTGAAATCATTGGCATGTTGTGATCTGTTCTCCCGTCTTACCACATACACTCCCTCATGTTCTGGTTCCTGTAAGATACTTTCATAAACTTTCGGTGTCTTGATTTTTAGGCCTTACCCATAATTAGCTTTAGCTACTTGGCTAGAGCTATTGTCAACATACATATAGGTTTAAAGAAATGGGAATTTACGCAGCCCCTTTCAGTCATTGCTTACTGTGTTTCCGTTAGCTTTAGGCAATGGCTAACAGGGCTTTTCATCAGAGCAGGCGTCAGCCCTCAGCATTCTGCGGATGTACTGACTAATTAAATTCTCAATGCATTGTGGTGGCATTCACTGTGCACACATACTCTGTTCATTTCTATCTGAACCACAGCACCTGTTCGTCTTCCCGGTTCTCCCCTGTCCCGCTCTCTCTGTTTAACAAAAATTGTCAATTTTCAAGGGCCCGTGTCCTTTGACTCCCGATAATATCTTAGAAAGAGACATTTCTCAGAACCAAGGTAGAGCCTCTGCCAGAGCCTACAAGTTGTCTAGAGTGCGTAAGTGCGGAAACCTACGTTTTTCTTACAGGCCCTCCAGGATCCTTTCGAAGGCTAGGGCTGCCTAATGTTGACGCCACCCCATTCGCCCTTTTTTCACTCGACTAACTCCCTGTCTCCTTACGCCAGTTTTGCAGACTGTCTTTCATCTTTGCTTTCTCCATTTTTCACTGTTTTCCTATCTTTCTCCTCCTCCTTCTTTCTCTCTTTTCTCCCTCTCTCTCTCTCTTGCTTTCGGTCCAAGTTTGATGATGAAAAATAAGTCCTGTCCCCGTAAAAAAAGGTGGCAGTGTCTGTGGTGTCTCAGATCTGTGACGTAACAGACCACATGACACCAGCCATGACGATGGGGGCGAGTCCAAGTTATTGTAATGGACAGCCCCGGATGTTAGAGGTGCAGTTCACCTCGGACCGCTGGTGCGATGGTTTGCTCTGAGGTTAAAGAGCACGCATATAAATAAAGTGAGGCGTGGTCAGAGGAGGCAGTGCCAACGGTGCGAGTAAGGGACGGAACGGCTACCAGCGTGTATGGCGACTTGCTGAGGCCTCTGATGACTACGTGGGTCTCAACATAATGCTGGTGTGAGCGTCTTTATTTAATAGTGGCCCGAGCATCTATGTGCCCTGCTATCTAGCAGGACATAACATTGGCGACGAGGAGGGCGGAGTCCCGCCGTGTTTTCCTGCCCCGCAGCGGCCGCATGTTTGGCAGAGCTCACGCTGTGGGTGCGCGCTTGAGGCTCACCTCTCTCCACGTTTGTCGGCAGCCATGGTACACGCGGTGCTCGTGCCACGCGTGTGTGCGCCCAGCGGTCTAATCCTCCAGTCAGGCATGCACTGCACCTTCGGCGGCGGCCGCTCCTCCCGCAGTGCTCGTGCCGCGCAGGTGTGCCGCCTGCGTCTGGGCCCGTGTCTGGACTGCCGGGTGCTGCCCCCGGCGACGGGAGGCCTAGGAGTGCCGCTGGATGACTGCCACGTGATTGAGCGTGCCAGCCCGCCTTCCAGATTACGGCCTGCTGCTGACTGCCTGCACCCTCGGAGGGAAAAGTTGGATACCGCTGACATCCTCGTGAGTACTGTGGTCCCTTTCTCTGGTTCTGTGGCCCTAATCGATTCATGCCCTACGCCACTCCTTCCCGGCTGGCCCTCTTACCTTGCACAGGTTAGAGTCCTCCCTGCAGATACGCTGTAGACTTCCTCTGCCATCAAGGAGGGTGCTTGTATTCTGGGTCTGTCCGCTGTACCGCTGTTCTGGCCACCATGTCTGCCATACCTCCAGTGGAGCCCTTCCAAGTCGAAGGTGCCCCCTCTGCGCAGGCCCCCAAATGGAAGGAGTGGGTAGAAAGAGTGCTTCTCTTCTTTCAAGCCACGAAGGTTGGAAACGCCGAGAATCGCGCCATGCTACTCCATTTAGAGGGAAAGGACATCTACAAAATATTGAAGAACCTGGTCGAGGATGCTCCTAAAACACATACCACACTCATAGCTGCGCTCAACAGGCATTTTGAACCACTGGCTAACACTGATTACGAAAGGTTCATATTCCGGCAGGCCAGACAGCATGCGGAGGAGTCCCTGGATGCCTTCCACATGCGGCTCAGAGACCTAGCCAGTACGTGCAGATTCAATGATGAAACGGAGGAGATAAGGGGACAAATTATGCAAGGATGCGCCTCACTGTAGCTGAGGGAGCGCATACTGGAAGAGTCCGGGAGATCCTTACCGGATATTCTGCAGATGGGGAGAACGAAGGAGTTGTCAAGGGCTCGTGCATCCCACATGGAGGCGGCCTTGCAACGTTCCATTAAGGAAGAAGCAGCCAACGCGGTCATGGTACCCGCAAACAAACAAAAAACAAGGCCAAACAGACTGCAAGCGAGACAATGTGGATACTGTGGGGGGATCTCACATAAGCCCATTGAGTGCCCAGCGAGAGGCAAGACATGCTCCAATTGGGGAAAGATAAACCATTTCGCAAAAGTATGCCGATCGAAGAAGACAAGACCAGGAAGTGCATCGATCAATACAGCATCAAGCAAATCAGAACATGGCAGTGACATGGACGATGATGACACCGTCGTGCATGTGGTCCACGCCATATTCACTGTCAGAAACACTGACAATCGGAGGGCGAAGCTGCCGAGGTGCCAGGTCCTTATTGGCACCCACGAGACTGTTGCAGTGGTAGATACGGGGCGTCAATTAACCTCCTGGCGGCAGAGGAACATCGTCGAATGGTGCCAGCCCCGACTCTGACCAAGGCCAAAGTGAAGGTCTATGCCTACGGACAAAGCACGCCCCTTGCCCTGCTAGGGGTGTTCCAGACCAGCATTACTCATGGCTCACAATCCATCCCCGCCAGTATCTATGTGACGGAGGAAGGGCAAGGAATGCTGCTTGGCTGTAAGGCGGCAGAAGAACTAGGAATAGTTACTTTTGCGTTCAGTATTCATCAAGAGTCTATGGCGGACCTGCTAGCCAGATACAAGGAAGTATTTGAAGGGATCGGGTGCCTCCGTGGCTTTGAAGTCAAGTTACACATCGACAAAACTGTTCAGCCGGTACCTCTCTGCCACCGGCAAGTGGCTTTTCACCTCCGGCCACAGGTAGAAAGGGAACTTGATCACCTAGAGAAAGCCGGCATTATCGAGAAGGTATCCGGGCCCACCCCATGGGTTTCACCCATCGTGGTAGCGCGAAAACCCAAGCAGCCGGGGGAGGTCTGCATATGCGTGGACATGCGCCTCCCTGACGCCGCCATCAAGAGGGAGAGGCACCTGACCCCCACCATTGATGACATCCTGGGAGAGCTCAGTGAGTCCCGGTGGTTTTCCAAGCTTGATCTTCGGTCTGGATACCACCAATTGGTGCTAGCCAAAGACTCACGCTACATCACAACGTTCTCCACACATGTCGGGCTGAGGAGGTACAAGCGTCTGAGCGTCGGAATATCCAGCGCTGCGGAGGTATTCCAAAACATCATCCAGGAGCTGTTGGCTGATCTTCCTGGGACTATCAACGTTAGTGATGACATCCTCATCCATGCACCCACAATTGCCGAGCATCACTCTCGCCTTCAGAGTGTACTTCAACGCATTCAAGACTCTGGACTCACCTTACACCGCCGCAAATGTGATTTTTTGAAGGACAGGATACAGTTCTTTGGATACACCTTTTCAGCGAGCGGTGTCGCACCAGATCCAGCCAAGGTGAATGATATCAAAATTGCACCCCCTCCCACTAGCGTCACAGAAGTACGGAGATTTTGGGGGATGGTCAATTTCTGTGGCCGCTTCATTAAAGATCTATCAAGTCTTACCCAACCTCTCCGGAGGTTAACCAAAACCTCTGAGTCATGGAACTGGGGGTCAGATGAACAAGTCGTGTTTGAAGCCATTAAAGAGGCGCTGTCCAGCGAGACCACGCTAAGGTATTTTGATCCGAAGAAGAACACTAAAATCGCTGTTGACGCCGGACCGAAGGGTTTGGGCGCCGTGCTACTACAGGAACAAGCCGAAGGAATGTGGTCCCCAGTCGCGTATGCCAGCAGATCGCTCACCGAAACTGAGCAACGATACTCTCAAATAGAGAAGGAGGCAATCGCTGTGCATTGGGGTTGCAAACATTATCATATATACGTCTATGGCCGCCCATTTGTTGTGACCACTGATCATAAGCCCCTCCTGCCTCTGTTCAATGGCACCGCCTCAAAGCCTCCGCCGAGAATAGAAAAATGGATGCTACAGCTACAGGACTACAGGTGCCGACTAGAGTATCACCCGGGGTCTGAAAATCCCACAGACTACTTGTCTAGGCATCCGAGGGCCGCCTCGGATATGGAGATGTCCGACGCACAGGAGACTGAAGAGTACGTCCGGTACGTGACTGACCGGTCTGACCACTACCGATGTGAATGACCGACATTGTCCAGGCCACCAAGAAGGACGAGTGTCTGCAAAAGGTATTGGCGGCCCTACAACACAACCAGTGGCATTCATTAAAGAAACAATTGCCTCTGTTGAACTCTGATTCACAACTCATTCTAAGGAGCTTGTTTAATGTGAGAGACGAGCTCACGACAGACGATGGAGGATGTTTGATACACGGCAGTAGGTTGGTTCTCCCGTCGTCTCTCACCAACAAGGCTGTAAAGTGGGCACACAATGGCCATCAAGGTATGGTCAAGACTAAAAGTCGTTTACGCTCAAAAGTGTGGTTTCCTCTCATGGACGAGCAAGTGGAAAAGGTGGTGAGATCATGTGTCTGGTGCCAAGCAACGGGAGAATCGCCAAGGCCCGTACCCATCGAGACTAAGCCCGCTCCGGAAGGGCCCTGGGTGTCTGCGAGCCTTGACTTTGGCAGTCTTCCGGATGGGCGACACCATGGTCATAATTGACGATTTTTCTAAGTATCCTGAAGTGGAGATTATCTCTTCCCTCACGGCCGATGTTGTGATTTCTGGTCTAGAGAAGGTCATGGCCACCCATGGCCTGATTTCTGAGATCAAAACAGACAATGGTCCCCCGTTCCAAAGTCGCGAACTGTCAGAATACTTAACATACATTGGTACTCGGCATCGGAGGATCACACCGAGATGGCCTCAGGCCAACGGTGAGGTTGAGAGGTTCATGAGGACACTAAACAAGGTGATTTGCATCGCTCCTGCGAGCGACCAAACGATGGACTATGCCATTTACTTGTTTCTACGAAACTACCGACAGACACCTCATTCCACGACCAACCGATCTCCAAGTCACATTGCGTTTGGGAGGGTTTCGACCGACTTGATACCTCACCACCCTTCATGGATGCCTCCGGCTCTCGTTCCTGATCAAGCCCAAGAACGACAGCTTGCTTCTAACCAGCGTGCACCGGCGGTCGGCACCATCTGACCTCGCCGTGGGGAACACAGTGTTGCTAAAAAACACATCTCCTGGAAGTAAGTTTCGCACGACATTCAGCCCCACCCCGTGGGTGATCATTCGCAGGAGAGGTTTTGCTGTGGTGGCCCGGCGAGGAGAGGAAATCATCACCAGGAATGTGTCTCTGTTTAGACGGTTCTACCCATCGGGTGAAATCCTTCCGGGAGACCCTTTTGACCCTGGTGACGACGATCCTTTGTTGCCTCCCGCCACGAGTAGTGGCAACCATCCAGGTCATACTGTACACCCAGAAGGATCATCCAGTTCAGCGCCAGCGGAGTCTTCAAGTACCCTTTTGGATCCTGGTCCTGTACTTGGTCGGGCTGAGGCCACCAGATACAATTTACTTAGTAACCCTTGTCCATCCATCCGTTTAAGTGACCATCTAGTGGACGGGTGAATTGTCATGTTTCGCTTTCTTTGTTTGTTTGTTAAATTTTTTGGAGGAATGTGGTGTCTCAAGTCTGTGATGTAACAGACCCATGACGATGGGGGCGAGTCCAAGTTATTGTAATGGACAGCCCCGGATGTTAGAGGTGCAGTTCACCTCGGACCGCTGGTGTGATGGTTTGCTCTGAGGTTAAAGAGCACGCATATAAATAAAGTGAGGCGTGGTCAGAGGAGGCAGTGGCAACGGCGCGAGTAAGGGACGGAACGGCTACGAGCGTGGATGGCGACTTGCTGAGGCCTCTGATGACCACGTGGGTCTCAACATAATGCTGGTGTGAGCGTCTTTACTTAATAGTGGCCCGAGCATCTATGTGCCCTGCTATCTAGCAGGACATAACAGTGTCCAACCACCTGCAACCACTGGCACAAATTCCGCACCTGTCATCGGAGCAAGTGCTAGGCTGTGCTCGTAGTCGCAGAGCCGATACAGGTGGTGCATTTACAATAACCGAAGAACAACGCATTAACTGAATACGTCAATATTGATAACGTGGCTGCAGGTGTGGCTTTCGCGAGCGACGTCCGAGCTGCCGTATTTACAGTATGTCCACCTGTAATGCGGTCTCCGCAGGGAGCCTGGAAGCATTTAGTCCTATCGCTTCGGTGTCACTCTCCGACACCTCACCTCTCCAAGCAAACCCCCTCACTGAAGAATGCTCTTTCCCGTGACTCCGCGGAGGCCATTTGAATGACTTTTACTGTCTTGCACTTCATCTCTTCCCCTGAACATCTGAGCCTGTTATGTTCCCTTCCTTCCCCCCTTCCCGATGTTTAGTAAAACATTTGGAGTTGTTGCTTGGCAACCCCGATACCCGACGTGCTCTTCTGTATATTTACTCTTCACAAACCGGGAAGGGTTTGTGCTCTACTCGTATACAGCATTCGACGGTAAAATCCATTTTCTTTACATCTCCCATACATACAGAGCTTTCTCTTCCTCTTTTGCCAACCAAACAGATAAATGGAAATACATATTTTGTTTTGCGATTAGATTCACGTGTATGCTTGTCATTCCTTATTTAGTCGGTAGGTGGCTCGGATGGTTAACCTCCTATCCTAAAACCCGCACATTACAGGTCAGTGTCAACTTAACCTTTCATCCGCCTGACGTTAATGAAAGAAGTTCCTCTGACTTGCTAGCTATTGTTAGGTCTTATTCAAGCTTCTGTACACAATTCAGTTTGGGTTGTGCGCGACCTAAATAGACACAGGGCTATTGTGATTATTATTATTATTATTTCATCACCATCCTTAATAACACTGCTATCCTTAAAAGAACATATAAACTGACACTTCATTTCAGAAAAAAAATAACAAGGATACAATGCAATGCAACCTTATATACAAATGTTATAACCATGCATAAAACAAATGCGTTTTTCTAAAATAAGCATAAAACAACTGGTCTTTCTTTGGGATGGTGGTCTTAATAAAATATGTTTTTTTAATTAGAACAGCACGGTCTCTATCAGGAAACGATCTTTAGGTAGCTCAATGGCTTGTGCTTAAAGATAAGTAGCCAAGAACGTGGCCCAAACACCTTTTATCATAGTATAGGCAAAGCATTGGTAGTATATGGCAAGAACGCTTAAATGTTTAACCAGATGGATTGCAGCTGCGCTACAACCATAACACCACATTTTCATAATATAACCCCACAACAACCCAACAACAATAATACAACAACAAATTTAAAAAACAACCTCAACAACTCTATTTAGCAAACCAACAGAACAGACCTACACAAAACAAAATCATGATGAATGCACTACAACTGAACATATCAATTCAATACAGTACAACAACACAAAACCATAGAAACACACAAGCACAACTGTGCACATTTAACATAACGGCATACCAGCATAGCACAATCCACCCAAAATAACAACACAACTGTACAATTAAATTGTTTTGTAATGTTTTCGGGAGTGTTGTGTTTTTATGCTGTGTTAATGTTTTGTTCTTGCAGCGTGTTGCTCTTGTGATGTGCTGTGTTTATTTTTTTAACTGTTCTTGTAGTGGGTTGATATTATGAAGTGTTTTAGTGTTGCTGTGTTACCTGTTATTATACTTGTATGTTGTATTTTTGGGATGCATCGTTCTGCTGTATTGTGTTGTTCAATTGTTTTTGTAGTGTATATTTTCTTGTCATTGTATTGTGTTGGTGTCACTGTGCTGAGTTTTATTGTGGTTCTATGGTTATGCTGTGCTCCATCGAGTTGTGTTGTGCTTTTTTCTTACTGCAGTAGTTTGTAATTGTTATAGGGGTGTTGTTTTGTGTTGGTTTATTGTGTTGTGTTGTTATAATGTGTCATTTTAGGTTGCATTGTAAATTCGTTCTCTCTTTTGTTTTATTGATGGTGAGTTGCCTATGTTTTTGTGCTCTTGTGATTTTGCTGCATTGGTGTGTTATTATTTTAGTATGTTGTGTAGTACTTGTGTTGTATTCAACTGTTTGGTCATTGTTCACACAAACCCATGTGCTTGATTTATATGTATTATCCCACTCATGGACACATTGTTAATAGTGCATTCAAACCACCAAACTGCATGCAGACCGATACAACCATCCTGGAAATATATACAGAGGTACACCAGTAAAGGTCAGGAGTAATGGTACTTCTTTATGGGGACTCGGGAAGGAATACATCCATTTTGCACGGGGAGTTTAAAAGGAAGGGATTCCTAGGTGAGTGAAAATATGGTTGTTAAGGAAAAACAAAACTTAGAAGTTTCTGTTAAGACTGCATGTGCAGAATTGCAAGCATATATTTTACTCGTTGGACTGCTTCCTGAGTACTCATTGCATCCTTTGCAAATCCCATTCACACATCCAGGGCAATATCCTGATCCCAGCTGGCTGTCACTTCACAAATGCCCTTATTTTCCTTCTGATATTCCATATCTGTGCCCCCTACATCATGTTTTTTTCCCTTAAATTAAGGCTGTATGCAGAGGACCTTCAAAGACACATTTGGCCAGAAGCATTGTTCATGGTTATGGTTTAGCGGTAGATCAATATATGGTAACGAACCTTGGTAAAGGTGTAACAGTGCACACAAATCATTTCCAATTTGAGTGCACCAGTCTCCAACAGTAAATGGCACTTCAATGATTCCCAGCCTCTATACATTTATGGTTATTCTTCATCCATGAACGCACTCTTCTTAGAACTCGATACGGGTATTATCAGATTAAAAAGATGTGGAACAGAAACTCCAAATAACTAAGAAAAACTAGGAGAGAGAAGAGAAAGGGGAAAATGAAGAATATAGGGGAAACAGGAGAAAATTGATAGAAAAAAGAAAAGAGAGAAAGATCGGAGGAATCAGAGGAACTCAGGAATCACAAGAAACAATTGCACACATTACTTCCTACAATGCTAACCAATAACTCACAGTTGGTGCATCCATACGTTTTCACATGGCTTCCTCTGTTGCTCAAGGGATTAAGGAAGCAGTTGTAGACACAATAATCCAATCCACCTTCTTCGGTATTGTTCATTGCCTGTGCAACCAGATGAAATATTCCCTAAGAATGCATGTGCCAGCGACAGTTGGGGAGAAGACGTGTATTCCCCTCTTTCTGTACCTTCTGAAGAGGTGGAAACCATAGAGAAGATGCAATACCCATTTTCTGTAGGTCTTTTCACAATTATTGAAGCTCTTTCCCTGGCCGCTGTCTCTCAACAGCGAGATCCATGAAGAACACAATTCTGTGTCCCTGTACCTGTAGGTGGTTATTCAACACCACCCCTTTTTTCATAATTGGTTTCCAAAGTGAAGAATGGCTCAGAGAGGCAACAATCGTACTCCCACCTCTTGTAGGGGTTGTGTTAGTGGACCTAGATGTAAATAATTTGCCTTTCTCAGTATAACCATGGCCTTGCTGTCCTCCAGTCTCAACTGTCTCAAAGAGGAATCATATTGCCTCTATCATGTTAATATCCAGAGGAATGGCTAGAATCCAGATGCCTGATGTTCACTGACCATTCTGGCAGCTTGATTCTCCCATCGAGAATCAACAGTGTCCCATCACCTTAGCCTGACATCTGTTCTCTCTCGCAACTCTGTATCCAGGTAGCTCACTTGGCCCCTGCACCTAACAAATCCACTACTGTCTATGCAGCCTCCATTCCTGCCACTATCAGCTCTGTGTGTTCAAAAGGCACCTAAACCATCATCAAGGACTTCCTCACCCTTGCTAGATTTTGCAAAATATCTTCCAAATGAGGCTTAGTTTCTCTTTGGGCCTACTTCATTTTCACATGGCTTTCCACCATCTTCCTCAGTTAAACTTGTGTTCCTCTGTACCACTCATTTTAAAAAGTCACACCTCTTTAGTGCCCTTACATGATATCACAGTGTGTTTGCAGTATGTATTCCAATCTGCAACTGTGCATATTCGATCACTGGAAATCGTTGCAATCTCTAGGGACTGTCTCCTGGTTGCCCTACCTTCTTCACTACCCAAGGCAGCTGGGGGTAGGTCTTTTGTACTATTTCTGGTTAAACTAACTCCTCTTCGTTACATCGTGGGGTGCATGATCACTCTGGCTCTAAAAGAACACATGTCCTTGTCATCAACACCTACCTAATTCACAGGCCTGGCCAGCGTACCACACGCTCTCCTTTCCATTGCTCATCATCTTAAAGTCCTTATACACTGAAGCTTGCTTCCAGTGCCTGGTGGTTGTTGCAGTGGCAGAACGACCACCACTACAGCCTCACTCCTGTATGCCTCAGAAGCAGAAGCTCCAAATGCAGGATCAGCTCATTATCAGGAAGAAGCCATCTGCAGAGCTCAGCAAGAATACACTATTATGCCTACCACCATTGCTGGGCCCACATTTCTCAAGATTTTGCACCGCCCTTGTGCCACACAAGCGGGCTCAAGGGCAACGCAAAAACCTAAATTAGATTTATCAAGCTAAGCAAGGCCACCTTGCGTGGCCCTGCATGGCGTGATAAATCTAGACTAAACGCAAGGCAGCACAAATCACTGCGTTATTCTGTATTTTGCAGCACACATAGAAAGAGGAAAATGCCTCTCAGGATTGTTTTTGTGCAGGAAGGTTTCCCTTCCTGCCTACAACACAGGAACCTTTACACCATGACTCAAGGGTGCCTGCATCGGCGATAGGCAGCAAAAAGTGTGCTAGCGCTAAGAAATGACAGGAATGCGCATATAATGTTAAGTAAAGAACATTCTTGCCCTTTCTCTTTTACACAGCACAGCAAGGTGACTTGCTATGTTGCAGGAAAGTATGATAAATCTGGGCCTTAGTATTTACTTACCAGTTTACAGGATGCATTGGCTGTCCTGTCCTAAGGATAAGAATTTGATAGTATATTTCAAATCATATTGAGCCAATATGGGAAAAATAGTTTAAAATGCTACATTTTTCAGCAGATTGGGTGCGTAACACTGGTAAAACCTGGCAACTTCATAAAGTTGTGTAGGGGTCATGCATCAGCAGATGTTTGGAAAGTTAGAGACATGTGCTGCTTTCTAAAGCACATTTGCCATTAAGGTTGGCCACAGCATATAAGATGTTAAGACCAATTTACATTGGAAAAATGTGTACCAGGTTGGGTTCGCTTCCAAGGAATGTTTGGAAATTGTGGGCATCTAAGTGAAATAAGAAGTAGTTCCAGCACAGACCAGTAAGAACATATTGCTCTCTTTCCACAACAGCTCAGTAAGCATGTTGTCCCATTCGTATTATCTGTCTCTGGAACCTCTTCCTTTCTCCAGCCCTCCACCATCTCCCTTTCCTAGTTTTTCATCACCCACTCTCCTCGCTTCCTTCTCTCCTTTCCATCCCTATCTCTGTGTCTTAATCTTCCTCTGCCGAACTCTCTTGTTCCTTCATTGACTTTTCCTCATCTCTTTTTTGCTTCTACCAGCTTTCCCTTTTCCCTGCTGTTTCATGTTCTCGTGCATTTTACATTCCTCTGCACTCTCCTCCTTTCACCTTCTCTCCTTTCTCCCTCACCTTTTCAACTTTTTCTCCTCTTACACATCTTCTTTTCCATCTGTTGTTTTACCCTTCGCCCAGTTCTCTTTCTTTGTGCTGGGGGCCGGATCTTGCAAAAAGACACTAACACAACAGGGATTTCATGCCTTCTGTTTTAAATTACAGTGTTATCACAAGGGCAAGAGGTTCTAGGCATCATGTGCTCTTGTTACTGCCCAGTTTTGAATTGTCTCTTATCCCTCTCACTTCTGGTCCTCGTCCTCTCCCACAGGAAGCAAGAGGTCCAGTTCTCAGCTTTCTCATACTTCCCTCACTATTCTTAGTATTCCCTCATTTCCACCAATGTCTCTCATTAGCCTTACTATTTCCACTCTCCCCACCTTCTTATGGCTTCTCTCCATTGGTCTCGCTTGCTCTCCATTCTCCCCTTACACTCTTTCCTCTTCCTACCACTTCTGCCTCCCCTCCTTCCTTCTCTATGTCTTCCCATTTCAACATGCTTTTTTCTTCTTTAGCTTCTCGCTACCTATTTCCTGTTCTCCTTCACCACCGCTGTGTCCTCTTTGCACCTTCTGTCACTTTCATCAGTGTCTCCTTCTTCCTACCTATGTCTCCTTCGAGAAACCTCTGTTCTTTCCCTCTCTCTTTCATCATACACTCATATTTTTCAGTTCTCGCATCATCTTACGCTCCTCTTTTCTGTGTCTGTCCATTTCCCCTTTCTCTCCAGTGGTTGAAGTACATTAAAAAAGTATGGGAACTGTGATGCTGTGCGTAATGGGGGCGAGTTAAGTGAGCGTTGGGGCTTGGTCAAAAGAGCGGCTAAAAAAAAAAAACAATTCTGTAACTTTTTTGTTTCCTTACCATACATCATAATGCACAGCGTAAATGAAAAATAAGTGCAAGTTAAGTTAATCAGTGGAAAATGTACTATCGTACTAAATGAAACCTCTGTTAGTTAATGTATTGCAGAGGTCTGCGTCTGGAACTCAACAGACAAAAAATTGAACCCTGGTTGGTGCAGTGGAGCATATTGACTTGTGTGCGTTTAGTGCTAAGAGGTCTAGGTCTGTGACAGAAAGCACAGTGAATATTTAAGTGGTTATTTTAAACTTACATTACACATAGTACAAGATAGCACCCTATAAAATGCGCAAAAATAAAATTAAGATAAAAAAGTGCTTCCAAAATGTAGCTTTTAGCAATACCCAGACTGTACATAGAGCAGTTTTTTTCTGTAACTGGCCTTCAAAAGCATTGACTTCACAGCTCAGCTTGTAACTCCTTTGCAGTACCACTCAAAAAGAATAAATCTGTCATCAGTGTCATCAGAATTTTTCAAGTGATTCCATCACTTAAAACCAGTACCCGCTTCTGAGAGACCTTTACATTTGCAGATTAACCAGTTGTGCACATTTATATTTCAGCTAAGCAGGCACCATGGAAGAAGGCCGTTTAGCTGTCTGCCCCTCCCTTGGTTTCACAGTACAGGAGACTCCTTGCCATACACTTCAGCTAAAGCGTTTCAGACCTCGGAATTAACCATCCCAAGATGTTTTTCTTTTTTTTTTTTAACAAAAATTAGGGGATCTGTTTTTTTTTTAATTTAAAAAGTGTGAGCACTCATGGCTCTTGATCCCACCCACTTCGACCACTGTCTCTGTCCCACTCGCTCTTATTCCCTCCTCTCCCTTCTCCTTCTTTCCCTGTCCTAGCTCATAAAGTAAAGTTTGCCTCTGAAACTACAACCAAAAGCAGCAACAAGATGTGTTTCTAAACGTACGTCACTTGTTTTATTTTATTTGCTGGGTATTAGACTATAGAGAACCTGCTCGTCTGCCATCAAAGACGTTGCCCTCACAACACTCTTTCACTGACATGAAAATGAGGACAGGAATCCACCAGTCCCCCAGACCTGGCACTTTTGAAGCGATTAGCATCCCAAGCCACGTTGTGGAAGTTTATTGTTCCTCTACATCTTCTGTAATCTGTAAGGGTAGTTTGATCCAGACAACAAATCCTTTTTTTAAGCCTAGCCTACAGACTGTTGTGTTAGCCTCGTTGTACAGCTTGTGTAAAAATCCATCTTAATAGCACTGTCAGCCCTCTTCATCCATTGGTCTGTTAAAGAGCTATTTACACCACGGCATACAGCTTCTAGCAAGGGATTATTCCTTTGGCCATTGGCTGTCTTCAATGTGAGTGATTGTAGCAAAGTAACCTCTTTCTAGCATGGTTTCCCCCATTTTTGGCCTGTTTGTCAGTGTGTTTTGACTGTGTCACTGGGATCCTGGTAGTCAGGACCCCAGTGCTTATAGATTGTGGCCTACTTGTCAGTATGTTTCACTGTTTATGTCAGTATGCTTAACTGTGTCACTGGAGTCCTGCTAACCAGCACTCCAGTGCTTATGCTCTCTCTGGTTCCAAATTTTTCCTTACATACTGGTAAGCCAGTATTTCACTCCAAATTGGCATACTGAACCCTCCTTATAAGTCCCTACTATATGGTACCTAGGTTCCCAGGGCACTGGGGCTGCATGCACTATTTCATAGCAATTTTCACTGCACCATGTCACTTACAAGTCACCTACATGTCATGCCTTCAGACCCTGAAGTCAGGGTGCAAAGTACCAGTGTGTGAGGGCTCCCCTGCACTAGCAGAGGTGCCCCCACATCATCCAGGCCCATTTTCTCGGACTTCGTGAGTGCAGCGGCGCCATTTTAAGCATGCACTGCACATAGGTCAATACCTATATACAGCTTCACAATGGTAACTCCGAATATGGCCATGTAAGGTGTCTAATAACTGGGAATTGTACCCCAATACTGATTCCAGTATTGGTTTTACAATTTCATGTGCCCTGGGGGCTCCACTATGGACCCCCAGTACTGCCATACCAGCTTTCTGAGGTTTTCACTGCAGCCACAGCTGCTGCCACCTCACAGACAGGCTTCTGCCCTCCTGGGGCTTGAGCAGCTCAATCCCGGGAAGGCAGAACAATGCATTTCCTTTAGGAGGGGGGTGTTATGCCTTCTCCCTTTGGAAATAGGTGTTACAGGCATGGGAGGGTATCCTCTCAGAGCCTCTGGAAATGCTTTGAAGGGCACAGATGGTTCCCTCCTTGCATAATCCAGTCTACGCTGGTTCAGGGACCTCCAGTCCCTGCTCTGGCGCGAAACTGGACAAAGGAAAGGGGAGTGACCACTCCCCTGTCCATCACCACCTCAGGGGTGGTGCCCAGAGCTCCTCCAGAGTATCCCTGGGTTCTGCCATCTTGTTCTCAGGATGGTCAGGAACTCTGTGAGCATCTGAGTGGCCAGTGGCAACAGGTGATGTCAGAAACCCCTCCTGATAGGTGCTTACCTGGTTAGTTGACCAATCCCCCTCTCAGGGCTATCTAGGGTCTCTCCTTTGGGTGTTTCTTCAGATTCGGATTGCAAGACTCCAGCAATGATTCTCTGCATCCTTTACTTCATCTTCTACCGATGGACTGCTCCAGGAACTCTACAAAACTGCAAAAAAGAAGCAAAGACAACTTCTACAACATTGTAACTTCAGCTCCTGCAGCAACTGCAACAGTTTCCAGGTTGTGCACGTTCCAAGGACTGCCTGTCTTCAGCCCGCACCAGAAGAACCGACGACCAGTGGCTTGGGTCCCCTCTTCAGATGGCAGGTGTGGATCCAACGGCATGGTGGTGGACTTAAGTGACTCCAACAGTCCCAACTTCCAGCTGTCCAATTTTGGTGGAGGTAAGAGCTTGCCTTCCCACACAAGATAATACCCCCTTGAACTGCGTGACTTGCAGCTACCAAGGCTTGTGTGTGACCTTCCAAAAAGTTATTTGCATAGCAAAGCTTAGGCCTCCAGCACTCCTTCCTGTGGTGCACAGCTTCCTGAGTCGTTCTCCAGCGGCGTGGGAATCCTTTGTGTTGTGCTGCGTGGCCCTCCATTTGCAGCTTCTTTGTCCCTGTGCTGTGGGACTCCTGTGCACGCTGCCTGGTCTTCTGAGGGCTCTCTGAGTTGCTGTGAGCCCCCTCTGTCTTTCACTCCTGGGTAGAGTTGACGTGGTCCTTCCTGGGCCCTGGCAGCACCATTTTCTGCTAACCACGAGTTGTGAATTTACTAAGGCTTGTTGGTGGAATTCAGTGATGCAAACCAGACTGCATTCATCCATCCAGCACAGGACATCTTCTGCACCAAACAGGAACCCGCATCTATCTTCTTTGGTGCAATACTGACTTTGTCTTCTCACCGGTGGTTCTTCTTTTGCACCTTCATCCGGGTTAGCAGGGGCTCCTGTTCTCCCTGGACTCTTCAGTGCTTCTTGGACTTGGTCTCCTTCTTCCACAGGTCTGCAGGTTCAGGAATCCATTATTGGTGTTTTGCAGTCTCTTCTAGTTCTTGCACTGTCTTCTATCTCGACTTCTAGTGTGTTTTTGGAAACTTGCTGTGTTTTAGTCCTGCTTTCCTGGGCTCTGGAGTGGGGTATTTTACTTACCTTTGTTGTTTTCTTACACTCCCAGCGCTCCTCTACACACTACATTTGTCTAGGTGGGAAAACAAATTTTGCATTCCACTGTTTTAGTATATGGTTTGTGTTCCCCCTAGATAGCAACATATTGTGATTTTCACTGTTTGAACTATTTTCTGACTATTTACTTACCTGTTGTTTGTTACTAATGTGTATATTGTGTGATTTACTTACCTCCTAAGGGAGTATAGTCTCCAAAGTATTTTGGCCTTGTGTCACTAAAATAAAGTCCCTTTATTTTTGGTAATACTGAGTATTGTCTTTCATGTGTGTAAGTACTGTGTGACTACAGTGGTATTGCAAGAGCTTTGCATGTCTCCTAGTTCAGCCTTGGCTGCTCTGCCTACAACTACCCCTAGACAGCCTGGCTGTTAGACACTGACTACATTTCACTAATAAGGGATAATGACCTGGTATAAGGTGTAAGTACCTGTGGTAACCACTACAAACCACGCCAGCCTCCCACAGTGATGTAACTCTATGTGTGCACATGTGAACATTTACCGAAAAAGTAGTCTACTTCCGTGTCAGGACTGGTTGGCTAATCGCGGCTTGTATTTCTGATTTTTAATTTCTTTTCTGCAATGAGTTAGTTTCTATTTGTTTTTCAAATTTGTCTATCCTACACATGCAAAGTCTAGATGAAGGCTGTTAGACTTTTCATCCTAGGCCTGGTCTCCCTTAACTTTTTGCCTCTTTTTCCCAGGTTGTTGATGTATGCTGGACTCTGATTTTGCTTTTTTTGTTACTCTGGGCACTTTACCACTGCTAACCAGTGCTAAGGTGCAAGTGCGCCAAGTGCTCCTTTACAAAATGTGTATGTAATTGGCTTATCCATGATTGGCATATTTGATTTATTAGTAAGTCCCTAGCACAGTGCACTAGAGGTGCCCAGGGCCTGTAAATCAAATGCTAGTGGGCCTGCAGCACTGGTTGTGCCACCCACATAAGTAGCTCTGTAATCATGTCTCAGACCTGCCACTGCAGTGTCTGTGTGTGCAGTTTTGAACTGTAAATTCGACTTGGCAAGTGTACCCCCTTGCCAGGCCTAAACCTCCCCTTTTCTTACATGTCAGACACCACTAAGGTAGGCCCTGGGTAGCCCCATGGGTAAGGTGCAGTGTATGGTTCAGGTAGGACATATAGTAATGTGTTTTATATGTCCTGACAGTGAAATATTGCTAAATTTGTTTTTCACTGTTGCAAGGCCTGTCCCTCTTATAGGTTAACATAGGGGCTACCTTTAAATCTGATTAAAGTGTAGATTCCCTTTGGGAGCGGATGAACATGTGGAATTCGGGGTCTCTGAGCTCACAATTTAAAAATACATCTTTAAGTAAAGTTGATTTTAAAATTGTGTGTTTTAAAATGCCACTTTTAGAAAGTGAGCATCTTCTTGCTTATATCATTTCTGTGACTCTGCCTGTTTGTGGATTCCTTGTCTGGGTTAGTTTGACAGTTGGGCTGGATGCACCTCACACTAGACAGTGACACAAAGGGAGCTGGGGTGTAGTCTGCATATCCTGATGAGCTACCTGTGCTAGGAGGGAAGGGAGGAGGTGTCACTCACACCTGAAAAGGCTGTGCCTGCCCTCACACAATGCAGTCTCCAACCCCCTGGTGAGTGTCTGGGGCCTGGCCTGGGCAAGGGAGCATTTCACATTCAAGAGAGACTTTGCTTTGAAGTAGGCCTACTTCAAAGGAGAAATTGGGTTTAAGAAGGGCACCCAAAACCACAGACTTTAGAACACTTCTGGAAACCAAGAGGAACCTCTGCCTGGAGAAGAGCTGAAGAGCTGAGGAAGAAGAGCTGCCCTGCCTATGACTGTGCTTTGTGGAGCTATCCTGCAGTTGCTGCTTCTGCCAGAGTAAGAGGGCAAAGACTGGACTTTGTGTGCCTTCCATCTTGTGAAGATCTCCAAGGGTTTCATTTAGAGCTTGCCTCCTGTTTGAAGTCTCAGAGACAGCAAAGACTTCTCTCTGCCAGCACCTGGAGTCTCTGGAGAGACTCCTACTCTGCCAAGTGGTGCCCATCCAGTTCCTGGGACCCTGAAAAGAGAAGCTGGCAGCCTAAGAGGAGGAAATCCACGCACAGGACGCCATGTGGGGAAAAGATCAATGCAACTCCGATCTGCGGCTGAAAAATCGACACGCTGCTGGCTTTGCGGCTTAAAATCGATGCTCGCCTACAACGTGACTGAAGAATCGAATCACAGAGCTGGGGAAAGGACATGCAGCATCACTGACAGAGGCTGGTGAGATCGCAACCCGCGCTACGTGGTTTTCGGATCATCGTGCGGCTGGATTTCCAACGCAAACACCGCTGGGCGTGTAAAAAAAACGCAGGGCCTGCCCGGACTCGAGAGTGCTGACCGGATTGACGCATTGCTCTCCTGCAGAGAGAAGAAACGATGCGCCCGACCCGACGAAAGGAGAAACGACTCATGGTCTCGTTCCTGAGTGAAATCGACGCATTGCAAGCCCTTTTTGACACACACTCACCCGTGCGGGGTTATTTTTTACACACCCAAGGTACATTTTCACGCTAACGTGTTAGTGTGTGTTTAAAACTACATGAAGACTCTTTTTGCTTTTTAATTAATAACTTGACTTGTGTATTGTGGATTTTTGTTGTTTTGATCTTGTTTTGTTTAGATAAATATTTTCTATTTTTCTAAACCTGTGTTGTGTCATTTTGTAGTGTTTTCATTAAGTTGCTGTGTATGTTGGTACAAATACTTTACACCTAGCACTCTGAAGTTAAGCCTACTGCTCGTGCCTAGCTGCAAAGAGGGTAAGCAGGGGTTAGCTGCGGGTGATTCTCTTTTAGCCTGACTAGAGTGAGGGTCCTTTCTTGGAAAGGGGTAACCTGACTGCCAACCAAAGACTCCATTTCTAACAAAGGCATTTTTACTTTTCATTACTTTCAAGCTTACAAAGCCCATGGCATATTTTTAGTGGGAAAAAAACTTCAGGCTGCAAAGGCATACCTGTTGACTTTGCCATTGCTTGTTTTGTCTAGTTGCTGCTAAAGCGAAAGAGCTGCTTCTGAACCGCATGCTGGCATGCATTTTTAGGAAGTCTAAAGCTTAGGCTAACATCTTTTCAGCGTTCCGGGTGTTTTAGGCCAACAGAGTTGGGAGAGGGTCTGGGCCTGCCCCACAGCTGGTGGAGTGAGAGCAGAATTCACATGGGGAAAGATCCCCTAGTAGTTTTAACGCATTTCACTTTTGTACATAATGTTTCCCTCACGCCAGGTAAGAGGCTTGGTGAAGATTCTGGGTTTCAACAAGTGGCCTGTATTTTACAGTCAGATCCCTGCAGTAGGTGCATTAGCCCACTGAACTGTCTTATTTTAGTATAAGGATGCCTTCCACCAGCTCTGTTTGGGCGACTGGTTTCCCTTCAAGTAGAGGCTTAGATCGTACAGCAAAATACGCACAAATATAGACTGGTGATGGCTTACCTTATTCAGTGATTAAAACATGAAAGCTTAAAACTACGTTTGAAACATCCAAATTAAGTATTTGCTATTTTCACAGTCATTTTATTTTCCCGTGAAAGACAAATTATGTAAACAGACTTCTGAAAAAAGATTAACTTCTGAGAACTAGGGAGAGGAAGTTTTCCTCTTGTAGAACTTAAAATTAAAAACTGTAAAAAAGATGCAGTGCACCTGCACATGCCTGGTTTCCCTGCTTACACGTATCTCACAGATGCGGTGGCCTTTGGAGTCACGTCCAAGGCAAACAAAATGCACTTTTTAAGTAGCACCGAAAGGGAAACTTGGGTATTTCACGCCAGCAAAACTTCAGCCCCCAAAGCTTTCGGCAGCTCAAGCTGTATTTTTATTGCCCTGACCCCTTTGCTTGGAGTTGTCAGTGATGGTCTGGCCGGCATCCCCGTACACAGCAGACCAATAATAAACAGAGGCAGCTGCCACCGTGAGACACCTGCAGGCACATTTACAGTGCGCGATTGTGCATCCCGGATGCAACCAATCCCATTCCGATTAATTTTCTGACGGGGCACCAGAGGCTTGAATATCTGCGGTTCTGGTCAAAGATCTCGTGAATGTTGTCTTAGAGCGGCCCGTGCGCGCGCAGGACCCCCGCCTGCGACAAACCCCGAAGGAACTAATAGCAGCTACTTTTTCATTCATTACTTCTCAACACCTGGGTAGCAGTCTTGACGGCAGCGTTTTTTTTTCGTTGCTTATAACTGTACCGCTTGGTATAATTTCCATTTAATTTGCATTCATCTTCTCTGGTAAATTTGTGAACTTTTTCCTTTTTGTTTGTATGTGTGGAGTTATTCAAGACGTTTTGAAATTACGAAAATGATACACGTAGTAATAGACTTACTTTTAGGGACCGCCGGTCAGCCCTCTTCATTCATTGGTCTGTTATTGTGCCATTCCCATTTTTCTTCCGCCCACTTCAACCTACATCCTTGGGACAATGGGTCAGTCTACTTCAGCCTCTGGCTAACATCATTTCTCCATGTTCCACTTGCCAGACCCATTTGCTTTGCACACTGTGATATTACTTGATGAGGGCCACTTGTTGCAGGCAGGGTGCAATAGAGTTGTCTAAAAGATCCAAGTTGTAGAGAGGCTTGCCATGGCTGTGTAAGGATACAAAACAAAAGAATATCTCGTGTCTTTCTCACAGCATCTAGACCCTCCCTATGGCATTCGTGGGCTGCTATTACTGGCCGCTTGTAGCGGGTTTAGATATGGGTGCAGAAGAAGGAGCGTGTTAGAACTTGGGTAACACATACAGAGTGAGAGATGACAATTTGGAAAATCGGAATCCTGATACTTGTAGACTCCTTACTGACAGTACTCCCTTGTTTCTTCGCTTGGGATACGTCTTCAGAGGCGATGGATGAAGTGTGAGTGCTGCTTCGCCTTCCCATTTGGTGGCACTACGCTAACCAAATATACAATGGGAAGGGGCGCGTGCATGCTAATGGGCCCCTCTTAAGGGTTTGCAGCTCACTGTGTATGCTGTAGATAGTAACATATAACCCTTGAGAAGGCCTTTTGATGCGGATGACAAGACAGCAGAGTACAGATATATATCCCCATGAAGGGGCAGAAGGAAGAAAGGGGGTTGGTGTTAAAATCTTACAACTTGCAAGCATGCGAACCATAGGCCGCAGAACACGATCGGCAGGCCTCACAGCTCCTCTCCACGCAACATGCTTCTGTCAATGCAGGGGCACACTGAAGATGCAAGGCACAAGGTACAGTGAGGGTATGATGGAAAGAGCGCAGTGGCAGAGGACAACACAGGTGGGGGTCTTCAGGTGGACTGGCTAGCAGGCGAGCAAGCAGTAAACAGGCCGGCTCCTCTGAGTGAGCAAGCTGCACTGACCTAATGTTGGCTCCCTCCCCTCACTGCGGGTTGCTGACCCATGCCTATACACTTACCGCCTAGCGCTCTGAGTTCACCTGGCATCCTGCTGCCCACTGCCCCTCCACCCACTTTCCTGTTCGGCCACTGAGCGCAAGATCCTTGTAGGCTGTGGGGCTGCCAGGTATGGACGACGGGCTAGGGGCTTCTTCCAGCTCCCACGTTGGGTGTTTGCGTTCAGTGTTTGGCTCAGCCCAGCCTGTTGCCCTTGCCTTGCCCCATTGTATCTGTTTCCTACGCTCTCTACAGTTTGCTGGCTGTCCTCACCAAGTCTGAGTGAGAGAGGGCCAGTCTGTCTGAGAAAAGGACCAGATATCTCAGATTTGCATAAGAAATCCTACAGGTCCGGTCCTCACCTGGTCAAGGCCTGGTCCCAGCGTTGACTCGTGCAGCTGTTATTTGGGTGGCCAAGAAATACTTTCACGCTTAATGCTTTTTTGTGGTACAACGTGGCTCCTTCAAGGTTTTATTTCCAGCAAGTTTGTCTGTTACAAGTGCCTTGATCTACTGGGTGAGAATTTTAAAGTTGTCACTTGCACTTTACTATATTATCATTGTCTGAGGTTTTAGCATGATTGTATACTTTGAGCAATTGATGTTTCAAATCCTTCTAGTTGTTTTACATGCATGCATCTTATGGAAAATGCTTTTAATTGTTATGGCATATTTGCTGACATACTAAAGTTTTTGGATTGAATTGAATTGAATTGACTGGCTTAGGCCCTCAGCCACCTTTTCCAAACACTGTCCACTTTAAGTGGAGTAAAACTCTTTGGATCCCGGCATACAAGTAGGATGGCAGAGTTTATAATGTAGTCCGGTGCCCTGTAATAATGTGCCTTCTACATATTGGGTACTTTTCTAATTTGCATTCTTTGACTGTGAGTCAATGTTCAGATGACAAATTGTTGGCAGGCCCCTTTGTGCAAATATATGTGCAAGCCAAGAGAAGATGTTTGGCAAGTAGGGTGATCACCTTAATCCAAGTCATTCGGGATACTTTCTCCAGCCATGAACTTTTCATCTACAAATTGTTTATTTAAGGTGTGGTAGACTAATTAGTTCAATGGAAGCAAAAGGAAACTACTATACTCAGAATGGATTGAGCTGGTATTCATCCCTAGACCTAAAAACACTCTCAATTGTTGAGACTCTGCCAGTATTCTGGAGCTCACTTAAGTGATGACAAATCCAGCCCAAAAGGGCAGGAGCATCATTGTGTGCCATATTTTAGGTGATTTTCTGATGCACAACTTTTTCAAAACTAACCTGGTTCTACCTAGTTATCTGCTTCTTGATGAGCCTTTTTCTATTATAACCATTGGGGTTGAAACATTGACATAAGATACTAGCAGATTGTTTTCTCCAGATCATGATGTTGAACACCGCAGATTGGGTAGTGTTACTACTGCACATCTCAATCTGCTGTTGGTCTTTCGTATATACTTTTACATATAATCTTGTACATACCACTTGCTCACTTTGATTGACTCAGTCACATACTCCGCGCTGCACCTTTTCCTAATTTAATGTGTTTCTGTGTTTGTTTTGCCTTTATTTTCTATTTCAAATAAATGAGATACTTCTGCAAATCCAACCTGATGGTGGTTTTGCATATATGCCAAGAAAGTTGAGTCTGCTACTTTCCATTGTTTAACACTATTGTATTCCTGAAATGAAGAGAATGGTGTAACAACTCTTACAATCATACTGCGACTTGAAATTAGTCACCCATCGAATATGCATTCTGCAAGGGAAACGTCCTGAATGCCGACTCCGGAACAACGAAGTCGTGTGCAATGACAGCAGAACAACATTTTCGTTAACCACTACTTCGTTGTTTTGTGCCTTAACCATGCATGTGCTGAACAACGCACATGCGTAGTTAAGGCACAAAACAAGGGAGTCGGCTGAGGAGGACGACGCGACGAGTCAGGTAAGTTGGGCGGGGTAGGGGGTTGGGGTTTTAGTTTTAGGGGCGGGGTGGGGGGGTTAGGGTTTTAGTTTTAGGCGGGATGGGTGGTCGGGTACCTTTAGATTTGGGGGGGCGGGGGTTGGGGTTTTAGTTTTAGGGGCAGGGGTGGGGGGTCGGGGTATTTTTAGTTTTAGGGGCAGGGGTGGGGGGTTGGGGTTTTAGTTTTAGGGAAGGGGGCGTTGGGGCGGTTTAGGGGCGGGGGTGGGGGGTCGGGGTATTTTTTCTTTTAGGGGCGGGGTGGGGGTCGGGGGAGTTTTAGTTTTAGGGGAGGGGGCGTCGGGCGGTTTAGGGCGGGGGAAGGAGAGGAGGGGTATTTCTAGTTTTAAGGTCGAAGGTGGGCGGTTGGGGTATTTTTAGTTTTAGGGGTGGGGTTGGGCGGTTTAGGTTTGGGGAGGAGTATTTTTAGTTTTAGGGGCGGGTGGCGGGTCGGGTATTTTTTGTATTTGGGGTGGGGGGTCGGGGTGGTTTAGCTTTTTAGGGGTGGGGTGGGGTGGGGGATTGGGGTGGTTTAGGTTTTAGGGGTGGGGGCTTGGGGTGGTTTTAGGTTTTAGGGGCGGGGTGAGGGGTTGCGGTAATTTTAGGGGTGGGGGCTGGTGTGGTTTTAGGTTTTAGGGGTGGGTTGGGCAATTTTAGGGGCGAGGTAGGGGTTGGGGGTTTTTAGGTTTTAGGGGTGGGGGGCTCGGGGTAGTTTTAGGGGCGGGGATGTTGGGGTGATTTTAGGTTTTAGGGGTGGGGGTTGGGGTAGTTTAGGCTTTAGGGATGGGGTGGGGGTTGTTTTAGGGGTGGGGGTTGGGGTGGTTTAGGTTTTAGGGGTAGGGTTTGGGGTTTGGGGTAGTTTTAGAGGTGGGGTGGTTTTAGATTTTAGGGGTGGGGTACTTTAGGTTTCAGGGATGGGGTGGGGGTTGGGGTAATCTTAGGGACGAGGTGGGGGTTGGGGTCGTTTTAGGGGCATGGGTGAGGGGTTGGTGTGGTTTTAAGGGAGGGGGTGGGGGGTCGCGGTAATTTTTAGGGGTGGGGGTGGGGGGCCAGGGAGGATGCATGCTGGAACCATGCATGCCTATCACTAATACCTTTACCAGGAATGCCTTTACAACGAAAAATTATTGTTAAGGCATTCATGGTAAAGGCATTAGTGGTAACAACGCGGTCGTTGTTCCGACCTCGTTGTTCAGGCATGCGTTGTTCCAGCATGCGTTGTTCCGACATACATTCATTCTACAACATATGATGTCTCAGATTTTTCACTGAACTTCTGGAAATTAATAAGTGCACTTCATAAATCTCTAGTTTATATAGAAATTGTTCATAGTACTACATGAGAACTCTTTACCATTAGTACGTATATAGAAATCCACAGGTGAATAAATCTATTGTAAAGGGAAGCTTTAGTTTTTCGCACATGTTTTGGCAATAAGCCTTTGAATTAATCTGCAACCTTTTTGAAACATGCATCTGCAACTCACAATAGTTTAGTTGCAGTCTCTATTTTTTTAAATGAAGAACTGTTTACAATTAAAAGTTTACTGGCAGTTGAATTGTACACCATATAACTTGTTACCATAGTGAATAAGAGTTGCCTCCAGTACTGCACGTTTTCTGATGCATATATGCACTTAGGGGTGTATATGCAATGTATGCTGTGTATGTTTGTAGACCGTTTACTACTTATTCTGTAATTTGAGGGGTAATAGCTGGAATGAATAATTAATTTGGTGATCATCCTTTTTTTCTTTTCTGATGAGCATCAAGTAAGCCACAATATCCATAATGTTCTTGCTTGCCTTACAGTTACAATATCTATGATACCCCTTACACATATCAATCACAATCACACTTACAGGTAATTCTATGTCCAAAAGATTCCTAACCAAGGAATCCTTAAATGACCTGACTCGCCTGAATGTGATTGAAGAGGAATTTTCTAGAACAGTCATGCTAGTCGCGTAGATGAATTCCCATTCATATCTATCTATCTATCTATCTATCTATCTATCTATCTATCTATCTATCTATCTATCTATCTATCTATCTATCTATCTATCTATCTATCTATCTTCTAGTAGCATTTACACAAGGAACGACAAAATATCTTTTGGTTGAGTTTCACTTCAAGGTGTTGGGTACTGCTTTATTTGTTTGTTTCTATTCAGGGTTTCGGGTGGGCATGCGGTTTGTTGATGGGCACATATATAGCTTAATGCAGAGAACATGTTCTTCGTGGTACTGTGGTGGACTCAGGCGTTTTCATTGGTTCCCTTTCAGAACTGCCTGTAAAACTCATGGCGTTTTGTGCGTTGCCAGTGGTGCTGAAACAGTATTCAGAGTAGGGGTGCTTCCACCAGTGTTATGACACTGGAATCACAAGGATTGCTAATAATTAGAGCGTTGCCCAAAAGAACGAGTGTAGCACATCCGCAGGAGAGCAGTAAGGTGGGGTATGTAGACGGTGGTGCATTTTGCAGAACCCCTTCACACATTTATAACTAACGTGGTAGCAAACTTGCATTTACAAACTGCACATTGTCCATTAAGGTAGCCACCAAATTTGCACAGATGTGGTTTTATTGATAAAACTGCACAGCAAACAAATAATAGTGTGTGGAAATCAGGTTTCAGTGACTATCATTTGCACATGATGGATAAAGTGTCTTGATTTGTTTTGATCGTGTTGACATTTTTGTTGCTAGCATAGTTCAGAATGACAAATGAAAATGCTTCATTTGTGTTTTCCTATCTGCTGAAAGAATTTGAAATATTTGTAAAGTTCAAGTTCGTTGTGTGTTAGAAAAATATATCATCCATCATCTTTTCCTTTCACACTACACTCAGCAAGATGGCCAGATATTTCACATTACAAAACCCTGTCACTTTGCAGTCAAAGAAAGAAAGTAAACACCAATATTCATGTAAAAAAAATAGGCATCAATTTGTCAGAAGACAAAGGGTAACGTATGACCTCTGTGACAAGGTAAAAACAAAATGTAAAGACATCTGTGTTGCTCATTCCCCTTCTAAGCTCCAGCATGGTTTTGTTGGGGGCGATTCAGCACCTTCTGCAGCTCTACCTCCAACGCCTTTGGGATTTTCTCTGTAAATTGTCCCTCAAAATGCACCATTTGTCCTCAATATGAATCTTTTTCTTGGGGGTGGAGAGAGAGAACGAGAGAACACCCTCCTCCTACCAGTCTTCAGATAGCAGGTAGGACACGCTTTCTGGGTGCAACATAGGTTTGCTAATTATTCCCAAAACAGTTTCAAATCTTACCCATCACTATTGGCAGGAAAGTGAGATATTCTGTGCTCTCTCTGATCTGGCCGGTAGGTCGAAGCTGTGGTGTTTGGGTAAAATTCAAATTCTCAAAAACAGTAATTATATTTTTTGTTTTGTGCTTGGAAAATTGGCTTTTTGTCCAGATTTCTATCCTTAAAAGAGACCCTTTGTCCAGATTTCTTTCCAGCCTGGTCCAGAATTTTACTCACTGATGGGTGGTCACTCTAGGTGAGGGGTTTTCAAACTGGGGTGCGCCCCCCCCAGGGGGGCCTCAAGTGATCCCAGTATGGGCGCCAGGTTCTGGCCAAAATTATTATGCAGATAAAAGTGCTTTGTTTTAAGCATAAAAAAGAATTATTGCATTTTAAAAAAGGTGACAGGACTTAACTGCATTGTTTAAATTAGTCTATACATATTTAAACATTGTCATCTTATAGAATAATTGTGAAAATTTCTGATGGGGGGCAATGATTGTTCTTCTCCACTGGCAGGGCGTGGCATTAAAAAGTTTGAAAACCACTGCTGTAGGTCATACAGCACGCATGCACTCTGCTTTTCGTTCTTATAGCTGCTATTCATCCTTATAATTTTTTTAAAGCACAGTTTTTGTTACTTGTGCATAGTGTACCTTGAGCTGCATAAGCAAAGGGAAGCAAACTGCGATTTTGCACGTGCCCTGGTATTTGATAACAACAATACCAACAATTGCATTGAGTTGTAAACTGAGCATGTATATTTTCAAAAACTTTACAAATGGAGACTGTAATAAGGTGATCCATTTTAGCTGAACGCCCTATGTTGTCCCCAGCACTGCACCATTTGTGACAATCAGGAGTGCATGTCACTGTTATGCAATAATTGTATTTAATTTGTTGTATAACAGATTTGATGGTAATTTTCAGAAGCATACAATAGTGTGTTGTCATACAGTGTGTTTCAACCTTTTAGGCCATGGAAGGCCAAATATCAGAGCCCCCTCATACTGCTCTCCTTCCAAAAAAAACAAGCAACATAACCCTTCCAACCTCCCTCTTCACTCCCGCCTCCCATGGCACTCAATCATTTTGTGCATATTTATTGTAATGTTCAAGGAGTCATTTTATCGCTATCATCTGGAGTCTCTCCCCCCGCCATGCTAATCTAGCTCATCACTGGTCCTAGTCCTATTGTTTGGGTGTACAGTGGAATTAATCACCTCACCAGCAGAGTGGTGAGCTAGTCTAGTAGGGGGAAGCAATTTTTTTCATATTTTTTCCAGCATCTAACCAGTTGCTCAGCATTTTCTCAGAGCCATTGTTTGAATCAGGTCCCGAGTCCACAGCTTTACCTACGGGGCTACTTTTTTCTCTCAATATGATATAATAAGTCTCTGCTGCTCCCAATAGATGGTTCCGCAGAACATTATTGGTGTGGCCTCCCCCTGCATATATGTTAACTTTTCATATTCAAAAGTATATTCACATGGTTTCTCTTCGTTTGTTCCCCCCCAATAGAGTCTATATGGCCTAATATCTCTTTCGAGAATGGCTGAAGTGTAGCACATGCCCACCAGATGTGGAGGAATGTGTTGTTCAAGACCTGTCCGAGGCATCGGGGTACATAGCTTTGAGTCTACTGTGAGTCAGGTACCATTTCATGAGTAGTTTATGTTCCACCTCTCTATGTTGAAGACTCTTGAAATTCTTGTGGATATTGTACCAACGAGACAACCAATCTCCACCATTATAGACCCCCTTAGATCCGCCTCCTAGGTCGTCTGTTATGTCCAGTTCGTTGTGTGTGATCTCTCTGTCAGGATCTGATACAGTTTCGTAATCAACTCTTTCTAGTGTTGTATGTGCCCAGTCAGTTTTCAAATTGAGTTAAGGGTCTATTTGCGGCCTCTCTGAACTCTGGGTTCATGACCCAGTGTGTTATCTGAGGATAATGCATTTTATCTGTCTCTTTCAGGTGGAGTTATATTTTGCAGTCATCTAAAGACATAATCGTGCCTTTTTCAAATATGTCTCGAATTACGAGGCATCCACCCCTTATTCCACGTCCCAAACCTCCCATCATTCACTCCTGGTGTGAATTCAGGATTTAGGTGAATGATGTGTTCGAAGCCAACAGTGTAGACAGCCGCTGTACAGATGATGTACGGTCCAACATCATCAAGACTGTCTTGGTCACCTCAGATATATCCACCGATCTGGGTCTTAAGGTTTTTGATATCCATGGTAGGACCAAATCATATTGAACGCCACTGGTCTGTTCATGAAAAGCCACCACCGATTCCCATGCGGACCACTCCACTAGTATTATAATTTTAAATTTTATACAGCTATTGTTATCATGGCATCCTAACCAGGAAATCGATGCTGCCTATTATGTTTCATTATCGAGAAAAGGTCAGAGCGCCACCCCCGCCCAGTGTTTCTGAAAAAACCCATCCTTTCTTATTTACTGACTGGCTGCGTTTCACAACTCCAAACTCATAACAGGAGAAGACGGGTCCCACCTTCTTGAGACCTGTGGACCTTAGAGCAAGTGACACTGACTGTGGCCCCCTTAAGGATGGCTATTGCAGCATTCTTGAACAAACTATATGGAGCCTTGCATACTGCCGCATTTTAATAAAGAAAAGTAAGAATAAAGGCATGCACATCCAGTTTGTTAAAAGAAAAAAAATCTAAAGACATTCTTACTTTCAAAAGGGCAGCAGACAGATTATTTAAATCGGAGGCTGCACTGTGAAACACTGAACAGCAGTTCCAGTCAGCAACTCGGGGTATTGTCGATTTACAGTTCTTAATTTAAAGTAATTTGATTTATTTAATGTAAATAAATCCACAAACTCGGAAACACATATACCTATATCATGTGTGAAACAAACAGGCACCAAAAACTTTGGTATGTCTTTTTTCAGGTTTTCAAGTTAAGACTTTGAAAACATCTACACAAATGCAAGGGGAAGTTCTGTTTATTTGTTTTTTAAAAAGGGGGACTGAACAGGCATGACAGCTGTATGGCCAGGAAAACGCTGGACTAAATAAACGTACAGCTAGGTTCCAAAAAACAACTTCGCGATGGAGGATCCAGTCAAGACATGGAATATGTTTCCCACTTAAAACATAACACTATTTTACCTTTCATGACAACTCATGTTTTGTTTTTCTTTTTATGTAAAAGACACTTGCTAAACTGATGCTGAATTATTTCTCACTTGTACCAGGCGGGATTTCGGACCACACTGGAGGACTCACGACTCATGCCGGCCTGTGTTTGCTCTTAACTTTGTTGAAGATGTCTACAGATTTGTTAAAGGTCTACAGAAGATCCTTTGAAACAGGGCCATGGAATTATGCAGCAAGAGGGAGCCAAATTATGTGGAGTAATCCAACACATGTAATGATTTTTTTCATTTTTGTGTAGACTTGTTAACACTGTGTGGGCATAGGTTGCACCTAATTACTAACGATTTAACACCCAAACATAGCAATAAGCAACAGCCAGGTAACCAGTCAACCTTTGAAAAGGGCCTTCAACTGCGTGGAAACCTGTATTGTGTTTTTAGTAACTTTTGAACCGTTAAAATTAGAAACAGTTTTTTGTTAAAATATGATGGCTTATATGGCAAATCCTTAATTATGTGAAAAAAACGCAGCGGCTGCACAATCTCATAATTGCAGTGGTTCTGTTTATAAGTGACCTTTAGCGAACAAGTACTTGTTTACCCAGCACTTGGCTTGGAGAGATACTATTCCACAGCCATTTTGTTTCAGGCAGAGTGAAAACTACATCTAAGTGGTCCCCAGGTGATATGGTAAAATGGAATGCAACTCCAGTCCTCTATGAGAAAGTGATGGCAGAGCTAGGCACCTGGGCCCAGTTTACTGTCTTTACTAACCTTCAGTTGCGCTCCCTTTTGGATTACATTTGTATTCACTGTTGTGCAATTTAAAATGGATTAATCTAAAAAAAAAGTGTGGACAGTCCAAAGGACTGCCTCCACAATATGCTTCCTAATACTTTCAAATTGATGCTACTTTTCCCTATTTGGCTGTACTGTGACAACCCAACAACCCCTCGTAATTATTAAAATTGTGCCTTTTGCTTCCAGCTATCAAACACCATCCATGAAATGTCATTCTCATTCAGACCTTACAATAATCAAAAAGCATGTCTCCCTCTATGTTAAAGGTTAATCACTTCAGTTATTTTCTTTCTTGTATTCAGCCTCTCTGTCTACTGTCAAGTAATGTAAATCAAAAGGAATTCGTCAGTGCATGTGTTATCAATGTCTCCACTCCTCTTATTTCTCAGGTGTGTTAAGCGGATGCACTCCTCCAGCCTGACTATTTACACATGATATAGCAGGAAACGTACTGGTACTGATAGATGATCGATACAATGATAAAATGTTTGACAGATTATCTGAGAAGATTCCAAAATGAGATGTTCAGATGAAATAACCATGTTGCATATAAGTAAATTGTCAGTATTTTTTTAGTTACAAAAACACGTTGATATAATGTGTAAAACAGTATGGATGTGACGAATTTCAAAAACACACAAAGAAGTACGGGGTTCTATAGAAAAGACGTGAAGGGTATACTTTTTTGCCCTTGGTGGTACGTGTTCCTATTTGGATAGGTAAGGTCAGTAGGAGGTCAGTAAGTAGCTGTGAGGTGAGGGGGGGAGCTGGGGAATTTCCTTTACGTACTAGGTGGTCTCACACACTATATAGTGTCATGCTTCATCATTTGACCACCTAGCCCCACCCAGGTAGGACAGTGCCACTTGGGCGGACTCAACCTCACTGTTAAAGGAACAGGAGGGAGTGCGTAAATAAACTTTTGTTCTGGAAAGATCGGGATCCAGTTAATCTAGTCAAAAATGAAAAACACCTAAGCAGACACCTGTAACAAGTAACAATTTTAATGATGGTGTCTGATTGGTGTGGTTAAAATAAGGGTTGAGACACCTCTGTGAGAACAAGGACTCACAGGGTCACCTAACTATCAAACAGTAGCCAACATGTTTCTGCCCTCAGTAGTGAGGCAAGGAAGGTCTTGGGGCATTCCTCATGGCCTAGGATCCCGAAACCTCACGTTAAAGGAGGAAAACTCTACTTAAATAATAAGAGTTGCAATGTAAAAGGTCTACCTTATCCAAGGAATTACCATGAGGAGGCCCTTTCCCTAGAGGCTACTGGCCTCTGGTATCCAGGAGGGGGAGTGTCCCCTTATAGTCAAACATACATCAAAGGGGGTGCTCGCCGTGCGCCTATGCCGTCCTCTCCTTGGACCGCTTGGTGTGTTAATATTGCTGAGCTGAGAACGTTTTTCTAGTTCGAAAGACAAAACAAAATGAAAACACATCTGCTTGAATTTTTACACCACACAGGAACATTCTCTGCACAGATCCCTGCTAATTGCTGTAAGAAACAGTATGGCTCAACCAATGAAAAGAGCGCACCAAATGGAACAAGTTTTCAAATATTAGAAGGGTGCACAAATACAGAGGATGCACAGTCGACCTGGGAGAGACAAGAATAGTAGATACTATGGTCAACCCACAGCCATAGACGCCCCTGCTCTAGCACAATCAACATTAAATTCAAGCAGAACAGAGATTTCATTGATTGGTTCCCTGTCCTGATAAAGACCCTTCCAAAGGCAACATTGACCATGTCAAAACAGATTGACATAAAAAACGATCCGGATTTACCATTAATGAAAAACTCAGAAATATTCTGGAAACCTGCATACGTCCTTATATCCCCAGGAAAAAAACGTTCCATCTGTATACCCCTTTCGAGATCCCACTAAATGAATGGTGTTAGTTTCTATAGGGAACCACAATACAGGTGTTTTGATTTGAGAGTTCCTCTGCCACCCTTTACCATTGACAAACAGTGTATTTCATCTCTATAATGTGTATTTATGGTCAAAACATACGTAAACTGGGTGAGTGATTTATTTTTTAAGTGCCATCACTTGTGCTCAACATGTGGTGAAGGTTTTACACATGCATACAATTTTCACCATAGAGCATACTTCAAGTAAGTTTTGTGTATTACGGAAATTAGAGAGTATAACCAAAATATGAAAATCACAAGAAAAAAGTGTTACAGAGGAAAGGTATGAGTCAGTGTGTGGTTCTTCAAAACATATTTTTCCTCAAAAACACAGAACATATGCCTAGACTATTCCACTTTTGGATCATTGTACTATACTTAAAGAAATACTAAAAAGCAGTATAAAGATTTAATCGAAACAATACTGAAAAAAGTCAAATGAAAGAAACAAGCATTACACCTGATTTGTCCTTGTACACACTAACATTAAATACCCTCTGCTCACAGATGTTTTGTACCGTACAAAGAAAACACCACATGAGCATACCACCATTCTAACAATGACTACCCTCATGTTTCTGAATGCACTACAAAAGTCTCACAATAGAAAAGAACAATTCCCCTTTTAAACCTCAGTGATTTGTTTAATGATAAAAACCGATATAAAGACTAGACACAGGCCAATCCAAAGCACTAAGGGAAACCAATGTGAAAACATCAACTCCCCTTTCCTTTTCTCATGTGAGAGGTTCATCTGTGTACCTTCTCTGTCATTCAAATCCACCACCTGATTTAAATTACTGTGTTGTACTTAATTCACATTTGATTATTAAAGCTATTAATGTCTTATCTTGGAGATGCTCAACTCGTAAGCCCAAAACTACTCTTAGAGTATGGTATCCTAGTATTATTGTGAGTTGTCGTCTGTCAAAAAAATCATCCTACGGAATTAATAGTAACTAATCTACATTTAATGGAACAATAGTTATGCAACCAATATTTCGGATCCAATATTTAGGTCAGACAATATATTTGTAGACAATATTCCGACATACAATGACACTTAGGCCAGAACATAACACTGACATCCAATATAAACCAGCTACGCGCTAGACAGATTTCCTGTACCCCACCAGCAGTCAACACCAGCACAACCTTCTACAGAAACTTTACACATAACTCTATACAAATAAACACCACTTTACAGACATGGCTTAGACTTCAGTGGCAGTGTGCTCCCTACTGCATTTTCCCCTAAATATTAACACACAACCTTCCAAACATATTCGAGAAGCACCTCACAAGCATCCAACACTGCAAAGATATTCCACTTGGATAAATATCAGCACCCACCCATACCATGACTCAACAGTACATGTCTGAACAAAATACATAGCACCACCCAAAAAAGCCCAACATGTGCAACATGTGGGTATTAAGCACACACAACACAAATACAAACCCATCAGGCAATTCACACCCCATATATCCTCCTTAGCAACAATAAAAATCAAATATCCTCACACTGCCTGCT
Organism: Pleurodeles waltl; assembly: GCF_031143425.1. Classification (NCBI taxonomy): domain Eukaryota; kingdom Metazoa; phylum Chordata; class Amphibia; order Caudata; family Salamandridae; genus Pleurodeles; species Pleurodeles waltl. Next base: position 178,780,042 of record NC_090437.1, read on the forward strand.
ACTTACTCAAGTAATAAACAACATTATGCTCACTTCTACGATGGAATCCTTAATACCATGACAAGAATGTACCAAACTTGATTAGAGCTGCAAAGCCGTAATAAAAGCAGAATCATACCATATAAATATGTATAACAAATTTTAGAGTCCTATAATCTTTTTTACTTCACAAGCTGCACTTACTCCTAAGGTTTTTATAGTCAGTTTTGAATTAAGTGAAATTTAAAAATATGTTCTTTTAAATTATAAATGTGGTACTCATCACATGTTTCCAAAATTTCATGCACCACTTACTAGATTTTGGTGGTTCATTACCCTTCTCTTTTAAAAAAATCAAGTATAGCTATATACATCTTATTACTCTCCAATCTATCTAATACTTTCCACAACATAGAAGTTATCAATTGAGCCCACCCTATTATCGTACATAATTATTTAAATTCTATGGTTCATAAAGTTTCCAGATTAATGTATAACGTCAGCACGTAAATAGTCAAATCTTGGTGCACAGTGACCACTCTGAATATCCATACAATATAATATATGTTATTTTGCATCCTTTTACGAAACAGTTTCATGCATAACCAAATTCTTCATGTCGTTTTAACAGCTGTTATTTGAACTGTCAAAAAACTACATTTCTTTGCTATTTTATTATTTCTGAATGATGACAAATAAAAATCCTCTCACCCTATGTAGAATTATGATGGAGGCCTTTTTCGGAGGCTAGAATGTTAAATTTGTATATCTTAATTAAAAAAAAGATTTACAGACATAAAGATAAAGGCTGGCCATTTGTGCTAGAAAGTCTGCAGCAGTCTTGGTTAAAGCTACGTTTTTCAAGGCAGGGCTCCTTTTTTCTCCAACATTTACAAACATAAAAGATGCCCTTAATAAAGCTGTCAAAAGGCCCAGATCAGTTTTTTAATTCATCTGTCAGTTTGTTTGTTTGCCTTCCACTTTCTGTTTACAATATCATTAGTGGAGTCAGCTTCTGTTCCTGCAGTGGTCTTTCTTGGTCAGTTACATCACAAACATCACAAACAGGAAGTGAAATGTGGACACACTAAATGGCAGTCGCTTTTGAAACAGATGTTATTCATTGAACGCGTCCTTGAACGGGCGAACCATCCTTTAGCGAAGATTCTGCTCTTAACCGAGTTCATCAAAGGCGCTGTCCACATTTTGCAGAATAAACTCAAGTAATTTATTTTCCAACACAAGATGGTTTGCCGAGAAAATGTCACTTTTATAGTGAGATTACCGTTAATGTCACTAACATGACTCAAACGGAACAGAATGTCACACCACACATTTAGTGTGCAGGGCCAAAAGCGTTAACCAAAGGTTTAAAGAATAATAGATCTTTCTAAGTTGTAGTTTTTGTCATAGGTTGCCAAGAAACTGGCTTATTGTAATCTTTAGTATGAAAAGTTAAATCCCTGGAGACAGATTGCTCTTTTACCATGCCCACTTTGACTTCGAAAATTAGATTCATGTCAGCAGATTTTAAAGTTATGTAACTGAAACTATTCCATTGTAAATTCATTGAACTTCGATTGACTCTGAAGGTACTTGTTAGGGAGGCTTGTTAAATCGAGTTAAAACGCTTGATCATTTATATTAGCATCGAAACTTCTATAATTAATTGGAAGTTGTTCAAAACTGTGGGAAAACAGACTCTTGATCCAAGAAGGAACAGAGTTGTTTCAAATCCAGCAATGATTGTGCCAATAAGCAATTATCTTCTACACCACTCATCTTGTTAGTCTCTTTATTATACTGGGGCAACAAAGCCCATGGAGTGTTATATAATACAGTTAGAATGTGGATTATTAGTTAGGGGTTAGGGGGCGGTCAGTCCTCATGAAGTACTAATGTTACAATGCCGTACCAGGTCCAGTTCGGGCTCACTAATTTGCACGTGAGCTTAACCCTTGGTAATTATAGCACAGACCAGACAAGCTTAACTTATGACAAATGTGTAAAGCATTTATCGGTAACCAAAACAGTTAAAAAGTAGAAAACACAACACAATAAAAATCCTACTCACATTTATAAAAACAGAATAAAATGTAATGAACAAATAGACATCAAAACAACAAAAATCGGATGTAGGGAACCGGAGGTATGATTTATTGAAGTTTTAAGTTACAACAACCCCTAAAAGCCTAAAACGCAATCATGGTTATTTGGGTGCACTATACTCAGTCCCAATCAAAAGTTAAGGCCAACTGCCTGTTGGATACAGGTACCAGGTTTGTCCCAGTGGGTAAGTTTACCCTCTGACTTAAAAGATTTTATGAAGAAATGTCCTTGTTGGCGGGTCCTCAGCACATCGGGACACAGGCTGGGTCTGAATGAGGGGGTGACAATGGCAGTCAGGTGGAGTTCAAGTCCTCGGTGTGAGCCTTAGCTCTGGCTGGAAGCTTGGAATTGCTGTCATTGATGGTGATAAAGCTTTGAGCAGGAGAAGTCCAGAGTCTGTACCCATGAAGGTCTCATAGGTGACTGGATGCTGTTCAGCATTGATCTTGGTGAACCCCATTATGTTCAGACTTTAACACTTTTCTATAAGTCAAAATCCTTTCAGCAGGGGAAACGTGCAAGTTGGATCCGACCCGAGATTCACCGTCGACCACGGTCTCCGCTGGTTCCTCGGAGGAAAAGTTCTGAAAAAGTTTGAAGTGCCCAGGGTTTCAGATCTTAGGGTCAGAGGAGAAATTCCTAACACCAGCCAAGGGTCCAGGACCTTGAGGATACCACTTGGGGTTTTAGGTCTCACTCTCCAAGTAGCCACCAGCAGGGTCAAGGACAAATACAGTTGGAACTCATCAGGAGGGCACTTGGAAAGTATGTTTCTTGCAGCTTTTGTGGCTCTGTAGCTTAACAGGAGGTCAGCAAATTGTCCCTTGGGATCTAGTGCTCGTCCTCGGTACAAGTGGGGCAAGTCCAGACTTTGGGGTCTCTCTCCAAAGGTTCAACAGAGGGGGCAGTCCTTCTTCTGTCTTCCACAGTTCCAGATGTCTTTTGAAGATGATATTAAGGGTTGTCACATTTTACCTGGCACCATATTTTTCTTGGGGGAAACTCCCTGACCAATAGGGAAAACATTCCCAGAGGCAATCCTGCCCACTTTGACATCACTTCCTGGGGGTTTGGCCCCAAAGGTAACTAGAGTACACCTCTCGCCCAAAATCCAATATGGCAGAACCCTTCTTCCCCTGGTCAACGCTCTGGGCCCACCCCTGAGGTGTGTCTAAGCAAATAAGAAATTCCCCTGACAACCAGTTCTGAAACAGGCTTCCCACCACTGGGATTACTGCCATCCTGACTGGCATAGAAATAGCAGGCCCAAGTATGAGTTACATCTGGTTGAAACAGGGGATGCCCTCTTTAAAGCTTGTGCAGTTGGTAAGCACATCCACCAGGCCATTCTGTCAGGAGGAGGTCATACCTCCTCCTTTTGAGAAAATGCCTCTTTTGTCATGGTTAGCCCCCACTTTGTGCCTGGTATTTGATGTAGTTTCAAAGTTGCTAGTGCCCAGGGCCACTGCTAACCCGGTTCCCTGGACCAGATCTCTTTCCCTAAAACTGTTGTGACGCATTGGCACAATTGGCAACAACTTTAGCTGCCACTATAAGTCCCTAGTAAATAGTACTTAGCATGGGGTGCTAATGGTAGGCCCCTGATAGTGCCTCCCTCTAGAGCCGTGCTTCCGGAAGCACCCAGCACTGCCATTAGAGGCTGAGTGTTCTGATACAATCCTAAAAGACAAACTCAATATGGCACACAGCCTGTGTTCCCTGTCCACTACACACTGCATGCACTATAGGTAAGTCACCCTTCTGGCAGGCCTTCGAGTCCTAAGGCAGGGTGCACTATACTGTATGTGGGGGCATAGATGCACGTGCAATATGTTCCTACTGTGTCCTTGCCAAACCTGGGACATAATAAGTGAACAAGACAGCCACTTTAATGCATGTGCTGGACACTGGTCAGTTTGAGTTTCACAGCTACACAATGGCTACTCTGAACCCTCGGTTGTTTGGTATCAAACAGCTCAGAATGATAAATCCAAATTGGTACTGGTATTGGATTTATTACCAAATGTACCCAGAGGTCACTTTAGAGGTGCCCCCTGCAAAAGCTAACTACCCTGGCATGGTTGCTGGCCAGTCACAGCAAGCCTGCCACCACTAGACAAGATTCTGGAACCCTTAGGTAAGAGATCATGCTCTCTGGGTCCCAGAACAAAGCCCTTTCTGGGTGGAGGTGCAAATACCCTCCCTCCCTCAGAATGTGCACTGCCCTGCTAATGAGCTTCCTTGAAACTCGACCCCCAAGCCTGCTGCTACCAGCAGATGGCCGCCCCCGTTGCAAACCCCCACTTTTGGTAGGAGCAAAGGTGGGAAACCACACAAGAGATAGGAGGAGTGGTCATCCCCAGCTTGCACCACCCCTAAGGTGATGCATGCGAGGTGACCTTTCCATTTCTTTTTTCTCGATCTTGCATGGAAGGAAAATAGTCAGTCAGGTGTAGGGAGGTGACCTCTGCCCACAGGAAGTGATCACTTAGTGGGTGTAGCCACCCTAGTGTAAATGACCCACTGGTGACTACCAAGTATTCCCCTAAATGCTCACTAAATACAGTATTTAGTGTGAAACACAAGACAAAGAAATTAGATTCCAAGGACAAAAGAAGACCAGCAACATAGAAAACCCAAGGCTCAAGTACTGAAGTCCTGCTGCACAAAGATAAGGTGCCAAACCCTGCCTGCTGCACCCAGGACTCGACAGTCACTGCTGAGGGGTTGCTTGGACACTGGACGGTCTCTACAAACCCCTAGAGGACTTCCACTCTTCACAAATTGCCAAAGATCTCTCTCCAGAGTTAAGGCATCACTCTCCTACAACCCAAAACCAGAGACTCAGTGAAGGCCACTTCACTAACGGCTGCTGACCAAGGAACCGGATGCTGCAGCCAGACCAAACTCCACCCGACGGACCGTGAGGACAAACCCTGTAAGTGTGCCAAGTTTGTTGGCACTGTGTCCTCCAGTGGCCAAACCATGCAAAAGCCCTAGATACTGGTCACCTCACGTTGGACACCAAGAAGGACAGTTCTTTCTGGCCTGAAAAAGGACCAGGAGGAAGCCCCTGTCAAGGGATTTCAGAAACCACCAGAACCTCCCAACAGAGTACCCCTGCTGACCTGCAAGCAAACCTTGAAACCGACCTGCTGCTTCCAAGGGCACCTTTGCGCACAGCTCCTGGCTTACTGATTCACTCTGCACCCGGTTGCCCTGTGCCCTGCACTAAAGAACCAGCTGTGCCCTAAGGTCAACCCCTTGTGACCTCAACACTCCAAGGAGACCCACCAGACTTACCTTTAAATCCACCTCTGCAGTGCTTTTCCAAGTGGTGCCCCGCAGTGGCCTGGCACCAGCTCCAACGACTTTCTGCAGCTGTTCCTGCTGAAACCGAGAGCTGTCCAAACTTCTCCAGCTGGTCCATAATGCCCACCTATGACCTCGACATGCCTGCAAAAGGAGAAATTGGTAAACGTGTTGCCTGATATGATGTGCATTTTCAAAGTGTTCTTATGGTGCGTAATTACGCACAAAAACACTATTTTATTAGAACTTCAAAAATTCATAACTTAAAAAGGACTTACCTTATTTTGATAATATTGGTCTTACATTTTTTATAGAAATCTGAAGTATTTTTGTAAATTGGTCTTGAGTTATTCTTTTGAGTGTCTGGTCTCATTTATTGATACTTTGAGTACAACAAATGCTTTGCACTTCTCCAAGATTAGCCTAACTGCTTGATCAAGCTACCATAAAAATTAGAGCATTGGGTGGCCTAGTTTTTACCTCTGTAAACCAATTTGTGGTTGCCTGGAACCCCTGCACAGTGTGCCTAGCTTTGCACACTACATATACGGCAAGCCTCTTACACTCCAACAGAAAGGTCCTTTTGGTCCCTATTCTGGTAGCCATTCACACGCTTTGCAGTGGACAAGCAGGTTGCCATGTGACAGTTGGGGACTAAATCTGAAATGGCTACCAGAAGCTTTTGGCTGGAAAATACTGACTTTCTAAAGGCAATTCAAATTCAAAATTGACTTTATTCAGATGCACAAGACATCAATAAAAGCAACATACAATAAAATATATATAACATAATAAAAAAAGAATGAACATATAGACCTTTAAAATGAGCACAAGGTGGCCAAGATGGCGGCGTGAGCGGACGCGTTGGTCCGAGCTCTGCCACCTAGGCCCTGGATTTGCAGCCCAACCCCGATCTGGGGGGCCCGTGAGGTCCAGACAAGATGCCTGGAGCTGTCGGGCATCGGGGGCCCGTGCACTGAAGGCACCCGGGACCAGTCAGCGGCACGCGTGGGGCCGTGTGTGTTGGGCCGGCGCTTGCGGCTGGTGGAGGCGGCGGCCCGCGGCCCGTTCTGGGTGGCGGGCCTGGAGCCTGGAGGCGAACCAGGCGGCAGCGGAGGTGCGGCGGTGCCCTTAGTGAGGGCTAAGACCCCCTGGAGAGACGGGCCGGTAGCGAGGCCTCGCTGGAGAGCTCGGCACCAGAGTGGAGAGGCGGCGGGGCTCACTGGTTGGGCCCTGTGAACTGAGCCTTCGCTGAGGACGGCGGAAGGGCGAGGACCCCCTTGAGTGGCTGTGCTCTGCTGCGGCAGGGATGCTGGGGGTCCTGGACGCCGTTTGGCAGTGTGGGCGGCCCGTGGTGGCCTTTACCTGGCGCAGAATCGAGCTGTCATTAGGTGTGGCCCCGCAGAGTGCACTGCGGAGAAGAGGCTGACAGCTGCTGGTGAGGGGCCCACCTGGGGGAGTACGGAGTCCGGTGTTGGTGCGCAGAGGTCTGGCTGAATACCTGGGCTGTAGATGCCAGAGGTAGTAGATATGGCGACCTCCAAGCCCAGACGAGACCGGACGGTAAGAGATATGTTGACGTGGGACGCCCGGTGCCGGGGGGGGCCCTGAAGAGCCGCCAGCCGCAAGGTCCCCTGAAGCAGGGAAGGAAACATCAGAGGAGGTGGTGGCCCTGGTTACGAAGGGCTTCCTCACCTCCCTGTTTGAATCGCTCCGTGGGGACCTGCAGGAACTCTGGAAAGATATATCGCATGAGGTGAAGGAGTTGCGGTTGGAGCTCTCGTCCCTGGGTGAGCGGATAACCCAGGTTGAGGATGGGGAAGCGGCCCGTGGAGAGGAGGTGGCGGTCCTGCAGCAGGAGGTTATACGCTTGAGGGAACAGCAGGACCGCCTTCAGAGGACAGTGGAGGACCTAGAGAACCGCTCGCACAGACACAATATCCGCATTAGAGGAGTGCTGATCGGAGCGGAGAAGGATGACATTAGAGACTTCGTGGTGGCGTTGTACCGCTCAGTTCTGGACCTGGAGGCGTCCCATGAGATCGTCCTGGACAGAGTGCATCGTGTGGGCCGAGCTGGGGGAGCCGGGGACCGCCCGCCAGATATCCTGGCATGCGTCCACAACTATGGACTGAAAGAAAACATTTTGCAGCGGGCACGCAATCTCCCGTAGGTCCACTTTAGAGGCCATCAATTGCAATTACACCAGGACCTATCGGTTTGGACCTTACAGCAACGGCAGGAGTTTAGGCCTATCACAGAGCACTTGCGTGCACATGCTGTGTCCCATACATGGGGTCACCCGTTCCGCCTTGTTTTCCGCTGGGAGGACCAGCTTCGCCAGGTGAAGTCGGTATCTGAGGCTCATCGGATTCTGGACCTGCGGAAGACACTCAGGGCTCGGAATTGAATCTAGGTCCAGCGAGAGGAGATCGCCCGCGCTGGAGGAGGAAGGAGAGAAGGAGGAAGCAGCAGCGCCCTACGGAGTCGGAGCGGATATCGGAACGTCAGTCAGCAGTGAGCAGTGTAGCGGCTGGGACAAGTGCCTAGGCGAGGAATGACGGAGTGCCATTGGTCAGCAAGGGGTCGCTTATTGCGGGCTGGTCCCCATTTGAGCGGGCCTGGGCGGCGGAGTTGATGGACTTAACGGGCGATCTGGTGTGGTTTTACGGCCCTGTTGGGACTTTTCCTCTTTGGGATGTGTGTGAGAGGACTTTTTTGTTATGAGAACCTGTTGTGCGTTATAGATATATGTTTGTATGCTTCCCTGCGGGTTTGGTCATCATGGGCCCTAAGGGGTTGGTCATATTACTTGGAGCGGCGGAGGTTCTGTTCTGAGTCCGGGCCCCTCTGTGGATTCTTTCCCCCTGAGCGATTTTCTCCCTTTGATGGTATGACAATTAAGTGCTTAAGTTTGAATGTCCGTGGGCTTAACAACCCAACCAAGCGGCTAGCGATACTGACCGCTCTAGAGAAATCTGGGAGCCATATCTGTCTATTACAAGAGACCCATTTGTTACACAGGGATACATTTCGCATGCGCTCAAGATGGTTCCCTAGACAGCTTTGGTCCTCAACAACTACGAAACATGCGGGGGTGGCTATATTGCTCTTGAGGACATTTGCTGGGGAGATAGTTGGGAAGGTACACAAAGTCCCAGGTAGGTTCCTGGCTATTAGAATAAGGCTTGGGGCCTTCTCTTTTACCATTGCTTCCCATTATGCTCTGAATTCCCAGCAGGAGACCTTCCTGAGACAGTCAGTTTCCCCTATATTTAGTTTGCCTGATAGTGCCATTTTGGTAGGGGGAGATTTTAACCTGGTGATGGATAACGAGCTTGACCGCTTGGGCCAGCGCTTTGGGCAGACTGGAGCCTTGTCGAAGATGGGGCGTCAATGGCTGGCTGAGTGTGGGCTGGAGGATGTATGGAGGAAGTCGCATCCCACACTCCGAGATTATTCCTTTTATTCAGCAGCGACCAAGACATATGCACGGCTCGATCTTTTTCTGGCCTTGCACAAGTTTATGCCCCGGGTCAGGGAGGCTACGATTGAGCCCAGGGCCTTGACTGATCATGCCCCTATTACGGTTGAACTGGCCATGGAGATAGATCACGTGGGCACACTGAGCTGGCGCTTTAGGGACTCCCTGCTTCAGAGCGTGATAGCGGTGGAATCGCTTCGACGGGCGATTAGGGATTATATTAGCTCTAATGACGAGGGCAGTACCTCTGTGGAGACTGTGTGGGAGGCGCTGAAGGCGGTAGTGCGGGGCGAGGTGATGGCATTATCGGCAAGGGATAATAGAGCAATGAGAGAGGTGAGGGAGAGGCTAGAGCAGAGGGTAGCTGTCCTGGAGTGTTCCCATAAATCCACTGGCGCGCCTAGAATCTGGTGAGAATTAGAGAAGGTAAGGCAACAGCTGAAATTACTGGACTGGGATAGGGCGGATTACGCGATAGCACGACTTAAGCACAAACACTATATTGGGAGCAATAGATGCGGAAACCTATTGACGCACCGGTTGCGAGCGCAGCGCGCGGCGTCGGCGGTCAAATTGATTTGTTCTCCTTCCGGTGAAGAGGTCTGCACGAGCGATCAGATTGCAGAGGCATTTGCGGGGTTTTACCGGGGGTTATACGCGGCGGATGAGCGGGATGACGCGGCCCTGGATTCTTATTTAGAGGGCATAGCAATCACTCTTCTTGGTGAGAGGGAGGCGTCCCTGCTGGACCAACAGATAAGGCCGGAGGAAGTTATATCGGCGATCTCCCGCCTAGACAGTGGGAAGTCCCCCGGCCCTGATGGGTTCACGGCATTGTTTTATAAGACCTTTTGTGTGGAGCTCACCCCGCTTCTCGTGAGGCTTTTTAATTCCTTTTGGACGACAGGAACCCTGACGCCGAGTATGCTGGACGCTACCATTGCTGTTATAAATAAACTGGGCAAGGACCCGGAGGAGTGTGCTTCATATAGACCGATTTCGCTTCTAAATATCGATGCTAAACTATTCACGGGGATTCTTGCTTACCGCCTTAATCCTTATATGTCGGGTCTTATTGATCCGGATCAGTCCGGTTTTATTCCAAATCGACAGTGTGGCGATAATACGAAGCGACTTCTGCATCTGATAGATAAAATTGATAGATCTTGCAGAGAGGCGCTTTTTCTCTATATCGACGCCAAAAAGGCATTCGATAGGGTCCATTGGCCATATCTCTTCCGGGTCCTGGAGCGCTTCGGTCTGGGCCCGGGCTTTAGATCTTGGATCCAATGTGCCTATCGGTCCCTTAGAGCGGTCCGAGTTAATGGCGTGCTTTCTACGCCGTTTCCGGTTGAGCGTGGGACTAGACAGGGATGCCCGCTTTCTCCCCTTTTGTTTGCGCTATATATGGAGCCTCACGCACAGCACTTGCGGGACAGCCCCTTGGTTTCTGGGGTGAAATTTGGTGGAGCCCACCATCTTATTACCTTATACGCAGACAATGTAATTCTTACACTTGCGGAGCCTACGACGTCTTTACCTGCGCTTATGGAGATACTGGTTGAGTTTAGTCAGGTTTCGGGATTTAAAGTGAACATGCAGAAATCTCAGGTCCTTGGTCTGTCTCTGAGCGCTGATCACGAGGAGGATTTGAAGGCTCGATATCCCTTTATTTGGTCGTCCTCACGCCTTTCCTACCTGGGGGTTGAGTTGGCGACATCTGCCGTTAAAACGGCGAGCTTGAACTACATGAAGCTGGTTCGCAATATACAGCAGGACCTGAAGTTGTGGGGGAGACATAAACTGTCTTGGCTGGGTAGGGTGGCTGCGGTCAAGATGACAGTCTTGCCGCAAATACTGTACATGTTTCAGGTGCTCCCACTAACCCCACCTCCCCGGACAATTGGCACTCTACAATCGAGGGTCCTGAGATTTATATGGGAGGGTCATCCGACGCGTCTACCGCGGCAGGTTTTATATCGCCGCAAGGGCAGTGGGGGATTGGCGATACCATGTCTTCTGAGATATTTTCAGGCAACACAGTTGCACTTTCTTGTGGAGTGGTGTCGCCCACTCACAGAGAAACACTGGTGTTTTATGGACCAGGCGGTGGTGGGCTCTCATATATGGAAGGAGCCTTGGCTCTGGCGCCGGCATAGGGCGGGAGGTCTTTATTCTTCCCCGATTACCGGAACAACGTTACGCGTATGGGACGCGGTTGCTTGCCATCTAGGGCTGACTTCCTTTCCGTCCCCTATGACCCCCATAGGCGCGAACCTTGACTTCGAGCCCGGACTCCGATTGAATGGCCTGAGACGTTGGTATGAAGGGGGCTGTAGGAGAGTAGGAAGTCTTTTTGATGAACAAGGGGTATTGTCCTTTGACCAGATGGGAGAAGCCTATGGCCTAGTGGAGGTGGATAGACTGATGTATTATCAGGTTCGACACTGGGCTCTCTTGCCTGCGAACAGAGCTCTAACAGATAGGCCTCTTACGCCATTTGAGAAATGGCTGTTCCTAAAGAAGGATGATAAGAGAATCATCTCAGAACTTTATCGGATTCTGCAAGGGGAAAACCGCCCGCCTAAGTCAAAGGGCCAGTTGCGATGGGAGAGGGAGCTGGAGAGAGCACTCTCAGATGAGGAATGGGATAGCATATTCTATAGAATACACTACACAGCATATAATGCAGCAGGGACAGAGACATCATATAAAGTCGCTTCACACTGGTACTACACTCCAGCGCGGCTGCATGCATGGAATCGTGATAAGTCGGACCTTTGCTGGAGGGGGTGTGGAGCTACAGGCACGCTTGCGCATTTGCTTTGGCACTGCCCAAAGCTACTCCGTTATTGGGAAAGCATTATAGATGATATTGATGCAGCGTTCCAAGTTAAGATCCCGAGACTCCCATCGTACATCTTATTGGGGCTGCCTAATCCCCTTATTTTTCCTTTAAGGTCTCTAAAAGGGAGGCAGATGGCCCTTGCACTTAAACGCAGCGCTGCAACTGATCCTAGCTCTCTGGGGTACAGACAGGGTCCCGGGTATCTCATGGCTCCAGAAGCTGTGGTTTATCTTAGCTATGGAGAATCTTACGCTAGCCTCCCAGCAGCGGATAGGAGACTTGGGCGAGTTGTGGAAGCCGTTCCTTCGGATTCTTTCCGCAGAATTCACTGAGCTGACATGCCCGATCTACCTGAGAGTCTTGAGGCTGATTTGAATTCTTGGTTGGAGGGCTGGGGTGGGGGTAGAGGGGGGGGGGGCTGAGCTTGGACGATGCAAGGGGTTGGGGAGTGGAGAGACAGGAAGATGACATGGTTACTCGGAGGGAGGCATACTTGAAGTGTTTACATTTATATGTTTATGTGTTCTCATCTGTGGGACTAGCACCTTGGAAGACTATTGGATACATGACCCTGCAATGCGAAGACTGGCTGGGTGGTTCCTCTGGGTGTGGTCTTGGGATTTATGAGAGGGTCCGCTGCATGAAAATAAGAGATTGCTACTGTGCTGATATATTTCATTTATGTCCTGCGATGAGCTGTGTTTTGTATTTTTATATATTTTTTGCTCTTCTTAAAAACAATAAACAGATTTGATACTAAAATGAGCACAAGAAACAATAAAAGCAGATAAAATACTACAATGTTAGCAGTAGAACTGGGGCAACATAGTTCTATGAGCTCGTACAATGGGCTTTCAGAATTCCCCAATGTGCAAAACAACTTCATCCTCAGACAGTTGGAATAAAAATCTAAAGCCTCCTACATTGTCTAACATTCAAAAAATTCTTTTTTGAGAGAGGATTAAAGAGAGTTTGGTGTACCTTGCATAGAACTTACAAAAGAATACAAAGTGCAACATTGATTGACCTGACGTTTCATCACAGGAGCAAGGCCTCTTGTCAAGATTCTTCATAAGGCCCAACGGGAAGCATAACAAATATTTTATTGTGTCAGATCTAAGACAAAATAATAGGGAACACACCCAATGTCCCGTGCACACCAAAGATAGTCTGTCAGGCAATGATATTCAACCAGATTTAAATATGCAGCATCGTTAGATTTCCCTCCTGCTTCTCAATCGCCTGGAGAGCTCAAAGTCATAAAGTGCTTATTGAACCGTCCTTTTACTTAGACTGTTCCAAGAAGTGGGGTCCATAAATGCAGACTGCTCTCCAATCTTACAATATTCAGACTTTACATAGGCTAAACAGGGGATTTGAAGTCCTCTATCAAGAGAAAGGCAATCCAATATAATATCTTTTGTTAGAGCAGCCTCCTCTTTCCTCCAAATTGCAAGCCACAGTAACTTGGGCCAGGCTTAAATCCGATCTTCTATGTAAGAAAGCCCAAGCTCTCTGTGACAAATAAGGTGTGAAGGAGATATAAGGATAGAGAGGAGTTTCCTGCAGAATCTATTCTCTTAAAGCTGGATAGTGTCATCCTGCTTAATGCCCCACACCTCAGCCCAATACATAGCAATAGGATATTGGTAACAGGGAGACAAGAGAACCGCCCCCTGCTGGTTGCGGAAGGCTACATAGGGAACCTATAATTTTAGACAATTTGGTTCTGCGCTGCACAATATTAGGTGTCCACGGCACTCAAGCAGAGAAGATACCCCGAGGTAAGGGAAGGTACTAGTGCTGATTAGGCAATTAGACCCAAAGGAGTGGGAGTTGTTTGCACCTGGGGCTGCATGCCATAATATGCGATTTGGTAAAATTTGTCTGTAAGTCTAATGCGACCATAAAATCAACAAAGGCAAACACCAACTGACGCAGTGCCCTGGGCGTGTGTGCCATGAGTACTGCATCATCCGCATAAAGAAGAGTCAGTAACAGTTTGCCTCTGATTTTTGGTACACCTGGGGTAATGCGGATTAGCAACGGGTAATGCTTGTTGTTGTGTAAAAAAAATAATAAGGGAGCCAGTACACGCCCCTTTCTCACCCCCTTATGAATCTCAATATCTCCAGAAACCTCTCCCTGTGTGCTAATGCAGACCCTTGCCTTCATATCCTAATTCATAAATGCAAGGAAATGCACTAAAATTGTGTCCAAATTATGTGTAATTAACATATTTTCAACCTATTTACACCATGAAATGCGGATGATAGGTCCATAAATGCAAGATAAAGAGGAGACTGGCTACTGTGTGTTTGCCCAGAACCAAGTTTAGATTTAAGCTCTGTTCAACTGTCCCCACTTTATTCCTGGCCCCATATTGGCATTGGTATAGAACTGACATGGCCTGAATCCATTATGTAATTCTATTATAGATTACTATCTCGAGTATTTTAGCTGTTGTATCAATTAACAAAATGGAATGAATCACATCCCGGGAGTGAACAATCCCCTTTTTTGAATATTGGAACAATTATGGAGAGACCCCAAGAGTCAGGTATCCTAGTACAAACAAGATTATTAAAAACATTAGTAAGGAGATGTGCCCAAAAAATAACAGCACTTTTTATTAGATCAGTTGGGACACCACCCAGGCATGGTGCCTTACCTCCAACACTTTGATCATTGGCATTCTTAACTTTAGCAAGGGTCATCTGAAAACCTAACAGTTGGTTGTTATCTATAACAAAGATATCGTCCGATACAGGGGCAGCATATATTTTACCAAAATGCTCCTCCCAGGACTTACTGGTTGTATGACAAGTGATAGAATTCCCCTGCTGATTTTTATGCTTCAGTTCCGAAACAGCAGCCCAGAAAGGTTTGCTATTTTGCAAGTGAGAAGCCTGCACTAGTGAATCCCACTGCAGTGTAAGTACCTCCTGCAGGCGTTTAGCCATAACTTTTTTGTATTGCTTGGGCAAAAGAGACACTGATACAGAGTCCCTACATTTAGCTATCAAGGCCAGGCATAGCGCAAGGTTCGCCACTGAACATTCGTGGTTTAACTATCTATGGGAGTTCAATGTGGGACGCAAGGGCTTTAAGAGAGCTTTCCTAATACTAGAACAGAAGCCAGTAAAGGCCTCCAGTACCAGATAGTCAGCATCCTCCTCCAATAGACACAACTCCACCAACCCTGCATTCCCTTTAACCAATGTATTAAAGAATTGGATTGGATTGTGCATTTTCCACACCAGCCTTAAGTTATCCATTACTGGTTGCAAATTGTTAGCTCCATTACCAATCCTAGATCTTCCGTTTCGGCGTAATAGAAGAGCGATTTCAATAGGGTTGTGATTACCATCAATAGAAGGAACAACTGTGCCATACAACAATATATCCTCTAAGTTGAGAGTAATACAAAAAAATAGTCTAATATTGAGGAGCTACCGCTGACCCTAAAAGTAGGCACTTCAACAACCTTAGAACCCACAACTTCTGAAGCATTTGCTAGATCAAGGGGGCAAAAAAGGAAATCAGTTTCTCACTTCTTGGGTCAGCTTTAGGAGGTGGGCACAATACAACATTCGAGGCGCTGGGTCCGTGGAAAGACTCAGGTTAAATCACCAGCGAAGCACAAATAAGCTGGAAGCCCTTTCAACTCTATACCATCTACCAACTTGGTGATGTAATTATATAGGGAACTTAGTATTCGGGACATTGGTAAAGTAATTAATATAAATGTTCACAAGATACAAACTCAGAAAAATCTTTACCATTACGGTTTGAAAACTGCTGTGCAGGGTCTCCACACACTTAACATAACACCCTATTGTTGTTTTTATCCAACTGACAGGCCCTTCGGAAGCACTTCCATAGTGAGAGGGAAGAGCAGGGACATTGTAGTAACACAAGCCTGTGTGGGCGAAATGGTTGACTTGTAGAAATACCCAAGGGGCAAAGCAACAACCTTAGTTTCTGGGCTTTTGTATTGTTTTACCTTCAATATATTCCTTACACAAACAGACCTCCTGATATTTATTACAATGCAATCCTCATCAATATATTTTATTGTTTGGCCAAGCCGGCCCACCCTCCTCACCATTATAATCTCATTAAGACCCCAAGCATTAAAATGTTTATATTTGTACAACCAGTGAGCGGCCCTATTCTTGAGCTGAAATCTGGACTCTTCTTGGCCAGATCTAAGGGAAGGGACCCCTGCCAGAATTAAAATTAACAGCAAGCTGCTGGGGGGGGACTCAGAATGTCCAAGCTCGTAACGAGATCAGGCCCCGGAACTGCCTTAGTAGATGAAATAGTGGCTGTCAGGTGTGGACCAGTAGGCACTGATTGGGTGGTGGTATTTGTGTCTGTTACACTTATAGTGTCCACAGGTCTGGAATTCACATTAGATGGGGGTTCACAGTTGCCTTCAGGATTTGCGAGGACACTATTACCCAGGGCCTGTGAGTTACCCCCCGAAAAGGAGACATGCTCTGATTTGATCCCTTGCAAGTGGCTTATTTCCATTATCCCCCAAGTGCTCCATGGTTTGAAAATTGAGTGCATTAGTCAAAAAAAAATCTATTCAATCCAGACAGTCAGGTAGTGGTTTTAATCTCCCCTCTAAAATGCTGCTGAATTTCTCACACAAACTAGCACATGGAAACGTCCTGTGGCAAGAACTGACACATCTGAGTCTCACATGATTGTGATTGAGGCCGAAACCATGAGAGGAGATGACCTTTATTGTTGTATTGTGGGGGTAGCTATTTCGTTCTGCTGCCACACCCAACCCTGGGTGCCTTTTCCTTTTAACCGCTACGCTGAGGGCACTCTCAAGAGTAGCTAAGGTGCCTGTAACAGGGCCATCCTGTGTGGTATCAATAGTATCATCAGAGTTGCTATTGCTGGCATGCACTTGGAATAGATCTGCCCCCGCCTCGAGAAACCGAGGTGTATCGCTGCTGCCCTCTCCTGCATACGATTGTCACTGTCGGGCGTGTGACGGGGGTAACCCCACCAGTTTTGCCCTTCCCTGTGATTAAGATGCAGCAATGAGCCTCACCTGTAGTCACCTTTAACGATGGGAAGATCTTCGCAGAGTCAGTGGAGTCCACTGGGGTGGCTTAAAAGAGAGCGGGCACAGCCCAGCCTGGCTTAGGTGCAGGCCGGTCCGCTCTTGGCCCGGTCACACTGCGGGACTCCACTCACTCTGCTGGATGCCCGGGCCCTGCCTTATTGGTGAGTCTGGGGGATGAAGTCCCACTCTGGACTTGTGCAGGCAGAGTTCAGGGAGTAGAATTGCGGCCAGAAAACACCTTTTAAAGTCACTGTTTCTGAAATGAGGAAAATTCGACTTTGGCATTAAATTTGATTTTGCCTAACTATAAAATGAGTGTTTGACGTATTTTCCTAGCTAGTTCCAATCTGAAGTTTGCTTTTTTTAAAGTAATAAAGAAACTCAGCATTTTCTATGGCACAATCAGCCTTGTTACAGTGAAAAATGTGATTGGGGCCTTTTTCACTGTAATAACCTGTAAAAACATTAAATACATATGTTCCAGTCTCCTTTTAAATACAATGCATCCTATCTAAGGACTGGCCTACTTTAGGTATGACGTGCTGCTATTTAAAAGGAAGGTTTAGGGCTGTGAAAAGTGTGATTTTAACAGATCAAAATGGCATTTTTGAAACTGCCCAGCTCGGCTGCTGTGGCAGGCCTAGAGTTATGTTTTACATAGTCACTTTAATAATGACACAGTAGTGCTGCAGTACAGTAGTGATACTTAAGTTAGAGGGCCTGGGTATACATGATATTGTATACTAGGGGTTATTAGGTAAATTAAATGTGCCAAACAGGGATTTTAACTAATTTGACAAGTTTTTATAGAGTCAAAGCACATGTGCTGGGGTCAGGTTAGCAGGATCCCAGTGTACAGAGTGAAAAAACCAACAGCATCAGTCCAAAAAATGGGAGTAATCGTGCAAACAGATGCATTTTCTCACAAATACATTCCACACTAGAGCATGGTAGCCCCTTGCTTGTACTGTTGTTAGCCTTTTCTATTTGTTGGCTAAGATTTACTGAAAAGTTAGTACAGCAATGTTTAGGAAAAAAACAGAACTGTGCTGCTCAAATGGGAATAAAATCTGCAGTGCCAAATTTATCAAGCTGTGCCCTCCGATTTTATTAGCCGTGACCTTACAAAAAGGCTAGGGGCATATTTACAAGTTCCTTGTGCAGCCGATGTGTCTGTCACTTTTTGTTATGCACCGTCAGCACATAGTGCAGGCCCATATCTACAAGGCAGCACAAAGCCTCTTTGCGAGGCTTTTCATGGCCTTGTAGATATGGTGTAAGGCAATGCAGCTCAAGTCACTGTGTTGCCTTACACTGTGTCAGTGAGGCATACTATGGGTGCTGCGGTGGGTGTTTCCATGCAACACCCATGGGTTTTGAGGCATTCCTAGATTTACAAGAATCTGTAAATCTGGGAATGTGCCCAAACCGTACACCGCCCCAGGGCAGGCGCAACCAGGAGAAATATATTTATTCCTCCTTGTTTCCTCTTTCCATAGAAAGAAGAGAATGCCTCTCAGGATTGCTTTTGTGCATGCAGGTGCCCCTTCCGGCACAAAACAATCCTGCTGACAATGCAGACACCCTTGCACCATGGAGCAAGGGTGCCTGCGTTGGCGCAAGAAAGCAATTTGTTCGCCAGCACAGGGGAAAGGACAGCGATGCACTGTGTCTTGTAAATGCAGTGCATGTCTGCCCTTTCCCAATGGCACAGGGCAGCACAGCTTGCTGCTCTGCCCTGCTCCACGGGGCTTATAAATACGCCCTTAGTTTTAGGGTGACATTAAGCGTTGGTGCAAAGTCAACCAAGTAGTGTCTTGCTTGAGATTTGTACTCGAGGTCCACCCTCCAAATCAAAATATCTGTATGTAAATATCTGCCAATACTCGGTGCAGCGAGCTGTCCATGGTACAGCAGGTATGCAGTTGCATCCAGAACACTAAATTTAGAGTCTGCTGGCTAGGCCGGAGTGGCTGACCTGAATATGGTGCCCTTTACTGATTTTGTTAATGACAAAGATATTGGCTGTAAAGAACATGACTCTTCCCCGGTTACTCGATGAGCTAGTGGAAGCAAGGGGCGCGCATATAGGATATCCCCTAATTTTTGACAGCTGTTATATTTCCACCCTGTTCCTCGAAATGATCCCTGAGCGTGTTATTAGTTAAACTCATTATTCAATACGTTTTGCCATATCTAATACCTCTTCCCAGTCAAACATACATTTCAAAAGCTGTGAATGTTTTTCAGGGTTACATTGTTGTAAGCAAAGATGATTTGCCTGTTTCCGAAGAGTTCTTAGCCCCCGTTTGTTGGTATGCTTCTGAATTAATTCAAGGAAATGTTTGCTGTTAAACTATATCATTATCTTTTAAGGCCTTTAAAGTGCACCTTTGCACTCATCCCCAAATATTATTTTAGAAACTTGCTGAAAGTAGCTTTCTTACACTTTTGTATAATGTTCTGTTTCTCGACCTAAGCGTAAAAATGGCACTAAAATTATTTACAAACAATTATGCAGAAGCCCGATGGAGCACACAATTAGGATCCACAAAGGCTTTGTAATCGTGCTTACACATTTTTTTGAGGTACCTCATTGGTTAAAAAAGTTCTCCAAGCACTCTTTAGTGTTTTTACAGATAGCTTCATTAGGAGGCTATAATTATGGTGCTAGTGGGACGAATAATGATGGCATACAAACCTATTTTTTCCTGTTGGTAAAGCCAGTAGGTTGGGTGTTGGACACCATCCTCCTTTTTTATTTTTACATTTTTTTGCAAAACGTTATTATTCAGGAAGCTGCCAGGTCCTCATCAATCTAAACAAATCATTGCTTAAAAGCAAAATATTTTGGACTGAAAAAACACATATTTCCCTAGTAGTCCTGGTAATAAAATGAACTATGTATGTGAAATGTACTTAGCTGGTATCTTTAGTGAAAATGTAACACTAAAGTATACCTCACACGCAAAAGTCATGTGAAATAACAGCTGTTATGAACAAAAACTGTCTCGCGACCCCGAAAGACATTGCGTTTACTGTTCCTGCGAGACAGTCTGTGTCTCTCACAGGAAAAAAAGTCGCAACATTGTACCAGTGTGGAATTGGAAAAAGTGAAATTCACAGAATGCAAGGCACATACATTTGGCAAGAGTTTGCCCACGTAATAAAACTTCCAGTCTCTTTTCGCATTGGTCCCACCCGCTGAAAACATTTGAATGGTGCTGCTTCTTGGGTTCCCCGCTCATTATTCAGAAGAACAGCTGATTTCCAAATCTTCCTACTGGAGCAAATAAAGTTGCCTATATACCAAACAACTACAAGCCAAATTGCCAGAGCATTTTTATCAGCGTTGTAGCTTTGGGGGGGGGGTGAGGCGTGTTTGGGATGTTACACCTTCCCCCCTAAAAATTTAATCTGTAGAAAATAGCTGGATACAGGTACTTTCAGTCAAGTATGGTGAATTCTCTGTATAATTTCACACCTGGATTTTTCCATGCCCACACTGACAAAAACACACACTCGCAATCTCTTGTCTCTGCCTTGAAACGTGGTTAGTTTAAAAGTTGTATTTCAAGGGCCCTCAATAACCACACACCTCTCTCTTTCCACTGCCTCTTCAACTTCCCCTCATGTCCTACTTCTCATGCTGTATTCTAACTCGATATGCCAGCGTGATTGATGGGAATTCTGATGCTCACACCTCCCCATTCTCACTGACCAAGCTTTGCCACTGATTGCTATGCTGCAAACAAAGGAGTTGGGCTGTGAACATAAGTCAGAAAATTCAAACGAATGCATTACTAACAGCAGTTTTTTACAAGAGAATGTGATATCCTGACTGGGAGGCCAAGACGAAGTTGTTATGAAAGGGTGAAGAAAAGGTGCTGTGATGATGTGGCGCTGCTTTCTAAATGGTGGATTGAGCTCATACCTGTCCATAAGATAATTACATGTAGGTGGGCATTTCTGTGTTTGGGAAATCAGTGCCTTTTGGTAAGCAACTAGTTGGGCCTCGGGGTATTTTGTTGTTGTTAACTGCTCTTTTTGACTGTGTGGGGAAGAAGCAGGCTAGTCTCAAATATTCTAAGTGTTGTAATGAAATCGTAGTCTTCAAACATTAATCTTGAGCCAGTCAGGTAGGAAGTGAGTTCTTTATTTGGTGTTAGACACTTCAATTACAGACACAACCTGGCAGGTCCAGTTAGGGCTTCATTCTCCTCCAACTGTTACCTCATACCAATATGATTTTCAATGTTACACTTGATTTTGAACTTGTATAAAACATTTTTGAACTTTTCTCTTTCACTTTAATTTAGTGTCTTTGGTATGGTGATTTATTTTGTGGACATTGTGATTCTGATGACATCCCATCTTTAATGTCATCGCCATCCACTGCTAATTTCTCTACTGCTGAGGCTGAAGGGCAAGGCCAAGAAAGGAGAACAGTTTTCAAATCTGATGCAGTTAGGAAAGCCAAGTCCTTAAAAAGTGCCCTCGCGTGGAGACAATAAAAATACATTTCATGACTTTACTGTTAACAGTACCAAGCTAGAGGTTAAGAAAACAGACAGCCATAAACTGGGCCACTGGAATTATGCGACTCTCCGGTAGAAGCATTCATTTCCTGAATAAATATGGATTTGCCATAACTGCTGATCAGTCTGCCATCTGCTGCTTAATTTGCAGATTTTAACAAGGAACATTGTTTCGCTTTGTTTCGAAATGATAAAAAATAGTAAAAATACTAGACAAGGATTGTAATGCCGCAACTGACGCTGCACAGTTTAAACATCTTACCTTTTACTTTGCCCAAAGATGCTAATGTGCAATGGAAGACCAGTTGTTTTCTCTGTGGCAAAAAAGTAAACCTTGCATGCGTAAATAAAATGCAAACGGCGAAAACGCTATTCCTTCTATGACACGAAATTGGTTTGTTTCACTATTAATGCTGATGTATCACAGTCACTGTGCTCAAAGCAAGTTATTTCACAAACTTAGTCCTCACATTAGCAGCTGTTTCGCTTGAGCACCCAGTTAGAAGAATCCAAAATGTGTTACATCTATTTTTAAGGTCTGATGTCTTCAACCCTAAAGCATCTTCCAAAGAGACACTAACATAGTAAATGTGAATGCATAGTACTGTTCCGCAGAGAGGCTTCTTAATAGAAAATGTGCCTTCAGATGCCACGTAGATTAAAAACTTGAAGCTGAAGACAGGTTTTAAGACATAACTTGGGCTCAGTAAATAAACAAGGTACACGTTTCCCGGGTTCATGGAACCTTGTCTTCTGCTCAGTAAAATTCCGCATGTGTTTCACAAGTACACTAGCTGCTAGAAAATAGAGTGTTAATTAAACGTTGTTCCTGTGCTTGTATTCAAGGCAAAATCCCCCGCTGCTTAGCGATAACATTTTAACATGATATGTTCAATGTATGTAGATTACTTTCTTAAGAAACACATTTCTGTAGCATTGGTATTCCTTTAGCTGCAATGTGGCAAAATGTCTAGATGACAATACCACAGAATGCACTGCATGGTAGTTGTGTTTCTTTTCCACCTCTGTGATGTCTTTCCTAGGTGCCCCTAGAAACAAGAAAGACTCCCCTTCTGCCTTGATCAGTGGAAAAGAAGACAATTCCAATCTGTTTCTTCATTCAAAAACATCATAATGAAGTCATTTGCATTTCAGTGAACATAACAGCATGTAGATGTATCACAACTTGCATATCGTAACACTTCAAATTGCTGTTATTTTTAACATGGATAGATACTGATTTCAAGAACTCAAGATAGGATTTTATTAAAGCAATTACATACTGTTCATGACATTTTGTCTCCTCTACTCAGGCATAATGGAGGCTCCATTTTCACACCATCGCCCAGATTTGTTTGTTACCATTTTATGATGTTTTCAATTACTGATGATGCTCTTTCTTTAAGCATACACAATTCTCTCTGGGACTATTTGAGTTCCATATTCGCTCTTAGTGTTCACATGTAGGCAATATCAGTGCTTTTAGGAAGTCTGGTACTTCTTCAGGAACAACCTCACCTCACTAAGAATATAGCATAATATAATGTTCCTGAAAAACTCGTTTTTTTATAGTTGAAGCACAGGCATCTTTTTGAGCAATCCATATGATGCCCTTTTTAAGGATCACTCCAGCATCTTCTCTGTATTGACTAATGAAATAAGCCTTACTGTCAACATCATTAGGACATCTAGTGCTCTTAACTCCTTGGGTAGAACTTTGAAAAATGGACAGCCAATCAGAAAGCTCCCTTTGAGAGCAATGAGCACATTTATATACATGTAAAGGATCGTTCGGTGGCTGCCAGCTATCTCCTCCTGTGGTTTGCTTTGTTCTAGTGGTCATCTGTACCTCAACCTCACATTACACATTGCCATCAATAACTCCTCTCGGCCACTGCAGCAGCAGAAGCTCTGGATTCAGAAGCCCTCTCATTGTCACTCTGTGATGACCCCTCTACTTTCTTGTCATAGGAAAAATGTGAGTTCCAATTCCAGGACCCCTTAGAAAAAAATGCTTTTTTAATATTGTTTCCCACACTTCTGCTGCACTTTGGCTTACATTTCCCTTTTGAAAAGGAAAGAGAGGAGCTTGCTTCAGGTACCAGGTTATGAGCAGAGACTGCCTCCTGCTCTGATGATCTAAAGTTGAATTCACTTCTTGGGGTTGGAGTGTTGCTGAGAGCCCTGAAGCAATAATAGTGTTTATTTATAATCTTCACTTATACTCCCCTCATTAAGTGCTCTTGTCTGCTTTCATTGCCGTAATTGTAGGGAATTGTTCAAGTGATTAAAGATTGCAAATTATGCTTTTCAATGATACTCAGTATTTTCAGTAGCTAAGAAAAGGGAATGGTGTACACAGAGTTAAATCACCAGCTCTGTGACTAAATAAACAAGTATGCAAGTGTGTTGAAATAAAAGTGCTTAAAATGTTGTCAGGCACATCTAATATAAAAAAAATATTGTGATTACAAGACTATTGTGGGTCAGAACGTTGCAGGTCAAAATATTGTATTTTTAAGTGGTTTATGCCATTTATTTTTAATACAGTTATTGATTTGGTCCTATTTTGTAGTGTTTCAGAATTTGTGTTTTATACGCTATTAATATGTTATTGTGAATTGTCTAATTTTTAGCAGTATTTTTATTTTGGTAATTTTGTAAGTGTTTATTTTAGTTTATTGTATGTTTTAGGTGGGTTGTTGGGTTTGTAGGGGAGTAGTTTAGAAAGTTTTAATATATATTTCAATTTATGCAGTTTTTCGATTTTTAAACTTTAATTTGTTATTTTGTTATTAATTTATTTGATGCATTATTATTTACAGATTTTAGTAAATAGATAATTATGTTTCCTTTTGAATAATAATTTGATTATTGTGTATATTATTAATTTGATTGTTTGAATTAATTGTACTTTAATGTGTTATGTGTTTGCTTTTTAAAGTATTTATTATTTTCTGTGATTGTTCAATATTATATCATTTTTTTGTGGGTTGTAACTGTAGAGGAGTAGTGTGGGAACTGTTATTATTGTTTTACTTGCTAAATAAAGTTTTCATTAGATATTTTGTTTTTTAATAAGTGTACTGATTAAATTATCCATTTAAGAACATGTTATGAGCATTTGGTTGTTTATAAAAAAAAGTCTATATTTTTTGTAAGTGTATATTAATGTATATGTTCCAAATATATATTATTATATATTTTCCAAACACTTTCTCCATTTTTGCATTGGGTGGAATAGAAATACTAAATCTGACTCACCACCCAAAGTGCAGTGCTTTCCCTACAGTTGCCTTATGTTGGAGTGGCCATAGGAAATCCCTCCCCTTGAAAGTGCAACACTTTCCCTACTGTTCCCCGGTTGAAGTGGGAACACTAAAGCTGCTCCACCTCCTTCCCAGGCCCAAAACGTACCCAACTTTTGCATAGGGAAAGGGTATTGCAATGATGTTTAAAAAAACACTTAGGGGCATATATATAAGCCCCTAGCTCCAACTTGCACCACCTTAGCGTCATTTTTTAAAAAACGCTAATGTGGCCCAACAAGGCCAAAACCATCGCACATTTACAAAGTGGCACAATGCATGCATTGCGCCACTTTGTTACCTTTTCAGAGCAGACATTGAAAGGGGGCCCCTATGAACCCTGCAGGAGTAGTGCCAATATTTTGGTGCTACTCCTGCAGAGTACATCAGTAGCGCCATGAAAAATGACATTATTGCCCCCTACCCTGCACCATGGTGCACTGTATTTTAAATAATGCACACATATAGTGGCGGTAGGGGGTTGGAAAAGGGTACAAGAACAGTGGCACAGCACACAGTGCAGTGCCACTTTTCTTAAATATGCCCCTAAGAGTTAAAACTTTGGAACATACCTTTAACTCAATTGAGCATATAACAAACAAACTTCTAATTAGACCTGCTGGGGTTCTGGTATTAGCAACCAAACAGTTAATCTTCATTTGAAATGACTTTGCTAGACCTAATCTCTAAATTAATAAAAGTAGTTAACAAAATCACGAGAATAAGATGTATTAATATTAGACTCTAGGCCACTCAAGGTTCTGTAAAATAACTCAAAATATCTTTAAATCTATACTCCACCAAACACCTATAGAAAAAGGTCATATTTTGGTTGCCATATTTTGGTTCTGTCAATATTATTCAATGCAGTGTACATACTCAATGTCTGGATTGGTATGATAATACATAAATGGGTTTCACTTTGTGCCTAACAATAGCTAAAACAACTTCTTAAAGAACTACATAAAACAGTTAATAACCTTGGATTATTAACAAAGTATAAACTACATCGGAAATTGAAATCAAAATGAAAAACCTGCCTATTTCAATTGGTTGCTATGACATTCAAATGTCTGTAACATCATGCTTAGGAAGGTCGCCATCATTCCACACAAATATATAAAGTGAGAGTCTAAAAGAAGAACAATAAATGTCTTTCTTCGGAATCAAGGTAAAGGAAAGTCACATTTCATAGAAGCCATTGTACCTGGCAAAAATGACCGTCTTAGTACTCCAAAGAAGAACTGATGGACTGATTACAAAGAAGCTTTACTTGAAGTAAAAAAAAGTTTAAAGATTTTTAAAGATCTGTTTATTGGTATTTGAAATATTTATTATTTTTGAATCTCATACATATACAGAACTTGAAAGAAAGTAACACGAAAAAAAGTTCAATTTGCACAGCTACTAGCAAAAACTGTTTACAGGAATAAAATTTGAATCTTCAATGATATCTTGACTTAAAAACATAACATGTTACAACTCAGCCTATTGTCAATAAACATCTCACTCGACCAGCTACTAAGCCTCAGGAGACCGTCCTAACATTATTTAAGAAGTCTCACCATTCTTCCTAGATCTCTATATCTCGTTAGGGGCAGTCCCTTGGTGTGTAAACACATTTCCCAGCCATGTCAATGTAATTAATTCCTGACAGTATCTCTCCTGGCCACCATAAAACCTGTTCCCGCCTGCAATCTAGCTACGACGAGGCAATCACAATCCGGTGGTATGCCAAGAATAGCCACTTTGGGATTTCCTGTTTATCAGAATTCGTATCGCAGCCTCCAGTGCTGCAAACATATGAGACAAGTAGTACATTTGTATAACTAAACATTTCCACACCATCTGTAGTAGGGTATCCTTGCCATTTTGCACGTCAAGTAGTTTGGATTAGTCTCTCTCCCCATTTTCCACAGGGTTTCAGGTGCATAGTATACCACATAGAAGTATTTAAATTGAATAAGGCTCGGTCTTGACGAAATCACAGATTATTTGGCTGTATTTCTGACCTCAACCCATTATGCCTCTTCTATCCTACCCAAATCTTGTTCCCAGTGCTCCCTGAGGGTTGGGAAAGGGTCAGGAGTGTTTATTACCAGTGCTTCATAGCATCTAAAGGTTCCCTTATTTTCTCTTGATTGATTGGATTGAAGCCCGGACTAGGGTTTAACCTATCTTTATACCCCTCAAACGCATGACTCATTTGAATGCATAGGAAGAATTGTGATCTATGGAGCTCATAGTTATCAACCCTGTGTTCCTAGGGTAACACGTATTTCTGATGGATACAACTACCTGTGGATTCCTCACCTTATGAATTCGATCCTTGCTCCAGCATCCGACGGAAAGTCTTCTTCCTAGCTGTCTACGTCGACGAGGACGTCATAATGGCACGGCTCCGCGTGACTCCATCTGACGTCAACGTGCCAATAAGGGGTCCTCGTCGGCGCACTAACGTCAGTTTTTACTTTTTCCGTGCTTCGACGCCAACGGTTTGTTCTTCCTGGCCCGTTGGTAACTGTAGCGATCTCTTGAAGTTACAATGTCTCCTCCGAAGAAGTCCGGGTTTAAGCCGTGTAGGGAATGTGGGGGTCGGATGTCAGTGACCGACCCCCATTCGGACTGTATTTGGTGTTTAAGCTCCGAACATGATGTGGAAGGTTGTTCTTCATGCCAGAGCATGAATCCGAAAGCTCTGAAGGAACGGGAAGCGAAGCTCTTCTTGGCCAAGGCAAAGAAGAAGGAACACAAGAAGGTGTCTTCCCATGCTTCTCCCAAAAAGCATAAGAAGCAGCGTCATCATGACTCTCGGCGCCGTCATGACTCTCGGTGCCGTTCGGAGCGGAGCCGATCGAGAAGTCGTTCGAGGTCGAGATCTTGTTCGTCACGGTGCCAGAAGACGTGGGAGATGAGTCCTACTGTCACACCTCAGCCGGAGAGTCCGGGGTTGTCACTGGCACCTTCAGTCTATGAGGTCACTCAAGGTAGTCCTCGCTTCTCGCCGGCGCCGAGGGATCCTGATGTTCCCCAGACTTCTACACAGCAGTACCCAGCTTTCCCGACTCCTGGGACGGATCCGGACGCATTTTTGAATGCGATGTATGCTGTTTTTCAATCCATGGCCCCTGCTGGTGCACCGGCGGGTCCCTCAGGGCCATTGGCATTCAATTTGGGCTTGCCGGCGTCGTACAGGGCTGCTCCATTCATGCCCTTCTGCCCTACAGAGCCTGGTGGTCCGGCGCCGGGGGTTTCCTCTGGCAGGAGTCCTTCGCCTGGGACCGTGGATCCTTCCGCTTCTCATCCAGCGTCATTGATGGCCTCATCCAGACCGGCTCCATCTCCTTCTGTTCATTCGGCGTCGAGGAGGTCATCTGCCGACTTCGGGCCGGCGCCGGCTCCGGCGCCGGTTGAATCTGGGAGCCTTCTTGAACCGGTTCAGGGTCTAAGATCATCGGCGTCGATGGAGTCCTTGTCAACGCCGGCTCTGGAGACGCATTTAAGATCTCGAAGGAAGGCATTGAGGCTTCTGGAGGAGGAGGAATACAGAAGGCTTGAGGAAGGTGAGATAGAGCCTTCTGATGATTTCCAGGGACTTGCCACTGCAAGTGGTTTGGATACTTCCCCGGAGTGGGACATTGCTTCTCCGGGGGAGTTTACTGAGGAGGCCGCCTCCTTCCATGCTGTGGTGAGGAAGGCAGCTGACTACCTGGATTTGCCTTTGTCCTCTGCAGAAGTTAAGACTAACCTGCTCACAGAGGTTCTTCATCCATCTTCCTCCAGTGCTGACCCTTTGTTGCCTTTTTTTTTTATAAAGACTTTTTTTTTATTTTGCAAAGAGAAAAGAGAAAAGAAAAGGGGTAAATACAATGGTACATACATAGAACAAGATGCCAACGTGCATCTAACAACAGCCGAGCCCATACTCCCAGACAGTACAATATGATTGGTGGCTATACTTTGTTTAATCTAAGGACCTGCGGCAGCCTCCCACTTCCCCCATATCTTATCATATTTGTTTGGACAGCCTCTGGCCTCATATACACGTTTTTCATTCTGCGCACACCAGTCTACCCCTCTTCTCCATTTAGTCAGTGTTGGGGCACCTATAGCCTTCCAGCCCGCCACAATATCCCTCTTGGCTACCAGGCACGCCACCCCAAGGAAAACTCGGTCCAGTCTCCTCAACCCAGTGTCGCCCATGATCCCCAGAAGAAGGGGCAGAGGTCTCCTCTCTATGTCTTCCTGTAGGACCTTGGAGATTTCCTGCAAAACAGCTTCCCAGTATGTCACTATGACTGGACAGGTCCATACCATGTGGAAAAAGTCGGCTGTGGGGTTTCTGCAGCGAGGGCATTCCGCTGTGGGGCGTAAGCCCGCTCTGTGTAGTTTGATGGGAGTGAGATAGGCTGTGTGAAGGTAATATGTTTGTATCAGTCGAAGGCGTGTGGCCATCGCTAGGGCGCGTGGGGCCATCAATGCTTCGTCCCAGTCCATCCCCTCCATGGGGCCCGTCCATCCCTCCCACCTTCAGCGGAGCCCCCCCAGAGAACCCGGGGTGCCGGCAACCAGGGCACGGTATATCTGGGAAACACCTCCCTTACCCAGGTTCCCCATCAGCACCCTGGCCTCCATAGGACTGTGCTCGGGTATGTCTTCTCCCATTTGGACATGTGCTAGTAGGGCGTGTCGGAGCTGGAGATATCTGTGGAACTGTGTCTTATTCAGGGAGCAATTTTTTTGGAGATCCTCAAAGGATCGCATATACGACCCTCTCCAGACGTCCCCCAGAGTAGAGATACCTATATTGTCCCAGTTTCGAAAACCCTCCAAGCCCGCCACCTGCGCCAAGTGTCTCCCATGCCATAGCGGGGTCTGTTGGGTGAGACGCCCCTGCCACCCCATCAACCTCTGAGCAGTCCGCCATCCCTGTAAAATCACCGTAGTTACGTCCGGGACGTCTTGAGAGATTGGACCTCCGTAGAGGGTGCTAAAGATCCGAGGGTAGCCCATGGACTGAAGTTCCAACCGGTATGCCGGGTCTGACCACCCACCCCCCACCCAGTCGTTAATTACAAGCAGCTGCGTCGCAAGGTAGTAAAAGTGGACATTGGACATGCCTAAGCCCCCCTCGTATACATCTCTTTGGCAAGTTTTGAGCGCCAGTCGTGAGCGAGCTCCGCTCCATATAAATTGGCGCGCCAGTGAATCCATTTCCCTGAACCATTTTATGGGTATAGGGAACGGAAAATTTTGCAATAAGTAGAGGAGCCTAGGGAGGATCATCATCTTGTAGAGCGCTATTTTGCCGAGCAAATTAAGGGGGAGGGTCTTCCAGCGCAGAAGATCAATCTTGATTTTCCTAGTTAACGGCGTAATGTTGAGTTCCCATGACAATTCGGGGAGGAGTGAGATGTGTATTCCCAAGTATTTCAAACTGTTTCTTCGTACTGGGATGTTTCGCTGCCAGTCCACACAGTCCCTAGAGCTGTGCAGGGGGACCAATAGGGACTTGGTGGGATTTAGGATCAATCCCGAGGCCTCCGCAAAGAGGCCTAGGATTTCCAGCACGCGGGGGCCGCTTTTGGCCGGGTTGGAAATATATAGGAGGACATCATCTGCGTATAACGCCACGCGATCCTCTAAGCAGGTGGGCCAGGACCAGCCCTCGATCAATGGGTCTCCTCGGAGTATTATCGCTAAGGGTTCTATTATCAATGCGAAGAGCAGGGGAGATAGTGGGCATCCCTGTCGGGTTCCATGGCCAATGGGGAATGGATCGGAAACCACCCCGTTCACCTGGACTCGGGCTGTCGGCCTGGAATATAGGAGTCTCACTAGGCTTCGAAATTTGGGGCCGAGCCCGTTTCTTTGCAGAACCTGTTCGAGGTAAGACCAGCCACCGTATCAAAGGCTTTCTCGAAACCGAGTAGGAGTAGTGCCAAGGGTTTGTGCGACAGGGTCTTGTGGTGGGCCAGGGCCAGATGTAGCCGCCTGATGCAGTGTCTGGTGCTGCGGGTGGGCATAAAGCCACATTGGTCAGGATGCACCAAAGTGGGCATTACTGTTTTCAATCTAGAGGCAAGGATCGAAGAGAGCACCTTGACCTCAGTGTTTAAGAGTGAGATGGGCCGGTACGCCGAACAATGTCGTGATGGGGGTTGGGTTTTTGGGGATCACTACAATCGTGGCTTGATCGATCCCAACGGGGAAGCGGCCCAGTCTCTCAGCCTCCTCGTACATGTTAAGAAGGTGTGGACCCAGAATGTCACTGCATTTCCTGTATAACTCTTCTGGGAACCCGTCAGGACCAGGGGTCTTACCCGATGCCAGGCTGGAGATCGCGTTTGTGATTTCTTCGAGGCTAATAGTTGTTGCCTTTTAATGAGGCTTTGACTGAGCCTATTATAGACCTATGGAAAAAGCCGGTGACATCTCCTGCTGTGAACAGGGCAGTGGCGAGAAGGCATAGAAGTGCCCCAGGAGATCCAGTTTTTCTATCGCGTCACCCGACTCCGGAGAGTTTGGTGGTTCATGCTTCATGTTCTGCAAAGTCTGCCCCCGGTACATTCCCTGGTGTTCCAACAGACAGAGAATCCAAGAGGATGGAGCAATCCTCAAAGAAAGTTTTCTCCTCTTGCAGCATGGCCCTAAAAGCTACCAATTCCACCTGTGTGCTAGGCAGATACATCCATGCCCTAATGGACTCTGCTAGGGAGATGGCAAAAGATCTGCCACAGAAAGTGCAAAAATCTTTTGGGTCCCTTTTCGTGGATGCGCAAGCTGCTGCACAGCAGATTATTCAATCTGGCTTGGATACCACAGATTCTATTGCCAGGGCCATGGGAACATTGGTGGCTACGAGAAGGCATGCCTGGCTAAGATCTTCGGGTTTCTCGTCAGTTGTCCAATCCACTTTAATGGACCTTCCATTTGATGGGGAAAAGCTGTTTGGGGACAAGGCAGACTCTGCCCTTGAACGGTTTAAGGACTGTCGGGCTACAGCTAAGTCCCTGGGTTTGCAGACCCCTTCTGCTACATTGTACAGACCTTTTCGTAGGTTTCGAGGGTTTGCTAGAGGTTCTGCCTTTCGTAGGTCTCAATCTTATGCCCAACAACCTGCCAACCCGCCCTATCGTGCCTTCAGAAGGCGAGGTAGGGGTAGGGCTAGAGGTCCAGCCCAGCAGCTCTCTTCTTCTTCATCCTCCTCTGGTGGACAACAGCAGAAGCAGCCCTAGTTTTCCCCACTTTATCAGTCATACGTCTCCTGTAGGGGGAAGATTGAGTCTTTTTCTACAGCAATGGAGGTCAGTTACAACAGACTCGTGGGTGCTAGCAATTGTGGAAAAGGGCTATGCTCTCCCCTTTCAGGAGTTTCCTCCTCCCTCCCCCCCCGTCCCTCCTTTTGTTCAGAAGACCATCTTCTGTTGTTGCAACAGGAGGTTGTAACCATGTTGGCAAAGGGCGCTATAGAGTTGGTACCGTTGCAGGAAAGGGGTCAGAGGTGTTATTCAAGGTATTTCCTGATTCCCAAGGTGGACGGTCGGTTGCGGCCGATACTAGACTTGAGGATTTTGAATTTGTTCCTCAAGCAGGAAAAATTCAAAATGCTGACCCTAGCGCAGGTGCTATTGGCGTTGAACGAAGGAGACTGGATGGTGTCTGTCGACTTGCAGGACACGTACTTTCATGTTCCCATAATCAAGTCGCACAGGAAGTATCTCCGTTTTGTGGTCGGATCGCAACATTACCAGTTTGAGGTCCTTCCGTTTGGTCTTACTTCAGCACCCCGGGTCTTCACAAAGGTGATGGCAGTTGTGGCAGCACATCTCAGAAAGAGGGAGGTAGCGGTTTTTCCCTACCTGGACGATTGGTTGATCAAAGCCAAGTCTCCAGAAATTGTGTTGTCTCATCTGCGAATGACAACGCAGTTGTTGTTCGATCTGGGCTTTTCGGTGAACGTACCCAAATCTCACCTGGAGCCCTCTCTACGCCTCCTGTTCATAGGGGCAGTACTGGACACGACAAAGTTTCGGGCCTACCCCCCGCCTCAGGGGGTACGGGACATTCAGGCGCTGATTCCTTTGTTTCAAAGTGGAGCGGCAGTTCCAGTCCTCAAGGTCTTACGCCTATTGGGTCTGTTTGCTTCTTGCATTCTGTTGGTCACTCATGCTCGCTGGCATATAAGGGCTCTTCATTGGTGCCTCCGCAGTCAGTGGTTCCAGCACAAGGGGGATCTCAGGGATTCAATAAAGATCTCCAGGGACGCTGTAGCGGATCTTCTTTGGTGGGCAGAGGACGGCATCCTTTCCCAAGGAAAACCGTTTTCACTGCCGCCTCCAGTGGCCACAGTGATATCGGATGCTTCCACTCTAGGGTGGGGAGCTCATCTGGGGGACCTGGAGATCAAGGGTCGTTGGTCTCCAGCGGAACAGATGTTGCATATCAATCTGTTGGAAATGCGGGCTGTACGTTTGGCGCTCAAGGCCTTCCTCCCTTCCCTTCGCGGTCAGTCAGTTCAGATCCTGACGGACAACACTACAGCGATGTGGTATATAAACAAGCAGGGAGGAGTGGGGTCGTATCTTCTTTGCCGAGAAGCCCTACGACTCTGGTCCTGGGCTCAGGACCATCAGATTTGCATGATGGCGAATCATTTGGCCGGAGTGTTGAATGTACGTGCGGACATTCTCAGTCGTCACTTCTCATTAGATCACGAGTGGCGTCTCCATCCGGATCTAGTCCTCCACATCTTCGAGATGTGGGGTACTCCTCAGGTGGATTTATTTGCCACTCGGGAGAAAGCGCATTGCCCGTTATTCGGCAGCCTCCAGTATCCGATGCAAGGGGCGTTGGGGGACGCGTTTCAGATGTCCTGGAGCGGCCAGTTGCTTTACGCGTTTCCCCCTATACCCTTGATTCCTCGGGTTTTGAGGAAGGTTCGTCAAGACTGGGCCCAAGTCATATTGGTGGCACCGGACTGGCCGAGAAGGGTATGGTATACAGACCTACTTCAACTCTATCAGTGCCCTCCGCTCCGTCTCCCGCTCAGGGCAGATCTCCTCTCTCAATCGCAGGGGCAGGTTTTACACCCCCACCTCCAGAGCCTGCACCTTCATGCCTGGAGATTGAACGGGGCAAACTGAGTTCCTTTTCTCTCCCACCGGATGTTGTGGATGTTATACTATCATCCAGGCGACACTCCACTAAATCTATTTATGCCGGAAGGTGGGCAAAATTTGTGCTGTGGTGTGGAGAGAACCAAAAAGATCCTTTAAAGGCCCATCTTTCAGATGTACTTTTGTTTGTTCTTAGTTTGTCGAAGAAAGGCTGTGCTATAGCTACACTTAAGGGTTATTTGTCAGCTCTGTCGGCGTTTCTTTGCCTTCCGGACCAGCCATCTTTATTCAAGTCTCCCATTGTACATAGGTTCCTTAAGGGTTTGGTGAATAGCTTTCCTCCTACTCCTTTTCACATGCCTCAGTGGGACTTAAATCTTGTCTTAACATTCTTAATGGGTTCGCCTTTTGAGCCCATGCATTCATGTCCATTGAGATATTTAGCCTTCAAGACTGTTTTCTTGATAGCAATTACTTCTGCCAGGAGGATTGGAGAGCTTCAGGCACTTTCCGTTAAGCCCCATTTCACTATGTTTTTCCCTGATAAGGTGGTTCTAAAAACCAGGGCTGCTTTTCTGCCGAAAGTTGTCACCCCTTTTCATATAGGGCAGAATAACACTCTTCCTGCTTTTTACCCTCCTCTTCACCCGTCTAAAGAGGAAGAGAGACTCCATAGGTTGGACCCTAGAGGGCCCTGAGTTTTTATCTTGAAAGAACTAAAGACTTTCGTTTGGATGAGCAACTGTTTGTTGGATATGCTGGTCAGCAAAAGAGCAGAGCTGTACAGAAAAGAACACTCTCCAGGTGGGTCATCTTGTGTATCAAGATCTGTTACTCTATGGCAAAAAAGGTCCCTCCTGAAGGTATCAGGGCCCATTCTACTAGGGCTAAATCCGCATCCTCGGCTTTGGTGAGGGGAGTTCCATTGATAGATATATGTAAAGCGGCAACTTGGGCGTCCCTCCATACTTTCGTAAAACATTACTGTTTAGACTCTGAGATGAGGAGGGACGGTCACTTTGTTCGCTCGGTATTGCAAGATTTCTTGGTGTAATCAGGCGGGCACCCACCACCGAGTGCGGTACTGCTTGGGACTCTATTCATAAGGTGAGGAATCCACAGGTAGTTGTATCCATCAGAAGAACAAGTTACTTACCTTTGGTAACGCTTTTTCTGGTGGATACATTGACTACCTGTGGATTCCTCACGGTCCCTCCTGCAGTATTTAGATTAATATTTATTCTTATGTTTTTATATATATATTTGTATGTATATGAATGCACATATATATTTATATTTATATAGTGATATTTCTCTATATATTTTCGTATATTCATGTATTTCAACTATCAATAAGAATTGATGGTTTAAATCGTCAAGGTTTTTGTGTGCGTATATCTTTCTATATTATTTATCAATTTTCATGGTCGGTTTACTCCTATTTGCTTTAAGGGCACGAAAAAATGAGGTAAAACTGACGTTAGTACGCCGAAGAGGATCTCTTATTGGCACGTTGACGTCAGACGGAGTCACGCGGAGCCGTGCCATTATGACGTCCTCGTCGACGTAGACAGCTAGGAAGAAGACTTTCCGTCGGATGCTGGCGCAAGGATCGAATTCATAAGGTGAGGAATCCACAGGTAGTCAATGTATCCACCAGAAAAAGCGTTACCAAAGGTAAGTAACTTGTTCTTCAATACCCATAAGACTACAATCTTAGATATCCTGTCCCCTGATATTGCTGTCCTGTTCTATGTGTGGAACCCCTTCAACTTAGACACTTCTTTAAGCCAGGTTCCCTGCCAGAGTGTTTTTACCATCTTCAATTTTTGTTCCAACCAATCTGTTTCAATGTCGTGCACCAGCATTCCCGGGGTGTAGCTGTGATTGATGGCAACTTCAAGAAAAACCCTTTCTCATATAACATTAGTATCAGTCCATGCCTATGTAGGCATTCAATATCTGGTCTCCTTTCTGGATCATCTCTGTCCCCAAAGAGCCAGTCATGCATGGGGGGCAGGCATGCCACCTAACAATATAATTTTACGTCAACTATCCTCAAATCCCTATGGAATGGGGACTGTATATGCAGCATATAAGCCATCCTAAGTAGTCCCCCCACACATAAACTGTTAGTCAAAGAGGATTTCAATTTGGAAAAGAAGCTGGAGGGATTCCATTGGGGGTTATTTTGCAGCATGTATAACATCTGGAACAATGGTACCATTTTAAACATGGCCCTTCTGCCCATCATATTTAAGGGTGGACTACTCCAGGCTGCCATGTGAGTTTAAACATTTTAATCAAAGGCGCAATATGAAGGTTCCAGATTTCTGCTGGTCTCTCGAAATCAGCAAAGCCAATAAACGAAATATTCCTGTGTGCTTCTAATAGCTGGGGCTCTCTAGAGTTCCACCTCCACCTTCCCTAAGAGAGACTTTCACCAGTTGACTTTGAGGCCAGAGGCCTCCCCATGTATCTTCAAATCTAAATACTGAGATGGAAAGATCTCTCCACATATAACAAAGCATCATCAGCATACACAGAGATGCAGTCTTCAAGTCCACTCTCTAATCTAATGCCCCACACCTGTGCACCACTTCTTATCCACTCTGCCAGGGCTCTGTAACTAGGCCAAAAAGGAGGGGTGGAGAAAGGGCAGACCTGCCTCTTTCCACACTTTATGGGAAACTGCTTAGAGACTACTTCATTCACCCAGACTGTAGCCCATGTGGGGCAATACAGCATCTTGGTTTAAAATACACAAATAAGGGTCAAAGTTAATTGTCTCCAGCACAAGGTGGAGACAAGGCCACTCCACAGAATCAAAGGCCTCCTCAAAATCTACCAGGACTAATGCGGTTAGCTCTCCAATTCTGTCTTTATGTGCAGGCACCACCTGCAAACATCAGATACTATGCTGAGTTCTCTTTTTAAGCATAAACCCACTTTGATCCTGATTAATCAACAGAACTACCACCTTGATTTTGACTTTTTTATTGACAGATGAGATCTGCCTGTAGGAGGCACAATCAGCGAGTTATTTATCAGGCTTGGAAATTACTGCAATTATAGCCCCACCGAGATTCTGAATCAGCTTCTCAGCTTGCAGGGCCTCATCAGATATGGATAACAGATGTGGAATCCAATGAAATGCATTTTTTAACAATTACTAGGTGAAACCCAGTAGGGTCCATCTCCTTCCCTGTTGGCATACCTTTTCCTTCCTCTATCAACTTTTCCTCAGGAATCAAGATGACTCTGTTCTGTAAAAAATAAGTACTTTCGGAATAATAAGGTTGTATACTATTGAATGTAGCACTTCTGATGACATCAGTTGTCATAACGAGTATAGCATATCATATCATATTAATTTGAAAATGCTCTTGTGATACCCTGCAAGTCCTGTGCTAGACTCCTATTAGGCTCACAACCTTTAGATATGAATCTAGTTTCAACTTTTTTGTGACTAGCCTTTATATCATATTCCTGGTTGTGTCTCCATATTTGTGTATTCTATGTTGAGAGGCATTCCATGCAGCTTTAGCTGTGCCAGCCATTCACTACCTCAGGGCTAATTTAGCTGTTTCTAACTGACACCAGATTTCCTCCTCCGAGATCTGCAGATACTGACTTTCTAGACATTGTTTTCCAGGAGACTACCTGTCTCACATACCGCTGCAGCAGGGGAGGGAGAGGAGTGCAGGAAGACCCTGCCAGGGGTCTATATAGCACCAGCTCTGCCCCACAGTGCAG
This sequence comes from Pleurodeles waltl, assembly GCF_031143425.1. Lineage (NCBI taxonomy): Eukaryota > Metazoa > Chordata > Amphibia > Caudata > Salamandridae > Pleurodeles > Pleurodeles waltl. Next base: position 178,817,587 of record NC_090437.1, read on the forward strand.
GCTGTGCCTGGACAAAGCCTGGGCCAAGGGCGGGCCCGTCCTCACCCAGCATAGCCCAGAAGAGGCTTGGCTGGACAACCCCCTTGGTTTTTATGCAAGGTGTATTTGTTGTCTCATATATATATATATATATTTTGAGCTCTATAAGTAAAACACATTACCATTCACCCATGCTTATGTCTACGCTTACGTAAGAAACTATTTCTGTTTATGTGTAAGGTTCCTAAGTTTTCAATGCTGGGTGAGCTTGTACTTTTTTTGTCTATGTATTACTAGCATTTTGCTGTATGTAAGGCCCTACTATTTTTGATCGCTTCCCCTTTCTAACGAAGGACTTTATGTGCAGCATTCTATTCTTAAATGTTTACCTCACAGCTGTTGAAATAATTTTTTGGGGGTAGACTCTCTCCCCTATTTTTTTACATTTTTATCTCTTAAGCTATTATTAAACATCCTTAACCGCAACAAGCTAACCATCTAGGATTTATCAATGGGGAAAAGGAAAAATAGTGAAAAGCACCTAGGGGACCCTACAAATAAGAAATCCTTTAAAACAGCATCAGAAAATTGCACCCTACAAGAAATTATTGAAGAAGTGGAGCAAATCAATTCCCAACCAGTAAACCCCATAAAATATAATCCAAAAATATCCCCGTAATTTGCCAAAAAACAAAAAAGAATAAAAACTACAGTTTCTTTGTCTCCTAAACCCTCTATCCTAGACAATGGGATACCCTCTCTAATAAGTAGTGAAGGAACACCACCTCAAATCCAAAAGGGACCTTATGTGCCACTATATCCCTCCACACTTTGCACTAACCATTTTGCCCTGTTAGCTGAGGATTTGAAACAAACATTACGTGACAAACGTGACGGATATCCCTCCCGCCATATTACAAGTTCTATTATATCCTATGGAACTTGTAAAACAAGAGACAGGATATCTGTCATGTTTGTGACGATTATCCCATTCGTCAAGGTCGTAATCAGGCCCTAAATCCCCCACCATGTTAGGGATAGGATTCTCTTCAAGAATGGTAAAAGGCTTATACGTAATGTACATTCTATATAGCAGTAGTAATACAAAGACGGAAGACTCACAGACCATTCTAACGCCAATGGAGTGTATCATCATAGTTTATAACCTATAACTGCAAAAATTAGGCTCACACCTATTCTATATTGGCTATGGATCTGCATAACTGACAAACTAGGACCCTACGGGGTAGGGCTTTGAGATTTATTGTGTAATCGGGGCTCAGCTGCAGTCCCTTGGTTGGAATATGTTAAGCAGTCCATATCTAATCTAGGATTGCCAGATTTATGGAAAACCCTGCATCCATTACTAATTACTCCATTAAACTGGTGACATCGACTTTTTGGGAAAATGAAAGGAGGAAAATAGCCCAATCAACACATCATGGAAGATTGACAGACCATTTCCTAGAAACCACACCAACGCCAATGTTTGAGATGTTCTTTGATTAAATTGACCCTCTTTTACTAGATTCCTTTATATAAGATTCAGGCTAGGGACCTTGCTGCTAACAAATTTCACTAATAAATGAAAGCATATTCCAGAGAGTCATACTCTTTGCTGCGTGAGCAGGGAGGCAGACCAAACAGAGGAATACTTCTTGTTCTTCTGGCCCTTGTACACCAGGCAATGCAGGCGTTAGGTTGAGATGCTTTGCCTATCCCCGTGAGTTCATCATTACAAAACAGTCCTGGGAATCTGCAGATTTGACACAAGATCGTTTATAGTATCATCTATTACGAAATACCTCGAGTCCATATGGCCTATTAGAACCAAGAGCATGACCCAGTTAGCAGCTACTCTTGATTCAGTTTAGAGATATCACTATTAGTTGATTGGGTCTGAGCACAGTGACAATTAGTTCGCTAATGGACAAGGCATGTGTCCTAGACGTAGCTGGCAGGCATTTTTGTACTTTATTGCTGTGATATAATGTTAGCCACCTATCACATGGGGATTGCTATTGATACTGACCTCCAAATTGTATAACATCACTGCCCAGCTTTATAACTGTGAATATTTTATTTATTGCTAGTTTACACTTTCCAGGCATGTATTATATTTGTACTTTATTGTTCTGATTTACAACCAGTTATCTATCTTATGGGGATGGTTATTCCCATTGATTTGGAAATTGTATAATCTTGTTGTTTAGATTTTATTTGTGATTGTTTCTCATTTTCAAATTGTAGTTCTTACATGCTTCTAATGCAAATATATTATTAGTTGCGCTACTAGAATTGCTTTTAGCCATAGATACATGCATCTTGCGATTCAGTTCACATAGTGTTGCTATATAAGAAATAATTAATTTTGTATTACAGATATTGTTTTATGTGCATGACACTTTAATATAGTACCTTTTGACTTGACTTTTCAGAAGAATAATCTGGCATTCGAAAGAAGCATTACCTCTATCTTTTTTCCTCACTGCCATTTGCGAATTGCCCTGTAGGACCACTTTGAGTGCTTCCCACAAGGTGAAGACAATAGACCCAGGTTTAGCTTCAAAGTACATGTCGTTTTCCTCGCTAAAAAAATAATTGTAGTTTTTATCCAGTAGATACTCTGCATTCAGACACCACTGGCCATTAAACCCTCCCAGAGAGCGCCCCTCTGTCATTTTTGTAGGGGAATGATCCAAGAGAGAATGAGACCTCTATGACTCCTGTTAATTTGACTGCTGGGATAAAGAAGTAATCTAGCCTCAAGCAGGAGCGTGGTGTGAATAAGAATAAAAGGTGAATGCTAATGTGTCCAGATGTCTCACCTCCCAAAATATTACCAAGTCCTAGCTCAGTCTGAGTGTGACACTGGCCTTCATTGGTCAGTGGTGTCTTTCGATTCCATATGCAGGTCCATTAATGTTTTAAAGTCCCCAACCAGGATTATCCTTCCATTTGGGGCAGTCAGGAATAGACAAGTCAAGTCCTCTAGAGTGGTTACAATGAGTGTTGGGAGTACAAATGTGCTAATTATTGTCCATGGTTGAGCTTTCAAAGTGCCTGATACCATGCAATATCGTCCTTTGGTATTGTTGTGTATGTCTGATGCTACCAGTATGAAAGACTTGTGTGGCAAATTTGCAGCTTTTCTGGAGCGTCAGGTGAATCCAGAGTAGTAAACCATACTTTATTCACATCTATGCCAGAGAGTCCCATTTGATGCCGAGTAAGTGGGTCTCTTGTAGGTGGCACACTTTCTGGGAGAGTTTCTTAAGAGTATCACAAGACTGTGCTCTGCTTGCATTTATTGTTTAAACCATTGACATTCCAAGAGATCAATTTATAATCTGAGTTTCCTCTACTGTTAGTCATGGTGGAAAAATTAGCAGTCTCTCACTTATGCCTGCTGTGACCCATATGTGCTATGACGTTCCTAATGAAAAGGAAAATCCAATGCTCAACTTCCCTCCCACCTCCCACTTCTAAACATTAAATATCGGTCACAGTATAACTCAAAACAGTAACAACAAACTTATATGAACATTAATTTCCAGTCTCCGGTCAATTACTGCTAGATCTATTTAATGCCCGCAGCAAAACAATGAAGCCCAGTATTAGCCCATATGTACTTCAATCTAACTTAACCATCGCACTTAACCATGGATGAGATGAGCTACAATGAGGTCCTCCCATCTGCGAATGTTACCACCACAATACAGAAAAGAGAACAGAATGAAACAATGGTTCATAATTTAGGAGGATGAGGTTCATCTTCTTCTGTAGACCCACAGATGGGGGATTGTCCATCTTTGTCTGCCTTGCATTTTTTCAGAACTGTATTTTCTTCTCTTCTTTTATTTCTTCTTCGGATTTTAGCAGTGGCGTATCTCCTGGGGTTCTGTTCAATGTCTTTCTCTCTTCTATCCAGTCCCATTCTGATTCTCGGTTCTCAAAAAAGAGGGACTTTCCTGATATATCACCTTCAACTTGGCAGGCTATAACAGCATATATTGGATCTAATTGGCTTTAAACTTCTATTTTACTTTGAATTATTTCTGTTGCTTTTATACTTTCTCTGTATAATCCGGGAAGAAAAGTACTTTAGCCAAATGACAGCAAAAGCTGTTTTTTACGGCACCAGTCTGTGGATTGTCCCTGTCTACATATGTGAGGACCCTAACAACAGTGGTCGCGGAGGGGTGGGGGGAAGAGGCCTAGGAGTTAGTGATCCGTGTTCTCTCTCCAACACAAAACACACAGACAAGTACTTTCCAGTTTTCGTAAACTGAGCTACACTGTTGGGACCTGCTTTGGTCAAGGGGCTTCCATCCCCTCGAAGAATGCCAACTATCTCAGATTATTCCTCTGTGACATGCATCCTTCGTCTGCTTCCTCAGCAGATCCCTGATGTCCTGTAGCCTCCTGATATCTTTTGTAAAGGCTGTACGTCATCCTCATTGTAGAGATATGGTTGTCTGCTTCTTTAATTTGGTCTGATAAGTTGCAAAGGTCTTAACGGAGGAGTGTCACCACTACCCTCACTTCCCTGATCTTCTCCCTGAGGGCTTGGTGTGGATCTCTGATTGCAGGGAAGATGGTGAGGTTATCCCATCGGGATATTCTCCAGAGCCGCCCAGGTCCTTTGAAATATGCCCCAATTGAGGAAGCACTTGTTTTGCCTTGGTGTGGAGCACCTCATGCCTTGTCCTTCTTACTTCTTTCCCCAACTGAGTTGCAGCCCACCTCTCTAGCTAGGGAACCACAAAAAAGGAGATTGGCAAGAGGTCTCTCAACCCTGGAGAGCATGTATTCCCCCAGTCTGACACCACTCCATCGATCCCAGGGAGACATGAAGAGATATACACAGCAGTTCTGTTGTCTTTCTCAGTGCATGAGGGGCAAAACATTCCAGTCCATGGATTTACCTTATTGCAGTAAACGACTCCTCTTCCTCTCAGTTGAAGAGAAATGTCTACAATGGTCTCTTGATGGTAAAAACCATGTGTTCCTTCACTCTGGCGCATTGCCCTTGCTCTGTGGCCACCCCAGGTACCATCCAATCTGCCTCCTTGTCAATCGGTCTTGGGGCCACGTGGAACTGCTTTTCAAGGCAGGCTGCCCCTCCTGCTAAGACCTTTGGCCCCACCAGTAGCACCAAACTGTCTCACAGCTTCCTGCTCTAGTGGTCCCTGAACACAAGCAGAAAGGCTCTACTGCTCAGTTCAGTCTAGAGCGGTCGCCGAAGTTGGGGCCGCCTCTGAAGTATAGCTCTATTTGGGGCAGGACTATGAAGGATGGTTGAGGACAGACAAAGAGTAGGTTTAAGTTGTAGCCATCATCTTGACAACACCCTAAAAAACTTAAGATGTAAATTAAAAAGGTGCCAACTTCACCAAGAAATTATTTAAAGTTACACATAACCCTTGTAGGAAAGTGTCCTTTTTGGATGTCACTCCCACACTTTTTGCTGTAGATACTGTTGATTATGACTCTGAAAGTGCACTGGAGCCTGCAAACCAGGCCCCAGTGATAGTGCTCTCTTCCCAAAGTGGTAATTATGAATTGGTATCCCCAATTTGCAAGTACTTTAACCCCCTTATAAGTCCGTAGTATATGGTACCAGTGGTGCCCAGGGCATGGGTATAAAAGGGGTCATCAGGGCCTGAAGCACTGGTTGTGCCACCCTGAGTGACCCAAGTAAACTACTGACAGCGAGCCTTCCATTACATACTACAGGAGCAGTGCATACTGCTGGAACTTGACTGTGCCCAAAACCATGTGTGGCACAGACCCAGCACTATCTTTAATATATGTCACTCACTCCTAAGGTAGGCCTCTTGAGCCCGGAAGACAGGGTGCATTATATTAAAGGTGTGGACATGTAAGTGCAAGCTAATATGTCCCTACAGTGGCCTTTCCATTAAAGGCTGCTATAAGTGAATGACAGTCCATAGGATATCTTGGGCTGGCACCTGGGCAAACACAAGGTTTCTAGCTCCATTACAGTACTGCCAAAATAGGTCATGTGTGGGATCAAACAACGTGCCTTTTCACTCCTGACATGAATCTCATGTCAAGGGCGATGTGGCGTGGACGAGAAAACAACCTTAGAGATTATCCACCGAGTTATCTCAGTTTTCCTGTGCTCTGGCTGCCAGTTCACAGCTGCTGCCGTCAAGAAAGGATTATGACCCCATGGGCAGTAGTTTGAACACTCCCAGGAGTCAGGACAATGGCCTGGATGGAAGGAGGTCACCCCTTCCTCCCTCCTAGGAAGGCTAGTAAACTGGCACATCTAGATGGTGAGCTTCAAAGGGCACAAGGCATCTGATATGCAAGCAGGCTGTCCCCCAGTGGACAACATAGCCTCTCCCTGCCCCCAGGCACATTTGCGCCTGGGCAGGAGGGAAAATTAGTTAGTGAGGAGGTGTACACCCCCAGAAGGCTAGCCACACCCCTAGGGTGGGCAACCTGGTCTGTACAGCTGAGGAAAAATTTTGCCATTTTGAAAAGTGGTAGAATAGAGGGTTCTGATGTGGTCCTCTCAGGGGCGGATTAGCCGCTGGGGCTAGTAATCATTGGCTACTTGCGCCCACACCCCTAATGCCCCTAAATCTAGGATTTAAGGGGCTCCCCTGGCACCAGCACCCCAGATCTGCAACAACTTGTGAAGAAAGGTCAAGAGCAGACTCCATCAACAACAACAGGAACCTGCATTACCAAAAGGCGTGATACCTTGAATCCGTTGCAACCTTCCTGGCACTGCTCAACTGCGGCTTATCCTGAACCAAAGACTACTTTCCCTAGGCAAGACCAAACTCCTTATAACTAGTGGCACTAGTCCCCTGCGCATGTCAGCTAAAAAGTACCTACCGGATCTGAAAAAGCACTGGACATCAGGCCCTCCAAGGGATCGCCCAAAGATAGGTGGTCCAATGCATTGTGGAAAGTGTAGTCTACCTCCCTGCCAAGTTACAGCCCGCTACCGTTTTCCACTGGACCTCCAGAAGGGGAGATAGCTTCTCCTCCACCATACTAGTGCCAAGGCTTGTTGGTGGCCAGTCTGGTCATCACCACCTTTACTCGATGCTGCAATTTGAGGGCACACCTCAACACCTTTAGCCGACTTCACCTGTGGCTCTATTGTAGAGCTTTTTCATCTGTCTTCTCACCCGCATCATCTCTGTAGTAAAACCAGCTACTTCTGCTCCCTCTCATCACTAAGGATAGCCAAGCACCCCTCTGCACCCGAGATGCTGAGGCTAGATTAAGTTGTTCTGCTGGTCCGGAGTCCACACAAGCTTAACTCCCAGTGGTCTCCCACGAACTTGCCCTGCAAGTTACCACGGGCCAGATGTACATAGACTTCCGTTTGCGATTTCCTAATAGCACATTTTTAAGATTCACTATTAGGAAATGGCAGACAACTATGTACACCAGTGTTTTTACCCTGTTTGCAATTCCCAGTGGGTCACAAATGGCATACCTCATCAGTATTCATGAGGAAGGTCGCAATTTTTGACCCATTGGGAATCGCTAAAAACACAGGGATAGTGGCCTGCTGGGGACAGCAGACCACCATGTCTGTGTTTGCTTTTTAAATAAAGCACTGTTTATATTTTTTTTTAATGCAGCCCATTTTCCTTAAAGGAAAATGTGATGTGTTTAAAAAAAATGTAGAGTTTTCATTTAATATTGTAACAGCAGGTCTGCGGGACCACTGCCTGCTCATAAAAACGTTATCGCAAAGATTCACAAAGAGAACGGGGTCCCCTAGGGACCCCTTCCTGTTTGCGAATGAATCACACCTACTTGAAGTAGGTGGTAAACAGAGAATGTTTTGCAACTGCATTTAGTTTGTGAAACATTCTTACATGCCAGTGCAAGATGCTAATAGGAAGGGATGCCTTTAAAACGCCTTTCCTAATACCTAATTGCTAACCCATTTTGGAATTTGGTAATATGTGACCAAATCACAAAATAGGTTTGGCACACAGTAAAATAAATTTTTCTGGTTGCTAATGGCCCGATTCTATGAATTGAGCCGTTTGCTACATGAAAGAATGTAGGTACATCTAGCCCCATGTGTCACAAGTACCATTGTTCAGCACCTGTGGCTTCCGTGCACCCAGGACAGCTCGGAAAACTCTGCACCGGGACCCAAGAAACAGGTAAAATTGGTCTGACTATTGAAGCTTGATCCTGGGACCAACGCAACGTTAAGTACCATAGCGTTCCTCTGAGTTCACCCCACAAGTGAACGAGTATTACCAGTAATTTTTCCAATTGACCGCAATGGTAAAGTTTGAAAACTTGTGAATGTACTGGTTTTATTTCCAACTTGAAATCCACAACTCCTGTTATATGTATTTGATTTTGCTTGTTTTGGTGTCTAAAATTATATAACAATCTGCTTTATTTTTATAAATTGGTGTCAGATTGTTTTCAAGTCATGTCAATTACTTATCATCCATGTTGGTTCTCTGAAATGCTTCGCACACGTTCCTCTAGTAAAGCCTGACTGTCCTTACCAGGACTGAGCTAAGGGTTTGATATTGTGAATCCAAAGGACCGTATATGGAGTATTGTGAGCCTATTACATAGTAAGGCCTAACCAGCATTGCATAATACTCCACTTTCGTACAACCTTGAAACACTTCTGTAATACTTTCAATTCTAAATATTTTCTTACATTTTGGTGTAAAACTTTCCATGTTTATTACTGTAACAAAACTTAAACATCTAGCTGTATTTTGAGTTTAAAAACAAAATTAATGGGATAAAGTGAAATATATTTGTGATATCCTATGTCATGTCTGTCAAAGAAGTGAGGTAAACCTCATCATGCAGTATGGCTGCATTAACATGTGGTTGTCCAGTCTTGCACCTAGAAGCACTCCATCTAAAGTACAGGCCGGCTATAACATCCATTAATTTGCTTGATGTGTACATACTATTTCTAAAACCATCTAAACAGCTACGCTTGAGAATTTTTTGAAGTCCGATAAGGGAAATCAGGTGATTGTCTGGTTAAGAGTTTCTCTTTCCCAGTTCTGCACAGTTCTGCATGAGACGAAATTCAATATGACGTGGCCTCCACAAGGTTTACAAAGTAAGAAAGAAAATAACTACATTTTCAACTTAAGACTAGTTATAAAGAGATTAAATCGTACCAACCACAGTAGAGACACTTGTCCATTCAACCTAATTAATGATTGTGAATATGGACTTCTATCAGCCATTAGAGAATAAGTAAATAGCTCTTTCGAACCCGAACCCATCACAGAAGTGCTAAAACAAGCTTTGCTTAACTCGTGATTATAATGGCACCTTTAAATCTCACTTTGAAAAACTGACTGTCAATTTCAAATATTATCTTTTTGCTCAAACTTCTGGAAAAACTGGCAAAAATATAACTTTGCATTCTTTGGAATTACTAATAAAGTGAACCCTCACGAGTTTTTAACCACAATCAAAGCTCTCCCTGATGATGAAGGGGTTGGGACTTCTAGGTGAACTGTGTAAATATTTTTCAAAGGTTATTATTCATCTTCTTTCAATGGTGATCAACATGGCCATACTTGAGGGAGATGTTGCCCTTCTGATGTCATCAGACAATTATTTGTGTCCTTCCTAGGAAGGGTAAAAATATGACTGTGTGTGGTTCATACCCCCTGTTTCATTGTTAAATATCAACCGCAAAATGCATTCCAATATCTTAACCAGTCTTCTTACATCCCTTGTTCCAGGTTTAAATTCATAAGAACAATTTGCGTTTATTGTTTGTGGGAATATTATTCAGTATTGGTTATCCGAGAAGCCATTCAACCAAGCTGTGTGACCCTTTTTGTGGTCTCATCTTGTTTCTCACAGGAATACATTTCTGCTCTTAGCACTCTGTACTCAAGGCCTGTGACTGGAATCAGGATCAACTCAAAAGAATTTAGCATTGAGTGAGGCACATACCAAGTGTTTTGGTAAGGAGATGTTTTCGATCTCCATCTGGAACCCTTTCTATAGGATCAGCCTAATCATCCAGTTCTGTCGCTTTTTCTGGATGAGGCACATATGCATAAACTTGCAGATGAAGTAGTAGTGTTTGTTTACTCGCCGGCCTGAGTCAGCAATTCCAGCCACAAAAATCCTGGAATTAGAATTTGGTAAGGTTGCTGATTATTTTTTTAATGTTGATAAAACGGAGATATTGTGAATTCCAGGGCATTAGTCTCAAAACATTCATATTAGGTCACTTATTTAGGGACCCTTTATGGTACACCGTTAAGTGAACTTTCCTCCTAAATTTTCCACTGCTAATAAAGGAAATAGATTAAACACTAAGGTGGTCATTACGACCGCCAGGGGTAATGTAGCTTCCGTACCGCCAACAGGCTGGCGGTACAGAGGCCCTCATTACGACCGCGTGGTAATGACCCCCTAAGGATCCTATGGAACTCATAATACGGCTGGTGATATATCCGTCACTTTACCGTCACTTTTGGGACGGATTAACACCTCCTCCAAAGTTGTAAACAGGCCCTAAGTAAGTGGTCTATCATCATCACTCTCCATTATGAGGCATATCCGGGATATTAAAATGCCAATTCTGACCAGATCCGTAATCTATTTCAGGACAACAGTGTATCATTCGGAAGAGATATTTGATTAAATACTTTTCGTCGTTTTTTAGCATTCATTGGAGGAAAATGTGGTCCAAATGGACAAGGCACTGTTTAAGATTGATGTACAAATGAGGCTTTCCCTGTCTGCCTTATCTTCAGTTCTGTTATTGGAGAGTCATGAGCACACATTTGTCAGTGACAATAAAAAACAACTTAATCTAGTCATTCATTTGTAGCTTTTTAAGGGCGATCGTGTTAGAAAAAATGCCCTGTTAAAAATTGAAGACCTTTTTTTATAAACGTGCTACTGAAGTTGACTGGTGTATTGATACAACTTTGGCATAATGTTGATGTTTACCTTTCCAGGTATTTCGGGACACACTTCTATTTGGGAAATGAATATTTTGAGCTATTAGTATATGACACAATCGCAACAAAATGGTGCAAGTTGGGGATTAAAGCAATACTATTCTCTTTGATTCCAATGGGTTCCATACTTCTTACAATCCAGATTCTCGCTATTCAGGAATGACTTTTTAAGTATCTTCAATTAGTATCTTCCCTCATGTCTATTATTTTAACAAATACTCTGTAGCTGGAACGTTGGGTAGTGGTACAATTGTGTTTTTTTCTACGAATTTCAGGACATTCCAAAAACTTTTACCTTTAGTTGGTAGTAATTTGAACCAGCTCCATAAGAAGTGGACAGTGGAGATTAGGATCACTTAACCATTAAAAAAAATTCTTTTGTTTTTGCAGTTTATGTGTTGTGCTATCTTAAACCACTCACCTCGAATTACAAGGTTTTACAAGGAGATTTATAGACTTTATATTTTACCACAAAGGCTGACTAAAGGGTGTGCTTTTGATTCGTTTTGATCCTGACCTAGTCTGACTAGGGTTTGAATGAAACATGCACCTCCTTCCATTTCAAGCTGGAATACAATTGTTTTCTAAATATATTTTATTGAATTGTCAACACTGATACACCAGCGTTGTGGCCTTAGATTTCATCACCTGTGGAAACCACTATCAAGTGTTTTAAATGGTTAAGGATAAACTGATTTTCTATTATAATATGTATTTTCCCACTCTGAGTACTGGAGTACTGCCATATTGTTTTTAATTTGTATTCTATTCTTTCTATATCAAGGTTATGCATTGTCATATGAATTGTATGAGATTAAAAAATATATATCTTTTTTGAAGTAAAATTTATCTTGGTTGACCATCAATTAAGCTCTTTTAGAAATACCATCTTACATTTTGAACTTACTGGACAAAGGAATAGATAGCTTACTGATGTAAACAGGTCTATCAACAATACTTTGTTCCCTGGACCATCCCTTGTTTTAACAAGAATTCTGCAGCTCATTAGGGGTTATAGTAGTGAAACAAGTCAGTAAATGGTTTGCCTCTTTTTGAGTAATAGATGTCCATGGTGTATTGTGAGCAAGACACATCACAATGCCTGTTGACTGATTGGTTTTAGGATATCCAAACCAAAAACAAGCTGAATAGTAACTCAGGGCCTGATCTACATCTTATTGGTAACAGTCCCGTCGCCATCTGACTGGTTTTCCATCTGAAAACCAGTCCGCTGCCTTGGTGGTCTGCCCACCCGATTTAGATACTGGCGAGACCAAAGTCGAAAGAGTGCCTGAGTCCCACCGACTCTGCCAAGAATCTCCAGCCGCCTCAACAGAAGCCTTGAGAATTGGGGCTGATGGCACGAAGCTAGCCACCTTTACCGCCAAGCAGATTTGGATGTGCCTTACTGCCAAGCCAATGGTGGTGATCTGACCTCCACACCTGATTTGGCGGTTTGGGGGACAGATGAGATACAAACCTACCTTTTCCCCCATTTCGCTTCTGTTTTTGACTGGACACGACTGGACTGTACCTTCCATCGCTGCTACTACTGGACCACAAAGAAAACACTACCCACTCATCACCGAACTGCCAGGTAGGTAACCTGCATTGGCTGTGTACATTGTGTAGGCACTGTATATGGGCACAGGACCACTACAGTCATATACATGCCACAGTAATTTTTAGGTCGAGTTTAGCAGCGAGCAAGAACTGCTCTTTGACCTGTTGTAATCTACTCTGTGGGCTTTAACCTCAACCATCTCACACCCATCACTTTCATTCATTCATGGGCCTGACTTTCAAAATTGCATGGATTTTCTAGATAAATGCTTTACCTTTGTACCACCTTGATGCTGCTTTGTTACACTTTGCAGACCTACCCTGTTACATAGATTATTGCACGATCAGCCAGATACCTTAGTGTGGTGCACTATTTTTTCCTTTTGCCTCACTGCTTCGCACTGCATGGCCATATGTTGTTTCGTCCTCTTCCTTGTTTTGGTCATGCCACTGTTTCTTTGAGTTGTCTGCATACAAAGACTGCAAGCTGGAGGGGCGTTCTTTTTAATTAATTAATATTTTTTGTCAAGAAAAGTTCATATAGCGCAAACTCGATTGGAGGAGCACTGACGTTTAATATAGCGTGAACTCAATTGGAAGAGTGCTTTCCATGACTGCGTGAAGTTTTCTATAGCGCAATCTCGGTCAGAGAAGCTCTTTACATGAGAACCACTTTACAAGTTTAGCAATTGAAAATATACAAACTTTAGCATTTACAAAATAAATAAATACAGAAATCCTTTAAGCGGCTCTCCTGGCACAGTGGGAGAGCTGATACTACAATATGCACTGCATTCAGGAAACTCGCCCCATAATTCTTTGCAGAGCATTTCTTTTTCAAAACATTTTTTCCCCATAACTCAGCATGTGGTGGTCCTACGACAATAGGATCACCACCAAACCATTCAGCGTGACACACTCTTTCTATCTAGGTCATCTCTGGGTCCCCACCCTAGGTTGGGGGGGACCCTAAAATAGTAACCTCTCCTACCATGCAGTGTATTTGTAAGCTTTCTCATGGCTGGAACTTTTGTTTCACAGTTGAGAGTAGTTTGTGTTTTAAGGGCCTTGTTTGTAATAGTGTTGCAGTAAGCTTGCTAGGCATGAAAATGTGTAAGACACTATGCTCTCTATAGGTTACATATATGGTTACACTGCATTATTTTCTGCCATTCTGTTTTCATGTTGTTATGTCCTTTAGGGGATGACTATATGGTTACATGACCATGTTGCTTACAAATTCTATTTTTATTATGGTGTCCTCTAGGAGCTGTTCTGATCATTACAATCAAGATACTACAATATTCTCTGCACTCTGAAAATTGACTCATAATGCTTTGCGGGGCATTCCTTTTACAAAACATTTGTGCCCATAACTCACCATGTGGTGGTCCTAGGACAATGGGACCACCATCACAACTCCCTCTTTTTGTCTAGGTCATCTGTGGGTCACTACTTATGTTCGGGGGCCCCAAAATAGTAATCTCTCCCACCATCCAATGTCTTATTAAGCTCACTCATGGCTGGAACTTTTGTTTTATAGCAGGGAGTAGTTTGTGTTTTAACAGCTTTGTTTATAATACTATTGCAGTAAGCTTGCTAGGCCTGAAAATGTATAAGGCGGTATGCCTATAGCTTTGGCCCGGATGAAGAAGGCTCCTCCATCTTCCCGTCTGGCCAACCAATGAAAGAGACATTTTCTGTTATCTAGCTACCGCTTGCCTGACCTTGGCTGTTTTCTCTTTCGCCACTATCCCAGAAGTCCTGCAAAATCAAAGTTGACTCGTTTGCCTTTTATGTAGAAGTGTTGGGGTTCAGGACCCAGGGCAAGTCTTCAGGTAAGGTGTTGCCTTCCGCCTCTGCAACCTGGCGACCCTGACATCAACATAAGTCAACAACATCATCTTGTCGAAAGATTGTGTTCCCAAGGTCTTTGAAAAAATGGAAGTGTGCAAATTGGTCATCTGTTGACATTTTCATAAAACATTAAGGTATCAAGGGTATTGTTAGGTTTGGTGTCTTAGTCTTATCTCTTTTATATCCACTTTCCCACTATCTCAGTGTGCTAAATGGAAGACGGTAAGGACACGTAGCTTGGTGGATACCGGTGAGCACATTTTAAACCCTCTCATTTCATTTACCATCAGCAAGGGTAATAAATTACTCAAATATAGATCATGAAAGATCATCAGCCCACAACTGATTTGCGCTGTTTGTACCAATGGCAGGGTGGACCTATTCAAGCATTTGTGTACAAAAAGTGACTTTGAAAAAAGCGGATTTCAGATCTTTCCCAATCTTGAGATAGCTTTGTTGAGATCTTTAACTTTTTCTCTGGTGTCAGAAATCTATTAATCAAAGATTTAGGACCATATATATACTTTTTGACGCACAACTGCGCCAACGCAGTCGTGCGTCAAAAATGTTAACGCCATTCCAAAGCGCCATGCGGGCGCCTTATTTATGGAATGACGTTAGCCGGCGCAGCTGACTGGTGTGCGTAAAAAAAAATGACCCACACCAGGCAGCGCCGGCGTAGGGGAAAATGGAGCTTGGGCGTCAAAAAAGGGGGCAAGTCAGGTCTGAGGCAAAATATTGGCCTCAACCCGATTTGCACCATTTTTTTTGACTCCGAACCCCCATTGAAATGACTCCTGTCTTAGCACAGACAGGAGTCATGCCCCCTTGCCCAATGGCCATGCCCAGGGGACTTATGTCCCCTGGGCATGGTCAATGGGCATAGTGGCATGTAGGGGGGCACAAATCAGGCCCCCCTATGCCACAATTTTCTTTTTTTTTTAAATACTTACCTGAACTTACTTTAAGTTCCCTGGGATGGGTCCCTCCATCCTTGGGTGTCCTCCTGGGGTGGGCAAGGGTGGCAGGGGGTGTCCCTGGGGGCATGGGAGGGCACCTCTGGGCTCCTTCCGAGCCCACAGGTCCCTTAACGCCTGCCCTGACCAGGCGTTAAAAAATGACGCAAAAGCGGCTGGACGTCATTTTTTTTTACCCGCCCACTCCCGTGCGTCATTTTTGCACGGGAGCTTAAATAAGGCGCACATGCCTTGGAGTCATTTTTTAGACGGGAACGCCTACCTTGCATATCATTAACGCAAGGTAGGTGTCCACGCTAAAAAAATACGCAAACTCCAAGATCTTTGGCGCTAGACGGGTGTAACGCCAAAGTATAAATATGGAGTTAGCTTTGCATCGGATTTGCGTAAAAAAAAACGATGCAATTCCGGCGCGAACAGAGTATAAATATGCCCCTTAGTCCTATGATGTGCACAGAAGTTGGATTTTGAGATGGTTCACTGTAATCCCCAGGGATAGTAATGAAAATTTGTGCCAGTTCGAGATATTCTTAGGAATTCTTCGTCCTCCAAGGTTGCTCTTGTGTAAGCTTAGCAGAAAGCTGTATTTGAACATAAACGTTTTCTTCACTTGGAAAATATTTGTATGTCCCGCTGGAGAAATCCCTTCAACTACTCATCCATGAATTTGTTCTGGGATTGGGCGGAGACCATTACACACTTACTCAAGAGGTACACGTACACCGACATTTTTTTAAGTGTTTGTATGAGTGTTA
Source organism: Pleurodeles waltl (assembly GCF_031143425.1). Classification (NCBI taxonomy): domain Eukaryota; kingdom Metazoa; phylum Chordata; class Amphibia; order Caudata; family Salamandridae; genus Pleurodeles; species Pleurodeles waltl. The sequence goes on from NC_090437.1 coordinate 178,833,709, forward strand.
TTGTGGGTGGAAATGCTGTGCAAAAAGTCTGTGAATTGTACCCATCAAAATTACTACTTTCTGCCTATCTTAGGCCCCCACTGACACTTCTCCTTTCATGTTCTTAATCCTAAGTATCTGACAGTGGAGAGTCTGCCATACAAGCATATTTTCTCCATCAGAAATTCTATTTGAAGATATTTTAAGCCCTGCAGATTCTAATATGGGGTGCCCTAAAAATAGGGCATAACTTGGATTTTGGTGCTCATTGAAGCAAAATGTGTAAGTTCCAGTGATTACTGGGCCTTTTACTGTTAAAATTCTGGCAGGTTTCCCCTTACAAAAGTTAACTGCAGTTGTAGATTTTATCACATCATGTAATTACTATATGTAGTAAAGTCAGCACCACTCATACTTCAGACCGCTGCACACACACGAGTTTGCACAGGGTCAGAATGTTCTGGCCTAACGTGGCCTTATTCAGGATGTGGTCAGAGATACCCACTCATTGATTACTTTATTTTTATGCTGAATTAAATGTAGGTGAGCAAAAATGTGTAGAAATCGGATCCAAAAGTCTCACTTTCTAAAGTAGGAAGACACAGTAAAGATAACTATAATTTGTCGTTCATTTGTGTCTTTGGGGCATGCACGAGCAAGGGATATAGCAATGATTTTGGAAAATGGTGTTGTGCGCTATACTCTGATCTGTAACATGCAGCTCAAACAGACCTTCTTTGGAAATTTGAGACAACTTTGAGCTGTAGCAAAGCGGGCCATGAGCATTCTGCACCGCTGCCGATGAAGCGAAGCTCTGCAGGTCACCAGTGGCATCTGGGTGAAGATTTATGCACGTGCTGATGAAGTCTCCTATTTTATTGCTCCTAAAACTGCTGACATTGCTGCAAAACACAAAATGTGTAACAGGTGCACGAGCGCAGCGCGCGATGATTGCATTACGGAGACACATGTCATGAATTCCCCAGCAATCGCCTTTTAATGCGGTTCACCTGCTTTTATGGGCTGCACCTGTAGCTTGTTAGCGGTGTGCTTGGCTGCGATGGGGGGAGATGCTGAGGTTAAAAGCTCGTCTAGCGTATTTCATTTCACTTCTCTTTCATTTCTCTGGTGGGCCCGTTTTTGCCCCGTGCTAAGTTTACGTAGGTTTTTATAATCGTTTCACTCGCTGCGTGTCGCAGGTTTGGGCTAAAACAACTTCGAATGGAATTTATCGGCCCTTTTCTCCTCTGGCAGCCTTTTGACCTGCAGCAAGGTCGCTTGGGAACAGCTGCCCTCTATGCAGTTCACCAACTAGACCCTGTTATGGTTTAAAAAAATAGCTGGAAGGGGGCGAGGGCCTGAAGAAAACAGGGTAAATATCAGTCTATACCTTCGTGTATCAAAACAGTCACTTAAAAAGTAGAAGTGGTGAATTGTCAAGTTACAATACAAGCTTTCACAAAAAAACACTAGTTACTGCCACGAGCCAAGCAGTCGTTATTCGATTTTTTTCTTCTACTGTTTCCCCCAGAGATCTCCAAAAATGTCAAATGCTCGGGTTCTTCAAAACAATTACTGACAGACTCTGTAGTCTGCTGTTGGCTTTATCGTCTGTTAATGGCCCGATTATGGATGTCAACCTAAATTGGGGCATGGGACAGTAAATCTGTTAGCGTCCATTCTGTGAACATCACCCATTACCCTCCCCACTCGCCATGAACCATCGCTGCCTGATGCATGTTCCTTATCTGCACTTTCATTCACGTGCGTTCACACGTGTTCACATTATTAGAATGAAAACACAGACTCACGCAAGTGAAAAAACTATCTTGACTGAGTTAATTGTAGTATCTACTGAAAGCCATGGGAGTGAGTGATTGTTTAATAAGTGATTAATCCACTTGTTTAACATACACCACTTCATATCTTCTCTCCTACTACACAGGTGATAACACCCAGATCACCAAACATCTGATCTTGGCATCTTACCTAATTGCCTCAACAACACCACAAGGTTCATGGAACTCTTAGGTGGCAAATGTACCAGATTTTGGATCAAACACTGATTCTCTCCACCACTGTCAAAAACATGGACTTTATATTTGAAAATGATGGGCCATTGGATGCTCAGATTGCGAAGATAATTGGCACTTGTTTTTATCTACTATCTAATCTGAAAGCTATCCTTCCTCTTTTGTCACTCAAATATACAGTATGGCTAGATCAGGCTATGACCAATGACAAGTAACGTTAGTTAGCAATCCTGGGAGCCATTGGGGGTTGAGGATTAAAGATCATGTCTCTCAGGCAACAAGAGTGCTACAGTGGCCCCTGGTTATGGATCAAATTCAATTTAAACTGACCTGTTGGAAGTTCAGGTGCTATCATCAGCAGAGGCCTGCTTCTGCCAGCCAGCATATTATTCATTATACACCTACACATATTTGATGGAGTCCAAACAATGCACTGTTAGCAGTATTTAGGTGGAACGTGAAATCCATGGATAGAAGACCTTGCTTAATAGCTTTCTCAAAAGCAATTCTTTTCCGTAACAGTTCAGAGACTCTCCCACGACTTCCAGTCTTTTAGGCGGCCCTTAAAATTACCTTTTCCAGATTACCTTGGAAGATTGGTGCCAAAAGACTTTGCCAGAGGTGCTGTGCGCCTTATAAATCCTCTTATTCTCCTAGTATACATTTGACAGATAAAAATAAGACTCTGTTATTAACATTTAGTAAGTTCTGCTGTATGACTGCCTACCTGCCACACACCTTTCATTACATGTACCCAGTCTCATTGGTACATCTACAAGACATGGCCATTTGGAACAGACGAAACATCTCCATCCTTGAAGAAGGACTAAGGGAGGACGATGAACTGTACCAGTTTCTGATGATGGCCATGAGAGCAGCATTAGACTGAGCTTTTAGTAACAAAGACAACTTCACAGATAAGTGCAAGAACTTTAATAATAACAAACTTTAACAGCGTGCACAACCACCAGGGTAAATAAAGTCCGCCACTGTACAGCTCTTCAACGATTTGGAATCCATGATATCGCTACCACAGGACCACACTGCTGGACACGGCATTTCATAAAACACAAACCGAAGACTAACCCTAAGCACAACATTTCTGTAGACATTGCCAGCAGATATCAATTATACATGCAGAGCAAACATTTACAGATCCAACCGATCTTGCTTTGTTTTCAGTGAAATTCTTTTGTATGTTGCACATGAATATGTGCTTTGTTCAAAGGTTTTGGAAGGTTGTGTGCTATGCACAAGGTGCTGTTTACTGTTTGGGTGTAACATAAGTGTCTGGAAGGATAGTGGGCTTCACAACAGGTAGTTCTTTTTTTGGCAAAAAATAAAGTACGATGAGCAGCGGGGCATTCCCAGAGTCATGGCAACGCTAGAAATGTAATTTAAAAAAAAGAATGCCAAGGACTGATTTGGTTAATAAGTCATCTTACTTCTACTTGCTTACCTTACTACCGTGGACTGCATTTTCTGCAATGATGTCAGCCAAGAATCCAGCTTTGAGGTTTAGTCTGGGCTGTTAGGCATCCAAACACATTGCCCTCCTTACGAAAAAGACTGACGGCCTTGCAAATCAGCTGTGAAGCAGGCTGAAACCTCTAAAGATGCTCATGGTGAACATTTAGCCAGGCTTGGCCTAACCAATTCTGAAGCGTCTGCATTTCGCTAGCAGTGTTCTTCAAAATTGACACTGGGATCCAAATACAAGCCGTTCCTAAGCCACCTGGTCAGTTGTTTTTTATGTCTGTAGGATAGTCGTACCTGGCTTTACACAGTGTGCTTGTTTCTACGTAATGGTTGCATTGGCCGGTGGGCCACCTAAAGGTGTCATTGCCAGCAGATTATCTATGACCAGATGTTACATTTACCAGTGATTGCTTGTGGTCTGTTGATGGTCTAGGCTTGTTCCAGGAAAAGTAAACCAGGCTTGATAATGGCTCATTTAAAAAGGCGTGACTGTTGGAAACGTTCTTATTACAAGCCAGTAGCAATGCTACACTGCCTGCATTTTCGGCAGCTGCCGGTCTCACAGCTTCCATTCTTCCCCCCTCAATGACCTCAGTCACAAGAGAAGGGACCCTGGATCTTTAAATATCGGCAGCCTCCTATTCTCATGCTCGGTGATGAGAGACTGGAGCTGAGCCAGGAGCATGACGTGTGTACCAGAGCCTGCCCAGCCACATCCCTGCTCCTCTGACAGAGACTGGATCAGGCTGTGCATGCCGGCAACTGTGCCACAGGTTACTCCTGCAGTGTTCAGCAGAGACAACCAGACGCGACAGGAAGGGCTGATCATGCATCAATTCTCCACCATGTAACATGAGAGGTTTGAAGAAGAACCAGGAGAGAAAAAGGCCAACAGAAAGGCCAGTTTTGAAAACAGAGGAACTGGGATCCTCTTATTAGATGTGATAATGTACCTCAACTGCAGATATAGAAGGATATTGCAAGTCATCTCGGAAATCAATGCACTTATGGTCACGGAACTCCTTGGTACTTTCCAATTCCTTATGATGTACTGTTGGGAATACATTGTTCCTCATATAGTGGTTGAACCCATTAGAATATCTATAACTGTTTAATATCCAGGGATGAGTTCTTGTGGGCACGAGGGGCCGATATAAGTATAATAACAAAAGCCCATTGTGGAAGTAGAATATTAAGGAGTCCGTTCAATGTTTTGATCTAAACCACAGAACAAACTGAGATTTTACAATGTGGACAACGAAGAGTGCAACTGGAATAGAAAATGGGCGTGTCTGAATAAGGTGGATCACATAACATTCCTCTCCTGGCATGATGGTGCCCCTATCACTATTAATTGCAATCCTTGCTTATTTTTGTAAGGAATTTAGGACAAAAAAAACTGGTACTCTATCGGAGATAGTTGAGACAAGAACACAAGCCATTGTCCAAAGTCAGAAATCTTTGCTTCTAGCTTAAATTCCAAACTATCGTTTTAGTCACGGTTAGATCAAGTGATAGAATGAGCCTACTGCCACATGAATAATTCATTAGTTATTTTATCACTTTTTCAGAACTCTCATTAGAAATCTTAACACAGATGAAAGGGAAATTTTGCCTAGGACTTTAAAGTAGTCTGCGCGGACCTTCCAGTAAACCTCCTCAGTAGATTGGGAACTGGCAGAAAAAGCTGTCTCATGTAATAAAGACATCTAGGACTCTTGGTGTTTTCTTTACGCAGCACAAAATTAAAATTATGCAATTGATTTCTGTCTCAAATCCATAGCAAATGTCTATTGTCACCCAAAATCACAGGAGTGCTTTGAGGTCGGCGTGTCATGTCCCTCGAGTATTACAAGCAGGAAAACAAATCACATTGGAAGCACACATTAGCCAGCGTTTGGGACTACCCTAAAACACGAGTTCTCTCGGCCCTCTGTTCTACTAACAAATACAATATTTTTGAAATAAATGTAAGGAAACTGGAGTGAATCATGTTAGTCTCACCGTAAAGATGTTACTCTCTAATATCTCGATTATTGTTTGTTCTGTTAGGCGAACTAGAGATAATGGATTAGATGTGTCGGTTTTATGCCCAGGGCTATGTGTTTATTGTGTTCAGTCAGAACTGTTTTTTGTGAAGCTTGTGGAAGCTTATTTAGAAAGTGACTCCAGATTTAAGATAGTGCAAACAATATTATTAATCTAATCTAAACAGTCCCCGGAAACCCAGCCCATGCAGGAACTGTGTGTAAAAGACACTTCTGCTGCACCTCCTGGGCCTCTTTCTCACCTGTCTGCGCTGTCCACTACAGAACAGCCATCTTTGAATGATGCTGCTTCCAGTACCGAGTGGTAGCCCGGTTACCATATCTCGCACTACATCATCAAGGAAAAGTTACACCAGAGGCCCTGCAAGCAGTTAAAATGACGTAAAACCCCTTTAACGAATTTTAATGAAACATTCATATTTCGTACAACTAATGTGTCAAAGTTAAAACTAACTCCAGTACCTGGATTTTGCAACTATGTATTGTTCTTTATGGCATCTGTTTTCTGTAAGCCTGTCCTGTGAGGAGATGCCAAAGTAGGCCTTGTTTAGGTGCTATACTACTTCTGTAAGGCACACTGATGACCAGTAGTACAGAGATGAGTTCCTAAGGCAAACTAGGCTGACTCGTACCGTTTATAAAATACAGTACTGTAGTGCATTTCATCAGGCCTGATTCCTGAATGCCTCTGCTTAACAAAGTACTGTAGCCTACTCTGATGTGTTTTGAAACAGCACAGTGTATGCTCTGTACATTCTTCAAAAATACAGATGATACTGAACCATGGTTTGAAATACCTATTGTAAGAAATTGTTATTAGTTGTGAAGAGTATGATTCCTTCCCAAGTAGTAAGTCCACAACTTTCTCTTTGCTGGGAACCAAGTACCCCATTGTAGTACTTTACCCTCTCAAGGTAACGAAGCGGAGCAGTCCAAGGCCTACTTAGGGGAGGTGGTGTGGACTAGTACGTCCAGCTCACTGGCATGCAACAACACTCAATAGGCCATTGTCCAGTTAGTGTGTTTTCTTATAAAAAGATAAAGTACTTTATTTGTCCGACTCAACTAAATAACTCACAATAAATTAAAAATATCTACAAACAGGCAGTTGGAAATACCTTTGCTGACACCTTTGAACAATTGGCACTCCAGCAAACCATAACCATAAATCACAGTCCTCCTACCCATATGCATAGACAAAATACCATAGGGTGCAGTTATAAAGAAGTCATGTCTACTGGCTTTGTTAGGGTGTCATCGCATTAGTAAAAGCAGAAACACGTTATAATACACATTTGAAATCAATGGGGATAGTACCAGCATTCATTACTCTTGACTGTCATATACAATCTTCCATTGCCAATCATAATCAATTAACTCCCAGGCACTTATTTCAGCCTTTACTGTGCTGTCACTATAGATAGAGGACCAACCAGCAGAACACCCTGCACTCCAGAGCCTGTGTGCAAAAGCACTAGTTCAATGTGTGTTTTAAAATCAATTAAAACCTTTTCTGGGGTGATAACGCTGAGGATTCTGGGGCACCCCTTTTTCCTCCAAAGTGAATATTTTATTAGTAAGCAGTTTTCTAAATCTGCGGCCTCATGCCACATCTTTTTTAAAATCCTCATGCTGTGCCCATTCCGACACCAGGTGCTACAGAGGTTGGGGGCTGCAGTGGGTGCAACCCCCAGGGTTGTTTTCAGCCTCGGACGTGGAGCATTGCCATCTCAATTTCCTGCTCGGTCTCTCCGTGGGACCGAGCTTGTAATAGTGATTTGTCTGGCCTCTAAGGCCGGTTCACATAATTTTGGTCTCATTTTGCTCCAGGAAACTAGCTATAGTGTCCTGGAGCATTTCCATCACGTCAATTGGCCTCTAAATTTGCTTTTCATTGAGGAGCTTGATTTTTAAGGCTGCCTTCATCAGATCTGTCCTTTTTGTGTCCTCCTGTTGCTATCTCTGTCTGGGGGGGATTCCTCCACACCCACTCTGCAGAACATCATCCCTGCTGGACTCCTCTAACCCCATGACTTTAGATGTCTTGCAGGGAACCTGTTTGCCAGCAGTAATCAGGGGCCAGTCCACAGATGTACCAGGGGAAACCTCCAGGGTCTCCCACCACATTCATTCCACCCACTGTTCCTCAGGGGATATATGCAGGCCAGCTCCACATGCCCATTAGGAACCCATCCTAGTCTTGGAAGTTTCAGAATACCAAAGTTTATCCTTGCTGTATCCTTGCAGAGGTGCAGTGGTCTTCTTCCTTTCAGCTCGGCATTATACTGGCATCACAGGCCCAGGTCTAGTGTCTTCATCAGTGTCTCTCCCTCATGCAGGGGTTATTAAGTATGGTGGAAAGTTCTGGAAAGTAGGTACCTTTACCCAATCCTGGTGTGCCACATCATCAGTCCACCCATGGCCCAACCCTCCCGCACAGTATTCTGGGACATTTCCGCATTGCGCCTTCAAGTGGTCTATCGAAATACCTTCCCTGAGAACTTCAGTCCCGCCTCAACTTACACAGCTTGCACAAACTTCAAGGGAGAGTCTCCTGTGTTTGGCACCAGAGGTCTGGCCTTCCTCCTTTGTTTCCATGCCCATGGGCTTTCTTGTCCAGGCCAGGTGCAATGTGGACACATGCATATTTCCTCCCCACGCCTTCCTTTCCCAGGAACTGTGGTGTTGGAAATTTGCCATTTCTGCAGCATCCAGGGCCTGCCTGAAAGATAAATGTCACCAGTGGACTGCAGCCCTCATTGTGCCACCCACTGCATTTACAATGCAAACATGCTGTAGGGCTGTCACTACTAACCTGGCTGTGCAAGCTGAAACTGCAAATTGATCTATCAAAATAACCCCTTTTGCTAGGCCTAAACCCTCCTTTTAAGTCACCCCTAAGTAGGCCTTACTGTCTATTAAGGCAGGATGCATGGTAGTTAAGAGTACGACACATAAAAGTTTAACGTTAAATGTGTCCTTACAGGGAAAAGGTCAAAAATTATATTTTCAGAGTAGCAGGGTTAACTGTTCAATAGAAAACCATTGGGACACAATATTACATTTAGTTAATGTTATTCTCACCTAGAAAACAGCTAGAGAAATTTCCAAGCCCTCGCTTTAATAGTTGAACAAAATCCTATTTAATTGTAGAGTCAAATTCTGTTTAACTACTACAGAAAAGGTACCTTATAGATGTTGTCTTTTGCCTTCCTAAAGCTTCTGAGACCTTTCAGTGCCTTCCAACTGTTACCTGGCCTGTGGGGAGGTGTGAACTACCAATAGCAAATAATAGATTGACCTGAATGGGCAGAGATGTCCCACCCGAACCTGATAGAATCTGCTGGGGAGGCTACATTTTGATATTAAAGTGCCAAGCCCTGCTTGAAAGTCAAACCCTGCTTGACAGGTCTACTGTCTTTGTTTCATACAAGACTTGGAGCATACTTCAAAGAAGCCCCTCAAGTCACAGGCACATGTTAGCTACACTTAGGCAAGGACCTTCTTTTATCCTGCAAGTCAGTCAGGCCCTAATCACTGTGGGACTCTCTTTGACATTACAGTGTCACAGCCTGTTAGACAGGTATGTTAGGTTTACATATAACATTTGGGCACACTTTAAAGGAGGGAAATAGGATGCCAAAGCTCTTTGTGTGAATCCACTGTCTTGCTGCTGAAAGCCCAGCTTTGATTTGACCAGACTTTTGCCGGTAAGTTTTTTTGTGGTTACAGGGACTGCCTAAAACTGCATTTTAGTGTTAGATGTGGGAGGACGCCTAGTGCACCCTCCCTCTCCTCCCCCCCCCTCACACACAGCCCTCAGCGCCCCAACCTTAGTGTGGCAGAAGACTTAGGCAATCTTGAAATTGTACAGAGTGGGCATGGTTAGATCAGGAACATTCACCTCATTGGTTAGGACATCCCTAGGGGTCATTCCCACCCACTTGCTCGTGGCAGGCCTGCAAAGCTGCACCTGCTGTCCCTCTTGTATCCAGGACAAAGAAGTGGGCTCCAAGGGTCATAAGACTGACCTCTTGTTAAGGCTACAGGGATACACAAGCTATGAGACCTTTTCCAGCAACTCTCCAGCTGACCAGTGGCAACTGGACCTCGACTGGGCTCTTATGTTGGACTCTGCTTGCCACTCTGATAGAGTATCCAACTTGCACCCCACTGCGGTCAGTGTTAAATTGCACCTAGGTCCTGCTCTTTTCTGACCTTTGGCCATCATTGCCATCTTGTGCTTCTTGGTGCTATTTCTATTTAAACTTTAAACATTCATATCTGAGGTTCCCATTATTAGTTTTTTGTCATTTTTGTGTCAGTTTGTTTATTAAATTGTACTCTATTTCTCTAATTCCTTTAGGGGGTTTTATTGTTTTGCATTTTAACTTCATTTCTGTTTCAGTACTGCATAAATACTTTATACACTGCCTCTAACTTAAGTCTGTCTGCCCTGTGCCATAGCTGTGAGGGGGTTGAGCTCAAGTTTATTTAGTGACTTAAGTGGTTCATCAGCTAAGAATTGTGATAATTATTTGAAGTGGGTTTTCACCTGCCCCAATCAATGCTCCAGTTTCTTACTGTTGAATAGATGTGGGGAGGCCGTTGAGCCACCTGGTGGTCAGAAGAGTAATTAACTTGGCACAGTAGGGGGAACAGAAATCTTGAATCTGATTATGATGGAGTGAGGTAAATATGATAATTCTCAAAGTGCCATGAGGAGTACAGTTATCACAAAAGTGACAATGCACTTGGGGTACGTGGTTGCACTAATATTCATACAAGACTTATTACTCCAGGCCTAAGTGTGTTAAAACTGTGCAGTGGTGCAGATTTTACCCATAAAGTATGAGTCGGTAAGCACACTTCCTTTCGGTAAGGACTACAGACCCAAACTATGAATGCCCACTCACATTATAAGGCCTACACCAGATCAGCAACCTGTGCTCTGACACTGGGCTGTGCTAGTCGATATCTCACAGGCTAAGCCTGCACCTGTGTGCACATGGGTGTCTTACATTATCTGCACAGCAGCAGCCTTATCTCAAAAGGCAGACTCTGGCGGTTAGCACTCTTAATCCATTTCCACAAAATTTACTATGAATAATCCTCAGTTAGTGAGAGCCACTCAGAGTAAAACTCAAGAAAAAGGCAGCTAGTTAGCAAAAAATCCAGGGGGATTAAAAGAGCAGGACACATTTCCTACATCTATAAATACAGGAATTTTGACTGGATGGTTAGCTTGCAGTTTGTTTGTTTGTTTTTCTACCTAATTTATTAAAGAGCACATATGATACCAAATAATCAACCATAAATAGCAAGTTATCAAAAATGTCCACACGTATGATAAGTTTAGCATGTGCAACATGCTCTGTGTTGCATGGAATATATTATGATGTTCAGTGAAAAAGATTACCATCAGTATTTCCTTTTCTGTTCATGTGTTTGTTACATTGGACACTCCTGGTTTACAACTATTGCCCTTTTAATGATAGGTTATTCAATTGCTTTGTGTCGTCATCCACAACATATTTATCAGTGGTTGCGTTTACACGCCTTGTAATGGAGAACTTTACTCCTATTTGTTTAACCTAAGTAAGTAAGGACTGCAGCTCCCAGAATACACATGGTTCCTACATCAAAGCTCAAGACTGAAATGTGATGCACTTAGCGAAAAGAAGTCAGACTCTGATGGGGCATCCTTCTGGTGATCTTTATGTTACTCTTCACATTCAAAATATTTCGATGTATAATTTCCGAAAGCAGTCTCTGCGCTTCGTCGGAAGGTCCTACTGCAGTGTAAAACAATCCACTCACAGAAGACAAATGCCACAATAACCACCCGGTTTACACACTTGTCCTGCTGCTTTACTTGAAGTGAGACAGTAAAATGAACCAGCGGTAGGTCTTTGCGCTGTGGCCACTTAATAGTTATGTTCCAGGGTTTATAAATGAACCTTAAATTGCCCGAGTTGATTTTTTAACATTTACTTGCTGAGTAATTATGTCAGCATCTGTGTGGTCTTAGACTCAAGATCATCTAATTCCTACTACACTATGGTTCTCAGTGAGGGCTAGGGACCACAAAAAGGATTTACTTCGGACTCAGCTTGTAGATCTGCTTTTTATACGTCTGAGTTTTGTGTGGCTAATCCAAGCAGCTCAGTGCAGCATAGAATCAAACGATATTTCAGAGTGCTTTAGTATGCTGCTAAGCTGCTATTCATCAGCGCTACTTAGGCCTTGGAAGCCAGCCCGCGGAGATCTAGAAGGTTAGGTTTGTCAGTGACTTGTAATAATTCAAACGATCTAAACAAAAGGTATTTTTGAGTGGGCAAATACCTGGGAGTGATCCTAGAAACACACAGGTTCCATTTTGACAAGTGCACCTGGATCAGCATTTCTAGATTGGCATTTCTGGATTGGCACTTGCTTGTACACCACGCACTGCTGTTTTTGGACGACGAGTTAAAAGTCAGCAGTTAGACTAGTTCAAATGTAAGTACTGACGTTTTGATACACGCTTGTTAGGTTTGTGCAATGCAATGCCTGCTCTTTTAGTCCCGCTATTTGTACTGGTACTTCTGACAAAGAAGCTGACCTGTACACTGGCTCTGGTTTGCTGGTGCTCGCCAAGCAGTGCTTAATTTGTGCCGGTGTTTGCAGGCGGTGGGAACCGTCACTTAGTTTTAGGGACCAGGACTTATTTTTCATCAGACCCAGAACAAGAGAGATAAAGGTAGATAAGGGAAAAAGAGGGATGAGGAGTGCATGAATATTAAAACAGTGACAATGTTGAGAAAAGAGCTGTAAAAGAAACAGTAAGATAAGGAGAGGGGAAGTGTATGGTGGTGGCCGAAAGAGGTGTGAGGTAGAAGGAAAACGTGGCAGCCTTTGTATTCCACAATTCCACCATTCAACAGAGCTAGGGGTGAGCTTCTAGGAAAAAGCTTGGTCCCCCACACTTTTTTTTCACAAATTGAGCACTGGATAACCTGATAAAATATCATATTTGACAACCTTTTTAATGGTGCTAAAAGGTAAAAATTGACTTTTTGATGACTTCAAACTGTGCCGGTATTCATTCACCCCTGATTGAATTTTGTGACATGTTTGCTTTGTAAACCAAAGGACTTTTTCTGGACAGAACGACCATTAAACACCACTTGAGAGTTATGAGCTTAGGACTTCAAGAAATTGCACTTTGATACTAAGCGCAGGCGGTGACAGATGAGATCCCGGTGACACTTCGCAGATGACCAGTGATTTTGATGCATTTAAAGCAAAGATGTTTTTCTGCAACACACCCTTGAATTCCTATTACTCAGAAAAAAATGGAAAGCATTTGCCTGCTTGGGCAGACACCCAATCCACTTCCCTAATCCCAAAGACTGAGTAATCAAGGCCCCTGAAGGTTGGAGAGAGATCCTGTAACAGCATCAGTTCTGCTGCACCACTGTCAAGAGTTTAGAGAATAGAAGACTGGACAGCCAACAATGGCACTTCATTCCTTGTAACAAGACAAAAACCCAACTGGTAATTTGTCAGTATGCACTTTTATTCAACAAAGCTTAAACCTGTTTAGTAGGTGCCTGCTCCGGTATTTAGAATGACATTACACCAACATGTCAAGTTTTTGTACACGAATCTGCACTTGCATCACTTCCAAAATATCGACGATCAACATGTTGTGAGGGTAAAAGATGTAGAGTACATTTCCCTGTGTGTGTTTACCCTGCCAATATGGTGGAATGAGACATTCTATAGCCAGCGTATGTGCAGGTCGATACTACAGACCTTGATAGTTTAATATGCAACTATTTGTAACAATAGTATGATATCAAAGATAAGGCAATATAAATCTGTTAAATCTAAAGGTGTCTTTGAATCCAATATTGGGCTTGTGCCGAAGAAGCAATTTATGAACTATGTAACACAGTTCATTAACACATTTCTGAATTGTGTTTGATCTAAGTGCAATGCCTTCGTAATAAATTAGATTACGGATTCTAATAATAGTTCTGATTATATCTTTTCTGATTTTGAGAATTTCAGGTCATTAAGGTGAACTGGTCTGGGGCTCAACCTGTTTGTTCACTGGTTATCTCATGTGATGCTGACCTTGACTTTATCTTCCCACAAAAGAATGTTTGTATTTTATTATACCAAGTGTTTAAGTGACTTACTCCACCTCAGCGTTAATGGAAATTGTCTAATTTTCAAGGAAATTGTCTAGCAATCATAACACTTTAATCAGCTCTTTGTCTTCTTCCAATATTTTTCGGTCAAAGAAAGCCTTCTTTACTGCTAAATTGTTCACTCGGTCACTTTTTTGCCAATGATATTGGCTTTTTAGGATTCTTGACAATTCTATCTTATTTTTTAGAAATAGTGTGGCCATTAAATGAGCTAGCTTGGCGCTAATCAAGTAAAATGTTATTTTAGCATGATCTAACTAATCTATATAAATGCACCTGTCCAGATATGTTCATTTTCTTGTGTTGGCGGTCTAGAATGTTGACTAAACTTTAGTTATTCTAAAATTTTAAAATAGTGTTATGGGAAAATACATGAACTTTTGCTGATTTTTATTTAGATTTATTTTAAAAGTTGTTATTGAGGCATTTCGTCTACAGAGGGTTCAAGCATGTACTTGTAGAAGTTCAAAATATAATTGCCTTGAAAACCTACTTGAACATTACAAACTTCCTTCATACTTAATTGGTTCCACCTGTCATTTCTTACCCTCGGGTTCTCTACTTTTCTTTTTTTTAGAAAGATGATGTAGAGTCATACGAATTTAATCAAGTAAAATGTTATTGTAGCCTGGTCAAACTCGTCTATTCACTAATGGCAGTCCAAATATGGTATTTTTCGTGTGTTGACATTGTAAATAGTTAACTAAACTTTAGTTGTTCTAATGTTTACCATAAACATTGGGGCATATTTATACTCCGTTTGCGCCGAATTTGCGTCGTTTTTTTCGAAGCAAATTCGACGCAAAACTAACTCCATATTTATACTTTGCCGTTAGATGCGTCTAGCGCCAAAGTTCATGGAGTTAGCGTCATTATTTTGCGTGAACACCTTCCTTGCGTTAATGATATGCAAGGTAGGCGTTCACGTCTTAAAAAATGACTGCGATGCATATGTGTCGTATTTATACTCCTGGGCAAAAATTATGCCCGGGAGTGGGCGGGACTAAAAAACCTGCATTTGCGCCGGATTTTAGCGCCTGGGTCAGGGCAGGCGTTAAGGGACCTGTGGGCTCAGAATGAGCCCAGAGGTGCCCTCCCAAGCCCCCAGGGACACCCCCTGCCACCCTTGCCCACCCCAGGAGGACACCCAAGGATGGAGGGACCCATCCCAGGGAAGAAAAGGTAAGTTGTGGTAAGTATTTTTTTTTATTTTTTTTTTTGGCATAGGTGGGCCTGATTTGTGCCCCCCTACATGCCACTATGCCCAATGACCATGCCCAGGGGACAGAAGTCCCCTGGGCATGGCCATTGGGCAAGGGGGCATGACTCCTGTCTTTGCTAAGACAGGAGTCATGTTAATGGCGTCTGGGCGCCAAAAAAAAATGGCGCAAATCGGGTTAAGACGATTTTTTTGCCTCAGCCTGACTTGCCCCATTTTTGGACGCCCAAATGCCATTTTTCCCTATGCCGGCGCTGCCTGGTGTACATGTTTTTTTTTCACGCACACCAGGCAGCGCCGGTCGGCTAACGCCGGCTAACGCCATTCAATAAATACAGCGCCCGCATGGCGCTTCATAATGGCGTTAGCCGGCGCTAATTTTTTTGGCGCAAAACTGCGTTAGCGCAGTTTTGCGACAAAAAGTATAAATATGGCCCTGCATCTTTGCATCATAGATATATTGGAATAGTATATCACAATCTACCTCCTTAAAATTTATTTCATCCATAATTGATGGGAGCAATTGATTGAGGCCATATGTTCTAAGGTTGAAGGAACTATCTACTTGGAATTCACCACTATCAGAATAATAATATAGCTGAGAATTAATAATCATTTTGTGGCTATATAATTGAATGACCATGATTTGTTAGAATGTGACCTTTCAGAGTAGTCGATTATGTATTTTGTCTCGCAACACATCTTTGTCTTAGAACAAGCATAAATGTCCTTCATCCCTTAGGTTGTGGCCTGCTCAGTATTCCAGGAATGTTTATAGTGCATTGAGTGCCTCACATATCACATATTGTTAGGTCTAGTGTTAGTCAATACTTTTGATTTTTCAAAATTCATATGTATATACTTAAGAGCTATATTCATTCATTGGTCTGTTATAGTCATTCACATTTTCTTCTGCCCATTATAGAATACAGCAAAAGGGAATGGGTCAACCCACTTCAGCTACTGACAAATCTCACTGTGAATGACACCATTCATCCCTTTCTCGACGAGCAAATCCATCCACAAAGTAGTCCCTTCATTGCCACAGACTATTATGGAAATGTGTGCTTTTTGTTACCAGAAAAATATTTTCATATTTAGCTACTGCTTTTTTTGATGGCAAGGGCACAGCAGCTTCCTCATCAAGAAGATTTTGTAGAAAAAAAACCTGATAAAACAAACCAAGCATTGACAAAGCCAAAAGGCTGGCAGCGAACACCAGACCTATTGGCACAGCCACTCATTGTTTACCTCTATGGTGAAAGACTCTGTAAGAGAGTGTAGTGTGTGGCACCGAGGTGCCCCTCTCCCTCCAAGACAGATGGAACAGCAGTCCTATTTGGGCTGTTTTACTGCTGTATGAGTGCTGTGTGGTGGAGCAAGAGGGCCTATTCATATGCAGTAGGACCAGTGCTTAATTTGTAAATAAAAACGTGCAGGTGCTCAAAGCCCTCCTGTTAAATCCGCGGCTGTTGCAATTAAATTTGGGAACACTGAAACTGAGGCAGCGTAATCCTGAAGCCATCTCGGGCCTCTTCAATCCATATAAAGCTACTCCCTGCCCTTTCAGCTCACCTTTGCAGCTTTCGGCTTTCTACCTTTGTGACGCTTTTTCGTTTTTCTCTTCCTCCGTCTTTCCCATATGTGTCTTTCGCCCACAGCAAATGCGTGACGCAGAAGAACAAGCCCCGGCCCCTCAAAAATAAGTGCTGGTGCTCAGCACCGGAAACAACAAGCACAAATTAAGCACTGAGTAGGACTCGTTGTAGGTCCCCCATCAGAAATTGTGCCCAGCAGCTAGTCTTGTGTTTGGAAATGCGTGTCCAGCTTTCTGTGGTGGTGTATGTTAGCGCTGGGATACATTGGGCAGTATCTTGATACTCCATGGTAGTTCTCTGTGGCTGCCTTTCACACTTTACTGCCTTTTAGTTTTTTTTTTAAATGGTCCTCATGGTTTTCCCCAAGTTTCCATCGGTTGAGAAAGCTGAACTTTAATGCATGTGCTAAATGTAAGTGTTTCTGTTTTATTGTATAATTTAGACAGATGGAAAGTCACCAAACCAGGATTGTGTCTTTTCTTTAGTAAGAGACAAAGTTATTATTATAAATGCACTTAAATTCGATCGACAGTATGACTGAAAGGTCAGTTAACTCTGCAGCTAGGCACTGCCGCGGTTAACTCAACATGTTAAAGACAGGTCGCAACTCCTATCGAATTTCATCCTGTTTCTTCTGTCGGCAAGCACCGCATGGTTTCTGAAAAGCTGTTTTGCATCTTGCAGATGAGAATATGAAACTGAGGTAACTCCAGCTGTATTTTTGTTTTTAGCAAAACGTTCAAAGGAAGGCCAGTATTCCCAGGTGAGGCAACAAGCACTGAGTATGAACGCTTTTGCAGCGCAGATTCATTTTACAGATTAGTTCGCTTACAAATGTAATTAAAAAAATGAATGACACCCCATCTACTTGCTTTAATCATATGTTACAGTTAAGCTCACCATTGCAAAACTGCACTGGGCTGTCATTCGTTGTGGTTTAAAGCCACCCTGCCCTCTTATCTGCGTTTGCGCTTTTGTTGTGTTTGAGTTATGCCTGTGCTGCCGTGCAGGCCGCTGCCAGAAACTGTCTCTCTGGGTCGGATAGCATCTGTTTTACAGATACGGAGGTGCGCTGCTTTGTTTGACTACCGGGGCCCCCGTGTGTTTCTGTCAGACGTAACATGATCTGCAGGTGGCAAACAAGGCCGAGCGATCTACAACAAAAATAAATTGAATGTCATTGAAAATATTTCCCGAAGTAATGCGTTTTAAGCCTGCAGTCCTTCAGAGCTGAGCCCCCCTGCTGGCTCGGGGGTGAGCCGGGGAGCGAGGGAGGACGCTTGCACCTGTGATGTCTGTGCATAAGCACAGCGCCTCGGCAGTGATTTAGGACTTGCCGACCAGGCACTGTCTTTCTCTGCCTTCCTGTTCCTTCTTCGAGCTTGACGTACTCATTGTCTTAATTTCCCAGTGCCGCCGCTGGACTGCTCTCGGATCCCGAGTCACAAAAATAGCATTTGGGCCAAAGATCATCCCGGCTGTGTATCTGTGCCTACTATCCGCAGGAACGAGAATGTAAGATTTCTTCCAAGTCACAGAAAATGCCTAGAACTTTGCAAAGCAACATTACATTGAAGTCCGTTCACGTACTCTCCTGCTCACGTTTTCAGATTTATCACATTTCGGAATTCCTAAATATTCCCAGTGGTGAACTTGGAAAACTGCAATAACCTGCAGTAGTCTCAGCGTTCTCGATCTACCCTTGAAAATGTCATATTAAGTCTGCTACTCCCCAACACGGAGATGTATCTGCAGGACACCAATCCGCATTGGGAAAAGGAACCCACCGTTCAATCTAACATTTTTTTATTTCTATTTCCTTTTTCTAGGCCCTCACGAAGTTGATGGTGTTCCTTTCTGCCTTATATCCCGGAAGTCGAGGTACTCCAGTCCTTCGCTGAAGTAAATCTGTGACCACTTTTAGGGTGGGAAAGGGTCAGAGATGAGTTTGTGAAAGTCCTTAAACTCACAAGGCAAACTACGCCTTGACTCCTCACCTCACGCGTGGGATTTACTACTGTACTTGTACACAGTTATGGCATCCAAGTACAAAGTATTATAACCATTATGCCTGCCCTATGAACACCTAATAAGTGTACATTGATACATTTTCAGCTGTAATCCCAGAGTTATGAATACAAATGGCTTTCTGAATCAGCCAATACTCGTCCCAAAGAGAAAATGTGGCATAGACAATTTTATGCTTTGGATAAATCCATGCTGAGAATATGGTATGCGTAATAGTAGACATGGCTTTTTTTGGCTTTGTGAATTTGAATACGAAAGGGCAAGTTTTGAACATGCTTCACCATCACCTACTTCAGTTTGTTTAGGAAAAAACAATCAAATCGAAGACAGAGTGGGTGCCATTAATGTCACATACTTTTGTTCTTGTCTCATTATTGCGAACAATCAGCATTCCTAGTACAACACAACAGAGAAATGCATTTTTTCCTGTTTTGTGTTGCATCAGGCTATGGGTGGGTGCCAGTTTCAATATTTGCTTATCGATTAGCAACAATTTAATTTGCTGAAGCTGTATCGGATTAGTGTTTTATAGAAATGTACTGTACCCTTTAGTGATCTGTGAGTGAGTGTTGGAGATGGCCCTTTCTGTAAAGTTATCCCCAAACATTTTGCCTTTCTCCTCTTATTTTTCTGACCCCTTTTTTGTTTGCTTTAGGACTCTGGCCACTGTACCATTGCTAGTCATTGCTAAAGTGCATGTGCTCTCTCCCCTACAACTTGGTAGTTTTGACTTACACCTGTTTGGCTTATTTAATTTACTTGTAAGTCCTGTGTAAAGTGGCATAACCTTTACCCAGGGCCTGTAACTTAAATGCTACTAGTGGGCCTGCAGTGCAGCTTGCGTACCATAGAAGTAGCCTTTCAAACCTGTCTCCGGCCTGCCACTGCAGAGCCTGCGTGCACAGTTTACTGCCACCCTGACTTGGCAAGTCAAACTACTTGCCAAGGCCTAAAATCCCTTTTTGGTACATCGGAGGCACCCCTAAAGTAGATCCTAGATAGCCTTATGAGCAGGGTGCTGTGTATATAAAAGTTAGGACATATGTCTTTATGTACTTCATGTCCTAGTAGCGTCAAACAGCCTATTTAGTTTCTCACTACTGTGAGTGCTGCTTCTCTCATAGGATTGCATTGGAAATGCCCTGACGTATGTCTAAGCCGTATCTTCTGATCTATGAGGAACAGCGTGGGCATGTTCAGTATGTCTGTAATGGTAGTGAAAAATCCTGCTTACTGGTGTAGGTTGATTTTATATTACTATTTTAGAAATGCCACTTCTAGGAAGTGGGAATTTCTCTGTGCTTATAACTCTAGTGCTTTTGCAGCCTGATTCTATTCTTCGTCTGGGGCAGAGTGACAGCTCCACTTTCCAGACAGCCATCACACAAGAGGGGCTGGGTGTGACAGAAGAAACATCTTCACACTGATAGTTGTCCTGGGCTGGGGAGAGGGAGGGTCGTTAACACCTTACACGTCAATAGGCTGTGTGCTGTCCTCACACAATGGACTGATTACCCCCTACTGATGTTGGGGCTGGGTGTGACAGAAGAAACATCTTCACACTGATAGTTTTCCTGGGCTGGGGAGAGGGAGGGTCGTTAACACCTTACATGTCAATAGGCTGTGTGCTGTCCTCACACAATGGACTGATTACCCCCTACTGATGTCTGCAGACAGGACTGGGTTGAAAGGGTGCTGTCCATGGCTTGAAAGGACTCCTTTGAAGTTATCCCCTGAACAAAGGTATTTTTGAGTATAAGTAGAAGGGGCTCTACCCATATTTTTAGAGCGCTTTTGGAACTGGGACTGAATGTCTGCCAGAGGGACTGCTGGATGCTCAAAGATCTGGACTGCTCTTCTTTTGTTGCCCTGCTGCCTGGTGTCTACTAGGTGTCCCAAAGGACTCATCTGGATTGTGTTTCTGTATGTTGCCCTGTTGCCAGCTGCCCCCTGACTCTGTGGGACCCCGGACCCTGTGGAACTGCCAGTAGGAACTGCCACTGTTGGCCCTGGTGTGCTGGCCTATCTGGCCTTTATTGCCCCTCAAGTGTTCTTTAAGGGGCCAACACAGAGTATATGTCCTTGGGCCTCTCCCTCCCCACCTTGTGTGTCCCTTGTTCATTTCAACCAATGCAGGACAAAACCTGGGATCCTTTCCCTGAGTTTTGGGATGCTGGGAAGAGTGTTTTCTGAGCCTTGCGCCCCGAATGACTGTAGACAGAGCACAGGCTGGAAGGAAGGAGGTCCCCATATGAGACTGTCATTGCTGCGCTCCATGGGTTCACTGAACGCTGCTGGGTGTTGTGTCTTTTTTTTTAATTTGACATTATTGGACGCAGGGCCATGTCTGTGCTAGTCGAGGAGAGGTGAGCCTCTCCCAATTGGGACACGCTGCCTGGGGCAACAACACCATCTGCTAAGGATCCCCCTAACTGGGCCCGGCTTCCCCTGCACAGTGAGAGTAATTCATGATGCCTGGAGTGTGCCGGCTCAGAGGGATCGAGCACAGCATACTCAATTGTTTTCCTGGTTGTCCCGGGCCTGCAATGCGGGCCCCGCGGCTCCCTGGAGGAGGCCTGCTGACATGCCTGTAGTCATCAGAGCCAACCCTGAGGGGTGCTGCTCAGGAGTGAGCAGCCGCCCTGCATGTATTTGGGCAACAACCTATGTGACTTCCCACAAAGCGAGGGACTCAGTGAGATACCCCATTTCTAACAGTGAGTGAGTGACTGAAAGGCAAATTTAGATAGTTGCCAAGGCATAACCAGTTCTGTAAATAATTTATATCTTGATGGTATGTTTACTCTGTCGCAACACAGAGTATGGGCTGTTGAAGGCAGACCTGTAAATTCTGCCGACTGATTAAGATGGGTGGAATTAGAGATCAGATTTCACTGCTGGTCACCACCAGCAAAGCACTGGTGGCAAGTGGTAGTGAATATTGCGAAATGCTCCCCTTGTCATTGCTTCAGGAGTTTCTTTTTGAAAATAAAGAAACATAGTTTGGCACAGGGCTCCATCATGTTGACGGAGTCCTGCACTAAACTGTAAACAGCTTTGACACTAACCACCATCACTGTGGTTCCTGACAAAGCTTTAGAAATGACCGCCAGCTCATGACCGAGAAATATATATATATATATATATATATATATCTGTATATATATATATATCTTCACACCAATTTGACAATTAAGTCGAAAATGCGGCACTCACAGGATTAAGTCAGACTTCTTTTATTCCATAACAGGACCCCAAACAAACGAGCACCAACGCGTTTCAACCTTCCCGGTCTTGATCACAGTGGTTATCCAATCCATTGCAAGCACTATTTATACTGTTCCTCTAAGCCATGCCCTGATGTGGCATTCTGGGATATGTAGTCTTTATAGTGTATACTGTTTCTGAAAACACCACCATGCCCATTTAACACCCCAATGTGTACTGCACAAAAAAGACTAAAAATAATAAAAAATAACAAACCTAGTGCACATAAAGGATAATAAAACAATACACAACGAACATAACAATAGCTACTCTACTTGTCATTAGAATTTGTTAATATATTACACTAGCCACATTATTTGCATTTCCAACTTAGCAATATCCGTTACCATTATTCAGTTTTACAACTTATATTTCCTAATTTATCTGTGGGGATCCACCTCCCAATTCTTTTTTATTAAAACTATTTCACTTATTTCAATTAATATGCTTCATTGTTTTTTTATTGAGAGCTAGTCCGTTTTATGCAACCAAGTTTAGAGATGGCAATACACTTCCTTGTCACTGTTAATCCCATACGGCATCTTAGTCTTCAACCTAATGATGTATCTGGACTCCAAACGTCGTAATCTCTGAACCCTATCGCCACCCCGTTCATGCTTTTGTATTGTTGCAACACCATAATACGTCATGGACAACCAATCAAGTTCTGAGTGAGTTTTTAAGTGTTTAGTAATTGCATACATAGTATCCTCGTTTCTCACCGCCCTTATGTGTTCCAAAATACGCTTTTTCAAAAGGCATATAGTGCTGCCTACGTACCTAAGACCACATTGACATTCAAACACATATACCACAAAATATGTTTCACATGTGATTCTTAATCTAATCTCAATTTCTCTTCCTCTGAAATCTGTTACAGCTTTTTTGTTACATCCGATTTTACATGCTTTACATTTTCTACAGCAAAATAAACCCTTTCTGCCTTCTGATAGCCAGTTTGGAGATTTTTGGTATCTCTAGATTAATTTTAACTAGCATCTTTCAAAGATGGTGCTTTCCGATATGCAATTGAGGGGTGGATGCCCACTCTTTGTCCAATCTCACTATCTTTATGAATCTAGTGCCAGTATTTATTCAATATTTTCACAATTTGTTGGTTCTCTTTACTATAATCTAAGATTAGTCTAATCTCATTCTTTTCCAACATTGATTCATCTGATACATTTCTGTTCTTCATCATCACCTGTTCTCAATGCCTATTCCTTGCCTTCATCTCTCCCTGTTTAATACATTTCAATGTATATCCCCTATTCAAGAGTCTCTGTCTGGTCTCACCAAATTTAGCATTCATATCTTGTTCATTTCAGCAATTTCTTTTAATATGAATAAACTCTCCATAAGGAATACTTTTGATTAATGAGCTTGGGTGAAACCTAGTTCCATGTAGGTTGCTGTTAGTTGCTGTGGGCTTCATATGTAATGTGGTCTGTAATTCTCCATCTACAATGTACACTAATACATCTAGGAATTCAATCGAGCTTTTGCTTATCTTATGTGTAAAATGTAATCCAATGTCATTTTTACTCAATATGTCAAAGAATTCCTCAAATTCTTCCATAGTTCCCTGCCAAATTAGGAACAAATCATCTATATATCGTAACCACATGATCACTTTATCCATGTATCTATCATTCTCTTGGCTCCAAGCTATGCATCTGTCCCACCACCCAATCGTGGGATTTGCATAGCTTGAAGAAAAGGACACTCCCATTGCTGTCCCACAAATTTGTTTGTAGATCTGATGGTTCAACAAAAAAATATTGTTATTGAGACATAATTCTATCGTTTCCAATAACATCTCAGAATGTTTTAGGAAATGTACGCTTTTCTGCCACAGAAAGAATTTCACTGCATTAATCCCCACTTGATGTGAGATTGAAGTATACAATGAGACCACATCTATCGTTACCAGCAAATAATCAGGCTGCCACACTACACCATTTACTGCTCTCAAAAAGTCTCCCGCATCTTGCATATATGAGTTCAAATCTTTCACCATAGGGGCCAAATAGTGATCTACATAGTTCGAAACACCTTCATATGATGAGCCACAGCTTGATATTATCGGCCTGCCCAGAGGTTTCTCTAAGGTTTTGTGAATTTTTGTCAAGAAATATATCGTTGGCATAATTGGATTGTCATTCATCGTAAATAATTTTTCATCACAACTAATCAAACCTTCTGCGTACCACTTCTCAAGTCTTTCATTCAGATCCCATATTAAATCATTGATGGGATTCTCCGACAATTTACAGTAATTCACATTCATATTCAATTGTCTATACGCCTCCTCTAAATAGTCATCCTTCTTCCAAATTACAATGTTACCTCCTTTGTCCTCAGGTTTGATCATTATTGACTGATTATCCATCAGGCCCTTCAATGCTACTCATTGATCTTTCGTCAAATTCTCTTTTTGTCGTTTCTGAGAGGACTGTAATTTTTCTAAATCGATGACAACGAGATCATGGAATATGTCGATTTTGTTTCCTGGGGAAAGGGATGGACAGAAGTTGGATTTGAGTTTGAACTTTGTTCTTACCTTCTGATCTATCTCAATGCCCAGTGTAGCCAATATTTGTACTTCAGTTAAATCCTCATCTCTCAAATTGTGAGTCAAATCATAGATTGTTTTTAAGTCAGTACTTTGTTCAATAGTTAGATCTAAATTGCTTATACTGGAACCTCCCGATGTTACGGCGGGCCCCATTTTGGAAAAATATTTTGCCAATTTCAATTTTCTTACAAACTTATATGGATCAATTCTTGTTTGAACAAAGTCGTGATGTTGCTCCGGACAAAAGCCTAGTCCCTTCTGTAATACTGATGTTTCTACCTTATTCAGTTCATAATTTGATAGATTTACAATCAAGTTTTCTGGTTGCCCCACTGATGTCTTCGAGATCATTGTTCCTTCCGACTGCGTGACATGTAGTCTTTTCCTTTTTTCCCTCCTCGTCTTCCTCTTCCTATGGGGTCTCGCCACCCCGACCTCTGCCTCTTCCTCCCCTTCCTCTGTTTTTCAGAGTTGTTTGATCCAAATACACCAATTTCATTTCGTCTAAAAAAGTCATTTTTCTTATGTTCTTACTTTTTCCTTCACTTTCACTCAGATCTGTTTCCAATCCACTCGTTTCTGTATTCTTTGTTTGATCCAAATCGATATGTCCTGAATATACCTGTTGTTTCAATATGTCAAATCTTTTTGCAAAGGTTAAGATGCGTCCTGATTCGTAGTCTTGAGCATCCCTCAAAAATGTGCTCTTTTTCTGTTCCTCTATTTGATTTTCATATTTATATAGGAAGATATTCATGGTTCTTTTACATTTCTCCTTCTCTTCTTCCTGATCTAGCATCCCAATCTGTTACTCCAGTTCTTTAATATTCTGTCTCAGTTTTTCAATGTCTTTTTCAGCATATTTAATCAAGATCTCCATCATATGTTTGGAGCACTCCATGGTATTCATGCCCCATTCTTCAAGCATTTCAGGACTTATATCTGAGTGATTTGGTAATATAAAAATCCCCAATCCTCTTGGGACTCTCCCCACTTGTATATATTTTTTCAATGTTATTATTTCCCAACTTTTCGATATTTCCTTTTTCATAAGACGTTCTAATTGCAAAAATAAATATTTCACATTATTCCTTGGGGCTGTTCCTGCATTTGTTGATATTTGTCCTTGAGTTTGAGTGTTGCTAGTAACCTCAAACACTGACTCTGCTCTCTGTATACGTTTAGCTAGTCTTTCTTCCATGTTTTTCGTCAGACGAATTTACTTTTACCAAACAAAGATTCGTATATCACCTGTAGAGTATACTGAGTTATAGTCACTTTGTGGGGTCTTATTTCATTCAGTATTTATTATCGAAGAATCCTGTGTGGCTAATCGGACTTCACTTTTATTGTGTCTTATAGCCACTACCTGAAAGTGATTTATGTGTACCTCAAAATCACATATGATTATTACTGCGAGAATAACATCATTATTTCACTGAGTGCTGGGGAAGTATTCTGTGCATTTTCATAATTTCCAGGGCCATTGTATTCTGTTATATCAAATCACAAAGCATAGATGATTGCCTTTATTATTAATTTGCTCAGTTTTATGTGCTACCAACTTTACAAACACTGTTTTGTGATCTTGGCTGTTATGTATGATAATTCAGACACCTCAGCAGACTTGTTGCCCAAATGTTCAATAGTTTAATTGTATGAAAACTGCAATCAACAAATATGCTATATATATATATATACATATTAGGCCCTTAGTAATCCATATCCTTCAGATCAGTTTAAACAAGCACACTAGGAATGCTGTAATGAGATGAAAGCATTGGGAATGAGAAGGATCTCAAAAGGGACATACTGTGAGGCACAATCTGATGCTGGATAAATCCCTGCATTTACAAAGAGAATAACTGAAATAAGAAAGGCACAAAATATAAAGTAGAATAGTTGACAGCGTTATCCTGGGTCATTAGCAATAATACATTTGGCAAGGTTCATGTAATATTAAAGCAGTGTAAAACATTCAGATTGTGAACAATTATTATTTGGTTGCCACATTTGAAATCTGTATTTTAAGCACCATTCATGAAAAAGTGAGAAGCCCCTTTCCAGTACTCATTTTTAGTTGTAATGCACACATGTATATCTGTACGTCAAACAAGTATCACTATAACAGACATCATTTTATCACCCTGTTTGACCACGCAGCAGTATAGGGACTGCCCCCATCTACGTAGTAGATGTTATACTAGCACTAACTAATAAAGATGATCCCTGTTTCTTGCTGCTGCTTGATTTTTCTTTTCTACAGTGTTTGATACCCTTGACCACCAAGGGCTGTTTTATGCATAGTGCTACTGGGCACAATGGATATATCTACAACCTTTTTGTGCCCCCAGGGCACTATGATATTGCAGAAGGGTCTGCATATGCTTGTGTTGCCCCTTCTGTCAAATCAATAGCATGGCGCACATGCAGCGCCAGCGCTACCCTTAGAGGGTGTTGTTCCCCTATTTGCTTGGGGGTGCAAAAGAAGGAATCATTTTGCCCCGGCACTTGTGCTGTATTTCTGACGCCAGCGCAGAGACAAACATGCCCTCAGAAGGCATACTGACATTGTGCAATGAAAATGTGGCTCACTGTAAGTGTACCCCCTGAGGGGTCCTCTCAAAGGATGACAGGGGATCCCAAGAACACCTCAGACATCCCTCTGCACATGGGTGCAGTCAGTCACTGCACCTGCCTGCAGGATATCTCAAACCCCTCTTTAAAGTGTAGGAGACTGCTGCCTGCTCAGTGAAACATGGAGTGGCTTTGAAGCAGCCACTCCAAATTTCTCTAAATGTGCTGCCCTGGGGCAGAGCGTTAATTGTAAAAGAGTGCACTGTCCCTCTTTGTGCCTGGCACACCTACCTGTAGGTGCGCTGTGGCACAAACAAGGAGAGTGTGCCATATGTTACACAGGCCCAGGTCTAGTTGAAACTCCCTAGTCACTCATGGTCATCACCAACACTGTCCTTAAGAGGATCACCTTGCACCTCTCTGGCAAAAAACAATTTGTATATCTAGAATTCACCTGATCTCACCAAGCACTATCTTGTGTGAAGTTCCACAGGGTTCCGTGCTCACCCCTTTGGTGTTTATTCTGTACCTGAAGACATCCCTATGCACCTATACACTGTCAACAGTCAGCTATACCTTAAAGTGCCATAGCTAATAACATCATTAACCTGAAATCATGCCTGGACATCATTCAGTGCTGGATGACCACAATGTATGTTAAATGCAAGCAAAAAAAGACTGAGTTTCTCTTCATAATTAGAGGAACCACTGAACCCCTCATCCCGAAGTGTCTCAAGAATAGGTACTTAAATGGCTTTACTCCATTTCTTATAATCCGCCAAATACCTGTGCTTTCTCATCAGCTCTTCTCTGCTCTTCAAGATCCATTTGAAGAAAACGCTAAAACACCTCAATTCCACCTTACATTGCAACACAAAATGAAACCATGTTTTCCAACAACAATTCACAGTCCAGGCACTTGTTTTGTCATACATTGACAGTTGGAACGCTCTAACTATTGGTCTCATAGAGCCCTCACTGGCAATAATAAAAACTGTTTTTCACACAGTGCCTTGATTAATCATCAACCCAAGAAAGTTTAAGCACATTTACTCCATGTTGAAAGTCAGCTACTTCCCCCACCAGAATCAACTTTACAGTTAGTTGCTTGATGTAGAAAACATTACTCTTGAGAAACCCTGACTCACTTGCTTCTAAGCTTAATGACACAGGTAAATGCTATACCAGGAGAACTGCCTTGCCAGGGTGAAAATCCAAAACACAAACACCACTCATTTCAATACCCTTTTTTAGTAAAATGAAGACAACCTTCCTTTGCACCTCAGACATCCTCATTCATTGTTGCAATTCATGAAAGACCTTGAACCCATCTCATCACAATCGTACTCCCATCCTAGATGATACCATCTCCTTTCGGCTTTTTCCGTTCATATCCACACGGATATATTGCATCATCCTAAGCATTTGTCCAGTTTTGGAAGGTGGAATTTAAAAATTGAGAGGCGCCTCTCGAAAACTTCTAACACGCAGGACTGTTTCTCTTTAGTACATCCGTTCATATCACTATAGTGAGAAACATTTATTAACAGTTTTAATAAATACCTCCAATATAGTAATGAAGTAATCCAAACTGATGTACTAAAGTAAAATGCTCCCCCATGTTAAAAGCATACAAGAGGCTTCTAAGGATGTTAGTTCAGAATGCACATATCCAGAACTGGTACATTTAAAAGTGCTCTTGTGTGTGCTTTTAACATGTAGGAGTGTTTCTCTTTAGTGCATCAATTAATATCACTATAATGAGAAGCATTTATTAAAACGGGTTTTAACTGCCTCTAAGTATGGTTATATGATCAGATATACTGAAGTGAAACACTCCTACAGGTTAAAAAACACAAAAAAGAGCACTTTACATGTGCTCTAAATAGCTAGTGTGTGCTAAAGCTTGTGCAGTGTGTCTGTTTACAGCACACATGTGGCTCAAGGTCACAGCCTCATGACTCTGTGACCTCTAGTCACATGCCCTCCATCTTTCACAGACTGCAAGCAACAGCCCTTTCCCAACATGTCACAGATGATGAGTTTTGGAAGGGTGTTGCCTGAAGCCTATGAAATGACTGACAGCCAGTCCCGGAATACTGGAGTGCTTGCAAATGTGGACCTGCTGGCGTCATGAATGGGAGGTCCATTCAGGCCCCAGGAAATTGCAGGCCAGGGCTGGCACTAGGTCAGCCTTTAGCCTGCTTAGGGATTCTATTAAAAAAAGCTATGTTGCACATGCTCACTAGTCGATGTGCTAGTGGTAGTTGTTGCTGCATTTGTCTCTTACATTAACTTGAGTTTTCAATGTAAATATACCAGAATGTCTCTTTTTTACCTCACATGTGGCTATGTATCCTAGATACATGTATACGGTTCTAGGTCCATGTTTTATAAATTCCCTCAATCAAAAATAGATTTAAAATGAGTACCATTGAGCTGGGTAGTAATTAACACCTATTGACATATGTGGGTCCGGAGAATCGAGTAGGAAATATGTTGGTATCTTAATATCGTAGCCAAAATATGAAGGTCAAAATTATTGACAGGTATGTGTGTATAGCGTTTCTG
Source organism: Pleurodeles waltl (assembly GCF_031143425.1). Taxonomy (NCBI): domain Eukaryota; kingdom Metazoa; phylum Chordata; class Amphibia; order Caudata; family Salamandridae; genus Pleurodeles; species Pleurodeles waltl. Next base: position 178,863,287 of record NC_090437.1, read on the forward strand.
TACCTAACTCCACATCGCTGTACCTTGAATATTTGTATACATATGGTGATATGGAGTTAAGAATAGTGAATCTGTAATTCCCTATATGCGCTTACCATTTGATATTTTTGTCCTCGATATTTAAACCACAATATTAATGTTAAGGTGTTATAATATTTCCTTTTCGATATTCCACACTACCACTGCGTTTCTGTGTGCTTCTAGATTGTCACATACAATATAATCCTAGCTGTATGTTAACATGTTTGACAGTCATGCACTATGTCCTTTGAAGTATATGATGAAGCCGAAAACCCAGCGGACAGAACTGCTCATTTCCAACAAGAGCCATACAAGTGCAGCCAGGCCAACAGAATGTGTGCTTCCTTCCCACATGTACTAAGGCTCATGGTAACAATCAGGGAAACTATTTGTTTCATTCTCAATAAACACGGTGCGGCTATAGGAGAAATAGCCTTGCAAGTTCTGGGTTGAAGGAAGAAGAGGAGATATTGTAGCAGCAGATTTCCATGTGCTTCCTCCATGCGTCACAGAGCATCTTACGCACACAAGGTGGATAAGATACCAGTGTTCAGAGCGGTGTCACACACCGATGGAACAGTTTGCTAGGCTGAGTATCAGGTATCCAGGTTACCTTTGCAAAGCTCGGCGTAAAACAATGTAGAGCAAATATGTAGTTAATCAGATTGTTGTAATTTAGTAAGGGACTCGACTAATAGATTAATGATGCATGATGAAATGTGGTGTGGCGTAGCTATCCTTTGTCCATTTTCTTATGTGACTTGTAGAGTTGTTTTAATTTTCACAATCATTCCTACTCCTGTCACATGCAGAAGAATAAAGTGTAATGAATAATTCCATAATGTAAAATCCTTATACTTGTTAGCAGTGTGTGTGTGTACCAGTGCTTAAATTGTGAAAAAACATAAGTGCCAGGGCCCTAGTCAGGAGGCACTGCCACTTGCACCACCCATTAACTCTATCAGCGGCTCCAACAACAGTGCCAGCCCAGCTATTGACCACCACACAACTAAAGTGTGATAATTCAGACTGTTCCAGGCCTCCAATACAATGTAAATAGTGGCAGGTATTAGTCATTTTGAATGTTTGTTGAATTAATAAACAACTGTTGTTGTGCTGATCTCTAAATTTGACAAAATGCACCACCATTTGGCAGACTGTCATAAGTGCTGGTGTTGACAATTAAGCCTTGTGCCGAGCACCAGAAACCACTGCCTCAAATTAAGCACTAATGTGTACTGATTTTAGGGCTCAGAGTGGGGCTCCAATATATCACCTACAGATGGGGGATTCTCTGTTTTGTCCGACTAATAACATTTCTACCCATTTAATCTTAATTTAGGAGGAGGGGGTGAGAGATATCTGCTAGTTAGTTTTCATTTTCTCCAAAAGAAAAACAAATGTGACAAAAAGCAGACGAGAATCAACGTGCAAAATGTATGTGAATAACCTCCTAAGTGTACGTTGCTGGGTGATCCCTAGAAGGAACCTTCCACAATCATCCCATGAAGGAGATTAATTCACACATAAATTGTGCTATAGTGATGCAGTTGAATACATTCACTCACAGGTGAAGATTTCCTTAACAACAAACATCAACTTTGAATTTGCACCCTTAACTCTGCTACGGCACGACACTAAAGTGCACAAGCACTTTGTGACTACAAACTGCCTGTAAAACTGAAAATGGCATTATCACCCACATGGAACATACTGCATCAACATATAAGTAGGCTTCCATTGTTACTTTTCAATATGTTGTCATCATGAAAGATGAAAAAACTCATCTTCCATGATGAACGGAGAAAAAAAGTAAACAATTGTTTTCCGTTGCATGAATTACCACAGTTTTTATTTAGCACTCCTCATAGACTCACTCTTTATTCATTTATGACTGCTGTCTCTTTCGACGTTTTGGAGCAGAATTTCAATATTTCAATATTGGTAGTTTGATGGAGTCAAAGGATTAAAATAAATTCTGATAAATGTAAATAAAATGTCCATGCTGGTATTAGGCATGTCCTTCAGTGCTCACACTCCTCATATTTGAAAATGTTGTGTGTATGCAAAAACATTATCCACAACTAATTGGGGTTGTGGCAGTGATCTGATATGGTGAACACCAATGTAGTACAACACTCTCAAAATGAAATACAATTTTTGGAAAACATAATACAGTTTAATGGTTTGCCTGCTGTTCGCATGCTGCACTTAGGACACTACGTGAAAAAACAAGCATTTCCCAAACCATTAGGTTTGGCCTTGCATGCCTGCAATTCTTTATTTATTTACTTTTGTGCACATATGTAGTAGGCATTAAACGTTTAAAATTAATAAAAAGTAAACAAGCCCCTGTCTAAAGATGGCATGCATATGTTGGCAAAAAAAAGTAAAAAATGACCCTTCGCAAAAATAAAATAATTGATGCACCTTCAGATTATCCAGTGGGTGTTCTCCACACGTGCGACACACAGTCCTGCACCACCGCCCCGTGTGTGCCAATACCACGCTGCCATCAGTCATCGACCACACACATCTGTGGCACATTAAAAAGATCTTTTTTAATTTTGTTTTCGTGATTCATTGTTCCTGGTCCTCGTTCGTGGATCCGTAGAGTCTCACTACGGACTCCAGCAAGGATCTAAAATCTGCATATTTGGTGCAGGATTTGCAGATCCCGCGACAAAATTCTCTTTTATTTTGATGACAGGTGGTTCCTTTAGGCTCCCCCAATATAGTCCTGGGATTGAGAGTATGTTCACTCTGCTCCGTTGTTCCCTATATCACCTAATTTTGCCTAGGACAGCGCTTGGTGTATTTTGTGGGGCATTGGGGGAATGTTTTGTGACTTAATCAATCAGAGCATGCAGCCAGACTTGTGAATTCATGATGGACGATGGAAGATTAAGCACTGTCATCCAATGGTATGCCTTTCTTTTTTTAAATGGAATAAGCAATCCTTTGCGTTTTTCCTAATTAGAAATTTGTAGGATATGCTTAGCTTCGTATCCATAACCTGCACAACAGCCATGCAAACCATAACTCACCCACCAAATGCCATGCTTATGACCTCACAATATTTACACCAATAGCAACACCTAAAGGCCCAACATAATTAAATAACATCACATACTCAAACTTCTCTTTCATAGTGGTGAGGTAATATAGGTAATATGATATGTAATGTTATGGGTAAGATTATTTATGACATTTGGACTAGCATCTTTTACATCAAGGTTGACCCCATGAGTATTGCATTTGGTGTGATATATATATATATATATATATATGCATCCAAATGGTAAAGTGATTTTATAGTTTTAAAACCTGACAGTTAAAAATCAAAAACCCACTGAAATTCAACAGTCATAATTTATTGACCTAACTATATATTGCGCCCCTCTATGCACTGTTTATAACCTCACATATTACATAACTCCTGACATGTCAAACAACACCTTACTATAATGTCACTTTACCCTTTGTTTTTTTTTGTCCAGTGAGTTTCTAGGGGATTTTTTTTACAAGTAGGAATATTTTTTTTAGGAACAATTTTTATTGAGTTTTTTCAAATTTGAACAGAGTCACATACAGTAAAAGAGTAACTAGCGCAGCCAATAGTACCATCAGCACTGAATTGTTCGTAGTTTGAAGGGCAACCCCGGGCTTCAGACACTGGCATGTCCTGCTGCGCAGACCAGTCCTGCCCCCTTCTCCACTGCAACATTGGGTCTCTTCCAATGAGCAGCAATGTCTCGCTTGGCCACCATAGTGGCCGTTCCCACAAACGTTCGATCAGCTTTCGATCCGCCCAAACAGTCCATGAACCCCAGCAGTAACATTAGTAGCGAGGGGTCCACAATCCAGCCCATTATCTCTAAAAGCTCCCCTACAATGGCTGTCCAGTATCTCTGGATCGCAGGGCAGGACCACATCACGTAGTAAAAGTCAGCAGGGACATGGGAGGAGTGGGGGCATTTAGGACTTGGGAGGAGTCCCCTCTGAAATAGCCTTCCAGAGATAAAATATGTGCAATACAGACAGTAGGTTTGTATTAAGCGTAAGCAAGAGGAGATTGTGATGACTCTTGGGGCCATCAGCACATCACACCAGTCATCATACTCCAAGGGGCCCAGCCAGCCCTCCCAATGAGTTCTCAAGTGACTCAATGTGCTGGGGGCATTGATGACCACAATATGATAGATCTGGGAGACTGTACCTCTCCCAGTGTGCCCATAAGGAGTTTCGCTTCCAGGGGACTGAATTCAAAAAGGGGTGTTATCTTTGGGAGTGTGGGTATGCAATGCATGACGCAGTTGAAAATATTTATAGAATTGTAAGGAGGAGAGTGTGAAAGTCTCCTGTAGTACCTGAAAGGAACACATGTTGGACCCTGCTCATCTGTCTCCCAATTGTGGGATGCCTATGGTGTCCCAGCTTGTAAATCCCTCCAACATTGCCCCATCTCGCAGCCAGGTTCCGCACCACAAGGGAGTCTGGAAGGTAAATCTGTAGTCCCACTTAATGTGGCAGAGCCCCGTACTCCAGGTGAAGAAGTCAACACAGGTCACCTCCAGAGTGGCTTTGGAGACAGAAACCGTGTATGGCATGACCATAATCTTTGGGAAGCCCAGGGAGGCGAGCTCCACCTGATAGGCAGGGTTGGACCACCCCCTGTTAAACCAGTCATTGATTACCAGGAGCTGTGTGGCTAAGTAGTAGAGGTGTAGGTTGGCCATACACAAACAGCCATCATATGGCACCCGGTGACAAAGATTAAGCACCAGCTGTTGCCTGGAAGTGTGCCATAGAAAGGACATCGCCATCTTGTCCAGGTCTATGACCCAGCAGCATGGCAATGGATAGTTCTGGAGAACATAAAGAAACCTCAGCAGCATCATCATCTTGTAAAGGACAATCCTGTCCATCACATTCAGGGGCAACAATTGTCACTTCCTAAGGTCCTGTCTTGCTTTACAAATCAGGGGGTTTCCAGGTTCATAGACTGGGTGAGCTCTGGGTGGAGCAAACCCATATACCCAAGTAGCAAAGCCTCAATAGTCTCACTGGCATGTCTGTTTGCCAGTCCATGCAATTGTGTGCTTGCGTGAGTGGTACAAGAACCGACTTGGACGGACTGAGTTGCTGTCAATACACCTCTCCAAAGAGCTGGAGGATCTGGAGACTGTGAGGACCGCTCTTCTCTGGATCTGTAAGGACCAGGAGGGCGTTGTCAGCATACTGTGTGACGCGATCCTTAAGCCCCATGCCCCATTACGATTCCTACATCTGTGCACAACAAAAGAGTCAAACGAGGTGCTCAATCGCTAGCACAAATAGGAGGGGTGACAGGAGGCAACCCTGTCAAGTACCAAACCAGATATGAAAAATGTCAGAAAGGACCCCGTTGGTCAGAACTTGTGCAGTGGGATTACAGTAGAGCATTTGGATGAAGCTTCTGAACCGGGGACCAAAGGCCAGCCCTCTGGAGCACCCGTCCCAGATATCCCCAGTCAACGGTGTCAAATGCTTTCTCAAAATCAGTAAGTAGTAAGGTAAGATGGGGTGGGAGCTGGTGATGACGAGCAAGCGCCACATGGAGGCGGCGGGGGCAATGCCTTGTGCTCCTGGCAGGCATAAAGCTGCATTGGTCCAGGTGAATGAGAGTCTGGAGAACATTTTTAAGTACAGTGGCCAAAACTGTGGAAAAGATCTTGACCTCCCCATTAATGAGAGAGATCAGATGTTATGCAGTGCACAAGATTGAGGTGAGGGTGCAGCTTTGAAATGACCATGATGCTTGCCACATCATTTGTAGGAGGGAATGACCCTACCTCTGTTGCTGCTTTGTAGAAGACCAACAGTCGGGGAGTGAGAACCTCTCAGAATGAGCTATAATACTCTATGGGAAACCCATCAGGGCCTGGACTCTTCCTGGATGCAGCAGCCGAAATGGCCTCTCCCACCTCCTCCACTGATATAGGTTGGTCCAGTATCAGCGTATGGGATAGAGACAGGCGAGTGAGCTGTACTTCGTCCAACAGATGAGGGTTTGACTGAGGCCCTGTGCACAGGACCACAGTATAGATGTGACTACAGAAGGCGGCAAAAGTTTGCAATATGGTGTGAGCATTGTGTTGGGGCACAAAACCCGCTACTGAGGACTTCCGGTATTATCCTGCTCGCCTGAGTTTGAGTGGCGAGTCAGAATAGCAATCTGCCATTTTTATCCCCCCAGGCATACACTTATAGTTGCTTCGCTTCCTCATTTGTTAAGAGACGGATATCTGTGCACAGGAGGTCGAGTTACATGAGACATCACCTTGGGAATCAGTGGGAAGGCGCATCTCTAAGCAGAGGGCACGAGCCTCCAACTGCATTAGGTGTTGGAATTGGAATTTCTCCTTTTCCCTAATCTTACTCTTGGTGATCCCCTAATGATGGCCTTGCTGGCATCCCTTAGAGTGTCAGCAGAGCATACAGAGCCTTTGTTAATTTGAAAGTATGCTTTCAGTTCAGTTACTAGCACCTGCGTGTAGGCCTCGTCCTGGAGATACCAAGCACTGAGCTTCCACAGGAGGCATGGATTGTCTGTTACTGCTCCTATGCCTTGGATGAGTGGTGCATGATCTGAGATCCTCATGGAAGAATGCACATGTGGGACACGTTGAGACAATCCTTGGCTGGCATTAGAGCTAAGTCAATGCGTAAGTGAGTGCAACAGGTATTGCTGCTGCCTGGGGTGTCTTGGCAGACAGCCAACTACTCAATAGGTGGAGAGCATTGGCACAACGCTGTGTTAAAGGGGTGCCAGTAGAGTACAGGCCCGGGGTGGGGACAGCAGTCCCTGCCAATCACAGTGCGGCCACAGGGAAGAGCCATCAGCACCAGCGCTAACTATGTATGAAGGACGTCGGTGGCTGCAGGAGGGATGTACACGCACACCAGGTTCAATGTGTGACTCGCTAGGGATCTGGTCAGGGCAAGATAGCGACCTTGAGGGTAGCTCTTTATCTGGGTAACAACCGTTGGAAAGGTGCAGCAGAGCAGGACCATCAACCCGCAGGAGTCCCTGCTGTATCCAGAATGGTATGCTCTGTCATATCCCTGGCACATAAAAATTGGGCAGCGGGTACCCAGAAGGTGGGTCTCCTGGAACATCAAGACAGAAGCAGAGGACCAACGGGCATAATGCAGGCCCTTCAAATGTTTGATGCGATCCAACATTCCGTTACATTTTAGGACATGATTTGAAAAGCCATCGTAGGCCAAGGAAGGGGCACTGTAGGACTGGATCAGTGGTGGTGTTTGGGCTATTAGCGGGACACTCTTCTCAAGGAAGCCCATGTTGGCTATGTGGTGGAAGAGTGTGCTGTACCACATTCCTAGTGTATCATGACTCATCGATAAGTCTGTGTGTGTGTGCAAACAGTAAACAAAACAAACACAAAAACAAAGCAACTAACATCCCATCTCCTCAACCTTCCCCCACCTCATACTTTGACCCCAGAAGTATCTGTCGCCCTTAAATTGGTAACTAATGTGAAAACCAACATGAATACAGACGTGGAGGGATGAACCCCTCCTTGCTGCCGGTTCTGAGTAAACCAACAGAAATCCAACATATCAATCTGCGAACCTGGCCAGTAACCCCCAAGCCTTTGGGCCACAGTTATAGCAGTGGATCACAGCGTGGGGCTCTGATAGAGCTCAGAATCCATCATCGACATTGGTGTGAGAGGCCCAGGAGACATCCTGGAGTCTGCCTTTTCTGATCAAGTTGAGTCTCCAGGCTCTGGCAAGTGGAGATGGATCTGTTGTGTACGGTGCAGCCTCTACCCCGGAGTGATGCAGGGACCACGAGTCCACCCGCCCACTGCCGTGGCTCCTGCAGGAGTAGGTGTGGATCCTCTTCGATTTTGGAGCAAGTGTGTGCCACCGCTGCACCCCCGACCTTGGGAGGAGGGCACCCCGTCCGGCAAAGCTACCTCTACTTCATGAGCCACTCCCAGGCAGCCTCTTGCGTGTCAAAGAAGTAGGATTTTTGAGCATGGATAGCCTTGAGTCGAGCTGGGAACAACAACGTGCAGGAGAGATGAAACACCTGAGTTTCTGTGGCAATGTGCCTGTTCCTCTTTGATATAATCTGGGAAAATAAGGATCTTTGGATATGGTATGTCAAGCCGAGAGGAAGTGCGCCTTCCTTAGGATCAAGTCCCAGTCTCTAAAATGGGCCGATGCGGGACCCCTGGGCAATGCCTGGGCTTCCGGACCTTATGGGCTCCCTCGATGACAAACCAAGAAGACAGCTAATCAGAAGGCATCCACGCCAGGACACACCTTGTCAAATGAGGCTGGCGGGGGGTCTTCCCTCACTCTTGTCCCGCAGGAAGGACAGCAGCAGCCAGCCATCGATCCAAGGGTCCACCCCAACCAAAGCAGCCCATGCTGACCACACTGCAAGGCATTGACTGCTCCAGAACAGTGGGGTAAGAAGGTCCCTCATTGCTAGGTACTCCCTCCAGGAAGTGGGGAGGCATACGGGGGTGGGAAGGCCTCACTGGTAGAGCCGCTGCTCCATCAACACTGTGTAGGAAAGCCTATCTGCAGCTCGTTTGCCACCCCGGGAGGATGGTCCAAGGCCTGCCCACCTCCAGCTGGATGAGAGCCCTCCAACACAAGGGCCAGCTCTTGCGGGTGTGTCTCCAGGCAGATGAAGCAGAGGGCTGCAGCAACTAAAAGGGCAGTTCAGGCAGGACCCCTTGTGGTGTTGATCCCTGTCCACAATATATTGCACTAATGCAGTTGTCCTCCCCTGCCAACATGAGGTGGGCAGACCAATGGCCCCATTTGGGCAGACACTTCCAGTTGCCGCCAGTACGCCTCCACCACAAGCCACAACACTACAGGAGAGGCAGGCAGCATGCGGTCTCAACCTGTGCATGGGGAGGACACACAGGAAAAGTTAGCAGCCTGAGGGGTGGGCCTCCTCACGCTCAGGGCTGGCCCCAAGACAGGTCCGGGAGCACTTCCTCTGCTCCAGGCTCCCCAGTTAGGTCTGGTATTCTGCGAGGCTGGCTATACCACGGTCCGGTCCTCAGCACCAACTGGCCCAATCTGCTGGCTGCATGCCACAGCGGGAAGGTCATCCTTCACTGCTGCATCTTCAGGGGGGCAAGCATCGGTGGACCAGCCGGGCCCAGGTGGCTGAGCCAAGACAGCATCAGGCCTAGCGCACACAGGCCCCGCCAGTTGAAGCCACTCCTCAGGTTGCATGGACACTCACCGCAGGCTCCCATAAATGGTGCGTCCTGGGGCTGTTCCCTGACCCTCAAGCCCGGTCAGCAGTGGCATGCCCATGGGGCATACACCCCCAACAGGCGATCTCACCCTGGCAGGCCAAATCAGTGGCATGCTCCCAGGATCACGGGCCACCAGGAAGGCATTTGGGCCCCTGCTGGGGCTCAGCAGCCACAAAGTAACATTCATCCCCGGCATCCCCACAGCATCGACCACAGTGCAGGGGGCATCTCACTAACACGTGGTGCTGTTGCAAGGCACCCTGTTAGGTGGCGGTTGACTGCGAATGACAGAGGCATCCAGAGCACTCCTAGAGTGCGACTGCCCTCCTGACGCATGAAGCTACTCCCCCAAAAGTAAGATCTGTTTACCATACCTATAACGTCACTTTAGCTTTTGTTTTTTTGTTTTTTGTTCAGTGAATTTCTAGGGATTTTGATCATATTTACACAGCCTTCCCACTGAGCCCTACCTTTTACTGTGTGCAGTATAGGTTTGGTCGTAGGGCGTGCACCCATCCCTGGATAACAGCCCGCTGCATATGTTGTTAGACCATTCATATTGTGGGGTTGGCAGCAGGGCCTGTCCTTCAGTCTCGCCCTTTGCCCAGGCCCCCATGGGATGTCAACCCCACCCATGAACACTCACTCCACATTTACCTTTTTAATTTTAAAAAAATCACAGTATCCTGGACTCCTGTGATACTGCATCTAAAGTGCCACTTACCGTACACTGAGATGGTGTAAGCTTAACTTGTTGAAGTGGGCTGCTGGTACCTTGACTCCCATGGGATTCCTGTGCAACTAAATGGGTGCCATGCTACGTCTATCAGGAGTACAGTGAGACCAGTGGCACAAATTTTTATTTTTAGGGTCGAGCCTGCGATGTATGCGCTCGCGCATGTGTATCGCAGCGAGACGCTTTAGTTATTAGAAAAGGGCTCAGAGCCCTGTCGACGTCACGTCAGTGTGTTTGATTGGTTCGTGGGCTTGTAAAATCTGCTTGCTTTCATTAGTGGAAGGCATGCACACATCATGCCTTTTCCGGTGGTTAGCCCTCCTCGAGCGCAGCGACCAAGTACAGAAAACATACAAGGCTCGCTGTTTTCTGTCAGATCGTGGACTACTTTTTCTCTATTTTACTAGCGCGATTTAGCTTGGCAGAAGTCGAGCGCTTTACACAGTTAATTTCACTTTTTCGGGTTACGTACATAAAAGCACTTTTGCCGATAGATGAAAAGTCGGGTTAGGAGTTTACAATGCGATTAGTTCTAACATGAGCAAACGCGAGACCCGTTGCATTGCAAATGCTTGTTTTATTTTGGCTCCCGGAATTTCCAGGGGGAAATGGTACCCTTGCCCTACTCCTTATATGTCTTGGTTCAGGACATAGGCATGGGGCTCCCGAGCCCTACATTTTTTTCTTCTTGTTACGGCCAGTCAATCACATTGCTCAGTCCGTGCGCCCAGTACCAGTTCCGCGGGATCGAAGCTACCAATGAGAAAAAAAGCCACCTTGGCCTATCAGATCACTCTGTTTTGTACCAGGGGACTCCACAGGAGAAACCGTCTAGATATCACTATAATTTTAACCCAATGCAAATGTATCACAAACGGATTTACATCAAATACTGAAGAGCTTTCTGGGTAAAGTTCAAACTTTCTGCCAAAGTTGATGCAATTCTGTTCAGCCATTTTTCTTTTTTGCTTCCCAGAATTTCCCATGGGAATTCACATAGGAAAATGATTTTTTGAGATCAGCCCACACTTAATTGATCACTACAAAACTTTCCAGGGAGGGTCTGAGGTGAATGAACAATTTATTTTGGAAAGTTTTCTAAAGATTTGTGAAATGGTGCCAAAGTTATTAGCAAAACACAAATTAAGTCCTGGAAGGATCAAAGAGGTAGTGAGTAACCGAGTAATCAAAGTTGCTTTTTGTTTGCTTGGAAGAGCACATACGTGGTGAAAGGGAAAATAAATGAAATTGTAATGGATTGCAGTTTGGTATTTTCAGACTGAGCTGGATTTCATTCTGCTGATTTGAATTATTTGGTGGAGCTTATGATTATACACCTGTTTGTACTGTTATTTTACATGATTTGTATTTATTTATGTTTTATACAGTCTATAATCTTCATTCGAGATCGAACTGCTCGCAATCAGGAATTGTCAGGATACATTGACTATGCCCACAGACTGAAGAATGAAGATTTCGAACCCTACTTCAATGGAAAGAAAAAGCTCATGCCAAGACCCTCTGATCTGAGGTATCACACTTTATTACAATTATTTATGTAGCCCTGGGTTTGGGTGCGGTCCACAGTCTCCTATTATATAGTATCATAATTGGCTAAAATAAGAGCATGTAAGCAGAGCGATGTCTACATGTTGGACAAGTTGTGCTTTAGCAAAGTGAATTATTTTGTTTCCTTTATTATTTTACTGATTTATAATATTGCAAATTGATTTTTCCATGCTATTAGGCGAGAGACGCTGCTTGATATGGTTCAGATTAATTTTAGTACATCTATTATTTATATTCAATGTGCATGTGTTCTAGAGCAAAACAACAGTACATTACGTTTCCAGTGTAAACTAAGTATTCTTTGGGGGTGCAAATTGAACATAAAATTGTATAGTAAAATCCTGTGTCACCCTGAATCCATCATGCAAAACAAATGGGTTCTTTCTTCTTGATGTCATTGGGGTTGGCTTTTGTCTATTTCATTCAGCAGTAGCTGATCCTTCTGTTGAAAGAGACGACATTCCATATTGTGCATCCTTTCACCTGTGGTCAGCACTGGAGGCAGTGGTCAATTTGATGGATTTTCATTATATGAAACAAAGCTTTATGTTATTATTTTCTAAAATTCAGTTGCAGCTCACTGGAATAAATACTGTCTCTGAGTGATATCGTGTGATTTCCTAGCTTTTGGAGAGAGGGAGAGATCGGAGAAAGACAAGTAGATATCTTCGGTTTAGACTTTAGAGAAATCCGACCAATTTTCTTTCCATGATGCATCATGGCTACATTGAATACCCCAGGGGGAATACTTTGAGGAGTAAATACGTGATTGGCAGAGTCAGTCTGATGACATGATTATTTATTCCATACATACTTGCAATCTATTTAATGTGATAATGATGCAGAGGTAGTTTCAAACCTCAATTCAAGTGATCGAGAAATTTTCAGTTCAGAGGATTTGCCCACTGATGTGTTTTTAGACTGGCCCAGCAGAGCACTGGCAACCCTTTTTTAGGATCAAGGGCAAAGCGCTCTGCTTTGTGTAATCGCTCTGTGGGAGTTTAACCCCGCCCATGTCAAGCCCCTCAGTTTGGGTGGTTTGTGGGCTTGCCTTTTAAAATTAGCTTGATTTCATTAGTGAAAGGCATGCATACGTCATGCCTTTTCCAGTGTTTAGCCCTCCTCGAGCGCACCGGCCAACTACAGAAAACATACGAGGCTCCATGTTTTCTGCACTATTTTTTCTCTTTATTTCATAGGCAGCGCAATCTCACTGGGCTGTAGTAGAGCACTTTGCATGACATCGACCCTGTTACATGGATTTTTGCACTTTTTCCACTTACATGGATAGTTCCACTTTTGACGGTAACATGGATAATTGCACTTATGCCGATACTATTCACTGCAAGCGAACTTCTGTTTCCTTTTGTGTGTTTGCTTTGTGCTCATGGCAGCCTTCAGCTCACGTATGTGAAACTGTTTTACTTTTCAGTTTATGTGTCAAGAAAAGTCCCGTTAGGAGTTTACAACATTAATAGCTTTGACTCGAGTAAACTCCAGACCCACTTGTTTTCCATTTTTTACTGTATGGAAACATTCTAAGGCACGCAGAAAAAGTGTATGAGGAACAACAGCAGTGCATACTTTATTACACACAAACACATACACTCACAGCAGTAATAGATACAACATGGGCGGGCAGCAGCAGTGAATGATTACCTCACACCTAGCGAACAGGTACAGCGCAGGCACCAGCAATGTAAGGTTCCCTGAGATAGGGAAAACCTTTCAAGAACAGGTAACAGCAATGCAAGCCTGTCACCCTGAAACCAGGAAGCCAACACGGCAGGATATGCAAGGCAGCATGAAACATTTTGGCGAGCAGTGGGAGAGATATATGCAGCAGGAAGTGCAGGCTGAGTTGCCAGTCTGCAGCGCCGTCATCGTTGATAAGGTCCGCTCTGGAGCAGTGTATCAAGCAGTGGAGGGCCCAGCTGTCATTTTGTGTCAAGTTCTGCATTCCACACCTGGACTATTGCTATTAGGTATTGGATGTCTAGTTTTGGGAGCCATCACAAGTGTTGTGTCCAGTCCAACATGCCGTGACCCAATCTGGAGACCAACTCTGGCGTGTTATATCATTTTATGGAATCCACTTCTGAAGTGTGCTAAGTTAGAGAGGTCCTGTGTTCAGTGTTTCCTTTAATTCTGATGCCACTTCTGAATAATTATGGTTGTTCTGCACTCGCCAAATATTCCACCATCTCCTTCGTAATTTTAAAATTGTAACTAAACAGATATAATGGTATCTCAAACCACTTAAACCGTTAGTAGGACAATGAGACTTAATGCAATTTTGTGCCAAATGCTTAATAAAATGTAACCAGTCACCAGTCCGTTATTGATTGCTGTCCTCAGATATTAAAATGCTATTAATGAGGTGACACAAAGGTTATTAAAACACTGCCACTTTGTACAATATTGTGTCATACACGTAAGCACCCACCTTTTGGTCGATTGCTGTCTTCAGCTTTGAAAACGCTCTGAATGAGGTGAAACATTTCCCAAACTGAATTTATGTCCCCAACTGATGGAATGGGGAATGACCAGTGTCTGCTTCATGAAAAAAATCCTTCCAAATTTAGATGCATTTCAATGAGGGTGGAAACAATGATTCATTTTCGTCACAAAAATGTTTTATGTCATTATTAGTGACCTTCGTAATACTCCACCCACTCTGTCTGCTCTAAGCAACATTTACTTTAATATGTGCTGTAAAATAGGGTGAAAGTGCTCCTTTTCTCATTTCACCTCTCCATGAGGAGTAGGCCTCAGTGCAACATTTCACCACAGGAAACCCTAATTTAACACAAAGCAGCAGTTCTTAATCTGTAATTAATGGACCCCTGTGGCCTACCCTTTGCACCGACTTGCGCCATTTCATAAATATGATGCCCAGCTGGTGCTAAAAAATGGTGCAAGCCAGTGCTAAACATTTTGGTGCAAAACTGCGTTAGTGTAGTTTTGCACCACAAAGTATAAATAAGGCCCTAAGTGTTCCTATAATTCTGTGTAAGACAAATTCATTATTTGTTGGTGACTAATATTTTTAATAAAATCTGATCAATGCGTGTACTTAATTTTATTAAGAATTCTTTGAGTTTTCCATAATGTCAAAGTCCCTTTTTGGATCAATCTGTGTGAGAAAAGTGACACAATAAAGATAATATTGCCACGGACTGTACAGCATAACAGGTGCATACTTTTTTCTTTTCATGTCCCTTTATTTAGTCAACTCGCTACTGCTATGCTAGTAAAAATTGACTAACACATCCAGTTGAATACACCCCTAATCCTTCCCTCCCACTGCTCATACTTACAAGCACTGCCAAAACCAATAGGTGTGACTTATGCAAGAGCTAATGGCTTTGCCAGTGTCTTTTGGCCATGTCGTTCAGCAGCATGACAGCTGTGTGGCATGGCTAAAAGTCAGTGGGTTGGATTAAGAGTGGCTTAAAGGAAAGCGAAGTGGAGTGGCATGGCACAGAGTGGTGTAGAGTAGTTTCAGAGTGAAGTGCAGTGACGCAGAGTAATGAGATAGAGTGGAGTGGCATAGAGTAGAATAGAGTGCAGTATAGTGGAATGGCGTAGGGTAGAGTGGCGTAGAGTCAAGACGCACAGGGTGGAGTAACGCAGAGTAGGGTGGAGTGGCATGAGTTAGAGTGACATGGAGTGGGGTAGAGTGGCATAGAATAGAGAGGTATAGAGTAGAGTGGATTGGCGTGGAGTGGCATAGAGTGGAGTGGCATAGAGTGGTTAAACGTAAGAAGGTTAAACTGGTGCTCATGTAAAGCGCTCCAATACCTTCTGGTTGAGTTTGTGCCATATAAAACTGCAAAAAAAAGTCCAAATATGAAGACATATGCTGCCTCTGGGTGCATGAAAAACTGTTAGCTGAAAATAAAGAAATACGCAGGCATAACGAAATGTGTAGGCAGGGTTTAAAAAAATAAAGCTCAGGAGGTGGGCAAAGTGCACTTCCAAGGACTGTTTAAAGTGAAGAAAAAAGTGTCTCCCCCAAGAAAAGCTGTGAGTCATGCTCCATGAGAGGGTTCAGCAGACACAAAGTAAATAAAGTCGTCATGCGCTGACTAAATAGAAGCAGACATGTGAAAGTGACAAAGAAGCCCAACAATGGCAAGCAATGAGCGGGCTGTAAGCCCCCTGATAGTAAACAAAAGATCTCAGAGACAGCACATTTGCGAGACTGGCACTGAAAAAACCCAAGTCACGTGGCTCTCAGTAAGCCAGGGGGTACAAATATGTTAATGTATCCTGACCAGTAAAGATAACTTAACACTTTTTTTTTTTATTGAGCTGCCCTTTGTATTGTGAATCTAAAAAAGTCTATGTATGCTCGTGTGGAGCTAAAGTGCAGAGATAAAGGTAAATTCGTTTTTATCTTCTTCAGACCATTTTTTTAATTATAGGCTGTTAGAAAGTCATACATATCGATTGTAACATTAGGGTTCAATGAGTGCTGGACTCTGCTTAGCTATAAAATTCCTTAGAATTGTGTTATTGTGACTATGTTTATAGGGACATATTGTTGCCTTATAAATTATGTTTAGTAATGCCTCGGATATCCATTGCATATTTTTTGATCGTCTGTTGCCACACATATCCAGTGGCCCTAACAGAAAAATAGGGGACCAGCCTCTATCATTTGATTCGAATCTCAAGTAGTTCAAGCAAATTATTTGAAAATACAGTTAATGTAAAAGTAAATAATTAAGAAGTGAAACAGACTGGGATTAAGAAGTAGATAGCAACACAGAGCGAAGAAAAAGGGATACTCGGTTAGGAAAGCAATAGGACTGAGAGGCTAGAGGAGGGATACTATGGAACGAGGTGAGTCTAATGAAGAGGAGAAAAAAGCAAAGCACTGGAGGAGGACGGGAATAGTAACAAGCATTGGCATAGCCAATAGGTCTCGACATAGCAGAGTTTAATTATAGAGACGGCAAAGAATCACTAATTCTCATAAAAGCTGTGGATAAAGACTAACAAATACGTTATAATAATTAAAATAATTTTGCAGCAGGCAATGGATAAGTGCTGTTTATTTTATGAACTTGGGACTGTTATTGAATGTGAAACCTTTAAAATGTTTTTGGTTTAGAAAATAAAGTGGTCATGGGAGGGAGGTGGAAGCCACCGGGAGAAGGGACATAGGAAAAGAACCAACCACCGCCAACTGCAAGGAAACTACCGCAGACCCAACCACCCTCTTTCTCAGCAGTAGGTGCGTGGTTAGAAATGCTGCCAACACCGAATGAATAACAGAAGCAACCAACACATTTTTACAGCCTCAAATAGCGTCACCTCAATGGATCGCTGCAGTGCCCAGAAGGAGCCAATATTATTGTACAGCCACAAAGAGCATCATCTCCATAACAGCCACATGTTCCGATGCTTTGAGCTGCTGCCTTCTCCTCACTTTACACACAGCGCCACGAAGCAGACACTCACCCACGCCACCACTATGGTAGTGTGAATGTGTGCGCTTTTCTTCAGTACTTAGCTTCAGCATATGAGCATAGTTTTAGACTGAACTGCGGTAGCATCACGTTCCACAAATGACAGAAACCACAAGCATATGGTGTGTTCTGGTATCAGTACACAATTAATGAAAGTTAATATGCAGCAGGTGTGTAAGCTACACATGACATTCATGTTGCTTGAAGTTTTCTGACACCTGTGGCTTGCTACATATGACAGCAGTTACTCACAGTCCAGTGTGGCCTCCTGTCCTACCACTGTGTCGGTGTCTCCGCCTGGCGCTGATGAGGAGTAATGTAAGAGGTGTAGCGCGCATATGCAACTTTCCCACACCATGGTCCGGCTTGGACGGATCGTACCACTTAGGTTATGAGGAAAAGGTGCCTATGAATGTAATTAATTCAGCCTTATACTGGGTGTCAACTGAACAAATAAAGCAAGAGAAAGTTCAAGTAATGTTTGTAGTTATATGTATCATTTTATATTGATAAATCTGTTATATTTTTGTTTGAAGAGTCTCCTACTGAGTCTATTGTAGCAATGGTAACGGTCTGTCATGCATGGTAGTTGAAGAGGCTCCTCCCGAGTTCATTTTAGTAATGGAGCTATCCATTTTGCACGGAGCACCCCAGAAACAAATGTAAAACTTGTTTTTTGAGAAAGCTGTTTAATGTCTGTGTGAAGAGGCTCCTCTCAAGTTTATTTTAGCACTCCAGAAACAAAGACTGCCGTCGGCCCTTGTGGAAGCAGGAGAAATGACCCCTTTGACTGTTTCAAACACACCAGTGGTCCTAACGTGTGGCGGAGCGGCCGCCCATTTAAAAAAGAAAAAGGAGTTGTGCGGTGCGCTTGGGGAGGGCTAAGCGCTGGAAGAGACATGACATGTGCATGCCCCTCACAAATGGGAATGCTGTAAAATGGAGTGACGATGGTGGCAGCAAATGGGAATGCTGTAAAATGGAGTGACGATGGTGGCAGCAAATGGGAATGCTGTAAAATGGAGTGACGATGGTGGCAGCAAATGGGGAGGCTTTTGGCGGACTGAAGCCTGCGATGTAGATTACATCAGTCGAGCTGAGACCTAAAAAGGAAGGAATGTGGAGGGAGACTAAGATGAAGGAGGATGAGGAAGAGCTGAAGGAAGAAAAACGAGTAACATGAAGGATCCACCATCATTGTTAAAAAAGCAACCTCATAATTCAAATCAACGCACGTTTCAGTGAAAAAGACATTTTTATACTGTGCACATTCATAAAATATAATGTATTGGATATAGATCACATACAATTCAAGTAGGGTGGTCATTAACTGAGAAAGTGCAATAAGAGATGAGTAAGGAGAGCGTGCGAGTACTATTTTGTGAAACTCATGAAAGGAGAATCTAATATTTTTTTAATTTGCGTGCAGAGGAAAATTGGGCTATAACAACCACCAAAAGCCACTCCACAAGCTTATCCAAGAAACAGACAGATTTGGCCTGTTGTGCACCTTGTGCTGTTAATCAGGGCAAAAAAAGGTTCAGGCACTGCCCGGACTGACCAGTCCATGTGGTTCCTGGACATCATTTCACTCGGGTGAACGGCAAAGACTACTTGACCTATTCACTTTTGTATTTCATGCTCCCTCGTTGTTCTATGTAGACCAGTGATACTCAAAGTATGGCCCGGGGGCCGTATGCGGCCCTTTTGACCTTTACATGCGGCCCCCCAGAGCAGCAGTAGCACTAGGCTGCTGTTTACTCCATTTAACAGGGGACACGTAATTTAAATATGAAAGAAGATAAGGAAAAGAAGTAAGGATTTTGTCCTGCACCGCTTTAACTGCAGAAACACTTTCATTATTTAAGAAAAACTTGCAGCAAATGTCTATAACTATACGTGTTCTTAAAAATTCAAAAAGTGTATTTCATTTACAAACAGAACCATTTAATCTAACAGTCCATGGAGAAGTATTTTTTTTAAACGAAGGTTTCAAACATAAATTCAGAAACTTTCATTCTTCCCCCACCCCCAACATTAATTCTTACCCCCACCTTGATAACAATGCCAATAGTGAAATAAGAGGCAAGTCAGTTGTTTTCTGCACTCTTTGATTGGCCTGATTTGCTATTATATATGGACAACTTTAGAGTTTATTAAATCAAACACAGGAGAATGGTTTGCACAGCACACATACCAAAGTCATGCATTGCGACGTCCTCCTACATACAATAATGAAGAAAAAGAAGGGAACATGAAATAAAACAATTGCCTAGGATCACACAGTTTGGTAAAGTTGGGAAGCAGGTATTAATGCCAGGTTTTCTGGTTTCACATTGTGCGATTCAGCCACTAGATCTATATGCTTTGCTGCCCCCTATCTCCACCATAACACCACAAACTCTCCCCCACAGAGCCCCCTTCTCCCTTTGATCGGCATGCTGCTAGCATCAATGCGGCCCTCGGTCGCACCACAGACCAAACTTTGTGGCCCCTGAGAAAATGTTTGCGAGTACCCATGATGTAGACAGAAACTCATTTCACTGTATTTTGATAGAATGCACTTCTGCATACCACCGAATAAAACAGAAACGCCCAGGACTACTTAGATTTTGCCTATTAGGTCAGATTAGGGTTAAAAAAGGATAGTTTATTGTTTACATTTACATCCCTGGCACTTTCCTTGGGAAGAAGTTGTACATCATGACTTGGGAGTCTCAGCGTTCATGGCTTAGAGGTCTGGACTGAAGTTCTGAGGCGGAATAAGTCTGAGGTTAGAGTTTCAGCAGTTCTGAATAACTGGATAGACTTTTGTTTCCATTGGACATCACGCCAACCTGCAGTTGTAGGGTGAATATATCACTTTACTATTTGATTTTAAAATATATTCATGGAGAAATTACCAGTTAATAATGATCAAGATGTGACGCTGAGTGTTGCCAAGAATACTCTCACAAATGGTCTCCATTTGTGTTACACAATATGCCTAGTATCATTTTTTCTTGCTTGTTATGTGATTCATCATTGTAAATCCAAGCTCAATTTGAAACTGAATGAAGTGTGTGTGTGTAACAAAAATATGTTAAAGATCTGAAAAGAGTTTGCTTCCAGAATGGTGAGGTGTTAATATTGACCTGTCAAAATAATGACAACTATCGATAAGTATCAGAATATCATGAAGATAAGTACATATAGGTTAGTATATTACTAAATTGTACCCCACATATATGTATGTATATATGTTTTTATATGTGTGTGTGTGCAATTATGATTCATCCATACTTTAATTGAAAATCAATTTTTGACCACCTGGACAGATTTATAAAACATTTAGGAGATCACTACCTGTAAGGTCTGGCTTTCCATTTTAGCTCCCACAGAAACATTTGCTCATGTCTACAGCCAAACGTCTGAAAGGGATTTACACCTAACTTGGCATGAAAGTAGAACATTACTCGGAAAGCGTGCTTTTGTTGGCCGTGCGTAAATCCTTTCAGTAGGTTTTGAGATATCAGCATTTAAAACGTTGGCAAACAGGCTATAAAGGGTTAATATATGTGTACCTGTGCTGTGTTAACATGAGAGTTATTCCTGTCAATCTCATTTAGATTTTTTTTTTAGAAAATGTGATTTTTTTTCAGCTATATTGAAACTCTCGTGTTGGCTATTGCTTGAGAGTTTCGAGGTGTGGAATACAAGAACTTGCACAGCTGCGGAAGGAGCATCCTTTGGATCCTGCTCGTAAATCACTCAGCTACATTATGCACCATCTGTACGCCACCCTCTCTCTCCTAAACCCTTTTCGTGTGTTCACTGAAGCTCAGCTTCCTGCGGCTTCCCTCTTTCACTTTTCCTTTCCTGATCACTTGCCGCTGCTCTTCAGCTGGCCACTATGCTCTTGCAGCCTCCTGCATGCCTTATGCAGTGTGCAGCCAATCCGGTGCCTTTTCCAACAGGCCAGCAAGACAGAACAGCTGCTCTTGACAATATTAATTGAGTAATCTGTGAAAGACAATAAAAGTAATAGAACATTCAAATCGATACATTATCATATTTTTATGTGGATAATATTAGACAGTAAACAGTAATGTTTGCTCAGACTGGATGATATCCAATAGAAAAGGATATCAGAAAAGTAGGTGGAAAGAAAACGATTGGTGAAGAGGCAGGCCCCGCGCTGAAGTGACGCACACAACTAAACATGGAGGCCCATATTTATACTTTTTGACGCTAAACTGCGCTAACGCAGTTTAGCGTAAAAAAGTTTTGCGCCGTCTAACGCCATTCTGAAGCGCCAAGCGGGCGCCGTATTTATGGAATGGCGTTAGACGGCGCAATCAGACCGGCGCTGCCTGGTTTGCGTGGGAAAAAACCACGTAGACCAGACAGCGCCGGCATAGGGGGAAAATGGCGCATGGGCGTCTTAAAATGGGGCAAGTCAGGTTACGTCGAAAAAATCGTCTTAACCCGACTTGCGCCATTTTTTAACGACGCCCATCCCCCATCAACATGACTCCTATCATTGTAAAGATAGGAGTCATGCCCCCTTGCCCAATGGCCATGCCCAGGGGACTTCTGTCCCCTGGGCATGGTCATTGGGCATAGTGGCATGTAGGGGGGCACAAATAAGGCCCCCCTATGCCACCAAAAAAAAATATAAAAAATAAAAAATTATACTTACCTGAACTTACCTGAATGTCCCTGGGGTGGGTCCCTCCATCCTTGGGGGTCCTCCTGGGGTGGGCAAGGGTGGCAGGGGGGGTCCCTGGGGGCATGGGAGGGCACCTGTGGGCTCATTTTGAGCCCACAGGCCCCTTAACGCCTGCCCTGAGCAGGCGTTAAAAAGTGGCGCAAATGCGCCGTTTTTAGCCACGCCAACTCCCGGGCGTCTCTTTTGCCCGGGAGTATAAATACCACGTAAAGGCCTGGGAGTCATTTTTTAGACGGGAACGCCTCCCTTGCATATCATTAACGCAAGGAAGGTGTTCACGCTAAAAAATGACGCACATTCCGGGAACTTTGGCGCTATTCGCCTCTAACGCCATAGTATAAATATGGCGTTAGTTGGCGTTAGTTTTGCGTCGAAATTGCGTCAAAAGAAACGACGCAATTTCGGCGCAAACGGAGTATAAATATGGCCCGGAAAACGCGGGAAGAAAGCGTCTTATTGACGTTTGGTCTCCAGGAGACGGGCACTGCCTCCGTTCTGCTCCTGACACTTTCCTTCACCAGCACCCTTGACTCTTTTTGGTGCTTAGACTTTATTTTACATTGATTTGGGGCATCCGTCTCTTCCTTTCTGCTTAAAGCACTTCCCAGTCTTGGACATGCCCAACGGAGGCCTTTCCCCCTACAACTTATTATGGGTCAGCTGTGTGCCATGAAGGCTGACTTATACCCACCTGAAATTCTGAAGTACCCTAACTTTTCCTAATTGTGCCTTTTAGGATTAACACCGTTTTAAATGTATTTTGTTTGGATGCCTTTCACATTCCAACACGTGTTTACAATTGTTTCTTAGGTTGTTTTCCTATTTTTCCCTAGGGGACCAGGGGCATTTGGGCGCATGAGGATTTGAATGAAAAGAAATCACTGTGCTCAGCTTATGCTTGTGTTCATTATCAATGTTACATCACCCGCTGGTCCTAAACTGTTACCTTTTCATACGCAAATACGAGCCAACTTGTGGTCTCTCACGTGAACCTTAGAGGTACAGTGATGCCATGTCCGAGAAGCTGCTACTAGTCATTTTTTCTTTATTTCTTCCTTCATCTTTATTTGTAAAGAGAAGCAAGTAGCCTTTTGGGCACAAATGTTCTAAGTTAGGACAAGCATTCATTCGGTGCAAAGTAAACCAAGCGGGTGGGGTGGAGTTTTATACACCAACATGGTCATAGATGGTATGGGACAGAAGCTGTGTGTTAACGAGTTTCAGCAAGGCAAGCAGGTATCATAATACAGGACAACCTAAAAGCATACAACCCAGCTTAATAATTCTTCACTTGAGATGTAAGTGCACACTTTTTACATGTTCAAATTGTTTGGTCATTTAGCAGTAATAGTAAACCCCGTGTCTTTACAGGTCCACAAGGTGACTGTTAGAAATGGGGTTATTGGTTTGCTAGGGTATGCACCTAAGTCAGGCAGAACCCACCACTTTAGACAGGGCAAGTAAGTTGCACACCAAAAATAACGTCTGCTCACCCCCTGGTAGCTGGGCACAGAGCAGTCAGGCATATCCCCAGAAGTCATGTGTAAAGCGTTTGCGCAATACACTCGCTCCAGTGACACAATATATACACCACAAAAGACACTCCACACAGGGTGTATAAATATATATATAGTGTATATTTTATAAACCATAGACCAAAACAACATTGCTCAAAATACTGTGTACACTATGCACATTCTGAGTCAATGCTCATTAGCAAGGCACAATCAATATACCCCAACAAAATGATTTCAGAAGTAATGCAGATAAATCACACAGATTGTACTGAGTCAGAAACACCTTGTTAGATGGTCCAGGTCAGATTATGACACAAGAAAATGCCATCTATCACCATCATATATAAATCATCATGTTTCTTACAGTAGTGAATGTCATGTCAATACAGTTTGACAAAAGCATGTGAATAACCCATTATCATCATTGCCTAGGCCCTCACAGGACACCATGAATACGTAACTCACCACGTCACTCTGATGCAATATGTTAGAGGTACTCATGCCTAGTATAGTTATCTTGCCACTGATAGTAGGTTCCATGCAGGTGGAGTAGGTGCTGCAGAAAAAAAGTGAACTTAGATGCTATGCAATAATCGTGGCAATTATTTTATGAAACACCATGGGGTGTGGGAGCACCTGCGCCCCTATTAGTGGTTGTACAGTAATATTTTCGAACCTCAGGGTATAATGTAGGCCACAGGAGTTACTGCACACCTACTACATCTGATATGGTAATCTCCTTAATGCAACAGTTCACCGGGGCCCTTGTTGAGGATCCATCCTATAGAGTTGAATTCTAAAACATGGGACTCGCAAATCCATTGTCCCCAGGTACACTGTACCCCATGAAAGGGAGGGAGAAAAACACAAACTGCAAGAATCAAGGGGATAACCTTGCTTGCCCTCCCCCAGATCCAAGTGTGAAGCGGTGCAACTGACTCACACTAAGTGGTTAGAAATGGAGAGTGGGGAGACATCACCAGGACCACAAAGGCTCGATCTCCCACTCTCCGCTCTTCACCTGCCAACTGGGGTGCTCTCCTGGTTTGGCAGAAGTCAGTCAAGGCTGCCTGCCAAGGTAGCGCCGCGCGACTCCTCAGGAGCGCCCCATGGACTAGCACAGCACCGGATTTGGCCTCTCCGAGCTAGTACCTACAGGTCAACATTGGTCTCTTCCTTCGGTGCGCAAGCCCTGTTCTCCACGCCACTTACAGCGGGAGGGCCAGCGATGGTAGATGCAGCTCAGGGACTCAGTGCGACCTCCTTGCCCCGTTGCTGGTGCTCAGTCAGCCCAAAACATAGTTTCCTGGCAAAACAGAGAGCAGTCTCAAGACAGAGCAAAGCACTAACCCCAAATATGAAGCGCTGATTCTTGGTCAGCTTCACCTGCTGGACTCACAGGGTCCCGAGTCTACAGCAGAGATGATAGCAAAGAGAATGACCCTTGGATTCCTACAGACCAGGGGAGACCACAGGGGTCCAGAGGTGCATTAGACAAGTGGGATCGCACATAAGCAAAGGACACTGATGACAGTCTCCCCTTGAAAAACAGCACTCCTTTGACAACACCTAGTTAGGGTGCACCTGGCAGCAGGGCCACAAACAGAAAGGCAATCTAGTGAGTCCTTTATGCCATTCAGCAAGTAGAAGCTAGCAGGGCAACAGCAGGAGATCAGTCCAGATGAGTTCTTTGGTGCAGCACAGAAGTCCTCCTGACAGAGGTTCAGTCCCAGCTCCAAAAGTGTTCTAAAAATCATGGGGTCAGAGCCCCTGTACTTATACTCAAAGAAGTCTTTGTTCAGGGGGTGACTTTAAAAGAACGCTTTCAAGTGTAACATGACCACTTTCAACCCAACCCTGGTACCAGACATCAGTAGGGGGTAATCAGCCTATTGTGTGAGGGCAGGACGCAGCCTATTGACAAGTAAGGTGTGAACAACCCTCCCTTTCTTTAGCCCAGGGTGGTTATCAGTATGCAGATGGATGCAGATTCCTTTTCTGTCACACCCAGTCCCTCCTGTGTTGTTGCTGTCTGGAAAGTATGCACCAAGTGTAGTTGTCATTCTTCCCTAGACGTGGATTGGAGTCAGGCTGCAAAGCACCAGCATTACAAGCACAGAGAAATGCCCACTTTTTACAAGTGCAGTTCTAAAATAGTAATGTAAAATCCAAGTACACCAGTAAGCAGGATTTCTCACTATCATTGCAAACATACCAAACATGCCCACACTACTCCTTTCAGATCAGAAATGATCACTTAAGAATATATAAAGGAATTCCCAATGCCAACCTATGAGCGGAGCAACCCTCACAGTAGTGAAAAACTAAATAGGCGTTTTGCCACTACTTGGACATGTAAAACATATAAGTACATGTCTTACCTTTAAAAATAGACAGCACCCTGCCCATAGGGCTACCTAGGGCCTACCTTAGGGGTGACCTAGGTGTTGTAAAATGGGAGCTTAGAACTTAGCAAGTAGTTTGAGATGCCAAGTCAATGTGGCAGTAAACTGCATAAGCAAGCACTGCAGTAGCAGGCCTGAGACAAGTTTGAAAGACCACTTCTGCGGGTGGTGCAATCAGCGCTGCAAGCCCATTAGTAGTAATTAATTTATAGGCACTGAGTATATGGTTTACCACTTTATAAGGGAATTACAGGTAAATTAAATATGCCAAACAGGTGTAAGCCAATCATACCAAGTTTAGCAGTGGTAAAGTGCCCAGAGTCCTAACGCCAACAAAAAGAAGGTCAGAAAAATAGGAGGAAGGCAAAAAGTTTGGGGATAACCCTGCAGAAAGGGCCATTTCCGACAGTGACTTTTTTATTGTTTTTTAAATCTGTGATTATCAGTAGAAGATCATTACAGTGTGAGGATCAAAAAAGGTAGAGAACTGGATTTGGACAGTACGCAGGGCATCTTGGGTGAAATTAGGTGGTGCTGATTATCTAATCTTAAATTGTTGTTGGAGATATATCTGGATAGGGTACTAGAATAGAATCCTGAGAATGTTCAGTGAATGACTTTTAAGACATATGTAAAGAAGTTTGTTGAGGGCTCTGTATTAGAGAGTATAAAACCACAATGATGAAGTTTTAGACAAGTGGTTCCCAACCTGTAGTCCGCGAACCCCCAGGGGTCTGTGACACATTCCCAGGGGGTCAGCAGGCCTGGGCTGGGAGGAAGGCACTTCTCCAGCTGGGGCCTCTGACAGACATGAGTGTGTTTTTATATTTATTATTTCCTTTGTGTAGCAGTTTTAAAAGCACTGCAAAGATCCTTGTACAACCAGCAGCTTTTGGGCAAAAACAAAAGTGCCACGATAACTCTAGTGAATAATGTACCCACTGGAGAGAGATTGGAATTTTATCTAGTGTCAGTTTTGACTGAAAAGTAGCACATATGGTTAATATGCCTGCTGCAAAGAGCATGTATCATGAAAAGAGCAGTATTTATGTGCATAGCACAGTGGGTTACTGCTTTTGTCACAGAGATTCCTTTGTTACTGTGCATTTCATAAATTGCAATCTTAATCTAGCACAGTAAGCTATGAACTTCCATTAAAGAGCTGCATGCAAACAGCATGGCACAAATTAGAACGTTTTTTATCACATTCTTTCATTTTCCTTATGCCGCAAAAAATGGTTTGCTTGCGTAGAAATACATTCTTATTATTAAAATCAATGCTAACCACTGTGTTGTGTTCTGAATACTGAGTTTGTGCTTCTCCAGACCAAGCACTATTGCAAAATGCCTACCAATGTGGATGACATGTGAATCCTACACCCTGTAGTCCCCTGTAAAGTGATCCAACACCTACTCTGGTATGAGAAGTGCTATATAACAAATTCATTACATGTGACAGAGAGGCTGTGGAGAGATGAGAGACCCTTATGGTTTTACTTCCTTTCCCCACCACATATTTATGTAAAAAAGCTTTCTCAGATCTTATGTACCTAAAAAATAAAAACAGAAATTGTTGGAAAATGTAGAATCTGACCTGAGGATTCAACTTTCCTAAATAAAACCAAACATTGATAAGTTAGTGGCTGAAATGCAGTGCCAAACTTCCTATTAAAAGTTTTCGGTTTTTGCATATTTTTTCAATATAAAATAATTATATCTTTAGTAATTTGAGTATTTGTTTGGTGTGTACTTGTTTGTGTATTTTTTTAGAATTACTGTTTTAATGTTTGAAATTTAAATTGTACAAATTGTTTGGGGGTCCCTAGCTTCCAGGATTGATTCAGTGGAGTACTCAGGAGTCAAAAGATTGGGAACCACTGTTTTAGGGATTAAATCCCTTTACTAAAGTTTTATAAAGATGTACAACAGCACCACCTACAACCACGGGCTGGTGGAGGGTAAGAATATGTAACAGTGGCAGGTAGGGGAACAAAGGAAACAGGACAAACACACCCTGCACCTATAGCTAGCTATTACCGCAGAACCCGCTCATCGACACCCCCTATGTGAAAACTCTTTACATCCCTATGCAGTGTCCACTGTTTCCATTGAGCATATGTCCGAACTAGTCAGACATAGGACGCGTAAATAACGTGGGCACGTCAGTTCCCTAAATTTGTCAGAGAGACAGGAAATACAGGGACCCCATGTTTTATCAAAAGTGAGCAGGGATCCAATAGCCACAGCTGTCAGTTTCTCCATTCTCAGTATGTCCCATAATTTGTGTAGCTAGTCTGTGTGAGTGGGGATCACCTCAGAACCCCATCGGGCTAAAAAAAGAGCTGTTTAGCTGATCCGATCGCCAATGTGATGGCTCTACCTTTCGGGTCTTTGAGGGGGTATGTCTGCGGATTCGGAAGCCCTAATAGTATGTAACTGGGAGAGCGTAGATTTGTGGTGTCATAGACCTCATCAATAATGTTAAAAATGTTGTTTCAAAAGGAGCCTATTGGGGGCAATGCCACAAAATATGTGATAGTGTACCCAGCTGTCCACATGGTCGCCAGCACCGATCAGTGGTGCCCCTCTGCCATCCGGCAACCCTTGCCGGCGTGAAGTACCAGAAATGCACTATTTTCAAAAGTAATTCTTTAGTGTTCATATTGCAGGCTGACACTCACGCACTGTGTAGCCCGCCATTCCCTATCTGTAAAAGGACACCCACATTTGGTTTCCCATCTGCACCTCGTAGGCATCTGGGGCAAGTGCGGCGGTGTAATCAAAAAGCCATAAATGTCAGAGATAAACCTCTTATCATTCGTGAGTATTAATAACCACTTCTCAAAGGGAAGGAGAGGCCTACTCGCGTGCAGTCGAATCGTTGGAGAGGACACCCAATGTCAGATCACCAGGTATTACCAATAGACTATTTGTGGAAGGTCATAAGCCGACCGTAGTTGGGTAAATTCCATAATGCCATGATCATCAAAAAGTTCTCCCACTCTCTTACAGTTGGAGTCCTGTCAGATCTTGATTGAGGGTCCAGTAAGAGCTGCGGGGAAATCTGGATTGACGATAATCGACGTTCGCGCAAATATGGGGGAAGATAAACCCTTACGTGTCTGCACCTTGTCCTAGACGTTCATCGTGGTTCGCAGGATGGAGGATATATAGACTACCGGGGACGATGGGCCCGTCCTTCAAATATGTTGTCCCGCCACTGCCTGGTCAATAAAGCACCAGTGTTTCTCAGTGCTCACACGGGACCATTTCACCAGGCTGCATAGTTGGGCAACCTGGTAGTAACTAACCAAGGGCCAGATGTACCAAAGGATTTTACCCATTCTGTGTCTATGGGAAAAAGCTTTCATACATATGGCCCCAAATGAGGGACTCTCAATCCTCCCTCCGACTGCGGCAAGTAAGCATGCGCCCGTGCCATTCTTGCCTTTTTCCCAGCCAGATGAATTCCCATATCAGCCTCTGTATAGTGTCAAGTACCCCGGGCTGGGGTTGTATTGGCAAGGTTTGCATAATGAACAGCACTTTGGGTAGAAGCGCAATCTTTATAGCTGCCACTCGGCCCAGCCAAGAGAGCCTCTCCACTTGGCCAAGGTTCCCTGTGCCTCACTCAGCAGGGAAGTGTACTTACCCTCAGCTGTAGTTGCTGGGGTGGTGCAAATCTGTAAGCCTAGATAATGCACTGCTTGCTTGGCCCATGTAAAGGGCAGGGCGGCCTTCAGTGCTTCCACCTCTGTCCCCAGCACTGTCAAGTTGAGAATAGAACATTTAGACAAGTTGGCCTTGAACCCAGCCACACCTCCAAAGGTACTCAATTCCTCCAACACTGCTAAAAGCGATCTATTCGGTTGTGTCAAATAGAGCAGAACATCATCTGCATATAGTCCTATTTTGTGGTCTCGGCCCCCCAACAGGATACCGCTAATATTCTGATTTTGAAGTATACGCTCAGTGAAGGGTTCAAAATAGAAGGCAAACAGTAATGGCGACAATGGACAGCCCTGCCTGGACCCCTGGCGATAGGGAAGGATGCGGATAGGCCACCCTTAACACTCACTCTGGTCTGAGGGAGTGTATTGTTACACGGTACCCATTTGCAAAATCTCAGGCCCAGACCATAGGGGGGAAGGACCGCAAACAGAAAGTCCCAGTGGACCTGATCGAAGGCCTTCTCTGTGTCAATAGAGAGTAGTAACGATGGAATGTGGGCCCATTGCACCTTGTCTAAAAGGTGACAAAGCCTCCTAGTGTTGTCAGCGCAGGTTCTCTCAGGAATAAACCTGGTTTGGTCTGGATCTATCAAACCCTGCATGAAGGGGCTTAGCTTGTTCGCCAGGACACTAGTGAAACGTTTGGCATCCACATTCAGTAGCGTAATTGGCCGATAAGACGAGCAGATGGCAGGGTCCCTTCCAGGCTTTGGAATAACTGTGATCGTTCCAGCTTACATCGGGGGGGTAAGTGTTCCCATAGTAGAAAAGCCATTAAAGTGGTGTGCCAGCACTAGTGCCAGGAGGTCCCCAAACATTTTATAAAACTCTGCCCCAAACCCATTCTGTCCCAGTGCCTTTCCCGAGGAGAGGGGTTGTATAGCCAGCAAAAATTCAGTAGGGGTGATATCTTGTTCCAATGCCATGGCTGTCGACTGGGAGATTTGGGGCAAGTGTATTGAGTCCAGGTAACCCATGGTTACCTCAGCATCCAGTCCCTCCCTTGTGTAAAGGGAGGCGTAAAACATCTCAACTTCTGGCAGGATCACCCCATCATTATTAGTGACAGTGCCATTCTACGTCTGAATCGCATTCACCTGATGTTGTGCTGCCTGTGCACGGAGCCGTTGGGCCAGAAGTCATCCTGCTTTATTACCCCCTACATAGTACATTTGTTTGGTATGTAGCAGTGCATGTTCCGCTATGTCCATGTCTAAGGCCTTCAGTTGTTTACGAGTCACCCCAAGCTGTTTCAATGGCGCCAGTTCCCCTATGCTTCTCTTCCAATTCTTTTTTGTTGGCTTCCAATTACTGACGCATCTTCTTCCGGAAGATGTTAGAGCTCACCGCAATGGCTATAAATTGGTCCCTCACTACCGCCTTTAGGGCTTCCCAGACCCCAACCACTGAGGTCTCCGGTACGTCATTAACGCCCAAATAAGATCTAATCGTGTCCCTTATTTCTGTGCATACCTCAGCATATCTGAGAAGTTAGTGTTGCGTCGACATAACCTAAGCCCCGCCTCTGGCCGGTATTGTGAAGTGCAGTGTAATCGGAGCATGATATGAAAGAGCCACCACTCCGATCTTTGTCTGCATAATTGTGTGTAGGTGGCTAAGAAAAGGTCTAGTCTCACATATGTCTGATGTGCAGATAAGAAAAATGTGTATTCTCTAATTATCTTGTTGTGGGCACGCCATATATCTGTGAACCCTCCCTCCTGCAGCCAGTGTTGAAAGCCCATAGAGTAAGTCCCTGTCTGCCCATATCGTTGTGCCGATCTGTCCACGAGGGTATCGGGGGCCACATTGAAGTCGCCCCATATAAGAATGTCCATGTCCGATGTAGCGAGCACTTGCTAATGGCCTCTTTAAGAAACCCTTTCTGATGTTCACTAGGACCATAAATACATGCCACCGTTAGTTTATACCCATGTATATCTATATTCAAGGAAATGAGCCTCCCATTCACCTCCGCCTCGGTACCAAGCACCTTCCCTGGGAAATGTGTAGCAGATAAAATCTCAGTGAAACTGAGTATTGAACCAGCACAATCTCAGCCGTTTCCAATCCGTTTGAAGCAAGTGTGATTCTTGTATCAAACATAAGTCACATTTTGATTCCCTGAGGAGCAAGAGTAGGGCTCGCCTCTTCACTGGAGCATTAAGGCCTCTAACATTGAGACTGATTACTTTAATAGACATGCATGCGGGGTAATATAGCGCTGGAGTGCGCACGTGGGCCTAGTCTGTATCTAGATGAGTTAATTATAGAGCGGGGTTCGTATTGACATCAAAAAATGAGGTGTGGCAGGAATATTCAACTCAAAAACAATAGAACAGGCAGATAACCAAAAAGTGAACCAGTTACCCTGGGAACCACACAAGGTCTGTTGGGGGGTACATCCCACTGTACCAGGTCGTTCCCCTTCCCGCTGTTTTCCATGTTGGGAGCTCTGCTGTCATTCTCGTCTGTTCTCCTGCTTCCAGTCACCGTCAGCTGTTTATCTCCGTCTAGGAAATCCCGCATGGGAGACTCCCATGTGGGTAGACCGGGAGGGGGAGACAGCCCTATCCGTCCTCCACCATTGGCCCCCCACTCTCTCTGCCGGTCCACAGATTTACGGCCACTATCAAAGACCTCTCCGCTATGAAGCCGTCGCCTTCAGGGTATTCACCCCCTCTATATGCATCCTTCCGCTGGCTCTCAGTGAGGTGCCCTCGTAGAGTCTGCATGCTTCCCCGGAGCACCCAGGCCCCGCGCCCAGAGCGCCAGGTATGCGCCCTCTGAAGTAATCACCCCTGGTGCCTCCGGGTTCTCCGAGAATCGTTAGGCCACCAATACTTAGTCCACAGGGAGGGTCCTCAGAACGGTCTCTCCCGGACCCTCCAATTGCCACCCGACTCAGCGGCCGCACACTTCCGCAACCCCGCTGTCGTCAGGCTCGCCAGCTCTGGGTCCCTTGTGGCCTCACCTGAGTCCACTCATCTCTCCTCCAGCCTCACCCCAGACGAGGACTACCTCTAAGCATGCTTCTGCTGCTCCCAGTCACTCCAGAGTCCTTTTCCTTTGCAAGGGTACCCAGGCCGACCCCACCAGCTCCAGGCCGCACACTCAGTGAGGGAGGGCGGGATGCTTCTCGCAGTGCGTCGCAGCGCAGGCTCCCGGCAATCCCAGTTCTCAGGCGTCTTCAAGGCTCCTGACTTCCAGTCATCGGCCACCCACTCTGCCAGTGGGGGAGGTATGTCAGGACCCCTTTCTATGCTACTCGGGCTTTCCTGCGGCCATTTTCTCCAGAGGTCACTGATTGCCCCGATCTGCTGCATGCCACTCCTCCTGCCTCTCTGGCTCCCAGGAGGACGCCCCCCGTAATCGGGGTCCCAGACGACGCTTTGTCGGCTCCAGCAGCGTTTTATGTGGTTCCAGCCGCTCCTTGTGTGTACTTGATGACGGAGCTCCGCAGCGGCACTCCTATCCCGCCGCCATCTTGGCTCTGCCTCCGGAACCACTGTTTTAGAGGGCCAAAGGTATGATGTGGAAACCCCACTAAAAGGCTAATGCAATAATCAATTTTTGCTCATAAGTGTGTTAATTTCGGCTTTGGCTATGTTGAAAGCAATATGGCATCAGATTTTACGTATATTGGGATTTGATATTGTCAGACAGTGGCTCTTGTGGCGATGGAAGACTCCAACTGCATGAAGGTACTGAAAATAATATCCAGGTTTCCCTGCTAAATGTGCCCCTGCGCAAAGTGTGGCCCATTTAATACGAATGAACACTTTGAGGTCAAGATGATGATGCTTGATTAGGGGTAGTGAGGTTCTGGAAGTGGAAGTGTTCCTAAAGTAACAGAAGAGGACTGATTTGTTGTTAGTGTCAAGGTGGGATAGCAAATATAATGTACTGCCTTGTCGTTGGGGCAAGTAATTGACTAGGCAGAGGGTATGGAAACTGTAAGGCATGCATTTTCACTAATATATGGAAGGATCTATCTCATATTTGTACTGCCTGCTCTAGCAGGCAGCAGGCTTTAACTGTGGAAGTGCCTGGTATATCTGGCACGGTTTTATTCAGGAAGCTTGATACAAGGGAATGTGCCTCGTTAGCATATTCAGCAAGCACTAGATTGGCAATAAACAACAATAGCACAGTTATAGAGTGTAGGAGAAGCACAACAATATTTTCTGCAAGTGCCTCAATCATGTCTCAGAAGTTTCATAAGGAGAAGGAGCTATCTTGTTCCAATCAGTAGTAAATGAAATGCATTAAGCTTTGGGCCAGGGAGATATGCGGGTGCTCAAGTGTCCCGCGCTGCAGGCAGAGTATCCGCCTTGAGTGCACTCGACCTGTGGGTATCAGGTGCCCCACCTCCAGCAGCGCTATGTGGGCTTTGGAGTCCTGCCGGCCCTTCCACAATCCAAAAAGCACGTATCATGTGTATAAAGTGGAGAAAGAGACAGTGACTGGATTAAGTGTAGCAGAATGGGACGAGATCCCACAGCACAATTTTAAGCTGTTTGGAGCAGCTAACATGAGGAGGAATGAGCCCTTTTCGAGATAATAATGTATTATATCCCTGCCATTATTAAACAGGTTTAATAAGTCCTCACCGAATTCTTGTTTCAGATGTCGGCAGAGTCATGTTGGGGACTGGTGTCTCATAATTGCTACCTGTCCACAGATTAAGGTTTTTTGGGAGCAGTTGTTTTGTTTTTTGAGTGAGCAATTGAATATAACACTGTTTGTTAATGTTTGCACTATTCAGGGTGGAGATGTTGAAAGCGAGTTTATGATCTCTGCTACTGAACATAAGTTTATTTTTCTCGCTATCGTAAAATATTCCATCCCTGGAGCACTGGAAGGCCAAACTGTTCAAGGTTGGGCTTTATTGGTATGTCTGCTCAAAAATAGACAATCAAACAGGCATATTTCGTAAGATATGGCAACACTCAGAATTGTTCTTTCATAGATACAGCCACGTTATTCAAATTGAGGAGGAAGTGACACTGATTGACTTTTACAGCATGAATTAACCTCATATTTTTTAATGTACGAGCGCAACTGCTTGGTAGGAATTATTTACTTTTGTATTTGTTTATTTGCATGTCGAATATTTTTATGGGAACTTTGCATGACCTTCTGATTACTACCAAAAAATATATAAAACAATGAAATGCAGTAGGCAGTGAGATTCTTCAAATGGACAAAGCATATAAACACAAATGAAAAAAATAATAATCAGAGGGATTGTGCACCTTATCAAAGGACTTCGGGGAGGTAAGTAATGTTCTGTATCAGGCATCAAAAATGTAACCATATAAATACCAACAAGCTTATGTATCGTTAGCTCACCACATTCATATCCCTACTTCTTCACCGAATGCACTTTGATAAATTTACAGGATTAGAATGTACTAAGGCCCATATTTATACCTTTTTAGCACCACATTTGCGTCATTTTTTTACGAAAATGTGGCGCAAACTTACAAAATACAATTGTGGCCCATATTTATACTTTGGCTTTAACCGGGCAGTGGAGGCGTAGGGAAGACTGGGGGTTGTGTGTCAAAGAATGGTGCAAGTTAGGTTAGAGTAAAAATAATGGCTCAAACCTGACTAGTGTCATTTTTTGACAACTTCTGTCCCCTGGGCATGTTCACTGGGCACAGTGGCATGTAGGGGGGCCCAAGTTAGGACCCCCTATGCCACCTAAAAAAAAAATGACTTACCTCTACTTACCTCTACTTACCGTAGACAGGTCCCCCCATCCATGGGTGTCCTCCAGGGGTTGGCAAGGGTGGCAGGGGGTGTCCCTGGGGGCAGGGAAGGGCACCTGTGGACTGCTTCCATGGTCAGAGACCATGGAAATGAGCCCACAGGTCCCTTAACGCCTGCCCTGACCCAGGCTCTAAAAAACGGGGCAAATCCGTCTGGGCGCCATTTTTTATGGCCGCCTCCTCCTGTGCGTCAAAATGACGTGGGAGGATAAATAAGGCGCACATGCCTTAGAGTCGTTTTTTGCACGGGAATACCTGCCTTGCATATCATTAGCGCAAGGTAGGTTTTCACGTACAAAAAATTACTCAAACTCCATAACTTTAGCGCTGGACGGGTCTAGCGCCAAAGTATAAATATGGAGTTAAGTTTGCGTCGAATTTGCATTAAAAAAAGACACAAATCCGGCGCAAACAGAGCATAAATATGGGCCTGTATTTTGTAAGTTTGCACTGCCTTTGCATCAAAAAATGACGCAAACGTGGCGCTAAAAAAGTATAAATATGGGCCTAAGTGTGCAAACCGCTTCCAGAATTAACGTCATGTTTGTATTACATGGTTTATCTGACAGTAAAATCCCAGCATAATAATAATAACATACTCTTGGGTAGCGCTGCATAGGATATCTTCTGCGGTTTCTAAGCACAGACAGTTTACAGAATGTTGGTGTGTGTTGAGTAGAAGCCTGAGATTAGAGTTGATGGTGGGGTGGAGCTCTGACTATAATTATTACCTGAACTGTATCTAAGGGCCTAACATGTAAATAAAGAAGATAACCTCCACCTGATTGGCTCCTGTCTTGTCTTTGAAGAACCTTCCTCAAGACCTAACAACTCTGTGAATATGGACAAGTCTTTGTTTTACTAAGTTTGTTCATAATTTGTACATTTCTGAAATGCACAGAAAGAAACAATCAACACAAGTTCTGGGCAGATGCTCATCCTCTGATCCTGCGTGATTCACACCTCATGCAGTTGGAATTGCATTTGTCTAGCTCTCCATTTTTATTGTTGTGCGTATATGACCGGAGTGGTGTTCTTATCCTGTCTTGGGTTGCAGCGCTTAACAATGTGATGTTGTGAAGATGAGAAAGCGAGCGCCTGCCGTTCACGTTAGTTGGTTACAATGAATTCCTCTGCATGTCCCCTCTGGAATTTCTGAGTCACTGTCAAACCATCAACCCCCACCATGTGCTGAAAACAGTGATCAAGTCAGAAGCCCTGTGTAAGCGTGGAGTGGCTGTCCCAAAGACCTCGACAGTTGATCTTGGAAAGCTTTGCTATTAACACTCATGTCTTCTGAGTAATCAGAACAGGAGCGTACCCCTCTGTGGAAAGAACATGCTGCCCTATGAATCCAAAGTCTGCATCTGTTGTAGTGTGTGAAGGCAGGCTGATCAAGCCTGCTAATAGCGTGTCTGGAAAATGATTTCCACGAGCCAGTCATTATCGCCGTAATCTTGTGGCCTTTCCAGTGTGACGAGGGAGAGTCAGAGCAGGCTTCAACAGAAGGACTAATGTGTCCCTAGAAGCAAGAACGCATATATTGCAAAGGTGGAAATGCTATGACTCAACTGGAAGCGCCCATTTACACATTTTAAGAGTAGTCGTTTGAATTTATTTCTGTGTATATTATTCATGTGAGTCATCTCCCCAATTAGCAAAAGATAAATATTGAAGGTGATAGTATTTCTTCACCTCTAAAATGTGTTTTTTGGTTCTTTTTCCTGGATTGCTGGCTGTGTGCTATAATTTATGTTGAAACGTGTTCATGAGTCTGTTCTCTTCTATCACACATTCATATTCCCAATATCAGGGAAATTATGTGGCATTGGCCTGCCTCCAGCTTCATTACTTTCTCTTGTTCACAATGAAAGACTCACAAACAGACTGACACATATCTCTGCTTGCTCAATATCTTTTTTTGGTTCGATTATTAATAGTGGTTAAACATTGTATAAATAATATTGTTAGCAAAAATAGCGTCTGACA
Organism: Pleurodeles waltl; assembly: GCF_031143425.1. Lineage (NCBI taxonomy): Eukaryota > Metazoa > Chordata > Amphibia > Caudata > Salamandridae > Pleurodeles > Pleurodeles waltl. Next base: position 178,900,528 of record NC_090437.1, read on the forward strand.
GAATATTGTGTCCTAATTATCACTTACAAAAATATTATCCAATCGGATGTAAATTGTTTTATCTCCTTTGGAGTGATATTTAAATATATATATATATATATATATATATATATATATATATATATATATATATATATATACATATATATATTTAGGACACAATATTTTTGCCAGATTATATTTTGGTCAAGATATTCTCTACCACATCACATTAATTTGCTTGAGCATATTCCATCGAACAAACAATCCATTCAGCATTCCGAACGGTAGCGTCTATGTATGTATTTATTTATTTAGTATGGGTTTCTATATAGCACAGTTTACACTACCTAGGAGTCTCTTGACGCTTATTAGTTAAGAGGTGGATGCCTTTAGGCATGGATGTTACTACAAGAAGCGACTTTTTTAAGGCATTCTTGAACTATAGCATCAAGGACTGGGACCTGGTCCACAGTTTCACCCCTAATATGCTGAATGGTCTGCTGTCAAATACTGAGTATTTGCATTGGGGCTCTACAAAGTTGATCTGGTTACAAGATCTTAGAATTCATACACGGAACATGTTTCTTGAATTTGTGCGAGACGTATTTGCGAGGTATACCATAAAATAGTTTGTACATGTAACACAAAGCCTTTAAGAGAATGTGCTTCTTTTACTCAAAGCCAGTGTAAGTGACTATTGTGTTTTGAGATAGAGTAAAACTTTCTGAGCTCACGAAGATCTGAGGAAGAACTAGATCGGCTGAATTGCCATGACCTAGGTATGAAAGGCATTTATGAACATTACCTTGTGAGAAAATAAGCCAAATATAATCTGTTGCAGGATGCGAATGTGGTGAAAACAGGATTTTATCACATTAGTAATATGGTTTTCTAAATTCAGATCAGAGCCTATTATGACTCCTAAGTTTTGTACAAAGGCAAATGGGCTGAGGCAATCTCCAAATTGTATGGAACATGAAAAAACCTTTCAGAGTTTTATTTTATTGGAAACAGAAAGGATCTTCATTTCAGCAGCAATAGATTGAAGGATGTTATCGTCAATTCAAGTTTCTGACAATCCTTCAGTAGGGATTGTAAGCTTGCCTTGTAGGTTGATGATGATCTTTGCGTCATCCTCCTAAATATAGACTTTTAAATTCAACTGCTTGAGAAAAGTGGCAAGTGGTTGTATATATATTTTAAATAATAGGTCAAGGAGTGCAGATCCTTGAGGTTCGCCCCAAAGTAATGGGGTTCACAGGTAGCCGAAGTGTCCTAACTGAATTTGTTGGTTTCTGCCATCAATACAGGATGCAAACCACCAATAGATGTGTCGTTCTATATGGAGGTTTACAAAAGATGCGCAAAGGGATCCAATGATCCCCCAATTATCAATAGTGTTGAATGTGGCAAGTAGCTCCAGGGGTTTTGCTGCTCCTGAACTTCTGTTATCTGCAATCAACCTTAGATCCACCTGAGATCATCAGTGACTGAAGTTATGAGGTTATGAGTGAGGTTATGAAAGATTTTGTTCCAAAACTCAGACGGGAAGCAGCTTGTGTTTTGTCCAGCATATTATGCTGCTCAACATAGCATTGAAGTTGTATAGTGCCAGTATTTTCATTAACGTAGCGATGTCTGGGAAGATAGAAATTGGACTAAACTGAAAGATTTACTAGCTATTGTAAACACAAGTTTCAATTTTATTAGGGACACAGAGGTAAGGCTTAATGTGCAAACTCTATTCACTTTATTAACCTGCATCCACAGTAGAAATGCAAAAACTATCCTTACCAGGAACACCTACAAAGAGAACATGAAAAACTCATGACTAATCACAACAGAGTTACGTCCCTCATAGTCCCTTGTTTTTTTGCCATGCCTTCTCTTTCTTTATATGACATGCTCCACATTCTTGCTCCAGGTTATTCCTGTTAAGAAAAAGCATTCTCTGAAAGACAAATCATAATTATGAAACTGAAATGAAATTGAATCGTATTTAAGTGCGTAAACAAAAGCACATACTTTTAAAGATCGAATAACATACAACCATGACAGCCCAATGTCAGGAATCAATGACATATAATTGAAATATAGTTCCCTCCCAAGTATGTAGTAAAGGTATCCTTCCAAGGGTGGGAAAAAGAAGCTATATGAGCTCAGAATAATGCAGTGGGATAAACCATGTCTCCATGTCCTTAATAGAATTGAAACATTCCATAAAATAGCTAGGACATTTTTCATACTGTGTCAGAACCAGAGGCGATGATTGTGCTGGTTCAAAGCTTATTAACCACCATCATAGCCACATTGAAGACACATTTGAAGTGGGACCTCCTGAAAGTGGAATCTGTTGCATAAGTAATATCCTTTAAACAGTCACCCATTGTAAAGGCCTTGGAAGCCATGGTACACCTTAGTGAGTGTGTATCAAGTCCGACTTCTTCAATCACCCACCAGACCTATCTTGCAGTTGTAGGTGAAGATACCGCCTAGTGGGGTTTGTGAATAGCTGTCTCGTCCCAGTGGTCAGATTTCCTCTGCCATGTTCTTAATGTGCCTTTATATATATCACTACTAACAATTTCGACATGTCCAAAAGAAGGGTACACCACAATCTTAGAATTACATTTTGTGCCCTTAAAATGTGAAAGGTAGCCCCATCCGGTATAAATATTCTACCTGTTACGTCCAGAGCCCTAATGTCAGAAATGCTTCTGTAGGAAACCAGACATAGGAGCAAGGCCAATTTCCCAGATAATTCTTTCCTGAAGATATACTCATTATTCTGCCATGAGAGAATAAGATTCAGAACCCTGTTGACATCCCAAGGATAACAGTATCTTGCTACAGTGGGAGAAAAAGATAGTTGCCTCATAACAACTTTCTATCCAGTGGATGTTGCTTCTATAGGACTGTGTCCGCCAAAATCATTGACTGGAACGTGTTCACTCATCTGTATAGCTTACCTTGCCCTCAGAAGCCACACTTGCCAGTGAATTTAAGCCATCATGGACGATATCTGTCCCAACGACATCCGTATCTCTTTCTAGGCACCAGCCATCCATTTTGACCAGGCAGACTTGTACCGGTTGATGTCCTGTCAGCCCAAGCTTTGGAAAGAAGGCTTTTAGCATGTCGCAAAATAATTAACACTTTCCATTGTTCCCTGTAGTTCATGTAGTCTGCCAAGCTATAAGAAGTCATATGCCTTCCAAGAGACGGTAGGGGTTCCCTGATGGATCGTGAAGATGATTCAGAAACAGGGGGAGATGGATGGGAGTATCCCAAGAACACTCCATCAGAACTGGATAACAAATTTGAGATCTCCATGCCAGAATTACCACCACCCCATCAACCTGTTGCCTCTGTACTTAGGTGGAAAAAGGTGTTATTTCTTGAGCGAAGAGGGGGAACATGTGCCCTGTCTCCTTGTTTCAATCCTTTAGGAACACATCTGTTGCTTCCACTCGTTGGTCCATCCTATCACTGAAGTATCTCTCTAGTTAATGATCCAGGCATGATGCAAACAAATCTATCTGTGATTGGATCTCACTTGTCCGAGATCAACCATAACACTCTTGGATCCATTCTCCAGAAGCTTGAATCCTGTAGGTGACTTGAATGCCAGTGTGCCACTTGGTTGGATTTCCCTGGAAGATAACTTGCAGAGAACGTAACGTGATTCTCCAGGCAGTATTCTCAGAAATACCTGGCTAGGTCTGAGATGGTTGATATAACAAACTGCTGCAATTTTTTCCATCTTCAGAAGGGCCGGGCACTGGATCCTCTCCTTGGTCCAACACTGCAGAGGATACCACCAGCAGTTCCAGATGGCTGGTATGTAGGCATTGCTCTTTAGTGGACCACTGTCACTTTTGGAGAACTCCCCACATTTGCAACTCCCAGCCGCTTCTGCTGCCATCTGATTCAATCATTCTATGACGAGATCTGACAGCAAGCGGAAAAATGCTCCCCCATTCCAGGCCTCCATGTAGGGGAGCCACCAGCGTATTTCCACCTTGGCCTCCTCTAAAATGGGAACCATTGTGAAATACTTGATGCCCCTCTGAGAGTGGAAGACCTTCAAGCATTGCAGGGTTCTGCAATGAAGTGGACTTGGAAAATTGCATGTATGGAATTCAAAAGAAGGTCCACTAGACGAGCAATCTGACATAGAGATGTGTTTGTTTTGTTTAGTTGTTTGCGTAATTTGTGTTCGGTCATCTTCTCAGACAGGAGACTCAAGGTCCCCTGGTTCAAATCTGTCACAAAACTCAGGAATGTGCTTCACCATGTTGGAGACAGGACCAATTTCCTTTTGATCATCACAAACTCTAATCCTTCTAGGAGGTTCACATTTATCTGAAGTTGCTCTGACAACTTCCTCGGGCACTGTTCCATGGGAAGCATAATGTCCAGGTACATGACTACGCACATGCTCCAAGATCTGAGATGTTCCATCACCAGCTTCAGAAACTTTGTGAAGCACAAAGAGCCGACAACAGGTTGAAAGGATGTGTTATGGACTCAACTGTCTGAAGGCCACACCTGAATTGCAAGAATCTGGACGCCAAAAAACATAAATGTATGTGAAAGGTCAAATCAAATAGCAAGGGTCGTGTCCATACTGTGGGATAGGGCCCAATTATTTTTGTGTGTGTACAGACCCTAAAGGAGCATCCCTGCTCCAGGAAGAGAGCCTATTAAAAGACAGGGTCTGTGAGAGCAAACCTTAGCATTTGCTGAGCAACAGCTTTCCAGCAGGATACCCTTAGCCGCAGTATGCGCCAACCACAGGAATTCAAAATTCAGCCTTGAGAGTGCTGATAAAGCGTGGTGCCCCCTCTACAGACAGCAGACTTGCCCGCAAAGAAAATGAATGTGTACCAGAACATGTGACCGCATGAGGAGTACAATGAAGCATTTGCACTGCACCACTGATGCTGGAAAAAATGGGGTTAATCACAAGCCCCACAGCATATGCAACCTTGTGAAAGTAAACCACAGCAAGAGAAAATCCTCAGGAACGCTGAACTTGGGCTGCTGGAGCAGCAAAGAAAGAGGAGGCACAGTAAATGGACAAGTGACAATGAGGGACATTCCCCTGATGTGTTTGGGTATGTGTGTTTCCCATTCTCTTTGTGAATGTTTATGCAAAGGAAAGTTTTTGTGTTTCTACTGTGACGGCTGGTTAAAAAATGAAGAGAGTTTGAAGCATAATCTTCACCTCGGTGCTCACATAGAATTTGCTGAGTATTTAGGGCTGATATTTCTTTTGTATGTATTGAAAATAGGTGTTGTCTTGGTGTTTTTAGAGGAAGGGACCCTACCTTCAACAAGATAGGTGTTGATAATTTGAGAGTTCATGAGGGTCATGGCGGGATCTAATGTTTTAGGGGAATGACTAAATGTCAAGGAGTGAACCTCGGGGTTTATTCATTGTAAAACTGTTATGGTATTCTTTCTCAGTGATAGTAGTGAAGGAGCAGAGTGACATTTCATCTCCTGTGGGCTTAGAGGGATTATGTAGATTGTAAAGGTTAGTTGGTAAGTCTTTGTTAGGATCATCGCATATTTTCTTTATTATTGTTGAACTAGAGAGTCTGCTAATTCTTGAGATGGGATAGTGTCACGTTTGTCCACTGCAGGGCTGAGCAGTGAGTCAGTTATTTCGAATAATCCATGTGAGTTGTTTTGGGTTGAAGGATCTTAATGGAAGAAAAATGTTCTTAGTTTTTCAGACCAAGTAATTGTATTTACACATCTGTCTATAAGTTAGTTTATCTTTTAAACTATAGGATTTCTGCTACGTTCTCTGCCATTTTGTAATTAATTATTTTAACTTCTGAGAGTCTTTTGATTCCATGGACTGGAGGGGTATTTTTTATTAGTTTGGTCTTCAGTTAGTTTCAGTTTATGGTTAAATCCTTAAATGTTTTCTCAAAATTCAAAAGTGTTACTGCTTTTAAGTTGTCATTAATGACTTCAGTCTGTTTTTTGCTTGCTGTGGCATTAGAGTATCTCAAGTGTAGAACAAAATAAAGTGAGTTACAACATTCTGCGTAGAAGATCAAAGATGCGGTCCGTTTTATCGATAGGTATATTTACTAGTTCAGCTAACCCTAATGAGGTGACAACACTCAAATTTATTTGAGCCATTTGAATAACTTGTGGATTCAGCCCAAATATTAAAATCACCTACCTAAAACTAGGAGATCTGAGAATAGAGAATGGGAGTGCAGGAATGACTCTTCTAGCCATTGAAAATAGTTCACCCCCGGTTTGGGGTTGAGTAGTAATTTAAGATGCACCCCAAATGATTGTGAAGCTTTACGTTAATAGTCAGAAATAGTGTTCAGTACCATGAAATAGGGCACACATGTAAAAATTGATTTTTAGTGACATGATAAATTAAGCCTTCTCTGCCACCATATTAATTGCTGTTGTCACATCTGACGTTTTTATAGTTAGTGGGCACTATGGGCCTGATTTAGAGTTTAGTGGGCAGGGCACTCCATCGCAAATATAACGGAGTACTTTGTCTGGTAAACCCTCAGTCCGCCTTACCCATTTAGAGTCAGGTGAACTGACAGATCTGTATCGGCAGTGCCCCGGTTGGCTCAGTTGACGGAAACCTTACTCTGGTAACCTGACAGAGTGCTGGCTGTTGGCGAAAGGGCATTAAACCACCCACCTGCAGTTTGAGTGCTAATGGTCTGATGTTCTTTTTTTCTGTCTGCCACTGCAGTGGAAAACATGGAAGAGATGTACAGAAAAATAAAGATAGACTCTCACACAACAAGGGAAAAAACTATTTTAGTGTGGTGGTAATCAGTTATTTGTTTTCAATAATAACCTTTCACTCTTAAGTTTATTTTTGAAAAGCAAAACGTTTGGTGACTGTCATTACCAACAGCGTCCGTCCATCAAACTTTTGGTGCCTTCAGAGGAATCACTCCTCTGAAGGCACAGAGATCACCTATATATCTAATGGTCCTCTTCTGTGTACATGGTGGATGTAATGTCCTCCACCACCCTAATTTACAGAGTAAAGACCGCTATTCCTTAAATCAGGCCCTAAATCTTCTAAAATTGGATTGCAAAGAGCTGCGAGCCACGTTTCTGTTAAAAAAGGATATCAAGGTGCACTTGGAAATTAAGGCATGTACTAAAGCGTGGGATTTCAATGCTGAATGGACGTCACATAGTCCGGCTTTTAACTTGTTTTTAGACATGATGAGGAAATTAGCTGAAGTTTAGATAGAAAACCATCATCATTATGCGGTTAATGTGTTAATGTACGTGTGGTACACTGGCAAAATTATGGACATCGTGAGGTCCAGCAATTGATTTATTTATAGGCTTGAAATCGGGGATAGTGGTGGTTTTTAAGGTAACTCGATGTGATTAACGGGAATCGTACATTCCGTCTAAGATACGAGTTTGGTTTACTTGTTATCACTTTCCGGATGAAAATTGATGGTTAAACCTTTAGAATAAAGTTGCATTAATTGCTCTTACCAGTATCTGGTCTCCAGTGACTGCTGGCGAGGCACGCCTTCTTTGGAGCGACTGAGGCATAGTGGCAGGCCAAGCGCAGGTGGGCTTGACTTTGGCGCATCTTCAGTGTGCCAACAACACATCCATATCGTGTCTGCATTGCTGTTCCCTCTTATATATAAAAAGGTAAGTGGTCATCTCCGGGGAAGCAGTCCATGACACTTGTGTCTGCCCAGTACCAGGCCGAAGTCAGGCAAGATGGAGGCAAAATAACAAGACTGAATTGTAATACCCAAAACAACGAACACAAATTAATACAAATGGTGCATTCTCAGAGCAGAATACAAGGGAATAAACTATAAGGTAAAATAACGTGATACAAAATGGGGTCCGTGAGGCCCAGGCACCCCTCGGCCGGACGGCTGAATCTACAAAGAAATAAAACAGGCTGATGACAGAAAACGCAACAAAGTGATGCACTTGTCTATAAAGTGGACCACCAGGTCATACCTAAGCAATGGCCACGCTGCAGCTGCCATTAGATTTAGCAAGGTAAGTGGGTGCCTCGGGAGAAGCAGACAAGGACACCGTAGTCCGCCCAACACCAGTCGGAAGTCATACATGAAGGGGAAAATAAACAAGACAGTGAAATTAAGGCCCATATTTATACTTTTTGACGCTAAACTGCGCTAACGCAGTTTAGCGTCAAAAAATTTTGCGCCGTCTAACGCCATTCTGAAGCGCCATGCGGGCGCCGTATTTATGGAATGGCGTTAGACGGCGCAATCAGACCGGTGCTGCCTGGTGTGCGTGGAAAAAAACTACGTAGACCAGGCAGCTCCGGCGTTGGGAAAAAATGACGTTAGGGCGTCTTAAAATGGCGCAAGTCAGGTTGACGCTAAAAAATCGTCGTAACCCGACTTGCGCCATTTTTTTTCGACGCCCATCCCCCATCAACATGACTCCTATCATTGTAAAGATAGGAGTCATGCCCCCTTGCCCAATGGCCATGCCCAGGGGACTTCTGTCCCCTGGGCATGGCCATTGGGCATAGTGGCATGTAGGGGGGCACAAATCAGGCCACAAAAAAAAAAAAAAAAAAAACTTACCTGGACTTACCTTAATGTCCATGGGATGGGTCCCTCCGTCCTTGGGTGTCCTCCTGGGGTGGGCAAGGGTGGCAGGGGGGGTCCCTGGGGGCAGGGGAGGGCACTCTGGGCTCATTTTGAGCCCACTTGTCCCTTAACGCCATGCCTGACCCAGGCGTTAAAAAGCGGCGCAAAAGCGCCGTTTTTGGCCACGCCCACACCCGGGCGTCATTTTTGCCCGGGAGTATAAATACCACGTAAAGGCCTGGGAGTCATTTTTTAAGACGGGAACGCCTCCCTTGCATATCATTAACGCAAGGAAGGGGTTCACGCTAAAAAATGACGCCCACTCCGGGCACTTTGGCGCCCGAAGCGTCTAACGCCATAGTATAAATATGGCGTTAGTTTGCGTTAGTTTAGCGTCGAATTTGCGTCGAAAAAAACTACGCAAATTCGGCGCAACCAGAGAATAAATACGGCCCTAAATATCAAAAACAACAAACAAAAAATAAATATAAATGAGGCCAGGGAACCTCAAAAAGGATACAGGAAAAAAAACTGTACAGTAGTAAAATAATATAATTGACACAAAAAATGTAACAACAAAATAAAACAGGCTGCTTACAGAAAATGCAGCAAATGCATAAACCTATAGAAAAAGTGGATCGCCAGGTCTACAGCTAGATATTACTCTATACATTTCTTAAATTATGGGAGGTTTTATTTGGCGTGGACCAGGCTGTTACCAGCAATATCATGACATCGAACAAAACATAGAGCGTGGAGAGGTGTATGCAAAGATCTAAAAATCACAACGGAACCGACGAGGACCAGATGCTAGTAGGCATAAGCAGCGAAATATCGAGGCGTGGATAGTAATGTATCTACAGAGGCAGGGCTAGCAGAGTTCACAAATTAGGAAATACCGACTTGATGTTTGTGTGTCATTTATTGAAATGATATCTGATATTTAGGTCATTTATTGAAATGATATCTGCTGTTGAGGACAACATTAGTGTGTTTTCAGTAAATGACAAGCTGAAGATAGGTAAAAATGTTGTTTACTAAAAAGGATAGCTGATATTTAAACCTCAGAGTACAACCAGAAAAAAATAAAAAAGCTGATGCTAGGGGACACATTATTTTTGTTTTATGACTGATGCATTGCACTTTTGGAGCAATAATTGCGTTTTAGGAAAAGGGTCAATTAATATTTGGGTACAAATTAGTTTTTTCACTGAAAATGGAAAACTTTTTTGGGGAGCTGTGCAAGTGCATTTTAGAAAAAAAATGAACTACCTTATTTGTGAGGACAAAAATTGGTTATTACAAACTGAAGTTAGTATTTGTGTATAAGTAGTGTCTTTTCAAATAATGACCGCCAGTCTTTTGTTTTTGGTCAAAATTAGTTTAGGAACTAATATTTTGAAACATCTGGATTTATGCCTAGTTTTGCCGGTCATGGACACACTTCCTTTTCTATTTTTTATAATGATTGCCTGCTTCTACACGTTCATAAACGGCACAGTTTCCATAAAGGAGGGGGGCACATTCCTGCACCTAGGGAGGCTATTTTGTCACTCCTATAGAGGTATTGTCTGGTGTGTCCCAGAAGCCTTTGTGAATCATCTAACTTGGGCCTAGCTCTGCTGGGGGAAGGGCCAGAGAGTGAGATCCGTGTGACTCTTCCTTTTCCCCAGGCAGAATATGTTCATGGTTCTGGGAGAGGCCTTCTTGAGCTATGTCAATGTTCTATGACTTTATTATCAGTAGAAAACTGCTGCTTGTAGCACAAGCAGTTGTTGTAATTAAAGCCTACATCTGCCGAATTAACATGCAGGATCTCTGTAAACTGAGCGGTAGTTCTGCAGCTTCAGCTGTAAAGCCCCATCTAACTAGAGGGATAGCTCTGCTACTGATGGTCTCAGATCATAAGTCCTGCATGACTTTTAATTTTCCGGTATCCATCATTTCTGTGTAGAAAGTGAAATGTGGATTATTTTTTCCTGTTACTCTCTTTGTATATATTTGTCGTGCCTTTCTGCATATGCCAACATCGATTTTCAGATTTGGGAGTCTATTATTAGACAACAGCTGGTGCCAGCATCGAGCTTTTAAGGTACATATGCGACCACTCCACAGCAACACCAACAAGATAATGTTTTCGATTTGTATTTTTCCATTCCATTAGCTGCTTCCATTAGAAAAGAAAGCAATGCTTTCTGAGCAAGCCTTGTAAATCCTTCTTCTTGGTGTAATCAAATGTGAACACCTCTTGAGACAGAAAGCATATTATATCTTTTCAGACAAACAGGATATCATGCCCCGTCAGAGAAACAATGTATTTTCATAAACTGCAATGGTGATGTTTGACACAAAGTAAGTTTAACAAGAGCCAGAACTTGGGTTTCGAAACAGAGTGTCTTTAGAAAACGGCAAGCTGATGTTTGCTATCAAACAAAATTATTTACTAATAAAGAATCTATTTTTAAGGACAAGAAGTGCTTTCCCAGAAAGCGGTAATTTCAGTTTTGAGGGCTAAATGTGTATATTTGCAGACAGGTGAAACGATTTTGTGAAAAATAATTTTATTTTGAGAAAAGCGCAAACTGATTTGAGGGAGAAGTGATTTGAAAAAAAAGAAGTGGGGTGGGGGGCAAAATGAGTACATTTTTGTGAAAGTGAACTGACTGTGGTTTGGGGACAAACACCCTTTATGTCCAAAAGACGCAGGGGCGTGACCCCTCCGCCCTTAAGGACAGGCCGCTGCTGATATTTAGCACCGAAAATGTTAAACGCTTCACAGTGAAGTCCAACTGAGTTTTACCTGGTAATTTGAGTATCCGTACACGCATTAAACTCCTCATCTGGGGCACTCAGTTGCCTCTTCTGACTTTCTTTTTTCGGAGCAATTTCACACCAGTTTCATAAGGCTTCATTCCTTGAATGGGTTTCCTAACAAATACTGCCTTAGAAAATTCTGCTTCTTTAGGGCTCTCATATGTTCTATACCGCAAATTTAAGCAGTTTTACAGGTCTTCCTACTTCCTGAAATATTGCTGTTGTCATTGGCCGCTGAAAAGATATATTGCAGTGGCTTTTGTACAGTAATCCAAATTCACAAATGCTGGATTGACCACATTTAAAGAAATCCTGTAAAGCTTTAACATGGATTTATACCAGTTAAATAGGGGGTGCTTAGCTTAGAGCAGTGGTTCCCAGCCTGGGGTCCGGCGACCCCTGGGGGTCCGCGAAACCTCCACAGTGGGTCCGCCACTCCTTAGAAAATTAAATAAGATTAACAGATTAGGTCCCTATCTTTCTGTACGGACTCAGGAGGGAGTCCCCGGATTCCAATATTGATTTAGTGGGGGTCCCTGTGATCCAGTAATGATAATGTGGGGGTCCACAGAAGTCAAAAGATTGGGAACCACCTGCTTAGAGTAAATGCATGATGCAGGTGAGAACAGCCACACTGTGAGTTGGCTTTAAGAAGGGAGCTGCCAAGTCTTATAAACTCAGCTGTACTCAGGGGTTCTTGCACTACATTCATAAAATTCAATACCAGTAATGATATGAAGCAACTCTGACCCAGGAAAGAAGCAATATCTTTGATAAATTGATCCTCTGAAACGTATCTTTCCATGTGCTAAATACTTGCTGAAGGAAAAGTGCCAATTTAAGGGACTTTGGGCCAGATGTAGGAAAGTTTTGCGAGTCGCAAATGGCCCGATTCGCAATTTGCGACCCTGCAAAATCGGAAATGGGATGCAAAAATCCCATTTCCGACTCGCAAAATGCGACGCGAGCCATTACCGACTCGCAAAAATAGCGACCCCATTTTGCGACCCGCAAATAGGAAGTCACAATTTGCGAGTCGCAAACCAAATGCAATAGCCACTTGCAAATTGCGACTAGTCGAAAAAAGCCCATTTTGCACTTCCAATTTACCACTAACTCAGAGCAGGTGGTAACCAGAATTAAAGTATAAAAGGAGACCCAGAAGGCACCTGGGTTACTCAAGATGGCGGAGATATATGTGATAGGAATGAGGAGGAGAGCCCACGCCGCACAGCAGAGGAGGAGGAGGAGCCAGAGAGAGGAGAAGATATACAGAACCAGGCAGACACTTTTCCAACAAACTGAGGAGATTTATGATAAATATAGACTCAGCAGTGCAGCAATACTAGATTTAATAGATTTACTCAATCCGCAGCTACAACGCCAGACTGTGCGCGGCTGCGCCATCACTACGCATGTGCAAGTGCTATGCTCACTGCACCTCTTGGCCTCGGGTAGCTATCAGGGGGTCATTGCTGTGGCAGGTGGGGTATCCCAAAGTTCACTCTCACGGTTCTTTAGGGCATTCCTAGATGCCTCACTCACACACATGTCCAGATACATATACCTACCCAGGAATGAGGCAGAAATCAACAGCACCTAGTTGGAATTCTACAGGATTGCCAACTTCCCCCATGTCATAGGGTGTGTGGACGGGACACATATACAAATATGCCCTCCTGCAAACCTGGAGTATCTGTTTCGCAAAAGGAAGTGTACCCACTCACTGAACATACAGGTGGTATGTGAAGCCCATTATGTTATCACTGGCATGGTAGCCAAATTCCCAGGGAGTACACATGACTTGTACATTTTCAGGCACAGTGGGATACACCAACGCCTAGAACGTGGGGAGTTTGGAGACGGATACCTCCTAGGTATAGCTGAATACACCTTGCAGACATACACACAGGTCAATATCGAACCCATCTATGCCCAGCTAACATTGTACATTTTCTGCCAAACAGGTGACAGTGCATATGCACTACGACCATGGATACTCACCCCGTACTTAACACCCAGCAATGAGACAGAGAGGCGATACAACAGTGCACATAGGAGGACCAGAAATATAATCGAACGGACCTTTGGACTGCTGAAGGAAAGATTCAGATGCCTCCACAGAAGTGGAGGTGCCCTCCAGTATACCCCAGTACCAGCTTTCAAGATTGTTGGCGCATGCGCTATCCTGCACAACATTGCCACCAGACGTGGGCTACCTCTCACCCCAGAAGACCCAGATTCGGAGGATGAAGAGCAAGAGCTACCACATCGCCATCATGGGGATAGAAGCATTGCAAATCAAGGCAGACTGAGACGGGAACACATTGCAAGCCAATACTTTGGAAGGTACGTGCTAACTGTCACCACACTAACTAATGTCACACACAAAGAGTCCAGGTGTGAAGTGGAACTAACAAGTTATTTATTTTGTGCACAAAAAAAACCTATATACAATGACAACAGTTCAGGGGCTGTAACAGTCCACCTGGCATGAGGACACATTGACCTCATGTGCCTCTACCTCAGGACAGTGTGGAGCTCATATTCTACGCCGGCCTCGGCCAGCATGGCTGGTACCTGGTGTCTCAGCAGTGCCCTGCCTTGCGCTTCCACTGCGCAACACCCTGGTGTCACTGGCTGAGACACTGCCAATGGTGGAGCCCTCCTCGCTATCCTGTGGCGTGTCAGCCGCGCCCCTAGCCACCTGCCGTGCCTCCACGATATCAACGGCGTGGCTGAGATGTCCCAGTCCACGTGCCACATCACTGGCAAAGTGTCCCATGTCTACTTGGAGGCTGACCATGCGCCTTGAAAGGCCAGTAGTGTTCACAGCCAGCCTGACTATGGAAGCAGACATTTGGTGCAGCCGGTGCATTAGCTGCCTGTCACGACGCCTTGCACCCTCTCTCTCTGTTACGAGTTCCGCCACCAGTTGTCTCATGGAGAGTGGAAGGTCGCCCACATGTGTGTTCAGTTGTTGCAGCTCTGTGTGTACCAGCTGCATACCACTGCTTTGGTTTTGCTCCATGCGCCGCATTGCCCCTGAAATTCTCTGTATCTCCTGTGTTTGCAGGCGCTGACCCCTTAGGAGTGCGGCCTCGGCGTGCGACATGGAGGCGTCCCCTGACTCAGCCTGCGACTCTGGTGGTACATTTACACGTCGCCTGCGATGCAGTGGAGGCTCCGTGTCATCTACAGTGGCTCTGTGGCTGAGACCAGGTGCTGGCTCACTCACCAGTATGGCAACTGGTGCATCCTGAGGGGATTGTGTGTTGGTGGTGCAGGTCTCTGTGGTGGCTGGTCCTGACTCGTCTGCAGGCTGGTGGCTGACCTGTGGCCCCTGGATGCTTTGGTTGGCGGGGGTGTCGTGTGGGAGACCTGTGGGACATAGGGAACACACTGTCAGTATCTACCATCTGTTATCAACTTCCTAATAAACTGTTGCCTATCAACTGCCTACTTGACTACATTGCCCATAATGCACCATTCTGGTTTTTGCTACTCTGAAATGGAGCCATTTCGGTTGTGCATGCTACTGTGTACAAGGTTGGTGGGGGTATGGCATATTTGGGTGTACATGCATGTCTCATGGTACTCACCGGTTGATGGTCCTGGCTCTGAAGTATCCAGCTCTCCCATCCCGCACACTGCCTCTGGCTCCAGGGTCTCCTCAACTCTTTCCTCCAGGGGTGTGGATGGTGGTATTGTGGACGGTCCCCCTCCAGTGCCCCTCATCTCCAGGAGCCGCTCTGCCACCCTCTCCTTGGTCCGGGAGCGCAGGTCATACCACCTTTTTTAAAATTCTTCTATGCTCCGGTGGCTGACACCCAGGGAGTTCACCTTGTCTTGGATGTCCGTCCAGATTCTTCTCTTCTCCACCTCTGGCACAGTGAGGGCTGCCCTCCCAAATAGTTGGTCATGGTGCTGGTAGCACTCCTCTGTCAGCACCTCCAGCTCTTTCTCTGCAAATTTCAGTTTGCGCTTCGTTGGTGTCTTAGCCATGGTAGCTGCTGTTCTCTCTGTTTGCAGTGTAGCAGTTGAAAATGGCTGTGGTCCTCCCTCCTCCCAGGTGTATTTGTAAACTTCCTGGCTGTGATGTCATCATCAAGAGCCAGGAAGTGTTTCCCAGAGTGTTCTTGTGCACCTGCATTCAATTTGCAGCAGTCGTAATTTGCGACACCCACTCGCAAATTGCGTGTTCGTTTTTAGCGCGATCGCAAAAAGCGACCTCGCAAACAGCGGACTTGCAATCTGCGGTGCGACTTCATTTGCGAGTCGCAAATTGAAGTCGCGTTTTCTTCTTGGATACCATTTAGCGAGTCGGAAATTGCGAGTCGGAAATTGCGAGTCGTCTCCGACTCGCTACATTTTTCCTACCTACATCTGGCCCTTTGAGGCAGTTTTCCAACCAGGTCCCATTACCTTTGTAATTATCACTGTTTCCGAATGAAAATGCTGTCCCTCCTTCTTTAAATAAATATATATGTCCTAGTACCCCTATTCCCATAAACATAAAGCATGGATCAATATTGAGAAATGACTTCACAAAACACAGTTTTACTGCTGCTGTCAGTTGTTTCTGCAGACAACAAGCTCCCAGTACCATGTCTGCCGTGAGCATAATGCATAGCGTTGTATCTGCTTTTATTCCACAGGTTGTGGCTTTAAAAGTGATTGATTCTGATGTCCTTGATAGTAACAAGAGGTTGAACATTTCAATGTAGATGCCTGCTTTAAAAAAAAAACTCACAGCAGTGACTTCATTATCAAGAAACCTTTGTCTAATGATAGCTTATAGGTGTAATGTATTCCATCAATACCATGACCATTTGACAGTATACAATATTACAAATGATATAAGGTTTGACCATTATAATATTTTCCATCCGGGTGAACCACAAACAGTCTTGACAAAATTGTGGGCTGAGCTCAGTCGTGCATCTAATACTCTGCTAGGTCTCTGTGTTGGCACCTTTCTGGTCCAGTCCAAAGAGCCCACCTGTTGGTTTTTGGTGGAACCCAGAGTGATTTTAAAACTTTATACATGCTTCATGAGGCAGACTTCCACACAACCAAACATGTTACCACGTTGATCACTGGGGTAGACTAGTGAACAAATCCTCAATGTTCTTACGTTTTAAAACGTATAATCTGCAGTATATCACTAATTCTAATGCAGGCATCCTTTTAGGATATTATCCCACTGGGGAGCAGAAACATCAGTAACTAGCTCTGATTCACAAAATGCTGGAAAACAAGAGTATTTAAATATTAGGCAGCATATTTCCCTTCATCTCTTCTGCAGTTGCACTCCTCTTTGCTGTATTGTTTTCATTGTTCCAATGTTCTCTGTGCTATCCAAAGTTTAATGGATCATCACCTAACAATTAGTTATATCTTTGAAGGTGGTCATCGCCTTAGGGAGTGCAAATGTGCCACTGAGGACTTCATGGCCTCTATGTCTTTCGAACTAAATCACTACTTAATTTGTGGCAGTCGTTGCAGGTGGTGGGCATCTTTGGGGACTGGGACTATTTTTTGATCATCAGGCATTCACCCCCACCCAAGTGACAGAGAACAATGCAGAAAGGAAGAAAGAATGGTGAAGAGATAGAGATGGAAACAGTGACACAGGGAGACTGCAGGAATGAAAAGTGAGATAAAGAGCCAGCAAAAACAGGGCGGTGAAAGAAAGAGGAATGAGGTGGAATCAAGACTAGGAAGCCTTGGCAACCATGTCATTCTGAAGTGCATGCAGCACACTCCTAAGGAAAACTTTGGGTCCCTGGGCTTATGCTTTTTTAAATACAAATCAAGTAGTGAAGTCAATCCTTCAGAAAATCAGTTTTTCAATTTTTCTTCTTTTCTCTTGTGCACCTTGGTCCAGAACAGGTGTAATGCTCTGTTCTTTGGTGTCAATGGTGTTTTTGCTGCCTAAATCTTTTTTCCAACCTCCGATTCCTAAGAAAATGAAGCATTTTACGACTCCACTAGACCTTTGGTCTGCTGTCATCTAATATGAGCACTTTCATGATATTGCCATGGTTATGCCACTATGGTTGGTTTACAGGTTTGTTCCTTAGAACACACATTTTGTGGAAACCATTATGCAGCTTCACTGAATAACAATTATGTTACTTCCTGTAGAAAGTGGTTTATTACTTGGGGTGGATAGTAGTCCACCACAAGCAGTGAAGTCAGTAACCTGTTAGGACCAACTTCAATAATTTCAATAATTTAAACTTGAGCTCAACCCCTGGTTGGTATGGCAGAAAACAGGCAGGCTAAACTTAACGAAAAGAAGCAAAGCATTTATTTATAACTACTAAAACAGTGAAAATGTAAAAGACTCAGTGTAATAAAAATCCCACTCAAATATAAAAAAAAATAGAGCAAATTATTTTACACAAAAATGACACCAACACAACAGAAATCCAATATGGGAAACCAGAGATATTATTTTTTTAAGTATTCAGGGCAAAAAGCACCAAGCTAAAATAGAGCACTGAGAAGTAATCACTGTTCCCTGTTGATCAGGACCTAGGTGTTAATTCAGGTCGGCCATCATGAAGTGTGACCAGGTAAATCAAGCAAGTTTGTCCTTGTCAAAAAGTTTACCTTCTGACTTAGTCTCTGAAATGGAAGTCAAAATCCAAAGCAAGGCAAGGCAGCAGACTTTATCTAGCAAAGTTTCTTCTAAGTCATAGGCTGTAAGTGAGGCCCTGCTGATGCCATCGGTTTTGATGAGAAAAGTTTACTATGGGAAAAGTTCACATTTCATGCACAGTGAAGTGCACTCATCTGCCGGATACTTTTTGTGGTCTCCCCTAATCATGATTTCTTGGTTTCAACGTAGGGCCTGATTTAGAGTTTGGCATATGGGGTTATTCTGTCAAAAACATGACAGATATCCCGTTCGACGTATTAAGATTCCATTATATCCTATGGAACACGTAATACGATGGACTGGATATCTGTGACATCTGTGACGGAGTAACCTGTCTGTCAAAATCTAAATTAGGCCCTTAGTCTCTTTCTTGGAGCATGGATTCCTGCAGATGAGCAAGGCAGAAGGCTGTATCCATGAAGGAAGCCCCGAGGTCAGATAGGCTTCCCATGAGCCTCTGCTGAACTGGATTTTCAGGTGGCAAAAGCTCCGAGCAGACCAACCTGATTGTCTTGCCCAGAGAGAGCATCCTTGATCAGATTCTCTTCGATTGTTAGTCCCTGTCCTCAGGAGGTCTGCAGGTCTACAATTTTTGTAAGTTCCACTTTTTCAGAGGTTGATGGGATAGAGAAGTCCTGCTGGACACAGCTAAGTGTCCCAGGACCTTAAAGACAGCACTTTGTGGTCAGAACTTACACCAGTAGAGACTACCAGCAGGGTTCAGTCCTGGTCCAGTTGCAATTGGCCAGCTGGGCATTTCGGGAAAAGTGCCTCTTGCACCTTATATTGTCCCTGTAGCTGCACAGAAAGTTAGCCAGCTGATCCTCAGAGTCCACCTCATTGTCCTGGGTAAAAATAAGAGCAGGGCAAGTCCTTCAGATCTACTGACTGGCCTCAAACAGCTGGTGTAGTCCTCCTGTTCTTCCACAGGTCCAGAAAGCATCCTGAGGAGCTGCCAGTGAGTTTATTTTTCATACAGCCCAGTGGCCAGTGGGTGGGGTCAACTCCTGGATGCTCCTTAACCAATGGGAGTAACCCTACCCGCTTTTACAGCACATCCTATTTGCCTTACTACAAACTATCCTAAAGTGCACTATTCTAAAGGAAATCCAAAATGATACAGGACTTATGCCCTTGGAGGGAGCTTGTGTGCCAGGCAGAGATATGTTTAGGGAAATCAGCTACCTCAAACTGGTTCTCGGACCACCAGCTCCCTCTCCCACAGTGCTGGTGCCTAATTGGCTACACAGGACCTAAAGAACAAAGACCCTGATTCAGATCCTGGCGGCGGGGGTTACTCTGTCACAAATGTGAAAGATGTCCCGCCTGCCATATTACGATCCCATTATTGCCTATGGGTATCGTAATATGGGGGACAGGATATCTGTCATGTTTGTGACAGAGCATTCCCTCTGCCACAATCTAAATCACACCCAAAGTCTTTCCCTTCCTCTGGTCTCCCCTTTCACTAAACTGTGAATGAGCAGGCTTTAATTCTGTCCCTTTAAAGTGAATTAAGTTCTTGAACCTCCACAGCTGTCCTTACTGAGCTGATATGAATCACCTGCGCACACCCAGCCCATCCTGTCCCCAGGCCTAAGACATTATCCTGTTCTGGAGGCAGTTTTCGCATCTCGTTAAGATTAAGCATTGACAGTGCAGCTGGTGGCACACTAATGGAAATCAGCCTCCATCAGTTATAAGCAGGTAAACTTTCTAAAAGTCACTTTTACTAAATATTTAGGAAAAAGGCAACTTCACCACTGAATTGGAGTTGTAATGAATATTATAAATAGTGGTTGAACTGTTCTAGTTTGTCTCTACCTGTTGAGGCAAGTTTAATATTTTAACCTGCACTTTTCCTCTTAAGACAGACAGAGCCTTCCACTGTGAACATAGCTTTTGGTGGCCTGTTACTGCAGGGACATTGTAACATTACATTTCTACATGATCATCTTTTAAGTTCCATTCACCCTACATTTGTGGGCTACAAACCATACTCATGGCTGACTTTAATATTTAATATTTCAAAAAAGAGGTTTTTGCCTGTTAAACAAAGGTTATTTTCACAGGTCAGACAGCAGGATAACACAGAATCAGTCACTCTACAATGATAGGCCCAAAGTCTTGTGTTCCTGTGTCACACTAGTGGATGGCACAATTAGTGCTGCAGTCCTCAGGTGATATTTAACTTTCTATGCCATAGATGTATTTACAACACCGTATACTATGTACTTACCGTAGAGTTAATTATTTCTGTCAGGGATTAACCAGTTTTTACAAGTTGTAAGAATCAGAGCACATACACTGGGCACTTAACAGCAAAGTGCCAGTGTGAAAAGTTTCTCACAAAGGCCCTCCTTAGTTATAGTTTTAAGCAGAAAGGATGAGAAAGATCCCTCTGTATTGGTCCAGGTCAAAATGAGTTCCAGCCTCATATTCTATTGCCCAGTACACTCCAAATTTGAGGAGTTGGACCACGTCAATGGTTTTGACCCTCCCCTGAAGTTCTCCATTTGACAGTACTGCCCCTCTTTCAAGCTCAGCACTAACCTGGACCATAAGGAACCCTTTTCACGAGCAGACCCCACGTGGGATAGAGCTAACCCTAGCCTACCCACAAAGGCATTCCAGCTCATAAATAATACCACCAGAGCCAACAAGGTGAGGTGGCCCAACCCACCTCCTAGGTCAGGTTTTTGTGCCCAAGTTAGGGCCAGTGCTGCCCCGAAAGCAAGCAACCAATAAAGACTACTGACAGCTGTCAGGATCAGGATCCTGACCCCTAGCCACTTCAGACAGGCCAATGCTTAAGTAGGCCTCACTTCCAGCCACTGGGCTGGCAAGGAGTCACCTATTTTGCTCCTAAGGTCCCTCTGGCCTCTTATGTTTCTCAGAGGCAGGGGCTTCAACCTCAGGTTGCAGACATCCTCCTTCTGTTCTCACTTCTTCTATCTCAATGTCTGTACCCCTGAGAAAAAGCATGCACTTACTTCTGACCATGTGTGGATTTAAGGGTGGACAATACGTCCCCTTCAAGGATGACATCCCTGTCTGTGTCTTGCAGGAGTCTATCTGGCCCAGGTCCCCTGTGTCTTGTTACTGTGACAGTGCAGGCAGCCCCACCAGGCCCGAAGTGTTCTCACCAGTGTCAGTCTTGGAGTCCTCTTCTGTCAGAGCAGATACCCTCTGGCCCCCAGGTCCTCTCACTTTAAATGGCATCCACATTTTACCCTTTACTCTTTTCCTGGGCCTCTGTACCCTATGCTTAGGGACAATATTCCCAGAATTGTGGGTTAGTGGAGAGCTGCCACTCCCAGCCCTATTCCCACCTGTTGGAGATCACTTGCAAACATGCATTCTTTGAACATGTTGGGACAGACAATTAGCCATCTCTGGGCAATGACCCATTTCCATTTTTAAGATATCAGTGCCACAGCGTGGACAGTTTCCCTTCCATGGACATTCCTTACCCTGAAAATCTGTTCTGCCAGATACTGTTCTGGGGAACTAGCCTTTCCACCAAGGTCTGGCTGGCAAAAGTATCATGCAGCACAGTCACAGGAACCCCATTCAAAGTGATTCTCCGAAAATGATTCCTACCACACTCAGTGATTACTTCTGGCACCATTTCCCAACTAAGGAATTCTAGGGCCTCCTCTCTCTGGGGACTTCTTCTCCCAATGCTACACTTGTCACACCTCTACAGTGCCCAGTCTAGCTATCCCTCTTCTTGGAGCAAGAGGAATCTCCCTTTTTATGCCTTGGC
The DNA here is from genome assembly GCF_031143425.1 of Pleurodeles waltl. Classification (NCBI taxonomy): domain Eukaryota; kingdom Metazoa; phylum Chordata; class Amphibia; order Caudata; family Salamandridae; genus Pleurodeles; species Pleurodeles waltl. Next base: position 178,922,381 of record NC_090437.1, read on the forward strand.
TGCAGGCACACAGAGCACCTACCCCTCTCAAATGGGTTTTTGCCATCTGAGTAACCAATACTGTTCTTTTTAGAAGTGGTTTGGGACTCTTTCCCATTGTCAGAGGTTTGAGGGCGTAAGGAGATTTCTTTTTGAGAATTGTTGCTCTCTTCCTTTACCTAGTGTGGGTCTAGCCATCTTTCTTGGGATTATGCCACAGGGAACTATTGGATACTCTAGTGTATACCTACACATCAGCATCCCTTCCAAGCTCTCCCATGTTAGTCAGCGTGGAAAACGATAGATGCTGTAGAAACTTTTAAGAACAATTACTAAAGATATGCTCCTTCTAAATCCAATTTTATAGCGTATCATAAGTATTCATAATATTGCACTTCACCCAAGTGCCTTTAATAAGATATCAACAAAATCAACCCAACTTTGTTGCGATTCCTTGTGTGTGTCCCATAACTTCTTCTGGTACTCCTCCAGTAGCAGACCAAATTTCTTCACTAGTGCATCCTTCATATATGTGTATATTGCTCTGCTACCTCCTCTTGCAGAGGGACTCTGACTTAGCTCATGCCAAACTATACAACCACATGGACTTAGGCCCTCATTACAGCCTTGGTCATCGGGCGAGGCTGACCGCCAAGGTTGTACCGCCAGTCGGCTGCCCATGCGGCAGGCGGCTGGGCCGGCGGGCAGAAACAGAGTTTCCGCCCACCGGCCCAGCGGGGGTGTCGGCCGCAACATTGCAGCCGGGTCCAAATGGAGCCGGCGGAAATGGGGCGGTGCGGCGGGTGCAGCAGCACCCGTCGCGCTTTTCACTGTCTGCCAAGCAGACAGTGAATATCGAGACGGGGCTGTGCCTGGGGGCACCTGCACTGCCCATACCAAGTGCATAGGCAGTTCAGGGCCCCCAGGGGCCCCATGACTCCCCTTCCCGCCAGCCTGTCCATGGCGGTGTCTACCGCCATGGACAGGCTGGCGGGAAGGGGAGTCATAATCCCCAGGGCAGAGCTGCAAGCAGTGCTGCCCTGGCGGATTCAGACTGCCGGGACAACCATGGCAGTAAACCGCCAGTCCCGGCGGTGTGATCGCGGCGCTACCGCTGCGGTCAAAATATGACAATTTGTACCACCAGCCTGTTGGCGGTACGATCGCCACTTCAACCCTGGCGGTCGTTGACCTCCAGAGTTGTAATGAGGCCCTTAGTCTTCAACACCTTTTGCTTGCAGTGTCAAGAGTACCTAGGGTCAAAGTTGCCTGGGTATATTAAAATGAAAAAGTTAAGGTTCAGATTGTTTTATATTCCGATCTATGAATTTAAGGGGAAATGAAACCCAGTATTTAAAGATAAAAACAGTTTGCCAACTTTGTGGACTCACGAGTGAGTCCCTTCTGCACATTTTATGTATTTGCCACAAACTTTCGTATTTAAGAAGAAAGTATCTGCAAACTATTTTTAATAAGACAAAATTAAGATCAACAGTGGAGACTGTTAGATACTGTTTTAATCTTAGGGAAGATAGCACAATAATAATGCTAACAATTTCTTTAGATCATGCTTACAAAGCATTATCTTCTTGATCTTAGCACTCATATTCATACCCTGATTTGATTCCATCTGTATCTAGATTTTAGTAACTTGCTTTCATTTTTTATCTTAAATTACTTGTTTCTGTACATTTATGCGCATTTGCAACTTGTGCTAAAGACAAATGATCTCTTATAGATTCCTAGAATATCAAATAAGATCTACTGTTGAGGCTGCTCGAGACTGTGACAGTGTTGGGAATATGAGCACAACAACACTGTCAATTATATTATTAGACTAGGCTTACAAAGTATTCATTTTGTAATTTAAGTAAATTGATTTTTATATTCTAATCTGATTTCTTTTCTATTTAGACTCAAGCAAATTGATGTTATTCATTAATTTCAAATTATATGTTTCTGCATATCTGCGCACTGCCCTAAACTCTTGTATCTAAGAAAAAGTAATCCATGGTTACTTTCATAAAACCACAATAAAATCTATTGCATAGCTGCTTCAGGGGTATGGAATTCCTTTAGCCTGATTCCCAGGACATATTGTTTGCTGTCATGGACAACAGGTTTTCATGTTTGTTTTGTCCTTGCCCAGCCCCCTTCAGCACAAACCCTTTGGTTGCTAGTTTACATTATGGAGCAGGGAAGGTAATTGTCTAACTTGTACTTATGGTTCATTAATGCAAAGCCCTTACTATTAGTGTGAGTGCTAAAATAAATGTTGTAAGCTCGAACTGCGCTACTGCCAGTGGTTTTAGTAAGAAAATATGGTACGCATACATTTGAAAGGTTTAACAATATGAGGCTATGTATAGTGCTCCCAGAATGCTCTCTGAGTGCATGCAAATATTTGCAGAAGCTTTAAAACAAGATTGATGATTTTTTGCTTTCAAAATAAAAGGTTCACAAAAAATGCAACTAGGAAAAAAATGTTTTGCAAAACTACTGTGACATTTTAGATACCATTTCTTTACAGCATCAGGTAGTAAAATGTGTTGATGCATGGCAGTAATTCCAAAAATTATTCATAATGGAAAATCAGGGTAACCAGTTTCAACAAGATTTTGGGAAACATGAAAATAAACAAGCATTGGCAAAGCCTGTAGGTCAGACATTGGTGGTCCGTCTTATGGCAAGGGCCACTGGAATTATGCGATGTGTGGCCGTGGCGATTTTCATATAATTATAGATTTGCTGCTTTTGCCACATAACCCATCATCTGCAGCATAATTTGAGGAATTTAACAAAAAAAATGTTTCTGGCTCAAACGGTTTAAAAGTTAATAAAAATGTGAAGCCACATGTTTCCACTTAGTAGAAGGGCCTTTGCAAAGCTGGATTGGTCACTTTTCTATGGTGTATTGCTATGTTTGGGCATTAAACTGGTACTATTGAGGTGCAACAAATGCCCAGAGAGAGCCACCAAGTTTAAAAACAATGAAATTAAGTAGTATTATTACAAAATGTGCTGCGTTGCGCAGCATAATTGACCTTTTCTTGCTGCGTAATTTACTCAGCCCTGCTGCATAGTTTGACTCTCTCCTGCCACATAATTCCAGTGGCCCTCCTTATTGCTTTGTCAATGCATGTCTTATTGTGACATGGCTTTTGTAAAACTTTATTGCTGTGGGAGCTGCTGGGCCTTCACAATTAATGGCACAAAGTAAAAGCACACAGTACCGCTATAGTTCCTGGCACTGAACAAACCTACTTTGTGTGCCGATATGCTCCTTGTGAAAGAGTAGGTCGATGTCACTCACAGTGAGGGAAAGAGATAGAATTTTAATAAAAACAAAATGTCTTGGTTACTGCCAGGCCTAATTAGGGGACCAATTATTAAAGAAAGTCACAAAAGTACACTTATGGGATATGTTGTTGCATTAGTGCAGATTATGGTATTTCATGAATTCACAAGAATTTACAGAAGTGGATCAGAAAATCGTACTCCTAGAAAATATTTGTGAACTGTATTTTAGCACAAGTAAATATGAGTGTGTAGATTTGCTCATGCAAAAATCTGTTGAGCATTTACAAGTTCACTTTCATTCTAACCACTTTTTTTAACGACCCCGGAAGACATTTTACTTCTGCCCCTGTCAGGAGTAAATTTTCCAACTTTTCTCAGTATGAGAAAAGATTAGAGAAAAGCTGATGAAAACCTTTAAAATATGCAAGTTAGTAGGTTTGCACAGACTTAAAAGGCCATTCCAACCCTGGCACGTTTGCCTACTGCTACCTCCAGCACCAGTATTTAAATCTGCAGAAAGGTGGCAAAATAAGGAAATTGCTAGTATTCAAGCCCTTTTATAGCATTAGCCCCGGCATAATCAGCGAGGCTAATATCAGAGCTCTCATATAATGAGATTGCTGCCATAATTTGCTGCTGCTCTACATGGCACATGGAGACAAGTAGATTTTTTTACAGGACTAGTAGATTTATGAAGCAGTCTGTCTTATGGACAAGTAGATATTTTATTAAATTCCACACCCCTGTGCCTGATACCAAGATAGTGTCTGGGACAATAGTACAATAGTAATGGCAAAGAAACGTTCAGACTGGACTTATAAAGTATCAAAGTTGTGATTCATATTTTGAATTGAACTTATTTGTGTCCAGATACAGGCCAACTGATTTTATACTTTGATGTTAATACGCTATGGTACTACAACGTTTATAGATCACTTGTGCTGATTCTGATGTTTTATATTTTTATTGTAATCTTTGATTAATACAATAAATGTATTACCTACCACCTCTTGCAAAGTCACAATCTGGCCTTCTTTTCCTCTAAGGCCAACTTATTTTCTTCCCACTGCCAACTTTTTCTCCTCCAGGACAATACCTGCCTGTTTGGCCCCTCAAAGACCGCTTGTCATTGAAATCCATTTGGTGGATGGTCAGCTCAAGTTGCTTAGGCTGTTGGAGCCCACCTCTGTCCCAGCTCTGGGAAGTGAACTATATAGGCATTTTGAGAAATGAACCATTCTTCTTGTGTTTCCTCAATGTCCTCATCCTTCTGTGCGATTATCTGTAGCTGACAGACCTCTTCCCAGGCCCTGAGGACTTAGTGGAAATCCTCCTTTTTAGATTATCTGAGCAATCTCAACCTTCTCTGTTTGCACATGCTCCTCAATTCTGAAATGGCAAAGCTCTCCATGGTAGACACATCCACCTCCATGTCCCCAAAAAGACTTGAGCTGCAAGAATTGCACTCTAAAATGTAATTTAAGAATTAAAAAATGACCAAATCTAGACCTCATGCCTATTCAAAATGCAAAAGTAATTTTTGCTGTTAATTTAATTTACATATAATCTACACGGGGAAGGAAGCTCAACGTGCTATAACAACCAAGGGCAATAGTAATAATGCAAAAAGAGTGAATCACTGTTGCCACATTCCAAAAATAGCATTTCACAGAAAGAGGATGCAAAATCCAACCAAAGGAAACATTTCACAAACAAATTTGAGATGCAGCCAACAAAACAATATGAAGTACTTTTTTCTTTTTTTAAATGTATTAGCTTTTATTATGACATGTCAAAACAGACAACAGTGGCAACAGAGTTACAGCAGATGTACAGTAACAGCGCTGCCCAATCCCATGTACATTGAAACGTCTCATACAAGTCCTTATTGGCCCACATCCTTTACCATACAAAGCAGAATGACGAGCATAGCAGGGTATAATCATTGCACGGTGGCAAATATCTATGATGTTAGCGAGTTTGGAAACTCTAACTACAATAAGAGATAGTACACCCGTAAACAGACTGCAGTGCAGAATGATAGAGGTTTGTGCTGGGGGAATCATGCTGTTAGGGCAGGGTCAGCAAGGTGCGCCTGTAGATAGGCATGGAGGGTGTCAGATATCTCTGGGATGTGAGGAAATAGGTAGATGTGCAGCATACAACAATCATTGCTCATTACAATATATGAGACCTGTGAACTTAGGTGCCCACCCACGTACCCAGTGACAAGCTGTCTGTCTCTTGGCAAGAAGTAAGGCTAGCACTGCATATCTCCTGAAGGAAGCAGATAAATCTTTAACATATCCCAGTATAGCCAAAAGAGGAGCCACTGTTGCATCAGTCAACAGAATTCTATCTCTGACAAAGTATGGGACGTTGGAGAAAGGGCATTAAACCTTTCACCCTTCTCAGAGTGCATTGTGTAATGTCTTTTTATAATGACCCCCAGCCTGGGAAAAAAAAACCTCCCCGGATTTGGCAATCATTCATTTTTTGTTTTACAAAAGCAAAGTGAAACTTTGGGAGTTTGTTTTTGAATATCAAAACAAAAAAATTGAAGTTTGGTGACTAGCCATTAGAATTGATGGTGGCTTTCTACCTAACGCTTAGTACGCTGAAGGGAACCTCTGTGTTGGTGATTCATTTTAGTTTACAGAGACAATGTCTGGGCCAGGGGTCATCTCTGAATTTGCTGGACAGTAGTCTGTCATGGTGGCAGAGGCAAAGTCCTCCGCCACCCTGACAGATTGTACTCCATCCTACAAACATTAGATCAGGCCTTAAATCTGGTTGCAAATGTTGTGATGCAGTACCAGAATTAGCCTTTAGAGCTTAAAAAGTGTTACTTTATGCAGTGTTGTGTCAACAATGCATGTTATGTTATGTTATGATAGTTATGTTATGTGTTCCTGTAGCGCATTATCATCTGCGAGGATATCCTAGTGCTGAACAGGTGTGTGTGCTTCACCTTGCCTAAGCAGAGTGGTTATTTGAATAGCTAGGTCTTCAGCTTCTTTGTGGAATTCAATAAGAGGTTCTGCGGTGAAGTGAGAAGTTGTTCCTCACTTTAGTAGTGATGTCACAGACGGTCCGTCCTCCAGATTTGGTTCTGTGTATATGCTTGGGATGTGTGCAAGTCATAGTCTTGTGGACTGAAGGTTTATGGGTATTTGGTGGAAAGAGATCTGATAGTTCAGGTACATGGGGCCTAAGCTACATAGTGCCTTGAACATGTGAGTGAGGAGTTTGAACGGGCATGTTTGTATATTTTGATCCTGTGGAGCTCCCTGAAAAGCGGTGTGATATGAGTTCTGTGTGGGAGGTTGAATACGAGTCTGGCTGCCATGTTTTGAATGGTTTGCAGTCTTCTGGTGTGTTGCTTGGGATCCATTTGAAGGCTTTTCTTAGCATATCCAAGGTGTGGAAGCAAGACGCAGTAATGGCATTGACTTGTGTGGACCTGTCCAATTCGCTGTCAATAATGATTCCAAAGTTCCTGTCCTGAGTGCTTGCCTTGGGTGTGAGACCTATTTCAGCCACCCACCAGTTGGAGACCTATATCAGGGGGTTCATGTGGAAATCACTAATTCTGGTTGGTCTGTGTTGAGCTTGAAACAGTTTGCCTTCATCTAGTTAGCGCCTTCAGTCATGCAGGTGGTGAACTTGCTCCTTTTGTTGGGGTCTTGCCATCTCTGTAGAAGTGGATGTTAATGTCACGTGTGTGGATGACTTTGGCCAGAGGGATCATGTTAGCACTGAAAAAGACAGGGCTGAACTATGGACCTTGAGGTACTCCACTGATGAGTTTCCGGGCTTCTGATGAGTAAGATACCATGCTGACAACTTGTGTTCTGTCAATTACGAAGGGGCAGATAAAGCAAAATGCACGCTCTTGGATGCCAATCTTGTGCAGGCATCTGCTGAGGATGTGGTTAGAGACCATGTTAAAAGCTGCAGAGAGGTCCAGGAGGATGAGGCCTGCCATTTCTTCTCTGTCTAGAATCATGCTGATGTAGTCTGTGGCAGTTATGAGCGCTGTTTCTCTACTGTGGTTGGGCCTGAACCTGGACTGGATGGCTTTGAAGAGCTGGTGGTTGATAAGGTGATCAGTGAGGCATTGGTTGATGATCTCCTCTAGTACCTTGGCCAGGTATGACAGGAAGAAGATCAGTCTGTAGCAGGGGAGTTAAAGTGATATGTTTCCAGGTGTCCAGGAATGTGTCTGAGTCAATGGAGGGATTGAGGATTGGTGTTAGTGCTTTGCTGATCTGAAGGAGACCTTTGGTGAAGGCGTGTTGAGGAAAAGGGTAAGATAGGGACCTGTGTAGATGGACTTCATGCTAGCAGTAGTTTGGTCAGAGGTAATGGTGGGCCACAAAGTCAGGATTCTTTCTTCTGACATGATGGGAAGTTGTGTGGCAAGGTTGACAGGGTGTGATTGATGGTCGAAGTAGCTATTAAGGAGGACATTTTGTATAGAAGAATTCTGAGTGGTTGTTGCAGTGGTTTTATATGGGGGTGATGATTCAGGATGTGGCTAAAGCCGCAATGAACCCTTTGACGTTGGTGAAGCTCTCCTTGCTATTGTTCGTGCTAGCGTTGATGCAGTCTAAGAGGGCATAGTGTTGTGATCCAGCTAGTGAAGTGATTGATGACTTTCTGCAGATTTCTGGTGTGCTTGGGCCAGTTTACAGGGAGGGTGAAAGCCCAGTTCTTGTCAGAGATGTTTTTCCTGATGTGATGGACGGATCCTGTGGTGGTAGGTCTGTGGTGATGCAGGATTGAAATGATGAAGTTGATGAGGGTGTGGTCTGTGCAAGTCATTGGTGATGGAATTGTTGACTCTGATGTTGCTCAGATAGGTGAAAATCGGGTCCAATAGATGTCTGCCAGTGTACATGGGTCCTCCAACATGCTGGGAGAGGCCGAGGTTTCAGTCAGTGTGTGCTTCCAGCTGAAAGTTCAGTTCTCCAATGAGGATGAAGGCGCTGGAGCCGATAATGAGGGGTGCACCAAAATCAGTGATGTTTCTGGTGAAGTTGGTGCAGGGTCCTGGTGGTCTGCAGACAAGGGTTCCAAACAGGTAGAAGGTGGCTGTGATGCATAGCTTGAATGTGAAGTGTTTGATGTAGCTGGTGGTGGAGTCCTTGGAGGTGTTGCAGCTGAATATGATGGTGACTTCGCCTCTGGTCTTATGCTGATGGTCTTGCCTGGCCATCTTGTAGCCAATGGAGATGGAAGTAGTGATGTCCAGTGCAGAGTTTGAGTTCAGCCAAGTTTCCATGAGGAATATCAGTGCTTCAAGCCAGTGGCTGAAGGTTCTTGAGCCACAAAGGTCAATGGCTGATAGATGGTGTACCAAAATCCCTTATTGGATGCATAGAGTACAACATTGAACGCCATTCCTTGTACGTCAAACCTAAAAGTGAGCATTTTCTTGGCAAGGCAGCAGAGATTAAAATAATGCAAAATCAATGTGCTTCCAAGCTGGCTTAGAAACACTCCTGTCACAATAGGTACACAATTTTTTATTTACCTTAAATCAAACATGTTTTTACTTAGAATATCAGGATGCATTTTCTCGATTTCGTGACTGCTTCCGCTCACTTTTAGGCCTACGTTTGTCTCTGTTTTGCCTACGGTTATTTTCAATGTCAAAGGCCTCCTGTGAGGGCCTGTTTCTCGGAAGGTGAAAGGGATGCACATGTGCATCGGAGCACACACACACCCATGTAGAAATAAGTCAAATTAAGTTTGACATGCTGTTAAACAATGAAGACAGTTGGCTCACCACAAAATTTACACAGTTTAGTAAAATATGGGGCTCCGGTTGAACATGTCTTCTTAAAACTCTTCGGAGACAAAATAGAGCTGTTCTGCTCAGCTGTGAAGCAGCTGTGGAGGAGAGGGGAAGGTAACAGTAACTAAAAACCACTATTGGGTAAACAAGGAAACAGAATGCTGGCAAGAAGAACCAAGGAGTAGGGAGAAATCGAAGTCCATTCAAACTTCATATGTTTGGATGGAGTAGGAAAGAAGTCTGCTTCTGCCAACTCGGTAAATGTTTGCTTTGGAGAAGTTTGCTTCCACATCTGGCCTGTGTTTAGTACTGTAAATATTACTTCTTTCATTTTCAATTTACATTTTTTCAATGTAAATTTCAAGTTGATTAACAAAAATAAAATCCCCTCAGTGGAAAGATTTAGGACCCCGCTGCGATTCAGAGCAAATGCCGAGGCGGGCAGATAGGAAGAAAACGGCAACCTGCCATCCCTTGCGGGAGTGCCAGGCACTTCAGAAGCAGGAGAGTTGCCTGTCTGGTAAATGTTATAGGACGAGCAAACATCTGTCGTTTGAACTGTTGTTTGACTTGAAAACCAATAGCACCATAAAAACGAAGGCAAACACATAAAACATCAAGAGCTGTTGGTCCCAGCCTCTGCTGTTGCAGTTGTACGCAAAGTCCAAGATAAAGCCACTGTGTTTTATATAACACAGTATATTTCCCTTTAAGAAAGGGCATTGCTTTTTCGTGATGTGTATTGCTGCATCCAGACAGAGGCCTGTGAAACCAGTGCTAGGTTAGATAAAATCATGAGCATCAAGTCGCATCCGAAACTGCCAATCGCCACAATCACACCTAGATCTGTTCCACCCAGACACTCACATAGGGTTCACACAACATGTAGACCCAAACGTGTACCCATCCCACTAACTACCAGCGCCCTCAAACTACAGAACAGACATTCATACTCATGCTCATTAACACTTGCTCTGCAGTACTCCACGCACCAGACATTGCAAACATTATCACCTTTCACAAGCTTGATGCCATCTTCATCGCAGAAACATGGTTCCCCCCCACATCCTCGTACATCCTAGATGTCCTTTTGCCAACAGGCTACAGCATCTATCATGGGGACTATTTACATAAGAAGGGAGGAGGCCTCGCTGATGTCCACACAGTCTCTTGGTCCTGCATGCTAGGCAAGCAACACTCAACTCCATGGAACTGCTAGCATGTCTTTTCCCTCTCTGGCCATCTCAGACCACCACCTCCATTTCATCTACAGGCCTCCTGGACAGAACAAGGATTTCATTGATAAATTCTCAGATATCCTCACCACCTCATTGATCCGACATGCCCATACCACCCTTGTGGTTGACTTTAACCTCCCAGACAACACAAGCTCATAAAAAATCAAGAGACACCCTCTTCACCACCACCAACACACTCAAAGTTGTATAGCATGTCATACAACCAACTCACTCCAAAGATCACATCCTTATCCTTGTCTTCTGAACATCAACAACAATCCAACACAAATCACCCCTACCTCTCGAGTGGACTGAAAATGTTGTTACTCCTGTCTTTCTGCACAGCATCCTGTCAGCAAACCAAGGTCAACATAAAATAAAAGAACAATCCTGCAGATCTTTCAAAGATGTCTCTCTAGACAGCCTAATGCTTGCACTCATCTCTCCTCCTATCAGCCCCGTGTCCGAAGCCAACACCCTTCTAAACAACTTCAGTACTTTTTTGGAAAACTATGTGAACATCCTTGCCCAATTCAAACACACAAGTGCAAGCCAGAGCCTTCAGCACCCTAGAACACTAAATACCTTGCTGACCTGGAAAAAATGGAAGAAAAACAGAACGTCTGATGACCTCATGATGCTGATGACCCTCCATACACCATGCAGACAGATTATCAAATAAGCCAAAACTAAGTACTGTACCAACACCTTAAATGTGGACGCCAACAGAAGCAGAACACTTTCCAAGAACATTGACAAGACAAAACCTGCTTTAACTCTTATGCCATCACTTCCCACAGAATCCTACAATGGGCAGTCTTCAAAGCTCTGTCTCTTACAGATCTCACCAAGATACTCAACTCACTTAAAGCCATGTCTTTTTTTGGGACAAACAATTTTATTGAGTTTTGAACAGATACAGCACTCAGTGTCACAAGAGGCAGAGACGTAAAATACACCACAGTGCATACTTGCAGGCTACAATAAAAGGTTGTTTGAGCAGGAGGCAAAATAAAAGCATACACCATCACAGGGGTTTACTCCAGCTGCCCCACCCATTTCCCCAATATTTGTTCATACTGCGACGGGCACCCCCAGGCTTCAAACGCAGGTTTTTCCTGTTGTGCACACCAATCTACACCACATCGCCACTGTGACAATGTAGGGGGAACAGGGTTCTTCCAAAGGGGCCACCTCCACAAAGATGAGGTTTACCCTTAAGCCCCCGGAACCCTCCATGACTCCCAGCAGCATCAATGGCAAGAGGTGCACCATCCTGCCTAACACCTCTATCAACTCGCCCACCACCGTGGCCCAATGTTTTTTAATCTCTGGGCAGTGCCGCATTATGTGATAAAAATCAGTTGGGGCATGTGAAAAGCGGGGCATTTGGGAGGAGGCTTGCCCGGTGTAGTTTGGCCGGGGTAAGGTAGGTGCAGTAGAGGTAGTAAGTTTAGATCAGGCGGAGCCTGGATGAAATCATTATGACTCTGGGCACCATTATGGCGTTACGCCAGTCTTTGTCATCTTAAAGGCCCAGCCATCCCTCCCAACATGTCCAGAGGTGGTTCAGTGTACCAGGGCCATTGATTACAAGGGTACAATAGATCTGTAAGGTGCCTCCCCTGCCCAGGGTGCCTCCAGGGGGCTGAATTCGGGGATGAGGTGTCACGTCTCCCAGCTGTTATACCAATAGTATCCCACACCTCAAAGCCCATCAAATTCACCACTTCATGTAGCCATTTACAGTGTTATAGGGGAGTCTGTAACCCTCCAGGCAAGGGAAACCACCCTAGTCTCCACAGGGACTAAGGAGGGGCATGGGGAACCGCAGAGCCTGGCCATAACTTGGGGGAACCCCAGGGCAATCAGCTTCACTTGGTATGCAGGGTCAGACTATCCTCAACTAAACCAATCGTTAATCACCAAGAGCTGTGAGGCTAGGTAATAAAGGTAGAGCATGGCCATCCCTAGTTTGCCCTCATAAGGAATACATTGACAGTGTGCAAGTGCCAGGTGTGGCCTGGAATTGTGTCAGAGAAATTAGGTCACCAATCTATCTTGCCCCGGAAACCATCAGCGAGGTATCAAGATCAGAAGATTTTGAAAAATATAGATAAACATTAGCAACACCATCATTTTGCACAGGGCAGTTCTTCCTATCACGTTCAACGGGAGAGGTTACCATTTCTTGAGGTCTTCCTTGACTCTCCTCATCAAGGTGCCAAGGTTAAGGGACCAAGGCCCATATTTATACATTTTTAGCACTGCATTTGTGTCGTTTTTTTATACAAAATCGCTGCAAACTCACCAAATACAATTGTATTTTATAAAGTTGCGCTGATTTTGCGTAAAAAAACGACGCAAATGCAGTGCTAAAAAAGTATAAATATGGGTCCAAGTGAGCTCAGAGTGGAGTGCAACCCATATACCCAGGTACCAGAAGCTTAGACGGCACACAAGGATGTAATCTTGCCAGGCCACACACCCCTAAGTCAAAGCCAGAGGCACTAGCACTGCTTTGACCACAGTGACACATAGCCATAGGTCTCTACGAAGGGTTCGAGGATCTGAAGGCATCGAGGGCCACTTGTCTCAGGGTCTGCCAGGAAGAGAGAGACATCGTCCACGTAGAGCGCAATACGGTCCTCATGGCTCCCGTCCCACTTCCACCCCTCACCTCCCTTGCATCGAAGGAGGCGAGTGGGCAACAACGGTAATCAGAGCAGGTTGATGGGGGCTGTGTCTTCAGGATGACCACAAGGCAGCGTCAAGCTCAGATGGGAAGGCACCAATCTCTGATGCCTTTTTGTAGAGAGCCGAGGGTAAGAATATCTCTGAATGTGGTATAATATTCTGTTGGAAACCCATCAGGACTGGGGTCTTTTTTGCGACCATGGCAGGGATAGCCTCTCTCACCTCCTCCACCAACAAGGGCTGGTCCATAATCAGAATCTTGGAGTGTGACAACCAACAGAGGGGTAGTTCAACCAGCAGGTGGGAGTTAGGATCAGCTTCTAGTCTAGGTGTCGCCATGTAGAGGTGGCTGTAGTACTCTGCCAACATTTGGGCGATACGCCGAGAGGTGTGGTGAGTACCTCCGTGTTCGTCTGTGATTTCTGGAATCACCCTTTCTGCCTGAGGACAGGACGCCAACCAATACAACAATTTACCATTTTTGTCCCCCCACCCTTAAACCCTTGCTGTCATGGCACACCACATTTGCTTTGCTGCCTCAAGCAACAAGAGGCAGATTTCTTCACGCATTAGGTCTAGTTGGCGGGGGACATCTCCCTTAAGGTCAGTGGAAAGGTGCACTTCCAAATGAAGGGAAGCAGCTTCCAACTGAGTCATATGTTGGAAGTGGATGCACTCTTGTTCTCTGATTCGGCTTTTAGCGTGACCCCTAATGGTGACCTTACTGGCTGTCCATAATGTGCCAGCTGACTTCACGGACCCTTGATTTGCTGATAGGTTTTAAGTTCAGTTTCTACTGCTTGCATGTAGGACTCATCCTAGAGATACCGGGCATTAAGTCACCACACAGGACGTGGATTGGCAGTGGGGGAACCAAGGTGGAGGAGAAGGGGAGCATGATCTGAGATCCCAAGCGGGAGAATCTGGGATACCATGCAGCAGTCAGCAGCTAGCATGAACATAAGGTCAATGCAGAAATGGGTATGGTATGCTGCAGACATGAGAGTGCATTGGCACTGCTGAGGGTTCCACAGCCTCCAAATATCACAGAGGCAGAGAGCCGAAGCCCAGTTTGTGAGGCCACGAGCTGCAGTGCAGCGGGCAGCAGAGGGAAAAGAGGTGGCTTCCACATCTGGGGTGGGGACCATGTTAAAGTCACCTCCAATCACCGTGAGCCCCCCCAAGGGAGAGCTAACAACACATCAAAGAGGTCCCTAAGGAAATTGTCCAGGGCTGCAGGAGGGGCATATGTGCATAAGAGGTTAATAGTGTGACCCTCCACGGTATCAGTAAAGGCAAGATACTGACCCTGTGGGTTCCTCACCTCCCGAATGACAACAATGGGTAAAGAACGGCGTAGCAAGATCGCCACCCCTCATGAGCCCCTCGGTGTGCCCAGAATGGTAGACCATGTTTTTCATAGCCCAGACGTCTCAGGAGTGGGCAGTTATTCCCCATTAGGTGTGTCTCTTGCAGCATCAGGGTGGTAGGGAGGGATCATCGCGCATAGCTCCAGACTGCAGTCCGCTTCACGGGATCAAGTAATTAATTAACATTCCAAAACATTCCCCACAGAGCCACCATATTTGTGTGGGGATTTTAGGGCTTAGGCAGAGAAAAAGGGGTGCACCCGATTCAGCGGGGGCAGCTTTCCGAGGCAGTCGCCCAATGCATGTGGTGAATTATATTGTATTCATTAGTGTGTTGACTTTGTTATGACCCTCAAGATGACCGAGTGTAGTGAGGGACGAAAAACACATGAAAAACATAAACATAAACTTAGTGTTACTCAAACCCAACCCCCAGCAACAACCCACCCCCATACTTCCACCCCCAGAAGCATCTGTGGCCCATAAATTTAAATTAATAGCAGTAAACATTGTGAAACCAGTAGTGGAGGAGTGGACCCATCCATGGAATAGGATCAAGTGCGCCCTTCAGCAAATGTAGCACATAGTAAGTGGCAAGGGGTATTCTCCAGTCATCCCCGGACCCCCAGGTCGACACCCACACTGACGACTCCCTCAAGACCGCCGAACACCTACATTTCCGCATCCACACCGACCCAAACACCACTCTCAGAGGAACGCTCATCTACAGACCCCCCGGACCACGAGCACCATTCAGCGAATCCCTCGCCGACCTCACCAGCACCCACGCACTCACCTCAACGGATTACATCCTCCTCGGGGACCTCAATTTCCACCTGGAGAACAACAACGACACCAACTCCACTACTCTGATCGACAACCTCACCAACCACGGCCTCAGACAACTCGTCAACACACCAACCCACATCGCTGGCCACACGCTTGATCCCATCTTCTCCTCAAGTGCCCACGTCACCTTCAAACATACCACCGTACTCCACTGGACCGACCACCACTGCATCCACTTCACCTACAAGAAACATACCGAGCACCATCGCACCCAACAACCACCCCGCCGATGCTGGAGCAAAGCTACCGAAGACCAGCTTACCAACGCCCTTGCCCAGAACCCACCCCCGACTCCACCGACCCAGACACCGCCGCCCACAACCTCACCCTGTGGATCAATGACTGCGCCAACACCCTCGCGCCACTCAAAAAACCCACCGACAACCAAGCCAGAAGAAAAGCCACCTGGTTCACCGACGAGCTCCTAAACTCCAAACGCGACTGCCGGAAGCTAAAAAGGGAATGGCTCCTCAAACACACACCTGACAGCCTCACAGCCCACAAGGACGCCACCCGCAAGCACCACTAACTCATCAAACAAGCCAAACAATCCCACTTCAAAGACCGCCTGGACAACAACGCACACGACAGCAAAGAGCTCTTCAGCATCCTGAAAGAACTCTCCAACCCCAGCGCCAACGTCAATGACATCCCTCCATCCCAAGAACTCTGCAACGCACTGTCCACCTTCTTCCACCGGAAGATCACCGACATCCATGACAGCTTCGACGCCACTCCCACGCCAGACCCCACCCCCGAACACTCCACCTGTGCAAACCACCTGACCTCCTGGACCAACGTGAACGACACAGAGACCCGCAAGATCATGAACTCCATCCACTCAGGATCTCCGTCAGACCCCTGCCCCCACCACGTATACAACAAAGCCGACTCCACCATCGCCCCCCAACTACGGAAGGTCATCAACATCTCCTTTGAAACAGCGACTTTCCCTGAAAAATGGAAAAACGCCGAAATCCGCGCACTCCTCAAGAAGCCCAAAGCAAACCCCAACGACCTCAAGAACTTCCGACCCATCTCCCTACTCCCTTTCCCAGCAAAGGTGATTGAAAAAATCGTCAACACACAACTAACCAGCCACCTCGAAGACAACGGCATCCTATACCCCTCCCAGTCCGGCTTCAGACGAAACCACAGCACCGAAACCGCCCTTCTCGCCGCCACAGACGACATCAGACGCCAAATGGACAACAGCGAAACATCAGCCCTCATCCTCCTAGACCTATCTGCCGCCTTCGACACAGTCTGCTACCGCACCCTGAAATCACGCTTCGACGAAACCGGAATTCAAGGAAAAGCCCTCGACTGGATCGTCTCATTCCTCTCCGGCAGAACCCAGAGAGTCCGCCTCCCCCCTTCTGCTCCAAAGCCACTGACATCATCTGCGGCGTCCCCCAAGGCTCATCCCTCAGCCCGACGCTGTTCAACATCTACATGGCCCCCATCGCACAAGTGGCCCGACAACACAACCTCAACATTCTCACCTACGCCGACGACACCCAGCTCATCCTCTCACTCACCAAAGACCCGCGCACCGCCAAAACCAACCTCCACGAGGGAATGAAATCCATCGCCGAATGGATGAGAAACAGCCGTCTGAAATTGAACTCGGACAAGACGGAGGTCCTCATCCTCGGACCCACCCACTCCGCCTGGGACGACTCCTGGTGGCCCACCGCACTAGGAACCCCACCGAACCGTCCGACCACGCTCGCAACCTGGGCTTCATCCTCAACTCCTCCCTCACCTTGTCTAAACAGGTCAATGCAGTTTCCTCCTCCTGCTACAACACACTCTGCATGCTCCGCAGAATCTACAAGTGGAACCCAACAGAAACAAGAAGAACAGTGACACAGGCCCTCGTCAGCAGCAGGCTGGACTACAGCAACGCACTCTACACAGGCATCCCAGCAAAAGACCTACTACGCCTCCAACGCATCCAAAACGCCTCCGCCCAGCTGATCCTCAACATACCCCGCCACAGCCACATCTCCCACCACCTGAGAAACCTTCACTGGCTCCCCGTGGACAAAAGGATCACTTTCAAGCTTCTTACCCACGCTCACAAACCGTTCCACGACACCGGAGCAGCCTACCTAAACAACAGACTCAGCTTCTACACCCCCACCCGTCAGCTCCGCTCCACTAACCACGCCCTCGCCGTCGTCCCCCGCATCTGAAGAAAGACCTCCAGCGGCAGATCCTTCTCATACCTCGCCGCCAAAACCAGGAACACCCTCCCCACCAACCTGCGACAGACTCAAGACCTACTCACCTTCAGAAGACTCCTCAAGACCTGGCTCTTCGACAAGTAACAACAGCTCTCCCCCCGAGCCTTGAAACCCTCACGGGTACGTGGTGCGCATTATAAATCCAATGATTGATTGACACCCACTGTTGTGGGGAGGATAAATCCATTCTTGTGACACCACAGCCTCTGCAAGAGCGGGTGCAATTTATTTTCAGTCTCAGGGCCTCACCTGCTCGCCTCTGCATGCTGGAATCGTTCTTGGGGGGTGGAGGGGGTGAACCGCCCGGTCTACGGAGTGGTTGGTCCTCCGTGAGCCATATTCAGGCCGCCTCGGGGGTATCACAGAAATTGTTTTTTTTGGCATGTATCACTCTAAGGCAGCCTGGAAACAACAGTTTGAAGTAGAGATTGAGGTCCTGGAGCTTTTGTTTGACTGTTGCATAATAGCAGCGCTGCAGTTGCACCTCTGTGGTGTAATCTGGAAAAATGATGACTTTTGCATCCTGGCAAAGGAGAGCGGGATGGCAGCGGGCCTCTTGCTGATGTAGATTTTGGTGGTAACGGTCCCGCTGTCGACTCTTCAACTGAAAATCTGTCCGCCGCGGCGATGGTTGCTCCCCTGTATTTAGGTGTTTCCAGTCCCATAGACACAAAACCCCACAGGAACCACTGTCTCCACCAGGAAACACCGCCTGCATCAACAGGACCATAGGGAAAAGTGGCTGACGGGGAAACCCCAGACACCAAGGAATAAGTGGCAGTCCGACTTCCACTTCTGAGTTGGCGGATGGGGGGAAAGAGGGTGAAAATTCACCTTTTTTCCCCATTTCTCCCCCGTCTTTGACTGGATATGACTGGACAACACCTGTTATCACTGCTGCCACCAACCCATGGAGAAAACATGACCGCCGTCGCTGGACTCGAAGGTAGGGAGGCTGCATTGCAAGGATATGTTGGGAGGGCAGTGCATGGGAGGTCGAGACCACTGTAGGCAATCACTGTGAAATGCATATGTCGGGGTGACACTTGTGTCACACATGGCTGGAGACACACAGACACAACACATATATCACACACATGCACAACTGTCATTGTGGTGTCATCATTCTTTGCATAATGAATGCTTACACCAAAATGACAGTACACTAACACTGGACAATGGTGTCCATGTGTGCGCATTGCAAGGGGACCTGTACAGGTAGGTTTGTGCTATGTGTTTTGTATGTGTGTCTGTGTGTGTGTGGATTAACTGGTTGAGGTGAAGGGAGCTGGAGAGGGTGGTGTGGCTGTGTCTGCATGTGTCACTTGCATGTGAGATCAATGTTCTTGTGTATGTTGAGTTGCCATGTGACACAATCAGGTGAGTGTTGTTGCTTTGTCTCAGACGTTTTCGCAATATGTGTAGTTGTGCTTGTGTGTGAGTTTATATAGCTGAGTGTGTAGTTGTGTTGGTTGTTGTGGTTGTGTTATGTGTGGGTGCAGGGGCAATGATGTGTGTATGTTCTGGCATGGATGTACGTTGTGTGTTTTCAGCATGTACGGGTTGTATTGTAAAGGATGATGGTGTGCACGTGGTGTGTTGTATAGTGTGCAGTGCAGGCGGACACATATGGCTAAGGGACAGTTTGTGTGTGTCACTTACCAGTCTTCCATAGCCCCTGCCTTTGTACGAAGTCCATTGAGTCCCGCCGCTGTCTCCGTCCTTCAGCAATCCGTTGCCAGTCAATCCACTTTCAGAGCTCTAATATCTAAATACTGCAGGCAGAACACATTTGGTTTGATGGTCTTTTTGGGTACGCTGTCGACCTGGCTTGACAGTGCAACCACCAAGGTCTAAATCTGGCCCTCTGTCTTTGAAATTTAAGATATGAGCGATCATGAGCCTGTGTGTAGCTCATGAGGATGATTTAGGTTGCAGGCCCCTTTTTGCCCTTTCCGCAGCGAACCAGGGGGACAATTGGTCTGGTGGCATCGAAGACATGATCCAATTTTCTATAAATTCTGCAGTTTGAGGTGGCTCTGTGCCTTCAGGTAGTCCCACGAATCGCAGGTTGTTGCGCTGGGACCAATTTGCTGTGACCTCAGCGCGGCTATGGAGCTCTGCCGTTTGTGAGAGGAGACAAATGACCTTTGATTTCAGATCGTTGTCTTTGACTGTGGACTGGTAGTCTCCTGCTTTGGTAATCCTACTTGTGACATTACACAGATCCTGGTGCAGAAAGGTCATATCGATGTGGACCTCACAGATCTTCGTTTCCATGGCTACTGTGGAGGTATGGATGGCTTTGAAGATTGTGGCCAAATCCCCTTCCGGGGATGACATTTTGTCCACCGTATCACCCCTGGCGTTCCCAGGGCCCATAGTGTATTGGTCCATTTTGGTTTGGGAGGCAGCCGAACGAGCTTACTCATCTATTCCCATTGCAGCATAAAGTCGTACTATATGCTTACCGGGGGTCTAGCCCACTTGGTGTTTATACAGCAGATTAAGCAGCTGGGACTCATGATAAAGCACCACTGTTCAACACAATCTTGGACTGCCAAGCTCAAGGTGTGGCAGCTGAGTACTGCCAGGAACATATCTGTAAACCAGTGGTGAGTGGCGCCACGGCCCTAGGAAGCACCAGCTGCCCCATTGGGTATTATGGGTCGTTTAGCCAGTCCTGGCATACTCCCTCCCAGGCTGCATTTAGGGGTGAGCAGGTGTCAGAAATCAACGTGCCGATAGAGATCAGTGAGGAAAATGCCCAAGGGATCTCCCCAAGGTGGTGCAGGTGTCTGCACTTGGCAGGATCCCAGCCCCACAGACTCAAGGCAGTCTCCAGTAGAAATGCCTCTGGGCTTCTCCACATCTTTGGCCCATGGACCGATGTGGGTATGAGGATTAGACAGTGTCTTTAGGTGACTGCAGGTGGGTGGAGCATGCCCAACGACTAGTCAGGATTTGAGCCACAGCAGGCGGAGACAGCAAGTAGGTGTCTGGGTGACAAGAGTGGATTGCTGCAGAGTCAGTCAGCATGGGTTACTTCACATGAAAGTAGTTGTGCTGGTACAGTCCCGCTAGGATGACACAGGAGCACACATATGGGTGCCCTAATTTTTGAAAGTAGGTACTTGTGCTCGCGTTGTCTGGTATAGTGGTCCACCCCCCACAAAAGGCCACAGCATAGCCCAGAATTCTCACCTAGGGCCGTAGCTCAGCCCCGAAGTCCCCGGGCCACCAGGCATCTGGGCGGGGCCCTCACAGTTCAAAGAGGCAGGAACAGGGGCTGCGGGGTGCTACAGGAACCTCTGGCAGGAGCTCCCTTGTGTTGCATACACCATCGAGCCCTAAACATCCAGCGTGTCCAGGTCCCACCAAGTGCCAATGTACCTGAGTCCCGGGGCCAGCCAGCAACCCTCATGGCAATGCCACCCCGAACAGCAACTTTAACTAATGATAGAAATGCCCAGCAAGGGACCTCACGCAGGTAGGTCCTCCTTACCATGAAGTGATGGTGAGGCCATTGCTTTCCTCTGAAGAAGGGTTCTCAGAAGAACGGGCCAGCCATTGTCACATGGCCCACCAATCCTGAGTAAAGTACAGGGGTCCCGCAGGTCTCCACCGGGGCATGTGCAACTCTTCTTCAGGGTCTCTCACCCCTGGGGGGATTACAGAGGTGAATATCGGCACTCTGCACCCGAGGAGCTCTGCAAAAGGCCAGCCCCTTCTCATCCGGTCCTGTTGTAGCTGTTAATGCTTTTATTTTGTGGCTGGGCCACCCGCAGGAACGTGCACCTGGCTCAGGTCAGTTGCAGGCAGGAGTGCAGGTAGTCCCACAGGAGGCAGGGGGAGCCCCTGACGGGAGGCAGTCTGGGCTTCAGACGGGGCAGCTGCAGGCGAGGTACGCCGTTAACACCTATGGCGCAACATTCCCTTGTGCTGTGGGTGAGTGGCAGCGTTTTGTCCGCGTGGGCCGCCATCTTTAATCAGGAATGAGAGGCCAGCATGTCCCAACTTGTGAAGGGAGCCCTCTGCAGCCACCCGCGGCTTGTTAATTCATAGGACAGGTCCGGGGATACTTCAGGTTTATCCTGCAGAGCTAAGGGGTGTCCTGATGGTCCACAGATGGCGGTGGATAACGGAAGGTTCCGGAGCACTCTTAAAGTGCGACCGCCATCTTGCTCCCCCAAGCCACGCCTCCCTTAAAGCCACTTCTTATGAAGCTTGTCCTTCACTAATGCTCTCTCTGTGTAGGCTGTCTCACCCCTACTCAATTGTCAATGCTTCCATCACTCAAGGCATCATCCCAAAAGCTCTCAAAACAGGCCATATTTTCTCACTTCTAAAGAAACCTATTTTAAATCTTGGTGACCTAGCCAAGCTCCGACCCATCATGCACCTCCCATTTATCGGCAAGACATTGAAAAAGCTGTCTGTGTTAAGCTTCAAGATCACATCAATGCCAACCACTCATGTATGACTACAAGCATGGCTTCAGATCATACTGAAGCACGAAGACACACATCATAGACAATACTTTCTTGACCGCAGATGAAGATGACCCATGCCTTCCGATACTGCTGGACCTTTCAGCTGCCTTTGACACTGTTGACCATCGTACCTTCATACACACCCTGGAGTCTTCAAAGGCATGAGAAATGTCCTTCACTGGTTCTCCGCCTACCTTTCCAATGGACACTAGTTTGTTGACATGGGATCCTCCAGATCCCTATCACCTGCAGAGTCCCCCAGGATACCATACCATCTACTGCCATCTTCAACCTTTATATGGAGCTACTTTGTGCTCTACGTGGATATAGCAGCATCAAGATTCAGCATCATGCTGATGATACACAACTCGATCTGAAAGTTTCTTCTACTTCAGACATCCAATGCTTCAAACATTGCCTACACATCGCCCAGACCTGTATGTCCACTGCCTATTTGAAGCTCAACCCAGCAAAGACAAAATTCTTGCTATTTGCCAAGAACAAAAAGTACAAACATGGTTGAAAGATATGAACTTTGGCAACTTCAAACCCTACCTTCCACTGAAATCAAAGGCACAAGGGATTTACCAAGGACATCAACTTCACCCTCAAGGAACATATTGCCAAAGTAAAACAAAGACGCCCTGGTACCAGCACTCTCTCCTAAGGAAAGTGAAGTCATTTCTTCTAGAAAGCATGTTCAGACTTGCTGTTCAAGCCCTCGTTCTCTCACATTTGGAAGCTCTATGGCTTCCCAGAATCCGCACTGCCACGCCGTAAAGACAGCCTACACACAGCAGCACATCTCATGCAAAGCCTTAGGAAATATGATCACATTATCCCGATCCTGATGGCTCCCCTTGATGACCTGCACCATCCTCAAAACTAGTTGCATCATTTACAAACCGATCATGACCAGCACCCTGCTTATCTTGCAGAAAAGCTCACCATCTCTAGTGGTTCTCAGTACATCCATAGCCAGGACAGCATCAGATTGCAGCCTAAGAAATGTAGAAAAGAAAAAACAAGACAGCAGGCCTTTTCCATGTATCCATCTAGGATCTGGAGCATGATGGCCATGTCCATCAGGACCGCCCCAATCCTGCTCCACTTGAGGAAAAAGTTGAAGAGTCACCTCTACACTACATCACAATGCACTAACCATCCACCGCAAAGCTGTCTCTCTTATCACTTGTTGACTTGATGCTACACTGCCTTTTGGCCTGGTTTGCGCTATAGAAATGTCATATACATACATAAATACCTGCAGAGCTGGGTAGCGCACGTGCCAATTAACATCTTACTTTGCACATGATTAGTGCAAACACTGAAGAAAGTAGTAACCCTAGGGTGCCATTACATTTTATCTTAGTAACAGTCGTAAACACCTGTTATTCACAGTACTTAGAAACTGTGCAGTATGAAGCATGTGATAACATATACTGAAAGCATTACTATTATCATTATTATCATTATTATGTGTCACCTTTTTGCTGCTTATGGTCAACTTTCCACCTGTTGTTCTCTTCACCTGAATCCATGATATGACACAGTCAAGAAAGCAAATGTGAGAACATTCTTTTAAGGTAGCACCAATGCTACATGTGTGTGGGCGCTATCCGTATTAAGGAAGAATCCACACAAGTGTCTGCAGGTCCTTCTGTAACACAACTGTGCCCTTAGGGGAGTGGAAATGAACACCCATCTGTTATGCCCTGGGGGCACTGTCTGTTATGCATATCCAGAAACCGAACCTGAAATCAATTGCATGTAGTCACTCTCCTACAGAGGTGCACATTTAGCTAGGCAATGAAAAGAAGTGGTTTGAATAGTAGAGAGGTACTTTTAATGGGAAGGGGAACCACATGGGAGTCACCTCATTGCAAAGGGAACAGTGCACTATTTAACATGTGAGTGTTGACTAGAGTGCTCGTTCATATGTGCTCTTGAAACCTTCACTCTACAGGTGGCATTGGTTAATACACAGCCTGCCACAGTGATAATGTTATAGTATTGGTTTATTTGAGAATTTGTAATGTTCAGGGGGGAGGGGTGTGATTAATCTGTTTTTGAATTATAAGCGTTGCTTGTTCCAAACAAAGATCACATTGCCAGAGTTCTTCAAACGATTGACAGCTCAAAACTTCACTGATGCCCATTATATAGTAAAGTGCTTCCAACTTTGTAATATCATAATGGAACCTAGCTGCCACAAGTTTCTTTTTTGGGCATTCATGGGCAGCCAATTACATCATGACCAGTGTTGAGTATACTCTATGAAGTAATTCAGTTCCAGAGTTTTCAGTGTAATGCTACCCCTGAGAGGGAGCAGTAATTGGGTGTTAATAGCTTATTCATTGAAATCCACAACCCTTGAATGCAAAAGATCATGGATGGTTTCCTATCTGTGTTTAAGAGCACTGAGGAGAAGAAAGACCCTTAAGGAATACCACACATTACCACTGATTTCAGAGCTGTCTGGCCATTACATAGCACTTGGGCAGTACAAAAGAATAAAGGATCTGAACCAGTGCAAAGATTAGTTATTATTAACAA
Organism: Pleurodeles waltl; assembly: GCF_031143425.1. NCBI lineage: Eukaryota > Metazoa > Chordata > Amphibia > Caudata > Salamandridae > Pleurodeles > Pleurodeles waltl. Next base: position 178,946,918 of record NC_090437.1, read on the forward strand.
CAGCCTCCTGCAGTTGACACAATAGAATGCCATGTTCTATAGTGGGAAGGCGTAGATTCATCCATCAGTATTAGTAGTGTGGCTAATCGCTGGTTAGCCTCCTCCCGAAGTTGGCAATAATGGGCATAGAGCATACTCTGGGACAATCAAAATTTCTTAATCAACCGTCAGAGCTCCTATTTATGTAAGTGGCCCTTCACTGTGAAGCTTGGTGCTGAGATAGACCTCTCTTCAAATGAATTCCTTTTCTTACAAACTGAGTGTGAGAAAGTGGACTATTGATTGGAGCAAATGTTAGTCCACTACAAGCAATAATGTCACTATTCTTGTTATGTTCAGCATATGTTTCAGTAATTTTTACCTGAGCTCCACCCCTGGTAGCTATGGCACAGAGCAGACAGGTTTACCGAAAGAAAATGTAGGAAGTATTTACAAGTACCAAAAAAGTTCAAAAGTTGAAAATGCAATAACAATTCTACTCTAATGTATAAAAATTGAAAATATTTTAAGAACAAAAGAGACCAAAATGAGAAAACATTTTGGGGTATGCAGCTTGGTATGAGGCTCGCTGAATGGGATTCATTGATGTGGAAAACAACATAGAGGTAACAGCACAGAAAAAGGTCCACTGGCGATGAACCATCAGCGGATTGGCTGGCAGGTAAATCCTGGTCTTCCATGCTTCTCCAGGGAGAAATGTTTGGAAAAAAGTCTCTAAGTCTTAGCATTTATGGTTAGGCAAGAGGACTGCACTCTGACACTTAATTGAGAGCCCCAGGACCTTAGGAACATCACTTTAGAGGTCCGACATACTCCAGTAGAAGCTACCAACAAGGTCCAGGGCAGGTCCAGTTGATCAGCTTGGTTCTTCAGGAAAGTGGGCCTCTTGCAGTTTTTGTGTCTCTGTAACTTAGCAGGAGGTCAGACAACTGAGTTTTGGAGTCCACTTCTCAGTCCTGGATACAAGTGGGAAAAGGTGCAGCGATCTGGGTTCTCCTCACAAGTCAAAACAGCAGATGCTGTCCAGCTGTTTTCCACAGGTCAGAAGATGTTCCGCATAGGATACTTGTGGTGCCACAATTATGCCCAATGCCAACCTGTGGGTTGGAGAAAATCCTGGCCACATCTTAACCAATGGGGTACAAGTTCCTGGGGGTGACCATACCTACATTTGCAGCACCTCTTGTGTGCTGTACTGAAAAATATCCCACAGTGCCCCAATTTACCTAAAACCAACATGGAAGAACCTTTCTTCCCCTGTGCAGACCTCCCTATGCCCACCCAGATGTGTGACTGTGACTATGAAGGCAAAATGGAGTCAAGCCAAGCGGGAGATACTTCTGTAAGTAACAGCATAGGCATTTTTTGAAGCTCAGGAAGAAACTGGTGATACCACCCTAGGCCATCATGATGAAGGAGAAAAACAACGCCCCCAAGCCCTTTGTAGAGTCCCTGGAGCAATAACAATCTCAACACAGGAAAGCCACCAACAGGCAGGTGGCACTGAAGGCACATTTCGCTCAGGCAGGAAAATGACAACTTTTTAAAAGCGTAATTTTCAAATTAGTGAAGTAAAATACGACTTAAACATTTAGTTGGATTTTAAAGTACTATTCAAAATGATCCCATGAATATCTTTTCAAGCTAAACCCAAAGTGAAGTTAGGCATTATAAGGCATTATAATGTAGCCAAGTGTTTTCCTGTGGAAGAGCCATCTTTGGCACAATGAAAAAGGGCTTTGGAGATTTCTTACTGCCAGGACATGTAAAACATATGTCCTAGTTTTAAGTACCATATATTCTGCCTTATATGCATCTAGAATCTACCTGAGGGATGACTTATAAGTATCAAAAGGATGTTTTAGGTCTGGTTTATTTTGCATGGTCGAATTTGCAGTTTCAAAACCACTCCAGGGCTGCAGAGGCAGGCCTGAAGTCATACTTTACTTTTTAGTGGTGGCACAATATGTGTAGCAGTCCACCAGTGACATTTACCTTAGAGGCCTTGGGTACACTTTTGTACCATATACGAGGAAGGTATAGGCAAGTTAAATATGCCAGTCAAGAGTATAGCAAATTTTGGCATGTTTTAGGGGTCAGAGCACATGTGCAGAGTGAAAAAAATAGCAGCATCAGACCAACGAAAAAGTGGGAGTGACCATACAAAAAGAGGCATTTTCTTACGCTGAGTTTAAGAAGTAAACCTGAATAATCATAGGTATATCATTGAGTTTACCCTTAATGTGGAACAAGTGTTTGACTGACTCAAGTGCAGTTTCCTGCTTTCACTACACAACTGTAGCAGTACTTTGTAGTCATGGATGTTGATTCACCAAAATGCCAGGGGTAACACAAGTTTATATCACACATCCTAGACCTCGATGATATCACAGGATTGGGCCTTTTCTAGGGGTGTGATACCCATAGTCCAAGCAGGCTTTCGGCCCAAACACTCAGTGACAGATAATATTGCTGTGTTGTTTTGCCCACGGGAATTGATAAGTATGTGGTGACCAAATCGCAAGTAGCATATTGTTGTTTTGTTGATGTTTCAAATGCTTTTGATGGGGTTGATAGACTCACCCTGTTCTTTACTACGGTTAATAGTTGCACTGCACACATCCACCTGGTGCAGAGGCCTCATGGTGGGAGACAAAGGGTTGACACCTAAGATATCAACACAAAATGGCTTGAAACAGGGATGCTTTTTAGCTCCACTTTTGTTTTCCTTATTTCTTAGGGACTTACCCGAATGTTTCTTGAAAGTAAATAATTTCCCCCCATGAATTGCATCTCAAAATGTATATGTTTTTATGTATCCAGGTGATGTGGTAATTTTTGGCCTTAGACCTATTGGTTTACAGTGTAATATGGATGTGCTTTTTAAGTAAACAGAGGATAATTTCTTGAAAGTAAATATTTACAAAACTAAAGTGGTACTATTTAGAGGGAGGAAACAGTATTGCCCTTGTGATTGGAAATTGGTAGGAAACAGTATTGCCCTTATAATTGGAAATTGAGTGGAAGGCCCATTGAGGTAGCAAGAGCATACATTTATTTAGGGAGGATTTTCTCTCAGTCATTAGAATGTACCTCTCACTTCTCGCATATTGGGTTTAAGGCTATTGCTCATGTAGGTGCTTCAAAAAGACTATTTCTCTTCAGGAAGGAGACATTTTAAAACCCTCCTTGATACTTACCAGGCCAAGATAACCCCTAGTCTCTCTTACACACTCGAGTATATCCCAACAAACAAATGGCCAATTCTACATTTATTCAACGGGAGGCTCCTTTGAAAGACATCGTTGACCCAAGCCACACCAGTACAGGCATCACGGCTAGAGCTATCCTTACCTAGTGTCTACTCTAGATCTTTTGAAAATGTGATCAGGTGGGCATGTAACCTCCTGCATGCATCGGAAGGCTCTTTGAGAACCTTTGAGAAGGTAGAAGTTTGTATACTTTTAGTAGAAATCTTGTGATTGTATTAGAGAACTTCCATTGCAATATCGCCCACCTGAAATCATGGACACCGGCTCATCTGAAATTGTTTTTGAAAAGTATGATGCCCAGAATAAACTTCACGCTGGATACTGCACATTGTTCACAGCTAGAAACGTATAGACCTTACGCTCCCAAAAATATTTGAGTTTTACACTAGATCACAGCACTAAGCAATGTATAATCATGTTACATTCGGGCACTTTACCATTAAACAATTTTACAAAGCACTGGAGGGGCTCAAGAGACAAGTCAGGATTATGTGATTATGTGGGGGAACTCAAGACATTGAACATATATCACATGCCTATCCCAGAAAGATAGTGATAGAAGCAAGGAATTATTAGTTAAAACCCCTGTATTTTAACTATAGCGTGTCTAAAATGAGTCACTTGATTACTTTAGTAAGGTCACCTCCCGATTAATGTGTGTGTTATCGTGTGTACATTTTTTAAAACGTTTTTTATCCTTATGTTAATCAAAGGAATTTGCAGAGCTTGTTATGTACTCTTATTCTTTTCAGTAATTATTCATTATTGCTTATATATCTAAATCAATAAAAACTAATTTGATGCTTAAAAAAAAAGACATCACAGGAAGTGACATCATATGACCTTTAATCTTCTCGGAAAGTTATGTCACATGACCATAGCCATGATCACATCACAATAATTGATATTGCCATAATACGTTGTTGATCATACAACAAAACAGACTTGCCTGTTTTAGATGCCAGGGGAACATTATTTATCCGTGTTACCTGAAAAATGATGGTTTCTGGAGAGGATATAGTGCCGCCAAACATAGGACAGCACTGGGGAGCCTAGATTATTTGTACCACAACTGTCATGAATTGATACCTTGCCTAATATATACTACAATGAGAAATGCGTTGATAAATCATAGGGAGAGAAAAAAAGAATTAAAAAAATAGTAGTTAGGCGCACATTTATTGGTATAGAGCACATAATAAACATGGACTTTGTTATTGACCCACATTATTCATTATTTGTAATACATTTAATTTAAGATAATTTGAAAGGCATTATTTCTAGTGTGGAGCACAGGCATAAAGGCTTTCTTCAAACACTTCATTTTTCATGTATTCACAATAATGAAAAATGGGCACAGCTTGTTTACAAATGTTTGATTTGTAGGTATTTTTTTATTTAATCACAAAAAAGGTCATTGCAATGCTAAATGTATTTATTACAAAACCAAAAGTGTAATGTCCTAGTCCCAATGGAAGCTGCAGAGAGTAAAAAGTGCTCATCATGACACTGATTTCCTTCCGTTCCCTGAGGTGCAGCTTGTGATTTGTGAAAGTGGTGGCCCACAATACTTGCCCTGAATTGTAGTGAGAGGGTGAAGTGAGCAAGCCTGACATTTCCGAAGGAGGTTTTCTAGGGGTGTCAGGTTCTCCCCCTAAGAACATTTTGAAAAAAATGGCATCAGATAATTAATTTTGAAGTCCATTGTTTTACATAAATTCGAAAACAAATTCACAGGTTCTGAAAGGGCACTCATTATATATTCAAATCCTTTGCCATGTGTGCCCTTCATAAGCCATGGGTGTCCCTTCAAGGCAAACGTTGCATTTAATATGGCTGTGCCAGATTTTTGCCATTAGTGCCATTCATATACCATATGCCATTCATATACCATAGGTGACCCTTATGCCGAAAAATTACTCTAGCATATCAGGTAAGAATTACCTACAGTACTAACTGTAAAATCGCAAGCGTAAAATCACATTCTCACACATGCTCACGTACATTCACTCATTCATACTCAGTCTCACTCACACTGTCCCTAACTCACTTGCACTCACTCGTTCTTACTCACACTTTCATTGTTACTCTCATTCATTCTCACTTCCTTGTATTCCCTTGCATTGACTCTCTCACTCTAATTCACTCATTCATTCTCTGTCATCGTCATTCATTCATTCACATTCACTCTTACTGTGGCATTTACTCTGCCACTCGCTTATACTCATACTTACTCGCACTTTTTTCACTTTTTCTCAGTCATCTTGACTCATTCTCACTCCCAGTTACCCTCTCTCATTGCCTACTTGCTCTTACTCATTCTTGCTCACATTCCCTCACACTCATTCTTACACATTCATTTTTACCCACCCGCTCATTTTTATTAGCTTGCAGTCATTCTTTCTCTCACTCATTCTCATTCACTGATTCACTCATAGTCACTGACATTCAGAAGCACATTCAATACAGAAAAGTGCAATACAGCACAAGAAGTTGTTATTGCGTGTTGTGGTGAAGGAACAGAACATAGAAGAGTCATGTCTGCAGCTGCTCTCTTCCTATGCACTAGCGCACAAATAGGCTGCCTGATGCTATACACACAACTTTCCAACATGGTGCAAAGAAGTGTGTGATGTCTAGCAAAGGTTTTGTAGTGGAAGGATGCCCTTGGAGTACAAAATAGTATGTCTATACAAACATTCACAGACTTGATGTGTGAAGCAAGGTGGAACGCACATCCAGTGTTTGAAAAGTTAGGAGAAACAAAAACATTAAGGGGGTAATATTTTTTGTTGCCAAGCCCTGTTTAACAATTTTAGCAGGCTTTGTGTACAAAAAATGGGTTGTAGCATGGGAATGCCCTAGTTAACCCCCTTGGAATGCCCCTTTGATGAAAGGTAGTGCAAAGCCGCACAAAACGCTATTTGTGCTACTTTAAGACGACTTTACAGTGCAAAAAAAGTTTTTTTGCAGGAAAATAGATAATTTATCACAACTTTACACAACTTTGCATCACTTAGCACCTGTACAGTCTTGATAAAACTTCCCCTTAATTTCAGTCTTTCTTAATCACTACCTATCCGTCACTCACTTTCATGCACACACATGCTCACACATACAGATACTCCTAAGCATACACACTCTCTCACACAAACTTTCTTTCACACGTATGCATACAACGTATATTTAAAAGTATTTTATTTTATTTACCACAGCTGTCAGTGAGGGTCCAATTCCAGCTCCTAGTGCTTCATTTTTTATTACCGTATTAGTAAATACAACACTAATATTCACTATTAGCATAACAAAAATGGGCCGAAAAAGGCAGGTGGACCTCTGATGCATATAAAAACCAGCCACCACTGTGACCTTGGCACTGATTTTGCCACCTCTTAGACCAGAGGTCACAAAAACAGTGCAAAGTGTTGCAAGGTGCATGCTAGGGGTTGCATCTGTGGCCCCTGGCAACCTCTAAATGACGTCCATGTTTGCAGTTCAATAATAGCACTGGAATTTTTGTATCTTACTTCATTAGTTGTTTTCGTATCACGTTGAGCTTGTGACTTTGGTGAACTGGCTGTAGCCTAACTTTACAGCTTCAGGATTAATCTATGCACCATCTCTGCGATGGCCTAATTTTCCAGTGAATTGACAGCACTTTAAAGAGGAGCACGTTCATCACAAATCATAGTCAGTACCAGTGCTTAATTTGTAAATAAAAACGTGCCAGTGCCCAAAGCCCTTCTCTTAAACATGCGGCTGCTGCAATTAAATGTGGGAACACGTAATATTGAGGCAGCGTAATCCTGAAGCCATCTCAGGCCTTCTCAATCCATTTAAAACAACTTCCTGCCCCTTCAGCTCACTTTTGCAGCTTTCTGCTTGCTCCCATTGTAACGCTTTTTCGTTTTTCTCTTCCTCTGTCTTTCCCATGTGTGTCTTTTGCTCGCAGCAAGTGCCTGGGGCAGAAGAATAAGCGCCAGCCCTGAAAAATAAGTGCTGGTGCTCAGCACCGGAAACAACAAGCACAAATTAAGCACTGGTCAGTACGCAACTTAGTTGACCCCTCAACTGGATTCAGATTTAATGTGTTGCTTAAATCCTCCATTGAATACACAAAAGGTGATGGGAGGAATCCTTGCAAATTGTCTAACCACTGGCAATTGCTCAGGGTAGCATTGTTTCTTTGTCAAACATGCCACCTCAGATTAGACCCGGCCACACGCAACTCAGCCTTGGTCCTGCTCCATCAGGAACAGTTCAGCCTGAACTGCCAAGCCAGGTCCTCTTTGAACTGAAACACAAGCATCCAAGAATGTTTTTTGTCAATTTTGGGCCTCTTTATTTGAGTACAGCTTGGTTTCAGTGGCACAGTGGCACAGTGAGCACGGAACGCATGTCTAGGCATATCCTTGGCCACTTAGGATTTTGCATCAAACACACAAAAGGAATTGTAAATAGTCTACCCACTGACAATCACTTGGGGTAGTATTCCAACCAATTGTTTTTGCCCACCACCCATCTCAGATTAGATGCAGCCATATACATGTCATCCTTGATCCTTCTCTGTTAGGAACAGTTCAGCCTGAACTGCCATCTGGAGGGGACCTGGCCTAGCAGTTCAGGCTGGATTGTTCCTGTTGAATCAGAAATGATACTGATTGTCATAAGGTGGGTCTCTGTCTAGAAAAGCACAGTGGGTGAAAAACTATGGTCTAGAATGTGGCCCTGAGTGATTGCTCGTGGCCGAGATTAATTCAAACATGTCTTCAATTGCCTTGTAGTTTTCAAAGTAAAAAATCTCCAAGCATACGCTCCAGACAGCCTGACATTGAAGTTCTGTAGTGTCACTTTTGTAACTCCTCCTAAGCTGAGGTTGATCTTTATACAAAATGCCCCTTGATCGATAAAGTGCATCATGAGGATATGCCCAGGCTTTAATATCTTATGCCCCATAACCTCTTCTTTACGTAGACTAAAGTTCGGTCCATGGTGTGTAATGAGTATGGGCCTGATGTGCAAAGGGCTTTAGCATTTGCAAACCCTCCAAATCGGTAAATCATAGCACTGCGAGTACTAAAACTCTTTTTCCTATGTACTTAATGCATTTAGCAATTTAGAAACGTTTTTGAATTGCTAAATGGATAAAGATTCAGCATTTTGTAGGTGTCCCTTCCATATACTGAACCAATTTACTATGTGTCAATGTTTTGCGACTGGAGTTTGGTTTACCGACATCTCTATGGATGTGGTAACCCATTCGTAAAAGAGAAGAGGTCCCCTCCAGTCCCCTTCCCCTTTGTGAAAGTCAACAAAGTTTGTTTAAGCAGTTTGTTTAAGCACAAAAGAAAGTTTGTTTACATTTGTATAAGGCTCCTCTTATACAAGCAAAAAACAGGAAACTTTTTTTTTAAACACTGTCCCGTTTCATGTAAGGAAAACAGGTTGCATTTTTTTTTAAGTATGCTTTATTGAAAAGCAATCTCAGACATATTTGTCTGCTGATTGCAACACGCCACCATTCCTGTGATGGCCTCCAAATGTACAGGGTCACAATTTGCGACCTTCCTTATTAATATTCAAGAGGTAGGTCAGATTGGGACCAACTATGAATCGGTATTTTGTGAACTGAAATATTAGCACATAGGTCGATTAGCAAAAACAATACTAGTCAGAAAAATACTTGTCACAAATTGCAACCAGTATTCTGTGACCAGTTCTCAGTACATCTGACCCTAAGTGAACGAATCCATTGCCTAAAGTCCAGAGCGTTTAGATGACTTAAGAAAGGAGACACTTCAAGATATTTCACTTAGTCTACCTAGAGACTGAAGGCTCCTATACATATGCTATGGTGGTTCTGATCACTCAGTAAGTTTTAGAAGTTTGTAAAATTCTCTCCAAGTATATTAATCTTCTCATTTCTTCCCCTCTGGGGTTCTCTTTTATTCATTTGTTACCTTCACTTTTTAAACTTTTCTTGAACATGGTTATTTGTCATGTTATCAAAGCTTTTGGCATCAAGCCAGAAACAGTTTTCCTACATAACAATTTCCTGTGTTTCCTATGTCTCCTTTGTTAAAACAGAAGAAATTTCTCTTGTTAGGGAGGTTTTAGTGCCTGATTTAGATTATAACGGTATTTCAGTCAAGCAGCGGCGGACGCGAGAACACCGTCAAGTCGATGGTGTTCCACCTGTGTATTTAGATGCAACAACTCTGCAGGTGCTGTAATGGCGACAGATTGCTGACAGAGGGAGACAGCTGCGGCGCCCAGAGGACATTGTAAAAGGCAGTGGCTATGCAATAGAGGTAAGTGACACACACGCTCGACCTTAGATATAGGAGTCCTACACACTACACAGCACACCACATGCACAGTATAATCCTTTACAATTCTAACACAGCACGACCTGTACATGCCAAAAACACACATTGACATACATCCATGACACAACAAACACACACCATTGACACTACACTCACACACGACACAAACACACTCACAAGAGGCAAACTACACAACAACACTCACCTAAATGTTACACACAGCAACAAAACCCACAATACACAACATCATACCCATATGTACGTAGCACACATACTGACACAATCACATCACTCACTCTAGCTTCCTTCACCACAAACAGCCAATCACATTGCACACATACATACACGTACAGACTCACATACACTGCGGAAAACACAACATCACAGGTACAGGCCCCTTGCAATGGACACAGCTGACAACTTGGAATGTACTGTCATTGTGGTTCCAGCATTCATTTGGCAGTGAATACTGACGTCAAAATGACAGTTGTGTGTGGGTGTTACATGTCATGTACCAGTGTGTACCTATCCATGTCTGAAACACACATTTTCTCCACATATGCATGTCACAGTAATATAAAAAAATTACTCTGACATGGATATGCATGCAGTGGTCCCGACCTCATGTGCACTGCTCACCCATTGTACCACGGTAATGCTGGTTCCCTACCTTAGAGTGTCCGTTGCTGTGGGAGGGGTTGTGTTTTCTCTGTGGACTGGTGGCAGCAGCACTGGCACATCTTGACATGTCATGTCCAGTCGAAAACGGAAGTGGATGCAGGGAAAATGGCACATTTTTACTTCATTCCCAGCCAACTCCCACCTCCCCCAAATCCACCAACTTAAGTGTGGAGGCCGAACAGCCACTTTTGGCTTGGCAGTAAGGAACATCCAAATCTGCACGACGGCAAAGGTGGCTGGGGTCCCTCCTGCAGCCACTTTTTTCAGTGGTGCTTTCGACATGGGTGATGTTTCTTCGCGGAGATGGTGGGACGGGTGTGGGTTTTCGCCTATGGGACCGCCAACATCTAATTCTGGTAGGTGGACCGCCAAGGCGGTAGACGGGTTTTCAGTCAGAAAATCAACAGTAGGACCATTACTGCCAAGATCTCGATCAGGCCCTAAATCTTTCCTGAAATCTGTGGAACCTGCACATTTTAGTAGCAAATACAGGTTGTAATGAATCCCTAACTGAAATCTGATAGTAGTGTAAACATCAAGCCCAGAACTATCAGTTAAGTAGGATCAAAGTTTTTTTTCTTTATTAAATCATTTTTATTTATTTATTTATTTTTGTTCATCAAAGTACAACATTCCATGCTCCCGCCATGATAGGAGGCAATGAAAATCCATTTGAAAAATACATTTTCCATGACTAACCTCTTGGGTCAATCCACGAAAATAGAAAAAAAATAAGAACTAAAGCACCCCTCCGCCAACTTCCTCAGACCACCTCCACAGGAGAACGACATACGGGCATTCAGAAATAAGATGGTGGCATACGTCAGTCACTGCGAGGTGTGAGACATCACATCAGGCCAGAATTGAGACAAACACCTATATACCAATAACTAAACAGATTTAGGGCTTTTATGCGCATAGGACACAATTACTATGTGAGACCCTCTGACAACTATCAGTATGTTACAGGTAGTTTAAAAAATAGGAGTCAGACATAGCATTTGATAGTCCTCTCATCACCAATATATTCTAAAGTCTGCGTTGCCACATAGCCATGGTGGGATGGGGAAGTGTCTTCCTACTTCTCTCAGAAGGCCTCTAGTGTAGTCTTAGCAGCTTCCAGACAGTCTATAAAATTAAGTGGCCAGCAAGTGTTTTGTACTTTTCTAAAATATGTTTTCATTAGCATTTCCATCTAGTATACAGTGTCATGTCAGCTAGAACCAGCTTAACAATGAACAATTAACAAGAGAGAAAGAAAAAAATAAGAAGAAAATTAACAGCTATTAAGTATTCACTCAAATTCCACATTATTGAACAATGCCGGGTCAGAGTTCACACCCCTCCCACCTTAAGGTGTATTACATCCTTCATTAATTCCTGAAATTCGTGGATATACAAAAGTTTCCCTCTCAGGGCCCCATCTGGCACCAGTCTGTATCTTTATCCTCTCCCCGTTCCCTCACTTCATTCAGGCACTCCCTACGACCTCCAAGTGTTTGATAAGTTGGAACGCATCCCACTTTGTAGTCCAATGTGGCTGAAATAGGGTAACCTAAAATCAATTTCACCTGTGCTGAGATCTCGTTCCAAAATGGGCAAATAATTGGGCAGCCCCAACAAATATGTTTAAAATCCCCTAATGAGCCACACCCCTCCAATAAAATGTATCTGCTGTGGTATAGAATTTCCTAAGTTTCGTAGGGTAAAGAAACCAATGAAATATGACTTTATAATAGGGCTCTGTGCCCGCCAGGAAATGCAAACATTTTGGATATCACTATATAGGTATGACTCTTGGGCTTCTTTTTAAGTTCTGTATTAAGCCCCTCGAAAGCTTTTTTTTGCCCTGGCACTTGTCTTTAACTTTTCAAGTTTTCTCTCCACTGCTCGCTCAATGTTTCCCAGTATTACTTTTCACACACGCCTCCTTCAACTTTTTACATCTTCACTGCCTCTTACTTTCATGTGCTTCTTTTCTCTCATACATGCACCTCATCTGTCTAGTCTCAGCACTTCTCATTTTAGGCTCTCCCGCTCTTCTCCACATTACACAAGTACTTTACACTTTGCCTTCTAGTTTAGGCGTGCCTGCTCTGTGCAAAACTACCACAGGGTGAGCACAGGCTAATTTATATTGTGTTATTGGCTTGCCCTGACTAGGATTGTGGTCCCTACTTGGACAAGGGTGCATACCTCTGCCAACTAGAGACCCAATTTCTAACACCACTGCATTCTGAATCATTTGTAGTAACCTGTTTAGTGAGTGCCTGGGTAAGCCCAGACATACCGAGTTGCCATAATCCAGTTGTGCTTGATCAAAGGCATAGGGGACAAAGAGTACAATAAGAAAATTAGAAAAAACTTTGCAAAATAGATTAAAAGCTAATTTACAAACTGATCAGACATTTACTGGAGAGCAGCAATAAGATTAAAGAGGCAGAGCCATTATATGCAGTGTATAGTCATCACATACCCAGGTTCAGTCATCACATTCCAGATATGTGAGATCCGGTTCATTGTGTTCATATACAGCTTCATGTGCTGAGTTACAGCGAGCCATCAAATTCACAGTTGCGTCCAACAAAAGTCTGCGCACAGACTAAACCATAATTTGCCCAGATTGACCATCATAGTTTCAGGCTCAACCTTCATATAAATAAGCTGAGCCAGGGTAGGCACATGAATAACCAAGTAGTTCTTCTGCATTCTCAAATGCACAGGTTAAGCCTTTTGTGCACAGAATTAGTTGTCAAAGGCCACTGCAGCCTCTTAAATGCAGGGAAAGCTTTATAGGTGCAGGTAGAGAGCCATATGCCCAGAGGAGTTCCATAGGTTCAAGTAACAAGTGCACTACCTACATGCCTACAGTGCCAGGTAGTGCTAGCTCCCACATATCTCCAGTGCTAGATGCCTCCAACTCTCACATGATGCCTCGATGAGAGAGACAGGCAGTCCCATCCCAGGTATTAGCTGCTGATCCTGTATTGAATGCTTCTGGCCATTGCATGCTTCCAGATGGAACGCTTCCAGTCGAGGCATGCCCAATATTCTCCATGGTTTTGTTACTCCTACCTGAGTGGACAGCAGCAGGTGGGGCTGTGATTGATAGGTGTGCTGCTTTCTTTCATGTAGATAGAAACCATAGCTAATGACAATACATAGTTGTGTGGTCCTTGCTCCTGACCGCAAACATGCTGATCTGACATCATGTCTCTGAGGAGAATTGCAGTGCAACCATACCTCCCAATACATTTACCCAGATCACCAGAAGGTCATTAACAGGGTGTTCTGGGACAAAAGAAGGGCTGTCTGTGGACAGTCTGTGGGCTCAGTAGGCTAGAATAAAAACAGAATTTCTCCTATGGAGCAAGGATGGTGCTCCTGCAGCACAATATCTAAAACTAAAACGTTTCTGTTTCAGACAATATCCTAGCGTGATGGAGGAGCTGTGGGAGACCAAGTTCATGAGGTCTGAGAGTAGCCACACAACACTGGAATCCAGTTGTGATAACTTCAATTGTTTACCACTGCTTTCATAGGGCCACAATACTATTGGACTCCAAACTGAATTACCAGGTATCTCCCTTTAGCACCTGACCCTCAGTGCTGATGAAGCATACCAATCCAAGGCTTACTCAAAGAGTTGGCATGAGCTAACATTCACAGTAGCACCCTTAATAGCTCTTAATAACAGAGTGGTCAGTCAGTGCTCCACTTAAAAAGAAAAGTACTTTAGTACACACAAACTAATCGTAAAGATCAACCAAAAAAAACAGAATTCTAGCAACTTCTCAGCCTGAGATCTGAGTCCAAACTTTATTTCAGTGCCTATGCACTATAAGTCTATAGGCATGGTTTGCAGGTCCTACATGTGACTAGCAGCATCAGTGAATCTGCCGCCATGAAGTAACTATTATATTTCTATAGAAGAACATGCACCGTACTGCATCTTGGTGCTGGGAACTGTGAGACTTGAAGCGGTATGTACTTTAACAAAACAGATGTCTTAGAGTTTTTTCCTAAAGGCATTACAATTGTGAGTTTGGTATGGGTAGAGTGGAAGACTGGGCCAAAGGGAAGATATGATTACAACCCATTTATTTGAGAGAGGTACGAATGTTACATAGTGAGTAGAAGCAATGAAGAAGAGTATGGAGGATGATTATGTACATATATAACATTTTCTGTGAAGCATGTTAGGGCATGGTGCGTAGAAAGCTTTATGAATTAAACACAAGGTATTAAACTGAATTCCCTGTGAAACAGGAACCCATGCAACTTCTTTAATGCTTCAAGTATTCTGTCCTTTTTTGTATATCAGGAGCCTAACCTAGTGAGTGTGCCCGCTTTCTGTGCCCCCAGGGCACTTTGATATTGCAGAAAGGACCCTAGACGCCTGTGCAGCCCCTTACGCCAATGCATCTGATAGAGACTTCTAGCTACAGATTCCTTACCTTTGAATTTTCCAGATGTCCGACTGGATCTGGAAATGTTTGCGTGAGTGGTACCCCTATGCGCCGTCGGGTGGTTTCGTTCGGTTCGGCCGGTCACCGTAATTGACAGCAGAAGTGATGTTGCGGTCACCTATTTAGGCACCACCCAGACGCGCGGACATCAGTTCTTTTCTTTCCGCGCCAGTTAGCACTGATTCAGAGAAGAGCTACCCTTCTGTCTCTTTTTGACAGCATTTTTTTGACTTTTTGTCAACTATTTTTTGGAGTGTCGAGAATATCTTCTAGAAAGGCAGGTTTCAAACCGTGGTGTGCCTGTCACTACGCCATGTCGGTTACACACCCCCTTTTGGTCTTTTTATGGTATCTTGAGCGTAACCTCGATTCAAATTCATGCTCAGACTGCTGGACTATGGCACTAAAGGCTTTGAGGGAGCTGTCCCTAAAGCTGCCTGTGGGCCTGCGGTCGACGCCAGCCTCCGCGACTCCTAGGAAATCTCGTTCCCCATCCAGAAGAAAGTCGCAGGAACGATCTAGGAGCTTCAAGTCCTCTTCATCGCATTTGAGGTCCTCGGGGAAGAGGCACAAGATGAAGTCCAAGTGGACTTCAACTTCGCCTCATCTGTCTGCCGACATGATGAGTGAGGGACATTGGTGTTCCAGGCATGGTTCTGCTGAGCCATTGCCAGGTCTGACTCCACGCCTCCCCCTGTATCCGAGAGATGGAGCAGCCCCTGCTGAGATTAAAGACTTCTACAAGGCCACGCGCCATGTATTCGAGCAGCCCGACCCCTTCAGAGCGCCTTTGGGCCCCGTAGGGTCAGAGTAGGCCCCATCAGGTTTCGCACCAACGGCTCTGGCCTTGGCTCAGATGGTGTCTCATGGAGCCAATCACAGATCTGGATCAGTGCCGGTCATACCAACGCCACCTTCTCTGACACCGATCCCAACACCAATGCCTCCGACGCTGCCAGCACCCCCCAGCAGTGCCAGCCCCATTTTCATCCCAGATGACCCAGAGTTGTAACAGCATCGATCAGCGCCAATTCTGGTGCCGAAAGGACCCGGTGGCTCTAAGTCGTTGTCTGAACATTTTTCTATACAGCTAGGCATGGGGGAAGATTGGAAGGGGTCACAGGACACTTTAGAATACCAGTTATACACCGCTAGAGAGCATTTGCACTAGGAGATGCCAGTGGACTGCACACTTCTCCAGATATTGGTTTACTCTCTCCACCAACCGTGGCTACAGAGGAGGAAGCATCTTACGCAATGGTGGAGAAGAGGGCAGTGGAGATCCTTGATCTCAAACATCCCTCTATAGTGGTCAAGACTAACCTCTTGGTGGAAGTGCTTCAGCCTGAGACTTCCTCATCTGAATGAAGCACTAGCTCATGTCCTGCTGGGAACGTGGTCCAAGGCCAGCACAGTGTCTCCTGTAAACAGTACAATTACCCAATGCCATCGCCCTGCCCCGGGTGATCCTAGTTTCCTCACCAACACTGCATCCCTTAGAGCTTGGTAGCCCAAGCCTAAACCTCCCATGGCACGTTCTCTGCCGCTCACTTGCAGGGGAATCCCAGAGGCTGGATAGCTTAGGCAAGAAAATGTTTTCTTCCGCCAGCCTAGCATTGTGGTCAGTGAACACTGCATGCCTTTCGGGACGCTATTCCCATACCTTGTGGGATACAGATGCGCAGGTATTGCCACAGGTCCCGGAGGAGGCCTGGGCCATCCTCTCAGGTGTGGTTTGGACACGACTGACTCACTGGGGAGATCAGTTTCATCAGCAGTGGCATTGAAGCACCACATCTGGCTGAAAACACCTGTTTTTTTGGGGATGTCCAGACCAACCTCATTGACATGCCCTTCAGCAGGCTTGGTGTCCTCGGAGAGAAGGCAGACTCGGCACTGGAGCGCTTCAAGGACTCACAGGCTATAGCTTAGTCCTTGGGCCTCTCAGTGATACCTCAACCCCAGTCTGCCTTTCTCCCTTAACATGGCTATGGAAGGGGCATGCCATCACACTAGCCCTATGCCAGCCACTGTCCCGCACAGCCTCCCCAAGCTGCGTGACAACATGGACGCAGTGCATTCCAACCCTGTGGGCCTGGTAGCCAGATATTGTCTGCTACCATCCCCGGAAGCTTCAGCCTCTAATTCCTACTTGTCTGTTTCTGCAAGACCATAGGTGCCCAGTTGGAGGGAGAATTCAACATCATCTCCTCTACTGGCAGTCCATTATATCGGACAGATTGGTCTTGCAGGTCATTCAGAGGGGCTACTCCCTCCCTTTCCAATCTTTTCCTCCCCCAATACCACCAACACAAGCATGGCTGGTGGAGGATCATCTGATCTTTCTCTGAAAGGAAGTTACAGTTCTCTTGGCCCAGACAGCTATAGAAAGTGTTCCAGCATCAGAAATAGGCAGAGGTTGTTATTCCTGCTATTTTCTGATTCCCAAAGAAGAAAAAAGGTCTTCGCCCTATTCTAGACCTGCAAACCTTCAACCTCTTCCTCAAAAATGAGAAATTCAAGATGCTGACTTTGGCCCAGGTCTTGTCTGCCCTAGACCAAGGAGACTGACTTGGAGTACTGGACTTGCATGATGCATAATTTCACATCCCCATCCTCCCTGCCCACAGGTGTTACCTGCAGTTCAAGATAGGCTACAAGAACTTTCAGTTCACCATGCTCCCCTTTCACCTCACCAGCACACCTTGGGTGTTCACCAAGGTGATGGCGGTGATCACAGCTCATCTGCACAGGTCATGGGCTTCAGTCTTCCCCTACCTCGACAACTCGCTGTTGAAGGCGGGCTCACACCAGACTGTCATCTCCCACCTCCAGATTATGGCGAACCTCCTGCATTTGCTGGGGGTCACTATCAACATGCCAAAGTCATACATGACTCCTTCTCAGATGCTCCCTTTCATCGGAGCTGTTCTGGGCACAGTGCGAGTTTATCATCTTGAGCAGTGAGCCGAGGATGTTCAAGTTGTGATACTGATGTTGTGGCCGCTATCCTGGATTTCGGTGAGACTGACTCTGAGGCTGCTGTGCCTCATGGCCTCCTGCATCCTGTTGGTAAATCATGCCAGATGGCAAATGCAGGCTCTGCAGTGGGCCCTGACGTTCCATTGGGCGCAGCATCAGGGGAATCTCTCCGACTTGTTCCAGATCTCAGCGGGAACTGCAAAAGACTTGCAGTGGTGGCTGACGAACTGCAGTTGGGTCAAAGGCAGACTCCTCTCCCATCCCCAACCAGTTATGACAGTAGTGACAGATGTGTCACTCCTGGGATGGGACGACCATTTGGGAAAGGTGTCGATCAGAGGACTCTGGTGTCCGGCGGAATTCAGACTTCACATAAACATGTTGGAGCTCTGGGCGATTTGGCCAGCAACTGAAAGCATTTCTCCTCTCTGTCAAGGGTAAATTGGTGCAAGTGTTCACGGACAACACCACCGCAATGTGATACTGCAACAAGCAGGGCGGAGTCATTGACCCTTTGTGAAGAGGCCCTGCGCCTCTGGACATGGCTGAAGCAGCAGGGCATAACCCTGCTGGTTAACACCTGGCAGCTACTCTGAACACCAGAGCGGACAAACTCAGCTGTCGATGCCTAGCAGATCATGAGTGCCATCTCCATTTGGAGGTGGCACAAGGACCTTTTCAGCAGTGAAGAGTGCCTTGGTGAGATCTGTTTGCCTCTGAAGAGAATGCAGAATGTGAGCAGTATTACACATTGGAGTTTCCAATGTAGCACCCGCTCTGAGACACTTTTCATCTCAAGTGGAGTTGAGGCCTCCTGTACTCCTTTCCACCCATACCACTTCTGCCCAGAGTTCTTTAGAAGATCAGGAACAACTGGGCCCAATTCATTCTTGTGGCGCCCGACTGGGCACGGAGAGTCTGGTATCCTGATTTTCTGAAGTTGAGCATCGATCCTCCAATCAGGCTGTCCCATCGAGAGGATCTTCTTTTGCAGCAACAGGGGGGGTTCTGCACCCAAACCTGTCAGCTCTCTGCCTTCTTGTGTGAAGATTGAGCAGCAGCACTTGACCTTCCTCCTGAAGTCTGTCAAGTCATCTTGACGGGCAGGAGTCCCTCCATCAAAACAGTATACGCCTGCTGCTGTCAAAAACCTGTAAAATATTGCAAAGAAAAGTCTATTGACCCTCTTTCTGTCTCTCTTTCTGATATACTTCACTTCATTCTTGCCCAGCAGGGCTCTGCTCTGAGCACTCTCAAGGGTTATCTGTCTGCTCTGTCTGTCTTCCTGTGGCTGCCTGACCAACCCTGTTTATTTAAGTCCCCTATTGTAAACAGGTTTGTGAAAGGCCTTGTACATATGTTTCCTCCTTCGCCGTTCATCATGGCCCAGTGGGACCTGAACCTGGTTCTCACATATCTCATGTGTGCTCCATTCAAGCAACTACACAATTGTCCCCTCTGGCTGCTTACCATCAAGACAGCCTTCTTAGTAGCAATATCATCTGCCCAGATGGTGAGTGAACTGCAAGCTTTATCCAATCAGTACATTTAAGACCTACAATGTCAGTGTGCTTTAGTAGACAGCTCAGGGCTCTTCATAGCTCACCCACTTATTTCGAACAGTGACTGTTCTGAAGTTGACAGTATTATATGATCTGTTTCGGGAGATGGGCACTCCTCTGGACCTGCCAAACATGTTAGTTCATATGTGTGACAGGAATGCAGCTACTGTCAAATAGGGAACAACAGGGGGAAACATACAACACTTTTTGGTGAATAAAGGTGTTTGACAAAGATGCCCCTGGCCTTTTCATGTTTTACCTTGTACATAGATCATGCGGTTGAGGAGGTTAGCCCGTGCATCAGTGATGATCCCTGCCTCAGTGGCGTCAAGACTTCAATGCTATTATTTTCAAATGATACCTTTTGGGTCTCCAAATCTTCTATGGGCGTACATGGCCTTTTAAAAGGAATTAGCACTAAATGCAGGCAAGACAACATTAATGATGTTCAGACCCCACAAAGGTGTGAGAAACTATTTTACCCTGAACAATTCCAGGCTGGGACAGGTGGGTGTGTTCCTCTAGTTAGGGATCATCCTGTCATCACACATTTCTTGAAAGCTACAGGTCTGGAGCCATGACACCCATTGCTATAGAAAATCAGGGCACCTTGAGTCTTCTGCTTTTGAAGTGCACAAAGTACAGCACCAAAATTCCTCTTTTTCCAAAGCCAAACTGTGGGGGGACTTGAATTTGACAGGTTTTTTCTAGATACAAGAAAGTGTTCTTAAAGAGCTTTGTGAGACTTCCACCTGGCTCTGCATCTAGACTTGGGGATTATTGATATTGTCTCACATTCTACTGACCAGTTTTTTTTTTTAATTTAAAGAAGCTTTATTGAAACGAAATCAGCAAAAAGTACATCATAATAGATGTGTCTGATATTTTAATGAAAATTTGAATTCAAACTTTATGTTAAAAATAGAATAAAGTTTGTGTAGTGCTGGCATTAGAAGTGTGTGGTATTTTGACCACAGTGAATTCCAGGTCTGCAAGGAAAATGCGTTTTGTAGTTCTGATTCCCATATTAATTCTATGTTAGATTTTGGATGGATTGGGAGTATATAGTGAAGATATTTGTATATGTAGAAGCTTTAATACGTGAAGAGAGGCTTAATCATTCTAGAAGCAAGGTGAGAGTGGGAGAAGGCGCCTGTGAAAGGATAGAAATGTGTTGTACAAGAACATTTTTTAAAGAATCATATTTAAGAGTAGAGGCAAAGGGGAGGCCAAATTTACCTTGGACCTCAGACAAAGAGATGAGGTGATCTCCGTGTAAGAGCTATTTAACCTGAATTATTCCTTTAGCTATCCAGGCTTTCCAAAAAATGGTCTGCATGGGCGGAGAGAAATTTGGCACCCTTGCTGATGGTAATGAATTAAATGAGGTAGTAGGGATCCTTTTTGTGTTCACCGGTCAGTACCTGAATGAGCACCTACTGGTCCCTAAACGCAAACATCCCCGGACCTCCCCACGGTCACCTAAATCACCAATAGTTTGACTGCCTCATGCAGATAATGGTTTTGTTGCTGTGTCAGCAGGGATCAGAGGGTGAAGGGAGGCCAAGGAAGGGAGCTAAAGAGGTGTTAAAAACATCACTCGCAGTATGATAATGAAGCACTAAAAACACTTTAAACTGGCAAATCAGACAGAAACGAGCAGCCAGGTACAAGGACAAGACTAGAGCAAAATAAGAAGGGCGCGGCTGTTGGCATAACCTTAATGCACACAGCTCCGTGTGCCCCTCAGAATATTGACGCCCTGGGCTTGGCTCTAGCTCGCCCATGCTAAAGGCCGGCCCTGGGCACCATCCAAATTTATCTGGATGTTTTTTTTGTATTGGAAGAAGAGTATTTGGGCCCTAAACATTTAATATAACTAGAGTTCCATTTAAAACCGGTATCAGCAAACATTTCTTTCAAACAAAATTTGTTTGACGGAAGAACCTCAGATTTAGTGAAGTTGACTTTATAGGCTGACAAATTGGAGTAGGCGGTTAAAAGATCCGCAAAGGCAGGTATAAATGTTTGTGGATCTGAGACATATAAGTCAATGTCATCCACATAAGCAGTAAATTTAATTTCACTATCTTTATATTTAAAACCATGAAAGGAAAACTAGTGTCTTAAAGTATGAAAAGGGGCTCCAGAGACAATATAAAGAGTCTAGTGCCTCTTAAAAGGGGAAAGTATGAGGACTGATGGCCATTTACAAATAGTGATGTTGTTGTAGAAGAATAGAGCAGACTAATACATTTTTAAAAAAACAGGTCCACAGCCATTGAGCGCATGCATCATGAAATGCCAGTGTGTACAAGCAAATGCTTTTTCAGCATCTAAGGTAATAGCGGCCATTGGCATAGATTTTTTTGATTCAAGATGCAGAATGCCCAAGAAAGCTCTAGATTTGTCAGACATGACAAACTCGGCTTTCTCTAGACCAATTAAATTCGGGACAAACTGATTACATCAGAGGGCTAGTATTTATGCAAAAAAATTGCAAACCAAATTTTTGAGAGAAATGGGTCTGTAATTGGCACAGGAAAAAGATCTTTCTCTTTTTTTAGGATCAAGCAAAGCATTGCTTCCAAAAAAGCACCATGAGCCTTATCTTTGGAGAAAAAGTATTGATACAAAGAGAGCAGATGAGGAAGGTAAGATGTGCGAAAAGCATGAATATAATTCGGCGGTAAAACCATCCGGCTGGGGGAGGGGGCTTTATCCTTAGGTAACATAGCAAGTGCAGTCTTTAACTCGGAGATAGATACGTTTTTATCTAAGGGAGAAAAGTCATGGGGCTGCTGAGAACATGATGGTAGGGTTTCAAAAAATGATCTAGGGCTTCATCTAAAGGAGATTGTTCTGGAGTACATAAGCTTTGATAAAAATCTGTGAAACAATTTCAGATTTCAACATCTTTAAAATGTTTGATGCCGTTGTCATCTATAATGTTGTTTATTTTAGACTTCTGAGGTTTAACTTGAGATAGTTCACAAGCAATTTCCCTGCTCTATTACATCCTCCATAGAATTTAGCTTTAATCTTTAGTAAAGCACCAGTTGCTTGTTCAGTCGATCTTTTGTTAAACTTCAGCTTGGCTTGGATGAGGCATTTGTAAAGTCATTATTTGATGTATAATATTGATGTTCAAGTTGTTTAATGGATGAAAGTAAATGTGAGGTTTGTTTGAGAGCTTGCTTCTTTTTTGCCGCAACATAATCAATAATATAACCACTAGCTGTTGTTTAAAGGAATCCCAAATAACTTTAAATGGTAAATCAGGGGTACTATTGGTATAAAAAAAATCCTTCAAAAATGTATCAAACTTTTCCACAAAGATTTTGTCTTTCAAGAGAGTGTTATTTACGCACCATTTAGGGGAGCCTGGGGTTACTGGCAATATTTCAATTTAAAATAGACACCAATTCAGCATGTGTTAATGTGAAGAGTAGATGAGATGTAAGGAATATATAATAAATTCTTGATTTGGATTGATGCACGGGGGAGTAAAAGGTATATTCCAAAGTGTCCGGATTATATATCCTCCAAGAGTCAACCAAACCTCCGGACTTGATAACATTCTCAAATACTTTTTGCATTTTGTTGGGAATATACCTCGCTAAGGATTGCCTATCTGTGAAGGGATCCATTATTTGGTTACATTGTCTCACCAGAAGATTTGAATTAAAACAAGATCTTAAAAAGTTTGACATATGTTCGCAAAAATCCACACCAGTAGAAGTGTAATGTATAATAAGATGTAGAAGGAGCCATCTCCCTCCTCATACCTTTCCTGTTTCTCAACCGTAGAAGATATAGACTTATGAATCAATACGACTACCCCATTTTTATGTTGTTGTGCAGGGAACAAAAGACATGAACTACCCACTGCCTCCTTAATGAAGCTTTGTCTGCGTCTTGTAACAAAGCAACCTTGCATCGTAATCTAGCTAGCTGGGGAATACTCTCTGTTTCTTAATTGGGTTATGTAAACCTTTAACATTTCAAGACACAATTTAAAGATTATTTGCCATTTAGGTGGATGCGAAGCAAAGCATAAGAAGTATATACCTACAACTTACTAGAGTAATTGAAACAAGTTATATATGACAACCAATAAAGCAAGATTTGAGTATACCAAATTACTGAAAAGTAATGTGAAGATATAAGAGAGGGGAAAGAAAAGGAAAGAACAAAAAGAATATAAAAAGGACAGAACATGATAAAAAAGAATGATAAAGCTTCAACCATAAAGAGCACAAGGACTTAAAATAAATCAGCAATATGTTGGTGGGGTGGAGAACTGCAAAGAGACAGATTGACAACTGGTGCAGAGTCAAACACAGACCGATGATACAACCCTCGGAGACATTTAAATACCATTGTATATCAGTTCTACAATACTTAAAAGTATATACGATATATGCTAGGACCACAAAATATGTGACTAGGATCACTTACCGCCGAATGGAGACAAATGGAAACTTTAGGGCAGGGGTAGGATATACATATGAATGACAAATCTGGGATGGGAATCCAGGTAAGACTAGGGCCAACTGCAATAAACACAAGAAAGAGAAAATATTTTAAAATAGTTACATCAAGAAGAGACATTATTTATCACTCTAACTTCACTTTAAAATTTTCACCACTTTGAAAAAACATGGGTGTGTAAGGCCATACCGGTGTTCATAGTTCATAGGGCAGGGCGAAATGATAGAAATTCCTTACATCACGTGCTGTTGCGCAGGCCACACCTTGAGAGAAAAAAGCTTTCTGACCTGACCATAGCTTTTGTTTTCTTTGTATGGCAGCTGACAAAACCATAAGTAACTCAGTATATTCCAAAAATGAACAACTATTCCTCTTGGACAGCCGGATGAAGAAGTTATCAAAGGTTTAGGACCTATTCGTTAGGCTTGCTGTAAATTGAGAGTTAGTCTTTTGTTGAGCCCAACTATTTTCGGAAAATGTGTTTTAAGAAAGTCAAGCATGTCTGAACCCTCTACTCCTTTTTTCTCGTTGAGGTAACAAACTTTTGGTTACAAGATAGAGTAGAGTTTATAGTTATGCATATGAATAAGAATTTATAGGGCTCATTATAAAGAGAAAATTATTTGCCAACTTCCCAAGAAAAACAATAGAAAATAAGGAAGGTGTAGGAATGGAACCACAAATATATGCTCCAGTTATTTTTCAGAAAGAGAAATAGAATTAAGGCAAAACCTCAGAGAAAGCCACATAAAAAATGTATTCATGCGTGCTTTTAACCCTTTATTGTGAAGGCTAAGGTCCCACAGATGTATAATCAGTCAGACGTAAGGCTAAATAGGCGGTGGTATCCATTATAAAGCTGATTTGCTTCCAATAAAGTTCCTCAGCAATGTTGAAGCATTATGCAAATAATTAAATATGTATTTATCTGTCAATTTAAAGCATTGTGCAGAAGTCTGAGATAAATTCATTAGCAACTTGAAGCTTAATACAGGCATTTACCTATGGATTCTTCAGCAATTTAAACGTTTATCAAGCATTTACTTATGGCTTCCTCAGCAAATTAAACATTATGCAGGCATTTACTTTTGAATTTCTCACCAATTTAAACATTATGGAGGCATTTACTTATGGATTCCTCAGCAATCTAAGCGTTATGCAGGCATTAATTTATGAATTCCTCAGCAATTTAAATGTTATGCAGGCATCTACTTATGGATTCCGTACCTATTTAAGTGTTTTGCAGTCATTTACTTATGGATTCCTCAGCAATTTAAGAGTTTTGCAGGCATGTAGATATAAACTCAGTCAACAAGGAATATAACTGTGTAACAAAATGGCGGCTGAAACCTCCAAGCATGAGGGAAGCGTCGGGGAGAAAGAAAACATTGAAAATGGGCCATAAGTGGTCAAAAAAAACATGGCTACCTGTTCCCCACACGCTTGCCCACCTCCGTCACTCACAGCATGTCTTTAAATTTTGTGCGATGCGGTGAGGCTTCATGGAGTGGCTCCGAAACGACAAGGAGACTCAATCGTCAGCAGCCATCTTGTGGGCGGTTCGGCCACGCCCCCATAGACCAATCTTGAATTGGTCAAGAGTCTCTGGCACAATGGGGCTCACCCATGTGTTGCTCTTAGTAATGTAATGTGCATCGATGAAGTACTGGCCCTTGGTGATGTACAGTTGAGCTTTGAGGTGGTTCAGGCATATTGGGAACACTCTGAGGCAAAATGATTTCTCACATTTATGGAACCACTTTAACATGATCAAGTGCGACAGTGCCTCAGGCGTAAAGTCAGCATATCAGTTGTGGTTTAAGGGTAAGCCCTAGTCTAATACCCATCATGGCAGCCTGATAAAGGCTTTTTTTAGTGCAGTAACAGATACCTGACTTTGAGCCATTTTCAGACTGTTACTCCAATTTTAGCCAAAACTCTGTATTTTAGATTCAGTGTGGGCAATATGCCACTGATCCATTTTACCTTCAGTTGGGGCAGTCTGTTTTCCCAATGCCCTTATTGTCCAAATTGCACTGATGTTATTAAAGAGTAGGCACATTTCTCTTCTTTTGCCCAGGATATACTGCCTGAAAATGCAAATGGTTGTTGCCGCTACTAACAGTCACAGGTATCTGACACCTAAAAATTGCTCTAGAGACATTGAGAACTCCCACACATAGTGAGATGGTGGCTGTTTAGTTGATTACTTTCTCATTTTTCGGGGGGGTTTCCAGGATCTCATGTCTCTTGTGGGAGCCAGGAGAATCCTCTGCTCCCGCAAGAGTCCCACAGTAGCACAGGAGCTGTGCTGGCTCCCGCAAGAGGTCAGTGGGATCAGAAAACCTTTTTGTTTTTCAAAAAAACGTGGCCAGCCGACGGTGTGCACGGCGGCTGAAAGCCGTGCACAGTGGGTAGTTGGCATGCTTGCAAATGGTAATAAAATATAATAAAACCCTAGAAATTCACTCAAAAAATAAAGGTTAAAGAGGGGTTATAGTTAGGTATAATAGTAATATCTCACTTTCCATTTAAAAAAAAAATCAAAAAACAATACTTAAGGTGACAATATGGTTAGGTGAAAATGCCATTTTAAAAGTAACATTTGAAACTAACAAAACCCTGAAATTCACCAGTTATATTTATTTCAAGTAACTATAACCTGCGCCCTCCCCGTGCACTGCTTATGACCTCCCATATTACATTGCTCACAACGTGTTCTGTGACATCATTGATGACAAATGAAATTACATCATTGATGACAACACTGTGCATGGCGGGGCATGTGGTATAGGTAGTTAAAATATCTATAATTGGTGAATGTGTATATCTATTTATGATCTGCTAGACAACAAGAATGTCTTACGTCTGAGGACAACTTTTGCAATCTGCAAGTGCCTAGTAAGAATAACAATAATAACTTGTTTTTTACAATGTTTACTGTACACACGTTCATCAACTAATGTGTAAACATCAGATGTTTACATTACCAAACTCCATGGTACTCACTTTATCGTCCTTGTGTTGGTGAAAGTCTGAAACTGCCTTGCCTGGATCCAACCTGTGACCAGTAGATTTCTGCAACAGATGCATTACCCCCGAGTGAAGTTACTTGCTCATACTGGTGCTTCATCTTCATCCAAACAACTTGGCTCTGTGTTTTTTTTTTTTAAAGAGAAAAGGAGGCAGAGCACAATGATTCGGGCTAAGTAGGTTGACAGATTGTTAAACGTGTGTTTTTATCTGTTTTGGTCACAAGTCTCATTTATTATATTACAACAAATGTAGCGGTTAGTAATGGAAGAAACAAAACAGAAATTGCATTGTATATGGCTTCCTGTACATCTGTTTAGTTGCTACACGGTAACTCGATTTGAATACAAATTCAGCCTCCCCGCACCCCATGGCTAGTTCTCAAAACCTTGTGCACACTAAGTACACCCGATTGCGCTGCAAAGACATATCCTCCCTTCTGTTCATGATACCATGAGCTCCTGTATGCTGCCTTCAGCAGTGAACCCTTGGGATGTACTTCAAGATGAAGCCTTTATTACCAATATCCACAACTTTATACCCTTTAAAGATTACGTGTGAGGTCACAGAGTGAAAACACATCTGTAAAAAACACAGACTGCCCCAATCTTGACCCTGCACAAATATATCCTCCACAAAACAAATCACTTGTTTTAAATATACAAATCCAGCCTACTCACTTTCTGCCTGCTGTAAGACTGTGTGTGCATTTTTGGCAAAAAGGTTCCACTATTTTTTCTTTCACAGCAACCTAGACTTTCTGTTGATATGCACTGGAGTAATTGACTGAGGATCATGACACATGTACCTATCACAAAAGATGATAATGGCTTTTAGTTACGATTTCATTTATTTATTGGTGGTGCCACAATGGATTTAGGAATCGTGTGGACTTTTAACCATGTCAAAAAGTTTGATATCCACCTGAGGTTCGATTAGCCATCCTGGACATAAAACAGTTTTCCCTCATGACCGCCAGGAGTGCAGTGGTCTAATTGCCACTGAGGGTACGGCGTTCCTATGGACTGCTGTACTCGTAATGAGGCCCTTAGTCTGTTCAATAGCAAACAATGTACTGATGTCTCTCATAATCTCCTAACCCTTGGGGTGAACAGGGATTTGGTAGCATTTCCACATTGATGGTGCAAGAATAAGGCATTTGGAGTATTGTGTGGTGGGAAGAGCACACAGACTTGAGACGAGAGACTCATGCCCTTTGTGCTAGATACTGGCTGAGCTGGTGGAATGGCCTTATTAGAGACTCACCCTCCACATTCACCAGATTCACACCACTTTGTAGGGGTAAATCAGATGAAATAACATGAAATGAACCTCAGAGAAACTGGGAACACAGCACTTATGAAATGTGATCCATTGCCAATAATGAAGCTGTCCATGACTGTTACCTTGGTTGTGGCAAGTCAAGAATCAAAAAAGTGAAGCAGCTGGTGAGCATGCCGTGACAAGAGGATCCCTAGTTGTTCCTAGCACTTCACGTCTGCAATTTCAATAAGTAACAATTGTTAGATGAGTAGCATTCCCACTTTAAACAGCATTTTCATGAGCAGCCCCACTACATTGGATAGCCCAAGATCAAACGAGCTGTATGAGCTGAGAAATCAAAATTCAAATCCTCCTCTCCTGTCACCTTGGAATCCTATGATTGAAAGTAGGGAAATGAATAATTGATTATAACTACTGCCTGTGCACCCTTGTTACATCAGTGTGTTGTAGGAGAAAGTCCCCTTGTTGTGGATGTGCCACACCTAAATGGTATCTAGGGATGATTAAATAAGATGAAATCTAACATTTACAAACTTGGACTCATAATTGTGAAATATATCTCCCTTTGATTACATTTTAATTTTTTAGGCAAACTAGACTTTCCTATGTTTCATACTACACATGCTATCTTTCCAATCTGAATTTGTCTTTGCTCAGTTTTGCACATTACACTAAACTCTTGTTGGTAATTAAACATATTTCCATACTGTACTCCTAGGATTACCTAAACATTTTTTTGAACAAAATCTGTATAATTTTGAGTGTCTTGAAAAAACGGTATTCTTCAAGGTCAGCTTCATACTTCTTTAATGTGATATGTGGTTCACAGTTAAAGTTGTGTTACAGTGCCACATTTTAGTTGCATGAATACTTCCACTGCCTGCACAAACAAAGGGGTCTATATAAATCTGTCAAGGCATTATAAAGCCAGCACAAACCCAACTGGAAATCAGGTACTATAAAAAAGTAAAAGACCAAAAGAAAGGCCTTTGTCATCTATGAACCCTTGTACTGTAACAACATTCCTGTCAAAATCGGAAATGGCACAAGCCTCCTGGCTTTCCCAAAGGATCTTAAAGACTTGTTTTTTATAGAGAACACTATGTGGATTTACATGTGAGTAAATCTACACTTGTAAATTTACTCTTAAATTTTGTAGCACATTTACTACTTTTGACTGTTCACCCTTTACGAGAGCACATTTATTACAACATGTAGACTTACATGTCTCCACCTCCTGAAACTAGGGCATGGGGACAAATTTACAAGTGAAATGTCTCTGCTTTTAAATGTTCACAGAAAGGCAGCGACCTCCGCTACCAGGGCTGAGTGATAAAATATAGGGAAATTGTACAATGTTTATTAAACTATAAAAAAAAAAAAGTTAAAATATCGTTATGTTTAATATTAATGTGTTAGGTTCTCATATATATTTCAAATAAATGTAGAACAAAATAATTAAGTTACAGTAATATTAAATTAATTTTGAAATAAATACTTAATATAAATAGTTTATATTAAATTAAATTAAAATTATTTTTAAATAACAATTTAAATTAACACATAGTGAGATGTTTATATTCATTATTTAAAAATTAAAAGGTATTTAAATATTTTGTAATAATGTGTTTACTATTTAATCAGATGTATAAATAATTTTGAGAAGTCAAAATAAATTAGCTTCATTTGGTTTTACACTATTTCACTTGAGGTGTCATTTTAACCCCTTGCCTCCATTATTTTCCTATGAGAGGGTGTTACAGTGCTGATGGTGGCCATGTTAGGTGCTGGAGGTACACCAGGTCAGAGCGTGAGTTCATTTACTGCTGTTTTGACTCCTTTTTGGATCTAGTAACTATTAGAGTGCAGTTTGTGAATACCAATGAGCTTTTTTTCTTTTGTGGGTTTGTGTTTGCTCCTCCTAAAACCCATTTCCAGCCATTTCACCCTGTCACTCCCACATTTACTGCTAAAATGTAGGCATCCTTGTACAGACACCTCTGCAGTCCTGGCGGAGATCTCAACACATAAAGGAAAGGGTGGGTTGGAGTCATAGATCTACGCATATAGGTTTGTGAATAGTATTTTGTAGTATTACTATTGCACTACTCCTAAGTTTGCTACTGTTCTAGGATAAGTTTGGTACTCCGTTTAGTGATTTGGCTAGGACTGCACTTAACATTATCTACATATAAAGATAGACAAGCCTACAGGAGTGATAAATATGGTTATCCCTTACTTTGATGTGTAGCTGATACCCCCCAGGGCTAGTTGAGGCAATGGGAAAATGAACCAGGTTTCATACTGATCAGAAGCTTAAAATGCTTAAAGACAGTACTTTCTCTCAAAAGTCAGTTTCAGTCATCCTAGTTTAAAGACATTCAAATCGTTGTAAAAAAAACCGACCGTTTGAAATGTTTACTTTTTAATTTGAAATAGTTATAAGTTTGCAACTATGCTAAGATCTTGTATCTTGTTGGTCTTGGAGATAAGGACCTATCATTTTACTTTGGGACATAACCCTTACAGGTGAGCTTTATTTACCAAAAAAATTCCTCTTATTGAAAATGCTTCAATTTTTTTTTTAAAACATGCAATGCTCCACCACACAAGATTGCATATCTGTTGTCCCCTATTTGGCATTCCTAGCATGTTTGCTAAATCAATATTATTGAATGGTCATGTTTTTGAAATCCTCCATCCCTTCTAGCTGGGTTTATCTTTCATCCTAAAATCTCAGTCTCACTCTGAAGTGCCAAACATTGCACTGGTGTCCTGTCAAATCTTAGATCAATTTCACGCTACTTTCATAGATTTACAAGCTCAGTTATGTACGCTTCACCCTCAACAGGGCATTTATTCATTTACTCGGTAAGTATTTTGGAGGAAAATCCTAATACTGAAGTTCACAATACCCTCCTGTGTGGGGGTGAATTCCTGGTTGTCCACGCCCCCAAGTTCGGAAGTCACTCTTTTGAGAGTTCAAGGTAGGCCTGCCAATTCAAATATTTACTGGACTAGAGCACAGCACTGTCAGTTCTTCAGGGCAATCAGAGTAATGATTCACACAATCATTTATTTGTTAATAAGGCAGACACCAAATATTAAGTTGCGTTAATAATATTCAAAAGAGTGTCTTCTGTAGGCAGACGCATGAATAGAGCATAGATGGACAACCTTTGCAAAGGTCCAGAAAAGCACCCAGGGTAGGGAGTGACAGGCAGCTCTGTGGTCCTATAAAATGTCCTTGTAAATCTCTCTTTGGGTCCGATATACAAGAAAGATGGGCATAATGTCCTATTTGGAGATGTTCAATTCACATAATTGATGCATACATTAAGGATTTTTTGAGTCTTACGTGAGCCAGGAGCATTGGTAAATTAGAAAAGTTGCTAGTAAGGTAGAATTTTCATGTTCATAAATAGAGGGTTTAATGACGGGTTTGTGATCTACTTCTGGATGAGTGTAGTTGCAGCATTAACACTACATAAACCCATATCTCTGGGAATATATATGTTAACCTGCAAGTGCACACAAAGGTATTCCACAGACAGGTGAACATGTTGATCATACAGGATATTTTCCCCAGTTACATGTAGAAATGCAGATTAGAGTCAGATGTCTGTATACTTATTTTTTCACATGTGAACAATCGGTATGGGTACATTCTACATATTTGGGTGCTCAAGAAAATCTACAACTGTTAAAATATTTCTTGTGTCCTCAGATGCTCTGAGAATCCTGTAGAAGTTCTAAATTTGCTCTAAATATTGGGTTAACTCTACTGCAGCAAATTTCCATCGTGAATCAGGCACTGTATTGACATTTTGCTGCAGGAATACTTAGCAAGTGTCGGCATTTTTAACTTGAATTGTTTTCATACAAAGTCAAGTCATTTCAAATGTTTCATGCTTTGTGATTTCTAATGACTCATGAGATCTTAAGGGAGAGACAAACACTCATCTTTCCTTTGTGCATGTGGAATGTAAGATGATAGTAAAGCCTCAGTCTGTGCAACCTGAGAGCCCGGTTCCCAAAGGTTGCCCAAAAAAGGCTCTGGAAATTACAACCATTGGCTTAATCTGAATGGTGGACTAAATGTGTAACTCTTCATGAATGTTCAAAGAATTTCAGGAGTCCTGCCGAGATTCTGCAACTGTCAGAGATACCCAAGAGTACTTACATTTGTAACCGTTTACGTGTCTGAAAATTAAATGTGTACATTTTTGCATGTGAAAATGTAATTTGAAAGCATGTGCACAGTTGAAACGATATATAGATTCTCTATGGGAAAAATACTTTTCCTATAGATGAACCTCTTAACCAACACTCTCACGAATTATGGAGATGTTTCTTTCTCAGTCCTGCTTCAAGTACACACTTATGCCTACCCGAGACAGAACCAAATCTAGGAAGGCATTTGGGGTGCAAATCTACTGGGAATATTCTGGTAAATACTCATGATCTTGCGGCTATTCACCCACGTTTGTAGGTTGACTTGGCCTGGAAGGACTACACACCTCTGCTTTAGGACTGATTTGCCAACAGAGATATTCCATTTTGCTAGTCCTAATTCTGTGCAAGCAATACCCAATATATATATATGTATATATATATATACAAACAAATCCCTTTCAGGGTTAGAGTGATGCATAAATTATGCAAAATTGAAAAGAGAACTCTGGGTAGTTCCCAAGTTTAGGTGGAGAGCAGCTCTAGTAAGGAGCACCCTACAACACCAGCAACACTCTAGATTTGCTCACCTCAAATGCCTATTTATCTAACAAAAATGTTTAAGCATAGGATCAGCTATATGCCCTTGTAACCTTTAATTTTTAAACTGAATTTCTATGTTTTTAAAAAATTTAATTTACTAACATAACGTCCCTGTAACCTTTATTTTGTTTTTTCAGCACCTGCCATGCACAGTTTTTTTGTCAAAACTGTTGCATCAAATTCTGCATTGATATTATCAATGATGTCATCAAAGATGTCATGAGTGCTGTAATTTGTAGGGTAATTAGCAGTGCATGGCGAGAGCACGAATTATAGTTACCTTCGAGCACGTGTTATAGTTACTTGAGATAAATCAAACTATAAGAGGTAAATTTCCATGGTTTTGTATGTTTAAAATGTGAGAGGAATTGTAATGTCCCTGTAACCTTTGATTTTTAAGTGAATTTCAATGTTTTTTAAATTCTATTTCCTAACTGTAACGTCCCTGTAACCTTTTGCTCTTTCAGTGAATTTCTATGTTTTTTTAACATAAAGTAATTTTCATTGCTATATGTTAATCCAATCACAGGGTGGCACTTGACCGCAGGGCCTGGCCGGTGGCCAGGCCCGAGCAAGCCAACCCCTATAACCACCCAAACCCATGATGCGCACAGCCTTCGGCCATGCGCAGAGGAGTTTGGCCTAGGCCAAGCCCTGATAACCACCCAGACCCGTACCGTAGACGGCCTTTGACTGTGCACAGTGGGGGTTGGCCACAGGGCCAGGCCTATGGCCTGGCCCTGTGGCCAACCCCGTACCCACCCAACCCCGCTCCATTCACAGCCGAACAGTCTGTCTCTCTTCTTGTGAGAATAGATATGAGAGGGTGTCTCTGGGTATGAGAGTGTCTGGGTGTGAAAGTGGGTATGTGGGGGTCTAAGTGGTTCTGTGAGTGGGTGCATGAGAGTCTGAGTGGGTGTGTGAATAAGTGCATGAGGGTCTGAGTGGGTGTGTGAATAGGTGCATGAGTGTCTGAGTGCGTTTGTGGGTGCATCAGTGTCTGAATGGGTCTGTGAGTGGCTGTGTCACTGTCTGAGTGCTTCTATGAGTGAGTGCATGAGGGTCTGAGTGAGTCTGTGAGTGGGTGCGTGAGTGTCTGTGTGGGCCTGTGACTGGGTGCGTGAGGGTGTAAGTGGGTCTGTGAGTTGGTGCGTGAATGTCTGAGTGGGTCTGTGAGTAGGTGTATCTGTGTCTGTGAGTGGGTGCATGAAGGTCTGAGTGGATTTGTGAGTGGGTGCATGAGTTTTGGAGTGGGAGCATGAGGGTCTGAGTGGGTCTGTGAGTGGGTGCCTGAGTGTTTGAGTGGATCTGTGAGTGGGTTCTAAGTGAATTTCGATGTTTTTTTAAATTCTGTTTCCTAACTGTGACGTCCCTGTAACCTTTTGCTCTTTCACTGAATTTCTATGTTTTTTTTAACATAAAGTCATTTTCATTGCGATATATTAATCCAACCACAGGGTGACACTTGGCAGCAGGGTCTGGCCTGTGGCCAGGCCCGAGCAGGCCAACCCTATAACCACCCAACCCCATGCTGCGCACAGCCTTCGGCCATGCGTAGAGGAGTTTGGCCTCAGCCAACCCCTGATAACCACTCAAACCCGTACTGTACACAGCCTTTGACTGTGCACAACAGGGATTGGCACAGGGCCAGGCCTGTGGCCAGGCCCAGTGGCCAACCCCCATAACCACCCAATCCTGCTCCATGCACAGCCGAACAGTCTGTCTCTCTTCTTGTGAGAATAAGTGTGTGAGGGTGTCATTGGGTGTGAAAGTGTTACGTGAAGGGCTAAGTGGTTCTATGAGTGGGTGTATGAGAATCTGAGTTGGTCTGTAATTGGGTGTGTCAGTGTCTGGGTTGGTCTGTGAGCAGGTGTGTCAGTGTCTGAGTGGGTGTGTGAGTGGGTGCATGAGGGTCTGAGTGGGTCTGTGAATAGGTGCGTGAGTGTCTGAGTGCATTTTTATGTGGGTGCATCAGTATCTGGATGGGTCTGTGAGTGGGTGTGTCACTGTCTGAGTGGGTCTGTGAGTGAGTGCATGAGGGTCTGAGTGGGTCTGTGAGTGGGTGCATGAGTGTCTGAGTGGGTCTGGGTACGTGATGGTCTGAGTGGGTCTGTGAGTTTGTGCGTCAGTGTCTGATTGGGTCTGTGAGTAGGTATGTCTGTGTCTGAGTGGGTGCATGAAAGTCTGAGTGGATTTGTGAGTGAGTGCATGAGTGTCAGAGTGGTAGCGTGAGGGTCTGAGTGGGTCTGTGAGAAGGTGCATCGGTGTCTGAGTGGGTCTGTGAGTGGGTGCGTCAGTGTCTGAGTGGGTTTGTGAGTGGTTCATGAGTGTTTTAGTGGGTCTGAGTGGGTGCGTGAAGGTCTGAGTGGGTGCATCTGTGTCTGATTGGGTCTGTGAGTGGGTGCGTCAGTGTCTGAGTGGGTCTGTGAGTGGATGGATGAGTGTCTGAGTGGGTCGGTGAGTGGGTGCATGAGTGTCTCAGTGAGTCTGAGTTGGTGCATGAGTGTCTAAGTGAGTGTGTGACTGGGCGCATGAGTCCCTGAGTGCATGTGTGAGTGAATGAACTAGTGTACGAATGAGTCTACATTTTTTTAAAAATTGCGAATATCACACATGGTGAGGAAAAATAATTTTAAACCCATAATTTGACCCTCAAACACCCCCAAATTACACTCCTGTGGTTAGAGTATCCCCACCCTGACCCCTTATGCTACTTACATTTTGTTTTTCAGCCCCAAGGACCCTCTCCCATAACATAAAATGGCAGACGCAACTTTCTGTTCAGGTTGTGGCCAGCCAATTACAGCGCTTCTGTT
This sequence comes from Pleurodeles waltl, assembly GCF_031143425.1. Classification (NCBI taxonomy): domain Eukaryota; kingdom Metazoa; phylum Chordata; class Amphibia; order Caudata; family Salamandridae; genus Pleurodeles; species Pleurodeles waltl. Next base: position 178,982,616 of record NC_090437.1, read on the forward strand.
TGTGCGCACATTCGCAAAAGTTCACAACTATTCACGATTTATTTGCAACCTCAGATATGCAAATGTATTTCCCTTTAATATCTCAAAAACTAGTGAACACATTTACACCAGAAGCCCAAAGCACAATCTGCGTACCGACAGCAAGCTTTCTGCCACATTTGATGTAATTCTGTCCAGCGGTTCGGGCTGTAGTCGTGTTCAATGGTCCTATGGGAATTACCATGGGAAACACAACTTTTTTGACCTTCCCTTTTTCTCGGCCCCCACTTGATGGATCACCCCCATACTTTCTGTACACAACAAGAATCACTAGGGCACTTTTTGGGGGAATATTTTGTGAAGATTCGTCAAACGGAGCCAAAGATATAGGCAAGTAAAAAACGCTTTATAGATGGAAACATGGTCCTAACTATACCTACAGGTGACCGACATATATTGTTGTACACTTTAGGTACTTACCTATAATGATATTTACATATTCAGACATATATGTATTATCCTTCCTAGACAGAAGCAGAAACCTATATACAGACACTTATCTACATGTATGTTATATATGTACAGTGACATACTTACAGAAGGAATGTATAAAAACATAAATGTCTTCTGATATATGGAATAGAGGTATTTCATATTTTGGGTTAATATCTTTTTTTTAGGTTGATAATATTTGTAGAAGTAGAAACGTACCAACAAAAATATGTATGTGTTCACATATACATACAGATTAAGTAGGAAGAGCCCTATACAGAGTACATACCCATATATCGCCATATCAGACATATCATAAAGATGCCTATATAGATAAACATTTATAAATGCGTGCAAGGGTATAAACCTACCTGCAGTGTGTGCGCATATAAATACACATACACGCACAAACACACAGAGCACAGGTCTTAAATCTGTTGTACATACTCTGAGGGTACACTGTTGTGAGAATAGTGCCCATGTACGGAAGAGCAAACTCTGTGTTGTTCGCTGTTTAATAAGCAGGCCCTGTCCCTAAACCGCTAGCACTGCATTTCCCATACACCTTCATTAACCAGAAAGACATACGGGGCGCCACTTCCCAAATACTTCAGCTAGATAAAATCCCCTTCTACGTTGTGAAATAGTTGTTTCTTTTTCAAACTCAAGGCTTGCAACCAAAACACATAGGGCCAGATGTAGCAAAAATAAAAATTGCGACTCGCATTTTGCGAGTTGATGCGACTCGCAAAATGCGAGTCGCAAATTGGAATGCCAGAAAAAAAAACGATCCGATTTTGCGACTCGCAGCCGGACTCGCAACGCTGTGTGCGAGTCCGCAGTTTGCGAGGTCGCTGTTTGCGAGTGTGCAAAAAACGAACTCGCAATTAGCGAGTAGGTGTCGCAAATTGCGATTACCTTCAAAATTGCTTGCAGGTGCAGCAGAACACTCCAGAAAGCATACCAGAACACTCTGGAAACACTTCCTGGCACATGATGATGACATCACAGCCAGGAAGTTAACAAATACACCTGGGAGGAGGCAGGACCACACCCTTTTATAACTGCCAGTCTTCACAGTGAACAAGCAGCAGCAGCCATGGAGGGAACCCCACGAAAAAGAAAAATCAAATTTTCTGAGAGGGAGCTGGAGGTGCTGACTGAGGAATGCTGTCAGCACCATGATGAGCTCTTTGGGAGAGCAGCCCTCACTGTTCCTGAGGCAACCAAAAAGAAACTCTGGCAGGACATGCAAGAAAAAATTAATTCCCTGGGTGTGAGCCACAGGACAATTGAGGACATTAAGAAGAGGTGGTATGACCTCCGCTCCCGGACCAAGGAGAGGGTGGCAGAAAGGCTCCGGGAGATGAGAGGCACTGGAGGGGGACCATCATCTGTGCCACCACCCACACCCCTGGAAGAAAGGGTTGAGGAAACATTTGAGCAGGAGGCAGTGTGTGGATTTGGGGACCTGGACACCTCAGAGCCCAGCACATCAACCGGTGAGTACCATGTGATAAGCCTGTACCCCTATCAATGTCATACCCCACCCACCATGTACACAGGTGCATGCACAACCAAATTAGCTCCATTTCAGGGTAGAAAAAGCCAGAATGATGCATTATGGGAAATGTAGTCAAAGAGGCAGTTCATAGGCAAATGTTTATTAGGAATTGTGCAATAGATACTAGACACTGACAGTGTGTTCCCCATGTCCCACAGGTCTCCAGCAAGACACCCCCAACACCCCAAGCACCCAGGCCCAGGAGGACACCCCAGGACCCGCCAGCACACCCACCTGCACAGTCAGCAGCATTCCTGCAGTGGTAACGCCTGCTGCAACAATCACGCCAGGAGCTGCCCCAGCAACAGGCAGGGAGGATACAGGTGTGAGCACAGGGCAGCCACCGCTGCGCAGGCGGCGCAGGGCAAGACCATCTGGATCCGGGATACTTCCTCCAACCAGCAGTGAGGCACATCTGCTGCGGGGTCAGCGCCTGCAGAACAGAATATTGGGCAGGATTAGTGGTGTGCTGCACCGCTTTGTTAGAAACAACCATGCAAGCATGCAGCACCTCAACAGACGCATGGACCTGATGTGCCAGAACACTGGGGACATTGCCCTTGCCATCAGGGAACTGGCGGCCGGACTGCTGGGCCAGGCAGAGGCTGGGCGGCGCAGAGATCGCCAGATAATGCTAAGACTGGACAGGATGGCCACATCGATCGGCAGGCTAGCCATCAATACAACAGGCCTGTCGAGGAGGACAGTTGGCCTGCAAATAGAGATGGGCCATTTTGCTGGGGATGTTGCCAGGGGCCTGGGACGTCTCACCCACATAGTTGAACTTATGGAGACACGGGAGATGTCGAGGGCCACTGGGGAAACACCCCAAGACAGTGAGGAGGGCTCAACAGTGAGCAGTGTCTCTGCCACTGACAGTAGGGTGCTCAGGAGTGGTAGGCAGAGCACCATGGACGCAGCAGGGACCAGCCAGGCTGGCAGGAGGGGCAGGAGATCATAGATAACAGCCAGGACATATTAATGTGGCACATGGCGTTAATGTGCCACATGACTGGTTGGCATTTTCCTGCCCATGGACAATTTCAACTTGTATATAGTTTCTTAATGACATTAATAAAACAGTTATTTTTGTTCCACTTAACAAATGGAATTTATGTTTAATAGGTGAGTATGGTGGGAGTTGACAGGTACCGTCCAAAATATTTTGTTGCAATGTGGTCCCGTCTCAGTCTGCCTTGATTAGCGATGCTCCTATCCCCATGATGGCGATGTGGTTGTTCTTGCTCTTCATCATCAGGATCTGGGTCTGCAGGGGTGAGAGGTAGCCCACGTCGGGTGGCTATGTTGTGGAGGATGGCGCATGCGACCACAATTTTGAAAGCGGTAATGGGGGTGTATTGGAGGGCGCCTCCACTGCGGTGGAGGCATCTGAATCTTGCCTTCAGCAGTCCGAAGGTGCGCTCGATCAGGTTCCTGGTCCTCTTATGCGCACTGTTGTATTGCCTCTCAGATTCAGTTCTGGGTGTTAAAAACGGAGTCATGATCCAAGGCCTGAGAGCATATGCACTGTCACCTGTTGGGCACAAAAGTACACTGTTAGGAACTCCAGATAGTCGTGCACAGTGACCTGTGTGTATGTCTGCAAGTGTCTGTGGCTCTACCTAGGAGGTAACCGTCTCCAAATTCCCCACGTTCCAGGCGTTGATGTATCCCACTATGCCTAAAAATGTATGAGTCATGGGTACTGCCAGGAAACTTAGCTACGATGTCCGTGATGACATAATGGGCATCACAAACAACCTGTATGTTGAGTCAGTGGGTACACTTCCTGTTGCGGAAAATGTGTTCCAGATTAGCAGGGGGGCATATTTGAATGTGTGTCCCATCTACACACCCTATGACATGGGGAAAGTGGGCAATGCGGTAAAAGTCCAGCTTGGTGCTGTTAATTTCTGCCTCATTCCTTGGTAAGTATATGAAGTGAGACATGTGCGTGACTAAGGCATCTAGGAATGCCCTGAGGAACCTTGACACTGCACTTTGGGATACCCCACCTGCCACGGCAATGACCCCCTGATAGCTCCCTGAGGCCAAGAGGTGCAGTGCGCATAGTACTTGCACATGCGTAGGGATGGCGCAGCCACGCAGAGTCTTGTGTTCTAGCTGTGGTTTCAGTAAATCTATTAATTCTAGAATGGCTGCGCTGCTAAGGCGGTATTTGTCATAGATCTCCTCTTCAGTTTGCTGAAAAAGAGTCTGCCTGGTTCTATATATCTTCTCCTGTCTGTGGCCCCTCCTCCTCCTCTGCTGGGCTGCGTAGACTCTCCTCCTCACTGCTATCAGGTATATCTCCGCCATCTTGAGTAACCCAGATGCCTTCTGGGTCCCCTTTTATACTTTGGTAATGGTTACTACCTGCTCTGAGTTAGTGGTAAATGGGACATGCAAACTGGGCTTTTTGAGACTAGTGGCAATTTGCGAGTTGCTATTGCATATGGGTTGCGACTCGCAAATTGCGACTTGCAATTTGCGGGTTGCAAAATGGGGTCGCACCGGATGCGACTCGCAAACGGGTCCCATCGCTTTTTGCGAGTCGGAAATGGGCTTTTTGCATCCCATTTCCGATTTTGCACTGTCGCAAATTGCGATTCGGCCCGTTTGCGAGTTGCAAACGTTTGCTACATCTGGCCCCTAGATCTGTATTTTTAAGTGCAGCATGAAGTTTCCCTGCATTAAGTACTGACTGAGGTGCTAAACACCTTGGCAGAAAAAACATCTAATTACTGATTGGTTTGACAAAAAACATCTGCTATTTTACCATGGCACAGTGAGACTGCTGGGCTTTGTAGGGGAATTCCCCTCTTGCTGTGATTAATATCTGGAGAGTATGGATTTAAAGTGACATTCCTACCTGATTGAGTAACACGACCTTAATTTGAGGCAGGGTTGGAGAACTCTAAGCTGCAGGGCCAGCTCTGCCAGAACCACATTGTTTCAGTGCCTGGCCTCCCCGATGCACCTACATCGGCAGATTACATGGCCAAGGCTGAGAAAAATGTTTTCCGAAATGTCGTCTCTCATTCCGTTCCAAGGCTGAATATTTGTCATTTGAAATGGTGCGCAATGCCAGGTCTCCTCTCTGCGCGGGTGAGCTCGGCAACGTGTGTGATACTGACACAGTCCAAGCGCTCTCAGTTCCAAGAATAAGAGCTATGCACTGGCAGGGGCGCGTGCGCGTGACCTAGTCTGCAGATGCGTGCACATGCCTCACATCGAACTTGCACCTTATTGGTTAAAAACAAGTTCATATGTATGTCACAACATACGCTAATGGAGAGTTTTGAAGAAAGTATCAGAAAATATTGAGAAATTCCTTTTTAGCGGTGGGGCTCAACTATGAGTAGCCTTCTATTCCATTATTTTAGCAAGTCTGTTTTAGCATGCCCCAGCAGTTAAGCCATGCTCTCACGGAAGCGCTTTCCATTAACTAAGTACCAACACAAAATTCTAACAAAATATTTCAGAGGGAACTCCCGCTGCTCATTCAACACTGTTGAAATAACTTCTATTCCCTGGTAATAACTCACCACAATTATTGCTTGTCTTGGAATGGAGATTTCTCTTCTAAACCAACGTGCCAACGACAGCATTCAACCATACCAGCAACACTCACCACCAAACAACAATACTATTTAAATAAAAAGAACTTATAACACCCACCCAACACAGTGCAAATGCACCTACAGGTGGTTATCAGGACCCCAAAGCATCACCTAGCACTTCAACATAATTTACACACCCCTCAAGCAACGCACCGGTCAAATAACCCAATTTCTACAGGGAGTGCAGAATTATTAGGCAAGTTGTATTTTTGAGGATTCATTTTATTATTGAACAACAACCATGTTCTCAATGAACCCAAAAAACTCATTAATATCAAAGCTGAAATTTGTGGAAGTAGTTTTTAGTTTGTTTTTAGTTTTAGCTATGTTAGGGGGATATCTGTGTGTGCAGGTGACTATTACTGTGCATAATTATTAGGCAACTTAACAAAAAAAAATATATACCCATTTCAATTATTTATTATTACCAGTGAAACCAATATAACATCTCAACATTCACAAATATACATTTCTGACATTCAAAAACAAAACAAAAACAAATCAGTGACCAATATAGCCACCTTTCTTTGCAAGGACACTCAAAAGCCTGCCATCCATGGATTCTGTCAGTGTTTTGATCTGTTCACCATCAACATTGCGTGCAGCAGCAACCACAGCCTCCCAGACACTGTTCAGAGAGGTGTACTGTTTTCCCTCCTTGTAAATCTCACATTTGATGATGGACCACAGGTTCTCAATGGGGTTCAGATCAGGTGAACAAGGAGGCCATGTCATTAGATTTCCTTCTTTTATACCCTTTCTTGCCAGCCACGCTGTGGAGTACTTGGACGCGTGTGATGGAGCATTGTCCTGCATGAAAATCATGTTTTTCTTGAAGGATGCAGACTTCTTCCTGTACCACTGCTTGAAGAAGGTGTCTTCCAGGAACTGGCAGTAGGACTGGGAGTTGAGCTTGACTCCATCCTCAACCCGAAAAGGACCCACAAGCTCATCTTTGATGATACCAGCCCAAACCAGTACTCCACCTCCACCTTGCTGGCGTCTGAGTCGGACTGGAGCTCTCTGCCCTTTACCAATCCAGCCACGGGCCCATCCATCTGGCCCATCAAGACTCACTCTCATTTCATCAGTCCATAAAACCTTAGGAAAATCAGTCTTGAGATATTTCTTGGCCCAGTCTTGACGTTTCAGCTTGTGTGTCTTGTTCAGTGGTGGTCGTCTTTCAGCCTTTCTTACCTTGGCCATGTCTCTGAATATTGCACACCTTGTGCTTTTGGGCACTCCAGTGATGTTGCAGCTCTGAAATACGGCCAAACTGGTGGCAAGTGGCATCGTGGCAGCTGCACGCTTGACTTTTCTCAGTTCATGGGCAGTTAATTTGCGCCTTGGTTTTTCCACACGCTTCTTGCGACCCTGTTGACTATTTTGAATGAAACGCTTGATTGTTCGATGATCACGCTTCAGAAGCTTTGCAATGTTAAGAGTGCTGCATCCCTCTGCAAGATATCTCACTATTTTTGACTTTTCTGAGCCTGTCAAGTCCTTCTTTTGACCCATTTTGCCAAAGGAAAGGAAGTTGCCTAATAATTATGCACACCTGATATAGGGTGTTGATGTCATTAGACCACACCCCTTCTCATTACAGAGATGCACATCACCTAATATGCTTAATTGGTAGTAGGCTTTCGAGCCTATACAGCTTGGAGTAAGACAACATGCATAAAGAGGATGATGTGGTCAAAATACTCATTTGCCTAATAATTCTGCACTCCCTGTAGAACCAAGTTTTCAGAACTTACACAAAATATACTTTATAAAGGAAGGAATAATGTACTCGTGAAATAATGTACAAGGTACTGCAGATAGTGTAAACTGATGCAGGGTTTGTGACGCATAAGAGAGGAGGAATCGATGTGCACAAAACAGGACAAGAAAATAGTGTTTTGGCTGTCCAGAAGCCAATCAGTTGTGAGAGTAAATCATAGTCCTTATTGCTGCCTAATTTATTGAATGGCGACAGTCCAAAATATAGGTACTGTTGACCCCCAAAAAATGACTTGAGCAGGGTCTTCAACAGGACTAAAGACATTAAAAGAAACAAACTATAAAAGGATAAGGACAAAGTAAATGCCGTGTAAAAATAAAGCAATCAGAATGACAGCGGGGGTAATCTTCTCTTACCTATGTTGATTGGGTCAGGGGAATATCAGTACTGGAAAGAAGGAAAAGACACACTCATGTTACCTACAATAGAAGTTGGCACAAAACACATGGTGTTATGCAAGTGTTAAAAATCAGAGGATTGTCTTACCCTTAGTAGCTATTTGAGTGGAATTCAATGCATAGTAAAATGCTGTAGCTGCATGGAGCCGCTTGGTGCTCTACTAACAAATAACAGGATCAAGATTCACCAATATGGTGGTGGTACTCAACTCTATGTGAAAGTATTCTCTGATTCAGGTATCCAACTCCTCAAATACCGCCTGCACAGTACACAGACCTGGACATCCAGCGCCTACCTTAACCTCAACCCAACCAATACAAACCACAAACAAGAAACAGTACAAACCCGGCTCAATGGCATGAATCTGGCCACTTCAAACCCCACCTTTCACTGAATCTCAGGTCACTTTGATTCATCCTGGACATAAACATCACTCTCAAGGAACACATTGCCAAAAAACAAAGGCGACCTGGCACCAGCTCTCTCTTCAAAATTAACTGAAATAATTTCTTCTAGAACTGTTGTTCAAGTTCTCATACTCATGCATTTGGGTGGTAGTAACATACTGCTCCCTGGCCTCCCAGGCTCCACATCGGCACCTCTTAATGGCAGTCACGTGCCACAGCATGTCTTGTCCTAGTACTGAGGAAATGTGTTCAGTCCACCTGGATTAGAAATCAATGTTCAAAAGACCAAATTTATTGTTTATTCCACCAAAAAGAAACTAGGTGGCACCAGTAGTCCATTAGAGAAAGTAACGTAATTTGATCACCTGAGGATTAGAGTTTTTTTTTTAAAATATGGGCCTGAATTATCAAACGTTAGTGCCGCCTTTGCGTCATTTTTTGATGCAAAAGCGGAGCAAAGTTTCAAAATATAATTATATTTTGTAAGTTTACACTGCTTTTGTGTAAAAAAATGACGCAAAGGTGGCACTAATTTTTTATAAATCAGGCCCTATCTTTTTATTGAAACCAAAGGAAAGGAAAGCAATACACTCATGTGGTACATGTGCTATAGTCTTCAGGTACATTTTGATGGTACAGATGGTCATTGTAAGAGATGCAAGATAAATCTTAGCACAACCAAACACACAGTTTATGTAGGAGAGTGTGATTGGGGCATATACATACACCCCTCAAATAGTTTGTATCTAATTAGGAGTCAAGTCAAGAGGTGAACCAGAATTGGGTTATATCTCGGAACCACGAGTGCTTCAAGCACCCATGGCTCTACAACGAGGTCGGAACAACGACCTTGTTGTTATCACTAATGCCTTTACCACGAATGCCTTTACAATGATTTTTCGTTGTAAACGCATTCCTGGTAAAGGCATTAGTGATCAGCATGCATGGTTCCAGCATGCTTCCCTCCTAGCCCCCCACCACCAAAAATTACCGCAACCCCCCCATCCCCACAACTACCCCAACCCCCACCCCCAAAATTACCACAACCCCAACCCCCTCCCCTAAAACCTAAACCACCCCAACCCACCCCTTAAACCTAAACCCTGACCCCCCATCCCCCTTAAGCCCTAATCACCCGAGCCCCCCACCCTACCCCAAAAACTAAAAATACCCTGAGTCCCCACCCCGCCCCTAAAACCCAAACACCCAACCCTCCCCTTAAACCTAAACCCTGACCCCGTCCCCCAAACCCTAATCACCGAGCCCCCACCCCCCAAAAAACCCAGCCCCAGTCCAACTTACCTCCTCCTTCACCGCGTCAACTCAGACTCCCTTCTTCTGTGCCTTAACCACGCATGTACGTGGTTCAGACATGCGTGGTTACGGTACGAAAACCAGGAAGTCGTGAAAAACAAAAGCGTTGTTTCGCTTTTGTTTTCCATGACTTCGTGGTTTTGGAGTCGTTGTTCCAGGTGTTTCCCCAGAATTGTCCTCTGTAGAGCCCAACACATAGTAGGTCTTCAACCAGCCTCAGATCTTGTAGAACTTACAGGGACATCCCCTCGTGCTGCATACCACCTTTTCTACTGCCATATACTGATTCATACTCTTCCGCGCTTCATACACAGTGGGCACCTCTGGCACTAGCGCTTAATTTGTAAATAAAAATGTGCCAGTACTCAAAGTACTCAAAGTCCTCCTCTTAAACACATGGCTGCTGCAATTAAATATGCGAGTATGGAATACTGAGGCGGCGTAATCCTGAAGCCATCTCAGGCCTCTTCAATTCATATAAAGCCACTCCCTTCCCCCTCAGCTCACTCTTGCAGCTTTCTGCTTTCTCCCTTTGGAACGCTTTTTTGTTTTTCCCTTCCTCCGTCTTTCCCCAATGTATCTTTTGCTCGCAGCAAATGCTTGAGGCAGAAGAATAAGCCCTGGCCCTCAAAAATAAGTGCCGGTGCTCAGCACGGGAAACAACAAGCACAAATTAAGCACTGTCTGACACCCCCCCAATATTTAGCCACGTCTCTCTTTTCCACAACCAAGTCCAGTAGATTACAAAGAAGGTTAAGTGCTGAACGTCTGCACCATTTGGGATCCCCAGCAACACAAACCTCAAGTCTAATGGGAGTGGAACCTCTAATATATCTGAGGGTTCCTGTATAATTACCTCCAGTAGACCTGTATACGGGGACATTTCCAAAGTAGGTGTAGAAATGATCCAACCTCCTCAGCACACTGCAGACCTAATGACGTGGAAGTCCTCTCTATGTTTTGAAGCCTTTGGTGGTCGTAGTATGCCCGGTGAAGTATCTTAAATTGAATCAGGTGCAGGAGCGATTTAATAGCCCCTTTGCAAGGGTACATTAGTGCTGCCTCCCAGTCTATCTCTTCAAGGTCACCCACGTCTCATCCCCATCTGTGCCGTAGCTTACCCAGCATATCAGGCATATTGTTATTGATTGGCTTATCCGTGGAGGAGATAGCACCTTTTCCTTACTCCTCCATCAATATCCGCCCTTGCAAAGGTGCATATTTCAGGATCTCAGTCCCTTCCAACCCCTCTGCCCGCCATACATGGTGTAATTGTGTATATTTCAGAAACTGGGATCTGTCTAAATTGTTTTCCCGCTGCGCCAAAAAGAAGAGCATGATATCCCCATTCTCCAGGATGTCCCGCACTGTGATGATACCTATGGTGTCCCATGACCAAAATCCCCATAGTTAAGCCACCTCTTTCAGCCACATCCTTTTCCATGGGGGTTTCTCTGATAATATTGTGTGTCCACCCAAGTATCTTGGTGGCCCTATTCCACGCCGCCAGTGTGAACTGTGTCGCCAGAGGCAGTGTTCGGCAGCCATTCATACCGTACAGATAATGTAGGGGAAACCCTTGCCTCAGCATTGCCCACTCAAGATGAAAAGTCAGGTGATCTAACAGAGTGAAAATCCAGTCACTTGATATTTATCAAGTGTGTCACCCAATAGTAACCTTCAACATCCAGGAGAGCAAGCCCTCCGTTATGAGAATTACGCTGCAGTCTTCTAAGCAACACTCCAGAGTGTCCGCCGTCCCACACCAGGGTCCTCACTTCTCATTGATTTTAGTGAACATTGTCTAGGAAAACGGGTAGTATGTGCTTTGAAGTACATATAGACGTTTGGGGACAGTAACAAGGTTGAAAAGGGGTGCGCAGGAGCACCCTCCATCTCATGAGGTCGGTCTGGAAGGTCGACAGAACCCTGCCAACATTGTGACTGGAGCAGAGCTCCATCAGCACCATTACAAAAAACCCTAAATATTTGAACCTATCTATGGCTGCTCAAAGCCCCTGTGGCAGGGGCAGAGGATCCCACATCTCTCAAGGGAAGCAGACTACAGATTTGTCCCAATGAATTCTATAAAATTAATAGGCCACATAATTCTGTGGAATTTGAAAGAGCATCGCAATAGTTTTTGCAGGATCGGTTTCATAAAGGAGTATATCGTCAGGATAGAGCAATATTGTTTCCTCTTGTTCATCACCTTCTGATATCTGGAACCCTCGTACTCCTGAGTGGTGCCTCACTACACATCTTAGAGATTCCAACGTGAGTGCAAACAGAAGAGGGGACGGGGGAACCCCCGTCTTGTTCCCCTGCCTGTCAGGAATTGGGCAGAACTCATCCCATTTATCCTGACAGCTGAAATGGGGTTTCAGCAAAGCACCACCACCCGTTACTGGAATTCAGGGGCGAACCCAAATTTCTGCAATGTCTTTTCCAGAAAGGGCCAGTAAACAGCATTGAGCACCTTTTCAACATCCAGGGAAAGGAAGATATGTGGCGTCTCAGGTGCCTGCGCAGTTCTAAGCCACAAGTGCGCTCGTCGAAGGTTGAGCAATGTCAACATGCCCGGCATAAATCCCAATTGATCACAATTGATTAGTGGGGAGATAACTTGTAAGAGTTGTGTGGCTCAGGTGGTAGCAAGCAGTTTCATCTCCACGTTCAGCAAGGTCGGGCAATAAGATTCACATCTTTCCCTGGGTTTCCCCTCTTTGGGAAGTACAATGATGGTGGCTTTCCAGAGATCTGGGGGAAGATCCCTCATCGCTCCCACTTCCTTGAACAGGCCCAGCAGATGGGGCCCCACTAGATTTCCATATCTCTTGTAAAATTTGGCTGGGATACTGTTGGATCCTGATGTTTTTCTAAACCACAGTTTGGCAATTGCAGCCTGTACTTCATTCAGCCTCAGTTCTTCCTCCAGGGACTCCCTCATGGCCACATCTATTCCTGGGGTGAAAATTGTTGCCACATAGAATGCTATAATGTCAGAGTCATGTAATGGTCGAGCCCTATAAAACTGCTCTTGGTAACGAGCAAACTACCTCACAATTTGGGCATCCGTATCATGGGCATCCCTTGTTGCAGTACAAAGCATTTGCACCCATCAAGCTTCCTGTTCTCTCATACTCAGCCACACCAGAAGTCTACCAGACTTATACCCTGACTCCTATAGGCAATGTAATGTGGCCAACCTCTGTTTTTTTGCCGCCTCTTGTGCCAAGTCTCAGTACTCTGCCTGTAGGGCAGCAATATATCGGAGAAGAAGAGGGTCGGTACCCAACCACGGGGAACCCTAGAGCTTCAATATGTGAACTTCCAGTTCCTCAAGCTCATTTACTTCCCTTTTTTCTTGTGTGCAATCAAGTTTTGGGCATTGTGCCAGAGGACAGTTTTATACACTTCCCACAATATTGCCTTAGACGCTACAGACCCCTCATTTTCTGTAAATCACAGATCAGTATCCACCAAAAGCCCAGGTGACCCCTCCCTGTCTCATAAGTCCCAAGCGTTCATCTTCTACCCAGTGGCTTGTCGGTCTCTAAAATGACCTATTTAAACTAGCAGTAGTGAGTGATCTGATAATCCCCTCACCAGGTGCTCCACATGAGCTATTTTCCCTACCTCTCCTGTCGACACAAATACGAAGTCTAACCTCAAGCAGACCATGTGGGCCCCTGAGAAGTGGGAGTACTTCAGATCTGTCTGATGTAGTTTTCACCACACATCAGTTAAGCTCACCCTGTTGGCAAACTGCACTAGTGCTGTCCATGAAGGGGGAGCAGTCTGGGTAAATGAGCGATCAATGTCCCCATCCATAACATTATTACAATCCCCGCCTAGGACATGAAGTGTAGAAGTTGATTCATGAAGGATATCTGTGACCTTAGCAAAGGTGGGTGCCTGAAGTTGTGGTGGGGAAATACACGCTCAGCAGGGTCATCTCAGTTCGTCCCCAACGGCCTACATACCTGCCATTGGGGTCCCCCAAGATTTGGTCACCTGAAAGGGGGGCTCTTCCTCACCAGTAGAGCAACCCCACCCCACTGGTGAACCCTGCGTGTGCCAGTGTAATGTACGCCTCCCTGCCTAGAAAGCAGCAGTGTGTCCCCTGGAAGTGTTTCTCTTGGAGGAGAAACATCAGATTGCAATCTCCTAATGCACTGTGCCACCAGCCCCCTCTTAATTTTGTTGACTAAACCGTTGATATTCCAGGTCAACACTGTAAGGGGCGGGTCTTCCTTCTGATTGGTGTGTGGCCTCTCCCTACGAATTGCTGTAGTCTGACTGCACATCTGACTATGCTTCCTCTCAGGTAAATTTGTGCCGGTTCACCATTGACATCAGCAAAAACATTAATATATAACATACCCCCCCAACAACAACTATTCCCCACCCCCCAAATTCTCCCCTCAGTATACAACCACATAGTCAGACCTAGATCATACATGAAGAGAGTATGAGAGGTCTGTAGCCCACTACCCACCTTAACTCACTAACCCCCAAATATCGCAAACAACCAATAGAATGAATGAGAGAAAAAAAGAAATAAAAAGTCAAACAAACCACAGTGACAGAAGTCTCTGAGTGTCACAGGTGGGGGAAGAGATTTAGACAGTCACTCTCAGCATCTGCAGCTTGGCTTGTGATCTTCATTCAGTTGCCAGACCTATCTCAATTCTGGCTTCTGGGACGTGGGACCCAGATGCCACTGTTCCAGGTTAGTGATTGCCACTGCCAGTGGGTGCGCACTGTTAGAGTCCATTGAAGAATCTCCTGCTGAATTGCCCAGGGATGCATCATCTTGTGCTGTGTCCTGCTTGGTCTTTTTTTGCAAGCTCAACTCATCTTGTGTGTCCAAGGAAACCCGAGACTGCCACTCCTTCCGTCAGTCAGTCAGTGAAGTTCCTTTATGCCACGGCATCAGTGCTTGACTCCGCCGCAGTCTTCTGGATTTGTAAACTTTAGGTCACGCCCCCCCCACCCCCACATAGGAAGCAAACTGGCCTGAGGTCTCCACCATTGGTTTTCTGGACGGCCACTCCTCTGACCATGTCCATGCTTCTTCTGGTGAGTGAAAAATTTACACCTTGCCCTCAAAGAGGACCTTAAGTTTTGTGGGGAATAGCACCATATACTCTAGTTGGAGAATCTCAACTTCACCTAAACGGAGTCAAAGGTACAATGTTGTTTCTGGACCTCCCATGAATAATCTGGGAAGACCATGATTTTTGGATTTTCATAGCGACGTTGGCAAGCCGCAAGACTTCTCATAGGATCATATCGCAGTTCAGAAAATTTAGAAAGTGAGTGATCACTGGCCGCAGGGGAGCACCGGAGATGGGGCACTGGTGCTCAAAGCCTTGCAGCCCACTCTGTGACTAAACAGGATGAGAAGTTTTCAGGTTGAAGAGAGGCTCTCAATCTCTTGTTCAGAAAGGCCGCCATGTTTGATCCCTCCACCTCCTCTGGAAACCCCACAAAACGCAGGTTGTTCTTCCGTGCGTGGCTTTCTGCATCATCTACTCTCCAGAGCACATTTTTGTTGTGACACAGACCTCCGTTACCTCCGTTACCTCCTTTCGTAGCCCTTGAATTGTGTCCTCTACCTCCGAAGTCCTGTTCTTGGCTGTCATGACTGTTTCAGACATGTTTCTTAGGTCCTGTTTTAAGAGAGATACCTCGGACCTCACCTCGCCAATCCTCTCCTCCATTGCTCCCGAGAAGATTGGATCACTGACAACAGTGCAGAGTTATTTGGCAGGGCCAGAGCCTCAGTCTCTGGCTCCTGGTGCAGGCTCACCATCCTCGTTTAGCAGTCCATCTTTCCCTGTCTGGTAGGTCTGGGATCTTTGTCTTTGACCATGTTTGAGGTACCTGTCTCTCTCCACAGAACAGGGTACACCACAGAAAGCACCACTAAGAGCGATCTGCTACCTCATAGTCAGTGTTTTGCCTTCAGGTTGGCCCCAGTCCCAGCCATCTCAGGGCCACCACGTTCACCTCTTGTGCTGGTCGCAGCCCCAAATGAAGTCAGACCCACATTTGCTCATTAGCCCGACTGTGACATCTGTCGCTCCAGATGGAGATGCTCCAGTAGCTCACTCATGGACCATCCACTGGCCCTTGATAATCTCCACCAGAGAGGCACTGCCCTCTGGACACCTTTGGCAACTTCCCACTGATGCCAGGCATTCTCAACTTGTCCCTGGCCCTCTCAAGCACCAGTCTTGCTGCCTAGTCTCTTCTGTGTGTGTCTCGGGTTGGGATGGAAGAAGGGAGGGAGGGGATCCACCAACACAGTCTCTCTGACTGATGGGCTTATCATCAGATGAGGGCAGAGAATCCCCCCATTGTCCTGTGATGTCCCCTGAGTCCATGCAGCCTCTACAGATTCACCAATTCGCCAATATTGGCCATTGGCCAGTACCCCACTCTCTCTGGAGATGGTGGTAGGCCTCTGCACCCACTAGTCAGGGTCGTTTCTTGCCCATAATGATCAGAGTCAATGTAGTGAGGAAGAGAGCACAGCGAGGCCCACACCATCACCTCAACCCAACATAGGGGAGGTGGAGGCAGGGGAAGATATGGAAAACAGCAGGCCTAGTGATCTTTGCTGTCCCCTGGTGTCCAGTCCATGTATGTCTTTCTTCGTAGAGGGTCTAGGCTTGTGTGAAGTGGAGGGTGAGGTAATGGGAAGGATGACAATTCCCCCATCAGTATCAGCCAGCCACCAATGGAATAGTCCGCGGCCCCCAACCACCAGAATCCCAGTTTTCACCGCTCCTCTCCTGGGCCTGCTTCTCAAGACCTCCCTTTGCCATCTGAGTCACCGAGAGGGCCCTGAATGTTGCAGCCCGTGGCCCTCAGAGTCTCCTGGGCCATGCACCTACTACACCGCCGGCATCGCATCAGACCCCAACAGCCAGGGCAGCACAGAGATGGCTGCCGACATCCACGGGCACTCTCCTCTCATCTAATGGCCACCTCAGCCTCCTCGCACCTCTGCAGATCCCGGGCAGTCGCATTTTCCAACTCTTGCTGGGCACTCTGGCAACCGAGGTCGTAGTAGTTACTCAGCTGCCATGTGAGAGACTACAATGGGGGGGTGCAGCTGGAGTAACCTCGTCAGCCTGTGGGAGGAGGGAGGGGTTGAAAAGAGATGTGCTGCCACTGATAGAGCGTTCCGTACTAATAATTTACCTGTATTTTGGACGCTCTTTAGGCCGATGAATCTTTTGACCAAGTGGGACTCTCTTCACCAGAGATCAATCAATTTAATCAGATCAATAATCAATAACGAACATAAGCAATGCCTTGATCAACATAACACTTAACAATTAGTCCAGAATACATTTCGGCGAACCATGACCTTTCGGTCATGAATAACCACACCAGTTTATTCAAAGTTAGTGAATTTATTTCCCTATATTAACAAAGCTAGCACAATATAGATGTGTCTCAACACCAAATGATAAACGTAAATGAACATTAATAGCTGTCCATAACGGCGAAACAGGTGCAATCTATGCAGCATTTGAATAACAAGGCATTCGATAATAGCAATGCAAATCACTAAAACTATCATCTGTAATGAGCTAATTGCATACATTGGTCAGCATAACAAGGTCTCAAATTGCATCGTGCAACAAAAGGAATCCTCATCTAACCTCAAATTAGCATCGGCATGTGGGACTTCATGCAAACACAATTTAGCAACATTAATTTGGAAAAGTCCTAACTAGGGCTCTTATCAAAAATCAGCAGTTGGTTACCTAAAAGAAACACAATGCAATTGTACAATGTCCTTTCATATTTACCAAATTCAATCAGCATTCAAGGAAGTCTTCGTCTCACAGGTACCGTTTCTCGATCAGCATGGGACGGGGCAAAGGGGCAAGGTGGACGGGGCAATTTGCCTCACGGCGGCAAGATAAACTACTACTTCATGCAAAGGGACAAATCAAAGTTAAAGTCTCTAGGGTAAGAATCATTTAAAGTCTCTTTCTCTCGATTAGAGAAAGCATCAAAGTCTCTTTCAAAATGGCGTCGCAGCAAGATGGGCCATAATAGCTGCAAAATGGCTGGTAATGGCTGTAATAGCTGTAATGGCTACTTTCTTCTCGTGCACCTGGTTTAAATAGACAACAGTTCAAATCCAGTAGGGTCTTCCATTGGAGGGTTCATAGGTTGGCTTCAAATTGTCCAATCAAAAACAACAGTTCTCAAGCTTTTACTTAAGCATACATTATCCTTGGAGACGGGTACGCAAGTTGCAACATTTTATACCAATTAACTCACTTTCAGAGCTTCCATTGTCCGCACCTGCAGATTGACCTTGGAGCAAAGAGAAAAATGCCAGGCTGGCACGAAACCTTAAGATAAGCATGTGAACGATCTCAGTGGAAAAGTACAGCTTCAAGCAGAAATACACGTTTATTAGCACATTGGAAAAATACGAGCATCTAAATCGTGAGACAAGACAACTAGGCCGAAGCCTCCATTAAAGTAATGCTAAGCTAAAACATTTCAAACAAGCAAATCATAGCACACGTTTACGATTATGTCAGATTAGTGCACTTCTAATACATCACGTTATATAAAGCACGCTTATAAATGTTGGCAAACTACTCTGAGGGCACATTTTGTCCCCGTACAATCTTTATTAGTTCGATTAAAGTCACACTCGATTATTGCAGCACTACGTTTATGCGCTAATAAATGTAAAACCTTTATTTCTGCGTCATCAATCCCTCCTCTGATGACTACTTGTCATCACACAAAACTATTCCCACAAATTTTATTCCATTAAAATTCTGTCAGTTCTCTTTTCCTTTTAGTTCCCCTAGTTTTCGCTTTGTATTCTTCTGCCATTCTTTTCATCATTTTCTCTTCCTTCCTTCTTTTAATTCTTGCCATAATCATTATTATTCCCCTTTTTATTCCCCAAATTCCAAATATACAAATCAGTACTATTAATATTCCCTGTATTATTTTTAGTAATATTCCATTCCAAATTCCCCCAATCCCATTTCCCACTGAAGCAAGTCCTTTTCCAACCTTCTCCCACACTCCTGGTTCTTTCAATTCCTTCAAGTCTGCACTCTCTTTTGTTAGATTAGCAAGCATAGTCTTAATTTTCACACTGTTGTCTGGAATATACGTGCAACAGTGGCGCGCACCAAGCATTTTGCAAACGCCGCCATCCTTTGCTAAAAGAATGTCTAAGGCAAGCCTATTTTGAAGAGTCATAGCTCTTTCCGCTGCAAGTTCAGCATCTATCAGGATTATAGCACCTGAAAACTTTGTCAACATGTTATCCACTATAGTAGACAACTTTCTTATTTTGATGGAATTCAACACAACTCCCAATGAAGGAATCATGGCTCCAAATATATCTCCTACCACAGCAGCTGCGGTCTCTCTTTTCTGGATACGATGGGATCCAGATGTCTTTGGAATCATCGATAGGTCATCCAGTTGATAAACCTTTGGGAACACTATACCCAAATAACATCTTCCCCACCATCCCTTCGGAAGACGATAATAGGCATTATACCCACAAATGTAATATACACCTGGTATGACAGGGTCAAATCCGTTCATCATGAATGTCCATTTGGCCTTAAAGATAAACGTATGTTTACACTCACTCGCTCCTACGAAAATGTTGTCATAATAAGATTCACCTCGATATATACAAAATTTCCCTACATGCCAAGCATCTAAAGCTATTCTCCCTTGTGTTTTTATTGCGGCAAAATCATAATGATCTACTGAAGTCCTCTTACTTAGCTCTTTTTCTAATTTCGCATTCATTTGTGCCCTTCTATCATCTGTGCGATCTAAAAAGCTTATTTCTACTGCAGAGAGCGAGCAGGTAAGGTTTTCCCTATGAGCGTGAGCCGTTTCAAAAGGTTGCATTGGCTCGAAAAATTCCCTCATTATTTTAGCATCCCAATCTTTAGCAATCTGGCTTAGCTGCGCTATTATAGGAACATATGCAAAGGTAACATCATAATTTGAGTAAAAATACTGTATGTTGGTTTGACCATAAAATCTAGAAGTTACTATACTACATGTAATCCCGTATGTAAGAGGCATGTGGTGATAAGTCATCCCTTCCTTTACTGATGTCGGTATCTGTGTACACACATAACAATCTTTCGCATCCATAGTCTCAACACATTCTGTTAGCAAGCGATAGAAAACATTATACGAAAGTTCTTTCTTATCATGCAAGTGTCTCTCATCTAATTCTAGTCTTTTCAATGCGGTTAGTTCAGTGACAGTAACAGGAGCAAAAGTAGAAGCATCAATTTTCTCATTCTCACCCTTTCCATGCATTGCAAGCACTATTGCCATTATTATTAGTACACATGCAATTATCAAGCCTATACACGCATATTTGCAATATTTCACTCTACTGTTTTGTGTAGCCATGATCTGTATAGAATCAGAGAGCTAGAAGCACCTATAAAGAAACTATTTAGCAATTCAGTTACAAAGCTGAACAAGCGCAATGTTCACACAGTTTTCTTCAAGAGGCCAGTCATTTATCGGTTAGCAGCATTTGTCTTAATTCGGCAATAACTCAGTCTTTTATCAGTTCAGCAAGTGTCTTATCCGGTTTAGCAATGTCTCAGCTGGTTGTATCACGTTAGATTGCAGCAAGCAATGTCATTTATCACCCTTTCAATCAACAGTGTCCATAAAACTTTTCTTTTCTATTGGTATCTCTTCTTCTTCGTTCTCGAGGCTAAGAGATACAAATTCGTCAGTCCAATCGTCATTGACTACATATGCCCATTCTGGACCGGAATATCTCCTGTTTGGTATCCTTTTCCTTTTCAATTTTGCTTCTCTTTTCGATTCTGCCTCACTGGTACTTTCCTCTTTGGCCAAGTCTTTTCCTTCACTTGAGGATGGTACCACGACAGTCACTTCCTTTCTTTTCTCTTTCACTTTTGGCCTTTCTCCATCGTTCAAATTTTCTTTAGTCCTTTGTTTTATTGGTGATATACTTAGTCTCCTCTTCGCACCGTGTCCATTTGATGGACCTGCGATCTTTTCTGTGGAAGCTTGAACTGTTTCGTTCTGTTCTGCCTTGTCCCCTCCTTCTGGGGAATCAATCACGTTCTCTTTTTCTTTTTCTGTATCGTCTGCTTCTGGGAAAGCCCTCCTCTGATCAGGCTCTCCTGCTTTTTCACCTCTTTCGAGCCCTTCGTCACCGTTACTTTCTTCAGACTCTTTATCACTTTCAGCTGCTTCAGGCTCTTTGTCACCTTCAGCTGCTCCAGGCTCTTTGCTACCCTCAGCTGCTTCAGGCTCTTTGTCACCTTCAGCTGCTTCGTCGCTGTCTGAGGTTTCTCCTTGGTCTTCCCCAAGTGAGTCGGTCGTTTCGTCCTCAGAGAATATTTCTCTCTCTTCTGTTCCTGCCTGTTCGCTTTCAGTTCGGTTTTGCTCTGTCTCAGCGCTCAGCACTGTTTTATCAGGCACTGGCAGTTTCAGCGCTTCAACTTCCTCATCTGTGGGACACAACACTTTCTTTGTGTGACTGACGTGAATCCTGTTGGGAACTTCCGCACACTTCACAGCGGTAGTGGTCGTCAGGATCACTTGGAAAGGGCCTTTCCAACGGGGTTCCAGACACAACTTCCTCACGTGCTTCTTTACCACAACCCAGTCACCTGCTTTCAGTGTGTGCCCTGGACATTGGATCGGTGGCAAGGTGGTCGCTTCCACCTGGTGAGAGAAAGAGCGAACCACGTCAGCCAGACCTTTGCAGTAGTCTAACACCATATCATCTGTAATATTCAAAAGCGCGTTTGCGGGAACTGCAGGAAGTCTCATAGCCCTGCCCATGAGAATTTCGTGCGGAGACAATCCAGTCTTTCTGTCAGGGGTGTTTCTCATCGACATTAACACCAAGGGCAATGCGTCAGGCCATTTCAAATTTGTCGATGCACATATTTTCGCCATTCTTGATTTCAATGTACCATTCATTTGTTCCACCAGTCCTGAGGCTTCAGGGCGATAGCTACAATGCAGTTTTTGCTCAATGTTCAGCGCTGCGCAAAGTAACTTTATCACCTCGTTATTGAAGTGACTTCCTCTATCTGATTCTAAAGAGATCGGGAATCCGAAACGTGGTATTAACTCCCTCAACAATAGTTTTGCAACTGTAAGGCTGTCATTTCTACGTGTGGGGTATGCTTCAATCCAGTGACTAAAAATGCACACAAGCACCAACACATACTTCAGACCTCCATGCACAGGCATCTCAATGAAGTCCATCTGCATTCTACTAAACGGGCCGCTCGCCCTACCAATGTGGCTCGCGTTCACAACCGTTCCCTTCCCTGGGTTCATCTGCTGACAAATGACACATCGATGGCAAACTACTTCTGCAGCTTGACGAAATCTGGGGTTAAACCAATCAGTTTTGAACAATCTTATCATGGCATCTCTCCCTAGGTGAGCCTGCCCATGATAGAACCGCGCTAGCTGCGATAAAAGACAATTTGGTAAAACATATTTTCCCTCATTTGAAACCCATAACTCATCTGGTCTCTGTGTACATTGTGATTTAATCCAGGAAGCCTTTTCATCCTCCCTGACACTATTCTGTAATGCTTTTAGTTCATCCATTGTATCTACGACCTTCAAGGCAAATGCTTCAGCTGGTTCGAGTTCTGGTTCACTTATCGAATTCCATTCATCTCTGAGTAATATACAGTTCAAGGCACAAAATCTTGCGACTTGATCCGCATATGCATTTCCCAGAGAAACATAGTCCTGTCCTTTTGTATGAGCACTACACTTTACCACTGCAACTTCGGCTGGCATTTGAATGGCGTGTAACAATTCCCTTATTCTCTCCCCGTTTTTCACTGGGGATCCTGAAGAAGTCAGGAAACCTCTCTGTGACCATAGTTGTCCAAAGTCGTGCACAATTCCAAACCCGTACTGACTATCAGTGTAAATGGTGACTTTCATCAATGCAGACAGTTGACATGCTCTTGTAAGGGCTACAAGCTCTGCTACTTGTGCAGATTAGACTCCTTGAAGCCAGGACGCTTCCAAGACACCTGTTACAGTACATACAGCATATCCTGCTTTCAAAATTCCCATCCCATCTCTTAGACATGAACCATCAACGAAAACAATTTGGTCATTTTCATCAAGCTTAGTATCCTTAATGTCAGGTCGAGGTTTTGTGCAAAATTCAGTCACCTGAAGGCAGTCATGCTCGACGTCTTCAGCGTTCTCAATTTCAGCATTTTCACCGGGAAGCAAGGTTGCTGGATTCAACGTAGTGCACCTTTTCAGCTGCACATTCGGTGAGCCCAGAATTATCGTTTCATACCTTGTGAGTCTTGCTCCAGTCATGTGTTGCGTTCGGGAGCTGGTCAAAAGTATCTCAACTGAGTGAGGGACCATGACTGTTACTGGGTGTCCCATCACTATTCCTTCACTCTGAGTGAGGCTGATACCAACTGCTGCTACGGCGCGCAAACACCCTGGAAGTGCTGCTGCGACCGGATCCAAAGTAGCTGAAAAATACGCTACTGGTCTGTTTATGCCACCATGGGCTTGAGTCAAGACAGACAAAGAACATGCATCACGTTCATGACAAAACAATGTGAAAGGCTTTGTGTAATCAGGCATACCTAAAGCTGGAGCCCTGCACATGCATTCTTTCAATTCGATAAAAGCATCCATCTCATCTCCTTTCAGCTCAATTTGATCCAAAGCATCCTTCTGGGTCAGCTTCAGTAAAGGCTTTGCTAGAGTTGAGAAGTTGGGAATCCACTGACGACAGTAGCTTACCATTCCCAAAAACTTCCTCACCTCCCTCCTTGTCTTTGGTGGACTCATTTGAAGTACACTCGTTATTCTTTCCTTCATTATTCTCCGTGACCCTTTCTCTATCTGGTGACCCAAGTATTTCACTTTCTTCTGACAGAACTGCAACTTGGAAGGAGACACCTTGTGTCCATTCCTTCCCAAATGGTTCAACAGAGCAATGGTATCGGCTGTGCAGCCACTTTCTGTCTTAGATGCGATCAGTAAGTCATCGATGTACTGTACTAGGGTTGACTCGAATGGCAATTCTAATGCTTCCAAGTCTTTCTTTAGAATCTGATTGAATATTGACGGTGACTCAGAAAACCCTTGAGGAATTCGACACCAACTGTACACTCTGTCTAAGAATTTGAAACAAAAGAGAAATTGGCTGTCCTCATGAAGAGGCACCGAAAAGAATGCTTGTGACAAGTCGATGACTGAGAACCACTCGGCATCGCAAGGGACTTGAAACATTATCACAGCTGGATTTGGTACGACAGGGCAACATTTAATTATGATGTCATTTATTTTCCTCAAGTCCTGTACAATTCGGACCTTTCCACTCGGCTTTATTAGTCCCATGATTGGTGAATTACATGGACTGCTTAACACTTCTTTCAGTACTCCCTGCTTTACAAATTCGTCAATGAGTTGGGCAACTTTCATGAGGGTGTCTTGTGCCATGTGGTATTGTGGGGTCTGGGGAAAGGTTGCATTGGGCTTTACAGTCACTTTCACTGGTTCCACTCCTTTCATCAATCCCACCTCTTTCCCTGTCATATCCCACACCTCCTTTCCGACTGTTTCCCGTAATTCAGCTGGAATATCTTCTTCAGTTATCATCGGGAAAAGACAAATCAGAGGATACTCTTCATCGACAGTTTCCATCTCATCCCCCTCTACACTGTCCTCTTCTTCCCCATCACTGCTCGTCTGAATTTTGATTCCATCGTTCGAACACATAATCGAACAACCCAATTTGCACAATAGGTCTCTCCCTAACAGTGCTATCGGGCTTGAGTCACATACCACAAATTTATGTAACCCTTGATAGTTACCAATGCTGACTGGTACCGGATCTGTAATTGGGTTTGTCAGGTGCCTGTTTGCTACTCCCACCACTTGAACTGTTCTCCCTGAGAGTGGCAAATTTGGTACTTCAATGCTCTTAACAGTTGAACGTGTGGCTCCTGTGTCAACCAAGAATGAGACACGATGACCCATTACTCTTCCCTCCACGTACGGACCCTTTTGATCAACTTCCAAGGATGCTGCAAGCACACAATCTCCTTCCTCTCCTGAACTTTCACTCTCCCATACATTGTTTATTCCACTCTCACTGTGTAATGGGAACTGTTGTACGGTGCCATTTGTATTCATTACCTGACCCGAGACCTGTGGAGGAACCATCACTTGCTGCTGACTCATTGGTGCCAAGGGTATTTGCATTTGCTGATTAGGTACCATGGGTAACTGCTGTTGCATCGGCTGCATTTGCGTCATCTGCATACGAGGCATCTGCATCTGCTGCGGCTGCATAGGTTGTAATCCCTGCAGCTGATTTATGGTCTGAAAATTTGGGTTTGGACCTCTCATTTTCGGTCCCCTCATTGTCTGAAATGCATTGACATCATTGTTTTGCTGACCAACACCTGCACCTTCCTGCACCACCATCGGGCACTCGCATTTCCAATGTCCGACAATTCCGCACACGTGACATGGCATCACCTTTTTCAATGCCTGCACACCATTCGGAGTCACAACAGTGTTCAAATCCGGACCATTGTTCCCAAAACCTCCTCTGCCTCTCGCCTGTGGCTGAAACATCATATTTCCCTGCAACTGTGGCTGCGGTTGCGGTACCTGTTGTTGGAACCCTTGCAACCCTTGCAAACCTTGCAGACCTGTCTGAGCTGCTTTAAGTTGCATCATCATCACTTTCTCTTTCAACTTTTTCTGTTTCACTTCAATTTCGTCGCTACAGTATTTCGCATAATTCAACACCTCATCAATCGGTTTCGATTGCCAACAAATCAAATGCGACTTTATCATCTGACTTATCTCTGGTCTCAGCCCTTCCACAAATCTAAACACAAAATGAAGCATGTCCTTCGCCTCTATTGTTTCCGTGCCACTGTAGTTCTTGAACGCCTTCAACAACCTCTCATAGTAACTATGAATCGACTTTTTAGCCTCTTGGGCAGTTCGATCGATCTTCTGCCAATCCACATTTTTCGTGGCAACCTTCGTCTTCAAATGCTCAATCACCTTATAGTACAAGCTCATCACCATAGGTGATGGTGCACCCGTATCCCTGTCTCTCTCTGGTTCACTTGTCGGCCAACCTACAGCTCTTTTGCAATCCTCCCACAAATCTGCCGGAACCACAATCTCAAAGAGAGTGTTCAGGTCTTCCCAGAGACATTTTGCAAGCTTCACAAACCTATCAGTCTGTTGATACCATTCAATCGGTTTCTCTCTCAGTTTGGGAAAATCATCCGTAAAAGACTGAATGTCGCTTCTGTGCCATGGTACATGTATTAATTTTCCCCCTGCTGTCTCCCTCATTGGTAACATGGTTACTGCATCACTACTCTGTGGTCTTTTCTCGTTGAGCTCTGGAACACTGTCTTTCCTCTTTTCCTTTCTCTTTACCCATCTGCTTTCCCATTTGTCTAAGCACCTCCACACTTGTGCACTCTGCAGCAATTCTCTAAGGTGCGCCTTCATGCCTGCTGACCTCATGTGTTCAAAGTCTGTGGTCCCGAAATCTAATCTGTAGCTCCTGCTCAAGTGTTTCGTCTTGTCTATCTCAACCCCATTTTTGTCTGCTATTTCTTGCAACCTTCTATGTACCTTGTTCACTTCTCTCGTAATCCTGGGACATAGATACCTCAGCTCTTCTTCCGAGTAGGACTCTAACCTATTCACACCCATAGTCCCTTCCACCAATTCTTGTGCTTCCATGTTCAACCTGACCCTATTCAGATAGTCTTCTCCCTTCCCACTGGCTGAGCTTTGTGTGGAATTCAGACTGTTGAACCACTGTGTCAGCTGTTGTGCATTCAACCCCATCAGTGTAGCATTCACATCGACTGCCATCGATGGTTGCGGCAACTTTTCAGTGTTCGATGATAGCGGTATCATCAGTGGGGGACTCGACCTCACCAGTGTTGACTGAGCACATATGGGACTAAACTCCATCAAGGACCCAGATCCATTTGGCAGGGCCGCTATCGGAGTTGTCTCTGGAGTGTTTTGAATGCACCTCCTTTCCATCCCGCTCTGTACCATTGATCCTTGACTGCTCATACCTGAATTAGGCTGAATGTACAAAGGTACCGGTGGACCTACAGTAATGGGTAGGGATATCGCATCTGCGTTCTGTCCATTCCCCATGTTCTGAGACATGTTCATTCCCAAACTATGGGTCATCATTGCCGGCATGCCCATCTGACTCCCCGTCATCTGAGCATGTGCGTTTCCCCCCTGCATCTGCTTTTGAGGCATCAAAAACTGGGTTGATTCAGCTTGTGCCAGTGTTGGGTTGTGACCATTCTGTCCTCCCATTACGGTTGGATCTAGAATCATTCCCGTACTGTTGTCACTGCTGTAGTACCTTGGGACCTGCGGCTGATAATTTTCTGCTGATTTCAGTATGGGCACATCTGGATATATTCTCCTAACCTGCGGTATCTGCGGGGTGAACAGTAAACTCGGGTCCTTAGATCCCGATGATGCTCCTGAACTCTGAGTTTCACTGTTCTGTACCGGTGCTGGAGGGGCAGAACTGGTACTTGGACCTTGTCCACTCTCTGCATAAGGTGGTGGACGGTCGTTCAGCAATTGCATGATTAACTCCTCATCCTCTAACTCCTCTTCTCTTCTCAACTTTTCCTCGTCCTCTCTATCCTTGGAACACCTCCTGTTTGTCTTACAGGTAGCTTTCTTACCTGTCTCCTCTTCTTCCTTAGTAATTGCGGGAAACAATTTTATCCCCTGCAATACATCCGACCTCCACACCTTCTGTGCATTATCCCACCTAGCGTCCGCTAGTGTCTTTTCTACCTTTCTTATCCTGGTCTCGAACTTATTTTGCTGTTGCTGTCTAGCCATCAGTTCCCAAATTACTAGAGCCTCAAACTGTGCTGGCCTTGGAGGTACCTTCATGTCGTACATCGCGAATCTCAAATTCTCTAGGATCCTTATATTGAATGTCCCATGGACCGGGAACGCTACGCTCCCATGTTTCTCTGTCAGCTTGTGCCATTGCTTTAGCCAAAGGCACGGAGCTACCCCTTTTTCCTCCATTACAATGTAAGCTGGTGTACCTTCGGGCGGCGTCTCCTCTTCTACGCTCGCTTTAATGTAAGACTCCCCCTTCATCGCACTCCTTAATGCTTTAAAAAATTTCATTTTCTCGTCTTTTATTTCACAAAGTTTGTAATCAATAGGTGACTTTAATTCCCGGAATACTCTTCGCTTGCTTTTCCCTTTCCAATCGAGTCCCACGGACTGCGTCCAATCCGTGCGCGACCCTTCTCTACAACCAACCTATCCCAGCGCGGCTCCTAGTGACGTCACACTCACACACTGCGGCTGACAAAGCCTCGCGGCTAGTCCTCCTTCACTCAGCTCCTCTCGTAACAACTTCTGGCATGTATCGCGAGCTACTAAAAAAAAAATAATAATAAAACAGATCTGTCGGTTTACTACAGGAAGGGTAACACAATCGCTTCAGGACCTTAGGGATTTTTCACTAGCCTCGGCAGTTATTCCATCTTTCTCGGTCCCCACGTTCGCAAGCAAATCTGACCCGCAGACTGCTCTCAACTTGTCAGTGATCTATTCTAGTGCACTTTAGAATTTTGTCAAAGCCCGAAGTCGAAGTTTTCTTTCACTCCCTTAACACACGTACCGACTCGTTGACCACGCCCGATCAACCTACTAAACCGACCAGACCACAACATAAAACAAGTGTCTCATACACTTTTCAACATACTCCGGAGTCTCTTGACCTCGCAGGGCCCGTCTCAACAACAACAACCACGTGGACCTTTTTATGCACGAAGCGCCACATGCACATGAAGTTCGACGACTTCCCTACTCTCACACTCGGAGTCGCACCTCCGCTATTTCTATGAAGTTCGACGACTTCCCTACTTCTACACTCGGAGTCGCACCTCCGCTATTCTCTAAAATCCTCGCAACCTTTTCACACAATCTGCGGCAATAAGCTGTGCAAGCGCAAAATCCTAACTCCACTCATACCATCACTAGTACCGCCAACGCTGATCTCACACCTCCATTCTCTTCATTCGCAAGCTCCGAGATCCCGGGAAAGTCGCGGTGGACTTAGCCCATCATCATTTTCTCAATCTGTTTTACCCAAGAAAATCTAATTCAACTTCTCGAGTGGGATCTCAAAAGTCGAAACCGTTAATTCAACACCATGTATGTCTCGAGTGGGGTCCCAAAAGTCTAAACCGTCCTCTGCTACCATCTACTGATAGAGCGTTCCGTACTAATAATTTACCTGTATTTTGGACGCTCTTTAGGCCGATGAATCTTTTGACCAAGTGGGACTCTCTTCACCAGAGATCAATCAATTTAATCAGATCAATAATCAATAACGAACATAATCAATGCCTTGATCAACATAACACTTAACAATTAGTCCAGAATACATTTCGGCGAACCATGACCTTTCGATCATGAATAACCACACCAGTTTATTCAAAGTTAGTGAATTTATTTCCCTATATTAACAAAGCTAGCACAATATAGATGTGTCTCAACACCAAATGATAAACGTAAATGAACATTAATAGCTGTCCATAACGGCGAAACAGGTGCAATCTATGCAGCATTTGAATAACAAGGCATTCGATAATAGCAATGCAAATCACTAAAACTATAATCTGTAATGAGCTAATTGCATACATTGGTCAGCATAACAAGGTCTCAAATTGCATCGTGCAACAAAAGGAATCCTCATCTAACCTCAAATTAGCATCGGCATGTGGGACTTCATGCAAACACAATTTAGCAACATTAATTTGGAAAACTCCTAACTAGGGCTCTTATCAAAAATCAGCAGTTGGTTACCTAAAAGAAACACAATGCAATTGTACAATGTCCTTTCATATTTACCAATTTCAATCAGCATTCAAGGAAGTCTTCGTCTCACAGGTACCGTTTCTCGATCAGCATGGGACGGGGCAAAGGGGCAAGGTGGACGGGGCAATTTGCCTCACGGCGGCAAGATAAACTACTACTTCATGCAAAGGGACAAATCAAAGTTAAAGTCTCTAGGGTAAGAATCATTTAAAGTCTCTTTCTCTCGATTAGAGAAAGCATCAAAGTCTCTTTCAAAATGGCGTCGCAGCAAGATGGGCCATAATAGCTGCAAAATGGCTGGTAATGGCTGTAATAGCTGTAATGGCTACTTTCTTCTCGTGCACCTGGTTTAAATAGACAACAGTTCAAATCCAGTAGGGTCTTCCATTGGAGGGTTCATAGGTTGGCTTCAAATTGTCCAATCAAAAACAACAGTTCTCAAGCTTTTACTTAAGCATACATTATCCTTGGAGACGGGTACGCAAGTTGCAACATTTTATACCAATTAACTCACTTTCAGAGCTTCCATTGTCCGCACCTGCAGAATGACCTTGGAGCAAATAGAAAAATGCCAGGCTGGCACGAAACCTTAAGATAAGCATGTGAACGATCTCAGTGGAAAAGTACAGCTTCAAGCAGAAATACACGTTTATTAGCACATTGGAAAAATACGAGCATCTAAATCGTGAGACAAGACAACTAGGCCGAAGCCTCCATTAAAGTAATGCTAAGCTAAAACATTTCAAACAAGCAAATCATAGCACACGTTTACGATTATGTCAGATTAGTGCACTTCTAATACATCACGTTATATAAAGCACGCTTAAAAATGTTGGAAAACTACTCTGAGGGCACATTTTGTCCCCGTACAATCTTTATTAGTTCGATTAAAGTCACACTCGATTATTGCAGCACTACGTTTATGCGCTAATAAATGTAAAACCTTTATTTCTGCGTCATCACCACCAATAGGTTCAGGTTTACCAGGCTTCTCCTCAGTCCCAGGCTCGTGCTCAGTATTCGGCCAATGCCAGCAACCAGGCTCAGCAGCCAGCTGCCAATATGTTGGCTTTTGGCATGAGTCACGGTATCAATTCACAAGGCTATTCAGTCATGACCCTGCACTGAAACTGGCCGTTACTCCTCACTGTAGTGCCCTTCAGTGTTGGGGTGCCATCAGGGGTGTTTTTGATGGCTGATGGGTGGCTAAATTACTTCGGGATAAGTTACGAGCTGACGGAGCTCTCAGTAAATACGGCTAATCGCCCCCTCTCCCGGGGATTAGCAAATCCTGGGGGCCTCAAATATTCCAAAAATTCAGCTCATTATTTTAATCACAGAGTATCTGCTATTGTGAGGTTTGTCAAAAGAGCTCCATCCCACCTGATTTCCCTTGTATTCCAGATCTATAATACCCAGGGTGAGTGCCGCTCTGTACCGCATCGAATTGTGGGGCCATTTCACTTACTCTCTACTTGTTGTGTGCAAAAACAATATATTTAAATTTGAGGACATCCTGGATTACATCCACCCTACTCGGACACGTTCCTTTTTTCTGCAGTTTCAATATGGTGTCATACCCTTGTCCACATACATCCTCTTGGCACTCGGTGACTGACAGTTCGAACGTCTGTCTGGCCTGTTTCTCTGTAAACGAATCGTAGGAGCACTTTTTATTCTTCTGCACGGCATACTCCAGATCTAGATCTATGAGGATCACGCCAATATGTTGGTCCTTGGGTTGTTTAACCGCATCAACTCACTAAGAATATGCAAGAGCGACACTAGGGCGACTGTGGTGTTTGCAGTGGTCAAATTTATTATGTCGCATGGTTGATGCATCAGACATTTATAGCGCCTGCATAGACTTTACTGTTCCGTTGCAGCAATGGTTGCACACATTTATTCTTTATTGTCCGCTGATGGATTAGACAAACAGTCATTGCTAGAAGGTCGTTGTTGCTTCGAATTTTTAATATTTTCAGTAGTGTATTTTTATAGATTGTTATTCTTTTGCTGATTACATTTTACTCGCTGTCTATTTTTTTAACTTGAATTTGTATTTTGATTGTCTATGTTTTTACTTTTGTATCTGTCAATGAATTGCTAATCGAACTGACAATAAAAGATGAAGATCTGCCCACTCCCATCCTGTTGGAACTCCATTGGATCCACCTGCCAGCCCACATCATCTTCAAAATCATCTGCTTCATATACAAAGCCTAAGTAATCAAGCTAAACATGGTTTCAAAATGGTTGTCTCGTTTGCTTGTACTGTAAAAGAAAAAAACACTCATCCAAACAGGATAAAGAAGAACCCAAAAGGGCATGAAACGTTTTCAAAATTTTGCATAATTCAAAAATGCAAACTTAAACATGATTGTAACAAAACAATAACCTGGATAGATATTTGTCGGAGATATTATCTCTAAACATGGATAAAAAACTCAGACGAAAGAAAGCTCACATTGGCATTAAGTAATTGTAAACCCAAACTATAAGTTGTCCATAGGGTAGGGTAAGGAGTATTGCTAGTATTCATACAATGTTAGCCAAACAACACTATTTTTCATATTCATTGAGTACAAACTCAACAGATGGACCCAATGAATTCCTGGACTGAATCATCATAGGTAATGGAAGATTATTCCCACTGTCATACCATTTTCCCTAGCATACGGCCTAAGTGTAAACAGAATGCTTGATCATGCGCGAAAGTACTGTCATCACCGCCAGTTGAGGCTTCTGAAAGAAAACATGGGTAATTTGCCTTTAAAATCTGGGTCTTATGCGTAATAATGCGATACTCCGCCACAAATTCTATGCTAACGACTATTAGCTCCAGATTAGAGGCCAATACGGCTACATTAGTAGTATTCACTGCCATAGTAAATAGGTGCGGCCCAGGGGAAATACGTAACATACTTGGATTGTCTCATATATGCCCCAGGAAAGCTGTAAATAGAAGGCAAACAAAACTGTGGAGCACAGACAGCATCGTCTTTCAGCCCCTTCAATGTGCCAAATGCCAGCGACCTTCCGATTCACACAGACTGACGTTGTTGATTACTAATAGACATTTCTGCAGGTGATCATGAACCTGAAGCCCATCTTCACCAACACATCGTACAGATAGTGCCTCGAGACTCTGTCAAAAGCTTTCCCAGCACCTAAAAATAACCGCTAGGAGATCATCGTGAAGAACTGCCCAGTCCAGGAGCTAAAGAAAGAGGTCTTAAGGCAAGTCATGCTATACCTCAACATATAGCCATTCTGGTCTTGCATTGCAAAATGTTGAAGAACTGATAGAACTGTAAGGAATCTTAGCATGGACGTCATTTAGGGGTCACCGGGGGTCCCACCTGAGACCCCTGGCTTGCCCTTTGCGACTCCTGGCGTCGGGGTGGCACAATTAGTGCCAAAAACACAGTGATGGCTGCCATTACCAGCGTCAGTCTCCAGCCTCCTGTTCTGCTCATTTTGTATTATAATAATAGTGGTTAATAATATATCATCAACTATTAATGTAATAAAAAAAGTAGAGCAGCAGGATCTGGAACAGAGCCTTCACTGGCATCTTAGGTAAGTACATTAAAATACGTTTTAGTATATATTATTTGTGTGCATGTGTGTGAGAGAGAATTTAGGTGATAACAAGTATGGGTGAGCATGTATGTTAAAATGTCGGATAGTACATATGTGTGAAAGTGAGTGAGGAAATATAGGTGAGTGAGCAAGAGAGTGCAAATGAGTGAGTCAAGGTGAGAGTAAGTGCATGTATTGTGATGTCATAAAGGTTAAGGTCATGTGACATCATGTCCTGTGAAATCATTAAGGTCGAAGGATGTATGATGTTATTTCTGCTACCCCTAGCATTTTGGTGAATCGACACCCATAAATCTTAGAAGTAATATTATTGTCAATGTTCAAAAGCGAAATTTAGGAATAGGAGGCCCACTGCCTAATTACCTTTACATTATCAATAATGCAGTCTTCCTTAAAGTTTCGACATCCCGAAGGAGTAATATGTTTTAAAAAGTAAAAAAATGATTTTGAACTGCCCAGGCAGACTAGGCCAGTAAACTGTCAGAGAATATGTGAGCATTCAACGGCAGAGCCTATGCTGCCACAGTGTGGGTGCAAAGCCTTTCAACAGGCTGCTCTCTTCCTCATTCCCTTTGAAAGGTGACAGTCAGTGGTCTAACAAAAGCCCCCGCAGCCACTTCGATGCGGGGACCCCAGAGTGCCAGGGGGCCCCCTCAGCACAGTACGCTTTGCACTGGCGGCATGCCTCTGACTGGGCACAGGAGGAAGAACCCCCTACAAGTACTTTGTAACCCCCCCCCCAAATTCTGTTACTCCACTGGTGACAGTTGCACCACCCTGGCTTGAATCACGCATGTTTTTACTATTGTTAAATGGCACTGATTGTGATGCATGTGTCTGGCAAACGCCAGTGCGGAATCCCAGTTGTGACACTACGAATTACATAAGAACAATCTTTCTGATTCAGGCAGAGGTGACCAGGAAGCTAAAAGAAAGCTGGGTTGGGGTCTCTTTGCCCCATGGCTCCACCCTGGTTCCATCACTGAGTCATTTTATAGGATGCAAACATTCATGGAACATGGTGATTGACATACGGTATTTTGAGCTGCCTCATTCATAAACAAGATTGTATATTATAATTGTTTGACTCAAGTTTAAAGTAAAATGTAAAAAATACTATATACAAAAATCACGAAGTCAGGGTTGATGGAGCGTGGTTTGTTGTTTCTTTCTCTTATATCTGCATCCTTAGATATACACTTACACAGTCTGCAATTCTCTTTTTTTCTCACTGTAATTCAATCACCCTCATTCTAACTTGTAGTCACTATCTTTGCTCTCACTTTCACTCACTCCTACAAGTTGTCTTTCTCATTCCCTCTTTTCGCTTTAATTAACTTATTCAGAATTTGACACCCATTCACTCTCTCTTAACCACAATCCACCACACCAGGCACAGCCTGTCCTAAAGCCCCCCCACACTTTTGTGCAACATGAAGAGCATCTACCAGGCTGAGGAAAGTGCGAGTCTGACAGACACTCTACATGTTCAGGTGAGTCAGCCAGGCGCTGTACATGCGCTAAATGCACAGGTGCCTGGCTGCCTGAGCTGCACCTTGCTGGACTGAAGACTTCACTGCCCCGTGGGTGTGACCTCCTCAGCACAGCTGCAAAGTCCTCCTCCTCATGACAAGAGGGCACTTCACTGATAGATTCGGACCTGGGCACTTCACTTTTAGACCCTGAAGTGCCCATACAGAGTGTCCATCAGTGACCCCATCCCACTCTGTGATTAGTAAGGGACTACTGCCTCCTCTCATTGGCAGACCAATGACAGGAAGTGGCAATTCCAACCCTCTTGGACCCTTGGAGGCTTACCTCCGCCACCCGAGATCTCTACTGTGGCCCAGTAAAGTTTTCTTTTTTTTTGTATTTTGTGCATACAAACGTGTATATGTATAAATATTTGTGTATTACTGTGTGCATGTTGTAAATGGGTGTGTGCATGTGTATGTGCTTGTGAATGGTGGGTGTATGTGTGTCTGCTGGTGAATGTATGGGTGTGAGTGAATTAGCATGTAGATGGGTGAGAGTGAGTAAGTATGTGTGTGTGTGGCCCGCCTAGCCCCGTCTGCTCAAATTACTGCCCTCCACTGCATCACACATCCTATTTTATTTTTGTACCAGAATATTGACAGTATGAGCCTGTCAATCATTAAAAGTTGAAAACCTGCAGCCAGGAAATGCCAGAGGGCGCGCCCAGCAACCTTTACCCATCCGTGGGTACGAGGCTAAAGATTCCCATGGATTCAAGATGTGCACATCCCAGTTGAGGCTTGCATTTGAAAAGCAGCACATCTCTGCAGAGATTAATACGTAGCAAAAAGCACTAAAGCAACTATTCATTTAATCCTACAAAATTCACACAGGTGTTCTAAAAATCCCAGAAGAGCTCTTATTATTATTCCTAATACGAGAAGATTATATAGGATGGGAAATGTAGAAGTGGGATGTTGAAGTTTCTAAGGATTTTGCTGATGTTATCAAATCACAATAGGGACAGTAGAACTTTCATTAACCACAGCAGCTCTAACCTTTTCATCATTCATAGTTCATTATCGTTAGTATCGAGTGTGGGTGGTTTGCAGAAGCTTTTGCTGTTTTAATGGCACTCTTTTTGTTGATTTTGTAATTTTCTCAGTATTTCTCTTTATTTAAAGTCTCAAAAGGAACGGCATTGTATTACACAAAAGCTGAAAAAGAATGCCACGTTTCCTCCGGTTTCGGAGCATCATTTCTTGAGTCTCCATAAATAAATAAAGTGACGGCTCGTAATCTGTTTCATCCATTTGACAAACAGAATAAGCATTGGCAAAGCCAATAGGATGGTTGTGGCTGCCATTCCTTTGTATTTGTTTTTTGTAAAACATTATTGTTGGGTGAAATGACACGCTACCGCCAGCATAAAAAAACAATTGGCTAAAAGCAAAAATATTTCTTGTGTCTCATAAAATACACATCACCATAGTAGTTTCTGGAACTGAAGGGAACTAATTTGTGTGTACATGTCTTCCTTGTGAAAGAGCAAAATGCAGTCACTCTCAGTGAAGGTAGCCAATGGCTGAAGTGGGTTGACCCACAACCCCCTGCTGTGTGCTGTGGTGGGCAAAATAAAAATGTGAAGGATTCAACAGCAAGCTGAAGGATGAAGAGAGCCAACCGAATGCCCCAGAAGTAAGTATATTCTATATATATATAATTTTAGTAAAATTAAACGCCTTCGCTAATGCCAGATCTAATACACAAAGTATTATTGTGCACAAACAACTCCGATAAGCACTTCCCCATTTTCTTATTGTGCTTGTCACAGGGATTAAACATATATATATATATATATATATATATATATATATATATATATATGGATTAAAAGTTTACTTTGATTGTTTTATACTTATTTAAAACCATAACAATTAAAAACAAAAGTTAAAAATGTTACTATAAAACCACGCATCAACCTCATCACAAGTGAACAAGACAGGCCATGCGTCCACTGATGCAAAGTGTTTTGATGACTGCATAATTGCTGGATCTTCCTTCATCGGTGATCAATCGTATTAAACTACAATTCAGCCAGAATTCATTCTACTACATTCCAGGGACACAAATAATCAAATCAAGGCAAACAGTGCTTATGTCTGCAGAGCCGCAAGGGTGAACCACATAAATCGATCTATGATAACCGAGAAGACTGCATACTGGTGAGTAAAGTTGGGAACATACAATGGATTGTACTCAGCCGCTGCTGGCTTGTATTTATGGCAGGGGAGCGGGTGGGCGGAGGTGCCTGGGGGGTACAATAATATTAATAATAAAAAAAAAAGAAAAGGCACTTTCCTGATGCCGTTTTCCTCTCCCCATGGCGTCCTCCTCTCGTCGTGCTTCTGGAAGCTCAAATGCAGCGGCGGGGACCAGGAAACAGCACTAACAAATCCTTACGCTGCTTTCATACTGCAAAACAGCGTCTGGATTGGTGGGAGCAGCCTCTCTCGCCTATACTTTCTCTAAACCCATCTGTCTTAAGAAAGCTAGGTTAGAGATCTTTAAAGTGCACGTCAGGTTGGCCATCGCAAGATGGCCGGCAAAAGGGACATGATTAATTTAAACTAAAGTGCACAGCTCCTTGCTGCTGTCACTCAGCAGCAGTGGCCCTGCTCCGCCCCGGTTCAAGACGGGGTGCTCTCGTGGACGGGCCGCCCGATTGTACTTCTATACAGTCTCAGTACTGGTAAAGCAAAATAAAATTTAAAATGTTCGGAAAGTAAAAAGAGACTTAGAGCGCCCTGGTGTTTGTGATGCATGGAGACCTAGGGCGTGATTACAACTTTGGAGGAGGTGTTAATCCAGCCCAAAAGTGATGGTAAAGTGACGGATATACCACCAGCCGTATTACGAGTCCATTATATCCTATGGAACTCGGAATACGGCTGGTGGTATATCCGTCACATTTGGGATGGATTAACACCTCCTTCAAAGTTGTAATCAGGCCCCTAGTCTGTTGCACTTCTGCCCAGAAGTCAATCAGCAACCAACATGCAGAACCACTCAATGGTGTCCTCGCTAGGATGCAGGTGAGAGGATAAGGTGCATAATCGGGAGGGATCCGATTGCGTGGTTGTGCTTGAAATAAAATAAATTCCATCATCAGCTGTCAGAAAGCCCCATTAGCTGCCCGGAAGACTCAGATATTTATATATACGAGAAAAGAACGGCAAGAGGCCGTTTGTAGTCAAAGCCTCATCTGATTCATTTATTAGATAGAATTAATAAGAAATACATCACATTATTGCCACAGAGTCTCGATAGCCGGTATTTACAGCTACAGCTATGCTTAAATAATTTTTTTTTTAACTTTACAAAATCATTCCACTTTAAAAATTATTCAAAAACATTATAATTCAGATCCTCTGACATCAGTCAGGCAATGCTCAGAAAAAATAATTATTAGGAAATTGATCAGAGGCTTCAGTTTTGCGTCCATTCTCTATAAACATTTCCCATGAAAAACTGTATGCAGACGATGTTAGTTTTCGTAAAGCCTCCTTCCTTGGTGTAAAAGTGTACTATACTAAAAAGAGTGTAAGCTAATATTTCATGCATTTAATTTAAAAAGGGACTGAGTAAAAGGACACGTATTTTTGTATTGGCTCACAGTACTCCAGCATCTGCTTGGATTGGCAGCTCCTTCTAGGCATGAAACTGTACAGCGAGTCAGTGCCCATCTAGAGCCTAATAAATAGTTTTTTTCATAGTTGGTGAATTCATTTGGACCTAATCCTTCTCTCGTCCAATTATAGCTGCACGGTTTAGGATGCTTAAAACATCTTAAGAATTATTCTGCAAAATTTGCGTGTGTTTGCAGCAGATTCAAAGACAGGTTTTTTTCTAAAGTATTTCCACCTGTGTGTAAGATATTTAGGCCCTTGTTTTAACATTGGCGGTAAAAGCCACCTACCGCCGCTGCAACGGCCGCCAAAAGGCCGTTGCAGCGGCTACCATGCGTTTACCAAATTATGACCAATAGTTGCATTTTCGCCACAAGAAGGCAGAAATCCGGCTTTGACCATACTCGCGGATGGTGGTAAGGTGGCGCTGCTACCACTAGCAGAGCCTTGCCAGTAGACTGCTGTCAGCCATATCATGACACATAATACGGCCTGGCGGTGTTCTGCTGGCGGGCGCTACTGGCGGTAGCAGCGCCCGTCCCGTTCCCTGCCGGAAGACCCCCTGGATGCAGGTAAGTTGGGCCTCCGACAGGGGAGGGGGTGAGGGGTGTTGTGTGTGTGTGTGGGGTTGTGTGCAAGTATGTGTGAGTGTGTGTGAATGCGACTGTGTGTGTAGTGTTGTGTGCGTGGGTGTATGCATGTGTGAGAATGTGTGTGCAAATGGAAATGTGAATGCGTGTCTGCGTGTTGGTGTGAATGTGTGTACGGATGAGTGCGAGAATGAATGGATGCATGCATGAATGAATGCGTGTATGCCAGTGTGAGTGAGTGTGTGTATGCGTGGTGAGTGTCTGCGAGTGTGCATGAATGGGGGGGTGGAGTGGGTGTGGGGCCGTCTAGGGAGTGTTTAGGGGGGTGGGTGAGCCTCCTACCAGTGACAGGGAAGGAAGGAATAACCTGTCACTGGTAGGGCCTACCGCCATGGTTTCGCAACGCCAAGAAAACTATGCGGTAGGCAGGCTCATAATGCCGCCGGCGGTACAATAGCGGTAGCTGGGCTGGAGATTGTTATCTCCGGCCCAGCGGCTGCTACCACCATGGCAGTAGGAATGGTACTACCGCCACATTATCGCCTACCCCCTTAGTGTGCACTGGATGCATGTGCACGGATATGAAAGTTGTTGAATTACTATCTTTACCTGGTATAATTGTTCCTCTTATCAAAACTGGTTGTATATAAATTTTCCCTTCCTCTACACTTTGTTCAAGTACTGGACCACTGCATCACCTCCCTACATAATTTACAGTAATTCTTATTGGGATTACCTGAGCTGATCAGGTTTCTAGGAGAAGCGCATGCGTAGCTGTCTGTCTTTGACCACATATTTACTATTTTGGGAGCAGTAACCTAACGGCTTCTGTACATAACACACACACGCTTACGTAAATTACACTTAGATGTGTGAATTACATGTTTGGGATGGCACATGCAGACTTTTAAACTTTTTCCATAAGTTTGTAGACTTAACATCTGGAAAATACTTTTTGATTCATCCTATTCATCATAAAAGATCTGTTCCACAAGGATTTTACTACACTGAAAGTAATTGCGGGTGTGCAAAAAAGTACTACTAGTATAGTTAATTTCACATCCTAATTGACAAAATAAAGTTTTGTGGAATTTCTCGCTCATAAAATGCACTCATGACTGTGGGCAGTCTACCAGTATGGCATAATTTTTAACATCATAACTGTTGTGTCGGGGCAAGAAAAAAACTTTACAGTATGAAAATACATGTAAATCGACCCCTGTAGTTGTTAAAAGTAAGTGCCTATCTATGCTGGCTAATGAAAAAGAACGCCATATTATTTTATGGGGTTGTAAATTAATGTATTTATCCAATGGGAAAACATTTTTGTCAGTGCAGAAAATCCAAAAAACAAAGTTACATGTGCAAATACATATTTTAACATAATTTAGTGATGCCTCCTGTAGTACCGATGGGGCTAGTAATACTAGTTACCAACCAGTCTGGAATCTAAACTGTGATGTGTTGTGAGAATCCGAAATCTCTGTGTGAAACACTGTGGAAAACCATACTAGAGTTGGTGCAGAAGCATCAATTCCAACGTGATATTCGCCCAAATCACATAATCCTCCGTTGTTTCCCTGCGCATGAAATTAGCGGTAATTCAAGAGTCGGTAATAATGCAGGGCACTTGTGGTGAGGCCCTTAATGTGGCAAATGCGCCAGATTGTAGAATACTGTATAGGGCTTGATTACAACTTTGGCAGAGGGGATTACTCCGTCCCAAATGGCCTCACCACAAGTACAAATTGATTTTGTATGCCATATTTTTTTAGAGAACCCACTACTGTCTTCTACATATAGAAGAATTAAAAATAAATTAATCTCAGCTTCCATCTCAGCAGTGCCTCTGCGCTTGCCAAATGTTGTGACTTTTCAGGCCTCTTTGGATATTTTCAGTCAGCCCACTGCCAGCCGGTTAGAAGTGCTTCTGCCACGGAAGTCTGTGGATAAATGTGCAGCTTTCAGCAAACAAACTGGCTCAGACCACAGAACCGCTAATTATACATTCCAGAAGATAAAATGTATTTGCAGACGCATCCTTTTCTTTCCTTAATCACACAAAGGGCAAACACTCAAAATAAACTACTCGTCCCACATGGGACGCAATAAATAGGAGGCCTGGTAAGGCCAACCATTCTGGTTTCCTTTTTGCTGTCAGTTCAGCCTCTTCAATTCATAACTTTATTTCGATCTAAACATAGATCATAAAAGTACAGACATTTACAATCCTTAAAGATATATCCAAAAGTTGACATTCTTACCAAATGTAATAACAACCCCACCCGGATAATCAACACAATTTATACAAAAAGTTCAGAAATGTTTAAAAACATTGATAAAACAATGAGATTAAAATAGATTAAAAGGCACATTTGGGATTCACAAAATAACATGCTCGCTCGTGTAGTAGATAAAAACCAGGCCTGTTCAAGTAGATTTTACACAACTACCAGACTAAACTCTGCCCCCTAAAAAGGTACAGGGAGACCTTGGCCATATAAAGTGTCAGAGCAGTTACAATAAAAAAGAAAGTAGGGGTGCGTAATTCATAAGGGATGGGTAATTACATAATGCAAGGCAATAACGTACGGCAGCAATTAGCCTTAGGCCCCAAGATGGCTTCCAAAAAGTACATTCCCTTTTGTCAACACTAACTATCAGAGGACTAACAAGGGACCAAGGGCGAGCACTAGGTTACTCCATTAATGCTTCTT
Source organism: Pleurodeles waltl (assembly GCF_031143425.1). Taxonomy (NCBI): domain Eukaryota; kingdom Metazoa; phylum Chordata; class Amphibia; order Caudata; family Salamandridae; genus Pleurodeles; species Pleurodeles waltl. Next base: position 179,024,244 of record NC_090437.1, read on the forward strand.
CTGGGCTGCTCTAGCATCATTTACGTGAACACAACTTGGACCACCAAATCCACGCTGCCTGGAGGTACCTTGAGACTGCAAAAAAACACCAGCCTCGAGGTGTCAGTTCTTTAAATTCTGGTGGCCACAAGGTAACTCCTAATACCCAGGGACCTGCACAACAGCAGTAGCCATCTTTTTCTCTGGAAGGCATAAGCTGGGCAAAAGAATAAGAAATTAGGTAATTCTTCGAAAGGGCCCTTGAACACTGGGCGCTCACTATGCTTATATTTCACGTTTGCCCACTTTGCGCAGCCGGCCATAATGGGCCAGACTTGCACCTGAACTGTAAAAATTATTTCCTAGCTAGCAGAGGAGTGATCTCATCGATCGAATCCTCAAAGCTCAGAGTCACATTGAACTCCAAAAAGACCAGGGTCAAAGTCCCTCTACTACTACCCGTTGATTTTTCATATACATCCTGCTTCTAAGCTGATTAAATCATAATTTTGGAGCCAGGAGAGAGATCCTTTGGTGCTGCCCTATAATTTTTCAATCTCAACTTCCTAAACTAGGACCTAATATACATGAGCCAAGGTATACACTGGCTACCAGAGTGGGCTAGTAGATCGTTAAGGGCGTCCAAAGCCTGTGCCAGTACAATAGAGGTCTCAGTGCAACTTTCCAAGAGATTTTCTTAAGTACCAGGTCAAAACACAGCAGAACAAGCAGCGTGCTTTGGAAGCTCAAATAACTGCCTAATAAAACTATGCTCTGTCTGGGATATAATACTACAGTTACCATGACCCCATAGCTCTGCCCCATTTAGAGCTGCCCCCAGAGCCTTTATATGATAAACTTCAATCCCTAACTTTCTTTTTCAAAACTAGATGAGTAGTGTATTAGGGAGCAGTCAGCTTTTTGGACCAGCATAGACCCGTCTAGGCTAGGTGTTAACCTTAGCCCCAAATAATCTAAGTTAGTTACCTGCTCTATTGGCTCCACATCAATGGATATTTTATATTTATAATGTTTTGCTCTGGAAGATATAAAGACCATAAATTGTGTCTTCGCCTTGTTGAGTTCTACACTCCACTCACTGCAAAAAGTACTAAAATCACCTAACAACTGCTGCAGACCCTTTAATGATTTAGAAATTAGGAGAGTGTCATCCGCATGAAGCAGAGCCGGCACTCTTCTATCCCCCACCGAGGGAGCATCACAGCCATCCCTGTCCCGCCTTCTCACAAGATCATTAATAAAGACGAAGAACAAAGTTGATGCCAATATACACCCTTGCCTAACTCCCTGCTGGACACTTATTGGTTGGGTAAGCTCTCCCTTTTTCCCCCATCTAACCCTGGCAATATTTTCTTCGTGAAGCTGCATCAAAATTTTTAATAGGTTGGGCGGGATGCCCATTCTATCCAATATTGTCCAATGCATTACCCTGGGATCTTGTTCAAACACTTCATGTAGGTCGACAAAGGCGACAAAGAGTCGTCCCTTGTTTACCATCACAGTCTTCCAAAAAAGCAATTGAAGCTGAAAATCTGATCTACTGAACTAATTTCACTTCTGAATCCTGCCTGGAACTCTGAGAGCACATTACTTGGTGTAATCCAATCTAAGAGGTGTTTCAAGATTTGTTTATAGAAAATCTTCTGGGAGGCGTGTAATAAGCTGATTGGCGTATAATTGCTTGGGATGCTATGCTCACCCTTTTTATAGATTAGGATGACTTCTGCCATGTGCCACGATACAGGAATCTGCATACCAATTAAAATGGCTTTAGATAAATGATTCATGTAGAGACCCCAAACATCCAGATATAATTTGAAGAGGAAATTTGGGATCCGGTCAGGACCTGGTGCCTTCCCTAATACCACAGAGCTAATGACCGCCTCAGTCACCCTCAAGGATACCTCAATATGACATGGGTACCTGAGGTTTACGTCCAGCTCGGGGTGCACGTCAGTCCGCACCACAGCATCCATACAAGAGTATAAGTTACTGAGGTGAGTTACTCAATCTTGGGGTTGGACAAAATACCCCACAGATTTCTTACCACCATTCGATCCAAAGCAAAGTTGTCCCAATATTTGACATTGTCCTTAATTGATAATGCATAGGACAGCTCATTCCAGAGTGAATTCTCCCATTCCTTCATAGCCTTTTCCAGTTCTCTCTTGTAAGCAGTTCTGCATGTCACAAGCGTTGCTTTGTCTTGGCTGCTAACAATAGTTGAGTTATTGCAACCCTGCATGCTTTTATATACCAGGGAAATTCATTCTGGGTCTTATGTACATACTTAGTATCCTGCACAAATATCTCTCTTATATTATCAAAGAAAGGCTTGTGAGATTTTGCCAAAAATGACCCTTTCTCCTCCGGGGCAAGATTGTTCAATATCTCTCCCTTTTCTTCAGCCGTGGAATTTACTACCTCCACAACTTCCGGGTGCTTTCCAACCCGACCCCATTGATAGTGTTCCCATTATCAGAGAGTTCAACTGCTCCTGTATGAGCATAGCCTTGTGCAAGCGGAGTATTAGCAAGGGAGCCCAACAAGGTCATTATGGTCGCTATCCTCCCTTTCCATAACCACATGGTACTCAATAACCAACCAGCTCTTTAAAATGATTAAAAAATAATCAATACGGCTGGTGTTCCCTGGCCTAGCGAAGGTATACTTGTCTTCAATGTCCTAGACGGTCTGCCCATTTGTGGCTCTTAAATCAAAATTAAGTGATAGTGCAAATATCTGTGCTGCCCTCGTGGACCATTTAACAGGCAGAAGGTCTACAGGTGGAATTCCCCATTCTTTATCTATCTCAGGAAATAGGTCAGGGTCCAATGAGATGAGTGGTTCAAAGTTGGTATTCAAGTCGCCTGCTACAATAAGCTCCCCATCATCCCTGTACTCATTTAGAAAGTCCTCCATGATACTAATCACCTGTGTTCCTTCATTCCTCCCACTAACTCGATTATAAACAATTATCAACACCAGGGATTTACCACTGTTATAATCTGCTCTAATTGCCAGCACACCCTGGGAATTGACCGATAGAGTCCTAACAGAGAATTGAAGATCTGTCTTCACCCATATTGCCAAACCCCCCTTGGCCAACCACTCGAGGAAAGTGGCAGGTATTAAAGGAGATATAACCATTCCTAGTGATGGGCAACATACTCCCATGTCTCTTGGAAGAGACAAATCAAAATCTTCTATAAACTGCCCTAGTCCAGGTCCCCCAATTTAGCATTTGATCTTTAATGCGCTCACGGCATATTATCTGACTGCCCATGAGGAATCCCTCCTCCCTGTCCAATGTGTTCTTTCCTGCCCACCACGAGACATCATATGCCCATCTCTGCTACTATTTGACCTGACAGTAGATGTTGTTGCCTTCACAATATTGTACCCTGCTTGCGCGGCTATGAAACATATACTTTCCAAGGTCTCCTCCTTGCCAGCTCCAGACCTATTCACGGGGCTACTTATAGGGCTAAATTCTGCAAAGGAATCATTCAATAAATCAATATCTCCCAGACCACTATATCCGGCTTGATTGTATGAGCTGCTTCTAAAAGTGTACTGCATGCCACAATCACCCCTGTAAATTACTCTGAATCTGGGTGGCAGCATTACTGATCCTATGACAATTCATAGACAATAGCCCATCAACCAAGCCACAATCGCTCACAAACACTCCTACCACATCATCAATCTGTCTAGGGGTCTCAATGCATTATACTGCTTGGATATTATTCCTAATAATCTAAAAGCACCCCTTCATATGCCTGAGCCAATCGGTGACTTTATTGGCCAAGGAATCATGATCTTCCTAGCACCTTGGGGGCACCTTTGGAGCTTTCATCAGGAAACCCTGGCCTGATTAGGAATAGGTTGCTGCACATCCTCCAAACTTCTGTGCTGGAAAAGGGGATGCATGGGTGATACAGAAATACAATTGTTTGGAATAATGCATAGGATCATGCTTTCCGAAGTCACAGGGGTCCTCCCTCCTTACCACCCCACCCCATTCCAAGTTTTGTTAGGAGCCCCAGCCCCTATCACTACTCTCCCCTAATATTCCCCCTTCCATACCCAGCCCTCTTAGAATTCCTTGTTTCCAAGGAACTGATGTCAGCTGAGCCTGTAGCTGATTGTACTGTCTGGCTGTAGGGAGCAGGAGCTAGTTGGGGTGGAGGGTCTATCTTAGCCCGAGTTAGGAGTGTAGATTGAAAATCCAGGTGTTGGTACATTTGCTGTGCACCAAGAAGCTTGTTAGCTGAATTACCTGGATCTACCAGAACTAGGGCAGACATAGCACTCGTATGATCTTCTTTTGGAGTCTTAATCTAATTAATTTTTCCTTCAAAGCCCCCACCTCATCCCTAAGCCACTCATTCATCCCCAGTAATCTTGTTATATCAGTGGGAACCCTAGTTGGATCAGTAACAGAAAGCCCCACCTCTTTATTAATGCAATCACTGTCCTGAGGGCATAAAACAGCAAATCTATTTTCACATATTAAATCTGGGTTCACTGCAGTCACTGTTTCTCACCTAATAAATGGTCAATGTCACTAGCAAAATGGCCCAAGGCCAGGGAGCGATCATCAGACATTAAAGGTGGCCCTTTTTCTTCGTAAACATAACTTGAACTCTCTTCTTGGCTCTTTTTCCTTGAATGGGCATGCCTGGGAATTGGGTGATATGGCAGAATCCTGCTCAATTAGGGAGTTTAATATCTCTTCTACTTCTTCTATAATGTCATCAATTCTGTCCATAACACAGTTTTCCCCTGCCACTCTGGGGCCATTTTAGGTTGAGCGCGGCTTTTGGCCTGTTGTTAGTAGTGTGGATTTTAACCACGCCCATCTCACGCCCGTCACTTTCACTTGTTTGTGGGCTTGCCTTTCAAAAATCCCTTGATGTCATTGGGAAATGCTTTACGTTTGTCCTACCTAGAGGCTGCTTTGTTAACACCTTGGGGACCAAACCTGTTACATGGATAATTACATGATTGCCGATATGCTTTACTGTGAGCTTACTACTTTTTATTTACTTCGTCTCTCCCTTTTGCGCTCCATGGAGCTTTCAAGTCTTACGCAGCACAAACTCAATCTGCAGTATTGGAGTCCTTTGCATGACTACCAGTTACTTCAGATTGTTTCTCTTTCACGCTCCATGGTGCTTTCAAGTCTTACACAGCGCAAACTAAATCAGCACTATTGGAGTGATTTGCATGACTACCCGTTACTTCACATTGTTTATCCTTCGCGCTCCATGGCGTTTGAAGTCTTACACAGCGTGAACTCGATCGGCAGTATTGGAGTGATTTGCATGACTACCAGTTACTTCACATTGTTTCGTCTGTTCTTCTGGGGCCTTAGGACTGTTGGTCTTTAATGTTTTAAAGCACCCAATGCAGACGCTAGAACTCTGGTGCAGCGGGGAAGGTTAATGTTCTTTATAGTGCTTGGGCAACACAGGTGAGCACAGTAGCCAAGTACTGCCTCCGAGGGCCCTAGGAATGTTGACTCTTTGAAGTTTTAAAGCAGTCGTTGCGGATGCTGGAATTTCCTCACAGCAGGGAACATTATTGCGCTTTCTAGCACTTGGGCAACACAGGTAAGCAGAGCAGCCAAGGACCACCTCCTGGGGCCCTGGGAATGTTGGTCTTTGAAGTTTTAAAGCACCCGATACAGACATTGGAACTCCCACTCAGCGGGGAACGTTAATGCTCTTTATAGAACTTGAGCAACACAGGTGAGCAGAGTAGCCAAGGACCGCCTCCTGGGCCCTTGAAATGATGGTCTTTGAAGTTTTAAAGCACCATATGCAGATGCTGGAATCCCCGCACAGCGGGAAAAGTTAATGTGCTTTATAGCGCTTGGGCAACACAGGTGAGCAGAGCAGCTAAGGACCGCCTCCTGGGACCCTGGAAATGTTGGTATTTGACGTTTTAAAGCACCCGAAGAAGACACTGGGACTCAGACTCTTCAATAACACACCATCCTTGTTTCTCTTTAAGTATTTCCTCAAGTTAACTTCTCCATAAGTCCAAATACAGTATCTTAGGTATTTATGTTGTGACACGCTGCACTGATTACCATGCCCCAATATAGGATGGCACTTCATGGATAATGAAGTATTTAATATTTATGCCTCATATGCATATGCAGATGCAATCCCTGGTTACCCCTAAATGATGTCCATGAATAGAAGGTGTTTGACTGGCAAAAACGTGCCTAGCAGGACAGACATAATTGCAAAGTTTCATTTTCTATATTTAGCTCTTTTATTTTATTTTACCAAGTCTTCTTTTCTAACTTTGCACTCATGTTTTGTTTTATTTTTGCTTGTGGGCATCTGTTCTCAAAAGATGACAATTATCTTGTTCTAAACATTGCAAAGCAACGTTGTTTCTTTCATATGTGTAATTTGCGAAGTTGTGCTTTAACACATAATAGTGCAGTACACCCCAATCCACCCCAGTCTAATACAATTTGCCACACTCCAATTTATACCAGTTCAACCCACCTCACTCCACCCCAATCCACCCCACTCAATCCAATTGACCCCAGACCAATCCACCACAAACTAATCCAGCCCACTCCGAACCAAACCACTCACCCTAATCCACCCCAATTCACCACACTCCAATCCTCCCATCCCACCCCACTCTAATCTGCCCCATTCTATTTCAAAAAAGTCTACCCCACTCCAATCTAAAACAATTTGCCCCACTCCAATCTAAAACAATCTGCCCCAATCCAATCTGCCTCACTCCAGTCCAAAACAATCTGCACAAGTCCCATCCAAAACAATCTGCCCCATTCAAATCTGCCCCACTCCAATCCAAACAATCAACCTCACTCCAATCTGCCACAATCCAAAGCAATCTGCCCCACTCCAATCTGCCTGACTACAATACAAAAAAATCTGCCCACGCCAATCTGCCCCACTGCAATACAAAACAATCCACCCACTCCAATCTGCCCCACTGCAATCCAAAATAACCTGCCTCACTCGATCCTGCCCCACTCCAATCCAAAACAATTTGCCCCAATCCAGTCTAACCCACTTTAATCTGCCACACTCTACCTGCCCCACTCCAATCCCCCCACTCCAGTTCAGTCCACCTCACCCCAATCTAATCCATCCCACTCCATCCCATTTCACACCACTTCCAATTCACCCCACACCAATCCAACACAGCCCAATCCCATCTACCCCACTCCAATCCAATCCAATCCACCTCACACCTATCTAATTGACCACACCCCACCCCATTCCAATTCAGTCCACCACAATCCACCCCACTGCAATCCAATCCAATTTACCCAACTCCACTCCAGACCACCCCACACCAACCCAACCCACTCCAATCCAGTCCAACCCAATCCACCAAATCAAATACATTCCACCTCATTCCAGTCCACGCACTGCATTCCAAATGTGCATGGCCTTCTATTAACGTACACCTTAAAACAACATTAAAATTAACTGAAAAAGAAAAGGTTACAGGGATGTTATAGTTTGGTTGATGTTTACCCGTGCAAAACCAGAGAAATTCAGCAGTTATAGTTATACTTATAGTTATACTTATCTGAAGAAACTATTGCTCATGCTGGAAAATAACTTTAGGCAATGAGTTTTAGTTTCTTAAAATAAGTATAATTATATGTATAGCTATAACTGCTGAATTTCTATGGTTTTGTATTGGTAAAATGTCAACCCTGTAGCCTTTGGCTTTTTTGAATCTATATTTACACACACACACACACAACCCCCCCAGTCCATCTATGTGAATTCAAATATAATAAACATTTACTTACATGTATGCACTTACCTCATGACATTTTGTGGTCAGTATTTCAGTATTTAGGTAACACTATTTTGTCAGGACATTTTGTCTGCAATATCCTGGCGATGTACCTGCTTGGATACTGTCATGATGCACGGTTTGAATTCTTGCTCTCCTTTTGCTGGTCTCCATCTGGCTCAAACATCAAAGATAAACAAACCCCATTGTTCTCGACATGTTGATGGGTGAGGAGACCAACCATTGGCAAATAATTCTCATCAGTATATGGAAGGTTAGACCTGCTGCATAATCTGCTCACTCAAGAATGCTTTTTACGCTTTCTGGATGATTTCTCATTATTATCATGCCTGTATTCTGTCAACACTGTATCTGCTCAAATGTAGAACATTTTGAATTTGTAGCGATTTTGGTGTTCATTGAACAAGGAATTGAGCAAACAGATTGCATTTCTTTTTAATATGAAAAATCGGTGACATCTGTAGTTCAGGTGACAAGATCATAGATTAAGGTGTTCCCTTCACACCATGTAATTACGCACCTAGGCCCATATTTATACTTTTTTAGGGCCGCATTTGTGCCGCGTTTTGACGCAAAAACTGCACAAATTTACAATATGCAATTGTATTTTGCAAGTTTGCGCCGCTTTTGCGTCAAAGAAGGACGCAAATGCAGCGCTAAAAAAGTATAAATATGGGCCCTAGTTTCCACTCCTGTGCTTTTGTGTGTCAGGCTCATGTGTTATGAGGGCTGCTTTGCTTCCATTGAACTATCTAGACTGACACACCTGATCGGCAGTCTGTGACAGTGATGCCACGGAGCGCAGTAGACATCATCTTGTGAATGGGTCATAAGGTCACTTCTCGAATATGGCATGAATAGGTGCTGTTCCACTGTCCACATTTTCACAAAGGGAAACTCCTTTTGCATGGAGTATTCACATCTGAAAAGAGGAAATCTCGTTATGTCTGTGCATGTTCCCACAACGAAAGCAGGCAACAAGAACAAACGGTTCACGGGAAGAAGTGTTGAATATCTGTCAGTCATTGGGTATCTCTGTGGAGCAATAGCTGGGGGAAACATGTCACCCAGAGATATATGATCAGAACAAAGAAGAGACTAATTGCCTGCAGGAAAAAAACAGGCATTGGCAAAGCCAATAGGTCTCACCTATAGAAGAGCTATTGGCTTGATAATGTGTTTTTGTCATGTTGTGCACCAGTGTGCCTGCTGTTCAGCATGACTAAAAGTTAGTGTCATGGAGTGGAGTGAAGGGAGTTGTGTTGCAGGGTTGATTTGTTAGTGTAGAGTGTCAGAAAGTGGAGAAGGGGGAGTACAGTGTTGTACAGTTGAGTAGAGGGAAGTAGAGTTCAGTGGTTTGTGGAAGAGAGAGCTGTAGAGTGCAGTGTCATATAGTGGAGTGGAGTAGAGTGGGGTGGAATACTGTGGAGTGGGTTGTAGTAGATTGAGGTAGTCTGGTGGATTGGATTGGAGTAGAGTGGGGTGGATTGGAATGGGGTAGAGTGGGGTGGAGTGGGTCGTAATGGAGTGGATTGGAGTGGGTGGAGTGGATATGGTAGATTTGAGTGGGTGGATTGGAATGGGGTGAGGTAGATTAGAGTGGGGTGGATTGGAGGGGGGTTGATTAGATTGGATAGGGGTGGGTGGATTGAATCAGAGTGATAGGATGGGGTGGGGTGGATTGGATTGGAATTAGGTGTAATGGATTGGAATGGGGAGGTTTGGAGTGGGGTGAAATGGAGTGGGGTGAATGAAGTAGGATGGATTAGATTGTGGATTAGACTGAACTGGAGTGGGGTGTATTGGGTTGGACTGGAGTGGGGTGAATTGTCTTGATGTGGAATGGTTTGGATTGATTGGACTGGAGTGGGGTGTATTGTGCTAGAGTGGGATGGATTGGCGTAGAGTGGTGGATTAGAGTGGATGGACTGGATTAGAGTGGAAAATGGATTGGAGTGGGGTGGGCTGGATGGATTGGAGTGGGGTGGACTATACTGGAGTGGTGTTGATTGGACTGGGGTAGAGTGGAGTGGATTGGAGTAGATTGGGTTGGACTGTGTGGGATGGATTGGAATGGAGTGGATTGAAGTGGAGTGGACTGGATGGGTTAGAGTGGGGTGGATTGAAATGGGGTGGACTGGAATGGGGTGCATGGGATTGGAGTGGGGTGGATTGGACTGGGGTGGGGTGGATTAGATTGAGATGGATTTGATTAGGGTGGATGAGATTGGAGTGGGGTGGATTGGAATGGGGTGAAATGGAGGGGATGGATTGTACTGAAGTGGGATGGATTGGAATGGATTGGAGTGGGGTGAATTGGATTGAGTGGTGTGGATTAGATGGGATGGGATGGGATGGACTGGATTGGGGTGAGATGGACCAGAGTTGGGTGGACTGGATTGGATGCAACCAAACCCACGTTGTGCACCGTCTTTTGCCATGTGCAGGCTGGGATTGGATGCAGTGGGTAGTGACATTATTTTCCATTTTTTCTGGATCCGCAGATCCTTTGCAAGTTTACACTGGGGGCTGCACTGGATCCGCAGAAGACCCAAAAAAAACTATTTGGGCAATTTGTTGCCCATGAGGGGTCCCTAAGGGATACCCTGCCACCTAGGCCTCTCTCTAACTATCACACCTTGATTTTTTATATTTTGGGTGCCACCTGATGCACCTGTAACCTGTCTGTTTTTTTATGGCAGCGCTGGGAGCCCACTTACATGTTTCTGTGCCATTTTTTCTTGGTGGGTGCCATGGTCCTTTACTGAAAAACCACAACTTTTCAGTGCAAGGGGCTGCGGGGGGGGGGGAATGGGAAGGGAAAAAGATGAAAAAATTGCTCCCCCAAAGGCCACGTGTGGCTATGGTGTGTTGGCTGCAGGACAGGCCCTGTGGCCAAACCCTGCTGCACAAGGCTGAAGTCAATGTGTTGTAAGGGGTTGGAATAGCATAAGGTAATTAAATATTATGTAATGTTAAAAACACCCTAGAAATTTAGTGAATAAAAGAAGGTTCCAGGGACATTTTAGTTTGGAAATAGAATTAAAAAAACGTAGAAATTAACTAAAAAATAAAGGCTACAGGGATGTTATAGTTAGGTTCAGATTTTATATGCAGGAAACCATAACTATAACTTGCGCCCTTGCCATGCATTGCTACTTACCCCACATATTACATCAGTAATGACATCTTCTATGACATCATTCATAATATAACTGCAACATTTGCAAAAAAATTATTTATGAGAAAACTGTGCATGGTGACGGTGTGAGTTATAGTTACCTTAGTGCACAAGTCATAGTTTTTTTTAGATTAGTAGAACTATAACTGTTGCATTTAAAATTCTGATGCTTTTGTTTTTAAAATCAGAACCTAACTATAACGTACCTATAACCTTAGGTTTTTTGGGGGAAAACGATTATATATACATAATATCTCTCTCTCTCTCTCTCTCTCTCTCTCTATATATATTTATATATACATATATATACATACACACATACATCCGCAAGTCCTGTAACTCCTAATACGTCCAAAAAGGACCAGGTGCAGACTCCATTAGCGCTTTCCAAATGTGATTCATTGCGTGTTTAGACTCTTTCCACCATTCCACCATAACACGTTTTGTCTGAATCCTTCGGCCTTTTTCACATTTGCTTGTCACCATTTTGCTCCCCATTTATAGTGCACACGTGATTCCACAAACTAACAAATTACTATGACAACAATCAATTAGTTCCAACGCATACTTGTAATTTCAATACATTTTTTCAATATTAATATTTGAAAATCAAACTTTAGCACAAATATCTAGCAGCACTTCATGCATGTTCTTTTTAATTCTCGCCTTTGTAAATTGACGCTAATGGGTACATTGTGCATGCAAATTATCATATCGCTATCCTTAATTTGTTATTGCAAATTTTGCTATTTATTAAACCACATCCAAAACAGATTCAATGCATTTCAATGCCTACTGGACTCACAATCTGTGTGTAAAATAGTGCTACCTACATATCTAAGTTTACATCCATATGTCAGCACATATACCGCATGTTTGGTCTTACAGTCTTGTGCCCCGGAAACTTTCAAAGGGTTTTCTTGAAATGGAGTCATGTACTCTTAGGTGTTGACTCCACAACAGGCCTTGCATTTGCTGCCTTTGGTTTGCGGAAGCCAGGTCTTCTGTTCACACATTTTGGGGTTGCTCTTTACTAGGGTATTTTTCATTGAATAAGTTCTCCTGAAGGTGATAGAAGGAGTTCTGGGAATTAATGAGCCTGTGACTGGATCCTCTTTTATAAAATGCCAGTGTTTACGAATAAAGCCTCTTAGGATCTCATCTTCTTTACTGTATGTTGTTATTAATAGTGTGGTTGGATTTATTTTTTGACTTGCTGATTTTATTAGAAAAACATAGTAATTCCCTACCCTCCTGATTAACTATTCCAACGATTCTCGCTAAAGAATCTCTCGAGTATCCCCGGTCTCTAAACCGAGCTATTGATTCATGCTGACAAATTTGTAGGTATTCATTACGAAGTCAGTTTCTCCTCAATCCTAGCATGTCTCCATAGGGGATACTGGCTTAGAGGTGCTTAGGATGGAAGCTGGCTATGTGCAAAGCTGTGTTGCCCGCTGTGTCTTTCCTGTTGAACATGGTTTCTATTCTGTTGTCATTGATACATCCAGAACAATACATTTCAGTGTTACTGATGGTGCCCGTAAACTGTAAATTCAATGCATGCACATACACACACGCATGCACGTCTTTGTGTGTGTGTCTATATATGTATCTATCATAAAAAAACAAAGGCTAAAGTGACTTTATTGTTAGGTGAAGATGGCAGTTAAAATGTAACGTTTTAAATGAAAAAACACTGAAATTCACCAATTATGTAATTTCGGTTGCAATCAGTGAAGTTATCCATAATGTCATGAGTGTTGAAATATGTGAGGTTATAAGTAGTGCATGGTGAGGTTTTGACTTAGAGTTCTTGAGTTTCGTGAAGTTTCATCAAAAAGCACGAAAGTTATTAGCAAACCGAAAAATAAATGTTCTATGGCAACATGGTCCAAACTAGAAAAACCCTGTGGCGACTGCCACATATCTATCTATCTATCTATCTATCTATCTATCTATCTATCTATCTATCTATCTATCTATCTATCTATCTATCTATCTATCTATCTATCTATCTATAGATGTATTTGTTTATTCAATGTATGTAGTCAAGTAGTTAAGTAGTTGAAATAATGACTGTGCAAACCTGTATAGAGTTACCTTCGCTACATTTGATTTGTCAGTGTTGTGGCAAGAATATTTTTGTAGAACACTCTTCCTGTCTGATATTTTGACGTACAATCTATGAGCAGAGTAGGCTCCTTTGCATGACTTACTGTTCCTCTAGCTTGCCATAATTCTTATAAATGGTGCTAAGAGGCGCTGAGAGTAAGCAGGGGACAAGGAAAACAGATCACTTGGATGGGATGATGAACGCCACAGTCCAGCACAAAAGACAATGTCTTGAGCTTCCCTCAAGGCCATAGGGGGAAACCAGTGACCTCCTCTGCATTCAGGCGAAGAAACATGAGAGGTAACCTCTCGCACTGTCAGTGGAAAACAAAGCAAGGGTTAAGGTCTGAAGACTCTCTCTGGTTCCCACTAGCCCGGTCCACCGGAGAGCTTTGTTGCTGTTGACAGCAGCGGCAGGTGGGCTGTTTATATCGCTAACCTCAGCATCCTTTTTGATAGTCTAAAGCTGGGCTCCCAGGACATCTGCCCTGAGGGAGATAGCTGTGGGTAGAAGATCAAGGCGCTCGTGCACGGCACCTGGGTCGTATCTAGCCATGCACAATTGAAGCCAACAGCTCCGCTTTCGACCTTTTCGTAAATGTGTTGTTTGCCTTCTGATTGTGGGCTAGGTGCGTAATAGATACCGGTGGATTCATGAGGGATGGGCGGCTCAGCCTTGACCCTGCTTTGAACCCCGGGTACCAAGTACAATTCTGGAAACGTCTGTTTCCTAGCTTATAAAAAGCATTGCTTCTGGTTGCTAATTTGCAGTAACCTGCCCCACATTCACATTACACCTTCTGTCACGTGGCTGAGACTTCTTAAGGAACAGAATGCATTGTACATTTAATGCTCTTCCATTGGATGGGTCGATTAAAAGAAAACAATGAATGGCGTTGAGAGGTGTGTTCCTAAAGACAGTCATAACATCCGCCGTTTTTGCCTGTGACCCAGTTGCCTCACTAGGGTCGGGCAGGCCTAAAGGCAGTGGCCGGGGGGCTGTTCGGACAGGTAATTGTGTGCTCCGATGTGGGCTGCTTGTGGGCCTGTTTAGTCGTCTACTAGGCCGATTTCTACCGTAATTTCCCTGGTATTAAAACGAACATTGCGTGCAGCAAGTTAAAATCAGTGCAGTATTTCATGTCTTGAAAAATACTTGTAACAGGGTATACGTTCAAAACTGCCCACATTTGCAAACAGGCCACATCTTTAGCTCCCCAATTAATTAAGGGGGTCAGTTTTATTTTGCTGTTTGGTGCCCGGACCTATTTTGTGTTCCAGTCCGACCCTGTGCCTCACTAATACATTTAGAATGTGTGCCCGCCCGGTTCTGGGCTTTGACAGAAATGTCACTGTCCTCAAGTAATTTCTTTCTAACACAACACTTTAGGTAGCAAATAAAACCTCACAATAGAGGCTGTTCATGGACAAAAGACCACAGCTCCCTCCAGTCTCCAATGTAAGATTACAAAGTGGCACCGGACTCACTCTCTCCTCCCCAGGGGCACAGATAGATAGGTCTATCTGTTTCCTCTATGTTACTGAAGTGAGCCTAAAGGTTTACTAAGGGCTACACTCAAAGTGGCCTCTCTCCTAAAAGCAGCTTACTCTGTGTGCGTGTGAATGTGTGTGGGTGTGTCTGTTGCTTGCACTTTATCAGTTCCGGTTGTGCGGATGAGGCTTTAAGTGCTGGCACCAGTTCAGCTTGTGGTGGGGGCACGTACTGTTGATTTTGCTCTGTACCTGTTGTTTGTGTGGAAGAAGGCATGTGCAATTCGTACTCTGCATACCACGTGCGCCCAACATCCCCACCTATACTCTGAACTCTTCTCGATCACACCCCGCACTCCTTGAACCCTGTGCTACCACACTTGCACCTCGCAGTCTGTTGTGCAGTCTCTCCCACACCCTGCACTTCATCTGCCCCTGAGAGTACCAAGCACGTTGCCTTTTGGGTATTAAACAGAACTTCGCCAAACTTCACTAACACACAACACATCACGGGCAGAAGTACAATATATATAGTTACAACGTAAACACAGTTACAGGACAGGTGACCCTGGTAACAGTATATCTTTCCGCACAACAGGTATAACGTAAACGTCTTGGGCCGCACCTGTGCCAAAGTGTGCGGAAACCCCACACTCACTGTTGCTTCCAATGAGACACCTCTCCTGTGCAGTAAGCGAGCTTGCAAGTATCCTTTCAACATATAAAGGTCAAAATGGCTGGCCTTGCAAATGCTTATCAAGTTAAAGAATCAACCATGCTGTCCGCATACATGTCTTATTCTGTTAAATGTTTACCTGTGATGACGTGTGATTTTCCTAGGCCTGATATAACAACAGTCATGTTATGGGAAATGTTTTCTTCAAGGGAAACACATTTTCTGCATGGAGAAACAAAAATCAGAAATGCACTTTTGTGTTACCTTTAAACATTGACAAATACACACGTGCTGCATTTTTGAAGTAGTGTTTATGCACGTGAATAGTCCTGTATACCTGTGACAGCAATAGTTTCCCAGGAGTGCCCCCGGAATTCTTTTTGAATTCAAGAGCTGGAAATGTCCTACAGGCAGAGAAGTATGGGTGTGTAAACTTGCAACTTCATAGAATTATTGTTTTAAAATTAGCCTGCTAAGCCAAGGGCCTCCATGTTGCAGAGGATTAGACATAAACATGCAACTACTGGAGCAGCGGCTTCACAGCGGCCCTGGTCCATGTGCTGTTCCTCTTTTTTGTGTCTTATGGAAGTTTGTTCTAATGCTGCCTTTCAGGGCCTGTACTGTGTGTCCTCGTAGATAGCACTACTATCATGTTGACATAAGCTTATGGCATCTGACGTCTTTTGTGGCTATTCTGATGTTGGTGGTAGACTTAGAAAGAGAACTGGTGTAATGCCCTTTCATTTAATTTCATATTTGATAAGGGGATATTGATCTGTGATTTATGATCAGTGATACCAGAGGTGGCCCAGTGATCAAGGTGGGCTGGGGGGCCACATGCAGGTATCTTGTTGTGTGACGAAAAGGGTGCTATCATTGACTTTGGTCCTTGCTGTTTCAGTGCTGGGTAGTGTGCACTGAAACCATATTGGTGGTCCTGTATGATGGGCCTTGGTCTTTTGCTTGACTAGGAACTGTTTATTGTGGAGCTGTAGGTTTGTGAAGGGTTTGTAGTTGGCAGGGTCTGCTTGGTTAAGGTTTATTTTTACAGTAGCTAGGGCTGTCTTCCCAGTTCTGATTGTTTTTGGGACGATTCCTCTTCAATGGATACATTGATTATGTTCAATGTTGTCATTGTTACTCTGGAGATTGGGTTTGATGATGGCAAATGGGGGAATGTCATGTGGTGGATTTGGTACAGTTGTTAGCAAAGTCGTTATGAAGAGGCATGTTTTAGAAGGTCTATTTCAGTGTATTGCATCAGTGGAAAATAGAGATTTCTTTGTGCAATTAAGGTGGTGCTAAATTCGGTCTTTTTTGTAGGCTTATTGATTATTGGCACTTCACCTGCCGGCTGAGAGCAGGGTTGCTTGGGTCTGGCATCAAACTGATATATTGTCTGATGTCTTTGATTGCTTTGAAGATTCAGCCTAGTCATTGAATAGTTATAGTGGATATGGCCATAGAGGTAAGGTTTTTGTGTGAAGACCAAATAGATTTCTGTCTCTGAAATGGGTTCACTGATGTTTGTTTTCTTGCTGAGAGGACTTGATGTCTCATGATACGCCAAGCTTCACTTTTATGGAACACACCTTCAGAGGGTGTGAGTGTTGATACTGGCTTTTGGGTAAGATTGCGAAAATACAAGTGATAGCTGATATTAGCTTCGGATTTAATTGTGATTGCCAGGGTTGTGAGATCTTGCTTGTGAGTTTTCAAGTGCAAGTACGTGAATGGGCGGTACTGTGGTTTGGTAGGTTGTGACTGAGTGTTGTGGGTAGGTAATATCATGATCAGAATGACAGTATGGTCTGACCGTTCCAGTGTCATTTTAACAACGAGGTTGTGAAACCAGATTACCAATGTTGACTTTGGGCTGGGCTGGTGTGAATGTTTGATGTGTTAAAAAGTTGAATAGTGGTTCTTTCCATGTTTAAGAGCTTGAAGCCCAAGAGAAAAACATTGTTGGATTATATGATCGATAAGCTGCTGATAAAATTTGTGGGGTTTTTCGACAAAGAGTTTGCTGGGATGTGCAGAGGTGTGCAGAGTAGAAGAAATGTGGTGTCCTGAGAGGCTAAGAAAGAACACTGGTGAGTAGTTATAGAATTTATGATAGTAGTTTCCTACAAAGTCCAGGATGACATGTAGATGACTGCGAGATCCTGGCAATATGTCATTTTTAACACTAATTAAGTCTAAAATTTCCAAAAGGGATTGTGAGTTTAAAATGAGTTTACGCTCAAATCTCACCAGAACTCATCCTCCGCGCTTTTTTGACTGCTTGAAGGCCATGAAGCTTTAAACCCACTTATGTATCTCTAATGCAATACCTATTGGTTCAGGGAAGTAATTCCCTTGGATGTGAGATAACATTTCTAATCTCCGTGGCTGAATGAAAACATTGCCGATATTTTTTCAGAGGTCGAGATAAACTAACAAGATAATTTATTCAAAGGGCCTTGAATAGCTTCGAGACCCTGCTTTGTTATCTGCCCTAGACCAAAAACCAGTGGACAACTTGTGGTTTCTATTTTGTTCCTTTTCTTTTGCACCAGTGGTTGGTGCATTTTACAACGGTTTCTTGAGTTAAGAATCTGAATGAGAGTTGAACAAGTAATAAAAAACACATCAACACTAAACTATAAGGCTGACTAAGATCATGGCGCGTTTCATTGTGCTTTGGCATGTTCTAAGGATTTACCACGGGGTGACTATTCCGTTACCTGAGTGAGTGCACTCGCAGCCGCATGAAAGTAACCCAGAGCCACAGCGCAAACCAGAAGGCACTACATGTTGACACAAAGACTCAGGATACGAAAATGGGAATTGCACAAATCGTGAAGACAGTGGAAGGGGCTAAATATTGGGTGGTATACACCATGTTCTCTAACATTACAGTGTTTCTTTTTCTAATTCATCCTGCAAACTTTACAGTCTTTTGCTCTCACTGGGTACACTGTTGTAATAGCAAACTAGCCCGTCTGCGGTGGGCCGTTAAGGCTATTAAATGCCCACTCTTTTATTATCAGCCACGTCAGCAGGCCTGCTACCACTTGCTCGGCAGTAGTACTTAACTCCAAGCATCCCTCATTGACCCAGTCATTTGTTGTAACAGAGCTGTATACTATCATATACCTTTTATGCTTTATTTCCATCTCATTATTGGCATCAGGGAGAAGGTTGGTTTTTGAGATGCCCTTTCAGTTGTTAGACCCCAGTATAAGTCTAGCTAAATCGTGATTTAGTATTTTTTGGAGGGGTGAAATATCTACATATCTAGTTCATGCTGTTGGCAGGACGGGACTGGGAACCCAAAACAGCTTTAGTAAAAATACATAAATCAACTCCGTACTGCAGGAGGCCCCAACTAAAATGGGGTTTGGGAGCATGGCAGCCTATCCTGCTCTGAAAGCAACTCCCAACGCTGCAGCAAATGGCAGAATGGCGAGTCTGGCAATGGTTGTTGAGAGATATACTAAACATGACTGAGGAGCAGACAAGAACAGACTTAACATTTCACTTATTAGACATTCGTACAAGCGTATACTTCGTGTTTAAATACATTTGCAGAATTATTTATATACCACCCTCTTGGCAAAGGTGTCATCCCCAGCTATGTGCACAACCATCTTGAGACAGAATATGTTACACTTTTATAAAATAAGTAAAAATTCCACATTGATTACTTCCACAATGGTTCCTGTATTATCATGTATTATAGTGTTTTTATTAAACTACTCTAGCGTAAGGTAAGGATGGCCCATGCACACATTTGCATCACAATTTGTTGAGTAACAATTAAAATATGAATATACTTTCAGACTTGCAAGTTGTGCACTAATTTGGCACATTCATTGAAGAGGGCAACATTGTTTGGCCCTCGAACCAGTGCTGGTATAATCTTCCCACGCCCACAATATTAACTAAATGTAACAACACGACAGTGCTTGACCCTTCCACAGCATTCAGTAAAGCCCCCACAGACTGAAGAAATAGGTACCAAAAGGAAACCCTAAAAGAATGCACTGCAAGCAACGTTAAGCAGATAGTTGCTGTAGGAGAATATCTGAATATCAGGATTTTCTCTGAAATAAAGCACACTGGTAGGAAAAGATTCCTAGGCGCTGGAAGTAGGAGTGAGAGGGGGCGGTGCTGTGACCATATGCAAGTGAGTGCCCGACAAACAATTCTATCCATTTGTTGTTTACTTTTTACATTTGCTATGCGTTCAAAAACTGAGGTGAAATGCCATGCTACGTCTTTTCAGAAAGTGCTGTGTACTCTTTTAAGATGGAGGTTAGTGATTCCATTTCTTCCTCTGACTGTAAAGCGAGAGGATTTTGTTAAATGAACTATGTGACACATGCTGGTGTGAAAGGAAATGTCATTTTTTTCTAACACTCACCAACGTTTGAATACTTGTAAATGAACTGCACAAATATTTCAAAATGCAATAGTAGTTAGGAAAAGCACAAATGAAGCACTTTTTTTTATAATTCTGAAGTGTGATGGAAGCAAATATTTTAATAGGATCAAAATAAAGTAGCAACTTTACTTGGTGATGCGCAAATGACAAAATATTCACTGAAAACCAATATCCACACATTATCCTTTGTGTTATATATAGTGTGACTGCTGAATTTATTACTAATAATTTTATGTGTTATGAGTTAAGAATTTGCATAGAAATTAGACTAATAGAAGATAATGTGCAATTTGAGAATGTGCCCGCTTGAGTGGCCGCCACACAATACATAATGCTTTTAGAGAATGCATATTAATTATCATTCAAAGTGTATGTGGAGAGAAATTATAATAATATGTCATGTTAATGATTTCATGTTGTGTATTTGCTTATTATTCATAGGCTTTAAGTTAGCAAGGTTTGGGCCTAGTTTGCACAGCCTTATATTAAACTGCAATGTCTGAATAAAATTGTGGGAATGTGTGTCCAGAAAGACTAATACATTTATAATTTATTGTTCACACTGTGTTGACCAAATGTTTAGCAGATGTCTTTAACTTTCTCATGAGAACTGCTTGCTAGAATGTTCTGTATTAGTATTTGTTACAATGATAACTTGAGGCGTGAGACAGCAATGTTCCCAGGAACCAACAATGGATGCACTGACTGGAGTACGAAAGGATACCAGAAAGTTACCTGACGAGTCTGACAATAGGAACAGGAAAAGAGGAGCCAATCATCGACGTGTGACAGACTGTTTAGTTATATTTTTGATTTGGGGTTTAATTCTTATTGGATTGACCGTAAACATACAATTTTCTGACCAATTGCAATGTGGGAAGTTCTTTAGGTGTTTCTAACCTAGCCCGACTGTACTGAGAAGAAGCAGGCTTTTCCTACTTTGATTTTTCCCTGTAAAGGTTCTTGTTTGAGGAGCTGAGCAGTTTTATTTTCTAACTTTAATTCCAAAGCTTAATGGCTAAATGATTGATGCTTATCCATTAGACTCTACTTCTTATTTGGTTCAGATAGCTTAGAGTCCCCCATCTCTGAACCATTCCCTTTCACTGCCCTTTCACTGAAGAAGACCAAACGGATGTCTGACTGACGGAGAGAATCACAGTTTGTCGATCCATATTGAGGAGAGGTATACCATTATGCTATTGCCTTGATTATAGATTTGTTCTTTGTTTCTAAGTACAAACCACTATTTTGCTAGACCCATAGTTAGATGTTTTTCTAAGTTAACTTTGACTAAATTGTTTTGCATGAAGCCCAAACATGCTATTCTAATCAGAAGGTTAGTTAGGGAGACACTGGGAATGTTCACAAACTTCTATTAATTAAGAGCTGGTGTTGTTCATTTGCTGAATCTAGATGTATGTTATTTCTAATGTGCAGCTATTCTTGTTATTGATTTGTACTGTGATTCTTGGATGTCTAATAGCCAGTGCTCTAGCTAAATTGAGATTCTTTGTGAGATTTAGTCAATCGGTGTTGTTTGTGTATGTATATCACTTGGTTTTGATAATTTACGTGATATTAGCATTGTTAATCTAGGGAGTAAACATTTTAACTTTTACTAAAGGTGTGGTTATTCATGACCAAATGGGTCATGGCGCATGAAGATTATTGAGCCCTGGGAAATAATTGGCTGATGTTTATTGAATTGTGATGTTGTATTTGCATTGGATGAGGACTTGTGGAAGAATCACCCTAAGCGTAGTTAAAAGGTCCATCGACCCAATAACGCATCCCCTTATTAATTAAACAATAAAAGACCAAATAAGGACTGACACACATTAAAACTGTATTTGCTTGCGAATTTAGTGGCTCTTTCAATGGAGAATGTGCTATATGTAAATGACAGTGTGCTACCACACCATACTTTGGTAGTATATTTATGACATCATGTCTCAATATGCACTACTAGCTACATACTCCATCCTTACCTTTCTCTCCCCAAATGGGTGTGGCTCATTTGCTGCACTTGTTCTTTGTTTAATGCGTGGAGTTCAGTGATGTAACATTGACGGCAGCACCACCACTCTGAAAATTGCTCCACGCTACTGCACAGATTACCTAAGTATGATACACAAAGTTTGGATCTATGTTTTCATACCTCAGGCACTTCACTCCATCATGGCAGAAATGTGCCCTTGCCTGGATCTTTGGGATACTTAAATTATCAGAAACAAACAGCTATGCAAAGATGAACAATGCCATGTGAAGGCTAGGTCCCTGATCACGACGCGCCCAGTAATCCCATTACGGAGATGGATCTTTGGGATACTTAAATTATCAGAAACCAACAGCAATCCAAAGATCAACAATGCCATGTGAAGGCTAGGTCCCTGATCACGATGCGCCCAGTAATCCCATTACGGACATTAAATCTTGTATGCATCTGAAACAGAATTAAATGTGAAAGCACATGGCCGGAAAAAATAACATATGTGCTGTTTGCCCACCTCAGAATGAATGAAAATAGCTTTTGTTGGTGGTGCATTGTTCCCCATGCTGTGATGTAGAACACAGAATGGCTGCAAATTACACACTTATTTGGCGCACCCCACAATATTACATAGTATCATGGCATACAAGCCTTACAAATTCATAAAAGCCTTTTAAAAAAAGTCCGAAATTTTTTTCATGACTGCCACCAGAAGTGAATCCACTTCCTTGTGCTTTGTATATGATAAATCAACGTCTTTCTTTTGGGTTTTCCTAAAATGTATTCCCAGTTTGATGTAATGTTGAACATTTCATGGATTTATTTTCATTTTTTAGACTGCATTCCAGGGATGACACTTCACATTACAAATCCATTGATGCTTTTATCTTTGTTGCAGAAAGATAGCAATGTCATGTTTTTGTACACCTATGGGTTGGTCCCTGAAAGGTGTGCTCCCTTCCCCTAAGTGACATAAGAGGAAGATGATTAAACGGTGTAAATCTTGGTCAGTTGGTTCAGCGTAGGATTTGTGAATATGCTCAGTGGGATTAAAAGCCCACGCATGCATAGATTGGCTGTAAGAATGTGTACTTTGGAGTCTAAGTGACTAGTAATGTGTGGCGCGGAAGTGCATGATTAGGTGCCGTGTTTGAATGATGTAATGACAGTTCCCTCTGTGTTAAGAATGTTCTGGAAAGTTGTAGTGAGGAGTGGAAAGCTAGCCTGATTGACTGACAAGAGAGCCAGAGTAGCATTAATGTGCTGTCAGCCGTTCCTAAGTGCTGCTAGCTCTGATTAACAGGGGGATGGAATCTCTAGCTTCTGTGGCAGCACTTGCTCGTAATAGAGGCCTGAAGATTACATATCACGGGCCAGAATAGCCCAAACCATGCAATTATGAGGCATATTAATTGACGGCTCATTGAACTGATGCCTGATTAAGAGAAGCCAGCCCCGAATGGCACGCGGTGACAGGCCTGTTAGAGAGGTAGAAAGGGGCAGTTGTATTTTGACCACAGGTTCCCTACAATATGGGAACTTTCATAAGAAACTGAATAAGGGTATAAGAGTTTCTAAGATACAATAACTAAACAGTTGGAGTGGCCTAGGCTTTTCATGGTGTTTTTGGTCGTTTTTTCCTTTGCATCTGGGGTTGAGAACATCAGCAGTTGATTTGCTGATATTCTCATGAGATGTACGCTTATGTTCTAACCTGCTTAAATGTCATTGTTTGATAGCAGTGTGCATAATGTAGTATCCTGTTGGAAGTTTTTTCCCTCGGAAATCAGGATGTTTGTTCATTATGTAATGTGCTGTTTTATGTGTCAAAACGTGGTTGATGTTCGAAAGAGTATATGGTGGAGATAGGAGTTGAGGTTACATCAGTACAGCAGTGGGTGCCAAGCCTAATATAGCACCTTAATGTGTAATTTGCTTTCCTTTCCAAGTTTTGTGGTGTAGCATCTATTACACTCTGTCAACCTTCATTCACTTGTTAACTTCAGTGTTTTGGGAATTTCATTGGTTACCATAGAGTTATGACTATTGTAATGTTTGAGGCGAGACACATTCAGAATATGCCATGTTTGCTATTGCGAACAGACTGCCGGGGTAATTTTTGGCTGATCTGACCTTCCTTTCTCTTCATATTTTATGCTGGGGATGCGGCATAAAACCACTTTACACAATTCCACACGTGGCTCGGACACTTGTCATATGTCCCTTCCCTCAAAATGTTGATGCTCCTGGCTGCCTGTTCTCTATAATGAGCGGTAAGCTGGGCAACGGTCAGCTTACTCAGCCCTCCTTCCCTAACATTATTTGCCGGCGAAGGAGGCCTGAACTACTGAGAAGTGACCTGGTGGCCTATTCATAACTGGAAAGAAGTTGCAAGGCCCGATGTGATCTGGTCTGGGCTTCCTTGGTCTACAAAGTGGTGCAGACCAAAGAGTGCTAGGGTTGCTGACAGCTTGCCTGCAAGCCATGTTTGGTGGTCCATACAGGGTGCCAGAACAGCTGTGAGTTTCCTCAACAATTTGTATTCCTTACTTCTGGAGGATGAAGGAGGCCTGGGAGAGTTACGTGGCTACTCTGGCACTCGGTCTACAGTTGCAAACAGTGCATTAGGCCAACTATTACCTGCTCCACACCTGTTTGGCCACAAGATGCTGTGGAGCAGGAATGGCAAGGGCAGCTGATCTCAGCTTAGTGAGTCCTATGCCAACCCAGTGTAACCCAGATAAGGCCAAGCAAAGCTCAATAACCAGTTACCTGGCCTGATGGCTCACTCAGCGTGGCACAATGATTACTATTTCTCCTCAATGACTGCCTTCTTATTATAGTAACTCCCTCTGCCAGGCTCAATGACTTCCAGTCTGGCCAAGTGACATCTCCAGTCAAGCCCAGTGACCCACTTTCTGTCACATTGTCCACAGGCCTCCCTTGCTCCAGCCGAGGGTCCATATTGTTGAGTACCATGATGATAACGATACAGAAAAACTGTTTTCAAGACAGAAATGTTTTCTTTTTTCTATAAGTTCTATGAATGGTGCTACCTTGTGACAAGTAGGAAACACATTAAGACATTGCATAACATTAACATTTCAAATGTAATCAGAACATTGCAGAAAGAGCCTCTGTATAAAACTTGCATTATCATCTAGTTACAAGCATGGATACTACTTACTCCTACTCTTATAACCTCTTACTCCATCCTACTTATTCCTATTTACTGCTGCTCTTAATCTTACTAATGCAGACTCGTACTCACCACTACATTTACCCACTTCTACCGTTACTCGTGGTTACTCCTAATCTATTTACTCTTAAGTACTACTTCTTTCAACCCTACCTGTATTCCTACATACACTTACTCCTATCTGTCCTACTCTTGCACATATGTGCGCCGAATCTTACTCAGACCCCTGACATTACTACTACACTTACACTTACAGTGCCTCCATCCATGCTACTAAGCAAGGCGAGCGCGCTTATATTGAAAACAAAGCAACACACATTTTCCTCAATGTTCACAAGCATCAGAGGAAAGTGGAAAAAACGTAAACGCCCTCACGCTTGAGCTTGACGAAGGGATGAAGGCTTGTATTGGACTCCCTGATGCCATTCTGCAAAGTGGGGGGGGCATTACATCGCCTCTGTCTTCAACATAATTACAATTTGTTGAAAAAGGTTGATTCATTACTTTTCTCTCTCACTTTCCCCCAAGTTTGCAAACATGAAAGATATCCAGTTATTCACAAAAATCTCCCACCTCACACACTGCAGTGAGGCAGAAAGATGACCACGAGTAAAATGGACAAAGAGGCAAAACATTTCACTAAGTCCATGGACTAAGCAAGAGGTTGAAAATATATCTTCCACTTTAGGGGAAGTATGATTGTGTTAACAAATCCACCATTCCAACCGTGGGCAAGGCAGGGGGTTAAAATGCAGTAAGTGTCCCCCACTCCTGCCTTTCCGCAAGACATTGATGACAAGGTACCACCCAAACCCTTAGACAAGGCACAGGGCATGAGAAATAAAGCCTATGTCTGTCACCACATGCTCTTGGGCAAGCCAAGTGTGTGTAATAAAATCAACCCTTACTCTTGGGCAAGGTGAGGTGACAAGGAAAAATGCTCCAATTAGAAAGTACCCTGACCCTTGGGCAGAAGGGAAGGTGGAAAACATGCCACCCCCACCCTTGAGCAAGGCAGAGGGTGAGAAGATACACACCCCAACCTAGACTAAATAGTGAAAGCTATACCACGCCCCACCCTTCAAATATGCGTGGGTGTGGTAGGTCGGCAACAGGGCAACATTCCCCCCCCCTGCTGTTAGACGAAGCATGGGTGGGAATAATGCCCCTTTCCCCTCTCTTGGCAATACAAGGTGCGGGGCACATATAATAAAAGAGACGAATATCGAAAAAACACATAAAACCCTGAAAAATGTAATGTTAACGAGGAGTTCAGTTTGCCAACTTCGAATTGTTTAAAAATAAAAAGTTAGGCCACCCTTAGCTCACACATCAGCATGCTCACTTAACCTTAACTCCCACCCTGCCATATACGCTTTTCAAGTTCGAGCATCTTTATCACTTATAGGGTACAACATTATTTAATGCGCAACATGACAAATGTTATCTACTAATAGAACATATGGCATCCATCTGCAGTAGGATGGAACTCTTCAGCACAATTACAATATGTACAATTCTACAAATGACACTAATGTGCATTTTGTGTTGTTAAAGATTGTTGTACTTTTTTGGATAACCTTATTGTATGTTAATGAGTCTTTGCTTTAGATTCTCTTTTCATTCGTTATGAATACTTCTTTGCCATATATATTATTATCTGCAAGTATATATATTATTATCTGCTAATGTGTATCACTCCTATTAATATTATAATGATGATTGATGATGATGCTGATTCCATTGATGACAATGATGATGATTTGAGTGATTGTAACTAAGGATACTTGTTTTATTGTTGTTTCTTCAAAAATAATATATTAAGACACATTATTCCATCGCAATCAGTTGTTGAGGCCTTCAAGTCTATGTAAGCGAGCAACCACTTAGGTTTGCTTCTCTTTTTAGTAAGATGCCCTTTGTGAGCGGACTTTATTGTGAGATCCTCTCTCATACATTTTGCTCTATCATTTGTCTTGTTTTGATCTCAGTTCCTCTTTTTAAAAATTGTGTTTTAAGGCCCTTTGTATGTAAACCTATTGGCATTAGTCTCTAATTTGTTTTCTGTCCTAAATTATTTGTGTTACTGCTTACTCTACAGCTTTTACAACTGGGAAACTCATGTGTCTACTTCTAACCCAAGCCCAAACTATCAAGTGATCGCAGAAAATGCTTCAGGTTTACTTTTCAAAAACAAACGGGACCGAAAGATTATCAATGTGGATCCTAAGGTACGGTACTTTTCCTAAACTATTATTCTCACACTACTTCTCAATGTTTTCTCCTACCCTGCTGGTGTTCCTACATTAGACTCCGAGCCTTACTTTGCAAACTAGATATATCCTAGTCGCAGCAAACATTGTTTGCCAATTATGCTGCTGGAGAGCAATATTACTCCTCAGTACTATGTCATTCTACAACTAAAAAGATAGCTATTAGTAAAGTTTTTGAAAATGCGCTTAAGGGGAAAATCCCACTGTGAAACACCCGCAGAGTGTCCTACATACTCCATGTTTTAGATCAGCAGTTTCCAACCTTTTGACTTCTGTGGACCCTCCCCCCTCATCATTACTGGAACCCAGGGGCCTCCACTGAATCATTATTGCCATCGGTGGACCCCTCACAGAGCCATTACTGAAATCTGATGACCTAATTTGTTAATATTATTTAATTTTCTAAGCAGTCCCGTACCCCTGAGTAGGCTTCGCAGACCCCCCAGGGGTCCCTAGACCGCAGGTTGGGAACCAATGTTTTAGATGAGTAGAATAAGGAGCTGTTTGTACAAAATACTCCAGCTCTGCATTTTAGGCCCCATCCCAGCTCTGATGACACCAGTAGTTGATGTAACCCAACGCACTAATGAACTATATTTACCGAACTTCACCTCCAAGTTGAAAGAGTTTCCATGAGTTAATTAGGAATGTATTTTTTATTCTGATTTTCGATATTTTGATTTGTAGACCGATTATTTTGCAGCCCCAATACCACTGGACTGGACTGGGACAAATGTGACTGGAACCTGTTATATTACATAAATACGCATCCGTGTATCCATTAAAGGGAAGCCTGAGCGTTCAGGCGCAGGAAGTCATACCTAAAGGGACTTCCTGATACTTCACTTCACTCTGCGTAATTCAGAGCTCACAATTCCCATGCACGTTAGTTGTAGTTTTTTCGAAGTCTCTGATGGGAGAACATCAGAAAAGAGTTTGTCCGGTGCCCTTACCATGTGGATCATATGTGGTTAAGTTATATTTGTAAAGTAAAATGTCTGCTAATGCCTAGATGTCTTGCTGATAGAGGCTACCTGGGTTTTGTTTGTTTGCTGATGAGGGTGTCGACAAGTATAGTCTCCCTACCCCACTGCCCATGTCTCCCTGTTCCAGGACACATATCTCCATGTCTCTGTAGCCATGTCTCCATGTCCAAGTTCCCCAGGCTCCTTGCAGCAGAGTCCCTCTTTTCTATTCCGGGTCTCTCCCTGTTTTGTGTCCTACCTCCCTGTCCAAATGTTCTTATCACATTTTCTAATGTGTATGTTTCCATTTTCAAGCGTATGTCTCCATGTCCAGTAACACTGGGCCTCTGTGCATGATTTTTTTTCTCAGCCTTTCTCTTCCATTGTCCATTGGTCACCGTATCAATGACGCACCCATGCCTTCCACAGTCCATTTTTCCTGTCCAACAGTTTCTTGCTCTCCGTTGAACTGTCATGCTTCCCTATTTCAGGGTTGGCGTCTTCATTCCTGTGTCTGTGCTTCTATGGGCCTGTATCTGTATTTTTCTTCCCCAGTGTTTGAGTCTCCCTGATGCGTTGCTTGAGCCTCTTCTAGGTATCAGCATTTTTTGCCATCGCACTGTCCCTAAGCTGATGTCTCCCTGTCCAATTGTCCATGTCTCCGTGACCAAATATCTGCCTGTCCCTGCAACTCTGCCTACCTATCAAGTGACCACGTCGCCTGTTCTAAGTGTCTGTTTCCTGTCCCACGTTCTATGTTTCCCTATCCCAGTGCTCCTTTCTTCCTGTCCAAGTGTCCTTCACAGACATGGGTCTAGTTGGTGTCTCTCAGGGCCAGCCACCAGTAGGAGTCCAAACATGTTAAATGCAGAAAGGGAGCAGGCTGCATGCAGACTGAAGATGGGTTCCTAAAGCCTGCTGCCACACCTAATGCACACACCTGAGGTCCTAATCTGCACTATACACTTGGAGGTGGGCTACACAAAGTGGAGTAATAAAGAAGAGCCACATTTTCTAGACTATCTGAACTAGCAAAAATGCGTAGTAAATTGACATTTGTTGATCTCACCAAAGTAGGTACAATTTCTACGTCCAACAAAAATGAACTACATAACCATAAATATATACAATTGTAGTAAAAGGCTGCAAATGATTGTTAAAATGTATGTATATATTGTATTTAATTTCAAATGTGTGGTCGTTCAGCTGTTTTGCCAAAAGCACAACTTTTTAAAAAGGTAAAGAGGAATTAATACATATAAATAAAACATTTGAACTACATAAAGATTGCTTTGTCTTACAACCAACAAAATATTTTTTCTATTTCTTTCTGCGCTCCGTGGCAGTGCATATGTTTTACTTTTGTTTCCGTTATGTGCTTATTTTGTGTTACATTTTGCCCTCCTCTTTCTGCAGTGCAGGCTGCTTCTCCCACTTTCTTCTTTGCTCGGTCACATTTCCCCACTCTTCTGTTGCTTTTTGCCCCCACACATTACTCCTTTGCAATGGGACTCCCTCCCACTCCGTTGTTGCCTATTGTTACCCACACCCTACTGATTGACTTTGCTCCCCTTGACCATTGATCACCAACCGTTCTCAATCAATCAATCAATCAATCATAAAATTTATAAAGCGCGCTATGTACCCGTCAGGGTTTCGAGGCGCTGAGGGGGGGGGGGGGGGGGAGCGCTGCTGATTTAGTGGTCGAAGAGCCAGGTCTTGAGAAGCCTTCTGAATGCGAGGAGGTCCTGGGTCTGGCGGAGAGATGTGGGGAGAGAGTTCCAGGTCTTGGCGGCGAGGAAGGAGAAGGATCTGCCGCCGGATGTCTTGCGCTGGATTCGGGGTACGATGGCGAGGGCGAGGTTGGCGGATCGGAGTTGACGCGTTGGAGTGTAGAAGTTAAATCTGGTGTTGAGGTAGGAGGGTCCGGTGTTGCGGAGTGCCTTGTGTGCGTGGGTCAGGAGTTTAAAGGTGATCCTCTTGTCTACCGGGAGCCAGTGGAGTTCCTTTAGGTGGGGGGAGATGTGGCTTCGGCGGGGTATGTTGAGGATCAGTCGGGCGGAGGCATTTTGGATACGTTGGAGTCGTTTGATGTCTTTGGTTGGGATGCCTGTGTAGAGTGCGTTGCCGTAGTCAAGTCTGCTGCTGACGAGGGCCTGGGTCACCGTCTTTCTGGTTTTTGTTGGAATCCATTTGAAGATTCTGCGGAGCATTCGAAGGGTGTTGAAACAGGAGGAGGAGACGGCGCTGACCTGTTTGGACATGGTGAGGGCGGAGTCCAGGATGAAGCCGAGGTTTCTTGCGTGGCTGGCAGGGGTGGGTGGGGGTCCGAGGACGGAGGGCCACCATGAGTCGTCCCAGGCCGAGGGAGTGTGTCCGAGGATGAGGACTTCCGTCTTGTCGGAGTTGAGTTTCAGGCGGCTGTTGTTCATCCAATCGGCGATGGATTTTAGTCCCTCGTGGAGGTTTGTTTTGGCGGTGAGCGGGTCTTTGGTCAGGGAGAGGACGAGCTGGGTATCGTCGGCGTAGGAGATGATGCTGAGATGATGTTGGCGGGCCAGTTGAGCGAGGGGGGCCATGTAGACGTTGAACAACGTAGGGCTGAGGGAGGATCCTTGGGGGACGCCGCAGATGAGGTTGGTGGCTTTGGAGCGGAAAGGGGAGAGACGGACTCTCTGCGTTCTGTCGGAGAGGAAGGATGAGATCCAGTGGAGGGCTTTATCTTGGATGCCGGCTTCCTGGAGGCGGGTCAGTAGGGTGCGGTGGCAGACGGTGTCAAAGGCGGCTGATAGGTCGAGGAGGATGAGGGCTGAGGTTTCGCTGTTGTCCATTTGATGTCTGATGTCATCTGTGGCGGCGAGGAGGGCAGTCTCAGTGCTGTGGTTTCGTCTGAATCCGGATTGTGAGGGGTCCAGGATGGAATTGTCTTCGAGGAAGTGGGTGAGCTGAGTGTTGGCGATCTTCTCGATGACTTTCGCTGGAAAAGGGAGGAGAGAGATCGGACGGAAGTTTTTGAGGTCGTTGGGGTCAGCCTTGGGTATTTTGAGGAGGGGTTGGATTTCTGCGTGTTTCCAGCTGTCCGGGAAGGTGGCAGAAGTGAAGGAGAGGTTGATGATCTTGCGGAGTTCGGGGGCGATGGTGGCGTTGGCTGAGTTGAAAACATGATGGGGGCAGGGGTCCGTGGGGGAGCCTGAGTGGATGGTGTTCATGGTTGTTATGGTTTCTGCCTCGTCCACGTGGGTCCAGGCGGTGAGGCGGCAGTCGCGGGAGGAGACGTCGGGGGTGGGGTCTGGCGGTGGACCGGTGGTGAAGCTGTCGTGGATGGAAGCGATTTTCTGGTGGAAGAAGGTGGAGAGGTCGTCGCAGAGTTTCTGGGAGGGCAGGATGTCGTTGGAGTTGGCTTTCGGATTGGAGAGTTCCTTCACGATGCCGAAGAGTTCTTTGCAGTCGTGGGCGTTGTTGTTGATGCGTTCGGTGAAGTGGGCGCGCTTGGCGGTGCGGATCCGTTGGTGGTGTTCGCGGTTGGCGTTTTTGAGGGCGGCGAGGTTGTCGGGTGTGCGTTCTTGGATCCATTTCTTTTTGAGCTTCTGGCAGTTGCTTTTGGAGGTGGTGAGATCGTCTGTGAACCAGGCTGGTTTTTTCTTTCCATGGATGGTGGTGGGTTTCTTGAGAGGGGCAAGGGTGTTGGCGCAGTCGAGGATCCATTGATGGAGGTTGATGGCGGCTGTGCTCGGGTCGATTGCGTCGGGTGGAAGGTTGTTGATGAGGGTGCTGGTCAGTTGTTCTTGGGTGACTTTGCCCCAGCGGCGGTGGGGAGGTAGCTGGATGCGGTGTTGCTCTGTGGTTTTCTTATAGGTGAAATGGACACAGTGATGGTCGGTCCAGTGGAGTTCGGAGGTGTGGCTGAAGGAAATGTGGTTGCTTGAGGTGAAGAGGGGGTCAAGGGTGTGTCCGGCGATGTGGGTAGGCGTGTTGACTAGCTGGCGGAGACCGAGGTTGAGGAGGTTGGAGGTCAGTGACGCGATGTTGACGTCGTTGGCATTATCCAGGTGGTAGTTCAGGTCTCCCAGGAGGATGTAATCCGGGGAAGCGAGGGCGTGGGTGCTTGCAAGGTCGGCGATGGTGTCGTTGAAAGGGGCTCTTGGTCCTGGAGGGCGGTAAATGAGGGTTCCTCTGAGGGTCGTGTTGGGGTCCGTGTGGATCTGGAAGTGGAGGTGTTCGGCTGTCCTGAGGGTGTCGTCCGAGTGGGTGTGGATTTTGAGGGTAGCTTTGTGAGCGATGGCTATTCCGCCGCCGATTCCGTTGGTTCGATCTCTTCTGGTGATTTTGTATCCGTCCGGTATGGCGATGGCGATGTCCGGAGACGAGGAGTCGTTCCACCAGGTTTCGGTCAGGAAAGCCACGTCAGGAGCAGTGGTGTCGAGCAAATCCCAGAGCTCGATGGCGTGTTTTCGTGCGGAGCGGGTGTTGATGAGGATGCAGTTCAGGTGGTTGGGGTTGAATGTTTTCGTAGTTGGATTGGTCGTTCTGATGCAGGTGAAGTTGCAGGTACGGCAGGAAAAAGGTCCTTTAGTGAGCTTCGGGGATGCCCGGTAGCATTCAGTGGAGGGGCCGGGGTTGAAGGCGCGGAGTTCGTTGATCGAGTAGCGGATGCGGGGGGCGCGAGGGCCAGGGGGTGTGGCGCTGGGCGCGGTCCAGGCGCGGACGGGCGCAGACGGGCTTGCCTCTGGTGCGCCTCCGGCGCGCCAGCGGCGCGGACGCGCAGTGCCAGCCATTAAGAAGGGAGGGGAGGGGGGAGGGGGGAGGGGGGAGGGAGGAGCAGCTGGGAGGCGGGAGGCGGGAGGGAGCGGCAAATGGGGGCGCGAGGGGGGCGGGGCCGCAGGGAGGCAGCGGCAGGGAACGGGGAGCGCACAAGGGGCAAAAAACACTGAGAACGAGCAAAACTACAAGCAGTTACAAAAGAGAAAAAACAATCAGAAATACAATAATGGCACAATACACGATCGGGGAGACAGCAATCAGGGGGGCACAAAGGGGGCAGAAGCGCCGGCGGCGAGGCGCTGGAAAAAGCGAAAAAAACGAAAAACAACTTCCGGGACGGCGGAAAGCGGCACACGGGTCAAGTGAAGCTAGTCAGAGCCCACTAGACCCCAGGGATGAGGCGCAGGAGGATGCCTGCGGGTGGAGGAGGGCCTCGAACACGCAAACAGCAGCGTGGTCAGGGGACAGAGGCAGGAGGCAGCAGGTTGGTGCTGCGGTCGTGGGGGGCGAGCTCAGGACCTGAAACAGGTCAGAGGTCGCTCACTCACGACGCGCAGCGCCAGCCATTAAGAAGGGAGGGGGGAGGGAGGAGCAGCTGGGAGGTGGGAGGGAGCGGCAAATGGGGCGTGAGGGGGGCGGGGCCGCAGGGAGGCAGCGGCAGGGAACGGGGAGCGCACAAGGGGCAAAAAACACTGAGAACGAGCAAAACTACAAGCAGTTACAAAAGAGAAAAAACAATCAGAAATACAATAATGGCACAATACACGATCGGGGAGACAGCAATCAGGGAGGCACAAAGGGGGCAGAAGCGCCGGCGGCGAGGCGCTGGAAAAAGCGAAAAAAACGAAAAACAACTTACGGGATGGCGGAAAGCGGCACACGGGTCAAGTGAAGCTAGTCAGAGCCCACTAGACCCCAGGGATGAGGCGCAGGAGGGTGCCTGCGGGTGGAGGAGGGCCTCGAACACGCAAACAGCAGCGTGGTCAGGGGACAGAGGCAGGAGGCAGCAGGTTGGTGCTGCGGTCGTGGGGGGCGAGCTCAGGACCTGAAACAGGTCAGAGGTCGCTCACTCGCGACGCGCAGCGCCAGCCATTAAGAAGGGAGGGGGGAGGGAGGAGCAGCTGGGAGGCGGGAGGGAGCGGCAAATGGGGGCGCGAGGGGGGCGGGCCGCAGGGAGGCAGCGGCAGGGAACGGGGAGCGCACAAGGGGCAAAAAACACTGAGAACAAGCAAAACTACAAGCAGTTACAAAAGAGAAAAAACAATCAGAAATACAATAATGGCACAATACACGATCGGGGAGACAGCAATCAGGGGGGCACAAAGGGGGCAGAAGCGCCGGCGGCGAGGCGCTGGAAAAAGTGAAAAAAACGAAAAACAACTTACGGGACGGCAGAAAGCGGCACACGGGTCAAGTGAAGCTAGTCAGAGCCCACTAGACCCCAGGGATGAGGCGCAGGAGGATGCCTGCGGGTGGAGGAGGGCCTCGAACACGCAAACAGCAGCGTGGTCAGGGGACAGAGGCAGGAGGCAGCAGGTTGGTGCTGCGGTCGTGGGGGGCGAGCTCAGGACCTGAAACAGGTCAGAGGTCGCTCACTCGCGACGCGCAGCGCCAGCCATTAAGAAGGGAGGGGGAGGGAGGGAGGAGCAGCTGGGAGGCGGGAGGCGGGAGGGAGCGGCAAATGGGGGTGCGAGGGGGGCGGGGCCGCAGGGAGGCAGCGGCAGGGAACGGGGAGCGCACAAGGGGCAAAAAACACTGAGAACGAGCAAAACTACAAGCAGTTACAAAAGAGAAAAAACAATCAGAAATACAATAATGGCACAATACACGATCGGGGAGACAGCAATCAGGGGGGCACAAAGGGGGCAGAAGCGCCGGCGGCGAGGCGCTGGAAAAAGCGAAAAAAACGAAAAACAACTTACGGGACGGCGGAAAGCGGCACACGGGTCAAGTGAAGCTAGTCAGAGCCCACTAGACCCCAGGGATGAGGCGCAGGAGGATGCCTGCGGGTGGAGGAGGGCCTCGAACACGCAAACAGCAGCGTGGTCAGGGGACAGAGGCAGGAGGCAGCAGGTTGGTGCTGCGGTCGTGGGGGGCGAGCTCAGGACCTGAAACAGGTCAGAGGTCGCTCACTCGCGACGCGCAGCGCCAGCCATTAAGAAGGGAGGGGGGAGGGAGGAGCAGCTGGGAGGCGGGAGGGAGCGGCAAATGGGGGCGCGAGGGGGGCGGGGCCGCAGGGAGGCAGCGGCAGGGAACGGGGAACGCACAAGGGGCAAAAAACACTGAGAACGAGCAAAACTACAAGCAGTTACAAAAGAGAAAAAACAATCAGAAATACAATAATGGCACAATACACGATCGGGGAGACAGCAATCAGGGGGGCACAAAGGGGGCAGAAGCGCCGGCGGCGAGGCGCTGGAAAAAGCGAAAAACACTAAAAACAACTTACGGGACGGCGGAAAGCGGCACACGGGTCAAGTGAAGCTAGTCAGAGCCCACTAGACCCCAGGGATGAGGCGCAGGAGGATGCCTGCGGGTGGAGGAGGGCCTCGAACACGCAAACAGCAGCGTGGTCAGGGGACAGAGGCAGGAGGCAGGAGGCAGCAGGTTGGTGCTGCGGTCGTGGGGGTCGAGCTCAGGACCTGAAACAGGTCAGAGGTCGCTCACTCGCGACGCGCAGCACCAGCCATTAAGAAGGGAGGGGGGAGGGAGGAGCAGCTGGGAGGCGGGAGGCGGGAGGGAGCGGCAAATGGGGGCGCGAGGGGGGCGGGCCGCAGGGAGGCAGCGGCAGGGAACGGGGAGCGCACAAGGGGCAAAAAACACTGAGAACGAGCAAAACTACAAGCAGTTACAAAAGAGAAAAAACAATCAGAAATACAATAATGGCACAATACACGATCGGGGAGACAGCAATCAGGGGGGCACAAAGGGGGCAGAAGCGCCGGCGGCGAGGCGCTGGAAAAAGCGAAAAAAACGAAAAACAACTTACGGGACGGCGGAAAGCGGCACACGGGTCAAGTGAAGCTAGTCAGAGCCCACTAGACCCCAGGGATGAGGCGCAGGAGGATGCCTGCGGGTGGAGGAGTGCCTCGAACACGCAAACAGCAGCGTGGTCAGGGGACAGAGGCAAGAGGCAGCAGGTTGGTGCTGCGGTCGTGGGGGGCGAGCTCAGGACCTGAAACAGGTCAGAGGTCGCTCACTCGCGACGCGCAGCGCCAGCCATTAAGAAGGGAGGGGGGAGGGAGGAGCAGCTGGGAGGCGGGAGGCGGGAGGGAGCGGCAAATGGGGGCGCGAGGGGGGCG
This sequence comes from Pleurodeles waltl, assembly GCF_031143425.1. Classification (NCBI taxonomy): domain Eukaryota; kingdom Metazoa; phylum Chordata; class Amphibia; order Caudata; family Salamandridae; genus Pleurodeles; species Pleurodeles waltl. The sequence goes on from NC_090437.1 coordinate 179,060,465, forward strand.
GGGCTCCACTCTTATGATGCGTTTGTTCCCCCACCATTTCCTGCATGGTGGTGACAGACGTTACGTGTTCCTCTGTTGTTTTTCTTCCCTGTCCGCAGTTACTCACCATTGTTTCCCAGCTCTTCCCCTTTCCACTTTGTACTAGGCTGAAGTCTACCAGATAGCATAGCTGCCGGGTTGTGAAAAGACTTCTTGTGGGCATTCTGAAAGCTTCCCTGGAAATGCATTTAATCTTTTGTTTACCACTGGCTTTGTGGTTTGTACCTCACATGTTCTGGCTTTCTGTTTGCTGGCTTTATATGTTTTAGGCTGTCTAGCATTTCTTGGTCCCTCACGCAGAGCAAAGCTTGTTCACCACCACCCCTTGTATGCTTCCATGACTCCTTACTTTCTGTAAACTGGCCTTTACATTTAGGTCTTATCTTGTCACATTTGGTGTGTGTTCAAAACATAGAGGTCAAATGTCAGGTTCTGTCTGCCGAGAGAATTTTGTGTTTACTTTTCTTTCTCTGACTTCAGAGTGAGAGAATTTATTTGACAATCTTACTGGGTGCTCGGAAAGGAAAGGTTTTTTTTCAAACACACAAAAAAATTAGAATGTCTGTCAATGAATTGTACAAGTATTTCAGAATATATCAGGATTAGGAAAACACAAATGAAGCACTTTTTAGTAATTCGGAAGTGTGGTGGAAAAGAATATTTTAATATGATCAAAACAAATCAGTACACTAGGTTATGCCATTTCAACACATTACCGTTTGTGTGTTGTACAGTTTTATCTGTAAAACTGTATGTCCAAATATAATTGTCATTTCAATTGAAAATGTGTTGTCTGTTCTTGGCAGTGTGCTACCACAGCATGATTAATCCACTCTACGCCTCTGCACTTCACATTACTCCACTCTAAGCCCTCCTCTCTATGATCCTCTACTCCACTGTGCGACACACTACTCCACTGTACTCCATTCCACTTTACGACATGTTGCTCCACTCAGTGTCAGTCTGTGCCATTCCACTACTCTCTACGGCTCTCCTCCACGTTATGCCACTCCACTCCACAGCACTTTATTCCACTCTGCCCTCCTCCACTCTACACAACTCCATTTTACAACAATCCACTCCATAACACTCCACTCCATGACACTCCACTCTCTGCCATTCTAATCCACTCTACGACTCTTTGCTCTACAACACTCCATTCCACATTACTACACTGTAAGCAACTCTCCTTTATGCCACTAAATTATATCCATGCTTAGCAGCAGCCACACTAGTGTACAACAAGGCTAAAACACATTGCCAATAGCCCTTGCATGGGCAGGACCTCTTGGCTTTGCCAATGCTTGTTTTTCTGCTTAAAAGTTTATTTTCGGTGGCCCTGTCAGCCACACATAGCTATTGAAACAGGTGTTTCTTTATTTTTGTGCTCCATGCTTTCTATTTTGTAATTTACAGGTTGAAAATAGCTATTGACCATCTTGGAACAGTAAATTAAATTTACAAAAAAAGTTACAATGTCTGCTGTTGCATCATGACATCATGATGCTTGAGCATGCACTTGGCAGAATTTTGTAAATCCTTTCCTTTCTGAATACCCACGTGAAAATAGACATCATTATGCCTCTTTCCGCATTTGGACCGTTTTTGTCTCATAGACACATTTCATTCCAGTTTACAAACAAACATTAAGAAAGCCAATAGCTTAGCCTTTACTTTTTAAAGGTGTGACCTAAGGGATTTGTAGCGTTGCTGCTAGCGGGGGGGGGTTGACTCTCCTTCTCCCAAGCAGAGGAGCCTCCACTGCTCTAGCCTTTATTGTTTACGTGTTCCAGAAACTTTGAGGCCCATGTTTATACGTTTTTAGTGCCGCTTTTCGACGCAAAAACGGCGCAAACTTACAAAATACAATTGTATTTTGTAAATTTGCGCCGTTTTTGTGTCAAAAAGCGGTGCAAATGCGGCGCAAAAAAAGTATAAATATGTGCCTGAATTGCTGCACTGTGAGTCAGTGTCAAGAGGGTGCTGTGACTTCAACAGACTCTGGGGTCATTTAGACTCTGGCAGATGGTCTGCGACCTCCACTCTGGCGGAAGACCATCTGCCCTACTGAGAGATCCCGGCCACGCCTTGTGGGTATGTATCTCTGTGCTGTGAAGTGATCCAGGGCCATGACCGCCCCTTCACAGCACTGCTTTGCTGTTTGGGTTTCATGTTTAAAGCACCTGCTCAGCAACGTTTTTTGATTGAGAAAATGAAAATGAATTCCCAAAGCTGGGTTTGAGTTTATTTTCTCTATACAAAAAACAAATGGTGCCAACATGCAGGGAGTTTAATTCCTGTATGTAAGAACCAGTCTTCGTTTTTCCAGCCTTTCTATGCTTTGCAGGAAAAATATGTCCTGGTTGCCCGAACTCAATACTACAAGATGTCCCATTTTGTGGGCTGATGGTCCCATGAAGGATCTTCAGCGATCTCACAATTATGGAATAGACTAAGCCACAAAAGAGGAGCTGGGTGTGAAGGTATGTTCTTTGGGGGGTCCAAACTTTTCCACATGTTTTTTCAGTTTTGGCTGATCCTGGCTGCTGACCCCTCTCCTACTAAAAAACATGTGATTATGAAATTTAGCAAATTCACAAAAGATTCTGTCGAGTGGGATTATACAAAATATGGATTTCCACATACGTTTTCTACTTACGTTTTGCATAGAGTATTCCACAGGAGTACGTTTGGAGATTTGCAGTATATTCCTACTCCTGTGAACGTTCTCCTTCGGATTGTCCACAGCAGAAAATCCACAATTGTTAGTTTCGTGGTTTTGTGTATTTATCCTTATTTTTATCAACAGAAAAACATATATGCAAGTGTGGAGAAACTTGTTCAGATGCAATCCGATGAAACTGGAGAGGGTTGGGCGAGGTTAAGACTCTCTCGGCGTCCTGAAAATGCACTAACTGTTGCACTTTGCAGGGCATTTTTGTGTTTAATTAGTGGGAGAGACCAGGGAGAGGCAGTTTGTCTGAGATGCAGAAACCTAGATGAAAGCTCATGGTCGGAGTTCCCTTTTATGATTTCTTAATGGAAAATCATGGCAACTGACAGGAGTATGAGTGAATATTCCTTTATCCCTTATTATTCTTTAAATTCAGTAGCGCCTTACGATGGATAACAGTCCATATTTATCAAGCGTTAGCACTGGCGCTCATGCAACACCAGGGGGTGCATTGCACACTAAGGTGGTGCCAATCAGCTTTTGCATGTAAAAGGATGTATTTTATGTTGGAAGTTGATGCGAGCCCAGAGCTGGAACCGCATCGCATCATGTAGTCCTAAGCACCTGGTGATATATGTATAGTGGGCAAAAATGCCCAGGAACAGCTCAGCACCCCTAGGAGTCCAAGCATACCCTTACCAATAAAAGACAAGCAAATTAGCTTACCTGGCTGTGTATAGAAACCTAGCACCAACCAATGTGTCATTTTCACAAATGTTCACATATTATTTTATTTACTCGTATGTGATTGTCTGTGCATAGAGGTATGTACTGAAGGGTGTGCCTAGAGAACAGAACAATGCAACACACTACTTGCTCACCTGACGGACGGTATCAGTACCGATGCACGAGTATGCACAATTATTTGTCAATTGTGCAACTCAGCACTGCAGATTTCTGTATTCCGTTGCATGAATCTTGGGCAATCTAGGCCTAGACTAGCAAGTCATTTTTTCTCACTTACTTAAAATGATCGTAGCACTCATTTATCAAAATGAAAGTGTGTGTCTACTGGTATTCAAGCTAACATATTGAGTGGTATTTGGGAAGAAACATCCCCCTCCTCTTATACAGTATGTCTTAGTCTCCAAGCACAGATGACCACCTACACATTTCCTCTTCAATGGTTAGTTAGAGAGCTGAGCTCGGGGAGGACCCCATTTGAAGGTTCCTCTACGCCCTACAGTTACCAATACAGAGATACCAATGCCCTTCGTATTTGTAACTCCGGGGTGCTGAGTTACTGAAGTGGGGGTTACTGGGGACCTCGACATGAGACTCCAAAAGCATTATTACCCATGCACGTGAGATATGTGCCTGGTGCTGAATTCATCGTTAGACTTCTAGGCGCAGTAAAACGGACGTGTTATAGATACCAAGGGGTTTTGTTACGTAAAGTTTGCATCAGTGCAGTATGGCGCAAATGCTTGTTGCACAATAAAAAAAATCATAATGAAAATGTTATTTTGCAGCAGCAAAAAGCAGTGTTGTGCTTTGTCTGCTGTGGGCTTGATGCATATCATGATAGAGAAACATGTGTATTTAATGTCAAATCCCTGTTACGCAAGCAACAAAAACTACCTAAAAAGTAATTGCTGCATTTACACCAGTGAAAACGTTACGTTAAGTGGCCTGAAAGCATGTGCAATACAGTATTCCATTCTTTTGTAGCCGTTTTTCTTTCATGATTTTCGTCGGGATATGATTTTCCAGTTGTTACTGAAGCGAGCTCTTCGACTGAATACTGGCTTGTGCCATGAGCATCCCTGCTGGCCGACAGGTGTGCCTCGAAGTCTGCAGTTCGGCTGTCCCAAAGCTATGTGCCTTTAATCGAGGCCAGCCATGGAATGCCATCACAAGTTTCCTGTTTTCCTGACATTACAAGCTCACTTTAGCGCACATGCTTTTGAGAGGACGTCTCTTTAACTCTCTTTCCCACACTGTGATTGGGATTCACGTTTGCCAGCTGTTTCCTGCCACCTGGATTTCCTACCTGGATATTGAATTTCTTAGCTTGTACACTTTCCATCCGACTATTCCTTTCATTTCTCACTCCCCTGCGACATGAAAAGCTGTTGTTTTTTTGCGGAAACTGGAAAGACAAAAAACAGAATTCATGGAGCGAGTTTGCTATCGACCTTCTGTGGCACATTGTCTCTTAGAATAGAAAAATGTCCATCTTGCAGTAGCTGGATATCAGCTTCAGTCATTGACCATCATCTAGGCTTAGGTCAAGGGATATTAAGTATGGTTGCCATATGAAAAGTACGCCCCCAGTAGCTTTGGAGCACATTACTTTGCGAGTGTGATCCGCATCCTTATTGGTATGTGTCTGCATGTGTTAAATCTATATGTGTGTGTGTGTGAGAGCGAGAAAAATATGGTGAGCAAGGCAGGGTTGGCATGAAAGTGTCCCTGCTTACCAGCCCCTTGATCCTTGGTATCTTAGCGCCTTGAAGCTGATTCACTGGTTGATGAAAGATGGCAACACTGTGAAGTGCTGCTGCAGGCTACATGCCTTCAACATCAGCCGGTGGATGGTGGGAAGAAGTTCCCTGGCCAGCCAGACAGTGACCACAGTGGGTCGATGGCCAGCTCAGGGAGTTCATGGAGCTGAGTGGAAGTTGCTCATCCAAGGTGAGTCTGCTGCCAGAGCTGCATGTGGTGCAGTGCATTGCCTCCCTCACACTGAAGGGCCTGCTGGTTGTTGGACCTTCTTACCTGGAGAAGATGATCACTCGTGCATCAGTAGTTATGCTAATGGGAACCTGATGGGTTAAGTGAGGAGGCTACCATCTTATATCGTGTCCCACTTCTCTAGGTGTGACTCTCCTGAAGGCATCATATTTGCATAATTAATTCTAACAATAAGTAGAAGTAAGTTACCCTTTTTACTTTGAATTTGTCTGCATGTAAATTGCTTGAAAAGAAAACTGATCTTGTGTAAAGCACCCTGATACCCAATAAGTCGCTATGGAAAACAGCACAATTAATGTCCACATTATATGTTCCTTGACATACATATCATCAAGATACATAGATGTGGATTTAAGGATAGTAAACCTATATTTAGTTATTGATACTCACCTTCACAATATAGTGGTAGTCAGTACTCTACAAGCAGTATTCTGGATGGACAACGTTTGTAACTTGATATTGTGGTAAACAACACTTAGCTGACATGCATGTATCTTGCCAGTGTCTTCTTAAAGATTTTGGGGGCCCCGGGGAAAAATATTTGGGGGCCTCTGTTTGGAACAGCTTTGAATTTTGTTACCCATGCATTACCAATTCAGGTCCTGTGTTGCCTAATAATATTGAATTCAATACACAAAAGTGAGCTAGAGAGAAAGTTCATTTTCCGATGGTGCCTCTGGGAAGTAGGGAGCCCTGGACAATTGCCAACTTTGCCCATGCCTTAAAACATCTCTGTATAAAAATGTGCTCACTCCATAAGAAAATGAATGTCTCCTTACACAACCTTGGACAGTGTGAAGGTCAGGTTGTGGGGCATGGATGGCACAGCAGCGATGAGGAAGCACCTATGCCGTACTCTTGCAATGCCAACTCCACCTATTTCTCCTCCTTGCACGAAATGGCTGGTGAAGCTCCCCATTTCCATGAATAAACATATCGAGTAGGTGTGTGCAAACTCCCCACAGCTAATTACTTTAAAATGGCCACAAAATGCGTTTGTGCAAGTGATTTAGATGAGTCGCATAGCTCAGGAATTGAGGGGAACCGCGGGCAGGGATGCATACTGTGGTAATGTTGATTCAAGACAGTTCGCTTCCATGATGTGTATTTCAGCAGTGCTTCATTTTTTCCTTCTGAGGTTTTAGAGCGGGCCATGAGCGCCTTATTTTTAGTTGAGGACTGGAAGAGATGGAGGCAGATTCAGAGTTCGGGCCTCGAGATGGGGCCTCCATAATGAAATAAGTACACCCTTGCCGTCTATGCCAACCTTACTCTACAAGCCAAGCTGTTTGTTCTTCTACATCTGCAGGACTTGGACGACGGTTCAAATGTGGCAAGTTCACCCCGTCCATGGCTCCTATTATAGCCGTTGAGGAGCCTGCTACGCAGTAAATTGTTTGGTCCACAGAGGACCGACCTAAAATGGTGGTCTCTTTGAAGTGCTGTCCATGAAGGGTGGTTGCACATCAGAAGCAACCCTCGAAATGATTAAATTATACGTATGATCTGAAAAGAAATTCTGTCAAGTAACATGAGACTGCTTAGGTGGGTTCAGACTTCAAATGAACGCCTTGTTGCGTTTAAAAATGGACCAGGCTATAATTTCCTCCAAGTACAGAACATAACATCTGCAACTGATCACTGCTGCCGTTATCAAAAGCACTAGATCTTCAAAACCTGCCCTAGTGACATTGTTTTTTCTGTTTTTTCGCTAGACGCTCCTACTGCAAGGGCGTGAAAGGAGCGAGCAGTAGTTGAAGCGCCCCTCTGTCCCCTGAGGTAAAACACATGCAAGAGAGCCACTAAATGGAACAGCTTCCCTGCTTTTTGCTCGAATGATTCTGATCTCTGTGTAATCTTCTGTTTGCACAGGGCTCGTAATCAGATTAGTGCAGTAAAGACCACGCCCCTTGCCATTTCACCCGGATACATTTCAGTAAGTCAAACCTGGCAACATCTAGCAGGCGAGAAATGTGCAGTAAATTCCAATACATGCGGAATTCGGGGCAGAAACCACAAATTCCAAATGCAATTCCTCATTTATCTGAAAAAGAAACTCAGAGTAGGAGGGATTTATTGCACCACGTAAATATTGCCATCTCGGTAACGGTATTTGCTTGGTGCAGAAAGTATCGTAACTACTTCCAGCTCCCTATGAACAAGGGCCTATTTGGTGTGATGCAATGGCCTGATTGACAAAGCATTTCCTGTGAGTTGTTGAACTTACTACGACGTCAGGACCCAATTCACAAAGCAATTTGTGCTCCTAAATAGAACTTAGGTGCGCAGCAGAAGCACTTGTGAGTTGGTGTTTTTTCACAACATTTTGCCAGAAACAATTCCACCCTAAAAAAGTGACAGATTTGCTCTCCGATGTTCAACAGAAAGGAGAGGGAACTGTTTCAAAATTAGTTAGGGGTTTAGGGTAAGGAGTTTCTCCAAGCTTAAAAGTAATTTTACAGTTTTGAGGAATGTTCAGCTTACACATTTGAAGAAATCATCTACAAGATGTTTTTTTTATAAATCGAGTACATTTAAGGGTTGGTAAAATGTAAGGTGTGGCTTCATGTGGGAAAGCTGGCTCTAAATATTGGAATTCCAGTTCCATGGTGTTATGTATTCTCGATACTGACGTCAATATATATGTTTAGTCCATCTCTCACTTGAGTGGCATCAGATGTTCAACATGGCGGAAGTCAGCTTGAATTTGCAGTACAGGATTTAAGTTGTATAGGTAATTGATTTATCATTTCCTCACCTGTCTGAGTAGACCTTACTTGTGCTGTATCTGTATTTTCCCTGACGTATTCATATTGTCCAGACTGATTTTTGAAGCAACAAACTAGTGTGTAAACCACTTTGACTCATTTAGTGTTGGGTTTTATCACACTTTTGTGAGGCCTTCTTGTTAACGGCCTCTGTTAACGCTTTATTAATCTCTGTCGTTTGGAGTCAATAGCAATTAAAACTGGTTTAGCAAGAAATTTTAATTTCTCTGTCAAATTAAATCCAGGGCCTCACTTGTGCCCGTTTACTGGATTGCTGGTTTCTGGTTCCTTGCAACTTCTTTTTCCCATTCAGTGACAAATATTTTATTTCGAGGTTGGGAAATCTCTTGCCTTACACTCCCAGAAAAGGGGTTAGTGGATCTTTTCCAATCCATTTGTATACTTAACTCACAGGATTTTACGAACTGTTTCGATTGACCTGCAAACAGGATGGCAAAGGCCACTGAGAACAGGCAGTATACTTGAAAAGTAACACATTTTTGAGTGTATATCCGAGTCCCCATGGCTACCAACATGGCCCACCCCAGGCAACATTCATGTTTCAAACCTGTACCCCTAAAGTTTCAGTTGCCGACAGTCCACAATACCTATAGATTTTATGTAGTCATAAATGACACTTGCAGTTGGAAACGTATGCAAATCCTGATTCTGTAATGCAGAATCTGTTTTTGCCAACTACAAAAGTAACTTATCCCACATCTAAGTTACATTTTTCATTCTAATACAATATAATATTGGGTGCTATTTGGTTGTTAATAGCTTCTGCCTGGTGGTTGGCTTTGTCTTGAAGCCACTGCTTGCCGCATTTTACTTTCATGGATTCACCGAGATTCAGGAGTATCTGTAATACACCTGCTACTTTGCTGATCCCCTGTCTATTCACCTAGGGCCTGATTCACAAAACCGAAGATTAAAAAGTTATACTTTTACTCCCTTAGGTTTACTGCTATGTTTGGGTCAAATGTCCACCTTCTAACGTTTCCAAATTATTCCAGAGGAGCTTTTGGAAATCTGTCATATTTTTAGATTTCTTTCTTTAGTACAACAATGTACATTATATAACAAAGTATAAATTCTACCAGGTGGTAAATTCAGTATTTGTGTAAATCTGACACAAACATGAATTAGCACAACTTCCTTTGTTTTCATAGCTCAAGAAAATTATTTTTCTCGATGAAGAATCTTCTTTACCTTCACTTTTTTTTTTTTTAAATGGTACGCTCCTTCCCCATTCCCAACCCAGCAATGCAGTTACTGCTGCCTTTGACAGGAATACAAATGTGTGCTTTAACAGAAATAGAAGCTGCCTACAAAATGCCTGTCAGTAGCAGCAAGCTTTCAGGTTCAGGTGTTCTCTTACATATCAAGGATGCCTAACAGAGCCATACACAACCCGCGCCTATGCTCACACTTGTGAATGTGGCAAGTTCGCCCTCAGGAGCTATTTCCGCATGCGTAAGTGCACCTTAAGAATGCAAGATTCTACTACTCACGATGCAGTGAAATACGTGGAATTCACACTCATAAATTGACAATGTTCACACCTACATAGACCTTATGTTTGAGAAAACCTTTTTAAATCGGGCCCTACAATTGTCTGAGACTGATAGCACTCCCACTGCACGCTTCTTTGGGTGATATCAGCGCTGTAAGTCAGTAGCCATTGAACTTCCAGCATGCCATTCTTGATAGTGTTTATCTTGCCGCAGCTGCGTCCTTTATATACATATCCTCGAAACTCCTTTTGAACATATTTCTTCGTCATATTTACAAGATTGAAGTCAATGTTTACCCTAATAAAGTCCCCACTTGTGCAAACATTACTCCAGATGCCTTTAGAGATAAATCTAGAGCATGGTCCTTGACACTGTGACTGCGTCCTGCACGTAGACCTAATGGCCGTCAACCCACAAAGGCCTTGTGCCATGTGCAGTGGGCCATGGGACTAAGGGTGACATTCTGCAGTGCCTCCTCTTCTCAGTCCCTTTGTTGGCGCTCTGATAAGGCAAATTGGGATCCACTACTTTTTAAGGAGTTCATAATCACACTGAAATAGCGTCAATTCTCCAAGAAGTCTGAGAATCCTTCTTCATCTTGTAGTGGGCACTTTTAAACCACAGTTGTGGTTCGAGAACCAGTTACAACAGCTATGCTTTAGCGTGGCTTCATTTTCTCTGTCAACATTTTTTGGAAAGTCTCTTCCACTGATCGCGATCACAAGGAGCAATATTTTTAAAGTGCTAGCATATTTTTTAAATAATTCTTTATGAATGTTGTATTTGGCTCTTTGGGACATGCCTAGTCCCACAGAGATTATTATTTTGGGAATGGGCAGGGCGGCTGAAGGGTTGGGTGGGACGAGGACTACAGGATAGCCAATGCTCCCAAAGATTTGTTTTTTTATTTTTAATGTTACACTGCAAAGGATGCCACGATCCCAGGGTGGGACCAGTGCAGCTGACTATTCCACGTGTGTGTTTTTTGAATGGTAAAATTCATTTAGGTTTTTAGAGTATCCACAAAGGAATAACCACAGTGACTATGCTTTGGGCTCATTCACCTATGTAGAACTACACTTAAGATTATTTGGATATTTGTTACCCATTCTGAAAACTAAACTGGATTTTATTATTTGGCGCGTCAAAGAGCCTAGCCTTGTTTTACAGGGTATAGGTTTTATGTCGAGACGGACCTTACAAGCTGGTAGGGAGCAAGGACTGCTGGTGCTGCTCTAAAGCCTACTTCTAAATGTTTGTGAAGTAGACAATGTAGGATTTGACACTGATATCCCTGTAGGTGAAAGTCTTTGCAGCTCAAATTGGGCATAGAAGTCACCTTTAGATTGCACTGCATGTCCCTTCCTAAAAATACAGGGGCCTCAATGCCTTAACGCCTGATGGTGGAAGGAGGGTGGGGGTGTTAGGGTTAGTGATTTAGGGTGACAGAGATGAAGCGGAGGGTGGACCTCTTATTCCAACCCCAGGGTGCAAGTGTGCTTACTCCATAAGGAAGCAGCCTGGCACCTTTTGTGGCCACCATATCATCAACTACTACATGCCACGTGCTGTTTGTAACCACCAGAAGCTTTCTTGGGAATCTCGATATTCCAGTTGGTCAGTTTTTAAGCGTTTCTCCTGAATGCAGTGCATGTAAGCAATTGGTTTATAGCTATGAAGGACGAGAGTCCTTCTCAAGTAATAAGTCTGCAACTTTCCCCTTTGCTGAAAGCCTTGTGCGTATTGTTGCACTGACGCTTTGAGGGTAGCGAAGAGCAGTCTCACCACAGCTTTTTTTTTTCACTTTTGGCCTTGTGCTGCGTTTTTAATTTTTTTTAAATACTGGGGGCCCGTGCCCACAGGGCCCCCAAGTGCTGCCTTTTCTTTGGGGCGATGTGTGGGATTCCACTCCTGGCCTGGCCAGCCGACCCCTTGCCTGGCCAGTACTGCTGCTGGGGCATCACGAGAGCCGGCAGCTTATCTTGCCCACTTGCTGGTGGGCGCTAGTGGCGTGGTGTGTGCCCCACTGTCTCCAGACACAGGCACAGGGTGTGCTGGGGCTGAACATGCCACTAAGGGAGTGTGGGGGCACTCATCCTCTGCCCCGGGTGATGGGGTCCTTGGAACAGGTCTCTCACACTGGCCTGTGGAGGATGGTGTCCCCAGCAGGAATGGTTCACGGCGAGTGGCGGGAGTGAGGCGGCGGGGTAGTGGGGGGGTGAGGGGGGGGGGGGGAGGGGGAGAATAATTAATTTTTAAAAAACGTACCAGAATCACCACCACCGCGCCGCTCCTCTTTTGCTCCTCTTAAGCTCATTCCAGGTTGAAGTGAGATAGGTGACACTTTATTACTCATGTCACCCTCTTATGAATCCAGTAGCCAAACTCATTTTGTTATCAAAGTGGATATGTGCTGCATCAAAATACTATGCTTAGTTTTCCCCTCTCACAAACATTCGATTTATGGCAGATTAGATGCCGCCTCGCACACTAAAAAATGTAAAATACAAAGCCGAAATGTAAATGTAATTAGCCAAGAAAGTCACAAACTCTTATGAATGATGCATATATTCGAACTGCTTCAATGTAGACCCGAGTTCACAGGGAACACTCCGAGCATTACCGGGCAAAACACCTGTGAAAACAAAACGGGAATTTGAAGCCGTAGAGACTGACCTGAGGTGACCTTATTCAAGCACGTGGACACGCTGTCAGAGGCCCTTGCCTTTAACGCAGGCCTTCCACACACTCCTTTCCTCCTGATCATCAGATACCCGGATGAAAATCCCACCGTCACCATTCTACACACAGCCTCTGAGACCATATTATCTACTGTTTTGTACTAGTGCATGGAAAAAACACTTTGCGCCATTTTTGCTGCTAAGCTGATTGGGAAGGAAGCACAGACCCTTTGCTTCTTGAGCTTTTGCACCTCGGCGAAAAATGGTGTAGGCTGATTTAGTAACATTTGTAGGTGTTTAAAATTTAGAAATGATGCAAGCAAGCACATTTGTTTCTGGTTTTCAAATCTGAGGCAAAATGCATGTATTCTGCTTCTTAATAAGTAAATAACATTTATGGTTCAAAATAAATTTCGGGGCATATTTATACTCTGTTTGCGCCGAATGTGCGCCAAAATTATTGACGCACAATCGGCGCAAACCCTGCCCCATATTTATACTTTGACGTCCAACCCAGCGGGCGTCAAAATTCCACCATGTGCGTCATTTTTTGGAAGGGGGAACCAGCCTTGCGTTAATTATATGCAAGGTGGGCGTTCCCTTCCAAAAAATGACTTTAAGGCCTGTGCCCCTTATTTATACTCTGGCGTCATTTTGACGCACAGGAGGGGGTGGGCCTTAAAAAACGGCGCACAGCCTGATGGGCGCCGTTTTTTAACGCCTGGGTCAGGGCAGGCGTAAAGGGACCTGTGGGCTCGGAAGGAGCCCAGAGGTGCCCTCCCCTGCCCCCAGGGACACCCCCTGCCACCCTTGCCCACCCCAGGAGGACACCCAAGGATGGAGGGACCCATCCCAGGGAAGGAAAGGTAAGTTCGGGTAAGTATTTTTTTCCGATTTTTTTTGTGGCATAGGGTGGCCTGATTTGGGCCCCCCTACATGCCACTATGCCCAATGACCATGCCCAGGGGACATAAGTCCCCTGGGCATGGCCATTGGGCAAGGGGGCATGACTCCTGTCTTTACTAAGACAGGAGTCATGTCAATGGAGGCTGGGTGTCAAAAAAAATGGCGCAAATCCGGTTTGAGGCCTGAATTTTGCCTCAGACCTGACTTGCACCGTTTTTTGACGCACAACCCCCATTTTCCCATACGCCGGCGCTGCCTGGTGTGAGTCATTTTTTTTTATGCACACCAGTCCGCAGCGCCGGCTAACGTCATTCCATTAATAAGGCGCCCGCATGGCGCGTTGGAATGGCGTTAGCCGGCGGTAACATTTTTGAGGCCCAACTCCGTTGGCGCAGTTGTGTGTCAAAAAGTATAAATATCGGCCTTAGTTCCTTATTTTTGAGCAGAGTTCCATCTACTAGCTTAAAAGCTCAATTAAACAAGTGATTAGAAAGTGATAAAAAGTAAACATTTTTGGAAATTTAAAATGATAAAAACATATTTCTGAAATATGTCAATACGGACCAGAGCAAAATCTTTTTGTCCACTTCATGTGCAGGCAAGCACAAACATGGTGCAAAAGGAATGCTCATTTTCATCACATGAGCGAGTAAGTGTCCCACTACCACGTAAGTAAATGGACTAATTAAAGGGTGCGTTCATTAATATGGATATTGTAGGCTATGGAGCAAAAATCCTGATCCAAATACTTTAGAACGAACTTCACCCTTCAGCTTAATTATCAGTAGCTTAATGAGATTGAACTGCTCTGATATCTTTGTCAATGTGCTGCATAAATAACTAAAACTCATTTAACGGTTCATCATTACTTTATGCACGAGAACAACTGGGCATTTTCCTTTTCATTAAATGAGTGGAGCTGAAATGGGCAATTGTTGACGTTAACATGAGTCATAAGCAGAGCCCATGTAACTATGCAGCAATGGAGGACGAAATTATGTGGCAGAGTGGACTAATTTATTCAACAAGAAAAGGCATACCAGGTGGTAAAATGCTACACATTCCGTGGCAGTAATTGTGCTATTTTAGCTTTAAGGAACACATTGACACTTGTCAGCAAAAGGTACATCTCTTTTGAACCAGATTAACATCTGAATGAATTATCAAAAGAAAGGTTATTAGTTAACCTTTGCAGTGTCTACTTTTGAGTGGCAATACTTGTAGAGCTTTTTACTTAATTTATGATCCATATGACGTAGATGGAATGTTCTTTATGTTTTATGCAAATGATGTTGCCAGTGGTGGATTGGATTATTTGGCTAATTCGGGTCATCCATAATAAAGTGGAAACATTAGCACCCGCAGAATCACAGAATTTCTGCGACCCTGGTCATAAGTAGTGGTTATAAAGGCTCTGAGTAACACTATTGCCTCGTTCATCCATTATATTCCTACCTTTTTCCACTGCATTCATTTGCATATTCCTACTTTCTTTGCAAGAGAGAGTGAAGAAAACTGACAATCTATGTGCCAGTCCTAATGAGAAAGTGAAGAGAGATCTTTGCAATAAATATTGGTGGAGTGGTAGACGGGTGTGTGCTTGTATCCCTGAGGAAGATGAAGGAATATAAAGGGGTTTAAAGTGGATAGCAAGAAATGTAGACCGAGGCAGCTCTTGTATAAGAATGCTCACAGCTCCAGGTAAAATTATATTTTGACACTCGGGTGTACCGTTCCCCCAGCAATAAAGACGTTTTTTTAGGGTATTTGAGGCAATTGATCACCCTTTTATGGGCATTTGGGTTGGCACCATAAGGATGCAGCCTTATTGTAGCTCCGGTCTTGGACGGGGCACATCTAATGAACATATTTTGGAGAGGGTAAGTCGTTTTCCAGGTATTGGTTCCATCTAAACAAAACTCAAGATTAATTCAATAGGCTGTAAACCAGACTAAGCTGGTCGATGTTTAGCAGCCCAACATGCAAAGAATGTAATGGCCGAAAGTTATAAAAGGCACACTTCATGAATCAGCGTCTACTTATGCGAAATAAATGCGGAATTCTAAAAGACAAAACTTCACGCCCAGAGTATGAAAATGTACTCAGCTCAAACGGGCGGCTGCGCACTAAGGAGCTAGGAAAGGGTGCATCCTCTCAGTCCTACAAAACCTCAAATAACAATATGCCCAGCAATCTACACAGAAAAATGGGTTGGGAATGTAGGGGACCTGGAAGATATTGATTGGGAGGTGCCCCTCATGCACCCGAGGAAAGTAACAATACAATCAAGGTTATGTTTGATCCAATTTAAAATCTTCCATAGAGTCTTTTATGAGAGACAGAGACTATACAATACGTGGAGGGCACTGAACCCCCACTGCGATGTCACAGGGGGCGGCTTTCTTTCCACACAATCTGAGGAGGCCCCTTAATTCAGGACTACTGGGTGGCAATCACCGTGAAGACCTCGAAGAACCTATCCCACTAGCACCAAAATTCATCCTCCTGGGGATTCCCAATGACATTAACCTGCCACGGGTCACGATTTTATTCTTTGGCCTGGGCCTTGTAGTAGTGAAGAGAGACATAGCCCAGTACTGGGGGGTGAGTGAATGGTCAGCGTTGCAGGAGTGGAGACGGGGCATGGATATGGACATGGCGGCAGAAAAAGTCACCTATGCCAGGAGGGGTTGCCCCCGTAAGCTCCGCAAGGTGTGGGGTGGTAGATAAGATACTAGTCTCCGGAGATATAGGGAGATGGTGTGGGACGGTGCCAAGCCACCGCTTCCTCCCAACCATGAATGCCGTAATGAGTAAATGTGTGATGCTGACCTATAAACTACTGCCATTGACTCTCCGCTTTCGTAACTTTAAAAAAATGCACTGGCTGACGTTTGTCTGGGGGGGGAGGAGTTGGTAGGTGGAGGGGGCTTTGTTGTTTCATGTTACTGTTACTACTCTTCTTACCCTGTGGATATACACCCGGTACCCTGTGCAGTGTTTTCCTATGTTGCTGATGCACTGTAAAATAAAAAATATTAAAAAAAAGAAAATATGCTCAGCTCGTATAAATAAAAATCTGCTAGTCTTGTGAAATTGATAATGCAAACCATTAATTTCACTAAAGGATTAAGGCATCAAGACTCTGGAAAATAAAGCCTTAAAAAAGACATTCTCAACTATTCATCCCTAAATGAGGTCCCGCCACCCCCATATATTTCCTTCTAAATGTATACAAAAGTAATTAGATCATAGCTCTAGAAGTGTTCCAAGGCACTCCGCAGAGTACATTTTTAGGAAGCCAAGTCGTTCTTTGTGAAATATTATTTATCTATACAAGTCAAAGATGTATTTACTGTACTACTTACAGGGAGATTTGTTCTGTTGAGATTGGTGGATCTGGAAGGCAGATGGCTGGGAACATCTGTAAAAGAAACAGACTGTCACTGGGACAGAATGTTATGAAAAGATATCTCACATTTGCTCCTTGTTCAAAGTGGATTTAAAATAACTCAACCACAAAGACCGTGACCACGATTGGCTATCATTCCGGCAATGCTGCTTGGAAATATGCAGCATTGCTTTACGAGGAAAGGCAATACCTTATGAAGTGCTGTATTTCATCTGCGTCATATGCCAGTGACATCATTGGTCATGGTTGTGCTAAAACTCCCTTCCTTGCCCGATGCGATGCTGAACATAATTTAGTGCTGCTGTGTGGTGCAAAGGTGAGTAAGCAGTGTCTTGTGTGAATTTTGCAATTGAGACACCCTCCAGTAAAACATTCTATGTGGAGACAATCGCCCAATCGTAAATCATGTCATATGTGTTATTCCATGGCAGTTACAAGAACTACGCATACTACATTTGAAGCTTGGATTCCACACAAACCCAGGTTGTGCTACCTTGCATCACTTGAGTTGCAGACCTGCCAACTTGAAAATAAAAGTTGCCATGTGAGAATGGGGCGTGGCTCAAAGAGGGCGGGGTTTTATGCCGAGAACTACCTGAGAGGTCTATCTGGCTCTGTCTCCCTGCTCACTGACCTCCTCCCACCTCCAAAAATAGGCAAAAACAAAAGTTTGCTGAGGTTGATGTCCCAGGGTATTTTCCACCCTTTAATGGACTTCAGCCGCATTTGTGGTTTGTAACTCACACTTTCTGGCTTTTAATTTGCTGGCTTTATTTGTTTTAGGCCCTCCAGGTTCACTTTGTCCCTCCTGTTGCCTAAACCATGTTTTCTGTATCCCTCCATGAACTCGCTTTCTGTTAACAGGCCTTCAAATCTTGTTCTTATCTCGTCACACTGGCTGTGCATTCAAAGACCGAGGGCAAATGTCACCCACTGTCTTCCAAGAGCACCTGTTTATTTCTCTTTCTCTGACTTCAAACTGAGAAGATTTATGTCACAATCTTGATGGATACTGGGCGAAGGAAAGAGTTTTTTTCTGACATGCAACAAACTTAAATGAAGAGTACGTATTTGAGAATATATCAGTATTATGAACACACAAATGAAGCACATTTTTTTCTGTTTCTGAAGTGTGTTGCAAACAAATACTTTAATATGATCAAAACAAATCACTAAACTAGGTGATGCAATTTCCCCACATTCTCGTCTATGCACTGTATAGTTTTATTAGTAACACTGTACGTCTGTGCAATTATAACGGTCATTTCAACTGAAAATGTGTTGTCTGTAATGGCAGTGTGTGACCACACCATGAATACTCCACTCTAGGCCACTCTGCTCTACTCTGCACTATTCTGCACCACTGCACTCTACTCTGCACCACTCCACTTTACAACATTCCACGCCACTGCACTCTGCACCACTAAATTCTATGCCACTGCACGCTACTCCACTTCACACTACACCTCTCTACCCTGTACCACTCTACACTATGCCAGGGCACTCTTCTCCATCCTACTGTACACCACAGCACTCTTTGCCACTGCACTCTGCACCACTCTAGTCTAGAACACAACAATCTACTCTCAGACTTACCTACTAAGCAGAATATTCATAGGAACCACAAAGCAGATACACCTCTGAAAGCAGTACTGGCTTAGATTGTGTTATTTATTTGTGGGTCTATTATAGGGCCTCAATGTGAACTAAATAACTCTCCTTGTGCTGTGAGTGAGACTCCATCAGATGGGAGGGCGATAGACTATGTGAGTAGTCTTTGACGTGATGTAATTTGAACAGTTTGCCAAAGCATAGATATTGTTTTCAGGATGTCTGAGCCAATGCAATCTAAAGCCATCTTTTGGAAGAGGTTTATTTTTAGTGTTTCTGGACTTTGGTGTAGAGATCTAGAAGTCAGGCAGGTGTGAGCACCAAGGCCTGAACTACACATTTAACCCTATAGGAAAATGTTTGACCCTTTGTAATCAACCGGATGGGGAGGGGTATGTAGAGGGATTCCCAGTGGTTCAATAGCCTTTGATGGCCATTCATAAAAGTTTACTTCCTTTCTTAAAAAGAAGAAAATATCTTGAGGTCATCATTTGCGAGATGCAAATTTTTACCCCTATTTAAATTTGTTTTTCAAGGTGAGGATCTCACATAAAATGGACTCTAATTTGATGGCATGAGTTGTTGCTGAAACAAAGCATGGGAGCTGTCTATTTGCAGGGATTGTAGACGGAATGGTTGTTTTTAGACCATGCACTAAAAATATTTTTCACTCAGCCATACCTGTATTCTTCCAAGGCTTTCTTTACAGCATTTGACTTTCACTGTTTTCTGTTGCTCTGAATTAGAGTTTGATATCACTAACTCACACTCGTGAATGTTTCATGGATAAATTTGACTTTGAGGTGCAGAGCAATGTCGGCATTGGAAAATTTAGAGTCTTGAAGTGAGCCCTTTGGTACTTTAAAGGAGGAAGACACCAGTTCAAACACATAGGGGGTCATTCTGACCCCGGCGGTCTTAGACCGCCGTGGCCAGGGTCGGCGGGAGCACCGCCGACAGGCCGGCGGTGCCCCGCAGGGCATTCTGACCGCGGCGGTAAAGCCGCGGTCAGACCGGCAACACTGGCGGTCTCCCGCCAGTGTACCGCCGCCCCTTTGAATCCTCCAAGGCGGCGCAGCTAGCTGCGCCGCCGAGGGGATTCCGACCCCCCCTACCGCCATCCAGTTCCCGGCGGTCCGCCTGCCGGGAACCGGATGGCGGTAGGGGGGGTCGCGGGGCCACTGGGGGCCCCTGCAGTGCCCATGCCACTGGCATGGGCACTGCAGGGGCCCCCGTAAGAGGGCCCCTACGAGTATTTCACTGTCTGCTTGGCAGACAGTGAAATACGCGACGGGTGCAACAGCACCCGTCGCACCTTCCCACTCCGCCGGCTCGATTACGAGCCAGCTTCATCGTGGGAAGGACGGTTTCCCCTGGGCTGGCGGGCGGCCTTTTGGAGGCCGCCCGCCAGCCCAGGGGAAACCTCAAAATACCCACAGCGGTCTTCCGACCGCGGTACGGTATTTTGGCGGCTCCCGCCGGGCGTGCAGTGACCGCGCCCGGCGGGAGTCAGAATGACCCCCATAATGTGGTAGCTAAGGCTATGTCGTTAACCTCTTACAGATGAAAAAGTAAAAGCATGTCACTTTTTCCCAATCATCAAATTGTGTGTATGATGCCTGTTTTGCCACCTGTCCTGAATAGTTGCACATGATGCTAGTCTCACATAGATACACTCTTAAAAGAAGAGAGAGGGCCCCACAATCCACCTATCTGCCAAGAGAACAGGGCACCAAATCGCAATGCTATAAGAATCAAAACCCCTTGTAGGGAAATATCATATTCTAACACCACACTGTTCTTTTATCAGACATACACACACACCAATGAGCAGTCTTAATAAAGGAATGTAAACATTTTTCTTAACGGTTTTAATGATAATCAATAACAAATAATAATAAATGGCCCTCCACATAAATGGTATAGAAAAAGAAGTGAGATTAAATTTGTTATGTTATTAAAAACCCCACTACTTCACATACACATTAGTACCCACCATAAAATAAACAAGTTCAAATTTATATTTAAGAATATTTCATACCACAACTCGTGGTCTCCCACACCCTAATAGCATCACTAGAAGCTCTGGACACTAAACACTGCCATCACAGGGAGATAACACACAAGACACCCTCCTTTCTTTTTCTCACACAGCTGTCCCACTTAGGTATCCACAGGTCAACGGGTTAGATCACCACGTTTGTTATCTGTTATTGGCCAAGTCCAATGAGTCCAGCTATTCCACTAGTGTGGATGCGTTTCAATGGTCTTTACAATTTTTTCACCACCTTCCTCGGGACAAACATATGTTCTCCCAGACCATTAGTTCATGTCTATTTCCAAAGTACTTCTGTCATAAATCAATCCCATTTGGATCCAGAGAGTATGTCCAACTTCTCTGGTTTCACCACCAGACTCTTCTTTCAATTCCTCTGGTGCATTGACTTCAGATCCTTTGTAAGAGCTGAGAAATGTGCCCCAACTTGGTCCACAATATCAAGTCTTTTTCCTGGGAGCTTCTATTCGTCCCTCCTTCTACCGTTTATAAGAACTGTGATTGATTAATGACAGACGGTCTTTGGAAATAGACAGGAACTAATGATCAGAAGAGTAGATGTTTCTTGAACTCACCAAGTGCCATGGCAAAGCTCATTTGTGCAATTGTAGATAATAATCCTGACCAACAGTTAAGGGTTTATACCACTTACATGAGAATCAGAAAGATAACATCAAACCAGTGCCTTCTTGTTATTTCTGATGGCTGTTATTCGAAAAAGCATCCATCTGTTCTGCTACTACTAATCACAAAAATCCAAGTGCAGTCTACAATCTGAGGATAGGCTATTATGCTAAAATATATCTAATCATGTAAGTCCAGCCTGTTTTGGTATTTCACAGGATTGGTGCATCAACAAAAGATAAGTTATTTTTTTTACAGTTCTTATAGATTCTGGACTTTTATTACTCTCCTTTTATTTGGCTAGTTATGAAAAGAACATGGCTTTGAACCCAAGTGTTTTTTCTTTTGTTAATGCTTGTGCAGAAGATGTGTAGCCATTTTGTTGAAGAAGTATTTCAGTTTTTTGACTGATAATTATGCTCTCCTTGTGTAAACCCAAGCGCTCAGTCCACTTCTGCAACAACTCAAACTGAAAACAAAGACCAACCAATAAGACTCCCTCCCCATACTTCAAAACCCTCAAGCATCTGTTGTACAACCAGATGTCCAGCTGTGCCAACCAGACACAGTGAGCAGCAGGCCCCAATAGAACTCACCCAACATTTAAAACTTTCAAACTCAACCCAGTACTTGTCTAGCCACACTAGAACTATGAGATGCTAGCCACCAAAAATGGCATGGCATCTCACCACATGCCCTGTGCCCCCTGCGGCACCATAACCAGAAAGCAGTGTCCTGCCGTCTGAGCCAAGGGGATCCAGTGGTCATAGTTCCAAAATGGGGCAGCACCAAGTGCAATCCTCTCTCCATTGGATGCCAGGACAGTCGGGCTGCTCATCAAGGGGCCGTACCCAAGTCTCCCGCCTCGTCTCCAGAGGGCCCCACCAGAGCCCTTGAGCATCTGCCACCAGAGCCTGTCTTTCTTTCCAGGAGGAACGGGAGCAATACCAAACTCGGCCATGAGTTCCAGGATGCCCCAGTGGAGATTTCCCAGCTCATTTGCATAGGGGGGGCTCTACTCTGGGCAGTGGTGTATGAGGATGGAGAGCTGTCCTTTTGTGGGATAATTGAAACACTTCCTCCAGTGTATAGAAGAAGGGGGCTTTCTCCTAATAGATGACATTAAGCTTTGCTGGATAGAGCACCATATAACCTCTTCCCACGTCTCTCAATCATTTCTCATCAGCAAGAAAGGTGAATTTTCTGAGATTGAAACATGATAGCGCCCATTGTAGGCACATGTCTCAGGATTGCATCTCGATCCATGTAATTCAGTATCCGGGCTATCCGTGGGTGGGGGGAGCCCCTGGTGGGGTCCACAGTCTCAGATCCCAGTGCGTCCTTTCGGTGACAAAACAAAGTGATAAGAGCCCCACCGGAAACATTGACCGCAGCCATTGCTCCAAGAACTTTTCTGGGTAGGCTCCCTCGCACCTCTCAGGGAGTACCCAAAACCAGAGGTTGTACTTTCTTGCTCTCCCCTCAGCGTCCTCTGCCCACACCACAAGTTCCTGCACCACAGTCAGGCTCTCTACCTCCAGTTTCTACAGCCAATCAAGTCTCTCAGGTGCAGGAGGGCCCTCCATCACATAACTCCCCAGGTGCTATCTATGAATCTTCTGTGAATTAAGTAGGTGGACTGCTGCACCACCAGGCAAGTAGGGGAGGGAGATCTCAGGGCCCCCAGCTGCACAGCAGGGATCCTCAGCAGAGCAGGTGGCCCCCCAGGCCAGCAGCAAGCGAGTGGAAGGAAGAGGGGGGGTAATGGAGGGTCCCAGTGATGGTGCTCAGTGGGAGGCATCCACGCTGGGGCTCTGCGCATTCACCGCCACATCCAGCAGCTGATGGCACCTCCAGGCCCAAGTTAGGTCTCTCACCTCGTGACCACAGCTCAACTGCCACCTCCAGGCCACCTCGGCCCACCCAGCCTCTCGATCCGATAGCAGGAGGTGACCACAGCCCTCTCCTAGTTGGAAGGATCTACGTAAGCCCTTCCACAGACCATCCTCATTGCTGGCTGCCACCTCACTCTTGGGGCCCTCTCTTCAGCCAGCATCCTTGTCCCCAGGTCAGCACCTTGCTCAGCCACAGCACCCCTTAGGCTGCCCCTCACCTTCCACCTGGGTCGATATCTTCCGGGTCCCAGTACTGCAGTTCCCAAGCGACCAGCAGCCCCCAGCGCCACAGGCAGCAGAATCAGTAGGATGAGGAAAGGATTAGGGCAGAGGCCATGGAGTCCTACTACCTTGTAACCACCATCTTGGACAGTCTAGATTAACTTTCTTCCTTACCTTGATGATAGTGTACAAGTCAATATCATTTCAGGTCAATATTTAAATGTCAATATTGTGCAACACCTTTGGAGTTACGTAAAAATATATGTAATTTATCTCATGGAGGTGTTGGGTGATCTGATCAGAATGGTGTTCAATGGTGGTAATGTTAGGACTTGGGGAACTGTAGACAGTGTGCATGGTCATGAACGTGTCTGAAGGCAGAAATCTAGAACACATCTTGAGCACAAGTAACAGTTGGTGAATACCTTTACCATGCTACAGCAATCGAGAAAATAGTTGGTGTACCCAAAGATATCTTGTTAAAGTTGATCTGTCCCTCAACTGACTACATCATGATGGAAAATCTTTCACTGCCATTGTCAAATATTTGGAGGATAGATCCAGAAGTGAAAAAGAATCGAATATAATCAATCCGTAACTACTGTAGAGGAGCCTTGAAGTAAATCCTTGATTGAGGTGGAACGGCAAAGACCATGATATTTTATAAAGATATCTTAAGAATTCTTCTTGATCATTTTGTTGACTCACTTTCATTGCAACACATGATAACTTGCTCAACATTTTTGTTCATTCTTGTTTACTGTTTCTAAATGAATGACAGACTAAAGCGGAATGATTGATTATTATTAAGACTATCCCAGTACGTTCAGAGCAGAAAGTAATGTAAATATTGTGTCATGTGCAACTAGTTTACAATATGGAAAATATGAAACACTGCAATGAAACATAGTTTCATGCAAAGAACAAACATTTTAGCCTTATACACTTATAAGTGCACATAATGCACACAGGCAGATAGCACATCATTCCTATGTATTATGTCTTCCCAAGCAATGAGCAGAGTCAGTAATAAAAGTCCTTTTTGCAACTCAAGGATTTCATTCTACTAGTAGTTGTCTGTTTTAACTCTCCACAATTCATTCTGGTTTCACTTCCTAAGTAGATGAAAAAAACATTATTATTTGCTCTCAACAATTTTTTCTCGAGTTTCTGATTTTAAGGCACTCACAATGTGTTCCTGCACTTGAAACTCTGCACCAGGGAATGAAAGATTTTGCACCAATGACTACCCCCTTATGAAGTAGCAAATTAATACAACATGTTATTTTAAGCTGGCCCGGACATCATCCTTAAACATGCAGTGAAAATGTGTTTTTACTCTAGTCGGTTAATGCAATGTTCACTACACAGTTCCCCATTTAGCAGTGCAAAATTGCTGCTTAAGCAATGTAATATTTGACATCTGGCCCTTCAACAGCTCATGCCCATACTTCAATGAATACTTCATATCCATTATCAGATACCTCACCCTCATATAAGAATACTTTAGAAATGCAGGCTATACTTTTTGCCACCCTTCATACAGATCAGGGTCATCAAGGGAGATGGTCGTCTGTATACGTTTCCAAAAATGTAATATTTCTTAACCCTCCTGCAGTGATTTGAGGCCAGAGTGTGCCTGTAATGCCCATAAGACAGTGACCCTGTCACCCCGTGGGCACTCTACCTAGGCTCGTATTACATATAAGATGCATTGTCTTTGTATGCGCCACGGCATATCTTTGAGCTGGTGCACCTGGTGCAAAATGGTACAGTGCGCCAAATTAAGATGACTATGCTGCCCTCTCTCAGCGGAGCAGCAAAGTTGTGCTGCACTGGGGGCAGCATATTCAGTGAAATACAGAGCAGCAGGGGTTAGAGAGTCCCCTGCAGGCGGGTGCAGTGAGTGAATGCACCCGCCTAACGGAGGATGTCTGGGAGGTCCATGGGGCCCTCTTTCCCCCCTCCAAGAGGCTGCCCTCAGAGGGCATGTGCACTGTTGGAATGTGGAATGTGTTGACATGCTGTTGCCTAGAGATTTGGGGAAGAAGCTAGAATTTTGAGAGCTGCTTGCAGGCAGTTGGGATCAAGGACCTGTCAGGGCCACCAAATTATGTTACATCCTGATTCAAAACATCTAACATCGTTCATAACACCGGAAGGGGCGTTCAGATATATACGCATGCCTTTTGGATTGGCATCGGCTTCGGCAGTGTTCCAGAGAGTCATGCAAAGTTTATTGGGTGAAATTGGAAATGTAAGATTCTTCCAAGATGATGTGTTGGTAGGGGCAAAAGATATAGTGGAGCATAATATGATATTGAGGAAGG
Organism: Pleurodeles waltl; assembly: GCF_031143425.1. NCBI lineage: Eukaryota > Metazoa > Chordata > Amphibia > Caudata > Salamandridae > Pleurodeles > Pleurodeles waltl. The sequence continues at coordinate 179,085,957 of NC_090437.1, forward strand.
TATGTTCCATATTAAAGAAAGCAGGACTAACAGTGGAAATGAAGAAGTATAAGTTCGAATGCAAAAGTGTCAAATATTTGGGTCACACAGTATCGGGAAATGGCATAAAGCCGAAAATGAACTTATTGGAAGCAATTGATAAAGCACCGACTCCTTCAAGCAAAGACCAACTAAGGTCTTTCTTGGGTTTAGCGGAATATTACGCAAAATTTGTGAAAAATTTTGCTGATGTTGCCCAACCATTGCACTCTCTAATGAAAAAAAATCTGAAATTTTAATGGTCTAAGGAATGCCAACAAGCATATTCTTCTTTAAAGAAGTGTATTATCAACGCAGTGGAACTAAAACCTTTTGTGGCAGAACATCATACCATCGTCTCTACGGATGCAAGTATGCATGGCCTTGGAGCAGTGTTGATGCAATCACATAGAGGGAAAGAACATGTAATAGCATTTGCTTCAAGAACTTTGAAAGGAGCGGAGGCGACATACTCCACTATCGAGAAAGAGGCTCTTGCCTGTTGGTGGGGTGTTAAATATTTTAAGAACTATGGGCCATATGTACGAACACTTTTTCCCATAGACACAGAATGGGTAAAAACCTTTGCTACATCTGGCCCTATGTGTGGGGGAGGAAATTTGAACTACGAACAGACCATAAACCGTTAATCGAGGTATTTACGACAAAGGGTGCATATCGTGCATCTTCCAGAGTGGCAAGATAGATATACAGTTTGCAAGAATATAATTTTGTGATGAGATATGTACCGGGGATGAAGAATGTGAACGCGGATTGCCTATCTAGATTGCCAATTGAGAATCATTTAGATGAGGAGGCAGAAGAGTGGATGGTTGCAAGTGTCCAAGATGTAGGGACTGATGCTATTAGTGAGGAACTGTGGCGCGAGTCAATGAATGAAGATGGTGAGTTACAAGTGCTGAAGGAAAATTTGGGAATACAATGGTCCAAATTGGGAGATCATGCAAACCAGGTGGCAAATTTCAAAAGTGTATGGTCAGAATTATCAATTCAAAATGGGTTATTGAGGCGTGGTGACAGGTTGATTGTTCCATACAAATTGAGAGGAAGATTATTGGAAGTATTACATGAGGGTCATGATGGCATGTCGGGAATGAAAAGGAAGGCAAGAGAAGATTTTTGGTGGCCGGGAATGGACCGAGATGTGGAAAGATTCGTAAGAAACTGTGTGGAATGTGCATGCAGCGATAAATCCCATGTGGGAGGGAGGACACCAATTATTCCATTTCCATTTCCGGACAAACCGTGGCAGAAAGTAGGTATGGATATATGTGGTCCTTTTTTATTGGACACTAATGACAGGGTTTTTGTTGTGGTAATGATAGATTATCATTCTAAATGGCCTGAAGTGAGTGTAGTGAAGGATGTAAGATCAAGTGCAGTAATAGAGTTTTGTGAAGAGGTGTGGAGGAGAGAGGGGTATCCAGAGGCGGTCGTGACGGACAATGGTCCACAATTTACGTCTGGGGAGTTTGTTCACTATGTGGAAAGGTGTGGGGTAAAACACATTAGAACGGCTATAGCCCATCCCAGGGAAAATGGACTGGTGGAAAGGTTTAACAGAGTGTTGAGTGAAAATATACAATTGTCGGTGCAAAATGGTCTGAACTGGAAGAAAGAAATAAAGAATCTTTTGTGGAATTATCGCACTACCCCGCATTCTCTCACACTGGAGACTCCATTTGTATTGTTGAAAGGTAGAAAGCCGTGTACCAAGGCTGTGCCAGGGTGGATGGGTAGAGCAGGAAGGGGCAAGGTGAATGAGGAGGAAGTGTTGAGGCGTGTGAGAGAGAGAGACAGGAAGCATATGATGGAAGGAACAAGGAGGATTTGAAGAAGGAAAAGTTGGAAATCGGTGATTGGGTAAGAACTAGGGAGTGGGATAAAAGAAAAAAAGGTGCGTCTAAGTGGTCAATACCGAAGCGGGTGGTGAAGGTGTATGAGTATAGTGTGTAGTTGGAGGATGGTAAGAGGTGGAATGTGAACAAAATATCGAAATGTAATGAAGCAGAATTTGGGAAGTGGAAGAGTATGGGGGTTGATGATAAGTGGAGTGAGATGAGCAAGGAGGAGTGCAAGGAAAGGAGATTAGTGAAGAGACCTGTGTATTTAAAGGACTACATAACATGAAATTTTGTTTTTGCATATGGTAAATCTAGTGAGGTTAGTTTTGTATTAATAGTATTTGCATGTAAAATATTTAGTGTAGAGTAATTGTTAAAGTATAAGATTAGGCTATATATATGTTGAGTTATATATTGGGTTTTTTTTGGGTAAAGGGGGGAGGTGTGTTGGAATGTGGAATGTGTTGACATGCTGTTGCCTAGAGATGTGGGGAAGAAGCTAGAATTTTGAGAGCTGCTTGCAGGCAGTTGGGGTCAAGGACCTGTCAGGGTTGGTTGTTATTCTGTAGCTGGAATAAAAGATACTGTATTTATTCAGAAAACGACGTTGGAGTATCTTTTCATGCACCACTTTGTGAACCCCTGGGCACTTTGATATTAAAGAAAGGGCTGAAGGCGTTTCTGCGGCCCTTTCTATATTACAGATAGCGCTGGCGCACATATAGCGCCAGCGCTATTGCCAGAGGGTGTTCCCTCATTTGAATGGGGGTGTGGCCCCATGCAAATGAGCCAATCCCTTTGCCGCTGTACCCGTGCACTGTCAGTGCTCCCTCTGATGGCAGCCATCTGGAGGGGGAAAAGGGAGTCCTATGGACTCCCCCAAACAGCCCCTCGCAGGTGAGTGCAGTCACTTACTGCACCCACCTGCAAGGAGATCTCTAATCCCCCCTAAAAGTGCAGGCGGGTTGTCACCTGGACAGTGAAAAAGGGAGCGGCTGCTTCAAAGCCGCCCCATTTTGAACTTGAATGTGCTGCTCTGGGGGCAGGGCGAGTTCAATGTAATAGGGCACACTTTCTCCGTTTGTGCCTGACGCATCTGTTTTAAGGTGCGCCGTGGCGCAAGCAGAGAAAGTGCGCCCTGTGTGTAATAGGGCCCCTGGTGGACATGGTCCTTCGTTTAGCAGTCTACTACTGTATTTGAAACTAAAATGTTTTGAAAATAATCAACAAAATGTTTATTTGTTATCATATTATTTTTGAGAACAAAAAACTATCTCTTCAGTTTATTGTTTGGTAATAAATATGGATGCATTTCTGTTTTTCAGGTTTTACCAGGAGACAATACAACTCGAACACCCATCCAAACAGACCTCTACACCCAAGTAGTGATTTATGACCACATCACAAGAAGGAAGACTTAAGGTCCTATTAAGTGTCCATCATAAGGCTTGACAAATGTAGACAAATAAAGAAGTTAGAAGCAATATCTGTGTTTGTTTAATTTGTGTGTAGAGTCAATAATATTGTCTAACCGGAATACTTTAAAAAAAATGTTATGTGAAATATTTACCCATTTTGACACATTGGAGTATAGGTGGGAAATGAAGAACATGTCCATCCTATTTTTGAGTGTTTTATGCGGATATTGTTTTTTTCAGTATCAAAAGTTTACTTTATCTAATGAAATAAGCACACATCATTGTCCTCCATTGAAATTTCTGAGTGCCTAATCAATAATTATCAAGAAGAAGCTACTTTAAAAAGTCGAGAATTACATATTTGTGACTAATTAAATGGTCAATATGTTTTATTTTTTTATTTTTTATTATATTTATCGTTACCCTCACTTATAAAAGAATCACAGGCAGACCTTTCACAGGCAGACCTTTGTTTGTAATATGTATTCCAGTGCAAAAGCAAGGGACACGTCTTTAAGTATCCAACCTGTATGAAATTTAGGGGCAGATTCAAGAAAAGTGGCGCCGCACACAAGAAAAGTGGCGCCTCACACTGTGCGGCGCCACTTCCCTGGCACCCCTTAGCGCCCCCCCTACTGACACTATGTGTGCGCCGTATTTAGAATACGGCGCACCATGGCGCAGGGTAGGGGGAAACAGCATCAGCCTTTTTGACGCTATTGATGTACTGTTCAGGGTTAGCTCCAAAATGTTGGCACTAATCCTGAACAGTACATAGAGGCCCATTGTAACCAATGGTGTGCCCCCTTTTAATGCCTGTTCTGAGCAGGCTTTAAAAATGCTGAAAAAAATGGCGCAAAGAAATCTTATAGTTTTCTTTGCAGCATTTTTACGCCCCCTCTCATGGGGGAATTCCCCATTGCATACATTATGCCTACCGTAGGCATAATGTGGCGCAAGGGGCTATAAAGTGGTGCAATGTATGCATTGCACCACTTTGTAAATCTGGCGCAGCGATTTTGGCATCGTTAGGCCACATTAGTGTAAAAATAAATGACGCTAATGTGACATAAGGAGCCGCTAGGCCCTCCTAAATCTGGGCCATAGGTTGTAAGAAAATGGTAGCATACACCATCTGGAGTAAGTTTGAATACTGATGGTCATTTAAATCAAAGATGAGATGCTGGTGGGGGTGTGGCCATGCAGGACAGCTGACGGAATGTGCTAGTCCACGGCTCCATCCCGCATCGCTTAATCCTTTATAATTTTAATGTAATCGGGACCTGATAACTCTGCCCACGTCCTGTACGGATGACTGAAGGTGCCTTGCTTGGAATCTGGGGACCTATTTTGTGGTCGGTGCATGAGGCCTGGTGCACTGTGGTGCCTTAGCACCCAGGGCTGGACTGACAGTCTGCCATCCCCTCCCTGCTGACACCAATGGATGTCTGGCTGGGGAGCTGCTGTGGAGCTTCACCACTGGGAGTGTGGAGACAAGAGGAGCTGCCTGAGGGATCTCGTAGAATGCAACTGAAGACTCCTGTATTCCCACCCCTTGGAGAATGGGCAGGGAGTGACTCAACATCGGCAGGGCCGGTGCTGCGCACGGGCAGTGTGGGTAGCTGCCAGGGCCCTAACATGCAAGAAGGGCTTCGCAGCAGTGCCTTTTAAAAGACTTGGTTATGATGGTGCAGTGATGGTGCAGTGGTGTAAGGCCCAGGGGTGGGGATTGGGGATCCCTCCCCTGGGCCTCCCAGCCATGGGCTGAAGGAGCTACAGCAATCTCATCACTATATCTGCATGAAAACAGTGGTTAGATGAGTATTTGAAGTGCACTTAGGTGTGAAGTGAGCTCTGCCCTGCATGAATAAAAAACAGAGTATCCTTCAGGGCTCACAATAAAAGACAGGAACACATTGCATCACAATGAACATTGCTCACCTTAGGGTTGCCAGTTTTCCAGGAGACTAATACCAGCCATTTGTTGTTTTGAATGTGTCTACAAAAGCCCAGGTGTTATACTAAATAGGACTTTAATAAAATAGTATGTATTCATTTGTAACATTACTTTTCTGCCTTTCTTTACAATCAGTCAGGTATCATTAATGCATCTCTAGAACATATTTAAAATTACTTTCTATCTATACCTGCTTTTTTAAGTATGTACAGGTAAGAGTTAAAAATACCGGCTGTATGAATTTTGCTTCTTTTTCCGGCCAGGACATTAAAGTACCAGTGGTGCCGGTAGAAAGCAAGCCAGGTGGAACCCTATTCACCCAGGATGAAGGAAAAGGGTGAATCACAGAGAATGGAGGTGCAGTGCATATAAAGGGGGTACGACAAAGGAAATAGCTCTGTCATCAGTACCCCAAGATAAGAGGAGGGGTAGTGATGACAGAGTACACATACAGCAGAGAGATGGCAGCTTGATGTCATGGGGTCAGAATGGCCACAAAGAGCAAGAACCTCGAGGAAACAGAAAGGGGAAGAGGAGCAGTGTGTGTGACGGGCAGAATTATTGAGGGGGGGAAGAGTCTGGGCAGGGCCAGTGCTAAGCACAGGCATTGTGGGCAGCTGTCCAGGGCCCTGTGCTCAGGTTGAAAACATGGGGCCCTGCTTCTATGTGAAACACACACTATCAGCCAACTCATCTGCTCCTCCAGTGCCCCCTCCCCAATCCGATTACATCACAAATGTACTTTTCAAGGGAGGTGTCTTGACTTTCCTCCTCCATGGGCTTGGTGGCATTCCTCGGAGTGCAGGGGTGGGGAAGGGAAAACAGTGGGTGGGGAAGTGGGCAGCAGTAAAGCCAGCAGTTGTGTTGCCTCACGACATCAGGAGCGGGGCTGCACCTCGTAGAAAAACTGCCCTGAAGCCTTGTCTGCCTTCTCTGTTTTGTGTTGCCAGGCACCCAAAGGGCCCTTTTGTTCCAAGGACCAGCCGGATATTATCAGGTGAGTAGAGGTGGGCTGGGGAAGGAAAGAGCAGCCAGAAAAGACTGGCATGGCAGGGCAGGGTTTAGCATATCTCAGTCCCTTTGGTCTTGATGAGCTGCATCAGGCTGCAAGGTTCAGGTATGGGGCCCCTTCCCTGGGCCTTGCCCTATCATCTAGTCCTGCATGGCCCAGGGCAGGGGGGCCCTCTGCTTGGCCTAAGTGCTGTGAAGCCCAGGGTTTGAAACTCCCTCACCTGGTCCTCGCAGCACATCAAGTAGTATAATGCAAGTGGGATAGGAGGTGCAGGTCCAGGCGTCGGCTTTAAATCATTTGATTCTGGGTAAATCATTAAACCTCCCCATGCCAATAAAACCCTGAACTTGGACTAAGTTTGTGCTATATAAAAGTACAAAAAAAGGAACCACAGCGCCATGTGACAGTCACCTCACATCCTGGCACTGTGCATCATGCATGACTTGTGAACCCCCTGCTGAATGGATGGGTGGAAGGGTGGGTAGATGGAAGAATGAAAGGGATGGTGGATGGATGGAGTGAAAGCGTGGATGGAGTAAAAGCGTGGATGATGGATGAGCAAAAGGATAAATGTGTGAAAAGATGGATGGATGAGTGAAAGGATAGATCTAAGGGTAGGTGAGTGAAAGTCAGGGTGGAGGGATGGAAGAAAGGATCAATGAATGAGTGAAAATGTTAAAGGATGGACTGATAGATGAATGGGTTGGGTGGATGGATGGATGAGTAAGTGAAAGGATGGGTCGATGGGAGAAAGGGTGAGTTGATGAATGAGGAAAAGGATGGAGTGAAAGTGTGGATGAATTAATAAGCAATAGGATGGATGGACGATCAAAAGGGTGGGTGGGTGGATGGTTGAGTGAAAGGGTGGAGGGTGGGACGGATGAGTGAAATGATGAGTGTTTCTCTAGGTTTGGACAGGTTTGGATATAGATCGGAACACGGGCGGATGGACATACAGAAAGGTGAAAGACTGAATGATGGATGAAAGAATTAATGGTTGACACAATGTAAAGGGGAAATGGTGGATATCACAGGGTACATGGGAGGATGAAAGGGTAAATAGATAGATGCTTAGATGGAAGAAACAAGAGAGTTCTTCTGGGCAGGGTTGTGATCATTTGATTGGCTTGCTTGGTGCCATAAAAGCTTTGGTTCAAAGTGGGGGTATTTTAATTTTCTGGCTATGCCCTGCCTATGTGTGGCATTTCTGTATTTGCCGTGTGTTTACTACACCATATGAATGACATTTTGAGTGACACCTAATGTTACACTAGTAATTGTAAATTGTAGCATGTTTTGTTTTATTTTTTATTGTCAAAAAGGAGTAATTTACATAGATAAAAAAAATAAGTTATCACGTCCTTGTAATACATTTCAGTCAATTCATTGCTAAATGTCTACAATTGCCAAACATAAGGTTGGCCGGCCATTACAACCTCATAGAGTTAATTCATCAGGGCAATCATTGGTTGATATCCTGTTTACAACCTGCCCTAAAATCACTTAGAAAAAAATCAAACTTCTTGAATTCAGCACACTTTAGAAAATGACTTATTTACAATCAGTCCAATTCATTTTGACCAATTCCAGTGGTAAGCTAAATTCATGACATCTATCAAGGGATAGGATCTCACACCATACAGTAGCCAAACATCAATTTAGAGATTACACATCCATTCTTAACATAGCAAGTTTTTCAACCTTAACCGCTTATCCCTGCAGATGTAGCAATACACTTTTGAGAATGTTGTTTCCACCAAAAATATCCACTCTCCAGTAATCTTAAAAGTACCTTGGCCCTGAGATATTCCAGCCTTGTGACAGTCAGTCATTTATTCCCAGACTGCCTTTGATCCATTCTGTCATTGATGACCAAATCACATTTCCTCTCTTTGTCACTCTCCTTCCTTTGCAATTATGAAGAGTTTTCTCAATATTATACATATTCAGTCGATATGAGAGCCACTGCTGTGTGGTTGGTCGATCAGCACTCTCCCAAACTGTCACTATAAGGAGGTGTGCTACTGCCATAGAGATGAAAATAAAATATATTGGTCCATGCCAAATAACATAATTGTGGAGTTATATAAATCTCAGTTGCAAACAAGAAGGCCTCAATCCCTTTATTAAGCGCCTGTAACTTCCCACATTTACAGAACATTTGCATCATATCTGCAGGAGCTTCCTCATAGCTGGGACACCTGTCGTCTGCTCTCCTACCCCAACTAAATAATTTGGCAGGTGTATAATACAAGTCAAATATTGTTTTGTAGTGCCGGGTCATCAAACTAACCTTCAGAAGTTCCTTCATTCCTACCTCAATTGAGGCCTGTAAGTATGTATAAAATAGATAGATATAACACTTTTGGAGCACAGTCATTTTTAACATGTTGCATCTACCAGCTAGCCTCAGGTCTTTGCTGATCTTTGCTGAGTACCTAATAGCACGTTGAGATTTATCGAAAAAGTTGTCCCTACCTTAGGCGAGATCTTAATCTCTAAGTAGGTAGCATTCACTACTATGCGATTATCTACCAGGTTGAGATTCCTAGTGCAAACAATCTGAGTTTTCTCTTTGTTGAGATGATAACCAGAGACTGTCTGAACTTTTCAGCCATTTTCTCAACTTGGACTAATGCACTGCATGGATACAAAGTTAACAGGGCAATGTCGTCACATATGCTAACACTTTGGTTCATTAACCATTTACCCTCACCAGTTGGATGTTCTTACTCTTAATTTTTATCCTACAAGTCAGTATACAGGGCAAAGAGGATGGGGCAGCGGGGTCATCCCTGCCTTGTCTCCCTGGTTATGCCAATTCTGCCTGACTCTAAGTCCATAATTTGAAGATGAGCAAACAGGCTGTGATACAATGTCCTTTCAGCCCTGATCAGACCTGCCCCAAACCCTTTGCTCCTAAGCACTCCCCGTAGTTAGCCCCAAAACACTCTATCAGATGCTTTCTCCGCAATGAGGAGTATCATAGTCACTGAGTTATCCAACTCTCAGCAATATTGAATTATGTAATAGCATGTCCAATGTGTTTTGTAACCGCTCTCTCCGGTATAGGTCCATGTTGCCAGGGCAAAATCAATAATCCTGGGTATGACCCTCCCAAGATGCAACGTAACCACCTTTGAATAAAGTTTAATGTCAGAATTAATCAAATATATAGGCCTATAAACACAGGCTTAAGGGGCAGCTTCCCCTTTTTCTTAAAAGTCACTATATTGGTACCACCCCTCCCCCCCAGGACATTAGTGGTATTCTCTCCCAGTGAACCCGAACAAACGAACAAACATCTCTAGCAGATCCTTGGTCAGTTCTGCAAATAATACTTTATAAATCTCTATTGGCAGTTTGTCAGGACCTGCAGCTTTACCAGAAGCCAGTGATAGCAAAGTACTTAATTTCATCTCTAACAAGAACATCACTTTGGACTCTCTCTAGCAGGCCCTCTATCTAAGAGAGTGGGGGAAAACGATCCTCCTGATAAAGCTCCAGATAGTACTCCTCAAACACCTTGACTATATTAGCCGATTCTGTAGCCGTACTGCCTTCCTTCATTTCTACACTGTCAATACTCCTGTCAACTTCTCATTGTTGTGTACAGAGCTACTCACAGTTTCCCCGTACTCATAACTTTCTGTTTTACATGTCTGACATATTTCAGCCAACTTCTGAGCATGATAACAATTAATCCTAGCCTTGGCAACTGCTATCTTTTGTTGTCCTTCAGATCCATCATAGCCTGAGGTAATCCTCTCCATATGCTGAGTTTATAGCTCAGCCAATTCCACATATAACTCCTTAATCTCCTCAGCCTGCTGTTTCTTGTTGTATGAGACAATAGTAATAGTTTCCCCTCTTATTCCGACTTTTAATGCATCCCAGACCATCCCTCCTGGTGCGCTATTTCTGTTGATTTCAAGAAAGTTGGTTGTCTATTTTTTCATTTGAGTAAAATAGTTAGCATCCAAAAGTAATTTTCTGTCAAATTTTCACATACTGTGGCTCCTACCAACTCCAACATCTGATAATTCTAAAACTAGTGGATTGTGATCAGACAAAATTTATAGGGTCTCCTAATAGTGGCCTTCACCACCAGCCCAGTGGAAATAAAAAAATAATCCAACCTGACATATTTTTGATGGGAGCTTAAATAATAAGTATAGCCAGGATCCGAAGCATTATTTCTGTCTCAAATATCTACCAACCTGTGGCTGCCCATAATGTGTTGCATTGCTGTATAACCCTGTGGTTTGCTACCCTGATAGTTAGAGCCTTGATTTCTACTGACATCCAAGTGCAAATTAAAATCCCCACACACTATCAACGGAGTAGGCCAAGTAGTCAATTTCACCACTGACTCCTCCAGAACAACTGCTTCATCTAAATCAGACCCATAAATGGAACAGATGGTAAATCCAACCCCTGCAACTCGACACTCTGCAATAATACGCCTTCCCATGGGAGGCGTAACAAAGAAAAATATCGGTATTTCTCCTTGTTTTGTCCTCTTTCTAAGTGTGCTGCATTCTGTGTGGAAAGAGGAAAAAGCCTCAGAGGATTGTTTTTGTGCAGGAAGGCGCACCTTCTTGCACAAAAACAATCCTGCCAGCAATGCAGGCACCTTTGCACCATGGTTCAAGGGTGCCTGTGTTGTTGCAAGGCAGCACATTGTGCTCCAGCACAAGTAGATGACAGGATTAGGCCATATAATGTTAAATATGGTGCATTCCTGCTCTCTCTTTTTCACTCAGTGCAGCAAGATGTCTTGCTGCATTGCATTGCGTGCACAGTTTGATAAATTTGGCCCTTGAGGTCTCATTATAGTGCCCTTTAGTAATCTGCACCCCCTTACTACTTGGGGGGAGTCCAAGTAGTTCTGGGGACAGGGAAATATTTTTTTGGTACTAATATGCAGGTATTGGTGTTCTTAGACTAACCCCTGCATGCTTTTCCCACTGTGTTTCGTCCCAAGATGTCAGCATTTTGAGCTCTATCTGAATTACGCGGGGTACTCATACAAAGGCCCTTAAAAAGAGAGAAAGAAACTTGGTTATCCCTGCCTGCTACTTGCAAAGCAATAAACAACAGTTCCCTATTGAAGGATAACCTGAAGAAGTTGAACTTCCCACGACCAGAGTACAATTCTGTTTTATTTTTGAAGTCTGTTGGTGTGTTTAGATGATCAGATGTAGTGAATCGTGCCCTGTTGCAAAAGGGTCTAAACTGCCTTTTGAGCTGAACAAGTGGAGTCGCTCCCAGATGTTGGAGTGCTGGTAGGAATGATGGAGTTCAGTAGTTTGGTACTCTTGGATCCCAGCTGTATGCAATAGGGTAGAAAGAAAGCTGTCAGGTTCAAATGAAGTGACCAAGAGGAAAAGCTGCACCTCAGAGCTCATCACCTGCAAGTTAACTTAAGAGATTCTCAGCCAAGAATGGAAAAGCCTCGCCTTTAAAACAGTAACACAAATTTTTTTCAAACAGAGACACACAACCATATTCAACTACACTCTACTAAGTAGTCTTTCCCGCGTTGCTTTGTCCCTTCCTCAATAGATATGCATTCCGTTGGCTGATACTCTTGAACAAGGCTCCCTCTGATCTCCTTAAAGGGCCAGTAAGTGGAGACTGCCAGCTTGCCCCCGGATGAATCTGTGCAGTAATCACAGGTAGCAGTATACCAGCTACCATACACTGGCATCTGAGGGGCTGGGTCTCTTCAGCATCCTCGTTCAACTGACACAGACTGTGTGGACAAAAAGGTCTGAGAAAAAGAACCAGCAAAATGAGCTCCTCTTAAAGTGTCCAGGAAACCCTGATACAGACCCATCTGCTCCTTCAGGATATGTAGACAATGAACATCATGCGTTCCTCAGGTGCCTTCCTATGGGGTTAGTGGGCCACGGCTAGGTCACAACAGGTTCCCATTAAGCGTTAGTGCCATCCTCTTTTCCTGTTGCTGACATTCTTTTATGTAATTGGATCCACCCAAGCTCAGGATAGCCCTCAGAATAGGACCTGGATTAATCTAGAAGGCCACCAAGTAAACCAGCTTCAGCACATTACTAAAGCTTTCATCCACTCCTCAAGCCTCAGCCTGAGACTGAGAGAGAGATCAGCACCCAACAGAAGTCAGAAGCTGGGGTTATATTGGAATAAATCAGGACATACACATTTTTGCACATTTTTATGCAGATTGTTATTAGCAGCCATTTGCTGATGGTGGATTTGTACAGTTATTCAGTGCTGTGATACAGTATTACCACAATATGATTATGGTATATGACTGTAGTATCAGAAACGTGAGATTTGCATTAATTGTTTTACCGCACCGTTCTCTAAATTCTGAAGGAAGTCAGTGAGTATGTAAAACTGTCACATGCGGTCTACTCTAAGCCCTTCATAAATAAACCTATCACTGGCAGATTTTTAGATTTTAAAACAGTTTATTTAATTTTAGATAGAACATTAAAGATGGGCTTTACTACCATAGTTGTACCAACATCACTGAGCAGCACTATTGAGATTTTCCTAGCTTTTAGTAAAGGGAAGTTATGAGTTTATTAAAAACACAGAGATGAATACAATGCATTCTTTCCTTGCTTTATTTTGACAGCAGCCAAGATAAATCAAGAATCTCACTTCCATTGAACTAATAAGCATTCCCTCAGTTAATTAACTTTCTTGACTGAGAGTAACTAGTCATCTTTTCTTGTGAGATCTGAGTCAAAAATTGTAAAATATAGGAACAGTAATTCCAACATTTGTACAACCCATCAACATAGCAAAGAAGTTTCTGTCTGTGTCCAGTGGGAGAGGCCAGTCATATGTATGCTTAGTAGCAGAAGCCGAAAAACAGCCATGTCTTTGTTTGGTGGAAGAGTTTGTCCTCCGAGTAGACTTATATGTCCAAGATGCACATATCAAGTTGATCAGGAATTCTTTTTGACAGGCACTGAAAAAAGGGAGTGCATTAAAGTTATCAAAAAGTGTTGGGATAATACTTGCCTCCATGTCTTTAATAAAATCTCCAAGGTAGGAAAATCTCCATTATATTGCAAGACTGAGGTTCATATTATGCTTGTTTAAAGCTTTGAAACAACAGGTTTAGCAACCTGAGGAATCGGTTAGCAATTAAAAGTTCTGATGGCTGAGACAAAACAATTTGCAGATCTGAGAATGACGCGCAAACAGCAGCCGTAGTCCATAAGGCCTTAGACGCGTTCGCTCCACTAGTTGAATAGGCTCCGAAAGCACTGATGTTGATGCCAGCTAGGCTCATGATCCATCTAACCCTACGGGCTAAAGTGGGGGATGAGAACGGTTCATGGGTTTTCCCAAAACAGATTACAACTAGAACCACAGGTGTTACATTCAGATTTACAGTTTTCTCAATACCTGCTTTTTAACAATTTCCTACAAAAAGTTTGAGCTGAAAAAGAAAATAAAGATAATAAACCGTCATAAAGTTAGTCTTTGTTCTTCTACTAACATTAAAGCAAATACCTGAAGAAGTGCATTGCACAGAAGAAAGATCCAAGGCTTTTACATCAGGCCAACGTTTCAATGAAACTAAACACAGATAACTGTAAATTTGGCGGCGGAAAATTTTAAAGATATAACACTGTCATCTGGCTAATCAAAGAATAATATCAAAAGCAAATGAATGTCCCACATATGATTATACTTCGGCACCAGATGGTCAGAAAAGCAAATGGCACTCTAATCAGTACTAATTTCACAGGCCTACCATTCACTCTGACATGCTCTGCAGAACTTTAGGTGTTTATTTTTAGTCCTGTATGCTTTCCCTTGTGATGGCAGGAAAGCTAAAAGATTTACCACTAACACAGAATCTGCTTAAAAGGGCTCTGAATTTCTGCCCAAACACCAGCCATTCCATGCTGTTTGAGCTGCTGGCTCTGTAAGCTTTAGTGTTCTGGTGGCCCCAAGCCTGCCATATTAGTTTAGCAGTCTCTGCCAAAATTCATGGAGTGCTCTAGGCTGACCCGAAACCTTCCATGCCACCAAAACCAGAGATTGATTGAGGATCATTTTGTGAAAATGTCCTTGTGGATTCATCAATAAACTGGGAAAGGATGGCATTAGGATTGGATAAACTATTGATAACTCTAGATTCTTAGGGAATCAAGACTGTGTCTACCAAAAGGGACAGAATTAGCACTTTTATCTTCAAACCTTTGCTAATGCTTGTGATATCATAATGAATAGTTTAAAAAATAATGAGACCAATCTTGAAGAAAAGCATTCATTGCTTGTGAGTATGATTTCCAACAGTAAAAAGAATGAAGCAGAAGATATTCAACTTGATCTGAGAGTTTCTTCTGAAGCTAAAACTCCCAAAACGTTTTGGCTAATTCTTCTGAGAATTTGGAATTTGTTCCTTCCAGATGATTGCTATATTTTACTGCTGACAGATTGTTATTATGCAAAAGGATGGCACAGCTTTCTTTGCAAAACTTTGGATTACCAAGGAGCCTTCAAGCATCGCTAGACAGTTTATGTGCGGGAATGACATCTGCTGTGACCATGTACCACCAGTTAGAACTAACTGTGTCTTGCACCACAATCTCTCCAACTTGCATCAGATTTTAATACATGATCTGGGGTGCAAGAAAATATGGCTTTGCCATTCTACACATCTAAATATTCTAGCCACCACTGAAGTTTTGATCGGGATTCTTGATCCAAATCTATTGTGTCTGAATAAGAAAGACCTTGATTCAGATGACACATTTTTAGCGTCTGAAGGGCCTGAAAATGGAGTGGGCTGGGAAAATGGCTTATATGGAAAATACCAATAGACCTACCAAGTGAGATAGTATTCTGAGAGATAAAGAAGACATATTCAGAACTTGATGAATCTCCTTTTTATTAGTATCACTTTATCTTGGGGTAGTTATATTCAGAACTTGATGAATCTTTTTTTATCAGTATCACTAATTTTGAGGTAGTTGTAGATGAGCCTTGTAGGAATCAATAAAGAAACATTAGAATTCCATTTGTGTTGTCTCCGTAGCAGATCTAAGAATTCTGTCCGCTGATCTTGCAGAAAGTATCTTTCCTGAGCTAAATGAGGTAGTCATCAAGGTAGAATGTCAGTCTCATTCCTTGAGTTCATAAATGATCTATTACTGGTCTCAAAACTTTCTTGAAGTACCATGGTGCTGATGAAGGACTAAAGGGAAAAGATTTGTAACGGTAAAACATATCTTTCCATTGAAACTGCAGGGATTTCCTGCATTGTTTGTGCAAGGGAATCATATAATATGCATCTCGAGGTCCTGCTGCACCATTCAGTAGCTTTGAGCAAAGTGTCTCTCAGATAGATAATTGTTTCCATCTTTTTTTAGTTTAAGAATGCTTTATTTAAAGATACAATTTACCAAAGAGGTACAAAATCTTACTACAGAATTAAAACTGACGTCAAATGATAATACAAGAAAGTACAATAGATAAAACATTAATAAATGGTGTGGAAGAATATTATTAGTTATAAAAGGTAAGTAATGGATATAAAATATACCATTATTATAACAGCATTTTATATTTTGTATTTTTCAATGAAGGAAGAAAAAGAATGAAAGTAGCAAAAAGAAGATGAGAGAGAAAGAGAAAAGAAAAAGATAAAAATAGAACATCTTTTACCAGAGATAGTGATAACTTGGATAACATAATAATTATCATATTGTTATAAATAGTAAAACAACCAATTAACTAATATAATTTTAACATAAAATATTATTTCATGGTGGCCGGAAAACAAAATTCTTAATTTGAAACTAAATTGATTTGTAGTAAGAGGAGACAGAAGGAGTCTTTTGAAAGGAGTTGCCTTGTGGAATTAACAGATGCTCTTTCAAGCCTATGATGATGGCAAAGTAAAGTCCACCATCTGTTGACGGTAACATTAGTGGCATCTTTCCAGTTCACAGTGATAATCTGGAAAGCTAAAGCAATGAGAAAATCAACAAAATGACCCATTTTATGGGCGCCAATCCAAATAGGCGAAGAGCTTCCCCAAAAAATATTGATAATGTCAAAAGGAAAGTCAATACTACATATATGCGCAATGATATTACATATCCTACGCCAAATAGAAGCAATGGTTGGAATATTGGAAGAATGAATGCAAATAGGTACCTGGTGTATTAGGTGTATTAGAGCAAGATTAGCAGAGTTTAAAGAGAGCTGTATTATATTTGGAGAGGGAGAGAGGAGTTGACGTTGTGGTGTTCTGTGATAAGATATGCATTTGTTGTGTAACAAAAGTACTTAAAGATTGCTATTTTAACATGTGGGTGGCTGAAAGATTTAAATTGGATTGAATGTTAGAAGGAGAGAGTGGTTGCATGTTGTGAAATAATTATTTGACTTGTATAATTCCTTTATCCATCCACTCTTTCCAGAAGGGAGTATGATTGAATAATTTCATATTTTTTTTATGCCAAATGGAGGAGTACAGAAAAGTATGTAGATATGATAAAGGTTTTAGTAAAGAATGGAAAGATGATCGAAATAGAGTGTGTGACATTCTGGGAGAATATGACAAATAAGCTAAGGACTGAAAATGAAATGGGGAAATCATAATGTTTTACAATCTGTACTAGATCAGAAAGGAGAGGTTGCTAGAAGAATAGACATAAGGTAAAATGAGTTTTAGTCAAAATGAAGAATGGTATTGGTGAAGATTAGGAAAATTAACTCAACCTATTTCTTTAGGATAGCATAAGGAGGATAGAGATATACGCGCTTTCCCTTAGTTCCATAGGAACTTTATCAATATGCTACTAAGCAGTTTAAATAATTTCAAAGGTATTTTAACCGGTAACATGGTCAAATAGAAATTAATAACCAGGAGCATCATCATTTTAATTGATTCCAACCTACCTCACCGGGACAGATAAAGGGGAGACCATATGTCTGACATATTATGAATTTTCTGAGGACTATCTTCCATATTAATCTGAATAGTTGTTGTAATAGAAGAAGTATATTTAATACCTAGGCATTTTCTATATTTGGTTTGCCATTTAAAATCGGTCCCTACAAAAATATATTTGAGAAACAATTATGTAGGTGAAGTACTTCAGATTTACTGAAGTTTAATTTATAACCTGAAAGATGAGAATAAATGTTTAGGAGATCTGCAAATGCAGGTAACGATGTCTGTGGATTGGAAATATATGAAATAATATTGTCCGCATAGGCAGTACATTTGATATGCAGATCTTTATGTACAAAACCAGTGAAAGAAGGAGAATGTCTCAGTGAATGTAAAGGGGGTTCCAGAGATAAGATGAATAATAACGGTGATAGTGGACACCCCTGCCTGGTACCTCGATGAAGAGAAAATTAAGAGGATTGAATACCATTTTAAAAAATTGAAGGCGATGGGGAAGATTAAAGTATATATATATGTAGTTTAAGATTCCAGAACCAAAGCCGTACCATTTAAGGGCCTGCATAAAAAAAAAAACAATTAACACAATCAAATGCTTTTTCAGCATCTAAAGCAATAGCAGCCAAGGGCGTGGAACTTTTAGAAGCTAAATGTAATATGTTTAATATAGTTTGAGAATTATCAGTGATATATCTGCCTTTAACAAAACCAGTTTGTTCTGTGCCAGGAATAATCTGGTTAATTTGAAGTGTTAAAATCTTCGCAAATAGTTTACAATCTAAGTTAATCAGAGAAATAGGTCAATAATTGGTATAAAGGGAAAGATCTTTGTCTTTTTTGGGAATAAGGAAGAGCATTACTTCAGAAAATGTGCCTTGAGCTTTGCCATTATGAGGAAAATAATAATATAATGAATGCAAATATGGAAGGAGAACGTGGGAGAAACTGAGATAGCTTTGTCTTTAGGTAGCTTGGTCAAAGCAATCTTAATATCCTGCAAAGATATTTCTTTATCTAAAGAAGAGAAGTCCTGTGATTGATGAGGATGAGGTGGGAGCAAATCAAAAAGGAGTCAAGGGCTGCTTCAGGTGTATAAAGATTACGATAAAAGTCAGAAAAGCATTGTAAGATTTCCTTATCCATGAAGTGATTGAAACCTTATTCATCTATAATGTTTGATTTTTGGGATTTAACCTTGAGCTATTTTGCGAGCAGTTTGCCGGCTTTGTTATGTCCACCATGGAACTTAAAATGTACCCGCAAAAGTGTGCCAGAGGCTTCTTCAGTTGATTTTTTTTATTAAAATCCAGCTTGGCTTAAATGAGAAGTTTAAGAGTGTCAGCATTATTTGAAGTATAATATTTATGTTCAAGACTCTTAATAGATGAAATAAGAAGTGCAGAGTCTGTAAGAAGCTTTTTCCTCTTCTTGGCCACATAATCAATAATAAAGCCTCTAGCCGTGGCCTTAAAAGCATCCCAAATGATATGGAACTGCAAAATTGAGGTAAGGTTAGATTCAAAATATTCTTCAAGGAAATTTTCAAAATGTTCTACAAAAATCTGATCTTTCAACAAATATTTATTAAAACGCACTCTTCTTGACCTATGAGTTCTGGGTATAGTTTCTATGTCAATTAATATTAATATAGAGCCAATTTCAGCATACACTAGAGCTGTAAGTAAGTGGGGTGTCAAAAAGATGTAGCCAATCCTAGATTTAGATTTATGAGTGGGGAAGAAAAAGGTGAATTCTAATTTATCTGCATTGTCAGAGTCACCAGATCCTCAGGGTCTGTGCACGTTCCCAACACTTCCACCACAAGGCATCTCTAATACTCTGATTAGATTTGTCTCAGAGTCTAAGAGAGTCCAAGTGGGGAAAAGGGGATTAGGAAGGGAACAGCTGGGAAGGAGACCTGTAGGAAGCAAAAGGTTAAAACACACAACATCAAAATTACATCTCATGAAAATCAGTATTAGGCAATGACTCTAAGCATCGTCATTCTGAAAACATGAACAACCTATGAATAGACTTAAAATGACTAGGCTTCAAGATGACTGGATACCTGTGAGGGAATCAAGAGAGGTTAAATGAAACTTTCAAATTCAAGTACTTTCCTTTGCATGAGAATCAGGAAAACAATCTAAATAAGTTCTGACCCATCATATGAATCCTTTTTGAGAATACATATTAGGAACACACAACATTACATCTAGAACTCTGGCCTTTTTCTTCTCTCAAAATGTTGGAACATGAATTGCGCACATTGCAGATCTTCACATAGGTAGTAAACACCATAGAAGGATTGTGCACCATGAATAACACAACGTAGATTCAAGGAAGAAATCACACGACTTGTCAAACTCGAGTACTACCAAGCAACTGCCTTAGAATGGTAGCGCACAATGAATAGCATGAATTAAGCATGAGAAAAGAATTGCGCGTCTTGCTGATTCGAATGCCACCATGTAACGGCTAATGAATGGTAGCGCACAATGAATAACATGAATTAAGCACGAGGAAAGAATTGCGCGTCTTGCCGATTCGAATGCCACCATGTAACTGCCAAGGAATGGAAGCACACAATGAATAACATGAATTAAGCACGAGGAAAGAATTGTGCGTCTTGCCGATTCGAACGCCACCATGTAACTGCCAAGGAATGGTAGCGCACAATGAATAACATGAATTAAGCACGAGGAAAGAATCACGCTTCTTGCCGATTCGAATGCCACCATATAACTGCCAAGGAATGGTAGCGTGCAATGAATATCAAGGGTTAAATCACTAGAAAACAAATTGCGCGTCTTGCTGATTCGAATGCCACCATGTAACTGCCAAGGAATGGTAGTGCACAATGAATAACATGAATTAAGCACGAGGAAAGAATTGCGCATCTTGCCGATTCGAAGGCCACCATGTAACTACCAAGGAATGGTAGCGCACAATGAATATCAATGTTAAAGCACAAGAAAATTAATTGTGCGTTTTGCCGATCCGAAGGCCACCATGTAACTGTCAAGAAATGGTAGCGCACAATGAATAACAAGAATTAAACACAGAGAAAGAATCGCGCGTCTTGCCGATTCTAGTAACAGCATGCAAATGCCACGAAACACCCAATCGCACATTCACACGCGCAAGAGTAATTTGTTTATCATGCAAGAATTAGGCTCAAGAATTCAAGTGTCCTCGATAATGGGGTTGGGGGCCCAGCCCAACCTCCGTCTTACTGCCCTGATTAAGGATCACCAATGTAGAATGAAGGGCAGGGGCCTGGAAGATCAAAGTAGGCCACCGGAACAGGAGCTCAAGAAGTTGCTGCTGCTCTGCACTGGGACCTCTGAATAGTGAGCACGTGGAGCTGGGCTGGCTCCGTTATATAGAGTCTTGGCCCAGCCCACAAACCACACCCAGGCATGCTGCAGGGAAAACTTCTAGAAGGCCCTGGAAGGGGACCACACCCTGACACAGTCTGAAAGCTTGCAACAGTACATCACATGTGAATAGTATTTATATGCATGCTGAACATAAGTCTTCAAGATTAAACTTTGCAATGCAAAAGGTTAAACAACATCATATCAGCACAATGCATAAATTATGTTAGCTTTAAATTGCTAGGTTTTTGCATTCTAGTCGCCCGTAGAGCATGCACTGCCCTGATGTTGACAGTATTCCCCTCTCTCTAGACGCGCTCTAGGGCCTGGTTTGTCTGGATTGAGACGATGAAAACGCCTCACAAGTGCTGGAGCATGGATATCAGATGCAGAAACCCACGGGTCACTTTCAGGGCCATAACCTTTCCATGAGATTAAGGGCCATATTTATACTTTTCGACGCAGTTGTGCGTCAAAAAATCTAACGCCGGCTAACGCTATTCTGAAGCGCCATGCGGGCGCCGCATTTATTCAATGACGTTAGCCGGCGTTAGCCGGCGACGCTGCCTGGTGTGCGTAAAAAAAAATGACGTACACCAGGCAGCGCCGGCGTAGGGGAATATGGAGCTTGGGCGCCAAAAAATGGGGCAAGTCAGGCTGAGGCAAAATTATCGCCTCAACCCGATTTGCGCCATTTTTTTCGACTCCCAACCCCCATTGAAATTATTCCTGTCTTAGCAAAGACAGGAGTCATGCCCCCTTGCCCAATGGCCATGCCCAGGGGACTTCTGTCCCCTGGGCATGGCCATTGGGCATAGTGGCATGTAGGGGGGCACAAATCAGGCCCCCCTATGCCACAAAAAAATAATAAAAAAAATACTTACCTGAACTTACCTTATGTTCCCTGGGATGGGTCCCTCCATCCTTAGGCATCCTCCTGGGGTGGGAAAAGGTGACAGGGGGGGTCCCTGGGGGCATGGGAGGGCACCTCTGGGCTCCTTCCGAGCCCACAGGTCCCTTAACGCCTGCCCTGACCAGGCGCTAAAAAACTACGCAAAAGCGGCTGGACGTCATTTCTTTTGACCCGCCCACTCCCGGGCGACATTTTTGCCCGGGAGTGTAAATACGGCGCACATGCCTCGGAGTCACTTTTTTAGACGGGAACGCCTACCTTGCATATCATTAACGCAAAGTAGGTGTCCACGCTAAAAAATGACGCAAACTCCATGGACTTTGGCGCTAGACGCGTCTAACGCCAAAGTATAAATATGGAGTTAGTTTTGCGTCGGAATTGCGTAAAAAAAAACGACGCAATTCCGGCGCAAACAGAGTATAAATATGCCCCTCAGTACCATAGGTTACGCCCTCTCAATTTAGAATCCAACACTTTCTTGACTTCGTATTCTTCTTCCCCCTGTACTAGAACTGGAGCTGGATTAGGGCGGACCTTCTGGACTGCCTTTTTCAAGAGGGAAGTGTGGAACACTGGATGAATCCACAATGATCTTGGCAATTGCAGTTTATAGTTCACAGGATTGATTTGCTGAAGGACAGTGTAAGAACCTATGAATTTGGGGTTGAACATGTGTTTCTTCTTGAAGTCTATATGTTTTGTGGAAAGCCACACTTTGTCACCTGGGTGATACTGCGGTCCCTCACAATGTTTCTTGTCATGATGCTTTTTGTATTTTTGTTTGGCCTTTTCTAAATGCTGTTGAATCAATTTCTGGGTTTGATGCAAATGTTGAATGGTTTCTGACACAGCTGGAGTAAGAGAACTTTCTTGAGGGATTGTGATGGGCAAGGTGTCAGGATGATAGCCAAACAAGCCAAAAAAAGGTGTAACGCCAGTAGAAGTGTGGAATGAGTTATTGTAGGCTAACTCAGCTAACCAGAGCATTGATGTCCAAGAATGAAGAGCTTTTTCAGCGTAAGCACTTAGGTATTGCTTCAAAGTCTGATTTAGTCTCTCCGTTTTACCATCTGTTTGAGGATGGTGGCTGGTAGATAGTGTAGATGTCACTTGGAGTGTTTTTCACCATGTCTTCCAGAAATTGGAGGCAAATTGCGACCCCGATCGGAGAGGATCATTTTTGGCAGTCCATGATAACGAACCACTCTATTCAGTAAAATAGTTGCCAGTTCACTGGAGGTGGGCAATTTCTTACAGGCTATGAAATGTCCATATTTCGTGAAACTATCTACTACCACCAGAATTACTGAATGCTGTTGAACCACTGGCAGACCGGTAAGAAAGTCTAAAGAAATGTGCTCCCACGGACGACTTGGGGTTGGGAGTGGGTGTAACAACCCTTTCGGTTTTGAATGACTTGTTTTAGAGCGGGCACAGACTTTGCAGTTGTTTACCATTGTTTTTACATCTTTTGTTAGGGTGGGCCACCAAAAATAGCATTGGATTAATTCAAGAGTTTTAGGAGTACCTGGGTGACCTGCCATAGGTATAACATGCAACCAATGAAACACTATCTTGCGAAGTTTGGTAGTGGGCACAAACAAACGAGAGTCATGAAAAGGTAGTCCTTGCTTGATTTACCTTTTGGGATCTACTTGGGCCCATGTCTGCCATTTCTCAATAGTGAAAGAATTGCGGATGTCTTCAAAGAAAACATCTGTTTTTATGATACATAGGACTTCGTCAGGAGCAATGATAGCTCTGGAGGTTTGAACTGCAGGCAACGTGGTAGACTCTTGGCGGGACAAGGCACCAGCTTTGCGATTATCTTTTCCCAGCCGGAAGGTTACCACAAAATCAAATTCATCAAAAAACAGCATCCAGCGTAATTGCTGAGGAGTCAAAAGTCTGGCGGAACTCATGATTTGAAGATTACGATGATCCGTGTATACCGTGGCAGTGTATTTGGCACCCAACAAATGATGTCTCCATTCTTTAAAGACGTCACGAATCGCCAGAAGCTCTTTTTCTGCAATTACATAGTTCTGTTTGGCTTCATTCAACTTCCGAGACATGTAAGCTACAGGATGAAGTTGACCAGTGTCCTTGTTTCGTTGCGACAAGACTGCTCCTATTGCCACATCTGAAGCATCAACTTCCACTATGAAGGGTCGCTCCGCGTCAGGACGAGTCAAGACTGGGGCAGTGGAGAAAGCTTCTTTCAAAATTGAAAAGGCTTGGTCAGCTTCTGGGGACCATGCACATTTCTCCTTCTTTCTTAATAACTTAGGGCCTCATTCTGACTTTGGCGGGCGGCGGAGGCCGCCTGCCAAAGTACCGCCGTCAGAAGACCGCTGCGCGGTCAAAAGACCGCCGCGGTAATTCTGAGTTTCCCGCTGGGCTGGCGGGCGACCGCCAGAAGGCCGCCCGCCAGCCCAGCGGGAAACCCCCTTCCATGAGGATGCCGGCTCCGAATGGAGCCGGCGGAGTGGAAGGGGTGCGATGGGTGCAGTTGCACCCATCGCGATTTTCAGTGTCTGCTTGGCAGACACTGAAAATCTTGTTGGGGCCCTGTTAGGGGCCCCCTGCAGTGCCCATGCCAGTGGCATGGGCACTGCAGCGGCCCCCAGGGGCCCCACGACAACCGTTCCCGCCAGCCTGGTTCTGGCGGTGAAAACCGCCAGAACCAGGCTGGCGGGAAGGGGGTCGGAATCACCATGGCGGCGCTGCATGGATTCCCTGGGGCAGGGGAAAACCGGCGGGAAACCGCCAGTTCCCCTTTTCTGTCAGAATGCCCCGGAAGCACCGCCAGCCTGTTGGCGGTGCTTCCTCTGCCCTCTGCCCCGCCAGGGTCAGAATGAGGGCCTTAGTGATTGGAGCCACTGTCTGGGAGAAATGATTTATGAATCTCCGGTAAAAATTTGCAAACCCCAGGAAACATTGTACATCACAAACAGTTTTTGGGCTGGGCCAATCAGATACGGCCTTTACTTTCTTTTCAGCCATCACCATCCCTTGAGGGGTAAGGATAACCCCCAAAAACTCAACTGTGGTAACATGAAACTTGCACTTGGTTAGTTTGCAGTATAAATGGTGCTTTCGAAGGGCTGCTAGAATTTTCTTGACATGTTGGACATGTTAATTTTCATTGTCTGAGTAGATCAAAATGTCATCGATGTAGACTATGGCAAATATGTCAAGGTACTCTCTAAGAACGTCATTCAAGAAAAATGTAAATGCTGCCGGAGCATTACACAGACCAAAAGGCATGATGGTGTATTAAAAAAGGCCATATCTTGTCTTGAATGCTGTTTTCCACTCTTCACCTTCTCTCATTCTGACCAAATGGTAAGCACCTTGAAGATCAAGCTTCGTGTAGATTTTTGCTTTCTTTACTTGCTCCAGTAAGACCGGAATTAGGGGCAAAGGATATTTATTCTTGATGGTGACTTTATTCAATCCCCTATAGTCGATACAAGTTCAAAGTTCTCCATCCGCCTTCGGAACAAAAAACAAAGGTGAAGCTGCAGGAGACTTAGAAGGGCGAATGAAACCATTCTCCAAGAATTGATCTAGGTATTTTCGTAAATGTTGATTTTCATGTTCTGACAGGGCATACACACGACAGTTGGGAAGTATCGCACCTGGGACTAGATCAATTTGACAGTCATAAGATCTATGAGGAGGTAAGTTCTCTGCTTCTTTCTCATCGAATACATCTTCGTAAGATGAATACTGTTTGGGCAACTGAACTTCTTTCTCTGCGGCAGTAGCTATGTAAGAGTTGCAAACTTTTGATACTTGAACCTTTTGGAGACATTGTTCTTTACATAGCGCAGATGAGAACATGACCTTTCGTTCTGCCCAATTAATCTCTGGATTGTGATGAGTTAACCATGGCAAGCCAAGGATAATCCCATACTGGAGAGCATGGATCACGTCAAGGATAAGTTTCTCTTTATATTTGTTTCTTAGATTTTTATCTTCACAAATCACCGACAAGGGGACAGTCTGAAGAGTTACCAGACCTCCAGGCAAGAGTTTTCCATCGACTGCCTGGATGATTTCTAGGGTCTTCTTTTCAATACAGGGGATCCCCCATGCACGAACCAATTGGGCGTCAACAAAGTTCCCGGTCGCCCCAGAATCGACTAGAGCCTTCTTGAGATAGGTCTTTTTCTTAACCTGAACTCTTATTCCCAGTTTGAGATGTCTAGATTGTGAAGGGTCCACGGTGACACCCAAAAGCAACCCTTCTCTGCATCTTGGGTGCTTTAGTTTTCCAACTCGACTTGTGCATTGCCTGAAATCTTCTGAACTGGACCTCGCTTGCTCTTTGGTTTAATTGGAGAATCTTTGGCAAAATGACCCTTCTGCCCACAATAGAGACATTGTCCATTCTTTCTGCGTAGGTCCTTTTCCTCTTTGGTCAAAGGTCTCCTGATGGTTCCAATTTCCATCGGTTCCGGCGTTCTTTGTTTCGGAGTTCTTGAGTCTCTGTTATCGTGAACATGCCAGGAATATTTTTCAGTCTTTTTGCGCTTTCCTTTTTGTTCTGTTAAATGATGATCAAGCCTCAAGACAAGGTTTATTAATTCTTGACCGTCTGTAGGTTGCGGGTCAATTTGCGCTAAGATATCTTTTAGCTCCTCTTTGAGTCCCTTGTAAAACAAGGCCGCTTGTTTTTCTTCAGGCCAGGATGTCTCAGCGACCAGCCGATTAAAGTTGGCTAAATATGACACTGAGGGGGTCATTACAACCCTGGCGGACGGTGTTAAAGGTGCGGTAATACCGCAAACAGGCCGGCGGACAAAAAAAGGGAATTATGACCATGGCGGAAACCGCCAACAAAGACTGCCACTTTAACACTCCGACCGCCACGGCAGTACAGACAAGCAGCGCAGCGGTCACCGCCAACAGACAGGCGGAAGACAATGTACCGCCCATAGTATCACAACCCGCCAATCCGCCACCTTTTCTGGGGCGGATTCACCGTGGATAAAAACACGGCGGAAACAGTTTCTGCAATGGGAAAACGCTCACCTTAACACATCCCACGAGGAAGGAGGACACCATGGAGCCAGAATTACAAATCCTACCTGCCCTTCTCTTCCTTCTCATCTACGAAGACCAGCGGCGGCGAAGACAACGGTGAGTACTGCACCTACGACATAGGGGGGAGGCGACAGTCAGGGGGACACACATGCAACACCCCCACCCCCACCCTCGCATATTACAACACACACACCAATGCATTTACAAACATCACAGTAACAACCCCCAACCCCCCCCGGAAGAATGCAAACACAAAACGAAATCAGTTCAAACATTGTAATGTATCAATATACATGTGTCAATTATATACAGATATATATAAACTCATACAAAGGTATATACAGTATGAGAAGTAGTGCAGATATGCACATCTCAATGTCTGTGCACCACTAGGCCAAAAATGCATGGGCGAGGCCCACACAAGATACCTGTCCACAAACGGAGAGAACACTGCCGGGCATCAGAGAGAAAAACAACAGGCACCTCAGGGGGAAGGGAAAGGGGGGGGGGGGCACCGCAGCCAGATTACAGCACCACGCCACATCCACGACGGGGCTCCATGCCCATTGATGTATCCTGGGGAGTGCAAAGCCACAGTCTCACAAGTCTCTACAGTGGGTGGTTTGCCCACTGTTCCATCCTGGGGAGTGCAAAGCCACAGTCTCACAAGTCTCAACAGTGGGTGGTTTGCCCACTGTTCCATCCTGGGGAGTGCAAAGCCACAGTCTCACAAGTCTCTACAGTGGGTGGTTCGACCACTGTTCCATCCTGGGGAGTGCAAAGCCACAGTCTCACAAGTACATAACAGCCTCCACTGGTTCTGGAGGGGGACTGGTGCCCAGAGTGTTTCATCCCGTGAAGGACAGAGGTAGTGGATGGATCTCTCCACTGGTTCTGGAGGGGGACTGGTGCCCAGAGTGTTTCATCCTGTGAAGGACAGAGGTAGTGGATGGATCTCTCCAATGGTTCTGGAGGGGGACTGGTGCCCAGAGTGTTTCATCCTGTGAAGGACAGAGGTAGTGGATGGATCTCTCCACTGGTTCTGGTGGGGAATGGTGCCCAGAGTGTTTCATCCTGTGAAGGACAGAGGTAGTGGATGGATCTCTCCACTGGTTCTGGAGGGGGAATGGTGCCCAGACTTGATTAGTCTCCCCGTGACAGTTCCTGTCCCGTCACAGTCCCAGCTGCACATGGGATAACGATGCTTGATGTGGCGGTCTTTTCCTTCCCTGCGGTGCTTGCCCTGTTCAGCGTGCATGCCCTGTTCAGCGGTGATTCCCCATGGCGGTCTCTGGACTGTTCAGCGGTGCTTGCCCTGTTCAGCAGTGCTTTGCCATGGCGGACTCTGGACTGTTCAGCGGTGCTTTGCCATGGCGGTCTCTGGACTGTTCAGCGGTG
This sequence comes from Pleurodeles waltl, assembly GCF_031143425.1. Classification (NCBI taxonomy): domain Eukaryota; kingdom Metazoa; phylum Chordata; class Amphibia; order Caudata; family Salamandridae; genus Pleurodeles; species Pleurodeles waltl. The sequence continues at coordinate 179,113,909 of NC_090437.1, forward strand.
CTTTGCCATGGCGGTCTCTGGACTGTTCAGCAGTGCTTGCCCTGTTCAGCGGTGCATGCCCTGTTCAGCAGTGCTTTGCCATGGCGGACTCTGGACTGTTCAGCGGTGCTTTGCCATGGCAGTCTCTGGACTGTTCAGCGGTGCTTTGCCATGGCGGGCTCTGGACTGTTCAGCGGTGCTTGCCCTGTTCAGCGGTGCATGCCCTGTTCAGCGGTGATTCGCCATGGTGGTCTCTGGACTGTTCAGCGGTGCTTTGCCATGGCGGGCTCTGGACTGGGCATTGGTGTGTGGCATGACGGTCCCTCATTGCCCAGCGGGGCTGTGGCTGCCGGGGCCCTCCTGGGCAATGCCTATTGGTCTCATGACCAGTGACGATACTTGTGCCCTCCTGGGCAATGACTTTGTCGGTGGTCTCATGACCAGTGACGATACTTGGGCCCTCCTGGGCAATGACTCTGGCGGTGATCTCCTGACCAGTGACGATACTTGGGCCCTCCTGGGCAATGCCTATGGCGGTGGTCTCTTGACCAGTGATGATACTTGGGCCCTCCTGGGCAATGACTCTGGTGGTGGTCTCCTGACCAGTGACGATACTTGGGCCCTCCTGGGCAATGCCTATGGCGGTGGTCTCCTGACCAGTGATGACGGTGCTGGTGGTGGCGTCCCGGCCGCCGGGAAGTATGCCGCCCTTCTCCGCCGTGATGCTCACACCAGGCTGTGCAGACTTCTTCTGGCCCTTCCCCACCTTTCGAGGAGTCACAGCTGACTCTGCAATCCCCCTGGGACCCCTGTGAGTTGTTTTGCCTCCAGGAGTCTTCAGCCGGTCTCGTCGGCCACTTTCCAACTTCAGAGCCTTTATAGGGGGTGGACTGGCAGTGCCTTGGCTCCGTGTCACACTGCCTGCCCTGGTGGCCGGTGCACTCCACACACCTTGAACACGCACCATTGGTACTGGAGGCTTTTTGGCTGAGGCGCTACGACGGGACTGATGAATTGGAGGGGTGGGGGCAAAAAGGTAAACTTTGCAGAAGGACAGTTTCTGACGAACACTGGGATGGGTAGCTGGAGGGGGTCTGGGAGTGGAGGAAGAGAAGGTGGTTGTAGGAGGTGTCACTTTAGGTGTTTTGGGTGCAGGTACTGGAGGCTGTCGTGAGGTGGATGGATGTTGGGTGTGTGGGTGCCAGCGTTTGTGTACTTTGGGAGGGGGCGTCAGAGACACACTGGGAGAGGACACAGGGGACGTGTAAATGGGAGTGGGGGTGGTGAGTGCAGGTGAGTGGGGTGTGGTGCTGGGTGTTCTGGTGCGAGTCCTAGTGCCTGTAGATGTAGTGCATGCAGGTGAGAGTGTAGACGACACTGGGAGGGAGGAGGGAGACGATGAGGAGGGGGACACAGTGGAGGCAGTGGATGTTGCTGTGTCTGTATGTGGGTGATGCTTGTGTGAGTGCCTGTGGGATGTGTGGTGTCTATGTTTGCCTGAGCTACTTTTGTGTGTTGAGGTGTGTGCATGCTGGTCTGATGGTGTGCTTGGGATGGGCTGGGGTACAGGGGATTGGGTCTGGGTGGAGGAAGTTGGAGGGGGGAGGCTAGACACAGGGACAATGGCTGCCATCAGTGCTGAGGCCAGAGATTGCAGGGTTCGCTGAAGGGCAGCCTGACCAGAATGAATGCCCTCCAGGAATGCATTACTGTGTTGCAACTCCCTTTCTACACCCTGGATGGCATTCACAATGGTAGACTGCCCAACAGTGAGTGACCTGAGGAGGTCAATGGCCTCCTCACTGAGGGCAGCAGGGGTGACTGGGGCAGGGCCTGAGGTGCCTGGGGCGAAGGTGATGCCCACCCTCCTGGGTGAGCGGGCACGGGGCGATTGCTGAGGGGCTGCTGGGAGGGCGGTGCTGGTAGGGGAGGTGGCGGCTGTACCTGTAGAAGTGGGGGGCACAGATGGTGCTGCCACCACAAGGGAGCTCCCATCGGCGGACGAGTCCGTGTCGCTGGTTGGTGATCCGGTGGCCGACGTGAAGCTCCCCTCGCCCTCCGTCCCACTGGTGCATTCTGAGTCCGTGGTGTGGCCCTCCATGGCCATGTGGGATGCAGCTCCCTCGTGCTCCGGTGCCACTGTACCTCCGCCTGATGATGCTGATGCACAAAAGAACAGGGAGAGCACAAAAAGGGGGGGGGCGACAGAAGAAAGACAGGTTGAGTGCATGGCATACCGCTACCGTTGGCGGACAATACAGACACACAGCCCCCTGCACTACGCCGTGATCCTGGCCTCTACAGATGCAATTCCTGGGATCTGGACTACATGGCTATGGTGGACATCTGCACACATGGATGCCACAGGGGCATGTATACCTGTACTTGGCACTCCACTGCGGTGGGGTGGAGTGCCACATGGCCTGCATTACGGAGGGGCCTAGCCTATGGAAGTCGCCATGGCCTAGGGAAAACCACAGCCCTCCTCCCACACCTAGACCCCACAACTGCGCGCAAAGTCCCCTGAATGATAGTGTACTCACCCCCTTGTGTTTGCTGTGATGCCCTCAAGCGCCCATCCAACTCAGGGTAGGCCACCACCAGGATCCGGAACATCAGAGGGGTCATGGTGCGATGGGCACCCCTCCCACGTTGGGAGGCCATTCCCAGCTGAGCCTCCGCCGTCTTCTTGCTACAGCGGCGAATGTCCTCCCATCTTTTCCGGCAGTGGGTGCCCCGTCTCTGGTAGGCCCCCAGGGTCCGGACTTCCTTGGCGATGGCACGCCAAATGTCCTTCTTCTGGTGGGCGCTGACCTACATGACATGCACAAGGGAAGAAGAGAAGTCATTACCAACTGCACCGTCGATGTAAGTGTCCCTCCTCCCTACCCTTGCCATGTGGCACATGCATTCACATGCATTCATGTTCCCTGAACTCTGCCCCCTTCCCTCTTACAACCAGCCCTATCTACCCAGGCCTAGCCCATACAACATGCTCCCTGTGCACTTACCTGTTGGTCTGGAGAACCGTAAAGTAGCGTGTACTGGGGGAGGACCCCGTCTACTAGTTTCTCCAACTCCTGAGCAGTGAAGGCAGGGGCCCTTTCCCCAGACGCAGCAGCCATCGTCGCTTCCAGACCGAGGTCACAGCAGCACTTGCTGTGTAGGTCCTCTCCTGTCGAAGGTCAGGTATCGAGTGATTGAATAGATAGAAAATGGCGGTGACGTCCGCAGCGGTGACGTCCGCGGCGGTGCGTATCATCAACGCCGGCGCACTTGTTCATTGGCTCCTGGGACCCATAGGGTCCAATGTTAACCAATGCTGCATTGCGCCGCGGTCTACCACCGCCTACCGCGACGGTGTGCAACGCCAGCGCAGTTACCTCACAATACCATTGTCCCAGTTTAGAGGTCAGACAGCCGCCATTTCAGGGGCCCACATGGCTTCATTTACTTCTGCGTCACACATAGCTAGGCCTACACTCAACACACATACAGGAATGGTTTTGTGTTTGGAGTCGTGTTCTGTGTATCTGTGGGTATATACCTGGAAATTTGTTGACTCTGTGGTCGCTGTTGTCCTTCCTAGGCACCGTCAGCTGGGACAATTGAGAAGATGGCGGAATCCTCCGGTGTACCGACTGCTGGTGGACCTGTTGACAATGGAGGAGCGACATTTAACCATCACCTACAGGTTTGACCGTGCCACTATCCAGGAACTATGTACCCAGTTGGAGCCAGACCTGATGTCACCAATCCGCCATCCCACTGGAATCACCCCTGACGTTCAGGTGCTGTCAGTGCTCCATTTCCTTGCAAGTGGGTCTTTTCAGACAACAGTGGCCATGGCATCAGGGATGTCCCAGCCTATGTTTTCCAACGTGTTGTCCAGAGTGATGGCTGCCCTGCTGAAACACGTTAGGAGATACATCATTTTCCCTGAGGTGGAGGATTTGGCTACAGTGAAAGGTGACTTCTATGCCCTTGGACATATCCCTAACATCATAGGTGCCATTGATGGGACCCATGTAGCTCTGGTCCCCCCCCAGAGGAGTGAACAGGTGTATAGGAACCGGAAGAGTTATCATTCCATGAATGTACAGATGGTATGTTTGGCAGACCAGTACATCTCCCAGGTAAATGCTATGTTCCCTGGCTCAGTGCATGACGCCTACATCCTGCGGAATAGCAGCGTCCCTTATATGATGGGTCAACTCCAGAGGCACCGTGTGTGGCTATTAGGGGACTCTGGTTACCCCAACCTGTCCTGGCTACTGACCCCAGTGAGGAATCCCAGGACCAGGGCAGAGGAACGCTACAATGAGGCCCATTGGCAGACTAGGAGGGTGATCGAACGCACCTTCGGCCTCCTGAAGGCCAAGTTCAGGTGCCTCCATATGACAGGTGGTTCCCTATTCTACTCACCGAAGAAGGTGTGCCAGATCATCATCGCCTGCTCGATGCTTCACAATCTTGCTTTGCGACGCCAGGTGCCTTTTCTGCAGGAGGATGGTCCAGATGACGGTGTTGTGGCAGCTGTGGAGCCTGTGGACAGTGATGAGGAGGAAGCTGAGAAAGAAGACAACGACAACAGGGAGTCAGTCATACAGCAATATTTCCAGTGACACACAGGTGTGAACATTTTCATTTTTACCATTACATTCACTGTCACACGTCTTCCACTATCCTGTGTGTAATTTCAAAGCAGTATTTGGTAACTGAGGTACCTTTCCATTACGGTTTCACAGGTGTGGTTACCAACGTGTGTTATCTGCTTGCATCCTTCAAGGACTTGTGATGTGTGACATAGGTATGTTGGCTTTACAACTAGAAACGCATTTTGACTCTGTCATTGATAATACATTTGACCAAATCACAGACTGACTCCAGATTTTTTTGTGGTTCAAGGGTGTTTATTGAAGTGCTCAAAAATGGAGGGGGGTTGTACTATGGTGATGGGGGACGGTGGAGGAATGTCCATGGCAGAGTCCAGTCCATTGGTCACACAGGTGCACTGGCCATATGGGCAAAGGAAGTGGAGCTGGGGCAGTTAAAGTATGGACAGGGTAACAAAGTGGGACATTGGGAGGACAATCAGGGTGGTCTCATTTCCTGGCGGGGGTCTTGCCATCTTGCTCTGTCCTGTTCCTGGATATCAGAGAGCGCTTGTGTGGTGGGGTGGTTGTCCGTCTGCAGGGGGTGGGGTGCTGGTGTGGTGGTCCTGTGGTGGGGCGTCCTGTCCAATAGCACCGGCGGAAGTGGTGGGCAGTTCATCGTCCATGCTAGTGTCAGGGGCCCCTTGGAGTGCCACGGTGTCCCTCAAGGTCTGCTGTATGTCCTTCAGCACCCCTACAATGGTGCCCAGGGCGGAGCTGATGGTCCTGAGCTCCTCCTTGAACCCCAAATATTGTTCCTCCTGCAGGCGCTGGGTGTCCTGAAACTTGGCCAGGACCATCGCCATCGTCTCCTGGGAGTGGTGGTATGCTCCCATGATGGAGGATAGGGCCTCGTGGAGAGTGGGTTCCCTTGGCCTGTCTGCCCCCTGTCGCACAGCAGCCCTCCCAGTTCCCCTGTGTTCCTGTGCCTCCGTCCCCTGGACCGTGGGCCCACTACCACTGCCCCAGGTCCCTGTTGTTGTTGGGGTGGTGGGTTTTCCTGGGTTCCCTGTAGTGGTGGCCACACAGCTGATTGACGTGTCCTGGGTAGGGAGGTATGGGCCCGCTGGGTGGGTGCTGTGCTGGTGTTACCAGAGGGTGGAAGGTCAGTGTTGGGCTGTGCCTGTGCAAGGGGAACCAACTGTCCCGAGGCCCACGATGGTCCGGGCTGGTCATCAGGATCCAGTAGGGTAGAGCTGCTATCGTCACTGTGGGCCTCTTCTGTGGGTGGAGTGGAGTTGTCTGGATCCTTCGGTGTGGTGACGGTCCTTCGTGATCCTGCAGGGGCATAAGTGCATGATTATTGCATGTGTGTGTGTCATGGTGTGCAATGAGTGGCTCACCGTGTACACCAGTGCAAGCATTCCTGTGGGGGGGCTTGTGTGATGATGGTTGGGGGGTGTTCTGGGTATGTGCAGTGAGCATGCTTTGGTGATGGGTGTCCATGCTTTGTTATGTCATGCAGGGCTTGGTGTTGGGATGTGTGGTTTGTGTTATTAGTACATTAGTGAGGAGTTGGAGTGATAGAGGAGGGGGTGAGGGCGGGAGTGTGTGATAGCATGCAGGTAGGGTGGGGGAAATGATAGTTAAGATTTGACTTACCAGTGTTCATTCCTCCACCGACTCCTCCGAGGCCCTCTGGATGCATGATGGTCAAGACTTGCTCCTCCCATGTTGTTAGTTGTGGGGGAGGAGGTGGGGGTCCGCCGCCAGTCCGCTGAACCGCGATGTTGTGCCTGGAGACCGCTGAACGAACCTTCCCCCGTAGGTCGTTCCATGTCTTCCTGATGTCCTCCCGATTTCTTGGATGCTGTCCCACAGCGTTGACCCTGTCCACGATTCTGTGCCATAGCTCCATCTTCCTGGCTATGGATGTGTGCTGCACCTGTGAGCCAAATAGCTGTGGCTCTACCCGTAGGATTTCCTCCACCATGACCCTGAGCTCCTCCTCGGAAAACCGGGGGTGTCTTTGGCGTGACATGGGGTGGTGTAGGTGATGTGTGGGGTGGTGTATGTGTTGATGAGTGTGGTGATGTGTAGTGGTGTGTGGTGTTTTGTGCGTGGATGTTGTGTGGGTGATGGTGTTGTGTGCCTCTGTGTGGTGGGGTTGTCTATTCTGTGCTCTCTCTCTGGCCTTCGTCTCTATTTTTTGGTCGTAGGGGTTTGTGGGTGATGTGGGTGTGTGTTTTATATTGTATTGGGTGTGTGGGAGTGTTGTTTGTATGTGTATCAGGTGTGTGTATTTGGAATTGTCCAATGTGGCGTTGTTTTGGAGATGTATGTGTATTTTGAGCGCGGCGGCGTGTACCGCCAATGGAATACCGCGGCTGAAAGACCGCCGAGTGGATTCGTGGGTCGTAATAGCATGGGCGTGTTTCTGTTGGCGTGGAGGTGGAGGTTTTGTTTTCGCCAGTTTAACACTGACCTTTGTTGTGGCGGACTTGTGTGGGTGTCTGAATTTCGGCGGATTCCGAGATGTGGGTCATAATAGCTTTGGCGGGATTCCGCGGTCGTGGCGGTGTATTGGCGGTCTTCTGCACGGCGGTAAGCGCCTTTTACCGCCAATGTTGTAATGACCCCCTAAGTCCTGATTCCCTTGGCGTAAGTCTAATAATTCACGATCTGCTGACAGTGATACAGTTCTACGATCAAAAACTCGCTCAAACTCACAAACAAAATTTCTCCAGTTGTACAACAGGGGACTATCTTTACGCACAAGAGGAATAGTCCAGATAGCTGCATCTCCAGACAGATATGATAACAAGAAAGCTACTTTGGACTGGGCATCGGGGAAAGTATGTGGTCTGCAGGTGAAGTGTAATTCCACTTGAACCAGGAAAGATTGCGCTTTCAAGGGGTCACCTGAGAAACGTACTGGGGGGGCTAAAGGAATGGCTGAAGGAACATTGAGGGAAATGTTTGTCGGATTACCTCCAGAAGTCTGAGAAGAAGTACCTGGCTAAGATACACCTGTGGGACTTTGTTCCTTCTTCTCTACCTTATCCTGTAACTGACTCACTCTCTCAGCTAGGCTAGTTGCCAATCTTTTGAAGATACCACCTCTGCCTGGAGCTGGGTGATAGCCTTGACTAGCTCGTCCAGTGTGGCCATGCTGAGAACATACACAAACCAAGAGGATAATGATTTGTTGGCTCACTATTCTGTCAGAGTCACCAGATCCTCGGGGTCTGGGCACGTTCCCAACACCTCCACCACAAGACAGCTCCAATACTCTGATTAGATTTGTCACAGAGTCTAAGAGAGTCCAAGTGGGGAAAAGGGGATTAGGAAGGGAACAGCTGGAAAGGATACCTGTAGGAAGCAAAAGGTTAAAACACACAACATCAAAATTACATCTCATGAAAATCAGTATTAGGCTATGACTCTAAGCATCATTATTCTGAAAACATGAACAACCTAAGAATAGACTTAAAATGACTAGGCTTCAAGATGACTCCATACCTGTGAGGGAATCAAGAGAGGTTAAGTGAAACTTTCAAATTCAAGTACTTTCCTTTGCATGAGAATAAGGAAAACAATCTGAATAAGTTCTGAACGATCATATGAATCCCTTTTGAGAATACATATTAGGAACACACAACATTACATCTAGAACTCTGGCCTTTTTGTTCTCTTAAAATGTTGGAACATGAATTGCGCACATTGCAGATCTTCACACATGTAGTAAACACCATAGAAGGATTGTGCACAATGAATAAAACAACGTAGATTCAAGGAAGAAATCACGCGACTTGTCAAACTCGAGTACTACCAAGTAACTGCCTTAGAATGGTAGCGCACAATGAATAACATGAATTAAGCACGAGAAAAGAATCATGCGTCTTGCTGATTCGAATGCCACCATGTAACGGCCAAGGAATGGTAGCGCACAATGAATAACATGAATTAAGCATGAGGAAAGAATTGCGCGTCTTGCCGATTCGAATGGCACCATGTAACTGCCAAGGAATGGTAGCGCACAATGAATAACATGAATTAAGCACGAGGAAAGAATCGCGCGTCTTGCCGATTCGAATGCCACCATGTAACTGCCAAGGAATGGTAGCGCACAATGAATAACATGAATTAAGCACGAGGAAAGAATTGCGCGTCTTGCCGATTCGAATGCCACCATGTAACTGCCAAGGAATGGTAGGGCACAATGAATAACATGAATTAAGCACGAGGAAAGAATCGCGCGTCTTGCCGATTCAAATGCCACCATGTAACTGCCAAGGAATGGTAGCGTGCAATGAATATCAAGGGTTAAATCACTAGAAAACGAATCGTGCGTCTTGCCGATTCGAAGGCCACCATGTAACTGCCAAGGAATGGTAGCGCACAATGAATATCAAGGTGAAAGCACAAGAAAACGAATAGCGCGTCTTGCCGATTCGAATGCCACCATGTAACTACCAAGGAATGGTAGCGCACAATTAATATCAATGTTAAAGCACAAGAAAACGTATTGAGCGTCTTGCTGATTCGAAGGCCACCATGTAAATGTCAAGAAATGGTAGCGCACAATGAATAACATGAATTAAACACGGAGAAAGAATCACACATCTTGCCGATTCTAGTAACAGCATGCAAATGCCACGAAACGCCGAAGCGCACATTTACACGCGCAAGAGTAATTTGTTTATCATGGAAGAATTAGGCTCAAGAATTCGAGCGTCCTCGATAACGGGGTCGGGGCCCAGCCCAACCTCCGTCTTACCGCCCTGATTAAGGATCACCAATGTAGAATGAAGGGCAGAGGCCTGGAAGATCAAAGTAGGCCACCGGAACAGGAGCTCAGGAAGTTGCTGCTGCTCTGCACCAGGACCTCTGAATAGTAAGCACGTGGAGCTGGGCTGGCTCCCTTATATAGATTCTTGGCCCAGCCCACAAACCATACCCTGGCATGCTGCAGGGAAAACTTCTAGAAGGCCCTGGAAGGGGACCACACCCTGACATAGTCTGAAAGCCTGCAACAGTACATCACATGTGAACAGTATTTATATGCAAAAGGTTAAACAACATTATATCAGCACAATGCATAAATTATGTTAGCTTGAAATTGCTATGTTTTTGCATTCTAGTCGCCCGTAGTGCACGCACTGCCCTGATGTTGACAGCATTGTATATTCTCCAAGCATCAATTAAGCCTCTAGAGTGAAAAGGTGTGAGATATGTTCCCAGAACTTTATATCTATGCCCGTAGGGCCGTATATATTAAGTAAGGACTAGGGGATATTAATAATGGTAAGGTGTAAAAGAAGCCATCTCCCTTCATCATCCTTCTCCTCTTTCTCTCTCTGTAAAGAGAGTGACTTATGGAATAGAATAATAACTTCATTTTTATTGTGATGTGCAGGAGAACAGGATATTTGACCTACTGACTGCTTCTTTAAGGAATTAAGATCTTTTTCAGAGAAATGGGTTTCCTGCAGTGCTTAATTTGTAAATAAAAACATGCCGGTGCCCAAAGCCCTCATCTTAAATATGCGGCTGCTGCAATTAAATGTGCGAACACAGAATACTCAGACGGCATAATCCTGAAGCCATCACGGGCCTCTTTAATCCATTTACATCCCCTCCCTGCCCCTAAGGCTCACTCCTGCAGCTTTCTGCTCTCTCCCTTTGTGACACTTTTTTGTTTTTCTCTTCCTCCGCATTTCCCAAATGTGTCTTTTGGTCACAATGAATGTTTGAGGCAGAAAATTAAGCCCTAAAAGATAAGTGCTGGTGCTCTGCACCGGAAACAACAAGCACAAATTAAGCACTGGTTTCCTGTAGCATAGTGATCTTACAATTTAATTTGGATAAATGGGAAGAAACCTCTGCTTCTTGATTGGATTGTGCAGACCTTTCACATTCCAGGATACAAAGGACATAACATTAACCATATAATAGGGCAATAAAGTAATAATCTTGTAACAGCATCTTTAGTTTAGCAATGGCCACATGACCACAAAAAGAAAGCTACTGGGTCATATAGTCACAATAGTTATATTAGACAGTAAGGTAAAGTTCAAAGAAGTAGGAGAGGAAAAAGGAAGAGATGGGAGAAGAAAGAAGAAGAGAAAGGTGATACATGTTAGACATAATATAGATGACTATAAGCCGAATGGCTTCAACCACGATTAAAAAAGACATGTCCAATACAATAACAATGAGACTGGGGTAAAGAAGTGCAAAGGGAAAAGAGGTGGGCAGCAACCGGAACCTCACAAGAGAAGGTAAAAGAAGTAATGGAGACATAAGGTAAAAATAGATATATAGGGCAGCATTTGAATTAAAGATATTTACAGATACAGAACACTTACCGACAAATGGGAACATATTGGAGACAGTGGGTCTGAGACAGAAGACACAAAGGGAGCACATATCTGAAATAGGGGATCAGGAGGGTATGGGAGATCTGTAATTGAACAAAGAGAACAGTTTTAGTTAATAAACAGTAGTATCAAATCCTTAAGCAATACAACTATATCTACATAAGCTTATAGAGGAAAGGAGATAAAAAATCAAGATTTTCCAAGCTCCATTTCTTCACCCTTGCACCGGGAGATGAAATTTCTCAAATCTGCGGGAGAAGCAAATGAAAAGGACCTTTCCCTCTTAGTCACTTTGAAAAAGCAAAGGTGCACCAGGCCATATTGAGCATTCAGAGACCTTAGATCAGGACGAAAAGAAAGGAATTCCTTGCGTCAAGCTGCAGTAGCACGAGCCACATCCTGTAAAAAGTAAACCCTACGACCGGACCATAACATTTGTTTCCGTTGCTTAGCCGCAGATAAAACCACAAGTAGCTCAGTATATTCCAGAAAAAGAGCTATTTTGCCTCTTGGTCGGTCAGACGAAGATGCTCTCGATAGTTTGGGCCCTACACGATGGGCGTGGTGTAAATTGAGAGCAGTACCATCTTTGAGACCAACAATCTTAGGAATGTATGTTTTAAGAAAAACTATTCTGTTGTCAACTTCTACTCCCTCAGGAAGGCAATAAATCTTAAGATTATTACATCTATTGTGATTTTCCAACTCCTCAGTTTATTGTTTGAGAAGCAGAATTTCTTCAGACATAACATCTATCTTTGTTGCTTCATCTTGTATATTGCTTATCTTTGCTTAGCCTCTGTTACCCTGGATTCTAGATTAGACCACTTTTCTTCAATCCTTTGAAGTGTAGCATTAGTCTCCATTACAAAGGGCTTCAGGTGTTTTATTTCTTCTATGAGGTCCTCAAGGGTCAAAGGCAATAGAAATTTAGTTGGAGAGGCTGGTTCTTTTTTTGACGTTAGAAGTACTATTATAATCCTTGCGAGACAAAGGCATAGTTCCAGATAATGACACAACCTTTTGCCAAGTAGACGAAAACTGCTTAACATAAAAGCAGCTGAGGGAAAGCTTATATAAAAAGATCACAAGCTGCTGATTCCACAGAATTAACCAATTGCTAGGAGTTATAATAAAGCTAATTAACAAACTCTTAGGAAATAAAATAAGCGCAAGGATGTTGGTCAGTACCAGCAGAGTTCAATGGAGATGTTAGCAAGCAAAGAGGACTCCGATATGCTCCGTAGAATGCACCTCCTGATTGAACGAAATTACAAGAAGTGAAAGCAGCAATAACCTAATGCCTGCAGAAGTTGGCAGTATTTCAGTAATTCAGTCCACGTTGCAATAACAGACATTTTGACTGAAGATGATTGTAAAAGATCCTCAAATGTGGATTAATTGTTGGCTAAAAAGGGACTTGAAACATGGGAGCGTCATGAGAAAAACCAAACACAGGTGACATTTTGCTTCTAAATACAAAATGGCGGCCGCAACTACCGCAAGTGAGGAAAGTTCATACAGGAGGAAAAGCAATAAAACGGGCAAAAAAAAGGATTTAGGAGTAAAATACCTGTCCCGTCACCCAGTCACTAGAACATATTTTCATCAATGTTCAAAAGACGCCAAAATGTTGATTAGAGCTCTGTGATGACACAGAGGCTTAATAGGCTGTGGCCATCTTCTAGGTGTCTTGGCCATGCCCCCCCATTGTTTCCATCTTGAATGAAGATACCTCACAATGTTGATGAACGATTTCAGATTTATTACTGGACATTACTTCTGGGTTTTTTTCTGAGCTAAAAAGAATGTGCTTAAAAATCCTGAAGGATTGAAAGGAGCAATCTCTACAGGAATGAATTTACCTCCTGAGATACTAGCTGTACTTGTTCTTTGGAAAGGAGAAGACAAGGACGGTGAGTCTGGAATGGTTGGTCCTAAAAATCTATACATTACCCATGGATTCCCTCTAAGACCCATAGATCTGCAGTTATACTTGCCTATGCAGGAAGGAATATTACCTCCCACAGGACCTCCCATGACCTCCCACAGGAGGCACAAGAATTTGAAAGACTTACCTGAGGTTTGAGCTCCTATTAAAGGTAACCACTAATACGAAAGCCTCTGCCTCTCTATGGGTAGGACTGTGGCTTGTATTGCTGTGGTTGATTGTAGGAGACTCTAAAATGATTGTTTCCTCTTCAAGAGTAAAGGCAGAGAAAGCAGCCCCTGATTTTTCTAGCTCTGCCAAAAGTTGATGATCCAAAGATTTTTTTAAATGAAAAATGTGCCTTATCAATAGAAGCAAACATTGAAACGTATTTGCTAATTTTCTTAATGAAGGAATCACCAAAGAGCAATCCATTCACCTGCTAATCTTCCTCTTTTGATGCCAAATTCTTTAATTCGGGATTGATTTTTAAAAATAAACTTTTATGCCTCTCCTGTGCTATAGCAGAATTAGCATTGCCAAATGAGCAAACCACTCTTTCAGCCAAGTTAGATAAGGTAGAGGGATCAATCAAAGTACCTTCTAATCTTGCCTCCTCCGCTAAATCTAGAATCTTCATAAGATGTCTAGTTACTTTGAAAAGTCTGTCTTGATAATTTGTTCATGTCACGCCAGCTCCTTTTTTTCTCGTCCTTTCCAAACTTGGTTAAAAAAGTAACATGTTACGATCAATTGCAAGAGTTCCTGCAATCAGAACGTAGTCTGTTCTGAGTCGATTTATCTGAAGATTGTCTCCATCTTGTAGAGACGTATTTTACCACATGATCAGAAGGAAATCAATCCAATGAATTAGGGTGAGGGATTAATGAAAGATCAAACATAGGTTTACCAGTATATAATCCAGATTAACATGTTTAGAAGAGTTTTGACAGGACTCTCCCATTTCTTTTAGAGAAATTATTTGCCTCTTCATCATAGACCCCAGCAAGGCAGCATTACTTGGATCCAAGGCATCCCTATTATTATTGGAATCCCAATACTTTTGATCCATGCCATCACCTGTATGCTGAACATGTACCTTCTGGCATTTGAACCTTAAATCTCTTGGCGGGAAGGACCAGGTTCAAGGGAAGAAAAAGATTTGTTCCCCATATAAGTAAGTTTTTTGTGAGATAATTTTTTGCTCTGAAAAAAAGGGGAAGAATACACCCACTGAAGGAGGCAGGCTGAGTGATTCACTGCTTTCCAAGCGACGTAACTGCTGAAAAGTGCTGAGGTACACAGGCACAGTGTGACCGCCAGGAGCATCCCCTTGTAGTCCCTTGGAAACAGTTAACACAGTGCTGTCTGAGGATTGGAAGCTTTGAAAGCATGCCCAGGGTTGGCCCCCAACTGCCCAGGGATGGCCAATAATGAATTACAGTAAATTCAATGGAAAATCCCCAATGAAAATGAACTTAAACAAAACATACATAATATAGAAATATTTGAAAATATGAAGTACAGAGAAATGTGGATACTTATCTTGTCTGCAAGCAGCAAATACAGAGGACTATTTTCTGTTCCTCAAGATAGTTCATAGCCTGAGTGACTGTTTATTGGTTCATGGATATTGTTACTTCCTTGGGGTTCATGGGAAGTGTAGTTTTTTCCTTATCTTGACTGCTGATAAAATAAAGCAAAGAAGGAAAGCATAAATTGAGTCTCCGATCTTATAATAAAATTACGTAATGTCACCCAATCCACAAGCATCTCACCAGCCCAAACCTTAATCTCTTTCCCTTCACTCCAAAGTGGCTCCCATGCTTCTGCATACTATACCTCATACACTAACTAACTCTGACACTAAACATCCCTCTGCCCTTGGTGCTGCCCCCCCATCAAAAAACAGAACCCCAGTTCAAACAATGTTAAGCGCTGACAGTCATTTTGGACCTGTGACATCTCTAAGATCCTGTGTCTGGAGTGCGATCACTAGTTTACATGCCTTTCCGAATTGTCAGTCTGTGCCCTGTGCCTCTATTCTAGCTTCCCATAGCCATTACTCACATATTCGTGTTAGGCATGGGTCTATTGTGGGTACTGAGGCTGTTTCCCATCATACAAGAATGACTTCATTAGTTAGAAGCAGAGGATGGGATATTACTGTTCCACTCCTAGATTGCAGAGGTTAGTCCCCTTTCGACAGTCTGCACAGCAAGATAATCTCTTGGCATCTTGCTAGCCTGGTACCATTGAGCTTTCTGCTCTCCTCAATATAATCCCTACCAATGAAGGTACATTTTGTCATGTCCGCAGTGGTAAGGGGCCTAATATTGCAGCATTCCCTCAAGTGTTTGTCAGAGTGAGTGCGATCTAGGAGATACAGGCGTTAAAGGGTTATAATGCACCTATGAAATAGCTTGTGCAGTATATTTAGGTGCTCTGCATGAGAGGTGAAGTCATTCATCTTAATGATTAAGGTTCTCATTTACAAGGAGTGGTGCATTGCTACGTTGAGGCAGCGAATCGTCAAGCTTTCTTGTGCTGCGTCAATACAGGTTAAGACATCATGGATGCTTTGTAATTACAATAAGAGGCACCATACATAAGGACTCAAGAATACATCAGAAATTCTGATGCATCAATGAGAACTCTGCTGTAAAACATCAGCCTCAAAAGTGGCACACTGCTGAAATTGGCTGTACAACCAAAAGCAATGTGTCATAAATCAGAGGCGATGCATCAGTTCTCACTGACGCAAGTAGCCTATTGTGTGGAGAACCATGTAAAAGACTGTAAATTGATGGACTAGCACCTTGTAAACTCTGACATTGGTCCTGGATGTAATGTATGCAGTATGACTATGTGTCAAATTACAGTGGGCATGATGTACTTATGTGTATGTAGAGACCTGAGTATTTGTGACATATGAGTGACAGTGTAATGTGAGTGAATGCAAGTATATGTTGTAATGTTAAGTGACAATTCATGTATTACCTACCTTATGTGTGTGTTACCTGTTGTCCTTTGGAGTACGCTGGTCTGGACTTGGGAACCTATTACTCCATGGAGGAGTGACAATCCTGGCCTGTCCCTTACAGGGAGTACACAATGTCACATATCCTTGCTGCAATGGATGATATTATCAGAGGTGCCATGGTCCTAGGTTGGTCAAGGGGTCCTACAACATAATTGTCAAATATGTAGACCCACTACTGGCAGAGGGGATATTCCAGTGTGCAAAGTGACTTCAAATGGTACGATTCCTGTTTCAAAGCGACTGAGTCAGTTCCTACCACTGGGTTATGGAGGCGTAGGAATTCTGATGGACACATCTGCAAGAAGTGCAACACTAGTAAAAATGTGTACCCATCACTGTGCCAGTTTTAAGTGAGTGTTTCTGACACAATGCCCACCCTGCATTTATTAGAAACTGTCTGACGCAGTCGGATCCCGCACACGTTTTTTCTGATGTTGCCCTTTAAAAACTGACACATTGGGCCAAATGCGTCATCACCCTTATTGATATGGAGATAACATTGTACCGCCGGAGCGTAAAAAAAAAAATTACCGAACCGTGGCGCAAGCTCCTTGTACATATGCCCCTCAGTCCCTCCACTGATCGAGCCCAAGCTCCATGCTCTGACATATCACCTGGAAAGACAGTTTGCATCTGCCTTAAGTTGCTGTTAAGATTTTACATATTCATCAGTTGAAATGTTCAGAGTCTTCCTGCTTAACAAGAAACATCTCCAACTGTGTCAGCTGTCTCCTAGCCCCTATTTTTGCCTTTCGATTTTGAAACCAGTTTCTGATTTGTCCCTTTCATAAATATGCCACCATGTAATGACACCTGTCAAATGACCCACTAGACATCCGTCGGGAGAAAGCCCTCTTCCCCCGTAATGGTGTTGAGAGCAATGGAAAACTTGTAAGACCCAGGAAAAAGCTAATCCTGTTCCAGATGCAGAGCGTGGTCCTTGGCACTGCTCACATGGAGAGCTTCACAGCACTCCGATGGTCCATTCCAATAGGTAACACGGCTGCTCTGATTGCTAATTTGAACAACCTGGGTATTTGCCTGCTCCCTTCTTTTGTCCTATTCATTTATTGAGCTCATCCTAACCTGACTCTGTCCCCCGCCCAGATGTAGTCTGAGCACAAATCCAGGTGCCTCTTAAAGTCCTATGTTTTGATTATCATATTTAGGCCCATATTTATGAACAATGGCGCACAAATGTGTAATTTTTTTTAATGCGAGCTAACGTCATTCCCTAACGCCATCTGTGCGGCATATTTAACGCACAATGGCACAAAAGAATGGCTAGTGTCTCAAAAAAGATGCTAGCCGGTGATGGATGGCATTAGGGGAAATTATGCTAGTGGGTCAAAAATGACGTTAGGCTGATTAGCGGCAAAATATCTGCAGCTAGTCAGCCTAGCATCATTTTTTGACGCACAAGCAGCCAAAAGATGACTCCTGTCAAGGTATAGACAGGAATCAATACAACTACCCCAATGCCCACCACAGGGGACCAGTGTCTCCAGGGCAAGCCCAACATACCCAGTGCCAGCCAGGGGGCCCCATGTAAGGGGCCCCAGTGGCACACCAAACACATACACATACACTTACCTGGGTTGAGCTCCCTCCTCCTGTAGGGTCCCTATGGTGTGGGTGGTGCTGATGCTGGGGGTTGAGGTGGGCATTTTTGTGCCCATTCCATGGTGTTTCCCCATGGAAATGGGCCTACCAGCACATTAACACCTGGTCTGACCAGGTGTTAAATAATTACGCCAATCAGGCTTAGGCCCATATTTATACTTTTTTAGCGCTGCATTTGCGTCATTTGTTGACGCACAAGCAGTGCAAACTTACAAAATACAATTGTATTTTGTAAATTTGCGCCAATTGTGCATCAAAAAATGACGGAAATGCAGCGCTAAAAAAGTATAAATATGGGCCTTAGTGTCATTATTTAGCCCTGCCTCCTAGTTACGCATCATTTCTGAGTCGGGTGTTAAATATGACGCTGGGGGACTAGCATAATTTTTAGGAAGGGAACTACCTGACATCTTATTGACGCAAGGTGGGTTGGTGCTTCCTAGAAATAGCTCTGACTCCAATATTTTGACGCTAGACGGGTCTAGCGTCAAAATATAAATATGGAGTTAAGTTAGTGCCACTTTAGTGTCAAAATAAATGACGCTAAAGCAATGCTAACTATCCATAAATATGGGCCTTATTGTCTGAAAAGTATATAACAGTTGGGGCAATATGGACATCTTCATTTTTATCACACTCCAAAAAATTGCCCTTACAGGTCTATAAAAGAAAACTCTGCTCTATCAAAAGCATTTTCAGAATTAATGGAGACCAGTGCTTGGGCATTTTTTTGTTTTATTCCTGGCTTGTCTAATTCTTATGAAACCAGCTTGATCAGTGTATGTGAGGAAGGACATCAAGCTGTCAGTACAGGGTAATAAAATATTTGTGGGAATGTTTTCATTGGCATTGAGTGGAGAGATGGGCCTATCGAAAGCACAAAGTGAAGGGTCTTTATCATGCTTAGGTATCAGAGATGGTAGTTTAAGTCATCATATGCATTTGGGCTATCATTGAGGCTTAAATTGTTTATATATATATTTTTGTCATTTGGACCTGGTTTGACTTTTGAATCTTAGTATCTGGTACTCCAACAAACATCTTTCCAACACAAAACGTTTTGTGCTGGAAGAGTGTCATTTTTTAAGCAAATAGTGATTTGTGTTGCTTTGTGCTACATTGTTTCAAGGGATGTTCCATGGGGGAATTTGGGAGTACCAATTCAACCACAAATAGGGCCAGATTTAACAGAAAATTACGGTGCACGTCGCTGCGCAAATGTGGCAGCGTCCCACACCGTCATTCTCAAAACGCAGGTATATGCCGTATTTAATAGAATACGGCGCACCCCTTTGTTTCCCGCTGCACCAGCGCTACATTTGCTGCCGTGCACCAACACAGCAACCCTTGCACCATAGTGCAAGGATGGCTGCATTGACGGGGAGATTGTTTTTGTGCAGGAAGGAACACCTTACGGCACACAAGAAATCTTAAATGGCGATTTGCTCTTTTTACGTGTGCTACAGAATGCAGCACACATAGAAAGAGCAAAAAACGTGTAGAAATAAAAGCATTTCTCCTCCTTGTGCCACACTAATGCCACCCCTGGGGTGGCGTTAGAATTGGGCGCTGCCAAACTCGTTTATTAAAACTTGTAAATTTAAGGCAGCGTCAAAATGCAATGGGTGTTTCTCTGGCGTGCCCACAGCAACACCCATTGCACGCCCCTTCCACGCAAAGTGCTGCGTATGAAGAGGCCGTATTTACAAGGTGGCATTAAGCCACAGAAAGTGGCTTAACACCTCCTTGTAAATACGGCGCAGGACATTGTGCCACCAGATCATCATGAAAAGTGACGGTCGGGTGGCGCTAGGGGTATTTAAATATGCCCCATAGTTTTTGCTGAAACGCCTTATCTACTTGGACTGTTATCCTTGGCTTTGCATCAGAAAACAATGCCTCCTTTCGGCAGGAGCAAAGTGTGAGAAATCTTTTTATATCTCTTAAAATTTCACACATTGCATGTGTAATGCACTGTACACCACACATCCAGTGTGTAAAATGTTTTAAAGTGTGGCTACCCTTACAGGACAAAATCTATGCTAGACATCAAGAACTATTGTGCAAAAGTGTTTGTGAGGCACTTGTAAGCCTGTTTGTGCACCAGCTCAGGGTAAAAGATTGGCAGCGCTATACCTTACAGGTATGGTGCTGCCCTGCTCTCTCTTCTTAATGCAACACAACACAACTTTGGAGCTTATTTACAAGCTCCTATGTGCCGCCAGAACATCACTTTTATGACATTCTGGCAGTGCACACGGCAGATCCATCTCTACAAGGCCATGTAAAGCCACCCTGTGTGGCTTTACGTGTCCTTTTAGATATAGGGTTAGACAATGCAGCACAAGTCGCTGCATTGCCTCAAACTGCGAAAAGGAGGCGTGCCATGAACGTTACGGTGGGTGTTCCCATGTAACACCCATGGCATTTGACACATTCCCAGATTTATGACATGTCATAAACCTGGGAGTGTATCGAAAGCCTACGCCTCCCCAGGGGAGAAGTATCGAGGAGAAACAACTTTATTTCTCATTGTTTTTTCCTCTTTCATGTGTGCTGCATTCTGCCGCACACACAGAAAGAGGAAAATGCCTCAATTGATTGTTTTTTTGCAGGAAGATGTCCGTTCCTGCATAAAAACAATCATCACTACAACAGTGACACCCTTGCACCATGGTGCAAGGGTGTCTGCATTGGCGCATGGCAGCCCATTTTGCGTCAGCGCAGGTGGAAAGGACGGGAATGCACCATATCCCAGAGATAGGAGCATTTCTGCCCCTTCCTTTTGATATAGGGCAGTGCAGCAGGATTCCTTGCAGCGTTGCCCTGCGCCAAAACCTTGTAAATGAGGCCCGTGGTTTGTTGTGCTGTGTTGTACTATAATGTAGTAAATCTGCCCCAAAATGTTAGGGTCAAATCATTTCATAAGTAATGTTTCCACTTTGGCTATATAATAAAGGTTAGATCCCCACTCAGCTATTAATAGCAAGTTGCATCTGATAATTTACTTTCTGCTTCCTTAATATATCCCTCCCTACTCCAATCGCGATGTTACCCCCTTGTCAGAAGACATTCCTATATGTGCCCCTTTAAAAACATGTCTCTTTGTGTATACAAGAAGCTAAGAAGCTTTGAAAGCCTAACAAACATGGACAAATCCTGAAAAATGACTGGGGCATCAAAGCCTTTCTAAACAGATGTAAATCAAGATTTTATGGTACCTGTTTCTTTCGGAGAGATTAGTTTCTTACACAGCTCGAACACACAGCAGAACTTCAGGGACAGGAACTTGGAATCTTCCCTCTGTAATCCTTTTCTGATTTACTATCTATATGCCAGAATGGAAGCTATCTACACCAGTGACTGGCTTCTATGTCCATAACAACAACTTACATTTTCAGTAGAAAGCCTTTATATTCTTTACTAAATTTGAACCTGCCTCAGTCAGACCCTATATTCAATGGAGTCACTGATGTCATTATGGCCCATATTTATACTTTTTGACGCAAACCAGCACCGGTGCTGGTTTGTGTCAAAAAAATGACCACCGGCTAACGCCATTCCAACGCGCCAGGTGGGTGCCTTATTTATGGATTGACTTTAGCCGGCGCTGCGGGCTGGTTAGAGTAAAAAAACTGACTCTAACCAGGCAGCGCAGGCATAGGGAAGAATGGGGGTTGTGCGTCAAAAAATGGTGCTTTCTCCTGACAAAGAGGATTCTTCACAGTTCTCAGCTTTAAAGTTAGCAGATTTATTACAACCTAGTCATCAATTCAGTACAGATGCATAACAGAATCAAATTGTAAAGGTACAAAATCAGAACTGGCACTCTGAAACGTAGAAATAAATTCAGTCTCAATTGCATAAGGCATATAAGCATTACAGTCACAGCATTCAGAAACTAAGAAATAATAATTGATATTCTTTAAAGGAATTCAGGTTGCTCCTCCTCAACAGAAACAGAATGAATGACATCTAGTTAGGTTACAACTAAGAAGGATTAGGACTCAAGGGTCTAAAGGATAGGGCAAGGTAGATGTCAGCATTGCAAGGACTCTAGTAGAAGTCTTCAGGAATAAAGAAAGCAGTGTAGCATGAAGCTATGCACTGTAAGGCAAAGGTTTCTGGAAGGTCTGCACCTATCCAAGTCTAAAGGAGTCTGCCATAACTAACAATGTGAAAAGAACAGATGATGGACGGAATACAGAGCAAATCAAACATTCACCCCAGTCACAAAGATCTTGGTTTAATCCATTGGTTTTTTGCTCACCACGCCACCCCAGTTTGGACCTAGCCATATGCAAATCAGTCTTGACAATGTTCCTCATGGGAACTAACAATGTGAGCATTAACTTAAGACGGAAAGTTCCAGGCTCATCAGTATCTCCCAACATGTCACCCAAAATATCCAATTATTTCTCTTTCTCAGGAAGTGCACTTGTAACATTAGTAGAATCTCCATCCCACAGAGCTCGGATGACAGCGTTAACCTTGAACAACTTCACACCAGATATGCTATGAATAGGAGGTTTCTTCTGCTCATTAAATCATCTAGTTCTTGCCAAATGTTCTCTTCTCAAGCCTCGCTATCACTAATACACAATACTCCTTTCTTTAGAAAATAATAACAGCAGAGCACAGAAAAATACATTTCACGCTAAAATGAAGGCTTCCTCATGCTAACTTAGCAAATCATTGTCAATGTCAACTTTTTAATACTTCTTTTGTCCATTCTCAGACAAATTGTTCAGCAAGGCAATGGTATCTGGCTTGGATGTAACTTGCATTATTGATGCCACCAGTAGGTCATCAATATATTGGATAAGAACCGGGTTTTATGAGAAATGTAGGGTCTCCGTATTTCTTTTTCAGTATCGCATAAAAAAATGAGGGGCTTGATGTATGCCACTGTTGAACTCAGCACCATACCAGAGTTTTCCCTAAAAAGTGGAATGCGAAAAGGAACTGATTATCCTCATGTAGAGGAATGGAATAGAATGCTTGACACAGGACAATGACAAAGAACCATTCAGCATCACATGAAATTTGGAAAAGTATGACAGGTTTCGGTACCACTGATCAACATTGGACATTAATTTGACTGACGCTTTGCAGGACCTGAATTATCCCTCACTTCGCATTTGTTTTTTTAAACCCCATCACCAGTGAGTAACAGGGACTCCCCAGCAGTTCTTTCAAGAAGTCCTACTGTGGCATAGTGTCAATCACTGGCGTGAGTCTAGCCACTGTCTCAGCTGTGAGGTTGGTTTGGGATGTTTGGGGCTACTCTTCATTAGACTTTATTATGATTCTCATTGGTTCAACATTCTTGATTAGACCAATAGCCTCGCCTGTAAAATCCCAGACTTCCTATTTCACCCAATTTCTTGAACCAGGAGACAAGCCTTCTCTTTTTAGGACTGGGAACAACACAACTGCTGCTTCTCATGATTTTAATTGAAATCAGTATCCTCATTGTGTCTGGAGATATGCACTATCGGGTGCACAATAGATCACACAATTTAACTTGCATAGTAAATTCCTGCCCAACAGATTGACTGGAATTGAATCACCTTTTACAAATCAATTGTCCTCTTTGAGAGTCCCTATTTTCATGGGTACTTTCTCTGAAAGTGGATTAGTGATCTGCTGATTTGAAATACCTACAACTTGAACTTGTTTTCCCGAGGGGGTAGGTTTGGGACCTCTACAGTAGAGCAGGTAGCTCCAGTATTTATCAAAAATCATATGCAGTGGCCATTCATCTCACCATCTACATATGGCTCACTCTGGTCTCATTCTAGATCTGTGCCAAGGCTGCAATCCTCCTTTCTTGTCACGCATCGTCATGATGAATGATTAGGTCCAATCCAATGGCTGTCAATAACCGTGAGCTGTTGGAGTTTATAGGCACATATTAAAGGGTTCTGCTGAGCTTTTCAGTTGGGATTCGAATTATATCTTTAGTTGGCCATGTTTTATTTGCAACATTGAGGCTTTGGACATACTGACATTATATGAGCTTTGAACTTACATATTCTGCATTGGCAGCACATTCCTGTTTGGCATTTGAACATCATTTTACATTCAATTTGAAATCAATCTACATTCTTGTGTCCAGTGGTACAACTTATTAGAAACATGACTCTTCAAAATGTTTATGTCCATCACTGCATTCTGATCAACAACTTTTTCCCATCCTCTGACTTTTGGATAGGGGTGGGCCAAAGATTCCGCTCTGCATGCTGCATGGTGCAGTTTGCGCTTTACAAGCTCCAGGCATTAAAAATAAGCATGAGCAGCACGACATGCCCGATTCTGCCCGCTTACAGAACTCCGTGGAATCTCGCACAGTTTTTCTGTAATGCTGTGGAATTCCCTGAGTTCTGCCTAAACCTACTTTTGGACCACAATTCCCTGTCTGCGACATCTGACCACCACCTTTGTAACCAACTCCCTGCATTCCTGCACTGACTTTGGGAACATAATTTAACTCTGTATCTGCTACATGCAGACCATTCTGACATCCTCTGTGCACCAATTTAGTCTGTGCCAACATGAACTTTTCCTTAATCTTCTTTTGTTTTCCCTCCAATTCATCACTGCAATGTTTTGCATAGTGCAAAACTTTATCCAAAGTCCTTGACTGCCAAGTCATCACATTGTACTGTACATGGGAGCTAATTTTTTAATGCAAACCAAGAACAAACTGTGACAGGAATTCACTATAATTTTCCCTTTGTGGATTTTCTACAGCACTGTGCTGTCTGAAAACTTGCATCAGCCTCTCACACTAGGCATGCACAAACTCATTGGACTCTTTGGTAGTTTTGGTAGCTCTGGTTATCTTGAGCCAAATAACCTCTTTCTGCAGGACTTTCATTTTCAAATGAGCAATCACCTGGTTACATTTATCTATAACAGTAGAGGATGGTGCGTTTGTTCTAGTATTACTCTGCATGGCCAATCTATATATATACCTTGCATTCTTCACACAAATCTTTTAATAATCACATTGTCAAAAAAGTACTCAAGTTCTCCCAAAGTACTTTTAATGTCTTTTCAAAACTACCCACTTGAGTATATAATTGGTCGGCCTCTCCTAAAACGTTTGAAACCAATTTAGGAATGTAAATAGAGCATTACCAGTCCAGGGCACATGCTCATATCCACCTCCATTCTCCACGTTCAACGGATGCTCTGACCTGTGTATCCCTCCTATTAGTTTACCCTTCAACCCCACCTGTATCCTCTTTCTTTTTTGTTTCCTTTCTGTTGTAGACCATCGATTCATATACCTGTGGGTGTTCACCCATTTTTGGATACCTTCTCCTAGCTCCCTGATTTGTAATTTCAAGGCCGGTGTCCTCATATTTATTAAAGTATTCTCATGCATAAACATGCTGAAATTCTTCTTTAAATCCTGAGTTTTATCTTACATCTTCCCTACTCAAGAACTTCAGCACTTCTAGGTATCCAACTCAAGACTTTCCTTTGCAAGCTCGTCAATTTCTGCCATGTAATCTTAAAGCATCCAGTTCTCTAAGAGAAGTCTCCTTTACTTGACTTTGCGATTCTTGATCTGCCTCACCGCCATCAATGGGCACAATTATAGGGGGAACTTCTTCTGTACATGCCTACCAATCTCAAATTTACTAGGGCTTGGGGCGACAACAGATGCGCTTCGGGCAGTAATGATAATAGTAGTACTACTGGCCATTAATTATGGATCTGGAGTGGTAAGGTGGAAGCCTCGTTCTGGAGGACTGATTCACAATTGTGCTCGCACCTGCATCTGCTTTTGTTCTTCCTCCCACAAATCCCAGCCCGGGCTGCTGGTTCCTAAAGGCTGTTTAACAAACTTGTATGGAGGAAGTCAGGAATTTAGCAAATCCTCCAAAAATCCATCATCTGTTTCACTGTTGCTTTCATCCCCTCTCTTTTCATCTCCTCCTCCCACTTGTGATTTCCTCTTTTCCATTCTTTCCTTTGCTATCATAGGATACATACCTATGCCTGCAATCTTTGTCTCTCCATCCCTGCAGCTCTGCATTCTACATTGCCTCCATTCAACTAAGAAACATATTTCTCACTCGGATTTTACATTTTTCCATCTCTTTCGCATGCACAGCACCTTCTCATGCATTCAAGGCTTCATATTGAGCGGGTCTTGAGACTTTTTTCGTGCAACACTCGCCTTAAGTACTTAGGCCAATATTTATACTTTTTGACGCAAAACTGTGCCGGCGCAGTTTTGCGCCAAAAATATTATCGCCGGCTAACGCCATTTCGGTGCGCCGTGCGGGTGTCAAATTTATACTTTGACGCACGGCAGCGCAAACCACAAGTGTAAGTCATTTTTTTTACGCACACCGCAGCGTCAAGTCGTAAAGCAAAATGACGTTAACGCAGCAGAAATGACTGTGGGTATATTTATGACACCGCAAGCCGGATATGCAGCGTTTTTTGACGCAATAGCGTCAAAATTCCCTGAAAACACAGCCATTTCAGCTGAGGAGAGCCAAAATGGATCCCAGATGCCTGTACAAACCCCAGGAAGATGACAACAGACCAGGAACCAGCCAGGAGGACCAACACAAGACCCAGGACAGTTTGAAGAAGAAAAGAAAGTGTCGCTTCATTGCAGAGGAACAGGAAATTCTGGTCAAAGAGGTGACGGAACACTAGCACCAACTGTTTGTCACCTCAAAGTTGCCAATCATTAGGAGAGAGGAAATATGGCAACAAATTGTTGACAAGATTAACAGTGTGGCAGAAGTACGCAGAACAGTCATAGAATGCAAGAAACAATGGCATGACTGCAAGCGCAGGACCAAGAAAAAGATGGCCAGGAACAGGAAGGCAGCACTGCAGACTGGACGTGGGAGTCCAGCACACCAGGAGGCCCTGGACCAGATGGAGGAGATGGTCGCAGCAGTCATCCTAGAGGAGATCGTCACAGGGATTCAAGGACAGGACAGCGCAGACTACCAGGCTACAACGCACATGCAGGGTAAGTCGCATGGGGAAATAAAATGCACTAATGTCAACTGTAAGCAGGGGGGATACTGACCACAAAATGCATGGAAGCCATGATATACATGGAGTGGCATGGGTAAAGGGGTATGGCATGGGGGCATGGCCTGTACAGAGAGAAGCTGGGGCACACCATAACACAACACCAACAACAGTCGCATGGGGGTATGCTGCCATGCCAACGATGGAGCAAAGGTAAACCCACGCCAGGAGGGAAGGGCACAACGTCAAACTAACATCCCGTCACACGTCAGCCACTATACCCCCTACATTAACTAGGGCCCAATTAACAACCTCTAGCCATACCGACAACTGGAGTGTAACAGTGGCAACAGTTGCCACTACCACCTCCACTCTGTGTGCAGCTCAAGTAGCCATTGGCAGTAACGTCCCCATCGATCAGACAAACCTAAATTAGTGGGTTGAGGATGACAACTTTAACAATCCCCTGAAACAAGACAAATGTTCCAGTCCTGTCAATTGTGAATGCCCATAGTTGCCGCAAACATCAGCCAATGTCATCAACATTAGGTTGTACACAGCACTAAGGTCACACCCATGCTGCATATGTCAGCTGTCACAAGGAGGAGATCAGAACAAGCAGCCATCACAGAGGACCCACCCACAACACCAATTTTAAGACCTGCCAGCTCCAATACAGCTGAGGACTCAGACGACACAGGCACCAGCTTTGAGAGAACTGTAGTCGGAGTACAGCGGGAGCTGGCCAAGGAGGTGCGGGTGGGGATGCAAAATATGGCAGCCAGCCTAGAGGGGGTGCATTCGTGCATGATGTCATCTGCAGATCAGGCAGTAGCCCAAGGACTACAACAAACTGTAAAAGAATTCACCACTGCAGTAAGGGAGTGGCCACAACACCTCGCACCCCAAACCTTCCACTGCATGCACAAATGCAATCATGACCCCCTCAGGGCCGACCTGACTGCCTACCATCGTGATGTGGCTGCTATTCTTATGAACCAGCAGATCCTCCTTGCAGCAGTACTGCCCTTAAGATCTTCACAGGTGGGAGCGACCGGGATATCTGACTCCACGTCTTCTAACACTGAGGTGTGTGTTGGCCCTTCACAACCACCACCACCAAGGACAGAGGAGGCAACACACACATCAGGAGATTAAGACGTGGAACAGATCACCTTCACACGGAAAAGTATCCAGAAGCACTAGTCCCTGCCACATGGCCCCCTATTACCAAGGTCCTGCGCTTTGTAACATGCCAGTCTTACAACAACTGTACTCAATGACTGTTCTGCAAACCACTGTTTATCTTGTCAGCCTGCCCAGTTATTGTCTCTCACTTACTCATTGTCAAATCCTGTCCCTCTGCACTGTCTGACACATCACCCCAGCATGTCAAATGCATTTCCCTTCGCACTTGTGTAGGATCACAATGGAAGATGTCACTATAATGGACTCACAATCATGGACAATGTACATATAGCACTACAGCACTTTTCAATAAATAGCACTTACACAAACACTTTGTCTCTGTCTAATGTGACACATCAACCGTGCAGTAGATCACTGAATTTTGCCTCCAGTCAAATTACATAGCTTGTCAATACAACTGTCCAGAAATTATGTAGTCTGATAACTATGCACAGTGGCCTGGATTGCACCATACTCTGCCATTCCTGAGGGTAATATCTGATGAAAAGAGAAACCATACACCATAATGCTGTGTTGGACAGAATAATGCTTCCTGAAGGGATATCTAAGCCATCAAATAGTGGCAGCAAAATGTTGCCACCATGCAATACTAACACATATAACAGTGCCCACAAATCTAAGCAAACAGTCAACAAACTGCATGAATGAAGGTGTCTGAGTTTACATCCAAATAAGTAATCATGCTGAACAGTGTCACAAATACTACAAGAGTGCTTACTACCACTCAGCTAATAAGGGTTTCCTTGAACATCACACTGCAGTCAGATATAACACACTGTCCCCAATACCAAATCTGGAAGCACTGTTTGTGACTTTGAAAACATACGTAATGAAAAAAAGACGTTGGGATCCATAGTAACTGTGATTGGTGGTTGCAATGAATGGTCTAATCTTTGCAAGGTAGCTCTGGGGTAGCTGCCAATCTTACAGCTCAGTTGGGATTTGTTCGTGGCATAGTACACAAATGTAATAGAACAGAATTCATGTACACTTATGCCAAGGCCCGGATCAACAAGCATTTTTCACATACTGTAAAAGGTTCACTACATATTTATTAAACGGTAATAACAGAAGTGAAAACTCGGGGAAAAGTCTTACCTACCCTAATCTACCCTAACTACTCATTACCCACAACTGTCCCTAACTAACCTAAACTTACTTATCATATGTAACGAAACGTTCTAAACATCAACCCCCCACCCACCTTATGAGACGGGACACATGGAGGACAACAGATACTAACCTAAACACATACTATCTTATCCTAAACAAATATATATATATATATATATATATATATATATATATATATATATATTTTTTTTTTTAAACACACAAGAACCACAACATAGCCTACACACACTCAAAAAGATTTTTTTTAAATATTCAGGACCCCCCACCCACTAACACTAACTAAACTAACAGCCTATACTAACCTACCACTAAGCCCCCTAAGCCCACTAAGTATAAGAATAAGGAAAGAGGAGGGTGGGGAGGGAATCATGTCCATCAACAAAGTCTAGAGGTTGGCCCTCCGGAGGGTCCGCTTAATGGACCGCACACGCCTGTTGATATGGCGAACATCCCGCCGCAGGTGACTCATTTTCCGGAGGACACGGTCCATTTTGCGCTGCATGTTCACAAAAGCAGCAGGGTCAATTGTTGCAGCTGGGGCGGTCTGGGTACCAGCTGAGGACGTGTGTGGCCATGTATTGTCAATGCCTGTGGGCTGTCCTGAAGGTGGTCCACTGCTAGGGCCTGGAGCACTTGCAGATGTTGTTGGGACAACGGTCCCAGCTGTGGGTGGTGCCACCTGGGTGGTAGTGGTGGTCGTGCTGGTGGTGGCTTTGGTTGACAAAGTAGGGTTACCCTGTGGGAAAGCCCTCAAGGCTCCGGAGGCACGTTCGGTCCTGTATCTTCAGGCCATCCTTCTGTACCCCGACTCTACCAGCAGGATATGCTGGTAACGCATTACCCGCCTCTGGAATTCACTGACCTGGATGGGTGGCATATTAGCAGCTGTGAAGACAAAGGAAATAATATTACATTAGGAACTTCATTGTGTGAAATGGCACAAGAAGTAAATCAGACAGTACATCTACTGTACTTGTAACAGCTCCTATCATCATACAGATCATTGAATGTCCCTGAGGAAGTACATGGCAGGCCAGCCTACAAAGGTCATATCACACATAGCACATCCAAACCCCACAAGATGGGTAACAACTGGCATGATTTTGGCATCGGAGTTCTGCCAGTTGTCAGCTAACAATCATGCTGCACATCCTCCACCAATGCCAGGACTACAAATGTCAGTGTACGGGATGGAAATCTAGGGCCACATGATCTGCAAGTTGTAAATGGACTTGCTAGTATAGTACTCATGTGCTATACCTGAGTGTGTATACTAGGTTCCGACCAAAGATTCACTGATTTACATGTCTGTGTAATATACTTGTATCATCAGTCCTAGGTACACTATTCACAAACCCATGCCTGTGTTTGACGGTGGGGGGGTGGAGAAACGACTAACAATTTCAAACAACATGGACACCCAGGAAGCTTAGGGAAGCTGGACATGTGTTTGACTCAACACACACACCACAGGTAAGGTGTATCTACAAATAGGAGACAGCAAACCCTTGACCAATCCCAGTGCCACACATGTCTGGCAATGCAGACCTTTGTCCACATCATATACTTCCAGTAAGCCATGACTTACAACAAACACAGAGTTGCAAAAACACCCCTGGCATGATTTGCATGCACACTTAGGCCATTGCACGCAAGTGCCACATACTTGTAGAACTACATGTGGAGCTACATGCTGCTAGGAAGTTCAACCTACAGTTTCATAAGTACATTAGTGAATAGGGAAGCAGAAGTCTGTGGGTAAGCATTTTGCAGCCCCATTCTGGGAGAATGTGGGTCTGACAGGCAGACTAAGGCCCTCATTACGACCCTTGCGGTTGGCGGAGAAGTGGGCGTCTTACCACCAACAGGCTGGCGGTAAAAAAATTGGAATCATGACCATGGCGGTTACCGCCATGGTCATCTGCCACTTCTCCGAACCGACCGCCAGGGCGGAGACGACCGCTGGGCTGGAGACTTGGGTCTCCAGCCCGGCGGCCGTCACAAGACCGCCGGCGGTATCATGACCCGGCTGCCCGCCATGGATTTCATGGGGTTGGGCAGCGCCATGAATTCCACTATCAGTGCCAGGGAATCCCTTCCCTGGCACTGATAGGGGTCTCCCCCACCCAACCCCCGAGTCCTTCCCCGACACCCCCCTCCCCCTCCCCACCCCTACCCCTGACATCACTACACAGAAACACACCCGACACGCATGCAGACACCACCAACACACATACCCGCACACACACGGCCAAACATGCCAACAGACACACACACAGTCATACACATACACCCACATTCAGACATACATGCACACATCCATACAGACATACATACAGGCAGACACGCACACATTTCCAAACACACTACACCCCCGCATGCATACACGCACTCACACACCCCCTCTTCATACTCACACGCACACCCCCATGCATGCACACAACACACAACACCGCCCCACTCCCCTCCCCTAACGGACGATCAACTTACCTGGTCCATTGATCCTCCGGGAGAGGGCGGGATACATGGGGGCTGCTCCGCTGCCAGCACCCTGTCAACAGAACACCGCCACGCCGAATCACGTAACGGGATTTGGTGGGCGGTGTTCTGTTGACGGGCGGTGGAGGTGGAGCAACCTCCACTTCCCCGCCGATCGCCAGTATGGCTGCTGGCGGCTCTCCATCTGGAAAAGGACGGAGGGCTGCCAGCAGTCATAATTCGCCGAGCGGAAAACCGCCACCACTGGCGGTCTTCAGCACGGCGGTTCCTTGTGATAAGACCGCCGAGGTTGAAATGACCCCCTAAATCTGAGATTAGGTCCAGTGTGACTCTTGTTGATACAACTGTTATCCACATGATTCAACCCAATTCATATTGCGGGGCCTACAGAAATGACCTAGAATCCCTAGATAAGACAATAGGAAAAGTATTGGCAAACTCCAAAATGCAGAGTAAATGAAATCCCACTCATGGAACAAGACAAATGATGGGCCAGCGCATCACACCTTGCTATTTGTTCAACACACAGGAGTCCATCACACATCACCAGCAAACACAACACATATAACAGACA
This sequence comes from Pleurodeles waltl, assembly GCF_031143425.1. Classification (NCBI taxonomy): domain Eukaryota; kingdom Metazoa; phylum Chordata; class Amphibia; order Caudata; family Salamandridae; genus Pleurodeles; species Pleurodeles waltl. The sequence continues at coordinate 179,145,896 of NC_090437.1, forward strand.
TATCAACACTTACTGGAGTTGTTGGGGTCCTCGAATGAAGCCACCTCGCCCACAGTGTAGGGTACGGGACCACCTGTAAGGCATGGAAGGAAGAAATGTGCTCAAAATCTGTGCACTGACCAACAATTCCAAAGACAAAAACTATGTGTAAGATTACATAACTAAGTAAAGCCACTCAGACATGATGATACTGCATGCGATATAGCACGGCTAACATGTACATAGCATGGGTCTCCTGTGACATTTACACACATATCTGCACACATGCAGTGGCCCCAACTATCATGTGGTGGCAAACATGCTCCTTCATTAGTGAGCAGAAATAATAATGGAGTGTATTAGTCTCATCATGTGCATCCAAGAGAGACATCCAAAGCCAGTTTCCTTGAGGAGCACATTACCATTCAACCAGCCATTGTGGCCATGACAAATGTATGACACATAGGTACAATGTACAGAGGGGCAGGGACATTTGTAAGCCCTCATGTTGTTACCGTTTCTTCATTTGAAGTGGCCCAGCTATGATGAGTTGCACCAACCACAGAGATATGAACCCATGTGCATACCTTTGACCTGCCATCCCTTAACGAAAGGTGGAACACCAAACACCAAATACCAGTGTAAGATGTTAGCTGAGGGCACCTTGCACTTTTTCCCTATGTTTCCAAATCCAGATCTGACATGTAGCCAAAATTATCAAGGACCACAATAATCCCTAACATTCATAGAACTTCCGTGAACGCTTTCCTTACACACTCACCAGACACACATGAGATATATGTGTGGGCCACATTGCTATCAACAATTGACGTGAAGCTTGCACTCATTTTCTGCATCATGTAGTGTTTCTAAAGTCAGTCTAGCTGTTGCATCAACAAAGGTCGGTAATATTTTGGAAAATGTATACCTCACTGGCAAATGAGACCTATATAGACATGATTGGCTCCTAATTTGTGTTGCTGTGTGACACAAAGGCGGCACCAACTTACATTAAGCAAAAGTATTCAGTAAGTTTGCAGAGCACTTGCTTCCTGACAGCTAGCAATTGCGGCCCTTCACATAGTCCATCAATGACCCTGTATGTTTCCAAAGCATTCCACACACTCAACAACATAGCCGGCAGATAATGTACAAATCATCTGATGTCACTACAGAGCTTTTAATTGTGCACATTTACATGATTTGTACTCACCAACAGGGCCACCAATCACTATTACCAGGTGGTCCAGCAGATCTTGCTCCCTGGAGATGAGGTCAGCCCAGCGGTGCTTCAGCTGGTGGTCATTCCTCTGGCTCCGATATACGCGCTGCAAGTGATGCAGGACCTTTCCCCACCGGATTTGATGCGCCTCGGTGTGATACCCCTGTATCACCCGCCCCCCTGCCTCAATCATAAGTGGGAGGAAATGACACACCAGCCATATAAACCCCCAAGCTCCTCCTCACCCATCTTGCCAAGACGTGGCCTACCCAACATCTTAGCACCGAAAAAGGGGAATAGGGGATAAAGAAGAACAAATGAGAAAAGGGGGAAAGTAGAATTACAAAAAAGTTAACTTAACAACTATCCCCAAACTAACACTACCCACAACAGACTCCCACAAACAACAAAGACAATACAATACTGGACAATAGTACACAATAAACACTTAGACATCTTACAACAACAATTTTAGATTACAAACTAACAAGTAATGGAGCAGACAGGATACAAAAGCACAATTTTACTGGACAAAACTCAGAACACAGCCACACAGTCTAGAAGAATCACAGACTGCAAAGTGAAAGTGAAAGTACCCTCACTGTACATAATCTGTAAACAGGATATCCTATTATATCACTTCCTGCATAAAATGGCTGCTGTTTTTATCGTTATGCGTCATCATTTTTGACGCATACAGTATGTGGGTCATTTTTTCGACGCACAGGAGTAAAAATTAGGCCGCATCCATATATTTGGAAATAGTCTTAACACAACCAATTTTAAGGGCATAATGCGTCGTTTTTCGGGCAAGAGCGTCATTTTTTTATGCTTGTGCGTCATTTTTTTACGTGTATGTGTCAAAATTTCAGGGCAGTAACTGGGTTTGGGTAATTTTGCCATTTTAATGTAATGTTACATTTGTGATGCTACTGAGATATGCTGATTGCACCCACTTTGGTGTTGACAGTGTATGGTCACATGTGAGACATCATACTGCTGCGGACCATGATCCGCTACTTCCTTAACAGGATTCTCACGCTTGGCTGACGCACTAGATGGCCATATGTGTGGCCTACATATATGTATTGCACAAATTGGTCATGTTTGGCATCAGGAGAGGATAGCAAGATGACGCACATAAGTACAATACCTCAATGCCTATGGCTCAATGTGTGTGCATTGGCTACTAATGTAGTTGTCAACCCAGTGTGTGTGCATCACAAGATGCATTATTGAAAATATGCTTGTATGAATGTGAAGTCAATGTGTCCAAACCTTAGATGCAAGTCAGTGTGGAAATGAGAGAGGACATGTGCTAGCCATACATGTAGCAACATCTGTTGTGTGCACTTCCAAGATGTTGGGTAACGTAGACACCACAAATGACAAAGTATGCACCGGATAGATGGCAGACGCTTGTTCATGTCAATGGTCCACAAGTTGCCCATCCCATGTCCTAGAAATTTGGTACCTGCTTCCTAGGCACTTGTTGGTGAACCCACCGTGAATCTGGCACATGTACAGACTAAGTGGGTACCATGTTATTGGCACAGACAGCCAAAGGTGACCCCAAACTATTATATCACGCACCAGTTGTGGTCATATGACTGAGCCACCACTCTCCAGTGGCAGTGGTGGACCAGCAGACGAGGCAGCACATGGCCACATATTTCCACTAATCAATTGCACAGAGGTGTCTGGTTCATTTGTGTGGTCCAGTGTTGATCCAGTATATTTTTAGGGGTGTATGTTGTCACAGTTACGTCCAGGTCTCATCATGAGTCATTGGCGACTATTCCTGTATCTACTGAGTAACCTTCGGAGATCAATGTGAGTAAAGTCGATGAGGACATGAGAACCTACATGGGGATGGTCCCACCCTGTCACTGCAGACGTGTTATGAGACTGTCAACAGGGCAACCTTGGTGTGCTGAGTGAGATCATATCTCAGGAGTCATGTTCTGGCAGGTGTCATTACAACATTTGTACACAGGTTGGCCTGTAAAGTTGCCACTGCATCTGGGAACATCATAGCCTATGTGTTGATTAATCTTGCAGCTATTCACTATGCACAGCCCATCAATATGTTGTGAGCAATGTGATTCTGCATGTGACCTGTCAGGGTCCTAACATGTGTGGACTTTTCATGCACATTATCAGAGGTAGCTGGTTCTGTTGGAGGCATCATACACAATCCCTGCATACGGCCCTGGTACACTGTCACACTTTGTCGTTCATACATACATGAGAAACAGACAAGGGATAGGCCATGATTTTGGTATTCAAAGACAATTTTACTAATATGGTACAATTAAAAAGCAGATGATGCTATACAATGTATTTGGGTATGCATTGAGTAAGCACATGAGAAAATACCCCCTGAGGAATGTGAGGTTTGGTAACACAAGTGTGGTATATATGTAGCCACAAGGAACCTTTAGGGTAACGCACAGACAGGTGCCAGTCAGGCTGACAGGATGCAGGGTCAATCAGGATCCAGCAATTTCACAAGGTACATACTCAGTGGTCTGACTAAGACTGGTAGGAGAAAGAACAAGACCGTTGACAAGGAAAACTGTGTTTGTCCTGTGGTTTTGAAGGTGACACATAAACCCAAGGGCTGTGTTACACGGCTTAAATACTAGCAATGCATAACAGTGTATTTGACAAAATGGCAATTTCTATGCTGTTCCAATCAACTGCAGGGGCAGTGCATGTTGATATGGGTGGTGTGCATGGAGGTGACCACAGGTGTGTGCTGCATCAGTTTATAATAAGTCCTGTAGGTGAGATTCAAGTTCAAATGGCCAACAGTACCTTTCATACGGGAAGCAATCTACAGGTGATAACAGGGCTTAGAAACTACAAGCCAGTGTATTAATTGACCTGACGTCCATGCAGTCAGGTGTACTATGACAATGGCATACCATAGAAAAGGGTGTAGCACACTGAATTACTATTGTTAGTCTGTGTGTGTGAAGGAGGGAATATCAGGCTACACATATTACCATTCCAGAGACCTCTTCAGACAGGTGGGTTGAGACCTGGAGCATGGGTGTGTCAGGAGTTAGGAAATGGGCTGACATGTACATGGAATGTCATGTGTGCAATGCTTGTCCTAGGTATGACACTTGTGCTCTCTATGTTCTGCTTCTAGGGAACTCTAGTCACAGATAGTCCTTGCAAAGATAGGTGCTGTACGACTTACTGCTGTGAAGGGTCTGGTCATACATTCCTGTTACCAATGCAATTGCACATCCACTGAGTCATGTATGAGGCATTTTTTTCCCTTATTGACTGATGGTGTCTTAGTTGTGTGCCATATGCTTCGATGAACCATGTTGCCAACATGTATGTGTGAAATAGGTGTGGTCCTCTGCTATTGCCCTTCAAAGGTGAAATGTACTGGATATATGTCATTTACAGTGTGTGTGTATGTGACTGTTGTATGATACGCATCACAATTGCTTTGGAATTTTCTGTGTCCTGATCGGTATATCAGCAATACTCCATGAGGCTACACTGTTATTCTGATAGTTAGATATAAAGGTGAGCACAAATGATTAGCCAGACCATGATATGGTGATTATTATTGGTGTTTATTTACATTAGTTAATACAGTGGTGATGGTGAGTTGTTTCAAAATAAATTGTTCACAATATGTTGCCGCCTACGCAATCCAGCAGCTGTGTTTTGTTGTTCCCCCTCATGTTGCAGGCCAGCATCCTCCTCTTCCTCCTCTTCAGGCATGTGTCGCTCTGGTTCTAAGAGGGGAATGTTCCTTCGTATGCAAATGTTGTGCAGGATGGCACATGTTAGAATGATCTTACAGACCATTTCTAGGGAATATAGGAGGCTACCACCAGTGATGTTGAGGCACCTGAATCTCGACATGAGGATGCCGAAGGCCCTCTACACTATGCTACGTGTCCTCCTATGTGTGTCATTGTAGGCACGGTCTGCTGCAGTGCTTGGGTTGCCAAATGGTGTCATTATCCATGGCTGGATCCCATACCCCTGATCAGATGAAAAAGAAAATGAATGGGATCATCTTGATGTAGCTTGCCCCATTGATATCACCTTGCATGGCAGTAGTTGTCTTGTGTTGTCTGTGACTCTTATGTGTTATTGTGTTCCTTCCTAGGCTTGTAGGATGTACCATCTGCATTTGGTTGTTTCCTTGGCTCAACGAGTGTTTGCCTGCTGACAAGTTGTCAGCAGTATGTTTTGTGTACTTGCAGTACAGTGTGCACTCCCTAGCATTGTGACTTGTGATACAGGTGTCCCTGTGTCTTCATTGGGGGTGAGATAATAGTTCCATACACAGATTGAGATTGACAGTGGTGGTAACAGTTAGCATCTATGTACCCTGGACATCCCATACCTTTAGACTTATGCAATGGATTAATTTAAACATCAGTGAGACGCTTACATTTTGCAAGGTGACAATTGGCCAAACCTCTCCAAACGTTGTGATCATTGACGTCTTAACAATAGACTGTACACTAATTTCACATGTGTGACAGGTTCACTGCAGACCTATGAAACATGCCTAGCGATGTCACGACCTCTGTGTGTTCCTGGCTACATGTTGCTGTCGTGGTGTATGTGTTGTGTGTCCTAGAGGGTTGCTGTGCAGTGTGTATATAGGTAGGTTTCTGTACTTATCAACAAGTAGTCCATTGCCATATCGTCCATCCTGGAAGTGTTGATTGATGGTAGAGTGACGGAAGATGAATGAGTCATGTACACTCCTAGGATACTTTGCCACGATGTTGGTGATCAATCCTTGGTGATCGAAAATGGCCTGCACATTGATGGAATGTGTGTGCTTCCTGTTGCGGTAGAGGTGTTCAGTTGCAGCAGGTGGCACAAGGCGCACATGTGTGCAGTCGATGGCACCAAGGACGTGTGGGAAGCCACTAATGAGGTAAAACCCCTGTTATGTCTCCTGCTGCTTCTGCAGTGTGTTTGGGAAGCAGATGTGGCGGGGTGTGAGTCCAATGATGGCATCCAGTACTTTGGGCAAGAAGGCAGAAAATGATGGCTGTGATATTCCGGCAACCAGGGCGCCAGTGCTTTGAAAGGAGCCACTTGCCAACATGTGAAGTACAGCTATCAGCTTGGTTTCTGTTGGGATGGTGCGGGGTGTCAGCAAGGTGGGTTTCAACTGTGGCTCTATGTTGCGCAGCAGCTGCTGAATGGCCTGTCAGTTCAACCAGTACCTCTGGATGATGTTGTGTTCCCTGAGGCCATGAAGGGTTGTTCTGGTGCGGAATATTCTCTCCTGCCTTCTGCGCTGCATTTGGGGTCCCTGCTGGTGTTGTGGTAACTGCTGTTGTTGTTGCTGGGCTCTGCGTGCACGGTGGATGAGTAGCACCTCCATGTCTCCCTTTTGCTGCTCTGCTGTTGCTTCTGTGTGTTCTGATTAAATACAGGTGTGTTTGCCCCATTTTAACGCCTGCCCTGACCCATGTGTTAATTTTTGACACAAATCGGGCTGTGCGTCATTTTCCGTTTCCACCTCCTGGCCGTGCAGCATTTTTGCCCGGAAGCATAAATACGACGCACGGCCGTTTAAGTCATTTTTTGGACGGGAACGCCTACCTTGCATATGATTAACACAAGGCGGGTTCCCGCATCCCCAAAATGACGCACACGGCGGGATTTTGGCGTCCTTGGGCGTCAAAGTTTAAATATGGGGCAAGGTTTGCGCGGAATGTGCGTCAAAATTTTTGACGCACATTCGGCGCAGACAGAGTATAAATATGGCCCTAAATTATTCTTAAGTTGAATGTGATATGATGGGGAAATTGCAAGCCCCTTTCATTCGCTGTGATCTTATTGCATTGTTTGATCCAAATACAGGTGGGAAAGCAGACCATGGTAGTCATATTCTGCAGGTGTGCTCTCTCCCACACCCTTACAAACAAGTATTCTCACATCATTTCTTCTAGCTCTGACTTTCTAAAAGTATTTAATCTTTGCTCCTGATGCAATGCAACATCAAATTTATAAACTCCAAATTGAAATAACAGGCAGTTTCCAACAAATCACAATGCAGTACTCAGCAATACAAACATCCAGTCCTAGAGCAACACCACTGAAATGGCTACTCGCAGTGCTACAGCCAATGATGTAACAACAAATCACAGTGCAGCACAAATGCTAAACAACCATTCCAAAAGCAACACCTTATGATGCAACTTGCAGCACCACAATGCAGTTCTCATTTCACTCCAATTAGCAATAAAAACAATAATTCTTGTCCGTTCAAATAGAGGAAAAAGGAAAGTCAGCAAACACTGTAGGGAAATGGGGCATATCATAGCACTATCCAACACACACAGGGGGTAGTTCGGGCTAGACTGTTCCCATGAGGAACAGGGTCAAGACTGATTTGCATATGGCTGGGTCCAAACTGGGGTGGCGTGGTGAGCAAAAAAACGATGGATTAAACCCAGATCTTTGTGACTGGGGGTGAATGTTTGCATTGTTCAGCATTCCGTCCATCATCTGTTCTTTCTGCATTTGTTGCCACAAGTGGGAAGGGTATGCCCAGATGTGGGTCCCCTGCTCACTGCACCACTAGATTCAAGCTAGCTTAGCTGATTAAGGGTGATACCCTGAAACCGGTCCTAGGATGCTTGTTTCCGGTCCAGGGAGGATCTGGTTTGGCAGTTTGGGCTGGACTGTTCCTATGTGGGAACAAAGTCAAGACTGATTTGCATATGACTGGGTCCAAAGTGGGGTGGCAATGTGAGCACAAAAATGGTGAATTAAACCCAGATCTTTGTGACTGCGGTTGAATGTTTGCATTGTTCAGAATTTCGTCCATCATCTGTTCTTTTTGCAAGGGTTTACAAAGTGTTGCAATGCAAGCATTGTGCCAGTTTGTAAATAAGGCGTGGGAGAAAGATCTCCTTAAAGCTGCCTTAGTGTAAAAGAAATTACACTAGGGCGGCGCAAGGTGGTGCTAGGGGCTTGTAAATATGCCCCTAAGGGGCAGATTAATGAAAAGTGGAGCTGCACCTTGTGCAGCGCCACTTTTCTTGCTCCCCTTAGCCCCCTCCTTACTCCACCATGTATGCAGCATATTTAAAATACGGCGTACTATGGTGGTAGTCAGGGGACTAATGTCATCATTTTTTACACCAGCCCGGTGCTTTGCAGTATTACCATAAACAAATTATGACGCTAATCCTGCAAAGCACCAGCGGCCCATTGTAACCAATGGGAGCCTCTTTTATCGCCATTTTTATAGCGCCCCCAGTGCCGGAACGCCCCCCACCTCTGGCGCAGGCACAAGGGGTTACACGCATTGCACAACTTTGTAAATATGGCGTAGTGTTTTTGCCCTTCCAATGCCACATTAGCATAAAAAGTGATGATAATGTGGCATTGGAATGGCGTAAGACCACCATGACTCTGGGCCTAAAGTGTGCTGTGAGTGTACGCTGAGTAAGTGTGCCTGCAGTGGTACATTACATGGACACTTAGGCCCATATTTATACTTTTTTAGTGCCGCTTTTTGATGCAAAAGCAGTGCAAACTTAGAAAATGCAATAGTATTTTGTAAGTTTGCCCCGCTTTTGCATAAAACAATGAAGCAAATGCAGTGCTAAAAAATTATAAATATGGGCCTTAGTTCTCTTTTGGGAGGCCCAGGCTTGCCTGGTGAAGATTTGAGGAGTAAACAAATCCCCCCAGACAGATTTGTGTATTGCTGAATTCACTTCAAAAGATTGCTCTTTCATTCAGTGACAGGTCACAAGGAAGGGACCTGGACAAATCCCAAGAAAAGAGATGGGTCTCTCAAGGGAATCATATGGAGTAGGTTTGGGAGCCTGGAACTAACCAGGACTGGGGACCAAGGCCTGCTAGTCTCCCTGCTGTGTGAGAGGACCTTACCCAGAGAAAAAAAAATATCTGCCCTGGAGCACCAGTCTGCTAGCCAAGACTAGTGTGCCTTGTGAGGAAGAGGAGAGCATTAGAGGGAGTGAGGTCCAGTGCTATGCCCTGCTGAGAGGACTTCCTGAGTGAGGTGTGAGAAGAATGGCTGCACACTGATCAGGTGCAGGAATGGACTGGCAACGCCCTTATACCACGAGAAGGACTTTGTGATCTAAGTCTTGTAGGAAGCACCATGTGGGAATCACCTAGCCACAGTGACACTGTATGTCAGAGAGAGCCACCCCTGAACTTATTTGAACCAGGAGCATGAGACTTGTGTCCACCCAGATCAGCGACTATGTATGCCAGGACGGGCTGCCGGTACCACTGTGCCCAAGTGTTCAGGTCATGGCCTAGATGAGAGGATTGTTGCTGTGACTGGTGGGTCAAGCCCGCACACTATGATATGCACCTGGCTGATTCCCAGAGAACCACAAGGACGCCGCCAAAGACATCGCACCCTCACTGGGGCTCCAGTTGGGAGCTGGAGAATCCCCCTCTCTGTTAGGGAAAGAGTGACTTACCTCATGTTTGCTGAGCGGGAGCAGCTCAGATTACCAGAATGAACCACCGGCACTCCTCGGAGGAGAAAGCCTGCGCCTACTGGTGGGCTGCTGCAAGAACCGCTCACAGTCCATCATTACCTAACATGATCAGGAGTTGGAGGGCCCACCGAGATAGCACTTGCTGCACCGCTGAATGCTTCAATACTGCTGGAGTGGGTAAGTCTGTTACTGGGCCTGTGAGGGCCCCAGGGGACTTGCTGCTAACGGTGCTCCCATTTCATCGACACTTTTGAATAATAACTCAGGAGTCAAAGGGAAACTCTTGGGTTCAGCCACCAAGTAAGCATTCCCTGGATGCAGCCACCACAGAATGAGCAATACACATTACAAGGAAGAGGGTGGGGCAGGAATTTGCCTGACTACTACTAGACCCTTGACTTCAAGGGGAGAGTGTTGTTGCTTCTGAATGTTGTTATTCTTTTGCAAGTGTACATTTAGATAAAAAAATGCTTCTTTTTTAAACGAAAAATAAGTATTGGACTGGACATTGATTGTTTGTCTTGTGTTCACTTTCAGTTATGAGTCATATTCACTTACCTGTTTCTATCCTTCTCCACCGAGGGAGCCTTCAATTGCTCATCCACAGCTACAACTAAGAGTCAAGTGCAGAAGGGTTCTTGGCCCAGTTGCTCAGGAGTTGCGTCCCAGTATCCCCTGCATGTCCTGTGGCTCTCATGAAGGGCTTCTGATATACGCACATTACATGAAAGGACATCATGCGGCAATCAGTGCATCCCTGAGAACATGAATGAAGTAAACAAGATAATACAAGTTTACAAAATAATGGTAAGCCTGGTCATATGATGTGTATCATGAAAATGGAGATGAGATAGTGTCAGTGTTCAGATGCACCTGTTGGCAGATCATCCAACTTCCATCAAGGAAGTCCAGCTGTGGCTGGGGCTGTGTGGTAGTTTCTAAAGGACTGGATTGTATATAGTAATTAAATGATGTAGCATGCAAGCCAGCCAAGCACAGTCTCTAGAGTCGTCTTTTAAGTCATTTTTGAATAAAAAGATCAGTTTGTCCCACATGAAAGTGATGGGGCGTGTGCAGAGTTGGTGTTCCTTTTGATGGCGTAGTGATGCAGACTCTGCTTCCCCCAGTGAATCACTGTCATGCCACTGGATAATTCCAGGCAGTGACAAAATCTGCCATCTAATTGCGGTTGTGCATCTAGCAAGGAGAAGTGCAAAATTAAGGAATCAGCTTATTGCACCACCTGATTTTTGGCGCTCATAGAGCTCCAATATATAGCGTTCTGCACTGTTCAATTTACATCGACCAGTGGGATGCAAAAGAATTGTACAGACCTCAGTCCAGAAAGTCTGGGCCAGTGGGTAATCCCAAGACATTTGTAATATGTCCTGCTTCTGAGGTGTGGCAGTGGCGTCAGTTTTATGTAACAGTAGGATAGGTTTTGCTAAACCGAGCCGGGGGTAAAGTAAACTCTGCAATACATTGTGTTGTATATACTGAAATCGTGCTTCACACGAAATTTTGTGTGGGAATGCAAGCATTCTGTCCGATTCTTTTTGGGTTACGGGCGGCCAATGTCTATTTCCCACTTCTGATGGAGTATCACTAAAGGACCTAATGACTAGGCCGGAGATGAGTCTCCGGCCAGACCTGATAGTAAACGATGCTTGAGGCAATGAGTGTGCAGCTGGTTCAGTGTCAGTAATTCCAGAGAGGAACTTTAGCTCTGCAAGTCATCTGTTTGTTAAAAACTGCCTCACCGGAAGGCCAATTAGCTCCATCAATGTGTCAAAGGGAATCAGAACTCCATCCTGGAACAGGTCACCTGTGTAACATATCCTAGAGCCCTCCTATGCTTCCACTCCATCTTCCTGTGGCTCTCTGGAAAGCACATATGCTATATATGGTATGACATTTGGAGAGACTCACAGGCCCACTGAAGCATCTTTGGGCTATATGCAGCATCTTGTTTGGGGCCTCAGCTCGGGCTGATGTAGGGAGGAAGAGCTCACAAGCAATGGTTTGAGTGCTTCATTAGTCACTGCCGCTTAGTTCAGACAAGTTGAGACCAACCAGCCATTAGCTGACCATTGAGGCTGTGCTGCCAAATAATAGTGCTCTTATATTGGGTCCCCGAGTCCTCACTGTTCTGTGGGGAGCTGCAGTTTGGTCAAGGAGACTCTATGCTGCCCTTTGTTCCATATCGAGTCCCCCAAAGGTGCCCCCATGTTGTCCAGGGGCAATTCCCCGGACTTCGTGAGTGCGGGGACACCAGTATAAGCGTGCACTACATATATGTCAATACATATATGTAGTTTCACAATGGTAACTCCGAATTTGGTCATGCGAGGTGTCTGAGATTGTGGAATTGAACCCCCAATCCAAATCTGGTATTGGGGGTCCAATTCCATGCGCCCTGGCGGCTCCACCATGGACACCCAGTCCTGCCAAACCAACTCTCTGAGGTTTCCACTGCAGCCCTATCTGCTGCCACCTCACAGACAGGGTTCTGCCCTCCTGGGGATTGAGCAGCTCAATTCCAGGAAGGCAGAACAAAGCATTTCCTTTAGAAGAGGGGTGTTACAACCTCTCCCATTGGAAATAGGTGTTACAGGCATGGGAGGGGTATCCTCCCAGAACCTCTGGAAATGCTTTGAAGGGCACAAACAATGCCCTCCTTGCATAATCCAGTCTACACCGGTTCAGGGAACCCCAGTCCCTGCTCTGGTGTGAAACTGGACAAAGGAAAGGGGAGTGACCACTCCCCGTCCACCACCACCCCAGAGGTGGTGCTGAGAGCTCCTCCAGAGTGTCCCTGGCATTAGCCATCTTGGGTTCCAAGGTGTGGGGACCCTCTGGAAATCTCTAAGTGGCCAGTGCCAGTAGGTGACTTCAGAGACCCCTCCTGATAGGTGCATACCTGGGTAGGTAGCTAATCCCCGCTCAGGGCTATTTAGGGTCTCTCCTCTGGGTGTGTCCTCAGATTCGTTTTGCAAGATTCCTCCAGGACTCCTCTGCATCCTCTGCTTCAGCTTCTGACCGTCGGATCAACCACTGACTGCTCCAGGAACCGCTGTAAATGCCACAAAGTATCCAGGAAGACTCCTGTGACCTGCAACTTCAGCTCCAGCCAGCAATTGCAACAGTTTCCAAGGTGTGCACCCTCTGAGGACTACCTTTCTTCATCCTGCACCAGACATCCCAAGATGCCTTCCTTCAAGAACTGTCCACGATCCTGCTGGACCTTCCTTCAGGGCTAATCATTATAGGTGGTGAGTTTAATACGGTTCTGACTCTGAAAAGGATGGCACTTGGCCCTGTCAACAGCAAGCCGGGCAGGTGCCCGATGGCTCGCAGACTGGACCACTGCCTTGGGCCTCTGCAACAGTTGGCGGGTAGGGCACCCTCGTCAGACCCAATTTACTCCTACCTCTTCAGCCCACCATACTCACTCCAGGATCAACCTGATTCTTCTGCCGGCCCCAGATTGCAGCACAGTGGCTAATGTTCAAATCCTACTTGGAGGTACATCCGGCCATGCCCCTGTCCCCCTTCACTTCGGCCACACGAAGGGAGGAGCATGCCCCATGTGGTGGCTTAATGCGTGTTTTCTACAAGATAAGACCTTTACCAGTGCCCTGGTAGGAGACGTCCAATGTACTCTCAGCATAATACAGGATCCATGGACTCGGCCGGTACCCTTTGGGCTGCCAGAAAAGCAACGAATCGAGGTCACCCTAATGGGCGGATTTGTGCATTGGAGCGCACCCACCTCCTCTGCATTTCAAAGCTTGAAGCATGTGTCCTTCGCTCAGAAAGTGAACTACCCATCGATCCCCCGGGAGAGGTCACCCGATGACTAGACCTTGTCAGAGAGGCGATCTGGCTCCAATCATTCGAGGCCACCAAACATCTCTGGCACGCACTGACAGCCAGAATCTATGGTTAGGGTGACAAAAATGGCAATCTCCTATATTGGTTGGTCTCCAGACCGTTGACCAACAGGATTATTCCCAAAATCACAGACGAGGCCGAAATGACCCAACATGCCCTACCCGACATTGCTAATGCATTTGCGCACTACTACCACTGCCTCTATGTGCTATCTCACCATCCAGACCCTGAAGCAAAACAGCAATTTCTCATTGACGTGCCCTTCCCAAGTTGACCAAGCAAAGGCTCAATGGATGAAGAAGTAAGAACTGCTATATCAGTCGTAACCTCTGGAAAACCCCGGGCCCCGATGGCATTCCTTCGGAAGGCCATGTCAAGTTTGGAGAAATATTGATGCCACATCTGCTTGCCCTATATGAAGGAGCTGAGCGGAATGGAGTCTTTCCTCCTGGATCTCGGCACAGCAGCCATAGCAGTCATTCCTAAACATCAATCACCATCCACTTTATGCGTGGATTACCGCCCTATCTCCCTAATTAACAGAGAAGTGAAAATATTTGCACCCTTATTAGCGACTGGACTCAGGACGGCCCTTGGCACACTCATCCTCCGAGAACTATTTGGCGTTATGCCGGCCCACAGTAGGCAGCACTGCCTGCGCTGCCTCCACGTTGCTCTTGCGCACCACCCTTAACTTGGCGCAACACCTGGCCCTGCTTTTTGTTGATTTTGAAAAAGCTTTTGATTCGGTGGATTTAGTGTACCTGAGACACGTGTTGAAGCATACAGGACTTGGACCCAGCTTCCGAAGGCTCGTTCAGATACTATACACTAACCCGACTGCACGGGTTAAAATTAATGGAGTACTATCCTCGGCCTTCCCCATCAGGAGAGGGATGTGACCGGTATGTCCCTTGTCTCTCCTCCTCTCCGGTCTGGCCATCAAACCCCTGGCATGTCTCTTCTGGTGTGACCTAAAGATGCACGGATCAAGGTGGAATTGTCATGCACATTCAAGGAGGCACCAAATTCAATGGAAAACTGGCTGCACAAATGACAGGACTGGTCAGAATGTCAATGACCAATATAGCTCCAGCTCCTCAAGAAAGGGAGCTCCAAAATACTGCATCATGCGATCATGACACAGCTGGGCTGGTGGTAGCTCCATCACTCTGCTTTGCTAAGATAGGACAGCTACTGAATATAAAAAATAGCAGCAGCCAAACTCGGCCAATTAATGCCAAAGTTATAGCGAAACCGCCAAAGAAACTCAAAAAGAGTGAATGTATGGCTGAAGGTATGACTCCAAACATGGTCTAGAAGGTGCTGACAAATCCAGAACTGACAGCCTCAAAAAAGTTCCCAATACCTGCAGTATTTGGTGCATTGAAAACTCTGGTCACCAATTCTCCAAAATGTTTGGGGAGTTGGTATTTAAAAGGGACTGTATCTCAGCTGATGATCTGCCACTTTTATCTCTTGGGTGGGGGAAATAAAACATGGCTGCAGTAAGTTACCATTTCAGTAACTGAAATCAAATAAGCAATTCCTGGCTTCATTCCACAGCAGCTTTCATCGTTCAGGGCCACATAACTTTCATTCGATAGTATCTGAAATACTGGATGAATCAAAGAGACAGGAGTACCCTTCAGATAGTATGCCAAATTTGCGCCCTTAGCATTGCAAAGGCCTTGCAAGGACACCTGCTTACAGATCATAGAATGACTAACTGTAGTCTCACATTTGCTCCTGCTAAGAAAGACATCTGTTTCGCCATTCAGATACTTGTAATCGAAAGGCAAATCCTAACTTTGTGTATGTGACTGTCTCCTGGACCCTCAAATCTGCCTACTGAAAAATACTGTAAGCATACTGTGAAATGAAAGATGGAATGGGCAGATTTATTACACCATGTATTAACAATATTGGCAAGGGGATTTGTGTTAAAGTAAAAGGCAACTTCCCAGCCTCTCAATGTTAAGCATGAAGCAATTAGCTTCTTTTTTAGCCATAATCTGTTGTGTTCAGGCCAAATTAAAAGCGGCAAACAACTGAGCATCGTTAACGTGCTTCCAAGGCACGCAGCACACTTTTGAGAACCTGCAGTGTCCAACTTAACTGCATGATGGAAAGCAGCTGGCTTTGTCCATGTTGTAAAATGGACACGTCATTCTGAAGAATTTCAGTTGCAGATGACAATGTATTATTTAAGGTGTAAATTCTGTTGTATAAAGTGTTCCATATTTTCCTTATCAATCTGCCTTCCATCTCTGAAAGTTTCCAAATCTTGTTCTATATGGCATACAGGAAGTGTTTTGCGTGTGAGTTCCTGGGTAGGACTGCATATTACATCAAATGGTACTTTATCCCAAACAATGCCATCTGGAACCAGAGCTGCTGAAATGTTCACAAGGGACCAGTCTCTTTGGACCTTATGGGAAGATATGTAAGGTGTCAAAATCTCATCCACTGGCTCGACGACAGAGGCATAAGAGAAAGATAATAACAAAACCAATCCAAAGCAGAAAGGCAAGCAATGTCAACGGTATCCACAGATGAGAACATGGATAAATTAAGTAATAGTTTTCAAAGCAAATGAACAGCTTACACGTCTTTGATACAGTTTCAGTTGCAGAAGCAGATGAGTTAGAAGAAAAGTCAATGTCCACGAAATAACTAGAAGCAGTCTGTGCAATCACAGGAGCCGGTGCAGAGCTGGTGGATGGTCCCATTTCTTGTGGTGGTTCATAGTAGACAATGTAATCCGTCTGTTTTGAATTGGAATACAAAAGTTCCACATCTTAGATGTTTCTTATCAAGGAAGTGGTAACATGAATTAGCGAATGCTCATTTTCCACCTTCCTTCTAATGCTCAAGGAGGCAATTGTAGCATTGGTACTTGCAGAAGCATTGTTTACTGCTTGTAGAGGTATATCCTGTCAGGTAGTGAGAGGGGATGGGTACTATCCAGAGGACCTCTTGGTCTATTATGCAGGATCAGCCACATGGTGCAATTTGATGTTATCAATTGAAACAAATTTGTTCTCTTTGTAACCAGGCAGCGGTGGTAGGGTGACAGTTATGGCACTGTGTATCCCCAGGACTAGAACAGGTGCTCTGTAGAATGGGCCAAACTTCTTTTTCACAGCAATCCTTTCACAAACTAGGTCCTCGACTTTGGAAATCCAGCCTGTAGATGTTGTTGGCAAATCCATTCTTCCCAAGGTGGTGATACAGGCAGATGAATTCTCATCATGGAATTGTTGTAACTCCTGTAAGACAGAGACACTTTCATTTATGTCAAACAATGTGTCTGCCGCCACCACGCTAGGGCCATCAAGATCTGGGACATACATAGGTACCCCAAAGAGGACCTCATAAGGGGTGGGACCTCCCAAGGACATTCTGCGCAGAATATTTAGTGCTCTCTGGACCCCATATATATGTATATATAGGTGATGAAGCCGATTACTGCCTGAACCTAATACAGTTGCTGTTAAGGACTGCTTTAAGTCTCTGTTCCCTCACTCCACAACTCTATCTCCCTCAGGGTGATAGGTTGAGGAGTAATGGAGGTGAACACCCATCATCCCCATGGTGTCCCTGAATGCCCTAGAGACAAAAGCAGGGCCCTGGACCGAATGGATTTCTGAAAACTGCATATGTGCAGATAAAAACTTGCAAAACTTTAATAACAGTCCGAGCGTCAGCTGATTGTTGTGGCTATATCCACAGGAGTCTAGAACAGGAATCTACAGCGACTAATATATATTTGTATGCACCATCAGGTTGTAAGGGACCACAATGGTCCAGGTATTCACATTGTGAAGGTCTGTTGGTAATTAGGAGGGATGTCTCAGGTGGGCATTTGATGGTGGACCCTTTGATTTGTTGGCAAATGTCACAACAAAGGACATATTGCTTGGTCAGTTTGTATAGACCTCGCAACAAGCATTTTTTTGAATTAGAAATATTGTTGCTGCCACACCTCATGCTTTGATGAGATCTAATCTCTGGTCTTGGTTGGGAATCACACGATCTCCCACCCCTGGAATAGGTGTGAATGCAATGTTTTGGGCACTTAGATGGTAGGAATATTTTGCTGGGTATGCCTTTGATAAAGGCTTGCCATCAGCCGAAGATTTCACAGCAGCCAATGTTTTAGTATCCAACCTCCAATGGGAACGAGTTATTGCAGCAACAGAAGCTGTAGCTACTGCAGATTTGGTAACTTTATCAGCCAAAGTGCTTCCTACAACATGTATTCCTACACATCGGTGGCCCGATGTATGTACTACATGAGCGTTTGGTACTCTGTCCTGGAGATCAGCTACCCTCCCACACACGTTTGTGTTTGATGGTGTTTCCTTTGGAATCTCATAAACTGTTCACACACAATTAGTGTTGGTTGGTCCAGATCTGTTTGTTCCAGTGCCAAGACAAGAGTCTTAAGCTCTGCCAATTGTGCAGTGCAGTTCCATACGGTCTGCATGTAGGTGTTTTGAGGGTGGACAGTACCATCCCTCATCACCTCGCTTACGGCTGCACTTCGGCTGAGTATTGATGTTTAGTACCAACAGCTGGTTGTGCTGAACCATCAGTGTAAATGAAATTTCAGCAGTGGCCAGGTGGCAATATATCAGTAGGTGAGGTTATTCCTGTTTTGTATTGGAGGAATCTATGTGTCTGAAGTTTTGGGTCAAAGATGTAATCAACATTAGTGGCAGTCAGGGAGTTTGCCCATTGAATCCAACATGAGTGTAATGCTTTGGCGTTTGGAATGCTGCCTTTGATGACTGCCTCAAGGGCTGGCACCGGGGTAGCGACAATAATGCATTTCTCTTGGGCAAGTAGCCTCTCCTTGATTCACAGCCATCTGTATACAGCAGGCAGTATTTTTTCAGTGGGTGCAAAAACTTGTTCTGCTTTTGAGTATAAAAGAGATTTGTATGCTGTGGGTACGGTGTCACCCTCATTAAAAGTGACATAGGTGAACCCAATGGCACTAGCAATTATTCTGATGACCAAGTTTGTTTTGTTGTCACATGTGTGTAAGTGTTTTTCTTCTAGCATGTCTTGCTGCAGTTCTTTAAGAATGTGAGTGTGTTCTGCTGTCCAGTGCTTGCTTGAAAAATCTGGACGAATTAGATCATAGAGTGGTTTATATATTGTGCATAATCAGGTATGTATGTTCTGCCACAGTAAAGAAACCCCGCAATGACTGCAGTTTCTTAAAGGTATTTGGAATTTTGAGCTGAGCAAATTTTTCTAGAAAGTGCGGGCCAGGCTCTTGCCTTCATTTGATAGCTGGTATCCCAGAAATAGGACACTGAAGAAAGCAATTTCTGGACGACGAATCCTAACAAGATCCGATCCACCCTGGCCAGATGTATGTTGAGGTTTTTATCTGTGAGATAGATGGTATACACATAGGACAATGCCTCATGATCAATATCATGTAGTATTGAAGTTACTCTGGCTGAAAACAACCCTGGGCTGTTCCTATACCCGACAAAAGCGCAGCTGAGAGCCTAATGAGCTAAAAGCGGTTAGATCCCAACTTTCAGGTGCTAGATTTTGGCAGAAAAAAAACATTGGAAATATCCAAGGTTGTTTTGTATTTTTTACACACTATGGCCCATATTTATACTTTTTAGCGCTGCATTTGCGTAATTCTTTTATGCAAAAAGTGGTGCAAACTTACAAAATACAATTATATTTTGTACGTTTGCACCGCTTGTGTGTCAAAAAATGACACAACTGCGGCGCTAAAAAAGTATAAATAAGGGCCTATGTTTTTAATTGTAAAGGCGTTGAAGCACTTTTCAGCAAGTAGTACGCTACTCCGGAACCCATGAGGCATTGGTGGTGGATTAGTATAGGGAAATATGAGTACAGTATTAGTAATATTATGAGTTAATTTGAGCAGAGGATATGTGTGTTTGTTAGTTGGATTGACTAAAGTAATGGAGGGATAGAGGAGGGAAGAATCCAGAAGTGTTAATTGGGAGTTTATAGTAATAGGATGAGGCTTCGGATGAGTGAAGGAGAGATGGAGGAGGGAAGAGTCTGTGGAAAGGGTTAGGGAGATCATAGTAGCAGGAGGGGTTTTGGATGAGTCAAAGGTGAGATAAATGAGGGAGAATTTAGTAGGGTTGTTTGGGAGATCATGGTAGTAAACTGAGATTTGGGGTGAGCTAGATGCGTTAGAGGAGGGAAGAGCTTAGACAGGGTTATTTTGGAGATGAAAGTAGTAGAGTGGGTTTGGGATGAGTCAGAGTGGGGATGGAGGATAGATTGATAGAGACATAGGGTGATGGGGAGACAGAGTAAAGCTTACAAGAGAGTACATTTATATTATGTTTATTTATTTATTATTTGATATATATATATATATATATATATTTATTTATTTAATTTTCCTTTTATTTATTTATTAATTTATCTATTTTTTAATCTAATTTAATTATTTATAATTTGAATTGTATTTATAGATTTTATTTATTTTTATTAAATTTTTCTCTAGTACAGTAGGACTAGAGTAATACATAAATAGATATGTAAATACATAATAAAGGAACATATGTGCAAGGAATATAATAATGGGTAGAATAATATGAGAAGAAAAGTAGTATTGTATAAACACAAACTTTCAAGATTTATGATATTTGACGTTAATTAATAAGTGTACTTTTCTAATATACATTTATCTTTCCTCAATTTTTGAATAGCGAAATGCTTATGATAATAAAACATTTGATTTTGTGACATAAAAACGAAAACAGGGATTCATAATATATCTAATATAACAACTTATCTACGAGCTATGCAATGACCTATGAACATGTTAAGCATAGAATAATATACACATTTTTATGTATATACACACACATATATATATATAGACACATGCACACACACATATACACATATATATATTTAACTGTGTGTAAATATACATTTGTTAAACAGGTTTTAAAAGTATGTGTATAATTTATTATTATGAAATAGCAACAATACATATTTCTTAAAGAACTATACATATCTAGAATATACACATAATCAGATTGCAAATATCTATGAACACAGACATATGCAGTCCATTGCTGTTTGAATATGGTGGTTATGAAGAAAAGAGTCAACTTTTGAGTAGTCTTCTGAAGGCACGAGTGGATCTTATATTTGGGGGTAAAGAATTCCATAGTTTGGCTGCTTGAACGGAGAAGGATGTACCACTTACTGGCCCTCATTACAACCCTGGCGGTCCAAGACCGCCAGGGCTGTTTTGGCTGAAGCACCGCCAACAGGCTGGCGGTGCTTCAGAGGGGATTACGACCGCGTCGGTAGCGCCACAGTAGCACTGCCGTGGCCGGCGGTTTCCCGCCACATTTGCCCCGGTGGTGATAATCCGCCAGGGCAGCGCTGCTTGCAGCGCTGCCCAGGGGATTACGAGTCCCCGACTGCCAGCCTTTTCCTTTCGGTTTGAACCGCCAGGAAAAGGCTGGCGGTACGGGGAGTGGCATTAGCAGTTCTGGGGCCCCTGACAGGGGCCCATGCAGCATTTCACTGTCTGCTGTGCAGACAGTGAAAAGCGTGACGGGTGCAACTGCACCCGTCGCACGGCCGCAACACAGCCGGCTCCTATGTTGCAGCCGAGACCCCCGCTGGGCCGGCGGGCTGAAACCAGGTTTCCACCCGCTTGCCCAGCAGGGATCTCATAATGACCGCAGCGGGGGTGCGGCTGCATTGGCGGCCGCCCGGCGGTCAGATGTATGGTGGTGTTCTAAGGCGGGGTGCCAATCTTGAGCGGAGTTTTCTTTGTTGAATGTATTTGGTTATTTTGTTTCTGATGAAAACTGGTACTGTTCTATGTATAGCTTTGAGGGTGATACAAAGCAGCTTGAAGGTGGATCTTCTGGCAATGGATAACCAGTGTAGTGCTCTTAAGGCAGGGGAGATGTGGGCTTGTGGCTTTACACGTAATAGTAGCCTGGCAGCTGAGTTCTGAATACGTTATAGTTTTTATAGATTTTCCATAATAGAAAGAGATGATCCATGGTAGAGGCTATTGCCATAATCCAGTTTGGATAATACAAGAAAGATAGTAGCCTGCTCCTTTTGTGGAAATCCGAGGTGGGGGAAGATGCGTCGGAGAGTC
The DNA here is from genome assembly GCF_031143425.1 of Pleurodeles waltl. Classification (NCBI taxonomy): domain Eukaryota; kingdom Metazoa; phylum Chordata; class Amphibia; order Caudata; family Salamandridae; genus Pleurodeles; species Pleurodeles waltl. The sequence goes on from NC_090437.1 coordinate 179,167,650, forward strand.
TTTAAGGTGATGAAGCTTGATCATGCTAATTTGTCCACTTGGGCATTCATTGTTAACTTGGAGTCCATGGTTATTCCAAGGTTTTTAACTTCCTTGGAAACTTGAGGAGGTGGTCCTAGATCGTCAGGCCAGGCACACAGTGGGTCATAATTTTTCCAGTCGCCACATGTGAGTATTTCCGTTTTGGAAGCATTTAGGGCCGTATTTATACTCTGGTTGCGCCGAATTTGCGTCGTTTTTTTCGACGCTAAACTAACGCCAACTAACGCCATATTTATACTATGGCGTTAGACGCTTCGGGCGCCAAAGTGCCCGGAGTGTGCGTCATTTTTTAGCGTGAACCCCTTCCTTGCGTTAATGATATGCAAGGGAGGCGTTCCCGTCTTCAAAAATGACTCCCAGCCCTTTACGTGGTATTTATACTCCCGGGCAAAAATGACGCCCGGGAGTGGGCGTGGCCAAAAACGGCGCATTTGCGCCGCTTTTTAACGCCTGGGTCAGGGATGGCGTTAAGGGACAAGTGGGCTCAAAATGAGCCCAGAGTGCCCTCCCCTGCCCCCAGGGACCCCCCCTGCCACCCTTGCCCACCCCAGGAGGACACCCAAGGACGGAGGGACCCATCCCATGGACATTAAGGTAAGTTCAGGTAAGTATTTTTTTTTTTATTTTTTGTGGCATAGGGGGGCCTGATTTGTGCCCCCCTACATGCCACTATGCCCAATGACCATGCCCAGGGGACATAAGTCCCCTGGGCATGGCCATTGGGCAAGGGGGCATGACTCCTATCTTTACAATGATAGGAGTCATGTTGATGGGGGATGGGCGTCGAAAAAAAATGGCGCAAGTCGGGTTACGACGATTTTTTCGACGTAACCTGACTTGCCCCATTTTAAGACGCCCATACGCCATTTTCCCCCTACGCCGGCGCTGTCTGGTGTACGTGGTTTTTTTCCACGCAAACCAGGCAGCGCCGGTCTGCTTGCGCCGGCTAGCGCCATTCCATAAATACGGCGCCCGCATGGCGCTTCAGAATGGCGTTAGACGGCGCTAAATTTTTTGACGCTAAACTGCGTTAGCGCAGTTTAGCGTCAAAAAGTATAAATATGGGCCTTAGTTTGAGAAGGCTCCAAGTCATCCACTGATCAACGGCTCTGAGGCAACTGAAGATTTGTGAGTTTTCAATGTCTTTGGGGCATTCCAATTTAAGTAGTATGTGTGTGTCATCTGCATCTTGAAAAGCATGGGTGAGATGATTGATCCTTGGGGAATCCCTGTTTTTGTGAGGTAGGGTTTGGACGAGAATGGGGGAGAATAGATAATATTAGTTCTGTTTTGAAGGTAGGATGTAATCTACTCGAGAGCAGTCCCTTCTATGCTGGCTTTGTGGAGTTTTTAAATTAGGGTGCAATGGCCAACGGTATCAAAGGCAATCGAGAGGTCCAAGAGAAGTAATGCAGCGAGTCCATTGCGGTCAACTGTGTTTTTAAGACCATCCCTGATTGCTATGAGTGTCGATTCATTGCCTCTTCCTGGGCAGAATCCAGTTTGGTAGTCTGAAAGTATGGAATTTTCTTCAATGAATTGTGACATCTGGGTGAATGCTGCTCTTTCTATCAGTCTGCCCAGGAAAAGACTGAAATCTATGATCAAATGCATGAGCTGCAATAATGACAACAATTAGGAATAACAAAATCAGGATTGTGAATATCAGAGATGTAAAGATGAACAATCGCAACATATTGCAATAAACATGAATATATAATTCCTACCTAAAGCCTATACTCTAGCCTCTAGCAAGAGCATGGCGGTGTTAGCCCAATCTGTCTGTGCAGTGTCCATGAGAAGCACTCCCCATCCCTGTTACCTTAGAACAAGGGCGGGCCTCCAGTCTCCAGATCAGGCTTTATAGAGACACAAAGGCTGAGGTCAGCTGCAAACTGACATGCAGTGTAGATGGAAAAACTTGTCTGGAACCCCCTCTAACGCCCTTTTTCCTACAGGGTGTTTATATGAGAAACATGTTTTGTTCTTGCAAAATAAACCTGACGCGGGTATGTACCTAAGTTTTAGACTTGGTGCGCAGTCTTGTGTTGGCAATACCAAATATTATCCTGTGTTGTTCACATTCTGTTCTTGTCAACCTGGGGCAGAAGAACATGGCAAACATATGTCATGCATAACACTGATAGTGACGGTCTCGCAGAACTGCAACTGATTGTGAAAATAAAAATATTACCAGTAAAACAAGCTGTGCTACAATGAATAAAATCTAATAAATGAAAACAGAGCATATTATCTGACTGAAAGGGGAAAAGGCCGCAAACCTAAGTTAAGCCAAATACTGAGCCCAGGCAAGGAGCTAAAATGGACCCACAACAGAATGACAGTTACGAGGACTGCAACTCGCTGTACATGAACAATGTCCTCCTATACATGTAGAACCATATGGTTAGCAGCCGTTGCTGCCTCCATATACTTCATCACGTTGGAAGCATTTCTGGACTCCGGATTAACCCGGACAAGTCAGTGCTGGTATCACTAGACCAAGCCAGATACTGCTTTGACTGGCAGGACGTCTTCGCTTTCTTTACCTAGGCATCTGGGTGACGCTTCACCCAGAACTCAACTGGTCCCTGAATGTGGGAAAACTAACCAAAAAGGCAGAAGACATTACCAAACGCCAAACCCTGGCATTAAACCTGATGGGAAGAATTGCTGTGTATAAAATGATTATCTTGCTAAGATTCCCATACCTACTCCGGAACTTTCCCGACCCCATCCGAGAGCCTTGTTTCAAACACTGGACAGAACAGCAACCTCCTTCCTATGGGGGGGTCAAGGTCACACTTGGCTCTGGCCCACTGTCAGCGAACCTCATTTGATGGGGTCCTGGCCGATATGTACTTGTACTATCTTGCTTCCTAGCTCCTAGTAATCAATGCTTAGTTTATAGGGGGGGTGGTCCGATGCAGCCTACCACCTCGGAATATGGATGTAGGGGTTCCCCAAGATCTTGGCCCTGATGTATGGTTCCCCGATTCTGACAATGACCAGGGTGATCTTCCTATTCTGGAGATCATCTCTAAGGCATACTTGATGGAATGGTCGCCTCGCCCAACAGACCCCCTGTGGCACGGAAGCTGGCTTGGTGAAGTAGCAGCACTGAAATGATTTAAGAGTTGGGACTCAATAGACATTACTCTACTTGGGGACGTGAGGGCTGGATCTCAAATGCAATCCTTTCAAGATCTTCGAGATGCTTTCCCACTTACAAACACACAATCCTATAAATATTTGCAACTGCACCATACTCTCTAAACACACGTGACCCACGAAGACCCAATCCTCGAGTTCAGCCCAGTGAAGGCTAAGCTACTGATGGGTGCACTAGGCAAAGGAGGAATGTCCCACATTTACCATACTCTGGTGATTAACTGCCCGGGGACCCTTGACCACATCCAGGCTCAATGGGAGAGGTGGATGAGACCAGTGGATGACGCGGGCTGGCAAGATGTGTCGATGGCTCCCCAGGCTCTTGCAATCTCCTCCAAGCTGCATCTGATACAGACGTAATATCTTCACTGAGCATATATGGCACCGACCTGTCAATTTCATGCAGGAATCTTTCCCTCTGCTACCTGTCTGTGCTGTGGACAGGACCCCACAGATTTCTTTCACAATCCATGGTCCTGTCACCGCATTCAAAATTACTGGACAGCTGTAGTGGCAGAGTTGACTGAAGTCTTGGGGTGGGAAGTAGAACTCTCGCCCTTACTGATTTTGCTCAGGCTAATGGAGGGCTCGGATGGTTCAAGGGCAGACAGGTCCTTCTTGGGAGTTGCACTTCTCATGGCCAAGAGCGATGTACTAGCCAGGTGGAACAACCCTGCCCCCCGGCCCTGTCGCATTTGCGGAGAAGGGTGGACTGGTGTGCTCAACAGGAAAAACCTGTGTATGAGGCCTGTGGGTGTCCAAAAAAACACAGTAGGGTGTGGGGGAAATGGCTGGGTCAAGTGAGATAAGCTGTATGTTTACCAGATCATGACTTGTAAGAATCCAACTGTCATCTATATTATATATCACTGTGGTTATCCTAATACAATCCGTATACTGCTCAGAATGGTGCTGTAACCAACATCAAGTACATATCATGTTGATCTTGTTCCAAAAATCAATAAAAATGTGGTTAATATTTTTTTTTTCAGTAACCAAAGCACCTCTGAGTCAAGGTGGCATTACAAGGGTGGTAAAGAGCTTTCTCATGTAATCATCTTGACTTTTGTCGCAAAGTCCTTTCTACCAACAATACTAGGAGGGGTTTTGAGCCAAAAATAGCACCTCTTTGAGGCAGGCATTAAAAAGGAGAAATGTTTTTATTTCACTCTTTTTTGACTTTGCATGTGTGCTGCACTGTACAGCACACATCCAAAGTGGGAAATATTTTAAAGTTTGTCCAAGCATAATATTTAGCACTGGAAAAGTACCTTTCCAGTACTAAACCTATACTAAAACATAATGGGGGTCATTCTGACCCTGGCGGTAATTACCGCCATGGCGGAGGTTGGCGGTAGCACCGCCAACAGGCTGGCGGTGCTCCGCCGGGCATTCTGACCGCGGCGGTACAGCCGCGGCCAGAAGTGGAAAGCCAGCGGTGTACCGCCGACTTTCCGCTGCCCATGGGAATCCGCCATGGCGGCGCAGCTTGCTGCGCCGCCATGGGGATTCTGACAGCCCATACCGCCATCCTGTTCCTGGCGGTTCACCCGCCAGGAACAGGATGGCGGTATGGGGTGTCGTGGGGCCCCTGGGGGCCCCTGCAGTGCCCATGCCAATGACATGGGCACTGCAGGGGCCCCCGTAAGAGGGCCCCACAAAGAATTTCAGTGTCTGCTTTGCAGACACTGAAATTCGCGACGGGTGCAACTGCACCCGTCGCACCTTCCCACTCCGCCGGCTCCATTCTGAGCCGGCTTCCTCGTGGGAAGGGTGTTTCCCGCTGGGCTGGCGGGCGGACTTTCGGCGGTCGCCCGCCAGCCCAGTGGGAAAGCCAGAATGACCGCCGCGGTCTTTCGGCGGGAACCGCTTGGCGGGCGTCGACCGCCGTCCGCCGCGGTCAGAATCACCCCCAATATGTGTGGCACAAGGAAGCCTGACTGTGAGGCAGCACTAGGCAGAAAGCAGGGCAGTGTGCTATTTTAGTAGATGTGACACTGTCCTGCTTACTCTCTCTCACACAACACAGTGCAGCCACTTTAGTTGTTGCTGCACTGCATTGCATGAGTCTTTAGTAAATCTGAAACCCTTGAAAAACTTCCAAAGATGATCTGTGAAATGGTGTTCCACTAGTACAGGTGAACCGAGCAAACAAACATCTATCACGATACACAGAATAGCACAGGAAGGATGTTAAAAGAGCACCCTGCAACAGAGGATTAAAGGTTTTCTGTTTTAAAAAATGGCAAACTATGGGCCAGATTTACAAGAAACTGGTGCAGTTCGGTGCTGCACTAAAACCTGTGTTTTGAAACACAGTGCTGCACCGTATTCACAAGAATACAGTGTAGCCCTGCATTTCCCTCTGCGCTAGCACTAAAGTAAGCTGCCCAATGTAGGCATCTAAGCACCGTAGTGCATGGGTGTCTGCGTTGAGGGAGTGATTTTTTATGTGCAGGAAGGTATCTCTTCCTGCAGATAAAAAATGTACAATGGTGATTTGGCACTTCTCTGTGTGCTGCATAATGCAGCACACAGAGAAGTACCAAAGCATCATTTTTAGGTCGAGCGTAAGCATTTGACCTCATGTATACGTTTAGTGTACTTCTTACAGCTTAAAGTGATTTCATTTGTTGGTTGCAACGTCGTTTAAAAATTCTTGGTCACTAGTGGTCAGTTCTGCCTTTTCTCCCTCCTTTTTCTGTTTCAGAGCAGTGACCAACTACTGTATTATTCCACTTTGTTTTTTTTATCTGTTGCTGTGACTGTCTATTTTTGTTATTACTTTGGTACTCCCCTTTCAATGTGGGTGTTTTAGACTGGTAGCTGCCTCCATTTTATTGCAGCATTCTGTTGCTCCCATCTCCTCCTATATCACTGAAATTTGTTTTGGCTTTATTCCTGTGCTGTCCTCGTTTACCTCTGGCTCCCAAAATAAGCTTATTTTACCAAAAAAAAACACCCGTCATTTAGCTCACTGCTCACGAAAGCCACAATATGCCCTTTCTGGTAGAATGTAGCTAAACCTAGAAGCAATGATGTGAAACTTGCTTAGCCTCGCATCACATCTCCAGTCTCTCTCTCCAGGACCCCTCTCTGCCAGCACTAAGTCATCACACACAGGGCATTGCTTATCTCCTTTACTGGGCCATGAATCTTCTCAGGCTGCTCTGCTTATTGAGATGTGAGGCAAGAATGCTTGAAAGACTTAATTCTGTTAAAATAAAAAAAAATACTTTTCCAGCCTTATTTTACACTTTCTGTTCATACCTTTACACAACACTAGGTAGTGCAGTCATCTTCTGGTCCCTCCTCAAAGGCTTGTGATTTCTGATGTCAGTAGTGGCCAGTGACCTCCAAAACAATGCCGGAAAAGATTACATTTTGAGACAGGGTTGACCAATTTATGTGGCAAGAAAAGTTCAGTTCTGAATTTACAATGCCAATAGCTCTAACTACAGAAAATGCGAGACCTATTGCATTACAAATGCTTGTTGAAGAGACCCCTTCCTGCAAATAAACAATCATCCATGGCATTTTGCTTCTTCTATGTGTACTGCAGAATGGAACACACATAAACAAGCAAAAAACAAGGAGGAATAAAAGCATTCCTCCTTATTTTGCCATGATAATATCACCCCTTGGGTGGTGTTAGTTTTTGGCGCTGCCACAGATTTAGGATTACTCGTAAATCTGGGGCAGCGTCAAAAGCAATGGGTGTGCGTCAGAGAGGCCCATATCTACAAGGAGGCACAAAGCCACAAAAAGTGGTGTTACACCTGCCTGTAAATATGGAACAGTGGTTAGCACCACTGGAGCGCCGCAAAAAGGGATAGGGCCTTGTAAATCTGGCCCTATATACATAAACACATAGTAATGCATAAAACAAGATTTAGGCGGTCATTCTGACCGCGGCGGTCGGCGGTCGCCGCCCGCCAAGCGGTTCCCACCGAAAGACCGCACCGCGGTCCAAAGACCGCGGCAGCCATTCCGGCTTTCCCGCTGGGCCGGCGGGCGACCGCCAGAAGACCGCCGACCGGCCCAGCGGGACAGCCCCTTCAACAATGTAGCCGGCTCGGAATGGAGCCGGCGGAGTTGAAGGGGTGCGACGGGTGCAGTGGCACCCATCGCAATTTTCACTGTCTGCTAAGCAGACAGTGAAAATCTTTGTGGGGTCCTGTTAGGGGGCCCCTGCACTGCCCATGCCAGTGGCATGGGCAGTGCAGGGGCCCCCAGGGGCCCCACAGCACCCGTTCCCGCCATCCTGGTTCTGGCGGTGGACACCGCCAGAAACAGGCTGGCGGGAAGGGGGTCGGAATCCCCATGGCGGTGCTGCAAGCAGCGCCGCCATGGCGGGTTCCCTGGGCCAGCGGGAAACCGGCGGGAAACCGGCGGGAAACCGGCGGGAAACCGCCGGCTCCCCTTTTCCGACCGCGGCTTTACCGCCACGGTCAGAATCGCACAGGAAGCACCGCCAGCCTGTTGGCGGTGCTTCCGCCGCACTCCGCCATGGCGGTCATGGACCGCCAAGGTCAGAATGCCCCCCTTAATCTCCTAACAGAACACAGGGTGTTTTTTTCCACCGCTAACAGTAAATTAACCCCCTTTTCAGAGTAGAAAGAACCTACTGCTGTCAAACACCCCTGTGTTTTAATTACACCACGTTACCACCAGTATTTTCATTACAGAAAATATGATCAACTAAATATTTCACATAGTCCTAGCCAGCTGTGAAGGAGAGTCCTAATTTTATTAATAACAACGAAGAAGAGTATGAAGCAGTTTATTTTCTTCTTGTTCATTTCACACAGCACTTAAACCCACTACAATATCCACAATCCTGCGGACCTTGCAGGAAGTGACAAAAACATAACCAATCAACCAATATAAATAGCACAACTCCCCACAATGATTCCTCTTTTCTTGATGCATCAGTAAAAAAAATTAAAGTCTGTGTGTAAAGCGGAAAATCTAAAACAATAAAAGAAGTTCCAGGAAGAGTCACATTACGTCCTCTTAGTCTTAGCACATCTTCTCCTGTAACAAGAGCCCAGAGTCCATCTGTTCCACTCCTCTAGATGACTTGGGCCCTGATTTAGAGTTTAGCAGAGGGGGTTATTCCTTCACAAACGTGACGGATATCCTGCATTACGAATCCATTATATCCTATGGACATCGTAATAAGACAGATGTGATATCTGTTACATTTGTGACGGAGTAACCGCTCCACCAAACTCTAGATCAGACCCTTAGTCTATTTGGAATGCCTCTACAAGGGTAATACATAACAGCCACAGATGCAATGCCCCAGCACCGAGGTAATTATATTAGTAATAAGTCTCACAATGCTGCACGGATCATTATTCAAATATCGGTTTAAATATCAATTGAAAGTTAAGGGGTAGGAAATTGCACACGTTTTTATATCAGATTTACACTTTTCAACTTTGCTATACATATATTATTCAACCAAACAAGAGATTTTAATTTTGTAGGCTGTGCTGCACACAGGAAAGCTACTCACAAGTCGCTGGAGGGCTACTAGTAGCTTACAAGCTACTAGTTGAAGAAGACTGCTCTAGAGCAATCTACAGCTTTCCAGATGCCCCTCGGCTGTGCACCAGCCCAGCACACCTTGGTAGCTACGGCCCCACTGGGTGAATGAGCCTCAAAATATCCTGTATCAACACCTGCCATGGACATTATCTCCTTTATCTAACTACTCAATGCGTGCAACGTTACTAGGGTAATGGGTTTCTTTAAAGCTATAAATAACTGAGGTACAGATGTCCTCACCTTTTTTGTTATGTAGATGCACTGTCTGAGGCACCTCATTACACAAAACTCTGGATGAGAAGGGAAATTTTGAAGTTCCGCACTTGAGGACACATTCTCATTCTCCCTTGCAATATGGAAATGAACCCCCAGTGGTGTGAATTGTATAGTGGAAACATCCAATGACCTGACATCTCACACCGTTCTGAAAGAAACTATACACAGCAGAGTTACAAAGTTAGCAGGATGCAAATTTACTGATAGATGCATATTGTCTTCCCAATATTAAAATAAACATAACCCTAAGTTAAATCCCACATAGTTTTATTCTTTGGTTTGAGGAGATGCACATACCTTATCCACTTTATCATCTTGCAAACTAATGAATGTTTCCCAACCGGTTTCCCATCAACATTTTCAATTCCTGCTCACACTGCAGATCCATGCTCACTAATGGTCCTGAAGTTTTCTGTCCTGTTGCCAACGATGCAAAAAAATTCAACACCCCCACGATATATGATGAAATGGGATACATTCCCCTTTCCATGCACCACCCTCTCCAAACTTCCCAGCCTGACTTGTAAGCGTTCAGAGTGCCTGTAGCCTATGAAGCTTTGCTGTAGCTTGAAGCTGCATCTGAAAGTCCTGGCACAATTATGAACATCCTGAAAGGTTCCATACCACCAACACCAATTTGCCTTGAGAAACTAGAGCACAAGTAATCCTGCAGGGACTTCTCAACATCTGAGGAAAGGGAGGTAGGTGCACTGGACAAACCATTGACACTGCTAGCAGAATGGGATACCATGAATGGTGCCTCCAAAATAGTGTCACCGTCGCCACCCTGATTGATTGCCTGCATATTTGGGGTAGATTCGTAGATTCCTGGAGTTCATGCCAAAGGGTGGGAATTCATAATGCATTTTCCCAGATCATTTCAGGAAAAAAGAATATGTCGCAACAGCACATGTCTGGATGCAAAGAGATCTATGCCAAAGTATCTCTACACTTTCTCCAAGGTTTTCAACACTTGGCCGTCTAAATTCCATTCTCTGCTGTCGCACAAATATGTTGAGTACCATGCCGCCAGCATGTTGGTTCACCCAGGCAGATACTCCGCACCAGTGCTATCTTTTGTGTGAGACAAAACACCCCTAAGACCATTGCTAACTCTGTCAATGGTTTAAACCTTGCCTGCCCTAATTTTTTGATGTATCTGACTGCAGTCAGACTGTCCATATGAAATAAGACTGCACACTTCCTAGGCTTTATATTGCAAAAGAGCCTCCAGAAAGCTTGAAACAATGTGTGTGCATCTGTGTCTCCTTCCTGGACCATCCACCTCCAGTCCAAATGATGCCACTGCTTGTGTATCATCCCATAGTCTTGCATCTGAGTCTGATACTAGATCTGGGTATGTAGGGAAAATGCATTGTCCATTCCAGGTATCTAAATGTGTCAGCCACCAAGACACTGCTGCCCTTGCTTCTGAGTCTAGGGGAACCATCTGAGAGCAACTCACTTCACACCTATCTGTAGATAAGGGGCCCTAGGAATATCACCCATATCAATAAAGCCAGTAGGCCTAACAATTTTGTCAAATGTCTCAATGAAATTTGGGTTTGAGATTACACACCCCTTAACTTCTTCCTGATCACTTTCACCTTCTCTTCTGGAAGCATCAACCAGGAAACCCAAAAAGTCCTGTTGGCATCAAATCTGTTTACTCAATGTTTATTACAAACCCCAGTCTTTGAATGAGGTTCATCTGCCTTCTGAACCTAATCTAACAGGAGCTCCTTTTTCCAATTCAAGAAGATCATGTTGTCTAAATAGACAGATGTACACATACCCTGGGATCCGAGAAATGCTGGCACTGGTTTCAACAGTTTAGTGAAACACCTCTGCTGAAGAAAGATCAAATGGAAGGGACTTAAAACTGTATAGGTCTCCATACCAAATAAACCGGAGTTACTGCCTGTGCTAGTAAAATATGGACACTGTTAAATATGCATCTTTTAAATCTAGGTATACCATCCAATCCCATGGAATCAGGATATCACCTATACAAATTACTGTTTCCATCTTGAAATGGGATAAAGTACAAACTGAATCAGATCACTCTGCATTATTACCGGCCTGAACTTTTTTTTTTCTTTTGGACCAGAAATGTATTCCTGACAAAGCCTTTATGATGCCTGGAGCAGCGCTCTATTCCTCCCTTCGTAAGAAACTCCCCGACTTCTGTGGCTATCAAATCACTCCCTTCTTGAGACAACCTCATTGGAAAGGTCAATTTGTCCTGGGAATGGGTTGCATAAAAGTACATCCAAAAACCCTATTCTGGAAATATTTTCAATTTGTGTGCTCTAAGAACTAACCCCAAAAGTTGCAAAAGGGAGAGAAAGGACCCGTTCTTGCAGTCTTCCTCCCTTTATTTGTCCACCCAAGTATCCAAAGCCAAAGAGTCTGCCTTTTCTCCTGTGACCTGGTATATCTGAACTTGCAGTTGTAGTAGGATCTGAAGGGTAATAGTTGGCTAGCAAAGCGACCTCTGAGTACACCCACCAAAAACTCTCCCAAAAACTCTCATCAATAAAGAGTGGGTTTTATCGAAGGAGGAGAAAGATTGAAAATAATGCCCTTTTTTCTTTTATAAATTAATTCACTACAAGGGAACCTTGGACATTTAGTGCAACCTCCAGCTAGCCAGTTCGCCCAACTTTGGCTCATTTCTCAATAATAGAATGTTCCTCCTTTCATATGACAAACGAGCATTAGCATTCCCCAGGAAACAAATAGATCTGTGCCCATCTATATATAATCTCTGGGTCCAGGGATTCTCCTGTAATTACACAAAATCACACTTTCTGGATATGAATATATAGCTTTCTGCCAAATTTGGTGTAATTTCATTCTGACGTTTTAACCATAGTGCTGTTCAAACACCCTCTGGGAAACTGCATGGAGAAAATGTATTTTGGGACTCCCTTTTCTGAACCCCCACTTGGGAAATCACTCCAAAATTTTCCAGGAGGGAGTTGAGTTGCCATAAACTTGTCTGTGTAAAATATTGCGGAAATTCGTCAAACGGAACCAAAGTTATTAACAAAACAAAAAATGTATTTCTTATGAAAACCCAGACCAAACTATAACTACAAAGTGGTGACTGCCACTGTGTAATAAATATATGTATTTATTACATTATAGTTAGGTCTGCATTTCCATTTGCAATGCCTTTTGGGCTGCTAACAACTTTGAGGCTGTTCTACGAATCTTCATGAAACTTTCTAAAAAAGTGCTCTTTTTTGCCTAGTTTCTTCACAGCATGATTCGGGGTGATTGATCAAGCGGTAGCCGAGTAAAAAGGTGGGCTCCCAAGAAAACAAAATTCCCAGGCATTTCCCATGGACTTTTTTGGGAATGCGATACAGTGAAAACAGCTGAACGAAATTACACTGAACACCAAATTTGGCAGGAAAGTAACTTGTGGTACTGGAAGTTTTGGGCATTGTGCCAGAAGATAGTTTTATACACTTCCCACAATATTGCCTTAGATGGTACAGACCCCTCATTTTCTGTAAATCACAGCTCGGTATCCACCAAAAGCCCATTTGCCCCCTGTCTCATAAGTCCCAAGTGTTCAGCTTCTACCCAGTGGCTTGTTGGTCTCTAAAATGACCCATTTAAACTAGCAGTAGTGAGTGATCTGATAATCCCCTCACCAGGTGCTCCACATGAGCTATTTTCCCTGCCTCTCCTGTCGACACAAATACGAAGTCTAACCTCAAGCAGACCATGTGGGCCCCTGAGAAGTGGGAGTACTTCAGATCTGTCTGATGTAGTTTTCACCACACATCAGTTAAGCTCACCCTGTTGGCAAACTGCACTAGTGCTGTCCATGAAGGGGGAGCAGTCTGGGTAAATGAGAGATCACTGTCCCCATCCATAACATTATTACAATCCCCGCCTAGGACATGAAGTGTAGAAGTTGATTCATGAAGGATATCTGTGACCTTAGCAAAGGTGGGTGCCTGAAGTTGTGGTGGGGAAATACACGCTCAGCAGGGTCATCTCAGTTCGTCCCCAACGGCCTACATACCTGCCATTGGGGTCCCCCAAGATTTGGTCACCTGAAAGGGGGGCTCTTCCTCACCAGTAGAGCAACCCCACCCCACTGGTGAACCCTGCGTGTGCCAGTGTAATGTACGCCTCCCTGCCTAGAAAGCAGCAGTGTGTCCCCTGGAAGTGTTTCTCTTGGAGGAGAAACATCAGATTGCAATCTCCTAATGCACTGTGCCACCAGCCCCCTCTTAATTTTGTTGACTAACCCGTTGATATTCCAGGTCAACACTGTAAGGGGCGGGTCTTCCTTCTGATTGGTGTGTGGCCTCTCCCTACGAATTGCTGTAGTCTGACTGCACATCTGACTATGCTTCCTCTCAGGTAAATTTGTGCCGGTTCACCATTGACATCATCAAAACCATTAATACATAACATACCCCCCAACAACAACTATTCCCCATCCCCCAAATTCTCCCCTCAGCATACAACCACATAGTCAGACCCAGATCATACATGAAGAGAGTATGAGAGGTCTGTAGCCCACTACCCACCTTAACTCACTAACCCCCAAATATCGCAAACAACCAATAGAATGAATGAGAGAAAAAAAGAAACAAAAAGTCAAACAAAGCACAGTGACAGAAGTCTCTGAGAGTCACGGGTGGGGGAAGAGATTTAGACAGTCACTCTCAGCAGCTCCAGCTTGGCTTGTGATCTTCATTCAGTTGCCAGACCCATCTCAATTCTGGTTCTGGGACGTGGGACCCAGATGCCACTGTTCCAGGTTAGTGATTGCCACTGCCAGTGGGTGCGCACTGTCAGAGTCCATTGAAGAATCTCCTGCTGAATTGCCCAGGGATGCATCATCTTGTGCTGTGTCCTGCTTGGTCTTTTTTTGCAAGCTCAACTCATCTTGTGTGTCCAAGGAAACCCCAGACTGCCACTCCTTCCGTCAGTCAGTCAGTGAGGTTCCTTTATGCCACGGCATCAGGGCTTAACTCCGCCACTGTCTTCTGGATTTGTAAACTTTAGGTCATGCCCCCCCCCACATAGGAAGCACTCTAAACAGAGGTCTCCACCATTGTTGTCATATGTACTTTTTAAATCTTCACTTTCCACCTTTGCCCTGCCGTGCATTTTTCCTTTGTTCTCCTTTTACCTTCCTTGTGCTCCTTGTTCCTTCCGCTCTAACATGGTTTGTGGAAAATTCTTGTGCTTTTTCACTGTAGAGCTTTGGGGCTTTAAAATGAATTGGTGGATGTAGATTACGGCAGATTCTTATTTACCCGCTTCCTAAAAATAAAGGTCCAGATATACTAATTTCAGCTCTCAAAAAGGGGTCGCAACTTGTGCCCCTACATTTTGCGACCAGAAAAATATTTTTCAAAGCAGTCTATGTACTAATTGTGCCGTTCACAAGATAAGGAATCATCGTGAGTCACTGACTGCCCTGAATTAATATTCAATAAGCAGGTCACAATTTGCTGTTTGTTATGATTGGTCATAATCACAGGGTTGTTGTCCTGCAATGGTCAGTAAACCACTACCCATATGATTGTTTCTCAAAGAAGAAAACAACTTTTTTTTAAAACAATGTTCAAAAAAGGTTTTGAAAATTATTAGTGCGAGTTGGTAGCGGTCCTTTGGACGCCTTCCCTTTTGCAAATAAGTCACAACCCAAAGTTTGCAGTTGGAATTCTTGTCACAAACAATTTACTCATAAGGTACTGGATTACTATTTTGAAGTAACATACAAACGCCCCCTCGAAAAAAGCAACTTATAGAATATTTCTAAAACCATTTTATGTAGCAGTAACACTTTATTGAGTCCTAAAATAAGTTTGGTACGTATGGGAACATGTTTTAGCGGTCACAAAGCCATACATTTAGTGAATCGCAGGGTTTCCGACCAAAAAAATGTTTGGTTCATCTGGTCCAAAACGTGTTACCTACCCCATGGTTCTAGTTTTCATCACAACGTGGATGCTTAGAGCAAGAAACCACCTGCACGTCTGTCACTGTGATGACAGAATATATAAAACGGGTGTAGTAAAAGTAATGTGTTGAACATTATAGTACAGCACGTATGACTAAACATGTTACCTAAAAATGCCTGGGAACTTCATTGGGCGAAGGTGATTGGTGCAACCCTTATCAGGCATAAATGGAATTTCTCAGATGTGAGATGTTTTCAAATAATAGAGAATACATTCATGAAATCTTTGCTGTGTCCTAATAACAACCTACAAGTGGTCTAAAGCTTTGTGAAAACAGAGTCATGCATTTCTACTTCTTTAATATTAATTTTCACCTGCATCTGTATATCATAATGGGCATAGATATATACATTATAACAAAATGGGCATATGCTCTTTGTAATAATCTGAAATAGCCATTAGCCTCAATGTGCCTGATAAGTTTTATGATTGCAATAGTACTCTAGAAGCCATTTTATTAAAAGTACATTTGTGCATGTCTGGCCTCCTGTAATGCAGTGTAGGCTCACTTTCAATGTTGGCAAACAGAAGTGAGATTTTAGAAAATTAACAAATTTAGCAGTGTGTTAATCCATTTGTATTTTAGCGTCAAGGAGTTTTGCATTTTCTCTGTGAGATGGTCCTGCCATTTGCTCATTGGGTAAGTATTACTGAATTGATAAGTTTCTGTCAAATATTTATGTTCCATTGACTTGCATTGAGGGAATTTGTATACAAACTGTCACAAATTGTATGCATTTTAGCATTATATTCTCAAACTGATCCTTTTGCGTGAGGGCTCTGGTTGGTTAAAATGACAATTTGTTGCGCCGTGGCCGTGAGCACGGGCCGCTGGGGTGCAACTCGTGGAGACCACAGCAGCCCGCGGGTGGGCCACGAGGGAAGCCGCGGCTCGGTTCAAGGGTCGCGGCACCCGCCGCGGCCCTTTTCTCTGGCCGCGAGTTCCATGGCCAGCGCGGCAGGACCGGAGACCCCGAATTGGGTCACGGTCCTTGCCGCGCTCAGCGCGACAGACATAATAACGCGCTTGGGATGCCCGGGACCCCCTCCTTTCACCCACTTACCTGTCACACAGCCAAAAGCCGTATGCCTGCACATGACTAGTTTTTATGCATGCTTTTCCCCTTCCCAGCATGCTGTTCACTTCCTCTCTTCCCTGCATGCATTATTTCTCTTTCTCAGGAGCATGTTTTCTATTTTAAGTTATGACCTTTTTCCCAAGCCAAGATGGTGGTATTACTACTTCCTGTTTTCCACTTCCTGTCTAGGGGTATATAAGGGGAATCTATCTTCCTTCTCCTTGCGTTGCAACACTCCTGCGGTGGTAGTCACGCTCCTGTTGGTTTCCTCTTGTGGCGCCAGTCGTTCTTGACCTGTCTTCAGTTTCCAGAATTCCAAAATCTTAAGTCCTAATTCCTTGTGTCCTCCACCTGTTTCAGGGAGTTCCTGTTGGAGTTTTTTTACCCTTTTGGGGTTTTTCCTCAGGGACTCCTTCTGGAGGGCACGGACTGTAGTGGCTTATTATTGTCATACAGCACCGTGGCTACCGGAAGGGGTCGCCCCTACCACGGCCAGAGCAGGACTTGCAGGAAACGGGGCCGCTCACCACCTCTCATCGACGGTAAGCTCAGGGTGAATCGGGACAGATTGCAACGCCCAAAACTCCAGTTGCCGTCTGGGCCCATGGAGAATCCCGTGATGAGTACAGAACCAACAAGCCAAACCCTGCTCCTTACGATACAACAACAGGCCCAAGAACTCCAACAGCTACGTACCGAAAACACAGTCTTCCGACAAGCCTTCGCCTCTAGAACCACCGATGTTCCTACGGTCTCCGCCACTACGCCTCGCTTCTCCGGGGATCCTAACAAATTACGAGAGCTCCTGGATGCCTTGACGGTCTATTTCGCATTACGTCCTTCACAGTTTATGCAAGACAAGAACAAGGTGGGGTATTTGATTAGCGCCCTATCTGGCCCAGCCTTGGCATTGGCAACCCCTTTGGTGACAAGCAACGACCCTAGCCTGTCTAATTATTCCAGCTTTGTCACTGCCTTTAAGCAGATGTTTGAGCGTCCTGTACTTGAGTCTTCAGCAGAAGAAGCTCTCTGCGATATTCAACAAGGAAATCAGGACGTCTTACAGTACATCACTCGTTTCAGACAATTGGCAGCTGAGACTTCCTGGGTGGAGCGTACTTTGGTGACCCTGTTTCGCAGGGGTCTCAGAGAGGACATTAAGGACGAACTGGTGCACTCTGCCAGAGTAGAAAATCTTAAGGGGTTAAAGGATCAGACCCTGACAATAGAATATCGGTTAAATGAACGAAGGATGGAGAGAAAGAAGAGTCGAGTACCATCACACTCGGTGACGTCCCGCACCCTTCCTCATCGTTCCGAGGAGTCTGGTTCTGAAACTAAGAGTGCTACCGATGAAGAGCCTATGCAAATCGATTTGGCACGAGGGCCATTATAACCTAGTGAGCGGGAAAACAGACGAAGGAAGGGACTTTACCTGTATTGTGGTGCTGCTGGTCATCTAATTCGCACATGTCCCGTCCATCCAGCCAAGCCTTTGGGAAACGCCAATTCCCGTCCTCAGTGAGAAGGGTGAGGCTGGGATATTTCGAAATACCTTCCATTTGTTCCTCAAGGGAGGAAGGAACTGCTCTTTTCCTTTTACCTGTTATCCTCCACTTAACAGAAGGCCTTGAAGAAAGGGCACTGGCCTTGCTGGACTGTGGAGCCAGTGGTATCTACCTAGACGAAACCTGGGCCAGGGAAAGACAGATTTTGCAAATACCTAAGGAAGTACCAGAACAAGTCCACACTGTGGATGGATCAGTCTTGGCCTCGGGACCAGTACAGTATACCACCCCTACCCTATGTCTCCAATTCGGGAAAAATCAAGAAAACATTTCTTTTGATTTGATTTCTTCACCACATCACGTTATGATCCTAGGAATTCCATGGCTAACTCGGCATAACCCTTACATTAACTGGGAAACAAGGACCATTTCCTTATCCTCTCACTTCTGTCAACACCACTGTTACTTAGCAGGAGACTATTGGTCCCCAATGAGTCTCTTAATGGCCACCCCTAAGGTGGGATGTTCTATTAACGTTCTACAAGGAGTACCCAGACATTATCTAGAATATGCTGATGTATTCCAGAAACCAGAAAGACCTGAACTGCCACCTCATAGAGAATACGATTGTGCCATTCCTTTGGAACCAGATGCCGTGGTTCCTTTTGGGCGAATGTACTCTCTAACAGAACCTGAGAAGCAGCTCCCCAAGGAATACCTAGAGGAGAACATACAGAGTGGGTTGATTGCCCCTTCCTCCTCAACTGCAGGGGCTCCTCTCTTCTTTGTACCAAAGAAGATGAAAGATTTGCGTCCCTGTATTGATTTTAGAGGATTAAACAAGATCACTACTAAGGATTGATACCCATTACCTCTTACTAAGAACATCTTAGAAGCTGTCAGAGGGGCAAAAAGATTCACAAGTTGGATCTTAGAGGAGCATACCATCTTTTAAGGATAAAGGAAGGTGATGAATGGAAAACCGCCTTCAGAACACCTTTTGGTCATTTTGAATACCGAGTAATGCCTTTTGGACTAACCAATGCCCCCTCCATCTTTCAAAGATTCATGGACTCTATTTTTTCCGATCTTCTACATCAAACGGTGGTTGTTTATCTGGACGACATTTTAATATTCTCTGTCCACCCAGAACAACACACTAACCATCTACTCCAAGTCCTAGATAGACTCAGACAACATCATTTATTCTGCAAGCCAGAAAAATGTGAATTTGACCGAACAGAGATAAAATACCTGGGATATTGCATTAACCAAATAGGTGTTGCCATGGATTCAGATAAGATTCAAGCTATTCTGGATTGTCCGTCCCCCTCTTTCATCAAAGAAACTCAGTGTTTTTTGGGATTGGCCAATTTCTATCGACAATTTATAGCGGACTTTGCCCAGAGAACCAGCTATATTACACAAACCCTTAAGAAAGACAATCTAAGGAAAAGTTTTTGTTGGACACAAGACGCAGAGTTGGCTTTTCAAGAATTAAAGAAAGCCTTCATTCAAGCTCCCATTTTACGGCACCCAGACACCACCAAACAGTTCATCGTTGTCGCAGACGCCTCAGAAAGAGCCATAGGGGCTGCCTTACTACAGAAACAAGATGATGATGGGTTAGAGCATCCTGTATTCTACCTTTCACACATATTATCCGATTTGGAGCGGAATTATTCGGTGTTAGAACGAGAGTTACTAGCCTTGAAGACAGCGTGCACGGAATGGAGACACTTCCTGATGGGCTCGAAAGAACCTTTTGAGGCACGGACAGATCATCGAAACTTACAATGCTTGAGAAACTTTCAGTGTCAGAATAGTCGGCAGGCTCGATGGGCTTTCTTTTTTGGTCAATATGATTTTTACATTACATACATCCCTGGTTCTCAGAATATCTTGGCCGATGCCTTGTCTCGGCGTTACCCTGAGTGTAGCAATTCTCCTGTACAGAACCTATTTGAAAGTAATAAGATCATTGGTTTAGTACAGACATTCCTAGACCAGGTCAAATCCGAATATTCCCACCTGGAAACTACAGAGATGAACAATTTGCGCCCGCAGCTTCATATAGATCAGGGATACTATTACCACAACAAAGCCCTGTTCTTACCTACTAAGGTAGTCCAGACAGAAGCCCTACGTATGTACCACGATTCCCCCATTGCAGGTCATCGCGGCATGAAAACTACCCAAGAGCTTCTGCTTCGCTCCTTCTGGTGGCCCACTTTCAAGGCTGATACTGAGGACTATGTGTCGTCCTGTCCCACATGTGCACAAGCCAAAACACCCCGTACTAAACCAGTAGGACTACTTCGCCCATTATCTGTTCCCCCAGGTCCATGGCACACTATCTCCACCGATTTTATGTGCTCTTTGCCCTCTTCAGTTGGAAATCGAGTGATAATGGTGACCATTGATTCCTTCACAAAGATGGCACATTTCAGGGCGTTAAGAAAACTACCAACGGCTAAGGAACTAAGCCAAATCTTTACTCAGGAGATCTTCCGGCTTCATGGACTACCACAGGTCATTATCTCAGATCGGGGTCCTCAATATATCTCCCGGTTTTGGAAACAATTCTGTAAGACCCTAGGAATAGAGGTGGCCTTATCATCAGGGTTCCATCCTCAAACTAATGGACAGACAGAACGACTAAATCAAGGCCTCGAGCAATATTTACGCAGCTTCTACAATGCTACGCAGAGTAATTGGTCTACCTATTTACCACTTGCAGAATTCTCCTACAACAACTCAGTACACAGTGCCTCGAAAGTCTCCCCTTTCTATGGTTCTTATGGTTTCCATCCTAAGGCTTTTCCTACTCCTCTGAAAGATACTTCCAATCTTCCTGCCATTTCCTCATATGTCCGGCAACTATGGGGTATCCAACGTGTGATCCGTTCAAATCTTGTAGCCACTAAAACACGCATGAAAAGGATGGCTGATAAGAAGCGTTGTGAGGCCCCGCGTTATCAGGTCCACGATAAGGTCTGGCTTTCCTCTAAATTCTTGCCTCTCCGACTTACCCAGAACAAGTTTAAACCTCGTTATTATGGTCCATTCCTGATTCTCCAGAAAATCAATCCTGTGTCTGTGCGTCTTCGTCTGCCTCAGACTTGGAAAATACATCCTGTGTTCCAGGTCTCACAACTCAAACCTTACCATCCTGACCCTTTTCACAGACAATTCACCTGTCCTCCCGCTCTGTTGGTTGATAATGTGCCCGAATACGAGGTCCAGGAGATCTGTGATTCTCGGTTTTTCCTCGGGCGCCTCCAATATCTTATTCATTGGAAAGGCTACCCTATGAGTGAGTTCTCCTGGGAAGATGCACTTTCGGTTCATGCCCCTCTTTTGGTCCGTCGTTTCTTCTGGCTTTTTCCTCACAAGCCTGGGGCCTCGGGGGGGACCTACTGTTGCGCCGCGGCCGCGAGCAAGGGCCGCTGCGGCGCAACTCGTGGAGACCGTGGCGGCCCGCGGGCTGGCCGCGGGGGAAGCCGCGGCTTGGTTCAAGAGTCGCGGCACACATCGGGGCCCTTTTCTCCGGCCGCGAGGTCCATGGCCAGTGTGGCATGACCGGAGACCCCGAACTGGGTCACGGTCCTTGCCGCGCTCAGCGCGACAGACATAATAACGCGCTTGGGATGCCCGGGACCCCCTCCTTTCACCCACTTACCTGTCACACAGCCAAAAGCCGTATGCCTGCACATGACTAGTTTTTATGCATGCTTTTCCCCTTCACAGCATGCTGTTCACTTCCTCTCTTCCCTGCATGCATTATTTCTCTTTCTCAGGAGCATGTTTTCTATTTTAAGTTATGACCTTTTTCCCAAACCAAGATGGTGGTATTACTACTTCCTGTTTTCCACTTCCTGTCTAGGGGTATATAAGGGGAATCTATCTTCCTTCTCATTGCGTTGCAACACTCCTGCGGTGGTAGTCACGCTCCTGTTGGTTTCCTCTTGTGGCGCCAGTCGTTCTTGACCTGTCTTCAGTTTCCAGAATTCCAGAATCTTAAGTCCTAATTCCTTGTGTCCTCCATCTGTTTCAGGGAGTTCCTGTTGGAGGTTTTTTACCCTTTTGGGGTTTTTCCTCTGGGACTCCTTCTGGAGCGCACGGACTGTATTGGCTTATTATTGTCAAACAGCACTGTGGCTACCGGAATGGGTCGCCCCTACCTCGGCCAGAGCAGGACTTGCAGGAACCAGGGCCGCTCACCACCTCTCTCCAACATCGACGGTAAGCTCAGGGTGAATCGTGACACAATTGTCTTTTGATCATTCACTGTGTTGCTTGCAATTTTTTCATTGAATGCATGTTAGACTTTCCCAGTGTGTTGTGTTTTATTTAAGAAGAGGTAGACTCTCAGAAGGAAACCAACACTGCAGACATAAGACAGGTGAGCAGTGGACTTCACATGACTACCGCGGGTGCCAATAAAAAGGGAGAATTTTCTCAATGGAAACTAGGGTGGAGCACGTCCAGAATTGGATTTGGTAAATTGGACAGAAATCTGATCACTATAGACCCAAATTTGAGATAAATTCTGACTGCACTTACCGTATATTAGGTTGGTTAATTGCTTTGCAATACCTGTATTGCTTATGGTTGTCGACACATTGTTAAAAAGAGTGAGTGCAAATGCCACTATGATAGATGGGAGGGAAAATAAGTTGGTTAGTCAGGTAGGATTGGGAGGGGTCAACTCAAAATGTATATGAGTGGGAATCCATGGCTTAGAACGAGCAGGCTCTTAGAAAAAGTGTGGTAGTAGGGAAGATAGGCAGGAGTGCCAGAATCCACAGCCCGGGGCCCCGGAAAAATGAACATGTGTGATAAAGACAGCCTCTCATGCAGCTGCCCGACCCCTTCATAAACCGCTCTGGGTGCCAACTGAGGGTTCGCTGAACACAAGGGGATCTTTGGGATTGAGTGCATGATGCCTTCATCCCCTCCATGAGAATAGTTTGAAGAATCATAACTGAAGGGCCCTCTATCCTTTTTCCCATCTCCTTCTCTACCTCCCTTCATGCAATGAGCTGCAGGCAGAGGGCTAGCACACCCCTTCCTTGCTACCCATGTGTGATTTAACACAGAGAAGAAGGGTTGGGGGCTGAAAAATCTAAACCTAAAGGGACTCTTGTGCTGCTCATATTGTGTACTAACAATACAATAAAGACAGAATAGGTACTGATGAGAGTAGCTAGGACTCAATAACAAGGATGGGAAGAAGTCCTTTCCTGATCATGATACCTTTGTCATGGAAAGAGTAGCACACTTGCAGAGAAACTGAAGGACCACAAACATAAAATAACGCCTGTCAATGGCCTCTGTTCCTACAATGGCAAAAGGAGGAATACACAAGTGAGCATGAATTCTATGTCTGAGGTATGAGAAATACCCAGGAGAAGTTAGAATACCAAATTAGTCACCTTAGGAACAGAGTTAGTGCTTGTGCTCCAACTGCTCAGTGTCCTCCATATCTTTCCACTGAAGTCACTGTACCAATGGAAAAAGAGAAAAAGAGCAAAGACCTAAGGGAGGAGGAAATGTTGGATATGTTCCCCATGTCAGCCAACCGTGCTGGAAGTGCAGCCAATGATGCACCCGGAGATGGAGTCGATCCTGCTGGACCACCAGGGACTGGAGAACAAGGAGGTAATGCAACAGCGAGCATTGCAATATGACTGACTGACAGTAAAGTGCCCAGTAGAAGGGTGTGAATGGCTACACAAAAGTCTGATTCCATTATTATAGATTTGTCCGTATATAGTCCAATCTGGGGCAAAGAGACCATTGAGAACCAAGCCCAAATTTTACACTGGAAAATTTTGGGCAGAACGCAGAGCAATTGTCTAGAAGAGGTATCCCTCATTCTTACCCTAGTGATGTTCATGATGAGGACCCTTCCTCCTCTGCACTTCTTCTTTTAAGGGCTCCATGGCTGGGCATATAGTTGTAATCCAAATCCTATGGGCACCCTCTGATTTAATTAGTATCAAGACACGATTCCCTAATATCCGAGAAAATCCTACTTAGTACCAAGTGGAACCACACAGCGCATTTGAACTTTACATTCCAAAGTGGGCAGATTGGAATAAGTCATTGAGATTGGTGGTGCTAATCGAAGTGAAAGAAAGATTGGTGGAGAAGTCTGGTAAAAACAAAATTCCCTAAAATCTCAAACTCTAAATAAGATAAGGGTGAAGCACTGGATGATTATTTGGACAGAAGTAAGGAGGTGTTTGAAAGGTACCCAGATATAGTCCATCTGACAGAGAGAGCTTTAGCTTATTTTTGTACAGGAAGTTTTAATTAATCTTATAAATCAGTTCATAGCCATTTGCATTGGATGGCAGTATAAGAATCTGGCCAGTTTGGTTAAACCATTTTGTAGCTTTGCAAAACTGATGTTGCATAAATTGTAGAATATGCAGGAATCAGTCAAATGTGTGAGACGAGAAGCCCCGTGAAAGGAGGAACAAATGGAAGAGAAAAGGGAAAAGGGAGAACTGGGAGAGGCAATAGGAGGGGCACGTGAGAGGATGGTGTCTTCCTTGCATAGAGATTGGAAATATAAGTGTCCCAACATGGTGTCTAATGCACTAGTTTCTCCCAGATCAGTCTGGATTTCATCAAGTTACTCAACACTCCTATCCTGAATTTTAGGACAGCCAAAAAAAAGTTCATACTGTGCCTTATATACTTTTAATTCCAGTAGATCAAAATGGCCCCTGTGAAGAATGTGTCATTAATGCTAAATGTGCTGCCTGTCTTATTGATAATGGAGGTAAGCCAATCAGCTCCAAAAACCTCAGAATTCCCCCTTTTCTTCTCTCTGACATATCAATAGACACAGTTGATGATTCTAACCAGCACACTCCTAAGCTCTATTTCTGGCTGCGTGCCAATCTCCCTGAGACTCATTAGTGATGACCATCCCTTTTTTCTTAGCCCAACTTTCCCCGCTAATTTGCTAGGCAGAGATAGTCTTTGCAAATTAAAATTTATAGTATTTTGCACTCCAGAAGGTGTTTTCTTAAGTACAACCTGTCAACAAGAACATGAAACACTCATACTATTGTGTGAAAGCACAATTTACCAAGGTGATGCAAATAAAGCTACTAGGTCTCGTGATTTAACTTATTTGCTTTCCTAGGTACCACCCACAATGTGTTCCACAGATTTCAACTATATGGGTTTCATATTATCAATGGAACAAGTGAAGGTGAAGATTGATCCTCAGAAGAAGCTACCTAGAATACCCCATTACCTGTTAAAACCCGGGATGGAAGAAGTGATCGGCCCTGTAATAGCAGATTTGATTAAGCAAGGGATTTTAGTGCCTATTGTTAGGGGATGTACTATGCAAGGCAGGACATGCCAATGTATACATGTTTGTTTAAGACCTTTAATAATGTGGTTAACTTATAATCATTCCTGTGGTGTCTAACACTGCTACCATCCTTTCTTACATCGCCACAACTACACAATGATTTACTGTGGTTGATATCTTTTCCACTTTCTTCTCCATCCCCGTTCATTAGGAGAGTCAGTATCGTTCTGATGATCAAAATTTTCATGTAACAAACTTCCACTAGGATTTACGGGATCCCTTTAATGTTTTGAAAATCCTTCAAAAAAGGATGTAGACATGTTGATCTTTCGCCGGGGCTCCACTTTAGTCCAATGCGTTGATCTTTTCTTTTTGGCTTCTGTTACTATAGATCACTGCAAGGTGGACTCCATCTGCCTCCTCACCAATTTGTCTATTAAAAGATATAAAGCTTTAAGGGAGGAGCTGCAGTACTGCCTTCCCTGAGTGCAATACCTTGGTCATGAAATGTCTGCTGGTAAGTCTTCTATTAATGAGTTGAAGCCATTTGAAAGTTGCCTTGCGCTGTAACTGTCTGTCTGATACATATCATTCTGGGCATAACTGAGTATTGCAGACAGTGGATCCTTGGCTACACTGAATTGGCAAAGCCTTTGCAAGATTACCTCAGTAAAGAGACCTCTGATACCTTGCAATGGTCTAGTGGAGCTGACATTGCATCTGTGAGGTATTCTTTAAGACTCTCTGATTATGGCAAATATTTTACTTTGTAATGTATTTGCACTTGGAGTGTTGGTCCAGAGTTTTGGGGATGAGAAAAGGCCCATAACTTATTATTCCTCAATCCTGGACCTGGCCATAACCAGGATCCCGCTATGTTTACAGTATGTGGTGCCGGCCACAAATCTTGTTGAAGCATCTAAAAAAATTGTGCTCAGTTCTCCTATAGATGTTTCAGTGCCTCATTCTGTGGTTGCACTCCTCTTCGCTACAAAAAATCAGGACCACTGTACAGTTCAGTTATCCTGTATGAAATGTTAATGTTGTTCACTTCTCAGCTCACCCTGACCCACTGTCTAGCTCTGAACTCTGCCTCTTTAATGCCCAGAGGAAAGGAAGGGGGACACCTTGATTGTATCCTTATGACTGTCCTTGAAACTAAAAAACTTTGTTGATTTAATTGATTTGCCCATTCTTAACTGTGAGTTAATGTATTTTGTTGATGAATAACATCTGAGAAATAAAGATGGTGTACTGGGTGATCATATTGGTTTGCGTATCATGTATCAAAGTGTGCAAAGTTGTTATTTGCCAACTGTGAGATCTGCTCAAGTTGCTAAAGAAAAATACTTTTTTATTGTAGCAGGTCATTTATAAAAATAGGAATATATTTATAACGTGAAGAACGATTTAATCTGGAACTAATTTTTGTAAGGTGTGATTTAATGTATGGGTTTTTGTGTATTTTTAAAAATCTGAAGTTTTTAATGCTTTGTATATGTGTATGTATCTTTGAGGCTCTGATGAAGTCCCCGTTTGTGGGATGAAACACGTTGTATGGGTCTTTTTAGGTCTGGATAACTATTGCCAATAAAAAATGTTGAGTGGCCCAACCATGTGGTGATTGGATTTCCATACTACATTACACTCGGACCAACGATGTGGATTTACTGACTATATATACCCCATGGTTGCATTGAATGAAAGAGATATAACTTTGCCCTGCCAGTCTTTTGGTTAGTTTTGCTGCAGTCTGCTCAACTCACTCTTGGCCCTCATCAGGGGGACATAAAGTGCAGGAGTATTGACGGGGCTAGATGTATGTGCACTTCGGAAGGGTGCAGTATCTGGATAGACCAGTGCTGTGATGTCCATGTATGGTTAGTGCATGTACTGTGTATATGTATGCCGGAAGGAATACAGTACAAGAGGTGTACTGCTGCACAGTGCATGTGTAACAAAGCTTGTGTTGGGCACATATGTGCTCACGAGAAGTTCTACATATGAAGCATGAAGTGTTTGCAGCATGCACATGGTGAGTGTATGTTTGCAAATATCACACCATAGTACAGTACAGAGAAACTACAAGACTGAATAGCACACACAGGTTGAATGTGTGTGCTGAATGTATGTGTGTCTGTGGAGGCACAATACATGGAGGTGTAACAATGCTGGATAGTATGTGTACTGTGTATGTGCATTGAGTGCAAGTGTACCTGTAATGGTACATTACATGGAAGACCCTGGGTTCCATTTTGGGAAGTCCAGGCCTGACTGGTGAAGACGGGAGGAGTAGAGGTATACCCCATACAAATATGTGTATTGCTGCATTTCTCTGAGCTGGGTGGGACACATGGAAGGAAGGGAGAAAGGGACTACCCCTTTATTCTTCAAAAGGGTGCTGTTTTATTCAGTGATAGATCACAAAAAAGGGGCCTGGCAACATTTTCAGAAGGAGATGGGACGGATAAGGGGCGGGTGTAAAGCTCAAGTCACAGACAGGTGGCCTTATCTACTTTGCAGAGACCTACACAAGATGGGGGCCTAGAGGTTCCAGACTTTGAAACCTATCACATAGAGGCTCAGCTGCAGTACTTAACACAATTGATTGCAAGGCAACAACAACCTACTGGGGAGTTGAGGCTGGGTACTCCAGATAAGGTCCCTCTACTAAAGCATTTACTTCACTTAAGTAGGCCAAGAAGCTGGGCAGCTACAGAATTTGAGGTGATTAAATATTGCTGGCACACATGCCTACAAAAAATAAGAACAAAAGTCCAGTACTCCCCTGACCTACCCACAGACATGCTAAAAGTCCTCCCACATGGAAGATATTGGAGGGGACTAGAGGACTGGAAAGAGATGGGAGTCACCAGGATCAAGAACCTCTATAGAGAGGGAACACTCCTACCTTTTGAAGAATTCAGGTCAGAATACGACTTACACCCCAGGTACTTCCTTTTACACAGGGCACTAATGACTGCTGTGCGCCAACACAGGGGGTTGGGGATGTCAGAAACCCCTCCTTATAGATGTTGCACTTTATATAGTAACAGCAGCAAGAACGTTTAAAACAGTCACCTGTTTATACAGAGCGATAAGGGGGATAGCACGCCATTGACATCTCAACGAGCCAGATGGGTGGAGGAATAGGGACTCCCATAGACAACAAAAGCTGGACAACCAA
Organism: Pleurodeles waltl; assembly: GCF_031143425.1. Lineage (NCBI taxonomy): Eukaryota > Metazoa > Chordata > Amphibia > Caudata > Salamandridae > Pleurodeles > Pleurodeles waltl. The sequence continues at coordinate 179,195,816 of NC_090437.1, forward strand.
ATTGGACAGAGCACCCAAAATCTCTAGGAATGCCAGTTTCAAGCTAATCAACTTTTACATAGTGCATAGGGCGTATCTCACAATTGGGCTAGGTAATACATTTTTCAACATGAGTGATATGAAATGCCCGCAATGTGGAATGTTAGGAAACAAATTTTTGCATTTAAAATGGACCTGCCCGACCCTCATGTGCAATGCTGGACAGGTGTCATAGAAACACTAGCCAGAGTAGTAGATAAAATTATTCCACATGACCATGCCTATTGTCTACTGAGCAAGATCCCACAAACAGCTAAGACAAAAACCACAAGTAAGTTCCAGGACCTAGGGTTTCTCCTGGCCAAGAGGGAAGTTATTCAAAATTGGAAGTTCAGGAGTGAACCTAAACTGACCACTTGGAGGTGGGAACTGGAAAGATGAGCTGGCTCTGAAGGAGAAGTATTGCTTTGCGAGGCCCGCCATGCCCAGTGCTCCCTCAAGATCACCAGGGCTTGGGAAGTGCTAATGGACCTGAAGCACCCTGGTACCCCATTTCCCGGATCCCCGCCCAGTACACCATAAAGAGCTGACAAAGGAGACTACTTGCCATTAGCACAGCACTTCGGGACGGGTGCCCCTCACTTACACTTTACTACATTTTCACTAACAAGAGGATGTGGGCCATAACTCACCAGTAATTGCCCAAAAAGAGCCACCCTCGATAACCTGGGAGCGCAATGGGCAAGGGGAGGACAAGGGGGGATGGCCAGTTACGATGGCAGTGCTGAGATGATGCATTCTTTGACATACTGGCTGTTTAGGCTTTGAATTTGGACTCTCTTTGTAATGCTTGACGAGTTCTGTAAAAAACAATCAAATCTGTTTACAAAAAAAAATGTGCTCTTGGGGTAGGATCTTCCCTCAATTTACTACCAGGACTTACTGCTATGTTTCTTAGTGCAAAATGCATCGTTGCATCAAAAATGGATATGAAGATGCATTTTGCGCTAAAAACACAGGCAGAGCTATATGCAGCAGAACCAAAATAATGAGCACGACCTCACGCTCGCTAACCTCACGCTCGCTAAATGTGCTCTTGCCGTAGAATTTTTTACCCCAAATTATTCTTAATCACGCAAGCAGGAGTAATCACATTATTATCTGTAATCACGCTTCAAAGAGTAACGCAGAATCACCAAAATTATTCTCAATACTCTGGCATAATCAAAGTTCTACCCAGCAGATGCTGTCCCGAGTTTGGTACTTTGAATATTGTTGTACTGATATTGATACTACATAATTGAGTTGAAGAGTGAAGCACTCTCCAAAAAAAAAATTGTTTTATGTCACTTCTCTTACTCTTTTAGAATAAGTGACCGCAGTCTGAAAGATCGTGTACATAAATAAACGATGCTAAAGAAACATCAGTGAGAGGAGTCTAACCAGTGAGATTGATTGAACAGTAAAAGGTAACCAACTTGTGTTCAGAAATAATGATCTGATGTGGGAAAGAAATGAATCTGGAATAAACTTAAAGGGGTCACAGGTTAAAATCAAAAGAGTTTCGAATTGAGCTGCGACACGTTCTTTTTTCCTCTGCAAACAGCCCAGATGCTTTAAGAAGTGTTGCTTCGGCAGCTGTTCCTCTCTCCTGACACACACTGCTTGTCAAAAAGTTGCTGTGAAGCGCCGTAATTTATTTAAATAAATACCAAATACACAGCTGTAGCATGGCTCACGGGCAGCTATGTCACAAAATGTCAAAGCAGCACAAAAATGAAAAGCTGTGATTGCTAAAATGCCAGGTGGCAATAATTCATGTGTTGGTTCAATGAAACATAAATCAAGAGTTTTTTTAAAGTATTGCGCATTAATGCACGTTCACAAACAAGTGGTAAAATATTAGCTGTTTTTGCAAAAATACATGTGTGTTGCTGACTGCGTACTCGAACCTAATGTTGTATGACCTCTGTTTTTTGCAACATAATTTGATTGATTTTTAAAATAAAGAAGCCACTTGCGAGGTATAGAGTCGTCTCGGAACAGGACGTTCCTCACAGCATATACAAGGAACCAGGGAAAGGCAAAGGCTTCAACTTAGCACATCAAAAATGGTCAGTTGTATAGTGCAGCTGGGAGTGCATAGTTAGGGGCATATTTACAAGAAAGAGAGCGCCACTTTTCGTGCGCCACCTAATGTCACTATGGAAGCCGTACAATACGGCGCACCTTGGAGCACAATAGCACAATAGCATCAGAAAAATTGACGCTGCTGTGGGGAATTGGTAGGCTAGTGCCAAAAATGATGACGCTAGTCCATCAATGCGTGGGAAGCTCTTTGGAAACAATGGAAGCGTCACTTAAATCTTTGCCTTGGGCAGGTGATAAAAATGACGGGACAAATTCTGCAGTGAATTCTTGTAAATTTCACTGTGCCATTTTTCGGGGCTCCTAACGGTGGAACATATGGCACAGGCATAATGTGGCACAAATGGTTACAAAGTGGCGCACTGCATGCATTGTGCCACTTTGTAAATCTGGACTAAGGAAAAGGCCTCCGCGACGCCACCTTAGCGTAAAAATAAATGACACTCTTAGCACTGTTGCTGCACCAGTTTCTTCATGCAAAATGTATAACTATCTGGCAGTTATATATGCAGGGACTTAATTTAAGTCCTAATGAACCTAAAATTAGTTCGGATGCTGAGAGACCTGGCAAGCACCTGCTCAACTTAAGTGCTGATTTTGGTCATCTGACCCAGGGTAACAAGTGGTTCTCTACAAATCTCTGTAATATAAAGGCAATTCTACTTTATTCCTGAAATATTACTGTTTCTAAATTAACAGTCCAGGACCAGTTTTAAAGTTTTGTGCATTTCCAACGCTATCAGCAGCGAATGTAATATATTAATCCACGGGGCACAAATGTGTATTATAATTCACAATTCCATTGCAAAGTGCAATGCACAACCCCATTGTAAATTGCAGAAAACACGTTTCTAATCCCTTGCAAATCAGGAGGGGTGGGGCTGAAAGAGGGTGCTCTTTCTCCTTTGGACTCAACAAAATGCCAAATGCTTTGTGACTGGTCACGTGATCCCAACGCATGAAGTGGTTACAGACTACTGAGTGCACCAGTGACCATTGACAAAGCGTAAGCTGCCGTTTTCTGATAGCTTACAGCTGAGATCTGGGATCAGGGGGAGCAGATGTGCCACTTTTTAGCATCGCTGACAGGGTCACATTGGGAATTCTGTGCTGGAGGCCTGCATCCGTTCCATTCTCTGTAGTGAGGTGTGCAAAAATTCCTGCCTCATTAATGCTAATGATGGATGGCAACATGGAAATAGCAGACATTACCTCAGATCTCCACACATGAATAGAAATATTAACATTGAAACATGCTTGATAGCATTAAAGATCACCAGACATGCATTTTCAAAGCTGGGAATCTCCACTGATAACGCGTCCAGTCCTTATAAATTACCTGTACCTGGACACGTTGGAGGTCGGTGAACCTTTTAGCCGAGTTAGGCTATCCTCATCATAGAATAGTCGGATCACTTAAATCAATAATCCATAGCTATTGTAGTCGATACCCAATACTCTATTACTAGATCCAAATAACACATTAGGAATCAATAACAGTTGGTATTTCGACGCAACATGACCTTTCAGTCATGAATAACCACACCAGTTTATTAAAAGTTAATTAATTTATTTCCCTATATTAACAAAGCTAGCACAATGTATATAAGTCTCAAAACCAAATGATATATGTATACGAACATTACTAGCTGTCCATAGCGGCGGAAGAAACGTAATCTACGCAAAATCTGAATTATAATGCACTCGGTTATAGCAATACAAATCACTAATATGAGTAATTGAATTTGACTAATTGCATACATCGGTCAGCATGACAAGATTTCAATTCAACATGGTACGTCAAGTGCATACCTCGACTAACCTCTAATTAGCATTGGCATGTGGGGCTTCATGCAAAACTAATTTAGTCAACACAAATTTGGAAAACTTCTAGCTTGGGCCCTATCAAAATAGCAGTTGGTACCTAAGAAGGAAAACACAATGCATACTACAATTATCCTTTCATAATTACCAAATACAATCAGCATACAAGGAAAGTCTTCGTCCTTCAGGTACCGGTTCGATCAGCATGGGGCAGATATCAAAGAGGCAGAGTTAAGGGCAAGTTTCCTTGCAGCAGCAAAGAGAATGGGGCAAAGTTACTGCATAGGCAAGACGGGGCAAATTAAAGTTAAAGTCTCTAGGGTGAGAATTCTTAAAGTCTCTTTCTCTGGAATAGAGAAAAGGGCATCAAGATGTCGTCCAAGATGGCGTCTGGCATTTAGCTTCAAAGATGGCATCAAGGAAAAATGGCTAACTTCTCTTTGTCCAGTGGGTTTAAGTAAGAAACATTCCAAATACTTCAGGGTCTTCCATTGGAGGGTTCATAGGTTGGCTTCAATTTAACCAATGAATAGTGTCTTTCTCCTAGTACTCATTTATGCATACATTGTCCTTGGAGCCTTGGAACACAAGTTGCAACAAGGTTTGCCAAATATTTCAATATCAGTACTCTATTGTCCGCACCTGCAGAGACTGACCTTGCATCAAAAGGTATGCAACCATCCTAGCACGAAACCTTGAGATAAGTGTATTAGTCATTTCTACTGGAAAAATACAACCTTTTAAATGAAATAATATGTTTGGTTAGTGCAAGTGAAAACCACGCAGTTGAATTTGAGACCAGGCGATTAGGCCAAAGCCTCTACTAAATTTAAGCTAAGCATAAAACAGCTTCAATCAAGAAAATCATAAAACACATTTTCAATTATGACGGATTACTACAATTTTCACTTCTTCATGATTAATTAAGCTCGTTTATAATAATAGTGAACTACTCCAAGGGCACAATTTCCCTCGTACATTATTTTCTTTGCTAAAACCACACTACATTATACGATTTTGGTTACATGATATATGAATATATGGTGGTCCTTCTTTTCCTGCGTCATCACCACCAATAGTAATTCATCTCTCCTGCCAGAAGATTCCAGAGAACCTCCAGATTAGTCCTTGTTTTCTTGTGTTGAGACACTCTCACTGCTTTCAGATATGCATGTGGGATTTCCTATAGATCTTCTGTGTTTCAGATCAGGCCCTGATTTTACTGGGCAAATGGTTTATATTGTGAGATCCTTACATTGATAAGCATGGGTACTGTGCAGCTTTTTAAGTTTAGCTGGCACACGGAACATCTTTATATTTCTGTTTGCTGTACACAGGTACAGACACTATACAGAAGGTTTGCCTTCTTTTTTTTGTAGGTGTAGTTAGCGCGAACCCGACCCGAAGGCATTGGAGCGTTTTACATGCGCACCAGCTCCATGACAAATGGTCACATTCACTATTTTTAATTTAGGGGAGGATGATTAAGTTATTTGCCCAGAAGCACAGGAGGTTTAGCCGACACTGAGACTGGAACCTGGTCCCCAGTTCCTAAGTCTGCAGTGCTGGCCATAAGCTCTCCCGCTTCTTTAGAAATTCCTAAACTCTAAAAATCCCCGCCATTGAAAGCAATAGCAATTGTAGCTTCTCGTATGTGGACGATCACGTGCATATGTGAATGTTCCGGTTAAAAAACACGTCTTCAAAACTCAAGCCTGCGGAAAAGCCTGGCAACCCAAATGTGGCTGAATTATATTACTGGCATGCCAGCCAAAAGACAACTATTTATGTTGGAATTGTTAAGTGCTCACTGCTGGTGGCCCTCCTTTGATATCTGTAAAGTGCAAAGATATAGCTGAGTTTGAAAGGAAGCTAATATTGAACTTGAGTTGTCATTATAATGAATGGAATCTCAATATATCTCACCAAACAGCGTCTACGTTATGGAAATCTCAGCTATCACCACGTGGGGGGGGTCAACAACAAAATCTTGGGAGTTGCATGGGAGTAAGTGTCCTGTAGTCAAAACCATAGAATTCCTAAGCAAGCATTGCACAAAGGTGGTATAATGAGTGTGCTACCTTCAAAAATCACTGACCCCTGTATTAATGAACTCAACAATTCATATCTCACCCAGGGAACGCTCAAGTTTGGCGTGTCACTCCCCTCAAACCTTCCACTGTTGATCCAGACACTTTAGGAGACCTCTCTTCTCTATGGTGCATCCTCTCTGCCGCTGAGCTTTAGAAACTGTAGCCAATATGTAACTTCCTGATTAGCTTGAACATAATGTGTCCGGATTCTATCATTCTGCCATTAAGAGTCACTCACAAGGGTCCTTTGTGAACCTGCCTTTACATCAGTATAGGACAATATTCACACTTACCATACTTAGAGCCTCATTAACGAGGCCCTTGCGCCACCGGAGCGCCACTTTTGGCAATTCTCCAGTGGCACTGTGCCCATTTCCATATTTACAAGGTGATGTTAAGCCACTTTTTGTGGCTTAACGCCGCCTTGTAAATATGGCCCGCCCCAGGCAATATTCTGCGGCATAGGTGCGTGCAGGGGGTGTTGATGTGGGCGTCCGATGCAACACCCATTGCTTTTTGACACTGCCCCAGACTTATGAGAAATTGTAAACCTGATGCAGCACCAAAATCTAACACCTCCCCAGGGGTGGCGTCAGAGTGGTGCAACAAGGAGAAATACTTTTATTTCTCTTCTTTTTTTGCTCTTCTATGTGTAATGCATTCTGCAGCACACATAGAAAGAGAAAAACACCTCTCTTGATTGTTTGTGTGCAAAAAGGTGTCCCTTCCTGCACAAAAACAACCATCCCCACATCGCAGGAACCCTTGCACCATGTTGCAAGGATGCCTGTATTGGTGATAGACAGCAATTTATGCACCTGTGCAGGGGGGGAGGACAGAACTGTGCTGTATCTTGCAGATACAGCACATTTCTGCTCTTTCCTGGTGGTGCAGGGCAGCACAGCAAGGCACCTGCTGCGCAGCCCGGCGCAATGGGCCTCGTAAATGAGGCCCTTAGTTTCTCTGCTTGCAGTGCAGATTTCTGTTCCACTTTCCTGATGCATTAAAGTCCTTAAAGTTCAATTTATATTCAGGCCCTTCAAGGGCACGTCCTGGCAGTGGTTTTCTATTCAATAGATTGGTTCCTGGATCTTCTGCTCTTGGCTTTCCAGTTCCCTGATTTGTGTGACCTGTTTTTCTGGTCTTCACTTTTACAAGCCCTAGTTCATCCTTTCCTTCATTGGTAGTTCCCTGATTTCTTGCACCTGGCTTATTCTTTGCACCTGGGTCAGGTTGGCCTTTCTGCTCCTCCCCAGAATGCAGTGGCTCATAACTGACCTTAATGCTGAGTGTGTTGTGATCATGCTGCTATATTCCAAACTTGCTCTTTGACTTTTGTTACCATTGTTTTTTTCTCCAATTTTCCTGTCCTGACTAGGTATTTGTGGCTATTGACAGTCTCTTGTTTAGCCTGCCTCTTTGTTCCTGTGATTCCTGTGATTGCTTTGCTCCTAGTTTTGTCTGCACTCCTCCTGAGCGGTCCTGTTATATGCAGACTACTTGCATTGTGTTCTGTATCCTTGTGTGTCTATGTTAGAACTGTGGTTTCTGGTTGTCAGAGTATGCACCCTGTGCAAGCAGGAACAACCACTCTAGTCAGGATAAGCTAGATACACACTTAGAGATAACCTGTGCTCACCATCTGGTAGCTGGCACAGAGCAATCTGGCCAATATAAAGAGGCAATGTGTAAAGTATTTGTTCACACACACACAAACACACACAGTAACACAATGAAAGCACCACATAAATTATCCATACAGGTTAGAAAAATAGATTATGTTGTTCGGAGTGAAACAAGGCCAAAACAACAAAAATACAATAAGTAGAGCAGGCTTTATGATTTTTAGAAGAATAAATCAAAAGTAGTGCTTAGCAGTTAATTGTGCGATGAGGTTACTTGCGGTTACGCTAGACGGGGTAAATACAAAGTGCCAACTACAATGAAGGACAGGCCGGCTAAACCACCCATGAAGGGCCTGCTGACAAAAAGTGGCTTGGATGAATGGACGATTTGAGGTTGAGAAGCAATGCTAAGGCGATATGCCGGATCTAATTCGTGCAGCCAGGCAATGCTTCATTGTTGAGCCTTGTAACTGTCGATGTGATGTCCTTGAGGTGTGACGTCAAACCCTTTGTGATGGAGGTGATGCGTTCTCAATCGCGCAGCCGGCGATGCAAAGGTGATGCACCGGGGCTGGTGGTGATGCATTTATCCTGAGCCAGTCAGAAATGCAAAGTCTTCATCCTCAGCGGTGATGAGTCGTTGTTGAGGACGGATGTGGCAGTTCCGATCGGCACAACAGTGGCAATGCATTTGTTTTCGGGGGTTGCAGCACAAATACTCACTTCCAAGGGGCCAGGACTGGATTGGCATTACTTGACAGAGTAGGACTTACAGCAGACAGAGTCCAAGCACTGGTTGAAGTTTGTAGGCAGTCTTTAATGTTCCTGAGACTGCAGAAGAAGAGAGGGCAAGACAGCAAGCCTTTGGAGTCACTCTGGGTTCAGGTGGGATGGGTTCAGTCCTTGCCCTCAGCAGGGCAGAGATCAGCAGGCAGCAGGGCAGCACAGCAAAGCAAAAAGCAGTTCTTCCAGGTCAACAGTCCAGCCGAGTCCTTTCAGGTCAGCAGTCCAGCAGAGTGGAAATCCTTGTAGCACAGCATTTCTTACTCCTGGCAGAGTTCTTCACAGGTCCAGTAGTGTACTGTCTTGGTAGGGTGAAAGGTCCAGTACATATACCCAGTTGTGCCTTTAAAGTGGGGGTGACTTCAAACAAGGTCTTTGAAGTGCAGAGAGGTCCTTTCTTCCTAGCCCTGGCTCCAGACTATCAGTAGGGGGTAATCAGCCCTTTGTGTGGGACAGGCACTTCCTATTCAGGTGTAAGTGTCAACTCCCCATTCCTCTTACTGCCCAGGAAGAGCTATCAGAATGCAGATGATTGCAGATGAGTTCTCTGTCACACCCGACCTTCCTGTGTTTGGGGCTGTCTAGAGGGAACGCACAAAATGTAGCTTTCACCCACCTGAGATGTATATTGGAGGGAGGCTGCAAGGCACACAGAGCAATAGGAGCAGAGAAATGCCTACTTTCTAAAATTGACATTTCTAAAATAGTAATGTTATATCTAACTTTACCATTAAAGAGGATTTACCATTGCCATTCTGAAAATATCAAACATGATGCAGCAACTCCTTTCTAATGAGGAATTACATCTTAAAAGTGTATTAAGGAATTCTCAGTGCTAACCTATGAGAGAAGTAGACATCACAGTAGTGAAAAACAAATTTGACTGTTTGTCACTACCAGGACACGTAAGCTAAAAAGTAGGTGTCCTACCTTTTACTTATACAATGCCCTGCCCTTAGGGCTACCTAGGGCCTACCTTAGGGGTGGCGTTTGTGTAATAAAAGGGGAGTTTAACGCTTGGCAAGTAATTTTAAATGCCAAGTCGAAATGGCAGTAATCTGCACAGACCGACCCTGCAATGGCAGGCCTGAGACAGGATTGAAAGGCTACTTGTGTGGGTGGCACAATCAGTGCTGCAGGCAATCGAGCTGCATTTAATTGACAGGCCCTGGGTATATGGTATACCACTTTACAAGGGACTTACAAGTAAATTAAATATGCCAACAGTGAATACATCAATGTTACCTCGTTTTTGGGGAGAAGCATATGCACATTAGCAATGGCTCAAAGTGGTCAAGTGCTCAGAGTCAAACGGCCAACTAAGAGATACACCAAAAATATGAGGCAAGAAGGCGAAATGTTTGGGGGAAGACTGCTCTAAGGCTGATAAGTCTGACAGACTGCACATTTCTATCCTGCCTCTTTAGGGTCTAGATTTTTCCTAATCTTGATTCAGTATTCATAGTTCTGTGTACAGAGGCCGCTTGCACCCTTTAAAATTGTTGGGGAGAGTGAAGTGCCCCACCATTTCGCAAATAAAGCCCCCCCTTCCCTCAAAAACCCCAACGTAAACCACTCCTCCCTGCAAAAGCCCAGATAACACCATAACACTAACTGTATAATAAACACAACCACCACACTTACATGCATTACATACACATGCATTACATACACATGCATTACACACACATGCATAATACACACATGCATTACACATTTAAGATAAAAATGACACTTACCCACAGGCTGCGTGTCCTCCTCCATGTTCTTCTGCTCTCTGATAGAGGAAGAGCTCCCCTAACCGATCCAGATGCTTGAGAGCAGTGCCTGGATTGGATTGAGCGGTCTGGCTGGACGCTCTTTCAGTCTCTAGAGTCCTGTCCTTGGTTTCCATCCAGCTGTCTTAAGACAGCTGAGTGGAGAGCTTCAAAGTGTGCATGTCACTTTTGCCAGCACAAAACAGCCAGACAAAGTGAAATGCGCACTTTGGAGCATCCAGTCAAGGCACTGCTCCAGTGTCCTCAGCTGCCAACATCAACACCAGCAGCAGAGGACACGCCCAGCATGTCTCTGGGCTGGTGTGCGCTGGTAAAAATAAAATGACAATGCAATCTTTTCACTGTCATTTTATTTTTGCCTGAGCAGCCCGCAGCGGGAGGGTGATGCTCCTCAGCCCTAGAGAAGAAACTGTTGCTGTCTATGTTTTTCAATCCTGCTTTTGACCTTTATTCCAGTCCTGCTGTTCCAAACCCAGTTTCTGTTTCTGTGTTCCTTCTTCTGATCCCTGTTGCCCTATATTGTGCTTATATTATAATTTTGATTGTCATAGTTACCAAGGGCGCCCAGCCAGTTTCTCAAACTTTGTACCTTTGTCACAGAGATCCACCAGGGCTCTTTTTACATAAGAGCTGCTGGATGTCTTCCTGAACTCTGTGCGTTTAATCTTCTCCTTGCCTTTCAGTAGGATCGTGTTCACTCCACAGAGAGATCACATTCAGGGAGCTGATAAACTATCATTTATTATACTTTCTCCATTGCTTGCCTGCTTTAACTTCCTGTTGTTTGTGCTTGTGTTGTTTTCAAAGCTTCCCCTGTAGACTCCCCATCCCCTTAGTTACTACCTGTTCCAATCTGCTTCTGTCCTTAGCTTCTTTCCTTTAACCTTCCCAGCATTTAGGTAGACTCTTGTTGATATTTAACACCTTTACTGGAAAGCTTTTTTCCCTGCAGGAAGCAAGCAGTCCCTGTTTTTGAGTCAGGTCCTGATCTTTGCTAGATTTAATTACAAGATTGGAGGCTAGCATTATGCATTACATCTTTTAATGCCACTCCCACAGCAGCTCCTTTCAAAAAAGTACATTATCAGAGTAACCATTCCAGAATTAGAACAAAACACACTACATATAAGTCCATATCTTATCCAACATCATAGCCCCCAGCTGCACCACAAGACCTATCAGCACCTCTCACTGCAGCTGGAACAGAGTATCCAAGGACCAATGGACTGATGTCCTCACCTCCCTGACACCGCCTGTGATGTTGATCAAGCCGTCAAAAAACTAGCTAACTGTATCTCCAAGTGCGCCAACAGAGCTGTCCCCGGCAAACCCTCCAAGCACAATAGACCATCTAGATGAACCAGCTCGTATACTCTGGAACTAAGATCCACCAAACGCAACTGAAAACAACTAGAAAGGAGATGGCACACCACCAAGAAGCCCACCGACCTGACCACTTTCAAGATTTCCCTCAGCCAATACCACAGGCTCCAAAAAGATGCCAGAAGAAGCATTGTCAAGGAGTTCTCCAACCCCTCAGTGAATGAAAACATCATCACCCCTTAGAGGAACTCTGCGACACCCTATCTGACTTCTTTCACAACAAGATAGCCTCCCCCTACAGAAACCTTGAACTACAACCCTCCGTCGCCGACACCCTTAGTCTCCTAGACTCCACAGATGCCCAAGCCAACAATAGGATCACGACCTGGAGCCAGCTCACCATGCAGAACATCACTGATATCTGCGTTCCATCCATTCTGGATCTCTGATGGACCCCTGCCCTCACCACATATTAAACCTCAGCAACAGCACCATCAGCAGCAAGCTCACAGACACCTTCAACACGTCCTTCACCTCAGTCACCTTCCCGGATACACACCAAGATCAACGTGGAATGTGATTGTTTAGTTAGGATAGGGCATGTTTGGTTAGTTCATATCAATCACCCATAGAAACAAACATATGAGCCCATGCTTGCAAGAGTACTTTTCTCACCTGTAGAAAAAGGTCTCAATGTTATTCACATGTCAATTCTTGCATGTTTTGGTGGCCGTACGGGTTTGATCTGAAATAAAAAGGAAGTAGCAGAAATCTGTCAGCACAAGGCACGCAAGCTTATATGAACTTTTGAAATACGATTGATGAGCAAAACATAATGCTTTTGGATAGCGAGTGTATTTTGGGGGTGGAAACCATTGATTGCTAAGCGTATTTAGGTTTGAGAAAGGTTAAGGAAGTTGAAAGTTGTATGCCGTCTGGGTAAACAGGCAAACCTGTGTCTGGTTTACCAGAAGGTGTGATCAGACAGGAGATTTTGAGGAGATTTATTCTGAATGAAAGGAGGTCTGTCATGAAGGATTCACCATGTAATTTGATAAGTGAGGATAAAAATCAGGATTTATCAGAAGGTGAGGATTGGGTTGACGCTAATGAGAGACAAGTTAAGGGAAATAAATGGCTAAAGAAAATGAACCATTTGGAGAGGATCTCATTGTCTAAAAACACAAAAGGTTCGCTTCAACGTGAAAACAGATACAGTGGCCATTTGTGACAACAAGGTTAAAGGTGTCCAAAGTGGCAATCATGGGAAAGGTGACTTTTATAGCACATGAAAGAAAGGTGCGCTTAGAGGCGCACATGGAGACGCCATGGGTGATACAATGGAGATGGATATGGATGTTGAATTCCTGAATGGTGAAGATCTGGTATATGATTAATATATTTGGATCTTCAAAATGAAGAGGATTTATTTGGAGATGTTGATGAAGAGTTGGGAAAGCCATCAGCATTTAAAGAGGTGATTAGGACTTAATCGGTGAGGAGATGTTTTCACCTTATGACAGAAGACATTCACGTAGTGCAGACTGGCGGACCTTTGAACACGTGCAAAGATATATTAAGGAATGGTTTAGAAGACGTTTGGATAAGTAAGTGCGGGCTGTCATGAGGGCTGAGTGTTGGAGGCCTGTGATAGGAGAAAGGTATGCAATACTCTCAATCTGCATTCGGAATCGATTTAGTTTCTGTTCAACTTGAGGAGCGACCCAAGGAAGGGTCTGGAGAAGTCTTTGAAATTATTTCAAAACAAGTTATTGGATATTCTTGGGTCATCAACTAGAATTCTTGATATAACAGAAGAGGTGCATTTGAGGAATATTTCAATAGATACAGAGTTCTTGAAAGGTTAGAGTGAGAGGGTGATTCAATTTTTAGGGGACACAAATGCAGCTTTAATTGCTGAGAGGCGTGAAGCCATTTTCATGAATATACGTCCAAAGATAAAAGACATGACAGAGAAACAGGTAGTGGGGATGCAAAGGGATTACTTTTTGGAGAGGGTTTAGTGTAAAGTGTGGGAAAGTATTTCTCCACTTTCACTGGCCTTGATAAGGCACAAAAGCAATATGAGGAGAGTTTTTGGAGGTAATGTTTTTGCCAGGGCCAGCAGACGGGGACTTCCTGTTGGGCGAGGATGGTCAAGGTCTCACTATAGTAATCAGTGAAGAGGATAAAGTAGATGGTTTCAGACCTCAACAGGATTTTTTCCAAGCAGAGGAAGGTCTGAAAGAAGCAGAATTAGTAGAGGAAAATAATTAGCTTCAGGAGAAGTGCAAGGTGAGTATGGAGATAGATTCTGGTGTTTCCCCAACAAAGGTAGGGAGACATTTAAGATATTTGATGGAAAAGTGACAAAAGATAACAAGAGATCTGTGGGTATTATAGACAGCGCATGGATACAATTTGGGGTTCCTGGGGCTTCCATTAAAAAGGGAGGAGCAAAAGAAGTTGAATTTGAAGAACAAGTTAGTGGAGGTGGTAGATGGCGAGGTAAAGTAGTTGCAGTAGAAGGGTACCATGGCGGAGGTAGAGCAGTGTCACAGAGGTTTTGTGAATAACATTTTCTTAGTAGAGAAAAAGGACAAGATTTGGCATCCTGTGAAAAATTTGAGGGAGCTGAACTGGTTTGTTGTGTTCAGGTATTTCAAAATGAGCGCATTCATTTGATGAGGGATATTCTGCAGGAGGAAGATTGGTTGGTAAAGTTGGATTTGAAGGATGCATATTTCATGATTCCTATGAGTCAGGAAAGTCAGAGATACCTACAGTTTCTAAGAAAGAAAAGTCTTTATCAGTTCCAGGCACTCCCTTTTGGTATATTGTCAGCCCCTTGGTGTTTTACCAAGATACCGAAACCTGTTGTGGCTTTCCTGATGGAGAGATTCATTTGTCTCAAGAATATTTTGGATGATATTCTTTTGATGTCTCAGAACAAGGGGTTGCTGGTATCTCAGCTAGAGGTAATAGGGAGTGTTTGGGATTTTTAATAAATGAAGAGAAGTGCATGGTAGTGCCCTCAAGGGTGATGGAGTTTCTGGGTTTTCAGAAAGATAAGGTTCAGGCAAAGCTGTTGTTGGTTCCCTTCAGAGAACATTACTACGATAGAGAAGGAGGCATGTTCTAAAGAAAGGGAGACTGACTTTAAGAGTCTTAGCAAGAATGATTGGCCTATTGTCCCCTTCTATTCAGGCCATTTTCCAGGTCCTTTTTTCCAGGTCCTTTGTGTTATCGGGTTCAGCAAAGGGTGAAGGGAAATGCTTTGAGATGAGGATTATGGTATGGAGGCAGGATAAGGTTGATTTTGGAGGCAGGAGAGGAGTTGTGGTGGCAGCAAAATGTGAGTCTTGGAATGGCAAAGCAATCTTTGGCTGTGCTCCAAAATAGTTATTAAAGACGGATGCAAATTTGCAAGGATGCGGTGCCATATAGGGGTCAGGAAACTGGTGGATGTTGGTCAGAAAGAGAGAAGAACTTGCATATAAATTGGCTGGGGCTTGTTGCGCTGAGGAGTTCCAAGAGCATTTTGTGAGGTGAACTAATACTGTTGCATATGGACAATGTTTCAGCTGTTTTATACATAAATCGTGGGGTGGGAGGAGGTGAAAGGACTTGACAGTTTTGGCAAAGGAGTTATGGTATTTTTGTTTGGAACAGAAAATATTGTTGAAGGCAGAATATTTACCAGAGAAGGAAAATCTTATAGCCGATTGGTATTCAAGGTTCTTAAGGGATTACAGAGATGGTAAGCTGAATTCCAAATATTTCAGGAGAATAAACAAGATATGGGTCCATTGAGTTGGATTTGTTTGGGATGATGTGCATGATAAAAAGGTATCTTTATATATGAACAGTACATTTTTACACCCAAACGAAATCGAATCGCAACTCATAGATTCCTACAAGGTGAACTCTCTGTCAACTCCAGCACAAAAGTTTTTGGTCAGGCAGGCTCTGTGACCCAGGCTTGAAGGTTAGTAACTGACAGGTCACAGGTGGAATAACATTTAGCAGGCAGCCAAACATGCACACAGGACAACTTAGATTAAGAACCCACAGATAGGCAGCTACACTACAATAGTCACAGGAAATTGGCGCCAATAAAGCACATATGGCCAGATGGACACAGGCATTCCAAAACACAATAAAGTTAGATGCCACATGTAGTTAGATACACCTAGCTAATCAAGGTGCAACACACAGCACATGAGGTGACCACGGGTCCCCCAGGTCAGACATCAGGACAAGAACTCACTGGCCCACATTGTGATTCTGTAACTGCTCTCCCGGCCGTAATGTTAGATTAAACTGTTTCCTGCTCTGCCAGACACCTCTTGTCTTTTGTTTTTTAAGGTAAAATCTCATTTCGAACAACATTTGGCTAACCAGATAGGAGAGATTAGCATCTAGGACCCGACTGCAGCTCAAAGAAGCGGACCCCGCCAGGACAGATTCACATTTGTGCAACAAGAAAGGTGAGCAGATGCCGCAATTGATTGAAAGTTTTGCTTAATCCGCTTGGACTGCTGGGCGTGATGCAGCCCAGTATAGGCTCTGGATGTGACATGAGCTGATATCTATGTTTTAGGAGGTGTCTATTCACTGGACTGCTGGGCAAAACACCGTGGTACAGTTATATCTTGAGTGTGTTAAACAGGGTGATCGCTTGGCCCGCTGGGCATCATGCAGTCGGTACACTTATGCTTTGGGTGTTGTGAGGGCCCACATCTCAATCCTAGGCTAAGGTGATTATTCCAGCACTATTGTTTCTTAACATGGCTAGTGTCTGAAAGAAGTGAAGAGGTGTGTTCGCTTAGACAGCTATGCATCATGCGGACAGGATCTGTAGGCTCGGGTTGTGATATAGGATCCGCATCTCAATCTTATTAGGTTAAAGATGTTATTTCAGCACTGTCTGTTTCTTAGCAATACTGGTGTCTGAAAGAAGTGAGAGTTGTGTTCACTTGCACTGCTGGGTGTTACTCAGACGGTACGCAGGAACCCCAGGTGTACATGGGGTGTCATTTGGGCGTTAGAGAACTAGAACGATTCGAATCCCAAAGTGTAGGCACAGCTGATGTTATTTCCAAGAAAGGGTATATAATCATAGAAGTAAGTCCCTTCTTTCTCAACGCAAATTGTTATAACTCTTTCCCTTCATGCGTTTGTGTGTTAAATGTTTATTTGATGCATCTGTGAATAACATTGATAGTATTGAGCTCAATGAATCTCCATGTGTTTCTATCCTCCCCCACCATATTAGAGTTGGTAAAACCCTTTGCAAATATTTCCTACTATTGGAGTAGATCTGGTAACACCTGTACATATGCCCTGCCACTGGAGAATAAAAAAAAAAAGTCTATAAAAATAGAAAAGCTAACTATTTAAAAGAAAGAAATCTTGTAAACATAGAAGGACAGAACACGTGTAACTGGTTCCCCTAAAGAGGTAAAAGTGGAAGACAGCAGAACATCTAAAGAAAAAGAGACTTATCAACTCACACCATGGAGACCTCTCTAGAGCACATGAAGAGTAGGTTCCTCACTCAGAGAAAGAAACTTAGCAAGTTCTGCTATGTCAAAGTCAAAGCTTTCTTTATCGGATTAATTGACAATCCATAAAAGCATATAATAATAAAATACATCAATAAATCCAAATAGTCTCACATCCATCAATCATTATGGGAAATAAAGTGCAATTCAACAATGTACACTACTATCTCAGTACACATTATTCATTCATAGACAAATTGTACAAAAACATTAAAATGTAAAAATTTACATTACTGACGTAGTAAAAACCAATCATAAGATTAACTAAAAAACCTAAAAGGAGAGCAACATAGAAACATACAATAATTGGTTACCTTCAGCGCTTCAGCAGCATAATTGTATTTTCCTCTAAGAGCACCTAACAAAAAGCTAGCCACACTGTGACAAACTGCAAGCGATTGCAACATTTATAAGTAGAGCTGGGCAGTTCTACCTGCAGGAAACCTTTTCTTCTAAGCAGTGGCAAAATGTAATGATCTTTCAAGGTGCTGTAGTGGTCACAATAGGAAAGAAAATGCATTGTGTCCTGGACAGAAAAATTATCACAGGAACATGGCCCCAGTTTCTCCAATTATGGTAACCCTGTGGCTCTGCTAAAAACCAGTGTAAAATGTCTAATCTAAACCGTGTTAATAAAAAACGATGATGCGCTGAGGTTACCACTCACAGATAGAACTCCATACCTAGATCTATTTTCAAAAGTGCATGAGTCCTAACCGTGGATTTTTGTAATCCCTTCTCTCTCCATTTTGGCTCTAACCATAAATTGTTTTTTGATCCAGGGAGTATCTTTTTTCCTTACTTGCACAGGAGTTCCAAATAGCACTACACAGTCCAGTTTCTATAACGATTCCTTAATATAGCGCAACCAAGGAATTGTGAGGCCTTAATCCAAAGCGAGACAGTCTCTTATGATTACCTGATTCAACTCAAATTTGGGCCTGGTCCAGACCTTAAACTGTTTAACTATGGGAGAAAGAGATAATATATCTGAAATATAATCCAAACCCAGCTCTTCATGAATTTCAAAAGTAGTAATCGACTTTGGGAGACACAGCAGCCTTTTCACAAAAGCCTTTTCAATTCTCTGTATCTCTCCACAGTCCTTAAAACCCCATAAATCACTTCCATAGCCCGCTATCGCCAGGCATTTGTCTTGGTACACGTACATCAATGCCTGCACCGGTCTGGCCCTCAACCTTCCCGCGGATTGAAAGAACGAGGCCACTGCCCTGGCCAACACATTTCTCTTAACCCTTCTTTGCGGGACCCAGGAACCCCTGTGTCAAAGATGACCCCTAAATATGGGAAGGTGGAAACTCTTGTCACCTCCTGACGCCCCCCCAAAAAAGGTTTCTTTTATGGTTTATTCAAGTTCCCAACCACCACAGTTTGAGACTTAGTATAATTTACTTCCATATCAAGGGAGGCCATAAACTCAATAGAGGAATCAAGGAGTCTTTGCAAGCCCACCGCAGTTTTGGCTAGCAGATCAGTGTCATCTACATACATCAGTGCTGGGGTTAAATAAGATCCTACATGTGGAGTATCTCTGGTGGCTGTACACAATAACGGACTCAAGTTGCTAATATACAGGTGAACAATAATGATGCCAAAATACAACCCTGCCTTACTCCACTGTACATCTGTTTTGACTCCATCAGGGACCCTTCATGATTATACCTCACTGTGGCCTTTACATCCTGATGTGGGAAACTAACAATACTACTGTCCAAACCCATATAAATTAACATCGATCATATCTTTATGCTGTTAACTTTATCAAAGGCCGATGCCAAGCCCATAAAGGCAAGGTACACTTGCCCTCCCTTGGCCACTATATAATTTCGCACTATCAGGTGCAGGTTAAGGCATTATTCAAGTGTCCCTTTCCCCTGCCTAAAGCCGTACTGCAAGCAGGAAATCACATTATTTTGTTCTAGCCAATCGGCTAACCTGGCCAAAATGACCCTGCCCAAGATCTCAACCGATGAGTCAATTAACAATTTTGTTCTGTAAAATTTAGGGTATGATCTGTCTCCATTCTTGAACACTGGGATGATGACCGAAAGTCCCCATTAAGCAAGAGGGCCTGTCCTCCATGTTGCATTAAAAACTTGTGTCAGGATCTTTATCCAAACCAGGGTGTCATAACTAAACAGATCAGCAGGGACCTGATCAGGCCCCTGGGCTTTGTTCTTGGACATAGTCAAAATGGTAGCCCCCACTACCTCCTCGGGAAGCAAATTACATAATCGCCCATGGGTCTCCTTAGTAAATCGGTGAAATGGAATCCAATAAATCCCTGAAAAATGCCTTACCCGAAAATCCACTGTGATTGTACAATATGCTGCTCTATTTGCTTCATCTGAAAAAAGGGGTGATTAATAATCCCCCAAAATATAACACTGTTACTTTGGGTGAGGGAACGCACCAAATCTTGCCATGCTTTTTCTCAGATCTCTTTCTTGTGGTCTAACCTGGCAAGCTTGTAATTCTTCCGTCTCCTAGCTATTACTGTCTTATCTCTAGGAGTTTCCTTTAAAGCAACTTTTGAGTTATGCAGAGCCTTGGAGCAGTTGGAGTCAAACCATCTCACGCCTTTATGTTGGCCATGATACCTGAGGCCCTGAGGTTGCAATTAATTTGATTACAGATCCTTCCAAAGGCAACTAAGAGCCTTTCATCATCCCCATCATCACTCAGACATATTTGAAGATCAGAATTACACACGTCATAGAGGGAGTTAAAAAAACGAGGCGTGTATGGCCCTGCTCCATTTTAACCTACGCCCCTTGTCATGTGGGGTAATTTCTTCATTAGTGGGGCCAATAGCTAATGTAGTGGCATTCTGGCTACCTCAATCCATAGTGAGAAGTAATGGATTATGGTCACTAAAAACAGAGTACTGCACTTCAAAACTATGTACAAACTGAACCAGGCATGACGAAACAAACACGTAGTCTATGCTTGTATTACCCCCCCCTTCTCTTAAAGGTTCAAGCACTAGGTCCCTCTATACCCTCTCTGGTATGAACCAGATTAAAATTTGCAAGAACATCCCCCAAATGTTAACCTCTTCTGTATGTTCAAAGTGAGCACCTTGATCAAAACCTACATCAGAGATGTATTCCTTACCAAAACAACTCAGGCAGCAAAAATGTAAATTAAAATCACCCATTAAGACAATAGAATAGGGAGAGTTATACACTCCCTCAAAGGACTGAAACACAGAGTGTAACATATCTAAATGTTCATGGGAGTTATAAAAAATAAGCAGCACAGTACTTTGAAAGCCCTCAAAGTCAAATTGACAGCCAACAAATTACTCAAGCCAAGCACCTTCTGGATAGAGATAAACCTTAAACACAGGGAAAGCAATAATAGCAGAACCCCCTTGACCCTGCCTACCTGTATGGGTACTGCTGATATCAAAGAAGAAGCGTATCCATCTAAGAAAAAAATGGCGCTCTGTTTCCCAGGTTTGTTGTATCCCTGCACCATCAAATTCTCTGATTGTTTCTATTAAAACATCATTATCTCTTTTATTGCCCAACCCTGCAGTGTTCCAACTGCATATTTTAAGGGACGGTGATTGCTTAACTTGACCCTCAGAAGAGAGCTTTGTAGGAGGGATCTCAAAACTGCATCATGTCAGTCATTACGTTTCAAACCCCAAGGCCAGAAATCTATTTCTCAATTCCAATAGTGCAGAAAAGTCCTTATTATAAAAATCTGATCTTGCTCTATTATGGGGAAGCACATGCATACAGCCCCCTGACTTTTGCCCCGGCACAGGTGGTTAAAAGAAACCCAGTGGGAGGAATGGGAGGAATCAAATGCCAGCCCCTACGCCTTCTCTCCTATATTCTGAAAAATCAGTCTAAGAGATTTCTTTGTGTCATTTGTTTGACACTTTTAATGCCTGCTCAGAGCAGGCGTTAAAAGAGGGCAAACCATTGTTTACAATGGGCCCCTATGTACTGTTCAGAGTTATCACCAAAAATTTGGCTCTAACCCTGAACAGTACATCAATAGCGTAAACAATTTTTATGCTATTGCCTTCTACCCTGTGCCATGGTGCACCATATCTTAGATAAGGCACACACATTGTGGTGGTAGGGGGGACGCTAAGGAGGGCAAGAAATGTGGTGCTGCACTGTGTGCAGCTGCACTTTCCTTAAATCTGCCCCAATGTATCTTATGCAGGGACTCTAAGCGAGACTCAATCGATTACAGCCGAGATCTAATCGGACCCAATTGAGCCTCTATTACCGACTCAAACCGCTTGAGGATGTCCCCCCAGTCAGGGAACACAATAAAAGGGTGTAATTTCCCTCCTGCATCCATCTGTGTCTGGCTGAATTTATGACCCCCCCCCCACAGCGGGTCCCTCTTTTCTTCTGCTTTGATGCCGATTAAGCAGGGGATACATCAACCTCTGCCCTCAAATGTGTTGAGAGGGGACTTCTCTAGTCATCAGTGGAGGCACTACTATGCATAAGTGTTAGACTCTTGGGGGGTGATTGAGCTTCGCTCTGCCCTGATGGCATTCTCATCTGACTGACTGTCCCCAAAGTTACGAATTAAACCAAGACTATCTTCCCCTTCCCCCAAGGTATTTGCACAGTCTAGAGATAACCTCTCTTCAGCCACGTCACTTGAACTAGCCACCACCCCAATAACACTCTAACATAGTGTCAATACCAGTGGGCTTGCGTGGCACTACAGAACCTCCAATCACCTTACACTTGCCCATTGTGCAAATAATGCAGAAGGACATAAAAACAAAGTCCTCACCAACTCCTCTGTCATCAGGGTTTACACCGATAGATCCATGTCAGAGGGATGGGGGCCAGTCCAGCCTCATCCAGCAGCAGACGGTTGCAGATGGGCCCGCTCTTGGCCTGGTCTTCACCCGGGCACACGCCAAGGCATGTCACACGGCCGGTCCACGCTGACGGGGATGGAAAGGGCTTAAGAGCATGACCAGATCATTGGCCACTTCTCACTGAGGCAGTGCAAAGCCAGGAGCAGTCAGGGACAGGGAGTCCCTTTGTTGTCAGCTGCACAAGATCTGCTATGAGTTTTACACTCATTCCAAGGCACACACGTACCTTTGGCCTAAAGAGGGAACTTTCGATACCAATATAATTAAGCACACTGAAACCTACATACAGACAATGTATACAGGACAGAAGAAGGACAAACAGGAAGCATTATTGGAACTATAGGCCATCTTTGAGGAGGCCCAAGCTGATAACCTAGGCCCACCTTCAGCAAACAAGGCACCCACGCCTCCCCCACATATGTAAGCATGGAGGTGCTTTCCACCATGCCCGCTAACCCCACATTGGAAAACACTAATCCACCCATCGAGGGAGGGCAGGGGGCCCCCACCAGATAACAGGTGAACAGATCTAGGCAAAGCGGACTGACGGGCCAGCAGGCCCAGACATTCCCTACACCAACCCAGTGCAGCATTTGGGCACCCCAAATCTCAATGCCTCATCCATCAAGGTCGACGGACCAAGCCCCAGTGGCCCAGAAGACAGGCACCCCAGTTGGATGCAGGGAGTGAACCAGAGTAAAGGTTTGTTGCAATTTTAGACAGTGAGATTGCTAGTGAGAGTGAGGAAAGGGGACCCAGTCCTCCAAGGTCTGGCAGCAAAGAGGGAGCCTCAGAGTATGCCCAGGCAGCCGAGGAAACCACTGAAAGCGAGTTCGAGGACAGGTCCCAAATTAGGAGGGCAGCTTTCAGTTGCGAGCGAAGGAGGCTGTCTCGAAGGGAATCAGAAGAAAGTAGCGTACCAGGGAGGGAGAGAACTCACGCCTTAGAGGCCCAACAAGAGAATCTGGGAGGACGCCCTTCACCTGAGGAGGGGCTGGGGTAGATTCAGAGCCCCAGTCACAGAAGAATCCGAGTTGGAATCAGAAGGGGAGTTTCTGACTGGGGTCCATACATCCCCAGAGTGCCAGCGAAGAAGAGGTACTGATCAGGAGATTAGGGATCAAGAAGCCTAGTGTGGACACAGCTCAGACACAGAAGGACCAAAATGTCACCTGTGCATACGCACAAGGGGAGCAGCGACGAGGACGTCTATTACCCTCCCTGAAAGCACAGAACTGGTAAATTAACCCCTAGGGACATAATAGCTCAAGAAGAAGGCAGAATGTTTGCACAACCCTCTTGCCACTTATTAGCCTGTTGGACCGAGGAGAGTGACCAATATGGCAGACCCTGGCCAGAGGAAGGGTCCTTCGATCAGAAGACATAGCGATTGCAGAGGACTGCATCCACCACAGAGGAGGAGATTCCAAGTGGAACTTCCCTTACATGCTGGAGTGTCGGAGGTGGTGGAAACTGGTAAGGCTACCCAAAACGCAAATATGTCCACTTCTGCTGAAGGGTACATCAGTGGTCATCCATGTGCCATGGGCCCAGAAGGGTACATTAGGGGCCATCGATGTGCCATGGGCCCAGATGGACAAGGAATGACTGAGTGCCAAACTGCCTCCATTGTTGGATGGGGCCAGGAAATGGATCTCGTACTTCGAGAAGAACACCGCTGGGCTAACCCTAGCCATAGGTGATGTCACAGATTTTCTAGGGAGGATGAGAGAATGGTGGGGACAGGAGACATGACAACCATGGACCGATACAGGCCCTCAGGTTGTCTTTTTCTGTAATGTCCTCAAAAAGGGACTGCATGCTGATGTAAAAAGCAGTTTGGACAGCATAGTAGGGCTGGACACTAAGCCCTGGTGAGAGTTACAAGCACGCAAATTGCACTCCACAAATGAAAACAGGAAAAAGAAAAGGGAAAACAGTAGCAGGCCCAGAGGTATAGCACTAAGCTTGTCCAACATAAGCTGCAAAAGACTACCCTCAATGGGGCTACATTGGTCCCAAGTGTACAAATGGCACTGGTCCTGAAGGGCACTCCACCACACAACCCCAGAGAGCTCCAAGAGAGCTACACTGACAGAAAGCAGGGTGCTGGCAGAATCCAAACTCCATACAATGCTACTATTGAAGGAAACTGGGCCATATGGCCGGCATGTGACGTCAAAGGGCACACCATGCACAAAAGCCCATAGGCTGAATCCAGGCCCTGCAAAATGCCCACCCACAAAATTAAGCTCAGGGAAATCTGAGTACACCTCATGTTCAGCTGCAGGAAAACCAGTCCACTTCCGCATAACCACAGCAGGGGTCAGGTAGTTGGACCAGTGCATGGCAGCAGCAGCCACAGATAGGGAACCCAGCCCAAAAAGGACTGCGGCTGCATCCGTGTCGATCGGGTATCCTCACTGAAGTTTGCCATTTTAGGTGCCCTGAAGAGGACAGGCCCACTCTGCTGCTAATCCACCATGGCAGGGCTAACTAACCACACTCCAGAGGTGAGGCAGTCCCACTGGGGTGAGGGAAGTACTCCAGCCACCTCATAAATGCTGGCACCCCAGGTCCTCAAGCCCACAGGCAAATAGGAGAGGAGCCGGATATGGGATCAAAAGGTCCCCAATCCCAAGCCGCAAGCCGGGACCAAGAGTGTTAAGTTCCAATCAGCAATAGTGTCTCCATAAATCTCCAGCTAAGCAGGGGTCTTTATTTTATTCCCAAAATAAGTGATCCTTCAGTGTTGGGAGCAAGGCTTTCTGTGCACTTGGGGCAGAGAAAAACAGATAATGCTTGTGGTGCACACATGAGTCCAATAGAAACACTGCAGAGCATTGAATCAGCAGAGAGTGTGATTCATCAAGACATCCAGCTGCCCCGGTCCTTTCCCAGTAATCGGAAGATGTCTAAGTTCCTGGGCTTGCTCCAGACTCTTCATACGCGATGTCTCTGGCCTCCCCTTTGACCTCAGTTCTTCCCCATGGCGGCTGGAAAACCGTGGACCCAAAAAGGATATGGTCTAAGGGTGACGGGGTATTAGGGAAGGGAGTCCAAAACACCCATTGAAGACACGAGCAGAGTAGCATCGAAGAATAAGCTCACTCCTGTGGTAAGGTTAATGATGGGGCGACATGCAAGGCTTTGCACGGTTTTCAGGAAACCACAATCCCAACTTTGGACACCACCAAAATACAGACACAGAGGGCCTTGGACCAACACTCCAACCCCCTTCATGTAACAACAGTAGAGATCAAGGGGTCTGGAAAAACACCTGAGAGCCCAACAAAGGAGCCCAAAACTAGCCTGAACGAAACATCATGAAAATGGGGTAGTCAAGACACCTGGCACCACTTGGACGGGTCACACAGTGTGCCATGTGCTGGGAGTAGATGGGTGCACATGTGACTCAGGGCACGTTACGATTGCTGACCTACTCTCAGTACGACATGCCTCCTCTTTCATATCCTCCTCGCATGTGCAAGTCAGAAACACCTCCCCACTCCGATGATACCCCCCCATGTGTACACTAGGGCCCCAATGGGCTGACGGCGCCAGCAGAGCACCAGTTAATGTTAGAAACTACCCCATAACCCTGTAACACATACCCCTACTAGCTTACATTTGGTCAGGCATTAAGTAAAAGGGGAAAGAGATCCCACGACGCGTAGAGACAAAACAAGAGAGAATGACAGAAAATAAAGCGTCTATAAATAAATAAGCCTATTTTCCTCCAAAACTAGGTACCTCAATTGAGGCCACCCTCTGGTGCCTCACCAAGAATATGGTAAATGCAAAAATGCTCACAGATTAACTTGGCAATGTACAAAATGCAATCTTCTCTTTTTTTACAAGATCTTGCCCAAAAGGATTATGGTTAACCCACTAAAAGTGCACCACCTCTACAGTGGACCAACGCCCTCTCAGAGAGCCACTCCAGCACCCCCAGAGGGAACAAAAACAAAAGACTAGGCTTGCGTGGGGTTTGCTGAATCGTGTTGCGCAGAACTCCACGGAATATTTAAAAGACGCCAGCGCTCTACGTGGAGCTCCATGAGTGGGCAGAGTTTCCCTGTTTCACCTGTTCGTGTTCAGTTTTATGTCAATCGCAATGCGGTATACATCCTCGTGTTCAAAATCGTGTATAAACAGCACCATGCGATTCGAATGGGTGCAGCCATTTGTTTTCTTACTCTGTTCATGGTGTGCAGCCTGTTTTTTGGATTTTTTAAGTTCCTTTTTTATCTTTTCAATCCACCGCCCTCCTAATTAATGTACCCCTCATTTTCATTTATCGTATTAGTGTGTGTTTTTGTGTCTGTGTACTTTTACATTTTTTTCATTTTTTGTGTGCTTTTCAGGACTTTTTGTATTTTTGTTGATTTTTCTTTTTCCTTCCTTATTTTTTCCATCCTTCCTTCCTTCCTTCCTTCCTTCCTTCCTTCCTTCCTTCCTTCCTTCCTTCCTTCCTTCCTTCCTTCCTTCCTTCCTTCCTCCTCCTGTTTATTTTCATCACCACACCCATCTCCATGGCAGAGCAGGGAGGTAAACAGGGGAGAGGGAGCGCCAGGCCTCCCACCGAACAGCCGGCAGCAGCTTCCTACCAAGGGATGCAGCCCGAGCACATATTTTGTGAGGTGGACGTGGCAGCACTGTTTTTTTACATGCAGCACCATTGATTAAGCTTTATTTCGGCTGGAAGCCATAAAGGCAGCATGCATACACAAAATAATAAATACATGTTATTCATAAAACCATATTTACAGTTGCATAAAAACATGATTAAGACCAAAATTCATAAAATCTCAAAATGAATTGAGGGGCCCTCAGTGAGTAATCACTCTCTCAGTGGCTGTCACTGGCTGGTGTCATCCTTAAGCACTGTTATAATCACAATCACCAGCCAGTGATCATTATGGAAGAGTTATAGTCCACAGAGTGTGAAATCACCTTTGATCTCTCTGACCAAGCACGTTGGAGATATATAGCTACTGCGAACACAACATTTTCGCTGGTGTCACTTGTCAGTATGCTAAGTGTCTCCCTGTAGTTTTCTGTACCAAGAAGCCCTCAAAAGGGAATAATCCACTTTCTCCTGGGTATTAGGTATCTTGGGCAAAAAAAACAAAATGGGCCAAGGTCTTGGTTTGCATCGAGCAATGATGACAAGAGCTAGACACACACATACCTTTGTGCGAGCCTGAGGTAAAATAATTCAATGGCAAAATCCCCAGTCTGAATTTAATAAACAAGGCTTTGGACTGGGCCGGTTGTATATTGTCCATATAATGTTCGAACTTTAGTAAGCACTTATTGTGTAAGAATGTTCTGTTCTGCTACCTTTTGACTGATTACGCCACATCTGGGTTAGTCCTGCACCGAATCATATCTCTTGTTTTAGTCCGGGGGCACCTTCATACGTCCTCCATTTTGATCCAATAACACGGATCTCTAGTGTGTCTGAACCATGGGATTGATACCATGCTGTCAATTGTCAATAACTCAAACACGGCCACTCGATAAGGGCTCAAGCTCCCAGAGGACCAAAGACATGCCCAGTAAATGAGTGGTTTCAAGGCAATTACACTGTGGATCTGATTAAGGGCCAAGTCAAATCTGAGAGGACTAAGAGGCAAACTAACTGGTAAATATAACACAGATCATAGAAACTTATTTTCGACTAGAGTCAATCTCCGCGAGTTGCAGTGCCCCCAAAGCTCCGCACCATAAGTTGCCACTGTCGCTGCAGCAGCCTTATACACCATGAGAGCTGGCAAGAGAGACCCTTCTATTGAGTTTTTAATTTTCTTTCCAATCCCCACTGACCGCTGCTGAAGGGAGGCAAAACTCTCCTTGATTTGCACAGACCATGATAGACATCTGTTAGTCTTATTCCCAGATAGTCAAATTGGCTAACCTGCTCGATGGATACACCACCAATGGTAATTTTCTCCCTAAATGCTTTGTGTGGGTTTATGGCCATATTCTTCGATTTCTCTGGGTTAGTTTCCAGCCCCCTCTTCTCACAAAACACTGCAAATGAGTCTAATTCACTTTGGAGTCCCATCAGAGTTCTTGATATCAATAGGGTATTGTCAGCAAACATAAGAATGTGAACAGGCACTCCCTTTAACTTGAGGGCATCATGGTTGCACAAAGCTAGCTGGTCCATTGCACCATTGATATAGAGGCTGAACAGGGTGGGAGCCAAAACACACCCCTGTCTATGCGATGGGGATAGGAATTGTAAGGTCACCTCCCTGGGTCCACCTAACTTTTGCATAGGTTTCCTTGTGTAGATATTTTATCAGCCTTAAGAGTTCACTATCCAGGCCATAAGAGTCCTGGGGCGCTCCATAGGAGCTCTGGTGGAACTAAATCAAATGCCACCCATAGGTCAATAAAAGCGACATACAAGTGATCTTTTTTTAACGCTAGGTACTTCCAGCATAGTGATTTGAATCTGAGGACTTGATCAACTATACTGACCCCCTTCCTGAAGCCAGCCTGAGAGTCTGCAAGAATCTGGTGACTGTTGATCCAGGAGTGCAACCTGGCCAGATCTGTTTATAGAATACTTTTTGGCTAATATTGATTGGACTTATCGGTCTAAGGTTTCCTGGGGAGTCTCTGTCCCTCTTTTTATAAATTGGGACTGTTGTTGCTCCTCGACATGTGGGGGGGAGACCTCCTCCCCTCAGAATAGCAATAATTAAAGTGTTTAGGTACAATGTCCAAACTTCGGGACCCCACAGGTACAGATCGCCTGGTATGCCATTGTGTAATGTTTGGAGGGCCTTTATTGCCCATGTTTCCTGCATCAGGACGACATGGTGCTGATCTATAAAGTTGCACCATTCTGGGTCGTTTAATTTTGTTCTTAGGCCCGCCACATTCCATGATAGAAGTTTTATTAAGTCACCATCATATGTTCCCAACCCCAATCCCCATTTCAGCTCCTTGTGTGGGTTGATAGTATACTGCCTCCCTGCTGAGTCGCAATGGTCATCAAAGGGCTCTTGGCAGATTGGTTCCGTCCCTTCCTCGTTGTTTGCTATAGGCCAGGTGAGTTTGAAATTGATCAAATTGCTACTGCTTGCGGAACACTTATCCATTGCAGCTAACTGCTGCTCCTCTAGTCAGTCAACATCTGACGTGTCACCAGTAATTTCCAAATTAGCGTAGTGCGGATGTTGGGGGGATGGATTTCTACGGTTATTCCTGTCTCTGCAGTTTTCGGATGTTAGAAGGATATTTAATCTTGCCCTTACCTGTGACAGTGTTCGAGATCTAGGTCTTTGCTCAAGGGATAATAGGCCATCTACTAGATCTTGGTTTAATAGCTTCATCCCTATGCAGTCCGGCCCTGTGCCTATTCCTCTAACTCTCTTGGCATGCCTTATATCCTCTCTTATTACCGATCTGCATTACCTCGTTTTCCTAATCCAGTGGATTACTTTATTTATAAGTGAGTCTCGGGATTCGCTATTACCCTGAGTTAGCTTTGGGACATTCGTCAGCTACAGATCATACTGTCTTCCATCATTGTTGGGCTGGGGAGGTCTTCCTGCTATTTCTTGATTCCTAAGTACCCAACACCTTGTGTTAACTCTGGAGGTCTGCTCCTTAACCCCTGTTAGATTAGGACCACTTGGTTTTAGCGTGACTGGGACTGAACGTGCCTTGGGAAGTTGTTCTCCAAATGCACCAGCGGGGGCTATATTTGTGTGCCCCTTCCTACTACCTGCGTGATCATAAATATTGGGGAGTTGGATTGGAGGTAGAGATGTATGCACGGGGTCTGTCGCGGGTGTGATCTTCCTACCTACATTGCTATGGCAGTCAAACAGTCCAATTTCTCATACAACATCAAGTGCTCATGTGATCTCGTAAATTGGCGATTTCTCCCCTCCAGTGGGCTAGCTGGGCCCTGGTAGAGGCTTCTCCTTTGTTGCCTCCAAAGTTGTTGGCCTCACACGTTTGGGCAGTTTTGCAATTACTGTTCCTAGGATCCTCAAGCAGTGCAACGCGATTAGTGCACTCAACAGGGGGCTCAGTTAGCAATGATGGCCTCTCCTGGGCTTGTTCAGTGGGGGATAGGGGAATATCAGGAGGGGAGCCATCCTCCCTATCACCCCTTGACTGTTTCCCATTGGTAGCCTTGGGAACCTGATGTTGTATGTTCTTTTTTTTTAAGAAGTCCTTAGGCCCATATTTATATTTTTTTAGCGCTGCATTTGCGACATTTTTTGATGCAAAAGCAGCACAAACTTACAAAATACAATTGTATTTTGTAACTTTGCACTGATTTTGCATAAAAAAATGAAGCAAATGCGGTGCTAAAAAAGTATAAATATGGGCCTTAATGTCTTTTGTTGGTGCCTCATGCCCCCCTTCCCACTGTCTTTGGTCATTGGGGCTAACAGGCTTTCCACTTCCTCAATTAGATCGTCTATTTGGGCCATGGTACAGTTCTCAGCAGAATGTCTGGGGTGTTTTCTGGCCCCGCCCGACCCAATTTGCTTGTCGCTCGCTTTCCTCTTCCCCATGTCTTCTCACACTGCCTAGTAACCAAAACCTTCTTAACGTGTAGGGGCAGAGTCCATAAATAACAAGAAGTGCTTAGAGGTCGATTGGTCTAGCAAGCAGCAACTCACCAATGTAGGGAGCCCGCGGATATCCAAACCAAGAGGTGGGATTTAGTTTACATTAAGAATATTATTATGTGATTCAGTTTGAGCTAGGCACATGCTGGGCTCTACGTCTTTGTACTCGTCAGCGCTCACTTTGGCTGCTTATTTAAGCCCTGCCTCTTACTGGAGCTGATGGACGCAGATGGACCCGCCCTTGGCCCGTGCTTTGCCAGGGAGCGTCCCGCCCCGCGGTAGTGCAACCAGCACTTTGTAGCACGGGATGGGCTCCTCCCCCTTCTGGTCCGCGCCTCCTGGCACAAGAAGTTATGGGACTTAGAGTCCCCCTTTGGGAAACAGCAGCAGCTAGGTGCAGGTGCGCCCCGCGCTGCAGTGGTCCGAGCAATGCTTTGTACCCTGGGGGGAACCTCCCACTTCTGGTCCGCACCTCCTGGTGCAAGAAGTTATGGGACCTAGAGTCTCCCTTTGGCAAACAGCGGTAGCTAGGTTGAGGTGCGTCCTGCGCCGTGGTGGTGCTAGCAGTGCTTTGTAGCATGGGGGTAGGCTCCTCCCCCTTCTGGTCCGCGCCTCCTGGCACAAGAAGTTATGGGTCCTAGTGTCCCCCTTTGGCAAACAGCAGCAGCTAGGTTGATGAAGTCCCGTGCCGCGGTGGTGTGAGCAATGCTTTATACCCCGGGGGCCCCTTCTGGTCTGTGCCTCCTGGTGCAAGTAGTTATGGGACCTAGAGTCTCCCTTTGGCAAACAGCAGCAGCTAGGTTGAGGCGCGTCCCGCGCCGTGGTGGTACGAGCAGCGCTTTGTGGCGTGGGGGTGGGTTCCTCCCCCTTCTGGCCCACGCGTCCTGGCACAAGAAGTTATGGGTCCTAGAGTCCCCCTTTGGCAAACAGCAGCAGCTAGGTTGAGGCGCGTCCCACGCCAGGGTGGTGTGAGCAGCGCTTTGTAGCATGGGGTGGGCTCCTCCCACTTCTGGTCCGCGCCTCCTGGCGCAAGAAGTTATGGGACCTGGAGTCCCCCTTTGGCAAACAGCAGCAGCTAGGTTGATGCGCCACCTCCCCTCCTTGCTGGCAGGAGGTGGCAGGCCTGGCAGCAGGTACCCTCTGCGAGAGCATCAGCTGCTTTGGGGGAGGTTGTACAGGTGTATAAGCACACCAGCCAGGTCCAGCACACCACCCAGCAGCTGACCACAGCTGGGCAGAGGTCCTCAACCGGAAGCAGGACCTGCTCGACCTGCTAGGCGTTGGGATTCCAGGACTTGGTGAGTATTAACTATATTATTTGTTGTGTTTGTGTTCTACAATGCTAACTTTTTTTCCAAATAGCATGCTGCTCACACTCAGAGGTAAGTTACATTTATTTAGTTTACATTAAGAATATTATTATGTGATTCAGTTTGAGCTAGGCACATGCTGGGCTGTACGTCTTTGTTCTCGTCAGCGCTCACTTTGGCTGATTATCTAAGAAGCCATTACAATGCAGACTCCTCTGTCCTCCTGTCGCCATAGTAAATTAGTGATATCAGTGAGTAAGCGTTCTCTGTGGCTTTCTTTATGTAGCTCATACAGTCCCAAGCAATTTCACACTGTGTAGTACTATAAAGCATCTATGCATTGCAAAAAAGGGAGACTGAGTTATTCCATCAAGGGGTTTGAGAACTGAGAAAAGAATTAAAGATCATTCAATGCAATGCATTAGCTCCAAATGTAGCTTTTATTAAGGAAATTTGGAATAGGTATGTTAGGAGTATAGCCAACTCAACAATAGCCGATACTAGAACCATAGGCAATCTGATTTAGATAAATACAATGTTACTGTGTTTGCCTGTTATAATAGTTTTGTGGAGATTAACTATACACTAATTTATTTATTTTAATCTTCTTTATTTCTTACATCAGCACCAAGGGCAAGAAGAGGGGCAGCACAGGAGCGGATTTGGCAAGAGCTGGGGAGGAGGCGCCAAACACCAGCGTCAGTGCTGAGTGCTCTGCTCATCCCAGTAAGTCCTATTAGTTATTATTATTATTTCCTTAACCTTTACCTCTGCCCACTATTATACTACTTTTAACTTTGGCTTGTTTATTTTTTTATACTGTTTCCTTTCTTTTCAATTCCCCTAGCTAAATTTTGTTTGATTCCTGTTATCCTTGCTTTATCTTCTTTTCATTTCATGTTTTCCTTTTGGGAGCTGACTTTTTCAGGTCCCTACAGGTCCGTATTTCTTCTGCTTTGTTGTTAATCTTTCCCTCTCTCATATAGATCTTGTAGTACTATAAGACTAAGAACACATTTTTAGTACTCTGTCTACTGTGAAGATTACAGGCCCAAGTAAGCTAGTATTATAAATAACACTGACGTGTTTGTTTGTTGAGAAGGCTTTCTTTTTCTTGCTCATGCTCTAACAGTTAACAAGAAAATGGCCATGGTCATGGACCACCCTCCTACCCCCAATGTTGTGTTCCTCAGTTCATTTATACCTTATACCAGCAGTTCCCATGACACTGCAGCATGGCTCGGAAGTGTGAGGTCCCATTGCATTTGCCAACTAACACCATATGTCTTTCCTTGGCCATTATTATTCCACCCCTTCATTCAGAGTCATCATCATCATAGGCTACAGCTCTTCCACGCCTTTAGGAATATTTTTTGGTTGGCTTGACCTCTTGGCTTTTCTAACATTGTGAACCAATAAAATGCCCAGAGTGATATTTTTGTTAGAAGATATTGCAGTGCTAACAGAACTGTGGTGATGTATTGCGATTGTATTTTTGTGATAAAAAAGTTAAGGGGAGGTGTCTCTGGCATCTATAAAAATGTATTATGTTTTTTTCTTGCCATACCGACCAACAGTGACGCCAGCTCAAGTGCTGCTGCAGGAGGAGCATCAGTTGGAGGGGGACAAGCGGTGGCAGGGACAGACAGTGGTAAGTCACACTGCTTGCTTATTGACAATTACTATTATACTCACTAGCTACAAGAGCATAGTTGTAACTCGGGATCGTGAACCCCCTGCTTAACAGCAACAGAGCTTGTCGAGTTATGGTCTCTTCTTTATGCAACTCATCAAAAGCTCACATAATGTACATAATAGACACTAAATGATGGCCTGATGGAAACAGGAAAGAACAGAAGGTTAAAAGAAAGGACGGGTGAAATTAGTGAAAGGAAAGGATGCATGGGTGGGTGAAAGATTGTGTGGGTGAGTATTTGGTAAATGGATGGATGGGTGAACGGATGATTGAAAGAAAGGGTGGATAATGAATGGATGGATAATTTGTGGAAGACTGGATGTGAGAAAGTAAAGCTTAAATCATGGTGGCTATGGGTCAATATAGTAGAAAGAATGAAAGATTGATTGAATAAACAAGGGAGATTTTCTGAAGAGGGGCATGCTGCTCATCTACTTCACTTAGTTTGTTTAATGGTTATCAAAGCTATGGTTCAAAGTGGGGGTATTTTAATTTTTGTTCTAATCCCTTGACTCTCTGTATTTGTAAAGCGACGCAGATATGTATCTCACCCATCATTACAGTGACTGAATAAGCCAAAGCTTAGGCACATGACGAATCAATGATCAGTGACCCCACTCTATTCTATAGCAAAATCTCTACCTACCCGCCTAATCCATCTAACTTATCCTGCAGTAGTGTAAGTCAAGTTTCCTTTCCTTACTGCCCAGCAAATTAATTTGTTGGAAATAATTTATGGTGGTGGGCGAGGCCAGTAAGTAAAGTGGGACTAAGTGTCTGATTTGATTTCAAGTTTGGCGTAAGGGATACTCTGTGACAAACATGGCAAATACAATTTCCTGTAGTGCATTGCATCGTTTTCCCCACCGTCTACTTAGAGCAGACAGGATAATAATATCCACATTTTATACGTGACATGTGTGACGTAGTATGTTATTTATTATTCATCTGCCTCTTTGGAGTCTGGGTAGAAAGTAAAAAGCATTTAGTGAAGAGCATGACCATTTGGAATTAAAAATAGATAATTGTCAACTACAGTTGCCCCAACTGCATACAGTAGCAAAGTACTCGAGGCGCTGGCTAGCATGCCTCCATTAATTTAGCAGCACAACAACTTGTACTCCACACATTTTTATTTTTCCACTCAAAGTGTTTATTTAGTTACTAGAAAAGCCTTTAGAAGAAAAAAATCTAATCATTGTGTTTTTCAATTTGGTATAATCCTGCCTTAATTATTTTCTGCCAGACAGCCAGTGCTTTTTATGTGAGGCATGTGGGAGTAAAAAATAAAATTGGCCCTGTGACTCTCCTAATCAGAATCACAAATTCCAATGGCCCTAGGGGACCAGCAATGTACTGCCACGGTGCCACCCACTACTTAATTTTAAACAAGTGTTTTCACAGAGCGTTGTTTACAATTTTATCTCTATTCTTTTTGTTTTTCTCAATATAGCTAATTCTGCTGGTCCACCAGAACCACCCACCAGGCAGGAGATAGGAGCCTGTGTCTGGCGGCAGAGACTGGAGACTATCCAGCCCAAATGCCAGTGGCTGGTGGTCCTGGAGGATGAAGAGGAGGAAATACAAGCTGCCTCTGACCAGGGCCCTAGTTCAGCAAGCCGGCCACAGCTTCCAGCCTCCTGGCCATTCCATTTCTGGCGCCACCGCCAGCTGTCAGAAACTGCTGCCGCACCCTCCTGAGCTGACACGAAGAGGACACTGCTGCAGGCCATCTGGCAACAGCTGGACCACCTGGTGAGGCAGGAGGAGAGCTGGTTGGAGAGAATCGAGGGGAGCCTAGACCAGATCTGGACCCAAATCAACAGTGCCCTCTTCTGAGGCCTTTTTTATTTTTTTTGTTTTGGTGGGAGGGACTTGTTCTGGGTGGAGACGGTGGGAAGGGAGTTGGGACTGGGTTTTGGACTTTAGACTTTCGTTGCGGACTTTTGTTGTGGACTTTTCAGGATGGGGCCATTTGTTTGTGGAAAAAGTGGGTGTTCTATTGGTAAAAATAAAACTAGGATCATTTTTTTTCTTTGATTTATGCCTCAAATTTTTATTTGAGTATTTTAGTTTGCACTGCTGTCTTTTAGTGTAGCCTGTTTTTTGAATCTGCTAAAAAGTGTATGTCATTTACTTGTAGTCTTGCTCTACTGCCCTCTGTAACTGTATTGACCTCTAGGGGATGAATGCCATTGCCTATTTTGACAAAAAAAAAAGCTAAATACACACAAACACCATCTTTTTCAGTAGAACTTAATTACTAACAAAACAAGTTCACTTCAATCCATAGTTCATCTCTTACCTGAATAGACGAAGTGAGGGCTAATACCCCAGTCTTCTTATGTTGTAATTTAGTAGCGATTAGATTAAGCATTAGCAGAAGACATCTTGTATTTAGCAACTATTGTGAACATTTCGCGGAATCCATTTTGTATTCATGGCAGCCATTTTCTCTGCCACATGCTGCCATGTGCTCGCCATGTGCTCTGTCCTACCTTCCTATTAACTACTCTTGAAAATCTGTCTAGTGACAAGTTATATTTAGCATATCCCACTTTGCACTTGCCCAGTAAGGTCTGCAGCTGTTAGTAATTAGTAACCAACAGTAATGTGTCTACTAGTCCTTGAAAACTGTTAGCCACTCATACCTGTCGACTGTGCATTTCCATATGACCTTATATGTATACAAGTATTGCTTCTATAATTGTACCACCTTCTTTTAGCCCCTGCATGGGTATAAAAGGACCATACTCTCTTAGTTAAGTGTGCTACTTCAAACATTATCGAAGGGTGCTGTTTGAACTGTAGTACCACCTCATAAGGTTTAATAAACTTTGCCTTTTATTTCAGTTTCTGTGCCAACTTTTTCCTATATGGTCTGAGGACTTTGTGCAGAGAAGGGCGAACCCCTTGCACTAGTAGGCATTGCTGAGGCTTACTTCGACACTTTCTGCAGGGTTTTTCCCAAGGAGGTATCTTAAAGGGGTGGTATTAGTAGCAGCAGGCGAGCATGCTAACAATGATTCCACAAGATACCACTCTCACTTATGTGAACTACAACTGCAGGATTAATCAAAGTGTTATCCATCACTGTCAACTAGATTCTAAAAAATTCAGAGTGTTAGTGCATCATATATAACAACTTTGAGACAACTGATACCAGACTACCACAATGACAGTATTGGACACACAACAAAGAAGACCTGATATGATAATAAAAACTAGCAAAATCAACTTCTTCTAAGCAATGGGGAGCTAGTATTTAAACACTAAATTTAGGACATAAAATCCTCGAGTCAGGAGAAGTGGGCACAGAGTCAGGAGTGATTGGACAAAGTTAAGCGTTTACACAACACACAACACAAGACCTTAATGATGATGTTGATTGGGCCCGTGTAGAATATTGCTCAGATAATAGAAGGTCATGCAATGACTTGGTGTCGCTTTCACCACATCAGTCCCTGCAAGTGTGTGTTCCATTTATGGTGTAAAATTAAGTGATACCTCAATAAATCACACATCCTGGGGGAAGAGCTTTAGGGGCTCGATGAATGGATGGGAAAGGGGATTTGGGGAAAGGTGTGACAAAGACAAACACTACACAAAACAAACTAAAACAATTATATTCATCAGGGCAGTGAGCAGCACACCATCATCAATCTGTTGTGGAAGAAAATGATGAAGGGATAAGTATGACACAGTTCAATTAAATGCATTGCAAACAGTCCTTCTACCCCAGTGAGACCCAAGATAGTATATCTCTAAATGTTATGTCTTCTAGGTTTCAAAAATACAAATTATGGAGGATTTTAGTTAACCCACCCAGTTCTAACAATTGTGATTGTTAAAAGGAAAATGATACTGTATTGCAAAATTGGGTGGTGCATCTCCATTCTTCTTGGAATGTCTGTCATTCTTGAGTGCCTGGCTGAACCTGTCCAGTAGGTAAACCGGAGTGTTGAGCTTTCACCAAATTTTGTTTGTGCAGGAGAGGGCTAAGAGAAGGCCTGCATATTGAAAAACAGTAACTGTATTATAGAGTAAAGGAGAAGGACACACAGAAGCAAGGTAAGGTTCATGAGGATCAGGAGTGTACCAAGAAGACTCAGAAGCAGAACAAGAACATAAAGAGGATTTTCATGTTTGAGACAGCAATGCAGCAAGCACACACTGAGCAGCATTTCTCAAATAAACGTACCTCTCTCCAGTCCACAGAGCTGAGTGAGTACTAGGCCTAAGAGTTTTTGCAATTATCATGGTTTCTCTTCGAAGTCAATAACTTTCTCCTTCTAGCTGTTGAGGTAGTCCTGCCTTGAGTACTTTCATCCTCCTCCTCCTTCACATGATTCTGAGTAACTCCATCCCAATCCCAAACCGAGCAAGGTAAACCTGTGTAGTGCACTGCTGTTGAAGAATAAATAGGGAAACAGAATTGGTGTAATTTGTGTAGATTTAGGTTTGGTAACTAAAGTGACTGGTCTGGTCTATGAGGAATCAGAAAAAGGTAATGGACCCTGCAGGTAAATTGGCTAAGTTTGAAAGGCCAATCACTTTCAGGAAAAAAATGATCACGGATCAGCTCCCAAACATTGCAAATCATCGCTATCAAGTTTACAAATGTGTTGAACTCCCTCCCTCACTGTCAGCCACCACATACATTATCAATCATCACTCACTATCAGTCAATATATCACCACTCATTGGTGCAATAGTTAGTAATTACATCTTCCAATCCAAGCATGGTGGTTGATACTAAATATTATCCCCTTGTTGATGGTAGCAACGCATTGGAATTTGGCATTGGCACTAGCAGTCTTTTAATTGATGATATTCTTGGCCAGCCCGACTAGATGATGTAAAAATAAAACAAAGTGTAGGCAATGGCAGAGGCACACATTGTATCGAATGTCCTGAAGGGAATGTGGGGGCTTTTTCACTGCCCACTGGTCAAACTCCAATCCAGCCATTAATGTGATTATTATAAATGGTGCGGCAGCATGAATCTGACACAAACAATATTTCCCTAGCTATTTTTTGTGCAAAGAAATAAAGCAAGAAGTTCAACTAGAAATAATTAAAAAGTTCTAAGGTGGCACTCGCATACTCAATCCGGGAAGTAGAGTTTATCCTCTAACTCAGGTGGTTCACCCAGAAAGTAGTCAGCAAACACACTTGATTCTGACCAATCATCCTCTTCCTCCTCATGTGGTGTTTCAGGAACAGTGTAATAAGGTGGTATAAAATGGTGGTTCATTTTGATCATAGTTAATCTCTCCATGTTTTGAGGCAAGAGACTTGTCCTTCTCACTGTAACAACTGCACCTGCTGCACTGAACACACATTCAGCAGACACTTTTGCTACAGGACAAGCCAGATACTTTATTGCCAGCCTGCTGAGCTCTGCCCATTGGCAGACCTTCCCATAACAGTACACCAATGGGTTTTGATCCACATACTCCTCTTTGGAGTCATCCAGATACTCTTGAAACATCCTCTGAAGTATCATTGGTGCTGCCACTTCCTCAACCTCTTTTGCCTTTGCCTCTGCACTGGACTGAAGACCTGACACTTGAAGCCAAGCCAATGCAGAGGTTGGGTGGGGTTCTTCGGATGCTGTTGCTGGTGTTCGTGTTGGTGGTGTTGGCTGCTGTGAGACAAGACTGCCCTGTCTGGAAGTTGAAGGTGGCACCCAAGAGCTGCAGAGTGGGAGTCTAAGTTCCACCTGTTCTTCTTCCTGTTCTCCAGCTTGCTTAACAATCCACCTCTTGATTTTTATATATCCCCTTCAGAAAAAGGAATGAAAGTGGGAAGAATGTTTTTGTAATATGGATTAGGTAGGGTGGCACAGATGTACTCTTTGAACTTGATAATGACATTTTGCAGCCTTGCATTATAAGTCAAGTGATAGCTTAGGCTCTCAACCGAGGCATACACTTCTGAGTTTTCGCTCACACCTCTGAGTGCTAACCTTTCAGACACCTTCTTAAGCGGTTCCTGCAGCAGACGCAACAACGGGATAGCTTGGCCCTTTGTACTGTCCTCTTTGCTAACTTCCAGAGTGAAAACCTCAAAAGGGAGCAGCATCTATGTCAGCCATTTGACAAGGCCCAATTTGTCCGCATCCATGGTCACAGCTTTCCCATTTGCATCCCCTCCTCTTAGAATGGCATAGTCATTGATCTGTTTGTACTGCTCATACATAAGTTGCAATATATAGGTGGTCATTATAACCCTGGCGGTCTTATGACCGCCAGGGCAAAGGTGGAGGTTTCACCGCCAACAGGAGTGTCTCCACTCATACCGCCATGGCAGTCATACCCGCTGGGCCGGGGATGAGCATCTCCAACCCGACGGTCCACAGAAGACCACCAGTGGTATTAAGAGCCACTTTCCACCAGGGTTTCTGCAGCGGTAGCACCGCCACGAAAACCCTGGCAGAAAGGCTACCGGTGACAGGGAATTTTTTCCTTGTCACCGGTAGATGACTCCCCCACCCTCCCAGCAAGCACAAATCCCCCCACCTCCCTCCAAGTACAATGCCTCTTCCTTCCACCCCCCTCCAGGTACAGCGCCCACCTCCCCCACCCTCTTCCCGCATACATGCACACAGACACCCACACGCACCACACATACACTCATTCACCTACACTTACATACACGTATTCACTCAAACACATCCATACTCACATTCACCTCAGCACTCATACATGCATTTAACCACGCAAGAACACACCCATACATACACACATTCACACACCTATTCAAACATGCATACACACACCCATTCAAACAGGTATACACACATGAAGAAAAGCACCCACTCATACATGAACACACAACACCCTGCACACTCCCACCCTCCCACTCCTTTCCCCTGTCATGCGATCAACTTACCGGGTCCGGGGAGGAGGTCGTCCGGCAGGGAACAGGAAGGGGCGCTTCCACCTCCGACAGTGCCCAGCCATCAGGACACCTCCACGCCGCATTATTGCACATAATACGCATGACTACTGCTGGATTTCTGCCCAAAGTGTGGCGGAAATCCAGCAGTACCCGTAATATGGTGGGCAGAAGACCGCCAGCTCTGGCGGTGGTCATAATGACGACCATAATGGGTTGAGTTTCAACGTGTTGGCATCTTTTGTATCAGGGTTTTAACTGGTACTCTGTACCAAGCTGAACAATGCGCAACTGCTTCAGGGCTTTAAAAGAAAGGCAGAAATAAATGCAGATTCATATGCAGGTGGTCAGTATGTTGCTGACTATGTCTTTTTTTTTTTAGAAAGTCTTGCACATCCAGGTTGATGCAGTGCCCCAAACACAGGACCCTGAAATAGCCACTGTCTGTCATGGCCCTGACTATGTTATGCCATTATCTGTGGCAACAAATCCAATTCGGAGACCTATGGATCGCAGCCATTCAGCCACCTTGCTATTAAATTTGTCAAAGATGTTTGCAGCATTATGTGATTTTTCCACAGCAAACAAGGCCATTGTTGCATGCCACTGAACACTCTTAGATATTTCTTTAGGGCCAAGACTTGTAGATAGCTTTTGATTCATCCCCACAAAAGAGATCCAGAGTGAAGTGATGCACATGTAATCAGTAGCCTGACAACTGGTCCACATGTCTATCGTCAGGTGGATAGTGTGAACAACACTTTGCTGCAAAGCTTGTCCAACCAATTACGGCACATCATGATGTAGTGCTGGAACAGCAACTCTGGCAAAATAAGTCCAACTTGGAACCTTTCATTTTGGGCAGATGGCTGACACAAACTCTAAGAATCCCACTCCTTCCACAAAAGAAAAAGGGAGGAGGTTCAGCACTAACACTTTTTCCAGCTTCCCATTGAACAAACGTGCCATTGGGTGGATGAGGTCCAAATGACACCCCCTGAGTAAACATGCCGTAATAGTAGCCTGGATTTTATTCTTTTGTGGGGCCACTGACGCAGGCGACTTTTGAGAGGTACGTGGTGGTAGACTCAATGTGCATTGTGGTGCAGTCACAGTATGCCGTGGTGTCTCCACCTGACTCTAAGTCTTCCTGTGCCTTTGTGAAGTCACTGAGGCAGGTAATTCTGGTGCACTGCTGGGGACAGGGCTGTTTTTTGTGAGGATGTCACCATCTTCCTCCGCACCTTCCTCCATTATTTGACCAGTTGTAGCTGATGTTTCCCACCTTTCTTCACCTTCACCACCGCAACAACGTTCAGCAATTTTTTAAGGTGCTCCTCCCACCGGATTGTGTGATGTTGTTTCATATGGGTCATCTGGCCTACAGTACCATAATGTGAACCCGGCTTACCTCAATGAGCACTCAAGTGGCAAATGGAGCACATCACAATTTTCTCCTCCTGTTTGCTAATTGTAAAGAAGTCCAAAACTAGGGAGAAGTACTTTCTTACTGGGCCACTGCCAATGCCTGAAGAAGAACTGGAGGTAGGTGGGTGTGTTGATTGCTTCTCTGCAGTGCATACTTCTACTGAGGTACTGGTTGGTGCAGGTCTCTGCTGGGGCCTTATGAATATGAGCGCTGGCAGTGTTACCTGTGCCACATCCCTTGGAGCAGGTTGGATAATAATGGCGGACTCCTCTATGCCAGCTTCAACAATGAGTGGCTCATCGTCATCATCCTCCTCACCATCAATCTTTTCAACGATTCTAAGGCTTTCTGGAACTTTTCTTTTCCCTTGCCTCTCTTGGGCATCTCCTGGACTCTGTCAGGGTCCACTCCATGTCCCTATCATTGTCATAAGAAGTGGTGCTTGTAGAAGACAATGGAGTAGTACCCTTTCATTTTCTTGCTGGAGATCAGGGAGCCATTGATTCTAAAAGAGGAGGTTCTTGCTCAGCAGGAAGCTCAGCATCCTGTCCTGCTCTAACTTTGGGAAGAACTACTATTGCTGGTTGTGGCTGCTGTCCACTTTGTTCAGTTTCCTTAAACAATTGGGTACTGCTTTGCAAAAGGGACAAATCTAACTCAGCATCACTGCTTGTCGGCGTCACCATAATTGCAGTGGCTGCATCATTGACAGACATGGGCTTAGGTTAGGGTGGTGCTGTAGATGTGGGAGTAGTGCTCCCAGGTTCCTCCACAGAGGCCGGTGTGGTAGGCACACGTCTCCCGAAAAAGGTTGCGGTCATCATGCCACTGGTGGAAAGCTGCTTCTTCTCACTGACCACTTTCTTGGGAGCAACTTTCTTTGGGGCCATCTTAACGCTCTCAGTTGGCAGTGGCACTAAGCTGCGAAAGTGGGAGAGATGGAGGACTAAATGTACAGGCATTCTCTTTGGCAGTACTGTGGGTGGTGTGACATCTGTTCTCTTGTGAACCTAAAAGCAACCAAGCCAGAAAGTCATGTAGTTAGTGAAATGTGGCATTGTTGCAGGTTGAAATAGTACAAACAAATGCAATATTAGTGGGGTTGGTTACTTAGGTAATACATATCAATTTAAATAGTTAATCAAACACTGTAAAGTCAAACCACACCACAAAAAGTAATTTCAAATCAGGCAGCACAACATGCAGATATAGCTCTTTGCTTTATCTTCATCCATTGTAAAGGATACATGTGGTAGTCAGAGGGAGGTGCACGGGTAAACTGAATAATCCTTAAAAAACCTATGATGGCAAGGTGGTCCAGGGGAAATTGAATCATTATTTAAAAAAATTATTATGCTGCTAATTTGTCGGCAGTGCACCACAGCCAGTGTGTCCAGGAGGAAATGTAATTATTATACACCTAAAGAAATTGAATACTGTAGTGGAGCTGTGCTACTTTAGTGGCTGGATGGATGGATGGATGGATAGATGGAGAAATGGATGTGGATGGATGGATGGATCAGGGCAAAATGCTGAATTACATAAAATGAAATAAAACATGTAAAAAGATTTAAAATATTTTTAAATTTTTTAAACTAAAATAAAAATTAGAACATAAAAACAGACTATGGCAAACACACACTGGCTGAATGCACAAAATGGCTGCCAGCCACATGGTAAAACAACAACACGGAGGCACTGCAAACAAAGAACACATGTAAGCCTATGTCAAAGGGGCACTGGCTGGATGGACAAAATGGCCGCCAGCCACATGGTCAAACAACAACAACAAGGAGCAAGGAGGCATGGAGAACAAAGAACATATGCAAGCCTATGGACATAGACTACACATAATGGCCCCTGGCCTGGCCACACAGCATGGAAAACAAAGACAAAGG
Organism: Pleurodeles waltl; assembly: GCF_031143425.1. NCBI lineage: Eukaryota > Metazoa > Chordata > Amphibia > Caudata > Salamandridae > Pleurodeles > Pleurodeles waltl. Next base: position 179,239,675 of record NC_090437.1, read on the forward strand.
GGGGATGATGACAAACACACACATACTGGCCATATGGAGACATGGTGGTAACACTGAAGAAAACACGAACATTAATTCAGCAATGCAAAACACGAAAATTAACTGAGCTATAAAAATATCATAACAACAGTACACATCCTCCTATGCCATCAAAAATTGCCCCACAACATATACACTTTTTGCAAAAAATGAAATGCAAACATTAGTCATCATTTTTAACTTAATCCAATGCCAACCCTGCCCTAAATTAAGTTTTAAAAACATATACCACTGAAACATTTATTTCAAGCACTGATGACTACTAATACTGGGCCTACTGGCTAGATGGCCCTTTGGAAATCTAGGCCACGTAGTAAAATAATACTGCAAATGTTACAAACATGTAGAAAAGGTGCTGAGCTGTGCAACAGTTTTCCTTTACAAAAGATGAAAAATCAATGAAATGAAAAATAAATAATAACTAAATCCATACTTACACTCCAAGCCACCCACCACTATACATTTTTTAAATCAAATTAAAGTACAAAGAAATACTGGTGCATGCCCAAGCAAGCAAATAACACCCTTATTCAATAGTTGTGGAACTTTCTTGTGCGACCTCACAAAAACAAAGGCCCTCATTAAAACCTCGGCGGTCTTTTCAAAAGACCGACGAGGCTGCAGGAGCCAGAATACCGCCAGTGCTGGTGGTAAATCTGGCTCCCTATTACGACTTTTCCTCTGGCCCAGCGAAAAAGTCACATCAACATTGCTGCCAGCTCGTAGTAGAGCCGCCGGTAATGCTGATGTGCAGCAGCACCCGTTGTGCATTTCACTGCCCAAAATTCGGGCAGTGAAATGCGTGACGGGGCTATGACTGGGGGCCCCTGCACTGCCCATGCCAAGTGCCCCCAGGGGCACCCCAAGTCCCCCTTGCCGCCAGCTTTTCCATGGCGATGTTTACCGCCGTGGCCAGGCTGGCGTCGGGGACTCATAATGCTTGCACCGCTGCCCTGGGGATTATGACCGCCAAGCAGAAGCTTGGCGGTATAGTGGAGGGGGCGGCCGTATGGCTGTGGCTATTGCGCCACGGTCATAATAGCTGGCGGAACACCGCCAGCCTGTTGGCGGTGTTGCCACCAGCTTACCGCCTGCTGCCAGCGTCATAATGAGGCCCAAAGTCCTTAAATCCAAAAGGAGACAAAAAAGTGATCCTTCCACCTCGAAGTCCATGTGAAAAGTGACCAGGAGATGGACAAAGAACTAGGAGGAGCCTGCTGGACAGGAACAGGAAGCTGGACTCTCTGGGGTACTTCTTTCCTTTTTGTAAAAAAAAGAAAAAATGCTTTGCATACTAAAAAACAACTTAAAGGGCCCATTAAGATGAAAATCCACTGAAAATTCTCTTTTTGACTAAATTTAGATATCTTGTGTGGAAAATCTACACCAGGTGCATTCATGCTCACAAGCGAGCTGTTTTGGCTGCCATCATGGCTGGAAGCTGCGTGTGTAATCTCGAAGTCTCATGTGCGCAGCTGGTAACAACGCAAGCGAATGCGAAGTCTCATGCGTGCTCCCGAGCTGCTCAAGAGTATACTGGCACTCATGAGAGAGCGTCAAAACCAAATCTTATGCGTGTAAGCTAACTCTGCTCTGCCCTGTATTGTGGAATTCGGGAACTCTGTGTTACAACGCGTAGCGCGAAGTGCCTGTATTCCACAAACTCTGCGGGTGGAGCGGAGTTCTGTGCCCGGGCCTACAAATTACTTTTTCAACAAAAAACTCTTTCCTTAACAGCTACAGCACACCACAAGGACTTTCCGCATACACCCCCAATGGATCCTGTACAATATCTTGCCCAAAAACCTTTTTGAACTTTTCTCAACCATTTTTCACAAAGAAGACCAGTTGTTTCATTGCAAAGAAGATCATGGTCATCTCTTCTTTGCAACTACTTTGAATCCGAAGATGTTTCGGGAGTTATGTACCATTATGCATTTTTACCTTCTCTATGTGATAGAGATGCTACCACATCCTTGCATCACCAAAGGGCAGTCCAGTCTAATGGAGTCTATTCAGAAACTGTCACCATGTTTGCACAGTGACCGTGCAGTTTTACACAACATGTGATATCAGCACTTCACTGCTGTGAGCCCTAAGACATTAGCTGGGTCATGTTATGTTTGTTTACTGATACAAAAAGCAAAATGCCTCCTCCATCTGTACCTGTGTAGAATTAGGGCCAAGTTGCAACCGAGTAGAGTAGCGCCACATAGGGTAATGGTGAACCTAACCTGATATGAGACCAATCCTACAGCACTGTACCTTTTATACCAAGCCTATCGGCCGCCAAAGTGAGCTAGACAGGATGCGCAGGAGGGGAACTTTGGGGAAGGACACTATTTGGCCCCAAGGCTTTCACAAGAAGAGATTCTTAGAGGCAGCTAAACCACCTAGCCAATGCCCAAACACATCCGCTTCGGCTTCCATCTGCGGACCTAGGGTGGTCCTTAGTGTGTCTGGGGCTGTTTTCATCAATAACAAATGGACCTCAGACATGGAGTTTCAGTGCAGGGCCATCCATCTCGATAATATGAAGGGAAATGGGTCTTGTAGGGGGAGGGTTATCCAATTGCTCAAATACCCCGTGTCAGGAGATCTGGGACACTGAGATAGACAAGTACACAAGGACAGGGAAGGGGCAACCCCAGACTGTATGGAAGCTCATGATGTATTCCTTATGTTTCAGAGGCAAAGGAACCAACCCGCTGGGCATGAACGAGAATTGTCACACAATACTGGACATCCCAGATATGCAATATGGCACCTCCATGCTGATGGACATCTTTTAGCAGTGTGGCGAGTTTGCTTAACACCCAGCTCATTCCTGGAAGGCGCGGCCTCTGTTCCCTCGTCACTACCCACACCCCAACCCTGGTCACCCCTGGAGAAGATCTGTCTGAACTGTATCAACACCCACTGAGTAAGAAAACAACATTGTTGCATCAGGCTCAAAGGAGAAGAGCAGCTGACTTGTTTGGCTGGGCTCAGTAAAAGGACATTCCTGAGGAGTTCAAACTGTTTACTGATGCACAAGTATCAGCAGGAGGGTCCATACCCTTCTTTACTTTGCTGGCAAAAGCTAATTTCCGCTGTTTGCTAAAAACATGGTGGCAAATGCTTAAAATTATGAACATTATTGAGCTCGGCCTTAATGCAATAAAGGAAGAACTTAGAGCTGTCCGCTTCATGGTGATGCAACATTGGTATGTCATTGGTACGTCTTGGTCTTGATGACCGCAATGGAGGGTGGGGCGTGCAGCAAGAACGGCGCCTCTTGCTGCACTTTCGTGCCTGGCAATGACATGGACAATGGAACTTTGACAAATGCCATTCAAGCACTGTACTGAATGCGGAAAGACATGCATGTAGAGGGAGGTGTCCCTGAGCAGCAGTGGTTCTCCAACTAGTACTCCTGGCTCCTCTGGTGGCCGGTTTTTGCGCATCATTGTTGCCCGTTTTTGTTGTGTTACTGATTTTATGTGGTTTCTTACAATTGGGGGTTTCCTGCTGTACAAATACTGTCTCCAAATTGGGTAGAGCACAGGTAGTGAGGGAGGTGCAACAACAGAGAAAAGACATTGTGACTGTCATAATCTGCGCATCAGAGAGAGTAGTTGAAGATCAACTAGAGAGGAAACATTGATGTGCACGATAATAGGGTATCTTTATATATGAATGATACATTTTCATACTCAAACAAAATTGCATCACCACTGTTAGATTGCTTCATTGTGAACTCTCTGTCGACCTCAGCATGAAGGTATTTTGCCAAGCAGACTCTGCGACCCAGGCCTGAAGGTTAATAACTGACAGTTCACAGATGGGAAAACATTTAGCCGACAGCCAAACACACCCAGGACAACTTAGATTAAGATCCCACAGATAGGTAGCTACACTACATTAGTGCCAGAAGAATAAAGCACACATGGCCAAAGGGACACAGGAATTCCAAAACAACATAAAGTTGGATGCCACATATAGTACGTACACCTAGCCAATCAGGACGGAATACACACAGCACACGAGGTGACCTTGCACCTCTCCGGCCAAGCATCTGGACAAGAACTTGCTGGCCCACATTGTGTCCATGCCAGATCAAGGCCCATCTGCATTCTCTCTTTCTGGATTTTATATTCATGAATCCATGACAACTGTTCTCATTTTATACTTTTATGGTCCTTGATAATGGTATAAAATGTGCTCCATGCTGATGTACACCGAAAGACAGTCTTCAGATCCAATTCTGTAACTGCTCTCCCGGACACGTCTTGATTAAACAAACTGTTTTCTGCTCTGCCAGACACGTCTTGTCTTTTGTTTTTTTATGGTAAAATCTCATTGCAAGCAGTTTGACAGCTCAGGTAAAGGATTATTGCAGTTGTCTGCCGGATCCAGGGTTGGTGGCTGTAGATGCATTCCAGCTGAAGTGGTTGGATAGAGAGAATTATGCTTTTCCACCTTTTGTGATGTTGCAGAAAGTTTTGATGAAGGTGAGGCAGGAGAAATGTCAGTTGGCTCTGTTGACTCAGTTTTGGAGATCTCAGGCATGATTTCCGGGAGTATTGGGGCTGGCTTGTGGGATCCCTTTTATGATAGAAGCAGAAGAGGCTCTTCTTATAGGAGGAGATGGTCAGGAGCATCCTTTGGTGATGAGCAGAGTGTTGAACGTTTATTTTTGGAAGATATCAGGAGAGTTTTTGAAGGCCTTTCAAGAGGGGCTGTAGAGCTCCTCAATAAGTCATGGGTGCCTGGAACGAGGCATAAGTATAGAGAGATATTGAGAATATGGTTTTGGTTGGTGCATGGAATGGGGTTTGCACCCCATTGAGGCAAATGTGATAGAAATTATATTTTTTTCAGAACTATTTGAGAGAGGATTACATTACAGAACGATAAACTGTTACAGATCTGCAATTGCAATGGGTCATGCACTGAAGGGTGGAAAGTCTGTAGGAAGGGATGTTTTGGTTTGCAGAGTGATGAAGGGTATGAGGCTGAAGAGGCCTATAGTGCTAGGTATAAGGTGTGATGGGATATAGGTTTGGTTTTGAATTTGTTTTGTTGTAGTTGGACTCTCGCTCCTAGGTGAGTCTGCTGGTTTCTGGATGACAGCACTTTTGTTTGTGGGCGACTAGGCCAATGCTACAACAAGTCACAACTGTCGACCCAACTCTCCTGGCTCACAAGCAGTACCTCACCAAAAACCCAAACAGTAAAAGGTGATTTCTGGCAGCCTTACGCATGGACGCTAGAATGCGACATCTCAGGGGAGTCGTGGTGGAATGGAAGTTACCCTTTTCTCATGTTAACAATAAGTCTCATACACACACAGGCAATGAAGGAGATGCAAGACATTTTTAAATATATTTATAATAAGACTGCACTCTACAGTAAAATGCATGAGCTAAAATGATTAGGATAACACATTATAAAAGAAATATTATTGTGAAGATGACAGTCGTGAATACAAAGACCCCCATAATCTTGCACTAAGCATGAAATGTAAAATCCCTAGCATGGAGAACCTAATCTCTAACCTAAAGAGAGCTATGTGTGATCAACCTAATCGGCCAGTACTATGTCCATGAGAAGAGCCCCCAAACCCTCCTTACCTTAGAATGAGGTCTCTAGATCAGACTCTGTGGTGACATGAAGGCTGGGTCTGCATCAAGGTTACGTGCAGCATAGATGGCGTTGATGGCATCTGGTAGGAATCCCTCTGATAACCCTGTCTGTGTGAGGTGTATTTATACAGACCATGTAGGACCCCTGATGCAGGTATGTTCCAAAACAATAGATAAGAAGGCATAATTGTGGCTGCTATTATGTCAGCAATCCCCAACAAGTGTACATTATGTTCCTGTCACCCATAAGTGAGAAGGGGACATGAAGTGCCTACCTACGTACATCACTTGATTATGACTCTGATAGTGACGCATTCACAGAGTGGCACTTATAGCATAAATCAAAACATTGCTATAACGCTAAACAAAGGCAGCCATCTTAAAAGAAGTAATAAAATAAATAGGCTAAGATAGAGCAGGCTAGGTATAAAAGTCACTAGGTGACGGGTCACAGGCCTGCAAGCCAGAAGGCTAAACATGTCAAAATCTTATTAAAAACTAACTAAAAACATACAAAGAGACAAAGAATGTTGATCATGACAAGCACAGCAAGCCAAAGTTAAACTTATGTAAGAAAGCTTATTTGGCATACATTTTTTAAAACTTTTAGTAAGGCCAATGGTCAAAATATTAAACAATAATCGTTATCTTGAAGAATGTTTCCAAAGTCATCAAAAGGGAGTGCATCCAGGAATGACTCCACATCGTCAGATGTCAGATTGATGACAGGATTTGTAGGTGGATCCAGAGAGCAGAAGTGCACAGAAGCCTCAAGCGCAGGATCACCTGTGAAGGCAGAACCATCCAAAGTGCCTGAAGGAGCCAAATAATTGACAAGGGGTGGCTCATAGGAGGCTTCGGGAATCAGCCTCAGTCTGGCACGACCATGAATGAACCCCTCATCTGGAACATTAGCAGTTCTCTGTACACAGGAGGCACTGGCGGACCAGCAAGACACACTTATGGTAGACACTCGAAGAGGCACCAGGTGCAATGAAAGACAGGTTCCACGCTCCCTAGTACTGGTTGGAATGACAATGACTAATCATGCTCCAATTTCTCCAGCAACGGAGCACCAAAGAACTGCACCATGTGATCGGGGCACAGCTGGGCTGGAGGTAGTAGCTCTATCACCCTGCTTAGCTGAGAAGGCACAACCGCTGCGTATTAGGAACAGCAGCAATATCCCGCCAATCAGCGCCGAAGTCACCGGTAAGCTGTCAAACACACTTGAGAAGAGTGAATGGATACCCAATGGAATGACTCCAAAGACAGTCTGGAAGATGGTAACAAATCCAGACCTTAAAGAGGTAACTGGATATTGAGTTTGAGGGCCCACTTAGGTAATATTGTAAGAATAGTCCTGCATAATGCAAGTTTTATCCACAAATCAAAACATCCTTTAGTCCATAGGTTGTGATTCTGGTATATTTATTGATTGATTCAGTGGTGTACAATCTTTAAGGCTTGACAGTTGCACACTGAACACAGCCAACGCGTGTTTCGCCCTCTGGGGTGTGTTCACCTAGGGCTTTCTCAAGGCTGCAAGTGATCAAGAATAGACTAGTCAGATATTGAGGTGAACTATCCAGATATAAATAAGCTAGGGTCATGTGAGAAACATGATGGGCTCTCACCAGTCACTGCAAAAAATTCCCCAAAATACCATGACAGAAGTGAGGGTGATATATGGAAAAAACATGCAAAAAGTGCATCTTGCGAACCCGATTTTGAGTAGCTTGTTTAGAATAAGCAGTTAAGGGAGAAGTAAGCAGTGGTTTGTGTGTTAGCTCCCTATAGTTCACGTTCTATAAGTCATGAAAATATGAAACAAGCGCAAAGTTAAATCTATACTCAAAGAATATAGCCTTGCGGGTATTAGAACGGTCAGTGGATTCGTATATTTAATAGGCATTGTATCTCAGCTGATGATCTTGCTATCTGGGGAGCATACGTCTCTCTGGCCGATGTTAACAACACTTGGTTTGGGAACAGTAGTGCCTTTAGTCTGCTCAGCTTGTCATAATTTACATTAGTAGTATTAATGTGAGGCCACGTTTGTGCTACTTTTATCTCTGTGTGGGGGGAATAGAACATGTCCACAACAAGTTACAATCTGTGAGACTGAAATTGCCTGAGCAATTCCTGGTCTCATACCACACCAGTTCTGCTCATTGAGGACCACATAACTTCCATTCAAAAGTATATAAAATGCTGGACGAATCAAAGGAATGGGAGTACCCTTCAGTAAGCATGCCAGGCTCGTGACCCCTGCATTGTAAAGGCCGTGAAGTGACACCTGTTTCCAAATCAATGAATGACTAACAGTAGTCTCACATTCGCTACTGCTAAAAAAGACCTCTGTTTCTCCATTCAGACATTTGAACTTGAAAGGCAACTCCCACTCTTCCTTAATAAAGCTATCTCCTAGCTGCCTATATGTGCCTACAGCAAAATGTTTCAAACATTTTGTGAAACAAAAGGTGGAAATTGGCAGATTTATAATGCCATGTATAAGCCATGCTGTTGAGGGGCTTTCTCCTCTGTGAAAGGCAGCTTTTATAACTTTTCTATATTAAGCATGGTGTAACTCACTTCCTTCTTAGCCATTTCCTGTTGCTCCCTTGACAAATTAAAAGCAGAGAACAAGTCACTTCTGTTAGTGTTTTTCCAATAGAAGCTGCAATGTTTCAGAGTCTGTAATGTCAAACCCAACTGCATGATGGAACACAGCTGACATTGTCCATGTTGTACAAAGGACATGTCGTTCTGAATGATGTCAATTGCAGAAGACACTAGGGCCCTCATTATAACATTGGGGGGTAAAAACCGCCTACCGCCTCGGCGCCGGCTGCCAAAAGACCGTCACCGTGGCTACCAGCCGTCCGGCATATTATGACCACAGATGGATGTCCACCAGAAGGATGGCGGAAATCCGGCTGTGGCCATGCTGGCGGATGGCGGTAAGGTGGAGTTGCTGCCAGCAGCAGCGCCACACCAGTAGACCGCCGCCAGCCGTATTATGACCCATAATACGGCCTGGCGGTTTTCTGCTGGCGGACGCTGTTGCTGGCAGCAGCACCTTGTCCCGTCTCCTGCCGGAGGACCCCCTGGATCCAGGTAAGTGGGTGCTCCGAAATGGGATGGGGCGGGGGTGTTGTGTGTGTGCGGGTGTGTGTGTGTATGTCTGTGCCTATGTGTCTGCAGGTGTGTGTTGCGTGTTGTATGTGTGTGTAGGTTTGGGGGCGTGAGTGCGTGTATGTTGAGTTGTGTGAATGCGTGTCTGCGTGTTTGTATGTAAGTGTGTGTGGATGTGTGTGTGAACGGATGAATGCATGCATGGATGAATGTGGGAATGGGTGTGTGTATGCGTGTGTGAAGGGAGGGGCGTGTATGAAGGGGGAGACTGGAGAGGAAGTGAGGGGAACCTGTGGAGGGCGAGGGGGGTGGGGAAGACCCCTATCAGTGACAAGGAAGGGATTCCCTGTCACTAATAGTGCTTACTGCCATGGTTTTCGTGGCAGTAAGGAAGCTACGAAAACCATGGCGGTAGGCAGGGTCATAAACACGCAGGCGGACAAGTGACGGCCACCAGGCTGGAGATTGATGTTTCCAGCCCGGCGGCGTTACCGTCTTGGCGGTCGGTGTGGTACATTGGCGGTTTGGCTACAGCCAAACCGCTAATGTCATATTATGGAGGAAAGTACCGCCAGCCTGTTGGCAGCACTTTCCTGCATTTTGCTGCTGACCGCCGGGGAAATAATGACCCCCTATGTTATTAAGGGTGTGTATTCTGTTGGACAGAGTATTCCTGCCATTATAAACAAAAGCTAAAGCCTTTTTCCATATTTTCCTTATCTATTTGCCTTAAACGTGCAGCTGCTTCCATTTGAGAAAGCTTCCATATTTTATTATATATAGCATATAGGAATCACTTGCAGCCTGGCTTTCTTGGACCTAGCAAGACATTTTTCAAGTCTATTTACTCTGATAGGAGATTAAGATGTTACTTAACTGCTGCTAAGGTGTTAGTCTTTAACCATTGTTGGCACAGTTTACCCACACTGAATATGGTAACTATACTTGAGTGTTGACCTGAGACATAGCGAGGGTCCAGCCGGCTAATCTTGAAACCCCCTGAGGAATTCAAAAAACACACCTGACATCCATTTTTGTCTGTTGGCCACAATACCCACCTGCCGAGATTTGAAAGTGTGGAATTATAGGTACCATCCTGAACCCAAGCATTCATTTCTTCCTCTGTGACATTGAGGAATGATGCCAGTTGGTTAACTTGGCAGGTGTGGGGATACTGGGCACATTCATTTCCTTTATTTTTGCTAACCCTAGTCATGATGTTTCTTGTATTGTGTCATTTAAAAATATATTCTGAACAGGAATAAGGCATGCTCTATACAAACCTTACCTTACCCAGAATTTGCCAGTCTTGTGTTCCCCATACATTGTTCACATCGATTGTGCTCTTGCAGTATTCATAACCTTTTACAACAAGTCAGGAAACAAAAGGATCTGAATAGACTGGTATGGTGTCAGTCAGCAAACTTTTTCGTATTTCAGAAGGTAGTAATTTGAAATAATATGACTCTGCACTTGTAGTGTCATGCCCAGAAAAGTATGCTCATTTGTCTAAGTATGTTTTGGGGCTCCCCACAGGTGGTGTTGAACAGTGTTCCCACTGTGTGTAATTAAATACTGATGTGTGTCTGGTTGCTCGGTGCAGATAATAATGTCTTATAACAGAACATTTCACCATAATTCGCTGAGTTCATATGTACATCATCACTTTCAAATACAGTGTAATCCTGTAGCTCAGCAAGCATTGAATTAACTGTTTTAACATCCCAGTAATCAGTAACAACACCAGGTGTAACTACATCAGTCATTGAAATTTTGAAAACATGTGGATTTTTGTATAACCTCAGTAGACCCTTATATATTAAAGGGAGCTTTATCCCATACAATCCCATCTGGAATTAGTACTGCTGAAATGTTCACAAGGGGCAAGTCTCTGTGGACCTTATTTGAGGAAAGGTATGGAATTAGAACTTCATCCACTGGCTTGAGAGAAGAGCGTTTAGGAAGATAATGACCATTAATCAAGCGAAACAGAACAGTCACAAAAGCAGTCCATAACAGAAAGGCAAGCAATGTCAGAAATATCCACAGATAATTCCATGATTACACCAAATAGTTATTTTTAAGCCATATGTATAGCTTATGTGTCTTTGAAACAGTTTCAGTTGCAGGTGCAGATGAAGTTGTAGAAAAGTGATCAATGTCAAGGAAGTAACCAGAGGCAGTCTCTGAAAACACAGGAGCCGGTACATTACTGGTGAATGGATCCACTTTGCGTGGAGGTTCATAGTAGACGGTGTTGTCATTTTGTGTTGCATTGGAGTAGAAAACATCCATATCTTGGACAGTTCTTGTCAGTGAAGTGGTAACAAGAATCACCAGAAGCTCATTCTCTGCCCTCCCCATGCTCAAGGAGGGATTTGTAGCATTGTTGTACATGCTATTGTATTCAGAAGTGTTGTTGTTTCTTCTTTGAAGTGGTATGTCCTGTTGGGTGATGAAAGGGAACTGGGGACTACCCAAGGGACCTCCGGGTCTACTGTGAAGGATCAGCCACATGATGCAATTTGATGTTGTTGACAGAGACACATTTTTCCCCTTGGAACCTGGCAGCAGTGGTAGAATATATAAACCGGTGAAGGAGGGAGAAGGAAGCTGTCTCTAAGGTTCACTCAGCTTCCTCTGTCCAAACACTAATAACCAAAAGAAGTGAACTCTCTTACTATATCATTCTAGGCCCTCCAATATCTTTCTCAACAGTCCCTCAACCAGTAATTCTGGTAGCATAATCACGTTGTCTCCATTCACTTCAGTATCCCGTTATCTAAATGAACTGAACAATATCTCAGTGAGAAGGTAAGTGAAAGAATGTGAGTTAAAATTACCTCATACCCTAAATTCCTATTTACCGCTGAGGGTAGAATACGTGGTTGAGAGTATGTAGAGAAATATCTCAGAGTGCCTGGAATGATATGGTATGAGGGTTCACTTCATTTGGTTACTAGCGGTGGTAGAATGACAGTTCTGGTGCCTTGCATTCCCAGCACTGGAACCTGTGCTCTGTAAAATGGGCCGAATTCTTTCTTCACAGCAATCTTTTTATGAACCAGATACCCAACTTTAGGATTTCAGCCTGTAGAAGTTGTTGGCAAATCCCTTATTCCTGAGGTGGCAGCACTGGTGGATGAATTATCATCACGAAATTGCTGAAGCTCCTTCATGACAGTGAGATGTTCATTTATGTCAAAAAGGTTTGTCTGATGCCACCATGCCAGGGCCATCCACATCGGGACATACATAGGTATCCAAAAGAGAACCTTGTAAGAAGTGCATCCTCCCAAGGACCATCTTGAAAGATTATTCAGTGCTCTCCTGACCTCATATAGGTCATGGGGCCAACTGCATCCTGAACCTAACAGTCTAGCTGTTAAGGGCTGCTTCATATCTTGTATCCTCCTCTCCATGACTGAATTACCCTCAGGATGGTAGGGTGAGAAATAATGGAGTTCAACACCCATCGTCTTCATGGCGTCCCTAAATGCCTTAGAGGCAAAGGCAGGGCCCTGGACTGAATGGAATGCTGCAACCGCATATCTACCAACAAAGACCAGCAGGTTTTATAACAGTTCGAGCGTCAGTCGACTGCTATGAACATACCACAGGAATCTAGAACAAGAATCAACAGCGACTAAGATATATTTGTATGCACCATCAGGATGTAAGAGACCATAGTGGTCCAGGTACATACATAGTAGTGTTCTATTGGAAACTAAGAGGGATGTCTGCGATGGGCGTTTGATGTTTGAGCCCTTTATCTGCTGGCAAATGTCACAGCAAAGGATATATTGCTTGGTCTGTTTGCAAATGCCCGTCCACCAAAAGCGTTTTATTGTAGTTGCAACACCAGCATGAGCAGAGGTGACACCCTCATGCGCTGCTATGATGAGATCTAATCTCTGATCCTTGTTGGGGATCACTTGATCTCCAACCCCAGCAATTTTTGCAAAGGCAACATTATGTGCACTGATATGGTACAAATATTTAGTAGGGTATTCTTTTGGAAGAGGCTTGCCTTCAGTTGAAGCTTTCACGGCAGCCAGAATTTCATTATCCAACCTTGTATGGGAAAGAGTCACTGCAGCAACAGAAGCTGTAGCTACTGCGGATTTGGTTGCTTCAGCAGCCAAAGTGTTACCAATAATGTGTACTCCTACACATTGGTGACCTAATGTATGGACTACATGAGTCTCTGGTAGCTTATCCTTAAGATCAGCCACCCTCCCCCATAGAGTTCTGTGTTTTGTGGTGTTCCCCTTAGAGTCTCTGTACCTGTTCAACCACCAGTGATTGAGATAATCATTGTAGGACTGAACACAATAGTACGAACCACACATGCAATCAATGTGAGCGGCGCTGGAAATGTATTTTCCAGTGCCAAGATGAGATATTTAAGTTCAGCCAGTTGTGCTGTGCAGTTCCCCAGGGTCTGCGTGTAGGTATTCTGAGGGTAGAATATACCATACTTCATCACTCCGCTCATGGCTGCGCAAGCGGCTGAGTATTGATATTTTGTACCTACTGCTGGTTGTGCTGAACCATCAGTGTAAATGACAGTGTGGTATCTGTCAAGTGGCAAGATGTTAAGAGGTGCGGGGTACTCTTGTTCGTATTGGAGAAATTCTTGTGTTTGGAGTTTTGGGTCAAAGTCAACATCAGTGGCAATCAGGGAGGTTGCCCACTGAATTCAGCATGGATGTAATGCTTTAGCGTTGGGAACTCTAGCTTGGGTGACAGCCACTAAGGCCGGTACTGGGGTAATGACAATAATGCTTTTCCCTTGGGCAAATGGTCTCTCCTTGATGACAGACATCTGTACAGCAGTCAGAATTTTTTCTATGGGTGCAAACCGTTGTTCTACATTGGAATATAAATGTGACTTATTTGCTATGGGCATCGTGTCGCCCTTATTAAAGGGGACATAGGTGAACCCAATAGCACCAACAATTATTCTGATGACCAAATTTCTATTGCTGTCACGTGTGTAAGTGTTTTGCTACTAGAATGTCTTGCTGCAGTCTTCTAAGGATACGCGTGTGTTCAACTGTCCAGTGTCTGCTTGAGAAATCTGGGTGAATTAAATCATAGAGTGGCTTGATGTATTGTGCCTAATCTGGAATGTATGTTCTTCCAAAGTTAAACAAACCAAGTAAAGACTGCAGTTTCTTGATAGTGTTTGGTGGTTGGAGCTGAGCATATTTTTCAAAAAAGTGCGAGGGCAGACTCTTGCCCTCATTTGATAGCTCGTTTCCCAGGAATAATACACTGAGAAAGGCTATTTTTGTTTTCCTATAATTGAACTTGTAGCCAAGGGCTGTAAATCCTAGAATGATCCAATCGACCCTGGCAAGAGGAATGTTGAGGTCATCATCTGTGAGACAGATGTCATCCACATAGGACAACGCCTCAGGGTCAATATCATGTAATATTGATGTTACACAGGCTGAGGACAACCCTAGGCTGTTCTTATAGCCCTGGGCAAACAAGAGAAGCATTTTTGGGAATCAAATGAGAATGCACTCAGGTCTCGACTTTCATGCGCTAAGTTTTAGCAGAAAACCCCATTGGAAATATCCAAAGTTAATTAGTATTTTTTACGCACTATGTTGTTGATGAGTGTGGTGCTGTGTGAATTTTATATTGTATATGTGCATGTAAGGTTGTTTAAGCGTCTATAACCTAAGACTATTCTATATGAATGTTCTGGTTTTGCAATGGGGAATAACTGGTTATTGACTGCAGAGACACAGAGCTCTATTTCTCCGTGGTACTCGAGCTGAGTGAGGATCTCCCTCACTGGAGCTTTTGCCTACTGTTTAATGGGATATTGGGGCTGAGGCTGGGGTGTGGACCTAATAGGCATTACATGGTAGGGGAAATATCTATTCCATTCTACGTGGTTGCGGTATAGCACGGGTGCTTGCGCTAAAGCCCAGTCAACAGCGCAGGCTTCTTTTCCCACTTCCAGAACAAGATCAGAGAAAGAAGGCAAAATGACATATTCCCCATGTGGGGGTTTGCAGACGTGTTCAGGTGGCCAGTCTCTTTAAGCCAATAGGATAGCACAATTAAGTATAAATCCCAGAAAATTACACTAATGGTGCGCTCTATGTCTCCCTCAATTTGAATATTTAAATCATAAACCCTGTCGGGTGGGAGAACGTGCCTATCCGCAGTCTCCACTGCAAGAAAGTCATTAGTTGCTGTCACATCCAGATGATCTTTCAGACTCTGGCGACATATCGTGACTTCTGTTGCGCTGTCTAGCAAGGTCACTGCCTACATCTTGTTCTTCAGCAATGTTCTCAAATTTGCTGAAATGCTTTATTGAAATTGCTGCCACCTTTTCCATGTACATGAGAAGCGCACCCAACCCTCGTTACCTTGGAATGAGGTCTCTAGATCAGACTCCGTAATGACACGAAGGCTGTGTCTCCATCAAGGCGACATGCAGCATAGATGGCGTTGATCGCATCTGGTAGGAATCCCACTGATAACCCTGTCTGTGTGAGATGTATTTATACAGACCTTGCAGGATCCCTGACGCAGATGTCATCCAAAACAATAGATAAGAAGGCATACTTGTGGCTGCAATTATGTAAACAATTCCTGATATTATGTTCCTGTCACCCATAAGTGAGAAGGTAACATGATGTGCCTACCTATGCACATCACTTGATTATGACACTGATAGTGAGACCTTCACAGAGTGGCACTAATAACATACATCAAAACATTGCTCTAACTCTAAACAAAGGCAACCATCTTAAAAACAAACAAAAAACAAATAGGCTAAGACAGAGCAGGCTATGTAGGTTAAAAGTCACTAGGTGATGGAGGAACATGCCTGCAAGACAGAAGGCTAGGCTAAGCTCTTGATTCCCATTAAAACTATGTAGAATCCACTGCAGTTTAAATCTTGGTCAGGAAATTTGATTTTGGATGTTAAAAGTTGACTATGAAGTTATCAACTCTTCCATGTTTGGTTTCATAGAAAGTGTTTTGGATGTTATGCTATCAGAGTTTTATATTAGGGTCTACATTTCTCAAGGGGTGTTTTTTTAAATAAGGTGGAGAACTAAATGTATGTTGGATTCATTTTTGTATCCAAGGTTTAAAGACATTGAGAAGTTATGTGTACAGAATTGAATGCAAGTGTATGAGTGTAAGGTTATGGAGTCTAGAAGTGAGGTAGATAAGCAAGTTTTGGATTCATATGTGGAAACGTTTAGAGCTGTGACATCTGTGACGATTGCAAGATGGTTGAAGACAGTAATGAGGTATGTAGATGTGGATAGTTTTGGAGCACATTCAATAATGGGACCTATGTATAGCAAGGTGATAGTGTCAGGTGACCGTTTGGAAGATGTTTTGAGGGCAGCTGATTGGTCTGGAGCTGGTGTGTTTGTAAGGCATTATTTTAGGCTTGTAGATCATGTTTCGAGAGCATTTTTATAAAGCTTTAATCATGCATAATGCTAGCCTCCAAACTTGTAGTGAAATAGCGATTTTACAGAGGAAATGTAGAGAGAATCGAGATTTTGTTTAAGATATGGAGGCTAGCATTATTGCGTGTTCCTCGCCATGGGAGTTATGTGAATAGGAGGTGTGTATGAAGTGTAGTATTTTTGGTTAAAAAAAGACAAGAAAGAGGGAAGAGTTGGGAGTTGGTTATAATGTTATTTGTTTTGTTGACAGAGAGTCAGTGAAGGTGCGGTATCGTCAGAGGTAACAAAGAGGAGAAGATTTTGGAATGAAAGGAGTTTCGATCATTTTTACGTTTATTTAAAAAGAGGGAGAAATTTCTAAGATGTGGATTTATATAGTGTGTTTTGTTCTAATTCTGGAATAGTTACTATGGTAATGTGAAGCAGCTGTGGGAGTGGCATGAAAAGATGTAATGTATAGTGCTAGCCTGTGTGTCTTCCAAATCTAGATTATCTGTACATTTCCTTTGTAGAATCGCTATTCCTGACCGATTGTGAGACCAACCCAGTCAGTGTTTGCCAAGATGTTTAGCATCAGATCCAGAAAGTCTATATATGTAGGCAGGTGTCTATTGACAAGGCAGCACAGTTTCTTACAACCCGATGGCAAGTCCTTTGGCCTAAGACTAATTTATGGAAGAAAATGGACATTAACGTGACATACTGCATACTATTCGCTGTGGGTGGGTGACCCTTCCATGTTCCCCCTCTGAGTGATTCAGGCTACTATTTTCAGACCCTTGAAAATATGGGAACTACATGACTATCTGATCAAGCACCTGTGCCCATTCAGATGGTAGAGGCACACTTTGCCCTCTTCCCCACACAACTTCAGCATCTATGGCAGTGGACAGACTACATTGGCTGCCCCTAACAAAGAGGATTATCTGAAGTCTCTGTGCACTGTGCACAAAGCCTTTCATGAATCAGGTCCTTTGCTCCTGCAGACTACGTTTTGGCTGTACCAACCTGTGTGGCACCTGGGCTCCTCTGATGCCCTGCTATTGTCTCAGCTGAAATCAATTTAAATTCTCGAGGTTCAGGGGCTGTGCCCTTCCCGCGTCGGCCTACCCGACTCAGAAATAATCTACTTTATCTCTTTGCTCGATCTCTGACCATACTCTGTGTAGGAAGACGATTAAAACTTGGTTGTATACTAGTTACTTTTTGCAGGCAGCTAGATGTAAGGGTTGGCCTTCCCAGCACCAGAACACCCTTTTGGGAAATAATTGTGCTTTACAGAAGGCTAAATAGAAATGATCATGTTATATTTTCATTCCCTCTGTAATCCTGGCCTTCGATTTATGTCAGCTAGTGAACTATGGGCTTAAAACACATTTTTGCAAACACTTTTAGCGGCTGAAAGGCAAAATTCAGAGTGGTGCTGTTAAGGGTAATTTTTCTGAAGTTTGTAGCTCAAGGAATCTGTGCCAGACAATTTCTTCTGAAAACAATTTCTAGGCACAGTATGTGGCAACGGTTTATCAAACTGGCAATTCAATGCCACCAATTAGAGCTGGTGTAACTGTGCCCTTCATTTTTAGAGACCTCAAGAACCAGTTTCCAGATAACACTTTCAGGGGCATATTTACAAGCCTCTAGCGCCACTGGAGTGTTACTTTTTTTACGTTCTGGTGGCGCAGTGTGCCGTCCCATATTTACAAGGCCTTGCAAAGTCACCTTGCATGGCTTTTCTTGGCCTTGTGAATATGGCCCTCTTTCATTCATGGGTGTTGCTGTGGGTGTTTTCACGCAACACCCATGGAATCAAACGTTTTCCCAGATTTACAAGGCTGGGAATGCGTCAGATTCCTGCGCCATCCTAGGGGTGGCATAAAAGTGGTGCAACAAGGAGAAATATCTTAATTTCTTCTTGTTTTTCCTCTTTCTATGTATGCTGCATTCAGCAGCACACATAGAAGGAGGAAAAAAACATTAATGATTGTTTATGTGCAGAAAGTTGTCCCTTCCTGCACATAAACAATCATCCCTGCAACACAGACACCCTTACATCATGGTGCAAGGGTTCCTGCATTGGTGCTAGGCTGCCATTGTGCGGCAGCGCTGAGGAAAGTACAGGGATGCATCGTATAGCTGTAACTACGATAAATACGAGGCATCCCTGCACTTTTCTAACGGTGCAGCCATCTTGCAGCGTTGGCTGCATCATTATTTTGTAAATATACCCCTCAGTGTTGGCTTATCACAAACAGTTGGGTTTTTAAGTAACCAGCTTAGTGAATCTCAGCAGTTCTGTGAATTTTGGCTAAGCCACCTTGAATCTAAAGATACGATTTCGGTGATACCCAAAGCTTATTTAGTCATGTCTGATGGAAAGACCAAAGATAGCCCAGTCCCAAAAAAGTCTGCTGTATCCCTAGAGAAAGCCGCTGACTTGAAGCCTCTGCAAAAACGAACTGTATGTGTTAAAGAGAGAATTAATGATTTTATAGGATGGCTATGTCTGTTTTTACTATCAAAATATGGCCAACGAATATGTGTCGTTTAGGACTGACCCTTGTTTCAATGAACCGGACATTTTCTTTCTGAACATCAATGATATTAAAGCTACAACTGAATTACTTAAATGGAGGGCAGAATCCTTAAAAAAGAGAGCAGAGCTTGAAGAAGAATATGCCAACCAGCTCAAGGTTCAATTGATACGCTTTCCCTTCCCTGCTCAGAAGGTCAAGAAGGTTTTTGTTGGACTATGTACCAGCTATGCAGCAATCATGTTAGAATCCTGTTCCAGTGCCATGAATGCTCCTGAATCAACAGGTCACAACATTACAGAATCCTCCACAGTCTCCAGGATAATGTTGGAATCAGATCTGCATGAAAACAATGAGCCTAAGCCCATTCTGAACCTCTCCCTGCTTTTCGTATTGATATGGGCGTAACTATAATTTCTGTGCCAGCTCAACATTCCGATAACAATATTGTAAGCTTTTTTGGACAGTTCAGTATGTGAGCACATACATTTATGTATGCTATTCAAGGCCGAAAAATCCACACTGTCAAACTTCTTTATTTTGGTTTCAGTGCCTCCCATTGTCCCTTACACTATGAAAAACCTTCAGTACCCCCTTGAGCCAGGAAATGCATCCATAGTCAATCCAGTGAAAACTCCAGTTGTGGCTATAAATCTTAGTGATCAAGAAAGTACTATGTCCCTTTATGACCTCAAACATTCTGAACCTTAAATGTATACATTCCATCAAGATCTATGATCTAACAGTATTCTTCAAAACATATTAATTAATATTGTGTTGAGTGTCATTTCACTGAAAACTACGGGGCATATTTATGAGAGATTTGTAGACCACTGCACCAAAACTTTTGACAACACACATGCAAGCAGTACCCCATATCTATAAGATGATGCTTTGGCCTGAATGCGTCATTTTTTAAGGTTTGCATTGGGCAAAAGCTGCACCTAAACCAGCTGCGCCACACACAAAATATAAAGTATGCAGAGTAGGCATACCCTAGCAAAATCGCACGCAAAACTAACGCAGTGATATTTATGGGTTTGGCAATGTGTGACGCATCATTTGGGTGCAGTGCCCAAAGCCTGAAATACGTAACAAAATCTGTGTGTGTAAGAAATGGCACAGTGGTTGTGGATTAAAAACCTGAACATCCAAAACCACTTTGGCAAGCTCAGCTACGCAATGGAGGTTGTGATCCTGAAGTTTGGAGTCGCAAGGAGACCGCCACCACCATGTAGGTAGAGAAGGAGGAGGGAACGTGTGTTCCAGCATCGTATCTCCCTTATCGACCTCAGGGAGGATAACATCATCAAATTCTATAGACTCAGGAGGGCTTCTATCATAGAAGTGCTCCACACGATTGGGCCAAGTCTCCTGCAACCTACTGCCAGGCCCACTAACATTCCTCCTCAGGTTAAACTGATGGCTGTGCTACACATGCTTGCTTCTGAGTCCATCCGGGTCACAACAGCCAGAGTGGCAGGAATATCACAGGCATTATTTTCTATCTTCCTACCCACTGTCTATCATCTGGATCACACCCCAGTACCTCCTCTTTCCCAGGGCCCACCAACAACAGCTGGAGACCAAACAAGGGTTCTATGCCATTGCAGAATGTCCACATGTGTTAGGAGCCATGGAATGCATACATGTGCAATTGGTTCCTCCTGCAGAAACATCACACCTATACAGGAATCGGAAGCACACTTATTCCATCAACGCTCAGGCCATCGTTGATCAGCTGGGGATGTTTAACAATGTGCTGGCCAAATATCCTGGAAGTGCGCATGATGCCTACACCTTCTGGCACAGTATCATCAACAAGTGCTTCCAGAATGGCGGATGTGGGAATGGCATACGTGTTGGTAAGTAAATATGAAGTGTGCAACATACCAACAAACATAGAAATGTATGACATAATAGCCATCTCTGTGTCTGTCGATGGAGCTAGGGACATATGTATGAGTGCTATGCCTCATACTTGCACCATGTGTTGTGGTACATGTGTGATGCAAGCTCTTACGTGAGATATTTGAGAACATACCAAGCCACTTTATGTGACTTTGAATGGCGTCCAAATTCTGGAATTATGTGACGCAGCACCAAATGCTGTGCTGCATTACTGTGTGTAAGTGAGGTGTTCTATGGGGTTTGTGTGGGGTAACCCATACAACTCCCATGGTTGATGATGCATATCATATATACCAAACATGACAAACCTGGGAATGCATAAAATAAATATGCCTTCGCAGGTGATATGTAACAAGGATAACTGACGTAAGTTGTCCAAGTCACTTCTGCTTCATATGTGTGCTGCATGTTTTGGCACACATAGATAGAGGAATATGCCTTTAAGGATTGTTTATGTGTTGGAAGGTGCACCTTCCTGCACTGAAACAATCATACTTGCAACACAGGGACACTTTCACCATGGTGCAAGGGTGTCTGTATTTATGCAAGGCAGCCCATTGTGTGCCACTGCAGGTTTGTCCTATGCAATGTAAGTATAGGCCACATTTATGTGTGAAATCAATTTAGTGTACCAATGTGAGATCCAACATTACAAAGCATACATATGTCTCAGTCATACTGACAGTCTAGGTACACACACATACATATTGACCTAGCCCCAAGGACAAACATGTTATACACCAGTAACTAACATAGAATGGAAGAGAACCAGGGCAAGGTATCACAATGTACCCAGGATCCCACTCTCAACATTCTCAAGCAACAGCAATGATGACCGAATCAAGGCATAGGAGTACAGAATCCCCTACAAGGTGGAATCATATACACACATAGTAAAGAATGAAGTATTGGGTCCTGGTGTGTAGTAGAAAGCTACTTGTATCTACATCAGTGTGTCCTACATAACAATGCCCACATTTGCCATACCTATGTGTCCATCTAAGTTTAGCATTACTTGTCAGACACCAAGCATTAGCTGAAGGCTGAAAACAAAATGAGTAACTATCCATGTCACATATTACAACTTTAAAGTAAGTGAACATATCAAAGCCATGTAGCCAAGCCACAATATTCAAATGTTTCAAAATAACATATGTATGTGTGAGTGTCAAACAGATTGGCACTGTTCAAATCTACCTAGTGCTGAATATATGATGCAAAATGTGACCACTAGTTTGTCACTTTGCGCATGTAGTGAATGCACATAACATAGAGTTGTCACAACATTCAGAAATACCTTTCACAGTAATCTACTGCCTGAACATGAAAGTCAGCATGTAGAAGTGTCCAGGACATGGACAACATTAGCATTGGCACAGATAACTGGAAGAGATATCTGCCAAACCATGGTCAATTGTATATATATATATCTATATATATATATATATATAGATATATATATATAGATATATATATATATAAAATTAAGTTCAATACTGTAAGCAATATCTATGAGTTAGTCAGTATACATAAAACACATGGACAGGTATGTCTCGGTAACACTGTGCATAATCATTAACAGGTTTTTTAGTGCTTTCATCTGACCAAGGATATGGTTGACATCTGGGGGTCATGACCCCTTTCCCCCAACCCCAGACGGAGGCAGTAAAACAGTACAGCCAGGTGCTGACCAGGACTAGGAAGGTGGTGGAAAGTGTGCTCGGTGTTCTGAAGTCCAGGTTTAGGTGCCTCGATATGTGTGGGGGAGAATAAAGCAATACATTGATTTGCAATACATGGTGTCACTTGCGATTAATGACACTTCTCTGGGCTACAGAAGCTGGCCTTGGTTGGCTCAAACAATATACCCATAGATTTGTGTTGCACATTTACAATGCTGCATTGTGTAAGTGCCACGCATATTGGTTCATACATATAACCCTGAGCAGATGTGTCTTTACCACCAAATTACATAGCGGACCTTGCCTAGCTTTGTGCACAAACACGAGGCTCCCTCACAATCACTTGCAACATTGGAATTACACCACATGGTTTTTAAAAGTCCAGTAAGTCTGCAAGCTGGGTGGCACACATTGTAGTATGGGTGAGCCAGCCTGTCTCTGTGCTTCCCTAAGTGTGTGTTGCATCTGTAACACATCATATGGAAGGATTTGTGACAGACTGAATGAATAAAGAGATTGGGCAGAATAGGGAATTCAATAACGTGGTCCATGGGCCCCGGGAGCAATCTTCACATGAACATATGACTGTGGGTAGCTTTCAGGTGAGTATCCTGGTAATGGCTGTGACAAATGATGTGTGATCAGACAGCTCCTGATTCCTGCCTTGCTGTTCTGCCATGTCGCCTGCTGTTCCCCTGGCTGGGTGAAGAGGAATGCACATTGACTCTTTGAACCCAGACTAACTCCATAGCCCATGTGCCAGTCTACCAGTCATGAAGTGATAGGGACATGAACGAATTACAAACACCCAGATTCACCACCTGGATGCTGCCCTTTGTCAAACAGACCTGCCAAGTGATGCCAACCTAGTGCACAGCTCTGCCAAGTACCACACAACACTGTGTATAGTAATGTATTTATGGCACATTTCCTGCATCACAAGTCCACCCAGGCCTACTGCAAACCACAAAAGGAAGTAATTTTGATAAATGTCTCATTACATGACAATAATTTCTTTGTTCCCCTCACAATAAAGTGTCACTCAAATTGTCACATCTAACAAGTTAATATGTCACACATAAGCCCACTATGACCACTGAAATGTGGCACATATGCAAATTTAAATTTGACTGCTCTAAATCCAGGACCAATGAAATTGCACTAAAGGTATGATTTCCTGCATTTCATATCCTTTACATTAGATCCCACACATTAGGCTATTTACGTGGATCGAAACCCATTCATCACCCCTGTTGTGCGTCACATTGTACCATTTGCGCCGGTTGCAAGCCATGCATTGACACCAATGTGTGGAAATGACTGCAGAATTGCTAATGCGCTGTACGTTCATCACACAATAGCCATTTCAGTAGTGATGCGTCATAAAAAAACACGCAATTGTCGTAAGTGGACGGGATGCACCCAGGAAGTAATGCAATGGGTGTGGGAGGCTGCAATCTAGGAAGTGTGAAGTAATTTTCGCTTTCTCTTACTCTCTGTTAGTTTGTGCTGGGTGGTGGAGGTGTTTTCCAGAATGTCTGTGCCTATAGTGATTTATTGGTCATGTCAGTGTGTGATTTCCCCCTGCCTTGTGTCTTTGGAATAACTTTTTATCTATTTAAATTTTCATTGTTTTGTGGATATATTTGTCACTGTATTGTTGGGAGTTTGTCTTTTTGGGGTTTCATCTTTTAGGGGTAGTTATAGTTATAGTTAGAAGGTGTGTTATTTTGGGTTGTAGTGTGTCTGGCAGGAACAGGGTCATCTCAGGGAAGGAGAAGAAGTTTTCTGAGGCGGATTTGGGTGGACTAATCTGGCTGATAGTCCATTACCTGCCCAGGATGCTGCCCTTTGGGGACAGGGTCAGCCAGGGATAGCCAACCAAGGACAGAAAAAGGTAGGTGGGAGTGTGTGTGCTAGCATCACCAGAAGATATTTGGCATGGACTGGACCATCGTCCAGACTAAACATCATAGGCTGACATGGTGGCATGGGAGGCTGAGCTTGCCAACCACCTTGGACTGGAGATTGGCAGATCAGTAGGTATGTACGTATGTTCTTCTGCATGTAGTGATGTAGCTGTATCAGTAATGCAAAACATAAACATGGACTGTACATCATTTGTTTATATTTTTTTTTACATTGCAACGTGCAACATGTACATAACATTCACTTAATGTAAGGAAATAAAGCTAACTGAGGAACTTTGTGTGACTCAGAGTGGCTACATTAGGCAAGCGTAAAGCAAGCACAGTGGCAATATGCCCATTGCTATACCCTGGCACAAGGGGTTGTTCAATGTTTAGTGGGTGGTAGTTTTCAACGAGAATGCATGAAATTATGAGCATTTCTTTACGTAACATACGTGAATGATCAGGGGGTGCTTCCAGATTGCCAGAGCACCACTGTGAAGGCTAAGCAGGAGCTCTATGTCCAAACTCCATTTATTTTAAATCTTCCATATGTGCTGCATTGTGTTACACATGTACACAGATTAATATGCCTTTTAAATATCTACGGGCCTGATTCACCAAGGTAAATTTTGACTTTTGGTCTAAGTTTAGACCAAAAGTCTAAGTTTATGACTTTTAGGGATTCAAAAAGGTAAGTTACGATTAGTGTCTTTATGTCTGCACTTGGGGCGGAATCTCTGCACTTGTGGCGGAGATCGGTCTCAAGTGCGGAGATTCCACTCTGGGTGCAGAAAATACATTCACGGTGCGGAGATTACACTCCGGGTGTGGAGTAAATGCACTCAGGGTGAATTTTCCACCCTGAGGGCAAACTTAAAGATACTACTCGTAACTTATCTTTGTGAATACTTAAAAGGTGTAAACTTAGACTTTTGGTCTAAACTTGGACCAAATGTTTACCTTTGTGAATCGGACCCTACATGTGCAGAACTGGGTGTTTTTCAGAGCAAATCAAAAATACAAAACCTGCTGACAAGGCATTCATCCTTGCACAAAGGTGGAATGTACAAAGATTCACCACTAGTCAGCACTCTGTACACCAGTGCCAGTAAACCCTTATGTGGCTTTCATAATGTCACATACAGTGTATGTGTTTACCCATTCACACATGCTAAGATGGGCACGTTCTGGAACCGCAATGCTACCAGTAAATGTCATAACTATCTATATTTAGCATTTTGATGTGTGTGTGAGCTATGTGAAATGTAACATTGTCAGGTGTTCTGGGAGGTATCAATCACCTACTCTCATATTGCTGTCTGGAATAAACAAGGAGGAATTTCACTGTGAATGTCGGGTGTATGTAAGTAGGCCCACAGGATCTAATCATCTGCACATTTGTGTTAATGTTCACACACTTATAGTCATGTGGCTTTTGGGACAGTAACTATCATCTGGTGCATAATCTGCGTGTGTTTAACACAAACACATTAGGTTGTACAACAAATGACAAAAACCAAAATAATTATGGCCCTCATTACAACCCTGGCAGTCGGTCTTAAAGCGGCGGTAATACCGGCAACAGGCCGGCAGAAACAAAAATGGAATCATGACCGAGGCGGAAACCGCCAACAGATACAACCACTTTAACATTTCGACCGCCACAGCGGTAGCAACAAACACTGCGGCGGTAACCGCCAACAGCCAGACGGAAGACAATGTACCACCCACCCCATTGCAACCCACCTATCCGCCAGCTTTTCTGGGGCGGTACCAACGCCATCAAAAGCACAGCGGAAACAGTACTTTGAAGGGAAACCACTCACCTCTCGACACTCAAGGAAGAACCAGGACGCCATGGAGCCCGAGTTGCAGGTCTTCCCCATGCTGGTGTTTCTGCTCATGCACCAGGAGTACCAACGGCAGCAGTGACGACCACAGTGATTACTGCACCTAACACATTGGGAAGAGGGGGAGGAAAAAGAGAGTGAGACACACACGCAACACGCAACACCCCCACCCCATCACCATACACACAAACACATGCAACATTACATATACACCCATAACCCTCTGGAATAACACAAGGACAAAAGTAATTGAGTCAAATGAGTGTTATATTAAAAATAGTTAGAAATACGTTAATAATTAAAAAACAGTATTTACAAAATATACAATATGTACAAAAGGCGGGACAATGTCCACTCAAAATGTCCGTGGCCCACTGGGTCAAAACACATAGGCCAAGCCCACACTTGACTCCTGCCTCAAAACAGAGAGAACACTGCAGGGGCATCAGGTTGAAAACTCACAGGCACCTCAGGGGGACAGGGAAGGGGGGACACCTCAGCCGGAAGATGGTACAATGCCACTGCTCCTGGAGGGGGCTCCATGCCCACAGTGATGTCCTGGGGAGTGCAAAGCCACAGTCTCTCAAGTGGGTGGTTTGCCCACTGCTTGGTCCTGGGGAGAGCCAAACCACAGTCTCTCAAGTGGGTGGTTTGCCCACTGCTTGGTCCTGGGGAGTGCAAAGCCACAATCTCTCATGTGGGTGGTTTGCTCACTGCTTGGTCATAGGGAGTGCAAGGCCACAGTCTCTCTAGTGGGTGCCGGTTTTCCACTGGTTCTGGAGGGGGCTTGGTGCCCAGTGTGCTTCATCCTGGCAAGGGTAGGGTGAGTGGATGCCTTCTTCCACTGGTTCTGGAGGGGGCTTGGGGCCTAGTGATGCGGCACTTGGGGTGTGCACGGTCACAGTCACTCACTTGGGTGTCAGATCCACACGGTTTTCTGTGGGCAGGATGCATGAGACACCATGCATGCATGACTACAGTCCATCCACCGACGGGGACGGCTGTACAGTGGTTGCAGTTCCGGTGCAGGTGGTGGTGCTGCCAGTGGTGAGGGGAGGCTCCAGCCCTTCTCCTGCAGACTCAGACGGCTGCCCACTGGAGCTGCTGCTGCTGGTAGTGGTGTTGCTGTACGCGGTGCAGGTGGCAGTGCTGGTCGCAGGGCAGCTGGCGGTGGTGGCCGTGGTTCAGGTGGTGGTGCTGGTGGCGGTGCAGGTGGCGGTGCTGCCAGTGGAGGGGGGAGGCTCCAGCCCTTCCCCTGCAGCCTCGGACGGCTGCCCACTGGGCTGCTGCTGCTGGTGGCAGAGCTGCTGTCCGCAGTGAAGGTGGCAGTGCTGGCCGCGGGGCAGCTGGCAGTGGTGCCTGCGGTGCAGGTGGCGGTGCTGGCCACAGTGCAGGTGCGGTGCAGGTGGCGGTGCTGCCAGTGGACGGGGGAGGCTCCAGCCCTTCCCCTGCAGCCTCGGACGGCTGAAGTGCCCTGCCTGGTGTTCTGTGCCCCTTCCTGCCCTTGGCAGAGGGTGGTGCCTCCTTGCCTCTACCAGCTGGAGTCTTTGCCTTGGCCTTGCTGGCTGGTTGTGCCTCCTTCTCCTTGGTGGATACTCTCCCCTTTTTGCCCTTTCCTGGTGGTGGAACCTTCATGTCCTTGGCAGGTGTTGGTGGCACACTGGCTGGGCTGACGGGTGCCTCCTTATAGCCTCTCAGAGCTCCAGAAACTACAGCGGATGTGGACTTGGTGGCTGAGGTGCTGGGCTGGGTTCTGGCCACCCTAGCCCGAGGTGAAGGACGTAGGGGGGGGGCAGGGGATAGCTCAAGGGTGGTGTGGAAAAGCTTCTTAGGGACACTGGGGCAGGGAGAGGGTGAAGGTTTGGGAATGGAGGAAGAGGGAGTGGTTGTAGGAGGTTTCAGTCTGCTGTATTTGGGTGCAGGTGCATGAGCTGGATGTTGTTGTGAGGTGGATGGCTGTTGGGTGGGTGTGTGCGTTTTTGTACTTTGGGAGAAGGGGTCACAGACACAGTGGGAGAGGACACAGGGTACGTGTGCATGGATGTGGGGGTGGTGACTGCCAGTGAGGGGCGTGTAATGATAGGCATGCTGGTGATGGAGGTAGTGGATGAGGATGTAGTGCATGCAGGTGTGAGTGGATACACTACTGGGAGGGAGGTGGACGAAGAGGAGTAGAGGGACACAGTGGATGCAGTGGATGTTGGAGTGTCTGCTTCTGGATGGTGCTTGTGTGAGTGCCTGTGGGATGATGTGTGGTGCTTGTGTTTGCCTGAGCCACTTCTGTGTGTTGATTTGGGTGAATGCTGGTCTGAAGGTGTGCTTGGGATAGGTTGGGGTTGAGGGGATTCGGACCGGGGAGAGGAAGTTGGAAAGTGGAGGCTGGAGACAGGAACAATGGCTGCCATCAGTGCAGAGGCCAGAGCCTTAAATGCTCTCTGTTGGGCCGCCACGCCAGAGTGAATGCCCTCCAGGTATGCATTTGTTTGTTGCAAATGCCTCTCGACACCCTGGATGGCATTCAGAATGGTTGACTGCCCAACAGTGAGGGATCTCAGGAGATCAATAGCCTCCTCACTCAGGGCAGCAGGGCTGACTGGGGCAGGGCCTGAGGTGCCTGGGGTGAAGGAGATGCCCACCCTCCTGGGTGAGCAGGCACAGAAAACACACTGAGGGGCTGCTGGGAGGGTGGTGCTGGTAGGGGGGTGGCGGCTGTACCTGTTGTTGGGGTAGGCACAGAGGGGTCCACCACCACTTGGGAGCTTCCATCGGAGGAGGAGTCGCTGTCTGTAGTGTCCCCTCCTGTCTCTGTCGTGGTGCTCCCCTCGCCCTCCGTCCCACTGGTGCCCTCACCATCTGTGGATTTGGCCTCCAGGCCCATGTGGGATGCAGCTCCCTCCATTGCTGGTGCCTCTGCTCCTCTGCCAGATGATGCTAATGCACACAAGGACAGGGTGACAAAACACAAAGGGGGGGAGAGACAAAAAGGGGGGGAGATAAACTTGGTCAATGCCAGCAACACCACCACCGTTGGCGTACACAACACACAGGGAGCTACCCTATGCACTAGGCCATGCACTACCAGTTACACAGCTAGACACCAGCCCATGGGGTACAATGCCTAACGCCATGAGCTGCACACCTGAAACCCACAGGACCCTGCCCAGTAGTAGGTGCCCACTAACACTATTGGGGATGGAGTGCTTCAGAGCCTGCCCAACAAGGGACCTACCCTGCCAGTTCGCCCTGGCCTAGGGGCAGCCACAGCCCACATCCCCCACCCATAACGCACGCAAAGTCATGATTCTGAATCTGTACTCACCCCTTTGTGGCTGCTGTGATACCTTCAAGCCCCCATCCAACTCCAGATAGGCCACAGCCAGGATGCGGAACTTCAGGGGGGTCAGGGTACGACGGGCACCCCTTCCTTGTTGGGAGGCCAGCCCCAGCTGGGCCTCCGCCATCTTCCTTGCCCAGCGGCACAGGTCCTCCCACCGCCGGCATACATCGCCATTAGCTCTTGGATGACATAGAGCTCAATGATAACCAACGCGTAGTTGCGCCGCGGTCATCGACCGCCGACCGCAACTGCGCACAACGCCAGCAGAATTACCTCATTTCCACTTATCTCTCCTCGGAGTTCAGGCAGCCGCCATTTCAGGGGGGCACAGGCCATGGCACCTAACTGCGTCACAGCAGACATTGGCACATCAACTGATTTTCAAATTCACATACTGTTTCTGTAAAGAAGAAATGCATTTTTATTGCAACATATGTGTGAATATGACCCTCTGCCCACCGTTTTCCACTCTAGAGTTCAACCGCTGAGGATGAATAGGAGATGGAGACATCCCCCGTGTACAGACCCATTGTGGGCCTGGCGACTATGGAGGACAGGCACTTAGGGCCTCATTCCGACCCTGGCGGTCATAGACCGCCAGGGTGGAGGCCCGAGGTAGCACCGCCAACAGGCTGGCGGTGCTACATGGGCAATTCTGACCGCGGCGGTAAAGCCGCGGTCAGAAAAGGGCGGTTTACCCCTGCCCAAGGGAATCCTCCATGGCGGCGCTGCTTGCAGCGCCGCCATGGGGATTCCGACCCCCTTCCCGCCATCCTGTTCCTGGCGGTTGTTACCGGCAGGAACAGGATGGCGGGAACGGGTGTCGTGGGGCCCCTGGGGGCCCCTGCACTGCCCATGCCACTGGCATGGGCAGTGCAGGGGCCCCTTAACAGGGCCCCATTAAGATTTTCAGTGTCTGCCTTGCAGACACTGAAAATCGCGACGGGTGCCACTGCACCCGTCGCACCCCTTCAACTCCACTGGCTCCATTCGGAGCCGGCTTCATTGTGGAAGGGGCTTTCCCGCTGGGCCGGCGGGCGGCCTTCTGGCGGTCGCCCGCCGGCCCAGCGGGAAAGTCAGAATGACCGTCGCGGTCTGTTGACCGTGGAGCGGTCTTCCGACGGGGTTACTTTGGAGGGCGGCCTCCGCCACCCGCCAAAGTCGGAATGACCCCCATAATCCTTACCTACAGACTTGATCGGGCTACAATCCAAGAACTGTGTGCCCAATTGGAGCCAGACCTAATTTCAGGTATCCGCCACCCCACAGATATCCCCCCTCTAGTGCAGGTCCTGTCAGTGCTCCATTTCCTGGCAAGTGGTTCCTTCCAAACAACAGTGGCCATGGCATCAGGGATGTCTCAGCCAATGTTCTCCAACGTGTTGACCAGAGAGTTGTCTGCCCTGCTGAAACACATGCGCAGCTACATTGCATTCCCCCAGGTGGAGGATTTGGTCACAGTGAAAGCTGACTTTTATGCCCTGGGACATATCCCCAACATCATTGGTGCCATTGATGGTACACATGTAGCATTTGTCCTCCCCCCGGAGAAATGAACAAGTGTTCAGGAATAGAAAAAGCTATCACTCTCTGAATGTGCAGATGGTGTGTTTGGCAGACTAGTACATCTCCCATGTGAATGCCAAGTATCCTTGCTCTGTGCATGACACCTTTAACTTGAGGAATAGCAGCATCCCATATGTGATGGCTAAACTCCAGAGGCACCGGGGGTGGCTAATAGGTGAGCCCAAGGTCCCCACCCAGTATATGTTGGTGTATGGGTATGGGGTTGTCCCTAATGGTGAGTGTGTGGCTAACAGGTATCCCTCGATTTTTGCAGGTGATTCTGGTTACCCCAACCTCTCATGGCTACTGACCCCAATGAGGAATGCCAGGACAAGGGCAGAGGAACGTTAGAATGAGGCACATGGGCGAACAAGGAGGATAATTGAGAGAACCTTCGGCCTCCTGAAGGCCAAGTTCAGGTGCCTCCATCTGACTGGTGGATCCCTCTACTACTCACCCAAGAAGGTGTGCCAGATCATCGTTGCATGTTGCATGTTGCATGTTGCATGTTGCACAACCTGGCCTTGAGAAGCCAGGTGCCTTTACTGCAGGAGGATGAGCCTGGAGATGGTCTTATGACAGTGGTGGAGCCTGTGTACAGTGAGGAAGAGGAGGCAGAGGATGAAGGTGTGGACAACAGAAATTCTCTCATACAGCAGTACATCCAGTGACACACAGGTAAGATACTGTAACTTCACTTTACATTGCAGTTTTCTGTTGGACATTGGACATGGCAGCATGATTTCCCTATGTCTATAGCCACTTACTGTACCCTTTCGCATCTCTATTTTCAGATCTCTGTGCCCCACTCTGGCTCCTGGTGTGTTTACTGCTGCCCACTACAGGTCATACCAAAGTATATCTAACTGTACATATGTATTGCAATGTTTACAGATTGTTGAACTAATGCATATTTCAATCAATTGACAGACTCCAGACTTGTATTTGTTCCGAGGGCGTTTATTTAAGTACTAAGAGGTTGAGGGGATGTGCAATGGGCTGGGGTGATGGTGGAGGAATGCCCAGTTAGAGTCCAGTCTCTTTGTATCACAGGTGCATTGTCTAATGGGGCATAGGAAGGGGAGCAATGGTAGTTCAAGGTGGACAGGGTAACAGAGTGGGACACAAGGGTGACAATCAGGAGAGTCTTATTTCCTGGCGCGGGTCTTGGCAATGTTCTCTGGCTTCTGCCTGGATCGCAGGGACCGTTTGAGGGGTGGTTCTCCTTCTGCAGGGGGTGGGGTGATGGTGGCCAGTTGTTCCAGTGGTGGGGCCTCCTGTCGACTAGCGCCTGCAGAGGTGGAGGGCTGTTCTTCAGTGTGGCTAATGTCAGGGGCCCGTTGGTGTGCCACTGCCTCCCTCATGGTATTGGCCATGTCAGCCAGCACCCCTGCAATGGTGACCAGGATGATGTGGATGTGTTTGAGGTCCTCCCTGATCCCCAGGTACTGTCCCTCCTGCAGCCGCTGGGTCCCCTGCAACTTGACCAGTATCTGGCCCAAGGTCTCCTGGGAATGGTGGTATGCTCCCAGGATCCCTGCAAGTGCCTTGTGGAAAGTGGGTTCCCTGGGCCTGTCCTCCCCCTGTCACACAGCAGTCCTCCCAGCTTCCCTGTTGTCCTGTGCCTCTGTCCCCTGAACTGTGTGCCCACTCCCCACTGCCACTGACCCCAGGTCCCTGATTGTCTTGGGTTTGTGGGGTTGCCTAGGGTCCCTGTAGTGGTGGACACACTGCTGATTGATGTGTCCTTGGGAAAGTGGTATGGGCCTGCTGGGTGGGTGCTGTGCTGGTGTTTCCTGAGGGGGAAGGGTCTGTGGTGGTATGGGACTGTGGCAGGGTAACCGACTGTCCAGAGGTCCCTGATGGGCCAGGTTGGTCATCGTGATCCACGCTTGCAGAGCTGCTGTCATCACTGTGGGCCTCTTCTGTGGAGGGACTGGATGTTGGTGGCACCTCCTCTCCGGTGACGTTGAGTGGGGGTCCTGTGGGGATGTAAATGCAGTGTTATTCTATCTGCATGTGCCATCTTGAGCATGGGTGTGTTTCCCTGTATGGTTCTGATTGCCCTGTCAGCTTTGCCTTGTGTGCGTGGTGATTTTGTGGGCTAGGTGATTCTCTCTAATGGGCATGCTTTGGTGATGGATGTCCATGCAGGTCTGTGATGGGTGTCCATGCATTGGTGTTCCATGCAGGGCTTGGTATTAGGATGGGTGGGTTGTGATAGAGGGGTATATGTGAGGTGGTGGAGTGATGGGGGTGAGGGTAGGGGTAGGAGTTTGTGATGGGATGCAGATAGGGTGGGGGATATATTAGTAAATAATTTACTTACCAGAGTCCAGTCCTCCTCCTACTCCTGCGAGGCCCTCAGGATGCATGATCGCCAAGACTTGCTCCTCCCATGTTGTTAGTTGTGGGGGAGGAGGTGAGGGTCCACCGCCAGTCCTCTGTATGGCTATCTGGTGTCTTGCAACCACGGAAAGCACCTTCCCCCTTATGTCATTCCACCTTTTCCTGATGTCATCCCTTGTTCTAGGGTGCAGTCCCATGGCGTTGACCCTGTCCACGACTCTCCGCCATAGCTCCATCTTCCTTGCAATGGACGTCTGCTGCACCTGTGTTCTAAATAGCTGTGGCTCCACCCGGATGATTTCCTCCACCATGACCCTTAGCTCCTCTTCTGAAAACCTGGGGTGTCTTTGGGGTGCCATGGATGTGGTGTGAGTGGTATGTGTGAGGATGTGTGGGGTAATGTGTTGTGGTGTGTGCTGTGAGGTGCGTGTATGGTGTATGGGTGGTGGTGTTCTGTGGCTCAGATTGAGTGGGTGCTCCTGGCTTGTCTCTCTCTGTAGCAATCTTTTTTTTGTTGAAAGGGTTGTGGGTAATGTGGGTGTGTGTTTTATAGTGGTGTGGGTGTGTGGCTGTGGTGTGTGTATGTGTGTCAGGTGTGTGTAGTTTGAATTGTCCAATCTGGTGTAGTTTTGTAAGTGTGTGTGTATTTTTAGCGTGGCGGTGTGTACCGCCAATGGTTTACCGCAGTTGAAAGACCACTGTGGTAATTTGTGGGTCCTGATACTGTGGGCGTATTTCTGTTGGCGTAACGGTGTAGGTTTTGGTACCGCCAGTTTATCACTGACCTTTGGGCTGGCGGACTTGTGTGGGTGTCTGTATAGTGGCGGATTTCTCTGTGTGGGCCATAATACCCGTAGCGGCTGTCAGCACGGCGGAAGGCGGCATTTACCGCCAATGTTGTAATGAGGGCATATGTGTCAACATATGTAGCAGCACAGTGAAATGTGTGTTGCTAAGCCTGCCTCTTCAGGGTTCTGCTTCATAAACCCAGAATTGTGTATGACACAGGTGCAGATGATGTGCAGTATTTCTACACAGACAGTTAGCAAGCATAAAGTCATGGAATCAGAGTCACACACTGTGATTATGCTACATATGTTCCATCAACAAGCAGCATACTTTTCTCAGACATGCTCTATACTTTTGAGCTCTCCTGCAAAACCATTTCAGTGTGACTGACCATAAACATGGTCAAATATACCAGCTGTGTTACACTTAATGTTTTTGTAGACAACATACCTGTCCCTGTAGTACTATGTCAAACTAACAGCCAAATTGTGAAAACATGTATGAGAGTGTTAGCAGGTTAGCCATCACAATCTAACCAACTTTGCATATGATAGATGCAGCACATGTTTTTGTGATGGGCCAAATACTTCATAATCAATGAATTTGACCCATGACAGCTAACAAAAGATATGACTATATGTGTGTCTGGTGGTGTGCTTGTACATTATCATAGGGACATCTAGATCTTCAATTTCTTAGCGTACCATGAGTTATAGTTGTTATAATCTTGAGTTATGGCTGTTGTAATCCAGTCTCAGGGGTACTTGAGCCTCCCTTAGAATCATGGTGCAAAGGTCCCTGCATTATCTGCAACAAAGTTCTTGAACGGATGAGTACTCCAGCATGCATACACACAGTACTGAGATAAATCTGGCACATCCATGGCTCAAGGAAATGGCGCTCTACAGTGCAAGTTTTTTGATGCAACTCTGCCGCAACACAGCATTGCATCACTTCTCATAAATATGGCCCTGTTAATCTATGAAGTGATCAATGTGAGAAAATCACTAAAGATATGTCAAAGACATTTAACAGCAATTGTAAAGACCACTTATTCACAAATTTCCTGGAAGTTACAAGTGAGACACAAGTAGTATGCTTTACATGGGTGTCTGTTTCTGTCATGCAAGTACAGCTAGTATAAGAAAGAGAAAGTATTCATCATATAGACTCCATAACCAGAAGGCCTGCCTTGCACCGCTGTGGCAAATGTACAAAAGACTTTGAAACACAAAGTTATGATTATTTATCTTCCTTAAATACTTGTGCCTTCTGTTTCTGACCAGGTCCTAGTCCCAATCACAGAAGAAACTCCTACATCCTCTTTTGTTGCCAAGCTCAGAAGAAGACCCTATTCCGCAAATCCAATGGGTATTGATTTAATGAGAAACACTGTATCAAGAAGGTTATTGCTTCAATGTCTGACACCATTCTAGGGAGCAACATGGAGACTAAGAAGACTACTCCAACTCTTGTGACTTCCTCAGTAGACAATCTGAACACCAAAAAGATATGATCACTGACTCCTGTGTTTTCCAATGGTCAGTCCAGAAACCAAGAATATAATGTCTCCAGTGACTGAAACTGTCTGTGAAGACAGCCTGTGTTCCAGTCTATTTATCAACCAGACATTGGTTGTTGAATTCAAAGACAGTAAAGCTCCAACAAAAAATGTCCTTAAGCCTTTATCAACACTACTAATGTCTGTCTTCCTGAAAAGAAACGTATCCTGGTCTTGCTCCTACTCTTGACTGTCTCACTCCTGATCTATCCTGTTATATGCAGGCTTCTTGTCTTCTGGTGTGTGTCCTTGTTGGTCTGCATATTTCCGTCCTGCTTAGTTAGGATGCAGATTTCTAGTTTTGTTTTTTTGTTGCAGCATTGATAGTTCTGTGTATCCCAGTCTTGTTCCTTACCCTGATGCCAGTCCTGCTTTCCCCCAAGCCCAGTTTCCCTTTTGGCATAGCCTGTTCTGTTCTCTGTTGTGCTGTCTTGTATTTATATTATAATCTTGATCATCATTGTTACTAATGGTGCCAGTGTGTTTCTGAGGTCTCATGCTCCTGGCACAGAGATCCACCAGGGCTCTTTTTCCATAAGACCTGCTAGGTGTCTTATTGAACTCTGTGAAATTAATCTTCTCCTTCTCTTCCAATGATATCTTTTTCACCTCACAGAGAGACAACTCCCAAGGAGCACACAAACTATAATTTATGAAGGTTTGTCTATGTTTCCCTGCTTTTACCTTCCCGTTGTTTGTACTTGTGTTATCTTCATAGTTTTCCCTGCTGAGTTCCCAGTTCCCTATTCACTGCCTATTCCAACCTCAGTGCTTGGCTTCTGTCCAGTCTCCCTCCCAGCCTTTAGGCAGACTTTTGTTTATATTGAACCCCTTTTCTGGTAAGCCTGTGTCTCTGCAGAGAGCAAGCTCCCTCGTTACTTTGCCTTGTTCTGACTTTAGTTAATGTCCCTGAGAGAATGGGCTACTAAATGATGATCCTTTTGGTTTCTATGTATATTGTGACAATGAGCCTACACTTGTGCCTCAGAGAAAGCTGGTAAAGGCAAGAGACCAGCTAAATGCGTGCACCTTGATCATGCTTAACCTCTTCTGGTCTACAACATAATCAACCTCTGCATCCTACTTGTATGGACATTGACAGTGCTGTTCTAGATTAATCTCTCCTGCAATATAAAACTCATACTTCACATGTCAATGGCCAAGATAAACTGTGGTGTGCCAAAGGGTCTGACAACATCACCAAATATTTTCATTTCTGATAATGCACACCTGCACAAATACTCAGCAGTTAAGAGATTTGCCTCTTTATGTACGCTGACAAAATGCAGCCGTAATTTAAGCAAAATAAAGGTGCCAGCAATCATAAAAGCATTGCTGTCTGCCCTCATCTACACCTATCACTGGATGAATGGTAACTTCCTCTGTCTGGATGAACCCAATCCACAGATCAGACTTGTTAGGTCAGTCTGTTTTTTATCACCTGAAACACTTTGATCCCAGCTTCCCACTAAGGCGCCCGAGGACTGAACCCTTATTACCATATGTCATAATACAAACACTGAAATTACATGTTTGTTGGATACCCGACTACAATTTTTTATAAACTTTCAGTGGACTCAGACTGCTCTCTGTCACATCATCACTGTGAGGCCAATCCACATTACCATATCCATGAAAGCCACACATTACTTGGTGACCAAATGACATACTGAATTCAACATCTACTGCAACACCAATATAACAGTGCACAACCAGGTAGCCTACTATCTCGGTAGTGTGTTCCAGCTGAACCAGCTGCCCTGACACTGCAGGCTGATACTCAAAAGCTGACTTGCTAACAACCCAACGGACAAAGGGCCAGATTTAACAGACAATGACGGTGCGCATCCCTGCGCCAAATTTGGCAGCGTCGCGCACCATCATATTTCAAAGAATACAGTGCACCCCTGTGTCTCCCCCTGTGCCGGCGCTACATTTGCTGCCGTGCACCAATGCAGCAACCCTTGCACCATAGTGCAACGATGGCTGCGTTGAGGGGGAGATTGTTTTTCTGCAGGAAGTAAATGGCGATTTCCTCTTTCTATGTGTGCTGCAGAATGCATCATGAAAAGTGACACTCTGGTGGCACTAGGGGCTCTTAAATATGCCCCTGAGTACGTCCATTTTGGTGGTAGATCCATACGTTGCCAGTGCTTCTCCATAATGAAGTGTTTTCTGCTGCATCTGTTTCTAACACCTGATCACTTATGGCTTAAACGAGCATGGAAAACCTAGCTTTCATCAAAGCTCTCTTTGAGGACGGTCTCATTTCTACTCACTTTTGTCAATGCCTTCCTCACTCAATGCATCTTCCCAGAAGGTCTCCAGACAGCCCAGATGGTCCTGGATCAGCATAGATTTTGCTGCAACCCCTTACAATCATGACTTATATATATTCATAAATCTGAAATATTATGTGTTTTAACATTCGACTAATGTAAAGTGGTACACTCGAAGACAATAATTGCATTTACTGTAGTGTTAAGAACAATGTATACTGTGTGCTTTAACCTTATTAAATGAAATGTAATCATTGAATGTAATTTCATAACCATCCTCATGTTAGCTGAGCGTATTTGCATTTGCAGCAATAACAATTTGTGTAATGTGTGTATTAATTTCATAGTTTAATATTGAGATGTACTTCTCCACCACATCTAAGCTCAGCA
This sequence comes from Pleurodeles waltl, assembly GCF_031143425.1. NCBI lineage: Eukaryota > Metazoa > Chordata > Amphibia > Caudata > Salamandridae > Pleurodeles > Pleurodeles waltl. The sequence continues at coordinate 179,278,100 of NC_090437.1, forward strand.
TTTATTTTGGTTGTAACACAAAATCCTTTTTGAATGGATTAATAGGTGCACAAGTATAACATGAAATTAAATGTGCATTAATAAATAATGTTTAACATTGACACGACTAGGCCTGAATTTCTTTAACGTGAGAAACAGTTCTTTGTTTTTAGCTAACGTGTCATTTCATTGAAGGTGTATTCACATGAAATGTTAGTTTGGAAATAGATGTGCTATTGTTTTACTAATCGAGAGTCTAGGAGAAAACCCTTGAAGGGAGAACACAAAGTGACCAAGAGTGAAATGACTGTCCCTTATTTATAAATGTTGCAAACGATGTCTAGAGGACCAAGGACAACAACATTCTCAGGACTGGTATGAGAAAAGGAGCTAATGTTGCAAGTTACACCAAGAGGCAAGAGAATACAATGGCGTTTATGATGGTGTGATTTGGAGGTGTTACTTATTTGTATTTTGTGGTATTAACTAGGGATTTCACTGATTGATTGCACAGACACTTTCCCATGGACTTTGAGAGGTATAGGCCTCTGACTTTACCTCGTGATCCCCTTGTTTCATTGAGTATGACTTAGGCTTGCACTTAACTCTCTAAGAAGACTTTTGTCTGAGCTTCTGAAATGCTGACACCTTCTTCTTTATTTTTCCATTCATTGTTACCTTATTCCTCCTCCTCACCTTTTGTCCTTGTGCCTTTTTAGATAGATGTTTCCATTTTACAACAGGTTAGAGCTCTTAGAGTTTTTCCCTTATTGCCCATATTTCGACTTAGATGATTTTAACATGCACTAATGTGAAAGAGAACTAATCAACAATTGTTTTCTGAGAACCTGATTTTGCTTCTTATAATATGTATTGCTTTGACAGAATGCCTGTTTTTTCTTATGCAAATACATCTAAATTTCTTCTGAGGATTTGGTTACCCAATTGCTATTCTGTATCTGTACAGTATGTTTTTGAAATATGTTTACATTAACCTGAGTGTTAATTTTGTTACTTTATTTCCTATTTGGATTTTCATTGTGTGGTCAAATTGATTACACTGTAAATTAATGTTGACAAATTGTTACATAACCTCCTAGATAATACTCATGCAAGGAAAACATGTTGACCTCATGACAAGAGCATACAAATGCTCCATCAGTCTCACAACTAAACAAAAATACAATAGACCCTGATGACCTTGTCAATTATCAGCACATCAATCACCTACCATTCATTGGCAAGATCATTGAAAAAAACAATCTACATTCAACTCCAAGATCACATTAATGCCAACCATCTCCTGCATGATTGTCAGTCTGGCTTCAGATCATGCTGCATGGTCACTGCTACCTTACACATTGTAGACAATACCCTCTTGACCACAGATGAAGATGACCCGGCCTTATAATATTACTGGACATCTTAGCTGTCTTCTACACAGTTGATCATTCCAACTTCAGACACATACTGGAATACTGTATAGTATTCACCTGTAATGTCCTTAAATGGTTCTCCTCCTACGTTTTTGATTCACGTCGCTGGCAGGCACGATCTTGAAAACCAGCTGCACCATTTAGAAAGCCATCACGACCAGCACCCCCACTTATCCTGCAGACTAGATCACAATCTCTGGTGGTTTTCAGCACACCTACTGCCAGGGCACCATCAGACTGCAGACTAAGTAGTGTTACAATTAAAAACAATACAGCAGTCACTTTCCATCTATTCACCAAGGATCTGGAACAACAGCCCTTCTATATGCAAGGACTGCCCCAACACAGCTCCAATTTAGGAAAGAGTTGAGGACTTATCTCTATAAAGAACACTGCATCATAATGCAGCCAAAAATGTTTTTTTTGCCACGATCCATGGCAAAATAAAAAAAAACAAGTGGTCTCCTGTGCTTCTTGTTTTTTATGCCCTGCGGTGGGCCTAATACCTGGCGGGGGTTATATATATATATATATTTGGAGCAGGGGCACACGTGGCCCCCCTCACCAGGCTGTTTTTGGCCCTGGGGACCCCATCCCCCACCCGGGGCCCAGCCTTTAAAATAAATTGGGAGGAGGCATGAGTCCCCTGTCCTGTGCTAATTTCGGCCACGGGGACCCCATCCTCGGGGCCAAGCCTTACTTATAAAAGGTGGAGGGGGCCAGATAGCCCCCGTCCTGGGCCAATTTTGGCTCCTGGAACCCATACCCCAGACATAATTAGAAAAGGGAGGGATCCATGGAGCCCCCCTGCTAGAGACTTTAATGTTCTTGTGGACCCCATTCCCCCAGGGTCAGCTCCTGGTATGTCCCGGGGTGCCCACCCATGCGATATAGTGGTGCCACTGCCCACACTGGCGTGGGCAGGGAAACCTATGTTAGCTCTCCCTAAGCAGGAGAAATTTCAAAGCTCCCACCTAGTGAGAGGAAACACTTAGGTGGTCATTACAACCCTGGCGGACGGTGTTAAAGCGGCGGTAAGACTGCCAACAGGCCGGCGGTAAATAAATTGCAATTACAACCGTGGCGGAAACTGGCAACAAAGACAGCCACGTTAACACTCAGACCCCCACGGCGGTACAAACAAACAGCGCGATGGTCACCGCCAACAGACAGGCGGGAGACAATGTACCACCCACAGTATCACAACCTACCAATCCGCCACCTTTTCCAGGGCGGATTCACCGTAGATAAAAACATGGCGGAAACAGGAATTTCGAAGGGAAAACGCTCACCTCTACACACTCCACGAGGAACGAGGACAACATGGAACCGGAACTCCAAATTCTCCCTGCGATAGTCTTCCTGCTCCTCTACCAGGAGCACGAACGCCGGCGGCGAAGACCACGGTGAGTACAGCACCTATGACATAGGGGAGGGGGGAGGCAAAAAACAGGGACACACACACGCAACACCCCCACCCTCACCCACCACAACATACACACTAATGCATATCAATACATCACAGTTACACCCCCAAACCCCCCCAGAAGAATGCAAAGACCAAAGAAAATGAGTGTAACCATCGGAATATATTAAAAACAAGTAGGCAGAAATATATATATATATATACACAATGTTCAAAATAAATACCAGGCATAGTAGTCCAGGTACTGCACAAAGAAAGTCCGTGGAACACTGGGACCACACGGTATGGAAACAAAGTGGAATTATTTTCTGAATTGGTATTGGAAGACATAGAACGGTTGTGCAATAAAAAACAAACTAGGCACTTGGAAAATTTGACAAAAAAGGAACGTTTAGCTTTGAAAAACCTGATGCTAAATAATCAGATAGTAATAAAATCTGCGGATAAGGGAGGAAACATAGTGATTCTCAACACATCTGACTATATGAAAGAAGCCTATAGACAATTGAACAACCCACATGATTACAATAAACTGACGAAAAATCCTTTAAAAGAGATGACTGCACATTTACATTTTAAATTGGATGAATGGTTTCAACAGGGACTATTGAATCGTGAAGAACATATTTATTTGAGAAAAGAAAATCCAACCTTACCGACAATTTACTTTCTACAAAAAATTCACAAATCATTAATATCACTACCAGGAAGACCAATTGTCTCGGCATGTGACTCATTATTTGAAAGATTGTCGGATTACGTTGATATTTATTTAGCTCCTATGGTTAGGACTTTAAGTTCATTTATTCAGGATTCAGGAGACTTACTAAAAATTTTGTTAGATATCGATTGGCAGGAAGATTATTTACTGGTCACAATTGATGCAGTCTCCCTTTACACATCTATCAATCATGCAGTTGGACTGAAAGCAATAGAATATTTTTTGAAACAACTGAATATTTCTGAATAAGAACATTCTAACATGTTACTATCTATGATTGATATATGTTTAAAGAATAATATTTTCATGTTTAATCACAAAAATTTTCACCAATTGTGTGGCACAGCTAAGGGCATTTCTCTTTCCCCAAATTATGCGAACCTAGTAATGGGGTGGTGGGAAAGAGAAATAGCATGGACTAGAATGAATGATCAATATGTTGAGAGAGTACTATTGTGGGTCCGCTTTATTGATGACCTTTTTATTGTCTGGAATGGGTCCAAAGCTGAATTTATGGAGTACTTCACTATCCTTAATAATAATCAGGTAGGCTTAAAATTTACATGTGAAACAAGCACAACATTGATAAATTTTTTAGATATCACTATTTATATTGAGAACAACAAAATAGAAACAACAGTATATCGAAAAGAAACAGCTTGCAATAGTGTATTACACGGTCAAAGCTTCCATCCTAAACTCTTGATGAGGAGTATACCCATGGGAGAATTTCTTAGAATGAGGCGAATCTGTTCTAATGATAAAGAGTTATCCATAAAATGTTTAGAAACTTATGAAAGGTTTAAGAATCGAGGATACAATGAAAACATATTAAAGAAAAATATGACCTTAATCAAATCAAAAAAACGAGAGGAAATTTTATTTAAGAAAAAAGAATCTAATCTGAAGGAACCAGTGAGAATGATTATGAAATACACAAAAGAAAGCGGCTGTATAAGGAACATAATTGAGAAACATTGGAAAATAATTGAAAAGGATCGGGATTTGGGGCCATTAGTGAGTTCCAAACCTCAGTTTTCATTTAGAAAGGCACCCAGTATCAGAGACTTAGTGGTGAGAAGTCACTTCACTCTTAATAAAGACTCAAATTGGTTGGAAGTGGAACAAAAAGGTTTTTTCAAGTGTAATAGCTGTAAAGCGTGTAAAATAGGTCAATCTATGAAAAATATTCTATTTGCAAATGGGCAAGTGAGGAAAATTAAATACAGAATCACTTGCAATACCAAATTTGTAATTTATATTATTGAATGCCATTGTGGTCATAAATACATTGGGAGTACCATTTGCAAACTTAAGAAAATAATATTAGAACACATGAGAGCAATAACCAATAAAGACATGACTTATGCTACAGCAAAACATATGCAGACACATACATTGAATGATTGGAGAAGTTTGAGATATTATGGAATAGATCACATTCCAGACCAGGAAAGAGGAGGTGACCGTACTAAAAAGTTACGACAGCTGGAGTCTAGGTACATAATTCAAATGCGAACGAGAATTCCGTATGGAATGAATTACGATGAGGAACTTCATGTACATTTATAAAATATATCAATTTAATATTGAAATTTTGAGAAATTTTGATGATGAATTAGCTACTGTGGTTAGTAAGCATTTCTTTATATATTGTACGATGTTCTAACACATAAGGAATAGTATGGAATAACACCTAATTTAATTTAATTTTGGGAGACTTAGATTTACATGAAAAGGTTTTGAGTATTGATTAATTGATGTGGATAATGAGTCAACATTGCATGCGACAGCAGAAGTACTAAACTTTTAATTTTTAATTTCTAAATTTCTAATGTTTAGTTTTTATTATAATTAGATTTATGTCAAAGAGTATGCAGGAAATAGATATATGTTCCTTTGCTGATTTCAGCTGATAAATGTTTTGTAGTTTAGCACTTTTCGCTTTTCCTTTCCTCTTTTGCTTAGTTAATACTACGAGTCCCAGCTTGCATTGCTTGAGTATAAATGTAATTGGCTATAAATAGAATGGGAATGGAATCATGAACTGTTTGAACTTGACAAAGACCGTAATGGTTGAAACGCGTTGTTCTTTTCTTTTTTCACAGTCAATAAATAATTGAATTACAATTTTTTCACAGTCAATAAATAATTGAATTACCATTCTTGGTGGAGTGCTCAACCGAACGTTGTTTTAGAAATATATATATATACACAATGTTCAAAATAAATACCAGGCATAGTAGTCCAGGTACTGCACAAAGAAAGTCCGTGGAACACTGGGACCACATGGTATGGGCGAGGCCCACACAAGATCCGCGACCATGACGGAGAGAACACTGCAGGGGCATCAGAGAGCAAGAAAACAGGCACCTCAGGGGGAGGGAAAGGGGGGGCACCTCAGCCGGTTGAGTGCACGATGCCAAATCCACGAGGGGGCCACATGCCCACTGTTACATCCTGGGGAGTGCAAAGCCACAGTCTCTCAAGTCTCTCCAGTGCGTGGGTTGCCCACTGTTCAATCCTGGGGAGTGCAAAGCCACAGTCTCTCAAGTCTATACAGTGGGTGGGTTGCCCACTGTTCAATCCTGGGGAGTGCAAAGCCACAGTCTCTCAAGTCTCTACAGTGGGGGGGTTGCCCACTGTTCAATCCTGGGGAGTGCAAAGCCACAGTCTCTCAAGTCTATACGGTGGGTGGTTTGCCCACTGTTCAATCCTGGGGAGTGCAAAGCCACAGTCTCTCAAGTCTATACAGTGGGTGGGTTGCCCACTGCTGCATCCTGGGGAGTGCAAAGCCACAGTCTCTCAAGTCTATACAGTGGGTGTGTTGCCCACTGTTCAATCCTGAGGAGTGCAAAGCCACAGTCTCTCAAGTGGACGACAATCTCCACTGGTTCTGGAGGGGGACTGGTGCCCAGAGTGCTTCATCCTGTTAAGGTCAGAGGTAGTGGATGGATCTCTCCACTGGTTCTGGAGGGGGACTGGTGCCCAGAGTGCTTCATCCTGTTAAGGACAGAGGTAGTGGATGGATCTCTCCACTGGTTCTGGAGGGACCTGGTGCCCAGAGTGCATCATTCACCCCGTGACGGACCCAGTTGCGTCATTGCCCCTGCCGCTCATGGACTAGCGATGCTTGAGATGGCGGTGCCCTGTGCAGCGGTGCTTGAGATGGCGGTGCCCTGTTCAGCGGTGCTTCAGATGGTGGTGCCCTGTTCAGCGGTGCTTCAGATGGTGGTCTACATTGCAGGGTCTCAGCTGCTGGTGGTCCTTCATGGCCCAACGGGCCTTTTGCTGGCGGTCCTTCATGGCCCAGCTGGGCTGGTGCTGGCGGTGGCCTCCTGGGCAGGTGGGCTGGTGCTAGCAGTGGCCTCCTGGATCTTCCCCGCAGTGCTGCTCATCCCAGACTTGACGGGTTTCTTGTGGCCCTTCCCCACCTTGGAAGGTGTCACAGCTGACTCCACACTCCCAACGGGACCCCTGGGACAGCTTTGGAGGCTGGAGTCTTCCCCCTCTCCCGCCGGGCACTGGCCAACTTCTGATGCTTCACAGGTGGGGGACTGTCTGTGCTGTGGCTCCGTGCCACACTGGCTCTCCTGGTGGCCGGTGCACTCCACATTCCGGTGACTACAGGCACCACTGGTCCCAGAGATGTTGTAGCTGAGGTGCTACTTTGGGACCTATGAGATGGACGGGGTGGGGGAGGTGTGGGAAAGAGGTCAAGGGTGGACAGGAAAAGTTTTTGGGACACACTGGGACGGGTAGCTGGAGGGGGTTTGGGAGTGGAGGAAGAGGTGGTGGCTATATGAGGTGTACGTTTGGTGACTTTGGGTGAAGGTGCATGCGCTGGAGGCTGTCGTGAGGTGAATGGCTGTTGGGTGGGTGTGTGCCTGCGTTTGTGTATCTTGGGAGGGGGCGTCACAGACACACTGGGAGAGGACACAGGGGATGTGTGAATGGTTGTGGGGGTGGTGACTGCACGTGAGTGGGGTGTGCTGGTGGGTGTGCTGGAGAGGGACGTAGTGGTTGTAGAGGTAGTGCATGCAGGTGTGAGTGTAGATGAGACTGGGAGGGAGGAGGGAGATGAGGAGGAGGGGGACACAGTGGAGGCAGTGGATGTTGGTGTGTCTGCATGTGTGTGTTGCTTGCGTGAGTGCCTGTGGGATGTGTGGTGCTTATGTTTTCCTGAGCTTCCCTTGTGTGTTGACGTGTATGCAGGCTGGTCTGATGGTATGCTTGGGATAGGCTGAGGTACAGGGGATTGGGTCGGGTGGAGGAAGTTGGAGGGGGGAGGCTAGATACGGGGACAATGGCTGCCATCAGTGCTGAGGCCAGAGTCTGAAAAGCTCGGTGAAGGGCTGCCTGACCAGAATGAATGCCCTCCAGGAATGCATTGGTTTGTTTCAACTGCCTCTCTACACCCTGGATGGCATTCAAAATGGTAGACTGCCCAACAGTGAGGGACCTGAGGAGGTCAATGGCCTCCTCACTGAGGGCAGCAGGGGTGACTGGGGCAGGGCCTGAGGTGCCTGGGGTGAAGGTGATGCCCACCCTCCTGGGTGAGCGGGTACGGGGCAAAGGCTGAAGGGCTGCTGGGAGGGCGGTGCTGGTAGGGGGGTGGCGGCTGTACCTGTAGATGCGGGGGTACAGATGTTGCCACCACCACAAGGGAGCTCCCATCAGAGGAGGAGTCGCTGTCGCTGGTCTCAGCTCCTGTCCCCGCCATGGAGCTCCCCTCGCCCTCCGTCCCACTGGTGAATTCAGACTCCGTAGTGTCACCCTCCAGGCCCATGTGGGATGCAGCTCCCTCGTGCTCCGGTGCCACTGCTCCTCCGCCTGATGATGCTAATGCACACAAGAACAGGGAGACCACAAAAAGGGGGGGGGGGAAAACAGAAGAAAGACATGTTGAGTGCATGCATTACCGCTACCGTTGGCGGACACGACAGACACAGAAGCCCCCTGCACTACGCCGCGCTCTTGGGCTCCACTATTCAATCCCTGGGAAATGGCCTACAAGGCTATGGATGACATCTGCACACATAGATGACACAGGGGCATGAATAGCTGTACTTGGCACTCTACAGAGGTGGGGTGGGGTGCCACATGGCCTGCCTTACGGAGGGGCCTTGCCTACGGAACTCGCTCTGGCCTAGGGAAACCCACAGCCCACATCCCCCACCCAGACACCTCGTAATGCGCGTAAAGTCAGCTGAATGAGAGTGTACTCACCCCCTTGTGTCTGCTGTGATGCCCTCAAGCGCCCATCCTACTCCGGGTAGGCCACCGCCAGGATCCTGAACATCAGGGGGGTCATGGTGCGACGGGCACCCCTCCCACGTTGGGAGGCCATCCCCAGCTGAGCCTCCGCCATCTTCTTGCTCCAGCGGCGAATGTCCTCCCATCTTTTACGGCAGTGGGTGCTCCGTCTGTGGTAGACCCCCAGGGTCCGGACGTCCTTGGCGATGGCACGCCAAATATCTTTTTTCTGGTGGGCGCTGACTTACATGAAATGTACAGGGGAAAAAGAGAAGTCATTACCAACTGCACCGTCAAAGTGATTGGCCCCCATCCCTACCCTTGCCATGTGGCACATGCATTCACCGTCTTTCATGCACACAGCACTCTGCCCCCTTTCTTCTTACATCCAGCCCTCTCCACACAGGCATAGCCCATACAACATGCTCCCTGTGTACTTACCTGTTTGTCTGGAGGACCGTAGAGTAGCTTGTACTGGGGGAGGACCCCATCAACGAGTTTCTCCAACTCCTCCGATGTGAAGGCAGGGGCCCTTTCCCCAGACACTCGAGCCATTGTCTCTTCCAGACCGAGGTCACAGCAGCACTTGCAGTGTAGGTCCTCTCCTGTCGAAGATCAGGTATCAAGTGATTGAAGTGATAGAAAATGGTGGTCACGTCCGCGGCGGTGCGTACCGTCACCGCCGGCGTACATCGTCATTGGCTCCTGGGACCCATAGGGTCCAATGTTAACCAATGCAGCATTCCGCTGCGGTCTTCGACCGCCTACCGCGACGGTGTACAACGCCAGTGCAGTTACGTCACATCCCATTGTCCCACTTTAGAGGTCAGGCAGACGCCATTTCAGGGGCCCACATGGCTTCATTTTCAACTGCGTCACACAGACCTAGGCCTAGACTCAACACACATACAGGCCACCTTTTTTGTATGAATGGTGTTCTGTGTAAACTGTGGGTACGTACCTCTGAGTTGGTTAACTCTGTGCTCGCTGCTGTCCTTCATAGGCACCGTCAGCTGGGACATGTGAGGAGATGGCGGCATCCTCCGGTGTACCGACCGTTGGTGGACCTGTCGACAATGGAGGAGCGACATTTGATTGTGATCTACAGGCTTGACCGTGCCACAATCCAGGAACTGTGTACCCAGTTGGAGCCAGACCTGATGTCAGCAATCCGCCATCCCACAGGAATTCCCCCTCAAGTGCAGGTGCTGTCAGTGCTCCCTTTCCTTGCAAGTGGGTCATTTCAAACAACTGTGGCCATGGCATCAGGGATGTCCCAGCAAATGTTTTCCAACGTATTGTTCAGAGTGTTGTCTGCCCTTCTGAAACACATGCGGAGCTACATCGTTTTCCCTCAGGTGGAGGATTTGCCTACAGTGAAAGGTGACTTCTATGCCCTGGGACATATCCCCAACATCATAGGTGCCACTGATGGAACACATGTGGCTTTGGTCCCCCTCCACAGGAGTGAACAGGTGTACAGAAACCGGAAGAGTTATCATTCAATGAATGTACAGATGGTATGTTTGGCAGACCAGTACATCTCCCATGTGAATGCCATGTTCCCTGGCTCAGTGCATGACGCCTACATCCTGTGGAATAGCAGCATCCCTTATGTGATGGGTCAACTCCAGAGGGACCGTGTGTGGCTATTAGGTGAGCACCTGGAAGCAAGTCATTGGGAATGGTTGTCTGTGTCTGGGGTTATCCCTACAGGTTAGTGTGTGTCTAACAGTTGTCCCTCGCCATTTGCAGGTGTCTCTGGTTACGCCAACCTGTCACGGCTACTGACCCCAGTGAGGAATCCCAGGACAAGGGCAGAGGAACGCTACAATGAGGCCCATGGGCAAACTAGGATGGTGATCGAGCGGCCCTTCGGGCTCCTGAAGGCCAGGTTCAGGTGCCTCCATATGACAGGTGGATCCCTATTCTACTCACCAAAGAAGGTGTGCCAGATCATCGTGGCCTGCTGTATGCTTCACAACTTGGCTTTGCGACGACAGGTGCCTTTTCTGCAGGAGGATGGTCCAGATGGCGGTGTTGTGGCAGCTGTGGAGCCTGTGGACAGTGAAGAAGAGGAAGCAGAGGAAGAAGACATGCACAACAGGGACTCAGTGATCCTGCAATATTTCCAGTGAGACACAGGTAAGAATACAAACCTGCCTACTACATGTACTTTAACACTACTACCTCTCTACTGTCTGTCATTTTCACCCAGTGTATGGTCACTGAGTTGTCACTTTCCCTTACGATTTCACAGATGTGGGTCCCACTGTGTCCTCATGGACTAGAGCTGTGTGACATAGGTATGTTGACATTACTATTTTAAAAGCATTTTGTCACTGTAATTGCTAATACACTATTTCGAAATCACAGACAGACTCCAGATCGTTTTGTGCTTTAGGTGTGTTTATTTAAGTGCTCAATATTGGAGGGGGTAGTGAAATGGTGAGGAGTGATGGTGGAGGAGTGTCCATGGCAGAGTCCAGTCTATTAGTCTCACAGGTGCATTGCCCATAAGGGCATAGGAAGTGGAGCTGGGGCAGTTTAAGTATGGACAGGGTGACAAAGTGGGACAGTAGGATGACAATCAGGGTGGTCTCATTTCTTGGCGGGGGTCTTGGCATCGTGCTCTGTCTTTGTCCTGGATATCAGGACCGTTTGCGGGGTGGTTCTCCCTCTGCAGGGGGTGGGGTGCTGGTCCTGTGGTGGGGCATCCTATCCACTAGCGCCGGAGGAGGTGGTGAGCAGTTCATCGTCCATGTTAGTGTCAGGGGCCCCTTGTAGTGCCACAGTGTCCCTCCTGGTGTTGAGTACTTCCTTCAGCACCCCTATGATGGTGCCCAGGGTGGAGCTGATGGTTCTGAGTTCCTCCCTGAAGCCCATATACTGTTCCTCCTGCATGCGCTGGGTCTCCTGAAACTTGGCCAGTACCGTTGCCATTGTCTCCTGGGAGTGGTGGTAGGCTCCCATGATGGAGGAGAGGGCCTCGTGGAGAGTGGGTTCCCTTGGCCTGTCCGCCACCTGTCGCACAGCAGCCCTCCCAGTTCCCCTGTGTTCCTGGGCCTCTGTCCCCTGGACCGTGTGCCCACTATCACTGCCCCCAGGTCCCTGTTGTTGTTGGGGTGGTGGGTTATCCTGGGTTCCCTGTAGTAGTGGACACACTGCTGATTGACGTGTCCTGGGGGCGGAGGTATGGGCCCGCTGGGTGGGTGCTGTGCTGGTGTTTCCAGAGGGGGGAAGGTCTGTGGTGGCCTGTGCCTGTGTGAGGGGAACCGACTGTCCCGAGGTCCCCGATTGTCCGGGCTGGTCATCTAGATCCAGTTGGACAGAGGTGCTGTCATCACTGTGGGCCTGTGTGGACCCTCCTGTCCGGTGAGGTTGGATAGGGGTTCTGCAGGGGTATAAAAGGATGTTTATTAAATCTGTGTGTGTAATGGTGTGCAATGGGTGGGTGACCGTGTACCCAAGCGCTAGCATTCCTGTGTGGGACCTTGTGGGATGATGGTTTAGGGGGGTGTATGGGTATGTGCAGTGGGCATAATTTGGTGATGGGTGTCCATGCTTTGTTGTTGCATGCAGGGCTGTGTGTTGGGATGGGTGGTTTGTGATGTTGGGACATATGTGAGGAGTTGGGGTGCTGGGGGTGAGGGGGGGTATGTGATAGCATGCAGGTAGGGTGGGGGATGTAATAGTAAAGCTTTGACTTACCAGAGTCCATTTCTCCACCTACTCCTGCGAGGCCCTCAGGATGCAGAATCTCCAAGACCTGCTCCTCCCATGTTGTTAGTTGTGGGGGAGGAGGTGGGGGTCCAACGCCAGTCCGCTGAACCGCCAGGTGGTATCTTGAGACCACGGAACGCACCTTCCCCCGTAGGTAGTTCCACCTCTTCCTGATGTCCTCCCGATTTCTTGGGTGCTGTCCCACTGCGTTGACCCTGTCCACTATTCTTCGCCATAGCTCCATCTTCCTTGCAATTGAGGTGTGCTGCACCTGTGCTCCGAATAGCTGTGGCTCTACCCGGACAATTTCCTCCACCATGACCCTGAGCTCCTCCTCCGAGAACCTGGGGTGTCTTTGCCGTGCCATAGGGTGGTGTAGGTGATGTGTGGGGTGGAGTGTGTGGTGATAAGTGTGGTGATATGTAGTGGTGTGTTGTGTGAGGTGCGTGGAAGTTGTGTGGGTGATGGTGTTGTGTGCCTGTGGATGCTAGTTTGTTGATGGTGGTGTCTCTCTCTGGCCTTCTCTCAGAGATTCTGGTCGTGGGGGGTTTGTGGGTGATGTGGGTGTGTGTTTTATATTATAATGGGTGTGTGGGAGTGGTGTGTGTATGTGTATCAGGTGTGTGTATTTTGAATTGTCCAATGTGCCTGTGTTTTGTAAATGTGTGTGTATTTTGAGCGCGGCGGTGTGTACCGCCAATGGAATACTGTGGTTGAAAGACCGCCGTGTGGATTCGTGTGTCGTGATAGTATTTCTGTTGGCGTGGCGGTGTCGGTTTTGTTTTCACCATTTTATCACTGACCTTTGGTGTGGTGGACTTGTGTGGGTGTCTGAATTTTGGCGGATTCCGAAATGTGGGTCATAATAGCTGTGGCGGAATTCCGCGGCCGCGGCGGTGTGTTGGCGGTCTTCTGCACGGCGGTAAGCGGCTTTTACCACCAATGTTGTAATGACAGCCTAAGTCTGCTCCTCACTGGTGGGAGCTTTAAAACTGCTCCTGGCAACTGGGAGAGGACTTTAGATCTGTTTCCCCTGCCCACAGGGCCCACAGGCAGGGAAACAGATCTGAAAATAGCTCCCCCCAACAAGGAGCAGCATTTTTAGGTGCTCCCTGTGGGTAGGAGCAATGGCGACTCCTGCTGGATGCGAAGAGCTGGCTGGGGCCACGGGGGCCTTCAGACTCTCCCTGTGGCCCCCAACATGGATATGGTGGGTGCCCTGGGTGGGCAAAAGGGCACCACCCTTTCTTGGCTGGGCCCTGAGGGATAGGTCCCTGGGGCCGAAATCAGCCCGGGCCAGGCAGGGGGACATGTGGCCTTCTTCCCCTTTAGTAATTGGCCCAGGGACGGGGGGTCCTTGCCCCATCCCCATTTATAAACATATTGAGCCCCCAGGGATGAGATCTCTGGGGCCTAATTTGGCACGGGGAGGGTGACTATGTGCCCCCCCCCCTTTAGAATATGTCCGGGCCAGGAGAGATGTAATCCCTGGGGCCCTAATCAACCTGGGGAGGAGGGCTGCATGCCCCCTACCCCATAAATATAGTAGTAGGCCCTGTGGAATGTAGTCCCTGGGGCCAAAAATTTCACAGGGAGGGGGCACGTAGCCCCTCCCCTAAAAAACTGCACAAGCGCTGGGAGATGTGGTCACCTGGGCCAAAATAGGCCTAGGGAAGGGGACACATGCCCCCCCCTCACTTACAAAATGTGCCTGACCCGGGGTGATGGGGTCCCCTGGTATGAAATCAGCCTAGGGAGGGGCGACACATGCTTCCCTTCCACTGAGATATACTGCCGGGCCCTGGGGGACGGGGTCCCTGGGGCCAAAAGTGGCCTGTGGAGGGGGGCCACATGCCACCCTCCTCCTATAAAAATTGACTGGGCCCCAGGGATGGGGTCTCTGGGGCCAATGTTGGCCTGGGGAGTGGGGCTGCATGCCCCCTCTCTAAGTAAAATATGTTGGGGGATGGGGTCCGCCGGGGCGAAATTGGTGGTCTTGGGAGGCAGTTGTGTTCCCTCCTCCCCCTTTAGAATATTGCTGGACCCTGGGTGATAGAATCCCTGGGCTCGATATGGGGAGGGGGCTGCATGCCCACCTAAATATTGTAGTGGGTCTTGGAGGATCGGGTTCCTGGGGCAAAACATGGCCCAGGGAGGGGTCCATGTAACCTCATCCCCTAAAAAAATGCACTGGGCCCCGGAAGATTGTATCCCCGGGGACCAAATTGGCCCAGGTAGGGGGATATATGCCCTCTCCCACACAAAATGTGCTAGGCCCTACGGGGATGGGGACCCCGGCTGAATTCAGCCTGGGGAGGGGGGCTGTGCGCCCCCCCTCAAATACCCTCCTGGGCCCCAGGGAATGGGGTCCCTTCGACCAAAAGTGGCCCCAGGAGGGAGGCTACTTGCCACCTTTCCTGTCAAAAATGTGCTGGGCCCTGGGAGAAGGGGTCCTTGGGACCAAATGTGGCCTGGAGAGGGGTCCCTTGGGTTGGCTGACTTTGGGGGGGTGGCCACAGTCCAGGTCCTGCGGCTAGCCCTGAGGCCCAAAGGCCATGCATGCCGTGGGGTTGGCCGAAGGCTGTGCTGTTGGATTAATGTATGGTAATTAAATATAAACATTAAAAGAACCCTAGAAATTCACTGAAAAAAAACAAAGGTTACAGGGACGTTATAGTTAGGAAATAGTGTTAAAAATCATAGAAATTAACTGGAAAAAAACAAAGGTTACAGAGATGTTCTAATTAGGAAATAGAATTTTTTTTAAACTGAGAAATTCACTAAAAACGAAGGTTACATGGACGTTATAGTTAGGTCCAGATTTTTGACACACAAAACCACAGAAATTTAGCAGTTCTAGTTAGGGGTATCTCAAGTAACTAAAATTCATGCCCTAAGATAACAATTATAGGGTAGTGAAAGAGACGGAGATCGAATCATAAGTAGGCATCTTTGGGATTCAGCAACTCCGATAATTGGCAGCCCTGGTGGTGGAAAATTCTGGGCCCATGCATGTACTTTTTTTTTTTTCCCAATTCTGCAGTGCCCACCCGTGAACCTTGTACCTGTCTGAACCTCTTATACTGCCTTTGTTTTTTCACTACTTTTAACTGGTGGAGTCTTCTAGTAACTTTGAAGCATAAGTTCAGCTGCCCAGGCCCTTCATTAAAGTTGAGGTGGGTGAAATATTCTTTTCCACCCACAGAACTGATGGAATATTGATAACTCTGAGTTACTCTTGTAACGTGGAGTTCCGTCCAAATTCTGTCAATCGCTGTGTGGGGGAATTGTTTCTCACACATGGCTCCAGAACGGTAAGTTAGCAAATGTGTGCAAGACGTAGCATCCCCTAACATAATTTCCAGTAGCTTGGAGGACGTCCAGTGTAATTTTTCTATTGCAGGCGGTCACGTTTGCAGTCAGAAGGCTGCCTGTCCAGTAGAAAAACTACTTGAGCAGCAGCAAAATCAACTTGAGTAGCTGCTCCGTCTGGCATGCTGTGTGGTGCCGGGCATGCTGATTTTTCAGTGCAGAGCACTCTCCCGGCGCTAAATCACAGTACAAGCAGTGCAACGTGCCTATTGTCATCGATTGGCACAACACCACAAAAATCATTCTTGACAGCTGGTGAGGGATTCCCAGGTGGTGGTCTGCAGCCATTTTGCGATAGAGAAGCCTCAGGAAATCCAAATTAGTGGAGCAGGGGGAACAATGGATTAGCCTCATATAAAAAGACTTTTTACTAATGTTTTTAAAAAGAACTTCCTCTTTTTTGTGTTTTTTATCCTTAATACTAGGTTGTTGCAAGGATCTCCCTATGCTGCATACCTAGAGCTAAGTTGGTTCCACTTAGGGCCTCTCTTAACTCTGCGGCCAGGCTCATCACAGGATCTAAAAGTAGCAATCACATCTCTCTTGATTTTAAATCTATTAACTGATTCCCATATGAGGCAAGAATACAGTTGAAAGTTGCCTGAAAGATACATAACACCCTTCATTTAAACACTCTAATGTACCTCACACAAAACTGGAGTTATCTGGTGGCTGTAGATCCTCCAGAAGCACCAGCATCTTATTGCTAAAACCAAAGAAATTCTACTAAAAGATAGCTTACAACCACGCATTTTCGGGTATTGCCCAGAGAATTTGGGACTCCCTGCCTCCTGAACTCAGACTGAACCCCTCAATTAAAAAAAGAAGTCTGATTGCTTTTGATGAACACATTTCTGCTGTAGACCCACGAATTCTACCCTATGGCCATGATATGACACAATGTATACACCCCTGTTTATTACTAGCTTGTTTTCATACTGTTTTTTCGATTTAACAGTTTGAACCTAGAGTTGGTCTCTTCCACATCTTGAAGCTACTACATCCTGTACATAGTACCGTCCTCCTTTACGCTGTTTGTTTGCTATATGTGTTTTTTCTTTCCTTCCCATTTGTAAAGCGTTCTGGTACCCTCAAGGGTCATGTTAGTGCTGCATAAAACATTTTAAATAAATAAGAAGCATACCTTTCGAAAGCTCAAATAGGTGTCGCGCACCATCAAACCTTCATAATAGATACCCACAGAGGAGGTTGTAAGGCATCAGTGATAAGCTTTCGAAACTGCAAACCCAGAAGCTGCCATATTTTATGTGCAAAGCATTGCTAAACTTTTCAGGAGTAACCAAGTACAAGAAAGTTCAGTTATCTATCAAGGACCTCAGAGTGTCCGACACTGTAGTCTTTTTGAGTGGGAATGGAAGTATAAAACGAAATACTTCTAACACCACTGGTAAATAATGAATTATTGAACCACCAGTTTGATCTGGATTTCAATAAAGAGATAACCCTTGTTTAAGATTCTGAGTTCACTATCTTGAATAGGAGGTGGTGAATTTGGCGTCTAAACCTATAAATGAATTCAGTATATGAGCCTATGGAGGGAAATCAGCATATAAATGCTTCAGGTCTAGCAAGGGGTATGAGAAGTAATATACAGATATCAGAACAATACAATATTGATGAATCCGGCATATGAACTAATTGAGGGGCTACTCAAGAGCCCATGTCCCTGTTATTAAAGTATGTTTATTCTGGTATATACATTTGATTTACTTTATATATTCTTAAACCAATGTAATCTTGAATGAAAGGTGAAGATTTCCTTTTTACCAATTAATCATCATGGTCAGTTTCAAATTTTTAGGTGTGGCGATAGCGAAGACATTTTGGTGTTACTAAAGTTATAGATATAACATACCAATAGCCATTGGTCACCATTCTTTGGCATTTCCCAAGGGTTAGTCGCACCAGGGAAGTTTAACGGCCTGTTCAAGTAATAATGTTTCTCTTCAATTTGCAAACATTTTATGTTTTCTTTCTAGATTTTATATGGCTCCCCGACAATAGGTTTTTTGTCCCCGCCATTAAATGTGCTAAATTTGTCCAATGCAGTTCAGTTTTTCTCTATTTACAGATCCTCGACAGCCCTTTAATATGTTTTGCTCATGTATTTTAATGATTGTAATGCTTTTTAAGGTTTTGTTTTTAACCGAATAAAGAATGAACAAATATACTGATAGGCGCTTTCAGATAGCCCTCATCACAAATTGCTCCGTTGTTGTGTCATCTGCATGTTTCCTCACCCACAATAGCATATAGAATGGCGTAGTTGGTCAACCCACTTCAGCCATTGGCCAACACCACTGTGAGGGACAGCATTCTGCTCTTTTCCAAGGGGTACATCCTTCAGTGCCAGGGACTAACATAGCTATGAATGCCTTTTGAGACCGAAAAATTTTTCACTCTTAGGCATTTTTTTACATTGGTGAGAGCTGCCAGCTTTACAAAACAAGCATTGACAAAGCCAAACGTCTGGCAGCCAACTCTGGTTGTATTGCATTTGCCAATGCTTTTTTATGTTTTGTAATGGAAGAGGGTTAAAGGTAATATTGGAAACAAAAAAGCTATATGTTTCCAAGAATTATACGCCAGTCTAAATTTAAGAAGGAGATACCATTTTAAGGGTGTCCCTTCCTGCACATAAACAATCTTTAAATAATGACAATTTGCTACTTCTATGTGTACTGCATTCTGCAGTACACATAGAAGTAACAAATCACCATTATTGATCGTTTATGTGCAGGATGAGACACCTTCCTGAATATAAACAATCATTCCCTACAATGCAGGCACCCTTGCACTATGGTGCAAGGGTGTCTGTATTAGCGTTAGGCCGCTAATTTTAGCGACAGCGCTAGGGAACACACAGAGGTGTGCCATATTGTTGTAAATACGGCACATCGCTGCATTTTTTAAATGTCGGCATGCGGAGCTGCCCAATTTGGCACAGTTCTGCACTCCGACATTTCCTCATAAATGCAGCCCTTGGTGCTTCTGTGTTATTTAGTCTAGAACACTTGGTTACATATCAGGACTTGTAGAACTCAAGGTTTTTTCACTGTTTATTTCTGTGTGTGGCAGAAGTATATGTGTCTTGATGGAAAGACTGTTAGAGGGCCAGCCCGAGCTGATGCATCTGTGATTGAAACAATTTAAATCCCTAATTTTATCCATTTCCAAAACCTACTCTACCCTCCATCAGCTCTCCGCATTCTCCACTTCCCCCCTACAACTGTTGCTGTCAACTTTCCCTAAACCTTCCTGTAGCTATACCTTACTTCCCCCTCTGCTATTAGACAGAAAACATTATTGGAGCTATAGTTAGAATTAGATTTACACACTTCTTTCTCCCCCTTCTTTATGGAATAAAATATGGCTCAAAATCTGTACAAACCTCCTATTTGCTAACAGAACTCAAACTGTATTTTTCTTTTACAACTGACTTTTGATTACTCCAGCTGCCTTACACAATTTTAATCCCAATGTCCCGTCATCCTGCTGGTCTTGTATCATCTCTGTTTCAGATATGAAACATATGTTATTTGAATGCCCTAATACCTCTCAATCCTGGTCAAAAGTTGGGACACAAAGCAATTCTATTTTTCATACACACATAACTTTTGCCATTTCAAACCTGTTTTTAGGCAGCCTTCCAGACGATTGGAATGGTTGTACTTTCAATGTGCAAATGCTAGACTTTCTAATTGCTGTTGCATTTCAACAAATAACAAAAAAGTGGAAACAAGTTATTCATATATGTTTTCAAGCATGGTGGTACAGGATTTGTTACAATCATAGATTGAACAGAACATGAATCACCCCAATGTCTCTTGCTATCAAAAGAGTCATTTGGTGGTAACCTGTAACAATCTTCTTAGATTCCTGTACTCTAACAGATATCTACATCAAACCTTAACAGAAGAGGTATTTAAATATCCTTGACTTGCCTATTTATTTATCTGAATTTTAATATCAAGTGTATTATTTTATTCGTGTATTTTATTATCAAATTTACTCTACACTGCTGTTGTGATTTTGACATTTTTATGTTGTCTTTTCTTCAATGCATAAATGCTCTTGTTTTTACCTCTCTCACTCTTCCCCCCTTTTTTCTCTCTTTGCTATTATAAGTACTTTATTATGATCAGTAGATATCTTAATGTATTTATACTGCTTGTCCAATCATATTGTAGAATATTATTACAGTTAGTTTTCTTTAAAAAAAAAAACTGTGTGTCTACGCTTAAAAAAGAGAAATAAAGCATGTTGCAGTCGTTAGTAATAAACACTACCCCGGAAACAATAGTAGTTATAAAGTAAAAGATTTTTCCTACATGAAATGAGTAGCACATTTCAATGAGGGTGAGACGGTTTAAAGTATAAAACAGTTCCCTTTTCTCAGTCCACAATCAGCAACAACAGGCATTCCAGAATGTTCCTTGGTTTGATGACGTATGCTTGGATTTTTAGACCTATTTGTGACATCATTCACCGGATGGCCACTCAGATGGATAAAATGAGCCTGCACTTTACACGTCTGCTTTCCTTATTCAGTAGTTTCTTTGCAAAAGGCGGAGGTCACTGTTAAAAAAAGCGGAAATTGCTTTCTGGCTGTGGGTAAGAAGGATCACAAGTACCTATGTGTAAAATAATTCTGAAACGGTGCCAAGTGAGTACTTCATGTCAAAGATGTGCTAGAAGGCTGCAGCCAGTTCAGCGCATTCCTGACAGCCAAGTTTTATGTCAAAACTTGTAGGATGGCTAAAATAATGAAAACCACGTGAAGTGCGAGCATAATGAAATCAGCCGAGTGCATGCTTCAGAATGCAGTAGGAGGACTGCTGCAGCGTGTCCAGCAGTGTGTTTCACGTTTGTGAAATGTTGAAAGGCTTTTTCCAGCAGGAGGCGCGTCATGGTTGTCAGAACCTGTGGGACAGAACCTGACTTTCATTTGGTAGGTCACAATAGCTTCTTCGCAGCAGGATGTCATACACGCAGAAAAGCAATGCTCCCCTCTGATGAATGGCAGATGCAACAAAATGCGTGGAAGCAAGCAGGTGTGCAGCACAGACTAACTTAACCAGTGCTTGACTGTTAAATCTTCCATAATGGTGTAATCTACTGTGTGTGTAAGTGCAACAGTTTTTGTAAATTACATTTGTGAATATAAAAAGCAAAGTTGCACTCATAAATTAAATCATTTGTTCATGTAATTGGAATAGGCCAATGCCAATGGCTTTGTGAATCAGCCTTAAGGCCTCATTAGGAATGTGGTGGTCCCACTGCGGGACCGCCAAATTCATGAGGAGGATGCCACCTCCATAGCAGTGGCATCCCCCCTGCTCTAGTACAATGTTCCAGCCAGTCTGACAGGCGGGAACATTGCAATAGAGCATTCCTGACAGTCTGACCGGCAGGAACACCTCTACGAGATAGCACTTGGCTCCCTTAAAGGAGCCGAGTGCTGTCTCGAAGCACAGAGGGGGCCGACCAGCACCATCGGAATGCACACTGTCTGCAAACAGTAAGCATTGTGATGGTGCTTGGCAGGGCCCCCCAGATGCCCCCAGCACATCCTCACTGCCAGCATTTCCATGCCAGTCATACCATTGGGACCCATGTTTCTGCCAGGTTTGTAATTGGGCGGTCTGACCGCCTGGAGTGCGGCAGTACGACTGTCAACGCGAATGTGACGGTCTTTGGACCACCACACTCATAATGAAGCCCTTAAATTGGCAGACTGCGATCAATTATACACATTTGTGACAGTGCTTTTTCTTTACTTCAGGTACCTTTTGAGTCCACATATATATGTTCTCATAGTTACAGCTGATACATGTTTTTGTAATGCAGAATATGCAAAAATGCACTGTTGAATGTTCTTGTTTCTGAAAAGTGCTTTATTGGAAAATTAATATTCCTGGAGGTTGAGGGACAAAGCACTTCAAGATGGGCCACGTTGTTCACTAGAAAATTTCATCTAGTCTTCCATTTTGGGTGCCCCTTAATATCTAGTTTTACAAGTTGTGTCTTTGAGAGATGGGGAAAAAGGGGATTATATAGAGGAGAGAAAAAGTAGGGGAAATGCCACAAAGATGGCAAAGGTAAGAGGTGAGAGTACAGAAACACAACAGATTAAATTATGAGAACTAGCACATTCCATTCAAATGAAGCTGGGCAAGAGATTAGTAACTCCATGTGTAAAAATATATGTACTAATGTAAAATATTTTTTTATGGGAAGCATTGTTCTTCAGTGTCACTAGGCTACTTTGGGTGTCAATTTTAAATTTTAAAAAATCTAGATTTGCCTCCCACAGGAATCACCTCCTATTTCTCCTCAGGCGGGACTACTTAAAAGACATATGTTGGAGAACATAGATCCAGCTAAAATGTAGCTCTCAAGGATTGTGACAATGCTCTTAAAGAATAGAGTGAAATTTAAGATATCTGAGAACACTAAAGTTTTATAGTGTCGATTTCAATATCACTTCTGAACTAGGAAATTATGAAGCTAGTAGACATTAACATTAGCTCTCCTAATAATTATTGTCTGTCAAGATCTAGAACTGTGCTGTGACAAATTTCACCCATGCAGGTTCGAATTTCGATTTTATGATAACCACCCCTCAGGAATTAGCTGGGAAAATGTTAAAATGAAGTAATAGTTAAGACTGGTAATATGACATAAATATTTATTTAAATATATAAGACCCCACTTAAAACACTAAGTACAGTTACGGTTGTGAAGTAATATAATTTCATAGTTGTCTCAGTAATAGTGTTAATGGTATACTAATACATAATCTCACAAGCTAATTTATGCCATTTGTCATGTCTCATATCCAAATACTTGGTAGGTGCCATCTGGTAAAAAAAGAGCAAAGAAAAAAAGTGCTGCCTAGGCAGACAGCTGTACTCCTCTGTCACACTGCAGAAACCAAGCAAAGGCAATAGTGATAAAGATGCTACTGTACTGAGGAACGTTAGCATTGCACATCCAAACATTGTACAAAGTCTCAATAATTCCTACAGGTAAAGAAGACACTGAAGGAGGGGCAGTTAGGTTTGCAGTGACCTGAGCCACTCCTGCATAACTGAACTGTATACTTTGCCAGGCACTACTCTGGTAGATCTGTTAAAGGAGAGAAGAGATGAGAGAGGAGAGATTCGGAATGATCCTCTTCTCATTCAAGATTAGGCTATATGCAATTGTAGAGCGCTGCAGTGTTAAAAGGGATGGAGGCTAATGCAACAGTGTGTGAGATCTTGGTACTAGAAGAATGTTGTAATGAATCAAGAATTTCCCACTATTGGGTGATGATTTCAACAGCTGGAACAAAGAACTGCGGAACTTGTCAGAAGCACATTATGAGACCAACCATATTTATCTGGATTATCGCTGTTTCATTGTAAATGTTTATGGCCTAAACCCGTGGCTTGCAAAACTGAGGGCGGGGACAGAAAGAATGAAAAGGTCAGACTGCATGCGGAATATAAAGCAGCATCGAAGGAAGTATATGACAAGGATGACCTGGGTGTCAAGGGATTGTAGACCACTTTCCCTTTCAAAAGGACCACCACACGTCAGTGCTGTTTGTTGAAGATATAGTAGATGATCATTCAATGCTAGTGACCCAGGGCTCCAACAGTACTTAAACCAAGTGGTAGTGATTCCATGGGAAATAAGTTATTTACAAACAATTAATTTTAGCTGAAGGCTGGCTGATGAATGGGTGCCAAACTGTAAAACAAAAGGATAATTAATGGAGAATTTTATCAAGCATGGCTTTTACTAAATCGTATGTTGATATCCTTTCATGCACAGAGACATATCAATGGTAATGGTAAAGAAAAAAAGGAATTTAGGCAGATGCTAATTTACAAACTGAGTGTTCATTGGAAGAGATACATTATCAAAAATAGGGTAGAAGTATATTGAACACCTAAGTAGATCCCTACTCAGAGCTCAGCATTCAAGGATCCCCCAGATCAAATGCAGTGCCCTGGGTAGGAAAGATGCTGCAACGCTGTGAACGAAGGACACTTAAAGGTAGAACATCAATCCCATCTGAATATCACACAGTGGAAGACGCCTGACTTACTTGTTTGGCTGAGGAGCTCTACCTCAGAGTATATTAAAAAAGTTTTCTGGCAAAACAAAACTTAAAAGCTCAAAAGGATGATGGACAGAGTGTTGGAACTTCTCAAACACTCACCCCAGTCACAGATCTGTGTTGAGTCCATTGTTCTTTTGCTCACCATGCCACCCCAGTTTGGACCAAGCCATATGCAAATCAGTCTTAACCCTGTTCCCCAGGGGAACATTCCAGTCCGAAATGCCAGGCCAGGTCCTCCCTGGACTGGAAACATGCATCCTGGGACTGGTTTCAGGCTATCACCCTTCATCAGCCAGGCTAGCTTGAATCCAGTGGCACTGTGAGCAAGGGACACATGTCTGGGCATACCCTGGCCACTTAGGGCGACTTTAGCCACACAAAAGGATGATGAACGGAGTGTTGAAACTTTTCAAAGACTCACACCCAGATCTGTGACTGGGGGTGAGTGTTTGAAAAGTTTCAGCACTCCGTCCATCATCCTTTTGTGTTGATAAAACAAACCTTAAGGCCTGATTGCAAGTTTGGTGGTCCTAAGACCAGAAAACTCGCGGTGGAGGTCCGACCTCCAAAATCCTGGCATTCTGACAGCCAGATTACGATCCTGGCAGTCGGACTGCCAAGAGACCGCTGCCAGTGCCAGGATCAGGGATCCCGATGGGTTGGCGGCAGTGAAAGTCATGGTCAGCCACAGCAGTGCCGAGTTCAGCACTGCTGTGCTGATCACGACTTTCCTTTCTGCCAGCCTTCAATGGCGTGGCCCCCCACAATGAAAAGGCTGGCAGAAAGACAAAGTTGGAGCCACAGGGGGGTCCCCTATCAGCACTATCAGAATGGGCACTGTCTGCTATGGCATTCCGAGAGAGCTGGGGAATCCCTCTGTTCGAGGGCATTGGCCTTGGCTCCCTGAGGGAGCTGATGCCAATGCCACCATACTGTTTCCGCCAGTCAGCCCAGTGCAAACATCGTAATATGACAGTGGTGAGGCCGCTTTCTTGACAGCTGCCTCCCCACTGCCATATTGGAGTTCAGGCGGTCCAACCGCTGAACTCATAATTAGTTCCTTACACTTTTTCCACAGTCAGTTATTGGCATTTTGTATTTCATTTTCATTCAATTTGAATACTGCATATTGGTAAGAATGTATTGTGTCCTTAGTTTGTTAAAATACTGGTAAAGTGTACCATAAAGATGGGCATTTTTTAGTAACCGTGTGGATGTTGTTTAGGCACAGGAAGCAAAGGGGCTACTGGGCTCTACTTCTGCCAGTCAGGCCGTTCTTTCTTTCAGGCCCTGGAGCCTCATTGCTACTGGAACCAAAAGTGAGCACCAAGTACACCCATTTAGACTTAGGTGGTCATAATGACATCGGTGGTAAAAACCACCTACCGCCACGGTGATGCCCGCCAAAATACCGCCACTGCGGCTACCATCCGTCCGCCATATTATGAGAACTGCCTGACTTCCGGCACTTGAACGACAATGTTAATGGTGGTGGATGGTGGTAAGCTGGCGCTGCTACCACCAGCACCGCCTCGCCAGTATAACACCACCAGCCGTATTATGACAATTTATACGGCCTGGTGGTGTTCTTCTGGCGGTGCGCTGCTGGCGGTTGCAGTGCCCCTTCCCGTTCTCTGCCGGAAGACCTCCTCGCTCAAGGTAAGTCGGGCTTCCGACAGGCGAGGGCAGGGCTAGTAGGGTGGAGCGTGTTGTGTGTGTGTGTCTGAGTGTGTGCATGAATGTCTGAGTGTGTGAATGCGCCTGTGGGCGTTGTGTTGTTTGCGTGGCTGCATGCGTGTGAGTGAATGCATGTAAGAATGGTGATGTGAGTGCATGTCTGCATGTCAGTGTGATCGTTGTAAGAATGTGTGTGAGTATGTCTGGATGTATGAGTGTATGAATGTGTGTATGCCAGTCTGAGTGATTGGGTGTATGCATGGTGCGTGTCTGCAGATGTGTGCGAGTGTGGGAGGTGGTAGGGGGTGTGTCTGAGGATCAGAGGGGGTGGGTGGGTGTTTGGATGGAGGCAGTTTGGGGTTTGTCAGGTGAGTGTTGAGGGGGGTAGGGAAACCACTTACTGGTGACAAAGAAGGAATTCTCTGTCACCGGTAGGGCTTACGCCATGGTTTTCGTGGCGTTGCCAACGCCACGCAAACCATGGTGGTAGGCCGGCTCATAATGCCGCCGGCTGTACTTTGCTGGTTGCCAGGCTGGAGATGCACATCTCCGGCCCAGCGGCTTACAGTGCCATGCCGGTGTGAGTGGAGAAGTGGCATGTTGGCTGCGGCCAACCCGCCAATCTCAAAATGTGGTGGTATGTACTGCCAGCCTGTTGGCGGTCAAACCGCCACATTAACACTCACCGCCGGGGTCATAATGACCCCCTTAATCTTCAAGGAACTAGGCCCATTGTTCCAAGGCCTCCTCAGGGAGGTGGTGTGGGGTAGAAACTCAGAGCTTAATAAGCATGCTTGTAGTTCGTAATAAATCAAGATCAAACCAGTGGTTTGAATTCAATAAGCAAAAGTACTTTAATCTTTACACACACAGCAAAACTAATACATGTAAGGAATTACAATAGGTACTACATGGAGGTCTTGCTACACGTTTAGGATCAGGGTATTTTACACAGTGGCATTTGAGGTGACCCATATCAGGGAATGTGGTGAACGAATCTTGTTCTCGGTAACTGGTATGGTGTGACTTTAAGTTACTTGTGTTGATTTAGTTTTACTTTTTAGTTGGTTCTCAAACTCTGCAATCATTTTGTTGTCGTCAGCTGCCTTTTGCAGTTCTCCAAGGCCCTGCCCACTCTTTGCTCCTGCATACTCAGCTGCCCCTTCTGTTTGTTCACTTTTGTCCCTTTTCTACTGTCACAGTAGATTACTGAGAGGATGTGAAACCCAAAAGATGCATTCAATAACATATGCGGGGCAATAGTATAGCCAAGAGGTCAATCATAAAGCGAAGAGAAAGATTCTCTGGAGGCTGGAGGGGCTAAGAAAGTGCTAAAAAGGTATGATTCACTGAAGAGGGTCAAGATAATAGTATGCAAAAGGGGGATATAGTGCATCAGGTAACCAAAGAGAGCAAGAACAGTGGAAACTAAATATGATACAGAGATATTTTTGGTTGATGTGGCATGAAGCGCTGTAAGAATGCCTAAGAGACAGTTGTGGAACTTGGAATGGGTGGCCATAGTTGCTAAATGGCAAGAGAAGGGTTTCTGTGATGAGACCAGGAAGGGTGAAAATTGGCATATATAGCGGTCACAGACAGCAAGATCAACTACCTGACCAGGGGAATACATCATAAGTGGACATCTGCCTTTCAAGATGTTACCCACTGCATTTATTTTTGACCTTTCAGTGGGCTCACTGTGCATCAAGGAGCCCACCTTCCAAAACAGGGCTCAATAATACACCCACAAATGAGTCATAATCCTCACGGCACAACATAAAGGTGTGTTGGCAGGAGTCCATTGTGGGACTAAAGTTACAACCAAGTGTCCAAGCTCCTTGATCCCCAGCCTCACAAGTGGTGACTGCTTGAGGTACCTATATGTAAAGGGTAAACAGTGCAGTTTCCAGTTTTAGGCTGTGGTGCAGGATAACTTCTGAACACTTGCAGCCAGCAGTCAGTTTGAAAAATCTCTGCAGTTGCTTGGTTAATTCATTGCAGATGGGGGAGTTCGGGTCCTCCAATGCTCCTCTTTTAGGTAAACAAAGTGGGATGCAAGCTGGGCTCTGAGATCTTGATGGAGCAATGGGAGGGCACACTGTGGTCAGGATCAATGAGGTGCTTACCACAGTGCTGTCTAGGAGATTCACTGATATGCTCCAGATAGGGGTGGATGATGTTGGTTTCTAGTCCCTCTTGCACAGCTCCCTTTCTCATGGACTCCTCTTTAAGGCAGCGTTCTTCTGCAGCAATACCACTACTACTTCCTCATCAGTTCAGCAGGTAAGCTCCTTCCTTCAAGCGGCTTTCAAGCACATCTAGCAATGTCCAGGGCTTCAGGGTTGTTCACAATTGGGCAGGGAGTTTGTCAGTTAAGGACACAATCTCTGGACATCAGTAAGATGTTCTCCACACTGCTGTGCAGAGCCTTTGTATGAGTCAGTAAGCTCTTTTTCATACCAATGATAAACTCATTAATAAATCTGCCTGTCTTTACTAATGTCTGTGATTAGCATAATTTTTGTCTTCCACCTGCTTCAAAAAATTACCCTTACCCTTGATATTGTGATTTTGTGCCTTAACTATTGCAATAGTTTGTACATCGACCTGCCCAATAAATTAGTTGCCAAACTCCAAAGGGTTCACAACCAAACTGCCTGGTTAAGGGGGATCTTAACCTGACTTAAGAAGGTGAGTGGTTTCTAAGCTCAGATTCAGATTTGCTGTCTTTTCTCTTCTAATGAAGCATTGATTGCTTATTGCAGCTCCAAAAATGCCCTCCTAATTTGTGAGATTCTATGGTGCTTTTAACTGGCCAACAGTAATTTAAATTAGTAGCCTACAGCAACTTAGGATAGCTGCTATGCAACCGAACGTGGTCTGCAGAAAGAACCATAAGCTATAAAAGCCCAGGCTGGAGCTTCCCCTTCCACATTCGGTGCATGGCCAGATACCAGGTTGCTTTCTTTCTGGTGTTACTGACTTGCTGCCCATTATCTGAGCAACCTCTGTGCCCATTTACAAAGGGTTGAGATGACTTGAAACAACAGTACCTGCCTAGAGATGTCACTACCTCAGCAGATGCTAAAACACACGCACTCAGGATGACAGAATGACTTAGGGAGACCCGTGGGTAAGCAATGATTTCCTGCTCAAGACTGCATATGGCCTCCATGTCTTCCACACCGCTAGAGCAAGTCAACACATGTTCTCCTGATAACACTCTCACTAGGATCCTCAGAAGTAAGGATTGTTGCAGGGTAGGTCATCTCTACTAAGCCACTGATTGTGCTTCTTTGTGCTTTAAGTCAATGACGTACTTCCAGCATGTGCTGAACGGAGACTGTGATTCTCCTTTTAGCCTATTACACTCCACTTGTTTTTAGCTCACTCTGAAAAAACAGTGATGTATATTTTGACCTTTGTGTCCATGTAGGCATTACTGAACGCTGTGTTGTACTGTACCATGGGAGCATTCCTTAACACTGTGTTGTACTGTGACGTTTTCTTGGTGGCCTGACACATTACAGGCATTTGGAATCTGCTTCTACCATTAGGGAGCAGTCTTTGAGTCCATTTGTTGGCGAACAATAACTACAGTCTGTTTAATAATTCAGTGTGTGGCTGCCTTATGTAGCCCATCCCTTTTGTTGGGCTGGAAAGGTGCCTCCAAAATGGTGGAATACTGTACACTAGACCAATGACTTGCTTCTCTAGCGAAAGTCCCAGATTTCTTTTTACCTAAGAATAGTGTGAGTTAGCAAATATACATACATGTTCACAGTGCCACAAGCAGGGCAGGTCTCTCTTCTAACCTTCTCCCCCTCAGCACCTTCTGGCAACACCCAAATCCATCAAACAAACCCTTGTTTCTGAAGCAGTGATGGGGAAAAATGAACCTAGCAGAAGCATGACATAAGAAATTATGCTAGAAACATTGCTGAAGAACCTTTCACCATTAATACCTGTAGGAAGGTAGCCTCTTTCTAGCTTTGTTACCCCCACTTTTGGCCTGTTTGTGAGTATATGTCAGGGTGTTTTTACTGTCTCTCTGGGATCCTGCTAGCCAGGGCCCAGTGCTCATAGTGAAAACCCTATGTTGTCAGTATGTTTGATATGTGTCACTGGGATCCTGCTAGCCACGACCCCAGTGCTCATAAGTTTGTGGCCTATATATGTTCCCTGTGTGGTGCCTATCTGTATCACTGAGGCTCTGCTAACCAGAACCTCAGTGTTTATGCTCTCTCTGCTTTTAAAATTGTCACTGCAGGCTAGTGACTAATTTTACCAATTCTCATTGGCACACTGGAACACCCTTATAATTCCTTTGTATTTGGTACATAGGTACCCAGGGTATTGGGGTTCCAGGAGATCTCTATGGGCTGCAGCATTTCTTTTGCCACCCATAGGGAGCTCAGACAATTCTTACACAGGACTGCCACTGCAGCCTGAGTGAAATAACGCCCACATTATTTCACAGCCATTTTCACAGCACATAAGTAACTTATAAGTCACCTATATGTCTAACCCTCACTTGGTGAAGGTTAGGTGCCAAGTTACTTAGTGTGTGGGTACCCTGGCACTAGCCAAGTTGTTCCCACATTGTTCAGGGCAAATTCCCCAGACTTTGTGAGTGTGGGGACACCATTACACGCGTGCACTACTAATAGGTCAATACCTATATGTAGCGTCGCCATGGTAACTCCGAACATGGCCATGTAACATGTCTAGGATCATGGAATTGTAACCCCAATACCATGCTGGTATTGGGGGGACAATTCCATGCATCCCCGGGTCTCTAGCACAGAAACCGGGTACTGCCAAACTGCCTTTCCGGAGTCTCCACTGCAGCTGCTGCTGCTGCCAACCCCTCAGACAGGTTCCTTCCCCCCTGGGGCCTGGGCAGCCTGGTCCCAGGAAGGCAGAACAAAGGATTTCCTCTGAGAGAGGGTGTTACACCATCTCCCTTTGGAAATAGGTGTGAAGGGCTGGGGAGGAGTAGCCTTCCCCAGCCTCTGGAAATGCTTTGATGGGCACAGATGGTGCCCATCGCTGCATAAGCCAGTCTACACCGGTTCAGGGATCCCCCACCCCTGCTCTGGCACAAAACTGGACAAAGGAAAGGGGAGTGACCACTCCCCTGACCAGCACCTCCCGGGGAGGTGCCCAGAGCTCCTCCAGTGTGTCCCAGACCCCTGCCATCTTGGATTCAGAGGTGTTGGGGCACAATGGACAGCTCTGAGTGGCCAGTGCCAGCAGGTGACGTCAGAGACCCCTCCTGATAGGTGCTTACCTCTCTCAGTAGCCAAGCCTCCTGTCTCAGTAGCCAAACCTCCTTTTTGGCTATTTAGGGTCTCTCCTCTGGGCTATTCCTCAGATAACGAATGCAAGAGCTCACCAGAGTTCCTCTGCACTTCCCTCTTCGACTTCTGCCAAGGATCGACCGCTGACTGCTCCAGGACGCCTGCAAAACCGCAACAAAGTAGCAAGACGACTACCAGCAACACTGTAGCGCCTCATCCTGCCGGCTTTCTCGACGGTTTCCTGGTGGTGCATGCTCTGAGGGCTGTCTGCCTTCACCCTGCACTGGAAGCCAAGAAGAAATCTCCCGTGGGTCGAGGGAATCTTCCCCCTGCCAACGCAGGTGCCAAACTTCTGCATCATCGGTCCTCTGGGTCCCCTCTCATCCTGACGAGCGTGGTCCCTGGAACACAGGAGCTGGATCCAAGTGTCTCCCACAGTCCGGTGGCCCTTCTGACCAAATTTGGTGGAGGTAAGACCTTGCCTCCCCACACCAGACAGCAAACCTGTGCACAGTGTGATTTGCAGCTGCTCCGGCTTCCGTGCACTTTTCCAGGACTTCCTTTGTGCACAGCCTAGCCTGGGTCCCCAGCACTCCGTCCTGCACTGCCCAACTCGCTGAGTTGGACTCCGACGTCATGGGACCCTCCTTTGTGACTCAGAGTCGACCACTGTCCTCAGATCTTCCAAGTGCCTGTTCTGGTACTTCTGTGAGTGCTGCCTGCTTCTGTGGGGGCTCTCTGAGTTGCTAAGCGCTCCTTATGTCTCCTCCTCCAAGGGGCAACAACCTGGTCCTTCCTGGGCCCCAGCAGCACCCAAAATCCTCAACTACAACTCTTGCAGCTAGCAAGGCTTATTTGCGCTATTTCTGCTTGGAAACACTCCTGCATCCTCCAGCACGCCGTGGGACATCTTTTGACCAAAGGAGAAGTTCCTGGCACCTTCTGTTGTTGCAGAATCTTTGGCTTCTTCCACCCAGAGGCAGCCCTTTTGCACCTTCATCCGGTGCTCCTGCTCCACTGGACACTTGCGTGACTCTTGGACTTGGTCCCCTTCTTTTACAGGTCCTCAGGTCCAGGAATCCGTCTTCAGTGCTTTGATAGCAGTTGTGGTTCTTGCAGAATCCCCTATCTCGACTATACTGTCTTTCTGAGGTAGTAGGGTAACTTTACTCCTACTTTTCAGGGTCTTGGGGTGGGGAATTTTGGACACCCTTACTGTTTTCTCACAGTCCCAGCGACCCTCTACAACTTCCCATAGGCCAGGGGTCCATTCGTGATTTGCATTCCACTTTTGGAGTATATGGTTTGTGTTGCCCCTAGGCCTATGTCTACCTATTGCATTCTATTGTGCTTCTACATTGTTTGCACTATTTTCTAATTGTTACTTACCTGTTTTGGGTTTGTGTACATATAATTTGTGTTTATTACTTACCTCCTTAGTGAGGGTATCCTCTGAGGTACTTTTGGCATATTGTCACTAAAATAAAGTGCCTTTATTTTTAGTAACTCTGAGTATTGTGTTTTCTTATGATATTGTGCTATATGATGTAAGTGGTATAGTAGGAGCTTTGCATGTCTCCTACTTCAGCCTAAGCTGCTTTGCCATAACTACCTCTAACAGCCTAAGCTGCTAGAAACACCTCTATTCTACTAATGAGGGATAACTGGACCTGGCACAAGGTGTAAGTACCACAAGGTACCCACTATAAGCCAGGCCAGCCTCCTACAATACCTCAATGTAAACTGTTTGAGAATACATCAGTAAAGGTGAAATTGATAAAAACAGACATGGCCTCATTTCAGACACAATTAGAATCCACAGATAGTTAAATGGCTGTAGGTGGCTGTGGAGGATAAATGTTTGGACAACTTGGAAGCTGTGCCTGACTTGGGACAAGAACTATGTACACTATGCTAAATAATAATCAACCTCAAAGATAGGAGCAGCAGAAAAAAATGCAGACTTCCCAGCGGTACCAGAAGGATTGGAAACAGATAATGGGGGTCATTCCGGCCCTGGCGGTCCATGACCGCCAGGGCCGGGGACCGCGGAAGCACCGCCAACAGGCTGGCGGTGCTTCCAGGGCCATTCTGACCGGGGCGGTAAAGCCGCGGTCAGAAAAGGGCAACCGGCGGTTTCCCGCCGGTTTACCCCTGGCCCAAGGAATCCGCCATGTCGGCGCTGCTTGCAGCACCGCCATGGGGATTCCGACCCCCTTCCCGCCATCCTGGTCCTGGCGGTAAATACCGCCAGGAACAGGATGGCGGGAACGGGTGTCGTGGGGCCCCTGCACTGCCCATGCCACAGGCATGGGCAGTGCAGGGGCCCCCTAACAGGGCCCCATAAAGATTTTCAGTGTCTGCTGTGCAGACACTGAAAATCGCGACGGGTGCCACTGCACCCGTCGCACCCCTTCAACTCCGCCGGCTCCATTCGGAGCCGGCTTCATTGTTGAAGGGGCTTTCCCGCTGGGCCAGCGGGCGGCCTTCTGGCGGTCGCCCGCCGGCCCAGCGGGAAAGTCAGAATGACCGCCGCGGTCATTTGACCGCGGTACGGTCTTTTGGCGGTTCCCGCCAGGCGGGCAGCTTCCGCCGCCCGCCGGGGTCGGAATGACCCCCAATATGTCTGCTTTCCAAGAGAGTTTCTCACTGAAACTCTTAAATTAAACTTTTCATCATTCTGTGGCGTTTCAGAGAGAACACAAGATACGTTCCAAAAATCCCCACATGATGAACAATCCGAGACCTATCATTGCCCACATTCTGAGTCATCAATAAGCTCACCAAGATGCCTCCTTTCTTTATGACTATCATAAAATTTATATAATTGCAGATTTTTCTCAGGAAACAATGATCAAGTGGAAGAAATTTCTCTCACTATTTCGTAGACTTTGTAAGCTTGAAATTAGATATGGAATCCTGGAATCAGAGACAATGATGCTGACTGTGAACCAAAGACACAGAGGCCCTCATTATAACATTGGCGGCATATACCTCCTACCACGACAGCCGGCAAAAGACCGTCGCTGTGGCTACCAGCCATCAGCCGGATTATGACCATAGCCGGATTTCTGCCAGAAGGATGGCGGAAATCCAGCTGTGGTCATGCCGGTGGACGGCGGTAAGGTGGCGGTGCTGCCAGCAGCAGCACCCCGCCAGTAGACCACCGTAGACTGTATCATGACACATGATACAGCCTGGCGGTGTTCTGCTGGCGGAGGCTGCACCATCCCGTCTCCTGCCAGAGGACCCCCCCACAAAAGGTAAGTCAAGTCCTCCGACTGGGGAGGGAGGTGTGGGGTGTTGTTTGTGCATTTATGCGGGTGTGTGATGCATTTTGTCTGTGTGTGCGTGAATGGATGTGTGAGTGAGTATATGTTGTGTTGTGTGCATGCGTGTGTGCATGTATGTCTGTCAGTGTGTGTGGATGTGTGTGTGAATGGATGTATGCATGCGTGGATGAATGTGGGTATGAGTGTGTGTATGCGTGTGTACGTTGGTGAATGAAGGTGCATGTATGTCATGGGGGAGTCTTGAGGTGGGTGGTTGGGGGGAAACCTGGGGAGGGGGAGGGGGCAGGGAAGACCCCTATCAGTGCCTAGCGTATTGCGGTTACAATGATCTTGATGCAAGAGGTGGCACTTTGGATGCTCTCAAGTACTGTCACTGCTGGTCCATGCAACATTATGGTGGTCATTACAACATTGGCGGTAAAAGCCGCTTACCACCGTGCAGAAGACCGCCAACACTCCGCCCCGGCCGCAGAAATCCGCCACAGCTATTATGACCCACAGCTCGGAATCCGCCAAAATTCAGACACCCACACAAGTCCGCCACACCAGAGGTCAGTGATAAACTGGCGAAAACAAAACCTCCACCATCACGCCAACAGAAATACGCCCACACTATCACGACCACGCGGCGGTCGTTCAACTGCGGTATTCCATTGGCGGTACACACCGCCGCGCTCAAAATACACACCCGTTTACAAAACACTGCCACATTGGACAATTCGAAATACACACACCTGATTCACATACACACACCACTCCCACACACCCAATACAATATAAAACACTCACCCACATCACCCACAAACCCATACGACCAGAATCACCGAGAGAAGGGCAGAGAGAGACACCACAAACAACTACCAAGCATCCACAGGCAGACAATACCATCACCCACAGAACTTCCACGCACCTCACACAACACACCACTAAATATCACCCCACACATCACAACACACACCACCCCACACATCACCCACACCACCCCATGGCACGGCAAAGACACCCCAGGTTCTCTGAGGAGGAGCTCAGGGTCATGGTGGAGGAAATCGTCCGGGTAGAGCCACAGCTATTCGGAGCACAGGTGCAGCACACCTCCATAACTAGGAAGATGGAGCTATGGCGAAGAATAGTGGACAGGGTCAACGCAGTGGGACAGCACCCAAGAAATAGGGATGACATCAGGAAGAGGTGGAACGACCTACGGGGGTAGGTGCGTTCCGTGGTCTCAAGACACCACCTTGTGGTTCAGTGGACTGGCGACGGACCCCCACCTCCTCCCCCACAACTAACAACATGGGAGGAGCAAGTCTTGGCGATTCTGCATCCTTAGGGCCTCGCAGGAGTAGATGGAAGAATGGACTCTGGTAAGTCAAATCTTAACTATTACATCCCCCACCCTACCTGCGTGTTATCACATACCCCCACCCTCGCCCTCACCCCCATCACTCCAACTCCCCACGAATGTCCCAATATCACAAACCACACATCCCAACACCAAGCCCTGCATGCAACAACAAAGCATGGACACCCATCACCTATGCATGGCCACTGCACATACCCATAAACCTCCCTAAACCACCATTACACAAGGTCCCAGACAGGAATGCAAGCACTGGGGTACACAGTCACCCACCTATTGCACACCATAGCACACACAGATGTGATAAACATCCTTTTATACCCCTGCAGGACCCCTACCCAATGTCACCGGACAGGAGGGTCCACACATGTCCACACCACCAACAGAAGAGGCCCACAGTGATGACAGCAGCTCTGTCCAACTGGATCTAGGTGACCAGCCCGGCCCATCGGGGATCTCAGGACAGTCGGTACCCCTCACACAGTCACAGGCCACCACCGAGCTTTTCCCCTTTGGAAACACCAGCACAGCACCCACCCAGCGGGCCCATACCTCTGTCCCCAGGACACGTCAAGCAGTGGTGTGTCCACCACTACAGGGAACCCAGGCTAACCGACCACCCCATCATCAACAGGGACCTGGGGGCAGTGGTAGTGGGCACACGGTCCAGGGGACGGAGGCCCAGGAACACAGGTGAACTGGGAAGGCTGCTGTGCAACAGGGGGCGGACCGGCCAAGGGAACCCACTCTCCACGAGGCCCTCTCCAACATCATGGGAGCCTACCACCACTCCCAGGAGACGATGGCAACGGTACTGGCCAAGTTTCAGGAGACCCAGCGCCTGCAGGAGGAACAGTATTTGGCTTCGGGGAGGAACTCAGATCCATCAATTCCACCCTGGGCACCATCGTAGGGGTGCTGAAGGAAGTACTCCACACCAGGAGGGACACTGTGGCACAACAAGGGGCCCCTGACACTAGCCTGGACGATGAACTGCCCACCACCTCCGCCGGCGCTAGTGGACAGGAGGCACCGCCACAGGACCACCACACCAGCACCCCACCCCCTGCAGAGGGAGAGCCACCCCGCAAACAGTCCCTGAGATCCAGGACAAAGACAGAGAACGATGCCAAGACCCCCGCCAAGAAATGAGACCACCCTGATTGTCATACTTTTGTCCCACTTTGTCACCCTGTCCATCCTCAAACTGCTCCAGCTCCACTTCCTATGCTCATTTGTGCAATGCACCTGTGCGACTAATAGACTGGACTCTGCCATGGACATTCCTCCACCATCACCCCTCACCAATTTACAACCCCCTCCAATATTGAGCACTTAAATAAACACCCTTGAAGCACAAAACAATCTGGAGTCAGTGTGTGATTTCGAAATAGTGTATTAGCAATTACAGTGTCAAAATGCTCTTTCAAATGTAATGTCAACATACCTATGTCACACAGCTCTAGTCCATGAGGAAACACAGCAGATGTCACACAGTGGGACACACATCTGTGAAATCGTAAGGGAAAGTGACAACTCAGTGACCATACACTGGGTGAAAACGACAGACAGTAGAGAGGTAGTAGTGTTAAAGTGCATGTAGTAGGCAGGTTTGTATTCTTACCTGTGTCTCACTGGAAGTATTGCAGGATCACAGAGGTCCTGTTGTCGATGTCCTCTTCTTCTGCTTCCTTGTCTTCACTGTCCACAGGCTCCACAGCTGCAACAAAACCGCCATCTGGACCATCCTCCTGCAGAAAAGGCACCTGTTGTCGCAAAGCTAAGTTATAAAGCATACAGCAGGCCACGATGATCTGACACACCTTCTTTGGTGAGTAGAATAGGGATCCACCTGTCATATGGAGGCACCTGAACCTGGCCTTCAGAAGGCCGAAGGTCCGCTCTATTATCCGCCGAGTTCGCCTATGGGCCTCATTGTAGCGTTCGTCTGCCCTTGTCCTGGGATTCCTCACTGGGGTCAGTAGCCATGACAGGTTGGGGTAACCAGAGTCACCTGCAAATGGCGAGGGACAACTGTTAGACACACACTAACCTGTAGGGATATCTCCAGACAACCATTCCCACTGACTTGCTTCCAGGTGCTCACCTAATAGCCACATACGGTGCCTCTGGAGTTGACCCATCACAGGGATGCTGCTATTCCGCAGGATGTAAGTGTCATGCACTGATCCAGGGAATTTGGCATTCACATGGGAGATGTACTGGTCTGCCAAACACACCATCTGCACATTCATGGAATGATAACTCTTTCGGTTTCTGTACACCTGTTCTCTCCTGCGGGGGGGTACCAAAGCCACATGTGTCCCATCAATGGCACCTATGATGTTGGGGATATGTCCCAGGGCATAGAAGTCACCTTTCACTGTAGGCAAATCCTCCACCTGAGGGAAAACGATGTAGCTCTGCATGTGTTTCAGCAGGGCAGACAACATGGAGCCACAGCACGGACAGTCCCCCACCTGTCAAGCATCAAAAGTTGGCCAGTGCCCAGCGGGAGAGGGTGAAGACTCCAGCCACCAAAGCCGCTCCCAGAGGTACAGGTGGGAGTGTGGAGTCAGCTGCGACACCTTCCAAGGTGGGGAAGGCCCACAAGAAAGTCAGCAAGTCTGGAAAGAGCAGCACAGCGGAGAAGACCGCCATCATCCCCGCTGCCCAGGAGGCCACCGCCACCTGCCCAGCTGCCCAGGAGGCCACCGCCACCCACCCAGCTGTCCAGGAGGCCAGCACCAGCACCAGCCCCGCTGCCCTGGAGGCCACCGCTATCATCTCCGCTACCCAGGAGGCCACTGCCACCCGCCCAGCTGCCCAGGAGGCCACCGCCAGCACCAGCCCTGCTGCCCAGGACAGGACCGCCAGCACCAGCCCCGCTGGGCCAGACATGACCGGCAGCAGTTGAGTCACTGCAAAGGACCTCTCCGCCACAAGCACCGCTAAACAGGGCACCGCCGCCACAAGCATCGCTGAACATGGCACCGCCGCAACAAGCACCGCTGAACAGGACACCGCCGCCACAAGCCCCGCTGAACAGGGCACCGCCGCCACAAGCACTGCCGAACAGGGCACCGCTGCCACAAGCACTGCTGAACAGGGCACCGCCGCCACAAGCACCGCTGAACAGGGCACCGCCGCAACAAGCACCGCTGAACAGGGCACCGCCGCAACAAGCACCGCTGGCCCATAAGCGCCAAAGGCACTGACGCTACTGAGTCCGTCACGAGCAGGATGAAGCACTCTGAGCACAAAGCCCCCTCCAGAACCAGTGGAGACAAACATCCACTACCTCAGTCCTTGGCAGGATGAAGCACTCTGGGCACAAAGCCCCCTCCAGAACCAGTGGAGTATCACATCCACTACCTCTGTCCTTGGCAGGATGAAGCACTCTAGGCACAAAGCCCCCCCCCCAGAACCAGTGGAGACTGTTATACACTTGAGAGACTGTGGCTTTGCACTCCCCAGGATGGAACAGTGGGCAAACCACCCACTGTAGAGACTTGAGAGACTGTGGCTTTGCACTCCTCAGGATGGAACAGTGGGCATGTGGCCCCCTCGTGGATTTGACGTCGTGCACTCAACCGGCTGAGGTGCCCCCCTTTCCCTTCCCCCTGAGGTGCCTGTTTTATGCTATCTGATGCCCCTGCAGTGTTCTCTCCGTCATGTTCGGGGATTGAGTGTGGGCCTCGCCCATACCCTGTGGGCCCAGTGTTCCACGGACTTCAATGGAGCACTACCTGGACTACTATTCTTGGTGTATATTTTGTTTATAGTGTATATATATATATTTTTTTTTTTGCGTACTGGATTTTAATATATTACAATGGTCACACTCATTTCCTTTTGTCCTTGCATTCTTCCCGGGGGGGTTGGTGGGTGTAACTGTTATGTATCATGCTGTATTAGTGTGTGTGTTGTCGTGGGTGAGGGTGGGGGTGTTGCGTGTGTGTGTCACTCTCTTTTCCCTCCACCCTCCCCTGTGTCATAGGTGCAGTACTCACCGTGGTCTTCGGCGCCGGCGTTCGTGCTCCTGGTAGAGGAGCAAGAAGATAAGGGCTGGCAGGATGTGGAGCTCGGGTTCCATGGCGTCCGGATTCCTCTTGGGGTGTGTAGAGGGGAGTGTTTTCCCTTCGAAGTCCTGTTTCCGCCGTGTTTTTGTTTGCGGTGAATCCGCCCCAGAAAAGGTGGCGGATTGGTAGGTTGTGATACTGTGGGTGGTACATTGTCTTCCGCCTGTCTGTTGGCGGTGACCGCTGCGCTGTTTGTTTGTACCGCCGTGGCGGTCGGAGTGTTAAAGTGGCTGTCTTTGTTGACGGTTTCCGCCACGGTCGTGATTCCATTTTTTTTACCGCCGGCCTGTTGGCGGTCTTACCGCCGCATTAACACCAACCGCCAGGGTTGTAATGACCACCTATGTGTTTCCTAAATCTGAGTGTGCCTTTATTCTACTGTTTTCAACTTCAAATGAGAACACTACATTCCAGAAGTCTACTGTCTAAACTATATTTAATTACTTATTTCCACTGTAACATCCTAGAGGATGTGTGATGTCAACATCAAGGATGAGGAAGAACAGCAGATTAGCTCCAATAACACAGAACTGCCAAAATAGTGGTGTGAAGAGTACAAGTGCTGTATTTTAAAGGTGTGCCATTTTGTGAGGAGGTACCTCTTTCTCCAGTACGGACGAAACACGAGTCGGCTGTTCATTTTGTTATATTGTAGGACTATCTGCACCATCCACTGAGGCTGAATAAATATGTTTATGGACTCAATCACAAGCTCAAAACGAACTCATTACTAACTGGCATCTTTACTTCTGTGCGTTTGTGGAGTGTTTGTGGAGCGTTCCTTGACTGCCAAACTTCAAATTCATGTTCAGGACCAGACTGGCAACCAAAATCATCCCAGGCAAAAATGTTCAAGCTTGCCCCACACTGCAAGAGATTATGACCAGAATAGAGCGATGGGGGCATTTTTGGGGGGCATTGGTGGATCATGTCATCCCATCCTATTCTCAAATTAACACACCAGCAGGCAGCCTACTACTGAACTGCTAAAGTAGCAGGAAGGCGAGTCAGGACCCGCACTTCAAGTGTTTGAGGCAGCGCACCTCAGCGGTACCAGGCCTAGTATATACATCTGGCATTGAACTGTAAAATGAAGATATTTAGCAGTTTAATTCGAACAGCACGTGTCATAGCTGCCCTATCAATGTATGACACCTTCCTGGCCAACAGCATGTTGGAGACTGGGGCCCCGATTTCCCAAAGGTTTCCACAAATGCAACGTAAACAATCACATAGTGGTGCAAACAGCGGTGATGGATCAACTGCTGTGTGCAAAAGCTTTTTCTGCGGAAAGGCGACCCTCTCACTGAGGCCAAATCCCTTTGTGCTATTCCCTAGTTAAGTTATGAAAGGGGGGTGATTCTGGAGTGTTCTAGCACAGGAACCTTGTATATTTGTGAAAATCAAAATCAATAAATGAGGGCATATTTATACTTGTTTTGCGTCGAATTTGCGTCATTTTGTTTTACACAAATTTGGTGCAAAACAAACTCCATATTTATACTTTGGCGCTAGACCCATCTTAGCACTGAATTTATAGAGTTAAAGTCATTTTTGGGACGTGGAAACCTACTTTGGGTCAATGAGATGCAAAGTAGGCGTTCCCGTGCCAAAAATGACTCTATGGTTTTAGCACCATATTTATCCCTCTGTGATAAAATCACACTCTGGAGGGGTGACAAAATGGCACAAAGCTTGCTTTGTGCCATTTTTTAATGCCTGGGTCAGGGCAGGCGTTAGGGGACCTGTTGGCCTATTTCCATGGTGGAACACCATGGAATAAGCCCACAGGTGCCCTCCCCAGGCTCCAGGGACACCCCCACCCACACCAGAGGGACAGCGGAGATTGGGGGACCCCATCCCAGGTAAGTATAAGTAACTACAGGTCAGTATTTATTTTTTTAAGTGCCATTGGGGGCCCTGAAATGGGCCCCCCTACATGGCACTGGGTGCAATAGCCATGACCAGGAGACCCTGATCCCCTGTGCTGCCATTGGGGGGCTGGGCATGACTCCTGCCTTTTCTAAAACAGGAGTCATGTGGTATGGATGGTTTTGCATCAGAAAATGACTCTAGGCAGGTTAGAGTCATTTTATTTTACTCTAACCTGCTTAACGTCATTTTTTGGTGCAAAACCCCCTTCTTCCATACTGCCGCCCCCCCAACTAACGGCATTTTTTTCTACACTAGCCTACCCTTTGCACCGGCTCGCACCATTCCATAAATATGGTGCCCGGCTGGTGCACAGAAATGGTGCACGCTCGTGCTAAACCTTCTGGTGCAAAACTGCGTTAGTGCAGTTTTGCACCAAAAAGTATAAATCAGGGCCTTGGTGTGATCTAGTTTTGGCCGCCTATCCAAACACCAAGTAACAGCAGGCACAATTAAGGGGTCAAGCAGTGTCTCGCTCGTTATGCCTAGATGTAACATGTTTCACTCTAAAGCACACATTTTATATATATGACCCCTGTGTTGCTGTCTACACTTATCAGTTTGTATTGAAGAGTGTGTCTTCAGTACAAATCCTAAGACACTGCTGCCTCTCTTTTTTACAATAGCAAAAGGCTTAGCATCACAGGAAACAGCTAGATTTTGCATGAGCACTACCAATGATGTCATCAGTATGTGCATTTTGCTAAGATCTATTTCTGCCCATCAAGTAATGCAGCGCTGCATTTTTTTATGCTGCTCTCCATTATTTGAAAGACAGTAAATATGAGCTTTAGGACGTATGTCTGCTTGGAACATCATAAGTGAGTTCTTAAAATTCCCAGCATAAGTGATGATGTGTGAAAACCCATCATCACCTGAAGATGTCACATGTGAGTGGGGCTCATAAAGGTAGGGACAAAGGGCCATATTTATACTTTTTTAGCACCGCATTTGCGTCATTTTTTGACGGAAAAACGGCACTAACTTACAAAATACAATTGTATTTTGTAAGTTTGCGCCGCTTTTGCGTCAAAAAGCGGCGCAAATGCTGCACTAAAAAAGTATAAATATGGGCCAAAGTATTCTATCCTATTGTGGATTTCCAAAAAATTTTCTTCGAAGACCGTGTGTTTTTTCTGTGAATAATCATAGAAAGAACACACCTGAGTTTTCCCTTTCATGCAGATTTTCAACACAAATTGTTGATTTCACACTACCTACCCGTTTTTATATAGGGGAGGAAGTTCCCCCCGCTGTAGATTAAATGAATATTGCGAGTCACAGAGGAGTTCCATGATCCTGTAGGAGAACGAGGCAGAAGGTCGAGTTCTTTTATAAAATCATGGAATTCTGAGGTGACTTGCAATATCCTTATATCGTAGAGCACTGGGTATGTATTTCTTATAGTACATGATCATACCATCACTCTTCCCACAAATATCTTAAAATACTTTGGGTTTTACTCCTTAATATGAAAATAATGGTATGATGCAGACTTGAAGAATAAAAGAGGAATTTCAAGTGTGAAATGAAACACTAAAAAGCATCTTCTAATTTTTTGCAAAAACATATTAGAATCAAGGTCTTGTATTGGATTGAAAAAATGATGTAGCTCGGAATCAGTAGTACACGCACACAGATTCTTACTTTCCTGCTGAACTAGGTGCAAAATATAAATGTTGCTGCAAATCTCTCAGTTGATCACTGTTCAGTTTAGAAAAACAAAAGATCATAAGAACGAAAAGTTGTTTTCCTTTTTTGAAACAGCAGCTGTACTTATACTCTGTGACCTGTCTGGTAACAGGCATTATGATGTTACAGCTGAGCTACTACATCATTTTCTATTACAGGTAACTAGAGATATCACATCCTAATTATAACATGGTGTCAAGTATGCCCTACTGCGCCATTATAAGCTATGTTGCTAGTCACCAAAGAGGTCTGTGTCAATACTGAGGAACAAGGCTGAAGGTTGAGTATCTTTAAATCTTAAAAGTTCTTGGAACTCTGGGGGTCTTGCAGTATCCCTATAATGTACAGCAGGTGTGGAGGGGCGGATTTTATTTATTAGAACACATGATCACACAATCACCCTTTCCGCAAATCCCTTTCCCTTAAATTCTTGGGCCCATATTTATACTTTTTTAGTGCCGCATTTGTGCAGCTTTTTGAAGCAAAAACGGCGCAAACTTACAAAATTCAATTGTATTTTGTAAGCTTGCGCCGTTTTTGCATCAAAAAGCGGCGCAAATGCGGCGCTAAAAAGTATAAATATGGGCCCTGTGTCTTGGTGTTTCATATGAAAAAATGTGCATGGTTGGAGACATGAAGAACATAAACAGAATCTAGGGCCAGATGTAGCAAAGAAACATTTTGCGACTTGCAAATAGCGAGTCATAGCAACTCGCTATTTGCAACTCGCAAAATGTTATGCAGAACGGTGTCTCAGACACCGTCTGCGAGTCGGTATGGGGTCGCAATGACCCACCTCATTAATATTAATGAGGTGGGTCGCAAATTGCGGCCCCATACCGATTATGGGCACTCACTGACATGGAGGCCTGCTGTAGTCAGCAGACCTCCATGTTCGTGACTGCTTTTAAATAAAGCAGTTTTTTTTTCTTTTAAGTGTAGCCCGTTTTCCTTAAAGGAAAACGAGCTGCACTTAAAAAAAAATCCGAAACCTTTATTTTCGGTATTTTTTCAGGGTAGGTAGTGGTCCCTTGGACCACTACCTGCCCTGAAAAAATAATTTGGGGTCCATTCACAAAGAGGAAGGGGTCCCATGGGGACCCCTTCCAATTTGCGAGTGGGTTACCATCTACTTGAAGTGGATGGTAACCGCGACACCATTTGGTATTGCATACCACTTGGAATCACAAATAGGAAGGGAACACCCCTTCCTATTTGCGATTCTGAAATGCATTTTGCGAGTCGGTCCCGACTCGCAGAATGCCTTTCTGCATATGAAAATGCGATTTGCGACTCGCAAACGGCAGTTTTTGCCGTTTGCGACTCGCAAATCCTTTC
This sequence comes from Pleurodeles waltl, assembly GCF_031143425.1. Classification (NCBI taxonomy): domain Eukaryota; kingdom Metazoa; phylum Chordata; class Amphibia; order Caudata; family Salamandridae; genus Pleurodeles; species Pleurodeles waltl. The sequence goes on from NC_090437.1 coordinate 179,322,830, forward strand.
CTACATCTGGACCCTAGTGTGAAATTAAACACATCAAAAGACAGTTATGGCCAGATTTAAGAAAAATGGCGCTGCACTCAGTGCAGCGCCACTTTGCTTGTGCCCCTTCGTACCCCCCTAACGCCACCATATATGCGCCATATCTAAGATACGGCGCACCATGGCAGTAGTTAGGGGAACCAGCGTAAAAAATGTTGCCGCTAGTTCGGAGGTTTGCAGGATTAGCTTACAAAATGTTGACATTAATCCTGCAAAGCCCATTGAGCAGGCGTTGAAAGTGCCAAAAAAAATGACACAAAGAAATCTCTGAGATTTCTTTGAGCCATTTTGTCAGCCACCCTAACAGGGAACGCCCCTTTTGCATACATTATGTCTGGAACAGGCACAATGTAGCGCAAAGGGTTACAAAGTGGCGCAATGCATGTATTATAAATTTGGTGTGGCGATTTTGGCCTCCTTGAGTCACATTAGCGCTAGGGGCTCTTAAATCTGCCCCTTTGTATTTTAGTGCAAAAAGGTATTAACGTCAGTTTAATATAAAGCAGATTTAAAAGGTGTTGGCGCAAACTGTGTTGGAAAAGGTAGAGTGTTTCTATTTTTCTTGTAATTACTTTTAGTGTGCAAAATATAAACAGTTTACTTGAAATATATCCTTACTTTTCATCATTATTTGTTTTTAGAAAAACAGGTCATGAGAATGGAAAACCCGTTTTTGTTCTAGGAATGGCAAAGGACCGCCCCCGCAGGGGGCATCAGTGGCCGGCGCATTAACCGCTGCCGGGGACCCGGAAATTATATATCAAAGCCGCCTTAGCAGCAAAACCAACGAAGGGCATCTGGCATTCCCCCTCAAGGGAAAGGGAGGAGCCCCTCTCCTTTGAGGAACAAAGAAAAGTTCAAACCCCCCAATGGGAGGGGGAGACACCGCCCGCCCTCATTTTGGAGGACAGACGAAAAGCATTCTGCTGCCCAGGCAGAAACCACTTTGTGGGCCACAAGGGACAGCGCGCGGGATCGCGAAACCCACCCACCCACACCAGTATAACAGCATTGTCGCAGGGCTGAGAGGACAAACGGACTGCGGCGGCGGTAAAAGGGGCACATTGGTTGGTAAAGGAGGCACACCGGTGGGCGGTGTGCCGGAGAAAGGCTACTTACCTTGGGATGCCTTACGGCAGGGTAATAAGGCCGATGGGGGAGTAAGCGGAACACAGCACTCGCGGCCCAGACCCGCCAGTTGGCAGGGCACAAAATGGACAGACAAGGTAGCGAGTTGAGCCTAACAGCACTAAGAGGCTAGCCCCCTCACGATCAGAGAAAAGAACCAACAAAAAATGGATGACCCCAAAAAGCAGCATGAAGGATGACCTCAACAACAATAGGTGTCAGAATTATGACAAGCAAATGACAAGGACGTGATTGATTTATAGCAGAGATGATGTCATGCAGCAAAGTTATGATCCTAGAGAAATGATTTATGTATGGCATATCAACTGTGATTTATGACCCGTCTCCAAATTACGATTTACAATCATAACAAATGCAATGGGTGGCACTCAAAATAATTTATGACATTATAGTATTGTATGGCCTTGTCATTGTGATTGATGGCTGAACCTAATGAGTGATGAGGTCAAAGATTGTGCAAGAGTCTATGCTTGTAATAAAACTGCGGCCCAGTATCCCAACAAGAGATTGCAAACACACTTGGTTGTTGTGAATTTGTTTTTAAATGTTTATGGGGAATTACATTAATTGGAGTGGGCCAAGTGCGGGGGGTTATTGCTTAAGTGCAGCCCACGACCTGCCTTTCACCTCGGCTGCTGGCATCAAACTTTATGACCTCACAACTTAACTGTAAGATGTCTTTAGGGAGGAACACCCACATAATTATCTATTACAGATGATTACAGACGTCACAACTCAATTGTAATAAGGAAATAAGAGACCGTTTTAATAGTAGGGAAATGGGCACCTTTGTTTTATCATTGAAGTATATTAGTGCCGTCCGAGTGTCTATCAGGGAGCCTGGCAGGGCTTTTCATCTTCGAGGCCCACTGACCGCTGTTCTGTGTCGTCTCTGTCTCTTTTGCTTCTTATCCGTCGGGTGAAGAGACAGGCCATTGATTTCTGTCGGGGAAAGGCCCGGCGTGGCACTACATATGACCCCATTGTTGTTTGCCGTCAGGGAGGACAGTTTTATAGCAGAGGTAGAGTGTGGCGGCCAGGAAACCTTCCACTCTCTCCAAGGTAGGGAAGGAAAACAACAGGAGGACTGAAGGCATGAAAGGGGCCCTTTGTTGCATCTCTCTGCAGGGGTGGCTGCGCGAGGCAGGTGGCGAGAGCCGGCCGGAGCAGGCAGCCGTTCTCACAGCGCGGTAAACAAAGGCACAGGTGCAGGGGGCATTGAGGGAGTGCAGGTGCGCCGCTTCAGACTACATGCCGTATTTACCACAAAAAGGAAACATATCTCCAGGCTCTGTTTTCGTGAGTACCGTGGAAGCAAAACTGTTCCGGACAAGCAGGAGCAGCTCCATATTATTAGGCACAGGACCTCCCAGGCGCTGCGGAAAGGTTATATGCCTCGCCTGCTCATCTTTCACAGGCTTAGCAACGTATGTGCTTACCAGGGGGGTTTTCTAATCTGTTTAATTCCTCTGTTTCAGTCCCTCTTTCCCACCCCAAACACTTAATTAAAATATCAAGCTGACACCAGCAAGGCTGACAAAGGCAGTCCTAAACTCCTACGGCTTCAAATCGCTGTGATTCGGATTCCACTTTCAAGTGGTTTCTAGTGGATCTACGCAGGCTCGGACTAGGACAGAAAATAGGTCTGGGCACAAAATCAAAAGAGCCACCCGTAGAAAATTAGTTGAAAAAGTGGCCCACAATTGCAAATCGGGGCAGTTTAGAACTTTTAAAGAAGTCTGCTATGGAAGGCTGCATAGATTTGAGCTTGCTGCACCCATGTTTGTCTTAATATCGGGGAAATCAGCAATAAAAACTGGTCCAGCAGACCATAGTACATATATATTATATATCACAGACCCACAAACAGCCAAAACTCAGCCCATACACTGACCTGTCAGATCAGCCCATCCGGCATTGCCTGGTTTTCCTATGGGCTGTTCCCAACCTGGATCTAGCTGCAGCATTCAGGTTTTTAGACATCAGCAATGACTGCTCAGAGGAAAAAAATAGGAAATCCAACTGCATAGCTATAAATACAGTTGACATCAACAGTCAATATTAGGGTTTAATATCCTGTTTCAGGAAAGAGATGCCTCTGTAACCCACTGTATTTTCTACATAGCTGGCATTTAGATTTCCAGAAACCTACATTGCAGCAACTGGACCATTTGTAACAGGTAAGTCAAATTTCACCAGGGCAGCCTATGATATGCTGCTCCTGTCGCCTCTCTAGCACCATCTGCTACATCCTCCATAGAGGAAGGGTTCTACCCTCCTTCCATATACAACTTTCCTATGATTTCTACAAACACCTCAACCAGCACACCATCATAAAGCAACTTAAGGCTACACTTCTGCCTCAACATCCCCAACCCTCACTCATAAACTACTTTTCGTCAGAGTCTGAGGGGGTGGCTAGCCCCTGCATCAATGCACAAATTGAAGACCCTTCCTCAGTGCCACTTACCTCAAAACAAAATACTTCAACCTCAGTCAAGTCAAGATTGGACTATCCCTGGCAGTCATGTTGATTTATGTTGCTTTTGCACATGCATTCTGGTGTGTGTAGGTCTCCTTCGAGGCCATGCAATTCAGCATCTTTATTAGAGTAATTGGTCCATGTAGGAAAGTGTCCTTTTTGGATGGCCACCCGCCCCACATACTCTTTGCTCTAAATGCTGTTGGTTATAACTCTGAAAGTGCACAGGAGCCTGCTAACCAGGCCCCAGTGCCAGAGCTCTCTCCCTAAATTGGTAAATGTGAATTGGTATCCCCAATTGGCAATTGGACTTTAACCCCTCCCCCCATAAGTCCCTAGTATATGGTACCAGCGGTACAGAGGTCGTGGGTGTTAAAGGGGTCGCCAGGGCCTTAAGCACTGTTTGTGCCACACTGCATGACCCAAGCAAACTAATGACAGCAGGCCTGCTCTTGCAGATTGCAGGAGCAGTGTAAACTGCTGAAACTAGGCTTTGCCCACACAATGTGTGGCACAGCAAAAGCACTATCGTTAATAAATGTCAGTAACCCCTGAGGAAGGCCTCCTGTGCCCAGAAGGCAGGGTGCATTACATTAAAGGTGTGGATCTATAAGTTCAAGCCTATATGTCCTTCTAGTGGCCCTTGCCATTAAAGTAAGGCTGTCTATAGGATAACAAGGGCTACCACCCGGGCAAACCCAAGAGCTCTAGCTCCATTATGGTACTGCCACAGTGGGTCATGGTAGGTATAAGCAATTCTGCATTCTCACCCCTGACACGAATCTGGTGTCAAGGATGAACTGACATGTACCCAGGTGGCAACCTAGGGGTTGCCCTCCTCGTTGCCCCAGTTTTCCTGTGCTCTGGCTGCAAGCCTTTGCCTCCAGGACAGAATTCTGACCCTCTGGCAGAAGTATGAATGTGCCCAGGAGTCAGGACAGAGGTCTGGCCGGGAAGAAGGTCACATATCCCTCCCTCCCAGGAAGGCTAGTGAAGTGACACATCAAGGTGGCAAGCTTTAAAGGGCACATCGCCTCTGATATGTAAACAGTCTGGCCCCAATGGAGGACAAAGCCATCCTTCTGCCTCTAGGCACATCTGCACCCGGTCAGGCAGGAAAATGTAGTTAGTCAGGAGGTGTACACCCCCAGAAGGCTAGCCACAACTCTAGGGTGGGCACCCTGGTCTAAACTGTTGAGGGTGACTTCCACCATCTTGAAAAGTAGCATAATAGAGAGTTCTGGGTGGAAACAGTGCCACAACCCACCAGATGTGGTCAACTCAGAGGTGGATTACCTGCTGGGGTTAGTAGACCATTGGCCAGTTGCACCCATAAACCTAACGCCCATAAATCTAGGATTTAAGGGGCACCCCTGGCATCAGAATCTCAGATTTGCAATAACTTGTGAAGAAAGGGCAGAACCTGTGGCAATCTTTCAAGAACTGCTTGTCTGAGATAGGTCCTGGATCAAAGTTCAATTTCCCCAGCAAGCGGGAACCCTTTGTGTGCCAATGGCAAAACCAGACTCCCTTGGACTAGTGGCACTAGTCTCCTGCAAACCACAGGTAAAAAGCACCTACCGGACCCGAAAAACGTCTGGCCATCTGGTCCTCTGAGAGAACACCCAAAAAGCAGGTATTCCAATGCATTGTGGGAAGTGTTGTCCAGCTCTCCATTAAGTTACAGCCAGCTACCGTTTCCCCTGGACCTCCAGAAGGGGAGATAGCTTTTCCTCTACCTTACCACCGCCAAGGCTTGTTGATGGCCTGTCCGGTCATCACCACCTTTGGTTGATGCTGCAACCTGAGGGCACACCGCAACACCTGTGTCCGACATCACCAGTGGCTCCATTATTGAGTTTTTGCTTCTGCTTCCTCACCTGGACCGTCACAGTGGTAAAGTCAGCAACCGCAGCTCCCGTTCAGCACCACGGATAGCCAAACACACCTCTGCACCCGAGACACCAAGCTTTTCTTCCCGGTGAATCCTGGGCCAGGGGCCCTGTAGGAGGCTGGCCTGGTTTGTGGTGGTACCAAGGGGTACTTACACTCTGCACCAGGTCCAGTTATCCCTTATTAGTGTAGAAGAGGTGTATAGCAGCTTAGGCTGATAGAAAAGGTAGCTTAGCAGAGCAGCTTAGGCTGAACTAGGAGACGTGTAAAGCTCCTACTATACCACTGGTGTCATATGCACAATATCATAAGAAAATACAATACACAGATATACTAAAAATAAAGGTACTTTATTTTTTATGACAATATGCCAAAAGTATCTCAGTGAGTACTCTCAGTATGAGGATAGCAAATATACACAAGAGATATGTACACAATACCAAAAATATGCAGTAATAGCAATAGAAAGCAATGCAAGCAATGTACAGTCACAATAGATTGTAATGAGAGCACATAGGTATAGGGGCAACACATACCATATACTCTAGAAGTGGAATGCGAACCACGAATGGACCCCAAACCTATGTGAGCTTGTAGAGGGTCGCTGGGACTGTAAGAAAACAGTGAGGGTTAGAAAAATAGCCCACCCCAAGACCCTGAAAAGTGGGTGCAAAGTGCACCTAAGTTCCCCAGAGAGCACAGAAGTCGTGATAGGGGAATTCTGCAAGGAAGACCAACACCAGCAATGCAACAACGATGGATTTCCGGACGAGAGTACCTGTGGAACAAGGGGACCAAGTCCAAGAGTCACGATCAAGTCGGGAGTGGGCAGATGCCCAGGAAATGCCAGCTGTGGGTGCAAAGAAGCTGCCACCGGATGGTAGAAGCTGTGGATTCTGCAAGAACGAAGAGGACTAGGAACTTCCCCTTTGGAGGATGGATGTCACACGTCGTGAAGAAGCTTGCAGAGGTGTTTCCGTGCAGGAAGGCCGCAAACAAGCCTTGCTAGCTGCAAGGGTCGCAGTTAGGGTTTTTGGATGCTGCTGTGGCCCAGGAGGGATCAGGATGTCGCCAATTGTGTGAGGAGACAGAAGGGGCATCCAGCAAGACAAAGAGCCCACACCAAAGCGAGTAGCACCCGCAGAAGTGCTGGAACAGGCACTACGAAGAAGAGTGAACCGGAGCTCACCCGAAGTCACAAAAGAAGATCCCACGACGCCGGAGGACAACTCAGGAGGTTGTGTACTGCAGGTTAGAGTGTCGGGGACCCAGGCTTGGCTGTGCACAAAGGAAATCCTGGAAGAGTGCGCAGGAGCCGGAGCAGCTGCAAATTACGCGGTACCCAGCAATGCAGTCTAGCGTGAGGAGGCAAGGACTTACCTCCACCCAACTTGGACTGAAGAGTCACTGGACTGTGGGAGTCACTTGGACAGAGTTGCTGAGTTCCAGGGACCACGCTCATTGTGCTGAGAGGGGACCCAGAGGACCAGTGATGCAGTCTTTTGGTGCCTGCGGTTGCAGGGGGAAGATTCAGTCGACCCACAGGAGATTTCTTCGGAGCTTCTAGTGCAGAGAGGAGGCAGACTACCCCCACAGCATGCACCACCACGAAAACAGTCGAGAAGGCGGCTGGATCAGCGATACAAGGTTGCAGTAGTCGTCTTTGCTACATTGTTGCGGTTTTGCAGGCGTCCAGAGCAGTCAGCGGTCGATTCCTTGGCAGAAGGTGAAGAGAGAGATGCAGAGGAACTCTGATGAGCTCTTGCATTGGTTATCTAAAGAATTCCTCAAAGCAGAGACCCTAAATAGCCAGAAAAGGAGGTTTGGCTACTTAGGAAGGAGGATAGGCTAGCAACACCGGTAAGAGCCTATCAGAAGGAGTCTCTGACGTCACCTGCTGGCTCTGGCCACTCAGAGAAGTCCAGTGTGCCAGCAGCACCTCTGTTTCCAAGATGGCAGAGGTCTGGAGCACACTGGAGGAGCTCTGGGCACCTCCCAGGGGAGGTGCAGGTCAGGGGAGTGGTTACTCCCCTTTCCTTTGTCCAGTTTCGCGCCAGAGCAGGGCTGGGGGATCCCTGAACCGGTGCAGACTGGCTTATGCAGAGATGGGCACCATCTGTGCCCATCAAAGCATTTCCAGAGGCTGGGGGAGGCTACTCCTCCCCAGCCCTGACACCTTTTTCCAAAGGGAGAGGGTGTAACACCCTCTCTCTGAGGAAGTCCTTTGTTCTGCCTTCCTGGGCCAAGCCTGGCTGGACCCCAGGAGGGCAGAAACCTGTCTGAGGGGTTGGCAGTAGCTGCAGTGAAACCCCAGGAAAGGTAGTTTGGCAGTACCCGGGTCTGTGCTAGAGACTCGGGGGATCATGGAATTAATTCCATGATCTTAGACATGTTACATGGCCATGTTCGGAGTTACCATTGTGACGCTATATATATGTAGTGACATATGTATAGTGCACGCATGTAATGGTGTCCCCGCACTCACAAAGTCCGGGGAATTTGCCCTGAACAATGTGGGGCACCTTGGCTAGTGCCAGGGTGCCCACACACTAAGTAACTTAGCACCCAACCTTTACCAGGTAAAGGTTAGACATATAGGTGACTTATAAGTTACTTAAGTGCAGTGGTAAATGGCTGTGAAATAACGTGGATGTTATTTCACTCAGGCTGCAATGGCAGGCCTGTGTAAGAATTGACAGAGCTCCCTATGGGTGGCAAAATAAATGCTGCAGCCCATAGGGATCTCCTGGAACCCCAATACCCTGGGTACCTCAGTACCATACACTAGGGAATTATAAGGGTGTTCCAGTATGCCAATGTGAATTGGTGAAATTGGTCACTAGCCTGTTAGTGACAATTTGGAAAGCAAAGAGAGAGCATAACCACTGAGGTTCTGGTTAGCAGAGCCTCAGTGAGACAGTTAGTCATCACACAGGGAACACATACAGGGCACACTTATTAGCACTGGGGCCCTGGCTGGCAGGGTCCCAGTGACACATACAACTAAAACAACATATATACAGTGAAATATGAGGGTAACATGCCAGGCAAGATGGTACTTTCCTACAGGCCCCCACAAGCTTACTCATCAGTGGGCTGCCCCGAACTCTACCTACCAGTGACCAAGTGTCACAAGTACCTTTTTTCTGCACCTGCGGCACCCGCATTCAGCATCATCGATAGCCAGGACTATACTATACTATACCACAATGGTAAAGGTTTGACAGCTTGAACTGCATTCAATTATTTTCACTTCAAAATCCATAACTCTGGTTATACATACCTGATATACTTTGTTTTGGTGTCTTAATTAATCTAAAACTCAGTTTTATTTTTATAAATTAGTGTTAGATTCCTTTTGAGTTGTGTCAATTACTTATCACCCATGTTGGTACTCTGAAACGGTTAACACATGTTCCTCTAGTAAAGCCTGACTGTTCTTTGCCACTACCAGGACTGAGCAAAGGATTTATTGCTGTGAATTCAAGGACCATATTTGGGGTATTGTGAGAGAATTACATAGTTAAGCCTAACCAGCATCACTGCAGAATACTCCACTTTCCTTCGGTCCAGTACATAACTTCGCAATCCTTCAAGATTCCCTTGGATTCAGCTGCTGGATGAGCAAATCAACTCCCTATCTCTTCCTTGGAGATGCTACCAGTATTAATTATTTAATTATCTTCAGCAGACGTCTTAACGTACTCTGGGAAAGCCAGGTCCCGTTGACTGTATGTCAGTTTCGAGTGGCAAAATATCACCCTGCCAGAATATAAAATGGAAGAAATCTGCTACCATGATATTGTATAGATAAGTGAATATGGGTTAGTACAGATGTACTATTATTCACACCACATACTTGTACTTGTAGCATCAAGCTACATAAATGTGCCATTAATAATAGTAAATCTTTAATTGCCTCTGTATTCCTACCTTCCTGATGTTGTGGTAGTCGATTTTGTGAAGTCGATATTTTGTCAGGACAATCTTTAAAACTCGATATAGGACTCTCCTTGTGGGAAACTTTGCACATGCATGCTCCGGCATGTGTTATTCACCTGCAAGGTTTCAATAATTCCCATCATCCACAGTATTAAGTGGGTCTGGAGTACATTAACAGGCACCCACACAAGAGTGTCCTATGCTCATCTGGAGCGAAAAAGAATATATCCTGCTGTCTACCCAACTACAAGCCCTAATACAGAGCTTCATCATCTCTCTAACCAGGACATTCTCTTTTCAAAGCCTTTTAGTGATTTCTTCTCTCAGAAAAAATTGACTACTGTAGAAAAACACCCACAACACCTCTCATAATTTCAAGGGAACATTAAAGAGTAGTGCAACTTCCTCATCAACATTCAGTCCAATAATTCCAAGCTTGTTAATAAATCACCATCTTTTTTCAAATATATTCAAATTCTCTACATGCAAGGAGCCAAGGTCTCCCTTGCCTTCTCCCAGTTTTCGATCATTAGGAGCTGGCATGCCCTTATCTAGAGGCCAGAGAGGCATTGTCTTCCTCGTTTGCTGAGCTTTTCTCTTTTTCTTATTGCCGTAGGCTATATATAGATCAGCCTCAACCTCCAATAAATCAACATGGCTGCACCAATGTCACCTGTCTGAAAATGGCACATTATTACTCATACTGTCATTGGTATTCATCAGATTTAAAATCCTTAAAGCAGCTTGCAAGATGTATTTGTAGGAAAGTTCCATCTTCCTTGGCATGTTAACCCCATGTGTACCTGTATATCAGTATGTTTTTGCCTGTCTCACTGGGATCCTGCTGGTCAGGACCCCAGTGCTCATAGTTTATAGCCTAATGTGTGTGTCTGTAGAGTGCTTGACTGTGTCACTGAGACTCTGCTAATCAGAACCTCAGTGCTTATACTCTCTCTGCTTTTAAATGTGTCACTGCAGGCTAGTGACTTCATTTACCAATTTCAATTGGCACACTGGACCCCCCTTTTAAGTCCCTAGTATATGGTTCCTAGTTACCCAGGGCATTGGGGTTCCAGGAGATCCATATGGGCTGCAGCATTTCTTTTGCCACCCACAGGGAGCTCAGACAAACCCTTTCACAGGCCTGCCATTGCAGCATGCGAGAAACAGTGCACGCACTATTTCACAGCCATTTTCACTGCACTTAAGTAACTTATAAGTCACCTATATGTCTAACCTTCACTTGCTGAAGGTTAGGTGCAAAGTTACTAAGTGTGAGGGCACCCTTGCACTAGCAAAGGTGCTGCACATAGTTCAGGGCCATTTCCTGGGACTTTGTGAGTGCGGGGACGCCATTACACGTGTGCACTACACATAGGTCAATACCTATTTGTAGCTGCACAATAGTAACTCCGAATATGGCCATGTAACATGTCTAAGATTATGGAATTGTCCACCCATTCCAAATCTGATATTGGGGAACCAGTTCCATGCATCCTGGGAGCTCCACGATGGACCCCCAGTACTGCAAAACCAGCTATCCGAGGCTTGCACTGCAGCTACAGCTGCTGCCACCTCACAGACAGGGTTCTTCCCTCCTGGGGCCTGAGCAGCTCATTCCCAGAAAGGCAGAACAAAGTATTTCCTCTGAGAGCAGGGTGTTACACCCTCTCCCTTTGGAAATAGGTGTTACAGGCTGGGAAGGGGTAGCCTCCACCAGCCTCTGGAAATGCTTTGAAGGGCACAGATGGTGCCCTCTTTGCATAAACCAGTCTACACTGGTTCAGGTACCCTTTCCCCCCTGCTCTGGTGCGAAACTGGACGAAGGAAAGGGGAGTGACCACTCCTCTGTCCATCACCACCAAGGGGTGGTGCCCAGAGCTCCTCCAGTGCTTCCCAGACTTCAGCCATCTTGCTTTGCAAGGTGTGGGGGCACTCTGGAGGACCCTGAGTGGCCAGTGCCAGCAGGTGACGTCAGAGACTCCTCCCGATAGGTCCTTACCTCATAAGGTAGCCAATCTCCCTCTCAGGGCTATTTAGGGTCTCTCCTGTGGGTTCTCTTCAGATTCTGCTTGCAAGTTTCCTCCAGGATTCCTCTGCAACTACTACTTCATCCTTTGACCTTGGATCAACCACAGCCTGCTCCAGGAACCGCTGTAACAACAACAAAGTATCCACAAGGGATACTTTTCCTCTGCCACTTCAGCCTCAGCCAGCAACTGCAACAGTTTCCATGGTGTGCACGCTCTGGGGACTCCCTGTCTTCTTCCTGCACCAGAAGGACCGAAGAAACCTCCTGTGGGGTGACGGAGTCACACTCCTACTCACACAGGCACCTTCCAAGATGACAACTGGTACCCTTGGACTCCTCTCACAATGACGAGCATGCTCCTAAGGACACAGAGGGTGGACCCTATCGAAATAGACTGTCCTGAGGTCCTGATGACATAATTTGGAGGAGGTAAGACCTTGCCTTTCCTGAAAGCAACAGTACCCCTGTGTACTGCGTCTTCACCTCCTGAGGCCTCTGTGCATTATGTGCAAAATTCCTTCATGCACAGCCTGGCCCAGGTCCCCAGCACTCTATCCTGTGACGCTCAACTCGCTAAGTTGTTCACTGGTGGTGTGGGATCTTCCTTTGTTGTGCTGCACCAACAGCATTTTGCACCTCCTTTGTCCCCATGTCCTGGGACTCCCGTGGGTGGTGTCTGGTATCCTGAGGGCTCTCTAAAGTGCTGAGAGCCCCCTCTTCCTCCTCACACAGAGTCGAGGCCCCCAGGATCCTCGTGGGTCCAGTCAGTGCCATTTTGACACATAACACATATTTGTCGTAACCAAGGCTTGTTGGGGACTTTCAACACAAAATCACGTCTGCATCCATCTTCACCTTGTAGGACATCTTCTGCATCATGCAAGAACCCGCTAGCATCTTCCTAGGGCACATTCCTGTAGTCTTCGTTCAACCGGGGATTCTTCTTTTGCACCCTCTTCTGGGTTGGCAAGGGCTCCTGTCTTCCTGGAACTTCTTTCGACTTCTGGACTTGGTACTCTTCTTTTGCAGGTCTTCAGGTCCAGGAATCCAGCAGTTGTTGTTTGCAGACTTGGTTGGTTACTGCAATATCCCAATCACGAGGTGTAGTGTGTCCTAAGGAAACTTGCAGTACTTTACTCCTGCTTTTCTGGGCTTTGGGTTGGGGTAATTTTCTTACCTTTACTGTATTCATACTCTCCCAGTGATTCTGCACACACTACACTTGTCTAGGGGGGAATTTGTGATTCGCATTCCACTTTCTTAGTATATGGTTTGTGTTGCCCCTAGACCTATTTTGTCCCATTGCATTCTATAGCATTTCCTATTGTTTGCACTATCCTATGTCTAGTTACTTACCTTATTTTGGTGTCTAATGTATATATTGTGTATAATACGTACCCCCAGAAGGAGTATTGCCATAAGATATTTTTGGTACTGTGTCACCCAAATAAACTACCTTTATTTTTGGTAACACTGAGTATTGTATTTACTTGTCTATAAGTACTGTGTAACTATAAGTAGTATTTCATGAGCTTTGCATGTCTCCTAGTTCAGCCTAAGCTGGTCTGCGATAGCTACCTCTATCAGCCTAAGCTGCTAGAACACTACTATACTTCACTAATAAGGGATAACTGGACCTGGAATAAGGTGTAAGGACCCAAGGTACCCACTACAAACCAGGCCAGCCTCCTACAGTAGTTAGTTAAAGTGTCAGAAGCACCTCGAACCTGAGTGCAAAAGAGTATACAAAACAATATTGTTAGCTATAAAAATGCAGTTTTTAATGCCAAGTGCTCCTTTCTCTCTGGTAAAATTGGGAAAGTAGCAATTGTCAGAAGTCCAATGTCATATACACAGTTGTAAGTTCCTATCTTGAGGTGCCACCGAAACTCTACTCTCTGAACGTTTTGAGGAGCCTCACAATTGTTTTTTCTGTTTACAAAACAAAATATAGGACTGATACTTCATGTGAACTGTTTTGGAATCTATATTTGTTGCTGCACTTTCATTTTTATTCTGCCTCCTCCATGGCTCCTCACTACGAGTGAACTTTACTTTTCATACAGCGCGTCGCAGCAAAGTGGCTTGCTGCGTTGTGTGATTTTTTTTTATAAATATGGACCATCGTGTTTGTTGGTTTTGCAAACATTCAATACACAAACCAAACATCTGAGCTGCAGGTTTAAATGAGATTTCATTGTGTGCTGAACATTCATAAATTAATATGGTAAAATGTAATGAATGAAAAATGGATGCGAATAAAATCTTTGCATTTTTTAAATGTACCCTAGATATTGATTCTAGGAATAGTGGTTTTTTGAACTACTGTGAATGTGAACTTAACTATACTATCATGTGATTTAGAGGACAGTTTGAAAAATTTGACCTTTCTTGCTCACTGGCTTGGAAGTCAATAATGGAGAGAAATTCAATTAAAAAATACAACTGCTATACTATTGTGTGTTTTCCCTCTTCTCCTAATAAAAATGGGGAGGCATTTCCCATCCAAAAATTACCTTTGTTGGCGATAGGCATAGCTGTGGTATTTGGCCTAGGCTTAGCCAACACCATGTGAAACCTACCAAACCCAGGAATTTCTGAGAACTAGACAACCAGGGGAATCTAGTGTAGTTTTAACATGTGTGGATTCCATTAAGTTTTCTTAACTACAATGCCTTGCAATCCTCCATCCAATAAAACAGTATGCAACTTGTGTAGCTGCGACAGCACTTGTAACAATGTAATAAGAAAGGCACCAAATCTCAACATGAAGACATTAGCATTTCCTGTAAAACAAAAAAAAAACATTTTTCTGGCTCAGCTGCCACCCAGGAAGGCCAACCACACCCAGACATTCTTGACAACTAGACTAACCAACGGAGTCCATTGTGGTATGACTTGCATCGATCCCACAATATTTTCTTATTCACAAAGCCCTACAAACCCGAATTTTGGATGAAATTAGGAATTTTCCTCACATTTCTGCAATGTAATCTTCAAGAATCTGTGGGGAGTAAAAAATCCTATCATCAGGGTCAACACACTTCTTCCATAAAAAGACTACCCCACTTGTATGGCTGGACCTAGTGCCTGCCACACAAAAGGCCACAAAATACAACATGGAGATATCAACATTTCCTATAAAAAAATTACTTGTTTTGGAGATAGGGAAAACTGTGGCATTTGTACCAAGACTCAGCCCCCACACAGGGAAACATACCAAACTCAGATAATTCTAAACACTAGACAACCAGAGGATTCCACAGTAGACTGACTTGTGTGGATCTCATGATGTGCTCTTACCCACAATGCCCTGTAAACCTCAAACTTTGGCATAAGTCACTCATTCATTATCCTCACATTTCCCCAAAACGCAAAATGGAGACATCAGTATTTTCTGTAAAAAGATTACCTATTCTGCTGATGGATATAGCTGGGGTATTTCGACGGGAGCTCGGCTGCCACCCTGAGAAACCTACCACACCCACACATTTATGAAAACTAGACAGCCATGGGAGTGCCAGGTGTTTAAACTTTTGTTCATTCCATAATATTCTCTTATCCACAATGCCCTAATATCATCAAATGTTGGCTGAAATAATACATTACCCTCACATTTATGTGACAGAAACTTCTGGAATCTGTGGGGAACCACAAAATTTCTACCACTCAAAGTTTCCCCACTTCTTCCAGTAAAAACACTAACCCAGTTGTGTGACTGAGCATAATGTCTGTGACACAAAAGGCTCCGAAATGCAATATGACTTCAGTTCGAAAAAATATCTGTTTTGATGATAAAGTAGTGGCAGTATTTGGGTCCAGCCTCAATCGCCACCCAGTGAAACCTACCAAAGGCAGATATTTTAGAGTACTAGACATTCAAGGGGGTCCAGGGTGGTCCGACTTTTGTGGATCCCACAATGCTTATTTATCCACAATGCCCTCAAGCCTCAAAGTCTGGTTAAAATAATGCATTTTCCTCAAAATACTTGGATAGAAATGTCCAGAGTCTCTTGTAATCCACACAACTCCTTCCACCCAGGGGTTCCCAAACTTATCCTGACCAATATGTCACTTGTGTGGGTCACCCTAGTGCTCACAAAAGGAAAAGCCCCAAATTGCAATGTGGAGACGTCACCATTTTCTGGGAAAAAAACGTTGTCTTATTGTTGGAGGTAAATGTGGTATTTTGGGCAGGCTCAGCTGCTACCCAGGGGAACCTACCAAACCCAGACATGTTTAAAAAATATACCCCTAGGGAGTCCAAGGTGGTGTGACCTGCTTTGATCCCACAATGTTTTGTTATCCAAAAGTCCCTGCAAACCTCAAACTTTGACTGAAATTAGGTGTTTTCCTTACATCTCTGTGACAGGAACTTCCGGAATCTGTGGAGAGCAGCAAAATTCCTACCATTCAGCGTTCAATAAAAATGCTTCTCCACTTGTGTGGCTTGCCATAGTGTCTAGAACACACAAGCCCCAAAATGCAACATGGAGACATCAACATTTCTTGTCAAGAAATTATCTGTTTTGGTGACAGGGATAGCTGGGTTATTTGAGTCCAGGCTCAGCCAGCTACCAAACCTCAATTTGTTTTTCAATTGAGACAGCGAGGTGGTCTAGAGTGGTCTGCCTTGCATGGATCCCATTATGTTTTCTTGCCCACAATTCCTTGCAGACCTCAAATTGTGGATGAAGTTAGGCCTTCCCCTCACGGTTCTGTGCCGGAAACCTACAAAATCTGTAGGGGTCCACAAAATGCCTACTAACCAGCATTCCCACAGTCTTCTAAAAAAAATGATACCCCACTTGTATGGCTGGGCACAGTCTACGTTACAGGAAAAGCTGTGAAAACCAATTTGGAGCCACCAGCATTTGCTGTAAAAAAATTACCTATTTTTGGGATTGGTGCTGGTGCAGTATTTGGGCACAGGCTTGGCCATCTCCCAAGGAAGCCTAACACACCCAGGCTTGAACGCCCTGCTTTCAGGGGTATGATCATATGCAATCTGGCTAACCCAAAGTGTCTATGTGAGGCTAGAGGCTATGGATTCTATGCTACTCAATGGCTTGCTACCTGGCTCTTTAGAATGTTAGCTGGCAAAATAGCTTTTTAGGGTAAACACTTTCTGGGGCCACCTGGTGTGAGTTGCAGATCGAAGTTCTGATTCCACCTGGAGCTGGATCAGTCACTCATTATTCAAAGGCTGGCTGGTGATATTGCCTGCTATGTTCCCACACCTGTGAGAAGTTTGCCATCTGTGGGCTAGATTCCTTGAGTCCTCTTTCAAACAATGCTGGGATTATTTGCAATGTCTTATGTTTGTGGCAGGTTGTCCTTCAGAAGGTTGAGCTTGACGCTCCCCCTACTCCTTGTGACTTTGACACATGGCTCCGATTGTATGAGCCCTGTGCCGGTCTCCCTGGTGTCTGGCCCCTTGTCAGATCTGGACCTGCATGATGCCCCCAATTGCTTGTTTTCTCTTTCTTCCAGTATTATTTGTTGTCCTTGTCATGAGGAGTGTCTCACCTGTTTATACTGTACATTTATATTTTATACTTCATTCCACTTTGCTCCTCTATCCTTGCATTTAAGCAAACACTAAAAATTGGCACTTGCTTGGGACATCTACTGGATCTAGATAGGGAAAACAGACTGCTAGACCATTCTGAAAGGTCTTGGTAATAGATGCAGATAAGGATTCTCCCGACCTCTCTATTCAGCAGCGTTCATTCCCACTCTTAAATGGGTATCCATCCTGAAGACATCCCCATCTGCTCTTCCCAGCTCCCTCATGCCTTCTGCACCCAGCATAGGTCATCCCCTTGCAAGCAAGTTGAACCCTCTAATATCCCCTGCAGGAAATGACTCACACTCAATGAACTACCGCCCCACCCTAACCACAAATACCATGAGAAATCTCAAACATAAAATCCTTAACCTTAAAAAAGCTACAACAAAGGTACCCTATTAAATGACCTCATCTTCTCTACCAAACGACATACTCAAAGGAGAAATGTCCTATCTTCCTCACTCAATACCACCATCATCAAGAAAATTCCACAAGGACATAAACTGATTATAGAGCCCTCCAGATTGTACAATGCAGTTACCACCATCTCTAACGATAACAACGGCATTGTACTTGTTCACTGTTGAGATTGCACCCTGGAACTCTTCTCTGATCTCTTCTTCTGCCTCAAGAATGCGGCCACTCCCCCAGCTGTCCCCACACAACCTCCCTCTGACTTCTCTCCATCTGACGACAACCTCTCCTCTCTTACCCTCCCTTACCCTTCGTCCCACCGTTCTCCTCTTGCGGATACTGTTTTATCCCTCAGCACCACTGCAATCCAACACACTTCTGCCTCCAGAAATATTGCTGTCACTCCCTCATGACCTGAACAATCTGACATCTCTACTTCCCATTCTTTTATAAATCCCCGCACCTACACTCCCAACAGGGTCACTACATCCACCACCACCTCTCGACCAACCATTACCAATGTGCTGATTGCGGACCCTAGAGATACTGGCTCCCACAACTGCTATAACTCTGCTAGTTACTGTAGGAGGCTGGACTGGCTTGTAGTGAGTACCAAGGGGTACTTGCACCTTGCACCAGGCCCAGTTATCCCTTATTAGTGTATAGGGTGTCTAGCAGCTTAGGCTGATAGATAATGGTAGCTTAGCAGAGCAGCTTAGGCTGAACTAGGAGACGTGTGAAGCTACTACAGTACCACTTAGTGTCATATGCACAATATCATAAGAAAACACAATACACAGTTATACTAAAAATAAAGGTACTTTATTTTTATGACAATATGCCAAAGTATCTTAGAGTGTACCCTCAGTGAGAGGATAGGAAATATACACAAGATATATATACACAATAGCAAAAATATGCAGTATAGTCTTAGAAAACAGTGCAAACAATGTATAGTTACAATAGGATGCAATGGGGAAACATAGGGATAGGGGCAACACAAACCATATACTCCAAAAGTGGAATGCGAACCACGAATGGACCCCAAACCTATGTGACCTTGTAGAGGGTCGCTGGGACTATTAGAAAATAGTGAGAGTTAGAAAAATAATCCTCCCCAAGACCCTGAAAAGTGAGTGCAAAGTGCACTAAAGTTCCCCTAAGGATAAAGAAGTCGTGTTAGAGGAATAAAGCAGGAAAGACACAAACCAACAATGCAACAACGATGGATTTCCAATCTAGGGTACCTGTGGAACAAGGGGACCAAGTCCAAAAGTCACAAGCAAGTCGGAGATGGGCAGATGCCCAGGAAATGCCAGCTGTGGGTGCAAAGGAGCTTCTACTGGACAGAAGAAGCTGAGGTTTCTGCAGGAACAAAAAGGGCTAGAGACTTCCCCTTTGATGGACGGATCCCTCTCGCCGTGGAGAGTCGTGCAGAAGTGTTTTCCCGCCGAAAGAACGCCAACAAGCCTTGCTAGCTGCAAATCGTGCGGTTAGCGTTTTTGGACGCTGCTGTGGCCCAGGAGGGACCAGGAGGTCGCAAATTGGACCAGGAGGTAGAGGGGACGTCGAGCAAGACAAGGAGCTCTCTTAGCAGCAGGTAGCACCCGGAGAAGTGCCAGAAACAGGCACTACGAGGATGCGTGAAACGATGCTCACCCGAAGTTACACAAAGGAGTCCCACGTCGCCGGAGACCAACTTAGAAAGTCGTGCAATGCAGGTTAGAGTGCCATGGACCCAGGCTTGGCTGTGCACAAAGGATTTCCGCCGGAAGTGCACAGGGGCTGGAATAGCTGCAAAAGTCGCGGTTCCCAGCAATGCAGTCTAGCGAGGTGAGGCAAGGACTTACCTCCACCAAACTTGGACTGAAGAGTCACTGGACTGTGGGAGTCACTTGGACAGAGTTGCTGGATTCGAGGGACCTCGCTCGTCATGCTGAGAGGAGACCCAAAGGACCAGTAATGCAGCTTTTTGGTGCCTGCGGTTGCAGGGGGAAGATTCCGTCAACCCACGGGAGATTTCTTCGGAGCTTCTAGTGCAGAGAGGAGGCAGACTACCCCCACAGCATGCACCACCAGGAAAACAGTCGAGAAGGCGGCAGGATCAGCGTTACAGAGTTGCAGTAGTCGTCTTTGCTACTATGTTGCAGGTTTGCAGGCTTCCAGCGCGGTCAGCAGTCGATTCCTTGGCAGAAGGTGAAGAGAGAGATGCAGAGGAACTCGGATGAGCTCTTGCATTCGTTATCTAAAGTTTCCCCAGAGACAGAGACCCTAAATAGCCAGAAAAGAGGGTTTGGCTACTTAGGAGAGAGGATAGGCTAGCAACACCTGAAGGAGCCTATCACAAGGAGTCTCTGACGTCACCTGGTGGCACTGGCCACTCAGAGCAGTCCAGTGTGCCAGCAGCACCTCTGTTTCCAAGATGGCAGAGGTCTGGAGCACACTGGAGGAGCTCTGGACACCTCCCAGGGGAGGTGCAGGTCAGGGGAGTGGTCACTCCCCTTTCCTTTGTCCAGTTTCGCGCCAGAGCAGGGCTAAGGGGTCCCCTGAACCGGTGTAGACTGGCTTATGCACAATTGGGCACATCTGTGCCCAAGAAAGCATTTCCAGAGGCTGGGGGAGGCTACTCCTTCCCTGCCTTCACACCATTTTCCAAAGGGAGAGGGTGTAACACCCTCTCTCAGAGGAAGTTCTTTGTTCTGCCATCCTGGGCCAGGCCTGGCTGGACCCCAGGAGGGCAGATGCCTGTCTGAGGGGTTGGCAGCAGCAGCAGCTGCAGTGAAACCCCAGGAAGGGCAGTTTGGCAGTACCAGGGTCTGTGCTACAGACCACTGGGATCATGGGATTGTGCCAACTATGACAGGATGGCATAGAGGGGGCAATTCCATGATCATAGACATGTTACATGGCCATATTCGGAGTTACCATTGTGAAGCTACATATAGGTAGTGACCTATATGTAGTGCACGCGTGTAATGGTGTCCCCGCACTCACAAAGTCCGGGGAATTGGCCCTGAACAATGTGGGGGCACCTTGGCTAGTGCCAGGGTGCCCTCACACTAAGTAACTTTGCACCTAACCTTTACCAGGTAAAGGTTAGACATAGAGGTGACTTATAAGTTACTTAAGTGCAGTGTAAAATGGCTGTGAAATAACGTGGACGTTATTTCACTCAGGCTGCAGTGGCAGGCCTGTGTAAGAATTGTCAGAGCTCCCTATGGGTGGCAAAAGAAATGCTGCAGCCCATAGGGATCTCCTGGAACCCCAATACCCTGGGTACCTCAGTACCATATACTAGGGAATTATAAGGGTGTTCCAGTAAGCCAATGTAAATTGGTAAAATTGGTCACTAGCCTGTTAGTGACAATTTGGAAAGAAATGAGAGAGCATAACCACTGAGGTTCTGATTAGCAGAGCCTCAGTGAGACAGTTAGTCACTACACAGGTAACACATTCAGGCACACTTATGAGCACTGGGGCCCTGGGTTACCAGGGTCCCAGTGACACATACAACTAAAACAACATATATACAGTGAAAAATGGGGGTAACATGCCAGGCAAGATGGTACTTTCCTACAGTTACCTACACTACAGTGTTTCACCCAACCCGGAACCTCTTAGGAGTTGCTACACCGACTCCACGCTCAACATTATAATATCTGAACAGTGGCTGATTAGGATTGACATCCTTAAACTAGCTCATATCACCTTCAACCTTGAACACAAGTGGACTTCACACATGACGCACCTCCTGACTAACTTCACTATAACTCCCAAATGCCACTCTGCGTCTTTCTCTGCCTACACCAGCGTCACACATCCTTGCTGGTGATCTAAACCAAATCATAACTACTCCTCACAACCTGATAGGCTAGTTAGACCATTATCGAATAAAGATATACTCTCCCTCCTCTGCTTCTGATTTGGTCCCACGCAGGAAACTTTGGGGAGTTTTGAACAAAGCTGAAGTGCTGGGCCCCTTGTTAAATTTAATTAAGGAGTTGCATTCAGGGAGCTATGCCAGAATTAGATGAGGGTCACAAGGGGAGTTAACAGATAAGATTGCAGTACGTAGAGGAGTCAGACAGCGATGTGTATTGGCTCCTACACTTTTTCTACTGTTTATTAATGTCTGCATCCCCTATTTAATGGACTGTGACAGCGATGCACCCAAGATAGAGGGAGCAAGGGTGCTGTGTCTGCTGTTTTCAGATGATACCCTGTTATTATCCCAAACTACTTCTGGCCTAATCAAGTTGCTTGAAAAGTTCACGTGCTTTTGCAAAGATCACAGTTTGGAAATAAATACCTCCAAAACCAAATATATGGTCTTTGGTGATCTTAAACAAAAAGTTAGAAAGAAGATATATCTGGAGAGGGAGGCCTTAGAAAGAGTATTAGATTTCGATTATCTGGGATTAAGGTTGGAGGACTCCCATAAATGGAAGGCCCACTTATCAAAGTCCGCCATGAGTTTAAAACAGAAATCTGAATGTATCTTGAGATATGTCGCCAAATCTCTTAGCTTTGCAATCACTCCTCGAATGGAAATATATAAAGTCCAAGTGAGGGGAGGAGTATTATATGGTGCTTAGCTATGGGGCTATTGAAACCTAAATGACCTGGAGAAAGTTAAAAATTCCTTTCTGAAAAAGTTTCTAAAAATACCAGCAAGCTCCCTGACTATGCCCATTCGGCTGGATCTAAATCTTTACTCTATTTCTCATATGGCTGCCCTAAGGCCACTGATATACTGGATCAGGTTGTGGTCCTTGGATATCCTTGGCCCATATAGATCCGGGCTTAGTACTCTGATGAGTACGCAAGCCCTAAAGAGGGTAAGGTGGTGCAATTATGTGAAAGAAACTTTTTTGGATCTTGGACTGAGTAGTCTCTGGTTGGATCCAGTACAACTTCCAAAAAATGCTCTGCAGCTTGTGAAAGATGCATATTGGCTTAGAGTACAAGTGAAAAAACTAGCAGAGGTTCCCTCGTTCAGTCTAACTAATAGCTTTTTATCTTTGAAATGCCATTATGAATTTGAATGTTTTATGGATTTGATTGTATCCCCCTCAGCACATGCACTTTTTATCAGATTTAGATTGGGAACATTACCACTTCACTTGTTTACTTGCAAATGGTCTAACTCAGGTGTTGACAATGATTTATGTCCAATGGGATGTGGAGTCGCTGAACATATAGCCCATGTTTTATTCTGCTGCCCGCTTATTATAAGCAGAGAGCACGTTGGCTTATTCCACTCTGCAGATCCATGGGCTTTGGGAGTGTGTCAGCAGCTTTGAGCATCCTCAAATCAAACGCTCACGGCAACTTGGCATGTTCATTGGCAAAGTGTTTGGAGGCAATTTGGCCTATCAGATGTGAACTATTGAAGTCATGCGTATGCCACTTAACAGTATTATTGCCATGAGCTGGTAATAGTAATTGAATGTACATTTTCTGGTGAGAAGATAAGAATGAGTTTTTATGTGCTGAGGATTGTAGTTATTTATTCTTCATTGGTATTGTATTTGAATATTTTCCTTTCATATAACTTATTGCTTTTTTAGACGAGGTTTGTGAGGTGGCTGACTTGTTGTTTTTATTCTCTGTCATCTCTACCTAGAAGTTTTAATGTCAATTGTTTTATTATGATGTATTATGTCTCTTTTATGTGCTTTGATGGTATTTTATTGTACCGAAATAAAGCTTACTCCTACTACTACTACTCTCCCCCTAAACCACGCTCTGGTATATCTACCACAAAAATTAAGACCATTATCAGTCACCCTCCAAGGACTTCCCTCCCCAGCACCAAGTATATAAATAAAGCAAATCTCATACAAGTTCCCATCTCACTTATGTCTATGAATACTTCCAAACCTTCCATTGAATGCTCATTATTTAACTGTCGTTCTGCTGTGAGAGACGTGGGGGACATCACTGATCTTAAAATTAACTTTGATCTTGACATCCTTATACACACTGAAACATGGTTTAACAAAGCCCCCCTTCCCCAGTCATGATATCATCATACTAGACCACTCAGGTAGGTCAGGGGGAAGCCTAGCCTGCATATGCAGGTCCACAATATCTATGAAACTATCACAGGCTCTGGCACTGCCCTTCTGCTAATTCCATAGGATCAACATCTCCACTAACGACTACTCAACTTGCTCACATTCTATCACCCTCCCGGAGATAACCACATATTCATGGAATATCTCATGAGGATTTTTGCCACTAATAATGATGAACATAACAACCAGATTCTTCTTGGTGACTTCAACATTTATGGGAACAATTCCAGCAACCCTCTTGTGAACATTTTAAAATCTTTCCTCCAGGATCTCAACCTTATACAAGCCTGCAACAGCCCAACCCATAACAAAGGGGCCACCTTAGATGTAATCATTGTTAAAGAGAACATCATACAAATTTAATCTATCCTACCCTGTGACTGGACTAACCACCACTGCATCACCTTCCTCATTTCAGGTAGGGCAATTATTACTAAGGGTCAACCGGGGAAAGCAAAACATTAGGTCTGAAACACCTGCAATATTAAACCACTCACAATGTCGGCTCTCAGTAATGACATCCTGCTCCCGCCCCCCACATGCATGACGCTCATGACCTCACTGAGCACTACATCAATTCCATGTAAAAAATGACACAGAAACCCTTGCCCCCAAACAACTAAAGTGAATCCTGTCTAAAAGATCTACCACTTGGTTTAGTTGCAACCTTAAAGAGGAATGTCAACACCTCAGACCTGCAGAAAGAGAATGGAGATGTTCTCCCTCCCTGTCCAACCTCAAACTTTTAAGACAAAGACAGAGAGCCTACAACAGGCACATCAGGAACTCCAAAGCAGCATTCTTCCAAAATCAACTCGATTAATTGACCAAAAAAAGCTTTGCCTCCTTGTTAGATGTGAAAACCACGCTAATGAAGACCAATAAAAATAACACTATGAAACTTCTACCATGCAACCCCCCCAAACACCCCACGCCTCTTGATAATGAAGACTGCCCATGAAACTCTTTCCTCACACCCAAAAATAGAGCTGCCTAGGCTAAATTAAAAACCTTTGACAAAAATGACATCTTAAAACTATTGACCTCTCTGAAATACTCCAACCACTTCAACGATCTCCTTCCCTCCAAACTCCTCAATGAGTCCATTCAACTCATACTCTCAGTATGGACTATGATCATCAACACCTCAATCACTCAGGGCTCCATACACGACTGACTAAAAAGTGGCCAAGTTACTCCTATCCTAAAAAAACCCTAACTTTGACCAGTCCAACCCTACCATCCTATCCCCAACATCCCGACTTTAGCTAAACTCTTAGAAAAATGTGTGCACTTACAGCTTCACAATCACATCGAGCAATTTCATATCCCAAACCAATGTCAATCCAGCTTCCGACCAGGCCGCAGCACCAACACTGCCCTGGTCCACATTGTTGACAATGCCCTACACTCACATGATCAGAATGAATCCTGCCTAATTATTCTACTTGACCTGTCAGCGGCGTTCGACACAATCAGTCCTGATACCCTTGTGAACCTATTAAAACACAGAATAGGTTTCTCCAGTACCATTGTAAAATCGTTCTCCTCTTTTCTTCACAGTAGATCTCAACCACACTCTTATCAACCACACTCTTTCTGATCAGTCGCTAGTCTCGCTTGGTGTAGCCCAAGGTTCTACTCTCTACCCAACTTTGTTTAACCTGTACATAGAGCCCCTAACCAAAATCTACAAATTTGCCTGCATCCCCTACCAAAAGTATGCGGATGACACTCAACTCTACATGAAAATCATCTTCCCAGATCACATCAATATCCTCCACAACACCTTAACAAAAATGCAACATTGGTTGTTGCTTAACCACCTCAAACTCAATGCCCTCAAAATAGAATTCTTATTCACTCACCGCCGCTATTGCCTCAAATATCAAAGACTGGCTCTGACAACGTACTGCCTTCAACTGTACCCCACACATTATTGACTCTGCTAAATCCCTAGGTATAATCTTGGACAATGTCCACTCCAGGCAAAAGCACATCAGTGGCGGCACCAGAGGAGCAAACCATCAACTGCATGCACTTAAGAAACTAAAACCACGTCAAAATTGCATGTATGGCCCATAAAGAGCTGCACCACAATACTCCCTCTTACCTGACCCAAAAACTGACCCTATTAGGTGGAAACAGATCTTCCAGAAGTACCAGCTCCTTCCTACTTAAGCATAGGGAATAGGGAAATATCTTGGGCTACTCTGCTTCAGATATTTCCCTATTCCCTGATTTCACACTCCAAGCTCAGAAAGCCAGAGATTGTTTCTGCCTGTTAAGAGGAAACTACAAGCGATGAATGTTGAATGCAATATACTGTACCCTGCACACCTCAGAGTGGGCCTGAGAAGGCTTGCATGCTCTCAGAGCCGCAGCAGGCAATGAGAGCACTGAATACCTGTCCTGGCTGACGTCGGGCTGGGAGCGGTGAGGATGGAGCTGGTTCAGGGCCTCCCGCTCTGGAAGATAGTGACTGAAGATGCTATTGCGACTCTTCTATGTCATATTTTATATATGCTTACTGCACTTATATCATGGCGACTGAGTATACGCTGATAGTTGGATCTTATTCTGTAGGTTTGATTTTTCACATTTTAGAATAATATGTTTCCGCTATGATTACCTCATGACATCCTATTGATCTATCTCCGTGTACACCTGTTAGTGTGCCTGAGATGTCCTGGGCGTGCTCTGTAATTGTTGACCTAGTAGAGTAATACTTGGCTTGCACAATGGCAATGCTTAGGGTGCACTGTCTAGACACTCCGCAACAGTGACATTTGAAGAGCTGCTTAGTTTGCTAATGTGGCCACCACTTCATTCTGTGGTAGTTTTTGGCGTGCTATGCTCTGTTCCATGCCTTATCCACTTAGTATGTTACTTACGAGTAATATGCGTGGTTTCAGGCGAGATTGAGTGAGTAATGTTTCACTGCTAGCTGCGGTACACAGTGTGGGAGGAGGGAGGTATGGTAGTACAGAAGATTTTGGAAGGAAGCAAGGTACCTTTGAGGCATCACGTGAGATACCACAGAGCAGAAAAGGGGTGATATGCCGCGTAGGATTCTATATTTAAGCTAAAATTATTGTCTTGGAAAGCCAGGGACTTTAATTATCAACGAACAGTGTGTAGTGTACTAGCTCATTTAGAGACACTATAGATGATGCATTTTTTTAAATTCAGATGCCAGTCTTACCAGCCTGAAAGTAAACTGACCGATAGATGTTTTTTTTTGTTTAAATATATCTTTATTTGTTTTTTTTGTTTGCCAGCATTTCATAACTATTACAGCAAACTGTGCAATAAGGCTCAGAATGTGGACCTAAAAATAAAATAGCGAAGAATGTAGGAGGCACTCCCACACCGACCCATTCGGGCATGAGTGACAATTGCATGACATGGCCTTATCCCAAATAAATCAAAATGATGACTACAGAGCCACTCCCACACAGAACACTATAGTACAATTATGTACAGGAGTCGCAGCGCCCAACGAAAGATGAATGCCATAGTATTGCAACCACTTTTACCATACTTTGTGGAATTTGTGTGGGCATCCTCTGCTTTTGTACATGACCCTTTCAGTCGTAATGTATAAGTCCATTCCTCTCTTTCTTTCCAACAATGCTGGGGGTTTAGGTGCCCCCAATGTCATGCTGCATCTCGCTTGATTGGTGTGCATAGAGTACTCTCGCTGGAGAAATGCAAAGGACACCAACTCGCCACACTCCAGGAGATCCCCTGCAGGTGAGATCTCCAGTAGGTCCCAGGATCTAAAGCCCTTTAGCTTCCCGATCTCCCTCAGCCACGTCCCCTCCCAGAGCAGCATCTAATGTGTCATTTGCCTGCCCAGCCCGCACAGATGGTGGCTCTCTGCCAGGCCTCTATTGCCACCTGGGTGGCCGGCAGCAGTCATCGAAGTCCCTTTCCCCCCGTAGAGGAAGTGGAGATAGGAGCATCTAGTTAATTGGTTGTGTTCCAAGTTGTAAGTGTAATGGTCCTGAGGGGAGAACACCCAATAGTTTACTGCCACCACCTGCGCTGCCCAGTTGTAAGCCTTAACATCTGAGAGTGCAATACCCTCATTGGAGGGGTTGCATTGGAGAGTGAGGAGATCGATTCTAGGGTGCCTACCACAACACAGCATGGAGTGTAGATCGCACTCCAGCTTAACAAATACGCCCTAGGGGAGCAGGTAGTATGTTTTTTGCATGGAGTATAAGAGCTTTGGGAGTGTAATCATTTTGAACATTGTGCCTCTTCCTAACAGTGTGAGGGGCAGCGCATGCCACCTTTCCTGGTCCTCCTGAGAAGCACAAAGCACTCTACTGAGGTTTCTGGTGTAGCATTGCTCCCGGTGTGGCATCACATACACACCCAAATATTGGGTGACCAAATGGGGCCCCGGAGGGAGACCAGTGCGGTCAGGAGTGGTTTAGGGATGGCAGAACACGAACTTAGTCCAGATAATATGATAGCCTGAGTAAGCCCCGTGGGACTCAAAGGTTTTCAGGTTCATGGGTATGGTAGTCTCATGTTCAGTGGCATACAACACAATTTCGTCTGCATAGATAGAGATTGTTTCCTCCTCCCTGACCATCTCTGAGATCTTAAACCCCTGAACATCTCTGTGGGAACAAATCATCACCGCCAAGGACTCGATTGTGAGAGCTGGTTGTGCATTGCAGATCTGGTGGTAGTGTTCCACGGTCTCTCACCTCTGTGAATAAGTTGAGCATCTGGGGGGCCAGCAAATTTGAGAACTGTTTAA
Source organism: Pleurodeles waltl (assembly GCF_031143425.1). Taxonomy (NCBI): domain Eukaryota; kingdom Metazoa; phylum Chordata; class Amphibia; order Caudata; family Salamandridae; genus Pleurodeles; species Pleurodeles waltl. The sequence continues at coordinate 179,351,213 of NC_090437.1, forward strand.
AAACTCCTGCCGGGAGGCATATTTGCCCTGGCATCTTCCCCATTTTGAGTTTAGCAATGGCAGCTGTGACTTCATCTCAGGTAATGTCTCTATCAAGTTTCATGCAATCCACCAGTAGTCCACCCCTGTCAAGTATTCAACTATACTAGGTGCATCTGCAAAAAGCCAGGGCTTATCATACGAGGCATAGTAACCAGCAAAGACCTCCCCAATCTCAACATCAGACAAGTGGGGTCCCCCCTGTCGCCCACAATGCTTTGGATTTAGCGGTATGCCACATCCTGTATACCCGCTAAGCCAGCTACTTGCCTGCTTTGTCCACAGCATTGTAAAGACTATGGGCCAGATGTATGAAACTTATTTGCACTCGCAAACTGTGCGAATCGCAAAATTCGGCCGTTTGCGAGTGCAAAAACGTGGTCTGCGATGCATGAAAGGCATTCGCAGACCAAAAATAAGAAATCGCAAAAATATTGATTTTTTGCGTTGCGTCCTGGTTTTGCGAGTCGCATTTTGCGATTCGGTATTTCCAGTAGAAAATTGCGAGGCACAAATTGCGAGTCGCAATATCCAAGTTGCAAAGAGAAGCATCAAAAAATCGCAATTTGCGACTTTTCGCAGAATGGCATTTTGCGCATGCAAAATACCACTAGGTGAAACCAGGTGGTAACTAGGTGCAACCTATATAAAGAGGCCCAGAATGCCTCAGACTCTTTTCCACAATGGCTGCACTCTACGTCATGGTGAGGAGGATGAGGATCTTGGCAGGTTTGAGGAGAGGGAGGAGGAGACAGGAGCGCGTTTTCAGAGTGCGCATTACACTTTTTAACCTGACAGAGGAGGAAATATATGAGAGGTATAGGTTGAATTCAGCCATGATACTTGATCTGATAGCTGAGGTACAACCCTTATTGCAGTGCAGAACACTAAGGACTCACAGCATACCCACCCATGTGCAGGTATTATGCTACCTCCACCTACTCGCCTCAGGGAGCTATCAAGGGGTCATAGCAGCAGCTGGAGGGGTCTCACAGAGTACCCTCTCCAGATTTTTCAATGCATTTATCAACGCCATGCTGAGCAAACTACACCAGTACATCAGATTCCCCCACACCCCACAGGAAATACAGCAGACAAAAATTGAATTTTACCAGATAGCACAGTTCCCCCACGTCCTAGATGCCATAGATGGGACACATGTGGCAAACTGTCCAACATCAGCCACAGAGTATGTGTACCGCAACCGGAAATACCAACATTCAATGAATATACAGGTGATATGCAATGCTTCCTACATCATAACTGATCTCGTGGCCAGGTACCCAGGTATCACACATGATTCGTACATCTTTCGCCATAGCGGCATACACACAAAACTGCTAGCTGGGGAGTTTGGAGGAGGATATCTACTAGGTATTGTCCCTCTTTACAATGGCGCATTGATGCCGTGCTGATGTCAGATGGCTCACTGACTCATCATACCCTCTGTCCCTTCCAGGAGACAGTGCCTACGCAGCGCGCACCTACATGATGACGCCCTACCTCAATCCTGCAACACCTGCTGAACGGAGATACAATGCAGCACACAGGGCGACCCGCAACGTGGTGGAGCGCACATTTGGGCTGCTGAAGAGTTGCTTCCGTTGCCTCCACAAAAGTGGTGGGGCACTACAGTACAGTCCAGAGACCACATGTAAAATAGTGGCTACTTGTGCAATCTTGCACAATATAGCTACCACCAGCGGCATACCTGTAGAAATATGTGATACTGAATCTGTTGAGGATGATGATCCCATACCACCCCTACAGCCAGCAGACAGGACCAGTGCAGCAGAGGGAAGGCAAAGGCGTGCTGACATCACACACAACCATCTCAGACGTAAGTATGAATGACACAAATCCACTGACAACTGTACCTGTAGTGAAATAAATGTATTACCTTAAGTCAGGTAATGTTCGTTCGACGAATTGCAAAAAAATATTAAGTGAAAAACTAGAAACAATGAAGGACCTGAGTAATGCACTATTACGTCATAGTGAAAACATAACTCCACTGGCAGCTACAGTCATTTTTTGCGGCCACGCACACCACTCGGGTGCCCAGTTACCTCACTGGCACCTCTATTGTCCGCCTCAGTGGCAGTGCTGTGCCTGGCACTGCGCCGTCTGGGGTCCAGTGCTGGTACAGCTACACTGCTGAGGCTGGAACTGTCCTCTGTGTCCCCCATTGCAAGCTCACTAGGTGTGGCTGACCTCTGTCCCATTATGTAATCGATCACATTGGTGACCTCTACCAGTCCATTCGCAATATCCCTGCTGCTGTGTGCTGCCTCCACTTGTGCAGCCACTGCACGACGTGCAATCAGTGACGTTGCATTTGCCACCCTGTTCACAGAACGACAGAAGCCACCAAACATGTTCATAAATCTGCGCTCCTGTCTGCGGTGGCTCGCCCTCTCATGGCGCAGCTCCTGGCATAGTTCACGCACAGCACATGTAAGCTCTCTGGTGTCCTGTGATGCCTGCACCTGTCCCTCATGCAGCAGTTCTATGTTAGAATTGAGGGACTCAAGCTGGCGATGCAGGCCCCCCATGTTGGTGTTATGTTGCAGCAAATTATTTTGTAATCTGAGGATCCTTTTATTTTGTAGGTGCTGCTGCTGCAACATAGCAGCTTCCAGCCCACCAAAGAAGGAGGGACCCTCACCTGCCTCATGCTGACATGCACCAGAATTTGTTGCCATCCTGCGGGGTGCTGTGGTCTGCTGACAACTGGCCTCCTGCATCTGGCTGCGCCTGCCTGTTGGTGTTGGGGAAATTGGCCCTTCATGCTGCTCATCTGAGTCTTGGCTGAGTTCTGGCAGTGGCAGTGCCCTGGGCCTGCGTCGGACAGGCGCAATGGTGAGAGAACCACTGGTGTTGGAATCAGAGGCTGGACGGGGGTCAGTCTCGCCTACGCTTGCTGATGCTGTGGCTGCTGGGCCTGGCCCACCTGCAACGACAATATGCAGCATGCAAGTTATGTTTGTTACAATTACGGTCACACAATGGTAATAAAGGTACAGGTACTTCTCTTCACTGTGTTGTGGGTGTTGTATTCCTCTGGGTGTCGCTCTACTTAAATACATTGTATGTGCTACTTTCAGCGATGGGTTGTGGACTGCCACTCCCATAATGCATTGTTGTGCTGCTTCTAAGATGTGGACTGGACTACTTCTCACAATGTTTAACAGTACTTGCTAATTCCTAAGGGGCTTTTGTGCATACACATATTGGGTTACAATTCAACATTGCACTTACCTTGGCTGGTACTTGGTGTGCCGGAGGTGTCTATCTCTGTGACCCCTGTCACAGCTTCAGGGAGGAGTGTCGACTCCACTAGGTCCTCTAATGGGGTCGATGGTGCCTCTGTGGGCGGACGGCCTCCTGTGCCCCTGGCCTCCTGCAGTCTTCTTGCCACCCTCTCCTTCGCACGGGACCGCAGGTCATACCATCTCTTTTTTATCTTGTCAACCGAGCGCTGTGCCACTCCAATTGCGCAGATTTTGGATTGGATATCTGCCCAGAGTCTTCTTTTCTCACTCTCTGGCACCTGGAGTGAGCTTTTGCCAAAAAGGCGGTCATGGCTCCTGACCACCTCCTCTGTCAGCACCTCAAGCTCTTGCTCGCTGAATTTGAGCTTCCTCTTTCTCTCTCCCTTCTCCTTTCCTTGGGTTGAGGTGTCCATCCTTGCTCAGGTGTGCTGCCTCATTCAGAGTGCTGCTCTGTGTGGCTGGGCTGCTCTCTCTCTGGATGCTGGATTGGGTGTGGCACCTGAAACTGCCTGGGATGACTCACTTCCTGCTTGTGATGTCATCAGGCTCCTCCAGGTGTGCTTTCTCGACATTTCTCGCAATTTGCAAATTTTTACCGAATCGGTAAAAAATTGCAATTTGTGAAAATGCAAATTGCGATTTGGTAAATGGGCCTCGCAAACCACAAATAACGATTTTTAAGAAATCGCTAATTCCGAATCGCAATTTTGTTACATGGCCACTTGCGACTCAGAAATAGCGATTTCTAAAAAATCGCTATTTGCGATTCGCAAGGCCATTTTTTCATACATATGGCCCTATATTTTGTGGCCAATAATTGACTGCAGACCTCACCAATGGCCAGGCCCTGGTACTCCTGCCGGAGAGCCTCAAGGGAATACAAAGCTTGGATCAGTACGAGCTCCAGAGGAGCTTTTAAGGGCCAGAATCTGCTTTTCTCATTCTTCTATCTCTTCAACCTCCCTTCGTTTTTTGTGGGCCAGGATATTTTATGCCTTGTCTCTCAGCACTGTCTTATAGGCCTTCGATAGGACCACTGCTGACTCAACTGTACCCTGAGTTTTCTGAAAATAACGCTCCAAGTCTATTCTCAGTTTATTCACAACCTCCGTCTCTCAGGTCCCACAAGTTAACTGCCTATTCGCTCCCCGAGTACAGCCCCTACCCTCCATGATAATTCAAAGGGGGGGTGGTCTGACAGGTCTTGGGCTAGATGCTCTACTAGGGGGACTGTCGGTACCTCTCCTGCAGGTATGAAGAGATAGTCCAACTAGGAGAAAACCTTGTGCACACTGGAGAAGTAGGAGTAGTTCTTGCTTAATGTGTGATGCTGTCTTCACAAATCGTAAAGACCCAAGGAGTGTACGAATTTCCCCCAGAGCGTGGCTCCTGCTGGGGCAACAACCCCACTCCCTTGATCTAAGATTGGGAGCATGACATCATTAAAATCCCCTACCACAACATGGACAGCCAAATCAGCCTCTAAAAGTATCACCGCCACCTGATCCAGTACTTGTTGTTGGAGGCAAGGTGGTGCGTAGACACTAATCAGTGTGAAGAGTGTCCTGTCCCATTGTCCCTATACTCCCACATGCCTTCCGCTTTGGTCTGTCCAAATTCTGGACATTGGGAATTGGAGGGTGTTATTTAATAAGTATTGCTACTCCCTTGAGCCAGAGGTGTATCCCCCATGCACCGGGACTATGTAAGTCCCTCTTCCCAGAAAGTAACGCTGAGTCCCCTTCAGGTGGGTCTCTTAGAGCAGGACAATATTCTGGCTGCAGAGGTTGTATAGAACACATCACCAAGCCTTGCGTCACCTAACCCATTGACATTCCAGGACATTATGTTGTGATATGGGGTGTTTGATATCTCATCCTATGCCATGGTGTTGCAGTTTTGCACCACCAGCTGCCCCTCCCAACCTCCTGATAGGTGTGGTGTATCTGTGTGTACCCCCTCTCTTTCATGAACTAGAACTTACTAAACCCCCCAAACAGTATTCCAAATGAAAACCCTATCCGCCCCTCCAAACTCCCAGCACCCCCCTACGAGCATAAGAGTGCATGTCAACTGGACAACCACTTATGTGAGAGGCAGGAGAGGTCTGACGCCCACCCACAAGCCCCTAGTCATCCAATTGGAGTCTTAACTACTGCAGATTGGAGTAACCTATAAAAAGAGACACCAACCTCCAGCCAGAGTGAAGTAAGAATGCAATGGAGAAAATAAAAAAGATGACAGTCAGTCTGTCAGAAGGACAAACAGACAGAGAGAGAAGATGTGGAGTATCTTCTCACCCCTGAAAGCCCTACATTCAGTGCAGATAACTGACATCCCCACAACAGGACAGATACATTTACTATTGAAGCATCTCAGGCAATGTTAGCGGTGTCCATCTCAGCTCACCCCCTCTCCCCCTCGAAACACAACATGGTAAGGGGCCTGTCTAGGGCCATCATCCAGCCGGTCAGAGAACAGCAAACACCACTGGCAGAGCATATGTGTTGAATCATGAGCTAACCAAATGGGAAAAGGTCATTTAATGTCCAAGGTTAGCATGTTTTCCACTACTTCTGAACCACTGTCTGCCGACGTTGCAGAGGTGACTACCTCTACAGGTGCCCTGGCTTCCTTCCTCTCCTGCCTCTGGTATTTCACATCCAGGGATCGGTCTTATTGCACCACTATTTGGGCACTGGAAGTCGACCTCTGGCCTTGTCCTTGGCTGCAGGCGTCGCATCATCCCTAGTTGGTCTTTCCTCTATGACTTCAACATGGCTTCTGCAGATCCCTGGCCAATCATGGCCCTCGCCACAGATCTCCAGTCAGTCCCACACCTCCTCCAGGATGGTGAAGAAGTGTGCACGCCTAACGAAAAGTACCTTGAAATTGGGGGGGTTGAGCAGCATACATGTAAGGCCCATGGCTTAGAGTTTCTGCTTGACCCCTGTAAACATCTGCCTCTGTTGCTGGAACAGCTGGGTGTAGTCAGGGAAGATTTGAATAACAGGATTGTCGAACCTAACCTCCCCCTGTCTCCTGACTTCACGGAGGATGGTGTTCCTGCCCCTATAATTAAGGAGTTTTGCTATAATGGTCTAGGACGACCACCTGTGGGGGAAGCATTGCTAAGGAGTGGTGCAGCCTCTCGACCACAAACACCGAGGGCAAGGCAGTCTCTGGCATATTCTCCCTGAACCATTGTTCCAGGAACAGTTCTGCCGCAGTGCCCTCCACCCCCTCTGGGAACCCCACAAAGCGTAGGTTACATCTCCAGGCTTGGCCCTTGGCATCTTCCACATGTGCCTTCAATCTCTGTGTCTGTAGCTTAAAGGCTGTCACTTTAGCCTTTAGGGATGACAATTCCTCCTGCATCTGGACAATGTGTTGTTCTGTCGCTTTAGATCTATCTGCAACTTTGCAGAGGTCTGCTCAAAGGAGGATCACGTCTAGAGTGACAGAGTCTATCTTGGCCTGGGAATTTGTGCTGGAGGCCTTGATAGCTGCCAATATTTGGCACCAGTAGGTCCCTGAGGTGCCTGAATATCATTGTTTGACGTACAACACAAGAAGCAGGGGAGTGGTGAAACACTGGCTGTCTACATCCTCCATAATCCAAGGACCCCCTCTGCAGCAACAATTTTTCAGGTGAAAGGAAGTGAGACAATCTCCAAGCTGTGGCCATAAATGCCCACTGCTCACCATGGGGAGGGTATGGGTCCACAGGCGGACATTGAACATGCTGCCACCTCTTCCTTCTGTGTCTCCCATACATTATGGCCCCAGGGATGCCAGGATCGGGGGGTGGCCATATGCTCACCATACTTCCAGGAGCATCCCCATTTGTCCCCCTGCACAGGGGTAGTCACGCTGCACTGCAAGTTCCAGAGGGGGAGGGGGAAAGTGACACCGCAGCCCCACTGTGCAGGCAAGGCAGCATCAAGCACCCATCTCCTTTGGGGCCTCGCAGGAGAGCCGGCACATCCTTTCTAGGCAGGCCCCTCGATGATCCAAGAGGCACCTTGGGGCAGACTGCAGGTCATGCAGTCACCGCCATCGAAGCACCCTGCAGGCCCAGGCAAAGCAATTTACTGCAGCCTCCAAGTGTGTACGCCCCACGGGGCAGGAGCCGGGGATGAAGGGACACTGCCCGGCCCTTCAGCCAAAACAGTTCCCCAAGGCCAGGGCATACCTCAGGAACCCCAGCATCTGTTGGCAAGTTGTAAGGCTGCCACATGGCCCTAACTTCTGGCAGGCCCGCAGCCATGGTCCGACACCAGCTCTGTTTCTCCACTGCTACAGCGGCTGATGGAAGTCTTCCATCATGGCCAGAGGTGGGCTAACTTTCTCGTGGCAGTCTCCTCAGGCCACACTCGCTGCGCTTCAACGGCAGCCCACCGAGGCCCCCTCCTCGGAGCACAGTTTCAGCAGCTTCAGCTCCTGGCTACCAGAGTTTGCTAAAGGTGCTGAGGCATTTTGGGGGGCTGGGCCTCAGTGGGCAGGAGAATGGTACAGGGTAATGCAGTCAGTCTGGGAGCTTCAACTCAGCACATCTAGCTGGCCATGTCCCCCTGACCAATAGATTTTGAGGTGCATGCTATGTCTCTTCATTCAACTCCCATGCCCAGAGAGTATTGGTTTGTATCTGTAAGGGATGTGGGATTAGAGTGATGGACATTGCCTTTTCTTCTGATAGTAGGAACGCTGTGGCTCAGTGCAAAACAGAAGAAAGAAGGATAGTTCTAACATATTCATGCGGTTCTAATTTTAACAATTAAAACAATCTGCAGTCCTACCATGATTTGCTACAAGTGTTTGCCAGGTTTCAATGCTGTACTATAATCTGGGGAGTGGATTTCATCTGTATATTGAATACTGAACAGGACAGATCAGCTGCACCCCCAGAAAACAAGTGTCTGCCTGGATTATGCTGAATAATGATGCCAGAGAAGCTACTTGAAATATGGAGGTACAGGAATTCCTCTGGTAAGGAGTTCATGTTTTACTCCTCAGTACATAATATATACTCCTGCATCAATTATATCCTGCTGTTTAGAGCTATTGTTCACTGGGTACAGTCCTGTGCTCACCTGACTTGCATATATTTGGACCATTCCCATGTACATGTCAAACTGAGCATTCCAATTCACATCTTCCATGATTTTTTGTGAGGATTTCCATCTAAGTCTTTTTAGATTCTGATTTTAGGTCAGACGTCATTGTCACTAGAAAGGAATATTTTGATCATATACTGGCTCTGTTGATCACTTTTAAGCTGTGTTGGAGGCCTCTAAGGGTAGTAGTATTACCAACCACGTTGGAGTCGTAAGATCAATCCTCTGTAGTTAAACACAGCTCGAGCAATAAATAACCTTTCTTGGGCAGTCTCACACTCAGATCAAAGATGGCCATATTTCAAATAAAATATAGTCAAAGTACGACAAATTCAAGAACTTTGCAGATAGATAGGTTAAGTGTATAGGGGAATATGCATTACATAGAAAATATGGCAAGGACAATAGACTACGTAGAACACTTGCTTGACTAGTCTGAACTAGGTGGACCGAAGGTGTCTTGATGTGTATTTATTCTGACTGCAACAAACCTTTGTATGATTCTTGTTTGGGCTAGGGCTTCATTAGTGGATGTTAATTATTATCTCAGATAGCTGAGGATGGCTTGGGTTCAGGATGAACACAGAGAAAAGCTGCTGGCTCCTCTAACCTAGAGGAAATAAAAAATGTTATCAAGGGTATGCATGAATGGCCTCACCACTGATTTTTATAAGGAATATGGAATAAACTATCCACCTGATGACTCTCTTTGAGGCTGTTGTGGCAAGTGGTCACCTCCCACCTACCATGTGTGAGGCCCAAATGATAGCCATTCTCAAACCTGACAAGCCTGTAAATCTGTGCCCCTTGTACTAGCTCACTCTTGCACCTAGATACAAACATTTTTCACAAAGATATATATTGATTGTGTATTTGTCCTCTTATGCCTGTATTGGTCCTACCTGGACAACCTAGCTTTATCACTGTTAGATCAACTACTCACATCCTCAGAAACGTTTTGGGGCAGTTTTGCTGATGAATCCCAATACACATGCAACTGTGGTTTTTCTAGATGCTAAAAAGGCATTTGATTCTGTTGAATGGGAAATTGTTTGCAGTGCGAGGGAGATTGGGAGTGGGTGACACGTTCTTCAAACTGGTATAGCTGCTATACACGGATCCTATGGTCAATTGCTGAGTAAACAACTGTTGCAATGAACACATTATTATGGGTAGAATGACTCAGCAAGGCTGTCCACTTTCCTTCCTACTGCATGCTATTGTTTCCAAGCCACTTGTGTGCGGAAAAAAGACCAACACTCACATAGAGGGATTCAATTACTAGGATATTGAGTGATACTATCAGTCCATGCTGACGACCTTCTACTTTATATTAAAGACCCTGTTATTAACCTTTTGCTGGTCCACGGTGAGCACTATTCTGTTAGAGGCCTTGCAAATATATTTTATTAGTTACCTGGTTGCTGGCTAAATAACAGACTTTGGCCCTCATTACAACCCTGGTGGTCGGTGATAAAGCGGCGGTAATACCGCCAACAGGCTGGTGGTAAAAACAATGGAATTATGACCACGGCGGAAACCGACCACACAGACAGCCACTTTAACATACCGACCGCCACGGCTGTAGCAACAAGCACTGCGGCAGTAACTGCCAACAGCCAGACGGAAGACAATGTTCCGCCCACAGTAATATGACACACCTCTATGCCACCTTTTCTGGGGTGGTACCAACGACATCAAGCACGACACAAACAGTACACAGAAGGCGAAGGACTCACCTTTGGAGACTCAAGGATGAACCACAATGCCATGGAGCCTGAGTTGCACATCTTCCCCATGCTGCTATACCTTTTCATGCATTACGAACATCAACGCCGGCGAAGATGACCATGGTGAGTACTGCCGCCTAGCACACAAGGGAGGGGAGAGGAAAAAGAGAGTGACACACACACGCAACACCCCCAACACCGTACACACAAACAGATGCAATAACATCACATATCAACCCCGTACCCCTCAGGAATAATGCAAGGACAAAAGGAATTGATTAAAGTGAGTGTAATAAGATAAATAAGTAGAAATATGTGCTTCAAAATCAAAACAGTATATACATATACACAAATGGAGGGACACTGCCCAGTCCTCAATGTCCTTGGGCCACAGGGCCACATCACATGGGCCAAGGCCCCACCTCACTCCTGTAACAACACGGAGAGAACACTGCAGGGGCATCAGGTCAAAAATAGCCAGGCACCTCAGGGGGACGGTGAATGGGGGGGTACCTCAGCCCGAAGATGGTACAACACCACTGGTCCTGGAGGGGGCTACATGCCCTGTGCTTGATACTGGGGAGTGCAAGGCCACAGTCTCTCAAGTGGGTGGTTTGCCCACTGCTTGGTCCTGGGGAGTGCAAAGCCACAGTCTCTCAAGTGGGTGGTTTGCCCACTGCTTGGTCCTGGGGAGTGCAAGGCCTCAGTCTCCCAAGTGGGTGGTTTGCCCACTGGTTCTGGAGGGGGCCTTGTGCCCAGTGTGCTTCATCCTGGCAAGGAGAGGGTGAGTGGAAGGCTTCTTCCACTGGTTCTGGAGGGGTATTGTGCCCAGTGTGCTTCATCCCGGCAAGGATGGGGTGAGTGGATGGCTTTTTCCACTGGTTCTGGAGGGGGCCTTGAGCCCTGTGATGCAGCACTTGGGGAGTGCAAGGTCACAGTCTCTCACCTGGGTGTCATGCCTACAGGATGTGCAGGGTCCAGGATGCACTACAGCCCATGGAGGCAGAACCACATATGGCCTGCCGGCGGTGACGGCTGCTCAGTGGTGGCAGTGGCGGTGCTGGTGTCGGGGATGCCAGAGGTGGGTGGAGGCTCCAGCCCTTCCCCTGCAGCCTCGGATGGCTGCCCACTGGGGCTGCTGCTGCTGGTGGCAGTGCTGGTGGCAGTGCAGGCAGTGGTGGGCTGAGGCTCCAGCCCTTCCCCTGCAGCCTTGGATGGCTGCCCACTGGGGCTGCTACTGCAGGTGGCAGTGCTGGTGGCGGTGCAGGCAGTGGTGGGCTGAGGCTCCAGCCCATCCCCTTTAGCGTCAGACGGCTGAACCGGCATGGTTGGTGGTGGGGGCTCAGAATCAGTCCCAGCACCTGGTCTCTTGTCCTTCCTGCCTGCAGGTGCAGGCCCCTTGCCCTTCCATTTCGCAGCTGGTGGTGCCTCCTTGCCCTTCGACTTGGCAACAGGTGGTGCCTCCTTGCCCTTCCCCTTGGCAGCTGGTGGTGCCTCCTTGCCCTTCCCCTTGGCAGCTGGTGGTGCCTCCTTGCCCTTCCCTTTGGCAGCTGGTGCAGGCACACTTTCAGTGCTGAAGGCTGGTTCCCTGGAGCCTCTCCCCCCTGGAATAGCTGCCGACACTACTGTGGTTGTGGATTGGATGGCTGAGGTCATCGCCTTGGTTCTGACCACCCTGGCCCGACATGAAGGATGAGGGGAGGGGTAGGGAAGAGGTCAACGGTGGAGAGGAAAAGCTTCTTAGGGACAGGGGGGCAGGAAGAGGGAGAAGGTTTGGGAGTGTAGGAAGAGGAAGTGGTTGTAGGAGGTGTCGCTCTGCTGTATTTGGGTGCAGGTGCATAGGCTGGATGCTGTTGTGAGGTGGATGGCTGTTGGGTGTCTGAGTGCTTGCATTTGTGTACTTTGGGAGGAGGGGACACAGACACAGTGGGAGAGTACACAGGGGACGTGTGCATGGATGTGGGGGTGGTGACTGTCAGTGAGGGGTGTGTAGTGATAGGTGTGCTGGTGGTGGTGGTAGTGGATGAGGATGTAGTGCATGCACGTGTGAGTGGAGACGCTACTAGGAGGGTGGTGAACGAGGAGGTGGAAACAATAGAGGCAGTGGATGTTGGTATGTCTGCATCTGAATGTTGTTTGTGTGAGTGCCTGTGGGATGATGTGTGGTGCTTGTGTTTGCCTGAGCCTCTGTGTTGTCTTGGGTGCATGCTGGTCTGAATGTGTGCTTGGGATAGGTTGGGGTTGAGGGGAATGGGAAAGGGTAGAGGAAGTTGGTGGGGGGAGTCTAGAAATAGGGACAATGGCTGCCATCAGGGAGGAGGCCAGAGCCTGGATTGATGCCTGTTGGGCCGCCATGCCAGAGTGAATGCCCTCCAGGAATGTATTTGTTTGTTGCAAATGGGCTGCCAGCCCCTGAATAGCATTCACTATGGTTGACTGCCCAACAGAGATGGATCGCAGGAGGTCAATAGCCTCGTCACTCAGGGCAGCAGGGCTAACTGGGGCAGGGCCTGAGTTGCCTGGGTCGAAGGAGATGCCCACCCTCCTGGGTGAGCGGGCACGGGAAACACGCTGAGGGGCTGCTCAGAGGGCGGTACTGGTACAGGGTTGGCGGCTGTACCTGTAGTTGGAGTGGGCACAGAGGTGTCCGCCACCACCAGGGAGCTTCCATCGGAGGAGGTATCACTGTCAGAACTGTCCCCTCCAGTCTCCGCCGTGGTGCTCCCCTTGCCCTCCGTCCCACTGGTGCCCTCACCGTTGGTGGATTTGGCCTCCTGGGCCCTGTGGGATGTAGCTCCCACCGTCACTGGTTCCTCTGCTCCTCCGCCAGATGATGCTAATGCACATAAGGACAGGGTGACAAAACAAAAATGGGGGCGAAAGACAAAGGATATACTTGGTCAATGGCAGCAACAACACCACTGTTGCCATACACACACACACACACAGGGAAGAGCCCTACGCACTAGGCAAAGCACTACCAGTCACAATACTAGTCACCAGGCCATGGACAGGAATACCTAACGCCAATAGCAGCATACCTGACACCCACAGACCCCTGCCCAGTAGTGGATGCCTTCTAGCTTGGTAGGAGGTGGTGTTCATCAGCTCCTGCCTAACATGGGACCTACCCTGCAATGTCTGGCCTGGCCTAGGGGCACCCACAGGCCCTCATCCCCCACCCGGATGCCACCCCACCACGCGCAAGTAGTATATTGGGAAACTGTACTCACCCCCTTGTGGTTGCTGTGATGCCCTCAAGCGCCCATCTAGCTCTGGATAGGCCACCGCAAGTACGCGGGCCATCAGGGGGGTCATGGTTCGACAGACACCCCTTCCTCATTGGTTGGCCATCCCCAGCTGGGCCTCTGCCGTCATCCTTGCCCAGCGTCTCAGGTCCTCCCACCGTTTGCGACAGTGGGTGCTCCGCCTGCCGCAGACCCCCAGGGTCCGCACGTCCTTGACGATGGCACGCTATATACCCTTGTTCTGATGGGCGCTGACCTGCAGGAAAAGAAACATAGAAAAATATATCAGTCACACCGTCCGGCCTGTTACACTCATGGCCCACCATAGCCCTCACATCCCCTTACACACAGACAGTGCCCACCATACATGCAGCACGCTGTCCAGACCCTTCCACCAACCGCCCCACACGAGGCCCTCACACACAGCACTCCATGCCCCTTGCATCGTGCTCACAGTGTACTCACCTGTTGGTCTGGAGGCCCGTACAGCAATCAGTACTGGGGTAGGACCCCATCCACCAGTCTCTCCAACTCCGCAGCGGTGAAGGCAGGGTCCCTTTCCCCAGTGACACCAGTCATGGTCGGTTCCAGACACAGGTCACAGCAGCACTTGCAGTGTAGGTCCTCTCCTGTTGAAGGTCAGGTAGCAAGTGAGTGAACAGATAGAAAATGACGGTCACGTCCACGGCGGTGCGTACCTTCACCGCCAGCGTACATCACCATTGGCCGCTGTAACACACAGAGCCCAATGAAAACCAATTAGGAGTTGCGCGGCGGTACTCGACCGCCTCCCGCAACAGCGCACAACTTCAGCGGCATTTCCTCATTTCCACATGTCCATCAACACAGGACAGGCGGACACCATTTCATGGGGGGGACAGGCCATGGCACCTACCTGCTTCACAGTACACCTAGGCACCATTTGGGCCTATCCAACAATAAACTGTTACAGTCACAACATGCAATGCAGTGTAGTGTCTGGAAATGTGGAATAGTGACCAGCTGCTCACTGTTTTGCCCCCTAGATTACAACCACTGCGGATGGATCGGAGATGGAGACATCCCCCATTGTACAGACCCTTGGTGGACTTGGCAACAATGGAGGGCAGGCACATTATCCTCACCTATAGAATGGACAGGGCCACAATCACAGAGCTATGTGCCCAATTGGAGCCTGACCTGATATCTCCTATCCGTCACCCCACTGGGATTCCCCCCTCTTGCTCCATTTCTTGGCAACTGGCTCCTTCCAGGTGACAGTGGGCTTCGCAGCAGGAATGTCTCAGCCAATATTCTCAGTAGTGCTGAACAGAGGGTCGGCTGCCCTGATTAAACACATGCAGCTACATTGTTTTCCCCCAGGTGGAGGATTTGGCCACAGTGAAAGCTGACTTCTATGTAATGGGACATATCCCCAACATTATTGGGGCTATTGAGGGTACACATATTGCATTTGTTCCCCCCCCACGAGAAATGAACAGGCGTTCAGAAATCGAAAGATCTTTCACTCGATGAATGTGCAGATAGTGTGTCTGGCGGACCAGTACATCTCCCATGTCAATGCTAAGTATCCTGGGTCTGTGCAGGATGCCTATAACCTGAGGAATATCAGCATCCCATATGTGATGGCTCAACTCCAGAGTCACCGGGTGTGGCTAATAGGTGAGCCCAGGGTTCCCACCTAGTTGGTGTTGGTGTATGGGTATGGTGTTGGCCATAAGGGTTAGTGTTTGGCTAACAGGTATCCCTCGATATTTGCAGGTGACTCTGGTTATCCCAACCTCTCATGGCTACTGACCCCTTTGAGGAATCCCAGGACCAGGGCAGAGGAACATTACAATGAGGCACATGGGTGAACAAGAAGAATCATAGAAAGGACTTTGGTCCTCCTGAAGGCCAGGTTTTGTTGCCTCCATCTAACTGGTGGATCCCTGTACTAATCACCCAAGAAGGTCTGCCAGATAATCGTGGCATGCTGCATTTTGCATAATCTTGCCTTGAGATGCCAGGTGCCTTTTCTGCAGGAGGATTAGGCTGGAGATGGGTGTGTGGCAGCAGTGGACCCTATGGACAGTGAAGATGAGGAGGCAGCGAATGAGGATGAGGACAACAGAACAGCTATTATATGACAGTACTTCCAGTGACACACATGTAAGACACTGTAACTTCACTTTGCATTGACAGTTTTGTATTTGACATTGTACATGGCAGGCAGATTTTCCCAATTCTATGGCCACTTACTGTACCCTTTGGCATCTCTAGTTTCAGATATCTGTGCCCCACTCTGGCACCTGGTGTGTTGACTGCAGCCAACTACAGGTCATTCCTATGTATACATTACTGTACAGTTGTATTGCAGTGTTTAATCCTTGTTAAACAAATACATAGTTAAATCATTTGACATCCTCCATACTTGTATTTTTACAGAGGGGGTTTATTTAAGTGCTAATAAGTAGAGGGGTATGTGCAATGGGCTGGGGTGATGGTGGAGGAAAACCCAGGATAGAGTCCAGTCTAGTTGTATCACAGGTGCATTGTCCAAGAGGGCATAGGAAGGGGCGCAATGGCAGTTCAAAGTGGACAGGGTGACAATCATGTCAGTCCTATTTCCTGGCGGGGGTCTTGGCAATGTTCTCTGGCTTCTGCATGGATCGCAGGATCCATTTGCGGGGTGGTCTTCCTTCTGCAGGGGGAGGGGTGCTGGTGGCCTGTTTTTCCTGTGGCGGGGCCTCCTGTCCACTAGAGGGAGCGGAGGTGGAGGGCTGTTCATCGGTGTGGCTAGTGTCAGTGTCCCGGTGGTGTGCCACTGCCTCCCTCATGGTGTTGTCCATGTCTGCCAGCACCCCTGCAATGGTGACAAGGGTGGTGTGGATGTCCTTCAGGCCCTCCCTGATCCCCAGGTACTGTCCCTCCTGCAGCCGCTGGGTCTCCTGCAACTTGTCCAGTATCTGGCCATCGTCTCCTGGGAATGGTCGTATGCTGCCAGGATGTTGGTGAGTGCCTCCTGGAGAGTCGGTTCCCTGGGCCTGTCCTCCCTCTGTTGCACAGCATTCCTCCCAGCTTACCTGTTGTCCTGTGCCTCTGTCCCCTGAACCACGTGCCCACTGCCACTGACCCCAGGTCCCTGATGGTCCTGTGTTTGTGGGGTTGCCTGGGGTCCCTGTAGTGGTGGACACACTGCCGATTGACGTTCCCTGGGGACAGAGGGATGGGCCTGCTGGGTGGGTGCTGTGCTGGTATTTCCTGAGGGGAGAGGCTCTGTGGTGGTATGGGACTGTGCCTGGGTAACTGACTGTCCGGGGATCCCTGATGGGCTAGGTTGGTCATCCAGATCCAGGTGTCCAGAGCTGCTGTCATCACTGTGGGCCTCTTCTGTGGGGGGACTGGATGTTGCGGGCACCTCCTCTTCGGTGACGTTGGTTGGGGGACCTGTGGGGATGTAAATGCAGTGTTATTGTTTCTGCGTGTGACATCTTGTGCATGGGTGTGTTTCCCTGTATGGTTGTGAATGCCCTGTCAGCTTTGCCTTGTGTGAGTATTTAATTTGTGGGCTAGGTGATTTGCTCCCATGTGCATGCTTTAGTGATGGGTGTCCATGCAGGGCTGTGAGTGATGTCCATGCATTGGTAGTGCATGCATGGCTTGGTATTGGGATGGGTGGGTTGTGACGGTGGAGTGTATGTGAGGTGGTGGGGTGATGGGGTGAGGGTAGGGGTAGGGGTATGTGATGGCATGCAGGTACGGGGAGTTAAAGTAGTCAAGAGTTGACTTACCAGAGTCCAGTCCTCCTGCTACTCCTGCCAGGCCCTCAGGATGCAGTATTGCCAAGAATTGCTCCTCCCATGTTGTTAGTTGTGGGGAGGAGGTGGGGGTCCACTGCCAGTCCTCTGTACAGCTATCTGGTGTCTTGCTACCACAGAACGTACCTTCCCCTGTAGGTCGTTTCACCTCTTCCTGATGTCATCCCTTGTTCTGGGGTGCTCTCCCACAGCGTCCACGATTCTCTGCCATAGCTCCATCTTCCTAGAAATGGATGTCTGCTGCACCTGTGATCCGAATAGCTGTGGCTCTACCCAGATGATTTCCTCCACCATGACCCTTAGCTCCTCCTCAGAGAACCTGGGGTGTCTTTGTGGTGCCATGGGTGTAGTGTGTGTGGTGTGTGTGAGGGTGTGTGGGGTGATGTGTTGGGGTGTGTCCTGTAAGGTGTGTGGATAATTTATGGGTGATGGTGTTCTGTGGCTCTGGTTCTGTGGGTGCTCTAGGTGTCTCTCTCTCAGTTGTCAATTTGTTTGAGTCATAAAGGGATGTGGGTAGTGTGTGTGTGTGTTTTATAGTGGTGTGGGTGTGTGAGTGTGGTGTGTGCATGTGTGTCAAGTGTGTGTAGTTTGAATTGTCCAATGTGGTGTTGTTTTGTATGTGTATTTTGAGTGTGGCGGTATGTACCGCCAATGGTTTACCGTGGTTGAATGTCCGCAGCGGTGATTCGTGGGTCATAATGCTGTAGGCGTAGTTCTGTTGCCATAACAGTGTGGGTTTTGGTACCGCCAGTTTACCACTGACCTTTGGGCTGGCGGACTTGTGTGTGTGTGGCTGTATAGTGATGGATTGCTATGTGTGGGTCATAATATGGGTAGCAGTAAACCGCCGCAGCGATGTTATGTTGGCGGCAGTTGGCATGGCGGTAAGCGGAATTTACCGCCAATGTCATAATGAGGGCCATTATGTCCTATTTGGCCAGTGGCCTTACAAATAGCAAATAAAAAATTATGTGACTGGTTGCTAACTAAATACCAGAAACTATGTACTGTTTGACAAGCAGCTATGCAAATAGCAAAGAAACATTATTGGTCAACGGGGCACTGGTTAAATAGCAGTCAGAATTTGATCACTAGTCATGCAAATGACAGAGAAACTTAATTATTTAACAGCTGCTTTCTGAACAGCTGAAATTATTATTATGCCAAACACAGATTTCAGCATGGACTTACCGTCAGGGAGAACAGCAAACAAGGAATGAATACAGTTGACACCAATGTTCTTGTGCAAGTTAGTTCCAAAATTGGCTTAAATGCAATTTGCACCCAACAGCACTATCTCATAGATCTAATCATCCCAATACCCATCAAAGAGGATGCTTGAATGTTTACAAGTTAGTTTGGAAGGTGTGGCACACCAAGGGCCAAGACACAGCTATTTGGGAGACCTATTATGGAGTTCTCCACAAATGCTCCTTTACATTTACCTGATGAGGTGCTTAAAGAGAAAGATGATTAGTCGCTTTGCAAGACTAGGTGACACTATTTAAGCTTCTACTTCTATATACTTGTTCACACAAAGATATGGGAATGTACCAGGGTCAGATACAGGTTTACCAAAAGCCTCCATGTTATATGAACACCACTTTTTCTGCCCCAAGTTTCCACACAACAAATCAGTGTGATCTGGCATTAGTAGTTCTGGTTGAATTCAATTAAACAAATCAGACTAACGCCCTGATTAAAGGTCTGGCGGTCGGAAAACCCGACCGCCAGACTGACGGTGAGGAGACTGCTGCAGAGCTGGTGGTCTCCCCACCAGACCCATTACAAGTTTTCCACTGATCAGCCCAGTGGAAACTGTGCAGTAGTCCAATGATGTTGCACAGGAGGGCCGTTAAGCACCCTCGGAATGAGCACTGTCTGCAAAGCAGACAGTGTGCATTCCGATGGTGCTGGGCAGGGAGGCCCTGCACTGCCCATGCCGTGGGCATGGGCAGTGTGGCCCCCCGTGGCCTCTGGCACTGGCTTTCTGCCAGCCTTTTCATATGTACTCACCATGAAAAGGCTGGCGAAAAGTGGGGTTGCAATCAGCCAGGCAGCGCTCAGTTCAGCACCGCCATGGCTGGTTACAAGATCGTCCACTGTCAGCCCATCTGGATCTCAGATCTGGTGGGGACAGAGGTCTTAAGGTGAGTCCGCCCACCAAAGTTGTGATTGGGCGGTCAGACCACCAGGAGTACAGTGGTCTGACCATCAACATGAGTGCGGTGGTCTTAATGAGGCCCTAATACACCTGAAAACGATGATTTGTAAAAGCAAAGTTGTATTCCAATGACATGGTGCCGTCTGATTTTGGGTGATCTTTTCAAAACAGAAACATAAGACCTATTATGGAAGTCACTGACGCAGATATTTCAGAGGCTTCATTCTAATCCCAGGACATAAAAAAGTAGAAAAAAGTAGATATCTTAGAAATATATGTATGAACCCAGCTAAATGTCAGATAATGTTTTTGTCAGATTCCTTCATTGCTGTGTTCAGAAAGTAAATATTAAATATGACTAAATGACTGCGTGGTTGATAATGACAGTGTCACTTCAGTCTAATTCCATAGGAAAGAAGTGACAGGGACAGTGGATCAGGGATGTGTCCTGCATAATCCGGTTTTAAAATATGTGAATCTAAAAACGCGTCCTCTATGCATTTTCTTCATAAACCTGTATCATCGTCTCATTATCTTCTCATTTAATACTTTGTAGTTTTGTTTACAAACTAGTTTACCACTGATTCTATACAGCAAGTATTTCGACCACAGAGTCAATAAATAAAGCCACATAGGTGCACTGCATCAAGTCACAGCACCTCTTTGATTTGCTGCATGTGAATAAGATACAGGCAGTGTTTCAACAGGCTAATATCTGTATTCCATAGCCCGAAAATGAAATGATTCTTCCATCTTTCTGCTGGTGTTGTGGTATATTTGGCATTAACACAGAATGCACTGGGGAAACTTATCAAAACATTTGACTAGGGATAGGGAGAAAACGAGTGTGATTATTTCATTGGTTATTCTGTTGCACTCCCAAGATCAGAAACGTTTTGATTAAATTAATCAGAGGAACGCCTTCTGCATGGCTTAGAAACTTTACACCATTCTATCCAGATTGTTATTCTCACTATACTTGTGTTCTTACAACCCAGGTGAACTGAATAATAATGCATGCCCTCTGAAAGTGCTACATACTTTTTGCTTTATTTGGCAGGGCTCTAAGGGCTGAGGGACACCTAATGTGTACCCATTCTGGGTGAAATTGGGTACTGGCCCATCAACGGGTCTTAGTAGCTGCAGATTAATATTACATGGAAACAAGACACTTAACATGTGTCACTGTGGGACGATTTGCTGTGGGCTGCCCAAAGTCCCCAAATTGTGGTGCCTTGCCTTCGTCATGTATGGAAGCTCAGTATGTGTGGGTTTTTGCAAATGGATGAGCCCAGGTGCGTGTTGCGCACGTTGGAGTCCTTCCCACAGTAGACTGGCTTAATCCATGGTGGACATGCTGAATGCACATACTGCTTCCTACGTCTACTTCCCTGAAGCCAAGTGTTGGTGCTGGATGAGGAAACAATTAGCAGTATTTCACCTTTGTCAATCATGTTTCCCCTGCCCTAGTGAAATCCACTTATACCCTGCTTCCTATGTGGCTATTGGTCTCCAAGGAAGTGAAACCGATGGCAAGGGCGTTTTGGCTTGGAATCAACAAAATAACTTTGAATAGTCCATACCTGTCTGACCAGTGATTTTTGGCTTCAGAATCCAGGAAAAGTTGGACAACAAAAGAAGCGCTTCTCCAGGATTGCACTTATCTGTATTGTAAGATTTGCATAGTGTTTTTTTCCCCCGATAAGGCCCCAAGCATGTTTTGGCCGAGTCCTTGGGTTAAAAGCAGATGTTTCCTGTGTATTCTTGATGTTGTATGGCCAGTTTGTGAAACATCGGGTATTATGTGTGTTGGATTCAAATGAAAGGGAATGGTGGCGGGTTGAGTCCCAAGATGCCTGAGACCCAGTCCCAGAGCCTGGAATGTTCCATAAGGGAACACCAGGAGGGGAGCCTATTCTATACCATAGGGCCGTCTGCTGAGGGCGACCCTGTTGGAGGCTGGACTGGCTTGTAGTGAGTACCAAGGGGTACTTGCACCTTGCACCAGGCCCAGTTATCCCTTATTAGTGTATAGGGTGTCTAGCAGCTTAGGCTGATAGATAATGGTAGCTTAGCAGAGCAGCTTAGGCTGAACTAGGAGACGTGTGAAGCTACTACAGTACCACAAGTGTCACTTGCACAATATCATAAGAAAACACAATACACAGTTATACTAAAAATAAAGGTACTTTATTTTTATGACAATATGCCAAAGTATCTTAGAGTGTACCCTCAGTGAGAGGATAGGAAATATACACAAGATATATATACACAATAGCAAAAATATGCAGTATAGTCTTAGAAAACAGTGCAAACAATGTATAGTTACAATAGGATGCAATGGGGAAACATAGGGATAGGGGCAACACAAACCATATACTCCCAAAGTGGAATGCGAACCACGAATGGACCCCAAACCTATGTGACCTTGTAGAGGGTCGCTGGGACTATTAGAAAATAGTGAGAGTTAGAAAAATAACCCTCCCCAAGACCCTGAAAAGTGAGTGCAAAGTGCACTAAAGTTCCCCTAAGGACAAAGAAGTCGTGTTAGAGGAATAATGCAGGAAAGACACAAACCAACAATGCAACAACGATGGATTTCCAATCTTGGGTACCTGTGGAACAAGGGGACCAAGTCCAAAAGTCACAAGCAAGTCGGAGATGGGCAGATGCCCAGGAAATGCCAGCTGTGGGTGCAAAGAAGCTTCTACTGGACAGAAGAAGCTGATGTTTCTGCAGGAACGAAAAGGGCTAGAGACTTCCCCTTTAGAGGACGGATCCCTCTCGCCGTGGAGAGTCGTGCAGAAGTGTTTTCCCGCCGAAAGAACGCCAACAAGCCTTGCTAGCTGCAAATCGTGTGGTTAGCGTTTTTGGACGCTGCTGTGGCCCAGGAGGGACCAGGATGTCGAAAATTGGACCAGGAGGTAAAGGGGACGTCAAGCAAGATAAGAAGCCCTCTTAGCAGCAGGTAGCACCTGTAGAAGTGCCAGAAACAGGCACTACAAGGATGCGTGAAACAGTGCTCACCCGAAGTCGCACAAAGGAGTCCCACGTCGCCGGAGACCAACTTAGAAAGTCGTGCAATGCAGGTTAGAGTGCCGTGGACCCAGGCTGGACTGTGCACAAAGGATTTCCGCCGGAAGTGCACGGAGGCCGGAGTAGCTGCAAAAGTCGCGGTTCCCAGCAATGCAGTCTAGCGAGGTGAGGCAAGGACTTACCTCCACCAAACTTGGACTGAAGAGTCACTGGACTGTGGGGGTCACTTGGACAGAGTTGCTGGATTCGAGGGACCTCGCTCGTCGTGCGGAGTGGAGACCCAAGGGACCGGTAATGCAGCTTTTTGGTGCCTGCGGTTGAAGGGGGAAGATTCCGTCGACCCACGGGAGATTTCTTCGGAGCTTCTAGTGCAGAGAGGAGGCAGACTACCCCCACAGCATGCACCACCAGGAAAACAGTCGAGAAGGCGGCAGGATCAGCGTTACAGAGTTGCAGTAGTCGTCTTTGCTACTATGTTGCAGGTTTGCAGGCTTCCAGCGCGGTCAGCAGTCGATTCCTTGGCAGAAGGTGAAGAGAGAGATGCAGAGGAACTCGGATGAGCTCTTGCATTCGTTATCTAAAGTTTCCCCAGAGACAGAGACCCTAAATAGCCAGAAAAGAGGGTTTGGCTACCTAGGAGAGAGGATAGGCTACTAACACCTGAAGGAGCCTATCAGAAGGAGTCTCTGACGTCACCTGGTGGCACTGGCCACTCAGAGCAGTCCAGTGTGCCAGCAGCACCTCTGTTTCCAAGATGGCAGAGGTCTGGAGCACACTGGAGGAGCTCTGGACACCTCCCAAGGGGGGTGCAGGTCAGGGGAGTGGTCACTCCCCTTTCCTTTGTCCAGTTTCACGCCAGAGCAGGGCTAAGGGGTCCCCTGAACCGGTGTAGACTGGCTTATGCAGAATTGGGCACATCTGTGCCCATGAAAGCATTTCCAGAGGCTGGGGGAGGCTACTCCTCCCCTGCCTTCACACCATTTTCCAAAGAGAGAGGGTGTAACACCCTCTCTCAGAGGAAGTCCTTTGTTCTGCCATCCTGGGCCAGGCCTGGCTGGACCCCAGGAGGGCAGCTGCCTGTCTGAGGGGTTGGCAGCAGCAGCAGCTGCAGTGAAACCCCTGGAAAGGTAGTTTGGCAGTACCAGGGTCTGTGCTACAGACCACTGGGATCATGGGATTGTGCCAACTATGCCAGGATGGCATAGAGGGGGCAATTCCATGATCATAGACATGTTACATGGCCATATTCGGAGTTACCATTGTGAAGCTACATATAGGTAGTGACCTATATGTAGTGCACGCGTGTAATGGTGTCCCCGCACTCACAAAGTCCGGGGAATTGGCCCTGAACAATGTGGGGGCACCTTGGCTAGTGCCAGGGTGCCCTCACACTAAGTAACTTTGCACCTAACCTTTACCAGGTAAAGGTTAGACATATAGGTGACTTATAAGTTACTTAAGTGCAGTGTAAAATGGCTGTGAAATAACGTGGACGTTATTTCACTCAGGCTGCAGTGGCAGGCCTGTGTAAGAATTGTCAGAGCTCCCTATGGGTGGCAAAAGAAATGCTGCAGCCCATAGGGATCTCCTGGAACCCCAATACCCTGGGTACCTCAGTACCATATACTAGGGAATTATAAGGGTGTTCCAGTAAGCCAATGTAAATTGGTAAAATTAGTCACTAGCCTGTTAGTGACAATTTGGAAAGAAATGAGAGAGCATAACCACTGAGGTTCTGATTAGCAGAGCCTCAGTGAGACAGTTAGTCACTACACAGGTAACACATTCAGGCACACTTACGAGCACTGGGGCCCTGGTGAACAGGGTCCCAGTGACACATACAACTAAAACAACATATATACAGTGAAAAATGGGGGTAACATGCCAGGCAAGATGGTACTTTCCTACACAACCCCCCCCCCCAAACGAAGGACAATAAGACTAGCCATGACCTGATGAGTCTTCATTGTCTAAGTGGAAATATCTGGAGAGTCCATCTGCATTGGAGTGGCTACTCCCAGGTCTATGTTCCACTGTATAGTCCATTCCCTGTAGGGATATGGACCACCTCAACAATTTAGGATTTTCACCTTTCATTTGTTTGAGCCAAAGTAGAGGTTTGTGGTCTGTCTGAACAATGAAGTGACTGCCAAACAGGTATGGCCTCAACTTCTTCAGAGCCCAGACCACAGCAAAGGCCTCCCTCTCTATGGCAGACCAACGCTTTTCTCTAGGGGTCAACCTCCTACTAATAAAAGCAACAGGTTGATCCTGGCCCTCAGAATTAAGTTGTGATAGGACTGCCCCTACTCCTAATTCAGATGCATCAGTTTGGACATAGAATTTTTTAGAGTAACAAGGGCTTTTCAGGACAGGTGCAGAGCACATGGCCTGCTTCAGCTCCTCAAAAGCTTTCTGACAGTTTGCTGTCCATAATACCTTTTTAGGCATTTTCTTGGATGTGAGGTCATTAAGAGGGGCTGCAATGGAGCCATAGTTCTTAATGAACCTCCTGTAATACCCAGTGAGGCCTAGGAAGGCTCTCACCTGAGTCTGAGTGGTAGGGGGAATCCAATCAATAATTGTTTGGATTTTCCCCTGTAGTGGTGCAATCTGTTCCCCACCAACAAGGTGTCCCAGATAAACCACCTTACCGTGCCCTATCTGGCACTTTGAAGCCTTGATAGTGAGACCTGCCTTTTGCAGGGCCTCCAAAACCTTCCATAGGTGGACCAGGTGACCATCCCAGCTGGAGCTAAAGACAGCTATATCGTCCAAATATGCTGCACTGAAAGCCTCCAGCCCTTGCAGGACTGTGTTCACCAACCTTTGAAAAGTGGCAGGTGCATTTTTCAAACCAAAAGGCATTACAGTAAACTGGTAATGGCCTCCAATGGTTGAAAATGCAGTTTTAGGTTTAGCATCTTCTGACAATTTGATCTGCCAATACCCTGCATTCAAATCAAAAGTGCTTAGATACTTGGCAGATGCCAGTGTATCTATGAGCTCATCTGCCTTGGGTATAGGGTGAGCATCAGTTTTGGTTACCAGGTTGAGACCTCTATAGTCTACACAAAACCGCATTTCCTTCTTTCCATCTTTGGAATGGGGTTTTGGTACAAGTACCACAGGAGAAGCCCATGGACTTTCAGAGTGCTCAACCACTCCTAGTTCTAACATTTTCTGCACTTCTTGCTTTATGCAGTCCCTGACATGGTCAGGCTGCCTATAGATCTTACTTTTGACAGGTAAACTGTCTCCAGTATCTATAGTGTGCTCACACCAAGAAGTGGTACCTGGCACAGTAGAGAAGAGTTCAGAGAATTGATCTAGGAGATTTATGCAATGGTCTTTCTGCTCAGCAGTAAGACAATCAGCCAAAACTACACCTTCCACAAGAGCATCTCGTTCTGTGGAAGAGAAGAGATCAGGTAGAGGATCACTGTCTTCTTCCTGTCCCTCATCAGTTGCCATGAGCAGGGTGAGATCAGCCCTGTCATAGTAGGGTTTCAGGCGGTTTACATGGAGTACCCTAAGGGGACTCCTTGCAGTGCCTAAGTCAACTAAATAGGTGACTTCACCCTTTTTCTCAACAATTGTGTGGGGACCACTTCATTTATCTTGGAGTGCTCTTGGGGCCACAGGCTCCAAGACCCACACTTTCTGCCCTGGTTGGTACTGAACCAAAACAGCCTTCTGATCATGCCATTGCTTCTGGAGCTCTTGGCTGGCCTGAAGGTTTTTACTGGCCTTTTTCATATACTCAGCCATCCTTGATCTGAGGCCAAGTACATAATCCACAATATCCTGCTTAGGAGCTTTTAAAGGTTGTTCCCAACCCTCCTTTACAAGTGTGAGTGGACCCCTAACAGGGTGTCCAAAAAGAAGTTCAAAGGGGCTGAAGCCCACTCCTTTCTGGGGTACCTCCCTGTAGGCAAAAAGGAGGCATGGTAACAGGATATCCCATCTCCTGTGGAGTTTTTCAGGGAGACCCATAATCATGCCTTTGAGAGTTTTGTTAAATCTCTCCACCAGTCCATTTGTTTGTGGATGATAGGGTGTAGTGAATTTATAAGTTACACCACACTCCTTCCACATGGCCTTTAAGTATGCAGACATGAAATTGCTTCCCCTGTCTGATACTACTTCCTTTGGGAAACCCACCCTGGAAAATATTCCCAGGAGGGCCTTTGCCACTGCAGGTGCTGTAGTGGTCCTTAAAGGAATAGCTTCAGGATGTCTTGTGGCATGGTCCACTACCACCAAGATAAACCTATTGCCTGAAGCAGTAGGAGGGTCAAGGGGGCCAACTATGTCAACCCCTACCCTTTCAAAGGGAACCCCAACCACAGGCAGTGGAATAAGGGGTGCCTTTGGGGTGCCACCTGTCTTGCCACTGGCTTGACAGGTTTCACAGGACTTACAAAAATCTTTTGTGTCCTCAGACATCCTAGGCCAATGAAACAAGGGAACAAGTCTGTACCAAGTTTTCATTTGTCCCAGATGCCCAGCTAGGGGAATGTCGTGGGCAAGAGTTAGGAGGAACTTTCTGTACTCCTGAGGAATCACTAATCTCCTGGCAGCTCCAGGTTTAGGATCCCTATGCTCAGTGTACAAGAGGTTGTCCTCCCAGTAAACTTTGTGAGAGTCACTGACATCCCCATTAGCCTGTTTGACAGCTTGCTGTCTTAGACCCTCTAATGTGGGACAGGTTTGCTGTGCCACACTCAGCTCCTCCCTGGCAGGCCCCCCTTCACCCAAAAGCTCAGTAGTGTCTGCTTCAAGCTCCTCTGGTGTAGGTTCTGCACAGGGAGGGAATTCTTCTTCCTCAGAAGTTGAATCCACTGTAGAGGGAGGGATAGTAGGAAGTGGTTTGCTTCTACTAGCCCTAGCTTTAGGGAGCACTTGGTCCATTGTTCCAGGATCCAAGCTTCCCTGTCCTTTTTGCTTTTTGGCCTGAGCCCTGGTTAAAGCAAAAATATGCCCTGGGATGCCCAGCATTGCTGCATGGGCCTCCAACTCCACATCTGACCAAGCTGATGTCTCCAAATCATTTCCTAGTAGACAGTCTACAGGTAAATCTGTGGCTACCACAACTTTCTTTGGACCAGTAACCCCACCCCAGTTGAGATTTACAACAGCCATGGGGTGGCTAAGTGTGTTGTTGTGAGCATCGGTTACTTGGTACTGGTGACCAAGTAGGTGTTGTTCAGGGTGGACCAGTTTCTCTATGACCATAGTCACACTGGCTCCAGTGTCCCCGTAGGCCTGAACCTCAACACCATTTATTAGGGGTAGCTGCTTGTACTTATCCATATTAAGGGGACAAGCAACTAAGGTGGCTAAATCAATAGCCCCCTCAGAGACTAACACAGCCTCTGTGGCCTCCCTAACAAGGCCAACCCCAACTAAGTTACCAATAGTAAGCCCAGCCACTCCCTTGGATTGGCTATTAGTAGGTTTGCTCCCACCACCACTGCTATTAGTAGGGACACTAGGTGTAGCAGTAGGAGTTGTAGTGGTAGGAGGCTTGGTGCTTTTCTTTGGACAACTGGGATCTGTTGTCCAATGGCCTTTTACTTTACATAAATAGCACCATGGTTTCTTTTCTTTGTTTTGATTAAAGGAGGATTTGGACCCACCACCCCCACCAGAGTGTTTTTGTGGGCCTGATGAAGACTCATTTTTAGATTTGTCCCCACCCTTGTCAGAAGACTTACCATCCTTCTTTTTGTTGCCATCTTTGTCACCCCCTGTATGAACTTTTCTGTTCACCCTTGTTCTGACCCATTTGTCTGCCTTCTTTCCCAATTCTTGGGGAGAGGTCAGATCAGAGTCCACCAAGTACTGGTGCAACAAATCAGACACACAATTATTAAGAATATGCTCTCTCAGGATCAAGTTATACAGGCTGTCATAATCAGTAACTTTACTGCCATGTAACCACCCCTCCAAGGCCTTCACTGAATGGTCAATGAAATCAACCCAGTCTTGTGAAGACTCCTTTTTGGTCTCTCTGAACTTTATCCTGTACTGTTCAGTGGTTAAGCCATAACCATCCAGGAGTGCATTCTTAAGAACTGTAAAATTATTGGCATCACTTTCTTTCACAGTAAGGAGCCTATCCCTACCTTTTCCACTAAATGATAGCCATAGGATAGCAGCCCACTGCCTTTGAGGGACATCCTGTACAACACAGGCCCTCTCAAGTGCAGCAAACCACTTGTTAATGTCATCCCCCTCCTTATAAGGGGGAACTATCTTGTGCAGATTCCTGGAATCATGCTCTTTTGCAGGATGACTATGGGGAATACTGCTGCTGCCTCCATGGGTTTCTAAACCCAGTTTCTGTCTCTCCTTCTCTACTTCTAAAGTCTGTCTATCCAAATCCAGCTGTTGCTTCTTGAGCTTCAGTCTGGTTTGTTCCACTCTCAATCTATTGAGCTCCCTTTCTAACAATCTGTCATCAGGGTGGGTGGGAGGGACATGTCTTGAAACAGAAGTATGGTGAGAATGGACAGAAGGAGACCTGTCCCTTACAGAGGGCACCCTAACATCTTGGCTAACAGAAACATCAGTACCACTGTGGTGTGAATAAATGCTTTTGCTATGATGTGAGACAACACTATTTGTATGGTGTGGCTCTTCATCATTACCAACTATGCTAGACTGTCTAGTAATGGGAAGGCTAGGAAGTTTCTTTCCTGAATCTTTTCCTGGGGGAGTCCCTGGATCAGATTGGGAACCATTAGCTACTTTTTCAACAGATGGGGCATTTCTAGCCTTATCCTGTTCTCTAAGCATGTTAAGTAACAATTCCAAGGAAGGATTCTTCCCTACACTCAAACCTCTCTCTATGCAGAGACTCCTTGCTCCTTTCCAGCTAAGGTGATCATATGCAAGTTTGGACAGATCAACATTTTGGCCTGTGCCAGACATTTTTAGAGAGAGTTAAAGTGATAGCAAAAGAGAAAAAAGTTTGTCAGAGCTTTTAGAAAGACAGAGAAAAAAAACTTTTAAAACTTTTTAGAACTTTTTAGAAAGTTAGAAGTACTTTTCAGCACTTTAGAAAAGAGTGAAAAGAGGAAATGCAAAACTTTTTGGCTATGTGTATATACACTGAACTTGTTTTGTATATTTTTCTCTTATGAAAAGTACAATGACAAGAGTGGTAAGTAGTCTCAAAGCACTTATCCCACCGCTGCACAACCAATGTAGGAGGCTGGACTGGCTTGTAGTGAGTACCAAGGGGTACTTGCACCTTGCACCAGGCCCAGTTATCCCTTATTAGTGTATAGGGTGTCTAGCAGCTTAGGCTGATAGATAATGGTAGCTTAGCAGAGCAGCTTAGGCTGAACTAGGAGACGTGTGAAGCTACTACAGTACCACAAGTGTCACTTGCACAATATCATAAGAAAACACAATACACAGTTATACTAAAAATAAAGGTACTTTATTTTTATGACAATATGCCAAAGTATCTTAGAGTGTACCCTCAGTGAGAGGATAGGAAATATACACAAGATATATATACACAATAGCAAAAATATGCAGTATAGTCTTAGAAAACAGTGCAAACAATTTATAGTTACAATAGGATGCAATGGGGAAACATAGGGATAGGGGCAACACAAACCATATACTCCAAAAGTGGAATGCGAACCACGAATGGTCCCCAAACCTATGTGACCTTGTAGAGGGTCGCTGGGACTATTAGAAAATAGTGAGAGTTAGAAAAATAACCCTCCCCAAGACCCTGAAAAGTGAGTGCAAAGTGCACTAAAGTTCCCCTAAGGACAAAGAAGTCGTGTTAGAGGAATAATGCAGGAAAGACACAAACCAACAATGCAACAACGATGGATTTCCAATCTTGGGTACCTGTGGAACAAGGGGACCAAGTCCAAAAGTCACAAGCAAGTCGGAGATGGGCAGATGCCCAGGAAATGCCAGCTGTGGGTGCAAAGAAGCTTCTACTGGACAGAAGAAGCTGAGGTTTCTGCAGGAACGAAAAGGGCTAGAGACTTCCCCTTTGGTGGACGGATCCCCCTTGCCGTGGAGAGTCGTGCAGAAGTGTTTTCCCGCCGAAAAAACGCCAACAAGCCTTGCTAGCTGCAAATCGTGCGGTTAAGGTTTTTGGATGCTGCTGTGGCCCAGGAGGGACCAGGAGGTCGCAAATTGGACCAGGAGGTTGAGGGGACGTCGAGCAAGATAAGGAGCCCTCTTAGCAGCAGGTAGCACCTGGAGAAGTGCCAGAAACAGGCACTACGAGGATGCATGAAACGGTGCTCACCCGAAGTCGCACAAAGGAGTCCCACGTCGCCGGAGACCAACTTAGAAAGTCATGCAATGCAGGTTAGAGTGCCGTGGACCCAGGCTGGACTGTGCACAAAGGATTTCCGCCGGAAGTGCACGGAGGCCGGAGTAGCTGCAAAAGTTGCGGTTCCCAGCAATGCAGTCTAGCGAGGTGAGGCAAGGACTTACCTCCACCAAACTTGGACTGAAGAGTCACTGGACTGTGGGGGTCACTTGGACAGAGTTGCTGGATTGGAGGGACCTCGCTCGTCGTGCTGAGAGGAGACCCAAGGGACCGGTAATGCAGCTTTTTGGTGCCTGCGGTTGCAGGGGGAAGATTCCGTCGACCCACGGGAGATTTCTTCGGAGCTTCTAGTGCAGAGAGGAGGCAGACTACCCCCACAGCATGCACCACCAGGAAAACAGTCGAGAAGGCGGCAGGATCAGCGTTACAGAGTTGCAGTAGTCGTCTTTGCTACTATGTTGCAGGTTTGCAGGCTTCCAGCGCGGTCAGCAGTCGATTCCTTGGCAGAAGGTGAAGAGAGAGATGCAGAGGAACTCGGATGAGCTCTTGCATTCGTTATCTAAAGTTTCCCCAGAGACAGAGACCCTAAATAGCCAGAAAAGAGGGTTTGGCTACCTAGGAGAGAGGATAGGCTACTAACACCTGAAGGAGCCTATCAGAAGGAGTCTCTGACGTCACCTGGTGGCACTGGCCACTCAGAGCAGTCCAGTGTGCCAGCAGCACCTCTGTTTCCAAGATGGCAGAGGTCTGGAGCACACTGGAGGAGCTCTGGACACCTCCCAAGGGGAGGTGCAGGTCAGGGGAGTGGTCACTCCCCTTTCCTTTGTCCAGTTTCACACCAGAGCAGGGCTAAGGGGTCCCCTGAACCGGTGTAGACTGGCTTATGCAGAATTGGGCACATCTGTGCCCAAGAAAGCATTTCCAGAGGCTGGGGAGAGGCTACTCCTCCCCTGCCTTCACACCATTTTCCAAAGGGAGAGGGTGTAACACCCTCTCTCAGAGGAAGTCCTTTGTTCTGCCATCCTGGGCCAGGCCTGGCTGGACCCCAGGAGGGCAGCTGCCTGTCTGAGGGGTTGGCAGCAGCAGCAGCTGCAGTGAAACCCCTGGAAAGGTAGTTTGGCAGTACCAGGGTCTGTGCTACAGACCACTAGGATCATGGGATTGTGCCAACTATGCCAGGATGGCATAGAGGAGGCAATTCCATGATCATAGACATGTTACATGGCCTTATTCGGAGTTACCATTGTGAAGCTACATATAGGTAGTGACCTATATGTAGTGCACGCGTGTAATGGTGTCCCCGCACTCACAAAGTCCGGGGAATTGGCCCTGAACAATGTGGGGGCACCTTGGCTAGTGCCAGGGTGCCCTCACACTAAGTAACTTTGCACCTAACCTTTACCAGGTAAAGGTTAGACATATAGGTGACTTATAAGTTACTTAAGTGCAGTGTAAAATGGCTGTGAAATAACGTGGACGTTATTTCACTCAGGCTGCAGTGGCAGGCCTGTGTAAGAATTGTCAGAGCTCCCTATGGGTGGCAAAAGAAATGCTGCAGCCCATAGGGATCTCCTGGAACCCCAATACCCTGGGTACCTCAGTACCATATACTAGGGAATGATAAGGGTGTTCCAGTAAGCCAATGTAAATTGGTAAAATTAGTCACTAGCCTGTTAGTGACAATTTGGAAAGAAATGAGAGAGCATAACCACTGAGGTTCTGATTAGCAGATACACAGGTAACACATTCAGGCACACTTATGAGCACTGGGGCCCTGGTGAACAGGGTCCCAGTGACACATACAACTAAAACAACACATATACAGTGAAAAATGGGGGTAACATGCCAGGCAAGATGGTACTTTCCTACAGACCCCATGGTGCCAGGGGAACTTGGGGGCTGGGGGCGGCTGTCACCAGCATCCCACCAGCTATGGTGTGTCAGTACCACAGAAGTCCAGAGAAAGAGGTGAGGGGGAGAGACAGTCCCCAGTGGAGAACCTGAACGGTCAGGGGTCAGCTCTGAGGGCAGAGCTCCCCAGGAAGGACCCTGGTGATACCACTTCTTGTTTGGGGGGACCCCATGACCTGCCAGGTCGGCATGGGTTGGGAGACTAGCGCCAGGCAGACCCAGAAGAAGGTATTCCCCTTGGGGAAGGGGTAGGAACACTCCCCCGGAAATCCTGGCTTGCCAGGTAGTGGTCTAGTCTAAGGGTACAGACCCTAGGCTGGATGGTCAAGTTCAGGGTGTAAAGGCCGACCTGATGGGGGGGGGGCGATTTGCTCAAAAATGACCAGTTGCAGGTTAACATCCCTGCACTGGTTAGAGAATTGTGTAGGACTGCTTCCACAAGCGTCCTGACAATTGTGGACTCTGGGGGTGCTACTCCTGGGGGGAGGGTGCAGAGCTCCACAGGGGAGGACCAGTGTCAGGCCAGTGACAGGCTGTCATCCCTGATCTGGGGAAAGGGAGAGTGGAGAAAGGGTGTCCGGCACCTGGGGCTCCCGCCCCCACACTCTCCAAAGTCACAGTGGTTGGAGAGCCCTGAAAGGCCTGGGGCATGGCTCTCATCCCTGACAGCTGTCGGTGGCCACTGTGGCTTGTTTTCCTGATGGACAGAGCTGCCCCTGCAGGAGTGACAGGAGTCACACCCTGGGGGTGGAGTAGGCCACACCAACTGTGTTGGCCATGGATGTTCTGTCTGCCCACTTGGATACATCTGTGAGCAAAGTAAGGTTAGATGCTGTAAAGATGGTATCCACAGGTGATGAGAGGAGTCCCCCAAGGGTTAGTTTAGTGGGCCCTGAGAGTATGGACAGAGGAATCCAACTGGGTTCAGGAAGGTGTAGAACTGGAACATGCCCCTGCTGTTGCGGGCCAGGGTCCATGTTCTATCGCCCCCAATCAGGGAAGTCCATTAAGATATTGATTGGTCTCCACTGGCTTAAGACTGGTGAGAGGTTGTGTTGGACCTAGCTCTTTTTGCAGGGTCATCCCCAAACGTTTTGCATCCTTCCTCCTATTTTTTCTGACCAGTTTTGTTGGCATTAGGACTCTGGGAACTTTACCACTGCTAACCAGTGCTAAAGTGCATATGCTCTCTGTCTAAATTGTATTGGTGACTGGCATATTTGATTTACTAATTAGTCCCTAGTAAAGTGCACTAGAGGTTCCCAGGGCTTGTAAATCAAATGCTACTAGTGGGCCTGCAGCACTGATTGTACCCCCACATGAGTAGCCCTGTAAACCTGTCTCAAACTTGCCACTGCAGTGTCTGTCTGTGCAGTTGTAAACTGCCAATTCGACCTGGCAAGTACATCCACTTGCCATGCCCAAACCTTCCCATTTACTACATTTAAGTCACCCTTAAGGTAGGCCCCATGGGCAGAGTGCAATGTATTTAAAAGGTAGGTCATGTACTAATGTGTGTTTACATGTCCTCATAGTGAAATACTGCCAAATTTGGTTTTCACTATGGCAAGGCCTATCTCTCTTATAGTTTAACATGCCGACTGCCTTTAAATATGTTTTAAGTGCAGTTTCCCATTGGGAGCAAACAGATATGGAGTTTTGGGTCTCTGAATTCTCAATATAAAAATACATCTTTTGGTAGAGTTGGTTTTTAAATTGTCATTTTGAAAATTCCACTTTTAGAAAGTGGGCATTTTCTTGCTTAACCATTCTGTGCCTCTGCCTGGTTGTGTATTCCAAGTCTGGGTCAGACTGACAGTTGGGCTGTTGTGAATTCCCTTTAGATAGTGACAGAAAGGGAGCTTGGGTGTAACCTTCATATCCTGATGGGTCTCCTGTGCTAGAGTGGGGAAGGAAAAGCTGACACTTACACCTGAAAGGGCTGTGTCTGTCCTCACACAATGCAGCCCCCAACTCCCTGGTGTGTTTCTGGGGCCAGGCCTGGGCAAAGCAGGATCTTAAGAAAAACAAAGACTTTCCTTTGAAGTTTGCCTACTTCATGGGGTATAAGTAGTGGACCCACAACACCAGACTTTTCGATTGCTTCTGGACCAAGAGGAATCTCTGCCAAGGAGAAGAGCTTGATGGTTGAGGAGGACCTGCCACTCTGCCTGCTGCTTTGTTGTGCTGGCCTGCTGCTTCTGCCTGAACAGGGAAAGACTTGGACTTGCTTTCTGAAATCCTGCTTGTGAAGTTTCTCCAAGGGCTTGGACTGAGCTTGTCTCCTGTTCTTAAGTCTCAGGGACATCAAAGACTTCATCTGCCAGTGCCAGGGCTCTTCTGCTGGGAGTCCTGACTTGCTAAGTAGTGCCAAATCCAGTCCCTGGGCCCTCAAAAGTGGAAGCTGGTAACCTGCAGGGGAAAATCTATGTACAGCTGTGTGCACGTCAGAAAAATCGATGCCCGTCCTGTGGTTGAAAATCGACGCAGCACCTACCTTGCTGCTGGAGAAATGATGCAGCGCCTGTTCTCACTGCAGACTCTCTGCACAGCACGTCGAAAATGTCCACGCACGCAACCTGGGCGTCAAAGACTTCAACATTCCCACATGGAACCGAGGCTGCCCACACAGGATCGATGCACGGCTTCCCTTGCACGGAAAGAATCTACGCACGGATGTTGGTGCGAGTAAAGAATTGGTGCACGGCCTCACTTGTGAGTAAGGAATTGACGCATTGCTTGTTTTTCTGATACACCATCCCCCTTGCGTCTTTATTTTTCACGCATACCAGGTACTTTGTGCTAAACCAACACATCCATTGGTTTCCAATGAAGACTCTTTTTATTTTAAAAATTCATACTTTTGCTTATGGATGTTGGATTTTTGTTGTTTTGGTCTTGTTTAATTTAGATAAATATTGGACATTTTTTCTAAATGATGTGAAGTACTTTTGTGGTGTTTTCACTGTGTTACTGTGAGTGTTTTGTACAAATACTTTACACATTGCCTCTGCGATAAGCCTGACTGCTTGTGCCAAGCTACCAAGTGGGTGAGCGGTGCTTGGTTTCAGCAGTTGAAGCTCCTGGGCTGGCTCTCCAGCAAGTGTTCATCTTCAGCAGTTGCGAGTCAAGGTTTGTGCATTGGTGGTGCCAACGGCGCCTGTTGCATATTAGGTCCAACCTCAAGCATATTGCATGGCTACCAGACAACACAATGTTGCTGTTGGGAATGACCATCATTTTTGTGGTGTAATGCCAGATCTTTTACCTTACTGTTTTTACTAGCTGCAGCAGTCTGTACACATTAGCCCTGCTAGCCAGAGGTAAAGTGCATGTTCTGCCTCTCAACATGGTGAAATTAGTATACCCCTAATTGGCATATTTGACATACCTATGAGTCCCTAGTATGTGGTAAAAACTGTACTCAGGGCCTGTAAGTTAATTGTCACTTGTAGACTGCAGCACCCACTGTTCCTTCAACTCCAGTGATAATGCAAACATGACTGTAGGCCTACCGTGCGTGGCCTAGCTGTTGCAGTTTTAAAATTGAACATTCAGCCTTTCAAAATAATCCCCTTTGAGAGGCTAAAACCTTTTTCTATAAGGGAGAGTGTCTGCTATTTAAAACTAAGACATGTAAGAAAGTAATGTTAAACTTGCCCTTACAGTGAAAAAGACCCAAAGGCTATTTTCATTGTAGGATGGCTGACTGTTCCATAGAGAAACACTGTGAGACACTGTTACATTTTATAACTCTAATTTCCGTTTGGCAGCAGCTGAAACATATTCCAAAGATTTGTTTTAATATTAATTCAAAATCCAATTAATTGGTATAATAGAATTTTGTGTAAATGTTAAGGAAAATGAGCTTTTAGAGAGTTACCTTTTCCCTGCCTAAAACCTCTGAAGGCCTATTTGCATGAGCACCAACTGTCACCTGGCAGTTGAATAGCCCCTTTGATGAGGTGTGAAGAGGCTTTTTGGACAGGGACTTGGGTGTGTGGAGGTATTGTGTTACCTTGACAGGATGACCTGTGGGCTGGGCCCAGGAACTTGATTAACTTCAAAGAGGCATATCGTATCACAAGCAGATGTAGCTAATGCCCAGGCCTGCCCCCTCTTTTGTCATTTGCCCTACAGTGAGGAGGCTCCAATCATAGTAGGCCTCTTTTGACATTAGTGTCAAATCCTACTGCAATGTCAAAATCTGCTTGCTAGGTCTGTTGGGCTTTTACATATCACAATGGGATCACATTTCAAAGAGCAAGAACGGGATGGCAAAACATTTCTTGGGTATTTACTGTCTGATTGCCAGAAAACTCAGATTTTGCTCTATTACACTGAAGTGTCTGAGTTTCCTGGGGGCACAGGTTACTGGGATTAACATAGTACACTCCCCTCACACACATCCAGCCCTCAGAACCCAAGTTTAGGGTGGAGAAAGACGTTTGCCATCTCAAAAATGCTAAAATCTCCAAAGTTAGCTCTGGGAAACTTTACCCCATTGGTGGTACTAGCTCATGCTAGGCATAAGTATACCATCTCAAAGCACTCACTTCAGAATACTCCTGGTCCTGTGGAAGATCAGAAAAGGACTGAATCAGCTTTCTGAGACATGAGAAAAGCCTAAAAAATTGGATCCAGTCTTCCTCTTGTACTCAGGACAATGGAGTGGGCTGCAACATTCATAAGGCTGACCTCCTGTTGAGGCCACAGGGGCACAATAAGCTACAAGAGATCTTTTCCTGCAACTGTCCAGCTGACCATTGGCAACTGAACCCAGACTAAACTCTTCTGTTGGCCTCTGCTCCCACCATGTGAGTCTCTAAGTGCCCCCCCCCCAGTGGTCAATGTTAGACCTAACAGCTTTAGGGTGGTCTTCTCCCCAAACTTTTGCCTGCCTTTTCCACTTTTCTGACCTCATTTTTAGGTCGAGTGTAAGTGTTCGACCTTGTGTATACTTTTAGTTTACTTCTTATGGCTTAAAGCGATTTCATTTGTTGGTTTCAGTGTCCTTTAAAAATTCTTGCTCGCTAGTGGTCAGTTCTACCTTTTTCTACCTCCTTTCTCTGTTTCAGAGCAGTGACCAACTACTGTATTATTCCACTAGGGTTTCTTTGTCTGTTGCTGTGACAGACTACTTTTGTCATTTCTTTGTTACTCACTTTTCACTGTGTTTGTATTAGGCTGGTAGCTGCCTGTGTTTTATTGCAGCATTCCGTTCCTCCCACCTCCTCCCATGTCAATAACATCTGTTTTGGCTTAATTCCAATGCTGTCCTCGTTTATCTCTGGCTCCTATAATAAGCTTATTTTACAAAAGAAACACCTGATACCTAAACATTTAGCTCACTGCCACGGAAACCACAATATACCCTTTCTGGAAGAATGTAGCTAAACCTAGAAGCAATGATGTGAAACTTGAAGCCTCCCTCCATGCCAGCTCTCAGAGACATCCACACACAGGGCATTGCTTATTTCCTTTAGTGGGACCATAAATCTTCTCAGGCTGCTTTGCTATTGTTAACTTCATTAGAGCTTTGTTGAAATGCGAGGTACAAATGCTTGCAAAAATTTCCATTCTTTTAACATAAAAAGAAAAATACTTTTCCAGCCTTATTTTCCAATTTCTGTTCAGACGTTTACACAGCTCAAGGCAGTGCAGTCATCTTGTCTCTCCTCAAGGGGATTGCGATTTCTGATGTCAGTAGCCACCAGTGACCATCAAAACATGGCAGGAAAATACAAAATTATGAGGCAGGGTTGGGCAATTTATATGGCAAGAAAAGTCCAGTTCTGAATTTACAATGCCAGTAGCTCTAACTCAAGAAAATGGGAGACCTATTGCATTGCAAATGCTTGTTCCTTTTGCTGGCTTTAAGACTGCTAACCAGTTGATCGTATTACTTAAACCGGGCAAACGTGCAGACCACTGCTCTTCTTATCAGCCACTGTTCCTACTAAACATGGACACAAAAGTGTTCGTAAAAATTCCAGCTAACAGGCTGGTTCCATGCTACCTAGCGTAGTGGGTAAGGAGCAATTGCGGTTCATACGGGTTGAACTCTCAGCTACAATCTCCGGACTATCTTTGGTGTTATCTTGTGAACAGACCCTGCTGTTCGAGTGGCTGCCTTTTTTTTTAGATGCATAAAAAGCTTTTGACTGTTGAGTGGGCTTCTATGCTGGCTGTACTGAGCCATTTTGGAGTGGGTGAGGTCTTGCTAAAACTTGTTGGTGTGCTGTATAAAGACTCACATGCGTGCATTTGCGTCAACGGAGTGGTATCCAAACCCATAGATATCATCAGACGCATGCCTGAGGGTTTGACCCCTATCTCCACTGCTATATGCCGTGGTAGCTGAGCCCTTGGCCTGTACGTTGTATGAATACCATGCTCATCGCAGCATTCGCTTCCCGTCCTACAATTTAATGATCTCAGCATAAGCTGGCAATACTCTCTTATATTTTAGCGGACTGCAGCACATCCCATTCCCTGTTCTTAGAGAGGGGGTGGGCTTTGGTGGTCATTCTGGTGTGCGCTTGAATTGGAATAAATCTCTGCTTTTCCTGCTTACTCTTACTGAGGCCGCTAGGCCGGTGCCACAAGAGTTCCCACTCAAATGGATTACAGATCCATTCCCCTATTTAAGCATTCAGGTCCATATGGATCCCAAAGTGGTCATATGAGAAAACTATGGGAAGGCCTTGCACCGCCTAGTGGATGCGGTGGACCACTGGACTCGTCTCCCGCTCTCACTCGTCGGTCGGGTATCCATCATGAAGATGGTTGTACTACCCCATTTCTTGTTCTTTTTTGTGAATATTGCAATATTGCTGCCGGGGGTGCTATTTCGCTCACTGCGCTCGAAAATGCTGTGATTGGCATGGGCTGGCAAACAGCCTCAAGTACGATGGAACACCCTAGCTCTCCCATATTCATCTGGCGGCCTAAACGCACCTAACTTTGATGCCTATTATAGAGCAGCACAGGCCATGTTCACATATTTTTGGCTACATGAACCATCTGACATTGCATCTGTGGTTTGAGCGAGAAGGTGCAGCTCTGATGTGAATCCCACACTTTTTGCTTGACAAGCCAGTGTGTCACTATCGCATTATGAATCCAATGGGTACCACGCAGTATCTTTTGCATAGACTGGTAGATGCACAGCAGGCGCCCTTACTTTATTCTCTGTGGTTGCCGATAGAATGGTGCACCTTGTATTCAGTGGGGCAGGCGCAAGCGATGCTGAGACAAATGCATGCACTGGGAATGTGGTGGCGAGCCCTCACATACCTACTGCAGGCATGATCACCACAACGGGCAGTGTCAATCTTATACTCTCACGCCTTGGATGTCGGGAGACCTACAGTCCCCGGGGCAAGTCAGAAATGGCGGGCGGACTTAGGCATTGATATTATCGAGAAGCAGTGGGCTCACTGCTGCTTTGTTACCCGCACTATATCCCTGAATGGCCGTCATTGGCTAGTTCATTTCAAATACCTTAATAGGGTGTATTACACCAAACCAAACTGTTTAGATATGGCCTCAGAGAGCATTTTAGTTGTTCTTGCTGTGGCGCTGTGGATGCTAGACTTCCTCACACAGCATGGTGTTGCCCAAGCGTAAGAGCGTTTTGGCTGACTGTGTTTAGTGTCTAAGAGGACATCATGGGAGAGAAACTTGAAAGCGTAACGCTTCTGGCGTTGCTCGGTTATGTTCGTGATGTGCACAGGCATCACCAGCTTGTGGCCCTGGAACTTCTACTAGCTAAGCGTAGGGTCCCAATACACTGGGTGAATGGACCACTGCCCACACTCATGGAATGGCGTGCAGAAATGATGTACTGCAATACGCAGTCTGATGCTTATCATGATCTCATGGTGCCTTGCAGTCACCCCTGAAATATCTGGGGTCTATATCAAGATTACATGATGAAAAACCCAAAGACACAGATGAGGGTCAAGGCACAGGGTAAAAGTTATGAGATTGGTGGGGTTACTATAAATCACTTAGTAAACAAGAGACCGGTGATGACGGTATGCTGTAGGATGTATGTGTTAAGGTTTGATATATGTACCGTTCTAGCCCCTGTGCACTGTTGCTCATCCTAGGATCACCTGTATGTCCTCTGGAGGAGATGTCATACCTTCATTCACACGCCTTATCGAATATATTGTTTGTTGTTGACTTCACAAATATATCAAATGTACCCTGATTGTGATGTAACTGCGAATGCCAGATGCTACATTGTTTTAAAAAAAATATTTTTATTGAACGCCAAAACAGCCATTGCACCATGTATCATACAACCATAAAAGATCCATCATTTATCAACAACTCGGAGTAGGAGTACAGTACTAATCCGGTGTTGAATATAACATCACAATCAAACATCCCCAGGAAGCATGCAGTGGTATACCCAGCTCCTTGTCATTCCACCCACCAGGGCATTGCTAACAGAGGATTATTTCCTGCCCCGTAGGACCCCACCCTTCCCAAATTTTCTTCCATTTCCCAGGGAAACCCCTACTCTCATAGATTACTTTTTCAGCACTACGACACCACTCAAGGTCTGTCCACCATTCCTGAAGACTAGGCGGGGACTCGGTACCCCACAACCGGGCTATATTGCATTTAGCTACTATTGCTGCTATGGCCAACCATATTGCCTGCTGTTTCGGCCAGTCTTCCTCCCCCCACTATATTCAGTAGGAGCGGCCTGGGATCCAGCAGGACTGCCCTTCCAAGCACCTGGGCTCCCTCCCCAGCCCTGCCAGTAAGTCTGCAACACGGGGCATGTCCATAGAATGTGGTAGAAGGTGCCCTCCGACCCACAGCGTCGCATCACTGTGCGGTCTGTGGCCTACCCATCTTATGCAACACTACCCTGGAATAGTATGCCCTATGTGGAAGCCGGAGATGGATCAATCTAATGCACCCAGAACCACCTCCCATGTGGCCCGTAGGGGTGTCATCGGGTCTGGGAAATTATTCAACAGTTCTTGTATAATAGAGATATGGCCCTTGACTCCAGAGATTCCGTCAAGAGGCTGTCCTCCAGAGGAGCTGCCTCCGAAAACTGCTCATGCTCTGGGATATACTGACTCAATGGATGCCGCAGCTGCAGGTACCTGAACTGTTCCATTCCGTAGCATATTCTTGTTCTAGGACTTCAAACGTCACAAGTGCCTGACCCCACCAGACATCCCCCAGGTGTCCACTGGTGTCCAGAGACCACTTGTGGAATCCACCAAAGGTCATTAGATCCCCGGCAGGTCACTACCCAACAATGGAGTCTGCGCTGTCAAGGTTGAGCCCCATCCCGGATAATGGGTGGCGTCATGCCAACCCTTCACCACTGTTACAGTGTGTGCATGCAGTGATTGCAAACTCGTGCAGGCAGAAAGGGTGGGCTTATATTGATGTTGCATTGTTAAACTGGAAAAATAGTACTTTTTATTTTAAAAAGACTGCAAATCAGTGCTAAAGTGCTTGCGCTCTCTTCCCTAAATCATGGTAACATTGAATTAACCCCAATTGTAATATTTAATTTACTTACAAATAGTAAAGTGCACTACATTTGCCCAGGGCCTGTAAATTAAATGCTACTTGTGTGCTTGCAGCACTGAATCTTCCACCCACTTAAGTAGCCCTCTAGCCATGTCACAGGCCTGCCAGTGCAGAGTGTGTGTATACTACCATGCAACCTGGCAAAATACCCCTTTTGCCAGATCCAACCCTTCCCTTTTACACATATATATATCCCCTAAGATAGGCCCTGGGCAACCCAGAGGGCAGGGTGCCATGTATTTAAAAGGCATGTACTTTTAAGTTTTATGTGTCTTGTAGTGAAAAACTCACAAAGTAGTTTTTCACTACAGCAAGGCCTATCTCTCCAATATGATAACATTGGGCTTTCCTTATTATAACTTATAGGTGTAAGTCACCGTCTGGAAGAGGTAAGTTTGTCAGGTTTGGTGTCTTTGGACTCACAATTTAAAATCACGACTTATGGTGAAGTTGGATTTTAAATGTCAGTTCTGAAAGTTGGCATTTTCTTACTTTAGCCATTTGGTGCCTCCTGTCTGTCTCCAATACACGTCTGGGGTGGGGTGAGGGCTGGGCTTGTGCATTCCCTCTAGACAGGGAGCTTAGGTGTGACTGATGGGCCATTCACAGCCTGATGAGTGTTTGGATGCATTGCTCACAGGCATGCTGTCACTTGATACATTATGTGATGGAGAGTTGTAACATCCTTAATGTTCTGAAATGCACGCACTTGGTAATTATTCGGTTGGACCATGCAAAAGGTTTGATGGTGTCATACCATCACTATACTACTCACTAGATAGGCACGATTTAATGATTTTTATATATATTCGCTAATTTTACCTCTTGGTTTGGGGTTTTATATTTTCCTTTATAGCTCAAGGGTCAGCACTCCTTGTATTGTGCTGAGGAGGCCTGAAATTATATGGCTGAAACGTGTTGACTTTAGTTTAAAAAGAGTCTGCAAATGAATAAAGAAAGTTTGATTTCAACAATACCAGCACATGGACACTAGGCATCTGGTATAACTGGACTACCTTCTAGATGGATCGATGCAGAAAGGACATAATCAGACCATCATTGGCATATATGTGTGGATATGAGGAGTCTATTCCTTGAATTTTGAAGTTTGTATCTTGTATGTTGTAATTTGCACTACATTGTTTATATTATCATAGGAATATTTAGATCTTTTGATTTCATAGTTGATAAACATTAAATCTGACTCTACATGCTAGAAATGTTTTGATTTGACTTACAGAAATGATAGATGTGATTAAAAGGATGACCAATGTACAATAATAATTAAATGATTATTGTCGACTAAATATATACCTTTATCCATCCCTCACAAGTCAAATGTTTTTTCCTGTTTTTTACGGCACAGTACTTGAGAGAGTTTTCTGGGCAACCCTGTAACGTGCACAATGATGTGTCATCCTGGCTAGGATGGGAGGGAGGGGCTGACGCTGTTCCCACACAAAGGGCTGCATATCCCTCTGGAGCCAGGGCAGGATGGGAGGACCTCAGGGTACTTCAAATACCTTTCTTTGAAGTCTCCCCCACTTCAAAGGTACAACTAGGTATAAGAACTGGACCTCTGACACCACCAACGCAGTACACTTCTGGACCTGTGGAAACTCTGACAGAAAAAAGGACTGTTGTGCTGCTACAAGGACTGCCACTGTGCTGAGCTGCTACTCTGCTGGACTCCTACTTTGCTGTGCTGACCTGCTGCCTTCTTCCCTGGGTGTGAGAATTACCTGCATCACTGCAACCAAGGACCCATAGTGAGTCCAAGGGCTAGCTGACTGGTCTCTTATTTTCTGAAGTCTTGGGGACACAAAAGACTTCAACTCACTCTGGTACACCACCTGGACTTTGCCTGCTGCTAGTCTTGCCCTGCCAAGAGGTGCCAAACCAGTGGATATGAAGTGCTGCTTCAACCAGAAACCATGCATCCTTAATGGAATCTCCGCATCTTTGCCTTTGCATGGGTCAGAACCGGCGGAGAGTGGACCCGACCTATCACCTTTGGAACCAACGCATTGCCTTCCGAATTGATGTATCGCCTACTGTGGGAGCCACGTATCGCATTCGGAACAAGTGTGTCACACTCAGAACCAATGCATCGCCACAGCTGAGTAGAGAAAAACAATTAATTTCACCCACTGTGTGGCTCGACACATACGCATCACTTTGGCTGCATCTCGCATCTTTATCTTCTACGCCGCATCCCGAGCATGGTACTTTGGTTCGGTGGGCCCAAGTGGGTCCCTGTATCCGGCCCAGACCCAATCACGGACAGCCTGAACTTTTGACTTTGACTTGGTCCTGCACCACCAGATATTTCTCTTAAGTGCTTATTGCTTCTAAGCGATATTTTGCATTTATTCTTCACAAATTCATATCTTGACTTCCACTTATTGGATTTTTGTTGTTTTGGTCTTGTTTTATTTATTAAATTAAGTTCTGTTTTTTCTAGCCTGGTGTGGAATATTTTTGTGGGGTGTTTTCACTGTTTTACTATCTGAAGAGTTGCACAAACACTTCACACATTGCCTCTTAAGTTAATCCTGACTGTTCTGTGCCAAGCTATCAGAGGGTGAGCACGGGTTAACCTAGATTGTGTTTGTTACTTACCCTAATTAAGATTGTGGTTCCTGCTTG
Source organism: Pleurodeles waltl (assembly GCF_031143425.1). Lineage (NCBI taxonomy): Eukaryota > Metazoa > Chordata > Amphibia > Caudata > Salamandridae > Pleurodeles > Pleurodeles waltl. Next base: position 179,396,075 of record NC_090437.1, read on the forward strand.
GACAGAGTGATACCTCTGCCAACCAGAAACCCAATTTCTAACAGTCATGCAGGGCTTTAGAATTCTACTCCTGTGGTGGATTGAGACTTAAAGGACTAAAGTCTGACTGGGAAATCTTTGACCAGGACAAATCTGGTTAGTGTATCCAGCACACGCTCCACTGCGTTCAGTGTCAAATTGCGTCTAGATACTCTTCTACTGCAATCATTGACTATTGTAGGCAAACTGGTCTTCTTGGTGCTACTCACAACTATATATTAAATTTCACTTTATTTTTCTAATTCCATTTATGATTTTTATTGATTTGCGTTTCAACTGTTCTAATGTTTTTTTACTGCACATTGCCCTAAATTAATCCTGTCTGCTCTGCACTGTAGCCACCATAAGGTTGAAGGAAAGTTAATTTACTGACTCTAAAGGTTAATCTCAACAAGGCTTGTGATTATTCCTTGTGGTGGGTAATTACCCACCCCAATTAATAATCCATTTCTCCCTTTCCAGCTGTCAGTTTCTTCTAGGCATTTCTCAAACCAGGAGCATGCTGGATTTCTCTTCCTGTACAGTATATTCTTCCACAGGGCCAGGCATACTCATCTGTGAGAAGGAAGGCATGTGGGCTTCTAGGTACTAGGCAGACCATTAGTTCCAACCACAAGAAATGCAGACTTCAGGTATTGTATCATTTTTGGGAGACTGGCTCTAATGAAATTAGCAGCCCAAGCCACACAGCAGCATGTGAAGTATTTTCCATAGCACTCCTTTTCTTGGTCAAGGAAAACATGAACAAAGTGGGGTGGTGTGGGTCCCTCTGACTAGAGTCAAAGCACCTGACAAGAGTCTTACCTGGTAAAGGCAACACTTGGGACAGTTATAGCACATAGTAGGCAGTGTGACTGTGGAACCCACCAGAAGACACCACCAACGGCTTTGGTGAAAGAATCAGGAAATGGGTTGTTATAGTTGACACTCATAGATGGTATGGCAGTGGCTGAGGTTTGGAGAAGGAGTCAATTCTGATCCAATGTGAGGACATAGTGAACTACTGTACGATGAAAATAACCTGCCTTTCCTGGAGCCCTTCACCAGTGATGGGGGGCACAGAAGAGAGTTTTAAAGGAGCCAGGCTAAGGAGCAGCTCTTCTGAATGATCATATCATTAGAATCCTGGGAATGTGTTGGAGAGTGGATTACTGGTAAGGTCAGGCAAGTACCTACACTTAGGAATAGGCCACTAACCCCCAATAAGTTCAGTTAGGTCTCAATAAATTAACCCCAGCTCGACCCTTGCTAGCTTGGCAACAAGCGACAAGGCTTAACTTAGGAGACAAAGGCCCTCATTACAACCCTGGCGGTTGGTGTTAAAGCAGCGGTAATACCACCAACAGGCCGGCGGAAAAAAATGGGATTACGACCACGGCGGAAACCGCCAACATAGATAGCCACTTTAACGCTCTGACCGCCACGGCGGTACAAACAAACAGCTCAATGGTAACCACCAACAGACAGGCGGAAGACAATGTACCGCCCACCCTATCACAAGATGCCAATCCACCACTTTTTCTGGGGCGGAACCAACGCGAACAAAAACACGGCAGAAACAGTACACAGAAGGTGAAATCACTCACCTCTCCACACCCCACAAGGAACCAGGACGCCATGGAGCCAGAACTTCAGATCCTGCCGGCGATGGTCTTCCTGCTGCTCTATCAGGAGCTCCAGAGACGGCGGCGACGACCACGGTGAGTACTGCATCTACAGCACAGGGGAGGGGGGGAGGGAAAAGAGAGTGACACACACACGCAACACGTAACACCCCCACCCCCACCCACAACACCATACACACAAATACATGCTGCAACATTACATATACACCCCCTTCAATAACGCAAGGACAAAAGGAATTGATTTGATCAATTGTAATCAATAAAAATCCAGTAGTTAAAACTCTAAATACAGTATATACAATTATGTACAGCAACTATACAAGTCCAGATAGTGCACCAATCATTGTCCGTGGACCACTGGGCCAAAAATGCATGGGCAAGGCCCACACATGATACCTGACTCCAAACGGAGAGAACACTGAAGGGGCATCAGATGGAAAATGAACAGGCACCTCAGCGGGAGGGGGAGGGGTGGCACCTCAGCCTGATGAATGCACGACGCCACTGCTCCACGAGGGGGCTCCATGCCCGTTGATGTATCCTGGGGAGTGCAAAGCCACAGTCTCTCAAGTCCCTCAAGTGGGTGGGTTGCCCACTGCGTTATCCTGGGGAGTGCAAAGCCACAGTCTCTCAAGTCTTTTCAGTGAGTGGTTTGCCCACTGCTTTATCCTGGGGAGTGCAAAGCCATAGTCTCTCAAGCCTTTTCAGTGGGTGGTTTGCCCACTGCTTTATCCTGGGGAGTGCAAAGAGACAGTCTCTCAAGTTTCTCAAGTGGGTGGGTTGCCCACTGCATTATCCTGGGGAGTGCAAAGCCACAGTCTCTCAGGTGGGTGGGTTGCCCACTGCATTATCCTGGGGAGTGCAAAGCCACAGTCTCTCAAGTCTTTTCAGTGGGTGGTTTGCCCACTGCTTTATCCTGGGGAGTGCAAAGCCACAGTCTCTCAAGTGGATAACAGTCTCAACTGGTTCTGGATGGGGCTTTGTGCCCAGAGTGCTTCATCCTGCCAAGGACAGAGGTAGTGGATGTGAAACTCCACTGGTTCTGGAGGGGGCTTTGTGCCCAGAGTGCTTCATCCTGCCAAAGAGAGAGGTAGTGGATGTGATACTCCACTGGTTCTGGAGGGGGCTTTGTGCCCAGAGTGCTTCATCCTGCCAAGGACAGAGGTAGTGGATGCCTTTCTCCACTGGTTCTGGAGGGGGTTTTGTGCCCAGAATGCTTCATCCTGCCAAGGACAGAGGTAGTGGATGCCTTTCTCCACTGGTTCTGGAGGGTGCTTTGTGCCCAGAGTGCTTCATCCTGCCAAGGACAGAGGTAGTGGTGCTGGCGGTGGTGTCAGTCGCGGCGGTGCTGGTGGCGGGCTTAATGACAGTGGTGCTGGCGGTGGTGTCAGTCGCGGCGGTGCTGGTGGCGGGCTCAATGACAGTGGTGCTGGCAGTGGGCTCTGTGGCGGTGGTGCTGGTGGCGGGCTCACTGACAGCGGTGCTAGCAGCTCTGTGGCGGTGCAGGTGGTGGTCTTCTCCGCCATACAGGTTGGCGTTGACGTGGACAGAAGGTGTGACACTGGTCCCTCAGTCGGTGCCACCATGCCCTCTCCTGACCTGCCCTTCAGTTTCTGGCCCCTCCCCACCCTGGATGGTGGCGCTGCTGTCTTACCACTATCGCCTTTCGTTTTCCCTGAGCCCTTGGTGGCAGGTGTTTTCTGCTTCTCCCTCCGGGATGTGGGCAACTTTTTTAGTTTTGCAGGTGGCAGAATGTCCTTGCCCTTGCTCCGTGGCACACTGGCAGCCCTGATGGCTGGCGCACTCCAACAGCCCGCAGTTGCTGGCACCACTGTGCCTGGGGATGTGGTGGCTGAGGTGCTGGGTTGGGACCTGGAAAGCCTGGCCCTAGGGGACGGATGCAGGGGGAGGTGTAGGGAAGAGGTCAATATTAGCCAGGATAAGTTTTTTAGACACACTGGGACGGGAAGATGGAGGGGGTTTGGGAGTGGATGAAGAGGTAGTGGTTGTAGGAGGTGTACGTCTGCTGAATTTGGGTGAAGGTGCATGGGCTGGAGGATGTTGTGAGGTGGATGGCTGTTGGGTGTGTGTGTGCCTGCGTTTGTGTACTTTGGGAGGAGGGCTCACAGACACACTGGGAGAGGACACAGGGGATGTGTGAATGGTAGTGGAGATGGTGAGTGCACATGAGCGGGGTGTGGTGATGGGCGTGCTGGTGATGGAGGTAGTGGCTGGTGATGTAGTGCATGCAGGTGTGAGTGGAGACGAGACTGGGAGGGAGGAGGGACACGTGGAGGAGGGGGGACACAGTGGAGGCAGTGGATGTTGGTATGTCTGCATGGGTATGATGCTTGTGTGAGTGCCTGTGGGATGTGTGGTGCTTATATTTGCCTGAGCCACCCTTTGTGTTGATGTGTGTGCATGCTGGTCTGACGGTGTGCTTGGGATAGGCTGAGGTACAGGGGATTGGGTCTGGGTGGAGGAATTTGGAAGGGGGAGGCTGGACACAGGGACAATGGCTGCCATCAGTGCTGAGGCCAGAGCCTGAAATGCTCTCTGTTGGGCTGCCTGGCCAGAATGAATGCCCTCCAGGTATGCATTTGTTTGTTGCAAATGCCTCTCAACACCCTGGATGGCATTCAGAATGGTAGACTGCCCAACAGTGAGCAGGGCTGACTGGGGCAGGGCCTGAGGTGCCTGGGGCGAAAGAGATGCCCACCCTCCTAGGTGAGGGGGCACGGGCCACATGCTGAGGGGCTGCTGGGAAGGCAGTGCTGGTAGGGGGGGTGGCAGCTGTACCTGTTGATGCGGGGGGCACAGATGAGCCCGCCACCGCAAGGGAGCTCCCATCAGAGGAAGAGTCACTGTCACTGCTGTCACCTCCTGTCCCTGCCGTGGAGCTCCCCTCGCCCTCCATCCCACTGGTGGGGGGAGAAAGACAGAAGAAAGACATGTTCAGTGCATGCAACACCACTACCGTTGGTGGACACTACAGACACAGCAGACCTCTGCACTACGCCATGCACTTATAGTTCTTAGATTGTTCACAGTGCCATTGGGTACAAGGCCTATGCCTGATTGCTGCACACATGGAAGTCACAGGAGCCCGACTAGGTGTAGATGGCACTAACCACTAGTGAGGTTGGGTTGCCACTGAGCCTGCTTCACAAGGGACCTTGCCTACCAAGCTCACCCTGCCCTAGGGGAACCTACTGCCCACCTCCCCTACCCAGACACCTCGTAATGTGCGCAGAGTCAGCTGAATGAGAGTGTACTCACCCCCTTGTGGCCCTCAAACGCCCATTGAACTCCGGATACGCCACAGCCAGGATCCGGAACATCAGGGGGGTCATGGTGCGACGGGCACCCCTCCCACATTGAGAGGCCATCCCCAGCTGGGCCTCCGCCGTCTTCTTGCTCCAGCGGCGAATGTCCTCTCATCTTTTCCGGCAGTGGGTGCTCTATCTGTGGTGGACCCCCAGGGTCTGGACGTCCTTGGCGATGGCACGCCAAATATCCTTCTTCTGGTTGGCGCTGACCTAGAGGAATAGTACAGGGGAAAAGGATAATCTTTACCCATCCGGACCGTCATACTCATTGGCCCACGTTCCCACTTTTGCCCTGACGCACAAACACTTACGGTACGCTCATGCAGGCCTCAGTCCCCCCCCATTTATCTTCCATCCACACCACTCCAAACAGGCATGTCCATGCAGCATGCACACAGTGTACTCACCTGTTTGCCTGGAGGACCGTAGAGCAGCGTGTACTGGGGCAGGACCCCATCCACTAACTTCTCCAACTCCTCTGAAGTGAAGGCAGGGGCCCTTTCCCCAGACACATGAGCCATCGTCGCTTCCAGACCCAGGTCACAGAAGCACTTGCAGTGTAGGTCCTCTCCTGTCGAAGGTCAGGTATCAAGTGAGTGAACAGACAGAAAATGGGGGTCACGTCCGTGGCGGTGCGTACCGTCACCGCCGGCATACATCGTCATTGGCTCCTGGGACCCATAGGGTCCAATGTTAACCAATGCAGGATTGCGCCGCGGTCTTCGACCGCCTACCGCGACTGTGTTGAACGGCAGCGCAGTTACCTCATTTCCCCTTATTGCACCTTACAGGTCAGGCAGCAGCCATTTCAGGGTGCCACATGGCATTAATAATAACTGCATCACACCTATCTAAGCCTTGCATACACACAGTAACAGGCACATTGCGGATTAATAAATGTATACAAATGACATTTTGTTCTACCTCAGTGTTGGCTGACTCTCTGCTCGCTTTTCTCATCCATAGGGCACGTCCGCTGGGGCAGGTGATGAGATGGCGGCATCCTCCGGTGTACAGACCGCTGGTGGACTTGCCGACAATGGAAGAGAGACACGTAATAGTCACCTACAGACTTGATCGTGCAACAATCCAGGAACTGTGTGCCCAGTTGGAGCCAGACCTGATGTCAGCTATACGCCATCCAACAAGGATCCCCCCTCTATTGCAGGTCCTGTCAGTACTCCATTTCCTGGCAAGTGGGTCTTTTCAAACAACAGTCGCCATTGCATCAGGGATGTCCCAGCCAATGTTCTCTAACGTGTTGTCCAGAGTGTTGTCTGCCCTGCTGAAACACATGCGCAGCTACATCGTTTTCCCTCAGGTGGAGGATTTGCCTACAGTGAAAGGTGACTTCTATGCCCTGGGACATATCCCCAACACCATAGCTGCCATTGATGGGACACATGTGGCCTTGGTACCCCCTGCAGGAGTGAACAGGTGTACAGAAACCGGAAGAGTTACTATTCGATGAATGTGCAGATGGTGTGTTTGGCTGACCAGTACATCTCCCATGTGTATGCCAAGTTTCCTGGCTCAGTGCATGACTCTTACATTTTGAGGAATAGCAACATCCCTTATGTGATGGGGCAACTCCAGAGGCACTGTGTGTAGCTAAAAGGTGAGGACAAGGACCCTATACCCTGTGAATAGTTGTCTGGGGTTGTCCCTACGGGTTAGTGTGTGTCTAACAGTTGTCCCTCAATATTTTCAGGTGACTCTGGTTACCCAAACCTGTCATGGCTACTGACCCCATTGAGAAATCCCAGGACAACTGCAGAGGAACACTACAATGAGGCACATGGGCGAACTAGGAGGATTATAGAAAGAACCTTTGGCCTCCTGAAGGCCAGGTTCCGGTGCCTCCATATGACAGGTGGTTCTCTCTACTACTCACCAAAGAAGGTGTGCCAGATCATCTTGGCCTGCTGTATGCTGCACAACCTGGCTTTGCAACGACAGGTGCCTTTTCTGCAGGAGGATGGTCCAGCTGGAGGTCTTGTGGCAGCTGTGGAGCCTGTGGACAGTGAAGAAGAGGAGGCAGAAGAAAAGGATATCGATAACAGAAACAGCGTTATCCAGCAATTCTTCCGGTGAGACACAGGTAAGAAGATATCACTGCCTCCCATTAGAGTTTGACCTATCACAACTCTGTCATTTTCACCCAGTGTATGGACCCTGACTTGTCACTTTGCCTTTCCATTTAACAGATGTGGGTCCCACTTTGTGACCTCTGCTATATTTCCCTCATGGACTAGAGCTGTGTTACATCGGTATGTTGACATTTAAATTGACATTGCTATATTCCATAGTAATTGCAATTACACAATTGTGAAAGCACAGACTGACTCTAGATTGTTTTGTGATTGATGTGTGTTTATTTTTGTGCAAGTAAGTGGGGGGGGTTGTAAAATGGTCAGGGGTGATGGTGGAGGAATGTCCATGGCAGAGTCCAGTCTATTTGTTTCACAGGTGCATTGTCAAAAGGGGCATAGGAAGTGGAGCAAGGGCAGTTGAAGGATGGACAGGGTGACATAGTGGGACAGAAGGATGACATTCAGGGGGGTCTCATTTCCTGGCGGGGGTCTTGTCAATGTTCTCTGTCTTGTTCCTGGATCTCAGGGACAGTTTGCGGGGTGGCTCTCCATCTGCAGGGGGTGGGGTGCTGGTGTCGTGGTCCTGTGGCAGTGCCTCCTGTCCACTAGCGCCGGCGTAGGTGGTGGGCTGATCATCATCCAGGCTAGTGTCAGGGGCCCCTTGTTGTGCCACAGTGTCCCTCCTGGTGTTCACAAGGTCCTGCAGCACCCCTACAATGGTGACCAGGGTGGTGTTGATGGACTTGAGTTCCTCCCTGACCCCAGACAGTGTTCCTCCTGCCGCCGCCGGGTCTCCTGAAAGTTGGCCAGTACCGTTGCCATCGTCTCCTGAGAATGATGGTACGCTCCCATGATGTTGGAGAGGGCCTTGTGGAGAGTGGGTTCCCTGGGCCTGTCCTCCCCCTGTCACACAGCAGTCCTCCCAGTTCCCCTGTTTTCCTGTTCCTCTGTCCCCTGAATCGTGTGCCCACTGCCACTGCCCCCAGGTCCCTGATTTTCTTCGGGTGGTGGGTTTGCCTGGGTTCCCTGTAGTGGTGGACACACTGCTGCTTGACATGTCCTGGGGACAGAGGGATGGGCCCGCTGGGTGGGTGCTGTGCTGGTGTTTCCTGAGGAGGGAGGCTCTGTGGTGGCTTGTGACAGTGTCAGGGGAACCGACTGTCCCGAGGTCCCAGATGGGCCGTATCATCTTGATCCAGTTGTGCAGAGCTGCTGTCATCACTGTGGGCCTCTTCTGTGGGGGGACTGGACATGTCTGGAACCTCCTGTCCGGTGATGTTGGGTAGGGGTCCTGCAGGGGTGTAAAGGCATGATTATTGCATCTGTGTGTGCCATCGTGTGCAATGGGTGAGTGATCCTGTACTCCAGTGCTTGCATTCTTGTCTAGGTCCTTGTGTGATATTTGGTTTGGGGTCTGTATGTCTATCTGTTGTGGACATGCTTTGGTGATGGGTGTCCATGCTTTGGTGTTGCATGCAGGGCTTGGTGTTGGGATGTGTGGGTTGTGATAGTGGGACATATGTGAGGTGTTGGAGTAATGGGGTGAGGGTGAGGGTGGGGTATGTGATGGCATGCAGGTAGAGTGGGGGATAAAGTAGTAAAGATATGTCTTACCAGAGTCCATTCCTCCTGCTACTCCTGCGAGGCCCTCAGGATGCAGTATTGCCAAGACTTGCTCCTCCCATGTTGTTAGTTGTGGGGGAGGAGGTGGGGGTCCAGCGCCAGTCCTCTGTACTGCAATCAGGTGTCTGGCCACCACTGGCTGCACCTTCCCCCGTAGGTCGTTCCACCTCTTCCTGATGTCAACCCTTGTTCTGGGGTGCTGTCCCACTGCATTGACCCTGTCGATAATTCTGCGCCATAGCTCTATCTTCCTAGCAATGGAGGTGTGCTGCACCTGTGATCCGAATAGCTGTGGCTCTACCCGGACGATTTCCTCCACCATGACCCTGAGCTCCTCCTCAGAGAACCTGGGGTGTCGTTGAGGTGACATGATGTGGTCTGGGTGATATGTGAGGTGGTGTTGGTTGTGATGTGTGAGGGGATGCGTTTGTGTGTGTTGTCTGAGGTGCGTGGATGTTGTGTGAGTGATGATGTTGTGTGCCTTTAGATGCTAGTGTTGTTTCTGGTGGTGTCTCTCTCTGGCCGTCTATCGCAATTCTGGTTGTAAGTGTTTGTGGGTGATGTGGGTGTGTTTTTTTTATAATGGATTGGGTGTGTGGGAGTGGTGTGTGTGTGTGTGTATCAGGTGTGTGTGTTTCGATTTGTCCAATGTGGTTGTGTTCTGTAAATGTGTGTGTATGTTGAGCTCTGCGCTGTGTACTGCCAATGGAATACCGTGGTTGAAAGACCGCCGCGTGGATTCATGGGTCGTGATAGTGTGGGCGTATTCCTGTTGGCGTGACAGTGGAGGTTTTGTTATCACCAGTTTATCACTGACCTTTGGTGTGGCGGACTTGTGTGGGTGTCTGGATTTTGGCGGATTCCGAGCTGTGAGTCGTAATAGCTGTAGCGGAATTCCGCTGCCGCAGCAGTGTGTTGGCAGTCTTCTGCACGGCGGTAAGCGGGAATTACCGCCAGGGTTTTAATGAGGGCCAAAGTGTAAAGCATTCAAGTATAACAAAACAGAAACAGTTTAAAAATCTACAACCAATTTATAAAAATAGGGAATAGTGTTAGCTTTAAAATGATACCAAAACGAATAAAATCAGATAAGGGGAAATGATTTTTTTAAGACAATGGCCCTCATTGCTACATTGGTGGTAAATCCTGCTTACCGCAACGGTGACGGCCGCCAACATACCGCCGCAGAGGCGAACATCTGTTTGCCATATTATGACACACACACACTAAACTGACAGAATACTGCCACAACCACTTATCTGCCAGTTCAAAGGTCAGTGTTAAAGCATCAGTACGAACACCCATACCATTACGCCAACAAAACAACTCCCACTACATGGTGACCCACGAATCACCATTGCAGACATTCAATGGTGGTAAACTATTGGCAGTACACACCGGCGTGGTCAGAATGGCCCTTCAAATACAAAACAACTCAACATTGGCCAAAACGAAAATCACACACCTGACACTGATACACACACCACACCCACACACCCACAGCACTATAAAACACACACACACATTACCCACAACCCTTTGCAAACACCAAAAGACTGAAAGAGCTAGGCATCGACATCACAGAAATAACTAAACACAAACCACAGCCACTCATTCATCCGCCATGCACCCCACCACATTACTCAACACCCTCTACACAACGTACACCACACCAAGCCTATGTCCCCATGAAGGCACCCTGTTTCACAGATAAGGAGTTGCGGGTCATGGTGGAGGAAACAGTCAGGGTAGAGCCACAGCTGTTTGGAGCACAGGTACAACAAATCCATTGCCAGGAAGATTGAGCTCTGGCAGAGAATAGTGGACAGGGTGAACGCCGTGGGACAGCATCCAAGAACAAGGGACGACATCAGGAAGAGGTGGAACGACCTATGGGGGAAGGTGCATTCCGTGGCACTAGGGCACCAGCTCTCCAACCAGCGGACTGGCAGTGGACCCTCACCTCCTCCCCCACAGCTGACAGCATGGGAGGAGCAAGTCTTGGCAATACTGCATCCTGAGGGATTCACTGGAGTAGCCAGAGGACTTGACACTGGTGAGTCAATATTGACTACTTATCAACCCCATACATGCATGCCATCTCACCCCCTCACCCTGACTCCCATCACCCCCTCCATCCCACACAGTGCAACCTACACATGTGATAAACCCCAATGCCAAGCCCTACATGCCCTACCAATGCATGGACAGCCCTTCCAGCCATGCATGTACACCCATACCACAGCATGCACAGCATGGAGAACTGACAATCCCACAATACATCACCGTACAGAACCAAAGGTGGCTGGGCAACAGCAACAATATAGGGCAAGCTAGGGATGTGCAATATGTCACAGACATGAAGCATAATACATCACTTATATCCCCACAGGTGCCCCAGCCAATCCCAGTGGGGAGAAGGTGCCACAACTATCCAGTACCCCAACAGAAGATGCCCCCAGTGATGACAGTAACTCTGGACTTCTGGAACTTGGTGAACAACCTGGCCCATCAGGGGCCACTGGTCAGTCGGCTACCCCGGCCCACTCCCATTCCACCACATAGCCTCCCCCCTCAATATCCAACACCATAGCACCCACCCAACGTCCCCACACCTCTGTCCCCAGGACACGTCAATCAGCAGTGTGCCCACGTGTACAGGGACCCCAGTTCACACCTCACAGCCAAGACAATCAGGGTCCTGGGGTCAGTGGCAGTGGGCACACCATTCAGGGGAAACAGGCACAGGGGAACAGGGACGCTCAGAGGGCAGCTGTGTGCCAGGGGGAGGACAGGCCCAGGGAACCAACTCTCCAGGAGGCATTTTCTAATGTCCTGGGGGCTTACCAACGATCCCAGGACAAGATGGGCCAGATTCTGAGCAACATGCAGGAAAACAAGCTGGTGCAGGAGGTACACCATCAGGAGATCAGGGAAGATTTGCAGGCCCTCAACGCCACCCTGGTCTCCATAGCAGGCGTGCTGGTTGATATGGCCAAAATCCTGAGGGAATATATAGCAAACCAGCGGGCCCCTTCTAGTAGTCATTCAACTGAACAGCCCCCCACATCTGCTGCAGCTAGTGGACAGGAGGCCCTGCCACAGGACCCACAGGCTACCAGCACCCCTCCCCCTGCAGAAGGTGAATCACCCCGCAAAAGTTCCCTGCAATGCAGAAAGGTGCCAGAAACACTTGCCAAGACCAAGACCACTGCCAGGAAATGAGACCCTCCTGAATGTCCCCCACGTGTCCCACTCTGTCTCTTTGTCCACTTTGAACTGCCTTTGCTTCCCTTCCTATGGCCCCTTTGTATACTGGACCTGTGCTACAAACAGACTGGACCAATACCCTGGACTTACCTCTACCATCACCCAATTCCATTGCACTATACCTACTGTTAATTGCACTACAATAAACACCCTTGGACACAACTTGAGTGATAGTGCCTTGTGTGATGAAAATGTGCAATTATGTTAACAATTACATCTTGTGCAATTGAGATGAACATTGGTATAGTATACAAATTATGAGCTGTAGCTGCCTGTAGTCATCACATCTGTGCACAGTTGTAATAACACCAACATCTGCAAATAGAGAAGGCATAGATGCCAGTGATTTGAGATGCAAAGGAAGTGACTATTGTGGCACAGGCACTATGGCCTGCAATGAGAAAACACATTGACATCTACGTACAGGGCATACAGGATTATTATCAACACAATGTGGGAGTAGAATGGATGGATTGCACAGGATGACATGTTACAAGGCCACATGATCACACACATGATACCAATGGACCAACATACCAAGGCAAGCAGGTCTATTCTGCAGCTCAGATAACTGCCCTCCCATTGTCATGGCAGTCTGGGCATGGAACTCACATAACCTAAATATGCAACAAACTGTACCTGGATCAATTCTACGTCCCCTTCATGTGTCAGACCAGCTACATCCACCTGCTAATGACACAACTATGAAATGCCTACTTGAGGATGGCATGGTGAAGAGACCTGGAAGGAAAAAGTGATAGACAATGTGTTTAGGAAGGAAAAGGCATACATGAGACTCAAAAGTAATTTTCCCTGACAGTGCAATGTGACTGCCCCAAACACAGGAGATCCTCAAGAGAGGCATGTCATCAATTTGATGTAGCCAGCAAATCTGGCCTGTATGATGCATAGAATGAGATGTCCTGTCTCATGGTGACAGAGATACCCTTCTCAACAGACCCTGACCCCCTACAGTTCCCAATGCAGTAACAGTAATCACAGAACATTACATACTTACACTCTTGTGAAGTACTGATTCATGAGATCTGCCCGCTCGTCTCCACCTTCATACTCATCACTGTCATCCTCACTTGGCATTTCAGGAGTCTCACCCCCTGGCAGTCCCAGCTCCCCCATCAAGGATGTATAGGATGTTTCTCCTCAGGCAAATGTTGTGGAGCATGCTTCAGGCCACAATGATCTTACAAACATTTTCGGGTGAGTAGAGGAGGGCTCCAACTGATTTGTCTATGCTGCAGAATCTTGCCTTCAGGAGCCCAAAAGCCCACTCCACAACACGGCGTGTTCTTCCATGTGCCTCATTGAAGCGGACTTCCCCTGGCATAGTTGGGTTCCTCACAGGTGTCAACAACCAGGGACAGTTTGAGTAGGCAGAATCCCCTGTAAGGAAATGTAACATGCGTGCTACTGTCAGTCCAGAGCAACTTCTCTGTACCAGCAGACATATCATGCATACACACGTGACATATGTGACTTACCAACCAGCCAGGCCCTATCTGGGTACAGTCGTACCATCAGCTGGGGAATAGCACTGTTCCGCATGATGAAGACATCATGGACTGAACCCAGGTACTGGACACACACTTGAGAAATGTAGAGGTCTGCCAAACACTATTTGGACGTTGATGGAATGGAAGTTCTTCCTGCTCCGATAGGCCTGCTCATTCCCATGCGGTGGAACCAGGGTTCCATGGGTACCATCAATGGCTCCTACAACATGTGGAATGTGTGCCAAACCAAAGAACTCTACTTTAACATGGGCAAAATCCTCCCATTGAAGGAAACAAATGTAGCTGTCCAGGTGTTTCAACGTTGCTGAGAGAGCATCTTCAACACAGATCTGGCCATAGGCTGGGGCATCCTAGCAGATAGGACAACTGTGTTTTGGAAGGAATCTGTGGCCAGGAAGTGCAACACTGACATGACTTGTACTATGGGCTGTAGGCTATTTGGTTGACGCATGGCTGGCATCAGATTTGGATCCAATTGACAATAAAGATCCATTATTGTCTGCCTATCCAGGCGGTACAACTATATGTCTTGTCTATTCTCCATGGTCTAAAAGACTGCTAGTGGACAGTACACACGAGGGGGTCTAAATCAAGCCCTTGGAGATCTTCACAAGAAGGAAGGCAGCACAAAGTCCGGTCTTTGTCGTCTTGCACAGGCAGAAGCAGCAACTGCAGGATGGCTCCATAAAGCACAGTCTCAGGCAGGGCAGCACTCCTCCTCAGCTCTTCAGCTCTTTTCCAGGCAGAGGATCTTCTTGATGTCCAGAAGTGATCTAAAGTCTTCAAAGCAAAGTCTCACGTGTTTGCAAGATCCTTCCTTGTCCAGGCCAGGTTCCAGACACACACCAGGGGGTTGGAGACTGCATTGTGTGAGGGCAGACACAGCCCTTTCAGGTGTAAGCGACCACTTCTCCCCTCCCTCCTCGCACAGATGGCTCATCAGGAAATGCAGGCTACACCCCAGCTCCCTTTGTGTCACTGTCTAGAGAGAGGTGCAAACAGCCCAACTGTCAAACTGACCCAGACGGGGAATCCACAAACAGGCAGAGTCACAGAAATGGCTTAAGCAAGAAAAGGCCCACTTTCGGCTTGAAAAGATATTTGGCCCACTAACCCATAAAGGTCAGAAGGGTTTCGTCAAGGGGAGGCAGCTATTGGAGTTGAATCACAACCTTTTTGGGGCTAATGATTTAGCTTCTAGAAACACCCTACTGTTGGCAGAACTCACTTTTGATGCGGCAAAGGCTTTCAAAAGAGTTAATTGGTCCTTTCTGAACAGCGTGATCCAGCAATGTAATCTGGGGGAGATTATTTCCAGAGCAATTAGGGGAATTTATAACAAACCAGTGGCTAGGGTCCTGGATAATGGGAGCCTGTCTGAACTGTTTAAGATTGCAATGGGAACCCTTCAGGGATGCCCACTTTCCCCTTTGCTTTTCAATCTTTCTATAGAGCCACTGGCCAACAAAATCAGGGCATTATTCCTTTTGAGTACAAAGGGTAGGAGAAGAAGGTGGCTCTGTGTGCTGATGATTTACAATAAAGGCTCGGAAACTTCATTACCAGCTGTTCTTAGCACATTAGATGATTTTGGGAGACTGTCAGGCTATAGTGTAAACCAACAAAAGACGGAAATCATGCTGTGGAATATTAGGTACAGTAGTCCCCTGGTAAAACAAGTAATCGGGTACTTGGGGGTCCAAGTAACAGAAGACCGAGATAAACCAACACTAACAAACTTCAATAAAGTGGCAACCGCATCTAGAATTTTGCTTACGGTATGGGGAGGGTTACCACTGCCTTTCTGGGGCAGATCTAACATTTTTAAAATGTCAATCCTCCCAAAATGTACTTTCCTGTTCAATGCAAAACCCCTAGAATGTAAAGCAGTCTTGATAAAGAAGTTTCAGGGGGAACTAGGCAGTTTCATCTGGACTCAAAAAGGGGCAAGGATTGCATAGCAGAAGCTTGGCAGGAAAAGGACACAGGGAGGAATTGTGAGCCCAGATTTGTACAGATATTGTCTAGCTTTTCAACTAAAAAAGATAAGAGTTTTTCTTCTAAATAGGTCCACCTTCACCACCCTCTACAGTGCTTTGATGAGTCATTTATCTAAACAGGCAGACCGTCCAAAGTACTTTTAAAAGGTTAAACTTAACATTTTAGAAGTGGTGTGCGGAACCTGGTACAGTGTCAGGCGAATATTGGAAATATCTTACTACAGTAACTGCGTCCCTGTTTGGAATTCTCCAGGAACCCTGCAGCATCTTTAAGATAAATGACCTATTCGACTGAGGGAGAAGGGATTTAATAACTGGGAACAAATCAGATTGGGCAGTGCTTTGCGTTTCTGGTCTTTTTTCCTAGATAGAACTTTATCCAAATTCAAAATATCATCAGTTGGCGAGCTGGGCAAAGGTTTCTTTCAAGCACGAAAAAGATTTCAGTGTCTAGGAAGAGAAGTTACAAGGAAGCACTCCTAGGCATAAAGAGGTTTCATTGTGATATTGGATGCTGATAGTTCCAGGGTAGAGGAGATCTGGGGAAAGGATCTGCTGTCGAAGGATGTTACAACTTTATGGCAATTATCAATATATATACTTTGGGAAGTATGTAAATTTGCATCCTTAAGAAGAAATTATCTTCTTACAATACATAGAGCATATCGAACACCAAAACAAAAAAATTGGCAACATTGAGTGGGCATGGAATAAGGAGGTGCCCGAAGTGCGATGAAGAAGGAGCAGACAACATACATATGTTTTGGCAGTGTCCAGCTATCCAGACATTCTGGCAAGAGGTTGGTAAGGCGATTCTAGACATCATGGGATAAGAAGTGGAGGTAAGCCTTCCTTTGGCGTCTTGGAGGTTGAAAAGCTTACACTAAAAATACACAACTCACAGAAATACCTACTTTTTATACTAATACTCTTAGCATGATGGGAAATATGCATTAGGTGGGTGCACCCTTCCCCCCCAACACTAACTCAGTGGACCAGCTCTGTAGTAATGACAAACAAATTAGATAGGAACACTTCTTTTTCAGAAAGAACAACATTTTGGAAACCATGGGAAAGAAGGTATGGCCCATAATGAGAAAGGGAGTGTCTTATGATTAAGTGTCTATACCAATACCTCTGCTAATGGTAGACTGAGCAGTGGGCTGTCATAGAAACATTTTCCTTTACTGCCTTTGCTGGTTGGGGCGAGAGTAGCTTGTGAGCTGTGCTGAGATGGGTGGAGATGGTGTTTACCCCTTTGGGGCAGCCCCCCATCTGTTTTCAGTAGCACTTAGTGCTCCCAAAGCCTACGCCAGACACAAATAAGGACAAAAAAAAAAAAAAGAGTATGCCATCTTCCCCTTGCCTACCACGCACCACTTGTGCTAGCAGTTCTGTTACCAGAGCAATGATCAATGTTGACAGGGGGGCATCCCTTTTGTATTCCGCTCTCCACTGCCCAACTATCCGATAATCCATGGCCAACTTTCACTCTTGCTATACTGCCTGTGTGCATAAGCCTCACCCACTTCAGGTACCCCTCCCCCCAAATTGTAGTGCAGGAACACGCAACTCATGAATGTTGAGTCCACAGTGGCAAAGGCCTTATGATCATCTACACTAGCAATAGAACACAGTTTGTCACCCCTTGATGCCTGCTCTAGAATAAGAAATGCCTTTCCCATGTTAGTTTGGCTAAGCGTTGAACTAAAATCTTCCTCAAGATCTTTGCTTCAACATTTATCATAGACAGCGGTCTATAGTATTGTGATTCTCGGTCTGTGGGGTCCATCTCCAGTTTCGGCAGAACCACTATATTAGCATCCCTCAACAATGCCGGGAGGACCCCGGATTCAAATGCTTCCTTACATAAGGCTAAGAAAGGGACCACCAAGAGAGGTGCATATGTTTGATCAAATTCTACTGCATCCCATCATTTCCAGGTGCTTTCTGTTTTTGATTACCCATTTGATGTCAGTCTCATCTATCTGGGAACATTTCCACATCTGCCTCTGTTTCACGTAGAGCATCAAGTAAAAATCCACAAATCTCTGTAGTCTATCTTCCTGAGCCGTGAGAACCTCCCTTTTCACATCCTTAAAGCAACACAACTGTGTTGCTGCCCTTCTCCCTGTTGACTAGCCATGCTAATAAATGACTTGGTTTGTCCCCTTGTTCATGTTTCAGTGTATGTTCTGTAATAATGTTTCCCCAGTGTTTCCCTTGCCCCATCTAGTTCCTCCTGAAGGTGTTGGTGCTTTTCCCAAATCTCAGTAGTGTGCGGAGACTGCCTGTCTATCTTTGCTATGCTTTTCTCCAGTTTTGTGATTGTAGTCCCCAGAGAGTTTCAAATCCCATGTCATACTCAGATATTTTTTGAAAGTATGGTCACCTTGAACACTTTCTAGAGTATGCTAGCCAAGTCAACCATCCCAGTGTTGGTAGCAAAATATTCAATTTCTGCCTCCCTGATAACTGGTCATGTCACAAAAGGGGTTGGAAATACTGCCATGGAAATGGCACCTTGTAGGCTCGTCCTGTTAGTTCCACTGCACGCAGGACATGATCTGACAGGGTGTGGTACATGTATTGGACCACGTAAAGTCCATCACCTGCTCTGAATGTACAAAAGCATAAAAGATTCTGGAAAATGTTGTGTGTGGAAGTGAGTATAAGGAATACCCCTCATCTGACCATGCCAGGTCCTCTAAGGTTCCACTAAATTCAGTGTGCCCATGCCCCCAATCAGCACCCAGAGGACCCACCCAGTGGCCTAGCGGTGGTCCTAGAACTATCTAACGTCATGCCAAAGATACAATTACAGTCACCCATACATACAACATCATAATGTGCATATTGTGCCAGCAAGCACACTACCCCTTTAAAAAATTCTGAGATATCTATGTTTGGTGCATAAGTGTTCAATAGGACTGTGAGTTTCCCATAAATTTCCACTGCCATCCCCCACATATCAGCTATCAGCATCTCTGAATGATTTAATCTACATTAAAGGGAACATTTACATCTACCCACATCAAGACCCCATGTGCAGAACATGTGAAGCTAGCATACCATAGTGTGCCCCCCCATTTGGCCTGGAGTTTCTCATGTTCCTTTTGTAAGTGCATTTCTTGCATTATGATGCACGCCAGTTGCTTTCTGGCATAAGAACATATTCTCTGTTGCTTGCTGAGATTATGAATCCTTTTAATGTTCCATGATAATGCTATCATCTCAACCTAACTGTGTTGTACACCATTTTGTTCCAGGGAACTGCACATGTTGTTGGCCTTTATATGCATTGATTGCTCGAGCTCATCCACTAAAAAACAATAACTGCATCTCGTCCCCTCATCTTTCCCATGTGGCCAACCCCAACCTGGCCTCCAAAACTGACACAGTATGTGTCACCCCACACCCCCAACAATGTATTTGTAGGAATGTTCCTCATAGTGCACAGTTCCAAAGGCTCCCATTAAGGGGCGCCACTGAGGCCACTGCCACTAACATTTACAAACAGGAGAGTTAGTGAATACTAGTGTTTATGAACAGCTATCATACGAAGTCTGATGCTTGAAAAGTTCTCAGTCCTTCTGGTAATCACTCTGTGCCCCTCGGATTGCTCATTATGCATCATCGGTGTCTCCCTCCTCAGGGATTCTCCGAGTCCATTGTACTATACTGTTCCTTGCTGATGAGCCGCCAATAGGACCCTCAATTCGTCTTTGTACCTAAACAGCCTGGCCATGATCATTCTCAGTGACACCCCCCAGCTGTGGCTTCTTGCTTGGTGTCCTGTGGACCCTGTCAATCTGCACACCCTTTGGCCTCTCCAAGTGTAGGAGAGCAGTAGACAGCCAGATTTCTAGAAATTGTTCCCTTGGTGCAGTCTCTTTTCCCTCCGGTAGCCCCAGTATGCAAACGTAATTACGTCACAATCTGTCTTCCAGATCCGTAAGTTTGGACTCCTGCAATTATAAATGTCACTCCTTTGCCTCCAGTTGGCTTGAATGTGCCTACAGAACCTATGCCATGTCATACATCCTGGTGCACAGCTCCTTTATGCAATCTCTCATTTTTTCCATATCTTGGTCCCGCAGAGCCACTGTAGTCACCACCCCGTCAATCTTCTCTGTTATCACCCTGTTGCCCTCTAAAATCAGCTGTTTTAATTCAAGGTTGGCGGGAGGCTCTGAATCCCCTGCTGGGGGTTCATAAATAGATGCCACACTTTGTGCTATCTTGGTGAGCCCTCTTTCAATTCAATGGAATTTATTAGAGGTGGTGCACAGCCCGCTCCTGGGTTTGGGTGGCATATGGAGCAGCATGTGTCCTAAGAACTGCTGGTAATGAAGTTTCCAAGTCTTTACTGTAAATCATGAAATCATCAGCACACAGAGCCAACTTATTCTCCCACACTCTGTACTCAAAAGGAATAATGACCTGATTTTATTGGCCAGTGGCTCTATATAAAGATTGAAAAGCAAAGGGGAAAGTGGGCATCCCTGAAGGGTCCCCATTGCAATATTAAACTGTTCAGACAGGTTCACATTATCCAGGACCCTAGCTACTGGTTTCTTATAAATACCCCTAATTGCTCTGGAAAAAACCTCCCCCAGATTACATCGCTGGATTACGCTATTCAGAAAAGACCAATTAACTCTGTTGAAAGCCTTTGCCACGTCAAAAGTGAGTATCGCCAACAGTAGGGTGTTTCTAGAAGCTAAATCAGTAGCCCCAGAGAGGTTGTGAGGCAACTTATATAGCTGCTTCCCCTTGACGAAACCCTTCTGATTTTTATGGATTAGTGAGCCCAATATCTTTTCAAGATGATTAGCCAGAATCTGAGTATACATCTTATAGTCAGTCAAAGAGAGATTGGTCTATACGACCCACAGTGCTTTGAATCTTTCCCTGGCGTTAGTATTAAGCTTATAGTTGCCTCATCCCAAGAATTAGGCGCATTCTCCCCTTCAGAAAATACTTTATTGATCACCACTGCTAAAACTGGCACCAACTATGATTCCAGTATGACATCAAATTCATTTAGTAGAGTATCTAGACCCACCGCCTTCCCCTTTTTCAATTTCTTAATTACGTCCAGTACCTCCTCCTCTGTTATCTTTACTGCCAATGCCTCCCTTGCCTCTTCTTGTAGAAAGGGGACCGCCGCTTCATCCAGATATTTATCTATCAAATCCTCCAGTACCTGACAATCTTCTGTATATAGGGTTTGAAAGAAAGAGTAAAAAACCTGCTCCATCTCTCTTTCGTCAGTGGACATGTTACCGGTTTCTTCATTGCAAATGGCCCCAATAGTGTTTCTGGACTTCCCCACTTTCAACTTCCAAGCTAGTAGCTTGCCACATCCCTCCGAATATTTGCAGTGGGCAATTTTGCTTGCCTCCCATTTTTCCTTCAGTTTAAACTCCAAATGGTCTGCTAAATTATTCCTGGTCTCCTTAATCTGTTCTTATAACTCAGTACGCCTTTTAGTATCTATAGTTAGGTCCAATTGGGTTTGTAAAAGGGAGACAGTACGTTCAAAATTTCTTATTGTTTCCTTCTCCAACTCTCTGTGGTAAGCTAATTAGTCTACCCCTATTAAAAGCCTTGTAAGAGTCCCGCACCACATGAATTGGGGCCATCCCTTGATTTAATTGAAAATATTCCTTAGTATCCTGCCTCAAACTATCTATTACTTGACGTTTCTGCAAGAGTACACAAATGACTGCTGTCCTAGGGGGAACCTGAGGTTTATTTAAATTGAGGTGTAACAGCGGAGTGGTCTCAGAGGTGTTCAGGGATGTTTCACTATAGCCACATTCACTTTAAGTGCCTTTGCTATGAGGAAGTAATAAATCTGTGAGGAGTAACCATGCTTTTTGTTAGAGAAGGAAAACCTAGGGCCCACCCTTTCTTTTAGTCTCTAGATATCAATCAAACCAATATCTGCCATTAATTGACTCACCCACGTTCTACTTTTGGGGGAGTTTATGTAGGTCTCCTAGATGACTAAAACAGGATAGATTAACACATTATAATCCCCGCTAAAATAAGTGGAAGATTACTCTGTAGCAGATGACTATATAGATCTTGCAATGGAGTTGGGTCATCTAAATTAGGGCCATAATATCACACTGGTGCCAGCCAAGTACCATTGAGTCTTGCTTTTAAAATTAACCACCTTCCCTTAGGGTCAATTATCAGTCACCCAACATGGCTCTCACAGTTTTCTTAAAGAGAATCGCAATCTCCTTGTTGCAACATAATGGGTCTGTACATGCATACTGCTCTATCCAGGTTTGCTTTTTCACAATATCCTCCCATTCCGCCTTTAGTAAGTAAGTCTCTGTAAGAGGATCACCTCCTCACTAGTTAACTTCACATATTCAAATATTCTCAGTCTCCTGCTTTGCACCCTTAGGCCATTCACATTCCATGAGAGACCCTTAAGGGGGATGATATAGATTTAGCCATAATTCCCAATGTGAGGGCTGTGCTTATCTGGGCTCCCAGATATTCCATACCTAAAACAACAAATGAGAACCTACTTTGTTTCATTTTCTCCCATGTGCTCCCACACCCTGTGTTTTACTTTTATAAAACTCACAGTGTTCCCCAATCCCCTTGCTCCACCCTCTCCCCACCACTCCCTCTAGTCATTAAGTGGAAGCTGAGAATTTCAGCTTTATGAGCACTTTAGCACTGGATGGCTTCAACTCAAGCCCTCACTGGCCTTCATTTTCTCTACTAGGGTGCCTACTTCATTAGGGTCCTGAAAGTTATACTTCCTATTCTTCCGCATTACTTTCAGGGTGGCAGAAACTCTAATCTGTGCTGTAGCTCCTAATGAGAAAAGATACTAGATAAACTTTCCCAGCTCCCATTGCTTATCCTGTATGGCTCTAGAGATGTCCGATATAAAACTAAAAAAACAATCCCCCTTTGAGAATTTGTCTACTTTAAGTGCCTCTGTTAGTATCTTTTAATTTAAAATATATTGATATTCCCCTTGGATTTTTCCTGCCTTTGTGCATCTGAAAGGGGTCTCTATGAGCCCTTTGGATAACCTCTGCAAATATTGAGTGGTCTACAGATGGAATAAACTCTTTTATCAAACCTATCACAAAGTTCTTAATATTATCCCCTTCCAAACCTTCTGGTACATTTAACAGCCTCAAACTATTTATCCTCATATTGTTTTCTAGAATCTCAAGTTTGTCAGGCATATCCTTTTCACCCATTTTTAGATCTTGTTATTGTTTTCGATTCAACTCCAATTCTTTATTCAGTTCTTCTACCTTCATCTACATTTTTCCAATCATGTCCGTAAGGGCATTAATTTTTGCATCCATATCCTCACATAACTCTTTGATTTTTTTCCAGTTTATTTCCGAAACTGCAAATTTCCCTCTAATCTCTTCTGTTAGTTTCATAAGCAAATTTTGTAGGCTAGCTTGTTCTTCCTGCACTAGGAGGATGGGAGAAACTGTTTGGGTCTCAGCCATATCGTGAGTGTCTTGGGTCAATAAGGTATTGTGGCCCAGTGCTTGAAATCTATTTACAACCTCAAAAGTCCCAAGCTCACTGGTATAACTAATGCCATCACTGGCCTGCATTTTTTACCTTCTTCCTTCCCCCTTTCCTCCTGCACTTTGAAGAAAGATCTTACTGAAGGTGTAATCTTAGTCCTTTCTGAATTTTCTCCTTTCTGGTTGGTACCCACTTCCGTTTTCCTTGATACAACACTCTGACCCAAACACTCCGCACAGCCTCTTAAGGAATCGGGTTTAGGAACTTTCACTGGGGAATCTGCACCTTGAATTTCTCACATCAGTCCTCACTACTTGGCTCCTCAACACATATTTTTTCAGTGGTAGTTCTGTACTAGTGTGTCCCCTTGCTTCTGCCCTCAGCTTTGGCACAACTGCAGGTTGTTCCCTAACTGAGAAATCCAATTTATGCCTAAACTGATGCTGCTCTGTGTGAATGCTTTTCCTACCTCGTCCAGGACCTCTTGGGGAGTCATACACCGCTCAGAGCGATCCCTCCTTGCTCTCCACTCCCTCGCCACCCATTTCACCCGATCTGGCATTTCCCAGCTGGCCTCAGCTCCTTCCTCACAGTTTGCAGTCATGTTGTCTCTCCTGCAGGTACTGCTGCTTCCCAGAGCACCCCGGAAGGAGATGCGGACCAAGGCGCGTCAATCCTGGTAGAGTTCCGACACAGCCCTTGTCTACAGACCCACACCACTGTGCAGTTCGTGCTGTGCTCTCAAGCAATTTCCAACTGACAACTCCAGCACTCAAGCATACGAGCCATAAGATGATAAGAGCAGCAGTATCTAATCTTCTAACCGCGCTACGTGTCACGGTTTTGTACAATAGCGAGAGGCCTTCCCTCTTGTTGCCATCCAGGGATCGAGCTCCTCCCGGCTCCACTCACTTGGCCGCCATGTTCACCCTTCACTACTGTTGGGAGACAGACGTGAAATAATTTCATTGTATGCCGATGACTTATTGCTGACTCTCAGAAACCCAGATGTTATGTAGCTTGCAGAAGAAAGCACGATTAGTGAAGTGTGGCATCACTGGGGTTTCCAATCGAATGCTGAAAAGTCAATATTACACCCTACTGATGTCAATCATGTACCAGGAGAGGTCTTACCTAACATAGGTGTTGGACCTGGCATACTTGGCGTGGCTTCTCCTGTCTTTTTGGCTTTGCTTCTAGTATTTTTCACTGTGTAATGGATTTTGTTTTTGCTGGTTTTGGTACTCTGGGCACTTTACCACTGCTGACCAGTGCTAAAGTGCAAGTGCTCTCTACCTAAATTGTGATTATGATTGGTTATCCCTGATTGGCATATTTGATTTACTAGTATGTCCCTAGCAAGTGCAGTGGAGGAGCCCGGGGCCTGTAAATCAAATGCTACTAGTGGACCTGCATCACTGATTGTGCCACCCACATGAGTAGCCTTGTAAACATGTCTCAGATCTCCCACTGCAGTATCTGTGTGGGCAGTTTGGAACTGCCAATTTGACCTGGCAAGTGCACCCACTTGTCAGGTCTAAACCTTCCTTTTTACTACATATAAGTCACCCCTAAGGTAGGCCCAAGGCAGCCCTATGGGCAGGGTGCAGTGTATTTAAAAGGTAGGACATGTACTGTGTATTCTACATGTTCTGGTAGTGAAATACTGCAAAGTTCAGTTTTCACTATTGCGGGGCCAATCTCTTTCATAGGTTAACATGGGGATTGCCTTTAAGTACCTTTTAATTGTAATTTCCCAGGAGGAGCAGATAGAGATATAGAGTTGAATTTGGGGTCTCTTACTCACAATTTAAAAATATATATTTTGGTAAAGCTGTTTTGTATATTGTGAGTTTGAAAATGGCACTTTTAGAAAGTGGGCATTTTCTTGCTTAACCATTCTGTGGCTCTGATTACCCAGAGTTCTGTATGTCTTGCAGCATATGCCAATGTGCATACCGGATGCATACTTTACCAGATTGGATGAACTGCTCAGACTACTGTACTGGGGCTCTGAGAGGGCTAGGATCGGCACGAATGTCTTAAAATTCCAGTAGGATGGTGGGGAATGCAGGCTCCAAATTTTAGAGAAAGGGATGTGGGAGAGGAAGTCGGGAAGCACGAGTGGGGGAGTATTCTTGGTAATTGCCGAGAAGTCAAGCATAATGCAAGATTGAAAATGGGCCATTTTAAGTGCATGCACCAAGATTATGTAACATCACAGCAGCTGCACCAACTAGATGCTCTAAACCGGGGAATTGTCCTAAATGTAGACTGACAGTAGGCATATATATGCACATGTGATGGACTTGCCTAGGGGTATAAGATTTTTGAAGAGAGAGGTGGTTAAGGTGTTGGGTGATCTAAGTGGGATGGCACTGCAGTCAGCAGTGCAATTAAGACTATTGGGCTCTGTGCCCCGCTCCAAGCACATTAAAATCATGAGTAAAGTAACAGAACTGGGACTTGTGGTGGCTAAGAAATGTGTAGCATTGAAATGATAATCAGCGAACTACAGACCAAGAGGCAATGGATGCAGGAATTCACCGGATGGGTGCCAGTCGAATGTAGAGTGTGACACAGATTGGTATATGAAGGGATGGGCCAGGGAGGTCTTATGGAGATGGATATGCTGGAGATTTGCCTACAACAGATGACTGAGGATTCAACTGGGGGGGGGGCATGCTGAATGACCCGCAGCAGAACAACCTGTCCATGGAATTGCTTGAGATGTTTGAGTATACTATTTTAACTATCATTAAATGCAAACTGTAAGATGAATATGGATTGCCAGGGTCCTATTTGTATTCTGTGCGATACTGATTGTGAGCTCTTCCGTGGCTGGAAGGGGGTGGGGGAAACAATCAAGAAAATTTAAAGAAACACACACAGATATATATATATATATATATATATATATATATATACATATATATATATATCCCAAAAAAAAACACTAGTACTCGCACACTCAGGACTTCAGAATAAAAAACTAAGCTTTAATCACAGCGCGTTTTGGCTGTCACGGCAGCCTTGGTCACGTGAACTTCACCGCCAATTAGCAACATTTAAATACAAGTTAGTCAATTACATAGAAACAGGACAGGAAAGAGGATGGAATACATTACGTAAACATCAAACCATTTATCACAGTTATTATTAATAATTCAAATAAGGATACTAATTAAATATTTCTTAAATATAATATGCAAGATTATTCATTTTCATTTATAAAAGGTTCATCTCTTTCAAAAATTATTATCCCACATGTATATCCATTCAATCCAATAAAAGGAGAAAAATGGGAAAAAATATATATATATATAAAAGGGAATATACATATTATATGAGGATATTTCAAGGCAAAATATAAGTTTTGATAAAATATCGTAATTTTAACGCCTAGAAATAACCATAACATTGATTCATGTTACTCCCCATCAAAATATACATCCTAATCCCATATTTTTAAAAAACCAACTACCCTGACCTGTAAATAATTCGACATCATATTTACTTAAGATAAAACAGCAGTAAACTAAACAAGAAAAAGTGAAAAGAAAAATATATGAAAGAAATGTATGCAAACAAATATATTCTTATCTGTGTCACCAATACCCAATACACCACATGTAGAATTAAGTGAACGGAAAAAAGTGCAGATAGAAGGAATCCAGATTTTCTCCATCAGACTCCATGAACCTAAAAAATAAATGATAAAATAATTTAATTACAATCCTACATAAATAAATAAATAACCATCCAGAAACCGAAATATAATCAACTTTATAAAACTGGCTTCACTCTCCAGAGTGAGAAAACTACATACATGTTGATTTTATATCATCCAACCTTCCACTTATTCTCATATAAGTGGATATTTAATTCCTCACCAGTATTTAATCCTTTGGGCATCTTAGTTTCCAAATCTAAGATGTACCTGGACTCTTTTTTGCGTACTGTCAACTCTCTATTGCCGCCTCTGTGATATGATGGCACATGTTCAATACCAAAACTGAACTGGTTTAGTGCACATTGCTTTAACATACAAACTCCTGGGAGGGCCAAGAGACCATCAGGTAGACTCAGATCAACCCCGGTTACTCTCCTACAAACAGTCCCCTTTTTGGGGCTGCCACTTTTGGGGGTTCAGGACCTGGACTGAGCTTCTCCTTTCTCAGGCAGTCAGCTCCTGCTAAGCCAGATATGCTTCTCCCCATTCTCATCAGGAAGGTTTCCTAGTCACAGGCGGACCCAGCACTCTTCCAGCAAAATGCACTGACTTCAGGTGATGTCTCCTCAGCTCTAGGAGACTGTCTGTCCAACAGACAACAGCCCTATATTTCATCACTTTTTTTTAGTACTCTGCAGGGGACTTCACTCCTTGGTCTTGAATAAATTAGAACAACACCTCAGTCTTCTATGAGAGGGAAAAGCTAAGCAAGGAATACAGAGTGCAATGATGCAGCTTTAGGATCATTATCACCTGGCTAGAAAATGTAAAGAGATCGGCCTAAAGAGGAGACAAATTAGAGATGGCATACCATTGTTCAATAAGTACTGTTAGAGTGAAGTGTGTGCTCTATGCACCAAGATCTGCAGAGAGCAAAGCTGGTCTCTGGGAGAATGGACCGTCAGAGAGAATGCAAGCCCCAGTGTGTGCGTGAGACCAGATCAGAAAGGTATCAGGATCCAAACCCTGCTCCCCACATCAACTCCATTTCCTGGCCACCCTGATGACAGTCACGGAATTTAACCGGGCAGGGCTTTAAGTGGGCTGGACCCTTTGGGGTCTCAGACCCGGCAGTAATTAAAACCTGGCCTTGAAAGGGGCCGAGTCGTGTGTTCTATCCGCGTGGCTCTTGCTAGTAATGTAGTTCATTTGAACTTCACATGTTTTACTTTATTTTGCATTCCCTAGGAGTGTTTGGTTTCTCTAGGATGTGTTTCCGTAATTTATTTTCATGCAGCATATTACTCTTGTATATTGCATTCTGTTGACTGTGTCACCTCTAAGTGTCAGAGTGAGTTCGAGTGGTGGGTGAGTTCTTATAATGGGCCATGATGGAGATCTGTAGAGTTAAGGTGAAAGTTAGTGTATGTTTCTTACAGTGCTTGCCAGTGGGTAATAAAGGTCTTCAGAGCATTTGTTCATCCAATCCTTGGCCTCTCTGGAGAGTGCCCATAGCAGTAGTCAAGCACAGTAATTGTAATTGTGTTTCTACATGAAAGTGTGTGAAGAGGGCACAACGCTTTCAAAATATGGGCAGGGCAAATGTAAACGAAAATGCATCACTTACAGGTGAGTGGGTGTGTAGTGTGAGTGGATGGTGACCTGAAGAATATGCAACGAATTACAAGCAGGAGAGAGTGAAAAGCAGCTGCTGAAGTAGAAAGATATAATGCATGAGATATATAGATGGAGGATTTCAGAAAGATGTGGGGAGAAAAGGATGCAACTTTTTAACAGGGTGAGATATTGCAGAGGAAAGTGTGTGAAGGGAAGGATGGGAGCGATTGAGACACTCCAAAGAACACTACACCTTCCATAAACCTTAGTAATGTTTCATTCTGTTAGGTTCTGTTCTAGCATTAGATATGGATCATTGTGTTTGTTTTGAATGCCAGCCAGATCCAGTTGTGCTCTCGGCTCTACCGATCGTCTCATGGTGTCAGTTTCACAAGAATTTGCACCTGCGTGGTTCTTGGTGTGAAGACGTTTCACTGGCGATGAGCGGTCTAAATCTTCAACTGTGCTGTTTACTGTGCAGATTTCGACTGCGGGTCCTTGGGCCTGACTGGCAGAGCATTGTCTTAAGGTTGGTACTGTGAAGACTACCCCGCCCCTGGCACATTTTATATACATACTGTCGGCTTCTCCTCCTGCATTTTATTTCTTGAGCTCTCTTCTCCCCCATTGGATAAAGGCAGCGTCTTGTTGAAATGCATTGCATTCCACGCTTCCAAGTTGGTATCACTGATGAACTTGAAGCATCCTGCTTGTGTATAGAATGTCAGCACTTTTATGGTGTGTACTGCCATCTTGGATTGGCCTTTTTCAACAACACACTAGTTCACCAGGATGCAACAACTGTTATGGTTTGGAGTTGAGAGGAGATGCATGGAAGCGGATGGTGTTCTCCACTTGACAAATCTTTCATTGTACTGGGAGGCAAAGGAGTTAGCAACAAATTCACAGTTTTAAATTTGTGAAGCCAACATGGCCACACAAGAAGGACTAATTATCAGTATTGAAGTTTAGTAGATTTATTACAAATTAATAATCTCTCCAATGTATGCATAAATCAAAATAAATTTATAAAGGAACAGAATCAGAACCGGCAAGTCAGAATGGTTCAATCGCGATAGCATAAGGCATCCAGAAATGGCAGTCACAGCAGTACATGTACTAAAAAATAAGAATTGCCTTTCCTCAAAGAAATTTGGATTGATCCTTCTCAACATAAGGATAAGAATTCAAGGATTGTGAGAATTAAGCAAATAGGTGTCAGCATCTTAAGGACTCCAATAGAAGTCTTCAGAAATAAAGCAACCAGTGTTACCATGAGGCTATGCACTGTAACAGCAAAGGGGTGCTAAAAGGACTGTACTTCTCCAGGTCTAAATTAATCTGCCATAGCTCTACCAAAGGGAACTCTAACTTAAAGCGGAAAGCTCTAGGAGCAATGGTATCTCCCAACATGTCGTCAAAAACCCAATTATTTCTCTTTCTCGCGAAGCATACTTGCAATATCAAATGAATCTCCCATCCCACAGAGCTCCAACGACCAGGTTAACCTGAAATGTCTTAACTCCAGATTTGCGATGAATAGGAGGCTTCATTTGCTCATTAAATCGTCCAGTCTATGCCAAGATTTCTCTTCTCAAGCTTCTCTGTTTCTACTACACAATACTCCTTTCTCTATTTGAGAAATCATGAATGCGCACGTGAAAAAGACAAAACATACAGAGCACGGAAAAATATATCTCATGTTAAAACGAAGAGCCTAGTTAGGCCAGCTGTAGAAATCATTGTCAATATGAACTTTTAATACACCTTTATGGGTCCAAGCATCATGTCAGAATAAATGCAAAACGTGAACAAATTAATTTGTGACTGCATATGGAAATGAAACGTGCTTTTTATAAATGCAACATTTCAAAACACAAGCGTAAATGTGAAAGAGAACTACAAATCTTAGGACTCAAATGCAATGGGATTTCTTAATATCGATTTCCTAAAAGCGATTACTACTTTGTAGGAATCACTATTAGGAAATGGGTATCTTTGTACATAGCATTTTGCATTTCTTAAATAGTGATTTCTATGAAGTCACTATTTAAGAAAAGCAAAATTGCATTTTCGTACATCTGGCTCAAAGCTCCTACTGTACTGGTGACAGTTTATCCACTATGGTTGGAAACTTTCTAATCTTTATGTTATTCAAAATCACACCTACAGATGGGATCATTGCACCATTGTATCCTACTACCTCTCAAGCACTAACACCTCATTTAGGTGTAGAATTAATTTCCCATGTAGGATCATTAAAATGCGCCTTATGATAAATCTTTGGATAGCCTACACCTAAATAGCATGTACCATACTTATCTTGGGCAATTTGAAACAAGCACATTTTCCACAAATAAAAAAACTCCAGGATTCACAGGATCGTCTCCTTGTGAAAATAGTTCCCATTTTCCTCTAATTTCAATTGTATGGTCACATTTGCTCTTTCCCACAAATAGACCATCATACTCATTTTTGTCACTTTGCACACAAAGCTTTTATGTTGCCAATCTAAAGCTAATGTAGCTTGACTTCCTGCTGCTTGATGATCAATCTATTCTTTAGCCCACTTAGGTATCCTAGTTAGATGTGTTGCTCCAACTTCGACATCTCTCCTTCTTTCTTCCACTAGATTGAAACATTTCTTCTCAACTTCTGTCAATTGGCAAGTCAAAATATGTCTATGAGCATAAGCAATATCTAATGTCAAAGTAGGTATGAAATACATTTTAGCTGTATCAGTGAATTTGGCACAAGGGTGTCTATTTTAATGTTTAAACAGGGGAACTTCTGTAAGGACTAAATCATCATTTTAAAAATAATACTGGAAATGCCCTATCCCACAAAACAAACTCAACAAAGGACTACAAGTGACACCATAAGTCAAAGGAATATGGTGATATCTGATACCTTCTGAAACTGATACATGGTAACTACATACAGACATAACAGTCACTTGCGTTCATAGTGTCAACATATTCATAAAGCAGTTGAGTATAAGCATTTAAAGACTAGTCTCCTCTAGGCAACTCAAATGAGTTTTGGACTATTATCAACAGGATGTGAGGGTTTGGGGTTAACTTTGGGTTTGTTCTCCATTGAACTAGATGTTGGTGGGTATAACCCTACAAGCAAATCAATTAATATTATAACTAAAACTACTAATGTGCCTACCATTATGTACCTACGTCTCCTTGTTTTAGGGTTAGTTTCCATCACTTCTCTAAAATCAGACCATAGGGTGGAATATATCAGTAGGAGTCTTCTCGGCGAGGTTCCACCTGAGGACTTTGCTAAACAAAGTTCAACAAATGTGATGATTTTATTTACAAATCTTCATGAGACTTCCTTAGCCCTACTCCATGTTCTTCTAAATGACATCCTTACGCTCAGTCAGCTGCCTCGTGCCTTGGTAATCCTCTTAATTCCTTAACAAAGTTTGTTCAAATGTCTCTGATATGTACACAGTTCAGAAATCACACTAATAACAAATCGGGTCAGTCTATTTAGCAGCAAAGCAATTTCAAAACACAGTCCAGCCACAAAGTTCGGTTCAGGGAAGTTTAGTTGAATTTGCACTGTTAGCCTCGGGCTCCCAAAACTATCCCTCTCCGGCATTATCAACAAAGCATGCCCATTCAGGTGAAGAGTACCTCCAACAGGGTGCCATAGCTCTTTTCGACCTCCCTAGTGCAGACCCTTCATCCTCACTGTCACTCAGGCCAGAATCCTCAGTATCCTCTGGAATTGTTGGAGGTACACATCCCTCAGGGAAACTCAGTCTTTCTCTCTGCCTTCTTGGCCAGCAGTCTCCAGCTCCCACTAGCATTTTCACAGGACTAGGTTTTTCATCAGGGTTTGAATCTGACTCACCCACCACCACAGGACGAGACTCTCTTGTCTCAGTTTCAGCTGTTAGCTCCTCCAGACCCCTCTCGGACCAAGCATGTGCTGATTCAGACTCTTCCCAGTCCCCAATAGCTTGTCTAACCTGCTCTCTCTGTCTCTCTGTCACCACTGCCACTTCTGGGAGAGGTGCTGTCACATCATAAGGGGGACACTCAACTCTGCGTGTATGGGAAGCACAAATACAGCTGGAAAGGCCTCTGCATTTAAGAGCAGGAGCTGTCACCAGAATAACTTGGGATGGTCCATGCCAAAAAGATTCCAAACAGGGTTTCCCCACATGTTTTTCCTCTAGGGTGCACTCACAAGGACTGAGATAATAGCACTGCTCCTGACGTGGTGAAGCTGTAGCTATTCTGAACTGGTGAGAAACAGAATGCAACATGTCAGCCAGTCCTTTGCAGTAATCAAGAATCGTATCATCCAGTTCACAAGCGCATTTGCAGGCATAGCTGGCAGTCTCATTGTTCTGTCCATGATTATATAATGGAAGGACAGTCCTGTCCTCCGATCAAGAATACTGCAAAGGCTTATCAACACAAGGGGCAAAGCATCAGGCCACTTCAAATGTGTAAACGCACACACTTTCGCTAGTCTGGATTTCAGTGCGCCATTCACCTGTTACACTTTCCTTGAAGCCTCAGATCGATAGCTGCAAATAGTCTCTGCTCCACCTGTAATGCTGCACACAACAGTTTCAGGCCCTCATTGTGGTGTTATAACAAAAATCTTTTGATTTGTCTAAGCCCAACATACAAATATTACATTCATGACAAACATAAAACCCTCTCGGTTTAGTGGGAAGCCACATTTAATTATTGGTCACAGTAATATAACTTGGGCATAGCTGGTCCCTTAATGTCATGCCTCTACGGTAGGCCACCTTAGGAAATTTTGATATACACCCCTTTAGTCTCGGTGTATCTATCAGTAGATGCCAGTGGCATTTAAAAATTAAAAAAATCTCTTGACTCAGAACTGAATATTGAGTCCCAAATGCCACCTGGTCAGATTTTTTCTTCTTTTTATCATATTTGGATTTCACAAATAATGTCTCTTTCCTAGTCATTTTCATAATCTGTTTCTCTGCCTTCAACAGGGTTTTGTTGTCATATCCTCTCTTTATAAATCTCTGTTCAGCATTTTCAATCTGTGTTAAAACATCTTTTGTCATACTACAGTTACGTCTAATATGTACCATTTCACCAAATGGGATATTATGAATAACTGACTTGGGATGGGCACTTGTCACATGTAAGATACTGTTGCAGGCCGTCGGTTTTCTAAACATTGCACTCTGTATCTTATTATTTGTCATAAAGAATTGAATGTCCAAAAAGTCTATTGTTTCCTTACTGTACTGCATACTTAGTTTGACATTGTAAGGATTGTCATTCAAAAAGGCATAATACATTGTTAGCTCCTCTACCGTCCCATTCCATAACACAATGATGTCATCTATATACCTCCCCCAGAACACAATACAATCTGTCCAGGGGAGGCATATCTGCCCCATGCATGTTGTTTTTCGTACCAGCCCATAAAAAGGCAAGCATATGATGGAGCAAGTTTTGAACCCATCGCAGTACCTTGTATTTGTTGGAACCATCTGCCATTGTGTAAAAAATAATTTTTCGACAAGATAATATCAATCATTTCAATGATCATGTTGTTATGTTCATAATGGTCAGCTGTTCTAGTATTCAAGAAAGACTCAATCGCTTGAATTCCAAACTGCTTCTGTATACAAGTGTACAAACTGTTAACATCCATTGTGACAAACATCAAATCTTCTAACCATGTAAAAATCCTCAAATTTATTAAGAATATCTTTACTGTCTTGTATATACGCTTGTAGATTACATACAAACTTTTGAAAGAAAAAGTCAACATATTCTGACAACCTTTCAGTAGGAGAGGAAATACCAGATATTATAGGCCTACCCGACAGAAAGTCCCCTCCTTTATGTATTTTCGGAAGGATATATATGCATGGATACCGGGGATTTTTGACAAAGA
Organism: Pleurodeles waltl; assembly: GCF_031143425.1. Taxonomy (NCBI): domain Eukaryota; kingdom Metazoa; phylum Chordata; class Amphibia; order Caudata; family Salamandridae; genus Pleurodeles; species Pleurodeles waltl. The sequence goes on from NC_090437.1 coordinate 179,430,337, forward strand.
GATATTTATATTCTTCATCAGTGATAAGGCCACATTCACGCCAGTCTGTAAGTTTCATATTAATAAATTCAGCCAATCTATACATCGGATTGTCTGTAATGTTCTTATACCACACAAAAAGGAGTACGGGGTTCTTTTATTACAACGAGGGACAGACCTGTGGTGCACCAGTTGTGCCACCAGATTCCTCGTGGTCCTCTAGTGGAGGCGGGGTATCACTGTGATGTGGAGCTGTGGTGGGTCTGGAGAACAGGGGGGAGTTTCCTTTACGGACTAGGTGGTCTCACACACTATATAGTGTCATGCTTCATCATAGCCCCTAGCCCCACCCAGGTAGGACAGTGCCACCTGGGCGGACTCAACCTCACTGTTAAAGGAACAGGAGGGAGTGCGTAAATCAAATCTGGGTCTGGAAATGTAGGGATCCAGCTAATCTAAGGAATAAAAACACCTAAACAGATACCTGTGTGAGTATTTTAATAGTAGGGTCTGTTTGGTGTGATTAAAAATGGAGATTGGGACACCTCTGTGAGAGCAAGGACTCACAGGGTCACCTATCTAAAGAGTGAAAGCCGACATGTTTCTGCCCTCAGTAGTGAGCTTAGGAAGGTCTCAGGGCATTCATCAGGGCAAAGGATCCCTAATACTCACACTAGGAGTATATGAAAAACACTGTACGGTAGTTAACAGTTAAAGAAAAGAAGCAAAAGAGGGGGGCCTACCTTGCCAGGGAACTACCTGGAGGGGGCCTATGGGGTATAAAACAGACCGACAATGAGGGCTACATTGTGACACAGCACTGCACAGCAAACCACAGCACACGTGAGGCAAATAATCATGCAACGAACAGAATTACTGAGTGCGAAAAATAATCATCACATATAACTTATGTACAGTAATCACATATAACTTATGGACAGTAATGCTAAGAGGGTAAGTGGGAAAATTCTTACCCTGTCCCTAGAGGCTACTGGCCTCTGATATCCAGGAGAGGGAGTGTCCCCTTATAGTCAGACACTAAGGTTCAAAGTGGGGGGAGATGGAGAAGGACATAAAATAAAATAAAATACACCAAAAACATGAATAGCCCCTGGGTTCAAAGGCGAGGGCTAGTCGTAAAAAAGTCCACCTGTTAGGGGTGTAGTTAAATAATAGCGCATTACTTAGAGAGCATAATAGGAGGGGGGGAAGGGAGGGAAAGGGGAGGGAAAAGAGAGGGGAGAGAAGGGGAGGGCGGGGGAGCATGGGGAGAAGAAGGAAAAGGAACAGGAGAGGAAACAGCAAAAAAGAAGAAGAAGAAGAAGAAGAAGAAGAAGAAAAGAATGAGGCAGCAGGAAGCGCAGGAAAATCTTATCTGTGTGTCCAGGAGTTGCCGAATCACTCACTGCATCAAAGGAGGCGCTCACTGTGCGCCTATACCGTCCTCTCCCTGGACCGCTTGGGTGAAGTGGTCAGGGAGAAACGGGTTAATATAGTAGGAACCGCCAAAGTCAATTGATTGCAGGTGGAGAAAAACACCGCCGCAGCCCACGGTCCGATCGTTAATTAGACGTTGGGACGGGAAGGAGAGCTTCCGTGTAGGAGCCGGCTCGGTGGGCCCGTCGTTATTGTGCTTCCTGGGCGAGCAGTGTCAGGAAGTGACGTCGGCCTCGGGGACGCCGGGACATGTAGTTCCCCGGCGGCCTCGGGAGCGCCGGGACACGTAGTTGTCCGGCGGCCCAAGGGCTGTAAAAATGAAGAACGGAGGGGGGGAGGGCAAAACTGGGAGTGGGGGGGGAAAAGAAAAACAAGAAGGGGCGGAGGGAAGGGGGGTGCGGGGGGAGAATAATGTTCTTATAACAGGTGGAGTCAGCCAATTGTCTCTCTATTTCACCAATGTAATCACATTTACTCATTATGACCACATTTCCTCCTTTATCCGCTTTGCGGATCACTATTGTTTGATCATATTTTATTTTTTATAAATAAATTTTTATTGATTTGCATAGAATTAAAACATTGATATTTACATACATGTAACTGGGTGCCAACGGGCACTTAACGGGTGGTCAACCTCAATGTCTCGGCCAACACAGTTGAACAGGGATTTGCACTATTTTTTTAGAGTGGTCCGGCGGGTGACCCTCACCGGCTAGGGGGAAGGATAGGCCCGCGCCAACCCCCCCGATGTAATGTTGTTCGGGGATGTGGGAAGGATTCACACTGCGGTCTCCCACTTCCCCCAAACCCTATTGTATTTGTTTGGGCAGCCTCTGGCTTCATACACCAGTTTTTCGCGCTGTGCACACCAGTCCACCCCTCGTCGCCATTTAGTCAAAGCTGGTGCGCCTCTGGCTTTCCAGTCAGCCGCTATATCTCTTTTGGCCACTAGGCAAGCCACCCCAAGGAAAATTCGGTCTGGTCTCATCAATCCAATATCTCCCATGACCCCCAGCAAGGAGGGCCCGGGCGCAATCTCTATGTTTTTCTGCAAGACCCCGGAGATTTCCCGGATGACCGCCCTCCAGTAGGCTGCTATAACTGGGCACGTCCAGACCATATGATAGAAATCGGCTTCCGGATTCGTGCATCGGGGCAGTTGGCTGTGGGCCGAAGACCCGCTCTGTGCAATGTGGTAGGTGTAAGGTAAGCTGTATGGAGGAAGTAGGTTTGTATCAAGCGGAAGCGAGAAGCCACTGTTAAGGTTCGTGGGGCCATTAGAGCCTCCTCCCAGTCCCCATCTCCCATAGAACCCATCCATCCCTCCCACTTCCTGCGAAGCCCCTCCAAGGAACAAGCGGTATTGGCCACCAAGGTGCGGTATATCTGGGAGACACCTCCCTTGCCCAGGTTCCCCATCAGTGCCTTCGCCTCCATAGGGCTGTACTCAGGTATTTTGTCCCCTGCTTGGACATGTACTAGTAAGGCGTGGCGAAGCTGGAGATATTTGTGGAATTGTGTCTTGTTTAGTGAAAAGAGTTTCTGAAGGTCCTCAAAGGATCGAAGATGTGACTCGTCCCAAACGTCACCTAGTGTGGAAATACCTATGTTGTCCCATTTCTGGAATCCCTCTAGTCTCGCCACCTCCACCAAATGTCTCTCGTGCCAAAGCGGGGTCCCCCCGGTGAGGCGTCCCCACCACCTCGATACCCTCTGGGCCGCCCGCCATCCTAGGAAAATCACCTTGGTCACATCTGGGACCTCTCGGGAAATCGGACCTCCGTACAGGGTATCAAAGATCCGAGGGTAGCTCAACGTCTGGAGCTCTAGTCGATACGCCAGGTCTGACCATCCACCCCCCATCCAGTCATTAATCATGAGCAGGTGCATGGCAAGGTAATAATAATGGATGTTGGACATACCTAGTCCCCCGTCGTAGACATCTGTCTGGCAGGTTTTAAGTGCCAGCCGGGGGCGGGTGCCGTTCCATATGAATTGGCGCGCTGATTAGTCTACCTCCCTGAACCACCTCATGGGGATAGGATGTGGGAAGTTTTGTAATAGATAAAGGAGCCTGGGAAGGATCATCATCTTATAGAGTGCTATTCTTCCAAACAAGTTGAGGGGGAGGGTCCTCTACCGCTGGAGGTCGTTCTTGATTCTTCTAGTTAGTGGTGTGATGTTGAGTTCCCATGCTAAATCAGGGAGTAGTGAAACTTGTATACCCAAATATTTAAAACTATTCCTCCGCACCGGGATGTTTTGTTGCCAGTCCACACAGTTTCTGGAGTGGTGGAGGGGGACCAATAAGGACTTGCTGGGGTTCAGGACCAGGCCCGAGGCCTCCGCGAAGAGGCTCAGGATCTGTAGAGTGCGGGGGCCACTCTTGGCTGGGTTAGAGATGTACAGTAGGACATCATCTGCGTATAATGCCACACGATCCTCTGGGCAGGCAGGCCAGGACCAGCCCTCAATTAGGGGGTCTTCTCGTAGAAGTATCGCCAAGGGTTCTATTGTGAGTGCGAAGAGTAGAGGGGATAGCGGGCATCCCTGTCGGGTGCCACGGCCAATGGAGAAGGGGTCAGAGACCACCCCATTCACCTCAACCCGAGCCGTCGGATTAGAGTAGAGTAGCCTCACCAGACCTCGGAATTTAGGCCTGAGTCAGTTTTTTTGTAGCACGAGTTCAAGGTAGGACCAGTCTACCGTGTCAAAAGCTTTTTCGAAATCGAGTAGGAGCAGAGCCAGGGGGGTACGGGCCAGGGTCTTGTGGTGTGCCAAGGCCAAATGTAGTCGCCTAATGCAGTGCCTAGTGCTGCGGGTGGGCACGAAGCCACATTGGTCAGGATGCACCAGTGTGGGCATTGCCTCCCTCAGTTGGGAGGCAAGGATTGAGGACAGGACCTTGATCTCGGTGTTTAGAAGTGAGATGGGTCGATATGCCGAACAGTGTCGCGATGGGGGTTGGGTCTTGGGGATCACCACAATTGTAGCCTGGTCAATCCCAGAGGGGAAGCGGCCTTGTCGCTCAGCTTCATCGTATATAGTGAGCAGGTGGGGACCCAGAATATCGCCGCATTTATTGTATAATTCTGCTGGGAATCCATCCGGCCCTGGGGTCTTGCCCGAGGCCAGGCTGGTAATCGCGCTGGCGATTTCCGCAAGGCTGATAGGTTCGTCCAACCTGTTCCTAGTCGCTTGGGAAACTCTGGGAAGGGTTTCATCATTTAGAAGGGGGGATTCCCTTTCAACGGTGGGTCGGGGGTGCTCCGCGTATAAGCGTGCGTAGTAGGAAGCAAAGCTTTGTGCGATTTCGATGGGAGTTTTGGAAAGGGAACCTGAGTCCTCTATGATTTCAGGTATAATTCTATTAGCCAGAGGATGGGTGGCTAGCCAATGTAAAAGTTTCCCATTTTTATCCCCCCATCCATATACTCGGGCAGCTGAGGTCCTCCACATATGCATCGCAGACTCTAGCACTGGTTGTTTGATTTCTTCTCTAACAATGGCGAGTTGTCTCAGGCTAGAGGCCGACGTTGAAGTCGTTTGCTGGCGCTCCAGGTTTAGCGCCCTAGCCTCCAGGTCAGATACTCGTGAATTTCGAGCACGTTCACATGAGCGGAGGAGATATTTGGCGTGTCCCCTGAGAGTGGCCTTGCAGGCGGCCCATATTGTACCTGGAGAGTGGACCGACCCTAGATTTAATTCAAAATATTGAGTAAGGTGGTCTCTAACCTCGCGGGTGTACTCGTCGTCCTGTAGGTACCATGCGTTCAGGCGTCACACCGGGCGCCTGGTGGGGTCCGCCCCGCCCAGCCGGACTCGCACCGGTGCATGGTCTGAGACCCCCCGGGGTAGTATCTCCGCCCCGGTGACATTGATGATGTCTAGGGCGGGCATAAAGACGAGGTCAATTCTGGAATGTGACAGATGGGCGGCAGATGTGTGTGTATATTGGCATTTCCCAGGATGCCAGGCCCTCCACACCTCACATAGGCCAAGACCCTCGGCCCGATTACCAAGACTCGAGGCCCGGCTGGATCTACCAGCAGTAACATCACCAGATACATCCAGTCTGGGGTCGAGAACGGCGTTGAAATCCCCTCCTACCAGGGTGGTTCCCTGGGGGAGTCCCGCAACTACCTGGCGGAGCGAGTGTAAGAAGGTATCAAGCCCCGCTGGGGGGGCGTATGCGCATACAAGATTTAGCAGCGATCCATGGAGTAGCCCTGTGACTACCACAAATCTGCCCTGTGCATCGGAGTGCGTGGCTGTGATCACCATGGGTAGGGAGCGGTGAAGTAGAATGGCCACCCCCCTAGAGCCTCTGGAGAAGCCCGCATGGTAAACCCTGTCGTATCCCCCTCGCACGAGCATAGGACATCTAGACCCAAGGAGGTGGGTTTCTTGAAGTAGGACCACTGACTGGGAATATCTACGGAGCGTACTGAATACTGCGGATCTCTTAATCTTGTCCAACAGGCCATTTACATTCCATGAGATGATCTGTGTCAATGAGGGCCTGGCGTGGGTAATGTGGGCGTTACAGATTGCCAAGTGTTTGCCATTGGACATAGGGACGACCATTTCGAACATAACCATGAGATGTTAAAGTAACACAAAAAATTATCAACACATTACTATCTAACCCGGTATCAAACCTCTTACCCCCAACCGCCCACCTCCCCATACTCCCACCCAGGAAGCATCTGTCGCCCAAATACCCAACCAGAACAGGACAGCCAGAAGGACTGTCATTGGAGCGGAGTGGTGGACCCCTCCTTTGAGTAGGATCATCTGCAATTAACGGTCAAAAATCAAGCCATGAGTGGCAAACGTTAAAGAGGCGCCGAGACAGCAGTGGGGCACCCACAGGGAACCACAGGTGCGAACCAGGCGGCCACAGTCACCTCCAGTACACCCCCCCAGCGGGGGCCGTGTGTCTTGTCTCAGCCGAGCACCGGGGATTGACTCAGGCGATTGTCATCTCTGGGTCGTGCCGGGTCCTGCTCCTCCGGGGACCCGCCGGGGGGCCCCTCCATCCGGAAGCCAGTGTCCCCAGCCACCTCTCTGTCCATAAGAGTGTCTGGGTCTTTCCTCTTCCCCTTCCGAGATCTAGTACGCCTCCGGCTCCTCCGGGGGCTCACTAAGGGGGGGGACCGTCACGGGAGGGTTCTCCCGTGTGCCTCTGGGGGCCCCTCCGAGCTCCAACGCCCTCCTCGGTCACCCAGTCCCATGCTTCCTCCGGGGAATCAAAGAAAAATGCCTTTCCGGCCATAAGGACTTTGAGCCGTGCAGGAAAGAGGAGCATGTATGAGAGTTGCATTGCTCTAAGCTTTTGTTTGACATGTTCATATGACCGGCAACGGATTTGGACTTCGCGGGTGTAGTCCGGGAATATTAAGATCTTATGATTCTCCCATTGAAGATCTTCAGAGCGCCTGGCTTCCTTGAGGATGTTGTCACGATCTTTGAAGTTGAAGAAGCGTGCAATCACTGGGCGGTTTGGGCCACCCGGCGGGGGGCGCAGAGCAAGGGCCCTATGGGCACGTTCAACTGCGAACCAAGGTGAAAGAATACAATCTGGCATCCAAGATTTGATCCAACCCTCCAAGAATTCCGAGGGCTTGTTGTCTTTTGCGCCCTCCGGAAATCCAATAAAGCGCAGGTTGTTACGTCTTGATCTGTTTTCTGCATACTCCGCACAGCGGTGCAGCTCACCAGTTCGAGTCTGCAACTGGGCCACCTTGGTTCTAAGGTCTGCTAATTCGTCTTCAGTTTGGGAGACCCGGCTCTCCACCTCGGTGATTCGGTTCACAGCATTTCTGAGATCTTGCCTAATAAGGCCCACGTCCTCTCGGACCTCCCCAATCCTGGTCTCTATGGCGGATTGTGAAGATTGAATTGCTTGGAGGATGGCACTCACACCGTCCAGCGCTGGACCCCCATTAGCCGTGTCTCCCTCTCCCCTGGGGCCTGCCGGCGTCGTGAACTGGTCAATTTTTTGCTGGGAGGCTGGGGGTTGTTTGTGTGCTCTGTCCTTCCCCATCTCGTCCCACGGAGCCGGGATAGACTTGTGTTGTCCTCTGCGGCGATCCCGATCAGCTCTGGCGATTTAAGCGCTCACGCGCCACCGGGGGCCCGAGGGGGGGTATCCCAGAGGAAGGCCGTCGAAGGTCCCAAGTCCCCGCTTGGAACCGGACCGTCACGCGGGGAGGGGAGGCCCCGGAAGGCCACCCGGGTCTGCGCAGGACTCGGTCCGGAGCTACTCGTTCAGGCTCACCAGGGGTCTCCGGACGTCAGGGGAGGAAAGGACGAGGGATGGGGTGCCCCTTTTCGCCGGCGCCCCGCCGGCTTGGTCTGGCGCACGGGAATCCAGCTCCCTACCTCCTCGGGACCAGACTTTCCCCCCTTAGGCCCGCACCCATCTCCATCAGGTCGTGGATCATTTCAGTTAGAGTTGGTGCTCGGTCAATCCTCTCTCTAATGGGCCGGGCCAAGGGCGGCACCTCGCCTAGAGCCCAGCCGCAACAATAGTCAGGAGCAAGTCTCATTGGTAGGGGAATCAGGGCCACCAGACCCACTTACCCCCTCTTCCTTCCGATGTCCGAGGGTGCCAGATTTCCTCTGTTTGCTTCTTTCTTCCTCCTCACCCCTCCTCCACACTCAAGGGCGGGGTCCTTGCGCTCGCCCGGAGAACCTCCCTGCTCCGCTCAGCGCAATGCAGCCCGATGAACCGGGTCGCCCCCGGCGCCGGGTGCGCCTCCAGTGCGTCGTCCACGCTGACCCGCACACAGGGGGCCAGCGGTCGTAGGCACGCGCGGCCGCGTCGCCGCCCGGTTGAGGCCGGGGAGTCCTCTCTCTAGGCGCCCAGCGGACCGCCTCTCTCCCTCAGCCGGCCGCAGCAGAACCCCCGCACCCAGAGCCCCGGGATGGGAGGGCGGGGACGGCTCCCAGACCACGGGGGCCCGCGCCTCAGCGCGCGATGTCGGCTCCTTCTGCGCCGTCCATGGCGTCTCGGGCGGCTGCCTCAGAGGGCCAGGGGCGTAGCCTCAGCCCCGCCGGGGCGCTCTGATCACGGCCGCCATGTTAGCTCCTGGGCCGATCGCGCTGCAACAGGTGCCCGGAGCACACCTCCCGCCGCCAAACCCCTTGATAGTATCTGCAGGGGGTCTGCGGGGACAACTAGTGCAGCGCCACCAGGGTGAAGGACCGCGATTTCTTCGGGCGGATGACGGAGGGGTCCAGAGCACTCTCAGAGTGCGACCGCCATCTTGACGCCCGAAGCCACGCCTCCTGTTTGATCATATTTTAAAGACACAAGGGCCTTTCTCTCCATTTCAGTTAGATTGTCACTTTTGTACCACTTGTCAGTCAGTTTATCAAGACACTTATGTAAATCCTTTGTGACCTTACTGGTAAAGAGATCGATATTATGATGGGTTCTAACAGGTATGAATTTAGAGTATGATTTCAATCCACTATTTACCTCCAAATTTTCCTCAATACCCAAATGTACCCTCAGGTCCTCAATTTCCATTTCCTTATCATCCTTCAATGACATCATAAGATGTAAGTCATATAGATCTGAAACAAGGTGCATAGATGTCTGTGGATCCTCTGTCCGTATATTATCCAGCACCAACTTAGGGGCAATCATTCCTTGTGAGGAGTTGAAATAGTCCTTTAATTTAAGATGGTGTGTAAATTTGAATAGATCTACAAAGACATCAACTGGATCATTCATTTGGGTGGGACAAAACCCCAAACCCTTACTAAGTACATCAGATTCTACTTTTTTGAGGGGACGGTCCGACAGATTTACAATGACCAAATCACCCCCATTCGTTACTTGTTCCTGGACTTCTAAGGAGACTAGTTTTTCTTGGACCGCGTTCGCACTCCTTGTTTTTCGGGTCCTCTGTTTCCATCGCTTCCCACCCCTTCTAGTCTTTATTCTTTTTGGGTCAGTTTTGTTCCTAGCCGTAACCTTACCATTTCCAGTAAAAAATTGGACGCACCTTGAGGAATGGATTTGGGTAAGCCGGTCTCATTTGATTTTGTACTATCTAAGGAAGTTACAGAACTCCCATTAGACAAATCAGTGTCACTCGTGTCCTCACGTGTTCTTATTTCTGTGTCCGGCATCTTCACATTATCATACTTACGGGCAAAAGTATAAACCCTACCTAGCTTATAATCCAGGTCATCTCGTTTGACCTTACATAGGCCTTCATTACAACATTGGCGGTAAAAGGCGTTTACCGCCGTGCCGAAGACCGCCAATACACCGCGGCGGCGGCGGGAGACCGCCACAGCTATTATGACACACATCACGGAATCCGCCGAAATTCAGACACCCACACAAGTCCGCCACACCAAAGGTCAGCGATAAATATGCGGAAACAAATCCTCCACCTCCACGCCAACAGAAACACGCCCATGCTATTACGACCCACGAATCCACGCGGCGGTCTTTCAACCGCGGTATTCCATTGGCGGTACACACCGCCGCGCTCAAAATACACACACCTCTCCAAAACACCGCCACATAGGACAATTCAAAATACACACACCTGATACACATACAACACCAATCCCACACATCCAATACAATATAAAACACACACTCACATCACCCACAAACCCCTACGACCACAAATTAGAGACAAGGCCAGAGAGAGACAGCACAGAATAGATAACACCATCACACAGAGGCACACTACACCATCACCCACACAACATCCACGCACAAAATACCACATACCACTACACCCACCACACTCATCAACACATACACCACCCCACACATCACACACACCACCCCATGTCACGCCAAAGACACCCCCGCTTCTCCGAGGAGGAGCTCAGGGTCATGGTGGAGGAAATCATCAGGGTAGAGCCACAGCTATTTGGCGCACAGGTACAGTACACATCCATAGCCAGGAAGATGGAGCTATGGCAAAGAATAGTCGACAGGGTCAACGCTGTGGGACAGCACCCAAGAAATAGGGAGGACATCAGGAAGAGGTGGAACGACCTACGGGGGAAGGTGCGTTCAACGGTATCCAGGCACCACATCGCGGTACAGCGGACTCGCGGCGGACCCCCACCTCCTCCCCCACAACTAACTACATGGGAGGAGCAAGTCTTGTCCATCTTGCATCCTGAGGGCCTCGGAAGAGTCGTCGGAGGAACGGACACTGGTAAGTCTAATCTTCACTATCATATCCCCCACCCTACCTGCATGCTATCACACACCCCAACCCTCACACCCTCCCCTATCACCCTAACTCCTCACTAATCTACCCATAACACCAACCACCCATCCCAACCCCAAGACCTGCATGACACAACTAAGCATGGACACACATCACTAAAGCATGCCCACTGCACAGACCCACAACACCCCCCAACCATCACCACACAAGCCCCCACACAGGAATGCCGGCACTGGGGTTCACGCACACCCATCCATAGCACACCATGAAACACACACATGCAATAATCATGTTCTCATACCCCTGCAGGAACCCGAAGGACCGTCACCACACCAGAGGGTCCAGACAACACCACTCCACCCCCAGAAGAGGCCCACAGTGACGACAGCAGCTCTGCCCTACTGGATCTTGATGACCAGCCTGGACCATCGTGGGCCTCAGGACAGTCGGTTCCCCTTGCCCAGCCACAGCCCAACACCGAACTGCCACCCTCTGGGAACACCAGCACAGCACCCACCCAGCGGACCCATACCTCCCTACCCAGGACAGGTCAATCAGCGGTGTGTCCACCACTACAGGGCACCCAGGCTAACCCAGCACCCCAACAACAACAGGGACCTGGGGGCAGTGGTAGTGGGCACACGGTCCAGGGGACGGAGGCACAGGAACACAGGGGAACTGGGAGGGCTGATGTGCGACAGAGGGAGGACAGGCCAAGGGAACCCACTCTCCACGAGGCCCTATCCTCCATCATGGGAGCATACCACCACTCCCAGGAGACGATGGCAACGGTCCTGGACAAGCTGCAGGAGACCCTGCGCCTGCAGGAGGAACAGTATTTGGGGTTCAGGGAGGAGCTCAGGACCATCGGCTCCGCCCTGGGCACCATCGTAGGGGTGCTGACGGACATTCAAAAGACTTTGAGGGACACCGTGGCACTCCAAGGGGCCCCTGACACAAGCCAGGACGACGAACTGCCCACCACCTCCGCCGGCGCTAGTGGACAGGAGGCCCGGCCACTGGACCACCACACCAGCACCCCACCCCCTGCAGACGGACAACCACCATGCAAGCGGGCCCTGAGATCCAGGAACAGGACACAGCAAGATGGCAAGACCCCCGCCAGGAAATAAGACTACCTTGATTGTCCCCCCACTGTCCCACTTTGTTACCCTGTCCAGATAGGAACTGCCCCAGCTCCACTTCCAATGGCCAGATGTGCAATGTACCTGTGAGACTAATAGACTGGACTCTGCCATGGACATTATTCCACCATGACCTCTCCCCATTTCACAACCCCCCTACATTTTTATGCACTTCAATAAACACCCTTGAAACCTCAATAATATTGGAGTCAGTCAATGATTGTGAACTTTGTATTGTCAATTACAGTGTTAAAAAAGGTTAGCCATTGGAAGGTCAACATACCTATGTCACACATCACAAGCCTTTCAAGGGTCCAAGCTGTTGACACGTAGGTCAACACATTAGTGAAACTGAAATGGAAGGGGAAAACTCAGTTAACAAATAGGGAGTGAAATGTAGGTACAGGATAGAGGTAGACGTGTGAGATGTAATATAATGTGAAACATGAAATTGTACTCACCTGTGTCTCCTTGAAAATATTGCTGTATGACTGACTCCCTGTTGTCGTTTTCATCTTCATCAGCTTCATCCTCATCACTGTCCACAGGCTCCCGAGGCTCCCCCGCTGCAACAACACCGTCATCTGGATCATCCTCCTGCAGAAAAGGCACCTGGCGTCGCAATGCCAAGTTATGGAGCATGGAGCAGGCGATGATGATGTCGCACACCTTCTTCGGTGAGTACAATAGGGACCCACCTGTCATATGGAGGCACCTGAACCTGGCCTTCAGGAGGCCGAAGGTCCGCTCGATTACCCTCCTAGTCCGCCCATGGCCTTATTGTAGCGTTCCTCTGCCCTGGTCCTGGGATTCCTCACTGGGGTCAGTAGCCAGGACAGGTTGGAGTAACCAGAGTCCCCCAATAGCCACACACGGTGCCTCTGGAGTTCACCCATCATATCAGGAATGCTGCTTTTCCGCAGGATGTAGGCGTCATGCACTGAGCCAGGGAACATAGCATTTACCTGGGAGATGTACTGGTCTGCCAAACAGACCATCTGGAAATTCATCGAATGATAACTCTTCCGGTTCCTGTACACCTGTTCATTCCTGCGGGGGGGACCAGAGCTATATGGGTCCCATCAATGGCACCTATGACGTAATATGTCCAAAGGCATAGAAGTCCCCTTTCACTGTAGGCAAATCCGCCACCTCAGGGAAAATGATGTATCTCCTTACGTGTTTCAGCAGGGCAGCCAACACTCTGGACAAGACGTTGGAAAACATAGGCTGGGACATCCCTGATGCCATGGCCACTGTTGTCTGAAAAGACCCACTTGCTAACAAATGGAGCACTGACAGCACCTGCACATCAGGGGGGATTCCAGTCGGATGGCGGATTGGTGACATCAGGTCAGACTCCAACTGGGTACATAGTTCCTGGATTGTGGCACGGTCAAACCGGTAGGTCACGATGACATGTCGCTCTTCCATTGTCAACAGGTCCACCAGCGGTCGGTACACCGGCGGATTCCGCCATCTTCCAATATGTCCCAACTGACGGTGCCTGAGAAGGACAACAGCGAAAAAACTGTCAGCATTCCTCCAGGTATGTACCCACAGTCATACACAAGACTACACCAGACAATTAACCCATCCGGGAAAGGTTTTGAGTGTAGGCCTCGGTATGTGTGACGCAATAGTAAATTAAGCCATGTGGGACCCTGAAATGGCGGCTGCCTGACCTCTAAAATGGGACAATGGAATTGTGGGGTAACTGCGCTGGCGTTGCACACCGTCGCGGTAGGCGGTCGTAGAGCGCGGCGCAATGCTGCATTGGTTAACATTGGACCCTATGGGTCCCAGGAGCCAATGAACAGGTGCGCTGGCGGTGATGATGCGCACCACCGCGGACGTCACTGCCGCGGACGTCACCACCATTTTCTATCTGTTCAATCACTAGATACCTGACCTTCGACAGGAGAGGACCTACACTGCTAGTGCTGCTGTGACCTCGGTCTGGAAGCGACTATGGCTGCTGCGTCTGGGGAAAGGGCCCCTGCCTTCACTGCACAGGAGTTGGAGAAACTTGTGGATGGGGTCCTCCCCCAGTACACGCTACTCTACGGTCCTCCAGACCAACAGGTTAGTACACAGGGAGCACGTTGTATGGGCTAGGCCTGGGTGGAGAGGGCTGGGTGGATGAGGGAAGGGCGCAGAGTACATAGAACAGTCATGCATGGGGATGAATGGGCCACAGGGATAGAGTTGGGAGGGGGCCAATTGACGGTGCAGTAGGTAATGACTGTTACTCTTTCCTTGTGCATGTCATGTAGGTCAGTGCCCACCAGAAGAGGGACATTTGGCATGCCATCGCCAAGGAGGTCCGGACCCTGGGGGCCCACCAGAGATGGGGCACCCACTGCCGTAAGAGATGGGAGGACATTCGCTGCTGCAGCAAGAAGACGGCGGAGGCTCAGCTGGGGATGGCCTCCCAATGTGGGAGGGGTGCCCGTCGCACCATGACCCCCCTGATGTTCCGGATCCTGGCGGTGGCCTACCAGGAGTTGGATGGGCGCTTAAGGACATCACAGCAGACACAAGGGGGTGAGTTCAACCTCATGCAATGGACTTTGCGTGCTGTGGAGCTGTCTGGGTGGGGGTGGTGGGCTGTGGGTGTCCCTAGGCCAGGGCGAGTTAGGTAGGCAAGGCCCCTCCGTTATGTAGGCCATGTGGCACTCTACCCCAGCTCAAAAAAAAGGCAAATTGATGTATAGTTGCCCCTTTGCCATCCATGTGCCATCCATGTGGGCAGATTTCTACCATTGCCATGTAGGCCATTTCCCAGGAATTGCATGTGCAGAGGGCAGGAGCACGGCGTAATGCAGGGGGCTGCTGTGTTTGTCTTGTCCGCCAACGGTAGCGGTATGCCATGCACTAAAACTTTCTTTCTTCTGTCTCCACCCTTTTTCTGCTCTCCCTGTCCTTCTGTACATCAGCATCATCAGGCGGAGGTACAGTGGCACCGGAGCACAAGGGAGCTGCATCCCACATGGCCATGGAGGGCCACACCACAGACTCTGATTTCACCATTGGGACGGAGGGCGAGGGGAGCTTCACGTCGGCCACAGGATCACCAAACAGCGACACGGACTCGTCCGCCGATGGGAGCTCCCCTGTGGTGGCGGCACCATCTGTGCGCCCCACTTCTACAGGTACAGCCACCACCTCCCCTACCAGCACCGCCCTCCCAGCAGCCCCTCAGCGTTCGCCCCGTGCCCGCTCACCCAGAAGGGTGGGCATCACCTTCGCCCCAGGCACCTCAGGCCCTGCCCCTGTCACCCCTGCTGCCCTCAGTGAGGAGGCCATTGACCTCCTCAGGTCACTCACTGTTGGGCAGTCTACCATTGTGAATGCCATCCAGGGTGTAGAACGAGAGTTGAAACACGGTAATGCATTCCTGGAAGGCATTCATTCTGGTCAGGCTGTCCTTCAGCGAACCCTGCAATCTCTGGCCTCAGCACTGATGGCAGCCATTGTCCCTGTGTCCAGCCTCCCCCTCCAACTTCCTCCACCCAGACCCAATCCCCTGTACCCCAGCCCATCCCAAGCACACCTACAGACCAGCATGCACACAAGTCAACACCCAAAAGTAGCTCAAGCAAACATAGGCACCACACTCACCACAAGCACTCACACAAGCATCAGACCCATACAGACACAGCAACATCCACTGTCTCCACTGTGTCCCCCTCCTCCTCTTCTCCCTCCTCCCTCCCAGTCTCGTCTACACACACACCTGCATGCACCACATCTACAGGCACTAGGACTCGCACCAGGACACCCAGCACCACAAGCCGCTCACCTGCAGTCACCACCTCCACTGCCATATACACGTCCCCTGTGTCCTCTCCCAGTGTGTCTGTGACGCCCCCCCCTCCCAAAGTACACAAACGCCGGCAATCACTCACCCAACATCCATCCACCTCACGACAGCCTCCAGTACCTGCACCCAAAACACCTAAAGTGACACCTCCTACAACCACCTCCTCTTCCTCCACTCCCAGAGCCCCTCCAACTACCCATCCCAGTGTACGTCAGAAACTGTCCCTATGTCAAATTGACCTTTTTGCCCCCCCCCCTCCAATTCATCAGTCCCGTCGTAGCGCCTCAGCCAAAATGCCTCCAGTACCAGTGGTGCGTGTTCCAGGTTTTTGGAGTGCCCCGTCCATAGGCAGCCATGGCAAAGGACTGCTGAACAAGGCCAAGACCGCCATGGTGAAGACCGCTGAACAGGGCAAACACCGCCATGGCAAAGCACCGCTGAACAGTCCATAGGCAGCCATGGCAAAGCACCGCTGAACAAGGCCAAGACCGCCATGCTCAAGACCGCTGAACAGGGCAAAGACCGTGTGGGTATGAATAGTCCGGCACATCAGGCATCGTTCTCCCATGTGCAGCTGGGACAGTGACAGGACAGGTACTTCCACTGGGAGACTCATCCAATCTGGGCACCAGTCCCCCTCCAGAACCAGTGGAGACCTGCATCTACCTGAGAGACTGTGGCTTTGCACTCCCCAGGATATGGCAGTGGGCAACCCACCCACTGTAGAGACTTGAGAGACTGTGGCTTTGCACTCCCCAGGATACATCAATGGGCATGGAGCCCCGTCGTGGATCTGGCTTCGCATTCATGTGGCTGAGGTGCCCCCACTTCCCTTCCCCCTGAGGTGCCTATAGTGTTTCTATCTGATGCCCCGGCAGTGTTCTCTCGGATTTTGGTCAGGTATCTATTGTGGGCGTCGCCCATGCATTTTTGGACTGTTGGTGCACGGACATTGTTGTGTACATATCTGCACTACTTCTTGTTTTGTATATTTATTTATGACAGATTTGGTGATATATATCCGTATATTTTTTAATGAGTTTTATATTGGCTAAATACAAAGTTTGGGCGCTATTCGCTTTGTCATTGCATTCTTCCGGGGGGGGTTGTGGGTTGTTACTGTGATTTTTGTGACTGCATTGGTGTGTATGTTGTAATATGCGAGGGTGGGGGTGGGGGTGTTTGGTGGGTGTCCCCGTAATTTTTGCCTTCCCTCTCCCCCCTCCCCCGTGTCGTAGGTGCAGTACTCACCGGTATGTTCTGCGCCTACGTCGTTGTTGGTCGTAGATGAGCAGAAATGCAAGGGCAGGTAAGATTTGTAGTTCCGGGTCCATGGAGTCCTCGTTCCTCGTGGGATGTGTTGAGGTGACCGTTTTCCCATTGCAAAAGCTGTTTCTGCCGTGTTTTTATCCATGGTAAATCCGCCCCGGAAATGTTGGCGGATTGGTGTGTTGTGATAGTGTGGGCGGTACATTGTCTTCCGCCTGTCTGTTGGCGGTGACCGCCGCGCTGTTTGTCTGTACCGCCCTACCGGGTGATGTGTTAAAGTGGCTGTCTTTGTTGGCGGTTTCCGCCAGGGTCGTAATTCCATTTTTTTGTCCGCCGGCCTGTTTGCGGTATTACCGCAGCTTTAACACCGTCCGCCAGGGTTGTAATGACCACCACAGTTTTTTATCATGTAGATAGATTTGATAATCCTCAACTATTCCATCTAAAATCTTATAATTCTTTTTAATCAAATCCTTTTGAGGAACACTATCAATTTCTTTTTCCATTTTGTCTATATCTGCCTTAAGTTTACCAACCTTTTTATTCGTATGTTTTATTAATATACGCATCATCGTAAATGAAGCATTCTGTGGGTTTTCCTCCCATTCTTTAAGTGATTCATCATCCAAGTCTTCATATGTTGGGAAAATGAGGATTCTAAGTCCCCTAGGGATTTTACAGTTGACAAGATATCTTTATAAAGTTATTCCATCCCACCATCTCGCCATTTCTTGTTTTTTCAGTCTTTCCAATTTTTGAAATTTTACCCTTAAGCTGTCAGAGCCCTGTGTCTGTGTATTTGTAATATTATGACTCATCTGATTTGAGAATAAATCCCTTGCCATTTCTTCTTGCTTACCCTTAAAGCGTGACATATTGGTATAGTCTTACTGGAATAAGGAAGTGCGCAAGATCCTTCTTAACTTAATCTTCCAAATACAAAACGCAGCAAGCTCATTGAGTGCACACGTGTCCCAATATATCTCCAGCTAAATCCAAAATAAGTATTGTTTTATTCCCTGTGTGCACCTAAACCAAAAACATGCTGCTAGGGTGTACGCCTTTTGTACAATAATGGGGAAAAACACATTTGTAAAGAATAATGGTAGTGCACCACTTTTTGAATAAACAGATCCTGTATAAAAAAGTCCAGTCCGTTTGAAGTAAAAGTTTGAAGTAACGTGTTGGCTGCTGTTACCATAATTTTATACATCATTGAGAAAAAGAGGAAGAAAATAAAGAGAAGGTTTATCAGACTTTTACTTCAAACGGACTGGACTTTTTTATACAGGATCTGTTTATTCAAAAAGTGGTGCACTACCATTAATCTTTACGAGATTGTTGATATGTTGCACTATAATGGAGTTCCAGGGCATGACTAAGAACTCAAGGTTATTTTAAAGGATCTGATTGAAAATGGAGGGTCTGTCAATGTACCCCTGTGGGGCTCGGCAACATGCCAAAACACAGTTCTAAAACCGGAAGACAAATAGGAGCTGAGTGTCCTTGTGCAATGGTATGGAAAAAAATGCCTGGCACACATCAATAACAGTGAACCACTCAGCCTCACATGGCATCTGAAATAAAGTCACAGCTGGTTTTGGTATCACAAGACAACATGGAACAACAATGGAGTTTTTTTTCTCAGATCTTGGACAATGCGGTACTTACCGCTAGGCTTCTGTAAGCCCATAATGGGTGAGTTACATGGGCTTCCCATTATCTCCCTCAAAATGCCTTGCTGTATCATGGATTCAGTCACTGGAGTAATACCTGCAATCATTTCAGGGGTAAATTTGGTTTCACTTTAATGCGGATGGGCTCAACACCTTTTAATGAGACTTCTGTCTTTTCCTGAAAAGTCCCAGACTTCAAGCTTCACCGTATCTCTAAGATCTGGTGGTAACTCATAAATTGTCAACATGGAAAACAGGCAACATCTTTATCCTGTGTCCGTAACTCAGCACCTCTTGGTATGCAGTAAATGGTACAGTTAAGCTTACACACACACAAATTGGTGATTCTCTTCAAAGGACCCTATTTTGATAGGTACTTCTTGACAGGGTTTGTCATGTGTTTGCTTGCACCTCCTACAACTCAGATTCTTTTTCCCAAGAAGGGTAGGTTTGGAACCTCCACTGTTCTCACAGTAGAGCAGGTAGCACCAGTATCAATCAGAAATGATACGGGATGGCCATCAACTCACCATCTACGAATGGACCACTCTGGTCAACACCTAAGACTGTGCCAAGAATGCAATCTTCCTCCCCTCTCAAACACAGTCACAAGGACTGGTCAGAAATGTGGGTGGGTGGAGCTCAAGGAGCTTTACTCTGTGGCATCCCACATACTTACCTAAAAACTTTGAGAGATTCCACAGATTTCTGCTAGCATTAGAATTGTCTGTTGTGCTAAAGGAACCTCACGCAAAACAATGACCAATCCACCAAAGACCATATTGTTTAAAATAGTCCTCTGCTGCAGCCAATAGATACAGAAAGCTGCGTCCAGGACTGTTAATGGTAGCCAATCACAAAGGAAGTCATATTCAACCATTCAAAATACATGCTCCTACCATCGCCTTAGCTGCAGTCCAACCGCAGCTCGCTTTCGATTCTGTACACCAATCAGATGCTGGCAACTACGTCTCAGAAGAACCCACTTTCTCTCTCTAATGTCTCCAGTTGCAACAAAGACAAAGAAGTGGGAGGTGATCTCTCAACCCAAATCCATTTTGGTTGCAAAGGTACAACACTGAACTGTTCCGAGGATTAGCATAATGGTAAGTGCTGTGTTTGTCCCATGTGGTATAATGCTCCTCTCAAATCTAAGTGACGCTGGTGCACAGATGCCACTTTTATTCATGAGGTTTGGCCCGGGGCCGGAGAACGAGGTTATCACTCATCAGTAAACCATGTGTGAGAAAGTGGAGGGATGTGTTCCACTCAGGAGACATGAAAGAAGCAGCAAATGTGTTCATCCAAGCTTCTTAGTAAAGTAAGGTATTGTCAGCAGCAAATATTACAAGGGAATCCCCTTAGCATCAACTAACATGTTGATACATGGAATGTTGTTAATATTTCTCCTTTTACATTGGTGCATTAGAGTGTCAAACAGCCATTGTTAGAAATTGAGTCTTTGGTTGGCAGTCAGGTTACCCTCTGTCCAAGCAAGGACCATCACTCTAGTTAGGGTAAAGGAGAATCACCCTCAGTTAACCTCCGCTCACCCCCTTGGTAGCTTGGCATGAGCAGGCAGGCTTAACTCAGAGACTATGTGTTAATTATTTGTACAAACACACAGTAATACAGTGATCCACTACAAAATGACATAACACAGGTTTAGAAAAATAGTAATTATTTTATCTAAATAAATAAGACCAAATACTATAAAACCACAATATACAGTTAAAAATACGAACTTAGGGCCAGATGTAGCAAAGAAACATTTTGCGACTTGCAAATAGCGAGTCATAGCGACTCGCTATTTGCAACTCGCAAAATGTTATGCAGAACGGTGTCTCAGACACCGTCTGCGAGTCGGTATGGGGTCGCAATGACCCACCTCATTAATATTAATGAGGTGGGTCGCAAATTGCGGCCCCATACCGACTATGGGCACTCACTGACATGGAGGCCTGCTGTAGTCAGCAGACCTCCATGTTCGTGACTGCTTTAAATAAAGCAGTTTTTTTTTTTTTTAAGTGTAGCCCGTTTTCCTTAAAGGAAAACGAGCTGCACTTAAAAAAAAAACCGAAACCTTTAGTTTCGGTATTTTTTCAGGGCAGGGAGTGGTCCCTTGGACCACTCCCTGCCCTGAAAAAATATTTGTGGGTCCATTCACAAAGTGGAAGGGGTCCCATGGGGACCCCTTCCAATTTGCGAGTGGGTTACCATCCACTTCAAGTGGATGGTAACTGCGACTCCATTTGCGACCGCATATGCGGTCGCAAATGAAATTGCATTCCACTCCGAATCGCAAATAGGAAGGGAACACCCCTTCCTATTTGCGATTCTGAAATGCATATTGCGAGTCGGTCCCGACTCGCAATATGCATTTCTGAATAGCAAAGAGGCTTTTGCACCTCGCAAACGGCGATTTTCGCCGTTTGCGAGGCGCAAACCCTTTGCTACATCTGGCCCTTAGCACTTAAACGCATGAAAACAGTGCCTTGAGGCACAAATGTTAAAAGTTGGTATTATGTGGCGTTGTGACGGAATCGTTTCCTACAATGCGACACCAATGGCGCCGTTTACGTAATCGTTCGACCCCCAGTTAAAGTACCTTAAACCAGCAGAAAAAAGGTCGGTGCACGGAGTCGGGGAGAGCAGCGTCGCTGGATCCGATGCGGCGTCGGTTCCAGTGCCACGCGGCAGAAGGGCAGCGGCGTCACGCAGTGGCATTGGTTACTCAATACAGGGCAGTGGAGGTGAAGTGGTGTCAGATGCAAGGTCGGTCCCTTGGTTCCAGCAGATACGAAGTCCGGCTGAGTCATGATGCTGTGGGGCAACCTCACGGGACGTGATACTGTCACAGGTCCGCAGGTGCTGCAACAGTGTTGGATCATCACAGACGTTGGACTTACGATACTCCAGTGTCAGCGAAGTAGGGCGGAATCAGCGGCTGCAACGACGCGAGGCCTACAGGGTCATCGGACTTCTACGAGGTCCACGGCCAGGGGGCAGGTGGGGTCGCTGTTCCGGGATAGCGGCGTCAGTTCACAGGGTCATCGGATTCGCCTCACTCAGTGAAGTCCACAGCCTCTGTGCAAGCGGCGTTGCTGTTCCAGGCAGCAGCATCATTTGTGAAGTGGCACGGCGTCTTCCGGCATCGTTAGACTGTTTTTGCTCCAGGAATTCACTTCCAGGGGTCCAGGAATTGGAATGGCACCCTCTGGCAAGCTAGAGTCCACAGCAAACAGACTCAGGTCTGTTTGGTGATGCCTTTGCTATCCCTGAGGCTTCAAAACAGGAGGCAAGCTCTACTCAAAGCCCTTGGAGTCACTTCTCAAGCAGGAATGCAACAAAGTCCAGTCTCTGTCCCCTTTCACAGGCAGAAGCAGCAACTGCAGTATAGCCCCACACAACACAGTCACAGGCCAGGGCAGCACTTGCTCTTCTCCAGGCAGAGGATCCTCTTGAATCCTTGAAGTAATCTAAAGTCTGGGGTTTTGAGTCCAATCCTTATACCCCTTTCTGCCTTTGAAGTTGGTAAACTTCAAAGTAAAGTCTCCAGTGTTTGTAGGATCCTTTCTTGTTCAGGCCAGGCCCCAGCCACACACCAGGGGGTTGGAGACTGCATTGTGTGAGGGCAGGCACAGCACATACAGGTGTGAGTGACCACTCCACCCCTCCCTTCCAGCACTGATGGCTCATCAGAATATGCGGGCTACACACCAGCCATCTTTGTGTCACTGTCTAGAGAGAGGTGCACACAGCCCAACTGTTAAACTGACCCAGATATGGAATCCACAAACAGGCAGAGTCACAGAATGGTTTCAGCAAGAAAATGCCTACTTTCTAAAAGTGGCATTTTCAAACACACAATCTAAAAACCAACTCCACTAAAATATGTATTTTATATTGTGAGCTCAGAGAACCTAATCTCCATATTTCTATATGCTCCCAAAGGGAATCTGCACTTTAATAACATTTAAAGGCAGCCCCTGTGTTAACGTATGAGAGAGATGGGCCTTGCAACAGTGAAAAACAAATTTGTCAGTATTTCACTGTCAGGGCATGTAAAACACATAAGTACATGTCCCACCCTTAACAAACACTGCACCCTGCTCATGGGGCTACCTTGGGCCTACCTTAGGGGTGCCTTACATCTAAAAAGGAAGGTTTAGGCCTGGCAGGTGGGTACACTTGCCAAGTTGAATTGGCAGGTTAAAACTGCACACACAGGCACTGTAGTGGCAGGACTGAGACATGATAACGGGGCTACTCATGTGGGTTGTACAACCAGTGCAGCAGGCCCACTAGTAGCATTTGATTTACAGGCCCTGGTCACCTCTACTGCACTGTACTAGGGTCTTACTAGTAAATCAAATATGCCAATCATTGAAAACCAATTATGCATACATTTTACATAGGAGCACTTGCACTTTAGCACTGGATAGCAGTGGTAAAGTGCCCAGAGTATCAAAAACAGCAAAAACAGAGTCCGGCACACATCACCAACCTGGGGAACAGATGCAAAAAGTTAAGAAAGACCACACCAAGGATGCCGAGTCTAACAGCCATCTGCATGGCTGCACTATTCTGTGTACACTTTCTCTGATGCAGCTGAAGGAACATTGAACGTTCAAAACTAGGAAAATTGTCAAGCCTGGAACTGCTAAGCATGTGACTGCAAGCTACACATGATCATGCAAATGGGTTTATATTAACTGAAGGGAATGAAGGAGCAACAAGGTTCTCATGTACATCATGGGGCACCTGGAACCACTGGTTACATTTTTTGTATTACTTCTGTAATGTGTAAGGGTGAATCAAGAAAAACTGTAACTTACCATTGAAGGGAGAGTGAGGGCGTTGCCCCGGCAAGAAGGTCAGAGATTGAGAGCTAAACTCATGATACAAGGCTCCTCGTAGATATTTGAATTAATCTGCAGAGTCACTGAAGCAAAGGAGAAGCTCAGAGAATATTATCGAAAATGAAGCTAAGGATATTCTCTGACTGAGGACTTTAACTTGATGAGGGTGAGTGAGTTTGTGCTTGTATGATTTATCTTGAATGCAGATATGAAAGGATTATATTGGGAGGATAAACTATCGTCCTGAAGAAGGTGGTGAAGGACTTTCAGAAACCACTGAAACACGTTGACTCAAACTGGAATGCTGGACCCATTGGAACTGGCCCATAATAGATTATAGATTGTGTGCACAAATCTAATAGCCAGTCTATACCAATTGTAGGACAGCAATAGATGATAGACTAGGGTGTATGTCTTGTCATTTGTCTCCCATTCCTTAAATCACATATTAATTGTGTTGTAGTAATTGTTTGTTGGGTCTCTTTAGGTTTTATTCACTTTTTTACCTCGTATTTTAAATGGGATTATCTAATAAATTATTTTACTAGATATTCCTTTATTGAGGCTTATCACTGGAGTGAATGAGTGGATGTAGAGTGTGTTGAGTGTTGGATAAACCTTGGTTCCCCCTGGGGTTACATTCTTCTTGATTCACATTACACAGTGCCCTGTCCCTCTGGGGTAAAAGGTTGAGTGGGGCCCTCTCTCCCCTGTTCTTGACGTGTAAGGGTGCTTCCACAATCACGCTGCTCCAGAATGTTGCACGTTCACATTTAATGTATCTCCACCGCACAGCATCAGAGACAAATCAGAGATATATCTGTACTTTTGGAAAACGTTCTGGCAGCGAAGCTATAAAAAACATAAGTGTGGCTTTCTGCTTGATACGCAAACCCCATCTTCATAATTTGAAGCCTAAAGTACATTCTCAATGTTTGAGCTATTGTAACTTATATGGATACGGTGTTCTACCATGATCTGCAGACCTGTGAGGGACAACTTAAAATATCACATGACACATTTAAGCATATTTTTTGTCTGTTGTTTCCATTTCTGATTGGCTGGTAACATATTCATGTGGGTAATTCGGATTTTAGCTGCTAGTGGTGTTTTTCAGAGATGTGAGCGCCTACAATCCAACCTCAAATCTTTGTATTTTCCCTTATATTTTACTTTGCTCTTTTCTTTCCACCATCAATAATACAGCAGAATGCTGTACCCCTTCCAGCATTTTTATCAACATCTGCCCGTCCTCAAGCAGAGTGGGAAGAGTAAAAGGAGAGAGAATTTGAGAGTGAAGTGTTCACTCAAAAGAAAAAAAATCCATGTTGTGTCATTCTTTGAGTTCAGATGGTAGGAACATGTTTAAGAGAAAAAAATGTCATTATGAGAAGACATCCATTTTATATGAGGCATTGATTACCCGACTAACCTATTTAAAGCTATGTGGGTGCGTTGAGAATGTTAGTAGCTTCTTGCGAGTTCATGGTGTGGTGAAGACAAACAGCAAAAAGATTAAAAAAACATTGTTAACAACTGAGAATTTAACTTTGGACAAAGCCATAGAAATAGCTAATATGCAAATCAGTCTTGACTCTGCTCTCACTGGGAGCAGTCCAGCCTGCACTGCTAAGCCAGGTCATCCCTTAACAGGATTCAAGCATCCTGGGAACGCTTTCACAGTATCACTCGTCATCAGCCATGGCTAGCTTGAATCCAGTTGCGCAGTAAGCAAGGGACCCACGTCTGGGCATACCCTAACCACTTAGGGGCATATTTGATGAAGGGTGATACTCTGAAATTGGTCCTAGAATGCTTGATTTTGGTCCAGGGGGGCTCCTGCCTGGAAGGTTGGGCTAGACTGTTCCCACAAGGAACAGGGTTAAGATTGACTTGCTTATGGCTGGTTCCAAAGGGGGGTGGCATGGTGAACAAAAACCCAATGGGTCAAACCCAGATGTGTGAGAGGGGTGAGTGTTTTCATTGTTCAGAACTCTGTCCATCATCTTTTTGTGTTGCTAAAGTTGCCCTAAGTGGGAAGGGTATGTCCAGATGTGGGTCCCGTGCTCACTGTGCCAATGGATTCAAGCTAGCCTGACTGATGAAGGGTGATACTCTGAAACTGGTCCCAGGATGCTTGTTTCTGGTCCATGGAGGACTGGGCCTGCCAGTTCGGGCTAGACTGTTCTCATGCGGAACAGGGTCAAGACTGATTTGCATATAGTTGGGTCCAAACTGGGGTGGCATGGTGAGCAAAAGAACAATGGATTAAACCCAGATCTGTGAGTGGGGTGAGTGTTTGCATTGCTCCGTTCATCGTCCTTTTGTATTGTTAAAGTTGCCTTAAATGTGAGGGGTATGCCCAGATGTGGGTCCTTGCTCACTGTGCCACTGGATTTAAGCTAGCCTGGCTGATGAATGGTGATACTCTGAAACTGGTCCTAGGATGCTTGTTTCTGGTCCAGGGAGGACCTGGCCTGGCAGGTTGGGCTGGACTGTTCTCATAAGAAGCAGGGTCAAGACCGATTTGTTTACGGCTGGGTCCAAACTGGGGTGGCATGAGGAGCAAACAAATGATGGATTAAACCCAGATATGTGACTAGGGGTGAGTGTTTACATTGTTCAGTACTCTGTCCATAATCCTTTTGTGTTGTTAAAGTTGTCCTAAGGGGGGACGGTATGCCGAGACGTGGGTCCCTGGTTTACTGTGCCACTGGACTCAAGCTATCCTGGCTGATGAAGGGTGATACCATGAAACTGGTCCCAGGATGTTTGTTTCCTGTCCAGGCAGGACCTGGCCTGGCAGTTTAGGCTGGACTGTTCCTATGAGGAACAGGGTCAAGACTGATTTGCATATGGCTGGGTTCAAACTTCGGTGAGCAAAAGAACAAAGGGATTAAACCCAGATCTGTGATTGGGGGTGAGTGTTTGCATTGTTCAGCACTCCGTCCGTCATCCTTTTGTGTTGTTAAAGTTGCCCTAAGTGTGAAGGGTATGCCCAGACGTGGGTCCTGTGATCACTGTGCCCCTGGATTTAAGCCAGCCTGGCTGATGAAAGGTGATACCCTGAAACGGTTTCCAGGATGTACATTTCTAGTGCAGAGAGGACTGGGTCTCACAGTGTGGGCTGTACTGTTCCCATGAAGAAAAGTGTCAAACCTGATTTGCGTATGGTTGGGTCCAAATTAGGGTGGCATGGTGAGCAAAAGAACAATGGCTTAAACCCTAATCTGTGACTCCGAGGGTGAGTGTTTGCATTGTTCAACACTCCGTCCATTCTCCTTTTGTATTGTTAAATTTGCCCTAAGTGTGAGGGGTGTGCCTAGATGGGGGGTCTGTGCTCACTGTGCTACTGGATTCAAGCAAGTCTGGCTGATGAAGGATGATACCCTGAAACCGGTCCTAGGATGCTTGTTTCGGGCCCAAGGAGAACCTGGCCTGGCAGTTTGGGCTGGACTGTTCTCATGAGGAACAGGGTCAAGATTGATTTGCATATGGCTGAGTCCAAACTGGGATGGCATGGTGAGCAAAGGAACGATGTATTAAACTCAGGTCTGAGACTGGGGGTAAGTGTTTGCATTGTTCAGCATTCTGTCCGTCGTCCTTTTGTGTTGCTAAAGTCCATCTAAGAATATAAACACCATTAAAACAAGTTCAGTTACACTTACACAATCTGATTCTGAAGATGAAAATGTGGTTTTGTGTTGGTGCCAATTCTGTGAAACGTATGTGCAAGTGATGGCGTATTACATGTTGGTTCAACATTTATCAAAATACCCTATTGTCAAATTGGTGTTTCAGGAATTTCTCTCGCAATGATGACTGATTCAGGATCCTTTTTCACTCTGATAGGAAAGAAAAAGTCAGAAAGGTTTACACTTAGGAGTGTAAATGTTAAACCTATCACTTATGGTGGAAATGTCATAGAGGTCATAGGTGAGTTTAATGTCATGTTGAGTTTCAAAGTTAACATTGCCCATGGCATGGTTTATGTTATCACAGATGGGTCATGTATTTTAGGGTGATTCAGACAAAAACAAATCTGGTAATTGTTAGACCCCAAAATGTGATGTTGAGGAAAGAGTGTATATCTATATTGCCCATAGATGCAAGTGCTTGGGTCAATGCCATTCCTGATGGTTTTGTAGAAACAATTGGACACCTTCCCGGTTTCACTCATCAAATTATTTTGAAAAACAATGTTCCTCCAATGGTACACAAGGTATGCGGTGTACCTATTTCCAAGAGGGGCGAGTTAAAAAAAGAAATGGAGGACTTATGTGGTTAAGGAAATATCAAATCAATACAGAGTTCAGAGTTGGTATCTCCAGTGGTGTTGACAAGGAAGGCCAACAGGTCTTTGAGGATGTGCATAGGCCTAAGAGACCTGAATGCAAGAATTTAGGAGGACAGATGTCCTCTGCTTAACATTACTGAAATGCTTAGCACACTCAAGGGTGCTGAAGTTTTTTCAACCTTAGACATGGCATCTGTGTGTCACAAGGTAATTTTGCATTGTGATTCCCATCACTTACCATCCTTTATCACTCCCAAAGGGACAAATAGATTTAACGGAATGCCTTTGGTTGTGTGGTTGAAGCTTTATTGAAGTATGTTCCTCATGTCAGTTACTTTTAGGCCATTATTTAGTTTTTTGTTCATGATATGGAGTCTCATGACAGGTCTCTGTCAAATGTTTTATCCATTCTGAATGAGAGAAGGCTTGATTTGAAGCCAAGTAAATTCAAGTTTGCAGTGGACTACATAGACTATCTTGGTTATAAATGATCTGCTCAGCACACAGAACCTAAGAAGGGCTTGGTTAGTGCTCATGCAGAGTTTCCTGCTCTAGAGAACAAGAATCAGTTTTGATCTTTTTTTAATGTTGGAATTTGATGCCCAATGTATTCATAAATACACCGAAACAACGTACAATTTCTGTTCCATACTTAAGAAAAATGGAACATGTATGTGTATGGAGTGAGGAAGTCTATAGAGAATTCAGTGCTGTGAAACTAATGTTTCCAGTTCCATCTCTCTCAAGCCTCTTGACACGCATGAGGTCTGTGTGACAGTGATTGATGCTAGCCAATATGGGATGGTTTATTTTTGCTGATTGCCTGTTTTGTTTGTCCTCGATTGAATCAGTGTTGGTGGAAAATATGCAAGAAGAGGATTTTAGCATGGTTGATCTGACATCTACTTCTATGGATGGCAGTATATCAGAAAGTGAGTGGAAAACTGCCTTTTTGAGTGACAATATTTTACTAGACGTAATGGAACTTATTATCAAAGGGAGGCCTGAGCATAATAAAAGTGAGTCTCTTAAGTCATTTAAATGTGTTCACTGAGCTTATTGTTTCTAGTGGTATGTTTAGGTGATCGTTTTTTTTTTCAGTGATTTCATGTGCTGTTTGTGCCAAAATTTTGTGGCTGGTCGACGAGGGTCATGTGGTTATAAGAGCTATGAAAAAGAGAATTAAGAACAATTTCTGGTGGCTGGTAATGGATAGAGATGTTGAACAGTGCGTGAGGTAGTGCCTTGCTTGTGTCATTAATGACAAATCCCAAGTCACTATTCACAGACCCTATTGAGTCAGTTTCTCCCAGACAAACCTTGGATTAAACTAGGCATTTATGTCATTAGTCCTGTGAATCTACTTAAGTAAAGTTGCAATCATAGTTGTTGAATACTTGTCTTGTTGGCCTGAAGTATAATTTGCAATGTCTGCCAATACTGGGAATATAACTGAGTTTTTGCAAACTTTGTTTCTGTCCTAAAGGGCTCC
The DNA here is from genome assembly GCF_031143425.1 of Pleurodeles waltl. Classification (NCBI taxonomy): domain Eukaryota; kingdom Metazoa; phylum Chordata; class Amphibia; order Caudata; family Salamandridae; genus Pleurodeles; species Pleurodeles waltl. Next base: position 179,459,544 of record NC_090437.1, read on the forward strand.
TGGTGAGTAAATAACTGACAATGGGGTACCTTTCAACTCTAATGCGTTTGGAAGGTTTCTGGTGCGTTGGCGTATACACATGTAACTATGCTGTTATATCATACCAGGAGCAATTGTTTGGTGGAGAGTTGCAACAGAGTAATCGAGGACAATGCGCACATATCAATTGCCAATAGTTTTGATTGGTGCAAAGGACTGAATGAGTTACTGTGGGCTTTTTGCACTCCACCTAAAGCGTTCACTGTTCTCTCTCCTTTTGCCCTTCTGTGGGTTTGCTGGGGTTGCGTGTCTGCTATTTAATTGGTGCGTCCTTCATTGGGTAATTTGATTGCGTCTGAAGAGAAGCTGACGTCGGTAAATCACAGTTGTGATAAGGCACACAAGAAGCACGGGTGCATAGCAAAGGGAAAACGTCAACTCCCTTTAAAAGCAGGGATTGGGTCAGGATCAAATTACCTGGCAGTGTAGTGAATGATTCATTCCAAGTTTTCAATTCCTAAAAAAGTGGTACAAGCAAAAATGAGTAATGCTTCAAGACGAAAAGTGGTGGAACATAGAAAAATTGTCTCTTCCAAAACAGGCCCCCGTGCCTGAAGCTGATTTGACCATACATTCTCAACGTTCCACTGACAGGTACCTGAGAACCTCATTAGAGAGGAAACCTCTAGTGAAGCTGTGTGATTATGTGTGATCTTTAATGTTTTTCCCTTTCTTAATGTTTCTAAACATGTTTATTTTGGGTGTCTCATTGTGAGGGGGGAGATGTGCTGGGTTCTGTTCTAGAATTAGATATGGAACATTGTGTCTTGAATGCCAGGCAGTTGCAATTCATGTTATACTTGACTAAAGTGTCACATTCACAAGAATCTGTACTTGTGTGGATCTTGGAGTGAAGATAGTCTCAGATTTTCAGAATTGAAACATTTTTAATTCTAATTATTCACAAAAAAATCATTGTTGTTGCTCATTTATCTGACACTACTAATAAGCTTTGGCAAAACCAATAGGTCTGACTTGTTTTAGGTGCATTTCCGTTATAGTGTGATATGTCTTGATGCAATATTCAGAAAGCTCACTGATTTAATTGTATACCAGAAATATTGAGGGAAGACTGTATTCCTTTAGTACCGTTCTGTAACTGTAGCGGTCAGATGGGGCAAAACCACCCGTGCTGCCAAGAATGGGGCAGAACTGATGTGCAGAAGAGGCGCTATGTCCCTAGTTTCACTATGTGCTCTACCAGACACGGCGTTCTGGTATTTTGCTCATGGAATGATTTGGTACATTGAGGGCTTGACTTACCAGCCCATTCATTACTGTAGCCCACTACTGACAACACACAGTGCTTAAGATGGAAATACAGAAGTGCAGGAACTCTGTATTCAGAGTACCTATTTGCTCTTGAGAAGTGCTGGTACTCTCCCAATTAATATATTGTAGCAGAGCTGAAATGCAGGTACTCTCAATGGTCGTCAATTCACCAAAATGCCAGGGGTAGCGGAAGGGACAGCACGTGGCCTTGGACCTACACTTTCACTCACAGGTACATACTTACACATACACACACATACACACTCGCTCACATAAACACACTCTCACCCACAAGGATGCATACAGCATACATTTAAAGCATTTTTACTCACCTCAGCTGCCATGGAGGAGCATATATTTATTGTTTTTACACAAATAGTGAATAATATGTTATTATGCACTATCAGTGTAATAAATAGTGACCGAAAACAAAGAGAGTGGAGCCCTAACTGATGTCCATAAGGACAAAATGCCACTGTCTTACTGCCACTAAATTTGCCACCTCTAAAACCAGGGGTCGCTAAGGCAGTCTCAGGTTTCGCAACGGGCGAGACAGGGGTCGCAGCTGCATCTCCTAGCGACACATCAATGACGTTCATGGTACTCTCCCTTAGAATTAAAGAAGTGTAGGTACTCAATCCCAGGCACTACCTGCCCTTTTAAAGCAATGATAAGCCCTCCTCCTGTCCAATGATGCGGAGAAGGCATCTGATCAAGAACACTGGCCTTACCTTTGCGTAGTATTTGCTCGTTGTGGATTGGGCTGGTGCTCTTGCAAGTGGGTTCAATGCACCTATGCATCATGCAAGGCAATGGTGCGAGTTAACTCTGCCCTGTCCTGACACTTTTCTATCGCTAGGGGACGTCAGGGCGATCCCCTATCACCACTGTTATTTGCCCAATACAAAAAGCCTTTTGCTGAACGGATATGCAGTCATCTGCACATTTCGGGCATAGCTTTGCGGGGGCAGGGTGCATAAACTTGCACTCTATGCGGATGATGTTCTTCTTCTTTTATTGACACCACAGGTCTCACTGACAGCGGTCATGGAGGAACTGGCGAATTTTGGGGAGATATCAGGTTTTAAAACGAATTTACATAAATCATCCGTTTTGAACCTCACCATGCCCGAGGCTGACAGCACCTTGCTGGAGGTCGTCTTCCCATTCAACTGTGCTACATGGGGTGAAATATTTGGGCTTACAGATACATCCCACAACTGCATCCACGGTGGAACACAACTATGCCACGCTCATGTTGAGTGCACGCTCTGATTTGTCTAAATGGAAAGGTTGTGGCCTCTCTTGGCTGGCCCATTTGGCAGCAATCAAGATGATGCTTTTACCGAAGGTATTATATGGTATGCAGACAATGCCGCTTCAGCATACCCCACAGAGGTGGATAAGTTGCAGAGTCTCATTTGGGACTGCAAGAGGGCGAGGATGGCGAAATTGCAGGCTTATTTACCACAGATGGAGGGAAGGTTGGGAGTCCCCCACTTCATGAGCTATTATTATGCTGCTCAACTGTGCTACATGGTGGAATGGTCCCGCCCGAGCACTAAAAAAGTTAGTTGCTTTATTGATCAGGCGATGGCTGATGTGCACATTTGGAAGGTGCCAGGGATACTAAGAAAGCACCATTAGCCTGGAGTATACATCTCCCCCGTAATGCGAGCTCCAATGGAGGCATGGGACTGGGTACAAACACAGAGGTGCCTGTCCACCCCTATCTCACCCCAGACACCAATATTAGGGAACCCGGCCTTTCTGCCCTCTCTGACTGACCCTTCCTACAATATGTGGCAAGAGGCTAACTGTAAAAGAATAGGCGACCTCTTTGACGCTGATGGACTTATGGACTTCACCCAGCTCCATTCACATTATGGGCTGCCCACAACAGCCCACAACAGCAACATAGATGATGGACACTGGGTACCCCTGCCCTCAGTTCGGCAGACTGCTTACTCAGTTTGAGAAGTGGCTGCACACATGTACTTCTGATAAATAGCTTCTATCTGATATATACGCTTTTCTGATCACACCACCACAGCTGACCAAAACCTCTGCAGGACGTAGGTAGGAGGTGGAATGTGAACGCACTTTCATGGACCGAGAGTGCCGTGATATACTGTACCACGCTTGCGTCTCAGCGCTTAACACGTCTAGTAGGGAACTGTTCCTTAAGATAGCCCACTATTGGTACTATAACCGGCAGGGATTGCTGGCTGGAAAGTAGGGAGTGACAGTGCATGCTGGAGACAATGTGGACAGACGGGTAACCTTACTCATATACTGTGGCAGTGTCCTAAAACCAGTTCCTTTTGACAGGACGTACTAAAAGCGAAAGATGAGATCTATGACACAGACATCCCCTGATTCCCCAGGTACGACCTATTGGGGCTTCCGAACTCACAAATATACCCTCTAAAGTCTAGTAAAGGCCACACCATTACGCTGGCAGAAGCGACATGGCTGTTTATTTCGCAAGAGGGTTTGGAATAAACTCCAAACTTCACAGACTGACTCCATAAACTATGGGACTTACTGGGGTTGGAGAAACTGATGGTGTCTGTGACACATTCGCTGCCACTATTTGTCAAGACATGGGAGCCTTGTATTTGTTGACTCTTGGATGAATCCCGGGAATTGACGTGCCCATCATACTTGCGTATTCTTTGCCTGACGCATAGTGACAGTGGTTAGACCCAGCTGGATGGGGACTGATTGCATGAGACCAGCCTCCTGTCCCCACTATTATTCATGTCCCTTCCTCTTACTCTTTTGGATGTCTCAGGTTTATCAACAGTCGTCACTTTGTGTTGCACCCTGAACTACCCATTCCCTTGTCTTACAAGATACCTCTGTTCTTCACTATCTTGCTGAATTTGATTGACATTTCCCTACCGGCCCTTGAATGTAGGCGGGAGATTGTTGTATTGTTGGATATATCCATAATCAATAACAGAGATCTTAAACCTAAAGCACTGATAACACATGTTGACACATGGACTAACCCTGGATGTATCAAACACCATAAGGGAACTTCCTTAATTTAATAACGGAGCATCTTTTAAAGATCGCTGTCAATTTATCTCAAATAAAGTCCTTTCAGACACCCAACAGCTAGACACCGACTACTTGGATGTCCCAACCCCTCTGATTTTCCGAATAACCCACGGGAGGGCTGGTTACAAGGCACACATCCTGCCACACGGCCAGTGCTGTTGCAATGAGAGGGCAGGTGCCTCGGGGGCTCGCTGTCCGGCAGCAGCGCGGGGAGGGGCGTCAGGGGACCGAGCCGGGAGCGGGCGGCCCTGCCATTGGCTGCCGTGGAGGTGCAGCCTCCGCCGCTCCCACAGCCGCCCCCAGCACTATCCCAGCGATGCCCGGCCGCAGACGGCGAGAGGGAGCGGCGCTGGGACCAGGAATACTGCGCGGCCAGGAGTTCAGCCGGGCAGAGCCCACCGTGTGTCACTGGCGCGCTGTCACCACTGGAAGCCCAACTTTAGCAAACTTACAAAAAGTGCATCAAACTTTCAGCCAAGGGTGACAGTGACATTGTGCATCCTTCAGTGTGAAGCCACCAAGCGCCGAGGAGAGAAGGAGGCGCCGCTGCCAGACTCGGGCACTTGGCGACTCTGCTCTGCGCCGGTCGCGGGACTCCTGGCCTCGGCTCCGGGATGGCGCTGGCCTGGCTCTGCCTCTGCATCGGGTGCCTGAGCCCCGCGCTGGGGCAGGGCGCTCCGCGGGCCGGCCCACTGCTGCCCCCCGGGGACACGGTGTCGGAACACATGCTGCGGCTCTACCAACGCTACAGCGGGGGGCGGCAGCAGCAGGGCCCCGAGGGACTGCGGAGGCAGCTGCAGGACGGCAACACGGTGCGCAGCTTCCGAGCCCTGCCCGACCGCGGTAAGCGCTGCAGGAGACCGGGCCACCTGTGTGCGGGGCGGAGGGCTAGCCGGGGGGCGGGGGAGGGGGTCAGGTCACCCATCATACTACAGATTAAGTATTTGGCAGACTTCTTTGCTCTTATTTCTAGGATCATACGCACACTTGCTGAAGAGAGAAAGAAGCTGCAACGCGAACCTATTGGAGTCTTTGCAGTCCTCTAATACCTTTGAATCCCAGCTTCTTTCTCACTTCAGCAAGTTGAGTGATCTTGAGCAATCACTTTATCTACCGTTTGCCACGATGTCTTCAAGGACCAGAAAGGTACCTCTACTGGGGTCGTAAGAGCGATATCACAAGAGTTTATGAATAATGAAACTATGACTACTGCAGGATTACCGTGCGTGCCTGAGGTTTTCTGTAATCACATTCAGGGGTGGGAATGTACCTCGTCTCGTACTTTGTTCCTGATTGAACTCCTTCAGAGTCGCCGGATATAGGAGGATACCAAGTGCCTGTTGGGGGAATCCCCGTGAGTGTCTGAGCTGCCGAAGCACCTGCTGAGCTCAGACGTCCAAACCTCCACCACACCACCTCTCATCTCTCTGCGGGCAGACTTGCGTACAACAAGCCCGTCGCCCTCCCCCCTCCCCACCCCCACGTCCCACAAACAGGGTAAATGTCTCCCCTCTACCGGGTATCCACTCCACCCTGCCTCAGATGGGTGTGCAGGATCTTGACAGCTGCCCTGGCCCTAACCTAACCTCGGACCTGTGCCCCTTCCACTCCTCTTGAACAGTCACCCTGCGGACCGGCAGAGATGCCCGAGATGGGAGCGCTGCTTCTGACCCTTCTTCACACAGAGCTCCACCATACACACACAGACACACGCGCGCTCGCCAAACAACGTCCACCGCACAGGGCTGCGTGCATGCATGTGCTACGAATCCGTGGCGGAGAGTCACGGGTATTCGGGGAATGCTGGACATATCTGACTTCACCCTAAGAGTTACTAGCGGACTCACGGCCCGTGTCACTGTATTAACTTCTTTGGGGGCCGGCGTGGGATCTTGGCGAGGAACACCCACTCTGCGCCGGCTTCTCGGAGAGGGAGGCCCTGCATCACACGCCTGTTAATGTGTGTACCTGCCTTCTGTCATTGCTCGGAGCGTGTATCTCTGTATGTGCCTCGTGTTTGGGGGGGGGGGGGGTGCTCATGCGTAGGTTTGTAAGTCACTGTATTTGGCGTATCTTTGTGTTTGGCGCATGCTGTTTTGGTGGCTATAAAGGCCAGATGTATCAAAGGGTTTTTCCCATTCTGTGTCAATGGGAAAATGTGTTCGTACATAGGGCCCTAAATATTTGCATGCCTGTCTTTATGCACCTCTGCATGCCCTGGGTATTTGCGAGTGTGTGCATGCATGCTACGTGTAAGTGTGTGTCTGTGTGTTTCTGTGGGTCTCCATAAGTGCACAACTGTGTGGGTCTGTATGAGTGTGCATGCGTGTTTGCGTATACATTTGTGCGTGTGGTTCGGTCTATCTTCATTTGAGTACTTTAGGAGTGTGTCTGTGGAATTATGTGTGTCTGGGGGCGTGTGCATCTGTGTGTCTGCCTGTATGAGTGTGTTATGCTTTTCCAGGTTAATATGTTTTCCTGCGTGTTCCTTTTCCAACTAATGATTTCCTATGAAGGGCCTTCTGGTCGTAAAAAAAAACTGCATACTTCTTGGTCCAGATGTTCTAGTGTCCAGAGGAGAGCGCGGAGGTCGAGCGCCCCCCTCCCCCATGGTTCCACTCCTCACATTCCCCGAGACCCAGCACCTTGCTGCCTCGATTTCTTTCTGAACAGGTGTCTGCCAAGTCTGTTTTTTGGAGCACTAGCGCCTGGCGATCAGCTCCCTAGAGAGGGCTGGCAGGTGCCTCGGAGCATGAAGGGGATTTCGTGTAGCAAGGGATTACAACCTCGGATTTTGGTAATGGATGGGGCTATTTTAGTTGTTAAAGAGGCTACTGCCTTTCTCCAATTGTACGATAAGAGCCGTCCCTCCCCGGTGGTGTTTGTTGGCACACACTGGCTCCCGCCATGTGTTTAAACCGTTCAGTAGAGGTGGCTGCGGCGTAGCAAGCGCGTCATGGGTAGGTTGACCAGGCGTTCCGGCTTTGCCGGTACAGTCCCGGTTTTTCGCTAGCTGAACCGGCAGATTTCGGCAAACTTGGCTACTGTCCCGTTTTTTCGAAGGGGCGGCTGAGAACAGTGAAAGGCACCTTTTCAGGTGTTCTAAAGCTGTGCTGGTTAGCAGCTGATATAAGTAAGGCATTTAATTAACAGGTATGATGCTAGCTGAAAAAATAAATGTTATTTCTTTTCACAGTGCCTCTTCTGTGTTCCTATGTTGATGAGAACTGCCATTCCACTCCACTCTGTTGATGTAATATTGTCGTCCTTCTTCTATTTTTCGAAAATGTCCCTATTTTGGCTCCTCAAGATCTGGACACCCTAGTCATGGGTCCTCATGCAAGGGAGGAAACGGACTCCCGTACCTCAGTGTGGGTAGCAAGGTAGTCGTAATAGACCAGGGCTGCATGGGGTGTTCGTCAGACCGGTTGGCTCCGGTGCGACTGCACCTGTTGCACCACTGATTGCAAAACACCCATGGCTGTTAGGGCTGCGAGTAAATGCGGACACACTTCATGGATGTTTTGGCGCGAAGGAGAGCGATGATCTCTGGTCAGCGCCACTTTGGCAGCGTGACACCTGCCTCATAACTCTCACCGGGTACAGTACAGGCCCTTAAAAAGAAAGCCATCCATCAACGGAGCCCGGGGGTTCTCATTGTAAACACGGCCTGCAGACCACAGCGCGACCACTGCTCACAAGCTGACGTCTCAGGATAACCTGCTTCCGTCCCCGCCCCCACCACACACTTCCCCAACACGTAGCCCTTCACCCAGGCTGCATTTATCGCCTGACTCCTACGCGCCTGTCAGAGAGCTGTGAGGTAATTGCTTACTTTTAAACACCTCCCACCCCTCTATACATGTCCCTCAAGAACCCCAGAGTGCTCGCAGCTGGCACTGAGCGGTGTCAGTAAAGCAACCAGCGATGCCACTTGTGCCTAGTCAGAGTCCGGTGCCGCCCCTGGGCACCAGCACATTTGTGTGGTACAAGGACGGCCCAAAACACACAGAAGGGACGGGGCCTAACGGACCATCAGGCAAAGGCGGCAGGGAGCCCCTCTTTTGGCCTCCGCCTGCCTTGCATTTGGTAAAATAGCGCAGTTGTTGAGTGCTTGCTGAGATATTTGAGATCTAGAGATCACAGCTCCAATGCAGGGCCTGAGCGATACAGCTATAACCCACGTAGGTAAAGTGAGTCCAACTGAGTTAGAACATTACTTTTTCGTCGAGTGCCAAGACAAGTTCCAGCCTTCGGGCACTGCCTCTATAGCAGTCTCTATAGGAAGATAGACTCTAGAAGATGGGTTCCTGTCGTTGCTGCGAAAGCGTTATAACTGCCTTTTGAGGAACATTATAGTTCCTTTACCCCTCTGCCTCGAGCCCTCATACTGACTCTCATGTACTTTACTTAACAGCCCCTCTCTTTACAATCATACTTCCCATAGCATTTTGAAGCGGCACTGTTAAGCGCTACACAGATGAGACATTACATAACACAACATCTGTTATCTGTCCACACAACCAGTGCACCAATGCAGTGTTTCAATGTTTTCTGTTCCCTTTTCTCCTTTCATGTTTCGGGAAGCGCTTTGAATATGCTATGGGATGTCGATCAGCGCTATACACACATCTTACATGAAATGATGTTCCAGGAGCTAGGCAGGAGACCGGGGAAGCTTTTCACATGTCCGATTAGTCTCGTATTTTTAGCTAGATGGTGATTATAAGCCAGTGCCAAAGAGCCAGGGTCTGGTGGGAGCTGGCAGTCAGGCAGGCCGAGCCCAGATGTGATGTGCCAGGCTGTAGACCACTGTTTGCGTTTGGTTATGTGTACAGAGTGAAGTGAGCTTGGGAATGAGGGCCCTCCTCTGTGGCTCACTTACATGCTACTGGTTACTTTTTCTTTGGGTTACTGGCTTCTGTTACTGTTGGTAGTGTTTGTTGCCTGGTTTGATCATATAAAAAGACCCACCTGGCTTCCAGCACACTGCACTTTTTTTTGGGTTACTTTGTATCACATAGTTTGTCTGATTTTGAGAAAGGCAACTGGTGCCTCCATGGGTGCCTCAAATCATCAGAAGTGGTGGTTGATGACTCAAGTGGTGGTTGGAAAAATGGGTGTTGTTGCGGTGAGTGTAGTCATAGTGGGTCTTAGAGTGTTGTGTTTCCAAGTGGTTGCTGATGGAGTGGTAGATTTCTATGTAGTGATTTGTTGACCTTTTGTGTCAAAGTAGTGAATATTGGCATGAGAACTTTCAACTTAATGGGCGTTGAAGTGTTGGGTGTGGAGATGGTGGATGTCGAGGTGGGCAATGCAGTGGGTGGTATTCATGGTTGTGCCAAATAGATGGGCATGACAGTAGTAGATTTCAGATCTGGTGAGCACTGAAGTGTCAGTACTGCAGATGCTGGTGCTGAGGTTGTGGATATCAAGGTAATGGGAGTTAAAGCTGTGAGTGTCAATTTGGAGGGTGTTAAAGTGGTGTTTATCAGGTTGTTGGCAGTTAACAAGCTGGATTTTGACATGATGAGTATCAAATTGGTAGATTTTGATGTGGCTGTGGGTGTTGAGGTGGTGGATGTCAAGGCAGTGATTGTCAGTTTGCTACTTGTCAATGTGGTGGGTAATAAATAGAGAGGTGTCAAAGGGGAGGATAGTGGTTATTGTTTTTACCAAATTTTTGTTAGTCACTTTGGTGGCTGTCCAATTGATAAGGATTGAAGTGGTTATATTGTTGTGGTGGGTGTGAAGGTGGTGGTGCATGTTGGCTCATCGTGTGGTGGGTGTTAATGAGGTGGATATCTGTGTGGTTGTTGTTCAACTTTTGGGTCCCAAAGTGATGGTTATCAATGTGGTGGTTGTCATTGTAGTCAGCAGAGAAGTAATTTGTGAAAAGGGAGGCATCGAGTCAGTGGGTGTCCTGGTGATGGGTGCCAAGGGTTTAGGTGCTTTGTGTATATTGCTTCCCTTTTCCTGGAATTGTTAAGTGAAATATACAGACATCTTTACCTATTTCACTGGTAGTCTTGGTTGTGGTCATTACACACCTAAATTGAAATTCTACAGTCCCAACAGTCAAAAGAGGGTCAGCCTGATTCAATTTCTCTGGGCCATGTTCTAGGCTGGTCCCACGCTGAGTTGATTATCTAGGAGAGGATTAATACCTCAAACTAAAACGAAGGCAACAAGGTCAGACTGTGACCGTGTTTTTTCAGCTTAAACAATAGACATTCTTTTCTGAAGCCAATGAGGCCTCTTTCCATAGGTGACATTGCAGTCTATGTTTTCATTTAGCAATTGAAGTTACAGCACAAAGCTATTCTCTTTTGTGGAAACCCTTTCAGTGATCACATAAAAAAATTATATATCTATATATCTATCTATATATATATATCTATATATATATATATATAGATATATATATATACACACACAATGATATATATGTATATATCCAACAACAATCTTATTGTTCATTTCCTGAGAGATCGAAGCAGACACCTTTGCAGTATCAGCAGTATTTTATATTGTTCTTCCTCCATAACGCGTTTCGGCTGACCAGAGCGGCCTTGATCACATGACACACATGCATGATGACATTACTTTTACGTTTATCTGAATCATAAAAAGGAAGATAAGACTTACGTCCCATTTCATTTTGGAGACAGGACTTCACATAATCAAACACCACATAATTCTCTTACAATCACTCTTGTACATTCCATAATAATTGTAACCACTTTCATTTTAGTTACAATAGATTATCTTAATTCTTTTGTTTATTGCCACAATAAATTGCGAGTATTATTTTAAAATCCCATCGATCAATGATCCCAGCATTCAGTTTCCATTTTTAAAGGCCATTATATTGGAATTATGCCCAAGTGGGCAGTCACCAGAGCAATTTACTATCTTTACAATGTTGGCAACCTCTTTAATAGGAGATTGCCCATCTAAACCAATGAACTAAACCAAAATTGTACAATAATTCTAATTTAGAATAATGGGAAAATTAAAGCAAAAGGTAAAGAAAAGAAAAGCCAAATAGAAAAGAATTCATAGAATATGGACAATTTACATTTGATTGCATTCTACCCATATGAGAAAATACACAGTCGTCAAAATTATGAAAACTCAGAGGCAGGAATGTAACTCTTCGTCATAATTGAGACTATTCAGTACTTTACAATTGAGACTTAATATGCACCTTGTCTCAAGTTCCCTTAGTGCTCTCACCCAATCCCCACTTCTTCTATCAGGGGTATCACATCAATCACATAATACCTGATTTGATTGGGATCATTTTGATGGTAGAATGCACAGTGCCTTGCAACTGGTTACGTTTGATCACTATTCGTGATGGCACGCTTATCCCAGATATATATATATATATATATATATATATATATATATATATATATATATATATATATATATATATATATATATATATATATATATAGATAGAGAGAGAGAGAGGGATCGATCGCGTGTGTTCCATCCACATGTTCCTAAGCACATTGTGTTTGTTCATTGTGTGCACAACTGGCATTCTTTATTATACCTACTGTATAGATACCTATGTGCAAACTGTAAATAACAGAAATGAATGCTTACAGAGTCTCTCAGCTTTTTATTCTTCCAAGGTATAAAACAAATATTTTTCTTAGATGCCAACAGTCCATTCAGACATTTCACAATTTATAGAAACGATATTCTACCGCAAACTGGGCAGTATGTCGTCAAGACCACCTCTACCGTACATTGCTTAAATCATTCCATGCATGCCCCATGTTGTGCATCAGCTCCAAGCTGCTGGTATGATGTCACAGTAGACGCATATAAACAACAAAAAGAAAACACCCCATCCCTCCCAATCCATAACAGCCTTTCTATGGTGGTTTCTTAGTTGCCAACCTCACAATGCCTTCGCTTTCTGTGCCACCTAAACAGTGCAACAAATTAGTCTTCATACATAGACTTCTATGTTCAGGATGGTCTTGCATCCGATTTAGCCTCTAATGCCAACAAGATTGTGCCTCATGCATCTGTTAAAGGTTCCTTTATGTTTCTCCTGCTCTCATCCATTAGTGTAATTAGTTCACACGTTTCGTCCTTACAACAAGACTTCTTTAGGGATCCCAATTCTCATGGTTCTCGAAAGGATCACCACATCAACTATATTATTTATCTATTTTCTTAAGTATTTTAGTCTGGGCCTGCTTACTTGAAATTAGGATTACATTTTCATCAGTAAACAAATAGACAGCCTCTTCCTTTCACGTGCTTCTTGTTACACAAGTACAGCACAAACTAAAAGCACGCCATTTCAAACAGCATGAAACACATTCTTTTAGTTTGCGCCCTACTGCTGTAACGAGAAGCCCGTTAAAGGAAGAAGATGCCTAGCTGTTCACTGTTGAGAATGTAATCCTAACTTCAAGCAACCAACCAGCACTAAAATACTAAAAAAATGAATTAAATAATATTGTTGATATGGAGGTCCTTACAAGAACTATGAGAATTGTGATCCTTGATAAAGTCCTGTGGTAAGGATGAAACGCGTTGGCTGGGATGGACATTTATTGCGGAAGATGCAAGAATAAAATAGTTTGGAATATAAACCAGTTTCCTGGAATCAATGAACTGAATACAGAAGGCATATATGTGGACTGTGGAGACCAAACCTGTGACTGCACATTTAGGAATTGTTTGGTGTCTTTGACTGCCTTTTGAGTGCTCCCATATTGCTGTATTTGTTTATTGATTGTGTGGGTTTTCTTGGGCGGTGGAACCTTGGAGGTGGAAGGATCTCAATTGTGGGGTATTGTGAATCAGACGTTGGTGCAGTGGACTATAAATTCCTCTGTTGATAAGGTTGTAGTGTCATTAGTTCACCTTGTGTCCATCTAATGGCATCACGTAGCTGTTTATTGACATCTGTCTGTTTGTTAGATCTCCTAATCATTGCGATGTTACACTTGGCAAGAATTAGGGCTAAATTAACAAATGTGTTGCCTGGTTGGCTTGGCCCGCTTAATTTGTTCCAGCAGACTCAACATCGTAATTCAGCCAGGTTTCATTAGTTGCGCACAGCAGAGCGGCATGTGTCAGAAAGATTTTCATCCTCCCAAGGTTGATAATATTTTTGGTTTGGGGCACCGCCAACATGTTTTGCTCTGGGCATACCAAATCTTGTGCCTGGTCTGAAGCAAAGTATAATGCAATTTGAAGGGTTCTTCTTAACCCACAAAAACACACTGGCAGCCAGGGTAAATAATAGCTATGTACTGTGTCTGACGAAAAAGCAAGCACAATTGACACATTTAAATGAGCAGATTATTAGAAGGGGCTGCACTCCACAGTTGAGTATGTAGCAAGGTATTCCGGTAACGTAACAAGGCCTGCATTACTGATAGGGCGCACTGTGGGGGTGTGAGGTATGTCGCATCTTTAACAGTTTGTGGCAGTTGCATACTGGGTCATTGCACCGTACCCCAATCACAGCCATGTACTCGCACGTGCCCTGGGGACAGCGCATCGGTGAAAGGCTCTTTGAAGCTGCCAGTTCACCATTCGTTGAGCAGACAGCCACTGTGCACCATTTCAAAGGGAGGGGGCTATCACCCTCCAGGTCGGTGCAGTGAGTGACTGCATCTGCTGCAGGGGGGGCATCGTCGTGGGGATTCAATGAGCCCATTTTCTCCCTTTTAAGGGTCGCCCTTGTGCCAGCTCAGTGTGGCACACTGTCACTGCGCCCTCTGACAGCTCCTTTACCTCCGCACCCGCATCTGTAAGAGGGCATGGGCACACAGGCACAGTGCTTCCTTGTTGGATGGGGGAAGCCACCTTGAGATTGCGCCAGCACGCTTGTAGCGCCAGCGCAATTTGTATTACAGAAAGGGGCCACATAAGTGTATTTGGCACCTTTTCAACTATTAACGCACAGAGCGCCAATTGCACCACTGGAACACTTCGTTTTATACAGCGCTACGTTCTTTAGATGAGACAATATAGTTATGTTTGGCAAGAAAATATAATGGCAGTGAATGTCAAAGTAAACGGGCATTTATAAGAAGTGATATAAGTCTCAAACCGCAGATATTCTCTTATTGTTGGAACTTGGAGACTAGAGACGTTTCGCTCCTTTTAGGCCCTTTTATCGGGACTTCATCATGGTAAACACTGTGTAAGAAAAATCTTGCACATAAGGTAACAGTACCTCCAATCATTTTCTGGTGTATAGATGAAAACAAGCATGTGTTGGCATAGAGTGCGGCCATCCAAATGTCAGGTTTCAAGAGGTAGTGGCAAGACTCTGAACACTCTCAAAGGTAGTGGCAAATGAAACTGTTGTGAATGAAAGCCAACACCGGGGGCTAAGGCACCAGCGGACCTGTTAAAGCGTGTGTAAGGTCAGCGTGAATCCAGGGCATAAAGGCAAGTCCAGGTGGGTATAGCCATTTACAAAGGTGGTGGCCTAGATGCAGTTTCATGCCACGAGGGTCGGTGGTGGTAGCAAACACTGCTCTGACTCTTTCAGGGTCAGTGAAAAGTGCTCACCGCACCAAAAGGAAAGAGGAACTGACTAAAACTGGCAAACAACGCAAAATGTAAACATTTTAGCCTTTAATGCATCGTTTTGACTGACCCATACCGTTGTATGTCAAATGTCGACATTAATAATACCGACCTGTATATATTCCTACTAGAGTGTCAACTACCAACATATCAACAAGATGAGCACACAAAGGGAATAATAGATTTTTTTTAGCTCGATGACGTTTACCGACCTTGAGGATATGTAGGTTCACAATATTGTGGAGTCGAAAAGGTGTAGGTCGAAATTAAAACCTTGATATTTTCTGAGAACATTGGACTAAAAGGCTGTCAATTCTCCTCACATTTAACAGTTGCAGAGTACTACACGGCACAAAAGCAAGACGTTTGGTATAAAAGAGGCGTTATCTTCCCCAGCTGTACATTTGCAGTGCAATGGAGCCAGCTGTTTTGATATCCGAGCAATTAAGTGCGCAAAATTAATCTTTTCTGTCAGGCAATAAAAACAGAATTCAGAGAGGGCTGGGTGCGAGTTTTAGGCAGCTCTCCTTGCAGCACACTTAAGCTAACATTTGCAAGTGAAGCCTGCAGCTGGGAAGACAGAGGCCTCTTTGATCTTACGGAGACAGGTCTGCGCAGGAAGGGGGAGGGGGCGTGGGGGGCGGGGTTATGGCCTCCCTGGAAAGCTGTGAACTCCCAAGTACTGCAGCCATCACCGGTTTGCACATTGCCAGCATCTGGACTTTCCCTCACCCCTTGGTTTATAGTTATGATAGATTTGGACAAGGAGGCAGGACAGGGAAATATCTAGAGTTTAGCTGCTCTCATGATTTACGTGCTGGTAAAACCGTTCAGTGGATTAATATGTCTGCTGTAGATGTCTCTGTGCACTTTACAGGTCACAGGTTCAGCCACTAGCAAGCTGAGTAAGCCTTCTCCTATCCCGAGGTCAATAAAATGAGTGCCACATCCAGCTGGGTGCAGTGACACCTGCTGTTTACTGCGATCTGAACTTCAGGAATGCTGCAACCTGCGCTTGAAAAACAAGAATTTTCAAAGCCAATAGGTCTGGCATTGGCGGGGTTCCAAAAACCTTTTCCCGCCCATGCAATTTTCTTAGGGGAAATTGGACAATACAGGAAAAAACGGTTGAACAGAATTAAACCAAGTTTGGCAGAAAGCTAGCTCTGTACCAAGAATTTTTGTGATTTAGTGTAAATCTGCTCAACTGTTTTAGAGAACTTAAGGTTCAAAGTTTTATAAATGCCTATTGTGACAGGACTCCAGCAGAAAAAAAATGAAATCTCATTGGCTGGCTACAACATGAAGAACAATTTTGGGGCCATCATTGCAGGACTTGAGGATGGTCCTGAGAAATACAAAAATAAGGACATATGAGGTCAGGGATAGGATACTCTGAACTCCTAGCCCTTACTTTGGGGGAGGGGGAGTCCTTCACAACTTTTGGGCAGTGCAAAGCTCTTTATAGAGACTGCACTCCCAATACATTGTGAAGCCCCATTATGTGTGCAAGCCCCTCCTATGCACAGTCGACACACAGTGTGCAGACTCCCTCCAAAATGCAAATGCTTTTAGATGGGCAAGTCCTTTCTATGCACGGTCTGAGCTGAGTGTGCAGACTGTGCATATAGCCCACTCCCACAAGAGATGCAAGCCCTATTGGGGGAGCAAGTACCTACTATGCGCAGTCTGTACTCAATATGCAGACTATGCATAGAGCTAACTCCCTCGAGACACACAAGCCCCATAAGATGGGCCAGACTGTACTATGTATAGTCAGCGCACAGTGTGGAGTTTGTGCTTAGAGCCCACTCTCTGCAGAGACCTAAGCCCAAAGAGCTCCAGACATGTAAGAGCTAATAGGTGGGCAAGCCCCTACTATGCAGTGTCAGCACTGAGTGTGCAGATTGTATTTAGAGCTCTCTCCCTCAAGACGTAAGCCCCATTACGTGGGCAAGCTTCTACTAAGCACATTCTTGGCTGAGTGCGCAGATCGTGCGAAGAGCCCGCTCCCTCTAAACATGCAGGCCTGATTAGGTGGCAAGCTCGTGATACACACAGTCAGCATTCAGAGATGCAAGCACCATTAGGTGGACAAGGCCCTCCTATGCAGAGTGTGTTGTCAGTGCTCAGATTGTGCGTAGAGTTCACCCCCTCCAGGCACGCAAGCCCTATTAGGTGGGCAAGCCCATACTACTTATAGTCAGCGTTCAGTGTGCAAACTGTGCCTAGACAACATTCCCTAAGAGACCTAAGTCCTATTAAGTGGGCCAGCTCCTACTATGCACAGTCTGTGTGAGTTCACAGACTGTGCTTAGCGCCCACTCTCTCAAGAGGCATAAGCCCCTTTATGTGGGCAAGCTCCTACCATGCAGTGTGCACTCAGTATGCAGATTGTTCATAGAGCCACTCCCTCCAGAGACTCAAGCCCCACTAGGTGGGCATGCGTCTACTACGCACAGTCTGCACTCAGTGTGCAGACTATACCTAGGGGCCACTCTCTCCAGAGACCGGGGCTCCATTAAGTGGGCAAACCCACTACTATGCACAGTTTGCACTCTGTGCTCAGAGTGTGTGTAGAGACAAACCCATTCAGGCACCCAAGTCCCTTTAATTGGGTAAATTCCGATTGTACACAGCGTGTGCTCTTTGAGCTGTTCTTCAAGGAAACACTGCTCCAGGCAACCAAGCCCATGTAGGTGGGCGAGCCACTACTACACTGAGGTTGACCCCTCTGTGCAGCTCTTCAAGGAGAGATCACTCCTTCCACATTCCTACGCCTTCTTACATAGTGAAGGGTCTATTAAGTACAAGTAGGTGTGTTAGTAACATTTAATTTTATATTAAAAAAGAAATACATTCACTGAAAAAACCTATGGTGTGTAGGGCCCCCGTGGGGGTGGGGGTTGGGCACATTGCCTGGCCACA
This sequence comes from Pleurodeles waltl, assembly GCF_031143425.1. Classification (NCBI taxonomy): domain Eukaryota; kingdom Metazoa; phylum Chordata; class Amphibia; order Caudata; family Salamandridae; genus Pleurodeles; species Pleurodeles waltl. Next base: position 179,477,436 of record NC_090437.1, read on the forward strand.
GGCCAGGTCCTACATCCAACCCCATGCCGCGCATGGCAATGGGCATCTTACTTTACATTTAAAAAAATAGAAATTCACTGAAAAACAGAAGGATTAAAGTGATGTTATAGTTAGGAATTGTAATAATATGTTACATTACATAAAAAAAAAATGAAATTCCCCGAAAAAAATAAAAGGTTAAAAATATGTTAAATTTAGGTGAAAATGTCAGTTAAAACACATAATTTTAAATGAACAAAACCATTGAAATTCACCAGTTATGGTTGTCTCACATAACTATAACTCGTGGATTAAGGTAGCTATAACTTGCCCCCTCCCTTTGCACTGCTAATTACTTCACATATTACATCACTCATGACATCTTCTATGACACTATTGATAAGACCACTGCAACATTTGAAATTACATCATTGATGACTACACTGTACATGGTGGGGGCATGATTTATAGTTACTTTAGTGCATGAGTTATACTTACTTGAGATAATTATAACTCATTAATTTCAATGATTTTGGTAGTTTAAAATGGCATGTTTTAACTGATATTTTCACCTACTTATAACATCGGTTCATCTTTGTTTTTTTCAGTGAAAATATGTATACGGCTAGAGTGGAATATATATATTTTTTGGTCTCAAAATGCACACATTGTCATAGTAGTCCCCGGAATTGAAGAGAACTATTTTGTGTGTTAGATGCATTCCTTGTGAGAGAGCAGAATGCCGTCACTCACAGTGAAGCGAACCAGTGGCTGAAGATGGCTGGCCCATTGCCCCAAGCTGTCTGCTACAATGATGGGAAGAACCATATGAATGCCAGATACCATAGCTGGCATATTTAATTGGTTTCTAGGTTTTCTGTTCACTGAATCTTAGCCAATGTTTAATATGTATGTGATTCTGGAGACACCATTAGCCAATAAACCATGAGGCCAAAGGCAGAGTGGTTTGCAAATGTCACCAGAACCTTAGATGGCAGTAAAGGACCATTGTACATCACCCATACAGTATTTTTTATATTTCATGTTTTATTTGGGGTAGTTAAATTGAAAATCTGTTTCCGTAAAAGTATAACACTGAATGGAATTAGAATAATTTGTTGATAAAACAATGGACAATGATGAGGGTCAGTGGATTTATGTCATTATGTGACTGCAGAATTTTATGGCATAACTGTAGACTTATTGCATTTGCCTCACAAATTGCCTCATAATGTGCAGATTTCAGAACCATTTTTGTTTGTTGCTCAGATGGGTGAAAATAAAACTGCCAGTAAATGTGCCATATAATTTGCATTTTTGGCCACATAGTTTAGATAACCTTGCCGCATAATGTGGTCCTTCATGGTGAATACTTCTAGTAGCCCTGACAATGGTGGACCTCTGCAGAGTGGATTCGCTCTGTGACATATGGGTTTTTATACCTCTGCATTATGAAAATAATTCTGTTTCAAACATGCAAAAACTCAGAAATTCACCAGTTATGCTATGCAACATACATAATGGATGCCATACCTTACCTCATCTACCTTTCTGTTCTCTTACTGGTGGTGTGGCTTCAGTGTGCGTGGTACATAGATAACTGACAGATGTGAGCCAGAACCATAACACCGTTTTTAACATTTATACATTTTATTCATTGAGTTTGTATGTTTTTTCTGACACACTACATTTTAACCACTGTTATGCAGGCCTGTGGCCAGCCCCTGGACGCAACATGCAGTGGATGGCCAATCGCCAGGTCGCGCTGCCAAAGGGCCTGCACAGTTAAGGCTAGCCACAAAGTATGCCTCATAGCCATGTCCTGTGCTAAACCCCTGCTGTGCAAGCCTTAAGGCCATATGCAGCAGTGGTGACAGTAGCCCAGAGGGCTTGGACTGTGCTCTGGACCTGTTCTGGATCCACAGAGTAGGCTGGCCGCATGGCTTTGCCTTTGGCTACATCCTGCTGCAAACCTCAAATGAGCATCCATGTAGGGTCTTTCAATTAATGGTGGAATGGTCTTTGTTTTTTGTGCGTGCTTTTTCTTCTTCTTTTATAATGAAACAGCAAATGGTGCTTCTGAGTCTTTTTTCAAAGGAAATGCACATTTCTTCATGAGCATGGTTACCTTAGTTGGTGGACTGTGATCACCTGTAAATGTTCTTTAAAATAGTCTATGGACATCTGCTGGCATCACAATGTATAGTCCTTGTTCCTAGGTGTGCTAGGTTTGCAGTCTCGCAAGAGGAGCCCCAGACCTGGCGCACTGAAAAAAAGTTGAGTTATGAATGAATGCCCTCTCTAATTGGGTCTGGCATTAACTAAGACCATTAAAAAAAATACAATTATATGTATAATATACTTAAAGTTATAATATACGTACTTAAATCTAAAATATGCTTACTTAATATTTTTACTTGTATAAAATATTTACGTAAAGGACCTATATTGTGTCATCAACATTTTTATTCCACCACCTATGGGAAAAAATACAGGATGGTGGGTCAGCCCACCTCAGCCATTGGCTACATTCAATGCCCTTTCACAGGGAGTACATCCACACACAAAGTAGGTCCCTTAAGTGTCATGTAGTACTAAGGCAAGGGATGCTTTTTGAGGCCAAATGTACTTTTCCATTTTGCTGATTTTTGTATTGATAGGTGAGCTTCTCCATCAATAAGGTTTTACAAAAAAACACTGACGGCATCAAAATAAGCTCTGACATAGCCGAAAAACTCTCAGTCAGTGCGAAACTTATTGGCTTTGTCAAAGCTTGTTTATGAATGTGGATCCAGGGCATGCCTCTTAGGATTTTGTAAATGTAGGAACATGTTAGTTATTTAATTTTAAATGACACCAAAAATTGCTGCTAGTCTGTGGACTAGATTTAAAGGCTGCAGATTCGGTACACCCAACAGGACACTGACACTTTGAAAGCTATGCAAAGTGGGGGTAGGGCACCTGCAGAGGGGTTGGGTGAAGGGCCTGGCCAGTGGCCGCCCCAGGTGGCCAACACCCCACTCGAAGGCCATGCACAACAGAGTCATTGGCTGCATGTTAACCAAGGAATTGGGCGTGCGATCAGCTTTGAAGCTGAACAAAAAATACCCAGAAATTTACTGAATAAAAAGGTTAAAGTGGCCTTATAGTTAGGTATGTCAATAAGATATTAGCTCATGCAAAGAAACAGACAAAAAAAATGAAATAACAATGGTTAAAGTGATTTTATAGTTAGGTGTTGGAATGATTTAAAATCTGAAAAAACACTGAAATTTGGCAATTATTGCTTAGTGCGCTAACTATAACATGTGCTCTTGCCATTCACTGCTTAAGACCTCACATATTGCATCATTCATGACATGCTATCAGACATCATTTATGACCATTGATGAAATCTCAGAAGACATCATTGGTGACATCACTGATGACATCACTGATTACATCTTTCATGAAAATGCTCTTCACCTTACTTCATAAACCCAAACATTATTTGAAAAGAGAAAGTTATGAATCAAGGGACTATCATAATATACAGCATAGAGCTACTGTGTGTACACATATTAATGCATAGACTAGAAATAGCGTAAGCCCTAGAGGCAAGTGTGGTTGTGCGTGTTTAGGGTGCAAGTAGTAAACAAGGTAAAGACTGAGCGCACTCAATTGGATTGCAGAGACATGTTTCAAAGTAGGTTGCGACATGAAGCTAAAGCCTATTACATAAAGTTGGTGAGAAAAGCCAAAGCTTGTGTTGACAGTAGATCATCCACCAGTGGATATCCAGGCTCCTGCACATGTTGTATAGTTTTAATACAGTGCTGTAGACAAATTCGGTATAACGAGGACATTTATAGGGTGTGGATGTTTTCATTCATAGAACTTCGCATTGCAGATTGTTGAATAATGCATAATGTAGGGCTGACCCACTTAGGGGTGGTTTCACTCAAACTGATGTTATAAGCATGGCTGTAGAGGTGTATGGCATTCTGCTTATCTCGGCAATGTGCTTTGTGTATTGTAGCTAATTATGAAGAATTTCTCTTAGGCTCTGGCAGAAGGTCTTATCAGTCACAAAAGCAAAACTCTTGCTTCAAAATTGCGAGTCATGTGAAGTATTTAAGATGATGGTGCCATTAAGATGAATAGAGTACAAACTCCTTTCAGAGAGTGTTCAAGGTTTAAAAAGGAGGTTACCCCAGTACATTCTATAGAAGCCTTCTGTTTATTCATTTGAAGTAACAACCGACATTCGCAGGAAGGCAGGGTCATCGGAGGTACAAGTCAAAGCTGTTACTCATCACACCTTCCATGTGTTACTCCTGCTGCATTGATTCTAGTGCCTGGCGTTTGGAGTGGAGACGTGGAAGGCGCTGGATACACATCTACATCGCATGCAGCACCACTGCCTATCCTGTCAGCAGGTACATTGAGGGTTGGGTGAGCAACCTGAAGTTGCTCTTCATTATCTGTATGCATGCTTGCAAACATGTGTGTGCGTGTGTGGTTGTGTTTGTATGCATGCCTATGAGTATAAGAATCTATGTCCATGCGTTTTTGGGGCTATGTTGTGGCAAAATGTTGGTCAAGGTGTAAGTTACAACCCCCACCTTGACCTATAAAGGTCACCCTGTTGCAATAGTCCTCTCAGTGACATATCGCGTGCACACCTGATATGTTTGTGGTGTAATCTGTCATCATGGAGGAGTTCTCCTTGAGTTATTGGGGATATTCTGGACAGAAGTATGACAGTTATTGCCATAATAATGGGCCTGGTGTATTTGTGCTTTCCTCAACTTAATTGAAAGCACCCTTGAAATGACTGTCCTTATCCATGGCATCATGGTAACCCTGGTATAGAATACTGATCCATGACATATTGGTGACATTCTGGAGATAACTATGGCTAGCCCAGACATAATGATGGCCCTCACATAATATTGTTGTGTTCTGCATGTTGTAAGAACACTTGGCGTAATTGTGACCATTACTTGGATAATGGTGAGAATGTATTATGATGCAATTCTGGTCCTGTTTTTTGCATTTCTGACAAAAATAGTGCCACAGTTGACATAATATTGCACTTTTCAAATTGTGGACACTCTGCTTTGTTATAGCTATCCCACAGTGTCCATTCTTTTCATATTGTAGGCACTTTGACATTATTGTGGCTAACCCTCGGATAATGTCAGTGAGCCATTCCTTGTTTTTGAGGGTGAGGGGGCACAACAGACATTTTATGTTATAATCAGTGCTACAGCCTATACCCTGTGCATGTCAGATTGGTGCAACTTCCCTGCTCTACTACGCGAGTCTGTAGATTTTCCTAGCACTGCAGTCTGAAGCCCGTGACTGTGAGATATGCATAAAGTTAGATTTTTCTACCCTGCCACTTTCATGTCGATTGTCTTTCATAACGATATGAATAGGAACTCATTTGAAAGAAGAAGAGTGGAATCATTCCATGAAATGGAATATAGAAAAGCTATATGAAACGCTGCTGCTGCAGCGCTCTCTGCATGATTCTCCCTGACTGGGATGGGACTACATCCCTTAGAACGCAGTAACCTGAGGAGGAGGGGCTCCTGATGGCCATCACTCTAAAAGTGCTCTCTGTTCCCTGCGTCACGGGAGGAACGTGGGACGCGGCCAGGGGCGTGCCTGGGCAAAGGCGTCCGGATGGGGCCAGGCCAGACCCTGTCTCTTGGCCCCTTGCTTTGTTAACTGGAACACTCCTGACTTCACCAAAACCCTGATGAACTTAACAACAAGGGAGTAAATGGCACTCGCTGTTTTTCTTCGTAACCCTCCTTTTTCTGGCTATCTGGTTATCTGTGCTATTGTTATGGGTAAGAAGAAGGCTCTGAATCCCAAACCCCCTGAGGTCCATACCAAGACAACTATTGACTCTTTCCTGGCTTGAGCGGTGGGCGTCATTTCTAAGGAAATAGACTTGGCTGAAAGATGCATATCTCTAAATTTCGCCAGTTCAGCCTTCAATATCTCTGCTCCCAATGCAAGCTCGGGGGCTTTGTGGGGTCTGCTACACCTTTGGCGCCCGAGGAGGTGTCATCCATAGCTCCTGCACTTGGCTCGCCTGAAGACCTGGCAGCTCACCAGTCCTTCACGTGCCCTCAGGCTGCCAAGCACAAGAGAAAATCTAGGGGTATTACTTCAACAGCTGATGGCTCTCTTTTAAGTCTGCCTAATCCGCCTCGCCCTCCAGACATTCCAGCTTCCAATTCTTTCGGGGCTGTCAGTGATTCAGTTGGGCCTCGCTTCAGACAAAAATCATGGCTGCTTTTAATGACTGTCTGGCTCCTTTAAGGAAGAAATTTGAGAAGTTGGAGCTTGAAGTCTGCAAGATTTCCAAAACTCTGTCATCTTTACCTTGAGCGTTCCCGCCGAAGACCTCGATCGCTGCTGTACAACCAACCAAGCCCCCCTCTCTCCCTAGGTTGTCTCGATCACATTTAGCCACAGAAACTGAGACCACTGCCCATTCTTCCTGTGGACCATCCTCCCTGGGGTGTTGAACACAACACTATCTCGGCTGAGGCACCTTACGATCGAGCATTAGGTTTGCCTCCTCGCTTAAAAGCCCTTGGCCTACAATTGCCACAGTTTAACCTCCCCTCTGCTTGTTGTCTGCTTGTTGTCCCTTTGTCATTGTTCTCAGCAATGACCCGCAACTGTCGGACCCGAGTCTGCTGCCCAGCTCAAAAACAAAGGGTGCCATTGGCTTGTCCACCATTCAAGTTTGATATCCAGGGTTATAATAATATTCTAATGGTCCGGTGGGTGGCATGGATTCATCCCTCAGCAAAGTCATCTCATGGGGAATATGTTATCATTAATCTCAGATTTCTGGCAATCGCAAAATGGATTTTGAATCAGTACTGCTAGACATCTCTCCTGGCTAATGGCATCAGTGTTCTGCCCCTTGTTTTGTTTTACAGGCACCTACAAATGAGCAAGAATCTAACAGTGCCCTTAAGCTTGCAAGGCCCTTCCCTTTTTAATGGCTGCCCTGGTCCCGGAAATAATCGCTTCGCCCCTTTATTGGACTTTAGTGAGAAGGACTGACTGTTCTTGTATCCCATTGAATTAAAGTCGGCAGAAGATGTGGGTCCATTGATTTCCTCTAACGAAGGCCCTTTCCCTGGATCAACTTGTCAGAGTTCTGATATTTTTCTCATTATTGCTTCAAGCACCGTCTACTTGAAGCCCCCTGAGACCCCTTCGATTGCTAGTCCTGTCCTGGCCAGTGCTAATGAAAATGCCATTGTTTCTTCTAGCTGTGATGGTGGAGGGGACGCTACATGCTGTTTACTGAATTTGACTTGCTGGAATGTGGCCAGTTTGATGTCAAAGCTGGGGGACGAGGGGTGGCTTTACTATATTAAAGAGTTTGGTTTCATTATGCTCCAGGGAACCTGGTGTATGAAGCCACTTACATGAGATGGCTATCAGAGTTTTTGTGTTCCAGCTGTTAAATGGAATAGGGGTAGAGCCAGCTGGGGCTTAATGATGTTTGTTCATACTACCTGTGGCTGCATGGTCCTTCCTGTCCCAATAAAACATGCTGGAATTCAGATTCCTTGGTGTTCCTTGCCAATAATTTTAATTTCTAGATCATACATTTTTATCACCAGCTGGCCCCTCTTGCAGCTCTTGTAGCATTCAAAAGCCTATTTTATGCCGTGCTCTGCTTACTAAGAAGGTCCTCTCTTCTGTTCACAAGTTCTAAATCCTAAATTGAGGAGATTTCAACGCTAAGATGGGTTTGAATCAAACTGTGCTTCAGCCTTCTCAAGTTATTTAGAACAACTTTGCTGCTGGTACTATAGAAGTTAGGGGAGAAATGCTCTATAAACACATAATAAATTTGGGTTAATAAAATGGAATTGCAGAGATCTCCTGACGCAGTAGCCCTACCTTTACGGGCTGGGGCCTGGGTTGCATTATAGATTATATATTTATTACCCCTTCTCTGGGTAGCCACAACATCTCTGCATCTGTGCCAGCTAGTGCTTTTAGCGACCACAACCACCTTGAGCTTACATTTGTTCTTCCTCGGACTGGCACTACCCGTGCCCCCAGTGGAATTACAGGCATCACCATAAATGACCAGGGACTAAGGATCAGGTGGCGTGGTGTAGATTGTACTAACCTTCTTTCCTCTGTGGTTAAATCTAATCTTTCACTCTTTTTAGAGGCTTATCTGTCCATCGATTGCCCTTGCAAATCTGTCGTTCTAGACTTCTGCACTTTGAATAACAGTATCAAGAACTCCTTGTCCTGCCCTTATTCTGTGGGCATAAATAGGAACCCGTCCTGGTTTCACAAAGATTGAAAGATTGCCAGAAGGACTCTCCAGAGATGGGCCTTATCTGGCTGTTTGTTGCACCAATTATAAAAAGGCCATTGCTGCAAAGGAAAGGGCCTTCATAGAGGAAATGTGGGACAAACTAGTCCTAGCCCTGTGTACCAAAGACACTTGGGGTTCTGGAAAATCGTTAATGGGCCCACAATTTTATAGCCCATGACTGATGGGATGGGGACAAACATTAGCGCTGACCGATAGATTGAGCACTTTAAAGTAATTGATTCACATTCAAATAACCAAGTTAGTGTCCAAGAGGAGCCAACCTTAGTTTTTCACTTGAACATTAGGTTTGACCTACCTGAGGTGTATGAGGCAATTAGCCCAAGCCCCTCTGAGACGGCACCAGGACCCAATGGGATCCTGATGAATCTTTATAAGACAATTTAGAATTCTGGGTTCCTGTTATAACCAACATGGTAAATTCAGATGCATCTAGTGGCCGCCTGAGCTCATTGCATTCAGCTGTGATAGCTCCTGTTTTGAAAAAGGGGTGGAGGCCAGATCCCCATTGCTATCGCCCAATATCCTTGTTAGATTCAACTGTAAAAGTTATTGGTCGCATTGTCCTAAGGAGAATCAAGAATTTGGTTGCCTGTAATCACGTGCTCTCTCCGGTGCAATATGTTTTTAGAGAGGGACTTGGCACAGTAGAACAATGTCTCAACCTCCACCTAATTGTCAGTAAATATACTATCATAAAGGGGGGATACTGCTTATGCACCTAAGCAGTGCCTTTGACAGAGTTGGTTGTAGTAAACTGTGGTCAGTTCTCCAGGAGATAGGGCTGGATGATGACCTTGTCTTCTTGCAGGCTCTGCATTGTAGGGTAACTGCTTTGGTAACGTATGGGCTGGATGACGAATGTGCTGATGCTTTTGATTCACAATGTGGCGACCGCCAGGGCTGTGTCATCGCCCCGATTTTATTCCTCCTATCCATAAATGGACTAAATGCAAAATTGCAGATTCCCCGAAAGAATCTACCTAAGATTAACACAACTTTATTACTGACACTGCTTTATGCGGACAATGCCGTTCTGATATCATGTACAACACATGGTTTGAGGGCACCAATTAATAGTTTTGTTGCCCACATGCGTAACCTAGGTTTTGACTTGAACATCACCAAATCACCAAATCTAAATACACGGTGTGCAGTGTGAAACTGGTCAAAACTGGCCCATTTCTGACAAAGGGTAGACATATAGAGGAGGTTGCTAATTTTCCTTATCTTGGAGTCCAGTTTGACCATAAAAGCTCCTGGCTTTTCTGTGTAGCAAACTGCTGTGAGCGATTTAACAACTCTGTAGAAGCGCTGTTTGACCTTGCCCACCGTGTAGGTAGTAGGCCAATGAAGCCGCTTTTAGAGGTATATACGTGGAAGTGCCTCCTAGTTTTCACGTATGGCTCTGGTATTTGGGGTTACCAAGATGTCACCAAGGTCCAGGTGGAAAAGAATAGATTTTGTTTACGCCTGCTTGGCCTCCCCCTCCACACTTCACTTTTTCTTGCACAACGAATTTGGCCTTAACTATGCATGTATCTAACCTGATCAAGGCTACCCCTCTAATACTGTGGGTTTCTGTTTGGACTAATAGTCATACAACTCTTAATAGGGAGACTATTTTAGATTGCTTTAGGTGCGAAAAGGCTATGTCCATTTCTTGGTGAAAGTAATTGCAGACCACTTCCAAAACCCTAGGGTGGAGCGAATCATTTTGATCTCCACTCTCTCTTGTGAAAGCAGATATCCAGAAAGTTAAAATGTTAATTGCAGAATCCCAGGTGGTTTGTAGAGAACAAGAGGAATTAAGGAACCTGCCGGGTTGCACTATGGTTCAAACATTACTTTATTTGGAAACTTAGTGGACTGGGTTCCAGGTTTCTGAGAAACAGCTCTCCTAGCCATATTTCAGCTAGGAACCATCAGGTTTTGCTTTGATTTCCCCTAGGGCAGTATGATAAAGTGTCTATTTTAGTTTGCCCATGTGATGAGTCTTCTATTCAATCCCTGGACACCTTTGTCTTTTTTGTAAATATTATGAATTTGTAACAAAAAATACTTAAAACCTGTTCCTAAATCCTACATTTTGGTACAGAATAAACCCACTTTGTATGTTTTGTGTATGCTAAATATGGTAAATGCACACATGTAAAGTAAATCCTTTAGTCTATAATCTTCCATTTGCAAGTCTATATGCTGCTTATTTTATTTTATTCTTCTCTATCAGTCTTTGAGCAATTTTGAATATGGGCTCTGATTTCATGATTCTTTTTTTAATTAGCTGCACTAGGCGATTTTCTTTCAGACATGAGGATTTGTCTTGTGACCGTTTACAATGTAATGATGGCATGGTTTAATTTAGCACATGGATACACGAATCTGTGTTCCCTTTTAAAGTTATTCATTGGATTTTTATCCGCGTGTATTTTATCTTTTATGACCATTTCTCAATGATCGAATAAGGATATTTATATATAGATTTTTTAAATGATAGTGTTAAGATATGACACTAAGCAGAAGTGCATGCTCAAGCTTTTAGTTCCATCAACAGAGACACAGACAAACACTCCTTCAACAGCTCAGTCATTTCTCCCCTCAACATGTTGCCAAGGTGTTCTTGAACCTCACTGATGGAATACCTGCTGAGTGGCATTCCAAGGCCAGATTACATACAACAGATAGGCTACGAAATTGTGTCTTTGGGCCAGATGTACTAAAATGCAATTTTGCATTTCCTAAATAGCGACTTCATAGAAATCGCTATTGAGGAAATGCAAAATGCCATGTACCATGATACCGATTTCTGAATAGCGAGTCCTAAAAACTAGGAATCGCTATTAAGAAATCGCAAATAAGAAATCCCATGCCATTTGAGAAAATGGTCCGGTTTTGCATTTCCCAAATAGCGATTTCCTTTCTGCAGAAATGCAAAACCAAGGATAGGTATGGGCAACCCCTTTGTGCTCCCCAAAAATAGTGGTGCACATGTGGAGCACACATATGCCCCAGGGGCATGTGTGTGCTCTATTGCACTTTAAAAAAAGCATCTTGCTGTGGTTTTTTAAATTGCACATGGTTACCATCAACTTGAAGTCGATTGTAATTGCATTTCCTAAATATTCATTTTGCATTTAGGAAATTCTTTGTACATGTTTCAAGAAATCGCAAATAGGAAATCTCTATTTGCAATTTCCTATTTAGGGAATTACAAAATGTGATTTCTGCAGGGTAGAAATTGCATTTGGTGATTCCCTAAAGGCCTTGGTACATAGGAAAAGGCTGTTTAGCATTTCTTAAACCGAAATTCCATTCGGCCTATTAAGAAATGCAAAAGGCCTATATACATCTGTCCCATAGTGTTTATTTAACTGCCCTTAATGCCAATAGCTCTTTTGCAGTTTTAGGGACATTGTACAGAAAACAATTGCTGTATTTCCACCATTTTTGTCCTTGGCAGGGAAACCTCCTAGAAGCTTGTAAATGAAGTTTCAGTGTTTGCCAGTTCCCCACCAAAAAGGAAGGTTAAATTGCCAAAGCTCACCATAGAATCCACTCATTTAACTCCCTTATTATATCTGGCAAAAGAAGTGGGTAAAAAATGATGGTTTTGCACAAATATATTTAAGATTTAGTCAGGTTAATTAGATTGGCTGCTCTGATTTTTGAACATTTAACAACACACATTTTGGTTCCAGTGGTTAACCAGGATATAAAACAGAATTGTTATAGGATTTCATTCTTTCGACAGAAAATACATACTCTATCCACAGTGAGTAAACTAGGCAATCAAACATTTAATGCTTTCCAGTCATACACATTTGTAAGATATGAGATCTATTTTTAATATTGTTAGTGCTGGAGAAAACTAGTGATGGGCTAATTTGTACATTTTTTACTTTCCCTGGAAGATGTTCATCAGTCGGAATCTTACAAAGTGACAGACATTTTAACTGGAGTTTCAGAAGCATTTGCAAACTAAAGGAGGTTTTCCCACATCTGTTATTCAGGAATTGAAGTTTGAAGAAGATGAAGGAGTTTGCCCAATAGTCTAATCAGTGCTCCTGAGAGTGCTGGATCTTCAAATTTCAATAGTGTAAACATGCGTAACTGTGGGAACTCTGCCAATTAATATGTTACATGTTGTTGTCTTTGACCGTGTCAGTAATGCAAATGATCTTGCCTAAGTTTTGCGACAATTGATATTTAAGGTGTGATTTTGATTCAGCCATTTTCCATATTGTGGGATGAATACAAAAACACCACAACCTGTTCTGCTGGAATCTTGTGTTAAAATAGGTTAATTCCAGAAACAAACCTATCACTGTCAGCTTGTCATAGGATCTCTCAGTAATATGAACTTTTTCCCCTGATGCACCCCTGTTTTTTCTACAGATGAAGTAGCTGGATTATGGCACTGGGTTTCAGAATTTTTCAGAATTTTACTTTTTGTTAGTAGTTGGAAATAATTTGACAGTAATTTAAAAAATGCTGGCTTTAAATGCAGGGATATGTGAACACTGTAAGAGAACCACTTGCCCCCCATCTCTATCAAAATTAAAATGTTACTCTATTTCACATGAAGGGCTTTTTATGAAGGCAACCGTGCTTTCTTGCAGCCACTACAGAGTGCTTTGATATACAGGCAGTTGAGCAGTAATGTGCTGATATTTTTGAGTTGATATACAGTATCATCTGGGATGACTGTAGGCGACAGTATGGGTTTGAAATAGTCAGTTTGGCTGCTGATGCAGTCACCGATTTCACAAATAATGATTGTGACAATTTCCTGGGAAAGTCAATAGGAAGATTATTGGTCATGGTAGTGATGTTGGGTGATGGTTAGTTCCATTCCTGGCTCCTAACCAATGCAATCAGTCAGCTCACTGGTTTTTAAATATTTTCTAAAAAGCTCTTTAAAGCTCTAATGTCTGATTTTAGGAGAATCTAAAAGTTTGGGGCCATGTTTTTGAAGGATGGTATCAACCCCCTGTCTCTATCGTTTCAATTTCTTCTTGCAAAGGGTCTGCTATTCTTGATGAAGTGTCTTAAGAAGGAAACTTCTTTGCGTCTCTGAGTCCTTTTGCCATTAAAGTTTACTCCTTGTCTGAAAGCCTTGGTGGAGTGGTTTTGAGGTTGGTTGGATCTAGTCATATTGCTTTCAATTTAGGACAACCTTGTCCCCTGGGTCTGCATTTGTTGTAGTCAGCCACTGGTACTTTTTGAGATGTTTGTGCGGACAACATCATGAAAAGCCAGATGCTCACTGTTAATCAGATGCTATCCTTATAACAGGAAAATTGATAAGGGGAAGATTTGATGATAATGCAGCAAAAACTTCCAGTTGTTAAACACAAACTCTGAAGAAGTCATAAAAGTCACTTTAAATGTGCATTCTAGAGTGAAAGTCAACTTTATTATTATAACTTTTTTTAGAAAATGGAGTTAGGTTTGGAACAATTCTGTCACAAGGTCAATTTTGGACCAATTTTTTTTTGTTTAGTTTACAAAAATGATAACAAGAATTTTATATTATTCGAAGATATTTGATATAGGCCTGTTTAGAATCTGATCTCAATATCACAAATCATAATAGCTTTCTGCCGTGACTAAGCAAAATGTTTTTTTTTTTTAAACATGTTTTTATTGATTTTTCAAAACGAAAGCCATACATTTTCTGACATACAAAGTCATTGATAGCAAATTGTCATTGGTTACAATCTGTCGTCTGGCTCTCCCATAATAAGGTCAATATATATAACAAACTTCTAAGAACTTGAGTGCACTTCCCGGTCCGCTAACTCTGCCCATCACTACCGAGGTTGCCACCCCGTAGGGCAAAGCTTTCAGCTGCAATGTGGTTCTATTGCCATTGGCGACAGGGGCCCTCGTGTCCACACGGGTGAGGTCGGGGGGCAGAGGAAACAGGGGGGGGGGAGACAAGGCGGAGGGTTATGGCACAGTAGATCTTAGCGCTGGTGTCTATTGGTTGAGTATGCAGGCCTTTTGGTGCTGTGGCATGCTTGCATGGGGGGATGGGCTGCTAAGCTATCAGTGTTGGCGAGGCATTGATGATGGATATGTATGCGTCCCCAGGTGTAGTATTGCCTTTCTGCCGGGGTCGGGGCCCGCGGCCTTCCAGGTGGATACAGCTATCTGTGATTCAGGGGGGTCTTTCATCATTTTTGGCTTCTAGCCTAGACACTAACACGCCCCAGGCCTCGCAGCCCGCCTGTCGCAGTCCCCTACGAGCTAAGTTTGTTAATACCTGATGCTCAGCTCGAGCCCAACGTAGCGTAAGAGCAAGCCAGACTTTTAAGTCAGGCGTGTTGCGAGCCTTCCAGTTTGTTGCTATCAATCTTTTGTACATTGCATACGCTAGATCTACAAACCTGTGCAAGTGTTTATTTCTTTTCGTCCTTGTCCTTAATCCGAGTAGACAGGATTTGGGATTCGTGTCCAGGTTGAGCCCCGTGATTTCCGCTAAGGCTGTGACCACCCCTTCCCATTCCCCCCGTAACCGCGGGCACTCCCAGACCATGTGATAGAACTGTGCTGCTGGTGTTTTACATCTGGGACAGGCTGGGTCCGACCCGGGGAACATGCGTTTAATCCTGGCCGGCGCCAGGTATGTCTGATGTAGGTAATTGAACTGTGTATATCGGAATCTGAGGTTTCTTGAGACCTCACGTGTGTGGCACAGAGCTTTTGGCCAATCCGACCCTGAGATCGGAATGGGCAATACGGTGTTCCACCTCTCCCTAGCTTTCTGCAGGTTATCTTCCGGGGGTCTGTTCAGATGTTTATAAAGGTTTGAGACTGCTTTTCCTTGGGGGTCCCAGTTCAGCATGTGATGCAGGGTGACTGAGATATCAGGCTGTACGTCGCCAGATGCCCACGTTTTCCTGATTGCATGGCATATCGCGTGATATGCCAAGAATTGCCCCGGATTGATCTCTGTAAGGGCCTGTATAGCTTCGAAGGTCATTAATTTCCTTTCCTCGAAACAGTCTCCTACTGTACCTATACCCGCATCTAACCAAGTTGTAGGTGAATATGAGCCGGCTTCCACCCATCCGGGGAGCCTATCCAGCAGGAGGAGTGGTGAGTAGGGTAGTTTTTTAACTCCCTTTTGGATATACTTCTTCCAGTATGTGTGTGCCACTATCATCAGCGGGTTTGTGCATGTGCTTTTAGTCTGCTTATCCAACAACCAAACTAGTATGGGAGCGCCTTGGAGTCGGGATTGCAACCATATAGTTTCTGCCGAGCTAGGTCTATGGAGCCAATTTAAGATCCACTGCAGCTGTGCGGCCGCAGAATAGAGCTCAAAGTTTGGGGCGCCCAGTCCACCCATTGCTACCGGATGATGCAGCGTGGTAAGTGCAACCCGCCTTCTACCCTCTCCCCACACCAGTTGTAGCAGGATGGAGTTCAAGCCGACGAAAAAGCTTTTGGGGATAATGATTGGTAGGGCCGCGAAATAGTACAGCAGTCTAGGTAATATCAGCATGTTTGCTATAGCTACTTTACCCAGTGGTGAGAGTGGTAATTTATTCCAGAAGCGTATTGAACTCTTAACAGAGGACACCGCTTTCCCCAGATTTCCATTCCTTAGATCTTCCGCCCTGTGGTATACGTTGATTCCTAGGTATTTAAATGTGTCGAAGCACCATTTTAGGTGGCCTGGTGGGGCACTTTCTTGCCTCGCAGGAGGCCAGATGGTTAGTGGGAATATGCAGGATTTCCCCCAATTAACTATTAGACCAGATACCCTTCCGAACTCAGACAGCAGCGACATCACTGGGGGCAGCGACTCCTCCACTCTGCGTATGTATATCAGGGCATCATGTGCGTATAATGATATGGAGTGGAGAGTGCCGTTCCTTGACACCCCCCATTCTTCTTTTTTGGCCCGGACTCGTGCAACTAGTGGTTCCATCGCTAAGGCAAATAGGAGGGGGGAGAGGGTGCAGCCCTGTCTTGTTCCCCTGTTAATCGGAAAGCTTTCTGATATTACTCCTCCCGTCTTCACCCTAGCCTGTGGGGCAGTATACAGAATGCGTACCCAGTTTGTGAATTTTGGACCGATACCCAGTAACTGCATAGTGGCAAACAGGAAGTCCCATTCTAATGTATCAAACGCTTTTTCTATGTCGAGCGATATCACCACCTCCTCGAGTGCGGTCGGGGGGGTGTCACCCATCACACTGAGCAGCCTCCGAATATTTAGGAAGGTGTTACGTTTCGGGATGAATCCATTCTGGTCACCGTGTACCAGGATATGCATGTAGGGAGCTAGTCTGTTAGCCAGGATTTTGCCAAGTATCTTACAGTCTAGGTTCAACAGTGAGAGAGGTCTGTAAGACCTGACGTCAGTGGGGTCACGCCCCTGCTTTGGAAGGACCACTATCATTGCCTCTCTCATTGAGGGAGGCAGGATACCATTGGTCCCTGCTTCTTC
The DNA here is from genome assembly GCF_031143425.1 of Pleurodeles waltl. Classification (NCBI taxonomy): domain Eukaryota; kingdom Metazoa; phylum Chordata; class Amphibia; order Caudata; family Salamandridae; genus Pleurodeles; species Pleurodeles waltl. The sequence goes on from NC_090437.1 coordinate 179,494,262, forward strand.
GAACGTTTTTAGGAGATGTGTGTTAAGGTGTGACACGAAAGTGGAGTAGTATTCTGACGGCAGGCCATCTGTCCCTGGGGCTTTATTCCTAGGTAGTTGTTCAAGAGCCTTATTGAGTTCCCCTAATGTGATGGGGGCTTCCAGTGTCTCTCTGTCGACATGCATTAGTTGGGGCAGGGGAGAATCTGCTTGAAAGGACTCAAGTTGTTGGATGGTACATGATGTGCTTTTGGTGTATAATTGTGTATAATATTCCCTAAACGCATCATTTATTTTTACCTGCGTGGTAGCTATTGCGCCTGCGCCTGTTCCTATCGCCCCGATCGGAGGGCACCGCTGGTCCTCCCGCAGCAGCCATGCGAGTAGCCTACCAGATCTGTCGCCTTCCGACTGTAGCCTAGCCACGTGGTGTTTGTGATCGTGAAGGCGTAATGTAGCATCAGCCTTTGCATGTTCCGCGCGCGTTTCCTTCAGGGCCGTGTATGGCATTTCATTGCGGGCAACTGCGTTTTCTAGTGCTCTTAGTTTCTGCTCCAGCTTGCTAACCTCTGCATGGAGTGTGCGTCTCACCCCCCATGTAGTGGAAATACAATGTCCACGGATCACCACTTTGTGTGCGTCCCACTCCATTGCTCTTAGTTTTGTGGTGCCAGTGTTTAATTCCCAATACTGTTTCAGCGCTGTTCTCAGTGAGTCTGCAAACGCAGGGTCGTGTAAGGCTTCCGCTTGTAGCCTCCACGTTGGGATAGCCTGGCGCTTCCTGCCCCAGTCCAAAACTATTTTAAGCGGTGAGTGATCTGATAGTGTCTTGGCTAGGTATTCTATTCTACTGGTCCCTGTGCAGATCTCCTGGGTGCCCCACATCAAGTCAATCCTGGTGTGTACCTTATGTGGTGCTGAATAAAATGAATATTCCCTGTGTTGTGGGTGTTTCATGCGCCATATGTCATGAAGGCTCATGTTACTAGCCCATATCGATAATGGGCGGCTGAGGTGTCTGATGACTGTTGAATATGTGGGGGGATTTGACCTGTCCAATGCTGGATCTGGCGTGCAATTGAAGTCACCTCCCCATATGGCGGGTGTTTCGGGGTTCGTTAATAACGCAGGAGTGAGTGTGCTCAGGAACTCAGGCAGTGCGCTATTGGGAGCGTATACCCCTATAATTGACAATTGTTTGCCGTCTAGCTTACCGTCCACTACCACATACCTGCCCTCGTGATCTATCTTGTGTGATGTTTGGATAAAAGGGACATTCCCTGCTATCCATATGAGTACCCCGCTCGCAAAGGTTGAATAGGATGTGCCCACAATCTGACCTCCCCATTTACTGCGTAGATCCTGCAGGTCTGGGTCCCGCAGGTGAGTCTCTTGTAGTATTGCAATATGTGTGCCATGGCGTTTGAGTCGTGCGTGCACCCTGGACCTTTTACCCGGAGTCCCCAGTCCCCTGATGTTCCAAGTGACTATGTCATATTTGTATGTGCTATGGATTGTGGATTGGGCCATATTCAATTTGTGAGTGCATGTCTTGCTCCCCGTATTCCGGGAAGGCCCATTGGGTCTCCTCCGCCTCCGTCGCCCCCGCGTGCGGGCCCCTCACCTCCGGGCGCTTATCCAGTGTTGTGAGCAGACCGGTAGTGCACAAACTAATAGTTACCCTCTTTCCCTCCCCAACTGGATCCCAACCCCAACTGTGAACTTGCAACAGGCTACGCACCCATTTTAGGTGCGTGCTAAGGTGTATCCGTATGGATAACTGCGGGGGAGCAATAATGCTATCCGGATGCGGCTCATTTTAAGGGCTCGCATCCTTCTGCAGACACGGTCCGCAATTGGCTTGGGGCACTCCCAGGGCACAGCCATCCGCCCCCCTGCCCCACGCCGCCTGCAGCGCACAATATGAATAAAGGAGTTATCTCCAGGAGCAAACGTGCAAGGATACATAAGTTCAGGTGATGTGACCACCCACTTCAGGAGGAAGTCGCAAAGTTCAGTTCTGTACTCCGGCCGTGGCGGTTGGTCCCCCTTGGGGGGATAGTTCAGTAGTGTTTGTTCAGAGTGTGTCTGCGGACCTGGGGGTGAGCTCCGGGCCCCTCAATGCCTCCGTTAATGTAGAGTCCGAGCTGACCGAGTCAGATTCCGAGCCTTCCACTGGCTGGGTCCTGAGCGTCTCAAAGGAATTCTGAGTTAGTAGGGGGGTTTCTTTAATGGCTCTGGCTCTCTTCTCTGCAGCCTGTTCCACCGTGGGTTGACCTCTGGCGTGCCTTTTGGATCATTTCCTAGGTTTCGTCGTTGACCAGTTCTTGTCGGTACCAGCTGCCTCGCGGGGTTGGGAGATGCCTTTGGCATGCATCCACGTCCAGGCATCTTCCGGTGAGGTGAACACATGAATGCGCTCATCTGTTGTTACACGTAATTTAGCGGGGAACATTAATGCGTATTTTATGTCATACTCCCGGAGGCGTTGTTTTACTTGGGTGAAGGAGTTGCGTTGCCTTTGCACTTCCTGAGTGAAGTCTGGATAAGCGTAAACAGTCGAGTCCTCATACCTGTATGGGCCTTTGCTGCGGAACTGTTGGAGTATCGTATCCCGGTCCCTGAAGTTTAAAAACCTGGCTATCAGCGGTCTCTGAGGTTGGCCCGGTGCCGGGGGGCGTCCGGGGGTTCTATATGCTCTTTCCACTGAGAAGAATTTGGATGGGGTTCCATTCAGGACCTCTTTAATTAGCCAGTGTTCCAGCAGGAGCTCTGAGTGATTTTTCAGGAAAACCAAGAAAACGTATGTTGTTGCGACGGGATCTGCCCTCCGCCTCCTCTGCTCTTCTCAGCAGTGACTTTACTTCTGCATCTAGACGGAGAATTTGTTTTTGGTTATCCGCTACCGTGGGGGCCAGTTCACTTAGCACCGCCTCCGTTGTCTTCACTTTATCAGATAGTTTGCCATGGTCTACTCTGAGGATGTTCAGGTCTTGCGATACCGTGTCTATCCTGGTCTCCAGTGAGGTTTTAGTGTCCATGATTGCTTGTAGTATTTTCTCGAATTGCGAGGAATGTGACATGAGCGTGGACTCCAACGACTGCAGAGAGGGCGTATGCTGTTGATCTCCGGGTGCCTGACCTAGCGTGTTCCGATCCTGGTTTTTAGCTGATTTGAGTCTTCCGGCCATTTTGACTTATCTGTTGCGGCCTGATTCCACCTAGAATCACGCGCTCACCTACTTTCTCTGGGCCCTGCAAGCTAGGAGGGCCTATATGTCCCCACGGGGCCACGTCAGTGCAGATTCCAGTTTATGAGGTTTTGGCCCTGCTGGTGGTTCTCTTAATGAGATCTTATTCAGGCGGTCTAGTACCTCCCGTCGCTGGGTCCACGTGCGTGCCCCGTGCCCCCGGTCAGCAGCCAGCTCCAGGCTCTAGGTCCTCTTTCGGTGTGAAGTAGAGGAGTGGTTTTCCCAGGTGTGTTCACTTAGTGTGTTACGGGCTCGCACGGTTCTTTAGGCACTGTTCCACCCTGTGGTGCAGGTCGGCGCCATTTAACCGAGGATATGGCTTAGCTTGATCCTGGTCGACCCTGCACAAACCACGTCTGTGGTGGCTTCGATATCCAGCTGCAGGTCCAGAGACGATTCCCGGGACGGGCGCTCCACGCCATCAGCTATGAGATAGGGAGGCACCCCCAGTGGCCCACGACAGGATTCGTCTCCCGTCCTTCATCCCCCCTCGCGGGCAGGAGGGGGTAGTCAATGCAAGGCGAAGGCAGTGACTCCCAGTTCCCTTCGCAGCGGTCCCCGCAGATGCCGTACGTCCGTCTCGCCGTCAGGACCTCCAAATCTGGCCCTGAACCCCACCCCAAGGGGAGACGGCGCCAGCGGCCTCCAGGAGAGGGCGCGTCTGCTGTGGCCGAGCTCACAGCCGCCCGACAGGGCCCGTGACCACCCGTAGCAGCTGGGGAGTCCAGGGAGCGGGTCCCGACCCGCTCGTGTAACAAATTCGCCCCTGGCCTGTAGTTGTGGTCCCACAGGGCCTATTGCGGAGGGGGAGGCGCGTCTCTCTGCTCGTCTCCAGCCGCTGCGGGGACATCCACCTGGGGTCCCTGCAGTCCTCGCCGTTAAACCGCCGCTGCTCCTTGGAGCTCCCCCACGCCTGGTTGGGGGGGAGGGGAAACTCCGGCGGCCGATAGGCGGACGAGGAGGGGGGGGGCTCCCAGGGTGGAATTGAAGCAAAATATGGGCTTATCGCCCTCGCGAGATGGGCCGCTCCCGCTTCCGCGCACCCACCTCTCTTCCAGTCCTTAAGGCCGCATCCAGCCCGACACAGCCGGCAAAATGGCGGCCGCAGCTCCCGGCTCCGATCCGCTCCGCGGCAGCCCCTCTGCCCGGCCGCTCGATCGCGCCCGGAGCCGTCAGCGAGGGAAGAGCGGTCCCAGCAGCGGATCCCGCCACAGGGCTGCGACAGCGGCGCCCCAGGAGCTCCCCGCAAATATTTACGTGGCGAGCCCGAGAGGAGCTCTTAATCAAGCGTCCTTCCCGGTCGCCATCTTGGCTCCTCCCCCACTAAGCAAAATGTTTTATGCAGGAATTCAACAGAAACATTAAAGTAAATGTGTGTGTAAGACAACACTGCTGATCAATTATCATGGACTATTGACCAGTCCACATCCATTGTTTTCATCCACCATGAGCCTAGCTGTCTTCTCTAAAGTGTCAAAATCCATTAGTCTCTGTATTGCTGACATTCATTAGTTCTGGGCCCACTGCAAATAACTGGACTCTTTTAGTACTCAACACTAGCTGCTGGTGCCTTTTAAGGTACAGCTTTCAGGATTCACTTAGCTTGGCTCAATTTGACACTTAAGAGTCTGGTGGCCTGGTTAAATTTGAATCCAAATTTATTTACAAACATGAGGAAATTACGAAATAGTTTTTTTCTGTGAAAAAACACGTAGGGGCAAAATTATTATTTTTCACGCAAAACAATGCAGCAATCAACATGGATGCGCAGCATTGTATGAAAAGGAGAGAGCAGGACAGTATCATATGTACAAAGATATGGCAATGCTGCTTCCTTCACTAGGGCTGGTGCACTTTCAGTCTACCTTGTGCCTTACATGTATCACAGTGCAAAGGGACACTCATGAGTCTAGCTTATGTTTTATACTGGAAGGGTGCCCCTTGCAGGTCAAAGGACTTTGCTTAGACTAACGTAAAACCTTTTCCCATTTAGTATGTGTGCAGCAAAGTGCAGCATACATTCAAAGTGGTAAATGTTTAGGAAATTAAAACATTTCTCCTTGTTTGTGCCTTCTTCAATGAGCTGTACTTTTTGGTGTAAATCTATGTCTACAAATATTATAAGATACGGCTTTGCATCAAAAACCATGGGTGGTTGCGCAGGAATGTTCATTGACCTCCCATGGGGCGTCCCATGAGGTAAAGTAGTACCAAGCAGTGCAAAGTGCTACTGTGTGCAGTTTAGGGCTACTTTCCAGTGCAAAAAAAAGTTTTGCACACGAAAATAGATCTCAAATGTATGTATGTTTATATATTTGTATAATGCAGACCTAGCCAAAAAGTCAGTGGAGCACTGTACAGGGTCAAAGACAAGCATAAAGTCAGCACATGATAGGAGAGATGTCAGGTTTGTAGACTGAAAATTCATCACGATTTAGTGTTCTTTAAAGATCTGTGTCTTCAACCCTTTGCTACATTAGAACAGCGTTGGGGCGGTCAACACATTGCGCTGGTTTATGTCACTTTTGGTGACTTTGCACCTACTCCAAGTGTTGATACATTTAGTCCATGGTGTAGAAAATGTGTGACTTGTGATATACTGCATTGCTACTTCTTCGTTTTCCCTCTGACTATGCAGGTTTGAGACACCAATAAGCCTGTAACATCACTACCAGTCCAAACCCCACACAAACCCTTCTTAGAAAGTGGCTGTCACCATGCTTATGGTGCCACTTCCCCCTTGCTGAATTCAGAGCGTCTACCTTCGCGAGGCACACTCTAGTTTCACTCAGAATCCCTGCCACACTCCCCAGGCCCAACTAACCTTCCACTGCAATATAACAAATCCTGCAATCTTGTACCTCCAGTGATGAAATTGGACAGTTTAGTGCAACAAACATAAATTAACCACTCTCTGATAAGAATATCGGATGAATTCCAGTAATTACCCTATTTGAAAATTCCTGTTTAATATCACTGTCATCTTCATTCCATACACTAAGCACACAAGTTAATTTTTAAAGGCAGCACAAGACTCGGTGCATTTCGGTGGTCTCAATTTGCTCCTTCTTCAGGAGTACATTCCCTTATAAAGGTTCACTTGTAGAGCCGAATGGCAAACGAGTTATTTTATCTCATTTATTAAATACAATTATTATTTACAACAATTACTTGCTTATTCCATACCTACGTACAACAAAGTAGTTCGTTGTAAAAGTCATGTCAACAATAGTTACACATGTAGAATAATACAACTTGTAAAGAGTCTACTAAAAATAGATCACATTCTCACTGTTGCAGTTTCGCCGGGCATGGTCTGCAAACTAGGGTCAAAGGAAGCTTCAGCCAAGGAGAACATTATTGTGTGAGCATCTATTTATGAATTTGGGATTCATCCACAAATGTGCTGGCCATCGATGGGCGGCACTTCATCTATGCTAGTATGAAAACCTTAGCTCTGCACCCCTATGTGTGCGCTGTGTCATCTTCACATGTATTTGTGACTTTACAGTTCAGCAAGGCTGAATGGCCGGCTGGACATCAGGTATTTTCCCAGGAGGCTGGAAGGTGTGGGGCTGGTATTGTGTACTGGGACCCGTTTTTCTTACTGGGGGCCGATTTTGCAGCAGAGCTACAGTATTGGCCCACTACCCTTCCAGCCTCCTGGAGAAACTGGGTTTTAAAAATTGTTAAATGTTTAAAAAACACCTGCTGCTAAGTTCCTTGTATATCCCACAGTTTTCAGGCAACAATAAAAGTGTCAAGATATATGTGGTGATTGATGTTCCTGCTGGAGAGCATCAAAGTTTTGTTTAGTGGCAGTTTTGACTCATCTAAAGTAGGGGCAAAGGCTTAATATATCTCCTCCAAATTATGTGTTCCATGGAGGTCACAGAACTGTATTTTATGTGCAAAGCTCAGTGAGTTACTGCTTTTGTCACAGAAATCCTCATGTTGTTTGCAGTTCATAATTTACAATCGTAATATAGTACAGTGAGCTATGAACTGCCATCAAATAGCTGCATCCAACCCGCATCGTACAGGTTAGAAAGATATGTTTTTCCCAGTCTTTCATTATCCTAATGTTTCTAAAAAGGGTTTGTTTAGGGAGAAATAAATTCTTACTGCTAAAGCCTACTCCAACCACTGTAGTACTTTTTTAATCCTGAGTTTATGCTTCTCCAGACCAAGCGCTCTTAAAAAGTGCATACCACTCTAAATGACGTGTGATTCCTACAACTTATAGTTCCTCTTTGTCTTATGTGTCATTTTCTATACACTGATTTACATATGCATGATTCATTGGATCTGTATGTGTGTGTGTGATGTACACTGCTCCTACACGCTGCACTGGTATGAGAGGTACGATAAAACCACTGAAATACACATGAGAGGGGGTTATGGAGAGATGAGGGGCCCTGTTGGAGGGTGATAGTGAGGAAATCATTGAGGGGCCCCAACAAAGGTTGTCACACTGTCAGCCGGCAGAGCTAAAGCCAGCCCTGAACCTCTCTCAGCGAGAAGCCCCTGCCCGCAAACTGTTGCAATGAGACTGTGTCTTCCAGATCAGACCTCGAGGGCTCTGGGGGCAATAAATGGCCAGCGTGAAGGTCTAAATTGCATTTTCAGGCTTTCCTGTATTAATTACCTAACAATTCCATAATGGAGGAATATATGAATTGTAAATTACAGCAATCCAAATTGTTTTGTGATTAGAGGATACCATGATTAACAAACATAGGGCCAGATGTAGGAAACACTTTGCGAGTAGCAAACGGCAAAATCAGCCGTTTGCGACTCGCAAATGCGTGTTTCCTATGCAGAAATGCATTTTGCGAGTCGTTACCGACTCGCAAAATGCATTTCCGAATCACAAATAGGAAGGGGTGTTCCCTTCCTATTTGCGAGTCGCAGTGGCATGCAACTTGGAGTCGCAGTTACCATCCACTTCAAGTGGATGGTAACCCACTCGCAAATTGGAAGGGGTCCCCATGGGACCCCTTCCAGTTTGAGACTGGACCCCAAAACATTTTTTCAGGGCAGGGAGTGGTCCAAGGGACCACTCCCTGCCCTGAAAAAAACGAAACAAAAGGTTTCGGATTTATTTGAAATGCAGCTCGTTTTCCCTTAGGGAAAACGGGCTACATTTCAAAAAAAAAAAACTGCTTTATTTAAAAGCAGGTCGCTAACATGGAGGTCTGCTGACGTCAGCAGGCCTCCATGTTAGCGAGTGCCTATACTCGCAATGGGGCCGCAATTTGCGACCCACCTCATGAATATTCATGAGGTGGGTCATTGCGACCCCATTGCGAGTTGCAGTCGGTGTCTGAGACACCGTACTGCATAGCAATTTGCGACTTGCAAATTGCGAGTTGCAGGGACTCGCAATTTGCAAGTCGCAAATTGCTTTTTTGCTACATCTGGCCCATAGTCTTCCTTTTTGATACATCAATACCGAAATTGCTTTTCACCGTGCCTACATTGTCTCTTTATGCACAATGATAGTGTGACGCATTGAAAGGGAGTCTTAACTGCACTTTGATGTTTTATATGCCTATTTAGACATATAACCCACACATGTGAACAAAGGCCTAATTATAATTGGGTAAGTGGTTGAGGATGGTGTTGCACTGTAAAGTCATCGTTTACTATGCTTTAAAAGCTCATACAATTGAATTTATAATGAAAACTATGTTGTGTAATGCACCACTTTTGCCATTGTTTCCCACATTTTCTTGGGGAGAGAACCGTCCAAAACCCTCTTGTAGTGGTCAGGCTTAAATGGTGGTGTACTGTCAAACATGAACATAAATCGCATGGCAGTTACGTGAAAAAGATCAGAGACCTCCAAAAGGCCTTGTTGTTATGGGATTCTGTTTTCTTATGCAAATTAAGGTTGTTGTTTTGCTTGTTTAGTGATCGATTCCCACAGTTGTTTCTCCTATTTCAGGCGTTTCTTTCAACATACTTTTCTGCAGTTTTTCCAGGAGAATTGTGCACTAAGAAAAAATCTAGAAGTTATGGTTTTCTGACAACTGTCTGAAGGGAGTTTTTTCAGGAGTTCCCAGACCAATCAGGGATACGGGGATTATATTGTGATATCAGAGCCTTTTAACATTCCTATTCAGCCCAAAACTAAGCACCAAAGACACACCTTTAACACTTGTCCCTCAGAGAAGTGAATTAGAGGAGTCCAAGGCTTACTCAGGGAGGTGGGGGTGAGGCAAAGACTCCAAACTGAATAATCCATCCAGTAAAGGTGATTAAATCAATTTCTAGCCAGTACTTATCATTTAATAAGAACATTAGTATTCACGCATAACACAATACTCTATATTTCTGTTATAGTCTTAGCAATTATTGGGGAAACGGATTAGACTGTACCTGTGGGACAGATGTCACAAAGCTGTGCTTAGTGCACAAAGTCGACAACAGTATCTGGGACTTTTCCTGGGTGGGTTTCTAGGACAAAGGATGTCTGTAGCAATGTCGATGAGGTCTGGGCTAGTACTTGTAAATTCTTACACCACAGTAGTGTGGGTTATTCCCTCACCCATGCAGTATATTCCCTGGTTGTACAGTACCTTCTTGTCATTGGTTAATTTGTAAAAGAATTAGTGCTGGTGCCCAAAGCTCCTCTCAGAAGACGGCAGTTGGCGCTATTAAATATTGGTGAACCAAATATCAAAAATGCATAGTGTTGAATTCATTTTAGGCTTCTTTAATCCAAGTCCGGACACTGCCTGCCCTTTTATCTTACCTTTTTAAGTCCCTGCTTTCTCTCTTTGTGACGGTTTTGTGTCTTTCTCTTCTGCCTCCTTTCCGGTTTGTGTGTTTTTCCCTCGCTTCCTCGTCATAAGTATCTGATGAGGAAACATAAGTGCCGTCCACAAAAATGAGTGCCAGTGGGCCCTACTGGCAACCACAGGCTCAAATTAAGCACTGCTTATTACCCATTTCAACTCAGGTAGCGCAGACAGTGCCTTCGATATCCATGGGTTTGTATGGCAGCACTGCTGTTAGTGGGGTGAACCCAGCCTTACCCTACTTAGTGAGGAGGGCACTGTCTTATTCCCAGCCCACCCCTTTGTCACTGCAGTCCACGACTAGTTTACCCGTGATTGCTGGTTTGGGTATTGCAGCAGTGCTAGTACCAGTTGCAGAGGAGGCTGCAACGGGGGTCATTGTACTTGTGGTTCAGCAGTTCTTACAACTTGGGTTCTTCTAAGGGTACAATTACAAAAACCCACCTTCCAAACACTTGAGGAGTCCATCCCTGGTTTTAGCAGTGAGTACTCCAGACTTGGCTTAGGCCCATCCATCAGTGTAGAACTTCTCCCAGCACTCTGGAACACGCTGTGGGGACACCACAAAGCTTCCAGGCCTCACCTTCTTAGAGCATTGCAGGCTCTTCCCTATGTTGCAGTAGATAGCTTGGGTTCCTTCCAACCTTTCTCCTATGTAGCCCCTCCCCTTCTGCTCTGCATCTCCTCTATGGAAGAGCCGCTCACGAGCAGTCGATTAGCTCTCTCCCTTGGGTACAGGCAGCCCCTCCTGGTAGTCTTGGTCAAAGTCCTCAGGATTTTAGTTCCAACCTGGCAAGGGGAGTTGGCAATAATTATGCCACCCCTGGAGAACAGTGAGTTTTTCCAGCCACAACGTGTATGCAGACCCTGGATTTTGGTAGAGAAATCTTTGTACACTGTCTGGACGTTTCTGTCTCTTCTCTATACCAAAGCAGGTGCGTATTCCAACACTCAAATCTGAGACCCATTCTCAGCAGTTCTTGCCTTTTGCTTATTCCACTAAGACTGGTCCAGCCATGGTCTATCTTTAGGTGTAGGCTGGAATTTGGGGTGGAATTAGGAGTCTCCTGTCAAGGAAGACCCAAAACAGGGATGTAAAGGGAAATGAGGCTGTCCCGTTTAACTACATCTCAAACTATGATGGGAATCCCTTCCAGTGAACACTGGGGTGAAAAGGCAGGGCAGAAGAAACTCCCTAGGAGGGGCAATCTGTACCCTTTTCTCTGCACCCCCGAGTCTGACACATTACAAAAGATCTCTGGACTGTCAGAATGAGCCCTGCAATTCCCATTGCTGTCTGAAGCTCGCTCCACCCTTCTAATATAGGTACTACTTCATTTTAATAAAACAAGAGGAATTTCTGTATGGCCACAGCCATCTGTGTTACACCACCTTCTTGCACAACTTAAACACCCAGAAACAATTCATACAATGATTCTTCCATGCCCTACATAAATGTAGTGAAGGACCTGGTTATATTGGATTGGCAAACTAATCTAGGAGATGACAGTAGGTAAAAAGGCTAGGCTTGCCTCGACAGCCTTTTCCTGTGCCATCACCCTCAGTCATCTACAGCCTAGTGAATTGATGGTAGTCATACTCTAGAATGCCAACGCGCAAGTTGTGTCCTTCCAGTCCACACAGTCCCGATCAGGATCAATGCCTTCAGTGCACACGCATGATTGCTGTGGGTGCTGTGTCAGATTCAAAAGTCTACAGAGCCTACTATAAAGAATGCAAGCCAGGGCGCACACTCTCCAGAGCCATGCAGGGAGCCTTTCTCTGTTAAAGCAGACACCTCTCAAATCCTAATTCCAAATGTTGTAGTATTTACTCCACTACTGTAGAAGCCTGATCATTGGATTGTGGGAACCAGTGGGAAAGACCATCTGCATTCCCATTCCTTGTAGTGTGTGATGAAATGCAAGGAGACTGGCCACCAGAGTAACCTGGGATCCTCTCCCATCATATCCACCCCCACTTAAGGGTTGATTGGTTTGGATAATACATTTGTTTCCAAACAAGAAAAGACTGCACCTGTGGAAAGCCCACACTGTGTTAAGTACTCTTTTTTAGTGGCAGCTCACTTCTGCTCCCTATGCAGTAAACTCCTGTTGAGGAAGGGGCCAGATGCTCCTTGCCCTTTCCAGTGAGCTGAGCGAGGATCCGCCCAACTCCCTTGTCAGATGTTTTGTCCTGCACGATGAAGAGTTGGCTGTAGTCAGGAATCTCCAGAATGGGTGCATTGCACAGTGCAGATTTCAGGTTATCGAAAACCTTCTGACACTCATCAGTCCAGATCTCTTTCTGTCTTGTTGTTTGAATGTCATGGCTGTGAAAGAGGCAGCTATGGACTCCTAGTTTGCATATGTTTCCTGTAATATCCAGTGAGGCCAGAAAAGCAATCACCTGAATCTGAGTTATGAGAAGCCCCCATTCCAGTACAGCTTGTACCTTCACTTCTAAATTTCACTCCCCACCTACTGTGCAGGACAAACCACAGAGCATTGCCCAATCTGTCACTCCACAGTGGTCGAATTGGCCCTGTTTCAACTTCACTAACAGCAGCTCTAGGTTATTCACATGGTTCTCCAATTAACTGCTAAATACTGCACTTTCCTACCAGTAGGCTATGCAGAAGTATTCCAGGTCGGACAACACATAAAGGACCAAGTGAATAAAAAATAAGGGCACACTATTTAATTTGGAGGGCATAACCTTAAATTAAACAAGGCCTTCTGGGGTGGAGAATCTCAGGCACCTTATACCCTCCCTCTGGCACATATTTATAATGTGACTTAATGAATAGTACTTGTCATCTTGAAAGTCAGTGTCTAGTAACCAATGCTTTAAAATGTTTTGAAGAAATCTAGATGTCACCCCCCACTACAGTGACCACTTCACTCCATGTCCTCACAGACTCGGTTTCTAGTCCTGAGCTTGTGTGTCTTGGTTTTCTTCCTTTGAACTATCTAGTTAGACTACCGCACCAGCTATCAGTGATTTGTAGCTGAAAAGTTCAGGACTGGAAGCACTATCCTTGACGACATGAAGTGAGGTGGGACTCTTGTCCATTACCACTATGCTCAATTGTGCACATCCAATACTGTGAACAGACCACTCCATCATTACCTACATGACAGTTGTGTAGAATGTTGCATTCCTTGCCTGGGGGTGTCATCAAGGGCAGTTTGACCATTGTCTCAGTAGGTTTAATGCAGGGTGGGCCCTTCTGTATTAAAGACCAAGAGACTGCTCCCCTGCTGCTTCAGGGATGTTCCACCAATCCCACAGGACCACTTCACTGTAAGAGTTTACATTCTCCTTTTGTTAGCATCTCCAAAGGAGAAAGTTCTAAGTCTGATTCACAGCATGTAAGACTGCTCGAGGTACATTCAGCTCGAGTTGCTCAAGGATTGTCAGTCCATTCCTGAGCAAAATGAAGGTTTTAAAATATGTTGCCTATTTAATTGCGACAAGCTGGCACCCCACCCTATTCTCTCAACTTTGAGAATTTAGGGCCAGATGTACTAAGTATTTTCATTGTTGCAAATGCGCAGATTCAGGGTCTGGCTCAACTAAAATGCTTTTTTTTATTTACTGATCCCATTTTAAGAGTCACAAATGTTTTTGGGATTTCTAACATGGGATTCCGAATGAATACCCATTCAGTCTCTGGATTTGTTTGCATTCCTTCCAAATACCAAATCAGTGTTAAATGTCTCAATGTTTTCTGACCGAAATCTGGATGTAAAACATTGTTTGTTTTTTTAACAACCACCTTAAGGGAGGTGGTAACCCATTTACAAAAGGCAAGGGTCCCCTTGAAATTCTGTCTCCTTTGTGAATGTAAAAAAAATGTTTAAAAAGAGGAATGTGTCCAGAGAACCACTGCCTCCTCTTAAACAAATTTTAAGGAAGATAAACTTTTCTTTGTACATGCAGTTTGATTTCCTTTAAATAAAACGAGTTGCTGTAAAAAAAATGTTTGCTTTATTAAAAAGGGACCTAATTTTGAACTCAGAGGACGGGTCACTTCGCCACAACGGTGACGGATTTCCCAACCACTGAAATCTAAATCCCATTGGATATAATGGGATTTAAATTTCTGTGGAAGGAATATCCGTGGCGGTTGTGATGGAGTAACCCCTCCACCGAGATCTAAATCAAGCCCAGGGTGTTCTGCTGATCCCAGCAGGTCACCACCCTGTCATGGCCTCCAATTATAGTGACTAGGAATTTGCATCCTGCATCAGTATCACGTGTGAGATAGGTTGGATTTTAAACCACTGTGATTCTGAATCCATTAGTACATAGGTCTGTTCTTAATATTCTTTTCGGGTCGCAAAAGTTTTGGTCACAAATTGCGACCAGTATTTTGCTCCCACGGCATTAAATCTACAAAGCTCTACCAAAAAAATGTGACAGGGTCAACATTAGATAGAGTGGTCACTTCCTGTGTGACATGACATAACATAACATATGAATTTGTTAAACACAAGTTCCACCTGAGGGACATTTTGGAAAAGAATAACATGTTTATTGTTACCCATCTCGTTGGCTGTCATTTTATTGGGCTCACAAGGTAAAAGTTTGAGCGCATATGTCTGGATTCAAACCTGTGACCATGGGGTAGAACTATGAAGACAGGTGCACGAATCTAACTTTCCACAAGCTCATTCAACAACTCTTGCACACACCTTTTTGTCTCGCTGCCCCAAATCACACGCGCTGACCACATAGCTTTGTTCCATGCTTTTTTCTTCAATTTCGCTTTTCTTTCAAGTTGTGTGTTTTTACGGCTTTTGGTACCTGTGTTTCTCGTCTCCTGGCGTTTGTCCAGACCTGACAGGGGAAGACGGAGCCCGCAGTCTCAGTAAGTTTTCGTGTTCGTCAAACCATCGGCGTACCAATGGCGCCGTGGGTTTTGGTGCAACCAAGGCAAATATTCCGCTGTCCACGGGCCGAACAGTAAATATAGCCTTAACTTCGAACCCACAACACCTCTCAACCCCGGTTCACTGCACCTGCTGCACTACTGATCGCTAAGGCCCCTGCGTCAAACAGAAGGCAATCCAGGTCGTAGTGTGCAGCAAATATTGTCACGTCATTCCTAAGAACCGGGATAAGAAAGATGAAGGATAACAATTGCCCAAGAAGGCAAACACGGCGATAAGCCGGGCAGCACCAGAGCCAGGACGTTTGTTTTGATCACGTCATGCCTGTGTACACAAGGAACTGTATCAAGAAACTCGTTATTATGAGACTTAAATGGCTGTTAGATGCTTGTGGCATTTTAAGTCACTCAGATAGAAAAAGGCTTCAATCTGCACGAATGTAGTAGCTGCGCGTGCTTTGATATTTTATGAAATATTTAATGTAACGATGGCTAACGATGGTCCTGTAACGAAAGGGCTGATTACTGCGACCCGTTTTACCCGGGGGATATATGCAGCAGTCCATAAAAATGTCAACACTTCCTCCTAATGACAAGCACACCGCATGTTAGTGGACATGTTCCAGATTAATGATGCATGAGAAGTGTTCCTTGGAGCGGGGAGGATGGCAAACAGATTGCCTTCTAGCCTCATGTTCTCTTCTGTTTATTGACAATTAAGAGACATTTGTTGGTATGCATACCTATTTTAGAATATTGTTGTTCTCTTCAATTTTCAATCTTTCAGTGCTCCTCCGTGGGGTGGAGATTATTTTTAGGCCTCTCTGAATAGTAGCAGACATTTGGGAAGATGATGGCGAATTAGTTTACTGATTTAAAATTGATTCTGGTCAATATTGACAATATCCTTAGTGTATGAGTGCTTTTGGGTGAAGTAAGGAAATGTGCTTGGAGGACTCAGTCCAGCTTTTTAAAATTGATTTTATAGTCCTTTAACACATATTGCAACAGTTGTAAACTATAGTTACCAATTGCACGCCTGCACTTTGTACATTCCATGACAGGTGTCAGAACCCCTTTCAGAGGACCATGGGACAAACAGGAGTTGCTAGGCCCAGCCATTGGGGGCTGAGGACTTTTAATCCTGATGTCCCTGGCTCCGGCCTACTGTGGACCTTGAGCAGCTGGACTAAGCATCCCTTCAACAATTGACTCTCAGTAATAGCGTGAGGCAAGCAGTCCAAGGTGGATGCAAGAGGGTGAACAAAGGCTCACAACTCAAAACACGCACAGCAGCAGCACTAAATGATTGTCCAGCTAAATACTAGCTTTTATGAAAAAAGTAGTATTTTTTTACGACTACTAACACAAAGGGAAATAGGACATCCACAAACAACTTCCACTGTCCCCTGAAGTCAGGGCTGTGGTGTTTATTTAGGCAGTTCCCTGAGGCCCACTCCCTCATTGCTCTAGCGACAGCAGTTATTCCCCATCACTACAGGAAATATTCAAGTGAAGCCTCACTTGTAGTCTGAGTCTCAGGAGTCCCACTCAGACTCAGGCTATCTGGCAAGCAAGCTCCCCCCAGGGCCGACTGGCCCGAAATCAGTCTTACCCACATCTGCAGGATTGGAACAACCGGAGTCTCTGTGTGCACCCCCTTCATGTGCACAGGAGCGGCAGTGGCGGTCTCTGGCAAGTTCTCTGCATGAAGCCCTAGGGGGCTGTGCTCGGAGATCTTCAAGTTCCGCACACATGGTCATGCTGCTGGAGTGACCAGGGGTTCTTCATGGCTCCTCTAAGCTCGGTAAGTTCCTTGGCCCTTCTCATGGTGAATGGGGTGGGGGTGTAGTGCAAAGGTACCAATGCTAGTTCTCGGTCATGTTGTGATCCCCGGGTGGCCTCTCGTATTCAGTGGCAATCCCAACCAGGTCACATTTCATACTTGGTCCTGGTGGCCCTCGCTGGCATACAGGGTCACCATCTCTGCATTGCACATGGGCTCCATCCTGATCAGTTCGGTAGATTTCCTCATTGCAGCCCCTCCTGGCATACGGGGTGAGCAGCTCACCACCACACAAGAGCTACAGCCTTTTCAGCATGGCAGTCTCTTTACATTGGTCCCTCCTGGCATATGAGCTCACCGGCTTTCAACCGTACACGGGTGACGGCCCACCCCATATGGCAGTCTCTTGATGGTGCCTGCTCCTGGCATCTGGGGTTGCTGGCTCCTCACTGCGTATGGACGATGACCCATTTGGCGCAGTGATGATCACGGCTCACTTCACGGTGGACTTCCTCTGGTATATGAGGGTTGCTCTCTTTCCCTGCACAAGGGGCAATGACCAGATTGATGCAGCAGCCTTCTCACCACACCATGCTAAGGGAAGCCACTCAACAGGATTCCACACTGGATCTCTCTCCCTCCAGCACTCTCCTTTTTTTCACGGGTCACAATCATCTTGGCAAGCAGAAGACACTAGTGCTCCAGGGCAGGTGGTCCTAGATTCTCTAGGTGATGTTCCCTCAACCAGCTGGGAGACTAGCAAGACTTGCCCCCAGTCCTAATCACAGGCAGAAGTCTTGCAGAGCTTCTCCTCCGCGCACATCCAGACTGGCTGCTTGACAGCTGACATTTGTTAGGGTCTCTAGCTCCCCATCTTTAAGTCTTTTTCCAGACATCAAAGGTGATTAAGAGTCGGAGTCTTTGAAGCTTATTTTGGGGATCTGTTTCCTTTTGAAGTGCCCACCCCTCTGCCCTTTCTTCCCCCAGAAAGCAGCCTGTCACAGCTGCAGTGACTCCAAAGCTTATAGCCTCACAAAAACTGGCCGTAGGAGTGACTAGACATTTACACCTGAATGCTAGCCACAGTGGTATGTGTAAGAAAAGGACAGTCCAGGGCCTCAGCCCTAAGCTTTGTCATTCTCTTATCAGCCCCATCACTTTCCAGAGATATGCCCAGGTCCCTTCCTTCTGATCTCTCTGAATCAAAGAGCACCCTTTGAAGTGTACATGGGGAGGTCTCTCTCTCCCTCTCTCCAGTGTGTCCCACCCAACGTACAGAAATGCATCAATACACAAATCTGTCTCGGGGGGATTCCTCTACACCCTCTTGTTTCACCATGCAACCCGGGATCTCTCAAAATGTAACTCAGAGTGAGCTATGTACTGCCCCATTCATAGGCACACATACACCGAGCACATGTATACAGCATGCAAGCACTGCACTGCATACTTCATGTACCACTCAGAGGCACACTTACATCCAGCACATGCATATACCACACACACACTGCATAGCACTACATCCTTCATGTATTGTACCACTCACAGGGATGCATATACCCAGAACATGCTTATAACATACACACACTGCACAGTACTGCATTAACCCTATAAAGTACCATTCTCTGGCATACATACATCTGGCACATGTACACCACACATACATTGCTGGCAGCAATACATACCAAACCAATGTAGGACAACTTTAAATGAGTGAGCCAGTAGGCATAATTCCAATGACACACAGGTAAAAGGTTATACTGATAGGATGCACTGTCCTTGTTTGTGCCATGGCACACCTTTAAACAGGAGCACTGGACGCAAAAGGGGCAGTGCGCCCTATTATGATGCGCTGCCTGCACAGCAGCTATGAATTTGTGTTGCACTGGGGGGGGCAGGGAATTCAGTGAAATACAGAGCGGCTGCTCCAAAGCCATTCTGTGTTTCACTTGCAGGTGGCAACCTGCACTTTAAAGAGGGGCTAGAGATCCCTCTGCAGGCGGGTGCAGTAAGTTACTGCACATGTCTGCAGTAGACTGTCTGGGGGGGTCCTGTGACCCCAGTTCTCCTTCACAGAGGACTGTCCTCAGGGGGGCACACTGATACTCTACCACCTTTTGTGGTGCACTGTCAGTGCGCTTCCTATGTGCATGTTTGCCTCATCGCTTGGGTCCATTATATGGTGCGGGTGCAGAGTCAGAGTGATTCCCTCATTTGCAACGCCCACTAAAGCTAGGTCTGGTGCTACATGTGCGCCAGCACTATCAGTGTTACAGGAGAGGTTGCACAAACATCTATGGTCCTTTCTATTGGTCCCTAGGGGCGCTCAAACAGGGTGCACACACCTGTTTCGCCCCCGGGGCACTAATTGTAATTTGACCCCCGGTACATTAAAGCTTTGTTATTTTACATTTTTTGTCTCCATCAATATACATGTGCACTGTTTGATTTTTTTGACATTTTTACTTAACTTAGCTGCCCTCCTTCTATCTCACCTCTGTTCCTCTCCCCAGGGCGGTCTAAGACAATGTAGTTGTTCTATGTTTTTATAGTCTGCTTCTCTCTGTTTGATTGTACTGTTTGTCATGGCAAGTAGTACCATGGGGTGTGTGCAAATTTAGTTTTGTGATACACTTCCGGTTCACCATGTGTTGTTATGTTTGATTCTTCATCTTTGACAGTATCTGTTGTTTGAATGTTGCAATTGGACTGATTTTGTTGTTGCAGGCCCTTCGCTTTCAGCGCTATTGCTTATTATGGGCTCCATATCTATTTACACGTCTAGTCTCAGCACATTATCCGGTCCCTCTTTGTCTTTGTGTATTGGAAATATCTCTTCCCAAAGAGTTTTCAAAGAGCATGCTCCTGCTCTCCATATGGTGCTGCCCCTTCTGCTGTAGTCCACCATTTCAGTTCCTTCCTCCATGCTGGTCGTGTGTGGAGAGTTCTACTTCATTGCTAATGCTCTTTTCACTAGTAAAATGTGAGGTCCAGGTACTTAGTGGTAACCTTGGCCTTTTTCACCCCTGGAAAGATCCCTAGTATGCAGCTCTCAACTTGGTCAAGGTCTGTGCATCCTTTTACTGTGGTCAGGTGGGAAAGTATTTCTGCGCAAAAATGTTTCATCATTACTCATTCCCACAGCATAGCCTGAGGTCAGCATGCAGATGACTGCATTTTGGGCATACTAGGAATATGTTTGAGTAGATGGTGCTCAGCTTTTGTGGCGTCAGGTACACCCTAAGATATTAAATTGGATATAGTTAAAGCAGGCATTACGTTATACTTCTTTTTAATTTTTTTTTTTTTTAACCTTCTTTATCTTGTAAGTCCCACCCAATGTCCAATTTTCGTTTATTCTGTAACGCCTGAAGAGAGGTTTCCATGTTTTGTATTGCTCTTTAGAGCAGTGGTTCCCAACCTTTTGACTTCTGTGGACCCCCACTTTATCATTACTGGAACCCGGGGACCCCCATTGAATCATTATTGGAATGTGGGGACCCCTCCAATGAGTCATTACTGAAAGCTGAGGAACTAATGTGTTAAAATCATTTAATTTTCTAAGCAGTCATGGACCCCCTGAGGA
This sequence comes from Pleurodeles waltl, assembly GCF_031143425.1. Classification (NCBI taxonomy): domain Eukaryota; kingdom Metazoa; phylum Chordata; class Amphibia; order Caudata; family Salamandridae; genus Pleurodeles; species Pleurodeles waltl. The sequence goes on from NC_090437.1 coordinate 179,514,567, forward strand.
GGCTTCACTGAACCCCAGGGGTCCCCGGTCCAAAGGTTGGGAACCACTGCTTTAGAGCACTTGTTAATCTTCTCCTATTCTCCATAGTGTTCACTGCTTGAACCACTGTATGTGTCTGGAGTTCTGTTTGCCCAGAATCCCATTACTGTTGGGTTGCATGTTGTATTTTCCCATAAAGAAGGAAGGTGACTGTTTTCAGACCACACTTCTCTACTAGGGATTAGAAGCTGTAAAGAGAGTGGTCCACGTAGAGGTCTCCAATGGTGCTAATACCTACTGCTTACCAAGCTATCAGTTATCTTGCAATGAGGACACCTCCTTTTGTGGTCATTCCCTTTAAATTTAGTGCAGGCGTGCATGGGAGAGTTGGTCTTATGTCGGTAATGGCCTGCTTAGGGCACCCCAGTACAGTGTTAACCAACAATGGTAGTTGTTTGTGAGCCCAGGTTATGGCAAATAGAGCTGCAATTGGCTCGTCATTTTGAAATTGTGCCCTAGTATAACCAGTTTCTATTAAATGAAAGTCTGTTAACCAGTGTGTTGCCCATTGCATTTGAGCTGCCAGGTAGTAACCCTGGAAATGTGGTGCACCCAAACCACCTCTCACTGTGGGGATTTTCATTTAGGTTAAGGCCATTCTTCGACGCATGATTTCCCAAAATGAAGTTACCAAGTTGGGCGTTAAGCTCAGAAACGTTTTTGCAGTATTAGGAGGGACAGGTTAGCAAAGCAGTATAGGGATCACTTTGGCAATCGCAACGAGGCCCATTACTGAGAGTGCCAATGTCATCCAGAAGTCAATTTAAGAAGAAAGTGAGCACATCTCTCTTTTCGAATTACCTTCTAGCAACACCTTTTTTGAGTGGTACATGCTTATTCCTAATTATTTAAAGGTGTAGGGTCCCTACTAGAGTGTTTCACCTCCCAAGGCAACCTTTCTTGGTCGTGCTAATTTTTGAAGGGGAATACATAGGTATTACCCCAGTTGACAGTGCAGCAGGACTTGAGCCGTCCCTACTATCTGGACAGACCCCACTAGTGCCTTCATACTGTCCCTTACCTCACCCCCACCTCCACATTTCATGGTACAGAGGCCCATCTCGCTGAACATTCTGCGGCACAAAATAAATCCGGCGCAGCGCTCCTGTGGCTCCATGGGTTCACTACACATCTGTCAAGTCAAGAGAAGTAAATAATCTTCAGTTGCATTGCATTGTTACCTCAGTGGAGTTTCAGTGCTACGCAAATGATAACATCAACAAGAATGGGGTTTAGTCCTTATATGACCTGAAAATCGGGGTTGGACCTTTTGGAAGCCAAAACACAAAATAAATATCCCTCTTGAGCATTGAGTAAGTCTACTCATTATCCTTTTATATATCTGTTTGGTTGCTGATAAATATAAGTAAAGTTGATTAAATATATTCGCTCCATTGTAGAAATGAAATGTATTATTTTCAGTGTGGACACGTAAGTAGAATGAGGCCAAGAGGAGTATGTATATTGTGTTTGGGTTTCCGAATGATCCCAACATATTTCTGTTGCACTTTTGAAGCGTGTGCATGGTGCTGTTCCTAACCTATGTCCTTAACTTGCCCTGCCTGAATTTGACTTCCTGTGTCAGCCTTTGACTTCCTTAGGAGTTTTAACAATTCATGAACTCCAGCGATCAATCAGACTGGACCTTCAGTTACAGAAACTGGTATAATACTGGCACTCCTCATTTCACGAAGGATTTACCTAGCCTTTTAAGGGTGACGGTGCGCTGTGCGGTAGACAGTGTGCATGACAATGATTGGCATAGTGTGTTAGAGGACAGGAGGAGGGCTGAATACACTATTAGGATGAAATTACACCAGGAACCGTGGCAGACACAAGCACGTACAAAATTATGAGGATTGCCTTAACTGGATAATATACCTAGATATTTGGGCCATGATAAGTCCTATAACCATCACATATACATTGCTGGTGCAACAGTAAAGACTAATTTTGCTTCATATGACCTACAATAACTGACAGGAAGTGCACACTTAAATATAAGTTTGTTATGATTAAAATAAAGTATCGAATTTGAGAAAGCAAATTAACTTGTGAAACATCGGTGGGGGGCTAGGATTATTTCCGTTATGGGATCGTTGGTGAAATTGAAAATATAAGATTTTTCCCATTAGAATAAAGTTGTTAATAAAAAAAATACTTTTGTACAAGAAATAAGCTGGCTTTGTACTGTTTGATTACATCACTACACTGATGCAGCATATTGGGGTTTGGTGCCAATTATTCCAGGAAGCAGACAGCAATGGGCATGTACTTGCCCATATCCTAAGGTAGACATATGTATAAACTTAGCTCAGTCACTGGATAAATATGTGCAGAGTATTTGTTTTTAACAAAAAGTAAATTAATTGGTCAGAATCAGTAATTGGCACTTAAGCTCTGATCTGAAAATTGGTAGTGGGTAAGTCCTATATCCTTAAGGAGCACACTTCAAATATGGTCTTACATTGTTTGTCAAGGGATCTACTGATAATTCTGTTATACGTCTGGTGATAACATGATCTCTTTGGATTTAGCAAAAGATTCCAAACTATTGCATGTGATTCCAAGGAAGGAACCATAGATAATACACTCAATGTATTCCAGTTGAATAACTGTCTTAAGGACTTTAACATTTTGTGTTGTAAATGAACACATCCCCTCTAATGCCTCGATTATGACTGCCTCCTTAGCTGAAAGAAACTGTGAAAGCTCCTGTTTGCCTCCGTTTTGGAATTATGAGTTTGTCAGATGTCACCACCCTTGGCATTGTTATTTATCAGGTGTTAAGGGGAATAACTGCACATATTGCAGGACTAGTAAATGGCGCTGATAAGCCTGGGCAAACCTAACAATATTCACCCAACGCATTCGCTTGTGTGTCTTATTCAATTAACCTCGTAATAAATTATACGTTTGAAGTGCAACATTTTGAGTAGATCGAGTCAGAAAATGTTTATGCCATATGTTGTGGGAGGCTCTCCTCATCTTACAGCCTCAGATTGCTGTCAGGTGTGGGTGGCCCTATTATCTGTTGCTGGCCACTGAAGACTGGCAATGTACAGATAGCTCGGAGTTCAAAGTGTTTCTGTACGAATAGAAAACGAATGTTTAAAAAACCAACCATCGTTTTGAAGGAAAAAAATCATGGAATCTCCAGGTAAGAAGTGTAAAAAAGATAAATATGGTTAACTATGTTTGACTAGTAAATATCAACAAAAAATAATACACTACAGTATTTTAGAAGAAAAAAAATCAGAAACAATGTGTCAGAGAAAAGTATTTAGCTCATCCCTCATCCTGGCTTGTACAATCCCTCTACATACATTTTATAACCAACAGAAGATATTGGGCCTCGTTGTGTTTGCTGGAAAGCAGCGGCATGTTATCTGCCTAACGCAAATGATCAAATCTGATTATGAACGGACTTGTACACAGGTCTCTAGTATTGATTGAAGGTGAAAGGTAGCAGCGCATTGGTTCAAATTTCGACTATAAATACCTCGCATATTCTTATATCCTGTGTTTTCCGTGGAGATTTTCCATTCTGTCCCATTCCCTTACTAAGCACTATGTTTTAATACTGTTTTTTTCAAAAACATCCAACTCAGTTCTGCCGTGCAAAGAAGAAACATACCTTTGAACAAATCAATATTTCTTTGACCTATTATCTCTGTTAATAATTTACCCTTGGTGTAAAGAAAATGATTCACTTGCTTAAATCGCCAACATACATCATTATTAAGGTTGATTTGCGCATGCGCTGTGGGCCGATGATTGACCGCGGAAGAGCTGTCCAGTGGGCCCCCTGCAGAGTGTAGCGAAGGACCCCTGAGACTCCCGTACTTTACAGACTGTATGGTATCCCCATAAAAGGCAGAAGGGGGCTATCTTTTTGTTATGTTATTCCTTTTATAAGCTGAGAGGGTGAAAGCTGTATTTGTTGACCTTGATTGTAAACCAACCCCTGTGGACATGGATGGACTGTGAGAGATACTGTTGGAGATATTGATGATGATGCTGCAGATGGCCGTGGAGTTTGTTGGGAACAACATGTCACCTTGGTGATTTTCGGTGCAGGGGGAGCATTGGAAAGAGTTGTATGTCATGCACAACAATATTGAGCTGCTGAAATATGTCACCTTTGTTACTTCCGGTGTAGAGGGAGCATCTTAAAATAGTTGCCTCTCAGGCACAACAATATTGTGGTACTAAAATATCGTAGTCTAAATACCGGCTGCCAAAACATTGTGAAGTTAATATATATATATATATATATATATATATATATATATATATATATATATATATATATATATATATATATATATATATATATATATATATATATATATATATATGCATATCTATATATACATATATATATATATATAGATACATAGATATACTATTCTCAGCTGCATATCTACATGCCTGGATTTGGAGTTAAATAATGCAAATCTATACTCACTCATGAATTCTTAGTTTCACAATATTTTGGTGGTCAATATTCTGGGCCGCTATTTCGCTAGAACAATGTATGAAACTCAATATTGATTTAGAGTGCCCTGAAAAGAATACTTGAAACAGAGTTGCTCACAGAACGTCCAAGTCATCAAAGTAGTCCTGAAGTGAACATGGCTGATCGGTTACGCAACTTTCCCATGGAAAGAGTTCCATTGGCTGACCTTCAGGACCCAAAGGCTACACATCCATGGCTTCTGAAAGTATGGTAGCACCAAGGGACTGATGGAGAAACACACATTGGAACAATCAATAGCTTGGCTTGCATTTTTAGGGCCTTATTTAATAGAAGTGGCGCTACTTTTCTTGTGCCCATTAGCACCCCCCCAACGCCACCATGTGTGCGCTGTATTTAAGATACGGCGCACCATGGCGGTAGTTAGGGGAACTAGCATCAAAATATTTTATGCTACTACGGAGCTTTGCAGGATTAGAGTCAAAATGTTTGCAGATAGTCTGGAGCTTTGCATGATTAGCGTAAAAAATGTTGACACTAATCCTGCAAAACCCATTGATGCCCACTGTAAACAATCCTGTGCCACCTTTTAAAGCCTGCTCTAATATGGCGTTAAAAGTGCTGAAAAAAATGACGGCATTTCTTTGTGCTGATTTTTCAGCTCCACCAACTGGAGAACGCCCCTTGTGAATACATTATGCCCGGTGCAGGCATAATGTAGTGGAAAGGGTTACAAAGTGCCACAATGCATGCATTGTGCCACTTCATAAATTTGGCACTGCGATTTTGGCCTCATTCGGCCAAATTAGCAAAATGATGCTAATGTGGCACAAGGAGGAGCTAGGGGCTCTTATATCGGCCCCTTAGTTTTGGCTAAAACATTAAAAAAGCCTGCTGTGGTGAAAATAAGCAAAAAACATGATTTCTGTATATAGTGCATCTCTGCAATAAAGACTTTTGTGTTTAATTGTTTTTCAGACGTTTGAAATGTAAAATAGTTTCCCTCACACTGCAATGCAAGCAAGCCATAGGAGGTGGAATGATACACCCAGCACCCAATTGCATGGTGTAAAGGAGAAATATTTCTCTAGATGGAGCCACAGCTCAATCTATGTGTATGTTCAAGAATCAGTAACTATAGATCTAGCAACCAGCTGCTCCGTCTTGCCAGACCTAAACAGTAGGCCAATTTCTATAAAATGGCTTATCTATGATGCAAAGAGGTTAAAAATGTGCCAGTGTTCCTGCTAACAGCCACTGTAGAATTTTCAAATGGTGTGTATTAATGTCAGTGGGATCTATTGGAAGTGAATAAATTGAAGTAATAACTAATAGAACATAGGAATGTTGACAGCTCTGCGAAGAAAATGGAGCAGCAGCAGGATATAACCATGGTAGAGGGCTGCTGCTGTCAACTTTTCAATGTCCCAATCTACAGCTGCTGACTTTCCCTCTCCTTTGGCTCTCCGGCACAGTGGATTGCACGGGGGAATAATGGAGGCAGGGGCTGTGCAGAAGGGAAGGCAGCAAGCTTTCCCCATTCCCTCCTCCCATGGTTCACAGTGTCACTGGAGCTTCGGAAGGAGAGATGGGGAAGGGAATTCTCCTCAACTAGTGCATCCCCCTTAGCTCTATGAAGGCAAGCAATGTGGCCGAGCCGAGGGAGATTCAAGGGTTAAGTTCATCCTCCTTTCACGGCTTCTACTATCCAAGTTTGACCGTCACTGGTGTGGCCTTGAATGTGGTAAAAATTGATAAACATGCACAGCAGGAACTGTGGAACAAAGACTTAGAAGCTTTAGAGCTCCAGGAGTTTTTAAACCCCTAGTATCTTCTGGGAGGCTTTTTTAATTAGAATTATCAACTCGCAAGGGGCAGAAAGTTGTAGCTGCCTTATAGCCCACAGCAATGGGCAATACAGGCAATTAAAATCCTAGGGCCAGATGTATCAAAGGGATTTTCCCATTCTGTGTCTATGGGAAAACGCTTTAGTACATATGGCCCCTGGTCCTCTCTAAGAGACCCTCATCATGGGCCCATATAGTCCTCTAAGTCAGGTTATATGTCTATATTAGAAACCTGTATGGAATGTTGAGTTTGGCTCAGACAAACAAAAGTCTAAAATTAGGTGGCATTCAGTGTTGCTGCTCTCCTGAATTCTAAGTTCAGCTGAAGCCTGAATCAGGCACAGAAAGAAAGAGTTGGTTAGTTTGACTATTTGTAGTGGGTGGGATTGAAGGGACAGATTCTCACAGTCAAATCATCTTCATGCTGCTGAGTGTTAACAGCTGTTAATTGCTTTTCTGCTTTGTATTCACCCCATCGTTGGCCCATAATTGTTGGATTGCAACCAACAGTGGGTAGCACCTTCAGCAAGGGATGTTAACAGCGATTAAAGCCCTCAACAGAGTCCAATATCACATGCTTAACGCATTCTAGCTTTACTGATAATATTAAAAGCTTTTAAGGATTTTAGTGTGTTTTACTGTTTGAAACACATATAATTTTGGAAATATGGTGTGATTCCTGAACATAGCAAGGTTCATGTTAGAGCATTGTCAGCAACATGCCTTGTATCTGTGTTTGAAGTGGAAAAATAGAAGTGCAGGTATGGTATACCACTGTACCTGCGTGCTTCTAAGAAGTGCCGGAACTGTCCAATTATAAGTATTGCACCTCTTCTGAGAAGTGTAGGTACCCTCCCTCTCAAAATCAAAAAGTACAGGTACTCCGTACCTGCGAGTACTGGACTATTTAAAGCACTCCCTGGCATGTATGTAATCACAGTCCCTTGTAGTTGTAAGTGCTGTATTCAAGGCTGGTGCCACCATGGCGCAAGTGTTAGTCGCCTAATATATTGCTCCAATGGTCCAACAATTTCTTCTATTTAAAAAATGGCCATTTTCATAAGGCTGTGGGTCCCCAAATGACGTATGGACCACTTTTCCTCAAGTCAGTTCCATATAGTAGAAAAAGAGATTGGTGAATCCACCCTGAATCAAACGTAAGGATCCAATCTTCACACATAGTTAGATCAATCAGTACATGGTGTCATATCAGTAAGTCCAATTATCTTTTTATTACAAAAGCTTCAAAGACAACAGCCTTGTAAGTCCAGAGGTCTTTTGTTACAAAAGGTTTCTAAGGAAACAGCCAACGCGTGTTTCGCCCCCTAGGTTGTTTGTGTACCTGGGGCTTTTTCAAGGCTGGAAAGACATAGGCAATAGGTTAACCGTGAACTTAAGCTCAACATGTGTGACCACCACCCAAGGTGCTAAGTTATTAAGTGCGTCAGAGATTCTTTGTTCATCGTAAAGGTGATAATTTAAACCAAGATCATTTAACGAAGGTGGTTGATAGAAGAAAAATGATATGAAGAAGATAAGGAGTCCCAGAGTATTGGAAATCCACAAGTTAAATGAAACAGAGATTCTGGCAATTCATTAATAGTTAAGGTTGAGAGTATCTGATTTCAGTTAAAGTGAAAATTTTAATTCTACAGAACTCGCCTGAGTGTGATGAAGAGTGAATTATAGGAAGGAAGCAAAAGAGAAAAGGAGAAAGGGCCCTCTGCCCAGTGCATATTCCTACAGTACTGTACAATACCTATTAGTACGTTCAGGAATTTGTAGTCCGTTTCTGATTAGCACAAAATATGTAGATAACTGGTCAAGAGTATATCTGTGCTGGCAGAAAGGTATAACCATATGTGCATTAGAATCCACCCAACTAAACAAACATAACTAAGTAACTTTTTAAAGAAAGACGGATCCCACGGACATATAGTTACTTCTATTAGATTGATGGTCTCAGCTGAAAAAAACACCTCCAAGTCCAGTAGTCTCACAAACGTATCCAAAAGAAGATTCCGATTGTACAAAGAATCAATAGTGTTGACATCCATTAGGCCAGATCAATGCATCGCTTTCTTTAATTACGCACAACGTAGTACCTACTAATAGTCCCCGTCTCTATGCTTGTACATAAGAGTATATGGGTTATTTGCATAGAGACTCAGAGATAAAGTCACTATAAGTGTTCACATAATCAAATTATTGCAACACATTAAACTAGACACTGTTGGTGTCTATTAGTGATCCCGGTGTTGAGTGCTCATTTACAATGCCTTGACAAAGAAAACAAAAGAACAATGACATTAGTTGGTAGTCCCAATCCATGCATTATGTAATTCCTAATTATATATTTTCTACATATAAAAACGTAATGGTTGTTTACATAGATACGATGTGATAGAATGACTAATTAATCCATCACATTTAATTAACTACAAACATTGGCATCTACAACATTGGTGTCGTGCAACTCGAACTGAATGATGTAATTCAGTTTATGCAGAGTGTATTAGAGAAAAAATGAGTCCAATACTGCTAGACAGATCGTAATTGAGAGGCCACCTATATCTCTAATTTTATAATAAAGAACGTCTTCTTAAGGAGACAACATTTATTGAAGAAACTGTAATTATATTAAATTAGAATTTCCGATACACATTATTTAATTGCTGCAAAGCCTGTATTTGATTTCACTCAGTATACATTATGAAGCCCGGCCAATTCAAAATAAGTGTACCATTAGTCGAGTCGAGGATACTATAGGTGCATAAAGACAGAAACGAATATACGTAACGGTACAGGATATAATAATGGAATAAATCACCAAAATCCAGCAATTATGAGATTTGCAGACCCAGGAATACCCAGTCTCTGTCCGGTACTTTTTCACTGATTCCGAAAATAAATGTGCTGTAATTTTCCCTCCAGCTCAGAGCAGGCGCACAATCTCAGTGGGAGAGCCAGTGGGGTTTAGGGCAGCCAGGACCGGGTAGGGTCAGTAGGGAGGAAGTAACTCTCAGTCGTGTGGTGCTGTGGGTGTGCGCAGGCGCACTCACCCGGGCTCTGGCAGTGGCTCTGATCTTCATCTTAATGCCAGTGCAATTTCAGCTGTGGGGTGGGAGGAAAGGAGCTGGTGGCGACCAGTGCACCTACCATCAGAGGAGGCTAGAGCCATCTTAGGGGCGCATAGTCTGCTCACCCCAAGGCAGGTGATGGAGCAGGCGAAGGCCTGTCTGCTGCAGGCAATAGCATCTGGCCCGGGCCGAAGACCTGATTTTATGAACACTTGCCCCTGGACTCGCATGGGATGCACGGGGGGGGGGGGAGTCTGGGGCAGTGGGAAAGCCTGGGCCCAATCAGAGGAAGGGTTGTGTGCTTCCACCTTGATGCTGCAGGGGTTAGGTAAAGGCCAGACTGTGCTACTTGCCTTGACCTTGACCTTGCAGCAATTGCACCGGGTTAATATGGGTTCGGTCAATATGCAGGATAATGTAAAATAATGTTCGCTACCTCCAGGATGTTGTTTCGGTACTTTTTCATGTAGCACATGTACTTTACTCTTGTACAGTACATATTATGAACTGAGGAGCACCACTTGTTTGCACTATTGAGAGCTCTGGTTGAAGGCACTGCGAGTTTCTCACAGGGTCTGTCATTGGGTAAAAAAGGGGTTCAGAATACATGGCCATCCACTCATTGGCCTCTCTGCAGAGCCACAGGGCGGTGGTTATGTATTTCAATTGTACGTTATTCCATGCATATGGGTGCGATGAGGCCTCTATTATGGGGACACACAGTTCTCAGCGCTCGCTACTTAAAACTCGCCCCTAACTTTAGACCCCCACCACTTTCAAATGTCACCAGCCACCACTGCTTCTCCCTCTGTGCACAAGTGGGAGAGCCTAGATCTGCCTCTAAAAAACTTGTTAGATGTGATACCATGTGTTTCTGTATTCAGTGAATCAGTGAGCTGGTGCATGTCAGTGTGTGTGATGTTCCCTCTTCTCAGATTCAGCTAGGAACAGCTTGGCACAGCCTTGGTCAGGAAGATGAGCAATGCACTAAGGACCGGATTTACTAATATTGGGCTCAATGTAGCAAGACAACTTTCTGTGTCAAATGGAGAGGGCAGGAATGCGCCATATTTACTTAACTATGGCACCTTCCTGCTTTCTCTCTCTGCGCTGGCACACTTGTGGCTCCTAAGCACCAACGAAGGCACCCTTGTGCCCTGGTGCAAGGGTGCCTGGGCTACAGGGAGGATTGTGTTTATGGAGGAAGGTGCATTGTAACTCAAAAAAACAACCCTCTGAAGTATTTTCCTCTTTCTGTGTGTGCTGCAAGATGCAGGACATGTAGAAAGAGGACAAAACAAGGAGAAACAAACCTATTTCTCATTATTACATCACCTGGGAAGGTGTAGCATTTTGATGGATTCCCAGGTTTACCAGGGCTGGTAAATCTGGGAATGCACCCAAAACCATGGATGGATGCATGGAAACACCCAGGCTCCAGCCATGGAACGCCGTCCCAGATCAGTGTAACGCAAAATCGCCACTTGTGCTGCCTTGCATTACTCCAAATTCATTATATCATACGAGGTAGCTCTGCGTAGCACAGTAAATCTAACTCAGGGGCTTGTGTCACCTTGTGTAACTCAATGGTGACACAAACCCTGAGTAGATCTGGGCCTAAGTGTCCAAAAGTATTATGACAGTTTACTTACTAGCAAAAAAGGACCACAGGTGCAGTGAAAAAGCATGCAGGGCAAATGTATGCGGCACTGGTCGAGCACCAATAAAAAAGGACCGCAGGTGCAGTGAAAAAGTGTGCAGTGCAAAATTGTGCAGCACTGTTTGAGTGCCTGTGCAGCTTTATTAAATGTAGGCCCTGGTATAGTGTATTAGCTGCATCTTATGCAGCTTATGCTCAAAGAAAAAAAAGTTGAAGCAACCTTGGGCAAGATTTATCATAGTACTGCGTTGCCCTTGTGTCACGCAAGGCGGTGCAAGGGCGATGCAACACTAAAGTGTGATTTTCAAGCCACTGAAGGCCACCTTCTGTGGCCCTGCATGGCTTGATAAATGTAGAGTAATGCAAACTGCTGCCTTGCATTACTGTGCCCCAGGAAGGCATTCCATGGTTGGAGTATTGGTATTTCCATGCATCCACCCATGGATTTTGGAGCATTCACAGATTTACCTTTAGTGGTAGACCTGGGAGTGCATCAAAATGCTCTTTCTAGGTTTGCTGTGTCTGCAGCAGACATAGAAAGAGAAAATGCCTCTGAAGATTGTTTTTATGGAGTCATATGTCCCTTCCTGCACAAAAACAATCCTGCCTACATCTCAGGCACCCTTGTACCATGACGCAAGGGTGCCTACTTTGGCGTTAGGCTGCTGATTGTGGGCCAACGCAGGCAGAGGGCAGGAATGCATCATAGCTTGAGAGCTATGGCGCATTGCTGCCCTCTGTCTTTCACGCAGTAGCGCAGCAAGGTGTCATGCCGTGTTGCGTTTTGTGAACGTTTGATGAGTATGACCTTGGTGTCTGCTTGTCTTTCCTCTGACACCTAAAAACTTGTGTTACATACACCAGTGACCAAAATGGCAGGAGGACAATTAGAGACAACCACCATATTGGCGGCAGAACAGCCTAGTTTAGAATACCATTTTTTTTGGGAGAGGGAGGGTTTTTTTAGAAATATCAGGAGTAAGTAGATAAACAAAACACATTGAAGTGCTTCTGCCTCGGCTAATCCCACCGTCGCAACATTGAGGTTTTCAAAAGGACCACCAACAAACACATAAATAATCTAAATCGAATTTCGTTTTAGGTGATTTATCCAACTATGTACGTGTTGTGAATGCCATAAAATTCGTTTTATGTTCCGCTGTATGGTTGATGGCTCTTAACTGATGGGAAGCAGACAGATAACGGCTCAACACAGTAGAGTTTTGGAGTTCTTTGTCGAATTATGGGAAAATAGCTCCACCTTCTGGTAGCCAAAGATTTTTCACTTAATTTCCCCAAATTGTGAGTGCAACTTAATAGCTTTTTTTTAATGGTGCTTTTGTTTTAACAAGTTTAGTAGTTTATTTTCCAATGGAAATATGATGGCGATGGGGCATAGCACATGTCCATTATCGAGACAGTGGTACGGACTTTCATCACGAAAAAAAATATGCAAGTTTCACATTAGTTGTTAAATAGCCTCGTATGAGGTTTTGTTAAACTGCAGAATCAAAGGTCTTAGCCTTATATTATCTTTCACACCCAGTTCCCTTATATTCCATGAAGGTATTGTTTAATTTGGCTTTACTTATGCATTGTTAGCACACGAGAGGCCCTAGCTCTGTGCCATTTATGCAAAATAAGCACTTGGCCGGATGCGTAGTGAGCACAGATGGTCTATACGTAATTATTTTCCTTTGTCTGTGTAGTTTTCTTTGTTCTGACAAGCTGAATTGTTGAATCAAGTTGGTATGTTTGTCGGTTTTATTCCGTTTGACATCCAGCTTCTTTATTCACAGATATTCTGCAAACGATCCCCTTGCTAGCACTCACCATGTTGTTATACCCAGGCTCCCCAGGTTTTTGTTATACCCAGGTTATGTGGCTGTCGTTCTCTTTTGTGGGTAGTTTTCTCGGTATTTGTGCCTGTATAGTGTGCTGTGTTGTGAATATTTTACTCCGTTGTTGCCTGTGACTGTTGTGTACTTATGTGCGTGCACGCGTGAGAAGGAAAGCGTGTTCTACGAGCAGCCTGAGCTGAGTCACTCAAAGAATGCTAGATGGTTCCATTCTAACAAAACAGCTCTAGGAAGTGTTTGGCAGTAGACAGCTGAGCAGACAGACAACAGAGAGAAGCGCCTCGACCAGGGAGGGAGCCCGAACACTGGAAGGCGCTGTGACAAATTTCTCCCGAATAAGATCTTAATGGAAGTAGTTCCAGGGTGGAGCTGTACCACCGACACCTTTACCAGGCTACTCCCAAATGTCTGGAACCCTTGTCCATATCTAGATCACTAACCCTCAAGATGACTTAGGTACTGCAAGGTGAGAGGGGAACCTCCTCGTTATAACAGAAGATTGGACGATCAGAAACGTTGATTTAAGTGACATTGTGGAAGATATAACGAGTTTCTCCATTAGGAGCGGACTAGCAAGAAGGCTGATACAACTGAATGACAGAGAAGTAATATTGTCAGTCGGTTTAGTTCCCAAATACCGAAAAAAATGTATAGCATAGCGATGCATTGACTGCATGCTGCTATGTAATGGAGGGAAAACAAACGCGAGTGAACTACACCAAGAACGGACATTATTTAGTGAATGTCTCAGTTTCCTGGTAAAACAAGTAATGCCAGATTACATTTCACTTGTTATTAACTAGGGAGGTACCCCGTACAAAAGTGAGCGATATCTCCTCCATTTCATTACGAGTGCCATGGATGTAATGCACTTGTAATAAGGCGGACGGGATATTCGTCACATATGTGATGGAGTAACCAATCCGCTGAACTCTAAATTGGGCCCTAAGTGGGCATTTAGCCCATAGTTCAAAAGTGGGAGTAGCATTAATACTCGGAAGGATTCATTGCAAGCATAGGAATCCCCTAGATCAGTGGCAGTAGTGTCATTTCTCAGGAGGCTCTTCGTTAAGAAGTGGTCATGACGTTAACGCACGCACACATCCTTATTCCATGACGACGTACAGGTGAAAAGGAAAAGGGAGTCTGCTGTGTACACGCACTAATCCTGATGAACTTCAAGAGCAGCTCTGTCATATATCCAGCTTGCCACTGCGAGTAACACACCCTCATCTTTATTTCCGGTCTTCCCAACATCACAGGTTTTGGCACCATTTTTAGGGTGGAGCCTGCGTAGAATGCGCTTGCGCATGCGTATCGCTTGCGCAACCCTGTAGTAGTTAGAAAAGGGCTTGGAGCCCCGCCCATGTCATGTCAGTGTCTTTCATTGGTTCGTGGGGTTGCCTTTTAAAATCTGCTTGCTTTCATTAGTGGAAGGCATGCATAGGTCATGACTTTTCCGGTGGTTAGCCCTCCTTGAGCGCAGCGACCAAGTACTGAAAACACACGAGGCTCGCTATTTTCCGTCCGGGTTGTGGACTACTTTTTTTCTTTTTTTCGTAGTGCAATCTCGCTTGTTTAGCAGCCTGATTATTTTTTTACCATTTATTGAGGCAAGAAAAGTCCGGTTGGGCATTTACAACTGCTAATAGCTCTAACTCAGAGAAATGCGAGACCTGTTGCATTTCAAATGCTTGTTTTAGGAGTGCAATGATATTTTGAAGACAGAGACATTGCAGTATGGCAAGGTAGTTACTGGTGGTTTTGTAAAGAATGTGACAGGTTTGGTGTCTGGTGCAAGCAAAAGGGGAGGTGGAAAGGAGGCTTGGGGTGAGGTTGGGGTTGTCACCTTCTGATAGGGAACACTTCAGTTCTCGCAGTTCATGAGGATCTACCTGTCATGCATGGTCTTGTGAACTGGCAAGAGTGCCTCCAGTTCTCGCCTTCACTTCAGTATATTGAACAAAGTGTATTGTAATTGGGTTATGTGCTTGTAGAATGCTGTTGTATTTAATGTCATTTGAAAAGCTCCTTTGGGTGGTATGGGGACAGCAGGTGGAGATTGTCGTGCAGTATTTTTGGTCCCTGTAATATGTGACACTTTCTCAGTTCTTAGACGTCTTCAGCTGCATGCTGTTGAACTCATTTTCGCGGCCGTACTGCAACTTTTTGACAAGGAGTCGAGTCAGGTAGAAGTGCTGCAGATGAGTTACCTGACTGTGGTCAAGGTGTGACTGACCTTGCAAGAAGGGGGCATGGGAGAGGGCAGGATTACACTGGGGGTAACTGGCGGAGCAGTGCACACAGATGGAGGTGTCTTTCAAAATATGGGACAGGCCGGAGTGTTGGAGGAAGACACAGCAGGATGTGGGGTAGGGGCGGCTCACGCCGCAATGCCACAAGAGTGTGAAGCAGTAGCGCATGGAGTAGAGTGCCTAGAGTCTTATGGCTCTATGGTGAGATGTATGTAGGAGAGGACTACTCGGGCTCCTGCCCTCGGGAGCCGCTAATTAAGTAGAGGAGAGAAGTGTTTCCGGAGACCTTGAAAATGTGTAAAAAGCACAAGGACAAGAAAGACTAATTTGGACGTTGACACTCACAAGAACTGGCGGCAAAGAGCATTCAGGAGGCACTCTTGGTGCGGCACTGGAAAAATAAGACAACTATTACAAAACTGTTGCCAGGGGTGGGGAGGTTGTGTATTTGTTTCCAATGGTCATGTACAGGTTGAAGCCCAAATTGACAGTGTGCACATAATGCACCAGAGCACCTCACTTTGTATGGTATGATGGGTTGTACCATCGGTCTTAACACTAGATGACGGCCCCCCTGGAGGAGCCTGAATTGATCTCAGG
The DNA here is from genome assembly GCF_031143425.1 of Pleurodeles waltl. NCBI lineage: Eukaryota > Metazoa > Chordata > Amphibia > Caudata > Salamandridae > Pleurodeles > Pleurodeles waltl. Next base: position 179,530,387 of record NC_090437.1, read on the forward strand.
AGGGCACCAGGCTGTGGCCAAGAGGAGCATTTATTATGCTGCTAGCAAACAGAGACAAACATCATGCTTAAACCATAGCTGCATTTTTAATTAAAGAAAACACTGTCAGTGGGCAACTCTGTAATGGGCCATAAGTAAAGTCTTGTTTCCACTTTTGTCCTGCCTGGGAATGGGGGGCAGAGTGTGGAGAGTGTATGGGAGGCTTGAAATAACCCTCAGGATCCCTACCCCATATCTGATAAAGCATCAATACGTTTACACTTTTAGGGAGTCCATGCTGCCATTAGGTTTATTGTGAACATATTTTAGTTGCATTCTTAAAGAGATAACTGAACATAACTGTGATGTTTGAATATTTGAAAATGTTTAGAGCTGATAGTTTCGTACAATAATTCTGAGAATATGTTTGTCATTCTGGGGGAGCCCGTTCATTTTGTTTTTTACAAGAGGGGTGGCATTAAAAAGTTTGAAGACTATTGGGTTATATTGTTCGGGGCAGTGCTTAATTTGTAAATAAAAACGTGCCAGTGCCTTCTTAAACACGCGGCTGCTGCATTTAAATGTGGCAACACGGAATACTGAGGCAGCGGAATCCTGAAGCTATCTCGGGCCCCTTTAATTCATTTAAAGCCACTCCCTGCCCCTTCAACTCACCCTTTCAGCGTTCTGCTTTCTTCCATTGTGACGCTTTTTCATTTTTGTCTTCCTCCGTCTTTCCCATACGTGTCTTTTGCTCTCAGTAAATGCCTGGAGCAAAAGAATAAGCCCCGGCCCTCAAAAATAGGTGCCGGTGCTCAGCACCGGAAACAACAAGCACAAATTAAGCACTGGTTCAGGGAGTGTTTGTGCAGTGTGCTGCTACAACTATTGAATACGTGTTTCTCATCAGTGTGTGGCAGGCTGGCTTTTGTCAGGATGCACATGAACCCCCTATACTTTGGATGCAGTTGTAGAAGATACTTGCACATTTTTAGGGGTGTTAGATCGCTTGGATTACTGGCTGGGAAGGAAAGGGACTTTTAATGAATGCTGTGTGGGTACTGGGTGAAAGGTTACTCAGGTATTTGCAAAATGGAGTGGATGCACAAGGAAGTTATATCTGGCACATGTGTTGGGAGACAATGAAGCTGTGTGAGGTGAAATTTAAAACTAGTGTGAATTTTAATGTGATACACAGGGCCACATATGACGAGGGACATGAGTTCTTCAACGAACAATTGATAAGAGGTAAGTTAATAGTACCATGTTATGAAAATAAAACAAAGCAGCTATAATGGTTAAGAAGGACAGCCTATATGAAGGAGGTGGCAAAAGACAAGGGAAGTGTGGCAAAGTGGAGATGTGTGATGTGTGTGCCTTAAAGTAAAAGAGCAACGAGGTCTAGTTAGAAATGTTGTAGTGATGGATAGGCGCACACTCTTCTTGAGAAAGACTCCAGGTTGGAGGCGAAACACTGACCGCTGCATCAAGTGAATAGGACAAATTAAGAACTCTTGGAATGCATGCCTGCTACTCATAGAGTGGTAAACATTGTGACACCAGGGTTTCACACCTGCATGCAAGCACAGCTCCGTTTGGAGCAAGCAACCACTGGAGGCAAGAAAGCCTAAAAATATGCACTGCTTATGACCGCATATATGAGATCACAGGTGACTTGCTAAATGGCACCACTGATAACATCACTAATGGTATCTCAAATGATATCATTATAACCAAAGGTAACCATAACTTCACTTAAACCTTTGTTTTCTCCTTGATTTGCAGGAGGTGTCTTTATCGAATTCCGCATGCAGTTTTTCATTAGACCTCACCATCTGTTTACGGCTAACCCCTTCCACGCACAGACTTCAGCTGTGTGAGTGGGAAGGCAGCAGGGAGTTCACCCCATGCAAAGGCCCTCTGCCCAACCTGCAGCAGGAGGCAACACTTGCAGTGCCATTAGCAACAGGGTTTGGCCAAAAGGCTGAGCCCACAGCCAGGCACTGCAACTACCCTTTATGGGCAGCCAAACCCTGCAGTGCACAGCAAATGCCTAACTTTGATTGACCTTGTGCCTTTTTATTCCTCCATCCTACACTTCCTGTCTCTTTATATCACTAAGGCTTTTTGCATCCCTGCTTTATCCCATAAGTCACTATTTTCCTTTTCTACTTCTTTTAAATCCACCACAGGCATGTGTAAGGCAGTAAAAAAAGCTAAACCCAAAATATGAACTATATGAACTATCAGCTTCCACAACACAGCTTTCCCATCACCACATATGGTAATATATTTATTGTTTGAGTTAATAAAAAACATGACAATTTCAAAACATTAAAAAGTGATTAAAGCTATAACATACCGTATGAATATCTTTCTGCTGGGGTAAAGTACTTAAAAAATACAAAATACAGAAAGTAAGCAAGTTGACCCCAGCATTTAACTAAGTAATTGCACTTAAAAGTACACTTATTAAATGAAAGAAATAAAAACTCAGGCTTCTTTGCATCTGGTGTAGATTCATATTTTAGGTTTCCCAAAAAACACCTTCCATATTGACCTCACTTTTGCCAAGTACAAAACTGCCTGTGCGTCAGCAGCACACACCACCCGCGCACCTGAGAAGCTGTTCTGCATGCAACACTACCATATGTTCTGTTACAAGTGTGCATGAAGAAAGGATATCTCCCCGCTGTTGCCTGGCTGACAATTCAAAAATTGAATTTGGAAGTCATCAAAATAATATGAAACATCTTGCACTCTGGAGGGATTGCCAGAAAAGAGACCCAGTGGGCTTTATCTTGGAGCATAAGTTGAAAAACCTTTCAGAGGGAACAGGCCACATAGCACTGCTGACACCTATGATGAAAGTATCACATGGTTTACTTAATACAAGAACAAACGTTAACATAGGGGTACCCTGGGGACAGAAAAGCATGAGGCCAAATGCTTTTTCAGTACTGTTAGCCATCATGAGGACAAGTGCTGCCAACCTCTGCATGATGGCATATTGTTAGAAATGGGGTCTCTAGTTGACCGTGGTTTGCTTCCTGTCCAAATGGGGACCCCCCTCTAGTCAGGATAAGAGAGTCACACAGCTAAGATAATCCCTGCTCACCCCATTGGTAGCTTGGCTCAACAGTTAGGCTAATCACAGAGGCAATGTGTAAAGTATATGTACACACACACACAATAACACCGTTAAAACACCACAAAAAAAATAGCCAATATTTATCTCAGTAAAACAAGACCAAAATGACAAAAATCAAACATATACAAGTAAAGATACACATTTTCAAAGATTAAATGTAGTATAGCACTTAGAAAGACAATAGCGCCACTGGAGCTAACACAGTGCCTTGACAAAGTCGCTTCCAACAGTCTGACGCTACCTGCTAGGGAACACAGGCCGGCTTTGGAGTCATATAGACTTGGGTTACAGCAACTTGGAAAACAATGAGGAAACAAAGAGGTTGCACAGAGTCAGGGAAGTGATCCGTTGTTGGAACCGGTGCAGCATTGGTTCCTTACTGCCATCGGGGAGGTGAGGCGTCAGTTCCTTATGGTTGCATGGGAGGTGATACAGCAATGGCGGCGAGGAGACGATTACATACGGCAAGGCGGTGCAGATGAATCCAGCAGGTCAAGATGCGAGGCGTTGACTTTGCAGTGTTGCGATCACACCGCAGGGCCACAGGTGCTGTGGCGGAGTCAGGTGCTACGGACATCGGTAACACGGCACTCTGGATTCACACTGTGGTGGGACTTTGGAGGCACTGCTGCTGCATCAGGCCTGTGTTGGAGGTCACAGTTGATGTACTCAGTGGGCACCAAGGCTCTGGTGCAGGCAGCAGCGTATGGTCAGAGAACAGCACTGGTTCCGAAGTTGTTCTGGTGGTCCATGTACTCGTTTCTTCCTTGTTGCACCAGAACTCACTCCCAAGGGCCCAGGAACTGGATTTGGCACCACTTGGCAAGCCAGGACTCTCAGCAAGAGAGCCCAGATGCTAGCAGGTGAAGCCCTTGATGTCCCTGAAACTTCATAACAGGTGGCAAGCTTAGTCCAAGTCCTTAGAGAACCTTTGGAACCAGGATGTGGAAAGCCATATCCATTCCTTTTACTCCCAGGACAGATGAAGCAAGCAGCAGGCCAGTACAACAAAGCAACAGGCAGAGTGGCAGTCCCCCCTACAGCATCCAGCTCTTCCTCCTGGCAGAATGTCCTCAGTCCAGATGTGTTCTACCTATGTGGTGTCAGAGGTCCAGTACTTATACCCATTTCTGTCTTTGAAGTAGGCAAACTTCAAAGAGAAGTCTTTGTAGTGAACAAGACCCTGCCTTTCCCTGCCCTGGCCCCAGACACCCTTAAGGGGGTTGGAGATTGCTTTGTTGGAGGACAGACACAGCCCTATTCAAGTGCAAGTGTTGTCTCCTCCCACCACTCTAGCCCGGTGATGGGCCATCAGGATATGTAGGGCACGCCTAAGCTCCCTTTGTGTGACTGTCTAGAGGGAATGCACTAGCAGCTCAACTGTCATCCTGACCCAGACGTGTATTCAGCAGACAAGCAGGGGTACAGAATGGTTAAGCAAGAAAATGCTCACTTTCTAAAAGTAAAAAGAACAGATGGATGGAATGCTGAACAATGCAAACATTCACCACCAATCACAGAGATTTGTTTTGCCCACCACACTACCCCAGTTTGGACACAGCCATATGCAAATCAGTCTTGACCCTGTTCCCTATGGGAACAGTCCCGTCCGAACTGCCAGGCCAGAACCTCTCTGGACCAGAAACAAGCATCCTGGGACCGGTTTCGGGTTCTACCTTTTAAATGCACTGCACCTGGCCCATGGGGCTGCCTTGGGCCTACTTTAGGTGTGACATACATGTAGTAAAAGGGAAGGTTTGGACCTGGCAAGTGGATGCACTTTGCAGGTTGAAATGGCAGTTTAAAACTGCAGACAGCTCAGTGGCAGGTCTGAGACATGTTTACAGAGCTACTCATGTGGGTGGCCCAATCAGTGCTGTAGGCCCAATAGTAGCATTTGATTTACAGGCCCTAGGCACACATAATGGACTTTGCTAAGGTCTTGCTAGGAAATCAGATATGCTAATCTTGGATAAACCAATCACCAAAACAATTTAGACAGAGACCACTTGCACTTTAGCACTGGTCGGCAGTGGTAAAGGGCCCAGACTCCTAAAGCCAGCAAAAATGAAATTCCACACAGGATCAAAAACAGAAGGTCAGAAGCCAAAAGACAGGGGAAACCACGCCAAGAACTGATAGGTCTAACACATATGTGTTGTGTGTTTCCATGCGGTAGCGCTTGTTGCCTAAAGATGTAAAGAGGCAGAGTCAGAAAAGTACTTTTGAGTGCCAGAAGTAGTACTATAGGAGTACTCATTTACATACTCCTACACTCCTTTGTGAATCAGCCAAAGAACATCCAACTTTCCATTAGTCAAGGTGCAAAGAGGGCATAGACCTTTTTTATGTACTGTGATTGTATATGAATATTCCCCTTCTATTCCCATTTAAGATTCTTAAGAGCCAATTTACAAGGAATATAAGAGTATGTGAAAGAGTAGTACAGGAGTACTACTTTGTGCACTACAAATGCCTTTGTGAATAGATCCCATAGATTCAACTAGACAGTCTCCCCTTCCGAGAGCCCTCGAGACCAGCTTCCTCATGAAAGCCTTTGACTACTGAGCGTTGTGTAAAGCTGCAGGTCTCCTCCCCTCCTTTTTCACCCAGCCCTCTGACCCATCGAAGTGCCTTCCAGTGGGTCCAGAACCTCTACAAAAATGGTACATAAACAAAATAAATATAAAAGTACATACTTTGATAAAACAGTGCTTAGAGTACAGAACTTATGACTAATGGAAGGACTGAGATTTGAATGTTACAGTACTCTTGTGGGGATGACACTACTAAACTGACCCTTTGCCTTGATAAACATATTATTAATAGGATAAATAATGTATACAGGTTGCTTCCTAGGGTGCTGCACTCCAATTTGCAGGCTGTGCACAGTGCTTAATTTGTACCAGTGGTGGCAGGTGGTGGGCCCCAACAACCTGTTCTAAGGCTCAGGCTCATTTTTCATTATGATTTGAGCCAGAGTAACAAAAAGTAAAAAAAGTGAGGAGGAAGAGAAAGATAGGGAAACAGTGACAAAAGGAGAAAGCAATGAAGCAAAAGAACCTTCAGAGGTGAGATAAAGTGATAGGAATGGGAGGGTGGTGAAAAAAAGACACATGGTAGATTCAAGGTAAATCGGCCTTGGTATTTGGCAACCGTGGCAGCTAACACCACCACCAGTTGCTCCTCAAAAAACCCTGGGTCCCGGAACTTATATATATTTGCGCACAAACATGCTCATACGAGCCGTTCTGCATGTGGGTTTGTGGACAATCACTTGTCTTGAAGAGTTTAGGAGCAATCAACAAGGAGCCCAGTAACGTAGATGCTCTTTATTAACGTGACTGTCTAATTTCAATGGCATAGTAATATGGGGCATCAGGATATGCGTAATGTTTTTTACTCTAATGTGGCCCAACGAGGCCAAAATCGGCCCACCAAATTTACAAAGTGCTGCAATGCATGCACTGCGCCACTTTGTAACCTCTTGCGCCACTTTCTGCGTGCGCCCAGCATAATGTTTGCAAGGGCCTTAGGGGGGCTGAAAAAATGGCATTTTTAACTCTTGCTCAAAGCAGGTGTTAAAAGGGGGCACGCCATTGTTTTCAATGTGCCCCTATGTACTGTTCATGATTAGCGCCCAAATTTTGGCACTAACCCTAAACAGTACATCAACAGTGTCAGAAATTATGATGCTATTGCCACCTACCCTGCGCCATGGTGCGCCGTATTGTACACACACAAAATGGCACACACATGGTGGCAGCAAGGGGGCTGCAAGAAAAGTGGTGCTATAGGTAATGTAACCCCACTTTTCTTAAACCTGGCCCTATATTTTGTATGTGCTATACTATAGTGCGTGTGCAGAACAGTAGTAATACATAAACAAGTAGGGTTCAAAAGCAATGCCACACCAGGCACCTCTAGGATGCTTTCTTCCAGCTTCTAGTTGAAAATGTTGTTTCATGTATTTTCCAGAGCCTTAAGTATACCTAGCGATTTAATAACCTGAAGCAGTTTACAGAACGAGAACCCTACTATACTGTCAGTGACTAATCTGTTTGGTTTACAGAATTATAATAACTTTTGGAATTCCCTGATCAGATGAAATTGTCGATTCTCATCGAAATCACATTAAATGATAAAATGTAATTTAGTACTAAATAAAATATCCGTTTGCAACTGAAAATACCTCCATTCATTCCTCTCAGGAACTCACAAAACATTGGTGAAAGACAGTAATGGATTTACTACTGCAGATTTCGGTGCCATAAGTACGGAGACATCCACAGTAGTAAATCCCACGAGAGGGGTGGGAAGTGGGTATTACAAAACCTGGTCAGCACTTTAAGTTTGTGAATGCCCATAAAAGTGTCCATTTGTGTCAAGACACAAGCTATAATAGTCCGCCCCCTTTTCACCTGGAAATAGTTTATTCCAGCCAAGCACCGGAGTAACGCCCGCTCCAAGGTAAGAAGACGAATATACTAACTTCAGGGATGCTACTTCAAATGTTTGTGAACTGAAAAATAAAGTAGAAGTACATCCAAAAGGACATCACTGCATGAACATTTATGTTTTTTTGTGAACTGAGCACAGAGATAATGAAGCCCTTTTAGATCACCTGTTTTAGGGGCATGGAAACATACAGGTTAGATGAACAGAATTATAACATACAAAAAACATTAAAGAGTGATTTCTCTCATGACATCTCTCATATTTATTTCAGGGAATGCTGACGGAAAAGAAGTTCACGTTTTCAATCTGACATCATTGACAAAGTCAGAAAATATTTTGTCTGCTACGTTGCATTACCATATTGGGGATTCATCGAATGCAAAGTGGAGATGTTCTCATTCTGGTGGGTGCCAGCGCCATGGACCCAGGAAACAAGGGGTTCAAGCAGCTCTTACTTTCTGGGGCTTCGCTTCTGAGGAGAACCAAACCCGAGCCCTTGGCCATTTTATTTTAAATATGTCGACCACCTTACCTTGGCAGTGGAAGGACATTACTCAGGTCCTCCGTGAGGCAAAACAGGAGCATGAGCTTCTGATTGGAGTAAATATCACATCCCCAGGAATCCCTGCATGGAAAAGGCCTTCGTCCAGCCAGGTGCCATACATACTGGTGTATGCAAATGACTCTGCCATTTCTGAGCCAGACAGTGTGGTGTCCAGTCTGCAGGGGCATCGGAATGCACTGGTCGTTGGCCCAGTGAGGCTAGGCCAACCCTCCAAGACAGTTGGGGTTGAGCGGAGGAGGAGACGGTCAACAGACGTCCTTTTGCCCTTGCAGAACAATGAGCTCCCAGGGGCAGAGTATCAGTACAATGAGGATGAGGCGTGGGAGGAGCGGAAACCCTACAAATCCCTACAAGCAAGGCCTGCGGAGAGGACGAAGGGCAAGAAGAAGCCCAAGAAAAGCAACCGTCAGAAAAGCCAGACGCTCCAGTTTGATGAGCAGACATTGAAGAAGGCGAGGAGGAAGCAGTGGAATGAGCCTAAAAACTGTGCTCGGCGCTACCTCAAAGTTGATTTTGCTGACATCGGCTGGAGTGAATGGATAATTTCACCCAAGTCTTTTGATGCGTATTATTGTTCTGGGGCATGCCAGTTTCCCATGCCAAAGGTACAGTAGAAATATCTGTCATGTATTTTTCAAATCTGTTTCCTTCTCTGCATTTCTCTGTTGAACAGTTCAAATGTTGAGAGCTGTGCACATACTTTAATTCACTAGAAACAAACAGTATTGCTGTTAATCATTCAAATCATCATAGTTAAATGTTTTTGTTACAGTGGCTGTTGAAATGAGTATTATCAAGTTGCATTTTGGGTTTCAATGTAAGACTGTTTTTTCAAGGCCCAAATATTAGTAACTGCTCTGCAAATAAATGTGTTCGTGTTCATTCTAAGTTGAAATGGCAGGTAGATTTTCAATCAGTGGTGACAGTAAAAAGAAAGCAAAGTTGGACATGAAAATATATTGCGCGGTTATAAAGTAAATACGTGTTTGGATTACATGTAAGTAGCCATGTTTAAGCTCCACCCTCGGGGTAAGATGCGGGAGAGAAGGCTGAGCAGCTCAACATTAAGTAATGCAGTGTGTGGGATGATGTGCACACACCGTGAATTCACGGCTGCCATAGCAAGCACCTGTCTCTTTCATTTGCAGGTGATAATAGCTGCGCAGGTACTTAGGAACCCTGCTACCTCATGCATGTGTGCACCTACTTACACGGGCCAGCATTTAGAATATTTTGTGGAGCTCAGAACACCACAATCACAGCATTTGCTATCATATGCGTACGGGTATTAGCTAGTTAGATGCCTTGTCACTACTACATAGAATAGGTTTGCATTAAAATCCATTAGTAAATGCTGTAGGGATTTTGTTTAGGTTTCCACTCCCCCCATGTCCTATTCTTATAAGTAAAGGGCATGGGACCCTTTAAAAAGCGTGGGCCAGAGGAACCAACGCTGAAACTAGCGAGATAGGGAACTGAAGAAAACAACAGGCTAGCCTACCCTCGTGAATCCCAGAGGTCTTGCTGCAGGGCATGCGGCCACAGTACACTAGAGTAGAATAGGAAACGTGCTAAGTTCTGCTATGGTAGCAACTGCATTAACTAATAATTGGCTGCAGAGCTCAGCAGCTCTTTGAGACCAAAGAGTGCGCTCTAAGTAAATGTCACAGGTTTGGGGCACAGCGCATATCAAATTGCTGTCAACCTCTACTTGCAGTAAGTGCCAGGCCACACATATAATTTCCTCCATACAGTTTGCTTCAGCCATTAACTCGTTGTACAGTCTGCACTGTATCATAATTGCAATCATTCCCACACTAAAGTGTTCTGTCTGCTTCAGCCCAACACCACATATACTCTGGACCACTCTGCTCCATTTCATCCATGCCATACTCCACATGCAATGTGTGTCACATGAAGTATTTCCATCTTCCACTATAAATGTGCTCCACAACCCACATGAAGTCTTTGCAACAACATGCAGGCAATTTCTTCCATTCCCAAATGTAATATGTGCTGTACCAGTTGCAGTCTGAGCCACAGACAATATTTAATCACTACCACACTCCACATGTGATATGTGCAACATTCAGTATTGGATGCATACCAATCTCTACACCCAAAGTGGGCAACACGTCAGATACAACGTGTTCAGGTACACAATTTAATAAGTGGAAAATCCTGCCTACAACATGCTCCACCTACAAACTTCACCACTCTCCATATACAATTTGTTTAAGATGCTTTGCCTTGGATATAGACTGCTCAACAGTCTATCGGAGTTCCATCAGAATTCTGCTTTTACTGATTTCAAGAACACATCCAGTGAAACCAAATTTACGTTGATCAGGGATCGCGTGGGGTGTTGAACCCAGTAAATCCAGGTTCAGCCCCTTATTCTCTACTCTGGGTCCTAAAACTCTTGATGCTTGGTAATTGGAGAGTAGGTGGACCAGCAAGAATCTTTAACTTTGGCCCTGGTACCTCCCCTCCAGTACCAAGCAGCTCATAATCCATGTTCTCTTCATACAGCGAGCACTCTGCTCGTGCTCTACTCAGGTGCTAAACTACTCATCTTGCCCAACCACACACCACGCAAGAGCAGTGTGATATGTGTTCCAGCGTTTTACCACTCTCCCTTTAAAAAAACAAGGTCATTTGTTTCCTGTAGTTTTGGAAGCCATTAACCTGAGATGTCAACTGGAGTGGTTCATGTCTTAAGGAAAACTTTAGTGCAATTTCAGGTACTTACAATTTTTCAAGATAGACGTTATCTAGCAGAGTTAAAAAACAGTCTTTAAGGAAGCCCAAACTTTGAAAAATAACCGTAGCATGTCATTTTACAATTTCCATACAGCTTTTAATCCTCTCCGACTCGGGAATCATAGGTTACAAGAAACCAGATGTTGCAAGAAAAAGATTTAAAGGGAGCCTTGTCGGAGTTAAAGGTTGAATTTTGGGGGCAATCTGTGTTACTGGTATCCATCGCATACTGGAACTGCACTTGGCATAAGTTAACTTGAAGGCCTGGCATTGAAAGATGGCATTTGTCCACGTCGCAGGTGTTGCAGCCCTGCAGCGAAACCTGGTGTTTTTCTTGACTTCAGGCATTCCATCTTCTCCCAAATTCTACCCACCCTTCTCAGTGGCCCGCCCCCTGGGTGCAGCCTGAGAGCCGAATAGCGTGGCTGCGAAAGTTAACAACCTGCTGGGTAATCGGCAGCAGCTGGGTCTCGTTTTCCTCCTCTAAAATTCCTGACCCTTCCCTCGCGCTGATTTCAATTATCGGACTCCAGTGGTGTGTGCTGACTTACAGAATGCCTTGCAGAGCACTGGCCGGGCCCCTCTCCCTCGCCAGGAATGAAGCCACGTCGCGACGTCATCCCTCACCCCGCCCGCGTCTGCACCGCGGCCCAACAGGTCAGCGCGTCTCTCAAGAACGTACAGCTTAGCAGGTGCACCACCAACCGGGCCTGGACAGGTTCTCGTTCCGTGCAACCTACACCCTTTCCAGATCTATCAGCTAGTTAAAAAATAGAGGCTTTCCCCGCGTCTGCTCTCTGTCTTATGGAACTGACATAAGAGGCGGGCCCTGCGAACTCAGTTTCAGAGTTCGTATAACCTTCCTACGGGTATGGTGGAGCAGAGGAAAAATGTATTCACTGCAGGCACCTGTTTTTAACCTCGTGATAGGAGGTTCTAATCTCCGTTTTTTTCTTCCAGCTTTCCATTTCTCAGAGTGCGATGATATGAGAGAAAATTCATCCCCAAGACATGAACGTTCACTACACTTACATGGTGTGGTGTAGCCTACCACAGCCCACCACCATCTTAGGGGTGCACACACTCACCAACATTTTGGAGCAGGAAAGTGGGATTTTTTTTTTTTTTAAATCAGGGGAATGTGTTTTCCCCATAATGTATTTCCCTTATTTACATATATTGAAGCAGAGGCAATTTTAAGCGAGCGATACCTGAAATATAGATATTTTTGGCTTCAAAAATCAGTAGTGTCATGCCTGCTTTGGCCAAGTCACAAAGAAAATAGGGAGCAGTAATTGATATCTGTCATGTTTCAGACCTGCCACCTTCCCCCCCAAAAAAATTACCATGTGAGAGGAAGGAGCTCGGAGGAGGTGGGTTCTGCAATGGGAGTGGAGAACTTGGACCCATTACCTCACCGGTCATTAGCGTGCTTTTGAGGTGTGAGGCCATTGAGAGGGCTGTGCAGGTCACTACTGAGAGCCATTCTAAATAACCTCCCTTAAAAAACAAACAGAAGTTTCCAAGGTTGCTGCTGATGTCCTAGATTGATTGCAAAACCTCGATGAACATTAGCTTTTCTCATCCTCCTCATAATGAGTGAGAAATCCACTCACTGCAGGGATTTCCCACTCACATTGTCTGCCGCAATGTGATATTGGCTCCTTATCAGATGACCATGTGAAAGGAAGTGATATTGGGTGATTTGCGTGTGCACCATGTGAGTTGGCAGATCTGCATGCTTATGGAGAATGTAGCTACATGTTTGGGATTTATAAAAATCACAATTCGGTGACAACGACTATACAATCATCGAGAAGACTACACTCTGCCTCGCTTTCACTTGCCCATACTCCCCCCATTTGTCGAAGCAAAAGTGGAGGACACTCCTTCTCTCACATCGCAGCAAAAACCTGGACCAGCCTCCTTATGCACCCCTGGACCATCACCTCACTTCCGGATTTCCTAATGGCCCTCAAGACCTGGCTGTTCGAATAAACCTCTGGGATCTGCAAGTGCCTCGATACCATACCAGGTGATTAGCCGTGCTTTATAAATCCTGATTTGATTGAGGTGTTTAAACTTCATCCTAAATTGGGTCATGGTGCAAATGGATCAGATTTGTTTTCCTTTTTTCTTACTCTTCCTGGAAAATATCCCATTACTTGCACCGCAGTATATATTGAGGATGGTTTTCAACATCCAATTTGCATAATTACTCCAGACAATTTTCCACTGAAGTTGAGTGCATATTGTTTATCACACTCTCAATCCAGCCCCAACTATATACTTTTGAAATTCCAGCATGCTTGTGTTACTCTGCTTCCTAAAAAAGATCTTCTTAGATTACAAGCAGTGCAAAACGAAGCAGCATGCTTAGTCTGCAAAGCATCTATCCACACATATGTGACACCCTTATTAAAACAACTTTACTGGCTCCCGGGAAAGAACAGAGTTCAGTTCAAGTGCTGCTATTTAATTTTTATGGCCTTAAATGGTACTGCACCTGCATGTGTAACTAACCATGTCTTTTGCTACGATCCTCCGCGTTTTGCACTCTGTTTCGGCAACGCTTCTCAGGACAACTGTGTATAAGAAAGAAAATAGATGGATGTCGTTTTTCTGCTCTAGCGCCACCCCGTGGAAGAGTTTCATTTCTCAACTTTGTGCTACATTGAAATACAATATTAAAAACAAGCCATTGGTACTCTTCCCCTTGTTATTGCTTGAAGAGATATTATTTAGTGTCGTAGGTGAATGTGTGCTTTATCAAGTTTTGTTAACGCACGAGTTGTATGTTCCACATGCAGGTGTAAACGTTCCAAAACCTGATTCTGTCAGTCATGATCTGTATGTTGTTTGTGCGTGTGTGAGGAGATGACTCATTTTTCACCCCTAAGCTGAACTAAAAGATCTAGAGCAAGTGCTGTGTCTAAACTCATTCATAACTTTATTTTGCAAGAGTTTTAATGGGACAATATAAGCTAATGGAGCTGTGAAGACCATACACACCAGTACCAGGATGTTCCTTCTTGACCTGTAAGTGAAGCATGAATTAGGGTTTGGAACTTCTATTTGAAAATTTGGTTTTAACTTTGTCAGAAGGAGAGTTAAGAGCCCAGAGAGGACAAGCGATGTTGTTACCAAGAAGGCATTTTACATTACAGAGGATCTGCCATAACAACGTACCTTCAGATGTCTCACTTGTGAAAGGGAACACCCCACGCGTTTTACATCAAAGAAAGATAGGTTAACATCTCTGGATTGGATGCAGGGCATTGCATAATTTACCTTCTCTGATCAGCCTTCGGAATGGGTTTACGTAGTGTTAGGTGTGAGCAAATTTGTTCTTTGAATTATACCATGATGAATTTAAACTGGCAGAAATAATTCCAGGGTTAGCAAACATGACAAGTCTGTTTGACTGGACACTGAAGAAACAGACATTTGCAATGGCTATTTAGAGAGATGCAAACAGGAACTGATGCCGTTTGTAATTACATGCACCCCAGCACATGTGATAAACAATGGGGTCAGATTGGAGACAATGTTGTCAAAGAGCCACCTGCCTCCTCTAGTAGACCGAGGAATCTCTCTTCCACAGTTTAGGGTGGGCTGAAGAGGAATCCCCAAGAACCAGCTTTTCGGTGTAGTGCATTTAGTTGCACAATATACAGATGGGGAGATTACTGAAAAGGATAGTTTCAACTGAAATGTGATGTGCCTCCCAGGTGCGTGATTTCAGATTCATAGATCATGGTTGAAGAGTTTTTGATTATTACCAGGAAGGACAGTAGTCAAGGTACATTTTGGAACAGACGACAGAGACAAAGTATGTATTGGGGGGTCCTGCAAGAAAATATAGGGTTTTTAAAGTGATCAAAGAAATTGGTGTCTATCATTTTCTTTTCAAATGTACTTTGTGGAATGAAAAGGGTTAACACAATGTTAGCGGTTCAAAGAGTTACATATGGAGCTCACAGGGTGTGTTTTGCTTTGCTGTAGGGATGTGGGGTCCACCCCGGTGCCCTGAACCCCAGCCACGTGGGGAACGGTTGAAGAGGTTACAAGGAGAGGACACGTTTTTCAACCAAAGGATACATTGCTGCTGAATTTTCTGTCTCACCCCAGAGATCATCTTAGGGATGCTGAGCCCTGTCCCCCTTTTTAAGCAAAGGAAATCTAAAATGGGGCATGACTCTGCAAGGTCAAATCAAATCAAATCAAATTAGCTTTATTCGGTTTTGAGTGTGCTAACCATAAAAGCAGACACAATAAAATAAAGCTTCCAATAAAAGCAATAATAGAATGAGAAAAACATGACATTAAAAAAACATCAAGCATCAAATGCCTAAAATCTGTTCTGGGTGTGCAAAATCAATTATACATCACATCATAGACATCTTAAAGCATATCAAGGTCACAATCCATAATGTTCCTTAGCTTCACAGCAACTTAAAAAAAACTGAGTACACTCAGGATAATATCTCCCAACAGCATTTGTGAGTACATGAGAGCTGGCCTGACTTTTGAGAAATCTGCCCTTTTTAAAACAGGTACAAGATAAGCCTTCTGGGGCAAACACATAAAATTAGCAGAACATAGTCAAATGCAAAGTGTCCTGTGGAGACCTATTGTTGTGGTTACTGGCTTCTAATTTATGCCCTCTAGTCGTGCCCTGGGGATAAACCAGCATAAGGGGCAGTAAATCCAATCTAAATCTAATTAGCAAAAACGATTGTATCTATTCCTAACGCAGAGAAGGTAGGGTTCAGTAGTTAACACTGTCTTCAACATGTGTTGACGGGCACAAGGATTAGCAAGTTCCAAACCCTCTCTACCCATAAGCCTTTGTCTAAAAAAACACTCTTTGATTCAAGTAAAATCAGCCTTACAAATGCCCTCTGGTGAGCTGAAAAGATCACCCTTGTCTAAATTCTGGAAGGCGTCCCCGATATACTTGAGGCAGGGGATAAAAAGTGCATGATTTTGAGACAGGCAATCTTTCAGAACTTCCTTAATTTAATTTAATTTGTGGCCTTATCCAGATATTCAACCAAAGTGCGATAGGGAAAAAAGCTACAAGATCTGAAATGTATCCTATGCCTAATTCCTTGTGCACCGACAAAGTGGGAGTACATTCCAGAAAACTTTGCAACAGCCGCAAAAACATATTTTCCACCACTTGCAACTCAGTATGGTTGACATATCCTCAGATTTCACTCCTGTAGGTGGCTTTTGATAAACATTTAGCACTGTAGGTTTGCAAGCTGTCCCTAACAGGTCTACTGGCCAACCTAGAAGCAAAACTGAAAACTGCAGCAGTGCACATGAGAAATACTTTTTTTATTAAAGGATTCCAACTTAATGCTGGATCAAACAATAGGCCCAAATATGAAAATTCTCTAGTCTTAGGGAGGGCACAGGGTCTTATGATGAACCATAGGGATTTAGTGGTGTGAGGAACAACTATGATCACAAAAGATTAAATGATAAGTCCAAGCCTTCCAGGAACTTAGCAAAGGAGTGCAACAGGGCCTGCTAGAGCTGCATCATTCACCTATAATAAAACTGGTAAACTACGCAAACCCACCAATGGGCAGTCAGTTTTCCCATCCATCAGGGCCTGCTCAAGACGATTAATATATAAATTAAACAAAAAGAGGTTCAAAATACAACCCTGTCGCATTCCTCTATTGATACAAAAACTACAGGAGTACTGTAAGTCTTTAGAGTAATGTGCCCTGTGAAGATCTCTTAGGAACAAAACAATATCCAGCTCCATAGCCGTTGACAACATAATCTGTCACGGTTTTGACTGGTTAACCTAGTCAAAAGCAGAAGAAAGATCCATAAACCCCAAGTGAATGGAACCCTGGGGAGCAGGGTTGTTTTCTTACTGTCAGGTATAAATTCAAACACTGGTCCACAGTACACCTACTAGCACAAAACCCTTACTGGGCTTCTGACAGCACATTATGCTCCTCGAACCACACCGAAAGTCTCTCCAGGAGGATTCGGCCAACAACCTTGACCACAGAATCCCGAAGGGTAGTGTCTTCAAAATGAGCCACCCAAGTGTCTTCCGTAATGTGTGCCTCATGGGATTCTGCGAATTCGGGGGCAAATAAAGGTCTATTAATAATGCCCCAGATTTTAGAACTGCTATTCGAAGTGCTTGCATCAGTTAAGTCTGCCCAAGCCTCCTCCCTTAAATCATGCTTACGCCTGGCCTATTTCCTTTTATACTCACAACACGTTCTTGCCAGGGCAGGACCTCTAGGCTTTTGACTCAGCACACACTTAAGTTCCCCTAGGGCCTCCTGAACAACCAGAGTCAAACCATCTTGAAAACGTATGGCACTGTCACATCATGGGCACTTCCAGGAGACCAGACACTAATTTAGAGATCTCCGAAAAGGACCTCAGAATGTCGCATGGACTACTTGCGGGTAATACACAGGTAAAAAACTCCTTTTTGCATCTAAAATACAGGGACTTATAAAAGTCCTCATGGTTTATATGGGACCACTTGAGCCTCCTCCCTTGACTTACAGGTTTGATATCACCTGTAGCCCCCACCCGAGGGCGGATAATCAAGGGAGACCAACAGAGGGAGATACATGCTGGGTTATGATCACTGAAAGGGATTGTTGAGATCCAGGATTTGGGAACATGTGAGAGGAGAAGAGTTGAAACAAAAATAAAATCAATAAAGGACTCACATCCTGTGCCTGTAAAGGTGGGGTTTATGTCCCTTCTAGACAAAGACATCATCTCCAAAGTAAGAACTAGGTTGAACTGATTCAGCAAGGTATTTAAGCTATCACCCTGTTGATAATGCTCTAAATGAGCTCTAGACATAAGGGGATAGCCACTGCCTAAAACCCCTATATCCCTCAGGTTCGACATAAACGGATATTACAGTCACTTACCACCATAATAAATGCCGAAGATAACTTAGTGCTCAAAGTATTTTTTAAAAAGGAGCCCTAAGCTTGAACATTACAGCCCTCCTGCCAGGTTGATTTAGCCCTTCGCCTAGTCCAGTTCCTTCCAGCCCTCCTGCCTGGTTGATTTAGCCCTTCGCCTAGTCCAGTTCCATCCAGGCCTGTGGCGGGAAGCCAGCACTGCATGGAGAGTGAGGCAGGTGAGTGGAATCATAACACTCTAGAGTCTTTAAGTATCCACTGTGTTGGCTGTATGTTCAGCAGGACTAGAGTGATGTGGCAGGAGATGGATGAGAAGGTGTTCTCCCCCTGGTTGGGAATAGACTAGATTCACTGTTAAGGAACAATGGGATTAATGACAGGGTTAAGTGCAAATCCTGAGGAGGGTGCAATACTTTGTGAGTGTTAAACTCACCTAACGTTCAACTCGAACACCTTCAGTTGTTTCTGTTGGCAAAAGAGAGGACTGATGGTCGGTACCAGAAAGCAGAAACACAAGTTGTTCCTCTACATATCTCTTAGCTCCTATCCACAGTTGTGGTTACAGATATAAGGTTGTCAGCCCCTGCACAAATGAAGTGATGCCAGGGACTGACCAGGAGTGAACAATTGCTGGTTGGGGTGATGACCATGCAGAAGTAATTGCATCAGAACTGGATGGTTTTGACACAAAACC
The DNA here is from genome assembly GCF_031143425.1 of Pleurodeles waltl. Taxonomy (NCBI): domain Eukaryota; kingdom Metazoa; phylum Chordata; class Amphibia; order Caudata; family Salamandridae; genus Pleurodeles; species Pleurodeles waltl. The sequence goes on from NC_090437.1 coordinate 179,548,929, forward strand.
ACACATGGCAAATACACGGGAATCTGTATGAAAGAGGATAGCTGAGGTTAAGAAAAATTTGACTCGCCTCAGGAACTAGTGAATTGGAAAAAACAGCCAACATTTGGCCATTATCTCTGCTTCCATTGAGTCCATACATGCTATAAAAGATGGCTACTATCCAACTTCAAGATTTTGTCTAGGAAATTCTTAGACCATGCTTTACAGTCAGGCTTTCAGCCTATTTGCGAATTAGAACATGTCTTAGTGGCACTATAAGACGACGTGTCATATCGACAATTATAGCAGTGTCTTATCAGTAGCATTCAACACAGATAACAATAAGATTTTTCTTAAAAAACCTTTATGTACAGGAAACTGCTTTTTCATTAGATTTCCTCTTGTTATCAAATTGTTTTTAGGTTATTAACGTTTTTTTCTGATTCATCCACACCAGTGCTCATGCCTTGGGAATTTCCTCACTTTCCCACTTTGTCATTTAATCTCTTTTGCTACATGGGCTAGGCTTTGCCTTTTGAGTGTGTGAAGTTGTAACCCAGGTTCTTTGTAATATCAGAGGTAAAGGGAAAGTGGAGTCTTGTTTGATCACTAATGCTGTCGACTGGGTATCTAGTTGACTGAATACTGATGGTCTGAAACCCAATCTTTCTAACTTAGAGAGCCTAATGACATATATTTCTCCCAATAGGTGGAATGTGATTCTCTGGTCTCCTATCAACACGTGCCCCACACTTGTGAGCACAGTTAGGAATCGTGGTTCGGGGTGGCTCAGAATTGTTGATGGCATTCTTCATTTCTACTGTAACAAGTGCTGTTTTCACCATTCCCTTATTATTCGACACATTCTACTTCTTCTGGATCTTTCCCTTAACATTATAGCGTGAATGATTTCATCCAGCTTTGAAATACAGGAAAGTTCATTCAGAACCTACGATGCATTAACATTTCTCCACAAGAATTAAGAGCTACATGGATGTATGTGTTACCAGACAAGAAACCAGGTCGTTTTTAAAAAAAGAAATCTGCTTGCTTGACACATCTAGTTTTTTACACTTCTTCGCCCTTCTGTTTTGCATCAACATGCAATTTCTTCCCACTTTTTGCCTTTGCTAGTTTTTTAAACTTTTCTTGTGAGTCCCAAAGGTCACAAACGCACAGTGGGGAGGCAGAGCTATTAGCTAGTGAGGTGCCATTTTGTGGAATTCCCTCCCACCATCTCTTAGGCATGAATCCAGACTACCCTATTTTAGAAGAAACCTGTCGGCCTGGTTGTTTAACAGCTGGTTCTTCCTGTTTCTATGGCACCCAAAGACCAAAAAGGTGGCTTCTGTAGGAAGTAGGAGCATGGAATGGACAGGGCAAGACATACCTTCTCCATTTTCTAGCAGTCTGGTGAAACATGTACCTCAGCTGCTGGTAAAAATTGAGAATATTAAAAACAAAATCAACTTCTTTCAGAACCCTCAGGGTACGAAATTGGAATAAAGGGACAGACCTTCTAGAGGTCGTGCTGGATTCCCTTTTCAATGAGCTCCAACAGTCTCCCTTTGAAAGGATTAGTGCATATAACATGCCAATGCAAAGCAGAGGTGATGATACAAACGGAGGTGGGAGTGTTCAATCATACTAAGTCTGAAAGAGGAGTCCCAACAAAAGTCACAGTGGAAAGCTGCATTAAAACCCATATCCAACATAGGCTATTGCAGAGTTTCCCTTTCCCCCCGACCGTAGTCTGGTCACACTATAGATAACAAAGGAGCTGCTGGCTATACACGGAGCCCTTCTGGTGAAGGATGTCAGAATTCACTACTCATCATAGTGAGGCCATGAACGGTTTGCAAAACCTATATCTTTTTCCGGCCACACACAACACTAACTGACTCTGGGGTCTAGGGGGAGTGAACGACCATCTAATTCTCCCTTACCTGCCTTTCTCTAGTTCAAAGCCTGATAAAGAAAATATGTCCTTATGAAGAACAGAGTGCTGGTGCCTACCATCTGCAAGGACCTGCACAAGTTTAGCACGGTCTTTAGTGCACGCCTGCTCTCCTCTTAGATATACTGTGTATATTAACATGGTGGATTGCCACATTTATTTTCCTAACTTCAAGTCACTGCTTTTTGAAATAACACATAGCTGTGGAATATAGTTCGAGGCTCTTTTTTCTCTACAAATGGCGGGCAAAACAAAAATATTATGGGGCAAGATTCACGGCTTCACTCAAAAATGACAGGTTGCAAACTGTGTTATCAATAAAACACGAAAATGGCGATTTGGTGGTAGGACACATTTGCCTTTATTTATAAAAGTTACCCAGAATCTGGCACTGGGAATTGGAAGTGACAGGGATGGACACAGGATGTAGTTACAGGCTCATGGATACTAATTGAAAGCCCCAAGATCAGGACGCCATCATTCATGAGACATTGGTAAGGAACCTCAAGGGATGATGTTGCCACATTAAAACTAATAGAAAAAGGAGGCAAGTAGAACATATTTTTGTTTGATGACAGAAGATGAAATGCAGGTCTGTAATAGTAAAATCATTGTATGGGATTTAATTAAAGTTTACAAGTGAGTATTTATAACGTACTGTTTAAATACATGTGGAATTTTTAATGAGACAAAAAAGTTTGACGTCTATGGCAAGATGAGGAATGAAAGCAGTGACCTTTCCTCAATGTTCTTTTTTTTTAAAGATCATCTGCAATGAGAAAATATCTGTTTCGATTGGATTCAACTTTAGTTGCATCCTTGAGGTCTATGCTTGCTTAAGAGCGAGATATTTTTGAGTTGGTGAATGTCTCAGCTAAAACTGGGTGTTGTCAGCACATTGGCCCATTTGGACTCTGTGACTGGGCAAAGAAGATGGTGCATTTATAAACGTAATCAGTTACTCTTCAGATGTGGAGGTTGCGAATTTCACTTGGGATAATGGTGGTGAGCGGTTGAACTTTGGGTAAAGCCAAGGCTATACATTATTATGTTATATTACCATTTCTTGACTTTAGAATTCTTTACATATCTGAAAAAGGAGGTGCAGACTGACATATCCTACTGAAAGAATATGATACTTATAGTTATAATTTATGTCGGAGTATATGGCATGCTAACACAGCTGTTGCTATTTCATTAGCATTGCTTTACAGATGAATCATATTTTTTATTTTCACTTTAAGGGCCTTTTTTACTCGTTAGGAATTTCAGAGCTGCATCCAATAGCAAACCCCGATTTTGAGTCACCAAAAGCTTACGCTCTCATAGTAAAAGGATGACAACCATCAAAGGATTATAGTGTCCAAACACAGTGCCAGTTTTTAAAATCTGAATGTGACAGGAATGATGCAATAATCAGATATTTATCATTGTACAAACTTGCATTGTGCATTCTTAGTAACGTAGCAAGGTACAGGGTGCACAGGATGTTCACACTCCATGGTTTCCTACTTGTTCTCCAAAATCCCCAGAAAATTAAACAAACCTGCTTAGAGGACTGTGGCATGGAAGGCTAGGAAGAGCTGACATATCCGCCCTCTTTGTTCATTCTCTATCCCGCCATGTTTAGGTCATAGAAGAGAAATGCAAAGATAACAACACAATACAGACGTTCCACATCAGATGTTTTAAAAAAAAGGATAAAAAGCCGTACAATAGGCAAATATAAAAAATTTACCATAAAAAAACTCATGAATAAACATAAAGTCGCCTCAGAACTAAGATCCTGACAAACTCCTACTACTTCATAGAAGTCGCTATTTAGGAAATGCAAATGCTATTTACCAAGATATTGATTTCCTAATAACGAATCCTACAAAGTAGGAATCTCTATTAGGAAATTGCAAATAAGAAATCCCATGCCATATGTGACAATGGGCCCGTTTTGCATTTCCCAAAAAGCGATTTCCTATTGGGAAATCGCTATTTGTGAAATTCAAAACTAAGAATATCTATGGGCAAAAGGCCCCCGGAAATGCACCCCAAAATTAGTGGTGCACATGAAGAACACACACATGCCCAAGAGGCATTTGTGTGCTCTATTGCCCTTTCAAAAAAGAAAGCATTTTGGGGTGCTTTTTTTTAAAGTGCGAATGGTTATCATAGACTTGAAGACAAAGGTAATTGCATTTCCTATAAATGCCCAATTCACATTTAGGAAATGCTTTGTACATCTGAATAGGAATCGCAAATAGGTAATCCCTATTTGCGATTTATTATTCAAAGGATCACAAATTGCGATTTCTACAGGGTGGAAAAAGCAATTTGCGATTCCGTAAAGGGCTTTGTACATCTGAAAAACCCATTTTGCATTTCTTAACGGCCTGAAATAGTGATCCAGACCGTTAAGAAATTCAAACTGGCTTTGTACATCTGGGCCAAAATGTAATGTAGTCTGAGAGGAGAAAGAATCACATGGGCACACTGCCAGAATGGTGCTTATATAACTGGTTCAGGGATGACAACTATAAAAGGCAGTGTGTTCAGTGTCTGTCTAGTGAGTAGACCTCTTTGATGGTTTTTAGAGACCCAAGAGAGACAATTCCATACCCAGACTACATTTTAAATGCCTACAGTATGATACCATACTTTTGTCACTTTCAGGGTGGTTCCTAGTATATCCACACCAGGACAGAATGTGTGCTTTTAATGCATGTTTCCAAGAGGCTAGACAGTAAGAGAGCCTCTGAATTGCTAAACGATTCAGGGATATCCAGACTGTAGCTGATATTTTTTATGTAAGCAAGCCATGGGAACTTCATCACATAATTAAGCAAGCCATGGGAACTTCATCACATAATCTAGTTTCCTCCAGTTTGACAGTCCCCTATGGTTAAAGCTGGTTTCTGGCTTAGTCCAAATTGACACTCAAAGTAGGGGATGGCGAAGTCTGATATGTAGTCGACGCCTAATTCTGCTTGGCATATGTATGTTACAATACTTTGAGGGATTGCCAAGAGTCTTTTGAGAAACCCATTCTTGATTATTTTAATAGTGGGGTAGTCCTTATTTCCCCTTAAACCAGAGCCATAGGCTGCACCTGATAGACATTCCCCTTGATATTCCACCACTAGCTCTTTAAGTGGTTTTAGGCCTAATTTGAATGCAAATTTAGAGTGTCTCCACACTTTTCGCAAGATTTGCTGTCATAGTACGTCCCAGTGGATTCCAGGTGCAGATGTCATCAAATAGAGCCACCAGATATGGAAAGGTTGATACAGGTGTGACTGTGCAATTATTAACCATAAAGTGCTTATTTTTATTCCTCTTTGGGCCACAAACCATTATGTGAGGCTTCAGTTGGCGCACAAATAGCTCCAGTTCTGCATAAAAATTGTTAATTGGTTGAGTAGTTTCTGAATCCCAATTGTGGTTCCGGCAGTAATCACCAAGTCATCTGCATAGAGTAGCGCACGGACTTGACAAGTCTCAATGTTGGGATGGCCACATTCAGGCTTATTAATTTAAAACGTAAACAAAAATAGTGACAACACTCAGCCCTGCTGCACTCCCCTTGCCAAATTAATTGATTTTGTTGTTTCACCCTTATTGCCGTACCTAACACATGCAGTTGTCTTATAAAATTGACAATGTTGGATTCCACCCCATACCAAACATAATGGCCCAGAGGTTTGAGCGGTTCCCATGTTCAAATACCAATCTGTGGTCTATAAAGGCTAGGTTAATGATCCATCTTAGCTACAGAGTGTTTATTTATTAATAGATAGAGGTTAAGGCACTGCTCAACAATGCTGAGACCACCATGGAAGCCGAACTGTAAATCTGAGATAATATTGTTATCATGGAGCCAAACTTCATGATATTTGAATAAAATCCTGCACATAAACTTTGTGGTTGAATTGATGACCAATATAGGGCAATCACATTTTGAGTTACATTTACTTACCTTTTTAAAGATGGGCACCATTGTGGTATATGACCACAATTTCAAAGGGCCCTTTCTGCAAAAAGCATTCAGGACATTTGTTACAAACGGTGGCTACAATATAATGTTCTCTATAAATCTGCAAGGACCCCATCAGGACCTGGAGCTGCACCTTTTGGGCACCTACTTACAGCAGCTATTACTTTATGCCGCTCAGCATCAAGAGCCTTAGGTTGTCCCATATTGTAATTCTCCGTAGCAACAGCCAATTTATCTGGGGGAGAGGTATCACCTTATAGTCTATCCAGGTGTTGGGTGTAATCACCATTTCGAGAACTGTCTCTCTGGAGTTACTGAACTACAGATGATTGATCACCTGACAGAATTCTCAGGCATCTTTCAGGGATATGGCAGCTACTAAAGACTCATACATCATCTCGAATTGCCTTTTTTCTACTTCCAAGTGCCTTCCTATAGGCTACTCAACATTTAGGAACAAGATCCATCGCCCTAGGCACCATTTGAATGTCTTTAATTAAATAATTGCGTGTTTGTGAACAGTGTGAATCAAGCCATCTATAACAGCGGTTTCCAACCTTTTGACTTCAGTGGACCCCTACTTTATCATTACTGGAACCAGGGGACCCCCACTGAATCATTATTGGTACTGGGGGACCCCTCACTGAGCCATTACTAAAAGCTGGGGACCTAATCTGTTAATATTAGTTAATTTTCTAAGCAGTTGTGGACCCCCGAGGTGCCCAGACCACAGGTTAGGAACCACTGATCTATAAAGTTTCAGCTTTGCGCGATGGCACTGGGACAATTAGAAGCTCCCTAATAGAGTCAAATAATATACTATAGAACCTCAAGATTTCAACACTTCTCTTCCAGATACTTAAACCATTCTGCTTTGTTGTGTATGATGATACTGTGAAATAATTTGGGTTTATGTACTTGCATCTTTGCAAGACTACCTTATTTTTGGGGGTAACTAAAGAAAGTCTGATGTAGGAGATTGAGGGTAAATGATGGCCCCTGAACACTTTCTCTGTGACAACATATTCAAAAAAGAAATTAAACAAATCATCATAAAACAGAATAAAATTAGTTATTCTAACGTGCTTCCTCCCCATATATTTTGGATTTAAAATGGGTTATTGGTAAGTGAGTCGAGATCAGACTGAAGGCAATCTTTAGAAGAGAGCAAATATAGTGCTTCAACATGTAAGGTATGGATAAAATGTGTTTGAGATTTTAAAGGGGATCTATTATACTGCACATGATATTACCAGACCGATCACAGGATAGAATATTAAAGTCTCCCACTCACAATAATAAAACAGCAGAAACCCTCAATTTCTCATTTCAGGGGATTAACAATATTAGTATTGTTGGCATCAAAGTTATTATAATAATAATTAACAAGAATTTCTTTTAGGTACACTCCATCCACAAACGGAAGTGGGGCAACACTAAATTTGTCCTAGTAACTGCCTAGAAGTGAAAGAGATACCATGGGTAATAGCCCGCCCTTTTCTCTACCTGAAAGTGCCATGATAGCTGGTGTAAAATATGTCATAAAGCCCTCAACATAGTGGGGACATATAACCCTGTGTAACTCAAACATATCTGTAAACATGCAATTATCCATGTAACAGGGTCGATGGCCAAGGCGTTAACAAAACTGCCCCAAGGAGGAACAAACATAAGGCATTTACCAATGATAACAAAAGATTTTTGAACGGTAAGCCCATGAACGAGTGGATGTGGTTAAAAGACCACAGATAGATTACAACAGGCCAGAGCGCTTGCGCGCTCGACCTAAAAAAAGTATATTTAGCAGGACGGCCTGCACGTATTGATATAACTTAATTAGTTTGTTCCATATTTGTTTTGTATATAGGTATCTGGTTAGTATTAAAGAACAGCAATTTCTCATACAAACATTAATATTATATCATTTTGGAATCTTCAGCTTTCTCCACTTGTTAATAACCTCAGCGTTTTGGAAAGGAAAACAAAAGTATACATGCCTAGAGTCTGTTCCTGCCTTTGGTTAAAAATTGCTGTGTTGCAGAATTACCTATGCCTTCATGTTGTCTTGGAAGCTGTTACTTTCGCTGACATACATTGAGCACAACTATTTTAAAGTGCCAGTCATACAGTTTTAGTTTATGGAATGTTAAGTTAATGCAAATGATGCACAAAAGTACACTGGTTTATGAAGTGATCCTCGTGAAAATCCGAGTTCAGTTGCAAATGGCCTTGAATCGATCGTGTTGTGCCATGTGTTATTTGAACATTAAATTACAATATTGCAGTCGAAATATTGATCCAGAGGTATAACAAGGTCATAATATCAGCTCATGAAATATCATCACAACAGAGCTAATAATCTAAATCTACATTTACCTTGGCGATATTTTGGAGTCGATGTTATGGCCACAATACATCTGTACTTAGGTATTTGAGGACTTGATATTATGACATACACCCCTCAAATGAAATATAAATTCGCTGTATATTACCAATCCTCAAAACAAAAAATATACACCAATATATCCACAAATAGAATGTCGACTGAATACAAAGTATAGTTTCAATGAAATAAAGAAAATAAACAAATATTTAAGATAAGACAATTGTGGGCATAGTGAATCCATGTAAGAAAATTATCAGCTGCCATTTGATACATACCACTTCATGAATTCTGAAAATATCCGCAGGGTGGTTAATCGGTCCAGTGGAAACTATTGGTTCATTTTCATTTCCACTAGGTTGTTGCTGGACAATTGTGGTTGTCAGATCAGTTAAGCTATGGGCTGATCATAATAATCTTCTAATTTTTTTCTTTTTTCTTGTAATTCAGTCCCTGAAGCCATCAAATCATGCTACCATACAGAGCATAGTGCGAGCTGTGGGTGTTGTGCCTGGAATCCCGGAACCATGCTGTGTTCCTGAAAAAATGTCTTCTCTCAGCATCTTATTCTTCGATGAAAATCAAAACGTGGTACTCAAGGTCTACCCCAATATGACAGTCGAGTCCTGCGCATGCAGATAAAATATCTGAGAGTGGACCTGCTGTGTAAATGCATTTCTTCAGTTTTTTCTGTTTTTGCACTTCTGCATTCCAATCCAAATGATGTATGAACTATAAACAAAAAAACACAAACATTAAGATCTCAAGAAGCTACAGATACAAACTTTGCATGCTGTGGATTTGAAAAAGACTATATTGTTGACCATGGCTTTGGATAAAACTGAAAGAAAAACAGTCAATTCTTTGGATTTTCAATGAAAAGAAAATGTTTGCTTCAAGGTTTTGAAGGACACATTGATTTATTTTTGTACAAAGTTTTTAAAAAGATTTAGATAAGAACGGTGGCTTTTGGTTTCTCATTTCTTCATTGACTTTGAAGGGGTACATGTAAATGGAGCAGCTGAAGCTGCCGGATGTGTGTTGAGTAACTCAACAAAACCGTGTGTGTCAAATGTTTGTCCTGCATTGTATGACATGTAACACATATTGTCAGATTTACACTTCTTTCTTGAGATCATAACTCAGTGCTCATGCATTTATTTGGGTATATTTCCTTTGTGTCCATTACTATTTACAGATTTAAATACAATGGGGAGGTGTTGTCATTACAGACTTTATGATTCATCTCTGGAATGTGTTGCTTTCCTTGTATATTAGAAAAGATTCAAAGAAAAATGTCCGAACAATTAAACCACAAGGAATGCCAGATACTAGAAGAGGACCTTCAAATTAGTGTTTATGATGCCTAAAATAGAAGTACAAAAGTGTATCAGTGAATGCAAAGCCTGTGCTGAAATAACATACAGGCATCTCTCCCACAAGGCCTCTACACAGTCATAGGTAAATGTTTGTGAAATGTTATATTGTGGGCTTAACTGTAGCAAGTCCACCCACTAGCTGTAGTTGCCGTACTGTGTGATAAGGTTACCTGTATCATTATTTTATATGTATTTTATGTCACGGTTCTGAGACTTGTATAAAGTATATCTGCCATTAGTGTTGCCTCTTAGCACTGTGGGATGCATGGAAGGTAGATTGCAACAGACTCCAGATGCTCAGAAAGTGTGTGGCTAATAAACTCTGTGAAATAGGCACTCTATGGATTAGTTTAGGGAAGGCTAGAGCTCTGGCATACTCATGTGCACGTTGGGTGGGCCTAAGGCAGTGGTTGTTAGTGTTTTGGCTTCTCCGGGCCCCCCACTTAATCACTACTCGAAGCTGGTGATCACGGCCTATGGAATTTCTACAATTTGAACCGCAAAACCATTCACACAAATACATAAACATGCATAGGTCAAACAAATACAGAAATTACAAAAAATGTATTTGAATCCAAACAAAAAAATCTAAATTTTAATGGGAAGTTTGCAGCTTTACAAAATTTGATTTAATTTCTGAAAGACTAATCAATATGCTTGACGCTAGCATGCCACTTTGTTTTTTTTGTTGTTGCTCCTGTTGCATGCTTGTTTTGTTGGTTGGTGCATGCCAGTGCTTCTGTTGAGGCCAGGAGTTCTCTATACTAGATTCTGTTTGTTGTACTTTGGTGCTCCCATAAATCAAATTAAGAATACCGATTTAATATTTAGCCTTCAATTTCCTTCACATTTACAACATGTTTTAAAGTTTTCAGTTTTATATTTTGCTTTTCATGTATGAATACATTATTAATCTGCTAATATTATTTAAATGTCTAAATAGTCACAGACCCCCTTGGTCCACAGAACACAAATTGAAAACCACTGGCGTGGGGTATCAAGGAATGTAGGTGTGGTATTAGGAGTAGCACATTGCTGGTGAGTTGACCTTTCTTTTGAGGATGAATGTGGTCCTTTCAATTAAAACTTTCAGATTGAAGGAAGATTCATTGTTAACATTTTGGTCCAGCACTGCCCTTATTTCAGTTCATCAGCTTGCTCAGTTTTCTATGGCTAGAGTTCATCAGTGCTATTCTATACTTGATGGTCTAATTTCAAAAGACAGTTATTGAACAGTGGTCTTTGTAAGGATGGTAGGAACATTTATTGTAATGAATGTCCATATGCTGTGAACAGTGAGAATCAAAAGAAGTTCCCCTCTAAAGCGTCCCTTTCCCTCTGCCCAGATTGCATGTCCGGTTTTGCAGTGCAATCTTAATCTCTGCTTTACCTGATTGTGGACTCATGATTGAGTTCAAATTACTTTTGATAATAATCATAGTAAATTGAGTAGTAAATAACTAATGTAGTTCCCCTTTTCTTAAGGACAAGCTTCTCTTGCCTACTAAGGCACCTGGACTCAATCTTTATGCACATGTATTGACACATGCACATGGAGACTCACTTTCTCTTAATGTATATAGCTCCTGTGTATATTACACAGCTTCTATATCTTTGACTTTTATTAAACATATAGGCACACATAGGACATGAATTGTAAGGTTATGTGAAGTACTGAAAAAGTCCTAGAATGATAAAGTGCACACTTCATTATCATAAATTACACATTGCATATTTACGCACCCCAGTCTGTAACATTACCTTACTTTCTAATGCAGTAAAACCACTTTACTTCAGATATGAACTGTAATCTACTTCTTGCACATATAACATGATTTTTATTCCCTTCTAATCTTATCTAATTCAGTGATTTAAAGTTGGTGTTTTGTGTGGCCTTACTAAGTGCCCTGCAGATTACAGGTATCACTGGTATGCAAGAACAGGTGAAAATCTAATTCTTGAGCAACAGGAGCTCAGCAGAACAATATTTATCAAGTTCTTATATTCATTGCAACCTGGTCCCAAATAATCCATGTCTTGCTTCTAACAGCATGCTCCATGCTTTGGGTTCCCACGCCTTCCTCAAGGACGTTGATTATCTGCTAACCTTGTTTATATCCTTTATTACAACATAGTAGCCCACTGCTGAGAGCTATACCAGTCAATAAGTACCCTCCAACAGGGTTTTAAGCCCTAGTCACAGACCATGTGTTATAACGGATGAGAGGACCAACATTGTAGATAGCATTCTACCCAGTAAATGTTCAGTGATCTAAATTAAAGAGGGAGAAACAGAAATAGTTATATGACAAAAATATTGTTTAACTTAAATATTTTGTCTTACAAATTGTCTAACAATATCATCCCATTAAGTGTAGATTTTAAATTGTTAGCTCCAATGGGGTAATACTTTTGAAACATCTGCATTAATTCAATACATACATTTTGGCTACCGGTGTCTTCTGATGTACTGCAGTTGGTTAAAGCGCATGGTGTCATTCATTCCTGAGGTATTGCTGCTAGCGTACTATAGTGGCAACCCAACACATTATAGCGAGATGAGAGATGCTCTGGTACAAAGCCAAAGTTATCCACCAGTAGTGTATTTGTGCCCACCTTGAAGGAGACATCCTGTAATTTCTCAAATACTTCCACATAACGCTCGAGTTTCATTTGGTCCACTTAAAGAACATTTTGTAATGTTTTTTTATTACTATAACATCACAAAACAAATGTCTGTGATTTTTGGGAGTGGAGAACTGCGAGCTATTCTGATGTTTCTCACTATGCATAAACAGTAAACTAGACAAGCTTAGTTCAGAAAAGGCTAGTCGGAAAAAAAGGCTTACCAGGTTGTAAGAGATCCAACATGACATATCTGTGAAATATGCAAAAAATATTCTGTCTGTCTACTTGAAAAACACATATTTACAATGCTCACTTAAAAGCTGTGTGTAGGCTCTTGCAATCAGCCTTGCAACCACTCATGAGGTATGATTTAAATTGAGTAATCCAATTATAATGTGTTTTTAGTATCCAAATCTGGCAATTTCCCATATATTTTTGGCAAGTTAAGCCTTGCATGCTTGTCTGTTCTTATTTGCACATTCTGACCATGCTATAAAGTAGACCAGTTTGGGATGAGGTATTTACAGCCCCCAATAAATGCCTCCTATAGTTTTTTACTTTAATACCAGTTTTGCATAACATGGAAAACCGGTATTTAACTCACTGAATTATCAATGTTTTGCCTTTTTATTGCCTTTTCCCTAAGTAGAGCTTGGCAATTTCGGCAACTAGAAAATTTGTCAGGGAAACACAGCAACTGTTTGATACTTGGAATTCCAATTGATGAACTCCTGTTTGCTCCAGGATCGGAATTTACCCCCCCGTTTGTAATCAGGATCTTTGTATCTACATTTCTATAGATGAAGTTCTTCTCTGAAGCTGGATTCTCACTTTGTGCTCAGTAGTAAAATTCTGCTGCGCTAACAAATATTGGTGTGTGCTTATGGAGAGCTCCTGCAGTAGTTAAGTTTACATATTCTGGACATTTGTGCACACTTTGTGGCAAAGTTATGTTGGAAAATGTGTGATGTGCAGTATTTATGCTTTCAATTGAAACTACACATATCCTACAATCGCCACCATGTTCCAGTATCTGATTGTGCATTGCATGAGTTGCTATGTACCTCGATTTACTGGCCAGGCTAGGTAGATGAATGGGGACTTCCTTCAACTGTGAAACACCTACCCCCATGCTACGGGTTGGTGAAAAGTTGTCTCTCAAAGGTGCACCTCATCCATCACCCATAGCGAAGGTCCCAGCTCCTTCTGCACTTAGACCGTGCTGTAACGAGAACTCAAGCACTCTTCCATCATCTCCCACGTATGCTTTGTACATGATCTTGAGTCATCACGAGTACATTTACATTGATCCCTAGCCCGCTTTTGGTTATGTATGTTTCAGTGCGTACATTTCAACTGCAAATGGCACAAATGCATACTTGATAATGATTGGAGCATTTGGCAGAGACTATACTAGCCGCACATGATCAGCACTAACCCCGTTGTGCATCTGAAACCAGGGCTGTGCCTTCCAAATATAGTTATACTATGAGTAAATGGAGGCTGCTCTGTGAAATTGGAGTGCACTTTCAAGTTCTCTGTGGCCAATTTCCTCCCATGTATGTTTGCCTAAATATGTACATTGAGCAGGCATTCTTTTTCTCTTCAAATACCTTTTGTGAGCCTCAGCAGCGTGCACATTTATACAGATGGCTAAAGTACGAAAGCCAAACTTACTTACCCTTTTCTTGGTCCTAGATATATTTATGGAGATATTTTACTTTTCATTTGTATAGCTTTAGTATATGGAAGGTTCTTTAAAATCCGCTTCATAATAATTTAGATATGTTGCCCTGTGTCGAGGCATGCGCCTTTAGTGCTTTGGATTTTTCTTATGCTGTCATATAAATATTAGATTTATTTTTTTATATGAACTGTATTTATTCTTGATCGATCATACCAGTTTTTATATTGTAAAATATATTACTTTAAAAGACAGATGTTTTTGGAATGTCCTTATTGGTGTGTACATGATGCTCTCTATAATCTTAATATTGTAATCCCCTAAAGTACCTACCTGAATTTTACATATGCCTGATCAGCAACGGTAAGGAACCTAGTTTTAGACACAAAAGCATTGCCAAGAAGAAGAATTTAATGTTTAGGACACTGGCCTTTTTAAACTAACTAAAGCCCACTAATCAGAACAACTTAAAAATAGTGCTCTAGCTGGTCTACTTGTACAGATATAATTATTGTTACTTCTTGTGCCAATTTCTCCCAGTTACTATTACAAGAACTTATGATTTTGTTATATGTGTTTGCAAATCCTTGTTTTTGATTGATATGACCCTTTGAGGTTTTCACACTTTCAGATCACTCTTTGGCTCTCTGACATGCTCACTGTGTTTTGCTTTTCTTACCAACCTCTGTAACGCCTTTAAGTCTTGTCATTTTCATTTCATAGGCAAAGACTGCTAAAGAATCATAAGAATAGGAAATGGACTTGCACAAGCTTCCAACATTCCCCTGTCTGTAAACTGTCCTTATCTTACGTTAGCACGGCAACAAAAAACACTGCTGTAGACGAAAGGAACTCAAACATCGTTTCAAGAGCGGGCATTTTTAGTGCATTTAGTTTCCCTGCAAATACTTTAAAACAAAAGTAAAACTACGTGATATTGTTTGAGAATTTAAAAAACTTTTGTTATCTTATCCCTCTTTCCTTTTTAGTGTGTGCTTTAAATAATTATAACAATAACACTTTAAATCGTCAAGTATACTAACTATTCTTTATAGATGAATAAATACCGTTGATACATTGAGGGATGGTTGTCAGGCAATCCCACAAAACGAAATATCTCAAAAGTCTGTCATTATTGCTTCTTCAGCTTGAATGGTTGGTACAGAGCTTTGTTTCCTATTTCTATTTGGAACACAAGTTATTCCAGGAAAAAAACTAAGAATCTAGAGGCCTGATTTCACTCATTTGTCACTGCTCATTTCACGTACATGTTCATTGTCATTGTGACTTTGACAAGCTCAAGGCTTGATGTTTGACATTCTTCATACTTTGAGTCGTCACAATATCTATTACATCAACTCCGGTGAACACAAAGTTGCTCCCCCTAGTTCTCATGTGAAATGGGGCTCTGAAAATTGTGTGGACCATCCTTAATATCTTTGCATTAAATGTGGGAATGTACCAGACAGTAGTTACAACTGAAATTCTATTTCATGATTGCCCTATAGACTTCAATTCATTCTGCTTTTGCATAACTGAATTACTAATTTTACTTCATAAATTATAGAGTCTGACTTTCACTTTTTATTTGTTCTCCCAGGGGTCTGACAAATAAATAAATGTCTGCAGATGTTTGTTTTTTATATCAACTGGCATAAAGTAACATATCAGTGGACTGGGGGCATACTTTGACTATTGACTGTGTTCAACTGACAGACAAATTAGCTTTACTTATACTGCTTTAATTGTATTTATTCAATTTTATAGAAAACTGTTGTCTTCTGGTTTTCTAATAAAGCATCATTACATAGGCATAGCTATTATTAATGAAATAAGAATTCTTGATCATAAACAGTGGTGTAACGAAACCTGAGGAGGGCCCCCTTGCAAAGTTCATGGAGGGCCACTCTTCGGATTCAATCCAGAGCTCTCAGGCCAGGGTGCTGTGCTGAGGTGGCCCACGGGAGCACAGTGTCCCCTCCCCCCGCACTGCAGGGGCTGCGGTGGCCTTTGTTACACCACTGATGATAATGTGTCTCTCTTGGAGAGATTTCAGTTAACCACATGAAAATAGTTTCACTTAGCCCTATTGAAGACACATGGGGGGTTATTCTAACTTTGGAGGAGGTGTTAATCCGTCCCAAAAGTGACGGAAAAGTGACGGATTTACCACCAGCCGTATTACGAGTCCATTATATCCTATGGAACTTGTAATACGGCTGGTGGTATATCCGTCACTTTACCGTCACTTTTGGGACGGATTAACACTCCTCCAAAGTTAGAATAACCCCCATGGTCTTTTGGGCAGCTTCTGAATTGTCATAGTGAACATTGCAGCTGATTTACGTTGGTTGCTACTTTTAAGCGGGCATTTGGTCTTAAGTTGGGAATTTTAATTTTAGCAGTACAGTGTACATTGTTTTTCCACTGAGCTATCTCGTCTATCAGCATCCAATATTTATACCCAAATAATCCAAAAGGATGGTTTGTTTAAATCTGGCATCTGAAAACCTCCATTACACTGGCCAAATATACAAGCGGTGACTTAAACCTTAAAAGGCAAGATTTGCTCCACTTGCTGCCTGCATAATAGGCAATGATCCAGTATTACACATACATTTGTAGCCAGTGAAAACCTGGAGAAAATGAATTGTCAAACAATTACAAAGAATGTGCAAGGCACATCTTTTGCTTGCACATCAATTTGCACGTCACACAAACCATAAAATGTAAACCATGACGCATTTAGGGTAATATAAATTGTGTTTATTAAGAAACATAGCGAACTGATTTGTCCTCAAGCTTTATTTCAGTTTTCACATTTAAAAAAGTGAAGAAAGCTGCATTTGTTTCCTTCGTTATCGTTACACAGTTATGCAAAATATTATTTCTAATATGTACTGGAGGAAACATGGGCAACTTTGATATGTTCCAAAGTGGATGCAAATGAACGTTTTGTATATAACCACCTTCTGAGCAATTGAGAAGTGGATTGTGATGGCATTGCATGCTTTAACAATTATCCCAAATCATAGAAGACTCAACATTTTACTTGGGTGGGCAGTTCAAAGGATAACTAAGGCCATTGGATAAGAGTTGTTAGCAGAATCTAGCATGACCGTGGGAGTCTTCTTCCATTTAAATATGGCTTCCTTATAACACAAAATATGGCCATGCGGAGATAACCAGCAGCCAGAGTTCCTGTTACGAGATGGTATCTTCACCTGGCATTCCTCATATTAAGAGTTTGAACTCTTGGAACTTATCAGTAACTAAAAATTTAAACAAGCACCTGCGGCATTTTGTAGATGTGTCCAGCCCAGGTGCCTGCCCCCACAGAATGACGCGCTATTCACAAAACAAATAATGGTTCCCTTGGAGGAAGCTTATCAGCCCATCCTTCCTAGACTAAGAAACTGTACAGGTGTAAGAACAGAGTAACCAGTTATTTAATTACTGTTACAGTTAGTCACTATGCAGGTATCAAAAGTAGGTGCTCCAAAAAAGATGCGATGAATGGGATTATGACCAATATAAACATCAATTAAAGTCAACATATGATTGCGTTGGCATTTCAACCACCAACAAATTTGTCTCCCAACAGGGTCTTCATCATGAGAAATGAGGTAGCAACCTCTCTTAGAAATTTAACATGAGTGTAACCTCTTGTCATGTATGATATACTAGCATGAAAAATATTTTCTTCTGAATCCACCTAGGCGACTGTGAATGATCAAAAGTTATTTGTTTGTGCTGGAGCTTCCAGACACTTTGGGGCATATTTATGAGAGGCTTACGCCACCATTGCCTGACTTTTAGTGATGCAGAGGTGGTGCAAACCTCTGAAAAATATCTCTGAGGCCACGCAAATCCATTTTGCACGGCTTTTAATGGCCTCATAGGTGTGGAGTAAGGCAAGGCACCGCACGTCCTTCTGTTGCCTTACTCTGTGCCAGTCTGGCGTTCCATGTGCGTTGCAGTGGGTTTTCCCACGCAACAACCATGGATATGGATTTTGATGCATCCCCAGATTTACGAGAGCCTGTAAACCCGGGGATGCGCCAAAACCTTATGTCTCCCCAGGGGAGGCGCAATGAGGAGAAATATCTTCATTTCTCCCCATTATTTTCTTCTTTCTTTGTCTGCTACATTCTGCAGCACACATAGAAAAGGAAAAAGGAGGAAGGTGCTCCTTTCTGCACAAAAATAATCCTGCCGCAACGCAGACACCCTTGCACCATGGTGCAAAGGTGCCTGCATTGGTGATAAGCAGCCAAAAAAGCACCAGCGCAGTTGGAAGGGACTGGAATGCGCTGTAGGATGACTAGCTGTGCCGCCGTGCACCAACATTTCATAAATCTAGACCTGGGTGTGCTTCCGTGGTCTTGGAATAAGGCAGAATCAGTTCTGACTTTTTGGTTTACATCCCGACTATTGTTTTATGCCACTGCTTTCTAAATGTTGATTCATATGCCAAAATATTGTATGTTTTCAGAATTGGTTAATTGGAAAGTTTGCAGGTAAAATGCCACGTATAGCATCACGAAGACAGGAACAAAACTGAAAATTTAAGTGACTAAGAAACGTGCATAAAAAAATGGCAACAGACCCCTCCCCCTCACCCCCCCCCCCCCTCCTCCCACCACCAATAGCTCCTGCACGTGCGTGGTGAGGGAGCTTTTGAGCTTTGGTTACTACTTTTCATGCTGCAAATCCTCACTACAGCACTGGCAGAAAAAAAACTGTTAATTAATGAAATAAGGATAACCACCTTAGTAAAACAAGACAAAATCACACCAAAATTTCTGGACATCTAATTTCTGGCAAACAAGTACAAAATAATTGCGTGATATGGCGTGGTGCCCAAGAGTGAACATGTCTTTAAAATAAATTTGAGCCCTGACATTTCCTCCCTATTTTGCTTGCTTGCATTGTTATAATGATACATTTGTTTTTTAAGTCATTAAATGGATAAAAATGAGTTTAATACAGTTTTGTTAATTCTGTATTCTTTTATATCTATTTTTAGTTTAGAACATGTTTGGTTATGTGTGTTATTTTTGCCTACGGTAGGTTATGATAGACGTTCAGAGGTCAATGTCCCCACTTTCATTTGTAACAAGTTCATGTGCACGATTCTGTGATGTGGATCAAATCCCTTGGTGGCACATAATCCAATGACAGTGTGCGTGCCTTCTCCAAATAATTTCGGAGTGACCTCTTTATATATGGTAAACACATTACTACACTTCTACTCTCTAAGTACCTAAGGCGCCGCTCCAGACTGAGCCTACATACACCAAACGTCATCCACCCCCTTTCAGCGATACACAACAAAGGTGCCTGGGAACCTGATGAAAGTCGGAGACCTTGTTTGACCTTATCGGGGTATGAGAATAATACATATGGAATAGCATCTTACTGAATAGCTGGAAAAAAACATGCTTTGGGGTTTACAAGGGGTATGGAATACACTGAATTAATAGCAATGCAGTTCATCCGGTGGCTGTGAATTCAAAGTGTCTCCAGTGATGGAGGATTCGGTGTGGACCAGTTGTTCAGCTTTATGTTTTTTTAACGTAAATAGTAAGTATATATACCCGGCTTCCAGCCTCCTTGCGCGTCATTTGATCTCACTTCACCTCGGCGCCTTTATCTGCCACAGGTTGTATCTCAGAATGTGTAAGGATGGAACATTTTTATCGTCTGCTGTGAGCCAAAGCATATTCTTAGCACCACAGACCCCCTGGATACATGTTAAACATTAGATTCGACATTGTGCAGCACCACATAACATTATCATTGTTAGTTTATTTTGAGTGTATAGTATATGTATTATCCAAGTTTGTTGATTATTTTTTGTGATTGCTCTTTCACCTGTAAAATAAAATGAATATACATGCGCCTGTAAATGACGAATTAGGAGTAAATGCCTGTACAGTAAGCTTTTGGATAAAAGTATATTTGTATATGGAAAGAAATGTTTAAAATGCTTTTAATTTATTTTATGTTTGTTGCATTCCTATATTTTGTTGTCCATATGTAGATGTTGTAACGCAAACTATTTTTTCACTGTACGTGCAGCGTTAGAAGGCAGGATGTTGTTCCGCGTCATTATGGCTGGCTTCAAGTGATGAAACTGTGAAGGACAACTTTCACTACCAGTGTATAAGCTTGTAATATACTTTCAAATTATGAAAATTGTCACAGCAACCTAAGGAAATATTAAAAAACATCACATTACACTCGTGTATGGCTCTTTAAAACATTTGCTCTGATTAGTAAAATTGAGGCAACTTTTAGAGAGTGGCATGTTAGATACAGAAGGCGAAGTAGAGAATCTGGCAAACAGCTAGCAAACAGCTAGGCCACGCTGCCCACGCTGCCCACGCTGCACACACTGCCCACGCTGCACACGCTGCCTCAGCAGTCCAAACTGCTGAAAACGAATAATTCACCTTGAATCACCGACCAATGTGAAATTACCGTCTGCAGATCGCCTTTTTCATTTTCAAGGTTGACTGGAACCCAAAATCGGTTCTGGCGAAAATGTTCAGACCAGCCCCATGCTACACGAGGCTTCCACTAGAATGGGGACAAGAATGGACTCAAGGTTGGACTATGGTGGCCCATCAGCTCCCTAGCGGCCTGAAGTCCACCGGGAAGATGCCAGAATAGCACAAGGGCCACGGAGTCGGGGCGAGGGCAGGACTGTGAGGGATGAAGAACAACACACGGGAAAGGAGGAGGAGGAACAGGGATATGTGTTGATCAGGTGGTGGCTTCCAGGATAGGGGGAGATGAGTGGCCAGAGGGACTGAGGAGCACAGGGAAGATAGTGGAAGGTGAGGGGTGGTAGGTGGGAGAACGAAAGAGGCGCACAGAAGGAGGGGAATGTGAGGGAGGTGTAGGTGGGTGAACAAAGAAGTCTGAAGGAAAAGAGAAAGGATCAAGGAGGAACAATAGGGGTTTGATGGTGATAGGAAGGGGATGCAGGACATACAAAGCAGTTGTATGTGGAGAGAGGCAAGGGGGAAGTGGAAGGGGCCAAGCGTCAAGGAGCTGACAGAAAATCCTCTTGTTAAACTGTCCCTCATCCATTTCAACGCAAACACTCGATTGGAGGAGGAAAGATCCACCATAAATACCAGTAGCATGAAATGAGAAATGCTCCATAGGAGTGAGCCAAGGTGTGGTTGACAAAGTCCCAATCCAGTGAAAGATAGAGGTTGGACAAAAAGTAAAAACCGCAATAACTGAAAAGAGCGGGCCCATACCCCACTGTATTACCCCACCATAGTAGAATACAGAGGTCTGGGTGACCGCTGTCAAAACCCACACTTAAATATAGACCCATTCTCATTCATAAACTGTTTTTGTCTCTTTAAACGTCGCAAGATAAGGCTACATATGACTCAGCACCCTAGATATTTCTGACTATGCACCTTACTGGTATCTTTATGACACTTTATTTGCATCTTGCCATCAATAAATGCATTGTTTTGCACTAATCACCATCGGCGTCATCTAAGCATAAACGTCTGCAGCAGTGCTTAATTTGTAAATAAAAACGTGCCGGTGTCCAAAGCCCTCCTCTAAACACGCGGCTGCTGCAATTAAATGTGTAAACACGTAATACTGAGGCAGCGTAATCCTGAAGCCATCTCGGGCCTTTTCAATCCATATAAAGCCACTCCCTGCCCCTTCAGCTCACTCTTGCAGCTTTTTACTTTCTCCCTTTGTGAGGCTTTTCGTTATTCTCTTCCTCTGTCTTCCCATATGTGTCTTTTGCACGTAACAAATAGTTGAGGCAGAAGAATAATCTCCGGCCCTCAATAACAAGTGCTGGTGCTCAGCACCGGAAACAACAAGCACAAATTAAGCACTGGTCTTCAGTACAGCATATCTGGAAGGTTGTCTGTTACTAGATCGAGGTTAGCAATATCTGCATCTGTAACTATCACCTCCACTATAATATCAAGATACGTATATATAGGTTAGTTCAGATTTACAGTTCTTAACTCCACATCTACTTGCCTTGATCAATACTGGTAGTCGATATAGTGGATGCAATATTTTTGTCATGTGATGTATTTCATGCAACATGGTAAACCTTCTCCTTCTGGAATGATGAGAAAATGTTGGTGGCACTGAACTTTCTTTCTAACATCATAGGTGCTATATGATTTGACACATAACGCTCGATCGTTCTGTATTTAATCGATGATTTTGAGCATCACTGATCTGCCAGAAGAGACCTACTCTATTCCCGTGCCTACAAAAAAGAACCTCGCACAGCTGTGCGAGGTCCGTGTAATCCTTTGGCACAGTTAATTTGCAATTATAGAATGTGCTGTTCTTGGCACAATTACAACAATAACATGGCAATTATTAGACGTGATATCCACCCATTATGTTACTTTGATAATAATGGACAGGAATTCCCAAATGCATAAAAACTATGCTAGGGAGAACAAAACACTTCGGATATTATCTTTATTTTTCTGATGGCTGCCCTTCTTGTTATCCATGATAAAGAACTCTAATAATGAATAATTAAAATTGCTGTGCGTGTACAGGCACCGTATTGTCTTAACCATTTATATTATAAGTCTAATAAAAATTTCACTAATGTGTGGATACGTCATCCCCATTTTCTGGGAAGCACAATGCAATCAATCTTATTCAAGAGAAAAATATTCTAGGATCCAATCAAGCAGCTTGCTTACCAGAAATGTCAAATGCGTCTCTCATTACAAATAGGATTCGATCATTAGTATAAAATGCTTTTATACACTATCATTAAAATTCAAATAATGTCTTACATATTTAACATGTGCTTGACAGTGAAAAAAGAACGTAAAACAATAAAAGATGCATAAATAGTGCAGTGGAGTGAAAGTTCAGAAGTGGAAAAAATAAAAAGAGATCCCTGTCATGGAAACGTCCCACGAAATTCAGTTTATTCTTTCATTTTACTTATTTGTACTGCGTGGAGGTAGACAAAAGGGTGACAAAAAGCTTTCCTTGGAACTAAGGGCCAGATTTACAATGCCCTAGCACCTCTTAGCGACACGCTAGCGTCATTCTGTTTACACTTATGTGGCGTTAAGGAGGCCATTCTCCGTCGCCTTATTTACATAGTGACGCAATGCTAGCATTGTGCCACTGTGTAACCCCTTGCACCACATTAGACCTGTGCCAGGTATAATGTATGCAAGCGGGGTGTTCCCACGCAGGGAGGCTGCAAAAAATGGCTCAGTGAAATCGATAAGATTCCACTGCAACATTTTTTCCGTCATTTTTAACATAACCTCGGGGCAGGCGCTAAACTGACGGGCCAGATAGTAGCCTATGGGCCTCCCTAGTGCTTTGCTGCACTAGCGCCATAATTTATGGCTCTAATCCAGCGAAGCGCCACAATAGCGTCATAAATTATGACGCTATTGTGGAATCGAGCACCATGGTGCACCGCATTGTAAATACGGAGCAACCATGGTGTTGTTAGGTAGGACAGGGGCAGCGCAGTAAGAGTGGCGCATCAGGACTGATCAGCCACTTTCTTGTAGCTCTGGTCCCACGTGTTAAACATTTAAGTGAAAGTTACAATGCCAAACGTTTGGAAAGGCGAGAAATAAAACAGTTGACTTGGAAGGTGGAACCTGAAGAGGTGAGTCTTAAAGATTTTTCTGAAGGATGAGATCCTTTTGTTGGTTTTGGGAGTGGGAGGAGATTATGAAGTGAGTTTTGTGTTTTTATTGCCTCCTGCAGTGTGTACTTTGAGAAGAAGGTTGAAGGTGTTGTGTGGACTGTTTAGGGTTAATTATCGGCTCTGTGGGAGTCATTCATTTTTGATTTGTAAGAAACCGTGATGAGACTGCTGCTGCATGAAGGTTGGCTCCTAGGAGAATTTCTCTCATCAGCTCATGAGGTCACCTAAAACATAACATATATCAGGGACATCTTAAGGGCCTGGGCCAAACGTATTTTGGGGTCCCCTGTTCGGAACAGCTTTGAATTTATGATCCAATTTCAGCTCATTCATGACCTCTTTGGCCAGGTCACTGACAGTGCACAGGCACACTCCTCCAAATTCTAAGTGCGTTTACATATCATTTTCAGGGATAGTGAGGTGTATTTTCAATATTGTAACACATCAGCAGCTCACTAATATTACTGCAAATAATCTCTCTGACACCATCCCATTTCTCATAGGTAATGTACTATTTTGATCTAAATTGAGCTTTTTTATGAATGCTTGAAATAAACAAAATTTCTCTCCAAAATGTCTGTAATAGACCCTTACACATCACTTGCATTAAAAATAAATAAAAGGAAAACAGTATTTAAAACAAACTGTTTATGAATTATTCAAGGTCACCAGAGCAAGACTCTGAAGAACTGAGCTGGCTCCATCAGGGGCCCCTGAAAGGCTGGGGCCCTGGGCCAAAGCCCACTTTGCCCATGCCTTAAAACATCTCTGACACGTTGTCTGAACAGTAATATTGCTTGCAGTTTCCCCAAAGTAGTTGTCTAATTTTGCTTCCATTTCTGATAGGAGAAGCCTTTAATTCTACATTCCATATGGGAGAAATAATTTGTTTTTATGTTAAACATAGATTATGCTGTTTCAAAGCACTGTAAGCAACAGGTGTGACTACTGTCCAATGTAATGGTACTCATAGTACCCACCCCAATAAAATGAAAGGCTTAACTATCCGAATATCACCCTGATGTCAGCATCAAGTGCTTAACTTTTGATGTGTGCTTCATGTGAGTTCAGGAGTAGGGACTGGCCCAGGAGAAGACATGTCCGTTGTGCTGCGACCAACCTATAAAATGCTATGGCCATCCTTATGAGTGACCTGGAAATAAGAAGCAGTAATATTGCGCATGTGCTACCGGTAACCAGAGTATTGGTAATGCTGGATCCTGTTAATACCATTGGGTCACTGGTAGATCCCTAAGAAGACCAGGTAGACTTGGGAGTAACATACTCCAATCCTACTGCACCAATCTCTGCTTTTTCATGCATGCATTGTACCAGCTTTTAGAAGGCGTAATTACCCCATGAATTCCATGAAATTGTAGCGCACCCACAACATCAGATAAAGCACCACCCACCATTTGCAATCGCTTGTGGGCCATTTTCGACCAAAATGGGATCACTCAGCAACTCGCAACGAGGGACTATGACTTGAGTTTCAGAGGACAGTGAAAACACACATAGGCCACACTCTTACGGCACACCTCAAATGCTTTAGGGATACAATGTTATCAGCATGTCCAACCATGCTTTGCTGGTGTACCCCTCCTAAACAAAACATGAACATACACATGATCACATATTCATAGACTAATAAAAGTTAACTTGTCAGGTGGGTTTTAGAGGATACATAAAAAAAAGTGTATCAATGTTAAAATAATGCAATCTAACATATTGTGGGAAACTAGTAGGAAGTCATTTACATGAATCACATTTGATTTTGACCCCACTGTAATATTGTTCTTTATATTTTCCTCTGAAAAGCACCTGAATTCATATGCTAGCAGCAGTATGCCATACCATACTACATTTTAATTCTGCTCCAATTAAAATTGAAATGATGTGTTAGGGTTAAGCTATGTGATGAGATGGCTGAAGACCAGCCGGTGGCCATGTCTTTTATCCAGACAACTATTTTAAAACTTTGTGAAGGCGCCCAGGCCCCCCCCATCACACAAGAAGCTCCAACACTGATGCAGTTTGCTCTGCTTGAATAACAACTCCATCCTGATGGCAAGGGGCCTATTATTGTTCTTCATGTTTTGGCTTCTTCACCATAGTTCTTACTTACGAAGTGAGCCGCTCGCCCAGGTGACAGACATCACATAGTATTTCTATTTGGAAAACAAACCTTCTTTTTAAAATGTGTCTCTATCTTTTCAAATATTGCTTCCTATTTGTCTGCTTCATTTCCTGTTAGTGTCAGAAAATACACACAAGGAGGCCAGTACCGGGGAGGTAGCGGGAGAGTTCCAAGGCCTGTCATGAGAAATGAAAACTAAGATGAATGAAGGTTACTGGAAGAGTATTATACTATTACCATATTTCCACTCTTGCCTCAGTTCATACTTATGAAGTACTAGCATGCAGTCATCATCTACTCTTGAATGAATGCAGATTCATGAGGACCCACCCCTGCCAGATTGTAACTATGTCCACTTGTGACAACTGTATATACAATGAATATAAATGAAGTCAATTTACATATTGCTTGTCCTGAACATCTGTCACAAATTTGGCCATTTTGGATTTATACTTGATATACCTGCAACCCACACAAGACACCAGAATCCCACAGCATTGTGGCTTTATTAGATAATGCTGCGGTGAACAACTGTGACTACCACCTCACCAAAGCTCTAATAGTGAGAGCCCCCATGTTATGATTGGGCTTATATGAGACATTTCAGTGCCTTTGCGTGTGACATTTGAGTGACTCTGCTTCACGTGTAGAATAAAGCATGAGTTCTATGTAATGGGGTGTCTGACATTACTCCATTTTGTGTAATTTATTAGTCTAGAATAGGCTTCAAAGCACCCGCATCACTACAGAAGCTATGTATACAAAATCACTCTCCTACTTCATTTCATAATGTTATCTCCCTAGAAACAATCCTATGGGGATAGAAAAGGCTTAGGGTTCCAACTACCTCTTATAGCTCTACGTAGGCATAGGCATAGCCCTCTTAATTCAAGTTGACATGGGCCTTGCCCTTATTAGGTTGCTGCCTATTGGATGTATCTCATATGTGATACCGTCAGCCACCTGCACTTTTTTTGCACTTGCAGAATTTTCTGGGAGTTTTAAGCACCTTCATATAATGGGAAAATTCCAACAGCAAGTCCCAGAATGCAAAATAATTTTGGCTAGAAAGGCAGGACAGGTTGCATGGCAGGTCTGATATTTAAAGGTTGAATTGTCCCCATTGTGTACCCAAGGTCCTATGCAGATGCAGAATCTGGACAGTAACAGACAGTGATCGACTGGCAATACCTAGCCAAAATAAATATGTACAGAGTCCAGAGCTCTCAGAATTCCCATTTTCAGGCATAAGAAGATGATCCAGTAAAGATTATTTCTTTACAACTTTGTGCCTGGAGTAATGGATTTATAATATGATAAACATTATTGGTGGAGTGGCTATCCTTGAATCTCAATCTCTTGGTAAAAAAGAATCTCCCACTGGTCATATGGACTTTTGATTGTTGACTTGAAGTGTAAGAAAGGAGGTAACATCAGTGGTACATTTCAATGGCAGTGAAACCAATGAGGCTCAGCAAGAATGATAGAGAGGGTGGTGTGTAGACTTTAAGGGTTTTATTAGGAATTTAGTTCAGATTACAAATTAAATCAATCAGCAAAGTTGAAGAATATATATTGTAAGAGCACACATATTTATACGATGATGCAGTCTGAATATGTGTATGATAAAAAGATGCAAAATAGAATCACATACAGCAAGCAAAATATCAACCAAACAGGTTCCATAAAGTAACTTCAATATTGTAAGTAGAGCATCAAGAGTGGCAAGGAGAAAATATGTGAAGAAGGTGTCAATTTCAGGCGATCCATGTTTAAGGTACAAAGAAAAAGCACAATCATTCAAGCATGAAACTGGGAGCTCAGGCAGGGAAATCAGCAGAGTTGAGAAGAAGTCTTCTCTCTCCAAAGTCAGACAAAGACTCTGCTCAGTTATTCTAAACAGCACATAAGTAACCATGACAGAAGATTCTAGAGGGCTTCTCTGATCAGTTTCCACCTAATGAACCAATCCGGAAACATTGTTCTCTAGAAGTAGGTAGACTCCTTAGTTTCCCAGCTCTTGAAAAAGGAACAACCATCTTGGCGACCTTGATTGTATCAGCCCCATCTGCCTGTTACAGGAGCAGATAAGACACCTGCAGAGGAGAGAAACAACATGACACTGGCAAGGCATTTAATACAATGAAATTCATGTTATTTAGGCCTGCTTACATTTTAGCCCACTCTTAAGTTAAAATGGCTTACAAACAAATACAGTTAGCATGAGTAAATATAATTATTGCATTTTGAATATAGGTGTGGCTTTTACTAAAAATAAATGCAGCCACCTACTATTATTAAATAATACAATACGCACAGATTAATATGATTATCAGAAAATGTGTATATATAATACACAAGTGCATAAGGCACTACAATTGTGCCAGGCCATTACTACAAAGACTGGATCAGATGCACACTCATTTTAGCTTGGGATCACAGGGAGTCTGCTGACACATGCAAAACCCTTAACATGACCTGGAATAGGTGCACTACAATGTGGAAAGTTATTTAAGGCACTTTGGGAACAATGCATCAATAAAAAAATAAATTTTTACCTAAACCAGCTAATCTCGACTCTCTTCAGACTTTGTTCTTCTGTAACTAACTGGAGATGGTGTGCTTTTGGGATATTCAAACATGTTCTTATCCAACCACACTGGAAGCACTATCACAAAATAAACATATGCCCGAAGGTGAGCAATTTGACATTTGACTGCCTGAATGCTTATATACTTGCTCTTTCAGGCATTTCTCAGGTTATGCTCTGGTTAGCTACATCGATACTAATACAAAGTCATAAAATAGGAAGGCCTTTAGTAGATTGGCTTCCAACGCAAAAAACTACTCTGAAATCGTGTTAGATCAATCTTCTCAAGTAATCTTGGTATTCTAAAGAGAATGCTAAAATGGAGAAAGACAGCATATCAGGCTGCAGGACCAGCTATCTGTGTGAACTGGCACAGGAAAGTGTGAGTCAGTTATTACCTCACACAGAGCAGTGACAATAGCTGTAGTGGTACTTAATTTGTAAAACAATGAGTGCCTGTGCCCAAAGCTCTGCTCAGAAGACCTGGGCTTTTTCATTTAATTTTGCAACACCCAGTATCAAGGCTGTGTAGTCTTGACTTGACCTTATGCCTCTTTAATCCACTATCGGGCAGTCACTGTCCCTTGATCTCACTTTTGCAGGTTTCTGCTTTCTCCCTTTCTGCCTTTCTCTTCCTCCATCATCCCACTTCCCCCCATCTTGCTCTCAATAAATGTCTGGGTGTGGTGGTCCCCATCAGCAACCACCAACTCAAACTGAGTTGTACCAATGTGACTCTTCTTGACTTTACACAGTAAATTACTTCAAATAATAATGGACCCTGAGCAGTTCACTGCTGTATGACTGTCAGAAGGCACTGACTAGCTTCTGGGACAGGCCCAGGTCACAAAAAAATCTCTGTGGCAGACATAGCAACAAAACGTGGTGGGAATCACAAAACATAATTACACCTATCCAAAGTTTTAATAAAGTATGTACCTGCTCATACAAAAAAAGTTTTGAGCTGGAAAGTAGCTCTTAAAGTAACACACAGAGCTTTCTGCCCTAGTTTGCATTCTTTTTGCATTAAGGGGGCATCCCAACTGTGGTACAGGGTCATTTCAACTCTACCACCCATGTTTTTTGACACAAAACCTCATCTTCTAAACAGCATTGAGAGGGCTTCAAACCAAAAATAACACCTCATCAAGGCAGGTACTAAAAAGGAGAAATGTTTTTCTTTCTGTTTTCACACATTGCATGTGTGCTGTACAGCACTCATACAATATGAGAAATGTTTTAAAATGCACCTAAACGTATTTTGTACTGGAAGAGTACCTTTCCACAACAAAACATGTACTAGACATCACATATACAAACCTTTGCACCAATCTGCAAAAAGGTGTGTGTATGTGTGTGGCATTAGGTAGGCCGAAAGAGTGCCAGAGCCTGGGAAGAGAGCAGCAGCACCATATCTTTATAAATATGGTGCTGACCTGCTCTCTCCTCCTAGCGCAACACAGTGAAGCACCCATGGTTGCTACACTGTGTTGTGCTATAAATGAAAACATCTTTCCCCTACTTTCAGTTGGTGTGTAACTGAGTGAAATGTGGTGCACTGCAGTTGACTGGGACAGGCTTTGCCAGCTCATCGTGCCTTTCCTGATGGACAAGCAGGGCCATTCTGTGCCAGGTAATAGACATCCCGTATTGTTGCACCAGCGCCAGGGAGAGGATGAGGCGTCCAGCAAAGTCACGACATAGACTCTTGGTTGCAACCAATGATAACGTCTATTGCAGTGCTTCCCAAACCATTTAGACCAACAACCCAATTTTCAGAATTGCAAACTTTCATGACCCACCTAGCTTAAAATGGACAAGAGGCAAGTGATATTTTAATATAAATAAAGCATTGTCTGGTACTGCACTGTCATTTACCATTCAGATTGCCACTAAACTTGCAAAGACATACAGTTTTATTGATAAAACTGTATTGCACACTATTTCAGTGAATATCATTTGTGCATCACCAAGTAAAGTGTTGTGATCTGTTTTGATCCTATTAAAATCTTTGTTTCAGTCACACTTCAGAGTTACAAAGAAGTGCTTCATGTTTGCTTTCCTAACTACTGAATGTGTACAGCTCATTTACAGGTATTGACATTTTTTTCTGTGTTACAAAAAATTACATTGCAGAACCACTCCTTTCACACTCCCTGTACTACAAAAAGATTGTCACATAATTCAAAGATTGGGAAACACTGGTCTATGGACTGTCCCCAGTTCAACAGTAACAAATAATAATTTACACAACTGACTGCCTGTCACACAGTGAGTAAATGGTATAATATCATCATTTCATGACATTAGGATTGAGTACAGTGATGTGTGGACATTCACCTAGCTGTGTTAGTCTAACCACTAATGAGTGACACTTGGCAGGTTGACAGTGTCCTGACACTTTACACCACAAAGTGTGAGCAGCTCGAAGTACCACCTTTTATCAAGTAAATGAAGCAGACATGGCACAGCAAGCATCTAGCTTGGTCTGTGCAGCTGAATGTCCATATCACTCCCAATGGAGTAGCATGCTACTGATAAACAAAGTGCTTCAGTCGGGTATAAGAGGCAATTACAATATAAAAGAAAGTGCCAACAATATAAAAGAAAGTGCCATTGTCACTGAAAGACAGTGCTAGCGCACCTGGTCCTTAATAAGTAAACTTATAAGGGGACACGTATAAATTGATTCGCATGGAGTATCCTAGCTACGGTGTAACCAATGTTCATTAATAGTCAATACACAAATCAATACCCATTAAGGAAAACATTAATCAGCAGTTAAAAACATCATACCATGACATTCAGTCATGAATAACCACAACTCAATATAAGTTTTATCAATTTTATTTCCCTATTAGTTAAAATACTAAGTCATGGGGTTAATTCAAACTTTATTCCGAAGGTGCCAAAAACATAATCTTATCAAAACTTGCATCAGAGTACATTCTGAAGCAGTAGCTAAGTCAATAATTGGATCAAAGGCGAATACGTCAACATGAGTAGCAGAGTTCAGCAAATCAGTCCGTCAATCATTTGTCACTATAGTTGTCAATTTCTAGAATAGGGACCTCACCTAACCCAGATTAGCATTAGCATGTGGGACTTCATGCGAAAACAATTTTAAACATGAATTTCGAAAAAAACATCTAGCTAAGAGAAAAACTTATGAAAACAGCGCAGTTGGCAACTAGAAAGAAAAGGCACAAAAGTTAATTCACTCACATTGTCATAGCTACCCATCCACGATATGGATCAGCAACAAAGTCAGTCTTCATCTTCAAGTCATCAATCGATCAGCAGCTCATCAGGCTCTCAAGAGCATGAGCCCAATGACAGAATCTTGAATCGCCTTGGCGTCTCTCTTTCTCTGTCTGGACATCCTCCCAACACCTCTCATCTGTCCTGACATTTTCCCCCTTTGTCACAGCATTATATCAAAGTCGCCCAGACTATCCCCAAATCCTAATTGGTCAAATAATCACCAGTTATGACTCCGTCCAATTATCTTAATTTTCCAAATCTATGAAGTCTAATATTGCACAGTTCTCAGGATGTCGATTGGTTCACTGTATGATGTCCTCATCATCCGGCTCGTCAGGTATCGAAAATGTTGCATCTTCTTCTCTAGTCAGTATCTCCATTGTTCCAGTCCTAGGAAAGTACATCCAGTATGCTTTACACTGATTTGGATACAAACTTTTATTCCGTCATCTCCTGTTCGTGGTTCACACATACAGGATTTTTGCTGAGCAGATTTTATTAAACAAAAAGTGGTTCATGGTCAGTCCAGCACATTAGCTTTTTCTACACTGCGCGTTAATATTTGACTTCTGCACAAGGCCTGGCAAACTAGGCCACAACTTTGGCTAAGTTAGCTCTAGAATATAATGCAAAACATATGTTATATATCTCAATATGACATACTACTACATTATTCAATACGTTTTTCTATATTTCATACAGGTTATTCATTTTATTAGTACATTTGTGACTCTTGGTGATCGCTCTCCGAGGGTAAATTTTCAAACGTGCACATTATTTTTCTACATTAATTACTCAAACTACTTAAACTTTCATTTCTAATTAGTATATCTGAGTTATCAGTCCCTCCTCTGATGACTAAATAAGACATTACACTACTTTCACTCTTAACAGTTTCACATTTCCGTCTCTTCAGCATTTTGCCTTCTCCTCAAATCCTCCCTATAAATTCTTTCTCTATTTTGTTCTTCCCTCCTCTGATTATTTTTAGAGCTTGTTTTTAGAGCTTTTCAATTTAATCTTTTGACATAATTTACAAGAACCCATAATCCTAATATGCAAGCAATCACAATTAATATTCCCTGTAAAATGTTTAATAATACCCCATTCCAAATGTTACTAAGCCAATTTCCCACTGAAGCAAATCCCTCTCCATCCTTTTCCCAAACACCTGGTTCCTTCAATTTGTTTAAATCCTTACTTGAGTTAGTCAGGATAGTGAGTAAGTCTCTTATATCTTTACTGTTATCTGGTATGTAAGAGCAGCAATGCCTAGAATTAATCATTTTACAGACTCTGCCATCCTTCGCTAGAAGGATGTCTCAAGCAAGACGATTTTGAAGAGTCATAGCTCTATCTGCAGCTAATACAGTATCTATCAAGAGTATTGCCCCTGTAAAATTTGACAACATGTTATCCATAATAGTAGACAACTTCTGTATCTTGATCGAGTTCAGGATGACTCCCAGTGAAGGAATCACCGCACCAAATATATCTCCCACAACTGCAGAAGAGGATTCCCTCATCTATCGCTTATGATGTAATTCACTCAATTTTTTAAACTTCTTTAAGTCATCTATCTGATAAATCTTTGGGAAAACTAACCCCAAATAACTTGTCCCATACCATCCTCTTGGAAGACGGTAAGAAGCATTAAGTCCACAAACATAATAGATACCAGGAATCGCAGGGTCCTGACCATTCAACATAGAAGTCCATTTACCCTGAAACAAAAACACATGCCTACATTCACTCTTCCCCACAAATAAAGTGTCAGTGCATGATTTTGGCCCATATATACAAAGCTTCCCTACATGTAATGCATCTAAAGCTAATTTCCCTTGAGTCTTGATTGTAGTGTAAGCATAATCATTTTTGTAAGTCCTTTTCTCTAAGCCTTTTTCTAATTTCTCTTTTAATGCTTTTCTCCTATCATCAGTATGTCCTAAAAAGATTTTCTCTAAAGGTGTAAGGAAGCATGTGAGATTATTGCTATGCGCGTAAATTCCAAATGTTAGTGTAGGCTCAAAGAATCCTCTAACTAATACTATATCATGATCTTTAGCTACTCTACTCAAATACCTACTAATAGGAACAAACGAAAACACCAAGTCATAATTAGAATAAAAATACTGTATATACTCTTGATTATAGAGCCTTGTTAGTAGCAGACTACAGCTTATTCCGTAGATTAGTGGAAGACTGTGGTACGTAACTCCTTCCTCTACTGATGAAGGAATTTGCATACACACAAGACAATCCCTTGCATCCATCCTCTCAACATACTCACTCAACAAACAATAGAAGACATTAGAAGATGTTCTCCTTGAGCATTAGTATAGTCATGCAAATACAAAACATCTAACTTAAACCTCTCTAAAGCTGTTAGTGTAGTAGTCTCAGGAGCAGAAGTACGATTGGCTCCTTTCACATCAAGAACAGACATTCCCACAATCACTACTATAAACAAAGTCCCACACATAATCACCAATCCAATGATCATATATTTACAGTGCCTAGCATTCCTAACTTGGTTATTCAACTCCGCCATGATCTGTAAAGAATCACAAAGCAGATTAACCCTTATATAAGTGCAGTAAAAACCCCAAATTAGGGAAAAATTCTTCTCTCACAGTTCAGTCTCACATCCAGGAACCCTTTTTCTTTGACAAAATATATTAGAAGCTTCTCACATTCGGGTTTTTAATGTCAAATCAGGTTATCAATGTCTCTTTCGGGTTAGTTTCAACTGTCTCTTGAAGGTATTTCAGATTGGTTCAACAATTCAGCTCCTTGTTCACCTTCAAGTTACATCAAAATACTGACTCGGAACCTCACTATCAAAACAAAAGGACATAAACTTGTGTTGCCATTCATTAGTAGTTGCATTCGCCCATTCAGGACCTTCGTAACGCCGACTTGCTATTCTCTTTCTTTCCAACTTTCGATCACCACTTATTTCTCCTTCACTCAATTCTCATTTTCTCGTAGTATCTACTTCTTCCTCTATTGTTTCATTTATGACAACTTCCTTTCTTTTCTCTACTTGCGATTCAGGCCAATTATCTCCTTTTCTAAATCCTTCTGTTAATATTCTTTTCAGAATTGGACTATTTTCCTTCTCATTCTCTATGGTGCTTTCTCTTGATGGACCTGCAACAGGCTCAGGAGGTGTCGGATCACCTTGACTTTGATCAGTCTCAACTCCCTCCCCTTCTTGGTCTGGCACTTGCTCTGTCTGCTTCTCAGCACTGCCTGCTTCTGGGAGAACCCCTGCTGAGCTAAGCTCTCCTGCTGTATCCATGGAGATTGTTTCTTCCGCACCCTCCTGTAATTCTTCACTCTCGTCTCTTACAGGGGTAATAGAACCATCTTCCACAAGCTCTTGATAAATTTCAGGCTCTCTTGGTTCTTTTTTTGGTCCAGGTACGACAACATGTTTCACTGTTGGTGCTCTCAACAATTCTTCTTCATGATCCAGTGGACATGCCACTTTCTTCGTATCACTCGTGTGAATCTAGTTCGGGAGTGCTGCACACATAAGTTGTTAGGAACACCAGGTAAGGCCCTCTCCAGCGTGGCTCTAAACACGTCTTGCGAACATGTTTTCGGACAACGACCCAGTCGCCGGCTCTCAGATTGTGCCCTGGATCATGGATAGGTGGCAGGGTAGTGGCCTTCATCTGCTGAGAGAAAGAGTGAACCACATCAGCATGACCCTTTCAGTAATCCAACACCATATCATCTGTAATATTCACAAGTGCATTAGCTGGAACTGCTGGTAATCTCATTGCACTGCCAATAAGGATCTCATTGAGTGATAGCCCTGTCTTCCTGTCTGGTGTATTCCTCATCGGGATCAACACCAAAGGCAATGCATCTGGCCACTTTGGATTCGTAGCTGCGCACTTCTTAGCAATTCTTGATTTCACGGTAACATTTATCTGTTCCACTAGTCCTGATGCCTCAGGTCGATAGCTACAATGCAACTTCTGCACAAAGTTTAGTGCTGCACACAAGAGTTTAATCACCTTGTTGTTAAAGTGAGTTCTCCTATCTGATTCTAAAGAGATCAGAAACCTGAAACGTGGTATCAACTCCCTAAGCAACAACTTTGCTACTGTGAGACTGTCATTCCTTCTTGTGGGATATGCTTCAATCCAGTGACTAAAAATGCACACAATCACCAACACATACTTGAAACCTCCACACGCAGGCATCTCAATGAAATCCAATCGCATTCTGCTGAATGGACCTCCTGCTCTCGCAATGTGGCTCAAATTCACCACTGTCCCTTTTCCAACATTTAGTTGTTGACAGATTATACAAAGATGACATACTGCTTCTGCTGCCTGTCTAAATTTAGGATTGAACCAGTCAATTTTAAACAGACGTACCATGGCATCCCTCTCAATGTGTGCCTGACCATGGTAGTACCTAGCCATTTGTGACAGTAAACTATTTGGCAGGACTACCTGACCTTCCTCCAAAACCCATAGCTCATCAGGCCTTTGAACACATTTTAATTTGGACCAAAGTTGTTTCTCTTCTTTGTGAAAATTACTCTGTAGTGTTTTCAACTCTTCTAACGTATAGATCACTTTTAATGCAAAACTTGCACACATATTATCTTCTTCTGACATCAGTTCCCACTTGTCTTTGAATGATATACAGTTCAATGCGCAAAACCTTGTGACTTGATCCTCATGTCCATTTCCCGTAATCCTGTATTTTTAGATGTGCACTGCATTTCACCACGGCAATTTCTTCAGGTAGCTGTATTGCATACAGCAACTCTTTTATTCTGTCGCCATTTCTTACTAGTGTACCAGTAGAGGTTAGGAAACCTCTTTGCAACCACAGCTGACCAAAATCATGGACAATTCCAAATCCATGTTGGCTATCTGTGTAGATGGTAACTCTCAATCTTGCACATACGTGGCACGCTCTA
This sequence comes from Pleurodeles waltl, assembly GCF_031143425.1. Taxonomy (NCBI): domain Eukaryota; kingdom Metazoa; phylum Chordata; class Amphibia; order Caudata; family Salamandridae; genus Pleurodeles; species Pleurodeles waltl. Next base: position 179,585,578 of record NC_090437.1, read on the forward strand.
GTAAGAGCTACCAATTCTGCTACTTGTGCAGAATATACACCTCAAAGCCAAGAAGCTTCTAAAGTGCCTGTAATTGTGCACACAGCATATCCTGCTCTCAATGTTCCTGTACCATCTCTGAGACATGAGCCATCAACAAAGACAATTTGGTCATTTTCTTCCAATCGTATATCTCTGATATCAGGTCTGAGTTTCGTGCACAACTCAGTTACCTCAAGACAATCATGCTCAATGTCTTTTTCTTTTTCAATTTCAACAGTACCACTTGGAAGTAAGGTTGCTGGGTTCAGCACTGTACATCTTTTCAATGTTGCATTTGGAGCACCTAGAATGCTCGTCTCATACCTTCTCAGTCTGGCACCAGTCAAATACAGTGTTTTCGTCCTTGTCAGTAAGATCTCAACAGAGTGAGGTACCATTACTGTCAGAGGGTATCCCATCCTTACTCCCTCAAATTCTGAAAGGCTTTGACCAACTGCGGCAATTGCACGCAAACAACCCAGTAGGGCTGCTGCAACTGGGTCCAAGGTCGCTGAAAAATAGGCTACTGGGCGATAAGCACCTCCGTGGACCTGTGTCAAGACAGACAAAGAACAAGCATCATGTTCATGATAAAACAATGTAAATCGTTTCGTGTAATCAGGCATTGCCAATGCTGGAGCCCTGCACAAACTATCTCTCAACTCAGTGAACGTTTTCATCTGATCCTGGACTAAAGTAATGGGATCTGTAACATCCTTATGTGTCAACTGCTGCAACGGTTTGGCAATCTCAGCAAAATTTGGAATCCATTGACGACAATAACCTACCATTCCCAGAAACATCCTGACATCTCTCTGTGAAGTCGGGGGACTTCTCTGCAATATCATTGTGATCCTTTATCTGGAAATTCTCCTTGACCCTTTCTCAATTTGGTGTCCCAGGTATTTCACTGACTTCTGACAATACTGCAATTTCAAAGGTGACACTTTATGTCCAAATTTTCCCAAATGATTTAACAGGGCAATCGAGTCATACTTACATTCTTCCCTCATTTTGGATGCAATCAGTAAGTCGTCAATGTACTGCACAAGAGTCGATTGGTATGGCAATTCCAGTGACTCCAAATTATTTTTCAAAATCTGATTGAACAAGGACGGTGACTCCGTGTACCCTTGAGGAAGCCTGCACCAGCTGTAGACTCTATCCAGGAATTTGAAACTAAAAAAGAAACTGACTATAGTCATGAAAAGGCACAGAAAAGATAGCTTGTGACAAATCAACCACTGTGAACCATTCTGCATCGTATGGAATCTGAAACAATATTACCGCTGGGTTTGGCACCACAGGACAACACTTGACCACCATGTCATTTACCTTTCACAAGTTGTGCACAATTCGTACTTTCCCACAAGGTTTCTTCAAGCCCATTATCGGTGAATTACATGGACTGCTCAACACTTCTTTCTAAACGCTTGTTTAGAAAAATCTCCAATTATCTGCGCCACTTTCATCAGTACATCTTGTGTTATGTTATACTGTGGAAGCTGCGGGAACACTACATTTCGCTTCAAAGTGATCTTAATTGGCTCCACTCCCTTTATTAAACCCATGTCTTTACCTGTCAGGTCCCACACATTTTCCTGAACTGTTCCTTGCAAGTCTGCTGCATGTAATTCTTTCACAGTAAACATCGGGAAAAACTCAAACAACGGGTATTCTTCATTAGTGGTTTCATTCTCAGTTTCAGAAGTTTGTTCTTCCTCATCATCACTATTCGTCTGAACCTCTATTCCAGCGGTTAAACAATTAATCGAACATCTGGTCTTGCATAATAAGTCCCTTCCCAGTAGGGATACTGGACTGGAATTACAGACTACAAGTTTATGCAGTCCCCGAAAATTTCCATTCCCAACCTGTACTGGATCTGTGATCGGATTTATCAACTGTCTATTCGCTACCCCCACAACCTGAACTGTTCTGCCTGAAAGAGGTAAATTCGGAACTTCTGCACTTCTCCCTGTAGAGCGTGTAGCTCCTGTGTCCACTAGAAATGAGACCATATGACCCATCACCTTTCCTCTCACAAAGGTCCTCTCTGATCTACCTCTAGGGACGCTGCAAGCATGCATAGCTACTCATCCGAACTATCACACATCCATTCGTTTATTTCATTCTCAATATGTAATGGGAATTGGTGCACTGTGTCACCACTACTGTCTTGTCTCTGACCCATGGCCTGCTAATTAAGCATCATCTGTTACTGTTCTATCGGGGCTTGAGGTATCTGCATTTGCTATCTAGGTACCATAGGAATCTGCTGCTGCATTGGTTGCAACTGTCTCATTTGTGCACGAGGCATTTGCACCTGCTGTGTGGGTTGAACATTCTACACTTGATTCATGTTATTCTGGAAATTCGGATTAAGTCCTCTCATTCTTGGAACTTTTACAATTTGCAATGTATTGGCATCACCACTTTGCTGAACAACACCATCCTGCACCATCATCGGACACTCCCGCTTCCAGTGTCCCACGTTTCCACAAAAATGACACGGCAACATCTTTTTCATCCCTTGCACATCATTTTGAACCACTACCACATTCAAATCTGGACCACGATTCATATTGACTCTTCGTCCTCTACCTCTCACCTGGGGTTGGAACATAACAGTTCCCTACTGCTGCGATATCTCCTGCACTAAAGCTCCCTGCACTCCTGTTTGAGCCGCCTTAATCTGCATCACCATCGCTTTTTCCTTCAACTTCTTCTGTTTTAACTCAATTTCATCACTACAGTATTTCGCATACTGCAACACCTCATCAATCGGCTTTGCTTGACAACAAATCAAATGACTCTTAATCATCTGACCTACTTCAGGTCTCAATCCTTCCACAAACCTGAACACAAAGTGTAGCATGTCCTTTGGCTCAATCGCTTCCTTGCCACTGTACTCCTTGAACGCTTTCAACAACCTCTTATAGTACGCATGTATCAACTCTTTTACCTCCTGCACTGTCCAGTCAATTCTCTGCCAGTCAATATTTTTAGGCGAGATTCTCGTCTTCAGGAATTCAATCACAGTATATTAATGTTTCATCACTTCGGGTGTTGGTGCACCTGTAACTTTATCTCTTTCCGGTTCACTCATCGGCCAATCTACTGCTCTTTTGCATTCAACCCACAAATCAGCTGACCCTACTATCTCCAACAGAGTATTCAGGTCTTCCCACAGACATTTCAAAAGCTTCACAAATCTATCTGTCTGCTTATACCATTCAACCAGTTTCTCCCTCAACTTTGCAAAATCATTTGTGAATGACAGAATATCACTTCTTTGCCAAGGAACATAAACAAACTGTCCTCCTGGAATCTCCCTCATTGGTAACATTTTCACTGGATGCTTTTCTTTCTGAACACTTTCAGACCCTTCTTGAGATTCTCGTTTTCGTTTATCCTTCTTCCTTGCCCATCTGCCTTCCCACTTCTCTAATGCTCCCCAGATCTGGGCACTCTGCAATAGTTCTTTACGATGCGCTTCCATCCCTGCTGATCCCATGTGTTAAAAATCTTTTGCCTAAAAATCTAATCTGTAACTCCTTTTTAAGTGCTTTGTTTTCTCAATTTCAATGTCACCTTTCTTTGCCAAGTCTGCCAATTTCTGATGTATTTTTCTCACTTCTCTCGTAATTCTCAGACACAAGTATCTCAGCTCTTCTTCAGTATAGTATTCTAACCTATTCACTCCCATTGATCCTTCGACTAGTTCAGTTATTTCTGTAGCCAGTCTCACACGATCAATCTGCTCTTCACCCTTGGATGTGTTTCGTGGAGTATTCAGACTATCTAACCATTCATTTAACTGCTGTGCTGTCAGTCCATGTAATGAAACACTACTTGCGTTCAGCAATGGCACCTGTTGTACCACTGCACCTGGAGTTTGCGGTGTCAAAAGTTTCAAGCTGTGACTTACACTCGGGCCATTTACAGCATATGGAAGCCCAACAAGGGGACCAAGGTCCATTAGTGGCCTAGATCCATCAAAGGTCTGACCCATAGATGAAACCACCTGCACATGCTCTCTCACCCCCCCTCCTCATGAGGCCTTGTGACATTTCACCCTGTTCTCCTGCAATCGGCTTTTTCTGCAGAAATAATGCTACAGCTGGACCAACAGTAATTAGCAGCGATATTGCATCTGGTGGTGCTCTGACACCTGCATTTTGTGGTAGGGTTTCTCCCATGCTCAGATTCATCACTGGTGTTAAATCTGACTGTGTAAACCTCGGTAAACCCTCTGGCTATGCCTGAGGCATCAACATTGGAGTCAGCTCAGTCTGAACTAGCATCTGCCTAGGAGCCGCTTGCTCCGTATGTACCACTAGGTTTGAGGTTGTCTCGAGAATCGGTATCTCTGGATAAATTCTCTGCACCGATGGTGGGTGCATCTGTGCTTGGACTACCGATGTAGTCACTGTATTAGGAGCACTCTGCACTACCCTTGTACCTGTCCATTATCTGCTTGCACTGGTCACACTGTCCCCAACATTTGAGCTGGGGCAGTTGGAGCAGAACTAGTACTTGGACCCCCCTCATGCACCGCATATGGTGGAGGTCGGTCTCTCAACACCTGAATAATAAGATCCTCAAACTTCTGAATCTTCCTCTTCTACGTAGGTCTTTTTCTTCTTCTTACTCCCTGACGAACTCTTATCACTCTTGCTAGTTTTCTCTTTCCCTTCCGACTCATCTTCCTCTGTGATAGCAGGAAACAACTTAACATCTTGCAATGTCGCTGTTCTCCACCTCTTCTGTTCCCAATCCCACCTTGCCTCTGCTAGAGACTTCTCTACCTTCCTTATTCTTCTCTGGAATTTGATTTCTTGTTGTCTCGCTATGAGCTCCCAAACTGCTAATACCTCAAACTGTGCTGGTCTCGGAAGAGGCTTTGTCTCATACAATGTCATCCGCAACTGATCCAAAATTCTCAAATTAAACGTTCCATGCTCTGGAAATGCTAAAGCTCTGACACCTCGCTCCTTCAACTCGATATAAGCCAGATAATTTTCCTGTGGGGTAGGCTTCCCCACTGTCGCCTTAACGTATGTATCACCCTTCCTGGCACTCCTAAACGCTTTGAAAAATGTAATCTTTCTCTGTTGTTTCTATTCAATTCAATAAGGAAATGACTTATACTCCCAGCATTCCCTTCACCCGCCTTCTCAACCAAATTGTCTCTCACGGACGGCTGCCAATCCGCTTGCGACTCTTCTTACTAACCAACCTATCCCAGCGCAGCGCAGCTCACTCTGACTTCACACTTACACACTGAGGCCGACAAAGTCTTGCGGCTTCTTCTCCTAATCTCCAATTCACACAAAACTAATGCAAATTATTGCAAGCACTAACCAAAAAAAAAAAAAACAATAACCAAAAACAAACCTGCTGGTTTACTACAGGAAGGTACACAATTGCTTCAGAGACCTCACGGATTTTCACTGATGGCCTTTTCGCTCATGCAGCTATTCCTCTTTCTCAGTCTCCCATATTCGCAAGCAAAATTCGATCTGCAACTTTTACTCTCAACTTATCAATGAGTCTGTCCTGGTGCACATAGGACTCGCCAAATCTCAGTCAAAAGTTTTTCTTACTCACTTAACTCACAAACCGTCTTGTTGACCACACCCGATCAACGTACTAAACGAGACAGATTACAACATATAACCAAGTGTCTCCTACACTTGTCAATATACTCCGGAGTTTTAGACCACGCAGGGTCCGTACATCAACAACAACCACGCGGACAATTTTTTAGCACAAAGCGCCACACACATGTGAAGTTCAACGACTTCCCTACTCTCATACTGCGGAGTACGCACACTCCTACTAAACCTCAACTGGAGTATGCAGACACCCTACTTTCCTCACATATGTCACAATTCACCTGCGATTTGCATAAGCCTTTGCAAGCGCAATCTACCAATTTCGCATTATCACTAAAACGCCGAGGACATACCGTACTCTACTTGCAGGATCCAGGATCTGGGAAAGTCATTTCTGGGCTTAAGGGGACATCATTCTTGCTTTAATTGCCATTATGAAAAACAAAATCTGAATCACAATAATAATGAACAACTAACCCTAATTCAAACTACCACCATAACCATTGGTCACCACATAACTACTTCTCCAAGGAAACTAACCATCCTCTGCTACCAAAAACTGCTAGCGCGCCTGGTCCTTAACAAGTAAACTTATAAGGGGACGCGTGTAGGTCGATGAACCTTTTGATTCACATGTAGTATCCTAGCTACGGTGTAACCAATGTTCATCAATAACCAATACACAAATCAATAACCATTAAGCAAAACATTAATCAGCAGTTAATAACATCATACCATGACATTCAGTCATGAATAACCACAACTCAATATACGTTTTATCAATTTAATTTCCCTATTAGTTAAAATACTAAGTCACGGGGTTAATTCAAACTTTATTCAAGCAAACCTGTATTAATTCATTAGAAGGCGCCAAAAACATAATCTAATCAAAACTTGCATCAGAGTACATTCTAAAGCAGTAGCATAGGTCAATAAATGGATCAAAGGCGACTACATCAACATGAGTAGCAGAGTTCAGGAAATCAGTCCGTCAATCATTTGTCACTATAGTTGTCAATGTCTAGAATAGGTACCTCACCTAACCCAGATTACCATTAGCATGTGGGACTTCATGCGAAAACAATTTAAAACATGAATTTGGAAAAAAACATCTAGCTTAGAGAAAAACTTATGAAAACAGCGCAGTTGGTACCTAGGAAGAAAAGGCACAAAAGTTAATTCAGTCACATTGTCATAGCTACCTATCCACGATATGGATCAGCAACAAAGTCAGTCTTCGTCTTCAGGTCATCAATCGATCAGCAGCTCATCAGGCTCTGAAGAGCATGAGCCTAATGACAGAATCTCGAATCGCCTTGGCGTCTCTCTCTCTCTCTGGACATCTTCCCAACACCTCTCATCTGTTCTGACATTTTCCCCCTTAGCATTATATCAAAGTCGCCCAGACTATCCCCCAATTCCTAATTGGTCAAATAATCACTAGTTATGACTCTGTCCAATTATCTTAATTTTCCAAATCTATGGAGTCTAATATTGCACAGTTCTCAGGATGTCGATGGGTTCATTGTACGATGTCCTCATCGTCCGGCTCGTCAGGTATTGAAAATGTTGCATCTTCTTTTCCAGTCAGTATCTCCATTGTTTAAGTCTTGGGGAGGTACATCCACTATGGTTTACACTGATATGGATACACACTTTCCTTCCATCATCTCCTGTTCGTGGTTCACACACAGGATTTTTGCTGAGCAGATTTTATTAAACAATAAGCGGTTCATGGTCAGTCCAGCACATTAGCTTTTTCTACATTGCGCGTTAATATTCGACTTCTGCACAAGGCCTGGCAAACTAGGCAACAACTTCGGCTAAGTTAGCTCTAGAATATAATGCAAAACATAAGTTATATATCTCAATATGACATACTACTACATTATTCAATACGTTTTTCTATATTTCATACAAGTTATTCATTTTATTAGTACTCAAATGTGCACATTATTTTTCTACATTAATTACTCAAACTACTTAAACATTCATTTCTAATTAGTATATCTGCATTATCAACACCCTGGAAGGAATCTTGGTGAGACTCTCAAGATGGGCTCTCAGGGTGAATAGAAGGCCCTATAGAGTACATGGGGAATGAATAACCAATCTCCGAATTAGTAGCATTTTAGGACCCAACAGCCAGAGGCAGGAGGCTTAGCAAATCTGATTATGGATCCCGAAAAGCACAAACTGCAGGCCTTTGTACATAAACAGTGGAGGATGCTAATCTTAGCAGGGATCCCTTTGAATTCCAGGCTCTTAAAAAGTTCATACTAACTGAGATGGGAACCTATAGGGCTACTCCAAACTAAAAAGGTAATTAAGAGATTAAAAGAGCACAGGGTAGAAGGCCAAAATCCTTGATGGACGGAGATAGCTAATACCCTTGAACATTCCTTGTGGTGGAGAAAACCACTCTATGAAAACTTTGTAAGGTTTAGGCTGATTAGTGCAGTAGTGAAGTTGACAGGTGGTAAAGCCTAAGGAGATCCAAAGGTTTGTTTACACAGAACCAAATGAAGCTCAGAAACAGTTGAGGAAATTGAGTCACCTGTACCCATTCTTGCTGGATCTTTGACATCATTCATAGAAGGAGAAAGATTGGAGCAAATACATAAAACATCAATGAAACTGACAGTTTCAACATCTGAATCCTGGGAAAGCTCTGAACAGAATAGAAGAATTCACACACAGAAGCCCTTGTCTGCAATGGATTTGATGAACCACACTTGGGTAATGTCAACTATGCACCAAGGACTATAAAAGGTGATTCAGGAGGTTTGGAAGCTTAATCTCGTTTCTCAGAAGACACATCACATCACCATTAAAGACATGAGGTGAAATGCTGGATGTGTGATGATCTCCTGTGCTACCTAATTCTCTGATAGAGGCCTTGTCCCAGCCTGTCTGTTTATGTAGTCACTGGTCATGTTTGTCTGTTTTGACCTTCAATTGAGGGGAAAAGGGGCAAGCAGGATGATCTGACTCCATTTGGAAGAACGCCCTACCTCCATTAGTGGACAATTACCTTGAGCCCTATGACTGCTTAAACCCTCCTACCCTCCATCTTTCATTAGTCCTATTGGATTAGAATCCAGAAGAGAACTTTCTCACAATTGATTCTCTGGTGTCAACAGCCCTAGAAGAACGTTTTCCAGCTCTGAAGATACCCTGGTCATGGCATCCTAATCTTGAGAAACTGGGGACTACTGTGACTGAAGGAAATCCAGTAAAAGATGTAAATGAAATCTGCCCAATAGACAACACAAAGGATGACTGCCATTTATCCTGGAATATGTAACAATTACCTGACTCCAGAATTACCCTCTTGTAACAGGGATGACAAAAGGTGTTGAAGATGGCATATTAGTACCAATGTGCTATTAAATGAAAGTCAATACTTAGCCTTTTAAGGGATGTATCCATGTACTGTCAACATCTACCACTCCTCCTAGGCACCTTCCATAGACTTGATAAAAGGGAAAAGATAGTAATTAATCAATTGTTTAAATATGGAAACACCTACAAACCCTTTACATGCAACAGAGGAGCAACAGCAGCAGCAAGAACGTTCGTAAAGCCTCAGGGACCAGATGTTAAACCAAATGGAAACATCTGAAATGGAAAATTCTGGCAGCCAACTGCAAATCATAGGAAATTATAATCATGCCTGAAATGTCTTGGAATGTCTAAATATGTGCTGTTCAAGAGTATGTAAACAAGGAAGTCCTATGGATGTTTTATTGGCCAGATGCCCTATAATGTTGCCATTTTAAAAAGTCCATGGAACTCGAACTTATTTACCATTTTGAGTTCCATGCCTTCCCTCTATTCTGTCATTGGTTTGCTGACATAAAATCAGATTCCATACATGCTGCACTTCCTTCCGTATGGCAATCTAGAATCTAAAGCAACACAGTATGACTGACAAATCCCTGAACTTGAAACAAATGTTATCCAGCGTAATATCAGTGTTCCAAAATTTGCAGTATCCGGAATCACTCTTGGACATACAGGCGTCTTTTCCTTGTGAACATGGAGATGATGTCATCTGATGGCGGCATCTGGATCACATCTTATACTATCATATAGTCATCATTTCGAAGGTGCTGGAAGGACTGTCAGAGGCACTGTAGATTGGGGTCCATGTGCACTGTGGTGAAGGGCTATGTAGTCAAGGGTACATATTTGTTTTTCTTTTAATTTTTTTAAGGCCCTGCAGCTGCTATTTGCTGCCAGGCCACTCTGTATTCCAAAGCATATTTTAACATGCATGCTCTCCCACTACTCACTGCTCCCCAATGAATCTATGCCACACCCACTCCTCAATTGCTTCCCAACCCCTGGTGGTCGTTTTAATTTATTTTTTGGAGGGGAGGGCAGTTGCTGGAGGACCACTTTGCTATCTGGACAGCAATTTTGTACAAAATAATATATATTTTTAATTTACCTATCTAAGTATAGCCCCACACCTTTGACTGGTAAGTCAAAAAAATATATAGTTCCGTGTCATTCCATAGGTATATACATGCATGGTGAAATGGTGCACATGCTTTATCATGCATGCACACATACAGAATAATCCAGCCCCCAGTAGTGGTTGGGTCATTGTGCTTTTTTCTGTTTTCTTTTTTTTTGTTGGCAATGCTGCACAGCATTAGCAAAAACCTTTGGCAAAGCCACATCAACAAGGCAATACCTATTGGCTTTGCCAATGTGAAAATGTAGCACCACTTTCCAGACTACTGTCAATTCTCTAACCATTTTGCCTGAATACTGAGACAGAAAGAAGTATACAAAATAGCTGACAGTGACACCAGAGTCCTTTGCTAAGTGCTTCTGCTTATGCTGAGTGCTAACCTATACAAGTAAAGACGATGGCCCTAAAGCTAAAGAAGGAGGTGCCTGCCAAAAAAGTGACAAGTGAAGAGAAGTACTTTTTCAGTGCCACCACCGTCATCAAGCCCTCATCCTTTTTCCAGAAATGCAATGCACTTGTGCACACTCCTCTGGGCAGGAGGAGGCTGTGGGGAGGATCACTGTGGAATGATGACACCACCGCCAAAGCCCATATCTCACAGTACTACAGTGACTGCAGTCGTTGAAAGAAGTGAGTTTGAAACTGATTTGTCACAGCAGCAAATATTGACTTATTGACACAGGAAAGTCAATAAAGTCAACAACAGAAACCATAATCTGCAACCCCTGATTTTCAGGAGCTAGGATTTAAGCAGAGCGCTGACTACACATGAGCATCACGATCTCTGACATGGAAACAAAAGAGCCTTCTCCCTTATTCTCCAAGACCCACTTCTAATGATCTTGACATGGACTGAACCCAACCAAAACACACCACACGAGACAAGGGAAAAGGAAGATTCCTGAAAGACTTTGAAGTGAGGAAGAAGATGATGATTTGTAGTGAGGAGAGTGAAACAGGAAATACAGGTCATCTCTTTTGAACCAACACCACTTGCTTCCATCTTTTAATGACCCCCAAAACCTTTTGCAACACCAGTCACCACTCCTACTGCAGTCACAGAGTATCCTAGCAAAAGGCAAACAAAATTGCCTAGCTCCACCTCAACATGTTTTTCAGGCTTTGGCACAAGAAGAAAGCTCCCCTCTTTAGTTTGAGACTTCCTTACATTGAGACCACATAAGGGGCTTGATTTGCAGCAAAATAGTTTTTTTGTGGTAAGCCAGGTGGTCTTTATGTACTGGGCCCAACTAGCTAGCTGGAAAAATCAACATGCAATCGCGAGAAGAGCCCCTAAAAAGGATAGCCACTTGTAAGAGAGAAGAAATTGGTGGTGAAGGAGAAGATGCCCGCATCAGGTGGAGCAGCCCTGTGACTGCTGCTCATAGTGTGCAGTCATCACCAGCAGCTACCTCAGAATAGCAAAAGGGTCAGACACAGTCACCCAAAAGCACCTAAGCAGCTTACCTGCTCCTCGTAAGTCACTAGTAGAGACACAATAACCAACTATCAAGGCTATGTTTACAAAGAGTTGCCGTATCACAAAAGCCATGACAACGTCCATTTATTCAATCAATCAATCAATCGGGGGATTTGTAAAGCGCACTACTCACCCGGGAGGGAGGCTGCTACTGCTCGAACAGCCAGGTCTTGAGAAGTTTTCTGAAGGTAAGGAGGTCTTTGGTCTAGCGCAGGTGAGTGGGAAGAGTGTTCCATGTTTTGGCGGCGAGGTGCGAGAATGATCTACCGTCGGTTATAGTTCTGCGGACTCGTGGGATGGTTGCGAGGTCAGCGGAGCGGAGATGCCGAGTCAGAAGGAGAGTCATCTGTTGAGGTATTCTGGTCCAGTGTTGTGCAGTGCTTTGTGAGCGTGGGTGAGGAGTTTGAAGGTGATTCTCTTGTTGACTGGGAGCTAGTGCAGGTTTTTCAGGTGGTCTGTGATGTGGTAGTGGCGGGGGATGTCCAGGATGAAGTATGCGGAGGAGTTCTGGATGCGTTGCAGCCTCTTCTGGAGTTTCGCAGTGGTTCCTGCGGAGGAGGCATTGCCGTAGTCCAGTTTGCTGCTTACTAAGGCTTGGGTGACTTTTCTCCTGGTTTCGGTGGGTATCCATTTGTAGATCTTTCGGAGCATGCGGAGGGCCACCAGGAGTCATTTCATGTGGAGGGGGTGAAGCCAAAGATGAGGACTTCTGTCTTGTCGGAATTGAGTGTGAGGCAGCTGCTCTTCATCCATTCGGCGAAGTGAACAGGCCAAAATGTTAGCTCAAGAGTAATTTGTGGCATTTATGGGGATTATGTCCATCATTGAAGATTTCCAGCCAAACCCATCAAGTGCTGCAACTGGTTAGCAAAATTATGAAAGAGAGCTCTATTCAGTCCATCCACTTCATGAGAGAAATCTGGATAGGGTGGGAAACAACAGATTACATGAGCATCACTGGACACTGGATCTCTTTCAAGGGAGTGAAGCAAAGGCTAGCTCTAGTTTAATCGGTGATGATGGTTTTTGAGGCAATTGTCTACATATTGCCATGGAGGACTCAGACACAACTGCCAATATTTTGAACTGATTTAATAAAAAGTCTATGAATGGCTTCAAACCAGTGGTCATAATAATGGATTAATTGCCACTGACAATGGCAGTAACATTGTCAAAGGCATGGCGGATACCTCAGAGTCCTGTGATTAGCATGTTGCATAAAACTAATTGTGCAGGGCTTTCTCAGGAAAGAAGTAGTTAACAACATATTGGCTAGCTGTCACATAATTTGCCTTCATTTCAGACATTGATTGAAAGCACGGAAGCAGCTGAAGATTGTTCAGAGTGCCAATAAAGTTCCTATAAAAGCCCTTATAAAGGGAGTGCGAACATGTTAGAAGGCCACCTACTACATAATGCATCTCCTGTTTTTGCTGTACAGGCTTACCAATGATTACGTAGTACAAAGGAGAGGGTGTGCAATTGCCAAAGCAGTGACAATGAAGGTGGACAAAGGCAGGGCTGGTGGAGTGCCTGTTTCCATATGCTACAGCTTTTCAACATTATGACTCGAGGTGTGCAATTTTAGTTTAATTTGCTTACATGCACTTATGTGAAATTTTGGCAAAATTGAATGAGATTCTTTGTAATTACGTGAAATGCAAATCCGTCAGGTTGCACTATATTTGTGTGCAATGCACCCTCGTGTCAATAATAGGTAGTAGGATGCATTTAAAGAAAAGCACAGCCAACAACAGCCGCAGGGTGTGCGGTAGTGCAGCTTACACCAGGTACTGTAAACTTAAATGGACCAGTGTGCACGGCACAGTTGGTCAATCAAAGAGGATGCAGCCTTTTTGTCGGGGGCTCACTGAGCAGTGACAGAGGACAAAGACTAATTCAACCTTTAGGTCAACCATAGACTTTGAAATGAGCAGTGATATCGGTTTGCAATGGAATCCTTCATTTCATAAAAAGAACAGGAAGATGCCTCCCTCTTCTATCCTTTATTTCATTCCGATGTTGGGCTTCCAGCGAAGATTTAAAATGCTTCATTGCTTATATGTCCTATATATAATTTCCATAGGAACGACAAACAAAGATAAATTGGGCACCATACTTGTAACAGGTGAGTTGCATTAATGAATTCCACATGTGACGGCTCGAAGGATCTTTACAGGTAAACCAAAGTTGATATGTAATGTTTGGGTGATCATTCTAGACCACCAATGCTTTCATGTGCCACTGGAATTGTTACTTTACTTGATTGTCCTTTTGGGAACTTATTTCCACCATTTCTAGGTTCTTTTGAGACCCCTTAGACTAGACTAAGACTCTTTTTTAAACTTTTCTTGGTCAACAAGTCAATCTCTTTCTGGATGAAATAAATTCTGCAAGTGCCATTGACAACAGCCAGAAGGACCAATGCCTATCTACTTCTATGGAAACAAGAGGACGCAAAAGGGGCTTACTCCTGGTGGCTGGAGAGAGGTGTGTTGGTTACGATAATGAAGAGTAGTAGCTCAAGTGGCAAATTCTACTTAAGTGGTGGGTGTCTAGACATGTTACATGATGGGCGAAGTTACATTTTTTTATTGTTTGAGTGATCAGCCAGGTCACATGCAGCTAGTTGTTTGCTTATCTGGAATCAATACGAGATTGTGTCTTAGTTATCATCCTGCGCCCCCAATGCTCAAACCTCTGACTCATCATGCAGCGTGCTTACCTCCAATATTGTTATTATTTTTGCATTCAACAGGCTTTCTATTCTGCAAGAAACCTCCATGACACGTCAGTTCTGTGGTTCAGCTCTGCACAGAAGACAAACAATGGCAAAAGAATGCAGATGCACCAGCCATTTGTATACAGTATCGTTTTTCTTTTATTACAATATTTTTTAACTGTGTGGGTCCGCCCTATTTTTCATATTTCTAGCCTAGGTAACAAATATCTAATTTGGGAGTCTAGGAGCTGCTAAAAAGAAAGACTAAGGGGCAGATTTAAGTGCCCCTAGAGCCACCTTAGCGCCACCATAATGTCATTTTATTTACACTAAGGTGGCGGTAAAATTGCATTTTTCCCTCACCATATTTACAAAGTGGTGCAATGCATGCATTGTGCCACTTTGTAAACCCTTGCGCCACATTATGCTTGCGGCAGGCATAATGTATGCAAGGGGGGGGCGAAAAAATGGCACAATTAAATCTAAGAGATTTCCGTGCGCCATTTTTTCAGCACTTTTAACGCCTACTCAGAGCAGGCATTAAAAGGGGATATACCATTATTTATAATGGGCCCCTATGTACTCTACAGGAATAGCGCCAACATTTTGGCACTACTCCTGGAGAGTACATCAATAGCACCTAAAAAATGATGCTATTGCCCCTATCCTGCACTATGGTGCGCCGTAATTCAAATACGGCGCACACATGGCGGCAGTAGAGGGATGCTAAGAGGGGCAAGGAAAGTGGCGCAGCACTGGGAGCAGTGCCACGTTTCTTAAATCTGCCCCTGAATTTGGTAACTGAACTATCATCTTCCTTCCACGGCAGAATTGACGTGCTCATCGATTTGTGGAAAGTTGTATGTAACTGTCTCACTTTTCCGTAATAGCCCTACCCATCCTTCAATGAAATTCCTAACGCTGTTCCCTCAAGTTGTGTGACCTGTTCTGCTGTTAATTTTCACCATCAACGGATCTCATACTTGGTGCACAGATACAGTTACACCTACACCAACTGTTACATGAAGAGGGTACATGAAATTGTAAATTTGTCCACGCCACACATCTAACCAGGCAGGAAAGGGACATCGTAGTGCAGGTAATAAATTACAACATTAGTTGAATAGGTGGTTTGCACTTTTCCCTACAATCAGTAGGGAAATACATAGATTTCTACTTCTACTGAAGTGACCTTCGCCTGAACATTCCAACCCGATGGCTTCATTGTGCTTACAGAAGTAAATAACTCTACACTATGTTAGTTGATTTATAAACCCCTTAGCTGCTGGGCCTTCCCCCCCACCACTGCTGAGCCCTTTTTTGGCTATTTGAGGTAGTTTGCGCTTAGGCCTTCATAACATTTTGTTCACATAAGCTATCTACGCCAAATTTGCGTCCTTTTTTCCCAGCATCCTAGGGATTCTAAAGGTACCCAGAGTTTGTGGGTTCCCCTGGAGGAGACCAAGAAATTAGCCAAAATACAGCTACAATTTCATTTTTTTTTTTAAAATGGGAAAACAGGGCGGCAGAAGAAAGCATGTGGCTTTTTCCCTGAAAATGGCGGGGTTTGTGGTGCTAAAATCACCATCTTCCCAGCTTTCAGGAATAGGCAGACTTGAATCAGGAAACCAAATTTTTCAACACAATTTTGGCATTTTACTGGGACATACCCCATTTTTACTATTTTTTTGTGCTTTCACCTCCTTCCAGTTAGTGACAGAAATGGGGGTGAAACCAATGCTGGGTCCCAGACAGCTAAACATTTCTGAAAAGTAGACAAAATTCTGAATTTAGCAAGGGGTCATTTGTGTAGATTCTTCAAAGTTTTCCTATAGAAAGCAACAGCTAAAACAAAGAAAATATTGAAATTGAGGTGGAAAAAAGAGCCATTTATGTCCACATTTTCTTCTATATCTTTTTCCATCTATGGCAAATGTTTGGTTGCAGTGATATATAGCGCTTATAGGTTCATCAAAAACCCTGGGTACCCAGAGCCAATAAATGAGCTGCACCTTGCAATGGGTTTTTATTGTACACCAGATATACAGCAATTCATTTGGTAAAATATAAAGAGTGAAAAATAGGTATCAAGGAAACCTTTATATTTCCAAAATGGGCACAAGATAAGGTGTTGTGAAGCAGTGGTTATTTGCACATCTCTGAATTCCGGGGTACCCACACCAGCATGTGAATTACAGGGCATTTCTCAAATAGACTTCTTTTTCACACACTGTATTACATTTGGAAAGAACAAATGTAGAGAAAGACAAAGGGCAATAACACTTGTTCTGATATTCTTTGTTCCCCCAAGTCTCCCGATAAAAATGGTACCTCACTTGTGTGGGTAGGCCTACTGCCCGCGACAGGAAACGCAACATGGACACATCACATTTTTACACTGAAATCTGACGTGTTTTTTGGAAAGTGCCTAGCTGTGGATTTGGGCCTCTAGCTCAGCCCGCACCTAGGGAAACCTACCAAACCTGGGCATTTTTGAAAACTAGACACCTAGGGGAATCCAGGATGGGATCACTTGTGGGGCTCTAACCAGGTCCTGTTACCAAGAATCCTTTGCAAACCTCAAAAGTCTGAAAGATAAATACTTTCCCCTCAGATTTCGGTGCTGTAAAGTTCTGGAATCTGAGAGGAGCCACAAACTTCCTTCCGCCCAACATTCCCCCATGTCTCACAACAGGAAACTCCCCAAAACGCAACATGGACAAAACAACTTTTTACATTGAAAACTGACATGTTTTTTGGAAAGTGCCTAGCTGTGGATTTTGGTCTCTAGCTCAGCCGGTAGCTAGGAAAACCTACAAAACCAGTTCCTTTTCTTTAAACTGGACACGTAGGGGAACCCAGGATGGGGTAACTTGTGGCGCTTTCACCAGGTTCTGTTACCCAGAATCCTTTTCAAACCTCAACATTTGAGAAAAAAACATTTTTTCCTCACATTTCGGTGATAGAAAGTTTTGGAATCTGAGAGGAGCCACACATTTCCCTCCACCCAGCACTCCCCCAAGTCTCCAGATAAAAATGGTACCTCACGTGTGGGTAGGTCTAGTGCCCGTGTCAGGAATAGATCACACAATGGTCAATGTTGGTCCTTACATGAGGGCAACTGTTGACCCTGGGGTGATCCAATCCTGATGCAGGCACTAGGTACAGGAACTCAAGTGGGGTAGCGTTTTTATCAGGACAAGTGGGTAAAAACTGAGTTGCAGGAATTTTGTGGATCCCAGTATACTCCTGTAGTTTGTGTGACAGAAATGCAAGAAAAAATAGAGTTTTTATTCAACATTTCACCTTTGCAGGGTATTTTGGGTAAGAGAACCTTGCGGAATCCACACAAGCCACACCTCTGTGGACTCCCTCAGGTGTCTAGTTTCCAGAAATGTCTGGGTTTGGTTGGTTTCCCTTTATGGCCACCGAGCCCAGGACCAAAAATGCAGGTCCCTGCCTTACAAAACGAGGTTGATTTGCGACAGATCATTTTGATGTCTCCACAATATGATTTAGGTGGTGGAATTTGGGGCTGAACTAAATTTGGGAGCTCCCAAGAGAGCACTCTCTCTCTGCTTGCCGCCACATGCACCTGCTCTCTGGGTTGGGCTAACCTATTATTGTCCAACTGCACAGACTGTGCTGGCAAAGGGACAGCAGGACTGTTCTTATCACCTCCTTCAGAATCACTGGAAGAGGAGTTAATGAATGGGACTCCTCCAACTGAAAAATCACTCTGAGTCTGCGCCATTGTCCTATCCCTCAGATGCTGTCTCAGTATCTGCTGCCTCAGTCTCTGATCCTGTGTCAGAGCTGTCCTCTATAACCTGAGTTAGGGCTTGAGCAGCAGTCATCCAACGAGATGCCACCTCTGCTATAGGATAAACTGTTGCTCTAAAACACTAGCCTACGTAGACAGTCACAAAATTGCTGGTGGGTGAGTGTGTGATATGTGCAGCAGTAGAGGTCACCTTACCTTTGCTTCTTACCTCAATCAGCAGGTTCTCTCAAGACACTCAAAAAAAGACACACTATTACTTCACCTTGTCACATACCAATCGTCACAGCCTTTGGCGCCTCTAGTACCCAGTGCAACAAACATTATTGGTGCTCCCACTCCCATGACCTCCTCCTCGGATTCCCTCACTTCCACCCAGCAAAAGTGCCGTTCATCTTTCCATAGCCCTCCTCGCACATACATTTCATTTGTATTATAGTGCAGGTAATAGCTGGCTTTACTAATCCACTCAGCTATTCCCATAAAATACAGATTTGATCTTTGAAATAGGCATATAAACCTTATGCGCTACTTTATGGCATCAGAACTGCCCTAGACAAAAGTCAGATCCTTTTGTAGCAGAAACATAATCACAAGACTTACTTGACTTTTTTTATTGCTGCCTAAAAGCTGCAGTTAAAACGTGTCAGTTGAAATATGTGCATTGCTCTGAAGATGTTTTTTTAAAATATATATTTTTAAATTTCCCTGGGGGGGCCGTTTTCCGAGGGGGCCGACCCCCCTGCAAATGAAATCCCTGGTGTCTAGTGGGGTTTCCTGGCCCTCGATCGCAACAAACCGTTTCTGGAAGGCCTCGTTGGAAAGGGGAGAATCTCTCCTTTCAAACAGGACCTTCCTGAATGTCAGGAAGCCCCGTTTGGGCCCGTTTTCCCCACCCGAGCAGGAAGCAGTGTGCTGATGTCACAAAGGGGTAGGTGGGGATGGGGAGGGACACAAAAGATCTTCCGTGTCTCCCAGGTTTAAAAAAAAATAAAACTAAATCCTCAGTGCGATGCACCCGAGGATTTTTTTAACACCCTTTCTGGTGTCAGTCACTGGTCGCGACCCACTTCAGGGAGGAAGTGCGGGCGTCAGCCCATGGTCTACACCCACACCCAAGGGGTTAATATGATCTCTGTCTTGGTTTTGCACTCGCTCTGTATTTTCATTTAGTCTAGTTGCCTGTGATGCACATTGAGAATTCTGCGACAGGTTCACCAACATCATTACAGAGTTGCTTTTCCTGTGATGCCTTTTCTGTTAGCAGAAGGCCACCACCAGAATTAAGGCCCTCTGGAAAAAAATCCAGCTTTGAAGTATTAGGTGGATTGAGGAAGTAACAGACATCACCTTTTCCACTTAGATAGGAAAGGAGTTGTAGGAACGGCATAGAGGGATTGTTGTTTTAACTGTGTGTTTTCAGATATTAGAGGTCAATAGTTACAGAGGTTAGAGTAAGGGCAATACATACTATTACTGATGGGAGGGTGAGTGCTGCTCAGTCTGATTAAGATATTAAAATTGGGTGAAGTGTTGGTCATGGTCAGTTTTCCCACACTGATTCTAGGGTGTGGACTAGAGAGGATGAGGTAAAGTAATCTACCTAATCTGCCAAGGAAGTTCAGAAAGAGATATACTAAAGCGAGGGCAATGGAGATGAGCACAATTGCTTTGTGATTGGCCAGGTGTGGGGTTCAGCCTCTGTCATTACTACATGATGGAGCTTCCTGTGTACCAACGGGGAAGCTTCACTAACTAGCAATATGCCTAGCAGTACTTTTTTTTTTTTTTAAAGACGCATATTGAAAAAAGAAAATAAATCAATTTGTTAGAATAAAAATCTATACTCCCAACCTCACCTGCTGCAACAGGCACACCTCTCTCGATAATCCCTAAAAACATTAAACTAATCTATTGAAAACTACCCAATTCCCAACTGTTCTACCCACCTTCACCTCTCACAACAGGCCCACCCCATCTAAAACATGCTGTCCTTCTATAGCCTCCAACCGCCTTAAAATGTCCTGCTGGGTACTAGCAAATATTCATTGGCCTTCCTTCACCTCTTCCAAGCTTTTCAGGACTTGCTGCTCCTCCAGGATCACCACATGGTATTACTTCACCACAATGGCCTTCATCTTCAGGAGGTGCAGCCAAGTGGCTGTCTGCCATTGAGACTCGAGTAGTGGCCTCTGGCAGGAGCATTTAAATGATCCCAGGAAAGAAGAAAAGAAAATTATTTGTAGCACTGACTGCAGACAATTTGTACAGTCAGACAGTAAAACTGCATTGCTGGTACTCTTGGACCACTGGAATCTCTTTGTCGCTGTGCCTTTTCTTCAGAAATAATTCACATAATGTAGTATATGTATAAATTAAACCATTGTCATAATATATATATTTTTTTCTAATCATTGAAAATTTGAAATTCATTGGATGACACCTTCACAGCGCACTTAGTTTGCATTTATAAATGACTATAAGGTGGGGCTTCAAGGATGGCCATGAGAACATAGCTCTCTGCTTCTCCATCAGGGACTGAAAACTTTACTGAGAAAGCAGATGGACCACAGGTTGCTCAGTGTCCCAAAAAGAATATATGGTGAAACACTCCCTGAATTAGATTTACCAATGAGCACAAATCCTGTTCCACTGCTGGTGCAATATGACAGATCTTCTTGGAGAGACCGGACGCTGAGTCCAAGATAGCGGAATCCTGAGACCTCGTAGTGCTCTAGAGTGGCATCTAGCTAAGATCTTGACACAACCTGTGGCTCAAATTGAGGGGGAAAGGTGAGCTGCATCACATCACTTCATCCTGAGGCCTATCCCCTAGTTGAGGTCTCTCTGATTGCAAGAGATGGGGCTATTGGAACTTACAGATCCCGTAGAGGAGCGATGGAGCCTGAGACTTCTGGGTCCTGGAACCCCAAGGTGGAGGAGTGATAGGCCACTGCTAATTTTCTTCTTCGCCATGCTCACTCAATAAGAGGAGCACAATAACTTGTTTATAACAACCCCTTCGCCAAACCTACTATCAAGGTGAATCTTCACAGTATACTCAGATTGCCATAACCACAAAATAAGGTAGCTATTGTTTACATTCAGGCAAGACCCTGAGGGCACTAGGTACACAATGTGTCCCTCCTCCCATACTTAGAGATTCTTACAAAAGCCGACTGCATGACCTTGAATTGAGCATAATGTCCACCCTGAATGCCCCTTCTCGCTACACTGTGTTTCAGCCTTCTGTACAATTTAAATTGAAATCTCTCCTCAGGCGAAGGCCACCTAATGACATCAGTAGTACTCATTCTCCAATTGCCACCTTGCTCCCTTGGGGTCGCAGCTGAATGCAGTGAGGACCATCCCCTCTCAACAGAGATGTACCTTACAGAAGACAACCTGCTTTCCAGTCTCCAACAATTTAAAAAGTATCTGCTGGAGTAGCTCAAAAATGCCATGAATCCTCCAAGATATTAAGACAGAGCTGGGTTCCAAAGCAGACACAGTTAGGCAGCATGTGAATTCAGTGGGCACCCAGGCTTCTGAAGTAGAGACCAAAGTTGATTCACTAGAAAAAAACTATGGAGCACCAGGAGATTTCTTCACATCAGCACACCATCCTCCAATCCATGATGCTTAAATGCAAAGATCCTGAAAACAGGTCTAGAAGAGACAACATCTACCTACAGGATTTTGACGAAGGTGTGGAGAGAAGTGAACTATAGGTCAACTCCTAGGAATCCAAATCGATCTATAAACAGAGGAGATGCCAAGGACCACAGACAGGAAAAAGCTTAGCTGCTACTCACAATGGAAAACCCCAAGATCATGGAACTGATGAGAGAGGACCTGCTTGCAGCACAAATCTGAAGGCAGACACCAATAGCCCTCCAGGCCTTCACCTAAAACCACGTGGACCTTGCTTCTCCCACCAGTTTGTTGGTCAGACTGTGAGCCAGACTTGTTAAGGCAACTAAGCACCTTTGCTATGAGCATGGTTCTGCAACTAGATAATGTTTTGTTTATTTTTTATGTTCTAGAATTTCGATTTAACGATGTCCTAACCACTCCACTATACTCTGTCCATGTGCACTGGAGATGGGAAGTGTGACTCATTTAGTTGTATGGAGCACGCAGAGACAAAGGGTGGAATCTCCTCCCACAAAAGGAACATTAGGCAAGGAGCACTATATTTACATATATCTACTGTGTAACTTGCCCACACAATTATCACACAATCAGCTTTAAACACCCTACTATAACATACAATACAGTATCTTTCAAATGTGTCCCATACACTGCTAAATACCTCACATATTACACCACTCATGATATGTTCTATGACATCATTGATAACTTTACTGAACATCTGAAAGTTTTTATTTCTCCTGTGTCTACAGTTTCAGTTGGATTTGCATATAAAGAGTAAATAAAGTTTTCCTAACTATAACATAGGTTTAGCCTTTGTTTTTTGTTTTTTACAACAAATTGTAGGTTTTCCTTTTTAATATAAATATAAATATGTTGCAAATCATAATGCTGAATGTCATTTAATTGAGTGTTGTTTGATATAGTGTCATAGAGTACAGTAAACAACAGTGTTGTACAGTATATTGTCATACTGTCAAATGTGCAGTGCAATAAAGTGGAGTGGAGTAGAGTGGAATGGTGATGCATATAGTGGAGTAAGGTGTTCTATAATGGAGAGGCGTGGTGTGTTGAATAATGGCGTGGAGTATTGCAGAGTGTATTGGGTTGTTGTACAATGGAGGGGTGTGTCTTATAGCACATTTGAGTGTCACACAGTGAAGTATTCTCAACTGAAGTGGTGTGGAGTCAAGTGTTTTGAAGTGGAGTACGGTGTTGTTGAGTGGCATTGAGTTGAGTAGCGTTTGTAAAAAGGCATAGAGTGGAGTAGTGTGTTGTACGATGCGGTGCAGAGTAGTCTGGTGTAGTATACTGGCATACAGTACAGTAGAGTGTTGTAGAGTAGAGTGGAGTACATTGAAGAGTCGTACAGTGGTGTACAGTGTGCTAAACTATCATATAGTGTAGTCAAGTGGAGTGAGGTAGCAGAAGGTGCCATAAAGTGGAGTGGAATCTCGTTTAGTAAAGTGCCATGGAATTTAATACACTGTAGTAGCCTATCATACAATGGAGTAAGGTTTCATAGAGTAGAATGACGTCTTGTTCAGTGGAGTGGTTTGCGGTGTTGCAGAGTGAGTGAAACCATTGTAGAGTGGAGTATAGAGAAGTGGCACAGAGTAGAGTACAATGTTGTACAGTGGAGTGAGGTAGAGAAGACTAAAGTGTGGTACAGTGTGCTACAGTGGAGAGGCATATAGTGTTGTCATGTGCAGTGTCATAGTGTGCCATTGACTGGAGCAGCATACAGTGAAATGGCATAAGGTGGAATCATGTAGAGTGGAGTGTTATTGACTGGAGTGGTGTCTAATGGGCTAGCATACAGTGGAGTGGCATACACTGGAGTGGTGTAGAGTCAAGTAGCATACAGTGAAGTGGTGTATAGTGGATTGCAATTGACTGTATTGGAGTACCATAGACTGGGGTAGAGTGAAATAGTATACACTGGACTGGGGTACAGCGAAATAGCGTACACTGAAGTGCCATAAAGTAGAATAGAGGATAATGGAGTGTTATAGACTGGAGTGCCGTATAGTGGATAAGGGTACAGTGAGGTGGGTAGAGTGGAGAAGTGTACAGTGGGATAGCATACTTTGGAGTGATGTACAGGGGAGTTGCGTAGAGTGGAGTGGAAAATAGTCAAAAAGCATTGTCGTGGGTTCATTTTAGTGTTTTGCTTGGGTACACATATTTTAGCCTTCAGCCTGCGGCCTGTGCCCTTTTACCTAGTTCATTTCATTTATACCTTTTTATTATTTTAGCATGGCTTCATTTTAGCTGGGATGTTGTATTATGTTTATCAGTTGCCTTCCACGCAGGCATTGTAATTAGTTCCCTTGCACGACATTTCATCTTGTGCCTCTGCTCAAGGCTGTACATGATAGTTTACCAAGCATTGCCTGTCCAAGAGTACGAAGTCAACATCACACGAAGATGTCAGCCAGTTCTCAGAACACAACACGATTTATTATAAAACCACCACACTTGCTAACTAAGGTTAAAGGGGACATTCCAGGCATCCATCTTACGCTGTACTATGTTGTCGCATAGCAGTTAAAGCCCTTCTTTTACCATTCTAGTCCCTGGAAGAAAACCAACAAAGCAGGTTTTTGCCTGTGGTCTGCTGGCAGTCCTCCCAATTGGCTGGAGTGTCGAGACCAAGCAGAGCTTCACTGCTATGCTCTCACGTAGATGCTAGAAGTGTGGGTAGGGATTTTAGATTCACTAGTGTGCCAGGGTGCTGGGACTTTTCATCTGTTTCATGCTCATGGTCACAATCATAACTGTAGTGTGTTTCATTTTCTTAATAATCACAGCTAATGCATTTTTACATAGAATGCAGTTGTTTCAATAAAACATATAGAAACTTGTCCTGCTTTCCCCTGTCTGTCTTCGCATGTATGAGACCTTGTGCAAATGAGAGAAAGGGGTAAGATCTGTTCTTCCACGACTTCTCAGAGAAGCCAGAGTGTCATGCATCAGGCTACCATAAATTACCTTTACTTTCTACGTTTGGGTGAGGTGCTGCTAGCTAGCAGATAGGGTTAGGCTGACAGCTTCCAGACGGTGTGGGACCGACTCAGTCACTCAAACGTGGTTGTGCTGCTGCCCAAAACCAGCAGTCTTACCCCCATGGTAAGAGATCTACAACAGCATACAGTGGATTTGCGTACACTTGAGTATCATACTCTAGAGTGGCGTGATTGAAGCAGTGCACAGTGGAGTGGCGCACAGTGCACTATCGTAGAGTGGCGTGGACCGGGGTACAGTGGAGTAGCATACAATAGGATTGCATACAATGGAGCGTTGTACAGTGGGATGGGGTAGAGTAGATTGACATACAGTTGAATAGCATGAAGTTCAGTGGCGCAGAGTGTAGTTGCGTACAGTGGAATACTATACAGTGGATGGGGTACAGTGGAGTGGCATAGAGTTGATTGATGTACAGTGGAGTGGTGTAGAGTAGAATAGCATAAGGTAGAGTGTTTTAGGGTGTAGTAGCATCGAGTGGAGTGGCACACACTAGAATAGCACACAGGGGAGTGGCAAAGAGTTGAGTGGTATAGAATGGAGTGTGGTAGTGTAATAGCATACAGTGGAGTAACATAGAGTGTTGTGGTGTACAGTGGAACAGTGTACAGTGGAGTGAAGTACAGCGTAGTGTAGAATAATGTAACATATAGTGGCATAGAATGGAATAGCATAGAGTGGAGTGGCGTAGACTGCAGTGCCATCCAGCAGAATGGCATACAGTGCAGTGGCATTCAGTAAAATAGTGTGCAGTGGAGAAGTATAGGGTGAAGTGTCATGCAATGGAGTGACATAAATTGGAAAAGGGTACAGTGGATTAGCATAGAGTGCAGTGGCATGCAGTGGATGTGAGAAGCTGGCCAGGGCTGTAGTTGGTATCAGAGGTACTTACACCTTATACCAGGTCCAGTGATCCACCTAAGTGAAATGTGGGCAGTGTCTAGCAGCTTAGGCTGTCTAGGGGTAGCTGTAGCAGAGCAGCCAAGGCTGAACTAAGAGACATGCAAAGCTCTTGCAATACCACTATAGCCACACAGTACTGATACACAAGAAAGACAATACTCAGTATTACCAAAAATAAAGGTATTTTATTTTAGTGACACAAGGCCAAAAATGTCTTAGAGGCAATACTCCCTCTGGAGGTAAGTATCATACACAATATGTACACTAGTAACCAAAATCAGGTAAGTACACAGTCAGAAAATAGTGCAAACAATGAAAAACACAATAGGTTGCAATGGGCCTAGGGGCAACACAAACCATATACTAAAATAGTGGAATGCGAATGTCGGTTTCCCCCCCTAGGCAAGTGTAGTGTATAGAGTGGTGCTGGGAGTGTAAGAAAACACCAAAGGTAAGTAAAGTACCCCACCCCAGAGCCTGGGAAAACAGGAGTAAAGTACAGCAAGTTTCCTCAGAACACACTAGAAATCGTGGTAAAGGATTATGCAAAAACAAAGCAAGACTGCAAGACACCAACAATGGATTCCTGGACCTGAAGACCTGCGGAGAGAGAAGACCAAGTCCAGATGTCGATGAAGAGTCCGGGAAGAACAGGAGCCCCTGATAACCTGCATGAAGGTGCAAAAGTGGATCCTCCGCTTGGAAGAAGAAGTCAGAAATGCACCAAAGAAGCCTGCTGTGGGTTCCTGCTTAGTGCAAGAGATGTCCCACTTCGAGTCGTTGGATGCAGGCTGTTTTTCTTTGTTGGATTCTTCCAACAAGCCTTGGCTCACGCAAATGTCGCCGTTGGCATAAAAAGG
This sequence comes from Pleurodeles waltl, assembly GCF_031143425.1. NCBI lineage: Eukaryota > Metazoa > Chordata > Amphibia > Caudata > Salamandridae > Pleurodeles > Pleurodeles waltl. The sequence continues at coordinate 179,612,133 of NC_090437.1, forward strand.
CGCTACCTGGACCCAGGAGGGACCTGGGCGCCTCAACTTAGACTGAGGAGACAGAGGGGGCTCTCATCACTTTAAAGAGCCCTCAGAAGACCACACAGCACCCACAGGAGTCCCAGAACACGGGGACAAAGGAGTCACAGAATGTGTTTGTAGCAGTACTACAGAAAGGGATCCCACGCCGCCGGAGAACAACTCAGGGAGCTGAGCGTCGCAAGATAGAGTGCTGGGGACCTGGGCTAGGTTGTGCACAAAGGATTTCTAGAAGAAGTGCACTGAAGCCCAAGGAGCTGCAGAACATGTGGTGCACAGGGGTACTGTCTGACACGGGGAGGCAAGCCCTTACCTCCACCAAATTTCGACAGCTGGACCTTTGGACAATCAGGATTACTTTGGTCCACCACCTGTGTTCCAGGGATCACACTCATTGACAGGAGAGGAGTCCCAGAGTACCGGTTGTCATTGCAGAGAGGTGCCTACTGAAGCAGGGAAGTGCCTCCGTCACTCCACAGGAGATTCCTTTGGTCCTTCTGGTGCAGAATGAAGACAGGCAGTCCTCAGAGCCTCCATAACCTGGAAACTGTTGCAGTTGCTGGCTGGAGCTGAAGTTGCAGGGTCACAGTAGCCCTCCTGGATACTTTGTTGCCGTTACAGAGTTCCTGGAGCAGTCTGCGGTTGATCCGACGGTCAGAAGCTGAAGCAAAGGATGCAGAGGAGTCCTGGTGGAGTCTTGCAAACCGAATCTGAGGAAACACCCAGTGGAGAGACCCTAAATAGCCCTGAGAGGGGGATTCGCTACCTAACCAGGTATGCACCTATCAGGAGGGGTCTCTGACGTCACCTGCTGGCACTCAGATGCTCCCAGATGGTCCCCACACCTTGGAATCCAAGATGGCTAAAGCCAGGGGCCCTCTGGAGGAGCTCTGGGCACCACCCCTGGGATAGTGATGGACAGGGGAGTGGCCAGTCCCCTTTCCTTTTTCCAGTTTCGCGCCAGAGCAGGGACTGGGGGTCCCTGAACTGGTGTAGACTGGACTATGCAAGAAGGACACCGTTTTGACCTTCAAAGCATTTCCAGAGGCTCTGGAAGGATACCCCTCCCATGCCTGTAACACCTATTTCCAATTGAAGAGGGTGTAACACCCCTCTCCTGAAGGAAATGCATTGTTCTGCCTTCCTGGGATTGAGATGCTCAATCCCCAGGAGGGCAGAAACCCGTCTGTGAGGTGGCAGCAGCTGGTGCTGCAGTGGAAACTTCAGAAAGCTGGTTTGGCAGTACTGGGGGTCCACGATGGAGCCCCCAGGGTGCATGGAATTGGCCCCCCAATACCGGAATTGGATTGGGGATACAATTTCTCAATCCTAGACACCTCACATGGCCATATTCAGAGTTACCATTGTGAAGCTACATATATGTATTGACATATATGTAGTGCATGCTTATAATGGTGTCCCTGCACTCATGAAGTCTGGGAAATTGGTCCTGGACAACGTGGGGGCACCTTTGCTAGTGCAAGGGTGCCTTCACACACAGTCATTTTGCACCTAGCCTTCAGAAACTGAAGGTTAGACATATAGGTGATTTATAAGTTACCTGGTGTAGTGAAAATGGCCGTAAAATAGTGTGTGCACTATTTCACTCAGGCTGCAGTGGCAGTCCTGAAGGAGTGTTTGTATGAGCTCCTTATGGGTGCCAAAAGAAATGCTGCAGCCCATAAGGATCTTCTGGAACCCCAATGCCCTGGGAACCTAGGTAACATATACTAGGGACTTATACAGGGGGTCCAGTGTGCCAATCTGGATTGGAATATGGAGTCACTAGTGTATAGTGACAAATTTGGAAAACAGAGAAAGCATAAGCACTGGAATTCTAGTTAGCAGAACTCCAGTGACACAGTCAAGCATACTGAAAACACAGTAAAACACACTGACATATAGGCCACAAACCATGGGCACTGGGGTCCTGACTAGCAGGATCCCAGTGAGACAGTAAAAACACACTGACAAACAGGGAGAAATTGGGGGTAACATGCCAAGAAGGATGGTACTTTCCTACAGTGGAGTGACGTACAGTGGAATACAGTGAAGTGAGGTACCATAGAGTGGCATAGAGTTGAATAGTGTAGAGCTGAGTGGCATAGAGAGGAGGTGCGTATAGTTGAATTGTGTACAGTGACGTGGCGTAGAATAGAGAGGGCCATACAGTTCAATAGTGTAGAGTTCAGAGGCATAGAGTGTAGTTGTGTACTGTGGAATGCTGCATAGTAGAGTGGTGTAAAGCGGAGTGGTGTAGATCTGATTGGCGTACAGTGGAGTGGCATAGAGTGGAATAGCATATAGTTGAGTGTTGTACAGTGTGGTGGCAGAGAGTGAAGTGGCATACAGTAGAATAGCATACAGGTGAGTGGCAAACAGTGGTATGGCATAGAATGGAGTGTGGAAGGGTGTAATCACATACAGTGGAGTACCATAGAGTGCTGTGGCATAGAGTGGAGAAGTGTACAGTGGATTGAGGTATATTGTAATGGGATACAGTAGATTAGTATAGAATGTAGTGGCATACAGTAGAACAGCGTAGAGAGGAGTGGTGTAGAGTGGAGCGGCCTAAAGTGAAGTGGGGAACAGTGGAGTGGCATAGAGTTGAATAGTGTAGAGTTGAGCTGTGTAGAGAGTAGTTACATACAGTGGATTTGTGTATACTGAAGTGGTGTAGAGTAGAGTGAGGTACAGTGGAGAGGCATAGAGTGGAGTAGCATACATTGCAATGGCGTGCAGTGGAATAGTGCACAATGGAGTATTGTAGAGTAAAAATCAGCAGAGTAGAGTGGCATACAGTACAACAGTGTACACTGTAGTTGCGAATAGTGCAGTGACATAGAATGGAGTGTAGTATATTGTAATGGTGTACAGTCGAGTAGCATAGAGTGCAGTGGCATAGAGTTGAGCGGCATACAATAAAGTGAGGGATATTGTAGTGACATACAGTAGAACAGTGTAGAGTGGCGTAGGGTGAAATAGTATATAGTGAAATGCTGTGGAGCAGAGTGACACAGAGTGGAGTAGCAAGAGTGGAGTTTGGTACAATGAAATAGTGTAGAGTGGAGCGGCATAGACTGGAGTGTCATAGAGTTCAGTGGCATAAAGTGGAGTGGTGTAGAGTGAAGTGGGGTAGAGTAGAGTGGAGTATAGTGTAGAAGCATATAGTGGAGTGGCGTACAAAGGAATAGTGTATTGTACAGTGGTGTAGAGTGGAGTGACGTACAGTGGAGTGGAATAGAGTGAGATAGCACTGAGTGGAGTGTCAGTCATACAGGGGAGTTGCATACAGTGTAATAGTGTAGAGTGGATTGGCATACAATGTAGTGGCGTAAGCAAGAGTGTCATATAGTAGAATGGTATACAGTAGAATAGCATACAGTGGAGTGGTGTACAGTTCAGTGGCATACAGTGGAGTGTGGAAGAATGGATCGGTATAAACTGGGATGGCATAGAGTGAAGTGACATACAGTACAGTGTCATAAAGTGGAGTGGCATAGAGTGTAGTGGTGTTAGGTGGACTGGTGTACAGTGGAGTGAGGTACACTGTAGTGACATACAGTGGAATAATGTAGAATGCAGTGGCATAGAGTTGAGTGGAAAACATTGGAGTAATGTACAGTCGAAAGGTGTAGGGTGGAATAGCAGTTTACTGACATACAGTGCAGTGACATAGAGTGGAGTGGCATACAGTTGAGTACTGTAGAGTAGAGTGGCATAGCGAGGAGTGTCATACAGTGCATTAGCGTAAAGTGTTGTAGCTTAGAGTGGAGTGACAGAGTCGAGTGGCATAGAATGTAGTGGTGTATAGTGTAAAAGCATATAGTGGGTTGCCATAGAGTGGAATGGTGTATAGTGGAGTGGCGAACAGTGGAGTGGTGTAGAGTGGGTGGTGTATAGTACAGTGGTGTACAGTGAAGTGGTATACAGTGGGGTGGCTTAGAGTACAATAGCATAGACTGTAGTGTTGCAGAGTGCAGTTGCATACAGTGGAATAGCATACAGTGAAGTAGCATAGATAGATCGGAGTTTGATGGAATGGAGTGGTGTAGAGTATAATAGCATACAGTGGAGTGGAGTGGTGTAGAGTGGAGTGGTGAAAAGTGGACTGGAGTAGAGTGGCGTGGAGTGGTGTATAGTGGATTAGCAAAGAGTGGAGTGGCATAGATTGGAGTGACATAGAGTGGAGTGGTGTAGAGTGGAGACTAGTATTTGTGAAAGACATAGCATGAAAGTGTGTGAACAGAGTTACATGTAATGTTTCTGGAATATACATTATGAGGTGTAAATGGTAATTTTTGGTAGTATGTATGAAAATTGAAGTGTTAAAGTTACAAGATTAAAAAATGTAGTTATATATTGTGCCTTGGTAAGTTCATGGTATACCGCGGTGCATGCAAATGAGAAGTCAGTATGTGATTGGCTAATGGCTCTGTTTACCAAAGGTAAAAGGCAGCCATGTTGTTTTTAGCAGTTTGGCTGCATTCTGCTTTTTGCTGCATTCTGGGTTATGGTGTTAGATATAGGTAGCTGGTAGGTTTTGTTGTTATTCACTATGTATTACCACTTTGTTAAAGTAGCAATAGTTAGGGAAATTTATTTATACATTTCTATACATTTTTCCAGCAGTTTAGAGGGAACAGCACATATTTTTTTAAACATTAAGTACCATGTTAATTTCTAGGTGTTACTGTGGTACTGCATAGATGTTTGCAATATATTTAAATATGTTGGAAATGGAAAATATACTGTAGTACACTATGGGGGTCATTCTGACCTCGGCGGCAAAAGGCCCTTTCTGCCGGTCAGAAGTCCGCCATGATACCGCCGCGGCAAACCGCCACGGTCATTCTGACCTCCAACTGGCAAACCGCCAAAAACCCGACATCCACGGAAGGCCGCCTCATCAGCGGGCAGCGATAAACTGGAGATGACCAAACCTCCACCGTCACGCCAACACAAACACGCCCATGCCATTACGACCCACGAATCCACGCGGCGGTCTTACAACCGCGGTATTCCATTGGCGGTACACACCGCGGATCACAGCAGCTCTGTCGACCTAGAACCTGATGACCAGCCCGGACCATCGGGGACCTCTGGACAGTCGGTTCCCCACACACAGACACAGGCCACAGCAGACCCAACCCCCTCTGGGAATACCAGCACAGCTCCCACCCAGCGGGCCCATGCCTCTGTCTCCAGGACGCGTCAATCAGCGGTGTGTCCGCCACTACAGGGCACCCAGGCTGACCCACCACCCCAACAACAACAGGGACCTGGGGGCAGTGGTAGTGGGCACACCGTCCAGGGGACAAAGGCCCGGGAAAACAGGGCAACTGGGAGGGCTGCAGTGCGAGAGGGGGTTGACCGGCCCAGGGAACCCACTCTCCAAGAGGCCCTCACCACCATCATGGGAGCATACCACCACTCCCAGGAGACGATGGCGACGGTACTGGCCAGGTTCCAGGAGATCCAGGCACAGCAGGAGGAACGGTACATGGGGTTCAGAGACGAACTCCGGATCATAGGTACCGCAATGGGGACCATCGTCTTGGCCCTCAACCAGATAGTCACCTCATTGCGGGACCATGTGGCACCCCAAAGGGCCCCTGTCACTAGCCCGGACCACGAACAGCCTACCACCTCCGCCGGCGCTAGTGGACAGGAGGCCCCCACACAACGACGGGCCACCAGAACCCCACCTCCTGCTGAAGATCAACCACCCCGCAAGCGGAACCTGAGATCTCACAAGAAGACAGAGTAGGATGCCAAGACCCCCGCCAGCAAACAATACCCCCTGATGTCATCCCACTGTCCCACATTGTCACCCTGTCCAACCTTAAACAGCCCCTGCTCCATCCTTCCACAGGCATATGGACAATGCACCTGTGAAACTGAGAACTGGACTCTGCCATGGACATTCCTCCACCCCCACCCATCACCGTTTTACTATCATGGACCTATATGTAGCACTAAAAATAAATCACTATTTGCACTTCAAAAATCAGGAGTCTGCTTGTATTCTTAACAAATGTATTACACATAATGGTACATGAATGTTCTGTTACATTGTTATGACAACATACCAATGTCAATGAGCTTTAGTCCATGGGCAAACAAAGCAGAAGTCACGCAGTTGGTCAAACAGCTCTGAAAAGGGAAGGCAAAGTCATAATTCAGTGAAAAGGAAATGGTGGGGAACACAAAAAGTAGAAATGCAGGAGGCCTGAAGTAAATGTAAAATGGCGTGGGTGATTCTTACCTGTGTGCTACTGAAAATACTGTTGTATAACTGTGTCCCTGTTGTCCGTGTCGTTCCCGTCGTCTTCCTCCTCTTCACTCTCCACAGGCTCCACAGCTGCTACAACACCACCATCTGGACCATCCTCCTGCAGGAAAGGCACCTGGCGTCGCAAAGCCAGATTGTGAAGCATACAGCAGGCCATGATGATCTGGCACACCTTCTTTGGTGAGTACATTAGGGATCCACCTGTCATATGCAGGCACCTGAACCTGGCCTTCAGGAGCCCGAAGGTCCTTTCTATGATCCTCCTAGTTCGCCCATGGGCCTCATTGTACCGTTCCTCTGCCCTGGTCCGGGGTTTCCTCACTGGGGTCAATAGCCAAGGCAGGTTGGGGTAACCAGAGTCACCAATTAGCCACACACGGTGTCTCTGTAGCTGTTCCATCACATAAGGGATGCTGCTATTTCACATAACATACGCGTCATGCACTGACCCAGGGAACTTGGCATTTACATGGGAGATGTACTGGTCAGCCAAACAGACCACCTGGACATTCATCGAATGGTAATTTTTTCTGTTTCTGTACACCTGCTCATCATCTTTTGGGGGTACTAAAGCCACATGGGTCCCATCAATGGCACCAATGATGTTGGGGATATGTCCAAGGGCATAGAAATCACCCTTCACAGTGGCAAAATCACCCTCCTCTGGGAAAACAATGTAGCTCAGCATGTATTTCATCAGGGCAGACAACACTCTGGACAAAATCTTACAAAACATAGGCTGAGACATCCCTGATGACATGGCCACTGTTGTCTGAAAAGACCCACTTGCCAAAAAATGGAGGACTGACAGAACCTGCACCAGAGGGGGAATTCCTGTGGGTTGGCGGATGGGGGACATCAGGGCTGGCTCCAGCTGGGCACACAGTTCATGTATAGTGGCACGGTCAAGTCGGTATCGAAGTATAATATGGCGTTCTTCCATTGTCGACAGGTCCACCAGCGGTCGGTACACGGGAGGATTCCTCCTTCTCCTCGCAAGTCCCAGCGGACGGTGCCTAGGAAGGACAACATGGAGTACAGAGTCAAGAAACCCACAGGTACGTAACCACAGCTTGCACAGTACACGAATCGCTATGCATTGAAAGGCTTGTATGAGTGGCAATGCAAGGTCTAGGCCTGTGTGACGCAGTACAAATTAAGGCATGTGGGCCCTTGAAATGGCGGCTGCCTGACCTGTGAAGTGTGACAGTGGGATGTGAGATCAATGCGCTGGCGTGGCACACTGTGGCGGTAGGCGGTCGAAGACCGCGGTGCGAAGCCGCATTGGTTAACATTGAACCCTATGGGTTTCAGGAGCCAATGACGAGGTGCGCCGGCGGTCGCGGTACGCACCGCGGCGGCATGCACCGCCGCGGACGTGACCGCCATTTTCTATCTGAATAATCACTCGAGACCTGATCATCCACAGGAGAGGACCTATACTGCAAGTGCTGCTGTGACCTCGGTCTGGAAGAGACAATGGCTGCTGCGACTGGGGAAAGGGCCCCTGCCTTCACTTCTGAAGAGTTGGAGAAACTTGTGGATGGGGTCCTCCCCCAGTATGCGCTACTCTACGGTCCTCCAGACCAACAGGTAAGTACACTGGGTGCACGTTGAATGGGCTATGCCTGGGTTGTGTATGGTGGATGTAAGATGGTGGGGTGGGGAGAGAATGAGGAGTGCAAGGCACGACAGATGAGAGCATGTGCCACATGGCAAGGTTGGGGAGGGGGGGGCAATCACATCTAACATACAGAAAAATGATGATATTTCCTATTCCACCCTGTACATGTCAAATAGGTCAGCGCCCATCAGAAAGTCGACATTTGGCGTGCCATCGCCAAGGAAGTCCGGGCCCTGGGGGTCCACAACAGACAGGGCACCCACTGCCGCAAGAGGTGGGAGGACATCCACCGCGGGACCAGGAAGGCCGCCGAGTCTCTGCTGGAGATGGCCTCCCAACATAGGAGGGGTGCCAGTCGTACCTTGACCCCCCTGATGTCCCGGATCCTGGCGGTGGCCTACCCCGATTTGGATGGGCGCGTCAGGACATCACAGCAGACACAAGGGGGTGAGTACCAGCACATTCTGCTATATTTACACGCAGTGGAGGCGTCTGGGTGGGGGAGGAGGGCTGTGGGTGACATTAGGCCAGGGCGCTTTCTGTAGTGTAGTCCCCTCCTTTAGGCATGGCCCTGTGCCCCCGCCCCCCACCTCTGTAGGGTGACAAGTACAGCAATCCATGGTCCTGCATCACCCATTTGCGCATTTGTTGTCCATAGACCTGTTGGCCTAGTCACAAGTACTGAGTAGTGTACCCCGATTGCGCGGCTTAGTGCATGAGGCTCCTGTGTCTGTCCTCTCCGCCAACGGTGTGGACAATGCATGCACTCAACCTGTTTTTTTTTCTCCCCCCACCCTTTTTCTTTATCTTCTTGTGCATGTGTGCATTAGCATCATCAGGCGTAGGAGAATTGGCATCGGAGCACGAGGGATCTGCGACTCACAAGGCCCCGGTGGGCCATGGTACAGACACCGAGGTCACCAGTGATACGGAGGGTGAGGGGAGCACCACAACGGGGACCCGTGGTACACCAGCGACACCGACACGTCCTCGGACGGGAGCTCCCTAGCGGTGGCGGCAACATCCGTGCCCCCCGCCTCAACAGATACAGCCGCCACCCAGCGCACCAGCTCCGCCCTCCCAGCAGCCCCTCAGCCTTCGCTCCGTGCCCGCTCGCCCAAGAAGGCGGGCATCTCCTTCGCCCCAGGCACCTCAGGCCCTGCCCCAGATACCCCTGTTGCCCTCAGTGAGGAAGTCATTGACCTCCTACAGACCATCATTGTTGGGCAGTCTACCCTTTTGAATGCCATCCAGGGGCTAGAAAGGGAGGTGCATCGGAGCAATGCATACCTGGAGGGCATTCATTCGGGTCAGGCTGCCCATCAACGATCGTTCAATGCTCTGGCCTCAGCACTGACGGCAGCCATTGTCCCTGTTTCTAGCCTCCCTCTTCTGACTGCCTCCACCCTGTCTCTGTCTCCTGTTCCTCAGCCTATCCCATCCACACCATCAGACCAGCCTGCACACACCTCAACACCCAAGGGCAGCTCATCCAGACATAAGCACCACAGATCCCACAAGCATTCACCCAAGCAACACCCAGATGCAGACATGGCAACAGTCACTACCACCTCTGTGTCCCCCTCCTCCTTGTCTCCCTCCTCCCTCCCTGTGACGTCTCCACTCACACCTGCATGCACATCACCAACAGCCAGTGCTTCCATCACCAGCACACCCTCCAGTACAGTCCGCACACGTGCAGTCACCACCCCCACTGCCATTTACACGTCCCCTGTGTCCTCTCCCACTGTGTCTGTCACCCCCTTTTCCAAGACACACAAACGCAGGCAGCCACCCACCCAACAGCCAACCACCTCACGACAGCCTACGTCACAAGCACCTGCACCCAAAGACAGCACACCTGACTCTCCTACAACCACATCCTCTTCCTCCACTCCCATTCCCACTGCACCTACCCTTCACATTGGTCCTAAAAAACTTTACCTCTCTAAACTTAACCTCTTTGCCCCACCTGACCCACCCCCTCCATCTGGTAAGAGTCCGAAGAGCACCTCAGCCACCACCAGCCCTGCTTCAAATGTCAGCATTGTGCACGGGTTTTGGAGTCCCCCCTTTCCCAGCACAGATACATCGGCCAGCAGCAAGGGGACAGCCAGCCCCCCCCCTGGAAAGAGGACCCGTAAAATCAAGGGCCGCCGCGAGAAGACTGACACGGCTGCCCCCAAGGAGCAAAGTCCTGGGCCGTCACCTGCCACAACATCCAGGGGAGGCAAGGGCCAGAGAGCCTCATCGAAGGAGGGCAAGGGCAGCAGGGTGGAGAAGTCAGCCAGCAAGGGCGCGGACCAGGAGGGCCCCACAAGCCCCATCCCGGGTGTGACGGAGGACACCCACGGGCCCAGGACTCCGTCACAGAAGGGTCCAGCAACTGCACGGTCGGAGGGCGACTAAGCAGGGAGTCCTGGCCAGGTCTGGCTCCCTTGAATGACTGGACAAGCACTGCTGAAGAGGGCCCCGCCGTGAAGAAAGGCACCGCTGAAGAGGGCCCCGCCGTGAAGAAAGGCACCGCTGAAGAGGGCCCGCCGTGAAGAAAGGCACCGCTGAAGAGGGCCCCGCCGTGAAGAAAGGCACCGCTGAACAGGGCCCCGCCGGGAAGAAAGGCACCGCTGAAGAGGGCCCCGCCGTGAAGAAAGGCACCGCTGAAGAGGGCCCCGCCGTGAAGAAAGGCAGCGCTGAAGAGGGCCCCCCGTGAAGAAAGGCACCGCTGAACAGGGCCCCGCCGTGAAGAAAGGCACCGCTGAACAGGGCCCCGCCGTGAAGAAAGGCACCGCTGAACAGGGCCCCGCCGTGAAGAAAGGCACCGCTGAACAGGGCCCCGCCGTCTCAAGCACCGCTCCGCTGGGCCCCGCCGTCTCAAGCACCGCTCCGCTGGGCCCTTCCTGTCAAGCACCGCTCCGCTGGGCCCTTCCTGTCAAGCACCGCTCCGCTGGGCCCCGCCGTCTCAAGCACCGCTCCGCTGGGCCCTTCCTGTCAAGCACCGGTCCGCTGGGCCCTTCCTGTCAAGCACCGCTCCGCTGGGCCCTTCCTGTCAAGCACCGCTCCGCTGGGCCCCGCCGTCTCTGAACTGCTCCGCTGGGCCCTTCCTGTCAAGCACCGCTGGCCCATTGACAGTGCCGGTTCTGTCTCGAGCTAGTGTTCACGCTGCACTCTGGCCTCCCTGCCTCCTCCAGAACCAGTGGAGACTGTTATCCACTTGAGAGACTGTGGCTTTGCACTCCCCAGGATGTAACAGTGGGCAACCCACCCACTTGTGAGACTTGAGAGACTGTGGCTTTGCACTCCCCAGGATGTAACAGTGGGCAACCCACCCACTTGTGAGACTTGAGAGACTGTGGCTTTGCACTCCCCAGGATGGGACAGTGGGCATGGAGGCCCCTCGTGGATCTGGCGTCGTGGACTCATGTGGCTGAGGTGCCCCCCCTTCCCTTCCCCCTGAGGTGCCTGTCGTTTTGTCATCTGATGCCCCAGCAGTGTTCTCTCCAACGGACTCAGGTCTCCTGTGTGGGCTTTGCCCTTGTGTTTGGTGGACATTGGCCCACGGACTGTGGATATTCGAAAAACTGAGCTGGACTTATTGACTTTGTACATAGCTTTCGCACTGTTCATTTTTATGGTTTGCTATTTTATTTTGTAAATTTTCCATGACTTCAATGAACCTAATTTGAACATAAATTTAACGTAACATTTTTATTATGTCTTTGCATTTTTCTGGGGGGCTTGGGGGTGTCACTCAGTTGTTGCTCTGCATTGGTGTGTTGATGGTTGGGGGGGGGCGTATGTGTGTGCCCGTAACCTTTTCTCCTCCCCCCTCCCCTGTGTCGTAGGTGCGGTACTCACCGTTGTCTTCTGCGCCGGAGTTCGTACTCGTGGTAGATGAGCAGGTAGACAATAGCTGGTAGGATGTTTAATTCTGGCTCCATGCTGTCCTCCGTCCTCGTGGAGTGCGTAGAGGTGAGCGTTTTCCCGTTCGTAGTCTGTTTCCGCCGTGTTTTTATCGGCGGGGCTCTCGCCCCGGAAAAGGTGGCGGATTGATGAGTTGTGATAGGGTGGGCGTTACATTGTCTGCCGCCTGCCTGTTGGCGGTGACCGCCGCTCTGTTTGTGTGTCCCGCCGTGGCGGTCGGAGTGTTAAAGTGGCGGTCTCTGTTGGCGGTTCCCGCCAGGGTCAGAATTCCATTTTTTGGACCGCCAGTCTGTTGGCGGGTTGGCCGCCGCTTTAACACCGACCGCCATGGTTGGAATGACCCCCTATATGTGTAAAATAGAGCAGTGTATTTTAACTTTTTAACATGTATTTTGTTAAATTATTTTTGGTACTGCAGCAGTCCTGAGGCAAGACCATGGTACTCTGTACATTTTTTGTACATTAAAAAAAATATATATTGAAACTTTAAATATTTTTGCCTACCTATTACCAGTCTAATAAAGTACCTATTACAAATTTAATAAAGTGATAATATGTAGGGAAAAAATGTCAAACCTAATACTTGCCTATATCTGAAGCGTAAAACAGAACACTGCCAAAGTGTACCTAAAAAAACATGTCTGCCTTTAACTTTTAGAAAGGCAGTCATTAGTAAATCAAATAATGACTTGTCATCAATATGCAACACTGTACTCACGCAGTTTTGCACCAAAAGTTTAGCACCGGCTTGCACCATTTCTGTGCACCAGCCAGGCACCATATTTATGAAGTGGTGCACACCGTTGCAAAGCGTGGGCTAGTGTAAAAAAAAGAATGACGTTAGTCGTAAGGGGCTGGTACTATGAAAGAAGGGGGTTTTGCTCAAAAAAATGACTTTAGGCAGGTTAGAGTAAAAAAAAATGACTCTAACCTGCCTAGAGTCATTTTCTGGCGCATAACCATTCATACCACATGACTCCTGTCTTAGAAAATGGCCAGCACAGGGGAGCAGGGTCCCCTGGGCATGGCCATTGCACCCAGTGCGATGTAAAGGTGCCCATTACAGGGCCCCCCATGGCACTTTCAAAAATAAATTGCAATACTTACCTGTATTTACCTGGGATACGGTCCCCCATCCTCCACAGCCCCTCTGATGTGGGGGGAGAGGGTGCTGGGGCCTGGGGAGGGCACCTGTGGGCTTATTCCATCGTGTTCCACCATGGAAATAAGCCCACAAGTCCCCTAACGCCTGCCCTGACCGAGGCGTTAAAAAATGGGGCAAAGCAAGCTTTGCACCATTTTTTGACCCCTCCTCCCTCCCTTGCACCATTTTTGCACAGGAGTATAAATATGGCGTTAAGGCCATAGAGTCATCTCATTGAGGCAAGGTAGGTTTCCAATTCAAAAAAATGACTTTAACTCCATAAATTTGGCGCTAGACGGGTCTAGTGCCAAAGTATAAATATGGAGTTAGTTTTGCACGGAATTAGAGTAAAACAAAATCACGCTAATTCGGTACAAAAAGAGTATAAAAATGCCCCTTACAGAGAAGTTGTGTGAACACCGAAGATACTCGTGAATGCACAGTTGGAGTTGCGTACACAGACAAGACCTTGCATACACTAAAGTCTTCCTAATTTCTAATGAGGTGTAGCACAGATACACATTTCTAAGTGCTTAAGTTGTGCACATGCGTAATAAGGTTATACATTCAAATAGTTAAGGTCTGATGTATCAAAGAGTTTTATTCATTATATGTCGCTGGGAAAATGCGTTGATGCATAAGGCCTACAAGTTGTGCACACATGCTGTAAAGCTACACATGCACACCGTGAAGTTATGCTTTTTACCACAAATCTTGTCTAGAATAAAATGCATAGCATAGATCTTAAATGACGACTGTTGCTAGAGACACACTTTTTCTGATCATGACATAAAAAAACACACAGCAACCAGTTGCGGCCTGCAGTTTTAGGAGGGAGGGAGGCGGGCGGGAAGCACACTCAGACTTTCACACACACACACACACACACACATGCATGCATATCCATCAACAACACTCAACATTCAAACATACATGCACACACCAAACATTCATTTAAAAAGATCGCACACACTTACCTTCAGCCTCGGAGGTCCCAGGAGGGTTGGGATTGCTGCCTTCCCTCACTGGCTGACCTTAGGTCAGCCAGTGAGGGAAGGCAGCAGTCCCAACTTCGTCACAGAGTGGGATGGGGTCAGTGAGACTGCTGACCCCACCCCACCCCACTCTGTGACGAGGTGTCACTGATTGACACTCGCCCTGGGCGGTTTAGGGCTTAAACCTGAAGCGCCCAGGTGGAAGTCAATGGGTGATGCTTCCCTCGTCACCTGGGGGAGGGGCCTCAAGGCACCTTTGCTGAGCCGAGGAGGTCACACCCACAAGAGCTGTGACCTCTTCAGCCGAGCAAAGTTCAGCTCAGGCAGCCAGGAGTCTGCACAATTCGTGCATGTCTGCTCCTGGCTGCCTGACCTGAACAGGAAGAATGTCTGTCAGGCCGACCTTTGTTCAGCCTGACAGACGCTCTGATGGGGGGGAGTGGCCCCTCCGCCCTAAAGGACGGGCCGGGCCTGACAGCAACTTTTGCAAAGCGCCACCAATACGATTGAGACCACACAAAGAAATGGACGCACCAAGTACTCTAAATGGCTGTGTTTTCTTGGACGTTGCGTGACCCGGTTGCTATTGGGGACAGCTAATACATCAGGGTTTCTCTGTTTACCACAACAACTCTCAGCACAAGTGTGACCACTGCCAACGAGTTGCACAGCAGCCCATACCCCATCGTGGTCAGAGTAGCTGTTGTGTAAAGTCGGTGTTAGAGTCAGCAAAACTACAAAAAGAAACACCTGGAAGGGGACCCGTCAATCAAAATGCCTAAAACATAAATCAAACATAATTTTCATTATGCAAATATTTGTATTAGCTGTATTTAAAACTGAGTCCTGATCAGTTCTTATTTGTATAGGCAGCAGTCTCAGAATAGTTATTCAAACTTTGTAAACTACGATAAATAAATCAGTAATTCAGACAGTGTAAATACATAATTAGAGTAAACATTAGCATTTTTAGTTTGAGGTGCTTGGTAGGTTTTTTGGTGCAGGTTTTTAAATCGAAGCCTGGTGGCCAGACCTGTATTGCACCCGTGTCAGGCAGTTTTGCACTGGTTTCAGGTAATTGTATTATTGCACATCATGATGCTGTAGTGATATTTGCACCAACACCCAGCGCAAAACACTTTTCGCTCCAAGTGATCAGCTGGTCAGTGCAAAAGTCGGTTCAAGGCTGGAAAGTTGAAAAAGATGTTTCTGTTGGGCTATGATATTTTAAACTAGTGGTATTTCATTGCATAATCCAGAAACCATTTGTATTCTCTCCAGATAGGCCTACACACAAAGTAAAACTATCTATACATTTTATTCATTGTGTATATTCACTTCTCAAATGCTGATTGTACCACAACAATTGTGAAAAGTCCCTTGGAGGTCAGATTACACGAACAATTTTGGATCAGGGATATTTTAATTTGTTGGCAGTATTAACCAGAACAGGGTAAAAGATTTGTGTTTGTGGTATCTGAATTTGTTGATGGTAACACCAGCCACAGGTATTTAAATTTGTTGTTAAAAATGTAATTTATTGAAACAGCACTGGCAACAATGAAACATGCATTATGTGGTGCAACCTGAAGCTAACATTAAGGAATGCACAATTTAATAAAGACTAAATTCAAATAAAGCATACATCTTTTACCGCCAACAAATTGCAGTGCAGACGACACATCTGTTTACTGAATCCCGTCAATACCACTACCAAAGTTAAATTAGACACTAAAATATTTATATGAGACTAAGCTTGTAGAAGGCGAGCAGCCCACATATGAGTATGCAATTTCAGCACAGCCTAATCATGCCACCTTTGGGGGAAAATGTCGTCTGAACACATTCTGTACACGTCCTCACAGTTAGGGAGCACCACAAGGAGATTCAGCTTGCAGAGCTTTACCATGTAAGCGCCTCATGCATTTATCCTAAACTTCATGGATTTTCCCATGTTTAGGGCTTTTATTCACGCACTCTCTCATTTCTCCAAAAGTCTTGGGCCCTTATTTATACTTTTTGGTGCAAACTGCACCAAAGCAGTTTTGCACCAAAAAGTTTAGCACCAGCTTGCACCATTTCTGTGCACCAGCCAGGCACAATATTTATGGAATGGTGCAAGCTGGTGGAAAGGGTAGGCTAGAGTAAATAAAAATGACTTTAGTCGGGTGGGGCTGGCGGTATAGAAGAAGGGGGTTTAGCACCAAAAAATGACTTTAGGCAGGTTAGAGTAAAAGAAAATGATTCTAACCAGATTAGCTTCATTTTATGGTGCTAAACCTACCATGCCACATGGCTCCTGCCTTAGAAAAGGCAGGAGTCATGCCCACCACCCCAATGGCCAGCACAGGGTACAAGGGTCCCCTGGGCATTGCCACTGCACCCTGTGCCATGTATGGGGGCCCATTACAGGGCCCGCTATTGCACTTTAAAAAATAAAATGCAATACTTACCTGTACTTATCTATACTTACCTGGGATGGGGTCCCCCATCCTCTGCAGTTCCTCAGGTGTGGGTGGGGGTGCCCATGGGGCCTGGGGAGGACACCTGCGGGCTTATTCCATGGTGTTCCACCATGGAAATAGGCCCACAGGTCCCCTAACGCCTGTCCTGACCCAGGAGTTAAAAAACAGGGCAAAGCAAGCTTCGTACCATTTTTTGACCCCTCCTCCCTCCCGTGCACTATTTTTGCATGGGAGTATAAATATGGCGTTAAGGCCATAGAGTCATTTTTGCACGGGAATGCCTACCTTGCATCTCATTAAGGCAAGGTAGGTTTCCACTTCCAAAAAATGACTTTAACTCCATAAATTTGGTGCTAGACGGGTCTAGCACCGAAGTATAAATATGGAGTTAGTTGTGCACTGAATTAGAGTGAAAAAAAATAACGCTAAATCGGTGCAAACAGAGTATAACTATGCCCCTTGGTGTGCAGACGAGAACATGGTGCTTGCAGTCTGACCTGTTTAGAGAAAACTTAACATTTTCCTTAGGTATATTAAAATGTGTCTTTTTTTTTACAAATAACAATTTAGCAGGACTGTAAATCGTCAACAATGCTATTTTGATTTATTGATTGTGAAATGCATGTTTGAAGAAACAGCGTTGGCCAATGGGGAATTTTCATTTTCAAGTTTCACTAAAATCCAGATTTTTCTCTATTGGTGGATTCTGATCTATCTATCTATCTATCTATCTATCTATCTATCTATCTATCTATCTATCTATCTATCTATCTATCTATCTATCTATTTATCTATCCGTCCATCCATCTGTCCATCTGTCCACTGTACATATCTCGATGGGAAACCTGGCCCATATTAAATGTATGGAATGCTGGGAAAAATTGAACCATATTGCGCACATGTACCCAACATATTTAAAAAGGATAAAGTACCCACTGCTATACATCATAAGGATATTGCAAGTCACAGACGAATTCCATGACCATTTAGAGGTTCAAGGCTGTAGGCCAGGTTCCTTTATAAGGCTATGTAACTGAGACGCAAGTTTCAATAGCCTTATCATACAGGGGGTACTTTATTTCTCATAATACACGGTCACACCATCACCTTACTCACAAACCACTTAAATCCTTAGCGGCATATTTATACTCCGTCTGCGCCAAATGTGCGTCAAACGTTTTGACGCACATTCAGCGAAAACGTTGCCCCCTATTTAAACATTGACGCCCGAGCCAGCGGACGATTTTTGGGATGCGGCAACCCGCCTTGCGTTAATCATATGCAAGGTAGGCGTTCCCGCCCCAAAAATGACTTAAACGGGCATGCGTCGTATTTATGCTTTCGGGCAAAAATGACACACGGCCGGGAGGCGGAGCCGGAAAATGACCCTCAGCCAGATTTGCGTAAAAAATTGACGCCTGGGTCAGGGCAGGCGTTAAAATGGGGCAAACACACCTGTATTTAATCAGAACACACAGAAGCAACAGCAGAGCAGCAGAACAGCAACAGGGAGACATGGAGGTGATTCTAATCCAGCGTGCATGCAGACGAAGAGCCCAACAGCAACAACAGCAGCTACAACAACACCAGCAGGGACCCCAAAGGCAGCACAGAAGGCAAGAGAGGATATTCCGCCCCAGAACAACCCTTCAGGGCCTCAGGGAACACAACATCATCCAGAGGTACAGGTTGAACTGGCAGGCCATTCAGCAGCTGCTGCGCAACATTGAACCGCAGTTGGCCCCCACTTTGCTGACACCCCGCACCATCCCAAAAAAAAACAAGCTGCTTGCCGTACTTCACATGCTGGCAAGTGGCTCTTTTCAAACAACTGGTGCCCTGGTTGCCGGAATATTACAACCATCATTCTCCGCCTTTTTGCCCAAAGTACTGGATGCCATCATTGGACTGACACCCGCCACATCTGCTTCCCTAACACACTGCAGAAGCAGCAGGAAACAAGACAGGGGTTCTACCTCATCAGTGGCTTCCCACATGTCCTTGGTGCAATCGACTGCACACATGTACGCCTTGTGCCACCTGCTGCAACTGAACACCGCTACCGCAACAGGAAGCACACACATTCCATCAATGTGCAGGCCATTGTCGATCACCAGGGATTGATCACCAACATCGTGGCTAAATATCCTGGGAGTGTACATGACTCATTCATCTTCCGTCACTGTACCATCAATGAACACTTCCAGAATGGACGGTATGGCAATGGACTACTTGTTGGTAAGTAAAAAATCCTACTTTTTATACGCACTGCACAGCAATCCTTTAGGACACACAACACATACACTACAACAGCAACATGTGCACAGGAACACACTAAGGTCGTGACATCGCTAGCCATGTTTCTTAGGTCACCATTGAACCTGTCACACATCTGAAATTACTGTACAGCCTAATGTTAAGACGTCAAAGATCACAACGTGTGGAGTGGGTTGCCTAAATGTCACCTTGCAAAATGTAAGTGTCCCAATGACGTTTACATTAATCCATCGCATAAGTCTAAAGGTATGGGATGTCCAGCGTACATTGATATGAACGTGTTACCACCACTGTCAATTTTAACCTGTGTATGGAACTATCATCTCACCCACAGTGAAGACACACGGACACCTGTATCACAAGTCACAATGCTAGGGAGGGCACACTGTACTGCAAATCCCAAAACATACTGCTGACAACAGGTTAGCAGACAAACACTTGTTCAGCCAAGGAAACAACACAATGCAGATGGTACATCCTACAAGCCTAGGATGCTACATTATAACACAAAAGAGTCACAGACAACACAAGACAACTACTGCCATGAAAGGTGATTTCAATAGGGCCAGCTACATCAACATGATCTCATTCATTTTCTCTTGCAGCTGATCAGGGGTATGGCATCCAGCCATGGATTATGACACCTATTGGCAACCCGAGTACTGCTGCAGAGCGTGCCTACAACGACGCACATAGGAGGGCACGCAACATAGTCGAGAGGATCTTCGGCATCCTCAAGTCAAGGTTCCGGTGCCTCAACATCACTGGTGGTAGCCTCCTATATTCCCCGGAGATGGTCTGTGAGATCATCCTAACATGTGCAATATTGCACAACATTTGCATCAAAAGGAACATTCCCCTCCTGAAATCAGAGCCACACATGCCTGAAGAGGAGGAAGAGGAGGATGCTGGCCTGCAACATGAGGGGGAACTACAGAACACGGCCGCTGGTATACGTAGGCGGCAACATATCGTCAACAATTTCTTTGAAATATAATCACCTTCACCACTTTAGTTAACTAATTTAAATAAACACCTATAATAATCACCATATCATAGTCTGGCTATTCATTTTTGCACACCTTCATCTCTACTTATCAGAATATGGTGTTGCCTCATGGAGAATTGCTGAGATACTGATTAGGACACTGAACATCCCAGAGCTAATGTGATGCCTAAAATACAATGGTCACATACACACACACTGTAAATGACATATATTATGTACATTTCTCCTTTGAAGGCCAATAGCAGAGGACCACACCTATTTCACACATACATGTCGAAATCAAGGTCCAACGCAGCATATGACACACAACTAAGACAGCATCACTCAATAAGGGGAAAACAAGCCTCATACATGAGGCAGTTGATGTGCTTTTGCATCAGTAACAGGAATGTCTGACCAGACCCTTAACAGCAGTAAGTCCAACTGCATCCAATATTTGCAAGGACTATCTGTGACCAGAGTTCCATAGAAGCAGAACATAGACAGCGCAAGTGCCACACATATGAGCAGCATTGCACACATGACATTCCATGTACATGTCAGCCCATTTCCTAACTCTTGACACACCCATGCACCTGGTCACAACCCACCTGTCGGAAGAGGTCCCTGGAATACTAAGATGTGTACCCTGATATTCCCTCCTCTACACACACAGACCAACATTAGCAATCCAGTGTGCTACACCCTTTCCTATGGTATGCCATTGTCATAGAACATCTGACTGCATGGACGTCAGGTTAATTTATACACTGTCTTCTAGTTTTAAAGCCCTGTTAGCACCTGTAGATTGCTTCCCATGTGAAAATGTCTGTTGGCCCTTACAATGCAAATCTCACCTACAGGACTGGTGAGAAACAGATGCAGCCCACACCTGTGATCACCTCCATGCACACCACCCATTTCAAAAAGCACTGCCCCTGCTGATGCCTGGAACAGCATAGGAGTTGCCATTTAGTCAATTACACCGTTAAGCATTGATACTAATTAAGCTGTGTAACACAGCCCTAGGGTTAATTTGTCACCTTCAAAAACACAGGACATACACAGTTTGACATGTCAACTGTCTAGTTTGTCCTCCAAACAGTCTGAGTCAGACCACTGATTATGTAACTTGTCAAATTGCTGGATCCTGAATCACCCTGCATTCTGTCAGCCTGACTGGCATCTGTCTGTGCGTCACACTAAAGTATCCCTGTGTCGACATATGTACCACACTTGCGTTAGCAAACCTCTCATTCATCAGGGGGTATTGGGCATGGGCTTCTTCAATGCATACACAAATACATTGTATAGCATCATCTGCCTTTTAACTGTACCATTTGAGTAAAATCCTCTGGGAAAAGCAAAATTCATGGCCCATACCTTGTCTGGGTATCATTTATGCATGAAGGACAAAGTGTGACAGTGTCCCAGGGCCGTAGGCAGGGATTGGGTACGGGGCTTTCAGCACAACCAGCAACCTCTGATAATGTCCATAAAAAATACACACATGTCAGGACCATGACAGTTCACACACAGAGTCACAGTGCTCACAACATATTGATGGGCCGTGTGTGGTGAATAGCTGCGATAATAATCAGCACAGAGGCTATGATGTTCCCAGATGCAGTGGGAATTGCAGAGGCTAACCTGTGTACAAATGTTGTAATGACACCTGCCAGAACAGGACACCTGAGACATTATCTCACTCAGCACACCAAGGTTGCCCTATTGACTGTCTCATTACACGTCTTTAGTGACAGGGTGGGACCATCCCCATGTAGGTTCACATGTCCTCATCCACTTTACTCACATTGATCAACCAAGGATACCCAGTAGATACAGGAATAGCTGCCACCTACTCATGATGAGTCCTGGACCGAACTGTGACAAATTACACCCCAAACAATATACAGGATCATAACTGGACCACACACATGAACAAGACACCTATGTGCAATTGATCACTGGAAATATGTGAACACGTGCTGTCTTGTATGCTGGTCCACCACAGCCACTTGATAGTTGGGGCTCACTTCTATGGCCTCAACTGTGGTGTCATCATACATTTGAGTTTCACCCTTGTCTGTCTGTGCAAACAACATGGTACCCACTTCCTCAATGCATGTGTATGACTCACTGTGGGATTCACCAACTAGTGCCTAGGAAGCTGTTACCAATACTCTAGGAAATAGGATGTTGAAAATGTTGACCATTGACATGAACAAGCGTCTGCCATCTATCTGGTGCATGCTATGTCACATGTGGTATATACGTTACCCTAAATCTTGGAAGTCCACATTACGGATGTTGCTACATGTATGACTAACACATGCCCTCTCTCATTTCCACAATGACTTGCATGTAAGGATTGGACACATGGACGTCACATTCATACAAGCATATGTGCAATTATGCTTCATGTGCTACACACACACTTGGTCAACAAAAACATTAGTTGCCAAAGCACAAACTTTGAGCCAAAAGCATTTAGGTATTGTACATATGTGCGTCACATTGCTATCCTCTCCTTATGCCAAACATGCACAATTTGTGCAACACATATATGTAGGCCACACTTATGACCAACTATTGCGTCAGCCAACCATAAAAATACTGTGAAGGGAGTAGCGGATCATGGTCCGCTGCAGTATGATGTCACACATGTGAACATACACCATCAACACCATAGTGTCTTCAATCAGCCTATCTCTGATGTGTCCCAAATGTAACATAACAAAAAAACAGAAAAAAACAGTTACTGCACTGAAATGTTGACATTCCTAGCGTTATGCGTAATTTTTTGTCTACTAAAACTGTATTTGCGTCATTTTTTTTTACGCACAGGAGTGAAAATTAGCCCGCGTCCAGATATTTGTACAGGCCATGTACTATTATGTGGATGCGGGCTAATTTTCACTCCTGTGCGTCAAAAAAAATGATGCACATACAGTTTTGGTAGACAAAAAATTACGTATAACGCGAAAAAGGGCAGACATTTCATACAGGAAGTGATGTAATAGGATATCCTGTTTACAGATCATGTACAGTGGGTGTACTTTCACTTTCACTTTGCAGTATATGATCCTTCTAGACTGTGTGGCTGTGTAGAGAGTGGTGTCCTGAGATTTTGTGCTTTTTTGTCCTGTGTGCTATCTGTAAAGTCCATTTGTGAAATAAATATTGTTGGTGTATACTGTACTACTGTGTTTTGTCTACATTTGTCCATTTATCTTGTGTTTTTGTTGTTTGTGGGAGTCTGTTGTGGGTAGTGTTAGTTTGGGGATAGTTGGGCTCTTTTAGTGGTTAAGTTTACTTTTCATCTGTATTTGTACCCCTACTTTTCCCCCTTTCCCCTTTCTATTTCTTTTACCCCTATTCCCTTTCACTTTTCCAGTATGTCTGGTAGGCCACGTCTTGGCAGGATGGGTGAAGAGGAGTTGGGGGGGTTCATATGGCTTGTGTGCCATTTCTTGCCACTCATGATCCAGGCAGAGGGCAGGGTGATACAGGGGTATCCAACAGAGGCGCGCAGAATCCGGTGGGGAAAGGTGCTGCATCACCTGCAGTGTGTGTATGCCAGCCAGAGGAGTGACCACCAGCTGAAGCACCGGTGGGCTGACCTCATCACCAGGGAGCAGGATCTCTTGGACCACCTGGGAATCGTGATTGGTGGCACTGTTGGTGAGTACTAATCATGTAAATGTGCACAATTAAATGCTCTGTAGTGACATAAGAGGATCTGTACTATGTCTGCCAGCTAACTTGCTGACTGTAATGCTGGAGAAACATACAGGGATAATTGATGCACTATGTTAAGGATCACAATTGCTAGCTGTCAGGTAGCATGTGCTCAGCAAACTTACAGGATACTTTTCCATGAAGTAAATTGGTGCTGCCTTTTTGTCAGACAACCAAAGAAAATAGGAGCCAATCATGTCTATATAGGGTACTATTGACAGAGAAGTAGGATGTACCAACATATTGGCTAACTTTGTTGACTCAATAGCTAGACTGACTTTAGAATCACTACATGATGCTGAAAATGAGTGCTGCCTTCACGTCAATTGATAATAGAAAAGTGGCTCAGACATATGTCTCATGTGAGTGTGAAAGAAAAGCGTTTACGGAAGTACTATGAATGTTTGGGATTATTGTGTTCCTTGATCTTTTTGGATACATGTCAGATCTGGATTTGAAAACATTGTGAAAAGGTGTAAGGTGCCCTCAGCTAACATCTTAGAATGTTTGTTGGAGTTAGCTGTGCCACATTCCAAATATCGATGGCAGTCCAAAGGTATGCACATGGCTTCACATCTCCATGGTTGGTGCAAATCACCATAGCTGGGCCACATCAGTTGAATCAAATGTAACAACAGGAGGGCTTACAAAAGTCTCTGCCCCTCTCTCTGTACATTGCACCTATGTGTCATTAATGTGTCATGGCCACAAGGCATGTTTGACAGGTAATGCAGTCCTCAAGTAGCCAGGCTTTGGATGTCTCTCTTGGATGCACATGATGAGACGAGTACACTCCATATTTTTTTCTGGTCACCAATTACGGGGCATGTTTGCAACCACATGATAGGGCCAATGTATGTGTGCAGATATGTGTGTAACTGTCACAGGAGACCCATGCTACATACAAGTTGGCCGTGATATATCAGATGCAGTACCATCATGTCTGAATGGCTGCCATTTCCTTATTCAGCCTACACATTGTATATGTTTATGAAATTGTTGCGCTGTGCACAGATTTTGAGCACATTTCTTCCTTCCATACCTTACAGGTGGACCGGCACCCTACACTGTGGGAGAGGTGGCGACATTTGAGGACCCCGACAACTCCAATAAGTGTTGATATGTCTGTTATGTGTTGTGTTTGCTGGTTATGGGCTCGTGTGTGTTGAACGCATAGCAAGGTGTGATGCATTGGGCAATCATTTCTCTTGTTCCATGAGTGGGATTTCAGTTTCTCACATGTTTTGAGTTGGCCAATGTGTATCCAATGGTATTATGTAGGGATCGTAGGCCATTCCTATAGGCCCCACTGTGAGTACTGGGGTTAGTCATGTGGATGACACTTGTATCAACAAGAGTCGCACTGAAAGTCAGCTCCGATTTAGTCAGCCTGTCAGACCCACATTCTCCAAGATAGGTACAGCAAATTGCTTTCCAATAGACTTCTGCTTCTCTATTTACCAACGTAATTATGAAACTGTGGGTAGAACCTCCTAGCAGCATGTACTTCAACATGTAGTGCTACAAGTATGTGGAACTTGAGTGCAATGGCCGAGGTGTGCATGCAATTCATGATCATGGGTGTTCTTGCAACTTTGTGTCTGATGTAAGTCAAGCCTTACTGGAAGTATATGTTGTGTACCAAGTTCTGCATTTCCTGACATGTGTGGCCCTATGTTTGCTCTAGGGTTTGCTGACTCCTAATGTGTGTGTGTAGAGCCAAACACGTGTGGAGTTTTCTATACACTCCTCGGTGTACATGTTGTTGGAAATTGATAGTTGTTTATCCACCCCCCACCCTCAAACACAGGCATGGGTTTGTGAATGGGGTACCTAGTACTGATGCTACCAGTATGTTACACATACATGTGAATAAGTGACTGTTTGGTTGGAACCTAGTATACACACACTCAGGTTTGGCACTTGGTACTATACTGGCAAGTCCAGTTACAACTTGCAGACCATGTGGCTTTAGTTTTGCTTTCAGTACACTGACATTTGTAGCCTAGGTCTTGGCGGAGGATATGCAGAATGATTCTTAGCTGATAACTGGCAGAACTCAGATTGCAAGTCAAAGCCAGTTGTTACCCATCTTGTAGGTTATGGATGTGCTATGTGTGATGTGACCTTTGTAGGCTGGCCTGCCATGTACTTCCTCAGGGACATTCAATGATCTGTATTGTGATATGAGCTGTTACAAGTACAGTAGATGTATTGTCTGATTAACTTCTTGTGCCATTTCACACAATGCAGTTACTAATGTAGAATATTTGCATTTGTCTTCACAGCTGCAAACATGACTCCAGACCAGGTCCGTGAATTCCAGCGCCGGGCCATGAGATACCAGCACATCCTGCTGGTAGAGTCGGGGTTCAGGAGGATGGCCCGGCGATATCGCCATGAATGGGACTCTGGGGCATGGAGAGCCTTCCCACAGGGTGGCCCTACTTTGCCCACCACAACCACCACCAACACAACCACCAATTCAAGCCAGGTGGCCCCACCCACAGCTGGGACTGATGTGCCTACATCTGCTGGACTTCCAGGCCCCAGCATTGCCACCGATGCAGGACAGCCCACTGGGCCTGGCACCACACACACACAGACCTCCTCCACCGGTACCCATACTGCCACAGCTCCATCTGTTGACCCTGCAGCCTTCCACAACATGGAATGGAAGATGGACCGTGTGCTGCGCAAGTTGAGCCACCTGTGCCGGGATGTGCGCCACATTAACCGGCGTTTTAAGTCTATCAAGAGGACCCTCCGGAGGGCCAACCTCTAGACATTTTTTGATGGACATGATTTCCTCCCCTCCCTCCTCTTTCCTTGTTCTTATAGTTAGTGGGCTTAGGCGGCTTAGAGTTAGGTTAGTATAGTGTTAGTGGGTGGGGGGTGGGGGTCCAGATTCTTTATATTTTTCCTTATTAAGTGTGTGGGTGGGTGGGTGAGTGGGTGGGGGGCAATGTTGGTGTTCTTGTGTGTTTTAAAAAAAAAATACAAAAAAATATATATTTGTTTAGGATAGTATAGTATGTGTTTAGCTTAGTATGTGTTGTCCTCCATGTGTCCCGTCTCATAAGGGGGGGGGGTAGATGTTTAGAATGTTTTGTTACATGTGATAAGTAAGTGTAGCTTAGGTTAGTTAGGGTCAGTTGTGGGTAATGAGTAGTTAGGGTAGATTAGGGTAGGTAAGATTTTTCCCTCAGTTTACTCTTCTGTCATTAGCATTTAATAAATATTTGGTTAACCCTTAATAGTATGTGTTGAATGGTACTTGATTGTGGGTTTGGATTCAGTGTACATACATTTTGTACTATTACATTTGTGTCCTATGCTACAAACAAATCCCAACTGAGCTGTACGATTTGCAGCTAGGCCAGAGCTACCTTGCAAAGTGTCGACCCTTCGTTGCAACCACCAATCACAGTTAATATGGATGACAATGTGTTTCTGTTGATAAGTGTGTTTTCAAAGTCACAAACAGTGCTTCCAGACTTGGTATTAGGGAAAGAGTTTTAGGTCTGACTGCAGTGTGATGATCAAGGATACCCTTATAAGATGGGTTCTCATTGGCACTCTTGTATTCTTGTCTTCATGACTCTCATACATCATTTGTGACACAGTTCAGCATGATTACCTATTTGTATGTAAACTCAGACACCTTCATTTATGCAGTTTTTGTAGTGTTTGCTTAGATTAGTGTGCACTGTTATATGTGTTATTATTGCATGTTGACAACATTTTGCGGCCACTATTTGATGACTTAGATATCCCCTGAGGAAGCATTCTTCTGTCCAACCCAGCATGATGGTGTATGGTTTCTCACTTCATCAGATATGTCCCTCAGGATGGGCAGAGTATGATGCAATCATGCGCACTGTGCAAATTTCTCTGACTACATAATATCAGGACAGTTGTATTGACAAGCTACGTAATTTGACAGTAGGCACATTTCAGTTATCTACTGCACAGTTGATATGTCACATTACCCAAAGACAGATTTGTTGTGTAAGTGCTATTTATTGAAAAGTGCTGTAGTGCTATCTGTACATTCTCCATGATTGTGAGTCCATTATAGTGACATCTTACATTGTGATCCAACACAAGGGTTTACCAAAATGCTTTTGACATGCTGGGGTTGATGTTTCAGACAGTGCAGAGGGACAGAATTTGCCAATGAGTAGGAGAGAGACAATCACTGGGCTGGGTGACAAGATATACAGTGGTTTGCAGAACAGTGCTTGAGTACAGTTGTTGCAAGACTGGCAAGTTACAAAGCGCAGGACCTTGGTAATGTGGCAGGGACTAGTGCTTCTGGGTCATTTTCCTTGTGAATGTGATCTGCTCCATGTCATCTTCTGATGTATGTGTTGCCTCCTCTGTCCTTGTTGTTGTTGGTTGTGAAGGTGCAACACACACTTCAGTGTTAGAAGACGTGGAGTCAGATATCCCGGTCGCCGCTCCCTGTGAAGGTCTTAAGGGCAGTACTGCAGCAAGGAGTATCTGCTGGTTCTTGAGAATAGCAGCCACATCACGATGGTAGGCAGCGAGGTCGGCCCTGAGGGGTTCAATGTTGCATTCGTGCACGCGTTGACAGGATTGCTGTTGTAGGTGTTGGGTCAACTGTATTACAGCTGTGCTGATTTCCTTCTGGGTTTTCTGCAGTTCCTGCAAGTTAGATGTTAGGGCTTGCATAGCTGCTGCCTGATCTGCAGATGACATCATGCACGAATGCACCCACTCTAGGCTGGCTGCCATATTTTGCATCCCCACCCGCACCTCCTTGGCCAGCTCCCGCTGTACTCCAACTACAGTTCTCTCAAAGCTGGTGCAGTGTCGTCTGAGTCCTCAGCTGTATTGGAGCTGGCAGGTCTTACAATTGGGGTGGTGGGTGGATCCTCTGCGATGGCTGCTTGTTCTGTGCTCCTCCTTGTGACTGAAGGTGGGGTCTGGAGGGTTTCAAGGACCTTTTGGATAGTCTCCTGGGGAAATTTTATCGGCTCGTCATCCATGTCATCAGGGTAATCTGGGACAGGCATATCCACAGGAGATCCATCTTACTCTGCAATGAAACAGGGTACAATTAGTGTGTCTGTGTTGTGTCAATTTTGATGTGACATGCCTGCCTTTTGATGAATTCACTTTGTGATCTTGTTTCGTGTTAATTGCTCCAGTCCTTCAGATGGGTATTCTTCCAGGCCTATGGCCCACCTGCATGTCACATGTATGTTATTGTGTTATTAGACTTGTCAGCATCATCGCCTCTAGGTGTTGGTTTAGGCCAAATAGAGAATTGCCACCTTCTTGTCCTACTCAAGCCTCCGTCTACATCCATTCTCATGGTGAGACCTTTCACTGGCTCTGGGTATTCTGATGGCCTGGCAGCACACTTAACAATCTGGACCTGTCCCAATCTCTGATCTTTCACATCCACTTAAATGTATTTGACATGTGGCATATCCTATGCATAGCAATGTTATGATCCGATTGGATGTTGACATTGGTAATGTGTACTGCTGATGTTGGCGAATGTGTGTTACATTGGATTGCCCAGTATCAGTGTCCTATTTCCTCCTCTGACTGTGCAGGTGTATTTCAGTGACCAGTTACATGTGTCCCCCCCTCAATGCTGTTGTCTGAGCAGTATGACATTTGGGATGTTGCATTGTTACCCAGGCACAGGATGGACCCTGACATATGCAGCATGGGTGTGTCCTTAGTGCTGTGTAGCTCCTATTGTTGTACATTGGCTGATGTTTGCGACAACTATGGGCATTGACATTTGACAGTACTGGGGCCTTTGTCTTGTTTCTGGGGATTTTTGAAGTTGTCATCCTCACCCCCTAATTTAGGTGTGTATGATCCATGGGGAGGTGACTGCCATTGGCTACTTGAGCTGCACACAGAGCGGAGGTGGTAGTGACAACTGTTGTCACTGTTACATTCCAGTTGTCAGTATGGCTGGAGGTTGTTAATAGGGCCCTAGTTAATGTAGGGGATAGGGTGGCTGATGTGTGCCGGGATGTCAGTTTGACGTTGTGGCCTTCCCTCCTGGCGTGGCTTTTCCTTTGCTCCATCGTTGGTATGACAGCACGCCCCCATGGGGCTGTTGTTGGTGTTGTGTAATGGTGTGCCCCAGGTCTTCTCAGAACGGGCCATGCCCCCCTGCTGTGTCCCTTTACCCATGCCACTCCATGTATAAGATGACTTCCATGCATTTTGTGGTCGGTATCCCCCCCCACTCACAGTTGACATTATTGCATGTGTGTTGTCTCCTGGTAGTCTGCGCTTTCCTGTCCTTGAATCCCTGTGACGATCTCCTCAGGGATGACGGCTGCGAGCATCTCCTCCATGTGGTCCAGGGCCTCCTGGTGTGCTGGACTCCCACCTCCAGTGTGCAGTGCTGCCTTCCTGTTCCTGCCCATCTTTTCCTTGGTCCTGCGCTTGCAGTCATGCCATCGTTTCTTGCACTCGATGACTGTTCTGCATACTTCAGCCACACTGTTAATCTTGTCGACAATCTGTTGCCATATAGCCCCTCTCCTACTGATTGGCAACTTTGAGGTGACAAACAGTTGGTGCTGGTGTTCCGTCACCTCTTTAACCAGAATTTCCTGCTCCTCTGCACTGAAGCAACACTTTATTTTCTTCTTAAAAGTGTCCTGGTTTTTGTGTGGGTCATCCTGGCTGGTTCCTGGTCTGCTGTCATCTTCCTGGGGTCTGTAGTGGCATCTGGGATCCATTTTGGCTTTCCTCTGGTGAAATGGCAGTGTTTGCGTTTTTTTTTATGCTATTGCGTAAAAAAACGATGCATATCCAGTTTGCGGGGTCGTAAATTGACTCACAGTCATTTCCGCTGCGTTAACGTCGTTTTGCTTTACGACTTGACGCTGCGGTGCGCGTCAAAAATAATGACTCCCACCTGTGGTTTGCGCCGCCTTGCGTCAAAGTATAAATTTGACGCCCGCACGGCGCACCAAAATGGTGTTAGCCAGCGGTAATATTTTTGACGCAAAACTGCGCCGGCGCAGTTTTGCGTCAAAAAGTATAAATATGGCCCTTGGTGCGTAGCAGTTTCATATGAAAAAGAAAGAGAATGTTTGCAAATATGAAAAATAATGTAAAATCTCTAGTGCAAAATGAAACACATCAAAAGCTGTTAGATATTTGTTGCAAAAGGGTATTAGAATCAGTTTAATACAAGTCCGTTTTTTTAAAAGGAGCAGTAGCTCAGAATGTGTAGAAATATGCAGAGAGATTCCAACTTTTCTATACCTGCCCAAAGAGTGCAAAAAATAAATATGTTGACATAAATATCTCCTTTCTGCTTTTCTCTGTACAGCTAAACAGAGAAGAAGAAATAAAATCCATATTTCATTTTTGTTCTGTATGCAGCAGCTTTAATTATACTCCTTGACTGGATTTGTCTTTTCACTCAACTGCTGGCTCTAGAAGCAGTCATTCTGAAGTCAGAACTCAACTGTAATAAGTCATTACAGCTGATCGGCTATGTCATTTCATTATAATAGGCAAATGGGTGTGTCACAAGTTGCCAATGATAAAGAAATTAGAGACCAGTGTCTACACTGGGATTGCAGAATCCTATGTAGTATATATATAGACATATAGGGGGTTATTACAATTTCGGTAGATGGAAAGGTCTGTCCACTGAAATCCTGATGGTGAGGTTGCCGCCATTGTGGCTGCCTCCCGCAGGGCCCATTACAAGTTTCCTGCTGGGTCAGCAAGAGGAAACTTCAGTTTCCGTCTGCTGGCCCAGCGGGAAACGATCAAGAGCATTGCTTCCGGCTCGTAATGGAGCTGGCTGCAATACTGTAGTGTGCAGGGTGCACCAGCACCCTCCTATTGTTCAATGTCTGCAAAGTGCTGGCCAGGGGGGCTCCTGCACTGCCTATGCCAAGCGCATGGGCAGTGCAGGGTCCCCCTTGGGCCCCCTGCACCCGTTCTCCGCCAACCTTTTCATGGCAGTGCTACCGCCATGAAATCACTGCTGGAGAATGTATGAAGGATTAGGACCGCCGGTGACCACCAGATGGCCGGGACGCCTAATCCTGGCAGTGCTTGCTACCACGAACCTAGCAGTTATGAGACCGCCAGATTTGTAATCATGCCCAAATTATACAAAATTTAACCCCCGGGTGGGCCAGGTCCTGGGAGCATGTGCAATTATAAAAAAAAAAGGAGGAGGAACACAAGGCCCCCATCCTAGGGCTTTTTTGAGCCCTGAGGACCAGCACCTCCCCAGGGCTTTCTTAAAATATTGGAGAGGGGTCAACGGACTGGGAGGGGCCAGGCACTTATAAGCCCGGGGGACCACCACCTCCCAGAGACTAAATTACATTTTTTGCAAGGGGGCAAGCAGACCCCCAGGTCCCGGGGACCACCACTTCCCAATGCCAGTAACATAATTAACTCTGGGAGGTGGGCAATGCGGACCCCCTCCTGGAGCCGTTAAGGATAAATTGTTTGTCCACTAGATTTTACCAGATAAAAGCATGTGAGATAAGTGGTTGGGTGCTTACAGGCCCAACAGCCAACTCACTCCACTCACGGCCAAAGGCCATGCAGAGCGGTGGTTGGATTAACGTAAAATAATTAAATATTACTTAAAATGAAAAAAGTATAGAAATTCACTGAAAACATCAAATGTTACAAGGATGGACATTATAGTTATGGTCATAATTTACTTGCACAAAACCATAGAAATTCAGCAGTTATAGTTATGATTATCTCAAGTAACTATATCTTGTGCCCTAAGGTAACTATAATTCTCGTCCTCACCACGCACTGCTAATTAACTCACATATTACATCAGTAATTGCATCTTTCATGACATCATTGATGATATCATTGCAACATTTGAAGTAAAATGATTGATCTGAAAACTGTGCATGGGGGGATCAACTATCCATAAGCAAACAACCCCATGCCACGTACTGCCTTTGGCTATGCATGGTGTGGGTTGGCCACAGGGCCTGACCTTCAGCTAGCTTATGCAGCGAACACCCAGTAAGCACCCAACCCCAAGCCACGCAC
Organism: Pleurodeles waltl; assembly: GCF_031143425.1. NCBI lineage: Eukaryota > Metazoa > Chordata > Amphibia > Caudata > Salamandridae > Pleurodeles > Pleurodeles waltl. The sequence continues at coordinate 179,644,673 of NC_090437.1, forward strand.
GGTTGGCCATGCTTGGCGGGTGTTGGCCGCAGGGTCTACAACCAACTCCCTTGGTCTTCTAGCTGACTTTACATACTTAGGGGGTCATTCCAACTTTGACGGGCGGCGGAGGCCGCCCGCCAAAGTTCCCCCAACAGAATACCGCTACGCAGTCAGAAGACCGCCGCGGTTATTCTGTGTTTCCCGCTGGGCTGGCAGGCGACCGCCAGAAGGCCGCCCGCCAGCCCAGCGGGAAACCCCTTCCCACGAGGAAGCCGGCTCCGAATGGAGCCGGCGGAATGGGAAGGGTGCGACGGGTGCAGTAGCACCCGTCGCGAATTTCAGTGTCTGCTAAGCAGACACTGAAATTCAAAGTGGGGCCCTCTTACGGGGGCCCCTGCAGTGCCCATGCCATTGGCATGGGCACTGCAGGGGCCCCCAGGGGCCCCACGACACCCCTCACCGCCATCCTGTTCCTGGCGGTCGAAACCGCCAGGAACAGGATGGCGGTGAGGGGGTCGGAATCTCCATGGCGGCGCAGCAAGCTGCGCCGCCATGGAGGATTCAGCAGGGCAGCGGAAAACCGGCGGGACACCGCCGGTTTTCCTGTTCTGAACGCGGCCATGCCGCCGCGGTCAGAATGCCCTGCGGAGCACCGCCAGCCTGTTGGCAGTGCTCCCGCCGACCAAGGACCGCTGGGGTCAGAATCACCCCCTTAGTAGTTAAAAGGGAGACCAAGGTGTTCTGTTCTCAGCAGCACATGGGCAAGAAAAAAAGCACTTGTCACTACATAAGATACTGCACTTGAAAGAGCAACGATGCAAACATCTCCAGTAAGGATTTCAGTTAACTTTTGAAGGTGGAACTTCAGAGAGAGCACAAGTGCTTTCCCTTGTCCAAGTGACAGAGGCTTCAATGATTTGTACTTAACAGAAGTGGAGCTTCAACTGGGACACGTGCTTTGTTTTTATTTGTAAGTGTGTCCTGTTGAGGTGTAATTTCTGTGAAATGAGCATCAGTGACAGAATACATTCTAACCTGCCCTATTTATCTAGGAATAGGCTACAGTTTAGAGCACAATATCTACCCAACTGGCATGCTCAGGTAAAGTCTCCTGTGACCTTGTGTGTCTGTAATTTTCTCAATGTGGTAGTCCCTCAAGCTTCTACATACAGAAATCTGCAATAAAATGAATCCTGGTGCAGAGAAGACGTCAAGACTACAAAAAGTTGAATCTCCATCAAACAAGGGCACTTCCTGTTAATTATATGTACTAAGTGCTTCTTTGTTTAATGGAGAGGTACTCATATCCCTCTCCATTAGGGACCCTAGGGGGAGCCTGAATGCCCCCGCTGTCCCTGCCGGCTCCCTGCCCCCAGCCTCATAGCAGCAAAATGGCTAAACGTACTGCAATCAAAGTTCATAGCAGTGCATATTTCACTATGTATCTGGTCTTTTGTGCTATTTCACGTGATGTTATGAAGTGGTTATGAAGTTATGAGGGCTAAAATCTTAGCGATATATTTGTAGCAGAATATTACTAAATGCAGCAAGGAAGCCCAAAAAAATAAACTAGACCGCATATATAAAGTTTCAGCATTATTGCATGAACAACTGAAAGACCCATTTATGCTCATATACAAATGGAAACCAGTAAACAAATACATAACAAATACAATACATTTTAGTCTACATAAGTTTTCTTTGCATTCTCTCTGACTCACAAATTAAATCTGTGCCCGAGAAGCCAAACAAAAACCATGCTCCTTATATGTTCTGTGAACAAAATGGAAAAGTGACCTAGCAGTGAGCTACACAAACTAATATATGGAAAACATGATAATGAAAAAATCGCAAATTGTATAACAACGGTTGTCTTTCATTCACTTTGGACTTCATAGGTAGCACAATAATAATAAAAATAGCAAGGAAGCCCAAAAAATAAACTAGACTGCATATGTAAAGTTTCAGACAGGGTTCCCTGGAAATAATTGATAAAGGAGTGGGACTGGGAAAATAATAAGAAAAAACAAAGGAACAACCCAACTCCCGAGCTGGTACCTGAAAAGGAATTGCTCAAAAATTATAAGAAAAGAGAGGTCAAAAAAGCAATATTGATAATCACAAAACCAATTATTCTATTAATAAATATTCCCACTTAAACATCATTCATAGTGTGATCTACGATTGTAGGACCTTACAAAGAGCTCCCTAAAAAAACTAATCAAAACATACCATTCACACCATTTACACACCTTACTTCTTGCTATAGAAAACAAAAAACAAAAATACAATTAGACCTGTTAGATGTACATATCCCTCCCCACTAAGAGAGTCAAATAAATATTGTATATCCAAAAGATTACACAATTTTACTATTCCTATTATACAATATTGCAATATTATTCCAATTACACAAAAATGTTTATAATCTGCTAAATACACCTTTATATAGTACGATGAACAAATTCATCAATTACAAAAATGAAACATTTCAGCTCATTATGTCCAAAATTCAAAAAAAGGGGGGAGAATTACTACATGAGCAACTAAAATACATATTTATGGTTACATGATTATGTAAACCAACAAAGAAATACATAACAAATACAATTGATAAAAAAGAAAGAAATCTCAATAAATCTGATTGCCACCAGATTCCTGGAGATAGGAATTCCTTGGATCTTTGCTCCCTAATAACTCTCCCCCGTTTGACAAATCACCACAAAACTTTCAAAGACCTATAGCATTTTCTACATTTTGTGATGATATATATTTTTCCGGTAAATTGTTAAGGGGGTGCAAAAATAAAAGGGGTCCCAAAATGCATTTTTCCACTAGTGCATTCTCCAAAGACTATTGCAATTGCCGTAATGCGAAAACAGCTGAACGGATTTATATGAAATCTGTCAGGATTAAATATTATGATGCACGGATGATCCTTTTTGGGCACAGCAGGTAAGTAGGGTAAGTATTTTTTAATTTATAAGTCATTTAAACTTACTGATATCTTTTGTTGAATTTCTCAAACATTCATGATACTACAGTGGTACATAGAAATGACAAGTCATTATCTGATTGGATAATGACTGCCTCTACATACGTTTAAGGTTCAGACATAGGGACTTTGATGTAGGTAAGTATTACTGTTTTACTTTAGTAAAGTTGTGAAAGGTAGTGAAAAATAATAATTAGTTTCTATATATTTAAAGAAAAAGTTACAGAGTACTATGGTTCTGCCTAGGAAGTACTGCGGTAATCAAAAAATATGTAAAAAAATAAATATATTCAAAAAATGGAAAAACATAGTAATACACAATATATATTCCACAAATATAGTGTAGTACAGTGTAGTTGCAATTTTTAGCATATTTAATTCAATAAAAAAAAAGAGCAGAGGGTAAAAAAAATACATTTCCCTACCTATTACCACTTTGCTCATGTGGTAATAGGTAGGAAACTACAATAAAACTTACAACTTACCTGTATCTTAGGCCCTAACATAGCCAAAGTGTAGTAAAAACTGGCTTTTTATCTCCATGTACCACGGTATGCCGCAAACCTACCGTGGTACACCATGACCCAAAATATAACTAAAGCCTAGCTGTATTATTGTATTGCTGTACCCTTGCATCATTCATGGTGTTGCATGAACAATGCAATACTAAAGTCAGATTTACAAAGCAGCGCAAGGCCAACAGGTGTGTTCCGGTGTTGATTGGTAAATCTGGAGAAATGGCAGGCAGCGCAGTTCACTGTTTGCATTTGTCTGCACACCAGAATCTGCTAAATTTCACACAGATCCATAAGTCACTACACTGTATACCACTACAATATATATGACTCCACTTTATGGTATTCCAGTATACATCACCCTAGTGTACCCCAGTACACTCCATGCCATTCCCCTGAATGGTACACCACTGTACCCATCTCCACTATATGCTATTCCACTCAACACCATGCCACTCTACACTTCTCCACTTTATGAAACTCTACTCTATGCCACTGCGCTCTATACTATTACACTGTGCGCAACTCCACTGTATACCACTAAACATTACTTTCTTACACTGTACGCACCTCCACTCTACACCACTCCAGTCTATGCCACTCCACTGAAAGTGATTCCACTGGATGCTACTCCAATATGTGCTATTCCACTTTACTCCATTCCACTCTATGCCACTCCACTTTACACTATTCAATTGTATGCCACTTCACTCTACAACACTCCACTCTATTCCATTGTATGCCACTCCACTTTTCTTTACTCCTCTCTACGCCACCCCAGTGCATGGCACTCCACTCTAAGACACTTCATTCTCCACTATTCCATGGGATTCCACGCCAATGCACGCGACTCCACTGTATGCTATTACACTCTACTGCACTCAACTGTATGCCACTCCATTATGCACCACTCCACTGTACACTACTCGACTATATCATATTACAGTCTATGCCACTCCATTGTACACTCCACTCTATGCCACTTCAGTCTATGCTGTTACACTCTACACAAGTCCACTCTACACTATTGCACTGTACGCAATTCCACTTTATGCTACTCCACTGTAAAAACATCAAGGTGATGGATGGAATGCGTAAATTAATCTCAGCCACAGGTAATCACTTGAGCTGCATCCTAATCCATTGTTTTATTGCCCACCATGCCACCTCAGTTTGGAACCAGCCATATGCAAATCAGTCTTGACCCTGCTCCTCCTGGGAATAGTCCAGTTCGACCTGCCAGGCCAGGTTCTCCCTGAACTAGAAAACAAGCAACCTAGGACCAGTTTTGTCCTAGTTAGGGCTCTTCAGCCAGGTGTATCTTGGTTCCAGTGGCACAGTGAGCCCGGGACCCATGCCTGGACATACCCATTGCACTTACAGTGGTAACTGCAAAAACAACAAGGTAATGGATGGATTGCTTGAATTAATCTCAGCCACTGGCAATCGCTTGGGTTGCATCCCAATTCATCATTTTTTTGCACATCATGCCACCTCAGCTTGGACCCAGCGATATGCAAATCAGTCTTCACCCTGCTCTTCATGGAAGCAGTTCAGCCCGAACTGCCATATCCAGGTCCTCCCTGAACTGGAAAACAAGCAATCTCATACCAGTTTCTCCCTAGTTAGGGCTCTTCAGCCAGGTACAGCTTGGTTCCAGTGACACAGTGAGCCTGGGACCTACGTCAGGACATACTCTGCACACTTAGGGTAACAAATGCAAAACCAACAAGGTGATGGATAGAAGGCTTCAATTAATCTCAGCCACAGGCAATCACTCTGTTTGCATCCCAATCCACTGTATGCCACTCCACTATATGCTACTCCACTAAATGCTATTGCGCTCTGTGCCATTTGCTGTAAGCCACTCCAATGTATGCTATTTTACTGTATGCCACTACACGCCATTGTACTCTATAGCAGTGTATGCCGATCCATTCTATCACACTCTACAACACTGTACTGTACTGTACACCACTCCACTCTATAAAAATCAACTAGACTGAATGCCACTCTATTGTACTGTAGTCTACATCATTTTCCAATACTGTACAATACCCACCTACACCCTACTGTACAATACAGTACTCTAATTTATGACACTTTACTCAATTGTATGCTGCGCTGCTCCACTCTACTGCACTCCACACCACTGTAGTCTATGACACACCACTCAACTCTATAATACTTTACTCCACTCTACACTACCACATTCAAATGTACTCCGCTCGACTATTCTCCACCCGACTACACTTTCTCCCATGCTATGCCACTGTACTATACTCTGCTATATGCTGCTCCACTGTCCAACACTCTACTCTACTGTATGCAACTCATGCCCTAAGGTAACTAAAACTCGCTCCCTCACCATGCACTGCTAATTACCTGACAAATTATGACACTCATGACATCTTTGATAACATCATTGATTACATCAATGTAATATTTTCAGTAAATATTTTGACGAAAAAACTGCATGCTCTGGGTGTGAGTTATAGTTACTTTAGGACACGAGTTCTAGCACTTTCTTGTGCCCCTTAGCGCCCCCCACTGCCACCATATTTGAAATATGGCGCAACATGGCACAGGGTAGGGGGCAATAGTGTCAACATTTTTTACACTATTCATGCACTGCTCAGGGCTAGCGCTAAAACAGTACAAAGGGGCCCATTGTAACCAATTGTTACTGCTCTGAGCAGGTGTTAAAAATGCAGAAAAAATCTTTTTGTTTTCTTTGCGCCATTTTTTCAGCCCCCCCTAATGGTTGGGGAATGAATGGTTCACTGATTTTGGACTCGTTGGGCCACATTAGCGTAAAACAATGACACTAATGTGGCGCAAGGAGGCGCTATGCCCTCTTAAATCTGGGCCATTGTCTTTTAACTGTAGAACCTTGAAACATTTCCTAATGAAGACTAGAGAAACAGTCTCTATGGTCGTAATGCAATGTGTCGAACAATGGACTCAGGAGGACCCACAACCGTAGAATAAAGAACTTTGGACATCAAAGCGGACATTTTAAAGGACTTTGTGTGACAAACGTCTATCAGAACGCCATTAGGCCGTCACTCACTGTTCTCAGTCCAAATCCACAACCAAGTATAGGATGGCTTCAATTCAAAGGAGAATATATGAGTGACCTAATGACCTATTGTATTATCACCAGATATCATATTAGGATGTGGCACCCAAGAATAGCACACAAGCACTCCACCTTGTAAAATTCTCTCACACTGTATTTGAATGGCAAAGAATTGTGGTCTTTTAGAATTCTGGTATTTATTCAGAATGATATCTTTGAAATTATGAAAGGGACAAAATGTTATGGAAGATGATGCAGAAATCATAGAGGCATGAAGGCATGAAACGCACAGTGTTGTGTTAAGATGTTTCTTTTATGGATACTAATTTTGTTTTCCGAATATTTCTGACAGAACCATGATTAATTGGAGTTTCATAAAAGAAACACAAACTTTTCATTTATGGCAGTACATATTTGTGAGTTGTAATTAGTCATCATAGGCACAAACCTCAGTAGGTGTAGCCCTATCCCTCCTCCAACAAGCAAAACGGCATAGTTTTAGTGCATGTCAGAAATTGGGCTTCTGGTTTTGCAGAGGTATGCACCCTGTCCAAGAAGGAACAACAATCCTAGTCAGAGTAAGTTAGATACATGCCATAAAATAACCTGTGCTCCCCGTCTGGTAGCTTGGCACAGAGCAGGCAGGCTTAACTTAGGAGACAATGGCCTTGATTTATACTTTTTGGTTCAAAACTGCAATAACGCAGTTTTGCACCAAAAACTTTAGAACTGGCTTGCACCATTTCTGTGCACCAGCCGGGCACCATATTCATGGAATGGTGCGAGCCGGTACAAAGGGTAGGCTAGTGTAAAAAAAAAATTACTTTAGGCGGATGGGGCTGGCGGCATGGGAGAAGAGGGTTTAGCACCAAAAAATGATGTTAGGTGGGTTAGAGTCAAACAAAACAATGACTCTAACCTTCTTAGAGTCATTTTCTGATGCAAAACCATCCATACCACATGACTCCTGTCTTAGAAAAGACAGGAGTCATGTCCACCACCCCAATGGCCTGAACAGGGGACCAGGGTCCCCTGGGCATGGCCATTGCACCCTGTGCCATGTATGGGGGCCCATTTCAGGGCCCCCTATGGCACTTTAAAAAATCAAATCAAATACTTACCTGGGATGGGGTCCCCCATCCTCCGCTGTCCCTCTGGTGTTGGTGTCCCTGGGGCCTGGGGAGGGCACCTGTGGGCTTATTCTATAGTGTTCCACCATGGAAATAGGCCCACAGGTCCCCTAACGCCTGCCCTGACCCAGGCATTAAAAAATGGGGCAAAGCAAGCCTTGCCCCATTTTTTGACCCCTCCTCCCTCCCGTGCACCATTTTGGCACGGGAGTATAAATATGGCATTAAGGTCATAGAGTCATTTTTTGCACGGGAACGCCTACCTTGCATCTCATTGAGGCAAGATAGGTTTCCACGTCCAAAAAATGAATTTAACTCCATAAATTTGGCACTAGATGTCTCTAGCACCAAAGTATAAATATGGAGTTAGTTTTGCACCAAATTAGAGTAAAAAAATTACGCTAATTCAGTGCAAACAGAGTATAAATATGCCTCTGTGTGTGAAATATTTGTGCAACACTCCAAACAGTAAAACAGTGAAAACACCTCACAAAAAGATACCACATCAGAATAAAAAATAGAGCTTAATTTAACGAACAAAAATGACAAGTAGAGGTTGAGATATGATTATTTAAAGAATGAACTTAGTAGTAGTGCTTAGAAGCATAAAGCGCCAACAGGGGCTATCTAGTTCACTAGACCGGGTCAAATCTGAAAAGTCAGGCCGACGGCGATGGAGTGCGGGTTGGATACAGGGACCAGCCTTGGCCCACTGAAAACAGTACCTTGGTTTGGAGTTGCGTCGACATGAAGAATCAGATGCAAGGAGCAAAAGGAGTGATACATTAGTGTGGATCTCGCAGATGTAGGCGATGCATCGGCTCAGAGCCACACAAAGTCGGAGATGTGTCAGGAATGGAAGCAATGTGTTACACAGTCGGCAATGCGGTACTCTTGATCCTCGCAGCAGCAGCAATGCTCCGGAGTCGACAGCAATGCAGTGTCCTCGATTCTCGCAGCAGCAACGATGCGTTGGCATTGATGGAGATGCATCAGTTTCGATTCGATTGGCATTGATACGCAGGTTCTGGTAGTTTCCGCTTTTCATTCCCACTTCCATGGGTCAAGGACTGGACTTAGCACCACCTTGCAGGGCAAGACTTGCAGCAAGCAAAGTGCAGGTGCTGTTGCAGGAGGAAGAGAAGTGTTTGATGCCCCTGAGATCTCAGAAGAACAGTTGGCAAGCCAACAATACCTTGGAGTCACTTTGGTTTATGCAATCCTTTGTTTGGAGACAGACATGGCCCATTCAGGTGTAAGTGTCAGCTCCTCCCTCCCATCCCGACCAGGACGGCCTGTTAAGATGTTAATGGCCCATCAGTCACATCGAAACTCATTTTGTGTGTCGCTTTCTGGAGGAAATGTACAAGTCCAACTGTCACCCCACCCCAGATTTGTATTGGATAAAGGTAGAAGGCACCAGATGGTTAAAGTAGGACAATTCCAACTTTCTAAAAGTGGAATTTTCTGAATCACAACTTAAAATCTGACTTTACCATAAGTTATGATTTTAAATTGTAATTCCAGACATGACATACTTGGGGGTCCCATCTCTTCTCAATTGGAAATTACACTCATAACATTGAATTAGATATTGCAGTAGTGAAAAACAAATGTAAGAGTTTTTCACTACTAGGACATGTAAAACTTAAAGGTACTTGCCCTACTTTTTAAATACACTGCACCCTGCCCTTGAGCTATATAGGGCCTACCTTAGGGGTAAAGCATATGTGTTAAACATTAAGGTTTGAGCCTGACAAGATGGTTAATTTGCCAGGTCAGCATGGCAGTTTATAACTGCACATACAGGCTCTGTAGTGGCAGGCCTGAGTCATATTTAAAGGGCTACTGAAGTGGGTGCACAATCAGTGCTACAGACCCACCAGGAGCATTTAATTTACCGGCCCCAGGCACAGGTAGTGTACTTTACTAGGGACGTACAAGAAGGTTAAATATGCCAATTGTGGATAGGCCAGTGCTACCATGTTTTAAGCAGAGATCACATGCATGTTATCACTGATTAGCAGTGCTGACGTGCCCAGAGTCTTAAAGTCAGCAAAAACGAGGTCAGCAAAGCAGGAGACCTGAAGGCAAAAAGTTAGAAGAACCTTGCCAAGGATGCCAGGTCTAACATGGGTATGCCCCAGCTGGAAGTAGGGAGAGCTACCCAACCCCTTGGGAGTTCTCTTCACTTAGGCAGAAGAATTTTGATAGACCATCAGCATTGGCATGGTCTGTTAAAGGACAGTGTTCCACCGTAAAGTCCATTCACTGTAGGATGATGAACCACCTCAACAGTTTGGGATTCTCATCCTGCAACTGCATTAATCATCTGAGGGGCCTGTGGTCTGTCAGAACCCAGAAGTGAGTACCAAACAGGTAGGGTCTCAGCTTCTTCAGAACTCAGACCACAGCAAAGGCTTCCCTTTCTATTGCTCTCCATCTCTGTTCCCTGAGAAGTAGCCTCCTCCTGATAAAGAGTACAAGCTGACCCAGGTCCTCTTTGTTTAGCTGGCAGCACAACCTCTATGCCATGTTCTGAGGTGTCAGTCTTCACAATGAATTCTTGGGAGAAGTCCGGGGCCTTAAGCATGGGTGCTGTGCACATGGCCTCCTTCAGGGTATCAAAAGCTTTCTGGCATGCTTCTGTCCAGATAAACTGACTTTCTGGAAGTCAGTTCTGTCAAGGGAGCAACAATGATGCCATACCCCTTGATGAATCTCTGCACTTTGCCACCTCCCACTTGGAGACCGAAGTAAACCATGAACCCTGCCCTATCTGGCACATACTGCCTTGATAGTCAGGCCTGCACTCTGCAGAGCTTGAAGCACTTCCTTGAGGTGACACAGGTGTTCCTCCCAGCTAGAACTGAAGATGGCAATGTTGTCTAAGTAGGCGGCACTAAAGCTCTCCAGTCCAGCTAGGACCTGGTTGACCAACCTCTGAAAGGCGGAAGGGGCACTTTTCAACCCAAAGGCCATCACCCAGAACTGGAAGTGCCCTTTGAGGGTAGAGAACACAGACCTTGTTTTAGCCCCCTCAGTTAAGGCATTCTGCCAGTACCCAGACATTAAGTCAACCTTGCTGAGAAACTTGGCAGCCCCAAGCCGGTCTATGAGCTCATCACCTTGGGGGATGGGATGCGTGTCAGTTTAGTGACCGATTAAACCCACAGTAAACCATGCAGAATGTAAGTTCAGGTGTGACACCTGGAGGGGTAACTTTGGGGACCAATCGCAGTACGCTGCAATAAGGACTACTTGAGGGCTCAATAACCCCTAACACCAGCATCTTGGAGACTTCCCCCTTAATTTAGGCCCTCACTTTGTAAGACAACCTCTAAATTGTTTTTTTTCATAGATGTGCTGTCCCCAGTGTCAATATCATGGGTACACCATGTAGTGAGTCTTGGGGTAAGGGAGAACAGAGAGGCAAACTGACCCAGCAATTTGCGGCAATCTCTGTTGGTCTAGGGTTACTGTAGAGGAGAGCCTGACACACTCCAATGACCCACCCTGCTCCTTGGAAGAAAAGAGGTCTGGGAGCAGTGCACTTTTATCCTCCACCCCATCATCAGTAACGAGAACCATGTAAGCTCATACCTGTCGAACCAGGGCTCAAGGCAATTGACCTGCAGGACTCTCAAAGAATTCCTGGGAGTCGTATGGTCCACAGGGTAGGTGACATCACTCATGCACTCCTTCATCTTATAAGGCCCAGACAAATGGTCTTGCAGGAACATGGGTTACACAGGCTCCATCACCCACACTTTTTGGCCAGGTTAAAACTTAACCAGAGTGGCATTCAGGTCATGCCATCATTTCATGTCCTTCTAGCTGGCTTCCAGATTCCCCTGGGTGAGTTTCTGGAAGTGGGCTGTCTGTCTGGTTGATAAGGTCCACCATGAAGCTGACCACATCCTGAGGAACCTTCTGGAGAGCTTGCTCCCAGCTCTTCTTTACAAGTCTAAGAGATACTCTGACAGGGCGCACATACAGAAGTTCAAAGGGGCTGAAGACAAACCTTTTCTGTGGTATCTCCCTGTATGCAAACAAAAGACATAGCAGGAAGATGTCCCACTTATGTCTCATGGGTTCTGACAGGCCCATAATCATGCCTTTAAGGGTCCTGTTAAAGCTTTCACAAGACCATTGGTTTAGGGGTGGTAAAGAGTAGAGAACTTGTAGGTTACTCAAAACTCCTTCTACATGACCTTCATGTACCCTGACATGAAGTTGGTAGCCCAGTCAGATTCCACCTCCTTGGGGAAACCCATACAGATAAAAATCCCGATCAGTGCCTTGCGAGTGCAGTCACAGCCCTTAGAGGGATAGCCTCCAGGTACCAGGTGCCATGGTACACCAAGACCATAACCAATCTGTTGCCCATAGACGTCATTGGGTCCAAAAGCCCCATGATGTTGATGCCTGCTCTTTCAAAGGAAGTGCCAATGACAGGAAAAGGTTGCAGGGGGGCCTTGCACTTCCCCCATGTCTTGCCACTCGCCTGCAGGTAGCACTGGGAGGCAGGTTACCTCTCTGTTCTCACTTACAAAACGCATCTGAGGCTTTCCTCATTTGAGGCAAGTAAAAGTCGGTGACAAGCCTGACAAATGTCTTGTCTTGCCCCAAATGACCTGCCAAGAGAACATCATGAGCCAGCCCCAGTAGGAAGACCCTGTAGCACTGGGGGACCACCAACACACAAGATATACCTGGCTCAGGAGCCTTAGGCTCACTATACAGAAGACCATTCTCCCAGTAAATCAGGTGTTTATTAGAGACGCCAACAGTTGCTTTGGTCTCAGTATTCTGCTGTAGACCCACAAGTGTAGGGCAATCCCTCTGTGACTTGCAGCACTCCTCCCTGGTGGGAATCCCTTCCTGCTGCCAGTTGGACGGCTCATGCAGGTTTCCCAGTTCAGCCACATCCTCCCCTGTAGGATGCAGGCTGCCCCCCCTCACGGGCAGTCTCCACCTGGACCTTGGGAGTTTCAGGAGGAGGTATCCCGCTCCCTTTGCCCTCCCTTTTTTTGCAGGACTCTGGGCCATTCTTCCAGGTTTCAAGTTCTTCTGACCACCCTCTCAGGTTGCCAAGGACCGTGTGGGCAGGCACACCCACTCAGTCAACCCTAACATCTGCAAGTGGGACCTGAGCTCCACCTCCTTCCAGGCGATATGCTCCAGGTCATTGCCAAGCAGACAATCCACAGGCATGGATGGACTCACAGCTACCCTCAAGGAACGTGCCCCATCCAAAGGAAACCAGAGCCACTGGGTAGTGGCTCTCACGGTTGTCAGCAGCAACAACTTGGTAGAACATATTAGGGACTACCTTCTTGGAGGATGCCAGATGTCACCAAAAGGATGTCATACTGGCTTCAATGTCTCTCAGAGCCTCCACTGTCTGCCCATTAATGGTGACCCACTGCCTGTACTTCCTAGCATTTTGTTTGATAAATGAATGAAATTGTTTTGCTAACAATGCCACAGATAAACTCAGTGTATCAAAAATATAGACAAAGCTCCCGATCTCAGTGTCATATGGCTCCCTCTTCCACTCACCACCTACTGCCCACCATGTTTTAAATCACATTTCAAAGCATACCTCCCCTGGTAGAAGATAGCCCATAATAATCCCACCATTTAGCCCAAATCTTAAAGAATTTCTGTGGGGTTCCTCAGACAGTATTTATTGGTTTGATGACTTGGCAAACCAGTCCGTGTCTGCACGCCACAACTTCAACTTTGGTGTTAGACTTTTCCAGGATTGTGATATGTCTTGTTTGGCCACCAGAGCTGTCAACCCCAGCAGAGCTCTATCTCCCCCCAAAGTCAACCATTACCCCCAGCAAGGCCATTTTCGGAGTGAATAGAAGTAATTTATTTAGGATCGCCAAGAGGGAAGTACTAATTTGGGACTGGTAGTGAGCAATCTGTAGACATTGCCAGACCATATGAAAACGTCTGCCATCAGTAACCTGGCAACAGGCACACCTATGATCTGGAAGGATGCCTGCATATCCCAGTTAGTGGGTAGTCATATAGGTTTAGTGGAGGTAGTGTAGCTGGACCAGGTGTAAACATGCAGATATCGCCATTTCCCCAGGGGCCATGCATGCCTTTAGCCACTCGGCTGTCTCCAGTTCCCCAATCCATCCTTCCCACCTCCAATGGAGCAGATCCAGTGTCTCTGGGGCGTTGCATACAAGGGCTCATTATACCTGAGAGATAACCCCACGTCCCAATACCACCATCAGCAATGGTGCCTCCAAGGGCTTAAAGTCTGGGAGCTTCTGTAGGCGAGCACCATAGCACCCCAGGGTATGATGCACCTGTAAATATTTGTGGAACTGGGCGCAGGAGAAAGTAAACTGTTTTTGGAAGTAAGCGAAGGAGGACATGGTGGAGCCACACCATATATCCCACAGTACAGTCATTCCTATTGAGTCCCAGCAGTGGAATTCCTCCAGGCATGTCACCTGCTCCAGATAACGTCCTCTCCAAAGGGGATTCTGCCCAGTCAGGCATCTGTCCCAACCCGTAAAGTGCATTACCCCCCTCCATGCCAAGAAGATCACTCTGGTAAACTCCAGGAGAGCAAAGGGGAGTGGTTGGTCATAGAAAAATACATCACGCCATCAATACTAATGTATTTAAAGCTGAGGCGTTGAACAGGGATGCCCGCCTGCCAGTAACTCAACGCATTATTCCCCTATAAAGGAACATGAAGTGACCGAGGCTTCCTTAAAGAGTCAAAGAAGCCTAAGAACTTGTGGGCCAGAAACCTCCAGATATGCAAGGAAGACAATCTACCATTGACCATGACCTGGGCCATTTATTGGGAATACAGAAGGGCCACTGTTGCCTGAAATCATTAGCCAAACCCCATCCACCACAGCACCACTCCAAGATAGTCCCAGTCAACAGTGTTGAATGTTTTTTTCAAAATTGACCAGCAACAGGACTGCCGCCTCCCTGATCTCACCGACATGAACCAGGGCTACACGTAAACATTGTATACAATGTCTACTGCTGTGCCCTGACATAAAGGCACATCAACAGAAAAAGTGGTAGTAATGGTAATGTAGAAGCACTTCCAACGTGTGCCCAGTAATTGAAATAAAGAACTACTTGTGGTGCTACGTGGTCAATTGCCTTACTACCTCAAGACAAAACAGTATGTATCACAAGAATACGCAACATACATATATCCAATTAAGACCACAGCACTCTAGTATGAGTATATAGAACGTCGATGATAGCTTCCAAATATATAGTCATTTTGCACCAGTCCTTAAAGAAAACAAAGATCTTCTTAGTTTCAAACTTGTGGTTTTTTCACATCAGTCCTTTATATTTCATGCATTCATATACAGCTGTCAGCAATAATCCTTTATGGTCAATTCATTAAATAACAGTCAACACGTGTTTAATCACGAAGTGACTTTTTCAAGGCTGTGAAACTGAATATTGAACATATATTCTTATAGACGAACAGAGTTTAAAATACAAGGACATGACATTGCCCGACAATCAAACATTGGTGAAAGTAAAGGGATGTCTACACCGTGCATAATGGAGAATGTGCCATATACTAAACATATGGAGAAAATTGAGATTTAGACAGAGTTAGTCCAAAACCATAAGTGATAAAAGATACTACTCAAAAGCGTGCAGTAGAGGTGTATAGATACAGAAAACCAGAACCGTAAGATATGAAAAGTCCATTGAAAATGTAGGTCAGTCATGTGTGAGAAAGCTGAAACATAATGACTGCATCATTGAGTTATTATGTTTCCATTGAATATCCAGTACAGAATACACATTTCTCATGGATCTTTTAATCCATAGTGAACCAAAAGAATATTTTGCTTGCCAAAGAGAAATTTAATGTTCCTAAACAAGTACCTGTGCCTGGCGTATAATGTAGACATCAGTCATTGCACATGGTCCAAAAAAGTGTCTTCTCTGTTGTGTCACCAATGGGGACAAGTTTAGTCAGCCAGATGAATGTGGGGGGGGGGTGGCTGAATAAACAGCAGGATTATGACTGGAGCCCAGGAAATGGGTCTCTTGTAGCAGAGCCACGCCAGGTTGGTGGTGGCAAAGGAACGTAAGGACTACAGTATGTTTAATATGGTCCAATAGACCACATAAGTTCCAGGAAATAAGACGGAATTCCATAGTGAAGTTGGTACGGGATTGTGGGATTGACCTGGTGGCACTGCCACAGGCAGAGTGGGGCTGGGGACAAGGCATCAACAGGAGCATGCAACCCAAAGACACAAACAAAAACAACAAACTTACATCCCATGCCAACTATTCTCAGTGCCCCCACCCCACACTTCTACCCCTGAGGCATCTTTCACCCAACAACAAAAACATAACAGGACTTTCGAGGTTTACCACCTCCTATGTAGGATCTGGATTCAAAGGTTGTGTTATGGAATGAGCACCTTGGGTCTAGAGTTGTTACTTGACAGCATTTGGAGCAGTTTTGAGTCACACTGGTTTCACCGGAGGATTCTCATGTGTACTGCCTAGTATTACTAAGCATGTGGGTTCTCTGCACTATTTCTCCATCACCAAGGGACACTAGGGTAACCTTTATGATGTCCCCCACATTATCTGGGACAATTTCCTCTGCAAGCACTACACTAGCCTACCCCTGTGACTGCACACCAATGAGGGACTGTGCCTTCTTGGGACACTTGGCATCCCCCTTTTGGTGTCCTTCCTCTTGACACTCACAACACTTTGGGGGTGTCTTCCCTGCAGACTTACTGCCAGAGAACCATCTTTTTTTCTTTTCAGTAGGGGGATGGGAGTCCTTCCCCGAATAACTATTTTGGGGCACTTTAGAGAACTGCTTACTTTCATTTTTGTCCCCCCTTCTTCTGGTAAGGGCCCAACCCACCATTTTACTGATGCCCCCCAGACACCTTCTTGTGGAACCTGGTGCTGACCCAGTGATCCGCCTTCTTAGCATGCTCCCTGGGGTCAGTTAGCTTACTGTCAACAATGTGTTAGCCCAGATCTGGAAAACAAACACTGAACATGTGCTCCTGTGCAATCACGTTATACAGCCTTTGATCATCTTTAACTTCACTGCCCTTCACCCAACCATCCAATGCCTTGTAAAAGGAATCTATACAATCCTCTGTTGGGATAGCTTCTGACTGTCCCTGAATTTCTGCCTGCACTTCTCTGGGGTTAAACCAAACTTTCTGATCAGGACTTCCTTCATGGAGGGGATACCTCATCCTGCCACCCACACCTAGGGTCAGGAGGGTGTCCTTCACCTCAGTAGGGATATGCTTCCACAGACTAGCCTCCCAATCTCCCTCAGGGATCTTGTGCATTTGTAGGGCAATCTCATACGCCTCAAACCATCTATCTATGTCATCTTCCAGAACAAAGTCAGACACCAACTCTTTGGAATGTGGACCCTTTTGTCAGTGAGCAATGAGGAATTGCTGCCACCAGTGGACCCTATTTGCTTAACTTTTATGCCCAGCTCCTTTAGACTCCTCGCATGAGCCAAATGCTCCAAAGTGATTCTCTGCTCCATGGCCAGTTTTTCCAGGCTAAGGCTCTCTCAGCCTCTTCCTTAGCCATTTTATTCTATTCCAAAGCTTTTTCTTCTCCAACTTGATCTTAGCCAGCTCCAATCATAATTTTCTTTCTTCCTTCCTGTCCTACAGTCTCTCTGGGGACAGGCCTCTGGGTGATACAATGATCTCTGCCTGGGTGAGAACCACTACTCCTAGCAGGATGTTGGCCTCCTGCCCCTCAGGCAGTCCCAGACTCTCCAGTGAGTCCTGGTCCAACTCCTCATCAACATTCAGGTCCTCACCCTCCCCTGGTACTAGGTACTAAATCACAAGCTTCTGTCCAGACCCTCAGTGTCTTCTGTGGTTCTACCTTCCTGATGACGCCTTTTGTGGGAAGCTCAATCCCCTTGCAGAAATCCTTTAGTTGGGCCACAGTATAACTCTCAAGTTTGGCTAGCTCAAAATCCATTTTTGCAGGTGAACCTGTAGAAATTCCAGGTAAAGACATGATTTTAGGAAAAAATTAACAATACCAATCAGTGAGAACAGAAAAATTAAAAATGCCACCCAAGGAGAACTGACTCAAATTGGTTGTAGGTATGGATATTAGTGTACACCAATCGCTGTATGGCACTGAACAAACACAAATTTAACCTCACCGCTGATCACCAATGTTAGAACCTGGGTTTCTGTTTTTCAGAGGTATACACCCTGTGTAAGCAGGAACCATAGTCCTAGTCAGGGTAAGTCAGATACACACCATAAATTAACCTGTGCTCCTCCTCTGGTAGCTTGGCACAGAGCAGGCAGGCTTAATTTGGGAAGCAATGTGAAAAGTAGCTGTGCAACACTTCAAACAGTGATACAGTGAAAAAGTTACACAAGAAGATACCTTGGTAGGTTAGAAGAATAGAGCTTTATTTAATGAACAAAACAACAAAAATCCAATAAGTAGATGTCGGGATCTGAATTTTTTAAGAATAAACATTTGCAGTGCTTAGAAGCGTAAAGTGTCAACAGGGGCTTCCTGGTCATGCTAGACAGGGTAAAATCTGAAAAGTTAGGCCAACAGTGATGGAGCGCGGGTCGGATACAGGGACAAACCTGGGCCAGCTGAAAACAGTACTAGAATCACATCGACGTGGAGAACCAGATAGGAGTAGCAAAAGGGACAATGCTTTAACCACGATCCCACAGATTTAGGTGATGCATCGGCTCTGAGCCGCACAGTCAGAGAGGGGTTGGGAATGGAGGCCATGTGTCACGCAGTCGGCAATGTTGTACTCCCGATCCTCACAGCAGCAGCGATGTTCCTGCATTGGCTGCAATGCGGTGTCCTTGATCCTTTCCGCAGCAGTGATGCATTGGCGTTGATAGGGATGTGCCGGTTCCAATTAGTGGAACAGCATTGATGCACAGATTCTGGCAGTTGCAGCATTTTATACTCGCTTCCCAGGGCACACAACAGGATTTGGCACCACATGGCAGGGCAAGACTTAAAACAAGCAGAGTCTAGGTGCTGTTGCAGGATGAAGAGAAGTCCTTGATGTTCCTAAGATTTCAGAAGAACATAAGGTTAGCCATAAAGTCCTTGAAGTCACTTCAGTTCTGGCCTGGAGAGATTCAGGTCCAGTCCTTCTCAGTACCAGGCAAAGAGGGCAGCAGGGATCAGGTCAGCACATCAGAGCAGGAGTCCAGCAGAATCCAGGAGAATAAGGGGGTCATTCCAACCCTGGCGGTCGGTGTTAAAGCGGCGGCCAACCCGCCAACAGGCAGGCGGTCAATAAAATGGAATTCTGACCCTGGCGGGAACCGCCAACACAGCCCGCCACTTTAACACTCCGACCGCCACGGCGGAACAGACAAACAGCGCGTCGGTCACCGCCAACAGGCAGGCGGCAGACAATGTACCGCCCACCCTATCACAACTCACCAATCCGCCACCTTTTCCGGGGCGGGAGCCCCGCCGATAAAAACACGGCGGAAACAGACTACGAACGGGAAAACGCTCACCTCTATACACTCCACGAGGAAGGAGGACAGCATGGAACCCGAATTAAACATCCTACCAGCTCATCTACCACGAGTACGAACTCCGGCGCAGAAGACAACGGTGAGTACTGCACCTACGACACAGGGGAGGGGGGAGGACGAAAGGTTACGGGCACACACATACCCCCCCCCCAACTATCAACACACCAATGCAGAGCAACAACTGAGTGACGCCCCCCAACCCCCCTGAAAAATGCAAAGACATAATAAAAATGTTAATTTAAATTTATGTATAAATTAGGTTCATGGAAGTCATGGAAAATTATCGATATGAAATATAAAAGCAAAAATAATGAACAGTGCGAAAGCTATGTACATAGTCAATAAGTCCTGCTCAGTTGCCAAATATCCACAGTCCGTGGGCCAATGTCCAGCAAACACATGGGCAAAGCCCACACAGGAGACCTGATTCCGTTGGAGAGAACACTGCTGGGGCATCAGATGATAAAACAACAGGCACCTCAGGGGGAAGGGAAGAGGGGGCACCTCAGCCACATGAGTCCACAACGCCAGAACCACGAAGGGGCCACCATGCCCACTGTGCCATCCTGGGGAGTGCAAATCCACAGTCTCTCAAGTCTCTACAGTGGGTGGGTTGCCCACTGTTCAATCCTGGGGACTGCAAAGCCACAGTCTCTCAAGTCTCTACAGTGGGTGGCTTGCCCACTGTTCAATCCTGGGGAGTGCAAAGCCACAGTCTCTCAAGTCTCTACAGTGGGTGGGTTGCCCACTGTGCCATCCTGGGGAGTGCAAAGCCACAGTCCATCGGATGGATACCCGACTCCATTGGTATTGGAGGAGGCAGGGTGCCCAGAGTGCAGCGTGAACACCAGCGCGACACAGAACCGGCACTGTCAATGAGCCAGCGGAGCTTGACAGGAAGGGCCCAGCGGAGCGGTGCTTGAGATGAAGGGCCCAGCGGAGCAGTTCAGAGACGGCGGTGCCCAGCGGAGCGGTGCTTGAGATGAAGGGCCCAGCAGAGCGGTGCTTGACAGGAAGGGCCCAGCGGTGCGGTGCTTTAGACGGCGGGGCCCAGCGGAGCGGTGCTTGACAGGAAGGGCCCAGCGGAGCGGTGCTTGAGACGGCGGGGCCCAGCGGAGCGGTGCTTGACAGGAAGGGCCCAGCGGAGCGGTGCTTGAGACGGCGGGGCCCAGCGGAGCGGTGCTTGACAGGAAGGGCCCAGCGGAGCGGTGCTTGAGACGGCGGGGCCCAGCGGAGCGGTGCTTGACAGGAAGGGCCCAGCGGAGCGGTGCTTGAGATGAAGGGCCCAGCGGAGCGGTGCTTGAGATGAAGGGCCCAGCGGAGCAGTTCAGAGACGGCGGTGCCCAGCGGAGCGGTGCTTGACAGGAAGGGCCCAGCGGAGCGGTGCTAGAGACGGCGGGGCCCAGCGGAGCGGTGCTTGACAGGAAGGGCCCAGCGGAGCGGTGCTTGAGACGGCGGGGCCCAGCGGAGCGGTGCCTTTCTTCACGGCTGGGCCCTGTTCAGCGGTGCCTTTCTGCACGGCGGGGCCCTGTTCAGCGGTGCCTTTCTGCACGGCGGGGCCCTGTTCAGCGGTGCCTTTCTTCATGGCAGGGCTCTGTTCAGCGGTGCCTTTCTTCACGGCGAGGCCCTGTTCAGCGGTGCCTTTCTGCACGGCGGGGCCCTGTTCAGCGGTGCCTTTCTGCACGGCGGGGCCCTGTTCAGCGGTGCCTTTCTGCACGGCGGGGCCCTGTTCAGCGGTGCCTTTCTGCACGGCGGGGCCCTGTTCAGCGGTGCCTTTCTTCACGGCGGGGCCCTGTTCAGCGGTGCCTTTCTTCACGGCGGGGCCCTGTTCAGCGGTGCCTTTCTGCACGGCGGGGCCCTGTTCAGCGGTGCCTGTCTTGTCTTTCAAGGGAGCCAGACCTGGCCAGGACTCCCTGCTTAGTCGCCCTCCGACCGTGCAGTTGCTGGACCCTCCTGTGACGGAGTCCTGGGCCCGTGGGTGTCCTCCGTCACACCCGGGATGGGGCTTGTGGGGCCCTCCTGGTCCGCGCCCCTGCTGGCTGACTTCTCCGCCCTGCTGCCCTTGCCCTCCTTCGATGAGGCTCTCTGGCCCTTGCCTCCCCTTGATGTTGTGGCAGGTGATGGCCCACGACTTTGCTCCTTGGTGGCAGCCGTGTCAGCCTTCTCGCGGCGGCCCATGGCTTTTCGGGTTCTCTTTCCAGGGGGTGGGCTGGCTGTCCCCTTGCTGCTGGACGATGTATCTGTACTGGGAAAAGGTGGACTCCAAAACCCGTGCACAATGGTCAGACTTGATGCAGGGCTGGTGGTGGCTGAGGTGCTCTTCGGACTCTTACCAGATGGAGGGGGTGGGTCAGGTGTTGCAAAGAGGTTAACTTTGGAGAGGAAAAGTTTTTTAGGAGCAATGGGAAGGGTAGGTGCAGTGGGAATGGGAGTGGAGGAAGAGGATGTGGTTGTAGGAGAGTCAGGTGTGCTGTCTTTGGGTGCAGGTGCTTGTGACGTAGGCTGTCGTGAGGTGGTTGGCTGTTGGGTGGGTGGCTGCCTGCGTTTGTGTGGTTTGGAAGAGGGGGTGACAGACACAGTGGGAGAGGACACAGGGGACGTGTAAATGGCAGTGGGGGTGGTGACTGCACGTGTGCGGACTGTACTGGAGGGTGTGCTGGTGATGGAAGTACTGGCTGATGGTGGTGTGCATGCAGGTGTGAGTGGAGACGTCACAGGGAGGGAGGAGGGAGACGAGGAGGAGGGGGACACAGAGGTGGTAGTGACTGTTGCCATGTCTGCATCTGGATGTTGCTTGGGTGAATGCTTGTGGGATCTGTGGTGCTTATGTCTGGATGAGCTGGCCTTGGGTGTTGAGGTGTGTGCAGGCTGGTCAGATGGTGTGGATGGGATAGGCTGAGGAACAGGAGACTGGGAGAGGGTGGAGGCAGTTAGAAGAGGGAGGCTGGAAACAGGGACAATGGCTGCCGTCAGTGCTGAGGCCAGAGCATTGAACGATCGTTGATGGGCAGCCTGACCCGAATGAATGCCCTCCAGGTATGCATTGCTCCGATGCACCTCCCTTTCTACACCCTGGATGGCATTCAAAAGGGTAGACTGCCCAACAATGATGGTCTGTAGGAGGTCAATGACCTCCTCACTGAGGGCAGCAGGGGTAACTGGGGCAGGGCCTGAGGTGCCTGGGGCGAAGGAGATGCCCGCCTTCTTGGGCGAGTGGGCACGGAGCGAAGGGTGAGGGGCTGCTGGGAGGGCGGAGCTGGTGCGCTGGGTGGCGGCTGTACCTGTTGAGGCGGGGGGCACGGATGTTGCCGCCACCGCTAGGGAGCTCCCTTCCGAGGACGTGTCGCTGTCGCTGACGTCTCCACGGGTCCCCGTTGTGGAGCTCCCCTCGCCCTCCGTATCACTGGTGACCTCGGTGTCTGTAGCATGGCCCACCGGGGCCATGTGAGTTGCAGCTCCCTCGTGCTCCGATGCCAATTCTCCTCCGCCTGATGATGCTAATGCACACATGCACAAGAAGATAAAGAAAAAGGGTGGGGGGAGAAATAAAGACAGGTTGAGTGCATGCATTGCCAACACCGTTGTCGGAGAGGACAGACACAGGAGCCTCCTGCACTATGCCGCGCAATCGGGGTACACTACTCAGTACTTGTGACTAGGCCTACAGGTCTATGGACAACAAATGCACACATGGATGATGCTGGACCATGGATTGCTGTACTTGGCACCCTACAGAGGTGGGGGGCGGGGGCACAGGGCCATGCCTAAAGGAGGGGATAACACTACAGAAAGCGCCCTGGCCTAATGTCACCCACAGCCCTCCTCCCCCACCCAGACACCTCCACTGCGCGCTAATATAGCAGAACGTGCTGATACTCACCCCCTTGTGTCTGCTGTGATGTCCTCACGCGCCCATCCAAATCGGGGTAGGCCACCGCCAGGATCCGGGACATCACAGGGGTCAAGGTACGACTGGCACCCCTCCTACGTTGGGAGGCCATCCCCAGCAGTGACTCAGCGGTCTTCCTGGTCCCGCGGCGGATGTCCTCCCACCTCTTTCGGCAGTGGGTGCCCCGTCTGTTGTGGACCCCCAGGGCCCGGACTTCCTTGGCGATGGCACGCCAAATGTCGACTTTCTGATGGGCGCTGACCTATTTGACATGTACAGGGTGGGAAAGGAAATATCATCATATTTCTGCATGTTAGATGTGATTGGCCCCCCCTCCCCAACCTTGCCATGTGGCACATGCTCTCATCTGTCGTGCCTTGCATTCCTCATTCGCTCCCCTCCCAACCATCTTACATCCACCATACTCAACCCAGGCATAGCCCATTCAACGTGCACCCAGTGTACTTACCTGTTGGTCTGGAGGACCGTAGAGCAGCGCATACTGGGGGAGGACCCCATCCACAAGTTTCTCCAACTCTTCTGAAGTGAAGGCAGGGGCCCTTTCCCCAGTCGCAGCAGCCATTGTATCTTCCAGACCGAGGTCACAGCAGCACTTGCAGTATAGGTCCTCTCCTGTGGATGATCAGGTCTCGAGTGATTAAGCAGATAGAAAATGGCGGTCATGCCCGCGGCGGTGCGTGCCGCGGCGGTGCGTACCGTGACCGCCGGCGCACATTGTCATTGGCTAATGAAACCCATAGGGTTCAATGTTAACCAATGCGCCTTCGCACTGCGGTCTTCGGCCGCCTACCGCCACGGTGTGCCACGCCAGCGCATTGACCTCACATCCCACTGTCACACTTCTCAGGTCAGGCAGCCGCCATTTTAAGGGCCCACATGGCTTAATTTCTACTGCGTCACACAGGCCTAGGCCTTGCATTGCCACTAATACAAGCCATTCAATGCATTGCGATTCAATTACTGTGCAAGCTGTGTGAACGAACCTGTGGGTTGCTTGACTCTGTACTCCATGTTGTCCTTCCTAGGCACCGTCCGCTGGGACTTGCGAGGAGAAGGATGAATCCTCCCGTGTACCGACCGCTGGTGGACCTGTCGACAATGGAAGAACGACATATTATACTTCGATACCGACTTGACCGAGCCACTATACATGAACTGAGTGCCCAGCTGGAGCCAGACCTACCTCTGGTGCAGGTTCTGTCAGTACTCCATTTTTTGGCAAGTGGGTCTTTTCAGACAACAGTGGCCATGTCATCAGGGATGTCTCAGCCTATGTTTTCTAAGGTTTTGTCCCGAGTGTTGTCTGCCCTGATGAAATACATGCAGAGCTACATTGTTTTCCCTGAGGATTATGATTTGGCCACAGTGAAGGGTGATTTCTATGCCCTTGGACATATCCCCAACATCATTGGTGCCATTGGTGGAACTCATGTGGCTTTGATCCCCCCAAAAGACAATGAGCAGGTGTACAGGAATCGAAAAAATTACCATTCGATGAATGTCCAGGTGGTCTGTTTGGCTGACCAGTACATCTCCTATGTAAATGCCAAGTTCCCTGGGTCAGTGCATGACGTGTATGTTATGCGAAATAGCAGCATACCTTATGTGATGGAACAGCTACAGAGACAGTGTGTGTGGCTAATTGGTGACTCTGGTTACCCCAACCTGCCTTGGCTATTGACCCCAGTGAGGAATCCCCGGACCAGGGCAGAGGAACGGTACAATGAGGCCCATGGGCGAACTAGGAGGATTATAGAAAGGACCTTCGGGGTCCTGAAGGCCAGGTTTAGGTGCCTGCATATGACAGGTGGATCCCTAATGTACTCACCAAAGAAGGTGTGCCAGATCATCGTGGCCTGCTGTATGCTTCACAATCTTGCATTGCGACGCCAGGTGCCTTTCCTGCAGGAGGATGGTCCAGATGGTGGTGTTGTAGTAGCTGTGGATCCTGTGGAGAGTGAAGAGGAGGAAGACGACGGGGACGACACGGACAACAGGGACACAGTTATACAACAGTATTTTCAGTAGCACACAGGTAAGAATCACCCACGCCATTTTACATTTACTTCTGGCCTCCTGCACCTCTACTTTCTGTGTTTCCGCCCAGTTCCTTTTAACTGATTTGTGATTTTCCCTTCCCCTTTCAGAGCTGTATGACCCACTGCGTGACTTCTGCTTTGTTTGCCCATGGACTTAAGCGTATTGACATTGGTATGTTGTCATCACAATGTAACTGAACATTATTGCACCGTTATGTGTAATACATTTGTTAAGAATACAAGCAGACTCCTGATTTTTTAAGTGCAATAAGTGATTTATTTCAAGTGCTACATATAGGTACATGATAGTAAAACGGTGATGGGTGGGGGTGGAGTAATGTCCATGGCAGAGTCCAGTTCTCAGTCTCACAGGTGCATTGTCCATATGCCTGTGGAAGGATGGAGCAGGGGCTGTTTAAGGTTGGACAGGGTGACAATGTGGGACAGTGGGATGACATCAGGGGGTATCTTATGCTGGCGGGGGTCTTGCAATCCTACTCTGTCTTCTTGTGTGATCTCAGGTTCCGCTTGCGGGGTGGTTGTTCTTCAGCAGGAGGTGGGGTTCTGGTGGCCTGTCGTTGTGTGGGGGCCTCCTGTCCACTAGCGCTGGCGGAGGTGGTAGGCTGTTCCTGGTCCTGGCTAGTGACAGGGGCCCTTTGTGGTGCCACATGGTCCCGCAATGTGGTGACTATCTGGTTGAGGGCCAGGACGATGGTCCCCATTGCGGAACCGATGTTCCTGAGTTCGTCTCTGAACCCCATGTACCGTTCCTCCTGCTGTGCCTGGATCTCCTGGAACCTGGCCAGTACCGTCGCCATCGTCTCCTGGGAGTGGTGGTATGCTCCCATGATGGTGGTGAGGGCCTCTTGGAGAGTGGGTTCCCTGGGCCTGTCCCCCCCCTGTCGCACAGCAGCCCTCCCAGTTCCCCTGTTTCCCCGGGCCTCTGTCCCCTGGACGGTGTGCCCACTACCACTGCCCCCAGGTCCCTGTTGTTGTTGGGGTGGTGGGTAAACCTGGGTGCCCTGTAGTGGCGGACACACCGCTGATTGACGCGTCCTGGAGACAGAGGCATGGGCCCGCTGGGTGGGAGCTGTGCTGGTATTCCCAGAGGGGGTTAGGTCTGCTGTGGCCTGTGGCTGTGTGTGGGGAACCGACTGTCCAGAGGTCCCCGATGTTCCGGGCTGGTCATCAGGTTCTAGGTTGACAGAGCTACTGTCATCACTGGGGGCCTGTTCTGGGGGTGGGATGGACAAATCTGGACCATCCTGGCCGGTGTGTTGGCGTTCGGGCCCTGCAGGGGTAAAAGAGTATGGTTATTGCTTCTGTGTGTGCCATGGCGTGCGATTTGTGGGTGCCCTTGTCCCCCAGTGCTGGCAGTCCCTTGTGGGAGGAGTTGTGAGGGTGGTTTGTGGGGGGGGATGGATATGTGCAGTGGTCATGCTTAGGTGATGGGTGTCCATGGTTTGTGTTGGCATTCAGGGATTGGTGTTGGTTTGGGTGGGTTGTGCTGGTGAGACATTGGCAGGGAGGATGTGTGCTGTGGGTTTGGGGGTGAGGGTGGGGGTGTGGGTTGGCATGCTGGTGGTTGGGGGGGTGAAGTAGTTGAGATTAGACTTACCAGAGTCCATTCCTCCGTCTACTCCAGCGAGGCGCTCAGGATGCAGGATGTTCAAGACCTCTTGCTCCCATGCTGTGAATTCGGGTGGAGTGGGTGGGGGTCCGCCGCCAGTCTTCTGCACAGCGATGTTGTGTCTTGACACCATCGACCGCACCTTCCCCCGTAGGTCGTTCCAGCGCTTTCGGATGTCTTCCCTATTTCTGGGATGCTGTCCCACAGCGTTGACCCTGTCGACGATCTTTTGCCATAGCTCCGCCTTCCTGGCTATTGTGGTGTGGTGCACCTGTGTGCCGAAGAGCTGGGGCTCTACCCTAATTATTTCCTCCACCATGACCCTGAGTTCTTGGTCCGAGAACCTGGGGAGTCTTTGGGGTGCCATGGGGTGGTGTGGATGAGGTGTGGGGTGGTGTTTGAGGTGATGTGAGTGGTGGTGTGTGGTGTTTTGTGCGTAGATGTGGTGTGGGTGATGATGTTGGGTTCCTGTGTGTTTTGTGGTTTGCGTTCCCTGTGCTCTCTCTCTGTGTATTGCGCCTTGTCTCTGATTTTCGATTTGTGGGGGTTTGTGGGTGATGTGGGTGTGTTTTTTATATTGTGATGGGTGTGTGGGAGTGGTGTGTATATGTGTCTCAGGTGTGTGTGTTTCAAATTGTCCAATGTGGTTGTGTTTTGTAAGGGTGTGTGTATTTTGACCGCGGCGGTGTGTACCGCCAATGGAATACCGCGGTTGAAAGACCGCCGCGTGGATTCGTGGGTCGTAATGGCATGGGCGTGTTTGTGTTGCCGTGACGGTGGAGGTTTGGTCATCTCCAGTTTATCGCTGACCGCTGATGAGGCGGCCTTCCGTGGATGTCGGGTTTTTGGCGGTTTGGCAGTTGTGGGTCAGAATGACCGTGGCGGTTTACCGCGCCGCGGCGGTATAATGGCGGTCTTCTGACCGGCGGTAAGAGCCTTTTACCGCCGAGGTCAGAATGACCCCCTAAGTCTTTTCAACAGAACACAGCTCCTTAGGTGTGCTGAGTTGGTAGATTCAGAAGTCCAGCACTTATACCCAGTGGTGCCTGTGAAGTGGCAGAAACTTCAAAGACAGGCCTTTGAAGTGCACAGAATCCCTGCATTTCCTGTCTTGGTTCCAGACTCACTACAAGGGGGGATGCAATCCTTTGTGTGGAGACATGCATATTGCACTCAGGTGTAAGTGTTAGCTTCTCCCTCCCATCCTGCCCAGGATGGCCCATCTGGATTTTAATGTCTCATCAGTCACATCTAAGCTCCCTTTGTGTGTGGCCATCTGGAGGAAATGCACAAGTCAAGCTTTCACCCCACCACAGACATGTATTGATGAAAGGCAGAAGGCACCAGATGGTTAAAGTAATAAAAAAAACAATTTTCCAAAAGTGGCATTTTCAGATTTACAGTTTAAAATCTGACTTCACCATAAATTGTGATTTTAAATTGTGATCCCAGACACACCAATCTTGGGTGGGGGGCTATCTCTTCTCATTTGATTACACATATAAAATGTAACAAGGTCATTCCCAATGTTATCCTATGATCACTCCTTGCAGTAGTGAAAAACTTTACTACTAGGACATGAATAACTTAAAAGAACATGCCCTACTATTTAAAAACAATGCACCCACCCTCAGACTATCTATGGCCTCCTTTAGATGTATTAAAAAGGAAGGTGTGGGCCAGGTAAAAGGGTAAACTTGCCTGGTCGACATGGCAGTTTTAAACTGCACATACAGGCTCTGCAGTGGTAGCCCTGAGTCATGTTTGAAGGGCTACGGAAGTGGGTGACACAATCAATGCTCCAAACTCACTAGTAGCATTTTTTACAGGCCCTGGACACAGGTAGTGCACTTTACTGGAGACTTACAAGTAAATTAAATATGCTAATTGTGGATAAGCCAATGTTACCATGTTTAAAGCAGAGAGCACATGCATTTTAGCACTGGTTGGCATTGGGTAAATAAAGAGCCCAGAGTCCTAAACTCAGCAAAAACAAGGTCAGCAAAACGAGAGGTCTGAAGGCAAAAACATTGGGGGAATCCATGCCAAGGATGCCAGGTCTAACATCGTGCATTATAAATAGGAATTAGAATAACATAACATGGTGGAATATATCACTTTCCAAGGTACATCAGATTCTTCAGCAACGGTTGGGCGTATCCAGGAGAAATGTTTTGTTGTCACTTGTACTATGTACAATCATGCAGAAGTGATGAATTCAGCATGGGTAGTCCCAGAAACAATTATACTATCACTGCCAACCTGTCTCATGAACAGAGACTGCAATGCTTCCACAGTATTACATTTTCTAGTCTGATGCCCTGTAACGTCACCCACTTCAAAACCCACATGGTAGCCAGATATTACATTTGAAAAACTGGAACCTTCCACAATTATAGAAGTAGTAGTCTCTCTCTTCCTTAGCCTTGTAGGCTGTGAGTGCTTGTCCTTGGCTTGAACCATGGCCCCACCACTTCTGAAAGGAAGTGAGTTGTTAACTAGAAGGGAGGCTCCATTTCCCTGCTTACTGTGTTTGAGTACTTTAGCTCCAATTTTTCCATGCATGTATGGTACAATCAGAAATGTAGTACACATCTCAATGCACAGCACTTTCCACTGTCCTCCTGCATGGTGCCATTCCTTGGTTCTTGTTAATCTGTTGCTCTAAGGCCCAGAATTACATAGAAGCCACTGAATGCAGGGCAGCAAATAAAGTTGCTGTGCTGCATTGCAGGAACGAGAGATAGCAGGAAAGCAGCATATTTACTATGATGTGCCGCTGTTCTGGTCTCTGTTTGTGCTTGCATACTTTGGTAGCCATACACCAATGCTTACACCCTTCCAGTACAAAAACTGTGCTTTAAGACTTTTTCTACATTGTATGTGTGACGTACAATACAGCTGTCAGCGCTTTACACCAATTGTTTTAAAAGACAGTGGACTGATTTGCAGGAGTTGGGCTGTGTGAGTCCCAAAGGACAATGTCTCAGTGCAAAGAAAGTAAACCCATGCAGGACACACAGGACAATATTTAAAGTCAATACCATGTTTATTAAATAAAATCCAAATTAAGAAACATTACTGAAAGAATAGGTGGTTGGTTAGTCAGTTTAAATCAGCACCCTAGCCCATAAATCAAGAGAAAAGTCCAAGTATAGAGTCAAATACTAAACGTTCATAGAGTCTACTGAGTATAAAATGCAAGAAAGGTCTGTAAAATATGTAAGTACAAAGTCAGCAAGGGGTTTGATATGAAGTCTGCCTCTGGAAAATAAACAAAAAGTTCTGGCACACATCCTTGAAAGAGTACTGTTTATAGGTTTTAAAACAGTGATAAACGTGTTCATCACATGGCATGTAATGACGTAAAAATGACAACAATCAAACACATGATACATTATCCGAAACACAGATAAAATACCTCCATAATGCATACTTACTTCTTACTTATACCTATTACCCCTCCTGGGTTATAGGCTTTCCAGCCATCTCTGCATGGTCTTTTCTTTCAATCTGACTTCAGGTATAGCTCATCTCCTTGCAGTCAGCCTTGAGGCCTCAGCATCTGGTATTTCTTGGCCTTCCTCTTTTCCTTCTTCCTTGAGGGTTCCAGGACAGGGCTTGCCTGGTGGTGTTTGATGCAGGCTTGCAGAGGATGTAACTTATCCTGTCCCAGTGTCTTTTCATGGGCAGGGAGTTGGAAAGTCTGCTGTCATGGGTTGTTGTCGCTGATGGTGTTTCACCAGTAGATTTGGAGGATTTTCCTCAGACAGATGTTGATGAAGGTCTAGACTTGTTGGTAGTGGCTACTCTTGTCCTCCAAGTGTCTGATCCATACAGAAGGGTCGATTTTATGTTGGTGTTAAAAAGCCCAATCTTGGTTTGCTGTGTTATGTCCTTGGAGTCTGGATCTTCTTTAGCTCAATGAAGGCAGCCCTTGCTTTGCCGATTCTTACCTTGACATCAGCGTCTGTGCCACCCTGCTTGTCTATGACACTGCACAGATAGAGGAAGGCCTCAATCTCATCCAGTGCATCCCCTGCAAGAGTGACTACAGGTGTGTTGGCCATGTTAGCCTTCAGGATCTTTTTACCCTGTGGATGTTGAGGCCAAGTTGTGCTGATGTGACAAGCCACATTGCAGTCTTCTTTTGCATCTACTGATGGATATATTCCAGATAGTCAAGCTGTGTTCAAGGGTGTCTACTTGATCCCACTTCTTCTCCCTGCTGTGGATGTCTTCATGATTCAGTCTATGACGAGTAGGAAAAGAAAAAACAAGAGCCAACAAGCCTAGTGGACTCCAGTCCTCAGTTGGAAAGCTTCCGTTAGATGTCCCACATGGACTATCTTGCAGGGCATTCCCTTGTGTGAGTTCCTGATGCTTTCTATGCATTTATCTGGCACACCGTATTGGTGGAGGAGTTATCAAAGGGTCTGTCTGTCTATTGCATTTACATAGTCAATGAAGTTGACATAGAGGGCAGAGTTTCATTCTATTGACTGTTCAATGAGAATGCGCAGTGTTTCAATCTGGTCTTTGCAGGATCTTTCTTTGTGGAAGCTAGCTTGCTGGTCTCACAACTGAGTGTCCTCTTGTTCTTTCATTTTGTTCAGGATAACTCTGTTGAACACTTTGCCTGGGACTGATTATCCTTTGTAGTTTGTGCAGTTACTCAGGTCACCTTTCTTGTGGATCTTGATGAGATAACCCTCCTTCTAGTCTGATGACACCCTTTCCTCTTCCCAGATCCTTCCAAACATGTGGTAGTTTGTCTACTGATGTTTCAATATCTGCCTTTTTGTGCCTCTGCAGAAATATCGCCAGGTCCAGCTGCCTTCCCATTTCTCAGATGGTTGATGGCTTGCCATATTTCATCCTTGGTTGGTCTTCTTAAGTCATTTAGCAAGTCCTTATCAGCTGTCTGTATGACTGGAGGAAACTGTGGCACTGACTGGCTGAGAAGTTCTTCAAAGTGCTCCACCCATCTTTATTGTGGGTCTTCATGACCCATGAATATCTTTCTAGATTTGTCTTTAGCAGGTTGTTCTGGCATGCTGTAACTGCCAGAGGGTTTCCTCATTATGTTGTAGAGTTCTTTCAGGTTTCCTTGGCTTGCTGCTTCCTGGGCTTCTGTGGCAATACCAATCTGCTCTTTAGCTTTTCTTTGCTTCCTTGTTGGTTTTGGTGTACTCGCCCTGAGCTTTCACTTTCTTTGCTCTTGTTCGGCTACTTACACTGATGCTTTATTCTCCTTTGTCTCTTGCATTTTGTAGAGAGTGTCAGTAGCAATCCATTATTTATTCTGATGTTTCTTGCGACCCAGTACCTCCTAGCAAGTTGATGTCACTGTTTTGTTGATCATTCTTTAGTTCCAGTAGGTCATGAAACTTCTTGATGACGGTGACTGGGTATTCACTCTGGTTTTGAGTGTCTTTGAGGAGGTGGTGTTATATTGCTTGTGGCGGTTTGTTGGTTCCAACCATGCTTTTTTCAGTTTAAGCTTCAGCCTGGCCATGACAAGGTGATTGTGTGACTTCATGTCCCCTCCTCTCATCGCTTTTGCATCATGCAGGGATCTCTGGAACTTCTTGGCGATGCAGAATTGGTTGATCTAATTCTCTGCTGAATAGTCTGGTGACACCCACATTGCCTTACTTTATTTTGTGTAGGAATACAGTGCTGCCTATCACCACACTGTTCAGGGTGCAGAGATCTGCAAGCCTTTCTTCATTCTCATTCATATCGCCAAGGCCACGGTTTCCCATGACTTCTTCGTACCCAGTGCTGTCACTTACAATCTTAGCATTGAGGCCCGTCATTAGTATGGATTATGAGTTCCCAACCGCCAGCCTGTCCATGGCAGTAAACACCGCCATGGAAAGGCTGGCGGTAAGGGGGATTCGGGATGCCCCTGGGGGCCCCTGCACTGTCCATACACTTGCCATTGGCCGTGCAGGGGCCCCCAGGCACAGCCCCATCGCGCATTTCACTGCCCGAATTTTGGGCAGTGAAATGCGCGACGGGTGCTGCTGCACATCAACATTGCCGCCGGGTCTATTATGAGCCGGCTTCAATGTTGATGTGACTTTTCCGCTGGGCCAGCGGAAATGTCAAAATAGGGTGCCACACATACTGCCAGCACTGACGGTATTGTGGTGCCCGCGGCTTCGGCGATCTTTTTTTAAGACCGCC
This sequence comes from Pleurodeles waltl, assembly GCF_031143425.1. Taxonomy (NCBI): domain Eukaryota; kingdom Metazoa; phylum Chordata; class Amphibia; order Caudata; family Salamandridae; genus Pleurodeles; species Pleurodeles waltl. Next base: position 179,677,742 of record NC_090437.1, read on the forward strand.
AAAGTCGTAATGAGGGCCTTAATGTGTTTCCAATATATTATTAACTAGCATGCTATTACCAGGGGCAAATACTGTATACACCTTTGCTGGACCTTTATTAGACTGCCCACATCACCTTCTTTTTCAAGTAAAACATTCAAAGCCTTAGGATTTTGGATAACCATCCCACGAATGGCAATTTTCACTTCATTAATCTTAGTTAATGGACCTGCAGTATTAGTAGATAATCGACTAACTAATGCAGTTAACTTTCTAATCTTCTCATCATTCAAAGCCAAATCGATAGGAAGAATCATCATACCTAATGTATCCAAAAGCACTTGACCAAGCCCACATTTCACTATTTTAAGACTCAATTCATTCTTCTAATTTATCCCACTCACATGATACACTCTTTGAAAGGCTAATGCTAAATAAAAGGAACTCACCCAGTTACTTGAAATTTTAAAATAAGCTGTTTACCACAGACACTATACATGGCTCTAAAAATAGGATCTTCACCCAACATAAAATCTCTGCTAACTAAATAGTTATGACTACAAACACTCTATATCTGAAGATTCCCATTCATCATGTTTTTCACATATCATGCAAATAACTTGGGGCCAGATGAAGGAAGCCTTTTGCGCCTCGCAAACGACGAAAAACGCAGTTTGCGAGGCGCAAAAGGCCTTACGCGATGCAGAATCACATTTTGCGAGTCGGTACCGACTCGCAAAATGTGATTCCGACTCGCAAATAGGAAGGGGTGTTCCCTTCCTATTTGCGACCGCATCGCGATGTAGAGTTGCTTTGTGACCGCGAAAGCGGTCGCAAACCAACTCGCAGTTACTATCCACTTGAAGTAGATGGTAACTCATTCGCAAAAGGGAAGGGGTCCCAATGCGACCCCTTCCCCTTTGTGAATGCCCACAAAAATATTTTTTCAGAGTAGGCAGTGGTCCAATGGACCACTGCCTACTCTGAAAAAACCGAAACCAAATGGTTTTGGAATTTTTTCTTTTTGCAGCTCGTTTTCCTTTAAGGAAAACGGGCTGCAAAGAGAAAAAAAAATACTGCTTTATTAAAAAAGCAGTCACGGACATGTTGGTCTGCTGTCTCCAGCAGGCCACCATCCCCGTTAGTGCCTAAACTCGCTATGGGGTCGCAAACTGCGATCCACCTCATGAATATTCATGAGGTGGGTCTTTGCGACCCCATAGCGAGTCGCAGAAGGTGTCTGAGACACCTTTCTGCATCTCGGATTGCGAGTTGCAATTTGCGAGTCGCTATGACTCGCAAATTGCAAGTCGCAATCGGATACCTACCTACATCTGGCCCTTGTTTCTTCTTCGTCTTCTGATTAATTCTATGGGCCTGATTTAGATTTCAGCTGAGTGGTTACTCTGTCACAATGGTGACGGATATCCCATCTGCTGAAACCTAAATCCCATAGGAAACAATGGAATTTAGACTTCGGCAGATGGGATATCCGTCACCATTGTGACAGAGTAACCACTCAGCTGAAATCTAAATGAGGCCCTAAGCCTAGAATGCATTTTTGAATTTCCAAATTTCTCTTCAGCGTCTACCTGTAATTCAATATCCCTCGCTTCTGCAGAATGTTTACCAATTTTCCACTATAAAATTATGCTCCACATCAATCAAAATATAAATACTCTTGTGAGTGATGTTGTATGATTGATATAGCATAATGTGCCTATTATTTTTGCTAACATGTCAAATTCTTAATTTCTGGAAATCCATGAAGTGGCCATTCATAGTTTTTCTCAAACTCCATCAATAGATCCTGCTGTAATAAAAGTGACAAACACTACACGATACTGCATAGCACCAGAGGAGTTAATAATATGTAACACCTCTAACAGAATTTGGAAGGTAGGTGCAAATGTAGCCTTTAGTTATATTCATAATATTTTTATATTCAGTAAACAAATTATTGAAGTATCCTCAAGACTTATTTGAATATGGCTGGGTCCAAGCTGAGGTGGCACGGTGGGCAAAAAATGATGGACTGGGGTTAGACCAGAGCGATTGCCAGTAGCTGAGAATAATTGAAGAATCCCACCTATCACCTTGTTGTTTTTACATTTTCCACTCTAAGTGTGCCATCTATGCCCCTACATGGGTGCAGGGCTCACTGTGCTACTAGAGCCAAGCTGTATCTGGCTGAAGAGCCCTAACTGGGGCAAAATCGGTTCTAAGGTGCTTGTGTTCTAGTTCAGGGAGGACCTGGCCTGGCAGTTTGGCCTCGACTGTTCCCATGAAGACCAAGGCTAAGACTGATTTGCAAATGGCTGGGTCCAAGCTGAAGTGGTATGGTGGGCAAAAAACATTGGATTGGGATTCAGCTCAGACCAATTGGCAGCGGCTGAGCATAATTCAAGCATTCCATCAATCACCTTGGAGTTTTTGCATTGGATAGTTTAAGTTGGCAGTACTATAGTCCATAAATAAAGAGATAAGTCTACGTAAAGACTCAAACAGCAAATTGTCATAGAGTCTGTTCATTTTAAAAGGCAATAAAGGACTGTAAAATATCTAAGTACAAAATGTTCAACATGAAGTCTGCCTCTGGAAAATATACCAAAAGCAGTGGCACACATCCTATAAAGATTACTTTTTTTAAGTTTTCAAACAGTAAAAGTCACTTTCATGTCATTGTGTGAAATGAAGTAATAGCGACAAAACCAGTAGATTTTCCTAAACCTGTGATGCATTAATTCCAACACTGCTAAAATGCCTTGAGAATGCATAATTAAATTAACCCTTAACCTAAGAACAAAAGAATGCACTTATTAAACACAATAGACCTTTCAGAATCAAGCCCTGGAATGGAAAAAGTACTTGATTTGTTGCAAGAGCAAGTCCAGTTAGAACATAGCTTCCATCAAAAGTATAAAAGGAATCAGATTTAATTTTAGCACAGCACCACAGAACACATCCTTTTTCTACTGTTTACATGTTATTGGAAAAGAACACCAGTAGGACTTTTAAACTGTTCATAATTCAAAAGTGCACGTCTGTACTGGCAGTCCTAGGCCCTGTCATGTCAAGGCCTGCTTATGTTAACTTCAAACACACACAGAAATGAACATTAATTTTAACACAATGGAAAGTGGGAAGAATTAGGAAAAATGAAAAAAAATCCCTTGCTATGCCTGCAGGATGTTGGTAAAAATCTCTGCCTAAAATGATTGTAAATAGGCATTTACGTCAACTCACACTGGTGGTTGCATGGGAGCACCCATGCAACATTCATGGCCGACCCCCTTGAAGTAAAGTAATGCAGGGCAGAGCATTGCACAAGTTTGCATTATAATCCAACTCAAATCGCGATTTGCACTGTGTTGTAAAGTTCACCTGAACACTTTGCATCAGGTTATCATTAGAAAAGTAATGCAAACCCGACGCAAAGTGTTTGTAAATCAGGACCTAAGAATGTTTTTGACCTGTCTGCATGCCTCTGTGATATTTATTCACTTCACAATTAAACCAGTGCTTTGATTCAAGCCTTGTGTTTACAAAAATGACCTGACATTCCCACAAAACCTGCAAGCATATTTTGCATTTTGCCAATCATTTAAGGTGCTGTTCCTCATTCTATGCTAACCCCCAATCTCTACGCAATTTGTTTCCCATTTGGTTTTCTCAGTGCCTGTGACAGCAAAAAACTTCACTAGCTGTTCTCAATAATCGACCAGGGGTGCCTGTGATGTCCACCTTTCATCTCAACCATCACAAATGAATGAAAGATGTGCATTTGAGAGGACTAGTCTGGCCTATGGATGCTGACATTGGTGAACAGGCTTTGGTATCAAAAATGACTGGGGACATGCAATGGTAATTCTCATACACTTTGAGCATCACGTAGGGGACAGCCGGGGGAGGGGGCGTAGTAAGGGTGCGGTGTTGGTATATGGGGATCTGTGTTTCACTCCATACGTACATGAAGGCCATGTGGAAGGAGTGTGGGGCAACCTACAAAGTCTCCACTCCCTTTCATCCACAAACCAGTGGCTTGTGCAGAGGTTCAACAGGACCCTAAAAGGCTTGATTATGGGTATGTCAGAACCCAAGAGACAAATGTGATTGATGGACTTCTCTCGCTGCATCAGAATTGCAGTGTTGACCTCCAGTGTGAAATCGGACATGATGTGTACCTTTTACGGGGCCATGCTTCGGATATTAAAGTTTAGTAAGTACATTTTGTTACACATAGCACCCGAGCTATGTGTAACCAATCCATGCAGACAACCCCATCTACCATCACATTAGTATATTGAGTGCAAAACTAAATCACACTGTTCTTCTGACTTTCTTATAAAGAACTTGCAGGATTTTTTAAATTCAGATGTGAACTGGTATTATTTTATATCAGTTTTTTTCTGTAAAGATGTCAGCAATCCATCAAACAACTGCTAATGACAATTATTTTGAGAAGTTTTTTTGATATTCCTGACCTTGCCTAGAATGTGCCTCCTGAAGAGCAGGGTCCTCTCTACTGCTCCAATTCTTATGACTTTGTTATAAAGAACTTGCAGGATTCTTTTTAATTGAGATGTGAATTTGTATTATTTTATAGCAGTTATTTTCTGTAAAGATGTCAGCAATCCATCGATCAACGGCTAATGACAATTATTTTGTATATTCCCCTCCTTGCCAAAAATGTGCTTCCTGAAGAGCAGGGTCCTCTCCAATGCTTTTGATATGGGTGTGTTATAAAGGTTAACTACACAGTTGTGTTACCTGAACATCACCCACATTGTCAAGAGTGCAAAGGTTGTACAATGGCAATAGGTTGGAGTGCCTGTCATGTCCCTGTTTCGAGGTGTACGGATCACCTAAAACAGTAGTGAGTAGCATCGATAGTGGAGGTGTAAGCGAAATCATTGTTATTGTTGGAATCCAAAACATTCCCAGCACCACTCTCAAAACACTACAGCTATGCTAAACTTAATTTCCAAACTATCCAAACCTAGGTATCAGGCCCTTTCTACAAGCAAGGATTTTCCAATGCTGTCCACCTCAATTCTTATCAAATAACCTTGTGTTCTGTGGGACGGTGAGGTTACTTGCTCCTTTCCCCTAGGGATGATTTGTAAAGCAAAATCCCAGGCTGTGCCTCCATGTTAAGTGATTAGTATGTAAGGTGAATGACATTTCTCCACCAACAAGGCTTTATTTTCCTGCTCAAATGCCTGTGTTGGATAAGTAAATAGAGTGATTGTCAGTAGTAAATGCAGAATCTGGCCTTCCACTACAGATCATCCAGGAATCTCCGGTGAATTACAGCACACAGATTAACTCGACAATCTTTAAAGAGTTAAACACACAGAGACAGATTAATAGAAGTATTAGTGAATGCCCCTAGTTGCAGAACGCGCAGAACCCAACATTTGGAGCAAAATCCACAATGTGAAACATTTAACTATTCAGCACCCCATTTGGTTAGGTCACAGACTTGATGGTCGTGAGGGATGAATATTGGCTAGAGCTCATGCCTTCCATATGTTTGCACTACTGCTACTTCACAAAGCTAGTAAAAAAAAAAATACATGAATGAATATTCTGGTCAATTGATGTATTTATGTGGTATGGCTGAATCTGTCAGTGATTGGTTGGGAGAGACATCTGGGACCAGTGTCTTTGAGTGGAGCCTCTGTTGTTTTCGTTAGGAGAAGGGTGAGATGTAGGAAGAAAATGAGCAACACAGAAAGAAAACAAACAAACATTGGCATAGCCAATAGGTCTCGCTTTTAGGACCTTATAAATAGTTAGCCATGCAGTACATTACATTGGCAGGTGGAACAAACCATAGCTGACATTGTGCAACCACTGGTGACCCCCTAAAAGTGTCACTCAAACATATCAAGAGTGTTCAAACAGTCATAGTGCAATATTGATGTTACGTTGGCAAGAATCATGGACATAATTGCAATAAGGAGAGCGCAATAAAACAAATACAACCATCATGTAAACCCAATAAATACCTTTATCAGAAATAAACTTTCTGTTTGTACATTCCTTTAGACACTTGGCATTAGACTGCAATGCTCAGAACTGCCCCTAGAGGGCACCACAATATAAATAGCATTTGAAGGAGGCCCGGTCACGTACCCATATAGTCTGCCCCTAGAGAGCATAACCACATGACAACAGAATGGCAGAATGTAATGCAATGTAACCATATATTTATCCCTAGAGGGCATACTGCATTACACACTTTCAGGCCTAGCAGGCCTACCAAAATAATATTACAAATAGGCCCTTAAAACACAAGCTATTCCCAGCTGTAAAACAAAAGCTATGAGAGAACTTTAAAAGATATTGAATGGTGGGAGGGATTATTATTTTGAGGTTCCCCGCAACCTAGTGTGGGGAGCCAGAGATGACCTAGACAGAAAGAGCGTGTCATGCTGAACATTTTGATGGTGGTCCCATTGTCCAAAGCATTATGGGGTGAGTTTCTGAGTGCTGCGAATATTGTAGTATCTTAAATGTAATACTCACAACAGCACCTACAGGGCGTTTTGTAGCATTTATAAGAAACATGGTCACATAACCATATAGCAACCCCACATAACCACATGAAAACAGAACGGCAGAATGTAATGCAGTCTAAGCATATATTTAGACCCTAAACTGCTGTAGTGCATTACACGTTGTCAGGCCTACTAAAATAATACTACAAACAAGGCCCTTAAAACACAAACTATCCCCAGCTGTAAAACAAAAGCTCCAGCCATGAAAGTGTTTAAAAGGATACTCAATGGTGGGAGAGGTTATTATTTTGGGGTCCCCCCCGACCTAGTGCAGGGACCCAGAGATGACATAGACAGAAAGAGCATGTCTGAACGTTTTGATGGTGGTCCCAATGTCCTAGGACCACCACACGGTGAGTTATGGGCAAAAATGTTTTGTAAAATGAATGCCCCACAAAGCATTATGGGGAAAGTTTGTGAGTGCAGCGAATATTGTAATATCTTGACTGTAATGCTCAGAACAGCCCCTAGAGGACACCACAATAAAAATGTGATTTGGAAGAAACTTGGTCATTTAACCATGTGAGCATAACCACATGAAAACCGAATGGCAGAAAATAATCCAGCGTAATCATATATTTAGCCCTACAAGGATGTAGTGCCTTACACATTTTCAGGCCTAGCAGGCCTACTGCAATAATATTGCAAGCAAGGCCCTTAAAAACAAAAATCTACCCCCAGCTGTAAAACAAAAGTTTCAGCCACGAGAGAGCTTAAAAAGACATTAAGGGGATGCCGCCCGCCAAGATCTGACCGCCATGCGGCCGCCGCCACAGCCATTTGGAGATCCCCGCTGGGCCGGCGAATGCGGCCGCAACATAGGAGCCGGCTCCAAATGGAGCTGGGCGTGTTGCGGCCGTGCGACGGGTGCAGTTGCACCCGTCACACTTTTCACTGTCTGCATAGCAGACAGTGAAAAGCTGCATGGGGCCCTGTCAGGGGGCCCCTGCACTGCCCATGCCAGTGGCATGGGCAGTGCAGGGGCCCCCAGGGGCCCCACGACTCCCCTTTCCGCCAGCCTTTTCCTGGCAGTGCAAACCGCCAGAAAAAGGCTGCCGGTAGGGGACTCGTAATCCCCTGGGCAGCGCTGCAAGCAGCGCTGCCCAGGCGGATTAACACCGCTGGGGCAAAAGTGGCGGAATACCGGCCACCCCGGCGGTGGGACTGCGGCACTTCCGCCGCGGTCGTAATACGCCTGGAAGCACTGCCAGCCTGTTGGCGGTGCTTCCGTCGTTTTAGCCCTGGCGGTCCCGTACCGCCAGGGTCAAAATGACCCCCTAAATGTTTGAAGGTTATTATTTTGGGGTCATGGGATGGGAAACCAAAAGAGGAGCTGGACAGAAAGAGCATGTCATGCTGAACGTTTTGGTGGTGGTCCCATTGTCATGGTACCATCACAGGCTGAGTTATGAGCAAAAATGTTTTCTAAAAGAAATTACCTGCAAAGCATTATGGGGCGATTTTCTCAAGGGCAGTGGATATTGTAATATTGGCTCTCCATGTGCCGAGAGAGCCGCATTGAGGATTTCTGTGTTTTTGTTTGTTTAAAATGCACCAGTTTGTATATTTTTCAACTGCTAAACTCATAAGTAAGTGGTACTCGTGTTAAGTGCTCCTCCGATCGAGTTTGCGCTATATGAAACTTCAAAAATAAGTAAATAAAAAAGCACACCCCTTCCAGCTTACACCCCAAAGAAACAGTGGCATGCCCAAAAACAGGGAAAAGGAAGAAACAATATACGGTCACGGAGCGAGGAGAGGCAAAAGAAAAAAGTAGTGCCCCACACTAAGGTATATGTCCGATCATACAATCCTTGAGGCAGTCACAAAAAAGGCTCAAGGCAGGACAAACGTAAAGCTTTTACCTATGAAATCGAGTGAATTTTGAAGGGCAGGCCAAGGAACAAATGAAAGTGATGGGCGTGAGATAGGCATGGTCAAAGCCCACAGAGTAGATTACAGCATGTCAAGGGAGCAGCGCATGAGCGCTGCTAGACTTGACCTAAAAAGGACTGAGAACAGTGATAAATGTTAAGGGGGATTGCCAAATCAAAATATAAACAGTATTACACAAACTGGTTACGATAAAAAAAGATTGAAAACAAATAAATCCATGGAAAAAAACACAACATTTTGAAAAAGCAGTGAACCTGGAGGCTTCTATTGAAACAAGTAAAAGAGCTCGAAAGGGAGTTAAAGAACAGGAGAGGAAGAAGAATACAGAAATACACAACATTAATACGAAAATAAGTGACAGTAAAGGAACAAAAAAGAGTAAAATGTACTTTTTTAAGGTACGAACTAGTACTGCACAATACTAAAATGTAGACAACAAAACATCGTCTTATAAATGCAGAAATTTATCTAGAGATAATGTATTTTCCATAAGTATGATCGAAATAACTAACCTTATACTGTCTTTTTAATAGAATTTTAGTTCTATTTTCTTGACCTTTCTATTGTCTGTCTTGAAGGGTAACCCTAGTACAACCCTCCTTTTTTACATGGACTTTTTTTTTTTACTTTTGACTACATGTTAAAGAAACCTTCTATTACCTCAATATTTTGGCTTTGTTGTTTGCAGTACCACATTGTGTAATGTTGTGGATCTCAGGTTTTCCTTTGTCTTTATGTTCTGCCCCAGCTCCCAATACTACCTAACCTGCTGCTGATTCTACTGTCCCTCTGTCCTTATTTTAGTTTCTGTCATGGGTGCGGTAAAGCCATTTTCCACTGCTGCATTGATTGTCACTGGCATCACTCCTCCTCTTTGTAACTCTATGTTCTAAAATTCAGCAGCCATATTTTAGTGTTAGCTATGTTATTTTCCTTTACATCTGCTCTCCATGCCACCACAACATATATTTGAATATCGTTGTATAAATTAAAACACGTTTAAATCCATCACTTTAAACTTTCTACATTTATGGCCTATTGTTTCGAGCACTCCATATTTGTGTTTCTACATCTATAAAGCAAACTGTGAAACAAACATGTGCCGAAGAGAGATGGGTTTTGTTCATGACATCCACCCTGGATGCGGTGTGGGAAGACTGGAGGGACTGACCGCTTGTGGTAGAAATATAAAGTTCAATTTTCAGTAATAAGGATTGCAAGTGAACTCAGAGCTGTGACTTAATAGGGGAAGTCAGCACCTAATATATTGGTTTGCCACATTCTTTAAACATCTATTTGAGAATACATTATCAAATATATAACTTTGTTGTGACCGTCCTTGATATATATATATTTTTTAAAACACATTTTTATTGTCTTTTTCACAGTTTATACAATATCATGCATATTGTGCTTTGTGGCATATCTTGTCTTCTATCCTTATCACAGTAATTTACACTTTTGTGCTATAGCTCTAACATCTATTCTTTGGTCCCAAAAAAATATCTGTGAGGTTCATTCCACCCCAGTTTACATGTATTTGGCATGATCATGGCATTTAGAACTCCCATAGTTGGTAATGCGTTCTTTTAATAACCAATAACATTCCCCTCCCCCTTTAAACTTGACATCAAAATCTCAAATGATAGTCACAGCAGTGATGTATGTCATCTTTAGCTATTCGTTTCGTAACATGTGATTACATTATAGTTCTAGCTCGTAGGGGGTCTCGCAGCTTGTATTCCTTATTTGTGAGCAGGAGAGAATAACCCCATAGCCCATTGCTAGTTTCTACAATTTGTAATTCCTATAGGTGGACTTCAATAAGCTCAGCGGTATGTTGTGAGTGATCCTTACTTCATCATTCAGTCTCACTTTCGTCTTTGCAAGCTATTTTAAAAGTTTCTAGCAACGCATCCCAGACCAATGCCATTGGGCGCCTTCTCAACTCCCTGCTCTCCTCTTGTCAGAGAGCGGCACTCTCTGCTGTGCCCCATTCCACTACCTCTGCACTTCACTGTATTATCAAGGGTGCCGTTGTAGCTTTCCAGCACCTAGTCAAAAGGCGTTTTGCTAACAGTAGGGCCAAGACTGCAAACCGTGTCGACACCCTCCTTTTTTTGCTGTGTGGGGAATAGACCGAGCAGGCACGCCTCTGCCGTCCGCCAGTCTTGTCTTCCCGTCAGCCTCTCCAATATGGTACCCACATTGTGCCAGTAATGAGCGATACTAGGGCAGCTCCAGAGCATATGAAGCAGCACTGCATCGTCTGCCCTGCATCTTGGACATGCCGGTGAGAGAGCAGGGAATAGTATGTGGAGCCTATGTGGTGTAAGATAAGCTCTGTGTAAGATAGTATATTGTATAAACTTGAACCTAGTATTCTGGGATACTTGTTTTGGGTATACCAGAATGGAAGACCATTATTTCTCTGAGAATTCCCTCTATGACTGGCCCCCATTTGGTTCTTAAGGGTGTTAGGGGCTTTTGTAAATGTACTCTGAGTCCTTTATAGAGCCATTTGATTAGGTGTCTCCCATGTCCTATGATGTGCATTGTAGAAATGAAATTATGTGTTGGGGGTTCTATTCCATCTGGAGCCCAATGGTCCTTGGTGTAGTGTACTATATGTGCATATAACAGAAATAAGGAGGTAGGCAAGTTGTGTTCATGAGTGAAGCCCGTATGTGTGATTAATTGATGGTCCTTGAATAGTGCCCGATAGTATCTACTCCTTCCTGTGTCCACACTTGTATCCTGCTTTGGGTCAGTACTCCAACATTCATGGGTAGCCCAGGTAGTGGAATATTTGAGGCATAGGAAATTGTGTCAGCAGTGTATCTGAGAGTAAGTCTCCAGTACTGCAGGGCCACTCGTAACAAGAGTGGTAGTTTCCTGGGGGGCAGGATCCAGGACAGATCAGAGAATGGAGGCAGCAGCTATAAAACATTGATTGGGTGAACTCTATTGCATGTAAATTTCGTCCAACCAACCAGTACGCGAGCCACTGAAGTTGCCTTGCCACAAAGTAGGGTTTAAAATCTGGCACACCCACACCTCCCTGGTCTGCCATCATCTGTAGTTTTACTAAAATAATCCAGTGTCTTCCCTTCCCCCAGATGAGGTCTATCAATGTAGGATGGAGCATTTTAAAGTAGGTATCAGGTACTCTCACCGGCAGATTCATAAAGTAGTACAAGATACGGGGCAGCATTACCATTTTTGCCAGCAGTAGTCGGCCCGCACTGGACTACGGCAGTGTTATCCAGAATTGGACCTGCGATTTGAGGGAAGTCATTGCTCTCTGTAGGTTGCCCTCTAACAGATTCAACGAGGCCCTATATACTTGGATTCCTAGGTATCGAAAAGTATCTACGGCTACTTGTAGTGACCTGTCACCAAAGAAAATTGTGTTACCCATGTCCATTTTACAGAATAAAAATGCTATGGATTTATTGTAGTTGATCTCTAGTCCTGACAATGGTGCGTAATCGGAGAGTAACTGTGCAGCAGACTTTAGGTTTTGGCCCAGATCTTTTGCATATAGTATAATGTCGTCGGCATATAAGGATATCGAGTGCACTGTAGTGCCTATTTCAATAACCCACATCTTAGCGTCTCGTCGAAGTCGGTGTGCCAGGAGTTCTACTGCTAAAACAAACAGCAGGGGCGATAGTAGGCATCCCTGTCTAGTGCCTCAATGGATGTGGTAGGAGTCTGAAATGTTTTGCCCCGTGCATGCTCTTGCTGTTGAGCCGACATATAACAGTCGCACCCAACATATATATTCATTCGGGAGCCCAAATCGATTCAGTACTTTGAACATGTAATCCCAATCTAAGGTTTCAAATGACTGGTGGAGGTCCTGGGAAAGGCAACCCGCTCGGGGATGTCTCTCTCTTGTATGTTTCATAATGTGATATAGGTGGGTATATTCAGGGATGTGTTACGAGTTGGTATAAATCCACATCGATCTGTGTGGACCACAGTGCCTATGAAGGGAAGGAGTCTTTGTGCTAATATTTTAGCTAGTATTTTATATTCTGTATTTAGTAACGATAATGGCCTATAGGATGACATAGCTGTTGCTGGTTTGCCAGGTTTTAGTAACAAAGTCATTATTGCCTGCTTTGTCGTATCAGGGAGGTGACTAGCAGACATCAAGGCTTGGTATAGTTTTTCCAATTGAGGAGCCAGTTTTGTGCTATATAAAGAATAAAATTTGGTCGGGAGACCATCCGATCCTGGTGCTTTATTAGGAGCCACGTCTTTAATGGCTTCTCGGATCTCCCTTTGTGTTATCTGTGCTCCCAGGGCTTGCTTGGCCGTGTCGCTAAGTGCTGGCAGGGTAATATCAGATAAGAAGGAACTGAGTTGTACTTGATCTAGTGCTGGAGGGGGCAGAATACAGAGTTGTGTCATAGTCTCGAAATGCAGTGTTAATCTCCACCTGTATGTTTATGCTAGTAAATTGTGGAGTAAAGATGTGTAATATAGGAGTAGGAGATGGCTTGTCTTTTATAAGTCATGTTAGAAGTGTTCCTGCCTTATCCCCTTCACTGTGCGCTCGTTCTTTATATTTTGTGTAATCCACCTTTCGTAGTCTTTCAAGGAGTTCCGCATGTTCGGTCCGAGCATCTTGCAACATCTGGGCCTGGCGGGCTGTCTCCCTCTCTAAGGGCCCTAAGCTGTCTTCTACACATTTTAACTCCCTAGTATAACCGCTCGTGCTCCCATTGTCGCTCCCATTTTTGCCCCTCTTATCACCTCCTTGAATGCCTCCCATTCTACCAATGGAGAGGATGCGGTTCCTGTGTTATCAGTGAAGAGGTTTGTTATTACTTGGGCTATCTGCTCTTTTAACACCGCGTCCTCAAGGAGCAGTGGTTGTAATCTCCAAGTAGGAATCGGTGTGGACGCCCTTCCCCAGTTCACTGTCAATTCTAGTGAATTATGATCCGATAGTGTTTTTCCTAAGAAGGTGGCATGGGTCACCTGGGTCTGTAGTGTATTTGTGCATTATATAAGATCAAGTCGTACATGCACTTTGTGTGGGTAGGAGTAGAAGGAATATTCCCTCATTTCTTGCCCGCCATATGTCGGTGAGAGCCCAGCCTTGTAACCCTCTCCGTAGCACCTCTGCCTGTTTCTACGCATTTGTGCAGGACAACAGGGGGCGGAGCTGTCGAGGGTCGTATCTAGTACTGCATTATAGTTCCCTCCCAGGATCCAGGGTATGTGCGCCCATTAGGACAGGACACTCGATAGATGCTCCAGGAAAGCATCCTGTCCACTGTTTGGGGCATAAAGACTTCCTAGTACCACGGGCTTCCCATACAGGTTACCCCTGATCAAACTGTACCTGCCTTCTCTATCCGCTTTTGTGTCTATTACTTCGAAAGGGACACCAGAGCATATCCATATAGCTGCCCCCAAGCGAACGCGGAGTATGAGGTGTGGAACAGTTGTCCCATCCATAGTTTGCAGAGTTTCCCGGCCTCATGAGTGGTGAGGTGCGTTTCCTGTAAGTATACTATATGTGCTTTACGGCGATTTAATTGGGCTAGTATTCTGTGTCTTTTATGGATAAATCCCACTCCTCGCACATTCCAAGTGATAATATTGTAATTACGTGTTGACAACATAATATATCATTAGTGTGCCATTCCCCCTCCTAATCCATACTGTCCTGCCGTACTCTATGCGTGTTGTTTGTAATGCATGTGCTGATGTCTTAACATTGATACAATAAACATTTCCCCCAACCGTGTTCAATACTAGGCAGAGCCAAAACTGTCTCCGCCAAACTATTACATAATAGGAATGTAACCAATTTATAACCATTATTATGTAAACAAACAAGCCTACGCAATGGGGGTTGTGTAAGATATAAGCTATGTGGGTCTCTTCTGTGATTGGTGGTTTCTTTCACATAGTGCATAAATCACAGAGCCCGTTCGTCCGGGCCCACCACTTAGTGCAGGAGTTGTAGTCTCCACAGGAGGCAGGGTGTCATCCATCAGTGGAGGGGACCATCCTTTACCTGAACACCTCGGCACTCTATTTCCACAGCTGGTTCTCCCTCTCTTTACCAGTTGCAGATTTGATCACATAATGAGGTAATGATTCATAACATGGTCTTTCTGTTCTGAGTTATTTACTGGTCTGGGTGGGCGATCATTATTATTCCGCGAAGCTCTCTCTTAAGCTCTTGGGAATGTCCAAGCAGGAGATCACATTTATGCAGTGTATTAATTAGAGCTTGTGTGCCGTCTGTGGGGTAATTGAAGGGAGTAATGATATACTTCCCCCTGAGTCGGATACTATAGTGCTGTCCACGGAGGAAGCAATGCTGGGAGAAGGAGACCATTCTCTTTGTATTGAGTATGCTGTCTGTATTCTTCTCTCTGACTCTCCAATACTTGCGACAATGTTGGTCCAGTATTCCTTCGTGTTGGGTGTCGTTGGGTCTGTTTCAGTGGTAGGGTATCACTTAGTTCCTTGTGGCTCGAGTGCGGGAAGGTCGTGGCCAGCCACTCACGCACCAGTTAAGCTGTTTAAAAATAATGAGCTTTTTGGTTATGTGTGATACGTAAGCGGGCCGGGAACAGCAGGGTGTAGGAAGCCCCTCCGCTCGTAGTCGTTTCTTTACTGTCTGGAAGGAGGCCCTATGCCTCTGGACCACCAACGTGTAGTCCAGATATAGGGATATTCAAACTTTATCTATGATGGTGGGGTCCGCTTCTCTCACCGCCTGCAACAGGGCATCAAGATCCCTGTAGTTCAACACTCAGGCCATCATGGGTCGGGGTGGCGCCCCCGGTGGAGGCCTCCTACCTGGGAATCAGTGTGCTCACTCTATCGTGAAATGAGTCGATAGCCCATCCGTTGCTATCGTTTTCAGCCATGTCCCTACATATTGTGTGGCGTCTTGCCCCTCCTTACCCTCCGGATGGTCAATTATACGGATATTATTACGGCGTGATCTTCCTTCCGCATCTTCGACTTTCTCTTGTAGGACTTCCACCTATTTTTGTAAATGCTGAATTGCATTCTCACTGTCTTTTTGGGCAGGTGAGAGGATGGCAACTCTGTTTCCGTTTGTTTTATTCTGTCCGTTAGCTTTTTTGGTCATCTTTCAGGATACCAAGTTCTGCAGTGATAGAGCCCAGTCTTTGCTCTATTGCTAGCCGTGATTCTCTAATTTCTTGTAGTATAACATCCAATTTGTCTATTGGAGGGACTGTTTCTGTGGCCGGCACATAATTCCCTGGGGTCGACGTCTCGGCTCCGTCCAGGTGTTTGCCTTTTGTACAGCCCATTGTCAAGCCTTCACGCAGTGCTTCTGAGCTGATAGGCCGGCACCTCAGTCCCAATAATGGATCCATCAGGAGGCCCCACAATGCAGCCCCGACCCCTACAGTCCTCCACCCAGGCCCGTGGCCCTCGCACTCACCGATAAGTTGTAATTTCAAGTGTGGGGTCCAGAAGCAGACGTCGTCGTGACCTTTCTTTGTTTTCTGCCTCGGTCTTCACACAATCTCATTGATTGAGGATGTTCCCAATTTCGGGCCCTCCGGTGAACGCCATCTGCTGCCAATAGAGTCAGGTCCACTCTGCGGCGTGTCCTCCGTCTCCGGATGCATCAGTCTCCCTCTGGATCACGCCTCCGTGGTATTCCGCTGTACTTTCTCAGAGGAGAAAAGATGGGGGTGGGAGAAGCGGGCATCTGGAGCGGTGGGGGGGCACTGCAGCGTCACAGCCCAGGCTCCTCCTGGTCAACTCTAACCCCGTTCGCACTCTTGCCAGGCCCCCGCGCCCCACCCTGACCTACTGTAATGCTCCTATCTGTTCGTTCCGAGGCCGTCACATCCAGGCGTGTCCGGCCCTCCACCAGGCCCATCTTGCTCCACAGCCTGCGTTTGCCAGCACAATAACGGGCGGGGACTTATTTTTGCTCCATTCAGTGTCCGATTGTATTTACGCACATTTGTCGTCCCTCACCTCGATGGATGGCCCCATTTAATCACTGATATTTCGGTGTTGGCGGGCCTGGACCAGGAGCTCTGCGATTAGATGACCTCCATCTTGGGCGGTTAGCAACGCCCCGGTCCTTGATATTTTTCATATATGATTTATAATGAACACAAATCATCCTCGGTCTTTTTGAATTTGGAGTTGGGACCACATTATTGTTACGTTCTCCATTGAAGCAATTTTAACTAGAGAAGCACAACTTTTCTTTGGGCTGATTTCTTGAATTATTCGCAACTTGTTTTCCTGAAGTTATTGTTATTCAATGACAACAAGGGCAAGTGTTCCTAGAAGTAATAAAGGCAGGTAGAAGCTGGCTATTTTGATATCTTGTTTAAAGTGGGAATCATCACTTCCAACACGAATTGAATATGACCAGTGAAAATGGTTAAGTTAACTGTTTATCATTACTTTATGCAGAATCACAATGAAGGCAATTAAAGTCAATATCTCGAGGAAGTGAGAAGAATATTTTACAACTAGATTTGAACCACAAAGCTTGGAGGGATGCCCTCCCATTGTGCGTTCTAGGACACAACCCAGAGTGAGGAGTAACGTCCCACACAAAGCTGTTTTGGCACCAGACTTGTTTTATTTATTTCTGGCAGACTTTCCATTCAGATTAGCCTTACAGAATTCATTTTCACCAACCGCAGCATATAGGCAGGTGGAGGTGGGGAGCGCAGAGGAGGTTTGGGGGAAGGTAATTCCAAGGATGAGAAAATAACAGAAATTATCAAGTTGGGGAAAAACATGCCGAAATTTGAAATACCATGCCGATTTCTGCAGTTTTGTAGATGGAAAACTTTGCTTCTTTGTAGCAGGGGAAATCTCTGGGTGAAACAACACATGGCTGTGGTGGTCCCACAAAAACGTATAATTTCAACTGGGGTAGTAACTATCGGATTTATCAGGCCACTCATAATAAAGGCCTCATTCTTTGCAGTTAAAGTCTTTCTGTTGTTTGGCAAAGATAAACTCGAAGTAATGAATAGCTAACAACACCTAGATGTAATGTATTTTCGTATTATTACTTGGGATATGTATTGAAACAGAGTGCAAATGAGAAACATGAGGATGTTAGCAGGTCTTCTTAAGTTCAACCATTTGTTTGGAGGTAACTCATTGGTGTCTTTACTTAGGGAAGTACTTGATAAAATGAAATCTTTAGATGTGTATGGCTGTCCTCTGCTTGCCTTGGATAACTGGGCACAGAATTATTCCCCGGATGACATTTTTTAAAAGAAAGCTGTTGTGGTAGCCAGATCAGCTCTGCTAGAGAAGTTGAGAATGGAGCTTCATACTACCTCCTAGCTCCTACGTGTCAAGATAAGAGCCATTAATTTCTTAAAGAGAACACGAGTTTGAATTATAGAAAGTTATCATAATTTATTCTCTCTCCTGCACTAAACTGAAGAAAAGGAAGCAATGTATCATTTCAGAAAGTACTCACTTACTTATTAGGTATGATTTTATTTCCGACTATATTTTCAATGAACCATAGGAAATTATGCTATATAAATAATCTGCTCCATATAGTTGCCATTAATATTTTTTAAGGGGATCATGTCCGGAGTCTTAATGTTGACAGACTGGGGGAACTTATTGGATTTAATCTATCGTAATACACTTCCAAATAAATCACTAAGTAAAAGGTTATTTAGATCGGGCTGTCACCCCACTTAGTGCAATAAAGGGTTTGGAAAGGCAGTTAACTGTTTATGTACAATGCAGTCTACATGGTCGTTGCTATATCTTGCTTCACATTCCCCCTTATTTGTATTGCATAGAACATTATTCATATATCTGTCATAAGAAGTATGCTTTTTCAATAATTGAAGCAATGTAACTACTGGATGAATAATTCTCTTTTGACTTTGCGAAGGCGATGCAGGAGATTTAGATGTCTTTGAAGTAATATCTTAATAGCTTTATTTTTGATAGTTTTTAAAATATGTTTACTGACATTATTCGATTTTGTATGTTTTTAAGATTACCTATAAAAGGATAAGCTGAGTTACTCGATTGTGTACTTTGAATTAAGTGACTTGCCCAGCAATCTATGTTCAAAGGTAATGAAACCAAGTGTCTCGGAAGAATCAGCTCATGAAAATCACGTATGTTTTTGAAAAAAAGAACTTCAAGGCTCAGGACGTTTTATTACAAAACCTTTATTGTTCAGATTCACTAGGCACCCATAACATGACAACATAATTCAAACCTTTATCACGATTCCAATTGCAAAAGGAAATTTGCTGAGATTTGGCCCCCAGTATGTTTAGTTTTAATTTCCATTGGCAAATATCGAAAATACATTTCACAATTGTCATTCAATTTAATATGAAGACTTAGACAGCAAATGTAATATTGGAATATATAAATTAAAGGTTCTTTGGATATGGGAAGTATCGTGAAAAACGCAATTGAAATATACCAGTAGCCTTTAGATTTTCAAGAAACACAGAGATACATATCACAATATATTTAGTGACAAAAATGAAACAACCCTGCAATGGAAAATGTCAGAGATAATTATTCAGCCTTGGCAAACCACTAAATGTGTGTAACAAGAGTCAATGTTTTGTCTTTATAATTCGTTGTATATCTTACTATGTTGCTAATATAATTTATCTTAATGCTTAGAACTGGAAGGCAAATTCCCAAAATAGAACATTTGCAAGCTGATGCCTCTACTCTAGCCTGATTTGAAAGTGTGTATACTCTGATATCTACTCTTCAAAAGTGCAGGAGATATGTTTGTATTCACATTTCTGAAGTGTTTTGGAATTGCTCTATCCTGAACTAATTGTTCTCATGTGAAGTCACTTAAAAACATCATTTAGAATGACACCATAACACCAGCAAGTTCCTCAATTCGATCGTCCTTTCTTACTCCCCCAACCCGTTTATTTTGAAGTACTAACACTCTGTAGAACATTATTTAGATTAATTTTTCAAAACTGAGAGTGGTACATGGGTCAGTTACAAAAGCAATAGTGCTGAGATAACAAGGTCCACAGGTGATAAGCAGAGCCATTAAGAATGTCTAGCTACACAGAGGCCACTCCATAATTAAGAAAACAGAAAACCTCATTATACAATATTAAAAGCTTCCCCTTTTCAAGTAGGGAACATCTCACATAAGACTGAATGCCATAAACATCTGACATGGCAGCCGGGTCACCCCAAACATCTGTTTTTTTCATAAGGATCAAAAACGTCCTCTCAAATCTGCACGCTTTACCATGTACAATGGGCAAGATCACAAAAATGGAGCATATCTTTCTCCACCAAATATTGAGCGGGGTGACTGTTGGCAATTTCCACATCAGTGTCACCAAAAGTGGCGCAGCACGATGCAAACACAAATGTAATTTCCCCATGGGTGTAGTTAGAACAAAATACACAGTTTTTACCTCGGGCTCCGAGCAGGAATACCAGCTGAGAGATGTAGTGCTAAGGTAGTTCCCTTTAGGGTTTTAATGTGTGAGATAATTTCACACCAAAACATACACCTGGAAGGACAGGACCACGATATGTGTAATAATGTGCCTTGTTCACCATGTCCTTTCCTGCGATGGTCAGACCCACAAAACATTTCCTTCTGACTAGAGGGGGCAAGGTACCACCTTGTCCGGACTGTTGCATTCTCTTTATGCTACACGCATATGGAAAAAATTGCAGCCCTCCTCCAGACTCTGCACCAGGTTTTATATGGAATTTTACATCCCAGTTTTCTTTTCCATTGATTTGTATATTTATGTTTGGGTTCGGAGCCAAGTTTGTGGATACAGCAATACATTCAAGTGATGCTCTTGTGGCGTACTTTATTAGCAAACAGAGATTTGAGATTGTTCTACTCTCTATTTTTCTTTTTTATGACTTGATTAATGATCCAGTGTAATATCTGGATGATCCGGTATTCCTCAGCTTTGGCAAAGAAAAGTTGTCCCTTATTTCTGTGCATGTCAGAGGGTTTGAAAAAAATAAATCCTACTAGAGGAGGATTGTTTTGGTTCTGCTTATGGAATAGTGGGTCTGAGAGGTCTGGTGGAAATTCTGTGTTTAACACTACTGGGGTTTGTGGGGTGGGTTTGAGAAAGCACATCAGTTCCGTACCACCAGTTGTCAGTAACTTAAGAGAATCAAGGTAGTGTGCACGGTTTAGGCCTAGCACTGGGGGGAAGTTATAATAACCACGTGCAATGGACCTGTGAGGATTTTTGTGTTCTGCTTGTATCCAAGATGGCTTGCATGGAGCATGGTTCCAGTCCAGTGCTGCACTTTTTTGGGCTGTTATTGTATAGGTTTCCATATCGGGGAAGCTTAGGCTCCCTTCCGCTGTGGGTTGGTAAAGGTTTGCTCTAGAAACCTTTGGAGATATGCCTTTCCAGAGGAAGTCAAGCATTTTCTTGTTGATTTGGGAGATGGCTGGTCTGGAGAAACATGGAGGCAAAAGTGGAGTTATATATAAAAGGTGAGGTATAAAGTAAATTTTAAGGCTTGTTATGCGTTCCATCCAGAAGATCTCTTGCCCCAGCAACATGTCTTTGTATAGTGTTCTTAGCAAGGAAGGGAAGGTTAATTTACTCAAATAGTATTTGATGGGGGTTTTGCTCCAAGTGAAGAAATATTGCTTTAGGTGTTCCTGTGCCCCATGGTGAGGGTCTGCAATGTCTACTCTTTGGGATTTCATACAATTTTTTTAAAATGCAGATAGTTTTGAGAAAAGATAAAGCTCAGCTTGTAGGGTATGTAGCGACTGTCTAAGGTTGATGAGAAAACAAAGGATATCGTCAGCAAAGAAAGCTAATTTCTTTTTCGTGCCACCTATAGTGATACCCCTAATGGCAGGGTTTTGCAATATTGTATGGATATAGGCTCCATTGTCTCTGTTACCATTTTCAAAGCTAAGAAATATTTTAATACCTTTGTGAAAGGACCAGCAAGTAAATTTAATACAAAACTTAATCTGTGAAGCAATCCTTTCTAGGGGATTGATGCACTGTATATTGTTCATGGCCCCCCAAGTGTCATCTACTGAGATATCTTCCACTAGCTCTGCAAAATCTGACCTAAATTCTGGAGGTGCATAACCCCGGAGACATACATCTTGATGCAGTGAGTCTAGCTCCTGATGGCTAAATAGGTAGGAATAGTAAGCTAAAAATACAGTGAGCATCTCAGGGGTACTTAGATATTTATTAGCATTGCTAACTACGATGTCCTAAATGTGATTACGCATTTTCGCATGTCTTGGTTTATATGCAAGAATATGATCTACTCTTTTCCCCTTTTCATAATAAGATTGTTTCACATATAAATGTTTCCTCACTACATCCTTCATCAATACTTGATCTAGTACCCCTTATTTTGCATAAATCCTGAGGTTCCTGACAGAACCACTTTTTTTTATGTGTCTCCACCAAAGAGAGTTGTGTTTCTAGATCTAATTTTTTTTGGCGGGCTATGCATTCAAAGGTAGCATGTGGGAGATTAACTCACTTTTTATTATCACTTTTACTGCCTCCCAAAATGTTTATTGATTTTACTTCTCACTTAACATTCTCATTAAAGTACTGCTCTGTAGCTTTTGTAATGTTTTCGTGGAGGGTTGGGTCTCACAGGGCTGGGTAGTTTCCATGGGTGTGGGGTGGCCTTTGTGGCAGGAAAGGGCTCAAATATAGCCATACAGAAGCATGGTCAGATAGAGTTTTTATGCCAATTGTAAAATCAAGAATTCCAGGCAGGAGGTTTCTAGAAGTTAAAAAGTAAGCAGTTTGCGTATAGGTTTTATGTACATTTGAATAGAATGTATAATCACTATCTCCCTCAAGCTGATGGCGCTAGATATCTATTGAATTACAATTTTTCAATTCTTGGATTAAGGAAGACAGCGGTGAAGCAGGAGTTTTGTTGGAAATGGAGTTATTGGTTAAGGGGGGAGGGAGTGAAACCCTATCCAAGAAGGAACTACAATCCTTGTCAGGGTGAAGTCACAAGCACACACCAAATTAACTTGTGCACAAATCTGATCTGCTGTTTCCCCCTTTTCATAATAAGATTCTTTCACATATAGAGGTTTCTGCGCTACATCCTTCATCAATTCTTGAACTAGTCCTCCTTATTTGCAGAAGTCCCCGAGGGTCCTCAGTGAACCATTTTGTTTATTACGGGTGTCCACCAGGGAGAGATGTGTTTCTAGCTCTAATTTGGTTTGGAGGGATGGGTCTAGCAGGGCTGGTTATTATCCATTGGGGTGGGATGGCATTTGCTGCGGAAAAGGGCTCACCTATGTCTATACAGAAAAATGGCCAGATAGAGTTTTTATGCCAATTGTAAAATGAAAAAGTCCAGGCAGGCGGTTTCTAGAAATTAGAAAGTAATCAATTGGAGTATGGGTTTAATGTAAGTATGTATAGAATGTGTACTCACTATCTTATTCATGCTGGCGGCACCACATATCTTTAAGATTAAAATTGTGCAAACCCTGGATTAAGGAAATTGGTGGTGAAGCAGGATTTTTGTTAGAAATTGAGTTACTGGTTGGGTGGGGGGCGAACCCCTACTCAAGCAACAACCACATTCCTTGTCAGGGTGAAGTCACAAACACACCCCAAACTAACCTATACTCAACCCTGTGGTAGCTTGGCACAAACGCAGTCAGGCTCAATTTAGAGGCAGTGTATAATGTATCCCTGTATTGTTCATCAAGTTATCACAATGCTTTCCGAATAAACACCATTTATTTTGGGTTTGGTGGAGAGGGTTTTATAGTGTGCCTGTATGAATGTTTAACATTTTGGACCTATTTGTGTTTTAGCCAATGTTTTCATTAAATATGGATAAACAACTCCATCAAAGGACTTCTCTGCATCAAGCGAGAGGGGTGTATAAGCCACACAACAGCAGGTCTTTATCAGGGTTCAGCAGCAGGGACAAATAAGAAGGAAACAAAAGAGTACTGACAAACCCTTTGTGAGTGTGCTCAGGCAGAGCCTTTGTGATGTGCAAGTATGGTAGGTAACAGCTCCTCCTCTTGGTTATTTCAGAGTGGCCTATCTTGCCAACATCTAGTGTCCTTTTGGGTCACTGTCTGGGAGCAATCCAAATGGACCAACTGTCAGCTATGCCTAGTCATGTGACACAGGAACAGGCTGCAGGCACCATGGGGGAAGGACAATGAAATGACAACTTTCTAAAAGTGGCATTTTCAGAACTGTGACTAAAACTCTGACTTTACCATAAAAAATAGATTATATTTTCAATTATTTAAACATCAAACTCAACCTGTCTATCTGCTCCCAATTGAAAGTTGCCACTTATTATATGTAATGAGGTAACCCAGTGTTATCCCATGGTGGGAGGTAGGCCTTGCAGTGGTGAAAAATGAACTTACGAGTTTTTCACTACCAGGACATGCAAAATTTAAAAGTACATGTCCAACTTTTTACATAACTGCACCCTGCCCTCTGAGCTGTTCAAAGCATATCCTTGGGGTGACTCTGATGATAAGGAAGGTTTGGGCCTGGCAAAAGATATATTCTGCTGGGTCGAAATGGCAGTTTAAAACTGCACACACAGGCTGCAATGGTGGGCCTGAGCCATGTTTGGAAAGGCTACTCAAGTGGGTGGCACATTAAGTGCTGCAGGCCCACTAGTACCATTCAATTTACAGGCACTAGGTACATGTAGTACTGCATTACTAGGGACTTACAAGCAAAGTACATATGCCAATTATGTGTAAGACAATTCTACCACATTTAAAGGAGAGAGCACAAGCACTTTAGCACTAGTTAGCAGTGGTGAAGAGGACTGAGTCCTAAAAGCCAACATAAATGGGTTCAGAAAGCAGGAGGCTGAAGGCAAAATGTTTGGGGATGACTCTGCAGAAAGGACCAAGTTCATCAAGCCTGATGTGTGTATTTCCTATCATGGAATGGGCCCATAACTGTATTAGCCATTGGAGTAGTGGGGAGTTAAGGCCTTGTATATTTCCAGGAGACAGAGGGGAATCATTCTTTACTGGTGGTTTTTCACTGAGGGTAGGCTCCTAGAACCAACAATTTGAATAAAGCATAATTTCTCGAGAATGACAGCATACATTCAGCATTCCTCGTATCATGCAGCCAACCCCCAATATTGAGGCTGAACCTGTTCTTACTTGTCTCGTGAAGTGGTAATACCAACATCCATGCACATAAATTGAGAGACACTACAACCAAACTCAAAACTACAGGTAGACAACTGACCAAAAAAACGTACTCAGTTGCTGGAGTCATGATATGCCAGCCACATCTTTTTGGAGGTCATACATTGTAGGGGTTAATCGCAAAATAAATGAGGGCCTCCACCCCCCAAGATTAAGTTCTGCATGTCATTAAATCCAAACAAGCAGATCTTTATATTGATAATACAAGATGGTTATCTCGCTCATGTTGACGTCATAGTCATCTACTCTCTTTGAATGAGGCAGTTGATTTCTGGGTGCAAAAGCCTCCTCTAAGTTTGTTTAGAGCTGGTTGTGCCTCCTCATGTTGGTGAGACGAAGGGTCCTGTAGTCCAAGAATTTCACAGGCATCTTGCACCTCCTTTACTGCATTGTGTTTTCCTTTGATGGTAATGAAGAGGCAGAAAGGGTAATCCCTTTGATAGAGGATCTTTGCTCTTTCTAGGTTGGCGGTGATTTCCTTGAATTCCCTAATCTTTGCAAGGGTGAGGGAGAAGACCTTCAGTCAGTGCATCTGGTGGTAGGTTCTGTCTTTCTTGAAATGTTTGAGTAGACTCTATGGGTACAGTCCAGGCAGGTTGACTTGTCTTCAGGAAGCTGTAGTATTTTGGTGAACAGCGCTTATACATAGATTGTAGATCAGCCTTAGATATCTCTTTAGAAATGTCTTGAGGGGATATCTTGTTGCTTCATAATTGATTTTAAAGGTCCTCATAGTATGGTGCTGTAGTTCCAAGGCATCCATTCGGAGAGCTTATTCATCATTCTCATGGAATTGCTCTACTAAGGTGTTCTCCATCTGATCAAGTCTTTTTTTTTTTTGGAGCAAGTGGTCTAAATCAGAGAGTGCCTTGTTAAAGTCTTGATGCAAAGAGAAAATATCTTTACGGAATTCAGACAGCAGTGTTTGTATGCCCTCGTTTGTGGATGGTGAGTGGAGGTAAGTGATATTAAGCTCCTTGGATGTCTGGAATAGCTCCCACTTGTGGTTGTGGATGTTATGGTCTTAGTGCCTGTAGCATTTCTTTGAGGGATGCAGATTTGGGGTGCACGATTTGCCACCATTTTGGTACATTTAAAGAGTGTGGCTATCAGCTTATTACACTTGGCATTCTATGAAAGTATTGGAATACTCCAGTGTTGTGATGTTTGTCACTGGTGTCTCAAGGTTTGCAGCTACAATTCAAAACAGCTTTATGATGTGAGGCCGATAGGGTCATAGGAAGATATCCTAGTGTCAGCAAAAGAGACCTTTGAGAAGTGTGTGCTTTGATGGGAGGAGAGGGGGCGAAGACAGTATATACATGGTATTCGCAGTAGCTATCTAGCGGTCCAAACCCAAAACAAGCAATAGGGATGGTGAGCACCTCAGTTTGGTAAGGGAGGCTTAGGCTAATTTGTGGGCTTTGTAAGATGGTATAGATCAAGGCCAGTGCATGGGAGCTCCAGGCATCCATGTAATAGTAGATTTTCAATGTATTGCAGCCCTGGGGGGTGGATGTCTCCCCGTGTTCCACTAAGGAGCACCTGTGACATCATAGTAATCTTGTGGCCTCAAGGGGCAGTTCTTTTATGAGCGCCACTCATCCCAAGACTCCGGAATGTGGAGCCGATTTGCTCCTTTCAGGGCCTGCCTTCTGTCCCACTGTGGTCCATGAGTCTCAAGAGAGAGTTTGCTCCCATTTCCAGTGGCCTACACCTCCAATCTGCTTCTGGCTTGCTAATCTGAAATTTTCTGTCATGTTTGCCACCTTCGTGTCATCAAATGCCGCCTGTTGTATAGTCCACCCCATCGAGCAGTCAAAGATATGCATTGGAACCTCTGCAGTGACCATCTTTTTTTTGTTGTGCACATCTGGCTTCTCAAAGGAATTACAGTCTTCTCCTTTTCAATGAGACATTTGCCATCAGCTATTGAAGATCTGGGAGTTATCAGCTGCAATATTTTTTTTATTGTTCATGGTTCTGGCAGTATCATGATGTTTGCCAGGGTGTCCAAGTTGTGGACCCTGGAGGAGACGCATCTTCCTGAGTCTTTCCTCTTACCACATTCCCAGAGCATTAATTTTAATAAATATAAATGTTTCCTTTTATTAACCTTATGCACGGTTGGATGTTTTTAAAAAATATAGGTGATCATTGAGAACTACAATATCAGTACTATGCTTTACAAGATACCTAACAATTAAATTGTGTGGTATGAACACTACAAGTAAAAACAGACATTTGTAAATTTAAGTGAACCGAAATATGTTCCCTTCAGCCATTAATTACCCGTTTTCTTTTCATGCACAAAATAGTTTTGGTTTTCAGGCACAGTGGTGTAAATCAACACCAGTTATAGATTTCCAGTGGTACATCTGGAAACGCTAACCCTAGCTAGGCAGATTTTCCATCATGGAAAACATGCTTGTTTAAATTTAGACAGAACAGAACATTTGCATTGTATTTTTCTCTTCATTGCCTCTACAAAGAAAACATGTCACGGTGGAGAAACTAGTTCTTCTACACTCTTTGAATGCTTGTCCCTCCTCCTTTCCTATTCCAGAATTAAAAATCCAAATTTTACATATGTGAATGCACTCTTTTACATCCAGAGGCAAGGTCTAGCTTAAGAAACATTTAAATCACAATATATATCACTACCACTGAAAGAATCAGACATACAAAACTCTTCGAATTTTGTCCTTATTTGTGTTTTGTAAACCATTCCTTTTTTTATCTAAATTGAAATATAATAATTTAAAAAGGTACAGCTATGTGTTTCTGTCTCTTTAGCTATATGAAAATGTGTACGTAATCAGTGGTTTACAAGGCCTTTATGGTGCTGGTTTACAGTGTTGGTGGTTATTGCTTAGTTGATCAATCAACAGTAAAATACAATTTAAGCTTTATTATGATTCAATGCCAGAGTTTTACTGTATTCCATCATTATGTTATTTTAATTTTCAGAAACAAATTGCATTTGCATATTTCTGAGCAAACTGTCATTTAGGCGCAACTTGCTAATGACACATTTTAAACTTTTTTGCAAAATGATTATTTGTTTTACTCATGTAGAGTGCTTGTGACCTGTATTAGGATTTCTAAGGCTGTCAAAATGATTGCCTTGCTAGTCCCACTTTACTGCTGATAGTATAATTGGCAAGTGACCCCCTACGATGAGTGAGACCATGAGCCAGTCTGGTTATTTATCCAATAGCCATACCAGGGCCTTAGTCAGTGTCAGGACAGGCCACAAATGTCAGAATCAACAGGAAGCCACTTGAAAACATGTGATTATAAACACAGTCACAGAGGGTGTGGCCGTAGGAGTTGTATTGTATTTTATGAAGACAGGAAATATTAGAAATTGTTATTCAAGTGTTATATAAACCGAGATGATATATGTACAGTTGTGACCACGAATTTTCGGTTATTCGTAAATCAATTAGTGACTGCATTTTAGAATGTATGCATTCTTTGCTTTGTGATAACTATTTCTTTCCTGGGTGGCATGAACATTTCTGGCATTGGAATACCTCCTAGAAGCATATGGCTACCCAGGAGGTCTTACGATCACAATGGTTTTTGTAATGTTTATAGGGTGTAGAATGGCTGAATGAAAGAGATTTTGAGCCTGCAGTTTAGCATGAATTTAGAAACGTAATACACAAGTCGACCTTTTTGAAGTACTGTACATCTTATATATATATTTGCAACAAAGTTGGAATTCTTAACCACCCTATCATTGTCCTTAGTAAATAGATCTCTGGTACTTCTAAGATACAATCCCACAAGTCACAAAGTTATCTCGGCCATACATTAATAGATTCCTTTTCACAATTTTGTCTTTTTTATTTAATTTTGGTTTATTGTTGGATATTTCGGGAGAATTACTTTCATAATTCCGTAGCCTGAACTTCTTTTCATCTTTGAAAAGAATATGCATTCCCCCTCCGCGTCTTCAAAGCCACATGGTAACCATGTTCAATTTTATTTTCAAATTCTAAATTGTGTCTTAGTACTGAAATGTCTTTCACCAAACCATTTCCATAACAAATACATATTAAATTAATAATCTATCCCAAAGTAGTGCAAATAATACAAAAGAAACAATCCTTTAATGAAAGGTTCCGTCAATAATAAGGCTCCACACCACTTCACAAGAAAATCCAATAGTCCATAAGTAAAGCTCAGTGTCCATAAATCAACCTAGGAAGTACAAAATGATGAGCTGCGTTTCTCACTTCTCAGTGAGAAGGCCTTCTCCCACGGTAGAGCTGGTCTGGTTCTTCAGTTCAGCTCTCAAAATAGAAGTCAATGCAAGCACACTTGTATGCCTGTTTTAGTACAGCATCTAGGTCTCTTACATGGCTGCTTCCTCTTTGATTACACATAGGAAATTTGAGTACTTTTTCTGCAATTCAAGAATCTTTTCTCACACATCGCACTGAATGGCACCTGCATAAAGACCTTCCTGCGACTCTGCAGGTTCACCGAGTCCCATTCTGATTGTTCTGTTTCTCTTCATTGACTTCTTAAGGTTATGCTCTATCAGCCATTCAAAAATCAATATCCCAGCCAGACAATTCATCTGGAACTGTCCCCTCTTCTGCAGGGTAGTTGTCAAAATAGCTATGGTCAGTGGGCCCTTTAAACTGAAAAGAGAAGAGAGATTTTAAATAGACGTTGACAATATTAATCCAAATCTGAGATCTCGGACATTACTAGTGTTTAATATATTGACATGTGAATATAAGGCAGAGTAAAGACAGTCCGACAATAATACATTACTCAGCTACAGCGAGCCATAAAAGGGCATAACAAAAGCAATGAATACAAGAGCATAAAACCAATAATAAACAGCAAATAAAATGAATTAAATAGAGCTTTCATTAAAAAGATGTAGTTCAATATACATATAAATTAACAATGAGAGCTGACGAAACCTGTACACTCAATATCTGTTGCTGATCAATAAGGCAATTTTTTATTAAATTGATTCTGGATAAACATATCTCTGGGCTCCCTAAGCACTGTAAAAAAGCAAAAGCCATCTTATCGGATCTGGTGTTAGATTCACACAATAGTGGAAGCAAGGGACGTCTCCTTTGTGTAGTAAAAAGTGACGAAATAAAGCAAAGTGCAATATGCTTTGTGCAGAGTTACCATCACAGGGACACGAGAGAAAATATGCAAACCACGACCCTTGGATGATTCCATTGACCCTTGTATCAAAATTTGCCAGGCGCATGGATAAATATTGCTTGTAAAACAATTCTTTAGTTGCGGAGAGGGTCAAATGCATGGAGTTCTCAGAGTGTGAGACGAGCTCTGATATCCCTTAATCATTAAACCTTTGTTTTACATAAAACAACCAGGGGATGTGTTGCATTATTTGCAGCACGACCATCAGACAATACAGCTCTGGAAAAGTGTGCCTCTGGTTTTCTCCATAATCTAACTCATAACAACAGGGGTTGCAATTTAACCTATTCTTCTACGAAGCCAAGACCTACTTCATTTGTGACAGCATCTTGCAGGTGTTGATTGGGAGACATCCAGAAGCCTTCTTACAAATGTATTTTCCACTTTCTGCACGGAGATACTTTTGGTATAGCTCCACACTCCTTCGAAAGTGCCAATAGATGTACATTTACTTTTAAACATGCAGACTAGCTCTTTTACAGGTTTGTGCCCAATGTTTTTGGCAAATCTAAAGTACATGTCATTGAGTGCATCATATATCATTGCCAAATTACAAACACATATATTTGATGTTATCTGGGTGCATTTTCTAAGCTCTTAAGGTGCCATAACTACTGGGGTGATTACAGTGACATTTACTTCAGCAACATGTATAACAGCCATGTAGACCCGATGGTAGAGCAAAAACAGACTGCACCCTTTTTGCACCAGTGACTATTATAAACTGAGCATTTTTTGGCCTATATCATGTTTTGCTAACATGTTAGTTTCAGCAAAACAGTGACAAAAAACTTTCTGCCCGCGGCTCTGTGTTTTATTTTACACAAGTTTGTAAACTGGGTGTATAAAACACGTGTTATTTGCACCATAGTGTTTGGTGCACCTGAACTTTACACCAGAACCTAAATGACCTCTTAGAAATACCCAAAAACTTCCAGAAGAAGAAATTGCCCTATGCACTGGTTCTTTTAGCTACTGATCAAAAACTGTTGGTAAGCGCTGCAAGAACGTAGAGCAGGCTACAGCTGTAATATCATGCAAGTGATTCGCAAACCACACCAACATTATGGCTACCGTACTTCATGCCACAAAATCTGAAATATGGCAGAAGTGCTCCAAAATACACTTTAAACAATGTAAAAATGTAGGTAAACATTGATTCACAACTGGTAAAAGGTATTGTGGTAGAGAATATTTTCTCTTAAATCTGTCTATGCACTTAGAAGTTTGTTACCAATGTGTGAGGTTTGTAAAATAGCCATTATTTTCTTATATGAAGAACTGAACCATTTAAAATGATACTTTTCAGAAATGTTGCATAAGTGAAGCTTGAAGATGCTCAACCCCACTGTTAGAAGTAGTAACATACTCTACCTCTCTCTTTAAAGGTGAAGGAAGTTTTCTTGCTTTCAGTCCCTCCCAGTTAAAACCATGAAACCACCTGATGAGAAAAGTATAAAAAGAATTAAAGAAGAAACAACATTAACCAGGGTCAACTTTAGGATTTATTGGGCCCTGGACAAGACCTATTTTGGGGGCCCATCCGTCAAACAACTTTGCATCTTACTACCCATTTTCTGCTATTTTATGCCTGCATGAAGCCAAAAAAACTTCAGAAATAGGATTGTTTAAAAACTGTTGAAATGCGCCTTATCTGTATGAGGAATAAAACGTTAACTGTATGTATTGCCAATAAGTTGAAACCAATAAGTGTTTATAAGAAAGAAAAAATATGTCTTGCGCCGGGTCCCAAAAATCCTTAAAATGATCTGGACAAGAGAGAGTTGAGATACACGTATGAAGAGAGGAGAGAGGTCGACATACAGAAATAGAGGTGAGACAAAGCAAAAGTTCACTTTCCTAGGAGGCCCCTTGGAAGGTGGAGGCCCTCAGCAATTGGCCACTTTGCCTATGCCTTAAACACTCTCTGTCATTGATGTAAACCATGTTTAACTAGGTCTTCTAGGAAATTATTACATTTACCCACTTTTCATGTGCATTTATCCAAGAAGGAGGTTACCAAAGTGAGTGAGGATAACTACCGGACTTTGAAACAATCAAAAACCCATATATTTGTTTTTTACACTTTAGTTATATCTACATTCAAAAACAACCAAAAGAATAACCAGTCTCTTGGTTCATTGAGCTCTACCTATAGCCATAAAAATATCAGAATACCCAATGCAGAGCAACATGTTTACAGCTGCAAACGGCATCAGTAAACCCATGTTGTTCCTATACTTTGAAGATATTAATATACAATCTCACATCTATAAAATCCAAAGACACTGCTGTCTGTGTTTGTGTGTGAATTTGTTTATGTGCAAGTGTGTTTATGTGTGCTTTTCCATAAATATACAAATTTGTTTTATTATGTATTGGTTTTCCATGTGTTTCTAGGAGGTATTGGTTTTCCATATGTTTTTTAGTAAGTAATGGTTTTCCATTTGTTCCAAGTTTTTGTTTGTGTTAAAAGCTAATTTCAATAATAGCAAAATTAGAAAAATGCTCGGAAATGTTGAATAAAACTTTTTGGACCATAATTGAAAGCTGCCTTTCTTTTGGCTTGTTTGCATTGAAAGCAACAGTGTGTGTCTTGTAAAGTAAGACAATTAAAATGATCACTATATTTCTCAAAATCTGTTTTCTGCATCATAAAATATGAAAAATAATGATTTGATGAGAAACATTCGGAGTTCAAATGGAAGCAAAACGTGTTTTATAGCCAAATAAAACTATTCTTAAACATGAAACATTGTAAAGAAAAAATAGAATGTCTTATGAAGAAACAGGTCTTACCAATATTATTTAAATGAAACAACATCTTGGATGCTTCAAACGCTCTTCACTATGATAAGTAGCTTAAGCCACACACACAGAAAGGGACTGCTATTGGGGTGCAATTGCAGTCTTACATCAGAATAACAAATTGTTAAAAGAAAAAACTACATACCTAATACCAACCTCCTACATTTGGGAAAAGCTATAGAAAAATGTGTAGTATTTGAACTAACAAACCCTATTGTCAAAATGATTTTATAGTCCCAATCCGACTTCCACAAGGAATGTGTTGGAAACTGATATCTTAACAATATTTGACAATGTCCATAGCAGTCTGGACAAAGGGGGCACATGTCTCCTCATTCTTCTTGTTTGGATGTACCCTCGTTAACACTATTGATCATCAAAAGTTACACTCTGCAAAATCCACATGTGCAATGGTGGAAAAAGTCCTCAGTTGATCTACTGCCATCCTCCCTAACCGCACACAGCTGGTTAGAATAGGACCAGCTGCTTCAACTCAATCACTATCACTTGTGGAGTCCATTTATTCTCACACCAACACTATTTGTCTTTTATATGGAGTCTTTGAGTGACCTAATGGAGAAGATGGGTGTTGAGTTGTACCAGTGCACCGGGGACATCCATGTCTACTTGGAAACAAAGTCCCCACAAGATGACCATACCCTAAAAATCTGTCTAGAAAAAGTGCAGGACCGGATGTCCACAAATTTGTAAGGGTGTGCAAAGTTCTCGTAATTTCCCTTTTCTAAATTATCTGCTATTTCACAAAAATTAAGCAAAATATGTAAAATGGAAAACTAGCAATTAACACTATATTTTAGTACAAAATTAGTTATTTGTGCTAAAAAATAGCTCAAAGTACCCAAGTCCTGCTGGCATCAGCCACTCACGTTCTGATGATTCACGCTGGTCCTGTGTTACTCTGAAAGGATTTCTGCACCAACGGCATTTAATTATATTAGTGTAATGACGTAGTTTGGAAAGGTTAGTGTATCATGTGTAATGCAAAATGCTAGAAATTACAGAAGATTACACCGGCGTAACAGATATTTCACTGGGGGCTACAAATGTCCTTAAACTACTTCCTGCGAAAACTGAATTGATCCATGAATAAAAACAATGCAACCACAGAATGGCTAAAGAAGCTGCAATCTTATGATTTCACCCTCCTCATGTCACTTAAAGTAAAATCACCAGGCATCTGAACAAACCCCTTCCTATCAGTGATCTCAAAAATCAACCATAGAGTGAAAGCAGCCAATCAACATTCTACCTAAGAAGCACAATCCTTTCTTTACACCAATTTAATTTCACATTGTTGTCCAAGGTGTGTCAATCTACCAAAATAATTATAGGAAAGCTACTCTCTTTGAAGTTCCCAGGGTTTTGGTCTAGCCTGTAATGGCTTTTATCTGTTCAGTAGGTCGTCTGGTCTCAGATACCTAAAAAACAACCACATTATCCCAGCACTATATGAACTGTAAAGCTATCCCACCGAAGTCAGAATCACATTCAAATCAGCTAGCACAGCCAAACTACATACAATCCATCATAAAAATCTCGAGAGGAAATAAATAAGAATCAAAGTAACCCTGACAAAACCTTGAAAGCTCATTGTGTATGTTCACAATCTTTCTCTATTGCCCAAAAAGAAATGAGATGCCATAAAAACCTCTGAACTTTTCACAAGAAATCATAAACCTTTCTAGTTTACTGCTATATGAATTGACAGGCACTATGAAATAATATTTTATCTCTGCTTCACACACTCTCCTCTCTCTTACCTAGTCTCTTATGTATCTTCACTTAACGTTCCCTACCTCTATTCACCCCGCCTTTTTGTTCTTCTTCTCTACCTCTCTATTTAACCCTGATCTGCTCCCTCTCCTCTCACCATACCTGTTCCCTTTGAAACACTTAATTTACATTTTACTAGATTTTAATCCTGTGCATAGCTTCAGTTCTGTTTCTCTCCTGCCATTTCACTGTACTTTGAGACTACTATCTCCATCTTTATTTTATATAACAAAGCACACTGACACGGTTGGGTAGAGTGGCGATGCACATATAGGCACAATAAAATAAAGCACATTGAAAATACAACTGTCTGATACACATTAGGGCATTATCTCTGATTGTTTCTGTGCTCCGACAAATCCGAGATAAGAATTTCAAAATTTCTTCTGGACAAAATTGACAAACAGAACTAGAATTCTGTAATGTTTCAGACGTATTCCTGGGGCCAACTTTTGAGTCTAACCATTACCTAGACATTCAAGAATCCTGCCCCAGCAGCTGTTTCTCGTCTAATGTGGAAATGTTATAAGGAGACACCTATTATGTTAATAATATGGTATTGTCATGATTTACAGTTCAAAGTGCACAAATACTCAAAATTTATGCGTTGAACAACTTGCAAAATATTCCTGACAGGCACCAAAATACTATCAAGACTTCGGGGTCAAACTGGATGACAATTAAACAATGATATCTGTTCTCAAGGTGATGGTAAAGCGATGTGTTAACCAGCTTATAATGCTGTAAACAATACAATTTCCTCCTATAATTTCAGTTTGTTGATGGTCTGTAAAGTTAGTTTAGCTGATGGGGTGTAGTAGGTGAGGTGGAAGGAGAAGTGGATGAGACCAATGGTTGTCAGATAAAGTACCTCTATTGTTCTGGGGACCCTCTGGCCACAGGGAAATGTCTGTCTGTGCTGTACACAAGAACTGGACCACGCAAATCAAAAAAGGTTTGCTAAAGAGAATCAGGGCCCAGACACCAAAAGGCAAAGTCTAGTCATATTTTCAGAATGACTAACGGATAATGTTTAAATGCAACCTGGTTTGATGTATATTTATTTTGGGGTAGGGAAACATTTCGGGCCTTAGCTTTGGTAAAGGATTCCCTGTAATCCAGCCTATCTCTTATTAAACCTTCAAGTCAATTCTGTTTTGCTCCAACACATAACTTGGTGTCACAACCATTTATAGTTTGAAACACACTTTGGTAAAACACATCGCTTCAGTTACTTTTAAAAAGTTGAGACAAACATGTTCCGTAACGATATTAAGGTTCTGAAGTAGTTCCAGAGGAGTTATGTCTAAAAACACAATGGGTCCTATATAGAGTTTGGTGGTATGATATTTTGTCAAAGTCTGATGGATATCCCGTTCCCCCTATTACTAGTGCCATGGACTATAATGGACTTGTAAGAAGGAGGAAGAAACTCCCATCACATTTGTGATGGAGTATGCCATCCTCCAATCTCTAACTAAGGGCCCATATCAGCAAAGCATATGTTACGCACTAAGAAAGGACTACATATATTATATATTATAGAGAATAGGGAAAGAAAAGACAACCAAGGTTTACATCAGTATTCAAATCACACTTATGAAGATCACACAAGGGTACAAGGTCTGAGCACACAAACTTGTCTTTGTTACACCTAATATTTGCCCTTAAACTCTGATTAGATAACTATTTATCTCTCTATTTTTTGTTTTGTGCAGCACACACCATGAACTGATGTATTTCAAGATGCTCTCATGTGGTGATGAAGAAAAAGGAGGCACTGTGACAAATCTTATTGCCTAGTATTACACAACGTGGTCAAATAGAGGGCAGAATGGATGCAAGCTTTCCTGGTTTCTCATTGTTCCATCTGGCCTGTACATGGTTATCTCTTACTTTCTCCCATTTTAGACCAAAGCTTAATGCTTTGTGTTTAATCGTTTGAGGCACTAAATCAACACACTGTGTTTAATACATAGAGACTATGCAAGTTTCACAAGGAATGGTGGTGGTAGAGTTTAGGAAGGGTGATGGTTTAATGGAGAAGCTAAAATGAAAATCAGAGCGCCCATCTTTGGTCAGTGCACTTGGAACATTTGCACCACGTAACTAACGGCCTTACTTTATCACCATCCATTCTTTCAATAATTCATCCACACACTCCTCACCTAACAACTACTTATTCATTCATTCTTTGAGCCATACAGCCATGTCTCCAATCTCTATCCATACATCCATCCATTCAATGATTGGACAAGGCTCTATAGTCGAAAATATTTTGAAAAACGCACTATATTGCAATTTCTTTAACGTTTTGGGGAGAGAACACCCCCCCCCAATCCCTTTAAAGAGGTAAGGCTTGCTCACTGCATGCAGTAAGAGGCAGTGGCATAACATTAGCTCTCTCAGCCCCTATGGGGCGGGGGGGTTCTCAAGTCCAGGGGCACCCTGCGCACAGTACCTTGGCCTGAGAGCTGAGTGAACCCGGGGGGGGCCTGCATGTACTTTGCAGGGGGGCCCTCTCAAGTTTCATTACGCCACTGGTATGAGGGCTGATCTGACAAGATTTGCCAGGGTTGCCTTTCTTTCCCAGTCCAGCCCTGCTAGCAATTGCAGTCTTCACCAATTTACCATGCTCACTGGACATACCCTTAGAAAAGCCAATCTGTTTAAATCGCAAGATCTGATTTGAATTGAGTCAACACTGCCAGTAAAGCCATTGGCGTGGAGCTTAACATCACCAGTACTCTGTTGCTTCGCAGTGGCGTAGCAAAACTTGCGGGGGACCCCATGCAAAGTACATAGAGGCTCCCCCTGACCCAGTCAGGAGGTCTCAGGTTAGGGGCCCATGCATAGTGCTGGCCAGTGCTTAATGTGTGCTGCTGAGTGGGGCCCCTGAAGCTCACCTCACACTCAACACGCAACCTGCGGGGGCTGATGTTATGCCACTGTTGCTCCATGGGACAGCCCTGCGGTGCCTCGTTTTGATTGACAAGTTGTACACTCCAGTTCAGGTGCTAGGATACTTGGTGTTAGTCCAACTTTCTTTTAAAACTGGCAGTAGTACCGCTGCCTACCGGTAGAAATAACCTTCCATAGATTGTTGGCCCATGCATTGGGGCCAATCACTTTGCAACTTTTGATGGCCTCAAAGGCCTTGACTATATCGTCTTATCACAATTCTATATGAATCTTTTGGACCTCACTCTAGAGTTATTTTAAAGGGATCCTGACTACGCTTCCATGTGGCTCGGTCAGATTATGAGAATTCTTCTCTGAAATCAGTTGCCACTGACCTGTGACACTAAAGTAATAACTGTTTTCTTTCAATAAGCAACGGATATCAAGCTATTTCTAACAGTTAATAATATCAAGAATCACAGTTCAGCATTTCTCCACAAATATATCTTAATTTCTCTATCAAATGTTTGTTTTGCTACATACAATAGTTTGAGCTTGCTTTTAAGTTCTTGTCACTGAATAATTTATATTTGCGGAATTTGCACTCTGACTCAGTATTTTAAGTCACATAACGCAAAGTTTTTGATTAAGCAAAGGCAACGTATATCCATCACTGACCAGGCCACATTGTTTCACCTTATCATAAAATACTGTTCGGGAATATCGAAAACTTGTCTCACAACACAATACATCAACAATGCTAATAGAGGGATTATACCAGGAAAGACCTAAGCCCGGAATTTAATATGTGAAAGCAAGTGTATGTTTTGCATTCGATATATAATTTTAGGAATTTATTTACTAATGTTTAAAATGGTCGTTCCTGGGCCACAAAGCTGCCAAAGCATTGTGTCAATGCACTTACCACTGAAAAGACCAGCAGGCGAAGCGCAACCAGATCCCTCTGGACTGTACTCTGGACACTGTTGACGGACTGAAAGCAGAAGCACCTACAATATTCTTTCGCATACACTACTCTGTCACCTAAGAAGTGCTCTGAACATACATGCCAAAATTTTAGAAGAGGAAAAGGGAGATTTAAAAAACATAATCAGAAGACTGTATTTTCACTTAATTTCAGGCAGTAGGCAGCCAAAATAAAGCCGTTTTCGGCTTGAAAAATTAGGAGCCTCCTATCTGAATTGGGTCCATTGGCATATATCAATCAATCATTTGTATGGCGCACTTATCACCCTTTGAGGGTATCCAGGCGCCGTGTCCACTGTGTAGGTCTCAGACAGAACTCTTCGAAGAGCCAGGTCTTGAGCTGCTTTCTGAAGTCCTGGATGGAGAGAGATGTCCTTAGGTGGATGGGGAGATTGTTCCAGGATTTTGCTGCCAGGTAGGAGAAGTCCCATCCTCTGTAGTTGCTCCTGCCAATGCAGGGTGTGTGGGTGAGGTAGAGGTAGGTGGAACGCAGGTGTATGGGGGGTTGATGAAAGTTAAATTAGTGGTTGAGGTAGGCAGGTCCCTTGTTGTGTAGGGCATTGTCAGGGAGTGTCAGCAGCTTGAATTGGCATTGATTTCACACAGGGAGAACGTGCAGGATCCTGAGGTCTGAGGATATGTAGGCTCCCCTTGGGAGGTCGAGGATCAGCCTGGCTTCTGTGTTCTGGATGATTTGGAGTATTTTTGTGAGGTGTGTGGTGAGTCCAGTGTACAGAGCATTTCCGTAGTCCAAGCGGCTGGTGATGAGGGCTTGTGTGATGGTGTGCCTGGTGTCAGTGGGAAGTCATTTGAAAAGGAGGGTGCCGAAGCAGGAAGAGGATTCTAAGTGGACTTGTTTTTTCATGTTTAATATGTTGTTGATGATGACTTCCTAGATTGACGCCATGTTCTATCGGTGCAGGAGGGGTCCCTAGGTCAATGGGCCGCCAGGAGTCGGGGCCATCAGGAGTCGTCCCATGGAAAGGAGGTATTGCCGAAAAACGGAAATTAGGTTTTGCTGGTGTTCAGTTTGAGGTAATTTTCTCTCATACTGTTGGCAATGTGGGTCATGCAGCCTTTGGGTAGATAGAGGATCAGCTATGTGTCGCCTGTGTAGGAGAAGATATTCAGTCTGTGGTCCCATACAGTACTGGCCAGGAGGATCACGTAGGTTTTGAAAAAGGTTTGGCAGATGGAGGATCCTTGCTGGATGATGGCTTGGGTTGAGAGGTGAAAGTTTTGAGGAGGACTCTCTGGGTTTGACCGGCAATCCATTTCAGGGCATCGCCTCGGATGCAAACATGATGGAGTCTCTTGAGCAGGGTGTGGTGGGAGACTGTGTCAAAGGCTGCAAAGAGATTAAGGAGGTTGAGTGCGGCTGAGTCTCCTGGTCTAGGAGGGTTATGATGTCATTCGTTGCTGAGATCAGGGCAGTCTCTGTGTTGTGTATGAGTGGAAATCGGACTGAGATGGGTCCAGGAGATTTTTGTCTTCTAGGTGATTTGCGAGTTGCTGGGTCATGGCTTTCTTTATTACTTTTGCTGAGAAGGGGAGCGGAGAGAATGGCCAGTAGTTCTTGAGGTTGTTGGGGTTGGTGGAGGGCTTCTTGAGGAGGTGTTTGACTCTTGTGTGTTTCCATTCATCTGGGAAGGTGGCTGAGATGATGGATGAGTTGAGGGTGTCTGAGTCTGCTGCTGATGCTGAGGATGAAAATTTAATGTGGGCTGGATCAGCGAGTGGATGATCTTCATGATATCTGTGGTGTTTAGGGTGGTGAGGTTATTCCATTTGTAGAGTATGTTCTTGGAGGGGGAATCAGCATGGGTGAGGAGGTTGATGGTATCTGCTGCAGTGGGCTGGGGTGCAACGTTTTCATAGATGGTAGAGATTTTGTCATGAAAGTGGGTGGCAAGGGAGTCTCATAGTTCTTGGGTGGGGATTATGGTGCTCTCTTGTGCTGCTGGGTTGGCAAACTCCTTGACAATGTTGAAGAGTTCTGTGCTGTGGTTGGTACTGGCCTGGATGTGGGTGGCTGGGGCCTGTTTCCAGGCATTCTTCAGGAGGTTGCTGTACTGGTTAATTGTGCTCTTGAAGACTGTTTCGTCGTTGAGTAGTTTGGAGTTGCGCCACTTCCTTTCTAGTTGTTTGTACTTGTGTTTTGCTGTGCACAGATCTTGTGAGTACCAGCTTGCTTGCTTGGAGGGTCTTTTGGGTTTGGAGGGTTTGGTGAGGGTGACAAGGTCAGTGCAGTTAGCTATCCAGGAGATTATGGGGGTCATTCTAACTTCGGCGGGCGGCGGAGGCCGCCCGCCAAAGTTCCCCCGCCAGAATACCGCACCGCGGTCAAATGACCGCCGCGGTCATTCTGACTTTCCCGCTGGGCGGGCGGGCGACCGCCAAAAGGCCGCCCGCCCGCCCAGCGGGAAAGACCCAGCAACAATGAAGCCGGCTCCGAATGGAGCCGGCGGAGTTGCTGGTGTGCGACGGGTGCAGTTGCACCCGTCGCGATTTTCAGTGTCTGCTTTGCAGACACTGAAAATCTCAATGGGGCCCTGTTAGGGGGCCCCTGCAGTGCCCATGCCAGTAGCATGGGCACTGCAGGGGCCCCCAGGGGCCCCACGATACCCGTTCCCGCCATCCTGTTTCTGGCGGTGAAAACCACCAGAAACAGGATGGCGGGAAGGGGGTCGGAATCCCCAAGGCTGCGCTGCTTGCAGCGCCGCCGTGGAGGATTCCCTGGGGCAGCGGGAAACCGGCGGGAAACCGCTGGTTTCCCTTTTCTGACCGCGGCTTTACCGCCACGGTCAGAATGGCCCCTGAAGCACCGCCAGCCTGTTGGCGGTGCTTCCGCGGCACTCTGCCCTGGCGGTTTACAACCGCCAGGGTCAGAATGACCGCCTATGTTTTTGACGTCACTGTTGATTTCTGGGTTGGTGCCGGGAGCCTGGTCTGAGGGGTCTGTGTGGATGGCGTTGAGGGCGTTAGTCCAATGGTCCATGAAATCTTGCTCCAACTATGGTGTTTGTGGCAGGTGGTCTGGGTGTTTTGTTGGATGTGAGGAGGTAATTAAAGTGGACTATGGAGTGGTCAGT
The DNA here is from genome assembly GCF_031143425.1 of Pleurodeles waltl. Classification (NCBI taxonomy): domain Eukaryota; kingdom Metazoa; phylum Chordata; class Amphibia; order Caudata; family Salamandridae; genus Pleurodeles; species Pleurodeles waltl. Next base: position 179,719,219 of record NC_090437.1, read on the forward strand.
CCAGGTGAGCTCAGTGGTGTGGCTGTATTTGATCCTGTTGCTTGAGGTGAAAATGGGGTCTAGTGTGTGTCCAGTGATGTGAGTGGCGTTGGTCTAGCTGTCTGAGGCCGATGATTTCCATGCTTTCTATGAGGTTGGTGGTATTGGCATCATTTGGGTCGTCCAGGTGAAATTTGAGGTCTCAGAGGAAGATGTAGTGTTCGGTGTTGATGGCTGGGGCGATGATTTCTGGAATAGGATGGAAGAAACTGGGATGTGGTCCGGAGGGTCTGTATGCAAGAGTTCCTATGATGGTGGTATTATTGTTGATGCTGAATTGAAAATTGAGGTGCTCTATGATTGGTGTGTCACTGTCTACCAAGGTTGAGCAGTGTATGGATTCCTTGTGTATTATGTTGATGCCGCCGCCAGGTTTGTTGGTATGGTTGCAGTGGGTGATGTATCCATTGGGTCTGGCTGCAGCGATGTCAGGTGCAGAGGAGTTGTTGAGCCAGGTCTCTGTGAGGAAGACGAGGTCGGGTGCTAGGGCGGTGATGGTGTCCCATACTTTGGTTGAGGGTTTTCCTAAAGAGCAGACATTCAGCAGTATACAGTCCAGTTGGCGGGTGTTCGAGGTGTCCGAAGGCTGTAGTTTGCTTGTGTGTGCAGGAGAGTCGGGAGGCAGGCGAACCGGCAGTCTCCGCAGTGCAAGGCATCTGCAGTGGTCTACAGGGAGATACTGCAGCAGTTATCCTTAGGGGGTCAGACTTTGATGGCAGTGAGTTCTGCTCTGGTGTAGCAGTGGGTAGTGGAAAAGCCAGGGTTTCTGGTGCTGGGCCGACCCAGGGGCAGAAAGGTTTGTCTTTGGCAGGCTTCGGTGAGGTGGGAGAGGCTAGCAGGGAGGCGGGAGGCCAGGAGCGGGCGAAAGGCGGGAACTTTGGAGGCAGCAAACAAGCAGAACACACAGAAACTGAAATTGACTGAACAGACTAAAAAACAAATAACTAATACGAGAGGCAAACAGACTAAGGTGAAAATATGTACAAAGCAAGTACAGTTACAGTCACAATAAGCAGGACAAGATAAGCATAAATACGAAACAGGCAGACTAAAGAGAAAATATGTACAATGCAAGTAACACTTACAATTACAATTAGCAGGACAAAGATTTGCAAAACTACTAAACAGGCAGCAGGAGGCAAATGTGGGAAGGACACGGGATCCGTGGCTGCGGGATCGAACGCAGGGCTCTCTTGGGCTCAGAGCGAGGCCAAGCAACAGTGCCTCAGGGCTGTTAGGCAGAGTGAGGGATCAACGTGGCCTTGACCACCTTAAAGGGGCTACTGTATTCTCTGAGTATAAATTATTCTCATCTCTATGGTGCCTTTCTACAATTGTGACACATACCTTGTTCATTAAAGCAACAAGAATTATTACAAAATCAAAGCTAAGCCTCGCATACCTGGAACTGTTCGATAACATCAAAATAAAACAATTGTATTTGTAGCTTTTTGCTGACGCTGGCTGCAATTTCTTGGTTTTGAGACATTGTTTAGGGACTAGGATACCAACAGTCCTAGGTTTAAAATGTAGATTGGTTACCTCATGCAAAGAAATTAATTTGGGTGAGCCAAGGCAGCAGCTGGAAAAATAGAGCAACAACGTGACCAGACGAATCTGAAATTATATCGCTTGCAGGAATCATGGTGTTCCTCCCAGCAGAGACATTTTAATGCATGGGCAAAGTAGGCCCTAGCCAGGGCCTCCAGACTTTCAGAGGCCCTCTGATAGAGCCAGCTTTTTCTGAGAAGAGTCTTGCCATGATGACCAAGAATAATTCTTAAACAGATTGTTTTAAATACCATTTTCCTTTGATTTATTTTTTAAAGTAGGTGATGTGTGAGTCTACTAAAGCCATTAGAAATATTGTGTATATGTTTCATGCAACATACATACAAAATGTTTATTTTAAGTCAAAACAGGACTTTACATATGAGTAATGGGATGATGCCACAGACATTATTTGCAGTAATATTTGTTAGCTGCTTCCGTGTTACAATATTGAAAACACATCACTAGCCCTGAATGTTAGAGGTAAACACATTTAGAATTTGGACAAGTGTGTCTGTGCACTGTCAGTGACCGGAACAAAGGGGGCATGAAGAGGGTTCAAACTGGATCAGAAATTCAAATCTGTTCCAAACAGGGGCCCCAAAATACGCTCGGCCCAGGGCCCCCAAAATCCTTAAAATGTCCCTGCCTCCCAGACATTTCACCAGCAAAAACTGGTGAACCTCCAGGTAAGCACGCAAATGGAAATGGAGAATTGCCACTGGAATCAGGCGGAGGAACTGAGCTCTGTTGAATTGAATGCCCTGCACCCTGCAAAAATATTTTCTTTCATTCTGCCACTCACATGATTCAGTCAGGGGCGTAAGACACGCCCCTGCGATGCAGGGTACCCCCATTCCTCTAGGGGGGCTCCAGCCATTCAAGGGGGCCCCGTCGAGCCCAAGGTCATTGAATATCTGTGAGATAAGGGAGACTCGAGGGCCCTACTTCACATTCTGCAGGGGGCTTCATAACACCACCGCCCTCAACCTCCCCTATCCCATTCTTTCATTTCTATCATATTTTCTACCTCCCCTCTTGTACTCTCCCTCCCTTACCTCCTGCGTTGTTATGTGTCTCAGTCCTTGGTGTTTATCTATTCTGACCCCTCTACTATAGCCTCTTATTTTCCCCAAGTCCTGCCCCCGCTTCTTGGTCCCTATTCCTAAAAGCTACCCTGCTTCATGAAATATGTAGTTGTTTTACAGTCTCATAACGGATAGTGAATATGTATTTACTTAAAATACTCTAAAAAACGAATTTGAACTTCCCATTGTTCTACGTACCTGTGTCTCTTAATGTCAAATATTCCGTTCTTCAGATTTCCCAGTCGCTCTCTAGGCTTCTGCCTAAAACACAAAAGTACGCACAGAAGGGTCAGCATCTGATAAGGCCGCGGGGCATCAGCTTTAAAACAAAAACTTGTAATTATTTTTCAGATTCGGCTGGTCTCACGTGCAGAGATTCATACACATGAGCCACGGTTGGCAGTACAGACGGATGGTGGCCTCCAGGGGACAACGGGGATCCAGGGCTCCATGCTGTAAAGCAGATCCATGCAGATGGTGCTTAAAGGGCTCATTTTGCTAACATTTTTGCAATATGGAAATATTTTAAACAAATGAAGTTGTATAAATGTCCCGGTCTTAAATAGGAGAGGAAGTCAGCGCTTACCCCAAGTCCTCAATCAGAGAGTCGAGTAAGGCATGATTTAGCCGGCGAAGAGAGTTGCCAGCTGAAGCCGAAAATGTAAAGGTTCGAGGTGAAGCCTCAGATTTTGTTGTCACCCAGACTTAAAGCGTGCTAAAAGCACATACAGAAAAATACATACAGAAATCGGTGCATGAGCAACAATTCCTTAGATTATTCTCTATTTATGGCTGCAGGAGTTTTAATGGCCTGGGTTCACTACTGGTACTTACTAGTGAAGAATACTGATGTGGGAGTTCCCCTACCCTCGGAAATTGGGCCTATGTTCTTTGCCAGGTGAAGCTCATCAACCACTGAATAGCCACCAAATAGCAGAATTCAGTTAGGTTTTCAGTTAAGTTAACAAACATACAGATAATCTCAAATTAAATGATTATTTTTCCCAATTAATATTTTATGAGATTTTTTCAAGTTTTGAAACATCTATATATAAATTGCCGGATTCCTATGTACAAAGGTAAACCACAAAGGTTCTCTAGGTTACAGAAAAGTAAGATCTTTAAATACTCCTCCACCTTCTCCTCCCACCCCTTCCCACCCTACTGTTAGAAGTTAGGGCCGTATTTATACTCTGGTTGCGCCGAATTTGCGTCGTTTTTTTCGACGCAAATTCGACGCTAAACTAACGCCAACTAACGCCATATTTATACTATGGCGTTAGACGCTTCGGGCGCCAAAGTGCCCGGAGTGTGCGTCATTTTTTAGCGTGAACCCCTTCCTTGCGTTAATGATATGCAAGGGAGGCGTTCCCGTCTTAAAAAATGACTCCCAGGCCTTTACGTGGTATTTATACTCCCGGGCAAAAATGACGCCCGGGAGTGGGCGTGGCCAAAAACGGCGCATTTGCGCCGCTTTTTAACGCCTGGGTCAGGCATGGCGTTAAGGGACAAGTGGGCTCAAAATGAGCCCAGAGTGCCCTCCCCTGCCCCCAGGGACCCCCCCTGCCACCCTTGCCCACCCCAGGAGGACACCCAAGGACGGAGGGACCCATCCCATGGACATTAAGGTAAGTTCAGGTAAGTATTTTATTTTTTATTTTTTGTGGCATAGGGGGGCCTGATTTGTGCCCCCCTACATGCCACTATGCCCAATGACCATGCCCAGGGGACAGAAGTCCCCTGGGCATGGCCATTGGGCAAGGGGGCATGACTCCTATCTTTACAATGATAGGAGTCATGTTGATGGGGGATGGGCGTCGAAAAAAAATGGCGCAAGTCGGGTTACGACGATTTTTTCGACGTAACCTGACTTGCCCCATTTTAAGACGCCCATACGCCATTTTCCCCCTACGCCGGCGCTGTCTGGTGTACGTGGTTTTTTTCCACGCAAACCAGGCAGCGCCGGTCTGCTTGCGCCGGCTAACGCCATTCCATAAATACGGCGCCCGCATGGTGCTTCAGAATGGCGTTAGACGGCGCAAAATTTTTTGACGCTAAACTGCGTTAGCGCAGTTTAGCGTCAAAAAGTATAAATATGGGCCTTAGTGAGTCAGATCAATCGTCCTTATATGCACAATCTCAGTGTTACAGTGCCACTTCACTTTACGCTTTTTAACAGTAAGAACAAAACACATCATTGTCGCCCCCATTAGGTTGGTAACAAGAGTGATTTCAAAGATCTAGGGCAGCCATAAATCTGGACTTTGCCTGATAGGTACACTGCTAGGGCAGGCCACTGGTTGTCAAACTTGCAATCCAAATCGTTAATTCACCATTTTAACTTATTTTCGAGCATTGACCAGGCTTGCCCGCCCATTCCTGCATCAGTGGATGACAGGAGACTTCCATCTCAGCCACAGGAGTTCCTCTGCAACGAGGAGCATACTGCTAATCTGTCTCGAATTAACCTTTGACACGTGGACCATTTTCACAGGTTTAAGGCCCAGGAGTTGGCTTTAGTGGGTTACCAACCACCGCTCTGATGTGGCAAGGATCACCTTCAAAAACCTTCAGCTTGGGGTACGACCACCCTCTCCAACACAAACCATCAGCTGTCTAACAGGTGTGACATTCACATTATAAGGACTTTATCCATGAATTCCCTGTTCGGCACACTCTTAGCGATGGAAGAAATATTAGACCAGTGTTCTTGCCACTGTGTCCTGAAAAAAGGCCTCCCAAATCAGAGACCACTTTTTCATCTAGGCCCACTCCATGTGTGGACCTATCTCGGCTAGAACTGCATATAAGTTGGAAATAATGCATTTAGTGCCCGCATATGTAAATAACATGAATTTTATGCGAATTTGCCTCGTGCATATTTATTTTAGGCAACCAGAATTCCAGACGGAATTTTAAGCCAATCAACGACTCACTGAACTACCCCTCGGCGTTTCTCAAATCATATATATCTACTAAGGAGTGATATAGGTCACCTCATTGGAAAGGCGGTGCAAGGCTCAGTTTACCGTGACTCTTGTTCCAAGAACGGAAAACATAATCTATAAACCTGATTATACCCCCACTCCCACCTGCCGGTTTTTGTTGTGGAGCATGTGTGTGACTGAAGTATATACCAAAGTATACATTTTGCATCAGAAGTAACACAATTGAAGCTTCTCCATGTTTTTATCCACAGCTGGGCCCTCTCATGACTTCCTGAGGAAGAGTCTATGCCTCAAAATGTGTCAGGGCCTACTGGATTTTATGATTTCAAATGGCAAACTAAAAAAGTAGCAATTGTTCACTATGAATGGTCTAACAAACGACTTATGATCAAAAGCGACCTGTTCAGTATAATCAAGACAAGAGAAAGAAACTCTTTATCAAACTAAGGCCCATATTAATACTCTGTTTGCACCGGATTTGCGTCATTTTTTTAAAAGCAAATTTGGCGCTAAGCTAACACCATATTTATACTTTGACGCTAGACCCGTAAAAAGTCAAAATATCCCAGTGTGCGTCATTTTTATCGATTCCGGTCTAAAAAATGACTTTAATACCCGTGCACCATATTTATCCAACTGTGCAAAAATGGCGCACGCCTGGGAGGCGGATCCGGAAAATGATGCAAATCCTGATTTGCGCTAAAATTTAACACCTGGGCAAGGGCAGGAGTTAAAATGAGGCAAACACACCAGTACTTAAGGAAAACTCAGAGAAGCAACATCCGAGCTCAAAAAGGAAGACATGGAGGTGCTATTCATCCGCACGAAGACGCAGAGCCCAGGAGCAACAGCAGCAGCTTCCACCACACCAACAGGGACCCCAAAGTCAACACAGAAGGCAGGAGAGGATATTCAGGACCAGGACAACCCTTCAGGCCCTCAGGGAACATGACATCATCCAAAGTTACAGACTAAACTGGCAAGCCATACAGCAGCTGCTGCACCACACTGAGCCACAGTTGGCACCCAGCTTGCAGACACCCCACATCATTCCACCAGAGGCCAAGCTGTTAGCTGTCCTGCACATGTTGGCAAGTGGCTCTTTTCAAACCACTGGTGCCCTGGTTGGCAGGATCTCACAGCCCTCATTCTCTGCCTTCCTTCCCAAGGTACTTGATGCCATCATCTCCCTCACACCCCACCACATCAGCTTCCCCAACACACTGCAAAAGCAACAGGAGACCAAACAGGGGTTCTATCAAATCAATGGCTTCCCGCACGTGCTTGCTGCCACTGACTGCATACATGTACGGATTGTGTCACCTGCTGCAACGGAGCATCTATACTGCAACAGGAAGCACACACACTCCATCAATGTGCAGGCCATTGTGGATCACTGTGGATTGATCACCAACATCGTGGCAAAGTATCCTGGGTGTGTACATGATTCATTCATCTTCTGCCACTGCACCATCAATCAGCACTTCCAGGATGGTCGATATGGCAATGGCCTACTTGTTGGTAAATACAGAAACCTAGGAATTTACACACAGCACAGCAACCCTGTAGGACACACAACACCTACACCCCTACATTGACACATGGCCAGGAAGACACTAAGGTTGTGACACTGGTAGTCATGTTTGATATCCTGACCCAATGGGATACACACCTATGGACAAATGACAGATGCAAATAACATGAGATGCCACTCCAGAGCCACACAGGACCAATTTAAAACCACACAGTGACAATGACATGGCCTTAACTGGCAGTACAACTTGGAAGATGAATCTTCTAATATCACATCAATAACACTGAAACACACACCCTTCCAAGCAATACATACTGTGTAAGGGGTGTGTAATGTGTTTTGCTGCAAGTCAAACATCATGAGACGCATAGCATGATGATGCTGACTCTAATGAAGGTGACATGGAATCATTGAGGCAGCACCAACATCTCACATCACTCCTGGGGTGACATTGCCCGCTAGCAATAAAGAAGTGGACTGTGCTATGAAAACATGTGGATCAATCAATCAGTGATTTGTTAAGCGCGCTACTCACCCGGCAGGGTCTCAAGGTGCAGTGGGGGGGGGGGGGGGGGGGTGGTACTGCTCGAAGAGCCAGGTAGTGATGTGCTTCCTGAAGGTCAGGAGGTCCTGGGTCAGATGTAGGTTGACGGGAAGGGAGTTCCAGGTTTTGGCAGCAAGGTGAGAGAAGGATCTACCACCAGATGTGGTGCGGTAAATGTGGGGAACAGTAGCAAGGGTGAGGTTGGCGGAGCGGAGTTGGCGTGTAGGGATGTGGAAGTTGAGGCGCTTGTTGAGGTAGGCCGGTCCGGTGTCGTGGAGAGCTTTGTGAGCATGGATCAGGACCTTGAAGACAATCCTTTTGTTGAAGGGGAGCCAGTGGAGATCTCTGAGGTGGGCTGAGATGTGTTCGTGGTGAGGGAGGTTGAGGATGAGTCATGCAGAGGCGTTCTGGATGCACCGGAGTTTCTTCTGGAGCTTGGCTGTTATTCCCACGTAGAGGGCATTGCCATGGCCCAGTCTACTGCTGACAAGGGCTTGTGTGACCATCCTTCTGGTTTCCACAGGGATCCATCTGAAGGTCTTGCGGAGCATGCGAAGGGTGTTGTAGCATGAGGATGTGATGTCGTTGACCTGCTGGGTCATGGAGAGAGAAGAATCCAGTATGAAGCCAAGGTTGCGTGCATGGGTGGTGGGCTTTGGCGCCGACCCTAGAGTGGCAGGCCAACTTGAGTCGTCCCATGCTGATCTGTTGGGGCCGAAGATGATGATCTCAGTTTTCTTTGAGTTTAGCTTGAGGCAGCTTTCCTTCATCCAGTTGTCGATAGTGTGGAGTCCTGTGTGGAGGTTGATCTTAGCGTTTGCCGGGTCCTTCCTGAGAGAGAGGATGAGCTGTGTGTCGTCTGCGTAGGAGACGATGTTGAGGCCATTGGATCAGACGATGTTGGCGAGTGGAGCCATGTAGACATTGAAGAGGGTGGGGCTGAGTGAGGATCCCTGGGGAACTCCACATATGGTCTTGGTGGCCTTGGACAGGAACGGGGGAAGGCGGACTCTCTGGGTTCCTCCAGAGAGGAAGGAGGTGAGCCAGCCCAGGGCTCTGTGGCAAATTCCGGCGTTGGAGAGGCATGTGCGAAGGGTGTGGTGGCAGACGGTGTTGAAGGCTGCAGAAAGGTCAAGGAGGATGAGGGCGACGGTTTCTCCTCTGTCGAGTCTGCTCCTGATGTCGCTGGTGCAGGCGATAAGGGCAGTCTCGGTGCTGTGGTTCTTGCGGAAACCTGACTGGGAGACTTCGATATGGCTGTTGTCCTCCAGGAAGCGGGATAGCTGGTTGTTGACTATCTTCCCGATGACCTTCGCGGGGTATGGGAGAACGGAGATGGGTCGGTAGTTTTTGAGGTCTTCTGGGTCGGAATTTGATTTTTTTGAGCAGGGCGTTGACTTTGGCATGTTTCCAGCTCTCTGGGAAGACGGTGGTCTCGAAGGAGATGTTCATGATGGTCCGGAGCTGGGGAGTGATGATTTGGCTGGCTTTATTGAAAATGTGGTGAGGGCAGGGGTCAGCGGGAGAGCGGGAGTGGATGGTGCTCATGGTCTTGGTGGTTTCCTCATCGTCGGTGTGGTCCAGCCGTTCAGGACGTTGGTGTGGCAGAGTACGCTGGGGTCGACCTAGGCCATGGTGGACGTGGGGAGCGTTGGTGTGAAGCTTCCATGAATGTCGATGATCTTGCTGTGAAAGAAGGTGGGGAGGGAGTCGCAGAGGTCTTGTGAGTGGGGTGGGTCGGCGGAGCAGGTCTTGGGGTTGGTGAGTTCCTTGATGATGCTGAAGAGCTCCTTGCTATTGTGTGCGTCGTTGTCAATTCGCTCTTTGTAAAAAGATCTTTTGGTGGCTCGGATGAGCTGGTGATGTTTGCGTATGGCTGATTTGAGGGTGGCGTGGTTGTTTTCTGAATGTTCTTGTCGCCAGATATTCTCAGCTTTCCGGCATTCGCGTTTGGATGCCTGAAGGTCTGAAGTGAACCAGGGAGCTTTCTTGTTGGCGTGGTTGTTGGTGGTTTTCTTGAGTGGGGCAAGGGTGTTGGCACAGTTGTCCAGCCATAATTTGAGGTTGAGGGCGGCGGTGTTGGGGTCGTTGGTTTTGGGTGGTAGGGCGTGAGCGAGGTTGGAGATCAATTAGTCCTTGGAAATCTTCTTCCACTTGCGATGAGGGATCCAAGGCTGTTGGTGATGGGTGGTGGGCTTATGGAAGGAAAAATTAACACAATGGTGGTCGGTCCATTGGAGTTCGGTGGTGTGAGTGAAGTTGATGTGGTTGCTAGAGGAGAAGATGGCGTCAAGTGTGTGACCGGCTGAGTGGGTGGATGAGGTGACCAGTTGCTTGAGGCCGAGGTTGGCCAGGTTGGCCAGTAGGGCTGAGGAGTTGCAGTTGCGGGTGTTCTTCAGGTGGAAGTTCGGATCGCCGAGGAGCATGTAGTCTGTGGAGGTGAGGGCGTGGGTGCTGATGGTGTTGGCGATGGCGTCACAGAATTGTGGGCGGGGGCCCAAAGGGTCTGTAGATGAGGGTTCCTCTCAGGGTGGTGTTGGCATTAACGTACATCTGGAAGTGCAGGTGTTCTGCGGTATCTAGGGCACCATGGGTGTCGGTTGTGATCCTGATGGAGCTTCTGTGGACAATGCCGATTCCTCCCCCGATTGTTGGTACGGTCTCTTCGGGTGATCATGTAGCCCTCAGGGATAGCTATGGCAATGTCTGGTTCTGATGAGGGGTTCATCCAGGTTTCGGTGAGGAAGGCAATGTCAGGGGAGGTAGATGTGAGCAGGTCCCAGAGTTCGATGGCGTGCTTGTGGTGGGAGCGGGTGTTGGGGAGGATGCAGCTGAGGTGGTTGGGCTGAGCAGTGTTGTTGTGATGCTTGGTGGCTTGAGTGCAGATGAAGTGGCACGAGCAGCAAGAAAAAGGTCCGTGGGTGTGCCTGGGAAGGCCTGGATGCAGGTGGTTGGGCGACCAGGGTTGAGCATGAGGATTTCAGAGGAGGTGTAGTGATGTCTGGTGGCGTGGGAGGTGCGAGGGGCAGGAGGACAGGCGCAGGGCACGGTCCAGGCGTGGACGGGTGCAGACGGGCTTGCCTTGCGGCACGCCCACTGCACACAGCCGCCATTAAGAAGGGGAGGTGGGAGGGAGGAGCAGCTGGGAGGGAAGAGGGGGTGGCGAATGAGGGCGCGAGGGTGGCAGGGCCGCAGGGGACGCAGCGGCGGGAATGGGAAGACCGGCAGATCAAAGCAAAGCAGAAACAGGCAGAGACAGCAATAAACAGGCAGAAAGGCAAAAGCAGAAAAACAGCACGAAAGCACAGAAAACAGATGACAAGACAAACACACAAGATAACAAGACCAACACACAATATTTACGTCTACCACTAGACACCAGGGATGTGACATTAATGCAAAGTGAACACTGCTACACATACGGATTGAGACAATTCCCCATATACATAACAGATGTACAGGCACGTGGACCTTCTGACACTAAAACCTTCACCCCCACAACCAAGTTAGCCGGCTTACCTGGAGCAAGTTCAGTAGTGTGGGTACATGTTTGCACATGAGCCAACTTGGTGAGGGAACAAAAATAGGTTTACCTAGAACTTGTCACACAAGGGATAATTGTGCATTGCCAATTGTGAACACTTCAGTGCTACCAACTTATGGAGATGTGTTGTACATTGTCACCTAGCCAAATCATAGGGCCTCACTGTTGCATTTCACATGCAATTACATATGTCGAATTGGATGGGATGTTCAGCCCATATAGTGCAACCGTGTTACTACCACAGTGGAATTGATTGTGTGTGTGGACGTATTATGTCACCTCCAGTGAAGGCACATGGACACTTCTTTCACATTACATAACGCATGGGAGATACACACTGAACAGCAAGTTTCAAAATATACCACTGGTATCAGGTAAATCAGCCAAACACCAGTTTTGATAGTTAAACAACCCAATGCAGAAAGAACATCACAGAAGCCTAGGATCCCACACAATACCACAAACACAGATGAGTCACAAATGACACAAGATAACAACTGCCATGCAAAGAGATAATCAAGGTGCAACCAACAACCAAATATTAAGCCTCATTTTCTCTTTCAGCTGATCAGGGTTACGGGATCCAGCCATGGATCATGACCCCATTTGCCAACCCAACCACAGCAGCAGAGCGTGTCTATATCGAGGCACATCGTAGGACACGAACCATAGTTGAGAGGACTTTTGGCATCCAGAAGTCCAGATTCAGGTACTTGGACATCACCGGAGGCAGCCTCCTATATTCACCTGAAATGGTCTGCAAGATCATTTTGACCTGTGCCATCCTGCACAACATTTGTGTAAGGTGGAACATTCCCCTCTATGAACCAGGTCCACAAATACCTGAAGAGGAGGAATAGGAGTATGCTGTCCGTGAAAATGAGGGGGAATATCCAAACACTGCTGCAGGATTGTGTTGCAGACAACACATCGTACTAAAAGTCTTCTAACTATAGTCACCATCACCACTTTGTTATCAAATGTCATTAAACACCTAACTTCATCACTCAATCATGCTCTGGGTAATTGTTTATGCATCACATGATCCCTAAGAATCATAATCAGAGTTTAGCCTCATGGAGCACTGCAGAAATACAGATTAGGATACTGAAAAAGCCACATCACATTTGATGGGTATGAATGTACAGCCAACATCACACACAGTGTAAATGACATATGTCCTGTCTATTTCACATGTGAAGGGCAATATCAGAGGACAACAGCTATGAGACGCATCCATGTTGCCAACATGGTCCATTGCAGCAAATGACACACAACTAAGACACAATCAATCAAGAGGAAGAAAAGTGTCTCATACATGAGGCAGTGGATGTGCTATTGCATTGGTAACAGGAATGTATGACAAGTCCCTTGACAGCAGTAAGTGTGACATCAGCTATCTCTGCAAGGAGCATGTGTAACAAGAACTCCATCTAAGCTGAAAATGGATAACACGAGTGCCCCAGGTATGACAAGCATTGCTCACAAGACATGCCCTGCGCAGTCCATCCCAGATAGTAAGTACTGCCACTGCCATGGTTTAAGTCTCTCCTCACCCTTCTCGAGGGGGCCCTGTAAATGGACTATCTGTACCCTGAGAATCTTCAGCTACACACACCCAGACTCCCATTCTGACTCCTGTGTGCTTCCCACTTCAGTATGGCATGCCATAGTCATAGTTCATCAGTCTGCATGGACTTCAGGTCAAATAATGCACTGCCTGCTAGTCGGTAAGACCTCTAATCAGCTGTCCATTGCTTCCCATGTGAAAGGTCCACTTTGCCCTTTGAACTTGATTCTCAACTCCAGGACTTGTGAGAGACTGAAGCTGCACACACCTGTGAGCACTACCATGCAGACCAGCCATTTGAACCTACCCTTCCCTTGCTGCTGCCTGGAACTGCTTAGAAATTGCCATTTTCAGAATTTCCTTGTTATGCGTTGGCGTACAAATCACTTGTGTACCAGAGGTCTTGGGGGATTGTGTAATGTTGCATACCACAGCACAAACTATTTTTAGTTCCCACAGTGTTGTACCAACTTTTCCCAGTCAGAGTCTGCTCACTGTGTATTTGCCTTGTTCATGTTTGCTCCTGACAGAGCCTGCATCCTGTTAGACAGGCTGGTTCCTGTATTTGTGTGAACCACAGAGGTTCCCTGTGGCTACATTTGTCTCATAGTTGCTTTCCATGCCCTCCCTTTCCTCATGGGGTATTGTGTGTGGTAGGTCTACAATGAATCCTCAAATAGATAGTATAGTTTAATCATTTTACTCATCATAATCAGTTCTGGGACATGTATTCAAATGGCCTAATCCAGCCCCCATCCCTTGTCTGGTTTTGCATGTATTCATTATTGCCAAACAATGACAGTGTGCTATGGCTGTATGCATGGATTCGGTACGGTGCCTCCAGCACAACAAACAAGGCTTGCAAATGTGTATGTGAGGACAAAACATGTTTGTGCCCTGACAGTCCAGACACACATTCACTTCTGCCGCCACCTTTTGACGGTGCTTGCGTGGTGACTAGCTGTGAGATTAATTAGCACAGAGGCACAGATGTTCCCTGTTGCAGTGGGAATTTTCAAGACCACCCTGTGTACACACATTGTGATGAAAGCTGCCTGTTACCTATTACTCATCCATAAAGTTTTTGACCAAACCAAGGTTTCCCTGTAGTCAGCCTTATCAAGGTTCTGCAGTGCCATAGCTGGACTATCACCATGTGTGTCATTAGTTGATCTTTGGCTTTAGGTCAAATCTGCTTTGAACAATACTCTGTTAATTGAGGGAATGGCTCCACAGACTCATGACTAGGCCTGCACGTAACTGTGACAACATGGAGGCCAATACTGACACAGGGTACACATGGCCACACACTTGAACTGGACGCCTTTGTGCAATGAACCACTGGAAATATGTGAACACATGCAGCATGGGCTGCTGGCCCTCCACAGCCACAGGAGAAACATAGGTCATGTACCTGGCTCAAACTGTGGTGTACAAAAAAACTTTTGGATTGGATTTGAGACTCAGTGTCACAAACACTGTACATACCTAGCATGTTCAAATGCCTGACTCATGGGTAGTACACAAACAAGTGACCATGAAGTGGTATCCAACATTTCATTAAATGTGATGGGTTATATTTCTGACATTGCCATTATCAACCGTCCTCTATCTATCCTGTGTATAGTTTGTCATGGGAGATGTTTTGTCCCCAAAGTCAGGGAAGTTCACACAGCATAAGACGCAACAGATATAACAGACACATATCATGACTGATGTACCTCAATGACTGAGGTCTGATGGTTATACACAATTACAACACATTCATACATGTACATTATGCAAAACACTTCTTGTGACGTTCACACAGAGGCACAACAACAATTGAAATAGCCAATTCACAGACATAAACACACAGGCCAAGAGTCTATTTGTTTAGTTGCGTACCCTTGCTATCCTCCATTGATGCAACACCTGCTCAAACTAGGAAATACCAATTTTATTCCAAAAGTTTGTGTTGCTGTTGTGACAGCTAAGAGAGCTAATCCAGCACAACAACATGACTATTATGGTCTGCATAGTGTGGTCTGCCACATGTGCCCAAACACTAGAACACACACAGCAGGTCTTAATATTCTATCTTTGTATAGTTATAACCTTCATGTATGTTAAAAAAAGAAAAATGACCCAAACACAGTTATAGACAGATTTTTTAATGCAAAAGCGTAAAAAAGGACGCATATGCGTAAAAATGTGATGCATATGCGTTAAAAAATTACGCTCACACGCATAATACATCGATTGGTCCCTAGCATTAATTCCAACACTGCACCCCATGAAATCGATTATCCATAAAAAATGTATTGACCCTTAAATGCGGGGGAATTTTTAAGCATATACGTAAAAAAATATTGACGCAAAGCCCGTAAGCGTCATAAAATTTCACGCATTATAATAAAAACACACTGCATTTGAGACAGGAAGTGATGTAATAGGATATCCTGTTTACAGAAATTGTACAGTGGGTGTACTTTCACTTTGCAGTCTGTGATTCTTCTAGACTGTGTGGCTGTGTCGTGAGTTGTCTCTGTGAATATTGTGCTTTTGTCTCCTGTGTGCTATTGCCATTGTCATCTGTTGTTTTTGTAAGTGTCTGTGTAAATCAGTTTAAGCGTGTTTTTGTCATTTTTTGAGATTAGATTTGTCTTTGTACTGTTGGGAGTGTGTTAGTGGGTATTGTTAGTTGGGGTATTGATGGGCTGTTTGAGGGTTCTTTAAGTTTCCTTTCCATACCTCCTTTCCCTGTTTTTCCTGTTTTTCCTTCTTTACCTTTTCCTAACCAATTTTTTTGGAGATGTTGGGTAGGCCACGCCTGGGGAGAATGGGTGAGGAGGAGCTGGGAGCCTTTGTGTGGCTGGTGTGCCACTTCCTCTCCCTGATGTTGGAGGCTGGTGGCAGGGTGATACAGGGGTATCACACGGAGGCTAGGAGGCTCAGGTGGGCAAAGGTGATGTTCCACCTAAGAAGACTGTTCAACAGCCAGCGCAACGACCACCAACTGAAACATCGCTGGGCTGACCTGGTGGCCCGAGAGCAGGACCTGCTGGACCACCTGGGTGTGGTGATTGGTGGCCCTGTTGGTGAGTACAAATTAGACTAATATGTACAGTAAAATACTCTGTAGTGACAGTAGAAGATTTTGTGACATGCTGCATGCAATGTTTGTGGACATTTTGGAATGCAGGTTGAACAAACAGTGGCCACAATTTATACTATTTTTGCTATGCATTACCGTCATTTGTTAATGCAAAACCTGCACAAACTTACAAAAGACAACTTTATCTTGTAAATTAGTGCTACTTTGACGTCAATAGATGATGGTAATGCACCACAAACAAAAGTATTATTCAGGGCCTGTGAGTGTACCAGGAATTAGATGTATTTCACATACTAATGCAAGGAACCAATGTAGTCCCCAAACTTTTTAATACATGTCTGAACAGTAATCATGGCCATACGTATGAATATCTTCCTAACAGTTGGTAATATCTCGGGCTGATATTTCGACTTGGTTTGTGCAGCATTTAAATTAATTATGGATGCCAATGTAATGTACTCTTGATAATATCTAAATATTTTGTGCTGCTTTCCATAGCTGTAGCGTAAACAAATGAAGTAATGCTACACATAAAAAAAGAACATCTGGCCTAAAGTTAATTGTTTCTGTGTGTTTACGTCTGGACAGATAATCTTTCACATGGCCAAACGTAATTGTGCCTGGATTCTACCAGATTGCAGTAGCACTAAACAGGTTAATCTTGTGGCTTTTCGGAGCAGGCGTAGAAACCCTATCATTGAGTAGCATGGCCGAACAACATTTTTGCCTTGGGCACAATTGCTGGTAGAGAGCTGGTGCATTTGCCATCTCTGTCACTTTATAGCCAAATAATTTTATAAAGTTAATGGGTCATCATGGGATCCCTGAACTTTGTGAATGCATGGTCACAAATTATTTATGTGCATGATGTTGTGCAAGGAACCACTGACTGCTTCCATCATACATTTAAAGTTACAAAATAGTTTGCTAGTTTACGTTTGGTACACCCCTGCTGATCTAGTGCAGCACATGTACAATTGTTATCTTCTCAGTATGAAGGCTATCACAGACATGGTGGTATGCTAAGATCAGCAGACCATTCCTGTGAGTGCCGCCATTCCCAAGGT
The DNA here is from genome assembly GCF_031143425.1 of Pleurodeles waltl. Taxonomy (NCBI): domain Eukaryota; kingdom Metazoa; phylum Chordata; class Amphibia; order Caudata; family Salamandridae; genus Pleurodeles; species Pleurodeles waltl. The sequence goes on from NC_090437.1 coordinate 179,736,201, forward strand.
GCTTACAAATAGAGACCTAGTTAATCAAGATTGCAGAAGTAGGACATTTGCTAAACAATGTTTCAATTATCGGATCAGTTGTATAACCACAGATCACCCAACTTGGCAAATGTAAGCTAATGAATGTGGCAAACTGTGATCTACAATATATGATATAGGTACACAGGGCCCAGAGGAACACATTTCAGGTGCAATGACTACACCGGTGCCCATGCATTCTGTCACGTATGATCAAATTAGACACTGTCAGCATATATTTTTGTTGTTGTTTTGATTTAGATAAATGGCCAATCCATGTTTAGCGTAACATTGTCATCAAGTAACACACAGGATCCCTGCCATCATGGTGTCATAGGGGGCATATTCGGCTCTGGGTACACTGCTAATGTGACATATGCAACCTGCATACAACACAGGCACACATATAATGGACAATTGAAAGCACAATAATTCCTGAACAAAACTCAACCCACATGAGCATCACACAGTAACTCATTGTCCCTTGATGCACAAGCCACAATACCTGAGTCACTGGTATTGCAGTGCGTCAGGAATGTGGCTTTGCATGTTTCTCATAATAAAAAATGATGAAATGGAGTACCCTATAGAAATAATTCAGCACAAAATTGAGTAATCATGTTTTGGCACCACATGATTGTTAGGGCCAGTACATGTGTGCATATGTGTGTCTATCACTCACTGGAGTGACAGTGTCAATGCATGTTTGCAGTAGTATGTCTGTTGGGGTGTCTACATGCTTGATGTGCTGCTCTATCATATAAAATGTCACACACAGTAATTTGTTGATCCAAGTTTTGTACAGGGAGCAGACATTGAGCACATTTCACCCTTTCATGTTTTACAGGTGGACCCGCCCCATATACAATTGGTGAAGTGGACCGATTTGCGGACCCAGACGTATCCAGTAAGTGTTAATATGTTTGTCCTGTGTTGTGTTTGCAGCTGTTGTGTGACTGACTCCTGTGTGTTGGACTCATTGCAAGGTCTGATGTGCTGGCACATGATCTGATATGTGACTTGACTGGAGGTTGACATTTTGTTCCATGTTTGAGTTGGACATTCTGTGGCGGAGAGTCATATAGTCGAGTGCTGCGCTATAGGCATGGGCAGGTGAACATGGTGATTTTTTGCTACATGTATGGCAATTATTAATTTGGAGGTGGCCAGTTTCCTGATTTAGGGGGTCATTATAACCCTGGCGGTCAAAGACCGCCAGGGCTGTATCGACTGAAGCACCGCCAACAGGCTGGCAGTGCTTCCACAGGGATTACGACCGCAGCGGAAGCGCCGCGGTCGCACCGCCGGGACCGGAGGTTTACCGCCACTTCAGTCCCAGCGGTTTTAATCCACCAGGGCAGTGCTGCCCAGGGGATTACGAGTACCCCTATTGCCAGCCTTTTCCTGGCGGTTTGAACCGCCTGGAAAAGGCTGGCGGTACGGGAAGTCGAGGGGCCCAGACACGGCCCCGTGCAGCTTTTCACTGTCTGCTATGCACCCGTCGCACAGCTGCAACACCGCCGGCTCCATTTGGAGCCGGCTCCTGTGTTGCGGCTGTGATCCCCGCTGGGCCGGCAGGCGGAAACCAGGGTTCCGCCCGCCAGCCCAGAGGGGATGCCAAAATGACCGCGGCGGGAGTGCGGCCGCATTGGCGGCCGCCCCGCGGTCCAACCTTGGCGGGTGGCCTCAGCCTCCCGCCAAGGTTGTAATGAGGGCCTTAGTCAGCAAGTCATAACCTGATTCACACAGACCAGTGATGCTGATGTCTTACCCACAGACTTGAGCATCCCTGTTAAGTAATGAACATGTAGGACTGTATGTTTGACTTCCTAGCAGCATCTAGCTCCACATGTTGTGCTGCGTTTATGTGGCACTTGAGTAAAATGTCATAGGTGTACATGCAGGTCAAGGCCTTTTGGAAAGGTATCAGTGAGATCTAATGATGTTGACAATTGTCCGCAATTAGAAAAATAAATGTGGATGGGATTGTTCAATGTTTGAGTCAATCCTAGTTGGCAGCCCTCCTTAATTGTGGTGGACTGACTAAACACATGGACAGCTGTCCAAAGCTTCCTTGCTGTCCTTGATGTTTGAAAGTATGTGTTGCATGTTCATCCCCCCCTGAGGCACAGGGTTAGGGTTAGGAAATATGTGTACCTAGGTGTGAGAATCCCAATGTAGAAGACAGACATGTAGTTCAAACATTCATGTGTTCCACCTACGATGCCCTCGAATGATTAGCAACTGCATACTGTTCAGACAGTTCCATTTACAAATCACAGGTCTTGTGGGCCTTGATTGTCATCCAGAAGATAGTCATTAGTTGGCCTGACACATGTGGAGTACTTGCAGCATTTGTTATGTGACTAATAGCAGTACAAAGATGAGCAGACCATTTAATTAGGTACACACCTTGTTGTGCATTGCTGTGCTGTTAGATAGTAGATGTGTAGGCTGCTTTGGCATGTCATTCCTCAGAGACATTCGATAATCTGTACTGTGATTTGGACTGTATGTGCTATTTTTGAGGAAGTGTTAAAATACCTTCTGTAGATGTATCACACAATGATGTCACTAATGTTTGGCTTTCTCTATTTTGACAGCTGCCAACATGAATGCCCATGAGATCAGGGAATTCCAGAGACGGGCAATGTGTTACAGCCACATACTAGATGTGGAGGCTGGGTTCCGCAATATGGCACGCCGTTATCGCCATGAGAGAGCCACAGGGGTCTGGAGGGCATTTGCCCAGGGGAGGCTAGCCTTGCCCACAACAGCCACCACCACCTCTACAGCTCAGACCACAGTCGCCCAAAGGATGAGAGCCAATGTCGCAGGTCCCTCAACCTCATCTGCTCCAGGCCCACAAGCAGCAACTCCTGCACCTCCCCCTCCAACCACGGCACCGGCACCAGCAATGGCATCAACAAGTGGAACACAAACAACCCCTTGATAGACAATGTGGAATTTCAGACACTGAGACCTGACATGCAACGGATGTTGTGCAGGATGGACAGGCTGCAGCAGGAGGTGTCCCGCAATAGCAGGAGACTGTGGGGTATTAAGAAGATCCTGCGGAGGGCCAATTTGTGACTTTTGGACCCTAACCCATGATTCCCTCCCCTCCCTCCTCTTCCCTCGTTCTTATCTTTAGTGGGTTTAGGGGGCTTAGTGTTAGTTTAGAGTAGGCTGCTAGTTTAGTTAGTATAAGTGGGTTGGGGGTGGAGGGGGTTATATTATTACATGTTTTTTTGTGGTGGGTGGAGGATGATGTTGGGGTTTATGTGTGTATTAAAAAAAATACAAAACAATTAAAAGAAATATAAAAAAATACCAAAAATATATATATTTGTTTAGGATAAGTTATTAAGTGTTTAGGTTAGTATATGTTGTCCTACATGTGTCCCGTCACATAAGAGGGGTGGGGGGGGTTGATGTTTAGAGTGTTTAGGTAAATGTGATAAGTAAGTTTAGCTTAGGGTAGTTAGAGCCAGTTGTGGGTAATGTGTAGTTAGGATAGGTTAGGTTAGTTAAGGTGTTTCCCCTAGTTTTAGTTTCCTTTATTACTGAGAAATAAAGTTACTCCTTTACAGTATGTGTCATATGCTTGGGGATCAGGGTCTTGGCATGGGTGTACAGTGTCAATTTGGTATTTGCATTTCTGTTCCATCCTGCATCAGAATCCCATTATTGACATGGTTATTCCCAATTCCAAATGAGCTGTCACTTTGGCAGCTACACCAAAGCTACTTCTCTATGCATCTGCCATCCATTGCTCCCACCACTCAAGGTTACTATGGTTTCCAATGTGTTGTGAAGGTTGGATGTGTTTTTAAATCTGCCATCGTTTGACTCCTGAATTGGAATCTTGGGCACTATGGGATGTCTGCCTGCAGCCTGATGTTCATGTGAACCCTGATAAGCTGAGGGATGTTATAATCTTATGTAGTATTGTATACATAAATCACACCTATGTACTCCCAGGTTGCATATTTGTCCATGAACTCGTACACATCCATTCCTGCTGTATGGTGTGTGATGTGAGTTTATAGTCAGATGTCACATACATGAAGATTGTCTTGAAGGGAATGTTGGCCACATTGAGTTGCAGCTTATACGTAGCTTGAAGCTGACTTTTTCTGTCCTACACAGCATTATACTGTTTGTTTTCATTTCACTTCAGAAATAAGCCTAAGGCAGCACAGATGATGATAAAATCGTGCAAGTGCGCATCCCCTCAAGGCTGGCTGCCATATTTTGCATCCCCACCCGGACCTCCTTAGCCAGCTCCCGCTGTACTCCCACTACTGTCCTCTCAAAGATGGTGCCAGTGTCCTCAGAGTCCTCAACTGGGTTGGAGCTGGCAGGTCATACTATTGGGGTGGTGGGAGGGTCCTCTGTGATGGCTGCTGTATCTGTACTTCTCCTTGAGACTGGAGGTGGGGTCTGGAGTGTTCCAAGGACATCTTGGAGGGTCTGCTGGCTAATGTTTGTCAGCTCGTCATCCATGCCATCAGGGAAGTCCAGGACAGGCATATCCCAAGGAGAGCCATCGTCCTCTGCAATGAGATATTGTACAATTAGTGTGTCTGTGTTGTGGCAGTTGTAATGTAACGTTACTGACTTCCTATTAGTGAAACATTGTAATCTTGGTTCCTGTTCATTGTTCCTGTCATTAATATGAGCATTCTCCCAGGCCTATGCCCCACCTGCATGTCACATGTAGTGTGGGCAGTTTGGGGAATTGTCTGTGTCACATCCTCTAGGTGTAGGTTCTGTCCAAATTGTATGTTTCCACCTTCTTGTCCTACTCAACCCTCCGTCTACTTCCATTAGCATGGTGAGGCCTTGCAATGGGTGTGGGTGTTCTGATGCCACTTGCACCACACTTAACAATATGGAACTGACCCAGTCTCGGATATTTCACATACACCTATATGTTGCTGAGACCTAGCATATACTACGTATAGCATTGGCATGGCACCATACAGGCGTCAGCATTGGTAGTGTGTCATGTTGATGTTGGGGAATGTGTGATACATTGGATTGCACTGATGGTCCTGGCAGTATTCCATTTCCTCTTATGATGGTGCGGTGTGCTTAACTTTTTAGACACATGTGTCCTCCCTCTCAATGCTGTTGTCTTAGCAGTATGACAGTTGGGATGTTGCAAGGTGGCATTGCAGCTATTGTAACACAGGCACGGGGTAGACCCTGAAATGTGCAGCATGGGTATGACATTACTGCTGTGTACTTCATAATTTAAGTAACAATACCTGATGTTTATAGCACCCATAGATATGAGCATTTGACAGGATTTGCACTTTGTTAGGAATTACAGGGGATTGATAACGTTGTCATCCTGAACCCTCTATTTTGGGGGTGTTTGATCCATGGGCACGTAACTTCCATTAGCTACTTGACCTGCACACACAGCACAGGTGGTAGTGGCAACTGTTGTCAATGGTAAATACCACTTGCGGATATGGCCTGAGACTAGAAATTGAGCCCTACTTCATGTAGCAACAATATCAGCTGTCGTGTGACAGCAGGCCAGTTTTACGTTGTACCCTACCCTCCTTTCCAACATCTTTGGCGTGGCAGAGTACCCCCATGCAAAGGTTGTTGGTGTAGTGTTGTGCTGTGCCCCTAGTTTCCCCTGCTCAGCCCAGGCACCTGTGCCGTGCCCCTTTGCCCTTTCCACTACCTGATTTTCATGACTGACATGCATTGTGTCGTAGGTATGTCCCCCCCGTTTACAGTTAACATTTAGGCAGTTTTGTTCCCCATGCAGCTTGCCCTGCATTTTTGTGGTTTCCTGGTAGCCTGCGCTGTCCTGTCCTTTAATCCCTGTGACGATCTCCTCTGGAATGACGGCTGCCACCATCTCCTCCATCTTGTCCAGGGCCTCCTGCGGTGCTGGACTCCCACCTCCAGTCTGCAGTGCTGCCTTCCTGCTCCTTGCCATCTTTTCCTTGGTCCTGCGCTTGCAGTCATTTCAGCGTTTCTTGCACTCAGTGACTGTTCTCCGTACTTCTGCCACACTGTTTATCTTGTCCACAATTTGTTGCCAAATTGCCTCTCTCCTCCCAATTGGCAATTTTGAGGTGACAAAAAGTTGATGCTGGTGTTCCGTCACCTCTTTCACCAGTATTTCCCTCTCCTCTGCACTGAACTGACACTTTGTTTTCTTCTTCTCCCTCTCCTGGGTCTTGTCTGGGTCCTCCTGGCTGGTTCCTGGTTGGCTGTAGTCTTCCTGGGGTCTCTCATGGCTTCTAGGCTTCTGCGTTGGCACAGTTTTGCGTCAAAAAGTATAAATATGGCCCTAAGTAACCTCTTCTTCAAGGTGCCCCACTTTATAGTCTACCACATAATCGAAAGTCTCTTTCTGAAGGTGGAACGCAATGTGACAATTACTGCAGAAACAATAGGAAGGCAACAACCTCAAAACACCACGCCAACATAAAAAGTAGAACCTCACTGATCAGTGTCCTCACAATAGGAGGAGTTGGTGTTTTTATCTTTTTGACATTTCAACAGTAGGCTTTTCAGGTACTGAGTGGGAGCATTGTTTTGAAGGAACAACCCAGTGTTGCTATGTAAGGTGAGAATGCAAACTTTTACCAGGAGAGGGGGTTGGAGCAGGGTAGTTCTTTGGTTAATATACCGTCATGTATTTATAAAACACATTCTAAATTAGTTTCTGCTATCCACAATTAACTTGGTTTGCATTGTCCAACTGTAGACCTTGCCTCTTCAGTTTATTCAGGATGCACTGACATGACCAGCATCCTGCCACAAAGCACTTTTAGAAGCCCTTTAAAAGATGACCCTGGTTCATGTTTTCACTGGCCCTGTTTAATTTGTGATTATTGCCTCTGTGTTTTGCCATCACCTGTTAACCTGCTCATCTCTGTGCATGTCCATGTTTACACTTGCTATATACCCTGCATGCTTCTGCCCTTTGGTGTCACTGTGTGTTATCTGCCCACCCCCGGAGCTGATGATTTACAGCCTCACAAACTTTAAGAAGCCTACACGGCATTACAAAGATTAAACTATGAAAAATAATTCACACATAAGAAATTGGGTTAATAGGTAAGAGTAGTAGAAACCCAACTGAAAAAATAAGCACAGTCCATGTCAGTGAGAACCATAAAAAGTCACTAAATTAACCTATGCTTAACTATTCTAAAAAGGTTAATACTACTGCTGACTTTGCTCTTTGGAAGTGGAATCAAATCAAGGACCAATCCTAAAACAACGTTCACAGACTTCCCGACCAACTTTAATAGGTGACATGGAGGATGATTTGAAAAGTGTTTTTCGATGGCTGGACAAAACATGAGCATGTTAGCCAAAACCCCATCCCACTCCACTTTTCGGATCTCTCATAACCAAAAATGACAGCATCATGGTCCTCTAAGAAGCTAGCATTAGAAATGAAAGTATGTAAACATTTGAAACGGGAATAGAGAAGCAATTAAAGGGTAGAAGATAAACTTTAATATAAACTTGATCTGAAATCTTAAAAGAAACCTATTAACATTTGTCCAATGTAATTTCTTTACTTTAGAAATCAATAACTCGAAAATTAGCCTGTGAGATTTTTTGAATTGCCGATATCTTTTTGTACCCAAAGGCCAATAATATTGAGGTCAAACCCTCAATAGAACTCTTTAAAAATTAATCAGAATTCTTTGAAAATAAAATAAGAAATCTGCAGGCTATTTTGATATGGGTAATGAAAAAAATCGGGAGTTGACTTTTCCATCTAATGCAGTGTCTAAAATAATACTAACTTGTCAAGTTTTGAGGAAAATCAGCCTAGCACAATCGAAAAAAGGGATAAGATATTGTAAAGCAGGATCCTAGGGTGTTGGCCAGAGCTACTGATGAGCCTAATCTTGTGGTCAATGGTTTTTTTAACAACTCATTGGCCTCAGTGACAGTGCCATCTCTGGAAACAGGAAAAGATTAAGCATTTGCCAAAAAAACAACCCCACAAATACCTGCCCATCCGGATATGTTATCAAATTTCCGTCTCATTCCCATATTGCCAGCATTGGCCAAGATGCTTGAACCACTGGTGAATGAAAAGCTGTCAGAATGCTTTGAAAACATAGGACTTTTACACCCCTCGTAATAAGGGTTTAGACCAAAATGTAATACAGAATCAGGCATGCTAAAAGTTACAGAGCATTTAAAGATAATATAAGACAGAGGGACGAATGTGGTCCTTATTCTTTTAGATTTGGCGTCATCATCCGACCCAGTCTCCCATCCCCTTTTGCTACAGAGACTGGCAGAGATAGGTATTTGTGATCAAGCACTAAAACGGCTTTAATCCTTCCTTAGTGATAGATATCAATCAGTGGCAATGTCACATTTTCAATCAGAAACAAAAAGCTTCAGTATGGTGTCCTCAAGGCTTATATTAGGCCCTACTCTTTTTAAAATTTATATGGCACCTCTAGCCACCTTCATCAAAAACTTTGGAATCAAAAATAGTGTTTTATGTTGACAATACACATCTGATTCCATGAATAGAGCTTCTGACATTTCAGAAGCAACTTTTTAAAACTGTCTATCTCAGATTATTAAACGGATGCAACATAGTTATCTCAACTGTAACTCAGACAAGTAAGAAGTCCTCATTATGACCCTGCCGGTCTCTAGACCGCCAGGGTCACGGCGGCGGTCTGACTGTGACATTCCGACTGTGGCATTGCCGCCACTGTCGGACCGCGGGCACAGCCATTTCTCAGCCTCTCATTGGCCTGACAGTGCCGTGGGTCCAAGTCCACCAGGGCAGGGCTGCAAGCAGCGCTGCCCTGGGGGATTACGACCCCTCTCTCTGCCGGGGTTTACATGGGGGTTTCACCACCAGGTAAAGGCTGGCAGAGATGGGGTGCCAGGGACCCCAGGGGGGCTCCCACACGGCCCATGCACTTGGGATGTGCAATGCAGGGGCCCCTCCTGGCCAGTCCTGTCACGCAAATCACTGTTTGCTTTGCAGTCAGTGATTTGCATGACAGGTGCTGGTGCACTTGATGCAGAACAGCATTGCCACTGGCTCTATTATGAGCTGGCGTCAATGTTGTTGCGCATTTCCCGCAGGGCTGAACCAGCAGGAAACTCATAATAGGGCCAGCAGGAAGGAGACCACACTGGCGGTCTCCGGACCACAGGAGTTTGGCAGGCGGCCCTTTCCGCCTGCCAAACTCGTAATTAGGGCCAGAGTGTCTTGTCTTCAGGAATGTAAGTTATTTCAATATTGAGGATTGGTGCAGGAAGGTCTGCCTATAGCCCCACTCCTGCATCAGTAGTAAAAAATGTGGGACTGAAATTTGACAAGAAGTTGTTCTTTCGCCAGCAAATTTTCAGAACAGGAATGTGTTTCTCTATATTGCATACTTTGAAGACATATTTAGATCTTCTGCCTCTGGAAGCCCAGGAAAAAAGAGGTACATGCCCTGATAACCTCGAGAATCAACTATGCAAATAGCCTTTATCTCAGTCTACTTAAGACCTTGAATAATAGGCTCCAGATGGTACAGAATGCTGCTGCTCAACTTGTTCTGAAACTTCCTAGGAGATCGTCAACATTGGGTCTTCTCAAACATCTGCACTGACTTCCCCTGCACAAGCGCATTCAGTTTAAAACCCTGATTTTAGCTCATCAAATATATTATGAAGTTAGCCAAAAAATCTAAGAGATAGACTTTAGCACTTTAATCCAGCCAAGGATCTTAGATCCAGCAAAGCCAAACTTTTTATGTTCCTGAACTTTAGAATAAAGAGAATGCGAGGTAAAGCATTCCCTTATCACTGTGAAAGGTGAAGAAGGAAACCAAAGCAGGAAATTGCTTAAAACATGTTTTTTTCACTCTGTACTTGATGTATAATGAACTAATTTGGCCTCCTCATTTTTGCTTAGCTCCGTGATGCCTCTTTTGGCAGCTGTTAGTGCTTTGCAAAACATTTCCATTCATTCCTTTATTCATTCTTCTGGTAGAATGGCACAAGGCAGTTAGGGTGAACTTAAAGGCAATGTGTAATGTATTTGTGCAGCACTCAAATAGTAATTAAGTAAAAACACAACACAACAAAAATCCCAAAACCTATTTAGAAATATGGATTATGTTTTAATGAATGACACCAAAATGGCAAAAATACAATCAGTAGAAACTGCAGATATGAGTTTTTAAAGTATTAGGTGAAAATAGAGCCAAAAGTACAAAAGGGCCATTTGTCATTATCTGGTCGCACTGGACCTGGGGAAAGTCACAAGTTAAGATTGACCATGACAAAGCATGGATTGGTAACAGGGATCAGGTTAGTTATGCCGAGGTCCAGCAAGAAGGGTGCCTTTTTCATTGGCAGAGGCTGCAAGGGGGGAGGGTGTTGGCATAAGGAACAGGGTAATCATTGCATATTGTCACTGCTGTAGGGCACTAAAGAACTGGTCGTAACTGAAGCATCGCAGTGGCAATCATCATTGTGTGTCACTGTCAATGCGAATTGTGAATCTTCTATTGGTGGTTGGCATGGACGATCACTGTCGGCACACAGAGCAGGCCCTGCCGGAGCATCATGTTGACAGTTGTCACAGGACGTCAATTCGCGGCACCAAGAGGTCACTTTGCGGTTGCGTGGAGCTTAAACATATGTATCTTCACCTTTTCTTCAGGAGAAGTTCATTCTGATGCCAGCCAGGGGTCCAGGATCAGGGAGTCTCCACTTATGGTTCAGGACTCACTCCGACAGAAGGCAGCAGCAGGGCTCTGGATACAAACAGGTCCAGTTGATACTGGTTAGCTGGGTAGTTGCACAGAGGCTTCTGGTAGCTTGTTGTGTTTCTGTAGCTCACACAGGAAGTGAGACAACTGACCCTTGGTGTCACTCTGGGTAGCTTGGGTTCAAGATACGTAGGTCCAATCTTCCTTCTTCAGTCAGTTGGGTAGTCCCTCTTCCTCAGGCAGCAGGGCAGTCCTCATTTTCAATCTTTTGCTCACCTTAGTGTGGGGTATTCACTGGCCTACTCCCAAAACTGGTTCCAGTCATTTCTTTCCCTTTCCCTGGGTTTGACTCTGAACTGTCTAGAGTGACAAAGACAAGGGCAGGCCTGGTGTCAGGTTCCTTTAGCTGAGCTGCAGACAGGGTCCTTTGAAGTGGAACGGGGGGCATGGTACAGCTCCTGCCCAGCCATCCTGTCAGAGGGACCCTTTACCTCACCCCTAGGCTTCCTTTGATTGGAAGGAATGCACAAAACACCAAAGGAGAGCCATTCACAATCATGTGACTCCGGACACAGGATAAAAAGCACATTTAGCTTAGGACAGAAAATGGCAACTTTCTAAAAGTGGCACTTTCAAAATGTTAACTTAAAATCTGACATCACCATTAAAGAGAATTTTAAATTACAATTAAGTTGAGCATAAACAGCATATCTTTATTTGCTCCCAAACGGAAGTTAACACGAGTTTTAAAAGGCAACCCAGTGTTAGCCTTTGGGACACATATTCTTAAAGCAGTGAAAACGATTTTAGGAGTTTTTCAGTACCAGGACATGCAAAAACTTAAACCCACATGTCCTACTTTTCAAGCACCATGTACCATGTCCTGTGAGCGACTTGTGCCACCTTAGGGGTGACTTAGTAGTAATAAAAGGCAAGGTTTTAGGCCTGGCAAAAGGTTTATTTTGCGAGCTCAAAATGGCAGTTTAGAACTACACTACAGGGTGCAGTGGCAGGCCTGAGACATGCATTAAAAAAGCTAATTCATTGGGTCACACAATGAGTGCTGCTGCTCACTAGTAGCATTTAACTTACAGGCCCTAGGTACAGGTAGCACCATGTACTAGGAACTCACAAATATAGTTCATTTACCAATCAGTTGTTGGACAATTGTACCATGTTTAGAAGCAAGAACATAATCCCTTACATAATCCCTTCACCACTGGGAAAAGGTGCAGAGTCCTAAAAGCCAAAAAACATGTGTTCAGTAAAGGAAGGCAGAGGAAAGCATAAAATCTGGGATGGCCCTGAAGAGACACCCAGCTTCAAAAACACAATTCAATTTATTTCATCTTTATTTGTAAATCTCCCTAGAGCATGTATCATTGTCAGGTCACAAAACTCTTGGAACATTTCAAATCCTTCTTGAAAACAGCCATTCCAACATTACCCTAAAATGAATTTAGATTGTGCATTGGACAGCTTGGCATAAATCAATATCTTACTTGCAAAGACGTCGAATTAGGTCTTCAGGTCGCTTTGTGATTCTTTTATGAAACTCAATTGTTTCTATGCCCATGAGAATCAAATTGTAGATCGTCATTTGGTCACACCCCAGGAAAGGAGGACTGAAAAAGAGAGATCAGAGATGCTCACACAACATTAGAGGGTTTCACACAAAAAACTAACTGCATTGAGACAACTGCTGAAGGGAGTGACAGAAGAAGAATCTGAAGTGAGAACGCTGCAGCAGGTGTTGGGACACATAAACATTGCTTGTGAGGTCTGGGTCCAGGCATGGCATTTTGTACACATCTGCATTTGCCATGATAGGGGCAACAAAACCAGTACGAATAACAGAGAGTAAAAAAGGATGTGGATGATATTTTTGGACCTTTGGAATGGTGCATTCTTGTGGTTTCTTGAAGACGAATTAAGGTTTATGGGTGTGATCTTTTCAGAAGCATCAGGTGCTGGTGGATTTGGTGTTTACTGGAAAGGCCAATGGTGCACTGAGGGGTGGCCACAGGTGTGAAAGGACAAGCACCGTACCCTTGCTTTCTAGTGCAGGGTCAGGAGTTGGGGAATATAAAAGAGACATTTATGACTGATAACCAAACAGTGGTACAGGTGATTAACAGAATGATAACCAAGAACAAATACACCTTGAGACTGCTAGGAGTTGGGAATGGAACATTCTGCTCAGAGCCCATATTGCTGGATTGGACAATCGGGTGGCTTCATGCAGTATCTCGTTCACAGTGGGCAAGGTTCAGTGGTTTGTCCACCAGAGCAGACGAGAGAGGCCTGGGAGTGACAGAAGATTTGTGGGGGATTGGAATGTGAAAGCTAACCATCTGTTGGAAAACTCATTGGTGGAATCATGAAAGAGAACATCCAGAACTGGCTGGACATAGTTCTTACAGTCAGCAGCATTAAGATGGCAGACTGGTGGTCAAGGTTTGGAAGCGAGATGAAATGACATAATTTTTTTAATGGGCAGATTGAAAAGGGTTTTGAGTCAGTGACTACTGACAGGAAGATGACAAGAATCCTGTTCTATGGGAAGCTTTTGTGGGCTTATAATCCTTGCTAGAGCAAGCTGAGAAGTAAACCTTTGGAAGGCTGGGCCTAGAAAAAGAGTAAGATTGTGAAACTATGAAAGCTGCATACGATAAAGGTATTGAGGATCCTGGTAGACCAAATGAGATTCACATGTTCTTCCACCAAGGAAGGTGCACTGTTTGGGACACTGTATTGTTTTTCATATTCTTTAGTGTATTGGAACTAGTGGAACATGAAGTGATTGGGGCTTAGAAGAGGGAAATGTAGCCAGGAACGAACAGGGGTTGGGCCTTCGGTTGAGGAAGAGCAACACAGATCAGAAAGGTAAAGGGAGTGTAATATGGTTGGACAAGTCTGGGGTATGGGGGATTTGCCCAGTACAATGGCTTGGCATGTGTGGTTTGAGGCTGCATGGCTTGGGGGATGGGCCAGTGTTTTGACATGAGGACCAGGTGAGAGCTTTTGCCATGAGGGACTGAGGGTAATGGGACACTGCTTGAAACATGCAGGGTGGAATGATTTGGGGCTTGGGACACATTAATTCAGGATAGGTGCAGTGACGGAAGGATATTGCCTTGGATGACTGACAACATGTTGAAAGTCATAGGGAGATGGAAGATTGATTTACGTGAGGTTGCATGGGACAGGGAGGCAACTGAGTTTAAAGCACACTTAACAGTTGTGCTTTTATCCAACAGGTGAAAAAGATGAGATAGATCAAAAAAGGAAATTTGGATATGTGGGGATTCAGTTGTGCAATGGGCTGAGATACAACCTGGGAAACAATTCTGCAACTGCTGGGCTTGGACTCTGAATGTGCGATGTGATAGTCAGTTGGTATGGGGTAGGTGGAATGGGATGGGGGTAGTTGATGCCCACATTAGGGGAACTCAGAGAGAAATGGTCACAACCTCCTGCAGCAGTATTGCAGCTCAGGGAAAATGACCTGGTCCAGTTCATGGGTTTGGAACTGATTACGATAATGAAAAAAGGGCATGGGAGCTTTGCAGGATAGGAGGAACGTTGTTGTGCTAGGCTCAGTTGCTGCCCAAGGTAAGGGGCGAGGAGCCAACAGCGATAAATAGGGCAAGGAAAGAAGTAAACTGGGAAATTTGTTTTTTTTGCTAGACCACTGGGATTAAGGCGATCGAGCACAATGAGATAGGTTATGAATTTCCAGTGGTGTTCTGACACAATAGGTTAAACATGTCCTTGCAAGGGAACAAGTTATATTTGGACACACGTAAGGTGAAGGTGGAGGAGTGTGTCACTGAATTGCACCATGGAAAGCAGGGGACAGAAATAACACCTCAGGAGAAGGTGTTCTAATGGTGGTTGGAGGGAGCAAAGACAGAGAGGTGATTAAGTGGGAAAAAGGGGGGAGAGAGGAAGTAGTAGAAGAGAGAGGAAGAAACAGGAATCAATGAGGAGGGCCTGGTCCAAGGGAAGGCAGGCAACACAATCAAGTAAATGAAGGTGAATGAAAGGAGAGCTCAGGAATATCATAAGCCAAAATGTTGGGGACTGTTGTCAGTGTTTTGGGGACTGGGTGGGGGAACATTTGGGCGACAGCTGCTTAGGATTGGGGGAAGTGTTAGTAAAATGTTGTTAGTATATCACATACTAGTATATGCTTCTCAGCCAAAGGAGGTAATGTTACCTAGCTTGCTGCTAATATTTCTTCTCAAGAGGATCTAGAGTCTTTAAATGCGAAAGTCCTAGGAACACACGCTGACAGAGGTGTGGACAACACTGTCCCTTCTGTGACTTTGTGCTGAACAGACACACATTCAAGCAGTATTCATTTGCACTTACAAGCCAGAACAAATTCCTTTAACAAGACAACCTGGCAAACAGTAATATTTTTCAACCACAGCAGTAAATTAAATTGTTTTATTTGGAAAATAGAGTCTATGCAGAGGCTAACCAAAATATAACATATTAACTTGAGTTTAGTTTTATTTTCAGAGTCAAGACTTATAATTACTCTATGGGAAGTTCCTCCACTGGAGTTAGTCGGTGGGGGAACTGTGCTGGGGGAGGAGAGGGCTGGGATAATAATAGTTTATGAAACTCAGGGCCAAAGTTTCTATTTTTTCATGCAAAACAGCGCAACAATCAAAGTTGCTGCGCTGTGTTGCGGTAAAGGAAGAGAGCAGGACAGCACCATAGTTACAAAGATATGGAGATGCTTCTGTCATCCCCTGTGATAGTGAATATTTTGCTTCCTACTGCCATGCACTCACCCTTGCAGCATAGTGCAAAGATGTGTTTGCAATGTCTAGGATAGGTTTCGTACTGGAAGGATACCCTTCCATGGCAAACCACTATGCTAAGGCATAGGTTAAAATTACCCCACTTTGTGTGTGTGGTGCACAGTACAGCACACATGCAAAGTTAGAAACGTGTGATGAAAATAAAACTGTTCTCCAACTTTTCACCCATCTAGATGAAACTGCTGTCTATTTCTCACTACGTAGGTCTACAGACACCTTCCCTTGCTTCTAGCGTGCCACAACTTGATTTATAAGCTACTGT
Organism: Pleurodeles waltl; assembly: GCF_031143425.1. NCBI lineage: Eukaryota > Metazoa > Chordata > Amphibia > Caudata > Salamandridae > Pleurodeles > Pleurodeles waltl. Next base: position 179,752,061 of record NC_090437.1, read on the forward strand.
AATATGATAATGGTAAATCACCTTTCAGGTGGCACTTACTTCCCTGTCAGGAGCTCATACACAAGGATTCCAAGTGACCAGAAATCTACACTGTAGTCGTGGCCTTTGTTCAGAATGACTTCTGGTGCAACATACTCCGGTGTCCCGCAGAATGTCCATGTTTTCTGTCCTGGGACAATCTGCTTGGCAAACCCAAAATCCACCTGTAACATATAAAAGCTAATAGTACTTAAAACATTTTTACTGTTAAAGTTTTTGTTTTAATTTGTCGGTTTGATTTCTGATTAATTAGTACATTTTACATTCAGTTTATAGTAAATATATTGGCAGTATCAATCAAAAGAGACTTCACACATTGCAAAAAATGTACGTTGTAATCAGAACACCCTCTAAACTAGTTGGCAAACTTTCAACTCCCACATCATTCGACAGAGTCCATCTCATCTGCACAAGTCTACAATTCTAATTTCAACCTCTCTTGCTATGCTCAATCAGTTAAATTGTTTTAAATTACTTATGTATTTAAGGTTCTCAGCAGTACTAGTAAGGTACACATTACCCGTTCATTGACTGTATGTCTTTAGGGGTAGATATACCTTCCATAACCCTATTGGGCATTCATGTCTGTAGTCATAGTGTGACACAGGAATTAAGGTCTAGTGTCCGAAGTGTTAGTGAGGGACTGAATCAACATTGCCCTTTCTATCAAGTTCTCAGCAAGCTCATCATCCTTCTTACCCTTTTTACTTGCGCTTACCCTGTTGTGACCTATTTCACCATGTCTTTACTCCTGCTGTTAACAGTTAGAGCCCTTGTGCTAAGCCAATGTATGGCTATATGTCACTTTTTTGCTCCTATGATATCAACCTTATCAAGCATTGGTTCATGATGAGTTGGAAGAACCCACCCTTGCTATGATTTGGTGTATCAAGCAGCTTAACCCAGAAGCCATGTATTCCCTGACATTTCCATGTGACATGTATGAAGCTAGCCTCTTTATCTTCACATCTAGGACACTGCAAGGAGGATCCCAGGTAGAGTTTACTTATTTTTTTTGGAGTCAGACATGTCAAGTGAAGGTTAGTCGTATTGTATAAGCTCAAAGTGTGTGTTACTTGAAATTGGTTTGATGCCCCAACAGGCTTTGTTACACTCCTTACCTGTAAGTAATTCATCCATTTGCGACTGCCCCTTCTCCAGCGCTATTCATTTCATCCATTGTCTGTCTGTCTTTAATGTCATATATATGTTAGTTATTAGCTTCCTGCTTTGTGACAGAAATAGCAAGGCTATCATTGTTTGGGTAAGCTCAAGTGCCCACCCACCAGAAAGTGGGTTAGATTTCTCAAGCCTTGTGGACTGTTTGGGCGTACTGCAGAAAAGTGCCTTTTCCAATTTCGTAATACTCTAGTGGTTCCTCGAATGTTATAAATCTATGATATAAAGGTCAGCAATTGTCAGACACCCTCCCTGATTCCACCTATCGACTGTGTCTCTTGGGCTATTTGTGCGAAGGGATGAATACTTCAGATGTGAATATCAGTTGCAAATGGTGAACACTTCGTTATCCTTTTGATTTCTTTGTTCCACATCATACAGATTCTTTTTTCAGCTGGTTAGCCTGTAATTCTTTAAATGCTTGGGGTCAGCTTTTTAGGGATGTCTATTTAACTTCTGAAAGTGTGTAAAAAAAGTCTGTGCTGAAAGTTGGTAGCTAGCCAAGTCCAACAGGAGAGGATCTGATGCTGATGTATGTTTTCCTTTCAAGGAAACACTCCCTCCATCCCAGCTACTGACAATTACAGCCTCTTGCTGTAAAGAAGTATGCACTGTGTTGATTCTCCTGAAGAAACTCTAGGTATAAGTTACACTACTCCATTCTTTCATAGTATAGTGTTATTTTAATAATATCCTGTGGGGTTATTTTACAGGTGCTAAGCAACAAGATGAGCCTGTTGAAATATACACTTTTAGGAATAAAGGCCCTCATTATGACCCTGGCAGTAATATGGGGGAAAGTATTGCCAACAGGCTGGCGGTACTTTCCACCATATTATGACAGTGGCGTTTTGCCTTCAGCCAAACTGACAATGTACCACACCGACCACCACGGCGGTAACGGCTGCTGGGCTGGAAATATCAATCTCCAGCACGGAGGCCGTCACTGTACTCCCTTACCGCCACAAAAACCTTATCGGCCGGCACTATCAGTGACAGGGAATCCCTTCCCTGTCACTGATAGGGGTCTTCCCCACCCCTAACCCCCTCCCCAGAGTCCCCCCACTACCTCTTTCTCTCCAAAACCCCCCTACATTAATGTCCCTCTTCACACATGCACACAAGCATACACACACCCATTCCCACATTCATCTACGCATGCATACATTCATTCACACACACATCCGCACACACTTTCATACATACACGCAGACATGCGTTCACAGTACACAACATACACGCACTCACACCTCCATACATGCACACACATTCAAGATGCAACACACACCTGCATACACACACGCACAAACATACACACACCCGCACACATAACACCCCTCTCCCCTGTCTGAGCACCCACTTACCTGTGTTTAGGGGGTCCTCCGTCAGGAGACGCCAGCAGAACACCGCCAGGCTGTATTATTGGTCATAATGTGGCCGGCGGAGGTCTACTGGCGTGGTACTGCTGGTGGCAGCAGTGCCACCTTACCGCCATCCGCCGACATGGCCACAGACGGATTTCCGCCATCCTTCTGGCGGAAATCCGGCTGTGGTCATAATACGGTGGACGGCTGGTAGCCCCGGCGATGGTCTTCTGGCGGCCGTCGCCACAGCAGTAGGCGGTTTTTACCGCCAATGACATAATGAGGGCCAGATTGTCTTTTCTTATTTGTTTGTGACATTGTAAAGAACTAAACAAGGTTTTTAAATTAGTACTCCATCCCGAATCCCTGTTTAGGGAATATTAGTAACCTAGTAAGCACAAACGCCATATCAACTATGAATTGAATGGGTCTGGGGGCTACAATAACCTGTTCCTTCACATCCAATCACTGGTGCAGTGAAGCAAGTTCACTTGCATCATCCATGGGTGTGAAAGCAAACCTTGTAGAGTCTTAGTTTATGCAACACCTCTATGTTTGTATGTGGCAAATAGTGGCAAGTGGTCCAAAAGGTATCAAGCCAAATTTGGGATCCCTGCAATTTTTTAACTCTGGTAGGCTTTTGCCATTAGGTAGTCCAGTTTATTTTGCTTCCTTCCCTTGACGGTATGAAACAATATTAGATCTTGACCTCAGGGTGCTGGGCACACCACGCATCAATTAGACCCATACCTTCGATTAGCTCCTCAATGCTTTTTGTCATAGCAGGTTTAGTGCAATCCCTGGGGTGTACCTGTCTAGTCCACCATCATGCTCACATTTCAGATATCTTGCCTGAATGATGTCTGATTAGTTATGAAATCATAACTTTTGGCACATTTTAAAAAAAAAATCGTTGTCATCTATGTTCAGGCATAATTATTTACAAGGGTCATATCTTGTGAATCTACTATTCCAAGAACTAGCAAATGTTAGCTCTCCAGGCCTGTTCTTACATCTTTCATTTTAAAAGGGAGTCCAGGTGCTACCGAGGTCATCACACCACTGGTATAGTTTGAGGTACGATGTAGCAAATAACTGGCTCCTCCTCTTTTTACATATTTTTGGTGTTTCATTCCTTCTAATATGCGTTTCTTGTTACATAATGATTCCTACACATGTCTTTTTTTTAAAGTGCATATATTCTGTGCCGCTTGGCATGGCTATTCAGAGCCCTGCCATACCAGGTTAGCAGTTTCCAGCTTCCATCCATTTTATTAACTATTCAACTCATCTCAGCTGGGTTCCAAGGAGTCTCACAATTAGTTGTCTAAGGCCTATTTTAACCCATGTGTTGGCAACTCTCACTTAGCAAGTGCAAGTTTGGCATACTCAAACATAATATATCCCCATTCTCTGCATGCCCCTCTCCCCAACTAGTATGTCAACCTAAAATAATGTGTAAATTCACTCAGGTGGACCTCACTCAACCCAGAGGCACCTCAACCTAATCTTGAGTGGTCACCCCGATTTCAAGTTGTATGGTGTTTCAGCCACTCCAACCCCTTGATATTTAATTTAAACCCACTGCTGGTTGTCGGCTTCATGTGCTCTAGCCACATGCCTCCTGCAGTCACTAGGATACTATACTTAGAATACTGAGATCTATTTTTATGTCTTTTTACAAAAATAGGATCCCTCATTTGTTTATCGATTAAGGCTGACGGGTCAAAATCATGCATTATGTTCCACTCATCTCCTAATATCTATTTCCTGGTTCACTTATATGTGTCCTACTGTATGCCAATCAGCATAGATCTAACAGTTTCTTAGACTTCTCTTCGATCAATGCTCTCATGTTGTAGTTGTAGTGTGGTGCTTATTCTGTGCTGTCTTGGTCTACTTCTTTGCTGGCCCACATGATGGGGCTGGCTGTTTATGCACACTTGTCTCTCTGAACATGCTACCCTGCAACCTCCATTCGTATCCCATCACCTTAAACTTAAATTCTTCCTGTAGGTCTTGTTGTAGTGAAGCCACCTATAGTTGATGCCTTCCAGAAGGCTCGGCTGTTATGCTCTATCTTCCTGATCTATTGTGATGTCCCCCATTTCCATCTTTGTGAGTTAGACCAATCACAACATCAATCCATTCCAATGATTCATCTGGAAAGGTGAAGAAGTGTACCTTGCAGTCATATTGAATTCTCAACTTTGCTAGAAACACTGAACTCTATTTTAGTGTCATATCTCTCAGTTTCTTCTTCACCATTACAGAGTTCTTTGCATATCTTGCATTTTTTTTGTATGTTCTGAAAAGGTGAGTATGGGTCTGGTTTCATACTTTGGTATGCCCAAACATGGCGTCTTGTTTGGAAAGTCTAGAAATCAATGGCTGCCGCAGGGCCCCAGCAGGTAGGGGCACCAACATTGACTTGTGGGCCTTCTCTTTTGTGAAGAACTTGTAAAGATTTTCAGCCTTAGGGTATCGGTTATCGAGTCCTTCAAGAACAGTTCAGCAGAAGGTATTTCATCTTTTGCAGGAATCCAATAAACCTCAAATTGTGACATCTCAAGCGTCCCTCTGCATCTTCAATTTTTTCCTTCATATTGAATGTCTGTGTCAGCAGGAAAGCTACTATAGCTTTTAAACGACTTTCTTCACATTGAAATACGGTAATGTGTTCTTCTTCAGTCTCAGTGTCCTGCAAGTTTCTGTAGGTCTGCCCGAAGCAGATCTACCTCGATGGTGACAGTGGCAATCTTACCTAATAGTGGCATTCTAGTGTTTTGTATGGCAGCCACTACATACCTAGAGGAGGGCTCTCTCTGTTGCCTTGTTCCTGTTGGGGTTGAGATGGATTGTCATCAGTGTTCCCTGTAGGCTCCGCATGCGCACACCTATTGTGAAGCGAGCACACTTCACAAAGCATGTGAGAGACCATTTGTAGCTGCTAGTTTTAAAAGCAAGCAGCACAAATAAATGTTCACCTATGGCGAGAGACATGCAAGAGGAGAACAGCATTTTAGCTTACCTCTTCCAAGGCACTGTGAGGGGTTGAGGGTCAGAAGTTGAGTAGCAAGTGGTTCCTGCATATACTACTTGCTGCATTAGTTTTGAAGGTGGTGGTACACCTTTGAAGAATGCATTTCTTATGGCCCTGCACTAATTGGCATTGTTCAGTGTCCAAAGGCATAACGGGGTCATCACCTCAGGGCATAAGTTTTACATCTCACCCTAAAGCTTGGTGATGTTTTGTTAAAAGTCTCTGCTCTGTGCATTGGCATTTGATGTTCCTGCAGGAAGGTTGTTGCTGTTTTTGGGACACTCATTTCACTCCTGGGGTGATAATGGAAAATGTCTGGTCACTTATCCTGCATCAGTGCTAAGGCCGGACTTGCGGTACCACAAATCAGGCGTTTTCCCGGGAAGCTAGAAGAGTGGGGGGGGCTGCTTTTGTTACTGGGGGATCAGTTTTGGGGCAGTGCAGCAGTTTTAAAGGCACTGCAGAGAGCCTTGTATATCCAACAGTTTTCAGGCAACATTAAAAGTGCTAAGTGAACTTTGGTGATTAATGTACCTGCTGGAGATAGATTGGAGTTTTGTCCAGTGGCAGGTTTAACTCACCTAAGGTAGCGCAGAAGTTTAATATAAATGTTGCAAAGAACATGTACCATGCAGATTACAGAATTTTATTTTAATTGCACAGGGATACTACGTTTGTCATAGAGATCCTTTTGTTACTGTGCAGTTCATAAATTGCAATCATAATCGAGCACAATGAACTATGAACTGCCATCAAAGAGCTGCATGCAAACTGCATGGTCCAGATTATAAAGTTATGTTTTTTTCCCTAGTCTGTGATTATCCTAATTTTGTCAAAAGGGGTTGTTTGGGTAGAAATAAATTATTAGTAAAGTCAACCCTAATCACTGTGTTAGGTTCAGAATCCTGGATTCGTGCTTTCCAAGACCAAGCACCCTTAAATATACTTACTAGAATGGGTGACAAGTGAATCCTATACCTTTTAGTCCCCTTTGACTAACATTTTCTATATAATGATTTATATCTATGATTCATTGTCTCTGTATCTGGTTTACATTGCTCCAACACCCTATGCTGGTAAGAGAGGCACTATGAAACAAATGGAATACATGTGAGAGAGGGGCCATGGAGAGATGAGGGGCACTGTTAGAGGGTGATGGTGAGGGAATCACCAAAGAGCCCGAATAAAGATTGTGGTATTCTGGTGCTCTGTACGGACAATATTTACTATGCTTTGAAAACTAATACAGCTGAATCTATATTGAAAAATGTTTTGTAGAATGCACCATTTTGCCATTTATTTCAAATTTCCTTAGAGGGGGTAACCCCCCAGCCTCAATTGTAGTGGTCAGGCTCACAAGCTATGTACCCTAAGGGGCTGGTCTGACAACATTTGCCAGGGCTGCTTTGGGTTCCCAGTCTGGCCCTGAACAGTGCACAGGCCCAGCTCTCTTGACATGATGTTGGAGCTGAGTGCTGAAATGTTCATCATGTAAATCATGCAACAAACATCACCTGAATATGATAAAGTCTCTTTGAATTAAAAAAAGCACCTGTCCCAAAAATGCAGAATCTTTTACCTTAATACATCAAATTATATCACCGAACCCTGAGGCATATATTAAAAATTAGATTTTTTTAAACATGACCTTAGAACCATTCCTGCGTTGAACCTGACGAAAATACTGTTTGTGAACTAAGTTAGTTGTAATGTGCACCCTGTGAGTGGCCCACGTTTGTATGTATAGAGCAACATTATGGTCTGTTAAATGTAACTCAATAGGTTTGTACGCTTCATATTTTAAACTTGTGTGTTTGAACGTACTTTCGTGTGCAATAATAAAGAAAATGGAGGATTGCTGAATTAAAATATTTGTCTAAGGTCACACAATTTAGTCAAGCGAGGAAGCCAGTATTAATCCCAGGTTTTCTAGTTTAACTATGCACAATGAGCCACTAAATGGGTATCTACTGGTCTTCCCTTTTTAACCTCAAATGTTAGTGCTTTGTGTTTAAAACTTTCTGCACAATTTCCACATTCTTGAAGCACAGGAGAGACAGGCTTGCCATCTCCTTCTCTCAAGCCAACTCATTTGACCCAGTTTGCATTGAGAAGCGACATGTACATTTCTCAGATTGTTAGCAATATTGTTAATTTTGTTGCTACCATTATCTTAACATGCCCAATGAATTTACATTGATGCATATCGCCAGTAATGTAGCCAGTATGACATGGGCACTAGTGCAAGGAAGAATTGGGCACCTTGGCCACTGTTGATAGGTGAAATAAATAAATAATCTGCCTTCAGTGGTCCCTCAAGCCTCTAGGCCTTGGTGTCACTGCACACGCTGCACCAATTGAAGCTGCTGTCCTGCACAACACTAATTGTAGCATTTTCTTATGGAGGCATCCGATTACTGTTTTCATGCTCTGGAAGGAGCTGATGATAATACCAGGGATGTAGCTACCATTTGTGCAGCAGGTGCAGTGGCACTAGGAACATTGAACCATATAAACAACTGTGGTTCATACGGTGCCGTATGTCTCCTGTCACTCCATTGCCAACCCATTTAAAACAAAATACACTGAGGTGCATGGGTGCTTCATGTATTATTTCATCATGCATTACCTGAGATGATTCGTTTTTCCAGATATTGTGTACGTGTAGTTTTTATGCAAACATATTACTATTGCACAGTGCATAATGTGAACTGTGCCACATCCAGGTGTCTTATTGAGTAGAGAATGTGGGTGTGTGATTTTGATGGGATGTGACTGAGAGCTCTGGCGGTAAGGCAGAATGCAGTACAATTTTCTCACAATGCCTTTAAACTACATTCACCCCAATCTTTAACCTTGCTACGGACCACAGAGAGTAATGGTCACATATATGCAAATTGTAAATATCGGAAAATGTGTGGATTTACACTGCTTTCAAAATTAGGCATCGCCAAAGGGAAACAAAATGCAGTGCTTCCAGCAGGTCAGTTGGTAGGTTGTGTGTGTGGTGGATATTGAAGCAAAGGAGATTAAAAGAAGTATGTGCACGAGAGAGAGAAAAGGCAGCACTGAATAGGAAAGAGATGAAGTGTGAGAGATGCATATGGGGAATTTCAAAAATATATTGGAGTAAAAGGATGTAAGTGTCAAACAGAGTGAGAGACTGCAGAGAAAACTGTCATGAAGGGCAGACATTTTCACAACAAAATCATATTTAATCATTGATTTGAAACAACTAAAAAGCATAGGCAAAGCCAACAGCTCTGGATTGTATTCGGTGTTAGTCCATTTTTGTGTTATGTTTGGATGCAGTAACAGAAAACTCAGAAAGATACCCAAACACTGGTTAAGTTTGCCGCAGAGCGATACACAGGATTCTTGTTTACAAGTTTTCAGTCAGGCCTCTTGGGAAGGGTGCTTAGTTACACTTCTTTGGCCATGCCCCATTTAGAGATCCCTCACCAATTTCAGTCCACTTAAAGCACTGCTGAACATGTGCAATACTATAAGGACTCCCTCTGAACTGGCACTGCAGGAAATGGTACCCGCATGTTGTCTGTAGCTTCCAGAAAATCTAATGATCAAAATGTGTGCATGTCTTCTCAACTCATCCACACCTACTTGTAGGGTCAGGGTTACGGGTTCAAACACTCCCTCTATATACTGATAGTAGGAAAGCACATTTGTGGAACATCTTATACTTTATTATTATGGCAAAGGTAGAAGGTTGGTGGAGAAGACCACCCTTAGACTATGGACCCTTTGGGATCTATGATGTTCATCATTATTTAACGTAACATAATAATAAAACATAACATACCATCCGGTCTGGCAACCATTGCTACTTATAATTTGCCCAGCATGGGGATCTAAGTTTTAGCTCCATAGTGATACTATCCAATACAGGGTGAATTAGCTCATCTCATTTACTGAGAGGTGAGAAGGAGAGAGAGAGAGACATAAGATGTTGGGAGGTAGGCTGCTTGAAGGGAGATCGCGTTCAAGATAAACAGGTTTGCAGCAGGTGTGCAGGAGGATAATACATGTCTTGGCAACCAGGCAGCATAAGAATAGTATGCCAAAAAAGCAAATAGAGATGGTAAATAACATGTAAATTCTGTACATTCTAATCACTCCTCCAAAGAGTTTTTCAAGGACCATAGTAACTTTATGTGATATTTGTGGTCTCTGGAAAGGAACATTTCTTACAGCAGAACTAGTTGTTTTCATTTTAGGACTGCAGTTTACCTTTACTAGATGGCTGACCGGGATGTTTTCTCCTGACACATTTCTCTTCATTGTGTACCTAAGCAAGGCTGCCTTTCTCTGTATGGACATATCAAATCAAGATAACAAAAGATTTTCACCTTACCCAAAGGAGCGACATTCAGCATGAAGCTCTTATTTCTTGTGGTGGTGGTGATAATTTGAAGACCTCACTCTATGATGTTTGAATTCAACTGGTTGATTAGAATGCTGCTGATACTGCTATCATGTTTGACCCACATTAGCATATCATGTATGACTTGGAGGCACCCTGCTCCATCGACTCACAGTGACATTATTTGAGGAGCCTGGCCACATTTCGGTCAATGCCTTCTTTTCTTTGCTTCTCCCATTACTTCTCATATGTAGCCAGGACAAAAAGTTGAATAGAAGTCAAAGAAGGTGACAAACATGTCATTTCGTCTGGTGGAAAGATTTGTGGGACAACAACATAATCCTGAGATGATTGCCTGACCACACATTCTTTATGAAAAGACTCCTAATGTTCTAGACAAAGTTTGTATGTTCAGAAGAATGTTGACCACCTTATATGTTGTCTTAAAACAATGGTTCTTAGAAACGTGAATAGAATCAAACATAGCTTTTTATGTTCCTTCTGTCAAAAGAAATTATTTACTGACATTGTATCCAGATGATGTGATAAATAAACTACAAATTATATCTAGATTTTGTCCAGGCACAAGTGTATTAAAATACAAATATCTGCTTCCAAGTCACACAGTACTGACATATGATAATCCCTATGTTAATATTTAATTTTGAGATAAATTTAGTAGAACCACTGTTCTTCATATATTACACTGCCCAGGTTATTCTCCTGCATATTAGGTAGTATTAGTTCTTGAACACAGAATTTTCCGTTGGGGACAAGTACTGTTATGTACCCGCAGCACCAATCAAGCTAATGAGCATGTAGCTTTGTGAGTCATCCATTCTGTCTTTCTTGATAAAGTGTTATAATACTGTGTTTCTCTAGCAGTGCCATATTAAGAATTTTCTAGCCTGGGCAAGACATATTGTGAGACCCAAGCACAAGGCACTTTGAATTTATAACCCATTGTTAGCTCATTCAACACCTTATGATGGCAAACAATAATTAAATATGCAAAAATAAATAAGCTTGCTACATTTGGTGGAAAAGTCTCTCCCACTATCATCTGCCCAATAAAGTACATTACTCTGAGAGCCCCTTGCAGCTCAATGTCTTTCTCAGCCCCAGGTATGCTCTCAAATAGCTCCTCGCCTCCCACAATCTCCTAGTGCTAGCCTATTTTGCTCTGCTAAGCTTCAGTTTGCTGTGCCGGCCTGCACAAACACCCTAATCTCAATTCTTGGCACACAATCGTACAGAGAGGGTGGAGTAGGGGAATTGTGCGAGGAAAGAAGCTTTGTTCTAGCAACATCAGTGGCTGGGAGCATAGGGACAGGTGGGAAGAGGGCCTGAGTGAGGTGAGGTCAAAGCTGTGAGGAGAGTAGAGGGACTGTGCTCGCAAAAGAGGTACGGGAGGGCAAACAACCACAGCTGGCTAGAAAGGGCTGAGGGAGAGCAATGAGGCAGGGGATTTGTAACAAAAGACCGGGATACATTTAAGGGAAGATTGTCTGACAGCAGATGTTGGAGGTTAATGAATAGAAACTGAGGGCTGTGGGCCTGTAAGGTTACATTTTATCCACCCAAAAAAGCTCATTTCGTCCATCTGTGGCTTCTGCCCACCTAACTCTGCTGCTTTATTCCTGGCATGCCCCGTTGTGCAAGCAGACCTGCCTGTTTCACTTTTTTTAATAAGCCAGCAGGAATTAACTCAAAGTAACATTTAGGGCCAGATGTGTGAAATTGCAGGTTTGCGATTTGCTATTAGGAAATTGCAAACTGCGATGTACTACAGTGTGTTTAACAATATTTGATATTCCCAAATGGATCGCAGGGGTCCTCTTCATCAATATTCATGAGGCAGGTCGTAATTTGCGACTCCTTGGGAATCGCCTGCTCTCACAGAGATGGTGGGCTGCTGGGGTCAGCAGGCCACTGTGTCTGCTATTGCTTTTTATATAAAGTCATTTTTTGTAATGCAAACTGTTTTCCCTTAATAGAAAATGGGATGCATTACAAAAACAAAAATTCAATGTTTTCTTTTCATTTTTTAAGAGCAAGCAGTGGTTGAGGGACAACTGCCTGCTCTTAAAAATTGTTGGCGCCCACATTCACAAAGGCGAAACGGTCCCTTGGGGCACCCCTTCCTGTTTGTGAATGGGTTACCACCTCCTCTACGGAGTTTGGAAAATATAAATGTATTGCGACCGCATTTCGGTTGCAAAACCTTCACACATACCAGTGCTATTCGGTAGTTACCAAGTCAGATTTTGTCTTTGGTACATGGCAGAAAGCATTTTTCTGGTCGCAAATGGCCCTTAAAAATGCTTGGTACATCTGGCCCTTAGTTCCTTGCCACAGGTATGCTACCAATAACGTGTAAATTATATTTCTTCATATATGCTTACAAGCTTTTAAAGCACTTTGTAATGAATAGCATGCTACACCGCAACCCAAGCTTAGAGTTAAATAGGTAGTGACATGTGCATTCTTTTTCCTTAACTATTTGTTGCTGTAAAATTGTTAGGTTTGTGCTACTGAGGTCTCATGCATTTACTTCATTGTTTTGAAAGGGATAGAATAATTAAAGTGGATTAGTTAAGGGAAGATGTGAGATGTTATTGAGAGTGGTCGGGACATGTGCACCTGTAAGCGACATTTATTGCACAAAGGAGGGAAGAGTTTTGAATAGATGATGGAGGTTCATAGTAATCAGAAATGTTTCAGATGAGTTAGAGCAGAAGGAGAAGAGGTTGAGGAAAACTAAACTATACAAAAATAACTAAAAATCAATATATAGATATACAGAGACAGACACAAATTGTAATTGTTATTGTAGTTATATAGTGCGTACTGCGTGGCTGCTGGAATTAATAGGTGATCTAGGAGATTAGGTATTGTTAGGTTGGGGCCATCACTTTCAGAGGAAGGAGGGGAGGGTGTGTCTGAGTTGTGGGCAATTTGCAGGAATACAATAATTGATATTAAGGTGAACATGTATGTGACAGAGTAGGTTGTGCTCAGAGAGAACGAATGCAGAGGGTGAAAGGAAGGATTGGGCCATTGGAAAGAAAAAAGGAAATATTCAGGGGTTTCAAGTAAGAGTCCATTTCTCATGCCATATATTAGAGACCAGAGGATTTCTCTGAGACAACATGCTGTTTGAGGATGCAAGACTAAAGAAAGAAGCACCACCTGCTTGTAAAGATTGTACCACATTAGGCATTTTGACAGGCATTAGAATTGGGCAAACAGTCTGTTCTCTGATTAAAGCAATATCTAAAATAATGGCACAACCATATGTTGAGAAACATCAAGAGCCCTAGGCTGCAACCAAAGGAAGCAGCATACACACATACACCTTATACTTATTAAATCTTCCCTATAAGGCACAAACCCCACTATATATACACCTATATGTACATACATGTAATAATATTTAGTCAGACATTCTGTTGGGCAAGATAGTATCAAATTAATCATAGAAAATGTATCCCACCGGAATTCATATGTGGCAACGCATTGAAAATATAAAGCATCGAAAAGTGATTAGGGTTAGGGTTTTAAGTTCAGTTGTAGAGTTTGGTTCAAAGTTTGAAGTTACGTGTAAGATGTAGTATTACGACTGGGGTTTAGTGTTTGGGGTACCAGTTTGGTTGAAATATTTGGTCTTTACAAATGGGTTCTAGTTTTATTGCCTTAAAGTACATGAAATGTTAAAAATTCACTTGGCTACTGAATAAAGTGTTGCTCTGAAAAGAAATGCATTTATTTTACTCCCATTTGTGAAATATAGACTTGAGTAAGAATGCTTTGCCTCAAAACAATCTTGGCTAAACTAATAAGGAACAAAACAAATTATTAATTTTGCTCTAATTTTCTAATGTGAAGGCAATGTCTAGGTTTGAGGCAAATTCCATTTGTTCCTATTGTAGGTGTGGAGTGGCAGCGTGGCAGTATGCAAGCCCAATTCTTTACAATATACATAGAGTAGACTTTAGGTCAGCCCCCTTCAACCATTAACTTACTTGGATCACCCACTTTCAACTAATGGATTGAGGCATCCTCCATCAGAACCTAGATTAGCCCAGAGGAGAATTTTTGTTTTACTCTCATGTTGGATTGTTGGGTACATCATTACGCCTGCTAAGGAATGGCAAAGACAATGTGGTTTGGGGTTGGGCTTTCTTGGGAGGGGTCGACTTCTTGGTGGGGTAGGGGCATGGGTAATGGCAGGGTGGCAGGGGAGGCTTTGGAGGTGGAAGGGATGTCCTTGGGGTGGGAAACGGATCTCTTTGGGGAGTCCCGGGCAGGGGAAGAAGTGTAGAGCAAAGGTTATACTCCTAGAGGAAAGCTTTTTTAGCCACACAGGGATGGGCATAAGGAAAGGGTTTGGGTGTGGAGGTAAAGACAGTGGTTGTAAGAGGTGTTGGTGAGTGAGGGTGTTTATGTGTCTTAGGCTGAGAGGGGAGGAGGTGCTGGGGGGTGCCCTGGTGGGTGAGTGGCTGTCTGTTGGGGTGGTGACTGCAGGTAGGGTAGATGTGCTGCATTTAGGTGTGTCTGTGGTGTCTGCGGGTTTGGTGATGGGTGGATGTGTGAGGGTCTGCTGGGGTGCTGTGTGTGGGTAAGATAGGTGTGGTGGCTGGATCAATGAATGTTGGTGTGGTGTCTGCAGGTGTGTCAGGTGTTGTGTGTGTGATGCTGGGAGTAGTAGGGGTATCAGGGCAGGTGGTGACTGTTGCTGTGTGTGCAGGTGTATGGTGCTTGTGTGTATGTTGGTTGTGTGTCTTGTGGTGCTTATGTTTGTCTGCGCTACCCTTGGATGTTGAAGTGGATGCATGCCTGTCTGTTTGTGTGCTTTGGCTGGGTGGGGGAAGGTGGGATTGGGATTGGGAAGAGGAAGGTGGAGGGGGCTGTAGATAAAGGGTGACTGCTGTTAGTGTGGAGGCCAGAGCCTGAAATGATCTCTGTAGGCCATCCAGTGCACCGTGAATGCCCTCCAAGAACACATTACTCTGTTGTATCTGAGTTGCCTGTCCCTGGATGGCATTCAGGATGGCCGACTGACCCACAGAGGTTGACCTCAGGAGGCCAATAGCCTCCTCACTGAGGGCAAAAGGGCTAACAGGGGCCAGGGCAGAGGTGCCTGTGGCAAAGGAGATGCCCACCCTCTTGGGTGAGCAGGCACATCCTACTGGGTGGGGAGTTACAGGGACGGCAGTGATAGAAAGGGGGGTGGCTGACAGAGATGATGCTGGGGTAGTCCCAGATGGGTCCACCACCACCATGGAGTGTCCACTGGAGGACGATTCCAAAGATGATGAGCTGGATACAATCTCTCCTGTGGCACTCCCCTCGCCCTCCAGGCCACTGGGTCCCTTGGTGTTGGTGTTCTCATGACTGGAGGTCCCATGGCCAGTAGCTTTCCCACGCTATGCCCTGTCTCCTTTGCCTGCCGAAGCTGATTCAGGGAAACAGAAAGTGAGGTAGGGTCATCAAATTCTTTGCATACCACTTACATCACATTGTACACATCAGTAACATCACATCTAGTTGTACAACACTCTCAGGTAGTATCCGTTTAGTTTCAACATCATGCCTAAACAAGATACAATGTAGATCCCTTAATCATAACGTAGTCACACACCAGCTAAGTTACCTATCTTACACCTACAATAAATACTATGATATCAGTAGAGCTAGCACACATGACCACATGATACTGGGTCCATATCCACAGCAACCTAGTCAACCAACAACCAAGCAATGGAAAATAGATGCAACATAGATTTCCACATATGACGGACACAAACTAAACACATACTAAGAAATTGGCCTGATGTCATGTACCAGACAAGGTAACATATTCTATAGTAAACGCAAGACAGCATGTCGCACACAAGCCATACCCACTTCATGTCAATGAGTTCACAACCTTCTCAATGGAAATTTGCAAACATACAACTACTCTAATTGGCATAACCAAATGTTAGAAGATGACAGAGTCAGAACACGTCACCTATACATGTACTAATAGTGATGTAGGAAAGGATCATACATACTTTGTGGACCAAGTCATCTAAGTTATTGTCCTACTGAAAACATAGTATAGCACTAATATAAGGGCCTAATAAGCTTAGAGCATTTACTCACACACAACCACAGGTAGTATAGCTACTCTTTCAAGTCAATGGACACCTGTCATGTGCATGAAGGTGACATACAGTTCAACATATCATGCTATTATTTCATCAAAAGCCCAATGACCGAGTGGCAACATCCCTATCCACACATCAGACATGATTACTCTCACATCTGTTTGGGAAAAAATCTGAGTCAATCCACATCTGAGGCTACCATGACAGGTACACCCACCATTATGCAAGGCAAATGCCTGAATACACACACCATACCACTCACTTCTGTATGTGAACTACCACACCTGCACCACATTGGTTTCAGTGCAAACAATAGGTTTCCATATAACAATGACTCCAAACATATCCAAAATAGCAACATAAAGTATGTTTATAACTCATTACAATGTGGAATCCTGACATGACCTTTCAATGTACACATGGGCCCTCATTACAACCCTGGCAGTAAATCCCGCTTACCGCTGTGCTGACGGCTGCCAACATACCGTTGCCGCGCCAGAAATCCGCTACAGGTATTATGACTCACATCTCATAATCCACCACAATACATACACTCACACAAGTCTGCCACACCAAAGGTCACTGATAAACTGGCAATAGCAAAACCTACACTGTCACGCCAACAGAAATATGCCCACACTATCACGACCCATGAATCAACGCGGCAGTCATTCAACCGCAGTAATCCATTGGCGGTACACACCGCCGCGCTCAAACTACACACACATTTACAAAACACAACCACATTGGACAATTCGAAATACACACACCTGATACACATACACACACCACACCCACACACTCACACCACTATAAAACACACACCCACACTACCCACAACCCCTTACAACAACAGTTTTGGAAGAAGCAGAGAGAGAGAGAGAATAGCAAAGACAACACCAGTATCCAGAGGCACACAACACCATCACTCATACAACATCCACGTACCTCAAAGAACACACCCCAACACATCACATCACACATCACAACAAACATCACCTCACACATCACCCATGCCACATTATGGCACCTCAAAGACACCCTAGGTTTTCTGAGGAGGAGCTCAGGGTTATGCTGGAGGAAATCATCCGGGTAGAGCCACAGCTATTCGGATCACAGGTGCATCAGACCTCCATTGCAAGGAAGATGGAGCTATGGTGGAGAATTGTCGACAGGGTCAACGCAGTGGGACAGCATCCAAGAACACGGGAGGACATCAGGAAGAGTTGGAACGACCAACAGGGGAAGGTGCATTCCATTGTATCCAGACACCAGGTAGCTGTACAGAGGACTGGCGGTGGATCCCCACATCCTTCCCCACAACTAAAAACATGGGAGGAGAAAGACTTGGTAATCATGCATCCTGAGGGCCTCGCAGGAGTAGCAGGAGGACTGGACTCTGGTAAGTCAAATCTTTACTAGTATATCCCCCTCCCTACCTGCATGCCATCACATACCCCCACCCTTACCCTCATTCCCATCACTCCATCACCTCACAGAGTACTGCTGTGCGACGAGGGGAGGACAGGCCCAGGGAAGCCACTCTCCATGAGGCACTCTCCAACATCATGGGAGCATACCACCATTCCCAGGAGACCATGGGCACGGTACTGGCCAAGTTTCAGGAGACCCAGCGGCTGCAGGAGGAACATTACTTGGGGATCAGGGAGGACTTGAAGTCCATTAACACCACCCTGGTCACCATTGCAGGGGTGTTGGCAGACATGGCCAACACCATGAGGGAGACAGTGGCACACTAGCCTGAACGATGAACATCCCTCCACGTCCGCTGGCGCTAGTGGACAGGAGGTCCAGCCACAGGATCAACAGGCCACCAGCACCCCAGCCCCTGCAGAAGGAGAACCACCTGATCCCTGCGATCCAGGCACAAGGCAGAGAACATTGCCAAGACCCCTGCCAGGAAATAAGACTCTCCTGATTGTCACCCTTCTGTCCCACTATGTCACCCTGACCACCTTGAACTGCATTGATCCACTTCCTATGCCCCCTTGGACAATGCACCTTTGATACAAAGAAACTGGACTCTACCATGGATATTCCTCCACCATCACCCCAGCCCATTGCACATCCCCCTCCATTGATTAGCACTTAAATAAACACCCTTGAATCACAAAACAATCTGGAGTCAGTCTGTACTTTCACAAATGTGTTATTACAACCTCTCTGACAAATATCAACAGCAATGTTCATTTGCACATACCAAAGTTTGACAGTTGTGGGGCAGCAGTGAACATAGCAGAAGGCAGAATGTGGTACCCAGATCTGTGAAAAGGAAAGGCAAAGTGAACTGTCAGGGTCCATACACAGAGTTAAAAAGGCAGACTCATGCAATGTCATACAGTAGTCTGATGTGAGAGGAGCAGTGCCAGTCTCTTATCTGTGTCTCACTGGAAGTATTGCATGATGATGTTGTTTCGGTTGTCAATATCTTCTTTTTCTGACACCTCTTCTACACTGTCCACAGGCTCCACAGCTGCCACAAGACCAACATCAGGCCCATCCTCCTGCAGAAAAGGCATGCGGCGTTGCAAAGCCAGGTTGTGCAACATACAGCATGCCACAATTATCTGGCACACTTTCTTCGGTGAGTAGTATAGGGAGCCACCTGTCAGATGGAAGCACCGAAACCTGGCCTTCAGGAGGCCGAAAGTCCGCTCTATAATTCTCCTAGTTCACCCATGTGCCTCATTGTAGCGCTCCTCTGCCCTTGCCCTGGGATTCCTCACTGGGGTCAGTAGCCATGACAGGTTGGGGTAACCAGAGTTTCCTGCAAATATCGAGGGGTATCTGTTAGACATACACAAACCCTTAGGGACTCTCCCATACCCAGACACCTATTCAAACTGTGTGTGGACCTTGGGCTCACCTATTAGCCACACACGGTGCTTCTGGAGTTGGCCCATCACATATGGGATGGTGCTATTCCTCAAAATGTAAGCGTCATGCACTGAGCCAGGATACTTTGCATTCACATGGGAGATGTACTAGTCTGCCAAACACACCATCTGCACATTCATGGAATGGTAGCTTTTGCGGTTTCTGTACACCTGTTTATTCCTGCGGGGGAGGGGGACAAATGCCACACGTGTACCATCAATGGCACCAATGATGTTGGGGATATGTCCGAGGGCATAGAAGTCACCTTTCACTGTGGGCAAATCCTCCACCTGGGGGAAAACGATGTAGCTGCACATGTGTTTCAGGAGGGAAGACAACACTCTGGACAAGACGTTAGAGAACATTGGCTGCGACATCCCTGATGCCATGGCCACTGTTGTTTGAAAGGAACCACTGGCCAGGAAATGGAGCACTGACAGGACCTGCACTAGAGGGGGGATTCCTGTGGGATGGCGGATAGCTGACATCAGGTCAGGCTCCAACTGGGCACACAGTTCATGGATTGTGGCACCATCAAGTCTGTAGGTGATAATGATGTGTCTGTCTTCCATTGTCGACAGGTCCACCAGGGGTCTGTACACAGGAGGATGATGCCATCTCATCATCTGCCCCAGCGGATGTGCCCTATGGAGGAGAATGGTGAGCAAAGGGTCATATACCACATAGGTTGCACAAGGGTGTTTTGCACTCTTGTGATTTCATCGGTGTGTTGCGCTGTCTGTCTGTATTCCTGCCCAAAAGTGCTGCCTGACCTGTAAGGAGGGACAAGGGGAAATGAGGTAACTGTGCTGGTGTTGTGCAGCGTTGCGGTAGGCGGACGAAGACCGCTGCGCAATTCAGCATTGGTTATCATTGGGACCTATGTGTTCCAGGAGCCAATGATGATGTACGCCAGCAGTGACGGTACGCACCGCTGCGGACATGACCGCCATTTTCTATCTGTGCACTAACTAGATACCTGACCTTCAACAGGAGAGGACCTACACTGCAAGTGCTGCTGTGACCTGAGTCTGGAAGCGACAATGTCTACAGTGTCTGGGGAAAGGGCCCCTGCCTTCACCGCAGAGGAGTTGGACAACCTGGTGGATGGGGTCCTCCCCCAGGACACGCTACTCTACGGTCCTCCAGACAAACAGGTGAGTTCACTGTGTGCATGGTAGATGGGACACTAATGTATGGAGTGGCCTGGATGGAAGATACATGGGGGGGGGCTGTGGCCTGCATGTGAGGATGGTGAGTGTATGTGTTTCAGGACATGGTTGGGAAGTTGTGGCCAATGAGTAAGAAGAACCGGACGGGGGAGTAAAATCTTTTCTTACTTTACCTTTCCTGTCGGTCAGCGCCCACCAGAAGAAGGGTAATTGGCGTACCATTGCAAAGGAAGTGCGGACCCTGGGGGTCTATCACAGACGGAGCACCCACTGCGCAAGAGATGGGAGGACCTGCGCTGCTGGAGCAAGAAGACGGCGGAGGCCCAGCTGGGGATGGCCTCCCAATGTGGAAGGGGTGCCCATCGCACCATGACCCCCCTGATGTTCCAGATCCTGGCGGTGGCATATCCGGAGTTGGATGGGCACTTGAGGGCATCACAGCAGCCACAAGGGGGTGAGTACAGTCTCATTCAGCTGACCCTGCGTGCTTTATGAGGTGTCTGGGTGGGGGATGTGGGCTGTGGGTTCCCCTAGGCCAGGCCGAACTTACTAGGGTAGGACCCTTATTAGGCAGGCTCTGTGGCACTCCAACCCCAATAGTGGTAGTGGCCATCTACAACTAGTCAGGCTCCTGTGGGTTCCAGGGGTGCAGCAAACGGGCTTAGGCATAGTCCCCCATGGGCAGGTGTTTTTCCCACTAACTGCTAGTGCATGGGCTAGTGCATAGGGCTGCTCCCTGTGTGTTGTGTCCGCCAAAGGTAGTGGTGTTGCTGGCATTGACCATGTGTCTCCTCTGTCTTTCCCCCCTTTTTTGTTTTGTCACCCTTACCTTGTGTGCATTAGCATCATCTGGCGGAGGAGCAGTGGCACTGGAGCAGGAGGGAGCTGCAACCCACATGGCCCAGGAGGGTGAATGTATGGAGTCTGAAGGCACCAGTGGGACGGAGGGCGAGGGGAGCTCCAAGACGGGGACAGGAAGAAACACCAGCGACAGCAACTCCTCCTCTGATGGGAGCTCCATTGGGGTGGCGGGCACATCTATGCACACCGCAACAACAGGGACAGCTGCCACCCCCCCTACCAGCACCGCCCTCCCAGCAGCCCCTCAGCGTGTTTCCCGTGCTCGCTCACCTAGGAGGGTGGGCATCTTCTTCACCCCAGGCACCTCAGGCCCTGCCCCAGTCAGCCCTGCTGCCCTCATTGTGGAGGCTATTGACCTCCTGAGATCGTCACTGTTGGGCAGTCAACCATTTTGAAGGCCATCCAGGGTGTTGAGAGGCATTTGCAGCAAACAAATGCATACCGGGAGGGCATTCATTCTGGCGTGGTGGCCTAACAGAGAGCATTTCAGGCTCTGCCCTCAGCACTGATGGCAGCCCTTGTCCCTGTGTCCAGCCTCCTCCCTCCAACCTCCACTACCCCGACCCAATCCCCCCTACCTCAGCCTATCCCAAGGACATCATCAGACCAGCATGTACACACATCAACACACAAAAGTGGCTCAGGCAAACATAACCACCACACATCCCACAGGCACTCACATAAGCACCATACCCATGCAGACACACCAACATCTACTGCCTCCACTGTGTCCCCTCCTCCACATCGTCCACCTCCCTCCCAGTCTCGTCTCCACTCACACCTGCATGCACTACATCCTCAGCCACTACCTCCATCACCAGCACGCCCATCACCACACACCGCTCACGTGCAATCACCACCCCCACAACCATGCACACGTCCCCTGTGTCCTCTCCCAGTGTGTCTGTGAGCCATCCTCCCAAAGTACACAAATGCCGGCACACACCCACTCAACAGCCATCCACCTCACAACAGCCTCCAGCCCATGCACCTTCACCCAAACTCAGCAGACATACACCTCCTACAACCACTACCTCTTCCTCCACTCCCAAACCCCTCCATCTTCCCGTCCCGGTGTGTCTAAAAAACTTTTCCTAGCTGTCATTGACCTCTTCCCTACACCTCCCCCCCGTCCTTCCCCTAGGGCCAGGATCTCTAGATCCCAGCCCAGCACCTCAGCCACCAAATCCTCGACCACTGTGGTCCCTGCAAGTCCGGGAACATCGAAGGTGGCAACCATCAGGGCTGCCAGTGTGCCTCCTAGTGAAGCCAAGGACCACCCTATTCCGCCACCTGCCAAGGCAAAGAACGGGCCAGCTTGCCGAAGAGAAAAGCTGCACCAAACATTCAGCAAGGCCTCTTCCAGAACCAAAGAGAACAGTGCCAAGGTCCCAGCAGCGACTTCTAAGGTAGGGAAGGGACACAAGGGCAAAGGGAAGTCAGCTCAGGGCACTGAGCCTCCGGGTGAGGGACTGGTGTCACCCCTTTTGCAAGACAGACCAGCAACCTCTATGGCGGTGGCCACTGCCACAACGGCCGCAACCTGCAAGGAGGAGTGTGGCTCTGCCTCCATGGAGTATTATGCTACCTGTTACCGGTAATTCTCGTGGCTCAGACCCCCATGTGAGGGAATGGGAACTGCCACACCGCTGGTGCAGCATCTCTGGGCACCATGCCCCCTCCAGAACCAGTGGAGAACAGCATCCATTCCCCTAGTCCTTGGCAGGATGAAGCACTCTGGGCACCATGCCCCTTCAGAACCAGTGGAACATGTCATCGACTTGAGAGACTGTGGCTTTGTACTCCCCAGGACCAGGCAGTGGGCAAACCACCCACTTGAGAGACTGTGGCTTTGTACTCCCCAAGACCAGGCAGTGGGCAAACCACCCACTTGAGAGACTGTGGCTTTGTACTCCCCAGGACCAGGCAGTGGGCCTGGAGCCCCCTCGAGGAGCAGTGGTGTCGTCCCATCATCAGGCTGAGGTGCCCCCCCTCCCCTCCCCTGCCTGTGTTTTTTTCGACCTGATGCCCCTGCAGTGTTCTCTCCGTTTTGAGGCAGGTGTCATGTGTATGCTTCTCCCATGCTTTTTGGGACCACAGACCCACGGACATTTAATGGGACAGTATACGGACTTGTGTACTTGCTGTGAATATTTGTATATACTGATGTTTTAAAGTTATCTTGGCCTATCTGAATTTTCGATTATTACACTCGTTAAACTAATTTTATTTGGTCCGTGCGTTCTTCCAGGGGGTGACGGGGTGTATCTGTGATGTAACTGGATGTGTTAGTGTGTATGTTGTTGTGGGTGGGGGTTGGGGTGCTGCGTGTTGTGTGTGTGTGTCACTCTCTTTTTCCTCCCCCCCTCCCCTGTGTGCTAGGTGCAGTACTCACCGTGGTCGTCGCCGGCGTCTTTGATGTTCCTGGTAGATGAGGAGGTAAACCAACATGGGCAGGACCTGTAACTCGGGCTCCATGGCATCCTGGTTCCTCGTCGCGTGTCGTGAGGTGAGTGGTTTCCGTTCCAAAGACTATTTCCGTCGTGCTTTTGATGGCATTGGTACCGCCCCGGAAAAGCTGGCAGATTGGTGCCTTTCAATAGTGTGGGCAGTACATTGTGTTCCGCCTGTCTGTTGGCGGTTACCGCTGTGGTGTTTGTTGCTCCCGCTGTGGCGGTCGGAATGTTAAAGTGGCTGGCTGTGTCGGCGGTTTCCACCATGGTTTTGATTCCATTTTGTTTCCCGATGGCCTGTTGGCGGTATTACCGCTGCTTTATCACCGACCACCAGGGTTGTAATGAGGGCCATGATGTTGGCAAAAAACAGTTAAGATTGTAACTTTGATTAATATGTCTTGGTCTATTTATCACGCCTACAACACTATGGCTAAAGAAATAGCTGTGTAGCCACTTGCCACTTACAGAACATGAACATGGTACTAACATTCATAGCTCTGGCACCAATGTATGTGATCCAATAGGAGTCTAGCAATACCTCAATGGTCACCAACATGTAGGATGTCCACTCAGATGACACATTACAGAGGCCTATGCACATCCCTCACTTACCAAGGGGGTACACCTTGTAACAAGTCTGAATAGGGTTTTCAAGTATGGCATGTGAAATGTCATTTGGACATCACAGCCTCATATGATGCTGTCACTCATCAGAAACCTTTTGAAAAGTATGTATGACTTCAAATTGTCAGACTCTATGCTGCACATAGACATGGATCAAGGGACATTGGAACTGACAGAGGGCAAAGACCTGGACAACTTACCATCATTATATTGGGAGTATTGGCCTGTAGGTGGGAAGGAACAACCACCAGGGTATGAAAAGCTGTATGGTGGTAGGCATATGACACTGTCACACGTGGATCATCAAATGCTTTTTTACAGAGGGGACAACATAGGAGAGTAATATGTCCCTATACAAATTAGAATGAGCACACCTGTGTGCCAATGTTGGGGAGTGTACATCAATGTGTTCCTTCGAGATCTTTGACCCGCTGCCAGCTGTGTACCCCAGGGTCTGCACATTCTTGGTGACGGCACGCCAAATCCCCTTTTTCTGATGAGCGTTGGCCTGCATTGATGACACAGACAAGAAGAGAATGTCATGTCCACAGACACAATACCAAAACAAGCAGGGTAAAAATACAAGTTAGTGCAACTAGCCATACACAGTATGCCTTCAACATCCCCTTAAATGAGGGATGACCATCTGCAGTCAGGCCATGTGTGATGTTAAGACAGGCATACAATATGCATATCCAGCACCTGGTGTCAGCTTGAAACATGTTACCAGACCATAAGCATTTCTCTAAACATGGTATATATTTCCAACTATTTTTCACTCCATCTTTAATGATCATGTATTACAGTCTGCAGTTGGCTCAGGGTATATACATCACACACTCTCTACTATGTCTCAGGACTTAAAATCTATCTGTTCACATATGCACATGCCCATCTACCAACACATATTATCACAATCCTTCATTCCACCACATATCCTGGACATCATCATACACATAGTCCTTCAAACATTGTATTTGCATTGCAATTACCTTTTCCTCTGGTGCACCATAGAGCTGTTCATACAGGGGTAGAACCTCCTCCACAAGTTTATCAAGCTCTTCTGGGAGAAAGCAGAGGTCCAGTCACCTGTAGGATGTGACATGATTGCTCTCAGAGGCAGTACACAGCAGCTCAGGTCGTGGAGGTCTTGCTGGCAGCAGTGTCAGGAGTCAAGTGAAAGATGATGTATGAGATGGCGGTCATATCCACCAAGTAACAGACCATTACTGCCGGTGGACATTGCCATTGGCCCAAGACCGCCAAAGGTAGCAATGTGTTCCATTGGCAATGTCCACTGCGGTTGTACCCCCCTACCGCCATGAGGACTTCCACTGTTGGACTTAGGCCACTTCCTAAGGTCCAATACAGTAGGTCAGGCACCTGCCACTTTAAGGCTCATATATGAAAGAAAAAATATTTAAAAGTTGCGTCACACACTGTGAAACATATCTACGACACTGTGTTCACTGCTAGCTTTGTGCAAACATGCAGAAATGTGCAAAATTGATGTGTTTTAAGTAATGTAACTGTAGTAGCATAGTCAGCAGAGCAAGGACAATTTGACATGTGGTATATGTGTCCCGTTTGTGGGCAACATGTTAGCAATGTTAATGTCACATAGACTGTCAGTGACATGCTTTTCCATTTCTAAAATATGACAGTAATATGCCATTATTTGCCAAGGTATGTTCAGTGTACAATGTTTTAACTGTTTCATGTGGCACTGTAGAGCACTATATGTGACATAGGTATGATCATGCTTATGATGTACAGAATAAGTGATACACATACATTCAGGTTTTTGCCCACATAGTTAACCTGGCATGAGAAGAGTGAGAGAACCTCCAGTGTACAGTCCACTAGCAGACCTGCAGACCATGAAGAAGGGACATGTGATTCAGATCTAACGCCTATATAGGCACACAATCATGGCTCTCTGTCATCAGGTGGAGCCAGATCTGATGCCTGCCATTTGTAATCTGTATAGCATACCACCCACTGTACAATGCTGCACTTTCTGGCCACAGGCTCCTTTCAAAATACAGTGGCCCTAACTGCAGGGCTGTCTCAGCCTATGTTCAGTCTGGTCTTGAAGGCTGTACTGTCTGCATTTTTGAAACACCTGGACAGCTACATCAGATTTCCACAACGTGAAGATTTTGCCCACGTAAAGGCTGATATTTATGCTTTTTAAATCATACCACATCACATGTGGTTGGAGCCATAGATGGCACACATGTAGCTTTGGTTCCCTGAAATGGCAATGAACAGGTGTATAGCAACAGGAAAAACTTCCACTCCATTAATGTCCAGTTGTTTTGTTTGCCTGACCTCATTATTTCACAAGTCTGTGCAAGGTACTCTGGATCAGTTCCTGTTTCCTAGATCATGCAAAACAGCAATATCCCACTGCTGATGACACGATAATACACAAAGTGGGACTGGCTGGTTGGTAAGTCACAGATGTCATGCATGTCTGTACCTTTTATCTGCTAACAAATGTGTAGATGTCCGTTACTTATGTTTGCCTTTTAAAACTCTTCATTACAGGGGACTCAGGTTACCCAAACCATCCCTGGCTGTTGACACCAGTGAACTACCCATCCACGCCAGAGGAAGTCAGCTTCAATGAGGCCCACAGAAGGACAAGGCGTATCATGGAGCGGCATTTTTCTGGGCTCCTGAAGGCGCTCCGGGTGTCACTCAGCCTTGCCTGGCCGGCCTGGGGTCGCGGGACTTCAATCTCCACCAAGCCCACAAAATAAATGAATGTGGACTGGCACCACCACTGTGGACCGACTGGGCCTGCTGCGGCGAGCGGGAGGGGGTCGGAGGAGGATTGACTGTCTGCTACACTGGCGGGTGACACATTATAACTTCTTGCAAATGGTGTCGCCAAACAAAACGCAGCTGAGCCCGAGCCAATAATGCCGCAAGCTCAGACATAACGCAGGTGCAATGGTATCCCTTCAGAGAGCTCATGATGGAGAATGAGTTCATTAATCCCTCTGACTTTCACTATTGATCACTGCAATTTAGAAACCCACTCTTCCTATATTAAAGAAAACCACTGAATAAACTAACTGACATAGCTGCTTACAACACACAAGACCCATTGACATCAGTGACCTTGCTCACTCATGCAGCCGTTTTGAATTTATGATTTTGGCAGGCCTGTAATGTTTAAAAATCGAAACAGGGGTGACTAAAAATTTGAAAAAGAAAATATTTTTTTTTCAGGGCCATTCAATGTTTTATATACTTTTTAGATAGGTATTATATGCTATCTGGACTTTTATGATTACATTTTTGAACACTGCTGCAATCTTACATCCAACGTTGGATAATGCCCCATCACAAAAAAAGAAACATTTTGAGTTGTTTTCACTATCCACAAGAAAATGTGTATGCTTTGTTAGGGTTCCCTATACCATACTAAGTAATTGTTCAGTTGAAAATGCCTGCCAGTGCTATATTCTATTGCTGCAGTGGTCTGAGAGCAGCAGGATTCTGACATTCTTCACTTTTCATGGCTAACAACTTCCAATTGCCCAGATTAGGCAGGAGTGGCAAATGATTAGGTAGGAAGCCTCTGTCTCCCCATTGCTCACTGACTGCACACATGTCGGAGGGCTGCTGATAGAATGCTGTGTTCAGATCAATGGGCTCTAGCTATGGCAAAACAGCATTTGTCATAAGGCTGACAGTATATTAGGAAAAATATCAAGTGTCAACCCAGTGTTCCTGGGAACCTGGATAGACAGTAAATTGTAGCTTCTTTTTCAGGAATAAGTGTGCACGTTCTGTGGGCTCCTCACTACTTCAAATGAGAACCTATGCACATGTGTGATCACAACTGTAATGTAAATGACAGGACAGGGCCCCAGCACTTGTAATAGTCCTGGCCCCTTGCTATACCTCCATAACAAATTGTTGTACAGAGATTTTCATTTTTGGTTTGTGTTTTTATATCATTAGAGAAATAATTTAGCTTGGGTAGACATTGCTAATCTGGGGTGATTTTTTATGGACGACATTTTTTAAAAGGGTGAATGTGTTACCTCATTTTGGTGTCATAACATAGGTTTTGGGGGTCAAGTAGCCTTATAGAGACAGAAAATACCTCTTGTGGCTCTATAATGATGTCTTTTAGACATCATATTGGTAATTTTTTTTTTTAACATTGTTTTAGTTTCAGGTTTTCCATTGATTCAAATTCCTAAACATGAGCAAAGCAGGTGGTAGCAGAGGCTCTTTACCCCATTACAGAGTGTTGACAACTACAAAATCTGAAGGCTCCTTCAACAAATAAAAATGTGTCATACCCCAAACTAATCCGAAAGAAAAGTTACTATTAACTGTGGCTGGACAGAAGAGAGTTCTAGATATAATGGAAAAAAGTTGTCAAAAAATAGCAGACAGTAAATCGCAACAAGAATACGGGTCTTCTGAGAAAGTGATGACAACCAAATCCAATGCCCATCTACTTGGAAGAGATGTCAAATTCAAAATGAATGGACCATTGTGAAACTGTTCCTCACCACGAACTTGTGGGAAACAGAGGGGAATGTTTTAATACACATGTTGACAGCCTTCTGTATTTCATGCAGCAGCAAGGAAACCCCTTTGAAATGACTGAGCCTGTGCAACTACGCAACTTTGTGACCAAACAATATGTGGATAGCAATATAAAGACACTACTGCTAGATGTTCTGGAACACTGTAATGATATTTGTTTGACCATTGACTCCACGTTGCACTTAGCCAAGCAGCACACCATCACATTGGTGACCGTCAGCTTCATTTTGATTATTGACTTCATTTTATGCTAAACTTAGCTTTAGTCACTGCCATGTTAGAGGTGCAGATGTTAGAAGTGCAGCTGCAAGTATTTTTCCGTGCCATGTTATGCAATGTGTTTTTCGCTCATGTTTTCACTCTATGTGTCTGCATGTTCTTTCTCATCAAGGGCTAGGATATAACATGGGGGGGCAAAGAGATAAGGATGTAGTAGGATGATGTTTATGGTATGGCAGGGAACAGTTTGGTTTTGGAGAAGCACCTTGGGATCTTGGCCAGTTCCATTGTGTTCCTTTCAAAACTGACCTGAAGTATCCAGGCAGGGCAGCACTTCTCCTCAGCTCTTAAGCTCTTCTCCTGAACCAGGCAGAGGTTCCTCTTGTCTCCAGAAGTGTTTCTAAAGTCTGTGGTTTTGGGTGCCCTTCTTATACCCAATTTCTCCTTTGAAGTAGGCCTAATTCAAAGTAAAGTCTCTTGTGAATGTGAAATCCTGCCTTGCCCAGGCCAGGCCCCAGACACTCACCAGGGGGTCGGGGGTCTGAGACTGCATTGTGTGAGGACAGGCACAGCCCTTTCAGGTGTAAGTGACCACTCCTCCCCTCCCTCCTAGCACAGATCGCTCATCAGGAAATGCAGACTACACCCAGCTCCCTTTGTGTCACTGTCTAGTGTGAGGAGGTGCAACAGCCCAACTGTCAAACTGACCCAGACTTGGAATCCACAAACAGGCAGAGTCACAGAAATGGTATAAGCAAGAAAATGCTCACTCTTCTAAAAGTGACATTTTCAAACACACAATCTTAAAATCAACTTTACTAAAAGATGTATTTTTAAAGTGTGAGCTCAGAGACCCCAAACTCCACATGTTCATCCGCTCCCAAAGGGAATTTACACTTTAATCAGATTTAAAGGTAGCCCCCATGATAACCTACGAGAGGGTCAGGCCTTGCAACATTGAAAAACGAATTTAGCAATATTTCACTGTCAGGACATATAAAACACATTACTGTATGTCCTACCTTAACAACACACTGCACCCTGCCCTTGGGGCTACCTAGGGTCTACCTTAGGGGTGTCTGACATGTAGGAAAAGGGACGGTTTGGGCCTGGCAAGTGGGTACACTTGCCGTCGAATTTACAGTTAAAACTGCACACACAGACACTGCAATGGCAGGCCTGAGACATGATTACAGAGCTACTTATGTGGGTGGCACAACCAGTACTGCCGGCCCACTAGTAGCATTTGATTTACAGGCCCTGGGACCTCTAGTGCACTTTACTAGGGACTTACTAGTTAACCAAATATGCCAATCATGGATAAGCCAATTACATACACATTTTGTAAAGGAGCACTTGCGCTTTAGCACTGGTTAGCAGCGGTAAAGTGCCCAGAGTAACAAAAATAGCAAAATCAGAGTCCAGCACACATCGACAACCTGGGGAACAGAGGCAAAAAGTTAAGGGAGACCACGCCAAGGATTAAAAGTTTAACACGTGTCCCCCCCAGCTGAAAGTGAGGAGCAACTACCCAACCTCATGGGAGTTCTCATCACTACGGAGGAAGAACCTGGACAGACCATCAGCATTGGGGTGCTCTGTACCAGGATGATGTTCCACCATAAAGTCCATCCCATGTAGGGAAATGGACCACCTCAACAGTTTTGGATTCTCATCCCTCATCTGTATTAACCATCTGAGGGGCCTGTGGTCAGTCTGAACTCGGAAGTGAGTCCCAAACAAGTAGGGTCTTAGCTTCTTCAGTGCCCAGACCACAGCAAACACTTCACATTCTATGGCACTCCACCTATGTTCCCTGGGTAGTAACCTCTTGCTAATTAAGGCTACGGGTTGATCTAGCCCCTCTTCATTAAGCTGTGAGAGTACTGCTCCAATACCATGCTCTGAGGCGTCTGTTTGCACAATAAACTCATTGGAGTAGTCAGGTGCCTTCAGCACAGGTGCTGTGCACATGGCAGCCTTCAGGGCATCAAAAGTGTTCTGACAAGCCTCTGTCTAGATCACTTTCCCGGGTTGCTTCTTAGAAGTCAACTCAGTTAAGGGGGTAACAATGGTACCATATCCCTTAACAAACCTCCTGTAGTATCCCCTGAGACCTAAAAAGGCTCTCACTTCAGTCTGGGTCTTGGGAGGCTCCCAAGCCAGAATCGTGTCAATCTTAGGCTGTAGGGGTGCCACCTGGCCACTCCCCACCTGGTGTCCTAAGTACACCACAGAACCCTGCCCTATTTGGCACTTGCTCGCATTAATAGAGAGGCCTGCCTTCTGCAGGGCCTCTAACACTCTCCAGAGGTGTTGCAGGTGTTCCTCCCATGTGGAACTAAACACAGCAATGTCATCCAGGTAGGCGGCACTGAACTCATCCAGCCCAGCCAACACCTGGTTGACCAACCTCCAAAAGGGGGTAGGGGCATTCTTCATCCCAAATGGCATCACTTTAAACTGAAATGGGCCATCTGGTGTAGAGCATGCTGACCTCTCCTTGGACCCTCAGTTAAGGCAATCTGCCAGTACCCAGATGTTAAATCAAACGTACTGAGGTACTTGGCAGCGCTTAACCGGTCGATGAGCTCATCAGCTCAGGGGATGGGGTGCGCGTCAGTCTTGATGACCGCATTGAGTCCCCGGTAATCCACACAGAACCGGAGTTCTGGAGTGGCACCAGGTGCAGCAGCCTTTGGGACCAATACCACTGGGCTGGCCCAAAGACTGCTGGAGTGCTCAATAACCCCTAGGGTAAGCATTTTGGATACCTCATCCTTAATGCATGCCCTGACCCTGTCAGTCACCCTGTAAACCTTCTGTTTAATGGGTGTACTGTCCCCAGTGTCCACATCATGTGTGCACAAGTGTGTGACTCCTAGGATCAGGGAAAACAGTGAGGAAAACACTTGGCGACAGTCACCTTGCTGCTCCTCAGTCAGGGAGGGGGAAAGGATCACTCCCTCCACTGACCCATCTTTTTCTACTGCAGACAGGAGGTCAGCAAGAGGCTCACTTTCCTCTTCTACCCCATCATCTGTCGCAAGGAGCATGAACAATTCAGTCTGCTCAAAGTGAGGTT
This sequence comes from Pleurodeles waltl, assembly GCF_031143425.1. NCBI lineage: Eukaryota > Metazoa > Chordata > Amphibia > Caudata > Salamandridae > Pleurodeles > Pleurodeles waltl. The sequence continues at coordinate 179,784,118 of NC_090437.1, forward strand.
TGAGGCGGTTGACATGCAGGCCCCTTAAAGGGTTCCTTGGAGACTGCAAGTCTACCAGGTAGATGACTTCACTCTTGTGCTCCACCACCTCAAATGGCCCAGTCCACTTATCCTGGAGCGCCCTAGGCTCCACTGGTGCCATCACCCACACTTTTTGTCCAGGTTGAAACTCGACCAGGGTGGCATTCTGGTCATGTCCTCCTGGCTTGCTTCCAGGTTCTCCTGAGCAAGACTCCTGAAGGGGGCAGTATGGTTTCTCAAAGCCAGCATGTAACTTAATACATCCTGGGGGGGTTTACTGGGAGACAAAACCCAAGTGAGGCACCTCCCCAGTGGCAGGCAGCAGCTTTAGGAGGGAGGGGGGTGGGCGGGATACACACACACTCATTCTTTCACACACAGACACGCATGCACATCCATTAACAACACTCATACCATTCAAACATGCACACACGCACCAAATATTCATTTCAAAAGATCGCACACACTCATTCTTTCACACACAGACACGCACGCACACACATCCATTAACAGCACTCACAACACTCAAACATGCACGCGCGCACCAAACATTCAATTTAAAACATCACACACATACACACAAACACACACACTCACACACACACACACACTTACCTTCAGCCTCCAGGTACCAGGAGGGTTGGGACTGCTGCCTTCCCTCATTGGCTGACCTTAGGTCAGCCAATGAGGGAAGGCAGCAGTCCCAGCCTCGTCACAGAGTGGGATGGGGTCAGTGAGACTGCTGACCCCACCCCACTCTGTGACGAAGTGTCACTGATTGACACTCGCCCTTGGCACTTCAGGGCTTAAACCTGAAACGCCCAGGGAGAGTGTCAATTGGTGACGCTTTCCTCATCACCCAGTGGAGGGCTTCGAGACAGCTTTGCTGAGCCGAGGAGGTCACGCCCATAGGAGCTGTGACCTCCTCAGCCCAGCAAATTTCAGCTCAGGCAGCTAGGAGTCTGCACAAATCGCGCTTGTCTGCTCCTGGCTGCCTGAGCTGAACATGGAGTGTGTCTGTCAGGCTGACTTTTGTTCAGCCTGACAGACACTCTTCATGAGGGGCAAAAGGTGTGGGGGGTGGCACCTCTGCCCTAAAGGATGGGCTGCCACTGCACCTCCCTGTAGGTGAACAGAAGGCATGGCAAGAGGGCGTCCCACTTCTGTCTCAAGGGCTCTGACAGGCCCATGATCATGCCTTTCAAGGTGCAGTTGAATCTCTCAACCAGAACATTACTTTGGGGGTGGTAAGGTGTGGTTAACTTATAGGTTACCCCACACACTTTCCACAAAGACTTCATAAACGTGGATATGAAGTTTGTACCCCTATCAGATACCACTTCTTTGGTGAACCCCATGCGGGTAAAAACCCCCATCAATGCACGACCCACCACAGGGGAAGTGACTGACCCCAGAGGAATGGCTTCTGGGTACCGTGTTGCATGGTCCACCAAGATCAGGATGAACCTGTTGCCCAAGGCTGTCTTGGGGTCCAGAGGCCCCACAATGTCAATGCCTATCCTCTCAAAGGGAGTACTGAAAACAGGCAAAGGCTAGAGGGGAGCTTTACATTTCCTCCCACTCTTGCCACTTGCCTGACAAATCTGACAAGACCTGCAATGTGCATCTGAGTGCCTGCGCATTAGGGGCCAGTAGAAGTGGGTGACAAACCTCTCAAAGGTCTTGTCCTGCCCCAAATGTCCAGCTAAAGGCACATCATGAGCCAACCCCAGTAGGAAGGCCCTGAAGCACTGGGGTACCACCAGCACACGGGCTGACCCAGGCTCAGGAACCTTAGGCTCACTATACAGGAGGTCATCCTCCCAATAGATCAGGTGTGATCCTGGCTCCTTGCCAGCCGCCTGGTCTGCAGCCTGCTGCAACAAACCCTCCAAAGTAGGGCATGTCTTCTGTGCTGCACAGAATGCTTCCCTGGTGGGCCCCCCTTCCTGCTGCCACTGTGACAGCTCAGGGACCTCCCCAATTCAGCCACCTGTTCCCCTGTAGGCTCCAGGGTGTCACCCTCAGGCTCCGCCTCCTCCCGGATCGTGGGAACTTCTGGGGCCAGTTTCCCGCACCCCCTCCCCTTCCTCTTCTTGGTGAACCCCTGGGCCACCTTTTCAGGCTCCAGGGGCTCTTGATTACCCTGACGGGCTGCCATTGACAGGGTGGATACGCATACCCACCCAGGCAGACCCAACATCTCCAAGTGAGACCTGTGTTCCACCTCCTTCCAAGGGGAATCCTCCAGGTCATTGCCTAGCAAACAATCAATAGGCATGGTGGGACTCACAGCTACCTTCAAGGAACCTGAGACCCCCCCCCCCATTCAAAGGGAACCTGTGCCACTCTGCACAGGCGCTCTGAGTTGTCCACTGCAACTACTTGGTGAAGTACCCGGGGATCAATCTGCTCTTCAGACACCAGTTGACTCCTCACTGTAGTCACACTGGCTCCAGTGTCTCTCATAGCCTCCACCCTCTGTCCATTAATGGTCACCCACTGCCTGTACTTCTTAGTGTTTTCAGGCACTAGGGTTCTCTGGACCATCTCACTGTCCCCTAGTGAGACAAGGGTCATCTCAGCTGGTTTCCACCCACCTGAAACCAACTCCTCCCCAAGTGCTACACTGGCTAAACCCTGGGACGTCGCACCAGTGGGTGCCAGTGTACTTTTTAGCAGCTGTAAAGGTCCCAGAGTAACAAAAACAGCAAAATCAGAGCCCAGCACACATCGACAACCTGGGGAACAGAGGCAAAACGTTAGGGGAGACCACGCCAAGGATGAAAAGTCTAACAAAGGAATTAAAGTAAATCCAAATTTGTATATCTGAGGTATTAGCAAATTTCCACAAATACGCGCGTGAATAGAAGTGCTGTAATTGGATGGCCAAGCCTGAACAGAAAGTTGCAGCTGTCACTTTAAGGTCCCGGGACATGCTCCTTGGGGCTGCAAAACAAAATGTAAAGTATCATCAGGGGTCAGGGTGGAGGTACGCGGACTCCAGGAGGGTGACATAAGGGTGTTCGAGGGTCAAATTATGGTTTTAAAAAGATTTTTCTTCATCATGCAAGACATTCCCTAATAATCAAGATTAACTGAGATTAATCAGGATTAATCGAGATAAATCAAGAATAGTCGATAATAATCACAAATAAGTTAAAACATGTAAAATAATAATTCACAGACTCATTCGTACACTAATTCATATACTCATACATGCACTCAGAGACATGCACCCACTCACACACCCAATAAGACACTCATGCACCCACTCATTCCCACTCATAGACTCCCTCACACACTTTCAGACCCAGTCAGACAATCATAGACCCACTCACAGATCCACTGACAGACAGGCCCTGTGGCCAACACCCGCTGTGCATTATTAAAATAGAATTCATAAACGTTTGTTAAGGCTGTCGGTGGAAGCCAGCAACTCTCACAAGTTTCCAGGAGTACTTCTGGAAATTATTACGAGTTTCTGAAAGTCATACAATTACACACAGATGTTGTTTGTATTTGTCTTACAGAAGAACTAAATGCTGTTTAGAATATTGTAGTGCTACTTTAAAATTTGTATAAGTTTTTATAGATTTTCATTATTTCATATATTTAAATAAATCTTGCTATCTATTATAAAAAGAGCATTATAGTTCTGCTTGTGCTATCCTTGTGCTTTTTAAGGCTCCACTGCAGATCTGAACCTCGATTTATCAGGGTTTTGGAAATGTTTCATTAATCTTCAGTGGACAGGGCATCACCGTGCAATCCATAGTGACCAGAAACTGACAACCAGTGAACACATCATGCTTTTCAAGTGTGGCGCATAGTGCAACCTACTTTATTGGGGATAATGCCCAGTATGTCAAAGTTCTCCCTCCAGACCTCTGAATCTCTCCATGGCTTTATCATCTGGGACGATGTCAGGGAGAAGACCAGATGTCACTTGGATCCGCGATATGCCTGTGTGGTTATTCCAGCCTCCCCTACTATTATAAACATTCCACAAGGCCAAAGATCCACATACTCCTGGAGCTCATATCACGAGTGTTTGGTACACCACATTCTAATGACCACATACATCAATAGGCATGAAGGATGAAGAGTGTGGGTAACGCTGTTTAGTGCAGGACACATGGCACACCGCATTTGTGTCAGGGAACACAAATACAATTTAGACTCAGAAGAACTAGCTGAAACTGTCTCTTGAACCCAGCTTGCTACATTCAGCATTACACCACTTTTTCCACTTGGTTCCCTTACCTTATTGTGTCCACAATGTGTTAAATGTATTGTGTAGATACAAATGTTTGACAGACTAAAAGGGGCTAAAAACACAGTAAAGAAGTACTAAACATCCTGCAGATTGACACCAATAGGAAAACCGTAAAACCGGAATAATAACACCGGTAACTGAGGTTAATGTAATTATAGAGGTAAATCTCTGGATTAAGTCAATTTTGATGTGAATTTGTTTGGAAGAAATGGCTTTTACTATCACCTTATACTTAATAAATGGTTTGTCTGCTGTATGTCAATTTATAAGGTAATAGTTTAAAACGTATGCAATATCTAATTAATCTTTGAACAGCTAATGTATATGCTCTCTATTTTGTCTTAAAGTGCTTTATTATATTTTTTCAACAAAAAAATTGAACTCTAAAGAAGCATGGCTGCTAAATATAGGCCGTTAATCTAGAAAGGTTGTTTCAATTATTATTTTAAATGTCATTCGAATTTCAAAAGAATTAATATAACATCTGGTTGCGGTAAATATTGGAGAGAAACTTGTGCAAATGTACCACAAAACCTGAAAATGATTTGGAAAACTAAATCAATGGAAAAACTTACCACTGCTTATTTGGTCCAAAAGATATTTGGCCAAGTTGCAACTACACATTTTCCGTAGAAGAAACTGCAAACGTGCCACGATCTCACAAAGGGGCTAATTTAGTTCCAGACATACTTTAACTAAACAAATTATACAAGAGCCTCTGATAGGTGGCTGAATGTATCCACCTCTTGATTTCCTTTAAAATGTACAATATCTGTTGATATACATTACACCCTGAAAAAAATCAAGATGATATCTTTAGAACATTCAGGGTACTGTATGAGTTGAAGCAACAAAACTGCCTTGAATACTTGATGCATGAAGTAATTTTGGTTACTTAGACAGTAACTTAATAGAAACCTTTTCTACTGTTTAGGGCATGGATACGACTGGTGGTCTTGGAGTCCAACAATGTGTCAGATGTTCTTTTGTAACCAACTAAGCCAGGTCACTGTGCCACTGGAATCAAGCTAGCCTGGCTGATGAAGGGTAAAACCCTGAAACCGGTCCCAGGATGCTTGTTTCCGGTCCAGTGAGGACCTGGCTTGACAGTTCGGGCTGGACTGTTCCCATGAGGGACAGGGTCAAGACTGATTTGCATACAGCTGGGTCCAAACTGCAGTGGCATGGTGAGCAAAAGAACAATGGATTAAACCCAGATCTGTGACTGGGGGTGAGTGTTTGTATTGTTCAGCACTCCGTCCATCATCCTTTTGTGTTGCTGCTTTGCATAGTACCCTTAGTGCACTTTGTTGGTTATGGGGGACACCATGTGTGCTTTTTGGAGTGTCTGTGGGCAGCACACCTCTAATTGGTGTGCAGCACGTAGATCCAAGAATTGCAGAATGCGGGGAACTAGTCCCAGCCTGACTGGTGGGTGTGTATCTGTTGTTTACAGTGCCTGTGCGATGTCACAGATTAGCTCATGAAGTGTCAGCACTCTGATTGGAAGTTTCTGTTTCCTCTTTATACCAAAGTTGCAGACACCAGTTGTTCCAAACAACAACATCTGATTCCCATTCAGGGCAGTTCTAAAATGTGACTTTTTTCCACTCAGACTGGTTCAGCAAATTCTTTGTCATGGAGGATGGTGAGGGGGAGGTGGAGTCTCCTCTTAAGATAAACCCACAATAAAGGCACAAAATAAGTGTAGTCAGCCTCACTCATGTGCATTGGGTGGTGTCTTCTCCAGAGGACAATGGCCTCGAAAAGAGTGGCAACCTTGCAATCCACATCTGCTGTATGAGGTCTGCTTCCAAATCTCTATCTTAGGTACCACAACCAAATGTAGCAAAAAATGCATAATTGATGCTCCATACATACATCATCCTCGCTCTTAAAATGGTATACTCACAGGGATGTGTAAAGGACCCATTACAGGGGAATTGCAGATCAACAGAAAAAGCAGGCAAGGTCAATAGCCAGGAGCAGGTAAAAGTCCACAGAGCCATACTCTGAGCCTTAATACGCAATACAAACTGTACCTCTCATGCATGTATGATTAACCTGTGTGCTTAGATGAGGTTCAAAATCTCTAGATTACTATGGGGTACTCAAAACAGGGGAACATGTTCTCCGGAGCCATGTCAGGGGCCTTTACTATTCCAACAATGTGCATGTACTAAAAGACTTGTAAGCCATGTTTGCAGTCCCTATTATGAAGCGGGACAGTGATTATGGCTAAAAGAGCTCAGCCAATAGTACCAGTTCAGCAGCCCTTTCTGCAGTATTTAGTTCTTGGTATGGAGATTTGTGGAATAACGAGAGAAAAATATTATTCCCGTCTGTAACTACATCGGCATTCTCCTGCAGCTTTTCCAAGAATTACCAAGATATGCATGGTTTTAGAGAGATAGTTCCCGGAATTGCCACTGCAATTCCTGGTAACTTCAGACATGTATTGATATAATGGTGCAAAGATTAAAAATTGCCCGATCACCCAACTACCTCTATTTTCCACTCTATACACTTATTGGTAACTTCATTACCAGATATCAACAATGCAAAAGTATCTCCCCATGCATCCACAAAAAGTGTGTGCTTCACCAAGAAGCATGTGGATGTTATGTTTCTTAGCGGGATCCCTTCACCCAGCATTGAGCCTCCTGGGGTGGGTGCAAACATGCATAGTGGGTGCACTGGGTTCAGCCAGTGGGGGTATAGATCTGGCATTGTGGCATCTGCAAATGGAAGCATGTTGGGATCCAACAGTGCACACCAGTGGCAAGATAGCCTTTTACAGCAAGATGCATATTAGATCCCTTTGTATTTACGCTGTATGTCATTACCTTGGATGAGGTACTAACAGCGGAGAGGAGAGACCTACCTTTGGTGGTGGTCGGGCTGTGCCGGTATTACTTTACACTGACGATGCTGTCCTGATCTCCAGAACTGCTTTAAGCCTCCAGCAGTTTCTGGACAGCTTTGTAGGCTTTATGGACAGCTTGTACCTCAATACAAATTCTATTAAATCTAACTTCATTATATTAGGACCCAAGAATACCAAGAGAAGATTCCACTGTATTCAAGGTAATAGGTTAAATAAAGAGAAGACATTTCCCTACCTTAGGATTTTTTTTATTCTTCTGTTAGTTGGTTCCCTTTCGTTAGTGCCAGAATTCATACTTTTGCTAGAAGCACTGCTTCAGTTTTCAATTTTGCATCAAGATTAGGACATAGATGTGTTGTTGCAATGCTTAAGATTTATCATGCTAAATGTCTTGCTATAACCTCCTACGGCGGTAATATTTGGGGGTATTTCAATCTTTTGAAACTACAAACAACAGAGAACAGATTCCTAAAGATTTTGCCTTCACTGCCCTTTAGTATCGCTACTTATAATTTTCAAGAAGAACTAGTGATCGGCTTTGCCTCTGATCTGGATCAAGAACAACATGGAGTTTAACAGATTAAAAGATAAAAAAATTGTCGGAGCAAATGGCCATTTAATCGCACTAAATTTGTGCTCCCGACCTGCTAATGGCATTCTGAAGAATCCTCCCCACCACGACAAATACAGCGGCCCCCAATAGCTTGCATTGTACTGCTGCATCAGTGGGCTACAATTTGGAGGGTGCATTGTCCCTCGTAACACCAGATTGCCGGCCCTGAGTTATGGAAGACACTGAGACCTAGCGATGCTGGCCCACGTCTATGCAAAACGTACAAGCCTGCCCAGAGTGACGGCAGTGTGGGAGGCAGAGTCGGCCTGAGCTGCTCTTGGTGCTGTTGTGAGCGGCATATCGGCTGGAGCTGCCAGAGGAGGGGTTGCACTCTTGACGGGCTATGAGGGAGACCACTGGCAGGCCCGTTTGGCCGGGGATTGGCCCTTTGCTGTACTGCTGAAAGACAGCATCGGGCCCGCAGTCACATCAGCCTTTCGCTTGGGGCGGCCCGGGGGCCAGTGGCAGAGACATCAGCTGCACCGACCCAGCCTGTCTAGGGCATGGCATGAGATAGCGGACACTTGGGATGACTGAAGTCCCCTGAAACTAGTGGCGGTGAGACATACCTGCAGTGGCGCTTTGCCCGCGACTCTCCCTAATAGCTGCAGGGAACTGGAGGTGTGTGCCAAGGTGAAGGGGATCACAGCCACAATGCAGAGTGCCTCAGCAGCCAAACACGGCACTGTGTGAGGCAAAAAAGACCTGACCTGCTGCTGGGCTAGACCGGTGAACCACACAGTGATAGCTTGGACCCCTATGATGCTAGTTCTACCCCCCTAGAAGTATCCCTTTCCACCCGGCTGCATGAATCTATGGGCAGCGGGCCTCCTATGGAGATGGGGGGATGCTTGTGGTGCGGTGGAGCTCCCGACCTCTCTCTGCTTTATCTGTCTCCCCCGTGACGGGCAACGTTGAAGGCCAGAAGACATCTGCTGGAGTAGCGAGGCTTATCAACAATCTGAGCTGCTGAGGTAAGAGTGAGGGGATGTAAGGGGCCTGCTTATGTCGGCAACATCAACGCAATCCTTGGTATACTTGAAGAGGGACAAACTAAGAAACGCAACACAAACAAATTAAAAAGAAAAAAGCACTTCAATGCCCATAGAACACGAATGACCAGTGAGTACGGATTTGTGGGTGAACCAGTTTGGTGGCCATATCCAGCTTGCTCCCCCACCGAGACTCAAAGCAAGAATGTTGCATTCTGTGGGCCCCTGCATTCTCCCTTCATAGCAGCATGGCAAGAGTCGCAATCCCCTATTGATCTGGAACCAGCCTAACTGTATCCCCATGAAGCGGGCACTACTGCCGACCCTGTGAGTGGACTCCACTACTGTGGCTCATGATGGGCCAAGACAAAAAAAACTGCATATCTCAACAGACAACCATGGATCACTTTGCGGCACAGAACTCGATGGGCAGCACGCAAACGACAATCCAAGATGGCCTGCAGTCACCGCAGGGTCCCACAGGTGCAGAAATCCTTGCATCCATTAAAGACTCTACCAGAGCACTACAAAACAAAATTTAAGCAATAGCACTAGATATGAACCCTTTGGCATGAAGATGTCTGGAAAGTATTAGAGAGGACAGTTAAAACGGAGAAGCACATCAGCACTCTCCAGTCAGAAATGCAGACTGTTAAAACTAAGATACCAGACTTAGAGACTAAGATGCAGAAATTGAAACTCTGCGTGGAACACGTCAAGGGGAGAGCTCAGAGATGCAACCTGCTACTCGTAGGGTTCCCAGAAAAGGCTGAAGGTACTACACTGGAACTGTTCCTATAAGACTGAATTAAGACACAGCTCCTGGATGTTGGTCTGTTACAATTATTTGTGGTAGAAAGGGCCCTCAGGTCGCTTGCCCCTCCTCTGCCTCCGGGGGGTAACCCCAAAACAACTATTGCCAGAATCCTTAATTATAGAGATCGAGATGCCATATTACAAGGAGTACACAGACGGGGAACCCCACCTTTGACAAGCACTTTATCTGGATATTCTTAGACTATGCTAGACTGGTGCAACAACAAAGGCAAACATTTAGTGGGATCAAATACTAATTGAGAACAATGGGCCTTCAGAAACGCTGTTGTACCCAGCAAAATTTAAAACTAAAGTGGTGAACGAGGACCAGGAACACTTTTTCCTGACACTAGAAGACGTATGAGAGTCGCTTGCGATTTGCAGAGATGGCAGAATTGAGCCACGAAGCAGGAGGAGTGCCAAAAGCGGATCCAGGGGTGGTTGTCTGAGGTAGAACATCAGGTCACAGAAGACAGAGCAGATGAAGGAGATGCTCGAACTCTGGGACCTGGGTGGTGGTGCAGAAGGATGGCAGGCTGGACTTAGAACTGCAGCAACAGGAACATGAGCAAGCCAGAGCATTGGTGAAGATAGTGACATAGGCTGAATCGTCTGGCAGCTGTTCAGATCGGATGGACAACTCACCCTGCACTAATGCCGACGTCCCATTTGAAGCAACACCTCTATCTGGTGGAGATTGCTAAAGAAACCCAGTTGGTATTATACACAGAATGATGTCACAGGGGAGGCTGGGTGTAACTGGCTGCAGACAGGAGATGACACTCGCTGGGTAAGCCCTTCAAAACTATGACAGCCTTCACACTTATCCAGAGGCTAAGCTGCAAGGTTGGTTATGAGACCTGGCTCTCAGGGTGGGGACTCACTGCGGGCTGGGACAACATGCACAAATTGATCTGTAGGCTTTCTTTGCCTTTTCCCATACCCTTAGTGTGAATGGTATCTCTCTCTGAAAAGTGTTTAGGACAGCAAGTGATATAGTTATGGAAGCGAATTAATGTCTGTGTGTGAGTGGATCGAATGTAAGAAGACCAGAGAAGCCAACCTGGATCTGAGGTCCACTGTCACAGGCCTGGCTGGAGGGTTTGCCCTTAGATGGCAACGTTAGTGAGGAAAGTGCATGACTGATTTGTTAAGTTGCATGTGAGTTCTAATTGCAGTCCCCTTTGGGCAGTTGAAAGGAGTTTTTTGATGGGAAGGCACAAGTTTGATACATATGTGTTTACCCTGGTCAGGGAAGTGGGTTATAGTATTTAGGTAAGTATAGCTTTTGGCAGTGTCATCAGGGCTCATGGTGGGTGAAGTGGGATGGGACACGAATGGGGGGAGGATATTGTCCAAGTTGTAATTATTTGATGACTAACTCCACTTGTATTCTCACGTGGAATGTGGGAGGCTTAGACAAATTCATAAACCGTTACAGGACACATACTTGAGACACATGAGTACCCAAATAGCTATTATACAGGAAACCCATTTACCTGAGGGAGAAGCACAGACACTCCATAAGAAATGGAGAGGTCAATTGTACTCTTCGACTTACTCCTCTTATGCATGAGGGGTGTCTATATGGGTGGCACCCTGGTTCCCATTCCAACACCTTAGTTCACACGGATGGTATAGAGGGCAGATACATACTGGCACTTGGCCGTTTGGATGGAGATGAGGTCTGTCTCATTAATGTTTATGCTGCCAATCCTGATGACAGTGATTTCTTTACAGCCCTAGAGATGGAACTCTTACATTATGTTGACATGCCTATAATATGAGGGGCGTTGAACTGCATCCTAGATGGTACACTAGATCAACACCCATCTAGATTAGGCACTGAGCCGAATATGACTGCTAGACTGTCTGAAACTATGCATAGACTATGGTGTAGAGATATATGGCGAGACCTCAACCAGCTGACCACAGAGTTTTCCTATTACTCCCTTATGCACCACGTGCACAGCAGATTAGATTGATTCCTTTTCACTATGGGAGGAACCCTAAACGTCACTGGAATCAGTTATTAGGTCCAGTTCCTGTCAGTTCATGCACCTCTCCTACTGGACTGCACTTTGGGAGGTCCGAGACATCGAGTGCCGCTGTGAAGACTCAGACCTGAGCCTCAAGGGGACACCGAGGGGCATATTTATACTCTGTTTGCTCCAGATTTGCGTCGTTTTTTTTTACGCAAATCCGACGCAAAGCTAACTCCATATTTATACTTTGACGCTAGACCCGTCTAGCGTCAAAATTCTTGGAGTTTGCGTCATTTTTTAGCGTGGACACCTACCTTGCGTTAATGAGATGCAGGGTAGGCGTTTCCACGCTAAAAATGACTCTAAGGCCTTTGCGCCTTATTTAAACTCCCGTGCAAAAATGAAGCACGGGAGGGGGCTGGCCTTAAAAAATGACACGCAGCCGCATTTGCGTCATTTTTTAAGGCCTGGTCAGGGCAGGCGTTAAGGGATCTGTGGGCTCGGAAGGAGCCCAGAGGTGCCCTCCCATGCCCCCAGGGACACCCCCTGCCACCCTCGCCCACCCCTGGAGGACACCCATGGATGGGGGGACCCATCTCAGGTAAGTACAGGTAAGTAGAGGTAAGTATTTTTTAAAAAAAAATTAAGTGGCATAGGGGGGCCTAACTAGGGCTCCCCTACATCCCACTGTGCCCAATGGCCATGCCCAGGGGACAGAAGTCCCCTGGGCATGGCCATTGGGCAGTGGGGCATGACAAAGACAGGAGTCATTTCCATGGTGGTTGTGCGTCATAAAATGACGCGAGTCAGGTTAGCGTCAAAATTTTTTACTCTAACCTGACTTGCACCATTTTTTGACGCACAACCCCCATTATTCCCTACGCCAGCGCTGCCCGGTTCGCGTCATTTTTGTTGACGCTCACCAGGCAGCAGCGCCGGCTAGCGTCATTCCATAAATATGACGCCCGGCTAGCACGTTGGAATGGGTTAGCCTGCGTTAAATTTTTTGACGCAAAACTGCGTTAGCGCAGTTTTGCGTCAAAAAGTATAAATATGGCCCTGAGTTTAAAGGAGATGTGCGACAGGCCCTACAGACCTACTTTGAGACCAATTGGTTCTCTAGGGAGACAAGGAGTACAGAGTGTGGTGCATGTAATGTCGTGATCCCAGGGGTGTGCTTGGAACAATATATGGTACACAGGGGAAACCTGAGGGGGAGTTGCAGAAAGAAGAAGCCTGCCTGACCCGACTCCAACAACTGGTGAGGGGCGGTGAGTAAGACTTAGCAGGCCTCACAAGCACACACCAGTGTGTGGCACAGGTTTGGGAGAGACTGGACCATCATATGCACCAAGACTAGGAACAGAGGCTGCACAGAGAGGGGAACCACTGGCTTGGTTACTAAAATGGGAGATGCCACCACCTGTGATACTCTCTCTAGTGAGGACTGACGAAAGAATGATAGTAGGGCAGGTAGCAATCAACCTAGCACTACGTGACCATTTGTCGGAGGTGTATAGGGAGCCTTGGGGTGACAGGACACATGCAACAGAAGCATTCCTGAAAGACATTGTGGTCCTGTGCCTGACAACAGGTGAAAGAGAGGACCTAGAGGGTGACATTCACCTTGAGGAGCTAAAGATGGCTCTACGGGACATGCAAAGGTGGAAGACTCCAGGGTGTGACGGCCTTCCGGTGAAATTTTACCAGTATACTCTGCCGACCTGTTTCTGAAACTCCTGGATATGCTCCAGGAAGCTAACGGGCCGGAATTTTACCCAACCACATGTGGAAGGGGATAATCATCATGCTGCTGAAGCCTGGCAAAGACCCCTGTAATCTGGGATCTTATAGGCCTTTGTCTATATTCAATGTCGATGTTAAGTTACTGGCGAAGGTCCTGGCCAAGCGTCTGTGCCGGGTGGTATCCAGATTAGTCAATGCTGATCAGTGTTGATTTATGCTGGGTAGGGTTACTCACATGAATCTCAGGAAACACTCCCACATTCTGCATGCTGCTAAAGACATAGACATAGAAAAAGCTATTGATACTCAGTCCTGATCATGCCTCTGGGAGGTACTCCAGAGAATAGGATTTGGCCTGCAGTACCTAAACTGGATTCGCCTGTTGTACATTGCACCCAGGGCACTGGCACTGACCAGCCATTTCATATTGAGGGGCACAAGACAGGGTTGTCTAATGCCACTGCTTCTTTTTGCCCTTGCAATCGAGCCCCTGGCAATTTTTCTGAGGGACAACCAGCACGATAATGGGATCAAAGTGGAGGACACCACACATGTGGTATCCAAGTATGCAGATGACACCCTCCTATACTTAACAGACCCAGTCAGGTCCATCCTGCAACTACAGCAAATTATGGTGCACTTCGGGGTGTTTCAGGCCTTTGAGTCAGCCATCACAAGACAGTGCTGTTCCCTGCGGCAGCGCTGGCCTCTTGTTCCCCAGAAGAGCTACAAAACGTTGATCTCCCCTGGGAAACCAGACATTTACGATACCTGGGGATTCAGGTGTCAACTGACTAGTGCCTACAATACAAGCTAAACATGGGCCATGCGCTGCGGGGCCTCACCCAATCAGTGGAGTTCTGGAAGACCATGCTGTTGTCAGTCATGGGCTGAGTGACCATGAGTAAAATAGTATTACTCCCAAGGTGCCTATATGTTATGCAGAATTCCTAAATAGCCCACTATTTAGGCAAGTTGATGGGCTGCTGGTGTCCTTGATCTTGGCCAATAAACAAAACAGGGTCAAACTAGAAATCCTAAAACTGGATCAGGAGGAGGGTGGTTTTGGACTGCCTGACCTGCAGCTGTGTAACCTGGCGGGTCTGCTTCAATACGCAGCCCTGTGGTGTGAACAGGGACCCAAATGGGAGAAACAGTTACAGGCAGGCTTGGTACCGTTCACTGAGCTACCTAAATTATTGATGAGTGGGCGTAAAACCCCAAATGGTACGCTGTTCATAGTATCACAAGTGACGCAAGCTAAGGAGTTGTCGGTGATGAAAGTCAGAAGACGAGCACCATATGCAAAAATACTCCCGCTCTCGTGGCTCACACCCTTTTTGAGGTTTAGGGATGCCATGGATGTAACATCTTGGATCATAGACAACTGTCAAACTGCCGGGGACATACATCTAAATAACATACTCATAATGTTTGCAGAAGCAGGTGAGCTTTACAGTGTGGGCCCAGGCCTGTTATTTGCATACAGCCCAGGAAATTTGGATCAGATACCCTGATGAGCTGGAGGTGTCACAGTTGTTGAGAAACATACTTGACCCGGGTTCACATATGGGTCTCATCTCCTGTAGGAGGCTGGCCTGGCTTGTAGTGAGTACCAAGGGGTACTTACACCTTGCACCAGGTCCAGGTATCCCTTATTAGTGTAGAGGGGTGTCTAGCAGCTTAGGCTGATAGAAAATGGTAGCTTAGCAGAGCAGCTTAGGCTGAACTAGGAGACGAGTGAAGCTCCTACAGTACCACTAGTGTCATATGCACAATATCATAAGAAAACACAATACACAGATATACTAAAAATAAAGGTACTTTATTTTTATGACAATATGCCAAAGTATCTCAGTGAGTACCCTCAGTATGAGGATAGCAAATATACACAAGATATATGTACACAATACCAAAATATGCAGTAATAGCAATAGAAAACAGTGCAAACAATGTATAGTCACAATAGAATGCAATGGGAGCACATAGGGATAGGGGCAACACAAACCATATACTCTAGAAGTGGAATGCGAACCACGAATGGACCCCAAACCTATGTGAGCTCGTAGAGGGTCGCTGGGACTGTAAGAAAACAGTGAGGGTTAGAAAAATAGCCCACCCCAAGATCCTGAAAAGTGGGTGCAAAGTGCACCTAAGTTCCCCAGAGAGCACAGAAGTCGTGATAGGGGAATTCTGCAAGAAAGACCAACACCAGCAATGCACCAACAATGGATTTCCAGACGAGAGTACCTGTGGAACAAGGGGACCAAGTCCAAGAGTCACAATCAAGTCGGGAGTGGGCAAATGCCCAGGAAATGCCAGCTGTGGGTGCAAAGAAGCTGCCACCGAATGGTAGAAGCTGTGGACTCTGCAAGAACGACAAGGGCTAGAAACTTCCCCTTTGGAGGATGGATGTCCCACGTCGTGAAGAGTCGTGCAGAGGTGTTTCCGTGCAGAAAGACCGCAAACAAGCCTTGCTAGCTGCAAGGGTCGCGGTTAGGGTTTTTGGATGCTGCTGTGGCCCAGGAGGGACCAGGATGTCGCCAATTGAGTGAGGAGACAGCAAGACAAAGAGCCCACTCAGAAGCAAGCAGCACCCGCAGAAGTGCCGGAACAGGCACTACGAAGTGGAGTGAACCGGAGCTCACCCGAAGTCACAAAGGAAGGACCCACGACGCCAGAGGACAACTCAGGAGGTCGTGCAATGCAGATTAGAGTGCCGGGGACCCAGGCTTGGCTGTGCACAAAGGAAATCCTGGAAGAGTGCACAGGAGCCAGAGCAGCTGCAAAACACGCGGTTCCCAGTAATGCAGTCTAGCATGGGGAGGCAAGGACTTACTTCCACCAAACTTGGACTGAAGAGTCACTGGACTGTGGGAGTCACTTGGACAGAGTTGCTGAGTTCAAGGGACCTCGCTTGTCATGCTGAGAGGAGACCCAGAGGACCGGTGAAGCAGTTCTTTGGTCCCTGCGGTTGCAGGGGAAAGATTCCGTCGACCCACAGGAGATTTCTTCGCAGCTTCTAGTGCAGAGAGGAGGCAGACTACCCCCACAGCATGCACCACCAGGAAAACAGTTGAGAAGGAGGCAGGATCAGCGTTACAAGGTCGCAGTAGTCGTCTTTGCTACTTTGTTGCAGTTTTGCAGGCTTCCAGCGCAGTCAGCAGTCGATTCCTTGGCAGAAAGTGAAGAGAGAGATGCAGAGGAACTCTGATGAGCTCTTGCATTCGTTATCTAAAGAATTCCCCAAAGCAGAGACCCTAAATAGCCAGAAAAGGAGGTTTGGCTACCTAGGAGAGGGGATAGGTTAGCAACACCTGGAGGAGCCTATCAGAAGGAGTCTCTGACGTCACCTGCTGTCCCTGGCCACTCAGAGCAGTCCAGTGTGCCAGTAGCACCTCTGTTTCCAAGATGGCAGAGGTCTGGAGCACACTGGAGGAGCTCTGGGCACCTCCCAGGGGAGGTGCAGGGGAGTGGTCACTCCCCTTTCCTTTGTCCAGTTTCGTGCCAGAGCAGGACTGGGGGATCCCTGAACCGGTGTAGACTGGCTTATGCAGAAATGGGCACCATCTGTGCCCATGAAAGCATTTCCAGAGGCTGGGGGAGGCTACTCCTCCCCAGCCCTAACACCTTTTTCCAAAGGGAGAGGGTGTAACACCCTCTCTCTGAGGAAGTCCTTTGTTCTGCCTTCCTGGGCCAAGCCTGGCTGGACCCCAGGAGGGCAGAAACCTGTCTGAGGGGTTGGCAGCAGCTGCAGTGAAACCCCTGAAAAGGCAGTTTGGCTTAGACATGTTACATGGCCATGTTCGGAGTTACCATTGTGAAGCTACACATAGGTAGTGACCTATGTGTAGTGCACGCGTGTAATGTTGTCCCCGCACTCACAAAGTCCGGGGAATTTGCCCTGAACAATGTGGGGGCACCTTGGCTAGTGCCAGGGTGCCCACACACTAAGTAACTTAGCACCCAACCTTTACCAGGTAAAGGTTAGACATATAGGTGACTTATAAGTTACTTAAGTGCAGTGGTAAATGGCTGTGAAATAACGTGGACGTTATTTCACTCAGGCTGCAGTGGCAGGCCTGTGTAAGAATTGTCAGAGCTCCCTATGGGTGGCAAAAGAAATGCTGCAGCCCATAGGGATCTCCTGGAACCCCAATACCCTGGGTACCTCAGTACCATATACTAGGGGATTATAAGGGTGTTCCAGTATGCCAATGTAAATTGGTGAAATTGGTCACTAGCCTGTTAGTGACAATTTGGAAAGAAATGAGAGCGCATAACCACTGAGGTTCTGATTAGCAGAGCCTCAGTGAGACAGTTAGTCATAACACAGGTAACACATACAGGGCACACTTATGAGCACTGGGGCCCTGGCTGGCAGGGTCCTAGTGACACATAGACTAAAACAACATATATACAGTGAAAATATGGGGGTAACATGCCAGGCAAGATGGTACTTTCCTACATCTCCCGACTTTACGCAGCCTTAAAGGGAGAAAGACAAATAGATATAACCAGGGTTCGCCTTCGCTGGGATGAAGACCTAGACTCCCCATTAACAGACAATGAGTGGAGGAGAGCCAGGGCACAAGTGTGCGTGACCTCCAGAAATGCCAGGTTTAAATTAACGCAATTCTACTATCTACATAAAGCCTACCTGCCCCCACAACGACTTAGTACAATATACCTTATGCGCACTGCCAAGTGTCCACGATGTGCTGTGTCCCCTGCTGGATTTGTACACATCACTTGGAGTTGCGGAAAACTGCACTCCTACTGAACGCAAGTTACGTAATCCATCACTAGAATAGCAGTGATCCACCGGTCCCTGTCAATTCGACATTACGTTCTGGACCTTCTGCAGCTACCTAGGGAAGGACGTAAAATGAACTATAGATTCACACTCCTAGGCTTGGCATTGGCCAGACGCCACATAGCAATTCTTTGGGTGCACGTGGTGCCCCTGGCCTTTGACAGCTGGTGAAGATATATATTAGAATGGGCAGTAGCTGAAGGGATACATCTTGAAAGAGTCAGTAGGGAAGAACACGCAGAGAGAGACCTAGTGAATTGGGAAGTGATGATGGATTGCATAGGGGGAGATCAGGAAGACTACACAGCGATTTCATTGGAGGGGACCCCCTGAATAAGAGTGTATTCTCTCACCACCCGCAGGACAAACTAGCAGGTGACAAATTGCAGTTCTTAGGCAGCTCTCCTCAGGGAGGTATGCAGCAACTAGAGAGGTGTGTGTAATTGTGTAGGGAACAAGCAGGCGAGTAATGTCATGTTGCCTTTACCCAAGGACCTTCCCCCTCATAGGTATATGTTGTACTCCTGTTGCACAGTTGTGACCTTGCACATAATATACTTACTGATATGTACCCTCATGCTTATATTGTATTGTAGTATTGTATGATACTTGAATCATTTGAGCCACTGTCTGACACAGCTCCCTGTTGTCTTATGTTAAAAAAAAAGATTGTCTGAGCCTTGGTCCTGCCAATAAAATCCTGTGGCTCAATTATGTCAAGGATTGTTTGTACAAACTAGGATGACCAGATTTGTTTAACAATTCAGAATCTATTGTCAGGGGAAACAAAGCGTGGGTCAAGAAATTTTTCAAGATATTGAAGGCAGACGAAAGATAATCTAGGGCTTTGCTCATGCCTTCTTTTAGAACTTATGTTTTGGTTCAAACTACTTTTTCTCTGGAATCGTATTAAATATGGGATGTCTAATACCCATCATTTTTTTGTTAACCCATTATTGGTTTAATTTAATACACAATTAGTTACGAGTACCCAAGGGCTGGGCTAATGAGGCAGGCAATGTTCCCCGTTTATCTGATGGTATATCCATTCAAGACACTGTGCATTTTGTTTTTGTATGCCCTTTCTCGTATGCGCAAACGATTTCAAAAACCATTATGGGTAGATTGGATCTTCAGACAAGCTAGGCCTGCTTTGCTGCATTCACAGATGCTCCCTGACATTAAAATCTGGCATCATGTTGTTAGGTTACTTAAAAAGCGAGGTCAGAATGAGGAACTAGACTGGTAACTAGGATCTTAGACTGATATACTGGATTTAGGCATTGTCTATGTAGTTTATTGTACAGTCTATGAAGCTTGGGATGCAATGCCCTTAATGGGGTCTATAATGCGACTCATAAGTATTTTTCATCGAATTGTGTGTTATTGATTCTGAATTGTTTTCATTGCCTTTTAGGGTTAACATGTTTTAAACCAAATAAAGTATATCTGATTTGATTTGAGTCACTCAGGCAAAGATTTGACTCTCTTTTCCATTCCTGTACATGGGGAATGTCTAGGTGGTCAGCACTGGGATTTCCTAGGCACATCTCAATCTGTGTATCATCTACATAGGTCTGAAAAGGCATCTTGAACTTAACAAAAATGTATGCATTTAGACATGAGTAGGCAATGAAGAGTCTATGGGATGTGGATGTTCATTGCGGAATCCTGCATCAAATTCCCTGTTTTTCTGATATTAAATCATCACATTGTATTTCCTCCACTCTTGGGCTATTCCTAAAACACATATGCAGTCTTAGGAGATCAGAGTAGGAAAGACTAATCAAGCATGCCATACGCAACTGAGATGCCTAGTAACAGCAATACTGAATGTTGGTTTTCACTTAGGGTTTTCAGTCTTTCCTGATATATGTAAATGAGTGTTACCAATGTGCCTCTGGCTGGTCAACCTGCTGACTGGTCATCAGCGATTGATAGTTCATATCTGAGTTGCTTCCCTTGAACTGACACACCTTTCTCTAATACCTTTGCCTCAGATTGGCCAATTACTATACAGGCCATTCCTGTCTGAATTACAAGAGAGCTGATTGGTGTTTTTTTGTTCGGCCAGAGAGCTCACTGTGAATAGGTGAGAAGATAATAATTTCAGTTAGACCTGAGGCCTGTTTAGTAACTGAGTTCTTTGAAGCTACCAGCTGGATAAGGATGCATGGAGGCTGATGAGGCATGGATACTTTGCATACCCCATGTACTCCATGTTGTTTTCATGTTTGCGTTCAGCGCCATGTTGATTGTGTGGTGCCAAAAAACTTGGCAAATGTTAGATGATGGGTAGTTAATAAATTTATTGTTGCTTATTGAATTTCACTTTGTTGGAAAAGAAAAGGTGATTGGTTGCTTTTGTAATGGAGTGATCAAATTGTTTATTTTGGATGATATTGTGATTTCTTTGAAAATCTTGAATAATTTATTGGTCTTGTTATTTACTTTTAATAAGTATCTATTAAAATAGCTTTTAATGGCACTGAGTTGGGTGTGAGGGTACACAATGGAAGGGGCAGTAGAAATGTTAATTTGTTGCATCTTTAGGGGTCTAAAAACGGTTGCCTTGGTTAGAAGGTGGTGATGAGTAAATGGTATTCTCCACAAGTTGATGACCAGACTGGTGCTCAGACAGTGGTCTGACCACAATTTGGTGGTGATGGTTATGTCTCCTGGCTCCAGATCAGTTGTAAGCCTTTAAAAGAAAGGCTCCTAGAACTCAGATCCTGCGTACATGTACTCAGTAAGTGCAAGATTGTCTTTGAGAATTTAAATATGAATTTAGAATTGAAGCCTGGCAGTTGTTGATAGTGTAGACACTAGGAAGGAAGCAATGGTCATGACGACAGGCCTGATTCACAAACTGTACGTGATTGTACATTAAGTAGCACTACATTAGTACTACTTACTACAAAATGCAATTCACAAACCTACAACTGGAAATCTCCACCTCTTATTTCTGTGGGGAGATCCTCACACATGTAAGTTAACTACTTAGTAGTAAATGTGGAAGAATGAGGGAGGAGTGGCTGAAAAATGACAAATACTTACTGCTAAACAGTAGGGATTTAGAAAGAGCTTAGTAGGGGATATGGGAGGATATGCATTCACCCACATAAGAGCATGCCCATTGCTATTCACAAACTGCACTTCTAACGTTATTGCAACCAAAAAGGAGACAAAACAGTATTAAATGAACTCCAGCTGAGACCTGGAGTACGTCCAGTGTCACACATGGCCTACCACTGGTATTGCAGCACCCTACCATAGAAAATAATGTAGGTAGGGACTTAAAATAGAACCCCAAAGGAAATAACGTGAACACAAATTTATTTATTTAGACTGTGTGTGGGGGTTAAAATAAATCATTAGAAAACAAAGGCAACATTTAAACATTCTCTTTGTCTTAAGTAACAAAGGGATACCTTTTTTAATTTAAGACGGGGAATACTTTATTTTTGGAATTAAGAAACCCTGGCATTGACAGGATTGGTGGCAACACGATGAGGCCTGAAATTCTGAATAAGAATATTTTTTACATTTTTGGTGGCTATTGGCGTTAGGTCCTATGGGGCAGTGCCTTGATTTTTTGAGAGAGTTCAGTGAGTGAGATATAAGAGAGGGAAGGACAGAAATAGAGAATGGAATGGATGGGTGGAATTAAAAGAGAAAGAGATTTAAAGAGGGGATGAAGAGAGTGGGGCTGGTTTCAACATTTTTGGTAGAGCTCTTTTTGGATCCCAGTCCCGCTCTGAGTGTGGTCAATATTAATCTATTCCTCGCCCAATGAGGGATGCAATAAGAGCAATTAAGGCCACACCTTCTTTGTGCAATGTGCAAATATACTCTGCATGAATGCTTACACGTCTTAAAATCGGCACGAAGTAATTGCCTTAATGAATCAGAGAAACGTTGTGCTTAGGGCCAGATATTATTTGTGTAAGAACATAACCCAATTGATGATACCTTCTTTGGACATGACCAACTTCCTTAGTTTGCTCATCTTGCACTCTGTGATGAGTCAGTGGATGCAGGAAAGTAGACGGTTAGTACAAAACTGTAAACAGAACATGAGTTTGGCTGAACAGCCATGACAAACTGGTTCTGCCAGTCAGAAGGCGTACATTTGTACAGCAGCGTTCTGGGAGTAATTAACAGTTTTAGGTATTTTGCATAGTGGCATTGAGAGTCCACAATTTGATGTGTTAAAGACAGTATCTTTGTGTTACAAAATACACTCCCTAATACAGGTCTCTACTGGATGTTCATGTCCCAGAAATGCTATGAGACTTCAGAAGCAAAGGCACAGAGTCTTGGAATTTCTGACTGTTAAACCTATTGACCTTACAGTGGTCTCCCCCACACTTTTTGTCTTCACTGTCCTATTTTTGCTGAATTCATTGGCCTTAGGACTCCATGCACTTTACCACTACTAATCAGTACTAACATATGTGTGCTCTCTCATTTAAACTTGCGAAAATTGGCTTGCACCAGATTGGCATGTTTCATTAATTTAGAAGTACCTGGTAGAGGGGTATACCATATACCCAGCACCTGTAAATTAAATGCTACTAGTGAGCAAGCAGAACGTACTGTGTCACCCACTTAATTAGCTCCTTAAAACATGTCCTAGGCCAGCCATTTGCAACCTGAATGCAGTTCTAAACTGCCAATTTGACATGCCAATATAACCCCCTTGCAAAGCCTTAAACTCCCTTCTATTGCATATGTCACCCCAATGGTAGGCCCTAGGTACCTCAGAGGACAAGGTGCATTGTATTTAAAAGGTTGGACATGTACTTTTAAGTTTTAAATGTCCTGGTAGTGAAAGACTCCTAAATTAATTTTTCACTACTGTGAGACACAGCTCCTCATAGAATACCATTGGGTTGCCTTATTACATTTAATAAGTGCTAACGTTTGATAAGGAAAAGATGAGCATTTATGTTTGGTGTCTTAGAAATTGTAATTAAAAATCTGTTTTAATGATAAAGTTGGATTTGAAGTTACAATTTTGAAAATGCTACTTTTAAAAGCTGGCATGTTCCTGCCCTAATCTATTTGGTTATTGCAGCCTGTCCTGGCTCACATGACTGGGTGTAGTTGGCATTTGGGCTTTGTTTATTCCTACCAGACAGCCACACAATTGAGGGATTAGTTAAGCCTGGATGGGCCATCAACTGGCAGGATCGGGGGCAGAGCTAGGCATAGCCCCACTTGCAACTGAAAAGACTGTGCTCTGCCTTCACACAAAGGGCTTTTTCATTCCTGCATTGTTCATGCAGCCATCTTGAAGCCAAGACAGAGGAGTCGGGAAACTTCAAGCACTTCAAAGGGAATTCTTTAGAAACTCCTCCTACTTCAAGGAAGTCACACTATAAAAAAGGGGCCCCTCAGACCCACTCTTAAGTTCACTTTCTGGACCTGCAGAATGACTCTTAGAGGACTTCCTGCTGCTGTGGTCTTCTATGCACTCTACAAGCACGGTTTGCTGCACCTGGAAGGACTGCTTTGCTACCACCTGGAGCCTGCCCTGAACCCTCAGATGCCAGTCCTGCTGCTTGAGCCATGTTTCATCACTTGAACCGAGGTCTACAAGAGTAACTACAAGGGCTAGTTGTCTTTCATACTGATCAGCGCCTCAGTAGCAGAAAAAGTTCCAACCATCTTGAACCTGCACCTGGACCCAGCCTGAGTGAGCCCTGAACCCCTACCTGGTGCCCCTTCAGTCTTGGACCCTGGTTGTGGTGTTAAAGGTACTCAGATAGCCAAAATCCAAAACTTTGGCTAAACACTGCTCCAAGAACCAAGAGAAGACCAGGACCACCCAGCTCATCTATCCACTGAAGGTATGTTGCTGGTGGCCTGACTTTGAAGCAGCTCCTGCTATGTTTTTTTCCAGGGCATCAAATCCTGTTCACCAGACCTTTACTAAAGAGGGTTCTGACCTTGTGGAACTCTTGTAGGCTACAGCCTCCTGCCCCATCCCACTGGAGATTTTCAACTTCCAAAAGAGACTAAGGTACTTCTGGCTACCTCCTCACCGGACCCATTATGACTTTCTCACTAGGCTGATGGGCAGAAACCAAGGTTTCCACCCATCAGCCCAGCAGGAAAGTGACAGCAGCATTGTCACTGGCTCATAACAGAGCCGGCAGCAATGCTGCCGCTCGCAGGGTGCACCAGCACCCGTGCAATGCTCGCTGTCTGCACAGCAGACAGTGAGCATTGCAAGGGTGTTGAGCAGGGGGACCTCTGCACTGCCCACGCCAAGTGCATGGGCAGTTCAGGGGCTCCCTGTGCCCACTGCACCTGTTCTCCACCAGCTTTTTCATGGCAGTAAAACCGTCCTGAAAAGGCTGGCGGAGAACTAGGTCGTAGTCAGCAGGGCAGTGCTGACTTTAGCGCCGCCCTGCCAGATTCCGAACTCCGCCACTGTCAGCCCGTTGGGATCACTGTGGTGTTCAGATCACCACAACTGCGGCGGTCGGACAGCCACAGCAAGTGTGGCGGTCCGAGGACCACCATACTCTTAATCAGTTTGTTTTGGAAAAATGAAGAATTAAATGAAGAATCTGTTTTTGTTTTATTATTTGCAATATATTGTATTTTTCTACAATTGTTTTGTAAAATGTTTTAAGAGATTTGACTTTGCTAAGTCAGTCACGGAAAACTTATGGGGTTACAATATTTGCTACATAACTTGGAATTCTGATCTCAGTGAAAACGTCTGATTGCGAGGGATCAAAATGTAATTTCCCACTCTGAATCAGGTTTCTTTCGAGTGATTAATGCTAGTGCAAGACCAGTCGATTAAAATGCTAACATTTGATTGACACAAAGATGGGTATATCGCATATCATTTCTCAGTACATGCTTAAAAGTTTATTATTATAAATGCATTAATTTATTTTTCAAGCAAAGTACACCGTTTTGGAAAAAGGTTTTTAAGCGGTTTTATCATTCATGGTGAAATGGCTTCTGTGCTTGTCATAGGATGCCCACCTCCAAATAGACAAATTAAGGAGAAACCCCTAAAATACAGAAGTGAGTTAGTCAATTTATTTTGTGCATCATCAATATTGAAAAGGAAGGAGCTCACACGGCACTCTCAGTGTGTGAGGCAAATTCAATCACTTCTGTTCCTTTAGTTCTTTAAACTGATATAAATTGATGTGCTTGCCCAATTCAATTTGAAATTGGCTCTGTGTATGAGTATGAGCTCTATTCGGATTTGACACATATTAGTACATTGTACTGTGTCAATTTCTCATGTCTGAGTTTGGCTATTGGTTATTTGTATAATGCTGTGATCATCATTCATTAATTCCCTATGTGTGATTTTTTTACTGATACTTGCTGAGCTATTAACAACGTATGTTTCTGTATTTTCTATTCTTCGTTTTATTAGATGTTCTGAAAGACATTCAATTTAACTATTTCCTTGTGTTTTGACTCCATTTCCTACTTTCATCTGAAAGATCTCTTATTAATAAATATCTTGAATCTCGCGATTGTACATAGACTGCATTGTATTTCTATGTGTAAATTATAATTTATATTGTACAAATATGGTACATCTGTTCCTTATAATACATATGCTCAATTCAATAACAGGAAAATAGAATCAGTTTCTACCGTTGTACATAACAAATTCATACAATATTGTACATTAAATTACTCTTCCCTATTGATCAGTTTTGTGATTCACAGATACTTTAATAAAACACGCATCTTTTACTACTTTTAATGTTGAGCCGCTGTTCTTACACATGAGTATTCTCTGCATCAATAATTTGTTAGTTCTCATATAATTCAGGCATATCTGCGCAATGTATTTTTTAAGCTTCATTGAGGAATGTATGAGTAGAAACAAATGTTTTGTTAAATTTTCTGGTAACAGTCATATATGTGTGTGTGCGAGAGAGAGAGAGAAAAGGGAAAACCATTGAAGAACTAAATACATTTGAAACGGAAGAAGCTCACATGTGAAGCCAATCTTACCAGTTTTATGTAACCTCCAGCATCAAGCAGTAAGTTTTCTGGTTTTAAGTCTCTGTAAATAATACCCATAGGATGCAGATAATCAAACGCCTCCATAACGCAGCCAACGCAGAACTTACAAGTGGGTTCATCAAAACTGCCTCTACAATAAAATATAGTTTTGTTGCCATTAATATTTTCCATTTACTGTATCTGGATAAGATATAAATAAATTGTAGGCAACAACTGCTGCAATAATGTGTTTACAAGTCAATAAGATTGTATTTCAAATACACTTGTATATTACTGGAAGAGGGCATAACTCCCCACATGATAGGACAGCACTGCTTAGTTTGAGCCAGTTGTTTCCGGTGCTCGGCATGGCACCAGTTCTAGTGACAGTGTACCACATGGTGGCACTGTCTGATTAATTTTGAGATGAGCGAGCACAGCCCCATTAAGTCAAATTGCATTGAAAATGAAAAATACCAGCCTCTCACGCCATTATTATAGCTTTGTGTGGCCTGAAATAGTCTGCATTGTCACACTTGAATGAGTACGATGGAAAGGTGTTATGTTGATAATGCCATTGACAGTGCTGGCAGGGGCAATGTGTGGTGCAGGCTGTAGTGGCATTCCGAGGAGGGCCCCTGCACTTCATTTTTTATAAATTAGGCATTGCAGGACAGAAATTGGCTTTTTGAGGAAGAAGCTTGACAATTAAAATAATAGTTGTATATTTTAGGTCTTGTTAACATCTAGGAGTTAAAATGTTCAACTCTTTGACAAGCAAAGACTTTGATGTTCTGTGAATGCGAGAGTAGCAATGGCCTGGGTAGCTCGAGTGCCCCAAAATACACAGATTCATCCATACCATTTTTTGCAAACAAATCAGAACCATTTTACTGTCGAAGAAGGTCAGTTGTTTCTGCGCACAAATGACCAAACGTGAAAATCTAATCTCAAATGAGAGCCACAGAGAAAACATTATCTGCTCACATTTGAGGCAAAACCTGTAACATCAGCTAGGAAACAACCATGCCTTACCCCATGTTCGGTGAGGAATCCTAAAATAAAAATAATCTTGTTTTCATGTTTAAAATGTCAGATTTAAGAGGATGAAAATCAGTTGCTACTCTGCCCTAACCAGTCAGGCCAAGCTGCGTAATTTTTAAAGGTAGAATTTAAACTACATATACTACATATAAGAAAGGGTAACATGCGCCAAGTGCTCTCTTAAAAGTGAGACCCATATTTATAATTTTTTAGCGCGCGCATTTGCATAATTTTTTGACGCAAAAGCGGCACAAACTTACAAAATATAGACCCATATTTATACTTTTTTAGCGCTGCATTTGCGTCATTTTTTGACGCAGAAACGGTGCAAACTTGCAAAATACAATTGTATTTTGTAAATTTGCGCCGTTTTTGCGTCAAAAAGCGGCGCAAATGCAGCGCTAAAATAGTATAAATATCAGTGTCTGCACGTTTTCATAAGTGTGATGTAGCTAAAACCCATTTTTCTGACATCAGTTAAGAATTAAGTAGAACAATCTTTCTCCCAACATTTAGTTTGTTATATAAAATAAACACCATTAGTCCACATGGATTTTACTATGCATGCTGCTAAGGTGGTTTTTGTAATGTTGTTACATTTCTGGATTTAAAATAATCAATCTGTGCTGGTAGCATTAATCTCTTCCTTTCCGTTCCCTTTTCTCTAGGGTAATAACAGCTTTTCACTGCTCATCCCTTTGCAGGAGTTGTGACTAACTGTCACAATCAAAGTTTTCTTTGGTCAAAGGATTTCCTGCTCTCTCAAATCTTGTCTGCCTGGCAAACAAATTGATTTCATCCTTCTATTTGACTTAGCTCTGGCGCTGACCAAGCACCCAATAGCACTGCACTGGAAGGCAGGTATAGGCCCAGAGATTCCCACCTGGGTGAGAGACTAAACCTGGGCCAGGGCAGAGGAGAGGGTATTGATTAGAAAGGATGTCTGGGGAGTGAGAAGATGACCATTGGCTGGTCAGAGGTGCTGGAGGCTTGGGAACACCAAGGGGGAGGATTCAAGGAGTGACATGGATGAGCGGGTTGCACATCCTGGAGAGATTGGGAAGACCACTCAGGTTGCTTTGGCCAATGGTGGTCAAACAACTTGAAGAATGGGAATGAGCGAGGACATAGACACTGGAACCCCACTTCATTGGTAAGGTGAGATCCCGGGGTGAGAGGGCCTACTCGCCCTCAGCGCGCTGACCTCCCTCAGAACACCCATTCGCTGGAATGCTCGGACCGCCTGGTGTGGGTGCTTCTGTGTGGATTCCTCTTCTACCCGGCATTCCCAGCCACAACTTGATGGACATGGGATTGACAATTTACTTTGCATCGTCCCGCTTTGAGATTCCTCATTATGGACTAACAAATGGACCCTCAGGGCTGACTATTTTTTGGGTTGCTGTTTACCATCTGTTGAATTAGGTTTTTCAGGGCCACTACAAACTCTGTACTATCCTTCCTTTAGAAGTAATACATACAAAAGAAACCATGACAGACCTGCAGACTACATGAATACACTTAGCACGTGGAGTAGAGAGGTGAGAACAGATGCAACCAAATGGAGAATGTGAGCAGTCTTCGGTCCTGGGAAGGGGAGAGGGGACTAAGGGAGGTGGGGTGGGTGTTATGGGCAGTGAAGAAGTTTGACTTTATTTAGGAGTTAGGAGAGAGAGGTAATGCTAGTAGTAGATCTGCTCTGCCATTTTGGAAAACTGGAGTATAATGCATTGTGGGCTTGCCTTAGAAATACATCAGCTTTAGGCGAGAGGGCCTGAACATTGGTGCAGTTAAAGATTGGAGCAGATGGGCATGTCTATGTTGAGGTCATCTGTAAAAGTGGCCTCACCAAGCTCCCCGACCTGTGCAGCTCCCTCCATGTCAATACACGGTTAGGAGCATGGATCCTTTTCCATCAGGGGTATGAAGCACGTTGGAAGCTACCTACAGTCATTGTGGTACTGGAGTAACAGTGGCCATGCTGTAAGAGACTTGGAAAAGATGAATGGAGTGCCTCCTCCTCACCTTCTATCCCCAAGAATGCCACCACCATGGCCTGAGAAACGAGACAATGAGCACACTCACCAGCACAACTGTACACACTGCAAATTACTTATGACTTCTTGTGATCTCCAGTGAACTACCTTAAAAGCGACCATCTCACCAATAAGCAAAGAATGATAACAAATCAAGGCTAACGGTGGCACACATACCTGTATTCCATCCCCACAAACTACTCATCTGGTGAAAGGGAAGCTGGGATGGTGTTCTTTGCATAGCCCTCTCGCTTGAATACTGCAGGTGTTCTGTTCCCCGCCACACCACCTGGGCTTGAAGCAGCCTTACTTTTCAAGCAGGGGACAGCAGATACACTGTTTTGTGATGAGGGGTTGAAGCTGTTGTTGGTGAATTCACATCATACATATAAGAGGTACATTCTCATAATAGAGGATCATTAGGGGTTATTTCGCCATCCACCCCCTAGCACTTGTCAATGGTAGAGCTAGCGTCCACCCTGTGTGCAGTCACCCCACAAAAGGTAGAAGATATTCACCAACATGGCATCAACACATGGCAAAATGACCAAAGAACTCTATATTAACACATTCTGACTACTCTCAAGTTGACTCCCAAGATAGAAGGATTGCCATTACTGTAAACACAAGGAACATCCTCAAACCCCACGGAAAACAAAGACATGGCAGCTCCATCCACCAAAAGTAACATCTGCCTCGTTATTCTATAGATGAAAAAGGAAATGAAGCTCCTGCAACAGGATTTCACAAAAAATCATAGCCAAACAAGATCACACACTGCAAAAAGTTGAAACAAAGGTTGAATCAGCTAGATCTGGCAGCTTTGAAGGATGCACATGACATAGCTTGACTGGAATCCAGGGCCAACAAGCTCAAAAGGCAGCATCAAGACCTTCTCAACAAGGCGGAGGATGGGGAAAACCGGTCCAGACAAAATTATCTATGAATTAGGAATATGTCTGACATAATCCTGAACACTCAGCTGAAAGAGTTTATTCAGAGACTTTTTCACACCCTCCTGAGATGCTAAAATTACTTGAGAGGTGTGCTTGATTACACCCACAGAATCTTGTTTTTTCAAATACGGCCTATGGGCAACATGGAAAGCAGAATCAACACCTTATGAGGAGCTTATAATCACATTGTTCCAGGATGTATTAGCAGTGAGTCATTGTAGGAGGCTGGCCTGGCTTGTAGTGGGTACCAAGGGGTACTTACACTCTGCACCAGGTCCAGTTATCCCTTATTAGTGTAGAAGAGGTGTTTCTAGCAGCTTAGGCTGATAGAAGGTAGCTATAGCAGAGCAGCCTAGGCTGAACTAGGAGACATGCAAAGCTCCTACTATACCACTGGTGTCATATGCACAATATCATAAGAAAACACAATACACTGATATACTAAAAATAAAGGAACTTTATTTTTATGACAATATGCCAAAAGTATCTCAGTGAGTACCCTCAGTATGAGGATACCAAATATACACAAGATATATGTACACAATACCAAAAATATGCAGTAATAGCAAAAGGAAGTAATGCAAGCAATGTAAAGTTACAGTAGATTGCAATAGGAGCACATAGGTATAGGGGTAACACAAACCATATACTCCAAAAGTGGAATGCGAACCACGAATGGACTCCAAACCTATGTGAGCTTGTAGAGGGTCGCTGGGACTGTAAGAAAACAGTGAGGGTTAGAAAAATAGCCCACCCCAAGACCCTGAAAAGTAGGTGTAAAGTGCACCTATATTCCCCAGAGAGCACAGAAGTCGTGATTGGGGAATTCTGCAAGGAAGACCAACACCAGCAATGCAACCAAAGTGAATTTCCGGATGAGAGTACTTGTGGAAAAAGGGGACCAAGTCCAAGAGTCGCGACAAAGTCGAGACTGAGCAGATGCCCAGGAAATGCCAGCTGAGGGTGCAAAGAAGCTGCCACTGGATGGTAGAAGCGGTAGATTCTGCAAGAACGAAGAGGGCTAGAAACTTCCCCTTTGGAAGATGGATGTCCCACGTCGTGTAGAAGCTTGCAGAGGTGTTCCAACGCAGAAAGACCACAAACAAGCCTTGTTAGCTGCAAGGGATGCGGTTAGGGTTTTTGGATGCTGCTGTGGCCCAGGAGGGACCAGGATGTCGCCACTTGGATGAGGAGACAGAGGGGGCGCCCAGCAAGTCAGGGAGCCCTCACAGAAGCAGGCAGCACCCACAGGAGTACCAAAACAGGCACTTGGAAGAGGAGTGAACTGGAGCTCACCCGAAGACACAAAAGGGAGTCCCACGACACCGGAGGACAACTCAGGAGGTGGTGCACTGCAGGTTAGAGTGTCGGGACCCAGGCTTGGCTGTGCACGAAGGAAATCCTGTAAGACTGCACAGGAGCCGGAGCAGCTGCAAATCACGCGGTACCCAGCAATGCAGTCTAGCGTGGGGAGGCAAGGACTTACCTCCACCAAACTTGGACTGAAGAGTCACTGGACTGTGGGAGTCACTTGGACAGAGTTGCTGAGTTCTAGGGACCATGCTCGTCGTGCTGAGAGGGGACCCAGAGGACCGGTGATGCAGTCCTTTGTTGCCTGCGGTTGCAGGGGGAGGATTCCCTCGTCCCACGGGAGATTTCTTCAGAGCTCCTGGTGCAAGAAGGAGGCAGGCTACCCCCAGAGCATGCACCACCAGGAAACAGGCGAGAAAGCGAGGATCAGCGATACAAGGTTGCAGTAGTCGTCTTTGCTACTTTGTTGCGGCTTTGCAGGCGTCCTGAGCAGTCAGCGGTCGATCCTTTGGCAGAAGGTGAAGAGAGAGATGCAGAGGAACTCTGATGAGCTCTTGTATTCGTCATCTAAAGAATTCCCCAAAGCAGAGACCCTAAATATCCAGAAAAGGAGGATTGGCTACCTAGGAAGGAGCATAGGCTAGCAACACAGGTAAGAGCCTATCAGAAGGAGTTTCTGACGTCACCTGCTGGCACTGGCCACTCAGAGCAGTCCAGTGTGCCAGCAGCACCTCTGTTTCCAAGATGGCAGAGGTCTGGAGCACACTGGAGGAGCTCTGGGCACCTCCCCTGGAGGTGCAGGTCAGGGGAGTGGTCACTCCTCTTTCCGTTGTCCAGTTTCGCGCCAGAGCAGGGCTGGGGGATCCCTGAACCAGTGTAGACTGGCTTATGCAGAGATGGGCACCATCTGTGCCCATCAAAGCATTTCCAGAGGCTGGGGGAGGCTACTCCCCAGACCTGACACCTTTTTCCAAAGGGAGAGGGTGTAACACCCTCTCTCTGAGGAAGTCCTTTGTTCTGCCTTCCTGGGCCAGGCCTGGCTGGACCCCAGGAGGGCAGAAACCTGTCTGAGGGGTTGGCAGCAGCAGCAGCAGCAGCTGCAGTGAAACCCCAGGAAAGGCAGTTTGGCAGTACGCGGGTCTGTGCTAGAGACTCGGGGGATCATGGAATTGTCTCCCCAATGCCAGAATGGCATCGGGGTGACAATTCCATGATCTTAGACATGTTACATGGCCATGTTCGGAGTTACCATTGTGACGCTGTACATAGGTAGTGACCTATGTACAGTGCACGCGTGTAATGGTGTCCCCGCACTCACAAAGTCCGGGGAATTTGCCCTGAACGATGTGGGGGCACCTTGGCTAGTGCCAGGGTGCCCACACACTAAGTAACTTAGCACCCAACCTTTACCAGGTAAAGGTTAGACATATAGGTGACTTGTAAGTTACTTAAGTGCAGTGGTAAATGGCTGTGAAATAACGTGGACGTTATTTCACTCAGGCTGCAGTGGCAGGTCTGTGTAAGAATTGTCAGAGCTCCCTAAGGGTGGCAAAAGAAATGCTGCAGCCCATAGGGATCTCCTGGAACCCCAATACCCTGGGTACCTCAGTACCATATACTAGGGAATTATAAGGGTGTTCCAGTGTGCCAATGTGAATTGGTGAAAATGGTCACTAGCCTTTTAGTGACAATTTGGAAAGCAGAGAGAGCATAACCACTGAGGTTCTGGTTAGCAGAGCCTCAGTGAGACGGTTAGTCATCACACAGGGAACACATACAGGGCACACTTATGAGCACTGGGGCCCTGGCTGGCAGGGTCCCAGTGACACATACACTAAAACAACATATATACAGTGAAATATGGGGGTAACATGCTAGGCAAGATGGTACTTTCCTACACAACCCCCCCCCCCCCAAACGAAGGACAATAAGACTAGCCATGACCTGATGAGTCTTCATTGTCTAAGTGGAAATATCTGGAGAGTCCATCTGCATTGGAGTGGGTACTCCCAGGTCTATGTTCCACTGTATAGTCCATTCCTTGTAGAGATATGGACCACCTCAACAATTTAGGGTTTTCACCTTTCATCTGTTTTAGCCAAAGTAGAGGTTTGTGGTCTGTCTGAACAATGAAGTGAGTGCCAAACAGGTATGGCCTCAACTTCTCCAGTGCTCAGACCACAGCAAAGGCCTCCCTCTCTATGGCAGACCAACGCTTTTCTCTAGGGGTCAACCTCCTGCTGATAAAAGCAACAGGTTGATCCTGGCCCTCAGAAGTGAGTTGTGATAAGACTGCCCCTACCCCTAATTCAGATGATCATCCCAGGTGGAGCTAAAGACAGCTATATCATCTAGATATGCTGCACTAAAAGCCTCCAACCCTTGCAGGACTGTATTCACCAACCTCTGAAAAGTGGCAGGTGCATTTTTCAAACCAAAGGGCTTTACTTTGAATTGGTAGTGCCCTCCAATAGTCGAAAATGCAGTTTTTGCTTTAGCATCCTCTGATAACTTGATCTGCCAATACCCTGCAGTCAAATCAAAGGTGCTTAGATACTTGGCAGATGCCAGTGTATCTATTAGCTCATCTGCCCTGGGTATAGGGTGAGCATCAGTTTTTGTTACCTGGTTGAGACCTCTGTAATCCACACAAAACCTCATCTCTCTTTTCCCATCTTTTGAGTGAGGCTTTGGTACAAGCACCACAGGAGAGGCCCATGGGCTTTCAGAGTGTTCAACCACTCCCAGTTCAAGCATTTTCTGAACCTCTTGTTTTATACAGTCTCTGACATGGTCAAGCTGCCTATAGATCTTACTTTGACAGGCATGCTGTCTCCAGTATCTATAGTGTGCTCACACCAAGAAGTGGTGCCTGGCACAGTAGAAAAGAGTTCAGAAAACTGACCCAGGAGATTTATGCAGTTGTCTTTCTGCTCAGCAGTAAGACAGTCTGCCAGAACTACACCTTCCACTAGAGAATCTTGTTCTGTGGAAGAGAAGAGATCAGGGAGAGGGTCACTCTCTTCTTCCTGTCCTTCATCTGTTGCCATGAGCAGGGTGAGATCAGCCCTGTCATAATAGGATTTTAGGCGATTGACATGGAGCACCCTAAGGGGACTCCTGGCAGTGCCCAAGTCAACCAAGTAGGTGACTTCTCCCTTCTTTTCAACAATGATGTGGGGTCCACTCCATTTGTCTTGGAGTGCTCTTGGGGCCACAGACTCCAAGACCCACACCTTCTGTCCTGGTTGGTACTGAATCAGAACAGCCTTCTGGTCATGCCATTGCTTTTGGAGCTCTTGGCTGGCCTGAAGGTTTTTACTGGCCTTTTTCATGTACTCAGCCATTCTGGATCTTAGGCCGAGTACATAGTCCACTATGTCTTGCTTAGGAGCTTTAAAAAGGTTGTTCCCAACCCTCCTTCACAAGTGTTAGGGGACCTCTTACAGGGTGTCCAAATAGGAGTTCAAAGGGGCTGAAGCCCACGCCTTTCTGGGGTACCTCCCTGTAAGCAAAAAGGAGGCAAGGTAACAGGACATCCCATCTCCTCCTGAGTTTTTCAGGGAGTCCCATTATCATTCCTTTTTAGAGTTTTATTAAACCTCTCTACCAGTCCATTTGTTTGTGGATGATAAGGTGTGGTGAATTTGTATGTTACACCACATTCCTTCCACATGGCCTTCAAGTATGCAGACATAAAGTTGCTACCCCTGTCTGATACCACCTCTTTTGGGAATCCCACCCTGGAAAAGATTCCTAGGAGGGCTTTTGCCACTGCAGGTGCTGTAGTGGTCCTTAGAGGAATTGCTTCAGGATATCTTGTGGCATGGTCCACTACCACCAAGATAAACCTATTGCCTGAAGCAGTAGGAGGGTCAAGGGGGCCAACTATGTCAACCCCTACCCTTTCAAAGGGAACCCCAACCACAGGCAGTGGAATAAGGGGAGCCTTTGGTGTGCCACCAGTCTTGCCACTGGCTTGGCAGGTCACACAGGACTTACAAAAGTCTTTTGTGTCCTCTGACATCCTAGGCCAATGAAACAGGGGGACAAGCCTTTCCCATGTTTTAATTTGACCCAAATGTCCAGCCAAGGGAATGTTGTGTGCTAGAGTTAGGAGGAACTCTCTGTATTGCAGGGGAATTACCAATCTCCTGGCTGCTCCAGGTTGTGGGTCCCTTGCCTCTGTATACAAGAGGTTGTCCTCCCAGTAAACTCTATGTGAGCCACTGACATCCCCATTTTGCTGTTTGACAGCTTGCTGTCTTAGACCCTCTAATGTGGGACAGGTTTGCTGTGCCACACTCAGCTCCTCCCTGGCAGGCCCCCCTCCACCCAAAGGCTCAGCAGTGTCTGCTTCCAGCTCCTCTGGTGAAGGTTCTGCACAGGGGGGAAATTCTTCTTCCTCAGAAGTTGAATCATCTGTAGAGGGAGGGATAGTGGGTAGGGATTTACCCTTACTAACCCTAGCTTTAGGGAGCACTTGGTTCATTGTTCCAGGATCCAAGTCACCCTGTCCTTTTTGCTTTTTGGCCTGAGCCTTGGTTAAAGCAAAAATATGCCCAGGAATGCACAGCATTGCTTCATGAGCCTCCAACTCCACTTCTGCCCAAGCTGATGTCTCTAAATCATTCCCTAGTAGACAGTCTACAGGTAAATCTGAGGCAACCACAACTTTCTTTGGACCAGTAAATCCCCCCCCCCAGTTGAGATTCACAACAGCCATGGGGTGGCTAAGAGTGTTGTTATGGGCGTCTGTCACTTGGTACTGGTGACCAAGTAGGTGTTGTTCAGGGTGTACCAGTTTCTCTATTACCATGGTAACACTGGCACCTGTGTCCCTGTAGGCCTGAACCTCAACACCATTGATTAGGGGAAGTTGCTTGTACTTATCCATATTAAGGGGACAAGCAACCAAGGTGGCCAAATCAATGGCACCTTCAGAGACTAACAAAGCCTCTGTGGTCTCCCTAACAAGACCAACCCCAACTAAATTACCAAAAGTGAGACCAGCTACTCCCTTGGATTTGCTATTAGTAGGTTTGCTCCCACCACCACTGCTATTACTAGGGGCACTAGGTGTAGCAGTAGTGGTTATGGTAGTGGGAGGCTTGGTGCTTTTCTTTGGACAACTGGCATCAGTTGTCCAATGGCCTTTTACTTTACATAAATAGCACCATGGTTTCTTTACTTGATTAGAAGAGGATTTGGACCCACCACCCCACCAGAGTGTTTTTGTGGGCCTGATGAAGACTCATTTTTATATTTGTCCCCATCCTTGTCTGAAGACTTACCATCCTTCTTCTTGCCATCCTTGTCACCCCCTGTATGAACTTTTCTGTTCACTCTTGTTCTGACCCATTTGTCTGCCTTCTTTCCCAATTATTGGGGAGAGGTCAGATCTGAGTCAACTAGATATTGGTGTAACAAATCAGACACACAGTTATTCAGAATATGCTCTCTCAGGATCAGATTATACAGGCTTTCATAGTCAGAAACCTTACTGCCATGTAACCACCCCTCCAAGGCCTTCACTTAATAGTCAACAAAGTCTACCCAGTCTTGTGAGGACTCTTTTCTGGTTTCTATGAACTTAATCCTGTACTGTTCAGTGGTTAAGCCAAATCGATCCAAGAGTGCATTCTTCAAAACTGTAAAATTATTGGCATCACTTTCCTTCACAGTAAGTAGCCTATCCCTACCCTTTCCACTGAAAGATAGCCATAGGATAGCAGCCCACTGCCTTTGAGGGACCCCCTGTACAACACAGGCCCTCTCAAGTGCAGCAAACCACTTGTTAATGTCATCCCCCTCCTTGTAAGGGGGAACTATCTTATGCAGATTCCTAGAATCATGCTCTTTCACAGGATTACTATCTGGAATACTGCTGCTGCCACCATGGTGTCCTAACCCCAACCTCTGTCTTTCTTTCTCTAAGTCTAAAGATTTCCTGTCTAGAACCAGCTGTTGCTGTTTAAGCTTCAGCCTGGACTCTTCCACTCTCAATCTATTGAGTTCCCTTTCTAACACTCTGTCATCAGGGTGGGTGGGTTGGGCATGCTTTGACAAAGAAGAATGATGTGAATGAACAGAGGGAGACCTGTCCCTAACAGTTGGCACCCTAACAACCTGGCCTGTAGGAATAACATCCCTACTGTGATGTGAGCTCACATTAGTACCAGCTATGCTAGGTGGACTGCTAAGGGGCAGGTTGGGAAGGTCACCATCTAACACTCTTACTGGGGGTGCCCCTGAGTCAGAGTGTGAACCATCTCCTAACTTCTCAATGGATGTGCCAGCTAAGGCTTTATCATTCTCAATAAGCATGTTAGATAACAATTCTCTAGAGGGATTCTTCCCCACCCCTAACACTCTATCAATGCAGAGACTCCTTAAACCCTTCCAGTTAAGGTGGTCATAAGCTAGGCTGACCAGATCAAGAGAAGGTCCTACATCAGACATGATAGAAAAAGGTTTAGGGAAAGATAAAAGAAAGAAAAAGTTTCAGGACTTTTTAAGGAAACAGAAAAAAACTTTTTCAACTTTTTAGAAACTTTTAGAAAGTTTAGAGGTACTTTTCAGCACTTAGCAGATAGTGTAAGAGAAGAAAAGCAAAACT
This sequence comes from Pleurodeles waltl, assembly GCF_031143425.1. NCBI lineage: Eukaryota > Metazoa > Chordata > Amphibia > Caudata > Salamandridae > Pleurodeles > Pleurodeles waltl. The sequence continues at coordinate 179,822,240 of NC_090437.1, forward strand.
TTTTGGTTAGGTGTACATACACTGAACTTGTTTTGTATATTATTCTCTTATGAAAAGTACACAATGAGAAAGTAGTTGCAAGTACTTATCCCACCGCTGCACAACCAATGTAGGAGGCTGGTCTGGCTTGTAGTGGGTACCAAGGGGTACTTACACTCTGTACCAGGTCCAGTTATCCCTTATTAGTGTAGAAGAGGTGTTTCTAGCAGCTTAGGCTGATAGAAGGTAGCTATAGCAGAGCAGCTTAGGCTGAACTAGGAGACATGCAAAGCTCCTACTATACCACTGGTGTCATATGCACAATATCATAAGAAAACACAATACACAGATATACTAAAAATAAAGGTACTTTATTTTTATGACAATATGCCAAAAGTATCTCAGTGAGTACTCTCAGTATGAGCATATCAAATATACACAAGATATATGTACAAAATACCAAAAATATGCAGTAATAGCAAAAGGAAGTAATGCAAGCAATGTAAAGTTACAGTAGATTGCAAAAGGAGCACATAGGTATAGGGGCAACACAAACCATATACTCCAAAAGTGGAATGCGAACCATGAATGGACCCCAAACCTATGTGAGCTTGTAGAGGGTCGCTGGGACTGTAAAAAACAGTGAGGGTTAGAAAAATAGCCCACCCCAAGACCCTGAAAAGTAGGTGTAAAGTGCACCTATATTCCCCAGAGAGCACAGAAGTTGTGATAGGGGAATTCTGCAAGGAAGACCAACACCAGCAATGCAACCAAAGTGGATTTCCGGACGAGAGTACCTGTGGAACAAGAGGACCAAGTCCAAGAGTCGCAACAAAGTCGAGAGTGGGCAGATGCCCAGGAAATGCCAGCTGAGGGTGCAAAGAAGCTGCCACCGGATGGTAGAAGCTGTGGATTCTGCAAGAACAAAGAGGGCTAGAAACTTCCCCTTTGGAGGATGGATGTCCCACGTCGTGTAGAAGCTTGCAGAGGTATTCCCACGCAGAAAGACTGCAAACAAGCCTTGCTAGCTGCAAGGGTCGCGGTTAGGGTTTTTGGATGCTGCTGTGGCCCAGGTGGGACCAGGATGTCGCCACTTGGATGAGGAGACGGAGGGGGTGCCCAGCAAGTCAGGGAGCCCTCACAGAAGCAGGCAGCCCCCGCAGGAGTACCAGAACAGGCACTTGGAAGAGGCATGAACCGGAGCTCACCCGAAGACACAAAATGGAGTCCCACGATGCCGGAGGACAACTCAGGAGGTTGTGCACTGCAGGTTAGGGTGTCGTGGACCCAGGCTTGGCTGTGCACGAAGGAAATCCTGGAAGACTGCACAGGAGCCGGAGCAGCTGCAAATCACGTGGTACCCAGCAATGCAGTCTAGCGTGGGGAGGCAAGGACTTACCTCCACTAAACTTGGACTGAAGAGTCAGTGGACTGTGGGAGTCACTTGGACAGAGTTGCTGAGTTCCAGGGACCACACTCGTCGTGCTGAGAGGGGACCCAGAGGACCGGTGATGCAGTCTTTTGTTGCCTGCGGTTGCAGTGGGAGGGTTCCATCGTCCCACGGGAGATTTCTTCAGAGCTCCTGGTGCAAGAAGGAGGTAGGCTACCCCCAGAGCATGCACCACCAGGAAACAGGCGAGAAAGCGGCAGGATCAGCGATACAAGGTTGCTGTAGTCGTCTTTGCTACTTTGTTGCGGTTTTGCAGGCGTCCTGAGCAGTCAGCGGTCGATCCTTTGACAGAAGGTGAACAGAGAGATGCAGAGGAACTCTGATGAGCTCTTGCATTGGTTATCTAAAGAATTCCCCAAAGCAGAGACCCTAAATAGCCAGAAAAGGAGGTTTGGCTACCTAGGAAGGAGGATAGGCTAGCAACACAGGTAAAAGCCTATCAGAAGTAGTCTCTGACGTCACCTGCTGGCACTGGCCACTCAGAGCCGTCCAGTGTGCCAGCAGCACCTCTGTTTCCAAGATGGCAGAGGTCTGGAGCACACTGGAGGAGCTCTGGGCACCTCCCCTGGGAGGTGCAGGTCAGGGGAGTGGTCACTCCCCTTTCCTTTGTCCAGTTTCGCGCCAGAGCAGGGCTGGGGGATCCCTGAACCGGTGTAGACTGGCTTATGCAGAGATGGGCACCATCTGTGCCCATCAAAGCATTTCCAGAGGCTGGGGGAGGCTACTCCTCCCCAGCCCTGACACCTTTTTCCAAAGGGGGAGGGTGTAACACCCTCTCTCTGAGGAAGTCCTTTGTTCTGCCTTCCTGGGCCAGGCCTGGCTGGACCCCAGGAGGGCAGAAACCTGTCTGAGGGGTTGGCAGCAGCTGCAGTGAAACCCCAGGAAAGGCAGTTTGGCAGTACCCGGGTCTGTGCTAGAGACTCGGGGGATCATGGAATTGTCTCCCCAATGCCAGGATGGCATTGGGGTGACAATTCCATGATCTTAGACATGTTACATGGCCATGTTCGGAGTTACCATTGTGACGCTGTACATTGGTAGTGACCTATGTACAGTGCACGCGTGTAATGGTGTCCCCACGCTCACAAAGTCCGGGGAATTTGCCCTGAACGATGTGGGGGCACCTTGGCTAGTGCCAGGGTGCCCACACACTAAGTAACTTAGCACCCAACCTTTACCAGGTAAAGGTTAGACATATAGGTGACTTATAAGTTACTTAAGTGCAGTGGTAAATGGCTGTGAAATAACGTGGACGTTATTTCACTCAGGCTGCAGTGGCAGGCCTGTGTAAGAATTGTCAGAGCTCCCTATGGGTGGCAAAAGAAATGCTGCAGCCCATAGGGATCTCCTGGAACCCCAATACCCTGGGTACCTCAGTACCATATACTAGGGAATTATAAGGGTGTTCCAGTATGCCAATGTGAATTGGTGAAAATGGTCACTAGCCTGTTAGTGACAATTTGGAAAGCAGAGAGAGCATTACCACTGAGGTTCTGGTTAGCAGAGCCTCAGTGAGACAGTTAGTCATCACACAGGGAACACATGCAGGGCACACTTATAAGCACTGGGGCCCTGGCTGGCAGGGTCTCAGTGACACATACACTAAAACAACATATATACAGGGAAATATGGGGGTAACATGCCAGGCAAGATGGTACTTTCCTACAGTCATGCAAAGAGTAAATCACATAAAACCAAAACAGATTATCTGTGACCTAAACAAATTCTGCATACATGGGCAGTATCCTTTCCATCTAATCTTCCACATAAGTGACAACAACACTTGGTATTCACCAGTGTTGAAGCCATCACAATGTTGAACTTGGGACGTGACTACGAGAACAGAGAGGATTCATCTGAGGCCCTGCAATGCAATTGGCAGTTTCTGAGGTTGATAATGGCAACGAATGAACAGTGACTAGAGGATAGGACAGAGATAGAAGACAAAGAGATAACATGAGCATTTAGCTGAGTGCTGCAGTATTTCAAAAGTTATCTGGCCACACCCTTTAATGCCACCTATCTCCCCAAGATGCCTCCTGACTATAGGTTTGATCTTCAATAATACCTTGCTTGTGTCTAACATCAGCTTTATTTGGTTGAATTTATGAGATTAGAAGTGGAAATATTATCTTAATCCTACACATCCGCGTGATCAGGGATGTGCAGGATTAACATCTGTCACACTGATGAATAAGTGTCCAAGAACAGAAAGCGTAAAACCACAGACAGTCTAATATAAAGAGTGGATTGCTAGTATTTAACTTGGGGGAGCTCCGTGTAACCCAGTGAGCTTACCTCTAACATACTAATTAGTTTGCAATTTTCTCACCATATTGACTGTTTTTTTACTTTCATCCAACTATGTTGTTCTTTTGCCTCTACCAGGGACACTGCGGTCAAGTGCCAGGTGGTTGTCGAATTCACATCTATTTTTGGACGGGTGGATGAGAGAAGTGGAGTGAAAACTGTTGTGGCACATGGCCTAAGCTATTTATGATAAGAGTTTGTTGGCTGGTGGAGATTTCAACGCAGCTGTGAATCTGACCCTGCTCAGGATCTCTTCCTGCAGGAAAATATACCCCATCTTCAGTTGTAGAGGACATAGCTGATCTAAACTTCATGGATATATTGAGAACTACCCATGATGGAGGTACAAAATACACAATCTTTCCAACATATACACGTCCTATTAATGCACAGTCTATTTCCTGCTCTGGTCCACCCGGACAGAATTGATCCCAGCAGTGGATATTGGTACTCAAGCATTTCACATGTGGCACGTGCCACCATTTTAGTTGTGTACAATATGGTTTACAAATGTTACAAGGATTTCAAAACACCTTGTGCAAGTCATGTATTGGCGAACCTCTAGTTTTCTGAGCATAAAGTCTTAACCAGTAGGCTCAGTGATTGCATTTGGTAAATGAAGCATCTGTTATGAATGACATAAGTGTTTCTTGGCCATATTGGAACCTATAATGTTTATGAAGTAGTTTGACTGCAAGGCTTAAGAGGGCCACATTACACATTAGTTGATGATTAGTAAAGTCTTTGAAACGTGACAAGAAATTACTTAAATATATAATGTTGAGAATGGAGGTATAGGAACAATTTAAAACAGTACAACACTTCCACAGGATAACTTTTATGGATTGCGTACTATTGCAAGTAATATAAGGGGTGTAAAATGATGCTTGTGAATAAGTATAAGGAAGTATTGGTTTGTACCCTAGTAGAGAATGGGCATGTCCTTTAGACACAAGAACTCATTATGATTTGGCTATTAAAATCTGATATGTGTAGTAAATCTTAAAAAGAGAATCCTGTCACCAAATGAATCTCGCCAGGTCAATATGAACTGATATTGACTGGGAAAAAATGGCTGGTAAATACCATTGAGGTACACAACAAAATTTGGAGGTTATTGCTCATTATCAGGGGGAAAATGGTGAATGGGCGGTATTATTATATATATATATATATATGTATATATATATATATATTTGTTTTTCAAAACAATCAGTTGACAACAACTGTAACGCTACACTCCAGGAAAATTAACCCCTTCTGTGCCGCGGACGTAGTGGTTACGTCCCGCGGCACAGTGCTGCTGTGCCGAGGACGTAACCACTACGTCCTCGGCACACAGCCCAGAGGGAGCGCTCTCGCTCCCTCTGTGTGCTTCCCCCCACCCCCCAAAGTCAGGGATGGAAGGGGAAGCCCTTCCCCTTTCAACCCCGACCCCACAACCCCCCCATAATGACGTCAGCGCGCGATCGCGCGCTGACTTCATTATTGGGTTCTCGCCGCACAGGAAGCCATTTGCTTCCTGTGCGGCGAGCGGAGAAGAGGTGAGTTCCTCTTCCCGGTGGGTGGGGGGTTTGAGCTAAAGAGGCACCGGGGGAAAGGAAAGGCTTTTCCTTTCCCCCGGTGTCTCTTTGAGCATTCCTGCTGCCCGATCGCATTGCGATCGGGCAGCAGGAATGCCCACTAGACACCAGGGATTTCTTTTTTTTTGTTTACTTACCTGTTTCTTGTTGGCGGGGAGCGGCCCCTTGGGCAAAGGTCGCTCCCCTTTGGGGGGCAATTCGTTACGGCCATTTCTGCCCCCCTTGGGGGCAGATTGGCCTATTTTTTAGGCGGATCTGCCCCCAAGGGGGGCAGAAAACACTAGATCACCAGGGTGTTATATATTTATGTGCATTTTATGTGGGGGGGTGCCCCCTTGGGCAAGGGGCGCCCCCCCAAGGGGGCAGAGAACTTTTGGCCTTTTCTGTCCCCCTTGGGGGCAGATCGGCCTATTTTTTTTAGGTCCATCTGCCCCCAAGGGGGGCAGAAGCCACTTAGGCACCAGGGATTGTGTGTGTAGTGGATGGGGGGGCGCCCCCTTGGGCAAGGGTCGCTCCCCTTTGGGGGGCATGTCTTTTAGGGCCATTTCTGTCCCCCTTGAGGGCAGAGCAGCCTATTATTTTTAGGCTGATCTGCCCCAAGGGGGGCAGAAACCACTAGAACGCCAGGGATTTTTTTTTATGTGTTTATTTTTGTGGGGGGGCGTCCCCTTGGGCACGGGGCGCCCCCCCCCAAGGGGGGCATTGACCTGTTGGCCATTTCTGCCCCTCCTGGGGGCAGATGGGCCTATTTTTGTAGGCCCACCTGCCCCCAAGGGGGGCAGAAGCCACTTAGACACCAGGGATAGTGTGTGTGTGTGTGTGTTAGTGGATGGGGGGGGGGCCTTGGGCAAGGGTCGCCCCCCACTTTGGGGGCACATGTACCCAGGCCATTTCTGCACCCCTTGGAGACAGATCAGCCTATTATTTTTAGGCTGGTCTGCCCCCAAGGTGGGCAGAAACCACTAGAACGCCAGGGTTTTTTTTTAATTTGTTTATTTTTGTGGGGGGGCGTCCCCTTGGTCACGGGGCGCCCCCCCCAAGGGGGGCATTGACCTGTTGGCCATTTCTACACCCCCTGGGGGCAGATGGGCCTATTATGTTAGGCCCACCTGCCCCCAAGGGGGGCAGAAGCCACTTAGACACCAGGGATAGTGTGTGTGTGTGTGTGTGTGTTAGTGGATGGGGGGGGGGCCTTGGGCAAGGGTCGCCCCCCACTTTGGGGGCACATGTACCCAGGCCATTTCTGCACCCCTTGGAGACAGATCAGCCTATTATTTTTAGGCTGGTCTGCCCCCAAGGTGGGCAGAAACCACTAGAACGCCAGGGTTTTTTTTTTATTTGTTTATTTTTGTGGGGGGGCGTCCCCTTGGGCAAGGGTCGCTCCCCTTTGGGGGGCAATTCGTTACGGCCATTTCTGCCCCCCTTGGGGGCAGATTGGCCTATTTTTTAGGCGGATCTGCCCCCAAGGGGGGCAGAAAACACTAGATCACCAGGGTGTTATATATTTATGTGCATTTTATGTGGGGGGGGTGCCCCCTTGGGCAAGGGGCGCCCCCCCAAGGGGGCAGAGAACTGTTGGCCTTTTCTGCCCCCCTTGGGGGCAGATCGGCCTATTTTTTTTAGGTCCATCTGCCCCCAAGGGGGGCAGAAGCCACTTAGGCACCAGGGATTGTGTGTGTAGTGGATGGGGGGGCGCCCCCTTGGGCAAGGGTCGCACCCCTTTGGGGGGCATGTCTTTTAGGGCCATTTCTGTCCCCCTTGAGGGCAGAGCAGCCTATTATTTTTAGGCTGATCTGCCCCAAGGGGGGCAGAAACCACTAGAACGCCAGGGATTTTTTTTTATGTGTTTATTTTTGTGGGGGGGCGTCCCCTTGGGCACGGGGCGCCCCCCCCAAGGGGGGCATTGACCTGTTGGCCATTTCTGCCCCTCCTGGGGGCAGATGGGCCTATTTTTGTAGGCCCACCTGCCCCCAAGGGGGGCAGAAGCCACTTAGACACCAGGGATAGTGTGTGTGTGTGTGTGTTAGTGGATGGGGGGGGGCCTTGGGCAAGGGTCGCCCCCCACTTTGGGGGCACATGTACCCAGGCCATTTCTGCACCCCTTGGAGACAGATCAGCCTATTATTTTTAGGCTGGTCTGCCCCCAAGGTGGGCAGAAACCACTAGAACGCCAGGGTTTTTTTTTTATTTGTTTATTTTTGTGGGGGGGCGTCCCCTTGGTCACGGGGCGCCCCCCCAAGGGGGGCATTGACCTGTTGGCCATTTCTACACCCCCTGGGGGCAGATGGGCCTATTATGTTAGGCCCACCTGCCCCCAAGGGGGGCAGAAGCCACTTAGACACCAGGGATAGTGTGTGTGTGTGTGTGTGTTAGTGGATGGGGGGGGGGCCTTGGGCAAGGGTCGCCCCCCACTTTGGGGGCACATGTACCCAGGCCATTTCTGCACCCCTTGGAGACAGATCAGCCTATTATTTTTAGGCTGGTCTGCCCCCAAGGTGGGCAGAAACCACTAGAACGCCAGGGTTTTTTTTTTATTTGTTTATTTTTGTGGGGGGGCGTCCCCTTGGTCACGGGGCGCCCCCCCAAGGGGGGCATTGACCTGTTGGCCATTTCTACACCCCCTGGGGGCAGATGGGCCTATTATGTAAGGCCCACCTGCCCCCAAGGGGGGCAGAAGCCACTTAGACACCAGGGATAGTGTGTGTGTGTGTGTGTTAGTGGATGGGGGGGGGCCTTGGGCAAGGGTCGCCCCCCACTTTGGGGGCACATGTACCCAGGCCATTTCTGCACCCCTTGGAGACAGATCAGCCTATTATTTGTAGGCTGGTCTGCCCCCAAGGGGGGCAGAAACCACTAGAACGCCAGGGATTTTTTTTTATTTGTTTATTTTTGTGGGGGGGCGTCCCCTTGGGCACGGGGCGCCCCCCCAAGGGGGGCATTGACCTGTTGGCCATTTCTACACCCCCTGGGGGCAGATGGGCCTATTTTGTAAGGCCCACCTGCCCCCAAGGGGGGCAGAAGCCACTTAGACACCAGGGATAGTGTGTGTGTGTTAGTGGATGGGGGGGGCCTTGGGCAAGGGTCGCCCCCCACTTTGGGGGCACATGTACCCAGGCCATTTCTGCACCCCTTGGAGACAGATCAGCCTATTATTTTTAGGCTGGTCTGCCCCCAAGGTGGGCAGAAACCACTAGAACGCCAGGGTTTTTTTTAAATTTGTTTTTTTTTGTGGGGGGGCGTCCCCTTGGTCACGGGGCGCCCCCCCCAAGGGGGGTATTGACCTGTTGGCCATTTCTGCCCCCCCTGGGGGCAGATGGGCCTATTTTTGTAGGCCCACCTGCCCCCAAGGGGGGCAGAAGCCACTTAGACACCAGGGATAGTGTGTGTGTGTGTGTGTTAGTGGATGGGGGGGGGCCTTAGGCAAGGGTCGCCCCCCACTTTGGGGGCACATGTACCCAGGCCATTTCTGCACCCCTTGGAGACAGATCAGCCTATTATTTTTAGGCTGGTCTGCCCCCAAGGTGGGCAAAAACCACTAGAACGCCAGGGTTTTTTTTTTTTTTTTTTTTGTGGGGGGGGGGCGTCCCCTTGGTCACGGGGCGCCCCCCCAAGGGGGGCATTGACCTGTTGGCCATTTCTACACCCCCTGGGGGCAGATGGGCCTATTATGTTAGGCCCACCTGCCCCCAAGGGGGGCAGAAGCCACTTAGACACCAGGGATAGTGTGTGTGTGTGTGTGTGTTAGTGGATGGGGGGGGCCTTGGGCAAGGGTCGCCCCCCACTTTGGGGGCACATGTACCCAGGCCATTTCTGCACCCCTTGGAGACAGATCAGCCTATTATTTTTAGGCTGGTCTGCCCCCAAGGGGGGCAGAAACTACTAGAACGCCAGGGATTTTCTTTTTATTTGTTTATTTTTGTGGGGGGGCGTCCCCTTGGGCACGGGGCACCCCCCCAAGGGGGGCATTGACCTGTTGGCCATTTCTACACCCCCTGGGGGCAGATGGGCCTATTTTGTAAGGCCCACCTGCCCCCAAGGGGGGCAGAAGCCACTTAGACACCAGGGATAGTGTGTGTGTATGTGTGTGTTAGTGGATGGGGGGGGCCTTGGGCAAGGGTCGCCCCCCACTTTGGGGGCACATGTACCCAGGCCATTTCTGCACCCCTTGGAGACAGATCAGCCTATTATTTTTAGGCTGGTCTGCCCCCAAGGTGGGCAGAAACCACTAGAACGCCAGTTTTTTTTTTTTATTTGTTTATTTTTGTGGGGGGGCGTCCCCTTGGTCACGGGGCGCCCCCCCAAGGGGGGCATTGACCTGTTGCCCATTTATACACCCCCTGGGGGCAGATGGGCCTATTATGTTAGGTCCACCTGCCCCCAAGGGGGGCAGAAGCCACTTAGACACCAGGGATAGTGTGTGTGTGTGTGTGTGTTAGTGGATGGGGGGGGCATTGGGCAAGGGTCGCCCCCCACTTTGGGGGCACATGTACCCAGGCCATTTCTGCACCCCTTGGAGACAGATCAGCCTATTATTTTTAGGCTGGTCTGCCCCCAAGGGGGGCAGAAACCACTAGAACGCCAGGGATTTTTTAATTTTTTTTTATTTTAGTGGGGGGGCGTCCCCTTGGGCACGGGGCGCCCCCCCCAAGGGGGGCATTGACCTGTTGGCCATTTCTACACCCCCTGGGGGCAGATGGGCCTATTTTGTAAGGCCCACCTGCCCCCAAAGGGGGCAGAAGCCACTTAGGCACCAGGGATAGTGTTGTGTGTGTTTTTTGGTTTGTTTGAGGGCTGTCCCCTTTGGCAAGGGTCGCTCTCCATGGGGACACACTACTAAAGGTATTTTCTGGCTTCCTTGGGGCAGACAGGCCTATTATTTTAGTAGGCCCATCTGCCCCTATGGCAGAATCCACTTAGGCACCAATTTCTAAATGTTTGATGGTGGGGTGTTTGTCAACTGAAGAAGTCTTTGCATTTGTGATAAAAAATGTTTTCCTTCTTTTTGTTCTAGTTCAAAGCTTTTGCTTTATTTGCTGTGGCTCCTTGCGGTTTTGGCGGTGGTTGACCTGCAGTTTGCACAGTTTCATGTTTTAGGTAAGTAAAAACAATTTACTCCAAAGGAGTATTGTTGCAATGCATGAATGACATGTTTGTAGGGGGTGTACTAAATGCAGGATTGTGTGTGAAATTGTCCTTAGGTTTGTGCACAATGATATTTGTTTTGTCTTATTTCTAATTTGCCTTTCTTTCTTTATTTTTAGTGGGATATCATTGGTGATTGCTGTGTAGTTGCTGGTGAATCAAGCTTTTTCAGGCAAGTGAGCGGTATAGTTTGTGAGTTTATAACTCTTACTAACAAAGCTACACTTTGTTACTTGTCTTACACAGTGCTGGTTGTTGGTGGTGAATTTGTCCAGTTAATTTTAGCAGGAGAGATTATGGCTAGCCGCAGGATGACCGCTCAGCAGGTGGTTGGTATGCTTTTTGAGTCACAGTCTGATCATGACTATGAGACGGACTCTGCATCTGAGGCAGAGGAGGAAGTCAGAGATTCTGGCAGTGATGTTTCTGTTGGAGGGGAATCTTCTGATGATGAAGCCACACTCAGTGCAGATGAAGGGCCTGTTTTAGAGGAGGACATTGATGTGCCAATAGTGCAGCAACCTGGGGCTGAAAGGTTTCCCGTTATAAGACCTGATGTCTGGGTTGCCCCAAACATGGAGCAGCCAGAGTTGCCTGCCTTTACTGGTCTCCCGGGTTGTAACGCCAATACAGAGAACTTTATGCCTATCAATTTCTTTGAGTTATTCATGGATGATATGTTTTTGGAAGAGATTGTTGAGCAGACTAATTTGTATGCGGAGCAGCATTTGAGGGACAACGCTGCTAGACTTAGGCCACACTCTAGAGCTGCCCAGTGGATTCCCACAAATTTGGAGGAGTTAAAAAAGTTTTGGGGTTTGACTTTTTTGATGGGGTTGATAAGGAAGCCGTCACTGGCTTCGTATTGGTCTACTAGTCCCTTGATGGCAACAGCTATATTTCCAGCGACCATGAGTCGTAATCGGTATTTGCTTCTTCTTAGGATGCTGCATTTTGTTGACAATGCATTAGCCTTGCCAAGAGATCACCCAGATTCTGACCGTCTTTTTAAGATTAGGCCTGTACTTGATCATTTTGTAGATCGGTTTTCGGAGGTCTATGTTCCAGGCAAAGAGTTAAGTGTGGACGAGTCTTTGGTCCTCTTTAAGGGTCGTTTGGTTTTTAGGCAGTACATTCCTAGCAAAAGGGCACGATATGGAATTAAATTGTATATGCTGTCTGAAAGTAGGACAGGATATGTGTATAGTTTCCGTGTGTACACTGGTAGGGATTCCAATATTGACCCCCCTGGTTGTCCTCCCACTTTTGGAGTTACTGAGAAAATTGTGTGGGATCTTGGTAGACGACTGTTCAACAAAGGTCACCATTTGTATGTAGATAAATTCGACACTGGTGTGCAATTGTTCAAGGAATTGTTTAGAGTGGACACAGTTGCTTGTGGCACAATCCGTTCTAACCGGAAAGGCTATCCAAGGGAGCTTGTCTGTAAAAAACTTGAGAGAGGACAGTGCTGTGCCTTGCGGAACGAGGAGCTGCTAGCTTTGAAATTTTCAGACAAGAGGGATGTCTACATGCTAAGTACCATCCATGATGAGAGTACTTCCCCTGTGACTGTTTGGGGCCAGGTTGCTGAAGTGCGCAAACCTGTGTGCATTTTAGATTATAATAAGCACATGGGAGGTGTAGATAGAGTTGACCAGAGGTTGGAACCTTATACTGCTATTCGTAAGTCTTACGTTTGGTATAAGAAGTTAGCACTTCACCTCTTCCACTTAGCAACCTTCAATGCTTTTATTGTGTTTAGGGATAGGTCTCCAGAGTCAAAGATGACATTTGTGAAATTTCAGGAGTCAGTGATAGAGAGCCTTATTGTGGTGGAACAGGCCAGAGTTCCTAGAGAAGCAGTGGTGGAGGATGTGGCTAGATTGAAAGATCGCCACTTTGCTGAGCACATTCCTCCCACACCCAAAAAAGACTTTCCAGCTAAGAAATGTAGAGTGTGTTTTCGAAGAGGTATACGGAGGGAGACTCGAATGTACTGCCCAGATTGTCCTTCAAAGCCTGGGCTGTGTGTCGGTGCTTGTTTTAAGAATTACCACACCCAGAAGAATTTCTGGGAACAACCATGTGTGTAAACTCATGTCTGTTTTGTATTTTCATGTGTTTAGTTTCATGGTTAGCATTTCTGTCATGTTCTTAGTTAGAGCTTTTGTGTTTGTAGTTTTTCAATTCTTTCTACTTAGTTAGGGGTGCCTCTGTTAAAAATAAAATAAAAAATGATGCCATTGTGTGTGGAGTGGGGCTTGGCTGAGAGTGTACATATTGACTTGCTGTTGGCTACTGCAACACACTGCCAGCCAAACACCAGTCCACACACTCCCATCAGCTGGTGTGATTGTTGTATCAGGCATGTGGGCGTATGTAAGTGATGGGCCCTTGAGTGGCGCTGTCTGTCGATGTGAGTGTTGTAATGTGCTGGGCCCGTGGCTGGCGGTGTGAATGGCCTTGTGTGTGTCATGTATGAAAGTTGTGTGAATGGACTGTAAAGCGGTTGGTGCCTTGTTGCGGCTTTACAGCTCACGAGCTGTGAGTCATTGGTTCAGTTTTTTGCCTTTCAGTTACTAACCGTGCATTTCATTTTTGTGAAAGCTCTTCTGTTAGTAAAATTTTATCCACTGAACCATCACTCACCCTCGTGCCAAATCCAACCAGTATGTGTGGTAAAAATGACAAAACCTGCTCCGCTGTAATCAGGCGTCGCAGCACACCTGTGACACGCTAGGTGCCTCAGGTGAGACCCCAATGATGAAGCATGCCACCAACTTGGTTGGTGGGTGAGGGGTCTTTTTCACATAACCTAAGTGTGTTTCTTTTCAAAATTTTAGTGTTTGGCACATCACGGACGTATGTGGGCACATCAAACCGATATATTACAAAACTACCTGTGTTTGGGGGGGAGAGGGCACCTATGTTTTTGGTCCTGTGTGCGGCCTTCATCTAGGGAAACCTACCAAACCCAGACATTTTTTAAAACTAGACACCCCAAGGAGTCCAGGGAGGTGCGGCTTGCGTGGATCCCCCAACATTTTCTTACCCAGACTCCTCTGTAAACCTCAAAATGTGCTTAAAAAAGCATATTTTCCTTACTTTTCTTCGTAAGATCACCACTCCAGCACAAAATTCCTACTCCCCAGTGTTCCCCTCAGTCTCCCAAGTAAAATGACACCTCACTTATGTGGGTCCCCAAAGCAGAGTCAGTCTAAAGATGTATAAAAGAATATGTCCTTATAAACTTGCTGTGCTATCCCCTCTATCTCTACAAGTTTTGGGCCTTATTCTGTTGCAGGCACCTGGCCCACCCACACAAGTGAGGTATCATTTTTATCGGGAGACTTGGGGGAACGCTGGGTGGAAGGAAATTTGTGGCTCCACTCAGATTCCAGAACTTTCTGTCACCGAAATGTGTGGAAAATGTGTTTTGTTAGACACAATTTGAGGTTTGCAAAGGATTCTGGGTAACAGAACCTGGTCAGAGCCCCGCAAGTCACCCCATCTTGGATTCCCCTAGGTCTCTAGTTTTCAGAAATGCACAGGTTTGGTAGGTTTCCCTAGGTGGCGGCTGAGCTACAAGCCAAAATCTACAAGGAGGCACTTTGCAAAAAACACCTCTGTTTTCCTTCACAAATTTGGATGTGTCCACGTTGCGCTTTGGGGCGTTTCCTGTCGCGGGCGCTAGGCCTACCCACACAAGTGAGGTATCATTTTTATCGGGAGACGTGGGGGAACGCTGGGTGGAAGGAAATTTGTGGCTCCTCTCAGATTCCAGAACTTTCTGCCACAGAAATGTTAGGAACATGTGTTTTTTTAGCCAAATTTTGAGGTTTGCAAAGGATTCTGGGTAACAGAACCTGGTCCGAGCCACACAAGTCACGCCATCTTGGATTCCCCTAGGTCTCTAGTTTTCAGAAATGCACAGGTTTGGTAGGTTTCCCTAGGTGGCGGCTGAGCTACAGGCCAAAATCTACAGGTAGTCACTTTGCAAAAAACACCTCTGTTTTCCTTCACAAATTTGGATGTGTCCACGTTGCGCTTTGGGGCGTTTCCTGTCGCGGGCGCTAGGCCTACCCACACAAGTGAGGTATTATTTTTATTGGGAGACGTGGGGGAACGCTGGGTGGAAGGAAATTTGTGACTCCTCTCAGATTCCAGAACTTTCTGCCACAGAAATGTTAGGAACATGTGTTTTTTTAGCCAAATTTTGAGGTTTGCAAAGGATTCTGGGTAACAGAACCTGGTCCGAGCCACACAAGTCACGCCATCTTGGATTCCCCTAGGTCTCTAGTTTTCAGAAATGCACAGGTTTGGTAGGTTTCCATAGGTGGCGGCTGAGCTACAGGCCAAAATCTACAGGTAGTCACTTTGCAAAAAACACCTCTGTTTTCCTTCACAAATTTGGATGTGTCCACGTTGCGCTTTGGGGCGTTTCCTGTCGCGGCCGCTAGGCCTACCCACACAAGTGAGGTATCATTTTTATCGGGAGACATGGGGGAACGCTGGGTGGAAGGAAATTTGTGGCTCCTCTCAGATTCCAGAACTTTCTGCCACAGAAATGTTAGGAACATGTGTTTTTTTAGCCAAATGTTTAGGTTTGCAAAGGATTCTGGGTAACAGAACCTGGTCCAAGCCACACAAGTCACCCCACCTTGGATTCCCCTAGGTCTCTAGTTTTCAGAAATGCACAGGTTTGGTAGGTTTCCCTAGGTGGCGGCTGAGCTACAGGCCAAAATCTACAGGTAGTCACTTTGCAAAAAACACCTCTGTTTTCCTTCACAAATTTGGATGTGTCCACGTTGCGCTTTGGGGCGTTACCTGTCGCGGCCGCTAGGCATACCCACACAAGTGAGGTATCATTTTTATCGGGAGACGTGGGGGAACGCTGGGTGGAAGGAAATTTGTGGCTCCTCTCAGATTCCAGAACTTTCTGCCACAGAAATGTTAGGAACATGTGTTTTTTTAGCCAAATTTTGAGGTTTGCAAAGGATTCTGGGTAACAGAACCTGGTCCGAGCCACACAAGTCACCCCACCTTGGATTCCCCTAGGTCTCTAGTTATCAGAAATGCACAGGTTTGGTAGGTTTCCCTAGGTGGCGGCTGAGCTACAGGCCAAAATCTACAGGTAGTCACTTTGCAAAAAACACCTCTGTTTTCCTTCACAAATTTGGATGTGTCCACGTTGCGCTTTGGGGCGTTTCCTGTCGCGGCCGCTAGGCCTACCCACACAAGTGAGGTATCATTTTTATCGGGAGACGTGGGGGAACGCTGGGTGGAAGGAAATTTGTGGCTCCTCTCAGATTCCAGAACTTTCTGCCACAGAAATGTTAGGAACATGTGTTTTTTTAGCCAAATTTTGAGGTTTGCAAAGGATTCTGGGTAACAGAACCTGGTCCGAGCCACACAAGTCACCCCACCTTGGATTCCCCTAGGTCTCTAGTTTTCAGAAATGCACAGGTTTGGTAGGTTTCCCTAGGTGGCGGCTGAGCTACAGGCCAAAATCTACAGGTAGTCACTTTGCAAAAAACACCTCTGTTTTCCTTCATAAATTTGGATGTGTCCACGTTGCGCTTTGGGGCGTTTCCTGTCGCGGCCGCTAGGCCTACCCACACAAGTGAGGTATCATTTTTATCGGGAGACGTGGGGGAACGCTGGGTGGAAGGAAATTTGTGGCTCCTCTCAGATTCCAGAACTTTCTGCCACAGAAATGTTAGGAACATGTGTTTTTTTAGCCAAATTTTGAGGTTTGCAAAGGATTCTGGGTAACAGAACCTGGTCCGAGCCACACAAGTCACCCCACCTTGGAATTCCCTAGGTCTCTAGTTTTCAGAAATGCACAGGTTTGGTAGGTTTCCCTAGGTGGCGGCTGAGCTACAGGCCAAAATCTACAGGTAGGCACTTTGCAAAAAACACCTCTGTTTTCCTTCACAAATTTGTATGTGTCCACGTTGCGCTGTGGGGCGTTTCCTGTCGCGGGCGCTAGGCCTACCCACACAAGTGAGGTATCATTTTTATCGGGAGACGTGGGGGAACGCTGGGTGGAAGGAAATTTGTGGCTCCTCTTAGATTCCAGAACTTTCTGCCACAGAAATGTTAGGAACATGTGTTTTTTTAGCCAAATTTTGAGGTTTGCAAAGGATTCTGGGTAACAGAACCTGGTCCGAGCCACACAAGTCACCCCACCTTGGATTCCCCTAGGTTTCTAGTTTTCAGAAATGCACAGGTTTGGTAGGTTTCCCTAGGTGGCGGCTGAGCTACAGGCCAAAATCTACAGGTAGTCACTTTGCAAAAAACACCTCTGTTTTCCTTCATAAATTTGGATGTGTCCACGTTGCGCTTTGGGGTGTTTCCTGTCGCGGCCGCTAGGCCTACCCACACAAGTGAGGTATCATTTTTATCGGGAGACGTGGGGGAACGCTGGATGGAAGGAAATTTGTGGCTCCTCTCAGATTCCAGAACTTTCTGCTACAGAAATGTTAGGAACATGTGTTTTTTTAGCCACATTTTGAGGTTTGCAAAGGATTCTGGGTAACAGAACCTGGTCCGAGCCACACAAGTCACCCCACCTTGGATTCCCCTAGGTCTCTAGTTTTCAGAAATGCACAGGTTTGGTAGGTTTCCCTAGGTGGCGGCTGAGCTACAGGCCAAAATCTACAGGTAGGCACTTTGCAAAAAACACCTCTGTTTTCCTTCACAAATTTGTATGTGTCCACGTAGCGCTGTGGGGCGTTTCCTGTCGCGGGCGCTAGGCCTACCCACACAAGTGAGGTATCATTTTTATCGGGAGACGTGGGGGAACGCTGGGTGGAAGGAAATTTGTGGCTCCTCTTAGATTCCAGAACTTTCTGCCACAGAAATGTTAGGAACATGTGTTTTTTTTAGCCAAATTTTGAGGTTTGCAAAGGATTCTGGGTAACAGAACCTGGTCCGAGCCACACAAGTCACCCCATCTTGGATTCCCCTAGGTCTCTAGTTTTCAGAAATGCACAGGTTTGGTAGGTTTCTCTACGTGGCGGCTGAGCTACAGGCCAAAATCTACAGGTAGGCACTTTGCAAAAAACACCTCTGTTTTCCGTCACAAATTTGGATGTGTCCACGTTGCGCTTTGGGGCGTTTCCTGTTGCGGGCGCTAGGCCTACCCACACAAGTGAGGTATCATTTTTATCAGGAGACGTGGGGGAACACTGGGTGGAAGGAAATTTGTGGCTCCTCTCAGATTCCAGAACTTTCTGCCACAGAAATGTTAGGAACATGTGTTTTTTTAGCCAAATTTTGAGGTTTGCAAAGGATTCTGGGTAACAGAACCTGGTCCGAGCCACACAAGTCACCCCATCTTGGATTCCCCTAGGTCTCTAGTTTTCAGAAATGCACAGGTTTGGTAGGTTTCCCTAAGTGGCGGCTGAGCTACAGGCCAAAATCTACAGGTAGGCACTTTGCAAAAAACACCTCTGTTTTCCTTCACAAATTTGGATGTGTCCACGTTGCGCTTTGGGGCGTTTCCTGTCGCGGGCGCTAGGCCTACCCACACAAGTGAGGTATCATTTTTATCGGGAGACGTGGGGGAACGCTGGGTGGAAGGAAATTTGTGGCTCCTCTCAGATTCCAGAACTTTCTGCCACAGAAATGTTAGGAACATGTGTTTTTTTAGCCAAATTTTGAGGTTTGCAAAGGATTCTGGGTAACAGAACCTGGTCCGAGCCACACAAGTCACCCCATCTTGGATTCCCCTAGGTCTCTAGTTTTCAGAAATGCACAGGTTTGGTAGGTTTCCCTACGTGGCAGCTGAGCTACAGGCCAAAATCTACAGGTAGGCACTTTGCCAAAAACACCTCTGTTTTCCGTCACAAATTTGGATGTGTCCACGTTGCGCTTTGGGGCGTTTCCTGTCGCGGGCGCTAGGCCTACCCACACAAGTGAGGTATCATTTTTATCGGGAGACGTGGGGGAACGCTGGGTGGAAGGACATTTGTGGCTCCTCTCAGATTCCAGAACTTTCTGACACAGAAATGTTAGGAACATGTGTTTTTTTAGCCAAATTTTGAGGTTTGCAAAGGATTCTGGGTAACAGAACCTGGTCCGAGCCCCACAAGTCACCCCATCTTGGATTCCCCTAGGTCTCTAGTTTTCAGAAATGCACAGGTTTGGTAGGTTTCCCTAGGTGGCGGCTGAGCTACAGGCCAAAATCTACAGGTAGTCACTTTGCAAAAAACACCTCTGTTTTCCTTCACAAATTTGGATGTGTCCACGTTGCGCTTTGGGGCGTTTCCTGTCGCGGGCGCTAGGCCTACCCACACAAGTGAGGTATCATTTTTATCGGGCGACGTGGGGGAACGCTGGGTCGAAGGAAATTTGTGGCTCCTCTCAGATTCCAGAACTTTCTGCCACAGAAATGTTAGGAACATGTGTTTTTTTAGCCAAATTTTGAGGTTTGCAAAGGATTCTGGGTAACAGAACCTGGGCCGAGCCACACAAATCACCCCATCTTGGATTCCCCTAGGTCTCTAGTCTTCAGAAATGCACAGGTTTGGTAGGTTTCCCTAGGTGGCGGCTGAGCTACAGGCCAAAATCTACAGGTAGTCACTTTGCAAAAAACACCTCTGTTTTCCTTCACAAATTTGGATGTGTCCACGTTGCGCTTTGGGGCGTGTCCTGTCGCGGCCGCTAGGCTTACCCACACAAGTGAGGCATCATTTTTATCGGGAGACGTGGGGGAACGCTGGGTGGAAGGAAATTTGTGGCTCCTCTCAGATTCCAGAACTTTCTGCCACAGAAATGTTAGGAACATGTGTTTTTTTAGCCAAATTTTGAAGTTTGCAAAGGATTCTGGGTAACAGAACCTGGTCCGAGCCACAAAAGTCACCCCACCTTAAATTCCCCTAGGTCTCTAGTTTTCAGAAATGCACAGGTTTGGTACGTTTCCCTAGGTGGCGGCTGAGCTACAGGCCAAAATCTACAGGTAGGCACTTTGCAAAAACACCTCTGTTTTCCTTCACAAATTTGGATGTGTCCACGTTGCGCTTTGGGGCGTTTCCTGTCGCGGGCGCTAGGCCTACCCACACAAGTGAGGTATCATTTTTATCGGGAGATGTGGGGGAATGCTGGGTGGAAGGAAATTTGTGGCTCTTCTCAGATTCCAGAACTTTCTGCCACAGAAATGTTAGGAACATGTTTTTTTTTAGCCAAATTTTGAGGTTTGCAAAGGATTCTGGGTAACAGAACCTGGTCCGAGCCACACAAGTCACCCCATCGTGGATTCCCCTAGGTCTCTAGTTTTCAGAAATGCACAGGTTTGGTAGGTTTCCCTAGGTGGCGGCTGAGCTACAAGCCAAAATCTACAGGTAGGCACTTTGCAAAAAACACCTCTGTTTTCCTTCACAAATTTGGATGTGTCCACGTTGCGCTTTGGGGCGTTTCCTGTCGCGGGCGCTAGGCCTACCCACACAAGTGAGGTATCATTTTTATCGGGAGACGTGGGGGAACGCTGGGTGGAAGGAAATTTGTGGCTCCTCTCAGATTCCAGAACTTTCTGCCACAGAAATGTGAGGAACATGTGTTTTTTTAGCCACATTTTGAGATTTGCAAAGGATTCTGGGTAACAGAACCTGGTCCAAGCCACACAAGTCACCCCATCTTGGATTCCCCTAGATCTCTAGTTTTCAGAAATGCACAGGTTTGGTAGGTTTCCCTAGGTGGCGGCTGAGATAGAGGCCAAAATCTACAGGTAGTCACTTTGCTAAAAACAGCTCTGTTTTCTGTGATGTGTCCACGGTGTGTTTTGGGGCATATCCTGTCGTGTGCGCTAGGCCTACCCACACAAGTGAGGTATCATTTTTATCGGGAGACTTGGGGGAACATAGAATAGCAAAACAAGTGTTATTGCCCCTTGTCTTTCTCTACATTTTTCCCTTCCAAATGTAAGACAGTGTGTAAAAAAGACGTCTATTTGAGAAATGCCCTGTAATTCACATGCTAGTATGGGCACCCCGGAATTCAGAGATGTGCAAATAACCACTGCTTCTCAACACCTTATCTTGTGCCCATTTTGGAAATACAAAGGTTTTCTTGATAGCTATTTTTTACTCTTTATATTTCAGCAAATGAATTGCTGTATACCCGGCATAGAATGAAAACCCACTGCAGGGTGCAGGTAATTTATTGGTTCTGGGTACCTAGAGTTCTTGATGAACCTACAAGCTCTATATATCCCCGCAACCAGAAGAGTCCAGCAGACGTAACGGTATATTGCTTTCAAAAATCTGACATTGCAGGTAAAAGTTACAGAGTAAAACGTAGAGAAAAAGTGAAGTTTTTTTCACCTCAATTTCAATATTTTTCTTTTTCAGTTGTTATTTTCTGTAGGAAACCCTTGTAGGATCTACACAAATTACCCCTTGCTGAATTCAGAATTTTGTCTACTTTTCAGAAATGTTGCGGTTTCTGGGATCCAGCGTTGGTTTCATGCCCATTTCTGTCACTGACTGGAAGGAGGCTGAAAGCACAAAAAATCATAAAAATGGGGAATGTCCCAGTAAAATGCCAAAATTGTGTTGAAAAATTGGGTTTTCTGATTCAAGTCTGCCTGTTCCTGAAAGCTGGGAAGCTGGTGATTTTATCACCGCAAATCCTTTGTTGATGCCCTTTTCAGGGGAAAAACCACAAGCCTTCTTCTGCAGCCCATTTTTCAATTTTTTTTGAAAAAAACAAAATTTTCACTGTTTTTTGGCTAATTTCTTGGCCTCCTTCTGGGGAACCCACAAAGTCTGGGTACCTCTAGAATCCCTAGGATGTTGAATAAAAAGGACGCAAATTTGGCGTGGGTAGCTTATGTGAACAAAAAGTTATGAGGGCCTAAGCGCGAACTGCTCCAAATAGCCAAAAAAAGACTCGGCACAGGAGGGGGAAAAGGCCTGGCAGCGAAGGGGTTAATATGCTTTTATATTTATTTGCAGTCAAAAGAAATCACCAACCATCACCATGGTGATGTTTTGTGATTTCTTTTGACTGCAAGTGATTGTTTTGAAATTGTTTGGAGGAAAGGTCCAGTCCTCACGACTGCACCAGCATTAAACAGTGCCCCATAAGGAGGACCGTTTTGTTTTTAATATATTTCAGATTTCATCAAGTGTGATAAATATTGCACCAGTTACTGGCTAACCCATAATGGTGGCCAAAGAGGATGCATTGAGGTACTGAAAAGGCTTCTAGTGTTCAAAAAAGCTTATCATTGGTTTGCTTTTGCTCAGAGGAGGCATGAAGCAAAGAAGTGGAATGGGTCTAGCCTACCAATGGCCATGGACCAATAGCAGTCCTGACACTGCTGGCACAAATCCTTTGACACAAGGAGAATGGTACAACCCTAATTCTAATGGTCTCAGGTGACTCTTCATGAGCTACGTTGCTCTGCTGGATTTTGTGCCACAAGGTGCTTTCTGATTCTGGGCAAAATGTTGGGGAAAAACAAGGAAATGCTTTACTGTGGTGCAATTCTGTTAGTATGATCTTCCTACCTATGTGTTTCCAACCCTATAAGAAAAGCAAAAGGAAGTGTGCATTTACTCAGCCATTGGCTAAATAATACAAAAATGTTGCTATTTCTCCAGCAGCTGGCAAAATAGTACATAATTCCTGCTGTTTAGCTAGCCATAGACCAAATAGTAGAAATTATGTATAATTTGACCAGCGACCAGAAAAATAATGTCAAGCAGATCTTTATGTAGCAAGCTGTGTAGCAAAAAGGGGCCCGGAAAATGGTGGCGTGGTGGCCATCTTGTAATGGGGATACATCATGTGTGAAGCATTTGAAAGTAAATGCATGTACAACTGTAAAATAGTTTGTAAAAAGGTAAGTGCATGAATTAAGCTAAGCTGTTTACAGATGAAAAACATAAAATCAATTTGAATAAAACCATTTATGTTATTTTAATATTCAAATAAGACACACAGAAATCGAACAGAAGCTTCAGGATATGGCACAATGATATTTTGTGCTTCAGTCAGGGAGTGTGTGGCTGTCTGCAATGAATACTGAATGTGGTTTTAAAGTATATTATATAAATGTTTTATTCACTCATGAGACTACATTGTTTTTTTAAATTCATGGTGCTCTTTTTGATGATTTTTGAGGGTTGGGCTCTTTTTTGAGTTTATTATGGATGATTTTGTGCTTGTATTAGGCTTCTGTTTAAGGAGGATTGTGCTTGCTTTCTATTTCAAATCTGTCAACAAAGCAGCAGTCAACATGAGCAGCAAATAGGGTGTGCAGGTAGATAGGTGTAGGTGGTAACTGGGCCCCAGAGGGAGAGACACAGTAGGTAATTGGTGTTTTGGGTGCACAGTGCTTTGGGGCACTTGCAGGAGGTATGTTGAGTGGGATACTGTAATTGGGTTTCTTTGGAATGTGGAAGTGAAAGCAGGGACAGGTAAATAATGCATTTAGGTAATTCACAGGAGGTGTTCACTCTGCTACCAGTGTATAAACATAATCTTCCATACTATTCACCCAGTAGAAGAAAGTTTAGAGCATTGATGCTTATTGGTCCCATGTCATGAGTGGTCCCTACAACCACACTAACATGTTAATCATCTGAACAATGCATCTTGGAAATTGTAGTTTTGATTTTGAATATGTTAAGCAGTGTTTTGAGTGGGCAAAGTCCTGTCTCTGCTGTGCCATCACCTCTGTACTTTTCAGTGCTGTCTCAGCAAAAGCAATCTGGAAGCCAAAAAACATCTGTGTGACAGGTTTGGAGGCAGTACCTGACTAAAGTCACAGTGGAGGGAGGTTGGGGAAGGAAATAGTAGTAGTAGGAGAATGAAAAGTAGATAAGAGCCAAGAGGTGGACCACCAGGAGGGCTAGGAAGACCAGAGCCACGAGGACCAGGTCAAGAAGTTCCAGACCCAGGGAGACCTAATTTACGGGGCCCAGGTTACCAAATCCAAGAGGAACCCAGAACAAATAGACAATGAGGAACAGGATGATGAAAAATAGCACTAGAGGTACCAGGCCAAGAAGGATCAGGATAGCCAGGAATATGTGGTGCAGAGGGATCTGGACCCACGGATAAGGGCCCGAAGCAACAGAAGGACCAGAGTTAGAAGGTACAGAAGGACATGGCCCTTAACGACAAATAGGGCTATGAAAGCCAAAGTGCACTGTCTGGGACCAGAGAGACGAGGACAACCAGGTCCAGGAGAGCAGACCCAAGGGGACCGGTACCAGGGGGCCAATGGAGAGAAGGACCAGAAAAAGGAAGGCAAGACCACAGGCTTCAGATTAAGGAGGACAAAGGTGCAGAAGCAAAAGAACCAGGACCAGGAAGACCACAATCAATAAGAACTAGGTCTAGAGACCCTAGATTAGAATGACCAGGTGGTTATAAAGAATGAGGAAGTGTAGGTCCAGTGCGACCAGGATCAGGAGGTTCAGGTGTTAGACCTGACAGCCTTAAGATGGTCTGCCTCCCAACTTTTTGCCCACCCCTTTTCTGACCTTGTTTTTTCTGGTATTAGAGCTCTGTGCACTTTACCACTGCTAACCAATGCTGAAGTTCTTGTGAGCTCTCCCCTATATATGGTAATTTTGGCTTATCCCCAATTGGCAGATCTAAATTGCTTATAAGTCCTTACTGAAGTGCACTGCATGTACCCAGGGCCTGTAAATTAAAGGCTACCTGCGGGCCTGCAGTACTAATTGTGCCACCCACTTAAGTAGCCCTGTAACCATGTCTCAGACCTAGCATTGTAGGGCCTGTATGTGCAGGTTTACACTGCCATGTCGACCTGATAAAATAACCCTGTGCCAGGCCCAAGATTTCCCTTTTTATACATTTAAGTCACCCCTAAAGTAGGCCCTGGACAACCCTGAGGGCAGGGTGCAATGTGTTTAAAAGGCTGGACATGTACTTTTGCATTTTACATATCCTGGTAATGAAAAACTACCAAAGTCATTTTTCACCACAGCAAGGCCTACCTCTCTCATAAGCTAACATTGGGATTACCATATTACACTTCATAGGGGTAGTCCGCAATCTGGAAGAGATAAGATTTCAAGTTTGGTGTCTATGGAATCACAATTTAAAAACACAATTTATGGTGAAGTTGGACTTTAAAGTTCAACTCTGAAAATGCTAGAAAATGCTACTTTTGAAAAGTTGCCATTTTCTGACTTTAGGGTTTGGTGCCTGTTGCCAGTCTCTGATCGCTTCTCTGGGGTGGGTGACAGCTGGGCTTTGTGTATTCCCTCTACACAGTCGACCACAATGGGAGCTTAGCTGTGACTTGATGGGCCATCCTGGAAGGATGGAAAGGAGGAGATGGGCACAGCATCACTTACATCTAATTAGGCTGTGTCTGTCCCCACACAAAGGGCTGTCTAACCCACCGTAGTGAGTCTGGAGCCCTGGAAGGAAGGGGAGTACCTCTGTGCTCTTCAAAGACCTGTCGCCGAAGTCTCCCCACTTCAAAGGGCCACCTGGGAACAAGTACTGGACCTCTGACATCACCAACAAAGTACACTTCTGGACCTGTGAAGACACTGCCAGAAAGGCGAAGTAAAGTACTGCTGAAGGACTGCCACTCTGCTTGACTTCTATTTTGCTGGACTCCTGCCTTGCTGTGCTGCCCTGCACCTACTGTTCTCTCTTGCCTGAGTGAGAAGGAATGGACCTGCATCACCAGAGTTCCCCCAAGGGCTAGCTGGCTGGCCTCCTGATCTGAAGTATCAGGGACATAAAAGACTTCCAATCACTCTGCTCCTGCACCTGGACTCTGTCATCTGTAAGCCTGCCCCACCAAATAGTGCCATCCCAGTTCCGGACCCCTGGAAGTGGGTCTAAGATGTTTTGCTTCAGCGGAACCAACGCATCTTTTGCTGCGTGAGCAGAACCTACATATCGCCACTGTTATGTGGAACAGAATAGGAGCATCACCGCTACTGTGTGGGTCAGAACTGACACAACAGACTCGCATTGCTGCATCTTTGAACTAGCGCATCACCTTCAGGACCACCACTGCGTGACCCTTTCACCTGTGCCAGCTCCTTGCATCCATCATTGACAGCAGCCTCAACGACGATGCTACAGGTCTGCATCGCAGCCTCAGTGCTCGTTAGAACTGAAGCATCACCTCCGCTGGGCAACGCATCCCTGACACAGGCCTTCACATTGCAAGCCCCGTCGACGGGATAATCGCCGACAGTGTAACAGAACCTTGCACCGCAGCCTCCGCACATCTTGTAATGATGTATCGCATCAGCTGAGAAGCACATCTGAGTTTTTAACCCATGCAACGTTCTGCAACCAGGATTTAAGATACATTGGTTCAGTGGGCCTAACTGGATCTCTGTAGCCAGCCTGTGCTCCATTGTGGTCAGCCTGAAATTTTTACTTTGTTCCAGTCTGACATGACCAGATATTCCCGGTTGGCTTCTTAGTTTTATGCGCTATTTTAGTTTACTCTTTAAAAATTTTGAAACTCAAGTTGTACTTATTGGATTTTTACAATTATGGTCTTGTTTTATATATTACATTCAATCTTTTTTAAAACCTGGGGTGGAATCTTTTTGGGTGGTTGTTTTTACTGTTTTACTATTTGAAGTGTTGCACAAACACTCTATACGATTCTCTAAATTAAGCCTGACTGCTCAGCACCAAGCTACCGGAAGGCGAGCACAGGTTAATTTAGGGTTTGGCTTGGCCCTGACACTGAGTAGGATTGTGGTTGCTGCTTGACCAGGGTTCACACCCCAGTCAACCTCCAACCTACTTTCTAACACCAGGAGTATCACGGGGATCCTAAACCAAGGTGACAAGACCTAGATGAACCAGGGTGACTCACAACATGGGAACTAGGAGGACCAGTGCCAGAAGGATGAGGAAGACCAGACAGTATGATGGGGCAGGAGGACTGAGGACTAGGGAACCAAGGCCAGAGGAAATAGCACTAGAAGGCCCAATGCATAATGGCCAGAGAAAGGGGTACCAGAACTAAGACCAGGATTACAGGGACCAAATTCCTATATATCCGAGGGCCCATCTGCATCAACTGAAAATGCCTCCCTTTCACCTCTAGACACCTCAATAAAGAGGTTTGTCACCAAATACTTCAACATTAGTTCCCTCTCCCCATCAATTGTGGTCAGCAATCAATCAATCAATCTATATTTGTAAAGGGCGGCTAGTCACCCGTGAGGGTCTCAAGGTGCTGAACGGGATGTCCTTTTATACGTTCAAGGGGCAAATCCGAGTTTATAATGTCAAAAATCAACTAAATACCCCAATCACCTGAAATATTTTCATAAGAAAAAGTAGCACTTTCAAAACTATTGTTATGACATTTATTGATATAAAAGAAAATCCATGAAGATGAAGTTTGAAAGAATGGTTTTCAGAAACTCAGATGACTGAAGACAGGAAACAAAATGGTTAATGGCTAACAAAGGGGTCAAACGTATATGACTATCAGCAAAGGGAAGCCCAAAATCATAAGATCATAAGAAGGCTCTGATGAGCAGAAGAGAGGGTGATGAAGGTGCCAGATATATTGTCTCAGATGGCCTAAAGAGAGACTCTGTGAGGCCCCAGATTTTTGCACTGATAGTCCATGTGTGTATGTGAGGAGGGTATGTAGCAAGGGGCAAATTTACTAAGAGATCATGCATCACAAGGCAGCAAGACACCTTGCTGCGCTGAGTTTCATGATGGGGAGAGAGGAGAAATGCACCATATCTACTAAGACATGATGAATTTCTGCTCTCTTACCATGCTGGTGCACTGTGTGCTGTCTAACGCCAACGTAGGCACCCCTGCGACATGGTGCTGGGGTGCCTGCATTACAAGTAGGATAGTTTTGTGTAGGAAGGGGCACTTTCCTGCACAAAAAAAATCATTTGAGGCATTTTCCTCTTTCTATGTGTGATGTAGTTTGCAGCACGCATGGAAAGAGGAAGTAACGAAGAGCTATACAGATATTTCTCCTCGTTATGTCACACTTTGGGAGGTCATCTCATTTTGACACAATCCCAGGTTTACTCATTTTAGTAAATCTGGGTTTGCACCAGGGTCCATAGGTGGCTGTATGGGAATGCCCAAGTTGCGCCCATGGAACCCCTTCTCAACACAGGGTACCGCTAGGCAGCGATTTGCTCTGCCTTGCAGTACTCTGCATTAACTAAGCCACGCAGAGCCACACAAGGTGGCTCTGCATGGATTAGTAAACCTGATTTAAGGACCTGTGTTGCAATAACTCTCCATGCATGACGCAAGTGCAATGCAAGCATTTAGTAAATCTCCCCCTAATTGCGTAGTAGTAAAACTCCTTGTGGGATGATTGTCTTAGTGCATGCACCAGTGGGATGTATTTTACATCACATGATGGAGGGTAGATTCACAGTGGATGTGTAGTGACTGCATCCCTGTGGATAGAGAGTGGAGACCCGGAACTGAAGTGAGGGAGAATGGAGAAAAGGCTACCCAAAAAAACTGTAAGATCATTTTTGCAAATGGCTGCTGACTAGTTTTTCGTGAATGACGACATAGGTTAGATGGTCGAAGTTAGGGGTAGGTCGTAGGCTTCTCTTGTTAAAGGTGTGAACATTTCTAAGCAGGCCTGTCCTTTTACTTGTGCCTGAAGACTACTCAGAAAGGCTGATGACATCCAGGTGCTGAGATCTCATGCTTAATTGTGTCCTTGTTTTGGATACTTCTGCTTGGAGCCAGCACTATTGTTACTTCTATGAGAGCCATCACCTAGCAAAAAGGCTGTGTTTAAGCAACAGCCATAAAATGATATTTAAAGATGAATTAACCCAAATCTCTTCTGAAACCTCCATAGTTAATCCTCATCCCTGTCTGGAAAATGAGTATTAAAGTGGAACTGTGAAATGATCGATTGGTAGGTCACAAGAAGGAACGTAACTAGATGTCTCTGTTTATTCAGTGTCGTATTTCTTGCAATGTTTGTAATAAAGTCAATGAATAAAAATCTCTGTGTTTTAAGTTTCTTTTCTTCTCTGTCTTTGATGCACATATGTCTTTCTCTGATTTACTGGGAAAATTCATTCATACTCCAAAGACATTCAGTTCAAATAATTATAGGCCATACCTTTGCTTGTGGCTTCCTGACAGAATACTTCCTCTGATGGTCCGACAAAGTACGGGCCATCAAAGGAAGGACTTTATACCATCTACCCTATTTAGAGTAAAACCTGGCTTCAAGGGACAGGAAATAAAAGTAATGACCCCCTCCCTCTGGAAGAAAACTCCCAGAATGTGGGACCATTCATTTTTTAGTTGGAGTTTGTTTTTGAATTTTTTTTAAAAAAAAGGTTTGCTAACCCCCTGTTCATGTCTGACTGTACTTTCCTTGAAATGCTTCATGCATAGACAGGAACCTCCATGACAGCAGCTGCAGTCAATGTAGAGAGCTGTCCACAGGGCACACGGACAACTCTAAAGGGCTTATTTACAAGCCCCTTGCGCTACCGGTGTGTCACTCTTTATATTGGAAAAAGTGACGCAACGGCAGCACAAGGGGCTTGTAAATAAGCCCCTAAATTTGGTGGGCGGAGGTCCCTTAGTATGTCGGAGATATTGTGGTCCACCATCCTGACGGAGTTAAATCCATCCTCAAAACTAAATCTGGCCTATAGTTTTTCCTACTTCTGTCATGAGAATGGAAGTAAGCTTCTCAATTTTACTATGTGGGTTACTTCATAAGGGGCCCTATGCAATTGTTTCTATTATAATAAAATCACCCTAAAAATGAGCTGTCTCTATGTTACTGGGATGCAACTTTTCCATTTCTGATTTGTACTTTTACAAATCATTGTTTTCAGGTGTTTAGTTTGATTTGTTTTCATGAATTGAACCAGAATTAATAATTCCAGAAGGCACTGATTTGCTGTGCTGCAGAAAAAAGAGGTGTTCTTTTAACATAGAGCTTTTCGGTAATCCTGTATCTGGCCCTTGTACATTTCCACGGCTCTTTGAGCAAGAGCGAGTATATAACTTTAGAAGAGTAAACAGCTATAACTAGTCTTGCAAATGTTCTAATCATCTTTATTATTAGTCACATTTGCAGGTAAATATATAGGAGTAGGAGCATTTGTGGATCACAAGACAGCTCCATAAAGGGCCTCTCAAGTTGCTATTGCTTGGCCCACAATATAATAGGGTGGCATTCTGTGTTATGTCTGTCAAACAAACTTAGAAACATTCAAACATTTGAGATGCGTATACCTGTGAGTTAGTGCCTGCATCTAAACCAGTTTTAGGACTAGGGACACCATGTTGTAAAATCACAATGGTTGTGACCACAAAAGTACTTATCATTATGTACAAAACCCTTCTTATGAGTTGAATTATTTAGACTAGTAAAATTACTTTTGTGATTGTTTATGAATTGCAAATAGGAGGGGTCATGAAAGGGGTTTCATCCCTCCCCTTTCCAATTTGGAAAGTGATTTATTGATAGTTTATGACTGCAATTGCTGTCGCAAACCATTGATGAGTTAACAAAACAACCCCCACAAGTTGGGGTGATAACTAATTTAAATAAAGGGGGAGGGTACCTCTTAGGACAGGATGTTGCAAGCCTGAGGGTTGGAGGAGTTTTCTAAAAACTGTAGGCCAGACAATGCAGAATCTACACTATTTAGACTGCAACTTGGCAAATAGTGATGATTTGCTGCTGTTTGCACGACTGCCGGCCAATCAGTGCAGCATCTCTACTATTTAGCGAGAGGCTAGGCAAATAGTGAGGTTTTTCTACTATTTGCATGGCTGCAATTTGAACAGAGCGGCATCTCTACTATTGAGTCAGCAGCCAGGTAAATATTCACATTTTCCTGCTATTTGCACAGCTGCCAGACAAACAGTGCATAATCTCTAGTATTTAACCATTGGCTGTGTAAATAGTGAAGATTTTCTGATATTTACATGGCTCCAAGCCTCACAGCACCAAATCACTACTGGTTAGC
Organism: Pleurodeles waltl; assembly: GCF_031143425.1. Taxonomy (NCBI): domain Eukaryota; kingdom Metazoa; phylum Chordata; class Amphibia; order Caudata; family Salamandridae; genus Pleurodeles; species Pleurodeles waltl. The sequence continues at coordinate 179,852,692 of NC_090437.1, forward strand.
TAACGGCCAGGTAAATAGTGAAGTTTTTCTGCCATTTGCACAGCTGCCAAACAACATTTCTACTATTCAGTCAGCAGCCTTGTAAATATTTACATTTTTTTGCTATATGTACAGCTGCCAGCTGGACAGTGCGTAACCTCTACTGTTTAATCAGTGGCCGGGCAAATAGTGAAGTTTTTCTGCTATTTGCGTGACCGCCAGCTGAACAGTTCAGAATCTCTACTGTTTATCAAGTGAATGGGTAAAAAGTGCAGTTTATCTGCCATTTGCATGGCTGCCAGCTTGGCAGTACAACATTTCTTCTATTTAGTCAGCAGCCTTCTAAATATTTACAATTTTCTGCTATTTCTACGGTTGCCAGCCAGCCAGTGCAGAGCCTCTACTGTTTAACCAGTGGCAAGGTAAATAGTGACGTGTTTGTGCTATTTGCATGGCTGCCAGCTGAACAGTTCACAATCTCTACTGTTTAGCAAGTGGCTGGGTCAACAGAGAGGTTTTTCTGTCATTCACATGGCCACATACCAAATAGTGCAGAATCTCTACCATTTAGCCAGTGGATAGGTAAATAATGAAGTTTTTGGCAGTGCTTAATTTGTAAATAAAAATGTGCCGGTGCTCGAAGACCTCCTCTTAAACATGCGGCTGCTGCAGTTAAATTTGTGAGTACAGAATACTGAGGCAGTGTAATCCTGAAGCCATCTCAGGCCTCTTCAATCCATTTACAGCCACTCCTGCCCTTCAGCTCACTCTTGCAGCTTTCTGCTTTCTACCATTGTGACGCTTTTTCGTTTTTCTCTTCCTCCGTCTTTCTCATATGTGTCTTTTGCTCGCAGTAAATGCTTGTGGCAGAAAAATAAGTGTCGGCCCCCAAAAAATAAGTGCCGGTGCTCCGCACCGGAAACAACAAGCACAAATTAAGCACTGGTTTTTGGCTATCTGAACGGCCTCCAGCTAATCAGTGCAGAATCTCCACTACTTAGTCAGCAGCTGAGTAAATAGTGGCGTTTGTTTCCTATTTACACAGCCATCTGCGATATAGTACAGAATCTCTATTATTTAACCAACAACCAGGTAAATAGTGAAGTGTCTCTGCTATTGTCAAGGCTTCTGGCCAAATATAAATAGTTTCTACTGTTTACCCAGCAGTGGATTAAATAGCTGAACAAATTCACCATTTACCCGGCAGCCAGGTAAATATCCGTTACCATTGCAAAAAGGTTACTTAGCGCAGACAAAAAACATGCATGTCTGAAAACAAATCTTTCCCTGCTGACGAAACCCTGTCACGCTGAAGGGAGGTCGAGAGCAAAAGATGTGCCAGTGATAGAGCGTTCCGTCCTAATAAATTACCTGTATTTGGACGCTCTTGGGTCGATGAATCTTTTGACCAAGTGGGGCTCTCTTCATCCGAGAGTAATCAATTTAATCAACTCAATAATCAATAACGAACATAAGCAATGCCCTGATCAACATAACACTTCACAATTAATCCAGAAAACATTTCGGCGAACCATGACCTTCCGGCCATGAATAACCACACCAGTTCATTCAAAGTTAGTGAATTTATTTCCCTATATTAACAAAGCTAGCACGATATAAATGTGTCTCAACACCAAATGATATATGTAAATGAACATTAATAGCTGTCCATAACGGCGAAAAAGATGCAATCTATGCAGCATTTGAATAACAATGCATTCGATGATAGCAACGCAAACCACTAAAACTATAATCTGTAATGGGCTAATTGCATACATTAGTCAGCATAACAAGGTCTCAAATTGCATCGTGCAACAAATGAATCCTCATCTAACCTCAAATTAGCATCTGCATGTGGGATTTCATGCAAAAACAATTTAGCAACATTAATTTGGAAAAACTCCTAACTAGGGCTCTTACCAAAAATCAGCAGTTGGTTACCTAAAAAGAAACACAATGCAATTGTACATTTTCCATTCATATTTACCAAATTCAATCAGCATTCAAGGAAGTCTTCGTCTCACAGGTACCGGATTCATCAGCATGGGGCGGGGGCAAAGGGGCAGGGTGGACGGGGCAATTGCCTCACAGCGGCAAGATAAAAGGACAAAACTACTACTTTATGCAAAGGGGCAAATCGAAGTTAAAGTCTCTAGGGCGAGAATTATTTAAAGTCTCTTTCTCTCGATTAGAGAAAGCATCAAAGTCTCATTCAAAATGGCGTCGAACATCAATTGGCATCGTAGAAGATGGCAAAATGACGAAGTCGGCAAGATGGGCCATAATGGCTGCAATGTCCTGCAAATGGCGGGTAATGGCTAATGGCTGGTAATGGCCGCAATGGGTGCAATGGCTGCTTTCTTCTTGTGCACCAGGTTTAAATAAACAACAGTTCAAATCCAGTAGGGTCTTCCATTGGAGGGTTCATAGGTTGGCTTCAAATTGTCCAATCAAAAACAACAATTTACAAGCTTCTACCTAGGCATACATTATCCTTGGAGTCGGGAACGTAAGTTGCAACATATTTTACCAATTAACTCACTTTCAGAGCTTCCATTGTCTGCACCTGCAGATTGACCTTGGAGCAAAGAAGAAGATGCCAGGCTGGCACGAAACCTTAAAGATAAGCATGTGAACCGATCTCACTGGAAAAGTACAGCTTCAAGCAAGAATACACGTTTTATTAGCACATTAGAAAAACACGAGCATCTAAACCGTGAGACAAGGCAACTAGGCCGAAGCCTCCACTAAAGTTATGCTAAGTTAAAACATTTCAAACAAGCAAATCATGGCACACGTTTACGGTTATATCAAATTAGTACAATTCTAATACATCACGTTATATAAAGCACGCTTATAAATGTTGGCAAACTACTCTGAGGGCACATTTGTCCGCGTACAATCTTTATTAGTTCGGTTAAAGTCACACTTGATTATTGCGGTACTACGTTTATGCGCTAATAAATGTAAAACCTTCGTTTCTGCGTCATCAATCCCTCCTCTGATGACTATTTGTCATCACACAAAACTATTCCCACAAATTTTATTCCATTAAAATTCTGTCAGTTCTCTTTGCCTTTTAGTTCCCCTTGTTCTTGCCTTGTATTCTTCTGCCATTCTTTTCATCATTTTCTCTTCCTTCCTTCTTTTAATTCTTGCCATGATCATTAATATTCCCCTTTTTATTCCCCAAATCCCAAAGATGCAAATTAGTACTATTAGTATTCCCTGTATTATTTTTAGTAATATTCCATTCCAAATGCCACCAAGCCAATTTCCCACTGAAGCAATTCCCTTTCCAACCTTCTCCCAAACTCCTGGCTCTTTCAATTCCTTCTACTGAAGTCCTCTTACTTAGCTCTTTTTCTAATTTTGCATTCATTTGTGCCCTTCTATCATCTGTGCGATCTAAAAAGCTAATTTCTACTGCAGAGAGCGAGCAGGTAAGGTTTTCCCTATGAGCGTGAGCTGTTTCAAATGGTTGCATTGGCTCGAAAAATTCCCTCATTATTTTAGCATCCCAATCTTTAGCAATCTGGCTTAGTTGCGTTATTATAGGAACATATGCAAAGGTAACATCATAATTTGAGTAAAAGTACTGTATGTTAGTTTGACCATAAAATCTAGAAGTTACTAAACTACATGTAATCCCATATGTAAGAGGCATGTGGTGATAAGTCACCCCTTCCGTTACCGATGTCGGTATCTGTGTACACACATAACAATCTTTCGCATCCATAGTCTCAACATACTCTGTTAGTAGGCGATAGAAAACATTATACGAAAGTTCCTTCTTATCATGCAAGTGTCTCTCATCTAATTCTAGTCTTTTCAATGCGGTTAGTTCAGTGACAGTAACAGGAGCAGAAGTAGAAGCATCAATTTTCTCATTCTCACCCTTACCACGCGTTGCAAGCACTATTGCCATTATTATTAGTACACATGCAGTTATCAAGCCTATACACGCATATTTACAATATTTCACTCTACTGTTTTGTGTAGCGTACTTAGTCATGATCTGTATAGAATCAGAGAGCTGGAAGCACCTATAAAGAAACGATTTAGCAATTAGTTACAAAGCTGAACGAGCGCAATGTTCACACAGTTTTCTTCAGGAGCCCAGTCACTTATCGGTTAGCAGCATTTGTCTCAATTCGGCAATAACTCAGTCTTTTATCAGTTAGCAACGTTGTCTCAAATCGGGTTTAAGAGTCATCAGGTTATCAAAGTCTTATCAAGTTAGCAAATGTCTCATCCGGTTTAGCAATGTCTCAGCTGGTTGTATCACGTTAGATTGTAGCAAGCAATGTAATTTATCAGTTTTTCAGTCAATAGTGTCCATAAAACTTTTCTTTTCTATTGGTATCTCTTCTTCTTCGTTCTCGAGGCTAAGAGATACAAATTCGTCGGTCCAATCGTCATTGACTACATATGCCCATTCTGGACCGGAATATCTCCTGTTTGGTATCCTTTTCCTTTTCAATTTTGCATCTCTCTTTGATTCTGCCTCACTGGTACTTTCCTCTTTGGCCAAATCTTTTTCTTCACTTGATGTTGGTACCACGACAGACACTTCCTTTCTTTTCTCTTTCACTCTTGGCCCTTCACCGTCGTTCAACGTTTCTCTAGTTCTTAGTTTTACTGGTGATATACTTGGTCTTCTCTTTGCACTGTGTCCACTTGATGGACCTGCGATCTCTTCTGAAGAAGTTTGAACAGTTTCGTTCTGTTCTGCCTTGTCCCCTCCTTCTGGGGAGTCAATCAGGTTTTCCTTTTCTTTTTCTGTACCGTCTGCTTCTGGGAAAGCCCTCCTCTGATCAGGCTCTCCTGCTTCTCCACCTCTTTCGAGCCCTTTGTCACCGTTACTTTCTTCAGGCTCTTTGTCACTTTCAGCTGCTTCAGGCTCTTTGTTACCTTCAGCTGCTTCGTCGCTGTCTGAGGTTTCTCCTTGGTCTTCCCCAAGTGAATCGGTTGTTTCATCCTCAGAGAATATTTCTCTCTCCTCTATTTCTGCCTGTTCGCTTCTAGTTCTGTTTTGCTCTGTCTCAGCGCTCGGCACTTTGTTATCAGGTACTGGCAGTTTCAGCGCTTCAACTTCCTCATCTGTGGGACACAACACTTTCTTTGTATGACTGGCGTGGATCCAGTTGGGAACTCCCGCACACTTCACAGCGGTAGTGGTCGTCAGGATCACTTGGAAAGGGCCTTTCCAACGGGGTTCCAGACACGACTTCCTCACGTGCTTCTTTATCGCGACCCAGTCACCTGCTTTCAGTGTGTGTCCTGGACCTTGGATCGGTGACAAGGTGGTTGCTTCCACCTGGTGAGAGAAAGAGCGAACCACGTCAGCCAGACCTTTGCAGTAGTCTAACACCATATCATCTGTAATATTCAAAAGCGCGTTTGCGGGAACTGCAGGAAGTCTCATGGCCCTGCCCATGAGAATTTCGTGCGGGGACAATCAAGTCTTTCTGTCAGGGGTGTTTCTCATTGACATTAACACCAAAGGCAATGCGTCAGGCCATTTCAAATTTGTCGATGCACATATTTTCGCCATTCTTGATTTCAGTGTACCATTCATTTGTTCCACCAGTCCTGAGGCTTCAGGGCGATAGCTACAATGCAGTTTTTGCTCAATGTTCAGCGCTGCGCAAAGTAACTTTATCACCTCGTTATTGAAGTGACTTCCCCTATCTGACTCTAAAGAGATCGGGAATCCGAAACGTGGTATCAACTCCTTCAACAATAGTTTTGCAACTGTAAGGCTGTCATTTCTACGTGTGGGGTATGCTTCAATCCAGTGACTAAAAATGCACACAATCACCAACACATACTTCAGACCTCCATGCACAGGCATTTCAATAAAGTCCATCTGCATTCTGCTGAACGGGCCACCCGCCCTGCCAATGTGGCTCACGTTCACAACCGTTCCCTTTCCTGGGTTCATCTGCTGACAAATGACACAACGATGGCAAACTGCTTCTGCAACTTGACGGAATCTGGGGTTAAACCAATCAGTTTTGAACAATCTTATCATGGCATCTCTCCCTAGGTGAGCCTGCCCATGATAGAACCGCGCTAGCTGCGATAAGAGACTATTTGGTAAAACACATTTTCCTTCATTTGAAACCCATAACTCATCTGGTCTTTTTGTACATTGTGACTTAATCCAGGAAACTCTTTCATCCTCCCTGACGCTATTCTGTAATGCTTTTAGCTCATCCATTGTATCCACGACCTTCAAGGCAAATGCTTCAGCTGGTTCGAGCTCTGGCTCACTTATCAAATTCCATTCATCCCTGAGCAATATACAGTTCAAGGCACAAAATCTTGCGACCTGATCCGCATATGCATTTCCCAGGGAAACATAGTCCTGTCCTTTTGTATGAGCACTACACTTTACCACTGCAATTTCAGCTGGCATCTGAATGGCGTGTAACAATTCCCTTATTCTCTCCCCGTTTTTCACTGGGGACCCTGAAGAGGTCAAGAAACCTCTCTGTGACCATAGTTGCCCAAAGTCGTGCACAATTCCAAACCCGTACTGACTGTCAGTGTAAATGGTAACCTTCATCAATGTAGACAGTTGGCATGCTCTTGTAAGGGCTACAAGCTCTGCTACTTGTGCGGAATAGACTCCTTGAAGCCAGGACGCTTCCAAGACACCTGTTACAGTACATACAGCATATCCTGCTTTCAATATTCCCAATGCATCTCTTAAACATGACCCATCAACAAAAACAATTTGGTCATTTTCATCAAGCTTAGTATCCTTAATGTCAGGTCGGGGTTTTGTGCAAAATTCAGTCACCTGAAGGCAGTCGTGCTCGACGTCTTCAGCGTTCTCAATTTCAGCATTTTCACCGGGAAGCAAGGTTGCTGGATTCAACGTAGTGCACCTTTTCAGCTGCACATTCGGTGAGCCCAGAATTATTGTTTCATACCTTGTGAGTCTTGCTCCAGTCATGTGTTGCGTTCGGGAGCGGGTCAAAAGTATCTCAACTGAGTGAGGGACCATGACTGTTAATGGGTGTCCCATCACTATTCCTTCACTCTGAGTGAGGCTGATACCAACTGCTGCTACGGCGCGCAAACACCCTGGCAGTGCTGCTGCGACCGGATCCAAAGTAGCTGAAAAATATGCTACTGGTCTGTTTATGCCACCATGGGCTTGGGTCAAGACAGACAAAGAACATGCATCACGTTCATGACAAAACAATGTGAAAGGCTTTGTGTAATCAGGCATACCTAAAGCTGGAGCCCTGCACATGCATTCTTTCAATTCAATAAAAGCATCCATCTCATCTCCTTTCAGCTCAATTTCATACAAGGCATCCTTCTGGGTCAGTTTCAGTAAAGGCTTTGCTAGAGTTGAGAAGTTGGGAATCCACTGGCGACAGTAGCTCACCATCCCCAAAAACTTCCTCACCTCCCTCCTCGTCTTTGGTGGACTCATTTGAAGTACACTTGTTATTCTTTCCTTCATTATTCTCCGTGACCCTTTCTCTATTTGATGACCCAAGTATTTCACTTTCTTCTGACAGAACTGCAACTTTGAAGGAGACACCTTGTGTCCATTCTTTCCCAAATGGTTCAGTAGAGCAATGGTGTCGGCTGTGCAGCCACTTTCTGTCTTAGATGCAATCAGTAAGTCATCAATGTACTGTACTAGGGTTGACTCGAATGGCAATTCTAACGCTTTCAAGTCTTTCTTTAGAATCTGATTGAAAATTGACGGTGACTCAGAAAACCCTTGAGGAATTCGACACCAACTGTAAACTCTGTCTAAGAATTTGAAACAAAAGAGAAATTGGCTGTCCTCATGAAGAGGCACCGAAAAGAATGCTTGTGACAAGTCGATGACTGAGAACCACTCGGCATCGCAAGGGACTTGAAACATTATCACAGCTGGATTCGGTACTACAGGGCAGCATTTAATTACGATGTCATTTATTTTCCTCAAGTCCTGCACGATTCGGACCTTTCCACTCGGCTTTATTAGCCCCATGATTGGTGAATTACATGGACTGCTTAACACTTCTTTCAGTACTCCCTGTTTTACAAACTCGTCAATGAGTTGGGCGACTTTCATGAGGGTGTCTTGTGCCATGTGGTATTGTGGGGTCTGGGGAAAGGTTACATTGGGTTTTACGGTCACTTTCACTGGTTCCACTCCTTTCACCAATCCCACCTCTTTTCCTGTCATATCCCACACTTCCTTTCCGACTGTTTCCCGTAATTCGGCTGGAATATCTTCTTCAGTTATCATCGGAAAAAGGTTAATCAGAGGATATTCTTCATCGACAGTTTCCATCTCATCCCCTTCTACACTGTCCTCTTCTTCCCCATCACTGCTCGTCTGAATTCTAATTCCATCGTTCGAACACATAATCGAACATCCCAATTTGCACAATAGGTCTCTCCCTAACAGTGCTATCGGGCTTGAGTCACATACCACAAAACTATGTGACCCTTGATAGTTACCAATTCTGACTTGTACTGGATCTGTGATTGGGTTCGTCAGGTGCCTGTTTGCTACTCCCACTACTTGAACTGTTCTCCCTGAGAGTGGCAAATTTGGTACTTCAATGCTCCTAACAGTTGAACGTGTGGCTCCTGTGTCAACCAAGAATGAAACACGATGATCCATAACTCTTCCCTCCACATATGGACCCTTTTGATCAACTTCCAAGGATGCTGCAAGCACACAATTTCCCTCCTCATCTGAACTTTCACTCTCCCATACATTGTTTATTCCATTCTCACTGTGTAATGGGAACTGTTGTACTGTGCCATTTGTATTCATCACCTGACCCGAGACCTGTGGAGGAACCATCACTTGCTGCTGACTCATTGGTGCCAAAGGTATTTGCATTTGCTGATTAGGTACCATGGGAAACTGCTGTTGCATTGGCTGCATTTGCGTCATCTGCATACGGGGCATCTGCATCTGCTGCGGCTGCACGGGCTGTAATCCCTGCAGCTGATTTATGGTCTGGAAATTTGGGTTTGGACCTCTCATTTTCGGTCCCCTCATTGTCTGGAATGCATTGACATCATTGTTTTGCTGACCAACACCTGCACCTTCCTGCACCACCATCGGGCACTCGCGTTTCCAATGCCCGACGATTCCGCACACGTGACACGGCATCACCCTTTTCATTGCCTGCACACCATTCGGAATCGCAACAGTGTTCAAATCCGGACCATTACTCCCAAAGCCTCCTCTGCCTCTGCCTCTCGCCTGTGGCTGAAACACCATATTTCCCTGCGGCTGCGGTATCTGCTGTTGAAACCCTTGCAACCCTTGCAAACCTGTCTGAGCTGCTTTAAGTTGCATCATCATCACTTTCTCTTTCAACCTTTTCTGTTTCACTTCAATTTCGTCGCTACAGTATTTCGCATAATTCAACACCTCATCAATAGGTTTCGACTGCCAACAAATCAAATGCGTCTTTATCATCTGACTTATCTCTGGTCTTAGCCCTTCCACAAATCTAAACACAAAATGAAGCATGTCCTTCGCCTCTATTGTTTCCGTGCCACTGTAGTTCTTGAACGCCTTCAACAACCACTCATAGTAACCATGAATCGACTCTTTAGCCTCTTGGGCAGTTCGATCAATCTTCTGCCAATCCACATTTTTCGCGGCAACCTTCGTCTTCAAATGCTCAATCACCTTATAGTACAAGCTCATTACCATAGGTGATGGTGCACCCGTATCCCTGTCTCTCTCTGGTTCACTTGTCGGCCAACCTACAGCCCTTTTGCAGTCTTCCCACAAATCTGCCGGAACCACAATCTCAAAGAGGGTGTTCAGGTCTTCCCAAAGACATTTTGCAAGCTTCACAAACCTATCAGTCTGTTGATACCATTCAATCGGTTTCTCTCTCAGTTTGGGAAAATCATCCGTAAAAGACTGAATGTCACTTCTGTGCCACGGTACATGTATTAATTTTCCCCCTGCTGTCTCCCTCATTGGTAACATGGTTATTGCATCACTACTCTGTGATCTTTTCTCGTTGTGCTCTGGGACACTGTCTTTCCTCTTTTCCTTTTTCTTTGCCCATCTGCTTTCCCATTTGTCTAAGCACCTCCACACTTGTGCACTCTGCAGCAATTCTCTAAGGTGCGTTTTCATGCCTGCTGACCTCATATGTTCAAAGTCTGTGGTCCTGAAATCCAATCTATAGCTCCTGCTCAAGTGTTTTGTCTTGTCTATCTCAACCCCGTTTTTGTCAGCTATTTCTTGCAACCTTCTATGTACCTTGTTCACTTCTCTCGTAATCCTAGGACATAGATACCTCAGCTCTTCTTCCGAGTAGGACTCTAACCTATTCAAACCCATAGTCCCTTCCACCAATTCTTCTGCTTCCATGTTCAACCTTACCCTATTCAGATAGTCTTCTCCCTTCCCACTGGCTGAGCTTTGTGTGGAATTAAGACTGTTGAACCACTGTGTCAGCTGTTGCGCATTCAACCCCATCAGTGTAGCATTCACATCGACTGCCATTGATGGTTGCGGCAACTTTTCAGTGTTCGATGATAGCGGTATCATCAGTGGGGGACTCGACCTCACCACTGTTGACTGAGCACATATGGGACTAAACTCCATCAAGGACCCAGATCCAGTTGGCTGAGCCGCTATCGGAGTTGTCTCTGGAGTGTTTTCTATGCACCTCCTTTCCGTCCCATTCTGCACCACTGATCCTTGACCGCTCATACCTGAGTTAGGCTGAATGTACAAAGGTACCGGTGGACCTACAGTAATGGGTAGGGATATCGCATCTGGGTTCTGTCCATTCCCCAGGTTCTGAGGCATGTTCATTCCCACACTATGGGTCATCATTGCCGGCATGCCCGTCTGACTCCCCGTCATCTGAGCATGTGCAGTTCCCCCCTGCATCTGCTTTTGAGGCATCAAAAACTGGGTTGATTCAGCTGTGCCAATGTTGGGTTGCGACCATTCTGTACTCCCATTACGGTTGGATCTAGAATCATTCCCGTACTGTTGTCACTGCTGTAGTACCTTGGGACCTGCGGCTGATAATTTTCTGCTGTTTTCAATATAGGCACATCTGGATATATTCTCCTAACCTGCGGTATCTGCGGGGTGAACAGTAAACTCGGGTCCTTAGATCCCGATGGTGTTTCTGAATTCGGAGTTTCATTATTCTGTACCGGTGCCGGAGGGGCAGAACTGGTACTTGGACCTTGTTCACTTTCTACATAAGGTGGTGGACGGTCGTTCAACAATTGCATGATGAACTCCTCATCCTCTGACTCGTCTTCCTCTCTATCTTTGGAACACCTCCTTTTTGTTTTACAGGTAGCTTTCTTGCCTGTCGCCTCTTCTTCCTTAGCAATTGCGGGAAACAATTTTATCCCCTGCAATATATCTGACCTCCACACCTTCTGTGCATTATCCCACCTAGCGTCCGCTAGTGTCTTTTCTGCCTTTCTTATCCTGGTCTCGAACTTCTTTTGCTGTTGCTGTCTAGCCATTAGTTCCCAAATCGCTAGAGCCTCAAACTGTGCTGGCCTTGGAGGTACCTTCATGTCGTACATCGCGAATCTCAAATTCTCTAGGATCCTTATATTGAATGTCCCATGGATTGGGAACGCTACGCTCCCATGTCTCTCTGTCAGCTTGTGCCATTGCTTTAGCCAAAGGCACGGAGCTACCCCCCTTTCCTCCATTACAATGTAAGCTGGTGTACCTTCGGGTGGCGTCTCCTCTCCTACGCTCGCTTTAATGTAAGACTCCCCCTTCATCGCACTCTTTAATGCTTTCAAAAATTTCATTTTCTCGTCTTTTATTTCACAAAATTTGTAATCAATAAGTGACTTTAATTCCCGGAATACTCTTCGCTTGCCTTTCCCCTTCCAATCGAGCCCCACGGACTGCGTCCAATCCGTGCGCGACCCTTCTCTGCAACCAACCTATCCCAGCGCGGCTCCTAGTGACGTCACACTCACACACACTGCGGCTGACAAAGCCTCGCGGCTTGTCCTCCTTCACTCAGCTCCTCTCGTAACAACTTCTGGCATGTATCGCGAGCAACCAAATAATAATAAAACAGATCTGTCGGTTTACTACAGGAAGGGTAACACAATCGCTTCAGGACCTTAGGGATTTTTCACTAGCCTCGGCAGTTATTCCATCTTTCTCGGTCCCCACTTTCGCAAGCAAATTCTGACCCGCAGACTCTGCTCTCAACTTGTCAATGATCTATTCTAGTGCACTTAGAATTTGTCAAAGCCCGAAGTCGAAGTTTTCTTCCACTCCCTTAACACACGTACCGACTCGTTGACCACGCCCGGTCAACCTATTAAACCGACCAGACCACAACATAAACAAGTGTCTCATACACTTTTCAACATACTCCGGAGTCTCTTGACCTCGCAGGGCCCGTCTCAACAACAACAACCACGTGGACCTTTTTCTGCACAAAGCGCCACATGCACATGAAGTTCGACGACTTCCCTACTCTCACACTCGGAGTCGCACCTCCGCTATTCTCTAAAATCCTCGCAACCCTTTCAAACAATCTGCGGCAATAAGCTGTGCAAGCGCAAAATCCTGACTTCACTCATACCATCACTAGTACCGCCAACGCCGATTTCACACCTCCATTCTCTCCATTCGCAAGCTCCGAGATCCCGGGAAAGTCGCGGGGGACTTAGGGCATCATCATTCTCTCAATCTGTTTTACCCAAAAAAATCTAATTCAACACCATATACTTCTCGAGTGGGGTCCCAAAGGGCGAAACCTTCAATTCAACACCATATGCCTCTCGAGTGGGATCCCAAACGGCGAAACCGTTACCTCTCGAATGGGGTCCCAAAGGGCGAAACCGTTACCTCTCGAATGGGGTCCCAAAGGGCGAAACCGTTACCTCTTGAATGGGGTCCCAAAGGGCGAAACCGTCCTCTGCTACCATCTACTGATAGAGCGTTCCGTCCTAATAAATTACCTGTATTTGGACGCTCTTGGGTCGATGAATCTTTTGACCAAGTGGGGCTCTCTTCATCCGAGAGTAATCAATTTAATCAAATCAATAACGAACATAAGCAATGCCCTGATCAACATAACACTTCACAATTAATCCAGAAAACATTTCGGCGAACCATGACCTTCCGGCCATGAATAACCACACCAGTTCATTCAAAGTTAGTGAATTTATTTCCCTATATTAACAAAGCTAGCACGATATAAATGTGTCTCAACACCAAATGATATATGTAAATGAACATTAATAGCTGTCCATAACGGCGAAAAAGATGCAATCTATGCAGCACTTGAATAACAATGCATTCGATGATAGCAACGCAAACCACTAAAACTATAATCTGTAATGGGCTAATTGCATACATTAGTCAGCATAACAAGGTCTCTAATTGCATCTTGAAACAAATGAATCCTCATCTAACCTCAAATTAGCATCTGCATGTGGGATTTCATGCAAAAACTATTTAGCAACATTAATTTGGAAAAGCTCCTAACTAGGGCTCTTACCAAAAATCAGCAGTTGGTTACCTAAAAAGAAACACAATGCAATTGTACATTTTCCTTTCATATTTACCAAATTCAATCAGCATTCAAGGAAGTCTTCGTCTCACAGGTACCGGATTCATCAGCATGGGGCGGGGGCAAAGGGGCAGGGTGGACGGGGCAATTGCCTCACAGCGGCAAGATAAAAGGACAAAACTACTACTTTATGCAAAGGGGCAAATCGAAGTTAAAGTCTCTAGGGCGAGAATTATTTAAAGTCTCTTTCTCTCGATTAGAGAAAGCATCAAAGTCTCATTCAAAATGGCGTTGAACATCAATTGGCATCGTAGAAGATGGCAAAATGACGAAGTCGGCAAGATGGGCCATAATGGCTGCAATGTCCTGCAAATGGCGGGTAATGGCTAATGGCTGGTAATGGCTGGTAATGGCCGCAATTGGTGCAATGGCTGCTTTCTTCTTGTGCACCAGGTTTAAATAAACAACAGTTCAAATCCAGTAGGGTCTTCCATTGGAGGGTTCATAGGTTGGCTTCAAATTGTCCAATCAAAAACAACAATTTACAAGCTTCTACCTAGGCATACATTATCCTTGGAGTCGGGAACGTAAGTTGCAACATATTTTACCAATTAACTCACTTTCAGAGCTTCCATTGTCTGCACCTGCAGATTGACCTTGGAGCAAAGAAGAAGATGCCAGGCTGGCACGAAACCTTAAAGATAAGCATGTGAACCGATCTCACTGGAAAAGTACAGCTTCAAGCAAGAATACATGTTTTATTAGCACATTAGAAAAACACGAGCATCTAAACCGTGAGACAAGGCAACTAGGCCGAAGCCTCCACTAAAGTTATGCTAAGTTAAAACATTTCAAACAAGCAAATCATGGCACATGTTTACGGTTATATCAAATTAGTACAATTCTAATACATCACGTTATATAAAGCACGCTTATAAATGTTGGCAAACTACTCTGAGGGCACATTTGTCCCCGTACAATCTTTATTAGTTCGGTTAAAGTCACACTTGATTATTGCGGTACTACGTTTATGCGCTAATAAATGTAAAACCTTCGTTTCTGCGTCATCACCAGCAAATGCACCAACATATTCGCACATGTTCAACATTCATGAACTCATTCATAAACGATTTGACTACCATCCCCATGCAAGTCTTGGCTTTTGTTTTTTGCAGAAGTACCTACCTGTCTCTTAAAATGCTCCACAGCTCTCCTCCAAGGCAGGCCTCCAGCAGCATGTACACATATTTGTTATCTTTAAAGGTGCGATATAATCTGAGAAAAAAACGAAAAATAATTATTTAATTTTTATTCTGGTTAATTTATACAGTTTGCCAGAAACTTTGCAATATAATACTAATTATCCAGAAATGATCAAAGCAAATTGTACATTATTTCCGTTTCATATCCACCTCATTATTGCCCACTCCAAGTATAATTTTATCACACTGATTAAAACATTTCTAACTGCTCAGCAACTCAGGATTCCAAACACAATAATAAAAACGAGATTTTCTTCGATTTCAAATTATCGAGGTATTTTTCCACATATTGTTCCAGGGAGCTAGCAAAGGGCAGTGTACTGTCATGTGCGCCAAGGTTTAGAAAGTCCAGCTGCCATCCAAAATCTTTCCTGTCACAGAATACCATGATAGCTCTTATGAAGAAAGGTGCTTTTGTACAAACTCAATTTCAGTTTGGGCAAAGGTTCTGAAAGGCCATAGCAGTGAAGCCTCTCAAACATGTCTGGAACCTTCCTATTTTTTGCACATATAAACTACAACATGGAATGCTGGGACCTACATTGGAGACAATGGAGTGGTAGAGGGCCAATAACGAATGGCATTGACCTTCCGCTCCAACATTCCAATGTGTGTCTTTTGGTTTCTCGCTGTTTACTTTAGAACATTCTGCCCTCAATGGAGAAATGCTCCAAAAACTTTGCAGCTTCTATGCCTCAACTAAAGAAGTCGTCAACGTCTTGCCTGAAGCCCCAGCTTATCCCTAAGAAAAGGACACTCAGTAACTGGCATAGTCTTCAACAGTGGGCTATAATTCTGTAGAGGGCCCTCAATAGAAGTTGACACAGCTTTTCAGTCACATGTTTACACCATTAGGTCTCCATATTGATAAAACACCTTTATTAAATAAGCGCTTGTGTCATCTAAATCTAATAATTGTTCAAAGGAATGATATTGCAAAACGAATGCCAGCTGTGCCTCTCCAAATAATTGTCTAATGGAATGGTATTGCAAAAATGATGCCGACTGTGTCTCTCCATGCTCCCTGTTGTTCCAAACATAACTTGCCAATGAATGCCAAGATGACTCAGTGAGCAGAGATTTGTTAAACCGCAATAAAAACTCAGAGGGCATTAATATTAAAGGCATGAGGTCAAGCTCGCTATGGACTGAGCACATCTGTGTGCCTCAGGTTGATCAAGTAATAACCTCCACATTTCCCCTATTCATTATTTTATAATCAGGAACTTTCCAATGTTCAAAACCAAAATATTAAGGAGCTGCGGAGGTGGGGGAGGCTGGGAATCCAGGTTTGAGTCTCAACCTCCACTCACAATCCTGTGATTCTGGGCGAATCATTCAACATCCGTCCTTCTAATAAAATGGAGACCTCTGGCTATCATGTAAAGCACTCTGATTCCACTGGGCAAAGTTCGGCTCTGGAACGTGGCCACAGGAGGGGTGTAACAGAGGGCACTGCAGCCACTGTGATGCAGGGGGACTCCCAACCATTCCGGGGGCCCTCAAAGCTTCAGACGGCTCCCATTAGGCCATGGCCAATACATTTCTGTAAGATATGTGAGGCTAAGAGTCCCTCTTCACATTCTGCAGGGTGACCCCATCATTTTGCATTACACCACTGGATTACAGGCCCTCAACAATGGACATTGAAACCAAAATCAGCAAACTCTTCAATTTGTGACGTTCTGTGACTTTCTCTACTTTATCCAACTTCGCTTGCAAGAGAAATCATTTTTAAAGCTGGCTGACTTTCTCAGCTTTATCTGAGTTGCAAGAGAATTTGCATTTTTTTCAGATTTTTTCTCTCGAACGGCTACTTTCTGAATATGATGTCTTGTGGCACTTTTTTCACTGTAACATCCGTGAAGCCCACAAATATTGCCAAATGTTGAAACATAAAAAATGAAAAAGCAGCAAGACAAACAGCTTTGCAGTTTAGCATAACCCGAACAGTGAGTGCACCACAGCAAATGGGTTCCTCCCTGAAGGTTACAAATGTTCAAATCATTCTCCTACCAAAAAAGAGATTTCAACACTGTGATTCTTGTGCTAATTAACAAGATGAATAAACTGGCCCAACGTTACTTGCTACCATTTTAAATGTATGCTGAGTCCAAATTTCCTGTCCCTTTATAGAAAACCAGGCAAGTTCCCTGTTTTCCTTTTTATGGTCTGGCTTGAAAGCGCAGCTGTCACCAGGCAATTATGTGAGAATCACTAGGAGAGGGGATTTGGCTCCCCCACATGTTGGAGCCAGTAGTACATGTTTAGATTGGCAGAATTTTGTGCGCTTCAACAAAAAAGTACTTGCTGCCTCAGAGCAGTGATTATCTCGGTGCCTGAGCTTGAACCTTCAGGGACACACACACTACTTTCTAATGCTATTAATTTATGTCAGATAACTAAATAATTTATTGTTTTTTCCTTTGGCAGAAGTACAGCTGTTAGGATGCCCATGATTAACCTCCATGGAGTTTTAAGTCTGGCTTGAGAGTGCAACTGTCACCTGGCCTTTTAACCTACATCGATATAATTCTACAGTTCTTTGCAACCACACAAAAATGTATCCATTCTTATGCTGTGTGCTTCACATTACCGTAAAACATTCCCTTAAAGCCAGACCTATTATAATTACTTGTTTAACTGTATAGGACATTTAAAATTGAAAAATAGTCAGCAACGTATTGTTCATTTGGATCCAGAAAACATCATGCTCAAAAAATTCCCTAGCTCAAATCATGTTTGTGTTGGGTGAAATTTATGTTTCTGATATGCAAGCGTAATCACATTCGATTCACATAACTTTTCTCCACAGGTGTGATTTTTCATGTAATGTTCACCCCCAGGAGACCAGTTTGAGCAAAAGATTTCTTGGTGGAATAGTGAAACTGATGTGTGCTGCGATCGAAAGACATTTTCTAAAAACAGTCTCCGATTGGCATATTCCATTACTTTTCTACAAGAGATATATCCTTGAGCATAATTTTCACGAGGCAATCATTGAAAAGCATTTGGCATATGTTGTCTGTAAATATACTCTCAGCTACTAGATATGTATTCAATATTATAGGTACTTAAACTTGTTATACCTATTATTCATTCTGCCAATTCTCTCTGTGTGTATCAAAGAATTCATTGGTGTCACTCCAATGAGGCTCTAGAGGGAGAGAAAGATTCTACTGACTGGGCAGCGTTAATTGGCCGAGAACAGTCGTGGGTCTTTCTATATGGAACAAATATTTTTTTTAACTATGTACAACAAATTTTGTGTTTGTCCTGGAGGGTTGCGTACACCATTTATTGCCAAATGCAACATTGGATTACCCAAAAATTGAAAAAAGTTCCAAATACAGATCCAAACAGTTGCCATTATTTAAACAGGAATCTAAATTTGTAGTGTTTCTTCACTAATATTTGTCAGTGAAAAACTTGAAGCCTAAGGTCTGTCGTAATAATTTGTGAAATGGCTGCTACAACTTTGGCTGCATCAATCTAAGGATATATGTGCAATACCCTAGTAGCCTTCACTTGTTTACAAATTATTAATGTGATCGCCAGGCTGTACCTTCTGGACTGTGGATTCAGTGGTGGCTGCATTATGACACGCTAACGCACATTATGTAGGCGCATTCACATGATCAACTCATCACCTCTTACTATTCAAATGTGCGTGTTGGCCATATTGATTAAGGCGACTACTTTGGTTTATGTATGTCACATCAATGATTTCATTAAAAGCTAAATTTAGACATCTGCTGACAACACCAGAAAAAAGGACCATTAAGAACAATCACAAGGTTTGCAATTAACATAATATACAGTTTCGGAAACAACTGCATTGCAAGCGACTTGTGTGTTATTTCAAACCAATTATTAGTTGACAGAGAAGTCTTTGCAAGACTTTTTCTCAAGATAATATGGCCAATGCAAATAATATTATTCAACCGCCACCTTTTCTACGACATCCTGGGAGGCCACCAATGCTTTGGAAAAATGGCTTAGGCTATATGAAAATTGCATACTTGTAATCAACGCAACAGAGTTTGATGCTGTCAGGCATACTGCCTTGTTCAATAACGTATGTGATGCTGGACAACACATGCATGACAATTGGCTGGAGATGGAGTTTCTATCAAAAGTGTTTAGAACTTAGGTTTAATATACTGAAGCCACAGCCAGTATGACTAAACAGTATTCGGATGAACCATCTGTTTTGCTTGCAAGACACAACTTTTTCAAAGCAAAACAGAAAAGCAAGGAGAAAATTGAAGAATTTCTTTCTGAATTAGGAATTTCAGCAGCTAATTGTAAATTTAGAAACAAGAATTCGAGAATGCTTACTATGTTGCAGAAATCTTTTATTAAATTAAGTCTTGGATGTCACTAAAAGTATAGAACTCTCAATAATTTCAACTAAGGTGTTTACTGATAATCCAGAAGGGAAGGCACATCTGTCCAGGGTGAGTGAAGGTGCTGATTTGGATGTATGTGTTGTGTCTTGCAGAGACAAGTTCACCAAAAAGTGTTGCAATAAGAGTAAATGGCAGTTGATATAGATGTGTCTCAAAATTGGACATGGGTAACAGCATGTTATGTCCAGATGCAACAATAGATGCAAAAAATGGGACATTTTCAAGCAATAGTTAGAAGTTCAAGATTTAACAGGAATGGGAACGAAATTGAAACTACCGAGAGAGAAGTAAGAGAAGATTTACCAAATGTAGTATTAACAGATAATGTAGGAATGGGACATTCAGTACAAAAACTTGTCAAAGTACCAATTTGTGAAGTGGAAATAGGTAATGTAAAATCAGTATAATGGAAGAATCTGGTTCTCCCATAACAATTATTTTTAATGTAACTTTTAAGAAATTTGGGGTTAAAAGAAACCTAAAAGCACAAAGCACAGGTTCAGGTCTCATATCGCCAGTCATTGCTGCCAGTCGATGTAGCATGAAGACTCAGGTTCACTAGAGCTTCTCTTTGGTGCTCAATAGGCCCGTTTGTGGTCACAAAGTGCACCAAAACTTCAAGATTTCACCTTTTCTTGAAGAGGAGTATACTCTGATGCCAGCCAACCTTCCAGCACCTGATGAAGCACCTCTTGAGGATTAGGCATTCACTCTAGCAGAGGCCAGCAGAGCTCAGACAGGTCCAGTTGCAGGTCTAGGCAGATCCAATTGAAGCAGGTCAGCTGGGCAATTACAAGGAGGCCTCTGGAGCTTGTTGTGTCCCTGTAGCTCAGAAAAGGTCGTCAGCCTGCTGCCCCATAGAGTCACTCAGGTTAACCTGGGATGAATAGAGCAGGTCCTGTCTTCTTGCACAAGCAGCATGACAGCAGCAGGGCAGCCCTATGGAGAGGAAAGCAAGCCTCAAGCAGCAGGGCAGTCCTCTGATAGCAGCAGAGCAATCCTTTAAAGAACAAGGCATGCCTCAAGCAGCAGGGCAGGCCACTGGGTAACAAGGCAGTGCTTGTTCTGTAGTCCACGGGTCCAGGAGTGTAATAAGGAGCTGGTCTGATGGTACAATATTTCTAAGTGGTGCCATCATTGGAAGTGGAAGAAACCTCTAGGCTATCGCCTATCTGGTTCCTTGCTTCCCCGCCCAGGTTCCAAGTGGTCTAGGGTGACAAAAGGCTGATATCAAGTTCATTTGTGAGTGTAATATAGGCATCCCCTTGAAATGTAAGTGGGGCAGGGAACAGTTCCACCCCCCACATCCTAAGAGGATGCCAACTGCTAGTCCCTCTTGTTTCACTGTTTAGGAAGAATATACAAAGGACAACTGTCAACTATTCACAGTCCTGTGACACTGAATACAAGCTGCAGGCACTAAACAGTTAGGATTAGAAAATGCCAACTTTCTAAAAGTGGCATTATCAATATTGTGACTTAAAATCCTACTTTACCTTTGAAAATAATTTTAAATTTCAATTCGTTAGAGACCAAACATGATTTTTCTACCTGTTCCCAATCAAATGTTAGCACTTAAATGTCATAGGGTAACCCACTATTATCCTAACGAAGAGGTAGGTCCGACACTAATGAAAAACAAATTTGGGAGTTTTTCACAACCAGGACATGTAAAACTTAAAAACACATGGTAAAAAAGTTTATTTTGTCAGGTCGAATTGGCAGTTTAAAACTGCACACAGGCCATAACAGCAGGCCGAGAAATATCTTAAAAGGCTATAAAGAGGGTGGCACAGTAAGTGCTGGAAGCCCACCAGCAGCATTAAGTTGCAGGTCATGGGTACATGTAGTACCACTTTACTAGTGAGTTAAAATTAAATTAAATGTGCCTATTTACCAAATTTTTCCATGTTTAAATGAGAGATCACAAGCACTTTAGCACTGTTAGCAGTCGTAAAGTGCACAGTCCTAATGCCAACAAAAACAAATTTCAGCCAAGAGGAGGGGTGAAGGCAAAACATGTGGGAGAAAACTAGACCAAAGGGTGTAAGGTCTAACAAAGTCTATGGGGGTGATTCCAACTCTGGCGGGCGGCGAAGGCCGCCCGCCAGAGTTCCCCCGACAGAACACCGCTCCGCGGTCCTAAGACCGCTGCAGTGATTCTGTGTTTCCCGCTGGGCTGGCGGGCGACCGCCAGAAGGCCGCCCGCCAGCCCAGCGGGAAACCCCTTCCCACGAGGAAGCCGGCTACGAATGGAGCCGGCGGAGTGGGAAGGTGCGACGGGTGCAGTTGCACCCATCGCAAATTTCAGTGTCTGCTAGGCAGACACTGAAATTCTTTGTGGGGCCCTCTTACGGGGGCCCCTGCAGTGCCCATGCCATTGGCATGGGCACTGCAGGGGCCCCCTGGGGCGCCACGACACCCCATACCGCCATCCTGTTCCTGGCAGGCGAACCGCCAGGAACAGGATGGCGGTATGGAGTGTCGGAATCCCCATGGCGGCGCAGCGAGCTGCGCCGCCATGGAGGATTCCATAGGGCAGCGGAAAACCGGCGGGACACCGCCGGTTTTCCTGTTCTGACCGCGGCTAAACCGCCGCGGTCAGAATGCCCTGCGGGGCACCGCCAGCCTGTTGGCGGTGCTCCCGCCGACCCCGGCCCGTCGGAATGACCCCCTATATATTTTTCCACCATTGATCTACGTTGTGTTCAGCAGATCACTAGATCCTGCTAGAAAAAGTATGTCAAAGCTCAAAAACATCTGTGACACCTTCTGGTGCATACATGTACTTGCGGAGAGTGATATTCAAACATTTCAAGATGCTATTTTGGTTTATGCAGAGAGTGCTGAACACCAAAACAGAAGTCTGGAGGTGATTTTGTCAACTCTAAAAACATAATTTGACAATAGATAAACATAGGTATATTTTTTAACAAACTAGGTCATACCAGAAGATGGCATAAAACCATTGCTCAATAATGTAATAAAGGCTGAACCATGCTAAAAGATAAAGATGTGCTTCTCTTCTTTAGGGCTGAGTGAAAATTATGCCAGTTTTATTTAAGGCTACGGATTTGTGGTTCAGCCTTTGAGAAACTTGTTAAATAAGGGTACAAAGTATAACTAGATGAGTGAAATAGATGAAGCACTTAAGAAGATTAAGTTTCTCATCATGGAAGAACCTGCTATAAGAACCTTTCATTCAAGGACTTAACTTCATCATTACTGTTGATGCAAGTGCATTTGTCCTTAGTGTGGCATGAACAGCTGCTCAAATAAAGCCTCATCTAGGTTGGTGAGGTTAATGTCAAGCCTACAGGAGTTTAACTTTGGTATAAATTTCCTGCCGGGGGAAACATTTAGCCTCTCACATATGCCAATTGAAATGGAACTTGGGCCCATATTTATACTTTTTTAGCACCGCATTTGCACCGCTTTTTGACGCAAAAGCGGTGCAAACTTACAAAACACAATTGTATTTTGTAAGTTTGCCCCGCTTTTGCGTCAAAAAGTGGCACAAACGCAGCGCTAAAAAAGTATAAATATGGGCCTTGGTTTTAATGATCTTCAGGATGAAGATAAATGTGTTATTGCATGCATGAGATTCATTGTTGTCTCAATACTTGCGGACACCAAAACCACATCGGTTGATCTGAAATCCCTGAACACAGATCTTGGCTCTCCGCATAAACTGCTTCATGAAATAGATGACCGGGTTGAACTGTGGATAAGCGCCTGGCAATCCTAGAAACTAATCCGGATGTAGAGAGTGAGGTGTGGCACATATACAGGACGCTAAGGGAAGTTAAAGATCGCAGCCTCAGAATAATGTCCTCTTTTTAGGTACTGGGGGATGCAGAAGCAAAGGACATAGAGGGATTTCTTTCTGTTTTCATTCCAGGGTTTACGGGGATGACTTTTGTGCCTCCACTGGAGTTTCAAAGGGCATACTGGATCTGTGATAGAGGATCTCCTGGTCAGAATACTGCAGACTGATTATAATTTGTTCCCTACGTCACAGCAAGCTGATCACATAATTTTTGAGGGCAAGAGAAATAATGGCTCTTTTTATTTTTGTAGTACCAAAGTTTATGTGCTGCTAATTTCTCACGATTCTGATACTGAAGAAGTTCTTGGCGTTTTAGCCAACTATGAGGAAACTTGGTATGCGCTGTGGCCTTTAGGAACTGGCCACTACGCTCCTTACCAATGTTGGCAAGGAGAAAGAATTTGAGGATCCAGATGATCTTGATAATTTTTTGTCCTCTTTGCCTGGATCGGACATGTGCTGGAGGTGTTGCGACCTGACCCTGACAGTGCACCGCAGTTAGGTTTGAGCCATGTGCCTGCCCAGCTGGAAGGTCTGAGTGAAGAGGTACTGGAATGTCAGATACTAGATTCTGTGCTGAAAAGCTGGGAGAGGAGGTCCCCTAGAGAAAAATGTGAAGCTGCTGCAAGGATCTGTGACAAGTCTCACTCTCCATTAAACTTTGACTGTATCTGACCTTTAGATTAAATGTTGAACTTGTGGTTACCAACTTAGAGATTCTGTTCCATGGTCTGTATGATACTATATGTGCTTTGGATGCATGGACACCCTTTTTGTGATTTGTAGGGGGAGCTACTTGTGTGAGTATATGACCTTTTCAAAGTTGTAAGATTTGACGGTGTATATTCTTGTCTTGTTTGTCTTACCCATTTGTCGAAGATGACTGTTAGATATGTCCATGAACAGTGCAAAAGTAGGGAGATCTGGGTAGAGCTTAGGAGTCCGGAGTGGGCCTGTTATATATTAAGAAATGTGTTTCTGGCTGGGGGTGTTTGGGGTGGCAATGATTTGGGAGGTTCACTCACCTGTTTTGAGTAACTTATATTCATTACTAACTGGGCCTTGCTATACTCCTTTTTAAGACTATTATATTCTTGCCCTTATTATAAAAATCTTTCTTTATATCTGGTGCTTTACACCTCTATAGTTTTTGCACATCTACTGTTTTAGATCCAATGGCATAGAATTTAACATGGTCCATATGTGTCATTGCTGTATTCTCTCCAAACGTAATACTAGCTCACCACCTTCACACTGTGACTCGTTTTATTCTGTCCTTGATTTATGTGATTGCCATCACAACTCAAAAGATTGTGTATACTATCCCTTAATGTTAATAGCCTCACACACTACATTCAGAGGAAGAAGGTACTGTCTTACATTGCCTCAAAACTCCCAGAGAGCACCTCATAGCAGGAGACGCATATTTTAGCCCTGGAAAAGAGCAAATTAAAGAGAGATTGGTTGGCTTCTATTGTCAATAGTAGTTTATTATCCACTGCCCTTTCTGACGCTTGGTGTTGGAAATGGCCTTCTCTACAGGGTCACCCCCAAACTTTTTGCCTTCCTCCTACTACCTTTTTATGGATTTTTACTCGGTTGGCATTAGGACTCACTGCAATTTACCACTGTACCCAGTGCTAACGTGTTTGTGCTCTCTTCCTTAAACATGGTTTGATTGGCATATACCTGATTGGCATATTAATTTATATGTAGGTCAAAAGGAAGAGTGGCATACCATATACCCGGGGCCTGTAAAATAAATGCTACCAGTGACCTTCAGCACTTATTGTGCCACCTACTTGAGAAGTGCCTTAAAACTTGTCCAGGCCTGCCATTGCAGCCTGAAGGCAGTGTCACATTGCCACTTCGACTTGGCGTTTAAAACTTGTTGCCAAGCATTAGCCCTCCTTTTATTACAAATAAGTCAACCTAAGGTATGCCCTAGGTAGCCCGTAGGACAGGGTGCTGAGTAATTAAAAAGTAGGGCATGTGCTTTTACGTTTTACATGTCCTAGTAGTAAAACACTCCTAAATTCATTTTTCACCACTCTGAGGCATACCCCTCTCAAAGGATAACATTGGGGATTCCTTATTACATTAAAAAAAGCTGTAATTCCTAAAACAAAGAAGATAGCTATGTCATATTTGGCACTCATGGACTTGTAATGATAAACCTGTTTTAATGGTAAATTAGAATTTTATGACAAGACCGGAGGTTCCTATTATGCGTTTCTTTTCTCGCTTTAATAAACACAGCAGCAGTCAAGAAGAAACTACAAATCCCATAAGGCTAACACAGACAGCCAATGGGATTAAAAACGTAATACAGAATATCTTAACCAATGGAAATACCCCCATGCCATTGTGATGTCACTTGACTGCAAGCAGCCCTCTTTTCTTGCTGCTGCAGTCAAGATAAGTTTACCAGTTCTTTCCTCTCATGTCGTTCTTTTGTAATTTAAACCTTTTGTTTAAGAATTTTATATAATTTTTGGTTCTTTCATATCATGTTGTCGGCAAGTTGCCGCATATGCTATATTTAGAGCTTTCGCTTTCCTCGCACTCGCGTTCATTTTCTGGCTTCAGGTAGCAACGGTCCGGTTGCTCCTGAGCCGAAAGCTAAACAGTTCAGTGCGCGCCGCGCGGCGTCTTCCGCGTGTCTCCCTCGCGTCAGGAAATAACCGTTATTCGGTTTTTCCTGATGCGAGGAGTTCTTCCCAAATAGGCGCGCTTTACACACCTTCTGGCCACATTTCTCCTCGTCGACTGGCTGTTCTGAATGACGCTTGCCAGCAGCTGTCTCCTTTTCAGCCAGCAACTCGTTCCTTTACCCCGCCCAGGGGGAGGAGGAGTTTCCTGCTTCACTTTTGGTGTTCCCCACATTTAAGCCCCGGTTGCCTGGTTGTTTATCCTTCAAAGATATTTATCATTCCTTTCAGTTTTTTCTTTTCTTGGGAATTTCTTTCCTTTATTTAAATTTTACTTTAACATGGAACCTAATACCTCTTCAATGGAACAGGGTGTTCCCAGTGATTTAGAAGATATTAGACATGAACGCCGGAATTTTATTAAGAGTTCTGTTCATCAGGCAATGGAGTCCTCAATGCAAAAACTGTCCAAAAATTTGGAATCTAATTTTTCTAATTTATTATCTAAATCTTCGGCCCAAACTGCGGGGGAATGCAGTCAACGCCTGCCAGAAAACTCCACGGTTTTGGCACAAAAGGAGAGTAAGTTTTTCTCACAAATGTCAGAGGACGCGGCTCCTCATAAGGCTCCTGACAAGGAGTATAACAATATGGCTCCTAGACCCACTCTGAAACGAAAATCTAAACAACGGAATGTATCTCTTCCTATTCCCACGGCCTCCATCTAGATTCTGATGAGGACATTCCAGATGCTGATTCAGACTATTATGTCTCTGACAAAGACGATAATGATTCATTTTCTGCTCTTCCTCCAAAGAAACCTAAAGTTCCCTCTGTTTCCCCTCCTCTTTTCAATGCAGAAGGTTTTCCCATGTTCGATCCCTCCCACATATTCCATCCCAATTCGACGGAATGGTTCCCAGCTGACCATGTGGGTCGTTATGTGGCTCAGAAATTATTCTCACCCCTAGACAAACAAACTAGAGCCAAGTTGAAGTCGGAATGCCCACGTTCAGTGCTTCCTCATAAGGCTACTACTACTCCATCCATTGACCAGCAGATGTTAACCTTTTTTACCAAACAGAGCAAGGACCCTCGTACAGAAGTGGATAAAGCGTGGTTGTCCTGCCAGGACAAGTTGTTGGACGTTATTGGCCCACTTACAAGGATCTTTGATATGGTTGAGACGGCCAGGTTGGATGGTACTTTTTTAGACCCAGAGGAACTATCCTTGTGGGTCCAACGTTGTTTTTGTTTACTAGGGAATGCTAATTCCTCTCTTATTCATGAGAGACGTAAGGGCCTCCTTATCAAATTAGACCCTAAACTAATTAATTTGGCAACAGTACAACCTCAGATCCACACGGAGGGACAACTTTTTGGGGAGACTTTCATAAAGGATCTCAGCAAATATGTTGCCACATTCACCTCTTTGGATAAAGCACAACAGTCCATGAGGAAAATGTTCATCCAACGGGTTTTTGCCAGGGCCGGTAGAGGCAGGGGCCGCTTTACCAGCCGCGGTTCTGCCAATCAAGGCTCCAGAGGTTACTACAGTTCCAATTAGCAAGACTTCAGACCACAATTCTACCCCCAGCGTGGCAGAGGTTACCATTCCAGGTCCTTCAGACATTCTAGAGCCTCCAACCCAACAGGTAAGCCCTCATGTTGGCTTCCTTCTGACAGGGGGTCGTATCTTCCATTTTCTTTCAAATTGGTTAACAATTACCACAGATGTGTGGGTTCTAGACACTGTACAGGGTTACAAAATAGAGCTTTATTCTACTCCGGTGCAAACATTTTTCACTCCCCCTCCCCATTTTTCTCCAGAAATGGACCATCTGATATCTCTTGAGGTAAACACTCTCTTACAAAAACAAGCGGTTTCAATTACTCGCCCTCATCCGTTGGGTTTTACCAGCCCAATATTTCTAGTTCAATATAAGAACAAAAAGATGCGTCCGGTCATCAATCTAAAACATTTCAATCGGTTTGTGGTATACCGACATTTCAAAATGGAGACAATTCTTCACCTCAGAGATATACTTCTTCGAAACGACTGGATGGTCAGACTGGATCTACAGGACGCTTATTTTGTGGTTCCTGTACATCCGGAGTTCAGAAAATTCCTTCAGTTCCAATGGCTGGACCAAACCTATCACTTTACCTCTCTGCCCTTCGGTCTATCGTCTGCCCCTTGGTGCTTCACCAACCTCTTGAAGCCAGTAGTTGCTTTTCTAAGGGCTCAGGGCATAAGGCTCTTAATTTACTTAAACGGTATCCTCATTTTAAGTCAGTCTCCTCAAACTCTTCTACTCCACTTACAAACGGCCTGCTCTCTTTTAGAAGATTTAGGTTTCATAATAAACAGAGAAAAATCTCTCCTAACACCCTCTCAAATCATAGAATTCTTGGGATTCCAGATCAATTCCCTTTCGGCTACCCTTCTTCTACCTACGAAAAAAATAAAATCCATAAAGTCAGAAATTCTACAAATTCTTTGCAGCTCTCTCATCTCCCTCAGGACATCAGCTCGAATAGAAGGCCTGCTTTCCTCTTCTATCCAGGCAATCTTTCCAAGTCCCCTTCATTACCGCTCACTTCAAAGACTGAAGATTCAACACTTGAGGAAGGGGCTATCGTATTCCGACCTCGTTCCTTTAGACGTGGAGTCTCGCACAGAGCTTCAGTGGTGGATAGACCATTTAGATGCTTGGAACGGGAAAAGTATATTTCCATCAGCCCCAGATCTTGTGTTAGAATCCGATGCAAGTCGTCTAGGTTGGGGGGACCGGTGTGGTCCCATCACGACTGGAGGTACATGGACAACCGAGGAGTCCAAATTGCACATCATTTGTTTAGAGAAGTTTGCCGGCTCCTTTGCAATCAGAAGCCTGGCAAAACACAAAGTGCATTGTGCAATCCTTTTCAGAATGGACAATATCTCCGCAGTCAGATACATAAATCATCTTGGGGGTACAAAATCCAAACCTCTGGCGGATTTAGCCAAGAGTTTTTGGGAGTTTTGCCTTTCAAACCATCTTTCGGTTCATGCAGAGTACCTTCCAGGAGTTCTCAATTCAGTGGCAGATTGGCATTCTTGTCATCTTCGAGACTCCAGCGATTGGAGACTTCACCCTTCAGTTTTCCACAAGATACAATCATTATGGGGTCTGCTCTATATAGACCTATTTGCATCTCGACTGAACACACAGCTTCCTCAGTTTGACAACTAGCGTCCAGATCCCTTAGCCTTGGCATCAGATGCTTTCTTACAAGATTGGTCTCATTCCCTCAACTACGTCTTCCCCCCTTTTATCATGATCAACAGGGTCCTAGCACACGCCTGACGTCAGCATGCCTCTCTCATTCTCATAGTCCCGTTTTGGCAATCCCAGGTATGGTTCCCTATCCTTCTGGAACTCTCAGTGGATTTTCCCTTACTAATTCTGTCCTTCCCAGACTTACTGCTAGACCCTCTTCATCGCTCTCACCTCCTCATTGTGGACAATATCCTCACTCTATCTGCCTGGAAGATCTCAGGAATTCCCAATCTCCCCCTGTCATTTCGTCAGAGGCTTCCCAATACATCTCAAATTCCTGGGCCCCTGGCACCAAGAAAGCCTACAAGGCAGCCTGGTCTTTATGGGACGGCTGGTGTTTGGGAAGGCATGTTGATCCCTTTTCAGCAGATGTAATTTTTTTAGTCAATTTCTTGGCCGCAGAAGCCAGTAAAGGTAAAGCATTCCGCACTATCAACCTTTATAGGTCAGCTATTTCTTCTAATCATATCCATGTCAATGGAAAACCGGTAGGCGAACATCCGCTGGTATGCCGATTAATAAAGGGAGTAACATTTTTCAAACCTCCTCTACCAAAGTATAATCAATTGTGGGACGTTAACGTTGTTTTAAAATATTTGATTTCTTTGCCAGACAATCCAATTTTATCACTAAAAATGTTAGCTGCTAAATTAACAATGTTATTATGTTTAGTTTCCATTAAACGTTAATGGGATGTAAAAGCATTTCACGTCTCCAACCGGCAATTCACTCCTTCGGAGGTGCTGTTCTCGGTTGTACGACGTACCAAGACCAACTTATCGTCAGTTTTTTATCCTTATTTCCCGCAACATCCGAAATTATGTGTAGGCCAATGTCTCAAAGTTTATGAGCAAAAAACTGCAGATTTGAGAACATCCTCCTCCCAACTTCTTATCTCTTTCAGGAAACCCTTTAGCCCGGTTTCGTCTGCTATGTTAGCTCGTTGGGTTAGATGGATTATGTCCTTAGCGGGTATTGATATTTCCAGATTTGGACCTCATTCTTCCAGAGGGGCTATGGCTTCCAAAGCCTTCTGGGCAGGCTCTCGTTTAGAGGATATTCTAAAATCTGAAGACTGGTCTAATGATAATAACTTTAGAGTTTTTTATTGCAAACCTGTTGATAATGTTTCATTGAATGTAATTAATATGCTTTAAACTTGTCATAAAATGTAGATTTTCCTAGTTTATGACGGAAAGTCTTAATTTTATTAAAGACACGGAGGCGAGTATTATCCCACCTCTGGTATAAACATTGTTTTTCTCCCTCCCTTTCTTCCAGCGCCAGTTCCGGCCACTCAACCAGCGTCCTAGTTGGACCTCCTTGCATCATTTGAATTCTCCGCTTACTTCAAGTTCTGGATTGTATCCTTCTGATGTAGTGGAACACTCCTTCCTTTGTAGGATTTTGGACTTTTGTTCTGACATGTTTGCTTTTCTTATGGAATTGTTTATTCTCTGTTCTTTATTCCTGTTATTCTTCAATAATTGACTTTATTCGCAAGAAAAGAGGGCTGCTTGCATTCAAGTGACATCACAATGGCATGGGGGTATTTCCATTGGTTAAGATATGCTGTACTACGTTTTTAATCCCATTGGCTGTCTGTGTTAGCCTTATGGGATTTGTAGTTTCTTCTTGACTGCTGCTGTGTTTATTAAAGCGAGAAAAGAAATGCATAATACTCGCCTCCGTGTCTTTAATAAAATTAAGACTTTCCGTCATAAACTAGGAAAATCTACATTTATCATTACAAGTTTGAAAATGCCACTTTTAGAAAGTTTGCATTTTCCTGCCCTTGGCCCCGTGTGCCTGCAGCCTGCCTTAGATCACATGACTGAGCGTAATGACAGTTATGACTTTGTAAATTCCTCCCAGACAGTCACACAGTAGTGGGATTAGTGGAGCCTGAATGGGCCATTAACTGACTTAATGAGGGAAGCAGAGCTAAGCAGAGCCCCATTTGCACCTGTATAGGCTATGCTCTGCTACCACACAATAGGTTTAATGACCCTGTATTGCCAGTGCAGCCAACTAGGAGCCAGGGCAGCGGAGTCAGGAAACTCCTGGAACTTCAAAGAACTTTTCTGGAAACTTCTCCCACCTTGTAGAAGAAGGGCACCAGGGTATAAAAATAGGGCTTTCAGACCACCCTTCAGTTCACTATTGGACCTGCTGAAGGACTGTCAGAGATCTGCCTGCTGCTGTGACCTTCTGTGCACTCTGCCAGACCACTGCTGTACCTGAAAGGAGGATCTCTTTGCTGCATGGAGCCTGCCTTCAACCCTTAGAGGCCAGTCCTGCTGTGCAGCCCTGCATCTTCACCTGCATCCAGGACTTTCAGAAGTGACTCCAAGGGCTAGTTTTGCTGGACTCCTGTTTAGTGCCACAGGGAAATAACAAGCTTGTACCATCTTGAACTGGCACCTGGACCCAGCTTGAGTGAGTGCTGAACCCCCAAGAGGTCTCCATCCACTCCTGGAGCCTTGGTTGTGGTGCTAAAGGTGCCAAGATGGGTGATTTCCAAAAGTGAGAAATTAGGCCAAAATGTGTTCTGAGAACCAGGAGGAGGCCAGGACCAACCTGCTCGCCTAGCCGCCTGAGATGCATCGCCAGTCGGATTGACTTTTTTGCTGTCTCCTCCTACATTCTTCTCCTCAGCAGCAAAACATTTTCAGTGGTCCGTGGCGAAAGAGGTATCCGACCTCTTGGAATTGTCTTCGGCTACAGCCTTCTGCTTTGTCCCGCTGGAGATTTTCGACTTCCATCTAAGCTAAGCCTGAAGGTAAAAATCTTAACTGCTGCTTTGCTCTACGGCTCTCTGATGATGATACTCCCTCCTCGGATACTCCGGCAACCATGCCATGCTGAACTTCTACCTTTTCAGATACTTAACACATTGCCTCTGATGTTAGCCTGATTGTTACTTATGCCAGGCTACCCAGGATTAAGCACAGGATAAATTAGTGACTTTTTGTGGTTCACCCTGCAAGGGATTGTGGCTGTTGCTGGACCAGGGCTCACACCCCAGTCACCCAACAACCCAATTTCTCAAACTCGGCCTTCTTTGAAAAGGTGTGGAACTGCCATCCTGCTCCACAAATCTGTACCAGTCATAGTTCTGTAGACGTGGACGGACCTGTTGGGCCATTACGTCTTTGTAAAATTTAAAACTTTGGATCAGATTCTAATTTTGAGGTTGTAAATGCCCCCTATCGTGACCGTGCATCTTTTTATATTTTTTCTCAAGGTTATGCAGGTTGTTGACTGAGCTTGTTCACACCATGAGAATAATTGTGGGGGACTGGAATAAAGCGCTTGACCCCCATTTGGATCATTTTGGCCTGAAGGACAGAGCGAACGCTAGGGATACCGCAATCTTGCATGATGTACTAAGTGATCATGGCTTGAACGATCCATGGCATATAACACACCCAAGAGATAGGGATAATACATTTATCTCCTGTTTTCATGGGTCTTGTTCCAGTATACACTTTGTTTTAATGTCTCATGCCTCGCTGACCTTCCTAAGTACTTGCACTATAGATCCTGTGGGAATCTCTGATCATGCCTTGACAGTTCTGGAACTGGATTTAGGGCATGTGTCTCCTGTATCTCAGCACTGGCGGCTGAATCTCTCACATTATAATACTTCGGAGAGTGAACAGAAACGTATTGACCATCTACGTCAGTACTTATTAGATAATGAATCTGCTATAACTTCTGAGCAGATGTCACTGACAGCAGGGCAGTCCACCTTGAGAGGCATGCTTATGGATGATTCAGCGATCAGCAAGCAGGAAACACATGCTCAGGGAGATAATGTTTCCTGATCAATTTTTATAAGAATAACAGAGAGTTGATGGTCCCGTTTCGGTATAAGCTTTTTAAAGAGCTACGGGGAGATGTTGTCATTTGGCCAGAGTTTAATGGAGTGCTCATCAGGTGTATTTTAAATCCCAATATGGATACTACTAACTGTGCAAGCTACTGTCCCATACCGCTCATTAATGTGGACATGAAGATTCAAACAAAGGTCATTGCAACCCACCTCAAGAAAGCTCTCCATAGCTAGATTTATAGCTCTCAGGTTGGTTTTGTACTAGGATGTTCTTCTTGTAACCATATGCGTCTTCTGTCCAATGTGACATATCAAATACAAAGTGATTCAGTTGATAATTTGCTGCTCTCTTTGGATGCCGAAAAGGCTTTTAATCAGGTTGAATGGGGGTATATTTTCCTTACATTAAGCAGGGCAGGGATGGGGCCTGTCTGTCTGTCCAAACTCTAGTGGTTATACTCAGCCCCCTCGGCACAGATTGACAGCGGAAGCCATCTATCAACGCCCTTTCATATTTCGCACGGCACAAGGCTGGGTTGCCTGTTGTCGCCTTTGCTGTTCCTTTTACCAACTGAACCACTGGCAGCAGCAGTCCGTCAGCCTCCCTCGGTACGGGGAATAGAAATGCCTGTTGGTGCATGCAAGATTTTGTTATGTTCAGATGATATCCTATTAACTCTAAGTGAACCAGACTCCTCTGTTACCCAATCCATTTCTCTAATTTAGGCTTTTTCATGGTATAAGATAAATTGGTCTGAGTGTAAGGCATTGCCACTCACGCATAGGAATTGGAGAATTCCACAGGATGCTTTTGGCTTCTCGTGGAAGGGTTTGAAGGATCTGGGTTTGCTGATAAATAGAGGGTTGGACAATTTGGTGGGTGATAATATCCAGCCTTTGTTGAATAGAATGGAACAGGACTTCATAAGATGGTCTGCCTTACAGGCCTCTTTTTGTTGTAGAGTACAGATAATTAAGATGGTGACGGTTAGCATATTTAACTGTGTTTTTGGTATGCTGCCATTGATCTTTTCTGCATGTACCCTTCACATGTACCCTTCACACTATAAATCAGAGCATAATGAGGTTTATCTGGACAGGTAGGAAATCTTCAAGGTTGAATGAGCATACCTTGTTGGATGTGATTTGTACCACATACTTTGTTCATGCCCTACATTAGATACCTATTGGCGCTATGTGAGGGAGACTCTACGCTCAACTAGTTTTATTCTTTTTGACGAGTTGGTCAAGCTGACCTTGTTAGATGCTTTTGTCGCTTCGTAAAGTACAAATTCTCATTAGCGTAGATGGATTTTGACTGTCCTTATGATGGCTAAGATCTGCATATTAAGGCATTGGCATACAGCACAGGTGCGCACACATCAAGAATGGCTAGCTGAACTTTACCGGTTAGCTAAATATGAAAGATGAATTCACAAGGTTCAAAATTAAATCCAGGTATTCAACGAAGATAGGGCTCCCTTTCTGGTCTTATTTGAACTCTAACTGTCTTCCTCTTGCATAGACTATACTTCTTTTATCTGCTTATCGTTGATGCTGATTGGATTGCTCTCATCTGTGATTTGACTCTGGGATGGAATCTTTGAGGCTTGTGAAGTAAACCATTTCTTTGTGGGGTGTATGCCAAGTTTGGAGATAGGTTACCTCAGGCATTGCTTAAACTGTGTTTAATAAGCAAGATGGCTCTTTTGTTTTAAATTATTTTTGTCCCTTTATGAGATCTTATTTAGCATAGTATTTATGTTAGAGTGAAGTTCTTTGCAAAGTACTTTTATCTCATTACAGTTGTATTTCATGTGCAATGATAATTCCAACATAGAAATGCATTTACAATTGTAAATGCAGAAGTTGAAGGAATCAATTATATAAGTATTTCAGATAAGGAATGGATTGACAGTTATAAGGGTGATGCTATATTGTGTAAAGTCAAGGAGTAGCTTGGCAAAGGTTCGCATTAAGAATGTTAAATTTAGATTTAGGAAATTGTACTCAATTGGCTTCAGAGCTTATGATTGTCAATGACATTATTTTAAGACAAGATTTGTTTGTGCCTTCAAGGTGTTTGCTTGCAAGGATGGGCCAATTAGTCCATGAAGGTCATATGAGTATATCAGCAACGGTTTGCAAAATATAACAGTACTATTGGTATCCAGAAACTCATGGTCAAGTTAGGAAATTTGTTGAAAATTGCAAAGAGTGCCCAACTCTCTGCAAAACATTGAAAAGCTCTTGCAAGTCCAATAAATCCAGCTCTCTGGCCAGAAGGACCACAGTAAAAACGCAGTCTGGATGTTTGGAGAATGACTGTAAGTATCTGATTGTTGCTGCTGAATATTTCTCTTAAGTCGTTGCATTTTTTTTTTGTCAAAGCAGTCGATGAGAGCAATGATAATGGATTTCGGAGCAACTATTTCATGTGGAAGGTGTGCCTAAGGGGACTATGACTGACAATGAAACACATTTCACTTCTACAGAAAGGATAACATTTCTGCATAGGCTTGCGATAAAGCATATGAAGGTAGCACTTTATAGTCCTTCCTCGAATAGGTTGGTAAAGAGAGATAATCGTTTACTTAAACAAAGTGTTCAAACAGGTATTGCAAACAAACTGTGAGTATTTACATACCTAAAGGGAAAGGTCTGGAGTTGTAATACCAGTCCACAAATTCTACTGGTGTATCACGAGAGGAAGAAACAAATTCAGCTTGGATAAAAGAAAGAGTGGGCATGCATGTTGGCAAGCTTGTGGATAATTTCGCTTCAGATTAAGTATGGAAAAGGTTGGAAGGAAACTAAAGCTTGTGAAAGGAATATCTTGAAGAAAGTAGGAAGGTCAAATACATCAATTTGAAACATAGAAACACATTGAAATCTCATTACAGTTTTGAAGGGGGAATTTAAGTTTTCTTGTCCAGTCAAAGTGGTCAAAGTGTCTGGAGGTGTTTGAGGGTAAACGATGGTAGAATAAGATTGCAGTTGTTAAACTGTCATTTGACCAAGCTCAAATGAGGACAAACAAATATTGTTTTACACTTTGAAAACTGTTATGACTGGACTAGTTTGGGCGATAAAACACATTGTTGTGATAAAGCCATAGTTTTTGATGACAGTGCAGATACTTCATCTACATCATCTAACTGTGACCAAATGGGTTCAGGGATTACTCTTCAGAACACTAGAAGTTAATACAGTTAGAGCCAGATGTAGCAAAGGTTTTTCCCCATTCTGTGTCTATGGGAAAAAGTGTTTGTACATATGGCCCTTAGTTACAGTTATTAGCTGTTCTACCAATGCTCTCTGCATGAATTAATAATGTATGTCACTCCCATGTGATTCTAGAGTGATAGAAAGGTTCTACTGACTTGAGAGCATTATTTGGATGAAAACAGTCATAGGTCTTTGTATCAGAATAAATCGTTTTCTTCAAAACTGTGTCTGTAGGCTGTTTGTTTATAGTGTAGGATCAGTAAACGCACCGCGTAATAAGAGTGAATTTCACAAAAATGAAGTGCCACATTTACTCTTATTTCACTTGATGCGTCACAGAAAGGGAACCTGCTACTTTGGGTTGCATGAAAGGAAGAGAGCAGGTATTTTCCATATTTACAAAGATATGGAGCAGTTTTGCTCTCTCCTTGTGCTGGTGTACTGTGTGTTGCCAAAGCAAGCACCTTTGCACTACAGTGCAAGGGCAGCAGTGTTATACTCGGGATTGTTTTGGTGTATGAAGGGACATCTTCCTGCACAAGAAAAATCTGTAGAGCCAGAATGCAGCACACAAGGAGAGAGGAAGTAACAAGGTGAAATAAAGATGTTTTTCCTTGTTATGCCGCAGTTGGGGAGGAGCATCTTTTTGGTGCAAACCCAGGTTTACAAGTTTTTGTAAATGTAGGCTTCTATTAAAAGATTTAGTAAATCAGGCAAAGTCATGCAAAGTGACTCTGCGTGGCTTAGTAATTGCCAAAAAGGATTTTGAATTGGATCTGCGGCACAAAAATGATGCAATCCCAAAGTAAAATCATAGTAAATCTGCGCTGAAGGGTCCTTCACAATGGAAACAAATTAGCAATTTCGCCCACCACTAGTTCTTGCACTCAAGGCAGGGACTGCCACACAGAATGGACAATGGCATACAACCTGTCGCCTCTGGAGTTTCTGTGTTTTGAGATCGCTAATACCACCAACTTTCAGAGTATTAATAGCTTGTGCAAAACCCAATTCAGAGCAAATAGCACTCAACTAGTAGTGCAACATGAGGCATACAAATAGATTGTGAAGGGTTTTTCACTAATATAAGAATATAAATGAGGTTCTTAGTAGTAGCAATTGAAAATTGTGACTGGATTTGAGCAGAGAGGATATTCCAAATATACTGCAACCTCAAATTCATTTTAGAAATGGTTTGCTTTTGCTAATCACTAAAACATAGCCAATTTTTCTACCACTACATACTTCCGGACATTTTAATTTATAAATGTAGACAAATTAACGTTTTTAGAGTAATTGATATGTACGAAAATGTACACTTGTTATTTAGCTGCAACAATTTAAGTGATTGCAGAAATGTAATTGCTCTGGAATCGATACACTTCAATGCAACTGCTACTATTTAACCACACTTGGAGTAGTTTTTTTGTTGTTGCAAAAATAACATAATTGCAAGGCCCAACACATTTCACAGGAGGCCGCTGCAACTTGCACTCCTCAGTGCCCCTGTCCTGTGAGGCTGCCAAATGCCTATGCCACCTGCTAACCATCACACAGCTAATCAAAGTATGTGCTGGTGTTAAGAAATAAGTGAAGGTGCTGCACATTGGCAAACACTGGCATAAATTAAGCAATTTCTTTTTTAAAGTCCATTCAAGCTCGTCAGGATTTTCTCAGCCTGGGTTCGATTCCGTTTTTTTAATGTTTCATTTACTTCAGACTTAGGTAATTATTCCTGAATTTACACCAGTAAATGGCAACGAGCCTTAGAAAAATAAGGGCCTCAATTTACGAGGATCTATCAGCACACTGAGCCACCGGTGGCATTTTTTGACGCTCTGGTGGCGCAGTGTGCCATCCCATATTTACAAGGCCACACAAAGCCAAATGACATGACTTTTCATGGCCTTGTATATATGGGCCCTTTTCACGCATAAAACTGCGTGAAAGGGGCTATCCACATGTGTTGCTGTGTGTGTTTTTCCACGCAACACCCATGGAACGCTGAAGAATCTGACGCATTCCCAGATTTATAAGTCTGGGAATGCGTCAGATTCCTACACCATTCGACAGCACACATAGAGGAAAACACCTCTCATGATTGTTTTTGTGCAGTAAGGTACCCCTTCTTGCACAAAAACAATCATCCCCACAGTGCAGGCATACTTGCACCATGGTGCAAGGGTGCCTACATTGGCTCTAGACAGCAATTAGTGATCCAGCGCAGTGGGAGAGGCCAGAAATAGGCTGTATCTTGTAGATACAGCTCATTTCTGTCCTTTCCTGGCGGTGCAAGACGGTGCAGCAAGACACTTGCTGCGCCACCCTGCACCACAGGGCTTGTAAATAAGCCCTTAAATGTTTTGAATCTATCCTACTGTATTTAATTGAGGGCTGTTTTGTGCATTAGCGCATAAATTGACGCCTGAGATGAACTACACAAAAAGATTAGGTTAGTAGCTGTGTTATGGTACGGAGAATCATGAGACCTACATAACTGAAGATTCAACATGCTCATGGGCTAGAGCTCATTCGCAGCTCATTCGGAACTTCCTGTCTCATCAGTTTAACCTCAGCATCTATGGCGAATACTAAATTCTCTTCTTTCATCCACTCAAACCACATAACCATATGCTAGCACACTGACGGCATATTTTGCCTTGTAGTTTTTCTCTTTGGTAGAAATACCCTGATTAGTATCTTACTGACCACTCCTGCATCCTCTTAGTCTCCCTCTCTTTTCTGCTGCCACTAATCTTCCAGCCCATCTTCCTAGTTTATTTATTTTTCGGCCCTTTAATTTCTCTTGTGCACCCCTAGCGCCTTTAGCATCTAAATCACCACGATCTTTGAACACTTTGCAGTACGCTTTCCTGCTCTCCAAACTCTTCAATAGCTCTCACCTCCAAAGCATCCACTTACCAAGCCTTAAATCAACCAAAGTTATCCCATTTCGCAAGAAACGGATGACTGATCCTTTTTTTTCTCTTTCCAAACTGTCCCACCATCTCCCAATTTCCTTTCCTCACAAAAATAAATGAATGTCTTGGACAATATTATAGATACGGTGCATGGTTCCACTCTGGTGGTCTTTCTATAATACAGCCCCTGGTATACAACCACCTGACACTTTGTCTTAACTCCATAAGAGCTGCAAGGGTCACATACAAGAGGTATGCATAGAG
The DNA here is from genome assembly GCF_031143425.1 of Pleurodeles waltl. Classification (NCBI taxonomy): domain Eukaryota; kingdom Metazoa; phylum Chordata; class Amphibia; order Caudata; family Salamandridae; genus Pleurodeles; species Pleurodeles waltl. The sequence continues at coordinate 179,891,931 of NC_090437.1, forward strand.
TAAGTAGGCCCAGCACTGCAGGATTGCAGCACCCAATCAATTATCTAGCCACAACTTATGGAGAAGTCTTGGTCTCCCTTCCCTTCAAAATACATTTGTATTGTATATATCAGCCCTCTAATAGCTATAGTGAAAGCATAAACTTTTGTCAGACCCATCAGCCCTCTTCTTTATTCTCCTCTGCTTCTCATTAACATGCTACATGACTGTTTACTCCAAAATAGCAGCTACTCCTGTCTCCTGAGTTATCACTGGTAACACACTTGACTCCCTCTAGTTCTCTCTATTTCCTTCTCCCAATGCCTTTCTTACTCTCGGACCACAGCTCTAATTGCAGACATCCCACAAGTTTCAATCATATGCTGTCCGTTTTCCCCTATTCACCATACCTAAGTGCAGTGCTTAATTTGAGCCAGTGGTTGAAGGTGGAACCCAATAGCACTAATGTTTGGGGTCCCTGACACTTATTTTTCCTCAACAGGCTTTGACACAGAGCAAGAGAGAGACCAAAGAGAAAAGAGGATAAAAGGAGGAACAGAAAGATGGAATAACAGTGACAAAGGAAGAAAGCAAGGATGAAAGGGAACTTACAAGAAAGAAAGTTAAGGGACTGTCTGGTTGTAGAAGAAAGAGGCTTGAATTCGAATCAAGGTTATACAGTCTTGGTAAACGGCAGCCCGTCAAATCTCTGCACTCCACTACTTATTCTTTAACTAATTATACACTGCCTCAGTGGCATAATTTTGGGCTTTTCTAATACCGTCTCTTATTATATGTAATTCTAAAGTACATTATCACCTGCAAGGGTATCTTCTGGCTGAGCAGGTGTGCCTAGTGCTGCATACAGCAGGTTGTTTAATTGAAAAGGGAGGTATTAAGTGTCTTACATCATTTAGGAATAGAGGAGGAGGCTCTGATTTGGAGTGGTAGGTTGTCCCAAGGTTTAGGAATGATGTAAGAAAACATCCGTCCACCTGATCTGGTTCTGTGTATGCATGGGAGGTGTATGAGTGATAGTCCTGCAGAGTGGAGGTGCCTGGGTGGTTGTTGGAAGGAGATATGACTGTTCAGGTAGGTTGGGCCAAGGTTGTGTAGTGCCTTGAGTGTGTGTGTAAGGAGTTCGAAATGAGCTCGTTTGGGTGTCAGGAGCCCATGGAGCTCGTTGAGGTGTTCTGTGATGTGAGTTCTGTGAGAGAGGTTGAGGATGAGTCTAGCTGCCGAGTTCTGGATGTCTTGTAGTTTTCTACTGAGTTGCTTGGTGATCTTGGTGTAGAGGGTATTCCTGTAGTCCTACTTGCTGATGAATAGGGCAGAGTGATGGTTCTTCTACTGTTACTTGCTTATAAAGATCTTCCTCGACATCTTAATGGTGTGGAAGCAGAATGCAGTCATGGTGTTGACAAGTGCTATCATATCCAGTTTGCTGTCAATGATTATTCCTGAAATGGTCCTGGGTGAGGGTGTGAATCCAAGCTCGGTTGGCCACCAGCTGGAGTCCAGTGGGAGGTGTTCTTGCCAAAGATCACTACTTCTGTCTTGTTGGTGTTGAGCTTGAGACAATTGGCTTTCATACAGTCAAGTGACTTGAGTTATGGAGGTGGTGAACTTATTTTTTTAAGAGAGTGTGACTGACCAATGAACCTCGAGGCACTCGGCAGATGAGTTTGTAGGCATCCAAGGAACAAGGTGGCAGGCTGGCAGCTTGTGTCCTATCTGTGAAGAAGAAGCAGATCCAGCGAAAAGTGGGTCTTTGGATGCCAATTTCATTCAGATGATGGAGTGTGAGACTGTATTAAATGCTGCAGAGAGGTCCAGGAGAAAGAGGGCTGCCGTGTCTCTGTCAAAGATTATGTGGATGTCATCTATGGTGGCAATGAGTGCTATCTCTGCCCTTGGTTTGGCCTGAATCCAGATGCGTGGCATGAAGGAGCTGGTGGTTACGGAGCTGGTCGGTTAAGTGTCAGTTGATTGGTTTCTCTAAGACCTTTGCCGTGTATGGTAGGAGGGAAATGGGTCTGTAGTTGCAAAGTGTGGCTGTGTCAGCAGAAGGTTTCTAGAGGAGGGGCGTGGCAGTGACTTGTCTCCAGGTGTCTGGGAATGTGACTGAGTCGATGGAAACGTTGAGGTATGAGTGTTAGTGCTTCACTGATTGGTAGGCTGAGGGTCGACTAGCTAGCTATGGATGTTATTTTGTTACAGCAGATTTCCAAGATCTTGTTGTAAAGGTCTTGGGAGGTGATAATGTTGCTGGAGGTGGCAGGAGGCACAGTGAAATCTTTGATGATGGTGAAGATTTACGTGCTGCTGCTAGTGCCTGTGTCGATGCGATCTGCAGGAGCTGTGCGCTTGGTGTTCTGTATCTGCAAGTGATAGCGTCTCAGAACTGATTTTAAGATGACCTTAACTGTGGTGCCTCAACTTGTTCTCCATTTGCACTCCAGTTGATTGCAGTGCTGTTTCGCCAGCCTGAGTTCTTCTGCATATCAGCTAGCCTGTGACTGGGCTCTTGCTGTTGGATTGCGCTTGGGAGAAGACAGGGTGTTGACACATGAGGTGATCCAGCTGTTGCTGTTTGTTGTTGTAATACAATTATTCCTCCTCCTACCGTCCCTTGCCTACTGCTATGAATCCTTAGTTACACACTACCTCATGGCTACTCATGCTTTACTATTTCAAAAGAGAAATACTTGACGTCCTGTCAGCTTCTATCGCTATCACTCTGACCACTTTGATATACTTCCCTCTAGAAACACAGGCATTCTCCCTTCTTACCTGGAAACATGGACAGTTTGTAATTTGACTCCAGCAAAGTATAGCAACTGTCTCCTGTTCCAAACAAATTATTTGAAACATGTTTCACTGTTTTAATGATTTGGATCATGCTGTCGCTAATGTTAGGAACCTGCCATGGACACCTTTGACTGCACGGTAGGTTGGTCTGGAGGGATGTGATAAATACACTGGTGCAGTGCTTTTTGATTATGGTTTCTCTGAGAGATATGAGACACAGGATTTAGATACAGTGTGCAGCAGCAAGGGGTGAAACTTGATAGAATGAAGCCCTGTGTTTCTGGGTCAATTCAAGATGATGCGCCTAGACCTAAATGGTGTACCAATCCAAGATGAACCTCCCATTCGCCTTTGTGAAAATGCCCATCAGCTCAACTCAATAAAATTTTTTACTACCTTTAAAAGACCTCTTTAAAACAGACATTTGTCTTGTAGTCCTGTGAGCTGGTCTTTATGTTTGTCTTCAACCTCAAGGCTTCAGAATCCAGACTCCACATAGTTTACACACAGGTGGGAACTCTTTTTGATTTGTGATATTTTCCATCTACTACAATTGCCTGGTTTTTCATTGCTGTTTTAAGAATGATACAACTACGTTCTTGAATTATCCACTATTATTTTGGAGACATTGTTTTCAAAGGGTATGAGCCCTCGTGTGCAGTTGGGTGTTATACTGGGAGGAGGTCCTCGTAACATTCTCCCCCGTGTGACCTCTTATAATTGCACCTTCTTTCTGTGACTGTTGTTACCGATGTTGTCTCTCAGAGTTTCTCCCTAGTTCTGCTTCGCCTTTGCTCACTATTGCTGTGGAAGGGGCTTGGAATGGCTGGGTGTGGTGGTATCCTTTCATCTAGTGTTGCTTCTGAGCCATCCATCCACAATCTAATGTGCCCTTTAAATAGACTATATATATGAGAACTGTAGGTGTGGCTACCCAAATGTTGCTTATTGCTCCTCTCCAATAACTGGACAACTACCCAATGTTCACTGTTAATGCAAGTAAAGGTACTGTGAGTCTGACACCACAGACAACTTTATTTATCAGAAGCTTTTAGATTTTGAGAATATCCATTCATAGCGATATGAAACACTTCTCCAGGAAATCTCAATGAAAGTTGTGGTGGAAGCCTATGCATCTTTGTGTGCTGCCAAGATGGCAACTAAAACATATTCCATGCTGACCTTGCCTAAGAAAATATCTCTAGGAAAAAGATTCTGGAAAGGAAGAAGAAGCTAACTTTTGGTTGTTTTCATGTGGCCTTAAGAAAACCTCCTGACTTATTTCAGGCAGTTAAAACCCCCATTACCTATGTATCTATTCAATATCTGATAGACAAGTCCCAGTAACTTGAGGGAATATTGTTGGTCTTTGCTTCTAAATTGATACTGGATTCAGTAAGACCTACTGTTTCTAGGGGTACTATGTTTTATTCACAATACTATTTCTAATCAAGAAGTTATATTCACTCTGAGGATTTACTTCAGAGATAACTATGCCCACCACAATTCCCAGCATAGTATATATGAGCCTTGTTAGTGAATGTATGCCTGTTTTGAGTACAGTGTTCCAAATGTATTTACATAGCCCTTTGTATTAGGAATTAAAAATAGGTATTGTTAATTGTCTTGTTTCGAAACCCTATCTAGACTCTGCAATATTACGCTTCTGTCGGCCAACAACAATATTGTATGGATGTAAATTATAATAGTAATGTTGATTATCAAGACTCATTTCATTCAGACCAAATCTCTAAATGTAAGCCAGCTTTGGCACTTGTTAGAAGCCTGGCAGTGGCATATATGGCTTAAGGCCTGGTTCATGAGAGATATCAGCAATTTCTCATTGACCACATGCAGCTGGTGAGACAGGACAGGACCTTGTACTGTCGTGCTCACAATTGATGCCTGTAGGCTACTTCATAACTTGCCGCACACCTTGTGGTCAATATATTTACCTGATCTCTATCCGGCATCCTCATGATCTCTTACTTGTAATCATGTCCCAGTGACAAATTGATCTTTCGGCGAGTCAACAGGCCACATAATCTTATTTCCTCATTTTCAGAGGAACTCTGGGTCATTGAGAAATGAGCAAGAATTGGTGGCCTTCCACTTGAAAGTTTCAAAACAGAGATGTTACTGTTAAGACACCATCACCTTCTCGACAATCCCACATTTGTTGGGCATATACTAGACTTTGCTGAAAAGGAACAAGATCAATAGTACATAACAGGAACTTCTAGGCAAGGTTTTGGGGGTGGTCTCAAGTGTCATCTGTGAATTGGTGGTTGTTTCACGAAGTCTCTTCTGTTTAGCTGCTTCTAAAAACTTTATTATTCATAATAGTGTAGGCCTGCGTTTAGTATGGCTAACATTTGTGAGCCATCTTGTTTCATGCCATGTATGTGTTTTATGTCTAGGAAACTCTGAACACGCAATTTACAAATGAGGTATCATTGCTTACTTTCTTATGTGAAATGTTTTTATTTACATAATACCTGCAGAGTACAGGCAGGCCCAAAGTATCCCGTTTGTTGCAGACAACTGTAAGTCTGAAGCACATTTAGAGAAGCTTTATTGCATACGGTCCTCAGAAACTAATGAGTCTGGATTGTATTTGTGCACCTTAACCTGACTGGAGTGTTTTATAGGAACCATGTGTAGTGCGGGTAATGTTAAAATTGTGTGATTTAAGCTAGCATGAGTAAAACTTTTCAAGAAAGCAAAGAGACATGCTTTTGTCCACTCCAAGACAGCTTAGAGCAGAGTAGGGTGCTCTCTTTACGAAAGAGCTGATTTACTCAACTTTTGCCTTTAAGACAACTTTAAAATAATCTGTTTTATTACTTTTATGACTTTGATTGATTTGAACTTCATACTGATTAATGCATTCATTATTTTTTAAATATTGATTGATACTAACTTGATCATTTTGCATTTATAAACCTTTTAACTTTTAATAAAAATATATGGTTTGGAAACTTAACTACTCTTTCTTCCTTGAGGAGCCTAATGGCCTTCATGTTAATTAGGTGTATTGTTTTCATTGCTAGCTTCAGATGTGAAGTTCGATTCATCATATAGGGGGTAAGTACAACATTGGTGGTAAAAGCCGCTTACCACCGTGCAGAAGACCGCCAATACACCGCCGCGGCATTCCGCCACAGCTATTATGACCCACATCTCGCAATCTGCGAAATTCAGGCACCCACACAAGTCCGCCACACCAAAGGTCAGTGATAAACTGGCGAAAACAAAACCTCCACCGTCACGCCAACAGAAACACGTCCATGCTATCACGACCCACGAATCCACGCAGCGGTCTTTCAACCGCGGTATTCCATTGGCGGTACACACCGCCTCGCTCAAAATGCACACACATCTCCAAAACACCGCCACATTGGACAATTCAAAATACACACACCTGATACACATACAAACACCACTCCCACACACCAAACACAATATAAAACACACACCCACATCACCCACAAACCCCTACGACCAAAAATTAGAGACGAAGGCGACAGAGAGATAGCACAGCAATAGGCAACCCCACCACACAGAGGCACACAACACCATCACCCACACAACATCCACGCACAAAATACCACACACCACTACACATCACCACACTCATCACCATATACACCCCACACACATCATCTACACCACCCCATGGCACGCCAAAGACACCCCAGGTTTTCGGAGGAGGAGCTCAGGGTCATGGTGGAGGAAATCATACGGGTAGAGCCACAGCTATTTGGATCACAGGTGCAGCACACCTCTATAGCTAGGAAGATGGAGCTATGGCGGAGAATCGTTGACAGGGTCAACGCAGTGGGACAGCACCCAAGAAATCGGGAGGACATCAGGAAGAGGTGGAACGACCTACGGGGGAAGGTGCGTTCAGTGGTCTCCAGGCACAACATCGCGATTCAGCGGACTGGCGGCGGACCCCCACCTCCTCCCCCACAACTAACAACATGGGAGGAGCAGGTCTTGACCATTATGCATACAGAGGGCCTCGGAGGAGTCTGTGGAGGAATGGACACTGGTAAGTCTAATCTTAACTATCATATCCCCCACCCTACCTGCAAGCTATCACACCCCCCTACCCTCACCCCCTCCCCTATCACTCCAACTCCTCACTAATGTACTCATAACACAAACCACACATCCCAACGCCAAGCCCTGCATGACACAACAAAGCATGGACACCCATCACTAAAGCATGTCCACTGCACATACCCATAACACCCCCAACCATCATCACACAAGCCCCCACACAGGAATGCTAGCACAGGGGTACACGCTCACCCACCTATTGCACACCATGACACACACAGATGCAATAATCATGCTTTTACACCCCTGCAGGACCACTACCTAACGTCACCAGACATGAGGGTCCAGACATCTCCACCCCACCCACAGAAGAGGCCCACAGTGATGACAGCACCTCTGGCCAACTGGATCCAGATGACCAGCCCGGACCATCGTGGGCCTCGGGACAGTCTGTTCCCCTCGCACAGGCACAGCCCAACACTGACCTTCCACCCTCCGGTAACACCAGCACAGCACCCACCCAGCGGGCCCATACCTCCGTACCCAGGACACGTCAATCAGCTGTGTGTCCACCACTACAGGAAACCCAGGATAAACCACCACCCCAACAACAAGAGGGACCTGGGGACAGTGGCAGTGGGCACACGGTCCAGGGGACGGGACGGAGGCACAGGAACACAGGGGAACTGGGAGGGCTGCTGTGCGACAGGGGGCGGACAGGCCCAGGGAACCCACTCTCCACAAGGCACTCTCCTCCATCATGGGAGCCTACCACCACTCCCAGGAGACGATGGCTACGGTCCTGGCCAAGTTTCAGGAGACCCAGCGCATGCAGGACGAACAGTATTTGGTGTTCAGGGAGGAGCTCAGAACCATCAGCTCCGCCCTGGGCACCATCGTAGGGGTGCTGAAGGACATACAGAAGACCATGAGGGACACCGTGGCACTTCAAGGGGCCCCTGACACTAGCCTGGACGATGAACTGTCCACCACCTCTGCCGGCGCTAGTGGACAGGACGCCCCGCCACAGGACCACCACACCAGCACCCCACCCACTGCAGACGGACAACCACCCCGCAAGCGGTCCCTGAGATCCAGGAACAGGACAGAGCAAGATGGCAAGACCCCCGCCAGGAAATGAGACCTCCCTGATTGTCATCCCATTGTCCCACTTTGTTACCCTGTCCAGATTGGAAATGCCCCAGCTCCACTTCCTATGCCCATATGGGCAGTGCACCTGTGAGACTAATAGACTGGACTCTGCCATGGACATTCCTCCACCATCACCCATCACCATTTTGCCACCCCCTCCAATAATTAGCACTTCAATAAACACCCTTGAACCACAAAACAATCTGGAGTCAGTCTGTGATTTTGAAAATGTGTATTATCTATGACAATGACAAAATCTGTTCGAAAAAGTAATGTCAACATACCTATGTAACACATCACAAGCCCATGAAGGATGCAAGCAGATGACACACGTTTGTAATCACACCTGTGAAACCGTAATGGAAATGTACCACTCAGTTAGCAAATACTGCTTCAAATTGACAGACAGGATAGAGGTAGAAGTGTGAAAGTAAATATAGTTGTAAAAAAATTGTTCTCACCTGTGTGTCACTGGAAATATTGCTGTATGACAGAGTCCCTGTTATCAATGTCTTCTTCCTCTGCTTCCTCCTCATCACTGTCCACAGGCTCCACAGCTGGCACAACACCGTCATCTGGACCATCTTCCTGCAGAAAAGGCACCTGGCGTCGCAAAGCAAGATTGTGCAGCATACAGCAGGCGATGATGATCTGGCACACCTTCCTTGGTGAGTAGAATAGGGAACCACCTGTCAGATGGAGGCACCTGAACCTGGCCTTCAGGAGGCCGAAGGTGCGTTCGATCACCCTCCTAGTCCGCCCATGGGCCACATTGTAGCGTTCCTCTGCCCTGGTCCTGGGATTCCTCACTGGGGTCAATAGCCATGACAGGTTGGGGTAACCAGAGTCCCCTAATAGCCACACACGGTGCCTCTGGAGTTGGCCCATCACATAAGGGATGCTGCTATTCCGCAGGATGTAGGCGTCATGTACTGAGCCAGGGAACATAGCATTTACCTGCGAGATGTACTGGTCTGCCAAACATACCATCTGTACATTCATCGAATGATAACTTTTCAGGTTCCTGTACACCTGTTCACTCCTGTGGGGGGGGGACCAAAGCCACATGGGTCCCATCAATGGCACCTATGATGTTAGGGATATGTCCCAGGGCATAGAAGTCACCTTTCACTGTAGCCAAATCCTCCACCTGAGGGAAAATGATGTAGCTCCTCACGTGTTTCAGCAGGGCAGACAGCACTCTGGACAATACGTTAGAAAACATAGGCTGGGACATCCCTGATGCCATGGCCACTGTTGTCTGAAATGACCCACTTGCTAGGAAATGGAGTACTGACAGCACCTGCACTTGAGGGGGGATACCTGTGGGATGGCGGATTGGTGACATCAGATCTGGCTCCAACTGGGTAGACAGTTCCTGGATTGTGGCATGGTCAAACCTGTAGGTGATGATTAAATGTCGCTCCTCCATTGTCAACAGGTCCACCAGCGGTCGGTACACCGGAGGATTCCGCCATCTCCTCACATGTCCCAGCTGACGGTGCCTAGGAAGGACAACAGTGACCACAGAGTCAACCAATTCTGAGGTATGTACCCACAGCTACACAGAACACGACACAATATACAAAAATCTTCCTGTATGAGTGTTTAGTCCAGGCCTAGGTATGTGTGACGCAGGTGTAAATGAAGCCATGTGGGCCCCTGAAATGGCGGATGCCTGACCTCTAAAGTGGGACAATGGGATGTGAGGTAACTGTGCTGGCGTTGTACACTGTCGCGGTAGGCGGTCGAATACCGCGGCGCAATGCTGCATTGGTTAACATTGGACCCTATGGGTCCCAGGAGCCAATGACGAAGTGCGCCGGCGGTGATGATACGCACCGCCGCGGACGTCACCGCCGCGGACGTGACCGCCATTTTCTATCTGTTCAATCACCCGATACCTGATCTTCGACAGGAGAGGACCTACACTGCAAGTGTTGCTGTGATCTCGGTCTGGAAGAGACAATGGCACGTGCGTCTGGGGAAAGGGCCCCTGCCTTCACTGCACAGGAGTTGGAGAAGCTCGTGGACGGGGTCCTCCCCCAGTACACGTTACTCTACGGTCCTCCAGACCAACAGGTGAGTACATAGGGTGCAAGTTGTATGGGCGATGCCTAGGTGGAGAGGGCTGGATGTAAGTAGGAAGGGGGCAGAGTTATGCGAGCATGAAGGACTGTGAATGCATGTGCCACATGGCAAGGGTAGGGATGTGGGCCACTCACTTTGATGGTGCAGTTGGTAATGACTTCTCTTCTTCCCCTGTACATGTCATGTAGGTCAGCGCCCACCAAAAGAAGGATATTTGGCGTGCCATCGGCAAGGACGTCCGGACCCTGGGGGTCCACCAGAGACGGAGCACCCACTGCCGTAAAAGATGGGAGGAGATTCGCCACTGGAGCAAGAAGACGGCGGAGGCTCAGCTGGGGATGGCCTCCCAACGTGGGTGGGATGCCCATCGCACCATGACCCCCCTGATGTTCCGGATCCTGGCGGTGGCCTACCCTGAGTTGGATGGGCGCATGAGGGCATCACAGCAGACACAAGGGGGTGAGTACACTCACATTCTCATGACTTTGCACGCAGTGGAGGGGTCTGGGTGGGGGAGGAAGGCTGTGGGTTTCCCTAGGCCAGGGCGAGTTCCGTAGGCTAGGCCCCTCCGCAATGCAGGCAATGTGCCACTCCACCCCACCTCTGTAGAGTGCCAAAAACAGGTATACATGCCCCTGTGTCATCTATGTGGGAAGATGACACTCATAGGCAAGTAGGCCATATCCCAGGTACTGCATCTGTAGAGGCCAAGAGCACGGCGTAGTGCAGGGGGCAGCTGTGTCTGTATTGTCCGCCAACAGTAGTGGTAAGCCATGCACTCAACCTGTTTTTCTTCTGTTCTCCCCCCCCCCCTTTTTGTGCTCTCCCTGTTCTTTTGTGCATCAGCATCATCAGGGGCGGTAAAGGGGCACCGGAGCACGAGGGGGCTGCGTCCCACATGGCCATGGAGGGCCACACCACGGACTCCGAATACACCAGTGGGACGGAGGGCGAGGGGAGCTTCACGGTGGTCAGCGGATCAGCAAACAGCGGCACAGACTCGTCCTCCGATGGGAGCTCCCTTGTGGTGACGGCACCATCTGTGCCCCCCACTTCTACAGGTACAGCCGCCACCCCCCCTACCAGCACTGCCCTCCCAGCAGCCCCTCAGCCTTCGCCCCGTGCCCGCTCATCCAGGAGGGTGGGCATCACCTTCGCCCCAGGCACCTCAGCCCCTGCCCCTGTCACCCCTGCTGCCCTCAGTGAGGAGGCCATTGACCTCCTCAGGTCACTCACTGTTGGGCAGTCTACCATTGTGAATGCCATCCAGGGTGTAGAAAGGGAGTTGCAACACACCAATGCATTCCTGGAGGGCATTCATTCTGGTCAGGCTGCCCATCATCGAACCCTGCAATCTCTGGCCTCAGCACTGATGGCAGCCATTGTCCCTGTGTCTAGCCTCCTCCCTCCAACTTCTTCCACCCAGACCCAATCCCCTGTACCTCAACCTATCCCAAGCACACCATCAGACCAGCCCGCACACACCTCAACACACAAGGGCAGCTCAGGCAAACATAGGCACCGCACATCCCACAGGCACTCACACAAGCATCACCCACATACAGACACAGCAACATCCACTGCCTCCACTGTGTCCCCCTCCTCGTCGTCTCCCTCCTTCCTCACAGTGTCATCTACACTCTCACCTGCATGCACTACCACAACAGCCACTAGGACTCGCACCAGAACACCCAGCACCACACCCCACTCACCTGCACTCACCACCCCCACTACCATTTACACGTCCCCTGTGTCCTCTCCCTGTGTGTCTGTGACGCCCCCTCCCAAAGTACACAAACGCAGGCACACACACACCCAACATGCATCCACCTCACGACAGCCTCCAGAACATGCACCTGCACCCAAATCACCAAAAGTTACACCTCCTACAACCACCTCCTCTTCCTCCACTCCCAGACCCTCTCCAGCTACCCGTCCCAGTGTTTGTCATAAACTTTTCCTGTGCAACCTTGACCTCTGTCCCATCACCCCCCCCCTCCAATTCATAGGTACCGTAGTAGCACCTCAGCCAAAAAGATTCCGGTACCAGTGGTGCCTGTTCGAGGTATATGGAGTGCACCGGGCACCATGGCAGCCAGTGTGACACGGAGCCAAAGCATTGCCAGTCCTCCCCCTGTGAAGCACAAGAAGTGGGACAGTGCCCGACGGGAGAGGGGGAAGACACTTGCCGGCACAGCCGCCAACAAGGGCCCCGGGGGGAGTGTCGAGTCAGCTGTGACTCCTCCCAAGATGGGAAGATGCAGCACGGCGGAGAAGGCTGCCATCCTCCCTGCTGCCCAAGACACCACCGCCAGCCCCATCGTCACTGGTCAGGAGACCACCGCCGGAGTCAGTGCCCAGGAGGGCAGCACTATCGTCACTGGTCAGGAGACCACCGCTGGATCGTCACTGGTCAGGAGACCACCGCCGGAGTCAGTGCCCAGGAGGGCAGCACTATCGTCACTGGTCAGGAGACCACCGCCAGAGTCAGTGCCCAGGGGAGCCCCGGCAGCCACAGCCCCGCTGGGCAATGAGGGACTGCCATGGCACACACCGCTGCACAGGTCAGAGAGAGCAAAGTCAAGCACCGCTGAACAGGGCAAGCACCGCTGAACAGGGCAAAGACCGCCATGGACAGCACCGCTGAACAGGGCAAGCACCGCTGAACAGGGCAAAGACTGCCATGGCAAGCACCGCTGAACAGGGCAAGCACCGCTGAACAGGGCAAAGACCGCCATGTCAAGCACCGCTGAACAGGGCAAGCACCATTGAACAGGGCAAAGACTGCCATGGACAGCACCGCTGAACAGGGCAAGCACCGCTGAACAGGGCAAAGACCGCCATGTCAAGCACCACTGAACAGGGGACAGGGCAAAGACCGCCATGGCAAGCACCGCTGAACAGGGCAAGCACCGCTGAACAGGGCAAAGACTGCCATGGCAAGCACCGCTGAACAGGGAAAGCACCGCCAACTCAAGCACCGCTAGCCCATGAGCGGCAGGGGCAGTGACGCAACAGGGACCGTCACGGGGTGAGTGATGCACTCTGGGCACCAGTCCCCCTCCAGAACCAGTGGAGACATGCATCCACTCCATCTATCCTGCACAGGATGAAGCACTCTGGGCACCAGTCCCCCTCCAGAACCAGTGGAGACTGTTATCCACTTGAGAGATTGTGGCTTTGCACTCCCCAGGATGGTACAGTGGGCAAACCACCCACTGTAGAGACTTGAGAGACTGTGGCTTTGCACTCCCCAGGATGGTACAGTGGGAAAACCACCCACTGTAGAGACTTGAGAGACTGTGGCTTTGCACTCCCCAGGATGGTACAGTGGGCAAACCACCCACTGTAGAGACTTGAGAGATTGTGGCTTTGCACTCCCCAGGATGGTACAGTGGGCAAACCACCCACTGTAGAGACTTTTTGAGACTGTGGCTTTGCACTCCCCAGGATGGTACAGTGGGCAAACCACCCACTGTAGAGACTTGTGAGACTGTGGCTTTGCACTCCTCAGGATACATCGATGGGCATGGAGCCTCGTCGTGGATCTGGCGTGGTGCAGTCACCCGGCTGAGGTGCCCCCCCTTCCCTTCCCCCTGAGGTGCCTGTTGTATTTCTATCTGATGCCCCTGCAGTGTTCTCTTCGTTCCCAGACAGGTATCATGTGTGGGCCTCGCCCATGCATTTTGGGCCCAGTGGTCCACGGACATTGAAATGTGCATACCTGTACTACTAATCGTGATGTATATATTTGGAATGTGTATATATTGATGTATATATGAGCTTACTGTTTTTTGATACATTACAATGGTTGAACTCATTTCCTTTTGTCTTAGCATTCTTCCGGGGGGGTTGGGGGTTGTTACTGTGATGTTCGGAAATGCATTGGTGTGTGTGTTGTAGTGGGTGAGGGTCGGGTTGGGGGTGGGGGTGTTGCATGAGTGTGCCCGTGACTTTTGCCTCCCCCCTCCCCTATGTCGTAGGTGCAGTACTCACTGTTGTCTTCGGCGCCGCCGTTGCTGATGTTTGTATAGGAGCAGGAAGACAAGCGCAGGGAGTATTTGGAGTTCAGGCTCCATGGTGCCCTCCTTCCTCGTGGAGTTTGTTCAGGTGAGCGTTTTCCCATTGAAATGTCTGATTCCGCCATGTTTTTATCCACGGTGAATCCGCCCCGGAAAAGGTGGCGGATTGGACTGTTGTAATACTGTGGGCGGTACTTTGTCTTCAGCCTGTCTGTTGGCGGTGACCGCCGCGCTGCTTGTCTGTACCGCCGTGGCGGACGGAGTGTTAAAGTGGCTGTCTATGTTGGCGGTTTCCGCCACGGTCATAATTCCCTTTTTTTTCCGCCGGCCTGTTTGCGGTATTACTGCCGCTTTAACACCGTCCGCCAGGGTTGTAATGACCCCCCATAATGCCTTACAGGCTACAAATTTGGTCTAAGAAAAGTGCTAACAGTCGTGCTTCTAATAAAACAATTTGGGCCCTTGCACTTTTTAGGTCTCACCTACAGACAGCTTTAACTGTCTGTTGTCAAAAGACCTGCTGTGTACAATACAAAATCTTACAGTAGGCCTTGGGTAAGCCAATTGCTTACCATTGTGTGTTTGTCGCTCTCCTGGAGCATAGCTTCTTTACTATACTTTTAACTGATGATTTATATACTTCCACTGCTTACCTCCATGGAATTCCAATTTTCTTTTGTTTTCAGCGCTCCATTGGGCCACTCACATTTTCTAGCCCCCCCCAAACTCTTGCTTATATACGTATTTTCTATATGAAGGCTGCCATCCTCCCCGCTGCCCAAGACACCACCGCCAGCCCCATCGTCACTGGTCAGGAGACTACCGCCGGAGTCAGTGCCCAGGAGGGCAGCACTATCGTCACTGGTCAGGAGACCACCGCCGGAGTCAGTGCCCAGGAGGGCAGCACTATCATCCCTGGTCAGGAGACCACCGCTGGATCGTCACTGGTCAGGAGACCACCGCCGGAGTCAGTGCCCAGGAGGGCAGCACTATCGTCACTGGTCAGGAGACCACCGCCGGAGTCAGTGCCCAGGAGGGCAGCACTATCGTCACTGGTCAGGAGACCACCGCCAGAGTCAGTGCCCAGGAGGGCCCCGGCAGCCACAGCCCCGCTGGGCAATGAGGGACCGCCATGGCACACACCGCTGCACAGGTCAGAGAGAGCAAAGTCAAGCACCGCTGAACAGGGCAAGCACCGCTGAACAGGGCAAAGACCGCCATGGACAGCACCGCTGAACAGGGCAAGCACCGCTGAACAGGGCAAAGACCGCCATGTCAAGCACCGCTGAACAGGGCAAGCACCACTGAACAGGGCAAAGACCGCCATGGACAGCACCGCTGAACAGGGCATGCACCGCTGAACAGGGCAAAGACCGCCATGTCAAGCACCGCTGAACAAGGCAAGCACCGCTGAACAGGGCAAAGACCGCCATGGCAAGCACCGCTAAACAGGTCAGAGACAGCAAAGTCAAGCACCGCTGAACAGGGCAAAGACCGCCATGGCAAGCACCGCTGAACAGGGCAAGCACCGCCAACTCAAGCACCGCTAGCGGCAGGGGCAGTGACGCAACAGGGACCGTCACGGGGTGAGTGATGCACTCTGGGCACCAGTCCCCCTCCAGAACCAGTGGAGACATGCATCCACTCCATCTATCCTGTACAGGATGAAGCGCTCTGGGCACCAGTCCCCCTCCAGAACCAGTGGAGACTGTTATCCACTTGAGAGATTGTGGCTTTGCACTCCCCAGGATGGTACAATGGGCAACCCACCCACTGTAGAGACTTGAGAGACTGTGGCTTTGCACTCCTCAGGATGTAACAGTGGGCAAACCACCCACTGTAGAGACTTGTGAGACTGTGGCTTTGCACTCCCCAGGATGGTACAGTGGGCAAACCACCCACTGTAGAGACTTGAGAGACTGTGGCTTTGCACTCCCCAGGATGGTACAGTGGGCAAACCACCCACTGTAGAGACTTGAGAGGTTGTGGCTTTGCACTCCCCAGGATGGTACAGTGGGCAAACCACCCACTGTAGAGACTTTTTGAGACTGTGGCTTTGCACTCCCCAGGATGGTACAGTGGGCAAACCACCCACTGTAGAGACTTGTGAGACTGTGGCTTTGCACTCCTCAGGATACATCGATGGGCATGGAGCCTCATCGTGGATCTGGCGTGGTGCAGTCACCCGGCTGAGGTGCCCCCGCTTCCCTTCCCCCTGAGGTGCCTGTTGTATTTCTATCTGATGCCCCTGCAGTTTTCTCTCCGTTCCCGGACAGGTATCATGTGTGGGCCTCGCCCATGCATTTTGGGCCCAGTGGTCCACAGACATTGAAATGTGCATACCTGTACTACTAATCGTGATGTATATATTTGGAATGTGTATATATTGATGTATATATGAGCTTACTGTTTTTTGATACATTACAATGGTTGAACTCATTTCCTTTTGTCTTAGCATTCTTCCGGGGGGGTTGGGGGTTGTTACTGTGATGTTCGGAAATGCATTGGTGTGTGTGTTGTAGTGGGTGAGGGTCGGGTTGGGGGTGGGGGTGTTGCATGAGTGTGTCCGTGACTTTTGCCTCCCCCCTCCCCTATGTCGTAGGTGCAGTACTCACCGTTGTCTTTGGCGCCGCCGTTGCTGATGTTTGTATAGGAGCAGGGAGACAAGCGCAGGGAGTATTTGGAGTTCAGGCTCCATGGTGCCCTCCTTCCTCGTGGAGTTTGTTCAGGTGAGCGTTTTCCCATTGAAATGTCTGTTTCCGCCATGTTTTTATCCACGGTGAATCCGCCCCGGAAAAGGTGGCGGATTGGACTGTTGTAATACTGTGGGCGGTACTTTGTCTTCAGCCTGTCTGTTGGCGGTGACCGCCGCGCTGCTTGTCTGTACCGCCGTGGCGGACGGAGTGTTAAAGTGGCTGTCTATGTTGGCGGTTTCCGCCACGGTCATAATTCCCTTTTTTTTTCCGCCGGCCTGTTTGCGGTATTACCGCCGCTTTAACACCGTCCGCCAGGGTTGTAATGACCCCCCATAGTGCCTTACAGGCTACAAATTTGGTCTAAGAAAAGTGCTAACAGTCGTGCTTCTAATAAAACAATTTGGGCCCTTGCACTTTTTAGGTCTCACCTACAGACAGCTTTAACTGTCTGTTGTCAAAAGACCTGCTGTGTACAATACAAAATCTTACAGTAGGCCTTGGGTAAGCCAATTGCTTACCATTGTGTGTTTGTCGCTCTCCTGGAGCATAGCTTCTTTACTATACTTTTAACTGATGATTTATATACTTCCACTGCTTACCTCCAGGGAATTCCAATTTTCTTTTGTTTTCAGCGCTCCATTGGGCCACTTGCATTTTCTAGCCCCCCCCCAAACTCTTGCTTATATACGTATTTTCTATATGATATTTATTTCTAAAGGCTGCGGTGTGTTTTGTGCTGCACATCCATACCTCCACACTCTCCATGTTGCTCTCCTAGTTACTTCCTCACCCCTCTCTGTCCCCTATTTTATTTATTTATAAAGTTTTACTTTTAGGAGTGTCTGACAGCTGCAATTTGTTATGGGTCACTCTTATCTGTTGAAGGGCTTTTACACATTTTTGATATTTCATGATTTACTGCTTCAAGTTGGGCATCTACCATCTTTAAATCATAAATTAACAGAGAAAAGTGGCCACTGCAGCTTCATGATGACTACATGTGCATCCATGGTAAAGCATGTACGTGTATAGATGATCACAGTGGAGCCCGCTATTGGGGCTTATTTTCTTTTGTTTTAGATTGTTGGAAAAAAAGGACTGCTCTGCTGCCCAGTTGCAAGAAGGTCTGCCTTGCTGCCCTGATCCCTGACGAAGCAAGACTGAACCTGTTCCTTGAGCTCAGAACCACCAAAAGGACTCCAAGGGCTAGCTGAATGACCTACTGTTCTGAGCTACAAGAACATAACACGCTCCAGAGACCTGCCCTGCATCTGCTCAGCTGCCCAGACTCAACTGGACCTACCTGTGCCCTGCTGCTGGCCTCTGCTGGAGTGAGTCCTGATCCCCAAGAGGTGCCCCCAAAGTCCTGGAACCTTGACTGGCATCGGAATGTACTCCTCCTGGCCCAACTGTGGGTTTCCTCAGAACTGACGCAGAGTGAGCCAACTCAATGCAGGATCTCGCATCACAGCCCTCGAAGCTCCGTATCTGAATCAACACAGCGCAATCCAATGCTCCGTCTGAGGAGTATAAGGTACAATCCTCAGTGGGCCTAACTTGGTCCCTGTATCCAGCTCACACTCAATCGCGGTCAGCCTAAACTTGTGACTTTGTCCCAGTCTGGGGTGACCAGATAACCACAGCTGGTGCTTTGTGCTTTCAGGCACTGTACTTACCTTAAAACTTTGAAATTGCATATCTCCACATATACTTATTGGTTTTTGCTGTCTTGGTGTCAAATAATTGATTACATTTTGCTCTATGTTTCTAAATTGGTGTGGGATTTTTCTTGTGTTGTGGTTTCACTTTATTACTGTTTAAGTGCTGCAAAAATACTTTATACATTGCCTTTAAGTTAACCCTGACTGCTTTTGTGCCATGCTATCAGAGGGTAAACGGGTGACTGATTGTGGTTCACACCGACAAGGATTGTGGCTGATGATAGTGAAGGATTCCCACCTCCCTCAACCAACATCCCAGTTTCTTATATTGATGCTCAGTGGTAGGATACAGTACTTGTGTTTTTGCAGTACCATACAGTGATTAGAGTAACACTACTCTAAAATCCCATTAAAAATGATTTGAAACCAATTTTATTTTTTTTAATTCTTTTTAATTGGCCATTTTTGCTATGTCAAAATTCACTCCCAACCTAACTGACTGTCAGTGCCTGTTACTGTACCTGCAAGTATGGAGTTTGAGCTCAGTAACTTGGAGAGCTACACCGCAGCTGAGCTCAGAGAATTCCGCAGGGAGAGGTGTCTTCTAGAAAGAGGAGCTCTAAGAAGCAAGAGTTCACTCTGGCCCACTGAGCCTCTGGGAGGCCTGACAACTACAGGCTGCAGAGGAGGAGGTGGACATTGAGGAGGAGCAGGTGGGGGAGATGGAAAAAGGAGATGACAACCCCATTTTGCAGGCCCCAGATGAGAGAGGGGCCCCTGCCAGATCCAGGGCCAGCAGCATCTCAAACCACACTCTGTCCCCAGAGGAACAGGCGGACAGGAAATCTGAGAGGGAGCTCAAGCTGCAGCTGGTTTAATTAAAAATGAAGGGAGCCAAAGAGGAGGCTGCCGCTATAACAGCCCTTGAAAAAAGGAAACTGGCACTGGAGGAGAAGCTGTCAGAGGAAAAGAAGGCTGAGAGAGCCTTGGAAGAAAGAAATATCTTATTGGCTCATGAAGTGAGTTTTAGGGTGTTGGACCTCAAAGCCAAGCATAGCAGAGGGTCCAGCAAAAGTGGTGGCAGTGAAACTGCATTGTCCAATTGGGACACAAGAGCCAACATTCCTAAAGACCTGGTGCCTTGCTATATGGTCAGGGGTGACATTGACAAATGGTTTTCAGCTTATGAGGCAGCCCTAAGGATGCAAAGGGTCCCAGAAGAGGATTGGGAAGGGGGTGAGTCTCTGGAAACACATACCCCGGGTGGGGAGGGATATCCTGCTGACACTAAAGGTAGATGACCACATGATTTATAGCTCCATGAAAGCTATTCGTGTCACCAAGTTTGGGCTCACCCCAGAAAAATACCTTATTATGCTTAGGGACAGACACAAGCTGTCAAACCATTCTTGGGGGGATTTCATTGATTACTTCAGTAAAGCACTGAATGAGTGGGTGGAGGGCAGCCAAGTGAGTAATTATGAGGGCCTGTACAATCTAATTTTGAGAGGACACATGCTGAGTAACTGTTTCACAAGGCTGTGCCAAAACCTGGTTGACCACAAGCTCTCTGACCCCAGGCAGCTAAAGAGGCAGACCTCTGGATGAGCACCAGAGTATCCAAGATGTACCTGGGAGTGACTGTAAGAAGGGTGGTTCAGGTCCCTGCAAGAAGAGTGAACAGAAGGTCCAGGTAGCCACAGACAAGTCCCAGAATAAGGTGGGAGGGGGGTTCCCATGCCCCTTCTGAGAAACAGGGGGAGGTTCAGGTAGGCGGTGACCCAGCATGCCCCATTTTCAACCATGTTACTTTGAGTGTTCCCAGTTAGGACAAAAGCACAGTGTCTCTGTCTGTCCCAAGAAACTACCCACTGGTGGGAAATCTACAGGGGTGGCCAGTGTAGCCTTCAGGGTAGGTGGTTCCTAGGAACAGACGGTAGAGCATGCCGTGGTGTCCCTTACCTTGGAAATGAATTCAAGGGATAAACTTGTGATCCCTGGGGGTGGGAGCTGTCACTTTCATCAGGTAACAGTTAATGTGATACCTGTCACTGCCCTAAGGGATATCTCTTCCAGGCAGGCCATGGTGGTGGAAAGACTTGTTTCCCCAGAGCAGTACCATGGACAGGTGTGTTGGGTAACGCAGGCCTATGGACAGGACCTCTTACACCCTATGGCACTGGTATTCCTTGAATGGGATGGGGAAATGGCACAGAAAAGGGTCATAGTTAGTCCCCGATGCCCATTGACTGCATTCTGGGAAATTAATTACCATCAGTGTCAGAAGAGTTGGGAGAGGTGGCCACCCAGGGCACCCTGGAAGCTCTGGTTTCTGAGTGTTTTACTACCAACAGAAGAGTGCAGAGGCCCAAATGGAGGGGCAGGAGGTGGAAACAGTCCACAGTGGGAGGACCAGTGGATCAGGGGTTGCCGGCTCTGAGGGCAGAGCACCGAAGACTGATCCTGGTGAAGCCATTTCTGACCTGAAGGTGCTCCCTGCACTGTCACAGAGACAGATGGCTGGAGACCTGCACCAGGCAGACCCATGCATGACAGACAGAGTGTGTCACCCCTGAGGGGGTGATGCTTTCTCCCTGGAAGTCCTGGCTCATTGAGGCACCTCTTCCGCATCAGAGTACAGATCATGAGCTGAGTGGCCAGTCTCAGACTACCAGCCTTGGACTAGTGGGAAGGAAAGTGAAAGAAAGGTGGCTTACAACTGGGGCTGTGGCCCCCTACTCTGAGCAAACCTCAGAGGTCAGAGAACCCTGGATGTCCATGGGGCCTGGCTCTTGACACTGACAACTGTCAGTGACCTCTGTTGGTTGGTGTTCTTATAGGCAGAGTTTTCCTTGGGTTTTGGACAGCTGTCTGACAATGGAGGCAGAATGGACCACATAACCTTGTTGGCCACGAGAAACTCTCTGCCTATTGGGATGCATCTGTGAGCAAGTTAAGGTTGGGAGCTTCACAGATAGGGTCCACAGGTGAGGAGAAGGCTTTGCTATGGATTGGTCCAGTAGCCCAGGAAAGTGTTGACAGAGGGATCCAACAGAGTTCTGAGGGATCCAATTGAGTTCAGGGGTGCAGACAACTGACAGGTGTCTCTGCAATAGGCAGCCATAGTCAATGTTCTATCTTCAGAGTAGGGACGTCCTTCAAGGTTTAGATTAGTCTCTCCTAGCTTTAGGTTGGAGGGGGGTCATATTGGACCTGTTTCTCTCTGCAAGGTCACCCCGAAACTTTGTGCCTTCAACCCATCTGTTTTCTGAACCTGTTCTTTTAGATTTTAGGACTCTGTGCAATTTACCACTGCTAACCAGTGCTAATGTGCTTATACGCTCTGCTCAAAATATGGCAAACTTGGCTTATACCCAATTTGCATATTTAATTTGCTTATACATTCCTAGTAAAGTGGTACTACATGTACCCAGGACCTGTAAACTATATGCTACTAGTCAGCCTGCAGCACTTGCTTTGACTAGTAGCCTTTCTAAACATGTTTCAGGCCTGGCAGTCCAGCCTGTGTGTGCAGTTTTAAACTGTCATTTTGATCTGGCAAAATAAAACTGTTGCCAGGTCTACTTTTTTAATACATGTAAGTTACCCCTAGGGAAGGCTCTACGGTCAGGGTTTATTGTATTTACAAAGATGGACATATACTTTTTATTTATCCTGGTAGTGAAAAACTCTCAAATTCATTTTTCAGTACTGCAACACCTACCTCTCTTATAGAGTAACACTGGGTTACCTTATTGCATTTAATAAGTGCTAACTTTGGTTTGAGAATAGGTAGGAATGTCATGTTTTGTATCTGAGGAGTTGTAATTTAAAACCTTCTTTAATGGTAAATTTGGATTTTCAGTCACAATTCTGCAAATACCATTTTTATAAAGTTGTCATTTTCTTGTCTTAACCATTTGGTGCCTGCAGCCTATTTCCTGGGTCACATGACTAGGTGTAGTCGGCCTTTGTGTATCCCTCCCATACAGCCGCACAATAGTGGCCTTGATGTAGGTAGGGTGGACCATCCAAGGCAGGATGGATGGGGGCTGTGCACAGCCCTACTTGCACTTCAAAGACACTGGCTTATCTCACACTTGTGGACGTGTTTTCACTAACTAAAACTTAAAATAATTAACCTGTATGAGTTGTCATGTAAGCCTCAACCAAACGCTGCCTGTAAATGAGGCATTGCACATTGAGTTCTTTCTTCCTTGTTTTGCTCTGAACTGCGTCATGTTCATAAGTGTATTAGCTTTTTATGATGCAAATGCTTTTTGAAACAAGAGAATGAATAGAGGATGTGTTATGTTTTAGTACTCTTACCCATTTGGCCCATTGTAAAATATAGTAATGTATTGAAATGTTTGTTTAATCTTCATAAATTGTTTCTTTATTAATAGGTTTTGTCAATAGAAGCGTATGAGAATGAGAGCGATCTCACAGAGTAGTGTGCCGTACTTGCCTTTACTTGTTTTGTCTTATATAAAGAAGTGTTAGGAAAATGAACTGAATTGATAATCGTGTTATGAATTGTAGAGTTGTATCTTATGTTTAGGATGTTCTTTGTTACACTTGCTAAATCAATGGAAGCTGTCTTGTTCTCAATAGGACTTAGCTTTCCTATTGGTCCAGAAGATGGGTTATCACCACAATTTGCCACACATTGCTGCATTCTAACGATACATACTGCTGAATAAACGTGCGTTCCCAGACTAGAGAGAGAGAGAGAGTTCTTCTCCCAAGACCTACTTGAGAGTCCCTTTATCAGACTTCCTTGAGAGCCATTCAACACAGATACATTCTGAATAAGGGCCTAATTTAGAACTCGGTGGACGGGTTAGTCAGTCACAACATTGACACATATCTCATCCACTAAAATCTACATCCCATAGGATAGAATGGGATTAAGATTTCGGTGGATGGGCTATCCATCACCGTTATGAGGGAGTAACCTGTCAGCTGAGTTCTAAATCAGGCCCTAAGCCTCTTTACTGATGCATCTCAAATTTATTCTGGGAGATACTTCTTATTCACTACTTGAGTTTATGCTGCTTTGAGACTCTACCAAGTTTCTTGAACCTTTCTTTATGAGAAGTTCTGCTACATACTTTATTCTTTCACCTCTCAAACTTAGAGCTCTTTAAGGGTTCTGTTGATACATTTCTCTACTCTTCTTAGCTTAGAATAGAGATAAGCATTATGGAACGCACTTCATGCTTTGTTCTTTTTTTGTATAAATATTAATATTCAAAATGTAATTGACTGCCAAGAAAGAATGTAATTACTAACTTTTAATAAAACATTAAAACTTAATCAAAATGAGATTTCTGACTCACATAAAATGCAATGATGCTTGAAATGATGAATTGTTGATTTGTGTTTTTTTTATTACTCGCACTTACCCCAAAGATCTCACCTCTTGTGCCAAGTGGAGTGCAGGAACTTCATTCCTCATATCGAATTAGATTTTGGCTACTAATGATTGAGGTTCCCAATAGTTCTCGGTGCTATCTCGCCCCCTCTAAAAACTATACATTAGCCTATTGTGACTGCATCCAGACTGGAATCCAGGACAGGGAGTCAGGAAATTCCAAATACATCTGTGGGGAGAAAACTCCAAGAGCTTCTCCCCTTTCAAAGTTTGCACAAGGTGTACAAATGGCACCCTCAGACCCACTCTTCAGATTACTTCTGGACCTGTGGAAGACTCCTGCGGAAGGAAGACTGGACCTGCTCCTTGTACCCCAAACCACCAGAAGGAGTCCAAGAGCTAGCCTGCATGACCTACTGTTCTGAGCTACAAGAACAGAAAAAGCTCCAGAGACCTGTCCTGCATCTGCTCAGCTGCCCAGAGTCAACTGGACCTGCATGTGCCCTGCTGCTGGCCTCTGCTGAAGTGAACCCTGATCCCCAAGAGGTGTCCCTCAGGTCCCTGACCCTGGGCTGGCATCACTCTGATCTCCAATAGGTATCCCTCAGGTACCTGACCATTGGCTGGCATCAGAATGTACTCCTTATCACCCAGCTGTGGAATTCCTTGGAACTGATGCTGTGCGAATCCTGCAAAGTGCCAAACTAGCATCAAAATCTTTTACGTTAGTTCCCTAATGTGCGCGATGGTGCGCTGTATCATAAATACAGCGCACACATTATGGCGTAAGGGGGGGCAACGGGGCACAAGAAAAGGGGCGTATCATGACATGATGCCCCACTTTTCTTAAATTTGGCCTTTAATTTCTAAATTAGTGTGGTATTTTTCTTGGGTTGTGTTTTCACTTAATTACCGTTTCATTAGTGCATAAATACTTTACACATTGCCTCTAAGTTAAGCCTGACTGTTTTGTGCCAGGGTACCAGAGGGTTAAGCACGTTAATTTAGTGCCTATCTGTGGTGCCCCCTGATAAGGATTGTGGTTATTGCTTGTGAAGGGCTCACACCGCCCTCAACCAGCAACCCAATTCCTCAACAGATGCTGTTCATCATAGACAAAAAGCATTGGCAAAGCTATCTACTGATTTTGACAATGTTTGGGGGTTTTATTTAAATAACAGTGGTCTGATCAGGTAGACGTAGGCGCGTTTCTTGCATTATGTGGCCTAAAGTTTATCCCCCCTTGACCACATCTCCCCACATTTACAGTGACCCTTCCTCTGACCTATCCACGCTGCCATTTAAACGAAGCATCATGGTGCGCTACACTTAATGAAGCTCCTCTGTGCCATTTGCAAGGTTCTCGAGGCATTTTAAGTTTTTAATATCCGTTCGCATGCAGTTAGAAACTGTTTTTACAGGCAGCTTTCTGTTCCTTTAATGAAGGTGGGGAAGTCTGAGAGTGAGCTCACTGATTGTTGAAGCAGCGTGGGTCCTCGCTTGCCCTTCAGAATATAACCAAGGACCTATCTGGAGAATTAACTTTTCTCTATCAAACAGACTAATGAGCACTCCGGCGCCACATGTACGTTTTCAAATCTGGAAACGTTTTTCGAGAAAAACTAAAATATGCTATTTAAGACGTCTCAGACGATTAATAAATAGTCTGTCTCGCCCTCTCCTGTTTCGTGCTGTCTTGTGCTCTATCTCTGAACGCCTGGTATCCTCTGCTGCTTGGCTTCTAGCACTTGGGCTGGGCTTGATGCTACGGTTCTACTGTTAGAATCACAAACTATTATTTGAACTGTGGTTCTGGGTGCAAATGTCAACTTCTTGTAAACAGAGTGTAAAAATGTGCCTTCAAAATGGAAGCAGGATTGCCAGCTGGGCCCGATGAAATACGATTTCCACTTGACACTGAAAATATTCAATTTCATGTTTTTTTATGTTAAAAAGTCAGCACACGTTTGGCCTGGTAGATTATTACTGTATCTATCTCAAAAATGGGTAAAACCTCTCAACGCCACTTTTCCTCTCATAAATTCCACCATTAAGTCTATAAGCTGTCTTCGCACACGTTCCAACAAGTGAAAACAATGTTAACGAGGACCACAAATGCAGCCAAAGCTATACTTTGCAGAATGGTTTTCAAAACTTGGTGATGGGAATAGCAGCTGCAAATCCATTAGGCGTCGCGTCTAAGGCCTCATGCCTTTGAGGTGACCTTCAGCCAGGCCTGTTTTTTCAGCCAGCTTCAGTGTACATGTTGTCACCTATATATTGTTACACTTTTCTTATTATAAATATTGGCCTAGAAATCCCAGCATGCTTAACGTTTTTGTCTGGAAAATCGGAACTACTTGGAAGTAACCTACATACTATGGGGCAATTGATAGCTTTGTTACCCCTCTTGCTTTTAAGAAGACAAAACCATTGATTTCCCCCCCTATTATCCTTAATCAGAAGAATACACTCCATAGGGCTGTAGCTCAGTAGTGCCAAGGTCCAAAGCTGAGCAATGGTGACTGGGTCGGCAAAGAGTTTTCTGCACTCTGTACAATGACCGTTGTTAAATCATGCCCAGTCACATCATTATGTTGTACTTGTCCAAGGGTAGTGAATGAGTCTAACAGGAAGAAAGGCTTTAAAGAAGCAGCATTTTTTGGAGGGTGTGGTTGACTCCATCAAGGAGATACACAAAAACCTAACTTGAAATTTAGCTGATGTTACATAAGTTCTAATGCTAACTTGTTTTCTCCAAGAATCACCATCCTCGCTAGCCCTGGTAGGTCTGGATTACTTTCTCCCCATTTCCATCACACGTACAGGTTGGTTCTTGTCCATCAGAGACGTAAATCTCACATTACATCTAGGGTGGAAATGTGTCTGCCAATAGCTAGCGAATGCTCACAAATATGCAGCTTGTGGGTGTTCATCAATTTTGGAATGCATGCCAACCTTGGAAGGGCTAAATTGGCTTCACTGAGCAAATTTGCTCAAACATAAAATTACCGTAAACTGGAGTAAAAATATATGCAATCAAATTTACTGAGGACTCTAAATTCACATTTCGTGATTACAAAATTGACTTTAAGCTGGCAAATTGAGGTATTGGTGCACCTACGTTTGTCATAGATGCTAAATCTCCCTTATTAACTGGGCAGGAAGGAATGTTTCCTAGTTCATGTTTAAAAGTTCTCACTTTTATTAAATATATTACTAAATCATATGCTGACTGTAAATGACAGTGCACTAAGATATTTTCCATTGGAATGGCCACATAAATTCCCACTGACAATATGTTTTACTGATACAATTATATAGCAGGGATCTCCAACCTTTCAGTAGCTAGAACTACTTATGATCATTGAAAATCATTGTGAAATACTGCAGTCTAAGCAACTTGCACATTGCTACCAGACACCCCAGATCCAGCTTCACTGATGTTAAGCCTAATATCCATAAAGCCAGATACCATGGTTTGAATAAAATATTTTGACTGGAGCATATTGACAGTGCTACCATGTGTGTCAGTGAGGGCGTGGTCTTCAGGGATGTATGAACATGTGTGCTTATGAATGGGATATATGTGTATGGGTGACTGAAAGCATGTGTCATATGTACTTGTGGCACAGGGTATAACTCTCGCCATACATGGCACTGTTATGTGTATAACACAGACATACAACCATTTTATTAAATAGTAGAAATGTAAAGCGCAAAAATGTTCATAAAATGGAACATTGTACTGCATTTTAAATCTCTCCCACTTAAAAAATGCTTGTATTTTCACGTTATAACTATGGCACAGTGTTCTACTGGCCACTGGGAGCAAGAGGCCTGCTGTTTGTAAATGCAAAACTTTGAAAAATAATTGAGAAATTTAACATATAGAGCTAACTCAATAATTAAGGTAACTTTTCTTTTTAAGAGTTAAATATCTTACTGCTTCAATTCTTCACCTCTTTGGCTCACCATGAGTTCTGAATCTGACTCCAGCCCTGCTTATTAGCAGGCCCTGCTATCTGCAGCCAGATGATAATAACGGAAATAAACACAGACTTCTCTTAAGGTTAAAAGGAAAAATGCGACCCTGTGCTTATGTAAAAATGAACTCAAGGCTGTAAGCTACTTTGAAGGTGTCTGGGAGCTATTGGAAGGTCGTGATCAACTGGTTGGAAACACCTGCTATATAGCGTACAAATATGAATGTTTGTGAATCAGGTTTTTGAAAGACTGGGGACCCTGGGCCAGAGCCCACTTTGCTTATGCCTTAAAACATCTCTGACATAAGCTGACATTTGTCTTTGATCACACAATAAATGTGACAGTATAAAAAGTAATTTTAAAGGCATCTTTATTGCTTATTCATTTTCTGACTGAGCAGAACACCTGGTCTTTGCCAGCATGGGCCAGTAGGACCTAAAAATAGCTCACTCTGGTGAAATCTGACTTGCAATAGTAAGTGGGCGAGCAGATTTTTTGAGGCCTGGTATGTCTTGTTTTTCAAAATATTTTCAGGACAGGGTGCAAAATCCTTAAGTTCTCTAATGGCTGCTAAAATATTTCTCTATATGTTACGTCTAGTCAATCTGAGTGCACGTGAAAAAGCCCTCTCAGCCAATCAGAAGGCTAGAATATCAGCCAACGGTCTGCATATCTATTAATTTTGAACCTTAATTTCTCAAAAATACTTTGCTACTTTACTACTTTACCTTTCTAAGCCCTAAGCCATCAAAGTTTAATATACTAGCACCGGAAACATTCCTTTTTTTGAGACACCTACTCTCTCCGCTGCAAAGATAGAAGATCTCTCTTGACTACTTACATCAGGAAACAAACCCACGCTACACAGACCTTTCCCCATCAATGCCCTGAAAGTATGGAACAATCGCTCTCTCTCCACATTGGAAATGCCTCCTTGTTTCAAAGCTCCAAATTCCTTCTCGAGACCCTGCTACTTGAGGAGCACTTGTCCCTGCCTATCTAAATCACATCCCCAGATGAACCCTTTCGGCTCTTAGTTAAATATTTTCTACTTAATCCATACTCAATACTTTACCATCATGTTTATGTTCTGGTAAGGCACCATGAACGTTGCTCCGCTCTCATTATGCCTCCACTTGTATCCACAATGGGGGCTTGAAATTTGCTGTTTTAATCTATGTGATTTTACATTTGTACTATAATTATTGACAATCCAGTGCTTTAGTCACCACATGTCCCTACATGTGTGGCCAATGGTGCTTTGTGGAAACTGCTGCTTTAAATCATCTAAATATTTATGCCTGTGGTGTTTCCTTGTACTGTGATTACTGGCAATATAGGTTATATCCCAGGCCACACATATACCATGCATCGCTTAGGTTCTGCTACCTGTATTTTGTTCATATTGTTGATACTTTTACACTCATATTGTTATCCCACACTAATTTCTGACATATTTTGAGCTAGCAAATAATATTTGCTCTGTCATGCTCACCAGTCAAGAACCACTACCTTCCTTACACATTAGACTGCTAGGTGAAATTCACCATATATAAAACAAAAAATAAAATGATTTTCTCTGGGTCAAGGTCTAATGATGAAAAATAAGTTGGGATCTCCAAAAGTGACTGCTGGTGTCCCCACAGATATCTATGTTACCTCGGGCACACAGTAGATTCGGTCTTGTCTCTCATCTCTTTCTAATTCAGATATCACAAACTTGAAGTAAGTGGGTACTTCTCTGTCTGAGCTCTGCCATTACAATTTCATTACATTATCCCCCTCTTAACCACCACCTTTGTTCCACTTTGAGGACTGGGATGGTACCAGGTTACATGTTAGTTCATTTGGTATCATGCCTTCCAATACACTCCTGGGATTATGAACAGGGGTGGCTCGTTCACAATGGCTAAGGAACGTCGCCACCCTGGCTAAGCCAGCAGCTGAAAAATAAAACGATATTTCATTATCATTTTATCTTTCAGCTGCTGGCTCAGCCTTCGGCAGGTGTGGGGAGGAGCAAGGCTGGGCCACCGGAGTGGGGAGTGGAATCTGTGTGCTAAGTGTAAATGTGTGTTTGGCTGGCCGTCTCAGGTCAGCCAAACACAAATGCGCACTTTGTTTTCTCCAACCCTGTGCTGGGATGGAGAAACTGCACAGACCCGAGGGCGGTGTCTGACTGGCATTCCCAGCTGCTGAGACCAATCCTGACACTGCTATCATGCTAGGTTTAGCACGAGAGCGGCGCTAGGATTGCTGAGGAGCCTGTGCACATGTCCCAGTGAATGCTGGGACACCAGAAGAAGAGCAGGGGAGCAACGCGGCAGGCTGCCACAATGGGAACAGGTACTTTTTTTTAAATGATTGTTTTATTCACCCCCCTTCCTCATCCCTCTCCCCCACCTCCCCTCCCCTTGCGATTTGCAGCAGCCGCTGCTGATTATGAAAGAGCTATTACACACTTAAATGCAGTGCTGGTAAAAGGTCATGTGTTAGCTCTTCCCGGCCTGCCTTCTCTCTCCTAGAGATGGAGGGGTTGACAAAGTATTCGTGGATTGAACCACCTTTTCAGATATATCTTAGATACTGCTTTAGTTGTCTTCCCAGCCTTTCATACTTACAAGAAAACAGCAGCCCTCTTCATCCGTTAGCCTGTGCAACTGTCATTCACATTCAGCTTCTGCGCACTACAGCATACAGCAAAGACAAATGGGCAGTGCACAATTTCTAAATGACATAAAACGTGTGGCAGGGCCCAAAGTATCACTATGAATTCAACTGCAGGTTGCACCGCCCACAGACCTTGCCTGTACTGCAAAATGCCAGTAGCAATGGTATGGGTGCTATTATTATTTTTAGCACATTGCTAAACAGATATGCTTTTCTGAAAATAGGCAGACAGTGCCAATATGTGGTAGATTGTCATAATAATAGTGCCAGTGTTAGGAGTAAAGCATCAGCATACACCAGCAGAAATTAAGCACTGGCAATAGGTCAGGCAATTTAAGCCATTTGCGCTCTTGCACTGTGATGGTATTTTTCAAGAATACCTGTGCTCATTCACCTAAAAAAGGTGTACTTCAGGGCCCGGGCTGTTGGGCTAATATTATATCTTGCCATTTCCTGTTTCTATTCTTTAATATACTTTTCATTTTTTCTAGACATCATGTATGTTTGAATTATGTCTTCAGGTTAAAGTAATTCAAAGCGCACAGTACATTTTCTATGTGTCAAAAAGAACCATAGTTGCTTGAAATGTGTAATAAAACTAAAAAGGAGTTTTATATCTCTTCTGAGTACTCTTGCCTGACAGGAAGCATCCATAACTGTTTAAGTAAACCTAAATGCGAGAGTTGATTTTAAAATGTTAAGGGCCTTATTTATACTTTTTGGTGCAAAACTGCACTAAGGCAGTTTTGCCCCAAAACGTTTTGCACCGGCTTGCACCATTTTTTAGCACCAGCTAGGCACCATATTTATGGAATGGTGCAAGCCGGTGCAAAGGGTAGGCTAGCTTAAAAAAAAATGACGTTAGGCAGCTTTGAGTCAAAATAAATGATTCTGACCAGATTAGCATCATTTTTTGACGCTAAGGGGCATATTTATACTCTGTTTGCACTGAATTAGCGTAATTTTTTTTTTACTCTAATTCAGTGCAAAACTAACTCCATATTTATACTTTGGTGCTAGACCCATCTAGCACCAAATTTATGGATTTAAAGTCATTTTTTGGAAGTGGAAACCTACCTTGCCTTAATGAGATGCAAGGTAGGCGTTCCCGTGCAAAAAAATGACTCTATGGCCTTAACACCATATTTATACTCCCATGTAAAAATGGTGCAAGGGAGGGAGGAGGGGTCAAAAAATGGAGCAAAGCTTGCTTTGCCCCATTTTTTAAGACCAGGGTCAGGGCAGGCGTTAGGGGACCTGTGGCCCTATTTCCATGGTGGAACACCATGGAATAAGCCCAGAGGTGCCCTCCCTAGGCCCTAGGGGCACCACCACCCACACTAGAGGGACTGCGAGGATGGGGGACCCCATCCCAGGTAAGTACAGGTAAGTGCATTTTATTTTTGAAAGTGCCATAGGGGGCCCTGAAATGGGCCCACATACATGGCACATGGTGCAATGGCCATGTGCCCATAAAATGCCGCTAATCTGGTTAGAGTCATTTTTTTTTTACTCTAACCTGCCTAAAGCCATTTTTTGCTGCTAAACCCTCTTCTTCTATACTGCCAGCCCCACCCGACTAAAGTCATTTTTGAAAACTCTAGCCTACCCTTTGCACCGGCTTGCACCATTCCATAAATATGGTGCCCGGCTGGTGCACAGAAATGGTGCAAGCCGGTGCTAAACTTTTTGGTGCAAAACTGAGTTAGTGCAGTTTTGCATCAAAAAGTATAAATAAGGGCCAATATTTTGCTAGTTGGTGCCACTTTTGCGTCATAAAATGACTTTAATGCGGTGCAAAAAAAGTTTAAATCAGGGCCTTGGTGCTAGATTGGTCTAGCACCAAAGTATAAATATGGAGTTAGTTTTGCACCGAATTAGAGTAAAAAAAAAATGACACTAATTTGGTGCAAACAGAGTATAAATATGCCGCAGAGTATAAATATGCCCCTAAATATGGTGTTAAGGCCATAGAGTCATTTTTTGCACGGGAACGCCTACCTTGCATCTCATTAAGGCAAAGTAGGTCTCCACTTTCAAAAAATGACTTTAACTCCATAAATTTGGTGCTAGAGGGGTCTTGCACCAAAGTATAAATATGGAGTTAGTTTTGCACTGAATTAGAGTAAAAAAAAATGACACTAATTCGGTGCAAACAGAGTATAAATATGCCCCTAAATGTTTACTGTAGGCATATGGCCACCATGTTTAAGGAGCAACATGTCATTTTTTTCGTTTTCTCTTGGCATGTGCCTTCAATTAAAAAACAACAACAATAACTATCGTACCAATTTGCAAATGTCAAAACAATTTGGCTAAGGCAGTGCTTGGCATTTGTGAAGTTGTGTGGGATATATGTGCTTCTGTTGATTCAATGCAATCTATGGTCTTTTTAATGTGATAATTGCCAGTTTAACCCTTATTGTACAGAGTGTCCTACTTTGGGAACATAAAGCTTTAAAATTGTATGATCCAATCATTTTGGCTGCAAAATAAAAACTGTACTTTTCTCCTGGGATATGAGGACGTTTGTAACTATTCTTACAGTGAAATAATTCGATCAAAAAGAGCAAAAGGTAATACATATCAATGGGGAAAAGATCCAATTGGTCTTACAGAACTGACCATCACACATATAACAAGCATTTGCAATGCAATGGGTCTCGCATTTGCTCGAGTCAGAGCAATTAGCGTTGTAAATTCCTAAGTGGACTTTCTTGCCACATAAATTGAAATTAAAAGTAAAACTGTTGACATAAGCAAGCCGGTTCAAAGCGCCATAAGCGCAAAGGAGAGAAACAAAAGGAAAGAGCAGTTTGCTCACAGTCAAACGTATAGGCAGTCTTGCAATTATCCATGTAACAGGGGCAGTCTGCAAGGCGGTAACAAAACCGCCCCAAGGAGGGACAAACGTAAAGCATTTACCAATGACAATAAAGGATTTCTGAAAGGCAAGCACACAAACGGGTGAAAGTGATGGGGTTGCGGTGGGCATGGTTAAAAGCCCACAATATGCAGCATTGCTAGTGCCTGGTCTACCAATGCATACTGCGCTGAGCATAACTACAGGTCAAAAGCCTCATATTCACTGTTGAAAACCTGGGGGCTCAAAGTTTATGGATTGGCCTAAACTGCTCAGGTTCTTTTATGGGGACCACCCCCAAGGGAGGAACCTGCTATAGTCATCTTTGCTTGTACAGGGCAATCAATTAGAGCTTCTGATCAGGTTGCGCAAAAGGAAACTCTGCTAGATTATGAGGGAGACCAAAAGGTGAAATTACAACATCTTTTACAGTTAACATATGCATTCGTCAGAGTTGTTCAAAGCTCCTCTACAGTTTTCCCTGTATATCAGTTGGATATTAGATGCTGTTAAAAGCATGCATGAATGATGGTAAAAAATAATGGCATCTAAAGTTGCTATCATGTTATGTACTGAAGATGTCATACTGGTCTCCAAGACACATATGGGACTGCAGACATTATGTAAGTTTATCAAGTTCTGCAGACCTGAGCAGGTGTGAGATTTTCCCAAATCTGCAATACATTTGACACGTAATGCAAAATGGAAGAAACAAATACCCAGGAGCTGTAACCACCTAACAAACTGTGCAGCGGCAACCCTGTGCTCTGCCAGAGAGAAGAATGGACACTTGGTCTTCCCCTCTCTTGAGGTGTATAAGCTACTGGCACATAATTCTGCTCTGCAAGGAGTTGAAATTTGGGGTTACTCTGATCTTTCGGAGTTATTAGATGTCCTTTTAGAGCGTTTATTAAGCCTACCCTCTGGCATCACAACAGTCTTATTGCTGATAGAGCTTAGGGTGCTGCACATTTCTTTGCTAGACAGACTGAGATATGTACTTTACTCAATGCAGGTGTGGTGTGCACCTGAGCTGAAGCACTGTAAGGAGGCACGACCAGATGTACTGGACCTCACAGGCAGTGGTTCGCTTGAATGGTGTAAGCATGTTCGCACTCTGTTACAACAGATAGGTATGTAACTCATTTGGACCACACCTGAGGCCATGATCGAGGACTTGCTAGTGAGGCTCAACTCAAATAAAAAGTGTCTTATAGAGGTGTTGAATTTCAAACCTTCCTAAGGTGCCCTATCAAAGGCTTTTCTCACAAGAAATGCTTACCCTCATTCCAGATTTGTTTAGATGAGGTGGAACCAGCATTGGCCAAAACACTGTACAATAAGCTTAGTTGTGGGACCTTGCCTATTAATCATTTTATTTCTAAGATGGGAGAAGCCTATGGGCAAATAAGCCACAGTTACAAGTGCCCGGAGTCTGTTAAAGACGATCCATTTTGTATTCTTCTGCCTGGTGTGCATCCATCCTCGAGCAAAATGTTGCAATCAGATGCTTACAAATGCGTGTATTCTTAATGTATGTGCCCCTGTACTCGTGATTATGTCGGACACCTCAAGGACCGTGGTGTTTGCTGTCTCTCGTTTTTTATGCATTGTCAGGAAAATCAAACAACGCTTTGTAATTTAAAACTCCTAGTACATTTTCTCTATTTAACAAAAGCTTATTATATGCTCTTTTAGTCATTTTAATTGGATTTAGTTATGTTATTTTATCTCTCGTTATAGCTTCGCAACGATGCATGGTGGTTTTTTTTATTTAATTTTTATGGGCAATGTCCGGAAATAAACTGGCAAAGGTATAATTATGGCATATTCACAGCACAGTTAAACAAGTACGGGAAATGAACTCTCAATCTCCGCTCATTTCTCGGAGCTCCCTGCGGAGAAGCCATGGAATGAATGGGCAGGAGGCCTGAATGACACCTCCATAGGTGATTTACTGAAAGTGCTAACAGGAATCTATGACCATCAAGAGGTGTCTGTCCCCTGTTCCGAAGAGACATCTCTAGAAAGAGACAGACCTGTACGTTCACCAAATGCCCGTAGAGTCTCAAGCAAAGGCCGCAGGGCGTCAGCTGTTGTTCACTAATTCTATGTCAGGACTGGAGGCTCAGATTATGTTTCTCTTTCCATGCTTTATTTTTAACAGCAGCCAATGAAAATCATGGAAAGTAAAAAAACTACATGACCCAACATCAGTCATAACATGTGATAAAACATAGAGGAGGAAGCCTATAAAGTGTTGCATCACACCAAGCCACTCTCTCTTTCTTTGCTGCTTTGCAGCCAGATAAGTGTTATTTCCTTCTTACTGTTATTTATTTATTAACGTGTTAGGAGCGGGCTTTTCCCCTCCTTATAAGCGTCCTTTGGAGCGCTCTTCATTACGTGGAGTGGGAGCTAGGGAGCCAGGACTCGCGCTCTGCGCAGTCCTGTCTTTGCCGGTGAGGCTTTAATTCTTCTACTTTATTATTTTATGGCCCGAGATCTGTCTTGATGAAGCTAGATCCCAAGCTGGCGGACCTCGCTGCATCGGAATCAGGCCCCGTGGCCCAGGGTTTGCTCTTTGGGTCTCCCTTCATGAAGGAACTTTCTAAGTTCGTTTCCACTTATGCCAGTCTGGACAAGGCACAAGGATCCATCAGGAGAGTGCTACGTCCACTTTTTTGAGGGGCCGGACGCTACAGAGGGCGTGCCTTCGGCCATTTCAATCAACAAGGCCCCCATCGTGGATCCTACCAACAAGGAAGAGGAGGCTTTCAGGGTTACGACTCCTCCTCGTCTACCTTCTACCCGTCGAGACCTAGGTATGGTCGAGGCAGATTCCGCAGGGGGAGATCCAAGGGACAACAATCTTTCTCCCAGGAGTCGGGAGCCACAGGTGAGCTTGGTCTTGAGTTCAGAAGTAATATTGGGGGCCAGAACCCAGAAGTTTTGGGAGAATTGGCATCTAATTCCTTCGGATGCTTGGGTCTTAGAGACCGTGCAAGGGTTCAAGCTAGAATTTTACGAGTCCCCTTATCAGATATGCCTTCCCAGGCAGGGATATTTTTCCCTTCAAGAACACAGTCTTATTTCCGCAGAAATTTCAGCTCTAGTCAAGAAGGGTGCCGTTATCAGGGTTCCCCATCATCCTTCAGGTTTTGTCAGCCCAGTGTTTCTTGTAGACAAGAAGGGTGGCGGCTCGCGCCTAGTTCTAAACTTAAAAGACTTCAATGGTTTTTTGCTATATCGCCATTTCAAAATGGAAGGTATCCATCTGCTGAGAGATGTTCTCCAGGAGGGAGACTGGTTAGTCTGCTTAGATCTAAAGGACGCTTAGTTGACCATTCCTATTTTTCCTCCACATCGGAGGTTCCTTCAGTTCTGTTGGGAGACCGAATATTATGAGTACAAGGTTCTCCCCTTTGGTCTGTCCTTCGCCCCTTGGTGTTTCACGAAGGTTATGCGTCCAGTAGTGGAATTCCTTCGCTCCCAAGGGGTCAGGTTAATTGTGTACCTAGACGACATCCTAATCATGGCCCAGGATCGGGACCTTCTGTTAGATCATCTCGAATGGTCATTGTCTCTTCTTCAGAGTCTGGGCTCTATAATCAATGCCCAAAAATCCGTTCTGGTCCCCTCTCATTGGATAGACGTCCTGGGGTTCCAGATAGACCCGTTACAGTCTCTTCTGATTCCTCCTTCCGGGAAGATCCGTTCAATTAAGAGAGAATTGAGGTGTCTATTATCCAAACAGACTGTTTCCTTGAGAGCGATTGCTCGCATGGT
Organism: Pleurodeles waltl; assembly: GCF_031143425.1. NCBI lineage: Eukaryota > Metazoa > Chordata > Amphibia > Caudata > Salamandridae > Pleurodeles > Pleurodeles waltl. The sequence continues at coordinate 179,929,097 of NC_090437.1, forward strand.
GGGCCTGCTTTCTTCTTCGATTCAGGCGATATTTCCGGGTCCCTTGCATTACCGAGCCCTTCAACGTTTGAAGATCGCTCATCTTCAAAAGGGCCTCCGTTATGCAGATCAGGTTCCCCTGTCAGAGGAGGCCCGTGCGGAGATGCATTGGTGGCTCGATCACATGGAAGCCTGGAACGGCAGAGCCATATTCAGTTCTCTCCTGGATGTAGTGATAGAGTCCGATGCCAGTCGTTGGGGCTGGGGAGCCCGGTGCGGCTCAGTGTCCACGGGAGGCAGGTGGTCCAACGCAGAGTTGAGTCTCCACATAAATTGCTTGGAACTCCTAGCCGGCTCTTTTGCGATCAAGAGTCTTTCTCTCATCAGAGCGAATTGTTGAATTCTCCTTCGCATGGACAATATCTCGGCAGTGAGATATGTCAACAAGTTGGGGGGAACTCGTTCCCGCATTCTGACAGAGATAGCCAAGGAGTTCTGGCACTTTTGCCTTCAGCACAGGATTTCAGTAGTGGCGGAATACCTCCCTGGGGCCAGCAACTTGGTGGCCGAATGGAACTCTCGTCACCTGAGAGACTTCAGCGATTGGAGGTTACATCCCAGAGTTTTCCGATCTCTTTCTGCGAAGTGGGGCCCCTTTTCGATCGACCTGTTTGCATCTCGCCCCAATCGGCAGCTGAAACGTTTTTTCAGTTGGAGGCCAGATCCGGAGGCATCAAGGACGGATGCGTTTCTTCAGGACTGGTCTCAGGAACTGAGTTATGCCTTTCCTCCCTTCTTAATGATACCCACGGTTTTGGCCCAGATCAGATGTCAGCAAGCGGAGTTAGTCCTGGTGACGCCCCTTTGGAGATCTCAAGCATGGTTCCCGGTGGCAATGGAACTGAGTTGCGATCATCCGATCCTTCTTCCCTTCCGGGAGAATCTCCTCCAGGACCCTCTGGGCTTGTTACATCCATTGATCCTGTCAGGCCAGCTGTCTTTGATGGCATGGCGTCTTTCAGGGAAAGTTAGGACATCCCAGAGCTTTCGCAAGAGTCTTCCGAATTCATTGCGGGTTCCTGGTCCTCCAGTACTCACAAGAGATACGCTTCGGCGTGGAAGCGCTGGAGTACTTGGTGTAGTTCTAGGAGTGCAGATCCTTCTTCAGCAGGTTGCGGTCTGGTCCTGAATTTCCTTTCCTCCTTAGCAGCGTCAGGTCTTGCATACCGATCTATTAATAATTATAGGTCCGCTATTTCAGCAGGACATTTACCAGTGGAGGGTAAACCCATCGGCGAGTCTCCAATTGTGTGTAAATTAATGAGGGGTATCAGGTTAGCTAATCCTCCTCGTCCCCGTTATTTGTCTCTTTGGGATGTTAATATTGTCCTTCGCTTTTTAAAATCCTGGCCTGCTAATAGATATTTGTCTAGGAAACAGTTATCAGCCAAACTCACCATGTTGTTGTGTTTAATATCTTGTAAGAGAGTATCAGATGTTGGAGCACTAGATTTAGCTGGGAGATTTTTTTCTCCTGAGGGAGTCTCTTTTTCCATTTCGCGTAGAACTAAATGCAACCTGAAGTCCGTTTCTTACCCCTGTTTTGTAGACAACCCCAAGCTTTGTGTGGTGCAGTGTCTTAAAGCTTACGAGGTGAGTACAGAAGAATTTCGTTCTGATATGGGGGTCAATTACTCATTTCTGTGTTAAACCATATCATCCTGTTTCCTCACAAACTCTCGCTAGATGGATGCGTTGGTTGCTGAGTGAAGCAGGCATTGATATTTCTAAGTTTGGTGCGCATTCTGCCAGAGGAGCTATGGCATCGAAGTCTTTGGCTTTGGGTTCTCGTTTAGAGGACATTTTAAAGGCAGCAGATTGGTCTTCGCCTTCGACTTCTAAAACTTTTTATTATAAACCTATTGTTGATATAGCCTCTGTGGTTGTGAATCAGCTTTGAACAAGCATAATCTGAGCCTCCGGTCCTGACATAGAATAAAAAAAATTCTAGCATTCGCGCTAAGAATTTTTCAATTCTATTAAGGACAAGGAGGCGAGGATTACCCCACCGCACTGTATATATATGATTGTAGAGTTTCATGTTATTTTGTTGATATTATGTGCAAGTTACTGGACTTCAGTGCTATCCCACCCTATTGAATAGTTGATATAAGTATTCCTTATGTTATTCAGTTTTTATGGCCTGGATTTTTTAATTTTTCCTAGGAAATGATGAGAAGTAGTGCGGACTGTCGCAATATCGTTCTTCTTCCAGTCAAGTGGGATGCCAGGTCATCTGTTTTCAGGATTTTCGTTTGCAAGTTTATGTTAAGACTTTTACTTTTCTGTTGCGAATTTTGGACAAAGAAAGAGGAGTGGCTTGGTGTGATGCAACACTTTATAGGCTTCCTCCTCTATGGTTTATCACGTGTTATGACTGATGTTGGGTCATGTAGTTTTTTTACTTTCCATGATTTTCATTGGCTGCTGTTAAAAATAAAGCATGGAAAGAGAAGCATAATCCTCGCCTCCGTGTCCTTAGTGCGAATGCTAGAAAATGTTTCATTGCCTGTTGACTCCAAATTAAGAAATCCTATTTCTTAGGCAGTTCCTGCCAGGATGCCCTTCTATAATAAATCACCTCTTACACATGAGACCGGGTGATATTGCTCATCCGGCGCAAGTTGTAAAATCAACTGGGTACTGTCTGCGCAATTATTAAATCAGGCACACATTATCTTAACAGGCCATCAGCATTAAAGCATCAACACTAAAGCAGACCAGTTAAAGCGGGGTCCCGGTAATACTGAATCATGTAGTACGCTGCCGTTGAAACCTTAAGTTTCGCAACAAAAACAAACCTTTACAATGCAACGGGTCTCGCGTTTGCTCATGTTAGAGCTGATCGCGTTGTAAACTCCTAACCCGACTTTTCACCTATCGGGCAAAAGTGCATTTATGTACATAACCCGAAAAAGTGAAATTAACTATGTAAAGCACTCGACTTCTGCCGAGCGAGATCGCGCTCGTAAATTAGAGAAAAAGAAGTCCACGAGCCCGATGGAAAACAGCGAGCCTCGCATGTTTTCTGTACTTGGTCGCTGCGCTCGAGGAGGGCTAGCCACCGGAAAAGGCATGTCTTCGACTAATGAAAGCAAGCAGATTGTAATAGGCAAGCCCACGAACCAATAAAAAACACTGACGTGAAGTTGACAGGGCTCCGAGCCCTTTTCTAAATACAAAAGAGTCTCACTGCGATACACATGCACGAGCGCATGCAACGCAGGCTCGACCCTAAAAATGGTTGGAATGTGCTATACAAAGACATTTGGCATAACATAACGGAGTTCATGAGACAAATGCTCTACTTCATGTGCAATCAAGCAATGAAGCACACTGATACGGCCATGTATAGCTTCTAATCATTACATTATGCAACCAGTGGAGAAGCATGATGTGGGGGTGCAACGGATGACGAGACCTTTAGCTGCCTTGTTCGTTGCTCCAGGCAAAAGGATAATGGCATTTGGGTGCTCCATTTACCCTAGCAACGAGGCAATTTTTGAAGTCATTTCCGACCGTCGTGCACCCACCCTCTAGTGGTCATTTGTGGTGGCGTGCCCATAGAGGCCATATTGAAGAACTGTCCTTGTCCATTTCATTCTGGTTACCCATAGTGTGGCTAGCATGGAGAATCCGAGGAGCTTACGAACAGACTACGGCTCAGTAGCTTTTGCCTGTCAGTATCAGTACCATGCTTACACCTACGAGCGGGACTCTCTCGGGCTGGTGGCGCCATGTCCTTAAATTTCACTCACACACCTGCTTACACATTCACACCTACAATCACTCTCCCACGTAAACAACCACACCCACCTGCAAGCACGCACAGCGCTTACATATAAAAGCACGTTTTTAAATAAGAGCTGACACTGTGCTCCGCCATTGACTTCGCCACCTCTGAGGCCAAGGGTTGGAAAGGCAGTCTTAGGAGTAGCAATGGGCTATGACGTCCACGTATACATGTCAGACATTTTCGGTTGCTGTCATATTCCAGCAGTAGGGGCGTAACGCAGGCCCCCTGTAGCGCAATGTGCCCCCCAGGGCTATAGGGGTTCCTGTAACCCTTCAGGGGGTCCCATTCAACCCAAGATCCAAACCAAGGTCAAACCATATCTGTGAGAAATTGGAGACTGAGGGGCCCCGAGTCACATTTTGCAGAGGGAGAGGAAGGGGGCTGGGGGGGCGTATTCAGGTTAAGCTACGCCACTGACCAGCAGTATTTGAAGCACAACTTATATTTTCTCGTTCTTGGTGCATTCAGTTCCTTTGAACTTGGCACTGAAGCCCTATTTCCAGATTTCGATAGCCTCAGCTCATTTCAGAACAAAACCTGCCAAATTCCTTGAATTTCTCTGCCGCACAAAGTATAAGGGACAGACTTAATCCATGTATATTTCTTTTTCATTTCTACCATCTGCACTTAATAAAAACAATTTCAGCAATTGTTTTGATTCCGAGTTATGTAAACGTTGGACTCATCGTTGTTACATATTTCAGTGATTCTTTTCCAAATTCACGTATTAGGGATACACCTGGCGTTGATGGAGGGAGGCCATTTAAGTTCTGAGGAACATTTATCCTGCCCTGTTGTCAGGAGCATTCCTATTATCGGCGCCTGTGTTTCATTACCACCCTCTTCTGTGATAGGTCCATGCACAACTGCGTGGTGTCCAATAGGTCGTTGAGTCAAATTAATTATTGGAGTAGATTCTCTGTGCAAGGAATTCTGTGGCTGTTTACCCAGCACTTGATGCATAAAGCACTGCAGGTTAGAGAGAGGATCTGCTCACGCATAGTAATGAACCTACCTTGGGTTTGTGCCCGCTGCTATGTCTGTAGGGGACTAGAAAGACAGTCGTTGGAGTTCTGCAGAGCACATGAGCCAATTAACAACAAGCATTAACAAAGTCAAAGGGTCAGGCATTGGATGTCAGCCTTTGGTAATGCTCAGTTTGTTTTGTCATGGGTTTTGTAAAACTTTATTTTGGGGGCAAATGCTGGGACCTTGTTAATATAAAAATGCTAAAAGCAAAAATATTTTTTGCCTGAAAAGCACACATTGGGTTACTAGTCAATGCCAATGAAGAGAACTACTTTATGTATGGATGTTCTCCTTGTGGAAGGACAGAATACCATCACTCACAGCGAACTTAGCCAGTGGCTGACATGGGCTGTCCCACTGCCCCATGCTGTATGGTGTAGCGAGCAGAACAAGACTGCAATTGACACAGCAGCAGAACAATGGACGAAGACGCATTGGTGACAGGCCCTATAAATATATTGTATATATAATTTTAGCAAAATCAAATGGTCTGGTATAACATCAGACCTAAACATGGTGCACTCTGCCTGTATACACAAGGAACAGAAATTGGCAGTGTGCCATATTACTTAAAAAATCTGTTGCCCTCAGTGCCAGGAACAGTGCATGCAGCACTGACAGACCAGGGTTTGAAAATGCATGTCTGTCTTTCAGTACAGAGGGGTTGGCATCATTTTGAGGAGGAGCAGCTATTTCTTGCAGACAGGTGCAGTGTGTGTACTTCGGACTATGGTATCATACTAGAACAGGGGTTCCCAACCTGTGGTCTGGGGACCCCTGGGGGGGCTGCAAAGCCACCTCATGGGGTCTGTGACTGCTTAGAAAGTGTAATAAGTTTAACAGATGAGGTCCCCAGCTTTCAGTAATGACTCAGTGGGGGTCCCCAGATTCCAATAATGATTCAGTGAGGGTCCCTGGGTTCCATTATTGATAAAGTGGGGGTCCACAGAATTGGGAACCACTGTACTAGAACATCATTTTCAGATTATTTTCTGACATATATATTATATCCTAAATAAATCTTACACAATCATCGTACAATTTGAAGTGGTAAAAGAAAATGTTCTATTAAATGTCTTGTTTTGTTGAAGGCAGCATTCTTCCTTATGGTATCTTGGTGCTATGAGAAACCCTACCAAAACAGATAATGAATACAGTTTCTAGACAAGAATTTTCAATTGTTAAATTGAAGATCGGATTTTAAAGCCTTGCTAAATTTAAGCGGATCTGTTTCTATATGAATTGTGTTTGAATGGGAATTCTAATTCGAGGAGACAACCACCAAAACTGCTTCATACCTATCTTTAGAACTTTTAGCATAAGTGTATCGCAGATCTAAGGAAACTGGATGGAATATGTCTATGGGGGCATGTCCACAGGGTCAGCTTTAGGGCGGTGCGAGCAGTGCAGCCGCACTGGGTGCTGACCTCAGGGAGGGTGCTGTGTTTAGCAATAACTTGTGATTTAAAAGCACCTGCTGAAAAGTTTCTTGTGCGTCCAGCCTTCAGGAAGCAATTCAAATTTAAAGATACCTCTTGTGATTAATGTTCCTGCTAGGGAGAAGGATCGGAGGTTTGTCTAGCAGCAGCTTTGATTCGCCATAAAGTAACGTAGAGGGTTAATGTGCCTGCTGCAAATAACAGAATTATATTTTGAGTGGATAGCTGAGTAGATAAGTAAAGCCAGCCTTTCAAAGCCCTTTAAAACTAATTAATGTATGTGAAATAAGGGCTATGGAGAGATGAGGGGCACATTTGACAGGTGGTAGAGAGGGATCCAAGGGGGTGGTCATGTGGTGGGGGGGCACCAAAAAAAGACTATCGCACAGGGTGCCACCAACGCTTAACCCGGCCCTGCATGTCTATGCATATTCAGTGCATTTGGTACAAGACATAGTGATCAGAAGACGATTCATTCCCATCTAGGTAACCAGTGCAGTGGGGATAGGGCTTAAGAAACATATTTGTATCTTTTGAGTCACATAACAAGTCTAATTAATGAAGTCTGCACTAGCTACAGCTTTGTCACTGCATAATTAGACAAGATCAGATAAAGGCCCTCATTCTGACCTTGGCGGGCGGCGGAGGCCGCCCGCCAAAGTCCCGCCGTCAGGTTACCGTTCCGCGGTCGAAAGACCGCGGCGGTAATTCTGACTTTCCCGCTGGGCTGGCGGGCGGTCGCCTTCAGACCGCCAGCCAGCCCAGCGGGAAAGAGGCTTCCACGATGAAGCCGGCTCGGAATCGAGCCGGCGGAGTGGAAGCTGTGCGACGGGTGCAGTTGCACCCGTCGCGTATTTCACTGTCTGCGCAGACAGTGAAATACATGTAGGGGCCCTCTTACGGGGGCCCCTGCAATGCCCATGCCAGTGGCATGGGCACTGCAGGGGCCCCCAGGAGCCCCGCGACCCCCCCTACCGCCATCCGGATCTCGGCGGTCCGACCGCCGGGATCTGGATGGCGGTAGGGGGGGTCGGAATCCCCGAGGCGGTGCAGCAAGCTGCGCCGCCGCGGAGGATTCAATGGGGCGGCGGTACACTGGCGGGACCCCGCCAGTGGTGCCGGTCCGACCGCGGCTTTACCGCCGCGGTCGGAATCCCCATTGGAGCACCGCCGGCCTGTCGGCGGTGCTCCCGCGGTCCTCCACCCTGGCGGTCAAAGACCGCCAGGGTCAGAATGACCGCCAAAGTGTGTTACAGTAATCAATTTGGCCAAAAATAACTACGTATATTCTACACCCAATAGGAGGAGATTTTTGTAAACAATACATAGGAGACATTATTTATGCCAGATGAGGTTTCTGTTAGCTGCATTCTGATATACAACCAAGGGCGGCTCCTCCACTAGGGCGGAGGAGCGTCGCCCCCCAGCCAGCAGCAGGAACTGCAAACCTTTTATAGTAAAATCCAAATAAAATCTGTTTATTACGTTTTTACTATAAAAGTGGGCAGGGCCACGGGCATGACAGGGACGGAGAGGGAGTGCAAAGTACTCCCCTTTAATGCGCATGTATGTTTGGCCGGCCGTCTTGGGAAGGCCAAACATACATGCGCAGTAGGGTCTCTCCAACCAGGTACTATGGTGCCGGGTTGGAGAGACCAGGCAGAGGCTACCAGTGTGACTGGGAGTGCCTTGGCTAGGCTCTCCCAGCTTATCCTGATGCTGCTTTAAGGAGCGTCAGGATTGGCTGCAGGGCAGGCTGGGAGCCTGTACCTGCAGCGACAGAGGAGTGGAGCGAATGGAGGGGAACAGCGCAGGAAAAAGGTATGTTTCATTTTTATTTTATTTATTTATTTTGACCCCCCCACCACGCGCCACACTGCCCTGCCCCTTTTCCCTCCCACGAGCCGTGCCTGCATACAACCATGCTTGCGAGGGATGCCTTGGGTAGTGGGACCTTCTCCCAAATGACACTATTAGAGGGCGTGCAGACCATGCCAATTTATTTGCAGTGCACAATCAGTGTGACTCACAACAGCCTGTGTGCACCTGTGTCTGTAATAAATTATGCAATATGGTCTGCAATGCGTATTTTGTGTTTTAACAATTATGTTTGACAAAAGTATTTACAAATTACCTGAACGTCACACAATAACACTGGGCAACATATCCTAGGACTATTATGACATAACTGAGCCATTGAAACACACTTTTTGGAACTATCCCCTCTCCTGTTTGAGGAAATTACATCGTATATTTAGTGCAAAACAATGCAACACAGAGGCACAGTAGTCCTCTTATATGTATGAGGTCATGCTGCATACAATGATGGAACATGGGCACAAAATATTCATCAGCATGGCACATATTACATACAACGCTGCAGAAGTGTCTGAGATCCCTTCTGTAATATCAGTGTGCCCCGGAGGCACACAAATTGGGTCAAATGCCTAATGTGCCACTGGGGCCATTTCTGTACTATGGCTGAGCAGCAAAAAAAATGAATTGTCTGACTGATTCGATTAATTTTTGAATATCAACTAAAGCATATATTTGTCATACACATAACTAAGGAAGTGGCTGGGAATATTCCAGTCTGTGGTAATCAGAATAAAAATATCACTCAAAAAATCTCTCACTCAATAACTCGCTGATATTCATGAGTTTCTCATCTTACAAAAATTATTAAGAATAGCTAAATGCCACCTCTCTGCACGAGGACATTGGAGAGGACATTGAGGCCCTCTGTTGTATGATATCAGAGGTCATTCGGCCACCACATTTTCATTGCAATGTGCATGCACTTGAGGGATGTCTCCACCTCTAAGTACGGTAATGAGTGACAGGTCCACGGTCAGCCCTCCCATGAGGAAAACAAGGGGTCCACTGAGGTCTGGCACCCTGGGCTGCCGTTGGAGATGGGGTTCCCCGAGGTGCTGAGGTGCACAGGCCAAAGGGGCAGTATCCACAATGGTACTCTGCTTTGAGGATAGTGGAGTGTCCCTCGGCAGTGGGAAGAGATATAGGAGCTCTCCTTCTGTGTGAATGCACTTCCCTACCCATGTACTGATAAGGAGGGCAGAGCAAGCCGAGCCCCAGAAGGGCTGTCACTTGGTATGTATGTATGTATGTATGTAGGATGGGATATAAAACCTTTAACCCAGAGGGGTCAGTGAGGATTATAAGTGGCCTCATAGAGGGACAAAGATTTAGGGTTGCCACCTGACAGGTATTTTACCAGCATAGTCTGAGTTTTTATGCCTGTGCCAATGAAAAAAAATAGCAAGAGCTTTGAAATTTCGAAATTTGAAATTCACACCTAAACCAGCAATCACATGGAAAAATCACCTTAAAATTTTCTGAGAACTGTATACATTTCACCTGAAGCACTGAGAGAACAAACAGAGGGATAAATGCCAATTTTCACAACCATATTGCGAATTTTAACAGCATTCCTTGTCACCTACCAGATCTTCACCCTTCGAGAATGGTACGCAGAGGGTTGGTGAGTTTTCTGGGAAAAGTGGTAACTTTTAGGAAAATAGGGTTATGGGAAGTGGAGAGAGTGGTTTGTGGTCTAATGGGTAAGGTGTAAGACTCACAGTTTGAGTGCTGACGTCCAAAAGAAAATGCACCCCTCCTTGCCTTGTAGTTAAGGAGACCGACTTTCTTCTTCGAGGTTATGAGTTCAAGTCTGCTATGACCATGGTCACGTTTCTAATTGATGTATTTTCTTGCGTATGATTACCACCAGGCAATTAGGCATACCTGTAAAGCTCTTGACTAAAGAAAGTAGGTCTAGTGAGGTGTTTGATAAGGTGATCCTATTAGGGAAAAGGAGAATGGGCACTTTTTGGAAGGTGATATATGTTTGAAAGGCGGTTAACCCCATCAAAGCCAATGAAGTTGAAGCAATAAAAGTAAAAAGAGGGTAACACTACCTGGATAAGGGAGACTAACATGTGAGTGTAGTACGGAAAGCTATATCTAAGGAGGGAAATAGCTTTGCTTAAATTGGTAAAATAAGGTTATTGGACAGTATGCAGTGTGCCAAGATTTTAATGCGAAGTACAGATTGAGGCACATTGAGGACAGCTGAAGTTAGAAAGAGTGGTATTAGTCACATATAATAGCAGACCTACGGACTGTATTTTTATGAGAAAAGTGGCACTTTTGGCATAAAAGGGAAGAGGTTACAGGCCTTAAGGCTGCCACTGGTGTGTTGCTGGGTATGATGCAGGCTTTGTCTATGAAGCAAGGCACTGTGTTTTGGATCACCAAGGTTTGAACGAGTAGTACAGCACCAGCAGGTGTGGAGGGCTGCACAGGTGGACCCCAAGGAAGGTCCCAGAGACCTAGATGTGGCAGCATCATTTCAAGTTGAGGTCATCAGGAAATGGTGGCTATGGCAATTAAGAGGGGAGTGGGCACTCATTGTAGGGAGTGCACACAGTCCAGGTCCCAAGATACTGGTAAATGATACAAGGGTAAAGGAGAATCTGTGCCCAGTTTGATGGCAGCACAGGGGCATTCAGTTGCAGTGTAGCACAGTTTTGACGTACTGGGTTACATCAGGTGAGAAGGGAGTGGGCACCCTTGCAAGAAGTGCATCTAGTCTTGGCCAAAAGTGCTGGTGAAGGACATGAGAGTGTTACGGCACCACTGCTCACAGCCTTATGCCCCAGAGAGACGGCAAGATGTGGTAACCGAGTTTGACAGAAAGAGCTGTGGTACCCTGTCTAGACTAAAACAAAATGCAGTTGGCTCCCAGTTTGATGGAAGCAGAGGACCATCAAGATCTGTGCAATTTGTGTGAGTGACTACCCATCTCATGGAATAAGCACAACCTTTGTCAGGGTGAACCCTTAAGTCACTAAGTTACCCGGAGCTCAACTCCCTTGTACAGAGCAGACAGTCTTAAGTTAGGTCAATGTGTAAGGTACTTATGCAGTAACAAAAAAGTAATAAAGTCAAAAAGCAAAAAAATTAAAATCACAACCCGAATTAGAAAAGTAGATTTAAGAAACAAAATAACACAAAAATGACAAAAATCCAATAAGGGGTAAGTTTTAATTAAAAATTGTGCCAAGAAGCAGAAAGTGCCAATGATAGTCAATGGCAATGGTAGACCGGGACCTAGGCGCAATTTGACGCTGACCAGGATGGAGCACAGGTTGGATACACTAACCAGGATTGTCCCAGTCAAATATTTTACCTTCTGACTTTAGTCCTTTAAGTCTCAATCCACCATTCCAGTATACTTCTAAAAAAAAACAGGATCTCAGAAGAGGCACTTGACACTTAGAGACTCACAGGGTTTCAGGCAAAGGCCAAACACCAGAGTCTGGTTTAGGTCCTGCTGCCACTGGTCAGCTGGGCAGTTGCATGAAACAGCCACTTGTAGCCTGTTGTTTCCCTGTAGCTTTAACAGGAGGTCAGGTTTATGACGCTTTAAGTCCACTTATTTGTTCTGGATACAAGAGAGAGCAGGTCCAGTCCTTTCAGAGCTCTTTCCAGGTCGCAGAGAGCAGTTTCTCTTCTGATCTTCCTAAGGTCCAGGAGTGATGAGAAGAGGGTGCCAATGCTAGACTCTTTGGGCATTTTTAAGATGGCAAAATGCTTCCGCCACACTAAACTTGGGTAGCGTTGGTTGGATGTGTGTGTGGGAAGTGTGCACACAATAAATGCAGAGGCAGAAGTCTGGTAGATCATAGGTCGGTTTCCATCCTATTTGACTTCTTTGAAGTGTGTCTAAGTGTTATATTTAAACTCAGTAGACCTGTCAAGTAGGCTTTAACACTCAACCAGGATTTGACACTGTATTGACAAAAGGGTGCTCACACTGATTGAAACCTGCCTGGCTGTGGGGACAGTGTAAGAGCCCTGGCCAGGTTTTAGGTAACATTTGTCTACGACAGGAGAGGCCTTTTTGACGTTAATCAAGGCCCTGTGCACAGCCCACTGGTGGTCCTATCAAAGGAACACCAACACCTCCCCACACCCAAGATCTTTGCCTTCCTCTGGGAGTGATTTTCACACCTCATCAAGGGGGCTTTTCAGCTGCCAGGTGACAGATGGAGCTCATGCAAATGGGTAGCTAGAGGCTTTAGGTAGAGAAAATATATTTTTCTAAAAGTATACTTTCCTTAATAGTTATAAAAAATCAATTTTACCATTAGAGTTCATTTCCAATAACTATTATTAAGAGTCTTTGAATCACATTTCCAGCTGTTTCCTAACTAAAATTACCATTATTAAAAGTAATAGTGTACCCCTACGTAGCCTTGCTACAGAGAATATAGCTTTCAGCTCTTTTTCCCTGTCAGGAAATGTTTAACATTAAATTCCTAAATGCCCCATAATTAAATACCACACCCCCTGCCTTATGGGTCTACTTAGGGGTACGTATGTTTAAAGGGAAGGTTTTAATCTGTCATAAGGGGATAATTTTAACAGGTTGAATGTGCAGTTAAAAACGGCCAGGATACAAATGGTAGGCCAGCAGTTATTTTTGCACTGTCACTGTAGAGGATGAGTGCTGTAGTCCATAAGTTACATTTAAAGTACAGCTTCTGGGTACCCTTTGTACCATATACTGGGGAGTTGCAGATATGGTAAATATGCCAATCAGCATGCTCAAAGGGGGAGCACAGGTAATTTATCACTGGTTAGCTGGGGTAAAAGGTACAAAGTTTTATGACCAGCAATAATACAGTGCACAGCAAAAGGTGAAAAATCCATGGTGTCCCTGCAAAAACAGCAAATTTTTTACAGTCTGGCATCTCCAGTAGAGACAGAAAGCAAAGAGGAAATTAGAGTGTCCCGCACCTTAAAAAGTGGACACAAGATGGGTCATAGCCCATGGTAAGAGGGCAAGGGTCTGGTGGTTGTGCAGGTCACAGGACAGCCAAGGGGGTGGAAATTTATAGGTATAGGTGGGTTGCATGGCGGAACATCCAAATGAGGGAGAATGCAGTGTGGAAAATGTTAGCTGTAGTGGCTAAAACAAATGGGGTGAAAGAACAGTAGAGTCCATGGTGGTAGGCTTCAGAAAGGGAGGCAGGGATAGGGAGGCAGGGATGTGGAGTAAGGACAGAGTTGCAACAGTGATGGACAGATGGTGTGGGGCTGCCTTGATGCTGAAAGGCAGTCATGGGCAAGAATAGCATTTTACCTGAAGAAAGGTCCAGCTAGCGAAAACCCCAGGAATATGGAGCAAAGCAGGCTTAGAACCCATGAGATCATCAACATGTGAGGGTATGAGGAGAGCTGGCAACATGGCATGGGGGAAGAGAAGAGGTGAGGTGGAGTTTTGGGTGTGTAGAAGACTATTTGTGGTGCAATGTTAGGAAGAGAAATGGGATAAGTGTAGAGTAGGTAGGTCATAAAGCGGCGCAGAAAGAATGATTCACAAAAAGGTGTTAAAAGTAGGGGGGGAAAACATAGCCAGCGACACAGAGTCAGACTGAGGGCGGTCACTGGAGGACAGTGTGATTCCATTTGCAAGGTGATCCGGTGTCTGCTGCAGGGTTAGCGTAGCACAGTTTGAAAGACCGGACATCATTATGGTAGCTGTGATATGTTTGCAAAGCTGGTCCAACTGATAGGCAAGGAGTGTGGAGATGGGAAGAACTGCCTCCAGGATGCCTTCAGAAGAAAGGTCTCATGCAAAGACTGCAAACAGCACTTTGGGTGGTGAGTAGTTCCACTTCCTGCGTGGCCACTTTGGAGGTTTTCTTTCAGGAAAGAGACTGAGATTGAGCAGCAAACAAAAGTGGGTAGTTGAGGTTATGCCGGGAGTGCTGACAATAGAATATGTGTCAAGTCATAGTGCGAGTATTTGTCCGCTGGTGGTACAGTAACAATTTCACACATGAACAAGGGAAGGTACAGGTAGATGGGTGATCAGCCATAAAGAGGGGGCAGTGAAGAAAGATTTCTGGGTTTAGTAAATATATTGCATTTTCTGGGTCAAGGGGAGGTTGGTGGGGGAGTATATCCATTATTACCAATTACAGTGCCCAGAGGGTGAGTAGGTGTAGAGTGAGTTGGCCAGGGGGACCATTTCCATCCATCCAGAAAGCAACAAGGAGGAAATTGTGATTGCTCATGGTGAAGGGGGGCAGAAATCATATAGACAGACATAGGGTCATCACGCGTCCCCTTGAAGGTAACTGGCTGATAGGCAGAGGATGAAGATGGATTTTGAAAAAGTGATTGGGGGAAGATAGGGTGAAGCTGAGGATAGCCTTGGGGGCATACGGGATGTTGGATTTGAGTATGGATCACCTAAGGTTGGCTTTATGATGATGCACAAGGGTCAGAGTGATTGATATTTATCTAGGGAGGAAGAAGGGTCATTGCGCAGATTGCCAGATGTTTGGTGGAGACTAAACCATGGTAGTTATTTCACAAACATTTGGTGGTTTAGCAATGCTGATGAAGGGTTGGGCATTGATGGACAGTTTCAGGACTTTGTGTTAGACAAAAGGGCGGTGAACAATTTGTCAACCAACTTCCACTGGGGGTTGGAATGGTGAGGGGAGTAGGTACCCACAGGTGTGTGAATGCACGTGCAGACACAACACACGCTTGGGTAAGAGAATGGCGTCCAGTTGTATGTCGGGGGTAAAAGGTGGGAGATAGAAGGTTAAAGAGAATTTAGGAACCTGGCCAAAAATTGGCAATGAGACAGGTGTGGTTGGAGTATGTGAGACCTGTGGGCACACTCTTCTGTGAATGTTTGGACTGTTGTTCAACAAGGTAGTGGGAGTGTTTGGAATGTGAGGAAGGTACAGAGCACAGGTGCCACGGTGTAAAGGTAATAACCTTCTTGGCAAGAAGGGAGCTCTGCTCTACAGTGAGGACATGTTGGTAACATCAGGCCAGAAAAAGATGCCCATGGTCAAAATGAGAGAGGCAGAAAGAAAATTTCAGGGGAAGGTTTTACATGTTGAGGAAATAGGGAGCTCACAGATGGCAGATGTAGTAGTTATTGCTGGAAGAAAGCAGAAAGTGAGAGCTTAAGGATGGTGGGGGTGGGGGGAGAAGAGAAGCACAGGGAATGATATGATCCAAAAGGGAATAGGAGGCAGTCTGGACCTATTAAGGGCAGGCTGGAAAGGAAGCTGCTGAAGATCCTGGAGTGAGGAGGAGGATGTAAGAATCTAAGAGCTAAACATAGTGCAAGAGTTGTGTGTTAGAAGGGAAGAAAGGGCATTAGAGATGTAAGGGGTGGATACAGTTTAGAATGGGGGATAATTTTGAATTGATTGTTAGAAGATTATTTAGGACAATATATTGTGTGCAGCTTAGCTGGAGGATTGTCAGTAAATGTGAGAACGGCTTGCTTCCAATAAAGCAGCCTTTTCCACAAAAGCAAGGGTGACAAGAGTGTTCCTTCTCCCAACCAACTCCTCTGCATTAAATCCCTTTATCCATGCATCATCTCCACAGACTGTAAAAAAGGGACTTTGCCCTCTAAAGACAGGGACAAATAAAGCTCTAGGTAGTCTCCTCTGTTGGATCTAGCATTTCCATCACATGCTAGATAGTGAGGGCGACTTTCTATGTATCACAAATAGGCAGAAGCTGTCAACAACTTTAATAGTGATAGACTGTAATGATGTCCATTATAATAGCATAAACACCCATCTAATTTAGCTGCATCTTTCTACTGTTTTTTTCTAGGTTAAAGTTCTCATGGGTTGCACTGGGTGAATGAGTGAGTAATATAATTAATGTAGCTCCAGGCAAAGAGCGGACCTTCTTCTGGCTCAGTCTTTTAAAAAAAATATATATTTTTATTGGTTTTATGTTTCAAATATGCGATACAAACTGTTCAATTATCAGCAACAGGATCACTTAAAGCATTATCCAATATTAAAACCATTTAACAACCACAAACCCCCCCCTTTGAACACATCTCGAAACACTACCAATCCTACAGTATCATTTCTTGCTGCAATTGCCAAAAGCTTAACGTGTGTTGACTATCTTTGGGGGTATTCGCGCGTGACCATTGAGGACCATATGCTGCCAGGCCTATGTGCTTAGCCTTCTGCCAAAGGCCCCGTTTAGGCTAGTGGGCGCAGGAGGCTCCCGGGGTGGTGCCACGCCCTGTGCATTGTTGGTGATCCTTCGTTAGATAGCTGGTGGGACATAAATACAGGAGGAAGAGGGGGAGGGAGATATTAATGCTGTTGTGGCTGGCCGCCCTGCGGGCTATGCCTCTATGATGGGAGATGTGGAGAGATTTATATTGCGCTTGTTGCAGGTATGTATTCACTGGCTCATGGGGGCATATCATCGTTTTTGGCCTCTAGTTTAGTTACCAGGGTGTCCCAGGTGGTACACCCTATATGATGCCGCCCCTCTCGCGTCAGTTTCTTTAGTACCTGGTGTTCAGTGCGGGCCCACCGCAGTATTAGAGTGTACCAAGATTTACGATCAGGGGCACTGAGGGCTTTCCAATGCACCGCTATCAATCTTTTATACATTAAACAGGCTAGATCTACGAATTTGTGCAGGTGTTTTTGTTTTTTAGGTCTCTCCCTTAATCCCAATAAACAAGACCCGGGGTCTGCTATCAGCTCAAACCCCGTTAACTCGGAAATCTCCCGTACCACATCCAACCAGGCTGTTTGTACGTTAGGGCAGTCCCATACCATGTGGTAGAAGGATGCTGACGGTGCTTTGCATCTGGGGCATACTGGCTCAGAGCCAGGGAACATTCGCTTTATCCTGGCAGGGGATAGATATGTTTGGTGCGTGTAGTTAAATTGAGTGTACCTGAATCTGGGATTCCTTGAGACGCCACGGGCGTGATACAAGGCTTTTGGCCAATCCACCTGCAGGTTTGGGGCGGGAAGTACAGCGTTCCATCTCTCACAGGCTTTCTCCGCTTGTGGCTCAGGAGATTTGTTTAGGATTTTGTACAAATTGGATACTATTTTTATTTGGTCATTGTATTGTAAGATATGATGTACCACAGGGGAGACCATTGGTTCGAGGTGCCTGTCCCCCACGTTTTTTTTATTGCATGGCATATGGCGTGGTATATCAGGAACTGGCCGGGGCTTATCTCAGTGAGGGCCTGAAGGGCCTCAAATGACGTAAGCTTGCCATCTTCGAAGCAGTCGCCCACTGTCTGTATTCCTGCTTCCACCCATGCCCGCGACACCCGCTTTCCAACTGTGATCCCCCACATTAGGTAGTCCAATGGTATATGTGGGGAGTAGGGGAGCTTGTCCGCTCAGCTTTGCACAAATTTAGCCCAGCACGTATGCGCCACCGCAAGCAGTGGGCTAACGTGTTCCGACTTAAGGTGTTTAGATGTCAACCACCCTATCAGGGAGGTCCCCTTCAACCAGGACTCCAAGCACGTGGATTCTGCCTGCGCTGGTCTGTGGATCCAATTTTGAACCCACTGCAGCTGTGCAGCTGCATAATAGCGTTCGTAATTGGGGGCTCCCAGCCCGCCCACATCTACCGGCCGTTGTAGCGTGGCTAGGGCCACACGCGCTCGGCCCCCACCCCAAATGAGCTGCAGCAGTGCTGTGTTCAAGTTTCGGAAAAAGCTTTTGGGAATAGTTATCGGTAGGGCCGCGAAGTAGTATAGCAGTCTAGGTAGGATCAACATGTTTGCGATCGCCACCTTGCCAGGTGGCGAGAGCGGGAACTTGTTCCAGAACTGCAATGAGCCTTTTATGGAAGTTAGCGCTCTCCCCAAGTTTCCATCTCTCAGATCTTCTGTATCGTGGTATATGTTTATCCCGAGGTATTTGAACGTTTCCGGACACCACTTTAGACGCCCTATCTGAGGAGCGCCCTGATTAACGGGTGACCGCTTTGCCAGAGGGAACGCGCACGACTTTTCCCAATTTACCACTAGGCCTGACTGGTCTCCAAACTCAGCCAATAAGGATATCACTAAGGGAACAACTGCACGGCCATTACGGATGTATATTAAGGCATCGTCTGCGTATAGCGAGATCGTATGATAGAGCCCGTTCCTGGTTATTCCCCATTCGTGTTCCATGAGACGTACTCTTGCCGTTAGAGGTTCCATTGCTATAGCAAACAGTAACGGGGATAAGGGGCAGCCCTGCCTTGTGCCCCGGAAAATCGAAAAGCTGTCGGAAATCACCCCACCTGTCTTCACCCTTGCACTTGGGCTGGAATACAGTGTCCGGACCCAGCGGATATAGTTGGGGCCTAATCCCATGCGGGCTATTGTAGCCAAAAGGTAATCCCACTCGAGCGTATCGAAGGCTTTTTCGATATCTAATGAAAGCACTATTTCCTCTTGTGTGTCTCGGGGAGTATCCCCCATTATGCTCAGTAGTCTGCGAATATTTAGGAAGGTGTTGCGCCTTGGAATGAAGCCATTTTGGTCTGTGTGTATCAATGAGTGCATGAGGGGGGCTAATCTGTTAGCTAGTATTTTGCCTAGTATTTTAAAGTCTACATTTAGAAGTGATAGTGGTCTATAGGATTTGACATCTGTGGGATCACAACCTTGTTTGGGGAGTACCACTATCATAGCTTCCCTTTGGGATGTGGGCAGGCATTCATTAGTCCATGCCTCTACAAACACTCTTAAAAGATGAGGTTTCAGGCAAGATAAGTGGGCTTTGTAATATTCCGACGGGAGGCCATCTACGCCAGGCGCTTTATTTCTAGGCAACTGTGCAAGGGCTAATTCTATTTCTTCCATTGTCATGGGGGCTTCTATTTTTTCTCTATCTATTTGTGATAATTGCGGCAGTAGGGAGTCAGCGAGAAAAGCCTCAAGTTGTGGAGCAGTGCATGAGGTGCGTTTGGTGTATAAGTTTGAGTAGTATTTCCTAAACGCCTCGTTTATCTCTGCCTGCGTGGTAGCCATAGCGTGTGCACCCACGCGTATGGCCCCTATTGGAGTTTGCTGTCTGTCCTCGCGGAGCAGCCAAGCTAACATTCTACTTGATCTGTCCCCTTCTGTTTGCAGCCTTATTAGGTGATAGTTGTAGTCATGACAACAGAGTTTGCTGTCAGCGTCGTTATATTTTGAGCACCTTTCTTTTAGGACAGTGTGAGGGGTTTCCCCTAGTGCTACCTCTATTTCTGCTGCTCTGAGCTCCTTCTCTAGTTTGCCGATCTCCGTCTGCAAAGAGCGACTCACTCCCCACGAGGAGGATATGCATACTCCGGGTACTACTACTTTATGGGCGTCCCACTCTGTCGCACGCGTTGTTGCAGACATGGCATTTATATCCCAGTATTGGCTTATAGATTCTTTCAATGTTTCGGCAAATGCCTGGTCCTGAAGTGCTTCCGCCTGGAACCGCCAGGAGGGAATCGCCTGGCGTGATCTACCCCAGTTCAGTGTTACTCTCAGTGGTGCGTGATCCGACAGAGTCTTTGCTAAATATTCCGACTCGCTGACCAGTGCCCCTATATCTCGGGTGCCCCATATTATATCTATTCTGGTGTGGGTGTTGTGTGGTGCTGAGTAGAATCAGTATTCCCTTTGCTTTGGGTGACCTAATCGCCATATGTCGTGCAGACTCATTACGCTTGCCCAGTCTTGTAGGGGGCCTGTGGGTTTCCTGTTTGCTGGTGAGCTCGCTTGGGTACGGGATCTATCCAATGTTGCAGATGGTGTGCTGTTGAAGTCGCCGCCCCAGAGGGCCAGGGCCATGGGGTGGGATAATAATGTTGGAGTTAGGGTGCTGAGAAATCTCGTAGTACCACAGTTTGGAGCATATATGCCAACCACTGCTATTTGCCTGACATCTAGTCTGCCCTCCACTACTACGTACCTCCCTCCTTGGTCTATTTTATGTGCCAATAATAGGAATGGGACTCCCGCCGCTATCCAGACCAGCACCCCTCTTGCGTAGGCCGAGTTCGTTGTGCCTATCAGTAGGCCTCCCCATTTCGTGCGCAGGTCACGTAAGTCCCCTTCTAGCATATGTGTCTCTTGTAGTATGGCAATGTGCACCCCTAGCCGCTTTAGCCGTGCATGTACTCTGGTCCGCTTGCTCAGTGCCCCCAGGCCCCTAACATTCCATGTCACTATAATATACTGGTTTTTGTTGTTTTTACCGGGAGGCATCATACAAAGTTTTGGGGATAAGTCTCTGCGCTTAAGATCTGAGCTTTGGTATTGGCCCACCTGGTCACTACCCTTCTGTAGCTGCTATTTGTTAGATATAGCAAGTGCAGCTGTTTATTTTGTGTTTTGAGTGATTCCGATACATGCATTACTGCTAAACTACGAACCCCAACTCCCCTTGATGGATCCCCGTTGCTACCTACAACTAACATGAAACTACTAAACCTAAACACCCATGAACTAACCCGTATCCGGTTGGATTTGCATATTGGGGTTCTCATATCTACCAGATGTGGCTCTTATAAGGGGCTCACATCTTTCCGCAGACTTAGGGGGTCATTCCGACCCTGGCGGTTGTCTACCGCCAGGGCCAGGGACCGCGGATGCACCGCCAACAGGCTGGCGGTGCATCCATGGGCATTCTGACTGCGGCGGTACAGCCGCGGTCAGAAACGGGAAACCGGCGGTGTCCCGCCGGTTTCCCGCTGCCCTGGGGAATCCTCCATGGCGGCGCTGCAGGCAGCACCGCCATGGGGATTCCGACCCCCTTACCGCCAGCCTGGTTCTGGCGGTTTTGACCGCCAGAACCTGGCTGGCGGTAACGGGCGTCGTGGGGCCCCTGGGGGCCCCACCAAGATTTTCAGTGTCTGCCAAGCAGACACTGAAAATCGCGACGGGTGCAACTGCACCCGTCGCACCCCTTCCACTCCGCCGTCTCCATTCGGAGCCGGCATCCTCATGAAAGGGGGTTTCCCGCTGGGCTGGCGGGCGGCCCTCTGGCGGTCGCCCGCCAGCCCAGCGGGAAACTCAGAATTACCACGGCGGTCTTTTGACCGCGCAGCGGTATTCTGACGGCCGGACTTTGGCGGTCGGCCTCCGCCAAAGTCAGAATGACCGCCTTAGTCTGCTAATACCATTGGGTGCCCCTCGGGACGTGAGACCATTCCCTCCAGCACCGCCCCGCCGCACGCAGTTCGCCCCCTGCGCAACCCCTATAACTTAGCTTTACTATTATATCAAAGATACACATTGCCGGGGGAGCATTTACTCCGGTCCACAACGGCGCCACAGAGTCCCTGGAGGCCTTCGAATTTCGAGCATCATTGAAGCCGGCGGGCCAGCGAGGTAGGTATATGCGACTTAAAGTTCATCTGCGGACCTGGGGGTGACCTTTGGCCCACCCAGCTCTCCAGTTATTGTAGATGTGGAACTGGCCGTGTCGGATTCCGAGCCCTGCTCTGGGGGTGTCCTTACAGTTGCAAAGTTGCTTTGCATGTGTAGAGGCGTCTCTTTCAGCACTCTTGCTCTTTCTTCTGCCGCCTGCCAGTCATTGGGCTGGCCCCTAGCGCGTCTCTTGGATCGCTTCCT
Organism: Pleurodeles waltl; assembly: GCF_031143425.1. Classification (NCBI taxonomy): domain Eukaryota; kingdom Metazoa; phylum Chordata; class Amphibia; order Caudata; family Salamandridae; genus Pleurodeles; species Pleurodeles waltl. The sequence continues at coordinate 179,950,863 of NC_090437.1, forward strand.
TGAAGCAGAAGTTTGCCGTTCCTCATCCCCTTCCGCCTCTTCCCGCGGGCGAGCTAGTCCCTTGGCATGCAGCCATGTCTAAGCATCTTTGGGGTTGGTGAATATGTGGGTGCGGTCCTCCGCTACTACCCTTAGTTTCGCCGGGAAGAGCAATGCATATTTTATGTTATGTTCTCGCAGGCGTTGTTTAATTTTAACGTAGGAGTTGCGTTGGTTCTGCACCTCCTGTGTGAAGTCTGGGTATGCGTTAATAGTCGAATCTTCGTACTTGAATGGGCCTTTGTTGCGAAATTGTTGTAGTATTGCATCCCGGTCTCTATGATTTAGGAATCTGACGATCAGCGGTCTGGGTGGCTGACCAGGAGCCGGGGGTCTGCCCGGTATTCTATATGCCCTTTCCACGGAGAAAAACTTGGATGGAGCCCCATTTAACACATTCTTAATTAGCCACTGCTCCAGGGGGATTTCCGATTCTGTTTGCTGCATGCTTTCTGGGAGCGCTCGGATCAAGTGACCATCCCAGACGCTATTTTGGCTCCTCCCACTTCTTCTGGCTCAGTCTTGGACTTGCAAATGAGAAATTAAGTTGCAGCTAACCATGTGAGTGTATCAATCAATAGTCAACATATTCTTCAAGTATAAAATGCAGATCAACTGACTGGAAATCTGCACCTTTATAGGTTCATTGATGATGAACGGACTGGAAGGCACATTTTTAAACAAACACATAACAAGCACAATCAAATCCTTTCACTGGAAGGAGTAAAGCACAAGAGACCTGGAGGAAAAGAAGCCAAATTATAGCAAGCAGTTTAAGTGAAGTCAGGAACCTTCATCTAATGAAAATGCAAAAATACAGTGGCAATGTAGTCAACGTTTAACGGCATGTAGAGTGGATAACACACATGTATGTTACATGATGTAATGACACATAGACTTGCCTGAGGAGCAGGTGCAAGGAAGATGTTATAGTGTCCCAAAAGAAGGCAGAGGACCCTCGTGTCAGCCGACCCCCCAAGATCGAACAGTGAGCAACTGCTGGAAACCCTGCCTCATCTCCAGCTTCACCAATAACTATTTGGGAGGGAAAAGTCAAAGTACAAGAAAACAAATAAAGTTCCCTGGTGGGGAGGGGAGAGTCAGACATGACGTCAGGCTGCGTCCCTCTCATTTCTCATCCAGTTGTCAAGGGAGGAAGCGGCCCCTAGGCACTCTCTCTACACATATTTTCTTCCTGAAAGTATCACTTATATTTATGGTAACGCTGCTCCCATACAATATTTTTTTTAATTAAAGGACAAAGGTCTAGCTATCACAATGACAACACTTCTAAAAAGATTTCTTGTAACTTGTTTATTAGGAAGTGTGCTACCAAAGTAACCACGAGGTAGAAGAATTCAGTCTCACATCGCGCTGGTTTATTTGTACATTGCTTTTAGAGTGTCAAGGCTCATTTCATGGTGTTTATTGGGGAATCTCTCAATTGTTTTTATAAAGAAATCCTACATCTGAGATTCAAGAAAATCTTCACAAATCTTTTGATTTACAAATGTCCCCATGTTGTTCATGTTCGCACTCGTGCGCATTGTCCACAGGGCGCACAAGCAGCAGGTTTAAAGTCAAAAGCCTTATTTAGAGTTAGGCAAGCGGATACTCCATTACAAATGTGACCCCAAAAAAGACCCACTTCAATATGGTAATGGCTATTCTAACACATCTCCTGCAAAAGTGAAAAATTAAGGGGCAGATTTACTAACATTTGTTGCAGCACAACACAGCAAGAGAATCAGTTTGCTGCCTCAATTGGAGAGGGCAGGAATGTGCCATATCTACTACGATATGAAGCATTCCTGCTCTCTCTCTGTGCTGCCACACTAGTGACTGCCACCCCGGTGCAATGACTGCTTTGCAGGCAGGATTGTTTTGTACAGGAAGGGACAGCTTCCTGCACTAAAAACATCCTCTGAAACTTTTTCCTCTCTTTATGTGTGATGCAGAATGCAGCACATATTGAAAAAGGAAAAACGAGAAGACATCAACATATTTCTCCTCTTTAAGCCTCCCTTGGGAAGGCATAGCATTTTGATGCATTCCCAGATTTATATTGTTAGTAAGTCTAGAAATGAACCAAAAACCGTGGGTGGATGTGTGAAAACAACCATGCTCCTCTCATGGAATCCCTTCCCAGGGCAGAGAAACACGAGGTAGCTATTTGAGCTGCCTTGTATTACTCCAGATTTACTACGTCACCAAAGCCTCACAAGGTGGTTCTGTGTTGCATAGTAAATCTCATTTAACAGCTTGTGCTGCTCTGTGTCACCTTGACAGCACAAGGGCAATGCCCTTAGTAACTCTAGGCCTAACTTCTTAGTTAGTGTCTCTAGATGTTCCCGAGTGATCTCTTGCTACTTGCACGGGGCTTTGAGAAGTAGCTACAGATTAAAATGATCACTCTGTAGAGTCGATGGGCATGCAGCACAGAAAGACAATGCACACCCTTTTATCAGCTACTAGTTGAAAGCTGCGGGCCCGATTCACAAAGGGATTTACGACTCCTAAAGTTACGAGGGTGGAGTCTCCGCCCTTGTGGTGCAATCTCTGCACTCACAGCGGAATCTCCGTACAGCTCACTCTCTGCAGTGCATCATAAGCAAATTCCACCCTGAGTGTGGAAACTCTGCCCCAAGTGTGGAGACTCCGCACTAGTAACTTTACGAGTTGTGAATTGGGCCCTGCGTTTGTGGGCTTTCAGCCAAATGTAATGACACAGTGATGTCACCAGAATGGTACCATTAGCCCTAAGACCTGGGTAACCAAACAGCAAAAGCACTGTGTGGTGTGTGTACACTCAAACACATAAATATTACATTCCTCGGAAGCTTTAATAACAACAAACGACTATGAACAAACACTCAACTTTTGCTGGATAGAAATGGTCATACACAGCTCGAAGGGAACTGTTCTTAGTCTTTGTAGTGTTAGGACTGGGTCAGATTGGCCCACAGGTGGTAGTGGGGATGATTAGAAAACACCTGTAAGGCACTTCCCTTCCTTGCCTGGTCTGTCTCACTTCTTGTCTTAGTTGCCCAGTTGCCTTGGCTGCCGTATCCCCTTCAGCTAACCAGTCACATGAGTGCAATGCTGACTCTTGTTGGTCCCTAGGGCTTTGGGAACTGTTGAACAGAGCACTTTCCTCACTGTTTTCATCTGCTTCTTTGGGATCTCACCTTGGTTGATCAGGAGCAGGGATAGGACTACGAAAAAAGCGGAAGATGAATGCATTAATTGTCATTTCTTTCATTTCAAAGTTTGCAGTTATCATCAAGATGACGGATGATCTTTCATAGGGCAAGCATAGGGGAGGGTGTTAAATTTGCTCCCCGGGAGTAAGTCCTTATGTAATACCACATTGTTCACATCTAGATGCTTTGCCATTTCCGTCTGACTTTTCTTTGCATGTTTTCCTTGATATTGCTGTGGCTTTGGACCCACACCACATGATAAGGAATTACATCTACTACAGCACTTCCCAGGCACAGTATAGCTGGTGGCTTGTCCTGTCATGGTGTAAGGTGTTGGCCTGTACACCCCGAAGAAGTAGTAAATGGCTTTGTCAACATTCAAATGAATGGCTAGGCCTATTTGTATAGCCTCCCCTTTCACTTGGGGAAAAGGAAGTGTCACTTCCTGATGCCTGGCTTAGAGCCGTCTGAGGCAATTCTCCACCATTTGCCCTTGAAATGAGAGACCATTATCAGTCCTGAGTTCACCGAAGACACAGTCAGTTGCCAGTGCATTTTCAAACTTAGGAATCAACTCTTCCCCCAAGGCGTTTCATCACCTCCACCTACTGGTACTTTGAATAGTCATCAGTGACCACTAGAGAGTACCACACACCTGGCAAACTCCCAAAGTCAGCAATTGCTTGGCGCAGAGAGAAGTCAGGATGGCTTTCGTGATATCTGGCATCAGGAATTCTGCCCACTTGCTGCTTGCCATGCCACATATCCTTTTACAGGTTTTTCCTCTAGATCATCTAACAGCTTGAACCACACTCTGGTTCTCATTCTATCCTTTGTTTTTAGCATTCCTTGGTGGCTGTCATGAGCCAGCTGCACTTTCTGCAGTGTCAAGGTCATTGGAATAATTATGCAATTTCCCCTTACCAGGCAGCCTTCCGAGGACAGAACTAGTTCATTCCTGATGTTGTACATGGATGTTAAAACTTGTCATATTTCTGGAGTGCAGGCTGAGAGGCTGCCTACCAACTTCTTTGGTGGCCAGTTAAAACATTCATCAGTGTTGGATGGCAGTTATGATATCTTCCAAGAACATCAGCAGTGGATGAGTACTCTTGCAAGGAAATGCCTCTTTTTGCATTATTGCTCCCAAAGATGTGGACCTCTGTTTCTAGTCTTTCAACTCTGAGAGTGCACTAAGGCTTGCTAACCAGACCTCAGTGCCAGTGTTCTTACCACTTAAAAAGCGCATGTTGAATTGGCTACTCCCAATTTGCATGAGCTGACTTACTTATACATCCATTGTATATGGTTCCTGGGGTACCCAGGTCATGTAAGACAGAGTGCCCTCTCCACAAGGTACAAAATGGCTCTAACCCTGCCACTTCAGCCTGGAAGAGCAGTTTTAAACTGCTAGTTCGACTTTGCCATTAAAGTAATGGCAAAGCCCCATGTCCCATAACAATATATGTACATCTCCCCTACGGAAGACCTGTGGAGCACAGAGGAAGGCAGCTATATATTATTAATTGGGACATATGCTTTTAATCTGACCTGACAGCAAACCTTCCAAATTGTTATTTTGCTAAAGAACGGTTGGTTGCCCCATTGGTTAACAAGGAGTTACCGATTGACCCCTCAGCCCACATAACTTCTGAATGGGATTACTAAAATGGGTACTTCAAGGTATCAAATGAATCATTGCACTAAACCTGACGATGCCCAAATTGAATTTAATGTCACTTTTAAGAAAAAACAATTTTTAGAAAGTTGCCAGTCTCTAGCCCAGTTTGTCCAGTGGCCTCATGAGGTTGCTGACCACGAGGCAGCTTTCTGCCCTCCTGGAGAGTAGTGTAAACTACTCTAAGGAATAGGAACAATTGTAGCCCATTACAGAGGGAGGTGTTTCCTCCTCCTTTGCAGGAAGCCACTCAGGGTGTTGGTCAAAAAGGAGAGCTTCAAAGGCAACAACGCCTTTAGTGGGCAAACAGTGATCACACTCCTGAGGGGTTACTCCGTTCTTCATGAAGACAGGCTGGCAGCGGGAACAACAAGGGGAGAAGGGTGCCCAAACCGGTTTTCTTGAGGACATGTAGCCCCCAGATAGCCACACCTCTAGGGTGGGCTTCGAAGCTCCTAAAATCCTGGTAAGGGCTCAGACACATTGGGAATGGGTAGAATAGTGCACCCTGGGATTGCTGGATGCCACATATAGCCAGAAGTCATCACAGGGCAGGAGGGATCCTGGTAGCCCATTGACTAATGACTGGATCATTCTCCATGGCACTTTCTGGGCATACATATGGCACAACTGACACCCTGAACCTCAGATCACTATGGAACTGGGGAAAGGACCAAAGAAGGACTGTCATGTTGAACACTGAACCTGGCAAAGAGAGGCTGCACTGTCTGCTGGACTGCAACTGCTGCACCTTGGGGCATTAAAGAGAGGGCTGTGCCTGTGGCTTCTGACTTGAGGGAAAGTTGCCCTAGAGCCCCATATCAAAAAAGTGACTCCAAGAGTCAGTTGGATGACCCTCTGGAACCAGCATCAAGGCCATCAAAGCTCAAGTATCCCAACTCGGCATGTCAGTAGCCACTTCTGGAGAATCATCACTGACTACCGCTGGGCGCTCCAAGAGACCAATCATCGATCATGTAACATAGGGCCAGATGTAGGAAAATCCTGAATTGCGACTCGCAAATTGCGAGTCGCAATTCAGGATGCAGGATGGTGTCCCTGACACCATCTGCGACTCGCAAGGGGGTCGCAAAGGCCCACCTCATTAATATTAATGAGGTGGGTTGCAATTTGCGACCCCCTTGCGACTCGCAGCACTCACAGGGATGGTGGCCTGCTGGAGACAGCAGACCACCATGTCTGTGACTGCTTTTAAATAAAGCAGTTTTTTTTTTTGTAATGCAGCCCGTTTTCCTTAAAGGAAAACGAGATGCATTACAAAATGAAAAAATGAAACGTTTTTGTTTCATTTTTTCAGAGCAGGCAGTGGTCCATAGGACCACTGCCTGCTCTGAAAAAATGTTTTCCAGGCCATTCTCAAAGGGGAAGGGTTCCCATGGGGACCCCTTCCCTTTTGCAAATGGGTTACCACCAGTGTGACACTGGTGATAACTGCGATTGCTTTGCGACCGCGTTCGCGGTCACAAAGCAATCCTGCGTTGCGCTGCGACTCGCAAATAGGAAGGGGAACACCCCTTCCTATTTGCGACTCACAGTCCCGTTTTGTGAGTCGGTAACCAGGTTACCGACTCGCAAAACGGGAATATGGCATCGCGATGTGGGTTTTGCGCAGCACAAACAGCGAAAATCACAGTTTGCGACGCGTTAAACCGTTGCTATATCTGGCCCATACTCACAGAAAAGCACTTCAAACTGTGTTCAGTCCATTGCTTAGTGCTCAAACTGAGTGGAGTCAACAGAATTTCATCAGTTAATTACATTTTTGTCAAAGTAGATACTATAACATATCTCCATCGGAATGGCATGTAATGTTAACACCTGCATACAAATACACAGAGCTGGTTTGTGATCACTGTATAGGGATAGTGTGTAATGATGTCCACAGAGATGGTATTTGATCACAGTAGCACCATAGTATCTACAGCGATGTTGTGTGTGGTTATAGATATGGTCAAGTCCTCACAGAAATGATGTGGGAATGTAATAATTTCAAAGTCCCAAGAAAGATATTGTATGATTATAGCAATGTTCAAGTACCCACAGAGATAGTGTATGAAGATAAATGTTTTCAAGACTTGCTGAGATAGTGTATAAAGATATTGTTTAAGGCTCCACAAAGATAATGTGAATATAATGATTTTTAGTGAGTGATTATTGAGATTTTAAAGTCCCCAAAGACATAGCGTGTGAAGACCATCATGTTTAAGTCCCCCATGAAATTGAATATAAAGATAATGTTCAAGTATCCTCGGAAACAGTGTGATGATAAGGATGTTCATGTCCAAAGAGATAGTGTGTGATTATTTTAGTATTCAAGTCCCCACAGAGATGGTGTGTTGCCTTGTAGATATGAGCCTGCACTTTGCACTGCCGGTATGTCACAAAAAGTGATGCACCTGCTGTGCACAGGGCTTGTAAATAAGTCCCTGCGTTTCTTGAGGATTTGGGAATTTTAATACCAGGAGAGCAATACCGAGTAAAAGGAACTCCACATAGATTATCAAAAAAACTAATCAAATGAACATAGGTTTAGAGTGAAGAGTTAGATGTGGTGGCTCATTGGACAATACCATACAATATGTTAACAATATACTGGCATGATGTACATATTTACCTGCACCGGTCAGACAGGAAAAATAAGTTACAATTGCAATGTGGGAGGAACAATGGAAGATTTTCAACAAATGACATTTTCAAGACTCAGATCCTGGAGCTATGCACAGAATGGTGTTGCTCAGGGCTAGCTAAGGCAAGGCATTCTCAATAAACAGCAACTGAACCATGCTGGCGAATATCAAATGTGAGGAATTTAGGCTACAGTTGTTGTGTAACAATGAAAGATATTAATTGAGACCTAACAAAAGATCCCTTGAACAGAAATAGCTCGGACATTGATACCATTGTAACCTTATTAGGACATTTTGAAGTTAAATTGGGGGTATTCCTCAGTGAAATGCACATTTACATCCTTGGCCTAGGGTCATGATCCTAGGTTGAAAACTCTTGTCAAAAATCTGTGGTATGTATTTTCAACTGAGTATGACAGTGACTGGGCTTTATAAACATCACCATTGTAACGGAGTAACCCATCTCCAGAAATCTAAATCAGGCCCATAGTTTGTAAGGATGCATAAAGAGACCAAACAACCTAATGCTGATTTTTAAAAAATGCTCGGACAGATTTGTTCACAAACACTCAGCAGTTAAAGAGTTAATTAGAGGTTTCAGTGCTCACTTAATGTGAGATAGCCTGAAACGGGTAATTTATGATACAGAGTCTGCCACAGTTTGGTTGACTGATTTCACAAATAGTTGAAAAGCTTGAACCCTACTATTTTACCACCTTAGATCTGGCTTTAAAAGAATATGATGCTTGGGGTTGAAAATGCAGCAGCATTTGTTAGGCTCTCTAAAGTAGCTACAAACCACAACACAATAATGAAACTGAAAGCACTAGGCTGACTGGGGTCTTAAATGGTTGAACAACCAGAGCAGTGCTCTTTTACTACCTCTGACATGGGTAAATACTTGTTTATCACTGGAACTTTTAAAGAATTTGCTGTTTTACGATGGAAATGTAGCAGCACGTGTTTAGATCTCTAAAGAAGCTATGGTGCTCAACAGAAGACAGTATTATAACAAAAAACAAACCAAAGTAACAACACAGCAAAAACGTACCAGGGCCCAGTACATCAAAACAATGCACAACAGCAACTTCAGTACAAGACAATAACCGAACAATAATGCAGCACAAAGCAACGCAAATCACAGCATTGAATAACCACCACAACTACATAGAACATAACAAACCTGCATTAATATGCTTGTCACGCGTTACCTCCTCCACAAACCTGCTTTCGTAATATGGTAGTAAATTATGTTTGCACCAAACATTGCCTTACTTACCTCCAAAGACAAATCATAGCACCAGTTTTGAATAATGTTTTGAGATTCGACCCCAAAACTATAATATTCACACATAAATGTAAGCTTTTTTGTTCCATTTATTGTGATTTCTTTTTGTCTTTTTCAGTGTTTTCAAAAACTGGAAAAATCAGTGGTTATCATTGTGTTTCAGTGCTTTTTTCTGTTTTCACTCCGTAAACATGAATGAGGGTGAAGTGTTTTCTATCTTTATAAAGAGTTTGGCTTTTATTTCCTTCCTTTCGGTGTTCATGCCTCTTAATAATTCTTCCTTGCTTCTTTCCTATTCCTAATTCTCTTTTATGTACCTTTTCCACGCATTTGCTCTGCAAGGTAACCTTTATTTCCCTGACCTCACTGCCTGTCTCAATTCCGAGAACCCGAATTCCTTTTTACTGCAATCTAGTCCATGATGCAAGTGGATGGGGATATGTTTGCACCCATTATGTTTTGATTGCAGTAAATAAAAGCTCACTGGTGTACATTTACAACACCTTGCTGCTGCTTTACTCTTCAGAAAAATGACAAAGATTGACTGAATTAAGATTTTCTACTTGGGACATCAGATATATATTGTTGGGTGCTCAGAGCTCTGTTATTGCTCGCCAGTGTCACACTGTCATGTTATTTGTCGCTAGATAAGAAGACAGAAATGGGTGAATAAATATGGTAGTAGTCTGATCCAGGTATATTTCAAGCCTACATGATCATATGGGAGATAGCTCCTAAGGAATAATATGCAGATTATTAGCTACACGGTCTTTAGTGACAGCAAACTCTGATGCTGTGCAGGATGTTTTGAATTGTTTGATTGTGCAGTTCTTATCATGAATGAAGTTTACTATATATTGTTGGACCATGCCTATGAGATTTTGGGTTTATATAAAAGCCAGCACATGGGCCACTGAGAATTTAATTTTACCAAGCATGTGGACCTTTATTTGCCAGCACAAGGGCCACTAAAAATAATTTAAAAGCAGTGCAGGGATTGTGCTCCTTCAAGGTATGTGCAAAAGTTGCCCAGTACACTTTATCTTTGTGTTTATATGAAAGCCAGCACATGGGCCACTGAGAACTGAATTTTACCAAGCATAGGACCTTTATTTGCCAGCACCAGAGCCACTAAAAATTGAATTTTACCAAGCTTATGGGCCTTTATTTAAAAGCAGTGCAGGGATTGTGCCCTTCCAAGCATGTGCAAAAGTTGCCAAGTACACTTTATCTTTGTGTTCTAGGCAGCAATTACTGTTCGATTGCATTTTCTGTCCTGGGTAAAAGAACGAGCACAGCTTAAGATGATACCAATAAATATATCAATGCAGGTGATTCTGTTGATAACTTTGGGGGTCATTCCGACCCTGGCAGGCGGCGGGCGGCACCCGCCGGGCGGAGACCGCCAAAAGACCGCACCGCGGTCAAATGACCGCGGCGGTCATTCTGACTTTCACGCTTTCTCCAAAAGATCGCCCGCCGGCCCAGCGGGAAAGCCCCTGCAAAGAGGAAGCCGGCTCCGAATGGAGCCGGCGGATTTGCAGGGGTGCGACGGGTGCAGTGGCACCCGTTGCGATTTTCAGTGTCTGCAAAGCAGACACTAAAAATCTTTGTGGGGCCCTGTTAGGGAGCCCCTGCACTGCCCATGCCAGTGGCATGGGCAGTGCAGGGGCCCCCAGGGGCCCCACGACACCCATTCCCGCCATCCTGTTCCTGGCGGTAAAAACCGCCAGGAACAGGATGGCGGGAAGGGGGTCGGAATCCCCATGGCGGCGCTGCAAGCAGCGCCGCCATGGAGGATTCCCTGGGCCAGGGGTAAACCGGCGGAAAACCGCCGGTTCCCCTTTTCTGACCGCGGCTTTACTGCCGCGGTCAGAATGGCCCAGGAAGCACCGCCAGCCTGTTGGCGGTGCTTCCGCGTTCGTCGACCGCCCGGGTCAGAATGACCCCCTATGTCTTCTTTCACAACCGTAGGTTTTCAAGCCTCATTATGACATGGTGGCAATATGAATGAAAATTCACATTTATTATGCTGGGTAGATAAAATGTATATGCTCTTATTCAGCATGTATGCCCAAAATGGGTCTATGTACTACTTTTTGCTCAAATCATCCTCTCCCCAGCAGATACTTAAAAACACAGAGTAGTAGCTGTATCTTTGTGTTTCTAAGCTGCACTGTCTGTATTCTTATAGTTAATATATGCTCAATAGGCACCTCAATTTCAGCAAAACAGGCATATGAACCTTTTCTAAGCCTGTTCTTGGTCAATGAAGATGTTCATGAAATGGTATTCATCCTTCTGTATAATGGGATACAGCTTCGATGAGAAGGCTATTTAAACCATCATGACATACACCAGAGAAAAGGAGTGTTAGGTACAGCGTTTACGGGAGGATATTAATTCTAGAGGCAGTATTGTATGCACAGTGATCTGCGTTGCCACAATCTTGATATCCCAGTTTTCGGAAAGCAAAGATGTGCCCCAAACTCAGTGAAGGAGGGTCACGTTATGGTAATGCCTCTTCCTCTGCACTAGGACCAGCTTATAATTCAGTTGTCAGTCTGTTTGCCAACCCACAGAAATGTGCAGTGAACAGAGCGCTGAATCCACATGAGGTGAGCCATTCTCTCAAAGAGGGCGTGGAAGTAGGTCCAGGGATTCCTGGGACCTTGTGGATGGTCAAAAGGACATATTAGTTGGCTTACCATGGCCCAAAAGAGTCACAATGGGATTATACAAAAAAGTGCTTTGGGGGTAGAGACTGCATTTCTACTGCAATCATTCTCCTATTTGGTGTTTTATTGGTTAAAATCGGTTTTAAGTGAAAACTGGAAACCCTACAGACAATTTATGTAATTGATTTTTCAAGTATGCATGTGCACAGAAAAACTGCTTCATGTAAAGCAGCAAATAGAATGCAGAACAATCCTAGCCCCCAAAGGCCACAATCACAGTAGTGCAAAGACTGACCTTTCTACCCTAGCCACGAGTTCAGCAACTTCAGGAGCCACCAAAGGGCGAATCGGGCCAGAATGTTGCATGTCAGTAATTTAGTTTCTTTCCATTCACCTGCCGCTTGCTTTGCAGTCCTCTTATACTATGGAATGAGGGCCTTAGTCAGGTCACACATAGATCCCAGACAAAGCCATATACCATTAACCAAAACCTTTCAAAGAATTCAGCATGGAGGCTGTAGAAGCACTGCTTCACAAAAGAGCCCAAGCCTTCAGCTGAACTTCAAGCACCCTGGAGGTTGTGATTGAACAGAATTGAAGTACATTGGACTGCAACAATTCTGTTCATCAACTGGACTGTAGCCTCCGACCCCATCACAGCATAGAGACTGTGATACATCAACAGTGCTCTGACATAATTCAAAGTCAAAACAAGTTGCTTTATGAAGCTTCCCAAAAATTAAATGCATGGTTACACGTGATAAGTAGAAACTGATTTATATGATCCATAGACTATGAAAACAAGATATCTCTGCAGGGTAGTTCTGAACAAAATGCTCCATTATTGCTAAAAACCAGCAAAATGTATTATATATTCTCTTATAGAACGTTTTGATGTACCTCAGCACCACACACTTCTGGACTCCAAACATCTCCCTCTGTATACAATACACAACATAACACATACAGACAACTGCAAACACAATCGAACTGAGTGACCAATCCCCGATGAATTATCTACAGTTCATGAATGTGCAATGCAAGTTTAACAGTTGTTAAATTCCTGTCCCTGAGGTACATGTCTGATCTGCTGACTAGTGCTAGTACCGAAAGAGTAGGAATTTAATGACTGATAGAGACCGTCGATAATTATGTTAGAACATTAAACCCACTGCGTACACAATGTCCTTAATTAAAAATGTAGAAAAGGAAAGAAAAGAATTGGAATGTTGAAGCAGAAGGTGTGTGCCAGCCACTACGGCCCTTAGCCACTCCTATGTCCTCATCGGAAGTCACGGCATTCCTATGTTCGTAAGCATCCCTGGAGCCCATGGGCTATGCAGGCCATCAAGGGCCGCTTCCAGCATTATTGTCCTTAGCTGAAGGCAGTGCACTATAACAATCAATCAATCACTGCATTAACAAGAAATGTGGACCTTAATGTGGACCTTAATGGCCAGTGCAGCCTGCTTCGGCGGGCACTATGGCTAGAAGAACATTGTGCACTATGAGAACTGAATAGCCTAATTAAAATAAAAAACTCCCAGGAGAAAGCTTCCCCTTTGTGAAACTGCGACCACTCCAACTCTTGGTCGATAACTGATCAATGGTTTGAGACCAGAATGCGATCTCAAACCAGTGACACATACCTATGCAGCACGTAAATGGGAAGAGGACGCCCATTCAGAGCCCTGCTTTATTTGAGGCCTAGAAAGGGTCGCAAAAGCCTTTCTTAGGAAGGCTGTTCTAACCTAAAAAGGTGTTTGTGAATTGTTGAAAGACATTTTGTGGCCATATCTGGGTTTGGGACTGCAAAGAGGCTATGTACACCAGGCCCTTATGCCGATGCAGTTGGTTTGATAGAGATGGAATGTAACTTCGAAATAATGAAATCTAAGAATAAAGTTCTTCATAGCCCAACATATCGGCATATCGTTGTTTTCTTCTGAGACGTTCATTTGTGCTTTCTGTATTCGATTGCATGGTAGTACTTTTGTTTGATCCATGGTGTAGATTAAAATTGCATAAGGCTATTGTGAAACTCGTCACATTCACTTACTTTACAATAAAGGGGGAACACGCAGTTTCTAGAATTTTCTTTTCGGAATGGATATGTTCCTGCTGTCTGTTATCCACAATTTGTTTCTTCTTTATGCACTTCAATGCAAAAGTAATGTTTTCATTCTTCACTTTAACCTGCAAATTTACAGAAATATATACTCAATAAACCACACCCTTCAAACAAACAAAAACTATACTAAACTACATTATACAATTTTGTGGTGATTTAGCGATTTCAGCTCTATCGATCCCTCACTACCTTTTGATGTACAAACAAGCTGTAAGGTTTTGGCTTCCACACAGACACTGAATTTAAATACATTCCTCAGTTTGTATTTCTAACTATCAGCAAAAATGCGTTCAAGTACTGTTAAGAGTGTAATGCAAAGACTTACCAGTAAAGAAATGTATGTGGTAAGTTGTAGGGAGAGATTCGTCGCTGGGTTAGCAAGACCAAAATTAAAGCAGTAACTTCAAGATTTGCTGCATTTTATATGCCAAAGGTGGCTACTTAATGCGGTTAATAGTATTTTATGAGAAATCCTCTGTGACGTCCTACTCTCTAGCCATCATCTGCATAGTCTTATTATGTAGGATGTGGTTCACCACATACATGTGGATGCTCACATCAAATGCTCAGTGACACCAAGGCTCGCTTCCAGAGCACACTAGGACGAATTCTTCTTCTCGTTTTCTTTCATAAAATTGCATGAGCCAAGGCTTTTAGTTAGTTAAGTTTGATTCTACAATACCATCTTCGATGGTCTGCCACAAAATAGCATCTTTCACCTACATCACATCCAAAATGCTAAAATGCTATTGTCAGAACTCTTTTCTACTCAAAAGGTTTGCACGTGTCAGAATATAGAAAGCAACTCCACTGGCTTCCTGTTGTCAAGCCAATTTAATTTAAAGCTGAATGCATCCTGCACAAAATGTATTCTTCTTAAATTCGGAAAACAACTGACGACCTCCTTGTTCCCCCTGTAGCCAGTATAATTAGGACTGCATGGCAGAATCCGCTGTCTTGCGCCTTGGAGACTCTACTCCATGAGCGATGATGTGCGTTATAAATAATGAAATAAATTGAAATTAAATTAAATAAACAAATACATACATAAACAATATGGTTCCTAAATGCAGCTGGTCCCGTAGGTTGCACACACGTAGAAAAAGAATGTGCTGGTTCTGTACGATTTATATGCTCAATACTTTGGCCCTGGGCATGTAGACCCGGTGCTGTCACTTATTTGCCAGATCTTAGCAAACCTCAGGTCAGTTAAAGTCGCAGTTGATACCTGTGACCTTGTACCCTTTAAAAGTGGAGCTGTAATGTTAAAGTCAACGTGGCATGCACAGGAATCCTGAGACATAAGGTAATGGAAGAGTCCTTGTGCAGTCTTGAAGAGTGCTGAGTGTCCAAATAATCTGTGGTTTATCGTTTGCATTTAGGTTTTCTTGAACTATTGCCTTCCAAGTTGTAGTGTTGCGGCAAAACCCGTGAACGTGACCAGAGAGCGCTAGGACCTCAAGGACAAAAATATGTCCATCAAGGGCTGAGCGCCTGAAAAGTAAAGGGAGGGGACAGAGAGAAAAGGAAAGGCTGCATGTAGGTGAGTGGAGAAATAAAGCAAGAGAAACCTACCTTTGTGTGCCGTAGTTTTTCTTGCACGACATGTCAACTGGCGACGAAGGTTAACCTTTAAGAAATACGCGACGCTGGGCACCCAGCCTGGGTGCATCTGCATGCAACGCGGCCCAGGCCCACAGTGTGTCGCCAGCACTGCCATAGCGTGAAATTGGGAGCCCACCCAGATTGTTTGAAGATGCTTCAAATTCCAGGAAGAGGCACAGGAAGCCCACCCCAGCAACCTCTACTCGTAGTTCAGCCCCCAGCAGCAGCGCCCAGCAGGAGGTAAGAAGCTCGACTCCACAGCCTCTGCAGAATGTAATACAAATCTTGCAGTAAATCAAGATTAAAGTCTTCTCGGAGGCCATCTTGAAGTGAGGCAGCTCAGCCATTGAGCTGCAAGAACTAGAGGGAAGTCACAAGACACCTCCCTCACGCCACGACTCGCTGACACTAGTGTTGATGAACACGACATGTCCACGTGACCAGACTCAGCACGACGCACAGGCCACAACACGGATGGGACTGCATTCATGGCGCTGAACATGTGCAGTCCCGCCATACTGGGGGTTTCATTCCTGCGCCCGCTGTAACCACTCACCCTTGTGTCAAGAGGAGGCATGGGCCTCCGCTAGCGGGACTGTCTGGAAGACTTCGAAGACTTCATGAATGGGTCACAAGTTACTGACTGTGCAAAAGCTCATTGTGCTACGCAACCTCATTGAAAAAGAGGTTGGGCAGATCATCAATTGCATGACATGTCACAAGTATCTGGCTCCTCAGGACACTGTGAAGTAGAGGGGGATACCATGGTGCACTGCATATTCTGAAAGCACAAATAATTCTGATTACTGCTTGAGATAACACCGTTTTTTTGTTCAAGTGCCTTAAATACAACTTTTATTGGCTTTGCGAGTACAGCCAGTGAGGTTAAGTTTCCTTTGTGTAGAATGTATGACTTTTTGCTGTGGTTCTTCCATGTTTAACTGTTGGCGCTCCACAACAAGTTTAATGTGTTAGTGCACTTGTGAAGGTAAATCGTGGTTTATTTTGATGCCATCTCCGTGATTGGCGGTTGTCCTGGGCCCAGCTAAACGTAAGGCAGAGTCCACAGGAAATTGCAGCTTGGTTTGACAAATTTTGTGACTGCAAAACAAGAAAATTGCTGCCAAAAACCAAAACCTGTGATATTTTTCTGACAGGCAAAATAAACACTGTGGCCCCGCCAGAAAACTAGGACAGTGCAGCCAGAAAGAGCTGTCGAACAAGATGTCTGATACCAGATAGATAGAGTGCAGAATACAGTTTACAAATGTGTGCTCTCTTTGGCACCTTCCTGACATATTGTTTTCTAGCAAGACACACATGCTTCTGGAGGGAGCTGGTAATGCACACCGTTGCATCCTCCTCCCATCTTAATGTACTGTGGGAGGAGGGTGGAGGGGTTACTGTAATGGCCCCATGTGGAAGCATGTATTTCAGGCTGCTTGGTGGTGCAGGGGGTTTAGGGTAAGTAGAAAGGTGAAAGGAGAGGGGCGTGAAAACTAAAAGAAAATGGAACGGAAGAGCAGTGGGCCTGGAAATAAATGTTATTTAGGCGGGCGCAAGAAGCAAAGTCGGAAGATGCCAAGGGCAGGGCGGTAGGGAAGGGCAGAATGATGGATGCCAGTCAGGCGACTGGGGACCAGAAGAAAGACTGCCAAGGTGGGGTGGGGACCCTCACCTTCTTAACACTGGTCTCCAGGAGTCTTTCTCTTTTTTTGCAAGGGTATTTCGAGGCAGGCTCTGCTCCCAGGAGACTCAAAGTACCGTCATAGTACAGGCAAGAGGGAATAAAAACACATCTTTTCTGCTCATTGTTCTTTATTGACAACGCGGCATCGCAGGGTCAATAAAAAGAGGGACAAATAAGCTTCACATTTTTTTGTGATTTTTCCAGAGCTTTTGTAAAAAATCACAAGATTTTCTTTCACAATTTTGGTGCACATCGCAAAATTGCAAAATCCTGGGTGGTCTGTTAAGGACGAGAAAGAGGTGGCAAGACCTGACAGGCCACGGAAAAACTGCTGGTCATTATTGGTTAGGACTTTTAAAAATTATTCTTACTAAAGGACGTCAATGAACTGAGGAAAGAGAGAGCCTGGTTGTTCATAGTTGCCTTTTGGCACAGGTTGGGGATGGTGCTAAAGGAGCATATGTTATTACTAAGCATTGACCCGAGGTTCTGAATCTTGAAGTGCACGTGGGGGAGCTAGAATGATAAACGCTGTCACAGGCAGCTTGGTAACAGGCAGAGCAGATAAGTCCAGTGGTGAAGAGCTTGAGGGGCTTAAGAGAGACATGTGAATTGAAATGCAGGTGGTTTTGTACAGGTATGGGTGGATGTTGGGAAGCCTAGTGCCACTGCTGCGCTGACTCTGGTGTAGAAAAATAGGTGTTCTCACCTCCCTATTTATGGGGAAAGAGCAGCAGTCAGTTTAGGTCTGGTGAGGTGTTTTAGCAGATGATGGACTAGTCAGTGTAGACAGGAAAAAGGACACATGTGAAAGGAAATGCCCATGCCCCTCCTGCCTGCCCTCCATGGTCAGCTTGCTGCCTCTGCTCCTACCACCTGCCCTCTTTGGTCTGATTTTCTGCTCCTACCCCACCTGCCTTCCCTCCGTGGTCAGCTTGCTACCCTTTTGCCTCCTGCTAGCCCTTTGTGTTCCATGTTCAACATCTACTCCCTCACCTGTCCTCAGTGGTCCATTGTGATGCCTCTATCCCCTCACCTGCTCTCCACGGTCATCTTGCTGCCCCTGCCCACCCCCACTGTGGTCCATGTGCTGCCCCTGCTCCTCCTGACTGCCTTCTATGGTGTGTTGTGCTGTCCCTGCCTCTCCCACCTGCCCTCTGTGTTTTGTGTGCTGCCTCTCCTAGGCTGATAGCACCCGAACCATCCTCTTCCTCATTGACAAAACAACCACAGCCAGAATCAACTTCACCAATTGCATGACCATGATAGCAGACTGGACGACAAGCTCAACATGACATCTCAAGTCAACACAGTGTGCACCTCCTGTTTCCACATCCTATGCATGCTGCGAAAAATCTCAAATGGTTGCCTCAAAACACCGAACTGACCATCACGCAAGCACCCATCACCAGCAGGCTAGACTACAGAGACACTCTCTACGCCGGAATCTCCAAACAACTGCTACACAGGCTCCAGAACATCCAGAACATCACTGCAAAGCTCATGCCCAACCTCCCACGCCGCACCCACACCACACCATACCTCAAAAAGCTTCACTGGTTCCCCATTCACAAGCGCAGCCAATTCAGACTTCTCACGCACAAATACAAAGCCCTACACAGCACAGCACAGGTCCAGAATACCTGAAAAAACGCATATACTTTCACCAACACACTAGAAACCTACGCTCTGCCTCACTTGTATACATTCAAACATCCGCAAAGTCAAAACTTGAGGTCCCTCGTTCTCTTATATTGCACCCAAGATATGGAACGACCTCCCTCTACACATCACAGCCTCCTCCTCACATTTGAGTTCCACAAGAAGCTGAAGACTTGGCTCTTCATACAAGCACCTTGGGGACCACAGAACTAAACACAATTTCAAGCACCTGGGTACCCTCTTAGGTGATTAGTGCGCTATACAAATTAATATAACATACCATAATTTCCTGATCATCATAGTCCCCCATATCCTCCCACCCACCCTGTGTTGTCTTGCTTCTTGTCCTGGGCTAGGTTTGTGTGTGTGTGTGTGTGTGTATATATATATATATATATATATATATATATATATATATATTACCTAGTGGCAGTCACCACTAGGTAGTTATAGTTAGGACCTAGTTTCCATATAAAAAGTGTTTTGTTACTTGCCTATATCTTTGGCGCCACTTCACAAATATTCATCAAACTTTCCCAAAACGTTTGTCAGTCCTGTTAGCTGCTGCCTGGAAAGTTTCAGGGTGATCTGTGTTAGGGGGTGCTGAGAAAAAAGGAGGTCCCAAAAAGACGTTTTCCCCATTCATTTTTCAATAGGGATTTTGAAAAGCAATGGCGCAAAAACTACTGGACGGAATTACACCAAATTTGGCAGGAAGGTAGGTCCTGGCCCAGAAAGAATGCCTTTTTGCTTTGGTGTAATTCCGTTCAGTAGTTTTTGACAAATTAAGGGGAAAACAAATTTGTATATCTAGGGGCACGAAGGATTTGCAACCCTTAACGATCTCATGCAGAGATCTGATTGGCTGATAATACTTCAACAACAGAAGTCGTTGAAGTGTTGTCAGCCATCTTGGGACTCAGCTGATGCCAAGTCCTCCCAAAAAAGTAAAAAAACAAAAGAAAAGGAGCCAGGGTAGGAACACCCTGAACCCTTAGCTCTCTTGGTGGGATACCAAAGGGTACCAAAGGGATGTGCCTCCCACCCACCCCCCCGCCCGCCGGGCTAAAAAGCATTGTTTTTAAAATTTTACGAGTGAAGAAGCAGTGGATCCTCGACTCAACTTATAAAATCAGAAAAAAAACAAAGTGTGGTCTCCCGTGCTTTGTTAGTCTAATGCCCATGGGTGGGCCATGTCCCGGGGGCTTTTAAAAAAAAAACAGCAGGGTGGGCCTCCTGACCCCTTTTCAATGTCCGCCACCTCCCCGGAGCTTATTTTTTGTATGCGGGGGGGCCTGTCCCCCCCTCCCCTGGGGATCACCACCTCTCCAGGGCTTTCATGTAATATGTGGGGAGGGGGGCCGCCTGGCCCGCTCCCACTGCCATGGGGACCACTACCTCCCCGGGGTGTTGAGCTTATATCATGCGGGATCTGCGGCCTCCCCGCTCCCAGGGACCACCAACCCTGGGGCAAAATGCAATGTATTTGTGAGGGGCAGAGTGACCCCCCCCACCACCCCGGGGACCACCACCCCTTGGGCTACACTGTATTCTTAGCGTAAGCGGCATGGCCCCCCGCTGCTCTGGAATCACCCCCTTCCCCAGGGCAAATCTTCAAAACCAGAAAAGGGGTCCCTATGGGACCCCCAAGCCCCAGGGACCACCAACCCCGAGGCTATGTAAACATTGGAGGGGGCTGCATGGCCCCCCTCGTGGAACCTCTAATGGCCCTGGGGACCACCGCCCCCCCCCCCATGGCCGGCTCCTGCTATTTCGTGGGGAGCCCACTCCTGGGACATAGCTGTTTGCTAGGAACTCCGCTAGCTAATACAGTGGTTGCAGCCTTAGTGCTAGTGGAATGAGCATGCAAGACCTCAGGAGTTGCTTCTTGGCCATCGCGTAGCTGATCTTTATGCAGAGCACTATCCATCTTGAGATAGTCCATTTCAAGACAGCCTTTCTTTTCTTGGCTCCTATGTAATATACAAAGAATTGATCGCCCACCTGGAACTCTCTGGTACGTTCAAGGTAGAACAACAATGTTCTTTTTGGGTCTAGGTGTTAGAGTCCTTCCTCTCCTTTAGAAGAGTGAGGCAGAGAAAAGAGGGTAAGCAAGGTCATGCTTTGGCCTATATGTAAAGTTGTCACTACCCTTACAAGGAAGTAGGCATATATTTGAAGGATCAGCTTCTCTGGGTAGAAGGTGGTATGCAGAGAATGCGCAGAGAATGTCAGCAGTTCACTGACCCTCCTGCCCAATGTTATGACCACAAGAAAGCCATCTTGCTGGTTAGCAAACAGAGTGGAGAGTTGAAAGCAGCTCGAAGGGTACCCACATCAAAAAGGTCAAAGCCAGGTTTAAATCTCACTGGGGCATGATGAATGGCCTGAGATAAACATTGTGTTGGAAGATTTTGAGGAACATAGTCACAATAGGTGACTTGAACAAAGGAGGTTGGTCTATCAACCACAAAAATGCCAAACTGGCTGATAGGTAACCTTTAACTGTGGCCAGAGCAGAGCCCTGCTGGGCCAAAGGTAGAACAAACAATAAGACTTGAGTGAAGAGTGTAGAGAGAAGGTCCATATTCTTTGCTGCCCACCATGCCACAAACGATTGGCATATACTGTCTTGGTGGAGGGACTGCTGACTGCTAGAATAGCTTGACAGACTTCAGGAGGAAGGTTGAAGGATGTCAAGTGTCACCACTCATTTCCATGCATGAAGGTGGAGGGTATGCAGATTTGGGTGGAGGACCCTCCTGTGTTGCTGCGACAAACGATCCTCCCGAAAAGGCAACTTCACTGGAAGACCAATGCTCATGCTCAATAGCTCAGAATACCAGACTCTCCTGCCCAATCTGGAACCACAAGAATGACTTAGGCCTTTCCTGATTTTTTCGAGAACTCTGGGCCAGAGTGGTATCACTTGAAAGACGTACAAAAGGCTGTATCTCCACTCGAGATGAAAAACACCTCAGACAGAGAGTTGCCTTGGAAACACCAGTGTACAGAACTGCTGACACTGCATTTTCAGCGGTGGCAAACAGATCTAACTAAGGCTACCCCAATCTTGAAAGAGACCTTGCACCACTTCCGAATGGAGATGCCCTTTAATGATCCACTAGACATCGATAGCTGAGGACATCCACCCTGGCGTTCAGAGCACCCTCCAGGTGTTGAACCACTAGGGAAGTGCCCTGATGTTCGACCATGTCCAGAGATGCAGGGACTCTTGATAAAGGGTCCTCAACCTCATCCAGCCCTGCTTGTTGCAGTATCACCTGGTGGTTGTGTTGTCTGTAAACACCTACACCAGCCTTCCCCTTAAGGAGGGAAGAAAGGCTTTCAATGCCAATTGAATTGCCTGAAGCTCCAACAGAGTGATGGGGAGCCCAGACTCCACCAGAGAACAGAGTCCTCTGATCTCCACCTTCCCCAGATGGCCACCCCAGGCCAGGAGTGATGCATCTGTCACTAAGATCAGCTCTGGTTGAGGAAGGGAGAGGAGTCTTACACTAACCCAACTGCAGTTCGTCAGCCACCACTGTAGATCTATCGCAGTTCCTTCTGAGATCTGGACCATGTCAAGGAGATTTCCCTGATGGTGTACCCACTGGCATTGCAGGTTGCAACAGGCATGTGTCGTTAGCAGGATACAGAAGGCCATCAGGCTTAACAGCTTCTGTGTCAGTCACACCGAAATCCAACTCGCTGCTCAGGAGAATAGGCCCATAACTGCAGAGTCCAGAAATACTCAAATAAAAGGGAACATCTGAGAAGGAGTGAGGTGTGTCTTTGACACATTGATAGTGAACCCCAGCGAGTGCAGGAGTTCCACCATAGTCTGGTGGTGGGAGAAGAATGCCTGGGGTGAGCTCACCATCAACAGCCAATTGTGGATGTAGGGGAATACTGGAACCCTCAACCTCCACAGATGTGCTGCAGTCACCTTGGTGAACACTCACAGAGCACTTTTTGAAACCAAAAGGGAGCACAGCGAATTGAAAGTGCTCTTGGTCCTCTGTGAACTGCAGATAGCACCTGTGGGCTGACAGGACAGGAATGTGGATGTATGAATCCTGCAATTCCAATGTCGCCGTCCACTCTCCAAGATCCAGGACAGGCAGGACCTAAGCAAGGGTGAGCATCTTGAACTTTTCTTTTTTCATGTGGAAGTTAAAAAGGCAGAGGTCTAGGATAGGACAGAGGCCTCCGTCCTTCTTGGGCACCAGAAAGAAGAGGGAATAGCAACCACAACCTACTTCTGATGCTGGCATCTTCTTGATGGCTCACTAGGCCAAGAAAACCAACACTTCCTGATGGAGCAAGGAGAGATGGCCCTCTGTCAGCCAGTCATTATTGGGTGACATGGGTGGAGGAGTGTCCAGAAAGGGGAATAAGTTGCCCCTTTGGACTATTTGTATAACCCACTTGTTGGATGTTATGGACTGCCAATGGTACAAGTGATGGCGTATCTTAACCCCCCACTGGTTGACCATGGAGGTATGACGGCACACTAAACGGGTTTGGATCCTGCAGCTGCTGGAGGAGTACTGGGCTGGCCTCTGGCTAGTGTCTCTATGTAGTCTGTGAAAACCACATCTTCGGTCCCGAAAAATCCTGGGAAGCCTGTTGGGTGTGGTGGTTAGGTGGAAATGAACATGGTTGGGAGCCCCATGCGCAGCCATGAAAGGGGTGGAAGGCACAGTGGGTTTGGTGAGGGGCAATCGATAGGCCAGTGGACAGGGCCACAGCTCTGCTATCCTTAAAGCACTCCAGTGCTGAGTTCATCTTCTCACCAAAAAGGCGAGAGCCATCAAAGTACATTTCCATGAACAAATCTTGGGCATCCCCGAAAAGCCAGTGGTTCCCAGCCTGGTGTGGTACTTAACGGCCACAGATGATGGAATCACTCTGAACAACATTTCAGTCTTATCTAGTCCACATCTGAATGTGAACTTAGTTACACCTCTGCCATCTGCAATTGCCTGTGACAGTACGGCTTAGGCCTCCTCTGAGGCCTAAGCCTGCCACTGAGGTCATCTGAAGGTCCAAGACATCAGCCGCCCTTCGCACCATCATAGAAAAATAAAGCACCCTCCTCCATTGCTAGGGTAGGGGGAGAGACTAAGTCAGTGTCCAGTGAGGTGTTTAACCTACTGGCATCTGCCAGTTCCACTTACTAGGTGTCCCCTGTGCCATCCAGGGGATGGTGGCATCCATGGGGATCCTCAGACACCTCCCTTTTATCTCTATCCCCATGCCTGCTGACTGAAAAAGGCACTGGCTCCAACTCTGAGATTGTGATCTCGATCTTCGCTGGAGCCAGCGACAGATGATGTCCTTCTGACTCCATGTTGGAAATGGGAATGACAATGGGAGAGGCACCGCTGTGAGGTGTCGGCGGCGACGAGAGCCTTGGTACTGTAGCGGCCGCCAAGGAAGGTCAGGATATCGCAAACGGTGTTGTTCCAGATCCATTACTGGATCCAAGGGGCCCAACTAGCACCAAGGGTGAACTTACTGGTGGGAATCTAGGGGTGGCCCCCCCCGAACCCATGGGGTCTGAATAGTGCCCAACAGAGTCAAGCCACACAAATATGAGGTGCATAGACTCACAGAACTCTTTTAGTTGGGTGGGAGTCGGCTCAGCTCTTGGAAAGTCAGAAAGGTGCAGAGCCTGCCACCGGTTCTGCAGAGGAGTGAGGCCTAGAGTGCCAATGCTCCAGCACCTCGCCCGAGAGCTTAGATTATTGTGGCAAAGTTGAAGACCTCTTTGACTTCTTGGACTTCTTCTTTTGAGGGACTTATGCAACATCTTGGACTGAGATGACAAGCATCCAGTGTGGCTCCATGAGCGGGGCCCGGAACCTTCCGCATGATCAGGATCATGAGCATCGTGGGCTCGTCCGATGTTGGGTAGCAAGGAGCTTCAGTGGCTTCAGGAGCATGGCGAGGCAGTCGTTTCCGGCCGTGGAGTCATGGTCTCGTTCCAAGCACCAAAGACAAACCAAGTGTCAGTCTGTTACAGACATCTGTGACAGACATCTGCCTGTGACAGGGACCACTCGGGTTTCTTAGGGGACATCCCTATCATGTTTCATACACAACAGTTCCTCGGGATATCCTGCTTTTGTTTTCTCATTTTCTGTTATTTTTTTGATGCTTGTGATGTTCCATGTGAAGTGCCACAGGGCAGAAGGTGCTTTGCTGAGGTTCTTTCCTTTTGTTGACTATACTTCCTTACTGTGGTTTCTTTTCTGTTTCTTTGGGTTTGTATGACACCTCCCTGACACACTGACCTACATGCATTCTGTGACCCAATTCAAACTGAGACGGTACCTGGCGGTTGAGTGTCCCTCACTTGGTGCTTTGTCCATATGACACACTTCAGACTGTGACTGTATCTGATAGTCAAGGGTCCTTCACTTGGGTGTCCGGACAGTTACTATGTCAGATTGGGCCACGGATGAGCCCCTGTTCCCCAGCGAAGGGTGGTTTTACTTGCATGGTGGTCTATCCCAGTCAATTGACTTGAGTTTTCAATTTTGCGCTACTTGGCTCTTACAGGCGATTGACTGAGAGTATGCGCTGATCTTTCCCCGGTGGAGGCATGCATCTTGTTGATGGTGCACAATTTTGTTATTTTTGGTATACCAGGAAGTATGATGAGTAACATTGGCCAATAGGGGAAGGTGGTTGTCCTTCCAGGGATGTGGGGTAGCAGTTAGTGCTCCGCTGATTGCACTTGTCTCCTCTTTTGACATCCTGACCTACTCGTACCGAGGGGGCATCTGACGGTTGTGTGTTAGCAGGTTCTGGATGCCTGTGGGTTCTCGGGTTGTCCCAAGGAGTTTGCTTGGATACAAGAGGAGGGTGACTAGGGATTTGCCTGATAAGGTCTTTATTTTTGTATTGCATTTCCTCCCCATTTGCATTGTATTTGTTGACAACGTTGCTTTACACTTTGTTGTTTATTGTGTATTCCCCACATTTTGGATACCATGTAAGTTTCAGCATTCTCAGTATTGCCACAGGCTATCTATTTATTTCCCTGTGCTTGTGCACATTCCTGTTAGGCGGCAGTGACTGCTCTCCCTATCCCACTGTTCCCCGGGATAGCCCTTTGAGATGCGCTGATGTGTGGGTACGACACAACTAGGCCGTTAGAGTCACTCCCCGATTTCTTGTGTATGACGGCACATGTGAATGAAAGAGAGTTCACCTCTGTTTGAAAGTGTCTTGTATGACTACCCAACGGTGAATTCCGGAGGTTTTTCTGCACGAACTCTTCTCAGGCACAAATGTTAGCCTCTGTTTGAGAGTCTAGCCGAAAGCAGGGGAGTTCATGCAAAATAACTTATTTTGACTTTCCTGTCTCCTTTTTCGGTGGCAAGGATGCTTAGGGGCTACCATCTATAGCACCCTTTGTCTCTAAAGACACTTTCACATGTGTGTTAAGTACATAAACGTATGTTGAACTTTTATCACATGATCTTGACTCCAAAATATTTTACTCAGCGCACCTCTGCAGGGCTGAATGAATAGAGATGAAAGTTAATGTGATTTCCTCATTCCATCCAGGGGTTTAAGCACAGGGAACTAGCCCTAGAGCCATCCAATTGCATCCTTTGTCCAGTGTGGGTGAAACTTTTTGTTACGCTATTGGAATAGTTACTATATCAACGAGTAAAGGGGATACTGGACACAAGCAAGGACGCCCAGAACACTGACTCGAGCGTCCTGGTTTGGTTCTTGAAGCATCGTATACTGTTCATGTAGTTAGCAGCCAGTTTCAAAATGTGGCAAAGGGATAAACCTCCTGCACCAATATGTTTTTCTTTCACAGCTTCTTGTGCATGGGGTTTGGGAGACAAGAATGGAGGTGATTTAGTGGCACCAAAGGGACCACCACCCTATGCTAGCTTCCCAACCAATAAAGGAGTTATAATTAAAGGGGAGGGGCACTAAATTAGCATTTGCTTATAACTTTGTTGCTGTGTGATGAATCTGTGTCATATGTGGGAAGCAGTTAGCAAGTGATACCCATTCCAGGTATTTTAGGCTTCATCGAGAGTCAATGGGAGTGCAAAGTTAAAAGGAGGGGAGGGGGTGACAATATTTTTGATTCATGAATAACTTTGGCATCATTTAATGGGTAGGCACAAAATTTGGCAGGGACTTCGCACTCCCTTCTTTTAGTATATTTCAATTGCATGCAGATCCACCAAGGAGGGTGCTGAGTTAAAAGAAGGGGGCAAAGAAGTGTTCATCTTCCTAACAGAGATATTATGTGAATATTTGACAGAGGCGTGCAAGGTTTGGATTTTTTTTACCGGTACATCAAGTTTTGTGCCAATCTTTCAAGGGGTCACATTTTAAGTGAGCTGCAATAACATTTTCAATTGCTTATAATTTTAGAACTGTTTGATGAATCTGCATCAAATCTGGCTGACAGTTAGCAAATTACAGCCAGTGCGATTTAGTGGAGATGAAGATTAAAAGAGGGGGCTAGAACATTTTTTGATTTATTACAAATGTTGGCTTTGTCTGGTGGCTCTGTCTGAAATCTGGAAGAGTCTTAGCATGTTTACTCTACACTTGGTTTTCTCAATTTCAGTTAGGCACATCGAGGGTGGGGTTCTCCAGGGGAATTAGGGTGAAGGCAGCGTTCATTTGATAATACATTTGACACTGTTTGAAGAGCAATCAATAGAACAATGTGTCACCATGGTGTCTGCTGTGCTTTATGGCGTGTTGTTTCCACTGCTGACCATTACTGGCACATTTCTTTTTAACTGTGTTTTTTTCAGTGAATAGGTATAACGTTGTATCGAAATATTCATATTTATATGCCATGGAAGTGAACATTTTATTTTGCTGCAATTGGTAAAAATTATCTTTATATTAAGCAGAGAAGTGTTTATTGAAAGCAAGACGTAATTCTGGAAAATGTTGGTTGTCCTTCAAACAAGAAGCGAAATATTTCTAGGTAAGAATGTAAAGTTTACAAAAACACACTTAGCTTTGTTAAAAGGATATTCTGGAATTAAACAGCATAACGCGTTGAAGCTGCTGACTGCACAAATACAATTGAGTCTGCAGGTTTTGTTTAGCTGTCCTGGAGTGGGTACTGATTAAACACATGGCAATGGTGCTGTTCTGTGACATGAGAGTATGAGATTGTCATTGTGTACACGTGGTGTCATGCTGAGAGACTAATTAGCTGGACGGAAGTACATGAGACTAAGGCTAGGCCTCCCTTGGATTAAACCTGTATTCCACAGAAAAGAAGTCATATTTGCAAAATACCATCATCTTTTGTGAAATATATGTTTTTGACTGTAATGCAATATAAGAATCCAAACATTTAATATATCTCTAGCAGTGTTTTATTATATTGCATTGGACTGCAGCTAATAATAAAATGCCTTAAGAATCCTTACAAGCTCCACTCGTCCGAAACCTCCAACGCCAAGTGTTGCGATTATTTCCAGGTTCTGAAAAGGGCAAGAAGAAGACAAACTGGCGGCTTTTTCCTTCAACTGGGTTACCTCCAAAGACACTGTATTTGCCAAGCGCTCACATGCCGTTCTGCTAAACGAGAGAGAGAGAGAGAGCAAATCAGTGATGGTTCTTCAGTCTGACTCTTATTTGCAGCAGGTACTGTTTTTAATGACGCTCTGGCCTTGTAATACATTTACACTGATGGACTTTTCGACATCAGTGATATTTGCAGCAATGATTAACTATTGGCTTAAAGTGCATTGACATTGACACACCATTTGTTGTTTGACAATGATCTTTAAATGGATCACTACAACTCATCAACTTGAATTAGGTCTTCAACAATTGCACAAGTCCGTGCTGAAAATGGAAAGTATGTGCTTAGAGAACCTACACATTGAATGAGTAGTGGGCAATAATGGATGGAGCCAAGAAAGAGGGAGTCTCGAGACACGGAGTTATGAGAAGCTTAGTCAGTCATATTCAGCTTATTGGTCGCCAGTAATTACACATATACATGCATTTTTGAGTCATAGCCTTTCCCTAAAGAAACAAACAGCAAGGAAAAATGTTTTGTTAAGTGTCTTGGCTTATTTTGAGGTTAAGGCACCAGATAGACATGTATTCGTGTCCAGCAAGTTGTAGGGTGTAATTCTAGTAAAATAGCTCAAGTAACTGATGTACTCTATACATAGATTGGTGTGCTACTTCTGGTCCCATGGTTGATTCACAACAGCTTGGAGGTTAAATGTGCCTGCTTTATGATCACAGTGTGTAACCTGCAGGTTATAGGTCTGCGCTCTGTATAAGTATCTCTGTAGGTTAATGCACGTGTTGCAGAAATCCTGTGTACAATGAAAATCAGTTACTTTTTTTAAGAGACCTCAAGTGGCTGTGCACTTGCTACAAGCAGTAGCATACACCCTTCAATGTAAGCAAGCACTGGCATTGCTAGTAGATATTTCTTACAGCTGGAAGTACATCTTCAGTCACTAATGAGTTTAGGCAGTTAAGAAGTCATACATGCACCATGTCAGTCATCCTCGCATTTATACATCCATTCATCAACTAAAATTCTTGCATTCACACGCTTCCTGACGGCATTAAACGTTCTCAACAAGCATGTGGAAGATACATTAAAATAATAGAGGTTGAAAAAAGAAAGCATGTTGTCACCTAAACAGAAAACCTACACTTGAAATAATAACACCAGGCATCTATCTTGCAGTGGCATTGCACTTAGGCCCTGATTTATACTTTTTGGTGCAAAACTGCACTAATGCAGTTTTGCACCGGCTTGCACCATTTCTGTGCACCAGCCAGCCACCATATTTATGGAATGGGGCAAGCCGATGCAAAGGGTAGGCTAGCGTAAAAAATAATGACGTTAGTGGGTGGAGCTGGTGGTATGGAAGAAGGGGGTTTTGCACCAAAAAATGGCGTTAGGCAGGTTAGAGTAAAAAAAAATGACTCTAACCTGCCTAGAGTCATTTTCTGATACAAAACCACCCATACCACATGACTCCTGTCTTAGAAAAGACGGGAGTCATGCCCACCACCCCAATGGCCGGCACTGGGGACCACTGTCCTCTAGGCATGGCCATTGCACCCAGTGCCATGTAAGGGAGACCATTTCAGGGACCCCAGTGGCACTCCAAAAAAAAAAACTTACCTATACTTACCTGGGATGGGGTCCACCATCCTCTGCTGTCCCTCTGGTGTGGGTGGGGGTGTCCCTGGGCCATGGGGAGGGCACCTGTGGGCTTATTCCATGATGGTCCACCATGGAAATAGGCCCACATATACCCTAACGCCTGCCCTGACCCAGGCGTTTAAACATGGAAATAAAGGAAGCTTTGCGCCATTTTGTGACCCCTCCTCCTTAACGTGCGTGATTTTAGCATGGGGGGATAAATATGTCGCTAAGACCACAGAGTCATTTTTTGCACTGGAACGCCTACTTTGCATCTCATTGACGCAAAGTAGGTTTCCACGTCCAAAAACTTAACTCCAATAATTTGCCACTTGACGGGACCGGCGCCAAAGTATAGCTATGGTGCCACATTTAGAAACAATGCGTTGGCCAACTTTGAGCAGTAAAAAAATTATATCCTAAACATTGCACTTGGCAGTCATTTTTCAATGTTAAAGTGTAGAAGTGTTTTGTTGCTGTCCTGATGCAAGGTGGCCAACATAATACTTCTAAACAAGGAGCCACCTTCAAACTCTAGCAATGATACACTGTGAACTACACCATTCCACGATGGCCTCCCAGTGCACAGGGTAGAACACACAGAAAATGAATCGAGCAGGAAAGAAGCAGTCCGGCAAGACTGTCTGAGAATCTCCAGCATGCTCTTATAAAGAAAGAGAACATAGGAATGAATGAAAGGGGAAATATGAGAGGAAAGCCATAAAATACTAAAAGATTGTCCACCAACCCAGACACTAACTCTCACTACAACTGATCAGGAAAAATGCCATTATTCACAGTGTAATACAGCCAATGGCAGAAATAAACTATCCCACTGCATTGGGCAATGCACAGCAATAGGGATAGGCAGAATGTGGATGACACTGGAGCAGAAAGGAGGAGGCTGACCCAAAGACTCGCTCTGGATATATTTATGTAGAGTTTGTTTATGTTTTTTTAATTGCAGTGGCCTGGAAGAAAACTACACCGGCCATGCCCCCTAATATGGTCCAGCAAGGATTAACTTCAAATCTTCAAACTCTAGCATTCGTCAAAGAACATAACCAACACTAAAATCCCTGCTTAATACAGTAATCTCTAAGATTCCATGTAACAAAATGCCTGTCTACAGGAACTGACAGTGAAATATCGATCCACTCTTAAAGGCCTTTTGGCTTTAACACATGATTTGTACAGTAAAAATGTTAGGCTTACTACTTTTGTTATAATTTTTCATAACAAACAAATCAGACCTATGGCATCTGCTATGACTTTTACTAATGACTGATAAGACTTTTCCTAATGATCAGTCAGGTTTATACTGTTAACCATTGTCCTCTTCGTCATACCCAAATCAGGCCTACTATATTGAGCATGAGCTTTCCAACAAGGTAATCATCAAGTATACTGCGATACAATTTGAAATATGTACATAGTTATGTTTGGCAAAACGATTCACATTCCCTTTCACCAGCAATGATCCTCACAGGGCATATATTCAACCCTCATGGTTTTGTCAAAGAGTCACCAGCACAAGAACCTTTGCCTATTATGTTAATTTAGGAGGACTAATGTCACACAATACCTCTCTAGAGGCTTTAATACAGTGTGATAACAATGCAGCCTTAAAGGCCTTTTGAGTTTAACATATGTTTTCCACATGCATAAGCTAGGCCTACTGCTTTTGTCCTCACTGTTTTCATAATAAACAGATCAGACCTGTGGCATCTGACATAACGTTCTCCAATTAATCAATCAGGCCCATAACCTTTATCATTGACTTGCCATCACAAAAAAACAACCATCGACACACATTCATAAAATTCGATAGACAGCTGGAAAACCAACATACAAACCCTTCTAAATGGCAGGATTCACAAAGTTCTAGTCTACCTGCAGAGTTTGTCATGTGGGTAGCCAACACCTGGCATACTATGGTAATCACTGACATTCCATGTAACAACATACAAGTCTACAGTATTTAACTCAGTCCACTGACAACTGAAAAACCCACCATAAAGACCTATGCGTTTTACAATAAATAAGTCAAACACATTTTCTTAATTAACAGACCAGTCCAATAGCATCTGACATACCTTTCCAAATGACACATCCCGGCCTATAACCTTTACTGTCCGCTTGTCATCATCACCAACTTGGGATGACTATTTTGACCATAAGCTTT
Source organism: Pleurodeles waltl (assembly GCF_031143425.1). Taxonomy (NCBI): domain Eukaryota; kingdom Metazoa; phylum Chordata; class Amphibia; order Caudata; family Salamandridae; genus Pleurodeles; species Pleurodeles waltl. The sequence goes on from NC_090437.1 coordinate 179,982,873, forward strand.
CTCACATAGCAGTCATCTGGCAGTTAGAAAAATTACAAATATGCATACAAATATGCAGCTGGCAAAACAATATACAGTCCCTCCTAAGAAGAGCAAACAAGGATTATCATACTACATAACTTCAACTGCAAGTGTCTATCTACCACAACAATGTGTGAGATTCTCTGTAACAAAATATCTGTCTACAGCTTTCATTACAGTGTAATGACAATCCTCCCTTGAAGGCCTTTAGCCGCTAACAAGTGCTTTTCACAATAAATTGGACATTTTGACTGACTTTGTCATAACGTTTAAATATAAACATATCAAATATATGCCATCTGGCATAAATTTCCCAAATAACCAATCAGACCTACAATCTTTATCACTGGCTTTTCTCCATAGCCAGCTCAGCCCTCTGAATCAGCATAAGCTTGCCCACAAGGCAGTCCTAAGGCATCCAATTAGAACATTATAAATATACTAAAAATGACTGTTGGAAAAACAATAACAACTATAAAGAATACCTCTGAGAGGTTTGATAAAGATTATCAAAGTGCCCGAGGGAAAAATCAAAGGCGGGAAACCGGCACCAAAACCTTGTCCACTATGGTAATCTGTGAGAAGCATCTAACACAATACCTGACTACAGCCTTTAACACAATGTGATAACAATTCACCCTTAAAGACCTACTGGCTTCAACGTTTGACTTTCACACATAATAAGTGAGGTCTACTCCATCTGTCAGACATTTTGAGCACATTTATACCAGTACCTTTGCCTACTGCAGTAATCTGTGAGATTCTCTGTGTCAAAATATCTGTCTACAGCCCTTAACCCATTGAAATGATAATCTACCTTAAATTTCCTTTTGCATTTAACAAAACGTTTGACAATAAATTGCATACCCGTTTTTTGTAATTGTTCATAATAAAAAGATTAGTTGTATGGACTCTAGCATAGCATTTTCTATGAACTGATCAAACTTATAGCGTTAATCACTAGTTTGTCACCATAACCAACTCAAGCCTAATGTGTTCCACTTAAGCTTTCCCGCAAGGCATGTCTTGATATTCAGACATAAAATTACATATATGTACAAAACCTACAGTTTGGAAAACAACATACAACCCTTCGTAAAGCGGTGTAACAAGGATGCTCACAGTTCACATCTTCAACTTGAGTCTTTGTCAAAGGGGGTTACTAACACGAAAACACTTGACAAATCATTCCTAAAGGCCCGTAGGCTCTACCAAATGCTTTCCCCAAAAAATAAGTTAGATTAACTGCCTTATCATATGTTCTCATTTAAACTGATCAGGTCTGTAACCTTGATGAATGTCTTGACACCGTAACCAACTCAGTCCGACTGTATTGAGCAAAATCTTTCCCACAAGGCAAAAATGGAATACAAGCACTCCTTTTTAACAGAAGTACATAAAGGGCCTCATTAAGACCCTGGCGGCCAGCGATACACCAGCGGTAACACTGCAACAGGCTGGTGGTGTACCGTCAGTGGATTATGACCATGGCGCATTAGCCACTGCCATACCGCTGGCCCTTCCAACATACCGCCAGATCATAATCCCCAACTGCCAGCCTGTCCATGGCGGTAAACACTGCCATGGAAAGGCTGGCGATAAGGGGGACTCGGATGCCCCTGGGGGCCCCTGCACTGCACATGCACTTGGCAGGGGCAGTGCGGGGGCCCCCAGGCACAGCCCCATCGCGCATTTCACTGCCCGAATTGCGGGCAGTGAAATGCGCGACAGGTGCTGCTGCACCCGCTCACAACAACATTGCCGCCGGCTAGATTATGAGCCGGCTGCAATGTTGATGTGACTTTTCCCCTGAGCCAGCGGACGGAAACACTGTTTCTGTCCGCTGGCCTAGCGGAAAAGTCATAAGAGGGAGCCATATATACCGCCAGCACTGGCAGTATAGTGGCGCCCGCGGCTTCGGCAGTCTTCTAGTAAGACCGCCAAAGTCGTAATGAGGGCCAAAGTCTACACAATCAAAATTTGTACTCAAGGAAATCATCATTTAGGCGAAGCCAAAGCCTGTCTCTCAGTAGTGCTTCTCAAGCTTTTTTGTGTTGTTCACAAGAGATGCAGAGACAACTATGCTGTCAAGTCACATCTTAAAAGGGCAGTTCCAGACAGGTACTAATTTATTATACTTTGTATTGAAGAAGGTAAACCTTAAACCACACTTTCTACGACTGAATCATTATGTATCATCTTACTGTATTTGTCAATGCTATTTATCATCGCCTGGTTCTTCCTGGTTGAATCCGCAGGCTGCGTTTTTTGCCGAAGTCAAATTTAGATATTGTCATTCCAAAATCATGACTGGTTGGGCCTTGTGGGAAATTTCTTTTCATAATATACTTGATTAAAGCCCATTAAAAGTGTAAAAAACAGTTTAGCATAAGGCATCAACATGAATGGCATAACTGAAGAGCTTATGAACAGACAAGACAATTCTTTTCATACAATCTTTAGGAGTGGCAGCCAAACAAGGGTGTTGGTTCCTAGTATGTTTGGCAAAACCTCTTGTCCATAAATTCTGCAACAGATCCCTTGATGCCATCATAGACTCTTTGCTAAACCATTATTTATTATAATTATATATTATTAGTGAAGGAGTATGAAAAGATCCATTACGATATTTTCCAGGGCGATTGGCACCACACATAAGTGTGTCAAAGCATTCCACATATTAAACCATATGTTGCCTTCCTCCAGACTAGAATGGTTCTTGACAACTAGACGGTGTATTGCTATCTCTTTTTGTAAAACTTCACTGTTGAGGACATGCACCTATTTAGCCCAGTAAAACATACAGATGCTTGGGAATTAATCAAGCTGAAGGTATTTCCTGTAGTTGCAGGACTAGTGGGGTCATTTAGAAAAGGACAGATGGCCCATCAGACTGTCAAGGGGGTTGAAGGCATGGCCTCTACCATCCTGACAACAGACTTTATTACCTATTTAGAGATCCACACTTGCTTGGTGGGGATCTCTGTGCAGTGAATGAAGTGGCACACGCAACTGCCCTTTTCACAACACTGAAGGCTCCCTGTGTGAGCACCATGCTAAAAAAGGCTCTGTGGCTGATCGGGTTTTCTCCATGAGCATGGGCCCATAGTATATTTTCCCTGCCCGCATCACCACATGGCAGATGTAGGCAGAGGAAATAGTAAACTTTGTCAACTTTACGTAAGACAGGATCACTGACACAATGTTTATATATATATATATTACCTAGTAGTGGTCGTCACTAGGTAGTTATAGTTAGGACCATGTTTCCATAGAAACATTGTGTTTTAACTTGCCTATGTCTTTGGCACTGTTTGATGAATCTTCACAAAAGTTTCCAAAAAAGTGCCCCTGTGATTCTTGTGCATGGAAAATTTCGGGGTGATCTGTCAAGCGGGGGCCGTGAAAAAGGGGAGGTCAAAAAAGTTGTGTTTCCCATGTTAATTCCCATGGGACCTTTAAACATGACTACGGCCTCAACCACTGGACAGAATTACACCAATTTTGGCAGAAAGCTAGCTTTCGGAACACAGCTTTCACTTATTTGGTGTAAATCTGTATTAGATTTTGAAGGAAATACAAATTTGTATATCTGTGATTGTGATGCCTTCCCGAACAATGATTCACTTGTGCAGGGAAATTCACAGCTCTAATTGGCTGCTAACACTTCAAACAAGGAAGTGTTGGCAGCCATCTTGAGACTCAGCTTGAGCTGAGTCCCACATAAAAAGTGTAAAAAAATACATGGGGCCAGGGTAGAGTCACTATGACCCCTTAGCTCTGGTGCTCTGGTCAGAAGGACCCTGAGGGTAAAAAAGCATTTTTTTAACTTTTTGCCATGAATTCACAATGACATCACAGATTCACAGGCAAAAATTAAAAAAAACAAGCGCGGACTCATGTGCCAGGCCCCCGGGGCATTGTGTTTTTTTTAATGGGGAAGCCTCCCGGCCCCTCTACAACCCCGGGGACCACCACTTCCCCGGGGCTATTGTTAAGGTAAATGCAGGGGGCACACACCTCCACAGCCCTGAGGACCACCACATCCCCATGGCATTTACTAAATTCGGTCTGGGGGGGGCTGCATGGGCCCCATGCCCCGGAGACCACCACCTCCCTGGGGTAAAATGGTTTCTGGTGTAGGGACCACCACCTTCTCAGGGCTTTTAACTAATATGGTGTGGGGGCCACAAGGTTCCCCCTGACAACCATGGGCACCACTACCTATGCGGGGCATTTAAGAAATTGGGTGCAGGGGGGCCGCTCAGCCCCCAGGACCACCACTTCCCCAGTGCAATTTTAAAAAATGTAAAGGGGGTCAGTTTTGGACAATCAAGCCATGGGGATCGCCACCTTCCTAGGACAATTTCCACATTGGAGGGGGGCCATGTGGCCCCCCTCGAGGAGCCACTGATGGCCCTGGGGACCACCACCCCCCATGGCCTGCTATGACCCTGGGTGCCCACCGCTGGGACATAGATGTTTCCTTTTGCTTGGTGAGAGATGATCGCTCCTACCAAGCAAAAGCAAACATAACTAAACAGGTACCGCTGTCAGAAGGTGGAGTGTTCATCTGTCTTCCCTGCATGGAGATATGCATGGAGAGAAAACAGATGAAAACATTGCTTTGGCAAGCAGGGAACTGCTAATAAAAATCGCCTGGGACCGCAGGATATGCCTCAAGCCTACCCCTGCGGTCCCAGATAGCCCGTAAATGGCACAAATTGAAAAAACAATATTAAAAAAACCTATGGCCTAATGGTCAAGGTCTTAGACCCTCATACTAAAAGTTGAGGGTTCTACCCCTAGCGTGTCCGTGATCATTTCTCTCCTTTAACATTTTTTAAACTTCAAATGTTTAAGGCTCATACTGAAAGGTGATCTCACTCTTCTTAACTGACAAATACATTTTCTCAATTTGTCCAGAAATATCTCATTCTTAGCATATTATCCATCAAATCCTAAAAAACTCTGTATCTCGCTCCCTCTCACTTTCTTTTTCTCTCTCTCTCTTTCAAACTCTTTCTCCCACTCATACACCCACTCAAACCGTTACGTAAGCCAGCATAGACCCACTTAGACACACACACCCACTCACACACCCACTCAGACACTCACGCACCCACCCAGAGACACACTGACACCCCCATGCACACACTCAAAGACCTGTGCAGACACTGACGCACCTACTAAGACACTGATTCATGCACTCTCACACCCAGAGTTAGACTCTCACAGCCACTCTCACCCCCAGATACACCCTCTTACACCTATTCTAACAACCCAGAGAGATAGGTTCCGAAGGGCGATGTGCATAGTAGGGTTGGGTGATTAGGGGGGGTTGGTCTCCGGGACTGGCTGCAGGCCAGGTCCTACAGGCAACCCCTGCTGTGCACGGGCAAAGGCAGTGCACAGTGCAAGATTGGGTGCTTATAGGGGGTTGGCCAACCGCCGCCGTGCACGGCCGAAGGCTATGCGCAGCGGTGGTTGGACTAAAGTATAGTAATAAAAATGACTATGCTTAAAAAAAAACATAGAAGTTCACTGAAAAAAACAAAGGTTAAAGGGACATTATAGTTAGGAAACAGAATTTAAAAAATCAAAGAAATTCACTGAAAAAAACAAAGATTACAGGGACTTGAAAGTTAGGCTCACATTTTAAATGTACAAAGCCATAGAAATGTACCTATTAGAGTTATCTCAAGTAACTATAACTCAAACTCCACAAATTACAGCACTGATAATATCTTTGATAACATCACTGATAATATCAATGTAATATTTGCATTAATATTTCTAATGAAAAAACTGTGCATGGCGGTGGCGCTAGTTCGCTAGTTATAGTCACCTTAGGGCACAAGTTATAGTTACTTGAGATAACGTGAGCCTAACTATATGTCCCTATAACCTTTGTTTTTTCAGTGAAAAAAAATACAATATATATATATATATATATATATATATATATATATATATATATATATATATATATATATATACATATATATCACAAAGAAGTCACTCCATTAACGACGAAAGCCAGGTTTCCCCAGCCTATTGCCACATGTATGACGCCAGCACCACCAATCCAGGTTCCAATTTTCTTTTATTTCCTCTCATAAAGTATAAAAGTGCTGAGTGCAAAAATCCAGAACACACATGGCAACGCGTTTCGGCCAGAGCCTTCGACTGGCCATAGAGTTAAGTACAGAGTGAGTGTATTTAAACCATGTGACCACTCCCCAACACCAATTAAAAATCATTACCTACTTTTGATTGCTAATTAGTACACATCTTTCTTTCTGTCTTTACCTCTTTCTCATTATAACAAGTATAAATTGTTTAAAGTCTGAGGACCTGATTTTTCTAATGCCTTTCCTCATTTATAAGCTTATTTGTTTATGTATTTTATGTGTTGTATATGTTACCTAGGGGCGGTCGCCAGTAGGTAGTTATAGGTAGGACCTAATTTCTAAAGCAAAAAGCTTTTTTTGTTTTGCTTAGAAATTTGGCACTGTTAGATGAATCTTCACAAAAGTTTCCAAGAAAATACGACACTCACTTTAGCGTCTGTCTATAAAGTTTCGGGGTGATCCTTCAGGTGGAGCCTGAGAAAAAGGGGGGTCCCAAAACACTTTTTCCCCATGCATTTTTCCACAGGCCTTGCAGTCAGCCCCCTATAACCACCCAACCCCGCGCTACTTACAATGAGTACCCTCAACCTTTTGTGTGAGGGTCTGAGACTGTAACCACGAGGCTACACGTGATTCTTCACTACATTGTATCCAGTCATCTATATGACACTCAAGCTAAAGATAGTGATGGGGAAAAAGACATAAAAGTACTATCATGAGGAATGTTTAACATTCAAAACATGAGTAAATAAACAGACATGCTGCCATGATATACCAGGATGTGAACCTTTACCCTACTGAATGCTAGTCCAAGAGCTTTACCAGTAGGCCACAGGTGCCTCTGTTCTGCTGTGCATCAAAAGGTGAGTATAACATTCCATCCAAACATCTTGCTAGTGTGGTGCTTTGAAGTCACTGTATGGCGAGACTATTGCAATAACAATGTCTCTCTCTCTTCTATCCCTTTATGGGATGGAAGAGAGAAAGAGAGAGAGAGAGAGAGAGAGAGAGAGAGAGAGAGAGAGAGAGAGAGAGAGAGAAACAAAGTGACAGGAATGCAGGGGGAGCCTCAGAGGCACGGTCACAGTCGGCTACCCGTGTCCTGTGGGAGCCAGCATTGCTGGCAATGGTTTTTTTTCTTTTTCCCTGCTCGCAAATATGCATTTAGGGAAAGAGATGAAAAGTCCACTTTCAGCATGAGGAAGCTTTTTTGACAGCACCAACTTGCTGAAAGCAGGATTTTGTTTGCTTTCACTTGGCAGGAGCTCTCAGCTCCTGCCAAGCAAAAGCAAATATGTACCTTCCGAGGGCTGGTACCTCTGGAGGTAGCAGGAGCCGGCCCTGGGGATGGCAGTCCCCGAGGCATTCTATGCATCCACGAGGGGTGAAGCGTGGCCCCTCTCCATCATTTTAGTTCAGCACCAGGGAGGTGGTGGTTCCAGGGCCAGAGTGCGGGGGGCATGCCATCCCCCCCATACATTATATTCATTGCCCCTTTGAGGTGGCAGTACCAGGGGCTGCAGTGGGACGGCACCCGCCCGCATATATAATAGTCAATTGCCTCGGGGAGGTGGCAGTCCTCAGGGTGCGGGGGGTGCGCACAGGCCCCCCCGCATATTCTTTTGAAGATTTGCCCCAGGAAGGTGGTGTAGCTGATATGGATTTCTTGTGCCCCATCACCTAATTAATAGTATTCTACAACCCTTTGCTATAGCATGATTCTTAGGATAAGATTTATTGTTTGTCAGAACAACCACTCAGGAATATTACCCGGTCTAAATGGAAGCTATCTTTAATCCTACCTTATTGTGAGTGCTAAACATTGGAGCTCATTTGTGAATGAAATAAAGGCTTACTTTGCATTTCTTCTTTCATCATCCAGGGTCAAGTTGGCCACATATCCATGAAGGAATTTTTGGAGTTCCTCAAAAGTTCCAACTGTCTGATTGAATGTCCTGAAATCAAAGGAAATACAATTCTCTATTAAAATACCCAGATTCGAAGAACAATAATATGTTAAGGTACTTCTTAAACGCAAACGCTAGTCAATGGTCAGAAAGCACTTGCCAGTAAAACGATGATTGTAACTTAGTCTTTGCAGCTACAAGACGCACCCATACTTCACATGATACTTTTAGAACGTCTTGTATACTTTTAGTGAATTTCTCATTTTATACAGTATTTGAAGCCTGGGTTAAAGAAACATAGGGAAAAGGATTTCTGATGTTATTCTTTCACCCCCTTGATCAATATGAATCAAATAGCACAACTAAAACTTCTTTCTCAAACGTCATTCCATGTATAATGCGAACTTGTGGGCATAAGAAGTAGAAAAACTGCACTGAAAACCTTATTCTGAATTAAGGAAGGCAGAATTGTATATTTATAGCTTGAGGGGATGATAATAAAAAGTGCATAAGCTTTAACTATATAAGCATTCATGCAGTTGTAAGCGATGGTGAGTAGACGGTGTGAATGAAGTGCAAAGAACGTGGTCCATGCAAATGAGGTTCAGAGTTATACATTTATCGGCATCCACAAACAAGGGCAACACTTTCCCACTCATATTCGATTAACAAAACTGCATCTAAATGACCTGGGTGTGATTATTGCAGCTTGTCTGGGAAAGTGCAAACAAATCTCACATTGTTACTGAAGGTGTGTGGGAAAGAAATGCTTCACAAGAAAAATGGTTTCTATATGAATGAAACTGTAAAAGAAAATGTGTACCCCTACGCATAATAATTTCGGCAGTGTGGACATTCTTCTGAGGAAGGGTTATGAACACAGGTGGTCGCATTAAATTTATGTACATGAATTCTGAAAAAAGACAGACACACCTGTTATTTGTGTGAATCAGAAAAAATATTTAGAAATCTCTGGGATGGAAATGTGGATGGCTATACACACAACGAATCACAACACACGTTTGCAAATCAGCAACCTTTTGACATACTTTTAAGCACTGGCAATTCTTTCCAGCTCCATCGATTTGTTTACTAAAATTAAAAACAGTAAGTCAGTTTACTGTATTTTAGCAAACCCCAAAACATGAGATGTTTGAATACTACAATGTTCACGTCTTCATATAAAGCCGAGTAACGTGAAATCGGTCATATGATGTTATCCCTACAGTTATTTAACATTGTCCATCTAAACACTTCAGAAAATATTTCAATATATAGTGGAACAGATAATACATACAAACTATAAACTATAAATAAATGAAAATTATCATGGAAGCAGTATTGTTATGTAAGTTATAATGCAATACATACGTAACTGGGTAATTGAATAACCATTGCGAGCACATGGAAATCTACTTGAGTACATTTTTGGTGTCACAGTTTAATCTTTCACCCACAGGTATAGCTTCAAATGTCTTTTTTCAACACAGAATAAACAGTTCGGAGACATCACTGTCACGTCACTGTGAGAGATGGGGTCTTTGGTTGGCAGTCAGGTTACCCCCTGTCCAAGCAACGACCCTGACTCCTGTGAGGGTAAATCACACACAATCCAAAATATCCTGTGCCCACCCTCTGGTAGCTTGACACTGAGCAGTCAGGCTTAACTTAGAAGGCAATGTGTAAAGTATTTGTGCAATAAATCATACAATACCACAGTGAAAACACCACAAAAAGACACCACACAGGTTTAGAAAATTATAGGATATTTATCTGATTAAATTATGGTAAAAAGATTTGATAATCGCTAGTTGAAAATATCACTTTGATATCAATAAGAATAGTCTTAAGTTCTTACAAGCAACAAATGTCTCTTGCAAGTACAAAGTACCTGGTTTGCGTCACAATTACACGCACGGAGACCACAGAGGAGGAGAAAGGTAGGAAACGAGGGGTGTGCGTCAGATTTCTGGGCGCACACAAACAATGTGTCGGTCCTTTTCCATGTGAGTGGGGCTTTGCGTTGAATTCCGGTGCGCAGGCTTGAATCCTATTTGCAATGCGGGGTCTTTTGATACCCAAGGACGATGCAGAGAAATCTTGGGCGCGCAGGGCGAAGTCACAGGAGCTGCATCGATCCAGTGGGTGATGCGTCCGAGTTTCTGTCACACAGTAGGCACTGCATCAATTCCTCACGTAGGAAGTTGGGCTGCGTCATTCCGGTTCAGCATTTCATTGATCCGGTGGGCTGTGCATTGAAGTTCCGGTTGCAATGCTGGTGCTGCGTTGATCTCGACTCGGGAAGCCAGGCTGTGTCATTCCCGGTCGGCGATGTGGTGATCCTTTCACTGAGGGGCAGGCTATGCGTCAATTCCGGCAGGCTGTGCGTCACTTTTCTCTGCACAAGAAGTTTCTTTGCAAAGATGAAGTCTTTTTGGCCCTGAGACTTCAGGAACAGGAGGGAAGTTCAAACCTAACCCTTGGAGAGCACTTCTCAAGAGAGCCAGAGGCCAGCAAGGCAGCAGGGCAACAGCAAGGCAGCAGTCCTTCTAAAAAAAGCAGCCCAGGTGAGTCCTTTGGGCAGCCAGGTAGTTCCTCTTGTCAGGTTGCAGGTTCTGGTGCAGAATGTCCGTCCCTAGGAGTATCTTGAAGTGTCCAGAAGTGTCTGAATTGGTAGGGTCATGGATTCAGTTTATATACCCACAAGTGCCTTTGAAGTGCGGGAGACTTCAAAGAGTGGTTTGAAGTGCACAATGTCCCCTTTCAGTACAACCCTGCCTGCCAGGGTCCCAGTTAGGGGTTTGGCAGTCCATTGTGTGAGGGCAGGTCACGCTCCTTTGAAATGTAAGTGTCAGGCCCTCCACCCTTCCAGCCCAGGAAGACCCATTCAGTATGCAGATGTGTGCAGGTGTGACTGAGCATCCTGTATTTGTGGTTGTCTGGGTGAAATGCACAAGGGAGCTGTAAACCAGCTCAGTCCAGACGTGGATTGTAAGGCACAGAAGGATTTAAGTGCAGAGAAATGCTCATTTTCAAAAAGTGGCATTTCTAAAATAGTAATATAAAATCCAACTTATCCATTAAGTAGGACTTTGTATTACCATTCTGGTCATACTAAATATGGCAGCCCCAATGTTAGCCTATGAAAGGAGCAGACATCATAGCAGTGGAAAAATAATTTAGGAGTTTTCCACTACCAGTACATATAAAACACACATATATATGTCCTACACAGCAGCCTTCCCTCTGTGTTACCTAGGGCCTACCTTAGGGGTGACTTATATGTAGAAAAAGGGGAGTTTAATGCTTGGCAAGTACTTTTAAATGCCACGTTGAAGTAGCAGTGAAACTACACTCACAGCCCTTGCAATGGCAGGCCTGAGACATGGGTAAGGGGCTACTTACGTGGGTTGAACACTCAGTGCTGCAGGCTCACTAGTAGCATTTAATTTACAAGCCCTGGACACATGTAGTGCACTATAATAGGGACTTACAAGTAAATTAAATAAATATGCAAATTGGGTATAAGCCAATGTTACCATGTTTTAAGGGAGAGAGCATATGCACTTTATCACTAGTTAACAGTGGTAAAGTGCACACAGTCCTAAAATCAGCAAAAACTGTGTCAAAAAGTGGCTGGAGGCAGGCAAAAAGTTGGGGGTGACCACCCTAAGGCTGTCAGGTCTAGCAGTCACCACACAAGTATTGAAAATTAAACAATCATATGAATCTTGTCAGAGGCTGTGGTTCTATTATCCACTCAGACATTGTATCTGGCACACGGTTGTGTGGGCGCTTTGGCGGGAGGGATTCTATTAAACTCAATCTCGCAAGTCCTTCTTTAGTCACAGATCTCCTGCAGATGGAAGCACGCAACTTTTTAAGGACATCATGCCTGCTTGGGGAAATAAGAATTTGTCCTCTTGTTCAAACATCGATAAGTTGATTCCATCTCACGCAATTGATCCTGCTGCCTCTTTTGGTTTGCCACCTGTTTCTGTTGCTGAGCTTGTCATGGTTCCTATTTTTAAATGTGATAGCGCATGTGATTCTGTGCCCTAAGGGGGTACTTCTGATGTGGATTGACTATGTTCCCCTAGTCCTTGCAAATCCAGTGCTGGTCATGATTCTCAGACCTTGTCACTCCAAAGACCTTTGCTAAGCTTGGGTGCCAACATTTTAAGGGATCTACCTAGTATTGCTATTGTGAATTCCAACCCAGTATTGGATGTTGATTTTTGTGAAGCCTCTTGCAGTACTATGCTTGTCACAGGGAAACCCTTGTCTTGGAATGTGGCAGGTATTAAGAATAAACTAGCTGATCCTGAGTGGGGGGCTTATGTTGAATCCTTCTCTATTTGCATGTTCCAGGAAACATGGGCCACGGATTGTGTGTACAGGCAAGGTTTTTGCTCCTTCACTAAAAATGCCATGCAGTCTTCTATGGGTAGGGCAATAGGGGGTTTATGTACCTGGGTTAAGATGACTGAGGTGGGCAAAGCCAAGGAGATCGTTGTTGACTTCCGTGACATTTTAGCAATAGAAATACAGCCAAACTCGGGCACTCCTGTGTTATGTATTAACATCTACAATAGACCAGGCCCTTCCAATCATCAGTCAGCTACCATAGATCTCCTGCACAATTTCATATCTGACTTTCGTTCTAAATATCGTATTATTATCGCAGGCGACCTTAATGCACAAATTGAATTTGTCTTGGCTTATGCCGAGTCAACACAGGTCGAAGACGAAGTGTGGAATATTCCTCCTTTTTTAATCCAATCAGCGTCGTCTATTGCTTCTTGCAGGGCGACGCAGATAACAGATCTTGTAGTAATCCATGGCCTTCGCTTTGGAAATGGCCGATTTCCTGCTGACAATCCTGCTAGACCAACTTTTTTTAGGGGCCTCTATAGCAGTATTTTGGACTATGTCATTTTTGATCTACGGGTTTGGCATTATATAATTGACGTGGAAGTGGGCCCACGGTCCACTAGTGATCACGCCCCTCTACAAATTGCATTAAATGGAAATCTTTTTGCAGGACCTCCACCGTTTTTTGCTTCTAATGCTCATGATCTCTTGAAATTGTCTAGCAATAGGCGCGCCGTGAGATGGGCCTCGTTTCAGAAGTCCAATCTGCTAAACGACAAACTGCGCGTCTTAGTTTCTAGACATCAGATTTTTGATGATTATATTGTATTATCCCCTCTGGAAGTCATGTCTTCCCATGTGGCTCTTTTTGCGGCTCTCAAGGAGCTTTTTATCAAATCTGCCACGAATCGAAGGAACTCCTCTATTGCACCTAACTGCAAATGGTTTTGATAGGAGATGCAGTGAGGCTAAGAGCCTCTTGACTAAAGCGCTAAAGACAAAGAATCGGGAAGCCATTGCAAGTGTGAGAAGAATTTATGTCTCCTCTTGCAAATTAAGTAAACGCAAGCATGAGGAAAGTTTATGGGGGGGCCTGGCTGAGGCGGCCAGGACCCGTGATGTCAAACTCTTTTGGCTCTTGGTTTTACGCAGAGACCCAGACCTTCCACTCACTCCAGAATGCTATATTGCTGCTGACACCTGGCTTACTCATTTTAGGGAACTCTATGGTTCTTTGCCAGAAATTGTTGATACCAACCCTGTAGACTTTCCAATGTGTCGCTCTGCAGTGCCTCCCTTTACTTTAAAAGAAACAGAGTTGGCAATTTGTGCCCAAAAATCAGGGAAGGCTCCTGGACCAGACGGTATCCCCTCGGACTTGTACAAATCAGACTTGCCAACATGGACCCGGTATGTCAATAGGATATCGAACATTGCCTTGGCGACTAGGTCCTATCCGGATTCCTGGAAGGAGGCAATAATTGTGCCCATTCATAAGAAAGGAGAGAAAAGTCTCCCAGCAAATTATAGACCCATCAGCTTACTAGATAATTTGAAAAAAATATTCTGCTCCCAGCTGCTAGGCAGACTGAAACTCTGAATAGGGAGCAATCAGGCAGTAAGCCATCTTCAGGCAGGATTCAGGGATAAGGTCAGCACCATCGATCAGGTCTTCCGCTTTATTACTATAAAGTCGAAGATCGTAGATGTAGACCATGGCCACTTATTCGTGGCCTTTGTCGATTTGAAATCCGCTTTTGACCTTGTCCCGCGCCCCAAGCTGTAGGAGGTTATGAGCAATGCTGGAGTCCCGGGCTCCATGATTAATATAATTAAAGATCTTTACTCTGGCAACTGTGCCAAAGTACGATGGGCCCGGCAGGTGATCTGACTCCAGCATTCCCCACGGCCCGTGCGTTCTTGGGCCTACCCTGTTTCTCCTGTTTATTAATGCTTGTATTCCGTACCTTTTAGATTGTCCTGGCGATGCCCCCAGTATGGGTGGGCATTAGTTCACATGCCTTTTATTTGCCGATGACACCTTGCTACTTTCTCGAACAGCTAAGGGTCTCTCAAGTCTGCTCTTAAGGTTCTTGGAGTTTTGCAAGGACCACGGTTTGGAAATCAATTCAGCAAAAATGAAATACATGATGTTCGGGGACAAAAAGAAGAAAAATGAAGAGACCTGTATATTTAGAAGGTGTTTCCTTGGATAGAGTGGGCACTTTTGATTATCTAGGCATGAAACTAGAAGACTCACATTTCTGGCATGCTCATCGTCAGAAATCACTAATGTGCCTGAAGCAAAGGGCGGGTAGCATTGTGAGATTTGCTATCAGTTCTCCCAGTATTGCTATGACTCCTGTTCTCGAAATATACAAATCTCAAGCCGGGGGCGGGGGGCTCTGTACGCCGCGGAGCTTTGGGGTCATTGCAACTTGGTGAATTTGGCTAGGGTGGAAAATCAGTTCTTGAAAATGTTGTTAAAAGTTCCTTTCAGCACTCCATCGTTAGCCATTCGAATGGACTTAAATCTTTTTTCAATTAATCAGATTGCTGTCTTAAGGCCTCTCTTGTTCTGGATTCGGCTATGGTCCTCAGATGCCCTCATTCCATTCAGATGTGGACTCCACAATTTGATGGCCCCCTACCCCAATACTAAAATCAACTGGTGTGTTTATGTTGAACGGTCCCTAACGCACCTTGGTTTGGGGTCCTACTGGAAGGATCCCTCTTCCATTCCCAAAAATGCCGCGCAGTTATTGAAGGACGCTTTTTGTCTCAAAGTTCAAACTGCCCAATTTGCTGAGGTTGTGCCGCTGTCCATGTCTGATAGCTACTTGCAATCCAAATGCCACTATGAGTTTGAGCCCTTCATGGATGCCGCACTTTCTCCATCTGCACACGTACTTTTTATCAGATTTAGAATAGGGTCCCTCCCTCTGTGCTCTTTAACTTACAAATGGCTTACTTCCATTAATGGGTCCAAGTTATGTCTGATGGGATACAAGAATGAAGAGTCTGTCTCACATGTTTTTTTTCAATGTAGTGCATCTGACAATCAGAGGGCTTCTTGGATCAATCCCCTATGTAAACAATTGGGTTTTAGGAGCTGTTTACATGCTGAGAGAATTTTTAAATCCGATCCATCTGTACACATAGCCTATCCAGTGGCAAAATTCCTTGAATCAATTTGGTGTATTAGACTAGCGACCTTAAAGAATAAGACTGGGTAGCAGCCTTTCAGACCTAGATCTTTTTATGTATATTTATTGTACTCTGGTGTATGAGATTAGTTGACATCCTGTGGTACTAGAGGTGTTGTTTTTATATCATTAGTTACGATTGGTCTTTGGGAATAGTTTATTTGCTGAGAGAACTTCTCCATACTTGATTTACTTGTTTATATAGTTCATCTTGTAGGGAAAATTTCTTTGGGATCAATTATGGCACTTTAGATTAGTGATTCAAAGAATAAGATTGGATGGCTGTCCTTTAGATTTAGACCTCCTCAAGTATATTTATTGTACCCTGGTGTATGACATTTTATGGGTTTAGAGGTGTTGTCTTTTATATTATTGGAGTAAGAAACATTTTATATCTATACTGTTATGGTTTTAATTTTTGTTTTCTAAAAAAATGTTTTACTTGTTTTATTGTGTCTTTTTTTTTATATACTCTCTTTTATATGTATTGTACTTTTATGGTATGTTTCTCTTACCGAAATAAAGTAAATGATGATGATATGAATATTCTAATTCATTAAGGGGTAATTCCTGGTAAAATGTGGGCACAGGTTAGGGTAATGCATGTAAATAAATACTATAAATGTTGTTCAATGCCCTTACATCTAGGCTCTCATGTCCTTTCCAGTGTGACAAGGAACACTTTTCAGCAGCCTTTATATCATATTTTCCATGCTATTAACATAGATCGCTCCAGAATATCCCCTTGGAGTTTGGTCATTAGTCAAATACCCATATTTTCATCACTTTTTTGGTGAAAAGCCACAAACACAGGATTATTTATTCAGGATAGGCTTGAAAAGCTAACTCTTGGTAAAACTGGCATAGCACAGGGTGTCCGATGCAGGTTCCAGAGAAACAGACCAACATCATATTTTCAGGAAATCCACATTAAGATAAAGATAAATCTACTTATGTAAATGGACACACTTTAATAGTAAATGGTTATTATGAACAAGATTCCGACCCCGGGGAGGTGAGTATTAGGTACAAAGTAGGAGTGTCGCTTTGAGGAAGGTGTGACTACAAGCACATTTGCATATGGCTGGGTCCAAACTGGGGTGGCATGGTGAGCAAAAGAACGATGGAGTAAATCCAGATCTTTGACTGGGTGTGAGTGTTTGCTTTGTTCAGCACTCCGTTCATCATCCTTTTGTGTTGCTAAAGTTGCCCTAAGTGGGAAAGGTATGCCCAGATGTGGGTCCCGTGCACACTGTGCCACTGGATTCAAGCTAGCCTGGCTGATGAAGGATGATGCCATGAAACCGGTCCCATTATGCTTGTTTCTGGTCCAGGGAAGACCTGGCTTGGCAGTTTGGGCTGGCCTGTTCCCATGAGGAACAGAGTCAAGACTGATTTGCATATGGCTGGGTCCAAACTGGGGTGGCAAGGTGAGCAAAATAATGATGGACTAAACCCAGATCTGTGACTAGGGGTGAGTGTTTGCATTGTTCAGCACTCCGTCCATCATTCTTTTGTGCTGCTAAAATGCTCTAAGTGGGAAGGCTATGCCCAGACATGGGTCCCATGCTCACTTTGCCACTGGATTTAAATTAGCCTGGCTGATGAAGGGTGATATCCTGAAACTTGTTGTAGAATGCTTGTTTCCAGTCCAGGGAGGACCTGGCTTAGATGTTTGGGCTGAACTGTTCTCATGAGGAACAAGGTCAAGATTGATTTGCAGATGGCTGGGTCCAAACTGGGGTGGCATGGTGAGCAAAAGAGTGATGGATTAAACTCAGATCTGTGACTGGGGGTGAATGTTTCCATATTCAGCACTCCGTCCATCATCCTTTTGTGTTGCTAAAGGTGCCCTAAGTTAGAAGGGTATGACCAGACGTGGGTCGCCTGCTCATTGTTACACTGGATTCAAACTAGCCTGGTTGATGAAGGGTGATATTCTGAAACCGGTCCCAGTCCAGGGAGAACCTAGCTTGGCTCTTTGGGCTGGAGTATTCGGGCTGGACCGTTCCCATGAGGAACAGGGTCAAGACTGATTTGCATATGGCTGGTTCCAAACTGAGGTGTTATGGTGAGCAAAAGAATGATGGATTAAACCCAGATCTGTGACTGTGGGAGAGTGTTTGCATTGTTAAGCACTCTGTCCATCATCATTTTATGTTGCTAAATGTGCCCTAAGTGGAAAGGGTATGCCCAGACGTGGGTCCTCTGCTCATTGTTGCACTGGATTCAAACTAGCCTGGTTGATGAAGGGTGATATTCTGAAACTGGTCCCAGAATGCTTGTTTCCAGTCTATGGAGGACCTGGGTTGGCAGTTTGGGCTGGGCTGTTTCCATGAGGAACAGGTGAAGACTGATTTGTACTGTATATGGCTGGGTCCAAACTGGGGTGGCATGGTGAACAAAAGAAAGATGGATTAAACCCAGATCTGTGACTGGGAATGAGTGTTTGCATTGTTCAGCACTCCGTTCATCATCCTTTTGTGTTTCATTAGTGATAGTCAAACAAGGAGTGGCACCAGGGAGTCTATCTTGGTCCTGAAGAGTAGCCTAGGTGTCAGGCTCGAAACATGTAGTCTAGGAAGTCAAATACATTACATCCCCCACTTCCGCAGCCCGCTTTTTAATGATACCGCCTCCAAGAGATCTATTAAATCAGTGGAATTACTAGGGGACAGGTATTTTTAACTCACTCAAGACCCCACCACTCCTAGCCCTCCTGTGATTCAAATTGACAAGACTACATCAGTGCTCACACGTATCTCGTAGGTCATATCATGCCCCGCTCCATAGCGGAATGGGAAGAAACCCAATGATGAAGCATGCCACCAAGGTGTAACCCTGGTGGGTGAGCATTTTTCTAATAGGAAAATCCTTTTCCCTTTCCATCCTGTGGTAGTTCTTTTAGTTGGGCCTCTTTTGTAATGTTATATAGGCTGTAAGAAGGACAGACCTAACCCCACAACCTCCTTCTCCCTCTTTGTTTTTGAATATTCTAAACAATAGACATGCACCCGGCCCTTCTGGACTTTTGTGGACTCTTATGGCGTTACATTTTTCAGAAAACATTAATTATTGAAAATATGGCTGTTCTTTCTTAGTTTATTGGTGATATTTTCTTCTTGAATAGAAGCACTTCTGACTAAATTAATCTGTTAGTGCACATACAGGCAATAGGCCAAGGTAAAAAAATGCTTGATGGCTGTTCCTTTACATTAATAATTAGGTTATCCCATTTTCTGGTATTAGACTGCTTCATTGCTATATTGATGCATGATTCAGTCTGTAGATCATGGATGGTGTTACAAAGTTATAGGCAAAGCTTTTCTGTTTCATGATGATCTAGTGTACAACTCTAATATTGAATGCAGAGTTGCAGATACTTGTCTACAAAAGCCTCTCCTCAATGTGGATTCAATACAGACATGAATTTTTAATTTTACGTAGGCGAGAATTTGAATCCTAGACAGCTAAGAAGCTCCTTTAGGCAGTTTGGTGTAGGCCCCGATTTTGACTTTTTGGTGCAAAACTGCACTAACGCAGTTTTTCACCAAAAGGTTTAGCACCGGCCTGCACCATTTCTGAGAACCAACTGGGCACCATATTTATGGAGTGGTGCAAGCCGTTGTAAAGGGTAGGCTAGCGTAAAAAGAATGACGTTAGTCGGGTGGGACTGGTGGTATGGAAGAAGCGGGTTTTGCGCCAAAAAATGACATTAGGCAGGTTAGTGTAAAAAAAAAAAAAAAGTCATTTTCTGATGCAAAACCATCCATACCACATGACTTCTGTCTTAGAGAAGACAGGGGTCACGCCCAACACCCAATGGGCAGCACGGGGGACCAGGGTCCCCTGGGCATAGCCATTACACCCAGTGCCATGTAGGAGGGCCCATTTCAGGGCCCCCAATTGCACTTAAAAAAAAAGAAAAACTTAACTGTACTTACCTATACTTACCTGGGATGGGGTCCCTCATCCTCTGCTGTCCATCTGGAGTGGGTGTCCGTGGGGAGAGCACCTGTGGGCTTATCCCATGGTGTTTCACCATGGAAATAGGCCCACAGGTTCACTAACGCCTGCCCTGACCCAGGCGTTAAAAAATGTTGCAAAGCAAGCTTTGCACCATTTTCTGACCCCTCCTCCCTCCCGTGCACCATTGTTGCACGGGAGTATAAATATGACATTAAGGCCATAGAGTAATTTCTTGGACGGGAACGCCTACCTTGCATCTCATTAAGGCAAGGTAGGTTTCCACTTCCAAAAAATGACTTTAACTCCATAAATTTGGCGCTAGACGGCTCTAGCACCAGAGTATAAATATGGAGTTAGTTTTGCACCAAATTAGAGTAAACAAAATGATGCTAATTCGGTGCAAATAGAGTATAAATATGCCCCCAAGAGTGTTACGGCCTTATCAGATTTTATATATATTGGCAATGTAGTACATGTATTAAATAAGGAGGAACAATTTTCATCAAATTACTTGAGGCAACGTTTTCCTCTCATCAATGCATTGTCAAATTTTCGTATTAGCGATGGGTACTTTTTTACGATTTCTCAGCATACAATTGCCTCTAAATGACTCAAAATATCCTGTGAGATGGTATAACATAATAAAGTAAGGGTGCTGAGGCACACAACCAGACATCAACATGTACTAATCGTCAGCAATATTGACAATCTGCTTCTGAGGCTTCTGGTGCTCTTGTAGCAGCAGCACCTTTGGGATATATTCAAGCATATTTAGCTTCTGGGCGAATAAATAGTTTCATTTCACGTCGAATCACCCCAAAACATTTTCAAAATGCCAAACGATATAAAGCACATTTTTCTCCAAACTTTCCTTGAGCCTCTATCTACATATGTCTCTGTATTCCAGCAATAAATGTTCACTGTGCATAAAACCTGTAAACAACGGTAATGTTAACAGTCATGAGAAATATGAGCATTGGAACTATAGGCTTTGCTTTGAAAAATATTAATTTGTGTGTTTGGCTTAAAAATGACTTATTCTACAGTAGTGCGCCTTGAAAAAACATATTCTACCAGTCCGCATGTGCCTTTTGGAAGAAATAGCTGCAAGTGTTTACACTGCAGACTAATATAATAACCCCGGGTTAGAAAAATAAATATGGCTTTAGTAAATCTTTCAGAAGTAACTGAATTGGTTTGGTACTTTCATTTTTGTTTTCTTTAAGTCTGCATATCACTTTGTTTGTGCTACACAAACTATTGTTTTTGACCTCTCTCGAGCCCATGATGACAGATCATTAATCTGAGCTGGAGATAACCCCTGTTCCATGAACCTGCTACCAGAAACACCTATTTTCCTTCAATGTGTCTGTTCTCGAAAGGCTCTTTGCTGACTGCTCATTCCTTTCAGGCGTTGTGCTGAGCTCAACGAGAGGAATTGGAAACCCCCAATAAATCTTATGCAGAACATGTAGTGTTGGTATCTTTCAGGTACAACACCGGGAGCCACTAAATTGCCCCAAAATCGACATCTACATGCACTCACTTATTTATATGCCATGGATCAGGTAAGATTTAATTTTGGTTCAAAAGTACATGGAAATGTTTAAATAGATAAATGAATGCAACTGGGACAGATTGTGCTAATCTCTGCGTCTGTGCATAGTGGCCTGGGAAACATAGTCATGACTCTGTAGACTGTGCCAAAGAACCCGCTTGTGAGTAATGATGCACCTGCCACCCACCCCCTCATCAGCAGGAGTAATGAATAGAATATTTTCTCATGTCACTTTTGTTGAACTGTCGTCATAAACTCAAATTTGACCCTTGCACTGTTGTAATATATCTGAAAATGATGTTTATCTGAGGATGTGTGTTTATTACTACAGTTGCTTTAAATAACGTGATATTGGTCCATATATATATATATATATATATATATATATATATATATACACAAACACAGACACACACACACACACACACATATATATATATATATATATAGTCACTTTAAAAAAACATAGGTTACCATTATAGTTAGGTTCTGAATTTACTCGCACAAAACCAGAGAAATTAAGAAGTTATAGTTGAAGTTATTTCAAATAACTATAACTCATGGCCTAAGGTAACTATAATTTGCACCCCCTCCATGCACTGTTTTTTCAACCAAAATTTGATTTCTAATGTTTCATTGATTTCTTTATTTATGTTGTCAAAGTTGTCATGAGTGCTTTGATATCTGGGGTAATTAGCAATGCATGGCTAGGGCACGAGTTATAGTTACCTTAGGTCATGAGTTATAGTTCCCTGAAAAAACTCTAACTATTACTGCTGAATTTCTCTTGTTTTTGGTAAGTAAATTTAGAACCTAACTATAATGTCCCTGTAACCTTTGTTTTTTTAAGTGAATTTCTATTTTTTTTAACATAAAGTAATTTACATTACTATATGTTAATCCAACCACTGTCGCGCAAGGGCTATGACTGTGCACAGCGGGGATTGGCTGCAGTGCCTGCCCTGTGGCCCGGCCCTGGGGCCAACCCCCTATAACCCTTTCAACCCCGCTCCGCACCGCACGTGGCACAACAGGGTTTGGCTGCAGGGCCTGGCCACCAACCCCTCTAACCACCCAACCCCTCGCTGCACATAGCATTTGGCCATGTGCAGCGGAAGTTGACCTCAGGACCTGTCCCTCTGTGTGTGAGAATAGGTGTGAGAGGGTGTCTCTGGGTGTGAGAGTGGCTGTCTGAGTGTGAGAGCGGCGGTAAGAGAGTCTATATGGATGTGAGAGTGTCTGTCTGGGTGTGAGAGTAGGTGTAAGACGGTGGCTCTGGGTGTGGCAGTGGCTTTGAGAGTGTCTATTAGTGTGTGTGTGTGTCTGTGTGGGTTTGTGAGTGTATATGTGAGAGTCTGCGTAGGTCTGTGAGTGGGTGTGTGAATGTCTGGGTGGGTCTCTGAGAGGGTACATGAGCTTTTAAGTGGGTATGTGAGTGTGTGGGTCTGAGTGCGTCTGTAAGGGGGTGCATGAGTGTCTGAGTGGGTCTGTGAGTGGGTGCATGAATCTCTGAGTGGGTCCGTGAGTGGGTGCGTGAGTGGTTGAGTGGGTCTGTAAGTGGGTGTGTGAGTCTGTGAGTGGGTCTGAGAGTGAGTGCATAAGTCTTTGAGAGGGCCTGTGAGTGGGTGTGTGGGTCTCTGAGTGGGTGTGTGAGTGTGTAGTGGGTCTGTGAGTGAGTGCATGAGTGTCTGAGTAGGTCTGTGAGTGGGTGTGTGAGTGTCTGTCTGGGTGTATCAGTAGTTGGGTGTGTGACTCTGCCACAATTAAACCTCACCTGCCATTTTTTCCAACAAGTGTCCACAGCTTTGCATAAAATATATACCCAAGTGGAGATCTTTCTACCTCTTTGGGTCAATGTCTAGTATGTATTCTACACTACAGCTGCATAATGGAGCACAAGGAATTGTCACCAGTGACCTTTGTGTGCATTTGGCAATGTGATTGATCCTCGTGCATCGTTCCCCAGAAGTCTGTGATAACATGAATCCCTCTATAGAAAGGACAAGACTACAAAAATGTAATTCTCCACCAAACCAGGATCCCTCCTCTTATCTATATGAAGTAAGTGCTTCTATGTTTTGTGGAGATGTCCTCATGTTTCTTGGCATCAAGAGTACTCCATCAGAATTGGTGAGAAACGCACTGGGGCATTGGAAAACTGTCCATCATCCTAGCAAAAGGGGGGGAGACATATACATACTACTAAGGTAGATGGTGTGGGGCCAAGCAGGCACAGCATCCAGGCGATTTGTACATTTATGGGGACCTGGTCTATGCAGAAGAACTTCAATACATTTCTATTACCCCCATGTTCTGTAAGAAAATGTCTAGCCACTGGGTATGTTGAATCTCTTTTGGCGATTGCCCTTGTGTATTCCAAGACACAATTTTTTGCTGCTTTTACTGTACTCCCTACATATTGTAACTTACAGGGACATATTAAGCAGTATACCGTAAACTGTGAGTTGCAGTTGAGAAATTTCGTGATCACTTTCTTTTTTCTAACCCCAGGTATCAAAAATTCTAATACCTTGTTGCTGGTCTTACATGCTTTACAATTCATGCTAGGAAAAAATCTTTTAATTTGCCCTTATCTTTTCTGTTATCAGTATAGTGACTGTGGAGCAGCATATCGCGTAAAGAAGTGCTTCTACGGTATGTAACCTGCGGTATTGAAGGTAACTGCACCCCAATGACCTGATGCTTTTCAAAATTTGCCAATGCTTTTTCGACTTCTTAAATAACCATGTGGAGTCACTTTATATATTGACAGTGAGTAACATTAAAGAAACCCTAGAAATGTACTGAAAAAGCCAAATGTTAAAGTGACAGTTATAGTTAGGTATTAGAAATCCACTGAAAAATCAAAGGTTAAAGTGGGATTATATTTAAGTGACAATGTCAGTTACAACATAGCATTTTAAACTAAAACAATACTGAAATTCACTGGTTATAATTTACTGAGCTAACTAGAACTTGTGCCCTCAACCTGTTCTGTTTATGGCCTCACAGACTGCATCATCCATGACATGTTTAATGACATCATTGAATACATCACTGATAGCATCTCAAATGACAAAATTGATGGCAACACTGGGCATACCCTCTATTTTGAGTTTTAAATGTGAAAATTAGCCAGACAAAGAGAAATCGGGTTAACTCAACAAATTGCACATTTTGGGGATTTTTTCCAGCCTTTCCCTGATAAGTTTTGACAGCGTTGCAATGCCTAAGTCTATCAGAGGAAACTTTGGAAGGTGTCATAATTATCACACACCTCGTAATTCTGGTCCCTGTGCCAATGTCTGTTTGGACACGGGTCGAAATTTAGTCCTGAACTTGTAATCAGGGTCTAGCAATACACATTAGAAAATTCAGAAAAAATAAATGCAGTCATATTTTAAACATTGCTAATTACTGTAAATACTTAGTTACATAAACAGTGCATCCTGACATGTAAAAACATTTATAAATAATTTTTTACTTCTTGTTCACAGATGTAGTTTAATGTGTGCTATACAGAGAGGGCTGGGCTAAAACCCACCTGTATAGATATTACCTAGTTTTGACCTAAATGATTCTGGTAAGAGAAGGCTTAAAAATAATAATGTCTAATTTTTGTGTTTAACAATTGGACAACTCTTGTATGGCATGCTAGAGTGTAATTTATTCTCAGTATATTTGGGCAATGTCAAATTGTTTCTATTCATAGTCCCTCATTAAAAGAAGATTCGAATTACCACAATTAGCGGAAGAGGCTCATTAAGGGAATTACCACACATTTGTGTTATTTGAATGAGAGTAGTGTAACTTCATTACCATTGTGGTGTTATCAGAGGTCTACCTTCGCCCCTTTAAATAGGTAGAAACATGCAGAAACTCTGTTTCTATACGTTATTTCCTAGTAAACGAAACCAGTGTGTGATAAAAGGATTCCTAATTCACAGTATTAACACACATATTCCCAGAAACTCTAAATGAGTGTCATAGTAGATAGCATGATGTAATTTTTAAATGCAAATCACAGTACAGATGAGATGCTGCTGTCACTGATACTCACTCTCGGTCCATCACAAGGCACTGCACATCATTTTCATCTGCGATGATGTTTGCTGACCTCACGTCATCACTGTTGAACGAGAATACAAGAATAGGTTGAGTTTATTCTTAGATTTATGCATCCACTTACCTTAATGCTTGTTGATCTGGGAAGGCTATAAAAATATGAACTTTTTTTTATTATATAGCGCTTCATAGCAATGGATATTTGAGAGTAGCAGTAGCAGCATCACCTTCCTAAGGATATAGCAAATGAGTAAAAGGGATGAGTGGCAACTAACACTGTGGGCAGCTAAATACTAAATAAAACAATCGTTCTTGGGAAGTGCCCCTAGGGAATGGAACTCCATCATATCAGACGTTGGGCCCAGATGTATCAAACTTTCACACAACGCAATGCAACTCAGCAAGGCACCTTGCTAGCTTCCCTGCGTGAAAGGAAGAGGGCAGGATTGTGCCATATTTAACATTATATGGTGCATTCGTATTCTTTTCCTGCCCTGGGGCACAATCTGATGCCTAGTGACATTGCAGGCACCCTTGCACCGTGGTACAAGAGTGCATACGTTGCAGGCAGAGTATTTATGAGCAGGAAGGGGCACTTTCCTGCATAAAAACAATCCTCTAAAGCTTTTTTCTCTTTGTACATGTGCTGCAGCACACATTGAAATGGGAAAAACGAGGACAAAAACTTTTTCTTCTCGTTGCACCTCCTCGCTGCATTTTGAGGCATTCCCGGGACTACCACTCACGGTAAATCTGGGAGATAGCCAAAATCCTGGAGTGGATGCGTGGGAACACCCATGCTCCACCTGTGGAACACCTTCCCAGGGCAGAGTAACACAAGGCAGCGACTTGAGCTGCTTGTGTTACTCCAGATTTAACAAACACCTCAGGGCCCACGCAAGGTGTAGCATTGCCCTTGTGTAACCTTGCGTGATGCATGGGTAAGCCAACACTACAATAACTGCCTCTTGGTACATTGATACTTCAAAAAAATAGTTGAAAACGTATTAATTCCACAGCATTTTCAACTGTGAAAGATATCTGTGTCATTGCTGTCATCTTAGAAAATGGGCATTGTTTTTGGAATGTTCTGCGTCCACTTTATATGTCCAGCCCTGTATATGTAACTCACTTTATGCAACTGTTTCTGTATCTGATA
Source organism: Pleurodeles waltl (assembly GCF_031143425.1). NCBI lineage: Eukaryota > Metazoa > Chordata > Amphibia > Caudata > Salamandridae > Pleurodeles > Pleurodeles waltl. Next base: position 180,009,266 of record NC_090437.1, read on the forward strand.
TTTTATTGTCCTATATTTTTATCAATTATACCATATAACCTTTTACTGTGTTAATACATTTTCTATTACATACGTAACATTTGGTATTGATTTTATGAAACTGTTCCTATGGAACGTGCTCTGTTACAAATTGGGTCTATCCTGTGCCAAATATAACTGTTAAAAAAAAATGAAGCTAGATGATGGTGGGGTATACTACTCATTATACAGGGAGTGCAGAATTATTAGGCAAGTTGTATTTTTGAGGATTAATTTTATTATTGAACAACAACCATGTTCTCAATGAACCCAAAAAACTCATTAATATCAAAGCTGAATATTTTTGGAAGTAGTTTTTAGTTTGTTTTTAGTTTTAGCTATGTTAGGGGGATATCTGTGTGTGCAGGTGACTATTACTGTGCATAATTATTAGGCAACTTAACAAAAAAAAATATATACCCATTTCAATTATTTATTATTACCAGTGAAACCAATATAACATCTCAACATTCACAAATATACATTTCTGACATTCAAAAACAAAACAAAAACAAATCAGTGACCAATATAGCCACCTTTCTTTGCAAGGACACTCAAAAGCCTGCCATCCATGGATTCTGTCAGTGTTTTGATCTGTTCACCATCAACATTGCGTGCAGCAGCAACCACAGCCTCCCAGACACTGTTCAGAGAGGTGTACTGTTTTCCCTCCTTGTAAATCTCACATTTGATGATGGACCACAGGTTCTCAATGGGGTTCAGATCAGGTGAACAAGGAGGCCATGTCATTAGATTTCCTTCTTTTATACCCTTTCTTGCCAGCCACGCTGTGGAGTACTTGGACGCGTGTGATGGAGCATTGTCCTGCATGAAAATCATGTTTTTCTTGAAGGATGCAGACTTCTTCCTGTACCACTGCTTGAAGAAGGTGTCTTCCAGGAACTGGCAGTAGGACTGGGAGTTGAGCTTGACTCCATCCTCAACCCGAAAAGGCCCCACAAGCTCATCTTTGATGATACCAGCCCAAACCAGTACTCCACCTCCACCTTGCTGGCGTCTGAGTCGGACTGGAGCTCTCTGCCCTTTACCAATCCAGCCACGGGCCCATCCATCTGGCCCATCAAGACTCACTCTCATTTCATCAGTCCATAAAACCTTAGAAAAATCAGTCTTGAGATATTTCTTGGCCCAGTCTTGACGTTTCAGCTTGTGTGTCTTGTTCAGTGGTGGTCGTCTTTCAGCCTTTCTTACCTTGGCCATGTCTCTGAGTATTGCACACCTTGTGCTTTTGGGCACTCCAGTGATGTTGCAGCTCTGAAATATGGCCAAACTGGTGGCAAGTGGCATCGTGGCAGCTGCACGCTTGACTTTTCTCAGTTCATGGGCAGTTATTTTGCGCCTTGGTTTTTCCACACGCTTCTTGCGACCCTGTTGACTATTTTGAATGAAACGCTTGATTGTTCGATGATCACGCTTCAGAAGCTTTGCAATTTTAAGAGTGCTGCATCCCTCTGCAAGATATTTCACTATTTTTGACTTTTCTGAGCCTGTCAAGTCCTTCTTTTGACCCATTTTGCCAAAGGAAAGGAAGTTGCCTAATAATTATGCACACCTGATATAGGGTGTTGATGTCATTAGACCACACCCCTTCTCATTACAGAGATGCACATCACCTAATATGCTTAATTGGTAGTAGGCTTTCGAGCCTATACAGCTTGGAGTAAGACAACATGCATAAAGAGGATGATGTGGTCAAAATACTCATTTGCCTAATAATTCTGCACTCCCTGTATTAAACTGTCACCCCCCACCCCTTCCAACTTGAGAGGATCGTTTTTATCATTAGTCATACCTCATCCTCAAGTACAAAAATGTTGGCGTGGCTGGTCACTAGCCACTGTGCTCTAGCTATTGTGATGTCCAATCAATGGTGTCATTCCTCATTTTAATCTTCTTTCCCTAAAGTAGTGTGGTATATTTCTTTTTATTGTAAATGCGATTGAACTGTCCGGTAGCAATTTCATTTTCAGAGGGATAGCAGGGCAAATGGAATCCTATGATAGCTACCCCATCATGTCACAAGTCCCGCTAATTGAACCCCACACTCTGGCTGAAATTAACAAGGACACTTTAGTACAGTTCAGATAATCCATCCAAGATATTTTTATTTCCGTGTTGAAGAATCCGAGCTGCAAGGCATAATCCAGGAAGGCTTTGTAATCTATTTTACAAATCAACATCTCATCATTATCTGTGTGCAACATTTGTGTAATTACGTGTTATTCTGCAAAGATTATATCTGTGAAATGCGAAAACAACATCTAGTGATATATTTTAGTGCAAAATGCAAAACGGATGCAAGGAAACATTTCAGTCTGAAAAAACATAGCACGAAAAACATAGAAGTTCCCTGAATAACAGCCAGTTGCGTTCTGGTAGTTCATGCTCCACTGCTAAAATGTTGCAAATGCAGCATAACTGTGAGATGCGGCCTAATTACATAATTTCAGGAATTCTGCATAACATGCATACCCCGAAATTGCCAAAATGATGCAAGATTTCACAAATGTAATAGAAATTTCGCCCGGGCTTACTCATCACCTGCCGAACTAAGGGCCAGATGTACGAAATTCATGAATTGCGACTCGCAAATTGCGAGTCAGAGAGACTCGCTATGGGGGTCGCAAAGACCCACCTCATTAATAATAATGAGGTGGGTCGCTTTTTGCAACCCCATAGCGAGTCCCTGCACTCACAGGGATGGTGGCCTGCTGAAGTCAGCAGACCTCCATGTCTGTGACTGATTTTTCAATAAAGCAGGTTTTTTTTTTCATTTTGCAGCCCGTTTTCCTTGAAGGAAAACGAGTTGCAAAATGAAAAAAATTACGAAACCATTTGGTTTTGTTTTTTCAGTGTAGGCAGTGGTCCATTGGACCACTGCCTGTTCTGAAAAAAACTTTATGCCCACATTCACAAAGGGGAAGGGGTCCCATGGGGACCCCTTCCCTTTTGCGCATGAGTTACCCCCAGTGTGACACCGGTGGTAACTGCGAATTGCTTTGCAACCGCATTCGCGGTCACAAAGCAATTCTGCATTGCGATGCGAGTCGCAAATAGGAAGGGAACACCCCTTCTTATTTGCGAGTCGCATTCACAACTTGCGAGTCGGTACCGACTCGCAATTTGTGAATGAGCATCGCATTAGGCTGTTTGCATGGAGCAAACTGCGATTTTCGCAGTTTGCACCATGCAAACAGCTTCCTACATCTGGCCCATTAACATCTTAATTCCTGTACTAGCCACAAGTGTGTATAAATGCGCGGGTCTTTACAAGGAAAAAAATGCAAACAGGTCTTCTGTAGCAGGCAAAGGAACAAAAGGCTAAAGGGCAAACAGCAGTGGGAAGGCTAATTTCCCCTATTAAAATGGCTCCACTTCTGAATATTAAAGCTTGGAACCCCACATTATCATTGCAGAACGGGATCAGCGCTACTGCCCTGACAAAGGGACTTTTGGGCAGTGTTGTCAGCTTTACACCAAACAGGGCACTTATTTAACATGTAAAGAATGTGTGCAAGTAAGGAGTTAAATAATAGTAAATGCAATGCCTTTTTCATTCATTAAATCTCTGTCTAATATTTGGGCCTGGCCTCACTGCTTAGAATGCTTAGAATGAGTTTAGTGATATAGTTATTGTGGTGAGAGAATCATAGTCGACTCAAAAACAAGTCATATCTCCTAATTGAAAAGACTATTGTGAGGACTATATCAGTGGTTCCCAACATTTTGGCCTCTGTGGACCCCCACTTTATCATTACTGGAACCCGGGGAACCCCACTGAATCATTATTGGGATTCACGGACTCCTCCACTGAGTCATTACTGAATGCTGGGGACCTAATCTGTTAATATTATTCAATTTTCTGAGCAGTCGCGGCCCCCCTGAGGAGGCTTTCTGGAACCCCAGGGGTTCCCGGACCACAGGTTGGGAACCACTGTATATATCACTGGGAGGCCATACTATGCAGTACATTTGCAAAAACCATTTTGGGTCCAGTCAGGTATGTTTACTCAATCTTAAGCTCAACTTTGAATAGCTGTGACTGCGAGCCGTAAGGCTTGCAAAGGAAAAATGTATAGAGTATTTACCAGCACCAAACAACAGACCAAGAAAGTCACATGCCACAAAAGAAACAAGACACCAATTTATTAAAACACATTAGATTTTTATGACTTTCTATAGACTTTTAGCATCAAAATCCACTGGTGGGTTCTGGTAACAGAGATTTTATAAGTAATAAATAACTTTTATATCAACCGAAAACAAGCATTGGCCAACAAGAAGTTTGGAAGCTTTTGAAAAGTTTGTAAAACTTAGGGGCACATTTAAAAGCCCCTAGCACCACCTTAGCGCTGCCATTTCATCATTTATTTTTACACTACGGCGGCGCTGAAGTGTCTTTTTTCACACTTCATATTTACAAACTGGTGCAATGCAAGCACTGTGCCACTTTGTGAACCCTTGTGCCTGCACCAGGCATAAGGTATGCAAGGGTGGCATTCTGTCGCTAGGAGGCCCACAAAAATGTTGTAGTGAAATTTAACATATTTCACTGTGCCATATTTGACTTAATTTTTAACGCCTGCTCAGAGCAGGCGTTAAAATGGCGCTCCCATAGTAACCTATGGGTGTCCTTGCACTTTGCTGCACTAGCATCAACATTTTTGATGCTAGTGTAGCAAAGCGCCACAATAGAATCAAAAATGTTGACGCTAATGTGCCACCGACTTCCATGATATGCCATATTATAAATACACCACAACCATGGTGTTGTTAGGTGCCAGTGTGGGGGGAGGAGGCAGGAAAAGTGTCGCATCAGCACTGATTAGCCCCTTTTTCTTAAATATGGGCTTTAGGTTCATAACTCTGTCCCAAGTCTAGTAGGACATAAGTCTAGGGGGCCAGAAAGGATACTTTGGACAGATACCTAGCCACCAGAGCATTTTTAAGGCAAGATCCAAACTTTACAGAACAACCAACATAGACATCAATGAAGTGGCCCTGATGCTGAGGGATGCAGACAAAAAGATGCTCTGCTTGGGGTGCGGATCACTGGGTTGCCTTTGTGGTGATTCCTCGGTTCATGGGTTAAGTAGGGAGAACATAGCCTCAGAGGTCGTGGTTCCTGGAAGTCCTCTACATTGCAGTAGCTGGCCAGCTGATGCTGGGCTACAGATCAGTCTTTACTGATGTTGGAGCAAAATCCATTGGTAGGGGCTGGTGTCGATTGGGTATGACAAATTCAGACCTGGATAGCACTCCCGGGGTCAGCAGACACGGGTGGAGGTATGTCCTCTTGAGTACCCAGCAACTGATAGCAGCAAGAATTATGTAGTGGCTGCCAACTTTGCGACTTGGGCAATTTCAGCTCTTGTGTCCCGGGAACTGGTTCTAGAAGATCTGTTGACGGATCCTTGGAGTCACTGCTGTTTTTGGATTTCGGGAATCACCTTTTACCTGAGCCAGGAGCAGTAGGCACAGCCCAGTCTTTGCTAGCCCAAACTTCGGTAGGTGCAGTTCTTCTGAGTGTGTAGCTTCTCTTTGTGTGGGACCTAGAGCAACTAGGCAGTCCTTCTTTGGTCTTCTCTCCGATTCCAGCATTAGCTGAGGGTGAGCATGCCAGGCGTGTCATATTTATCCCATGAAGGTGCACATGGTCACTAGTCAAAGGGCTACTGGGTCACCTCCTACCCACTGATGAAGTTCCTATGATGTGTGGCATCTGGTTATTTCAGAGTGCCACATTCTTGCCCCTTTCAAGATGGCATGACCCTTCCTGGTTTGTCATGAGCTCAGCAGACCACCCTAGAGGTATGGCTACCTGAGAGCTACACACATACGGTAAAATCAGTTTGTGTGTGAGTTTCCCCTCTCTGGCCCTGCCTCCATGCTGTCTACAGGAACAAAAGGTGTCCTGGCCCGGGTGCGTTGGGCCGTGTGGCCCATCAAAGACAGCTTCCCCTTTGAAGCTTGCCTCTGGGATAATCCCCTAAGAGGCCATCCTGACTTAGGAGGTGACACCCTACTGCTGTGGCACAGCCTTTGTTCCTGAGCCTGGAAGTCGTCACACACCTCCAGAAGAGGTCAAAAAGCTGTCTGTGTGTTTCTGCCTTTGTGAAGCTACTGGACGAGCAGAGCACAGAGTGGCAATTTCATAGAAAATTGCCTACCTTCAATAGTGACAATAATTTCGACCTGGCCATCAAATTGCATTCAATACCATGATTAATTTGAAACCTTACATGACCCATTTTGGTAGTCCCAGTCAAAAGTTAGCTGGGTGGAGATGCCACCCAGTAACCCTGTGTTAGTCAAAGAGGCTACCAACTTTACCCACAGCAAAACAACAATTTGGAAGTGTTACTGTTAAGACACAGAAGAAAACATATGTCTTACTTAACAAAACACACCTCCCTGCCATAGGACTCCATAGGCCTTCCTGAGGAGGGATATATAATGTCAAGGGATAAGGTGACCTTGCTATTGGTTTGAATGGCAAAGTAGAACTGGCAGTGAAAACACTGTCCTTGCAGTCTGTAGCGGCAGGGTGGGAGCCATGCTGTACCTTGTCACACAAAGGGTGGCACAAACAGTGCTGCAGACCTGATTGGACACCCTGTCTTACATATGATGAGTTCCATATACTAGCCATGACAATTGGGTGTATCCGATTTGACATGTATTTGGTATGGGGTTAAAACACTGCTACTGATGTATAATTAGCAGGCCTCAGTACACTCTAAGGGGCATATTTATACTCTGTTTGTACAGAATTAGCGTTATTTTTTTACTCTAATTCGGTGCAAAACTAACTCCGTATTTATACTTTGGCGCAGACCCGTACAGCACCAAATTTATGGAGTTAAAGTCATTTTCTGGACGTGGAAACCTACCTTGCCTTGATGATATCCAAGGTAGGCATTCCCGTGCACAAATGACTCTATAGCCTTAATGCCATATTTATACTCCTGTGCAAAAATGGTGCACAGGAGGGAGGAGGGGTCAAAATATGGTGCAAAGCTTGATTTGCCCCGTTTTTTAAGGGCTGGGTCAGAGCAGGTGTTAGGGGACCTGTGGGCCTATTCCACGGTGGAACACCATGGAATAAGCCCACAGGTGCCCTCCCCAGGCCCAAGGGACACACCTACCCACACCAGAGGATGGGGGACCCCATCCCAGGTAAGTATATATATTTTTTTTAAAGTGCCATAGTGGGCCCTGAAATGGGTGCAGTGGCCATGACCAGGGGACCCTTGTCCCCTGTGCTGGCCATTGGAGTGGTGGGCATGACTCCTGCCTTTTCTGCGGTAGATAGGTTTAGCGCCATAAAATGAAGCTAACCTGGTTAGACAAATTTTTTTTACTCTTACCTTCCTAAAGTCATTTTTTGGTGCAAAACCCCCTTCTTCCGTACTGCCAGCCCCACCCGACTAATGTCATTTTTTTTTTACGCTAGCCTACCCTTTGCACCGGCTTTCACCATTCTATAAATATGGTGCCCGGCTGGTGCACAGAAATGGTGCAAGCCGGTGCTAAACTTTTTGTTGCAAAACTGCGATAGTACAGTTTTGCACTAAAAAGTATAAATCAGGGCATAAGTGTCAAAAAAACAACAGCTAATTATCCAAATGGAGGCAAAGGTTTGGGGAAACCTACAACAAGCCTGTTCCCTTACAGCTATATACAGCTTTACAAAGCAGGCCCAATTGCATCTTTGAAAAGAGTGTGTGATACTTCATGAAACAAGCCCAATCACCTAATTTGAAATCTCAGTGATGTAATGTTTGGGGGTCATTTTGTGCCTTTGGGCAGGATTTGATTCTTGGTGTGAGTGATACCATATTCTAAGATGTACCATTTACAATATCACTAATTGCACTGGTATGTAAGCCACGACCTTGCTTCTGAAATGAACGTTGTTTTGACACATCAATTAAATAATACTTACACTACATACACATCAACACTTTAGAGGAGGAAAGATGGGGATTTTGGGAGAATACATTTCTCCCATTGACTTTTTATTAAAGCAGAGGTATTTTCAGGAGGGACACAGCCAAAATAAAGCCATGTTTGGCTTAGAAAATCGGGAGTCTCCTGTCTGAATCGGGTCTATAGGCATGTTTTATAATATCAAACTTTTGACAACAGTGACTATTTCATTTGTTTTTAAATTATTAGTTGCATGGCAACTGTGACTACTTTTCATATTTTAACAGTAAAACAAACTGAACCACTAAAACCACTAGCATGTCTGGTATTGTAATTTACCCATTCTTTCTTTGACTGATTAACCTGTAATGGAATGAAACGTGGTTTGAAATGTTCTTAGCCTACGTAGAAGTACTTGAAGGTGAAGAATGTTCACATTAAAGGAAATGATCCTTAAATTTGGGTGGAGAAGGTCTATAACAATTTACGCTGTTGCCTCCACTGACTGGAGTTAATAACTTACAACACATTTAGCTATGATGAATTAGAAGTTAGATATGGGTGGAAAAATAATACCGTTATAGAACGTTATATGTTTTATTCAAGAAACAAAGTGTGGGTGAAAACGTCAAGTACATTGCGGTGCTCAGATGTCTTGCAACTAAGTGGACTTTGCGAATATCAATTATTATCATGTGTCGAGACATCAAATTCTACTGAGAACAAATATTCAGAAAATACAATGGTTTATTACTGACCTCCCTCTTGCTGCAGCATTAGAAACACCACTGAACACTCTGAATAAAGTAAAAGGATCACATACTTTCAGGTCTGAAGTAGATTCTGTTTCTAAAAAGATGAAGTGGACAGAAAATAGAGTAGAAGTGCTTTTGGTTCTGAACAACGTTTCAAGCTACAGATCTCGTAGTAGTAGTCACTTGGGAAATTCCAGATCCTGTCCGGCGGCTGAAAATTACAATTACAAATACAGGAAGAAGGGCCATTTCAGTAGGGTGTGCAAGTATAGTGAGTGCAGTTTTGGAAAAGTCAGAACACATTCCAGAGGTTTAGACACCAATGTGGTATTAAGTGTAGGTGCAGAAAATAAATGTAAAGGGCTTCCCAAATGTTCTATCTTACTAGATAGGCAAGAAGTCCAAATGATGGTGGACCCTTGTACTTGGTATTACATCCCGGGGTGGAAGTTAGTTCAAGAGCTGTGGGGCGGTAAAAGATTATTGACTACAGAAATTCATCCAGGTGGCTACACAGGCACAAAATAAACCTAATTGTGTATTTTTGTAGTGATATGGAGTTCATGGGGTTTAGTACCAGAAGAAAGATTTATGTAGTGGATATAGGGTGACCACCTGGCATTGAGGCAAATTCTGGACAGGACTGTAAAAAATTCAGGACAAAGGGTCAAAATTCAGGACAAAAATTCAGGACAAAGGGTCAAAATTCAGGACAAAAATACAAGAACAAACGTCAGTTTTACAGACACACGCAAGAGAGGCCATGCCTCACTATGTTGTCAGTGCATTTATGTATTCTTTTTCAACATAGCACTATTTATTCACTGTGGACCTTTTGTGATTGCCTCCTGGTGTGCTACAGACAGGTGTCACATTACGTCCTTGTTCAGTAGTAAATTAATGCCCTTCACGGCAAGGCCATCACCCCTACCCAAATCTACCCGATCTTTCCTGAAGAGAAAGTAACAGCAACATTTTGATTATGTTTCTGAACATTTCAAAACCCCTGGCAAACAGTTTGGGAAACATTAAGGTAATTAACCTTATGCTAGTTTAAACAAATTGAACAAAAACATCTGGCTTACCGCAACCGCCCATGGACTTTCAACCTATTTTTTTTTAAAGAGGCAGGGCAGATGGTGTGGGTGACAGTCTCACACCTAATGACAGGATGTGATGTACCGATAACTTGTCTGTAGTCTCACTGCACTAGAGTGTATGTTTGGGACTCTACATTTATCTCAGAAATGGGAGCCCGGACTACCAATCAAAGATAATAAAAGAGTAGGATGAAATCGAGATCAAATGGGAGATCCACGGCAAGTAATTCAAAGGGTTGTTGCTAACAACTGGATAAATAAAGAAGAGAAGAACAAGGTGTGACAATTCCTAAAATCAGACAAGATGGGTCCACCAAGACTATTTGAAGGTATTGGGTACCTGGGGAGTTGTCTGCACACAGGAGCAAAAGAGAAGGGGCACTGTCAAGTGGTTGAATAATCAACACCCATCCACCTTGGCAAACTCTTCTGGTGCAATGGTTCGCTGTTAGTGCTTGTGAAGGGTGAGCAGGGGCCAGACCCCTTGCAAGGTTGTGCAAGGCAATTGCCCGCTTAGTCCATTTCTTTATATGGTTTTGAAATTGAGCAAAAGCCAAACTAGAGATCTGGGTTATCCCTAAGTGTCAAGTACACATACAATCTTCAAAATATTTGGGATGTAAATTGCACAAACAAAATTTAATTTTTTTTAAATTTAATTAGTGTTTCATTAACATATGGCACTGTTTTCGCCTTCATACACAATTAGACCTCAGATTGAACTGGCAACAAGTTACCTTTTGATACCTAGTGATTAATATCTACCATTCTTACACTGATTTCTAGGATGAAAATCTCAGCAGAGCGAACGGTCCCTCCGAGCCCAGTTTGCTTTTAGGTCTTCTCTTCTGCTTTCTGTAGTGAGCCAAGTGGCACTAGTGAAGATGGTGTGCTACCCCAATGATAGTATTATTTTGCAAACCTTCCCCTGCTCGTCCTTCATTCCTTCTTCAGATAGGCCACACATCTGATTTGGTTGCTGCAGCGCCATCGGGAGCTCTTTCCACTCTAAAGCTAACTGTGACTGCGGGTGGATTAGATCTTCTGGACTTAGAATGCTTTTATTCAGCTGCAGATGTCCAATGGGTGGCTCACTGGCTTTCTGCCCACCTCCCTGCATGAGATGGGGTTTACCAGTAAAGACTTTTAAGGAAGGCTTAATGCACTGCTCATTGTTTCCTACTGACCATTCTATGGATCACCATCTGGGGTTATCATGCATGGCTTTCTCTTGCCTTGCCAGAACCTGTAAACTCACTGACACGAAGAAACCCTATGCTCCTGCACTACCTTTGCTAAGCCTTCCCACTCGCACAGGATGGCTGTGCTCAGAGCAACTCTATCAGTGGCATGTTGCAGGGGTCTTAAAATTGGGGACTTTGTTTCTGAACAGTGAGCTACTAAATTTCCAAACCCTTGTGGCAGACTACCATCTTCACCCCGGTCAACTCCTTACTTACAACCACCTTAAATAATCATTAAATGCCCTATTTCATGTCTGCTACCTAGCACTAACCCTACAAGAGGTGTGCCAGAAGCTCTGTACCATAGGAAATGGTGGCAAACTGATAGAATGGGTATACAGACCTATCCTGCAACATGGAAACCACTCCAGGTCTTCTTGTCATACTACCTGCGTGATTGATGTAGCCAAACCTCTGCAAGATATGGACAAAAATACTGGACTTTCCCCACAAAATATACCACAGCTGTCACTTTAAGTAAATTCATAGTGCTTCATTGTGAATGCATTCTGCCCGTTGCTTGCCATTGGCCTTGTTGTTTGTAACTCACAATTTGTTGCTTTCAATTTGCTGGCTTTATTTGTTTTAGGCCACGCAGCTTGAATTTGTCCCTTCCCTTGCCAAAACCTTATTTACAGTATCCTGTCGAGTGCTCCCTTTTGGTAAACAGGCCTGTAAATCTTGTTCTTATCTCATCATATTTGCTGTGCATTCAAAGAACAAAGTCAAATGTCAGGCTCTGTCTTCGGTGGGAACTTAGTGTTTACTTTCCTTTCTCTGACTTCAAAGTGAGAGGATTTATGCAACAATCTTGCTGGATACTGGGGTAAGGAAATAGTTTTTTCTATCACATGACAACATTTAAATAGACTTCAGAATATATCAGAATTGCACCCTACTCTGTATCACTCCACTGTATGCCACTCCATGCCACTGTTCTCTTCTCCATTCGGAACCACTCTACATTATGTCACTGCTCTCTATACTACTTCACACTATGCCTCTCTACTCTACTCTGTACTACTCTACTCTAAGCCACCGCACTTTGCATCTCTCTACACCACTGCGCTCTGCTCGTCTGCACGCCATACCACTCCAGTCTAGGCAACACCAATATAATCCGCACAACTCCACTCTCTGCCACTCTGCAACGCTGCACTGTACGCCACTGCACTCTCAGCTAATACATTTTACTCTGTAACACTCAACTCTATGCCCCTGCACTCTACATCAATACACTGTACATCATTCTAATCTACTCTGCACCTCTGCACTCTATGCCACGGCACTCTACACTACTTTACTCTATGCCATCACACTCTATGCCACTTTATGCAACTCCACTCTAACCTGCACTTCTCCAGTCTAAGCCACCTCACTCTACTGTGAAATAATCTACTTTATGCCACTGCACTCTGTGCCACTGCATTCTATGCCACTGCACTCTACCCTGCACCTCTCCACTCTATGCAACTGCACTCTACTCTGAAACAATCTATTCTACGCCAGTATACTCTATACCACTCTGACCACTGCACTCTAGTTCAATGCACTCTAGACCACTGCAAGCTGACTCTCTGCAACACTGCTCTGGTCGCCACTATACTCTACACCACTCTGCCCTGTACTACTGCAGTTTTGCACCAATATACTCTATTCCACTGCATTCTATGCCACTCTACTCTGCCCAATGCCACTCTATGCTACTGCACTTTACACCAGTGCACTCTAAACAACTGCACTGCCCTTTACTCTGCACCACTGTACTCTATGCCACTGTTCTCTGTACCACTCTACACCACTGCACTGACACTCTACTCTGCAACTCTGCACTCTACACCACTCTACTCTATGCCACTGCACTCTAGGCGCTATACTCTACACCACTCTACTCTGCACCACTCTACACCACTACACTCTATGCCACATGAGTCTACTGTGCACTCTATGACACCACTCTGCATTACTGCGCTCTCTGCTACTCTATTGTATGCCACTCTACTCCACTGCACTCTCTGTAACTCTACCCCATGCCACTCTATGCCACTGCACTCTGCGCCAATGCACTCTAAACAACTGCACTGTACGCCACTGCCCTCTACTCTGTACCACTGTACTCTACGCCACTGCTCTGTGCCACTCTACTCCACTCTACATCACTGCACTGACACTCTACTCTGCAGTGTTGCACTCTCTACCACCATACTATACACCAATGTACTATGTACTACTGCATTCTATGCCACTGCACTCTATGCCATTCTACTCTGCATCACTCCACTCTACAGCACTTTGCCCTACTCTGCACCACTCTACACTACACCACTGCACTCCCTGCAATGTGAGTCTACTCTGCAATCTATGCCACTGCACCACTCTACACTACTGCTCTCTCTGCTACTCTGTTGTATGCCACTCTACTCCACTGCACTCTATGCCACTCTACTCTGTCCATTGCCCCTCCATGCCACTGCACTCTAAACCACTGCACTCTACAATAATGCACTCTAAACAACTGCACTGTACCCCACTGCACTGTACTTTGCACCACTGGGCTCTACGCCACTGCTCCTATGCTAGTCTACTCCACTCCATACCACTATGCCACTAGCTTTAAGCCATGCTGAACAGCAGCTACTCTGGTGTATAACATGGCTAATGGCTAAAACACATTAGCAAAGCCATTAACTCTTTCGTAGATGAGACCTATTGGCTTTGCCAATGTTTGTTAGTACTATGAGGTACCGTGGTACCTGAAAGAACTGTGAAAAATACAATTACATCATAATAAAAGCTGCTACAAAATGCGCAAATACATTTCGGTTAAATAAATAAAAAGTGCTTCTCAAATACAGATTTGAATAATATACAGTTTATACCTAGTGATAAAAAAAATTATAACACTCCATTAAAACCACACACTCCACAGCTTACCTTGGAACACAATTACAATACCTCTCTGAAAGAAATATCTTTGCCACCAGAAAACTTCAAGTGACTCCTTTTAGTAAATTCAATGCAGGTTTTCAAGCCCCTTTGTATTTGCAGATTTACCAGTTGCCACATTTGCATGTGTTTAGGGAAAGAGACACCCTGGCAAGAAGGCCTATTCTTATCTGTCTGCCCCTCCCTCCCTCAGAGCACAGGAGACCCCCTGCCTTCCAGCCCAGCTGGGGAAACTCCTCTGCCCGTAATTTCGCCCTGCCTCCGTTGCCCTTTAGGTGAAAGCTGAAATTACGGACAAATGCCGTCCGTTAAAGCTTTCATCACGGACAACGGACAGCAGGGCGAAATTACGGACAGTCCGTGAAATTTACGGACGGGTGGTCACCCTAAGTGGATAAGGTGGACTAAATTTTTGGTTGGCCTCATCAAAAGGAAATGGGCATCAGGCTAGTCCCTAAAAGAGATCCACAAGTTTATGTAGTTAATAAGGTGTTAAGAGCACCTGAAGGATGAGAAATCTGTGGAAAAAGCCACAATATGTTCGTTCAAGGCTTGTAATAGAACTCTTTAAATCTGTTTTAAAGAACTGGGAAGCATATGAAGGTTTTGAGCATCGTTTCAAATTGAAAGAGGGAGCTGTTCTCATCAGGAAGAGGGTGAGAAATGTGTCTTTGTCATATCGTGGAAAGCTGTAAGGAATGCTGGAGGAACGGTATAGCAAAGGCATCAAACCAATTGAATCTTCTCCATGGTTTGTTCCCATAGTAATCTCTCTCAAGTACTGAGGTGAGCTTTGCTTGTTTGTGTATCTCTGCAGTTTAAACAATGCTATATTGACAGTTCGGCATCCACTCCCAAACATGCATGAGATGTTGTCAACTTTATGTTAGGTGGCCCTTTTTTTAACCTTACATCTACCAAAGGCTTACCACCAGGTGGGTTGGAGAAAAATTCAAGGTACCGCACTGCATTCTTGACTCTGGAAGGCATGTTCCAATTCAAACGCATGCCTTTCGGCCTTGCGAGCGTTGCCTCTGTATTCCAGAGAATTACGAAGCAGTCTTTTGAAGGGATAAGGGATGCCATAGTTTTTCAAGATGAAATTCTGGTGTTTGAGGAAAATGTTGGACAGCATCACTCCTATCTAAAAGAAGTCCCCATGCTATAGCAAACAAAGAATTGTCAATTTAGGGTTCACGCTGTGGAATATCTGGGGCACACAATTTTCTGAGATGGCATAAAACAAAAGACTGCCATATGAAGGCAATTTTAGAAGCTCCAAAAACGGTTACCAATGAACAATTAACGTTATTCCTGGGGCTCTCTAAGTTTTACGCAAATCTAAGCAGACCTATTGAAAAGACTCCTGAAAAAAAACATGAAATTTATTTGGGGAAATGAACAAGAAGATGTGTTTGTTCTGCTTAAACAAATATATGGGGTTAGCACCATGCTTGAAACCCTATGTAATTCAGAAACAAATTGTGGTTTCCGTGGATGCCAGCAAATGTGGTCTGGGAGCTTCGCTAGGGCAGCGTGATGGTGAACATGAATGGATGGTGGCATATAGCTCAAGAACCTTACAGATGCCTGAAAACAGTTATTCTGTTATTGTTGAAAATTAACTGTTGGCCTGCACATGGGCTGTTGAACATTTTCAGATGTTTCGATGGAGGACACGTTTCATGTTGGAGACTGATCGCCGGCCTTTAGTCGGTATACTTGTGCCTGGTGGGGGAAGAATCATGACTGCAAAGTTGGCGAGGTTGGCCACCAAATTACTAACTCTAAGGTTATTGTTGAATGAGGCCTGGTAAGAGAAATCAACAAGCTGACCGCATGTCACGCTTACCTTTACTGCCATATGATTAACAGTGACAGTGACCATGATAAAGAAGTTGTTTTTATTATCTCAGATTTTGTGTTGTCCGTGGATTGTGCATGTACTGAAGTAGAATGAGTGGAGGCTTGCAGAACTGGCCAAGTTATGTTTCAAGGAACATCCACTTGCTGGATGGTCAAAAGAGATTAAGTTGCAAGGGAAGTTGGTTTCTCTTTGCAAGATTCAAGGTAAGTTTGCATGGGAAAGTGATGTATTGGGGCAGGGAAACAAAATAATTCCCCCACAAGATATAAAAAGGATATTGGCAGTCCAAAGTCATGAGGGGTACATTAGACTGTTGGCCACTAAAAGGTTATTTGGGAATACTATTGATGGCCCATGTTAAATGAAATGGTACACAGGGCAGTGAGGGCCTGCAAGTTGATTGCCAAATGTGATAAATGTACCAGAGTTGTGTTTCATCACCTGCTCCAGCTCCTCTACCGGAATGGCCATGGAAAAAGTTAGGTATTGATAATGTGGGTCCATTTAGACCATCTTCGAGGAAGGAAAAATATACTTTGGTCCAAATGGCGTGAAGTAAAGGTTGTGAGAAAATGACTACTGAGATTGTGATAATTATTTTGGAGAGTGTATTTTGTAGGGAGGTTCTTCCAGAGAGCTAGGTCTTGAAAAGTGGTCCGCAGTTTTTCAGTTCACTATTTGCGACATTCTTGAACTGCTATGGCCTAACTCACAAATGGATTGCGTTTTACCACCCTAAAGCTACTAGCCGGTTGAGTGCTTGAATTGAGTCATTAAGGATCAATATAGTTGGTTGTTAAGAGGGGTGTCAGTTGGGAGAAAGCCTTGTTGGCCATGTTGCCATCAAACAGGAGTGTTCCAAATTCTTTGGCTGGTTATTCCTAGTTTGAGTTTTTAAGAGATCATAAACCGCGTTCATGCCTAGCTCCATGATGAGTAAAGGAAAGGCTGGGTAGAGAGTTGTTTAGTAGTATTATATCTAGAGACAAGATATTCCAGGATGTGAGAAGTGTAGACAGTTAAAATGGGGAGACACTCACAAAGAATTCTGCAACTAGAAAATTAGTGTGTAAATATTCTGATCCTGTAAAAGTGGTGGTGGTGCTTAAAAGTGCACTAAAAGTAAAATGGGGTTCTATGAGGAACTCTGGAATGGTGTCAACAGGCGTACGTCATGAAATGTGTGTTGATAAGAATAAAAACAGTAATGTGTTCCTGGACTGTGCCCCATCTTCTGGACGTGTACATCTTCTTCAGCAAGGTGTGTGCCTCCTTGGAATTTGGTGGTAAGCAGACAAAGCCAAGGGAACACAAGGGTTCTTAGGATGTATGATTATTTTGTTCTACCATAGGATAGCATATTACACTGTTCCTGAGAAACAAATTCCACTGTGTATTCTGAGTTGTTTCTTTCACAGTGTTTTATGTGTTCTTTGCTATCAATGTTTAGAAACTTAGAGCCCGAATTATATGATAGTGGACAGGGAACTCCTTCACATCAGAGACGGAGTATCTCACCACCAACACAATGGTCACCTGGCCCAATTTAAATTCAGGCAGACAATAGTCTGATGACAGCATCAGTCTAATCTGTCCCTGCCGTGGGCAAACTGTTCCTCTGGACCAATGGAATAAGGGCCAAAGGAGGTTTGACTATATGCCCAGCTATCTAATTTAGACGACCAAACATATAGCTGTTTTTCCATGCCTTTGACCACCAGGAAAAACCTGATAGTAAGGGCCACTAAAAAGTGCTTAACACCCCCCCCCCCTTTCCCACCCACCCCAGCCAAGAGAGAAAACTTCCATGGTGAGGGTGGTATTGTTTTTTTATTTTCAAAAAGAAGATTGAAGATTACGTGCTGGGGTTTCTTTGTAAAAGTTTTTTAAAATGTACGTTTGACCTACAGCTTCATCATGTTGACAAACACGTAAGGGAAATTTACAATGCATTGTCAAGAAACACTGTGAAGGCAGTTCCTGTCAATGCTTAAAATGTCCGCTGGGCTAGAGGACATCTAAAATTTGGCAAGCTGTACCTCCGTCAGAGCGACAGAGTAATTTTCCCTGACAAAGAAACAGGTCACCTGCCAAAATATAAATCAGCCCTTAATTTACATAGTAGTTAAAGAGGAAAGATATGTGGTGAGTGAAACACAGTCTAGTGTTATGCAATGCTATGATGCCTGGTATAAAGAAGAGACATGTGGAGTGGATGGAAAATGGAATGTAGAATGTGTGGCGTGAGGTGAGATTCCATGAGGGGACATTTGAATGACAATGATAGAAATAGATGGAAGTAGTGTTGGGCTGAGCTGCTCCTACTTGTATTTCTGTTGCTCTTTCTCTCACCTGTTAAGAAATATATATTCTCTATAAGTGCACTGATGTCTGGATAATCTTTAAATGTAACAGGTTTGTTGAGGACAAAGCATGAGCTGGTGTGGCAGTAGGACAGAAAGTGGGTCATTTGGCATAGTTGCTGTGTCTAAATGTGAGTGAGTGCTTGTGTTAGTTAGAGGCATGTAGTGCTAGTGACAGAATAGTGTAGTAGGTGGAAAGAGATACAAAGGATGATACAGCCACAGATTGAAGGAAGCATGACATGTGAGTGGATGGGGCAGCTGTGAGAATTTGGGGTTTGTGTTTAATGCTCTGGGGGTTGTGTGACTGCAGTTGGGCGTATCCTGCTATGATTAGCGGAGAAAAGGTTGGCTTAGTAGTGATTTGCAGCATGCGACAGAGGCCAAGGGGGTGTGGTGAAGGCTTAGCAAATTAGAGGCGAAGATAGATGTGATTGTCATTGATCAGAGTGGGCTTTGAAGGGATATGGAGGTGGATCTTTAAGGAAAAGATAATAGTGGGACATGGCGCAGAGGAAGGTATAGAGGCACAGTGGTGGCAGGTAGGGGAGTGTAAAATGTACGTAAAAAAGATGGTTCTGAATGAGGTTATGTCTTGCACAATGGGCAGGATGAGGAAATCGTGGTGAGTGAGAGAGAGGGAAATCTAGTAGTTAGGCATTTAGGAAATTTCCCAGCAGTACGCCCAGATTGTTTGCTTTTTTGATCAACCGATTTTTGGACTTTATACTGTGGGTGAGCCTCACTACCGATGTCTCACCCACGGTAATCAGACCGTAAACTGACTGCGCATGTTTACTGCGAGTGTTCGACTTTTAAGAAAATGCCGGTGCGACGTAGCAAGGGTAAGGGGTGCTTGGCTGGTCACACGTGAGCACACATGGGTGCAAATGTGTGTGGGCTGCGCAAGGGGACTACTGTTGTGTGCAGCCCAGTAACAGGGCACAGGTATCTGCGGACATAGGCATTCACCTGGGATGGCCCTCATGAGGGTAGTGTGGATTATTAGAGAAAGTCAGTGTGCTTTACTGTTTTAACTATAGTGATACCTCATTATACACATAGGGAGGGAACTGCCTTAGAGTGCAGTTTCTCTTCTACTAGGCCTACGTCTTGAATTAGAGTGTAAGCTGTGTGAGAAAACCAAATTTGTAACTTCCAAAATGATAACTGTACATCTTGTGGATCATTCAGAGTTTACATGTTTTCCTGGCTCAGCTCAAGATCAGAGCCCAGGGCTTTTGTCACCCTGCTGTGTCCAGTAATTATATTTTCTGCAGCAGCAGGAACAAAGGTTGTCCTCACACAAAAGAAGCAGTTAGCACTACTTCTCCTGGCTCTTTAGGAAGAAGGGAGTGGGATGGAATGACCTGTATCAATCACCCAGCTGTCACAATGCACCAAGGATGTACCTGCCCAAGCCCACTGAACAAAAGAGAGTGCCCAGACAACTAGAGCAAAACTTCTGGCAGTGACGATAGTGAGGGGTGGAGCTGATGTGACCAGTGCCTCCTTGATAAAGCCACTTTGGATTGTCCTAACATGCTTAGAAGGAGGGCTGGGACAGGGGTGGAGAGGTGATGTGACATTACAGGATTGGTTAGGGGTGTCTATCTTCTTTAACCTCACTCTCCTCTTTATAAACTCTTGTGCAAGGGGAAGGCTTGCTCTTGCCTGCAGATTTCCAACTAATGGGCTTCTGGATCCTGGGACTGCCATGGAGAACTGGTAAGAGGAACACTCTGACCCACTACTCAGTACCTAGGACTCCATCCAGTTGACCCCATGACCAGTGGGTCTCCCTGAGGGTCAGGGAGGCTGGATCTCACTCCCCTGAGGACCAGTTGGGGGAAGCTCTGGTCTTTTCTGCACCCACCAACACAGCTACAAAGAAGAACTTGGGCAGGAAGCCAGAAGGACCAGTTTTTTGGAGGACTGCACCACTTTGGCAATGCACGTGCCTCTGGTGGATAGAGCTCACCACCAGGAGTAAAATGAGCCCAGAATTGTTCAAATTGGCCAAACAGTGTCCAGGTTTTCAGGTTTGGTGACCTTTGAGCCACTTTCCTGCCATGGAGCACGTGGGGCTACTCTGTGATGCTAATAATTTCCCCCGGGGGATGGTCAGGAAAGCTGAAATTATCTTGGTGGGAAAAGGGTGTGCGTGGGTCCTTCCCCGTGTTCCTATCTCACTTCGGCAGATTTATGATAAAGGGGGCCGGGGACACATTCCGGCACCCTCAGTACCTTAAGAGTGTGGGGAAGGGCAGTTGTGCTTCCTCCACTGTCCCAGGAGGGGCCCAGGACCCCATCCTGGGACCTGGGATGCCACAGAGGCAGCCTGCATGACTCATGTCTGCCTGCTGGAACAGACAGATACACAGGAGTTCTGTCAGCTCCAGCGATGGCATGCAGTGGAGCTTGACACGGGGAGCTGGCAAGGGCAGCAGGGGGTAGACTCCCCATGCTGCCCTCTAACATTGCAAGCTCTGGGGTGCCCAGGTGGGACAGCCCCCCCCCCTCCTACAATCAAGAGAGGAAACGCAGCGTAAGGCCGCTTAGGAAGGAGAGAAACACAACAATAAAATCACTGCAGCTTTCTCTGGCTCAGCAAGAGCCAATACTATGATATTCACAGCTCTTCAGAGTCGCCTCATACAGGAAATCCAATTTCAAAACAAGGCATTGCTAGATGGATAGTTAAGTGTATTCAAACCTGCTATCTTAAAGCAAAGAGAGAGCTGCCTATTACACCAAAGGCACACTCAACCAGAAAGAAAGGTGCTACCATGGCCTTTCTAGGAAATATTCCAATGAACGAAATATGTAAGGCAGCAACATGGTCTACGCCTCATACATTTACCAAGCACTACTGTGTAGATGTGTTAACTTCACAACAAGCCACAGTAGGTCAAGCTGTACTACAAACATTGTTTCAAACAACTTAAACTCCTACAAGCTGAACCACCGCTTTTGGGAGATAACTGCTTACTAGTCTATGCACAGCATGTGTATCTGCAGCTACACATGCCATTGAACGGAAAATGTCACTTACCCAGTGTACATCTGTTCGTGGCATTAGTCGCTGCAGATTCACATGCGCCCACCCGCCTCCCCGGGAGCCTGTAGCCGTTTAGAAGTTGATCTTGAACATTTGTAAATTTGTAAATATATTACTTTAAACTTCATTATGTACATACGTATTCACTCCATTGCATGGGCACTATTACTAGCACACACAACTCCTACCTCACCCTCTGCGGGGGAAACAATCTAAGATGGAGTCGACGCCCATGCGCAATGGAGTCGAAATGGGAGGAGTCCCTCGGTCTCGTGACTCGAAAAGACTTCTTCGAAGAAAAACAACTTGTAACACTCCGAGCCCAACACCAGATGGCGGGATGTGCACAGCATGTGTATCTGCAGCTACACATGCCATCGAACATATATATATATATATATATATATATATATATACATATATATATATATATATATATATAGATATATCTATATTTTAATAGATCTTTATTTAAAAGCACAATTCAAATTTCCAGATGTCTTATGTGAATAGATACATTGCACTGTCAGCAAGAATATGCATCTATGCTACACCTTGATTACCAGATTATAACAAAACACAACCCCCAATACTCACCCCCTATAGCCAAGCACAGCACCATATGTTCATGTCTACACAATATGTCCATATTCCTACCACATCTCTAAAACCTGTTTCACATGTCCACACTTACATTTTTCAAGGAGGGTTTGCATCGGATTTTACTTTTCATGCCAATAATGCCATGCCGCCTGCATCTGTTGGCAGCAAATTCTCAAGGAGTATATCTTAATTTATTTGTATTTATTTTTTCATTATAAACAAACTGAACACAGTTAGTGTCAATTTCTACATAGGTGAGTCAGTTCGGAATGAGCAAGACATCACATTTTCAATATTATGACATTTGTTTATATATATTCATTATATAATTATGAAATTCATGAAATGTCAAATTGTGAGGCCCCCCACCCTTACCGCCATTACCCCTACCCTTACCCTTATCTACAGTACCCAGACCCAGGTCAATGCTGTCATCATCTTGGTTAGTATCTGCCAAGTGGTCTAACCTTCTGTATTACAGTTTACCTCTCAAGAAACATATCTTAATTAATACAGACTGCTATCCAGCATTGAAGAGAGCTCCTCGTCAATGCATTTCTGAAATTATACTCCAGCTGAAGGCTCTATACACAGGTTGTTTGTTGGCATTTTTACGCAACCATGTTACAATACTGCTGAAGTGTTGCCAAGCTTTCAAGTGTGAATTTATGTGGTTAAGCACTACAAACAGAATGTAACAGTACTTTAATGTTTCACTAGAAATAGCGTGTTTTCTTAGTTTTCTGAGGAAGTTTTTTACATGTAGAATGTCACACTATACAGAACTATTTTCACAGTAAATTGTATCTCATTCTTATTGATCTGCTTTTCTGTTTAAGTGTACCCTTGAGAAAGCCTTAGGTGATTTACACAAGAAATGGTGAAACATGTACTTGGTATCACTGCTTGTCTATAAACATCATGGAAAAATTGTAGGAAACCTGCAAACCCACAGGCAGTGCTTAATTTCAGCGGGTGATTTCTGGTGTTTGACATCAGCTCGTAATTGATTATACTGGAACTTATGACAGTTTGCCACATGGTGGCGCTGTCCGACTAACTTAGAGATGAACACAACTGTTTTTCATTAACTAAATATAAATTGAAAATGAGTAATACCTGCTGCCCAAGACATTCTTATACCTTCAGGGACCCGGAATAGTCTGAACTGTCACACACGTTGGAGGGTGATGGTTTGTAGTTGTGTTGGCAGTGTAGTTGGTAGCACTGGCAAGGGCAATGGGGGGTGCAAGCTGCAGTGGCTTCTTGCCAGGAGCCCTGGTATTTATTTTAATATAAATTAAGCAGCCTGCAGAATAATAAACACAAGGGGAATTGTAGGGTCTTTCCCACCAAGACTCCAAATGCCTCACTTGATGGGTTCTCTTTCTTGAGTTGTATCTTGTCTGAGAGCAAGTGTCAGAAGACAAAGGCAGAACTGGAAGTTGCTATGACTTGCTTTCAGACTCAGCAGCCCATTAAGTGAAATGAAGCCATATTACTTGTCAAGTTTACCAAGAGATAACCCGAGTTATGAAAGGCGTTTCCTTTCTTAAGTTTTTAATTTTTGTATTTAAGTTAGCTAGGTTTATGCTTTTTCAATGTGTATGTAAGGTAAGTAGGTCTCTGTATGTCACTACACCAGTAATAACTATTTATACAGCATGCAATAGAAACTGAATTGTTTTTTGGAATTTACTGAGATTCTTGAATTAGTAACTTACTCAATGGTACCCAATTATCAGCCTTAGACCTCGGGAGGAGGGAGGGTCTGTGTTGAGCAACAACTTATGGTTTAAAAACACATGCTGCAGAGTTCCTTGTGCATCCTACTTTCAGGCAGCAATAAAAATATTAAGATAACTCTCATGATTAATGTTTCTTCTACAGAGAGAGATCATAGTGGCAGTTTTGACTCACCATAAAGTACTGCAGAGGGTTAATATGCCTGCTGCAGAGAACAGATCTGTATTTTATGTGGATAGCTGAGTGGGTTAGAAAAGCCAACCTTTACCAGTGCTTTAAAACAAATTAAATGTATGTAAGAAAGAGGCAATGAAGCAATGAGGGGCACTTTTGAAGGGTGGTAGTGAGGGAATCCAAGGAGGAGGTCATGGGTGGGGTGGGGGGGCGACAAAAAAGATTGCTGCACTGGGCACCAGAGGTGCTCAAGCCAGCATTGAACATGTCTAAATCACAGCTTGAAAATGACTTATAAAGCTGAAATCAAATGTGAAAATGTTTGGTTGGTATTTTGTGAGCGGATTATACCACAATTACAAGTTGCTCATAACTGCTGATAGGCCCAGTGTTATTGTTACTGGGCCCATCGCGGTTCTAGTAATGAAATAAACCGGCAGGCCACAACATCTTCCTCTTTGGAATCCATCTGCTAAAAGCAGCTGAAATTTTGGGGTTAACAAACATGAAGCCAAGCATGAGGAATAACCAGAGAAAGTGGACGTGCCACATCTGATTCTCTGCTTATTTCATATTTCTTACTGTTCTCTTGGGTTCAATCTGTTCTTTTCACCATTGTGACGGACATCCCATCTGTCAAAATCTAAATCCCATTGCATATGATGGGATTTAGATTTCAGCAGAAGGGATATTCGTCAGCGTTGTGACGGAGTAACCGTCCACTGAGTTCTAAATCAGGCCCTTAGTCTTTTTTCTGGAAGTCTAAATCCTTCAGTGGGGCAAGGTAGCAGGCTGAATCCAAGGAGAGCTCCACTACATCTGACAAGCATTGGGCAAGATCCAAGTGAAGCCGCTGGATTTGAAGTAATAGCTCTGAATGAGAAAATTTGAGTTTCACGCCAAGGGAAGTCCTCTCACCAGTCGGATACATTTGGTGCCTTCACCCAGTCAAGATTTTTATCATTAGACTTAGGGCCTGATTCAGAGTTTTGTGGATGGGATGCTCCATCACAAACATGAGGGATATCCCGGCCGCTGTTTTACAAAAGTCAAGATTTTTACCTTTGGGCTTAGGGTCTAATATAGAGTTATGTGGATGTGTATACTCCATCACAAATACGAGGGATACCCCAGCCACTGTATTAGAAAAGCATTATATTTATGCCACGTGTTATACGGCAGGTAGGATACCCGTGATGTTTGTGAAAGAGTATTCCATCTACCAAACTCTAAATCAGGCCCTAAGTGTCATTTTCAGAGTTTGAAATCCTCTAGTGGGGCAAGACTGTTGGCTGTGTTTGATGACAGCTCCATGAGGCTGGATACTTTCTCACCAAGGTCCCACTGAAATTAATTTGCTGCTTAGAAGCTCAGAATGCAAGAAAACTGTTTTTTCAGTTCAACTGGGTCACGCTGTGGGCATATCGGCATGGCAGGTTTGCTCTAATCTTGAATTCTAAAAATGTTGAAAGTCTAAGGGTTTCAGGAGTGGTAGGAGACGTCCAGGTAGACATAGGTAAGGATCCCAGGACCTCAGGAACAACTGACCCTTGGAGTCTACTTCTTTGTCCTGGGTACAGGAGCGAGCAGGTCTCCTCACAAGTATCAAACAGCAGCTGCAGTCCTTCTTTTGTTCTTCTTCAGGTCCAGAGTGTTCTGAGGAAGGTGTCTTGGGGTGCCAAATGCATGTCTGGCTCTAGCTGTGGGTAGAGGTGACTCCTGGCCCCACCCTAACTAATAGGGTAAATTCCAGCTGTAACACAACTAACTTTTGCAGATGTTCCTGTGTGCCCAACTGCAAACAATCCCACAGTGGCCCTCACTGAATACATCCAAGATAGAAAAAAACCTTCTCCCCTTATCCAGAGCTTGTGTGGACACCCAGAGGTGTGGCCAGGTTAACAATCAGCCCCTCCTCTACAGGCAGCTTCCACTGTTAGGTTTGGTGCCTGCCTGACTGGGAGAACAAAGGTTGAGGACTGAACAGGTGTCCTCTAACATATGCTTGTGATAGAGGGTGTCCTTTTGAGGTAAATTAAGTTTCTGATCACAGCCCAACTGGTCTTCCTGCCAGGGGAAAAACACCTCAGCACACCCAAACCATTGCCTCTGCTCCAGAAGTAGTTTTCAAACCATTAGGGTGGCAAATTAGCAAGCAGGAGCTTCTGGCAGGGATAACGGTAACTCCCTAAAACACCCCTTTCCTGAATATTTATCAAACGTTCAACTTCAGCATTGAGTGAGGCTTTTAATAAATATTAAAAGTAGTTATTTAGTCATTTTTCTAGCTCTACCATAGCCTAAAATAGTAGAAATAATATTTAATATTCCTTCTCAGTGTGTCTCTATGAGCCATCCAGCCTCCCATCAGAGAAAATATGTTTTGTGCTAGTCATTGCAAGGTCATGTTAACTTTAAGTTTCTACATGCCTTAGTTTCAAATGCCATGTACTACATACTTATTAATATTTAAAAGGGAGGTTTTCTCCAGTCGAAAAACAATCATTTTGACTAGTTGGGCTGCTCTTTTAAACTGCAGCAGCCAGGCTATAGTGGTAGGCCTGGAGTTATGTTTGTCTTGTGATACTAGTGGGTGGCACAGTAATGTTGTAGGTGACATTTACTTTCCAAACCATGAATTTATTTTTAGACAACATCCACTATGGTCTTGTATGAAAGTGAAACACGCAAATTAGGGATTGAGCCAATTGTTAGCACATACACTGGCCAATGGTCCAACAGTGGCACAGTGTGCACAGTTTTAATCAACAATAAAAATCAGCCAAAAAATTGATGTGACCATGCAAAGCGAGGCATTTTCTCAGACTGACAAACTCACAAGGCTGAAGGAGAATTTTGGTCAGCACATGCTGAGAGATTATTAGGGATTAAACAGGGAGCTGTTTACTGTATGACTACCTTTGTGTAGCTGCAAGATTGAATCTAGGGATAAATCTCAGAAGAGAAAAGAATGTAATACTGATTTGAATTGATGGGGAAGAGAGCTAGGAAGTAAAATAAGAGGAACTGAAGCAAGGAAAGAAAGTGGAAGACAGGAGAACAGAGGAAGAGGAGGAGAAAAGGAGGACTTAGAGAGTGACATTTAAGCAACATTGAGAGAAGTGTAGCACCTAATGACGTTCATACCAAGTGTGATGCTTGCACCCGATTGTAATTTCACAACCTATGTTTTCCCTGCACAAATTCATTTACATACAGCTTGGAAGAAATTATGGTTGCAATGGGATTCATCTATGAAATCAATTGTTGAGCCACTTCTTCGTCTTATTTTCCCATTGCCCCCTCAAAATCTCAGACTCAGGCAGGAAAACTGAACAATGAGGTGATAAGATTTATCACAGGTGGTGTTGCAGCCCAGTAAATGTGTGAAACTCTCTGAGCATCTTCTTAATATTTTGCATGTAAAGTAACAGGTTAAGAAGAGGTATCTAGAATACTGAACGCAGACATTTTGCAGTGCCACTGCCTGCTCTCAAGGACAGTGTTCAACAGTTGAGAAATTATTTATTTCCTCCAACAAGCACCTGGCCATCAGTAAACAGAGTGTAGAGGGCCTGTTGTAGTACCGATCACGTTGAGGTTTGGTGATGTGAGACACCCATGCAAAATGCACTGTATTGTAATTCTGAATAGTCTATTGAAATGGGTGCTGATGTAGCTCAGTGACTAGGTGTCATCAATTTCATGCTAAGTATTGTCACATGGAGTAGAGTGGATTGGAGCCAACCAAAACCCTTGGTGTCAGAACTCATATCACAGCAGCCTTGGAAGTAAAGTTCAAACTAAGAACCTAAAATCTTAGGAGCATATTTATACACTGTTTGTGCCAGATTTGCACCAGTATTTTTTTTTACACAAATCCAGTGCAAACTTAACTCCATATTTATATTTTACGCTAGACAGGTCTAGCGCCAAAATATTGGAGTTAAAGTCATTTTTTGCCTGTGGAAAACTACCTTGCGTCAATGAGATGCAAGATAGGCTTTGCGGGGCAAAAAATGACTCAAAGGCCCTAGAGCCTTTTTTATCCTCCCATGTAAGAATCACGCACGGGAGAAAGAGGGCCTTAAATAATGGTGCTAAGCCTGCTTGGCACCATTATTTTACGCCTGGATCAGGGCAGTCGTTAGGGGACCTGTGGGCCTTTTTCCATGGTCAGAGACCATGAAAACTGCCCACAGGTGGCATTCACTCCCCCCAGGGACACCCCCGCCCATCCACACCTACACCTGGAGGACACCTAAGGATTGGGGGACCCATCCCACGTAAGTCCAGGTAAGTATTTTTATGTTTTTGTGCAAAGTGTCATGGGGGGCCTAACTTGGGCCCCTCTACATGGCACTGTGCCCAATGGCCAAGCCCAGGGGACCTAAGTTCCCTGGGCATGGCCATTGGGCTGGGGGGGCATGACTTCTGTCTTTACTTAGACAAGAGTCATGTCCATGGAGGTTGTGCGTGGAAATAATGACGCTAACTGGGTTAGAGTCATTTTTTTGACTCTAGCCTGACTAGTGCCATTCTTTCACGCACAACCTACAGCTTCCCCTACTCCTCTCCCACCGCCAGCTAGGGTCATAGCTTAAATATGATGCCCGGCTGGTGTCCAGGAACGGCGCTAGCTGGCGGTATACTTTTTGACGTAAACCTGCGCGACCGCAGGTTTGCGTCAAAAAGTATAAATCAGGGCCCTAGTGTTAGTCGATTATCCCAACACAGAAGAATACATCACCCTTAACTGTGCATCAGGGACTTCAGAACTTGCATTCAGTTAGATATACCTTTTTAAAGTCTGTGTTTTTGTGCAACACTGCTGACAAAGCTGATGTAAACTCATACCACATACATTGCCTGGTGATATTTTCACTGTCTGTGTGGATTTGAGGCGTTACTGCTGCCTTAACATGATCAAACCCCTGACCCTCAAAGATTTATGACCCCAATAAACTTACACCAGGGCAAGGTCTGAGGAAAAAGAGATAGATGATGGTTTTGGAGCAATAGGTAAAAAGTCAATGAAATGGAATGGATGGAAATCACCCAAGAGGTTTTGTTTAAGGGGAGGAACTCTGACTTGGTTCTTCGTTGGGGATTGGTCCAATGAGTGGAGAGTAAGAATCCAAGCCTACCCATAACCAAGACTGGAGAATTGGAGGAAAGTAGGACATGGCTCGGGTTTAAAGAAGACTACCTAGTCAATCTGGGGTTGGTCATGAAAGTGCCCTGTCAGCCTTAATTTTTTCTTCCATGAAGGGGATCATTTTTCAAGGTTAAGAGCTGTGGTTATTGGATATGTTTTTTTTCCCCTCAAATTAAATCTAAGATAAACAAATATGCCATATGGTCACCCATTACAAGTTGGATGGAATAATGTGGGGCATTAACCACATGGGGCAAATATCATTACCCGAGGGTGATTTGTTTTACTACACCTGGTAAGCACCTGCTATCCCGAGTTTTCAACTTGAAAATGAGGCATAACACACAACACAAAATCAGTTTGTAGTAATCCTAACTCTGCATGCTTTGCCATTTTTCTGTCCTTTTCCCCTGATAATTTGTGTCTGGTTTCACCTGCCGGAATATATCAGGGGAAAACTCAGACAGTGTGATAATTATCACACAGCTCTTGTTTGCGCTCCAATTTGAATTAAGCCCTTAGGCCGTAATGAGGACAATAGTCAGCTAACATAGGGCCCTCCAAAGGCACATTCTACAGTACCATGCACAGAGATACCTTGCAGTACACAATAAATAGACCCGATTTCATACTTTCAACACAGCTCTGATGCAGCTTACATTCAGAAATCACGTGCCATACACCAAAAACCACCACACACAAGCAGGCAACAGAAAACATATGACAGAGCATCTCACACACATCCATTCACCTCACAACGTCGCCACACAAGTAGTGCTAACTACTAAGAAGAAATCTGTATCTTAATAGGGGAATATATTATATATATAGACAGATTACAAACACTATGAGTACATTTTAAGCAGATCCTTCTCTAACATCCTAGCAGGTAACCAATCAAAGATATACATAAGCAACTGATAATGCCCTCAAGCTTCACCCCTCTGACACCAAAATCATACACCCACAGTTCACTAAATTAGTCACTGTCGCCTAATACAGAGATGGACACAACCTCACAGGTAGACTCAGACTTCAATTTCCCATGGAAACCATGGACTGCCAACACTACAAGACCATACTTATGGATGGCTCTTAATGTTTAACCAGGGAGACCCTCTGAAAGGGGGAGGCATGTGTGTGCCAACAGAATTTGCATCCATTTTCCGCCCCCCACAGTGAAGTGTCTCTCTTTTATATCTACAGCCTCGAGGTCAGAGCGAACAGTTCTTTTCCAGCTGATAATCCACCTCTGGTCTGACAATTCTTCTTCTAGTCCTCTTTCACCTTCCCCTTCAATGTGCCTCCCACTTCTTCTGTCCTTTACCTACTTACTGCTGCCTTTCTCCTCTCTCTCCAATACACTAAGAGGGAGAAAAAAGGTAATTCTGGTAACGTGAGAGGTGAAGGAGAGGCTGTCTCTTGCTGATATTATGGGAACTGGCTTCACCTCACTGTAAAACTGAGGACTGGCTTTACCTATGTAAGCAAAAGTGTTTCTATCCCAACCTTATTTACTAATAATAAATTCACCAGCACAGAAGCATGCGTGAATGAGTAGAGCCACCAGCAACAGAGCATTGTTGGACTGGCCTGGCACTGCAACATGGACAAGCTTCAAGGGACCAGTGTAAGGGATGGTTTATTTAGCACCATTGGCCCATAACAGGACAAAATAAAAAAATTAGGCACATACTGGCTCTTTCAAGCAGTCCTATCTGGCATTTCCAGAGTACCTGCTAGACTAGTCAAATATTGACTGACAGTCAACACAAATCCCATCTCCAGCTGTCTACTCTCTTTGTTTTCCGCGGTCTGATTTTTCCCAATAAACTTCATCTGGTCATGTAAGAGAATGCCCTTTTTTGTGTGTCCATCCTAATTTTTGTCTGAATTTTATTGCTGGTTTTTAGACTCTACACACTGGGGTACTGCTTGTCCAGTGGCCAGTGTATGTGCTCAGGTCCATCAAACATGTAGAAATTGGATAATACCTGATACTGTATTCAACTTTTTTTACCAGATCGAAGCTAATGGTGCGGAAATATGCCCATGGCATGAAAAGTCAAATGTCACCTGTGGAATGTAGCTCTTATTTTGCCATCCACTAGTGTGACAAAGGAAGACACAGCGTCTGGTCTAAGTCATAAAAGCTATTTTCACTGTGGCAGGCCTAGTTGCCTCATGTAGTCAACAGAGTACAGAACAAAATACTAATGCTGTATCCCAGGAATAGGACCACCTAGAAAAATAATGAAACCACTGTTTTAATAGGTTTTAAAATTCCAACTCAGTGGTGAATTCAGATGTTTAATAAATATGAAGAAAAGTCACTTTTAGAAAGTTGCCTTTTCCCTACCTGAAGTTCCTGGGGGTACATTTGCATTAAGTCTCCAACTTTTCTGAGCCTGTGCTTAGTCCTGGAAGAAGCATGAAAACGATGTGAAGGACATCTTAAGTGCAAACAATGGGAGGGCCTGAATGGGTAGAGATGACTACTCTGGATCCCACAGATTATGCAGGGTTAAGGTTGTGGGCATCCTGTGATACACAGTGTCAAATCCTGCTTGGCAGGTCTGGTGAGCCACTTGTAACGCTTAGGGCACCCTTGATAGGAAGAGAACAGGATGCTAAGACAATTCTTATGTGTCCCCTGTCTGTGTGCTGAAGGACCTTGCTTCTTACCTCCCAGGGGCCATATTATAGGTAGGGTGCACTTTCTCTGTTTGTGCCACGGTGCACCTTAAAACAGGTGTGCCAGGCGCAAACAAAGGAAGTGTGCCATGTTACATTTATTGTACTGCCTCCAAAGCAGCTGTGAACTCGCGCTATCCTGGGGACAGCGCATTTAAGTGAAGAATGGAGCGGCTGCTATAAAGCCCTTCCATGGTTCACTGTGCAGGTGGCAACCCGCCTGCAGTTTTAAGGGGGGTTAGAGATCCCATTGCAGGCGGGACAGCGAGTGACTGCACCGGCCTGCAAGATGATGTGGAACTCCCTACCAACATCCAGGGGCTGCCATTAGGGGGCACACCTAGAGTACATTCTTGAGGCTGCACTATAAGGCAGCAGCCTTATAGAACCTGACGTACACACAGGTTAACCTTGTTCTAAGTGTATGAGAGAAGCTTGCAGTTCCTTTAACTGTGCCATATCTGTTACCTATGTGTGGGGGCTTCAGCACTGCTGCTGCCTGCATTGTTCATGTATTGGTATGCATTGTCTGCTATTGTAACTGCATTTATGCAGCGCTTAGTACGACTGACGAGGCGTTGAATCACTTTACGCGGGTAGCATGCTCGTCTGGGGCGTAAGGTTAGTGATTAATCCAGGGGCAGTGTTTATTGTTGGCTATTGGTTGTTGTTGGTGTGCGTACGAGCTTGTGCACACGTGGCTGGGGGGTGGGGGAGTTATGTGGTTATAAATCGTGTGCTGTTGCTGTTGTATGTGGTGTGTGTGTGAGAGAGAGAAAGAAACAGACCCTGCTCATGTGGTACCTATTTGTGTTTTAAGATTAAGAAAAACTGTTCAGTGCAGAAAAGGCAAAAGGATTGGAACTATAAATGCATGTTATTAGTTGCTATCAAGGCTTTTGCAAGGGAATACCAGTAGACTGATTGTTCTGTATTACTCAGTGAAAGGTAAAACATTGTTAAAAATAAATTTGGACCACTTTGACAAGTATTAGTGAGAGAGTTAACGTGCGGATTTGCAGTCTTAAAATAATGACTAGAAAGAAACAATGCTGTGCCCTGTAGATGGCAGCATTGCAGAGAAAATGAAGCATCTGACTCATGTTTCGTGAACATGGTTCTTTATGATTTACCAGAATAAAGGAAGCCAACAAACACTTTACCTTTTGTTCATTTTTATTTTAGTAGCGGGCACTCTGCACCTCCTATTTGTTTTTAAAAAAGGCCAAATTAAAATACTTTAAAAAGTAAACGAGGAGGACCAGAAACCACCGAAATATATCTATTTAAGCAGTTGCCGTGTTCTACAACCTTAAAATGTTTTGGTGCGATTCCGAAGCTAGTGCTAAATGCAGATCGGAAATTTGACCCATGTGGAGGTTTCTGCGGACTAATGACTGGGTGTGCTAAAAGTTGCATTCCCGTGATCACCACTCCGCCTCCCCACCCCTGAACACCCTCTCAGTTTTGGAAGGTCAAAGCTGCAGACAATTATCAAACCAAAAAATGTGCCCTAAATTACTGAGGCACAGGTAATTCGATGTGATAGCCACCGATCTCATTGCTGCACGTTAGGATCTCTATCCGAGTTCAATTGCGGAATAGCGACATTTACAGAACCCGGTACATACCAAACCCCACGAGGAGAGTATTCAGCCAGGCCCAGTAAATACCTAAACATACTCCATTGCACCCTGCTGTGGCCTAAGTGATGAGGTGTAACATGAAAACGTGGGAGATGTGTAGAGAAAGGGTGCCCATGTCTAACAAAGAGTGAGCACAACCGAAGTGACTGAGACACTGAAGACCACTGCCCCTTCCACAGGCCTCAGTAATGTTTAATTCAGAGTCTCACAATTTCAGAATTGAAACATTTTGAATATAAATTATTTACAACAAGCTCATTGTTGTGACTCATTTATGTTAAACAGCTAACAGACCCTGACAAAGCCACTAATTCTGGCTGATTTTAGGTGCATGTATTTTCTGGCTGATTTTAGGTGCGTGTTTGTAATTTGTGTTATATAGCTGGATGAAGTACACAAAGCACGGAGAGGATCCAAAATAGCGGTTGGACGGCACATCATGGGAGTTGCATGAATTTAGGGGCATTAAGAGCCCCTTGTGCCACTTTAGCGCTGCCTTAGCGTAATTGTGGCACTAAGGTGGCCTTTTCCACGCATCATATTTACAAAGTGGCGCAATGCATGCTTGCACCACTTTGTAACCCCTTGTGCCATATTATGCTTGCACCAGGCATAATGTATGTAAATGGGTGTTCCCTCGTTAGCAGGCCTGAAAAAATGGCACAGTGAAATGTAAAAGATTTCACTGAGCCATTTTTTCTGTCATTTTTCATGCCTGCTCAGAGCAGACGTTAAAATGACACAACCATTCAAATCAATGGGCCTTCCTGCACTACAATAACGTCAACATTTTTAACACTAGTGTAGCAAAATGCTACAATAGCATGAAAAATGTTGATGTTATTGTGATAACTAACGCCATGGTGCACCGTATCTTAATTATGGTGCACACATGGTGGTGTTAGGGGGGGCGCAAGAAAGGTGGCGCTGCATGTTTAGTGCCACTTTTCTTAAATTCGGCCCTTAGTTCAAACACTTAGGCCACGCCTTTTAAAAAAAAAAAGTACACTGGTAGTCAAATGTTTACAAGGGTTAGCCCAGTGTACCTTGCCAATAGGCTCAACTCACAGTGCCCTGCCAGGTCTCCCTTTCTTTCCTCTAATACATATTACAAACAGAAATATATACCGTTTAGTCCATTTAGTGCATGATATGAAAATAACATTCCAAAAATCTCTCCTTTGACTTTAGTTTATTTGATTCCTGACTGTTCTGCAGAGGAGTCACTAAACCCTTGAAAACAGATTGCATGAAAATAATAATAGGAGACTCTAATATCAATCATTCAGTTGCTATAGTTGGAATGGGATTAAGAGAAGAATAGTAAAGACCAATGAGGGAATATCACTAACACTTCACTGACAAAGTTAACAACTCTCCATAGATAGCATCGCCTTCACTGGTTAAAATAAAATACATAAAATCAAATCCTAACAAAGGCAGAGGAAAGACTACCAATGGAAATGTATGGAACACACACGCTTTTCGTACCACATGCCTTACACTTGGTGTTACGCCTCTTCTGCCCTTTCTCTTGATTCTGCAAGTACAACAAGGTGATGGATGCAAGGCTTGAATTAAATCAGCCACTTGCTACCAATTGGGCTTCATCCCAGTCCATTGTTTTACCCCTCCATTCCAACCTAGGCAAGGCCCACCTTATGCCAATTAGTACAAACCCTACTCCTTATGGGAAAATTTCACCCCGAACTTCAGTGCAATTTCCTAGGTGTCACGGGTCTGCCCAGACAGGAGTCTCCATACCCACTGTGCCACTGGAAGCAAGCTACACTGGACTGAAGGGCCCCAAGCAGAGCAAAACCAGCTCTCAGTTGATTGGGTTCTGATTCAGGGAGGCCCTGGCCTAGCAGTATGGTCTGGACTGTTCCTACTGGACCAGGGTCAAGACTTATTTACATATGGATGGCTCCCAACTGAGGTGGTATGGTGTGCAAAATAACAATGGACTGGGATGCAGTCCGAGTAATTATCGGCGGCTGAGATAAATGCAAACATTCCACCCATCACTTTTTTTGTTAACATTCTGCTGATTCAGCATCAAAGTACAAAGAGTGCTAGAAAATAAAATATTTGCCTCCATGTCTTTCCTTTCTTTTTCTCTGTTTTCTTATTCTTGC
This sequence comes from Pleurodeles waltl, assembly GCF_031143425.1. Classification (NCBI taxonomy): domain Eukaryota; kingdom Metazoa; phylum Chordata; class Amphibia; order Caudata; family Salamandridae; genus Pleurodeles; species Pleurodeles waltl. The sequence continues at coordinate 180,044,732 of NC_090437.1, forward strand.
CTCCCTTTTTGCCCTCTCTCTTTCTGTTCTTTGGAAAGAAAAACAAACCTATTCATTTTAAATCTTTTCTTCACTAATTTCTTTGTGGTTGTTTTTTCATTCGCTATATTGTGCGCTTGTGTACAAGGGGATGGATCTGCATCCACCTCCATGAACTGAGACCATCTTTCTCTGAATGTAGAGCATTACCTATAAACAAAGACTGGCTAGGGGAGTGCATCACTGTTTTCCTAATGCTTTTGATTTATTCAGAGTAAGCAACAGGATTAGTTCTCACTTAGAAAAACATAAAGCAGGAAGGATAAAGATACAAGATTGACACCTTACATCAACAGACAGAAATGTGGTTAGTCGTTAAGATGTGCATTGAGGGATTATAAATATAGGACATTTGCAGTGCAACATCATGGAGTACCTCATCTAATACATCCCACCAACACGTGTTTCGTCATGCGAACAATACTCGGTTTGACTTATTCAAGGCTGAGGGTTTCCATAACCAATTATTGGCTTAATTCGCACCACCTCCTCATGTATCCTACCTATTCAAATACATAAGCAATTTGGTAGGAATGGCCTCGCAAATACAATAAATGAGTATGAAAAGGTATAGCATAGCATAGTATGAAAGAGGGACAAAGTAATAGACTGTAACTTAGGATGAGCCAATTGTACATGATCCATTCCTTTGTCAGTACTTACATTGGGCAAGGCTCAGTTCCCCACCACTTCTATAGTAGGGAGATACTTCAATTTAGTATTGGCATTATTTGATCAGTCGGGAAAAAGTTGTTAGGATACATTTTGTCCTGTTGTTTGTATTGAAATTTGCATTGTTGCGTAGCCACGAGGAAAAAGCAACATTGATTATCTCAGAACTGTGAATCTTTACCTACATTCTTAAACATGTTTTCTAAAGCAGGCCCCTTCATTTTTTCTGTATAAGTCTGAAATCCGTCTTTTTTAGGTCAATACCTTCACCAGCCTCCACGCCAACACCACACCCACCAAGGCAGGACAAAACCATCTCAGATGTATCCTCCTCAACACCCGCTCAGTCCACAAGCATGCAGTAGAGCTATGGAATGTACTCGACTCATTCTCCCAGACGTCGCCTTCCTGACTGAGACTTGGATGAACCCCTCCTCAGCGCCTGACATCGCCATAGCTATCCCAGACGGCTACAAGATCACCCACAGGGACCGCTGCAACAAACCAGGAGGAGGCATCACCATCATCCACAGGAACACCCTCAGGATCACGACCAATACCGAAGACACCCTCAGCACCATCAAACTCCTGTACTTCCAAATCCACGCTGACTCAAACACCACCCTTCGACGGACCCTCGTCTACAGGCCCCCCCGGCCCACGACAGCAGTTCAGCGACTGCATTACCGACATCATCAGCATGCATGCTTTTGCATCCTCTGACTACATACTCCTCAGGACTTAAACTTCCACCTCAAGAACACCAACGACAACAATGCTGCCACCCTCCTCGACAACCTCTCCAACCTCGGCCTCAAACAGCTTGTCACAACACCAACCCACTCCGCATGTCACACACTCGACCCTATTTTCTCCACCCGTAATCACGTCTCTTTCAGCCACACCAAGGAACTCCACTGGACAGAACACCACTGCATCCACTTCTCCTTCAAGAAACCCACAACACACCACCACCCACAACGGATCCCCCACCGCAGTTGGAACAAGGTCACCGAAGACCAACTTATCGCAACCCTCTCCCAGAACCCACCCATCGACACCACCGACACTGATGCAGCTGCCCGCAACTTCAGGTAATGGATCAACACCTGTGCCAATAATCTCGCCCCAATCAAGAATCCCTCCAATAGACACACCGACAGAAAGGCCTTCTGGTTTACCGCCAACGTCCACGAATCTAAGCAAAGCTGCTGAAGACTCGAAAGAAAGTGACGCCAAGATCAGACTCTGGACAACCACATATCCTTCAAAAACGCCATCCGCAGACACCACCAACTCATCTAAGCTGCCAAAAGAACTGCCTTCAAAGACCGAATCCACAACAATGCACACAGCCACAAGGAGCTCTTCAACGTTGTGCAGGAACTCTCCAACCCCAGCTCTAACGTCAGCGACATCCCGCCATCCCAAGCCCTCTGCGACTCCCTAGCTTCCTACTTCCACCGCAAGATTGCAGACATCCACGACAGCTTCAGCACCCAGACCCCCCGGCAACCACCAACAACACAGATTCTCCTCCGACCAATCTACTGCTCTCCTGGACCCCCGTCAATGACAACAACACCATCGAAATCATGAACACCATCCACTCCAGCTCTCCATCTGACCCCTGCCCTCACCACATCCTCAACAAAGCAAGCTCCGTCATCGCACTTCAACTACGGAAGATCATCAACAGCTCCTTCGAGTCCGCCACCTTCCCGTAGAGCTGGAAACATGCCGAGATCAGCGCCCTCCTCAAAAAACCCAAGGTGGACCCAAAGGACTTCAAGAACTTCCGGCCTATCTCCCTGCTCCCCTTCCCGACAAAAGTCATTGTGAAGGGCGTTAACAAACAACTAACCCGCTTACTACAGGAGAACTGCACCCTGGATCCTTCCCAATCCAGATTCCGCAGCAACCACAGCACCGAAACTGCCCTCATCGTCGCCACTGACGACATCAGAACCATACTGGACCGTGGCGAAACCGCGGCCCTCATCCTCCTGGACCTCTCGGCCGCGTTCAACACCATCTGCTACCACACCCTACGCTCACGCCACAGCAATGCTGGAATCAGCGACAGAGCCCTGGACTGGGTCCACTCCTTTCTCACCCAGAGAGTCCGCCTCCCCCTATTCTGCTCGGAAGCCACAAAATCATCTGCGGTGTACACAGGGGTTCGTCCCTCAGCCTGACCCTCTTCAACATCTACATGGCCCCACTTGATGACATTGCCCGATCCCACAACCTCAACGTCATCTCATCTGCCAACGACACCCAGCTGATCCTCTCCCTCACCAAACACTCCACCAAGACCTACCTCCACAAAGGAATGAAGGCCATCGCTGAATGGATGAAGAGCAGCTGCCCCAAACTCAATTCGGACAAGATGGAAGTCCTTATGTTCAGCTCCACCCCCTCCACATGGGTTGACTCATGGTGGCCTGCAACTCTCGGAACCGCTCCAACTCTCACCGACCACGCACGCAACCTAGGATTCATCTTGGACCCCTCAATGTCCATGACCCAGCATGTTAATGCCATCTTCTTGTCCTGCTTCAACACCCTCTGCATGCACTGAAAGATCTACAAATGGATACCCACCGAAACCAGAAGAACAGTCACCCAAGCCCTTGTAAGCAGAAAACTGGACTACAGCAATGCCCTCTACGCAGGTACCACAGCCAAACTTCAGAAGAGGCTGCAACGCATCCAGAACGCCTCTGCATGCCTCATCCTGGACATCCCCTGCCACTGCCACATCACAGACCACCTGAAAAACCTGCACTGGCTCCCAGTCAACAAGAGAATCACCTTCAAACTCCTCACCCACGCTAACAAAGCACTGCACAAAACCGGACCAGACTACCTCAACAGACGACTCTCCTTCTATACTCCGACCCAGCATCTCTGCTCCGCTGACCTCACCCTCGCAACCGTCCCACGTATCCGCAGAACTACAACCAGCAGTAGATCATTTTCACACCTCACCGCCAAAACGTGGAACACTCTTCCCACCCACCTGCGCCAGACCAAAGACCTACTTACCTTCAGGAAACTTCTCAAGTCCTGGCTGCTCGAGCAGCAGCAGCACCTCCCCCTACTTTCTCCCTTCCCCTCCTCTACGCCTTGAGACCCTCATAGGTGAGTAGTGCGCTTTACAGATCCCTGATTGATTGATTGATTGAAGCGCTCAAGCGCTTTGAACTGTTGTAAGTATTGTGGGCTTGTAACCACGCCCACTGAATGCATATCACTTTCACTCGTTTGTGGGATTGCCTTTCAAAAATCCTTTGTTATCATTGATAAATTGTTTACATTTGTCCCTCCTTGGGGTGGTTTTGTTACCGCCTTGGCCATTGACTCTGTTACATGGATAATTGCACGTTTGCTGATATGTTTGACTGTGACCAAACTTCTTTTTCCTTTTGTGTCTCTCCTTCGCACTCATGCTCATGGCTTCCATGGCGCTTTGAATCGGCTCACTTATGTCAACTGTTTTACTTTTCATTTTCAATTTATATGGCAAGAAAAGTCCAGTTAGGAATCTACAACACTAATAGCTCTAACTCAAGCAAATGTGAGGCTCATTGCATTGCAAATGCTTGTTTTAAATTAGGCTTACATCTCTAGCTCTGTTCAGTCAGAATGGGCTGAAATAAGAGAGTTTAGTTTGCATGGTAATAATATTCCTGGGGGAGTAAAGATATACCATAGATATTCAGCAATCTAATTTGCACCACTTAGGAGGAGGCATGAACTTGGATATCCTACAATTACATAATAATTAATTTAAGTCTATTTGCAAAAAACAAGCAATGCTACACTAGTGTCCGGGTCTGAATTCCTTCTGCTGACTAATAGCTCTACCAGATCTGATTTTTATAACACTATAGTGAAAGAAAAACTAAACAATCTTTCTAGAAGAGTGGAGAAGTTGGGTTAATGTGGCTGGTAACCCAATTGATCCAGGCTTTCTTAAAGAATCACAGCAAATTGTGCAAAACTCTTCATATTAGTACACAAACCACTTTTAAGTTCTGTGTGACTCCTACCAAGATAGCTAAGTGGACACCTGATGATTACACTCTATGAGGTAAACATTGCTAAGTAGGACAAGGTTTTCATGCAAGAATTTAGAGCGACTCAAGCAGGAGGTAAGTTCTTTATTTCATGTTAGGCACTTAGGTTACAGCAACAGCAGGTAGGTCCTGTCAAGGCTCCATCTTCCCTCCAACTGTAACTATCTTCAAGCTTCCACTCCAGACCACACATCATTCACTCCCAGTCTTTCAGATATCAGCTCAGATTTACAGTGAATGGGGGCACACTGGAAAAAAGCTTCTTCAAAATGGGATTCCTCTTCTTTTGGGAGTAGTGGAGGGAATTTGGTGGGGTGCAAGGACTCGTTTATAATGTTTCACATGGGCAGTTTGAAAAAAAGATCTAGATAGTTCAAATCGCATTGCTTATTCTTAGTAATGAATTGACAGATGATAAATAACATCCAATCTTCTGGCAAACTGATTATCAATTGACTAACCTGTAGTTGGCTTTACCCCTTCTTTACCATAGTTTTGTTGATACATTAAATCTTTAATATTCTGGAGAACTGGAGAAGATTTCTAATTTTTTAATCACTAGAATATGTTTTGCACTTAACACACAATGAAGGTTTATTGTGAAATGTGAATTTAACTCATTGTACCATTAAATTGATCAATAAAGTTATCAATTGTGAATTCAGCTTTGGTTATGCTATAGAATAGTCAAAAGCATCTGTAACTGAAAGACACTACACCACATCTAAGCCATGTACTGCTTACTTATTTATGTTATTTATATACATGGTTGTGTCTTGCATGGACTGGTCCTCAGGACGTCAGAGCACTGTACAGAGGCAGCATTTGCACTACAAAGTAGAGGTGTGTAAAAACATACACAGATGCAGTACACATGATTTCGTAAGCAGTGACAAAACCAAAGCCCTCATTACGAGTCTGGTGGTCTTGAGACTGCTAGACTCGCCGTGGCGGTCTCACTGGAAGTCAAACCTCCATAACACCGCCTGGCCCGCCAGTGCGGTTGCACTGCCGCGGCCGGCTGTGACCTCCTCCAAAACGGCGGCAGGCCACAGGATGCCGTCCGGATTGCGAGTTTGTAAACCGCCAGGCGGTCACGCACCCGGCAACAGGAATCTCCATTCCTGTTGCCAGCAGACACATACACACATGTCTGCACACATGCACACATCCCCGCACCCATCAACACACTCACGAACCCCCTTCATGCATGCATGCATGAACATGCACACACATGCAGCACACGCATACATCCACTCAGACACCCTCACTCGCATGCATCCACTCAGACACCCCCACTCACTTGCATGCATCGACTCAGATACCCCCACTCATTCGCATGCATCCACTCAGATGCCCCCATACACGCACACACCCAGTCACATTCATTCACATAAACGCATGCATTCACCACCCCCCTCCGCAGACACGCACACACGCACCCAAACACAGATTCCCTCCCTCCTCCCCTTTCAGACACCCACTTACCTTCTGAGACGAGAAGGACGTCCAAGGGGATGGGTCCTGGTGGTCTTCTCTCACCGCCACCACCACACCAGCAGGACACCGCTGAGCCGTATTACAGCTCATAATACGGCAGGTGGAGTCATGCTAGTGTGGCGGTGCCGGGGAGGGAACAGCCTCTGCACCGCCGACCGCCTGTACGAATGATGGCTACTTTCCACCTAAAAAATGGCAGTGAGCAGACACCCCTCGTAATATGGAGGTCTGCTGATCGCCAGCATTGGCGATCGTCTGGCGGGTTTGGCTTTGGCAGTCAATGAAATTGACCTCCTAAGTCATATTGAGCGCCCAAGTTTCCTATTTGAAAGTATTGAGAGTAGCTGCTTTCCTTATGCAGAGGAGGATGGAGCTCCATAGTCTCAGTGACATACACTCATGAAAGGAATATTCATTCATAGTTCTGTAAAGCGGAAGGGAATTGTGTCAGAGAACAGCATACTATCTGGTGGTGAACTAGGCATTGTAATAATGAAATTATGAAATGCATGATAACGCTGTAAAGTAAAATCATGCATTACACCCAGGCAATATTGATGCTATGTAAATCTATCACATTTTCTACATTTGCATGCTGACAAGTTATTAAGATACAAAGATAACTGAAAAGAGAAAGTAGGAAATCACGTTCAAAGACTTTTAAGAGACTTACTCAAGTCATAGTGGGGGCGTCTTGGAAATATCTTTTATGGTCGAATCTCAAAAACATTTAAGCCAAGATTAATTAATGCTAAATCGAATTGAAAATTCTAAGGGTTGAAGGTGAAGTGAAATATGCTGAAATCATTTCTTGAAATAGGCAGGTATTATCAAGTGTTGAGTATATGCATTGATTTAATTTGAAAGTATAGTACCATCACTTCTTGGCAGGATCGTAATACTTTTAATGGGACAATACTACCACTTCTCAGTGGGGTGCAGTACATTTACGGGAAGAATACCAGCACTTCTTAGCAGGGGTAAAAAAAAAATCACATTCATCTTTCAAATTCTCAAAAATGCTTTGGAACGTGATTTCTCTGTGGATGGCCTAAGTTGTTGTATGTTAAACACTGCAAAGAAAGAAATGAGAAACCTTCCATACTTACAGTCCCTAAATCCACCATGCTCACATTTCATTATTCATACATTACCTTATCCATTCCTGTTGCTTCAAAACCGTAGCCTACACCAACAGATCAATGTCTATTGTGTCTCTCATTCACCCAGATCTGCCCAAATCTCATCATTGATTTAATCAAAATATTTATCAACTTACTGATCATTAGAAAGCTTGACTACTACTGCGCTCTTTGAACGACGTGTTACCCTCCACCACCTACAAACCTTTCATTGTGGATCACTCCAGCCACATTTCCACTTACCCCTTTTGTTGGCTCTGAGTGCAAAACCACATACTCTTCAAATTCTTACCTATTTTCCAAACTATTCATGGACCCACCCGGCTCCCAATAAGAGCAAATCATATTACTCTGTATCCTTCAGCATCTCCAAACATCCTTCACACCCTGTTTCTTTTATATCCCTAACCTTAATTGGTGGGTTTCTTGTAGGATTGGGTGGGATAGGGCCATATCAATTAACCTCAGAGCAATGGCATTGGTCCAGCAGAGTTTAAAATGGGAGCTGCTGTAGTGGTTATGTGGCCACAATATTTTTAGGGTAAGTTTTTATTCAACAAAGTTGAAGTGGGGTTAGTGTTTATAGGTTATGTTATATTATGTTATGTAGATTTATAGAGTGCACTACCACCCGGGCGAGTAACCTGGAGGTGAGAAGGTGAGAGTCGAGGTACACCTACGGCCAAGTTGGACTGCTCAGAAAGCCAAGTCTTCACCTTCTTGTAGAATTGTAGAAATGAGGATTAAGCGCTTATGTGTAGCGCAGATTGTTCCATGCTTTGTTTGCAATGCGGGAGAAGGCTTGAGTGCCGGATCTGGTTTTCCATATGCCTGGGACTTGTCCAAGTCCAGAGGAGCAGAGGTCTCTGAAAGCAGATGCAATTTTTTATCTTATTTGTCTCAAAGTATTCTAAAAAGCACAAAGTCAGCAAGTTGGCTTTGTGGGTTAAGGACTCGCTGCTGACATCTATGTGTGACCCTTCAATCATGAAATCAATTGGTGGTAAGGCCTACTCAAATTTCAGATGTTGATAAATTAAGTATCACTAAACTGGATACCAGTAACAGTTGTTATTTACAACAATTAGAAATGTCAAGGCCTGTGACATGAAGCACTTTATAAAAAGATACTGAGCCTGATTTACAGAATATATCTACTCCTACACCTGGGTGTAACTCTCCACCATTTAATATTCACCGTTTCCGAGTGGAAATTTACCACTATGTGATATCTTACATGTTTCCTCCCCTTTAAATGAGAGAATGGAGCCACCTACGACACAATGTGAAGGTGTAAAGTTAGTATTAGTAACTTGTCACCTGTTGGTATTGATCCCTTAAACCTGGGTCAAGTTCTCTGTATGAGTAAGTAAGGGGTAAATTGCTAAAGTTTATTATTTTAAAATAAAATGTATTTACAAATACTTTAATATAAAATAAAAGTAAAATCTATCAAAATAAGTAATATTAGCCTCAAACTAATGAAATACAAATGTACACTACATTATCTCCTCAAATTAAATGTGTATTTCATTTCAAACATTTAATTTTTTTAATATATAGTGAAATTGGTTAAAACATTATGGGCCTTCATTACAAGTTTGGAGGAGGGGATTAATCTGTCACAAATGTGACGGATATACTGCCCGCAGTAATGCGAGTTCCATTATATCCTATGGAACTTGTAATACGGCAGGCGGGATATCCGTCATGTTTGTGACGGAGTAATCCCCTCTGCCAAACTGGTAATGAGGCCTGTGTCTTTAGTTCATTTGAATCTATTTCATTTTTCAAAATAAGTTACAATGTTTTATCAATTTTTGTAATTAAGTGTATTTTAATTTTTATTTTTGTAATAATAAAATGTATCAATAATTATACTAAAGACCTGATTTAGGGTTTGGCAGTTGGTACTGAGTCTTTCAGGATGGTGAAAGACATTCCTTCTGCCGCTCTCATGGAGGACTGTCTGTGAAATTTAAAGATGACCGTCAGCTCAGCGATCATCTCTGCACCTTGAAGGAAACCACCATCTCAGCGGTTCCTTTCAAAGTACGAAACGTTCGGTAGATGCCAGCTGTCGGTATGCAACCCATCCATCAAACTTTTAAAAAAAATTGTTTTTAAGAAACAAACTTCCAAAGCCAAACAATAAATCAGGGCTGTTTACCTGAATAAACACTTGGAGCAGTACTGCCTTGAGTGAGTGAATGCCGTACTTTGAGATTATGTGAATTGAGAGAAGTAGTACAAGTTATATGGGAGACCCACTGCACCACGAAAAGGCCGAAAAAGTTATTTAATTTTTGGATTTTATTTTTGGACCCAGGCTAGGTCCCTCTGTGACCCGCATAAATCTAGTGGGTGAGAGTGCCCCTACCCTGGCTAACCAACTACCTAATTCATTTGTTTATTTTACATTTTCAGGACATGGAGACAGAGTCCTGTGTCCAGTGATGGCGACTGCAACATTATCTTACATGGTGAGGCCAGCCAGTCAAATTGCTTTTCTCCCGAGGGACCATGAATCCCACATGGGTTAGCCAGATGACACGAAAAAGAGCACTTGCGGCCAATCAGATCTTTGAATTTACGCTCCCACAGGACTCCCACAGGATCAACTGTCAATATATTTATACATTCTGAACCTTAGTTTCTCAGTACACCAAATCACAAAACGACCACTTTCTGGGTAAAGATCTAACTTTCTGCCAAATTTGGTACATTTGTGTTCAGCCGTTTTCTCTGTATCTTTGTCAAATTTTTCCTATAGAAAATGCATGGTGAAAAATGTGTTTTGAAGCCCCACTTTTTCCTCAGCCCTTACTTGACAGATCACCTCAAAACTCTCCCGGGAGGAGCTGAGGTGGATGACTCATTTTTTGGAAAGTTTCATGAGGGTTTGACAAATGGTGCCAAAGTTATTAGCAAAAGGAGTGTGGCCACGCAAGTTGTCCAGCAGGAAAAGCTCCTAAGAGGCTCCTACAACCCCAGTAATATCCTGAAGAACCCTCTCTGAATCTGTGCTGCTAGCCCCAGAAACTGAGGGTGCAACACCTTAACAGCACCCTTATACCGCTGACATCCCGAAATTTGAGGCAATGAATCGGCCTGCAGCACATTGGAGGGAGGCGGCCTACATTGTGTCCAGAAGCCTTTGGGATGTGCGGCTAGCTGTTAGAGAAGCTACAACCTACCGGGCCAGAAGAATCGCCTTGGCCTTTTATGGCACTAGACTGATTTGGGGTGCAGCACCGCCACTGAAGTAGGAGGCCGACGGGCTCTTCTTCCATCGGTGTCTTTATCGGCTCCCTCGATATACCGATTCTGCGTGGCCTCGATGACGTTATGACACACTCTGGCTGGACAAGCTGGAGGAGTGCTGCCCCATGGGACTGAAGCTGCAGACCCCTTGTGGGATATGGCCCCTTTGGCCCCGCTAGTCAGCAATACTGTGCGGTCTGAGGATGGGAGGCTGAGACTGTGGAGGCCAGGTACCTCCCTGCTTCTGAGCTCCCAATATGACTATTGCTATGTATGGGGCGGTGATACCTCTCGGAATCAACACAATTCTGTCTCTTCTTTCTGTGGCCCCTAGGTTTCTTGAGCATTAAGTTCTGAACTGTCCTTGACAGTAGGAGGGTTATTGTTATTGACTGGTCGGGTTGGCCCTGATGGGCAGGTCCCCTGTTTGGTTGACTACTGAGGCTCCAGGCCCCCCCTGCAGGGAAGGAGACGTCTGTTTTTTGAAGGCCAGTGTTTTCATGGAGCTGAGATGCCCTAGGAGGAGCATTGCTGGCAGCACAGCACCGTACCTGGCTGGAGACCCGGTGGTTTGGGCATGAGCTGCTTTTGTGCAGATCATCATCTTGGTTCATTTAATAAGATGTACCCACCAGAGTATGGACATATGTGTTGTCAAACTATTTGACATTTGAGTGGTAATTCATCTCTTGCACTGTATGTTTAGTCTTTTTTTGTGTTGTGAAAAATCAATAAAATACAGTTTTCAAAAAAGTTATTAGCAAAACAAAAAGCACCTCTTTTGGTAACTCTGACTTAAGCATAATTACACAGTGGTGACTGCCACTCTTTAATATATAAATTGAAATATACACATAAGTATGAATTACAGAGTGACGGTAGCTAGCTGTAGTTACAGTTAGGATACCTAGGTATAGGAATTCCTCAGAATTTTGGTCACTAATAACTTTGCACCCGTTTGACAGATCTCCACAAAACTCTGCAGACACATTATTCATTCTACATTGGTAGATGATGCAATGTTTTGTGGTGCTTGATCATGAAGGTGCAAAGATAAAACGGGGGTCAAAAACACAAGTTTTTCCATCAACGCATTTTTCATAGACTATTCTATCTCATGCAGCACAAAAACAGCTGAATGTATTTACATGACATTTGGCAAGATTAGAAATGATGGTGCACAGATGAGCTTTTTGAGTACTATAAGTAAGTAGGGTAAGTATTTTTAAATTATAATGCATTTTAACTTAATGATATCTGTAGCTGTGGTATTTTCATGAAACCTTGCAGTTTTTCATGGAGGTATCACTGTACATAGCGATGACTTCTTTGTGTGATTGGCTAATGACTAACTTTAAAAAAGACTAGTTATGTTTAGGTACATTTTGTCTGTGTTCTGCATTTCACTCTTAGATGTAAGTAGGTATTAGGTTCAACATTTTTACCTACCTATTACTACTGGTATTTATAAGTTAAACAATGTATGAAGTACCACAGTACTACCTTGGGAGTACCACAGTACCAAAAATAAAGAAAATAAATAATAAATAGGTTAAAAAAATCAAAAATACACAAATACGAAGGCTACGCAAATACTCCTGAGCTCATGCATAGATCTGGTCAAATACCATCCAAGCCAACCTGGAATGAGTAAAGCAACCCCTGATATGTGTTTCGCTCTCATTAGAGCTCTTCAGAGGAGTATAGCTTTGTCCAGACACAAGGGAGCACCCAGTATAAGTCAAACCAAAACCCTTTCAGGGATAGAGCGACGCATAAATTATGCAAAAAACAAAGGAGAACTCTGGGACAAAAGCCATTTACCACACCAGGCACAGTATTACAGCTTTGGACTGGTCAAATACCATCCAAGCCAACCTGGAATGAGAGCGAAACACGTGTCAGGGGTTGCTTTACTCATTCCAGGTTGGCTTGGATGGTATTTGACCAGTCCAAAGCTGTAATACTGTGCCTGGAGTGGTAAATGGCTTTTGTCATTTTACAGCTCGGCAAGGATGACATTATGTCAATCCTATGCTTAAAGATTTTGCTGTACAAATGGCAAAAGACTTTGTCACTATCTAGCTCGGCGAGGATAGCACTGTGCTAATCCTATGCTTAAAGACTTTGCTAGATAAGCAGACATTTGAGGTGAGCAAATCTAGAGTGTCGCTGGTGTTGCAGGGTGCTCCTTACTAGAGCAGCTCTCCACCTAAAATTGGGAACTTCCCAGAGTTCTCCTTTGTTTTTTGCATAATTTATGCGTCGCTCTATCCCTGAAAGGGTTTTGGTTTGATATATATATATATATATATATATATATATATATATATATATATATATATATATATATATATATATATATATATTTTTTTTATATATATACACACACACACACATGCACACCCACCCACACACACACACACACTACAGGACCCTAACAACTACAGACCGATTACAAATGGTCCTTTCCTGGGAAAACTGATAGAAAGAGCAGCTTTTGCACATATGTCACAATTCATTGAAAATAGCTCCATACTTTCAGACTACCAAACTGGATTTTGCCCAAAAAGAGGCACTGAATCTGCCCTCATTGCCATCTGGGATGATCTTAAAAACACAACAGACCACAATGGAGTTGCTACACTACTTCTCCTCGACCTCTCAGCTGCCTTTAACACAGTTGACCATGACTCTCTAATACAAAGACTCCGCAAAGCCGGCATAGAGGGGACTTCTCTCAACTGGATCACATCCTACCTTTAAAACAGAACTATTTGTTTCTCCTCCAAATCATACTTCACAAAAGCAGGTGTCCCTCAAGGCTCAATCATCTCACCCATGCTTTTCATCATCTACATGATGTCATTACCAACAATGATCAATAAATTTCAACTCACATGCCGCAACTATGCAGATGATACACAAATACTCCTTAAACTGGAATGCCCCAAAGACATTGCAAACTCACAAATCTTCAGTTGCCTCAGAACCGTGGACTAGTGGATGACATGGAGCCATCTCAAACTAAATGCTTCCAAAATGGAAATATTCACACATGGTGACTGGAAAAATTATGACCCACTCTGCTCCTAACTTGACGATCTGGGGCTACCTCCTAAACTATCTAAGGAAGTAAGAAACTTTGGAATTAACATGGACTCCAAGTTAACAATGAATGCTCAAGTGGAGAAATTATCAAGCTTCAGCACCATGAAAACTCTGCGACACATCTTTGCCCACCGCAGATTACCACACAAGGTGCAGTCTGATATCTCTCTTGTACTATATAAACCGGGTTACACCAATGGCCTCTACCATAGATCATCTCTATCTACAATGAAAAAACTACAATGTATTCAGACTTCAGCTCTATGGGGGTTATTCCAACTTTGGAGGAGGTGGTAATCCGTCCCAAATGTGACGGATTTACCACCAGCCGTATTACGAGTTCCATAGGATATAATGGACTCGTAATACGGCTGGTGGTATATCCGTCACTTTACCGTCACTTTTGGGACGGATTACCACTTCCTCCAAAGTTGGAATAACCCCCTATGTATCTTAAAATATATACATACTCTTTAGGCCTGTTTAACAAACTTATATTTTACTTCAGTTAAATGTAGATATGTATGTATGTGTAGGTGTATGTATGTGTATATATATGATGTTATGTGTATGTTCCTATGTATACATATCTTGACATGTTCATAGGTCATTGCATAGTTTCTATATAAGATGATTGATTAGATGATCATGAGTCTTTGTTTTTATTTGATCTATCACAATAGGTAAATATTATCTTAACTATGTATCTACAAGCATTTCAGTATTGAAATATTGAGGAAAGATAAAATACTGTTATAAAAGTACATAAATAAATTAACTTTAAATACTGTAACTCTAGAAAGCCTGTGTTTATATGACACAACTTGAAATCTCAATATATTATATTCCTTACATATTTATTCCCTTGATTATGTAATCACACATCTATATATTTACTACTCTAATCTTACTGTACAAGAGAAAAAAAATGTACTCTCTCGAAAGCTTTAATCTGCCTGAACATCACCATATAACGCTGTCAAATTATCCACTATCTCCACTCTCTGACTCATCCAAAACCCATTCTACTACTATGTTTTCTAAAACAGCCCTTCTCAGACTTTTCCCTCCTCTACCCCTCCTTGCTCACACCAAACCTCAGTTTACAACTATGATCTCCCAAACAACCCTGCTAAATTCTCCCTCATTTATCTCTCCTCTAACTCATCCCAAACCCCAATAAACTACTAAGATCTCCCTAATCCCTTTCTAAAGACTATTCCATCATCCACCTATCCTTTACTCATCCCAAACCTCATCTTACTACTATGATCCCAATTAACACTTCTGGATTCTTCTGTCTTCCATTCCTCCATTATTCTATTCAAATCAACTAACAGACTCACATGTCCTCTGCTCAAATTAATGCATACCTCCCAATATTAATACTAATGCTGTACTCATATTTCCCTATGCTGAGGCACCACTAATTCTTTTGGATTCTGGAGTAGCATGCTACTCACCAAAAAGTGATTCAATGCCTTGTTAGGGGTAGTAAGCACTATATAAATACAATTATGAATTACAATACATATCAGACTTGCAAACTCTACGCTGTGGGGTAAAGACGTATTGTAAAGCCCTGAATGGTAATACAATGCACTGTCAAAATCAATGCGCTGAAATACCTGCGGGGGTAATTGAATGAGGGGTAAGGCCAGGGCTGTTGTGACTAATATATCTCGATATTCCATCTCGAGTATCAGTGAGAGTAATACACTTCTGAGTATGGACATTTTATAAGCACACAAAAATAAGAAAAAAGGCTCTTGCTCTTAGGCATAGCTTCTATGGGGGTCATTCTGACCCCGGCGGTCTTAGACCGCCGGGGCCAGGGTCGGCGGGAGCACCGCCGACAGGCCGGCGGTGCCCCGCAGTGCATTCTGACCGCGGCGGTAAAGCCGCGGTCAGACCGGCAACACTGGCGGTCTCCCGCCAGTGTACCGCCGCCCTTTCGAATCCCCCAAGGCGGCGCAGCTAGCTGCGCCGCCGAGGGGATTCCGACCCCCTCTACTGCCATCCAGTTCCCGGCGGTCCGCCCGCCGGGAACCGGATGGCGGTAGGGGGGGTCGCGGGGCCCCTGGGGGCACCTGCAGTGCCCATGCCACTGGCATGGGCACTGCAGGGGCCCCCGTAAGAGGGCCCCTACGAGTATTTCACTGTCTGCTTGGCAGACAGTGAAATACGCGACGGGTGCAACAGCACCCGTCGCACCTTCCCACTCCGCCGGCTCGATTACGAGCCGGCTTCATCGTGGGAAGGACGGTTTCCCCTGGGCTGGCGGGCGGCCTTTTGGAGGCCGCCCGCCAGCCCAGGGGAAACCACAAAATACCCACCGCGGTCTTCCGACCGCGGTACGGTATTTTGGCGGCTCCCGCCGGGCGCGCAGTGACCGCGCCCGGCGGGAGTCAGAATGACCCCCTATGTCTTTAAAACTGATACCTTTGAAGTTGAGGTTCATGTTTAATATTAAGTTTAGTTTCTGCTCAAATATGTACTGGTTTCTTATTTTTCAAAGATTTTCTTACATTTCAAAAATAGAAAACATCACTTCTCCACCATTTTTTCTAGCTTCTGTTGGTGAACCAACTATCTCGAAGGCAAAGAGGAAAAAAAGGGATTCGGGCACTTTGCACATGCCTGTTGTATGCTTTTCAGTACTGCAAGAAAAATGACATTTTTTATGTACTGCCTTGTGCCGAAAGGTCAGGAGGTTTTCGACCACCTTCCCAAGCTGATGGGTGGGGAAGCCATAAGCATGTATGTTTGAAAAAAATAGATTTGCACCCTCTTCCATATGTCATAGATATCATTTTGCAAAAGGAGAGTGAGAGAGTGGAATCTTAAGTTACTAACTTACGTAGACTAGCATCAATGTTAAAACTTGGTGTAACACTAGAGGAGAAAAAACATGGCCAGTTTATAATGCGTTTAACATTGAAAATATAAAAGATGTGCTCCAGCACAAAGGCAATCCTGTCCTAAATTAAGATTAAATATCAGCTAACAAAATTGAAAATACCAAAGCTTTTATGGAGGTCATAAATAAAAATAATAGTTTCATTGAAGCATACAAAAAGTAGAGGACAGTTATTCAAATGACAAATTACAATGTGATTTTTAAGGATGCTGTTATGGGTGCTGGAACCAAGGTCATTAGAAACAACAAAGAATATCCTGCATGGAAGGCTGAGTGTAAAGTATGCAACAGAAAAGGGCATTATTGAAAACAAATTGCAAGAGAAAGGTACAGGCAAAGTGAGACAAGTGCCAGTGACGTAGGTTAGTGAGTATGAAAATATGGACTGTGGAAAAATGCAAGCAAATGGAGGTAACAATTAAGGCCCCATCGATGAAGTGAAATAGAAGAAAAGGTTATATGTAAGCTAATTGATAAGGTGCAAAAATAACTTTGGTTCCAAGACAATTTTATATAAACAATATCAAGCATAAGGTAAATTTTGTCAGACATTAGACTTGTGGACTATGGTTGTGGATATTTCTTTTAGGTGGGGATTTTTAATAAATCTTTAAAAACTAATTGATGTATTTCATGTATTTAAATAAATTGAATAAGTATATGAAAAATAAGTTAACTGCTTAAGGTCACTTTTAGTAACTTTCACATATGGGCAGAGTTGTCTACTAATTTTAAATATTTTTACTTTTATTATATTTTTAGACTCACATAAAAAGCTACACAATTAGTAGTGCAATTAAAATGTTAAACGTAATTATTTGAAATGCATTAAATTGAATTCAAATTAGCTTTCTGAAGCTGAAATTATAAGAAACTCCCACATAAAGTAAAAATAATGTTGCATTAAGTATTCAAAAATTAATAAAAGTAATTCAAAAAATGAATTAAATATAATTTAATAAATGTTAGTAAAAGTCGTGTTACATTCATTTTTAAGTGTAAAAAGGTTATCAAATAAATTGCATTCAATTTCAATAATATGTTTTTCTTTTTAGATGACTTTTTACGTGAAATCCAATGTGTTTATATTTCAAGTAGCTTAAACAATTCAATTAATTTAACATTATTTCCTATGGGATTTTATGTTAAGATCCACCTACTTTATTTTCTATGGAAGAGAGTTTCAGTACCAGTGGTTGACCATATATGGTGCCAAAAATACTTAGCATTTTGTAATACATTATAGTACTATTGTGGTGCTACTAACGTACTACAAAATGTGTTTGTAAATAGACCCCAATGTCTTCAGATTTTTGAATATGAAGGTGCCAGCTTGGAAGGGCTACACGAAGTACTGAAATAAAGTAAGGGTGAATCAGAAAAGTTGATTACATTATTAAATGGTTTGAAATAGGTGCAGAGTTGAAAATACTTTGTGTATGAAAAATAGTTTTATGTGATTTTTGGGGCATTAGTAAAATTAAAGAAATTCCTGTAGAGGAATGTTTTTGGAATAAGGACAGATCATAAACTCCTCTTGGCTTGTTTACCAGGAAGGGCATCGACTCAATCTCTAGCAGGATGTGTAAGTGGGTCATTGTGCTACAAGAATGTAACTTCAATGTCAAGTCCATTCCAGGTGCAACCAAGTGCAACCTAACTGTCTCTGTATGCTGGTGGAAGGTATTGTTGCAGAACATGCTCCTGAATCTGAGGATTGATTTGAGGAACTCATTGTATGTGAAATTGCAGGGGAGATTGTTAGTGAGGATGGATAAGGTAAAGGATGATGTGTTCAGACAGGAAGTGGCAGAGCACATCAGGACAGGTTAGAACTGCAAAAACACGTGTAGTGCAGGGTGCAAGATATACTGTTATGTTACTGGTGAGCTATCAGAACGTGAAGGTTAAAGATTAGTGTCAGGTGTCACCTGCCAGTATTAGTTCTGCTCCAAATGATAATGTTCACCAAGGCCCTCTTGGGATTGTGCAAAACCAAAGAAAGACTGAGGTTGTGTTTCTAGTGGCCAGGTTTAGATGTACAAATGAAACTTATAGTAAGAGACTGTATTGAATGCTGTAACAGTGAAAAAACTCAGGGAAGAGCTTATGATTGTGAGGAGATTACCTGACAATCCTTGGGATGATGGGGCAATAAACATCATAGGACCTTGCTATAGTGGTGGAAGCCGACAATGTGTCATTGTGCTTACTGCCATGTTTTTCAGACAACCTAAGATAGATATCACAAACAAGGTCACTATGAGAACAGTTATGAAATTTGTAAATTACGTTTTCTGCAGGGAAGGACTTTCACACACATTGCTTACTGACAATGGGTTCTGGCTAATACCCAAGGATATGGGGGAGTTACTAGCTATCCAAAAGGCAAAAACTACCATTTACAAACTATCACACTGAAACCAATGGCATGGTAGAAAAGGTTGATCCAAGTACTGGAGGGGGGCATACAAATTGCCAATTCCAGTGGGAAGAATTGGAAAGAGGATTTGTTCAAGAGAGTACAAATAGATAGACAAACTCCTCCTTCTACTACGAATGTGTGACTTTTGAGTTGTTTAGGAGCAGGAAACACCACAGTATGTGATGCCCAGCATGATTGTTTAAAGATGTTGGAAACCACCCCTGAGTGGCATTGGAGAGAACAGGAATCTTTGTGGGAGACTGGGTTAAAATAAAGAATCCTGTAGGTAAACTTGAAAATTCACGTTTTTTAATACCATAACGGTTTTGAAGCTGTTTACCAATGCAGTGAAAACAGAAGACTCAAGAATCTGGAATCTTATTGAAGTAGTTATGGTGAAGCAGTGTGAGATCGATGGGGCAGTCTTGATGAAACTATCTGGCAGTACAATGATGTCTGAAAACAGGGTTAAAGGTGGCTGTATGTATGGGTATGAGGGTGCTGTGGACCAAAGAAGTGCAAGGATGAGTAGGGCAGCTAAGTAACTGAATGTAATAGTCCTGATGTGTGGATATGTGATTGTTTGAAGGGCAAGCATTGTGAACATGTATACTCCTTTTGTTGGCTTTATGCATATGTAGGTGTGGTATTTTATGACATTGTTTTGTATTTCCTCCCTGTGCCTGTTCTGAGTAATCATATTTCTCAGCTAGTAGTTATCCAGTTGGTGGTAAAGTTACTTGTCTAGGTGTGTTCTTTTCATTTTAATTTATTAGAAGGGATGTTTCAAGTATTGTGCTAATGTATTAACATGTTGTAGCACAGAATCTTCATATAAGAATGCTGCTGTAGTGGAACTGTGAGTGGTTCTTTCTCCTGTGCACGAAAGCCTGATACCTATAACGTGCAAATAGTAATTTCAGTGTGGACAGTTATATTAGTGGCTTCCTGCTCAGTTTGTTTATATGAAATGTTCCCTGTGCTTACCAATTATCCAAATATTTTCTCTTACAGGCTCAACAATTAAAAAGCATTTTGATACAAAAGAACACCATTAGAGATTTACCCAATGAGTAAAGCAACATCTGAAGAACTGACCTGATGAGAGCCTTCTCCCCAAAAGAGTCCCCCTTTGCCAGTGTCTTGATGAGCTGTGGCTCTGTTCGACCTTCGGTACTCTGGGTGACAACAACCTGAAGTAGAAAACAGCCTTGTGATGTGTGAGCTCTGAGAGCTATGACTAAGAAAATCAACCAAAATCCAGCATGTAGCACATTTTCTGCTATTTTTCTACTATTCAAAATATAACACAGTTGACTAGTAACAGAAAATATGACTTTGGATCAAAAAGTTTAATCCATCATTATTTTACTCACCATGCCACCCTAGTTTGGACCCAGCCATATGCAAATCAGTCTTGACCCTGTTCCTCATTGGAACAGTCCAGCCCGAACTGCCAGGCCAGGTCCTCCCTGGACCGGAAACAAGCATCCTGGGCCGGAGATGAAGGGTGATACCCTGAACGATGGATTATACCCAGATCTGGGACTGGGGGTTAGTGTTTGCATTGTTCAGCACTCCATCCATCATCCTTTTGTGTTGCTAAAGTTGCCCTAAGTGGGAAGGGTATGCCCAGACGTGGGTCGCTTGCTCACTGTGCCACTGGATTCAAGCTAGTCTGGCTGATGAAGGGTGATACCCTGAAACTGGTCCTAGGATGCTTGTTGCCGGTCCAGGGAGGGCCCAAACTGGGGTGGCATGGTGAGCAAAAGAACAATGGATTAAACCCAGATCTGTAACTGGAGGTGAGTGTTTGCATTGTTCAGCACTCCGTCCATCATCCTTTTGTGTTGCTATATTTATTTATACCTCATAATACATCTCTTTCTCCCTGACCCCCTAAAATGTCATTTCATGTCTCACTGCTTGGTAGGTAGCTCCTTCCTTGCACCCTGTTGGTGGTTCAATCTCCTGAAACACCCAAAGATAAAATATAATAAAAAAGGAAAACAAAGAACCCTCTTTATCTTTGCTTTAAATACAATACGCATCGATGAAAAACGTCTGCCATGATTAATTTATGGTGAACTCTGGCTCGTGGTAGTCAAATGGGAGCCCGACCTTTTCCCTGCAGCTGGGGCACGTGCTCAACGGAAAGGAGCAGACTCGAGTGTTCGCAAGCCCAGGTGTGCCCTGCTCCGGAGCTTTCTGTTTAAAACGTTTGTCCCATGAATCCGAGACCGTTGGGATCCACAGCAACGCGCGCCTGCTTGGGTTGTGTTACCAGTGGAACTCTGCTCCAGGCTAAGGTGACAGCCGTTGGTCACAAGCTCATGCTTTTTGTGAGACTTACAACCCCATACTCATTTGGATGCTGCCTTTGGACCCTGCTTGTGTCCACATGTGTATAAGTGATGCACACTTTCAACATTACAATATGTGATATAAGTTTTAATATGTGAAATAAGTCAGTATATGAAATAGGTTTCACATTACAATATGCGAAATAAGGATGCAAGTTCCACGTTTTTATGTTTTACCTGTCCTTTTGCTATAATGAAAAAGGTGTTCCCCTCCTCTCCTTCTCGAATAACGTAATCTCCTTTGTCGTAGTATTCCTGTTAGAGTGGAGGCAAGAGCAACAAATGGTTAATGCGGGGCAGACTAACAGGGGGAATGTTAGGGGTAGCTATGTACGTGCACGTGCGCGTACGTGTATGCGTGAGCACCTGCGTGTGTGAATTGATTGACCATGCCACTCACCAACTCCAAAGAAAGGTTAGGCATTTCAGATTTTGCCCGTATGATCCATTGTTCTAGGTATAGCATATGTAACCCGGCTTCTGAAGAATACTGGGTAGCCCCAAACATTTTCAATATAATGTATGTTATACATATCCAGAGAAGCACCAAAAAAAGGGCGACAGGGGCTTCGGAGCTAAAACACATTGGCACATAATCTGACAAATGACCGAGGGTGTTCCAATATTAGCGTAAAGTCATTACAAGTACTGAGAAGAACATAAATGCAAGCCAAATAGTACAGAACATTAACCTTTGGCATAAAGCTATGTAATTTACTCTCCAACCACAAAACCTCAGACAGTTAAAATAGCCACTCACGTGGTCAATGCACCACGTGAACCAAATAGTGTTAGGGTCACTCAGGCATGACACCGATAACTGATAAGCAAGAGAAGGAGCATAAGGTCGTAGGACGAATCCACATACATATATATAGAGCACGAGGTTAACATGCTCAATTTTAATATATTTTCCATACAAGAAAAATTCATTGAAATAATTTATTTTTGTATTTGCAGTCATCGGCAGTGCCATAACAAACGTGCATTAAGTGCTTTCATTAGTATGCTTTATTGCTACATGGTTTTTACAGTTGCCAAGGCCAGACACATCATCACAAATACTTCAGTAGCTGTCAATACAAATCCAGAAACACGTGCATAGAAAACGACACCATAGTGTTCCCTTAACATGCTTGGGTGATCACTGTTAAATAAAGCTCTAAAATATTTAATGACGTCCAAAAGCTGGAAGTGCCATTGATTTCACACTTGCAGATATTGGATGCATTATTACGAAGCCAAATATGCGGCCCTTGGTGCGCATTATTTCATGTCACTAAACATGTACAGAAATGGAGTCTACGCCCTGCACTCAAACTATTGAGTATCCAACTAGATTAACCTGAAATCAGAATCCAGACTGAAAGGGAATTCTCAAGACCAGGATGTGAGGCTACCTAAAGTCTTACAACTCTGTTAATCCATACTAATGGCTTAATGTGGCCTACACAAAATTTTATAAACTATGATAACATAAGCAAGCAAGAAACTCATATACCTGTGCACAAGCTACTACATTTCTCAGTGTTTAAAGTTCATAGTGGAAAAAGCAGGGTAGGGTATTGTTTGCAAAGTAACCCCTTTTGAGTAGTCAACCACAGACTTTCATTGTTTTTTGGGACTCATCTCTTGATAATCTTGAACACTAACACTGGGATACTGCTATCCAGTCCTCACTGTATGCGCTTCAGACCCTAAAACAGCTCAAATTTGGCTTACAACCTGGTTGGCACATATAACTTTCCTATAAGACCATAGTAAATGGTGTATAGTGCAAATGTTCATCCATGGCATGGAAAGGTAAATGCCACTTGTGGACTGCAGCACCTTGTTCCATCTACTATAGTGGCCGTGAAAAGACGGCTTCAGTCCTACCCTGATTAGCCTGAGAGCAGCAGCTTGAGCCCTGCTGACAGGTCCTGTTTTCACAGGTTGGAAAACATGATTTTAAATATTAAATATGTCTCCCTCAAGCACATCTTGCTGCCTACAAGGTAGGGTGCATAATATCTAAGAGTGGAACAGGTGTAACTTTGAAAATGTCCTGTTCCCCCAGAGACTAGGCCAAAATTGACATTGTCACTTGTCAGTGTATAGATGATGTACCAAATCTATGACTTTTGATCTCTATAAGCTACACACTCCATCCATAGATGTATTTTTATATCTAATAAAATCCCATCCAATGATGAAGTCTGATTTACATTAAATATATTGGAAACTTAACTTTTAAAAAGTTAACTTTCCCCTGCCATATACTGGTGGAGGCTAATTTGCATTAACTCTCCAGCAACGGTCCAACCTATACTGTGCCTTAATTAAGTGTGAAAGAGGTGAGCTCCCAAAGTTTAAGCAAAGGCCTGGGAGTGAGGAGGTGTTTTCTCCCTCTTTCAGGAAGACCAATTGAGGTTGGCCCAGGACCCTAATTTACTCCAAAAGGGCCTTCCCTGTCACAAGTAAATGTTAGGTGACACCTGGTAATACCCCAGCATTTGTACCCCTAGTCAGGTTGGCACCAAAAACATAGGAGGATACCTACCCCCAGAACTGGTTCTGTGTGACCACAGCAGAGAGTACTGCTCAATATCCTGGCCACAAATCTGAGTTGTCGGACAGGCTCTGTGCAAGGGGGGGAGGGTTTCCCTATCTTGGATTTTGAGAGTGAATGGCACTGTGGGGCTGTTTGAAGTAGAATAAACAGGAATTGTGGAAAAAAGTTGTTATGGTTGTCCCTGGAACGTTTACCCCTGACCCAGGAGCTGGTGCAAGACATAAAGGTGGCACCTCCTGATAACACTTTCTGGACCTGTGGAAGATTACAAGAGGATTGGATCAGCTGTCTGCGACCTAAGTGGAACACTGAAGGACTAGCCCTATTCCCTCCTGAACCCAGGACAAAGAAGTGGACTCCAAGGGTCAGTTGGTTGACCTGCTATGTGGCTAAGGGGCACAAAACCTATAAGAGGTTGTTTCCTGGAAATGCCCAGCTGGGCAGTGGCAACTGGACCTAGACTGGACTTGCTGTTGACCTCTGCCTCAAATGCTGAGAGTCCCCAAAAGCTCTCCCAAAGGTCCTGGAGCTTTAGAAGTGACCCGGGGTTGTTAGGGCACCAGAAGAAATTTTGGAAACTTTTAATAAAATCTCCTCAAGAGGTCCAGCAAAACCTTCAGAAAAAAGTATCCCACTGGCAGTTCATGACATTGGATTGAACTTCATCCTCATACCACTCTGGGCTTCTATCACCTCTAAAAAACACAACTAAGTCCCATTCTGTGTTGGGACTTGGAAGAGTTTCTGCAAGAAATCTCCAAAGCACCAGGACTCCAGCTGGACCAGCCTGCTTCAAGTATTCAGCCTCTGGTTCTACGGCATCAGCTACAATTTAAGTGGCAGCCTGTGCAAGGAGTAGTTTTCTTCTCAAAAGCTGATAAAGTTAGAAGAAATTACAATGTGTTTCTTCTGAAGTGGGTCTAGGAACATTTTCAAACATTTTGATTCCTAGACTTTCAATTTGGACCAGTCCACTAGTTGTATCTGATCTGGCCTCATGAACATGTAGTTGAATGTAAGGTTTATTTACAGGTTACTCAATATACATTACATCCTCCAACAAAAAGCAAAGGAAATTCACAATTTGAAAGTGAAAGCCGAATTTGAGTAGAACTTCAATATCTTTGTCAATTTTTCATAGCTTTTGCAATAAACACCCGAAGTTTGCAAGATAATAATTTTGCACCTTCTCATACTCACACTCCAATACTAGTTGCAACTGCTATACACCATACTTGTATGCAGCCCAGTTCAGTGTGCTCCTTTGTTTGTTTTGTTTATTATCATGAGTGCTGCTGAGAACTCATTAATATCCATCTGTTTGGACTATACAAGCTTTATTTGAGAGATGTACAAAGGCTGTCTTGTGTGTTGTGCTGAATGTTTTGGTGTTGTTGCTTGAGGAGGAGTGATGCGAGAAAAAGCTAAGCAAGGTATGCAGTCACATACACAATGTTCACAAGTTACCTGCAAAATTTCACAATCAAAGGAAATCACACGGGGCTTAAATGTCAGAAAAGCTCAAACTCCGTGAGCTAAGGGTAAGTCAGTAACCAGGAACTCCTCATGACTATGCGTGCATAGTGAAACATTTTCACAACCCAAAAAATGGACACTGCTGTGAATACAACCTTCCACCTGGAACCAACACACAACATCCAAAGAATACATTAGACAGGGCAATGCTCAAACAGCATTACAATTCAGAGGCACCTGAAAGGTGGACTTCACCCAGCTCATGCAGCATCTTTCTCTCTCTCTCAACAAACAATCTGCCAAGCCACTACAACACATACCACACTAAACCAACACCCACCCGACACCACAGAGTCTAGTTAAAAAATCCTATGATGCTGACAAAACGTATCACTCTCAAGTAGCTCAGATGCATACTTTAAGTTGTGCAATGCGCATGCAGGTTTACCAACTAGCTCATATCCAGACCTCCGGCTACACACACCAAACGTTACCACAAATCAGGTCACGCATATACGTGAAAGCAGCATCCTATCCGCACCAACACTGCTGATTGTCCAGCTCAAAGAATACGATATCAGATTCCAGTCTGCCGAAAATCGATGGCACTGCGAGACCATGCTAATGGCAAAAGAAGCGCAGCACACATCTCTATAACATAGCATAATATCCTGTTGCATTGGGCCCAGTACTGACAACGTAAGAAAACATATCTGCGCTTCCTTCCCAGCCACTAAAATAACAGGTTTCCATAAACTGCCAACATTTGTAGACGTCTGATATGGAATAAGGTTTGAGGTCGCCCGAGCCTTGCTGCAGATCCCTGAAGAAATGTTTTTAGCGACGGTATTCCTCTCCACCCTTAACAGTCATCCAGACGCGCAGATTGCTCTGTTGTAATTTCACTGGTCAGAATTGACATAAATCTGAACCATAAAAATTTTGGAAAAACATTTTCTTTTAAATCTGTGCTCTACAGCAAATACATCAGAAACCGATATGAATTATTAATTTGTAACATCTGCTGCGGTGTTTCGTTACACTGGTAACCCGCCCCAGAGGAGCAGAGTCAAGAAGAGAGAATTTGCAACACTCTAAATTACTTCGTCAGGGAACTCCCTGGGCACTCTGAGGAGGAATGTACCATTATCGCACAAACAGGGGAGGACACACGAGGGGTTCCATGAAATAGAACGTGCCGTATTGGTACTGCACGTTCACTCGGGTCATAAGCGATTCTTGGATACGTCTCGGAGGAGGATTACTGCTTGTGAGCGCACACAATCACCAAGCTATTTGTCTTTGAGAAGAAATATATCTCGCAGCCATGGCAACATTAAAGTTGTGTCGTCAAGTCAGAGAAACTGCATATCAGGGCCTCAAACTGGAGACAAAGTGGTAAATCAGTGTTGTAGAACGCCACAGAACATTTTTTTTTCATGGCCTGGTAGCTTAGTGTTTTTAATTATCGTTTGCAACGGTGTGGAGTTGTTTGATCACTGGATATTTTACCGTTCCACATCTTAAATGCCCCCCCAACAGAGCTCCTGAATATTTATGTATGTGGATTTTACAAATGTAAGCTCTCCCTCCATGCTTTGCCTCTGGGCTCATGTGGCACCCTACTCTGACTCGATCTATACTTGGAACTTTCAAAATGCCACATATTCTTATGCATCTTGCTCTGTTCCTTACACGAGGGTTGCACTCACAGTGATCAGCTTGGCCTTTTGAATTATACTTAGCCTAGAAATACAGTGGCGTCTCTACATGGTTTTATGTTTGCAACAGATCTTTAGGCCCTGATTTATACTTTTTGACGCTAAACTGCGCTAACGCGGTTTCACGTCCAAAAGTATACCGCTGGCTAGTGCCATCCCAAGACACCGGGCATCATATTTATGGTATGACGTTAGCCGTCAGTAAGGCCCGGTTAGCGTCAAAATATTTAACGCTAAGCGGGTGGGAGAGGCGTAGGGAAAACTGGAGGTTCTGCATCAAAGGATGGCGCTAGTCAGGTTAGAGTCAAGAAAATGACCCTAACCTGATTAGCGTCATATTTCGATGCACAACCTCCATGGACATGACTCCTGTCTAAGTAAAGGCAGGAATCATGCCCCCCAACCCAATGGCCATGCGCAGAGGACTTTATGTCCCCTGGGCATGGCCACTGGGCTCAGTGCCATGTAGGGGGCCCAAGTTAGGCCCCCCTTTGGCACTTAAAAAATAATTACTATACTTACCTCTACTTACCTGGGATGGGGTCCCCCTATCCTTAGGGTTCTTCCTGGTGTGGATGGGGGTGTCCGGGGCCAGGGAAGGGCACCTGTAAGCTCTTTCCGAGGTCTCTGACCATGGAAATGAGCCCATAGGTCCCCTAACGCCTGCCCATACCTAGGCGTTAAATAATGGCGCTGAGGAGCTTAGTGCCATTATTTAAGGTCCCTATTCCCCCATGCATGATTTTAGCAAGGGGGATAAATATGGCGCAAGGGCCATAGCGTTGTTTTCTGCACGGGAATGCCTACCTTGCATCTCATTGACGCAAGGTAGATTTCCACGTCCAGAAAATGACATTAACTCCGTAACTTTGGCGCTAGACATGTCTAGCACCAAAGTATAAATATGGAGTTAGGTTTGCGCTGAATTAGCATAAAAAAATTATGCTAATTCGGCGCAAACCGAGTATAACTATGCCCTTTAGTGTTTTTGTAGCTTTTCAGGCTCATTCTCAGTTCCACGTTAAATCTTGGTTCGAGCACAAAGGATGATTGTACCAAAAGTGGCACTCTGAATCCTCGACTATGAGCGCCTCGGATAATTTCGGTGGGTTTTGAAATTATGACTCATATTTTTCCAATAGGTGAATTTTTTACCGATAAATTTTGGCAGGTCATACCTGCTTAAATGTACTGGCTGAAGAAGGCCCGGTAAATATTCACAGGGAAAAAGGTCAGAAATAGGTAAAACTTCAACAGTACTTTTTCGGTATTTCAAACTGTAAAACTTGACATCTGGAGGTAAAACCACATATAGGCCAACATTGTGGAAATTATATTACCCCATGCATGTCTGGATAAGTTATTCCATGTTGTAAAGAGGTGCGAAGTGTTTTTCTGAAAATGCCGTTTTTTTAATGTAATCATTTTGAAAACGGACAGTGGGTGCATCTTACCCAAAGTAAATGAGAAGTAGGCTGTACTGCCTTACCATCACACAAAACATTATGGTGTGTAAACACAATAGCAAAGAAGAGGTCTCATTTCCCTGTCCTCCTCTCACTGTGTCACACAAAATTCTCTGCAGACAATTTCAGAAGAAATAGCGCCTCAGGATCGTACACACTATACAATGTCCTAATGCTGCTGGCTAAATATAATCACTTCCTGTGATCTGGTGGATTGAATCTTTATACGTGTGTGCGCAGTGCGGCCTCTCCACAAAGTGGCTTCCGACAGCATGCTCTGAGTGAAGATCCAAGGTCTGGCAATGAGAAGATGTTATCTGTACAAAGTTGTGATGTGTTGCTCTGGTATGGACCTTGCTTTTGGTCCTGCATGACCTTTCCACCTTTTTTGGTCTCCTGTCTTATGTGAAGAACTGCACTGGCCATGTACATAAATATATTATTGCACCTACAAGGGCGTTGGTTCATCTTTTCTTGAGTTCATGAGTGTAATCGCCCTTGAGTAAGAAGTCCATAATTCTCTCTCTATGCTAGAGAATTGAGAAAAGAGTAGAACATTCTAGGGTTATATATGAATCTGATAAAATTCTATTATTCTACTTCTCTATTTTATTGTTCTTATGTAGAGTACTAGGCCAAGTGGCCTAGACAGTGTTAGCTGCGCAGAGTGCATAGGCCAGGCCAGCAAGTATGCACATAGACGTGTGCCCGAGACCACACAAGAACTGACACTGAGGAGCGTGAACGATGTCTCCAGTTCAGATCAATACTCACCTAAAGCTATTGACTATAAATGCATCACATTTTATGTCCCCGTGCTGGTGGGGGAAGAGTTGAACAAACTTGAGTCGGACGGACTTATTTAGAGAAGATAAATGCTGCAACCATGGCATTATTATTATAATAATATATATTCATTTTAAAACAGGAATAGAAGGAAAAATGAGAATATGTGTGGATGTGAGGCTCCACAAGTCTATATCATGCCAACAATCAATTACATCATGCCTCATTTGAGCAGGGCAAATGGAAGCCTGGATCCACAAAAGTAACAGATACATTTCCATGATTAGCTGTGGTAAATACATACATTTTCCATGCACACTGGGCAGAGGAGACACAAAAGGCTGCATTTCAGTGTGTCATTAACTGCAGAAGGCTTCCAGATCTCAATAAGGCAGAAGCTAACTAAAATCCCTACAGTCCTAAACGTCAATGGTGAGATCCAAATCTATGTGCCCTCAGTGTAAGCACTTGACGCAGGGCTTACAGGTTTCTCACCCTGGACAAGGAAAAATGAGAGTTCATAAAGTAGAGTTTAGCTTACTTTGGCTGCATCTTTTCAGACGGTGCCAGCTGGTCCACTGAAAGCACAGGGCCTCAAATCGGCATTAGCATTTAAAAATGCATAAAGCTAATGAGCTTTTCGTACATGCTTCCATACTGTGGTAGACTCATTTCAACTGTTTTTAACTAAAAAGCCTATGCTTCACCTGCTAAAATATTGTACCAAATGGATCTGATCTGACCTACAGAAGGAGTTGCTTCCTGTTACCAAGGGAATCCTTCTACCTGATACTAGTACATACTACATTAATCCTGGCAGGAGAAAGGACCTAAGACTAAATGCAGTCTGTATGATTTTGGGATGTGTTTTTTGCAAAGTTGCTTTTACGGATGGTGGTATAGCCCTCCCTGATATAACAAGGCACTATTGGGCTGCTCGACTGACTGTCATTAACCACTGGGTCCTTCTCCCTGAGGGGGAGCTGGTTAACAGAGTGGATAGAGACAACATGAAACCTGGAGGCCATCTTAGAGCCATCTACAACGGCTCGGAGACCGCATCATTGCTCAGCCCTACAGCCACCACATTGACTCTCTGGCACACCACACTACATGAGATGGGGTGGAGGGGCCAGATTACACAAGCCACAAACTAGTGGGATATGGCGAGATTGGGCACCTTAGCTACACAAAGAGGCTTTGACAAATGGGACTTAATTGGTTTATTTAAAGTGGGTGACGTATGAAGGCAAGGAGAAGTTATATCCTTCTCAGAGTTACAAACAGAGAACAAATTAGCCACCACTGAGGCATTCCGCTATTTACAAATTAAGCATGCTCTACGGAAAGCAATCCTGAGGGGAGTAGATCTCCCTGAGCCCTCCCCATTCAAGAATAGGTTGTTAGATGAATATATGCCGAAACAGGTGAACTTGCTAACCTATCGTAAATTGATCAGTAACTCTCCAGATCATTTGACTAGGCTGCAGGCAAGTTGGATGCAGGATGTGGGAGAGTTAGATGAGGGGGAGCGACCTGAGGTCCTGGCTTCCCCATTGGAGGTGGCCATATGCTCCAGATTTCGATTGGTACAACTGAAAATTCTTCATCACAGTTACTATGCATGTACTAACCTGGTTAAAATGGGCAAAATGGATCAAGCATGGTGGCCTAGAAAGTGTGGCCGGGGGGTACAGTCTTTCATGTGCAGTGGAACTGCCCTGTGCTTCAACATTACTGGGGAGAAGAACTGACTTGTTTCAGTGACGTGGTCTGGAGCGACCTGACACTTTCAACTAAATGGTGCCTCCTCAATGTTTGGGATTAAACAGACCTTAATCATATGGACCGAATCTGGCTCACATTGGGACTGATGGTAGCCAAGCGAAATATAGCTCACATGTGGAGCTCTGAGCAGAGCCCGAGTTTGGGAGATTGGAAGAAAGACATGGACTGGTGCATGCTGGTGAGGAGGGCTGTATAAGTGGGAAGGGGGTGCGTGAACAAATGGAATACAATTTGGGGAAAGTGGAATGCTTATAGGGGGAAACTTTGGGCGCCCCTGTGTGGTACTATTGAGAATATTTTGTAATCCTGATGATATGTAATTCACTGCTACTGTGCAGATTGTAGAGACGTTAATCCACTGGTGACATGTTGCTAAACATATAGGTAATTATAAGTTGATGCTGCTGTCTTTACCTACTGGACTGACAGGTTTACTGTCACTGCAGTTCTCTTTGTCTAATTGCTCAAAAAAGAAAAGCCTGTACCAGCTGGGCACTACGTAGTGACATTCTCAAATAAATATAAAAGCCATTAGATTTCTTGAAATGTAGTCACATCTGCAGCCATCGATCTTGGAAGATCGTGGATTCTTTGGTGCTGTTCATTTTGAGAGTGACCCATACCCACTCTCCATGATTGAATGTAGTTCATAGAGACTGAAATGTATCATGGAGTATTACACAGGTGCCAACAGCACCAACAATCACCTATCTGAGGACCCAGAACCACCATCTTGATAGAGCAGGGGGAGACAGAAAGAGTGAGGAGCATGTAATGCTAGTTGTCAACACCCATGAAGTGATCCTAGCAACCAAGGAGAATTAGGGCTGACTACAAACAAAAATAGAGGAACCTGTTTAAAGTCAACATATATTGCACTCTTGCGGTGAGAAAAGAGTACTGCAGTCAAATAATAGGTACTGCTACTGAGAGTCATGCATCTTGATGCTACTGAGAGTCATGCATCTTGATGCACATACAAGGCAAATGATACAGTAGGCCTAGTATGAATAACCGAGGGATAGCTAAAATACTGGCAAGAGAATGTATTCACGTTTGGTTCCCTACAGTTCAAGAGTTCGTGTAGAAGCAACGAGCCCAAGCCTTCCGAAGCATCCCACCAATCAGGCGGAGCACCCCTTATCCTAACCCTCAAGAGAACTGTGTGCAAACTATGGAGAAACAAGCAGTGGAGAAACCCGCTGCAGAAATCTGCAATACCCTGGATTGTTGATGACGGCTGATCACCTCAAGTACCTACAAGTACTTTTCCCTGCTAATAATCAACGTGCTGGCAGTCATATCAATTCTGATCTAGTTTCCACACTCTCACAGAAGAAGAGCAAGAAGATACGGGAGAGAAGGAAGAAGAGAAAGGAGATGGCGGGGAATGAATAAAAAAGGAGTGCAATTTCTAATTTTATAAGTTTATCATTTTTCTGGGCCAAAAAGGATGTACTTTTACCTTTCAGTTAAAGCTCCGACCAGAGAGTTCCCTATCCAGATTTACAGCTCTGTAATTTTAAATTTAAGAGGGACGGTTTATGGACGAACAACAAAAGCACAACACCAGAGAAGAAATGCAGTACTGAATTTGTAAAATCATAAGTGCCAGTGCTCAAAGTTTATCTCAGGAGCCTGCATCCATCGCTGATGAATGTCGGGATTGCCGAACACCAAGGCTGCACAGTCTGTATTCTACCCCATGCAAGTGACGTTGGGACACTTTTCAGAGTGGGGTTCTGACATTAATATTAAGTCACTGAAACAATAGGAGTTGTGAAAAATCAAATTATTACACAAAGAACTTGTGTAGCAAATGAGAGGTGTCCACTAAGCAGAAAAATAGCAGGGAAGTATTGTGTGTCTAGTGGCAAAATTTACAGCACACTGTCCCAAATAAATGACTGAAGCATGGTGTGGTAGCACAATGCCATTTTAGAGAGCATCTGTTCCCTTGAAATTGCCTCCTGAAAGGGTCGCTAAATTTATGTTAGGCCACTGATTTTACTACCGAATGTATATGGCGCACAAAAGAGAGTATGTAGAAATTGGATGGCTGTGCCTATTTGTCATTTGTACATCACGCAAATAAATCTTTATTTACATCAGATGTCAGAAGTACAAACAAAATCAACCTAATTTGTACCTTCTTTGCTGCTGGTTTACTTTAAAATATTTGCAAAATTAATTAAAACGTATTTACATTTTCTTCTGCATTAGAAAACATTTAACACTTGCTGTACCCCAGCAACATTGTCATTTGGCTCAAATTACAAAATTTCCTGACTGAAATAGGGAAAGGAAAAAGAAACACTAATCCCCATATTAAATACGAAGCAATTTGTCAAAAGGCATTTCCTGGCACTTGACACCCGTCTTTCAACTCCTAGTAATGGGGAGTCAATAAACACAAAGGGCCTAATTTAAGGAAAGTGGTGCTGCACTGCCCCTTTGCGCCCCTAACGCCACCACATGTGCGCAGAATGTAAGATACGGCGCACCATGGCGATAGTTAGGGAACTAGCATTAAAAATTTTGATGCTAGTTCGGAGTTTTGACGCTAATCCTCCAAAGCCCATTGAGGCCCATTGTAAACAAAGTTGTTCCTCCATTTAACTCCTGCTCTGAGCATGCATAAAACGTGCTAAAAAAAATTACGCAATGAAATCTCTTAGATTTCTTTGCACCATTTTTTCGGCCCCCCCAACAGATGAACACCCCCTTTGCATACATTATGCCTAGCTCAGGCATATTGTGGCGCAAAGGGTTACAAAGTGACACAATGCATGCATTGTGCCACTTTGTAAATTTGGCGCAGCAATTTTGGCCTTGTTGGTTCACATTAGTCAAAAAAAATATGCTAATGTGGCGCAAGGAGGCTCTAGGGGCTCCTAAATCTGCCCCAAAATGTAAAAAACCTCTTTATTGCTCATTCTCCCTCTGAATTCCTGAAAGGTTCTTTTGGGGATGCTGCTGTACCGCCTGCATCCCTACTTCCAGTGCCCCTGACTCAAGCCTTTTTCTTCCACCACCATTCACTCCCTGCCCCTTAGTTTCACTCCTGTAATTCTTTTTCATCGCTGCATTCTCCATTTGTCACTGTTTGATCGTCTTTTCCTCCCTTCCTTGTGCTTCTCTCTTGTGCTGGGCGAAAGTCTGATGCAGAAAAGTAAGTGCTGGTTCCCAAAAATGAGTCCCACCTACAACTAACGCCTCAAATTAAGAACTGCAGAAATGGCTCATGACTGAATCTCAACAGTCCATACTAAGAACCCACAAAAAGTTGAAGTGCACCAGGGATCAAGACTTTTTGACTTTAACTGAAGAGGAAAATATGTTTAACATATCGAAATTAAAAGAAGGAGAGTGAAGACCACCCGATAAAACAGCCCAACAGTGGAACCTCATCTGTGAATTTACTTCATCCAGAAAACAAAAGCACAACATCTACGAAATCTCAAGGTGGTAATTTGTTTTGATATAAAAAATGGAAAAACACTTTCACAACAGTGGTTCCTGCCGAGTGGGGAGAACATGGTGGCTGGCTAGGTCACGGGCCACGGGAGAGCACAATACTGAGCTGCACGCCATGGTGAAAGAAAATGTTGTTTGAGGAGGGAGCATGGGAGAGTGAGGTGTAGATGCCAGGCAATACCATGTAGGGGCTGTGTTGCCTAATTTCTCTTTCATCCCCCGAGAGGTCTCCTTACCTTTGTCACCTTCTGTTTGCGTTTGGTATCACTAATGTAAATCGAAAGGAGATAAGAGGCGTGTGTGAAGACTTAAGAAAGAAGTTGGACGATCTCACAGGTAGGACAGCTGTGCTAGAAGAAACGGTAGGGGACCTGAAGTTGGTAGTAGAAACAAGCAACAAAGAAGTAGACAATAGGAGTTGGGGAAGAGAACTGATTTCTTAAGAAGGTTGGGGGCCACAGCTCAATTGAAGTTTCCCTCTACATTGACAATCATGTATTACAACAAAAAGTATAATTTTAGAGATTGCAAGGGGATGGATGACCTAATTAAGGATTTGGAAGGGAGCAATCAAGATTAAAGAAACATGTCCACTCCTGCTTTCTCTGATGTGGTGGTGTGTTTGACGGATAGTGACTGTATGTATTTAGCTCTCCCTTAGATGTTTCGATTTTACTGGTTTGATTAAGATAGTAATGAGTTGTAGTGGTGATTGTGCTCAGTAGGGAGCCTCTCAAAGGTGGAGTTGCCATGAGAAACAAGAGGGGTTCTCCCAGGGAGCGGGTCTGGTTTGGCAGTGGGTGGCGGTGTGGATACAGGGTGGGGAGCATGAGGTAAAATAATTAAAAATGAAAATATTCCCTCAGAAACCTATGCGATTGTGTGGGTGGGAGGTAGGCTTTGGACCCGGAATTATAATCAGAGTTTAGGGGACCCACCCAAGAGGCAAAAGTCAGTTTAGATGGAAAGGCCAGAGTTACTGAGGATCCTGTCCTGGAATATCAATGAGCTACGGGTGAGAAGCAGGCAAGGAAAGCTGTTGCAGTAGTTGAGGGATTTCCAGGCGAATGTGCTGATCTTACAGAAAATGCATTTGAAGAAGGAAGAATGTATAGAGGTGTTTAGACCACTAAAATGGGTACAAGAAGTTGTGTGCACCAACCAGAATGTGGGCATTAATGTAGTAGCCATTTTGCATAAAACATCCAAACCTTTCCCTTTGGGAGAGTGTGGTAGATAAGGCCTGGAGGTGGGTAATTGGGAAATTGGTAGCTTATGAGTGTGTGTATACCATGGCAGGCTAACAATGACAATATCAGGCCATTGGTAGATTTGTTTCAACATCTGCTTCAGTTTTCTGACCCCATAAATTGTATATGAGATTTTAACGTTGTTCTGAATTACGAGTGGATAGATCTTCAGGTAGCAGACCGAGAGTAAAACGGAAAAATTCAATCCTATATAAAATCTATGATGGCTCAGTTGAGACCGCATGATGTGTGGCGAGAAACGATGGGGTTGCTGTAAGGGTATACTTATAGCAACAAAAAATATAGACATCAGTCAAGGATAGACTATGTCCTGGTTGACAAGAGATTAAAAGATGCCATGGAGAAGATGGTCCATATGGGAGCCCATATGTCGGATCATTCAGCGGTAAGCAGGGCTGGCTTTAGGGTGTTGCGAGCGGTGCAGCAGCACCAGGTGCTGACCTGGATTGGGGGGCGCTGACCTCAGGGGGCGCTGTGTTTAGCAATAACTTATGAAACTTGCGATTTGAAAGCACCTGCTGAAAAGTTCCTTGTGCGTCCGGCCTTCAGGAAGCAATTAAAACACTAAGACACCTCTTGTGGTTAATGTTCCTGCTAGCGAGAGAGATGGGAGTTTTTTCTAGTGGCAGCTTTGACTCGCCTTAAAGTAGCACAGAGGGTTAATACGCCTGCTGCAAAGAACAGAACTATACTTTATGTGGATAGCTGAGTGGATTAGTAAAGCTGGCCTTTACAAGTGCTTTGAAAGAAATTAATGCGTGCGATAGGGGAGCTTTGGAGAGATGAGGGGCACATTTGCTGGGTGGTAGTGAGGGAATCCAAGGAGGTGGTCATGGGAGGGAAGCCAAAAAAAGACTGTCGTACAGGGCTCCACCAGTGCTAAAGCCGGCCCTGGCGGTAAGCCTGGTCATCAAGTTAGCAGGAAAAATTGGGTAGAGCAGATGGACACTAGATAGGATGCTGTTGCTGGATAATAAAGTGATAAGGAAGCTTCGATCTGACATGGAGGAGTTTTTCTGTTTAAATATAAGTTCAACCTCTCCAGGTATGGTGTGGTACACTTTTAAGGCTTTTCTAAGGAGCAGACTTTTGAGGTTGGGTGCCTTCAAGAGAAAATCCTAGAAGAAGTTTTACAGGCTGGAATCACATGTACGCATGGTAGAGTAGAGATTATCTCAGCAGGGTCTCGGTTCTGAGGAGATAGACCAATTGAGGGCACTATTAAAGGCAGCAAGGGATGAGCTCACAGCAGTGACCGAGGGTATGGTTAGAAAGAGATGCAAGGTGAATAGGATAGCCCATTTTGAGATTGGGGAAACTTGTGGCAAATTGCTGGCATGGAAAATAAAATCGGACTTAGTTAGAAATACAGTAAGTGAGATTGAGATATAAAGCAAGAGAACCAGGGCTATTAGAAGGAGCAGTAGAGAGATCGACAAACCCTTCCAGAGTTTCTTTGAGGTTTTGGATTTTACAGCGGAGATGGTTAGGAATTGGGTTAAAGATTTAGAACTGGTGGCATTGAGAGATGAGAAGAACATGGTACTTAATGATCATATTGGACAGATTGAAGTGGCTTGAAGTGGAGCAGGCAATTACTTTTAGCAAAGTGGGAAAAGCACCAGGGCCTGATGGATTACCTTTGGAAATTTAAAGAGTCCTGGGTGAGAGTACAACGCATGTCATGGCAAAGTTGTTTGATGATATTTTGGAATCAGAGGCCATGCTCCCTGTAGGAGGCTGGCCTGGCTTGTAGTGGGTACCAAGGGGTACTTACACTCTGTACCAGATCCAGTTATCCCTTATTAGTGTAGAAGAGGTGTTTCTAGCAGCTTAGGCTGATAGAAGGTAGCTATAGCAGAACAGCTTAGGCTGAACTAGGAGACATGCAAAGCTCCTACTATACCACTGGTGTCATATGCACAATATCATAAGAAAACACAATACACAGATATACTAAAAATAAAGGTACTTTATTTTTATGACAATATGCCAAAAGTATCTCAGTGAGTACCCTCAGTATGAGGATGCCAAATATACACAAGATATATGTACACAATACCCAAAATATGCAGTAATAGCAAAAGGAAGTAATGCAAGCAGTGTAAAGTTACAATAGATTGCAATAGGAGCACATAGGTATAGGGGCAACACAAACCATATACTCTAAAAGTGGATTGCGAACCACGAATGGACCCCAAACCTATGTGAGCTTGTAGAGGGTCGCTGAGGCTGTAAGAAAACAGTGAGGGTTAGAAAAATAGCCCACCCCAAGACCCTGTAAGGTAGGTGTAAAGTGCACCTACAACCCCCAGAGAGCACAGAAGTCGTGATAGGGGGATTCTGCAAGGAAAACCAACACCAGCAAAGCAACAACAGTGGATTTCCAGACCTGAGTATCTGTAAGAGAAGGGGACCAAGTCCAAGAGTCGCGACAGTGTCGAGAGTGGTCAGGAGCCCAGGAAATGCCAGCTGAGGGTGCAAGGAAGCTGCCACTGGATGGAAGAAGCTTGGTGTTTTGCAAGAACGAAGAGGACTAGGAACTTCCCCTTTGGAGGATGGATGTCCCACGTCGTGAAGAAGCTTGCAGAGGTATTCCCACGCAGAAAGACCGCAAACAAGACTTGCTAGCTGCAAGGGTCGCGGTTAGGTTTTTTGGATGCTGCTGTGGCCCAGGAGGGACCAGGATGTCGGCACTTGGATGAGGAGACAGAGGGGGCGCCCAGCAAGTCAGGGAGCCCTCACAGAAGCAGGCAGCACCCGTAAAAGTACCGGAACAGGCACTTGGAAGAGGAGTGAACCGGAGTCCATCCGAAGTCAGAAAAGGGAGTCCCACGACGCCGGAGGACAACTAAGAAGGTTGTGCACTGAAGGTTAGAGTGTCGGGGACCCAGGTTTGGCTGTGCACAAAGGAAATCCTGGAAGAGTGCACAGGAGCCGGAGCAGCTGCAAATCACGCTGTACCCAGAAATGCAGTCTAGCGTGGGGAGGCAAGGACTTACCTCCACCAAACTTGGACTGAAGAGTCACTGGACTGTGGGAGTCACTTGGACAGAGTTGCTGAGTTCCAGGGACCACGCTCGTCGTGCTGAGAGGGGACCCAGAGGACCGGTGATGCAGTCTTTTGTTGCCTGCGGTTGCAGGGGGAAGATTCCGTCGACCCACGGGAGATTTCTTCA
Source organism: Pleurodeles waltl (assembly GCF_031143425.1). Taxonomy (NCBI): domain Eukaryota; kingdom Metazoa; phylum Chordata; class Amphibia; order Caudata; family Salamandridae; genus Pleurodeles; species Pleurodeles waltl. Next base: position 180,083,971 of record NC_090437.1, read on the forward strand.
GAGCTCCTGGTGCAAGAAGAAGGCAGGCTACCCCCAGAGCATGCACCACCAGGAAACAGGCGAGAAAGCCGGCAGGATGAAGCGACACAAGGTTGCAGTAGTCGTCTTTGCTACTTTGTTGCGGTTCTGCAGGCGTCCTGAGCAGTCAGCGGTCGATCCTTTGGCAGAAGGTGAAGAGAGAAGTGCAGAGGAACTCTGGTACGCTCGTGCATTCGGTATCTGAAGAATTCCCCAAAGCAGAGACCCTAAATAGCCAGAAAAGGAGGTTTGGCTACCTAGGAAGGAGGATAGGCTAGTAACACAGGTAAGAGCCTATCAGAAGGAGTCTCTGACGTCACCTGCTGGCCCTGGCCACTCAGAGAAGTCCAGTGTGCCAGCACACCTCTGAATCCAAGATGGCAGAGGTCTGGGGCACGCTGGAGGAGCTCTGGGCACCTCCCCTGGGAGGTGCAGGTCAGGGGAGTGGTCACTCCCCTTTCCTTTGTCCAGTTTCGCGCCAGAGCAGAGCTGGGGATTTCCCTGAACCGGTGTAGACTGGCTTATGCAGAGATGGGCACCATCTGTGCCCATCAAAGCATTTCCAGAGGCTGGGAGAGGCTACTCCTCCCCAGCCCTGACACCTATTTCCAAAGGGAGAGAGGGTGTAACACCCTCTCTCTGAGGAAGTCCTTTGTTCTGCCTTCCTGGGCCAGGCCTGGCTGGACCCCAGGAGGGCAGAAACCTGTCTGAGGGGTTGGCAGCAGCAGCAGCTGCAGTGAAACCCCAGGAAAGGCAGTTTGGCAGTACCCGGGCTCTGTGCTAGAGACCCGGGGGATCATGGAATTGTCCGCCCAATGCCAGAATGGCATTGGGGTGACAATTCCATGATCCTAGACATATTACATGGCCATGTTCAGAGTTACCATTGTGACGCTGTACATAGGTAGAGACCTATGTACAGTGCACGCGTGTAATGGTGTCCCCGCACTCACAAAGTCCGGGAAATTTGCCCTGAACGATGTGGGGGCACCTTGGCTAGTGCCAGGGTGCCCTCACACTAAGTAACTTTGCACCCAACCTTCACCAGGTGAAGGTTAGACATATAGGTGAACTATAAGTTACTTAAGTGCAGTGGTAAATGGCTGTGAAATATCGTGGACGTTATTTCACTCAGGCTGCACTGGCAGGCCTGTGTAAGAATTGTCAGTTCTCCATATGGGTGGCAAAAGAAATGCTGCAGCCCATAGGGATCTCCTGGAACCCCAATACCCTGGGTACCTCAGTACCATATACTAGGGAATTATAAGGCTGTTCCAGTATGCCAATGTGAATTGGTGAAATTGGTCACTAGACTGTTAGTGACAATTTAGAAAGCAGAGAGAGCATAACCACTGAGGTTCTGGTTAGCAGAGCCTCAGTGAGACAGTTAGTCATCACACAGGGAACACATACAGGGCACACTTATGAGCACTGGGGCCCTGGCTGGCAAGGTCCCAGTGACACATACACTAAAACAAGATATATACAGTGAAATATGGGGGTAACATGCCAGGCAAGATGGTACTTTCCTACACTCCCTCTGTTGTGGAATAAAGCCATTGTTCCACTAATAATTAAACCAGGGAAGTGCCCAAAGAGCTGCAACTCATATAGGCCTATATCACTTTTAAATTGTGATTATAAGATCTTTGCAAACATTTTGGCTGATAGATTGAGTGGTGTGATGGTTGGACTCTTACAGGAGGACCTAAAATAGTTTATTACGGGCAGGTACATGCATGAGTTGATGCAGGAGCTAATTGGCTCAATAGATTTAGCTAACATATTTGAGGTATCTATGGCAGTAGTCATGATGGATGCCACAAAAGTTTTTGATAGAGTCAACTGGACATACTTAAATACCTTGTTTGAGATTTATAACTTCGGGGATAAATTCTGCTAGGTACTGCAAAGGAAATATCAGAACCCCTGTGCTATAATATTAGTCAACGGCTCTCTAACCTGGCTTTTCAAAATAGCGAGGAGAACAAGGCAGGGATGAGCATTGTCACCATTGTTATTTGACCTGTATATAGAGCCTCTAGCATGTAAAATCAGAAGGGAGCAGAAGATAGCACCCTTTCGGGGTAATGGGTGGCTAAGGAAAGTTACTCTTGACTCTGATGATTTAATGCTATATATGGCCTATCTAAAGGGTACTATGCCATCACTGGGGAGGTTAACAGCAGAGTTTGAAAAAGGTGGCAGATTCACAGTTAATAATGATAAGACAAAAGTCGTGGCCTGGAACATGTCAAAGGAAGGTGCCCCAATTAAAAATGAGATGAAGTACTTGGGTGTCATTATTACGCAGGCCACTAACAAAATCTCAGAAGTAAACTTTGCCAAGATTATGAGAGAATCTTGCAAGTTAATGAGGAGCTGAGAACACCTACCACTTATTAGTTTAGGGAAAGTCAACTTGATTAAGATGTGTAATTTGCCTAAACTCACTTTTATTCTTTCAATTCAGTTCCACTGATGTTTGATAAAAAATGGTTGAGTAAATTGCAGGGCAAGATAAACAGCTTTATATGGGCCTTATTGGGGGCACACATTGCTTGGAAAAAGCCAAGAAGAAAGAAAGAGAAAGTCGGCCTGGCACTGCCCAATCTTCCGTACTATGCATGGGCATTCTTCTTAAACAATGGGAAAGGGTTACTGACCAGCCAGGGGGAGTCAGGGTTGGGGACTCTGCATAGAACAATGATGAATATTATCCAGGAAGAGCAGTCTGGTTGTTTATATAAATTTGGGGACCCCGAGTTTTTCAAGAAGGTGAGGTTCAAGTTGCTTCAAGACCTGGAAGAATTATGGTACTAAGTCACGAGGCCATAAATCTACCACACAGTATAGTTAAGCACACACCTATAAGGAACTACACAGATTTCCTGAAGTGAACTAGTGATAGTCTGGCTATACTACTGAGGGAGGTGGGGTTTCAGAAGTGGGGTCAACTTTGCCATGATGGGGTCTTGGTGTCATGGGAGCACTTTAACTCAGAGATGGGTGGAAAAGCATCTACTTTTAAAGATCTCCAAGTGAAAAGCTGGGTGCAGAGTTTGAATGAGGTGGTGAGGGTCTCAAATGAGTTGGAAGAGGTATTATATCAGAAGCCCCAGATGAAGAAGGAAATCACAAGATGGTATTGGTTGGTGATGGCCCTTACAGACTGAAACGTCTTGAAACCAGAAGAATTGTGGGGAAAATGCTTGCCAGGGACACAGATAAGAGATCTATGGCAAGTATCTACTACTCTTTTGTACGCCGCAGTTAAACCCTCCTGCTTAAGGAGACATCACTTGTTTTCCATTCATTGGGCCTTCTGGACTCGGGAAACGTTATTCAAAATGATGCCCAGCAATATGGTCAACTGTTAGAAGTGCATGGTCAGTGGTGCTAATGATCTACATATCTTTCTGGAATGTCCAATGATCAGCAACTTTTGGGAGGATGTTTGTGAGGCCAGGTAAGCCCCTCTCTTGTTAATTTTGGAAGTTTGCAAGATCAAGTTAAGATGAATAATGACTGTGTCAAGATACTTTTCTATATGATCTTAGTAGCTGGGAGGGAGCTATGTAGGAGATCGATCAATAGTTCTCCACCCTTGTACCTAGAATGGAAGTGGTCACTGGTTTAAAATTTGAAATTGGATGCAAAGGCCATAGCAAACAGAAGATAGAAGTTCTGGCTTCCACTAGTGAGGTGGGTGAAAAAGTAAATTCTAGTTTTCCAAGTGAAGATCGTCCCATGATTACACCAACAAGTGCTCTCTGATGCTCTGACATCATGTTTCAAGGCTTTGATGCAACAGTGAACTGGGCCTCTCCAGGCAGGTGTCTCCTTAGATATGAGATTTAGGACAAAGGTAGTCCTGATAAAGAAATCTTTTGGGGTCCATCCTGTCCTTGGTCCTGGAGGTGAATGAGAACATTTAAAAAAACAGTGGTTCCTGCCAATGCAAGAGATGTCCACTGGGTCAGCAGACCTCTCAAAATTTGGCGGTTGAGTACTACTTCAGGGTCTTGTCCTATAAATGGGCAAACCCTTCACATTTTCATTAACATTAATGAGGCTGTTTGTACTTCTTTTCAGAAGATATTCTTGCAAAGCAAATCCGAAATCAACTCTGTAATGTGTAAGATCTTCCACCCACTTTCAAAATTATGAAGCAGTCAGTTGGTAAATGAGTTGGGGGGGCTTTCCAGCAGAAAGAGACAAATATATTTTCAGGTCTGCCTTTATAAAAAGCATGCACAGTAGGGCAGCTTCCGTGCAAGTAGGATAAGCAGCAGTTTGGCAAATCACTTTCAAATATAATCTAGCTTTATGCATCGCTCATTTGGCATTTGAAAAGCTAGATTTATGCGCAGCATGATCAACAGTGTGCTTCCTTCTCAAACAACAGGTACAGAGATAGTGTGTTCCTCAAAACAGACAATACTATTAAATCTATGGGCACCACCAAAGGAAAAAAAACAGGTAGCTGATGTTAGATGTAGGATGCATTATAAAGTAAGTTGATTGACAGCCTTTGAATTGTCACATTAAAATATTCATACTTGGCCACTTTAAGCCCATTGTAGGTCATGTAGATTTGGAACAGTAATGCCAAAGAAGTAAACACCCCAAAGGCAGGGACCACAGCAGTGCGTGAGATCTCCAGCTCAAGAGATCCATGCAGTGCTGTGCTGACTGATGACAGGAGGTATGGCAATAATCTTGCAGGCTGCAGCCCCTCTAGTTAGGCTATTCAAATTTTTAACATACAAAGATCAATTGCAGTTCTCCTAAAATACCCCCACCCCATGACTTTTATGATTTATTCTTAACAATAACAAACATTTCAAATAGCCCACTATTGCTTGCAACATGTACAATGGTGATCAGTGGATGAGCAATGTAAGTTGAAGGATCCTATTGCTAGTTGACCAGACAGAACATAGTGGTGGAGGCTTTAGGAAAAGCAATTTGGAGAGGGACGAGGGGAGGAAGCACTGACAGCAGAAGGATGAGGCAAGAGAAGCTACTAATGGAAGAAAGAAGAGAGAGGGATGTGGTGGACGATAGGGAAGTGATGGAAGGGAAAAAAGGTGATGGAGAAGAAGGGATAAGTATAGGTGAGTGAGGGTACTAGCTTTACTTGACAATGTAGTCAGTATTTTGGAGCGTGAAATCCACCAGGAGGCAGGTCTAAAGGCTCTAGGTGGAAGGTTCCCACAAAACCGGATACCTTTACCATGAGGCCCTACTGAAGATTTTTTTGTATTAAAAAACTCCATGCAGAGTGAACCTGAAATATTTCCTCACCAAGTTTGTGCTTTCTCTGGAGCACCCCACCAATTTGCCCTCCGGATGTCAAAAAAATGACTACGTTTCATTTCCAGCAGGTGCTGGGAATAGTTCCCTTGGACATTGCTTTAGCTTCTAGACAAGGGAGTCTCCTAAGCACATGGTCTCACTTCAGCAAAGTCTAGTGAAATCCAGTCTCAAATGGTCAGCTGGTTGTACCCCACAAGGGGCAACACTCTTCATCGTTTTCTATCCTTGTGCTGGAGGATGACCATCTGACACTTAAAGAGGAGTTCCAGTTCCTTCATATAAGTACAAAGAATTTCACACCTGAGTCCTCCCTTTAGGCAAATCAATTTCTTCACCAGGTCCCATTATGATCAGAGGTGCTGACGGTGGGAAGCCAGTTTTATGAGACACACTAGCCAATGATTGGTGATAACTTCTAACCAAATATCCAAATCTTTCCCTGACCATTTTTTCAGCAGTTCCTGTTTGCTGTCCTACACACCATCCCATAGTATCCTGAACTGTCCCAGTATCAAGAGCCCATAAACTCAATGCAGATGATGGTTTATTGCAATGAGTATCTAAAAACTTACAAGCTGACAAGTTCTGGAAGCAGGGTCCATAACTGTGAGCACAGGCAGGGTGGCTGCAAAGATCCTAGTTCAAAGTCCTTCTTAATCCTAGGCCCTGTTTATTGTAAACAAGTGAAGAGGCCAGGCAACAGCTAGTCCTTTTTGAAGACTTCAGTTTTCTTATCCACAACCCTCTCTCCACATTCTAAAACAAGTGGCCACTAATTAATCCTTCAAACTAGGGTTGTGCGAAATTCCTGTAATTTGCTTTCACATAATTATGAAAGATGTTGGTAAAATTACATGAAATTATGTGTAATTATGAGAAATTCATATCCATCACTTTGCTCTACATTTAAGAGTTACATGTGTCCTTGCATCCGTTTTTGACACAAGGGTGCAATGTGCGTTAAGAAGGTGCATAAAACTAAAGCACTTCAAACAACAGCAATTCACATTCTGTTGTTCCTGTGCATTCAAGGCATATTCTAATACCGAATGCTATGGTTTCAGTAAATTCTTACTATACATGGTGCATACTTATGCAAAGTTACATAGTGACATAATGTTTTGCAAATTTGGATCAAGTTTAAAAAAGAAGTCGAAAAATGTCAGACATTACACTGGTGTAGTTTAACGTTTTCCCAGGCCTACATCAAGCCTTTCTGCCTGCAGAGCTAGGCCTATTGTTTCTAAGAAGAGAGATATTTCACATTTCATTAAAAGGGTCAATAAATGGCAGGGAACTAAATTGATTGTTGCTAAAAGGACGCATCAGACTTTCAACCCCTGGGGAGGAGCATGAACTGCCGCCTACATTCTCCATCAGGCTGTGCGGCAGGAGGGCCGTGCTGCTGACAAGCGCCAGGAGGCGCATAATTACATTGGCTCATACACGTGGAGTGGGACGCGCATCAGACTTTGGACCCAGGGGGAGCCTGAACTTCGACCTACATTCCCCATCAAGCAGTGCGTAAGGAGGTTGGCACTGCTGACCAGCACGTCAGGAGGCGCATAAGTACAGCGGCTCATGCCCGCAGCGTGGGACGCATCAGACTTTGGACCGGGGGGAGCCTGAACTGCTGCCTATATTCTCCATCAGGCAGTACGGCAGGAGAGCCGCTCTGCTGACCAGCATGTCAGGAGGCACATAACTACAGTGGCTCATACCCACGGCATGGGATGCATCAGACTTTGGAACCAGGGGGAGCCTAAGCTGCCACCTACATTCTCCAGCGGCTCATACATACTACAGCGGCTCATACCCACGGTGCGAGACACACCCAGGCGAAGAGCGAGCCAACAGCGGCCCAAGACCGGGCCTGTCTTCGCCCCTCATTTGGCAGCAGAGGCTGGGCTGGGCTAACCCTCTTTCAATAGGTCCCAGGTATCGGGGAAGTCGCATGGACATTGAACAAGTGAGTAGTCAGTGCAGCAGACTAGCCACTGGTGTGTGGAGTGATAACCATGGGGAAGCGCAAGGCTGGGGACATTATGGCACCAGCAAGTAGTGCCAAGAAACTAAGGAAGTCACCACGGCAGGCAATAACAGGGTCATCCTTGAGTGATGATGCAGGCACGCTCTCTGACTTTGGCAATCTTATTGGGGAGGTAGAATCATTGCTAAATGGCAAATTAATTAAAGAGTCAAGGAATGGGGTGTAAAGCAAGGGCCCCAATATTTTTTATTAGAAATGCTGCAATATTCGTTCGAGCAGGTGCTGAAGCCCCGCCATCAACTAATGCCAAAAAACCCTGTGATTTGACTGAGCTAGCTGGTGTTCTAATGCTGATACAGCTTTTCTAAGCTTACCTTTTTCACCAACAGTAATAATTGATACGAGCATATCTCGCTCAAATAGGTTTGCCCCTGTGGCTACAACTGAAAGCACCGCTATGCTTATTAATGCCCTGGACAAAACCCGTAGTAAGCCTACTGATGGAACAATAGCAAAGGAGTACACTGCTGCCTGTGATACTTTACATTATAAATTGAATGAACTTAAACTATTGGTTACTGCCTTAGGCAGCAGGGTGGACAACCTTGTAGCACAGCTAGAAGAGCACAGATGCTCATGCTGGGGAGGATGTAAAGAAGTTAACAGTGAAGTACCAGTGCTGAGGAGAAGTTCAATCAACCTAGAGACACCTCACACAGAGGGCGAGTGGCCTGCAGAGCAGCAATGCTCTGGGGCCTTTGGCCAGGGTGCCATCTGTGTTCCTTGGACGGGCCCTGTGGTGACTAATAAGGCATTAGTACCAAACCAATTGACACGCTCTGCGGGGAGGGTCAAGCCTGATACTAAATTCACTAGCAATTCTTAGCCCCCCTGCTTGCATAGACATTAATGGTCACCCGGATAATTTGAATTCCTCAGACTATCAAAGTGTGAAACAAAATTTAAATTTGGGCGTTGCCTCCTCGGAGATGACTGTACCCCAGTTGAAAGATTTCATTCAAGGCATAAGAAAGATATTGTACACCGCAGGGATCTGACTCATTTAACCCAGGTGCCCAAGTTGAAGGAGGGATCCCACGAGGAAATGGAATCTTTAATTAACAAAGTTTGTTTTTTGGTTTAGGAAGCAAAATAATTGGTTGTCTGTAGTTAGGTCTAATATCATCTATGCGAGAACATACATATCCAACTCGTGTACAAACGACTATATTACAGTACAGATAGGATCTAACATACTGGTTGACAATCTTATAAACTTTGAGTTACGCACTTGTCACCTCAGAAAGAGTCAATTGACAGCAATGGGAGTGAAACTACTCCCTCTGGAGATTGGAACAGGGGAGAAAAGTGAAGGGGGTGCTCCAGTGTGCACCCAACGGGAACCATTAAACTATGGAACAAGTCCTCTTCTCCATGAGCCATCTATCCTTGATAAAGTGGATTTGCTGTCTCTTGAGGATAGCACTGAGGTTAACTTTTGTATGCCTAGGCGAACGCAGTCATGTTTCAATGTTGAAGAAGGTCTGTGATGTGAGCTGATCCTGACACATCCCCCTTTGACTCCCTAGATACTACAAATGATTAGTTAAAAGGTACAAACTACTCATCTGTATCATTAGAAGCAGTCCTCTGTGGTGCCAATGACAGCCCTCCCAAGATGGGAGAGTTGGCAGAGCTGCTACCATGTGAGGTCGTTGGAAAACCAGGAAGTAATGTGGGTGGAGGAGCCAACTTTGCTCCCATTGGTCGTGGAATATGGCTGGAATGGCACATAAACTGATTGATGCTGAATGGTTGTCTCACATAGAAAAATGTGATATTTGCATGTTCCAAGAGACTTTGGCCACAGAGAAATATTCATTAAATATTCATTAATATTCATTAATGGTTTTACCTCATACAACATACATGCCAAACCGCCAGAGAAGTATGGGAGGGCCAGCGGGGGTGTGCTGATTTTGTTGAAGAATGACCTACCTAGGCCCCGTAAGGTTATGTGGACAGACTCTCCTGATATTCTGGGTATTATTATAACTTTTCCCTCTGGAGCTTGCATCACTTTCATAAATGGACATGTACGACAGGCTGTAGCGAGCAAAGAGGCCCCACACTTACTTTCACTGGAGGAGATACTAGAAACTACTCCCTCTGGTGTAACAATTATCTTAGCAGGTGTTTTTAACAGTACATTTGAACTCTCTCCACTTCTAAGCGAGGTTACTGCCCTAGAGGATGACGTGTGGAATATCCCTCCTATAGCGGGAAAATCTTGCTACAATTATACAGCTATCGCTCTTAAGATTGTGTCACTGATGGTCAGAAGGGGTTTAAGAGCCTGTAATGGCTGTACAACATCTGATCCTGGGATGGCTATTACCTTTAAGAGGGGCAGCCATTCTAGTGTTATTGATTGAATGTTATTAGATGTGAGACTGAGGGCTCTCTTGTGCGACACAATAGTTAAGAATCACATGGACAGTGACCACAACTCCTTGATCTTGTCGCTAACTGGGGAGGCATTGAGGAAGGTAACTAGCATTCATGAAATGATGGTCCCCCCCACTTTCGCCAATAATGGTTGCTATCTCTATTGGCCCTCAGTGATGTCAAATCAAAACTTGTATTCAAAGATTTATGATATCTTTGTATCTCAGTTCCCTAGATATGCATGGTACCTGCCCTCAGATATCATTACTTTGATTGTGCACAATCTGCTATTTGTAAGGATGAAGGAACTGTTCCATAAAGATAATCATGGGAAGGAGAAAATGAGTAAAACAGCTAGATGGTTTAACACAGACTGTAAAGCTGCAAAAATCCATTTGAGAAAGGCTATAAAGGAGGTCTCCACTCAAATAGAGACGGAATGGTGGTAGCCAGGTGAGAGTATGGCAGAGCTCTCAACATCGCAAAAAACTGTGGGAGGAACTGGTTCAGAGTGACATGTTAAAAGCAGTGGACAGAAGAGATAGACAGTCATTCTGGAAGTAGGTGGCTATTGCCGGGTCTGACGGTGCAACTCCCTATCACTACCATATTAGTCCTAACAGTTGGGTCTCCCACTTTACCACCCTATATGCCCCTGAGGGTTTAATTGAGCTTGAAAGCAGTAAGGATGGGGTGCCCACTGAGGATTCTGTACTTGAGCACGAAAGAAGGGACAAGGAAAGTCCAGTATTCTTCAGCCTCAATGATACAGTTAGGGCAAATACTGTCCAAAAAGTGGCAAGGCCCCGGGTCCGGTCAAAATTTCAGGTGACCTCTACAAATCGGAGACATTAGTTTGGAGCAGTTACATATACATCTGCTATCTAATACTATTTCCAGGGGATATTCCTGAGGCATGGAGGGGTACTGAGATCATCCCAATTTATGAAAAAGGGGATGCTACATGTCCCTCAAGTTATAGACCCATAAGTCTTATCAATAACCTCCAGAAAATCTTTACTAGACAAGTTTTAGAAAAATTGCTACTGTGGGTTGAGGATGAGAAATTCTTGACTACCTTACAGGTAGGCTTTCGCCCTAAGACTAGCAACACTAACCAGGTTTTTAGTTTGGTAGGTCTGTACTGGAAATATGTGTTACAGGCAAAACAAAGACTTTATGTAGCCTTTGTAGATCTTAAGGCTGCATTTGACTCTATCCCACGTAAAACATTGTGGCAAATGCTGTTTAATATGGAAGTTTCCTCAAAGTTGCTTGAACTTATTAAGTTATACTCGAAGAACTACACCCAGGTGCATTGGGGCAGCAGGGGAGAATTGACTGACAGGGTTGCCATCAGACGTGATGAATATCAAGGCTGTGTGCTTGCGCCCACATTATTCATGCTTCATATGAACGATGTGGTGAAGGAACTCCTTGACTGTAATAATGGCTCCCCTACAGTGAATAATGTAAAAATCCCCATTTTACTTTTCACAGACGACTCCCTACTAATATCTTAAACACCAATGGGGCTCCAGACCCTCATCGATAAAGTCGTGATTTTTTGTACGTCTAGAGATCTGGAGCTGAATGTAGGGAAGACTAAATATATGATTTTTGGCAAGAGGGGAACAAGGAATATGCCAATTCAAGTGGGTAATGAAACATTAGAAAGGGTTGAATTCTTTGACTATTTAGGGGTCAAACTAACTAGTGATCTCAAATGGTTGCCCCAGCTAACCGAGTCCTCCCCAAAGGTAGAGCACAGATCCAATGCCTTTACTAGGACCTACAAGAACACTAGCTACCAATCTGTTTCTCCAGCTTTTGCAGTTTATCAAGCCAAATTACAAGGAGCTGCCTTATTTGGCGCAGAGATTTAGGGCCATAGCAACACGGGATGCTTAGTTGCTGCAGAAAACAAATTTGTGAGGAAGCTGTTAATACTACCTGCGAGCACTCCACTGACCCATTCTTTTTAAATCTTGATTTACATAGAATTGCAGATTAGGCTGCATTAAAGCCCTTGATCTATTGGGTTCATCTGCAGTCTGACAGTGAATTGAGTCATTACATGGACTCCTTAAGAGATTCAATAATCTCAGCAAATGTAAACCGTATTCCTCGGGTGAAGTCAGTGCATGATTGGTTTCACAGACCGAATATAGGGACATTTTGGGATGAGCCAGAATTACTACAGATGTACTAAGAACTACTATGGGACTATATCAATGAGCAGCGCGTTTTGGCTGATGTCCATGGGTTCATTGACAAGAAGGTTCTTGCAAATTAAGTTTCTTTCTAGCTTTGAACAATTCCTTAACAAGATCAATCCTGCCCTTGCCAAAAGCTTGTATATCCAGTTTAGGATTAGCACACTCACGTTGAGAACTCTCATTAGTAAATGGCATGGGAGCACAAGTTTGAGTACATGACCTCATGTGGCTTAGCGAATGAAACGGAAGCCCATGTTTTATTTTACTGCCCTGAATACAGCGAACTGCACAGGAAATGGATTCCCCCAATTTGTCCGCACCTTGGGATATCACATTACCATCAAGCCTTGATGATTTTAAAATATGACAGCAGAATTAACAGTTGTGTTCAGTAAACAGATCTTTAATGATAATTTGGCACAGGTGCCACAAGTTTTTAACATTATCTGATCACCATTCCCATGTAAATTCTCTTTTGCACTTACCTATTTTACTTGATTCAGCTTTTTACCAAGGTGTATCTTTCCGAGGGTTCCTTGCTATTAGAAATAGCTTGTTCTGTCGGGAGCCAGAGGTTCCAGGGCACTTAAAGATTTTAGAGAATCATGAATGTTCTCTCTCAAGGAAAATTTATCTTTTATCAAAAAATGGTTTTGATATTATATTGCTGAACTGTATTTTAATAGATATGTATGATCTTTTTATCTGCATTTTAAATGTAATTTAATGTTATTGTTTTTTTCTTTGATGGTTGATGATGACCGAATAAAGTATTTATACTACTACTGCTAAAGCTTCTCCCAGCACAAAACAGTTTTCTATATAGTCACGCTTATACTACATTTAGCAAAAATCTACCTTCGCCAATGAATTAGATTTTCAATAAAAAAATAAAGTCTGTATGATCTCTTGAGTACTTTTCTAGGACAACATGTGAAAAAAGTGATTTTTAGTCATTTAGGCATTTTTTTAAAACCTTTATTTTTAGTTTTTAAATAACAACAACATGCAGCGGTCACTGAGATGTCCTACACAGTACAGGTAATCTTATGAGGAGCTGTGGCTATTGTTTTTATGGTCATACACTTTTATATTTCTCAATAGCATCCTGCGTACAGCACCATGTAAAACGTTATGAACACAGTTTTCCTCACCCCCTCTGATCTCCACTTGGAGCCCCAGTAGTGTCTGCGTCCCCATCTTTGTCTGTGAATAACTCGCCATTGCTCACCGATAGTTTAACTGAGGCTGGGGCCAGAAGTGCTGCACCAAAATCCCTTCCCCCACACCTGGAGCTGTTCCGCCAATTTCTCATCCGATCTACTCTGCCTCAGGTGGACATCTTCCACCAGCACCCATTCCTGGAAATCCCTGTGCCAGAGTTCTATCGTTGGAGCCCTCTGTACCATCCATGTGATAGCCATGCAGTTCTGGGCCAGCACCAAGGCCCTATGGGGGAATTTATAAGCCACCCTGCTGTTTATGGGTTTCTTGATAAGGGCTAGTAGGCACTGCAACGGGTGCAGTGTATAGGTATGAGCGTTGCTCTATTTAATACCATCACTACCTGTGTCCAGAATGCCTCCACTGCCTGACAGTAGCATGCTAAACGCATGAAGTCCACTTTGTCCATGTTACCTCACGGGCATCTATCTCATCTATTATGCATTGCAGTGTCCTGGGTGTTACATATGTTCTGTGAAGAAAGTCATAGTTCACTTATTTGAAACGTGTGTTGCTTGACAGTGCATGCATCAGACGGCAGATGGTAGCCCAGACCCTGTCACTCAGCAACGCTGGAAATCTGGAAATCTGTGTCCCGTGCGGTGTGCGCTTGGCTCGGGAGCCCTGACATGTCTTTTCTCCATGCTCTATACAGTAGCATTATAAGGTGTCGCCTTGACCCATAGTTCAAGAGTATGTCCAGTGTGTGCGTGGTTGGTGGTGTGTCTTGGTAAGAGGGTCAGTATCCTTTTGCCACTTCTGCAATTCCAGAATAATGTATGTAGTTTCCTGGGCCCACTGCAAAGGCCTCACACACTTCTTCATTTGTAATGAAGTACTCGCCTGGATATGTCTCCCTTCTGGTCACAACCAACCTCCTTCCATGCTTGTAAGGACATATTGTTCATCATATGATGATCGGCTTTAGTATCCATATGGGCAACTCCCTATGAAACGGGGCCCTCTTTAGCACCAGTCATGCCATATTTTGGCCGTGTTTCAGACTACATAGGGCCTATCCCTGATATGTAGGCTTTCTTAATAAGAAAACCCGCAGTAGCCTAGAGCCTATAAGTGGCAATAACACTTTGTAGCTCAATGCAGAAAAACATGCCCTACTTTTCTACATTAAGCACTCTTTCTTGAGAGCTACAAGTCACTTGTAGGGGACATTTTGATAATGCCTAAAAGTACGTTTTCTAAATAGCTAGAGAAGTTCATTTTGGCACATCCTGTTGCAGTGTTTTAAGGTGTAAGCAGTCAGGCCACAATGATGGGCCTGAAGTCAGTCTCTTGGTGTCAAACATGTGAGTAGTATAAATGCACACTGCACCATACATGTGAAATATAACCTTTATGACACTGGTACATTTCCTGTACCAAGGTACCGTATCGTGAATACAAATCAGTACGCCAACTGGGTTCAAGTCAAACCTTTACAATGATTTAAAGGTTAGAACACATGCATTGGAAGGATCACTCTCAGACCCTGGATGCCTAGATTCAAAAATACCTGTAAAACGTGACAAAAATAGGGTGACCACTCAAATAGATGCACTTTCTTACGTTGGTCTGAACCAGGAAACTGATATCGCACAAAAATGATCAACTGTGCATTAGGGGTTCTGGCTTTAGGAGCTGACCAAAAGATAGAGAGGCAAGTAAAAGGATAAATAAGTGGAACCATGAGAGAACTGTAGGGTTCAAAAGATGGGAGGATGTAGAAGTTGAACATCACAGTGAGTGGAATCAGGGGATCATCAAGAGTTAAAAATAGGGGCTCACTCTCAAGAGATAGTGCAGTAGGCTTGACAGCCACAGTGTGTTCTAGAATGCGTCATTTGTGACTGCTAAACAAACTGTGAAAATAGCTCCCCAAACAGATGTGTGTAAAAAGTCTGATGCACAGGGAGCCGCAAAGTATGTGCATATGCATGCCTATGAGTAGAGGCATCATTTAAATGTATGAGAAAAATGAATTGACCTTATATTACTTTAGAAAGTCCTTTGTGTTAATGGATAAATAATTATGCCATCAAGTAATGTGCTAACTACAGGTTTCATGTTAAAAATATAATTATGAAAACACTAGTGTCATACAAAGAATGCTTAGCTAACTTTCCATTTGAGTAATGAATTGTTTTTACTGAAATACATTCTGCACTGTTGAAACATTGTTTTATCAAAATACACAACATTTTATGGTGTGGCCAAGCGCGACTGGCGAAAGTCTTGACTGTTAAAGAGTGTTCTGTGATTTTCAGAATGTACTAATGAGAAACATAGTATACAGTAATATAATCCGTATACAATCAATATTTTAACATTGTGGTTCTTAACCTTTTGACTTCTGTGGATCCCTCACTTAATCATTGCTGAACTCTATGGACCTCAACTGAATCATTATTGTAATTTGAGGACAACCACAGAATCATTACTGGAAGCCCGTAAGTAATTTTGGCGATTTGAAGTACAAAAAACAAGACACACAAATACAGACATAAACATTCATGAAAAAAACACAAATGGTAAAATATTGTATTAATTTCAGAAACATTTGATGCACTTGTCTCACAATCAATTTTAAGACATCAACTTAATTGTCAGCATCCAATTTCAAATTCCTGACATATTCACAGAGTATTTAAAAAAATGTAATTTTATATTTTGCATCTTTAATTATATACAGTTTATTAATGTGTTAATATCATTTGAATTTGTAAGCTGTCACAAACCACTGAGAAGACGTTACCGACTGCCAGAAGTCCTTAGAACACAGATTAAGAACTGGATTTCTAAGCCAATTTATAAAAGAGTTTTGACAATCTCAAATGTTCACACAGAAAGCAAGTGCTTATATGTGAAGAATATATTTTGTGCTTTTTAGCATTCCTTGTGTGATTTGGGATTGTATCATGGGGGTTGAAAATGAAGGAACATAATTTGGCAGATTCACACATGCCTAAAACACTTATGAAAGAGTAGCAGTTTAGCCAAGATGTGGGAACTGACCAGCTTTAAAAGAATGTGGCAAGTAAGGGTGGGCAGAATTGGCAGAGTTTCACTCCGCTGAATTCTGTGGAATTACGTAAAAACTCTGTAAAATTCCACGAAGTTTGGCGAGCAAGTGGAATTCAGGCACTTTGTGCTGCTCTGACTGATTTATAGCACCGGAAGCTTTATCCATGCTGTAAAATCAGCGTGAATGGCACCCCGCAGCATGCCAGAGGGTGCTGCTTCTCTTTGCCACTCAAATAGATTTTCTATTCGAGGGGCAGCTTTCTTAACGCAAACGGTTGTGACTTGCCGTGGCTGCCAATGTTGAGAAATATCGACAGGAGGTGTTCTAATACCCAAAAATCTCACTAGGGGATGCAAATTCTCCCTCACGCTTGCCAACTTAACGTTGGGGAAAAAACTCTGCCACATGGTGGTTGGTGGAGTTTTCCCAGAACTTCAAGCTCCAAGCAGAACATTGAGTGGGCAAAACTCCACCAGTGGAGCAGAATTTTCCACCCACCCATTGTGGCAAGCTGATATTCTAGTGAAAAACACAGCATTATCTGACCAAGAAATGTGTATGGTTTGCATTAAAAAACTAAATTTGGCATCAAGCTCTGTAAGTCATTTGTGTACATAGAGTCATGTCAAATAATGTTGTAAGCAGACCAGTGCTTGGTGCACCAAGGCCATATTATGGAAATGCATGCTGTCCGTTCAACAGGTCTGATATAAATGTGGCACGATGTAGGTATGCACCATGTTCCCATTGCTTGTGGGACTATCTCACCGGCCCTGCATGCTAAAAATCACTGAATGGAGCAAGAGCACCCCCACTTGTGGCCAAAGTCGCTGATTAAATATGGGAGATAGTGAAAGAAAGTGCACATGGAGACAAGGGGTCTGATTCACAAAGGTAATTTACACTTTTGAGTGTAAGTTTCTACAAAAAAACACAGAGCAGTAAGTCCAGCCCCACACTTGGCCAACCACTGGTACTGCAACAACCTCCTAGAGAAAATACTGTAGAGAATTAAACCTCAAATGAAATTATGTTATATTAATGTAATAGTCTTTTTTTTAAAATTGAGTATACATTTTCATTTTCCCTATACTTTACCATGTGTAGATCTCTGTCCTGGCTGCAGAGTCTCCCTATGGTAAAGTATAGGAAAAATATAAAAACAATGTATTTAACTTGAAAATAAGTATTACAAATATTTTCACATTCAATGCTAATTATTATGAAAGCCTTTTATTAAGAGGTATGGTTGTACTATCTCACCATGTAATAAACTCACTAGCCCGCCTTGGGGCCAGCCATGCTCGTTTGCAAAACCTTAGCACTACTCGGGGCAGCTGAGGCTTTGAGCAGTCAGGCTTTGTCAAAGGAACATGTGCAAAGCATTTACAAGTACAAAACTAGTTGAACAGGATACTAACAAAATACAAAGAAAATCCAACACGAATTGTTAAAAGTAGCTCTTATTTTTATTATCTGTTAGACACAAAAATGAAGAAAATCCACTGTAGCGTTCCAGAGATCTAAGTTATTAAGCAAATAATAAATTACTGTTTTTTAATCAAATTGCAAAGAAGCATTGGCAACTTCCGCGGCTGCTTGGAAAGCTTCTGAAAACATTTGTAAAGTATTGTTTGGTTACTCCGACCAGCTTTACAGCAACCAACTCCGGTAGGCAGCAAGTCATAGGTGCCAATGAGGCTTGGCAGGATAGCTACCTTGCACTCATAGCAGCTTCCAGACCTGTTCTAGGATCTATGAACAAACAGCCATAGACATTAATGGAGTGCTCCTGATTCAAGGGATACAGGATGCTGAAGATGCTAAAGGATGCTGAGGATACTGATCTGCTGATGGAGGGCTTCCTGGGGCCCACCCTCCATCTACTTTGGCCACTGAGGTTGATGTCCCTCGAAGTGCGGTTGAAGTCCAGCAGAAAACTAGTTGCCACTGGTCTACTGGTCTCTGGTTACATCAAAACCAGTGGTTCCCTTTAACTGAGGCTATTTCAGCATTTGTGGTCTGGGACCTGTGACAGGAAGTCAGACAACTGACAGGTGCAGGCTGGTCTTTGGTGCATTCTCTCTTTGTCAGGTGCAGGGAACAGCAGGGCAGTACTTCTTTGGTCCTCTCTCCAGTGCAGTATATGAAGCATAGTAACCCACCTAGAGGTGTGGCTGCCTGAGGCTACACACAATAGGAAAACTGGTTTGGGCGTGTTTTCTCCCTCTCTGTCCCCGACGCTAACCTGTCTATCAGAACAAAAAAGCAGTCCCTTTCATGTGTGTCCACCATTTGCCCTTCATGGCGGCTTCACTTTTGAGGCTCACATTTTGGGCTCACACCTTGTTTGACCTTCCAGCCAGGAAGATATAACACCACTCCCAATGGCAGGCCCTTTGTATTCCTTCCTAAAATTCATTCACAACTTTCCACAGAAGGGCAGAATATTGTCTCATGGTCAGCAACCATAAGAAGTCATTGGAAACTTAGGCAACAGAGTGGCAACTTTCGAAAGTTGCCATTTACTTAAAACTTACATTAAATTCAACTTTGTCACCAAGTCAAGTTTAATGTAATGATTCTTTTGATCCCTTGAAGTACCAACTTTAGTAATTCTAATCAGAAGATACACAGATGAGTTGTCAGTGTGTAACCCTGTACTTGACAATGGCGCTACTAACCTTTCTATAGCAAAAGAGACAATATGGTGTTTTGTTTACTGTAAGAAAATGTGAAACACATGTTCAACTTTTCAATATATAGCACCCTGCCATAAGGCTCGATAAGGCTGTCTTAAAGGTGAGATATACATTAAAAAAGAAGATCTGGACTTTGTTATTTGTTTAATTGGCAAAGTCGGGTTAGCAGTTTGAAAACTGCTCTTCCAGCCAGCAATGGCAGGCTGCGAGTCATTCTTTGCATCATGAGACTCATGGTGGAACAAACAGCCCTGCAGTCTACGAGGGACATTTTAACTCATAGGCCCTAAGTACCCCTGGTACCATATACTAGCAATGTATAAGTAAGTTAACGTGTGCCAATTCTGAATGAACCAATCATACAGATATCTTTTAAGGGTCAGAGTGCTGCACTGAGGTCTGGTTAGAAGGTCTCTGTGCGTCTTCAGCGTTGAGAAACCAACAGCATCAGTCCAAAAACTTGGGGGTGAGCATGCAAAAAGAGGCTTTACCTTATATTAATGTATATTAATTTGATATATTTATTTTAAATGTAAGCAACTTTTTTTTTAAAAGCTACAGCACTATTGAATTACTTTTTAAATAAATCATTAATTAATTAAAATAATTTAAATCAAAACTCATTTTCTTTATTTTAAATTAAAAAATACATTTCCACCTAAAGACAGAAATATTTTTTTATTGTGCATTAATAGTTATTAAAAGTTATGAATAGAGCCCTGATGTTGGTGAGAGAAGAGATCAGAGTCCACTCCTTAGAGGCAGCAAAACAAATGTGGTGTGCTTCCCAGGCACGGGTCTACAGTTGGGGGGATAAAAACAGCAAATTGATCTATAGGCTCGCTTGCAAACCCCTGGTAGGGTGGATCATACCTGCTGTGACTCACTCGAGGGGATTAATGCAAACCACCTCTCCTAGCATAGCCTCTGCATTTGTTAACTATTATGCCACACTCTACATGGTAGTCCCCCGGCCTGAATCCAATAGAGACGCTCCCCCTCTTGACGAGATAACTATGCCCCACCTATCAAGCTCCTTCTGACAGACTCTGGACCAACCCATTACGTTGAAAGAAATCAGGGAAGCAATCTCAGCCCTGAAGCAGGCAAGACGCCAAGTGCAGACTGATATCCTGCGAACTCTATACCAAATTCAGGGACATCCTTGCCCATCGCATCTTAAACCTATTTGAGGAGGCACTGAAGACAGTCACCCTCCCTCAGGACCTGGGCCAGGCCACCATAGTGGTCATACTGAAGAAACAACCCTCATCTATATCTTGTATCGACTAACAGCCAACCTCCCTCATCCAGGGGAAGGTCGAGATATATGCCACTAACCTAGCTAATAATCTGCGACAAATCACTGGGTCTTTGATCCACCCTGACCAGTGTGGCTTCATGCCTGCTCGCAGCACCAGACATTGCCTCCGGCATCTACACGTTGCACTCGCCCAGTGACACTCTCCCAACTCCTCTGGCTTGTTAATAATAGATTTTGATAAGGCATTTGATACAGTGGATTGGGCCTACTTATTTCGAGTCCTACAAAAGACAGGCTTTGGACCCCACTTTAATCGCATGGTTCGCTTGCTATATACAAAAACAACAGGCCGAGTGAAAATCAATGGGGTTCAGTAAGAGGCATTTAACATAAGCTGTTGCACCCGGCAAGGTTGCCCTCTTTTCCCCCTCCTTTTCACGTTTGCCATAGAGCCTTTCAACTGATTTATACACTGCGGCCCAATGCTCATGGGATGGAGGTGGGAAATGGGCCACAAAGACCACCTTACACTTTATGCGGATGATGTACTACTATACTTAGTAAACCCGGCAGGCAGTGGCCCTCGTTGTCGTCAACTCTTGCAACTATTCACAGAAGCCTCTGGCCTGACAGTTAACCCTTTCAAGTCACTCCTGGTGCCCTTGACCAAAAATCGAGATGCATTGGATTGGCAATCGAACATACCAATTAAAACACCTTAGCTTCCGCTATTAGGTGTCCATGTTGCCCTTGAGCCATTCCTGACTTGGTCCCTCAGCATAACTCTGATAATCCGTAAGGTCAGAACGGACCTCAAGAAATGGCAATCACTCCCCATTAAAAGTCATGGGACAAATCTCATTATATAAAATGATGATACTACCCCGGTTTCTCTACTTTTTTAAAAATGTTCCCATCAACATCCCCTGCCAGTGGTTCAGGGAAATGGAGCCCATGGCCAGTGCCTTTCTCTGGCATAACACCAGGTGGCGCCTAAGAGGGAGTGCTAGGCATGTCCAACCTATGTTACTACTATGTAGCGTTTCAAATCCGAGTCATAAATGACTGATTAATGGGGGCTGGTCTAAGCTAGCCTACCGACTAGAACTCACCTTGTTAGGCTTCCGCGTATTATGGAGCTGCTCTATGGCATCCTCATTTCTGTAAACATTCCAGAAGTGTGGTATTTTGAGGTTGGAGGCTGCACAACGGCACACGGAATGGTGGAAATTACCCAACATACCCCCCATCGCATGGAATGTGGCTGCCAGATGTAACTGCCCTGGAGGGGGTTTCCTGATGGGATACCATAGGTATCATCACCCTGTTTGGGGATATATGGCCGGGCACAAACATGGTCTCCTTTCAGGAACAGAACTATGCACTGTCCAAGCTGCAATTTTGTAAATGTTTACATCTTTGTCATGCACAGAGGGTATACATTCCCCCTAGTAGCCCTGTGCCAGAATTTAGTCCAATAGAAGCTAAGTTAGTAATTGGTGCACTGGGTAAGGGAGGGGTCTCCTACATATGCTGCTCCTTGAAATTGAATTTCTCCGAGACTCTCCAACCCCTTGGGTCTCACTGGGAAACATGGGTTAGCCCCATGGAAGATGGAGACTGGCGGGATGCACTGATGGTGCCCAGAGTGATTGCAATCTCTGCCAGACTGCGACTGGTGAAGATATTCTTCCTGCAATGTGCCTATCTTAAACCTGCCAGACTACATCAAGCAGGCCTTTTGGCCAACCCACGATGTAACTGCTGCTCTTATTCACCTGGCTGACTTCTTCCATGTGGCCTGGTCATGCCCCGTCATAACATGCTATTGGAAGGAAATCCTGGCCGAGCTTTCTAGGGTGCTTGGTCAAACCCTGGAGTTCTCATCACTTCTAGTCTTATTGGGGATGGATGAAGGGGTTGGGGGCTCATAGGCAGATAGGTACTGCTCTAATGGTTGCGAAAAGGGACACTGTGGTGCACTGGAAGGCACTGGGCCCTTCTGCATTATGGAGGTGGAGAAGAGGGGTCGATTGGTGGGCCCGATGAAACGACCAGTATACATGGCACGAGGATGCTCCCAAAAACACACTAAGATCTGGTCCAAATGGTTAGATGATGCACGATTGGACGCTGAAATGTAATAATACTGGAGTGGCTTGTCTGACTATGGAAATAATACCTCTGCATTGCACGAGATGTGTGTACTATAAAAGGTCTATGCAGTCAAGAGCGAGTGAGGCTCATTCGTACTGGATCAGTAATTGTAATCTGTTATCATTTACATAAAACAATAACAATTGGTTATCATAGAATTAATTTAAATAATGTAGTTTCAATTTAATAAACTTTTTTTTAACTCAAAAGAGGATGTTAAAATATCTCATAATTGAATGATAAATATATGATATTTTATATATTTTGTAACAATACATTTTGTTTATATTTTTAACTATTTTTCATAATTTAATGTAAATCAAACGTATTTCCTATGGGGTTTATTTAAATTGCCTACCTGATTACTTTTATGGGAGAGTGTTGTAGCACCACTGGTTGGCAAAGTGTGTTGCAGGACTTCCTACTTTTTCTTTTTATTTAGTAGTAACTTACATTCGGATTTTGCGAATAGTCAAAAGTAGTAAACTTGCTAAAAATTGTAAATTGCTCAATAGTGTAGGTTACCCTTGACAGTAGAGCCTTATTCACAAAGGCAACTTTTGAGTAATTTACACTTTTGAGGTAATTTACGACTTTTGGCTAGTCATAAAATCTCTCTAGTTTAGCAGAGGGAGTCTCCCAGTTGGAGTGGGGTTCTCCAAGGTAAAATAATAAGAAAGTTTATCTAACTCAAAAAAATACAACAAATATTTGTGATTGAAATATTAATGTAAATGAATTGTATATATTATTTTATATGTAGAACAAAATAAAAAATGCTACATTGCTACTGAAAAATTTTGAATGCATTCTTTAATGGTTTACATATTTTAAATTACATTAAATTGAAATTATTTTACTGAAGTTTAAATGAAAATAAATAAATTTGCCAAAAGAAAAACATGTTTGTGTTACATATTAATACCTATTATAAGTGATGTATAGGATTAAGTATAAGCAATTTAATTATACTTAAAAAATGTTACCTTAATGTTTATATTCAAAGATGGCTTTTAAACTATTTAAAAATTGAATATTAAATATATTCTCTTTTGTATGTTTTTAACATCACATTACATTTATTTAAATTTTTCACGATTTAAATGATTTAATTGATCTTAACATTATTTCCTATGGGGTTTTACCTCCATTATTTTCTATGGGATGTTGTTGCAGTACCAAGGAGTAGCCATGTTTGGTGCTGGATTTATTACAACTTTGGCATGTGGTAACCTGCACTTGTAAATTTGTCTTAACCCCTTTTTTGAGGGGGCGGAGACATGTAAGTTTACAGATTTTGAGGAGCTTACTCAAAAGTGTAAATTACTCATAAGTGGAAGTTAACTTCATGAATCAGTCCTGAGGTCTCTTGAGACAGACCAGGGCTTGAGGCTTTCTTGCCGGAGCTGGCTTTTGAGCTGGTATTCTGTGATGGGAGTCCATTCACTCTAGGTCCTGACTCTGAGGCCCACGGAGTACAGTGTCAAGGCACAGAAAGTTAGACAGATACCAATACAGTAATTTTAGACAGCTGAGGACATAGGATTGATATTGATTGTGAGTACCTCTTTTGCACCCTTTATAAATAGAAGAATATGTTTACTGGGAAAACTGTGGAGAGAAAGCACTTTAGGCTGCACCAATATTTTAGTGATAAGGACTCAAAGGAAAATATATTATGGAGTCACATAAACAGCAATGAGGTACTGTTAATCAAGCCCAGAGCTTGTCCAAAGAGGTAATATTCAAAGGTTCATAAGTGAGCGTTTGTACTCTGAGATGCTTCTTTTTAAAGAAACACTGAAAGACAGGGACAAGAACTCATATCAAGGACTGTGACTTCAGTAGCAACCGAGGCCTGACAGACATAATCTTTTACCGTAAACCTTCCAATTCGCAGAGAGGGCCTGCGACCATTAGAGAGCATTTTTGTATTTACTAAACACATTTACAGATTTGGAGAGTGTCTCTGAATGTGTAAATTGGGTTTTAGAAATGGATTACAAATTGCAATTTGGAAGAGGAGTGTAGTGGGCATATTGTCCTAACTGCAAATCGTATTTTGATTTTGCAACCATAATTCCGTTCACAAACCACTGATCAGTTACCTATTTTCAAACTGGTGTGGTAAATGATTCACAAAGGGGAAGGAATCCTTTGCGAGCCTTTCTTCTCTGAATGTGGGAAACGTTTCAAGAAGAGTAGGTGGTGTCCCTTGGGACTACTGCCTACTCTCAATGAATCCTTTTATAAATTAAAAAATGCAGCCCCATGTTTGTAAGGGAAATATGTTGCATGTAACAAAAAAATACTTCTCTTTATTTAAAAACAGTGACAGGCATGGTGATCTGCTGATCTTTGCTGGCCACCTTCCCTGTGATTGTGGCCAATACCCTAGGGGCTTGCCTAGCGAATGTTAATTAAACAGATTGCTCTGTGACCCACTGCAATTCTGCATTTTGTGAACCGACTTATTTAAATGTAACTTGTTTCACAAAATATGAATGCATTCTCAAAAGTCAGTGTTTTGATAATGTAATCCGTACATTGGGCCAAAGGTGTCATAGTAATTCTACATACATTAGTAATCTGCTAGAAACCGAAACATTTCTTACAGGGAATCCATTCAAACTATTCTGTAGAGGAACCCATTTCAGAGGATGTCACAGTAGCACATTTGGTTATAGCCACCCGGGTAAAAGACAGCATTAGATTATTATACTGACATTCTGTAGATGAATAAAACACACTTGCACCCATTCTGAACTGCAGACAATTAACCCACAGATTTTCGTTTCTGAGCATGCCTTTGCAAAAATAAACTCAAAATATGTATACGGCAGAAAACGTTTAGCTCCCTGTCTCTAGCTGTTGAACAACAGTGGAGCTTGCATCATTCCAATTTATGATAATATAAAACTCTTTTTCCACCAGAGCATATACCAGGGGTTGCCAGAAGGTTTAGTTCAAACTTAAAATGTATTTTATGTAGTTTAAATTCACTTCCAATTCAGAAAGGAAAACATAAATCTGTGTTTTGTGTGGAAGTGATAAAAGAATCCATTGTGGTAGGCTTAAAGACACATTGAATTGCGAAAGAAAGATGTTTGCTGTATTTTGTCTTCATGAGTGACTTCAAGAGGGCACATTCTTTTCTGACTACAAATTGATGGTTTATGTCTGGGCTTGTTTTTCAGTGTTTTGTTTTCCTTATAAACATGAACTTAAACTGAAGCATATGCAGAAGCAAGTGAAGGTGAAATCACGAGGTTTTGGAGGTCAATAAATGCAGGCGTTACTTAGCTTCTTTTACGACTGGACTGAATGTTATTGCAAATTAAATGATTAAAGTATATCCTTGCTACTCGGAGTGAAATCTGACCAATCCGTAAGCACATGAAATGTTTTTATTTTGCCAAATTCTGTGAAAAACGTTGCAGCACTTATAAATAAGGATACTATCAGCCAGAGATTGTTGCGCATGACACTTACCCGAGTGCATGCCGATCTAATTCCTAAAATAAGCCAAAACATGCCATTCTGAAATGTATATATAGAGAATATTCTCTTAGAGGTCCCAATGCTTTAATACACCAATATAACCTCCCTTTCCATCACAAACTAGAACCCGCAATCTCACATCCTATCATTCTATTTGCCCAGTGCACATTAATTTGCACTATTTGTGATTCATTCTGCTAAAATTCTTGGAGGGAGAAGCCTAAAACTGCTGAAAACACTGTTAAGTCGTGTTATGCTGAGGCCAATACTACTGACCCAGTGTTCTGTACATAAGCACGATTCCCCACATATTACTCAGAAAATTGTGCTTTGTACTAGAATAGTGAATAGAGCCCCCAGAAGTAATTCTAACTCAGACTCCCCTCTCCCACGATTCCAAGCTTTAAAAGCGCGGGCCTTGTTGAGCTCCTGGAACAAAATATATTATTACCAGAATATGCCCATATGTTTGTGTTTTAGTCCATATAATAGTTCATTAAGTGCCACAAATGTACATGACTGATGCCTTATTTGACACATTCGCACACTTTGCAAAATAACTGATCTGTAAGGCGCAGGAAGAAGGGCATCTGAGAAGTATTAGAATACCTGTAAATTATTTTGCCGTGCACAGGAAGGACAATCAACCCAACAGGAAATATTGCTCTCTGCATCCTGCTGCATGTGCATTTGCAATGCAACCTGAACATAGTTGCAGGAAAAGACAGAAAGGTCACCAGAGACAAGGAGAAAACTCCACGCGCCTTAGGAGCATTTGTTTTTTGTTCATGAGAAGCCTCACTGTGGGGTTTTGTTTCTGAGAAGCAAAAAAAAAATGGCACACGGTCGCACCCCTGTCCACATTCAGTTCTGCTGAAAGTCTATCTGGTGCATCAGTAGATGAGCCTTTGTCAAAAAAAACTGCTGTGTTGGCGGGGATCTCTAAATTGTGTCTCACCTGCACTTGTAGCTCCGCGAATCCTCTCAAAGTAAGCTCTTCAGGACCATATTTATCAAGCTTTTGTATCGCCCTTGCGCACTCTTGAGTTGCAGCATTTAAGTGAGATTAGCAAGCCACGCAAGACCACCTTGCACAGCTGCATGGCACCGCAAATCGCTGCCTTGCGTTACTCTGAGACAGGGAGACGTTTCATGGGTGGAGCGTGGGTGTTGCCACACATCAACCCATGGATTTTGTCGTATTCCCAGATTTACCATTACTGGTGGACCTGGGAATGTGCAAAAATGCTATGCCTCCCAGAGAAGTGTAACACGAAGAAATATATTTTTTCTCCCTGTTTTTCCCTCTTTGTATGTGTGCTATAGAAAGAGGAAAATGCCTCTCAGGATTGTTTTTGTGAAGGAAGGGCTCCCTTCCTGCACAGAAACAATTCTACCTATAACATAGACACCCTTTCAACACGACGTAAGGGTGTCTGCATTGGATTAGGTAGCCAAAGTGTGCCAGTGTTAGGAAAGGAAAAGTGATTATAGTATAATGGTACATAGAGCACATGTCTGCCCTTTCACTCAGCGCAGCAAGGTGGCTTGCTCTGTTAGGCTGTGTGAAATAATGATAAATCTTCCCCTAAATGAGAATTATCAAGCCATGCAAGGCCACCTTGCATGGCCATGAGTGACTTGAAAAATCTAGAGTAATACAAGGCACTGCAAATCCCTACCTTGCGTTACTCTGTGGCAGGAACACATGCCATTGGTGGAGCGTGGGTGTTCCCACGTACCTACCCATGAAGTCTAACACATTCCCAGATTTGCCAACTTTGGTAGACCTTGGAATGTGTCAGAGTTGTACACATCCTCACCAGAGGTGCAAGGAGAAAAACAAAAGGAAAATACCTCTGAGGACTGTTTTATGCAGGAAGGTCCCCCTTCCTGTACACAAAACAATCATGCCTACAATGCAGGCACCCTTGCACCATGCTGCAAGGGTTCCTGCATTGGTGCTAAGTAGCCAAAAGTGGGTAAGCGCTAGGAAAGAACATAAATGTGTCATATAATATTAAATACAGCACTTTTCAGCCCTTTTCATTCTATGCAGTGCAGGTCAGCAACATGGCTTGCTAAGTTGTGTTGTGTGATGTTTTTATAAATATGGGCCTCAATATTTAGTAAATATGCCTTCTTACAGTTGTTAAACGATAAACAAATATTGTCACTTTAAACCTTTTAATTATATAAGAGAACTCACCACTTCCAAACAATCAGAAATCTTTGTTAGCTTATCTTCGGGCAAGTCCTTTAAAAGGGGCACACTTCAAAAAAGAAAGAAAAATGCTTTACTTATATTTCCATTTCTATTTATTGACATGGTTAATGAATACATGTAATCAAGCATAATTTGTTTACCATGCATTTAAGGTCTACTTATCAGGTTGCAAATCATAACCAGAATTTCAGAAATTTAACAAAATGGAAACAAATTTACCCATTAAATCAGTATGATTATTAAGTTTGTCCTCCATAGAGTCATCCGCGGAGGACTAAGTCAATGCTAGTTTATGGCAGATAAGATGGTTGGTGTTCTTTATCCCCTCTACATATTGCACATCCTTTGGTCATGTTCACTATCCTTCCCTATCTATGTTTTATTACACAAGTGCTTTTCCTTACCTCATTCCACTTTTTCCTGCATGTAACAGAACCAAAAGATTTTTTGTCGATGTAGGAATGTCTTCTGCATGGTTTACAGGTGTATATTCATGCCCTTAGTGATCCAACTTGAATGTGAAACTGGTATCCTGATTTTTTGTTGGCCTAGTACTAACTGTGGCAGAGCCAAGGACAAGAACCTGGTCTGTGACCTGGAGGAGTTCAATAAGCAGGCCCATTTCATTGATGCAAGACTACCTATGGACTGGGTTGTTGACATAAATCAGTGATGGGTGCACGCCTGTTTTTGTGGACTTCTTAGTCCATAGCAGACTTTTTGTGCTCCAAGGAGAATGTGGCCTACTGGTCATGTGAAGTTCTGCAGAGTTGGAACATCCAGACTCTTATCCTGGTGTTCTGTGTGCTTGTTGTCTGTCAGTCCTGGAACCGTCTTTTAGGAAGGCTGATAGCAGCCAAGTACTGAGACTAAACACTTCATTGTGCCCATAGATACTCTTGCTTGGAGTTAGAATCATTGCTACCTGCTGTTAGAGCCATCACCTTGCACACAGGCCGTGTCTATTCTATTGCCAGAAAATTATATTTGAAAGGTAATCTCTGAAACCGGTTCCAGGACTTTAGTGAATCAACATTAACTTTGTAGAAAATGAATATAAAAGAAGGATCCAAACAATCCCAATTTATTCCATTTGCAAGCTGATTCACTGACCAAGAAAGGGAGTGTTCAGCAGAGTATTCGAAGAGCTCCCCCTTCCATGTTCTACAAACATTACTTTACAGGTGGAAGTAATGCAAGGAACAATGTAACTTACTGTACCAGATAATGCTGGATGATACTATCGGAAGTCTTGAATGCCTCTGAAATATATGGGCCCATGATATAGGCAAGCAATTAGCGAAGAAAGACTTGAAGTCGATGTTAGGGACTGCACCTTTAGGGTTGCAGGAAAGGATAGGTCCAAATACAAACATTTTATTATTTCTGACGTACCTGACTCAAAGACGAATCTGGGTTATGCATCCTTGAGATAATGCCTGCTGTCCTAGTTGTGGGAAAAGGGTAGCAGACCTTCACCATATGGTATAGGCATGCTCAAATATCAGCAAATACTACAAACTATAAAGAAAACTCTAGAAGGCATCATAACGGGGATGTGGAAGACATGTTGGAACAATGCCAGCAAGGTCTTACTAAAAGATCCAAAAAAAGGAAAACACATCCTGGATTTGTAGATTTGGCACTGGCGCAGGCAAAAGGTATTGTAGCCAAGAACAGGAAAGCAGCATGTGCCCTGCGAACTGAATTTTGGAAGAAGGAGATTGAAAACCAGGTGCTGCCGGTGGAATGTAGGAAAGGGAATATTCCCAGAGAAGCGGCACAGGCAAACAAACAATTGATGCAGGCACTGACAACAAAGGGCAATGATAACACAGCTTATTGAATCTGGTTGAGTAATTCAGTTAATTTTGACTCTACCTCATTGTGTACAATGGGAGCTCATCATTGAGTCCATGTCTATGAGCATTTTGGTTGCTGTCTACGAGTGTACAAACCCGACAGAGCATACAAGAAACATACCATATTCTATATTCGTTAACACATCCTGAAGGAGACAATTCAAGTGTAACTTACTTGGCTGATCCAAATCCCACCATTTTCCCATGTAGGGGTTGTCCTTGTGCAGTTTTCTTTTGGGGGATAGATGGGAGTGTTTCCTGTTTATTTGATTTTCCTTTGTTTTTTCAGCTCTGATTTAAAAGATGAAGTGCAATTTTTTTTTTGATCTGGAAAAAGATGGAGCTTGTACATGCCTGCTTCACCGCTGCTGTGTGATTGTTAATGTACGCAGCTAAACCATTAAATAACATATTATAAAAAATCAAAGTGCTGCAGTGTGAGTGGGGCGGGTGTCTGCGTGGCAGTCAGTCTCCCAGAGGTTGAGGGGACATCACCTGAAAGCTGTGCAAGTTGCTAGAGAAGCTGTGGGTCTGCCTTGCACCTATCAGCCTGCTTACATGCTCAGAGAGGGAAGGACAGTGCGTGGCCCTGCAGGGGAAGGGTCAGCCCCAGGTGGGAAGCCCAGCCATGTTACCAGTGGAAGGCTAAAATCTGGAGTGCTACCGGCACTGACCCAAGACGTAAGAGGTCACCAGATCTCCCTGTGCGGTCAGTGGTGAGACCCAAAGGTTATGGAGGGAAACCCTCTCTCTCAAACAAGACATCCAGAAAATCAATTATGTCTTTCGACTCAAGTAAGTAAATTGTGCCCCTTTCAAACACCTCCTCGTCCGTCCCAACGTCTCTCCACACCACGTTCCACCATCCACGTCACTTCACATTCTCTCAAAGCATTCTACTAATTTTTCGAATGGCCTCACGAGGATACCACACCAAGCTGCTGCAATTTGCTGCCAGTCTGCTACTTTGTAGGAAAAAAAGCACTTCGGAACACTTATTATGTTCTTTAACTTAGAATTCCAAGACAGGTGCCCACTATCTTACAGTGGTAAATACAAGCAAAAAAAAGAGTCCACCTCACCTTGTTTTGCTGATACCGCTCTACAGATCAGTTTTCTCACTGCCCTTCTTCTATCGTTAGGTAGATTTGCACAGGACAATCTCCATTTACCTCTAACAATCCACTGCAATTCAGCCGTTCAGCAAATGTTGATACTGTGTTTAAATGTAAACTATAATAATATGAAAGGAATGATCCCAAATCCTAACATCTTGTCTTGCTTATGGCAAATACCACTTCAATCAAATCTCAGGAGGACAGTGCACTGTTAACACATTTTGACACTTAAACTAATCGATGCGTTAGCTTAATGTTGACTAATTCAATCTGTGCTCTCGTCCTAAAGTTTCCCCACGACCCAAAGAGTACTAGGGGAATGCTTATGCTAATTAGAAAAGGAGAGGTTGCGTTTTTGTTCCAGATGTTTTTTGATTATGTCCCATAAGGCTATGTGGGTTACATCACTTAAGCGCCAGCTACCCTGCTCGTTTAGATGACCCTGTGGTCGAGTTTGAGCCTTTATTGTGGCCTGCGTGCTGCCAGACAATTAATCAATGTTTTTGAAACAGTAGATTTTCAGGCACTTTGCTGTTGAGTTTATTTTTCTAACTTGTGACTATCAGCAGCAGTCTAAAACTCGTAAGCAACACAAAATGGCAATCATGAGCAGTTCGTATGATTTTAATTTGTAATGTGGATAGAAATAACACGGCTCCCAAGTATTTACGTGGCTTATGTGTGACATTCCCTTGTTTTTATGGTGCAAATGTATGACCTCAGCACCTTTGTGCTAGACTTAGAGTGAGATTTTCACAAGTTGAACAAAGGTGCCATGCCCATGTAGTGAGATACGTTCCAGATATTGCAGTATTATAGTCGAGAAATGCTCTTAAAACACTAACTATGCTCCAGCAGTACCTGCACAACCCAAGGTAACTTTGCCCTATTAGTGACATGCTCAACAATCTTGCATTCTGTGACTTTTGGGCGTATTATTTATTAATAATGGGGACATGTCAGTACCGGTTCTAAATGATAGAAGCAGCCAACAGAATACAAATGCTCCCTGCTAAACAGAAGAGCTACCCAAAGGTGCTAGCAACAGAAGCCTTCACTTGGTGGCCATTTTATGAGCTTACCACATCAACATGACATACCGTACACACTAATCCTCATTGATAAACAAGCATTCAAAAGTAAAAAATGTTACCCATTCTTAGAACATAGGGGTTTCAAATATACATTGTTTTCTTTTAATTCTTTTGTTGACAATTTTTTGGACTAGTAAACTGAAATGTATAGTACACCTATCAAGTTAGGTTTCTATTCTTTCTCAATCTGTCTACAAATCGGGAGACCTACGGCTCACTAGAAAGAGCTGAACATGTCTACAATGGCACCGCCTGACCAGCAGCACTAAGACAAAACAGGTGAGTTGCTGTCCTGCATATTTGCCCAAGATAACCACATCTGACCTATCGAGTCTTCGATGGCTTTTTAAGCCATAAGTATGTTTCACTTTGGGGCTCGTGGTCCCCAGTGTTATAGAGGCTGTTGGCCACAATAGCCTTGCGGACGTCACACCTCATAGCACTTTACACTTTGCTACTCAAATCACTTTTTACTTTAAGAATCAGCAGAACTTGTGCGGGAGAGACACGGAGTAGCAGCAGCTGCTGTGCATTCAAAACTGAGACTGTTCTTAAAAATTTACAGCTAGATGTTTACGCTAACAAGTCGCCTTTGCTCTAACAAGCGCAGATCAGTTACATTTGACTAAGGTTTATAAATCTCCAGGTCTTTCAAGCTGAAAGGTCCAAATCGTCAAAAAATGATCGGCTTTTGGTTGATGTACATCTTAATGGCAGTGATGATGAGAATTACGTCTTTAATATAGACGGGGATAATGATGACTCTGGTGACCCAGATGAATCATTCTGGATCAGACCCCTGGAGAAAAGGCATAGATTTTCCTATTCTGATTTTCGAAATGATTCCTTTAACAATTCTAAAATATCGTTTTTAAACTTTGCTGATGAGCCTGTATTTCAACCTTCTTATACCTACCACCCAAAATCCAGCGATTGAATCCCGACAGATCACGTAGCCCATTTTGTCACATCTAGACGGTTAGAAAACTCTAAACAAACACACTTGCACAAGGCTGTGACCGGAATGTCCTAATAACACAAATTATGGACCACAAATTGTTACTTTTTTTTCTCAAAGTTTGGGAAACACCCAAAGAATGCAGTACATCATGCCTTGTCATTTTGCCAAGGATAGATAATTGGATATAAAGGGCTCCTGTCACGAATCTTAGGTAATGCTGAGGAAAGAAAGCAGGAAGGCTAGGACATCGATCACATCACCATATCAAATTAGGCCCAAAGTGTTGGTGAGCTACGAGGCAATGTGAACACCGCTATCGCTCAGGATAAAAGAGTCTCTTATTAAAGATTGACTCAAAACTAAGAATGTGGCGACAAAGGAGTATGGTCAGCAAACCAATGGATTGCTGTTCAGCAACTCTTTAATAAATATTTGGCAACATTCACTTGTCTCAATAAGTCCCAATTCTCTCTCAGAAGATTCTTTGGCTCTTGTGCTTTTGGCAGGTCCCGCATAGGACAGAACTGCTTTGCTGGTCAATATTTCTCAAAACAAAACTCTCATTTCAGAGTCTTCAACTGCTACAGTCAAGATTTCATATTGCAAGTCTTTCTCCAAAGAAGCAGAGAGTTTAGGAAGCAGTGATCAAGTCAGAAGGACAATCAATCTCAAGATGGGTGAATCTCTTTCTGGACACCTTCTCAAAGGAGGCTCGTTGGCTCCTTTTCTTTCAGCATGGAAAAATATCAGAACAGACACTTGGGTTCTGCACACTGTCCATGGTTATGCCATAGAACTTTACAGGTCTCCTTTTCAGGATGTTCTTTCAAATCCCCTTCATATGTAGAAATAACTGAATTCTCTATAGCCTAAAGAGGTTCAAATTCTTCTGCAAAAAGAGCGTTAGAGCTAACCTAATTTGGTCCATTAGCAGCATACTGTGACGGTCCAAGAAAAGTACAAAAACTATGACCAGTAATAAATCTCAACTCTTGAAATCTCTGTGTAATCTATTGTCATTTCAAAATGGAGACAAGTACCAATATTAGAAATTGGCTTCTGGAATGGTATTGGATGGATCCTCTGAATTCTCAAAGTGCCTACCTCAAAAATCCCATTCACAATCCTTTTTTTAGACTTTTTTATTGGTATTTCAAAATAATCACAAGCAGTAACAGATGGCAATATGACTCACATGTAAGGAAATGAAAAAAATGGAAAGATTAATAAAGAAGAAAAGAAAGTTGGATCATGTACACATTCCAGGTTGAAACATATGGAACACCATAACATTTTGGAAGAATTGGACAAAGAATGAGCTTAAACATATGAACAAGCACCTGTAATATATGTAATCTATCAAGGTCTGAATAAGAAAGGATTGCAGACATCGTCGTCTACACATGTGTCTGGAAAGAAAATGCGAAACACTCTCAGGGTCAGTCTGGGTTGCTCTTATACACCTCTAATGATTATCAAGTATACTGTGTGACTCACCTGCATAGCAGGTGTGATAAACATGTACATCAATCATTGTAGAGAAATAACAGATATCAATTGTTAAGGGAAGGAGTTAAGGTTAAGAGAAGGATGGGCGTGGCTCCATGTCATATCAGCTAGTCACAATTTTGCAGGAAATTCTTCAGTTCCAATGGGTTGACAAAACTTACTGCTTCATGTTTCTTCATTTCTGACTTTCCTCAGCGCTAATGTACTTTACGAAAATCACAAACTAGGGTAAAGTCTATCTAGATGCCTTTCTATTTCTAGCCCAGAATTAGATCTTGCACCAGCAACAGTTGTCGATGGCAACTTATTTCATCCTGAGTGTTGCATTTATTGTCAATCAAGAGAAATTAAATTTCATCCCTTCCAGGTGGATAGAAATTGATGATTTCATCATTGTTTCAAAGAAATCCACACTTCAGTTACCTCAGTCTGGAGTGGAAATGATAAAAAGAGAGCTCCTTCAAGTTTTCAACAAGTTCATATCTCTGAGACTATTTACTCGCTTGGCGGGTCTTTTGTCCTCCTCCATCTTAGCAATTTTCCTGCTCCTCATCACCAAGAGATCAAAAACCTATCATGTACACTGAGAAGTCTCTTTTTTCAGAAATCATAGCTCTAGATCTGAAGTCCCACATGGAACTCCAGTGGTGGCTATAACTCGTAGATGTCTGGAACAGGGAGGTGATTTTCTCTTCCACCCAGATCTGGTATTATATTGTGGTGTAAGGCTTACATGTTGGGGTACAAGATGTGGCCATTTCTTGATTGGGGTACATGGTCAAACCAGGAATCATCCCTACACATAAATTGCTGAGAGATGGTTGCAGACTCCTTTGTCATCTATAGCTTTGCCAAGACATCCTCCTGTACATAGAAGATTTGATGGCAGTCAAATACATCAACCGATTAGGAGGAACAAGATTCAGGCCTTTAGTTAAATAGCCAAACATTTTTGGGAATATTTGCCTACAAATAAAACTTTCTGTACAAGACTGATATATTTTGGGAAATTTCAACACAATCACAGCCTGGACTTGAATTCATCTTTAGGATTTCAGTGATTGAAGTCTGCACCCTCAGTTTAAAAAAAAAAAACTCTTTTCTAAGTGGGGTCTCTTTTTCATAGACCTCTTCTTTCTGCTTAAATTCTCACTTTGCCCTTTTTACAGTTGGAAAGTGTATCCCCATGCTTTTGCTCCAGAAGCCATTGGTTGGGCTCAAAACCTCAATTATGCCTTCCACCCTTTATTATAAGCAATATTCGAAGCCCAGCTTCATAAAAAAGCATTGCTATTCTAAGTGACTCCTTTCTGCCTGTACCAAGTTTGGTGCACAACCTTTTCGTAACTGTTATTCATTTCAAATTCTATAGTCTACCATCTCATGAAGTACTTGAAGCTGCTTCATTTCTGTCAGATGATTGATGTTACTGTCAATGGGTGTTCCTTACTCCTTTTTTCCGGTAGAGTGAATCTTGACTACGTTATTCTCACTTGACAATCAGTGGTGCCTCTGAGTTCCCTCCCCTCTTTTGTGCCTTTTTAGTGTGTATATGTAGGTTGCATGATGGAACCATGCATGTCAGAAAAATGTGTGCCTTAACAATGCGGTCGGAACCACAACCGCGTTGTTTCTACGCATGTCTTTACCACGCATGCCTTTGCAGCGAATTTCGCTGTAAAAGCATGCCTAGTAAAGGCATGTGTGGGAATGCATGCAAAACAGCATGAGTGGTTCTGTCATGCAACTCCCCCAACCTCCCTGAGGCCCAAAACTACCCCATCCCTAATACCTAACCTACCGCGAACGCCCTAAAAAAAAATATTATCGTAACCCCCCCACCCTTGCCCCTATAAACTAAAGTGCCTTGACTGCCCCCCCGGCCCTGAACCCTAAAAATAAACTGCCCCAACTCCCTGCCCCATAAAACTAAACTACCCCGACAAGCCCAACCCATACTGAGCTGTAAAATAAAAAAACTACCCATCACCCACCCTTATAAAGTAAACTACCCCAACCCCCACCCACCTTCAAAAAAACTACCCTCGCCCCTAAAAACTAAACTACCCCCCACACCCTCACCTGCCCTGAGCCCTAAAAAAAAAAAAAAACTACCCAGGTCCCCTACCCCAAAATGTAAACTACGCTGACACCCCCACCCGCCTTGATCCCTAAGAAAATCTACCCCAATTCCCACCCCTAAAAACTAAACTACCCCGACACCCCCACCTGCCCTGAGCCCTAAAACCTTAACCCCTTAATAAGTAAACTACCCCGACACCCCACCCCAAGCTCTAAAAAAAAAAAACTATGCTGACCCACCTACCCCGCACCTAAAAACTAAATGAATCCCGACCCACTCTGAGTCCTAAAAAAATGTACCCAACCCCCCACCCCTGCCCCTAAAAACTAAGGTACCCTGACACACCCACACACCCCAATGCTCTAAATCAACCCCACTGCCAAAAACTATCCACCAACCCTACCCCAACCCCACTTTTCTCTCCACCCTCCTCCCGCCCTTCCTTAAACCTTCCCCCACCCCTTTAAAACTAAACTACCCCCGACCACCCTAAGCCCTAAATAAAAAAAATGCCCAAAACCCCCACCCCGTCCCTAACAAAAAATACCACAAACCGGAACCTACTCCTTTAAAAAAACAAAATACCCAAACCCCCAGTCACACTACTCAAAATAAAAAAAAATAGCCCACCCCTGATCCCCACACCCCAATCTCTTTATCCACCCGACCCCTGCCTGAGCCCCACTTATTTCCCACTTACTTCACTGTGTTCTCCGCATCTTCTCCCGAACACCACATGGCTTTTTCTGTGCCTTAACCACTTATATGCGTAGTTGGGAACATGCATTGTTAAGATACATGAAAAGCCATGCGTTGTTCAGGCAAGCATGGTTACGCTTGCATGGGAAATGTATGCGTCATGAAGGACGCATTGTTAAGAACATTTCCTGTATCTGTGTACTGATTTCTGGGGTGTGGTTTCATTAACAAATCTTCTGTGGCTTGGTTCTTCCTCTCTCCTTCCTGTTCAACTGTTGTCCCCATCACCTGCCCACCATCTCTTGCTTTGTGGAGTGCTGCTTTGTCTCTAGCCTGCTCACCAGCTCTTGCCTTCCTCAGGATTTCTTTCAACGACAATGGTTTTTCAAGGAGTTTTTGTTACATGGTTGATAATAGCCAACCATGTGAATGTACTGAAATTACAGTGTTCTGACAGGATTTCTAGCTTTGTAACAAAAGGCTCTCGCATTTCAGCCTACTTCTGGAATGCCAAGTTAAGAATGTGGTGTTCTTGATCCACATTCTACTTTGTAATGAAGGGTGCACACAGTGTTTCTTTGAGGTTTTCAGATGTCTCTGTATTTTTTGTAGAGCATATCCTAATGTGACACCAGTCGTCAGGCCCTACACCATCAATCAGAAGCTGCAGCTTTTGCTTGTCCCTTCATTCACCTGCTGCTTCAAGAAAGTCATAGTAATGCAGTGACTCCAGTCACTTCTTCTACCTCTGCCCCAAGCTCTTTGGGGTGTTCTTTCAGCCTGGGGATGGCACTTCTAGGTTGGGAATCAAACTTTATGATACTCTTTCACCCGGCATGATGGTTTTTCCTGCAGAATTGTACTTTTAAATGTTTTAATTTTTGGTTTTTGTTCTTGCTTCTGCCTTTGTGCCCTTTTCCTTTCCTGCTTTTTTTGCTTTGTTTCTTTTGCATGTTTCTCAATTTTTGTATTGGACCCTTGTTTCTTGTGAGTATCTTAGTTGTGTGGTTTCTCTACTATTGGTCTTGCTTACTCATTTGCCCCTGCAACTCATTTGTGCTATGCCTGAGATCTGACTCTCAAAGACTGAATGACAGGATTAGCCCTGCAATGGTTCTGATATGATTTGACAATCACTGTCAATCACTGCATGTGTTAATAGCCCTTACCTATATTAGTCATGTTGACTATTCTTTATTAAAATATTGCTTATTAGAGCTTTTCCTTTCACGGATACAGCTTCACTGATTGTTAAAACTGTTTGTGTTTGTTTCCTATATCTTTGAGTATAACCTCTAGGTGTATGCAGTATCACTTAATCTAGTCTGTTTTGCAATCATTCTTTTTTTCTTGTGTGGCTGGCCTCCCTTTAGCCATCAGTTTGATCTTTGCTAGTCTTGCAGCAGTTGCCTTCCGGCCATCAGCTCTTATTCTTGATGATCATGCTGTTGTGATGTGGGCATTAGGACATTATGATTGCACATGCACACTGTTTCTTGCCCTTGGTTTTAGAGACCTCTTCTATTTAGTTATTTTTATCAACATCTCAACATGTCTTTCCTATTTAATAGTATTCTTTTCTCCTTATATATCATCAAGAACTATCAAATGATTTGTGACAAACACACGTTCTTTGCCTATTTTGTGATGCATCCTGACATAATTATCTGCTTCTGTGTTTTTTACAATGGCATCCTAGCTTGAGTCCAGTTATTTGCTGTGAGAAATTGGGTAATTGGTTGAGTGAGGTGTCAACCCGGCTCAAGCAGCAGTCACAATCCCTGTGAGGGTGCACCACTAAAATCATTAAATTAACCTGTGCTTTACCTTCTGGTAACCTGGCACAAAGCAGTCAGTCTTAAATTAGATGCATAAAGTATTTATGCAGCACACAAACAGTACTAAGGTGAAAACACAACAAAGGAACAATTCCACACCAATTTAGCACAAAAGAGTACATGTTAATAAATTATTTGACACCAAAACAACAAAAATCCAAACAGTAGAACCGGAATATGCAATGTTAAAAATTTAGGTGAAATGCACAACTGTGGTCATCTGGTCATGCTGGACCGGGACAAAGTCATAAATTCAGGCGAACTGCATTGGATTGTGGGACGAATAGATGGGACGAAGTTAGGCCCGCTATAGAAAGTAGCTTAAATCCTGGTTGCAGAGCATTACAAGAGCCTGTGCCAAGAATATGTATCACAGCAATGGTTTCAATGAGCTGTGGGCTGCATTGTAAAGTCCTACATACAGGATGCTTCGAGGATGTGTCATGCAGTGGCAGTTCTGACGAGCTGTGGATCCTTTGTCAAGGATGCTTTAAACAATGGAGGTTCCAAAGAGCTGCAGGTCCTGCATCAGCGATGTGTTGTGCAGTGGCAGTTCCAATTTGGAGCTGTAAAGAGATACGTTGTTCTGCTGGTGTGCCGGACCTGCAGCAGGTAGCATCATGCTGCAAGGTTCAAGGTGATGGGAGCCTTCTCTGTCCCTGAAGCTCTTATCAGGAGGCCAACCAACTAGCCTTAAGAGTCACTATGGTGGTCCTGGGTCCAAGAATCAGGTTCAATAATTCTCACTCAGGCAGCAGGGCAACAAAGTAGCAGCCCTTCTCTTCTTGCAGCAGAGTTGCACAACAGTCCTTCTTCCAAGTCTTACAATGGTCCAGAAGTGTATTCAAGAGTTGGGTCTGAAAGTCCAATATTTATATCTGGTACCCACTTTAAAGTGGAAGAAGCTTCAGGAGTTTCTCCCCACAGAGGTGTCTGGAATTTCATACCTCCCTGCCCTGGTCCCAGTATGCCTGGAGGGAGAATAGGCTAGTGTGAAGTCTTGAGTGTCTGCTGAGGCAGCCCCATTGAACTGCAAGTGTGGCAGGTGACAGCTCCACCCTCTTATCATGAAAGAGATGGCCCACCCTGCCAACATCCGGACTCCATATTGTGTGGCTGCCTAGGAAGAATGCACAAAGGCCAACTGCCAACTACACCTAGTGGTGACCCATGAACAAGCTACAGGCACCAAAAGGAAAAGAAATTGTCAGCTTTCTAAAAGTGCAGTTTTCTGAATTTTGACTTAAAATCCAATGTTAC
Source organism: Pleurodeles waltl (assembly GCF_031143425.1). NCBI lineage: Eukaryota > Metazoa > Chordata > Amphibia > Caudata > Salamandridae > Pleurodeles > Pleurodeles waltl. Next base: position 180,124,489 of record NC_090437.1, read on the forward strand.
CACTAAGGAGAGTTGTACATTACAGTTCTTCAGCCACCTAACATGAATGTTCTACCTGTTCCCAATCAAAAGTTATCACTTATTAAATGTAATAAGGCGACCCAATGGGATATGGGATAGGTAGGACTAACAGTAGTGAAAAACAAATTAGTAGTTTTTTCACTGCCAGGGCATACAAACTTTAAAGTACATGTCCAACCTTTTAATTACCCTGCCCTACTATTTGTCTAAGGACTACCATAGGGGTGACATATGTAATAAAATGGGGGTTTAAGGTTTGGCAAGGGGGTTATTTTGCAAAGTCGAATGGGCAATTTAAAACTGCATTCATGGGGCAAAGGCAGACCTGGTACATGTTTTAAAGGGCTAGTAAATCAGGTGGCATAATAAGTGCTGCAGGCCAACTAATAGCATTTAATTTACAGGCGCTGGGTATACGGTATACCACTTTACTATGGACTTAAAAGTACATTAAATATTCTGCCCATAAGCTCAACCCATCTGTGATCTTTAAAATATCTCACCACCCCTAAGCTTCACCCATTCCTGAACCCCCAAATGCTCTGTACCACCCCTAAACTCTACCCATCACGGAACCTTAAAAACCCTCACCAGCCCCACACTCCATCCATCCCTGAATCCATAAAACCTTCACCCACCTAACGACCACCATTTGCTGATCCATAACAAACCCTCTTCTAATCTCCACCTATAACTGAACACTAAAAACCCCTTCTACTCCTAAACTCCACACATTCATGACCCCTCACTACCACTAAGCATTACCTTTCCCTGAAGTCAAAAAACCCTCGGTACCCCTAAGTTTCACCCAAGGCTAATGTAATCTTGGATTTTATAATTTGTACTTCCTTAAAATTGTCTGTCCTTAAAAATGGTTTTCATGATTTGGTTACCTCCAATATGGTTTCTCAGTTTTCATTTTTCCCTTAATTCTCATACATCAGCTGCAGGACTGTGCTGTTTACTCCTAAATAAAAATGATGGCAATGTGAAACTTGCCCACTGTGTCACTGCTCGGGCATGATGCAACATTGACATCATAAGTCTCCAGGCCCTGGTGCCTCGCTCCTCTCAATGGAATCCCCTGATGAGCAGTGTTTTTGCGCATTCAGAATGTAAGAATGAGTAATTTGCTAATTGTAATATTGTTTGCTCAAATTTTTGTGAGTTTTCTCTGTCTTTTGCTCTGCTCTGAAGTTGCTTGTTTATTTTTGCTTCAAATGTGAGGTTTTGTTTTCTGCAGTGGGCGGTGGTGAAAGGAAAACAGGACAGAGAGCATGGTTTGGGTAGAAAATATAAATATTTCACTTCCGTGCATTCTCGGTTCTCTCATCATCATCATCAGCTTTATTCGATCAATGACCATAAAAGCACATAAAAACAAAGATAATAAGTAATACTTAAGTAAATAAATAAATACACATCTATAAATTGGTATAAAAACTTTAAAACGATAACTTGAATTACACATAAGACTCTAAAACTTATCTATAAAAGAAATGGGGCCTTAGATTACTTTTTGAAGATGGCATCGTATGCGCCAAGCTGTTACTAAATACTTGCTTACTAAAAGAATTACGTCGGCTGAATTATGGCTTTTTAGAACCCGTAGAGCCAAAGAGCAGTTCTTAAATCCCATAGCCCTGCAAATATTGCGAATCCATTTTGATCGCGGAATCGCATAGGCTGGGCAGAAGAACATGAAGTGCTCAATGGTTTCAAAAGTACTGCCACAGGCAGGGCATATATCGGGAAGATTAATCAATCCCCACCTATGGATCAATGACATCAAGGGCAAAGAGCCAAAACGAAACCTTGCATATAAGCTCTTGCCCTGCAAATCCGGTATAATATCCAGATAGGATTCAAACTTTGGGGACCATTTAATATCAATGAAGGAATTAATTAAGCGACCATGGGATTTGTGGGTTATGTAGTTGTCCCTAACATAAGACCAATAGGATAACTTTAAAACATTTTTATGCCGTCTCTCTAGTTTATGGGGATTTTCCCAATAATCACCCAGGCCCAATAGCCAAAGCCAATGGGCCACATGGCGAATCCAGGGAAGAGTGATAGCGTTTTGGCATTTTAATAGATCGAGTAATGAGGTCTTATATATATCTAGTTCGGGGGTTATCCATAACCTGATCCAATAAAGGAGAGGTCTTAAAGTAGCTAGATCTGCTACTCGGCTTAACCCCAGATCTAGAAATAATGGAAGCAGGGGTGTGGTGCGTGGACATGCAGTTTAAGCCCTTGCAAAATTGTTTTCCCCCACACTAATCTTGTTACAGTTAGCGTAACCCCATACCTCCGATCCGTACAGGGCTGCACCTTGAGCCTTAGCTGTATAAATTTTTATTGCTGGGGAAACAACTTTTGTAGAGGTGCTTTGATAAAAACGCAATATGGATGAGGCTCTGTGTTGTAGGAGCCCTGAACTTTTTGTAATCTGCTCTTCCCATGATAGTTTACTAGTTAACCTGACTCCCAGGTAATCTATAGAGCTTACTTTCTTCAGGGGTACTCCCTCAATATGAATGGAACATTTTTTCCTAGGTCCCTTGGATAACACCATCAGTTTTGTTTTGTTAATATTAATCTCCAACCCATGATCGCTACAAAATTGGTTAAACCGGTCAACGAGGATTTGCAACCCCATTGGTGTCTTAGAGATGAGAAGCGAATCATCGGCGAAGAGCAGGATGGGGATTTTTTGTGAGTTCAGGGAGGGGGCATCGTTCTGGCCTATGGACACAGCCTTTACTACTTCATTGATGAATATGGTGAATAGTAGGGGGGCTAGCACACAACCTTGGCGAACTCCCCTTCTAATTGGGATCTGTTCTGTCAATTCGCCTTGTTCACCCCACCTCACTTGGGCATAAGTGTTTTCATGTAATCGTTTTAACAGGAGTAGTAGGTCCTCTGGAACTCCCAATCTACCCAGCACTTCCCACAGTTTGGCTCTTGGGACCAAATCAAAAGCCGATCGCAGGTCTATAAATACTACATACAGGCACTGCTTGGCAACAAGAACATATTTCCAATACAATATGGCCAGTCGAAAGACCTGGTCTATCGTGCTAGTTTTAGCATGAAACCCTGCCTATAATTGGGAAAGTATTTGGTACTCCTCAACCCAAATGGTTAGCCTCTGCAAAATTTGTTTAGCAAAGATCTTTTGTAAGTTGTCTATAAGGCTAATTGGCCTATAGTTAGCTGGAAGATTAGCATTTCCTTTTTTATAAATGGGTATGATCTCTGTCCCCTTCCATGTACCTGGAATTTGTCCCCCTGCAGCTATGCTATTTGAGATGGCATTAATATACCAGGACCAGATGTATGGTTCCGATCTATAGAGATCTCCAGGAAGCTTGTCCGGTCCAGGTGCTTTGCCGGGTTTCAGGCTATTTATAGCCTCAAGGGTTTCTTCTACTTTAAAGATGAGGTAACCCTCAGGGACACACTGGGCCTCCACTTGGAGGGCCATGCTGGAATTTGAATCCAACAGTTTTGTTGGAGAGTGGACCACATTGGAGTCCATTGGGCCCTCTGGTAGGGCATAAAGAGTAGTAAAATGCTCTACCCAGCTTTCTGGTTGAATATGGTTGCTGGGACAACTCCTACCTCCATTTTCTCTTTTAGACAGAAGTTCCCAAAAACGCTTGTTATTCTTCTCTCTGGAAGCATCTAATAATTCCTGCCACAGGGAATCCTCCCACCCCTTTTTTGCATTAGACAAGGTTACTTTGTATAAGGACCTAGCTTGTTTAATTTCCCCCTGGGAACCAAACATTACTGCTGCTCTTAACCCAGACTTAGCCTTTGAGCACCTCTCATCGAACCATCCCTTACGTGCCCCTTTCCCTTCATGTGGCTTTGACCGCCTTGTTTTGTAAAAGAAACCCCGTAGCTGAGTAGTCATGCTGTCATGTATTTTGAGAATCGGAATATTCCCCACAGCCTGATCTTCGTACTCAGCCAAACTATTGAAGAAAATTTGATATATTGCTCTAATATGGTGAGGGTTGGACATCACTTTTGGCCAAGTAATCTTAATAAATTTGTTGTTCCAGCAAGGTGGCGGAATTATTGTAGCACAGTTATTAAGTGTTCTCCTGAACATTTCTCCAGAAAGGGTAAGGAGCAAAGGGAAATGGTCACTATCACATCTCACTTCTACTTTCATGTCTACCAAATGGGGCCACAACCTAACATCGACCAAGAAGTAATCAATAGTGCTTATAGACATGCCCCTTTTGAAAGTTGGTGCGCTGTTCATATCAGATGGAGTTCTACCATTACAGGCCCTAAGGCCATGGTTTAAACATAAAGTGGCTGATTGCATGGCCACCCGAGAATTTTTGCAAGGCTGAGTAGTGGATAATTGTGGGATCCCCCACTGCTCATCCTCTTCATCAGTTAAACCACTTATGAGAATAGAAGGTTCGAAGGTACAGTTAAAATCTCCAGCTATGATTAGGATAGTTGAGGGGTGGAGGCTTCCTACAAATTCGGACAAAATAGCCAGGGTATGGGACTCAGAGCCATATGGGACCGATCGTATATAAGCATTAACAATAACAATTGATAATCTTCTGTTGAACGTAATACACATGGCTTTTAGATCTACAGAATCAATTTCCAAAAGCTTATAGTCACACTGCAGATTCTTGTTAACAAGTAATAAAAGCCCACCTTTCGCCCGGCCCCTCCCCTTCTCTGGAGGTATAGCAGGTGCACTAAATGAGAGAAATCCATCTATGTTGGTAGCATCCTCCGCCCAAGTTTCCTGAAACAGACATATATCTATTTTTTTAATAAAAGAGGCCCATTCACCATCATCTAATTTCTTTGCCAGGCCGGCAACGTTCCATGACATAAGATCTAACGTACATTTATCTTGGTTTATCACCATGATTGTGCATCCAGCATCTACCGCGCTCGGGTCGTTACTACAAATGTCTAATGATGGTGCTTTATCATCCCCCGTCAAATGTAAGGCCTTGGAACGGGCCGTCACATTAGTTGCTGATTCAGTAGTCAGTCATACAGGATTAGGCAGCGGCCCAAGATTGGTAGCTTCCTTTCGTACAGCACCTCCACGGGAATTAATTAAACCATTGAATCCTGCCGGTCCCATGGCTAGTCCAGTATTATGTGGGTGTAACATGAGTCTTATTCCCCCCCTGGTTGTTGCACTATCCACGTGGGTACGAGAATCAAAATCCATTAATTGTGTCACCATAGACTTATCTTCAAGTAGATAGTTATTGTATCAAAATTGGTCCCTGTGATGCTGCTTCTACTGGCCGATATTATGTCAGAACGAATAACAGAGAGACAACTTCGTCGGGAGCGTATCCAATGTATGACTTTGTTAATCAAAGAAGCTTGGTTCTCAACTGACCCTGGCGATAGTTTTGGAACATTAGTCAAATAGATTTTATTTGTTCCCTGACTTGTAGGCAGGTCCTGTTCTTTAATAACTGTACTCTCAATATTGTAGCGGGAGAGAGTGATGTTATTATAGGGGATCTTGTGTAGCCTGTTAGGGGTTTGTGTAAAACTGGACTCTTGGACAGTTTCCGGGAGGTCAAGTCTGCTGGTCCTACCTCTAGCTCTATCACTAGTTAAATTACTTGACCAGTTACCTTGACGATCTCCATGTCTAGGTACATTTGTAGACCTCCTTCTGGGCCTCATATTATCTTTGTTGGGATCACAGTGGTAATCTTCCCTCCCTTGACGAGCTGTCCCCCCTCTAATGGGGAGACAAGAATTATCCCTTAACTCCGCCCCCTTTGTTGGGGCAGATGATGGGAAAGCTACTTTCCCCCTGACCTCCCCACAAACTTTACAAATCCCTGCACAAGCATAGTTGTTTCCGTGCTGGTGCGCACGGTTGCTCTTCATAAGATCTATTAATACTAGAACTAATCCCTTGACTTCATCGACTCTCTGAAGAACTGTAGCCAGGTTATCTCTACTGGCTGCAGATTCTTTGCCTTCCGACTCGGACTGGGAGATCGGTGGGATAACACTAGGGTTGGATGTTCCAACTACTGGCTTGCACTTGGGCACACTCGTGGGCACGGGCGAATCCTCTATTGCTAATAGAGGTTCAAAGCGATTAGTACAGAATAAGCTTGGGACCACCTTGATCACCGGGGTCATTGGTAGGAGAGTTGGTGTGTGTGGTACATGTGGGAGACCCCACTGGGATACTGGAGGACTCGCTATATTATGAGTCGGTTTTGGGGTGGGGCCCCTAAAGTTATGCGGGCCCCCATCCCCATCAACCCCTGTTATAGTATCTATAGAATCCCTTGTCCCCTTCTTTTTAAATATCTCTGGGATTTTCCTATCCTTAGGGGGGCCTCTCTTTGGATTATTTGCCCCTATAGTTGTTTGTGTACCTAACATAGACTCAACTTCTTTAACTAGGAGGTCTATTTCATCCAATGGGTTGGACCCATTGGGTGTACCCAGATTCAAAGGTCTACTTGGGCGTTTTTTTGCGAATTTAGTACCCTTGGATTGCGCTGGTAAATCTATAGCCTTTCTTTTCCCCATGTTAAGAAGATGCCCGTAAAATAAAATAAATACAAAGTACAGTGGTAAAAGAAAAGAAAAAGAAAAACAGCTCCCTTACTTATGAGTTGAGTGTCCTGTCACTGGAGTAACTGGCCCTGCCTGACAGCCCTCTTCCGGGGATAGCAGCGTCTCACTCGTTAGCTGGGTGCTTGTTTTGGATTTGTTTGAGAACAGCCCTCTGGGTGATATCCTCCGGAAGCCAGTAGAAGCTTATGGAAGAGGCCTACTGTTGTTGTAATACAGGTGAAAGAGGGGGGGCCCAGCCCAGCCTCCTCCGGTCTCAGACGGGCACAGGACGGGCCCGCCCTTGGCCCGGGCTTTGCCCGGGCAAGCCCGCGCGCGTCCCGCGAGGCGGGAGCGCTTCCAAGGTTTAAAGGGCTCCTGCCCCTTGAGTCAATGCCGCCTCCTCCTCTGCCCCCAGGTGCTGGTGATCGCTTTTCCCGCGAGGCGGGAGCGCTTCCAAGGTTTAAAGGGCTCCTGCCCCTTGAGTCAATGCCGCCTCCTCCTCTGCCCCCAGGTGCTGGTGATCACTTTTCCCGCGAGGCGGGAGCGCTTCCAAGGTTTAAAGGGCTCCTGCCCCTTGAGTCAATGCCGCCTCCTCCTCTGCCCCCAGGTGCTGGTGATCGCTTTTCCCCGGTTCTCTAATACATCAGTGTTGCTAGTGGGCTTACAGTGGGAAATCGAAGCTCACTACTTAAAAATAGCAACCATACAGGTTGGTAAATACAGCAGCTATCTTAATACTTTGTTCAACTTGTAAAACAGCAGTTTGAAATATACTGGACTGCATGCAAACTTTCACACTGGCCCATTTTTAGCCACAAAAATGAAAACAAATTAGAGATTCAATTCTAAAATGTTCTTTGTCCTGATAAAAGTATTTGGGCAAATTAGTTAGCTACTTTCTGCCACAAAATCCCCCTGTTCAGAAATGATGACATTTACTAAATGAAAGGCTACTCTTGCAACCATAGTTTCTTTGTTTTACACTTTCCTCCATGTGTTTTAATTATTTGCAGTACTAACTCTGAAATCACCACGCAAGTGTCGTACAGGTTGGCTTTGCCAGTGCTTGTTTTTTCTTCTTTTCTGCCGATGCATTCAGCATCAGCAACAAGCACTGGAAAAACGAAAAATGTCAGCTAATGCCTTTCAAAAGATTGACTTATGGGGTTTGCCAATGATCTACTAAAAACCTACAATTCTTTTTCAGAGATGTCAAGTATTCCCTGTTGGGCCACAGCCTGACAGGCAGAGAGGCAGAGGAGCTTGAGACAAGATGTAGAGGCCTCAGCACAGCAGTTGGCCAATGTCTGGCTTTTTCTGTCGCATGTGCGTGTCTTAATTGTCAAGCAAAGTTGACAGATTGGTGTAAGGCGTTTAATTTTGTGTATTGATAAATATATATATTTTTGCACTGTAATCAACCATGGGCCAATATGCATATTTTCTTTGAACACATGCAGAGAAACACAGTTGCAGCTTCTTTTTCATGCAAAACATAAATGCAGATAGATAAAGATACATTTATTATTCTGGATGCGGGAAACCGCCTTGCGTTAATAACATGCAAGGTAGGCGTTCCCGTTCCAAAAATGACTTAAAGGCCTGTGCGCCTTATTTATACTCCTTTGTCATTTTGACGCACAGGAGGGGGCGGGCCTTAAAAAATGGCACCCAGCCTTATTTGCGCCGTTTTTTAATGCCTGGGTGAGGGCCGGCATTAAGGGACCTTTGGGCTCATTTCCATGGTCTCTAACCATGGAAGCAGTTCACAGGTGCCCTTCCCTGCACCCAGGGACACCCTCTGCCACACTCACCCACCCTTGGAGGACATCCATGGATGGGGGGGACCCATCACAGGGAAGTACAGGTAAGTAGAGGTAAGTATATATTTATTTCTTTTTTAAGTGGCATAGCCAATGGCCATGCCCAGGGGACAGAAGTCCAGTTAGATCCATGTTTTTTTACTCTAACCTGACTTGCACCATTTTTTGATGCACAACCCCCATTCTTCCCTACGCCTGCGCTGCCTGGTTAGAGTAATTTTTTTTACTCTAACCAGCCCGCAGCGTCGGCTAACGTCAATCCATAAATAAGGCACCCACCTGGTGCGTTGGAATGGCGTTAGCCGTCTGTACATTTTTTTACGCAAACCAGCGCTGGCGTTGGTTTGCGCCAAAAAGTATAAAAATGGGCCCATGTTTCCACTAAGGGTGGATGTAGACTTTTCTAGTTGATTGTTATATTTTGTTTGGCTAAATTTGCTTGTGGCTTTCTCGTTATTGAGGTGAGAAAAAAACTACCCAATATAATAGCCTCCAAAGCATCATCTAGTCTGAGTAGCCTCAGCCTGTGGTACGAGACACCACTTCCAATATCCGTAACCAGTTAGGCATTAGAGATGCACCGGGTCTCTATATTTGGGCAAGATCAGCTTCAACAGTGCTGCACTGTGGGTATCTTAAGTGAACTCCAGAATAGAGTGTGCTGAGACGCTGCTGTGTTAAGTAGGCCCTATTCAGTATATTCAATTGAATAGACTTGAACCATGCAATACAGGAAAGTTTATGAGGACATGCTAAGGTTTTCCTCCACTCAAAATCCTGCAAGTGTTAGTTTCCCAGCTGGTATGCACTGTGGTACAGGAGAGGTCCCGGTGTTCAAAATAAGCTTTACATAACCATCAAATCAAATTATCATCTTCCATAGCATAGAATATACCAATACAGACAATACAGATTATATAGTTCCTTGCAGGGTGACATTCCAGTGCACCTCCAGATGTCTCAGATGAGCGGCCAATGGATTAATAGCTAAAGCAAACAATGAAGGCTATACGGGACAGCCCTAACGGGTTCCTCTTCCAATAACCAAGAGTCAGAAACACATTGCCCTGCCCTAAACCTCACCACTGGTCTGGCATATAAGATACGGACCCACTTCCAAATACCTGGGCTAATACCAAACCGTTCCAACACTCTTTACTTGTAATTTCATTATAGGGAATCAAAGGCCTTTTCGAGGTTGAGAGCAATACATGCTGCTCTGAGGACTTCGTCTCTGGCACTATGCATAATGCCCCATAGTCTACGTAGCTTACACAAAGTATTACAGTGTGGGATGAAACCAAAGTGGTCAATATGAATATGTCTAGGGAGCTCCAGTAGTAACCATGCTGGCAAAACCTTGGCTAAGCTCTTGTATTCCAAGATAAGTATTGATAATGGATGATAAGATACCACATCTGTAGATACTTTCCTTGGCTTTAGCACAGCAACTATCACTATCAGCGCCTCTTCCAGCGTTGGCAGAAGGGAGACACTCTTGTATGATCCCTGATAAACTTCCAACAGCCTAGAGGACAACTGAGATGCAAATAAGACAAAACATGTTGACAGAATGCCATCAGACCCTGCAAATTTTCCACAAGGAGTGTCTAGCATTACTTCCTTTATATCTTGCACCGTAATGGGTAAATCCATGGAGGTGCCTGCTTTCACTAGCAAACTAATCTGTGTGATGAAATTATAAATGTTTAAAGCAGATGGGACTATCAAAGTATTATATAATTCCTTATAATATTTAGAAAAATCACTGTTAATGTTGGACTGTGTAAATACTGATGTCCCTCTAGGAAGGATTGTGAAAAGGTGGGCAGAATTAGAAATGGATGGACTCACTAAGTAAGCTACAAGACAACAAGGTGTACATCCCTCGTTATGTGTCCTGGTCAAATAGGAAGAATAGCCATAGCAAATGAGGCGTTCTAGCTTGTCACAGTATGTAGATTTGTTGTCGTAGATTTCCTCAGCACTGTTTGGAACTGAAAGGAGAAGATTCTCTCCAGATGTCAGTGAAGCCTCCAATTCCAATAAATCCCTATTGATCGCCTGTCTAACCCCAGGGTACATTTTATGCACAACCCCATGGTGACTACTTTGAAGGTCTCCAATTTGATTAGGGAATAAGACAATGTTCCTTCATTCTCATGAAAATAAATTCTGATGTGTTCTTGTAGTGTATGATGAAACACAGCATCTTGAAGCATCCTCTCTTGTAAATGCCAAATACGTATAGGTTACACTCGCCTACCAAATTCCACCACATGCTCATTGGCAAGGGCGTAACACAAGTCCTTGCAGCCCCTGTGAGTAGGGGGGGGCAACTCTGCAGGGGCCACCATCTCTTCAGGGGGCCTACATTCAGTCCAAATTCTATGAATATTTGTGAGATAATGGAGACTCTGGGGACTCTTATCTCATTTTGCAGGGGAACCCCATCATTTTGCGTTGCACCACTGCATGCTGGGTTATGATCTGGAAGTTTTCAAAGATGTATGAGATTGTGGGAATGTGTGTGCGTAGTCTTGTAGTGCATCGAAATCTATCCAGCCGGGAATGCATGCTGTGGTATGGACTGGGGAGAAAATGGAGTATTCTTGTCTTCACGGATAATGCAAATGCCATGAATCTTCCAGATCCTACTGCTCTAGCCAATGATAGAGGCCCTTAGAGGTGGGGATTGAAGGAGACTGAGTGGGAGACAGTATGAGGTGGTCAATGCCAACATCTAACATACAATATAGATTCCCTCCCTGGATCCAAGGGACATATGCACAGTCTGAAAGGCAAGTGAATAGAGTTTGCCAAAATCTCGCCTGATCCCCTTTAGGAGCATACAAAGCACCCAGCACCAGCAAATTACTGTCATGTCTACCCTTGCCAATCGTACATCAGCCATCATTATCTTTTTGAGTATCATCCACTTCAAATGGGACAGAGACCTTAACCCAAAGAAGGGCACACCTGTCAAATGCTGAACAGCCCATGCTCTACAACTGTACCAGCCATCCGCGCTACAACTTACAGTCTCCTGAAATAAAACTATCTGGACCTTACAGTGGTGCAATGCTGAGTGACTTTTTATAATGCTTCTGAACAGAGTTCCCCCCCATGATATTCCATGTGAGTATGTTATATAAAGCTGTGAAAACAAGACATTTAAAGGGACCAGGTTGCTTGAGTCAGGGTTATCGTCATATGGTAAGACCAATGCCCTCATTACGACTTAGGCGGTCTTTTCACAAGACTGTGGAAGCCACAGGCAACGGAAGACCACCAGTGTTGGCGGTCCGAAGACCACCATATTACGAATTAAGTTCGTCCACCGACACCATCAACCTGTCCAATGGTGGAAGAGAGGCGTTTCTGCCACCAGCACCCCCATGCCAACAGGACTCCGCCTGCCGTATTATGATACATAATACGGGGTGGCGGTTTACTGAACGGCAGTGCGGTGCTGACGGTGGAAACGCCGACACCCATCCCACCCCAAACAACCACCTTGCCGAGACAGGTAGGTGGACTGTCCGAAAGGGGAGGGAGGATGGGGGTGTCTGTGTGCATGCATGTGTGTTTGTATGCAGAAGGGTGGAAGTATCTGTAAGAGTGCGTGTATGTGTGCTAATGGGGATGTCTGAGTGTGTATGTGTGCGAATGAGGGTGTCTGAGTGCGTGTGTCTGTGCGAATGGGGGTGTCTGAGTGTGTGTATGTGTGCGAATGGGGTGCCTGAGTGCATGTTTGTGTGCGAATGTGGGTGTCTGAGTGCGTGTTTGTGTGCAAATGGGGGTGTCTGAATGCGTGTATGTGTGCGAATGGGGTGTTTGAGTGCGTGTTTGTGAGTGAGCGAGTGGGAGTGTCTGGATGTATGCATGCAGTAGGGGGTATGTGTCTGCATGTGTGTGGATGGGTGAGGGGTGTCTGCATGTATGTGGATGGGTGGGGTTGTTTGCAGGTGTGTGGACATGTGGCGGTGCATGGGCTGGCAACAGAAATGGGGAGTCCTGTCGCCGGGTGCGTTACCACCAGGTTTTTGCGGCGGGGTGAGCACCACAGAAAGCCTGGTGGTTTGCCAAGTCGTAATACCGCCGGCAGTCTTATGGCTGCCGCCAGGCCAGAGGTGCTCACTGCCCTGGTCCGACCGCCCTGAAGGTACTGGCGGCGTTGTGGCGGTTTGGCTTCGGCAAAATCGCCAGTCTCGTAATATGGCGGTCTTCACCACTGGGTCTGTGGCAGTAAGACTGCCACAGCGAGTGTGGCGGTCTTAAGACCGCCACACTCGTAATGACGGCCTAAGTGTACGTTTAACAGAGAAGTAAGGGGGGAATGTGAATGCAGGCAGCTGGGAGAACATTTCCACTTAACATGTGATGTACAACTTACAATACCCCCATTAGTACAGAATCCCTGTTGGACTTTTTTGCTTATGCAGAGTCATCCCCAATCTTTTTGCCTCCTGCCTCCTATTTTTTCTGACCTGTTGCTGTTGGCTTTTGAACTCTGAGCCCTTTACCACTGCTAACCAGTGCTAAAGTGCATATGCTCTCTGTGTAAAATTGTATGTAATTGGTTTATCCATGATTGGCATATTTGATTTACTAGAAAGTCCCTAGTAAAGTGCACTAGAGGTGCCAGGGACTGTAAATCAAATGCTACTAGTGGGCCTGTAGCACTGGTTGTGCCACCCAGATGAGTAGCTCTGTAATCATGTCTCAGACCTGCCACTGCAGTGTCTGTGTGTGCAGTTTTAACTGTAAATTCGACTTGGCAAGTGTATCCACTTGCCAGGCCCAAACCTTCCCTTTTCTTACATGTAAGGCACCTCTAAGGTAGGCCGTAGGTAGCCCCAAGGGCAGGGTGCAGTGTATGGTTAAGGTAGGACATATAGGGGGTTATTCTAACTTTGGAGGAGTGTTAATCCGTCCCAAAAGTGACGGTAAAGTGACGGATATACCACCAGCCGTATTACGAGTTCCATAGGATATAATGGACTCGTAATACGGCTGGTGGTAAATCCGTCACTTTTCCGTCACTTTTGGGACGGATTAACACCTCCTCCAAAGTTAGAATAACCCCCTTAGTAATGTGTTTTATATGTCCTGATAGTGAAATATTGCTAAATTCGTTTTTCACTGTTGCAAGGTCTGTCCTTCTCATAGGTTAACATGGGGGCTACCTTTAAATCTGATTTAAGTGTAGATTCCCTTTGGGAGTGGATGGACATGTGGAGTTTTGGGTCTCTGAGCTCACAATTAAAAAATGCATCTTTTAGTAAAGTTGATTTTAAGATTGTGTGTTTGAAAATGCCACTTTTAGAAAGTGAGCATTTTCTTGCTTATACCATTTCTGTGACTCTGCCTGTTTGTGGATTCACTGTGTGGGTCAGTTTGACAGTTGGGCTGGTTGCACCTCACACTAGACAGTGAGACAAAAGGAGCTGGGGTGTAGTCTGCATTTCCTGATGAGCCATCTGTGCTAGGAGGGAGGGGAGGAGTGGTCACTTACACCTGAAAGGACTGTGCCTGTCCTCACACAATGCACTCTCCGACCTCCTGGTGAGTGTCTGGGGCCTGGCCTGGGCAAGGCAGGATTTCACCATTAAAAGGGACTTTACTTTGAAGTAGGCCTACTTCAAAGGAGAAATTAAGGGCCATATTTATACTTTTTGACACAAAACTGCGCTAACGCAGTTTTGCGCCAAAAAAATTAGCGCCGGCTAACGCCATTCTGAAGCGCCATGCGGGCGCCGTATTTTTGAATGGCGTTAGCCGGCGTTAGCCGACCGGCGCTGCCAGGTGTGCGTGAAAAAAAACGACGTACACCAGGCAGCGCCGGCGTAGGGAAAAATGGCGTTTGGGCGTCCCAAAATGGGGCAAGTCAGGCTGAGGCAAAAAAATCGTCTTAACCTGATTTGCGCCATTTTTTTTGGGCGCCCAGACGCCATTAACATGACTCCTGTCTTAGCAAAGACAGGAGTCATGCCCCCTTGCCCAATGGCCATGCCCAGGTGACTTATGTCCCCTGGGCATGGTCATTGGGCATAGTGGCATGTAGGGGGGCACAAATCAGGCCCCCCTATGCCACAAACATTTTTTTAAAAAATACTTACCACAACTAACCTTTTCTTCCCTGGGATGGGTCCCTCCATCCTTGGGTGTCCTCCTGGGGTGGGCTAGGGTGGCAGGGGGTGTCCCTGGGGGCAGGGGTGGGCACCTCTGGGCTCATTCTGAGCCCACAGGTCCCTTAACGCCTGCCCTGACCCAGGCGTTAAAAAGAGGCGCAAATGCGGGGTTTTTTGCCCCGCCCACTCCCGGGCGTCATTTTTGCCCGGGAGTATAAATACCACGCACATGCCTGGGAGTCATTTTTTAAGACGGGAACGCCTACCTTGCATCTCATTAACGCAAGGAAGGTGTTCACGCCAAAAAATGACGCTAACTCCATGAACTTTGGCGCTAGACGCATCTAACGCCAAAGTATAAATATGGAGTTAGTTTTGCGTCTAATTTGCGTCGAAAAAAACGACGCAAATTTGGCGCAAACGGAGTATAAATATGCCCCTAAGTATAAGAAGGGCACCCAAAACTACAGACTTTAGAACACTTCTGGAAACAAGAGGAACCTCTGCCTGGAGAAGAGCTGAATAGCTGAGGAAGAAGAGCTGCCCTGCCTGTGACTGTGCTTTGTGGAGCTATCCTGCAGTAGCTGCTTCTACCAGAGTAAGAGGGCAAAGACTGGACTTTGTGTGCCTTCCACCTTGTGAAGCAATCTCCAAGGGCTTGATTTAGAGCTTGCCTCCTGTTTGAAGTCTCAGGGACAGCAAAGACTTCTCTCTGCCAGCACCTGGAGTCTCTGGAGAGACTCCTGCTCTGACAAGTGGTGCCCTATCCAGTCCCTGAGCCCTTGAAAGGAAAGCTGGTGGAAATCGACTTTGGACGACTTCGGACCGACGCCACTGCTGAATTCGGTGACGTCGCCTGCAACCGACTCTGTGATCTTCACTGGAACACGACGACCTTCGCAGGCCCGACGCCGCTGCAGCCCCGCTGAAGTCTGCGACTCCATGGAAGTCGCTGCACCACGTCGTGACCGACCCCGCTCAAAGTGCGCAAATTCATCATTTCGCACAGATTTTGCGATCCCCGACTTCGCGCATCGACTTGTTTTGACTCTTCACCAAAGGTACTGTACTTGGGGGTCTACGCGACTCCGTGTCCAGCGCCGCTGGTGTCAGCTTGTTGGGAACGACTTCGTCACGACGCCGTGTTAACACCTCAACGAACCATTTGTATTTCTAAGCGCTATTTTTGAGTTTAATCTTTAAAAATTAATAACTTGACTTGTGTATGTCGGATTTTTGTCGTTTTGGTCTTGTTTTGTTTAGATAAATATTTCCTATTTTTCTAAACTGGTGTTGTGTCATTTTGTAGTGTTTTCATTAAGTTACTGTGTGTGTTGTACAAATACTTTACACCTCTGAAGTTAAGCCTACTGCTCTGCCAAGCTACCAAGAGGGTAAGCGGGGGCTAGCTGAGGGTGATTCTCTTTTACCCTGAATAGAGTGAGGGTCCTTGCTTGAACAGGTGGTAACCTGACTGTCAACCAAAGACCCCATTTCTAACAATCCCCAACTTTTCCATCAAGATAAACAACTGAACTCTAAAACAAACAGCAGTTCCATAGTTTGAGACAAGCTAAGGAACAAAGAGGGCATTGCGGACATAAATATGCCTGAGATGCGAGGAGGGCTCACAATAGTATCAATGAAAAACAGTGATTTGGAGGAGGGGATCCACCCATAGCCCCCACCACGTAAGGGAGGGCCATTCTGGAAACTGTGGATTCAAACAATTTCACCACCAGTAATTAATATTGCAAGGTGCACAGCTGCCTGTTCAGTATAACAACAAGGTGCTGAAATTGAGATTACAAACATAGTGATAGCCCTAGTTACAGAAACATCAAACAGTATAGAACCAAACTCCACCCTACTGTAACAGTTAGAGCTGCAGAGGATGAAAGGATATACCCATCTCATGGCAGATCATCCATCAATTGTGGAGCAACAACAGGCACTAGGGAACCATACAGAGTCTGTAGGTGGGTTATCATCCGAGCTCCTAGATCCTGAACATACATGGCACAGAGTTTTGATACGTCCTGTAAGCGGTTTCCACCCCTCTACGTTTTTCCTGTTGGATTTGTGACGAAGTTGGTCCCCTCCATCGAGAACAAGAAGGGCGGGCACATTAGACCGTCCGGTAGCCTCATATGCTCTAAGAGATGAAGTTGAGCACAGCAGTGACGCCACATAGGAGTCCTTATCAAAGCACTCTACTTAGTCACAGGCTTGCTTCGGGCTCTGAAAAGAAGTGGGAAAGTTATCTTTCCATTATAAGTAGTTTTGCTGGGAATAAAAGATAGTATTGCTGGTCAAGAACGCGAAGCTTCCCATTCATCTGCAAAAATTAAATTAGTTTGTGCTTCACAGCCAGTGAAAACTGGGAACACCGTCTCCTTGGTGTTTTCAGTTCTAATGGTGTCACGTGGCCTTGCCACCATAAGGATAACAGCTTCTTTCGGAAAATTCAGAATTCCTGCAACGATTGATCTTGGCTGTGTTCCAGGGAGCAGATGTCTGGGCAGGGCCTTGTGTGCCCACTCCACAACAAAATACAGCTACAAAGAATCAGAGAAAATGTCAGATTTCATCCAGTTCTCAATACAGCTTGTTGTGTCCGCAGGCTCTAGGCCCTCGGGTAGACCTATAAAGTGAATGTTATCAGGGTGAGCGTGACATCGCCATCTCTGTCTTCCATACTCTGTCCCCATCCATGTAGTTAATGTTCATGGCTGCTGAACGTAATCATCCGTGCAGGGCAAGTTCCTTAACGACAAGGAACTGAGTTACAGCTTTTTTAGTCAGTTTGAGCTGATTATCCCATAGTAGTGTACAGCCTGTAGTGAACGCCTCCACCCTTGTTTCCGAATCCACCCGAGTCTCAGTGAGATAAGTATCTGATTCAGTTGCTCAAGTTGGCCTCCCACGTTCCCATCGATACTCAGCACTGTTGGTGAAGTACGCACCTCCGTTATCAGATGATACGGCTGAGTGCTGGGCATCGGCACTTGAAACAGTCTTTCCTGAACACAGTACCCGGCCCATTCACAGGGTAATATACGCCGTAATTAACGGCAAACATGGTATTATCAAAGCATGCACAATGTGACGTCGGAGACAGTACTGCCCAGTGTGCTAACCTTCAATGAAAAGAGACTCTGAACAGATGAGGAGGACCATACCGCCCCTAGGTCCATCAATTAGCAGTCACTCCCAGAAATAAGGGAGCAGCAACTGGGGGCACGTGCAGCCCTTCTATGCAAGTAAGGCAGGAAGCACATAGCTCCATCGTTGACCCAGTTCAAAGTCCCTTGCCTCATAATGATATAGGAGTTACTCATGGACTGTCAGATCATGTCCCTGATGTTTGTATCAGCACAGTCTCATATTTAATGGCCGAATGTGTAAACGATGGATAACCCTTCATTGGTATAAAGGGCCATTAACGATGCTAGGAAGGTGTAAAGATAACCCATTGTGTCACCAGAGCACTCTTAAGGCCATGCAGGCAAGTGACTCGGTGCTCTCAATTTTCAATTTTTGGCTTGCAGCAGATGTCTTTTATGCATGCGGGCTCAGATAGGGACACCCCACCCCACTGCTCCAGGCAGTGGACCACCATGATATTGAAGTGGCCTCCATACAAAGTCATACACTGGGCAGCTCCTCGTGGCTGTGGGTGCGCCTCAAACAAATGCTCCAGAAGACGTATGCAAGACACTGGGTTTATTGCAGATGCCTCCCCACCCCCAACTTTTTGCCCCAGTTTATACTACGGATGCTGTAATTTTTTTATCTGAAAGTGCACTGAGGAATGCTAATCAGACCTCTTTGCCAGTGCTCTTTACCTAAAATTGTACTGTGACTTTGTAAAACCAATTGGCAAGGACTTTACAACCCCTCCTTTGCCACCCCTCTAATGCCCTAGTAAATGGTACCAGTGGTACCCAGGGCAGGGATAGTAAAAGGGTCACCAGGGCAGCAGCACTGATTGTAACACCCTGCTTGGCCCCAGTAAAAGCAAAGCCTGCAGAGCTGCCATGTCAGCCAGCACGAGCAGCTTGTCTATTCGACTTTGACTCTGCCCCCACCAAGTGCACGCAGAGTCCCTTTGAGGAAATTCGATTTTTAATACGATCGTATCGACCCGCCATTTTGTGGCCCGCCGCCATTTTATGTTGCCTTCACTCAGGCAGCACAGCGAACGAAGTCCATTCTGCCTTTTCTGCTTATTCTGCAACATGGTGTTCAAAACAGCCTTCTGCCTCTATCTTTACAAGGCTGGTATTAAGGTCTGACCGAGTACACTAATCCCTGTCTGGTTTTCTAATCCTTGTTTCAACTATCTGTAGGCTCACACTATTCTCCGCCGATCTTATCTTATCGTCTGGCCTTCGCTGTCCTTTGCTAGTATTCTCTCATTTCACAACTGTCCTCCAAACGCACACAAACTTATCACACCACATGCAACTTCGTTGTGGATCGGTTAATGAATTAGTTCAAGGGAGGGGTGACAAACACAGCTGGAGGGGAGGCAACCTTAAGTCACTTGATACTTTGTTTTCCAATTCCTTCTATTGGTGCTGTCTTGTTTTCCGACATTTCTATTGGCTCTGTTCTATCTTTACATTATTCTTACTGGCTCCTTTCTATGTGTTCTGGGAGAGTATGTAGTTAATAAATGGTTTTTATACGGTATATAAGATTGTGCGCCACAAAGTAAAGTGGCAGTCTCCTGAGAACATACCTTGTGTACTTCTTGGACAACTGTACTAGCTGCAGCTAATAAAATCTGATCTTTTACGCCTGACAGAGTGTCCCGTGTCTCTGTTAGTTGAGGCAGGTGAATCCAAGGAGATTTCAGGCGTACCCTGCGCCGCCAGGCCCATAAGGTTCTGGTTCTTCAACTGGTGCCCAACGTGGGGCGGCTTCAGCGGTACCGGTTCTGCCTGAAGGTCGTGAGGAACCCCGCAAGAAAATTCTGGAGGAATCGCGAGCCACGTCAAGCGACCCCTGTATGTCGAAGTGGTCCGAAGGTCTTTTTCAGCGCGGTTACTCCTTCCTGACGGCTACTGACGACTGCTGCCCTGACTGCCGCCCTGCCTTGGCCCTTTCTTTGATGATGTATGGTAAAGCGAGACGATAGACGGGCCTCTGTTGGTGTAAGAAGACATCCTTAGTTAAGTATTTGGTGGGTCGCGCCCACAAATTTTGGTCTTTGTTTTGTCCTTAGGTCCTTAGATTTGGCCATTGCAGTGGCCAAAGCCGAGGGGTAAGTGCATTTGTGCTGTGTAAACTGAAAGTTTTACCCCCTTGATGTTTGTGAACAGCCAGTAAAAATCGTGAGATGTCTGGTCTGACTAAGTTTGGAAAACTTTGTTGCTTTGGTTGTAATAGGGACTCCCAGCTTGAGGACTCCTGTCCGATTCCTTCGGTTGGAACTCCCACATATGAGCTCTATTCTAAACATGGTGTTGGTCCTATTGCCTTTAATAAGACATGGACCCGATATACAAAGAAAGATGGTGTTTTAAAATGGCCAGAAAATGGTAGTTTCGAAACTGATGTGCTAGATAATTTAGAAGCAACGTTATTTAAAAGAAAAGCCCGGCCGGCAATGTTTGACTCTTTTCGCCTTTGGCGTAAGGAAGCCAAACAGAGAGAAATTAAACAAGCGAAACGAGATAGGAAAACACAGGGAATGACGATTATACAGGCTGCTCAGCAATTCAAAGATGATGAAATAGATAATGCAATGGAAATTTCAGACAGACAGCATCGAATGGCAATAGATAAATGCTATCCGACGTTGCCTATCTCTTCCCTTGATAAGAGAAAAGATTTTGAGGAAGATTCCTTAATGTCCCACTTATTGAAATTGCCTCCGCCCTATGTACAAGGTGCTAATGCACCCCCGATGTTACAGCCTGTTCAGCCGCCAGTTGTGCTTCCGCCTGCTCCAGCTTTTCCACATTTGCCTCCTCAAGTATTGCCTATGCCAGCTTTGCCTTTAACTCCTTTGCCTTCTGCTCCTTTGGCAATTCCTAATGCTCCTTTAGTTAATTCACCTAATACCTTGTCCCCTATCCTTATGTCAAATTCTCCATCTATGCGTAAGCGATTTGCAGATACTGTCTCTGGTCTCTTATCACCTTTCTTTGAAGCTTTAAACGTGTCTCCAGCTTTTTCTCGAAGACAGTCTCGTAGTCAATTCCCAGACTCCGAAGAGCGAGAAAAATTGGACTCACTTGCTTGTAGATGGATCAAGAAGGGTCCCCAATATAGTACGTCTGATATTATGTCCACCTTTCTGCAATGGAATGCACCTACGCAGAGATATGTTTTTAAAGTTATGTGCGATACTCTCGCTAAAGAATGGGAGGATATGAATTTGGGTTCGGTCCCACAGGATCTGTTAGATGTTCAGGCTGACTTTGACAAAGGACTTATTGTGGGTCCTAAGGTTGAAAACGCTGTCAGAACACTTATTTCTTTCAGATCCCTATTGTTCTCACAGACTTTTCCTGATTCTGATCCTTCAGTTAGGACAGCACTGAAAAACTATCCCATGAGAGAGGTTTCTCCAATATGGAAGGAAGAAGTTGCAGCAGCAGGTGCTAATCCAGCTATTCCTGCGCATTTTCAGCGCATATGGATACATGTCCCCTGGAAAAGGTCTGAAGTTTTAGCACTTAAACAGTCACTACCAGATTCACGCAAAAATCCTGCTGGTTACTATAAAGAGTTGTCGCAAACAGTTGATGCATGTACTATGAATCTAGCAGATATTGACATGTTGATGGGAAATGTAGTTCCACAGACAATATGGGCTAAAATTCGTAGAGAGGATCACGCTCAAGAATTAGGCGGCGATTGGAACGCTATTATTGCCGCAGATAGAGGTCAAGTAGGTGGTGCAAAGCCCGACGCTTTGATCTCAGAACTCCCTGGTAGGATTATTACATTAATGAAAACAATGATGCCTGCTTTGAGAGTTAATTGGGATAAGCTAGCAGTATGTAAACAAAAGAAAGATGAAAGTGTTTCCGATTTCTTTACCCGATTCGAGGAGACATTCATTGATCACAGTGGTCAAGATATGGCTACAGAAGGGGGACAGCGATTATTTGTGGATAAGTTCGTATATAACTTGCTTCCTGAACTATCACACAAGCTAAAAGACTCCGAGAGTTCATGGGCAGTTTCTTCTTCCGCCCAGATATTGGCTACTGCACAATATTATGAAAATAGAGACAAAGAAGAAAGGGAAAAACAAGAGAAAAAGACGAAAGAATTAAAAACTAAAGTTCTCTTGCAACAGGCTTATCCTCCTCGTTATGTTCAGCCTCAGTTTCAACAGCCTCCGCAGTTTCAGAGGTTGTATCAAAAGCCTGAACCATTCATTCCAAGACCTTTGCTAGGTCCCAATCAATGTGCTTATTGTAGGGAGGAAGGTCATTTTAAGAACAGTTGTCCGGCATTGTTGCAGCGTAATGGAGCAACATCTGCTTCACGAGGTCGTGGTGGTTCTCAGTCAGCAAATAGAGGTAGAGGTCGAGGTGTGTTAACCCAAGAGCAGCGTTCTTTTGTTCCTCCAAATTCCGGAAATTACTTTGACCAGCAAAATGTTAGGTCTACACAGTATTACAGTGAGGATCAGTATATTGAAGGAGGAAATGAAAGTCTTCATTTTGAATAGGACAGCCATGGACAAAGTAAGGGGGTTACGTCAATTCCAGTGGATCAGAATGGACCTTATGTTAATGTCACTACAATGGGTGTTTCAGAGCCATTTCTTTTAGATACTGGTGCCATGAGAAGCTCTATCATTCATTCTAAACTCCCTGGCGCACCTTTGTCTGGCTTAACAAATGTATCTGTAGGATTTTCTGGCGCCCCTGTTCGCAATCCAGTTTCTTGCCCTTTGCCTGTTTCAATAGGCCCTTATGATTTAGAAGCTCCGCTTCTTCTGACAAATGGTTGTGGTGAAAATCTGTTGGGTTTAGATCTATTAAAAAGAATGCATGCTACGATATATTGTTCACCTTCTGGTGTATACCTCACTCTAGGACAGAAAATGACTAGTCCAATGTAGTTATCAAAAGATCAATTCCCACCTGAATTGCTTTCTCTTCCCGAAACGCTTTGGGCTACGGGTCCGAATGACGTTGGTTGTCTTGAGATCCCACCTTATGTTGTTACTCTTAAGCCCAATGCTGAAATGCCACGTATTCCGCAATACAGAATCTCTACTGAAGGTGAGAAAGCACTTCTGGAAATTGTCCATGATTTGATTCAGAAGGGTGTGGTTGAGGAAACGAGAGGAAATACATGTAACAGTCCTGTTCTTCCGGTTCTTAAACGCACTGATCCTTCTCAGCCTCCTGTTTATCGTTTTGTAATTGATCTTCGGGAGGTAAACAAGATTGTCGTACCGCAGTTTCCTGTAGTCCCAGATATCACTGCTCTGTTGACGATGATACCTTCTACAGCGACTTGGTTTTCAGTTATTGATCTAAAGAATGCTTTCTTTAGTATTCCCATCGCCGAAGAGAGTAGAGATATTTTTGGTTTTTCCCTCGGAGGCCGAAGCTTCCGGTTTAAACGCGCACCTCAAGGTTATTGTGAAAGTCCCTCTATTTACAGTCAAGCTCTAAAATGTCATCTTGATGCCTTTTCCTTACCGTCCGGTGCCGCTCTCATTCAGTACATGGATGACTTATTAGTTGCAGCTGATTCAGAGGAGATTTGCAAAAACGTGACCGTTGCACTGTTGCGTCATTTGTTTGATCTGAATCACAAGGTTTCTCCTTCTAAATTACAATATGTCTGTCGCGAGGTGACTTATTTGGGTCATCTCTTGTCAAAGGAGGGACGACGATTGACCCCCGAACGAATTCAGGCAATTGCACAAATGTCAGTGCCATCCACACAAAGAGAGGTACGTGCCTTTTTGGGCATTACTTCTTATTGTAGACAGTGGATTCCGAGTTTCTCTTTATTGGCTAAACCGCTGTTGGCGCTAACTTTAAAAGATACGCCTCAGCCTCTTCCGTGGACTGACGAGTGTCAGAAGAGTTTTACTGATTTGCGTATTGCTTTGTGTTCTGCTCCTGTATTGGGTACTCCTGATTACAGTAAGCCCTTTACGCTCTATGTCCACGAAAGAGAGGGTTGTGCATTGTCAGTCTTAACGCAGCGTTTTGGAGATCAACAGCGACCATGCGCATATTTCTCAGCTACGTTAGATCCAGTAGCTAAAGCATTGCCTAGTTGTCTTAAGGCGACAGAGGCAGCAGCAATTTCTATTCGACAGTCTGCTGGAGTAGTGCTAGATAATACTCTCATTGTTATGGTGCCACATGCAGTGGATACTTTACTAAATAGGACAAAAACGCAGCATCTTACGAGTGCTCGGTTGTCCGGATATGAGCTGACGCTTTTGGCTAGTCACATACACATCAAACGATGTAATACCCTGAATCCAGCTACTTTGTTGCCTCTTCCAGAAGAGAGAGATGTCTCTGAACAGCATGATTGTTTTCTCCGTACTGAAGAAGAGACTAAGGGTAGAATTGACCTAAAAGACACGCCATTAGTGAATCCAGATGGAACACTATGGGTAGATGGTTCTTGTTTCAAGCTCCCGAATGGAGATACAGTTTCAGCCTACGCTATTACTACTTTGCATACGATTGTGGAGACAGCACGCATTAGACATAATTCAGCTCAGGCAGCTGAATTGATAGCCTTAACTAGAGCGTGTGTGTTATCCAAAGGAAAAAGAGTAAACGTGTACACTGATAGCCAATACGCTTTTGGTGTAGCGTTTAACTTTGGGCGCTTATGGAAGGAAAGAGGATTCTTTACTTCCCATGGTACTAAGATACAACATGGTCAATTAGTGACTGAACTTCTTGAGTCACTTACAATGCCTACTCAGATAGCGATCGTGAAGTGTAGTGCACACAAAAAGATTGTGGACGATGTTGGTCGAGGAAATGCATTTGCAGATGAGGTAGCGAAAAAGACAGCCAGAGACAACACAAGTCGAATGTATGTTGCAGGTCCCGCAAACTGCGTAAGAGAAAAGGGAATGTGTGAAGATACAGTAGAGAGTGTGAAATCAATTCAAGGAGAGGCTACGGAGAATGAGTTGAGAAAGTGGAAGGAAAGTACAGGAATGTTAGATGAGATGGGATGTTGGGTTGAATTATCAGAACATCAACGTTGGCTGTTACCAGATGCTTATGTACTACCTGTAGTTACTATGGCACATGGTCCAGCTCACCTAAGTGCAAAAGGAATATGTAAACTTCTGGCTCCAGTGTGGCAAAATGAGGGGATCCCAAAGTGTGCAAATAATGTAGTAAAACATTGTATTGTTTGCTTGATGTACAATCCGGGAAAGGGAACCCCAACTCCAGCAGGTCATTTTGCTCCTCCAACATATCCATTTGAGGTGTTGCAGATCGATTATATTCACATGGAACGATGCAACAACCTCAAATATGTTCTGGTGGTAGTATGTGCTTTTTCTAGATGGGTAGAAGCCTACCCTCTGAAAGACAATACTGCTTTATCAACTGCCAAAATACTTTTGAAAGAATTCTTCCCTAGGTTTGGTTTGCCGCGCATTGTCTGGAGTGACAATGGGAGCGAATTTGTGGGTCAAGTCATGCAAAAAGTTTGTGCAGGTCTTGGCATAAAACAGAAGTTCCACGCGGCGAATCACCCACAGTCGGCTGGTTTAGTAGAATGCTACAATGGAACCTTGAAGCTTAAAATTGCTAAGGTGCAAGCTAGCACAGGACTTAATTGGCCTGATGCTTTACCATTGGCTCTTCTGTCCACCAGAACAGCAGTACACTCTCGTTTGGGGCTTAGCCCTTACGAAGTGATATTTGGTCGCCCAGCTAATGTATGGGGAGTTCCTCGCCCTAAGAAATACTCAGACTTGCCATACCCGATGTTGATTGACTACTTGCATGACCTTACAACTAAATTGCGTGTTCTTCATCAACAGGTTCAGAGTGCTCTACCAGAGGCTTCCACAGACCCAGGTCATTCCATCCGACCAGGTGACTGGGTCTGCACGAAAAATTTCCAACGACAGAGAAATTTGGAGCCCAGATGGAGAGAGCCACGCCTGGTTCTTTTGACCACAAGAACAGCAGTTAAAGTCGAAGGAAAGAAAAACTGGGTGCATGCCGTGCACTGCAAGAAAGTGCCTTTGCCCTTGCCTTTCGATCAGTGGGTCCGTAGAGGCATCAGTGACTCTGAAAGTGAGAAAGTTCCGCAATTTGTACCATTCAGTGATGCGCGTCTAATTGGAACACTTTCTGAGAAAGAGGACGACGACATCCTTCAAGAAGCAATACCATCGCATCGTCGCTTGAACACGACAAATCCAGGAACATTGTTTCAAAACCAGACTGCCTCTGGACAGGAACGCTATAATTTGAGACCAAGACCAAAGAACTTGTAAATTTCTCTCCTATGTAGTACTCTATCCCGGTTGCAGGGTCACGGTAGGAGTCTTAGTTACGACCTGAGTAAGTGGCAATAGGCCTGCAGGACCTCACAGTGTCATAGGACGGTAGATAATCGTGACTACAGTGATTGAGGAAGATTGCCGTGAGCATCCACTTAGAAAGATGGAGGCTACATTAGATAAAAGAGAAAGTAAAAATGTAAAGAATAATTGTAAAGAAATATATAGTCGTTGTAGTATTGCTCTATGCGTCATTATATTGTCGTGTATTCTTTTGGCATCTGTAAACTGGATCATTATTACTCTGCAGCAAAAAGTTGTCTCTTCTCCTACCTCTACATCTTCTTCTACTATCTCTCCGCACCTATTTCACACTCTTCCCCAGCATGAACTCATCAGAAGAACTGAATACTTTAACAATTCCTTCGTCCAGTTGTTACATCAACATCAGTTAGTGATCAATACAACTGACTGTTGGGTGTGTGGACTCATACCACATACGGTAGAAAAAGGAATGCCATATTTAGTTCTTCCATTCTCCTATGAAGGTTCCGCTTGGGCTTATTTTGTCATTTTCAATAATGCATATCAAAGTAAAATTAAACAACCTGTCAGTTCACATAGTGTTGGTTCAGATTTCAGTCATAGTTTATTGATAAAGGGAATGGTAGCTATGGCTAAAATCATGGAAAAAAGTGAAGCTTCCATAGATGAAAGAAAAGCATATACCAATTGGAACATAACTAATTACATTTCCAGCCTCAATGATAAGATTGAGCAAGGAAAATCTCCTCCGATACGGGTCATACCCCAACAAGGAAATTTCTGTCTGCAAATAAATGGTAGAACTCCAAACACCGGACAAAGAGAAAGTTTATGTTCCCATACATATGTTTATTCAGCCCTGAATTCACCGCCGTTAGTACCATCTCAAGGTACATACTTCGTTTGCCACGATAGGGCTTATACATGGTTGCCAGCTGATTTCTCTGGTACTTGTTATATAGCCTTTCTTCTTCCCCCTACATACACCGCTCCTGCGAACCATCATAAAAATAGATATGGCAGAGGGATTGTGGATTCGAAAGACACAGCAGGACAAGAGGGAGGAGATTTCCTCAAAGGATTTCTTCCCTTCTGGGGTCCAATGGCCAACAGCAGAAATATAAGGCAATTGGTTCGTGTCGTAGAAACCACCATAGACATCACTGTAGGAGCTTTAAGTAACATTACAGCTGAACTACAGGCTGATCGTCTTATGACCTTGCAGAACCGTGTTGCCTTAGACTTTGTTCTTGCGGACCGTGGTGGAGTATGCAAATTGATCGGATCAAGTTGCTGTATTTTCATACCTAATGACGCTCCGACAGTATACCAAGCTATCTCTAAGTTACACATAATCTCCGAGTCGATTCATCAGGACGAAGGAGATTGGTCCTTTTCAGAGTGGTTTTGGGGATTACTGTCCAAATGGGGTTGGAAGGTATTGACATTCTTTGGAGTAATTTTAGCTTTTATATTCTCTTGTTGTCTTTGTATGCACTGCGGTCCTGCCATCTGCAACCTATGTGCTACTGCATGTATTCCCAAACCCAAGTCACAAAGAGCAGAGAATATCAAAATGATGGTACAGCAACAGCTTGATGACCTCATGGCCATAGACATCGACTCAGATTAACATGAGTTTGTGTATCTTGCCTGAGTTCTGGCAAAAGGAGGGTCTGAGGAAATTCGATTTTTAATACGATCGTATCGACCCGCCATTTTGTGGCCCGCCGCCATTTTATGTTGCCTTCACTCAGGCAGCACAGCGAACGAAGTCCATTCTGCCTTTTCTGCTTATTCTGCAACATGGTGTTCAAAACAGCCTTCTGCCTCTATCTTTACAAGGCTGGTATTAAGGTCTGACCGAGTACACTAATCCCTGTCTGGTTTTCTAATCCTTGTTTCAACTATCTGTAGGCTCACACTATTCTCCGCCGATCTTATCTTATCGTCTGGCCTTCGCTGTCCTTTGCTAGTATTCTCTCATTTCACAACTGTCCTCCAAACGCACACAAACTTATCACACCACATGCAACTTCGTTGTGGATCGGTTAATGAATTAGTTCAAGGGAGGGGTGACAAACACAGCTGGAGGGGAGGCAACCTTAAGTCACTTGATACTTTGTTTTCCAATTCCTTCTATTGGTGCTGTCTTGTTTTCCGACATTTCTATTGGCTCTGTTCTATCTTTACATTATTCTTACTGGCTCCTTTCTATGTGTTCTGGGAGTGTATGTAGTTAATAAATGGTTTTTATACGGTATATAAGATTGTGCGCCACAAAGTAAAGTGGCAGTCTCCTGAGAACATACCTTGTGTACTTCTTGGACAACTGTACTAGCTGCAGCTAATAAAATCTGATCTTTTACGCCTGACAGAGTGTCCCGTGTCTCTGTTAGTTGAGGCAGGTGAATCCAAGGAGATTTCAGGCGTACCCTGCGCCGCCAGGCCCATAAGGTTCTGGTTCTTCACCTTCAGTGCCCATAGTACAGGTCAATCACCCCTAAGGCAAACTTCCTATAGATCAGGAGGCAGGACACACTGTGTTATGAGTGAGGACATAGATGCACAAACATATATGACCCTGAGGTAGCATTTAAAATGTAATGCTACCACAAGTGACCAGCAGTCCATAGATCAACATGGTCTGGCACCCGGGCAAACCCCAGATCTTCGATTCCTTGATGGCCTGACTGATGTTCCCCGTGTTTGGTGCCAAACACTGTGCTTCTTTACTTTAACCCTGAGCACGATTCTTGTGCTCAGGATTGGCCTTAGAGGGTACCCACCAAGTTGCCAGCTTTCTCTTGGTGGACTCCCCCGAGCTGTTTGCTGCCAAGGCAAGAGTCTGCATTCCTGCTGATTGTGCTAGCACTGTCCCAAGGACAGAGACAAAGGACCTGGGCAGGGAGGAGGTCACACCTCCACCCTGACAGGATGGCTAGTGTTTACAGTGATCAAGGCAGTAAGCCTGAAAGGCTACCACTGCCCTTGATATGTAATCTCTTCTCCCCCATTTGAGGACAAAGCCCTTCCTGCACCTGTCCAGGCTGACAGGCGGGAAAATTAGTTACGTAGGAGGAGTACACCTCCAAGAGGCTAGCCACACCTTTAGGGTCTGCCATCTTGGAAAACCCTGAATTAGTGGATTCTGGGTAGAAAAGTGACATACTCCCACATGAAGTCATCACCTCAGTGGCAGACTAGCTGCAAGGACCAGTAACCCATTGACCACTGTCAGTCACACCCTTAACACCCCCTAAACTAGGATTTATGGGGCTCCCCTGGCACCAGAACCTCCGTTCTGACTTTGAATCCGAGAAGAGGCACAGAGAAGATCCCACCACCGACAACATGACTTTGAACTCCACTGCAGTGCAAAGAGAGGACACAGATGCCCTCGGGAGACCATATACTGGAACTGTGTATTCGAAGTGTGTCCGTGGCAAAAGCCGGTTGCCCACAGCAAGAGGGACTCCAGACTCCCCTGACTGTTGGAACCAGTCAGGCCTCTCTTGAGTGGGCCCAAAGAAAATCAGTGACCAGTAGCCCAGGAGTTGTAGTGAGGTGGTAGTGAGACTCACACTAAGTTTCAAGCCATTACTCCACTCCGTCGACCTCCAGCCAACTAAGTACCCGTGGATTACTTTTGTCCCTGCCAAGGCTTGCTGGTCACCAGCCTGGTAACCGACCCATCCCGGACGTCACCAACTCCAGAGCAACTCGCAGCAATAGTGACCAATTTCAGCAACTAAACCCAGAGCTGAGATACGCATCCTGAAGAATAAGACTTCAACTAAGTAGCAAAGCATCTTTGGTGCAACCCTCCCGTGACTGACAGCTGCAAGGCCACCTCTGCACCCAGAGCCGCTAGACGTGATGGCAGAGTACCAGCTGTGGAATCCAGGTCCTGGGAACCAAAAGGCCTCTACTTTCCGAGGGTAGAGTGTAACTCCATCTCCAAGTGTGGTTTTGCAGAGTGATGCATCTTTGATTGACAGCACTCATGGTTCCCGGTCTTTTCCAGGGACAGCAAGGCTACCTCTGCACCCAGACTCCATGGGCAAGGTAAAAATTACTGTCTATAGAAACATGATCTAGGGAGCCCTCAGACCTTCACTTAAGGTGGGTTCCCCAGGGCTTACCACACAAGTGACAGATTGCACACTGTCCTTTCCCCCATTGACTACAATGGTATTCGTTTTACAACTTAAAGTGCATCTATTCCTAAATAGACGCACTTTTAATTGTCAAACGAATCCACAAATCCGGTTGTACGTAAGATACAAAGTTTGTTTTGGTGTCTAAATTAAGATAAACATCTGCTTTATTTTTGCTAAATTGGTTTTGGATTTCTTGTGAGTCGTGTCAAGTACTTATTATCCATGTTGGTGTTGTGGAATGCTTTACACCTGCTCCTCTAAGTGGCCTGAAGGCTCTTTGCCACTCTACCAGAACTGAGCTAAGGTTTACTGGTGTGAACTCGAGGTCCACTTCTGGTTAATGTGTTAGTATTACATGGTAAGACCCCCCCTTGTCATACCACATATTACTTTTACCTTGCTACAATGTACCTTAACCCCAAATGCATGGTATAATCTGGGCAGCAGTTTCCTGGAGCCACGCTTGAAAACAGCACTAGCCAAGCACAGTTTCAGGTCGGGGCTGCGGGCCAAAAAAAACAGTGTTACACTTGACCACACCAACCACTGGCACTACAGCTGACTTCCTTCAGTTCCTCCTTTACTCCATCTCAAACAACAGAGCAAGGGGGCACCCAACTCCTGTCAAGCCAATGCTCAGTGGGGCGGGGCCCAGGAGCGCTAACAGAATGTGGATACCAAGCTCGGATGCCTAGACACACCCCCTCCTGGCTCATCAATTGATAACTCCCCACATTATTTTGTGGCCACTGCGTTTCACAACAAAGGAACTGTTAGGGAACAAAGGTAGTATTGGTATTCTCCTATACAACTAAGTAAGTTAATATGGCAGAGCACAACATTACTCAAATTAAGTCACCCCATTGTTGAAGGTGCGAGATAGGGACATGAGCCTATGTCTGCTGTAAGAATAAGTTGATCATGGGGTGGGGGGAATGCAGATATGAGAGGATTTATGTTTTGTATAAGAAGGGGAGGCCTTCTCCTTTAAAACTCAATCTCATATTTCTGACCATCACCATTAAGTTCTCAATGGCATACAAGCCAAATCTTTGTACATCCCAGGTCACCGTTAGACAGGTCTGGGACTTTACATTTTGGGCAATTACTAATTGGGAGGTCAGTATTAACTGGAAGAGGACTGAAGACATATTAAACCATCATCATCAACATTACCCAGCAGAACAATTTCCAGGTCTATCAGTAATTTTATATCAGTAACATCCCCTCAGATCCCTGCCAGTGTATGTCAGAACCACCAAACATTCCTTTCAGTCTCACTGGTGTCAAGCACAACATCAAAATGACTTTAAATGAATTTTCTGGTGGAGATTAAGGATCTAGCTGCCCTTTATCAGATTTGCAACATTGAGGTTTCCAGGATGTCAGCGTAGACCCCTGCTGTCTATTTCTGGATATGTATAGTTGACCCACATCCAATACTCTGTATAGTCGAAAGGCAGCCTGTATCATACTCTCTTGGAGAACAAATCCTCCATTTTTGCTGTGTTTCTATTCACTCTCTGCTGCACCCCATCTTGTCAAGCTCTGTTGAGAAGTTGAGTCAGCCTATTAATGCTCCTCGTAAACATTTGAAATGTGGTTACCTTAACTTACAACCAATAACATAAAATATCATCAGTCAAAAATGTTTTGTTATTTGGATCCTGGTGGGTTGAGGATGTATATCAGAGGCAGGAGATACAAATCTGTAGAGATAGTTTTGAAAGATAAACACGGGACCCAGCAGGTAAGACCATCTGAACAAATTTTGGTATGTGTTGAAAAAATGTTTTTTCAGCTGAGTTCTAATCTTGACAGGGATGACGTTCAAGATGCAGCACCTTAAGAGGCTTTGAAACAGCTTTGCTGGTCTTGATTTGTTTGTGCAGTAATATCCCGCTAATACTGTGCAATTATGTTAAATCCCACAAATGGGGAATTTGTGTGTAGACTCATGTCTACTGATCAGAAATTATGCATAGAAATTCCCAATTCGATGGGGTTTAAAGCAAACTTTTACCACCTGCTCTAAGCTGATGGTGTGTTTGTGCAAGGGTTCTGGTGCAGGATGCAGGCCGGGGTGAGTGGAAGAGGGAAGGGCAGGGTGTTGTTGGGGAGTGGCAGCATTACATGCTTCATCAAGCCTTGCAAGGGGGTCGACAAGGAGACCATTGAGGGTGGCATCCATCCCAGAACGAGCCAAGCCAGAGCAAACCACCAGGCCAACAGAGGAAGAAGAGGCAAAGGGATGGCAGCAGAATGGCAACTTCACCCAGAAGGCAAAGCTGTGCACTGCCCTGTAACATTCTTGCTACCCGGCTTTACTCTGGAGCTGAGACCCTGGAAAACATAGGGAGCAGAGAAAGAGGGGCATCAAACAGAGGAAAATAGACCTTGTGTAGCAATGGTGAGTCTGCCTGGTGCAGGCCACATCACTTGCCTGGTAAGAACAAGGATCCTCTCCCACCAAGTGAAGTTCTATACCACCTAAGCGGGTGAATCTCCAGCAAGGTTGGAGCCCTGCACTGAGCTGCACAGCCAGCCAATGGCAGAACTTTTATTTTCTCCAATACAATGATATCCATGCTCACTGTGAGTTGTGAATCCACCATCTGCACTGGTGGGTGGCAGGCCGAATCAGAGCCAACATCGGCGGCAGACAGCAGTTCTTCTCAAAACTGGAGAAGTCATTTCCTTTCCCTGCCCACCAAACAACAAACAAGGACCACTTTATGGGAATTGTTCTGCCTCTTAAGCGTCTTCATCAAATCCCCTAGGGAGGAAAGTGAGACACGGATGAAGGACTAATAGACAAGTAACAAATCAGATCACCAACTGGTCCTGTGCCATCTCAACACAATTGGACCAAAGACCTTAGTGTCAAAGCAAAAAGCTGGATAAGAGATACGAAACAGATCAAACAGACCAAACAGTCTGAACTTTGCCTCGGGAAACTCAAACACTCTAATGAGATGCATAGCACAAATGAGATAACTTTCCACTACAACAAGATGATGAACAACACCCCTGTGTCTGAAAAGAAAACCACATAAGGTCTCCCCCCTGGTACAATCAGACCATAAATGAAGAAAGGCGGAAGCTCCTACTAGCAGCAAGAAGATGGAGACATACACCCTCCTAGACTCACCTAATCCAAGTCCAAGACACACAAAACAGCTACAGGAAACTTCCATGGAATACTAAAGCCTTTTTTTCAGATCTCATTTTGACACCAGAAACCTACTAGGAAACTGTTTGAAATCAGTAAGCACCAAACCTGCCCCAGCATCAATGCAAAGACCATTAACAGGTCCCCTAAAGCCTGTGAGAAATTAATAATTTTTTCGATGAGAAAAGAAAAAAGATGGAAAACTCCATTGCGAGACAACCAAATACAAACCTAACTTCAAGAGAGGCCACAATATTGATTCAACCAGAAAACACAAGAAATGTGACAGCCTTTAGAGGCCACCCTTTAACCCCAAAAACAATGCATTGTGGAACTAATTTTAAATAAGACAAATTCCTTCCCCCTCAGCAAAGATCTCAGTCACCTTTTTTACTCACTGAGCACCAAGATGGTTATTGTCTCAATAACCTAAGGCACAGACCCATATTACCTGAAAACTGGCCAATTGATGTTCCTCCTGAAGAAACCAGGCACAGACCCAGCAGTTCTAAACATCTTTCACCAGGTGACTAATCTCCCTTTCTTGGTGAACAATGCATCCTAATCAATTCTGTCAATACATTATAGAATTTGACCTGTATGACAACTTCCAGGCCCACTTTAAACCAGGTCACAGCATAGAAACAGCTATCATACACATCGTGGATAACTCTCTCACAATTCTAGATCAATATAGGTCATGACTCCTCATTCTCACCTGACCTATCCTTGGCTTTAGACATAATGAACCATATCATGCTTTTGAAGACACTCAAAGACAGAATTGATGTTTCCGGAATATGCACAACTGACTCTCCTTGTATCAAAACAACTGCACACAACTGAATAAACTGGAGAGCACACGACTGAACCCATATGTAGTAAGAGTAGGAATCCCCCAAGGCTCCACCCTCCCTCAAACCCTTTTCAATCTATACACGGAATCACTAACTGTGAAGCTGTCACACTACATGTGCACAGATGACACACTGCTGTATTTAAAAATATTTTACTCAGATGGAATCATCCACCTAAATAAGGGTATGGAGGAGGTTCAAACCTGTCTAGTGCAGAATCACCTCAAACTAAACTCCCTGAAGACAAAACGTCTCAACATCTCCCCTGCCCAACCCTCTCCCACAAATACAGGAATAGATAAACCACCTAAATAATCTTAACGGCAAACCACCAATCATTGACTCCACTAAATTTCTAGGATTCTCCCCAGAGTATAATATCTACATGAAAGCTTTTATCAACACATCCACATGCATTGCCTTCTTTTATATCAGCCTCCTAACGAAGATCAAAATGTTTGTCCTGTCACCAGATTTCAAAACTACAGTAAAAGCCATGGTAGTATCCAGATTGGCCTACATAATAGCAATTGAAACACCAAAATCTCAATTAGCCTCTCTCCAGGCAACAATCAATGCAGCAGCAAGACTGGTAACTGCCACAAAACACTTCAGTCACAGGACTCCCTCTCTCGTATTGCTCCAGTTGCTCCCTATAGCGAATCGGTCTAGAGTATGCACACTTTTGTATATGCCTGAGACTTCCAACAGGAGGCATGCTCTACTCCAAGCCTTTGGAGAACTTTCTCAAGCAGGATACACAGTAAAGTTCAACCTTTGCTCTCTTTTAAGGAAGAAGCAGCAACTGCAGGCCAATCCAGCAAAGCAACACAGCAAAGGGACAGTACTCATCCTTCAGCTCTTCAGCTCTTCTCCTTGGCAGAGGTTCTTCTTGATCCCAGAAAGATTCTAAAAGTCTGGGGTTTTGGGTCCAATACTTATACCCCTTTCTGCCTTTGAAGTTGGCAAACTTCAAAGGAAAGTCTGAGTTGTTTGCAAGATCATTCCGTGTCCAGGCCAGGCCCCAGACACACACCAGGGGGTTAGAGACTGCATTGTGTGAGGGAAGGCACAGTCCTTTCAGGTGTAAGTGACCACTCCTCCCTCCACTCTAGCTCAAATGGCTCATCAGGATATGCAAGCTACAACCCAGCTCCCTTTGTGCCACTATATAGAGGAGAGGTGTAAACAGCCCAACTGTCAAACTGACCCAGACAGGGAATCCACAAACAGGCAGAGTCACAGGATGGTTTAAGCCAGAAAATGCCTACTTTCTATGGCATTTTCAAAATACAAATCTAAAAACCAACTTCACTAAACTATGTATTTTAAAATTGAGAGTTCAGAGACCCCAAACTCCACATTTCCATCTGCTCTTAAAGAGAATCTGCACTTTAAAGTTATTTAAAGGCAGCCCCCTTGTTAACCTATGAGAAAGATCTGCCTTGCAAGAGTGACGACTGAATTTACCACTATTTCACTGCTAGGACATGTAACACACATCAGTACATGTCCCACCTTTAACATACACTGTACCCTGCCCATGGGGCTACCTAAGGCCTACCTTAGGGGTGCCTTACATGTATTAAAGGGGAAGGTTTAGGCCTGGCAAGTGGGTACACTTGCCAAGTCGAATTGCCAGTTTAAAACTGCACACACAGAGACTGTAGTGGCAAGTTTGAGCCATATTTACAGGGCTACTCATGTGGGTGGCACAATCAGTGCTGCAGGCCCACTAGTAGCATTTGATTTACAGGCCCTGGGCACCTCTAGTGCACTTTACTAGTGATTTCCAGTAAATCAAATATGTCAACCATGGATAAACCAATCAACAGTACAATTTATATAGGGAACCCTTGTACTTTAGCACTGATTAGCAGTTGTAAAGTGCCTAGAGACAATAAACCAGCAAAAACAGAGTTCAGTATACCATAAAAACAGGAGGTCAGAAGGCAAAAAGACAGGGGAGACACGCTAAAAAAGCTGCCAGGTCTAACAACAGTCTGTCCTCTTCCACCCTTCTCCCTTTCAGAGACTACCCAGCAGCTGGGGGGCTCCTTATGATCCACACTCCTTCAACCCTCTCTGACCTTATGAGCCTAAAGGAACAATTCCCCAACATTAAGGAGAACCCAAAACA
Source organism: Pleurodeles waltl (assembly GCF_031143425.1). NCBI lineage: Eukaryota > Metazoa > Chordata > Amphibia > Caudata > Salamandridae > Pleurodeles > Pleurodeles waltl. The sequence continues at coordinate 180,160,947 of NC_090437.1, forward strand.
GTTTTGAGACTAACTGCAGAGCATTTTTGAGATGTACGGACCTGACTGGGCAGATGTGAATCAGGCATTGAGACTGATAGTGCCAAGTAAAATGAAAGAAAGACTGGTGGAGAAAGCACAGTTGTTCGGAGTGGCCCTGTGGAATGATAGAGAGTTCAGTTTGGCTAAAGATGCACTGCTGAATGCGATTCCAGAGATATGTCCAGTGAAATCTAACCAGACAAAAATTTCCCATTGTTAGCAGAATAAGGATGCTGCACCTAAAGATTATTTGAATAGGCTTAAGAATGTGTTTTAAAGGTATTCAGGTATAACCTGTCCTACAGAGATGAGGAAGCTGTTGGTGCTGCTCTTGTGGAGGGGCTGTTACCGAATTCTAGGAGTCAATTGACTACTAAATGTATTTAGTGGCAGATTTCAAAGTTAGCAGTTTCTGCCAAGAACCACTGTGTCACATCACAAAAGAAAAGGAAAGAGAATGCTGAATCAAAATGTTCCTGAAATTGCAAAACAGGCAACGAGTAAACAATGGCGTATGGAAGGGAGTTTCACAAAGCAGGGGAGGTTGTGGATGCCAGGGAGGTGGGAGAATTGGAAAGAGAAACAGAAGGGGCTGGAGAGAGACTCTAAGGTTCTTTCTTGGCATGTGGTCAGCTGGGGCATTGGAAACAAAACTACCCTAATTCCACTCACAATGCCTCAATGCTCCCTGCCCAACCTGGTTATCACCAAATTGTACAGGAACGCCACCTCTAAATTTTAGGACACCCCAAGAGGTTCCAACTGTGTTATGTTCACCTTGATAAATGTAGAACAAATTAACCCTTTTCGGCTCTCAAAATGTCTCCTTTACCTCTCCTGGGCATGTCCATAGAGACACTCAGTATTTCCAATTGACAAGTCCCCCTCTGCATTACAGACCCAGTGTCCTTTTTAGTAGGTCCTATTAATGAATGCAACTACTTTTTATTTAGTCACACTTCTCCAACAAAACTGCTAGATGAGGATATCCTCTGTAAGTTATATTGCATTGTGCTTTGCACCTCAGGTGGGGTGCTCTTAAATATAACTCAAAGGCTGGATAGTATGATACTTGCATTGTCATATGAATGCTTAAATTGCTCCCAAGTTTCCTAACCCTGCAACCCTTCTTTCCTGTATCAGTGCCAGTGGTTCACTGTGATCGACCTTTGTTGTGACTTTCTCCACACGGGGATAGTCAGAATCATTTCTCAGTGACATTCTGAGGGTTCCAGGTTTTGTGGATTCATCTCCGCAAGGATTAACAGAGTCTCTCTCAATCTTTTTATACACCCTGAAGAGATATTTAGGCATGTTGATTTCCTACTCTAATCCAATATATTGACAATTTATTGTTGGCATCTGTTAATCTAGATCATTGTAAAAAAGGCTCAGTCTATCAACTCACTAGTTTAGCTAGGTGTGGGCATATGGCTTGAAAGGAAAATTATTTGTTTTTCGTTCCCCGAGTGAGATACCTTGGCAACGATATTTCTGCTGGCGAGGGCCACTTGTTGTATGAGGGAGTTAAAGCTATCCGAAAATTGCCAGGTCTGTAACTGTTTCCCAGGTAGGATGCTTTTAGAGAATTGTGGGGTTTTGCAGACAATCAATGTTGGGGTTTGGCGATGTGACAAAGATTTGATAGAATTTGTTCAAAAAGACACTATTGACCCTTTGCAATGTTTTAATGAACACTGAAATGCATTTGTAAAGATAACATAAACATTAACATCCACATCCACCTTAGATTCCCTCTGATTATGCCAAACCCTTTACACTGTATTGTCATGAATGAAACAGATTTTGTGGTTGGAGTACTAGTACAAACCCATGGAGATCAGAACATGTCTAAAGCCCATTTCTCCTCAACTTTGGTTCCAGCTGTGACTGAACTACAACCTTGTTTAAGGTCTGTAGCAGCTTCCACAAATCTTATTAAAGCCTATGAAAATATTGTGCTAAAGCTGTATGTACCCTTTTCTGTGATTGCAGGTCTCCTCACTACAAAAACTTAGCATCTCTTCACAGCACAATTGCCTCAATACGAAATACTGTTGTTGCCTGCAGCTCACATTACTTTGATCCATTGACCTTTTTTGAATCCTGCTTCAGGGATACCTATCAGTGAAGACGAAGATCCACATGACTGTATTTTAACAACTGCCCAGGTTACTTAAGCCAAGTATTGATTAAAATGATGTGGTCCTCGAAGAATATGGACTAATTTATTCTCTGGATGAATCATGTCTCAGAAATGATGACTTTTCACCAGTTGCTGCTTACACTGTTTGCACTATATATCAAGTTGTGGGAAGACATGATTTGCCCAGAGTGAGATCATACCAAGTTGCAGAACTCATCACTCTTATTCGGGCTTGCACCCCATCCAAGGAAAAGTATGTTACTTTCATTGGCTTAAAAGTATGCGTTTGGAGTAACGCATGACTTTGGGTTACAATAAATGCAAAGAGTTTTTTTTTTACCTCTGCAGGTAATCCTGTCAAAAATGGGCAGCGTGTTCATATGTTCAGTATCTTTTAAATGTCTTGCAATTGCTTCAAAAGGTTGCAGTGGTAAATTGTGCTGCTCACCAGCACCCTTATGATGATGTTTCAAGAAACAAAGCCCTAGCTGTTTCAGCTGGTGTTAAGTATGCAGTATTTAGGACATGACACACTGTTTTTGTGGCACCACTCTTTCCTTTTCTTTACTGTTACTATCTTATTTTATACAATGTAGAACAATAATGGCGTCTTCTCCTCCTTTCTTTCTTCAGATGCCGAAGGCCTGGGCCACAAGGATCAGAGAGGTGCCTCAACGGAAGGGCAAAGGCCACTAGAAAGTGTATGTCAAAAACACTTTCTATTTCCTGTTCTTAGGGGTTTGGTTAAATGGGTGTAAGGAGGTTCCTGATATCCTCTAAAGTTATACACCATGACCACCACCAAGGAGCAGTGCTACTGCATCAGTCTTGAAAAGGAAGACAACAAATAACAAAAAATTATTCCTTTCTCTCTGTGCTAGTAGTAGAACCCGATGTGAAGGCAAGATTCTAATAACCATAAGTCAATGTGCCTTAGAGAGAAAACATAAGTTTTGGGTAGCATGCAAAGTCAAGAAGTTCATTATAGCCCATAAATAACCAAACAGAAATAGATAAAAGGAGAAAAAAAGTGTCATTCAAAGCATGACCAAAGTGAAGTATTAGTAACTTTCACACTCATTTCCCACGTCCGTCGCCCTCCCAGCCCCCCTTTTCCCGTAACTGCCCAAGAGGTGGTTGCATACCTGGAGAAGCCACGCTACTGGTGCCCTTCTGACCTCTCAACCTGATCCTCCAGGAGGTCGCATATCTTTTCCTTTTTCAGCGGGCCATTTTCTTGGGCTCCTTGTAGTCCTGGGAACACGTCTCCTCCTTTGTGTCTGCGTCTTCCGTGTTTCGTGGCCATGCCTACTATTCCCTCTTGGCGTCCTCGGATTGAGAGTGTCTCCATCCCTTTCTGATGTTCTCTTGGCTTATGATCCTTTCTTCAAAGGCCAGTGTTCTACCATGTGGGTTTCATCCAAAAGGAATTTAAAGGAGCTGCCTCCGGCACTCACATGTTCTTGTTGTTCCCACTTCCTGATTCCAAGGGGTGAAGAGGAAATGTCGTCAGTCATTAATTCTCCTACCTGACTTCCTGTTTTCGGCTGCAAATACAGAATAGCGTAATCAGCACGCGGAGGGCAATCCAGTAGGACTTACCAAGGGAACTCAGTCTTGTCTTCTACTTCTTTTTTCTCAAACTCTGGTCTCAACTGACATATCCCTTCAATGCGATTTTCCCGGTCGGGAAAAGAGGCAAACGGGAGAGGAAGTCCGCATTATCGTTTTCCTGTCCTTTTCGACCTGTCGTACCTTGAATCTGAAGGGTTGCAATGATTGGAACCACCTGTGTACCTTTGGATTGTTACTCTTATTGCATCACTTTCAGATCAAAGGAGCATGGTCTGTATAAAGGATAAATGTCTTTCCCTCCAAATTGTATCTTAGTTTCTCTGTAGCCCATTTAATTGCTAGTCATCCTTTTTCTAAAACTGGATACTTTTGTTCTTGAGTGAATAATTTGCGGCTGATGAATAGGATGGGAACCTCCAACCCATCTGCATTCATTTGTGACAAGACAGCCCCTGACCCAATTTGAGAAGCATCCGTTTGCAAGATAAAATTCTTAACAAAATTGGGAAAAGTCAGAATAGGACTGGCAGTAATAGCCCGTTTAAGAAAAGAAAAAGGCCTTTTGAAACTTTAGGAAAGGGTTCACAAGTTCTTATTTTGTCACACCTTTTTTAACACGTTTGCCAGGGGTCTTGCAATATCAGAATATTGTGGTATGAATCATGGATAGTAAGTGAGAAGGCCTAGGAAAGCTCCAACTTCCCTTTTTGTTTTGGGTAGAGGGGTGTCTATAATAGCACATATCTTTTCTTCATGGGGTTCTATTGCCTAACATGTATCCCAGATACTTGACTTTATTAAACCCAACCTGAGATGTTTTGCATTGATATGCAGATTGGTGTGCTGTAACTCTAGTAAAACATTATGAATATGAGACAGAAGTTGTTCCCAAGTTGGACTAAAGATGACAATATCATCAAAAAAGGCACAGGAATAAACCTGATGATTCTGTAAGACCGTATTCATTCATTTTTTTAAAGTAGCAGGGGCCCCATGAAGGCCAAAAGGGAGGACCGTTAATTCAAGTAACCCATCCGGATTAGAAAAATCTGTCTTTTCTTGATCCTCTTTTCTGAGCGGAACCTGGCAATACCCTTTTGTGAGATCCAAGGTGGTGATGAAATTGGCTTCCCCTAGCTTCTCAATTAGTACATCGATTCTGGGTAGGGGATAGGCATCCAGTTTGGAAACACTATTGATACCCCTAAAATCAATGCAAAAGCAAATCAGCCCAACAGGTTTGGATACCAATACTATGGGTGAAGACCAATTACTTTTAGAGGGTTTAATGAATCTCATTTGCACCATATTGGCTAGCTCTTTTTAGGGTGGCTTCCCTTCTGCTTCTGGAATTCTGCTTGGTTTCTGTTTAACAACAGCTCCAGTTTGAGTTGGAATGGCATGTCCTTCCTACTGTGGGTCCCAGTTTATCCAAGAACAGGGAAGAAAAAGACTGTAGGATGGTGAATAGGACCTCCTTATGTTCTTTGGTTAAAACATCATTAATAATTAATTGGTCTAGGGTACTCTGTTAGGATTCCAGTGGTTCTGCCAGATGCACATCTTTTGGAAAAGGTCCTAACCACTTCTTTAGGAGATTCACATGATCATTTTGTTGTTTTTTGGAGCTATTTGGAGATGATATGTAACCATACCTATCTTGGCAACAATGTTATACAGTCCTTTCCTTTCTGTTTCCTTTTTTTATGGGACGTGGGTCGTAGGACCAAACCCCAATCATTTACTTGATATTCTCACCACTTTTTTCCCTGTATCATAGCTAGATTTTTGTCTGGCCTGATTTATTTCTAGGTTTGGAATCAGCTAACTCTCAGAGCTTACTGATCCAGGATTTTAATTCTTTAATCTATTCTAATAATGCTCTGGCATCAAACCCTGATTCATTTTCCCATACCTCTCTCGTCATCTCAAGAAGACTGCAGATTGTCTACCATACAAAAGTTCAAATGAGGAACATCCTAAACTACTTTGTGTCTGTCTCTGATAACAAAGAGAGCAAGGGGCAGCAGTTGTTCCCAATTTCTTCTCTCCACGGTCAGCAGTTTTTAAAGGTAAGTCTGAGAGTACCATTACATCTTTCCACTAGTGGGGGTGGTATACAGATGTTTTGATTTGGGAAAGGTTAAGCGGTTTACACACCTGGTTCATAAGTTCAGAGACAAAGAGGGTCCCTTGATCTGTAAGTATTTCCTTGAGGAAAGCCACTAAAGAAAATACCTCAATTAAGATCTGTGCTATGTTTTTGGTTGTAGGGGTTCTTAATGGTATGGCCTTGGGGTATCTTGTTCCATACTCTACTATAACTAAGACATATTGGTTACCTCTACTTGATTTTTGGAGAGGTCCGATGCGGTCTATCCCAATATGTTCAAAGCAGTTTCTTGTGATCGTCAGAGGTTGTAGGGGAACGGGAGGAAGTCGATATGGGTTTTCCTTTGGCACACCTCACATTGCTGGCAACATTTTTGTTATAGTGGCAAATATACCTAGCTAGTAAAAGTGATGTAGAACCATTTTAGTTGTCTTTTGTGTTCCGGTATGGCCAGCCAACAAATGGGAGTGTGCAAAAAACATGATTTGTTCCCTGAACCCGTAGGGTACTAACAGTTGGGGATTTTCATCTTTTTTCCAATCATATATAGCAATCCATTTTTTATAAGGAAGTGCGGATAACTTGGGCTGGGGTTTTTGTGATTGGCTTGGGCTTCTTGCCTTGCATTTTGCAGAGAAGCATCATTCACCTGTGAATAGCTAAAGTTTTACCTAGTGCCCAGGGTTCAGAAGTGAGTCTCATTTTCTTTTGGTTTTTGTTTTCTTGCGTGTCTTTGTGGAAATGGGTGGAGTTTAAACTGACCAGAAACATGTCTAAGCAGTCTGGATTATCAGGACCCAATATGAGGTCTTCCGGAAGATTGCATAGAATCCCAACTACTATGTTTAACATTTGTCCTGCTAGGGTAGTAGCAGTTAAATGGACTACTGAATATGTTTTAATGTCTCCAGGAACACACCAACTACTAACTGCTTCTTTTGGGAGTATTTGGGCTGAATGAACCAACTCCTCTTGTGTTACTGACTTCGTACACCCTGAGTCTAAAGGAGTGGTTATCCATTTCCCATTAACTTGTACACTTACATAGAAACAATGTCCAAACTCCTGAGATAATAGAATGTCTCAAGGGACATTACTCATTTCCATGGTTCCTCAGTAGACTTTTTGTTCGTACACATCCGGGGTATAAGTCTCCACTCTCCACAATCGAAGCACTGAGGACCTTTAGATGCCAAACTTTCAGTTTTGTTATTCCTTCATTTTGTGGATTCTGTGGAGTTTGTATTGGGCTCTCTTTCATTTCGTCCTCTTCCCAACTAAGATAAGCTGCAGGGGTGTCTTTCTAACTCTCTGGGATGAAAACGAGGTTGAGCACGGGAGAAAGTGATAGTCATTTTGACCGCTTGTTCAACCGTGAACCTTGTGTGTTGTCTCAACCATGTCTGTGTAGATCAAGGTAAAGCTTCTAGATGCAGATCAAGATATATTCGATCCATTATGTCTTCTTTTGTACTTTCGGCTGATTTCAACCACTCGTCCGCAGCCATCTTTAGTTTAAAGAACAATGTTGTGGAAGAATCTCCAGGTGAACCTCTTTCTTTGCAGAATTTGAGGCAATATGACTCTGCGTCCATGCCTAAATAGTCCAATATAACAGTCTTAGGGGGTTATTCTAACTTTGGAGGAGTGTTAATCCGTCCCAAAAGTGACGGTAAAGTGACGGATATACCACCAGCCGTATTACGAGTTCCATAGGATATAATGGACTCGTAATACGGCTGGTGGTAAATCCGTCACTTTTCCGTCACTTTTGGGACGGATTAACACCTCCTCCAAAGTTAGAATAACCCCTTAATCTCCTCATACGGTGGAGTCCCATGAGGGTTGGCCACTTGATATGCTGCTTGTGTCTCTCCTGTCAAAAGAGGGGCACGGAAAAGTGGCAGTTTGTCTGGCAATTAATCACAGGCTCTTGCAGCTTGCTCAGAGTTTAATAGGAAGGCATCGGGGTCTTCCCCAACTACATATTTCAGTAGGACTATACCCAAGTCTATAGGCTAGTCGGCCATTGGAGATGCTAGAACTGAGGTGATATTGATCCTCAGCCATCTTATGTAGGCTCTCCGTGTGTGATTTCATTACATCCTTAAATATTTCCATGACCACTTTGCAGTGTCCATCTGTTGTTCGAGGGCCCTTTTGAGCTTCTTTTGGCCCTGTATTAGTTGATGTATCAATCCTTCCATTCTTTATCAATGGACATATGCCTGCATTCTCCACCACATGTTAGGTTTGTGGGATTTAGGACATGTGACACACTGTTTTTGTGGCAGCACTTTTTTCTTTTCTTTATTGTTGTTACCTTATTTTATACAATGTATAACAATTATGGTGTCTTTTCTTCCTTTCTTTCTTCAGACGCAGAAGGCCTGGGCCACCAGGATCAGATAGGTGCCTCAAAGGAAGGGAAAAGGCTAATGGTAAGCATATGTCAAAAACACTTTTTATTTACTATTCTTAGGGGTTTGGTTAAATGGGTTTAAGGAGGTTCTTGATATCCTTTAAAGTTTAGACACCTTGCCCACCACCAAGGAACAATGTGCTTCTGTATCATTCTTGAAAGGGAAGACAACAAATAATTATTCCTTTCTCTCTGCGCTAGTAGTAGGACCTGGTGTGAAGGCAGGATTCCAATACCCATAAGTCAATACACCTCAAAGAGACAATTCAGGTTTTGGGTAGCATGCAAGGTCAAGAAGTTTGTAAAAGCCTGTAAGTAACCAAACAGAAAAAGAAAAAGGGAGAAAAAAAAGCATGCTGTTCAACGTATGTATGACCAATGTGAAGTATTAGTAACTTTCACACTTGTTTCCCACGTTTGTCTGCCCTCCTAGTCTCCTCTTTCCAGTATTTGCACAGGAGGCGGTTGCGTACTTAGAGAAGCCAAGCTCCTCCTGGAGCAGTTCGGAATACTTTGTCTTCCTGGTGCCCTTCTGGTTTCTCATCTGAATCTTCTGGAACGTCATGTATCTTTTCTCCTTCAGTAGGGCTGTTTCACGGGGCTCCTCCTCGTAGTCCTGGGACTGTGTCTCCTCCTTGTTGTTGGTGTCTTCCGTGTTTCATGGCCATGCTTCCTTCTCCCTCTTGGTGTCCTCGGATTGAGCGTGTCTCTATCCCTTTCTGATGTTCTCTTGGCTTATGATCCGCTCTTCACAGGGCCAGTGTTGTACCATGTGGGTTTCATCCGAATGGAATTTAAAGGCGCTGCATCCGGCACTCGCAGGTTCTCATTGTTCCCACTTCCTGATTTTGTGAGGTGAGGAGGAAGTGTCCTCAGTCATTAATTATGCTGCCTGACTTTCTGTTTTGGGCTGCACATAGAGAACAGGGTAATCAGCTCATGGAGGGGAATCCAATGGGACATACCAAGGTAGTTCACTCCCGTGTTCTTCTTCTTTTTCCTCAAATTCTTGTCTCAACTGACAGCTGGTAAGAATGCTGCATTCTTTTTCTATTTTTTCAATCGCAGGAACAAGTCTCTAAAAAATTAAAAGAAATCATAGATCAAGTAGCAATGTAAAAGAGAACCTGAGGGGGAATGAAGAGACAGCACTGGGCATATGGTCAAACCTAAAGTTCTACTCCCCAACCTCACCAGGCTGTATCTTGGAGCAGCCATCAATGGGAGGGACATAATGATGCATGCCGCTACAATCCATTGCTGAGAACCTTTCTTTTGTTGCAAAGTGATTGTCAATTCTGTGCGACGCGCCTGTCATTTAGTGTTTGGAAAGGGAATTAGACCACTTCCACTGCCCCTCCCTCTGCATTGCAGCCCCTTCGTTCACATTTAGACTGAATTTGTTCAACTACCTAACTGTGCAATCTCCACTTACGTCCTTCATCATGGTGTCTATGTTTTCAGGAAGGGTGGAAGCATACCCCTGTTCCTAGGCAGATTCAATTTCTGTAGCTGTGATTAATCAGTGATTTGATCCCTCGGTTTGGGGTACCAAGCCGAATTAGCAGAGACTGGAATTGACTTTGGTCCTCATTACAACCCTGGCGATCAAAGACCTCCAGGGCTGTTTTGTCAGAAGCACCGCCAACAGGCTGGCGGTGCTTTCCTGGGAATTATGACCGTGGCGGAAGCGCCGCGGTCGCAACGCCGGGACCGGCTGTACCCCGCCACATTGGGCCCGGCGGTTGTACTCCCCCAGGGATTACGAGTCCCCTCCCGCCAGCCTTTTCATGGCGGTATGAACCGCCATGAAAAGGCTGGCGGAAAGGGGAGTCCCGGGGTCCCCTGCCACGGCCCGATGGAGCTTTTCATTGTCTGCATAGCAGACAGTGAAAAGCGCGATGGGTGCAACTGCACCCGTCGCACAGCCGCAACACCGCCGGCTCCATTTGGAGCCGGCACCCGTGTTGCGGCCGAGATCCCCGCTGGGCCGGCGGGTGGAAACTATGTTTCCGCCCACCTGCCCAGCGGGGATTTCAAAATAGACACCGCCGGAGTGCGGCAGCATTGGCGGCCGCCCGGAGGTTTCAACTTGGCGGGCGGTGCTTGCCACCCGCCATTGTTGAAATGAGAGCCTTTTTGTCCTAAGTAGTGCAAGCATTTTGTAAGTCTGTAGGAATAGACCAGCATTCCCATAGTACCTATCACTCAGAGTCAGTGTGTGGCAGTGGGTGTAGCGACAAGAAGGACTAAGGTAGTCAATCGGAAGGGTGAGTAACGTGGTTTTATTATATCAAGTTTTAAGTTTGAAATGTCCAATGTTTTGAGGCCGGTTGGTTAGTAATTCTCTGTTGTCCTCTTCTCCCTCAGGGTTCCTGATGACTCGAGATGATATTCCCCAACGGTGTTCCAGGTGGACCGGGAAAGCAAGAGGAACGGAAATATCGGTAAGTCTATGGTTGTTATACTGGCGTGTTTTCGTGAAAAGAGAGAGAGAGAGAGAGAGAGAGAGAGAGTGAGTTTGTAATAAGTAAGGGTCACCTCCCCACAGAAAGAATATCGTGGTGATAATAGGCTCAGGAATCCAGTGAAGTCACCTCTGTGAGTGTTCAGTTATTTATTAAACGATCTCTATTTCTGTGCTCTTTGAGGATATACCAGTGCCCTTCTCAAGCCCTTCCCTCTCCCCCTTCTTGTCCCCTCTCTCCGCCTCCTCTTCCCCTCCTCTCGCCTCCCTCCCTACCATGAAATGAATGCTGTCCTTTAAACAGGACCGTACCTGACTGAGCCACATCCCTCCGGGGACGTGGCGGCGTTCGGGCTCCTCGGGACCTTCCTGTCCCGTAATGGTATCTCCTGGACTGGTGTTCGTTGATTCTTCCTCCTCCATTCATTTGGTGGACGTCTCCTTTCTTCTGCCGTTCTCCGCGTCTCCTTCCTCGGCGTCTGTTTTTGTAAACGCGTGCCGCGCGCGTAGTCCATCCTCTCTTTCTATAGCATCGGGAACCCGGATATCCGGGTTCCCAGTCATGGCGATCATCTTCCCTTCTTCGAGGTCCTCAGGTATTTGTTTGGGAATCCGGCCATCCGGATTCCCGATATCCTCGTTGTCGTGTCTGCCGGGGTCGGTGAAGCGGCATTCCGCTCCCGGTTTAATCTGCGATGTAGCCGGGGATTCCAACACCTGGCTACACAGTGGTTAAGTGGAATGGAATAATGGGACTCTGAAGGATAAAATAGCTGAAATATATTTAGAGACAAAATTAAAATGGCCCAATGTCCCACCATTAGGTGTGTGGTCCTTGAAAGCAATCTGTTTCAAAAACCAAATTGAGTCAGTAAGAAGTAGTCATGGGCCGACCATGATGCTCCACTCGAATCCCTGTGTCTTCTCTGCTAAGCTGGATCTATAGACACTTGAAAATGCTGTTTTACAATATTGCAAAAAGTCTATACAATGTCTGTCAGTGCAAGCCACCTTACATGAGTGTCCAACTGAGGCCTACCATCCCCTAAGGTCCAGTCAGTGGGTATATCTGTGTGTATATACAAGAGGAAGACTTCCCTGCAGCTTTGCTGGTGTGAATCCTATCAGATCCTGCTCATTAAAATCACAGCTGTCAAAAGCTGAGAACTTGTGACCTGGATTCACTCCTCTCACCTGTAGATGAGTCAGCCCTCCTAGAGACAACAGGGCTCCTGATGCTGCTTCAAGGCCTGCCCCTCTCCCTGAGTCACCAGCTGAAATATTTCTGCTGTGGACTTGTCATCTGTTGGTGGGTCAAAGTTGTTTGCCTTCTCCACTGCTTCTTAATAATGACCTGACAACTTCTAATTGTTATTGCCTCCAAGGTAAGCAGCCTCCTCCTTCTGGATATCAGATTCCTATGTTGGCCTGACCTGCTATCTTCCTTGCTGCTTTCAGCATCTAGCCAGTGGTGAGGTACATTCTTGCAGCAGAATGTGGAATTATTCCAAGATTGAATTGTGCTGAAACTTTCCTTTACAGAGTCACCGCTTAGCTTAGGAGGATGACTCCTATGTGTTGTTGTTGAGAAAGCATAGACAGACCATTAACTGTTCCTCCTGCTGGATTTGCACATACATGCATAACATAGGGCCTGATTCAGAGTTTTGCGGATGGGGTTACTCCGTCACAAATGTGACACATATCCCATCTGCCATATTATGATTCCATTATTTCCTATAAAGATTGTAATATGGCAGATGGGAAACCAGTCACGTTTGGGATGGAGTAACCCATCCCTCAAACTCTAAATCAGGCCCATTGTCATACAGGAGGTAGCATTCCTTTGATCAGAGCGCCCATCAGTTTTATTGACACTTGTCTTCAGCTCTTCCCTATTTGGCACAGATTGACAGAGTGCACTGACATCTGCACCTCTTCATTCCCAGCCCTTGAAAAGTTCAATAATCCTTTTAATTGCAACATGCCAGATGCTACTCATCCTGCATTGACTGAACCATGATTGATTTTTGTGCTCTGGCGATTAAATATCTCCAGAATCATTGTTGGATGCAGCAAATGTGATTTAACAATGTAAAATATTCCTTTTGAGTTATCTCCCTTTGAACTTCCCCATACGTTATTGTTTCTCAAATGTTCCGGCCAGGGAGATCATGTATATTTCATTTGTGGATCGCAGGCCTAACCTTGGCTGTCTATACATGGGACTGGGACTTGCTGTCCATATTATATAGTTCCAGCCATAAGACACTTTGATGATGATCCCATAGAATGAAAAAGGGGTAGGCAGGCGGTTTCAGCTACCTCCAAGTTCTTGTCCGATCTAATTCTCAAGTATGAGGGCTGCTTTAGATGAGATAAGGAGGGATGCATCAATTTTGGAAGAAATAGCAAATTCTACTTGGACTTGGTAAAAGAACAATTAGATGCACTTTTTAAGATGCTGATTCAAATAGATTGGCATTGCATTATCCCTTCTCGTCCAAAGGGACAGCGGGTCTACGGATTTTAGGGACTGAATATTGAACTCATCTTCCCAACACTTCTATTACCATACACAAATATATATCAATAAAGAGACCGTTAAAAAATACACGAGATAGAAATAGACTCTGACTTCAGTTCCAAAGCATCAGGGTGTAGTTGGTGGACGTTTTCAGCTCTTGGGGTATTAAGGTATTTGCGTCCATTATTGGTATATTTATGATTTTAGTTGTCATCCATATTGCTATTAAACTGATCTTGGGCATCACCCAATGTGCTTGCAAAAATATTTGCATTTCCAAATACTTTTACACTTGCTCCTTCTGAGGATGGTGAGGAAGGTGGCAACAATGAGACTGGTAAAGCAATGGTGAGACTGTACTCTACTGACTTGTTGTAAACCAAATTCTTTCCTCTCTGAGATAAAGGAAGCTTTGAAAATAGACTTCTGTACTGTTTGTATCATGTTCGGATCCTCCTTTGTAGAGCAATGTTAGTAACAGCATATGTAATCCTGAATGTATCAAACATTTAAGCAAACATGGATGTTGTTTTATATTAGCTTGAAGTTTCCTGTGATACTGAATCAGCTTGCAAACGTTCTTGGCTGTAGTAGGCCCGGAAGCCATAGGGCTAAGGAGTTTCAATTGGACATTTCCTAGCAGCATAACTTTGATTTCCAAGCTAGAAAGAGAAGTAGGTTTTGGTGAGAGTAATGACTGTATTGTGAGGATGAATATCTTCAACCTGAAGGCTATTTTGCACTTCTTTGAGAAGAAGATCCGTCCACCTGCACATTAGATACGTTTACACTAAGAGTAACAGGCTTTTGTCACAGGATTATTCTTCATTAACTTGTATTAAGAGGAAACCTATGTATACTTGTTGGTTTTATACGTTTTCAGGTTTTGGCTCCCACTGACCATACTGTATCTAGAGCCTTGATCAGGGGAAATGACAATTGTGTTTGATATTTTGCATTTGTTGCTTCCTTTTTTGCATTAAACGCTAGTTGGACTTTAAGCTTCCCGACATGTTTGATTTATTTTTAACACATCTGGAAATTCCACTGTGCTTAATTAGTAATTGAGGCCTGTGGATCGACTTTTATTTACCAAAATGGGGTAGAACCTTACTGGGCATTCTTCTGAAAAAGTTATCAATATTACTATGACCTAGAGTCTGGAGCAGGAGTATTTAAACTAACATGTCTATGGCAATTCAGAAGGTTAACAAAATACATATTTAGACCCACCTGTCATATCCATGTGTAATTATGGGAATGTAAATGGAAATGTTACCTGAAAAAGCGGTGACGTGAATGGAAATGCTATATGATCGCTGTATTCAATTAGACCTTTTAGCCGGCTCACGTGTAAAAGCGAGTGCAAAGATTTGTCCATTTCTGATGGTGTCCGAAATGAGAGAATATACTGATTCGTTGTTTGGTTCCTCAAGTGATTTCCAGAATTCCAGCAACCGATTCATAAAAAAATCTGTCGACGAGGACAGATGCCCTGAACCACCCACATTTACACCAGCCATATTCTACTGCATTCATATTGCATTCACAGGTGTGCACTGGGGCAAATTTGCAGATGCCACAAGCATCTATGGGGTGCTTTCTAGGAAATGCAATTCATAAATAATTGCTCACGTGCATCATGAAGACTGTTCCAGAAACTCCATCTTTCCAATTAAATAATGTCAGAGTCTTAAATACAGGGCTAACCACTGTTGGGAAGCAGTAACAGTCAGATAGGCCCACAACTTGAATGGAAATCTTTCGCAGTCCTTGCTGAAAACAAGTGATGAGAATGGATATGTCGCAGTACCGATGTCCTATTATTTTAGTCTTTTTTGATTTTTTATGTGTCAGCACTCTCTGAAGTTTGACTCAAGTTTAAATGACAATAGCAATTGTTAAATAAAAGAATCAATGTTGTGCAAGAAGGAACAGTGACCTATTTATAAGACAAAATAAAAATTCATAAATAAGAATGTATTTATAGTTTACCTTCTCAGGAGTTGTCTGTATTCTTCATGTCTGGTCTGCATCGTTCTTCTCATTATGTTCTGGAACACCTCTCTGTCTAATGCCCAAGTCTTGGCATTGCTGGCAGCTTTGCGAAGATGCACATTGTGAATGAAAACAATAAATTAAAATACTAATCATAATCTTAGGCCAAACATAGTTTTATCAGACAGCAATGTGTGTGTTTTGTTAAAACGCATGGACTTTTATAGGAATGTGAGCTGACTTGATTTGTGCAGTGCCAGATATTATTTCTGACAGAAATACATAGGGCTCATTTACGGTGTGTGTGGGGGGGGGGAATGAAAATAAAATGTAAAATAATTTTTTTAAAACATCTTACCTTAACGCTGTGCCGTGCTCCGCTCCTCTGTCTCCTCGCTGCAGGAACAGGCTCCCAACCTGCCCTGCAGCCAATCCTCACGCTGCACAAAGCAGTGTGAGGATTGGCTGGGAGCGCCGAGCCAGGGCACTCCCAGGCAGACTGGGAGCCTGTGCAGGCTCGATCCAGCCCGGCAACTGTGTTAATGGGCTGGAGCGAGCCTACTGCTCATGTGTGTTTGGCCAGCCCGAGACGGTCAGCCATACACACTTGCACTCTGAGGGGGAGTACTGAGCACTCCTCCTCACTGCTCGTCACCCTCATGGCCCGCCCTTTTACCAAAGAATGATAATAAACACAGTTTATTTTTATTTCTTGGTGAAAGGTTTGCAGCTGCCACTGCTGGCAAGGGGGCGACGCTCCTCCGCCCTAATGGAGAAGCCACCCCTGAGTTTTCAGCCACATTGTAATAACAAGTTCCATAGTAACAATAAGATAAGAATCTTGTGTCTTTCACTCACAAACATCACCTGCCAAAATCTGGTGTGTACTTCTAATAAAATAAGGAGGGAAATTAAAGTTTACACGGGGAATCATTGTAGTGCCTAATTTGTGAAACAATAAGTGATGAGGCCCAAAGTGTTACTCAGAGGCTAGCAGCTGGTGCTATGAATAGTCGTGGTGCCAAATACCAAGGGTGCGCAGTCTTAATTCCATCTCATGTATCTTTCATCCACCACCAGATGCCTCTTATCTCAGTTTGGCAGGTTCCTTTTCAGCTATGGTTTCTCTCTATCACTGTTTCCGCCATTCTCTTCCTCTTTCTTTCCCTCTTTTGTGTTTTTTCTCTCTGTTGGTCTGGGTGAAAATCTGCTGAGGAAAAATAAGAGCTGGTATCCAAACATGAATGCTGGTGGGCCCCACCTGCAAATACCAGCTCCAAATTTACCACTGGGAACAGAAGTGGAATTAAAGATTTCCCCCGTAATTACTCATTATTTGGGGAACCCTCTGTGTCCCACTTGTAAAACCTGTTAGCCCTGCTCACCCAGGGCTACCAACACCCCCAAAATGGTCATTGTTGCTGTAATATGTAAGAGACTATGAGTAATGAGGACTTTTGTGCCTCAAAGTCCTATTAGCCAATGAAAAATACACATTTCGTCATTCTGTTCTTGCTTTCCAGTATGATCCTTCCACCTAACAAAGGCAGGGAAGCAGACTCCTTGCAACCTATGAAACCTTATTAACAATGTTTTCTACAGTGTACCGGGTTTGGAAGATATGTTTTGTAGTTGCACTAGCAATACCATGGCCAAGAGGGCTTCAGTGGAGTTCCTTCTAACTGATGTATTTTGAAAACTCATTTGTTTTCTTATAGCTTGTCTCTCCCTTTATTCCAGGTGTTTCACTGCCTTACAAACGAGAACATCTTGACGTCCCTGGGATTCAGACATCTGGGGGAATCAGAAACTTGTGCTCTATGCCAACAACATCCTGTTGATCATCTCCTCGAACGACACATCTTTAAATATGCTGATGTCACTGATCACAGCATTTTCCACCTCTTTTAGATGCTTCATTAATTGGTCCAAAAGCGAAGCCATGGTCATGACCTGAACAACCGCAGCAGGCATTTTGTGTGGTTTTCCCTTTAAATGGGTCCCCTCCAAAATGAAATATCTGGGAATCCTGATCAGCAGCAACATCATGGTCCAGGATGACATGTCTCCTTTGATCAAATGCAATAGACTCAATATGGAGAAATTATATGCAGATACAGTCTCCAGAGGACCAAGACTCCCCTAGATATAGCTTTATTTTTCTGCACATCAATTATCGCAACTTGCACACCATTTTTGAGACAAAATGGAAACCACCCACTAAGAACTGGGCCATCATAGGGAGATATCTACAGAAGCGTGCGAATGGGGCTCAGGTACTCTACAGAAGGCATAAGGGATCTGTGACCCGTTAAACCCGATATTGACTGCATCAGTAACAACCTAGAGGTCCAGCCATCACTTGGTTAAATAGAATGGCTTCCTACGTTTTGGGTCTCACACCTGGGTCTCCTATCTGGCTCAATGCAGACCTACAAATAGGCAACTCTCCTTTCATTTGGCCTGACTGGGCCTCTAAAGGCATGTGTTCAGTTCAAAACATCATGGCAGACAGAACATTGAAAGACTATTGAGCCAATATTCCGATAATCCAATTATTATATGGGATTATCAAGCCAATTATCCACGGCTGCCAGGAGCCTGTATCTCTGGCTCGAGGTTTGAAAGCAGCATCAGCTGTAACTGGCCCCTTTACAATTAATATGTCGAATATTGGTGGCTTGGCGTTCATTGTGAGTTGCGGTGTTAAACTGCCCTGCTACATGTTGAAGAGCCAGTCCTGGATTAATTAGGGCTTTTATGTTGCTGTGGATATGAGTATGAATTCTATCTTGGCCACTTGGTTGATGGAGCAAAGAGGTGGTTGATGTCTGTGATAGTGGATACTTTCAGACAAAAGTGCGACCAGTGGAGGTGGAGGCAGGACCGCAAGCCCCTGATCACTGCAGAGTAGGTGGAAGTGAACTGTGTGCCAGTCGGGAGCTTGAAATAGCCCACTTTCCTCCCATAGCGCGGAACATGATCAATGGAGGTGGGGGCAGGACCACAAGCCCCAGAACACCACGGAATAGGCAGGTATCAAACTGTACACCAATTAGGCACTTGAAATAGCCTGTTTTCCTACCACAGCGTGGAACAAGACCAATCGAGGTGGGGCAGGACCACAAGCCCCCAATCACTGCGGAGTAGGCAGGAGCGAACTGCGTGCCAGTTGAATGCTTGAAATAGCCCACTTTCCTCCCACAGGAGGGGACATGACCAATGAAGGTGGGGGCAGGACCACAAGCCCCAGAACACCGCAGAGTAGTCAGGGAGGGATCTGTGCACCAGTCAGGCAGTTGAAGTAGCCTGCTCTCCTCCCACGACGTGGGACAAGACCAATGGAGGTGGTACAGGACCACAAGCCCCACAACACCACTGAGTAGGAGGGAGCGAACTGTGTGCCAGAGAGGTACTAGAAATAGTCTGCTTTCATCCCACAGCATGGGACATGACCAATGGAGGTGGGGGCAAGACCACAGGCCTCAGAACATCATGGAATAGGCAGAGAGTGAACTGTGAACCAGTCTGGCACTTGAAATAGCCCACTTTCCTCCTGCCATGCGAGGTGTGCACAGGCATGCGCCCAAGCTAAGACCGGGCCGGTCTTTGCCTGTCCTTGACTGGAGGAGACTGGTCTCTGTCCCCCCTTCCGTCTTTGGCCCTGATATCTGGGGAGAATTATTCTCATTGGGGGCCATGATCTGACTGTGTTCAGCCTTGCTCTTCATCTCCTTGTGGTGTGCTATTTTTCAAATAATTTAAACAATTTAGTCCAAGCGTTTGAGGGTGAACACGTGAACAGTATGGGTAAGCGCAAAGTGCCTGGGGATGCAAATAAGCACGACTTTAGACTCTTTTTAAGCCTGTGCATTAGAGGTGATTTACAAAGCAATCAACATTGTGGAGCGGTGGCTATCTTTGGATTGGGTGGAGGCTTTAGTCTTCCACTACCAACTCAGACAGTTTCCCATTCTCACTCTGCTCCTGTGGATTTGACTGTTCTCCCAGCATGCTGCCTGCTGATTTTGAGCTTTTAACAGGGATCAATATTCACAAGACCTTTAATAGTAGTCACTGCCCCCCCCGGCAAAAAGAAAGCACCAACCCAAACAGACCGTCAATGGCACACATCTGGCATGTACCATAAGCAATTGTGATCAGCCTGAGGCCCACCAGGATGCTTGTGAAGCTCCAGTCTTATACTGGGAAGTTATTTTAGATAAATGTGTATCTGTCATCTTGCAATGTGTCACCACACTGGTGGATAGACTGCATAACATAGCCTGAGAAAAAACTGCTCTGCCTTAACCTGCCCCCTGAATGATGTCCATACGTTGCCATTATGACGGGGGCTTCTCAACCAACCGCTAACACCGAGGAGTCTACCACCCAGCTGAAAAACAAAGTATGTCATTAGTTGTGTTGCAAATCAAATTTTAACATCAGTGAATAGAGTTATGTATTAGGAGAGTTGGGTGAGTACGCCCAGCGGCTAAGAATTTGAAGGGGGATTGTGTGGTAATTAACTGTAAATTTCCTAATCTGGCTAGATGCCAGATCCACAGTATAAATAAGCATCATTCCCTGGATGAGGGTGAGAGAGCGTAGCACTTGTACTCATAATTAACATGAAATGTTGATGAACTAATGCATAATAATGCCACTTAGAAAATGTATTAATGTGTTATTGCTAAACACGCGCTTGAAATGTGCCCACGGGGAGTGGCCACCAATGTATACAATGACTAATGAAACTGACTAATAATAATGAAAATGAGATGTTAAAGTATGATTTTTACACTAATATTAAGAGTTATATGTTAAGGTTTTGCTAATAAATCAATAGGCCTTAGTTAGCAGGAGTCGAGGCCTAGCTGACCGGTTTTCATATTAAATGTGTTTTTCTAACGTGCAGTGTGCTGACTTGCTGAAGGACATGTACTTGTATTTTTCCAAAGCTAAAGGATGAATGTAACCGTAGTAGATCCGTTCTCATGAAATTCGACTTACTAGAAGAAACATTTTTGCTGAATGCAACACTGTAGACTAGTTACAGGTACAAAGTCACCTGAACCGGTACAGACAATGGACCTACTGACTGAAGATGGGAGAGGACCACAAGAGTATGAAATCATACCGGACATTCTGCCCGCTGGAGACGTCAATCATAAGAACCAATAAAATACGTGAGAACGGTTATGGGGTGGCAAATTTGATACTAATACTGTAAACCCATTGGATGAAGATAGTGGGGTTCCCACCCTAACCAATCAAGAATCAGGGGACTGTACAACAGAAAAGGGATAAAAGCCTTTGACACAAGGAGCCATTAGAGAGAGATGCCATTGCGAACTTGTTATGACCCAGACACTTTGTCACTCTGCATAGAGACTTTGCTGTTTGGTTCTTCAAACCATCCTTGCCTTGCCTTGCCCGTCCTATACTTCTCCTCCTTATGAGGGAAGTGTCCCTTTTTACCCGTCTTGCTGTGTTTCCCTGGCTGATGGCAAATCAACTGATGTCCTGAGGACGAAGACTGAATCTGTATGCTGACCCATTACGGAGGGTAACTATATGATGATGAAATTATAATTGATGAATTGCCTTTCCTTTCTAGGTACAGACTGCTTCTTTTGACAGAGACCATAGTTAGATGTTTTTCCAAATTTGTGTTACCAAATAGTTTTGCATGAAGCCCAACATGCCAATGCTAATTCGAGGATAGTTAAGGGGTTCACTGAAACGGACGCAAATAGACAAATGACTGGTTCAATGCTTTGTTGAATAATGCTCTAATGATACTCTGCTAAGGTTAACCTATGTTGACGTTGTGCTATGTTCTAATGTTTGTGATCTTTGCTTTGATGAAATCTTATTTGAGTTGCCATATTATGACAATGCTAATGTGTTTCATGATTTCGAGACTAATAAACTTGCTGGTAGAATTGTAATCAATAGGGAATAAACGTCACAAAATCGTACTAAACTGGTGTGGTTTTTCATGACTGAAAGGTCATGGTGGTTTCTGAGTCTAATTGATGACGTTATTGACTTGTTGATTGACATGCTGATCAGTTATCTCGTTCTAAGGTGTCTTCAATCAGGGTCAAAAGATTCATTGGCCTAAAACGAGTCCCAGAGAGAATAAATTAATCAGATTGGGACGCGTTACCAAGGGCATAAATATCCTCCTTGTTTTTTTTATAGACGTTTACAACCCCGGCGTGGCAGCGGGACACAGAGAGACCATATATCCCCACTTCCATCAGATTTCTCCCCCTGTCGGACCGGGATCACAATGACTGACTTCTTGAAATTTCAACCTCCAGTTCCGACGTAAGCAGGCGGTTAGCAGGATACCAATGGCCTACACCCCAATGAACATGTGATATGTTCACAGGATTCTGCCCTAAGGCTAGTTTGTTGGAATATTGCAGATATTAGGTCCAAGCTGCTTAAATTTATTACCCACTTTGCTGTGGTTATGGTCCAAGACACTTGACCACCTGGGATGGCTTTGAATGCTTCACTGTCCCAGCAACTGCTTCCGTGTGCCAGAGAGCACGAGGTGAGTTAGCTATCATGATCCACATTTCCAAACATCTCTGGGTTATTTCAGTCCCCTCAGAGCATAGTGGGATTCAGATTCTATGGGTCGTTTTATCTAGAGAGTTTAACTTTTTTTAGTTAGTTTTTATATGATTTAGAGTGCCATATTAAGGCCTTAATTCAGGGGTTGTCTGCTCTTGAGACTAGGTCTCTTTCTAAGCTTAACCGTTGTAGTGTGATATTGGCAGGATATTTTAATGCTAAACTGGGTTTAAACCCTGCTACCACTGATCCGTTTCTCAGTAGTGTTACTACATTTTGTTCTATGATATCTGACACCAGAGGAATGAGATTGTATAACGTTCTTGGCCAGGCGGGTCTTTGTAACATGATGGACACTTAAGAGAACCTCTTCAACCAATGACTCACCTTTGAAGGATGTGGTAAAGAGCAACGCACAGATTAGGTGTTCATCTCCAGGACCTCTGAATGATTTGGGAGCTCCGGGAAGGCCATGAAACCTGTAATAATGACCATAGCCCTATTGAGGCCGGTGTGGTGATACTGGGACAACCAATGACTCACCTGTGTAGGATGAAGTAAAGGGTCAGCCATAGATTATGTGTTCATCTCCAGGACTTTTGAATGATTTCTGAGCTCAGGGAAGGTCATGAAACCTGTTATAGTCACCATAACCCCATTGAGGTCGGTGTAGAGATACCAGCTAGTAACCACCCTGTTGCTACCCTCAGCTTAATTGGCTAGATCCCAAAAGACAAGGGTTCTAGGGTTAAATGGCGTAACGCATCAATCCCTACCTTATCAAACGTCTCAGTGGGTTCAAACCTGAGCTTGATCATGGACTCTTTGTTAACTTTTGATGTTCCCACTGGCATTATTTTAGATGCCTCCCAGTTTTTAAATCACTCTTTAAGAGCTATTACGGTTTTTCTATCCGGGCCTTGTGGGGCCCATAATGTTGGCTGGTTTGATAAGGGGTACGGGCTTGCCAATAAGTGGCTCCATGAAGCCCTTAACGTTAGGCCAAGACACCAGAAAAGCATTACGTTGGCAAGAGTAGCCTACAAGAATGCTATGAGGAACAGGAAGCAAACCTGGGTATGCTTAACTACACCCAACAATTCTGGGAATGCAAAAGGCTTTTTGGAGATAGTCAATGGGAAACAACCTTGCTCTACCTTGTCTGATTACTAAGGCTCGAATATCACCCTCAAACAATGGGTGGCACACTTCAAACAGATTTATGCAGTAGGCGTTGATGGGCCCCCCGGCTGTTACAGAAGGGACCCCGCAGTTTCGATTGGAGATTTCATTTGAACTTAAGGATGTAGGCTCTGCCATTTTAGCTAGCCACTCTAACAAAGCCCCCCGACCAGACTGGGTTCCAATGGACCTTTACAAAAACCAATATGTCCCTTTGGGCCCCTCTATTAACAAATTCTTTAAATGCTGCCATTGCAACGAAAATTCCTAATTCATGGAAAAAAACGGTCATTGTACCCATTTTCAAAAAGGGTAACAGGCAACACCCCAGCTGCTACAAACCAATTTCTTTATTAGAGCCTGCAGTTACAATTGTGGGTCATATTATTTTACAATGTATTGAAGACTGGGCCCAACTTAACAACATTTTCTGCCCAGTCAAGTATTGGGCTTAAACCTGATAGTTGGGAAATATGTTGTGGCTAAGAAGGGGGCCATGTATTTAGCATTCATAGATTTAAGTAGTGCTTTCAATTTGGTAAATAGATCTAAGCTACAGAGTATTTTAGCCAATCACGGACTGCCTCAGCCACTGATTGTTTTTGTACGAGCCCTTCAGCTGGATGTCAACACCTAGGTTAGATATGGGCTGGGAGGGGTGTCTACAGATTCTTTTAGCCTCCCTCTGGGGGTTGGGCAAGGTTGGATTTTGGCCCCTATTTTATTTTTATTACATAATAATGGTTTGAATTCTTTTTTGGTAGCCAATGGGAAGGAAATGCCCAAGGTGAAATCAGCATTTGTCCCTTCCCTCCTATATGCTGAGGTTGAAGTGTTACTCTCCCACACCCTGAATGGTCTTAAGGGCCTTGTTGATCTATTAGTCAAGTTCATGGGTGAACTAGAGTTGGATACTAACATTGCTAAAATGCATTACATAGCATGTGGGAGGCAGACCTCACAAGTTAAACCCATCAAGGGAAATGTGATTTCAACGGTGTCTGTTTTTCCTTATCTTTGGGTCATATTTGATCAACAGAACAGGTGTACTCTTGCAATCGTTGCCTGCAATTTCACCAAGTTTGTCGAGCCCTCTTTAGGTTTGCATCAACGATGGGCAGTAAACCCATACTATGCTTATTGCAAATATATAGAATGAAATGTCTCCCTGTGTTGTCATAGGGTGCTGCCATCTGGGAGGTATCATAATTTTCTGAGTATTCAGCGAGAGGAAAATTGTTTTTTCAGGATATTGTTATGCATGGGTCCCACCAGCTCCACTTTTTTATGCTTGAGAGTTGAAACTTGATTATGTTGAAGATCTTGTTAAACTTACCCGCTACTTCTGTGTGTAGAAGTATGGAGTGGTAAACATACTGTATTTAATGGGGATGTGATTGCAGACTGTCTTCAGTGTGAGAGTAGTCATAAAATTCTGTGGCTCAACTACATCAGGAGTGTCGCTGTGTCTTTGGGTCACCCAGAACTGTATTATACTCCTCAGTTAACGAAGAAGACAGAATGATAACCAAGGTCTTGTTTTAAGAATGTGACAACAAGAACAGAGAGAATATGGCCCTGGAGAAATCAACTTTGAGAGCCTTTCTGTTTCTGGAAACCAGTGTTGCCCTGAACCTTAACTCTCTCTTTTTAGAAATCCTTGGCAGAGATGTCTCCTCACAAATTTTTGTTTGGGTGCAATTCAGTCTAATCTTTTCTTTCCTCCAGGACAATATGACCCAAGTTCAATACCAATTTGTCCCTGTGATGGTGGTTCGTCCCAGACTTTGGAGCACTTGATTTTATTCTGTAGTTTACATGATTCACTCTGACATAGATACTTGCTGCCCATCCTTAAATCTAAGGGGTTTCTATCAATATAGACTAGCTTTTCTCTACCTGCTATCTGTGCCAGCTGTGTCTTTTGCTGTTGGTTCTTTTTTTGTAATTTCCCTGTACTGGAACAAAGTGTTAAACTATTAAACATAACTTGGCTTTTAACTTTAGAGATATCATGATTCATTGTGAAATATAAGGAATTTCTTTCACTTTTAATCTTGTAGCTTTTAGCATCATATTATCATGTCTTGTATTTATATTGATCATGTTATTTGTTATGCTGTTTTAATCTTTTATGATTATATATTTATAATAAAATACAAATGTTTCAATCAATCAACCTTAAAAGACTTCCAGACCTTCTGTGACAAATTCCAAATTGGCTCGAAACAACTTTGGAGGTACACTCAACTACAAAGCTGGCTTAATAATAAACTGAAATTCATGCACAACGGAATGCAAATCTCACTTCTACATGAATTCCAAGTGTGGAGGGTCACCAGGAGTTGTTTCAGATTAGGGTCCCAGGATGAGGATCTTGGTCTTGTTGGAGTTTAGCTTAAGGCAGCTCTCCTTCATCTAGGCGGTGACTGCTTCCATCCCGTCCTGGAAGTTCTTCTTGGCTGATGTGGGGTGTTTGGTCAGGGAGATGAACAACTGGGTGTCATCAACGTAGGAGACGATGTTCAATCTGTAGTTCTGCCGATTAGGTTGAGCAGGGCCACATAGACGTTGAACAGTGTGGGACTCAACGAGGATCCTTGGGGTTCTCCACAGCTGATCTCTGTAGGTTCTGACAGGTGTGGCGGGAGTCTGACTCTCTATGTTCTGCCTGTCAGGAAGGAGTGTATCCACCGAAGAGCCTTGCCATGCATGCCTGCTGCATGGTGTCTGGGGCATAGGGTGCGGTGGGACACTGTGTCATAGATAGCCGGTAGGTCCAGTAGGATAAGGGCTGCTGTTTGTCCACGGTCAAGGAGAGAGCGGATTTCATCTGTGGCAGTGAGAAGGGTGATCTTGGTGCTGTGGTTAGTTCTGAATCCTGACTTGGAGATGTCCAGGATGTTGTTGTCCTCGATGTGTTGGCTGAGCTGAGCATTGGTTGCTTTTTCGGCGACCTTGGCTAGGAAAGGCAGCAGCGAGATGGGGCAGTAATTCTTGAGATCCGTGGGGGTCGGCCGTGGGTTTCTTCAAGAGCAGGCAAATCGGTGCGTGCTTCCAGTCCTCGGGGAAGGTGACTGACTCTAGGGAGCAGTTGATGGTCTTGCGGAGCTCAGGTACAATCGAGGCACTGGCTTTGTTGAAGATGTAGTGGGGGCAATGATCAGTGGGAGCTCTGGAGTGGATGCTGCTCATGATGGAGCGAGTCTCGTCCATCGTGAGGGGGTTTCAGGCATGCAGGAGCTGTGAGGGTTCCGTGGATCCAAGCTGGGGCATTGTTGGTGAGTTCAGAGAGTCTTGGGGTCCGAAGCTGTCATAGATATCCTTGATTTTCCAATGGAAGAAGGCAGATAGTCTATTGCAGAGGTCCAGGGATGGAGGGATGTTAGCGGCCTCAACTTGTGGTGTGGCAAATTCCTTCATGATGGTGAAAAGTTATTTTGTGTTGTGAGTGGTGGCGTTGATACGGTCCAGCAGGGTGGTTTTTCTGGTGGCTCTGATAAGGGCATGGTGGGATCTTGTGACAGATTTGAAGTCTGCAAGGTCCTCCGGGGATTTGCTGTTCCTCCATCTTTTCTCCAGTCTCCTTCAGGTGTGCTTCAATTCCTGGAGTGCAGGGGTGAACCAGCTGGCTTTCTTGGTGGTGTGTTTCCCTGTGGTCGTTCAGCATGGAGCTAGGGTGCTGGCGCAATCGACGATCAATTGGCAAAGGTTGCGTGCTGAGGTGTTGGCATCTGTTGTGTCGGGGGATGGCGAGTTGCTGAGGGTGTTGATGAGTTACTCCTCCTTGGTCTGGTTCCATTTCCTGTGAGGGGGACAGGTGGTGTTGACGTGAGCTGTAGGTGTGATAATGGAGAAATGGATGCAGCAGTGGTCGGTTCAGTGTGGCAGTAATGAGTCGTCGATGGTGACGATGCTGCTGGCAGAAAAGATGGGGTTGAGTGTGTGTCCAGTGATGTGCGTTGGTGAAGTGATCAATTGCTTGAGACCGATTGTGTCAAGGTTCTCAAGTAGAGAGGAGGTGTTGTGGTTGTTGTTGTTGATGTGGAAGTTGAGGTCTCCGAGGAGTATGTAGTTGGTGAAGGGAGTGCATGGGAGGCTATGAAGTCGACAGTGGAGTCGCTAAAGGCTGAGTGGGGGCAGGGTGGTCTGTAGATGTGGGCACCGTGGATGGTGGGCTTCGGGGTGATGTGGACTTGGAAGTGGAGGTGCTTCATGAGGGGGGGTGTTCCTGTGTGTTGATTGATAGGCGGAGGGTTGGCTTGTGGGCGATGGCTAGTCCATCACATGGTCTGGAAGGTCGGTCTTTGCAAGCAGTTTGCAGTCTGGGGATGGCAATGGTGATATCCGGTTCTGATGCTGTTTATGTCCATGTCTTGGTGAGGAAGACGATGTCTGGGCTGGTGTAGTCTAGCATGTCCCAAAGTTCCATTGCATGCTTGTGAAGAGAGTGGATGTTGAAGGAGGATGCAATTGAGGTGACCTGGATGAGTGTGCAACGGTTACATTTGAAGCCCACATGCAGTAACCTGAGGCACTGGTGGTCGGCTTGCACCCCTAAAACCTGTTCAGAAACAGACTAGACACTCCTTCTCTATACTCACCATCGACACTTGTGAAGCACGACTCAAGGTAGGATGCTTTTAACCTATCCACCTATGGTATTCTACCCCTACAAAGCTCAACTAAGCAGAATTGGTCCCATCTACGAACTGCTGGAGGTGTGGCTTACTGGGAGGTGAAATTGTTCATATTTTATGGTCATGTCCTTCCTCACTACTTTCCAGGAAGACATCTGGAGGATGCTCAACCTTTCGAGTATAGGTTAGGTCCAGTCCTCCAAGGAAGTAGATCTCCTTCACAACACAAACTAGGATGTGGACCTTAATCCCCATTCTAAACATTGGCTCGACTCCTCACTTGCCATAGGCAAGGATTCTTTCCTTGAGAACTTAGCATGACCATTCCTTCTATGAGTCTTGTAAGGACCTATACCTTTTCGTCAGTCTATCTAAGCTTTTTGCCTCAGTTTTTTAATTTTTTTATATAAAGAACTTTATTGGCTTTTTTGGAAAAACTAGTGCATACATAGTACAAAATACAAAATAGGTCACCTCCTGCTCCCCCAAGCAAGCTACCATGCAATACTGTTCATCGAAGCTAGATGGCACAGGCACATTTCGAACAGTAGTTTGCACCTGTCGTGCCTGGTCGCCCACAGGAAGTCGTCTACAGTCCAGGCTCGGACCTGGCACCCCAGGTAGCTTCCCACTTCCCCCATATTCTCCTGTACTTGTTCGGGCATCCTCTTGCTTCGTATACGAGTTTCTACCGCTGGGCACACCAGTCCACCACACGGCGCCACTTGGCCAACGTCGGTGCCGCCTCCGCTTTCCAATCTGCCACTATGTCTCTTTTGGCCACCAGACAAGCCACTCCCAGGAAGATTCGATCAGCGCTACTAGACTCTACTCCCTCCATGACCCCCAATAGGAGCGGTAATGACACTGCGGTCACCTCTTCCTGCAAGACCCCGGAAATCTCAGACACTACCGCTCTTCAGTATGAGGCAATGTTTGGGCAGGTCCATACAATATGATAGAAATCGGTATCAGGGCCAGAGCATCGGGGACAGTTCACGTGGGATCTGAGACCTGCCTTATGTAGCCTAATGGGTGTGAGGTAAGCTATGTGCAGGTAGGATGTCTGTAATACGCGAAAGCGGGTGGCCATGGTCAGGGCCCTGGGGGCCATCAGTGCCTCCCTCCAGTCCTCCTCATCCATAGGGCCCAGCCACTCCTCCCACCTCTGACAGAGCTTGTCCAGCAACTAAGCAGTGTTGGTAACTAGAGTGCGGTAGGTCTGCGACACACCCCCCCTACCCAGACTCCCCATCAACACCTTCGCCTCCATGGGACTGAACTCAGGAAGAACCTCCCCCGCCCGGACGTATATGTGCAGCGCATGTCAGAGTTGCAGGTACCTGTGGAACTGGGTCTTATTAAGCGAAAAGTGCTGTTGAAGCTCTTCGAAAGATCGCATATGCGACCCCTCCCTGACATCTCCAAGTAAAGAGATTCCTATGAGATCCCATCTCTGAAATCCCTCCAAGGCTGAGACTTCTGCCAACCACCCCCGTGCCATAGTGGGGTCTGCTGAGTGAGACGGCCCCACCAACCCGATACCCTCTGGGCCTCACGCCAGCCCGCCAAAACCACTCTCGTCACATCAGGAATAGCGTGGGGGAGTGGGCAGCCATACAACGCTCCAAGCATCTTTGGGAAACCCATCATCTGGAGCTCCAGTTGGTACAGCGGGTCTGACCAGCCCCCCCCCCATCCAGTCGTTTATCACCAGCAGGTGCATTGCATGATAATAATAATAGATGCTAGACATCCCCAGCCCGCTCTCGTAAACATCTCTCTGCAAGTGCCAAGGGCTAGCCTGGGTCGAGTGCCGCACCACAGAAACTGTTGCGCTACTGCGTCCATTTCCCTAAACCATTTCCTAGGCACTGGGTAGGAGAAATTCTGCAACAGATAAAGGAACCGGGGGAGGATCATCATTTTATAGAGTGCTATTCTGCCTAGCAGGTTAAGGGGCAGGGTCTGCCAGCGCTGAAGATCCTTCCTGACCAGGCCACTGAGTCAGGAGACGTTAAGCGCCCAGGCCAGCTCTGGCAACAAGGCCACCTGTACCCCCAGGTACCTGAAGTTGTTGCGCCTAATAGGGATGCCCTGCTGCCAGTCCACACAGTCTCTGGAAGGGTGTAGCGGTACCAGCAGGGACTTACTAGGGTTTAGAGTCAAACCGGAAGCCTCTGAGAACAGGCCCAGTATCTGTAGCGCGCGGGGTCCACTGCAGGAGGGGTTGG
The DNA here is from genome assembly GCF_031143425.1 of Pleurodeles waltl. NCBI lineage: Eukaryota > Metazoa > Chordata > Amphibia > Caudata > Salamandridae > Pleurodeles > Pleurodeles waltl. The sequence goes on from NC_090437.1 coordinate 180,190,866, forward strand.
CCAAAAAAAGAAGCACATCGTCCGCATGAAGTGCCACGCGGTCTTCTTGCCAGGCAGGCCAAGACCATCCATCTATCAGGGGGTGCTCCCTCAGTATCTTCACCAAGGGCTCTATCGCCAGCGCGAAGAGAAGCGGGGACATGGGACATCCCTGGCGGGTGCCTCGTCGAATGGGGAACGGGTCTGAGGTCACTCTGTTCACCTGCACTTGCACGGTCATATTGGTATACAAGAGTTTCACTAGGCTGCAAAACCTGGGACCATGCCCATTACTCAATAACACCTGGTCCAGGTAAGTCTCGTCCATGATGTCGAAGGCCTTTTCAAAATCCAGCAGGAGGAGCGCCAATGGAGGGGTCAGGATGCCCCGGTGAGCCAATGCCACATGCAGGCGCCTGATGCAGTGCCTAGTGCTTCGCGTAGGCATGAAGCTGCATTGATCTGGGTGAATCAGCGAGGGCAGCACCCCTTTCAATCTAGTTGCAAGGATCATGGACAATATCTTGATCTCGGTATTAAGAAGGGAGATGGGGCGGTAGGCAGAGCAATGCCGCGACGGGGGGTGAGTCTTGGGAATCACCACTATAGTGGCCTGATCAATGCCCGAGGGAAAGCCGGCTGTTTCTTCGGTGTCCTTATACATAGTGAGCAAGTGTGGGCCTAGAATTTTTGTACATTTACTATATAGTTCTGCTGGGAAGCCGTCCGGGCCCGACGTCTTGCCCGATGCTAGCTTCGCAATCACATCCCCCACCTCCTCGAGGCTGACGGCCTCATCCAAATTGCACCTGTCCATCGGTGAAAGCCTTGGGAGGACAACATATCCCAACAGGGGGGCCTCCTTTTCTGACTGCAGCCGGGGCTGATCCTCGTAAAGTCGCGTATAGTAGGTGGCAAAGCTCTGTGCAATCTCGCTAGGCATTTTGGAAAGAGCTCCTGAATCGTCAACTATCTCAGGAATAACTCTGCGGTCGCCAACCAGTGCAGGAGCTTTCCATTTTTGTCCCCCCAGTCATACACCCGGGCTGCTGAGGCTCACCAGATATGCCTTGCTGTCTCAAGAACCGAGTGTCTAATCTCTTCCCAAATCAGGGCAAGTTGCCTTGGCATGGAGGCCTACGTGGAGACAGCGAGATGACATTCCAGTCGTAGTGCCTTGGCCTCAAGGTCTGACACCTTGAGGTTGCGTGCCCTCTCCCTTATGCGTAGGAGATGTTTAGCTTGCCCCTGGAGGGTGGCCTTGCAAGCTGCCCAGACCATGCCAGGTGCACTGACCCCAGATTGTGATCGAAGTATTGAGTGAGTTGGTCTTTCACCGCTTGGGTATACTCCCTATCCTGGAGGTACCAGGCATTTAGATGCCACACCGGGTGCCGGGTTGGGTCTGTATCTCCCATACGGGTTTGTAACGGTACATGGTCCGAGACCCTGTGCGGCAATATCTCCCCCTCAGTGACACTAGAAATGTCCAGTGCCGGCATGAAGATGAGATCAATTCTGGCATGTGTATGATGTGCCGCCGAAGTGTGAGTGTACTACCATTTTCTGGGATGCCATATTCGCCATACCTAGCACAGGCCAAGGCTCTCGACCCAACTGCTCAGCCCCAACGCCCAATGGGGGTGACTCGCGGACACAGTACCAGAGATATCCATCATGTGATTAAGTATAGAGTTGAAGTCGCCGCCCAGTAGGGTCAGCCCCGGCAGGAGCCCTGACAACACGTCCCGGAGAGCGAGTAAAAAGCGGTCAAGTGCTGCAGGAGGGGCATATGCGCTCAGGATATTAATCGGATGGCCCTGGAGCGTACCGGACACCACAACATAGCACCCTTGCGGATCCGACTAGGCAGCAGTTATAACTATTTGCAGGGAACAGTGTAGCAAGACCTGCACCCCCCTGGAGCCCCTCGTAAACACTGCATGGTAGACTCTGTCATATCCCCCCCCTCGTGAGCATGGTGCATTTAGTGCCAAGTGGCCTGTCATTACTGTGGAGCTGTGGACCCCTCCATTCAGCTGGATTATCTGCAATCTAGCCCCTCCCAACCGCACCAGCCACTGCCAAGGAGGATGCGCCCTCAAGTGTTATTACCGGCCCGAATGCCACATTTCCGCCCATCAGGTGAGCTCAGGAGTCTGGCTGAGATGATCCTCCTCTTCCGCTCGTGCGGTCCCCGGACCCTGGGGTCGTCCAGGGGATTTTCTCCTGTCGGGCGACCGGGCCCCCACCACGAATCCCTCTCAGCTGGGCTGCCCGGACCGCTCTGCCTCCTGCGGCGGGACCTGGTGCATCTGCGTCCTCCTCGTGTGCCTGCCGGGGCAGCGGGGCCATGAACCGGGGAGCCCCCTCCGCCCCGGTCCAGGGGGGACCCCTCCGAGCCAAACAGCCCTCCTCAGTTAGCCAGTCCCATGCCACCTCAGGTGACTCGAAGAAGAAAGATTTCCCATCCATGAGGACTTTCAAGCGAGCGGGAAAGAGGAGCGTATATGTGAGCTGCATCGCCCTGAGTTTTTGTTTGACATTTTCGTATGAGCGGCGCCGGGCCTGGACCTCCCGGGTGTAGTCTGGGAATTCTAGGATTTTGTGGTTTTCCCACCGGAGGTCTGGACACAGTTTGGCCTGTTTAAGGATGATATCCCGGTCTTTAAAGTTCAGGAATCGGGCGATCATTGGTCTCCTAGGTCCTCCGGGCGGGGGTCTGGGTGCAAGTGTCTGTGCGCCTGTTCGATTACAAACCAGGGGAAGAGACGCTGCTCTGGCATCCAGGATGGAATCCAGCTCTCCAAGAACTCAAGCGCCTGGTTCGCCTCCGCCCCCTCTGGGAAGCCAACGAAGTGCAGGTTGTTGCGCCTGGAGCGGTTCTCCGCATCCTCAGCACGGTGGTGCAATTCGCCCATGCGGGTCAGCAACTGGGCTACTTTAGTCTTGAGATCTGCAAGCACGTCTTCCGCTTGGGAAACACGGCCTTCTACATCTGTGATTCGACCCACTGCAGTCCGGAAATCTTGTCGCAACATGCCTACATCCTCACGTACCTCACCAATCTTGGTTTCTACTACAAGCTGCGAGGACTGGATAGCCTGGAGGATTGTGCTCACTCCGTCCGGTGTAGACCCCCCAGACGCCAGGTCTCCCACACCCTGAGGGGGTGCTTGCATAGTGAACTGATCAATCCGCTGGTGGGTCACCGGGGGTTGCGTGCCAGCTCTGTCTTTTCCCCTAGTGCCTCTCTGGGCCTAGCACCCCAAAACCTCATCTAGCGCGTTATGTTCCCTTCTCAAGGCCGCCTCATCCACTGTCACTCAGCACCACGGGGGTAAAAGACTCCAGGAGGGGGGAAGGGGGAGACTCCTTCACTTCTGGCACCCCCTACCACACCCCGCTCACTTTGCTCTTCAGCCGCAGGTTTCAGCAGTCCTCTCGGCGGGTCCCCACCCGCAGTCCTGGTGTTCCAGACTCCTTCTCGCCGGGGAAGCTGTGAAGCTCAGGCCCCAGGGTCCGGCGTGCCTTGCTGCTTTGCTTGCTGGGGCCTCCACCTGTTGGCCCCACCCGGAGGCGGCCCCACGCTCTCCGGGCCCCCAGTCACCACAAGGAAAAAAAGGGGGGGAGGACCCCCCTAAACACCTCGGCGTATCCAGCGGGCCCCAATACTATCTCCAGATCTGGGGGGCTATTTGGCTGCCCGCCGTCACACCATCGCTGTTTGTCGCTCGGGCCTCCACCGCGCCTCACCCACCGGGCAGGCCCAGGACCCGCTGCAGCTTCTTTCCGCTCTTCCGCTTCATGGGCACGCCTCCGTCTGATATGCCTCAACTCGCCCCAGGCCCCAGCTCTGCTGCACTCGCCCTCCAGCCATGTGGGTCCTCTTTGTTTGGCCGCCCCCGGCTCCGGACTCCGCCCCAGGGGGCCGTCACCACGCCATTGCACTCCGCGCTCGACGGCGGCTGACCCGCCGCTGCCGTGTCACCGTCCACCAGGTCTCGGCACTGGCCCCGCCCTCCTCCTCACCGCTCGGGCTCTTCATCGCCCGGCGCACCTCTGGTCGCCCCCGGATCCAACTTCGGCCTCACTGGCCGTTTCCACACCTCCTCTCCACTTTCTGGTGCGGCTGTGCCAGATGGCCGTGCTCCGCCATGGCGCAATGCCCGGGGGCGGCCCCAATCTCCAGCCGCGACCCCCCAGCCGCACCGCCAACCCCGGCCTCACCGGTTCACTCACCACTCCCTCGCGGCCCTCACTTGGCTCTCGCTGCCCCCCCCGGACCCACCTCCCGACAAGGTCGGGGCAATTTGGGTGCCGGTTGGCGGGGGCTTCTGCCGGCGGATGACGGAGGGGTCCGGAGCACTTTTAGAGTGTGACCGCCATCTTGACGCCCGAAGCCACGCCCTCCTTTGCCTCAGTTATACTATTAGACTTAGACTTAGATTGCTTTTATCTAACATAGGGGTGTCGCCTTATAAGACAGATCTCTGGGAGTATCACTGTACGAAGGTAATTCTGTTTTGTATTCTTAATTGATTAATGAGATTTTCTTTTTCCTTTCATTTTTTCGTATACTGGATGTTCATGGTAAGTTTTTGTTGCTCTTCTGCCACTTGTAGACCTTTTAAGGCTTCTGCCTTTAAAACGCGTTGAAGGTGGCAGTCCCGTTTTGAACACGCCTTTGCACTGTGCGTCTTAGCCATGTGTACTTTCTGGCATTCTTGGTTAATGTTTCTTTGTAACAATCAAGTTATCAACCTACATGCATCACGTTATTGTTCCTTGTGCTATAAATACGTATACAAAAGTATTAAAAAGAAGATGATACGTAGCTGTGGGAAATGTGCCTGTTAGCATCTGAGGAGATTCATATATACTAGCTACACTGTTTATGCTCACCAGCGCAGTTTGTATCACTGCTGATGTCCCGATTTTTTCTTGCAGTTGCTCTATCACGTCCATTCAAATGCCAGATACTGTGCCTAAGAAATAGCAGCTGTTGCTATCTGTGTCATAAATGCCTGTTTTTATCATGGTGTTTCCCTTTCATCCATGAGATAGGTCCAGTTATCCCGTGCTAATAACATTATTTGGACACATAAGACTTCCAAAAATCATAGATGTGTATCACAGTTCCCTTCCTGGACAAATTCATTAAGTAAGCCGTGTTCTTACTTGAAGTTGCCCCATCCCTCAACATTTGTATCTTATACAAATGACAGAGGGTAATGTCAGTTTCCTGCGGCTGGGTTTTACAATGTGACCGTCCTGCCAAAGACAATGCTGCTTGGATGTGTACCAGAGAGGGGCATCAATAATCAGGAGAACTATATGGATGTACCATAGGAATCATTCTTGCTCAGGCCACAGATGTCATTGTTTCTCTTGAACAATGTTCTGTATCTCAGCTTGATGATTTACAACCAAGTTACACGTTAATCTCCCAAGAATGGGGGTTAACCGCATTGACCCACTTACAAGTGAAGTAATTTTGAACTGTTTCCCCTGTTCTCAGGACATTTGCTCTCACATTTGCTGCCTGCTCTGAGCAGGTGGTAAACATGAACTGGGGGACAGGTACAGGTGGGGGTGGAAGAAGGTGACCAGCAGGGTAGGGAAGGTTGAGAAAGGTGTCCTAGCAAGGGGAACCATTGGGAGCCCCATCTGGTGATGGGTACAGAAGTTTGACTTGTTGCAACCAAAGCTTTATGTGATTGTACTAGCTGGAATTGCTGTTCAGTAAAATCAGGTCTGATATTCCTGTATCCTGGGTAAAACAGAGTGCGGAATCACAGGGAAGAGCGGTAGTCCACCCAGGGATACCACTCTGCTGACTCTTAATGAGGGCCAAAATTTACCATTAGTCCTTCTCTGTTTATATATTCTGACAATACTGACCTTAGCTCGGCCCATGGAACAAAAAGTGTTCACACACTGGCCCTTTCAAACCCGTCTCTCTGGCAGTGCCAAACTGCCCAGAAGACCATTCCAAGGTTTTAAGTGGTTTGTGGGACAGGTGACGGTGTGGCTATGTATTATATAGGATAAAGTATCCATTGGCGTACATGATAAAGATATTGCAAGTCACCTTGGAGTTTCATAATCTTATAAAGGAACTTATCAGAGACTTGCAAAATCCTTATCATGTACTGCAGGGGGTACATTTATCCCTTATATAGTGTAGCAATGATATTGAGGACAAAAGTATTGAAAGGTAAGTGCTTACAGGGAAATATAGATTTACTGCTCTTAACTCCCCATCTGTATACTTTGGAGATATATAGCGTTCATGTACATATATGTGGAGTGAGGTATAGAAAATCCATACACTTAACTGTCAATATTTTTGTTCTCGTGATTTTGGCCACGATAATAAGGTACAACTGTATTCCTTACTCGACAATCAGGATAAAACACCCATGCACCTGGACCACATCTGGCACACGCTCTCTGAGTTCCAAATATGATATAAAAACTCATAAATTCTTTGACATTGGATTTGAATTAAACTCATTGTGGAAATAACAAGGGGTAAGCCAAACCAACACTTGGTAATAATGTGCAAAAACCTCACCGACATTATGTCATAGAGTGTATGATTTTTAAGGGTAGGCGCTGGTAAAAGGTATAATTGTACGTGAGTAGTACCTTTTACTGAAGCGGTTCTTGTACAGTTGTACAAAATTGCAAGCTCCCCAAATGTTGTCCACTCTGGTATGGATGTTAGAAGTTTGTTTTGTTGAAAAACCTCCAATTTTCCCTCTGTGAATAAAATTAAGAAAGTAATTTAATAGTACAATATACATGCACGTGTCTGAATTTGAAATACAACAATCCTAATGCTTCGTATTATGACATACCAATGAACAGTCCAACAGAAGGCATGCAAATAGAGAAATTGGATTCTGTAAGTGACATCCTCCCCCCCACCACACACGAGACCTGATGTACTAATCTTGGGTGACATCAAAGTTGCAGTTTTTGCAAAGAATCAGCGATGCAGCCCTAGAATGTTTTTGTGCTGCAAGAGATGCAGTAATCACTGCAGCCCACAAAGTGCATTCAGTATGGGTCTCAGAATCCTTATCCACTGATAATAATGAAACAAGGATTCGGTTTACAAATATATGCAAAAGAAGGATGAACGCCTGCGAGGGATATGTGAACTCCATCTCTGCATTCAGATTTGCAGAATTCCAGGATAGCAGTCCTTGTTCCTTAACGGGATAGTGTCTGCCATGTTGGATGCAAGCACTGGCAAAGACAGTAGGTCTGGTTTTGAATATAGCCTGCTACCGAGGACTGCACCAGTTGTTAAAGGCACTGAATCCAAATTATATGGCCAAGCCCCAGCGAGGGCCTATACGAGGGAAAAGGCCTTTAACAACTAGTATAGCCCACTACACAAATGCTACAATGCTATCTGAAAATTCTCTCCCCTGAAGACAGAATGTTCTAAATTAAAAACGGAGAAACACAAAGACAAACACTGGAATAGCGGAGAGGAGGTCTATGCCATCCATCATAAGTCCTTATCCTTTGTCCTCAATTGAGCTCTCAACATTCCAGTAATTCAGTAATCACGCTGGCATAAAATAAAGGATCTTGGACACCAAGCTGATTGCAGGCTGGAGGGGTCCACGGATAATTTTACCTAACAAGTACCAGCACTCCTTTAGTTTTAGTAAATAGAGTTACAGATGAACACAAAGAATACATAATTGAAATCAGTCCTTCAATGCAAAGCTGATTGCATGCTGGAGAGCGCAAATCCTTGGCAATATCTTACTTTAGCCACAACTACGGTCACAAAGCATTGATATATGCAATTGAGAAGCTCAAACAGTGAGAATGACACTTTTTTCACCCCACTCTTTTATAAAATTGCAGTCATTCACAATTTGCCTGTAGCCAGTAGGAAAGGCATTCCGACTTACAATCTACATTTTGTACATTGCGATGTGCTTTTTAGATTGAGCGTAAGCGTATGACCTCTTGTATACTTTTAAGTATACTTCTTCTGTGGGCTTACAGCTATTTAATTTGCTAGTTTCAGTGTCATTTACAAATCCTTGCTTGCTAGAGGTCAATTATGCCTCTTTGTCCCTCCTTCATCTGTGTTGGAGCAGGGACCAACTACTGCATAGTTACGCTTTGCCCTGTTTATCTGGTCTGTAGGGATCTTTTTTTTTATACTTTGTTTCTGCTCCTATCCAGAGAAGCTTCCCATTTCATTTGCAGAACATTCATGAGCTTAACTGTAAACAAGGCTATACATAAGGCTGCTATCTTGGTCACATTTGATCTGTGTGGACTCTCTCCACCCTCTCTCAGCTGCCTGGCTCCCCACAAACACTGTCTGCCACAGCACCTCAGTTCTTCCAGTCAATACACTCTGCTGCTCCAGTATTGGGACCTCAGGTGCAGCTCCATCAGTGCACTGCAGTTCATACAATCCAAGCCCTCAACCGTGCCAGTGACAGGAACCCCACACACGCTGTCTGCCAGAGCACCTCTGTACTCGCAGTCAGTACACTCTACTGCTCCAGTACTGGAACTTCGGGCACAGCTCCATCAGTGGACCTCGGTTCACATGCTCCAAGCCTTCTTCTGTGCCAGTGCCAGGAACCCCACACACTCTGTCTGCCAGAGCACCTCAGTTCTTGCAGTCAGTACACTCTACTGCTCCAGCACTGGGACTTCGGGCACAGCTCCATCAGTGCATCTCAGTTCACACACTCCGAACCCTCAGCTGTGCCAGTGCCAGGAACCCCACTCAGGCTGTCTGCCAGAGCACCTCAGTTCTCACAGTCAGTACATTCTGATGCTCCATTACAGGGAAGTACTGGGACCTTAGGTGCAGCTTCATCAGTAAACCTCAGTTCACACACTTCAAGCCCCTAGCCATACCCTTGCTAGATCCCCACACACACTGTCTGTTAGACTACCTCAGTTTCTGAGCTTAGCTGTAAACAAGGCTATAAATCAGGCTGTTATCTTAGTCACATTTGGTCTGCCTGCCTGTGGTCCATGGTGCTGAGAGCAACGGAGGATGGCTTCTAATTGCTTATAGCCTAGCCGTCCAGGGCTTCTTACATCAGCATCTACAACAAAATTAGAAGTGTTATCTGCACACCACAAAATTGTTTTCATGAACCTTGGAATAAACTGTGACTGCTTGACATTTCCTGATTGCTTAATCAGATATGCCTGACCTTTCCTAATTAAGTAATTCAGTGGTGTTGTAAATTAACCTGCTATCTCCACTGTTGTCCCAACAAGCACACAGGAACGTTCCCCCATCCAGAAGCCCTGCAATCAGATGTAACCTGATGTCACCTAGGAAACCTTTTCATGAAAACCTAGAAAACCTGCTTTTCCAGCTCTGCTACCCACATACAGCTCAGCCAAAGCACCTGCTTCCAAGCACTCAGTGCCCACTCCTGTTCCAGTGCCAGGAACCCTCACCAAGCTCTACCAGGGCTCCACAATCCTGAGAGACAGTGCCCACTTCTGCTCCATACTGGAATCCCACTTGCAGCTCCATCAGTGCACCTCAGTTCACACAATCAAAGCCCTCAGCATTGCCAGTGCCAGAATATCACATGCTGTCTGCCAGAGCATCTCAGTTCTTACAGTCAGAACACTCTGTTATTCCAACACTGGGACCTCACACACAGCTCCATCGGTGCACCTGAGTTCACACACTCCAAGCCCCTCAGCTGTGCCAATGCCTGGACCCCACACATGCTGTCTGCCAGAGCACCTCAGTTCTTACAGTCAGTACACTCTGCTGTTCCAGTACTGGGAACTTGGGTGCAGCTCCATTAGTGCACCTCAGTTCACACACTGCAAGCCCCACAGCAATGCCAGAACCCCGCACACGCTATCTGCCAAAGCACCTTAGTTCTTACAGTCAGTACACACTGCTGTTCCAGTACTGGGACCTCGGGCACAGCTCCATCAGTGCACCTCAGTTCACACTCTCCAAGTCCCATAGCTGTGCCTGTTCCAGAACCCCCCACACATGCTGTCTGCTAGAGCACCTCAGTTCTTACAGTCAGTACACACTGCCGTTACAGTATTGGGACCTCAGGCGCAGCTCCATCAGTGCACCTCAATTCACACACTCCAAGCTCCTCAGCCACGCCCCTGCCAGAACCCCACACATGCTGTCTGCCAGAGCACCTCAATTTTTGCAGTCAGTACACACTGCTGTTCCAGGACTGGGACCTCGAGCACAGCTCTATCAGTGCACCTCAGTTCACACACTCACTCCAAGCCCTTTAGCCTTGCCCGTGCCAGAACCCCACATACGCCGCCTGCCAGAGCACCTCGGTTCTTAAAGTCATGCCATTCTGCTGTTCCAGTACTGGGACCTCGAGCGCAGCTCCATCAGTGCACCTCAGTTCACACACTCCAAGCCCTCAGCCATGCCAGAACCACACACTCACACTGTCTGCCAGAGCACCTCAGTTCTTACAGTCAGTACACTCTGCTGTTCCAGTACTAGGACCTCGGGCACAGCTCCATTAGTGCACCTCAGTTCTACACCAGCGAGGTCACTTCCTTTCCTATACTGGGACCCCGCTCATCTACAGTTCCATTACAGCAGCTCAATTCTAATATTCAGTCCCACTGTAAAGCCAATACTGGACCCAAAAGAGCAAAGCATAGCTCAACCAGTGCACCTCAGTTCTAAAATCCAATGCCACTGTTGATGGGAACCACCACAGTTAGCCAGAATCCATCAATTCTAACATTCAGTGTGCATTTCTTTTCAATACTAAGGCTCACACACTCGCCCATTAGGACTCCTGCTTCTGTGGTTCAGTAGGAATGTCTCTCCCATACTGGGCCCCACTCACAGCTTCACCAGGCACCTCCAGGCTAACACTCGGCAACACTGGCACACCAAAACTAGGTTCCACACATAGCTCCATTAGCATACCTCACTTCTAACCTTGTGTGCCTGTTACTATTCCAGTGCTGCAGCCCACATACAACTCTGCCAGTGCACCTCAACCCTAACCTGTAGCACCCCATTAAACCAATACCAGGAACTACACAGCGCTCCATTTCTCATTCCTCACCCGCTGCCTTTTTGTTATTCAAGCTCTGGGCCGGGACACAGCTCTGTCTATACCCCCAATCCATGATCTGAAGTTCCCCAATATTGCTGCATTGGAGTTCACATTCAACGCTGCTAATGCATATCTGCGGTTTTGAAGTGCCCCCTGCTGTTCCACACTCTGACTTCTAGTTTAGGACATGTGGGAGCCAATTAAATCTATTCTTTGCTGCCATCTTTATTTGGGAGGGTCTGTTTCACCTATCTCACTCCGTTCTTTCCTTTACTCTGTTTACTTTCAATGTTTTCTTTCTCCCCCACTTTTCTCTTTCCAGCTCTTCAAATCCAAACGTTGTTTCACTCTTTCTTTCACCTGTTTATTTCTGATCCTCTCCTTATTTTTTATTTCCCTCTTCATTTTGCTACCTCCTCTTTCAAACTTGCAAAAACTTGGGTATTTCTTTTATTGTTTCGATCCTCTCTTTCTTCTTCATCGGGTGTTCATTCTTTCACTATTTTTTCTTCCTTCCTTTCTCTGATGTTTTTCTTATCTTTATCTGTCAATTCATGTTTACTATAAATCCCTCTTTTCCTGTCTGTATGTGGAAGCCACAAGCTATTTTTCAGGACAGAAAGTGTCAAAGTAGTTTTCCCATTCTGTGTCTGTGGGAAATGTGTCAGTACATACACGCCCTGGTTCTTCGCTGCTTGTTTCTCTCACCATCTCTCTTTTCTTCTTTTCTCTAATGATAATTTTTCTTTTTCTTTTCACACTTCTTTCATTATTTTTCCCTCTATATCGTTCATTGGCTAGCTTCCTTCCTTTTTTCTTTTTTCTCACACTATTGCTCTATTTCTTCTCTTAGTTGTGTTTCTATGTTCTTGTTCTTTCTTTCCCTTTTTTCTTTCATTTCTTTGTGACCCCTTCTCTTTTTTCCATTTGCCTCTTGCATTCCTTTCGCTTCTCTGTTTCTGCCCCATCCTCTTCCTCTCCTGAGGCCTAGTTATCAATGGAGCAACAGATGCAGTGGCACTGGGGCACAGAGACCTATGGACCTCACTCAACTCTAATTACTGCTGTATTTTCCTGCCAAAACTGTAGTCAACCATTTTCTTTTCTTACTCCAGGGCCCATGACACCTTTACTATGCCACTTGTCCTCTCCATCTTCACTCCCTACTCCCTCTTTCCTTTCACCCTCCAATCCGTCCCAAATGATATTTTTGTTATCGTGTTTTGAGCATTACACTCTAATGCCAAAGGTTTATTTCTGATAAAGGCTTATATGATAATTGTATATGTTTTAAGATGGAGGAAGAAGGTAAATGGATGTGCTTCAGTTAACTGCTGGGACACTGTACTGTAATTATATGGCAGGAAAAGACGAAAATATGTGGCAAGGAAGGTCCAGTTATGAATTTACAAAGCCAATAGCTCTAACTCAAGAAAATGCAAGACCTCTTGCATTGCAAACTCTTGTTTCTTGGTGCACACACTACAATTTTGCAGATTGCAGACTATGTGGCCGTAAAAAGGCTATATAGACTGGGTTAAAGTATACCTTTCCCTGTGATACAAGCACAACATTTTGAAAAACTGGTTAGATAGCTCAGTTAGTAGAAGCTCCTTTTGCAGATACCATTCTATGGCCTTGCAGTCAAAGGTACAGATTACAGGATGGCCGGCTCGCCCTCTCATCATTTAAAGGCCAATAAAATGAATATTGTTGGGTGACGAGAAGAACTGCCTGGTATTTATGAGTAAACAAACAAGCAATTCGGATTCTGATGCGCCCCATGTTAAGAGTCACTACCTGCTTTGTATCATTAAGAAATAATAAAAGGACCTGATGCTCAAACGCGTGTTTACTGCAGGGCAGCAAAAGGTCGCACAGATCACCAAGAAAAATACATTTGCAGAAAAGATAAATCCTTAGAGGAAACGAGTTTTGTTGTGTTCAAGAGTAATTCACTTATTCTTTATTATAACCTTGTTGAAGCATGCAAAAATCAAGTTACAGAGCCTGGACTCTCCGCCTTCGCCCACAGCCCTCGCTAGGCCACTTCATGCCAATCAGCAGTTCATAGGGGGAGCCTCAGGCGGAGTGAAAGCGATCAAATATTATCAACCAGTCGTCAATTTAGATAATGGAACTGTTTATGTCAATTAAGAATCTCGTTCTTCACTCTGCATTGCAGTTGTTTGTTCAATATGCTGAATTAGAAGAACATCTAAGCAATGCTTAATTTGTATATATATATATATATATATTTAAAACAATAACTTTTATCCGGAGCTGTCCTTAGGAGCCCACCGCTGGTGAAGCCAATGGCTGGGAATGGTGAATAACAAGGCAGCCTGATTTTGATTCCGCCCCATGCCTCTTTCTTCCATCACCGTACACTTCCTGGGCTCTGTGTATAAAAAGAAGACCTCAAAGTATGGCCATAAGCTGTGCACCGACTGATTCTGCAGTCCTAATAGGTCACATCACTAAATCTCCAATCACAGAGGGGCAGAGGACATCCTGCCTAATTCATGTTAATTAGGTAGGTCGGTACTTGTAACGTTCCTGTTATTCGCTACCAACAAAGGGACAGCGGCTTGCAAGGAACTGAAGACCAGACCACCAGCCCTTTGTTAGCTTTCACGAAAGGGAAGCTCTTTTTAAGCAGCCCATGGTCCTTAAAGGAACAAGTGCTGCTTTAAAAAAATGTCTTCCATTTGAAAATACATTGGGCGGAGCAGGCTGTGGTTCTATGGACCTCTGCCTGTTTCTTCAGATGTCGCCTGGCAGAATTTAGATATGGGAATTGACATTTGCTAAGGAGTTACCAACGCCTTTGAGGTGTTGGTAACCGACCAATGGTTTGCATCAGCAATTACTGTTGTTACATACCATTGTTACTAGCAATTAGGATGGGTCACCCCTCTCCTAATTGCAATTCAAAATAGATGGAAACACCCATTTTGTGAGTCGGAAAAGCTTTACCAACTCACAAAATGGGTCCAGGAAATAGTAAAAAACATTTTGCAGTCATAAACTCATGATTTTGGGAATTGGGTTTACAATTGCAAAATGGCTTTTTACATCTGGCCCCCTTTTTCTTTATCTCACTCTTACATCTTATTTAGTACTGCTTTCTCACTTTATCACAATTTTCCTATAATTCTTTTTCTCCTTACTTATCACTTTTTGCCCTTTTTCTCTCTTGCTCTGGATCAAAATCTGATGATTAAAACTATTCCCAGTTCCCACAAATGAGTGCCAATGTCCACCACCTTCAAGTATCTGCTCAAATTAAGCACTGCAGCCTAGTCAAGTAGTGATGTATATGTTCACATACAATGATGAAAAAATACTTTACATCTATTGTGGGTCATTCCCTTATCAAAACACTCATTTAGGGGTCGCCAAAGGTCACGCTGCGATCCTCAGCTTGCCCCTTGCGACCACTGTAACTGCCTTTGCGACCGCCGGCCTCAGAAGTCGCAAAAATCAGTGTCAGAAACAAAAGGCAGCTCGTCCTTGTGGATGTTTCTTGGACCTCCACTTTCTCACTCAGTCTTTGGCATTACCCTAATAGTGAATACAATTGTATTATTCACTATTAGTGTAATACAAATGAAGTACAGTTAGCTGGAATATGACCTTCCTTGATAGCTGAAGTAGGTAAAAAACACTTTTAAATGCACCTTGTGTGCATGCTTGCGGGTGAGCGTGTGCTTATGTAAAAGAGAGCGTGTGTATGATTGAATGTGTGTGTGTGGGTAAGCATGTGTGTGTGTGTGAGTGAAAGTAAAGCTGAAATGGCGTGTGGTGTCACTTCTGCTACCCCTGGCGTTTTGGTGAATTGGGGTCCATGCTGAGAACTCCTCTTTTGTACTGACAATATTTTTGAAAGTAAATTAGTGATGCAAGGCAACGTCCACTTGAGTGATGTTTTCCTCTACTTCAGAATGTAGAGACGTCTACTGCAGAATGGTAAAACTGCAACCTTCCTGTGATTGTTAGCGCATTTTGACTTTTGCAGTTTCATAATGTCCACCCCAGTGACTGCCCTTTACTAATGGCCTCATTTAATTCTGATGGAGCCCCTAACAGCTGTTACCCGCCCCATCAGAATGATCAGATCTGCTGGAACACCACAGATCTTCTACCTTGGGGAAACTCTGGGGCAAAATGAGATTTTACCAGGAAATCGGACCTAGAATTAGCAATTGCTCCAGTAAATCGCTGGTAGTTTCGCATGGCCAGAGTTACTAATACTCCTAGTATCAACAACACTGGTGGGTGGAGTTACAGGCAGAACTCCGGAAGGGGAATTGTGCAATGCACATATTGTTTCCAAACAGAAAAGTTTAGACATACTTGGTGATGGTGAAAGAAGGTGTCTACTACCGGTTGCCAGACACATCAATGTCTGCCAAACATTTTTCATAGCACAGTAGTTGGCACAGTCATGCTAGGGAGTGCAGCTTATCATTTACCATTTACCTGATGCTCAAAAGATTTTGCATTCACAAAGCCTGTGCAACCTACTTTGCAAATGCTTGTCATATTTCACAATGTGCTAAAGCGCATTGTATTCCTACTGTGTTTTATGAATCACAATGCGAGCACTGCAAACCCTTGTGAACCACAAGGGAAAGGGAGCAGCCAAGTTGCATTCCGCCCCTCCCCCCCCCCTGAAATTTGCAAGGCAATGTCCAAATCCTTTGCAACTGTCTTTGTTGTTTCACAGCATGGAATGACTAGCTTCTGCTAAGGCAGGCTTTAAGTGGGCCTGGGCGAAATTGTAATTATGATGGAGTAATTGGAGTAATTTTGTGTAACTCTTTTGATGCAAAATTTCAGAAAATTACGCCATTAGGTAAATTTGTGTAATTATGAGTAATGTGGCACACAAATCGTACTGCAGGAGCACAGGAACAACATATTTACAAGGCCCTAATGACACCTTGCGCCACCTAGTGTAATTTTTTTGTACGCTAAGGTGGCATTAAGGAGACTTTTCTCCTGCATCATATTTACACAGTGGTGCAATGCTTGCATTGCACCACTTTGTAAACCCTTTCGCTATATTATGGCTGCGCCAGGCATAATGTACGGAGGGGGTCGTTCTAGCGAAGGTATGCCTGAAAAAATGGGCCAGTGAAATTAACAACATCTCACTGTGCATTTTTCCTTCATTTTTAATGTCTGCTCAGAGCAGGCATTAAAATAACGCACCCATTTCAATCAATGGGCCTCCCTGTGCTTTGCTGCACTAGCATCCACATTTTCAATGTTAATGCAGCAAAGCACCCCAATAGCGTCAAAAATGTTGATGCTATTGCCCTAGCGACTGCCATGGTGCGTCATATTGTAAATACGGCGCTACCATGATGTTGTTAAGCCGGGCAGGGGCAAAGCAAGAAAAGTGGTGCATCAGGACCGATGCACCACTTTCTTGTAAATATGCCCCTTAGTGAGCAGCTGCAGTTGTTTGTTTTCTGTTGCATTTAGCGCTATTTTCTTGCCATCTGTGTGTAATCTTGATTCCACCTCATGCCTCCTTAATCCAACACTAGACTCTCCATGCCCCTTTATAGCAGTTTCTCACTTTGTCACTGTTTATTCATCTTTCCCTCTTTCCCTCTTTTGCGTTGTTCTTCTGCTTGCTCTGGATTAAAATCTGTTGAAGGAAATAAGTGCTACTCCCCGAAAATGATGATGGTGGGCCCCTCCTGGAACCACCATCTTAAATTGAGCACCTGATGGAGGTCAGCTGTCCTATTTAGGCCTTTTACCCAGCAGTCTCTATTTTCCACAAGGCATTACAACCTGTCATGAGGTGGCAGATGTTTTGCAAAAAAGGCACTGTGGTGAGAAGGCCTTGAGCTTCCAAACCACCACAAAAGGAAAAGTTGGGTAGCAGCACAATACTGATGACTTTCATGAAGGTGATTGTGCACGTAATTGTGTATACACAACCAAATGTGAGTTTTGCTCCTAATTATGTCTCCACACACCATTTGATGTTGCACTAATGTATTTTTGGACCTGACAGTGTTTCAGTGCGCCTGCTAATGTTGCATAAATAATGATTTTGCACCTAAATGTAATTTTGCACCTAAAAAAGGTTGTGCACTTAAGTGAGATTTATGGTCATAAAGGTTTTTACGCACCTCCTCTGTACCAGTACCCCAGAGATACTATTTCCTTAACCTATCTATAGCTACCCTCAAATACCACAAATGCGAAGCTCTGACCATCAACCCAGACACTTAATCAAAGATAATTACTGTAATCTTAGACAGAACTCCAATAACACTGCCCTACGTTTGTTTTACTAAATTCATACTCTCACATTTCTACTCTCATCATACTTGTGCTTAGCCTCAAATAAAACAATCCCTTATGGGAGCAATCGTTTATCACAAATAACCATAACCAAAAACATTGCCCACATGTCAGTCTGTGAGAAAATAGGAAGGTCAGGATGTACTCCTCTAATACAAAATAAATCCACATCTTCCCCAAATTCCATGATACCCTGAAGGCTGTAAAAGCTTCTGCAAGAGCTAGAGACATTAACAGTGATACCATGTCTACCATCTCTCCACACTATGGCACCACTTTCTTACAATCCTCCATCCTCCACTCCCTTGCCTCCACAATATCAACCAGGAATCTCTCGGAGAATCAAAGAAGACAGAACAATGCCAGCATTAATGAAGGAAGCCTGACACAACCTGGAATCAGGGACGTTTCAAGGATTGGGCAATGTGGGCAATTGCCCTCGCCCCCTCCCCTTTCCAGGATGTAACTAAGAACGTGAACTATCTTCCCATCTAGCTCACCTCTGTCTATTTCATTTTTCAACCTCTCTTCTCTCTGCCTTCCTCTACCTGTGAGTATATCTCTTTTTGCAAGTGGCTTTTTAGGAATTCTGTGGTGTCTTGAAAAGAAATATTGCAACTGTTTTGGTGTGAATCTGTTTCTGAATGTTTGTTTCGCATCAAGTGAGCTTCAATTAGCAGAAAATGGGTGGTAAAATTCAAAGATGTTATAAATGGGTTCCCCAAACTATGTCTTGCAGCGGGCTGCAAAAATACTCAAAACAACATTGCCTAGAATAAGACTATTCCTGTACCAACACAGATCATCGTGGACCAAATCCAAAGCCCCCCACAAGGTACCACCACCTTTCAATAGAGCTTCTGTATGTCAGCCAACAACACAATTCAGATCCTCGTCACCAAAAATCAGCAAACTGGACTCAATCACTCACGTGAATAGTTCACATGAGAGTGTGATTTTGAGCACCATTGTTTCTTGCAACTACTTAATACTGATCAAAGCACTCTCTTATCCAGTCCCCAAAATGAAGTGCTTGGCATCAAACCAAAGCTGGATAAACTGTAAGAGATCACACAGTATCTCAACCACACACACCATCTGTCTCTCATGGGCACTGACCTCTCCGCCACTGATCTTCAAAACCTCATCACATCTCATCCAACACACTCCTGAAGAGCCCAAAATGAACATCAAACCAAAAGTTTTTGAGTAGTCCTCTATTCGGGTTGCTACTTTTTCATCCTATACATCCTAATGTCTTGTGTTCAAAGATATCACAAACTTCCTAATGTCACAGTTTCTAGAAGTAGACACCCTAAATACCCAAGCAACCTCAGAATAATCTCCTCTCAGCCCATTGCCCCTTCTCCTACGCATCAAAGCTACTCTCCCGAACTACAAGTCTGCAGAATTTAATGCAACTATGATGCAAATCTGCCTCAACCAAGACTGTGATCCTGATACTATTGAACTAAAAAAAACTAGTTCTGCTCCTCATTCATACCATAACTTATCATTTGGGTACAACCACCCTTTCCCTGAAAGAATAGAAAAACGCAGTGGGGTTGGCTTTATCCACAAGGAGTTATTTAATTGCAAACTGATTTTCAAAAAATCTTCCTTGCTCTAGAGCCTCACTGTGGAGAATTAAGCATGACATCTAAACCAATGAGGCTGAAAATCTTACAAAACCCACATGGTAGCAAGATATTTATTGATGGTTTACTTGATTCACTGATCAGCTCTTCTTGGGATCAGAATTTCCTTGGAAATGTCAGCCTAAACCGAGAACAAGCTGGTTTCCCTCACATAGTTTCTAAAATCCTTCCTCTACGACGCCAAGCTACCGCATTATTGTACCTTCTTTTTCTACACCGGATCAGAATGTCATTACAAAAATGGATAATCTCTGACACATTCAAATTGGATTGGCCAGACGACTTCTTTATTGTTTTCAATATTCTAATCTTAATGCATCCTTACCATGTTAGACCGAACTTGTAAAATGTAAAATCATCAAACACATTGACAACAAGCAATGACAAAGCCAACATGACTGACTTTTATATTCTAGTGCATGCAAATAGCAGCATGATCAAAAGCTAATAGACTATTCGCGTTGCAGCTCCACAGTCAAGATCTTTAATATCTGTGCTCTGGTTTTATTCGTCAACCTTGTGCTGCTGCTGTTTTTTATTCCGTAATCTTTTGTTGCTGGGGCTGTGTAGCACCACATGCTTGGGGAAAAATATAGCAAATAGATAAATGTGGTGCAGAAAGAGGCAGGTTGCACAGAGAAGAGATAAAGGGGGTCATTCTGACCCTGGCGGTCGGTGACTGCCAGGGTCACCGACCACGGGAGCACCGCCAACAGGCTGGCGGTGCCCCGTCGAGCATTCTGACCGCGGCGGTTCAGCCGCGGTCAGAAACGGAAAGTCGGCGGTCTCCCGCCGACTTTCCGCTGCTCGGGAGAATCCTCCATGGCTGCGGAGCGCGCTCCGCAGCCATGGGGATTCTGACACCCCCTACCGCCATCCTGTTCCTGGCGGGAGGATGGCGGTAGGGGGTGCCGCGGGCCCCTGGGGGCCCCTGCAGTGCCCATGCCAATGGCATGGGCACTGCAGGGGCCCCCGTAAGAGGGCCCCACAAAGTATTTCAGTGTCTGCAAAGCAGACACTGAAATACGCGACGGGTGCAACAGCACCCGTCGCACCTTCCCACTACGCCGGCTCCATTCGGAGCTGGCACCTCGTGGGAAGGTAGATTTGCCCTGGGCTGGCGGGCGGCCTTTTGGCGGCCGCCCGCCAGCCCAGGGCAAATCTCAAAATACCCTCAGCGGTCTTGCGACCGCGGAGCGGTATTTTGTCGGGGGAAGACTGGCGGGCGGCCTCCGCCGCCCGCCAGTCTCGGAATAACCCCCAAAATGTTCTGTATGTATTTGGGCATGTTTTTAGCATGTGTTAGCACCTGAACTAATGGCTTTGCCAGTGATATTTTCTTTGAACGTCTTCATACACGTAAAACCGAGTCGCACGTGGAGGGAGTCGTTCTAGGTTTGATTTAATTATGACTGGGTTTATTCATAACAACATTAAAAATAAGAAAATGCATTTTGGGACCACAAGTCACATTTCTTTGGAGATTTAACTTGCCTGCAAATTGCGTCTGCCAGTTTAGATTTTAAATGAAGTTACTATCAAACGACCCAAAGGCTAATCAGATAAAGACTTGTTTATAAAAGTTGTGAGAGGCTAATTTAGTCAGCATTAGCATACAGAGCATATAATTGTGGCACGATTAATTACTACAAGAATCAACCATAAGCTGAGGATAGACGCAGCGTTTTCAAATAGAGACTAAGCACTGAGACTTGGGAGGAAAGAAATATGAAAACTAACAGTGAATGCATCTTATAGTAACAAATCTGGAGATTGAGGCATCGATAGGAAATAGGAATCCTTTACAGAATATTAATCAGGTAGGGGAAGGATAGAATGATTACAAATTACCTGTGATTAGACGTGGTTGTAGTTTATTGTTTAACTATTTGCACAATGCAAAATAAGATTAATACATATAATGACATGCGGGGAAAAAATATCCATAAACCCGCAATTATTCAATCTTGGGCGACACGCATCTTGCCTACCTGCCCTACAGGTTTGCATTCATCAAGATCTATATATAAACAAGCTATATATAAACGAGCTATACCCTAATCTAAAATGTCGACCCTCTAAAGCATTTAGGCATGGGTAATAGGGCCCACAGTCATGTGTGCATTCATTATCACAATTGTCTGGGTAAGGATCACACTGGACCTTACATTCTTGGTTACTTCTTTACACAGTCTCCAAGCTATATTTGGGCCCTACTGGGTACAAGGCATCAGACCCAGATTTATACTGTGTTTGCGCCGAATGTGCGTCATTTTTTTTAAAGCAAATTTGGCGTAAACCTAACTCCATATTTATACTCTGGCGCTAGACGCATCTAGCACCAAAGTTTTGGAGTTAAAGTCATTTTTTACTTGCGGGAAACTAGCTCGCATCAATGAGATGCAAGGTAGGCGTTCCTGGGCAAAAAATGACGATGTGTCCTTAACAGCATATTTATCCCCCCCATGCTAAAATCAAGCACAGGGGAAGGGGGCCTTAAATAATTCTGCTAAGCTTGCTTAGCGCCGTTATTTAATGCCTGGGTCAGGGCGGGCGGTAGGGGATCTGAGAGCCTATATCCATGGTCAGAGACCATGGAATGGGCCCACAGATGCCCTTCCCTAGCCCCAGGGACACCCCCATCCACACCAGAGGGAGACCAGAGGATGGGGGGGGACCCCATCCCAGGTAAGTGTGAGGTTAAGTACAGGTGAGTATTTTACATTTTTTTTAAAGTGGCATAGGGGGGCCTAACTTGGGTCTCCCTACATGGCACTGGGCCCAATGGCCAAACCCAGGCCAAGGGGACACATGTTCTCTGGGCATGGCCATTGGGGTAGTGGGCATGACTCCTGTCTTTACTAAGGCAGGAGTCATGTCCATGGGGGTTGTGCGTCAAAGGATGACGCTAGTCTGGTTAAATACATTTTTACGCTTCTAACCAGACTAGCGTCACCCTTTGACGCATAACCTCCTGCTCCCCCTACGCCTCCCCACCCGGCTAGCGTCCTTTTTCATGACACTAGCAGGGCCCTACCGTCGGCTACCGTCATTCCATATGCAGGCATAATAAAGGCATGACATCATAATATCTGAACGACTGCACCATTGGTTCAATTAGCTCGGAGCAATAGATGATGTGTGATTTGAACCACTAACAGTACCCTCCATCCTGGTGGTAGGTTCAGGCTCCCCTCTCTCACCCACAAACCCTCTGTAATCCTGCCAAGGGGACCATATCTCTCCCATTTCCTGAGGTATACACGGCTTTGATAGATAGTCTTTTATGCCATCATGTGCTATACACACTATTGATCGCCATAATACTCACCAATAGAGTGCACAAACTGGAGATTGCGGTCACAGGGATCTCCCAAAAGACCAAGTAGAGATGAAAATGAAGTTGTTAGAGATCAAATTTGAGATTATAGACTAGACATGTGAGAAATGTGAGAAATATTCATTATGTCCCTAAAATTCTTGAATTTTCTGAATTTCACATTATGAGAAATTTTAAAAGTACTCAAATTCGACTGCCATTTAATGTTTACGGTCTATGAATTTGTCATGCAAAATAACATACAAGAGTGGTTATTTCAATTTTGTGTACTTTCCATGAAACTGCATGACATCAAATGCCACAATTTCGCATAGACGTGTTATACAAAGAAGATGGAAGGTAGTAATCCACAAAATTGTTGTGGCGCTTGAAAGTGGGAACGTCGAAAGGATCTGGAAGGAAGATTGACATTGATGTGATGAATAATCCTTATTTTTCAGGAGAACAAATTGGGAAAGAGACTATGGGTAATATCATATAAAATGGGTGAAAGAAGCACTGATTTAAGCTGATTCCCTGCCACAGTTTTGGATCCGGCTGATATTGTAAATAGTGGATGAGCTGGAGGAGTAATTTTTCACTGCCTTAGACAGTGAGAAATGGTTGGCGTAACTGGAAATTTAAGGAAATATGCTGATTTTGGCTGAAATGTAGCAGAACTTGTTTGATGACTCTAAAGTAAACAAAGCAGCAAAACACCAAAAAAATAACAAAGCAAAATAGCACAATGAAAACATAAAGAGCACAACACAACCAACCAGTCAACACACAACAATGAAAGAACAACACAATGTAACAGAGCAGTGCAAACACACCAGCAGAAGCAACAACATAACACATCACCACCACCATAAAATGCAATGCAACAAACATAGACAAAAAAAAAACTGTTTTTATGACACAATGGTAAAAGGTATTTGCACTAAGCATTACCTTTCATACGACCTAGAACATGAAACAGTGCCAATGGAAACTTTTTGTGGTCTGGCCCTAGCTAATTGAAAGCAAGAACACGGATGACAAAGAAGTCACTAATTAGTTTAACTATCCAAAGGAGTACTAAGATTCTGTTTACCACCATGTTACCATTGCTTGTTTTTCTATTAAAGCAATTACAATTATTTTGTGGCTGCCTGATGTAATGTAGCGTCCCCCTAGATATGCTGCTGGGATAGTCTAATTGCTGCGTCCAGTTTTGGTTTAGTCCAGCGCATTGCACACTCAGCAAATAAAAGCGCACATGCGAGGCTTGACAGCAGTTGCGCACCCATATGGAATTCAGTCAAAGTCTCCATGACCCTTCATTCATGCATGCCACATGTTGACCTAATATATCAGGCCCGACACAACACTGGTGACGAGTCAAGTACTTGTCCTACACCCCACTCACTTTGCTGCCAGGACCCTCAGCAACACAGCGATCCTCCCGCAGCCTCGAGAGCCAACAATGCTCGCTCCTGCAGTGCAGCCACTCTCCACGACTCGCTCCAACCTGCTGAACGCATCAAGCACCACTCTGGACACCTGGTGGCAATTTATGTATGGAGGACAATTCAAAACCATTTCATATTAAATAAAGGAGAGAGAAGAGTAATACCTGCCTCTAAAATGCCCTCAACCTCAATGCATGCACAGGTCTAAGAGCAGAGGAAAAGTATCTGACCACCCTCAGCCCCAACACATAGCTCCCTGGCTACAGTACTTCCCAGGCCTGCAACAAAGTAGAGGAGGCCATCCAATTACCAAGTAAGGAGTGCCCCCAAGCATGATCACCTCATATATGGAGACACTGCCACAAAGGAAGCCAGGCCACACATACCCTTGAGAACGAGGCCAGCAACAACACTCCTGATCATGAGCAGCAAGACTTTAGGAGGGGCTACACCATCACCAGGACTGCACACCATCCCTCAGTCAGACAGCTGTATCACACACCCCTGCGGTGACAGTGCATGTGCCGCAAGACAAATGTACTCACCCCACCAAGTGCTGCGAGGGCCAATCACAAAATAGGAGCAAGGCCCCCACAAATCTGACAAAGCAAGGCTGAAAGTTTTTCCATACGATCAGTCACACCACTGTCCATGCTCAGGAGTTTCAAGTTGTCAGTGTCCCACAGATAAGCATGTGTAAACACCACCATCAATGTGGAGGATGGAGGTCACAGTATGCTGGTTAGCAGCCACACCACGGAAACCCTGGACCTGATCTCTTTTGTATTCGGAGTGAAATTTGAGGAGCAGCCAAACATCCTTATAGAGTTTGAAAACATGTTCCAGGGGATTGGTTATTTGAAAGGCAAACATGTACGATTACACATCAACCAATCAATGCAACCAGTAGCCCTGCAGCATAGACTTATCACATTCCAACTGAGACAGAAGTTGGAGGAAGAACTAGAGAAACTTGAATGAAGCGCCATTATTGAAAAAGTGAACAGCTCCCCACCAGAGTTATCCCCAATTGTGGTGGCAAAGAAGCAAATATAACCTGGAGAAGTCCACATCCATGTGGACATGAGGCTCCCAAATGTTGCAATCAAACGAGAACATCATCTGAACCCCACAGTCAACGACATCCTAAAAGAACTCTATGGAGTGAAATGCTTCTCAAATATCAACCTCTCCGCAGGATACCACCAGCTACCTTTTCACCCATACTCAAGGTACATAACAACATTTTTGACCAATGTTAGCCACAGAAGATACCCTCGCTGCAACTTCGGAATATCAAGCACCCCCAAGGTATTCCAAAATATCTTCCAAGAAATGCTCGCTGGCTTACCAGGGGTCATCAACGTCAGAGATAATATCTTAATCTTTGCAAATCCATGAGGGAACACCAGGAATGCCTGCGAGGAGTCCTCCAAAACATCTGAGCCTCAAGGTTGACTCTCTAATGTGAGAAGTGCAAATTCTTGAAGCAACAAATCAGCTTCTTTAGCTATGCAATTCTCAGTCAACAGAGTAGTACCAGACCCAGAGAAAATGTGCGACGTGCAAGAAGCCCTCACTCCCACCAACATATGTGAGGCACAAAAAACCACAACCCCATGGACATGGGGTACAATGCAAGAAGAAGTGTTTCAATGAATTAAGCAAGCCCTTTTAGTAAATACCACCCTGCCATACTTCGATCTGCTGAAACCGACAACTTTTGCTGTCGATGCAAGCCAAAAAGGGCCAGGAGCCATCCTCACTCAACGACACAACAACTAAGCAACCGGACTCCTGTGGCCTATGCCAGCAGATAACTCTTTGCAACAGAACAAAGATACTCTCAGATTGAGATGGAGGCCATTGCCATACACTGGGCTTGCAGACACTTCCACTTGTACATCTATGGGCACCCTTTTATAGTCACCACTGATCACAAACCACTTGTGCCAATATTTCATGGCTCAGCATCTAAATCACCAACCTGCATCGAAAAATGGAAGCTTCAATTACAGGAGCACGATTGCAAGGTGGAACACTGGCCTAGTGCAAACAACCCAGCTGACTACTTCTCCTGCCACCCCCGAGCAGCTACTCATAAAGAAGCAGATGGGGCGGAAGAAACAGAGTACGTTTGGTATGTTGCTAAGCGGTTTAAACCACTCCTGTTGTCTTTCAACACCATACTCTTCACCACTCAGGCCAATGAAAGCCTGCTACTAACCATTTTGGCAATTCAAATGGGATGGTGGCATTCGCTCAAGATACACATATCCCAGAGAGCCCCAGGCGCAAAAAGGATTCTAGAATCCCTGTTCAATGTTCCCCACGAGCTCGCAACTGATTCTAAAGGGTGTCTGCTGAGAGGACCCCACCTAGTGATACCATACAGCCTAGCTGATCAAGCCATGTGACTTGCCCACCATGGCCACCAAGGCATAGTCAAGACCAAAAACAGGCTCTGAACATAAGTCTCATTCCCATGCATGGATGAAATGATAGAAGCAGCAGTGAGGTCCTGCCAGAGGTGCCAAGTGTCAGGATCCCCTGAAACACCAGCCCCGTTGCTCACTGAGCCTGGCCCCCAGTAGTTGTGGGAGTATGGTAGTTTTGATTTTGGTTGTCTCCTAAACGGACGCTACACCCTAGATAGTTGACTACACCAAATATCCCGAGGTTGAGCTTGTGGGATCCCAAGCAGCATCAGATGTTATTTCAAAAATGGAAAAGTTGATAGCCACCCATAGCTTATAGAATTAAAATGGTTAATGGCCCACCATTCCAGAGCCAAGAATTTGCCAAATACCTCTGGTCATGGGGCATCCATCTCTGCAAGATAACTCCCCACTGCCCACATGCCAATGGAGAAGCAGAGTGCTTTATGCGCACCCTGAACAAAGTGATCTGCATTGCTCATGCTGATCAGCAACCAATTGAAAAAGCCATCTATGGGCTTCTTTGAGAATATCAACAGACCCCACACTCCACTACAGGTCAAACCCCATGACACGCCAACATGGGAAAGGTATTTACTAACACTATCACCCCTCCTCCCCCCCGTGGACGCCAGGCCCCACTAATGATGCTACAGTTTTTCCAGAAGGAAGAAAACAAACAATCAAGCCAGCACCAGCCAAAGAGCTCAGTCATCAAACATTCAGCCTGGTGACTTGGTATTTGTAAAGGATCAATATTCCAGAACCAAATTCTGTCTGACCTTCGAGTGACACTCTTGGGTTGTCATCAGGCGAAGAGTCACCATGGTCACTGCTCATCGATGAGACAAAGAAATCGCCTATGATATCTCATTCTTCAAAAGAACCAGAGGAAAACTCAGGGAGGAAAACATCTCCCCTAAATGCTCCACCCATTTTCCAGTGGACGATGCTTGAATGACATCGTCACCCCCTGCTCACACCCAGGCAGAAGAACCTAACAATCCAGGCAGAGCAAAGTCAAGCCCAGTCACTGCTGATGGAGTTGCTGAGGCCAACTCCGCAATGACACCCACTACCCAGAACTCCTAAGGCCAAAGAGACCATCCGAGGTACTACCAGAGAGACAATCCTGTGCCCTTCACCCATCTAAAGAACTGAGAGCGGTCCCTGGAAGAAGGACACACTGGGGGTTATTCCAACTTTGGAGGAAGTGGTAATCCGTCCCAAAAGTGACGGTAAAGTGACGGATATACCACCAGCCGTATTACGAGTCCATTATATCCTATGGAACTCGTAATACGGCTGGTGGTAAATCCGTCACATTTGGGACGGATTACCACCTCCTCCAAAGTTGGAATAACCCCCACTGTCTCTACCTGGTTTATTGGTTGCAATGTGTTTGTGGTGCATTCACCCTGTTCTAAAAGGTTTGTTTGTTTTATTAAAGTTGGGGAGTAATGTAACCTTACACACCTCAAGATATGCTACTGGGGTAGTTTAATTGTTGGAACCCCCCCTGCTTGTGGTTCTGGTTTAGTCCAAAACAGAAAAGCAAAAAAAAGCGCATGGGTGTGCCTTAACAGCAGTCGTGCACCCGTACGGAACTCCGAAAAAGACTCAGGGGGTGATTCTGAGACTGGCGGGCGGCGGAGGCCGCCCGCCAGTCTACCCCCGACAAAATACCGCTCCGCGGTCGCAAGACCGCGGAGGGTATTTTGAGATTTGCCCTGGGCTGGCGGGCGGCCGCCAAAAGGCCGCCCGCCAGCCCAGGGCAAATCTACCTTCCCATGAGGACGCCGGCTCCGAATGGAGCCGGCGTAGTGGGAAGGTGCGACGGGTGCTGTTGCACCCGTCGCGTATTTCAGTGTCTGCTTTGCAGACATTGAAATACTTTGTGGGGCCCTCTTACGGGGGCCCCGCGGCACCCCCTACCGCCATCCTGTTCCTGGCGGGAGACCCGCCAGGAACAGGATGGCGGTAGGGGGTGTCAGAATCCCCATGGCTGCGGAGCGCGCTCCGCAGCCATGGAGGATTCTCCTGAGCAGCGGAAAGTCGGCGGGAGACCTCCGACTTTCCGTTTCTGACCGCGGCTGAACCGCCGCGGTCAGAATGCTCGACGGGGCACCGCCAGCCTGTTGGCGGTGCTCCCGTGGTCGGTGACGCTGGCGGTCACCGACCGCCAGGGTCAGAATGACCCCCTCAGTGACCATTCATGTATGCCATGTGTTGACTTAATATATTAGGCCTGACACGACAGCAAAGGCAGTGCTTATATTTTGTTTAAAAGCGTAACATTGGTGATGGAGTACAGCACTGAATTCCACAAAATGAAATAAAGAAAAAAGTTGCACTTTTTCAACAGGTAATATTGTGCTAAACAGCACCTCGGTATGTAATGGCTAGATTTCTTTTTGTGAATTTCAGCGCAGTTTGGAAACATGGAAGTGCAAGCATTGTTTTTGCTGCTGCAAAACAGTAGAAATCACTGAAAAAATGTGGAGCAAACTAGAATACACTTGCGAATCTAAATAATAACTTAATTTAGCAAATGCGTGTGTTCGTTCTGTTTTAGTCCTTGTTTACTTTATTAGACATAATTGAACTTACATTTCACAGCAGGTGAAACCTCATAGGCTGGCTCTAGTCATTGAGTATGCCTGGAGCAATTAGGCTACCCTAAATGTGAACATAAGTTGGGCCTGATTTAGAGTTTGGCGGAGGGAGCTACTCTGTCACAAAAGTGACGGATATCCTGCAGCCGTATTTACAATTCCATTATGGCCACTGGTACTTGTAATATGACGGACAGGGTATATGTCACATTTGTAATGGAATAACTCCTCCGCCAAACTCTAAATCAGGCCCTTAGACTTTGGAGGCTAGGCTAATATCTGTCAGGGTGTTGGAGTAAATTATGTTGTTGCCCTGATGGACATCCCATATCTATTCAAGCCTACCGGCACAACAGACATCTTTTAACATTGGCAGGTACTACCGTCACAGCAATTTCTCTCAGTGTTGTAAAAGTCTGATGGATGGTTCCATCAAACGTGAATGATGGCTACCAATCTTTTAGAAAGTTTTACTATTTTCATAAATAAACTCCAAAGGTGGTAGTTTTTTTTTTTAAATAGGAAAACTAATGACCCCTACGCCATGGGAGTTGTCTCCCACATGGTGGGGGTAATTGTATTAACCTTTACTGTCCCTCACTACCAGGTAAGTACAGCAAAATAAAAAGCCAACTGATAACCCACTCTTAATTGGGGGGATGGCCGAATGGTTTACCTTCTGTCACTGTTGCAATGGAATACCCTCTCTGCCAAACTCTAACTCAACCCCTTTACTCCTCAATGAAGGAAGACCCTGAACCACATTGTTAAACATGTATGGTTTTACCAAAGAGGACCGGAATGGAATTGAATTGGTATGTATTGTGTATAAGAGTGTTACATAAAGATGTTTACTGCAAAGAAGGCAGGGATTGGAAGAACATAAAAGGTAAGTCTTCTAGCACTCAGTAGAAGTGATTTGCCCAAGAAAGGTCTGTAATTGAATGAATATCTACATTAAACTTATGTATCTGCCTTAAATATGTCTACTTGTGCACAAGGGCGGAATTTTAAATGGTCATATAACTGGAATCTTCTGTTCACTAATTAAGAATCCATTTGCCTATCTGCTCATTAATTCCTCTGCCTGACTGTCCTTATAATCAGGCTCATGGTCAGGAATATTTGTTTTGGGGTAATGGCCCCTCGTAATGGCATGAAGTAACAGTTCAGACGTGGTGCATAGCGGTTATAGTTCTATCAAAGTTTTTTAAAACCTGCTGTACTAGCAGGGAAATTTCAAAGGCCTGTAATGCATTTTGTTTTGTAAATTCTTTTAGCATGGAATTATTTTCCACTGAGAATTTTTGAGGAAAACATTTGAAAAAGAGTGTATTTGGGTGATTACATCCTATTCAGAGACCTGACCTTCCATCCGGAAGACCACACCAAATCAAGAACACTGACCGAAGACCTTGGAAGCCTGTGCCTCAGCCAATTATTAAAGGAGCTTACCCACGTCTCAGTACATCTCCTGGGCCCTTTTTCACCAAGTTCGACAACATCGGAGTTGGCGAGTCCACACCAGTTCCTACAACAGTCCAAACACTCAACAAGTTCAGCATCTCCGTCCCAGTCCAAGGCTCATGCCACCAGGCCAGTCCACAGAAACTGGAACTGGAATAGCATCACTGACAAGGACTGGAACCCCGCTCTCAACACCCACTGACACAAACAGCAAATGCCTTCCCAAGGTCATCAAGAACTTCAACAACTGGATCACTTTCTACATCAACTACCTGGCCTCCTCAGACCCAGCAATACAACAGGATCCAGAGCCCAGACCAGTTAGTTCACCAAGGAACTCAGACTGATGAAACACCACAGCAAACAACTGGAGTGCAAATAGCAAATGAGCCAGGACAATGCAGACAGGAGCACATTCAAATCCACCCTAAGACGCTCCCACCAAATAATCCAGATCACAAAACGTGTCACTTGGGACGTACATCGATGCCAACACCAACAGAACAAAATAAATCTTCAGAATTGAGAAAGATTTCACCTCACCAATCGGCTGCTTCAAACTCCAATACCCCTTCATAGGACCACCCTAACAATCTCTCTCAATTCCTCAGCAACAAAATCACTGTCATTTACAGCAACTTCAGCCCTCAAACTGATCCAAAAGACCTCTCCAAACACCTCTCAATCTTATCCAAAGAGCCAGTGCTAACTACATGGCCGGTCATTACACCAGAATAAACCACTGCCACCATCAAGCCCATCCTCTCAGAAGCCCCTTCAGACTCCGGCCCCTACCACTTCTACTCCTGCAACCAATCAGCACCATGCTCACACCCATTCTGAATGTCTCCATCTCTTTCGAGACCTAACCAGATGCTTAGAAATATGCAACTTTCCTCTCATTGCTGAAGAAACCCTCAGCATTCCCTTCAACAAATACTAACTACAGTCCAATATCCCTGCTACCATTGCAGGCCAAGGTCTTAGAGAAAATAATTAACAGACACCTCACCTAATACCTCGATGATCACCAACTCCTTGGCACCACTCAGTCAAACCACAGCACTGCCCTCATCACTCCCACAGATGGCATCCGCATTAATCTAGACAGAGGAGACACAGAGCCCTCATCCTGCTGGACCTCTACAAAGTATTTGACACAGTCTCTCACTCTAAACTCATCTAACACCTACATGACAACGGAATCCAAGGACATGCACTCCAAGGGATCTGCTCCTTCCTGACTGGAAAGACACAGCCAGTCAGCCTGGCATTGTATACCTCAGAAACCTGCGACCTTATCTGCAGAGTTTTGCAAATATCCTCCCTTAGTCCAACCCCCTTCAACGCACACATGATCCCTCTAGCCAATATCATCTATTCTCATGACATCAACTTCCTCTCCTATGTAGACAACACACACATCATTCTCTCCTTCACAGACAAATCACCCAATCTTGAATTATGAAAGAAGCTCATGGCTTGGCTTTTTAAGTAGTCTCACTAGGTACTAGGGGGCATATTTATACTCTGTTTGCACCGAATTAGTGTCATTTTTTTTTACTCTAATTCGGTGCAAAACTAACTCCATATTTATACTTTGGTGCTAGACCCCTCTAGCACCATATTTATGGAGTTAAAGTCATTTTTTGAAAGTGGAGACCTACTTTGCCTTAATGAGATGCAAGGTAGGCGTTCCTGTGCAAAAAATGACTCCATGGCCTTAACGCCATATTTAGGGGCATATTTATACTCTGCGGCATATTTATACTCTGTTTGCACCGAATTAGTGTCATTTTTTTTAACTCTAATTCAGTGCAAAACTAACTCCATACTTATACTTTGGTGCTAGACCCATCTAGCACCAAAGCCCTGATTTAAACTTTTTTTGCACCGCATTAACGTCATTTTATGACACAAAAGTAGCGCAAACTTACAAAATATTGGCCCTTATTTATACTTTTTGCTGCAAAACTGCACTAACTCAGTTTTGCACCAAAAAGTTTAGCACCGGCTTGCACCATTTCTGTGTACCAGCCGGGCACCATATTTATGGAATGGTGCAAGCCGGTGCAAAGGGTAGGCTAGAGTTTTAAAAAATGACTTTAGTCGGGTGGGACTGGCAGTATGGAAGAAGAGGGTTTAGCACCAAAAAATGGCTTTAGGCAGGTTAGAGTAAAAAAAAGGACTCTAACCAGATTAGCGTCATTTTATGGTGCTAAACCTACCATGCCACATGACTCCTGCCTTAGAAAAGGCAGGAGTCATGCCCACCACCCCAGTGGCCAGCACAGAGGACAGGGTTTCCCTGGGCATGGCCATTGCACCCGGTGCCATGTATGGGGGCCCATTTCAGGGCCCCCTATGGCACTTTCAAAAATAAAATGTACTTACCTGTACTTACCTGGGATGGGGGCCCCCATCCTCGCAGTCCCTCTAGTGTGGGTGGGGGTGCCCCTAGGGCCTAGGGAGGGCACCTCTGGGCTTATTCCATGGTGTTCCACCATGGAAATAGGGCCACAGGTCCCCTAACACCTGCCCTGACCCAGGTCTTAAAAAATGGGGCAAAGCAAGCTTTGCCCCATTTTTTGACCCCTCCTCCCTCCCTTGCACCATTTTTACATGGGAGTATAAATATGGTGTTAAGGCCATAGAGTCATTTTTTTGCACGGGAACGCCTACCTTGCATCTCATTAAGGCAAGGTAGGTTTCCACTTCCAAAAAATGACTTTAACTCCATAAATTTGGTGCTAGACGGGTTTAGCACCAAAGTATAAATATGGAGTTAGTTTTGCACTAAATTAGAGTAAAAAAAAAACGACGCTAATTCAGTGCAAACAGAGTATAAATATGCCCCTTAGCGTCAAAAAATGATGTTAATCTGGTCAGAATCATTTATTTTGACTCAAAACTGCCTAACGTAATTTTTTTTTAAGCTAGCCTACCCTTTGCACCGGCTTGCACCATTCCATAAATATGGTGCCCAGCTGGTGCTAAAAAATGGTGCAAGCCGGTGCAAAACTTTTTGGGGCAAAACTGCCTTAGTGCAGTTTTGCACCAAAAAGTATAAATAAGGCCCTAGGTATGGCTAGACTCACACCTGCTTAGGACAAGGATACCCTCTCGGGTGATAGCATGCTCCGCTTAACATAATACAACATAACACACATTCAAATGATTGTCCTATAAATATCAACATGTTGTTGTACAAGAATATAGAGGACAAATATGGATGGACAAAATATTGAGTGCATATAGGGAAGTATATATTTACTATTCCTAACTACTCATCTACATATATTAAAGATATATGTATCATGTAGGACATATATGTGAAGTTAGGTAAAGAAAATCTAGACTTACTTACCTGTCAATCATTTTTTCCGATAGTTTGTCTTCTATATTTAGTACCCTCAATAAGGTGACTTCAATATTTAGTATGCACACCCTTCCACTAGAGGTGTAATGGACACACCTGCAGCCCCGCAGTGCGGGGGCAGCCTTCCATACACAAAGTGGGACCACCTCACCTTTTCAGCTTGAGGGTATGGGTTTTGTGAGAGACCCCTTTGCAGGGGGTGCCTCAGGGTTCACTTATACCACTACATTCCACCTAACTTTTTAAAACAGATGAAGCAGTAATGAAAAACTGAATAACATTTATAACACTATAGGTGTAGGTTCTCCTTGGAGAACTGGAAAGGTATCAACAATAATTCTGTAGAAAGCTTCCTTAAGCTTCACTGGCCTTATATTGATAAGTGGTACACATCAGTGTGAGGTTTGTATTGCATCCAAAAACATGCTACTATTTAAGTTGAAACAAAACATTGGCAATCGTCCAACATCCCACATGTATTAATATCTTTAAGACATTATTAGATTAGTCAAAGGTTTCATATAAGATGTCAATTTTATTTATCCTCCCTTTAGAGGGCATAACCATCACATTTAATCCAAAAATGACCAGTCACCTCCTTTGAAGCTCCAAAATATGAATACAGTCCTTTATATTTCACCGGAAAGTGCAATGCCAGAATACAGAGAAATATAATTTTCCAGGTTTCTCTCTCAAAATCTCCCCCTAAGTGCTCACTAATGTTGTGGGGAACTGGTGTCGATAGAATGTCTGGCAAACCTCTTTGTGGCATATGTAATTAAAGAAAATAAGGTACTGATTGCTTTGTTGCCTATGTTGTACTAAAGAAAAGATGCTGGGAATGAAATTAGGACATTTAGGCCCTCATTTTGACAATGGTGGTAAAAACCACCTACCGCTGCTGCGGCGGGTGCCAAAAGACCGTCGCCGCAGCTATTATCCATCTGCCGTATTATGACCACAGCCAGATTTC
The DNA here is from genome assembly GCF_031143425.1 of Pleurodeles waltl. Taxonomy (NCBI): domain Eukaryota; kingdom Metazoa; phylum Chordata; class Amphibia; order Caudata; family Salamandridae; genus Pleurodeles; species Pleurodeles waltl. The sequence continues at coordinate 180,225,571 of NC_090437.1, forward strand.
CGCCAGAAGAATGGCGGAAATACGGCTGTGGCCATGCCGGCGGATGACGGTAATGTGGCACTGCTGCCACCAGCAGAGCCACGCCAGTAAACCGCTGCCAGCCGTATTATGACCCACAATACGGCCTGGAGGTGCTCTGCTGGTGGATGCTGATGGTGGCAGCAGCGCCCCGTCCCGTCTCCTGCCTGAGGACCCCCTGAACACAGGTAAATCGGGTCTCTGACAGGGAAGGGGGCAAGGGTGTTGTGTGTGTGTGGGGGTGTTTATGTATGTGTGTGCATGAATGGGGGTGTGTGTTGCGTGTTGGATGCGAGTGTGCATGTATGGAGGTGTGAGTGCGTGTATGTTGTGTTTTGTGACTGCGTGTGTGCGTCTTTGTTTGAAAATGTGTGGAGTTGTGTGTGCGTGGATATATGCACTTGCGGATGTTTGTGGGAAAAGGGTGTGTGTATGTGTGTGTGAAGGGGGGTGAAAATGAGGGGGTGCTTTGGAGAGGCAGATGGGTGGGAGGGTAACTGGAGAGGGAGGGGGGAGACCCCTATCAGTGACAGGGAAGGTATTCCCTGTCACTGATAGTGCCTACCGCCATAGTTTTTGTGGCAATAAGGAAGCCACGAAAACCATTGTGGTAGGTGGGGTCATAATCCCGCAGGCGGAACAGTGACAGCTGCCGGACAGGAGATGCAAATCTCCAGCCTGGCGGCTGTTACTGCCGTGACGGTCGGGTGGTACATTGGGGAGTTGGCTTGAGCCAAACCTTCAATGTCATAAAATGGCGGTAGGTACCGCCAGCCTGTTGGCAGTACTTACCGCCATATTACCGGCGACCGCCAGGGTCGTTATGACCCTTACAGTACCGAAATAACCCTCTAAAACAAAGTTTAAGTCCTGGGCTTTCTTTTAACAATCTATTGCATTCTGGGAGTTGGTTCAGTGGGATTTATTGTGCACATACTGCTGCTAATGAAATCCCTTTCTGTAGAATATCACAGCACTCATACCTTTCTGTGAAAGATAGTGACACACAGTGCAACATAAGGGGTGGTCACTTGGCAGCTGTGGTGGGAAGATCTACGTGAATTACCCCCCAAAACATACTTGTTATATGATGGTTATTCTCACATTATTACATTAAGAAGGGTAAAAGGCAGAGTTACCTCTTGTTGGATGATTCTAACGTGATGCAGGTTGCCCACAAGTTTCTCGAGTGGATGCAGGGAAACCACTGATGTATACACATCATTTCCTCTGTACTTCGGGCATTGATAATTGGTACCCAGTAGAACTGTCTCTGAGGTGAGACTCTCTAAGGAGTTTGTTGCATGGGTAGACTGCATGGCACCTGCAGGCCTGGACTGTTCGTGGATTAGCACAAAGACACAGACCTTGTTATCGCTCAGCTTGCAGCCTTTTAGCTCTGTTGCAGGATTTCCGTTATATGATAGTTGAATGGGCACTGAAAGGCAGGAGCGCAGTAGGTCCAGTGTCCATGGGGCCCAGGAATGTGAGGGTCCACTGTACCCAGTGCTTGAAATTGAAAAATAGAAGTGCAGGTACTCTGAACCAGAGTACCTGCTTGTTTCTGAAAAGTGCCGGTTCTCTCCAATTAAAAGTATTATGTTTTTCTTGAGAAATGCAGGTACTCTCCCTCTCAAAATAAAAAAGTGCCAGTACTCAGTACCGGCCCATTTGAAGCACTGACTGGACCTCCTTTATACGGCCAGGGCCGGCTTTAGAGAGGTGGGACGAGTGCGGCCGCATTGTGCTCTGAGGGCTGCTGTGTTTAACAATAACTTACATTTAAAGCACCTGCTGCAGAGTTCCTTGTGCGTCTACCTTACAGGCAGCAATAAAAATGTCAAGATAACTCTTGTGATTGATGTTGCCCTAGAGAGAGGTCCTAGTGGCAGTTTTTACTCACCATAAAGTAATGCAGAGGGTTAATATGCCTGCTGCAAAGAACAGATCTGTATTTCATGTGAATAGCCGAGTGGCGTATGTAAGAGAGGGGCTATGGAGAGATGAGGGGCGCTTTTGCTGGATGGTAGCACCGGGCGCCACCAGTGCTGAAGCCGGGCCAGATACCTGTCTTTTACTATCCAAAGAGGAGATAAAATGGCCAGTTTCCTTGCATGTGTAAGGGTCCATGACACCGTTGCTAAGCCACTGCTCAAAACTTGCCACTATCACAAAACACCTCCCTGTGACCAGTGGGTGAGCCTTGGTCCTCTTTATCCCACCATGTAGCTTCTTGCCAGGGAGGTAGTCAACAGTGTACAGGCCTTCACTCTGGTAGCTCCCGCTGTGCAGCTGATTCTTCATACCTAGCCGACTGGTACAGCAGGCAGGCCTGTACCTGGTCAGTGGTCACTGATGATGGGTTACATTTAGCTTCTGCTGTAAGAAAGTTTAAAGCAGACTGCTAAGTCCGACGGTGATGCCAGCCGTCATTGCCAGATCCTACAAGTGGACTGCACAGCATTAGCAGCCGCACCCCTGCCATATGCAGTCACGGGGCAAGACATTGTCTGCCAGAGGCCTTGGGGGACAGAATGAAAGTTGGTAATGCCCAAGTGTGGCACTTGTGGAGCAGGGAGCAGCAGTAAATATATGAATGCCAGACTACCCAGAGAAGTGCGATGATTGGTAGGGGTGCTCCCTAACGGTGGTATGATTCGTGATGCTAACTGTATTGTATTGCGTTGTGGGACTTACATACTGTAGAGCTTCATGCTTCATGCCACATTGTGATGCACATTATTGGACTGGCATCATGTTACATCATGGGTAAGTGCATGGGTGGAAGGGTGCGGTTTTTGTTGCTATCATTTGTGGGAAGCGTTTTGATGTTGTGCATGTGTGATCATCTTATTTTGGACAGTATAAGCAAACTAGGGCAGCAGCAACCAAGTCTTCCCAGAGGAGATTCGCATATAATATGTACAGCAAAACACGTCTGCAAACACATCTTCATTTAATGCTTGCTTATTGTTTGTTTGGTTAATGAATACAGACCCTAATGACGAGGGAGAGGGGATGAAAATAGGATTCCAAATCAATTAGTTGGCAGTTATATTTGTCAGAGGGGCAATGGGGTGCAGTCTCCCTGTACACGAAAAAACAAGTTATTCAGAGAAGACTTAGGGGATCATTTTGACCCCGGCGGTCGGCGTTATTATGGAGAAAAGTACTGCCAACAGGCTGGCGGTACTCTCCTCCTTATTATGACATTGGCGGTTTGGCTGAAGACAAACCGCCAATGTACCACACCAACCGCCACAGTGGTAACGACCGCCGGGCTGGAGATTTCAATCTCCAGCCCAGCGGCCATCACTTGCCCGCCTACCGCCATGGTTTTCGTGGCATCCTTACCGACAGTAGGCACTATCAATGACAGGGAATGCTTTCCCTGTCACTGATATGGGTCTTCCCCGCCCCACTCCCCCTCCCCAAATTTCCCCCCACTCCCCTCCTTCCTCTCCAAATCCCCCTTCATATACGCCCCTCCCTTCACACACATACATACACACACCCATTCCAACATTCATCTGCGCATGCATACATCCATTCACACACACATCCGCGCACACACGCATTCACACAACTCAACATATACATACTCAAACCCCCAAGCATGAACACACATACAAAACACAACACACACTCATATTCACGCATGCACAGACATACACACACACACCCAAACACACATACAACACCCCCCACCCACCTCCCCTGTCGAAGTAGTCAGGGGGTCCTTCGGCAGGAGACGAGACGGGGCACTGCTGCCAGCAGCAGCGTCCGCCAGGCCGTATTATTCTCATAATACGGCTGGTGGCGGTCTACTGGCGTGGCACTTACCACCATCCGCCGGTATGGCCACAGCCGGATTTACGCCATCCTTCTGGCATTAATTCGGCTGTGGTTATACTCCGGCAGACAACTAGTAGCCGCGGCAATGGTCTTCTGACGGCCGTCGCCGCGGCAGTAGGCGGTTTTTACCTCCGGGGTCATAATGAACCCCTTAATCTGTATAGAAATATGCATTAGGCAGACTCTGTGATGTGAGTAACAAGGTGCCAAGTGGCTAAGAGTGGAAAGGCATTGATGCTACTCACTGCTGGAAAAATCCAACTTTTAAGCAAAGCAAAGAAGTGGCAGAGCAATCATGGTTGGCAATCTGTGGTGAAACTGCACAATCTTTAAAGGTCCAGATCTAGACACAAAACATTGTGAAATGCAGAAGTAATACCGACAATTTGTGCTTCCTAGTGTTGTTGGTTTGGAGAAGTTTACAAAAATAAAAAAAAAATTCTCAGAGCTATGCTTATATTCTCCTGCGTTATTTCTCTTAAAACATAATATGGTAGTGAGTGAGGTTGTGTCCACTTGGACTTCTACCATGTCGGCATTTGGGGAAATGCAATTATACAGTGAGCTACTCAGTCATTCATTCTGAATGCCTGATATGCAACCTATGAAGCAATCAGTCAAAAGCCAGGCTCAAAAGGCTTGTACAGCGCTCTATAATGGGTAGTTATTACATAAAAGAGAGGAACTTTGTCACCAAGCCTTGCTGAGCCCTTACCCCAAAAATGGGTTTAGAAAACCCAGCGTGTCAACCACCCATTAAGCTCATCTCTCAGACAATTAAATCTTCTTGCCCTTTGCTTGGCCTGCAGCTCCAAATACTTTCCAACGGCTACTTTGCCTTGTTCATGAGGAAAGAAGGTAATTTCTAAGAGTGCCACACTACGACCCAAACCCTATCATTTTGCCTTGTTGCGCCCCTACTTTAGAGCAGCCATGACGCAAAAATGTAAGTTTTTATTTACTAAGCCAGGCAAGGGCTGACTTAGGTCGCCTTGCGTGGCTTTGTAAAGAAAATATAACGCAACGCAGAACCTTGTGCAGTGTTGTGTTGAGTTACACTGCATCTGGGAGGCGTTCTATGGGTGGAGCATGGGTGTTCCCATGCATCCACCCATGGATTTTGGTGCAGTCCCAAATTTAAGAAAGTTTGTAAACCTGGGAATGTGTCAAGGTGCCACACCTTCCCCAGTGAGGCGTAACAAGGGGAAATATGTTTAGTTCACCTTGGTACCTCCTCTCTCTATGCGTGACACAGATTTAAAGAGGAAATTACAAGATTGTTTCAGTGCAGGAAGATATCCATACCTTCCTGCGCAAAAATAATCCTGTCCATAATGCAAGTGCCCTTGCACCATGGTGCACCATGATGCAAGGGGGCCGGTATTGGCGCTAGACAGCTACAAGTGCACCAGCACATGCAGAGAGCTGAAGTGCACCCTATCTTGCTAGATATGGCACTTTTTAGCTCTCTCCTGTTCGAGCAACACAGCGTAGCAACTTTGCTTTCTGCTCTGCATTGCAAGAACCTTTTTAAAATATGCCCCTCAATATCTTTGCGGAAGTGCACACACCTGTACATCGAAAGCTGGACTCTTTTCCAACTTCATCTGAAGAGGCAGAGCCTAGCAAGTGCATGCCCACATGGCTTTTACTTGGCGCCCAAATTTTGTCCCTCACCCTAGTCCCCTTCTTGTTTCCCACACTGATGGGTGCCCCATCGTACTTGCAACCTTGACTGATGTAACAGGAGCATACCATTATGCATGCAATGTGCTGATCATGCTGCAGTCCAGCAAGCGGATGACTAAGGCCAATTATAAAATAGGGTGTAAGAAAAGGAAGCCAGTATTATTTAGGGAGGCCACAAAAAATACACAGGGTCCTGGGCCCTGTCCCCCACTCGCATACCTACATACCACATCTAATCCATATCTATCTGTGAGTTTCTGCATGTTTGCTGTCCATGTTTTCTGTAGGAGAGGGAGAGTGCTCACAGGGAAAAGATTGCAAAACTTTTGAGCAGGATCTGAGTGTCCTACTAAAACAAGATGGGTAGACGGAAGGGAGGGATACCTTTGGAAGAGGCAGGCAATAATAAGACCTTAGACGGCTTCCTCCAAAAAGCGGTAGGGGCACTAGAAAAAGAAATTGAACTGGTCGAGCGCCGTCTAACTGCTCCCCCATCCTTCTTTTCACCAGCTTCACAGCCCCCCTCTGCAGAACCACCAGCACCAACCACCCTCACAATTCAAACGCTCAACGCAGAACCCTTGGACAGAACCATACATTCTTCGGGATCTACCCAGCCTATGCCAATCAGGCCCACACCTTCCCCAAATCATGGCACCAAGGGCAAAAGGAAACGGGGGGAGACGAATCTAAAGAACAAACGGGCCCGTGTCCTGGACCCCTCTGTCCATACCGTATCTACCAGACCTAAGGATCATATACCTGCCCAAACTACCAACTATGGCAAACTGGATATTACTTCTATCACAGACTTTATTAAAGATGAGCTTCTAAAACAACTACATCCTATAACAATCCGTCTATTAGCCATCGAGGAGAAACTCGATGCCCTCATTAAACCCAGCCAGCCAATCCCCCTTTCCCCATCGGGCTTGCACTGCTTGCGACAACACCCTATCCTTGGCCCCCCTGTCAATGATGCCAGTAGTCCCCTTCTCCCACCACCTACGGTCCACAAGTCAAAACCACCTTGCTCTGACACACTACATCAACTAGCGAAGCTTTCTACACCTAGTCTGGCTAATCTCCCTAAAACGTGGTACACAAAGAGCGATTCCTCTTACTTAAGGCGGACTGGTGAAATTGCCCCTTCCACAAACACGGGCGCCAAACCCCATAGAACCCACCCAAATATCCAAGTAGATCGGATGCGCAGGGACTCAGGAATCAACATGGGAACTTTACATCTACCTCCAGAAGCCTGCCCCTACGTGCTTGTTATTACGAATGTCCCTAAGCTCAAGTCCATCATCCCTGAATCATTCACAGAACTGAAAAACAAGGTTATTCACTGGTTGCATAAACATGCTAGATTCGCATTCCATATGATACCCTCAATATTAATGGTGAGGAGGGTGGGTTGGGTGGGCCCACTCAAAAATCCTGGCACTGGGGACTGTATTGTTATTAATTTTAATGCGCCCTCCCTCGTCGATCAGCTTTCCCTAAATGCATGCCATCTCAACCCCCTAGGGGGGGCCACTTCACTTTGCAGGCTTCAGGCCTTTTACCCCCATAAAGCTGCACCAGGCTTCAAGGGGGTGACAATGACATCCAGAGATTTTCCTAGGGCTCAGATGCCAACTGATTTCCAGCCAAGTTGCAATCCTGCCTCGCCCACACTCTCCGAAAACGATTGACTATCACACATGACTTTTCTTAATTCCCGAGGTTCAAGCAACTGGAACAAAAACTACCCAATAGCTGGGAAAAATGAAACTCATAAAACAGGGCAAATCAATTGTGGGGCCGAATATACTCCCATTAGCAACACTAGTGAGTCTACTCTAACCCCCGCTCTCGCCCAGTCAGACTATCTTAAAAGCTCTGAAATCCATATCGGGGGAACAGATAAGGAGCGCTGGGTGATTGAGATTAATTTAGCTACAGACCCACTAGATCACAGCAAATCCGCAAACCCACCTCTACTCCAGGTATCTGATTGGCTTAGACCACCCCCTGTCCTAGATGGGGCTGGAAGCACCCTAGACACGACCGAGAAGGGCATATTGCTTCCACACGGTACACTAGCCCCGAGAGAGAATCCCGTGGCTGAAGCTCCCCATAACAAACCAGATGGCTTAGATACCATCCTCAGTTGGAACATTGCCGGGTTGGAGAGTAAAATGAACAACCCTGAATGGGGAAAATTCATAGACAAACATAAAGTATGTCTCTTCCAAGAAACATGGGCGCTGGAGCCTAAATATAGAATCGGTTACAAAAGCTACTGGGTTCCAGCAAATAAGGTGAATTCAGGGAGACCCTCAGGTGGCCTGCTAATATGGCTCAGCTGTTCTCACAAATGCCAAATTGAACCGATTGACTTGGGCTGCCCTGATCTAATGGGTCTATCAATACCATCCCTTATAGAGAAACCACTTTTAATAATTAACATCTATAATAGGAGCCTGGGCAATAAATATGAGTCCAACGCACTGACTATTTTAGACAATTTTCTCACCGATAAATCTCCCTCTCATTTTATTCTCATTGCCGGAGATTTTAACACCACTTTTGAACCCTACTCACTGGCCCAGGAACTATATAAAGATGAAGATGCTCATTGGGGCATCCCCCAGCTGGTGTCAAGCAAAAGACCTAAAATCAACAGACTATCATACCAGCTCATGGACATTACATTGGCACACGGTCTCCGGGCTTGCAATGGCCGTTCCCGTTCGGATCTTAACCTTCACCCCACATTTAAACGTGGGTTGCAGAAGAGCCAGATTGATTACATCTTGCTCGACATCCGCCTTTGGGGTCACATGGTCGATATGAACATCACAGAACATGAGGAAAGCGACCATGAACCATTGACTTTATCACTCAGGAACCTACTACCCCTACTTGAGGCCTCCTGCCCCAAGTCCTATAGTCAGCAGCTCGCACTGACCAACAACAGGCGAAATGTTAGATGGAAATCCCTGAACACTGACATAACCACTTTGGCAAAAGTGTACTGGCAGCTGGCGGATCATATGGAATATATACTTCAACCCACGAAAGATAGTGGTGGGCTTATAGCAGCCCATACACTGTTTTTTAACTCTTTAAAAACTCTACTTACTAAAGAGTCGGCAACAGAGCCTAAACAGAATTCTAACGCAAGATGGTTCAACACTGCATGCAGAGAAGCACAGCATAAGTTGCTGAGAGCCCTAAGAGGTGGCCAGATGGATTATATAAGGGAAGCTAGAAAAGACTACAAAAAGGAACAAGGTAGAGCCCGTAGGGAATGGGATGAATCAAGATGGGTCCTCCTCCTGGAATCCGCTAAAACAAACGACACCACGAAATTTTGGAAATTGGTAGCTGATGCCAGCAATGAACCACACCGTTCGCCTGGTGCCTCAATACTCCCTGCAGAATGGTCCGACCATTTTTCCCAATTATACCTGGGGACCACTGATGCTGCTTCCCGGGATCTGATCCATATCATGACCCCCGAGACCCCCAAAATTGAATTCACTTTGGCAGATACCAAGGCTGCGATTGCCTCAATGAAATGGGGAAAGGCCCCCGGCCTTGATAAAATACCAGGAGACCTTTACAAGACAAATCCAGATGTTTGGGCCCCATACCTAAACCTCATCTCAAATGAGATAGCTGCTGGAGCACCTGTTCCGAGCTCCTGGTTGGGAGCAGAGATAGTCCCCATTTTTAAGAAAGGCGACCCCTCTAACCCTGCCAACTATCGCCCAATCTCCTTACTCGACAACTTCCAAAAAATCTTTGCAAAGCAAATTTTGTCCTGTCTAGAAGACTGGATTTTAGAAACAAACGCCATCTCTGATCTACAAGCAGGGTTCAGACCAGCAGTCAGTACTATAGATCAGGTACTAAGATTTTTAACAATAAAATGGAAAACTGTAGAAATAGGAAGGGGTAACCTTTACGTAGTTTTTATTGATCTCAGAGCCGCGTTCGACCTGGTCCCCAGAAACCAGTTATGGCTGACGCTAGCCAATATGGGTGTCCCGCATGGCCTTCTGAAACTTATTATCCGCCTACATGAAAATACCTACGCCCAAATCAGGAACGGCAAGAAGGGTGATCTCACAGAACCAGTGGCTATTGAGAGGGGAGTTAGACAGGGGTGCGTCCTGGCCCCAACTCTCTTCCTATTATACATAAACAACTGCATCAAGTACTTAGCAAACTGCACAAATGATTCTCCCAAGCAGGCTGGAACCAAAGTCCCCTGCCTACTCTACGCAGATGACACTATTCTTTTGTCTAAATCACCCATGGGAATTCAAAACTTGGTAAATCAGTTTGGTGTTTACTGCAGAAATTATGGATTAGACATAAACCATAAGAAAACCAAACTTATGATATACAGCGCCCCGAACAAGAAGCTCAGCGCAAACATAAAGATGGATTTAACTCCCCTGGAGAGAGTAATGGAATATGACTACTTGGGCATTAGACTATCCGACAAGGGCAGCTGGGAGCCAGCCATAAGGAAAGGGGCACTAACAATTAGCCAAAGATGTAGAGTAATAGGACGCAAAGCTAGCACTGCCACAAGCCCCCCTCTGATCCTTATCTCTGAAATATATAAAGCACAAATCCGTGCTGCGGCCCTATATGGAGCAGAACTTTGGGGATTACATAGACAGATGGATACTCTCCAAACCAAAGAAAACAACTTCCTCAGACACATATCTAGACTGGGGAGGGGCACGCCAATGCTCCCCCTCAGACTGGACCTGGGCTTAAATAGTATCAAAGATATAGCCTATCTAAGACCACTCCTGTATTGGGTCAGACTATGGAAAACAGACGAACTTGAACCCTACAGGGCAGCAGTTAAAGAACTATTACCACCTCATCACGGATGGGAAAAGGTACGGTGGCTCAGGGAGATGAAAGTGGCATGGACCAAACTGAGACTATCCCAGTACTGGGAGAACCCCGAGATGATTCCTGGCAGTGCTAAACGCCTGATCAAAGAACATTATTGGGCAAAAATCAACGAGGAATCTCTCGGTTCACATGTGTCAGGTCGGCTGACAGCTGAATTCCTGCTGGTCAAACACGTTCCCTTCCCTGAAAGCTCCCTGGATCTACCCATACCAGCCCGTGCTCGCTCGCTACTACTCCAGCTCAGGTACGGGACATTGGCGGTTAATAGCTACACGGCTGGTTGGTCGACTAACAGTTCCCCATCGGACAAATGCATAAATTGTCATTTATGCAAGGAAACAGCTGAACACATCCTATTTTTCTGCCCTCTGTACAAAGGTCCCCGAGGGAAGTGGATTATTCCCTTGTGCAGAACACTCCAACCACTATCCCGCAACAGTCTATTCAGAATATGTAAATACGACACTTCCATACTGATAATCAGCGCTGTTTCTAAATATCTGGCAGCAGCATGGAAAATTCGTAATAGGACTATTCTAGATTTTAACTCACTGTTTGAAGAGCTGTCTTGAAAACAGTAAATCAGCATCCTGTCATATCAGCCTTGGGCTCTAATTGTAAACCGCGACTTATTGAGCACAAAAAAAAACCGTATCTCTGAATAAGTGCTATATTGAGTTATTTTAACTAAAGTGTTTTATAAATTTAAAATTATACTTAATTTTATAATTGTCAAGATGCAATTTATTGGATTAATTAACTCAAAAAACTAATTAACCTAGAGCATCAGCCACCACTGACTGACTTCTTAAATTTTTTAACCAGTTTTACTGTCTGGAGTTTCAATGCCTGATTTTATATAGAGATGTGCCACACCACAGCTTTTACGTTATCATTATTCTACTGTTCAGGGTTATGTACAAGGTAAGATCCAGAGACTATTCCGAGCACCTCTTTCACCCCTCCTATTTATGTAATCATTCTCAGGCAGCTACTGGACCCCTACTTTTTTTTTTACTATTGTTCCTTTTATTGTGTACTGGTTTATGGTTTTTATCTTACTGTACGTATGTATATATTTTTTAAATCTTTTAAATGGCCCAAATTTGGACCGAATAAACTATTGATTGAAAAATAATCCTGTCCATAATGCAGGTGCCCTTGCACCATGGTGCACCATGATGCAAGGGGGCCGGTATTGGCGCTAGACAGCTACAAGTGCACCAGCACATGCAGAGAGCTGAAGTGCACCCTATCTTGCTAGATATGGCACTTTTTAGCTCTCTCCTGTTCGAGCAACACAGCGTAGCAACTTTGCTTTCTGCTCTGCATTGCAAGAACCTTTTTAAAATATGCCCCTCAATATCTTTGCGGAAGTGCACACACCTGTACATCGAAAGCTGGACTCTTTTCCAACTTCATCTGAAGAGGCAGAGCCTAGCAAGTGCATGCCCACATGGCTTTTACTTGGCGCCCAAATTTTGTCCCTCACCCTAGTCCCCTTCTTGTTTCCCACACTGATGGGTGCCCCATCGTACTTGCAACCTTGACTGATGTAACAGGAGCATACCATTATGCATGCAATGTGCTGATCATGCTGCAGTCCAGCAAGCGGATGACTAAGGCCAATTATAAAATAGGGTGTAAGAAAAGGAAGCCAGTATTATTTAGGGAGGCCACAAAAAATACACAGGGTCCTGGGCCCTGTCCCCCACTCGCATACCTACATACCACATCTAATCCATATCTATCTGTGAGTTTCTGCATGTTTGCTGTCCATGTTTTCTGTAGGAATAAATGTGGGCCTGTGTAAGAAATTAGGTTGTTAGTTGACTGGGGGTAAGCCCTGGTCAAGCAGCAACCACAATCCTTGTCAGGGTAAGGCACAAAAAATAAATAATCATATGTGCTCAACACCCTGGTAGCTTGGCACAGATCAGTCAGGCTTAACTTAGAGGCGATGCGTAAAGTTTTTGTGCAGCACTTCAAACAGTAACACAGTGAAAACACACCAAAAAAACAGAGCCCACACAGAGTTAGAAAAATACAGTTGTTTTTAATAAATAAAACAAGATCAGAATGACAAAAATCCCATTGCGCTGGACCAGGACAAAGTCACATGTTCAGGCTGACCAGGATAGTGCAGAGGTTAGCAACAGAGACTCAGTTAGGCCCGCTGAACAACGGTACCTTTAATCCTAGTTTGAGGAGTGTTGCAAGGGTCTTCATCAAAGATGCGGCAAGCAGCCAGAGCGATGTGTTGGTTCTCAGATGCAGCGAGGCTGCAGTGCAAGGTCCTGTTGCATTGACATAGAGGATCCCATTAGCGGGGTTTGGGATGTGAAGTCCAATGTCGGGGATGTGACACGCAATCGGAGTGATGCATTATTTCCAAAGAGCTGTGAGGTTGCGATGCAGAGCCCAGTGTCATCACCGAGGCTGCTGTCAACAAGAAATGCGAGGTCCTGCACCAGGAAAGTGTCATGCTTCAGCAATTCTGATGGCAATGCGGGTTGTGCTATGCGAGTCTTTGCAATGGGTCCATTCCACACAGCGGAAGAGTGCATCAGTTCTGGTCAAGTTGGTGCCGCCCAGCAGAGGAGATGTGTCAGTTCTGCTGGATCCACAGGCTGGTAGAGCACCTTATACCAACTCCCAAGGTTCAAGGACTGAGATGGCATAACTTGGTAGGGCAGACTCACAGATGGCAGAGTCCAGGTGCAAACACAACGTGGTTGGAAGCCTGTTATGTCTCAGTGGTTTCAAATCAAAAGGCCAGCCAACTAGCCCTTGGAGTCACTCAGGGCCCTGGGTTCAAGAGATCCAGTTCCAGTCGTTCCCATCCAGGCAAGAGGAAAGCAGGCAGCAGATCAGCACAGCAAAGCAGGAGTCCAGCAGAGTGCAGACCACCAGAGTGGCAGACCTTCAGCAGCACAGCAGTCCTTCTTCCTGGCAGAGTAGTCATAGGTCCAGAAGTGTGCTGACGTGGTGGTGTCTGAGGTCCAGTACTTATACTATGGTGACCTTGTTCTGGAAGGTAGGAGAAACATCTAGACAGTGACTTTGAAGTGCGAAAAATCCCCTGCCTCCCCTGCCCTAGCTTCAAGCTGGCAAGAGTGATAATTCAGAATTGTTAGGCCCTTTGTGACTGGATAGGGCAAAGCCCATTCATGATAAGTGAGGCTGTGTCCAGCTCCTCCCTCCCATCCTGCCTGGGATGGCCCGTCAAATCACACCTAAGCTCCCATTGTGTGTTGCTGTATAGGAGGAACACAAAAAGCCCATTTGCCAACTACACTCAGTCATGTGACCAGAGACAGGCTGCAGGCACCAAATGGCTATAGCAAGAAAATGTAAACTTTATAAAAGCAGCATTTTCAGATTGCAATTTAAAACCTGACTTAATCATGAGTTAGGATTTAAATTATGATTCCAGAGATACCAATATATTATAAGGCAACTTCGATGATATCCTATGGGATGAGATAGGCCTTACAGTAGTGAAAAACTAAATCAAGGGTTTTTAACTACCAAGATATGTAAACTTTAAAAGTACATTGCACCCCGTCCTTTGGGCTGCCCGGGTCTACTCTAGGGGTGACGTATATGTATTAAAAAAGAAGGTTTGGGCCTGGCAAAGACATTTACGACATTGGTAATTGGCCATCAGCCAGGGCTTAGTTTGTAAGATAATAAGTGCTAGTGCCCAAAGTTCTGCTCGAAGCACGCATCCATTGCTACCAAATGTCGGAGGTGCCAAAAACCAAGGCTGTGTAGCCTTGATTTCAAGTCATGCCTCTTTCATTCACCACCACTCTCTTTTACTTTATCTCACTCTTTCAGGTTCTTTTTCATCCTTGCTTTCTTTCTTCATCACTGTTTTCAAAGCTTTCCCTTCCTCCTTCTTCCCTCATTAGTGTTTTTCTCACTCTTGTTCTGGGTAGGGTCGGAACAGCCTATAGGGCAATCAGGCAGTGCCAGGGCTGGTTTGACAGATCAGTGTATGGGCTGTTTTTTTATCAGTTTCTGGGACTGTTTGCCAGGTGGGCTATTTTTAACAGTTGATTCTTCCTGATATTACTACTTACACAGCCTGCAACAAACACAAATGCATGCCGTCTCCCATCCCTTCAAAATCCCCATACAGTGTGTCTTTACAGGTTCAAAACTGCCTTGGCCTTTGCTCCATGTTATGCAAACCCTTGTGATCCGACGGGGATCCTGCTGCCTTCTGTTCAGATGCCAGTACAGAGGATGCACAGAAGGAAGAGACGTTTGCTGAGCAGGTGCCACATTGTTTTCACCACCCAGCCCTTCTTCAAAAACGTTTTGGTTTTCAGAAACAAAGCCGAAGCATACGTTTGTATCTGAAAAACACAGCACAAATGTCCCTCATCATTTGCTGATAGTCTTCTTCAATCATGTGGCGGTCATTTGTCTTGTTTTTGGTCTGGAAGCCCTAGCTGGAAATCTAGCCCTTTGTACACCTCTAAGTTAGGCAGTCAAACTGCAGATTTGGCGCTGGGTGAGAGCTTTCCTGAATTACAGCTGGGCTCTCGCTTCACAAGACTCAAGATGAGGCTTTGCACATATATTACATGTATAACTGTTATGCATCTCTTGAATTCTCTTTCGCACTCTGTGCTGGCTCCTTTATTTACTCTTGCGTTTTAGTTCCCTTTCAGCTGACCTCCTACCGGTTCTTCAACATCTTTCCCTCTCTAGACTCTTCCTTGTAGTTCCCCCATCACTTTCGTAGTCTCTTTCGCACCTTCATACTTGCCTCGCACATAGTCGCTCCTTGCCCAATCCTTTCAGCCTTTCTTCACCTCCCGCATTATTACTTCTCTCCTCTCCTCTTCTTACATCCTTTCCCTCCACCTTCCCTCTAGTTTCTTAACTACTCCATGTTTGTTCAAGTTTATTGTAAGATAAATGTCACTGTTGTATTACTATGTAAATGCATTCAGACCTCTCAGTGCCCATGCACTATATCAAACTGTAAATAAATAAATATTAATTGCCGGCTTAACCCTTTGTGTATATTAGCATGGGTGAGTAAGTTCAAAGACTTTATAACATTGTTGATGCTCCTGGCGTTAGGGTAACTGTTTGCAAACATTTATTTATAGAAAAAATGGAGTATACAAAATGGGATATGTGCGCCCCACATGTCCCCTTCTTCTCCCCTGCTCTGTGTGAAGGATTTTGAGAAGGGTGATTTCCCAGATACCTCCCTAAGGTAGGAAATTAGGGGCCTGATTTAGAGTTTGGCAGATGGGTTACTCCATCACAAATGTAACGGATATCCCGCCCTCCGTACTACGATTCCATAGGATATAATGGAAACGTAATACAGTGGATGGGATAGCTGTCACGTTTGTGACGGAATAACCCCATCTGCCAAATTCTAAATCAGACCCTATGTCTCAGCCTGACTGGTTGATGCTTTCAACTTATGAGATGCTTTGGACTTTGATTTGCCTTAGGCATCTGCCATCTCTGCACATTTGTGTTTGTACGTTGGAGCTGCCCTGCAGCTCACTGATCATTTCTTGGACTTCGACCTGAGTGGAGCATTGCAGCGGTGGTGCATCTTCGGTGTGCTCTATGCATGTTACTGACTTTCTCCTGACTAGGGTAAGGCTGATGTGCCTGCTAAACTCTGCTGGAATGCCACACTGGCTTACTGCACGATAAAGCAGCATTTATCTTGCAATTTTGTTTCCCCAGATATCTCTTTTGTGTGCATTCCTGCTGCACGATCGCGAACAGGGCCGCGATCAAGCAGCAGGAATGCCGAATGGACACCAGAGATTCATTTTTTAAGGTATTTATGGTGTTTGGGGGGTGGCCTCTTTGGGATGGATAGCTCCCCTTTTAGGGGCAGATGTTGTGGCCGTTTCGGCCTTATATTATTAGGCCCATAGGGCTCCAATGGGAGCAGAAGCCTCTAGACACCAGGGACATGTTTTTTGATGCTATGTTTGGTGTTTGAGGAGCAGCCCCTTGGGGAAGAGATGCTTCCCTTCTGGAGACAGATGTAGTGGCCGTTTCTGCCTCCCTTGGGAGCAGATCAGCCTTTATATTATCAGGCCTGCAGAAGCCTATAGACACCAGGGATTTCTGTTTTGCTTGTATGTTTATTTGTTTGAGGGAGCAGAACCTTGGGGAAGGCTTGCTTCCTTTGTGGGGAAAAATGTTGTGGCCATTTCTGCGCCTCTTGGGGGCATATAGGCCCATCTGCCCCAAGGGGTGCAAAAGCCACTAAACACCAGGGATTTATTTTAAATGGTATGTTTAGGTGTTTGGGAAGCAGTCTCTTGGGGAAGCGTTGCTTCCCTTGTGGGGACAAATGTTGTGGTCATTACTGCCATTTGGGGGCAGATTTGCCTCATATTATTATGCCCATCTGCCCCCAAGGGGGACAGGAGCCACTAGACACCAGGGATTTGTTTTGTATTGTGTGCTTCAAGGTTTGGGGAGTGGACGCTTGGGGACAAATGTTGTGGCTGTTTCTGCCCCCTCTGGGGGGCAGATCAGTCTTATATTATTAAGCCAAGGGGGGCAGAAGCCACTATACACAATGGATATTATTTTTTGTAATATTGTTATTGTGGGGAGCGGCCCTTTGAGCAAGGGTTGCTCCCCGTTAGGGGCAAATGTTGTGGCCATTTCTGCCACTCTTGAGAGAAGATCGGCCTTTTATTTTTAGGCCCATCGGCCCCCAAAAGGGACAAAAGACAGCAGACACCAGGAATTTTATTTTTTGTAATATTTTTGTTTAGGAACTTCTGCCCCCCAGGGAAAGTTTCTGTGTGTGTGAATTGGAGTTCAGCTGATGGTCTGTATGTACTGGCGTTTGGCTGGCTGTGTGTGTTCTGGAATTTGGCTGGCGGTGTATTTGTACTTGCACTTGGCTGGTGGTGTGTGTGTGTGGAGTGGCACATTATTTGCATTTGTGATCATAATGATTTAATTCTCCTTTTGATTCTAGCGCAAGGCTTTTGATTTCTATGCTGTGACTCCTGCTAGCGGTTTCGGCACTGGAAGATCTGCAGAATGTGTAGTTGCATGTGTTTGGTATTGTGTTGTCTTGTATGTAATTTTATTTTGTTTTTCTTTCTAGTGGGATATAGTATATCGTTTTTTGTGTGATTTGTATTGAGTGACTTTTCCTGCCCGGTTACTTTATGCCAGTAGTTTTACTTTCTGTTTGATAAAGCCACAGTTTGTTTATTACTTGTTTAACACAGTGTTAGGTATTGTTGGACTTATTTGTCAAGTTACGTTTATTAGTAAGGATTATGGCTAGCCACATGATTACCTCTCAGCAGGTTGCTGATATGCTTTTTAAATCTTCTTCTGACCATGATTATGAGACTGACTCTGCATCTGAGGCAGAGGTGGAAGTGCAAGATTCTGGCAGTGAATTGTCTGTCTGAGAGGAATCATCTGATGATGAAGCCACTCTCAGGTCGGAGGAAGTGCCTGTTTTAGAGAAGGACACTGATGTGCCGATAGAAAGGCATCTGAATCGCAGCCTAGGACTGAAAGGCTTCCCATTAAAAGCGCTGAACTCTGGGTTGCCCCTAACATGGTATGCCAGAGCTGCCTGCCTTTACTGTCACAGGGTGTAGAGTGAATACTGCAAACGATTTGCCTATAAGTTTCTCTCAGTTGTTTCTGGATGTTATATTTTTGGATGAGATTGTTAAACAGACTAATTTGTGTGCTGAACAATATTTGGGGGACAACACAAATCTGGCTGTGTTTGAAAGATCTTGGGTTTAACTTTTTTGATGGGCTTGATAAGGGTCTACCAGTCCCTTGATTGCAATGGCCATATTATCTGCAATCATGAGTCATGATCGGTATTTGTTTCTGCTTCAGATGCTGCATTTTGCTGATAATGTTTAAACGTTGCCACAATATCACCGTCTTGTGACCATCGTTTAAGGATTCAGCCTGTCCTTAATCACTTTGTAGATTGTTTTTCAGAAATCTATGTTCCAGGAAAAGAAATAGCTGTGGATGTGTCTTTGGTCCTGTTCAAGGGCTTTTTGGTTTTTAGGCAGTACATTCCTAGCAAGAGGGCACTTTATGGAATTAAGATGTATATGCTGCCTGATTGTAGTAGAGGATATGTCTATAATTTCCGGGTGTACACCAGATGTACACTTGCAGGCATTCCACTATTGACTCACCTGGTTGTCCTTTCACTTTCGGAGTTAGTGAGAAAATTGTATGGGAACGTGATAGAGGACTTTTTAACAAAGGTCACCATTTATATGTAGATAACTTCTACACTGGTGTGCAATTGTTCAGGGGATTGTTCAAAGTGGACACTGTTGCTTGTGGCACAGTCCACTCAAGGAGCTAGTTTGTAAAGAACTTGAGAGGGGACAGTGCAGTGCCTTGCATAGTGATTAACTGCTAGCTGTGAAATTTGCAGACAGGAGGGATGTTGACATGAGGAAAGGACTTCACCTGTGACTGTTTAGGATCAGGTTGCTGAACTGTGCAAACCTGTGTCCATTTTAGACTGAAATAAGCACATGAGTGGTGTAGATAAAGTAGAACTAAGGTTGGAATCTTACACAGCTGTTCGTAAGGCTTACATTTGGTATAAGAAGTTGGCTGTCAATTTGTTTCTTTTAGCAACCTTCAATGCTTTTGTTGTATTAAAGGATTGTTCTCCAGAGTCAAAGATGATATTTGTTCAGTTTCAGGAGTCTGTGATATGCAGCCTTGTTTTTGTAGTGGAACAGGCAAGTGTTCCTAGAGTTGGAGTGGTGGCGGATGTGGGTAGATTGAAGGATCACCACTTTGTTGATTACATTCCTCCCACTCCCCCCAAAAAATGATGGCCCTCATGACGACTTCGGCGGTCTTTTCCAAAGACCACTGAAGTCGCTGGTGCCGAAAGACTGCCCTAATACGAATGATTTCTGACTTCACCCCAAAATCGGATGGAATTCCGAGACCAGTTGTGCTGGCGATCAGCGGTGTAGAGGCAATATCGCCACTGGTACTGCCACACCAAACAGCAACCACATACCGTATTACAACCTGTTATACAGTGCCAAGATGGCAAGGCAGCGGTGGAAGCGCCAGGACCCATCCCCTCCCGGACGACCTCCTCGACAAACGAGGTAGGTGGATTGTCCGACAGGGGAGGGTGTGTGTGCGTGTGAATTTTGTGATGGGTGTGTGAATGTCGTGAATGCGGGAGGTGGGAGGAGTCTTTGTGGGTGCGTGTCTGTGTGTGTGAGTGAGTGATTGTGTGGATGGGTGTGAGTGTTTGTGTAAGTGGAAGGGGGAGAGCGGGTGAGTGCGTGTATGCGGTGCGGGAGGGGAAGTGTAAATGTATGTATGTGCATGGGGGAGGGAAAGTGAATGTGAGCATGAGTGCTGTGTTTGTGTACGTTTGTGAGTATGAATTGGTGTATATGTCACATTTGCGTGGCTAAGTGAGGGTGTGTTTGTGTGTAGAAGTGTATTAGTGCTTGTGAGCGGGTATGTGGACGTGTGTGCGAGTGTATCCTGACGACAGGAATGTTTGTTCCTGTTACCAGGGTGCTAGACCACCAGCATTTTCTAGCGATGCGACCGCCAGAAAAAGGCTGGCCGTCTCCCCCCTTGTGATACCACTAGCAGTATCACACCATCAGCCGTGCTGGAGGTGCTCACTTCCAGCCCAGCGAAACACTGTAATGTGGCGGGATGGGTGGAGGCTTGGCGGTTTGGCTTTGACCAAACCGTCGAAACTCATAATTTGGCGGTATTCACCACTAGCCCGTGTGCGGTGACACTGCCACAGCAGTCCTGGCGGTCTTCGGACCACCAGGGTCGTCATGAGGGCCTTAGAGTCTGTATGCGAATAGGCATGCAGAGTGAGAGACATATGTGCTGCCCTGAGTGTCCTTCTAAACCTGGTCTGTGAGTGTCTGCATGTTTTAGATTGTACCACACGCAAGAGAGTGAGTGTGAAAGTGAACTGCGTGGTCTGTATTGTTTCATATTTTTTGTTCAGTTTCACAGTTGGCATTAGTGTGATGTATTTAGTTAGAGCTGTTGTGATTGTAGTTTTGCATTTTCTTGTAATAGGTTTGTGTTTCTTTTTTGATAAAAAAAATGTGATGGCGATCTGCATGGACTGGCGCTTGGCTGGCAGAGTGCATGGACTGGTGCTTGGCTAGCAGTGTGTGTGAGCTGGCACGTGGCTGGAGGTGTGTGAGTAGTGACTTGCTGCTGTTCAGTACACGCACTGCTTGCTAAATGCCAGTCCACACACTCCGTCAGCCGGTGTGATTGCTGTGTCAGACATGTGGGCACATGAAAGTGATGGGCCCTTGGAAGGCGCTGTTTGTCGTAATGTGCTAAGCCCGCAGCTGGCGGTGTGAATGGTCTTGTGTGTGTCACGTATGAAAGGTGTGTGAATGTACTGTAAAGTGGTTGGTGCCTTGATGCAGCTTTACATCTCACGAGCTGTGAGTCATTGGTTCAGTTTTTTAACCTTTCAATTATTAAGAGTGCATTTCATTTTTGTGAAATCTCTTGTTAATAAAACTTTGTGTTCTGAACCTTCACTCACCCACGTGCCAACTCCAACCATGATGTGTGTGTACTAATAAAGAGATTGAGAAGAAAGAGCTCGCTCACCTTTCCAAATTACTTTCAACAACCACAAGAAGCGAGCAAGCTACAGAGTCTCTTACTTCTGTGATGTCCCAAACACTCAAATTATGAAAATCATTGTTTTCAACTGTTTTCTAAGGTTACCACAATTAAAAACATGCCATATCGGTATGTAACCATGAGACACTTTTATTGCATTTCTCTTGGTTGGAAATTCAACTCACGAATAAGCCCCACTCTGCTGTAATCAGGCTTTGAAGCATACCTTTGGCACACTAGGTTTCTCGGGTGGGACTCCAATGATGAAGCATGCCACAAACTAGGTAGGGGGATGAGGATTCTTTTCAACAAAATCTAAGGGTGTTTTCTTTTTTACAATTTGAGTGTATAGGACATCACAGATGTGAGAGACTTGGTAGTGTGCTTCGTTCTTGTCTAGGGAAAATCTAATGACTCTAGATATGTTTTAAAACTAGACACCCAGGGGAGTACAGGCTGGCATGCCTCTCATGGATACCAACATGTTTCCTTATCCACAGGGCCCTTGCTTTTCCGTGCCATATTCTTGAAGAAACAGAAATACATTTCCTACCACCCAGCATTCCCCTTGGTCTCGAGATCAAAATTATACCTCACTTGTGTGGGTGCTCAAAACAGAGTCAGTCTAAAAATGTATGGAAAAAAACCTACCCTTTTGAACCGGCTTTGGTGCCCCCTCAGACTCTACACGTTTTTACCCTTCCCTATTGCAGGCACTTGTCTCACCCACACAAGTGAGGTATCACTTTTATCGGGAAGCTGAGGGGAACGCTGAGTGGTAGCAAAATTGTGGCTCCCCTCAGATTTCAAAACTTTACACCACAGAAATGTGACCAAAATGTATTTTTGAGGTTTTCAAGGGATTCTGGGTGCCAGAACCTGGTGACATCCACACATGTCACCCCATCCTGGATTCCCCTGGGTGTCTAGTTTTAAAAAATGTACAGGGTTGCTGGGTTTCCCTAGGTGCCGGCTGAGTTAGGACCCAAAATCCACAGCTAGGCACATTGCAAAAAAAGGGTCAGTTTTAATGGAGAAATATGATGTGTCCATGTTGTGTTTTGGGCCGTTTCCTGTCACGGGCACTAGGCCTACTGACACAAGTGAAGTATCATTTTTATTAGAGCTTTGGGAGAATACCGGGTAGAAAGAAGTTTTGGCTTCCCTCAGATTCCAGAACTTTCCACCACAGAAATGTGAGGAAAATGTGTTTTTGGACAATGTTGAGGTTTGCAAAGGATTCTGTGTGACAGAACCTAGAGAGAGCCAGAAAAGTCACCCTTTCCTGGATTCCACTAGGTATCTAGTTTTAAACAATGTACAGGTTTGATAGGTTTCCCAGACTGCTGGCTGAGCTGGGGTTCAAAATCCACAGCTAGGCACATTGCAAAAAAAAGGGTCCGTTTTCAGTGGAGAAATGTGATGTGTCCACATTGTGTTTTGGCCTATTTCCCTTCAAAGGCACTATGCCTACTCATACAAGTGAGGTATCATTTTTATCGAGAGACTTGGGGGAACACAGAATAGTAGAACAAGTGTTATTACCAATTGTCTTTCTCTGAATTTGTGCCTTTCAAATGTAAGACAGCATGTACGAAAAAAATCATTTTGAGGCATGCCCTCTAATTCACATGCTAGTATGGATACCCACAAATTCAAAGATGTGCAAATAACCACTGCTTCTAAACTCCACATCTTGTGCTCATTTTAGAAATACATAGGTTTCCTTCATACCTATTTTTCACTCTATATATTTTACCAAATGAACTGCGGTATACCCGGTAGACAATGAAAAACCATTGCAAGGTGCAGCTCAGGTATTTACTCTGGGTACCTTAGGTTCTTGGTGAACCTACAAGTCCTATATATATCCCACCAACTAGAAGGGACTTGTGGAGCTAACAATATATTGCTTTTGAAAATCTGCCATAGGTTGAAAAAGTTACAGATGAAAACATAGACACAAATGGCTTTTTTCAACTAAATTTAATTGTTTGCTTCTTTTAATTCTTACTTTCTATAGGAAAACCTTGAAGGATCTGCACAAATTACCCCTTGCTGAATTCAGAATGTTGTCTACTTTTTAGAAACGTACAGTGTTCCAGGATCCATCATTGGTTTCACACCCATTCCACTACTAACTGGAAGGAGGTTGAAAGCAAAAAAAATAGGAAAAATGGACCATGTCCCAGTAAAATGCCAAAACTATGTTGAAAAATTAGGTTTTCTGATTAACGTCTGATTGTTCCTGAAACCTGGGAAGAGGGTGATTTTAGCACCACAAACCCTTTGTTGATGCTTGTTAGACCTGTCAGTTCTTGGCATGATTTCCCCCGCCTTTTTGGCTTCTGACCTCCTGTTATGATCCTGTGCTGAACTTTGTTTTTGCTGGCGTTAGGACTCTGAGCACTTTACCACTGCTGACCAGTGCTAAAGTGCATGTGCTCTCTGTCTAAATTGGGTTGGTGATTAGTTTTCTCCATGATTGGCATGTTTGATTTACTGTGAAGTTCCTAGTATGGTGCACTGGAGGTGCCCAGGGCCTGTACGTTATATGCTACTAGTGGGCCTGCTACATGAGTATCCCTGTAAACGTCTTAGACCTGCCACTGCAGTGTCTGTATGTGCAGTTTTTAAACTGCCAGTTCAGCCTGGCAAGTGCACCCACTTGCCAGGCCCAAACCTTCCCCTTTACTACATGTATGTCTCCCCTAAGATAGGCCCAAGGCCGCCCTATGGGCAGGGTGCAGTGTATTTAGAAGGTAGGACATGTACTAGTGTGTTTTACGTGTCCTGATAGTGAAATACTGTTAAATTCATTTTTCATTATTGCGAGGCCAGTCTCTCCTGTAGGATAGCATGGGGATAGTCTTAAAAGATCCATGAGTCTAATTTCCCATTGGGAGCAGATAGAGATATGGAGTCTGTGGTTTCTGAACTCACAATTTAAAAATACATCTTTTGATGAAGTTGATTTTCTTGCTTAACCATTCTGTGCCTCTGCCTGGCTGCTGAATACACGTCTGGGCCAGACTGAGAGTTGGGCTTTTTGTGAATTCACTCTAGACAGTCACACAAAGGGAGCTTAGGTGTGTCCTGCATATCCTGATGGGTCTTCCAGGGCTAGAGTGGAGGGAAGAGCTGACACTTGCACCTGAATAGGGCTGTGTCTGTCCTAACACAAAGCAGTCTCCAACCACCTGGAGTGTGTCTGGGGCCAGCACAGGGAGAGGCAGGGCCTTGTGCACTACAAAGACTTTCCTCTGAAGTTTGCCTACTTCAAAAGCAGACATGAGTAGTATTGGACTGCTGACCCCACAGCTTCAGAACACTTCTCGACCGAGGACTTTATGCCAGGGAGAAGGGCTGGATGCTTGAGGAGGACCTGCACTCTGCCTGTTGTTTTGCTGTGCTAGCCTGCTGCTGCTACTTCTACCCTGGAAGTAAAATGACTGTACTTTTCTTTCTCCCTCCTGCTTTCCAAGGTACTCCAAGGGCTTGAACTGAGCTTGCCTCCTCTTTAGAAGTCATAGGGACATCAACGACTTCTCCTGCCAGCCCCTGGGTTTTCATGTTGAGGACCCTAACTCACTAGGTGGTGCCCACTCCAGTTTCTGGGCCCTTGGGAGTGAACGCAGGCCTTAAAACAAGAAGAACCAGGCACATTCACTCCGGACGACTCCAGGACCTGCATCGCAGCCCGACTCTGCACCGCTGCCTACATCCAAAGCTGTGGTCCCCTCTAGAGTGCAATGACTGCGACCAATGCCACAGGTCAAGCGCAGCTAGCCCTAAGGCGCTGCAATGCCCCTGAAGTCCTGTAACTTTGTGAGTGCTGAGTGCCGTGTCACTGTCATCCGTGACATCTGCCTCTGCTGCGGCGCCTGTGACCCCATGGTGTGACCGCAACCACGAGAGGTCGCCCCATTGCGTTTTGACCCGCCGGATTCATCGACCCCGCCGGATTGAAAGGAACCAACACCTCGCCACCAACACGGCATCACCTTCGCTGCAACCATAAGGAACCGACACCTCACCTCTGCGCTAGCAGTAATGAACCAATGTGGCAGTGGCTCCAGCAACATCTACATGCAATTTCTTTGTTTCCTCGTTTCTATGGTACTGTACCTGGGATCTGTGCAACTCAGTGACTGTGTAGGCAGTCCCTCGTCAGTGGCGTCGGACTGTTGGGAACGAATCCGTCAACAACGTTGTGCTAAACCCCTTTGGAGCTATTGTGTTCCTAAGCACTTTATGGGATTTAATCTTTCACAATTCATATCTCTGCTTGTATATTTTGGATTTTTTTTTCGTTTTGGTCTTGTTTTATTCAGATAAGAAATGGCTATTTGTTAAACTGGTGTGGTGCCTATTTGTAGTGCTTTCACTGTGTTACTGTGTGTGTGTGTGTGTGTGTGTGTACAAATACTTAGCATATTGCCTCTGAGATAGGCCTGGGTGCTCGTGCCAAGCTACCAAGGGGGTGAGCAGGGGTTAGCTTAGCAGTGTGACACCCTGAACCTGACTAGAGTGATGGTCCCAACTTGGACAGGGTGTAAACTGACTGCCAACTAGAGACCCCATTTCTAACAATGCCATTTGCAGACAAAAAAAAACAATTTCTTCTGCAGCACGTTTTCTCGGTTTTTCTAAAAAAAACTAAATTTAGCTGGAATTCAGCTAATTTATAGGTCTCCTCCAGGGGAATCCACAAACCCTAGGTACCTTTAGAATCCCCAGGAGGTTGGAAAAAAAGGACGCACATTTGGCATGGATAGTTTATGCAGACAAAAAGTTAAGGGAGCCTAAGCACGAACTCCACCAACTAGCCAAAAAAAAGCTTAGCATGGAGAGCTGGGGGTTTGGGCACAGGCCTAGCAGCGAAGGGGCTAAGGACTGAGTGAAACAGAAACAATGTAAAGATACAGTAGTGCTGGACATCCTTACCATAATTACCTTATCATATATAAAATCATTACTACTTATGTTTACTTTGGAGGGAGATACCAATGATAATATCCTTGGTGAATATATTTGACTTTGTAGCCTACTCTAGTGGGCTGTACGACAAATATATCCCATCCGTACATGATGCTATAGGGTTATTTTAGGAGTGGAGATTCTGTGAACCATGAAGACTAAAAGATGTAGGGGCATATTTATACTCTGTTTGCACCGATTTAGCGTCATTTTCTTTACTCTAATTCGGTGCAAAACTAACTCCATATTTATACTTTGGCGCTAGACCCGTCTAGTGCCAAATTTATAGAGTTAAAGTCAGTGTCTGGATGTGGAAACCTACCTTGCCTTAATGAGATGCAAGGTAGGCGTTCCCATGCAAAAAATGACTCTATGGCCTTCACACCATATTTATACTCCTGTGCAAAACTGGTGCGAGGGAGGAAGGGTCAAAAAATGGAGAAAAGCTTGCTTTGCCCCATTTTTTAACGCCTGGGTCAGCTCAGGTGTTAGGGGACCTGTGGGCCTATTTAATAAGAGCACAGGTGCCCTCCCCAGGCCCCAGGGACGCCACCACCCACACCAGAGGGACAGCAGAGGATGGAGGACCCCCATCCCAAGTAAGTACAGGTAAGTACAGGTAAGTATTTTATTTTATTTTTTAAAGTGCCATAGAGGGCCCTGAAATGGGGCCCCATACATGGCTCAGGGTGCAATGGCCATGCCCAGGGGACCCTGGACCCCTGTGCTGGCCATTGGGGGTGGTGGGCATGACACCTGTCTTTTCTAAGACAGGAGTCATGTTGTATGGATGGTTTTGTGGCAGAAAATGACTCTAGTCAGGTTAGAGTCTTTTTCTTTTTACTCTAACCTGTCTAACGTCATTTTTTGGTGCAAAACCCCTTTCTTCCATACCGCCAGCCCCAACTGACTAACGTACTTTATTATGACACTAGCCTACCCTTTGCACCGGCTTGCATCATTCCATAAATATGGTGCCCGGTTGGTGCACAGAAATGGTGCAAGCGCTAGTGCAGTTTTGCCCCAAAAAGTATAAATCAGGGCCATACTTTGTACATAGGTCTAAAGGGTCCTTCTGGGAGTAGTGATGTAATGACCCAGGAACTTTAAGAAAAATCATTATTTTATGGTCTTTACGATCCACCCAGGAGAGGAGATGCTGTGATCCAGAAAAGTTAAGAGACATCGCTCAGGGATAGGCCTGTGACTGGATTGGCAGGTTTTACACAATGACTATACATAACTTCCAAATTGCCTTATGACAAGCACTGTATGAGGTTTGTTTTGAAAATAATAAAAAATAATTTATAAAAAAACCTACGCCAGTGGGTTCCACCAGGAGCAAAAATGCAATTATCAACAGAAGATGCATGTTTAAAGGTCCATCTGAAGATTTGGCTGTCTCTTGCTGTCCAAGGGGACCTGAGATGCCTAAAGGGTGGCTGAAGCCTGCAGTTCCCCTCACTAGTAGATCAGAGGCAACATGTTGAAAATTCAACCTCAATGACAACAAATGACCAAGAACATTCGCTGAGACCCTGAAATCCCTCACCGCAGGCGGCAGCAAGCTGCCAAAGAGATTGACTACTACATGTGCAGGAGATACTAGTGACTCTGCCTGACAAGTGCACCCTCCATAAACTGACTTTTATTGTGTTCACACATTTTGTTGCTCCCAATTACCACCAGTGTCCTACTCTTCGTGTCTCATTTTGCTATCTCGATAGTATGATCCTGAGATCTTGTTGCTTGTGTTTCTGTTTGGATAGTACGAGGTTGCTACAATGCACTGGTGTTCACCATTACACCCACAGAGAGGCTGTCGCCTTTTTTGCAGGTACTGACAATACGGTATTTCAATTGTCATTGTGTTTCTTCTGTGGTGTTGTATATGTCTGCGAACCACTAGGAATGCAAAGTTTAAGATTACATATGACTATATTGAGACCGTATCTATTTAGTGCTTATAAACTTTCGCCAGACTGCAAGCCTCAAACTGCATCATTTTTGTACAGTGCTCTCCAGTTCTAAATCTGTTCCTTACTTCACAAATGTTCGATTTCAGGAGCATTATATAAAATCTAACTCCATTGCTATTTTGTGGTTTCTGTCTTCATTTTGAATTACCAATATGATAGGTGGACATAGGGTTTCAAGATGTTTAATAATGTTACATGTGTAACACGCTTTCATGCATGTAATTGTACTCGTTATTTATGTACCAAATGGATTTGAATGCACCATTTATTTAATATCATTTTGCAAGAACTAGATGTAGACCTCAGATAATGTGGATTTTTTGTGCAGGCTAACAAAGTTTGATTACGCTGCATTTTCACATATGTCAGTTGTTAATGTTGCAATAGCTGAGTGCTTGCTTTCCTAAAAGTCTGCTTGCAGGCTGACGTGCATTTTTTATGCTGGCAGAATTCTGCCTGCTTTCAAATGATCTAATAGGAGCCATGTTTGCAGTCTTGGGTTGGAATGCAAGGTTCAAGTCCAGTGGAGCCCACTCCCCCTTCTTTTATAAACTGTTAAAAATTGATTGAGTTCCAAAATGACTGGGGTGGAAGCCCTAGTCAAACAGTAACCACAATACTTGTCCGGGTAAGTCACAAACACAGAGCAGTCAGGCTTAACTTAAGAGGCAATGTGTACAGTATTCATGCAACATTTAAAACAGTAAAACAGTGAAAACACCACACAAAAAGATTCTAAATAAAGTTAGAAAAATAGTTTTTTTTAAATCAATAAAATAAGACCAAAATGACAAAACTTCCATTAGTAGAACCGGAGTTAGGAATTTTTAAAGATTAAATTGTACAATAGCACTTAGAAGCAAAAAGTGCCAGCTGGGGATATCTGGTCACTGGAAAAGGATAAAGTTAAAAGTTCAGGCTAACCACAATGGAGCGCGGGTCGGATAAAGGGACCAGTCTTTGCCCGCTGCAAAGTACTTTGGTTGCATTGTTATCGAAGACGAGATGCGATATGCAGATGAGGCACTGCGTCATCGTCAGTCCACAAAGAAAGGAGATGCCTTGGTTCCGAGCACCGCAACTGCAGTGATGCATTGGGAATAGAGTTAATGTGCTGCACAGTTGCAATGTGATGGAGTCAATCCTCCAAATGGCGGCGATGCGTTCGTGGTGGAGGAGATGCACCGGTTCTGAGTCCTTGTGTCAATGGTGATGCGTGGATTCTGCTGGAGCAACACTTCATACCTGCTTCCAACGGTCCAAGAACGGGTTGGCACCACTTGGCAGGGAAGAGTCACAGATGGCAGAGTCCAGATGCTGTGGCAGGTTAGTTGGAAGTCTTTTATGTCCCTGAAACTTCAATCAGGAGGCAAGCCAGCAAGCCCTTGGAATCACTCTGGTTCTGGGTTCAAGTGATGTTGGACCAGTCCTTCTCACCCAGGTCAGCACAGTGAGAAAGGAGATCTTCCAGCACAGCAGTTCAAGAGAGTGACAGTCCCTTTAGCAGCACACTAGTCCTTCTTCCTGACAGAGTATCCACCGGTCCAGAAGTATAATGATGTAGTAGGCTCAGAAGTCCAGTGCTTGTACCTTGGAGTGCCTTTGAAGTGGGGGGACATCAAAGAGGGGCTTTAAAGTGCACAGAGGTCCTCCCTTCCTGCCCAGGCTCCTGACTCATTACAGAAGATTAAGCAGTCCTTTGTGTGGGGACAGGACATAGTCTATTCATGTGTAAGTGTGAAGCTGTGTCCATCTCCGCCCTCCCATCCTGCCCAGGATAGCCCATCAAAATGTGAATGGCCCAGAAAGTCACACCTAAGCTGCCCTTGAATGTGGCTGTATAGATGGCATGCACAAAGCCCAGCTGTCACCTATCCCAGATGTGTACTAGAGACATAATGGAGGCACAAAGGGCTAAGGCCAGGGAAATGACAACTTTCTAAGAGTGTCATTTTCAAAACTGCAATGATAAATTCAACTTTGCCATTAAAAAGTATTTATCATTACAACTCCATTAGGTACCAGACATAACAGATCTGCCCCTTCTCAATTAGGAATTACAGCTTGTTAGATGGAATAAGGAATCCCCAATGTTATCCTATGAGAGGTGTACGCCTCACAAATATGAGAGTTTTTAACTACCAGGACATGTAAAACTTAGAATTATATGCCCTGCCTTTCATTTACAA
Organism: Pleurodeles waltl; assembly: GCF_031143425.1. Lineage (NCBI taxonomy): Eukaryota > Metazoa > Chordata > Amphibia > Caudata > Salamandridae > Pleurodeles > Pleurodeles waltl. The sequence continues at coordinate 180,255,896 of NC_090437.1, forward strand.
AGCACCCTGCCCTATGGGCTACCTAGGGCCTGCCTTAGGGATGACTCCCATGTAATCAAAGGGGAGTGTAAGGCTTGACAAGGGGTTTTAAGTGCCAAGTCAACATGGTAATGTAACACTGCATTCAGGCTGCAATGGCAGGCCTGGGACATGTTTGAAAGTGCTACGTAAGCGGGTGGTATACTGGGTATGTGGTATACCACTCTACAAGGGACTCACAAGTAAATTAAGTATGCCAATTGGGCATATGCCAGTCAAACCATGTTTTAGGGGAGTGAGCACAAGCACTTTGGCACTGATTAGCAGTGGTAAAGAGCTCAGAGTCCTAAGGCTAATGACTAGAAAATTAGCAAAATTGGAGGCAGGCAGCCAAAACATTTTGGGATAGACCCCCTTAAGGCTATCAGGTCCAACAGACTCTAATAAACAAAAAGGGTATTCAAGAGCTCAGCAATTGAGGTGTTGCAAGCCGATGAAGGGTTGTTGGGAAGATGCTTTCAAATGGGAATCTGGATTTACTAGCATTGGGGGCTTTACACGACTCAGCAAATATCATACAACTCTACGTGCTAATAAATAAAGATGTACTGCTAAATATAGAGTACTTAGGGTCTGAGGAGCTTCTGGAGCTCCGCCATATTTATCCTTCCTTCTGAGCTGGCAAGGTGTTGGGCATCCCAACCAATGGGGTTCAAATTGCCATCCTCTGTTATGACCACTTCCTCTGAAGTGTGGCATATTTCCATCCCAGGATACACAGATCTTCAAAAATCAAAATTGAGAAATTCTCACCTTAGAGTGCAGGTCTTACTAACCCAACCCACTGGTGTGGCTAACTACACGCCACTTCCAGTCACTCTCCTAATCTAACTGCGAGGCTACCATCTGGCTGGGGATCAAGGAGATGGGGACTGGCCTGGGAATCTGTGACATCTATGCTTCTACTTTTAAAGTCCAGTTTATCTCCAGAGCCCCCTTCCTGTCTGACTCAAGGAGCAGGCTTGGCTCAAGCTGTAAAAGGCTGAACAATCAGAAGAGGCTGCCACAGGGTTGTGTTAGGTAACTTTAGGATAGTAAGTTTTAAAACTACTTTCCTGTAATAGTTATAATACATCCGACTGTAGCAAGTTGTTGGATTTCTTGTAACTATTATTTTGATACTTTGAATCATGTTGCTAGCTAACTTCAATCGAAAGTTAGACTTTTAAAAACGTAATAAAGCCTTTCCATGTTAGCCTATAAGGCTAGCAGCACTACAATGGAGAAAAACAATTTTGGCTGTTTTTCCCTACTACTGCATATAAAACATATTTTATATGGTCCCTGCTTTTTATAACAAGGCACCCTACGCTTGTGGCACCTGGGCAGACCTTAGGGGTGAAATATAAATAATAAAAAGGAAGTTTGGGACTTTGGAAGTACTTTTAAGTCCAAAATTTTATTTGGGCATAGTTGTATTTTAAAACAAGCTTGCAAGGCAGGTCTAGCTTTAAAATGACACTAGACATCACAGCAGTGCACACTTACATGCATTAAGTCCACCCGGGTCCCTAAACCTCCCTGCCCTATTATGTTCCAGGGACTCACAATAGGGTGTTTTGGCCAATTACAATTATTCCAAACACCATATACTTGTAACGACAGAGCCCTGGGTCTGGTTAGCAGAGACCAGGGCACTTTCAGAGTCAGTAACCACAAGTATCAGTCACTTTACTTCACCAACACTTTATTTCACCAAGCCTCCTTTTTTCATTTTTACATATTGAGAATTCCTTCAGGACATGAGTTCAGGAAGTGCATAGAACAAACATCTCACTTGTTTGATTTTAAAGTTTATAATGTTGCTCCATGTATAATAAGAATGTAACCCACACATAGGCTGCATGTGACAACTGACTTGCCCCAGTTCATGAACAGCATTATCATCAGTTCAGTGGTTAAGAATGTTTCTTGGTTCCTGTTTTAAAACTTTCACTTTTCATAACTACTTCTCAATGCAGAGATACAATCTGATATACCAAGGTGAAGCACTTCCATGTGTTAACCCCCTGGGTGCCTCGGGCAAGCTGGTCTCATCCTGGCACACGGTTCCCGTGTGCCAAGGACGAGACCAGCTTTTCCTAAAAATACTCACAGCGTACCGACGTCATCAAATGCTGCTGAGGACGCGCTGGGAGCCATTTGCTTCCAGCACATTGAGAAGAGAGGACACAACAAAGGTGAGTCCTTCTCTTTTGGTTTGTTTTTGGGGGGGTGATGCTTTTATTGTGTTCAAGGATTGTTCACCTGAGTCTAGGAGGAAATTTGTTACATTTCAGGAGTCAGTGATAGAGAATCTTATAGTGGCAAGAGTTCCTAGAGTAGCAGTGGTGGAAGATGTGGCTAGATTGAAAGATCGCCAAATTCCAGATCACATTCCTCCCACTCCCAAAAAAGACTTGCCCACTAAGAAATGTAGAGTATGTGCCCGAAGAGTTATCCGGAGGGAGAACCAGATGTACTGCCCCGATTGCCCTTCAAAGCCTGGGCTGTGTGTGGCTGGCTGTTTCAGGAGTTACCACACCAAAAAACAGTTTTGGGAAATACTGTGAGCGTAAACTGCCTGTTTTATATTTTCAGATGTTCAGTTTCACATTTCTGTCATGTTTTCAGTTAGAGTTTTTGTGTTTGTAGTTTTGTACTTATTTTATAATTAGTTAGTGGATTCTTTGTTGTTTGTAAACAAAAAAAAGTGATAGTGGTGTGTGTGGAGTGGCCCTTGGCTGGCGGTGTGTGTGGAGTGGCGCTTGGCTGGCGGTGTGCCTTGGGTGGTGCTTGGCTGGTGGTGTGCGTGGGGTGGCGCTTGGCTGGTGGTGTGTGTGGGTTGGTTGCTGTATCAAGCATGTGGGCGTATGTAAGTGATGGGCCCTTGAGTGGCGCTGTCTGTCGATGTGAGTGTTGTAATTTGCTGGGCCCGTTGCTGGAGGAGTGAATGGTCTTGTGCATGTCATGTATGAAAGGTGTGTGAATGGACTGTAAAGCGGTTGGTGCCTTGACACGAGCTGTGAGTCATTGGTTGAGTTTTTTGGCCTTTCAGTTATTAACAGTGCATTTCATTTTTGTGAAATGTCTGGTTAATAAAATTTGATCTACTAAACCATCACTCACCCTTGTGCCAAATCCAACCAGTGTGTGTGGTAAAAATGACAAAACCTTCTCCGCTGCAATCAGGCGTCACAGCACACCTGTGACACACTGGGTGTCTCAGGTGGGACCCCGATGAGGAAGCATGCCACCAACTTGGTTGGTGGGTGAGGGGTATTTTTAACATAACCTAAGATTGTTTCATTTTACAATTTTAGTGTTTGGAACATCACAGAAGTATGTGGACACACCAAAATGATATATTACAAAACGAACTACCTGTGTTTGAGGGGGAGGGGGCACCTATGTTTTTGGTCCCAGGTGCAGCCTTAATATAGGGAAATGTACCAAACCCAGACATTTTTTTAAACTAGACACCCCAAGGAGCCCAGGGAGGTGTGGCTTGCGTGGATCCCCCAACATTTTCCTACCCAGATTCCTCTGCAAACCTCACAATTTGCTTAAAAAAGCATATCCTCCTCAATTTTCTTTGTAGGATTACCACTCCGGCACTATTTTCCTACTCCCCAGCGTTCCCCTCAATCTCCCCAGTAAAATGATAGCTCTCTTGTGTGGGTCCCCAAAGCAGAGTCAACCTAAAGATGTATAAAAGAAAAATATGTGCTTATCAACTCACTGTGCTGTCCCCTCAATCTCTATAGGTTTTTGGCCTTTTTCTGTTGCAGGCACCTGGGCCCCCACACAAGTGAGTTATCATTTTTATCAGGAGGCTTGGGGGAGCGCTGGATGGAAGGAAATTTGTGGCTCCTCTCAGGTTCCAGAACTTTCTCTCACCGAAATGTGAGGAAAAAGTGTTTTTTAGCCAAATGTTGAGGTTTGGAAAGGATTCTGGGTAACAGTTGTGTCCACGTTGTGTTTTGGTGCATTTCCTGTTACGGGCACTAGGCCTACCCACACAAGTGAGGTACCATTTTCACCGGGAGACTTGGGGGACTGCTTTGTGGAAGGAAATTTGTGGCTCCTCTCTGATTCCAGAACCTTCTATCACCGAAATGTAAGAAAACGTGTTTGTTAGCCAAATGTTGAGGTTTGCAAAAGATTCTGGGTAACAGAACCTGGTGAGAGCCCCACAAGTCACCCCATCCTGGATTCCCCTAGCTGTCTAGTTTTAAAAAATGCACAGGTTTGGTAGGTTTCCCTAGGTGGCAGCTTAGCTAGAGGCCAATATCCACAGCTAGGCACTTTGCAAAAAACAGCTCTACTTTCTTTGGAAAAATGTGACGTGTCCACGTTGTGTTTTGGGGCATTTCCTGTCGGGGCACTAGGCCTACCCACACAAGTGAGGTACCATTTTTATCGGGAGACTTGTCGAAACCCTGGGTGGAAAGAAATTTGTGGTGCCTCTCAGATTCCAGAACTTTCTGTCACCAAAATGTGAGGAAAAAGTGTTTTTGTTAGCCAAATTATGAGGTTTGCAAAGGATTCTGGGTAGCAGGAACTGGTGAGAGCCCAACAACTCACCCTATCTTGGATTGCCCTAGCTGTCTAATTTTCAAAAATGCACAGGTTTGGTAGGTTCCCTTAGGTGCCGGCTGAGCTAGAGGCCAAAATCCACAGCTAGGCACTTTGCAACAAACAGCTCTGTTTTCTTTGGGAATATGTGATGTGTCCAGGTTGTGTTTTGGGGCATTTCCTGTCGTGGGCACTAGGCCTACCCACACAAGTGAGGTACCATTTTTATCGGGAAACTTGGGGGAACGCTGGGTGGAAGGAAATATGTGGCTCCTCTCAGATTCCAGAACTTTCTATCACCGAAATGTGAGGAAAAGGTGTTTTTAGCCAAATTTTGAGGTTTGCAAGGATTCTGGGTAACAGAACCTTGCGAGAGCCCAACAAGTCACCCCATCTTGGATTCCCCTAGGTGTCTAGTTTTCAAAAATCCACAGGTTTGGTAGGTTTCCTTAGGTGTCAGCTGAGCTAGAGGCCAAAATACACAGCTAGGCACTTTGCAAAAAACAGCTTTGCTTTCTGTGGAACAAATGTGATCTGTCCACGTTGTGTTTTGGGGCATTTCCTGTCACGGGCACGAGGCCTACCCACACAAGTGAGGTACCATTATTATCGGGAGACTTGGGGAAATCCTCGTTGGAAGGAAACTTGTGGCTCCTTTCAGATTCCAGAACTTTCTGTCACCAAAATGTGGGAATTTTTTTTATTTTTTTTTTGCCAAATTTTGAGATTTGCAAAGGATTCTGGGTAACAGACCCTGGTGAGTGCCCAACAAATCACCCCATCTTTGATTCCCCTAGGTGTTTAGTTTTAAAAAATGCACAGGTTTGGTAGGTTTCCTTAGGTGCCTGCTGAGCTAGAGGCCAAAATCCACAGATAGCTCTGTTTTCTTTGGGAAAATGTGATGTGTCCACTTTGTGTTTTGGGGCATTTCCTGTCATGGGCACTAGGCCTACCCACACAAGCGAGGTGCCATTTTTATTGGGAGACTTGGGGGAATGCTGGGTGGAAGGAAATTTGCAGCTCCTTTCACATTCTAGAACCTTCTGTCACAGAAATGTGAGGAAAAAGTGTTTTTTTATCCACATTTTGAGGTTTGCAAAGGATTCTGGGTAACAGACCCTGGTGAGAGCCCCACAAGTCATCAATCTTGTATTCCCCTAGGTGTCTAGTTTTCAAAACTTCACAGGTTTGGTAGATTTCCCTATGTGTCGGCTGAGCTAGTGGCCAGAACCACAGCTAGGCACTTTGCAAAAAACAGCTCTGTTTTCTGTGGGAAAATGTGATGTGTCCACGTTGTGTTTTGGGGCATTTCCTGTCATGGGCACTAGGCCTACCCACACAAGTGTGGTACCACTTTTATCTGAAGACTTGGGGAACGCTGGGTGTAAGGAAATTTGTGGCTCCTCTCAGATTAAAGAACTTTGTCACCGAAATATGAGGAAACGTGTTTGTTAGCCAAATGTTGAGGTTTGCAAAGGATTCTGGGTAACAGAACCTGGTGAGAGCCCCACAAGTCACCCCATCTTGGATTTCCCTAGCTGTCTAGTTTTCAAAAATGCACAGGTTTGGTAGGTTTCCCTAGGTGGCAGCTTAGCTAGTGGCCAATATCCACAGCTAGGCACTTTGCAAAAAACAGCTCTACTTTCTTTGGAAAAATGTGATGTGTCCACGTTGTGTTTTGGGGCATTTCCTGTCGGGGCACTAGGCCTACCCACACAAGTGAGGTACCATTTTTATCGGGAGACTTGTCGAAACCCTGGGTGGAAAGAAATTTGTGGCGCCTCTCAGATTCCAGAACTTTCTGTCACCAAAATGTGAGGAAAAAGTGTTTTTGTTAGCCAAATTATGAGGTTTGCAAAGGATTCTGGGTAGCAGGAACTGGTGAGAGCCCAACAACTCACCCTATCTTGGATTGCCCTAGCTGTCTAATTTTCAAAAATGCACAGGTTTGGTAGGTTCCCTTAGGTGCCGGCTGAGCTAGAGGCCAAAATCCACAGCTAGGCACTTTGCAACAAACAGCTCTGTTTTCTTTGGGAAAATGTGATGCGTCCAGGTTGTGTTTTGGGGCATTTCCTGTCGTGGGCACTAGGCCTACCCACACAAGTGAGGTACTATTTTTATCGGGAAACTTGGGGGAACGCTGGGTGGAAGAAAATATGTGGCTCTTCTCAGATTCCAGAACTTTCTGTCACCGAAATGTGAGGAAAAGGGGTTTTTAGCCAAATTTTGAGGTTTGCAAGGATTCTGGGTAACAGAACCTTGCGAGAGCCCAACAAGTCACCCCATCTTGGATTCCCCTAGGTGTCTAGTTATCAAAAATCCACAGGTTGGTAGGTTTCCTTAGGTGTCGGCTGAGCTAGAGGCCAAAATACACAGCTAGGCACTTTGCGAAAAACAGCCTTGCTTTCTTTGGAAAAAATTGGATCTGTCCACGTTGTGTTTTGGGACATTTCCTGTCACGGGCACTAGGCCTACCCACACAAGTGAGGTACCATTATTATCGGGAGACTTGGGGAAATCCTCGTTGGAAGGAAACTTGTGGCTCCTTTCAGATTCCAGAACTCTCTGTCACCAAAATGTGAGGAAAAAGTTTTTTTTTTAGCCAAATTTTGAGATTTGCAAAGGATTCTGGGTAACAGAACCTGGTGAGTGCCCAACAAATCACCCCAACTTGGATTCCCCTAGGTGTCTAGTTTTAAAAAATGCACAGGTTTGGTAGGTTTCCCTGGGTGCCGGCTGAGCTAGAGGCCAAAATCCACAGCTTGGCACTTTGCAAAAAACAGCTCTACTTTGTTTGGAAAAATGTGATGTGTCCACGTTGTGTTCTGGGGCATTTCCTGATGTGGGCACCAGGCCTACCCACACAAGTAAGGTACCATTTCTATCGGGAGACTTGGGAAACCCTAGGTGGATGGAAATTTTTGGCACCTCTCAAATTCCAGAATTTCAGTCACCAAAATGTGAGGGAAAAAGTGTTTTTTTATCCACATTTTGAGGTTTGCAAAGGATTCTGGGTAACAGACCCTGGTGAGAGCCCCATAAGTCACCCCATCTTGTATTCCCCTAGGTGTCTAGTTTTCAAAACTGCACGGTTTTGGTAGGTTTGCCTAGGTGCCGGCTGAGCTAGAGGCCAAAATCCACAGCTAGGCACTTTGCAAAAAGCAGCTCTGTTTTCTGTGGAAAAATGTGATGTGTCCATGATGTTTTTTGGGGCATTTCCTGTCACGGGCACTAGGCCTACCCACACAAGTGTGGTGCCATTTTTATCGGGAGACTTGGGGAACGCTGGGTGGAAGGAAATTTGTGGCTCCTCTCAGAGCTCAGAACTTTCTGTCACCGAAATGTGAGGAAAAGGTGTTTTTTAGCCAAACGTTGAGGTTTGCAAAGGATTATGGGTAACAGAACCTGGTGAGAGTCCCACAACTCACCCCATATTAGATTCCCCTATGTGTTTAGTTTTAAAAAATGCAAAGGTTTGATAGGTTTCCCTAGGTGCTGGCTGAGCTAGATGCCAAAATCCACAGCTAGGCACTTTGCAAAAAACAGCTCTGCTTTCTTTAGAAAAATGTGAAGTGTCCACGTTTTGTTTTGGGGCATTTCCTGTCAGGGGCACTAGGCCTACCCGCACTAATGAGGTACCATTTGAATGTGAGTAAAAAGTGTTTTTTTGCCACATTTTGAGGTTTGCAAAGGATTCTGGGTAACAGAACCTGGTGAGAGCCCAACAACTCACTCTTTCTTGGATTCCCTAGGTGTCTAGTTTGCAAAAATGCAAAGGTTTGGTAAGTTTCCTTAGGTGCCAGCTGAGCTAGAGGCCAAAATCCACAGCTAGGCACTTCGCAAAAAACAGCTCTGTTTTCTTTGGGAAAATGTGATGTGTCCAGGTTGTGTTTTGGGGCATTTCCTCTCGCGGGCACTAGGCCTACCCACACAAGTGAGGTACCATTTTTATCAGGACACTTGGGGGAATGCTTGGTGGAAGGAATTTGTGGCTCCTTTCAGATTCCAGAACTTTCTGTCACCGAAATATGAGGAAAAAGTGTTTTTTTAGCCAAATTTTGAGGTTTGCAAAGGATTCTGGGTAACAGAACCTGATGAGAGCCCCACAAGTCACCCCATCTTGGCTTCCCCTAGGTGTCTAGTTTTCAAAACTGCACAGGTTTGGTAGGTTTGCCTAGGTGCCGGCTGAGCTAGAGGCCAAAATCCACAGCTAGGCACTTTGCAACAAACAGCTCTGTTTTCTTTGGGAAAATGTGATGCGTCCAGGTTGTGTTTTGGGGCATTTCCTGTCGTGGGCACTAGGCCTACCCACACAAGTGAGGTACTATTTTTATCGGGAAACTTGGGGGAACGCTGGGTGGAAGAAAATATGTGGCTCTTCTCAGATTCCAGAACTTTCTGTCACCGAAATGTGAGGAAAAGGTGTTTTTAGCCAAATTTTGAGGTTTGCAAGGATTCTGGGTAACAGAACCTTGCGAGAGCCCAACAAGTCACCCCATCTTGGATTCCCCTAGGTGTCTAGTTTTCAAAAATCCACAGGTTGGTAGGTTTCCTTAGGTGTCGGCTGAGCTAGAGGCCAAAATACACAGCTAGGCACTTTGCGAAAAACAGCCTTGCTTTCTTTGGAAAAAATTGGATCTGTCCACGTTGTGTTTTGGGACATTTCCTGTCACGGGCACTAGGCCTACCCACACAAGTGAGGTACCATTATTATCGGGAGACTTGGGGAAATCCTCGTTGGAAGGAAACTTGTGGCTCCTTTCAGATTCCAGAACTCTCTGTCAACAAAATGTGAGGAAAAAGTTTTTTTTTTAGCCAAATTTTGAGATTTGCAAAGGATTCTGGGTAACAGAACCTGGTGAGTGCCCAACAAATCACCCCAACTTGGATTCCCCTAGGTGTCTAGTTTTAAAAAATGCACAGGTTTGGTAGGTTTCCCTGGGTGCCGGCTGAGCTAGAGGCCAAAATCCACAGCTTGGCACTTTGCAAAAAACAGCTCTACTTTGTTTGGAAAAATGTGATGTGTCCACGTTGTGTTCTGGGGCATTTCCTGATGTGGGCACCAGGCCTACCCACACAAGTAAGGTACCATTTCTATCGGGAGACTTGGGAAACCCTAGGTGGACGGAAATTTTTGGCACCTCTCAAATTCCAGAATTTCAGTCACCAAAATGTGAGGGAAAAAGTGTTTTTTTATCCACATTTTGAGGTTTGCAAAGGATTCTGGGTAACAGACCCTGGTGAGAGCCCCATAAGTCACCCCATCTTGTATTCCCCTAGGTGTCTAGTTTTCAAAACTGCACAGGTTTGGTAGGTTTGCCTAGGTGCCGGCTGAGCTAGAGGCCAAAATCCACAGCTAGGTACTTTGCAAAAAGCAGCTCTGTTTTCTGTGGAAAAATGTGATGTGTCCATGATGTTTTTTGGGGCATTTCCTGTCACGGGCACTAGGCCTACCCACACAAGTGTGGTGCCATTTTTATCGGGAGACTTGGGGAACGCTGGGTGGAAGGAAATTTGTGGCTCCTCTCAGAGCTCAGAACTTTCTGTCACCGAAATGTGAGGAAAAGGTGTTTTTTAGCCAAACGTTGAGGTTTGCAAAGGATTATGGGTAACAGAACCTGGTGAGAGTCCCACAACTCACCCCATATTAGATTCCCCTATGTGTTTAGTTTTAAAAAATGCAAAGGTTTGATAGGTTTCCCTAGGTGCTGGCTGAGCTAGATGCCAAAATCCACAGCTAGGCACTTTGCAAAAAACAGCTCTGCTTTCTTTAGAAAAATGTGAAGTGTCCACGTTTTGTTTTGGGGCATTTCCTGTCAGGGGCACTAGGCCTACCCGCACTAATGAGGTACCATTTGAATGTGAGTAAAAAGTGTTTTTTTGCCACATTTTGAGGTTTGCAAAGGATTCTGGGTAACAGAACCTGGTGAGAGCCCAACAACTCACTCTTTCTTGGATTCCCTAGGTGTCTAGTTTGCAAAAATGCAAAGGTTTGGTAAGTTTCCTTAGGTGCCAGCTGAGCTAGAGGCCAAAATCCACAGCTAGGCACTTCGCAAAAAACAGCTCTGTTTTCTTTGGGAAAATGTGATGTGTCCAGGTTGTGTTTTGGGGCATTTCCTCTCGCGGGCACTAGGCCTACCCACACAAGTGAGGTACCATTTTTATCAGGACACTTGGGGGAATGCTTGGTGGAAGGAATTTGTGGCTCCTTTCAGATTCCAGAACTTTCTGTCACCGAAATATGAGGAAAAAGTGTTTTTTAAGCCAAATTTTGAGGTTTGTAAAGGATTCTGGGTAACAGAACCTGATGAGAGCCCCACAAGTCACCTCATCTTGGATTCCCCTAGGTGTCTAGTTTTCAAAACTGCACAGGTTTGGTAGGTTTCCTTAGGTGCCGGCTGAGCTAGAGGCCAAAATCCACAGCTAGGCACTTTGCAAAAACAGCTCTGTTTTCTTTGGGAAAATGTGATGTGTCCACCTTGTGTTTTGGGGCATTTCCTGTCGCAGGCACTAGACCTACCCACACAGGAGAGGTACCATTTTTATCGGGAGACTTGGGGGAACGCTGGGTGGAACGACATTTGTGGCTCCTCTCAGGTTCCAGACCTTACTGTCACCGAAATGTGAGGAAAAAATGTTTTTTCAGCCAGATTTTGAGGTTTGCAAAGGATTCTGGGTTACAGAACCTGGTGAGAGCCCCACAAGTAATCCTATTTTGGACTACTTTGTCTAATTTTCAAACATGCACATGTTTGGTAGGTTTCCCTAGCTGCCAGCTGAGCTAGAGGTCAAAACCTACAGCTAAGCACTTTGCAAAAAACACATCAGATTTCAATGTAAAAATGTGATATGTCCATGTTGCATTTTCTGTCGCGAACATTAGCCTACCCACGCAAGTATGTACCATTTTTATCGGGAGACTTGGGGAACACAGAATAGCAAAACAAATGTTATTGCCCCTTGTCTTTCTCTACATTTTTTCCTTCTGTATGCAAGACAGTGTGTAAAAAAGACATCTATTTGAGAAATGTCCTGTAATTCACATGCTAGAATGGACACCCCGGAATACAGAGATGTGCAAGTAAACACTGCTTCTCAACACCTTATCTTGTGCCCATTTTAGAAATACAAGGGTTTTCTTGATACCTATTTTTAACTCTTTATATTTCAGCAAATGAATTGCTGTGTACCCGGTATAGAATGAAAACCCATTGAAAGGTGCAGTTCATTTATTGGCTCGGGGTACCTAGGGTTCTTGATGAACCTACAAGCCATATATTTACCTGCAACCAGAAGAATCCAGCAAACGTAACAGTATATTGCCTTAAAAAATCTGTCATCGCAGAAAAAAGTTACAGAGTAAAACGTGGAGAAAAATTGCTTTTTTGTAGCTCAATTTCAATTTTTTTTTCATTTCAGTTGTTATTGTCTGTAGGAAACCCTTGTAGGATCTACACAAATGACCCCTTCCTGAATTTAGAATTTTGTCTACTTTTCAGAAATGTTTAGTGTTCCATGATTTACCATTGGTTTCACACCCATTTCTGTCACTAACTGAAATGAGGCTGAAAGCACAAAAAATTGTAAAAATGGGGTATGTTTCAGTAAAATGCCACAATTGTGTTGAAAAATTGGGTTTTATGATTCACGTCTGCCTGTTCCTGAAAGCTGGGAAGATGGTGACTTTAGCACTGCAAACCCTTTGCTGATGCCATTTCCAGGGGAAAAAACACAAGCCTTCTTCTGCAGCCCTTTTTTTCCTTTTTTTTTTAGAACAAACTTTTCGCTGTATTTTGGCTAATTTCTTGGTCTCCTTCAGGGGAACCCACAAACTCTGGGTTCCTCTATAATCCCTAGGATGTTTGACAAAAAGGACGCAAATTTGGCATGGGTAGCTTATGTGGACAAAAAGTTATGAGAGCCTAAGCATGAACTGCCACAAATAGCCAAAAAAAAGGCCTGGCACCTAAGGGGGAAAAGGCCTGGCAGCGAAGGTGTTAAACAAATACACTTTTGAATTTGGAAGACACTGTATCATATTCCAAGATTTACGTGCCAAACATGTTCATGGCTCTGCTTGGCTTTTGGAGCCATACTAAACCCTTGGATCTTGGAGTAGGTTGTCATTTAATAAGTAGTCTACATATATTATGGAGATACATTTAGGATGGCCCTTGGTTTTGCTGTCTTTCATTACAAATCTATGGAAGAGATTCATTTTAGGTTAACCCTTTTTAAATATACCCTTTATTTTATAATTTGTATGCCCCACAACTTCCCTACACAAGGTAAAACATGACAGTTAAGACTAGTGTTAAGAGCTGAAAGGCAGCCTTGCATAAATCCTACTAGATCTGGGTGAATCAAGAAGTGAAGGACCCTAAAAATTCTGTTAGCAAGATTCTTTGCCTATGGCTTACAATTTGTTGGGCCTGCAAACCCGGATATGCCACAGTAAAAAACTTCTGAGTTGATCATTCGCCTTTGCAGGGACCAATGCTTGTTGGACCTAATCCTTGTTATAGACTAATGCTTGTTTGGGAACACGTGTTGCACAAGCCTCCAGCATCACTATGACTCAGACTGGGTGTTGCTGGATGCAGCAGGTATTCAAACCACACCCGGCCTGAGTGAATTGCTTGCTGTAAAGATCCCCGGCTGCAGAGAAGGAATCTCTGCTCCTCCGGTTTTGATCTTCATGTTCTTTTCTGTTCAGCATCTTGGTGGCTGCTTCTGGAAGAAGAGACCGAGGGAATTAGTACTAAAAAAACTGCAGTAATGCGCTGTGTGAGATTTAAGAACATTTATTGCTAGAAATTGCTCCTTGCTGACTTGAAACTTGATAAGCGAATGCTCCAGGATGCCATGCGCCTAAAAGGGCACATCTTTGGGTTTTAAGGTCATTGGGATGTTCACCGCTTCTCATGCTATAACGCTTATTGTCATTGCTTGCATTATACCATAGAAAGGAGTTTCTATTAAACAATTAATATGAAAATGATACACTGTGAATATGTTTATTATCGCTGAGTTTAATGTGGCATTACTATTGTTGTTGGCAATACAATGTACTGTAAATACGGTTATAATTGCTGAGTTCAAAGTGGCATTTGCATTGTTTCAAATTGTTGCTAGTGATACAGAGCATTCTGTGTTTGGCGCTTAAAGGAAGTTGAAGTTTATCTTTGCCATGCTTAAAATTTTGCTGTGATGTAACACTGATAAGCCAGTTGTTATGGATTAACCCTATGTTTTCATAGTAATACAATGTGAACTATCATCCTTGATAATAACCCTATGTTTTCAGTGTGATTTAACAATGAACTGCATTCCTAGCAATACTATCACAGTACAATGATTAACCAATGACTATCTGGACAATCTAATTCCCTGAGATTTTGTTCTTATTATTGTTGCCTATGTAATGTCTATGAATCGAGTAAGTCAGCAACTTGAAAAAACTCATCAAAGTGAAACATGCAAGATATCCACTGAACGTCAAGGAACATCTAGGTAGGCTTAATTGAGGTTATGAGGGACTAATCTGGGATCACAGTGGGAGTAGGTATAGGTAGTATAGGAGGTTCATGACTCTTATTTAATTACAGGTAATCCACACCTTTTCTGAAAATTCCTAGAGAGGGAGAGCCATCAAAAGCGGGAAAGGGGACCCCAACAGGTACATCTAGCTTGCACATCATAGTTTAACAGAAGAGTATACATGGGTTATGAGATTGTATTTATTTGACTGATGTGTAATTTATCATAGGAAAGACCGGCACTTCAAGAACCATCACTAGGTGTCCGGATCCAGCGCTGCGACTCCAGTGTCTCTCTCCTTCTCTCATCCATCCCCTTTCTCATCATGTGTATTTAAATGGGAGGCACACAACGTTTAGAAGGAATTGGGAACATGCAGCCTTGTCAACATTGTGTCTCTGTGAGGCAAACAGGTTAGTACTTGACACAATCTTGATTAATTAAAGAGATTTGTCTATAATGTGAAACAATAATGGGATATTTGTCTTGTTTGTGGAAAACAATAAGTGCATCATAAAAGGAGAAAGGCATAAAAAGTGATAATAAATATGGGGCTAATTGTACAGAAAATTCTTTATAGCATTTAGCAGGAATCCCATCAGGGCCGGGAGCTTTCCCAGATTTGAGTGAAGTTATGGGTGAAAGTGTTTAATTTAATGAAATAGGAATTTCTAGTGTAGGTTTTGTCACGAGACAAGGAAGGCATGTGACATTTTAATAGGGAATTATCTAACACGTTTGGTTCAAAAACATAGGGTTTATTATTTACATCAGAGTAGTATTTAATGGACTTCTGCTACTATATCTTTACAAGTAGTTAATAGGTGACCAGAACTAGAATGTATAGTATGAATATGTCTCTTATAATTTCTGACGGATTTCTAAGGCAAGTAATCTTCCTGGTCTATAAGGCTGATATTGGAGCTTAGCTTTATTATTTGATCATTGTAAGCCAGCTCTTTTTCTTGGTAATGAACTGAAATCATATCTAACTTTCTCTAAATGTGTTTTACTTTTACATTTAAGATTGGTAAAGTAAATAGAAAGCCTTTCTTATTTAGAAATGTATTTTTCTAGTTCAGAAGTCTGAAAGGTAAAGTGTTTATTTTCATATGGTATAACAGAGTCAGCTGTTGAAAGCATCCCATCTGATAATATGAGATGCATCTGTTTCAAGATTAACCAAAAATATTGACAAATGGAATTTAATAATTTAATTCCATTTGTATCAATATTACTAATATCTATATTCATTCTGAAACATTGTTGAAGGGATGTTTAATCATCTAGTATGGTATTGAGTGAGAGCCTTGCATAATCTGAAAGATCAGTTTGGTGGATTTTCAGTTCAAAAACTAGGTGGCATATAGTTCTAAATGTAAGTAAGTAGTCAATTCTAGAGTATGAAAAAAGAGGGTTGGAGTAAAAACTAAATTCCTTATGAGTAGGGAAATGTAGTCTCCAAATGTCAAGCAATTTTGTACTTTAAAAAAATGATTTAAGGTAGAAAAATCTTTTATGTGTTGCAAATCAAGCAAAGAAAGACAATCTAGTAAAGAATATTGTATGAGATTAAAGTTGCTACTGGCTATTGTTAGAACATTACCTAATTGAAGATTTAAGAATTTCAGTGATTAAGGGCATGATTTAGATCTCGGCGGAGGGGCTACTTTGTCTCAACAGTGACGGATTATCCCATCCGACAAAATCTGAATACCATTGTTTTCTATGGTATTTAGATTTCAGCGGCTGGGATATCCGTCATCATTGCAACGGAGTAACCCCTCCGACGAGATTTAAATCAGACCCTAAGTCTTTCCAGAAGAAGAGATCATCTACCGTGAGGGCAAAGGTATTAACCAAATTTCAAGTTGCATTATTAATCATGAATTTAAGATACAGGTATCTACCATTAGTATTACAGTATTTATTTAAAAGAAATTACCCTGGGAAAATGGATAGCAACACAATTTTTCCTACTAATAGCAGGAGAAAAAACTAACCCACCAAGCCAAACTTTCACCATTGACATTAAAATTGTGTCATTGATATGACTCTCTCATATCAAGCAGATTTCGGCTTGACAGCGCTGGAGGTAGTCACTGAATATTAAGTACCTCAAAGAGGAGAAAAGATAAACACTATAAACAACATACTGTATAAAATAAAGACAACGAGGAAACATTCAATATATAATTAGGCTCAGTGGGGAACCCCCAACAGAAACAGTATCAAAGCTCTGAACCCAGCCAGGTTGAATAGTGTATGTCAAGTAACGGTAATGATATATAAACACTGGTGACGGACTGTGCCAATAAAGCTTTATTCACTACCAGAACAAACGAGTAATTTTCTAAATAAATATATGCCACCAGAGTAACCTCTGAGTGTGGTTCATGTCTTTTCTGGATAAGGAAGAAAAGAATAATTTGTTGATTTAAATCGGCATCCCCAGCCGAGAAACCAGCACCGCCAAACGAAAGGGGACAGGGGAAACTCTTTTGAAAAAAAAAAAATATATATATATATATATATATATATATGACCGTGACCAAGACCGGGAAGGTCGAAACGCGTTGGTGTTAGTTTGTTTGGGGTCCTGTTATGGAATAAAAGTAATCTGCTGTAATCCTGTGAGTGCAGCATTTTTTACTTAATTGTCAAACTGGTTTGAATATATATATATATATATATATATATATATATATATATATATATATATATATATATATATATATATATATATATATATATATATATATATATATATATATATATATATATTTTCACTCAAAATACCAAAGGTTACAGGGAAGTTATACTTAGGTAATAGAATTTAAAAAAACATAGAAATTCACTGAAAAAAACAAGGGTTACAGGGATGTTATAGTTAGGCACACATTTTAAACGTACAAAACCACAGAACAACGAGTTATAGTTACTTGAGAGAACTCTAACTATAACTGGTGAATTTCTGTGGTTTTGTATGTTTAAGATGTGTGCCTAACTATAAAGTCCCTGTAACCTTTGGTATTTTCAGTGAATTTCTATGGTTTTTTAACATATACTAATTTTAATGACTATATGTTAATCCAACCACCACCGCAAAAAGCCTTAAGCTGGGTGCTGCAGCGGTTGGCCACAGGGCCTGGCCTGCTGCCAGGCCCTGAGGCCAACCCCCTGTAAGTACCCAACCTTGCACCATACGTGGCCTTCGCCCATGTGCAGTGGAGGTTGCCCGCAAGACCTGGCCTGCAGCCAGACCCTGGGGCCAACCCCCCTATGTTCTCAACCCCATGCTGCACACAGCCCTTTTTCCGTTCGCAGCAGTAGTTGCCCGGAGCCTCTCTGGGTGTGAGAATAGGTGTAAGAGGGTGTATCTAGGGGTGACAGTGGCTGTGAGAGCGTCTGTCTGGGTGTAACAGTGAGTACATCAGTGTTTTAATGGGTGCATCATTGTGTGCATGGGTCTGTGAGTGGGTGCATGAGAGTTTCAGTGAGTCTGTGAGTGGGTGAGTGAGAGTCTAAGTGGGTCTGTGAGTGGGTGCGTGAGTGTCTCAGTGGGTCTGTGAGTGGGTGCGTGAGGATCTGACTGGGACTGTGAGTGGGAGCACAAGGGTCTGAGTGGGTGTGTGAGTGAGTGTCTCAGTGGGTATGACAGTGGGAGAAAGAGATTGAAATTGAGAGAGAAAGAGAGTGAGAGGGAGAGAAAGAGAAAGAGTGTGAGAGGGAGAGAGAGAGAGAGAGTTTTAGGCTTTGATGTATGAGATACTTAAAATGAGATATTTGTGCACAATTTGAAAAGAAAAATGTATTTGTCGTTAAAAAATAGTAAGAACACCTTTCAGTATGAGCCTTAAACATTTGCAATTAAAAAAAACTTAAAGGAGGTAAACAACTCCGGATATACCTGGACTTGAACCCTCAATGCTCAGTGTGAAAGTCTGTGACCTTCACACTTGAGCTATTTTTTTTTTTTTAATGTGCCTTTTTTTAGCCCTTTATGAGCTATCTGGGACCCCAGGGGAGCCACAAGGCCTCTACCGCGGTCCCTGACTTAAAAAAAAAAAGTATTTTATTATATGTCCATTACGGGCTATCTGGGGCTGCAGACTTCCCCTGCGGTCCTAGCCAGCTCTCGCCTCCTGCGTGAGCCAGCATTTGCTCCAGCACCCAAGGAGCTGCTTCAAGTAGTAGTTCCCTGATTGCTGGAGCAAAGCTTTCACCTGCAGGGAACAGAGATGAAAACTCCGCTTTGTGACTGTGAGACCTGTTTGACAGGTCCCGCTGTCAGAAAATAGAATTTGTTTGATATGATGTGGCTGCAGCTGTCAAAGCTGCAGCCAAGCCACAGCAAACAGCTATGCCTCGGGGGTAGGCCCCCCAGGACATAGAGGGAGCTGGCCCTAGGGGTAGGCGGCCCTCAGGACTATCAGTGGTTCCTCAAGGGGGGCCACCCGGTCTTCCTCCAATGTGATAGCCCCAATGAGGTGGTGGTCCAAGGGTCTTGGGGTTCTGAAATGGACCCCTTCACAATATTTACTATTTGCCCCGGGGAGGTGGTGGTCCCCAGGGCTGTAGAGGTGGCCCACGTGGTCCACCCCCAGTGTTTGTCTTCGAAGCCCCGGGGAACTTTTGGTCACTGGGGGAGCAGGGTGGAGGGCGGTTACCCCCCACCTGAATTATGATATAAATGCCCCCAGGACTTGGACCACCTGAGGGCTTAAAAAAGATGAAGCGCAGGAGCCTGCGCCTTATATTTGTTTAAAATCTATGGCGGATCTGCAGATCCACCATGACTCCCGGAGTAAATTTACAAAAAATGCTTTTTAGCCCTGGGGGTCCCTCTGGGACACCACCATCAGAGCTAAGGGGTCAGGGTGTCCCTACCCTGGTCCCTTTTCTTTTCCTTTTCTTTTTTTCCGTCACTTGGCTGAAGCCAAGTCCCAAGATGGCTGCCCACACTTCCTGGTTGAAGTTTTGTCACCCAATCTGATCTCAGCGCGAGACTGGAAGGGGTCGCAAATCCTTAGCATCCCTATATATACAAATTTGGCTTCCTTTAATTTCTCAAAAACTACTGAATGGATTTTCACCAAATGACAAAAAGGGCTCTTTCTGGACCATGAACTACCTTTCTGCCAAATTTGGTGCAATTCCGTACCAGTGGTTTTGGCACTATTGCTGTTCACTTTTTCCTATGGGAATTAACATTAGAAACACTCTAAATTTCACACGCTCTTTATCTCGGCCCCCACTTTGTGGATCACCAGGAAACTTTCCAGGCAGCAGCTCATGTGACTCTCCATTTTGTTCGGAAAGTTTCGTGAATATTTGTCAAGTGGCGCCAAAGATATAGGCAAGCAAAAACAGCTTTTTCTATAGACACTAGGTCCTAACTATAACTTTCTAGTGGCGACCGCCACCAGGTAAAAAAAAACATATATATAGATAGACATATATAGATATATATTCACTTAAAAAAACAAACGTTATAGGGAGTTCTAGTTAGGCTCACATTTTAAACGTACCAAAACAATAGAAATTCACCTGTTACCGTTATCTCAAGTAACTATAACTCATGCCCTAAGGTAACTATAACTTAAGCCCCCGCCATGCACAGTTTTTTTGTCAAAGATTTGGCTGCAAATACATGAGTGCCGTAATTTGTGGGGTAATTAGTAGTGCATCGCAAGAGCGAGAGTTATAGTTACCTTAGGGCACGTGTTATAGTTACTTGTGATAACTCTAACTGTAAAATGTGAATTTCTATGGTTTGGTATGTGTAAAATGTGAGCCTAAGTATAACATCCCTGTAACCTTTGTTTTTTTAAGTGAATTTCTACGTTTTTTTAAATTCTATTTCCTAACTGTAACATCCCTGTAACCTTTGTTTTTTTAAGTGAATTTGTATGTTTTTTTTTTAACGTAAAGTAATTTTCAATACTATAAGCTAATCAAACCACCACCCAAAGGCCTGCGGCCAACCCCTATATCCACCCAACCCCGCACTTCACATGGCCTTTGGCCGTGCACAGTAGTAGTTGGCCACAGGTCCACCCACCACCCTCCCCCAGTCAACTTTGACTCCTGGGACCACATTCCCCAGGGACCTGCCTAATTATGTTTTTGGGAGGGTGAGAGGGGCTGCGTGGCCCTTCTCCTCAGGGCCAATCTCATCCCTGGGGACCCCATCACCTGGGGCCTGGCTTTATGAAATGTGTTTTTGGGGGGGAGGGGGTGCACTGCCCCCCTCCTCAGGCCGATCTTGGCCCCCAGGGACCCTATCCCCTGGGACCTGGCCTAAATATATATATATATATTTTTTGGGGAAAGCGGGTTATGTGCCCTCCCGCCCACCAGGCCATTCAGGGGCCCCATCCTCCAGGGCCTAGCCGAATGACTTTTTGGGAGGGAAGGGGGTCCATGAGGCCACCCTCCCCAGGGCTGATCTCAGCCCCAGGGAGCCCATCCCCGGCATTCTAAAATGCTTTGTTTGGTGGTAATGGTGCCCCCTCCCAAGGCCGACCTTGGCCGGGACAGCAGGAGGGTGGCGGGGACACAGCCCCATGCATTTAATTTAATGAAAGCCCCGGGTAGGTGTGCTCCCCGGTGCAGCAGGAGGGGTGGCGCGCCCTCCCCTGCATCATATTTGCTTTAGGATCCAGGAGGTGGCGGTCCCCGGAGAAGCAGAGAGCAAAGCAGCCCCACTGCATTAAAATAACAATGCCTCCGGGATCTGGCCCACCCGGAGGCTTATTAAAAAAGAAGCAAGGGAGCCCTCGTTTGTGTGTTTTTTTTAATTTTGGGCAGATCCGCCGCAACGTCTGCAGAACATTTTTAAACAATAATGCTTTTTTGCTCTGGGGGTTCCTCTGGGAGCTAAGGTGTCAGAATGTCCGTACCATGGCCTCTTTTCTTACTTAATTTTTTACATTTTTTGTGGGGCTCTGCTGAAGCTGAGTCCCGACATGGCTGCCAGCACTTCCTGGCTGAACTGTTGGCAGCCAATCAGATCTCAGCACGTGATCGGGAGGAGTCGCAAAGCCTTCTCGCCCCTATAGATAAAAATTTGGATTTTCTTTAATTTCTCTAAAACTACTAAACCTATTTACACCAAATAACAAAAAATGTTTTTTGGACCTAGAGCTACCTTTCTGCCGAATTTGGTGAAATTTTGCACTATAGCTGTTCAAAATCCCTGGGGAAAAATGAATGAGGAAAAAGCGTTTTGGGACCCCCCCTTTTTCTCGGCCCCCGCTTGGCGGATCGCCCCAAAACTTTCCAGACAGATGCTGAATTGAGTGTTTTTTCTTTCAAATTTTGTGAAGATTCATCAAACGGTGCTAAAGTTATTAGCAAAACAAAAACAGTTTTTCTATAGAAGCTAGGGCCCATATTTATGAAAAAGTAGCGCATCAGAGTTGATGCAGCACTTTTTCTGCGCCCCCCCTTACCGGTACCTAATGACACCATGGTTGCACCGTATTTATAATACGGCACATAATGGAGGTCATTAGCACAATAGCGTCAACATTTTTGATGCTACTGTGGTGCTTTGCTACACTAGCGTAAAAAATGTTGACACTGTAGCAAAGTTCATGGAGTCCCGTAGGTTTCTGTGGGTGCATCATTTTAACACCTGCTTTGAGCAGGCATTAAAAATGGTGCCAAAAAGGGCGCAGTGAAATCTGTTAAATTAAACTGCACCATTTTTGTGGGCCTCCTAGAGCTAGAATGACCCCTTGCATACATTAAGCCTGGCGCAGCCATAATGTGGCTCAAGGGGTTACAAAGTGACGCAATACGTGCATTGCGCCACTTTATAAATATGGCACGGGGAAAGGGCACCTTAGCTCCACTTTAGTGTAAAAAAAATACCCTAATGTGGAGCTAAGGTGGCGCAAGGGGCTAGCAAATATGCCCCTAGGTCCTAGCTATAACTACCTAGTGGTGACTACCACTAGGTAATATATATGTATATATATTCAACACTTACCTGTGAAATTTTAATTCTGGCATGCGTGGTAAAGGGATATGCGTGGTAAAATTTTGCGTAGTATAGGCATGCATGGCTGAGGTATATGCATTACAATTGATGCATGGTAAAGGTAATATGTGGTACCGTCTGCGTTGTAAAGGCTGTTTCCCCTCCAACAGTGGTCATTGACAGAGTAATTTTAATAATATCAGTGATGGTCAGAAATAGAATAACATTATGTCAGCATTTCTACTGAGAGCAGATAGGCAGACTTGCAGATAGAACGCAACTCAGTGCTTGACAGTTCCCTGGACAGCACCAAGAAGAATTGATTAGTCTCAAGCACTGGATAATTTGCAGTTATAGAGCCAAATTAAATGATTTGTTCTCACTTAAGCTATAAATAAGTTAGTGAACATAAAAAAATTGTCAAGGATTAATTTTCATACTATACAGGACATAAAAGCGTGCGGTGACAACTGGCCCGTAAAAATGGTGTTTAATGTGTGGACTAGCGCTGGACGTAATTTGTATAATTCTCTGTAGCGTAATTCCTGTAAAATTTCTCGTAAATATGTGGAATTGTATGAGAAGCATACTCCAGCATTTAGCACTATTATTTTAGTGAAAAATGCACCTTTGTGTCCAAAATAGGCCAGAGGATGCATTTTGCGCCAATAAAATAGCACTCAATTCTAAAGGACATGAAAAGAAGTAGACAACAACCACTCTGTCTCTCTCTTAGGCCCATATTTATACTTTTTGACACACAACTGCGCAAACGCAGTTTTGCGTCAAAATGTTTAGCGCCGGCTATTTCTCAGCACCATCTGTGTGTCATATTTATGCTATGATGCACGATGGCGCTAAGAAATATTTAAAGTAAAAAATGTTGACGTTAACCCTTGCGCCCTGTCGTAAGGCAAACTGACATAAATGCTGCAAAACTGACTCTAAGCCATTTTGCGACACGTAAACATGTTGCAAATGGACTTGCCCCATTTTAACACCGTATTTGCATCAACTTTAGACACACAAGCAGGAAAGAGTGCAATTCAAAGGGAAGATGGATGCAGCATGCCAGGAGAGACCCCAGAGTGACCCAATACATCCAGGAACCAGCCAGGAGGATCCACAGGAGTCCCAAGAGAAGGAAAAGAAAAAGTTCAAGTGAGGGTTCAGTGAGGAGGAGCATAAGATCCTTGTCAGAGAGGTGACGGAGCACCAACACCAGCTATTCGTCACCTCCAAATTGCCAATTTGTAAGTAAGAGGCGATATGGCAGCAAATAGTGGACAAAATCAACAGGGTGGCAGAGGTGAAGCGAACTGTCACAGAGTGCAAGAAGCGCTGGCATGATTGTAAATGTCGAACTAAGGAGAAAATGGCCAGGAACAGAAAGGCAGCACTGCAAACTGGAGGTGGAAGTCCTGCACCATAGGAGGACCTAGATGAGATAGAGGAGATGGTTGCTGTGTCATTCCGAAAGAGCTGGTCACAGGACTACAAGGACAGGACAGCACAGACTTCTAACAACCACCGCAAATGCAGGGTACATTGAATGGGGGTAACAGCTGCACATTTTACAAATGCCAGAAGGAGGAGGCACATAGGACACACTTAATGCATACTACAGGAGCGAGATACATTGCCCATGAATCAAGATGCACTATTCAAACATGAGCAACACATGCACACATGCCTTGGTTGTGCCATGTACAACAGCACATACACAACCTGGACAAACGTCAATCACCAGAGCTAAATAACAAGATATACATATCTGGCACATTAGATGGAAGGCACATCCAATTACTGCGCCTGTGGCTGTGTCATCGCAACACTCCTAGCATATGCTCAAACCTACCCTTCCTACACAACTGAGACATCAAAGACGAATAAGAAAGTCAACACCATTCCTGAGGGTAAGTCATGGTGGTGTCTCTTGCAGAAACACTTCGCTACTGCCATGTCCCATTGCCGAAACACATGTTTCCTGCATCTTACAGCACACATTAAAATGGCACATTGGCTAACATTACTTATACATGCGCAGGAAGGAACACCACCCCGCACATATGGTGGTCATATTGCCAATGGCAGTCTGGTGGTTTTAGCTTCCAGAATTGTAATAAGGGTCCATGTGTACACTAATACAACTAGCTGCAATATCTCCATCAAACTAGCTCGAGGCCCTGATAAAAGTTGAAAATAAGTCAACTGGCTATGACCATAAATTTGTGGCATCAGGCTCTGTCATGTATAAAATGCTGTTCACATCAATAAATGATACCCATCAGGCCATCCCTGGGTTCAACCCTGTGCCAGTGGTAAATTAGCTGCCCTGCCACAATGCTTCATCCCTTGCACCGTAGTGCACGTTTGGCTGCTTTGAGGGGGAGACCATAGTTATGTAGAAGGAACACCTTCCAGCACAACCACAAACTGAAATGATAATCTGCAAGGTCCATGTGTGCTGTGGAATACAGCACACATACACAAATATCAACATGAGAAGCAATCAAAGTAAACGTCATCATTGAGCCTTGTCAATGCCATCTCTGGGGTGGTGTAAGATTTTAGTGCTGCCTCAGGTGTATGAAAACACATAAAACTGGGACAGGGGCAAAATGCAATGTGTGTTGGTGTGGCTTGACCACTACAACAGCCATTGCAAGGCCCTCACATGCAAATTGATGCATTGGAAGAGGCCATAATAACAAGATGGTTTCAAGCCATCATAAGGGAATACATCACACCTTGTAAATATGACACAGCCTATTGCGCCACCTGAGCTTCCCTTTACGTGACACTCAGGTGGGGGAAAGGGCTGATAAATTTGAACCATAATGTACAAGAACAATGTTTGGGCTGTACATTGTCACTGAGCCTCCAATAGCAATTCTATGATGTGCCATGTCAACTGCCACAGCATTGAAAGATTAATTTTACACTATCTCATTGCAGAGGATGATGGCTCTCCTGTGGATCTGCCTGTCATGGAGTTCTCCGATGACCTAGATGACCAGCTGACAGCCATCAGCCAACAGCCTCTCCAGGATGTCCTGGGATCCCTCCAGAAACCACATCCTGTTGCAAGGAGGACAATCAATGTTGCTGCCTCCCCAGATGCCCCACCCAACACCCAAAATATACTACCTGCCAGTACAAACACAGTTCAGGACTCCAAGGACACGTGTTTGTACTTCCAGAGGACAGTGAAAGGAGTCCAGTGGAAGCTGGCCAAGCAGGTGTAGGTGGGGATGGAAATCATGGCAGGCAGCCTAGAGGGAGTGCACACATGCCTTGTGACAGCCAATGAACACACAGCTGCCATCCAAGGCACACATCCCCCCCCTGCGTGAAGTCCAGCAGTGTCTGGTGGACATAGCTGCTGCCATGAGGGAGAGGCCACAAGAACTGCCCCCCCAAACTGGCAGCAGCATGATGGATAACAAGCTGGACTCCGTTCTGCGTAAAGTGGCCTCCCTCAGGGGCGACACGGTTGCCTGCCACCGGGATGTTGCAGCCATTTTGAAAAATCAGCAGTTCCTCCTTGCCGCAGTGATGCCCTATGTCATACCACAAATGGCAGCTGCCAGGAATTTGTACTCCACATCTTTAACCACTGAAGTGTGTGTGGCCCCCTCTACCTCTTCACCACCACCACCAATGGGACAGGAGCCACCACACACATCAGAGGATGAAGATGTTGAACAAATAACTTTTATTCTGAAAAGTACCCGGTAGCACCAGTCCATGCCACATGGGCAGTTTTCTCCTTAGTTTCTCAGCTAAAGATCATGCCAGCGTTGTCACAGTAGGTTATGTGCACTCTTCACGCACCCACTGTTGACCTGTCTGCTATGGACTGTCATTGTCTCTCACTTACCAATTGGCATTTTTTGTTCCTCCACACTACTCCAAAGCATGCCTCATGACATGTTCCCTCAACCCTGGACTTGTATTGTGTCACAAATATCTGGATTTCACAAATGGGTTCACTGACCATGATACTGTAAATATCTCACTACCACCCTTTCACTTGTAAATAAACACTTTGTACACATTTAACATGTCTACGTCTATTGTGATCCATCGACTCATCTAAATGATAGTAATGTGTGAACCCGTGTCATTGGTCACAGAATATCAGTATATGAGTGCTGGACTGTAGGGGAACAAAGCTACACACAAGGATCCTAACATGACATATGTGTATGCTGGTCTCCTCACCTACAAGCAATTCTCTGAGTATGTTATAAATGAAGGACACAAATATGATTCCCTCATCGTATATGGCAGGTATGGCTGAAATGCAAGTCTAGGGCAATATCGTCAGCTGGGAGTACCAGAAGAACTCATTGTTGTGGTACAGAGGTAGCTAACCTCATTACTGATGGCCACCGGTCAGTATTGCAGGAAAGAGCTCCAATTGTGGCTGTTGTCAGATGTGTCACAGTTCCCAACATTGCTACTACAGGACACTGACAGCTGAACTACCAGACTTACCGGACCAATACAAAGTATACATAGTCATCATGAATGGTGGGTACAATGGATGGCAGATGCATGGACTAATAGATGTGATCTTGCAGTCAATGTGACATCTCCGTTGTCAATAGGAGTAGCACATGGTAAATGAGGCTTTTGAAGGCAGGACGGATTCCCTAGGCCATTTCTGCAATTTGCCCAGTGCACTCATGGGGAGAATCCTGAGACTATCGGAAGCTGGCGGAAAGGGGGCGTCAGGTGCCCCCTGGAGACCCCTGCACTGGCCATGCACTTGACATGGGCAGTGCTGGGGCCCCCATGAACAGACCTGTAGCACTTTCCAGTGCACAAATTACATGCAGTAAAAACCACAACCGGTGCTGCTGCACCCGCCCCAATGCCTCATTGCAGCCGGATCACTTGCGAACTGGCTGCAATGTTTTGGCCCTCTTCTCAAATGGGCCAGCGTACAGAAAATTATGTTTTCGTCCTCAGCCCAGCAGTGAACTCCTAATTGGGCCAGCAGGGTTTAAACCACAATGGCAGTCTAACAGTCGTGGAAGTTTACCAAGTGGCCTCTACCGGACAACAAACTCGTGATGAGTGTCCAGGTGTCCAAGGGTGTGTATCACATATTAGAATGATGATCACATTTTTTACCGGTGTATGTCCTAGCTTCTTAGTAATTGGATTTTCACCCAGACTTACTACACATGCACAGTACAGACTTTGGGAGGGGGCCGAGCTCTTTTTCTGAAAGGTCACTTAGTACAGTGCATGTATGGCCAGTCATGTCCTCCATACTCCTACAGGGGCCTACTATGGCATCCATGTATGTTACAGTTTAGCAGTGAATCTGCACCATGGTGTACTATTGCTAGTCTACAGTGCCAGCATGATGGTGTTTGGGGGCGCTAAGTGGGGCATGTGAGGTGTCAGTTGACTGTTTGTGGCACCATTTCTCATGATTCTGCCCCATTGTCTATAACGGCAGGTACATTAATCTTCCTATGGCTGAAATACAATGCATTCGACAGATGTATGTGCAGCCTACAGGTATGTCAGGCATGTGTAGATGGGATGTAGTTGTAGTTGGCACCACTTTGGTGGCATTTGATGTGGATTGTGCCTGAGTCTTGCACACCATAAATGAGGTGGGGATGTGCCTAGGTGTGACTTTCTTTGCATGCACATGCCATAGGCCATTAACATGGCGGAGTGAAGTACACTCAGTAGTCAACCAGTGGACACTTGTAGTGGTTTGTGGTCTTCTTCTGTATGCAAAGGGGACATAACTCTACCTGTCCTTCATGTGGTGTGGCTGTTAGTTTGTGGCTGTGTTAGGTTCATGTGGGTGTTTGTGATGACCAATTATTGTGGTGTACTGCGGCATGTTGCATATGTGTTGTTGCCAGTACATCTGTGGTCCCAGGCCCATGGGTCTTTGTTGTGGTGTATATGTTGTTTGCCCTACAGGGTTGGTGTGTTATGTGTATTTAGTTGGTTGACTTACCGACAAGTAGGCCATTGCCATATTGTCCATCCTGGAACCGCTCATTGATGGTGGATTGCCAGAATATGTAAGCATCGTGGAAGCTGCCGGGGTACTTGGCTGAGATGTTGGTGAAGAGCCCACGGTGGTCCACAATGGCCTGCATATTTATCAAATGTGTGTGCTTGTGGTTCCTGTATAGGTGTTCCGTAGCTGCAGGTGGCACCAGTTGTACCTGGGTGCAGTCCATTGCACCCATCATATGTGGAAACCCAGCAATCAGATAGAATCCTCGCTTGGTCTCCTGCTGCAGTTGCTAGGTGTTTGGGAAGCAGATGTGGTGGTGTGAGGAGGAGGATGGCATTTAGGACCTTAGGCAGGAAAACAGAAATTGATGGCTGGGAGACACCAGCCCCTAGTGCCCCTGTTGTTTGAAAGGATCCAGAACCCAGCATATGCAGAACGATGAGGAGCTTTGTGATGGGTGGTATGTTGTAGGGAGTTTGCAGCCTTGCTGTAATGTCTGATGCAATCTGGTTCAGCAGACGTAGAATGTACTCCCGGTTGAGACGGTATGTCCTGATGATGTCTTGCTCCCTGAGGCCATGGAGGGTTGTCCTCTGGGGAAATACCCTCTCCTGCCTTCTGTGTTGCTTTTGTGGGAGCCA
Organism: Pleurodeles waltl; assembly: GCF_031143425.1. NCBI lineage: Eukaryota > Metazoa > Chordata > Amphibia > Caudata > Salamandridae > Pleurodeles > Pleurodeles waltl. The sequence goes on from NC_090437.1 coordinate 180,284,667, forward strand.
TGGTGGTGTTTGGAGTTGCTTTTGTGGAGATGGAGGAAGCAGCTGTTGTTGCGGACGTCTGAGGGGTGTGTCTAGCAGGAGCAGTACAACTTCCCTGTTGTCATGGAGGTAGCAAATGTTCCTTCTGTGAATTTTCATAAAGTAGTGGTGTATGTGTCATTTTAAAGCCTGGTCAGACCCAGTTGTAATAATAAACATGCAGGAATTGAATTGACAGTTTTCAAATCTACATTCCTGACATGCTGATAATTAGAAAATTGGAATGTTGGGAGCTCCATTGAAAACAATGGAGTGCTCCCAGCTCCTAATGGCTGGTAGAAGCACATGGTGAAAACATTCCACTGTTTTTGTTCACAGCTGTTTCAATCCCCTGGGGCTTTGTGAGACATTTGTTTTATTTATTAGAACATTCTGCCCTCTAATGGCAGTATGTTCTAATAGCCTCATAGCCCTCTGTAGCTGAGCTATACCGGTATAAAAGTCTAATTCCCTAGTTAAAGTCCCTTGCCCTCAGCTCGGGCCTTAAACCTGGAGTAGGCCTTTAATGGCCAGTATAGCTCGCTACGACAGATTATAAGACTATAGTAAGGCCTTTAGGACAGAGTGAGACTTTTAGTGAATAATGCAATGATAAGTCCTCCGTTCTGGAAACTGTGAGGCCCATATTTATACCTTTTGACGCAAATCAGCGCCCGGGCAGATTTGCGTCAAAAAGGTTACCGCGGCTAACGCCATTCCAACGCACCAGCAGGGCGCCTTATTTATGGAATGACGTTAGCCGGCGCTGCGGCCTGGTGTGCGTAAAAAAAATTACAGTAACCGGGCAGCGGAGGCTAAGGTAAGACTGGGGGTTGTGCGCCAAAGAATGGTGCAAGTCAGATTAGAGTAAAAAATATTGTCTCTAACCTGACTTGCGCCATTTTTTGGCACACAAGCCCCATGGAAATGACTCCTGTCTTAGCAAAGACAGGAGTCATGCCCCCCTGCCCAATGCCCATGCCCAGTGGATATATGTCCCCTGGGCATGGCCATTGGGCACACTGCCATGTAAGGGGGCCCAAGTTAGGCCCCCCTATGCCACTTAAAAAAAAGAAAAATATACTTACCTGCACTTACCTGAACTCACCATGGATGGGTCCCCCCATCCATGAGTGTCCTCCAGGGGTGGGCTAAGGTGGCAGGGGGTGTCCCAGGGTGCTGGGAAGGGCACCTGTGGACTGCTTCCATGGTCTCCCACCATGGAAATGAGCCCACGGGTCCCTTAACGCCTGCCCTGACCCAGGCGTTAAAAAACGGCGCAAATCCGGCTGGGTGCCATGTTTTACGGCCCGCCTCCTCCTGTGCATCATTTTGAAACCGGAGGATAAATAAGGCGCACATGCCTTAGAGTTATTTTTTGCACGGGAACGCCTACCTTGCACGTCATTAGCGCAAGGTAGGTTTTCACGTACAGAAAATGACTCAAACTCCATAACTTTGGCGCTGGACGGGTCTAGCGCCAAAGTATAAATATGGAGTTAAGTTTGCACCGAATTTGCGTTAAAAAAAAGGATGCAAATCAGGGGCAAACAGAGTATAAATATGGGCCTGAATTTCTTCTGCACAGTGCAAGGAATCCAAGATCCTGCCCTACATTGCAACTGCACAATCTGTTGTGATTGCCACATGTTTTTGACAAGGCAAATTCATGCCATTCGCACATGCTTTGAAAGCTTAGCAAATGCCGTCTCACCTAGGCTTTCCGGGTAGTAATAGAACTGCTAATCAGTCTTCATTCACAATGTTGTCTTGAAAAAAAACTTCATGTGAAAACAGATAATTGGACAGTATCTTTTGTGTCAGTTGATTAACCAAACTGCAAACTCATAGGTATAAATGTATCTAATTCGTTTTCGAGTTGAAAATCAATTTCTACAGGTATGACTTCTGTTCCTGGGGAACACTGTGTTCCCTGAGAATTACACATCTTTAATGGCAGAACCTATTTCAGAGTAAATTTTGAAACCAGGGAACAGTGAAGCAGCAGCTGTAAGCATAGTTTCTTTCTCTACTGCCCCATCTTCAAATGGTTTCTTATTCTTTGCAAGGATGAGGGCTACTTTAAATGATGCCGTTATGGCTGCTTTTGAAAAGGTTCTCTTTCACAAAAAAAATGACTGCTGAATACCCAAAGCAATTTGCGACCAATTCTTGGGACCAGCTGGGAAAGAAATAAACACGGTCACTGATCTACATTTGTTTTCTCTGACCCCCAACTTTAATAAAAAAGCCTTTGTATCTGACCCATGTGTTCGGCTCTCTTCTCTTCTATTAAAGCTTTGCTCCTTTAGTGGGGCTCTCGCCTAGACTTAGGGTTTTTGTTCTGAAAGTGACTTACTTCCTCAGCCAAATGCAGGGTAAGGCCAGCTTAATTAAAATGTAACGACAAGAGCAGAAAATAAGTCGAGGCAAACAGTGCTAGACTAATGCAACTCTTTCTGAACCAAGGACTATTTGAGTTTACGAGCCGCTTGATCACTGAACATGATCTAACAGCTGCAATACTTTACAATGCCAGCCCGATACTACTCACCACTGCCTTCAGTCATTGTTTCTTCCCTACTTATTGTGTTTCTTGGTTCACAAGCTCCGAGAAGCTCTCAGATTGTATCATAGTGGCTGAATGAATGACAATGGGATTCTTTGTATGGTATTGTCAGTGAGAGTAGGGGTTTTAAGTCACTGCAGCATCCAACTCAGAGGGACAAGTCAGTGCATCAGCACAACGTTTTCAGAACCTGATCTTTTTGTGATGATGAAGTCGTAATCCATAAAGAACAAAGTCCATTATTACTGTTAAGAATTGAGGGATATTTATTTGTGATTTGCATGCTTCTTGCCCATCAAATGGGGCACACCCCATATTTGGCCTCCCAGGCCTGAATTTAATTTAAATAAAATCTACTATTTAGTTTAGGCTGTTTAGTTTTAGATGTCCTGCATCATGATAAGTGGGTGGGCATTCACCTCCTGGTCATTGACGCACTTGCGCTTCAGAGTGAGCATATCAGGTTGCCTTTCTGTGACCAGCCCAGCGTGCCCACTAGAAGCCTTTATCACCTGGGGATAGTGAGAGGGGAGGGGATCCAAGCCGCAACCCTTTGGACTCAAAATGAGTGTTGGTTTCACCTGCCAGATCCAATCCTGGCACTGCTCTCAGCAAGGGAGCAGCGTCTGAATTGGCCAGGGCACACAGTTAGGTCTCTGGTCCCCAGTGGTCCTGCACATGAGGCAGCACGGGGGGGAGGTTGAGGTCTATGGAACACTTGGCCAATCACTGCATGGCTTTATTATGAAGCTATGCAGTGATTGGCAATTTTGTTCCGTGTTCTCTTCCCTCCCTCCATTTCGTGTGCAGCGCCTAAAGGCATTGCACAAGAGAGAGTTTTGGAGACGAGTTGTGCTGTGGTTCCAGCTAAGTTTCCTCCTGACCAGCCCTCTGAGATGACGAGATGTCTGCCATGGTGTTAAAAATATGATGTAATTTATTTCAGACATACTTGACTGAGACTGTTTGTGAATCTTTTAAAGATGGAAACGTTTTTTGCATGTTACTAAAGCAAAGGCGTGTGTTGTTCAGAATCGCCTTGGTCACGACGATGTGAAACATAATATTAACCTGTATGTATCTTTCTTAATGGGAAACAGACTGACTAAATGAATTGCAGTCGCATAATAGGTTTCTATCGATGTCAAATTTGTCGATGTCTGAGTCGGACATGATGTGCAGGGTTCAAGGCTCAGGCCCTTGTAAAAGCCAAGGGCAATTTCATAGTCACCCTGGAGAAGACAGGCAAGGTGCCGCAATGGGCCCCGCGTATATTAAAACAATCAGCTGTGAGTCACTGTCACTCACGCAACCTATCTGTGCACTTTTTGAGGTCAACGCTCTGTGCATAAATAAATATCAGTCATTGATATCCTCTAGCCCAGGCATCAGTCAGTCTGGTCAAACTGTGTGTGGCATTTGGCAAGGCAAATAGCAACATACTAGTTTGTGGGACCAGTCAATTGAATATATGTTAATTCAATTGTGTGACATCTCTGCAGCTTTTCCGATGCCTTTTGTTTACAAAAAAATTAATAACACCTTACTTAACTTACTTCGTTACATGAGTTACAAAATGGCAGCCGTGTGCACACTGCCATCTCACGAGCCATGATAATCAGAGCAGAGGTTAACTTAACTTTCAGCTCAGTGCGGGCCTCAGGGACTCGCTTCCTTAAATGGACAGAGTGTTTCTGCCCTGCTTTCTTTCAGAACTACAGCTTACTCCTACAATATTTTCACCGCATACCATTGCCACTCCAGTACCCTAAGTGTTCTTTCTGTGTTTCTGAGTTTGACACTGTTTGTCCGGGCAGAGAGGCAGCCGTGTAAAAAAATTACGAAGTAGTGGGATTCGGATCGGGTGTAAAAATAACTTCAGAGTAGTGGTTTAACAACGAGTGAGTGCTGTGTCTGCCTGTGGCCAGTGTAGTGTGTTTAAATATCTGATAGTAAGGTTCATCTTGGGCCTTCCCTGAATGTAAAACCAATTCACCCCAGGCAAGGCAATGTATGCAATCATAAGAGCGGTGCGTGCAGTGCTGCCTGCGCGCACACAAAAAATAGCTCTGATCTGACTCAGTCAATCCGCAGTACAATTTATAAATACAATACCATTAATATCCAGGCTCAGGCTCTCAAACTCACATCAGTTAGTCTGATCAGACTGTGTGTGTATGTGTCGCATTTTATGGCAAGTAACATTACTAGCTATTGTGGTGTGGGAAGGTATGTTAATTGTGTGACATGGCATCCAATCCTGAACCTCTTCCGACCCCCTTTTTCAAATATAACATCGTTTACTTTAAGGCATCACACCACACACACAAGTTCCAAAATGGCCGCACAGACAGCCGGGACGGGTGACCTGAAAGCTGGGAATGCAGTCCCAGCAGGTTGAGTTTAAACAGCTCGGGATAATATTTAAAAGAACTGAAGAGAAATGTATCCTTCAATGTGCCCCTACCATTCATGATGCCACTAAGCTCAGCCTGTCTGAACTCTCCTCATCCATCTAACGGAGTCATGAACTATAAGCCAGGTATCTTAGGAAGAACTGCGACCCCTTCACTGCCACTGTCGCAACTTGATGGACCCTCTGGTCAATGTGGCGGGATTGCTGAGGCTCCCAGTCCCATATCTCACAGATAGAATAGCCTTTGGCGGAGTGGAGGACCCCTGAAGTTTTGGGGGCGAGGAAGGGCCGGCACCACAACAAGGCCTGCAAGGGTCTGCATTACACTCTCCTGTCCCTGCAGCTCGACTGCTTGACAGTAGTGCTTTGGAAGAGGCCGTGCAGGCACTGCACTCCAAGGTGTCAAGGCCCTCTTCTTGCCCATGCACCACTGGGCTGCACCCAACAGGAAGCCCTAGAGCCCCCGGGCCCCCTACTCGTTCAGCAGCCAGCCCTGCATACTGCCGTCTCATTCACAAGCCAGATTCAGAGAAACAAAACATTGTGGTACACTAGGGCCCATATTTATACTTTCAGCGCCGAATTTGCATCATTTTTTGACGCAAACGTACAAAATACAATTGTATTTTGTAAGTTTGCGCCGCTTTTGTGTCAAAAAGGGGTGCAACTGCGGTGCTAAAAAGTATAAATATGGGCCTAGCTTTGCAGTGGTTATGCTTATATGGCACTTTTGTAGCTATTGTGGCATTTTGCAATGTTGTCACTGATACTGTGCAATATATGAGCTTAACCCTGGTAGATTGTGTGATGTGCCATTAAAGGTAATGTGTGGTGCCTGGGCTTTCCTTCACCAAAGTAGTTTACATGCCTGTGTTTATGTCGTGACAAATGGATTCAGCCTGATAAAGTTACCAAAGCAGGCTCTTCCTCCTCTTCCAAATGCAAACAATAAATACAAACCATTTGTCAGGACACAAATACGCAGGCCTGGTAACGGATGCCAGGAAATAAGGCCTGCGCCTGTAGTCTGCTCTGCTGTATTGTAAACTCGGGGAAAGGAAACCCCGGCCTTGCCTTTGATGCACTTTAACCTGCTTTCCGGACCAGGAAGTTTGCAGATCTATGCAGCTTGGTCCCCAGCACGCAGTGATCAACGGTGGCTCCTCCACTAAGGCGGAGGAGCATCACCCCACTGCATTCGGTAAAAGGACAAATAAAATGATAATAACACTATGTTATTAGCATTTTCTTTTTCCGGAGAGCCAGGTTAGAGTGGGGCAGGGCTGGGCTGGAGGGGGCCGAAGGAGGGCTGGAGGAGGAGGGGTATGTGCACCATAAGTGTATGTGTCTATTTAGCCAGCCGTGTTGGTCCAGCCAAACAGGCATGGGCACTTTGCATTTCTACACCAGGCTGTATTGCAGATCCTGGAGGAGAAAGTGCACAGGCCTTCACTCCTGGTGTAAGCGTTGAACCAGACCACTCACACCAATCATGATGCTGCTGTCACGCTGGTGCCAGCAGCATTGTGATTGGCTGAGAGCCTGGGTGCTGCCGGAAAGAGGACAGAGGAGAGACTAACGTGTCTCTCAAAGGAGTAGGTGAATGTTTTTTAATCACGTGTTTAACCCCCGCCCCACCACCCCATTCAGTGGCAGCCACCACTGGCAGTGATAGAAAATATTATTTGTATAACTTGCAAGTTATACAGGTAATGTATGAGATGCTGAAGTGGCTGCTTATCCGCAAATCCATTCTAGCCCTGTGCAAAAACAGAATGGTACTTGCTGTAACATAGGGGTGAACTGCAGAGTTTGCATTGTGTGTAATGTATTAGCATTTCTGCAACATGTAAATGTGTGTGCTTCAGAAATTGCAGTAACGTGATGCAATCACTGCCTATGCTACAACAATTACTCTTCTATTTTTAGAAGGTGTACGGAAATTGTTTCGAAGTTGCTGAAGGAATGCTAAACCTGGCCCCTCCGGCCCCCATCTGCTGGCTACGCGTGTGCTGTACACTAGCACAGGGAGGGTGTGAAGAGCTGTGCACTGGAAGTGCCAGCCTCCCATTCAACTGAACAGTACACGTGCGGAGTCCATTCTGGGCCTCAGGATCAGGGTGAGAATGGAAGCAAGTGGGCACTGCTCAGTCCAAGGTCTTTCGATCTGGTCTGCCATGATTGATGGCTCCAGTGGCGTTGGGGCACTTTTCAGAGTGGGGGTGCTGCCATCAATGTTGCGTCTTGCGGGACTGAAATTATAGGGCTTTTGAAAAATCCAAGGGTACCGAAAGAACAAGTGTTGCAAATGGCCTACAGCCTACACCCACTCAGCACCAAGGTGGTGAGGGTTTAATACTAGTATGTAGCTGGTGGTGCATTTTGGGCCACACATTGACACAAATATATTACTAGAAGATTTCATTAAAATAGCCACTACTTTTCACAGACAGTAATGCAGTTCTACTGATAGAATTAACATATTAAACGTGTTTATTGATGTAATAACTACACTGAATCAGCATGAAGAACTGTCATACAGATTTTGATAAACAGAACGGAGGCTCCCACCGTTTAATGTATATGTACTTGCATATGTTACCATTTTTGATCAAAAACAATTTACATTTTCATTTTGCAATGCCCATACGTGATATAAGATTATCAATATAGCATGATGATGTTCAGCTTTACCACCCAAATGCAGCGCAGAGACAACCCTGTGTGCAGGTAAAATAATTGAAACCCTAGCTTGTCACACTAAACAATTTTAATTCAATAAGATATGGAGCATTTTTTATGTGTTTATTTTGTTTCAATATTTCAAGTCTGCACCTTATACCATTGCGTTCTAAGCCTTCTTGCTTCCTCAAATTAGCTTCAAAATGCACCATTTTCCCTACTCTGAACTCACTTTATGACGGTCGGGCTCACTCGCGACAAACCACTCACCCCCAACTTTTACATCCCACCACTTTCAAATGTCACCAGCTGCCACTGGGTTTGGCTGGCTTGAGGTGAAGGTGTTTACTTTCCAGATCTACCCCAGGAATGCTTACATTATGGTGTTGTTAGGGGAGTCTCCCAATATTGACACCAGTGCATACTTTCCAGGATATGCCACAGTGTAAAGAACTCTTATCATACTGTATGTAAGCCTTATCAGTTGACAGAGCCAGTTGAATCCTCTCTAGAGGCCCTGTGTTTATCTCTGTGACGTATAGTACAAGGGTGTTCAGACTATGTCCCCCACCACATCAATAACACGGAGGGACTTTAGTCTCCTTCAAGGGGTAGAGCAGACTCAATATTAGCTTGTTTCAGTCGGGGGTAAAGGGTTCTTTTAGCCACAGTGAAGAGCGTTCCCCCTCTTGTTAATGCCTTTGGTGTAAAGTGCTCTGTTGAAAATCTCTACTTTCGAGGGTGTCAGAGGGCGGGAGTTTCTCCGCCCTGTCGTGCTTTCTGAAGGACTTAGAGGGTCTTGAGGCTTATAAATCAGTGCGACCCCGAGGTCGCACTCGTTAGCCTCCTCTACAGTGTCCAGAACATGCACAAAGAGGCAATGCCCTGCGTGACAATACTTTAATTTAGTGATTAAAGGGCTTCGGTGAAAAACACTGAAAACCAAAGAAGTTGGACAAACATAAGTTGTCTTTTATTGATTTAAACCTTGGCATGGCTTTGGGTGTGTGTTAGGCTGGCTTGAAGTAAAAGATTAACAACTTTCATGTGTGAAACACGCACCTAAGGCGTGGCTTGATTTAGTGGGATGTTCAATGTTCGCCCAATAATCACAAAATTCTAAAGTTTTGTAATTAGATAAGCTGCAGCTACTTTTATAGTCAAACAGTGGACCTATGTTCACCCCGCGGACTGCAGGCCCCGTGAGTGGCGATAAAGCAGTGCATTAACACTGTTGTAGAAGGAAGCAGCAAACCACACAATTCAAACAGGGTGACCCTGCCAGCTGCGCGCATTCACCTACCGAGAGCCTTACTTGTCAGGGGTGAACGGTGGTCAGGGGCATAATGGCAGGAATACACTCTTTTTCTACAAATTATAGCGTTTGCACATTTGTAAATGCACATCTGGAGATTCACATCCGGAAATGTCCTTGTGAAGCAGGAGATATTTGTAAAAATAGTAACTAGGACTTCTTTCAGAACTGGGCTCTTTTCGTCTATGTAGATTTTGGAATTCTGTTTCTTCTACAGTCTAATTTCAAGAATACTTTATAAAAGCCAAAGGATAACAGTATACACATTTCCCTGGCAGGCAATATACAAATTTCCACCTCTGAACGTTTACGTTTGAGCCAATGAGTTAACGTTTTTAGAAAGCGCCAGATGTTGACAGGCAGTGTCTGGATAAAAGAAGTGTTCAATCCTTTTTGATGTTTGTGAGGCCTTCAGATTTCTGTCTAGAAGGCCCTGCTGAGTCAATGCACCTGCTTCTCTGCCCTGTAGACTGTGATCTGTGTTCATCAGTATCAATAGTCAAATCAAATTTTTAGCCAGGACCTTTAGATTTTAGTACAATTCATGATATGCTTACTTAAAGAGGCTTTCAGCCCGCTTTCTTCATTCATTGGTCTGCTATTGTGTCATTCACATTTTTCTTCTGCCTGCTACAGCATGCATTATGGGAAAATAGGTCAACCCACTTTGGCCATTGATTAACTTCACTGTGAGTGATGGCATTCTTCTCTTTCAGAAAGAGCACATCCATACAAAGTAATTCCTTCACTCCCAGGGACTGTTATGGAAAAGTGTGGTCAGAGAAAGCAGAAAAAATGGATTTTATTGTTTATGTTGGTGATGGATGACAGTTACTCAAAAACAAAGCGGCATATTTAAGAGCGATTAGTGCTACCTTACTCACCATAGCATCATTTTTTTATGCTAAGGCCGCATTAAAGTGGCTTTTCTGCCATGCCATATTTACAAAGTGGTGTAATGCACACATCGCGCCACTTTGTAACCTCTTGCATCACATTATGCCTGTGACAGGCATAATGTATGCGAGTGGGGTGTTACGACACTAGGAGGCCCTCAAAATGGCGCAGTGAAATGTAAAAGATTTCACTACACCATTTGTGGAATTATTTTTATTACCTGCTCAGAGCTGGCATTAAAATGACGTTCCCATAGTAACCTAGGGGCCTCCTTGCACTTGCAGCACTAGCGTCAAAGTTTTTTACACAAGTGTAGCAAAGTGCCACAATAGCATCAAAAATGTTGACGTTATTGTGCTAACGACCGCCGTTGTTCACTGAATTATACATTCTGCTAAACCATGGTAACGTTAGGTGCCGTGGGAGTGGAAGGGCAAGAAAAGTACTGCATCATAGCTAATGATCTATATGTGCCAAAGTTTTACAAAAACTATGACAAAAAAATAAAATAAAGCCACAAGGTTGGTGACCAACACCAGACCTATTGACATTGCCAATGCTTGTTACAATTATGCTACATAGGGTCATATTCAGATGACAAGTTAGTAGATGTCTGTCAAACAACACAACATCAGAAAAGCCTTCTTTTGGTTAAACATTATGCGCAGAATGATAGTAGGACAGCAGGTCATTTTTTAGTAATACATTGTAAAGCCTTTTTAATCCTTTGATTTACAGTATGCTTTAGAACTGACCTACTGTGTGGAAATTTACCAGAGCATAAAAGTTGTGAGAGCAAACAGTGAACAAAATGTAAGAAGTGATATACGCACATCATAATGCAATTGGAAATTGAGCACTGGTGCCAACTAGCCCCAGCAATTTAATGGAAATTCATGATCCAAATTTAAATTAGTTTGTGTGCTTAACACTGTGATGTTGTGTAAAAATATGTTTCATATATGTTATATGCATTAAATTAATTGACTAGCCTAAAATTACTTTAATATGTTCATTATCACTGAAAAATAGTGAACTACTAATTTAGGTGGCACATTTTATTACATTCACTTGCCACAAACACAGGACATTTAGATGCCAGATGCAATGCAGTACTTTGGGGAATTTGTTTGTTTTGTATTATTGAAAGAACCACACAGGATAACGTCTTTTCTGCTTTGTATTGACCCAAAGAAGACTGCATATGACACACATAGATAGAGAGGTCAATGCAATATAATCGACTTTGGCAAGCAGTCACAAACCAGATGATATGTATCCTTCAACAATATCAACTGGACAAGTATTGCATGTAGTACATCACCTTTCACCAAATTTTCAAGGTAAGCATATATTTAATTTTCTTAACTCTGCATCTAACGTGACGATATGGTGAGTGATGGTCAATATTATGGATATGATATAGTAAATGTTATATAGTGGTCACCCACCATTTTACATTGTACCCACCTGCCAATACAAAAAGATGAGTGCCAGCCTCCCCCTGCTTGATGATGTAATTGCCTTGCTGGTAGTTCCTCGGGTACATGCATTCCACCATGTCTCGGATTTGTTGAGTGTCCAACCGCTTAAGAAACTGGTTTTTGGTGAGGGCATCCATGATGAGTTTCTTCTCACTGGCATCAAGAGCAAAAACATAGTTTAGTGAGTCGCACAGAACAGCACATCCTTCTTAGCATGTACTGATAGTGGTGTGGGTTCTGAATATCGAAGCAGAAATATTGAGTGGTCACACTACCATGACCAGAACATTGAAACACAAAATATTGACAGGTTAGTGATGTATAGATTTTCTATGCCTAGCTCCCTATATAAATACCTTGATTGTATATACATGTATATACATATATACGTATCAAAAAGAATACACTGTGAGTTGCTGGCTTTGCTTTTTCTTCCCGTTTATACAACCTGTTGGGAGTGCGCTTTCACATGAGGACAACTTCGTTTTTGAACATATATACGTATGTATACATGTATATATATTTTTTTTTTTTCAAGGTATATAGATGAGGATTTAAGAACAGTAAATCTCTGTGTACTTACCTTCTCAATATTTTGGGTTTCAATATTTTGGTCATGACATTGTGACCCCTCGAAATCTCTGCTTCGATATTCAAGACTACGTTCACACTTAGCACTGGCATGATTTCCAATGAGCATCTTTGCAACGTAATCAGAAGGTAGGAGGCTTTCCTCTTTTCTTATTTTTTTCACACAGACAGCATATCAAGATGTCTAACATTCCAACACACTTTACCCATTACGAGTCCAGCTTGCTTTCACCATAAATGAATACAGAGACAATGCCAGATGCCAAATGATGCTTTTCCATTAATTAAATAAAACACTTCTGCAATGGATACCGTGGTGAAAAATGGAATATCACAGATTTCCTCACTTTGACTCTAACCCACAATGCAGCAAATTGAAACTGAAACTGAAATACACAAAGGCCATGATGAGTGCCTGTGTCCATGTTTTGGCCACTGCATGTAGGCGGTGACATTTGCATACAGAAGGAATTCCCGTTACATAGGTGCTCAATATATTGCCTGCTAGTATCCTTTGTGAATGACTAAAGCATGGAAGGAAGAGTGGATAGAAAGGACAGGACGGAATGGAGAATCAGGCATTTTATGTAATGAAAATGATTAGGAATGAGCATTGCAAAAGTCTTGCCATTTGTCATGTGTCAATTCAACATCACATTTTTAAGAGAGTTTTAAAGATGTTTTTTCTCTCCTCTCTTTACGAGGAATGCTACATTAACTTTTGTCTCCTCATACAATTGATATTAACAATTGATTGTTAGTCATGTATCGGAAAAAATATTTTTTTTCTGTCTGAAATGGGTAAAAATATAGCACACTGAGCAGGGTTTTGTCATGAATATCATAGGGGGCTCAACTAAGGTTGGATTCCATTTTCTAGAATGTATTAATCTCCCTTGTCTCCTTCATTGCCATCCCTTCCAAAGCACACTTGAATTTCTCCTCTGGATTATTGTGTCTTTACTTAAGTTGGACGGTCCTCCAAAGATCTACAGAACACATTTTTTTGTGACTGTCTAGCAATTTTTAGTTATTTTATTCACATATGCCTACAGGCATCCATTCAATTTGTATGATTTTTAGTTATATAGATGTGTGTTTCTGAAACAATAATACAGATCGGACATGCTATTACAGTGATATTACAATGCTATCGCAATGCTGTCACTCCTGTTTACATAGCATGATATACTAGTTCTGCCCTCTTTAGTTCCATGGCTGAGTGGTAGTTAGCTTTTCAATTGCATATCCACCGACCAGCCTGTCTCATGCATGAGTATGAATACCGTCTGTAGTGTCTACAACATTAGGAAACAGTTAATTGGATATTAGTAACACTTATTGATTACATTGCTAAGAAATGCCAGACGTGTGGTATGAAGTGCTTTATAAAGAAAAGGTAGTAGAATTATTGGTGATGCTCAGTGAGTCATTATCATCTCTGCTGCTTTGAAATTAAAGATTTTAGGTTGGATGTCCTTCTCATCTCCTGAGCCAGCGTGCACTGGCTGGGAGGAGAATTTATTCATGCTGGTTTACAGATTAGGATGTCAGTTTAGTTAGCCTCCTTATATCAATTAAATAATTCTTGTACGGTCTTAGATGCTTTTTGCAACCTCTTTGCACAACAGGATTTGATGCTTCCTTGTTCTGACTTGTTGGATCAAAACTGTGTGTGTCAGCCATATTGTCTTCATGTAGTTGACTTTTAAGATTTCATTATAATAGGAAATTAATCACTGATATGTGTGTTAATTCCTGTCACCACACATATCGGATTTATGAGTTTTGTGGTTTGTATTGCACCCGGAACATACCAGGCGTGATTAAAGAAAGCATCCCCCATTACATTTCGGCAGTGACGAGGGTCTTTTTAGTTCATGAAAATATAGAGGTTTATGTGTTGGCAAATACTTAATCATGACCAGTAGGAGGATTTTCCACAACTCTCCTACTATGATATTTTCATGGAGGCTGGAGGCCAGGGCTGCTTTCAGAGATGGCTGAGCTGCAATTATTCAGTTATGTCCCCATGACCCTATTGAAGAAACAGCATCCATAGTGCTGGGCTGGTTTGAACATTTTCGCCAAGGCTTAGTATGGTTTCCAATCTGAACCTGCTGCCATTTGAATCCTGTCTACCTGACTTGCCACTGTCCTGGCATACGTGTGTTTGCTTTCACAAGTATAAGCCACACAAAAAATACATTTTTTTTCACTTTTATTTTTTACAGTTCTTTGTGCTTGGATTAAAGTTGCAGGGTGTAAAATCATGTTATCTGGTCTGGTCTGGTCTAATTAATTGATAAGATCCACAGAATCTAGGGGTATTGAAATCATACTTGACCTTTTGCCGGTATTTAATAGTGCCACTGACAGAAGAAATGGCTGGCTCATAGGAATCTTGGCCAATATGCACTATCACATTCTCTCATAGACACAGAATGGGTAAAAACCTTTGATGCATCTGGCCCCTTTGCTCACAGTCAGTATTGATAGAAGGTCAACTGCCAAAGACCCTGGTTTTAAACATTCAATCCAAGTTGTAACAGGTACCCGTGAAAAGTGTATGGTCACCACACAAGTACCGTGGTGAAAAGAGTGTTGTCACCACATGCATGGGACAGTGGTGAGTACCCCTACAAAGTAATGATATTTAATAAGGACTAGATGAATGACTCCCCAGGTATGTACAGGAATGTATTTCATAAAAACTTCTGAATGTTTTACTTTCCTAATCAATACACTAATAGACCTGCAAACTTGAAAGAGTCCTGAGAAAATGGAGAAAATGTTACAGAGGGAATGTAAGTGTCTGTCATTGAGACAGTACAATACTCAGACTTTCATGCTTAGCACAATTTGCCATACGCCTGGTGGACACTGTCAGTGGGAAGACACTTCATCCCTGCAACACGTCTCCCTTAAATTAAATATGTGCGTTATAACAGTCAGTGCTAAAAGCAACATGTTTTAGACAGCGAAAGGAACACTTTTGGGCTATTTTCAGGATTAAAGAGCTGAATAAGCAGCAATAAACTCAGATTTCAAAAAGTTTAGACAACACTGAGAAAATCCCCAAACAGTAAACATTGAAAACAAAAAATAAAATCTTTATAAGCCTATTTATAATCTGTGCTTTCACCCAATATAAAAATTAACATTATGCATGACAACGTGTGCAGCTCAAACCATCATTCCGGGAATTTCATCCCAGAATCCCAAAATACATACACTTCCTCTGCACACGAGAATATCCTACCTGCCAACACCCTGAAATCACAATAAGACCTATAATTGGATCCATGGTTGGCTACTAAAACTCCGTTTGCATATGAAACAACTACAGATGTGATCAGGAGCTAAAGGTACAGATGACAGATTGGCTAGGTACAATTGGATGTCACTACTGAAAAAAATACACAGTACAGCACAAAATCAATCCAACATTCAAATATGTTTGAATTATTCATGTTCTATTACTTTCTATCTCTAAAACTTAAAAAACATTACTCCAGTGTTTGGTGGGTTGACCATATTTTTTTTCTACATTGGCTGATGATTCACAGTTGTGCAGTGATTGGTTAAGGGGGTGTAAAGAAAAAAGGGGGTCCGAAAACACGTTGTTCCACCAATGCATTTTCGTTAGACTTTTTTTTTACAGCTGTAGCGGCAAAATGACTGGACTGATTTACATGAAATTTGGCAGGAATACAGATTATGGCGTGGAAAGGGTAATTTTTTGTTATTTGAGCTAAATTTGTTCAGTTGTTTTTGAGTAATAAGGGACCAATATTTGTGACATATTGGCCCATGGTATTCCGCCGTACGTTTGCAGCCTACTACTTACATGGCGATGGCCTAATACAATATTATTGATTAATCAAAGCGCTTACAAAATGAAAACAGTCATAATTTTTAGACCACATTTTGCCTTTGTTCTGTGCCTTTGTTCTGTTTTAACATGACATGTAGCATACTAGTTTTATTATAATGTATAGGAAGAAATGAGGAAAATTAGCAAAGTCTGTAGAGTTAGGGAAAAGTATTTTTGTTGATGTATATATTTTTTAAAAAGTTTACGATGTACTGCAGTACTTTTTCAAAATTATCTAGAAAGTATTGTGGTACCTATTGAAAGGTAAAAAATTATACGTGACAAGATAAAATTACATATAATACAGGGTGGCTTTTAAAAGAGACTTTGCTTTTTTTTAAATAAACATATTTGTATTCTTTTGTCAAGCCACACTTCTAGGTTTGATCAGGTGTGGCTCCTCCGTTAGGGCAGAGGAACGTCACCCCTCCCCCTGCCAGCAGCAAGCGCTGCAAATCACCTTTAACAAACAAGTGTTTGTTAAAGGGTCGGGCATTGGGGATGGCGACGATGAGTGGAGAGCACTGTGCATTCCCCTCACTGCGCAGGTATGTTTGGTCGGCCGTCTCGGGCTGGCCAAACATATATGCGCAGTAGGCTCTCTCCAGCGCAGCAACACAGTTGCCGGGCTGGAGAAGACATGCACAGGCTCCCAGTCTGCTTTGAGCAGTGTCAGGATGGGCCGCAGGCCAGGCTGGGAGCCTCTGACTGCAGTGCAGCAGAGGAGCAGCGTGGCGGAAGCGAAGCAGGTAAGTGATTTTAATTTGTTTTTTAATTAATTCGCCACCAACAACCATATAGCTTTATTTCTTCTTCAAAGACATAACAGAGAAATTGAAATTTATACCCCATCACCTCCAGCTATATCTTTCTACATGAAATAGGTACATTTCTATATGGAATACTGTAACAAAATAAGAAAGTAAAGTAATTAAAATAAATTAACACTTTTATTAGGAAATTTGTACTGTAACCATTACATCTTTATGTCTTTTCAAAAACAGACTTGTCCATTGAGCACAATGCCTTAAAACAATACGTGAAGAACCACAAAAATAACTTCAGATAGAGGAGGAAGAAATAATTGAACAGAGAGAGAGAAGGAAGACATCTAATTAAAAACTACAGTACGGGTAGGGCTAAAAGGCATGGCACTACACACTTTAGCCATCATGATTATGGTGAGGCCCACAACTGTTTACTGATTAAAAACAATCTTTTATTTGTACCTGAAGTGTGGCCAGCAGTGAATGAGCCCATACCATCCTTTATAGGGGGAGAGGGGGATCCTGCACTACTATTTACTATATATTATTTTCTAAGATATTTCTCTCTGAAGATCTGTCTTTAATATTGCTGCAAACGCTGCAGTGATCATAATCTGCTTTCTGTTAAGATTAATTTGTGCTCAGATACAGTTGCCTAAACATCCTGATATATCTTACTTCAAAAATAAAGGTGTTATGGTTAAATAGAGCAAACCAAACCCTAATCACTTACTTCGAGTAAGTTTTAAGATAGAGTAAGTTTTGAATTTATTACATTTATTATCTCTCCTTATCATATATTAGGTCATAAGAAATATCTCAATCACACATTTCAAATGCTTCAGGTTTTTGAACATTTGTCTCTCTGTTTCTTAGTAGTGCTTGCTGTCATAAGGGCTCTCTCATTTCTCATCTTGCCCCATTTTCTGCATGTCCATCTATGACATTTCTGCTCTTTAGCTTCTTTCCTTAAAACTGCTCATTCTTTTCAAGTCCATCGTTCATTCTTTCGCCAGCGCTGGCTCTTCATAAAGGTGGCACTACCCCTATGTGTGGCACTCTCCCTACCTGTGCCACACTTTCCCTGTCAAATGTGACTGTGTGCAGTGGCTCTTCTGTCCACTTTTGTCCACTGCTGTGCACTATTCCTTGCCATCTAATCCATAAATGGACCATGGATCTGTGCCTTCCTCCTCTTTCTACTCTGCTGCTCCTCTGAGTGTCTTCACATCTACTCGAGGTAAGTGCCACATGTAGTTCATGCACTCATTATTAGTATAACTTATTATTTGAGACATGTTGAAAATCTTATTTGAAGACATTGCCTTTGTTATCATAACCCAATGTCATTCCTATTCAATAACAAACTGTTTACTTGCCACAGTACAAACAATCTTCAAACATATCACTATAAGACCCGTTGATGTATGCTGCAGTAATCAGATTTTGCACTTCTCTCTCTCTCTCTCTCTTTATCTTCACTCTCCAAAGGTTCAGGGTGGACCTGTGTACTGTTTCACACACTGGCCCAAGACTTATGTAGGAGGATGTGTTACACCAAAAGTAGGTCTATCATGGATCCTCAAATTAGGCTTTGATTCCTCTTCATTATTATGTTGATTTTTTTGCAATGTGGATTATAGGCTGCATCTTCATCTCTGAAGTCTTAAGCCACATGTTTGCTCTCCGTTATTACCAAGCCATTTCCTAAAGCTGCTCAGATGACTTGTGGTACCTTTTGTAACTATTCTTAGCACTCATAAGTAATTTAGGCAATCCAGTACCAGTGCTACCAGGTGTCCGTCAATGTGCCCAATCCCAGTGCCCCTCAGTGTCCCTCAGGACGTCGGGTTACGAGCTTCCTGCTGGCTCTCGGTAACAGAGTTGCAAGGCACTTACAAACAGGAACGTTCCCAAAGAACATCAAAGATAGCTCTTCATCTACTTTCCACAAACATTGAACCAATGAGATTTTGTTCAACGAGAACGTGGACCCTAACAAATGATTTGAAAATCAAAAACTCTATAGCCAGATGAGCTTTTTTGCACCCCCTTAAGTTGCAGATTAAATTTCGAGTATCCATAATTGCAGACACCTAAAGTTATTTTATCTCTTGTAGCTTGCTACCTGCTTTCTGGCCTGAGGAAAACCCTATCTAAATTATTTGTTGCAGCTGAAAATTCTACATTTCATAGTCCCGACCACCCAGTCATTGTTCAACTCCATCCAATCTTGAACTATTATATGCCTGGAGTTTTGATGCAAATATGTGGTTAGGACTGCATATATCTATGGTCTGATTACTGTATGACTTGTTTACCATTATCACGTTTACTGAGTTGTCACCAGGAGCACCTTTTGAACTGCCTGTGCAAAAGCTTGTTGTGGTTTGTTGACAATATAATTCACAAATCAACATTATTCTTTATGTTGCATTTATTGCCATCATATACTAGGGAGGGCATATTCTCAGGCTTCTTTTGAATATTAAATGACTATATACTGACTATTTGACTATATTGGCATTGATAAGTAGGTGAGGGAAGGATAAAATGGCATATGAATTGATGCTTCTTCCAAAGAAGAGGTAAATAGTGACCATTGGAAAGCTTCTCTGGGTTCTCTAGTAGAAATGCGGAAGAACTCATTTTAGCTGTGGGCTGAGGTAGAGCCACCAGAGTTATGCAATTCTGCATAATAATAATAATAATAATAACAATAATAATAATTTGATTCTAGATCAAAAAGATTAAATATGAATAAACATGCTAACACATGTGCTGCCAGTTAGTAGCAGGTCTTTCGTCACACTGAGACAGGCCACATTTCAGTTTCTGACTACTGTCTTTAGGTGTCTCACTGATATTACTGAGGTGAAACATTTGCCCAAACTGTGCTAATGTGCAAAAATTACAAAATGTTGAAGTAATACTGCTTCAAAATGTGCGGCATTACCCTGCATAATTTGTCTTTTCTTGCTGCATAATGTATTCAACAATGCTACATAATTTGATCATCCCCAGTCGTATAGTTCAAGTGGCCGTGGCCGAGAATGAGGCTCGGCCAGAGTAAATTAAACATGATGAGGGGTGGAGCTAGGGGAGGGTAGAGAGCCATGAGGGAGAAAAATAATATCAGAGTTACTGTTTCGTAAAAAAAACAGTCATGAGGAGACGGGTGTAAATGAAATGTGACTCATCTTGAAAAGAGAGAACTCGCTGAGAAAGGATGGGAGTCAAAATGTGAGCGATACTGTGAGACACTGAGTACAACATGGTCAACATGTGAGTGATGTGCTTGCCATTAAAATGATTACCTGTACGCGTTGTGTTGGAAATGTAAAACAAATGCCTTAAAACGAAACAAAGACTGTAACGTGTAAACCTTCATGGCCATTTTCTGGGGCAGCACAAACACTGGCATGGCAGTGGCAGGAGGCAATGCAGAAACTGTCGTGGAGAGCACAATGGGGAATTGACACATGCAGACTGGCACACTGAGCAGAGTCCAGTCTTGTTTGAGCAGCACTCGGACATATTCGGACAGCCTAACACACAGGCTAGCATATTGTTGAGCAACATATTGATCGAAGCATCCTGAATTATTGGTTAGCACACTTTTATAGAAATTAGAAGTTGCCAGGAATATGGAGGCATTATACTGGCCTAAAATATAAATTGCGATAATGTTTCATTTCCTCACACGTGCATTTTGAGAGGCTACTATCCGAACTTGAAACAATGATGTGTTCTATATTTCTTGTGACGGTATTTCGAAATTGTGTATTTGACTAGCATACAATTTATGACTGGGATTTTGTACTATTAGGGTAGCGGTACTTTGTGCCTGGAACTGATAACTGATGTGAAAAACATTGCTCTTAGCTGTAAATCTAACGTTTCTATTGGATAAACAATTTAGTCTGAAAACATACATGATTTGCTGCAGTGTGAAATATGCTTGTGTATACTGTGAAAAATATTTGATCCCATTGGGTTCTAAATTTCCTTGGTTTGAGGGGACCACTCTTCCAAACCTTCCTAGCAATGACACAACTCCAAACCATGAAGTTCTGACATATTCTGTCCCCTTTCAGAACTGCCCATAATGCCAGTTTGTTTGGGGAAGGAGGGTAAACAACAATTGTTTCACTACCATTACAGGCATCACAGGCGTTATTCACTACCTCTTTAGCAGTTGTGCTTTTCAAGGTGATGTTTCATCTAATAGTGTATCTCCACAAGCCAGAAAGTGACAGCTTTTTGTAAAAAAGTTTACATTTTTAGTTTAACTTTACAACATAGCCTGAAGAGCAGTTAACCAGCTCCATAGGGCCAACAAGTGATGTATTATTAGAATTCATGTTTGAAAATTGTCCAGGAACTGCGGCCTCACTGATAAAGCTCCACGTGAGCACATCTTCAAAACCTCACACTCAGCCAATTTAGGCAATCTGAAAACAATCTGTGAAGTTGACTATGGTATTTTTTAAATGCGAGGTTATGTGTTATTCAAATGCACTTCTTTTACTGTATGAATCGATTCCGTGTGAAAGCTCTTCTACATGAAAGACTCAATTTAGCCACACACCTGCCACAGAAGTATCTACTCTTGGTGGTCTTGCAAGCTTTGGCAGATAATTCATATTTGCCAATGGAATTAAAAAGATAGCTTGCGTTCAAAAAAACTAATAAAATCATTCTGAAAAAGAGTAAAACCACAATTCTGCAGATATGATATTGATATCTATGAAGGGTAAAATTCTTTAACACAAACCTGATACCTGTACTTGAAAAAACATGGGTGAGTTCGCTGAGTAATATCATTACGTGTAGGTTTTTCTGTTAAATATGCAATAGTGTGTTTTGTCTTGTTTTTCTTTTCGCTTTTTTAAACTCTAGCGTATGTGTAGGTCTTCGCAGAATGAGGAATCTTGTTTTGATAACAACTGGAGGTGAACACTTTATTGAATGTAAGCTATTCATGCATCCTTAACGCTAAGATTGTATCAAACGTTTTCATTCAATGTTTAATTATATTCTAATAAAATTATTATTAATAGAAATCTGCTTTTATGTTTTCACTTTCTACTATTTTGAAGTCGTTGTTCCCATCTCGCTGTGAGGGAATCAGATGTTTTAGTTAGGATCTTTCCATTCCCGGCTTTAAAAAATCTATTAGGCACAGAGGCCTCATAACTTAAGCGCGGCTATGAACCCATTCGACCCCTCTGAATGACGTAAGGCACAAAGGGCCAGATGTAGCAAAGGTTTTTACCCATTCTGTGTCTATAGAAAAAAGTGTTCGTACATATGGCACAAAATGATCTGCTCCTTACGCACTGCTTTGCAGGCTGTGCCGCCTGCCCTCTGTTCCATGAGTGCAGTGAATCATAGGAAAGTTGAAGACAATTCACGTCTTTGGAAATAGTCGACGCAAAATAAAAAGGAATGCAGCTTTTTGTAAACAAATGTCTTCTGTTTAGCTTTATGCCAAGCATCTCTACGCTAGAAATGAGATCAAAATGGTATCAGTATTTTTCATTTAATTTATTTTATTATTTTTTGGAGCGTTTTACCTGAACACTAGTTATATTATAATGATACAAGGACTCGTTTTTTTAAGGCAAGGGGATGTTAAATGATTAGCCCAGAATCACAGGCTGCTGAGAAGGTGCCGACTCGAACGGGGGTCCCTGGCTCCAAAAGGCAGCTATTTCCCTAACGCCAGACCCTCTTGGTTCTTCTAAGGATCTGACAATGTTTGTTCAGCGTCTTTGTCAATTAACATAGATTTTGACATTGAAAATAAGGTACCTGCAGTCACCCCTCCCTGGTAAATATACGCTGAAATTGAACACGCTATACCTACTTTTTGTTGACGGATCTGAATTGGGCAGTGCTTGTCCCCCATGTGTAGAAATGAGTGAAACGATTATACAACTTGACACTGAACGTAGAACAGCTTCAAAGAGGTCTCCTTTCAGATCCCCAAAGCTTACCTTTTCGCCTGAATCTTTATGTAGTTGCCTAACTTTATGTAGTTTTCCTACAAAAGTAACCTGTTTTGCTTTTTCTGGTAAAAAAAAAAGTTGTCTTTTATTCAAATGTTACATTAAATTTCACTTGGTTATCAAGTCAAGATTAAAGCAACACGTTTTTTGATGCCTTGAAGCACCAACTTCAGAAGTCCTAGTCACAAGTTATCTCAGCTGAGCAGCCAATGTGTAACCCTGTATTTGCCAATGGGGCTACTGGCTTTTCCACAGTAAAGACAACAGTTTGGGATTTGTACATTTAGGACATATAAAAACACATGCCCTACTTTTTTGACATACAACACCCTGCCTTAGGGCTCAACAGGCCTACCTTAAGGGTGATATTTATATTAAAAATGAAGATTTTGATTTTTTCAATACTTTAAATAGCACAATGTCAGAAGTTGAAAACAGCCCTACTGCTCTTCAGTGGCATGCTGGGAGGCTCATTTATGGTGGCACAATAGATGCTTCAGTCCACGAGGGACATTTTAACTTACGGGCCCTAGGTACCTCTGGTACCATATACTAGGAACATATAACTAAGATAACTAATGCCATTTGGGTATAAGCCAATTAAACACACACTTTTAAGTGTCAGAGAACTGTACGTATGTGCTCTTTTACCATCAAATTGGAGAGACCCTCATAGGTGTCCACCTTGTAACCCTTAATCCAGCCAACCAGTGCCTTTACTGATCAATAAGAAGAAGGGTAAACAAACCCTATACTCCCAAGGAACTCGGGTATACAAGCCATTATTATAGAAAGTATTTCAAAGGCAATTGTTTACAAAGACACAACAGGTGTAGAGGCTTCATGCCCGTGGGTCTGAGGAACTTGCTACAGTCTAAATATAGTTGTCTTTTACTACTCAACTGGGGACATGAGAGAGGGGACCATTTTAACTGCTTGCATAGTTGCAGTAGGGCCCAGGGCACCCACTGCTAGAAAGGAGCATTTAAACCTTCTAATACTATAATGCCTTCAAAAACCAAAAGCACAAACACTTACCACATTCTGGCAATGTGGAATGGCTGATGCAGATTAAACATAAAACAAGGGAGGATGAAACATATTTGCCAGTTCACAGACGAAAAAGCAGAAACTGAAAGACACTTTTCCCTTCCATACCCACTTACAAAGGCCACTTACTTCTCCACATACTGCAAGGGTATTACACTCTTTGCCAGTAAAAGCAAGGGAGGAAGAACAAGCATTGGTAAAGCCAATAGGTTTCACCTAGGCTTTGTCAATGTTTGTTTCACATGTTGCACAGCAGCGTGAGCAATCATCCAATTAGACACTGTGAACCAAAAAAAAATATATATATAACATATAATAATCAACATAATCAATTGGAGTCAGTAATTTGAACACACCATGACCTATGAGGCCATGAATAACCACACCAGTTTAGTAAAGTTAAAACATTTATTGCCCTTTAGATTAACAATGTTAAGTTCACGTAAAGCAAGCGCAGGACCAAATGATAGAAATACAGAAACATCCCAGGCTGTCCAAAATGCCTGAAAAATCTTAAGCTAACTAGAGCATTCAGCATAAGACATTCCCAAAGAATAATGTAGAACAATAGAATGAGGTGGAAACTAGAAATTGCATGCATTTAATTGTGCGAATAAAATTGAAATCACAATCAATTAATACACATTCAAAATTAGATTTAGGTCAGGCGTTCCGAACCAACACTCTAATTCGAAAAGCATGTGTGGGCTTTATGAAAAGGGAAAAATAAGACAACAATTAGTTTGGAAAAACATCTAACTAGGGTGATAACTAAAATAAGCAGTTGGATTTTCTAAGGGAGAAAAACCTGCAAGAAAGAATAATGCGCCTTGGTTATACCTCTCCTAAATGGATCAGCAAAGAGCAGAAACTTCATCAGCAGAGCGCAGGAACATCAGGCCTTCAGGAAACTGCATCAGGACATGAAGGGAAACAGTTCAGCAAGTTGGGCCTAGTATATCTGAACTGTTAGAATCATAGGCAAGAACTAAGCAGCATCTTGTAGCTTTGAGAATGAAAAACTAATCAGAACTGAAGCTAAATGGAATCTGACTTACATCACCTAAAACATTGCTATATTAAAGTTCCAAAAGTTACCAACTAAGCTTCTATTGGACATGACTATGAGGTGGTTTAGTTTGCAACCAATGAACATAATCTGTGCATCAGATGTATCTCTTCACGTTTTCTGCAGCCATGATTGGTTTAGGATGTCACACCTCTCTTGTCTCCATACACCAGCTTCCGTGATTAATTACATTTAAAACTACATGGAAACATAAAATGTGCGTCTTGCCAATAAATGAAACCAAGCAAGAATAAAATGTTACATGAGAACACAACATTGAGCACTAAGGCCTATTGTTTAGTTTGTATGCTTTTATCTCATTTTATGAAGGACAAATACCACAAGCAAAGAACATAACTTTTCCACAGTGTGCAAGTCACACAGGATGCACGAAGAAACATTATTTTTGAAAAGTTAGCATTCTTTTAAAACATTGTGCCTCTGGAAAATTACTAAAATGTGAGGCCTTTAAACTAGTGCTAATTAAGAAAAATAAAACATTTCATTTAAGTATAACCCATTAACCTTTAGTACATAATTAATACTTATCTTGTCAATATATTTAAACATGATTAAATTATTTTCATTGGCCATTATTTAAGTTTAAGGTCAAACTTTAATATGGTTAACACCAGAGTAGGCACATTTCAAAGTGTACAGTTTTCAGTTAGGCCTTTTAAACACACGTTATTTTATCATTTCGTAATACGTTTTAGTGACACATTTTTATTATTAATGTTCACTCTCTAACAATCCCTCCTACGACGACTACATATGTCGTCACAAAATAATATATTTATTAATACTTGTATTAATACTAATGAGACAATTCAAAACATAGTTTATTTAGTATAGCTACTATTTGTTGTTTTTCTCCAGGTTTCCAAATTTCTCAAATCATGAAAGTATGTGCTTCTCATCTTTTCCATTTTAATTTCTTCCCTTCTCTGTTCATTTTTCATCCTTTGGCTTTGTATGCATCTATACAATTTGTAAAATCTGACTATGCAAATGACACATACAACCACTATTAATAATGGTTTCAATATCATTCCCACAACACCCTGACCAAGGTTTCCTAGCCAATTTTCACAGATACTTGCCTCTTTCAAATCTTTTAGGTCAGAATTTAGATCTGTCAAATTCTTAATGAAATTTCTAATTCCTTTACTGTTATCAGGAATAAATGTACAGCAATGTTTTGCTTTGAGCATCTAGCAGACTCTGCCTTCCTTTACTGAAAGGATGTCTAACACAAGACTGTTCAGAAGAACCAGTGAACATACCACAACCATTTCAGTATCCATTAAAATGTTTGCTCCAGAAAAATATGTTTGCATTTTGTCTACAATGGTAGACAACTTTCCAATTATCATGTCATTCAGAACAATTCCTTCCGACAGACGAAATAATTGCTCCAAATATATCTCCAATTATTTCTGAATAACTTGACCTTTTTGATCCTGTCTCAAGTTATCATGTGTTTCGGCTACGTTGTCAACTTGATACATTTTAGGAAAAAACACTCCCAGGTAACAAGTACTATATCATCCACTAAGGAGACGATAATAAGCACTTTTTTCACAGATGTTATAATCCCCAGGAATCGCAGGATCTTGTCCATTCAGCATAAAGTCCCATGTACTGTTAAAAAGCAATACATGTCAGCATTCACTTGTTCCCACAAACTTAGTATCAGTTCTGGATTGAGGTCCATATATACTAAGCTTTCCTACATGTTGATTATCTAAATCTAGCTGCCTTGTGTGTTAGTTACTCTATATACATAATCATTCTTGTAAGTGTGTTTCACTAAACCCTTCTCTATCTTCTCCTTTGATTCTTTTCTTCTATCATTGGTCTGATCCAGGAAAGTTTTATGAAGTTGTGAATGTGTACATGTGAGGTTGTTCTTGTGTGCATAAGCTGTACCAAATGTTAGTATAGGTTCAAAGAAACCTCCTAGAATGTCAGTATTCTCAGCTTTAACAATGCTACTTAAATGTTGGTTAATTAGAACAAATGAAAAAACAACATCTATATTCAAATAAAAATATTGGATGTATTCTTGATTATAGAATCTTGTTAATAGACGGCTGAAACTAATTCCATATACTAATAGTAAGCTATGATATGTAATTCCTTCTTGCACTGATGAAGGAATTTGTGTACACATATAACACTCTCTCACATCCATTGACTCAACATATTCATCCAATAAGCAATAGAAAACATTAGAGGAAAGATCTCCTTGTGAGCTGTGTAACTGTAAGTATTTCTCATCTCTATTAAACTTCTCTAATTTAGAAAATATACTAGTCTCTGAAGCAGGTGCATAATTAGTTTCAGCTTTACTATAAAAACTCATAATTATAATCAACAATAAACTTATCAATCCACATACAACTGCTAATCCAACACATATACACTTGTAACACCTACTTTTTTTATTGCAATTGTGATTGGTATCCATGACCTGTAAAGAATCAGAAAGCAAAAGAAAAAGAAAAATAGATTTAACTATGCAGAAAAACAAAAATCAAAAATAATCTTCAGTCTTCTTTGCAGTTATTTACAGCAGCTTTCAGACTTTCTCTAGAACTTGTCAAAAATCGGTTTAGCAGCTTTGTCAAAATCAGTTTCAAGTGTCTCTTGTTATATCATAATCTGCTGATCACTAACTATCACTTCCAGTGTATAATGTCTCTCTTGTTCAATTGGCAATGTGATTTCAAAACACAGTTCAAATGAGATTTCAAGTTCCAAAATGTAGAACTGGTTCTCATGGTCAAAACAAAAGGACTTAAACTTGTTTTCCCATCCATCAGCTGCAATATATGCCCATTCAGGACCAGTGTATCTTCGACTTGCAACTCTCTTTCTCTTTGATTTTCGATTTGCACTTGTCTCTCCTTCACTCAGATCTGTTCCTTCTGTTGTTTCAACTTCTTCGTTATTCTCAACAGTACATCAGGAAACTTTTTGGATGTGTGCAAAGTAGGCCATTTGTCTCCTTTCATAGTTTTTCTAGAAAGTGAAGGCAAAACTGGACTTACGATTCTTATTTGTTCAGCAGGACTTTGACAAGCACTTCTTTGACTTTGATTTGCTTCACCTGCACCATTAACCACTTCAGGAAGAGTCAAATCTCCATTGATGCTGATTCAACTCAAATCCATTTTCGGCTTCTTCAGGGAACGAGATCTGTTTTAAATGATTTTCCCACTTGTTTGCTTCTGGGGGAGTCCTTTTATTCAGGCTTGACTCTCCTGCTATATCCACTCTTGAATCTGCTGACGCTGACTGACGAATGTTAGGAACCTCTATTTCGTCTCTCAGAGGTGTACCTGGAGAAGCCTCATTTCTTAGAGGTGTACTTGGATCTTCACCAGTTTGCACTGTCTCTGTTTCTGTCTCTACAGTCTTGCTTCTTGCTTCTTAAGACTGCACAATTTCTGCTGGTGCGCTCAGCAACACTGGATCTTCTTCCAGAAGATACGTCACTTTGCGAGTATGGCTTGCATGGACCCACTTCGGAACTCCAGCACACTTCACAGGAGTCATCCTAACCAGAATTATCTGGTAGGGACTTTTCCACCTAGGCTCCAAGCAAGTCTTCCTCACATGCTTTTTGATCCCCACCCAATCACTAGCTCAGAGACTGTGACACTGTTCTTGGGATGGTGGCATAGCTGTTTTATCCAACTGGTGAGAAAAAGAGTGAACCACATCAGGTAGACCTTTGCAGCAATCCATCACCAAGTCATCTGTTATGTTTACAAGTGAATTTGCAGGAACAGCTGGCAATCTCATTGCTCTGCCCATAAGGATTCATGGGGAGAGAGTCCAGTCTTTCTGTCAGGTGTACTTCTCATGCGCGTTAGAACCAATGGTAAAGCATCTGGCCATTTCAGATTTGTGGATGCACACATTTTTACCAATCGAGCAGAGTTCCGTTCATTTGTTCTACTAATCCAGAAGCTTCTGGTCAGTAGCTACATTGTAGCTTCTGCTCAATGTTAAGGGTGAACATAGTAATTTAATCACCTTGATATTGAAGTGGCTTTCTCTGTCTGATTTTAAAGAGGCTGGAAACCCAAAACGCTGGATCAACTCTCTAAGTGACAGCTTTGCTACTGTGAGGCTACCATTCCTACGTGTGGGGTAGGCTTCAATCCAGTGACTAAAAATACAGACAATCACCAACACCTATCTCAAACCACCACACACAGGCATTTCATTTAAACCAATTTGAATTCTGTTAAATGGACCACCTGAACTTCCAATGTGACTCAAATTGGCAACAGTTCTTTTCCCCACATTCATTTGTTGACATGTAATGCATCGGTGACAAATTGCTTCAGCAATCTATCTCAATTTTGGATTGAAACAGGATTGCTTAAATATTCGAATCATTGTGTCTCTGGAAATGTGTATTTGACCATGATAGTATCTTGCCATTTGCGTCAGTAGACAGCTAGGCAAAACCACCTGCCCTTCCTTTGAATGAAACCCATATTTCATCTATTTCTCTTTGAATGCAACCCAATTTTACCCAGCTTTTCTTTTTGTCTTCTGGAACCAACTCTTGGAGTCTTTATCTCTTCCCAAGTGTCGATTGCTGTCAATATGTAAATTTGACTTGCCCCATCAATATACATTGCACCAACATTTTTCCATTCTTCATTAAATGTTACGCAATTCAGTGCAGTAAATCGAGCAACCTGATCCACACAGGAATTTCCCATGGAGATGAAGTTGCTCAATCTCTGATGTGCGGTACACTTGACCAAGGCAATCATTTCGGGCAACTGTAGGGCATTTAGCAAATCATGAATTCTATCATCATTTCTAACTGGTTAGCCAGAAGAGGTCATGAAACCTCTCTGGGACTGTAACTGCCCAAAGTCATGCACTACGTCAAATCCATACTGGCTGTCTGTAAAAATCTTAATTTTCAGCTGTGCAGAAATACAGCATGCTCTAGTAAGAGCCACCAATTCAGCCACTTGTGCAGAAAATACTCCCTGAAGCCATGAAGCTTCAAGGATGCCAGAAATAGTGCACACAGTATAACCAGCTCTCAATGTTCCAATATTGTCTCTTAAACAGGAACCATCATTTTTTTTTTTTTTTAACTTTGTGATTAATTTTCCATACTCATTAACAGCTATCAGTACATAGAGTCTTGCTGCTCATTGTCAAAGAATATCTGTAGTTGCTTATTATACATTTCGATTCTCCACCTCAACAGAAGTACTGTTATACCTGTATAGGGCATTTCAGGTTAATCAAAAATAAGCTGTAAGAAAAGTGTTTAGAAACATTCTAATCAGAGCAGCTGTTGCATAAATAATTTAAAAATCAAACCAAAACGAAAAAATAAAACTTGTGCAAACGTGGTAGTGAATGTCATATTCGGCTTCATCTCCTCATTTCATATCCGCTATACTCGGGCTGAGGTTCTTAGGGATAGTTGCTCTTCTCTTCTCTCATGGCCCAATTCTCCAGTCTACTTGTGTGGTGTTCCTGCTACGGGTTATGTGATACCCTCTGCCCCAGCGTCATCCTACCTAGTCAGTCCGGTCTTCCCCCTGGCGTGTCTTCATATCCTTCCTCTTGGGGTATACCATCCCTCCTTCCTTGTTCCTCCCAGGCCTCCAATATTTCTTTCCACAATGGCGCAATATGTTTGACCCTGATCCCCCTTGCTTCTTCTTTCTGTAAGGCCTGTAATTCCGCCTGAGCCCATGATGACACGTCTGCTCTCCAATCCTCTATTTTGGGTCCTGTTGAGGATTTCCAGGACATCGCTATCCGACGCCTATACAATATCATTGCGAGGTCTATGAACCTACAGCCAATCTTCTTGGATACTGTTCTGTTGTGAAGTCCCAGCAGGCACGAATGTCAGCTCATATGGAGTCCTGTGCCCAATCTCCTCCCATTTTGTTCTTAGTGTTTGTAGAGGTTTCAGAGTGGTATCAACTAGGGCCATGTATATTCTAGTGACCAAGTGTCCTTCCTCTCCACTCATCAAAAGCAGATGGAGTATGGTATCTGTTTCAGGTTCTACATTCACTATGGGCCACAGTCGTCGTATCGCCATAACCAGCACCTGATATCTCAGGAATTGACCTGCAGGAATCTCCTCGTCTTCAAGAAGTCTAGCAAAGGACCTCAGCTTCCCGTCTTGGAAGAGGTCCCCTATTGTTAGTACTCCCACTCTGGTCCAGGCCCTGACCCTGCCTTCACTTAGAGTATCTCCCACTTCGTTTAGTGGTATCCTTGTCAGTGGTAGCGCTGGTGAGTAGGCCGTATTCACCTCCGTTTGTCTCAGGCATCTCTTCCAGCTAGTGAGTGCCGTCGTTAATAGAGCCGATTTCTCGGTTCTGAGGTTTCCGGCCCCCAGTAACTCCGCCACCAACTTCTCTATCGTTATCCTATTATCATAGCCTTTTAGTCCTTTGTGATGACTGTGAGAAAGTAGCCTCTTTCTAGCCTTGTTACCCCCACTTTTGGCCTGTTTGTGAGTGTATGTCAGGGTATTTTCACTGTCTCACTGGGATCCTGCTAGCCAGGGCCCAGTGCTCATAGTGAAAATTCTATGTTTTCAGTATGTTTGTATGTGTCACTGGGACCCTGCTAGCCAGGACCCCAGTGCTCATAAGGTTGTGGCCTATATGTATGTGTTCCCTGTGTGATGCCTAACTGTCTCACTGAGGCTCTGCTAACCAGAACCTCAGTGGTTATGCTCTCTCATTTCTTTCCAAATTGTCACTAACAGGCTAGTGACCAATTTTACCAATTTACATTGGCTTACTGGAACACCCTTATAATTCCCTACTATATGGTACTGAGGTACCCAGGGTATTGGGGTTCCAGGAGATCCCTATGGGCTGCAGCATTTCTTTTGCCACCCATAGGGAGCTCTGACAATTCTTACACAGGCCTGCCACTGCAGCCTGAGTGAAATAACGTCCACGTAATTTCACAGCCATTTACCACTGCACTTAAGTAACTTATAATTCACCTATATGTCTAACCTTTACCTGGTAAAGGTTAGGTGCAAAGTTACTTAGTGTGAGGGCACCCTGGCACTAGCCAAGGTGCCCCCACATTGTTCAGGGCAAATTCACCGGACTTTGTGAGTGCGGGGACACCATTACACGCGTGCACTACACATAGGTCACTACCTATGTGTAGCTTCACAATGGTAACTCCGAATATGGCCATGTAACATGTCTATGATCATGGAATTGCCCCCTCTATGCCATCCTGGCATAGTTGGCACAATCCCATGATCCCAGTGGTCTGTAGCACAGACCCTGGTACTGCCAAACTGCCTTTTCAGGGGTTTCACTGCAGCTGCTGCTGCTGCCAACCCCTCAGACAGATTTCTGCCCTCCTGGGGTCCAGCCAGGCCTGGCCCAGGATGGCAGAACAAAGGACTTCCTCTGAGAGAGGGTGTTACACCCTCTCCCTTTGGAAAATGGTGTGAAGGCAGGGGAGGAGTAGCCTCCCCCAGCCTCTGGAAATGCTTTCATGGGCACATTTGGTGCCCATTTCTGCATAAGCCAGTCTACACCGGTTCAGGGACCCCTTTGCCCTGCTCTGGCGCGAAACTGGACAAAGGAAAGGGGAGTGACCACTCCCCTGACCTGTACCTCCCCTGGGAGGTGCCCAGAGCTCCTCCAGTGTGCTCCAGACCTCTGCCATCTTGGAAACAGAGGTGCTGCTGGCACACTGGACTGCTCTGAGTGGCCAGTGCCATCAGGTGACGTCAGAGACTCCTTCTGATAGGCTCCTTCAGGTGTTGCTAGCCTATCCTCTCTCCTAGGTAGCCAAACCCTCTTTTCTGGCTATTTAGGGTCTCTGTCTCTTGGGATTCCTTAGATAACGAATGCAAGAGCTCATCCGAGTTCCTCTGCATCTCTCTCTTCACCTTCTGCTAAGGAATCGACTGCTGACCGCGCTGGAAGCCTGCAAAACTGCAACATAGTAGCAAAGACGACTACTGCAACTCTGTAACGCTGATCCTGCCGCCTTCTCGACTGTTTTCCTGGTGGTGCATGCTGTGGGGGTAGTCTGCCTCCTCTCTGCACTAGAAGCTCCGAAGAAATCTCCCGTGGGTCGACGGAATCGTCCCCCTGCAACCGCAGGCACCAAAGAACTGCATCACCGGTCTCCTGGGTCTCCTCTCAGCCCGACGAGCGAGGTCCCTTGAATCCAGCAACTCTGTCCAAGTGACTCCCACAGTCCAGTGACTCTTCAGTCCAAGTTTGGTGGAGGTAAGTCCTTGTCTCCCCACGCCAGACTGCATTGCTGGGAACCGCGACTTTTGCAGCTACTCCGGCCTCCGTGCACTTCCGGCGGAAATCCTTTGTGCACAGTCCCGCCTGGGTCCACGGCACTCTAACCTGCATTGCACGACCTCCTAAGTTGTTCTCCGGTGACGTGGTACTCCTTTGTGCGACTTCGGGTGAGCACCGTTTCACGCATCCTCGTAGTGCCTGTTTCTGGCACTTCTGCGGGTGCTGCCTGCTGCTGAGAGGGCTCCTTGTCTTGCTCGACGCCCCCTCTGTCCCCTGACGCAATTGGCGACATCCTGGTCCCTCCTGGGCCACAGCAGCATCCAAAAACCCTTACTGCACGATTTGCAGCTAGCAAGGCTTGTTGGCAGTCTTTCAGCGGGAGAACACTTCTGCACGACTCTCCACGGCATGGGGGATCCGTCCTCCAAAGGGGAAGTCTCTAGCCCTTGTCGTTCTTGCAGAAACCTACGCTTCTACTGTCCAGTAGCAGCATCTTTGCACCCACAGCTGGCATTTCCTGGGCATCTTCCCATCTCCGACTTGCTTGTGACTTTTGGACTTGGTCCCCTTGTTCCACAGGTACCCACGACTGGAAATCCATTGTTGTTGCATTGTTGGTTTGTGTCTTTCCTGCAGAATTCCCCTATCACGACTTCTATGTCCTTTGGGGAACTTTAGTGCAGTTTGCACTCACTTTTCAGGGTCTTGGGGTGGGCTATTTTTCTAACCCTTACTATTTTCTAATAGTCCCAGCGACCCTCTACAAGGTCACATAGGTTTGGGGTCCATTCGTGGTTCGCATTCCACTTTTGGAGTATATGGTTTGTGTTGCCCCTATCCCTATGTGTCTCCATTGCATCCTATTGTAACTATACATTGTTTGCACTGTTTTCTAATACTATTACTGCATATTTTGGTATTGTGTACATATATGTTGTGTATATTTGCTATCCTCATACTGAGGGTACACTCTGAGATACTTTGGCATATTGTCATAAAAATAAAGTACCTTTATTTTTAGTATATCTGTGTATTGTGTTTTCTTATGATATTGTGCATATGACACTAGTGGTACTGTAGGAGCTTCACTCGTCTCCTAGTTCAGCCTAAGCTGCTCTGCTACGCTACCATTATCTATCAGCCTATGCTGCTAGACACCCTATACACTAATAAGGGATAACTGGGCCTGGTGCAAGGTGTAAGTACCCCTTGGTACTCACTACAAGCCAGTCCAGCCTCCTACAATGACCCCCCGAAATCCACCTTGCCACCCATTGTAACTGGCATGCCTGATAATACAGCTCAAAATCCAGAACTGCCAGTCCCCCTTCCAGCGCAGGGCGGCGGAGGACAGAGAGTGACGTCCGCTGACGTCCTCCATCCCAGAGTAGCGCCCGTATTAGTGTGTCCAGTTCCCTGAACCACTTCCCAGGGATAGTCAACTGTAGATTTGTAAAATAATATAGAAGACACAGCACCACTATCATTTTAGTCAAAGCTACCCGAGCCATCGTTGGAAGTCTTAGAGAGCGCCAAAACTGAACTGACGATCTCAGGAAGCAGAGGGCTGCTCCCAGGTTTCCGTCCTGCAAGTCATGGAGAGTGTGAAAGATCCGGATACCCAGGTACTTAAAAGAGCGTGGTGACCAGGGAAGATCTGCCGGGCACATCGATGGATGTTCCACACTCTCCACCAGTGGAAAGACATGCGTCTTGCCTCTGTTGACCCTGAGGCCTGAATTAACACCAAATTCCTCCAGCCGTTGCAGGGCCCAGGGAATGCCGGTCTTGCCAACTCCCAAATATATCAGCAGACCATCTGCATAAAGTGAGATGATATGTTCCTCCGGACCTATAGTAATTCCTCTGCCCCTTCCCTCCCCATGGAACCGTGCCGCTAGTGGCTCTATAGCAATCGCAAACAATAGGGAAGAAAGGGGGCAACCCTGTCTTGTACCCCGACCAATGGGGTAAGATTCAGACACCAGTCCTCCAATGCGTACCCTTGCCACTGGTCGGTAATACAGCAGCTCCACCCATCTGATCCAGTTCTCTCCCATCCCCATTCTCTGCATCACTGCCCTCAGATAGTCCCATCTTACCGAGTCAAATGCTTTTTCTAGGTCTACCGATAGTAGCATGGCTTCAGGAGTCCGCTCAATCAAGGGATTATGGAGAATCGCGAATAGTCGCCGGAGATTCAGCGATGTACTGCGGGCTGGCACAAACCCGTTTTGATCCTCGTGGATAAGGGTAGGAATGTGTTTAATCAATCTATTGGCCAGCGTTTTTCTAAGGATCTTAAAATCGCAATTAAGCATGGACAGGGGGTGGAAATCAGTCACGGACCTCTCTCTGCCTTTTGTCTTGGGTAACGGCACTACCAATGCCTCCCTCAGGGTCCCTGGCAGGACACCACTTTCATACGCTTCCGCATACAACTCAACCAGTTCAGGGGCTAATATATCTATATAGGTCTTGTAAAATTCTATGGGCAGTCCGTCCATCCCTGGGGTCTTACCCGTAGCCAATTGTTTAACTGCCTCCTTCACTTCGTCTTTTGTAACCGGTTCTCCCAGGCTGACCCTGACGGCTGTGTCTAGTCTCACCAAGGGCAGCGACTCCAGCTGCTCATCTAATACCCGCGGCAGCTCCTCTTCTGGGGGTCTGTATAAAGTCATGTAATAAGTTTTGACGATTTCATTGATGGCAGTCAGTGAATAAACCTGTTCTCGAGTAGACCCTCTCACTCCCGTTATTGGTTAATTCCCCTCTGTGGGACTCACTAACCTGGCCAGTAAGCTACCCGCTCTACCCTCCTCGGCCTGTACAGAGGACATATGTCTACGATAATCATGGCACCGCAGTCTATCTAGTGTCTGGTGGTAAGCCTCTTTAGCCCGGGTCAGTCTATGGCTTTGCTCTGGGGTTTCCCCCCTGTTCAACCTCCCGTTCATGTAACTCCTCTTCTAATCGATTCAGTTTGTTAACCAGAGCACGCCTTGTCCCTACCGACTGTCCCAGGCAATGACCTCTTGTGACTACTTTGAGTGCCTCCCACTCCGTCCTGCGAAATTCCTTGGAGCCTTTGTTAATCTGGATTTGTTCTCTAAAATACTTTCGTAACTCCTCCCTGTATATCGGGTCGTCCAATGCCCGCAGCTGGAGTCTCCATACAGGTATTGGGGCCCTTGGTTTGGTCCTATTCCAGGTGATAATCAATGGCCCAGATATTCAGAAGAGATTATTTCATGGGTAATAGAGCCTGAGCACACCACCCTATCTATTCTTGTATGGAGGTGATGTATCCCTGAATAGAATGAATAATCCCTAGTTTGTGGGTGCTGTAAGCGCCATGTGTCCGCCACCCCCCAGTGTCGCATCCACTCATTCAAAGTCTCTGCCATTTTATGCACCGTCGCTCCAGTCACCGGAGGAGAGGAGCGATCGAGTTCCAAATCAAGTGTACAATTAAAATCCCTCCCGATTAGGAGACAGTCTCCTGAGCATCTTGCTAGTCGTCCTGAGAGCGTGCGCCAAAACGGGGTCTGGTCCCGATTTTGCGCGTATATGCAACTTAGTACCACTAATCTACCCTGTAGGCACCCTTCAATTACTGCATATCTCCCCTCTGTGTCTAGATCTATTGTAATGGCCTCAAACTGGATTCCTGCTCTAATCCAAATTAATACTCCTCTGGCATAAGCAGAGTATACAGTGGCATACAGTTGACCTCGCCATCTACGCCGCAATTTATTCACCTCCGATGTGTTTCTTGCAGTAGAGCAATATGTACCCCCCTTCTATTGAGGTATGACAGGATTTGATGACGCTTGACAGGAGACCCCATCCCCCGTACATTCCAAGTTATCAGTTTGTAAGACATAATGGCATAGTAAGCCTCTCCAGCAGGGGTTTTATCCCCTTGTGGTTTCCATTAGTTCCCAACAGCCCATCGCTTCCTAGTTTTGCCTCATATCGCAGTACCAACAGGAGTAACGTCTTGCACATGGATATAAACTGAAACATCAAACCCCAACTCCCGCTCCCCAGGGCAATCCCGCAACTGGCGGTTGTCCAGTCAATGCTTATTACATCAAACAATAACATTAAGTCTTAAAGAGTTCCCGCCAACTGGTGGTGTTAGACAAGAATCCAATTGGGGGAGGGAAAGCCTTCACTATACCTGGACCTTCCATCCCATCTTGCTCCTGGAGGGAGCCGAGTTGCTTACCAGCGACATTCGTTACAGATCATCTGCAGTTCTCGGTGTCACTATAGGACCCCCCTCTGAGTGGTGGGAGTCTGAGTCCGATGAGTGTGTCTGATGTCCAGTTTCTCCACCACTTTCCTTGTCTCCCACCTTCGCTAGGGGTAGCGATGCTACCGCCTCCAAAGCCGATTTCCTCGCCTGATCCCGCTGCACCGGTGTCAGTCTGGTTCTGAAGCGCAATCTATCCTGTCGGCGCCTCCCCTCCTTACGCCGTTGACAGTGGAGCAACTCCGGCGGGGATCCCGAATGGTCCTTCATCTTATGTGCCTCCAACCACTCCCACACCTCTTCAGGTTATTGGAAAAATACACTGCACCCGTCACAAGTTACTCTCATCTTGGCAGGAAATAGAAGCGCATACTGGATTCCAGCATCCCTTAAAGCTCTTTTCACCACCAGGTAGGACGCTCTCTTGGATTGTACTTCCACCGTAAAATCTGGGAACAGGGTCACTGATGTATTGTCAATTTTAAAAGGGCCCACTTCCCTTGCTCGTTGCAGCAGTATATCCCTGTCCCTATAATTTAATAATTTGGCTATCAAGGTTCGCGGAGGACGGCCAGGTGCAACCGGTCTTGTCGGGACTCAATGGGCCCTCTCTAGTGCAAAGAAGGGAGTCAATAAACCTGGTGCCACCTCTTGTCGCATCCATGTTTCCAGGAATTTCACTGCATCATCCCCCTCTGCACCTTCCAGTAGCCCAATGATGCGCACATTATTTCGCCGGTTACGAACTTCTGCATCCTCCGCACGGCACCCGGTCCTTAAGGTTCTCCAGTGTGGCATTCATTTCCTGTCATTACGGCGCCATCCCATGAGTGTTGTCTCCGTTTCTCGGACCCTGTCCGCTAGCTTCTGATGATCAGCACGGAGAAGTCCCAGCTCTACTGATACCTGACCAATCTCATGTTGAAGAGTCTTCTCGGACTCCTCTATTGCCCCCAAAATTTTGTCCAATGTTTCTTGTAGAGTTTGGGGTATCGGATCGGCCATTTCCAACTTGTCTGTGCCTTCCACACGGTCTTTCACTTGTGGTCTGTGCTTTTTACGGTTGTGGGCCGACATTCAGTTGACGATGACGGGGTGTCTCCCCCTCCGTGTGGCCAATGAGGGCCGCTATATTCGCCCCTTTACCAGTCTCGTTATGCGACTCGCACTGGTACAGCTCAGGAGATCGATATTGCGCATGTATGTGTTACCAGCGATATCTAAACACCTTTGGTCGGTCCCTGTGTCTCCTTAATCTGGTCTGCCATCTGTGCGGTCGTCGTATGCTGTCCCGGTCGTTCTCCTCAGCCCCTCCCCTTATTACAATTCAGAGAGCACTGTGGCTACTACAGTGTGTCCCCTCTTTGTACTATGAGGGTAGGGGCTATGTTTAATTCTGTGCGCCGAATCCCAGGTGAGTTCTTGCCGAATTCATGTGACCCCTTAGCGTTCCTTAGAGTCCGATGCTACCTGGGTGGGTACTATGATTGTCCAAGGCTTCGCTGGATCCGTCCAGTCTCCCCGAGCAGCACTTCGCACCGTCACCAGTGCGTCACCTTATTTCCTACATACATACTTCGCTCCAGGCATTAGGGGTGGCACTCCTTCACTGTTAGGGCCTCACCACCTACCCTGTGGTCTGTTCTCTCCTCACCGCTCCTTCAATCTGCCCCAGGGTCTCCTCCGAGCCGGCCCTCTATTACACCCACCACTGCTCACCTCCGTCCCATGCCGGCCTGGGCAGTACCCTCCTGCAGCTTGACACGTTCTATCCCCGTGTCCAGGCCGCTCTGTGCACTCTCAGTATGTCTTAGTCCTCCGTAATGTTCTGGGGACTTCTTCAGAGCCAGAGCGCCTCCCCAATCACCGAAGCACAGTGCGCTCGAGGAGGTCCACCTCTATGCTGTTGTTTCTCTTCCGACGCCCGTCGCGCACCCACTACGCAGGAACGGGGCCGCTCGTGTCCCCCTCAGGCGTCCGTGCCCAGTGAGGTCTCCACTCCTCGCCAGGACGTCGTTAGGGTCAGTGTCCCCTCCGACCACTGTGCATGGGTCTTGAAGCTGCGCTTGGTCCCGTACCATCGGTGGAGACCGCACCCCGGCCTGGCCGCTAGCCTCTTGTTGTGGGCAGCTGCCCACCGCATGGTCCACGCTATCCGCCCGCTGCACAGCCCACACAGTAGTGGATCGCATTGACAGACCTGAGAGCCCGACCGGTGTCTTCGGCGTCACTTTCACCGTCGGTGGCTCCCTCCGGTGCGCTGTTGTTCCGGATAATTAATAGGCCTCAGCGGAGCGACACGTTCACACGTCCTCCATTGCTGCCTACCTGGCCACAGCCCCCCCATCAACAAAAATTATTTTATCATTTTTCTCCAATGGAGTATGTTGAATATCAGGTCTGGGTTTGGTGCACAGTTCAGTAACCTCTAGGCAGTCATGATCAACTTCATTTACATTTTCAGGTTCAACATTGTCCACTGGGAGCAAGGTTGCTGGATTGAGTACAGTGAGTGGTACTGCACCTTCTGCTGTTGACTCTTTAGGTACATCTAGCCACGACCAGTGGTACTGCACCTTCTGCTGTTGACAGTACAGAAACATCTAGTTATGACCTGTGGCACTGCACCCTTGTGTCGCTGACTCCACAGTTAAATGTTCTTTAAAATGCCTACTGGGCCTGAAAATGTTTAATACACTATGCCCTAAAGAGGCTGATTAAATGGTTCCACTAAAATGCCCTTTGTTAAAGTCCCAAAAGTTACCAACTAAGCTTCTATTGGACATGGCTCTGAGGTGGTTTAGTTTGCAACCAATGAACATCATCTGCGCATTAGATGTATCTCTTCACGTTTTCTGCAGCTGTGGTTGGTTTACAATGTCACTCCTCTCTTCTGTCCAAACACCAGCTTGAGCACAAAGGCCTATTGTTTAGTTTGTGCGCTATTATCTTATCTTACCAAGAACAAATGCCCAAGCAAAGAACATAACTTTTCCATGGTGTGCAAGTCACACAGGGTGTATTTTTGCAAAGTTAGCATTCTTTTAAAACATCATGCCTCTGGAAATTTACTAAAATGTTAGGCCCTTAAACTAGTGCTAATCATGAAAAATAAAAAAAATCATTTCAGTTTAAACCATTAACCTTTAGTACATTATTAATACTTTTATTAACAATACATTATTATAATTAATACTTAATAATGATTATTACATTATTAATAATCTTGTCAGTATAGTTAAACATGATTAAGCAAAATATATTTTCATTAGTCATTACTTAATTTCTTTTTGAACTTCATTATGGTTAACACCAGAGTAGGCACATTTCAAAGTGCACAGTTTTCAGTTAGGCCTTTTAAACACACGTTATTTCATTATTTCGTAATACATTTTAGTGACACATTTTTATGAATAATGTTTGCTCTCTAACACTATGCAACATGTAAATAAATTGGGGAGAGCATGTTTGGGGCTGGCAAAAAATCATAGAGCATTAGGAGGGTGGTGAAAACAATGGGAGGTGGGGTGATGGGGAAACAC
This sequence comes from Pleurodeles waltl, assembly GCF_031143425.1. Taxonomy (NCBI): domain Eukaryota; kingdom Metazoa; phylum Chordata; class Amphibia; order Caudata; family Salamandridae; genus Pleurodeles; species Pleurodeles waltl. Next base: position 180,325,534 of record NC_090437.1, read on the forward strand.
AGATGAGATGGAGAGTTACTTTTTGGCATGCACTTAATAAGAGTAGATGTCCTAAAGTAACAAGAGTATCTGCAGGAGCTTATGGCCAGTGGAAGGACAGTGGACACAGGAAGCTCTCTGAGGTCCATACTCAACAGCATGGACACACAAAGAATCCCCAGAAAGAAGCTGAGGTGAGGAGGAAATGCTGACCAATGGTAAGTAAAGTCACTCTAGTGACGTGGGAGCCAGCCAATGGTAAGTAGAAGTAAGTAATGGGTAGGCTGTAAGCCCCTTCTAATATTTTTTAAAGAACAATAGGTTTCACAGACAGTGCATGTGTACTGTGGGAGAAACATAAACACTCAATTGACGTGGGAGCCAACCAGTGGTAGGTAAAGTTTAAGTAATTTGTGGGCTCTAAGTCCCTTTTAATATTTATTTTTTAAAACAAATAGATTTCACAGTCAGCTGTAATTCATCCTAGGAGTCCTGTTAGGCATAGCTGAGAGGGTGGATAAATGTTAATTTACACATAACCAAATGAGACACAACGTATAAAACAGCATTGACCTCAAATGGGAATAACAACCACTGGAGAGTCTGATATTTTACGACTTACATGAATTTACTTTAACAACAGTGGCCTGGCGGCTGTGCAAGTACAGTTTATTGTAATATAACACAACCACACAGCATCCACAGCGAGATCACTACTTTTCTATTTCCCTAAATTAAGGCTTTCAGAACTAAGCATGTTACTTATCTCTTATGGCATGAACCACAGACAGCCCTGTTGCTGGAACCGGTTTCTTGTATTAAATCACATAACACAACAGGAATACAGTTCCTCTACCGTGGCCTCCGCATACATTCATGTTATTATCATTCTCGACTCTGACAATTGGAGCCTTGCTCTGAGTACCCTTGATCTGTAACTCAGCACCTAACCTCCCCTAAAATATATGGGGTAAAGATACCATGTTTTACTTGTGAGACTACGAGGGCCCCCAGAGAAATTGCAGTTTACTGGGGCATTGGTAATCCTGTTCCAGCTAGTTTTTCCTCTTTTTCCATTGTATGTCAACCAGAGACAGGTGGGACCCCCTTCAAAGGACACAGCATCCAGTAAGTTCCCTTAGACTTTATAAATCTGACAGACTGGTAACTCCTATTTTTGACTCCATCGAAATAAAAAAAGCCACTTGAAATGAGGGGCAGGACTGACAGTGACAGCATTAGGCCTTCTCAAATTAAGTCACAAAGATTTTAATTAGTTTTAATGAATTGGAAGCTTCCGTTGGAAAGAGCAACAGAATGCTCCATAGTGAAGTCACATACTTATGAGTAAAACAAAAAGGCACCTGAAAGGATGCATTATTTCTTATCCGTCATGGGACATATTTACAACATTTTGCACCTATGTTTGCTTGGCGCAAACAGATGTGAAGGGTTGATTTCAGAATATGGGGCCCGATGTATGTAGCTTTGTATTTGCGATTTCCTAATTGCAAAACTTTGTGCTTCACAGTTAGGAAATTGCAAACAGTGATGCACTAATGTGTCTCAGACACATTTAGTAATTCCCAGTGGGTTGCAAATGGACCCATCTCATCAAAATTGATGAGGTAGGTCACAATTTGCGCCCCTTTGGGAATGGCCAAAAATCACAGAGATGGAGACCTGCTGGGGTCAGCAGACCACCATGCCAGTTTTGTATGCAGCCCGTTTTCCTTAAAGGAAAACGGGATGCCTTTCGATAAGAAAACTGAAAACACTGCCTGCTCTTAAAATATGTGTGCACCCACATGCACATTTGCGAATGGGTTACCACCAACTTGAAGTTGGTGGCAAACTGCAAATATTTTGGAACCGCATTTTAGTCGTGAAACATTCTCACATCCCACTGCGAGTCGCTATTTGGAAGGGACACCCTTAACACGCCCCTTCCTCTAATACCAAATCGCAATCCCTATTTTGCAATTCGGTCATAGGTTACCAAACCACAAAATAGGGTTTGCACATAAAAAAGGCTTTTGTTCCTGTCACAAATGGATGGATTCTGCAAATCGGGCCGTTTGCATGAATAAAAAAGCTATGTACATCTGCCCCTTACTTTCCAATTAAAAACACATTAGGCACTGGAAAGTAGCACCAAAGCAGACCAAAGTAAAAGCTTTGTTTTTTCTCAAGACTTTTCAAAGTTGGCCTGTGTGCTACGCTGTTCACAGTACACATACAAAGTTATGAAAGTGTTACACTATGTCGAATCCTAGTATTTTGTACTGACCCTTTCGGTCTAACTCTAGGTCTGACACCAAGCCTAATCCTTTGCAGAATAGTCCAAGGGTGTGTGCACTGGAGCAGTGCCAGCTTAAAGCACACTAGCGAAAGGAGAGACAAAAACAGTACCATATCGGAACTTAGACTATCTCCCTTTGACACACAACAGCAACTACGGTTGCTGTGCTACACTGTGTGAATTCTTTGTAAATTTGCCCCCTTTGATAAATCACAGATCTAAATTAGGTGTGTTTGGAACGTGCAGAGTTGTTTTTTTACCTATCCTATGATTTTTTTTAAACATCACAAATTTCGCCATCTTCATGAATCTCGTGAAGCGTGAAAAATCGTGTTTGAAAAATCCAGCAAAGTGTTTGTTTTGTGTGAAAAAACGATCATACTGCGATGCTTTACCAAGGTGGCAAAGTTCTCAACTTCGTCACGGTGCAAAGATTGTTACCTTTGCAAACATTTGGCTACAGAAAAAAAAATCTTGTATGCCCCTAAAGTAAATGAAATCCAGTGTTCAATTTGTAAAAATGTAAGCACTGAGAGGCGCGAGGCTGGCGGGAGCCCTAGATGGCCATTATCTTTGGAATCTCCTGATGCAGGTTCCTTCATCTGCATGCACGGATATCCCGGGGTTGCCTCATGACCACAAGAAGCCAATTTGGTGAAGAGGAAGCAGTGGTAATCTTCTGGGGACACCCTCAGAAGTTATCAATACCTGATGAAATCTACCCACTTCCGTCCCACACTTTCAATATCACAGGTGAGCACAGTGTACAGACCAAAGAAAGCAGCAGCAACAACCCTTGCACCTGACTTCCTATCTGGTAATTGTACCCGAGAACACTGATGCTAAAGAGATGAGCAGGGGACAAAGGCGGATGCTATCCCCTGCTAGCCCTGCCATCTACCAAAGTGCAGTGCTCGCAAAGTACTAATGAGCTACCCTTTGTTAACAAGGCTCTCATTTAATTTTTAAAGATAACAATTTCTTCATTCCTTCCTCACTTCAGTGGTTGGGTCTCCAACCTCTAGCCACAGGAATGCAGGAGATACATTTCCACTTTCTGGGGAAGCTGGCCTCATCTCCATCTAGTGCATTGCTAAACCAGGGGCATCCAAAATGGTCCCAGTACTCTGACTCACACAACACACAAAGCCCTAATAATACACACCTACTACACATCTGCTGCACATATTTATACTAGACATGCAACAGGATGTGAGTACAAGGGTCTGAATTTCACATAACAGATGAACTTCACATGACAGGAGTTGTTAGGCTTGCCTCTTCTTGACAAAGAGATAAAGGTTTGACCGCACTATTGATTCACAAAGCACAGTACACTGTCACCACCGCTTCATATGATACACTCAAGGCATGGACAGAAATCCACTGCCTACCATGATGAAAACCTGCGCACACCTCTATAAGTGACAGAACTGGTCCTGGAGCCCGAATTACCATTAACAGGCCCAGGTCTCAATGCACATGTGAGATTAGTGTGATGCCAGGGCCAAAATAAAAGTATTGTAGGAAAGTACCATCTTGCCTGGCATGTTACCCCCACATTTCACTTATATATGTTGTTTTAGTCTATGTGTCACTGGGACCCTGCCAGGCAGGGCCGCAGTGCTCATAAGTATGTGCCCTGTATGTGTTCCCTGTGTGATGCCTAACTGTCTTACTGAGGCTCTGCTAACCAGAACCTCAGTGGTTATGCTCTCTCTGCTTTCCAGATTTGTCACTAACAGGCTAGTGACTAAATTTACCAATTCACATTGGCATACTGGTACATCCATATAATTCCCTAGTATATGGTACTGAGGTACCCAGGGTATTGGGGTTTCAGGAGATCCCTATGGGCTGCAGCATTTCTTTTGCCACCCATAGGGAGCTCTGACAATTCTTACACAGGCCTGCCAGTGCAGCCTGTGTGAAATAACGTCCACGTTATTTCACAGCCATTTACCACTGCACTTAAGTAACTTATAAGTCATCTATATGTCTAACCTTCACCTGGTGAAGGTTGGGTGCAAAGTTACTTAGTGTGTGGGCACCCTGGCACTAGCCAAGGTGCCCCCCACATCGTTCAGGGCAAATTCCCCAGACTTTGTGAGTGCGGGGACACCATTACACGCGTGCACTATACATAGGTCACTACCTATGTATAGCGTCACAATGGTAACTCCGAACATGGCCATGTAACATGTCTAAAATCATGGAATTGTCCCCCCAATACCATTCTGGTATTGGGGGGACAATTCCATGATCCCCTGGGTCTCTAGCATAGTACCCGGGTACTGCCAAACTGCCTTTCCGGGGTCTCCACTGCAGCTGCTTCTGCTGCCAACCCCTCAGACAGGTTTCTGCCCTCCTGGGGTCCAGGCAGCCCTGGCCCAGGAAGGCAGAACAAAGGATTTCCTCTGAGAGAGGGTGTTACACCCTCTCCCTTTGGAAATAAGTGTGAAGGGCTGGGGAGGAGTAGCCTCCCCCAGCCTCTGGAAATGCTTTGATGGGCACAGATGGTGCCCATCTCTGCATAAGCCAGTCTACATCGGTTCAGGGATCCCCCAGCCCTGCTCTGACACGAAACTGGACAAAGGAAAGAGGAGTGACCACTCCCCTGACCTGCACCTCCCAGGGGAGGTGCCCAGCGCTCCTCCAGTGTGACCCAGACCTCTGCCATCTTGGAAACAGAGGTGTTGGTGGCATACTGGACTGCTCTGAGTGGCCAGTGCGAGCAGGTGATGTCAGAGGCTCCTTCTGATAGGCTCTTACCCCCTTGGTAGCCAATCCTCCTAACCTGGTAGCCAAACCTCCTTTTCTGGCTTTTAGGGTCTCTGCTTTGGGGAATTCTTCAGATAACGAATGCAAGAGATCACCAGAGTTCCTCTGCATCTCCCTCTTCACCTTCTACCAAAGGATCGACCGCTGACTGCTCAGGATGCCTGCAAAACCGCAACAAAGTAGCCAGACGAGTACCAGCAACATTGTAGCGCCTAATCCTGCAGGCTTTCTCAACTGTTTCCAGGTGGTGCATGCTCTGGGGGTAGCCTGCCTTCACTCTGCACCAGAAGCTCTGAAAAAATCTCCCGTGGGTCGACGGAATCTTCCCCCTACTAACACAGGCACCAAAAGACTGCAACACTGGTCCTCTGGGTCCCCTCTCATCCTGACGAGCGTGGTCCCTGGAACTCAGCAACTCTGTCCAAGTGACTCCCACAGTCCAGTGACTCTTCCGTCCAAGTTTGGTGGAGGTAAGTCCTTGCCTCCCCACGCTAGACTGCATTGCTGGGTACCGGGTGATTTGCAGCTGCTCCGGCTCCTGTGCACTCTTCCAGGATTTCCTTCATGCACAGCCAAGCCTGGATCCCCGGCACTCCTTTCTGCAGGGCACAACCTTCTGAGTTGTCCTCCGGCGTCGTGGGACTTCCTTTTGTGACTTTGCATGGACTCCGGTTCACTTTCCTTCCAAGTGCCTGTTCAGGTACTTTTGCGGGTGCTGCCTGCTTCTGTGAGGGCTCCCTGAGTTTCTGGGCACCCCCTCTGTCTCCTCCTCCAAGTGGCGACATCCTGGTCTGTCCTGGGCCACAGCAGCACCCAAAAACCTCTACAATGACCCTTGCAGCTAACAAGGCTTGTTTGCGGTCTTTCTGCGTGGGAACACCTCTGCAAGCTTCATCGCGACGTGGTACATCCATCCTCCAAACGAGAAGTTCCTAGTCGTCTTCTTTCTTGAAGAACTCCAAGCTTCTTTCAACCGGTGACAGCTTCCTTGCACTCTCAGCTGGCATTTCCTGGGCTCCTGCCCACTCTCGACACTGTCGCGACTATTGGACTTGGTCCCCTTGTCTTACAGGTACTCAGGTCCAGAAATCCATTGTTGTTGCATTGCTGGTGTTTGTTCTTCCTGCAGAATCCCCCTATCACGACTTTTGTGCTCTCTGTGGGTAGTAGGTGCACTTTACACCACCCTTTCAGGGTCTTGGGGTGGGCTATTTTTCTAACCCTCACTGTTTTCTTACAGTCCCAGCAACCCTCTACAAGCTCACATAGGTTTGGGGTCCATTCGTGGTTTGCTTTACACTTTTGGAGTATATGGTTTGTGTTGCCCCCATACCTATGTGCTCCTATTGCAATCTATTTTAATTCTACACTGTTTGCATTCCTTTTCTTGCTATTACTTACTTAATTTTGGTTTGTGTACATATATCTTGTATATATAACTTATCCTCATACTGAGGGTACTCACTGAGATACTTTTGGCATATTGTCATAAAAATAAAGTACCTTTATTTTTAGTAACTCTGTGTATTGTGCTTTCTTATGATATTGTGCATATGACACCAGTGGTATAGTAGGAGCTTTACATGTCTCCTAGTTCAGCCTAGGCTGCTTTGCCATAGCTACCTTCTTTCAGTCTAAGCTGCTAGAAACACCTCTTCTACACTAATAAGGGATAACTGGACCTGGCACAAGGTGTAAGTACCTCTGGTACCCACTACAAGCCAGGCCAGCCTCCTACATTGGTTGTGCAGCGGTGGGATAAGTACTTGTAACTACTTACCACTTTGTCATTGTGTACTTGTCATAAGAGAATAATAAACAAAACAGCTCAGTGTATTTACACTAACCAAAAAGCTTTGCTTTTCTTCTCTAAAACTTTTTACAAAGTTCTGAAAAGTTTCTCGAAACTTCTAAAAGGTTTCTAAAAGTTAGAAAAAGTTTTTTCTCTGTTCTTTCAAAAGTTCTGAAACATTTTCTTCCTTCTCACTATCTCTAAACCTTTTGCTATCATATCTTTGGTAGATTCAGCTCTTAAAATGGTCAATACAACTTATGACAATTTGAATTACAAGAGCCTAAGGAGTCTCTGCTTAGATAGAGGTTTAGTGATAGGAAAGAACCCTACAAAAGAGTTTCTATTTAACATGCTTATTGTAAATGATGAGTCCCAAGCAGGCCCATCAGATGATAGGTTAATAGAAGGTTCCCATTCTGACTCAGGAGAACACCTTGGGGGAGGTGGGGAGGGTTCTGAACAGGATCTGACCCCTAGCAGGACACCCAGTAATGTTGGTAGTAATGGAGGGTCCCATCATAGTAGGGCATCCTTTATTCCTAGAGGCCAAGTTACCAGGGTCCAGACAGTTAGGGACAGATCCCCCTCTGTAGTTTACAACTTGTCTCCTGTGTCCAAGCATTCCCAACCCACCCACCCTGAGGATAACTTGTTAGAAAGGGAACTCAAAAGGTTGAGGGTTGAAGAGACCAGACTGAATCTTAAACAGCAAAAGCTGGCCTTAGATAGGGAATCCCTAGACATTGAGAAGGAGAGACAGAGGTTGGGGTTAGGACCCCGTGGTGGCAGCAGCAGTATTCCTGATAATAATCCTGTTAGAGAGCATGATTCCAGGAATCTGCACAAGATAGTCCCCCCTTACAAAGAGGGGGATGACATCAACAAGTGGTTTGCTGCACTTGAGAGGGCCTGTATGGTACAGGGGGTCCCTCAAAGGCAGTGGGCTGCTATATTGTGGCTATCTTTCACTGGAAAGGGTAGGGGTAGGGTCCTTACTGTTAGAGAAAGCGATGCTAAAAATTTAGCAGTTTTGAAGGATGCACTCTTGGATGGATTTGGCTTAACCACTGAACAATACAGGATTAAGTTCAGAGACACCCAAAAAGAGTCCTCTCAAGACTGGACAGACTTTGTGGACTGTTCAGTGAAGGCCTTGGAGGGGTGGTTACATGGCAGTAAAGTATCTGACTATGAAAGCCTGTATAATCTTATTCTGAAAGAGCATATTTTGAATAACTGTGTGTCTGACTTGTTACACCAATATCTAGTGGACTCAGATCTGACCTCTCCCCAGGAATTGGGAAAGAAGGCAGACAAATGGGTCTGAACAAGAGTGAATAGAAAAGTTCATACAGGGGGTGACAAGGATGGCAAGAAGAAGGATGGTAAGTCTTCTGACAAGGGTGGGGACAAAAGTAAAACTGAGTCTTCATCAGGCCCACAAAAATCCTCTGGTGGGGGTGGTGGGTCCAAATCCTCTTCCAATAATCAACCTAAAAAGCCTTGGTGTTATTTGTGTAAAGTCAAAGGCCATTGGGCAACTGATTCCAGTTGTCCAAAGAAAAACACCAAACCTCCCACTACCACAACCCCTGCTGCAAATTCTATTGTCCCTAGTAATAGCAGTGGTGGTGGGAGCAAACCTACAAATAGCCAATCCAAGGAAGTAGCTGGGCTCACTACTGGTAATGTAGTTGGGTTTGGTCTTGTTACGGAGACCACAGAGGCTGTGTTAGTCTCTGAAGGTGCCATTGATTTGGCCACCTTGGTTGCTTGTCCCCTTAATATGGATAAGTACAAGCAACTTCCCATAGTAATTGGTGTTGAGGTTCAGGCCTACAGGGACACAGGTGCCAGTGTTACTATGGTCATAGAGAAACTGGTCCACCCTGAACAACACCTACTTGGTCAGCAGTACCAAGTGACAGACGCTCATAACAACACTGTAGCCACCCCATGGCTGTTGTGAATCTCAACTGGGGGAGTTACTGGTCCAAAGAAAGTTGTGGTTGCCTCAGATTTACCTTTAGACTGTCTACTAGGAAATGATTTAGAGATGTCAGCTAGGGCAGAAGTGGAGTTGGAGGCTCATGCAGCAATGCTGGGCATTCCTGGGCATAGTTTTGCTTTGAGAAGGGCTCAGGCCAAAAAGCAAAAAGGACAGGGTAACTTGGATCCTGGAACAATGGACCAAGTGCTCCCTAAAGCTAGGGGTAGCAAGGGTAAATCCCTACCCACTATCCCTCCCTCTACAGATGATTCTCCTTCTGAGGAAGAAGAATTTCCTCCCTGTGCAGAACCTTCACCAGATGAGCTGGCAGCAGACACTGCTGAGCTTTTGGGTGGAGGGGGGCTGCCAGGGAAGAGCTGAGTGTGGCACAGCAAACCTGTCCCACATTAGAGGGTCTCAGACAGCAAGCTGTCAAACAGCAAAATGGGGATTTCAGTCACTCACATAGAGTTTACTGGGAGGACAACCTCTTGTACACCGAGGCAAGGGACCCAAAACCTGGAGCAGCCAGGATATTGGTCATTCCCCTGCAGTACAGAGAGTTCCTCCTAACTCTGGCACATGACATTCCTTTGGCTGGGCATGTGGGCCAGATCAAAACATGGGAGAGACTTGTCCCCCTGTTTCACTGGCCTAGGATGTAAGAGGACACTAAAGATTTTTGCAAGTCTTGTGTGACCTGCCAAGCCAGTGGCAAGACTGGTGGCACTCCAAAGGCTCCCCTTATTCCACTGCCTGTGGTTGGGGTACCCTTTGAAAGGGTAGAGGTTGACATGGTTGGCCCGCTTGACCCTCCTACTGCTTTAGGCAATAGGTTTATCTTGGTGGTTGTGGAACATGCCACAAGATATCCTGAAGCAATTCCTCTAAGGACCACTACAGCTCCTGCAGTGGCAAAGGCTCTCCTCGGAATCTTTTCCAGGGTGGGTTTCCCTAAAGAGGTTGAATCAGACAGGGGTAGCAACTTCATGTCTGCATACTTGAAAGCAATGTGGAATGAGTGTGGTGTTACCTACAAGTTCACCACTCCTTATCATCCACAGACTAATGGACTGGTAGAGAGGTTTAATAAAACTCTCAAAGGTATGATAATGGGACTCCCTGAAAAACGGAGGAGGAGATGGGATGTCCTGTTACCTTGCCTCCATTTTGCTTACAGGGAGGTACCGCACAAAGGAGTGGGCTTCAGCCCCTTTGAACTCCTCTTTGGACACCCTGTAAGAGGTCCACTAACACTTGTAAAGGAGGGTTTGGAACAACCTTTAAAAGCTCCCAAACAGGACATAGTGGACTATGTACTTGGCCTAAGATCCAGAATGGCCGAGTACATGAAAAAGGCCAGTAAAAACCTTCAGGCCAGCCAGAAGCTCTAGAAGCAATGGCATGACCAGAAGGCTGTTCTGATCCAGTACCAACCAGGACAGAAGGTGTGGGTATTGGAGCCTGTGGCCCCAAAAGCACTTCAGGACAAATGGAGTGAACCCCATCTAGTTGTTGAAAAGAAGGTTGAGGTTACCTATTTGGTAGACCTGGGCACTGCCAGGCGTCCCCTTAGGGTGATTCATGTCAACCGCCTAAAACCCTACTATGACAGGGCTGATCTCACCCTGCTCATGGCAACAGATGAGGGACAGGAAGAAGAGAGTGACCCTCTCCCTGATCTCTTTTCCACCACTGAAACTGATGCTTTAGTGGAGGGAGTAGTTTTGGCAGACAGTCTGACTGCAGAACAGAAAGACAACTGCATAAATCTCCTTGGACAATTTTCTAACCTCTTTTCAATTGTGCCAGGTACAACATCCTGGTGTGAACACACAATTGATACTGGTGACAGCCTGCCTGTCAAGAGTAAGATTTATAGGCAGCCTGACCATGTCAGGGACTGCATAAAACAAGAGGTGCAGAAAATGCTTGATCTGGGAGTGATTGAACCTTCTGAAAGTCCATGGGCGAGTCCTGTGGTGCTTGTTCCAAAGCCTCACTCAAAAGATGGAAAAAGGGAGATGAGGTTTTGTGTAGACTACAGAGGTCTCAATCAAGTAACAAAAACTGATGCTCACCCTATACCCAGGGCAGGTGAGCTCATAGATACACTGGCATCTGCTAAGTATCTTAGCACCTTTGATTTGACTGCAGGGTATTGGCAGATCAAATTGGCTGAGGATGCTAAACCAAAGACTGCATTTTCAACTATAGGAGGGCACTACCAATTTACAGTGATGCCCTTTGGTTTGAAAAATGCACCTGACACTTTTCAGAGGTTGGTGAACACAGTCCTGAAAGGGTTGGAGGCTTTTAGTGCAGCATATCTAGAGGATATTACTGTCTTTAGATCCACCTGGGATGAGCACCTGGTCCACATTTGGAATGTTTTGGGGGCCCTGCAAAAGGCAGGCCTCACTATCAAGGCCTCAAAGTGCAAGATAGGGCAGGGAAAGGTGGTTTATCTGGGACACCTGGTAGGTGGAGAACAGATTGCACCACTTCAGGGGGAAATCCAGGCAATCATGGATTGGGTTCCCCCTACAACTCAGACCCAGGTGAGAGCCTTCTTAGGCCTCACAGGGTATTACAGGAGATTCATTAAAAACTATGGCTCCATAGCAGCCCCTCTTAATGATCTCACTAGTAAGAAGATGCCTAAAAAGGTATTATGGACAGCTAGCTGTCAGAAAGCTTTTGAGGAGCTCAAACAGGCCATGTGCTCTGCACATGTCCTAAAAAGCCCACGTTACTCCAAGAAATTCATTGTTCAAACTGATGAATCTGAATTAGGGGTAGGGGCAGTCTTATCACAACTGAATTCTGAGGGCCAGGATCAACCAGTTGCTTTTATCAGCAGAAGGTTGACCCCTAGCGAAAAGCGTTGGTCTGCCATAGAGAGGGAGGCCTTTGCTGTGGTCTGGGCACTGAAAAAGTTGAGACCATACCTGTTTGGTACTCACTTTATTGTTCAGACAGACCACAAATCTCTACTTTGGCTAAAACAAATGAAAGGCGAAAACCCTAAATTGTTGAGGTGGTCCATATCTCTACAGGGAATGGACTATACAGTGGAACATAGGCCTGGGAGTACCCACTCCAATGCTGATGTACTCTCCAGATATTTCCACTTAGACAATGAAGACTCATCAGGTCATGGCTAGTCTTATTGTCCTTCGTTTGGGGGGGGTTGTGTAGGAAAGTACCATCTTGCCTGGCATGTTACCTCCACATTTCACTTTATATATGTTGTTTTAGTCTATGTGTCACTGGGACCCTGCCAGGCAGGGCCCCAGTGCTCATAAGTATGTGCCCTGTATGTGTTCCCTGTGTGATGCCTAACTGTCTCACTGAGGCTCTGCTAACCAGAACCTCAGTGGTTATGCTCTCTCTGCATTCCATATTTGTCACTAACAGGCTAGTGACTAAATTTACCAATTCATATTGGCATACTGGTACACCCATATAATTCCCTAGTATATGGTACTGAGGCACCCAGCGTTTTGGGGTTCCAGGAGATCCCCATGGGCTGCAACATTTCTTTTGCCACCCATAGGGAGCTCTGACAATTCTTACACAGGCCTCCCAGTGCAGCCTGCGTGAAATAACGTCCATGTTATTTCACAGCCATTTACCACTGCACTTAAGTAACTTATAAGTCACCTATATGTCTAACCTTCACCTGGTGAAGGTTGGGTGTAAAGTTACTTAGTGTGTGGGCACCCTGGCACTAGCCAACGTGCCCCCACATCGTTCAGGGCAAATTCCCCGGACTTTGTGAGTGCGCGGACACCATTACACGTGTGCACTATACATAGGTCACTACCTATGTATAGCGTCACAATGGTAACTCCGAACATGGCCATGTAACATGTCTAAGATCATGGAATTGTCCCCCCAATACCATACTGGTATTGGGGGGGACAATTCCATGATCCCCCGGGTCTCTAGCACAGTACCCGGATACTGCCAAACTGCCTTTTCTGGGCCTCCACTGAAGCTGCTGCTGCTGCCAACCCCTCAGACAGGTTTCTGCCCTCCTGGGGTCCAGGCAGCCCTGGCCCAGGAAGGCAGAACAAAGGAGTTCCTCTGAGAGCGGGTGTTACACCCTCTCCCTTTGGAAATAGGTGTGAAGGGCTGGGGAGGAGTAGCCTCCCCAGCCTCTGGAAATGCTTTGATGGGCACAGATGGTGCCTATCTCTGCATAAGCCAGTCTACATCGGTTCAGGGTTCCCCCAGCCCTGCTCTGGCACGAAACTGGACAAAGGAAAGGGGAGTGACCACTCCCTTGACCTGCACCTCCCAGGGGAGGTGCCCAGAGCTCCTCCAGTGTGTCCCAGACCTCTGCCATCTTGGAAACAGAGGTGTTGGTGACACACTGGACTGCTCTGAGTGGCCAGTGCCAGCAGGTGATGTCAGAGGCTCCTTCTGATAGGCTCTTACCTCTCTTGGTAGCCAATCCTCCTAACCTGGTAGCCAAACCTCCTTTTCTGGCTACTTAGGGTCTCTGCTTTGGGGAATTCTTCAGATAACGAATGCAAGAGCTCACCAGAGTTCCTCTGCATCTCCCTCTTCACCTTCTACCAAAGGATCGACCGCTGACTGCTCAGGACGCCTGCAAAACCGCAACAAAGTAGCCAGACAACTATCAGCAACATTGTAGCGCCTAATCCTGACGGCTTTCTCGACTGTTTCCAGGTGGTGCATGCTCTGTGGGTAGCCTGCCTTCACCCTGCACCAGAAGCTCTGAAGAAATCTCCCGTGGGTCGACGGAATCTTCCCCCTACTAACGCAGGCACCAAAAGACTGCAACACTGGTCCTCTGGGTCCCCTCTCATCCTGACGAGCGTGGTCCCTGGAACTCAGCAACTCTGTCCAAGTGTCTCCCACAGTCCAGTGACTCTTCAGTCCAAGTTTGGTGGAGGTAAGCCCTTGCCTCCCCAGGCCAGTCTGCATTGCTGGGTACTGCGTGATTTGCAGCTGCTCCGGCTCCTGTGCACTCTTCCAGGATTTCCTTTGTGCATAGCCAAGCCTGGGTCCCCGGCACTCCTTCCTGGAATGCACAACCTTCTGAGTTGTCCTCCAGCGTCGTGGGACTCCCTTTGGTGACTTCACGTGGACTCCAGTTTACTTTCCTTCCAAGTGCCTGTTCAGATACTTTTGTGGGTGCTGCCTGCTTTTGTGAGGGCTCCCTGAGTTGCTGGGTGCCCCCTCTGTCTCTTCCCTCAAGTGGCGACATCCTGGCCCCTACTGGGCCACAGCAGCACCCAAAAACCTTTACAGCAACCCTTGCAGCTAGCAAGGTGTGTTTGCGGTCTTTCTGCGTGGGAACACCTCTGCAAGCTTCATCGTGACGTGGGACATCCATCCTCCAAAGGAGAAGTTCCTAGTCCTATTCTTTCTTGCAGAACTCCAAGCTTCTTCCAACAGTGGCAGCTTCCTTGCACCCTGGCATTACCTGGGCTCCTGACCACTCTTGACACTGTCACAACTATTGGACTTGGTCCCCTTGTCTTACAGGTACCCAGGTCTGGAAATCCACTGTTGTTGCATTGCTGGTGTTTGTTCTTCCTGCAGAATCCCCCTATCACGACTTCTGTGCTCTCTGGGGGTAGTAGGTGCACTTTACACCACCCTTTCTGGGTCTTGGGGTGGGCTATTTTTCTAACCCTCACTGTTTTCTTACAGTCCCAGCGACCCTCTACAAGCTCACATAGGTTTGGGGTCCATTCATGGTTCGCATTCCACTTTTGGAGTATATGGTTTGTGTTGCCCCTATACCTATGTGCTCCTATTGCAATCTATTGTAATTCTACACTGTTTGCATTACTTTTCTTGCTATTACTTACCTAATTTTGGTTTGTGTACATATATCTTATGTATATAACTTATCCTCATACTGAGGGTACTCACTGAGATACTTTTGGCATATTGTCATAAAAATAAAGTACCTTTATTTTTAGTAACTATGGGGGTTATTCTAACTTTGGAGGAGTGTTAATCCGTCCCAAAAGTGACGGTAAAGTGACGGATATACCACCAGCCGTATTACGAGTTCCATAGGATATAATGGACTCGTAATACGGCTGGTGGTAAATCCGTCACTTTTCCGTCACTTTTGGGACGGATTAACACCTCCTCCAAAGTTAGAATAACCCCCTATGTGTATTGTGTTTTCTTATGATATTGTGCATATGACACCAGTGGTATGGTAGGAGCTTTACGTGTCTCCTAGTTCAGCCTAAGCTGCTTTGCCATAGCTACCTTCTATCAGTCTAAGCTGCTAGAAACACCTCTTCTACACTAATAAGGGATAACTGGACCTGGCACAAGGTGTAAGTACCTCTGGTACCCACTAAAAACCAGGCCAGCCTCCTACAAGTATTGACACCAGTTTCAGATGCAGTCACCAGTCCACCATGCAGTGGACATAACAGTCCCAAAAACAAATTAAACTGTGTTATTGTTCATAAAATGTCAGCATCACAAACTACACATACACCATTCTTTACTACCCTCATGTATTGGCAAACTCAAATGAAAGTTATTTAATTTTACATAGTTGAGTTAAGCCACCACTGCAAACCATGTAGATATAACACTATGCGCAGAGTGAGTGTTAAATGGAAATGATCGGCATTGGAAGCGGAAAACGACTTAAGAAATTATTTATTAATTAAACAGAAGCATAGAGTAAAAGCAGCTCACAATTGTCTCTCTCATGTCCTTGGTGCTCAGTGCTAAACTGTCATACATTCCACGGAACACCCGGGACGGAGGGAACAGAATGTGGAAGTCATATTGAACAAACACACATTCTAATGACACATCGTCTCAAGGAAAGCCAATGCTAATAATGGACACCACATAACATCATTCTTCCCTTTACACAATAATAAGAACCAGAAGAGCATATAACTTTGAATAATAAAAACAGAAGATGTACAAAACAAAATATCAACTCGAATACAAAATCCCTGCAAACAATTGTCTTTGAATTTTCGAGGTAATGATACATTTCAAACAGGTCTCTGACACTCTTGGTGTCCTTGAACAACTATCAACATGGCTAGGAGTTATGGACTCTCCTTCTCCTGTGGAAGGTAAATGTATCAACCAGTCAACATTGGCATTAAAAGAAGATGCATCAACCTCACTATTCTCATTTCTGTCAATAGTGTCAGAACAAGGTGATGTACTATGTTGAAGAAAGCTCGAAGTTTTCTGATGAGATACATCCCACCAAAAACCTTCTAAATCTTTAACACAGCCAAGATTTCTATCTTTTACATCTGTAATTTTTTTAGCTTGTTCATGAGTTCATTTCACCAAACTTCTCCTGCTCCGCCATCCTTTCCCTTCAAGGAGTAGTGCACCTTTTGATACTTTAACCACTTTGACTGGTAGCATGGATTTAGATTCACCTTTCTTGATTTGATTGGGTTGTTTAATAAGAACCCAGTCTCCTACATTGAAATCACACTCTTCAGCACTGTGTTTGTCTCTGAAATACCGTGTAGCTGCATTCTGTTTGGTATTTACCTTATTTCACATAATATCAAAATTAGGTTTTTCTCACTGCTCCTTGTAATATATTTAATCCAATCAGGGCACAGATCACATCTGTGTAATCTGTGACACCGCAATCTAAAGTGAGACTTACCTGTATTGCTATGAGGTGTATTGTGATAGCTCCATATTTTTCTCTGAGAAAACTTTCTACTTGTAACTCTGATTACAAAGCCGTTTTCATCCCTTCTTTCAAAAATGTGTTGACCTGTTCAGCTAGGCCATTGGAAGTAGGTCAGTACAATGTTACTTGTAAATGTTTGATATTTAACCTTGCTAAAAGATTTGTCATTTGATGAGACTTGAATTGGGCACCATTATCGGTTACAATTTCATGAGGTGGGCCTTCAATCAGAAAAATATTTTGTAAAATTTAATTAACAGATGTGGTGTCAGGTGCAGCATCAAATTTAAAGTAAATCCACTTTGAAAAGTAGTCTATGAGGACTATTAAGTACCTCTTATTTATTGCCAGTTTTTCAAAAGAACCAGCAAAATCCAATGGAACTTTACTCCATGGTGCATTTGGTAATGGGACCGTATGTACATTTTGTTCACATGTCCTCCAATGTTTCTCGGAAACTAAGCATGTATTGCAGTTTGACACCCATCTATTTAGGTGTGTATCACTCCAGGCCACAAATAATACTGTTTCAATCTGTGGACAGCAGCTGTTATATCTAGATGGCCTTCATGAGCATGTAAAATAGCTTCTCTCTTAATTTAGTGGGAGGTACCAATAACTCATGAAGTAGTAACAAACCTTCAAATACAGAAAGTTCATCAGCAACTTGAGCAAAACATTTCAAGGCAGACTCTGGATTTCTTTCCTTGAGCCAACTATTTTTAGCATGGTTATTTACTTTTTGTAAAATGTCATCTTCACACAGAGCATCCTTCCAAACTTTACTAGATATGATATTATGTCCTTCTTGTAAATCGTCAACTAAAGCCACCACACACTCAATATCATCTTCACAAAGATTGGCATTTTCATCTAACACTGGCATCCTAGACAAGCAATCCACTCTGGCATTTTTCCCATCAGGTAAGTATTTTATTGAGAAATTAAATTCTTGCAGTTTTGACAGAATACATACCAGTCTAGACGAGGCTTTACCTGTGCCATTACTGTTCAATAAGTAAATGAGAGGCCTATGATCTGTGAATATTTCAAATTGGGTGCCCCATAAAAAGGTTTTGAATTTTTAGACGGCCCATGAACAAGCCATAGCCTCTCTTTCAATGGTGCTGTAATTCAGTTCAGATGACGTGAGAGCACTTGCTGCAAATGCAATTGTGTGTTCTTTCTTTCCTACCCATTGAGATAGTACAGCCTCAAACCTAATTGACTGGTATCCACCATCAAAAAACACGGATGTCGAACTGTGAAGGCAGACAAAATGGAAGATGAAGTTATCAGGTACATGATTTTAATAATGCATCGTTTTAGTGGACCATTCAAAATCCTGCCCCTTTTTTAATAGTTCTCTCAATGGTTGTACCACAATAGCGTAACCATGTATGAAACATAAATAGTATTCACACAGATCTCAAAAGGATGGCAAAGTGTTTTTGTTGTGTGGTGTTTGGTGTTTTGAATTGCAGCTACTAATGACATTTTGGGTTAGATACCTTTGTCAGAGATTTTGTGACCCAGGTAGTCCATGTCATGAACCATAAACTAACATTTTTCCTTTCTAATTGTGATACCTAGACTCTCAAAAACAAGAATCAAATTGAGTTCTCAGATAGTCTTGGAAAACACAAGTACCCCATCTTGGAATGCTTGTACTTACAGAATTTCTTACAGAACATTATCCATACATTTTTTAAACATACTTGCTGCAGAGGCAAATCCGAATGGCATGTGCAGAAATGTATATGCGCAAAACAGAGTGATGAAAGTAGTAAGATGTTGGCTCTCTGCAGCAAGTGGTATTTGATAATATGCTGATCTAAGCTCAAGCAAAGAGAACACTTTAGAGCCCCCTCAGTTAGCCAACAAGTCTTGTACTTTGGGTAAGGGATGACAGTCCACTAAAATATTCTTATTGAGTGTACACAAGTCAACACATAAGCGTAACTCACCTGTCTTTTTTTTTTATTAAAACCATGGGACTAACCAATTCAGATGAGTCCGTTTCTTGGATTACAGATTCTTCACACAGTTTTTCTAGTGATTCTTTGAGATCAGGTCTGACACTTAAAGGCAAGGATCTAACTTTGTGCACAATAGGGGTGGATCCCTCTCTAAGTTTTATCAAATGTTCACATTTTTTTATACTTCCTATTTTGTCACAGAACACAACACAATTTTTTTCATAATGTTTTCTATTCTGGTATCTTCAATATTTTCTATAGGTGAAATAGAATTGTCATCTAACACAATGGGACTCTCTGCACCCAGTTTTAAGATAATGCCCAGCCTAGCCTGTTCTTGCCATCCTATAATATTCCTTCCTTTGATGGCAACATAAATTTGTGTAATTATTTTCCTTCCCCAGTTTTGGGTTAATATCTGTTTCTGTTAAAATAGTAGTATTCCATTTATCCTTAAAAAGAATGTCTGAAATAATGGTGATGGGTGCACCTGAGACTGCCATCATATCAATGGCTCTATGTCCAATATGTGCTTTGCTCCAAGGTTCTTTCACCACTTTGGGTCCTTTTTGATCAGTGGAAAACAGTATTACTTTGGAGAGAGTTTTTGAGCAATCATTCAGATCCACATCAACTGTGCTAACTTTAACTGGGTTCTTGGAGCTCCTGTAAACGGACTTAATATGACCAAGTTTCCCACGTTTGTTGCATTGTTTGTTAATGGCAAGACAGCTTGGATTATACCCAAAATGTGATCTGGATAGATATTTTTAACATATATTGGTGTTCTTTTTAGGTGGAAAGCAGGTATTTTTGTTTTGGACAGAAAACGCTCCTTTTGACTCATCTTCCGAAACGATATTAACTTCCGAATTTCCCGGTGTAGTAGTTTCTGACGACATTAATTTGGTTGAAATGATCGATTGTTCACTGCTTTTTGCAATTTCTATGACCTCTGAGAGAGTTGGGTCTCTGCAACTCAATAATCTCGCTTGAAGTTTTTAGAGGCACAACTATATACAAATTGGTCCCTTATGTATGTGTCAAGAAAATTACCAAAGTTACAAGAGGAGGCCAACAACCTCAGAGCTGAAATATATTCTTCAACTGACTCTTCAGTATTTTGTTTCCTCTTAAATAAGTTGAGACATTCCAACATTACATTTTGTTCTTCTGAAAATTTCTTGGTTAGCCTTGCAATGGATTCTGTGTAAACATTTCAACGTTCTTCCCACCCCGGTGGCATGTCTACTCTAGGAAGATTATCAAATACTTAGTGGCATTCATGGCCAAGATGCCCAAATAAGAAAGCAAGCTTCCTTTTTGGTTCAAATAGGGTAGCATCAATTGCAAATAAAGAATTTTCCAAAGATCTGAGCCAATTTTTCCAACATATGATGGGCTTGCCTGGATTTTGGAGGAACACAGGAATTTGGAGTAGTTGAGAATTTGTAGCCATTATATAAATAATAAATAGGTGCTAACAATTTCCAGACACAAAGCACCAGTAGATTTAATTCTTGTCAAGAAAATGTAAATACCAATGAAATAAAAAGAAAAATTCCTCAGTAAGGTGTGCCTGTTACCGATATAAGTAGGGAAGAAACAGGCAGTTGATTTTGAATGTGAAGTACCTGTCATCAAAGTAAGCAGTGTTCTGGTGAGAAAAATGACCAATGTTTATTAACAAAGATGGCTTCCATGCCAGGAGACATAGGTGGTTATTCTGACCTCGGCGGTAAAAGGCGCCCACCGCCGGTCAGAAATCCTCCATAATTCCGCTGCGGTCGCGGTAACCCGCCACGGTCATTCTGACCCGCAGCAGCCAAACCTCCGAAAGTCCGACAGCCACAACAGACCGCCAGACCAGCGGTCGGCGGAAAAGTGGAGGTGACCAAACCTCCACCGTCACGCCAACAGAAATACGCCCATGCCATTACGACCCACGAATCCACGCGGCGGTCATTCAAACGCGGTTTTCCATTGGCGGCACACACCGCCGCGGTCAGAATACACACAAACGAACAAAACTCAGCCACATTGGCCGATTTGAATTCCACACACCTGATACACATACACACACCACTCCCACACACACAATACAATATAAAACACACCCACATCACCCACAAACCCCTACGGCCAAAAATTCAGAAAGAAGCACCGAGAGACACATCATCGAACACAGAATACCATCACACAGAGGCACACTACACCATCACCCACACAATATCCACACACAAAACAACACACACCACCACACTCAACACACTTAACTACACATACTCCACCCCACACATCATACACACCACTCCATGGCACCCCAAAGACAGCCCCGCTTCTCAGACGAAGAACTCAGGGTCATGGTGGAGGAAATCGTTCGGGTAGAGCCCCAGCTCTTCTGCACACAGGTCCAATACACCTGCCTAGCCCGGAGGACGGAGCTATTGCAGAGGATTGTCGACAGGGTCAACGCTGTGGGACAGCACCCCTAGAAATCAGGAAGACATCAGGAAGCGATGGAACGACCTACGGGGGAAGGTGCGTTCCATGGTATCCCGGCACAACATCGCCGTGCAGAGAATTGGAGGAGGACCCCCACCTCAACCCCTACAATTTACAACATGGGAGGAGGAAGTCTTGAACATCCTGCATCCTGACGGCCTCGCAGGAGTCGGCGGAGGAATGGACACTGGTAAGTTGAAGCTTCACTACTGCTTCCCCCCCACCTGCATGCCAAATCATACCCCAACCCTCACCCCCATCCTCGAACCCCACCCTCACCCCCACCCCCATCCTCACCCCACCCTCACCCTCACCCCCACCACCATCCTCACCCCACCACCATCCTCACCCCCACCCCCAGCACACCTATTCCCTGCCAATGTCTCACCATCACAACCCACACATCCCAAAACCTAGGCCTGCATGCGTCCACTAAGCATGGACACCCATCACCAAAGCATGCCCAATGCATATACACATCCCCCCCACAAGCCACCCTCACCAAAGCCCCCACACACGAATGCCAGCACTTGGGGACACGGGAACCCACAGATACACCCATATGCCACACATTGAAACTATAACCATACCTCTATACCCCTGCAGGACCCGACCGCCAACACACCGCCACGGAGGGCCCAGAATTCTCCACCCCCCCCACCCAAGAGGCCGTCAGCGATGACAGCAGCTCTGTCGACCTGGACACCGATGACCAGCCCGGACCATCGGGGACCTCTGGACAGTCGGTTCCCCTCAGACAGCCACAGGCCACCACAGACCCAAACCCCTCTGGGAACACCAGCACAGCTCCCACCCAGCGGGCCCATGCCTCTGTCTCCAGGGCGCGTCAATCTGCGGTGTGTCTACCACTACAGGGCACCCAGGATAACCCACCACCCCAACAACAACAGGGACCTGGGGGCAGTGGTAGTGGGCACACCGGCCAGGGGGCAGAGGCCCAGGGAAACAGGGCAACTCGGAGGGCAGCTGTGCGACAGGGGGGGGACGGGCCCAGGGAACCCACTCTCCACGAGGCCCTCACCACCATCATGGGAGCATACAACCGCTCCCAGGAGATGATGGCGACGGTACTGGCCCGGTTCCAGGAGATCCAGGTACTGCAGGAGGAACACTATCGGGGGTACAGGGAGGACACCAGAGCCCTCACCTCCACCCTGGTTACCATGGTCGGGCTGCTGCAGGACCTCATCAACACCAGGACGGACACTCAACACCAACAAAGGGCCCCTGCCACTAGCCTGGACCAAGAACAGCCAACCACCTCCGCCGGCGCTAGTGGTCAGGAGGCCCCCGCTCAACAGCAGCCCACCAGACCCCCACCTCCTGCAGGAGAAGAACCACCCCGCAAGAGGGCCCTGAGATCTCGCAAGAAGACAGAGTAGGATGTCAAGACCCCCGCCAGCAAAGGATACCACCTGATGTCATCCCACTGTCCCACATTGTCACCCTGTCCATCCTTGAACTGCCCATGCTCCATCTCTCCACAGGCCTCTGGACAATGCACCTGTGTGACTGTTACTCTGGACTCTGCCATGGACATTCCTTCACCATAGCCCCCACCCACTTGAAACCACCCATCCCATTTTGAGCACTTAAATAAACACCCATTTAGCACAAAACTATCTGGAGTCTGGCTGTGATTTCAAAATATTGTAATTGACATGACATTGCAAATATGTCCTTGTACATAGTGAAGTCAACAAACAGCTGCCACAAAGCTGTAGTCCATGGGGAAACGAAGCACAGGACTCGTAGTGGGGACCCCAGATCTGAAATAGGGAGGGAAAAGCCACAACTCAGTCATCATACACTGGGGCAAATAGACAGGCAGCAGAGATGCAGGAGAGTAGTTCACATTCACTAAATGATGTTTGAATTGTTACCTGTGTCCTATTGGAAGTACTGTTCAATGATTCTGTCCCTGTTGTCTGTTTCAGCCCCGTCGTCTTCCTCCTCGTCACTCTCCACAGGTTCCACAGCTGCCACTACACCACCGTCTCGACCATCCTCCTGCAGGAAAGGCACCTGGCGGCGCAAAGCCAGGTTGTGAAGCATGCAGCAGGCCACGATGATGTGACACACCTTCTTAGGTGAGTACATTAGGGATCCACCTGTCATATGCAGGCACCTAAACCTGGCCTTTAGGAGGCCAAAGGTGCGTTCGATCACCCTCCTAGTACGCCCATGGGCCTCATTGTACCGTTCCTCTGCCCTGGTCCGGGGATTCCTTACTGGGGTCAGTAGCCACGACAGGTTGGGGTACCCAGAGTCCCCCAATAGCCATACACAGTGTCTCTCTAGCTGCTCCATCACGTAAGGGATGCTGCTATTCCTCAGGATGAAGGCGTCATGCACTGACCCAGGGAACTTGGCATTTACATGCGAGATGTACTGGTCAGCCAAACACACCACCTGGATGTTCATGGAATGGTAACTTTTTCTGTTCCTGTACACCTGCTCCCTGTCTCTTGGGGGAACCAAAGCCACATGGGTCCCATCAATGGCACCAATGACGTTGGGAATATGTCCAAGGGCGTAGAAATCACCCTTCACTGTAGCCAATTCGCCCACCTCAGGGAAAATGATGTAGCTCCTCACGTATTTCATCAGGGCAGACAACACTCTGGATAACACCTTCGAAAACATGGGCTGAGACATCCCAGAAGCAATTCCCACTGTTGTCTGAAATGACCCACTTGCCAGGAAATGGAGTACTGACAGGACCTGCACCAGAGGGGGAATCCCTGTGGGTTGGCGGATGGGGGACATCAGGTCGGGCTCCAGCTGGGCACACAGTTCTTGTATAGTGGCACGGTCAAGCCGGTAGGTCAGGATAATGTGGCGTTTTTCCATTGTCGACAGGTCCACCAGCGGTCGGTACACGCGAGGATTCATCCGTCTCCTCGCCAAACCCAGCGGACGGTGCCTAGGAAGGACAACATGGAGCACAGAGTCAAGCAACCCACAGGTACGTACTCACAGCTTGCACAGTAAACGATTCTCTATGCAGTGAATGGCGTGTCTGAGTGGCCATGCAAGGCCTAGGCCTGTGTGACGCAGTTGAAATTGAGCCATGTGGACCCTCGAAATGGCGGCTGCCTGACCTGTGAAGTGTGACAATGGGATGTGAGGTCAATGCGCTGGCGTGGCACAACGCGGCGGTCGGCGGGCGAAGACCGCGGCGCGAAGCCGCATTGGTTAACATTGAAGCCTATGGGTTTCAGGAGCCAATGGCGAAGGGCGCTGGCGGTGGCGGTACGCACCGCCGCGGTACGCACCGCCGCGGACGTGACCGCCATTTCCAATCTACTTATCCACTTGCGACTTGAACTTTCACAGGAGAGGACCTATACTGCAAGTGTTGCTGTGACCTCGGTCTGGAAGGGACAATGGCTGCTGCGACTGGGGAAAGGGCCCCTGCCTTCACTGGAGAGGAGTTGGAGAAACTTGTGGATGGGGTCCTCCCCCAGTATGCGCTACTCTACGGTCCTCCAGACCAACAAGTGAGTTTGATTCAATATGGATTTGGGGCCACTGGCTGGCTTGGGGGCCTGGCGGGGGGCCTGGCGGGGATGGGGGGCATGTTGGGCCTGGCGGGGGGCCTGGCGGGGATGGGGGGCATGTTGGGCCTGGCAGAGGGCCTGGCGGGGGGCCTGGCGGGGATGGGGGGCATGTTGGGCCTGGCGGGGGGCCTGGCGGGGGGCCTGGCGGGGATGGGGGGCATGTTGGGCCTGGCGGGGGGCCTGGCGGGGGGCCTGGCGGGGATGGGGGGCATGTTGGGCCTGGCGGGGGGCCTGGCGGGGATGGGGGGCGTTGGGCCACTGGCAACGATAATGCAGACAAACTTGAACGTGGTATTTCTCCCTCCCTGTACGTGTCACATAGGTCCGCGCCCATGAGAAGATCGGGATTTGGCGTGCCATCGCCAAGGAAGTCCGGACCCTGGGGGTCCACCATCGACGGGGCACCCACTGCCGCAAGAGGTGGGAGGACATCCGCCGCGGGACCAAGAAGACCGCCGAGTCTCTGCTGGGGATGGCCTCCCAACATAGGCGGGGTGCCTGCCGTCAACTGACCCCCCTGATGTTCCGGATCCTGGCGGTGGCCTACCCTGATTTGGATGGGCGCGTGAGGGCAGCACAGCAGACACAAGGGGGTGAGTACAAGCATCATCTACTCTGTTGTCGCGCAGTGGAGGTGTCTGGGTGGGGGAGGAGGGCTGTGGGTCCCCCTAGGCCAGGGCGATATCTGTAGGCTGGGCACCCCCGTAAGCCCCTGTGTCCCCAGCCACCACCCTCAGTAGTGTGTCAGTACAGCCATCCCTGGGCCGTGTCATCCATGGGTGCAGTTGTCAACTCTAGGCGTGTAGGGCATGTTCCACGGAATGCGTAGCGGACCCCAAGTGCGCAACTTAGTGCAGGGGGCATCTGTGTCTGTCATGTCCGCTAACTGTACCGGTGATCCATGTACTCAAAATCTCTTTATTTCTCTCTCCCCCCCCCCTTTTTGTTTGTCCTTCTGTGCTTGTGTGCATCAGCATCATCAGGCGGAGAAGAAGTGGCATCGTGGCAGGAGGGAGCTGCATCTCACATGGCCCAGGAGGGCCATGCCACAGAGTCTGACTGGACCAGTGAGACGGAGGGCGAGGGGAGCTCCACGACGGGGACGACTGGACCCTGCAGCGACACGGACACGTCCTCGGAAGGGAGCTCCCTTGCGGGGGTGGCACCATCCGTGCCCCCTGCCATTACAGGTACAGCCGCCACCCAGCGCACCATCTCCGCCCTCCCAGCAGCCCCTCAGCGTTCGCCCCGTGCCCGCTCTGCCAGGAAGCCGGGCATCTCCTTAGCCCCAGGCACCTCAGGCCCTGCCCCTGTTACCCCCGCTGCCCTCAGTGAGGAGGTCATTGACCTCCTCCGAACGCTCATTGTTGGGCAGACTACCCTTTTGAATGCCATCCAGGGGGTGGAGAGGGAGGTTCATCGCAGCAATGCGTACCTGGAGGGCATTCATTCGGGTCAGGCTGCCCATCAGCGATCGTTCCAGGCTCTGGCCTCAGCACTGACGGCAGCCATTGTCCCTGTCTCCTGCCTCCCTCTACTAACTCCCTCCTCCCAGTCTCCTGTTCCTCTGCCTGTCCCACCCACACCATCAGACCAGCCTGCACACACCTCAACACCCAAGAGCAGCTCATCCAAACATAAGCACCACAGATCACGCAGACATTCACACAAGCAACATTCCGATGCAGACATGCCAACAGTCACTACCACCTCTGTGACCCCCACCTCCTCGTCTCCCTCCTCCCTCCCTGTGACGTCTACACTCACACCTTCATTCACCTCACCATCAGCCAGTGTTTCCATCACCAGCATACCCTCCACTCCAGTCCGCACACGTGCAGTCACCACCCCCACTGCCATTTACACGTCCCCTGTGTCCTCTCCCACTGTGTCTGTCACCCCCTCTTCCACACCACACAAACGCAGCCACCCACCCACCCAACAGCCATCCACCTCACGACAGCCTCCCGCTCCTGCACCTGCACCCAAAGACAGCAAACTTGTCTCGCCTACAACCACATCCTCTCCCTCCACTCCCATACCCACTGTACCTTCCACTCTCCATTGTCCCAAGAAAATCTATCTCTCTACTGCTACCTTCTTTCCTGACCCTGAGCCCCCCCCCTCCTTCTCGTCGGGGTAAAAAGAGCACCTCAGCCACCACCAGCCCTGCAGCCCCCTTGACAAGGGTGCAGGGGTATTGGAGCCCACCAGCCCGCAGGTCTGGATCTTCGCCCAGCAGCAAGGAGACAGCCAGCCCACCCCCTGGGAAGAGGAGCAGAAGGAGGAAGGGCCGCCGCCGGAGCCCGGATTCGATATCCCCCCAGGACACTAGCCAGCCACCGTCAACAGCCACAACTCCAAAGGGAGGAAAGGGCCACAGACTCCCGACTAAGGAGGGCAAGGGCAGCAAGGCGGAGAAGTCAGGCAGCAGGCCTGCTGCCCATGGAGGAACCGTCGCAGCTGCCCAGGAGGAGCCCGCAACCCCCATAGCCGCTGCCCCGGGAGGAACCGGCACAGCTGCCCCGGGAGAGCCCACCACCCCCATAGCCGCTGCCCAGGGAGGACCCAGCCCAGCTGGCCAGGAGGGCCCCACCACCCACAGCCCAGGTGGGCATTGAAGGAGCACCATCCCAGCTGCCCAGGAGGGCACCACCAGGCAATGAGCAGTTGGCCATAGAATGGCCGCCGTCTCCAGCACCGCTCCGCTGGGGCCCGCCGTCTCAAGAACCGCTGAACTGGGCCCTTCAAGGCAAGAACCGCTGAACTGGGCCCCGCCGTCTCCAGCACCGCTCCGCTGGGGCCCGCCGTCTCAAGAACCGCTGAACTGGGCCCTTCACGGCAAGAACCGCTGAACTGGGCCCCGCCGTCTCCAGCACCGCTCCGCTGGGGCCCGCCGTCTCAAGAACCGCTGAACTGGGCCCTTCAAGGCAAGAACCGCTGAACTGGGCCCCGCCGTCTCCAGCACCGCTCCGCTGGGGCCCGCCGTCTCAAGAACCGCTGAACTGGGCCCTTCAAGGCAAGAACCGCTGAACTGGGCCCCGCCGTCTCCAGCACCGCTCCGCTGGGGCCCGCCGTCTCAAGAACCGCTTAACTGGGCCCTTCAAGGCAAGAACCGCTGAACAGGGCCCCGCCGTCTCCAGCACCGCTCCGCTGGGGCCCGCCGTCTCAAGAACCGCTGAACTGGGCCCTTCACGGCAAGAACCGCTGAACTGGGCCCTTCAAGGCA
The DNA here is from genome assembly GCF_031143425.1 of Pleurodeles waltl. Taxonomy (NCBI): domain Eukaryota; kingdom Metazoa; phylum Chordata; class Amphibia; order Caudata; family Salamandridae; genus Pleurodeles; species Pleurodeles waltl. Next base: position 180,353,374 of record NC_090437.1, read on the forward strand.
AGAACCGCTGAACTGGGCCCCGCCGTCTCCAGCACCGCTCCGCTGGGGCCCGCCGTCTCAAGAACCGCTGAACTGGGCCCTTCACGGCAAGAACCGCTGAACTGGGCCCTTCAAGGCAAGAACCGCTGAACTGGGCCCCGCCGTCTCCAGCACCGCTCCGCTGGGGCCCGCCGTCTCAAGAACCGCTGAACTGGGCCCTTCAAGGCAAGAACCGCTGAACTGGGCCCTTCAAGGCAGGAACCGCTGGCCCTTTGGCAGACGTGGCAGGGCAGGATCTGTCTCGGGCTGCAGGATGTCCTCTGGCCAACATGCCTCCTCCAGTGGCAGTGGAGTCTGTTATGGACTGCTTGGACTGTGGCTTTGCTCTCCCCAGGATGGCCCAGTGGGCAGGCCACCCACTGTATGGACTGTATGGACTGTGGCTTTGCTCTCCCCAGGATGGCCCAGTGGGCAGGCCACCCACTGTATGGACTGTTTGGACTGTGGCTTTGCTCTCCCCAGGATGGCCCAGTGGGCAGGCCACCCACTGTATGGACTGTATGGACTGTGGCTTTGCTCTCCCCAGGATGGCCCAGTGGGCAGGCCACCCACTGTATGGACTGTATGGACTGTGGCTTTGCTCTCCCCAGGATGGCCCAGTGGGCAGGCCACCCACTGTATGGACTGTTTGGACTGTGGCTTTGCTCTCCCCAGGAAGGGCCAGTGGTCATGGAGTCCCCTCGTGGATCTGGCGTTGTGTACTCAAGTGGCTGAGGTGCCCCCCCTTCCCTTCCCCCTGAGGTGCCTGTCCTTTTTTCTTTCTGATGCCCCTGCAGTGTTCTCTCCGTGGAGTTCTTGTCGTGGGACTGGGCCTTGCCCCTTTGCTCAGGACCCCTGTGGTCCACGGACAGTGGTTGGACTACATTTAGTAGATGTATATATTTTGTACATAGTTTATTTATTTATTTGGATTACTGCTGTCCATTTTTCAATATATCTGCCCGTTTGAGATCTCTTCTTTTGGTCTTTGCATAATTTCGGAAGGGGGGGGTTTGTGGGTTGTGACAGTGATCTGTGGGAATGCATTGATGTGTGTGTTGTAGTGGGTGTGGGTGGGTGGGTGTGTGCCGGTAATCTTTGCCCTCCCCTGTGTCGTAGGTGCAGTACTCACCGATGTCTTCCGCGCCGCCGGGCGTGCTCCTGGTACAGGAGCAGGTATAGGAGTGCGGGGATGACCTGCAACTCGGGTTCCATACTGCCGGAATCTCGCGTGGTGTATGTGGAGGTGAGCGTTTTCCCGTTCGTAGTCTGTTTCCGCCGTGTTTTTATCGGCGGTGCTCCCGCCCCGGAAAAGGTGGCGGATTGGTGGGTCGTGATAGGGTGGGCGGTACATTGTCTGCCGCCTGGCTGTTGGCGGGGACCGCCGCGCTGTTTGTTTGTTCCGCCGTGGCGGGCGGAGTGTTAATGCGGCGGGCTGTGTTGGCGGTTCCCGCCAGGGTCAGAATTGCATATTTTGGACCACCGGCCTGTTGGCGGGTTGGCCGCCGCTTTATCACCGACCGCCAGGGTCAGAATGAGGGCCATAATGATGTGGCAATGGTAGCTTGGGGCTATGGGGATTTGCGTTGCAAGCGCTTGAGGGCATGAGTCAGCACGTATGCTTGTGAATGTCGGCTACGCGCTGACATACTCTAAAGTGCGTGTAAACAGCATGATCCAGGGCACAAGCACAATGCAATTCTAGGAACCCATGTGACAGTGGTTTCTGGAAATGATAGATATGTCTGCTGGCCCAATAGACATATCTAAAGGCATGACGGTTGTAAATCAGTCCACCATGACGCCAGATAATACTTCATCCATCAATATATAAGTTGGTTCCAGAATGTTTACCAAGGTCTCATTTACATTTCATAGAATTCAGCCATTTGGTCCTCTGTAGTAGCCCATAGAATAGATTTATGGGCTTCCAGGAGATATGGCATGTGGGCTAAATACACCTTTTGTTTCAGATACCAGCTCTAGCCAGCCAAAATATCCTTGCCCCTGTGCTTTTAAAGACAAGCTTGGGCAGGGTGGGTAGCAACACAGCATGGAGGTGTCATACAGGGGATAGCAGCACAAGATCGAAACAGCTGGAAAACACATGCACTTTCATGGAGTGCTCAATGAAAAAGAAGAAAGCTGGTTCCTAAATACTATCAATGGAAAGATACAACTCGCCCACCAATCAAAAGGATCATAAAGAGGTTATGCTCCAGGGGAGGGGCAAACACAAGAGGAAGGCAAGCCATTGAATAAGGACAAAGTGATTGAGAGTGACAGTAAAGCCAACGAATGGTAAGCAATGGGTGGGCTGTACTGCAAGTTCCCTCTAGGTCTTTCCCAAGCGGAAAATGTGTGCTGTCTAGTAGGTGAGACCTAAAAATGGACAGTGAACTCTTTTCTCCTCGCTGACTGAAGTTAGAAAAAAATGTACCTGCCATGCTCCACATAAGCAAGTTATCATTGCTTACTTTAAAATGTATCATGTCAAGTGTTTTATTGCTTGTGCTGTGGAAACTCCTAAATGAATACCTTGTTGGCTGTCAATCTCAGGAAATATTTGCTATTCTATGAATTTGTCAAATTCAGGATTCTACTTAACATGCAATAGGCCACTGTAAATGTGAAGATTTTTTAGACGCACATTTTGGGATGCTCTCCATTTAGAACCCTCCTCAACATATTTCATGCAACCTAAAGCTCTGGGGTGAGTTTATGGAGTTTTTGACTCCATCAGCAGACATTAGAAAGGGCCAGAACTACTAAAATGCAATCCTTTCCTTTGTCTAAAACATTGTGAGCTAATTAATGATGGACCTTGGTTACCTTGAATATTGAGCCTTCCCACCTTGGCACAATGCTGCCACACACAGAGCCAAATATACTAAGTGCTTAATTCATCATGGTCAAATATTGCAAATTTAACTATGTCATGGAACTACAGTTGTTCAACATGAATTACCATTGTGTTATGAGACATCGTCTTCTTGTTACATATTTGGTGGTGATTGGTGCTTGTAAATGTATGAGCTTTTTTGTGGTCTCAGCCTTGGGCATATTGGTTGAGTTGTGCCTGTGGAGTTTACATCCTCTCTGGACTGTCTGGGATGCCTTTCAGCCCCAAAAGGACTGGAATATCAACATATATTAGATAAAATGTCCTGCAAGGGCTCAGCTCCCTTGAAAGAGCACTGTACAAATTGTGTGGGTATAAGTACAATCCCCATCATGATAAACACCCTAACAATGCTGCACATCTGGAAAAGACAATTGATGTGAGTCTCAATGATGGTGTACGGAATACTGTAGCTAGTATGGGAGCCTGCTCTCACTCCTTTACTAGGGGGTTCCTTCAGACCTTTCTGTTCAACGCGAAGAAGGTATTACTGATGTATTTAATTCTTTTTTTGTATTTATTTTGGAGTTTTATAAAGTGCATTTGCAACCAAAGGTTTGCTTCAGTGTGTTCAGGTCAGTGGTAGATTGAATCAATGGTAAAGATGACAGTGACAAATATCTTTGATGAGTGACTGGTGCCAAAATAGGGATCCAGAGAGGAGATGTTTTATTGACTGAAAGCCATGCATATAGATAATAGAAGTCGGTCCTTCAGTGGAACATGGGGGAATCCTATTGTTGACCACATTATGAGTGAACTAGTTTCTGGAGGGTAAACATGCCATGTGTCGGGGCTCACCACAAAATGCTGTCCCGCTACATACCAGACAGTCCGAAGACCATACATCAAAAAGTGCTTGTAAAACAGCTTTTGCTAGTCTATGTAATGTTGTAGCTGCTAATGTAGTCCTTGATGACATGTGGCTTATGTGCCTCATAAGAAGGTTGGATTTGATTGGACTAATTTTCTTGTCAGCAACTGAAAAACTATTGGAAGAAGATTTACGAGCTTTTCAGAACCTTCTACAACGCTCGTGTTATCAGATATACGGGTTATACTGCCATGTGGCACCAGCAGAGGTAGAAGCACATTTTGAGACAGCAAAAGGCGAAAATAAGTGCAGTCAAATGATTACTGCACCTAATGCCATTCGTGAGCTTTCAAAGTCCAAAGTTAAAACTGCAGTCTCTGTTACGGTAAAACCAGTGCTTAATTTGTGCTTGTTGTTTCCGGTGCTGAGCACCGACACTTATTTGTGAGGGCCGGGGCTTATTCTTATGCCTCAAGCATTTGCTGTGAGCAAAAGACACATGTGGGAAAGATGGAAAAGGGTAAAAACTAAAAATCGTCATAAAGGGAGAAAGTAGAAAGTTGCAGGATAAGCTGAAGGGGCAGGGGTGGCCGTAAATCGATTGAAGAGGCCCGAGATGGCTTCAGGATTACCCTGCCTCAGTATTCAGTGTTGGCAGATTTAATTACAGCAGCCTCGTGTTTAAGAGAAGGGCTTTGAGCACCGGCACCTCTTTATTTACAAATTAAGCACTGGGTAAAACCAGTGTGTAATTTGTAAAAACAAAAAGAATAGGTGCATGGTTCTAAAGGTTCATTTAGGTGTCTGCCACTGGTGCTGCCAAACGCTTGTGCTGCTGAATAGACTTGCTCAAGAGAGTATCCAGAAAAAAATGAAATACTCCCCACTTTGAACCATATCCCTTTTGGCACTCAGTGAGCACGTGAAGCGAGTGAGTCCAACACTCATTAAGTTGCTTTCCAGAATGAATTCTCGACACAATCTGGCCAAATGTCTCCTTTTACACCTCAGTTCACAATTAATTTCGCCATCCTTCATTCCATGCCATCCAGTCACTCATCCTTCCTTCTCTCCTTCCATATATTCTTTCTCCATTTTTCAAGCCTTGTTTTCTTCATTCATCCTTCTATCCTTTTCTGATGTATGCTTCCTCTACTCCTCCCATCCCTCTTTCCATCCATTCTTACTTTTCTCCTTTGATAGATCCATCCATCCACCCATCGCTACATCCATCGTTTCGTCATTCATCCTTATCCCCAGGCCTCTGTGTTCTTTTACATGCATTCTTCTTTCTATCCATTTATCCCTCACCAATCTATCTTTCCATCTACCTCTCCACCCCCCATCCTATATTTCGTCTTGTCTTTTCTAGTTGCATGTTTCCCTACTCCGCAGCTCCACTATGCTATTCTCTTGAAGTGGTTTTATGAGGTTTTGTTTAGAGACCATTATGATCAAAATTTAGAGACCAGTACAAGCAAAGTCAATGGAGCCCAGTGGCACCTACCCCTGCTTAAGCCGCTAAAGTGGGTCACGGGTTCCTGATGCCCTGGGTCTTGGTTCCAACCCGTGACTTTCTCCCATCATCCAGCTCTTCCTGTCTCTTTATCTTACTATTGCTGGCTTTCCATTCCTGCTTTCTACATTTGTTATTGTTTTCCTGTTTTTGTCTCCATCCTTCGTTCTTCCGTTTCTGGCTTTCTCTGTCATGCTCTAAATCAAAGTCTAACGATGAAAAACAGATCCTGGTCCCCAAAAATGAGTGCAGGTGCCTACCACTGACAACCACCAGCACACATTAAACAATATGTAAAACCACATCAAGAAGTGGAAAACCCGTTTTGCACTACCACTATAATAAGGCGGGTGGTAACTGTGTGGGAAATGCCCAAGCACGTGCAGTACACGGCTACTGAGTTCCAAGACTCCTTTTCATGAGGGGAAAAGTGCAGCTAATGTTTATTTCCCTGCTTGGACTTACTCACCAAGTTTGCGCCGTGCTGTAAATGCCCCCCTTGTTTTTTTCCTTCGAACTGCCTGAGTTGGGCATCCAGGACGGGACTTATGGCGTAAAAAGAAGGGCAAAACTGGAGGTAGGGTCTTTCATGGGCTGAAAAGCTAATCCTCTAAACCAATCTTACATCATCAAGAGACATCAACAATATGTTCTCCACGGTGTCCCTTTGATTGATAATGTCTTGTTAGGCTGTAAAAACCATTGTGATATCATTCACTGGATGGCCAAGTTAATGCTGTTGAGGGAGTTTGATATGTTCTAGCCCTCACTACCCCGCTTCTAGCCCTCACTACCCCGCTCCTCCCTAGCCCCCCCATTTCAAAATGACAAATATCGCTTGAGTTTTGGTTTCAGTATAACGCTTGACGTTTTGTGGGAAGATTGGATTCAACGTCCGATTTCTGTGATCACATTATGAGCTCTTAGCTCTTGCGTCGTATCACCCGGACTCCTTGCACGCCAGCTGTGGCACGGACAGTCCGCTAAGAGGCTAACCGAGAATTAATGCTGCGTATGTCGCTCCCTCAGGGGTTAGCAGAGACGTGCCAGCTGTGACGACGGCAAAGAGCCGCGGGGGGCAGTCACAATTAAGGGCTCCTCGTTCGAGCAAAAACCTTCTGTACGGGTAATTTAAGACTTCAAAAAAGCGTTGTTAGAAATGCCTTGCAGACAGGGACGGCTTTAGGGGGGTGTAGGGTCACACTGACCGCTGAGCTGGAGGGGGCACTGACGGAGGAGGGGGGAGCTGTGCTTATCAATAACATATGATTTTAAAGCAGCTGATGCAGAGTTCATTGTGCGCACAGGTTGCAAGCAGCAATAAAAGCGTCAAGATAACTCTTGTGTTTAATGTTTCTGCTAGAGAGAGAGAGATCAGCGTTTTGTCTAGTTGCAGTTTTGACTCGCTATAAAGTAGCACAGAGGGTTAATATGCCTGTTGCAAGGAACAGATCAGCATTTAATGTGGATAACTGAGTGGATTAGTAAAGCCAGCCTTTACCAGGGCTTTAAAACAAATGAAAGGTAAGTGGGAGAGTGGGTATGGACAGATGAGGGGCACATTTAGTGAGGAAATCCGAGGCGGAGGTCATTGGGGGAGGGGGGACAAAAAAGATTGTGTCACTGGGTGCCACCAGCGCTAAAGCCGGCCCTGCTTGCGGATGAGCGGGGAGAACGTGCTAATGACGTTGGGATTGTCACTGGATTACCGGAATGTCCATTCATGCAAGCGAGAGACGCAATGAGGGTGATTAATATGCCAGTTGGGGATAAAGGGTTGTTGTTTTGGATCTGTTTTTCACTATCACTAAGGCAGTGAGGAGGGAACGTTCATAGAAGATGTCTAATGATCTTCTCTCACAAAAGGATGATGTTCCTTGGTGAATTCTCAGTTTTATAATACAAGTAAACTGATAAGTATCACTGATTTGTGAAGTCAAATGACTCGCAACTTGGCATTTAAAAAACAACTTTGCAAGCATGGCAAAGACGAAAAAGATGGGAGCTTCAGAAGTGCTTGGAGGCAGCAAGCATTGAGATGTCATGAAGGACAGCAGGTGGCCTTTCGCTGCATGGAGGCTGCCAACCGTGAAAGCCCCATCTTACTCAGGCACACAGACTCATCTCTCATCACTCACACTCACATACCTTTCCCAAACATGGTATATTTTTAGGCTACCACTTCACAGTGCCCCAGCCTCCAGACCCCTAGCCTCCCACCCCCCACAGCAACGCCCAGGCTCCGGCATCATTGGTTGCTCTGTCGCCTATCATACCATGATGCTAGGTTCAAGCCCTTTGCAAGCCTCAGGATGGCCTGCCCTTTTGTTCGAATTTATTAATGGGGGAACATCTTGCACCTGGAACAGTCTGGCCCAGTTGTACAGACCGCTAGTGAGGAAACTTTTCATCAGTGGAGTCAGAAAATGTTGCCTTGGTTTGCCGATGCAAAATTTCTGAATTAGCCTATCTTCACAGGAGAAGGTTTTACCTTCTGCCGCTTACATTCATTTACCACAGTGAACTGCACCCAGAGATGCTAGATATCTCTCTGCCATCAGGACACCATGTTTATGTGCTTAGGCTTCCTTTCCCAAATCATTGTTATTAAATCTATGAACCAGATTTTAAATGGAAATAGGCAGAGTACTTGGATTTGTTAAATGGAAGCTCAGACTTCCATTCTTACCAAAGTCTACATCAGGCACTAGCCAGAAGCCCAGTGCCTAATTTGAGCCTGTGGTTGCTGGTTGGGTCCACCTGCAGTCATTATTAGGAACCAGCACTTATTTTTCCACATCAGACATTGGCCGTGAGCAAGAAAGACAAAACACACAAAGGGGACAGAAGTATGAAGAGAAAGAGGGAAACACGTCACAAATGGAAAAAGCAGGGGCCTGCATGAGTGAGATAAACGGGTAGGAAGTGTTTGATAGTCGATGGATGAGCCATGAGGTTGATTCAAGACTACGCAGCCTTGGTTTCAGTACGTGGAGATTTAAAAGCACAGGTGGAAGATTTCTGAGCAGAGCTTTGTGCACCAGCAGTCATTCTATTCGTAATTAAACTTTGCCAAACCGCAGTGCAGTATCAAACTAATAACTCTGTGGGTTTGGAACAGTCTTTCATGAAATATACTTTCAGCTTTTCCTGCACTAAGTTCTAAAAGCAGTGTCTGGGGTTGGTCAGTAGAACCAGTGAAGGGCCTGATGAGATGTTGAACCATCCCCCAAGTGTTGCTTGTCATTTTTCATTCTGTGACTTCTGTGCCTACTCCCAATGAATTGTAATAATAAGCAGTTAGGAACATGGTAGCAGGTTTGGGTGCTTTGTCGGAGTGTCTGCTTTATTGCTGCTAATCCTGATATATTGTTAATGAAACCAAAAGCCACATGCTGACAGTTCAACAAGTCACTGTGGATGCCCAATTCGACTATCTTCAGTAAATAAGCATGCAATTCACTATTTCATTATCAGTGTTGATGGTGAGACAGGCACAACACAGGCAATCATATCATTTTAATGCCTGTTGGGACGGTATTTCCTCTGCTTGATGTTCCATGCAAGCACCCCTGTCCTGAGTTACCCAAATGCAAGACTCTGCTATGTTTTTTTTAAACTTTTTAGTCTTAGGACACTTGACCATCATGCATGTATACCCAGGACCAATTTAAATGGAATACAAGACCCAGAGTAATGCTTTGCGGTCTGGAGTATCGCACCGTGCTTCCCTTTCAGTGGTACCGCCATCCCCTTGCCAGTAGATATGAGGCTCGCTATTGTGTCAGTGTATGTTTTTGAATCATTACAATATTGTCGGTTTTCCTGTTCTCTGCTGTTGGGCGAGTGATCGGCTTCATCTCTCTGAACTTCTACCTAATCTCATAGAGCTGGGTCTGTTGTTACATCTTCTGTGCCTAATTGCCAGATTAAAGCATGCTCTACCAGATGGTGGTCGGCTGTAACCTCCCAAACTAACACTATGGGCCTGATTCTAAGCTTGGCGGGCGGCGGGAGCCGCCCGCCAAGCGGGAACCGCCAGAAGACCGTACCGCGGTCAAAAGACCGCGGCGGTCATTCTGGGTTTCCCACTGGGCTGGCGGCCAACAGCCAAAAGTCCGCCCGCCAGCCCAGTGGGAAACACCCTTCCCACGAGGAAGCCGGCTCCGAATGGAGCCGGCGGAGTGGGAAGTTGCGAAGGGTGCAGTTGCACCCGTCGCGAATTTCAGTGTCTGCAAAGCAGACACTGAAATTGTTTGTGGGGCCCTCTTACAGGGGCCCCTGCAGTGCCCATGCCATTGGCATGGGCACTGCAGGGGCCCCCAGGGGCCCCACAACACCCCATACCGCCATCCTGTTCCTGGCGGGCGACCCGCCAGGAACAGGATGGCGGTATGGGGTGTCAGAATCCCCATGGCGGCGCAACATTCCCATGGGCAGCGGAAAGTCGGCGGTACACCGCCGGCTTTCCGCTTCTGGCCGCGGCTGTACCGCCGCGGTCAGAATGCCCGGCGGAGCACCGCCAGCCTGTTGGCGGTGCTACCGCCGACCCCGGCCCTGGCGGTATTTACCGCCAGGGTCAGAATGACCCCCTATGTATTGATAATGTCAGGACCGGTTCCTTCTTTAGGGTGAAGGGGTGTTGCCCCCCCATGAGCGACACATGCATTACCATGAACTAAAAATTACATTGATTATCGCAGCACTGTGCTGCTACAAGTCAGGGCAGGGCATGGACAATCCTGCTGATTGGCAGACAGCAGGCATTAAGTCAAGTGTGCATGTTAGGTTGGACAGGTCTCATTCCCTGACTAACCCAACATGCGCATGGTATGCTTCTTGAACCCACGCTGCAAAGGCACCTGGGTAAACAAAGCACAGCTCCCCCAGTCTCCTTTGGAACGCTCACCTGCTCACACAAATCCTTGCATTGCTTTCAGGCCTTTTACAACTGAAAACAGCATGAGAGAAACACATGGGTTGGTTGTGTTTACAGCATTATAGGCTGGCTTGTCTCTTCTGACCCGAGCTCAGAAGACAACAGGGGGCGGGAGTACCACATGGCTAATCACTGTACGGCTTTATTTTCAAGCCTCACATTGATTGGCCATGTTTCTGTTACTTGCGGAGTCACACACAGTGTGAATGGAAGGAGAGATTGAAGAGGGCAGTCAGATTTTTCGCCTCCTCTCCAGCACACTGTGCGTACGTCCGGGCCCTGGTGAGTGGCATTACATTTCAGAGTAGAAATGTTTTGACTAGTATTTGGCATCAGACAGGTATATGATTGGAGCACAATTCTGTTTTGATAAGAAAGCATCTGGGGGCATATTTATACTCTGCTGGTGCTGGATTTGCGTCATTTTTTTGTATGCAAATTCGGCGCAAAACTAAGACCATATTTATACTTTGACGCCCGACCCAGCGAACGTCAAAATCTCTCAGTGTGCGTCTTTTTCTGGATGCGTGAAACCACCTTGCATTAATGACATGCAAGGTAGGCGTTCCCATCCAAAAAATGACTTAAACACCCGTGCACCATATTTATCCAACAGGGCAAAAATGGCGCACTGCTGGGAGGCGGAGCTGGAAAATTATGTAAATACCGATTTGCGTCAAAAATTAATGCCTGGGTCAGGGCAGGCGTTAAGGGACCTGTGGGCTCTTTTCCATGGTGGGAGACCATGGAAGCAGTCCACAGGTGCCCTTCCCTGCACCCAGGTACACCCTTTGCCACCCTAGCCCACCCCTGGAGGACAGCCATGGATGGGGGGACCCATCCATGGTGAGTGCAGGTAAGTGCAGGTAAGTATTTTTTTGTATTTATTTTAAGTGGCATTGGGGGCCAAACTTGGGCCCCCCCACATGCCACTGTACCCAATGAAGTCCCCTGGGCATGGCCATTGGGAAGGGGGGCATGACTCCTGTCTTTGCTAAGACAGGAGTCATTTCCATGGGGGTTGTGCATCAAAAAATGACGCTCGTCAGGTTAGCGTCATTTTTTTTTACTCTAACCTGATTTGCACCATTCTTTCACGCACAACCCCCAGTCTTCCCTACTCCTCCGCTGCCCGGTTAGAGTAATTTATTTTGACGCTAACCAGGCCGCAGCGCCGGCTACTGCCATTCCTTAAGTATGACGCCCGGCTGGCACGTTGGAATGGCGGTAGCCCGCGTTAAACTTTTTGACGCAAACCTGTGCTGGCGCAGGTTTGCATCAAAAAGTATAAATATGGGCCCAAGTTTGCTGCTTGGAGAGAAACTCATTTGTGAAATGTTCCCTTCATTGTATGGGGAAACTCAGCACACTAACATTTTATTTTTACTTCCACCTTGATACCTTATATGCCTAATGCTATTGAATCAAGTACCACTCTCTTCCGGTTGCAGTGAGTCACAGAATCTCTTTATCGATTAATCATGCATTTTGACCATTACTTTGCCTTCTAAATTGCACTTTAGTACTTTAAGAAACACTTATGGTTTGAAAATGTAGAAGGCTCATTTCCCTTCTTGACTTAAGACTTAGTTAATTGGCTATGCTAATTTATAACCAAGCTGTTATTGGTTGGGACACATTGTCGCATATATTTTTGAGATTAACACTATCTCCAATCTCGCTCCAGCACTTTATCTTGATCATCTGATAAGTGGTAGCTAATGAATTTTATAGGTTGTGGGGTGTGACCACTTGTCCTGAATTAAGTGGCACAAGTGAGTGAAGTGATTAGCCCATCTGTTCTCAAAGGGGCTCAGATTGGTTCTGCACTTTAGATAATTTTGGAAAGTAGAGTGCACATAACAGTAAATGAGAGATCAAACATACAAATTAAGCACAACATGGAACGTGAAATCGCTGAACTCCTTTGTTGTAAATAAATGTATACTCGTTTACACAGCTATTTCCAGAAGCGTTGTTCCGAGACATAGGACGTGCTGCTAGTGAACATGTGTGCTTAAATCACTGTAAATATTTGCTATCATGTTTTTTACAGTTTTAATTAGCTCGAACTCAACTCCGAGGTATTGGAGCACTTTACACGAAAACCAGTTGCATTACACATAGGTGGTCATTCCAAGTTTGGCGGGCGGCGGTTGCCGGCCGCCAAACTTACGCCGCCACTTGGCCGCTCCGCGGTCAAAAGACCGCGGGGGCCATTCAGACTTTCCCGCTGGGCCGGCGGGCGCCCGCCGGCCCAGCGGGAAAGGCCCTGCAACACAGAAGCCGGCTCCGAATGGAGCCGGCGGTGTTGCAGGGGTGCGACGGGTGCAGTTGGACCCGTCGCGATTTTCACTGTCTGCTTTGCAGACAGTGAAAATCATGCTGGGGCCCTGTTAGGGGGCCCCTGCACTGCCCATGCCAGTGGCATGGGCATGGGCAGTGCAGGGGCCCCCAGGGGCCCCACGACACCCGTTCCCGCCATCCTGTTCAGGCTGGCGGGAAGGGGGTCGGAATCCCCATGGCGGCACTGCTTGCAGCGCCGCCATGGAGGTTCAGCCCAGCCAGGGGAAATCCGGCGGGAAACCGCCGGATCCCCTTTTCTGACCGTGGCGGTAGGAAAGCACCGCCAGCCTGTTGGCAGTGCTTTCCGTCGTTCACGGCCCTGGCAGGTTTTACCGCCAGGGTCGGAATGACCCCCATAGTCTCATTCATTGTTTAAGGCAGAGGAAGATTGAATGATTGGCCCAGAATCACAGGATGTTGAGCTGATGCCAGGACTCCGCCCGGTTCCCCAGTTCCAAAGTTAGCAGCTTTGACCCTAGCGCTTCAGCAATTCTTTGATAGTGAATTTTATAAAATTTTATAGAGATTTTAATAAATAAATAATTTTCTCACATTTGTGTATTGTGGGGCAAACTGCTTTGCTTTGAAAATATTACTTATTAGCATTAGGCTCAATCAGAGCCAGCAACGAGCCTGACATAAAGTCAAGTCTTCGAGCAAAAATATTTTAAGTCCCAGACAAGGGACAAACTGAAGTAGTGCTGTTCTCAAAGCGTCAGTGTAAGCCAGACTGACTCCCCTCCAATTTCAGGGTCTTATATAGTGAAACACACAGTTAAAAAAACATATATATCTTTATTTATTTTACTTAGAACAGGTGCCATTTACAACGAGATACTGCATGACTGTTGTGCGGGCAGAGTTGTCCCCAGGGTCTAGCAGATCGATACATGTATACATAAATGAAGGAAGAAATACAGTCTTGTGGAAACACACCGCCCCTCGCCCTCATTCAGAGGCAGCTGGAATATGGGCCTAGTCAGGCATCGAAACAACAAATCATAATAAAGAACAACCAGTAACCTGAGAATCAACCAACACAGCTCGCCCTCCCGCCCCACATCTCCACTCACACTACTCCCAACAAGGTATGAACTACGTCTCCCGTCATGTGGTCCACATTTCAGGGAGAACCACAGTACAAATTGTTACGCCTAGCCATCAGTAGTCGAGTATTCTCTGTTCCATAAGATTGCATCTCCCACCCCTGGGTCTGACATCTACAGGGACTGAAAGCTCTCTCAAAGCCCAATTGACAACATCCGTCTGCCAGGCAGTAATCACGGGGGCAGTCGCCACCTTCCAGGACATGGCAATGCAGGGCCATATTTATACTTTTTGACGCACAACTGCGCCAACGCAGTTGTGCGTCAAAAATTTTAACGCCGGCTAACGCCATTCCAAAGCGCCATGCGGGTGCCTTATTTATGGAATGACGTTAGCCGGCGCAGCTGACTGGTGTGCGTCAAAAAAATGACCCACACCAGGCTGCGCCGGCGTAGGGGAAAATGGAGCTTGGGCGTCAAAAAATGGGGCAAGTCAGGTCTGAGGCAAAATATTGTCCTCAACCCGATTTGCGCCATTTTTTTTGACTCCCAACCCCCATTGAAATGACTCCTGTCTTAGCACAGACAGGAGTCATGCCCCCTTGCCCAATGGCAATGCCCAGGGGACTTATGTCCCCTGGGCATGGTCGTTGGGCATAGTGGCATGTAGGGGGGCACAAATCAGGCCCCCCAATGCCACAAAAAAAAAATACTTACCTGAACTTACCTTAAGTTCCCTGGGATGGGTCCCTCCATCCTTGGGCGTCCTCCTGGGGTGGGCAAGGGTGGCAGGGGGTGTCCCTGGGGGCATGGGAGGGCACCTTCCGAGCCCACAGGTCCCTTAACGCCTGCCCTGACCAGGCGTTAAAAAAAGACACAAAAGCGGCTGGACGTCATTTTTTTTGACCCGCCCACTCCCGTGCGTCATTTTTGCACGGGAGTTTAAATAAGGCGCACATGCCTTGGAGTCATTTTTTAGACTGGAACGCCTACCTTGCATATCATTAACGCAAGGTAGGTGTCCACGCTAAAAAATGACGCAAACTCCAAGATCTTTGGCGCTAGACGGGTCTAACGCCAAAGTATAAATATGGAGTTAGCTTTGCGTCGGATTTGCGTAAAAAAAAACGACGCAATTCCGGCGCAAACAGAGTATAAATATGCCCGCAATGTTTTGCTAGTATCTGGGTTAAGCCTTGAAACACCCTCAACTGTTTCGTCCGTTTTGTCACTACCCCAGAGTTAAGGAGGCAATGCGCAGCACCACAAGGGAAAATAGAGTCAGTACGTTCTGATATACAGGAGCTCATTGTTTGCCAGAAGCTCACTATTACCAGGCATAGCCACTCCATATGAAGAAAGGCGGTCTCGGCCTGGTGACATCTAGGGCACATCGCTCCTGTGCCTGGGTACATTTTTCCTATCCTATTCAGCGAGAGGTATGTGTGGTGTAAATAGCTGAACTGTGTAAACTGGAATCAAGCATTCTGTGTGATCGATCTGACAGACCCCAACCACCTCCACCAGGCAGCATCCGATAGTTTTGTGGACATCTTCTCCTCCCACTACCCCCTAAGGGTTCGGGAGGCCGGCACCTGGGGAATCTCTTTGCAAAGCCCTATAGATGTTGGATATCACTCGTCCCGACCCTGTGAAGGTTAACATCAATTCCAATGGGTCAGCTGCCTGCGCGAGGTCTCTATCTAGGTGCCATAATCTCCCTGCCACTCCCTGTAAAACGGAATATAGGAGAAATCTAAGGTGCCCTTTTCCATCAGATCAGCGAATGTCTGCCCTCCACCACCACATAACCCTGTGTTTTGTACCCGGCTGTGGTCCAAGCATCAACCGGATAAATAGCCATCAAACACCTGCATGGCAGGAGCGCTGAGTGCAGGCTAGGTGCATATGGTGCTTCTTTCTTACCGTGGTGTACATATTTCTAGCAACACCATATTGCTACCTTCAGTAAGGCATTAGAGACAGTGCAATAGGAGAGGTATTCCAGGAGCCACTCCAGTAATTGGGTTTCTCCAAAGTGGAGGCCTAACAGATCTCTTTCGGGATTAGAGGTATCATGCAGCCATGTAGCTACTGGAGTTGAGCCATAGCATAGTAGAGTTCCTAAATGGGAGCTCCGATCCTCCGGTCTCCAGCCTAGCAAATAGTGTGTCCATCTTTACTTTATGTCTCTTACCACCCCAGATCCAAGATGCAAGTAAGCGTTGTAACTCTAGAAAGAATGAATTTTTCAGTATCACTGGAAGTGCTGCAAAAAAGTAGAGGAGTTGAGGAAGTATCAGCATTTTCCCAATGGATACTCTCCCTATGGGCGACAGTGGTAGCTGTGTCCAGAAGGGCAGTGACTTCCGGATCAAGGTCAAAGCTTTCCCCGGATTCCCCACTACGAGATTATGTTCCAAGTGATAGATTTGAATGCCTAAGAATTTAAAGGTATTGTATTTTCATTGTAAGGGGGTATTCCCGCCACTGTGGCGAAGTTATTCGGGTGTCTGGAGCAGGGGAAATAAACACAATTTCCCCCAGTTTATCCGTAGCCCTGAGATGGGAACAAAGTCATTCAGAGCCGACATGATAGCTGGCAAGATCGATGGGCTAGCCTTCAGATAGATCAAGGTATCATCAGCATAGATGGAGACAATATTAGGGCTGTCCCTACCTTGATAAACCCATGTGTGTGCCCACACCTGCAGAAGATAGGCCAGTGGTTCCATGGCCAGGGCAAACAGCAGTGGAGACAGGGATCAACCCTGTCTCGTGCCACATTTGATGGCAAAGCTATTGGTGGCTATATTACCTATGCATATCCATGCTTTGGAAGATTCATAAAGGATCTTTATCAACTGGCAGAACTCGGGTTCCAGCCCTAACTTCAATAGTACAGTTTGTAGGTAAGTTCACCCCAGGGTGTCAAACTCCTTATGAATGTCCAGTGAGGCCAGCCAACCTTTAGTGTGTCCTGTGCACCCAATCCATAACACCGAATAGTTGGCAAAGCTTTAGGAACTTGCTCCTGTCTGGGAAGAACTCATTTTGGTCCTGGTGGATCACTGTCTGTACAATTGGCATCAGCCTATTTGCCAGCTCCTTACCTTACAGTCAAGACTGAGTAATGAAAGTGGACGATAGGATGCCACCTCAAGTGGGTCTCTCCCAGATTTCAGGAGCCCGGTTAGTAAGGCCTCCTGCATGCTGTCTGAAAGTCTGCTCTGTTTCTTGGCTTTTTCATATAAACTTAGTAACCAAGGGGCCAGCAGGGTGTGATATATTGCATAGAACTCTACGGACAAGCCATCAGTGCCGGGTGTTTGCCCCTAGTTATCTGTTTAGGTGCCAATTTGATCTCTTCCAGAGTCAGGGGTGCATTCAGTTCCTGCATCAGCAGGGGAACTAGAAGGGGTGTCCCGAGGGGCTGGAAGTATGAAGAAATCACTTCCTGATTAAGACCCCGAGGGGCTTGGTAAAGCACCCTGTAATAACCTTCAAACTCTCTAGTAATGGCCAGTTGGGAATTCACTATGGAGCCTACAGCCAAATGAATTACACCAATTAGGCTACATGGATGTTCAGAGATCAACAACCATGCCATTAGGGCACTGGCTTTATTCCCAAATTCATGTTGACATTTAGGGGGACATTATGCAGGGTCATGGTCGCGGTCGGACCGCCGCCAAAGTGGCAGTCCGACCGCGACATTATGACTGTGGCGGAGCTGCCACGGTCAAACCGCCGACTCTACGCGGCTGCCCACAGCTGGCAGCCTGGTGGTCCCGGCGGTTGTAATCCACCAGGGCATTGCTGCAAGCAGCGCTGACCTGGGGATTACAAGTCCCCATCCGCCAGCCTATCCATGGCAGTAAATGCCGTCATTGAAAGGCTGGCGGTATGGGGTTTTGGGGGTCTCTGGGGGGCCCTGCACTGCCCATGCATTTGGCATGGGCAGTGCAGGGGCCCCCATGCACAGCCCCATCATGCATTCTACTGCCTGAATTACAGGTAGTAGATTGTGTGACAGGTGCTGCTGCACCCGCTGCACCGCCACATTGCCGTCGGCTCCTTTAGGAGCCGGCAGCAATGTTAAGACCCTCTTCCCCGCTGGGCCAGCACCATAATAGGCCGGCAAGGTTCAGGCTGCACAGGCGGCCTGATGGCGGGATGGCATAATGAAGGCTTTAGTATATTCTTTGTAATCAACGGCACATAAGCATTTGGATACCTCCCTATATTCTGTTCGAATGCCTTCCAATGTAGGGTACCCAGCAGAGTCAGTTACCCAGTCCATCTCAGCTGACCTCAGCCGGTTCTCCAATTCCAGCATCTCTGTCTAGAGGCCTTGTTTCATGCAAAACTGTGCGGACATACACACCCCACGTAACACCACCTTTAATGCACCCAACTCAAACACTCAATCCATGGCAGTGCCCTCATTCTCAGTAAAGTATCTCTCAATTTGTTCACCTACATGAGTTAAAAATGGCATGTCGGTCAGCGCCCGTGGCGGAAGCCTCCAAGTGGGAATCACCAGGTGTGGCCTACCCCCATTTGAAGGTCACCATCCAAAGGCAGTGGTCGGATAATGTTCTACCTATATACTATGACAGTTTGCATTTGGATACCAACACCCAACTTCTATAGATCAGGTCAATTCTCCTGTGGAGCACATGTATGGGAGAGTGATACGAGTACTCTTGTTGGTGTGGGTATAGTAGATGCCAAGTATCTACCACCTGCATGTTGTCGAGCTACTGTTGTAAATCCTGGCAGTGGTTTGAGATTGGACCCCCGGGAGTGGAGGAGTGAATCTATCTATTGCAAGGTCTGGGACACAATTGAAGTCTTCGCACCAGAATGAAGGAGAAAGTGTTGAGCGGAAGAGTGCTGGTGTTACAGAACTGAGGAAGCGGGGTTGGCACACCTTTAGAGCATACATCCGTGATAACATGTCAGCCCTATGGGTCCACTAAAGTGTGTTCAAGGATAAACAGTACCCCAGGGGCCACCCATAGTAATACCCCCCTAGAATTGACTGAATAAGTGGTACCCGGTAACATGCCCGCCAGTGCTTACGTAGCTTAGGGAGTTTCACTGCAGTCAAATGTGTCTCCTGGAGGCACGCATATTGGATATTACACTGCTTTAGGTAGGACTAGATCCTCTGGTGCTTATATATCCTATAGGTGCCCAGGCTCCTCACATTCCATGTCAGTAAGTTGTATTCATTGGTAGTCATGTAAAGCACATGTAGTGTGCAGTCTCCATCACTGAGCGCATGATGTGAGTTTGGTGTGGTGGTAAGCAGGCGGAGCAAAAGAAAGAAAAAATCAAGCTGTCAAATATTGGTAACAATCCCTAACAAACACAGCACCCCGGCCACACCCTCAACCAGTCACAGCCATATACTGCCATCAATTATTTGGCAACTACTACAAAGTCTATCCAATGGTGGGAGTGGTCCAAGTTAGTCACCATTGAGTCCCACACTCCGGGTCTCTACCAACAAACAGTAAAGAGCCCAACCCTCACAGTAGAATACGGCATTAACCTTCTGTTCCCCTCTCCCTCCTCCCCAGCAGACCTGCTAGCAGTACAGCCATCAAGAAAAGGGATACACATTTATTATTCAATCATTTTGGAATAGGTCCGCAGTCATTGAAGTGACCTGAGGGCCACCCCACAACTCTTCAGATAGCATTATCACCTGTGTAGCATCTTGTAACAATCCAGCATCATCATCATCAGATTCTAAGACTTTCAGTCCTGGCAGAGATGACTGCTCCACCGCAGCCAACACTTCCCCCCTGCCCAGCACCCCCTGTGCCCTTCAAGAGTTAGCCACAGATATTTCTAGTGGAACAATGTCTGTTTCATGAGTCTTCCATTCTCCCCCTCGATCAGATGGGGGTAGGCACTGGTGGTCTTCTTGTGTTTCAAGCCAGGGCCACACCTCCTTGGGTTTTGGAAAGAACACCATGTAATCCAGGAAGATAGTGGCAGTGCTATTATCCACAGTCTAGGGACTTTTGGTTCAGGCTAGCTGAAGTATATTGTCATGGTCTCTAAAGTTGAATAGCCTCACCACCACCTGTTGTGGCGGAGCTCCCAGAGCAGGGGTGTGGCCCGACACCCTATGTGCCCTCTCCACTGAAATTACCTTAGAGACCTTTCCCCCTACCACCACCTCTGTCAACCATATTTCCAGAAATAAGCCCATCCTTGGGCCTTCTATTCCCTTTGGGGGACCCACCACCCTGATTTAAATCCTCTGCAAGTGTCCTGCCGCATCATCTGCCCTCACTCGCAAAAGTGGCACTTCTTCCTGGAGTTTCTCAATATGCTATTGGTGTTCCATCACAGCGGGGTGAATTGCCACCAGTTCCATTTCCCACACCCTGTCTTATAGGTTCTTGTGATCCTCTCAGAGGAACCCAACATCAATCATCAGAGAGTCCAGTTTGGGTTCCAAGGAGCACTTAAGGCTACTTACAGCTGTTAAAAGTTCTGATAATTTTTTGGTGTGGTCCTGCAATAGACGCTCCACTGTCATTTGCTGCATCAAAGGCCCTGGTTCTGTGGCAGCGCGCAGGTGGGGCCTGTCTCTGTCTTTCCCTGTCTTCACTTTGGCTACAGTGGAACAAAACTGCTTGACTGAAGTCTCCTTAGGAAGGAAAGAAGGACATATTGTTTGGGCAATAAGGAGTTTGTGTGTGGGTAGTGAGCAACTATAGTAGTGTTAACAGGCAGGCAGAAGTTTGGTGCTCTGTCCACCGTGCCAAGTAGCACCCATATGGGCGGTAGCACTTCATCATTGTTCTGGAAGGCCAATAAGTCCCCTAAAAGCTGTAAGCCTTGTCAGCACGCCCAGTAGGTTATGAGCCGAGGGGGGAGCCCCATCCCTAACAGGGCAGCACTCCCTGCAGATCATGATCCAAACAATTAACGCTACTATGGTATGATAGGCTCCAGGAGTACTGTCTTAGTGCAGGTCTCTGCTGGAGCGGAGTTAAAAAGCAGCATGGTGACTGAGAGTTGTCAGTCTGGGCATGTGGGCAGCAGAGACTCCTACCAAGTAGGACTGTCAAGGGGCAGTGCCCATATGTGTCCCCACATCAGGAGGAGTAACCTTGGCAGACCAGGACCAGCATGTCACTGGAGTTAGATCACTCTGAGCTATGAGAGCAGAGGATTCAAACTACAGTGCTTTTCCCCAGCTCGGGAATTACATTATCCTCCTTCACACACCAGGTAGTCGTTTCAGGGACAGTTCAGTCAGGGAGCATTGCATAAAAGATAGCTAGCAGCACCTCAGGTGCAGAAGCTCTGATGGGCCCATGTGCCTCCCTCAGACGCCTTGCCTCGTTTACTGTCGGGAATCATCCACAAAGCACCTCCATCCAGCCATCACGTGAGGACTCTTCACAGCTCCCACCGTGCTGCAATTACCAGTGCATGTGCCTGATAGAGAAAGCTGAAACACACACAGGTCTGTGATGCTCAGCCAGGACAGGCCTGTTATAGTCCCGTCGAAATTGCATGCCACCGTCCTTGCCCCATATTGTCGGATGGCGCCCACTGCAATCTCTGGGTCACTAGTGGTACAGCAACTTCTGCCACCTTGGCTCCATACTGGGTGTCAGATGTGAAGGCTTCTCTCTTCTTTGGGCTTATTTTGTGAGTTTCTCCCAATGAAGATTCCCAACATCGCTCCCTACTGTCTACTGACACCGGGAGACAAAAAGTGTGTCTGGTCTGGAAGAAACCAGTTGTAGGACAGCACATGTGGAATATATAAACCATGTCTGAGAAAGAAGTATAGGAGGACTGAAACTGCCAGTTAGGGCTTCAGCACTTCTCAGTGTCCTCTGCAAGCAACACCACGCACAGTGTTGGGGAAATATTTTGAGATCCAGGAGAAGTGCCCTTGACAACAAGCTTTCCAGAGCAGAGAGGACTTCACCTGAAGGACTCTTTGACACTCTGCTGGAGGAGCTGTGGATCTGCTTCGAAAGGATTCAGTTTGGCCTGTTGAGTGAGGGGTATTCGCAGTATTGCTTCAGGGAGAAGGTTCTGTTGATGGGAGGCATAGCCAAAGCTACCTGAAGTGGAGCCACACAGACAAAGCAGACTGAGAAAATCTTGGTGTTATCGCCACTATTGTGACAGGGTCACTAAGGGTCTGTACTAATCTCTGCTGTCCTAGTGGGTACCAGTCACCCCCACCGGGCCTGGAGGATTACCTCAGCCCTCTCCATGGTGGGGGAGAGATTGGCAGGGCTGGCGAAGAAAGAGCGGAAGAGCACCAATGCGAGCAAAGGGTCATGTCTGCCACTGCATGCACCACACCTTCAAGAACACATCTCGGGCTTACAACTATGCCAGCAGTTGTATGCTCGACGTTTGGTGAGGAGGATCAGAGAAAGTGAAACCATAGCCTGTGGTTGAGAAGCACTGGGCTCTGCGTGCAGCACTAGCCCAAGTACCCTGGGGATATAAGTGACTGCTGCTGCATGGTCGAGAACCTCAAAGATTCCGCATGACACCACCCAGGGATTCTAATTGGGGTCTTGACTTAGTTACTCCCTTCAAACAGCCATGGATAGTTTGTGCTATATTTTTGGGTGGGAAGATTTCCTTGGGTCTGAGAAGCATTTCAACTGTCCTCCTGCTGCATTGCTGTCCATATTGAAGGCTGGGTATCTCCTGGAAAAGGCAGTCTGGGGCCTAGAAGACTGTAAACTTAGTCCATCAGCAGAAGCCTTGTGTCTGGAATCCCCGCTGCAGCAACACCAGTTATGGCTGGCTCCCTCACAACAAGAGCCTTTCATGGGTGGAAAAATGCAACAGACTAGATTTCTGCATATAAAGAGTAATACAGCACATTACAGGGACTAACCCTTGGGTTAGTGAATTTACAGAAAGCTGGCTCCTGACCAGATTTTCCACTGTAATACAAAACTCCTTATGTTATAAATAATGGCATATTTGTACTATACTTGCATTCTGAAGTTCCATATCTTTGTTTAGTATTGTCTAATGTTATATTAAAATACTTTTACTGATCAAGTAAAGGCACTGGCTGGACATTGGATTATTGGTCAGTACTGGGTGCATTGTTGATTTCTGAATCACTAACCCCAAACCACCTCATGGGGTAAGCTCTGGCCAGCTCAACTTCATTACCCTGAGGGTCAGGGTGCACATGGTGCTCAGTTGTCAGTCTGTAGTAGGATATGCTTCTGACATGGATGGCAAATGGACTCAATCACCAAAGTTGAGACCCAGTACCTCCGGTGTGCCACTTATCCTGGGTCTGATACTGTTCCACTCTAGGTCTAAGAATCTGAACTTGTGCCTGGGATTATGCCATTACAGTGTAGATGGGTTGTGCAAGTGAAACAACATGAATCCCAGGGTGCCAATTAGGAACAATTGGGAGGAGGAAGGGTCTCTGAATGCTTATGTAGGTAAGTTGTTCAGTTTTTTAATCAGCATCTCAAAAACCTTTCCATTTCCTGGAGTTTAAACAGATTTGAAAGAGGTCCTCGCTTATTAGCTGGGTGTCATGTTGCCTTCACCTTCAAAATACTTTCTTGTTAGTCTTCAGCCTTCAATTGGTTTCCTAATGAATGTGTTCATTAAAGAAAGCCAGAGAAAAATGCATGCCTATTATAACGGTCACATTATCAGAGAACACTCAGGAAATATTTCAGTGTATTGGGAGAAGCTAGAGTCTCAAGAACTCACCCCTTGCTGGAGCATCGTCACAAGTATGCTGTGAGACCATAGGGACTATGCACAAAAACATTTGGAGAGGATAAAGTATTATTCCTATAGTACTCTTTTACATACCCTTACTAAATGTATGTACTCTTACATGCCTTTGTAAATTGGCCCCAAAACATATAAAAAATAAATATGGGAATCAAATGGGATTATTCATATATGACTATTACAAATACAAAGAACTTTGCCCTCTTCGCACTTTTAAAAAGAGAGAATTGGACTTTTTGGGTCGATTCACAAACCAAAACATTTTGATGGGCAATTAGCTACATTATCAAATGTATGTCTTATATTTTCAGACTGTTTGTTACTCTCACACCATCATTTTTAAAGTGTTTGAAAGCTGTTCAATGCAGTGTAGCACTACACTAGTAAATCAATTAAAAGTGTAATTAGGAAGTGAATGGAGATGAAACATGTAATTGTTCGGTATCCTGGAATCTTAGGAAAAGCAAGAACTTTTACTTCTGTGAAATAAATGCCTCATTTCACCTTTTAACCGGAGTACAGCACTTTCTCTTGTTTGGGAAATCTTTTTGGATGTTTTATTGTCAGGGTGCTCCGTCCCTGCTGTGCCGGAGCCGCCCTGTTTGGAGGAGGCTCTTTCTGCGGAGAAAATGTTTGGTATAACAGCAGGTTACCCCAACCCAGAAAGCATGTGCATGCAGCGGCAAGCACAGACAGAGTTCTTTCTTGGCAGCCCCCCAATTTAGTTCACTGGTGATGCTGGATGTAAAGTAGATACAGACAATTTTTTGCCAATTGACTTTCTGGGTCATTCTCACCCTGGCGGTCCAAGACCGCCAGGGCTAAAATGACGGGGGCACCGCCAACAGGCTGGCGGTGCCCTGCTGGGCATTCTGACCGCGGCGGTTCGGCCGCGGTCAGAAGTGGAAAACCGGCGGTCTCCCGCCAGTTTTCCGCTGCCCAAATGAATCCTCCATGGCGGCGCAGCAAGTTGCGCCGCCATGGAGGATTCTGACACCCCATACCGCCATCCTGTTCCTGCCGGTTCTCCCCCGCCAGGAACAGGATGGCGGTATGGGGTGTCGCGGGGCCCCTGGGGGCCCCTGCAGTGCCCATGCCAATGGCATGGGCACTGCAGGGGCCCCCATAAGAGGGCCCCAAAAAGAATTTCAGTGTCTGCTTTGCAGACACTGAAATTCGCGACGGGTGCAACTGCACCCGTCGCACCTTCCCACTCCGCCGGCTCAATTCTGATCCTGTGTCCTCGTGGGAGGGGTGTTTTGCACTGGGCTGGCGGGCGGCCTTTTGGCGGTCGCCCGCCAGCCCAGTGCAAAACCCAAAATACCCTCAGCGGTCTTTCGACCGCGGAGCGGTATTTTGGAGGGGGAAGTCTGGCGGGCGGCCTCCGCCGCCCGCCAGACTTAGAATCACCCCCTTTGTCTGTCTCTTTTTGGATGTTGACTTCTTTCAGCAAATTGTACAGCAAACAAATTTGTGTGCCAAACTATTTCTGAGGGAGCATGGAGGCACTCTAGGGCCCCTTTCTACGGCATGCCACTAGACTCCCAATTTTCTGTTAAAGTTGAAGATATATTTAGGCCTTACACTCAAAAAGGGCTTAGTGCATAAACCCACCATGCAGACCTTTTGGACAACCTGCACAATAGGTGGAGACATCAAAATTATCTATCACAAAACAACCTGGTTTTGTAAGGTGGACACCTGTGCTTTTTGGTCCTGGGCTCAGCAGGTATATAAGAAAACCTACCAAACCCAGACATTTCTGAAAACTAGATACCAGGAAGAGTCCACGGAGGTGTGGCTTGTGTGGATTCACCAAAGTTTTCTTACCCAGAATACCCTGCAAACGTGAAATGTTGAAAAAAAAACTCTATTTTTCTTGCATTTCTGTCTCGCAAACCACAGGATAATGCAGGGATCCACAAAATTCCTAACACCCAGCGTTGCCCCACTTGTCTTGATAAAAATGCTTCCCCACTTGTGTGCCTGTGCCTAGTGTCTACGTCAGGAATGGATCACCCCACGGTCAAGAGTAGCTCTCATGCGAAGACTACCATTGACCATTGTGTGATCCATTCCTGTCACGGGCACTAAGCCCAGGCACACCAGTGACGTAGAGTTTTTATCAGGACAAGTTGGGAAATGCTGGGTGGTAAGCAGTTTGTGGATCCCTGCATAGTCATGTAGTTTACCTCACAGAAATGCAAGGACAAATAGTGCTTTTATTCAATGTTTTACAGTTGCTGGGCATTCTGGAGAAAAATTAACTTTGGGGAACCTCACAAGCAATACCTCCCTGGACTCCCCTTGATGTCTACTTTTCAGAAATGTCTGGGTTTGATTGGTTTCCCTAAATGGTTCACGATCCTAGGACTAATTAGTACACTCACCTTAGTTATCAATATCGCCACAATGCGTTTTTGGACCTTCCCTGTTGCAGGCACTTGGCCTACCTACAAGTGAGGTAAACATTTTATCGGGGGACCTGGGGTAATGCTGAGTGGGAGGGAGTTTGTGGATCCCCTCACATTCCAGAACTTTGCATCGCCGAAATGTGCGGAAATAGTGTTTTTTGAGTCAAATATTGATTGAGGTTTACAAAGGACTCTGGGTTACAGAACCTGGTGAAAGCCCCACAAGTCACCCCATTCTGGATTCCCCTAGGTGTTTAGTTTTCAAAAATGTACAGGTTTGCTAGGTTTCCCTAGGTTCCAGCTGAGCTAGAGGCCAAGATCCACAATTAGGCACTTTGCAAAAAACGCTTCAGGAAAAATGTGATGTTTCCATGTAGTGTTGTGGGGCGTTTCCTGTCGCGAGCACTAGGCCTTTTTAAACAAATTTTGAGGTTTGCAAAGGTTTGTGGGTGACAGAACCTGGTGAGAGCCCCATAAGCCACACCATTCTGGATTCCTCTAGGTATCTAGTTTTCAATAATGTGTAGGTTTGCTAAGGTTTCCTGTGTGGTGGCTGGGCTAGAGTCCAAAATCCACAGCTAGGCACATTGCAAAAAACAAGTCAGCTTTCATAGGAAAAATGTGTGGTGTTTTGGGGCGTTTCCTGTCGCAGGAACTAGGTTTACCCACACAAGTGAGGTAGCATTTTTATTGTGAGACTTGAGGGAGGGCGGAGTGGAGGGAAGTTTGTGGCCCCCCTCAGACTGCAGAACTTTGCATCGCTGATATGTGAGGAAAATGTGTTTTTTAGACAAAGTTTGAGGTTTGCAAAGGTTTCTGGGTGACAGAACCTAGTGAAAGCCCCACAAGCCACCCCATTCTAGATTTCCCTAGGTGCCTAGCTTTAAAAAATGTATAGGTTTGCTAGGTTTCCCTAGGTGTCAGCTGAGCTAGAGGCCAAAATCCACAGCTAGGCACTTTGCAAAAAGCGCATCTGTTTTCAATGGAAAAATGTGATGTGTCCATGTAGTGTTTTGGGGTGTTCCCTGTCGTGGGCACTAGGCCTACCCACACAAATGAGGTACCATTTTTATCAGAAGACTTGGGGGAATTCTGAGTGAAAGGAAGTTTGAGGCTCATCTCACATTCCAAAGCTTGCATCGCTGAAGTGTGAAGAAAATGTGTTTTTAGACAAATTTTGAGATTTGCAAAGGTTTCTGGATGACAGAACCTGGTGAAAGCCCCACAAGACACCCCATCCTGGATTCCCCTAGGTATCTAGTTTTAAAAAATGTATAGGTTTGCTAGGGTTCCCTAGGTGCTGGTTGATCTAAGGGCCAAAATCCACAGCTAGGCACTTTGCAAAAAACACATCCGTTTTCATTGGAAAAATGTGATGTAACCATGTAGTGTTTCGGGGCATTTCCGGTCGCGGGCACTAGGCCTACTCACACAAGTGAGGTACATTTTTATCAGGAGACTTGGGTGAATGGTGAGTGAAAGGAAGTTTGTGGCTCCCCTCAGATTCCAGAACTTTGCATTGCTGAAATGTGAGGAGAATGCGTTTCTTTTAGACAACTTTTGAGGTTTGCAAACTATTCTGGGTGTCAGAACCTGGGAAGAGCCCCACAAGTCACTCCATTCTTAATTTCCCTAGGTGTCTATCTTTAAAAAATGTGTAGGTTTGCTAGGTTTCTCTAGATGTTGGCTGAGCTAGAGGCCAAAATCTACAGCTAGTTCCTTTGACAAAATCAAGTCAGTTTTCAGTGGAAAAAATGTAATGTGACATTGCATTTTGGGATGTTTCCTGTCGCGGGCACTAGGCCTACCCACACAAGTGAGGTACCTTTGTTATCAGGAGACTTTGAGGAACACAGAATAGTAGAGCAAGTGTTATTAGTCTTTTTCTATATTTGTGCCTTCCAAATGTAAGACAGTGTGTAAGATAGTCATTTTGCGAAATGCCCTGTAACTCACATGCCGGTACGGGTCCCCCCGAATTCAGAGAGGTGCACATAACCACTGCTTCTAAACTCTATATCTTCTGCCCATTTTGGAAATACATAGGTTTCATTGATACCTATTTTTCACTCTTTTTAATTTACTAAATGAATTGCTGTATAGCTGGTATACAATGAAAACCCATTGCAAGGGGCAGCACATTTATTGGCTCCCGGTACCTTGGAACCTACAAGCACTATATATCCCCACAACCAGAAGGGTCCAGCAGACGTAACGGTATAAGGATCTATACAATGACCCCTTGTTGAATTGAGAATTCTGTCTACTTTTCAGAAATGTTTAGCTGTCCAGGATCCACCATTGGTTTCACACCCATTTCTTTCACAAACTGAAGGAGGCTGAAAGCACAAAAATAGTAAAAATGGGGTATGTCCTGGTGCAATGCCAAAGCTGGATTGAAAAAATTGGTTTTCCGATTTATGTCTGCCTGTTCCTGAAAGCTAGTAAGATGGTGATTGTGGCACTGCAAACCCTTTGTAGATCCCATTTGCAGGGAATAAACAAGATGCTTTGTTCTGCATCACTTTGTTCCCATTTTTCCCCAAAAAGACAAATTTTATATGTATTTTGGCTAATTTCTCGGTCTCCTCTAGGGTAACCCACATACTCTGGGTACCTTTGGAATTCCCAGGATGTTGGAAAAAAGGATGCAAATTTGGCTTGGATGAACAAAACGTTACGGGGGCCTAAGTGCGAATCCCTCAAATATCCAGAAAAGGACTCAGCACTGGTGGAGGAGGGCCAGCATCTAAGAGGTTAAAAAAGGGTTTCAGTGCAGATAGTGGCAAAGGGAGGTATGTTTAACTTTGGGGTTCAGGATTGGGTGGTAGTTTAGGGTTTAGAGGTGGGCAATGGTTAAGGGAAGTGGGTGTAATTTTAGGGTTAAGGGATGGGCAGTGGTAAAGGGACGTAAGGGTATATTTCGTTTTTATGGCTATATAATGCTAAAAGGAATGTAAGTGTAATTTTAAGGTTTAGGGCTGGTTAGTGGTAAAGGGAGGTAAGGTTACATTCAGGGTTTACAATTGATAATGGTAAAGGAAGGTAAGGTTAATTAAAGGTTTTAAGTTTGGCTGGTGGTAAAGGAAGGTATAGGTCATTTTATGGCTTATGGTGGGTAGTAGTGAAGGGAGATAAGGAGTAAATTAAAAACAATGGGATTTGTTGGGTTTCCCTCCCAAAAAAGAAAACAATAAATTACATATTAAATTAACATTAAATATTTTAATTAAATATTTGTGTGTGTGTGTGTAAGAGAGGTTACCTATCTTACATATACATACAATGCATTGTAAAGGTATATGTGGTAAAGAAATCTATGTGGTAAAGGTTGCATGCAAAAAGGTATGCATGGTAAAGTTGTGTATTGTAATGTCATACATTCTGCAGCAGACACACCTCTGAGGGCTTTGAGTGTTTGCTAAACTGCCTATATGTTAGAGGCAGCCATTCAGATGTTTTTTTTTTTTTCATACAAACCTGCAAAGAAGTAGTTTGGTTTTTGGAAAACAAAAATTCTAACTACCCTTGCACCCTGTGAGTTTTCTCCCAGGAAGTGGGGGTCATTTTCAATGTTTTTCTTTTCAGGACCACCAGGGTTTCCTGGTGCCCCCCAAGATGAGAAAAAGTACATCAGACCATCCATTCTAAATAGGGCAGATGGACTAATGCACCTAAACAGAAATTCTATCAGTGTAGGATTTCCTATGGCAGAGCCAGTGGGGGCGCTGCCTTCAGGAGGAAGGTCAATTTGGTAGACACAAATTTCAGAGGAGATACTATCCACAAACTCTAAATCAGGCCCTTAGTCATTAAGCTAGAGAGAATGTATTTCAAGGAGGAGCTGGCTGCTTACAGTGTCTAAAGAAGTTTCATATCTTTGATTCAGATTGGCATTTGCTTCTGGTCAGGTTGCGTGAAACCATAAAAGATGGACAAAGTGGCATTATTAACAGTATTATATGAAGATATGAAATCCGTGGCCTAGCTACCTGACAGTTCCGGTTGCTTTTTTGTCTGTTCTCATTTAGCTTTTCCTTGCTATGGAAGTATTGATGTTGTTTTGACAGTCAGAATATGCAGATATTTTTTCTCAAGATTTAAGTGTGAATATTTGAAAAAAGAAGTTCAAACGTGGTTACTCAGTTTGTGTGTATTATATTCTGCAAGACACAGGGACAATATAACTGTCCAGAATTGTGCAATGCCCCAATAGTGGAACATTGATCTAGTCCTTCAAAGATTTCTTACGATGACAGAGTGGATGAAGCTGTGAAAGAAGCGCTAGAGAAAGCTTTCAGTGTTTTAAATATTGCCCTAGCAGTGTTACTAGGTTTGAGAATCTTTTTGCATAAAAAACCACTTCAGTCTCAAAGGTTCTCTTTTATACAAGTTGAGTTGTTGCATATAGGCCATTAGAGCGTCCTCGTCATAAGAAATTCCCCACTTGCACTCCAGTTGTGAAGTGTCAGCTGCCTGCGAAGTTGTGAAGTGTCAGGGGCCCTCCCTGGAGCTGCCACTATGAATATTCCCTTTATAGACGATAGCTATTCAACTGTATTGTAAATCTCTTCTTCTCTGTTGCATACAGATTAGATAAAAAAAAACAATTTGTTCTTGCTATGGAACCTTCAGCCATGTTACAGTCTGGAAGACTTTCTCTGCCAGCACCTATTACAAGAAGAAGTGAGAGCACCACATTTCCAGCATCCATCTGTGCAAGACGTGAAATCACCAGTTCCCAGCCAAAACTGTCTTAACAAAGTAGAAAATAGGCAAACAGAACCCATTTGCTGCACCTAACACAATAAGAAGGGATTGCACTACATTCCCACCCTCTATAAATACAGGAAGTGACATCATTGTATTTCCCAGCATTCATCTCAGCAGGAAGTGACATTACTGATTTGCCAAATGAAACCTTTCACATCCTCTCTGTGGCAACATTCTAACTGTCCTAGGCAAGACAGGGCTTACTAGGCTCAGACTGTGACAATCAGAGCTTTTTGTCTCTGGTGACCCTTGGGCTTTAGCTTACTAAGAACCCAAAGCTGAGCACTAAGTAGAACCCATTAGTACTTTGCCCTCAGGGTAGCAAAGTTGAGCAGTCTAAGGCTTGCTTACAGAAGATGTCTGGTGTAGAAATTCAGAAGTCATTGGCACATATAATAATGGCCAATCATTGCC
The DNA here is from genome assembly GCF_031143425.1 of Pleurodeles waltl. Classification (NCBI taxonomy): domain Eukaryota; kingdom Metazoa; phylum Chordata; class Amphibia; order Caudata; family Salamandridae; genus Pleurodeles; species Pleurodeles waltl. The sequence continues at coordinate 180,384,345 of NC_090437.1, forward strand.
CAGTTAGTGCTTTAACTTGAAGAAAAAATAGTTTACTTCTGACACAAAGTAACACTGTACATTAAAAATAGAAAGCTTCAATGTGGGGTATACTTAGTAGTGCTCCTATTACTTAAAGGTAGGGCACAGCTGATGCTAGGTTTAGTGCCAGTCTCCTGGACAAGGTGCAGATTTCCCAAGTGCAAGACAAGACACATTGCCCTTGTGAGGTGGAAAATGATTTCCCTATTGCCCCTTCTGAGTGTTTGTTAAATCATATGATAGAGTCTGTTGTGTCCCAATGTTCTCACTTCTATGTCTCTTTCCCTCACACAGTATTTTTCTAATGGTCTGCTTACCCTTCCTCTGCAGGCTGTGCCTGCCTTTTCAGTCTTAGGGTGGGAGCTGCACTGTTCCTGTCCCAGTCCAGACAATTCTGATGTGGTCCACAACAGACACCAACAGACAAAACATGGACATTTTTCTGCACCTTTAAAATACTCTCCTTCACCACTCTTTAAAAATGTACTCGAAGATAGTAAGACCAACAATGGCGTCATAAGAATTCTGAAAAGTCATCAATGACTAAGTCAGATAGATATGACATTACTACAATACATCATGACATAAGACAAAGCTATAAGACACTTGCCCAGTATAAAAAATCACAATAGGAAGAAGTAAGTATGGAAAACTAAAGTAAACCATGTTGTTTATTGATACTCAGGCTTAAGGACAGATGACATCAAAATATATGGCATATATTTTTAAAATTAATATGTGTATACTTTTATACTTTAAATCACAAACTCATTTAATTAATTTACCAATACTTTGTATAAGATGTTATTTAATGTCCCGCCCTCCATTGTTTTCTATGGGAGTGTGTTGCAGTACCTTGAATGGCCATGTCTGGCACTAAGACTTACTCTAAGGCTGGGCTGGAGCAAATTTATTCCGTGCTATAGTAATTATTGCATGTGACTTCAAAATGCAATTTTACCCTTTGAATGAGAACAAGGAAATTGTGAAGAAAAAGGATCTCAGTGGGCGTATGGGGGGAGGGGAGAACTTTTCATTGGGAAAAAACACAACTGTGGGAACTTGCCAGTTTCATCTTGTTGCCCTGGAAATGGGTAGAGATGTGAAATGTTTCTAATTGATGACGAAATGTAAGGTCATCAGGTATGGAGCGAAATGAAAGGGGAAGACTGTTTCTATATTTAGCACGTAAGGTGCCAGCTTTAGCGACTTGAAACACCTTTTCAAATGACTGTCATGCTCCCTGTCAATATTCACTGGGTTTTCAATGGAATTACATCAATAATGTCCATACTCTGCTAGTGCTTTATGACCATATAATCAGGCCTGGGAGAAATTTTAATTATGCTGGAGTAACTGGAATACTGTCATTAAGTAAACATTACTCCTGTGATGCCAAATTACCAACATTACGCAACTGCGCCAGCTTGAATAATTAACAGTAATTTGTGGCAAAAATCCTACCACAGGAGCACAATTAAAAATTATGTACATTTGTTTAATTGTGTAGTTTTATGGTTTTTAATTGAAATAAAAAAGGCACTTCAAATTCACAAAATATGAGAGGCTTCCCCATTTAACTACCACTCAGCTTTTTGGGGGCACATTTCTAAAGAACTATAAGGAAGGAGGACAGGGTGTTTCCCTGCACTTCAAGAGAACCCTCTGTCTATTTTCCACACTCTAGAGTATGATCCACTACAATGGGCCACAGGAATCTTGGGGTGCAGCTCTCCAATTCACATTGTTGTGTGGGACCTTCTGCAGTCTCCATCTTACCTAGCACTCTGTTTCAGGAAATCCACACACAAACTTGGATGGAGTAACGCATCCGGTTCCAAGGTACTGAGGCACCAATTTAAGATGGAGAACAAGACTGCTGGTGACAGGCAAAAAAGGCCTTTCCTATCACTGACCTCCTTTTGTTGCTCTCTGAAAAATGAGAAAAATGGTGAAGCAAATGAAAGGATGAAATATAAGAGCATGCATGGCCATATTTGTTGAGTTTGTGTTCTAAAAACGATGGGCCTGCCCCTTGAGTAGCTCGTTGCATGAGGATTTTGCCTTAATAGAGAGGCATTAATTTCCTACAGAGAGAAATAGCAGACCGAATTTAGGAGCTGTTAGTAGAAGACCAGCTGCCAGAGCTTAAAAAATCTGGATATGGGCGAAAACAGGCTTGGTAAGACAAGTGTGCAGTGCATTATGGGGTATCAAACCAGGTCTGAACCAATTAGTACTGTTAGTTCTGTGGAACGCTTTTCAGGGATCAGGACTGATGGACATTTTTTGCAGTTAAAGATGGTAGAATGACTAGGGGGCAGAAAATTGCCACTTAGGATGCACAAGAAAGTTGGACATCAAAATTAAAACCCAAATCTCTCACCCTCCACCACAGGACGAGGAATGCTCTTAGCTCTAATAGCCAAAAGGGATGGCCATTGATTCCCATGGCTACCTACTAGTATCATCTCAATGTGGCTGGACTTTACCTTTAATAAATCTATTTAAATCCATCCAGAAGCTTGAGTCCTGGTACCATCAGAAAATCTCTTGACAATTTCAGTGCAGTTCCCCTACCTCAAGAAAAAGTGTTACCAGCATACATTCAAAACTGGAACCCACAAGCCTGTATAACACTGGGTATTGATTCTTTGTATAGGGTAATCTTGGCAAATGAGATAAACCTTGTGGTACCTCACAGTCAGTGTATGTTGTGGACTTTTGAGGAGTAGGGGAAGACTAATTTATAATATGACCTATCATGAATGAGCTGAACGATCCAAAGATCACCTGCCATTGGCCTGGATCTATGCAACAAGATTCTATGACAGACAGCATCAATTACTGCTGGTAGGTCCAAGAGGGACAACATACTAGCATTACCTTGAAATACTCCTGTCAATGGCAAAGTGCTAGGATCAGGAACAAGCCCTACTTGATGGTCATTGGGTGACCTTCCATCTTCCAGAAAAGCTCCTGATTCACAGCTTACTAGTAACTGAAGAATTTTAGAAACTAGAGGCAATAAAGGGATAGGTCTAAAGTTAGAAATTTCTGAGGGCTACTTCATAGTTTTTTGGGTAATAGTGAAACAAAGGCATGTGCAAAACATGCAGGTATGTGGCTCAATTCCAGAGATAAATTGAGAGTAGTTTGATATATCAGCAAAAAGATGTCCAGGTTGCTGCAAGGTTCAGTCTCGGCAGGGGTTCCAATGTCAACCTGAATGCAGATTCATTAATGTTATGCTCAACGTTTTGACCGTCCTCTCAGTAGGGGCAGATTATTGGCTTAACACAATCCTCTGTTCATTGTCAAATTCTGTGGATCTAAAGGTTGGTGAGATTCTGACTAACTCTTGTACAAGTACAGCGACAAAGGACTACAGTCTGACTCAAAAACAAACCAAGAACTATGCAGACTGCTTTTGAAGAGTGCCTCTTTTTGGGGGGTGGGAGGGGGGAGGGATAATAGGGTGTGTGTAAATTATCACCTAGAGCCTGACATGAAATTTCTCCCTACATGCGGCATACATTTTCAACAACTTCACAGTGCTGTGAAGCGGCCATGGGAAGAAACTCCACTTAGATACATAGCAATTTAGTGAACAAACAGAAGCAAATAAAACTCATAGGTGCAGCTGTACAAAGCCAACATCAACGAGGTCACAAAGAAAGGCAGCAACAGCTGGAAGGGCCCACGAGCTGATGGTGGCAGGGAGGTCCCCCGCACTCATTTTCAGGGACTGGCATTTATTTTTCGTTCATCAGATTTTGAACCAAAGAGAAAGAAAAACACAAAAGCGGAAAGGAGGAGGAAGAGAAAGAGGGGAACAGGGATAAAACAGGGACGAAAAAGAGTGGGGATAAAGCGGCAGGGAGTGTTTGATGGTGGATGAAAATAGGCATAATGTGGTATCAAGGATAGGCAGCTTTGGTATTTAAACTGCGCGGACATTCCTTAGCGCCTGTCGCAGGCTCTGAGCAAAACTTTGGACCCTGGCACTTCTTCTTTTACAAATTAAGCACTGTCTTGCAGGAAGGATGAGCTCGTGTTGCTTTATTTGACAAACGCTTGCATTCTGTAAAATCTCTTGCAAATCCTTGTGCTGTTGCATCTCCCAACCTTTGCACTTAGCTACCAACACAAATCCCTTGACACAAAAAATCAAAGCCTCGCACTCCCTACAGACACAAAGGTGACTTCAGCTTAGCGTACTGTGGATGGAGGTTTATGGAAAAGGGCCGCTTTTTTTGTGGAAAAACATTACCTCCTTGCTTAGTAATTGGGAGTATCAGTGAGAGACTCTCTTCTAAATGGGAAGAACTGATCTTAGCGTCTCTCGTTTCTATATGCTTATACCTCCGTTGTCTGTATACATTTATTAGCACAATGTATCGAAAACACTTGCAAGCGCTGAGCGATTGGAAATCAACCATCAGCGATCTTTCACTCGGTTCACTTGCTCAGTTAAACTCGAGGCTGTTGCTTGTTTGGTGCGCTCAGACTACTGCCTGTAATTAACTAAGCCAGGTGTTATTAACCTCAGTAAATACTTCTAATAATGAATTAATTAATTAATGGGAATCCTCATATAAAGCCCAACAGCTGCTTCAAAGGAGGTGTCCTTGTCACCATTTTCTGCATCTCTGAACCTTAGTTCTACCTGTAATCCCCTGGCCTCTATCCCCGATTTACCCCTTCTCTCTTCAGTGATTGCTTCTAATTCTGCCATCTTGTGAACAACCTACCTGGACTTCATGTGCGTTCCCCACTTTACTTAATATCTTCAGTTCTATGTAAGTTGTTTGATTAGATGCTTATGAGTCTCTGTTTTTATTTCATCTGTCTCAATAGGTAAATATTATCTTAACTATCTACAAACATTTAACTATTGAAATATTGAAGAAAGATAAAATAATGTTATAAACGTACACAAATAAATTAACTTCAAATACTGCAACTCTTGAAAGTCTGTGTTTGTACAATACAAGTTTAAATCTCAATATATTATATTCCTTACACATATGTTCCCTTACTATGTAATCATGTGTCTATATATTTATTACTTTAGTCTCACTGTAGAAGAGGAAAAAACTACTCTCTTGACAGCTTTACTTTGTCTCACAATCACCCTATACCTCTAACATTCTATCCTGTATCTCCAACTTACAACTCACCCAAACCCATTCTACTACTATCTCTAAAATAACCCTCCTAGACTCTTCCCTCCTCTACCTCTCCTGGCTCACCCCAAACCTCTATTTACTACTATGATCTCCCTAACAACCCTACTAAGTTCTCCCTTGTTTATCTCTCCTTTGACACATCAAACCCCCCATTTTCCTACTATGGTCTCTAATCCCTTTCTACAGACTCTTCCATTGTCTACCTCTTCTTTAATCATCCCATACCTCATCTGACTACTATAATCTCCTAATTAACACTTCTGGATTCTTCCCTCCTCTATTCCTCCATTATTCTATTTAATCCAACTAGCAGACTCCTGTCCTCCGCTCAAATTAACTCATATCCTCCCTATACTAATACTAATACTGTACTCATATTCCCCTATACTAATCCACCACTAATCCTTTTGGGTGCCGGATTAGCGTACTACTCGCTGAAAACTGATTTGACGCCTTGTCAGGGGTAGTAAGTGCTATATAAATACAATTACAATTGCAATGAGGCACCCATTATGCCACCTACCTATACGTCCAACCTATCTACAGGCTGATCCAGAGGTTGGCAGTAGGGTAGTCTATCACTGGATATTCCGTCAGCCTGATTACAAGCACATCGAGATACAATGCACTTGTAATAAGGCCGACCGCAGATCCATCACATGATGTAATGACGTTTTTGTCCACCAAATTCTAAATCAGCCCTAATCTCCTTTTAATCTGCCTACTCTTCCCACCAAGCATTCACTCAGACTGTCATACTCCCAGTAGTGATTCACACTTAAACTCTATTAATTTACTCCATAACAAATAAACTGGAGTAAATGTATGAGATGGTTTTCCGGCAGAGCACAAAAATTATCACACCAGCAAAGAAGAAGGTAAAGCTAATCAACTACTAGAACAGTGCTTTCCAAACCCTTTAGAACCACAACCCACCTTTTAATGCAACAAACATTTTCAGCCCATCTAGTTATAATAGACATGAGGTGGGCGATTTTTTAATGTAACTAAAGTGGTAGCACATTGTCACCCATACACATGCAGGCAAATACCCACACATTCATGCAGACATGCACGCACCCTACCATTTAAAAAAACACTTACCGGTCAGTGGCAGTGACCGCAGGGCCAGCAGGTGAACAGAGGGGGGAACAGATGGCACTGAAAGCGCTCATTGCTTTGGTAAGGGAATGCAAAATTAGTCTTGCGGCCTCCACTCATTGACTGACCTAGAATTCTGAGTCAAGCTTTGCCAGGCTGAAGATTTCACAATCCTGAGGGCAGTGACCTCATAAGCCCAGAAAAGCCCTGTGATGTCCTCTAACTCATGACATTGCCATCAGAGTAAGGCTTGGGTGCTTCAGGTTTAAGCCATGAAGTGTGAATTATGCTTCGACACACAGTGGGGGAGGGAGTTCAGCAAGTCATATTCACCCCACTGCACTCAGTGAGGAATACGGAAAGGTCCTCCTCTCACTAGCTGACACATGACAAGGTCAGTCAATGAGTGTAGGCAGCAGGGCTAGTTTTAACTTCAATCACCAAAGCACTAAAGCTGTAAAGCACAAAGAACATGTACCACATGAGCATCAGCAGTGCCAGCTCTGCTCACAAACAAAGATCTCACATGAGGGTTGGTCATGCCAGTTTGCCTTGCAAACACAGACAGTTAGCATATGTGCATCAGATGTGCAAGCTTCTCTCCCTCACAGTACAGATACCAAGTGTGCATCACCAGTGCATGTTCTCCTCCCTCCTAATACATGTACGACTTGTGCATCAGCATTGTAAGTTTTCTTCTTCTATAGTACAGGTACCATTTGTGTATCAGCAGCGATGCCTCCTAACCCACTCTAGAAAAGTTCAGCTGCTGTGTGCTTGACTAGATCTTTGACCTGCATTGGGTTATGGGCCAGTGTTGCCATGTTTTTTGTGCAGCGCAAGGATGTACATGTGCCTGAGAGATGGTAAAGTGCAGGAGAACTAGCGCAAGTGGTTGTGTATGAGCCCGAGGATGTACATATCCCTGAGAAATGGTACAGTGCAGGAGAAATGATGCGAGCAGCTGCATGTGCATGCTAGGATGTGCATTTGCCTGCAAAAAGGTACAGCCCACAGGAGATAGCCAGTGATGATGTATTATCATGCTAGGATGTATGTGTGCCAAGGAAGAGGTAAAGTACATTAGACATAGTGCATGTGTGAATGTGTGTGTGTGTGTGTGTGTGTGTGTGTGTGTGTGTGTGTGTGTGTGTAAGAGTATGTGTGCAATTGTGAAGAGCATAATACACAGAAGACACTAGTTTCCATTTTAGGAGACCCAGGGCTTGCTGGAGGATCAGGGAGAGGAAGAGGTGTACCCCTGAAAGATTTGTGGATTGCTGCCTCCCTGAATGCTGGATGGGACACACATTGGAGGAAGGAAGAGCCAGGCTCTTCAGTAGGAACCCTTTGATTCTGGAAGGAGGTCACAGGTCCAAGGGGCCTGGGCATTTGAGGAAGGAGATGGGGTGATAAGAGAATCATTAAGAGCAGGGGTGGGGTTCTTTGGTAACCTTTTGAAGCACTTAACACTGAGGCTGATAACCAGGTGTGAACCTCTAGTCACTCCCTTGACCTCTTGTTTGGGGTTATCAAGATTGAAGGCTGTCCTACTGTGATAGACTCTGCTGTGGAAAAAGAGCACAGCAAAGGAGAGGGCACTTCAAAGGGAGCAACCCACAGAACACTAACATCACATACAGAGACACTAAATCACAAGTGTGTCTGGAAATGTATTATCAAACTGGGACCTAAAGACTACCAATTGTACATCAGTGTGAAGACCCTTAGTACAAAGTCTGCCAATTGTAACAAGAACTGCGGACTAAAGGCCTGCCAGTGTCCTAGAATGGACATCACCACAGAGGATCAACGACACTCGACGGGAGCCTATAGCACCAGTTTCTGCCTGACCAAGATCAGTGGGACCTCTAAGGTGAAGAAGATAAGGTCCAGTGGGAACCCTGTGGGGGAGTGTGAGATTCTGGTCTGTCAGGACCACTGAACAGATCTTGGCTGTCGGCTCATGTGTCTAAGTCGACGACCCTCTTACCAGGTGAGGACCTTAGTGCTGCCCTGTGAGAGATGGAGGGCCATTGCCCAATACTTAAGGTGACCAGATTTTAAAAGCTAAAATCCGGGACAGCCTGTAAAAAAAATGGGTCTGTTCTGGAAAAACCAGGACGCCTAGTCACCCTACTAACACAGTACCATGACCCAAAGAGGGAAATCACGTTGGTTGTGCTACCCGTGACCCCTGTATGCCAAGTGGGGGCCACAGTAAAGAGAGAAGTCGGTCGCCCTTTATGTGCTGCTGTGAAGGAGGAAGAGGGCCATTACTCTGAATCCATTTGCAGCTTAGAAGGCACCACAATCTGTGACCCTTGCAGAGTGACAGCAACAACTTCACCTCCTTCGTCTGGGAGCATCGGAGACCTGCCACTGGATCCTAGAGGAGACTTACTGCTTCAGAGAAAGCACCAAGGGTATCAGCCGCCGCAACACAGCTTCATGCTGTCTGGGCACAGCTGGGCTGCAGAGGAGCACCTGGGGACTCTGAACTGCCACTTTGTGAGAGCAGGCATGATTGACAATGGGTTACCGGGCCCTGGGGAACTTGCTCTGAACTGACATGGCCCATTGCCTGGTCTCAGGATCTTACTAAAGAGCCCCCATAGAACTTCTTAGACTTGAACACATTAATAGGGCCTAGTTTGGATGTTGCCACAAATGAATGGGAAAGAACTATCAACCGTAAACATGATGTGTGACTGGAAAGATGACCCAGGTAACACTAGTGGGCTTGCCTCAAGTAGGCTGTGTTAATAGTATGTTGTATTTTACTTTGAGTTAGTAGATACTCATTTTTAAACAAAAGCAAATATTTGACTAGACAATCTATTATTGGGCCTGCTGGATGCCGTTTGAGTTGTGAGCCTATGCTAGTCTTTCGCCTACCTCTTCCAAGAGAAGCCTGGGTCCGCTTGACCCATGCTACCACTGAAAGTCATGCTGAAGAAGTATTTGGCCCAGTTGCTCAGAGCCCATGGTAGGCCTAGCCCCGTAACATCAGGAGTAAAAGGCCTGAAACTCCATCGTTGGGCCCAGTAATTCTGGCTTACCTTTTAAAAGGTGTTTTGACAGGTATCTAACCTGGAAGCCGTACAGTTAGTTGGGAATTTAGGGAGATGTACAGGTTGTAACATTTGGACAAGATTAGTCTCAAGGCAGAATACCCAAGAAGATGCACTTGGCCAAACCCATAAATAAACACAGAACTATGTCTCCCAGAGTTCTTAACCAACGTGTAATAAAGGGTCCTCATAGCACAAAGTAGTCTGTCAGTAAATTTGTCTGTTTGAGGGCATGATTCTGTCAATGAATTGAAAAGATAAACATAGAATGTAGACTATGCAAGCGCATTCTTTTTTGTCACACAGTAGGCATGACCTTTATGGAATCAACATCCAAATGTGTCTATAGGATGTTCTGAGCTGTCACTCTGTGCTCAAGAGCATAGGGGGAATCAATCTCTCACTGCAAAGACCATGATAATGCAGTTAAAGGCTGTTTACTTTGTCACTGGTCTGTAGGTTTTCAATAGTATAATGATGTTTTCACATTCTATGGCAGAGCTACTGCCTTGCTCCTAGCGAAGCCCTGCTCTCTGTTTAGGTCTCATCTACAGACAGATTTTAGCTATCTGTTGTTGAAGACTTCTTATGGAGCATACAAAAAACTTACAGTGGGCTTAAAACCAGCATATACATTACCACTTGTTGGAATGAGTGTCACACCCATTTGCTTGCTTCTTTTCTCATGATTTTCCTTCCTCCCCATGTGTTTGTCACTCCCAAGGAGCATAGCCTCCTTACCATTATTTTGAGTCAATGACTCCTATCTGTCCACTGCTCACTATAAGAGAACTACTCTTTTAGTTTTCTTTCTGCACTTCATGAAGGTGCATGGTTTATTTTGCTCTCTGCCTCGTGCACTTTTTCAATGCAAATACCACCCCAACATGCACTATCTTGCTTCCTCCTCCCTCAGCCCTCAGAATAATTGGCCTCCCTACTGTCTTTTTGTAATGTTTTATCATTTTTAGGGGTGGGTGGAGGATTCAGCTCTGCTCGCGAAGTTTGCAGAATATTTCCCATTCCGTGCGTGGAATTTGAAAGAACTCTGTGTAGTGGAGCGAGGAAAATCTTACTCCAGACACCCTCCCAGCGAGATTTATCAATGGGGTCGGTTGTGGATGGTCACTACTGCTCGTATTGAGAAACCTTCCTTACGAGTTGAGGAAGCTGCAGCTCCAGTTGAAAATCTACGCGAGCGGCAGAAAAGAAGCAGTGCCTTCTTGTGCTGCGCATGGTGCCGTTTGCACTTATTTTTCAGCGCGGGACATACACCTGGCACTAAAAATCAGCCCGACCAGCACGACTTAATGCACTCCACTGCTTGCAGGACTCTGCCTAGCGCGGCAGATTTTTTTGGTCACTTTGTGGAGTTCCGCATAGCAGAACTTCACAAACTCAGCCCAGGCCTAATCATTTTATTTTTCTTCATTTCTCCCCCTGCCTAAAGCTCTGCTGTTGCTCCCCTACCTACTTCCCATTGCTCTCCTGTTTGACTGCTCCCTTACCAAAATGCCTCACTCATTCCTCCATAGCTCCCTGCCCAACCCGTTGTTGTCCTTAAAGAACCATTTTTTCAAATTTTCAATTTTTTGGAGGGTCTAGCTGGTGGCATTTGGTTCCAGGCCACTCCATTTCTGCAATCCTTTTTTATTGAATTATGAAAGGTTAATGGCATAAACAATGTCATCACAAGTATCCCGGTAGAATACATAGGTACAATACATCACAAATATACAGTACAGTGTCTTTGTGAGCATTTGTGCTGCTTAACATTTCCTTGTGTAGTAGTTGTACCACGTAATCCTCATTTTCCACACTAACCCCTGTGGAGTTCCGGGAAGTCTGATTGTCTTGTTGTTCCATAAACAAATTATCATCCTATCCTAATCCATTAAGTCCTCTTCTACCTTGTCATTTGCCTCACTCACCTCATGTGTTGGGTGTCTGTGACAGACCACTCCAATAATCTTTTTTTCCACACTTGCACCTGAGGGGCCTGTGGTGGTACCCAGTGTTTCACAATCTTTCTTTTAGCTAGTGCCAAACAAAGTGACACCATCATTGCCTCATTTTCTGGTTCTTCCATTCCTTAAGGATAATGAGGAGGCACATCTTCACTGATCTTTCCAACCTAAAACCTGTAATACGTAATAATTCCACCGTGACGGAACCCCAAACGGCCATCACTGCGGAACATGTTCCGGTCATGTGCAGGAAGTTAGCTGCATGTAGTCCACACCTACCGCATGCCACCGGTCTTAAAGGGTCAATTCAGGTCAGCTTGCCAGGTGTGGAATAGGTCGTGGGCAAGTAGCTAAAGTGTGTTAACTTGAACCTGGCATTGGGAGATATGAACTTCACTGCTGCTCAGGACTTCATCCAGTCTTGCACTGTCAGCACTTCCAGACATGCGTCTCTCTTCTGTCTTTTCCTCCCTCTGTCATGCCCCCTTGTCCTCTAGCAGTGCCTTGTGTATGTGTGTGATCAGTCACTTACATCCTGCCAGGTCAGTCTGTTGCTGCACCATGCAAAGTTCCAACGGTTCATCCAGGAATGTCAGCCACACCTAGAGTGCCACATGAGCAAGCCTTGCATAGTGCAAGAATTGTCTCATTCCTACATCAAGCTGTTTCCACGCCTTTTTGTAGGTGTTAAATCTATTAGTACAGTATAAGCCAACCAGAGTTTCACAACAGCATGTTCACCACTGAGCGTAGGACAGTTTATTCCACACGTCAGCAAAAGGCTGTAGTTTCCATAGTGGCAGGTTTTCAGCAGGGTTTTACCAACAACTCGGTGCCAAACCCCTGCCTTGTGTCATATTGGGAGGGGAAGTCTCTCAGGACTCCCAAACCGATTAGGAGTAGCTGCTGTAGGGAGTCTGGTCCACAAGCCCCAGACAGTAGGATGTGCTCCCAATTAAGCTCGTCCTCAAACCAGCCGACCGCATGCTGGAGCAGCATTGCTGCATAATATAGAAACAAATCTAGGAGTCCCAGCCCACACTGCACTAGGAGGAGTTTTAGGGTGTCTAGTTTCACTCATCTCCTCTTCCTGCCCCATATCAATTGAATGAGCTTTTGATCAAGTCAGCAGAACGTTTCCATTGGGATCGAGCACATAGCATTTTGCAGCACATATAAACAACTAGGGAGGAACACCATTGCGGCACACCGACACGCGGCCCATAAGCGACAGTGGCAGCCGGATCCAGATCCAAAACTTGATAGGGCTACCCAGCCCTGCCAGGAATGCCATAAAATTTAAATCATAGTGAGATGGTATGGCTTCTGTGATCCATATACTGAGGTACCGAAATCAATCATCTTCCCATCCCACGGGACAGCCATCCCTGGTTGATTAAGCCTCCCTCCCCCATGGGGAAACAATTGGGTTTTTGTCATATTCGTATGTAGGCCGAAAACCTTTGCAAAATCGTCCAGCTCCCCCAGCAGCAAAGGCATCGCTCCAGCTGAGTGATTCCAGTACAGCAGGAAATCATCTACATAAAGGTACGTCACATGCTTTTATCTCCTCACTTCGATTTCAGAGGGCCCCAGCTTCACGCGCAACATCGACATGCAATGGTTTCACCACCAATGCAAAGAATAGAGGAGAAAGCGGGTATCCCTGTCTGGTCACTCTGCTCAAAGTCCACAGGTCAGAGAGTATAGTCCCCATGCGCACCCTAGCACTGGATCCGTGTGCAGCATCGACACACATTTAATATAGCTGCAACCAAACCGCTTATGTCAGAGAGCTTCCCATAAGCATTGCTATCCCACTGTGTCAGACACGTGCTCCAAGTCCAGTACAGCCAGCAAGGCCTGGACGAGGGAATGGGCTAGTGAATGCATCACATGGCAGAGGTGTCCTATGTTATACATCGTGCCTTTGCCAGGAATGAACCTCGTTTGGTCAGGATGTATCATAGAACCAACAACTCTGAGTGGTCGGTTAGTCAGGACTTTACAGATCAATTTTACATCCGTATTTAGCACAGATAGTGTTCGATAGGAAGTCAGTCAGGCCGGGTCCCACCCAGCCTTTGAAATCAAAACCATTGATGTGTCCAGGCCACTCCGTTTTTGAAAAGCACTTTGTGCATGTTAAAATATTTTTTTTATTTACTGTACCAAGTGGTGCCCATTATCTTGTAACAGTAAATAAAAAAAGGAAAGCAGAGGTTGTGTCATCCCACATGTGTACATGCGTATACTTCATTGTGCAATTTTTAAACACTTTTCTGTGTTTTTTGCCAGTGCTGCACAGCATATCCAAAAACATTGGCAAAGACAACAGGCCCACAAAGAGATAACTGTTGGCTTTGCTGATGCTTGTGTGAAAGTGAGCGCTACTGAGAGATACTGAGCGCATGCCCTTGGAGCAGAGGTTGGGGTGGATGAGAGCTGCTTTTAATTTTACCAAGAGTTGCCATAGTTTGGAAGAAAAAATTACAATTGTTCCTGAACGGTTAATGTCAATCTTACATCGTCTCTGGGTGGAAGAGAAGGACTCGGGCCTCCTGTACTGCGAAGGAGAGACAGGACAAGCACAAAAGACAAAACAAGCCTTCTGTACAGGGGCCCGCTGCCTGAATGAAAGGCAGGGTCTGCAAATGGTTAATCAGCGACCTGAAGTCACTTGTGAGCAAGTCTAAGCTTTAATTGGTAGATTCATCTGGAGCGTGGTAATGCAGTGGCAAAGAGGTGTTCTTTTTGAGAGGTACTGGAAGAGTGTTGCCAGTTCTGAAATGTGTCCACTAAATGGAAACCTTTAAAATTAGGTCTGCCTTAGGTATAGCCTGATATTACTAAAATATATCTTTTGAAAGCGCTGGAAGGATTCAAAACGGAAATTTTGCGCAGGTTTTGCAGCAGTCTACCTTATACTGTGTGCAATACATTGTTTCAAAAATTAATTATATATTCACAGTGTTTTCTATCACAGGCTGGAACTTCAATTACTATAAAAACTTATGTCACTACTCCCCAGTACAATAATCATGATTCAAATTACCTTCCAGTTACACACACGCATGTCTGAAATGATGGCAATAACCGACTGCGCTTTCCTACAAGAACAATGCATATCCCACAAATGTATATAACTTGTAATCCTTTTCAGGTCCTGCGCTAGCTAAGACGTTTCGATTTTACTAAAATTATATGTATAATATGATTACTTAATGGGGGCTTTTAACGAGTCATCATCGATTGGTCAGTTATTCTGTCATTAAATTTTTTTTGCACCCACTACAGCATACAGCATGGTGCAAAGCACTTCAGTCACTGGTTGACTTCAATTTCAGTCATGACATTCTGTACTTTCACAAAGAGCACGTCCACAAAGAAAGTAATCCCCTTTGGTGCCAGGGACTACCACTGCAATGAGTTATTTTTGGGACAAAAAAATATATCTGCTTTTAGCCAAGCACGATCTAGACTGACGAGGGACTGGCAGCTTCCCACCAATGAAGGTATGCAAAACACTACGGCAAAATAAGCGTTAACAAAGCCAAAGGCTGCTGAACAATCTCAGGCCAATTGGCGTTGCCAATGCTTTTCCTTTAATTGTGTGTATTACATTTTAGATGCAGTTATTTCTAGGTGAACAGGTAACCAAATAATAACAGAATATTTTGTTATTTTTAACCACACTACTGACCCCATCCCCACTGTACTAAGAATGACAGCTTCGGATACTGGAGTAGCTGTTAAAAAGCAAAAGTGAAAGCCAATCTTGATAGATTACTAGATCAATCCACCTTTTTCCAACACTGGTCTACTCAGAGCATACTGTTCACGGTGCATACATTTGTGATGGATCCACCTACTTCCTGCCAGGGAGTCCATGTCCAGATGACTCCAATATCTTGTCTTAGTGGCACATGAATGCCAGTGAATTAAAAGGTAACAAGCATTGGCAATGACTATCGGGTTAGCATGTGCTGAAAAAGTGAAAGTCTCTGCCCATGCAAAAATTAGCACATGGGTTGGAGTAGCAAATGTATATTTTCAATGCACAAGGAACCTTTCTCTGTTTAAAAAAATGCTGTGCCTTATCTATGTTTGTGAGCAAGTACTCACAGCTGCTACCTGCAGCGTAAGCCTCCCTAACGTTCACAGAGATATAACAGCACAGGTAGCTGCGCGGTGCACTTCTTGACATACACAGAACAGGTACATCGAAGATCAGGGCGTGCTTCGTTACATGGTTCATTCTGAACCATGGAAGTCACAGTATTTACAAATTGTGCCATGCTTCGGTAATATCAACCATGTGACAGGCAAGCATGCTGCCACATCATATGCTAGGTCAGTGGTTCCCAACCTTTTGACTGCTGTGGACCCCCACTTTATGATTACTGGAATCCAGGGAACCCCACTGAATCATTATTGGAGTCCGGGGACCCCCACACTAAGTCATTACTGAAAGCTGGGGACCTAATCTGTTAATATTCTTCAAATTTCAAAGCAGTCATGGACCCCCTGAGGAGGCTTCGCGGGCCCCCTGGTGTCCCCGGACCACGGGTTGGGAACCACTGTGCTAGGTAAACCTAGTGCACATGTAATTTACAAACAACAAAGCCAATTACAGACAAATCGAAAGGGACATTAGATGGTGCAGACAAAATCCAACCACATTACATGCATATTATGATGCATTAGCTGCTTCCTGTGGAGGACTGCGATGCTACTGTGGGCTTCGACCAGCCAGGACGTCACAAGAGCTCCAGATGTGCATCCAATGAGTGCCAAGTAAGTGTAGCAATTAATATGTATAGCTAATAAATAACCATTACAAGAGTGCCAGTAAGATTACTTCATAGACGAATATAACAATAGTAATAATCGGGCAATCACATAACGTGCCATTAAAAGTAACCTAATCTAAAGAAACTGAAGTAAAATATTGTTAGTCAGAGGGATACACAGAAAACCACATAATACAATGATTAAATAATACTCAGAGACTAGACAGATTACAGCTAATCTACCCTGTTTCAATCAAAAATACATTAATTGGGTTCAATAAATAATAACTACATTTTGCCATTAACTAATGTATTTACAGGCCCAGATTTATTAAGGTTGTGTGCTGGTGCAAAGCCACACAAGCAGACGCTTACAAGGAGAAATGTTATGATAGACAGTGCACACTGACCTCTGTGAAGTTGTGCATCAGGGAAGGCAGCCTTTAAGAGCACCAGAGCTAGTGGAAGACAGCAGTAGCAGGCCAAACTTAATACATATTGGTTTGTGCTGTGTTTCCCCCCCTTGCACAACACAGCGACTTTCTTATGCGAAAAGTTGTGTAAAAAATGAAATTTGTGCCACCGTGACTGTGCTGTTAACTATTTAATCATGGACACATTTTAGAAACCTAACAAAAAGGCAGTCCTGGTTAGGATGGTGACACGAACAACTGCTCGATCATCGGAAGGATGGACTTCAGTGTTGCCTCCTTTTTTAAGAAACGAGTAGCAGCACAAAACGTGTGTCGGTAATAATTACAAAATCTGCACCCCATGAGCAGTGTGAGATCTGTCCATGCTTAGTAGATGTCTACAAAACTGAAAAAGCTAGAAATGCTTTAAGGACTTGAACATTCTTTTTCAAGGCACCTGGACTTTCGAAATGTGGCTGCAGTTAAGCTGCTGATTAGACAGCACCGCACCCTTCCATGGAGTTTCGATGCAAGGATGTTGAAATCAAATTGGCAAGACTAAGCCTGCAGGTTTGACTGCAGACGTGTCTTAATTATAGGAAACATATGAGGCCCAGAACTGCGGCAAATCCGAGGCATCCAATGCATCAAAAAGCGGCCATTACCAAAATGTATTCGATTTATGTGCCAAACCGTAAACTTCTTCCTGCAGAGTTGCTTTAAGGGCGTCCTGATCCGCATTTCTAAACCGAAACAATGATATACTCCTTTATAACCCCCTCCAACCTTGGGTTACTTATGGAATCCCACACCATAGGGGGAGCAAGGCCCAGGTACCAGGAGGAACAGAACACAGGCTTGTGGACAGGGACCAGTAAACAAGCATCAGTGGCGAGTGGCAAGACGTGGACGGCGGTGGGAGCAGGCAGCATGGGAATGATAAAGGAGGTGCAGGTAGGACAGAGCATCATTAAGTGATCAATGAGGCAAGGGAAGGAGAGAAGCAATGCGATCGAACACCTTGTGTGGGAAAGGAGTGACTGAGGTTGGTGCCTGAAGGGACATCACAAGCGTAAAATTGACATGTGAATAACCTAGCAACAGGGAAAAGAAGAACAGTTTGGTTTAAAGCACTTTATAAGTTCAGTAGTCAACAAATAAATAAAACACATTCAGGTGCAGATCGGTGCATTGGGTCCCAAAGGGTACATGCAGAAGTTGACAGAAAGTGTGACCCAGCATGAAGGTAAGGCACAGGGAGTAAAAGAACATGGTAATCGTGCATAGCAGAACACATGCATGAAGTTATGGAGAGTACAACCAGAACAGGCATCTTGAGGTGCGCGAAGACACAGCCTGAGGGAGCCAGACAGCAGGACCACCGAAACTCATTTTTTGAGAACAGGACTTATTTTTCTGCATCAGACTTTGACCCAGAACATGAGAAAGAAAGGCAGAAAAGGGAGAAAATATGATTGGTAGATCTTAGACCTAGCATCCTTGGTGTGGTCTCCCGTGTCTTTTTTTGCCTCTGCTTCCCATGTTTTGACGTCGTGGACTCTGTTTTTGTTGTTTTTGGTACTCTAGGCACTTTACCACTGCTGACCAGTGCTAGTGTGCAAGTGCTCCTGTGTAAAGCATATGTGTAATTGTCTTTTCCGTGATTGGCATATGTGATTTACTAGTAAGTCCCTAGTAAAGTGAACTAGAGATGCCCAGGGCCCGTAAATCAAATGCTACTAGTGGGCCTGCAGCACTGGTTGTGCCACCCACATTAGTAGCCCTGCAAACATGGCTCAGACCTGCCACTGCAGTGTCTGTGTGTGCAGTTTTAAACTGCTAATTCGGCCTGGCAAGTGTACCCACTTGCCAGGCCTAAACCTTCCCTTTTTATACATGTAAGGCACCACTAAGGTAATACCTAGGTAGCCCCATGGGCAGGGTGCAGTGTATGTTAGAGATCGGACATGTACTCATGTGTTTTCCATGTCCTAGTAGTGAAACACGGCCAAATTAGTTTTTCACTGTTGAAAGGCCTATCTCTCTCACAGGTTAACATGGGGGCTGCCTTTAAATAACCTTAAAGTGCAGATTCCCTTTCACAGCAGATAGAAATTTGGAGTTTGAGGTCTCTGCACTCAAAATTTAAAAATACATCTTTTAGTGAAGTTGGTTTTTAGATTTTTTGTTTGAAAATGGCACTTTTAGAAACAAGGCATTTTCTTGCTTTAACCATTCTGTGACTCTGCCTGTTTGTGGATTCCTTGTCTGCGTCAGAATGACAGTTGGGCTGTTTGTGAATCTCCTCTAGACAATGACACAAAAGGAGCTGGGGTGTAGCTTGCACAGCCTGATGAGCCACCTGTGCTAGAGTGGAAGGAGGAGTGATCACTTACATCTGAATGGGCTGTTCCTGCGCTCGCACAATGCAGTCTCCAACCCCCTGGTGTGTGTCAGGGGCCTGGCCTGGGCAAGGCAAGATATTGTGAACAACAGAGACTTTCCTTTGAAGTTTGCCTACTTCAAAGGCAGAAACAGGTATAAGTAGTGGACCTAAAACTCCAGACTTCAGATCACTTCTGGAACCAAGAGGAACCTCTGACAAGAAGAAGAGCTGAGGAGAAGTGCTGCCCCTGCCTGTGACTGTGCTTTGTTGGGCTATCCTGCAGTTGCTGCTACTGCCTGTGAAAGAGGACAAAGACTGAACTTGGTTGTGCATTCCTGCTTGAGAAGAATCTCCAAGGGCTTGAACTGAGCTTGCCCCTTGTTTTGAAGTCTCGGGTCCATCAAAGACTTCTTCTACCAGCACCTGGACTCTCTGCTGAGACTTCTGCCCTGCCAAGTGGTGCCCTATCCAGTCCCTGTGCCCTTGAAAGGTGAAGTTGGCGGAATAAGCACTGAAATCCACGCACAGAAGGCCATGAGGGAAAATTGTCAATGCACCATCTGCAACGTGGCTGATAAACGCGCCACCTGCTTTGCAGCTGAAATCAACGCTCCACCTGCATCGCAGCTGGGAGATCGATGCATCGCAGCTGGAGAAACGTCGCACACCTATTTGCGGCTGCTGATAACAATGCAAAGCCCACGCCGCGCGGTTTTCTAACACTTTGTGACCGGATTTCTCATGCATCATCGCTGGGTGACAAAGTCATCATGAACCTGCGTGGATCCAAGATGCCCCGTCCAGAAATCGATGCATCACTCTCTTGCAAAGGAGAAAAACAACGCATCGCCTATCTAACCAGAGAAGAAACGACACCCGGCCTCACTTGGAAGTAAGGAATCGACGCATCGCTGACTTTTCTGATGCACTCTTGCTCGTGCAGCTTTATTTTTGACGCAAACAGGTACTTTGTGTAAAATCAACATTTCCATTGTTTTCTATGGAGTAAGACTCTTAATATTCTGAAAATGAATATCTTGACTTGTGTATGTTGGATTTTGGTCTTGTTTGATTTAGATAAATATTGCTTTTTTTCTAAACTGGTGTGGTGTCCATTTTGTACCATTTTCACTGTATTACTGTGTGTGTTGGTACAAATAGTTCACACATTGCATCTGACTTAAGCCTTTCTGCTCGTGCCAAGCTACCAAAGGGGTGAGTGGGGGCTAACCAGGTGTGTTTCTCCTTTGCCCTGACTACAGTGAGGGTCTTTGCTTGGACAGGGGGTAACTTGACTGCCAACCAAAGACTCAATTTCTCACAGTGGATTAAAATGGCATTAGGTGAAAACAAGACTATGCAGCATTGATATCCACTAACCCCCCACATTCGGCATCCCTGGCAACGACTTCTGAGAAAAGTTTTGGGGCCCAGCACTTATACGAGAGGCTGTGCTGATGATTAGAGAATTATGGTGTGCTAGAGTTGATGCCTTTCTCCTTTAAATGCCAGCCAGTTGGTAATTTTTTGAGATTCTGTAAGTGCCATGAGCGTCTCTTAAGTGCGATTTTATGTAAAAACACTCTGTATTATTACATGGCAATCCTGCATGTGTGTTTTTTTTTTTTATGTTTAGGAATCATATGGACAGCTCAAAAATACTTTCAAAGTAATTTCTTCCTGTATTCACTACTTTACGTTTATCATTCAAAGGGGGAAATATGCAATTTTTGCTGTTTTTCTTAATATTTCCAATGACCTTTACATAAAAATACTGGTCAGGCATATAGGACAATGGCGAGGAGGAAAGTGTAGGGGCTGGAGAGAGGAATAATAGGGAAAACTGGAGGGCTACATTTTGAACACATCAACGGCTGTATGGCAATTTAAACTGAGTGTTATTCCCTAGCTGTTGTAACATAAGTAGACAGTGAATAGGGCAGTATCTATTCATTTCATGAGCAGACAATGGCATTGCTGAAGGTTAATGCAAAGAAGGAGAAACTGAGAAAGTGGCAGAGAAGGAAAGAGGAAGAGAGAGTGAGAAAGAGTAGCAACAGCATTTGAAACATTTCCAATGAATCCCATTTGAGACTTCAGGTTCTAGATGAGGGGGGTGGTCATCGGTGTTAAGGTCAGCTGAGATATCCAGTATAATCAGGGGGCAGCGATAATTTTTACCTGTGGTGAGCACAGTGTTGTTTACAGGAATTACAGAGGTGGTTTATGGTTGATGGAGGTGATTTATAGGAATGGAGGAGGTGGTTGTTGTTCATATGTTTTTCGATTTGTGTATATAGTGCTAGGGTAGATGAGAGATGTGCCAGTAGTTGACAAGGTCATCGGGGGGTAGCTTGGATTTCTTCAAGAGTTGTATGATCTTGCCTGTCTTGAGATCTTCAGTGAATATTCCTTTAGTGAGTGAGGCACTGACACAAATGAGTAGAGGCAAAACAGCTTTTCCAAAGAGGACTTTGATGAATGATAAGTGTAAGGCATCAACTTCATACACAGTGGTTTGAAGCAACTTAGAATGTCAGCGAGAGCATTGAGAGAAAGATTAAAATGGGTGATCATTACGGATGAACGCATGGCTGAGTGGATGCCAGGTGAGCAGCAGGTTTTGTGTTGGTGCAGTGCTGTCTGATCTTTTGTACTTTTTCATTGAAGACATGGTTGATGGAAAAGCACCTGTTTGTGGAACGTGGGACAGAACGGTCAGGCAGGCAGTTGACGCAATGCTTGGTTCTTTTGAAGTGTTCTGATTCTGTTGGCAGGCTCATTGATGGCTTTGGCATAGTACTTGGCTTTGACTAATGGGATGGGATGTCTGCATGTTAGGCAGAGGGACTTAAGTACTGTGAGGTCAACAGGGTTCTGCTTTTCAACCATTTTTTCACTGTAAGCAAATTAAGCATTTGTTGTTGACCAGGTCTTTGGAGTACCAAGATGCTGAAGGGTTCACCTTGCACTTACATGTTTTAGTTGGATCATTGGTGCTCATAATTGCCATGCCCCATGCAAGAGGGCAATCAGGCAAGCTGGGATTGCTGAGCCTCAACTGTGAGGGAAGAGGTAATTTGCCTCTATTGTCCTGAGGTCCTTCCTACTATTGCTTTGCAAACTCGTCGAAGAACAAGATTTTCAGCACTTGTCTTTAAGTGGTTGTGATCAGGGATAGGCAAAATTTGTGTAATTTGCTTTTGCATAGTTATGTTAAATTTTGGGAAAAGTAAGCATAATTATGTGAAATGCAAATCAATCCTTTAGCGCTACATTTTATGGCAGAATGCCTTCCCACACCAATTTTTTGATGTACGGATGCATTAGCTCTAACAAATAACATAAAAAACAACTGGCATGAACAACAGCAGCTTGTGTTGTGGTTGCCATGTTTTTTATCAACAACTTTATTGAGTTTTGATATAGTAAAACACTCAGGACCTGATTCATACTTTTTTGGGCAAAACTGCACTAACGCAGTTTTGCACCAAAATGTTTAGCACCAGCTTGCAGCATTTCTGTGCAACTGCCGGGCACAGTATTTATGGAATGGTGCAAGCCGGTGCAAATGGTAGGCTAGTGTAAAAAACAATGACGTTAGTCTGGTGGGACTGACAGTATGGAAGAAGGGGGTTTGCACCAGAAAAAAGGACGTTAGGCAGGATAGAGTAAAAAAAATGACTCTAACCTGCCTAGAGTCATTTTCTGATGCAAAACCATCCATACCACAATGCTCCTGTCTTAGAAAAGACAGGAGTCATGCCCATCACCCCAATGGCCAGCACAGGTGACAAGCATCCCCTGGGCATGGCCATTGCACCCTGTGTCGTGTATGAGGGCCCATACCAGGGCCCCCTATGGCACTTTAAAAAATAAAATACAATACTTACCTGTACTTACCTGGGATGGGGTCCCCCATCCTCCGCTGTCCCTCTGGTGTTTGTGGGGGTGTCCCTGGGGAGGGCACCTGTGGGCTTATTCCATGGTGTTCCACCATGGAAATAGGCCCACAGGTCCCCTAACGCCTGCTCTGACCCAGGCGTTAAAAAATGGGGCAAAGCAAGCTTTGCACCATTTTTTGACCCCTCCTCCATCCTGTGCACCATTTTTGCACGGGAGTATAAATATGGCGTTAAGGCCATAGAGTCAATTTTTGCACGGGAACACCTACATTTAATCTCATTAAGGCAAGGTAGGTTTCCATGTCGAAAAAATTACTTTAACTCCATAAATTTGGTGCTAGACGGGTCTAGTGCCAAAGTATAAATATGGAGTTAGTTTTGCACCGAATTAGAGTTAAAAAAATGACGCTAATTCAGTGCAAACAGAGTATAAATATGCCCCACAGTGTCACAAAGAGATACAAGTAAGTAAAATACACCACAGGACAGATTTACAAGATACAGTAAGGTGATTACTTGTGAAGGATACATTAGAACAAGATACAAGATCACGGAAGACTCTACACCAGCCATCCTCACCATTTCCCCCATATTCGTTCGTGCTTCGAGGGGCACCCTTGGGCTTCAAACAGAGGTCTCTTCTGCTGTGCGCAGCAGTCCATCCCGTGGCACCACTGCAACAGCATACGGGGAATAGGGTTTTTCCATCTGCCCGCAATGTCACGTTTGGTCACCACGGTAGCTGTCCCAGAAATGCCTAGTCTACCCTTGATTCTCCCAAAGCCTCCAAGACCCCCAGTAGCAGCATCAATGGCGAGAGATGCATCTTCCAGACCAACACTTTAGTCAGTTCAGCAACCACGGCAGACCGGTATCCTTGAATCACCCGGCACATCCATACATTGTGATAAAAGTCAGCATGGGCATGTGAGCAGCGAAGACAGAGCTCTCAGCTGTGCCTTGGTAACCAAGAGCCTCTCAAATCGGCCCTCTAGATCAGCGCACCCTCGCTCCCCTCCCCTGGAGTCCCCACCTCTGCACTGCATAGACTTCTGCTGCCCAAAATTTAGAGCTGCAGTGGTCCACCAACTAATAATGCATTATTGGCATCCCCACCAGTCTATGCATCCCAAGTTCTGTATTGTGAGGTATGTGGTGGTTAGTGTGATATGCATGAGATTTGATATACTGCATAAAGTTAATATTTACAGATCATCAACAAGCCATTTTCTCTTATGTGACTGTGAATATCTCTGACAAGGCCAGTAGCCATGCCATTTTAATAGCGAATAGCCTCCTAAAATGTTTCCAAAAGACATACATTCTGGAATTACTGTTTTTATGGTTAGGACTTTCTGTTGTTCAAAATGTTGCAGGGTTGATTGCCTGCACTCATATTTACTTATGGTATATGACTTTCATCCTGGTTAATCATTGAGGCCCGTTTAGGAAGGGTTTCAGGCTGTAATTCTACTATATGTAAATGGGTGTAACTGTACAGTATTAGGTTGTGAGTGAACTAACGTAATTTTCCTTGTTCAAGAAAAAGAATTAACTGAAGAATTATTTATTTTGTGTAATTTTATGCCTCACTGACTTTTGAGTTTTTAGCCGACAGCACCTGCTTAAATAAGCCTTGGAGTGCTCTGCTTTGTTGCCCTGAGAGTCAAATGCTAAAAGGTGTACTTGGTCTTCAGTTTGAGGGTCCATGGGAAGAAGGCCCTCAGGATACCAAAGGTGAAAGTCCCCCTCTGACACAATTTGGGTCCAATAACTTCTGATTGCTCCAAGACCCCCTGGATCCGATTTCTCGCATTCACAGCACAGCCTTTATGGAGTAGAGTTTTGCACATATTGTCAATACTAACCTAATGATAAAGGAAAATTCCACCTATCTATATAGGCTGCACATTTAACAATCCAAAATACACTGTCTCTAAATCCTTCCCCCTATTTTGCCTACACAATGAACTGCCAACAAGCCCACACCACATCGACAATGACCCTGGATCACTAACTCCTTCTTAATATAATTAACTTATTTTCTGAAATCTTCCCTGTGAAATTCATAAGGTGCTTTACATTTTTAAGTACTTCGTTCTGGGTTTTGTCTTTCTCCTACTTCGCCCTTCAATTTGTGATTCTCATTTAAACCCCAAACACTTTCTCCAATTTCTCTGCAGTCATCAGTATTCAGTATTCATTTTGCCTGCCCTTATGAAGTACAGGTAAATGTCACACCGATTTCTTCGTCTTCCATGTATGAAAGGGTGGGACTAGATAACGGCGACCGCAGTGCCATGCTACCATCCTCCACATAGCCACACATGTGTCTGTCTGTGCTATTTGCCCATTAGGTTTTCAAAGAGTTATGAATATCTGACAATGGGATTTCCATCACACTTCTGTTGGTTGAGAAGATGCCCCTAATACATGTGAGATACACTGTATGGCCCATCTGGCATGTTTACAGCTATCCAGGTATTTATGTTTGCTAGTTGGCGGAGATGTAGAAACGTCTTCAACGAGTTCTGAGCAATTGGGCTCTGCTAGTACCTAAAGCCTAGGTAAGGGATGGTCCAAAGCGGAGATTCTGACAATACATCAGTGATTATTTCCACACTTTAGGTAACAGACAAAATTCAATAAAGGTTATGCTTACTGAGTGCTTCCTGAGCTAAACTTCAAATAAGCTTACTTCTAGTGACTGGTAATGATTGTTTTCCCTAGAACATATAATATTGTTTAAACATAACCTTGGTTCCTATCCATTTGGGCTCACTTTGGTGAGTGGACCTCGGCATCACTCCTAGTGATTCAAATAACAGCCTGCAGAAAAGAAGGCTTGTGTCTGAGTCCAGCAGTTAGAAGCTCGCGTAGCTTGTTTTGATACACCAGTTGACTCCTGCTCCTTGTAAAGGTACTCTAGGAATTCAGTGGAGCTTCTCTTCGGCTTCCTTGACACCCTTCTCCACTTAAACTATGCACGTCCTACATGGATGAATGAGTAAATATCTGTGACAGTGTGCATTACTTCTAGATATTAGATTTACCAAACTAACAATGTGTTTGTGTATTTCATAGAGTTTGATCCCTCTAAGTTACTCTTATAGCCTTCATGCACAAGGCAGTGAATTTGGTGCAGACATCCCTCACCAAAACAATGTCAGTGTCTGGTGTCTCCATCTGGTATAGGGGACAGGCCTCATCCTTCCTGGCTTTCTCTCTCTCTCTCTCTCTCTCTTATCTATCTTAACTTCAAGCTCTCTCTTAGTCGATCAGAAAATGTATGCTTCTCTCTCATGTATGGTACAGACCAAATCACAGCTGAAAAAATCAAAGTGGGTCAACAGGCATCCAACATAGGTGCTCCCTGGGCCTATTAGAGAATTGATACGGATAAGAGACTGCTCAAACACCTCACTCCTTCTTGGTCAAACAATAAGACAAATTATCTTTTGACCAAAAAGTCTTTACATACTCTTCACATATTCCATATCCAAAGGAATTGATAAGATAGTGGTCATTTGTGATCAAATCAAGAAGAAAGGTATGTGTGGATTAAGGAAACAAGCATAGGTTTAACACCATCGTAACGGTAACAAGGGACATTATTTTTCAGATTTTAAGAGGCATAATACTCCATAACCTGTAGACCATTTTCTCTTTCTCAATCAAGGTGAACACTAGGTGTAAAAAGTGTCATATTGTTGATGGAATAGAAAGAGTGCGATGGTAACAAAAGCCCCTTGGATTTTGCATATTAGCTAGTGTGTGACCAGACACTGCTTTAAGGATTAAGGGCATAACTTTAAATGTGTTATTATCAGGAAACCAATAGAGCAGCATTGTTTTTAAAACCCGGAAGGCAATGTATCAATGTTGGGATGAAATTTGTTAGCAAAGAATTGCAAGAGTGCTCATGGAACCAATTCGTCCCTCACCTTCAATGCAGAATCTTGATTTGAATTAAGAGGTGTGCTCCTTCTTAGCATCCTTAGAAGCTTCAGATTTAGTAGGTAGGATGACTTGACTTGATGAAGTAGAGGTAGTACAGAAAGAGAAGGTATCTTACACGTTTTAATTTCGGGTTAGACTGTGAAAGTGAACTGACCACTCACTTAGCAGAGTTCATACCAGAAGTTATAGACTGTGGTACACTGCCAGTGGTGAATATCAAAATAGGGGCATTCCCTCTCATCTCTGCTAGGTGCTACATCTGATAGTGTTTTTGATGTAAGCATCAGATTTTACACAAGTATACTTTTGCTGTCTGTCTCTTGTAAGACAGATAAACACATCTCCTGCCCTAAAGGAAGAGGTTGGAGGTGGGTGAGTGTGGCCTGTTAGGCCTAGCCCATTTGTGAGGCTCCCAGGGAAAAAAACATAGCTGGACACCTAAAGGAAGAAAGAAAGACCTCCAAATATGAGACTGGTGAACTGTATTTGGTTCTACAAAAGGATCAGTGTTAGCTCATGTCTGGGTAAAACCCTGGTTACAGGAGAGCACGCAAAAGACTCTTCTTGTGAAGCAAACCAGTTGATCCATTGTAACTGGTCTGGTGCAACATTGGTTAATATGTTTTGTTGGAACTGGAAAGTGAGCACAAAGCCAACTTTGACTCACTGCATGTTGGTATCCAGAAAGAGGAAGGTGGGGATTTTGATGTCCACACCAAGGATTAATCTAGTAATGGAAAAAGGGGGTACGGTCTACTTCTTAGAAGTACCAGAAGAGTCCTGGAGATACAAACCAGAGACACTCCCATAGGACCCCTATCAAAGTTAGAAGTTGTGAACTGTGCCTGCTTGCATAAAGTGACTGACTTTCTTCCAGACCTCTGGTCTGACTGAAGGCAAGAGGCAGCCTGGAACTGGGAATCGTCTTGTGTGACTGGAGGAGAAATAGCCTGAAGTGTCCTCTTGTGAGGACTGCATGGGAGCTTTTGTTGACTGTTTATGCATAATTAGGAAGCCATGTGCAATGAAACTATTTAACTTTGAAGTGATTCATTTTTTTGGGCTTTATTTTCATCATTTACTAAAACAATAACTAAGATGGTCTTGGAACTTTACTGAGTGTTTTCTCTGTACAAGTATTGGACTGCCACTGCTAACTCTTTAAATATTTTCTTAGGTAATCTTCAGTCTTGGCTCTGCACTACTAAGGGGTAGATGGGATTGTCTTAGAGAAACAGTGTTGGCCTGACTAGGCGCTAATTTTGCATGCTGGTGAGAGAATGTGCCCTTCTCAGCATGCCATCTTGTACAGGTATGCACTTTAGTGACTTCAAAAATGTGGAAGGCCAACTCCGTCCTACTGGAGTTTGAGCCTGCCATCTGAGGTTTACACACAAATCTGTTTTGTTGGGACTCAAGCAAGTGAGTTACATTCCAGCGCACTAGGGAATTAATAAATTATCACAGAATGCAGTGAAAGACAAAAAAAAAGCCATTTTGATGAAGAATGTTGTTTTGGCGCGGAACAAAGCCCTTATTTACATTTCTTCCTTCACATTAGGCAACATCTGGTTTTCTTGCATGCTGACTTTGTTACCGTGGAAAACATGTGTTTATTAACATCCTTTCAAAGGTGACAAGCAACCCATTAAATTAACACAAGACAGGACAGGTGAGGCAGAGAAGGTGTGAAAGGCACAAGGATGAGTGTCGCAATAGGAACAAGAAAGAACAGAAATACTGAGCGGGAGTATATCATCCAGGTCAAACTACGAAGAAAATGGACAACAATGATTATATCAGTGTTCGTGTTTTCTGTCTCTTTAGAGTACTTTCTAAGCCAAGGGATTTACGCACTCTGACCTTTAAAATGTAAGCACGCTTTTGTTAATTTTAGTGTCAAGGTATTAGTGACAATACCAGTAACTTTTTATTAGCATTGTGTAGCCTCGCTTAGTTCATGCAAAAGTACAGTGGCGTGTTTTCCATGCAACCAATCTTGCTGAACCACAGTCCATCTTCTCTTCACCAATCAGAAAGTGCATGCTGTCTCCAGCACTGCTTCCAGACTGCTTTTGTGCTGCTTAACTCGAAGCATATTGGAATAATGGGACCTCGTGCCTTAGAGAACTCATGTGCATCCAGGTCCACTCCACAGAACAGCAGTAACCGAAGAGGAACCAAGGCAAGGCACAGGAGATACACAGGGAGTGGGGCTGTTGTGAAGTGGCAGGGCGGGAAGCGTGGAGGTGAAAAGGCGCAACATTAACATCTATTACGACCTGTACTGTGTGACAGAATACCCGTGTCTTATATGGTACAGTGGAATTCCCATTAATATGGCACATTCAGCTTGGACATTCTCTACAGAGAAGTATGTTGAAAAAGCCCTTCTCATTCACACAAATAAAAAATCGGTCATCTCTACCCACTTGGCAGCATCCATGCTACATCAATACTAGGCACACTTTTGGATGCAAAAGTCCAACACATTTTTCACGATAGAAAGAAAAAGAAAGCTTAAAATAGTATAGCTATCTGGAGGAATTTTATAAAATAAATATGTTAAATTTGTTGCTGCCTCTCCAGATTGGCAGTGCACATTTTTTGTCCTGACCTTTAACCAGCAAAGAAAAATTCCTCTTCGCCCGGTGAGAGGCATACTTATTGCTAAAATAAAATCAACATTAATGCAAGAATATGGCGTATGGTGGGCGATAGATTTTTCAGTTGATAAAGTAGTCAGCTTCCCTGATGTGACATATGTTTTAAAATATTGTGGATAACGCGGTCAGAACATAACTAATTAGAATCTTACTTGGCAATAGTCAGATAAAAGTCCAATCCTATCCTTATTATATGCTCATTTCAAACAACACAGGGCCAGATTTAAAGGAAAGTGGCGCAGAGCGGTGCTGTGCCAAAATTGGCAGCGCCACGCTGCGTCACTTTAGAAACACAGGGATGCCACATATTTAAGGGAATACAGCGCACCCCTGCGTTTCCCCCTGTGCTGGCGCTAAATTTAGCTGCCAGCGTCAACGCAGGCATCCATGCACCATCGTCTGTGTTGAGGGATATGATTGTTTATGTGCGATAAGGTGTCCCTCCTGCACATAAACAATCACTAATAGTGCTTTTTCAAATGATTGTTTATGTGTAGGAAGGGACACCTACCCGCACATAAATAATAATTTCTGGCATTTTGCTTTTTCTATGTGTGTGGCAGAATGCATCATGCATAGAAAGAGTAAAAAACGAGGAGGAATAAAAGTATCCCTCCTCGTTGCACCATGCTAACGCCACCCCTGGGATTGGCGTTAGATTTTGGAGCTGCCTCAGGTTTAAGACATTTCATAAATCTGAGGCAGTGTCAAAATGCAATGGGTGTTGCTGTGGCACGTCCACAACAACACCCACTGCACGGCCCTTCCACGCACAGTGCTGTGTGGGAAGGGGCCGTATATTTACAAGGTGGCGTTAGGCCACAAAAAGTGTCTCAATGCCACCTTGTAAATACGGCGCTGTGCTTAGCGCCAAAGAAGCGTCACTAAAAGTGACGCTCTTGTGGCACTAGGGCCCTATAAATACAGCCCTAAACATGACGCTCTTATGGCGCTTGGGTCCTATAAGTATGGCCATAATCTTTTATGGGAGCTTCACTTATTAGGTGACATAGCTTCAAATCTCACTGTTTCATAATGCATTAAATAATACTAAGACCACAAAACAACGGATAACGGACACAGAATACATCATCTCGCCAGATTTCTCGCCTTAGCTTACAGGTGAACTCATTGGTCTCTGAATAGTCAATCCGTTTTAGCTGACAGTTAAGCCAATGATTCATTATCGCCATGATCAAACAGCCACACACTGAACCACAATGAACCACAAACAACACTAATTCCCCTTCCAACATACCATCTTCTCAAAATTTACTGCACCGCTATTTAACACTCGCTAAAAGCCTCAGCCCTACAGGGAGTGCAGAATTATTAGGCAAATGAGTATTTTGACCACATCATCCTCTTTATGCATGTTGTCTTACTCCAAGCTGTATATGCTCGAAAGCCTACTACCAATTAAGCATATTAGGTGATGTGCATCTCTGTAATGAGAAGGGGTGTGGTCTAATGACATCAACACCCTATATCAGGTGTGCATAATTATTAGGCAACTTCCTTTCCTTTGGCAAAATGGGTCAAAAGAAGGACTTGACAGGCTCAGAAAAGTCAAAAATAGTGAGATATCTTGCAGAGGGATGCAGCACTCTTAAAATTGCAAAGCTTCTGAAGCGTGATCATCGAACAATCAAGCGTTTCATTCAAAATAGTCAACAGGGTCGCAAGAAGCGTGTGGAAAAACCAAGGCGCAAAATAACTGCCCATGAACTGAGAAAAGTCAAGCGTGCAGCTGCCACGATGCCACTTGCCACCAGTTTGGCCATATTTCAGAGCTGCAACATCACTGGAGTGCCCAAAAGCACAAGGTGTGCAATACTCAGAGACATGGCCAAGGTAAGAAAGGCTGAAAGACGACCACCACTGAACAAGACACACAAGCTGAAACGTCAAGACTGGGCCAAGAAATATCTCAAGACTGATTTTTCTAAGGTTTTATGGACTGATGAAATGAGAGTGAGTCTTGATGGGCCAGATGGATGGGCCCGTGGCTGGATTGGTAAAGGGCAGAGAGCTCCAGTCCGACTCAGACGCCAGCAAGGTGGAGGTGGAGTACTGGTTTGGGCTGGTATCATCAAAGATGAGCTTGTGGGGCCTTTTCGGGTTGAGGATGGAGTCAAGCTCAACTCCCAGTCCTACTGCCTGTTCCTGGAAGACACCTTCTTCAAGCAGTGGTACAGGAAGAAGTCTGCATCCTTCAAGAAAAACATGATTTTCATGCAGGACAATGCTCCATCACACGCGTCCAAGTACTCCACAGCGTGGCTGGCAAGAAAGGGTATAAAAGAAGGAAATCTAATGACATGGCCTCCTTGTTCACCTGATCTGAACCCCATTGAGAACCTGTGGTCCATCATCAAATGTGAGATTTACAAGGAGGGAAAACAGTAAACCTCTCTGAACAGTGTCTGGGAGGCTGTGGTTGCTGCTGCACGCAATGTTGATGGTGAACAGATCAAAACACTGACAGAATCCATGGATGGCAGGCTTTTGAGTGTCCTTGCAAAGAAAGGTGGCTATATTGGTCACTGATTTGTTTTTGTTTTGTTTTTGAATGTCAGAAATGTATATTTGTGAATGTTGAGTTGTTATATTGGTTTCACTGGTAATAATAAATAATTGAAATGGGTATATATTTGTTTTTTGTTAAGTTGCCTAATAATTATGCACAGTAATAGTCACCTGCACACACAGATATCCCCCTAACATAGCTAAAACTAAAAACAAACTAAAAACTACTTCCAAAAATATTCAGCTTTGATATTAATGAGTTTTTTGGGTTCATTGAGAACATGGTTGTTGTTCAATAATAAAATTAATCCTCAAAAATACAACTTGCCTAATAATTCTGCACTCCCTGTATAAACCTATAAACTTCATACGTTGACGCACCCTTGGCTAAGCACCCAGAGGTGAATTGGCCTAGAAATGATAACCTATAACTCCCAATTAAAAAAAAACACACACAAAATCATCTCGTCAAATGTCATTTCGAAATAAACCATACGTTTTTCTCAACAAACAAATGCCCCAAGGTTTGTGAGAAACGATTACAACAAATGAATCACCAAAATACAGTGAAAAGCAATCACAATTCTTTGTCGACAAAAATCACAAAATATGCCCTGCAAAATAGAGCAGAGCCCCAAGCCCTCATGCACAAACCACTGCTCAAAACCACTACATAGATCAAACGTGGAAGTTTATGCTCATCAGCGCGCAAAATCATTCCACCAACATTTTTAAGCGGTTGCAGGCATCTTGACGCAGCCATTACGTGCTTTGCGCCTAAGAGTACTAGTCATGTTGTTATCTCAAATAAGCAGTTGTCACACCCGTACAAAACCAGCCATAAACTAACCAGCAACTACAAGGTCACCAACAACCACTCCACCGACGCTAAATGTAATGAAACAAAAACATATATATTCCAAAGCCAAACTCGTTCCCATTACAACACGTTTATCGGCTCACTGAATCTTTAAAAGAGACTGCAACTTTACTTGATAATATTTCTAGATATAACACGTGGTCTACACATTATCGAGTGTTTTTGCATCGATCTACAAAAAATCTTAATCCAAAATATTAGTATACGTCGGCGTAAAAACTGCATTGTAATGATAGACAGCCATCAAAACTCATAAAACGGAGTTCATCAAGGTGCACAACCCAGGCTGTCTGTTCTAAATACTGAGATAATTGCAAATGCTGTCCCAATGTTTATTTAGCATGGAAACGGAAGTCACTTTTTTAGATGGTTACTATAAAATAAACAAGCCGTTGCACAAACTATTTACAACATTTTGCAAGATTCATACGCCTGATAAAAATCCATTTTTGGGTACTTAGAAGTGAACTGTACTGTCCAGAGCAGTTAAAATATCCAGTAACTGTACTGTCAGCAACTAGTGTTCCCATTCCAAACAATTACAAACATATTTGGAAATTACCCCAAGCTGTGCGGTATTGCTGTTTCATTCCCAGCAACTCACCGATGTTTCCAGAAGCCTTTTGCTGCCAGGAAAGTCTTGTGAAAAAGACTGTCAGAAACATTGTTTCCGCCGCTTATTCCTGAAATTTCCAGGCTGCCTCTTAAATAAAATAGAACTCACTGATTGTAATTGAATTACGCCCGCAGCCACATCCGGTATACTTATCACCCAGTTTTTAATCATAGCCTTTACGTCTTATTTTCTGTGTTTCTTTGTGATATTAGAAGGGGGGGGGGGGGGGGGGGGTCATTACTTAAAAAAAGACCGGGGGCCTGCTGTAGATTTACGCGCAACGTTTCTTTGTCACGACCGTGAAGGACATCCTATGACGAGGACCTTATATCCTTATGCCCTTGTAATAAGGCGGCCGGGGTGTCCGTCACGTTGTGACGCAGCAACCCAACCTCCAAACTTTAAATCAGGCCCTAATGGTCCACAGGAAGCTGACTTCAGCACGGTAACCTTGAGTAGTATTCACACAGCATAAATGATGGCATAAACAGCACCTTAATTTGTTTAAAATAGATCGGAACAATTAAACACACGGGCAAAGGCAACAAAAAGCGGGAACGCATATTTACATTCATTGTCTAACAACAAATCTCTGGGACTAACGATTGCTATAAATAAACACAAACCACCATGGCGAGAGTAATCCAGATCTAGCAGTTGCCCATGCATTGTCAGCCGGCCAATGACAGTATTTTTTAATATATGTCACCACAGGCAAACTAACTACTTTTTCAACTGAAAAATCTATATGACCACTGCACCATCCGCTATTTTCTTGTATTAATATTTTATTTGTTTTACATATAAGGATGCTTCTAATCTGGTGGAAGAGGAACATTTCTTGGCTGATTAAAGGTTAGGACAAAAACTGTGCACTGCCAATCTGGAGAGGCAGCAACAATTAGAATATATGTATTTTATAAAAAATGCCTCCAGATAGGTACATTATTTTGCGTTTCCTTTTTGTTTCTATTGCGAGGCATGTGTTGAGCCTTTGCACCTCGAAGTGCGCCTAGTATTGAAGTTGCTAGGTGGGTATAGATGACACCTTTTATGACGAAATGTATATGTTCACAGATTGGGAATTTTGAACCACTGAGCTAGCTGCTATGTCTGTGGTGGTCTACCATAGCCAAGACACCGATAGCTATTCAACCATTCTTTTTAAACGCTCTCTCAAACCTAAGGAAACATTCATTGTATATGTCAGAGGCTTCTCTGGTGAATCAATTCGTTTTCCAGGTTTTTGGAAAACCTTCTATTCAAACCATCTGCAATCAATATTTTGTAGGTCTGTTTTGACAGCACAGTTGTCACACGACCTTTTGTGATTAACAGAAAAAAGAGCTTTTCATGAGTCCTAATTAGAGAAGGGCTTTAGCTCCGACCACATTTTGGTATTCTTAAGTACATAATATGATTGTGCAGAAATTGTTTACTTAATATCAATTAGAGTGCTGTTATTGCAGTTTTTGTCTTTGAAAAACGTATGCTCGATACAGCAGGACTGTTGGTTATGGCGACAAGCCAATGATCAAGGTTATAAGCCTGATCTGTTTATTATGAAAAGTTATGATTAAGTCAGTAGGCACCTTATATTCAATTTATAACAATATGTCATTAGACATTTGAGAGTGTATTGTTATTATTCTGTAATAAAACCTGCAGAGAGGTATTTCGTTACAAGGAATCACACAGTAAATAATTTTTGTGGTAGTTGCACCTTCTGACAAACCACAGGGTTTGAAGATTTGCACTGTGGCAATCCTTCTCAGGTCCTGTTTGGAGAGATTAATTTTTGCTTTGTCAACTGTAATTCAATATTGTAAATTTATGACTGAATGTCTCATGGTTGCTGTTAGAAATTGGGTTACTGGTTGACTGGACCATGAGGTCAAGTCAAGCAGCAATCTCAATCCTACTCAGGCTAAGGCTCAAGCAAACCCCAACACCCATGACAGCGTACAGCATCGAGAAATGGGCCAACCCACTTCACCTTTGACTCTCTTGCTTTCTGAGTGACAAGCATTTATCTAATCACATGTGCATCCACCAGAAAATTACTGTTCTTCAGTGCCAGCCCAGTAGCCAGGCCTTTAGTTTTCCATTTTCTCTTTAATTTCTTTCCTTCTCCTCTTTTAATTTTTCTTTTCTACTGCATACAACATCTCCCAAGAGAGTGCTAACTCGTCTCTTGCTTAACCCTCATTTCATCTGCAGTGTGCTACATTCTGCACGGCCACTGCCTCTAGACTAGGTGACCCTCATGGAAAGGTATCATCCGTGGTGTGTCACTGCTTTCTCTTACAAGATGGCTAGCAAGTTGGTTTGAAATTTGACTGCAATGCTGGAACTTTAAATCAATGATACACCATGCACAGTACCATGGCATATTTTCTTTTTTTCTACTTTTATTCTTTTACTTTAATTGCAAATGCTGTTGAATTGGTGTGTTTTGTGCTTGTGTTAAAGGGTGAATGCAAGAGTGAGTGAGTGGGTGGATGAATGAGTGCCTGAATGCAAGGATGAGTGTCAGAATGCATGTGCGATTAATTATTGAGTTCCTAGCATGTCTAATGAGTTACTGAGTGCCTCAAACCATCATTGAATTTTAAGTCAGAAATTTGGGCATTGCCAATGCTAGTTAAACACTTTCAGCTTGGGACAGCAATCTCTCAGAGGGAGCCTTCATCTTCCCAACGCCCCCACACCACTGCCCCCCCCACACTGACGCCCCCGGTACAATTGCATAAGGGAAAGCTGTCCCACAGGCACAGCTTTCACTTTGTGAATCAGGTACCACCCCAACTTGCATGTACGCAACCGATTAATGTTTTTTAAGTGCAACCGCAATCACAAACTATAATAAAAACCATAAAATATCCCACTGTCACTTTCATGTAGGAAGGAGGTCACCCCTTTCATCCCAGCTTGGAAAACATCTAAAAAAACCTTCAATGAAATGGAAGAACTTTCCTCTCCTAAAAGGCATTTTGTACAAAAGAAAAAGGGTGTTCTGCAATTGTAAAGCTTGTAATTTTGTGGATCGTAGGATTTGTGACCACAAAATACCTTTATACAGTTGCCCTCTGTGGTGTCCTTGTCACGAGTTGCTATAGTGATCTCAGGTTCCATGTGCGGTATTCTGTAATTTTGGGGTAGCAGTTGGAGGAGACCGTTATCCAGAGTGGTCCCTCCTTGTACTGTCGCGGCCTGGTAATAAATAATACTAAACTTACTTTGGCTATATGATGTCACTAAAAATTGGGAGTGACTGCAACTATCCTGCATGCTGCTCATGATGTCTCCTCTCTGGTGTTTCCTTGGTTTTCACAGGCTTTGTCACAGACTCTGAGATCATCGACGGGCCATCACCACCAGCAGGTCCAGTTTCTGAAGTCACAGCAGGCAGTGTGGAGGCTGTAGAGAGTGGTGGGGTGAGTTGGAGTTTTACCCCAACCCCGATTCGGTAACGCTTGTGAGTTGGAGGGGACATTGCCTTGCACTCCACAGCACAAACGCATGAGGAAAAGCGATTAACCATTGCCTCGTGCAACCCAGAGCAAGCACAGGGAGAAGAGCTCTCAATAGCCAGAATGCGTGATGAGTAAGGCTTGCGTAATACTTCACACGCAGCAACGTCGTGGCCATTTGGGATTCTGCCACAACAATTAGCCGCATATGGTTGGGACAAGCCAACTGACGCCGGCTGGTAAATTGGGCTATTCAGGACTAAACTCTTGGGCGGTGACACACACACCATTGATCTGTGTGTCATTGTACATCTTCAAACAAAATGGAGTAACACACACCATTAAACATTGAGTGTCAATCATTTTGTGTTGCCAGATTGAGCAATGCATTAACCATGGACACTTAACACTGCAGTGATACGCATATCATTAAAAAATCTTAAGAATCGGAGTACACTGTGCGCTTCATAACTGTACTGAGGTGACATGCACATCATTTGATCTTCAATATCTTATGTATTTCTGTGCATTCTGTCGTCACTACACCCATTGTGATACACACACTATACACTGTACTGGAAGCCACTGTTGTTGCACCATTTCATCTTGTGTATTGTTGTTAGGATGTAGTTTGAGTATTCAGTATGTGTGCCCAAAAGCTTTCTCTTCCTCCTCCTTTACCCTTTCTTCCGCTTCCTGATGAACCACAAATGAAATGGACAGAATGGAAGGAGTGCTTCCTAAATTATATTTCTGCAATAGAGGAACAAGGCTTGAAGGAATTCATTCCTGTAAGAAAAAGGAAAATCTTGTTATACAGCTTTGGTCCAGAAGGGTTGCATGGTTTTGGTCAGATGTAAAAGAAAGGGTGGACAGGAGGTGATTCTGATGTGTTCCAACGTGCCTTAGAACACTTGCATAACAATTACCATCCACCTTTATGTGTGGTCATTGACAGGTATAACTTATTTCAAAGGAAACAGTGTATAACAAAACAACGAAGATTATGTAGCAGCTCTTAAGAAATTAGCTGTTCCGTGCAAATTTGGCTCCTTGCATGATGAGTTTATTTGTGATCATATCGTTGTGCATACTAATAAGTTCAATTTACAAGAACAATTGTGTATGAGTGAAGACTCCTCACTCAAAGACATTACTGCCATCGTAAAAAAACAAACAAATACAAATGAAGGATGGAATGCAGAACCAAGCAAACATTCACCCCCAGTCACGGATCTGGGTTTAATCCATCAATTCTTTTGCTCACCACGCCACCCCAGTTTGGACCCAGCCCTGTGCAAAACAGTCTTGACCCTGTTCTCCATGGGAACAGTCCAGCCGGAACTGCCAGGCCAGGTCCTCCCTGGACCGAGAACAAGCATCCTGGCATTAGGTTCTGGATATCACCCTTCATCAGCCAGGCTAGCTTAAATCCAGTGGCATAGTGAGCCCGGGACCCACATCTGGGCAAACCCACCACACTTAGGGTGACAAAAGCAAACAAACACAAATGATGGATGGAGTGCAGAACCAATCAAACATTCACCCCCAGTCACAGATCTGGGTTTAATCCATCAATTCTTTTGCCTGCCATGCCACTCCAGTTTGGACCCAGCCATATGCAAATCAGTCTTGACCCTGTTCCGCATGGCAGCAGTCAAGACTGATTTGCATACGGCTGGGTTCAAACTGGAATGGCATGGCGAGCAAAAAAAAAAATGATAGATTAAACCCAGATCTGTGACTTGGGGTGAATGTTTGATTTGTTCCACATTCAGTCCATCATCTGTTCTTTTTGCATTTGTCGCCCTAAGTGGGAAGGGTATGTCCAGGCATGGGTCCTGTGCTCGCTATGCCACCAGATTCAAGCTAACCAGGCTGATTTAGGGTGAGATCCCAAAACCAGTTCCAGGGTGGTTGGTTCTGGTCTAGGCAGGATCTGGCCTGGCAGTTCGGGGTGGACTGTACCTGTGGGGAGCAGGGTCAAGACTGATTTCCATATGGCTTGGTTCAAACTGGAATGGCATGGTGAGAAAAAAAACTGATGGACTAAACCCAGATCTGTGACTGTGGATGAATGTTTGATTTGTTCCACATTCCATCCATTATCTGTTATTTTTGCAGTCATAAAAAAGGCATAATTGTTCAGAAAGTGTGCTAAGATAGCAGCTCAAAATCCTGCTGCAGAGAATGTAACAGAATGCAAAGTATCTGATAACTATGGGAAAAAGAGTAACAATTCAGCCTTGAATTGCATGAATATAAAAACTCAGAATGTTATTTCAGTCAATGATAAAAGTTTGAAATCTTATGGGTGTGGTAGAAGAGAACATTTAGCTAGAGACAAAAGATGCCCAGCGTTTAGCGCAAATGCTCCTATTGTAGGATGAGGGACCATTTTGCTAAAGTCTACAGAAAAAAAGCCATAACAAGACAGTGAAATTTGTGTTAGAAAAGTCTGCAAATATAGAAACTCAGATATATTATTTCAGGCAATGATAAACGTTTGAGTTGTTATAGGTGTGGTAATACAGAACATTTAGCCAGAGAAAAAGGTTGCCAGCGTTTTGGTCAAATGCTCCTATTGTGGGGTTATGAGCCATTTTGCTAAAGTGTGCTGGGAAAAAAGGAAGGGCTGGATCTGTGTGCTACGAAGTAAGAAGCATACCTTAGCATGTCAGGGAGTAAATAGCAAATTAGTTTGTTAAACTGGAAAGGGATAATTGAGTAAATTCATACGAAGTGGTTACCACCACTTCTTATGGCTAGAAAGGCCAATAGGTAAACAAGGTTGTGTGTAGATCTAAGGGATCTTAGCAAGCATATTGTGGTAGATAAGTTCCCTTTGCTTACAATTAATGTAATGTTGGCCAAGACTAGAGGTGTAAAGTTATTTTCCATAACTGTCCTAACTTCAGTGAATCACCAAATTACCCTTATCATGCAAGTCACAAACTCACAGCTTTCATCACACCATTTGTATCTTATAGGTTTATAAGGATGCCGTTTGAAATAGCATCTGCGACAGCTGTTTTTCAATGTCTAATGCATACATTATTTTAAGATCAGAAGGGAGTAATTTATTTCCAGGATGACATATTTAAAAAGGGTAAATATAAAATGGAACATGATGGAAGGTTGGAAAGTGTTATGAAAAAAACTAGCTTTTAATGAACTAACAACAGAATTGAAAAAATGTAAATTTGCCACGGATGCAGTAACATATTTAGGACATGGAATAAATGAAAGGGGAATAACCCCCAAGAAAGAAGTTACAGAGTCAATTAAAAATGGTCCTCCACTCACGAGTAAGGATGGTGTGAGGTAATTTCTAGGTCTGATAGATTTTTACTCCATGTTTGCGCATAATTTTGCAAGCAAAACCTATGAATTGCAAAAATTGTTGAGAGATCATCAAGAATTTGAGTGGAATAAGGATGTTTAAGGGGCATATTTGAATATTGAGGAAGGCATCTGTAATGCAGTGTGTTTGATGTCCAAACCTACCACAACATATTCAGGAAGAGTTGTGAATCTAACCAATAAATTGAAGGATTTTGTTTTGAAATGAATGTGAAAAATGTTTTGCATATTTATCTGTATTTTGTTACAAGAATAGTTTGTACTTTAGATACTGGGGTAAGTTAGTAGTAAATGTTTTTATTTGTTCAATATGGGTTATTCTTGTTGTTGAAAGGGGGAGAAGTATGGTGCCCTTGTCATGAGTTGCTGTAGTGATGTCAAATTCCATGTGGGGGTTTCTTGAGTATTAGGATGGCAGTTGGAGGAAAGCCTTATTGAGAGTGGTCACTCTTTGTACTGGTGCTGTCAGCTAATAAATATTATTGAGCTTACTTTGGCTACGTAAAGTCAGTACAACCTCTACTGCTATTCAGAAGGACAGAGAATGTATTAAAATATTTTAGGAAAAATGAATTTGTTCAATACTATTTCAATATTCAATGTGTGATCAACATATTGAAGGCTGTACTGTATTGTGATGTCATTTCTTGTGTACATTGTTATGTTATTTTACGTAACCCTCTGGGGACTGTTGTGATACATACTGTACATATGCTATCAATATTACTCATCCTTTTGTTACTGTTTACAGAACAAGCAAGCGGACAAACGTTTTTCTTAGGACCACTGGTGAATCCTGGGGCTAAGGAACACCAAAGCTACTTTATCTTGATTTTACCTCAAATCTATTTTTTCCACTGTCCCATTATCTTCAATTATCTCAGAATCATTTTCATCCCTATGTTCACCTTTTGATGCTGTTTTCCTATTTCTCTCTTTCTAGTTCTTTGTTCATTTTCTCATTTTCTCTCCCTTACTATGAGTGAAAGTCTGATGAGAAATGAGAAAAAAAGTTCAATTCCCCAAAAATGAGTGCCAGTGCCCACCACCTCCTGCCATTGACACATGATAATCCCTGGTGTAAAATATCCATGAGCTAGAGGAACATGGAGTTAAACAAAGAATTTGGAGATGCAACAATGCTCCTGTTGCTACACAGCACTGGCCTTGAGTTCGTGTTTGTACACAACTCACTTATTGTCTGTCACTGTTGTCACTGGTGCCAATAGGGAGGATGATAAGTCTTAAATGCTTTTTAAGGTATAAAAGAACAACAAATATTTTGGAATTTATATTTCCAGATCATGGGCCAGATTTATTTACATTTGTAAAAATTCTGTGCAGCAAAATAAACCTCCTGCACTGTGTTATGTCGATGGGAGAGGGCAGAACAGCATCATGTCTACTAAGATTTAGTACTGTTTCTATCTGCTCCTGCACACTTTTATCTGCCTTGCATTACATGTATACCCTTGCACCACTAGCATAGGTTTCATATTGGAAGTATACCCTTCCAGTACAAAATACTGTGCTTAGAAATAGTTTTAAACTTTTCCAAGTTTGGATCTATGCTATACATTACAGCACACAAGCAAAGTTGAAAACATTTGGAGAAAAGAAAGCGATTCTCCAACATTACCCCTGCCTTAATGAGGTGTACATTTTTGCTGCAAAGCCCGGGCCACCATTTGAAGTAGAGGGGGCTTTGTGTCAAAACCATCAGTAGCTGCATGGGAATGCCATGTACCACCAATAGGATAGCACAGAGAGCAACTTTGTGTTATTTTAGGGCCACTTTTGGAATGTGAATCCCAATTCAAGCATTTACACCGGTTTGTGTCACTTTTTGTGACCATTTCTCTGAAATTTTACATAAACATTCAGAAAGTAAATTACATGAATTTTGCACACTTCTATTTGGGCGTGAAACACACAAAGAACTGACCCAGGGAGGAAGTATGTCAGGGTATTTGCTCCATCACACAACTGTTACCACCACATATACTATGAACCAGTACAACAGTCTGTACTGCACACCCTCAAAAAGGTGCTATCTCACCCCAACTCTGCAAGAATGTGTGCTCCTTTGCCTTTGAGGGGAAAGAGGGGAGGTGCATGTTTCTCCTGGCACAGAAGCAGCATGCTTGATCTTGGCTGAGCTTCATGGCTCTTCAACTATCTGACTTCTCAAGAGGCTGCCTTTTAGTGCGGAGAGGTTTGTGATTATACACATTAATAGGAGATTTTAGAGGATGTTTGGGGCACTCCTTGCCCTCTCTCAAAAGACACCCTTCCTCAGGGAGTGTCTGCCCAGGCACATATTTCATATAGACACATCTTTTTTTCATATTGGGAATGCCCCGTGCAAATAAAGGGATGAGTCTCAATGAATATGAGGCTCACTTTATGTGCCTAAGAATATAATGCTACACAAATACATACTTAATCAAAAAACTACAATTAGCTAATTTGCTAAGCCAGCATTGCTTATGAATACCGATCCCACTAAGTGTCTTGTGATTATTCAATATATTTTTTACAGTAATCAGTCCAATTCATCTTGGATGGGATACTTTATCATGGTAATAACGTGTGAATTCATACAGAATTAAAAAAGAATGTTCTCTTAAATCCATCCTGAACATTCGGATTCTGTAACATTATGCTAGACTTAAGAATAGAGAAGCAATCCTCAAAAATACTTTTGTAACAATCCAAAATCTTCAAATTATTTGTTTCTCTAACAATTTGCATAGTTTTCTTCCAGGTGGCACTCTTAGTCTTGCACCTTTCAGAGTGCATTTATGTGTGTTTTTAGGGTGGAAACTGTCATGAAAATAGTTTGCAAATACCCACAAAGTTTCAATGTTGTGTGTGATCCCAGCACTTTGCCTGACCTACATACTCCCCTGAAAACACTTGTCCTTCCATCCCTAACCCTACACTTGCTATAGTAGAACATCTAAAATAGTCTCATAATTTCCCCAGTAGTAAGGGAAAGGTGTAAACAAAATTTACAAGTCATGATTTTAAATCCTGATTTTATTAATC
Source organism: Pleurodeles waltl (assembly GCF_031143425.1). NCBI lineage: Eukaryota > Metazoa > Chordata > Amphibia > Caudata > Salamandridae > Pleurodeles > Pleurodeles waltl. Next base: position 180,427,735 of record NC_090437.1, read on the forward strand.
ATTATGTGGAAAATCTGATCACAGATACAACCTTTGACCTCCTATGCTGAATTTGCATGTGCAAATCATTTTTGGATCAGGACCAGAGTTATCTACAGGTAGCATTACCATTCATCTATCAGAAAAACAAATCTCAATGGCAAAGGTCACAAGACAATCACTCAGTTTTCTTGTTGTCAACTCAAGTGAGATAAAATAGAATTAATGTTGTAGGGCATTCACAATATTGTAAATGGCATACTTTAGTATTCAAATCAATTCCTGAATTTAGTCTCCTCTAATTGTATCTTATGCTATCTTTCCTGGTTGTAGAATCTATTGGTGCCTCTGGGGCCATAGGGCTCCAGAATCAGGAGGAGCAAACAGCTGAGTCAGTTGGTGGATGAGACAAATAAAGACTTATGTCTTTACTTCTGGAGAGTTTCCCAAAACGAGTTCACTTGCAACGAGTGGTCATGCTCAGCAAGTTTTGCCTCAACATCCTTCATGTGGCTGTGTTCTCAGTTGAGTAAGGAGTTTACAAGCAACTCTCAGATGTTTGGTTTCCTCGAAGGAGAAGATCCTTGGGAGCACAAGAGGATGGAGTTTGGCAGGCTGGTGTATTCCTGTTTGATGGGTTAATGTCATGGCAGCATGTAAGGATGGGCATATGGATACAGTCGAAAACCGCATCAGTGTTCATTGTTGGTATGTCATAGTTCAGAAGATGTACAAGGCCTACTAGCTTCAGAGGAAAGTTTTGACAAACACAATCTCCGGTTGGCACCATTTTGGAAGGCCAATAATAGGAGCTTCAGCAAATGTAGAGGGGAATGCTATTGTTGTGATCAGGTTAGCTAATTTTAAGGATTGTCCTGTTATTAGAGCTATTTAAAACCAGCGTAGTGATAAGTGTCATTTTCTGAAATGTTGTTGGAGTGCAGATAGAAGCATTAAGGGGAGGCAGGTGTCAAAAGACTGCAAAGAGGTGGTTCTTTGAGTGGGGAACAAAATGAATGGCAATCCAATTAAATTAGTGAAAATCAATGAGATACCAGCTGTTTCAATGTTTAACTCTTGCACTAAATTGAGTATTTTTTCCTCAAGATTTATTTAGATGCCATTTTCGAATAATGCCACCATTCATCACATCAATGTCAATACCAGCGGTTATGGGATACAAAAATGTATTATGATTTGTTACATTTGGTGTGAAATTAAATGTAGAGGGAGAATAAGTCCAAGGAAAATGTATGTGGCTGTAACAGGTGACTGCATTTTAAGTTGGTCACATGAAAATAAATTGGGAATTTTCTTAAACCCCAATTCTGATGCTCAAGTGTGAATGCCTAAAGAGTCCGAAGGGTGTGAAGGCTTTGGGAAAATGTGGCCAGATACACTAACAAGTATGTTAGGGTGTGTTAGAAATCACATACATAAAATTAAACTTGTGGTGAGTGCTGTACCAGAGGTGACTAAGGGCCGGAAAATGCCTTTAAATGTACAGCATGATGTGCATAAGGAACTAGATGTATTACTCCAGTACTAGCGATAGAATGGTAAGCACCTATTGTGCTAGTGAAGAAAGCAAGTGGGGATATCAGACTTTGTATCGACCTAAGGAGTTTGAACAAAAAAAATTCCACTTCCCAAAATTGTGCAGATGGTATCAATGCTGTCAAGTGATTTTCAGTTTATTTTCTACAGTAGGTTTGGGCTTAGTGTCAGCATATAATCAGATCCATCTTCATCCTGACTTTTAAAACCTGACTGCATGTGTACCTGTTAGACCTGGCATCCTTGGTACTAACTTTTTGCCTTCAGACGTCCTGTTTTTGTTGACTTAGTTTTTGCTGGCCTTAGCACTCTGCACACTTTATAACAGCTAACCAGTGCTAAAGTGTGTGTGCACTTTCCCTAAAACATGGTAACATTGGCTTGTACCTAATTGGCATATTTAATTTACCCGTAAATCCCTAGTAAAGTGGCACTACATATGCCCAGGGTCAGTAAATTAAATACTACTAGTGGGCCTGCAGCACTGACTGTGCCACCCACTTAAGTAGCACTTTAAACATGTCTCAGACCCGCCATTGCAGAGCCTATGTGTGCAGTTTTGAACCAGCATGACAACCTGGCAAAATAAACCTATTGCTAGGTCCAGACCTTCCTTTTTAGTACAGGTAAGTCACCACTATCGTAGGCCCTCAATAGCCCAGACAGCAGGGTGCAATGTATTCAAAAAGGACATGTACTTTTAAGTTTTAGATGTTCTGGTAGTGAAAACATCTTAAATTCATTGTTCACTATTGCAAGGCCTACCTCTCCCATAGGATAATATTGGAGTTACATTATTACATTTTATAAGTGTAATTTCCTTATGATGATGTTGGATTTTAAATTGCAATTCTGAAAATGCAACTTTTAGAAAGTTGGCATTTTCTTGCCTAAGCCATTTGGTGCCTGCAGTGTGTCTCTGGGTCACATGACTGGGTGTGGATGACAAGTGGGCTTTGTGTATTCATCTTAGACACCCATACACAATGGGAGCTTAGGTGTGATTGGCTGGGTCATTACTGGCGGGATAGGCGGGAGGAGCTGGGCACAGCCCTACTTACATTTGAATGGTCTGTGTCCTGTCTCCACACACAGAGCTGCATCCCCCCTGTAGTCTGGAGCCAGGGCAATAAAAGGAGGGCATCTCTGCACTTCAAAGGCATGACTCTAGAAACGTCTTCCCACTTCAAATGCACAACTGTGTATAAATACTGGACCTCAGACACCACCACTTCACTGCTGTGCTTCTACAATGAATTACATTTTGCTGGACTGCTACTCAGATAGAACTGCTGACCAGCTCTGATGACCTACTGCTAACTGCCCTCTTGCCTGGGTAGGAAGGACTGGACCTGCATCTCCTGGACCCATAACACAGAGTGACGGCAAAGGCTAGTTGGCTGGCCTGTTGATCTGAAGCCTCAGGTACATAACAAGCTCCCAACAATCTTACGTCATCTGTGAGTCAACCCTGCCTAGAGGTGCCACAGCAGTCCTGGACACCTGGAAGAGGGCTTAAGGTGCTCTGCCAGCCTCAGTGGATCCAGAGAAACCAACTATCTCCTCTGCTGCATGGTGCAACCCCGAGCAGAACCAACGTATCTCTGCTGCTGTTGTGGATTGGACTTGTCACAAAAACCTCCATTGCCCCTGCACCACCTTCGGAACTACCACTGCCTGATGCATCTCAGTGCAAGTCCTTGCAATTCTTGTCTAGGGCAGCCTCATTGATGGACTACACATCGCAGCCTTGCATCTCTTCAGAATCAACGTATATGGCCCCACCTGCATGCCGCCTCCTCAACGCCGGACTACTTATCGCAAACCCGGGTAACAGGATTCTCAATGACGATGCAGTCCTCACAACGCAGCCTTGCCGCATCTCAGAACTGATGGATCACCTGCAACGTATGTGTGACACAGATCATTGCAATGCTCCGCAAACCAGAATTTAAGGTACTGTGTTTAGCTGGCCTCACTGGGTCCTTGTCGCGTGCTCTATCATGGTCAGCGTGAATCTGTGATTTTGTACTGGTCCGGTGTGACCAGATATCCACAGTTGACACTTTGTGCTTTTTGGTGCTATTGGTACTAAAGTATTTCATATTGCATATCTCTGGTTCTACTGATTGGATTTTTGTAGTTTTGGTTTTGTTTTATTTATTTAAGAAAGCTCTATCTTTCTGACCTGGTGTGAGGTGCTTTTTGTGTGGTGTTTTAACTTTATTATGGTTTTAAGTATTGCACACATACTTTACACATTGCCTCTAAGTTAAGACTATTGCTCTGTGCCAAGCTACCAGAGGGTTGATCACAGATTAATTTAGGGTTGACTCGTGCCTCACCCTGACAAGAATTCTGGTTGCTACTTGACAAGGGCTCATATCCCAGTCAACCAGCAACCCAAATTTCTTACATTACTCCCATGGGAACGTTTACATTTTTTAAAATGCCTTTAGGTCTGGCATCCACTTCTCTTCTAAGAGATTCATGTGCTCAATTCCAGATAACATGACAGGAGTACAGTTTTTCCAAGATGGCATTTTGGTGAATGGTTCAAGCCAGCGTGAACACAATTTGCATCTATGTGGGGCTATGCTTAAATTGCAAAAGCTAGGTCAGACATTGTGTCTTTGGGATGGAGGAAATTTATACATATAGCACAAAGAGTCTGGGGATGGAGTAAAACCCCAAAAGCACTTGATCAACACCATATGAAAGTTGAAGGTTTCAGAATCTATAGTCATCTTATTCACAATCTAGCAAACAAAATAGTTTGTTTGAGAGAACTTTGTCAGGAAGGCATAGACTTCCCTTGGGGTACTTTTTGCAATGAGGAAATTAACTTAGCTAAAGAAGACCTTAAAGGTGCACCAGATCTCTAGCTTTCATTCCAGAAAAGGACACTTTTGTGATAATGGATGCCAGTAGCAAAGGATTAGGAGCTGTTTTGATACAAAAGAGGTGAGGCTAAAGGGAAAACTATCACCTGTGTGTCAAAGGCTCACAGAGAAATTGAGTTTAACTACTCAGTGATCAAAAGAGAAGCTGAGGCAGTTTATTGGGCTACAAATAAAAATCATGAGTTTTGTGTAGGCAGTTCACCTACAGTGATGTCAAACCATAAACCTTGGAGAGAGGTTTCTAACAAAAAAGGGTATCGTTTTTGTGTCAGCACAGGTTAGAAAATGGATGGTTGAGTTTCAGGAGTACATGTTTAAAGTTTAGTACATACCAGTGTCTAAGAAGTGTGTAGTCGATTGTCTCTCCAAATTGGTTACAAAGGAGGGAGGGATGGCCAAGACTCAGAGAGATGAACATGACAATGAGTTAAGGGATATGGAAAGTGTCTGTATTGTCTCAGGAATATTAATTTCTGAGCAGAAGTGGAAAAATCAAGGTTAGTGACAATCAATTACTGGTAAATTGGTCTTCTAATATCAAGGAAGGTTGGTGGAAAAAGCGGCCACTCAGTAAGGAGTAAGGGAAGAACTCTCAGTGAAGAATGGTATGATGTTCTGTAGAGTTATTTTGGTTGTTCCTTATAGTGTCAGGAAGATAGTAATTAATTTGCCTCATATGGGGACAGTAAGAGATGGCCAAGACCAAAGAGAGGTGAGAGAAGATTTTTGGTAGCATGGCTTTGGTTTGGAGATTAAGAAAAAGATAGGGAGGTGACATGAGTGTTCGGAGAGTGACAACATTTGTAATACTAGGAGTTTGGTAACTGATATTGGAGTCCCATTATGTTCAAAATTGATGAAGGAGTTCCTGTCTAAAGATGGCATTGTATATAAGACTTTCTCACTTTACTATCCTCAAACAAATGGAATGTGTAATACAACTATAGAAGAGAGCATCCAATTGGCTAGAACTTGTGGATTTAATTGGAACACAAGCTACAGGATCACAGGCTTGCACTTAACTCCACACTCCAATATGACTAGCTGCTCACTCCTTTTGAGCTTTTTAGAGGAAGACAGTCTCTACCTCCAGGTAAGATGAGTTGGAACAAAGAAATTATGGAAGTGACAATTGAAGACGGAGGGAATATGAAATGAACAAAGAAGATGCTAGGAAAATGTATCAAGGTGTGAAACATTCTCTGAAGGAGTGTGAGGTGAATGTAAGGGATTTGATTAAGGTGCCTGCTCCTTTGGGTGCATAGAAATAGTTAAAGTACATTGTGGGAAGAAAGATTGTCAAATTTTTTAAGAATGCTGTGAAAACAGCTGATGGAAAGAATTGGAACACTCTTAGAGTGTGCTGGTGGGTCCACTGAATATCCACCTGTTTGGGAAGGTGTGAGGATGCCTTTTCCAGCAGTGAGAGCTCTAAAGTAAAAGACAATCTCAGTGAAAAGGAAACTCTTGCATGAAGGCATGGAAATTCAGCAACTACACACATAGGAAGACCAAAGAGGAGACATTTGCCTTTCAAAGTCCATGCTCAATATTATCAAGATGTTTTCATCCTATGGTTATTTCTATGTCACATGTAGAGAAAGTTGTTATGCTATGCTTCTATGACCTTGCTCTGTTAGCAATAGTTATTTCTTTAAATAAGTTAAGATTGTCTAATTTTCTTACCATTTGTTAGGCCGGTCAGCCTTAACATGGTCCTCCCCCAAACATTTTACCTTCTCCCATCCTTTTTTGCTGAATTTGTTTTAGTTAGCCTTAAGACTCCCTGCAATTTAGAGCTGCTAACCAGTGCTAACGTGCTCGTGGGCACTCCCTACTACATGGTAAAATTAGCTTACACCAGATTGGCATGCTTAATGTACTTATAGGTCCATAGTAAAGTGGTATACCATATACCCAAGTCTAGTAAATTCAATACTACTTGTCAGCCTACAGCACTTATTGTGCAACCAACTTACGTCTCCCCTTAAAACATGTCCTAGGTCTGCCACTACAGCTTGTAGGCAGTTTAAAACTGCCAAATCACCTTGGCAAAATAATCCCTTTGCCAAGCCTAAAATTCCCTTTTTTATACATATCAGTCACCCCTAAGGTAGGCCCTAAATAGCCCATAAGGCAGGGTGCATGGTATTTAAAAGGTTGGACATTTTAGGTTTTACATGCCCTGGTAGTGAAAAACTCACAAATTTGTTTTTCAGTATATTGAGGCCAAACTGTCCCATAGGGTACAATTGGGTTCCCTTATTATATTTAATAATTGATAACTTATGGTTGGGAGAAAGTCAGAATGTCATGTTTGGTCTCTAGGGAATTGTAATTGAAAATCTCCTTTAATGGTAAAGTCAGATTTAAGTCACATTTCTGAAAATTCAATTGTTTTAGGGAGTTCGCATTTTTCTGTCCTAACCATTTGGTGCCTGCAGCCACACAGTAGAGAGCCTCGGTTTTGGCAGGATGGGAAATCCAAGCAGAAAGGGGACAGAGCTGTGCACAGCCCTGCTTCAGCTCACACACAAAGTACTTTACACTAGCCTATTGTGCCTGCAGACAGACTAGAACTAGGGCAGAGAAGCAGAAAATTCCAGACACTCCTATGGGGAGATAATTCCAGACATTTCTTGCTCTTCAACAAGGGCCCCTCGTTCAGCATTCTTAGTGCAGTAGTGAGTTTGTCATCCTCAAAAGGGTGCACCAGGTATAAAAATAGGGCTCTTAGACTCACTCTTCAGTTCACCTCTGAACCTGCAGGACTCTCAGAAGACTGTCCTGCTGCCTGTGGCCTGTTGTTTACTTCAAAGAACTGCCCTGCTGCTCAAGACCTGCTTTTTGGCTTGACCCTCAAGACTTCCAAAGTGACTCCAATAGCTAGATGGCTGGTCACCTGATCAGGTAAAAGAAAAAGCTCCAACCATCTTGAACCCACACCTGGACCCAGCCTGAGTGAGTCCTGACCCCACAAATGGTGCCCCTCCTGTCCTGGATCCTTGAATGTAGTACTGAAAGTGTCCAGATAACCCAAATCCAAAATTTGAGACTTGAAAAATGATCTGCCGAAATGTGCTAGGAGAACTGAGAGGAGATCAGCTCCTGGTTCATCGCCAGTCCACTTGACTTTGCGCCAGCTCCTGCTGTGTTCTTCTCTGCATCAGAAAATCCTGTGCCGCAGCTTCTCTCAGAAGGGGTATCCAGCCTTGTGGAGCCCTTAGCGGCCACAGCCTGAAGCTTCGTCCAGCTGGAGATTTTCAACTTCCATAAAAGAGACCAAGTCTGAACCTAGAAATCTTCACTGTAACTTCGTCCAGTGGCTCCCTGTCAATGGCGCCTCCTCCTCTGCCACTTCCAGCTTCATTGCCACGCTGAGCTTTAACTTATCAGTCATTTTTCCTTAAAAGTTCCTCTAAGTCCGAATACCGGGCCCAATCCACTTAATGTATCTGTCGGCCATAACTTTCAATTTTGCCCGGTCTTGCAAGACTAGGGTCCATATTTATACTTTTTTAGAGCCGCATGTGCATCATTTTTTGACGCAAAAGCGGCACAAACTTACAAAATATAATTGTATTTTGTAAGTTTGTGCTGCTTTTGCGTCACAAATTTACATACATGTGGTGCTAAAAAAGTATAAATATGGTCCTAGATCTCCGCGGTTGGTGCTTTGGTTTTTTATGCACTATTTTTCACTTTAAAATTTCATAACTCCAGTTCTATTGATGGGATTTTTGTCGTTTTGGTGATTTCATATAATGTCTTCTATTTTTCTTGCATTGTGTATTCACTTTGTAACTGTTTAAGTGCTGCATAAATACTTTACACATTGCTTATAAGTTTTGACCCTGACAAGGATTGTGGCTCTTGCTGGAGAAGGGCTCACAGTCTTCTCAATCAACAACCCTGTTACTCACTCCCTTGTTTGTTGTAAAACAGAAAATTGTTCAGTATCTCCCCTTGTTGTAGAATCCATTGATACCTCTGAGGTCATGGGGTTCTAGAATCAAGAGGACTGCAGAGTTGAGCCAGTTTGTGGATGAGACAAAGAAATACTTACCTGTGTTTACGTCTGGAGGGTTTCTCACAAATATTTCATATATGTTTCATGTGAGATATAATTATGGAGCTGCACTGATTCAACAATAACCAACTGCCCAGTAAAAGTGGTGAAAATCAGTATCATCTTTAGCTCTAATCTGTGAATCCAGAATATTCCTCATGGAAATAGTAACTGGCCCAATGACTCAAACCTCAGCCACATAAGACCTTGATATCAATATTGATTTATGAAAAACATTTCCTAAAACAATGGAACCATGACCATCTCAAAACATTGTATCTGGGCTTCTCATTCTCCTGCATTATAGTGCAATTTTCTAATTTTCAAGGCACTTTGAATAAAATTGATTATAGCCAGACAACATGTTTCTTATTTAAGCAGTTGTAATGCAATCAATGCTGACCAGCACTTGTAGCATTTTAAATTCCCAGTAATGGTATTAAAAGACGTTCCTTAGCAGCAGAATATAATTTGTAGAAAAACAAAGTGTAGTGTGCTTTGTTTCGAGCAGTTCTCACAAGGACATAAGGGACAATCCATCGTCCAAGTATCACATTTGGGGAACGAAACAAGAATGTGTACAAAAATATAACGTTCTGGCCCTTCCACTGTCAACTTTCAATAAGGGATTTCAAAGTAGATTCACATAATTCATACGTAAATCTGACATTTTCAAAACTCTATAACTCCCAAAAGATGAAAGCCCCCTACACATAAATAAGCCAAGGGATATGTAAAGCATTATCAAGAAACATAACAGTCCCTTATCACAGCCTGCAAGAAACTGTCTCTGATTTTGCCCATATGGAAATCCACAACAGTGACAGGTGAATTTTAATTTGATCCACAGCTCAGTGTAGCATACAGAAGTATTGCAACCTTGTGGAACAGCCAGGAGTCTTTATAGAAGGTTATTCTCAGTCCTCTGAAATATTTCAGGGTTTGAATAGCCTGATAACCCGGCTCCATATGTGGCCATAGATAAACACTTGCTCATATATTATTATCACCATTTCCTGTACTGGTTTATGGCCCAGTTTTGCTGTTTATCTACATATAGCCTCAATGCATCTCAATAATTGCTGCCTTATACTTTGTAAGTGATCCCAAGAAAGAGATGAGTGAAAAGGAATACCTTAGTAAGCAAAAACATTTTTCTGCCTCACTGCTGTATCATCTACGGTTGAACCGCTTTTGTATATTTATGGGCCCACATTTAAAGTAAACTTTTTGCTGTAATTAGTATTCTAGGCCAGAACTTTCATAAACATGGGAAATCATTTAGAGCCTGTTTGAAGTCCTGGCCAGTAAGATTGCATCATCCGCATACAGCAGTAAGCGCATAGGGGCCCACCTGGGACATATCTTTCCTACTAATCAAAAAAGTAATCCTCCAGGCCATGTGTAACAGTGGGAAAGGAATGGTGCCAAGACACATCCTTGGTAAACCCCACTTTTAGATTTGATTTGTTCTGCACATTCACCATTTGGGCCATAATATACCCTCACTTAGACCTCCCTGTGCATCTTCCTCAACAGGGGTATCAGAGGTTTCTCAACCCCCATCTCGACCATGATGGACCAGAGCTTTGGTCTATCTACTATACTCCAAGTCCAAGAATTCTAAATGTACAGCAACCTTCTTCACTTTTGTTTATTTCCTAGTATAAATATAGGTTTAAATATTGCTCCTCCGTCCCTAAGCCCTGGTGAATCCATATGAAGTTTAAATAGAAGATGCAGCTTTCCTAGAAATGTATTTCAAAATGAAACCCATCTTTTGGCCCCCAGACTGTCAACCACTGCCTCTGGGGGGCTATACCTTGGAAGATCTTGCCACTGTAAAGTTGCTGGAGGCTAGCACACTAGAAGGAGACGAAATACATCACTGAAGTCTGATTGTTCAAGGAATATATATTTTTTGTAATACCTATAGATTGATTATGGGTTACCTGCTCAAAGCATCTTTGAATTATTTATGGTTTCAATTATTTATGATGACCACACCGTATTATGCACCACCTAACAGTAAAGAGTTGCTCCTTATCTCTGATTGTCAAGGCTTAGTTATTAGATCATAGCACTATTTTTATACATTATTGCTGTTGAGACCTTAGGCATGTTCCACAAAGCATAAGGATCCAGGCAACCAACATTAATTTTTACATAAGCTGACCAGCCACCATATCTTGAAACCAAACATTGACCAAGGGCCAGATGTAGAAAGCGTTTTGCATGGCGCAAACTGAGAAATTCGCAGTTTGCGCCATGCAAAACGCGCATCGCAATGCACATTCCCATTTTGCGAGTCGGTACCGACTCGCAAAATGGGAATGCGACTCACAAATAGGAAGGGGTGTTCCCTTCCTATTTGCGATTCGCACCGCGATGCAGAATTGCTTTGTGACCGCGAACGCGGTCGCAAAGCAATTCGCAGTTAGCACCCATGTCAAGTGGGTGCTAACTCATTTGCAAAAGGGAAGGGGTCCCCATGGGACCCCTTTCCCTTTGCGAATGTCGCAAAAAAAAAAATTCAGAGCAGGCAGTGGTCCAATGGACCACTGCCTACTCTGAAAAAACGAAACCAAATGGTTTCATTTCTTATTTTGTATTGAAACTCGTTTTCCTTTAAGGAAAACAGGCTGCAATACAACAACAAAAAACTGCATTTTTGAAAAAGCAGTCACAGACATGGAGGTCTGCTGTCTCCAGCAGGCCACCATCCCTGTGAGTGTAGGGAATCGCAAGGGGGTCGCAAATTGCGACCCACCTAATTAATATTAATGAGGTGGGTCTTTGCGACCCCCTTGAGATTCGCAGAAGGTGTCTGAGACACCATTCTGCATATGATTTTGCGACCCGGAAATTGTGAGTCGCACCAACTCGCAATTTCCGAGTCGCAAAATCATATCTTGCTACATCTGGCCCCAAATGTAGAAATGAATTTGAAATAACCCTAATGGTAAAAATTTTAGAGTTATATCTGGTAATAATTAACATCTTCGGAAAAACAAGTTATGGTTTCTGACTAAATTCTCACTAAATTGTGGGACTAGAGGGGAGGTATTTGCTAGGATCATTTATCCATGCACTCTTGAATAATTTGTATTGAGATTAGTAAGTATCCAGCTCGATTCACAAAAGTACTTTTGTTTAGTGGAAGTAGAGCATACTTAAGTAAAGTGGTGCCCACAGCATTGTTTGGTTTTGTGGATCTTTAATCTTAATGCTATATTCACATATAATAATCTGGAATAGACATGTTTTCTTTCGGGGGCGTGGCCACGGGCGTCAAGATGGCGGTCGCACTCTAAGAGTGCTCCGGACCCCTCCGTCATCCGCCTAAATCCACTGCCATAATCGATCCTGTTTGTCCCAACCGGGACTCGAGGGGTGTGTTGGTGGCCCCCTGATCCCCGGTGCCTCAAAAATCCGGGGCGCGGGAGTGCCTGCTGCCGCTGGTGGGCGGCGCCGATTGGAGGGCCGGACCGCGCCGAGGTGAGATTCGCCCTACGGCCGAGATAGCCGGGTGAACAGCGTACGGGCCCCGACCGGAGGAGGCCGACCGGGGCTGCCGGAGCAGCGCCGAGGGCGACACACCACCCATCACGCCTGAAGAGGGACCATCCGGGGGACTGCAGGCGCGACCAGCGGCACCGGGGATGGATGGCTCCGGGGCGGGCCGGCGTCATGGATCGGCGGGCCGGGGGCCGCAGGCCCGAGCGCCGATGCACTGATTCGGGCAAAGCGACTCCAGGTAGGAAGCATAGAGGGGCGCATGCAGGGATTCCGCGCCCTCTGGGCCCCAAGAGACACTAACGCACACCAATAAGAGGGAGTCGACTGGGCCTGTAACCCGGAGCCTGAGATTGCTGGTCATTGGCGACAAATCGGGGGGGCCCCCTCCCCCGCCACAGAAGATCATCCGCTGCCCCCCCCTCCCCCCAAAAATGTGAAGCACCGAAGCGCACCTCCTCTGGAACGGGAACGAGAGCGGGGGAGCGACTGGAGGCAAGGGCCCTGAGGATCCTGGAGCCTGCACCCGAGGGGACACCGAAAGGGCAAGAAAGACGGGCGTGAGCCCGGGAATGGCCCAGGGTCACGCTGTCCCGCGCCTGCGGGGACACCAGGTCCCATGGACTCATCATGAGTGCGCCACGATAACGATAACTGGACAAGCTTCAATCCCTGGGACATACCGCGGGGGGACAGGTGATCCCACCCCCGCCTGCGGATCCAGTGAAGACCTGCGGAGTGGCCGCCCCGAACCAGACCCCCGACCCGTATCGTGGATACACACCGCTCCCACCAGACCGCGCTGGCGCTTCCTTGGCCCATCGGACAACATGGGTAAAGATAGAGCCGCCAAACAGACGCAGCCATCCCAGCAGAGGATCAACCAATTTACCACGCCAACGGTCCCCAGAACCGGAGGCGATGCACCGCTCAATGAACAGACTGCAGACGGGGTCAGTGCTATCCTTCTCGCAATACAAACATCGCAACGGGCAGTAGAAACCAAGATTGGTGAGGTGAGGGAAGAGATGGGCCTCGTAAGACAAGATCTTAGAAATGCGGTGGGCCGAATTACGGAGGTGGAGAACCGTGTCTCTCAGACAGAGGATGACTTGGCTGACCTTAGAACCAAGGTAGCTCAGCTGCAGACTAGGACCGGCGAACTCCACCGCAGAGCGGAAGACGCAGAGAACCGCTCCAGACGCAACAACTTACGCTTCGTGGGTGTCCCGGAGGGGGCGGAAGATGGCAAAGCTACAGAGTTTCTAGAAAACTGGATTAAATCCTGGATGCCGGAGAACACTCTTTCACCTTGGTTCGCGATTGAGAGAGCGCATAGAGCCCTGGCCCCGCGGCCCCCCCCGGGTGGCCCCCGAAGGCCCATGATAGCGCGCTTCCTTAACTTTAAAGACCGTGATGCGATCCTCAGGGAAGCCAGGCGCTCCCCTGACCTCCTCTGGGACAACCAGAAAATCTTGGTCTTTCCGGACTACACTCGAGAAGTTCAAACCAAACGCCGATCGTATGAACAGGTGAAACAAAAACTGAGAGCGATGCAGCTCTCTTATATGCTCCTCTTCCCAGCTCGCCTGAAAGTAATCCTTGCCGGCAAAGCACACTTCTTCGAGTCACCTGAGGAGGCATGGGACTGGTTGACGGAAGAAGGTATCGGAAACCAAAGGGGTCCAACTAACCCGTCTGGAAGCCTCCGGACGACACGTCCAAGCATGCAGGAGATCGAGCGGAAAGGTCGAAAGCGAACTAGATCCAGAGGAGGAAGGCTGAAGAACTCTAATACCCAAACAGTCGAGAATAATGATCCGATCCTGACCCCCACACCGGGGGAGGGACCAGCGGCTCAACCTGGAGACCAGACCTCGAGGGAGGAACAGCGAGTGGACCGTTTGAGCCAGTCTCCCGAACTTGATTGACTCTAATCTTCGTGCGCTGAGCTTCTTCTGCATTGGTCAACACTAACAGAACTAGATGGTGTCCACGTGATTGGTGCGCTGCACGCCCGCGGCGGTACTATGCCAAGCACCCCAACAACTTTATTACGGACAGGGACTTTTCATTAATCAACTGCAATTGATCCGACACACAGGAGGGGTCCACCACTCCACTCGATGGCAGTCTGCACGGCTGCGTTGGCCCCGTTGGGCAGTAGGGCGACAGATGCTTCAAGGGTAGAAGTATGGGGTGGGGGGGAGTTGGGAAGTTTAAAGCTCACGTTAGGGCTTAGTGAATGGTTTGTGATAAGTTACTATAGCAATACATACACCCACCGCATAGATCCCTTCCACTCAAGGTGCCTATCTCTGGCCCTCTGGTCAGGTCTCCGAATCCCTGTAACGCAACTATGGCACACATGGTCCCCGCACTGACACAGATTCTCTCATGGAATGTTAATGGCCTCTTAGATAAAATCAAAAGATCTGCAGTGTTCAACACCCTGCACAGGTATGCCCCTTCAGTGGTCCTCTTGCAGGAAACCCACCTATTGGGAACTAAATGCCCTATCCTAGCACGGGGAGGGTTTGACAAAGCTTTCCATGCAGGTTTCTCGAGAGGTTCCAGAGGGGTGGCCATCTTATTACATCGTTCATTACCCATAGTGATTACAGCCACACAGTCAGACCCACAGGGTAGATTTGTAACAGTAACCGGTATACTACATGGGTCACCAATAAATTTCATATGTGTGTACGCTCCCCCAACTGGCTTTGACATATTCCTATCAACTCTCAGCCGGACGATTGTAGGTCTCCCACAGGGGCTCACACTTATTGGAGGGGACTTTAATTCGGTCCTAGATCCTAAGATAGACGTATCCGGACCAAGTTCTTCCACCCGAGTAGGGAGAGCAGCCAAATTAAAAGGTTGGGCAACGAGTCTAGCCCTGTGCGACGTTTGGAGGACATGGCACCCCAAAACACGACAATACACACACACTTCAGCGGCTCACCAATCTCAGGCAAGAATTGATCTGGTGCTCATGCCCGCCCTGGATGTTCCTAGAGTCACTGGCGCTGAGGTATTATCTCGGGGAGTCTCGGATCACTCTCCAGTCAGAATCCGAATAGGGGACATAGCCCCAAATCAGCGTCCCATGTGGCGCATGAACGCATGGTACTTGCAGAATATAGAATTAATTCTTGAAATAAGAGACCACCTCACTCAGTACTTTGCGCAAAATCTGGGGTCTGTACAATCCCCAGGCATAGTTTGGGCGGCTTGTAAAGCCACACTCAGAGGCTATGCCAAGTACCGTGTGCGCGCTCGCGAACGAGCTCGAGAATTACAAGTGACAACCCTTGAAGCCAAAGCCCTGGCCCTGGAGCAGTCAGGGACTATAGTGGCATCAGCATCTGCCTTGAGGCGTTTAACAATGGTTAGAGAAGAAATAAGACAACTGGTGTTCGAAGCCGCGAAACACACATGGAGGGCGTCGGCGGCTCGTGTGTATGGATGGGGCGATAAAAATGGCAAACTCCTGCACTGGCTGGCCTCACGGCCGCTAGCCGACAGAGTTATCCCAGAGGTCGCGGACGGGGCGGGCTCAATTGCGAGGACCCCCTGGGAAATCGCTAAGAGCTTTGCCTCATACTACGCCCAGCTATACGCTGAGAGCCCCGCCCGCAAATTGAAAGGGAGTCTCCCCTACTAGACGACATAATCCTCCCTAAAATCCCGCAGACAGTCAAGGAGGTCCTGGAGGAACCCATAACTCTGGCCGAAATAACAACGGCCATGTCCAGGCTAGCATCGGGCAAAACTCCTGGGCCGGATGGCTTTCCAGCCGAGCTCTACAGCAAATGTGGGGACATTTTAGGTCCTCATCTGCTTAACATGTTTATCGAAGCAACAGAAAAAGGACGTTTCCCCGCAGAAATAGACCAGGCCACAATAGTGGTGATTCCGAAGACGAGCCCACCGGCGCCCGACCGATCAGCCTATAGGCCCATCTCCCTGATAAATGCGGAAATTAAAGTGCTCTCAACATTACTGGCCAATAGGATAAGGGAAGTGCTCCCCTCGCTAGTACATCCAGACCAGTGCGGCTTCATGCCCTCACGCAGCACTAGACATTGCATTAGAAGGTTGCACAATGCCCTAGCTCGACGTGACACCTTGACCAGGTCCCCCCTTGTGCTCCTGCTAATAGATTTTGAGAAAGCCTTTGACACTGTGGACTGGACGTACCTAGAACACGTCTTAAAGAAAAACGGTTTTGGACCTAAGTTCCGAAACCTAGTAAAACTACTTTACTCCGACCCGACTGCTCGTATTCAGGTGAACGGGGTGTCATCCGATCCATTCCCCATCCGTCGCGGGACCCGCCAGGGTTGCCCCCTATCACCGTTACTCTTCGCCCTGGCAATTGAGCCCCTGGCAAAATTGCTGAGAGAAGACCCACTGATAACAGGCTGGGTATGGCCTACGGGTCCAGAGGACAGAGTGGCATTGTATGCTGATGACCTCCTCCTTTACCTCTCCAACCCGACAATGAGCGGCCCGCGGGTCCTAGAACTCCTAGAGCTCTTCTCACAAGCCTCGGGGCTTACCCTGAACGCTAACAAATCCCTACTGATCCCACTACACCCCTCGAGAGACTGTGTTAGCTGGCAGGACAACATCCCAATCCGCCGCAATAGTTTTAAATATCTGGGCATCCACATAGCCCTGCTCCCAGAGCTAGCCTGGGAACTGAACATCACACCGCTTCTTAAAAACTCTAGGAAGGACCTCCAACGCTGGCGG
This sequence comes from Pleurodeles waltl, assembly GCF_031143425.1. Classification (NCBI taxonomy): domain Eukaryota; kingdom Metazoa; phylum Chordata; class Amphibia; order Caudata; family Salamandridae; genus Pleurodeles; species Pleurodeles waltl. The sequence goes on from NC_090437.1 coordinate 180,444,520, forward strand.
AATCTACCACTCAACACGTTGGGGAGAATAGCTCTATACAAAATGATGGTACTCCCCAGATTCCTATACCAACTACAAAACTTCCCGCACCTAATCCCTCGGAAATGGTTCAACGAGGTCGAGGCTATTGCACGCCATTTTTTGTGGCATGGCTCGCGCCCCAAACTAGCTCTAGCCACGTGTCAAAGAAACGTCTATGACGGGGGATTGGGGATGTCTAACATTTATTTCAACTACCTAGCTATGCGTCTACTAGTGATTAACGACTGGCTAGCCGGGGGTTGGACCGATCCCGCATACAGACTGGAACTTCATGAGATGGGTTACAACGGGGTTTTCAACGCCCTGTATGGAGGCGCGATTCCGAAATCCACTCCAGAGGTGACCAAGCTGGTCCTCACGGGATGGCGCACAGCACAGAAGGCCACGGGGTGGTGGGGCCGCCTAACTCTCCAGACGCCTCTTTGGCAGGGGAAATGGCTAAAGGAGGTCTCCACCCTGGAGGGCTTTCGAAATTGGGACAATATTGGAATAACTACGATCGGCGACATCTGGGGCAACTCGTACATTCGATCATATGAAGAACTCCAGAAAACATACTCTCTACACAACACCCAGTTTCACAAATATCTACAGCTCAGGCATGCTCTAAGGGTACACGTACGACCAGGAGACAGCATCCCAGAGTATAGCCCGCTTGAGGCTATGATTATGATGGGACATCTAAATAAAGGGGGAACCTCCCAAATATACCGCTCCATCCTCACTAATACATCCCCTCCCCTTGGGGAACTGCGCCGGAAATGGGAGGAATGGGTGGGTCCCATGGAGGATTTAGATTGGAGAGAGGCTCTAATGGCTCCCCGAACACTGGCCATATCCACACGGTTTCAATTGTTACAGTCCCTTTATTTACACGCAGCTTACCTTACGCCTAAGAGGCTCCACCGGGCGAATCTTCGAACCACAGACGAATGCCCCAGGTGCTCTCAGCCAGGAGCTGATTTCTTCCACATGGTCTGGGCCTGCCCAATTATAGAGTCATACTGGAGGGCGGTTATAAAAGAAGTTTCCGAGGTAATGCAGTCTACGATGGAGGTATCCCCAACACCACTTTTACTGGGGGCACTGGGCGAGACAGGGCTAAATAGATCGAGCCGTACGTTTCTGGGAGTGGCCTGCTTAGTGGCAAAAAGGGACATTATGTCGGCATGGAAGGCCGTAAAAGCGCCGTCCCTTAATAAGTGGAGAAGAGGAGTGGATTGGTGTGCAGGTTGCGAAAAACTGGTGTATGAAGCGAGAGGGTGTCCTGAAAAATATAATAGAATATGGGGGAGATGGGTGGGTTTGTTGACTGACTGATTAAACTATGACGACAAGAAGCTCCATACACACCCGAATAAAAGTCACCCAGGGTCCATGGGGCAGATATGGCTGAAGTCCTTGCTCTGTGTGTGGGGTGAACGAACACTGGCCATAAAAGGGGAGAGCATACCGACCCCCTTGGAGTAGTTTCAGGGAGAGACGGTCACTTACTCTAAAGTCATAAAGACAGGACCATAATCTCTGGAATCCCGCAAACCTTAAAAACCTAAATTTAACAGGTCCCCGGACTCCACAGGAAGATTGAGACAAAGGTGGCAGATGTTACATCATGATAAGAGTGCTATGGTATTGAAATCGGTGTTTCTCAGGTATTGCTATAGTGTATGTTCGTTGTGTATTTTCTATTTGTACTTCAAAATAATAAAAATATCTTTATAAAAAAGAAATGTTTTCTTTCACTGATGGGGTCAGTGACCTACAAGTAAGGGCCAAGGAGGTGGATATAAGGTCTCTTGAGATTCGGACAGAAGAGGTGACCCTTTCTTTTATCTTCCATGCCACATAATGACCTTTGACTACATCTCAAAATGGTTTGGTACCACATGAGGTGTACCAGATAGGGGTGATGCCGCGTGATGAAAGGACTCCTACTATAAGACGATCATTGACATTCATTTTAAACTGCTTAGCGCTCTGTAGTAGCGGTGTGATGATGCACAACACTATATAAAACTTTCAAATAAATTAATTAATAGTCATGCTAATTTGTTATGTTAAAACAATTGGTCTGAGTGGACACTGGTGGTGAAGCTTTTGTTACATGTATAATAAGCTTGAGAGCTGTATCAGATGCTAACGTTTATGTCTGCTTTTTTGGTGTGAATAATGCTTCTTTTATTGATATTAATAAATAAGAGGCATCCATGTGAAATGTATCCTCTCTGTTTAGTTTAAAACGGGGTTGTGAAGGAGAAGTATGATTCCTTTGCGTGGTACAGGCTGGCAGATGATTTGGGACAAGAGTTGGGATAGCTAGCGACAAGAAGGTTGCTTTACTCAGGTCAAGCACATTAGTGAAGGAGAGAGCATGTGATAGACTCAATGGTTTCTATTAGACAGCACTTTATACTAAACACCTGCCACTTCTAAGCACTATAAATAACATCTATTACCACATTTTAAAGTAATATATTTACAGATCTCTGCACAATGGAGACTAAGCCAACATCGCTGAGATGTGAGCTTGTGACTTGCAGAGCATTACACATACGAGTAAGACTACACTCAATGAATGATCTAGACTCTTGTATATAGGCAGCTCGACCTAACAAGTTTCCAAAACAAGTATGTTCATCTTTAGATTGGCCTTTACATTTTATTCACTCAGAGAAAATACCTTATAAATGAAACATTTCTCACTGTCCTTCCACAATCAAATACAACACAACAATGCACTTGTGATGTGGTTGTTGTAGCTGAAGGACAGAGTCTCCATTCAAGAGTCTGGCTTCATTCAGGAAGGAGGCAGCCGCAGCCCGTCCTTTAGGGCAGAAGGGCCACGCCCCCCCACCTTTTGCTCCTCATGAAGAGTGGCTGTCAGGCTGAGCAAAGGTCAGCCTGACAGACACTCTTCATGTTCAGCTCATGCAGCCAGGAGTGAGACAGACTCCTGGCTGCCTGAGCTGAACTTTGCTGGGCTGAAGAGGTCACAGCTCCTATGGACGTGACGACCTCGGCTCAGCAAAGGTGCCTCTAGGCCCTCCACCTCGGTGACGAGGGGAAGCGTCACCCGTTGACTCCGACCTGGGCGCTTCAGGCTTAAGCCTTGAAGCGCCCAGTGCGAGTGTCAGTCAGTAAAACCTCGTCACAGAGTGGGGTGGGGTCAGAAGTCTCACTGACCCCATCGCACTCTGTGCCGAAGTTGGGACTGCTGCTTTCCCTCTCTGGGAAGGCAGCAGTCCCAACCCTTCTGGGACCTCCGAGCTGAAGGTAAGTGTGTGTGTGTTTTTTAAATGAATGGTTAGTGCATGCGTTTATGTTTGAATGTTGATGAGTGTTGTGAATTGATGTGCGTGCGTGTGTGAATGAATGAGTGTGTGTGCTTCCTGCCCCGCACTTCCCTCCTAAAATTACTGGCCGCCACTGGAAGGAGGTAAGCCCTTTATTCCATGCTACGTCTCTCAGCAGGTAGATCCTGTTAGTGCTCCAGTCTCCCTCCATTTGTAATCAATCTGCCAGGCCTCACCATCACACCAACCCCAACATGCTATGCTTCATCACATTCTCACAGCATTCACACTCGGCCAGATTTATGAAAAAGTGGCGCAGCACAGCAAGTCACCTTGTTGCACTGTGTCACTTGGAAGGGGAGACATGTGTTGTATTTAAGGATAGTGCATTCCTGCCCTTTTCTCATGCGCTGGCACACAATGGGCTGCCTAGCACCAACGCAAGCACCCTTGCACCACGGTCTGTAATCAAGAGTATGCCTCCTCTCCCTCTCAGAATTACAAAAGTCTGCAATCGCAGAAACCCTGTAGGGTGAATGGGAGGGAAAAAATACTAGACTGAGTTAAGATTTCAGCCTATTGTGGAATTCTTCTGGAATTCATTGTGAGTTCCACGTTACTCCCTTGTGTATCCATTTACACTTTAACTGTTGCAAGCCTACGTTCGGGCATATTTAAACATAATGCAAAAGTGCAAATTTCAGTTTTGCCCCTTCAAATTTTCTTCTCATTCCTCCATGAACAAAATATGTGTTTTTGTCATGACAAAATCCCTAATTAGCATATTGTTTTTGGAGACGTTCCATCCCCTTTCCCTTCCTGAAAACAGATTTAATTCTTGCCTTTGAGTAAATCGACATTTTCTTTCAGGGAAACAAGTATCCTGCAAACGTTTTATCAATATTCACAATCTTGTGAGTTTGTGGTTGTTCACCCGATTTTGCTGGTGCCTGTGCCCCGAAACTCCCACAACCTGCTGCTAAGATTGACTCACTTTATAAATTGCTATAATTAAGATATTTTAAATATTAACAAATCCATCTAGAGGTGCAACAACAGTCGTTTTGAATCACAAATGTGAACTTGCACTTATAAATGGTGATATTTACCCACCAAAGCCAATTAAGTGTTTGATCCTTAAATTATTAGTGGTTGTGGCCATGCTAGAAGCTGAATAAGAATGGGAAATTGCCTTCTCTGCATCTCCTTATACTGTATATGTGGTGATATTACTATACATTGATAGGATAAAAAGGGTAAGGGTCTTCTTGTTGATATATGCAGCATTAATGTACCTTTCTGACTCTGGGTGAAACATAGCCTCCTACTGCAACATCCTTCTCTTAGGGGTCCCCTTTTCTAAGAATGAGAATAGGAACATTTAAGTAAACTATCCTCTACACAGGCAGGATAGGGACAAACTCCATGCTAGATTTCTCCCACATGCAGATCTTGTGGTTATTCTCTTGCTGACTCCTACGTTTGTAAGCCAGTTATGTGCGGCCTGGGAGCCCTGCTAACCCTCACATGGGAAACTGAAATGTGGCAGCATCGTCTCCTGTTTCAAGTCCTTTCCAAACGATGACCACAGCATTCACCAGATCAGATTTTAGGTTATTGAGAATGTATTACCAACTACAAAAACTCAGTAATCCAAGAGAAACAATGGTTACAACAAAAAATGTGGTGGGGAGACGATTTCAATAGTTTATCACCTAATAGGTATGAATAAACATTTGGAGTAGGCATGCTCTTGTTAAGGAATGATGAAAATGAAACAGAACGATTTAAATAATTTGGCTTCATTCAGGAAGGAGGCAGCCGCAGCCCGTCCTTTAGGGCAGAAGGGCCACGCCCCCCCACCTTTTGCTCCTCATGAAGAGTGGCTGTCAGGCTGAGCAAAGGTCAGCCTGACAGACACTCTTCATGTTCAGCTCATGCAGCCAGGAGCATGACCTCTGTCCCCCCTTGCGATCCGAATCTGATTCTGAAGGTGACGGGTGTGGCTTGGCAGAGGGCCCACCGTCTCCTGGGGTTCACCCCTTTCTCCATACCCAGGCTCACTTGTGGCACAACAACAGTATACGCATAGGGGGAATAGCCTTCAATTGGCCGCAATGGAGGGACGCTGGTATAACTCTTCTAGATCAGGTGCTGGAGACTTACAGGCTAAAACCTTTCCCTAGTCTGAGGGAGGGATTCCGTCTCCATTCCACACAGAAGTGGAAGTACCTCCAACTCCAGCAATGTATGCATCAAAACCCTGATATTGTATGTTGGGGACTAAAACCCTCACCTATATTAGCCTACCTGACGACATGGGGAAGCATATGGGTGTTATGGCTGGCCTGTATGAAGTCCTTATTAGTCATCTATTCTCCCGACCACTCCTGGACAAGTTGCGTCTGCAGTGGGAAACCCGCCTTCAGCAGACCTTTGAAGAGGAGGACTGGGCAGACACGGTGGAAGCGTTGGACAGAGGAACATGGGAGGCTCGCTTAAAGTTCTGCCTCTTCAAGATCCTCCACGACTGGTACTGGACCCCGGTGAAACAACATAAGGCTGGCCTTCTCCCGCATGCATCATGTTGGCGCTGCGCAGACCTGTGCTGTGATTTACTTCACGTACTCAGTAGCTGTCTGTCGGTACAACCTCTATGGAAGGCGGTGGAGCATGTCCTGGCGGACTCCATGTTCCATGTTGCTTCCATCCTCCTTACCTTGTTCATTACTCATGCTGCACAACACGGCCTCCCTCCCGGCTTTATCACGGCCACAAAAAAGACTTTTGCAGACAGCCTTGGCAACTGCGAAAATATGTATTTTACGACACTGGAGATCCGCGACTCCCCCTACGCCCGAGGAATGAATTGTGGCTATGAGTAGCATAGCCACACATGAGAGAGTCATTTACAACCTTCAGGATCAGGCTGCCATTTTTGCTCAGGTATGCACTCCTTTCCTTACTGCATCTAGTCTGCACCTTTGTAACTACTACTGCTCCCCAGCTCACCTCATGCACCTCCTATTTTCCTTTTCTTTTTCTTGTCTTCCTTGCTTCCTTTCTTCCTTTCCTCTCCTTTCCTCCCCTTAACACCCACCCCCCCCCCACACTCTCCCTTTCCATACCCTCCCCCTTTTGTTCTCCTAGTCCTGGGCTCACTGTACTTGTCCGCTGGTTTCTCTCACCCCTCCCCACTCCTCCCCCACCCCTCCCCTCCCGCCTATCTATTTCTAATTTGATGTTCTCCCCTTTTTCTCTTTTCTTTTTCCTTTCTTCAACACCAGATCCCTTTCCTTCCTTTTTCCCCTGCCCTTCTCTTTTCTCCTCTCTATCCATCTCCCGTTTAACCCTGTAAGACCTGGACATCCCACCCTTCTACCACTCCTGCCTCTGCAACCCTTGCTCTCGAACTGCCCAACTATCATGGAGTGTCTTCCCCGTCCCCGTATTTACCTTGTCTGATAACCTTTGCTGAGAGACGGACCCTGCTTGCGACAAATACTTGCTTATTTGCTCATGTCAATCCTAAATGAGGGAGGAGATGATACACAGAGATGTAGGAACCATGTGCAACAGATACCCTTCGGAACACTGTCCAAACTTGATAGCTGATCTCCCCCCCTTCTCCCCCTCCCACCCTCTTTTGTCAGCAGATTTCTGAAAGGTTTGCATCCCCCGTCCACCTCTCTCCTCCTCTTGTTTCCTCCCCCTCCCTCTTCTTAGTATTGAACGATTTGTTCCCTGTCGCTGGTTGCCCCATTACTATTATTTCCCTTTGATCTTCTTTCATATCTCTCTCCCGACACTGTTTGGTTCTATAGATGCTGATATACATGCCATGTTCTCACAGCCGTACCTCAGGCAATATTCTTCCGTTTCTTTTTTGGACCATATTGTGCACGGATTGATGTGTATTAGCCTTATGCATATGGCTTATTATGAGGCTGTGTTATACTGTACTTTATACTGTATGTTACCTGCTGATATACATAATAAAAAATTACAACACAAAAAAAAAGATTGCGAGCCAAAGGGGGTCAACCACATAGCCATTGTAAACATCTACATTAGATCTGCCCCTTCCAGCATCAAAACCTCCATGGTCGACCATATTGCGGACATGCTTACCCATCTGCCCAGCATAACACAGGTAATTGTGGCTGGAGATTGGAAAACCCAAATGAGGCATAATGAAGATCACCCATTGTTGACATATCACCTTGCAGAACCTCTGGGCAGATCGGGACTGTGGCGGCCGGCAGTTTTAGGAGGGAGGGTGGCGGGCGGGAAGCACACTCACACTTTCACACACACGCACATCCATTAACAACACTCATCAATATTCAAACATGCATACACGCACCAAACATTCATTTAAAAAGATCACACACACACACACTTACCTTCAGCCTCGGAGGTCCCAGGAGGGTTGGGACTGCTGCCTTCCCTCTCTAGCTGACCTTAGGTCAGCCAGTGAGGGAAGGCAGCAGTCCCAACTTCGTCACAGAGTGGGATGGGGTCAGCGAGACTGCTGACCCCACCCCACTCTGTGACAAGGTGTCACTGATTGACACTCACCCTGGGTGCTTCAGGGCTTAAACCTGAAGCGCCCAGGTCGAAGTCAATGGGTGACGCTTCCCTCATCACCCGGGGGAAGGGCTTTGAGGCACCTCTGCTGAGCTGAGGAGGTCACGCCCACAGGAGCTGTGACCTCTTTAGCCCAGCAAAGTTCAGCTCAGGCAGCCAGGAGTCAGTGCAAATCGCGCATGTCTGCTCCTGGCTGCCTGACCTGAACACGAAGAGTGTCTGTCATGATGACCCTTGTTCAGCCTGACAGCCACTCCTCATGAGGGGCAAAAGGTGGGGGGGGGCCCTCCACCTTAAAGGACGGGCCGCGTCTGGATCGGGACCATTGCAGGTAGAGACACGAAGAGTCACAGGGTGGCAGCCCAATTGGAGAACTTAATTACTAGTATGGGGCTAAGACAGGTCAACGGGAACACAAGATCATATGCTCCGGCTGTACCCACGTTTAAAAAAGGCACCTTTTCGAGTCATCTTGATTATATTTTTTTAGACCAAATGCTTTGGCCACCCTTATTGACATGTCCGTGAATCCAAGAGCTGACAGCGATCATCAAGCCCTTTGTGTAGTTTTTGCAGCACCCCTATTTAAAAACAATGGTTTGTCTTTGTGGGAAATGGGCAGCAACACCAAGGTAACCAACAATAAGAAGAACTCAAGGTGGGCAGCGGCGGCAAACAATATGAAGGTTCAGACTTCAATTTATAGGGCTATTGAGAGCCTGTTCCCCCTGACGTCTACTCATTCTCCAATGGTGAACTTTGTCCAGCTACACTGAAGTTTGATGGATCGACTGAGACCTCTTTTCATGGTGGCAAGATGTATAGGGATGGCCACTTGTAAATCACTAAGGTGGTTTTCAAAGACCTGTTGGTTGGCAAAATCTCAGCTGCTGAGAGTGCTGGACAAGGGGAATACAGCAGAGATAAGGGTAGTGAGGGACTTCTATAAAAAATCATTAAGTGACGCCAAACAAAAGTGGGGGAATGATTTGGTTACTTTTACCTTGGAGGAAACTACTCAGGCTCTCAAAACATTACACAAGGGAAAGGCCCCGGGCCCAGGTGGCATACCTGGTGACTTGTACCTGTCACAACCTGAGGTCTGGATACCATACTTAAATACTTTGAGCAATGCTATTTTGAGGGTAGAAGGTATCCCCTCCACGTTGCTGGGAGCAACAATAGAACCAATTTATAAAAAGGAGGACAGAGACTCACCATGGAATTTTAGATAGATAAGCCTAATTGACATTAGCCAAAAGGTGTTTTGCAAACAAGTCCTGGCCAGGTTGCACTCTTGGATTGTCGACCATCAGATCCTTGTGGATTGGCAGGTCAGATTTAAGAAAGGGATTAGCATAGCTGATCAAGTGCTTTGGTTCAAATAACTCTGTTGGAAGTGCTTAACCTTAAAACAAGACCACCTTTGTGTTGCCTTCATTGATTTGAGGGTGGCATTCGACCTGGTCCTACGGGAGCTTCTTTAGAGAGTCTTAGACTCGTATGGCCTGGACAGCGACCTCCTAAGGCTAATAAGATACTTGCATGAGGACACCTATGCAAGAGTTAGGTGGACCCAGGGGGCGACCTTACTACCCTAATTTCTATTGCAAGAGGGGTCAGACAGGGGTGTGTCTTGACCCCTACCTTGCTTAGCCTTTACATCAATGGCACAGTGGATCAGCTAGCCCAGTGTAACCATGATGCACCCAAGTTAATGGGAATGCCTGTTCCCATTCTCATGTTCGCCAATGACACTTTGCTCATCTCAAGAACGCCGATGGGACTACAAAGCAAACTAGACTCATTTGCAGCGTTTTGTGAGAAGAGGGGACTAGAAATCAATCCAGGGAAATCAAAGTTCATGGCTCTAAATCCACACAAATCCTTTAGGGGGAAAATGGCTATTGGGGGAGTCCCTATGGAACAAATCAGGCAATTTGATTACTTGGGCATAAGATTAACAGATAATTTATCATGGACTCCACAAATAGAGAAAATCTCTGTCGTCCTTCAGCAGCTGTTAGTGGTAATTGGAAGGAAAATAAAGAACTCAATGGGAGGGTCTCTTTCTCCAGCCCTTACGGTGTATAAGGCTGCACCAGTGACAGCTGCAATTTACAGTGCAGAGCTCTGGGGTTACCATAACTCACAGAGGTGAACTCTGATTGAAAATAAGTTATTACATTCTATTTACACCTACCTGCTAGTACGCCCCTCATTCAACACAGATTTGATTTGGCTCTTAATCAAATCCATCGCATAATTGCTCTGAAACTACTCTTATACTGGGTGTGACTTTGGTCCTCTGAGCACTTGAGTCCTCATAGAGCAGCCATGTTAGAGCTACTATCCATTGATAGATTGGTATCAATTCCCTGGTTTAAAACAATTAAGGATTTGTGCCATTGGATCAAAATGGAGGAGATATGGAGGTGCCCACAGAGTAAAACAAGAGGCATGGCATTGCGTACAAAGCGACTTTATTGGGAGGCAGTACTAACCCAGATATGGTGAGGTCAGTCAACAGGCAGTAGAACGCAGCAATTTGTATACCATAAGTGCTCACTCAAGTTTGAATATTCTGTGGACAGCATATATCCGGCCCAGGCTAAAAATCTGTTTATAAAATTTAGATTAGGAGCTTCGCTTCTAAACTCTGTCACCTCTAGATGGAAAAAAGGTAGCTGTGTGATTAGTTCCTGCCCTCACTGCCCTATAAAAATAGAGTCCTTGGCCCATTTTTCTTTTTTTTTGTCCAAAGTACTTAAAGCCTAGGCGGAAGTGGATCATTCCCCTATGCAGGCTCCTTGGCACCCATAACTGTAGGGAGACGCTTCGCATTATAATAAGCGACACTAGTGAAAAGGTAGTGTTTGCAATTGCCAGGTATTTACGATGTGCTTGGATCATGAGATCAAGGGAGATTTCTCATTGTGTAGATTATAATTCTTGAACCACTGTCATTGGCTGAAAGACTGAAATTGTAACAGTGCTCATGCCCTATTTATTTTAGAGAATAGCAGCCCTCGGCCCTATAGTAAGAGCATTATTGTTGGGCCGGTATGTAGTAGAGGGATCCTGCCTGTGACAGAACGGTTACTGCTGCCAAGAATCTAAATTTATAAAACGAATCGTTAGAGTGATCATTCCAAAGGGGAATTAAAAAAATTAATTAGTGATGCTCACGAATTGTAAGTTATTTAGTTATGATTTTATGTGCTGTAATTATGTTTTGGGGATAATATGCATCTTTTGTTGATTTAGTGAATGTATGTTGCTTTTATGGCTCATAGCTGAAATAAAGCTTATTATTATTAGTATTATTATTGCATTTAACAGTGTGCTGATAAATTGCCATGCTGCAGCTGTGTTGTCCCTCTGCCTCTTCCTTGGAAAGAGGAGTGGCGTTAGATCATCTACCAACCTTCCATTTAAAGTTATTTCCCCCACCAAAAAAGTATTCAACACTTAAGCTGTTGTTTTCTTTTGACTTCCATAATTTCTGCATTTCTTCCTTGCTTCCTATTTTTTTTTTACTACTCTGTTAACTTTAAAGGCTGTTGGCTATTCTGTTCAAGCATCCGAATTTATTCTTAAGACCTTCTATTACAGATATGTGTGTCAATTTTTTTAAAAACTATAAGTCAAATACAAAACGCGGTACATTGTACTTTGTACGCCGCGATGCAAACACAAATGTTTAGTGTCATTAACAAATTTCAGCAGTAGGCTACAAAATGTTTTGTATCGTAATGAGGCCCCATAAATTTAAATCACAATCCATACCCGCATTCTCGAGGACTAAGCAATACAATACTATCAAGCTTCCCACATCTCACATAGATGGTAGTCTTAAGTTATCAACCTCATCAAACAGGGACAACTACTATCTAACATTCTCATTGTCACACTTTCCCTGATCCCATAACAACCTGAGGGTCAACAGGAAGTATACTGTGAGATAGGTCAAGGACTTAACACACCTTTACTACTTCATGAGGCTCACTTCCGTATTAGTGGCCAGGAGCAGTTCATTGATCAACTCATCAGAATCCTTTTCCAATTGTAGTAGTAATCTTTTGATGAGTTAGTTGAGCCATGCTCTCTAGACCAGTGATTCTTAACCTGTGGTCCGAGGACCTCTATGGGTCTATGAGATCTACCTAGGGGGTCTGCGACTATGTTACCAAACTGAATAATATTAAATGGAATACATTAAAATTAATAAAATATATAAGCATGAACAATTTTTCTATATTTGGTTGTGCATTAAACTGAATGTTTCAATATGTGAGCATTTGTATTTTTGTGTAATATTTTGAGGTTCAAATCATTGAAATTGCTTAGTCTAGGGGTTCCAATCTTCCAATAAAGACTCTGTAGGGCTCCCCAAATTCCAGTAATGATTCAGTGGGTGTCCACAGAAGTCAAAGGTTTAAGAACCGCTGCTCTAGCCCATCTAGTGTATTCCCTATCTGTTCTTATGTCCTTGGTCCTTTTAAAAGGATGAGAATAACAGGAAAATGAAATTTTCACAGTACAGACTGCGGACTAGGTATGGATAAAAGGTACTGCTATTACATATCGAAGGTTACTCTGTTTAGCTATCCCATCCTCCCCAGCTGCTCCTAACCTCGACAACCAAGGAGACCAAGTCCTAGACCTAGACAATTTGTCTGTCACGTGCTTCAGGGGGAGCCACCATGAAACTTTGCATTTGAGTTGCACATGCATGGGTTTGATCGAAGCAGCCCTTACACCTTGTGATCCTGTACAGTGTAGAGTGGACACAAGACCGAGTAAAAAATGGTACTAGTTACAAAGAGCTTTGCTTTGATAAACACACTCACAAAGTGCATATTGTGTGTCCAGGACAAAAAGTTTTACCACTTTGCATTGGTAAAGCACAAGTACATCTATGACACAGTTCTTAGGGACAGGCTCAGTTATAGCTCCACCACTAACAGGCCATTGATTCTTGGTTTTGCCTTCTGCATGCTTTCATGAAATTAAGTCCTTCTAGATAAGGAACATTTTAAGAGCAAGGTGTCCGCCGGAGGAACTGTGGTGTGCGAGCTGGCCCCATACAAGCGTCCATTTCTACCCCCAAAAAGATTGGATAAGCAGGAGTCAGAGGTAAAATGTTACTTAAATGAGGGGACTAAACGCGCTGCGCAAGCTCAGTGCAAATATTACATTAGGTAACTGAGAATGTATTTATTTATTTGAGCTTCCAAACAACGTTCCTGTTTTTCATTTGTTATAAATACACTCACCTTGAATCCTTTCTGACCCTTGCCTTTTCAAAGGAAAACTTTGGCTGTTCACGATGCAAGTCATAGGTCCTGGTGGTAGGCTCAGCAGACACCCCGTCTTTGGCACCACGCCTTTTGCCGCCACGGAAGAACTCAGAAATGGTTTGGTTGATCTTGAGTGCCGTCTTGAATGGCGAGGGTTGGAGGTAGTTCCCTCCTTGTGTCTGGATGACATCTTGCAACTTGCTCAGCTCGGTGCACTTGCTTTGAAGCTTCTCCGCAACCTCCGCCATCGCCTTTTTTTGCCTCTCCAGCTGCTCCTCCTGCTCTCTGAACATGTGCTCTTTCTTCCTCAGCTCTTCGTCCCTTTTCTTCAGCTCTCTTTCAAGCTCCAGGACCTTGCTTCTCAGGCCCTCTGCTGGGGCCCCGCCATTTCCTGAGCTCCCAGTGAGGCTCGCAGGGGGGCCTTCTGGCTGCCTCTGTGTGTTCACCGAACCATTTCCCATTCTCTTCTGGCACCCTAGACAGAAGAAATAAAATCTCATTATTGCGTGCTTGGAACAAAGAAAAAAAAGGTCAACAGTGTGACGAGAATCAGAGACCATGTAGCAAGATACTGGAAACGTATTGATCTGTCTCAATTAACCTACGGGGAGCTAATGGTGACATTTGAACTTTGATCCCTCTTAACCTAGCAGGGGCTGAGACTTGTGCTTCTAACAAAGGCAAGGGCACCCAACCGAAGGCAAGCTGTACAAATGTGAGCCCTGGAGCAACATGTCTTAGAACCGTAAGCGTTGTTGTACAATCGCACAAAGTTTCCATGGAAGGACCAACTAACTGTGTCTCCTGGTTGGAAGAGCCAGTGCATAATTCGTTTCAGTGGCTGCAGAGGGTGGGCATCAGCACATGGGTTTGGCAGCCAGAAATATTTTTTTATCAGAAAATGTTGACCCACAGCAGCAAAGCAGAGAGGAGTGAGAGAAAATAGGAAAACAGTTACAACGGAATGAAGAAGGGATGAAAAAGAATCCCCAAGAGTGAGGTCAAGAGACAGGAAGCGTAAAGTGGTGGACAAAGGGGACGCTGTATGGTATGAAGATGATATGTGGCAACCCTGGACTTTGACAGGGCCGATGGTAGTTTCCCAAGAAAAACTTTGGGCCCCTGCACAATTGTTCACAAATTAAGCACTGGGAAGGGCAATTGTGTGGTAGACGTTATGTGCTTGCAGTTCTTAAGATCAGCTCCTGCAGGAGCCGCGTATTCATCCTAAGCCTCTACACATATTACTCGTCAGGTAGGTACCATAGAGACTTGGAAGTAAGGGCGAATGTCTCATTATTTAAGGCTTACAAACCCCACTGCACCATTCAATTCACACACTTCATAGTTGAAATTATGAAAGACAGAATGGCTGTAAATCCTTTAATTCCTCTACTAAGAAGAAACCCTAGCTCAACACCTCATAATTCTCAGAGGGCACATTTCCAGAGACTTCTACTACGAACAATGAGAAACTCCTTTCACAAGATGGGTATGGTTTCTGGTTCTTCTGAAGGCAAAATCCCCTGGGTCTCATTTAGACCCTGGCAACGATACGTCAATAATACTTGATCCCATTTTAGCATTAGAATTGAGAACCAATTGTCCTTGCCCATTCACCTGCACTAGCATTTACCATCAACCTTTAGCGGGTTGTTGGAAATGGTCCTTTTTGCAGGGTTACCCCCAAACATTTTGCCTCTGATCTCCTGTTTTTGATCCTGTGCTGAGTTTCGTTTTTGCTGGCTTTAGGACTCTGGGCACTTTACCACTTCTGACCAGTGCTAAAGTGCAAGTGCTTTCTGTCTAAATGGTAATGGTGATGGCTTTATCCATGTTTGGCATATTTGATTTACTAGTAAGTCCCTAGTATGGAGCACTATGTGTGCCCAGGGCCTGTAAATCAAATGTTACTAATGGGCCTGCAGCACTGATTGTGCCACTCACATGAATAGCCCTGTAAACATATCTCAGCCCTGCCACTGCAGTGTCTGTGTGGGCAGTTTTAAACTGCCATTTTGACCTGGCAAGTGCACCTACCTGCCAGGCCCAAACCATCCCTTTTACCACATGTAAGTCACCCCTAAGGTAGGCCCAAGGCAGTCCCATGGGCAGGGTGCAGTGTATTCAAAAGGTGGGACATGTACTGGTTGTGTTTTACATGTCCTAATAGTGAAATACTGCTAAATTTGTTTTTCACTATTGAAAGGCCTATCTTTCTCATAAGGTAACGTGGGGATTGCCTTGACATATCTTTTAAGTGTAATTTCCCATTGGGAGCAGATAGAGCTATGGTTTTGGGGTCTCTAACCTCACAATTTAAAAATAAATATTTTGGTGTAGTTGGTCTTTAAATTGTAAGTTTGAAAATTCCACTTTTAGAAAGAGGACATTTTCTTGCTTAACCCTTCTGTGCCTCTGCCTGTCTGGAGAATATACGTCTGGGTCAGGATGACAGTTTGGCTGTTTATGAATTTACTCCAGACAGCCATACAAAGGGAGCTGAGGTGTGCCCTGCATATCCTGATAGGTCCTCCTGAGGTAGAGTGGTGGGAGCAGCTGACACTTGTACCTGATTAGGGCTGTCCTTACACAAAGCAGTCTCCAACCCTCTGGAGTGTGTCTGGGGCCAGAGCAGGAAAGGCAAGGTTTTGTGCACTACAAAGACTTCTCTTTAAACGTTGCCTACTTCAAAGACCACTCAAAGTTGGAATCCTTCTGGTCTGAGGACATTCTGCCAGGAAGAAGAACTGGATATTGTAGGAGTGACTGCCACTCTGCCTGTTGCTTTGCTGTGCGGGCCTGCTGCTTGCTGCTTCTGTCCTGGGAGTGAAAGGACAAGACTTGACTATCTACATCCTCCTTCCAAAGGTTCTCCAAGGGCTTGGACTGAGCTTGCCTCCTGTTAAGAAGTCACAGGGACATCAAAGACTTCACCTGCCAGCGCCTGGGCTCTCTTGCTGAGAGTACTGACTTGCCAAGTGGTGCCAAATCCAGCTCCTGGGTACTTGAGAGTGATTTCTGGTGTAACAAGGAAGAAACTTGTGCAGCAATGTCCACAATGACTTCAGGACCGGCGCCGCTCTCTGACTCCACACCACTACCAGCACCGTACCCATGTTCCTCACAGAGTGCAATGACTGCGACCTCCACTGCAGACCTGATGCCACCACAGCACCTGCAAATTCCCACCACAGCATGAATCCAGAGCGCCATGTCACCGACATCCATTGCACCCCACTCCAACCTTGTCACAGCACCTGTGGCTCTGTGGTCTGATTGCGACAGCACGAAGTTGACGCCTCACATCTTGACCTGCTGGATCCACAGACTCCACCTTGTCAAACGAAACTGACGCCTCGCTGCAAACACTGCATCACCTCCCGTGCAACCGTAAGAAACCAAAGCCTTACCTCCCTGGTGGCAGTAAGGTACCAATGCTGCACGGACTTCAGCGAAGCCTCACCTCCCCTACTCAGTGCAACATCTTTGTTTCCTCATCGTTTTCCAAGGTACTGTACCTGGGGTTTGGGTGACTTCTTGAACAACCCAAACTCCCTTATGAGTGGCGTTGGACTTATGGAAGTAACTCCTTCAAGACGCCATGATAGCCCTAGTTGGAGCTATTGTGCTTCTAAATGCTATACTATGATTTAATCTTTGAAAATTCATATCTTTACTTATGTATTTTGGATTGTTGTCATTTCGGTCTTGTTTTAATCAGATAAATATTGGCTATTTGTCTAAAATGGTGTGGAGAACTTTTGTGGTGTTTTCACTGTGTTACTGTGTGTGTGTGTACAAATACTTTACACATTGCCTCCTAGATAAGCCTGATTGATTGTGCCAAGCTACAAGGGGGTGAGTAGGGGTTATCTTAGCTGTGTGATTGCCTTACCCTGACTAAAGTAAGAGTCCCTACTTGGACAGGGCGCCAACCACTGCCACCTAGAGACCCCCATTTCTAACAGGGGTGGTAAGTGTAAGCAGGTTAGTATGAAAACTGTGGGAATAACGTGGGGAAAAGGGGTGTAAACCCTCAGTTATGTGCATTATTTCCCATTCTTTAACCAAGACTATTAGTCTGGTGTAAAACTTCAGATGACACCTGGCACAAGTGTAAGGAATTAACTGCAAAACTCCCCACACTTTTTTTAACACCTAATTATTGCTGAGTATACTGTAAGAGTGCATTTGTTTGCTTTTCGCTTTGCAAATGCAACAAGCATAGTTGCCATTTAACAGTGGCTCAATAAAGAAGCAGTATTTCCTATAAACTGGCAGCTCTTGTACACCTGAATGAATTATTGTCCTGCAACTAAAATTAGCTTTTTTTCCTGTAGATAAAGAAAGAAATCTCTTTACATTAAAATACTTTACAAGCTTGAATGTTATATTCAAATCTAACGGGACAGTTGGGTTTTAAAGCCGAAAGATGGGTTCAGGCAACAGAAAAAAAATGAATGTTATTTTTCTAAATGGAAAACCAAAACTTAGATAGATACAATTATAAATACAGTATTGTACATTAATTAAGAATATTTTGAAATACGTAAAATGCACAGAAGTTGCCGTGGGTCCCCATGCACAAGGCATAAAAATGTTGTTTTTGTTTTTATAGAAATGATTGTTTCACTAAAGCATGCACACAGCAGTCTTCGCTGACCCTTCTAACATGCTATCTCGTAGAAGAGCTGAAGATGAGTCACTGTGTGAGGTCAGACTCAAAACTTTCGTTAGAAGGGGCCACTTTATAAAATCCAACTCAGCTGAGACTACATTTATCAAGTGCGATAACGACCTTCCGGTCACGAGTTTTTGGGGGAAGATATGCTGTTTTTTTTAGCTTGCTTTGCCATGGTAGGCATGTTCCGGCCAATAATGGGCATTTTCCCCACGATAAATATCGGCAGGTATCACAAACAAATAATTGCAATATTAGCGAGAGCGGCCGTGACCACACATGTAGCGCCTTGACACCTTTGCGGGTGATTAGCCTTGCTTTATAAATCCTTTTTGATGGATTGATTGATTGATTGATATACTTTCCGCTGGTAATTTCGGCTTTGGTGTCCCCTCAATCTATCTGTTTCACAATAACAGCCCTCTGAAATGAGGGACAGGTCCCTGCCTCGCTAACGGCCATCCGAGCAGGTGTGATGGGTGGGCTGCCTGGGCTGTCCTGAGGTGAAGGCGCGAATGCGTTGCACAAGCCTTTGTTAGCATAGATTCCACATCGGCAAGGTGGAGTGGTGGGTGACCTGGCACAAAGGGATTACAGAAAGTCATAATTTTCCACCAAGTCACCATAACACAGGCCCTTCGGGCCCGTGTTACCATGGCGGTAGCAGAGTACTGCTACCATTCACACTTCCTGGGGAAAACAAGATGGAGGGGGGTCTCTGAGGTGGGTTGTCCCAGCCACACGCAAGCCGTAAGTGAGAGCTTCCTCCAGTTCACGGAAGACCTCTGTGGAACCTGCTACAACACTTCATGGACATCTGAGGTTTGAGGAAATGGGCAATTGCTGGTTATAGTCACAGCTAAAGCTAGGGCTAAAACGGATGCTCTTTTGAAGGTCTGCCGGCCTGCCCCACTGTGAATACTGATCTTGCTTGTGCCTTTGCGCAGACATGCAGGGATCACCCATGCACTTTATGAGTGAGTTTCAGAAGTTCTTTGATACTCTCCAGTAGTTATCGGCCCTTATTCTACCATCCTTGAGTCCTTTTTTCAAGAGGCATCCCTACATTGATTTAATCTGTCTATAAGAGCAGTTTTTACCTGCAGTCCAGACTTCCTCAACGTTTCTGGATTCATCATAACTCCATCCTACTCCTACTGGACAGGGGCTCTTAACTACATCTCTAAAGGTTCTTACTACCACTGGGTCCTATTTTCTTCGCTCCTACTCTACAAGAGTCCTGACCTACATTTATGTGTTTACCTCAAATTCTCCTGCCCTGATGATGACCCCTTATTGCCCTGAGGTTAAAACGCCATAGACTACCGACGCTATATAGACTCCAATTTCTGACCCATTTTCTGTAAATCATACAAGGAGTCATGAGTTGTAGGTTTTCTTTTTATTCTGATTCACATTTCACTTTTTTATTCATATTTTGCAAAGAAGCCCACAATGAATCACTGTTCTTTGTTATTGTCTATTGCCCCAAGTTCCTGGTCTAGCAGATTTGCCACACCCTTGTTTCCTTCATAGACAATTGAGGACAATGTCTACTGCGGCGAATAAGTTATCACTTTATAAAGCATCAATGTCTCTCGCGACCCAACATTTCTATATCAGGATCTTTAGATACAGCCAACGGATAATTACCATTGGCAGTTTGGGCAAGTGATGTTGAATGTTGGTGCTGGAAGGAACTATGGCACACCCATGAGCAGCTACGGCAGGCTCAGGAGTCAGTGCATCTGTGGCCATCTGGGAGCTATCTGAATCACGGTGGCCTGCCCATCATCTGCAGTACTCTTGAGTAGCTAGGGGAGCGAAAGACAGGTGAAGAGCTGGCCCACTGGCTAATTCATAGGAAGATGTCTTCCTCCAGCAACAGTCACTTGTTGCACTGTTTACACCAGCTGCATATCATTACTTTCTTATCATCACAAAGGAGTCAGATTGAAGTACACTTTTGGAATATCAGTGTCATACCCCTGTGCTTCTCTATAGCTCACCCCTGCCACGAGGAGGAACATCTGCTTTGCAAGCACATCTCACAAAGGTGTCTGCAGATGAGCGTGCATATCCTGTTTGTGTTGGTGTAGGCATGAAGGTGTATCGCATATGGGTAGCTGGTCCAAATATCATGATGCCCTAACAAACGGTAAGGGCTAAGTAGGGTAAGGATGTTTAATTCACACTGTGGTAGCCAGGAAGGCAGCTATCTGCAACATATTCACCCTAACCATTGCTCAGTTTGTGACATAAACACACACAGCAAATGTGTTCTGCTTAACTATGAAAATGTGGTTGGGACTGTAAATACTACATGTATTTTTCCAACGACCACAAGTGGTTCATCAGCTGAGCTGCAATTTCTGGCAAAACTCTACTGTGTGGGATTCTAGTATTGCCTTCACCTAGGTTCCTGTAGGTGTTGGAGGTGGGCGGTGGATGAGGCCTCCACTGGTTTCTGCCCCTCCATGTATTGTCATAGTGATGGTTCTTTTGTATGTACGCATATGTCAAAGCAACAATCCTTTATCTCCAGATTAGGTTGCAAGGAGCATTAACTCCCCTCTGAGTTAAGCCCATAGACTACCTTCCCTGTTCTATGGAACTAGCTAAGCATTTCCATAAAGTTCTCTTTTTGTTCAGACACACCTCCTACTGAGAATGTTCAAATTCTCGTTCGTGACAAGCAACTGTGAAGGCTTTCCCCTCAATATCAATAATTTTATTTGAGAATCCTGGATTCTTTAGTGGGGTAAATTGCAATTTTTGTGCAAAATAAGTATAATTTTCTTGAAAATGACAACAAATAATTGAATTGCACAAAATGTACATCAGGGGCCCTAGGCTCACTTTTCATAATACAGACCGCATTATGGAGAGTGTCCTGGGGGCACAATGGCATGGGCACCCGCTTTGCGTGCCCCCGGGGCACTTTGGTATTACAGAAAGGGCCGCAGATGCTTGTGCACCCCTTTCTGTAATACAAATAGCTCCAGCTCTATCACCAGAGTGTGTTCCCTCATTTGCATGGGGGCGTGGCTCTCTGCACCTGCCTGCAAGGGGATCTCTAATCATCCTTGAAAGTGCAGGCAGATTGCTGCCTTCAAAGTGAAACATGGAGTGGCTGCTTCAAAGCTGCTCCGTTTTTCATTTGAAGGCGCTGCATTCAGAGCAACGCAATTTCACGGCTGCCCTGGGGCAGAGCATTCAAATCAAGGTATCTTGCATGCAAACATAAGGTACTGTCTGGCGACTACTTTGAGCAGAGAACGTCTTGCGCTGCTGTTGAGCTGTTCTTTCAAATCATTCCCTACTCCCACTAGACGCCCATCTGCTTAGTTACACAAAATAACATGACCACATTTTGCCCCGATAAAAAAAAAAAAACACGTAATTCGTGTAACACAAAATTAGTGACTCTCATGTGATATCGATAGTGTAATAAAAAAAAATTCTCAAGTCAAATTTCTATTCTTTTTGATGATCTGCTATCCTTCCTTGGTTTTCAAACATTACGGATTTGCATTTGTCATGAATGCTTTGCGAACCCTGGGTATCCTTGCACTGCATTCTGCTTCTTTGTATATGCTGTTTCAGGCAGTACCAAATGTGCAAAAAAAAGGGTGGATCACTACAATGCACTAAGACAACACTTATGACTGAAATCAGTGAAAAACTCCTGTATGGTGCCGTTAACCGACCTACCACTATTTTTTTAAAGGCAGAGATGAGTCTAGTTGATAAATAGGCAGGTTTTACGTTTTTTTCTAAAATTGCAAGTGGTCAGTTGCTAAATATATAGGCCAGAATTTGAGAAGGGCCTAGTGCCATATATCTCCTGGCATAATATATGCAAGGGGGCATAAGAAATGGCGCACCAAAATCTAAAAGAATTCTTTGTGCCATTTTTAGCAGCATTTTTAATGCCTGCACAGAGCAGGCATTAAAATGATACACATCATTGTTTTCAATGGATCTTGATGTGCTGTGCAGGATTAGGGTCAAAAGTTTTGGCGCTAATCCTGCAAAGCGCCAAACTAGCGTCACAGATTTTGCTACTAGTTACCTAACTATGGCCATGATGCACCGTATGTTAAATATGGCACACACATGGTGGTGTTGGGGGAACGCTAAGGGGAGCAAGAAAAGAGACGCTGCATTGGATGGAATATACATACGCAGAAGAAATGAAAGGCCTGTGTTATACGAAGCCTTATGACACAGATAGGAGGGCTTAAAGATTGGTCTTTTGGTCAAAAGTAGCCAATCAAGTGAGATAACATGAACGGAAATGGTGGCTCGAAAGGGAAGATAAAGGATGAGATGTCCTAAGCATATTGAACTATCTGTGTCCTGCACAGCAAATAGGCCAATTGGGCAAGACACAAAGGATTGCAGTAACCTGCCCTAGAAAAAATTAACAATTGGATTACTGCTCTACAGCAAAATTTGAAGAAAGAAACTTGGCTAGGAGGAGCAGATAAAAAAGTAAGAGATCACAATGTTAGTAATTTGTCCAGAAAAAGAATCCTTAAACACCACACCAAGGTTTTGGGCCAATAAAGTAGCAACAGGAATAGAACCTCACTTTATAGACCACCAGAGAAATTACCAAACTGCTGGAGAGTCTTCAAAAATAAACCCCTCAGTTTTATCACCACTGAGTTTCAGGGAATTAAGCTTCATCCAGGTAGCCACAGAATCGATGCAGACTCTAAATCTGGATTGGACGGCACTTGTTATTTTGAGGGGATAAAATGTCTTGGGTATACGCAAAATAAGACATAAGGGAGAACCCAAAAGACTTGATAAGAATGGCAATTTCAAAGGTTAAACGGTGAAGTGATGAGTTTTGCACATGGCAAAGTTTGAAGAGCAGAGCAAACTTGCGGTAAAGTGAACGCTCTGAACTCTCTCGGAAATAGGTGACTGTGACCATGTCACAGTGCACTTAAACCTTTTTCAACTCCAATATAGTCATTAATTTTCTCTATTAAAGCATTTTTCTTTATACCTTTGCCACACTGGCCAGATAACTGTGGTCATAATGTTTGCTTAATGGTATAAAGATGAACTTCTATTAGAACACTGGAATGTTGAAACCTCAATTGAAGACAACAAAGGGGATCAAGGCTAAAAGTGGTCAGCACAGCCTTCTGCTCCAACATTTCAAAGCTTGCCTTTCTGTTTTTTAACATTCTACCCTCAATGGATGGAAAATTCTGATAGTATTATAACCTTCTGCCCCAGTCAACAACAGTTGTTAAAGGTCATCTCCCTCATCATACGCTGGAGCCAAACTGTTATTGCCCTCTGTGGCAGGCTGTAATGCTATAGTAGAACACTGGAATGAGGAGTGCTCCACTGAAAATAAAGAAGCAGCAGCCATCTATATAAACTGGTAGAGACCCACTGCTCTCAACATTAAAATGTTTTAATTCACAGCCTCTGCTTCTCTCTTCCCCAGCCTCTCCAGAATCTAAGGATTGGGCAGGACAAAGTGAGAGGCAGAGCCTATGCAGCAGGGCATACAGCGATCCATCCCTCCAACCCAATCTTACTCACAGTGTCGCTGGAGCTGTGGAAGGAGGCAGGGGAAAATTCTGCTCAGTTCCTGGGTCTCCCTGGCTCGGCTGAAGGAGGAAAAGCAGTTTAGCCAAGCCCAGGGAGAACAAAATTCCTGGAATAGTAGGTTTAGATCAAAATGTATCAGATACCTTTATCTACACACTTAGTTAAATGAGTATATAATGTCAGTGCCGTGTATTTCTGAAGGAACATGAACCTGCATCCAAATCAAGCTGTACAAGGAAGCAATGACCTCACACACATGTCCATCACTCAAAACAAATTGACAAGACATATCTGAGAAATATTTGTAAAAACAAGTAGCCAGTCTTCTCAACATTTATTTTGGTGCCAGTGTTCCAAATAAATGCATTAAAATCAGCTACACCCCAAACCATTTTAAAGTAAAAATAAATCTTGTGTTCAGTGTGCAATATGCTTTACCCTCATCGTGAGCCTCTCGGGTCAGGATAATGCCCCCAGAAGGAGTTTTATTTCAAAGCTTCCTCTGAAAATCGGAGAAAACGCCTAAAAAAGTGTTCAAAGATTAAAGATTTAAAGACAGAATTATTCACCATTCTTAACTATAGTCCTTGAAAATTTAGTAGAAGTCTATTTTCATGAGCTTTGCTTTACTCCTGACAAGACGAGTGAGTGAAAATAGAGGCCTATGGGTTCATATGTACAGCTGAGACTGTAGGGCAAAAGCAGACGGGAAACTTCATCAGACGGAACACTAGAGCATGTGTAGTGTACTAGTCTTCAAAAAACAAGCTAGTTCGACCTTAGGCTCTGATGAGCTGACAGGGACCGATCTGACTTACAGTCAATCCGATCTTCCTCAGTCAGCTACCAGACTACCCATGATCGGACTGGCTTCAAGGGGGTGTGGTGCATTGGTGCCTATAGGGTTGCAGCTGTTGAGCAACAGCAGCATGTAACCTCATTATGACAAAGGCACACTTGCACGCCACACCTTCTCTGTCCCTCTCTCCATGTGCCTCTCCAATGGTGGGCACTACCTTGAAACCACTACATTGAGTGTAAGTCAGTGAGCACATCCTAAGGTACTATCATCAGAAAAGACTACTTTTTATTTAGTGTGGGATTCTGAATTTCTTTTTGTTTGGTTAAATCTCCTGGCGGCCCTTTTCACAATTTTGCCACAGAGAGGTCTCGAGTAGAGGAAAGTATGAAATTTATACAATTTGCTTTTGCATAAATCTGCTAAATTCTGCAAAAAAGTATTGAAATTCTGCAATATTCCACAACATGCAAAACCGACATTTAGGGCCAGATGTAGCAAAGCTTTAGCGAGTCGCAAACGGCGAAAATCGCCGTTTGCGATTCGCTAAAGCCACTTTGCTATGTAGAAATGCATTTTGCGAGTCGGAGCCGACTCGCAAAATGCATTTCCGACTCGCAAATAGGAAGGGGTGTTCCCTTCCTATTTGCGACTCGCAATGGTATGCATTTTCATTTGCGACCGCAATAAGCGCAGTTACCATCCACTTGAAGTGGATGGTAACCCAGGCGCAAACGGGAAGGGGTCCCCATGGGACCCCTTCCCCTTTGTGTCTGGCAAAACAAATAATTTTTCAGGGCAGGCAGTGGTCCAATGGACCACTACCTGCCCTGAAAAATACCGAAACTAAAGGTTTCGTTTTTTTTTTCAAAGTGCAGCTCGTTTTCCTTTAAGGAAAACGGGTTGCACTTTAAAAAAAAAAGACTGCTTTATTTAAAAGCAGACACGGACATGGTGGTCTGCTGTTCCCAGCAGGCCACCATCCCCGTGAGTGCCCTGAATCTCTATGGGGTCGCAAATTGCGACCCACCTCATTAATATTAATGAGGTGGGTCTTTGCGACCCCATAGCGACTCGCAGAAGGTGTCTGAGACACCTTTCTGCATTCCAAAATGCGAGTTGCAATTTGCGAGTCGCTGGGATTCGCAAATTGCAACTCGCAATTTGGAACCTTGCTAGATCTGGCCCTTAGTGCTATATTTTAGTGTAAAATACGCCATTATGTTCATTTAAGAACGTGCAAAAACCTGAGTGCTACAAAGTACCATCGCTCATTTTCTCGTCATTTGTATTGTTCCCATGCACCTGAATTATGGCATAATTTCAGGAATGTTGCATAACAAGTATAACTTAAAATGCAAGATTATGGAGGTAACAAATTTCGCTTGGGCCTACTCTTGAGTAATTGGAGAGTGTTATCAACCTGCAGATGTCACACACTCCCATGTGATTGAAATGTTGGTTATCAAATAGGTCTTGCTATCTTATGAATACATCAAACATTAGTAAATACTTCAACATTTTTGCCTTACTACAACTTTTCAGTGTGAATGCAGTGTCAAATTAAATGGATTTATTTCATGCAGTAAAATGGGGTTATGAATTCATGCTTTTTTCACATATGTGCTAAGCAACAATTAGGCAAAGCTTATTAGTGCTGCAGGCCCTCCCCCCTTGTGCCCTTCCTACCATCAAGTGTTGAGTCATTTTTATAGGCTTTTGGAACAGTGTGTGCTGGCACCCATTCACTTTTTTCCCATAAATGATATCCATTTCAAACTTTCACACTTTTTCCTAACATGTTGGCAATTGTTAGTGTACTATCCACACAAGTTGTGCAGTGCTATATTTCTGAAAAGTATATTTCTGTTACTGACCAGAATTTTAGTCCTGCACAACTAGTGATAATCATCACTCAAATATTACTTTTGCTAGGATTAAAGGATCTATATCTTTCTCAAATTCAAGGCTAAAATGAAATTAGCTTCATTATTTCTACCTCTCTATGTCAATATGCACATTTCAAGCTTCATATGGACCCTTCTTCAGGTTTTATTGGAGTAATTAAATCCTTGAGGAAGTCCCAGCGTAAGGGCTTAAAAATACGCATGTTGGCATGGAGAGATGGTGAAAATGACAATTTGTACAAAAAGAAAAAAACACCTCCTGTATAGGTTCCAATACTGGAATCCTTAAAGTACTCCTGTCAACGTTGAGTAAATAAATGTGTACATACACAGACAATAGTAGACATATACACAGATGTTTGATGCCCAAATTTATTATCAATTAATAGACACTTATATCTTGTTTCAAAATGCATGGTCCTAACCTGTAAACTCTTTATCAACCATCATTCATACCACATACTCCACTCAAGTTCACCAATTAAAACAAATATAAACAGTTGGCCTAGTATCTGTTATCCTCCAGGTGTTCCACTAATCAGGGCAGACACTATCGTCTGTGATTAAATATATTTCACAGGAATAATTTTTCAAGTTCAACTATTTGTAATTCAATTTCCCCAATTCAAATCTTCATGTAGTATATTCATTTAAAGTCTGTTATAATGTATGTTTTCGTCCTTGGATATATCTTCCTCCACTGCCTGTGCTATATACAAAATGTACTTTAAAAGCCACGAAAAGGAACAGCAAGGAAAACTTCTGGCCAAAAGTTGTGCCGACATACGTTTCGGTGTAAGGTGACTAACTGGTCACACACCTTCTTCAGGGCACGTATTTGTCCACTGTCGCTAGTTAAAAGGAGCATACAGAGAGGTCTGGTCCATTTAGAGCCAATCTATAAACGAATCAGTCAAGAAAGTCCAAATGTCACTAAGTGCTCAATCAGTATTCTGACTTGATAACTGTATCCTCCACCTTGTGTATTAGTAGAATATGCCTGTTCTTCTTTTGTTTCTTTGTATTTTATTACACTAATTGTGTATTCATGCAGGGTGCACATGCATCACGCTTGTGAAGAACAATAGTTTCCAATAAATGTACTAAAGCACAAAGTATAATCAATCAACTCAATTGAGGTCAAATAACAGAAACCTACTTATGAGTGCTTACTCTAATAGCTGTGATTACTGTACTTCTCATAGATGTTAGTAATAAAATACAAAATTACAAAGATAGATAACCAACAAAAGAAAAGAGTAGACACAAAAACACTTACAGAGACAAAGGAAACGGACAATTTGGAAATGGGCTTTAACGCATACCTACACACATAAATAGTGCCTGCACAGCAGCACAGAAGAACAAGCAATGTCATAGCCATTAAGGCTTGCCTTTGGGACCTTCTAAGTATTTAGCCATGCAGCACATTACACCTTTATCAGAAGTACACTGTGTTTGGGACCTTATAAGTATTTACCCATGCAGCACATTAAACCTTTATCAGAAATAACTTGATTGTGCATTCCTTCATACACATGGCATTAGACTGTAATGGTCAGAACATCCCCTAGAGGGCACCACAGTAACAATAGCATTGGGAAGAAACATGGTCATGTACCCATATAGTAAGCCCCTAAAGGGCATAACCACATGAAACGAGAAGAGCAAAGGGCATTACAGTTTAACCATATATTCAGCCCCTGGAGGAAATAGTACCTTACACATTTTTTAGACCTAGCAGGCCTGCTTGAATATCATGATAAACAAGGCCCTTAGAAAAGAAACTACGTGCAGCTGTAAAGCAAAAGCTCCAGCCACGAGAGAGCTTAAAAAGACATTGAATGGTGGGAGAGCTAATGGACAGAAAGAGCATGGTGCGCTGAACATTTTGGTGGGGTTCCATCGCCCTAGAACCACCACAGGCTGAGTTATGGGCAAAAATGTGTTGTAAAAGGAATGCATTGCAAAGCATTATGGGACAAGTTTCCAGAGTGCAGTGAGTATTGTAATATCGTCTCTCCCGCTCTGCCAGAGAGAGCCACGTTGAGTGCTTCCCTTGTGTTTTTTCTATTTAAAAGGTAGCAGTTTGTATATTTTTCAACTGCTAAACTTGGGAAGAATTTAAGAATGGGGCTGCAAATTTAACCAGTGCTCATGTAAAGTGCTCCAATCTTCCGGTCCAGTATGCGCTATATAAATAGAATTTCCCTCCAGTTTGCATCCTATGTCGGGCACAGACAGGTAGAAAAACAGACACACAAAGAAACAGCGAGATGCCAGAGGAAGAAACAACATATTGCCACCAGCGCAAAGCAGAGAGGCAAAAGAGCGAAGTAGTGGGCTGACACTAACGCAAATGGCCGATCGTGAAATGATCCATGTAACAGGGTCAGTCTCCAAAGTGGTAACAAAACCGCCTCAAAGTGGGACAAACCTAAAGCATTTACCTAACAAACAAAACAAATTTTGAAAGGCAGGCCAAGGAACGAATGTGATTGGCGTGTGATGGGCCACAGAAGTAGATTACAACATTTGGAAAGACAGCACATGTGCTCTGCCTAGGCTGACCTCAAGATCAACAATTTGTCAAAGTAAACAGATTCAGTAATAGGAATTCTTGATGTTAATTTCAGAAAAGTAGACACTATGTCGAATTTAAGGAGGGGACGTTTGTGGACACTGATGAAAGATTTCCTGTAATAAATAATGAACGTAAGTGGGAACAAAGGGAAAAAAGCAACAAAGTTTAAATTTGTATCTTTTTAAGCTGAATGGGATCCACAAAAGGGATATTCTGTTTCGTCCATCTGACTGTTACACTTGCAGAGGTGCGCAGGACTTGTAGGTTGATACCCAGAGGCAACATTACAGTCAGGATTTAAAATGGTTTGTCACAGTTTACTAAGCATGCATCAGTTAATATTGAAAAATCTAGAGAGTAGATATTTGGGATGAACGAAATATGTTTTTTTAAATGTACCAAAGATTCCGAGTTTTTCTCTTTTAAGGGTTTCTTGAACCACTCTGAATTATGAATTGTCTGTAACTGCAGGTGATTCTGAGTATATATTTTGGAGACGTTGCTTAACAAAAGAAAGTAAAAATATAGAGAAATTCAGTTAAGAATAGCAAATACCCTTTCACGTATTGTTTCCACACATATACTAAAGAATGCCGTGCAAACATCAAACTTTGGTTCAAAACGTGAACCTCATCACATTTCTGTGATGGAAATTTCAAGAATTTTGGAAAGCAACAAAAGTCCTAACACCGAGCATTTCTAGCTTTTTTTGAGTGAAAACAGCACCCAGGAAAGACTCACGAGCCCTGTGAAAAGAACCAGAAATATGCTTAGAAGTATATCAAAATTCCAGATGTGGGTAGATTAGCTATTTGGGCCTGGGATCAGATGGCAATCGGGGAACCTGGCCTTTCTGAAAACTGGAGACTTCGGTAAGACCAGGGTGGCGCGGCTTGTGTGCATGCCCTCACTTTGTGTTACCCTAAATACAACATATGTGTCAAAAAACTAAATTTTCTCACATTTATAAGACCAAAAACTCAGCAACTTTAAGTAAATAGCAAAAGTTCGCCAACCCTGCATTCTCACACTACAATGTAGCCTAACTTGTGTGGGTGAGCCTAGCGTCCCAGACAGAAGTAGGTCAAAAACGTGTCCTGGTCAATCAATGTTGTATTAATGAGGCCTGCATAAGTTCACAGTTTTGTACTATTTTAGTCCTGTGCAGTAGGCCCACCCTCAAACATGGGGTGCCAAATCTATTAGGAGAACAGTGGGAATGTTGAATGGTAGGCCTTTTTAAATTTTGCCGAAGTTTTTCAGTCACAAGAAATTGAGCTAAGTATGTTTTTATAGATATTTTGAAATTTGCAGAGCATTTCCATCGATTTTCAGAAAAGTCCACGAGTATGGCTCCCTGGTCTGATGAAGTGTCAAAACACTGCAGCCATCCACCACAGAGGTTGAGAGGTAATTTGGGCTTTTTAGGCATAGTTTTGACATTTTTTATGACAATCCCTCTACTTGTCTCAATTCCAAGGAATCAAAGAGGATATATGGAATTTTAGGCATAGATTTGGCATTAGTAGGGTATTTCACCATCTAACCACAGGGGACAGATAGAGTGTGATTGGTCCAAGTGACGGAGGAGCAATCCCCATGCAGGGGGAGGGAACCACCATCATTAAAACAATACTCTGGTGTCTAACAGATTTTTCCTTTGCCTGCCTCCCTTGCCAAGATGCACAGACTAGGAGCAAATCCCCAATCTGTTTCCCATTTCCCAAGGAGGGAGGCTCCTGCCCCAATTCACAAAAATACAGTCTTCTATCCCATTCACTTAAACATTTTTATCTAGTGTTTAATGGCCTTTCTGGTCCCATGGGTTAGGCCGTTTGGCCGCAAACCTCCTGGGGGTGGTTCAAAAGACTTTAAGGGGTTGGGGAGATTGTGAGCAATTGCCCATACTACAGGGCCACTCCCCCAACAATTTCCTGACACCAAGTGAACCTTCAGTACTCTGGTGATGGACAAAGTGGGGTAAACCGCTCATTCCACCTCCCCACAAGGGACAGAAAGACTTGAAACAATTGCCTTTTTGTGTAGTGGGTTTTCTTCCTCCTGTTGTTGGCACATTAGAAGTACATTTCCCAAATTGCCCCTTGGAAGCTAAGACACACTGTTCCAGTGGGATGGGGCAGTGGAGGTGGATAACAGGACAGGTGAGCGCCCATTCTTTTCACCTATAAATTATTTCCCTGCTTTCTATTGGCCTATCTGCCCCACTCCCCACAAGCTGCCGATTTGGCCTCAAAGGGGACAAAAATAATATTGGGGCTCATATGGTATGGAGCAATTTCCCATGCTAGAGGATCTCACTTTCCACATGAAAACAACTTTTCGGAGTCTAGTGGGTTTTCCGCTAGCTTCTTGTTTCTTGTAGTTGCAGGCAGTGCTCTAGGAAAGAGTTTGGTGACATGCTCCCGAGTAGCGGGCTCACAGTGCACCATGGGGATTATGGGTGGACTGTGAAGGAGCCTGGACCTCACTGGTCTTTTCAAGTGGGTGGTGGGCTCCGAGGTCAGCAAGGGGCAGATTAGACAGTGGGCACAGAGGCGGGGTTGGCAGGGGAGAGGAGTTAGCATTAGGGATAATTTGTTCTCTTTAGGTATCCGTTTAGGAGAGCAGGGCAGCATTTTCTTCAGACAAGATTCAGCCAGGTATGGGTAGTGATAGACAAGATGATGGATGTGACACACGTCACAGTGGTTGAGGCCCTGTTGGC
The DNA here is from genome assembly GCF_031143425.1 of Pleurodeles waltl. Lineage (NCBI taxonomy): Eukaryota > Metazoa > Chordata > Amphibia > Caudata > Salamandridae > Pleurodeles > Pleurodeles waltl. The sequence goes on from NC_090437.1 coordinate 180,476,030, forward strand.
ACGTTAGGAGGCAGGGTAGGAGGATCTGTTAAAACCCAGGGCACTGGGGGAGACCTTAGTCCCACAGCAAGGGCATCCTATCAGGCGTCAGCAGGTGTGTGTGGCAGCAGCTGTTCTAGCCTGGTCCCCTCTGTGGACCAAGATCAGGATGAGTGAAACAGCGGCAGGAGTGGGCAAAGGTGTGGGAAGGGTGCAGGTCTCCATGGTGGCATGGCCTTCATGGGCTGGGCTGCAGCAGAGATCTCTGCATGTAGAAAAGGGCTTAGGTAGTGAATTAGGGCAAGGGTGTATGCACCTGTTATGAGAGGAGTAGGCAAAACACGTAGAACAGGTAGCGTAGTGTTTATAAGAAGGGCATGTAGCTTCATGTGTGCTGTCACCTTGGGTAACAGGGAGTTCATCTATATCATGGGGGGTGAATGGTGTAGCCGCAAGCTGTGACTATGTAGGTGTCACTGCAGTGAAAGTGGGTGGCCTCCAGGTGGCACATACTGTATTTGTTGGTGCCAGACATCCCCAGCAATTCAACCGTGTCAGAGAGGCAGATGCTGTGTGATGGGCGGGCTGAGGAGCAGGAATAGAGGGGGATTTAGGAACTGATCAGTATCAGGTAAGCCAGCTGCCTGCAGTAGGTTGTATCAAGGCAACAAAAAAAAAAAAGGTAGCAGTTTAAGTGCATCAGGCATCAGTGACATTGACCTACTGGAGACTTGGTCAGTTGATTAGAGGCTGGGAATGGAGGGGAATGATGAAGCACAGACTAGTATGGCATTCTGTTAGAGTGCCAGAAACAGATAGGTATGGGTTGAAGATGAGTCAGAGATAGTGAAAGGGGTAGGAGTAGAGGGTGAAAGTTTTGTGGCCAGAAGTTTAAGTTTGGGACAACAGCGACAGTGGTGGCATTGAAAATTTCTGGTGGTCGGCCGGGAGATTTCTGTGATGGTCAGTCACCCAGACTGGAAGAGAGGGTGCCGACCAGGGTAGCTGGCCCACAGACAGTGAGGTACCAGCCGGGAGAGAAGCAGGAAAGATTTAGTGCAGCCACCATGCAGAACTCAATAGCCTTGTAGGAAGTGCAGTTCAGAGACTGTGGTGTGGGTGATGGCGAAATGCAGAGTACGAGTCGCTTTGGGTGTGTTTGAACCAGAACGATGGAGAACGAGGTGATACTGTATTATGATGAGTTGGAGAATGAGTGTAAAGAGTGAGACATTTTAGAGACTGGTGTGCCACAGGTGGATGTCTGTGAGGAATGGCATTGGTGGTCAGAAGTCTTGAAGGCACTAAAGGGGATAAAATTAATAGGGAGGCAGTTGTGTCTTGCAGGAAAGAATACAAAGCTTTCCACTATCACACGATTTGCAGAAGTAAGGGGCAAGAGTAAATTACCAATCGGACATCATTCTTCAGTAAGGGCCCCCTTTATTCCATCTGGTAAGTCAGGTAACAAAGTAGTTTGCTCTGTGGAGTTTAGGGGTGACGTGAAAAGCAGCATATATGGAACCAGGCTCTATAAGGAAAGGTATGTGATGGACCAAAGGTACTGACATGGCAGAAGAAGTTCAGCTGGGTGACACAGATACGGTGATGGAGGAAATGAAAAATACATCTGATACGGGGCTATAAGTAGGTATAACGGTTGAGGGGACAGAGAGTAAGGAGATGAAACACAAACACTCCTGTAGATGGGTATTACCAACCCGCTGGGAACACACTTGCTGAGTGCCATAAAAGACAAGAAATGGAAAGGGGAATATATTGAAATATTTACAATACTTCATAGAGAGATAAGATCAAAGGAAGGATCCAGGGAGGAGTAATATGACTTGGCCAGAAGGTTGAAGGTCCTGGTACCCTTTGAGTGCTGTTGTTCAAATACATAGATGTCATATGCAAGGCACAAGTGATCTTTGGGTGGGTTGGTTGCATTATGATGAGGAAATTAGGCTCTGGCTAGCTGAGGATGCTAAAGGTAAATTGGGAAAGCTGAACAAATGCCTATGGTTACAGTTGATGGCCCCAACACTCCATGTACCCACCACATACACATCTAGTGGATTGCAATGATTTATAAGCCCTTTCAAGGGAAGTCCACTTAGCGAGGGGTGGGTGCAACAGGTAGAGAACAAGCGGAAGACGTGGGAGGCATGCGGGTCATTTAATAAAGGCTTTTGCAGTGGAGACTATTGCAAGTTCAGACATGACTGTTCTAATTTTTGGGAGAAACATTCTCTTACTCATTGTGCCCAGAATATGGGAGAGCAATTGTCAGTCAGTCCAGGCTGTGACAAGAACAAATGGTAAAAAGGGGTGGAAGAGGTGGGGGACCAGGACATCTGGGAAAGGGCTCATACACCCATTAACGTGGACAGGTTTGAAGGTTGGCATACTCGCTTCAGTTTTGCAACCTGAAGGATGATACTGTGCTGTTTGAAGGTTTTAGATTTGGTTTCAAATTGAATTATGAGGGCCCTCACAAAAGACAATGAGGGAAGAATTTGTGGTCAGCTAACTGGCATAAATAAGTGGTAGAGAAGAAGACAATGAAGGCAGTGTGGGGTGAGACAATGAGAAGACCATTGTGGAATGGCCATTGGACAAGATAATGATCCAAAAGAAGAGTTGGGCTAGTTTCATCTTATCAACATTGTTATGGCCAGTAGTATCTCACATAAATGTTTTTGTAGCATAGGACATGGTATTAGTGACATACCCAATGGTGGATGGGCAGGTGCCCTGATGGCAAAAAGTGACAATAAGCCAGCATTTCAATTGTTGCCAATACACCAAGATGATTCAGAGCTGTTTGGCATGCAGTTCCAAGGCCACAGTTTTGTGCACAAGGTGTTGCGGATGGACTTCTCTATCTCACCCATATTGTTTGAGAAGATTAGTTCCTTTTTACAGTGATTATTTTCCTTCATCTCTGGTGTACATTCTGTGCTCCATTACCTGGATGATTTATTTTTTTGTGTGGCAGCGGAGTCTGACTGTTGCATGGAATAACTGGGAGGTTTTTGTGGATTAATGGAGGAATGTAGGCGTCCTTCTGGCACCCACAATAAATGGAAGGCCCTGCTACGATACTGACATTTTTAGGCATATAAATTAACTCTGTGGCTAGTGAAGCATGGTTGCCAATAGAGAAGCTGGGGATGCTGTCTATTCAGTCTCCTCAAATCAGTTTGAGATGTTGCAGAAAAAGAAGGGTAAGGCAGGGGAGGTGCTGATGGGTCATTTAAATTTTGTGTGCTGGGTTGAAGTGGTGAGGTCAGGCCAGACATTTTACCTCTTCCCTGACAGTGCTGTTGTGTTTGATGGCAGGGGTAAAAATAGACTTGAAGATGTGGCCAGTTTTTTATGAGTGTGTTTAATGGAGTGGTGTGGCAAAGACAGTGAGATGAAACAGAATGTTCTATTCAGATTGTTTTCAGATGCAGCTGGCAGTGCTGGTTTTGTTTTGTACTGTATAGTGAGGTGGAGTGCTGTGCAGTTGCCTGAACAATGTACTGTGGAGGGCAGAAGTATTTCCTTTTTGTAGTCCTTCCCTCTGGTGGTTTGCCTTGTAATCTGTGGGCATTCTTTCCAGAACAAGAAGATGGCTTTCATTGTGGCCAACATGTCAGTTGTCAACACAGTGAACAGGAAATCACCTAAAGCTGTGCGAGTTCTAAAGATTTTGGGCATATTTGTGTTGGTGGTTAAAACTACAATGTAGTTATTAGAGGTTAGGAATGTCCGAGGAGTGGCCAGTGATATTGCTGATACACAGTCTCATTCGCAGTGACGAATATTCCAGGGGCCAATGCTGAGAGAAGAGCAGAGCATAAGACAGTATTGCCGGAAGAATTGTGGCACGAAGAGGTTGGGAATGCTTCAGTTACTGGAAGGTTCCTTGGCTCCATCTACTAAGAGAGCATATATGCAAGGGTGGGCAGAATATATAGCCTCTGGAGTGAGGAGGAGGTCAGTAAATGAAGAAGGCAAGGGGAAGAGTTGTGAGGACTTGGTTAGCTATATTAGTGCAGATGGAATAAGGTATCTCTCTAATGATCTCTGGCAAACTGACAAGGATAGCATTTTTGGCACATTCTATTGGATTACAAACATTTGGAGGAAAAATTAGGGCAATGGATTTTGGATGATTGGGCTATAGAGAGGGGGAAGAGACACAGGTGGCCATTAAGGGGGGCGACATTACTGCAGAGAATTGTGCCAAATGTGGTGTTGTTGTATGCTACTGGTAAAGAGATTTTAATCTTTTTATTGCTAATGGTGTGGCTACCTTTTAGGGCATTTGGGCCCATATTTATGAAAGATTATGCAAAATTGCGCTAATGCAGTTTTATGTCATTTTTCTTAATGCCATTCCTTAGAGCCATCATTGCTCTATATTTATTAAATGACGGAAGATGGCACTAAGGAATAGTTAGCGTCTAAAAAAAGATGCTAGCTGGTCAGGGATGGCATTAGGGAAAATTGCGCTAGTGGGTCTGAAATGACGTTAGGCAGGTTAGCGGCAAAAAATATGCACATTTTTTGACGCCCATACAGCCAAAACATGACTCCTGTCTAGATGTAGACAGGAGTCATTACCACCACCCCAGTGCCCACCACAGGGGGCTAGTGTCCCCTGGGCAAGCCTAACATACCCTGTGCCAGGCAGGGGACCCCATGTATGGTCTGACCCAGGCGTTAAATAATGGTGCTAAGCTGGCTTAGCACCATTATTAAGGTACGTCTCCTCCGTGCGCATCGTTTCTGCAAGCGGAAATAAATATGGAGCTAGGGGGTTAGCGTCGTATTTAGGACGGGAGCATCTAGCTTGCATCTCATTGATGCAAGGTGATTTCATGCATCCTAAACATGGTGTTAACTCCAATATTTTGACACTAGATGGGTCTAGTGTCAAAATATAAATACCGAGTTAGGTTCGCGTCATTTTAGCGGCAAAATAAATGGTGCTAAAGCAACGCTAACCATCCATAAATATGGGCCTTAGGGTGTCTGAGTTGGATGGTATTGGGACAGATACAGGTTTGAGGAGGTGGGATGTGAAAGACACAGATGTGGGATTTGAAATCTTATTGGAGAAGTCTAAAATGGATCAGCGCAGAAGAGGTAAAGTGGTTCGATTGGTGGAATATTGGAAACAGGGGCATATTTGAACTCGGTGCCAAATTTGCGTCATTTTTTTAACGCAATTTCAGCGCCAACTTATCTCCATATTTATATTTTGATGCTAGACATGTCTAGCATCAAAATATTGGAGTTAGCACAATTTTTGGGATGCATGAACCTACCTTACGTAGGTACGTCTCAATGAGATGCAAGGTAGGCGTTCCTGTGTAAAAAATAGTGCTTACCCCATAGCCCCATATTTATTCCCCCATTTTAAAAAGACGCACATGTGGGAGGAGGGGCTAAATAATGGTGCAAAGGTTGCTTTGCAACATTATTTAACGCCTGGGTCAGACCAGGCGTTAGGGGACCTGTCAACTCATTTCCATGGTTAAACACCATGGAATGGGTCCCCAGGTGCCCTCCCTAAGCCCTAGGAACACCCCCACACACACCAGAGGGACACCAGAGTAAGTAATGGTAAGCATTTTTTAATTTTCTTTTTAAAGTGCCATTGTTGGCCCTAACTTGGGCCCCCCTGCATAGCACATGGTGCAATGGCCATGCCCAGGGGACAATTGTCCCCTGTGCTGGCCATTGAGGTGGTGGGCATGACTCCTGTCTTTCTTAAGACAGGAGTCATGTTTTTGATGGTTGTGTGCCAGGAAATGGCGCTAGTCTCGTTAGAGGCATTTTTTTGCCTCTAACCAGGCTAGCGTCATTTTCTGACACACAACCCCCTTCTTCCCTACTGCCACACCCACCCTGCTAGCGTGTTTCTTGAATGGGGTAGCCCAAGTTTAGCGCCGGCTTGCGCCATTCAATAAATACGGCACCCGGCTGGCGTTGTTAAATGACGCGAGCTGGTGCTAATCTTTTTGCCGCAAAACTGTGTTAGTGCAGTTTTGCGGCAAAAAGCATTAATCTGAGCCATAGTGTATGCCCCATGAGATGTTGGAGATATTTTCTGAGGGTGGTTTTGGTGGTTGTTTTTTGTCAAGATGGAGGTGCAAAGGTATCACATTTACAATTGTTTTTAATGAAAAGTTTTACAGTTGCCGCCCTTACTTGAGATAGTGTTTGGAACACGTTCTTTCAGGATAGGGGCAGCTACAGAAGCTAGTGGAAGGTTATGCACTGGGGAGACTATTGGGGCATTTGGGAGATGACAGTAAAACAGCTTTGTGTGTCCAGAATGATTACTGCAATAGGTAACTTTGTGATCTTTGTGTTTGTTGCTGTTTTCTTGTGAATAGGTGTTCCTGGCCCAGAATGTCAGACTATATTGATTTAGATTTGCAGGCACTCATTTGTTAAATGGGCAGCATGTCATGTGGTTCAGGGGACTTTTGGGAGGCATCTGGGCTTTGATGACATGGCCATTAAAATTCATGGTGGGGAAAAGAGAGGTTGAGAATGGGAGGAGTTGCCACTGCACCTGGCGGAGTTGTTCAAACGTAAAGGTTGCCCGGATGCATTGCTGATCCACCTAGACAAGAATGCTTTGGTGCAGTTAAAAGGTTTGACACTGATAAAAGATATGAGCAGAAACCTGAAAAGGGACCTAACAGAACTGACAAGACTGTGGTAAGGTACAACTTTAGTATGGACAGCATTGATTGCGAGCAGAGAATAGAAGTAGAAAGGTTCAGGAATTCAGTAGCTATAGACAAGGTGAGGGTGAAGTGAGATTTTGGCAGACAGAAAGGTATATTTAGGCTGGAGCATTAGGGCGTAAAGGGGCATATTTATAAGCCCCTATGGCCACCTTGTGCCACATTAGTGTCATTTCTTTACGCTAATGTGGCCCCACGAGGCCAAAATCCTCACACCATATTTACAAAGTGGTGCAATGCATGCACTGCGCCACTTTGTAACTCTTTGCGCTACAATATGCCTGTGCCAGGCATAATGTATGCAAAGGGGGCGTTGGGGTGGGGGGCAAAAAATGGTGCAACGAAATCTAACAGATTTCCTTGTGTAATTTTGTAAGGCAGTTTTAATGCCTGCTTAGAGCATGCGTTAAAAGGGGGCTTCCATTATTTATAATGGGCCCTATTTACTCTGTAAGAGTAGCACCAATATTTTGGCACTATTTCTGCAGAGTACATCAATGGCGCCATTAAAAATGACGCTATTACCCGCTACCCTGCGCCATGGTGCACTGTATCTTAGATACGACGCACACATTGTGGCGGTAGGAGGTGCTCAGGGGCGCAAGGAAAGTGGCGCTGCACTAGGTGCAGCCCCACATTTCTTTAATATGCCCCAAAGTTTGAAGAAGGTCGCTTGTTGTGCAATGATAGGGCACAGGCAAAAAGAACAGATGATGGACGGAATACTGAACAATGCAAACATTCACCCCCAGTCACAAAGATCTGGTTTTAATTCACTGTTTTTTTGCCCAACACGCCACCCCAGTTTGGACCCAGCCATATGCAAATCGGTCTTGACCCTGTTCCCCATGGGATCAGTCCAGCCTGAACTGCCAAGCTAGGTCCTCCCTGAACTGGAAACAAGCATCCTGGGACCAGTTTCAGGGTATCACCCTTCTTCTGCCAGGCTAGCTTGAATACAGTGGTGCAGTGAGAATGGAACCCACGTCTGGGAATACCCTTCCCACTTAGGGGGACAAAGGCAAAAAGAACAGATGATGGCCGGAATGCTGAACAATGCAAACATTCACCCCCAGTCACAAAGATCTGGGTTTAATCCATCGTTTTTTTGCCTTTCGCCACCCCAGTTTGGACCCAGACATAGGCAAACCAGTCTTGACCCTGTTCCCTATGGGAACACTCCAGCCCAAACTACGAAGCAGGGTCCTCCCTGGCCCGGAAACAAGCATCATGGGACCAGCTTCAGGGCATCACCCTTCATCAGCCAGGCTAGCTTGAATCCAGTGGCTCAGTGGGCACTGAACCCACGTCTGGGCATACCCTTCCCACTTAGGGCAATAAAGGCAAAAAGAACAGAGGATGGACAGAATGCAGAACAATGCAAACATTCACCCCAGTCACAAGGTTCAGGGTTTAATCCATCGTTTTGTGCCCACAACACCACCCCAGTTTGGGCCCAGCCATATGCAAATCAGTCTTGACCCTGTTCCCAATGGGAACAGTTTAGCCCGACCTGCCAAGCTGGGTTCTTCCTGGACCACAAACAAGCATCCTGGGACTGGTTTGAGGGTATCGCCCTTCATCAGCCAGGCTAGCTTGAAACCAGTGGTGCCGTGTGCATGGGACCCACATCTGGGCATACCCTTCCAACTCACGGACACAAAGGTAAAAAGAACAGATGATGGACAGAATGCTGAGCAATGCAAACATTCACCCCAGTCACAAAGATCTGGGTTTAATCCATAGTTTTTTTGCCCACCATGCCACCCCAGTTTGGACCCAGCCTTATTCAAATCAGTTGTGACCCTGTTCCCAATGGGAGCAGTCCAGCCCAAACTGCCAAGCCTGGTTCTTCCTGGACCGAAAAAAAAAGCATCCTGGGACTGGTTTCAGAGTATCACCTTCATCAGCCAGTCTAGCTTGAATCCAGTGGCACAGTGATCACAGGACCCACATCTGGCATACCCTTCCCACTTAGGGAGAAAAGGCAAAAAGAACAGATGAAGGATGGAATGGCGAACAATGCAGACATTCAGCCCCAGACACAAAGATCAGGGTTTAATCATTAATTTTTGTCCACCACGCCACCCCAGATTAGACCCAGCCATATGCAAACTGCTCTTAGTTGTATTTCAAGTTCTCCAATTTTGCCCAATTCTTCAGAGCAAGGCTCAGTTACCTTTGCGCCATCTTGATTCAAAAAGCTCTCAGTATTATTTGAGAAAGTCTTACAACTGTTTCCATGTGTGTAACATATAGTTATAATGAGTATGTTTAAGAGCCAGGGAAGGTGCTGTAACATTGCATTGCATCTACTACATCAGGGGCCATACATCACAGCAGATACCTGGGGAGTTACTACATCACAGGTATTAATAATATTTACATCAGATTACTGGATACCAGGAGTCATTGTATTGCAGATAAGTATATGTCAATATTTGTAAAAACAAAACCTTAAATGTAACCTTAGTTATCTCCTTCAAAAAGAAAAATGTGCTAAAGTCATGAATCAATTGTCAGAACGAAGCTAGCAGTGCCACAACAATCTTCAAAGGCATCAAACATTCTTGATTATTAATCTGCCTGACTGACACGACACTGAGAGTGACATATGGGCACTGGACAAACTTGTCATTTTATAGTGATGGTCTTCTTATCAGAAATCATATCACAACTTTCTAAAACTTTAGCAGAGCTTTGATAAAGCTCAACAGCATTTGGGCCTGAATGAAACAGGTTCACCATGAAGCGCTAAGATATTTGAAGAAATGAAAGGGAAGTACAACTACATAACTATCTTGAATTGATCTCTTATTCTAAGAAATTCTGTTTGAACTGTGAATTCATCCTGACTAATGACTTTATAAAAGATTGGGGTATAGAGTCAAACCCAGAGGTTTAGGATCCAGCATGCGGGCCAGAACATGATTCATTCCAGACTAAATCAATATAAGGGTAATGCCAGGCCTGTTTCTTTATAGCCAAGAACCGTAGAGTATTTGTACTAAGTGTCAGCATACACTTTACACAAAGGGCCTGATTACGACCTTGGTGGATCGACTACTCTGTCAGAAAAGTGACAGATATCTGCCCGCCGTTTTACAAGTTCCATAGGATATAATGGAACTTGTAAAATGGCAGGCGGGATAACAGTCACTTTTGTGACGGAGTAGCTCATCCGCCAAGGTCATAATCAGGCCCAAAGTGTTGTCCTGCATACAATATCCTACATTTCGTTTCTCATGAGCTACATCAGGATTGCTATCTAGCCTCCCTCTAGGTCCAGAATTCTTCTATTCATACCCGAAAGCAGTAGACCGGAGCCATAGCCAAATCCTAAATGAATAAGTGGAGAGAACCAATTACCAAGACAGTGCTGTTAATAGCACGTTGGTGGGGTTAAGGCTGGCAACAGTGCTCATTTTCACTTATTTTATATACTTTCTCATGATGTCATATGGCTTAGAGGTTCCTGCAGTTTGATTTGGATCACATGATATCATTTACTGTGATGTCAGTATCAGGTCAAAGGTCATATTATGTATTTCCTGTGAGGTTATCATTATGCTAATTACCATATCTGAAACCTGAATTTTCTACCACTTTTTGGTCATAGACTGATAGCAAGTATGGCATGGTAACAGAAAGCTTGTATTGAATGAAAGAACAATAGTAGGAGAGCCAAGACTCCCTCATCCCTGTAAAGGACAGACTGTTGAAGGCCACAGGTATAAATTTGCAGAATTAATGTGGGGCAGAGGTGTTTGAAACAAGCAGGAGAGTGACAGACAGAAAGGGTAAAAAACTGTGGTCTTGTGACAGGGGAAGACTCAGGGTTCTCCCAAGAAAGCCATGTCATTCAGAGCCAACCCACCCAGCCTCAGGTGAGTGAAAGATATGAGTGGAAGATATATCACACCAGATAATAATAGTAATAATAATAATAATAATTTAACAATAACAACAACAATACTACTACTACTACTACTAATAATAATAATAATGATACTTTTTATTAAGATTTGTAAATTCTTATAAATAACAGAGTTTTGGCCATAAAGAAAATAATTTAGTTAAATTAACCATGCTTTGCATGTATATTAGACCAGGACTATTTTTTATTACAAATGCAGGATTATCAAGACTTTGACGCAATGTACAGGCACAAAATGTAGCTCAATTTTTGCCCTTGGGCGACTGGTTCCAGCACAAAATGTATTGTTGGATGCATTTTCTCCTCAAAATAGTCCTCTGCTAGTATCTTGCATGACCTTTGAATGCCAAGTGTGTGCCTTTGTGTTAAGTTGTGCTACATTCCAGCAAGGGGAGTTTGTAAACTTTCACATTATCTTCACAAATTTGACATGTTTATGATGTTATTTCTATGAGCCCAGGTCTGTGATCTAACGATATAGCCTTGAAGGCAGCTTGCAGAAATGGTGTGTGTCTCTATCAGAAACCCGCAGGGATCCCAAAAACTTTACAGTGAGTGTCTCTGTATTTAGGATAATTGATTTCAGGTCTAGTTGCAGCTTAAGAGCCCGAATTTCTGATGGATTTTGGAAGGGTTAAGTGTGATCTGCAACGACTACCATTCAATACATCCCACATATGCCTGGTCCAAACAATAAAATATATATACATAAAAGCAAGTGAAATTGTTTTGTTTTCCAAGGTGTTCTTCCGGGGAACAATTGATCGGTCGACATAAGGGTATTCCAATCCAACAAGCATGTGAACACAATTAACTTCCAAGCAGGCAAAAAATTAGACTTTTCCCCACTTATGATTAGGATCAGTCTGGAATCAAGGGCAATCTGGCAGCGCGAGACGGGCTAGTCTGTTTGGTCAGGGTATGAGACAGTTATTTAGCTGTTTGTGGGCCTGTTTTGTAGTCTCATGGGCCAGTGTTTAATGTTGACTTCTCTGATATTATCACAAACATTGACTGAATCAAGAACAAATGCATGATATTTCCCACACTTTGCAAAATATCTATACAGCATGTGTGAGGGAATAGGATGCATTATAATGTGTGGTTGTGTGACCTCACTGTGTAATACACTTACCAAATGCTTTAGGAGCTGTAGTCTTCATTTGTTAAACCCTTATACTGGGTTGCTATGGCTCTAAGCAGTCAGGCTTACACAAAGGAACAATTATAAAGCTGTTAAACAGCACCAAAACAACTGAAGAACAAAGACAAGGCACAACAGAAATTCAACACCAATTTATTAAAATAGACTATATATTTATGGAATTTTAGACACCAAAATGAAAAAGATCCATCAGAGGGTTCCAGAGATACAACATTCACAACGTATAGTAAATATGCACTTTTAACTTAATCACGGACAAGCACTGGCAAATTCAACACATTTGGCACAGAAACTTTTTCAAGAAAAACTTGGGTAAGTATCAATGTGGTTACTTTTATTCACTTTAGGTGACCATCACCAGCAATGTGCCAGCAGAAGGACCAGCAAGGTCCCCAGAAACAGTTATCCTGGAGGGAGAAGCAATCATCTGTGAGTTCCAGGAACTTTTATCTCCTTGATATAGACTTCAATGGAAGTGGTCCTGATGCAAAGGATACAGGATGCTGTAGATGTTCATGGATGCTGTGGATTCAGTACAGTTGACGGGTGTCTTCCTGCGACTACTGCTCATTCCACTGGCTTGGCCAGAGAGGTCGAAGTCTCTCAAAGTCCTCTCGGTTCTGGCAAAAGTCAAGTTGCCATTGAGCTACCAGTCACCTGGTGTCACGGTCACAGGGGAATCCTTTCTTGGATTATAACTTGCCTTCTGTGTGACACAGCTGCACTGTGATGACTCTTCCGGGTTCAACAGATTTGAGGTCAACTTTGAGTGTCAGGTCCTGGTGCTGCATGCTGGCGAGGAGTGGTGGTCCGAATTTAGGGGGTACCAACTCACCCCAGGAGGCCTCTTCAGCTGCTGTGGCCCTTTGCTACGAAAACGAGGTCTGCCAAATGGCCTTTGTTGTCTCATCTTTTGCCCATTTCACAGATTTTTACTGCTCTCCCCGTACCCGCCGCTGCGTCTCCTGTGGCCCCGCCCCCCTCGCACCCCCATTTGCCAACCGCCTCCAGCTGCTCCTCCCTCCCACCTCCTCTTCTTAATGGCAGCGGCTGCGCATAGCGGGCACACCGCTGGCGCGCCAGAGGCAAGCCCGACTGCCGCCCGTTCGCGCCTGGACTGCGCCTAGCACCAGTCCCTCTGGTCCCACGTGCCCCCCGCACCGCCAGATGCTGCTACACCGCCAAAGAACTCCACGCGCTCAACCCTGGCCGCCCCACCGCCTGCATCCAGACCTCCCCAAGGCACACCCATGGACCCTTCTCCTGCCGGATGTGCTACTTCACCTGCACCCAAGCTACCAAGCACCACATCAACTCCACCCATAACAACCACTTCAGCTGCATCCTCCTCAACACCCGCTCCGTCTACAAGCACGCCGTCGAACTCTGGGACCTGCTCACCTCAACCTCCCCAGACATCGCATTCCTCACTGAAACCTGGACATCGCCATAGCCATCCCTGAAGGCTACAAAATCGCCCGAAGAGACCGCACCAACAAACCGGGAGGAGGAATCGCCATAGTCCACAGGAGCACCATCAGGATATCAACCAACACCCGTGACACCATTGATGCCGCCGAACACTTGCACTTCCAGATTTACATTAATGCCACCCTGTAAAGAAATGGCTCCCTGTTGCAGTTACCCCCCACTTTTTGCCTGATACTGATGCTGACTTGACTGAGAAGAGTGCTGGGACCCTGCTAACCAGGCCCCAGCACCAGTGTTCCTTCACCTAAAATGTACCATTGTATCCACAATTGGCACACCCTGGCATTCAGATAAGTCCCTTGTAACTGGTACTTCTAGTACCAAGGGCCCTGATGCCAAGGAAGGTCTCTAAGGGCTGCAGCATGTCTTATGCCACCCTAGAGACCCCTCACTCAGCACAGACACACTGCTTACAAGCCTGTGTGTGCTAGTGAGAACAAAATGAGTAAGTCGACATGGCACTCCCCTCAGAGTGCCATGCCAGCCTCTCACTGCCTATGCAGTATAGGTAAGACACCCCTCTAGCAGGCCTTACAGCCCTAAGGCAGGGTGCACTATACCATAGGTGAGGGTACCAGTGCATGAGCATGGTACCCCTACAGTGTCTAAACAAAACCTTAGACATTGTAAGTGCAGGGTAGCCATAAGAGTATATGGTCTGGGAGTCTGTCAAACACGAACTCCACAGCACCATAATGGCTACACTGAAAACTGGGAAGTTTGGTATCAAACTTCTCAGCACAATAAATGCACACTGATGCCAGTGTACATTTTATTGCAAAACACACCCCAGAGGGCACCTTAGAGGTGCCCCCTGAAACTTAACCGACTGTCTGTGTAGGCTGACTAGTTCCAGCAGCCTGCCACACCAGAGACATGTTGCTGGCCCCATGGGGAGAGTGCCTTTGTCACTCTGAGGCCAGTGACAAAGCCTGCACTGGGTGGAGATGCTAACACCTCCCCCAGGCAGGAGCTGTGACACCTGGCGGTGAGCCTCAAAGGCTCACCCCTTTGTCACAGCCCAGCAGGGCACTCCAGCTTAGTGGAGTTGCCCGCCCCCTCCGGCCACGACCCCCACTTTTGGCGGCAAGGCTGGAGGGAACAAAGAAAGCTACAAGGAGGAGTCACTGGCCAGTCAGGACAGCCCCTAAGGTGTCCTGAGCTGAGGTGACTCTGACTTTTAGAAATCCTCCATCTTGCAGATGGAGGATTCCCCCAATAGGGTTAGGATTGTGACCCCCTCCCCTTGGGAGGAGGCACAAAGAGGGTGTACCCACCCTCAGGGCTAGTAGCCATTGGCTACTAACCCCCCAGACCTAAACACGCCCTTAAATTTAGTATTTAAGGGCTACCCTGAACCCTAGAAGATTAGATTCCTGCAACTACAAGAAGAAGGACTGCCTAGCTGAAAACCCCTGCAGCGGAAGACCAGAAGACGACAACTGCCTTGGCTCCAGAAACTCACCGGCCTGTCTCCTGCCTTCCAAAGATCCTGCTCCAGCGACGCCTTCCAAAGGGACCAGCGACCTCGACATCCTCTGAGGACTGCCCCTGCTTCGAAAAGACAAGAAACTCCCGAGGACAGCGGACCTGCTCCAAGAAAGGCTGCAACTTTGTTTCCAGCAGCCTTGAAAGAACCCTGCAAGCTCCCCGCAAGAAGCGTGAGACTTGCAACACTGCACCCGGCGACCCCGACTCGGCTGGTGGCGATCCAACACCTCAGGAGGGACCCCAGGACTACTCTAAGACTGTGAGTACAAAAACCTGTCCCCCCTGAGCCCCCACAGCGCCGCCTGCAGAGGGAATCCCGAGGCTTCCCCTGACCGCGACTCTTTGAATCCTAAGTCCCGACACCTGGGAGAGACCCTGCACCCGCAGCCCCCAGGACCTGAAGGACCGGACTTTCACTGGAGGAGTGACCCCCAGGAGTCCCTCTCCCGTGACCAAGTGGAGGTTTCCCCGAGGAACCCCCCCCTTGCCTGCCTGCAGCGCTGAAGAGATCCCTAGATCTCCCATTGACTTCCATTACAAACCCGACGCTTGTTTCTACACTGCACCCGGCCGCCCCCGCGCTGCTGAGGGTGAAATTTCTGTGTGGGCTTGTGTCCCCCCCGGTGCCCTACAAAACCCCCCTGGTCTGCCCTCCGAAGATGCGGGTACCTACCTGCAAGCAGACCGGAACCGGGGCACCCCCTTCTCTCCATTCTAGCCTATGCGTTTTGGGCACCACTTTGAACTCTGCACCTGACCGGCCCTGAGCTGCTGGTGTGGTGACTTTGG
The DNA here is from genome assembly GCF_031143425.1 of Pleurodeles waltl. Classification (NCBI taxonomy): domain Eukaryota; kingdom Metazoa; phylum Chordata; class Amphibia; order Caudata; family Salamandridae; genus Pleurodeles; species Pleurodeles waltl. The sequence goes on from NC_090437.1 coordinate 180,491,640, forward strand.
GGTTGCTCTGAACCCCCAACGGTGGGCTACCTTGGACCAAGAACTAAGCCCTGTAAGTGTCTTACTTACCTGGTTAACCTAACAAATACTTACCTCCCCTAGGAACTGTGAAAATTGCACTGTGTCCACTTTTAAAACAGCTATTTGTGAATAACTTGAAAAGTATACATGCAATTTTGATGATTTGAAGTTCCTAAAGTACTTACCTGCAATACCTTTCGAATGAGATATTACATGTAGAATTTGAACCTGTGGTTCTTAAAATAAACTAAGAAAATATATTTTTCTATATAAAAACCTATTGGCTGGATTTGTCTCTGAGTGTGTGTACCTCATTTATTGTCTATGTGTATGTACAACAAATGCTTAACACTACTCCTTGGATAAGCCTACTGCTCGACCACACTACCACAAAATAGAGCATTAGTATTATCTCTTTTTACCACTATTTTACCTCTAAGGGGAACCCTTGGACTCTGTGCATGCTATTCTTTACTTTGAAATAGCACATACAGAGCCAACTTCCTACACACCCTGAGAGGAACCCTTGTCTACAGACCCCGTCCACAGTTCTGCGACGCCATCGCCAACACTATCAGCACCCACGCCCTCGCCTCCACAGACTACATGCTCCTCGGTGACCTGCATTTTCACCTGGAGAACACTGATGACAGCAACTGCTCAGCCCTGCTTGACAACCTCGCCATCCTCGGTCTCAAACAACTCATCACAACGCCCACCCGCTCAACCGGCCACACACTCAACCCCATCTTCTCCACCAGCAGCCACATCACCTTCACCCATACCACTGAACTCCACTGGACCGACCACCGCTGTGTCCACTTCTCCTTCCAGAAACCCACCGTTCACCACCACCAGCAACGTACCCCTCACCGCAGCTGGAACAAGATCTCAAAGGACCAACTGATCTCCACCTTCGCCCACGCCCCACCACCCAACACCAGCGACCCCAATACCGCCGCCCTCAACCTCAAACAATGGCTACATGACTGCGCCAACACCCTCGCTCCACTTAGGAAATCAACCAACACCCGCACCAGCAAGAAAGCACCCTGGTTCACCACCGACTTTCAGGCCTCCAAGCGGGAGTGCCGGAAAACCGTGAAGATCTGGTGCCAAGAATAAACAGAGAGCAACCACGCCGCCCTCAAGACTGCCATCCGCAAGCATCATCAGCTCATCCGGACCACCAAAAGATAATTCTACAAAGAACGAATTGACAACAATGCACACAACACCAAGGAGCTCTTCAGCATCATCAAAGAACTCACCAACCCCAAGTCCTGCTCCGCCGACCCCCCTCGCTCACAAGACCTCTGCGACTCCCTCTCTGCATTTTTTTCACCACAAGATCACGGACATCCACAGCAGTTTTGCCTCCCCGATCCCCACAACCACCGATGCCGATGCCAACCTCAATGCACCCAACCACACCAACCTCCTGCGTTCCTGGACCCACACCAACGACAAGGACACCACCAAGACCATGAGCACCATCCACTCCGGATCACCCGCTGACCACTGCCCTCACCATATCTTCAATAAAGCCAGCCAAATCATCGCCCCCCAGCTCCGTACCATCATCAACAGCTCCTTCGAGACCGCCACCTTCCTGGAGAGCTGGAAACACGCCGAAGTCAACGCCCTGCTCAAAAAACTCAAGGCAGACCCCGAAGACCTCAAGAATTACCGACCCATCTCCCTACTCCCCTTCCCAGCAAAGGTCATCGAGAAGATAGTCAACAACCAACTATCACGCTTCCTGGAGGACAACAGCCTGCTCGACATCTCCCAATCTGGCTTCTGCAAGAACCACAGCACCGAGACCGCTCTCATCGCTGCTACCGACGACATCAGGATCATGCTCGACACAGGTGAAACCATGGCCCTCATACTCCTTGACCTCTTGGCAGCCTTCAACACGGTCTGTCGCCACACACTTCGCACACACACTTCCATGACACTGGAATCTACCACAAGGCCCTGGACTGGATCACATCCTTCCTCTCCGGCAGAACTCAGAGAGTCTGCCTCCCTCCGTTCTTGTCAAAAGCCAACAAGACCATCTGTGGAGTACCCCAAGGAGCCTCTCTCTGCCCCACGCTTTTCAACATCTACATGGCACCACTCGCCAACATCGTCCGTTCCCACGGCCTTAACATCATCTCCTACGTGGACAGCACACAACTGCTCCTCTCACTCACGAAGGACCCCACCACCGCTAAGACCCACCTCCACAACGGACTTCACGCCATCGCCAACTGGAGGGAGGTAAGCCGCCTCAAACTGAACTCGGATAAGACCGAGATCGTCATCCTCGGCTCCAACAAATCAGCATGGGATGACTCCTGGTGGCCTGCCACTCTAGGAGCCGCTCCAACTCCCACCACCCTCGTACGCAACCTTGGCTTCATACTGGACTCATCGCTCACTATGACCCAGCAAGTCAACGCAATCTCATCCTCATGTTTCAACACCCTCTGTTTGCTTTGCAAGACCTTCAGATGGATCCCCATCGAAACCAGAAGAACGGTCACCCACGCCCTCGTTAGCAGTAGACTGGACTACGGCAACGCACTCTACACAGGAACAACAGCCAAGCTCCAGAGAAAACTTCAGCGCATTCAGAATGCCTCAGCACGACTCATCCTTAACCTCCCTAGCCACAAACACATCTCAACCCACCTCAGAGACCTCCACTGGCTCCCGTCAACAAAAGGATCATCTTCAAACTCCTGATCCACGCTCACAAGGCTCTCCATGACACAGGCCCTGCCTACCTCAACGAGCGTCTCAACTTCCACGTCCCGACACGCCAGCTCCGCTCCACCAACCTCACCCCCGCCACCATCCACCACATCCACCATACCACAACCGGCGGCACATCCTTCTCCCACCTCGCCGCCAAGACCTGGAACTCCCTCCCCATCAACCTACGTCTGACCACCTGACCTTCAGGAGGACCACCTGCCCTTCAGGAGGCGTCTCAAGACATGGCTATTCGAGCAGTAGCACCTCCGACCCCTAGCTGCTTGAGACCCTATCCGGTGAGCAGCGCGCTTAACAAATGATTGATTTATCGATTGATCCCTAACTGGTCTTTTTTTGCCACATAACTTGAAAATGAAAAGTAAAACACTTGATATAGCAAGCCGATTGAAAGCGCCACAGCCGCCATAAGCATGAGCACAAAGGAGAGACACAAAAGGAAAACGAAGTTTGCTCGCAGTTGAACGTATTTACCAATGTGCAATTTTCCATGTAACAGGGTCGATGGCCAAGGTGGCAACAAAACTGCCCCAAAGATGGACAAACATAAAGCATTTACCAACAATAACAAAGGATTTTTGAAAGGCAAGCCCACGAACGAGTGATAGTGATGGGCATGCAGTGGGCGTGGTTAAAAGCCCAAAGATAGATTAGAACAGCCTGAGCGCTTGCACGCTCAACCTAAAATGCAACAGCATCAGTCCAAAACTTTGGGGGTGAAAAAGAGATATTCCTTACAGCATGTCTTTACAAGTTCAAAACTACCCCCAATGGCAAATGTGAGCCTAGTATTTTTAAGCATTTGACTCGCTAGAGGGGGCCATTTACTTTGGTGCTTCAACCTGTTTTCTGTCCCAGCCCGAACTTGTTTACTATCACTTACACGCCAGAGGAACCAATGTCAGTTTAGAGTAAGTCCCTCCAGCCCACTAAACCAATTGGGAACACAGGTCTCAATAATTCATGAGTAAGATAGGATAAGCATAATGATTTTGAAGTAGAGGTGAAGCACTCACCTGAAATATTCTGAACTTCGTCTACAAAGGCAGTAAATAAACTCTATGAAATATGGCGTGAGATTGTCCACAGAGGCAAGCTATGGTGATCTCAACTGGAGGGAGACAGACATGACAGCAGAGGTGTAACGCTAAACAGTGCCCCCCCCTTCAGAATGTGATGGGGGCCTTCAAGTCTCCTCTGTGTCACAAATATTCCTTAACTTTTGACTCAATGGGCCCCTTTTGGACGTTTGGGAGCTCCCTAGAGGGCTGGAGGTCTCCCTGCGGCACGCCCTGTATGCTCGGCGTGCTGCAGGCAGCGGACTGGTAGTAGTAGGCCAGAAGAACTGGCTGACGTGGGGACACAGATGTGTGGCACTATGCCTTCAAACCCCTCGAGCTGAGCTGAAACTAAAGAGGGGGTGGGGTTGTCAACAGCGATAACACAGACCGGAGGTGGAGAGAACACTGCCCACTACCCAGGAAAAACCAGTGTGCGAAAGGCCTGCACCGGCACCTATTGGCTCTCAGAAGACGAGGCTGCACCCATTATAATGAAGGAGAGCACCGAGGCCCTAAAAGAAGCTCGAGTCCAATCCCGCCACTGAGCTACTTTTAGCACTCCATGAGACAAACTGCGGCCTCGTGATCAACAAGCTAAGCAACACTTTCATAGCAGCATAAGAACAATCTGGAGAAATAAGTTAAGCATAGCAAGGAGGGACTAGGCATGAGGGACTCAAAAGGGTAGAATAAATGAAAGGCAATAACAGAAACAGAGGAACCACGGACTCCGACCGCAGGGAGGAATACCCAGCCCCTTTTTTAAATCTTTGGAACTATTCCGAGAACCGGAAGCTCTTACAAGGAGTCCTGTGCTGATAAAACGGAACCCTTTGCTTCAAGGGAAGGAGGAGACATGGGGAGAACTCACGGGGTTATTTCAGCCGGAGCTCCCTCGTGCCCACAGCGGCCCCTGTGGCCTGGTAACAATATGCGCTGGGAAGCAGCTGAAACCGGCGCTACCTGCCTCCGAGCTGGCAGCGCCTAATGGGCACAGCTGCTCCAGAGTAGCAGCTGATACCTAACCTGCTTTTACCGGGCGTCATCCGTGGTGGAGACGTCTGCCTTGGGGTGGCATCTGCCCTGTCACCAGATAAAAATATTCCCTGGGTAAGCACCCAGCAACAACGGTCACTGGTATGCCACTGGGAGAGTTTACATAGGAGACACCTGTGATTGTGCAGCACCTACCACAGGGCACCAACATACACTGGAAGACACTCATGGCTGGGCAGCGCCGGCAGCTGGCATCGCCCATCGATACTAATCATTAGGAAGCACATTTACTGGTTGGGACTTTTCACTGGACTACAACCATCACTGCGGTAGTTGCCACACAGGGGCATTTTAAGGATTTTGTGGGTCCAGCCAAACGTATTTTGGAAGCCCCTGTTCAGAACAGCTTTGAATTTATGGTGCAGTTTCAGCTTTGCCATGCCCTCTTTGGCCAGGTCACTGAGAGTGCACATGCACAATAGTTCAAATTCTAAGTGTTTCCAGGTAGTATCCAGGGACACTGGCGTGGGCCTTCTATATTGTAACACAGCAGCAGCTCACTATTACTGCAAATAACCTCTGAACACATTTCTCAGTAAATGTCTGTTATAGACTCACACATCGCCCACATTAAAAAATTGTTAAAGGAAAACAGTATTTTAAACAATCTGCTTAAGACTTTTTCAACGTAACCCGGGCACAGCAGAGCTGGCTATATCAGGGGGCGCCCTGAATGTCTGGGGCCCAGCGCCAGTGCCCACATTGCCCATGCCTTAACACGTCTCTGTTGCCACCATGCAACACCTGTACTGGGCAACGCTTTCCCTAGTACATCCCTTCGCCGGAGCATTGTCACTCCCCTTCCCTACTCTGTGGTACCTCACACAGGACAGTCCTAATTTCTGGGCAGCACCGGTGCCCCTAAAGCATTCGAGCGCGCCTGTTCTGGGTAGCATCTACCCATCATTGTGCAACAAATGTCCTGTCCGGTACAAGCCACGCGGCACAGCCTGTCGCGGCACCTGGTGTCTGTGCAGCGTCCGCCCTCGCCCTGGAAAGCCACACTGTCAGCGACACTCACCTGCAGGAGGGGGCACCGGGTCGGGCGGGAAGCGCTGCTCCCTGTTGGCCGCCACTTTTGCTTCTCTGTCTGGACCTACGCCAAAGAAAGTAGTGCTGTATGGAAAGGGCAGCACTCTCGCAGAGAAGAGGAGATGGTTGAAGACAGGCCGATGTTCTGCATCCTGAGGAGCAGCTTTCCTCCAGCCCCTCCCTCGCACCCGCGGGCTGAGTCCTAGCTCCCAGAGGAGCGGGACTCGAGGAGGGAGGGGGAGCCGTGAGTGGAGGTAGCAGCTGGTGGTCACTCCCAGGGGGACAAGCCGGGCAGCAGTGGCAGAGGCCTCTCAGTCTGTCTGCGCACCATTCCCGGTTTCCTGAGGTCCAGGACCCCATGAGCGGCCCCAGGAAGGTGCGAGGGCTCGGAGAGAGGAAGCTTGTACTGCAGCGAAATTACCTGTTGGAGAACAGCAATCATTTAATATTTAAAATAAAAATTCTAATTTCATGCACTAGGGCCGGAAATAAAGCCGCAAACAAATTAATGTTGACAGAACGATCGACTGCTTGGCAAAGCTTACAATATGAAAAGCAATGTCAACTAATTAAAAGTATTTACGCGAGCACCAGCCTAGAATAAAAAATCCAGCTCGGTGAAAATGTTTTTTTTTTTAGCATGAGTTTATACCGGTGTTATCTGTGTTACTAAATAAAGTGGGCCCTGTTCATAAAACCACTTCAGCTAGTAAATACACCAACAGACTGATTACAACTGCGAATTTGCTTTTAAAATGCATACAACGTGAATTCGTACTGGTAAAAATATTTAATCAAACATAGTTTTACCCCAGTTTGGTGGAATACGAGGGAATAGGGGTAAGAAGAGGGCATTAGTGGGGGATGTTGGAACATTATTGCACACTAATTATGAGTTCTCCACGATCCGTTTGTATTAAGAGACAAGCCGCAAGAAGTGGTTGCAAATTGCCCACCAACATTTTGCAACCTGTTTCTGATTTTGCGACGCAACATATGTACTAATAAGTCGCATCACAAAATCTCCAGTCACAGGAGGTTCCAGAACATCCTGCCTATTAAATATTATTTAGGTAGCTCACCAGTTGCAACCCTTCTGATTGGCTAGTAACACTTGTAGCAGCGGCTTGTAAAGAACAACAGACCACCATCCCACCATTCTTGTGCTTGCATTCTCAAACAGGATTTTTTTAACAGCCATATTTCTTAAAGGAATAGGTGTTGCTTCAAAAAAAAATTCCCGTTTGGGAATACATCAAGAGAAACAGGCAGTAGTCCCTTCCACCACCGTCTAATGCCCCCATAACCTGGAGGTCATGTGACAGAATTCACAAAGAGCAAAGTGTCCCAATGAGTCACCTGTCCCTTTGTAAATCAGTTACCAGCTCTTTTGTGGTGTCAGTAACTGACAAATGGCGTTGTAAATCAGTACATGTTTAAGCGGCGACAAGTATGGCAACAAAGGGAAAGAAAACATGGAGAACTGACATTATGGCTCTCATTATGAACATGGCGGCAATCACCGCTCCACCGGCGGTGGCGGTAACTACTGCCAAAAGTCAGGCAGTCTGGCCAGCCAAATTATGAAGCACCTGAATAAACAGGCAGCCTGAAAACCACTCACCGCCAGCAGAGGAGTGCCGACAACGATGGCAAAGGCCGCCAACAGGCTGACAGAAAGGCCCTACTCGCCCATCAAATAATGAAGCACTAGACCGCCGTCAGTTTTGGGGCGGGAACCACCGCCACCAAAGCCAGGCAGAAACAAACCAAATATAAGGAAACACTCACCGGAGGCTCACACAACACGCCGAAGCAGACATGGATGAATTGCAAATCATGCCAGTCCTGTTCCTTGCCATATAGCTCCACGACCGAGACCACGGACGAAGACGATGACGGTAAGTACCACAACCTACTAAACAAGGGAAGAAAGGGCACAGTTACATACCCACCCACTCTACCCACCCCGCAATGCACCCACAGCACCTCACAACAGCACAAGCCATACACACCTGAACTAGAGGTACTTACCGGACACAAGGCCAAGACAACCTGCCCAAAGTACACACATGTGCACAACACTCCCCCACAAAGAAACTATGAACCACGGGTCCAGAGTGTGCCAAAACCAACACTGGCCACACAAACTTTTATTAAGCTCCAGGAGCAACAGAAGGCCAACGCCAGTCCATAGTCCAAAGTTTGATTGGCCCAAATGGCCCCAACTTGACTCCCACAAGTGCAAATGGTACTCCACCTTAAAGGGGCAACAATGGGGCATCCAGGCACCTCAGGGAACAGGGTCAGGAGGTGGTGGGGGTGGTGAGTTTCGACTGGCTTGGCTTTACGTTTGGGAGGTGGAGGGGCTTACGACTGGGAGGTGGGGCTTGGGTTTATGTTTGGGAAGTGGAGGGGGCTTCGGTCTGGCCAAAGCTGGTGGAGCGGCCTTGGACTGGGGTGCGGCAGATGTGCTTGGGCCAGCACAGGGTCTCTGGCTCACAGGGGAGGTAGCATGGGAATGGGAAGGGTGGACAGGAGCAGGCTGTGACGTGGGAGGAGTGGACAGGGCAAGGAGGTGGGCACATTTAGGGACATGACGGGGGGGGTCAGTGGGTTCGAATAGGTCAACATGGGATAGGAAAAGCTTTTTAGGGACAATCGGGGTGGACCTGGAGGAAGGTGTGGGAGTGAAGGCAGAGGGAGTGGTTGTGACAGGTGTAGGTGTGCGTGACATGGGTGCAGGTGACTGTACAGTATGCTGAGGTGTGGTGGATGTGTGTTGGGTGGTGTCTTGGAACGTTTGAGTGTCTTGGGAGGAGGGGGGGTGGACACAGTGGGATAAGACAGGCTGCCAGTGTAATTGTATGTTGTCTGTGTGTCTGCAAGTTTGGTGAGTGTGCGGCATGTTTCAACCAAAGTCGTGGTGAGGGCAGGTGTGGTGTCTGGGGTGCATGAATGGATGTCTGATTTTGTGGTGACTGCCAGAATGGGGTCAGCAACAGTGAATGAGGGTGCAGTGCCTGTGAGAGTGCACGTAGAGGTGACAGACAGGGAGGCGGAAGAGGTGGACACACTGGGGGAAGTGGATGTTGGTGTGTGTGCCTTTGGATGTTGGCTGTGTGTATGCCTGTGGTGGGAAGTGTGGTGCTTGTGTTTTTCAGTGTGCTTCTTGTGTGTTGAGGTGTGTGCATGGCTGTCAGAATGTGTGCTTGGGACAGGTGAAGGGAGTGGGGTGCTGGAAGGGGAAGAGGTGGTTGGTGGGGGAACGGAATGACCAGGGACTCTGGCTGCCATCAAAGAGGAGGCTGAAAAGACCTCTGTAGGCCAGACACGGCACTGTGAAAGCCATCCAGGTAGGCATTGTTCTGTTGCACCTGTAATGCTATCCCCTGGATGGCATTGACGATGGTTGTCTGCCCTACAGAGATGGACCTCAGGAGGTCAATAGCCTCCTTCGTGAGGGCAGCAGGGCTCACTGGGGCAGGGGATAAGGTGCCTGGGGCGAAGGACATGCCTACCCTTCTGGGTGAGCGGACACGGGCAACTCGGTGGGGAGCAAATGGGAGGGCGGTGATGGTAGGGGGGGTGGCGGAAGATGACACAGAATGGGTGCGCCCACTAGGGTCCGCCACCACCAGGGAGCTCCCATCGGAGGAGGTATCAGAGTCACTACCTCAAGTGGTAGTTGCCTCTCCGGTGGTACTCCCCTCGCCCTCCAACCCACTGGTCCCCTTGGCGTCGCTCAACTCTGCCTCCGTGGAACAGTGGGCCGCTGCATCCCCACTCGCCGGTTCCACAGCTCCCTCACCCGATGATGCTGGTGTACACAGAAAACACAAGAGATTAGGGATGGAGAGACAAAACAGGAGAGACACTTGTAAATAGCTGAATGGAGGTACATAACTGGTTCACACATACTCCCACCCTGCAAATATTCCACCATGCAGCACCTACCACTATACACATGGCTATTCCCCTGACCAGTGGCCACAACCCTGCTCTACAGCCATTTCCAACATCACAGAAGGACCTGAAGTACTGCAGACCTGTCCCTTACAAACTAACTTCCCATGGGGGCCATTATGTAAAATTACATCAGTCATAGTCCCTACCAATAGACAGCATACATACCACAGCACACTCACACATCCATCAAGGAGGCATACAATGGTTTCTGTACTCACCCCCTTGTGTCTGCTGTGCAACCTTCAAGCGCCCATCCAGGTCCGGATACACATCCGCCAGAATGCGGCGCATTAGGGGGGGTCAGGCCCCGACGGGCACCCCTTCCTCATTGGGAGGACTTCCCCAGCTGGGCCTCACAGGTCTTCCTCACCCAGCGCCATAGATCCTCCCACCGCTTCCTGCAGTGGGTGCTCCGCCAGTTGTAGACCCCCAGGATCTGCAACTCCCTGGCGATGGCCTACCAAAGTCCCCTCTTCTGATGGGCACTGACCTATATGGGACACACAGCTGGCTATACATCCCCTATGGGACGGACACTCACAACAGCATAACAGGACCTCATACATGCAGGATGTCATGAATCCCACAACTGTTCAGTGTCAAATCGTGCACACATGTTTACAGCTATCTACCACCATTACACACATCCATGCCCCCCAATCCACCTACTCACCGGTACCTCTGGTCGACCATAGAGCTTGGCGTACAGGGGCTGGACACCGTCTATGAGCTTGTCCAGTTCCTCAGTGGTGAAGGCCAGGGCCCTTTCCCCTGTCATGTGTGCCATTTCCAGGACCAGAGTCAGGACACAGCAGCACACTCAGTGGAGTACCTGCATGCACGTAATCCGGGAGTCAAGTGAAGTTGGGGTGACGAGATGGCGTACGCTCCGCAGCGGTGTGCACTGTCACCGCTGGCGGGGATCATGATAGGCTCTTATTTTCCATTGACAACCATGTTAACCATTGAATGGTTGCATAGTGTTGAACACCGCCATACGCTATTACGACAACCGCTAGCGGTATGAGGTCACTTCCACTACAACATATCTGGATTACAGGGGGCAGACATTTTGGTCATTACTATGCAATTATTAATTTCTCATTTGCCGCATTCAGGCCCTATTGTCCCCAACTCCCATACGCATGAATAAATATACATTTACTCACCACAACAGTCCTGATGTATCATTGAGGACATGTCACTCCAGTTTAACATCCTACTTTGCATTTGTGTCATCGACTTGTATGCCAGCAGTGCTGAATATTTAACATGTTGGGCAGATGTATGTGTGTTCCTCACATGTGTTCTCAACTCCTGCTAGGTACAGACCCATGTGGCGAGGGAGGGCCCCATCCGTGTACAGATCACCTGTTAATTTGGGGAACATGGTGCAGCGTCACATCATCATCAATTACAGACTCAACCGTGCTACTATTCATGAACTTTGTGCATTACTGGATCCAGCACTGAGACCGGCTAATCGGAATCAGCAAGCCATCCCTACTGAAGTGCAAGTGCTCTCCGCACTCCATTTCCTGGCCACAGGCTCATTTCAGGTGACTGTGGGCATGGGTGCAGGTTTTTCACAGCCAATGTTTAGCCTCATACTGTCCAGATTCCTGAATGCATTTGTACGACACCTGCAGTCTTATGTGAGGTTTTCCCAAAGTGCTGAACTTCCTGCCATCAAGTCAGACTTTTATGCCTTTGCCAACATTCCACATGTGATAGGTGCCATCGATGGATCCCACATAGCTTTCATCCCCCCAAGAGTAAGTGAACAGGTGTACAGAAACAGGAAGAACTTTCACTCCATGGACATTCAATTGGTATGTACTGCAGACCAATACATCTCACATGTGAATGCCATGGTCCCTGGATCAGTCCATGATTCCTTTGTGCTGAGGAACAGAAGTGTGCCACACATAATGGAACAACTACAAGGGGACAGAGGATGGATCATACGTAAGTGTGCCTGACACTTATTGGCACATAGCTGACAGCTAGGCTGTCTGCAAACGAGGGTTGTCAGTGACAATCCTGTTTTGCCCACTTTTGCAGGTGATTCTGGCTACCCAAACATGCATTGGCTCCTGACACCAGTGAGGAATCCTAGGGCAGATGCTGAGAGGAATTACAGTGAGGCCCATGGACGTACTAGGAGGGTGATAGAGCACACTATAGGCCCCCTGAAGGCTAGATTCTGTTGCCTCTATATCTCTGGGGGATCCCTGGCCTATGAGCCTGAGAAGGTGTGTAGAATAGTGGTGGCCTGCTGCATGCTGCACAACGTGGCTGTGAGGAAATCTATTCCTCTCTTGGAGGAGGAGGGTGCTGTATATCCAGCCCAGCTTCCTCTGAGAGGGGATGAGAGTGGTGGTGATGATGAGGAGGGGGAAGATGTATACTTCAGGAACCAACTGATCCAACTGTACTTCCAGTAACTAAGAGGTACTATTTGATGCTGTTGTTGTCTGTGCAGCATACTGTTGGTATGCCTTATCCTCTATGGGGGTGTTGGGTCTATAGACATTGTCACTGTGACGAGGTTTGCATGGGACATGTGACATGATGGACAACTTGTTAGACATTTCTGTTGGCACCACCCCATGTTATGCGTGGGGTGCCATTCCTGCAATAAAGATATGAATAAATGATTTTAATTTCAATTGCATGCACACTTTGATTTGATTCAACATACTGACGGGGGACATTTACATTGGTGAACAGGTGTTTTATTTGGTGTCAGGGATGCAATGGTGCTCTTTACAGTGATGGGAGTGGGCTACTGGTGGATGTCCATATTGGCAACATGGTCTCAGCGATTGATGGCAGTGGTAATGTCTGCTATCTGTTATTTACAAGTTTTGGGGCTGCTATTGCACGGTGGGGATGGTGGTTCAGTGGCACACTTGGGGGACAGTTCTTGTCAGTGTCACCTCTTAGAGGGGGCCTTGGTCTTGGCAGGTGTTCCAGTGCCATATCTGGGCCTGAGGGACCATTTGGGTGCCTGGTGTTGGCCTGTATGGGTTGAGGTGCTGATCTCATATGTGTCCTCAGATGGCGGCACAAGTCCAGTTGCTGCTGCTGATGTTGACGGCTGGTCTGTATCTTGGTCTGTGTGTAGGGGCTTCCTGGTCTGTGGGGGGCCCAGGCTGGGGTGGGACACGGTGCTATGGTGGCCATGGTGGTATTGAGCAGTTTCCACTTCTCCATGGTCTCTTGGTGTTGGGCTATCTGCAGCCTTTGACTCTGATCCTTGGTGGCCACAATCTGAGCCAATCTGTCCTGTGTATGGTGGTATGCTTCCAGGACCTCAGAAATCACATCCTGGGCTGCAGCATCCATCCTGTGCGCTTCCATTGGGCCTAGCCCCCTGTGCCTGTGTCCCCTGCACAGGTCTGGCGGTACCACTTGTACTGGGGCCATCGTCTTCCTGCCTGTTGGTAGGTGGTGACTGTGGCCTCTGTCCTTGCGTTCCACCAGTCTGTGGCTGGGATACACAGGTGTGGGGCCGGTTGCCCTGGGCTGATGTTGGTGGCTGGGTGGTAGGGGTGTCAGTGGTGTCCTGGGTGGGCCTGCTGGATGGTGACAGTCCAGGACTGTGTGAGGGGCCAGGGTATTCCTCACTGTCCAGGGTTCCCTCTCCAGTGTCCTGGGTGGTGCCTCTGCCTCCATGTGGGGCACTGCCACACCTTGTCCTGTCCGTCAGGGTGGCATGGGTGGTGGTGCCTGTTGAGGGGAATGGACATGTCTGTTGCAATTGCCAAATCTGATGGGGTGCATAGCGCTGGGCTATTTTGTGCAGGTTTTCCTCTGTTGGGCCATGCAGGGTGCCTTTGTGAGGTTGCAGTTGCATTTTGCTTGGGATGTGCAGGTGCATTGTGGGTGGTGTTGTGCCATTGTGATTCCTTGCAGGGTTAGGTGGCTGTGCACAGTGGGAGTAATGTGGGCCTGTTGGTGGATCTGTGGGCATGCAGTGTGACTGGATGTTGTGATTGTGGCCTGGGTGAGGTAGTGGTACTGGTGGCTGTTGGAGGGGTGAGGTGGTGCATGCATTACAGGTGCGGTGGATATGGGGTAATTGTAGGTGACTTACCCGAGTCCATTCCTCCAGTGAGTCCAGTGAGGCCCTCAGGGTGCAGGATTGCCAGTACCTTTATCTCCCAGTCAGTGTAGTCGGGTGGTGTTGGTGGAGGTCCTTCCCCAGTCTTCTGGACCGCAATGTTGTGCCGGGCTTCCATAGACCTCACCTTCCCGCGCAGGTCGTTCCATCTCTTGCGGATGTTGTCCCTCGTGCATGGATGGTTTCCCACTGCGTTGACCTTGTTGACAATGGTCTGCCTTATCTCCATCTTCCTGGCGGTGGGTGTGTGCTGGACCTGGGCCCCGAATATTTGTGGCTCGACCTTGAGTATCTCGTCCACCATGGTCCTTAGCTCCCTTTCTGTGAAGCGTGGGTGCTTGGGGGGTGACATGGTGTGTGTGTTGTGAGTGATGCATTGTGTGGACCTAGGTGAAGGTGCTGGTTTGTGGTTGGGTGTTTAAATCGTGTGTAGTGGCGTTAAGTGTCTGCTTGTGGAGTTCTCAATCTCGGTTGTCCTATTGGCAATGCAAAGGATTGTGGGGTGAGTCTGTGAGTGTTTTATGGTGTTGTGGATGTGTGTCAGGTGTGTGGGTTTCAAACTTGCCAATGTGTGCAATTCTTACTGTTGGGTCCCATTGCTGGCCGTGGCGGTCTGAACCGCCAATGGCCGTTAGACTTCCACTGACCGCCGCGGTGATTTGTGCTTCATTATTTGGAGGGCGGGGAATTTGTGTGCTCGGCGGTGGCGTGGTGGGATGTCCAGCATTTTCAACGACAAGGCCCTGGGGGTGACTGGTGGCAAGGAAATTTGTGTCAGATTCTGATTTTTGCATTTTTATATGGCAGGTTTCTGTTCACAGCCAATGGCGGGATTCTGTCCAGCATCGCCATGGCGGGGAACGGTGTTTACCGCCATGTTCATAATGAGGGTCTATATATGAAATTTAGATTGGGCCGTTGAGGAAGGTATGAGAATGAAATAGTATTTTATTATCAACAACAAATAGGAAATGGCAAAACAAATAGGTCTCACTATTTAGGTCTCACCTGAGACGCTTGCAAGACATTTTGTTAGCTTACAATGGCATTAGAGCCCTTCCACTTCTTATCATTGGTTGGTTTCACTGTCACTGTCATTTCCTTGCTTCTCTTGGGTCAGCCTGTGTCTGCTTCACTTTCTCTTTATCTGTTCACTGTTTCTCTAGAGAAATGCCCAAGTGCTCTTCCTTGCCCAGTAAGTGTCCTTCTGCTGCTTGCGCTTTTGAGCCCAGGCTACTATTTTCTTTGAGTTGTAACACTCCATAAGAGTACACATGCTTGCAGGCCGTCTCCCTCACGATCTTCTACGCCTCCCCTCCAACTCTGTGTTATTGTTTGCCCCTCCCTCCTGTCCTGATCAGTGTTATTGCTTGCCTCTCCCACCGTCTCCTTGTTGGTGCTTGAAACTTCCCACTCTGCTGTATTGTTGCTTACCCACTCCTGCCCTGGCAGAAAAAAAGCAAGCATTGGCAAGACCAATAATTATTGCTGATGCAAGACAAACAGATTTGAGAATGTTATTTTAGCCATGTTTTACACCACTATTTTGTATAGAAGCAATAACACCAATATTTTCTTGACCTTCAATGTTGCAACCAGTACTTCCCCAAAGCGGCACACATTTCTTTAGGCCATTACTAGAGGTCCCCCCTGAATTAAACACGGATGCTTTCTGTAACAGGGTGCAGTATCTGAAGACATTATCAGAGGTCCCTTCAGAATGACATGCCCTTAAAAAAATTAATCAGGAGTTAGATATATGCACTGCAGAGGTGCACATAGTTTGGCTATGGTAGGTAGGGTAGGTTAAGTTTAGAGGGTATTTTAGGTAGATATGGTGGGTAGGTATGCTAGGTTAGGTATCGTAAGTATGTATGGCAAGGTAGATATGATTGGTTAGGCACAGTATGTTAGGTGTGGTAGGTTGGTATGGTACATTAGGTAGGTAGATTAGTGTGTTATGGTAGCTAAGGTAGTTGTTAGAAATGGGGTCTAAAGTTGGCAGTCAGTTTACTCTGGTCAGGGTAAGGGAGATACACAGCTCAGATAACCACTGCTCACCCCCTTGGTAGCTTGGCACAAGCAGTCAGGCTTACCTCAGAGGCAATGTGTAAAGTATTTGTACAATCACACACAGTAACACAATGAAAACACCACAAATGCACTCAACACCAGTTTAGGAAAATAGCCAATATTTATCTAAATCAAACAAGACCAAAACAAAATAAATTCAACATACAAAAGCAAAGATATGAATTTTTAAAGTGAAAAGTCTTAATCCATAGAAATCAATGGACCGGTTGTTTTAGCACAAAGTACCTAGTATGCATCAAAAATAAAGCCACACAGGTGAGCGTGCATCAGAAAAGCAAGCTAAGAGTCGATTCCTTACTCACAAGTGAGGCCATGCATCAATTCTTTCTCCGCCGGGCAAGCAATGTGTTGATTCTTTCCTCGCAGGGAAGTGATGCGTTGATTTTGGAACAAGCAGCCTCAGGTCTGTGCAGTTATGTTAACGATTTTGACGCCCAGGGACGATGCATGGAAAATCCAGACACACAGCAGCAATGAATCCACGCTGAGCTGGCGATGTGTCGATTTTACCAGAGATGAGTTGATTTTTCAGCCACGGTGCAGGCACTGCATCGATTTTTCTGCCGCTCACACAGCGGTGCATGGATTTTCACCCACAGGTTACCAGCTTCCACTTCTAAGGGCTCAGGGACTGGATTTGGCACAATTTAGCAAGTCAGGACTTTCAGCAGAAGAGTCCAGGCACAGGAAGATGAAGCTTTTGATGTCCCCAAGACTTCAGAACAGGGGGCAAGCTCAGTCCAATCCCTTGGAGAAACTTCACAAGCAGGATTTCAGATAGCAAAGTCCATTCCTTTCCCTCTTAAGGCAGAAGCAGTAGCAGAAGGCCAGCACAGCAAAGCAGCAACAGGCAGAGTGGCAGGTCCACCTCAAGCTCTTCTCCTTGGCAGAGATTCATCTTGATTCAGACGTAATCTAAAGTTGTGGAGTCAGCAATCCAATACTTATACTCATTTCTGTCTTTGAAGTAGGCAAACTTCAAAGGAAAGTCTTTGTAGTGCACAAGATCCTGCCTCTTCCTTGCCCTGCCCAGACACACACCAGGGAGTTGGAGACTGTATTGTGAGAGGGCAGGCTTAGCCCTTTCAAGTGCAGGTGACAGCTCCTCCCTCCCACTCCAGCCCAGGAAGGCTCATCAGCATATGCAGCATACACCTCAGCTCCCTTTATGTCACTGTCTAGAGTGTCACTTCCTAGAGTGAATTCACAAACAGCCCAACTGTCAGTCTGAACCAGACCTGTATTCAGCAGCCAGGCAGAGGCACAGAATGGTTAAGCAAGAAAATGCCCACTTTCTAGAGGTAGCATTTTCAAACAGAGAATCTAAAAAACAACTTCATCAAAATATGTATTTTTAAATTGTGAGCTCAGAGACCCCAAACTCCAAATCTCTATCTGCTCCCAATGGGAAACTGCACTTAAAATATATTTAATGGCAATCCCCATGTTAACCTATGAGAGAGATAGGCCTTGCAATAGTGAAAACCGAATTTGGTAGTATTTCACTATCAGGACATGTAAAACACTACACTACATGTCCTACCTTTTAAGTACACTGCACACTGCCCATGGGGCTACCTAGGGCCTGCCTTAGGGGTGACTTACATGTAGTGAAAGGGAAGGTTTGGGCTTGACAAGTGGGTACACTTGTCAGGTCGCACTAGCAGTTTAAAACTGGACACACAGACACTGCAGTGGCAAGTCTGAGACATGTTTACAGGGCTACTTGTGTGGGTGGCACAATCAGTGCTGCAGGATCACTAGTAACATTTGATTTATAGGCCCTTGGCATACATAGTGCACTGTACTAGGGACTTACCAGTTAATCAAATATGCCAATCATGGATAAAGCATTCACCAATACAATTTAGACAGAGAGCATATGCACTATAGCACTGATTAGCATTAGTAAAGTGCCCAAAGTTCTCAGGCCAACAAAAACAGGTCATAAAAAAATAGGAGGAAGGAGGCAAAAGTTTGGGAATGACCCTGCACAATGGCCAGGTCCAACAGTAGTGTAGGTATAGTAGGTAGGTATGTCATTATGTATAGATAGTTGGTAGGTTTAATACTTAGGTTAGGTATAGTAGGTAGATATGGCAGGTAAGAGAAAAATAAATAGATATGTAGTAGGTTTTGTAGCTATGATAGAAAAGTTAGGTACAGTAGGTACATTATGTATGATAATCCAGGTATGGAAGGTATAGTAAGTTAGTTATGGTAAGTATGATAGGTAGGCACAGTAGTTTGGTAAAGTAATTACTGTGGGAAGGTTTGATATGTATGGTAGATAGGTTGGTATGATATGTTAGGTATGCTAAGTAGGTAGGGTAGGGGGGTATAAGAGGTAGGCCTGGTATGGTAGCTAGGTATAGTAGGCAAGGCGGGATGGTATGTCAAGTTAGATTTGGAACATGGGTAGCATAGGTAAGATAAGACATCATACAATTTTTGTATGAAATGAAAACTTTCACAATAGTAAAGCATTTCCTAGACTTCCTCCTTACAAATCAAAGCATTGTTAATGAGAAGCACATATTGGTGCTGTAATTATCAAGGCACACTTTTTCAGTGGTGGCTCATTACTAGGGGCCTTGGGGCTATGTGTCCTCTATTTTTCGAATGCATTATAAGTGTCTCTTGACAGACATTCATCATGTCAGGCAGCCAGGTGTTTTTCATGCATTGATGCACATGCTCCAAACAGCCAATGTACACTGGTCTGAAGATCCTACAGACCTGAATGCTGTGGTATTATCAATCCAATAAAGCCCTTTGAAGATCCGTGCTGTTATGGTGCCTGCCAGTGTCACTGATAAAATCAGACCTGCCCTTTTTAAGTCTCCAAAAAGACAACGCATGCACAGTTTGTTGCAACAACCTTTGTTACTTTACAGTGGGCATAGAGGCCACCCCTTGCTTACCATTGCTTGCCATCATTGTCACTTACAATTGCTTGCTTCTTGTCACCTTCCCTCCCAGGCTTTCCTTTCTCTTCTTGTGTCTGTCCCTTCCCTGGAGCATGGATGAATTACTTGTGCCCTTTACCACTCTTTTTTCGGATGCTACATTTTCCTTTTCATTCAAGCACTCAACAAGAGTGTGTGTTTTTCCAGCTGTGTCCTTTGTGCACTTTTTCACTCCTCCCTTCTAGCTTCCCCCATCCGACTTCCCTTGCTGTTCTTGCTTCCCACTAACCTCTTGTCAGTTAGCTCCACCAGCTCCACCTGCCCACCTCTGTAGTCTGTTTGCTTCCCCAGCCCACTCTCCATAGTCGGCTTCAAAATCTAATAGGAAAATAAACAGGACAATGTACCACCTCCAAATGTTCGCAGCCTTGATGAGTAGCTGATCCAGGCAATGGCAAACCATGAAAAACAATAGCTGAAGAGGACTGACCCAAAGCTCAAATCTCTGTCTACTTCTGTATCCTTGTTTTGCTGTATTAATGACAAGAGTTCTCAAACAGAGAGCTGAAGTTGCATGTAGCAAGACATAAAACGTATAACACATGCAGCATTATTATTTAACTACCAGCACAAGATCAGGTAAAAGCATGCCCTACTCATAATCTGACCCCTTTCATTCTTAATGGGCATATGTGGGCAAATGTTTGCCTCATCACTATGAAGTGGCATGCAGAGATACACAGGGCAACCTTAAATGAACAAAGGGATTTGGTGCCCTTTCTGCAGAATAATGTCACTGGCACGTCTCTGCCACAAAGCTGGGTTTTAACACAGCACTCTAGACAACCTCCTATGTGACACACAAAGGCACTGATTCAAAACTGCTAGACGCCCAAATGGCAGGATTTATGACTGCAAGTAATTCAGGCAAGGTGAAATTAATTTAATACAATGATATCCCACACCAGCATAATGTTACACATGCGTAAAAAGGATGTAAGAGATGGGAAACAAGTGTTTTAACACTTCTTCTGCCTTGAAAGCATTCACCAACATTGGAGTTTGTAGCCTTTCACAGATTTTGTTGTTACCGTTTCCCACCCTGGAAACAGTCATTTACTTCTGACGAGTGTAGAAATAAATAAATTTCCAGAATGAGAGGGGGAAGAGAATGTATACAAACTTTATGGCAGGGAAGACATTTCTGAACTAGGAAAAATATTTTCGTCTTAGATAAATAAATTGTGCCATTACACAAAGATGCTGACATAAGACGGTTTGCAATTGTACATTGTTCAAATACCACCATCTTTGAAAATAAACAGATATCCCAAAAATCTCCCAGGATTACAACTGAAAAGTTGCGACAGATGCCCCTTTCGACGCATAACATGAGGATTTTCAGAATACCTGAAAACTGTAACTCCATGGCCTACTGGCCCTGCGTGATCCTGTAGCATGGTGTGCCCTTCTTGCAGTCTCTTAGAAATATATTTTGCAGAACAATAGTGTTTTTGTGGAAGGTGGCAGGGATTGAAAAATATTTCATGGTCGCTGAGGGTTTCCAGACTTGCATTTAAATTGTCTAAGGAAACCATCTATCAAAACAGCCAATACAAATTTCTTCAAAAATCAAATCATCGATACGTTTAACAAATTCTGCTCACTCATTCTTCCTGCACATTCACTTAAATACAACTCCAAACTTTGAAGAAATCATGTTTCGTTCTACCTTTGAGTGTGAAGATTTTCCACAATAGCTTCATTGGCAAAATAAACTTGAACAGAGTTAAACTTGGACTTCTCAACTGGTTCTCTTCCCCCAAGATCTTTAAGTCATTGAGACACTTTCTCCTCCATCAGCAAGGATGAATTCTCTGCCATTTTAAAAATCTCAAACCAACAATTCATAACCTAGATTGCTAACCCGCATATCACTGAAGACAATTTCGGAAGCTTTCCTAATGTTTCGGGCTAACTTACAAATGAACCAAAGCCCTCATTTTTTAAAGCGTTCTGACCAGGATCTGAATTTACTTTTTGATAACAGGCACGTAACAAATCTTTGCTGCATGTCATGGCAAGGTAAGCTGCAACATCGAAAAAAACTTCTTTAGTGCCAGGGGCAACTGCTTACAAAGTACCAATGTGGCTTCGTCCCCGGATTTATATTTAAAACATCCCTTCTAAAAATCCTAGTTGATGTCCATCACATGTTGGATGAAGGGGATTTACAGGGAGTGCAGAATTATTAGGCAAATTGTATTTTTGAGGATTAATTTTATTATTGAACAACAACCATGTTCTCAATGAACCCAAAAAACTCATTAATATCAAAGCTAAATATTTTTGGAAGTAGTTTTTAGTTTGTTTTTAGTTTTAGCTATGTTAGGGGGATATCTGTGTGTGCAGGTGACTATCACTGTGCATAATTATTAGGCAACTTAACAAAAAAAAATATATACCCATTTCAATTATTTATTATCACCAGTGAAACCAATATAACATCTCAACATTCACAAATATACATTTCTGACATTCAAAAACAAAACAAAAACAAATCAGTGACCAATATAGCCACCTTTCTTTGCAAGGACACTCAAAAGCCTGCCATCCATGGATTCTGTCAGTGTTTTGATCTGTTCACCATCAACATTGCGTGCAGCAGCAACCACAGCCTCCCAGACACTGTTCAGAGAGGTGTACTGTTTTCCCTCCTTGTAAATCTCACATTTGATGATGGACCACAGGTTCTCAATGGGGTTCAGATCAGGTGAACAAGGAGGCCATGTCATTAGATTTCCTTCTTTTTTACCCTTTCTTGCCAGCCACGCTGTGGAGTACTTGGACGCGTGTGATGGAGCATTGTCCTGCATGAAAATCATGTTTTTCTTGAAGGATGCAGACTTCTTCCTGTACCACTGCTTGAAGAAGGTGTCTTCCAGGAACTGGCAGTAGGACTGGGAGTTGAGCTTGACTCCATCCTCAACCCGAAAATGCCCCACAAGCTCATCTTTGATGATACCAGCCCAAACCAGTACTCCACCTCCACCTTGCTGGCGTCTGAGTCGGACTGGAGCTCTCTGCCCTTTACCAATCCAGCCACGGGCCCATCCATCTGGCCCATCAAGACTCACTCTCATTTCATCAGTCCATAAAACCTTAGAAAAATCAGTCTTAAGATATTTCTTGGCCCAGTCTTGACGTTTCAGCTTGTGTGTCTTGTTCAGTGGTGGTCGTCTTTCAGCCTTTCTTACCTTGGCCATGTCTCTGAGTATTGCACACCTTGTGCTTTTGGGCACTCCAGTGATGTTGCAGCTCTGAAATATGGCCAAACTGGTGGCAAGTGGCATCGTGGCAGCTGCACGCTTGACTTTTCTCAGTTCATGGGCAGTTATTTTGCGCCTTGGTTTTTCCACACGCTTCTTGCGACCCTGTTGACTATTTTGAATGAAACGCTTGATTGTTCGATGATCACGCTTCAGAAGCTTTGCAATTTTAAGAGTGCTGCATCCCTCTGCAAGATATCTCACTATTTTTGACTTTTCTGAGCCTGTCAAGTCCTTCTTTTGACCCATTTTGCCAAAGGAAAGGAAGTTGCCTAATAATTATGCACACCTGATATAGGGTGTTGATGTCATTAGACCACACCCCTTCTCATTACAGAGATGCACATCACCTAATATGCTTAATTGGTAGTAGGCTTTCGAGCCTATACAGCTTGGAGTAAGACAACATGCATAAAGAGGATGATGTGGTCAAAATACTCATTTGCCTAATAATTCTGCACTCCCTGTACATTTACTGATTATTCTTTGTTTGGTGGCAGCCTTTGGCATGGTTGATCATGTCAAACTGATCTGGGCACTTGAACATCGCATAGGCTTTCACTGCAAAGTCTTCAAATGGAAAAGAGGGAGACTTTTAAATGGGGAAACTATGTAATTACTCCTGGTGTTCATCATACTTCAAACCTAGATCCTATGTTCGCTGTTAACATGTCTCCATACATTAATAAGCAGGTTGTCCACAGTTATTCTTAAAAGTTACCATTCTCTGGAACATTCTTACTGTCTGTTCATGTCGTGAAAAACACACTTGCGTGTGTGAGCAGCTATGCCTTAACCCACAGAAAACATAATTTCTTTCTAACTCTTCTATACACAAAACAAAATTCAACCCTTCTTTCTTAAATTTCCTGCTAGCAGTGGGCTTCCTGCCACTAGTTTCATACAACAGAAGCTTTTTTTCACCTCTCATCTTTATCCATAACATCAACAAATTGTGAATTCTGAAAATTACATTCTACAATCACAGGGGAAAAAAATCAAAATTCTAATCACTGCTGACAAATGAAAACTGCAATTGAAGTACTAGTTATTTGAAAACCAGTCTTAAGTAATGCCATTTTGGTGGGTGCTCTACAAGCCTCTTTCTCTCAGCCAGAAGCTATTTTTAATTCAATGGTGAAATATCACCAAAACAAAAAAATAGACTACATAACAACACTTCTCCAAAGTCATCACTTGCTTCCTAATGAAGCAAGAGTAAAACTGAACTGAAACTGTGCTGCCTCACTTAAAGGCCTTGACTCCCCAAAAAGCCCAAATACCTGAGACCTTATTTCTTCACAATTGTAGGAGACGAGAGAGACTTCAGAAGATGAAACTCTCTACAAATGGAAGTAACTCACTCCAAAACATCTCTTGCCTGGAAACAATCAATCTCTGGAGCTTTAACCTCTGCTGGGAACTATCTCCCTCATATTCAAAATATACCCAGGACGTAACTTCAGGGGGCGAGGGTGTTTGGTGTGTGAAACCCACCAAATAAATGCATTCTTGGCTTAGTTGTTGGGTCTGGGGTCCCTGAGTCAGGTCTGGTATGTCTTTTCGGGTATTTCTGGTCATCCTGATTTCAATAAGTTTTACCTTCTTCATGTTTTGGGATTAGGAACTTACATACATTTAGGCCCAGATTTACAAGGATTTTGTTTTGGGGTTGCATCACTTTTTTGATGCAGCTCTGACGAAATTCTTTTTGGGGTATTTATGAAGCCACACAAATGTCACTTTGCATAGCTCTGTAAGAAAAAGTAACGCAATGCAGCACATTCCGCTGCTTTGCGTTACTTTTATTAGGGTAGCCGTTGGTGCATGTGCATTCCTGTGCATACACACATGGATTCTGACCAAATACTTATTTACATATTGTAGGACCTGACAGTTTTAGGGTGGACAACCCAGAGGGTGGGTACTCTGTATTTGAAAGACAGGATATGTACATTTATGTTTTACATGTCCTAGTAGAGAAAAACTCCCAAAGTCATTTTTCACTGCTGCAAAGCTTAGCGCTGCCATAGAATGACATTGGAATTACCTTACTATATTTTATAAGTGAATTCACAATTATGAAGAAATAGACTTTTCAAGTTTGGTGTCTCTGAAATCCCAATTTAAAATCCAAACTTATGATGCAGTCAGATTTTAAATTGCAGTTCTGAAAATGCCACTTTTATAAAGTTGGCATTTTCTTACTTTAGCCATTTGATGCCCGCTGCTTGTCTCTGATCATATGTCTGGGGTGGGTGACATCTGGGCTTTGTATATTCCCCTTGTATATTCCCCCTAGGCAGCCACATGCAATGGAAGCATAGGTATGACTTGATGGGCCATTCTGGCAGGATTGGAGGGAGGAGCATAACTAAGCCTCGCTTACACCTGAAAAGGTTGTGTCCTTTCCCCACCCAAAGGACTGCAAACCCCTCTCTAGTGAGTCTGGAGCCATGGGAGGAAGGGGAGGCCCTCAGTGCACTTCAAAGGCCTTTCTTTGAAGTCTCCCCCACTTCAAAGGCACCACTGGGTAGAAGAACTGGACCTCACACACCACCACTTCAGTACACTTCTGGACCTGTGAATAATCTGCTAGGAAAAAGGACTGTTGTACTGCTGTACTGCTGAAGGACTGCCATTCTGCCAGATTTCTGCTTTGCTGCACTCCTGCCTTGCTGTTCTGCCCTGATACCTCCTGTTACCTTGCCTGGGTAAGAAGAACTCACATCGCCGCTACAATCCACATCTTAGGTTTGACACATCGCCTTCTGAACCTCCACTGCACAATGCTTTTCCTGGCACAAGCTTGTCACTTCTCCCATCAACGGCAGCCTCGACGACGAAACTCCACATCGCACCTTCAACACTCATCAGAACCGAGGCATCGCCTCAACTGCACCGCCTATCCTCAAAACTGGCCTTCAAATCACAAGCCCCATTGACATGATCCTTGACATTGACACAACTGGACCTTGCATCACAGCCTCGCCGTATCCAGGAACCGGTGCATTGCCGCGGCTGCGTGACGCATCTTGTATGCATATCCACACAACACTCTGCAACCAGGATTAGGGTCCAGGTAGCCGGCCCACGCTCCATCGCAGTCAACCTAGATTATTAAATCTTGATATATTTTTCTAACCTGGTGCGGAAACTTGTTGTGTGGTATTTTCACTGTTTTACTGTTTGAAGTGTTACACAACTACTTTAAACACTGCCTCTAAGTTAAGCCTAATTGCTCTGTGCCAAGCTACCAAAGTTTGAACACAGGTTAATTTACTAGGACTGTGATTGCTGCTCCAGCCAACCAACAACCCAGTTTCTAACACACTGGCAATCTCTTGGGGTAGCATTCCAAACCACAGTTTTTCACCCAATGTGCCACTCCAGTCAGAGGGCCTGATTTTGGATTTAGCAGATGCAGTAAAGGAAGATAGGCTAGGGGAGGACTTCACTACCTTTATTCCTCCTGCCAAATGTAGAGATGTCTACCAATATAGCTGACATCTCTATATATTGGCAGGAACCACATGGAAGTTCTTGTCATTGTAGGAAATGTTTAATGGACGGCTTCATCAAACACAAACCCCCAAAGCAAAACTTTGTTTTTGAAAAATAAAAAAAAATCTGACAACCACACCAGTTTTCTTCCATCGTGTGGGAATCATTCTTCTTTTTTTTACCGCGCCTGAAATTTTATATACTTGGGGTGACAATCATTAGAAAAAAGCCATCTGACTGTCCACCCTAAATAGGGTGAAAGTGGATGGCTTACTTCCGATGGCACTTACTCCGCCTGGCAATCGAAGGGAGTTTTACACTGACAGAGTAAATTTTAGTCAGTTGGTGTAAAACTTGCAGTCAGCTTGACTCAAAATCGGGTGGGGGACCTTGAATGTGGCTCACAGGGTACTTCGTCAATGCTGCAACAGAGTTCCTGTCTGCCAAACAGCCCCAGAGGCCCACCTAATGCAAACCTTGGTCACCTCACACATTGACCCTGTGGCCCACTGCCTTTTTAGTCGGGAAATTTCCCCTCTATCAATTTTTCATGGATAGGCCATTCACAAGATGATCTGTATTTGGTGAGATCTACTGGGCAGAGGTGGTTTGTCTTGATGAGCAAATATATGTATAAATGATTCCTTCATTTGTGGTGGGAGGGTGCCAGAAGATATGGAATTTATATGATGTTCATTGCTGAGATTGCAGAAGTCCCTAACAGTAGGATGTTCTTGGATGTTTGTAAGGACAGGGGTCTGAACGGGAACCATTAGTCCCACTCACCTTGCAAGTTCCTGGAGTTCTGAGACTCACAATAGCTTGAAAGATGCAAGTGTCCAATGTCTCTAGCTTGATATGGTACTCTTTGTCATGGCTTCATATGGCTGTAGGTTTGCTGTCTTGTTAGCAAGATAAAGGTCTGGCATTTTATTTGTGGTCACAAAGGGATCTGTGTTGGAGTAAAAGAATTATTGAGATTGCGGAGTTTTTGTGATTGTGGATTGTAGATCAAGGATTTTTTTTCAGGGTTCCAAGGAGTTCCTTAGAAAGGCATTTGGCATTGGAGAGCCTAGTTCAGAAATGTAACCTGATTTCACGGCAGCTTGTGCTGAACTGATAACATCTAGACAGGGCCAGTTCTAGGATGTTTGGGGCCCTGGGCGGAAAAGAATTGTGCGAAGCCCCTCTAATTTACATACACATTCAGGACTGTTTGCATCTCAATAGATGCCCTTGCTCCTCAAGCTGCTTCATGCAGACCCCTCCTGGGCTGCAGCCCACCTTCTCACCAACCTACAAGCAAAGGTCAACAGCTCAGATAGGGCTGAAGGTGTGATGTATCGCAAGAGAGCGTTAAAACTGGCAGGAAGCTAAACAACAAGACAATAGTCATCCCACCACTCCTCTGTGTGTGTGGGGGAGGTGCTGCAGTAGATGCAACCTGCAGAATGTGTTCCCTTGCGATTGAGGTGGGTCCCCTCCGTGTGGGTCCCCTCCACTGGATCCCCTCCCCTGGGGTTTGCCTGGCTACACCATAGCAGCAAAGGCAGAGAAGAGGGTCCCTTCCCAATGGGCCCAATTGCAAGGAGACAGCTTTCCTGCAATGGCCTGGCTGTGTCTGCACTGCTGGAGGCCCCAAGTGTGGGGCCCGGAACAGCTGCCCATAATGCCCATGCATATCGCCGAACCTACATCTAGATATTCCATATTCCATATGAAATGTTTAAGAAATTGTGTTTCCGGTTGATTGAGGTGTGAGGTCTGTTCAAGCAGGAACTACGATCCTTGTCTGGGTGAGGCACATGTCAACCCTAAATCAACCTGTTCTCAGCCCTCTGTTAACCTGGCACAGAGCAGTCAGGCTTAACTTAGGGGCAAACTGTAAAGCAGCGGTTCCCAACCTGTGATCCGCGGACCCCCAGGGGTCCATGGCACATTTTCAGGGGGTCTGCAGGCCTGGGCCGGCAGGAAGACATGACAGAAACATGTGCGTGTATTGCAGCAGCTTTAAAAGCACTGAAAAAGTTCCTTGCACATTCAACTGCTTTCAGGCAAAAATAAAAGCGCCAAGATAACTCTAGTGATTAATGTACCTGCTGAAGTGAGATGCACGTTTTGTCTAGTGGCAGTTTTGACTCATCTAAGGTAGTTCAGATGGTGAATATGCCTGCTGCAAAGAACGTGCTTAATGTAAAGAACAGTGTTTCTTGTATAGCACAGCGGATTACTGCTTTCGTCACTGAGATTATTTTTTTACAGTGCAGTTCATAAGTTACAATAGTAATCTCGCACAGTTAGCTATGAACTTCCATCAAACAGCTGCCTGCAAACTGCATGGCACAAATTGTAATGTTATTTTTTTTCAGTCTTTCATTATCCTTATGCTGCTAAAAAAAAAGGTTTGCTTGCATGAAACACACTCTTTTATTAACCCCTTCGGTGCCAGGCCCTTTCCCCCTCAGGTGCCAAGTCTTTTTTTGGCTGTGTGGGGCAGTTCACGCTTAGGCCCTCATAACGTTTTGTCCACATAAGCTACCCATGCCAGATTTGTGTCCTTTTTTTCCAACATCCTAGGGATTCTAGAGGTACCCAGAGTTTGTGGGTTCCCCTGAAGCAGACCAAGAAAGTATCCAAAATACAATGAAAATTTTGTTTTTTTCAAACAAATGGGAAAAAGGGCTGCAGAAGAAGTTTTGTGTTTTTTCCCCTGAAAATGGCATCAACAAAGGGTTTGCTGTTCTAAAATCACCATCTTCCCAGCTTTCAGGAGCAGGCAGACTTGAGTCAGAAAACCCATTTTTCAACACAATTTTGGCATTTCACTGGGACATACCCCATTTTTATTGTTTTTGTGTGCTTTCAGCCTCCTTCCAGTTAGTGACAGAAATGGGTGTGAAACCAATGCTGGATCCCAGAAAGCTAAACATTTATGAAAAGTAGACAAAATTCTGAATTCAGCCAGAGGTCATTTGTGATTCTACAAGGGTTTCCTACTGAACATAACAGCTGAAATAAAAAAATATTGAAATGTAGGTAAAAAACAGCCATTTTTCTCCACGTTTTACCCTGTAACTTTTTACTGCGATGCCAGATTTTTTAAAGCAATATACCGTTACCTCTGCTGAACTCTTCTGGTTGTGGGGATATATAGGGCTTGTAGGTTTATGAAGAACCCTGGGTACCCAGCACCAATAAATGAGCTGTACCTTGCAATCGGTTTTCATACTATACGGGTATACAGAAATTCATTTGCTGAATGAAAAATAGGTATCAAGAAAACCTTTGCATTTCCAAAATGGGCACAAGATAAGGTGTTCAAAAGCAGTGGTTGATTGCACATCTCTGAATCCCGGGGTGCTTATACTAGCATGTGAATTACAAAGCATTCTCAAATAGACATTTTTTTCACACACTATCTTACATTTGGAAGATAAAAATTTAGAGAAAGACAAGGGGCAATAACACTTGTTTTGCTATTCTGTGTTTCCCCAAGTCTCCCGATAAAAATGGTACCTTACTTGCGTGAGTAGGCCTAATGCTCGCAACAGGAATCGCAACATGGACACATCACATTTTTACACTGAAATCTGATGTTTTTTTAAAGTGCCTAGCTGTAGATTTTTACCTCTAGCTCAGCCGGCACCTAGGGAAACCTACCAAACCTGCAAATGTTTTAAAACTAGACACCTAGGGGAATCCAAGATGGGGTGACTTGAGGGGCTCTCACCAGGTTCTGTTACCCAGAATCCTTTGCAAATCTCAAAATGTGGCCATAAAAACACTTTTTCCCCACATTTCGGTGACAGAAAGTTCTGGAATCTGAGAGGAGCCACAAATTTCCTTCCACCCAGCGTTTCCCCAAGTCCCCCGCTAAAAATGGTACCTCACTTGTGTGGGTTGGCCTAGCGCCCGTGCCCCAAAACACTTTCTGGACACATCAAAATTGTCAAATACTAAACTACCTGTTTTTGCAGGGCACCTGCGTTTTTGGTCCTGGGAAACCTACCAAACCCAGACATTTCTGAAAACTAAACACCCGAGGGAGTCCAGGGAGGTGTGACTTGCGTGGATCCCCCAATGTTTCCTTACCCCGAATCCTCAGCAAACCTCAAGTTTAGCTGAAAAATCTAATTTCCTACTACCCAACGTTCCCCTCAGTCTCCCGGTAAAATGATACCTCACTTGTGTAGGTGGGCCAAGTGCCTGTGACAGGGAAGAGCCAAAAACATGTCGAAATTGAGGAGGAAGCAAAGCAGGTCCAAAAGGGCAGTTTGAAAAAACACATTTGTAGGCTGACAAGTGCAGCAGAATGTTTATCGGTATAGATGAGACATTGCTGGGTGGAAGGAATTTTGTGGATTCCTGCAGATTCTGGAAGGTTCAATCACAAAAATGTGGGAAAAATGTATGATTTCCATCAAAGTTGAAGGTTTGCAGGGTATTGTGGGTAAGAAAATGGTGCAGGGTGCATGTGAAGCACACCACCCTGGAATCATCCAGATGTTTAGTTTTCAGATGTGTCTAGGTCTTGTGGATTTTTCTACAAGGCAGAGTCCCAAAGTCCAAAAAGTGCAGCCCTCACCATTCCAAGTGGGACGGTTCTGAGAGTTAGCCAAGCTCTCATGGCCCAAATGTAAAACCAAAACCCAAAATAATCAAATGTCCTCTTGTTTGCCATGGGATAAGATGTATTAGTGTGCAGGGGGAGAGCTGAAAGACTGTTACCCCCTTCAGTTGGGGTGGGGACATAACCAGACCCATACTGGTTGGTAGCCACCACCCCACTTCTTTTTTTTTTTTAATTCCCTGGCATCTAGTAGACTTTCTGCCCCCCCAGGGGTGTGGAATGGGTGTAATTGCCCTATCTGCCCACTGATGGGCAGAACAATTTTGACCCAATTTATTTGGGGTGGGGGTAAGGCCCACCCTCTTATTTTGAAGAAAAAAATCTTCCCCTGCCTCTGGTGGGCTTTCTGCCCCCCTTGGGGACAGATGGCCTTCCAAAAATAGGCCAATCTGCCGCCAAGGGGGTCAGATCGGCCAACAGTAATGTGCCCCCATGGAGAACAGCCCTTGCCCAAGGGGCTGCCCCCCCAAACAAAACACACACACCAATCTCTGGTGCCTAAGTGATTTCTGCCCGCCCGGGGGCAGATGGGCCTAATAGAAGTGGGCCGAAGTGCCCCCAAGGGGAACAAAAATGGACTAAAAAAACTTGCCCCACAGGGGAGTGACCCTTGACTAAGGGGTCACTCACCTTGTGTGAAATTGGCGCAAAAAAAAATCCCTGGTGTAGTGGTTTCTGTCCCCTTTGGGGGCAGATCGGCCTGATAAAAATAGGCCGATCTGCCCCCAAGGGGGTTCGCGTGGAAGGGGAAGTGATTCCCCTTCCAGCCCTGCCATGGGGGTGCTGACCTTGGGGAGAGCACTAGCGCTTCCCCCGAGGGCCAGTACTGGGACGTAATGGTTATGTCCGTGGCACCTCAGGGCGGCAGCCACAGACGTAGCTATTATGTCCTTGGTGCCCATGGGGTTAAAGTCAACACTAACCACTGTGTTATGTTCGGAATCCTGAGTTTGTGCTTCTCCAGACCAATCTCTTTTAGAAAATGCCTACCAGTGTGGATGTGAATCTTACACCTTGTAGTCCCCTGTAAAGTGATCCAATACCCTAAATTGGCATGAGAGGTGCTATAAAACAAATGAATTTCATGTGAAACACAAGCTATGGAGAGATGAGAGACCCCTATGGTTTAACTTCCTTTCCCCACCCCTACATATTTATGTGAAAAAGCTTACTCAGATCTTATGTATAATACAAAACAAAAACAGAAATCACTTGGGGAGTGCAGAATCTGACCTTAAGGTTTCAGCTCTCCTAAAGAAAACCGAACTTTGGAAAGTTAGTCGCCGAGATGCAGTGGCAACCTTCATATTAAAATGTTTCGATTTTTGCCTATTTTTTCAAGATAAAATAATTATATCTTCAGTAATTTGAGTATTTGTTTAGTGTTTACTTGTTTGTGTATTTGTTGCAAATTACTGTTTTAATGTCTGAAATTCAAATCGTACAAATTGCTTGGGGATCCTCAGCTTCCAGTAGTGATTCAGTGGGGGTCTTACAAGTCAAAAGGTTGGGAACCACTGGTGTAAAGTATTGGTGCAACACTTCAAACAGTAATAAAGTGAAAACAATACACAAAAAGGAGCCCACAACAAGTTTGAAAAATAGCACTTTCTTTATTAATAAATAAAGACCAAAACAATGAAAATCCAATTAGTAGAACCACAGGTATTAACGCCAGACCGGGACAAAGTTACACGTTCATGTCAATCACAATGGTGTGTGGGATGGCTACTGGGACCCAGTTAGGCTCGCTGAACAAAGTACCCCTAATCCTGGTTTACAGAGTGTTCAAAGGATTTGCGTTGAAGCGATGCGTTAGTTCCGAGATGAAGCGAGGGTGTGTCGTCATCAAGGATCCCAACGACTTGGCTTGCAATGCGAAGTCCGGCATCAAGGATGCAGCATGCAGTCGGGGTGAAGTGTTGGTTCCAAAGAGCTGTGAGACTGCTATGGGAAGTCTGGCATTTTCGTCGAGGCTGCTGTTGATGAGGGATGCAAGGGCCTGCGCTGAGGATGCATCGCATAGTCGGGGTAATGCAGTCGTTCCAAAAACCTGCTATGCGGGTCTTTGCGACGGGTCCAAACCACACAGCAGCAGTGATGCATCGGTTCTGCTCGGGTTCATGCTTTACAGCAGAGGGTCCAGGACTGGGGTGGCCCCACTTGGCCAGGTAGATGCGCAGAGAGCAGAGTCCAAGTGCATAGGCAATGTTGTTAGAAGCCTTTTTTGTCCCTGGGGCTTCAGTTCAGGAGGCAAGCCATCTAGCCATTGGAGTCACTCTGGGTTCTGCGTTCAAGAGATGCTGGTCCAATCCTTCTCACCCAGGCAAGAATGCAGCAGGTCAGCACAGCAGGGCAGCAGTTCCTTTTGAGCATCAGTCCAGAAGAGTGGCAGTCCTTTCAGCTCCCCAGCAGTCCTTCTTCCCTGGCAGAGTATCCCCAGGTCCAGCAATGTTCTGAGTTAGTGGTGTCCGAGTTCCAATATTCATGCACAGTTGTGCCTTAGAAGTGGGTAGAAGCTTCCCAAGGTTTGCCTGTGAAGTGCACAAGGGCTCTGCCTTCCTGGCCCTGGTGCCAGACTAACTACAGGGAGTATGCAGCTCTTTGTGTGGAGACAGGACACAGCCTAAATTCAAGTGGGGCTGGGCCCAGCTCCTTCCTCCCACCCTGCCAGTGATGGCCCATCCAGTCACACCTAAGCTCCCCATTGTATGTGGCTGTCTAGGAGGAATATACAAAGTCCAACTGTCACCCGCCCTCAGTCATGTGAACCAGAGGCAGGCTGCAGGCACTAAGGGACAGATTTATCAATCAATCAATCAGTTCTTGTGAAGAACGACTACTCACCCGTTCTCAAGGTGCTGGGGGGTGGGAAGTGTAGCATTCACCGGTGGTTCTTAAAAAAGCCATGTCTTCAGTTTCTTCGTGAAGCTGAGGAGGGAGGTGGTTTGTATGAAGTGGAGAGGAAGGGCATTCCAGGCGGTGGCTGCAAGGAAGGAAAAGGAGCGTCCTCCTGTTCTGGCCTTCCTGATGCGGGGTACTTCTGTGAGTGAGAGCTGGGCTGAGTGTAGGGTCCTGTAGGGTACGTGGAGGTTAAGTTGATGGTTCAGGTAGTCTGGTCCGGTGTTGTGGAGGGCTTTGGGTGCGTGAGTAAGGATCTTGAAGGTGATTCTTTTCTCTATGGGAAGCCAGTGCAGTGGACGCAGGTGTTGCAAGATGTGGCAGTGTCGAGGTAGGTCGCGGACCAGTCTGGTGGCGGCATTCTGGATGTTTTGTAGTTTGCAGATGAGGTTCTTGTTGATTCCAGTGTAGAGTGCGTTGCCATAGTCCAGTCTGCTGGTGATCAGGGCGTGTGTGACGGTCTGTCTATGTTTGAGGGTGATCTATTTGAAGGACTCACGTAGGAGGCGGAGGGTGCGAAAGCAGGTGGAGTTGACTGAGTTAATTTGATGGTTCATGCTGAGATTGGAGTCCAGGATGATCCCGAGGTTGCAGACTTGGCTGGTGGGGGTGGGTGGGTTTCCGAGGATGGGTGGCCACCAGAAGTCGTTCCACGCATTGGGTTGAGGGCCCATGATGAGAACTTCTGTCTTGTTTGCATTCAGTTGAAGGCAGCTGTTTCTCATCCAGTTTCTGACTGCTTCCAAGCCTTCGTGGAAGTTGTGTTTGGCTTTGTTGGGTTAATTGAAGAGGGAGATGATGAGTTGGGTGTCGGCAACATAGGAGATTATGTTGATTCCGTAGCTTCTGACGATGGTGGCTAGCAGGTCGTGTAGACGTTAAACAGCGTGAGGCTGAGGGAGGATCTCTGGGAAACTCCGCAGGTGGTGGGTGTAGGGTCTGTGAGGAAGGGGGCGAGTCTCACTCGTTGAGTTCTGCTGGAGAGGAAGGATTGGATCCAGTCAAGGGCCTTGTCTCTGATGCCAGCTTCGTGGAGTCTTCGTATCAGGGTGTGATAGGAGACTGTGTCGAAGGCAGCCAAGAGGTCTAGCAGGAGGAGTGCCGCTGTCTCTCCCTTGTCCAGCAGGGAGCGGATGTCATCTGTTGCGGCCAGGAGGGCTGTTTCGGTACTATGATTTTTCTTGAATCCGAATTGGGAGATGTCGAGGATTTTGTGGTCTTCTAAAAACGTGGCGAGTTGGCTGTTGACCACTTTAATTAGGACTTTCTCAGGAAAGGGGAGTAGGGAGATGGGCCTGAAGTTTTTAAGGTCGGTTGGGTCTGCTGAGGGCTTCTTGAGGAGGGGGTTGATCTCGGCGTGTTTCCAGTCGTCGGGGAAGGTGGCGGTAGCTAGTGAGTGGTTGATAGTGAGGAGGAGCTTTGAGGCGATGATGTCTGTGGCTCTGTTGAAAATGTGGTGGGGGCATGGGCCCGTGGGGACCCCGGAGCGTATGGACCTCATTGTTCTCAGAGTATCTTCAGTGGTGAGGGGGTTCCAGGTGGTGATTGTTGGTGCCGGGTTTTGGTAGAGGGGGTTCTGCGCGTAGGTTGTCCTTACTGAAACTGTTGTAGATGGTCTTGATTTTGTGGTGGAAGGAGGTGTTGAGTCTGTCACAGAGGTCCTGTGAGAGTGGGATATCTGTTGTTTCACTGTTGGGTTGGGTGAACTCCTTGATGATTCTGAAGAGTTCCTTACTGTTGTGTGCATGTGAGGAGATTCTCTCTTGTATAGCTTTCTTTCTAGTATTTCTGATGAGTTGGTGGTGTGCAGTGGTGGCGGCTCTGAAGTTGCTATGGGCTTCTGTGGATTTAGTGTTTCTCCAGATTTTCTCGAGGTGGCAACAAGTGTGTTTATGAAAAGTGGTGCAGCGCCACTTTTCTTGCACCCCATAGCTCCCCCTAACGCCACCATGGTAGCACTGTATTTAAAATACGGCGCACCATGGCGGTAGTTAGGGTGACTAGTGTCATAATTTCTTATGCTAGTCTGGCGCTTTGAAGAATTAGTGTAAAAAATGATGACGCTAATCCTACAAAGCACCCAGAGGCCCATTGAAAACAATGGGAGCCTCTTTTTAATGCCTGCACTTAGCAGGCGTTAAAAAATGCTGATAAAAATAGCGCAAAGGAATCTCAGAGAATCTTTTGTGCCATTTCTATGCCCCCCTAGCACCGGAACACCCCCCTTACATACATAATGCCTGGTGCAGGCATAATATGGCACAAGGGATTTCAAAGTGGCGCAATGCAAGCATTGCACCACTTTGTAAATATGACGTGGTGTTTTTCCCCTTCCAACGCCACATTTGCATCACAAAAAAGATGCTAATGTGGCATTGGACCGGCGCAAGGGACCCATAAATCTGGTCCTAAATTGCTAAGGCAAGAAAAGGTTCTAAAAAAACATTTTCAGAACCGTAATTACAATCCAACTTCACCATAAGTTAGGATTTTAAATTATGATTTCAGAGTCACCAAATATGAAGGAGTTACCTGTTCCCACGTGGAAATTACACTTAAAAAATGTAATAAGGTAATTCCAAAGTTATCCTATGGGAGAGGTAGGTAGGTCTTGCAGTAGTGAAAAATGAATTTAAGGGTTTTTCACTACTAGGACATGTAAAACCTAAAAGTACAGGTCCAACCTTTTAAATACATTGCACCCTGCCCTTGTGCTGTCCAGGGCCTAACTTAGGGATGACTTATCTGCATCGAATATGAAGGTTTAGGCCTGGCAAAGGCTTTACTTTGACAGGACTCAAAGGGAATTTAAAACCGCACACACAGGTTTCGTAATAGCAGGTCTGCAACAAGTTTAAAGTACTACTTAAGAGGGTGGCACAATCAGCACATAATTTGCAGGCCCTGGGCACTGGTATTGCCACTTTGCTAGGGACAGACTTATAAGCAAATTAAAAATGCCAATTTGGTATAGGCCAATGTTATTATGTTTTAGGGAATGAGCACAAACACTTTAGCACTGGTTAGCAGTGGTAAAGAGTGCAGAATACTCAGGCCATCAAAACTGAAGTTAGAACAAACAGGATGTCTGAAGGCAAAAAAGTTAGGGAAAAACCATGACAAGGATGCCAGGTTGAACACGTTTTCTGCCCAGCTGAAAGTGGGAAGAACTACCCAACCCCTTTGGGAGTTTTCTTCACAAAGGCAAAGAACCTGGAGGAATCATCAGCACTGGTGTGGTCTGTTCCAGGACTGTGTTCCACTGCAAAGTCCATTCCCTCGAGGGACATGCACCACTTCAACAGTTTGCGAATCTCACCCCTCATCTGCCATCTGAGTGGTCTGTGGTCTGTCTGAATCTAGAAGGGAGCACCAGACGGGTATGGCATCAGCTGCTTCAGCATCCAGACCACTGCAAAAGCTTCCCTCTCTATCCCACTCTAACTCTGTTCCCGGGAAAGTAACTTCTTACTAATGAAGGCTTCAAGTTGATTCAGGTCCTCTTTGTTTAGATGTGAGAGCACAGGCCCTATGCCATGCTCTGAGGAGTATCTCTGGACAATGAACTCTTGGGGGAAGACAGGGGCCTTGAACATGAGTGCTCTGCACATGGCCCACATGCCGAAATTTCTTTGGAGGAGTTGAATCATAATTGTACTGCAACCAAAGGACAGGCAGTTGGCTGCTGTATAATAAACATTCAGGGGGTTTATTCCCCATGATTTGCTACCATCCTACAGCTACCTCTTTACAATTGGACTGGCTATTGTATTGTAAAGCACAGCCATGAAAAAATGGTGATGGCAAGTAATCAATGCTAATCAAAAAGTTTTTTTTTATTGTGTTGGATTAAGTTTCAGGCATAAACCCAGGTACTGTGAGTGTATCTCTAACCTCGCCCCTGAGTTTAAGTATGAATAAAATAGTTGTTCACATCCATTTGTTTTGGTTTTCCAGTGATTAATTTAGGTTTCACTGTGATATAATTGACCCTGGAGATTTGTCTTTGGCACATCTTGCGTTATATTTTTCATTTATCTGCAGAGCCCCTAGTGACATTTGAATTTACAGGCCCGGGCACTGGTAGTGCCACTTTACTAGGGACTTACAAGTAAATTAAAGATGCCAATTGGGTATCAGCCAATGTTACCATATTTGAGGGTAGAATCACAAGCATTTTGGCACTGGTTAGCAGTGGTAAAGCATGTAGAATCATAATTCCAGGAAAAACAAAGTCAACAACAACAGAATGACTGAAGGCAAAAAGTTAGGGCAAAATCACGCCAAGTGTGCCAGGTCTAACAGAATGTATGCTCAGTTGAACAGGTGCCGCAGAAGTCACCTGCGTGTCTTGAGGCTGCATTAAATTTACAACTTGTGTCATCTCGAGTATGTCTCATCATTACAAAGTTGGCATAGAGGGTGGTGCAGCCCTGGAGCGAGTCCTATCAGCCTTGGGAATTGTAGTTAAATTGGAGACAAATGATAGTCAAGGAACATTTGTCTTTGTGCCACTTCAACAGGACTCCTCAATTCTTGAACTCTATTTATTGTGTCAGATGACAAGCTAAGGTATACATTACTCTGAAATACATTAATTTTGAAGCTATTGAAAGTATTAGTGCCTACCAAGCGTCGTTACTGGGCAGGTGCCATCATTTGAAAGGTTCAGACATCGCTCACACAGGAGAGGTTCAAGGATCCTTCTGGTCAGTGAGGCATTGCGGTGAACTTATGTGTGACATCAGATGCAACTGTCACATAGTGACCTTACATGCTGCCACATTTGTTGTTGCATACTTGGTGGAGTGATATACTGTGACTATAATGTCAGAATACAAAACGTACTTGTAACATTGGTAAACAATATTTATTCTTAATCTATTTATTTATTATCCATACGGAGTACATTTAATCCTCATTCTCTGCATAATGTTTTAGAACTTTTTAGTTTATTCAAAATATTTGGGTAATCTGTACGGATTATACTTTTGCATATAATGATTATCACTAAGGGAATACATCGTACTCCGCCCGAACCCTTCATAATAGCTTATTATTCTGCCATGAAATGGGAGGAGTGAAATCCTTCCTACATGAACCACATTTCAACTTTTGACGAAGAAGAGGTGTAATCAGAAAGAAAAAGAAAAACATTATTACACTGCGTAGGTCCTAGTGGGTTGAAAATACACCAGAGAATGGAAAAGAAACTTCGACAACAGGGTCAAGGAAGCATATTTGATAATGCTTTGGAGGATCTTCTTACTTCTCACATCTGCGTGTGTTGCAATTGTTCTCTCCAGCGTTTTCCAGAGGAAACAAGGGAAGGCTGAAAGAATAGTTGATTATTTAGCAGCACTTAAAAATTTAGCTTTAACTTGTCATTCTAGTAATTTGCATGACTAACGTGGCAGAGACCAGATCATTATGCACACTAATGACAGTAGCATTCAAGGTCAATTGTGGGTCAATGGAGAAGCTCTATTGAAGGAAATTGTAGCTGTTGTTTTAAAGGGGGTTTGAGGACTAGATGTGCTAAAGCAATTGTGGGTGGCAAATAAAAGGAAGTGGTGGGGAAAGTAAAAGATCTTGAAATGAATAATGCCAGGGACAGAAAAAGGAAGAATGCCAATGTAGTCAGTGGATATGAAGGAAGACAATCTCATGGGAACATATGTGGTGGGTGCTACAGGTGTGAAAGTCTGAATCACCTTGCATATAGTAAGAGTTGGCCAGCTATTACTCAATAGTGTTTGGGATGTTTGTGGGAGGACATTTTTTGTGAATATACAGGAGGAGAGTGGATCGGGAGAAACTCTAAGTTAACTGGAAGGTTAAGTGTATACAGGATGACTGATGAAGAGAATTATTCAGAAGGGGGTTGCAAGAAAAGAGGTTATGGTTTCAATGTTAACGAAGAAGACAATGAAGTGGTGTGTGAGAAGGTGTTAAAAACAGTTACTGAAATGAATTTTGGGGATGTCAATAAATTATGTGGCAGACTCAAAGTCATTGTATACTATAGTCAATAAGCATATCTGGGGAGGCAAATTAGTCAAGAAATTGGGAGAATGTTTGGAAAAACCGTACATAAAACCAGAAAGTTTTACTGGAGAAACAATTGAAGTATTGGGATTTAGAGAATTGGAATTTGAGTTTCAAAATAGGAAAGCAACAGGAAAACTTTATATAGCTGTTAGTGAACCTTCTATTTTAGGATGGGAGGTTTCTGAGGGCACTGGACATAGTATTAGACAATAACAGCTCAGAACATATGTTGTTAGTGGATGAGTGCAGAATGATGAAAATTCAAATTTGTAATTAGTACTCTGATGTGTTTTGAGGAAAACTGGTATGGTGAGTGGGTTTATAGACTGAATTATTTGAAGGGGGATGCAAAACAGGATATGAAACCAGAAAGTTTTACTGGAGAACCAATTGAATTATTGGGATTCAGAGAACTAGAATTAGAGTTTCAAAATAGGAAGGCAACAAGAAAACGTTATATAGCTTTTTGTGGACCTTCTATATTAGGATAGGAGGTTTTTGAGTGCATTGGCATGGTATTAATCCCTAACATCTCAGAACCTGGGTTGTTAGTAAATGAGAGCAGAATGATGGGCATACCGAATTGTAATGAGTTCCCTGATGTGTTTTTCAGGAAAACTGGTGTGTTGGGTGGGATTGTACACTGAGGGCCTTGTTAAGAGTTTGGCGAGCGGCCCAAACTCTTTGGGTTGGAAAACCGCCACTCCAGTTTTCCGCCCATTGGCCCGATTACGAGTTTCTCACTGGGCCAGTGGGCGTAAACAGTCTTTCCGCCCGCTGGCTCAGCAGGAAACAGGCCACAACATTGACACCGGCTCGTAATTGAGCCGGTGGCAATGTTGAGGTGCGCCGGGTGTGCAGCACTCATCACGCTTTTCACTGCTTGTAATTCAGACAGTGAAAAGGGCAGTCCATGGGGGCCCCTGCACTACCCATACCAACTGCATGGGCAGTGCAGGGGCCCCCATGGGGCTCCCAGCACTCCGTCTCCACCAACCTTTGTATGGTAGTGGAACTGCCATGCAAAAGCCGGCAGAGAGGGAACTCGTAATCCCAGCGCTGCCCTGGCAGATTAAGACCACCAGCACCTCCAGGCTGTTGACCAGCGGCAACCTAGCAGTCCGACCGTGGTGGCTCTGCCACTGTCGTAATATGGCGGTCGGACCACTACTTTTATTTGAAGGACGATGCAAAACCTTGTTAACATACAGTGAGGTTTATCAATATTTCTATGAGAGATGTTAAGAATGAATTAGATAATGCTGGTATCATAGAACCTATTGAATTGACTGTTTTTCACCATTATTTGTGGCTAGACAAGCGAACACCAAACTACGATTTTGTGTCAATTTAAGGGAACTTAATAAAAATATTTTGGTCTATAGAATTTGATAGCAAGAACAATAGATTTCCCCTGCCAAACATTCACAAAATGTCAATGACTAAGAGAATTGAATGGTTTTCCACTATAGATTTAACAGCAGCATATCACCAAGTACCCTTAAATGATAAGAGTAAAAGATAATAACATTTGTGACATCAGCTGGATGTTTTTAGTTTTGCAGAGTACCTTTTGAATTGGCCTTGGATTCAGATGTTTTTCAGAGGCTATTGTATATACTGTTGAAGACTTACCTAGTGTTATGTTTTTCCAGGACGATGTAATGGCTTGGACAAAAACAGAAAAGAGCAGGACTGCAGGGTAAGAGGAGTGTTAAAAGTCTTGCAAATGAAGGGATTAGCTGCAGAAATTAGTATTCTTAAATTTGCCAATTAAAATGTTACTTACTTTGGCCATAATATACATGAAGAAGGCATAAACCCAAAAAAGGAGCAAGTAAGATATACTTAAAATGTGTCTCATCCTCAAATTTAAAGATCATCATCATGGATTTCTTGGGTTGGCGTAATTGTATGCTTAATGTTTGAATAATTTTTAAGACAAAACTTACGAATTGAGACAACTATTACATTAACAAAATAAAATTTGTTGGAGTAATGTGTCAAGATGTATTTGAAAATACTAAGAAGGATATTTGTGATACACATCGCTTGCAGGGTTTTTATTTAAGTCTGGTAACTATT
The DNA here is from genome assembly GCF_031143425.1 of Pleurodeles waltl. Classification (NCBI taxonomy): domain Eukaryota; kingdom Metazoa; phylum Chordata; class Amphibia; order Caudata; family Salamandridae; genus Pleurodeles; species Pleurodeles waltl. The sequence goes on from NC_090437.1 coordinate 180,533,180, forward strand.
GTTACTTATGCCGCAAGCAATAAAAGCAGCAGCTTAATATTGACTCAGAAAGAGAAAAATGGAGAAGTAGTGGCTATTGCCTTTGCTTCTAGATTGTTAATACTGACGGAAGATAAATATTCCGAAACTTTGGTATATATGTGTGGGGCCTAGAGAAGTTCAGGCAATATGCTTTAGTTATTGTTGTGAACATGACAAGTGAACATACGCTCTTAGTGAATTTCTTCCCACTAAAGTAATGGACAAAACAACACTAGGTATGGCCTGCATGTCCTTGAGGCTGGTGGAGTATAATTACACTATGGAATATGTGCCATGTGCAAAGAATAGAGTTGCAATTTTCTTGAGTCATATGCCAGTGATGGCCTAATAAGTGCAGAGAGCTTATCGGATAAGTATTGTGTAGCGAATATTTTGGAAACTTTTGACCAATGTGGAATCTCAAAGGAAGAATGGGATAGTGAATGTTCTGCAGACTAAGAGATTTTCAAAGTAAAAAGACTATATTGAATCTGGTTGTCCTAATAAGGGACGGTTAGTAAGAAATTCTCATGTGTATATGGAATTTAAGAAATAATTGAGTGTGGGCTTGTTAAGAGGGGGATCCATGATTTATCTGTTAAAGTTAAAGAAAATAATTTGGAACATATGTTACAAAGGACATATAGGTGTTGTTAAGACCAAAAGGACAGTTGAGAAGGGATTATTTTAATGGCCTGGGGAGACATGCAAACTGAACAGATGGCTGTGTGATGTGTGATGGTTGAGACAAATCTCAAGTGACATTTAGGCCACCGTTAGCTCAGATGAAGTGTCCCAATATGCCTTGACAGAAGGTGTGAGCTGATATTAGGAGAACTTTTCAACATGAAACAAAAGACAATCATTACATCATTCTGATGGTAGATATTTCCTCGAAGTGGCCTAAGGTATAATATCTGGAACACATGGATGCAAGGACAATAGTGTATTTCTTAGGTAGAGTTTTTCTCTTCTGAGAGATGGGTTGTCTAAGATTGCAATTAGTGACAGCAGACCTCAATTTATTTCTGGTGTTGTAAAATACAGGGCTGCTTCCAATTATTATCCAGAAGGTAATGGTAATGTGGAGAGGATCAACACAGCTATAAAGGGAATTACACAGTTGACAAAGAATAGTACTCAACAAGAAACATGAAGCATTGAAAATGGTTCAGTCATATCGGATAATCCCAAGTTGTGTTACCGGTTACAGTCCATTTGCGCTTGTGAGAAGCAGAAAAACACTTTCTAAGGATAATATGGGTTGGCTACTTATGATGAGACAAGTTATATAGTCTGTTGAGGAAGTGCAAAGGAATGTCAGCAAATCTCAATTGAAATATAAGGAAAAGTATGATACTAAACATGGTGTAAAGCAGTTAACTGTAGTGAAGGAGACTGTTAGAGTAAAGAGGAATGGGATGATTAGGAAAGTAGAATAGAAGTTTCTTTAACCTATTATGGTCAAAGACGCGTTGTAATTTAGGGAAATTGAGTGATTGAGTGATGGTAAGACATGGCATGTGAGACGATTAGCAAAATGCAAGAAGACTTCTGAGTGTTTCAAAAGTGGTAAAAGAAGTTATGATTATTTGGAGGATGATGAAGGCTCTTTAGGAAGTGACAGGTCTGCCATTCAAGGGCCCAATGCAAATTGTGGTTTGGATAATTATTGCTTGGAACCCCAAGAATCTGATAATGAATGTTCCTCAATGTTCAGAATGGTTTCAAAAAGAGGAGTAGGTGGGGTTGTGTTTTCACAATTTATTGGATTATATGTGTGAATTATTTACAATATGTTTCATTATACTTCAATATTATTCACAATACTTCAAGAGGGAGGGTGTGGCTTAGATGCCACCCAAGATGGCTGCCTGATATCAGATCTCCTCCACATGCTGGATTCTTCATCGCTCGTTATGGAACCACTACCTGCTTCAAGTGAGGAAACTTGTTTCCCTCTCATCTAGTGCATCAGGAGAATGGACATGAACCTCCTCTTATCCAGGGGACACATCTGTATGCATTTTTCTTGCTGGCCCAGTCGCTTGTGAGACTGCGACCACCATTTTGAACAAATGTTCTTCTTGCTGATATGTTTTCTATGCGTCTTTGTCTCTAAGCACATTTTCCATCAGGAGTGTTCTGTGCTTGTGTCAAGGAGACCAGATCCTCGGGGCTTGTGCATGTTCCCAACATGTCTTGGCAGCTCCAATCTCGACTAGTCATATAGCTCAGAGTTAAAGAATGGCCAAGTGTGGGAATGGGTTTTTGGGTTGGGAACAGCGGGGAAGGAGACCTGTGGATGCAAGAGTTAAACAACACAATTGCAAGATTAATCACAATGACTTTCAATAAGTCTTGTTTCAAATAAACACTTATGCTGAAAACATGAATGGCCTAAGGCTTCACTACTGTATAACTAGGCCTCAAGAATCTAGGTACCCAGAAATCAAGAAAGGTTATGCAAGATTTTCTTATGAACATTCCAGAATTAACATAGTATATGCATTATAACAAAGATCGAAGAGCACCTGGTTTTCTCTGCATGAATGAACTGTACTAGAACCATGTATAACACTGCTACGTCACTCTCTGATTAAGAGTTTCAAGACTCAAATGCTCAGGGAATATTATGCACCTTAATCAAACTGCACATCTAGATTTCAATGTCTAGAAATGATCCCGCACTCCGCCGATCTGTATTTCAAAAGTTAAACACCAGGAAAGAATTGCGCACTCTGTTGCCGATTCGAACATCTAGATTTTTATGCAATCAAATGATCGTGCACAACGCCGATCTATGATTCAAGATTTAAATGCAGGGAAAGAATCGCGCACACTGGTGGCGATTCAGAATTCACCATATAAATGTCATGAAATGATCGCGCACACTGCCGATCTGAATGCCACAAAGTAAAAGCCTGGAAGGAATCGCGCACACTGTTGCCGATTCGGAATTCACAATGTAAATGCCATGAGATGATCGCGCACACTGCCGATCTGAATGCCAAGAAGTAAATGCCTGGAAGGAATCGCGCAAACTGTTGCAGTTTCGGAATTCACGATTCAAAGGCCATGAAATGATCGCGCACATTGCCGATCTGAATGCCAAGAAATAAATGCCTGGAAAGAATCGCGCACACTGTTGCCGATTCGGAATACAATTTTTTCTAGCTTATGCGTCAAGAATTTTCAATTCTATTAAGGACACGGAGGCGAGGATTAAGCTATCTCCTTCTTTACTAACTCGAAACAGCAGCCAATCAAAATACAGAAAAAACAATGACTATATTTCCCATGAGGCATAAGCCTGACATCACCTGGCCCAATCACCTCCCATACCCTTTGTCCATAAATGCCTTGACCTTAAACGTCACTTCCTCTTTCTTTGGCTAAATCCGGCAATAATGTACTTCAGAAAAACAAAACTTCATATATAGTCAAAAAGTCAAAAGTTCTCAAACTCTAGTCTTGGTGCGATCCGAACTCCGCTGGAAACCAAGCCTCTTCAATGAACCGAATAACAGATCCATAAAACGATATCCTCAGAGGAAGAAAACCGAAGATTTCAAGAGTTCTTCTGATCAGAACCTAAGAAAAAATAATATACATAAGGTAATATCATGTAATAATGTAGGGAAGCAAAGCTTTAATGTTATAAATAAATCTCAGGGTGGGAAGAAAGAATGCTTAATATACAATCAATAAATAAATACAATCATTTGTTATTTAACAGCATTGTTTCTTTGGGAGGGATAATCCTCGCCTCCGTGTCCTTAATAGAATTGAAAATTCTTGACGCGTAAGCTAGAATTTTTTTAATTCTATTTCAGGACCGGAGGCTCCGATTATGCTCATTTAAAGCTGATTAATAACCACAGAAGCAACATCTAAAACAGGTTTCTGATAAAATGTTCGAAATGTAGATTCTGACGACCAATCAGCCGATTTCATAATGTCCTCTAGATGAGAACCTAAAGCATATGTCTTGGACGCCATTGCCCCTCGTACTGAATGAGCTCCAAATACATTAATATCTATGCCGCCTCATTCATTAACCATTTAACCCATCGAGACAAGGTGGCCGATGAGACTGGTTTGAAATGTTTTTGCAGAGCTATGAGTAACTGACCAGTAGTATCTTGCCTAAGTTGCTCTGTAACTAGCTCATATTCTCTTAAACAGTGAACCACACAAAGCTTTGGGTTGTCTGAGAACGCTGGGTAAGTTACCGACCTGCAATTAGTCTTTGTCCGTTTGGTAATGTTAAAGGTAACCACCTCAGGTGAATACACTCTACCTGTTAAGTCCAAGGCTTTGACATCCGATACGCGCTTGCAAGAGATGAGACATAATAACATTGTCAGTTTAGCTGAAATCTGTTTACGAGATAAGAATCTATTGGCTGGCCAGGAATCCAAAAATCTCAGCACAATATTGACATCCCACAAGACGGAATATTTGGTTTGTGGAGGATTAGATAGACGAATACCCCTAAGTAACTTACAAATGAGAGGATGTTCACCCGCAGGTTTTCCATCCAGGTGAGCATGGCCGGCTGAAATGGCCGATCTAAAGTTGTTAATGGTTCTATAAGCTAGTCCTGAGCCAGATAATTCAGCTAGAAAATTAATTATCATTTCAACATTTCGAGTCCACGGGATTGAGATCCCGTCTATCACACCAAGTAGTCCATCTTCGCCATGCAGATGTGTATCTTTAATGGGTGCCTGATGCCCAGGCTTGTTTGATGAATGCCGCAGCTTGTTGCGAAATTCTTGGGGCATTCCATCTTGCCCTGAAACCTTCCAACCCATCAATGTTAGTTTCATTGAAACAATCATTGGATGTTGATGATTCTCCGGGTTCAAAAGGAGATTCGGGCGAGGAGGAATGAGAAGAGGTAGAGCGCAGGTTAACTGAAGGGCAAGCGGGAACCAAGGCTGAGCTCTCCAAAATGGAATCACTAATATGAGCTCCGCTTTCTGATGCCTTATCTGAGGCAGTACTCTGGGGATCATTAGAAACGGGGGAAAAGCATATCCCCGAAACTTTGACCAATCCTGCAGAAATGCGTCGGTCGCCAAGGCCAGAGGGTCCGGGCGCCAGCTGAAAAAGTTCGGTATCTGTGTATTGAGCCGAGATGCAAATAGATCCACTTCGCATGGGCCCCAAACTTTGGACATCTGTAGAAAAATTATCGGATTCAGTCTCCAGTCGCTGAAATCTGTCAGGTACCTGGAGTTCCAGTCTGCTATTGTATTCTGGTCTCCTGGGAGATATTCTGCCATGATAGTCAGGCGATGGCTGAGGCAATAGTGCCAGAATTCCTTGCCAATTTCCACCAGTATTCTGGATTTCGTGCCCCCTAGTTTGTTGACATACTGCACTGCAGAAATGTTGTCCGTTCGTAACAAGATGCAGCAGTCCGTCTTTTGAGGGGAAAGGCTCCTGATGGCAAAGGACCCCGCTAGGAGTTCTAGACAATTGATATGAAGAGTCTGCTCCCAGGTCGACCAACGACCTCCAGTTACTATCGAGCCGCATCGGGCTCCCCATCCCCAACGGCTGGCATCGGATTCTATCACTATTTCTGGGAGAGAACCGAAAATTGCCCTGCCATTCCAAGCTTCCATGTGTTGGAGCCACTAATGAAGTTCTGCTTTCACTTCGTCGGTCAGGGGAATCATTTCTGAGTAACTCAGACCCTGTTGTAAGTGTCTGATCTTGAGTCTCTGTAGGGCACGATAATGAAGCGGGGCCGGGAAGATTGCCTGAATCGAAGAAGCCAGAAGGCCTACTATTCTGCCAATGTTCCTCAATGAAATCATCTGGTTGGACAGAGCAGATCTCAATTCTCTCTTGATGCCTCGAATTTTCTGAGGTGGGAGAATCAGAAGGGAGAGGATGGAATCTATCCTGAATCCCAAAAAATCTATCACCTGGGAGGGATTCAATAATGACTTCTGCACATTGATAAGGAAACCTAAATCCTGCAGAAGATTGATTGTCCATTCCAGATGAATCAGGAGTGTATGGGGGTTCTGAGCCATCAGAAGGATGTTTGTCGAGATAAATTATCAATCTGACTCCCTTGGATCTCAACCATTCCATCACTGGCCTCAGTAGTTTTGTGAAGCACCACAGGGCCAAAAGGAAGTGCATTGAATTCTAGACAGTGCCCCTTCCATAGGAATTGTAGGAACCTCCTGAGAGGGTGGAAGATGGGAACTGACAGGTAAGCATCTTTTAGGTCGAGACTAACCATCCAATCTCCCTCTAGAAGAATGTCCTTTAGCAAGTGGATACCCTCCATCTTGAAGTGTCTGTATAATATCCAGTAGTTGAATTCCTTTAGATTTAGAACTAGACGGTGAACTCCTCCCTTTTTGTCCACGACAAAGATGGGACTGAGGAACCCTGATGGATGAGGGGTTGAAAAACTCACTGCTCCTTTGTGTAAAAGGTCTTGTACCTCTGAGTCTATAAAAGTCTGGTCTGTGAGGGAAAAATACATTTGTGTTGGAGGGGCAAGTTGAACCGGAGTTCCTAGAAATTCTAGATGGAACCAAGAAACTGTCTGAAGAATCCAGGGGTCACCTGAAATTCTTTTCCAGTTTTTTTAGGAATAAGCCCACTCTGCCCCCAAGACGTACTTGAGATTAATGAATAATGCTCACCTGAATAACTGGATTCTTGGATCGCTCCCTGCTGACCTCTGTGGGGTCCACATCTATATCTGGGGCGTCCCCCTCGATTGCGAGTGGGGTAGAAAGTGGTGTCCGATTGATCGGAGTACCAGTTGTTTCTCCCTTTAGGGTAGGGATATTGAGAGCCTTGAAAGGATCCTCGGCCGGGCATACGCCCTCCAAAACATCCGGCCCTGGCAAAAAGGTTTCTTTTGAATACTTTTTTAAGAGCCAAATGACCCTTGTCTAGGGAAGAGAAAGTAGCGCAAACTTTTGCTAGATCTTTTATGAAGGAAGAACCAAAAAGGAGGCCATCAGCCGATGGGCCAGCTTCTGAAGTTGCCAGGTATGTTAATTTGGGATCGATTCTCATAAGAATTGACTTACGTTGTTCTGACGAAATCGCACAATTTGCATTGCCCAAAAGGCAAAGTGACCTCTGAGCCCAACCAACCAAGACTTCAGTATCCACGGGTGTACCCGACTCTTTGGCAAGGAATGCCATGTCTAGGATCTTAGTCAAGGGACCTGTGACATCTTTGGCACCGTACATTACGATATTAATGTGGCTATATATATAGAGGCAGGAGCGCCATATCACTCTTTGTTCACCCCCATTTCTATGTATAACCTGTGACATCTAGTAGCTTATCTTGGCAAATCCGCCATGACCTGTCTAAGCCTTTTTTGGGGTCTTTGCCAAATTTTTTCATAAAGGTGACCATAGTGGGGTCGATGTCTGGGGTGTCCGTCACCTTCTCTTCTACATCAGGTCTAGGGCATTCAGCTCTAAGGCGCGAACGGACCTCTTTGTCAAAACCTCCTTCTGACATTATTGTGGACGTATTGAGCCACTTCAGGAGACGGGGTCCAGTTGGAGGCTCTAGGGTGCATGATCTGAGTGGGATCGAAATCCAGGGTTTTTGATGTGGAAGGTTCTTTCCTGGGCTTTTTATTGGGAATTGGGGACTCCGAAGCGTCTGAGTCGCTGGAGTTAGAATTGGAGTCAGATGAGGACTGTGAGGAGCCCAGGTCTTTTGAGGAACTGTAATTATGTTCCTTGGAGTGTTTCTTAAGCAATTTGTTAAATGCATCTGCATGTACTCCAGTGATCGTGTTTTCATTCCCTTCTAGATTCTTGGTTTTTGCTTTGCATTTCGATTTTTTCTCGTTAGAGGAAGATTGTTGTTCATTATGCCAACCCTGGAATTTGGCGTAGTCAGATAATTGCCCTGAAAAGGGTCCTAAAGCTCTTATCAGGGCGTCCTTAACAGATTGTTGGACTCTGTTATCAAGGGCTTCAACTAAGTTTACTTCTAGTTGATTGCCCAATTCATCAGGGTTAACTCCCTGTATCATTTTCACTCCATTGAGCCATTAGGAGGAGTGGTAAAAGTTTAATTATTAGTAGAAAAAAGGGGGGTGCGAGCCCCTGACAGGCAAGTAAGCCCAGATATAGTGTGGAGGGAGCAGCCTGTATAATGCACTCTAGGCAGAGCCTTTTCGATATTTCACAACCCAAGTTCTCAGTTGTGAAGTGAACTGGGCATCAGGGAGCACACAAGAATCACCGGGTGTCAGGGAAACAGCTTGCAAGCGCTCCGCGCGTCTGCAGAACGAGCCGGCTCATCAGGAAAAGTGATGAGATCGGCTCGAAACGCGCGCGTGAAGCGCGAGCATGGCCATAGAAATGGGACTACACAGAAGTGTAGAAGCTCCCGCTCGACAGGGCCAAAAAGTAGTCGGCACGAAGCCGCGTTAAGTAAAAGGTGCACGCGCAACAAAAATACGGGTTAATGCGAGCGGAATCGCGTCGCTACCCGACAGTTTTAATTAGCACAGTATAATTATAGTAAACAACACTCTAAACATACAAAGTATTGAGGAGAAAGGAAAAAAGTCACTTATCTGCTGCAGAGCAGCAAAGAAAGAGGAAGTGACGTTTAAGGACAAAGGGTATGGGAGGTGATTGGGCCATGTGATGTCAGGCTTATGCCTCATGGGAAATGTAGTTATTGTTTTTTCTGTATTTTGATTGGCTGCTGTTTCGAGTTAGTAAAGAAGGAGATAGCTTAATCGGAGCCTCCGGTCCTGAAATAGAATTCACAATGCAAATGCCTTGAAATGATCGCGCACACGCGATTTCAAGTTTAGGCCCAAAACTCGAATGTCACTGGAAAACGTAGTCGAGGCTTAACCCGACCTCCGCCTTACCGCACTGCCTGAAGATCACCAAATAAACGAGGGCAGGCCTGGAAATGACTGCAATAGGCCTCCGGGACAGAAGCTCTGGAAAATGCTGCTGCTCTGCACCGGGACCTCTGAATAGTGAGCACATGGAGCTGGGCTGGCTCCCTTATATAGAGCCAAGCCCCGCCCATGAGCCACACCCAACCATGCTGCAAGAAAGGCTTCTAGAAAGTCTTAGAATAAAGGACCACTCCCTGTAGTCCTGCAAACAAGCCTTGCAAATGAACAATGAATTACAAACAGCATTAATGACTTTTCAAGGTAAAAGCTCTGCAATGCAAAAGGTTAACATACTGCATAGAAACACAATGCATGAAATATGACTTTGCATAAGGACTGGGTTTTTGCATTTACGTCGGCCATAGAGCGCGCACTGTCCTGATGTTGACAGCTTGATAATATTGCTTCTAGTTTTGTAAACCTGCTGCTTTGGACACTTTCCTGAACTTTTGTACAAATTTAGCGTTTTCACACAAAGCACTACATTCGTATCGCTGTTTCCAGGAAAACCCTGCCCAGTTGGCCCTCCTCATGTTGCAATGTGTTTTTCTCATTCCTTCACAACTATGATGTCTCTTTGCAGCGCTTCACTCCTATAATGCAAGTTTTTCAACATTAATACTATATCTTTCATGCTTTTTCTTTACTTTTCATCAATATGACTCCAAGCTTGGATACTCAATGATAATGTTATCAGTTGGTGCTCTCTACAAATTTTGCATGATAAGTTTTGCCGCTCTTCCAAATACTAAGACAACTATAGTGATGTGTGTATCTTTAGTGGAGCAACAAGTTACTGACTTATAATGAAACCAATAAAATTGCAATTTTGGAAAAGGAGATCCTTCAGTTAAAGAAACATTTGGAAGACTTAGAGAAGAGAAACAGACTAAATAATCTTAGGGGCATATTTATACTCTGTTTGCGCCGGAATTGCGTCTTTTTTTTTTACGCAAATCCGACGCAAAGCTAACTCCATATTTATACTTTGGCGTTAGACCCAGTTAGTCTAGCGCCAAAGATCTTGGAGTTTGCGTCACTTTTTAGCGTGGACACCTACCTTGCGTTAATGATATGCAAGGTAGGCGTTCCCGTCTAAAAAATGACTCCAAGGCATGTGCGCTTTATTTAAACTCCCGTGAAAAAATGGCGCACGGGAGTAGGCGGGTCAAAAAAAATTACGTCCAGCCGCTTTTGCGTCATTTCTTAATGCCTGGTCAGGGCAGGCGTTAAGGGACCTGTGGGCTCGGAAGGAGCCCAAAGGTGCCCTCCCATGCCCCCAGGGACACCCCCTGCCACCCTTGCTCACCCCAGGAGGATGCCCAAGGATGGAGGGACCCATCCCAGGGAATTTAAGGTAAGTTCAGGTAAGTATTTTTTTTTTAATTTTATTGTGGCATAGGGGGGCCTGATTTGTGCCCCCCTACATGCCACTATGCCCAATGACCATGAAGTCCCCTGGGCATGGCCATTGTGCAAGGGGGCATGACTCCTGTCTTTGCTAAGACAGGAGTCATGTCAATGGAGGGTGGGAGTAAAAAAAATGGCGCTAATCGGGTTGAGGCAGATTTTTTGCCTCAGACCGACTTGCCCCATTTTTTGACGCCCAAGCTCCTTTTTCCCCTACTCCGGCGCTGCCTGGTGTGGGTCATTTTTTTTTACGCACACCAGTCAGCTCCGCCGGCTAACGTCATTCCATAAATAAGGCGCCCGCATGGCGCTTTGGAATGGCGTTAGCCGGCGTTAACATTTTTGACGCACAACTGCGTTGGTGCAGTTGTGTGTCAAAAAGTATAAATATGGCCCTAAGTATTTATGATCTTCCTGAGGGTACGGAGGGAGATAACCCTGTCTCCTGTGTTCTATACTTTCTACCACAAATATTGGATCTGCCTCCTTCCACAAATCTTATTATTCAATGAGCACTGGGTCCTTGTCTCTCTACTTCTGCGCCACCTACTAAACCTTGAGGAGTCATTATCTTCTTTTGGAGTTTACTGACCTTTTGAAAGTACTTCATGGGGCTAAGTCAAAGACACAAACCATATGGTTATGCAGGAAGATCTTCATTTTGCAGGATGACTCTAATGCCAAAGCTAACAGAAGAAAAGATTTCCTTAGTCTTCCTCCTGCACTTTCATAATATGGAACCTCAGTATTGCCTTTTTCATCTGTGTCTCTTTAAGGTCACTTACCAAAATCAAACCACACTGAACGAAGAGGTTGCTGAACTCAGGAAATTTATAAACTCTCTAACATGATGGACAACATGGACACAGGTGTTCCTTCTACAGGTTACTATGCTCTGCAATGTTTGATTGTTTATTCTTTTTCTATTATTGGATGTAATGTTTCTTCTAGTGTTATATTTCTGTTATTTTTTTATTTTCTCCCTTTTCTTACAGATACCATCAGTTCTTTGTTTTGTTCATATCCATATTTATTTCTTGGTTGTGCTGCATAGCCCCTTGTCAGATATGCCATCATCATCGGTTTTGGCCCCACCCCACCTCCTATTTGTCCAGCATTCAGTTATGTCTTCTAAATTGTCAGTTTTTGACACGTACTGCCTCTTTTTTGGTATATCTCCTACAGGGGCAACTCCTCCGCTAGGGCAGAGAGCATCACACCCCCCTGCCAGCAGCACCCAAACTTCTGCAATACAACGATAATAAACTATTTTATTATTGTTGTATTGTAGAAGGGGTTGTGCCACAGAGCTGATGAGCACTGAGGGAGAGTGCTCGGCACTCCCCCTCAGTGTGCATGTATGTTTGGCCGGCCTTCTCAGGCTGGCCAAACATACATGCGCACTAAGCTCTGTCCAACCCAGCACAGCAGTGCCGGGTTGAAGAGAGCAAGCAGACTCTCCCAGTCGGCTTTGGAGTGCCCTGGCTGGGCACTCCGAATAAACAGAATGCTGCTGTCATGCTGCCTACAGCATGCCAGCAGTGTTCAGATTGGCCGCAGGGCAGGCTGGGAGCCTGTACCTGCAGCGAAGGAAAGAGAAGCTACACAGTGGTGGTGGCACATTCAGGTAAGTTTGCTTTTTTTCAAAATATACATTTTTGTCCCCGCCCGCGCTGCCCTGCCCCACCAAGCCCCGCACGCCACTTCTGATCTCTTATCTCTAATTTGATTTCCCCTTTCTTTTCCCTTCTCTCCCTTATCCCTTATGTTGTATGCTTCTCTCATTTCTATATTCTTCTTCTGCTTAATTCTTTTTGTCTCCTTATTGCAATCATGTTATCATTTGATCCTCCTCATGGTTTATTTGTTTTACCATTGTTGTAACATTCAAGTTAGACTAATGGAATATCAAAGGAAGTATTACTCCTGTCAAACAACAAAGAGTGTTATCCCACTTGACCAAATGTGCTCCAGATTTGGTCCTTCTTCGAGAAACCCACCTTACAGAATCTGAAGTGTTAAAAATCAAATGTGTTTGGGTAAGCTCTGTGTTTGTGTCTCCTACTTCCAATAAAAAGAATGAGTTATAATTTTGGGTATAACAAACTTAGTTCTTGTTGTCCTCTCTCATGAAACTGATGACATTGGCATATGGAGTGTTATTAAACTTTTAAACCCTAACCCAAACTGACTATACTATTTGGCCCGCTATCGCTCAAAGTTGCCTTCAATATAGCGATACATATTTTATTCTAGGTGATGACTGTAGCCAAGTTATGGACCCGTATTGAGATAGACAATCCTCAGTCACGTTTCTTCCGCATAAAATGCACAAACAATTTAATTCTGTAATTTCTCATAGTACTTTCATTGACTCTTGGTGAATCTCTAATCCCACTTCATGTGACTACACTTTTTCTTCTTCTACACATGGTACTCTTACAAGATTAAATCATATTTTTGTTTCTAAACCTTTGTCACAACATATAGTTTAATCCTCCATTAGTCCACAGTGCCTTTAGATCACGCCATGGTTGTCACAGACTTGAACTTGGTTCTCCGTAAACCTGATCTTCATAGATGGAGATTTAACAATTCATTGACAAGAGACACACAGTTTTCTTCGTCCTTCACATCATTTGCCTCTGAATTTTTATTGTTTAATGATTTCCCTAATACTTCTCCTTTGGTAGGGGAGGCATTAAAGCAGCTGCTCATGGTTTTATCAATGATTATGTGTCCAAGACAAATAAACTCTAGAATTGGGAACACAGAACTCTGGAACAGAAGTATTTTTCTTCTAACCTGAATAGTGATCTTCAAAATCTGCTCAAAGCCAAATTACATTTTAATACCCTCTAGACTAATGAAACGTCTTTAATTTGGTTGAAAAATAGTGTTCATTATTATGCAGGACATAATAAAGCTTTGGAAGTACTGGCTAATTATCTTAAGGTGAAGAAACATTGATTTAAGATAGACTCATTAATCAGTGCACAAGAAGTTATCTTGACTAGAGATAAAGATATCTTGGAGGTATTTGTTACTTTCCATAAAACTTCATATAATCCTGAGTCTCAAGTGCAACTTACTTGGATTGGTAACTATTTACATTAAATTCCTAAATCCATTCCTTCTCATTTAGATTTTGAGTCTTTGGAGGTGAACCTCTCTTTAAATGGGATTCTTCAAGCATTAAACTCATTGAAGAAAGGGAAATGCCGGGACCAGATGGCTTTACTGTAGATCTTTCTTCATTTTTTAAATAGTCTTCAATCTCATTTGATGCACTTCTTTCAACACTTTATTGACTCTGGTTCGACTTCTGGTACTTTCCAAGAAGCCTTAAATTGCCTTATATATAAACAAGGCAAGGACACTACTATATGTAAACACTATAGACCTATTTCTTCAGTTAATGTTAATTCCAAGATTTTTGTAAAACTTCTAGCTCTCCGTTTAGAATCTTTCTCCCACCTCCCTTTGGGAAGGATCAGTCAGGAATTATGAAAGGAACTGTTAGTGTTAGATAATACCAGATTATTTCTCAACGTTCTCTGTAAGGCTCCATTCCTTAAAACTCCACCTGCAGCTATAACTATAGATACAGAAAAAGCATTTGATAGGATCAACTGGGACTTTATTTAAAAAATATTTAGCCTGGCATGGTTTCGCTCCTAAGATTAATGCCCTAATTTCCCTACTATATCATTCCCCATTAGCGTCAGTCCTAATCAACGGTGTAGTCTCCCCATATTTTCCTCTCCAACATGGTGTTCCACAGGGGTGTCCTCTTTCCCAATTACTATTTGTTCTTGCTCTCTAACCTTTTCTTTCTTGTATTAGACTCAATTCATCCATATCTTGTTTTCAAAATGGAGATCAGCATCTAAAACTAGCAGCACACACCAATGATGTTCTTCTCTTTCTTTCCTGAGAAGTCCTTATCAGCACTATTTAGTGAAATTACCTTCTTCTCTGAAGTTTCAAGTTATAAAGTCAACAGGGATAAGACTGAAATACTCCCTTTAAATAAATAAACCAATAAACATTCATTGTTAGGTGATAGATTTCAGTGGTCATCTTCTTCTAAAATTAAATACCTTGGTATTTGGTTTAGAAATTTAATACAAGATTCTGTTGCTATTAACTTCAAGGAGATCTTTGCTAAAGTTGAAAAATTACTCTCATCTTGCAGTCCTTTATATTTGTCTTAGTGGGATTGTCTTGACTCAATTAAAATGATGATTTCTCCACTTTTGCTTTATACCATTCCTCTGATGCCAGTAAATATTACCAAAGCTAAATGTAAGCAAATAGACTCTATAGCTTTTAAATTTCCATGGAGGGATTGAAAAACTAGGGTTTCTCTATCTCTCCTCAAAAAATCAAGACTTGAAGGTGGTGTAAGTTTTCCAGATTTTAGTCAATATCATAAGGCGTTTGGTTTACGTCAAGGATTTTCATATCAGCTTCACCTTTCTCTCCCTTATGGTTTGATGTCGAGAAAGCTCTGCTTCAACCTTTTTCCCAAAAGGAGGGTCTCTCTTTCTCTTCTGAATCTTCTATTACGACCACCCCCCTTTATAAACACACCTATCCTTGGAGTAGAGCAATTTACACCCCTTTCACTCCCACCCGTCCTGTTTTTCTAAACATGCCTATTTGATATAATAAATGTATTAAACTACACAAAAAACCCATTTTCTATAACTTTTGGAGGAATAAATGTATTATGTGGATAGCACAGTTATTTGAAAATGATGCTCCTATCGATTTTCCTTACTTCAGACATTTATTTCATTGTCCTCAATCTTTTCATAACTGTTTTTTTAATACTTATTAATTCAGTCTTAGATGTTCTTTTCTCTTTACTAGATGCTTCACTCTCAGTCCCACATACTTCTCATTTTACTAATCTCCTCACTTTCTATCCTAAGGCCTCTATTATTTATAACTTAGCCATTAGCAACCAAGTATTTCACTCTCAATTCCTACCTGAACCAAGTCCAAAGCTGAACTCCTTTCGGAGAGTGATTTAGGGGTGGGCTGGCGTATTGCATTTTGGAATAAGGTATGGTTGCGTATTTCCAAACTCTCTAGAACTGTTAGTATAACCCAAAGCCTAACTAACTCTTCCCAATGCTGGTCTTGTGATTGTCCCAAAAGTGGTATGATGCATATGTTATTTTGGTGTCCCAATACACTCTCCTTCTGGCACAAAGTCTGGTCTCAAAATAAACTAATCTTTATTATACAACACCCTTTTGATATTATTCATCTCTTTTTAAAAATGTTAACTCATAAGGTTTCCCCTGCCTGCCCTAGGTGCAAATTGCTTGACATTTTCTTAGCATTTGTGTTTCAACAAATTGCTTTTAATTGGAAAAGTTCATCTAAACTATCATATAAGATTTGGTGGGGCTCTGGGGGTTATTATGACCCCAGCGGACAGCAGTAAAATGGAGAAAAGTACTGGCAACAGGCTGGCGGTACTTATCTCCATATTGTGACATTGGCAATGTACCACACCGTCCGCCATGGGGGTAGCGGCCGTCGGGCTGGAGACTTCAGTCTAAATCCCGGCGGCCGTCACGAGGCCGCCTGCAGGATTATGACCCCGCCTACTGCCATGGTTTTCGTGGCTTCCTTAGTGCCACGAAAACCATGGTGGTAGGCACTATCAGTGACAGGGAATCCCCTCCCTGTCACTGATAGGAGTCTTCCCCACCCCCCACCCCTGGTTTCCCCCACGACCCCTCTCTCTCCAGACCCCCCTTTCACTCATGCACATTCATTCACACACACACACGCATTCACACACTCACTTCCATGCATGAAGACATCCATTCACACACACATCCACACACACTTACATACATACAAGCACACAAGCATTCACACAACACAACATACATGCACTCAAATATCCATACATGCGCACACATACAACACGCAACACAAACCCGCATTCACGCACGCACAGACATGCACGCACGCACCCACACACACACAACACCCTCCTCCCCTGTCGGTGCACCAACTTACCTGTTGTCAGGGGGTCCTACGGCAGGAGACGGGACGTGGCACTGCTGCCTGCAGCAGCGTCCACCAGCAGAACACTGCCAGGCCGTATCATTGGTCATGATATGGTCTGCGGCAGTCTACTGGCGTGGCGCTGCTGTTGGTAGCAGTGCCACCTTACAGCCATCCGACGGTATGGCCACAGCCAGATTTCCGCCATCCTTCTGGTGGCAATCCGGCTGTGGTCATAATACAGCTGACGGCTGGTAGCTGTGGCTACGGTCTTTTGGCAACTGTCGCCATGGCGGTAGGTGGTATATACCACCAATGTTATAATGAGGGCCTCTCTCTGTTATCATCATAAATTGGATACTACTTATATGTCTCAATGTTCTACATCTCATAATGTTTCTCTTTGTATGGTTACCCTTGACCTAATTTCTTTAAAATACTGAACATTGCATGCCATCTATGCTTTGTACATTGTCTGAAAATGTGCAACCAAAATAAATATTGATCTCTCTGTTGTCCCTTATTTTCACAAGTTATTATTGCCTAAGGTTACCATTTGTTTATTTATCATAATATTTCTAGGTAAACTGTATCGGTTTACAATTTAAGAAGGCAATTTTCTTATATTCATACAACTAAAGTTTCTAATATATCCCCCTACTTCCAATTCCCCTCCTCCCCCTGGAAAACATAAAAGACTTTTGTTGTTTGGTTTGAATTTTTACAATGTAACAGAGTTATACATTATCTTTGCTTTTTCAATCTTTTATGTTTACATTGTTATTTAAATAAAGTATTTTTAAACCACAAAACTTCAAAAATGTATTTATTGGAACACCTATGTAAATTATTTATTTTATTTACTTGAATGATTTGGTTTCTTAATACATATTGTTGAATTGTATGTATTATATATTTTAGATAAAATTGATATGCAGTTATACAACTATATTCTAGTTTTATTCCATATTGATTACCATTTATTGTATATTAAATCTTGATAATTTAGTTTCCTTTGAAGTATTATAGTTTTTTAAAGATTTTGTATTGTTGGTTTAAAGAGGGAAGATATGTGTAGTGTTGGCTTTGCTACTTGTGCTCAACTGATAACATCTAGGTATTCCATTTCCCATATGGAATGCATGGCCAGTTGAACAGGAATTGCCGAAGGAATCAGTTGTGTGTCACCGGGACTGCAATAAAACCTACAATTTGTATCATTTAGAGTACGTCTTATCATTACACTCACAAACAACAAAAGAATAATACTGAGATAAATTAAGTCAAATAAAGTCAAACTCCAACATTACATTGAAGTTGGTAATAAAGAAGTAGCTTTTGTAGTTATGAACACAGAGAATTACACAAACAAATTGAATGCACATAGAAGAGATGAAAACAAGTACTTACAGTTGGAGAACGACTCTACTATAATATACAAAAAACATTTGGAAGATATTTTATAAGAAGCATGATCAAACTATTGGATTAAAGAGAAAAACAAAGGTTATCTTACACAAATGAATACTAAGAGCCTGGTTTAGACTTTGGCAGATAGTTCTCCATCTGTCAGAGTGTTGGAGGGCATTTCCTCCGCATCCCGAATGCACTTCTGTCCACCTAATTTAGAGATGACCACTGGCAATGCAATTCAATATGGGAGTTCGCCCCTCCCCCCATCCTGGGAGTTTTCTCTCAGAATTTGGGAGTTATTATTAGTTTTTTCTGTCCCTCACTGACTGGCTTTACCTGGTGGTGAGGGCTGAAAAGAGGACATTATACTATCCTTCCTAAACAGTGTTATACCCTTTCTCTGACAGCCCCTCCTTCCTTGTAAAATGAGGAAGCATTCCATCAACAGAGGCAGTTGGAATGCTGCAGACAGAAAGCTTACTGTTCACCACCTCTAAAGGAGGCAGACAGACAAGAGTTTGGCAGACAGGGTACTTCGTTGCATCCGTTATGGAGTACGCTGTCCACCAAATTCTAAATCAGGACCTAGGTGTTCCAAAATGGATATGCTGTCCATGAGACACAAGTATCTGGTTGACTCTCATTTCAAGCATGTAATGTATACAAGCCCGAGAGGGAAATATTTGGCCCACCTTCTACAGAAATTAGTGACAAGCAGTCATTTATCCGTTAACACAAGAGACAGAATAAACATGGGTAATTACTGAGGATACAATGCTACTTTGTACACTTACTGTGAATTTGCTCTACAAGTCCATACCAAACTGTAAGGAAATAAAGAAGGAGTGGAATGATCTTAAGATTTAGTTTATGACCAGCATTGACCAGGTGAATACCAAACATGGGTGCATAACATGCATATCCAAAGTACAAAACAAATCCACTTTTTAGATGGGCAGATCATTTAAATGAAGAGAAACCATATACAGATCCATAACTTAAAAAACAGAAACAAATAACATTTTATCTTTCAGAATTTATCTTTAAAAGCAAAGTTGACATTCTCACAATTTTTATGAATTGAAGGCATAATTTCAAAGCCACACAAATACAAAGAACACGAAAAGATCATTTGAAAAGTTCAGTGAAAGAAGATATCCAGATACAATTATTACCAGAGTCAAAACTCTGATAACACCATCTGCTAGACTAGCCTACAGTATTGAAAAGAGAGCCTTCAGAGAGATTATTTGTGTTCATATCTAAATTTTCAGCATTGAGGAAGAAAATGAAATAAACCATTGTCAGGTGCTACATGTTGAGCCTGATTTCAAGAACCAGTTTAAAGACCCTACATTGTTCCCATATAAAAGAAGTCAAAATGTAAAATAAATGGTTACAAGACTGTTTAAAAAAGTGACAATATTCAGAATTTGATAATGACCAACAAAGATTAAAATATTCTGCTACTTGAACAACAATCACTGCACTTCTACCAGAAAATGAACCCAAATCCACAATCCATTCAGAGGTTACAAATTTAGAATTCAACATTATGCTACTGTTGTGTAGCCATTTAGTTATAGCTCCATGCACGTTAGTTTTACACACTAGGCCGCTGTGCACTTTGACCTATATATATTTTATTCGGCTTTGCATTGTTATTTTTACAATAACCAGTTTTACGGTCTTGTTTTATTCTCATTTATCTAACTATTTTTGCTTAGCCCAGCACTGTGTTCTCAAACAAGACATTCTTGATCACTTTGTGCTTCAGTCAAGGCTACAGTTTGGTACATTGCCGGTGAACGTGGTAAAAGTTTAGTCTCCAACATTTGTAGAAAATACACATCATTACGTAGGGACATTTTCTTAGAACATCAGCTGTGTTATTATAAAAACACTTCCTAGTCCCATTACACGTTAAGAAGGAGATTCCAGCCAGGGAACCACAACTGTATGCTGAATGCTTCACTGCAGATGCTAACGCAGACTACAGGCCTTTGCTCAGGTATGAGGGTTGATGTCCTCCCGGGAGAACCTGAAAGGCAGAATTAGAGCTTAACATGCTGTGCTCAGATTATGACTTCGATAGGCAATAGTCCATAAATCCTAGCGACAATATGATAGCATTATTCTTATGCTTCACTCTCCTCGTCACCATTTTGATATTGTCATGTTGTGTCATCCTGGTTATTGCAGCTCACGCTTTGATATGTAAAATGCAGTTGTTTTATTAAACCAGTCCTTAAAACTCATACTGCTTCTTATTGTCATTTATATATGAGACCAAATTGTGAATGAGAGAACCGGATGCAACCTGAGTGACCACGACTTCCCTGAGAAGTATGATATGTCATGCGCTCGGCTGCCCAATCATCCCTACCCCTTGGTAGAGATGAGGCACTGCTAGTTAGCCAGAGCAAAACTTGGATTTAGAGTGACAGGTGTCACCCACAGTGGGTCAGACTCAGTCTCCCACACCGTGGACGATCCTGCTGCTCAAAATCCAGTAGTCTCATTAGAATAATGAAAGCCTACGCGACACTACAAGCTATAGAGCAAAATATATTGTTTCAAATGTCCAAGTAAGAGGGTTTAGGCAGGAAAAAATAGAAAAAAAATATACTAGAAAGACAATACAAGATGCTTACTAACCTGTGTGTATTTATTGATACAAGTGAGCAAGTGCATGAAATAATTACTAAGCAGTTAAAACACTCCCAGTTTCATATTATTACCCTGGGAAAACATATCAGAAACATCATGAAAGGTTGGAATGAGCTGAAGGCATAAGTACTGATCCATTCCATTTTCATGTTCCATAATTTTTCTAACCCTGAAGCAGGATATGCCTAAACATCAATCTAGAGTACTGAAAATTCACATAATATTGCACAATTATGAGTCATTAATTTTAAAGTTATCCAGATTAATATATATATATATATCAGAATGTGTAAGAAACTGGGTTATTGGTTGTGGGCGGTGTTAACCCTACTCAAGCAACAAGAACAATCCTTGCCAGGGTGAACCACAAAAGTCCCTGAATTAACCTGTGCTGAACCCTCCAATAGCTTGGTACAAAAGAAGTCAGGCTTAATTTAGAGGCAAAGAGTAAAGTATTTATGCAACACACAAACAGTAATAAAGTGCAAACACAGCACAAGAGAAATTCCAAATCAATTGTGAAGAATGGAGTAATGTTTATTAAATAAAATGAAACCAAAACGACAAAAATCCAATCAGTAGAACTAGAGATATGTAATTTTAACGTTTTAAGGTTTGAAGTGAAGATGTGCTGTTTCATGGTCAGTTGTACTGTGGTCTCCTGCTGTTCTTATTTTAAGGCTCTCAATTTCACTGTTGTACAATTACCATCCAGTAAAATAGCCCAGAGAATATCCACTACTGCTCCTTGTGCTTTTCCCTGAGGCTATTTTACCACTGGATTCCAAGTCTGACAGTTTGGAACGTGGAATAAAATGCAAATCTGATTTTAGTGCTCATGAAGTCCATATCACCTACTCTTAAGTAACCTATTTTCTTGATACCAAATCATACAGTTTATACTTGCCAGAATTTATGATGTACTCAGAATCTTAAACATCGCATAAATACTATTTTGTTCAATTTTCAATTTCCCTCAGTGAACGGATTTATCAAGATTTTCTGCCATTGCAAATTTGCACAAAGTGACCCATGTTGATGCAAAGTCTTGATGTTGTATTTACTTTGCAGGGCTAAGAATTTAGGGGCTGATTTAGGAGCCCCTACAGCCAACATTAGCATAATTTTGTTTACGCTAATGTGGCGGTAGGTGGCCAAAAACGCAGCGCCATATTTACAAAGTGGCGCAATAGATGCATTGCACCACTTTGTAAACTTTTGACCTACATTATGCCTGCGCCAGGCATAATGTATGCAAAAGGGGTGTTCCCCCATTAGTTTCACTGAACAAATGGCGCAAGGAAATCTAGATTTCCTTGTGCTATTTTTTGGGGCACTTTTAATGCTTGTTCAGAGCAGGTAATAAAAGGGGGCATGTCATTGAATACAATGGGCCCCTATGTACTCTACAGGAGTAGCGCCAACATTTTGGTGCTTCTCCTGCAGAGTACATCAATAGCCTCAGGAATTCTGACACTATTGCCCCCTTCCCTGCGCCATGGTGCACCATATTTTAAATATGGCGCACCCATGGTGGTGGTAGGGGGGCGCTAAGGGGCGCAAGGAAAATGGCGCTGCAGTAGGTGTAGCGCCACGTTCCCTAAATCAGGTCCTTAGTGTATTGTGAAGTTGCCATTAATGTAGCACACATAGCACTCTGCCCTACTTTGTGCTTTGTTTTAAAGTCAAGATGTCGTTCCATGGGTGGTACTTGGGCCTGCACAGGCTACCATCCATATTTTTTGATTCAAAGGGAGATCTACAAACGTTGACAGATCAAGCTTGGCCCAAAAAGTAATGCCTCCTTGAAACAGGTGTTAACTAGCAGAAGCTTTTGAATTTGTCCAGATATTTCAATTATTGCAAGGGTTCTGCACTGTACAGCCTACAGCTAATGCGTGAAATGTTAAAGAAATTCCTAAGAAAACAATGTTGTACTCGAAATGAGCCTTCTATTGCAAAGCCTGTTCTAAACAGCACCTATACACTTTTGCACTATTTCCTGTTTGTGCATCAGTAAATGGGCAGAGAGCAGAAGCAGGCTATATCTAAAAAATAAATATGGCTCTGCGCTGCTTTCTCCACACTGCATCCAGAGCAACACAACGCAGCAAGTTTGTTTGCCTTGTTGCATTTTTTTTACTGAAAATGTCCCACAATTAGGCGGTTTATGTGACTGCATGACTTCTTTTGCTAAATGTATCTGTGGTCTACTGTTCAAACACTCAGCGCTTGGGGCTATATCCCATCCATGTTTGAACTCCAGATTTACAAGTAACTGGTAAAGCATGGTGCTGCGCCAAAAACGGCAGCGCTGCACTGCATCAGTTCTGAAAACATAGGGATGTGCCGTATTTACAAAAATACAGCACACCCCTGTGTTTCCCCAACAGTTGGTGCTAAGTTTAGCTGCCAACTCAGGCATCCTTGCACCAATGTGCAGAGGTGTCTGCGTTGAAGGGAATGATTGTTTATGTGCAGGAAGGTGTCCCTTCCTGCACATAAACAATCTACAATGGCGATTTGGCACTTCTGCAGCACACATAAAAGTAGCAAATTGTCATTATTGAATGATTGTTTATGTGCAGGAAGGGATAGCTTCCTGCACATAAACAATTATTCATGGAGTTTTGCTCTTTCTGTGTGTGCTGCAGAATGCAGCACACATGGAAAAAGCAAAAATGAGGAGAAATAAAAGTATTTCTCCATGTTGCACCATGCTAATGCCACCCCTTAGGTGGCCTTCGTTTTTGGCGCTGCCACAGTTTTACGAATTCTTGTAAATCTTGTAAATCTGAGGCAGCTTCAAAAGTAAAGGGTGTTGTAGTGGAACAACCACAGCAACAGCCACTCCACGCCCTTCTGCCGCAGAAAACTGCGTCTGAGGTGCCCATATTGGAAGGCAGCATTAAGCCACAAAAAGTGGCTTAGCGCCACCTTGTAAATATGGTGCAGTCCACAGCACCAACGAAGTGTCACAAAAAGTGATGCTCTGGTGGCACAAGGGCCTTGTAAATATGCCCCTGAGACTTTTAGAGTTCATGTGTGCACTGAGACAGGCAAAGAGACACTGAGACCCCTTCTGTGTTAGTGCAGAGAACATTATCCTGATACAGGCCCTGCGCATTTACCTCTACAAAATGGTTGTGAGATGTTTTGTGTTATTCCTGTGGTTGTCTGCTGCTTTTGCATATTTACTTTCGCCACCATTTCCTAGACAACAGTTGAGTGGCATTACACCCTCATTATTAATGTAGAGTTCATTCACTTAGCACCTTTTTTGCAGGATCCCATGTCCCTTCTGCCGTTTGTCCAGCTCTAGCACTGCTCGGGCAGGGCATGTCTGGTCACACGGTAGGTTGAAAAAAAGCACACATATGAGTAGTGGAGAAGCCCTTCTATACTGGTGGCCACGGAAGGTAGATATAGACACCTAAACATGTTTACAAAGTACACATTTTTTTGAACATTGCACATGATGAAAAAACGGTAGCGAAATTGTGGAGGGGCCCTATTAGGCCAGGGGTCTTCAAATTGGGGGGCAGGCCACACTGGGGGGTGGGCTCAATTGATCCCAGGGAGAGGGGGAGGCGCTGGGTTTTAGCCAAAAGAAGCATTATGCTACTAACATGGCATTGTTTTAAGCTAAAAACAATGAGCAGCAGTAAACCGCTCTGTAATGGGCCATCACTAACATGTTTTGTCATATATATCCAAACTGGGAGTGTGTGTGTCAAAATGGAAGGGACTCAAAATGCTCTTCAAAACCCCCACCCTCACTTCCAATAATCACACTGTTGACACTTTTACACCTTAGTAAGGCCTGTCTGACCAGAATAGAATGTGTGGCATCACGTATTTCGATTGCATTTTTAAAACAATAACAGAACTTAACTGTAATGTTCAAATAAGTGTAGATGTATTCAAATATGGCCAATTTAATAGAATAATTGTGAAAAGGTTGGAGGGGGGCAAATTTTTTTTTTTCCTTGGGGGACCACGGTATCAACAAGTTGGAAGACCACTGCTAGAGGATCCCAGTGGAGGGCAGTAGGAACAGGGCCAGTTTGTTGCAGGGAGAGAGGCAGGGCCGTTGACCCCTCCACTGGGGCTGATTTACCCTCTGACTAGGTAACTAGGGCAGTGACAGGAAGAGTTCATATGTATGCGACCTGGTAATTTAACAAATAGTTATAATTTTCCTATAGCCCCTAGCAGTTCAAATATTTCTGCAACTATAGTAAAAAAAATATTTTCTTATAGTGCTCAGTATGTCAAAGGGATTTTCACTGTTTGGGCTGCAGCGTTGCACTATTGATTGTGGGGACCCACACTTATTGAGAATATGAAAGCAAATGTGTCATGAGGTATACATTTAAGTAGGCCCTGTGGGTTTTTCACGTTTATGCTTGCTTCATTGCCTGCAAGACAAATTCCACAGATAGAAAGTCACTCGAGAGGCAAGGTGGTATGGGTGCAATGACAAAGCTCCAAGACCACTGTCTGGGACTTCTCTGTGTATATCAGGCAGTGCTTAATTTGAGCCGGTGGTTTCCGGGGCGGGGCACCAGCACTTATTGTTGAGGGCCGGCACTTAGTTTTCTGCATCAGGCATTTATTGTGAGCAAAAGACATATATGGGAAAGGTGGAGGAAGAGAAAAACGAAAAACTGTCACAAAGGGAGAAAGCAGAAAGCTGCTAGAATGAGCTGAAGTGGGAGGGAGTGGCTGTAAATGGATTGATGAGGCCCGAGATGGCTTGCGCATTTAAATGCAGCAGCGCATGTTTCAAAAGAGAGCTTTGGGCACAAGCACGTTTTTATTGACAAATTAAGCACTGATATCAGGAGCAATATTGTTAAAAGGGGCAGGGCTGTGAGGTGCATCAACAGATGTGGAAAAGAGGCCAGGATGTCTTGTAGGGCCAAAGTCAATGTCTTGCAGGTGGTACTGCAATTGGCTGTCTGTGCTACAGTGGGGAGAAATGTACTTGCGCCCAGGGTGTAATCTTAGTTTGGGGGCACAATTACTTATACGCTGGGGCATTTTACAGTGCAAATTAAGCATGCAGTTTATAAGTAAGGCGAGGATTGCAATGGAGAGGGCAAGAGGTTCAATGAACGGGCATCTGGCAGTGTAAGATTTTTCCCCTCAGCAGAATGGCACTAGGCCTGGACGAAATTTAATTAACACTGGCATAATTTGCATAATTTCAGGAATCTTGCGTGACACTTGTTATGCAAAGTTCCTGAAATTACGCTATTACACAACTTCACGTAGTTATGTGCCATTTGCAGTAAAGTTTACTGTGAATGGCACAATTTGCAAAAAAAATTATAGGGAATGCCCAGGGACAACAGAACATGAATAGCTGCTATTTACAGTGCTTTTATTTAATGCACACTTGCTCCAAAAATTGACATGAGGATTTTACACTAAAATATAGCATGAAATTACAGATTTGCATTTAGTGTAATCAAAAGCACTTTTATTGTAATTTTGCCTAATTATGTGCAAATTATGTGAATTTCGCACGACCCTACACAGCACCCAAGTGAGTTCGCTCAGCAGCAATGCCTTCTAGTGGTGAACCCCAAAATGTGTATGTAAAGGCAGCCCGAACAGCACAGTTACAGTTCATGCAACTTTGAGAAGGTGCCGAGGCACACAGCATTAATTGAGTATCCGAGGCAGTGGCGTAACAAAGGCCTTCACAGCCCCTCTGGTGAAGGGGGGACCCCGAGCTCCAAGGGCCCCCTCAGCACACTACCCTGGCCTCAAAGCTCCTGGGTAAGTTTGGAGGTGGGCCCTTCATGCACTTCCCAGGGCCCCCTTCAGATTTCGTAACACCACTGATCTAAAGGACTAGAAATGTCCAAGAAGGCCATCAGTTATGGTATACCACTGACGAGGCGGGCGCCAGACAGTTTCAGGGAGAACTCTCCAATGTAAAGAGCAACACGGGTGACACCAAATATCCTGCAGTCATCAGGACGAGTCCCAAGGGTGAGTTGCCGGTGTCCCGACAAGCACAGTTGGAGCAAGTGATCTCCACTGACACCTAGCGGCATTAATAATACGAATATGAGAGTGTTGGGTAGGGCAGCAGACAATTATTATTTCTCCATCACAGGAGGGTAGAAGCTCCACAGGAAATGCTGAGCAGGCTGCACAAGTGCAACAGCATTCAGGGCAAGCGCAGTCAGTCTTGGCTCCGGACGGGCTCCTCCTGTTTATTCGGTTGCACAAGATGTAGCAGCGACCGATGAGGTTCTGATCATCTTACTGCCTGAGAAGGAAACCGGTGGGCCCACTATGATTTTTGAGAGCAACTCTCAAACGATGGGCCCCTCAGGGTACTTTGATTGCCATGTCCTCGGTGAAACCCAGGAAAAGATTTGTAAAGAAGAATTTCTGTGATGTGTCTGATCAGATCAATGCAGGGATGTTGCCATTCAAAGGAAAGCATTGTAAGGACGGGGGTTCCTCTCGAGAAAGTTTTGAGTGGAGAAGTCATTGAACAATTGAGAATACAATCTCCTGTACATGTTGTGTCTTAAAATCCACTATGAATAGATGCAACCACAGTCAACACCTTTTTCTGGTTGCGAGCCACCAGGAGATAGTGAAGGTAAGTACTGTTCACAAATAACCCATTTTCTAGGTATAGCTTATGCAAGAGATTTTTGTTGGGAGCGGATCGGTTTCCTTAATGATGCAGTCTAGGGATATGTAAATATATTTGACAAAAGTAAAAAGATAAAACTAGATGGAAGGACGACTTACAAAACATCTATCTTGAGAGGGATCAAAATTGGTTATGCACTCTTGAGAATGTATTCTCATTACTATATGTGAGGATCTAATAATTTATTGGAATGGGGGAAAGCGAAACTTCAGATCATTATTGAATAAGATTGGAGCTAGATTTATTTTGCTGAGACAGCACTGTCAAGGACAGAAATGAGGGCTCAGTAGGGATTCGTCATTTGCGACTTGAAAAATGCTTCGTACATCTGGCCCCAATATAATTGAAAACTGCATATATTTCTCATTTCCTATTTACATCGCTTTACAGGGGCATGCTATACGGTGAGTCCGAGCCAACATGTCATAAAAGTAACATCCATAAATCATTTGCCAGCTTCATTGTTCCCCAGGAGTGCATACCGACTTGTCCCTGCTAGGGCATCTTGTGACATCTTAGCCCATTGCCCATAACTGTGAGGTTACCTGAGATAAATGTAGAAGTGCAGAGACCACGGGCAGGTTAGGCATCCTTCCAACATGTTTCATTCCATAGATAACCTCTCCTGATGAGAATTTGGTGATCATGGTCTATGGCGCCCCAATCACATTGTAATTTTTCTGCATACTTAGGCCACAGGGCGCAAGGTTATTGGCGAACACAACCTCTCCCCGTCCCCCAACAATACTGCTTTCTTCCTTGCAATCGCCCCCCCTGACATGTCTGTGAAAATGCGGTAATCCCACACCCCCTTCTGAGACTGTGTACAAAGCCAACTCTAAGTTGTTGGTGCCAGCTGCGGCCAAATCACTGAGCTGTTGAGGTCCAGCATAAAGAGATCTCTTGTAAGCAGCTCCTCGTCCTCTAATCACTCCAGAGGCGTGTGTGATGATGCTTAGCCTGTGGGCCGTACATGGCCAGGCGATGCTCTTTGAAAAAGCTCTGTCTATGACTCTGAGTGCAGAATTGAGTTAACTGTCTAGCACCTGAAGCTGGTGAAGGGTCACTTTGGGAGACCCAAAACAGTGAACAAAGGATTCTCAAAATGCTTCAACCTTGGCCTGAGGGAATCGGCTCACCACTTCTGCAAAATCAATCTCAATGCCTAGGAATGACAACTTAGTTGAGGGATCTTTGTGTTTTTTTTCTCCGCTGAACTAACACATGAAACTTGGTTGAGGAGCATGCCCCACTCATGTGTCTTGCCTGGGTGGTCTTTTGGTTTACCATGTATTTTAAACCATCTGGCTGCTGAGTGTCCCTGGCATATGCCAAAGGAACATATATGTTTAAATCTACAGTGACTTAATTTGGACATTGTTCCCTATCAATTTGGAGGATACATTCTGTTTGTTACCTCACTTGTCTGTTTCCTCGAAAGGAATGGTTTCACCTACACATGCTGAAAACTACCACAGTTTATCCTCTTTCTGACCCCAGGCAGTTTCTGGCCTGAAGGTCTACATCTCCTTGAACTTCATATGATACTGAAGCCAAGCATCAAAAGGAAAGCTGATGCTGCGCCACATATCAGGGAAATTTAACTCATGATTTCATAGCTCAAAGTGCGGAATCTCTCAGTCAAGCTTGCTGCATATATAGGGTGTTTATTTCAAAAACATCATAGAAACTTTGTTACGATTTATGATGAAATATGTTGTACACCAGGAAAGTCCTAATTGTGGGATCATCAGATTTATAATCTCTAATAACCTTGTTTTATATTACATTTTCAGAGTGACAATTAAAATGCTATGTTTCCATATTTTCAAATAAAAATACCAAAGAAATACATTTTGGAATTGTATGAGTGGCAGTTGAGAATGGGATATTATGTTCACTCCCACAAATCCACATCATTGATTTAAAATAGTAGTCAGTGGGATTACTAACTTAATGGGTGGTAGCCAGGGCAGGGCCGTTGTCATCTATTAACCCCAAATTTTGATAGTCATAACAGGGGAATAGATAAACCAGGTGAGGGGGACCAGGAGGACTGATGCATGAGAATAAGGGTGAGGCAAAGGAAAAGGACCAGGGCCGGGAGTGTGTGAAACAGGAGCTCCAGGTTAAAAATGACTAGGTGAAGGAATACATGTGAATGACGACTAGATAGCTCAGGAAGTACATGGCCAGGAAGTTGTAAGGTTAGCATGAACCGGATGTTGAGGAAAATCAGAACTAGGAAACTTTAGAATGACATGTGGTGGGCCAGGAAAAAATTATTGCAAAACCATAAGGGCCAGAAGAAGGACGACTAGGGCTTGCAGCACCAGGATCAGATTGAAAAGGACTATGAAGATCAGGACCAGAAGGGTAATGGCCAGTAGAACCAGGACAAGCAGGGCAGGGACTAGGAACACCATGGGGATCACTACCAAGGGCACCCAGAAGACCGGAGCAATGAGGACTAGGTGAACTTACAGAATCATGACTAGGTGGACTGGAAACAGGGTTAAGAGGGCCATGTAGATCAGTACCTAGGGGACCAGATTTAAGATTAACAAGTGGAGTAGAGCAAAAAATGTCACAGTGGTGGCCAGATGGACCACGTCCAAAATGACCAGGCTCAGGAGGAGTCAAACAAGAAGAACCTGCCTCAAGTGAGACAGGGTCAATGGTTGCAATACCAGTAGGGATGAGGGGACAAAGAACTGATTCAGGAAAACCAGGAGAACAAAGACCCTGAGAGCCAGGACACCAGAAGCCTGATGGACTAGGATTTGTGGTACTAGGGCTATGTGGTTCAGGGTGAAAAGAACCAGGAGAAGATGACCAGGCCCAAGAGGACCAGTAAGGGACAAAGCTAGGTATGCCAAGACTAGGGTAACCAAGAAGGGCCAAGATGACCAAAAGGCAAGATTTAGGACAGCAAGTATAAAGGACAAGAAGGACCAGGATGACCAGGACCAAGCTGACCAAGGCTAGGATGGCTGCCGAACCAGGTCCATGAGAACTAGGCCCAGGAGAAATTAAACTATAAGGACCAGGACCCAGAGGACCAAGCCAATAGGAACATAATCTTGAGAAGGACAAGAAATATGAAAAGTAAGAATTGCACAACCATAGCAAGGAGTACCAGGAAGGTAAGACTAGGAACACAGGCCAATCAGAGCCTGAAGGAAAAGTTCTAAGACAACCAGGAAGTTCAAGGCAAAGATAATTAGAATCTTGAGTGCCAGGATCAGGAGGACCAAGTTGAGAGGGAAAAGGAGGACCGGGACCAAGGAAATCAGGACTGGGATGACCACACCCTAGAGGTCCAGGCCACAGGGGCTAGGAATAAAATGGCCAGTAAGATGAGGAGTTGGATGACCAGGTCTAGGGCAGTCAGAGAAAGAAGGACCATGATCAGTTGGTTTAGAACCTCAAGGACAAAGAGCAGGACTATCTGGACCAGAGGCGTTTCCTGCATAAGGGCAGGGGGCACCGCCCCTGCCCTTTTTGTGTCTTCCTTTTAAAAAAAACAAATATTTACAGCCACAAAAGTAAAATGAAAAAGTACTGTTTTTTCATGGCAAGCTGCCAGACGCTATCTCACTTATAGTTAGACACTTTCAGGAGCTACACACTGCGCATGTTAGAATGTGTGCCTAACACTGCAGTGTCATAGGTCTTGCCTACGCACAGCCCTCGTATTTCATCTTAGAGCAGGTGTGGTCATCTCCCTGTCTCCTCCTTTAATCAGCACAGACGGAAAACAGCCTCAGGCATTGTACTCTTAAGCTCAGGCTTTTCAAAGCATCATGTCAGTCAAAAGCAGTTTTCCACACCTTTTCCCAGCACATCATGGAGTAGGGTGAAATCAGAATGCTTCACTGACTCCGCCACATTTTGTGATGAAACAGGAAAGGATGCAGTCAGGGAATTTGTAAGCAGACATCAATGATAAGGAAAACATGTTATTTTCTGATGTCAGGTCAAACCCAGCTTCATCTTTCATTAATACTTCACATGACACTGGTTCAAAGCTTAGGCCCTAAGTGATGGAAGGGCAGTTCAGGATCACTTGTAACCAGATTGCAGTAATGTATATGTTGAGGCAATCTAACTGTAGATATAAAGACCATATTGCTGCTTTGAATGCAAAACCATGAGATTTTGCCTCCAAAGTTAAGATACTGCACTTGCCAGCAGCCTTTTTAGTGGAGTGAAGAACATATAGGAGGGAAAAACAATCAACGGTAAGGTCTGTAACAATTTATTTATAAAAAAGGAAGTTTCACGTTTGAGAGTTTACTCTGTGAGTTCGATGCAAAATGTGGTGCAGCATGTTTTAGGACTAAGGTATTACTTATTTGATGTAATTGAAAAATTCCTGGCAGATATCTTCCCAAGCTGGCACTGGATTGATGTGATTTGTTCCTCAGAGTGCATAAGATGTGCCCGCTCAGTGAGCAGTGCCCACTAGTGTGATATGCTGTAGAAGGCTAAACGATCTTTGGTAGGTGTAGGCCTAAAGGCTGGTCTTTCTTCTTTAATTGCGACACATTTTGGCCCGTATTTATACTTTTTTTAGCGCCGCATTTGCGCCGCTTTTTGACGCAAAACGGCGCAAACCTACAAAATACAGGCCCATATTTATACTTTTTGACGCTAAACTGCGCTAACGCAGTTTAGCGTCAAAAAGTTTTGCGCCGTCTAACGCCATTCTGAAGCGCCATGCGGGCGCCGTATTTATGGAATGGCGTTAGACGGCGCAATCAGACCGGCGCTGCCTGGTTTGCGTGGGAAAAAACCACGTAGACCAGACAGCGCCGGCGTAGGGGGAAAATGGCGCATGGGCGTCTTAAAATGGGGCAAGTCAGGTTACGTCGAAAAAATCGTCTTAACCCGACTTGCGCCATTTTTTAACGACGCCCATCCCCCATCAACATGACTCCTATCATTGTAAAGATAGGAGTCATGCCCCCTTGCCCAATGGCCATGCCCAGGGGACTTCTGTCCCCTGGGCATGGTCATTGGGCATAGTGGCATGTAGGGGGGCACAAATCAGGCCCCCCTATGCCACAAAATATTATTAAAAAAAAAAAAAAAAAAACTTACCTGAACTTACCTGAATGTCCCTGGGGTGGGTCCCTCCAGCCTTGGGTGTCCTCCTGGGGTGGGCAAGGGTGGCAGGGGGGGTCCCTGGGGGCAGGGGAGGGCACTCTGGGCTCATTTTGAGCCCACTTGTCCCTTAACGCCATGCCTGACCCAGGCGTTAAAAAGCGGCGCAAATGCGCCGTTTTTAGCCACGCCCACTCCCGGGCGTCACTTTTGCCCGGGAGTATAAATACCACGTAAAGGCCTGGGAGTCATTTTTTAGACGGGAACGCCTCCCTTGCATATCATTAACGCAAGGAAGGGGTTCACGCTAAAAAATGACGCACATTCCGGGAACTTTGGCGCTATTCGCCTCTAACGCCATAGTATAAATATGGCGTTAGTTGGCGTTAGTTTAGCGTCGAATTTGCGTCTAAAAAAACGACGCAAATTCGGCGCAAACGGAGTATAAATACGGCCACAATGGTATTTTGCAAGTTTGCGCCATTTTTGCTTAAAAAAACGATGCAAATGCGGTGCAAAAAAAGTATAAATACGGGCCTTTATGTAGTGACCTCTCTCTATGTGTTCAGATGTTTCTGTATTGCACTGAGATTGCAGGCAGAATATAAAGGTGGCACTTGGAAGTCCCATCGCTTCTGAAACTGCTGACTGTACCAGCTACAGCATTGTTGTTGCATATACTTAAAGTTACTTTTTTATTCTGCACACCATGGCAGTACATGATCCAGAATGCATCATAGCTTTCTTTTTTAGTACAACTTGTATAATTGTTGCACATGGCTTCATAGCATCCACTGGGTTATATGTGCTTATGTTGCCTTCCATGTGACCTCGCAGTAGGACTGTACTTCCATGTATGTATGTTTATGCACTCTTACCACGCAGACCATATGGTATTCAAATGGGCCCACTGTAAAAACGTTTCTAAATTTGATTTTCTATTACATTTTGTTGGTGTTAATTATCCTGCATCCAAAAACCAAGATGTGCTCCTAAATGCAATACACAAATCAGCTTAGAGTGATGTATGCACTAGCAGTTGGCCACTTGGGTGCCATCTAACTAACAACATCTTCATTTATCACATACCCCTTAAGAACTGCTGGGTAAATTATGGCATATAGCCCCAGAAGCCTTCCCCCCGGAGCGACCTAGGTAGAGTTGCGATTTTCTCAGTTCAGTTTCAGGCATGTGCCTATGCCCAACACTTTGAAACTTCACCAGCCGCCACAAATCAGGACCAGATCCTGGAAAATTAGGAAGATTAAAAGCATGAGGATTATGACTAATAGACTGGGATACCAAAAAATGCAAGGAAGATGAGGGGGCCAATACCAAGGATACCAAGAGGGCCAGAACCAGAGCCACGAGGATTAGACAGATCAGCACTAAG
Source organism: Pleurodeles waltl (assembly GCF_031143425.1). NCBI lineage: Eukaryota > Metazoa > Chordata > Amphibia > Caudata > Salamandridae > Pleurodeles > Pleurodeles waltl. The sequence goes on from NC_090437.1 coordinate 180,566,862, forward strand.
AGAACCAGGAACACACCTAAGAGTGTCTTGGGACCAGGGCCCCGAGTACCTGGAGCAGAAGGATCAAGACCAGGACAGCAGGACCAATGTGAGGACCAGAATGGCCAGAGCCAGAACGACTAAGGAGACTGAAGTTGGATGTCCAAGAGGACCAGGACCACAATGATGAGGCTCAGAAGGGCCCAGACAAAGAGAACCATGACCGAGAGGGCCAAGACTATTGGGTGCAGTGCTAGAAGGACCATGACTACAAGGCACAGGGCCAGGATGACCAAGATGATCCAAACCAGGAAGACAAAAGCTAAGAGGGCAAAGGCTAAGAGGGCCAGGATATGAAAGGCCCAGTGGTTTGAGGGCAGGAATAAAACCAGGGACTGATGTACTAGGGATCAGATGGGCAGGGTGAGAAGGATCAGAATGACCAGGTAAAGGGTACAAATCAAAAGAGGATCAGGGAGGAAGATGTAGGAGAAGGGAGCATGGGAAGACCAGGATGGCCAGGAGGACCAGAACCAACAGGTTTAGGCTTACAGAGACTTGAACATGGAGGACCAGAAACTAAACAACCAAGTCTAGTGTGCACACAACCAGGAAGAGAGCACAGACTGTAAGGACCAGGAATAGGAAGAACAGACCTAGATAAATTACACTGGGGATGAAAAAGCCTAGAAGAACCGGACATGGACAATCAGAAGGAGATGGCCAGGCAACCAGAGCCAGCAGGACTAGAGCCAAGAGGACCATGGCAAGGAGGACCCGTGAGGCCACACCCACTGGGCAAAGGAAGATCAAGTCACAGAGGTCCAGGGGTGTCAGGACCTGTCATACCAGGACAAGGAGGACCACAGCAAGGAGAGCCAAGATAGATGGCAGGATGAGCAAACTGGGTTGCTAAAGACAAGATGACATGGACAAGGAGGATCAAGACTAAGTGGATGTATTAGGGTAGAATCAGGATGACAAGTACCAGGAGGACAAGGGCCAAGAATGCCATGACATGTTAAAGTGGAACCAGGAGAACCAGTCATGGCAGGAGCAGCAGGTGGACTAGAGCTGTTAAGACCAGGGACTAGATTGGGGTGAATTAGGTGGACTAGAAGGATCAGAATAAGCAGAGCCAGGAACAGGGCCATAGAGACAAGTGGGGTCACAACCAAAGGGACCAGTACCTGAAGCACCAAGTGGAGCTGGAGAACGAGGACCTGGGGTATCAGGATCATGCTGGTAAGGATCGGGTAAGGATCGGGGGCAGGACAACCAGAGCCACAAGGACCAATGGGATCTGACCAGGACTATAATGAAAAGACCTAGCCCAAGAAGACATAATAAGGAGTACCAGGACACATGGCTACAGAAACAGGTGGACAACAAAGACAGGGGAAAGGGCAAAGTAAATCCGAGTGACCCAAACCAAGAAGTCTAGGAGAGCCATATATAGGAGAGCCAAGACAACAGGGTCATTTGGCGAAGGACCCAGCACACCAGCCAGATCAGGGTGAGGATCACAACAGGATCAAGAGGGCCAGGAAGGGCTAATACAAGGAAAGGTCAGAAAGACGGGGGTCATGCAGGACTAGAACCAGGAGAGCCAGATGCAGGAAACCAGTGTCAGGGTGCCAAGAACTAGTTGGACCAAGGCCAGGATGAGGCTCAAGAGGACTAAAACAACCCAGAAAAGGAGGGCCCAGAACAGGACATGGAGGAGGACCAACACCAGAAGGCGCTTAAGGACCTGGAGAAGAAGGAAGAAGACCAGGAGCAGGTGGCCCCCTATGTGATTCCACACCACAAGAATTAGGGTATCACTTTTTAAAAGGCTCCTATTTATGCTTCTTATGCTATCAACAACTAGAAATCTCCACCTTAGCCCATGTATAGAACTGGTAAGTATTTGCTCAAAAATCAGAGCATACAAAAGGAATTATGGGCCAGATGTAGCAAAATAATATTTAGCGAGTTGCAAATTGCGAGTCACAGCGACTCGCAATTTGCAACTCGCAAAATATTATGCAGAAAGGTGTCTCAGACACCTTCTGCGACTCGCTATGGGGTCGCAAAGACCCACCTCATGAATATTAATGAGGTGGGTCGCAGTTTGCGACCCCATAGCGAGTCAAAGCACTCACAGGGATGGTGGCCTGCTGGAGACAGCAGACCACCATGTCTGTGACTGCTTTTAAATAAAGCAGTTTTTTTTTTCTTTTTGCAGCCTGTTTTCCTTAAAGGAAAACGAGCTGCAAAACGAAAAAATTCCGAAACCATTTAGTTTCGTTTTTTTCAGAGCAGGCAGTGGTCCATAAGACCACTGCCTGCTCTGAAAAAATATTTTTTGGGGCATTCACAAAGGGGAAGGGGTCCCATGGGGACCCCTTCCCTTTTGCGAATGTGTTACCATCCACTTCAAAGGGATGGTAACTGCGAGTTGGTTTGCGACCACATTCGCGGTCACAAACCAACTCAGCATGGCGATGCGGCCGCAAATAGGAAGGGAACACCTCTTCCTATTTGCGAGTCGCAGCCTCAAATTGCGAGTCGGTACCGACTCGCAATTTGAGGTTGTGCATCGCGCGAAGCCTTTAGCGCCTCGCAAACTGCGTTTTTCGCAGTTTGCGAGGCCCAAAAGGCTTCCTACATCTGGCCCGAAAAGTCAAGACTGTTACACTCTGCTCTTTGAGTGATAGGAGGCACAGTTAGATGCTGGTATAGCATAGAATCTGGTGGCAGAGGGACTGAAACTTGGTACAGGGGTTTAAAGCTGGATGGGTGTAATGGAGTGTGGTATGTGAGGAATGGAAGAAAGGAGTTGAGAAACTTAGACACCTGCAGTCAGCAAAAATGGTTAATGACTAACAAAGGGGGTCAAAGGGCCAGGGCAATCAGCAAAGGTGATTTCAGAATCATATGAAGGCTCAGATGAGTGGGTGATGGAGGCTCCCGATAGATCGTCTCAGATGGCCTAAAGAGGGCTTCTGATTAACAAATGGCTCTGATTACCAGGTGTGATAGCAATGGGACACAAAACCAGTAATGACAGCTTCAACACCAGACTAGTAGTCTGTAAAACTCTAAGAGCTGGACGAAGGGTAATGGAGATACATATGTGGCAGAAGTGTTTGGAAGGCCATCGAAGAGGCAACTAATGTCAAGACCAGTAGAATAGTCTGTGTGGCTCACAGACCTTTGAGTTGACATTCCATGTGCATGTATGTGCCGTGGATATGTAGCAAGTATGTAGCAGTAAGCCTCTGTGTGGTAAAAGTCTAAGTGAATGGACCAGTGGGATCCCTTTTGCATAGTCAGCAAAGGCCTGCTAAATAGTTCTTGCTGAGTGACGACAGACAGTAGATGTTAGAAGTGAGGGGTAGTCAGAGATTTCTCTTGCTGAAGGTGAAAACGTTTCTGCCCTTTTGTCTATGCCTGATAGCTGCTCAGGGAAGCCGAAGACAGCCAGCTGCTGATATCTCATGTTTTCTGGGTCCTTTTTTTGGACACTCCTGTTTGGAGCCAGCACTGTTGCTACTTCTGCAAGAGCCATAACCTAACACAAAGACTGTGCCTGAACAACAGCCCAACATTTACTTTTAAAAGAGAATCTCCCCAAATCAGTTCTGAAACCTTAACAGTGGACCCAGATCCCTAATCTGGAAAATGAGTAAAAAAGTGGAACAGTGAAATGATCGATCAGTAGGTTGTAAGAATGGAAGTAAGAAAATGTCTGTTTATTCAGTGTCTTATTTCTTAAAATATTTATGATAAAGTCAATAAATAAAGTATCTCTGTGAGTTTCTTTTCTTCTGTGCCTTTGATGTCTATATGACTCTCTCTGATTTACCGGCAATAATCACTGGTATTTCAATGACCTTCAGTAGAATTAATTATAGTCCCATTCTTTTGCTTGTGGCTCCTTGACCAAATACTTCTTCTGGCGTTCTGACAGAGTAGGGGTCGCCGGAGGACAGACCTTGCACCGGCCACCCTATTTAGGGTGTAACCTGACTGTGAGGGACATGAAAAAAGTAATGATCCTAACATCTTGGCAGAAACTCCCAGCAGGTGGGAGCACTAGTTTTCCCTCAAGCTTTGGAAGTTTGTTTTTGAAAAACAAAAAGCATTTGAAAAGTTTGTCAGTCAGTAATTATGTCTGACGGTATTGTGCGTCAAACTATTTCTGCAAAGGCAGGAACTGCCATGTCAGCAGTTCATGTCAATGTAGAATGTTGTCCAAAGGGGGGGTTGCAAGCTAACCTAGACAGATATTCACTCATTTTTGGAATCCATACACGTTTTCCCAGTTATGGCAGAAAACCTATGAGAGTTGCAAGTATCCAGTCATTATCCGAAAAGTCTACTTTGAATTTTCAATTGTAACCATGGGGGGGGTGATTTCATAATGCACAATTATACACAGTTGCACATGGGAAAATGGCATTCCATTTCCATTGTGCTCTTTTTCTACAGAAGGAAAATATTTTTCCACACGAAGAAACTTCTCCAGCATATATTGCAGTCATTTTGGGGCGACCCATTCTCATCCTGGGAAAGGGTTTACTCCTGCCCTTGCCAGGAGTAAATTTATGAACTTTCCAATACTGGGAATATTTTGGAATGAATTTTGTGAATGCCAACCAATATAAGATTCTCGGTGTCTCGGTGTACCATACTCTCACAGGGCATTCCCATCCTAGAAAACCAATTTCACGTCCTTAGAAGTAGATTTATTCATGTGAAAATGTTTCTTAGAGTAAACTATTTTACAAGTGTTAAATCAACTTTTGTGAATTCCAAAAGTAGGTTCACATTCATTTGCATGATTAAGTTATATTTGTAAGTTCAAACAGCTCCATTAAGCTGGCCTGTAATGTGTAAGAATTGTGCAACAATTACACAAACTTGATTTACGCCAAAAATGTTCAAGAATATGCCTTACAAAATGAGTTTGAATGTTTATTTGTGGGAACGATGCACGGTTCCTAAATGTACACGAACAAGCTAAATATTCCATGGTTAAAATTGAGGTTTTAATGTAGTTTGTATAATGATTAGTAGCCTGAATTCTATGTAAACATGTTTGTGTGACCTTTTAGGAGGAACGTTTCGCAAACAAAATATGCTAGTGTGAAAAGGAAATCAATAATATTATGAATAGTTACACTACTGTCACTATTCTATTACAATTATTAATACTACTATTCCGACAACTGTCACTATTACTACTATCACCCCTACTATTTCCCTACTATTACACCCCTTTTACTACTACTACTGTTCCTCCACACACTTTTACTATTACCCCTCGTACTACTACTTCAACTGCTACTACTACCACTACTAATAACCCCACTACACTACTGCTACCACCAATGACCTTGGTACCACTGCTACCACAACAATCACTACTACTGCTATCAGTACTATTACTACTTCTAGTCTTATCCAATACTAATTCTACAATTACCTCTGCTGCTGTCATCCAACTGCTGCAGCTCCCACCACCACTCCTTATGTGACTACTACTTCCATCACTATTTGTACTACCACACAGCTTCTACTATCATTATTATTGATACTATTATCAATTATACTACTGACAATACTTCCACTACTAGCACTACTACCATATCTAGTAATAGAGCTACTTCTATTACTACCGCCATTATTAACAACAATCATAATATTGATACTTAGTAACAAAAATATTAAAATATTAACAGCTATACCAATGATGCTGCTCATTATGATAATATATGCTTCTTTTTTGTGCAATTCTAAAATTTCCTCTTGATACTTCTGGTTCATTTTGTGAACTCCTTGACACTCACTTCATCCTCAATGAAAAAAAGACAGTTTGGTACTAGTGCTCTCTGCTGAAGAAAGTAAAAACATTCTTCTCACAAAGTGTCTTAAGGACAGCATTTAAGACTTCACACTCTTGCACCTGGATAACGTCAATGCCCTGCTCCACAGCCTCTCTGACTCGGCAATCGTCTCCTGGCACTCTTAAAAGATTTGCATCTGAGATATGTGACCAAATCACCCTCACTATGGTGGAACTCAACTTATCCTCTTACCAACTTGGATTCAAAACTAGCTGCATAACAACAAAACCTTGACAATCGGTACTTTGTTCTACCTGTCTGGCAGGCAACTCACATCTAATGGCTCTTGGCACACCTGCAGCCAAAAAAACATACAACTGTTTTAATGATCATGTTTTTTTCTCTTCTGGGTATCCCTTTTTATAGGGTATATATGTTAATCATTTACTTCTGAAAGACAAATATAGAATGCATGTTTGTTAAATGTCACTTTTCCTTGCAGTGTAATAACCACGTATTCTAAAATATGTTCACAGTGCTTAATAGGAGCTGCATTCTCTGATCTGGAGCAATTGTTATTGAGTTATGAACTAAGTTTCACGGAAGCTGATCATTTCATTCTTCATCTGTTAATATAATTGAAAGAGCATGGTCTTGTATAATGAAAATAAGTGAAAGCGCTTCAGGCCACTTTCTGTTAATTGGTCATTCTGAAAGATTCAACAATCGCCAGATAATGTTATATGTATTAGGAACAGTGAAGAGGTAGAACAGAACTTCTTGCCAGAAGATGAGAGAAGAGACAGGCCATGAAGAATCACTTCACCTACTTCTTCTGAAGGCTACTGAGAGGTGCAGTCAGCCTGCATTTCCTAGGTCTTGTTAGTCTTTCTTCCAGCAGCAACGAGAATAGCAGAATATTCTATTGTAGTGAACAATAATGTCATTGTTCAAGCAGGTATGAGAGTGTAAACCATCTTTAAAACGTGAATCAGGTTTCTCTTTTGGTGGTGAGTTTAGCTGAGTAAACCAAAAATATGAGGATGGGATTGATATAAAATTATACTTTCAATATACTTTCTGCTCTTCATAAATCTTGTAAACATTGCAGCAACTATTCGGTTTGTTTCTATTATACTTACTAGTCATATTGTGTGCACTAAGATAGGGTTTCAATTTTAAAATAAATCTTTAAAACATATCCTATGTTTCCTAGTTGTTAGACTTTTCATCCTTGGCATGGTCTCCCTTAACTTTTTGCCTCTGTTTCCCAGGTTGTTGATGTGTGCTGGACTCTGTTTTTGCTTTTTTTGTTACTCTGGGCACTTTACCACTGCTAACCAGAGCTGAAGTGCAAGTGTTCCTGTACAAAATGTGTATGTAATCGTTTCATCCATGATTGGCATGTTTGATTTACTGGTAAGTCCCTAGTCCAGTGCACTAGAAGTGCCCAGGGCCTGTAAATCAAATGCTACCAGTGAGCCTGCAGCCCTGGTTGTGCCACCCACCATAGTAGCTCTGTAAACATGGCTCAGACCTGGCACTGCAGTGTCTATGTGTGCAGCTTTAAACTACCAATTCCACGTGGAGAGTTTCTCCATTTGCCAGGCCTAAACCTTCCCTTTTCTTACATGTAAGACACCCCTAAGGTAGGCCCTAGGTAGCCCCATGGGCAGGGTGTCGTCTATGTTTAAGGATCGGACATATACTAAAGTGTTTTATACAGTATGTCCTAACAGTGAAATACTGCTAAATTTGTTTTTCACTGTTGCAAGGCCTATCCCTCTCATGGGTTAACATAGGGGCTGGCTTTAAATATGATTAAAGTGTAGCTTCCCTTTAGGAGCAGATATACGTCTGGAGTTTGGGCTCTCTGAGCTCACAATTTTTTAAGAATACATCTTTAGGAAAGTTGATTTTGAGATTGTGTTTTTGAAAATGCCACTTTTAGAAAGTGAGCATTTTCTTACTTAAACCATTCTGTGACTCTGTCAGTTTTTGGATTCCCTGTCTGGGTCGGTTTGACAATTGGGCTGTTTTACCTCTCTCTAGACAGTGACACAAAGGGAGCTGAGGTGTAGCCTGCATATCCTGATGAGCCATCTGTACTAGGAGGGAGGGGAGAAGTGGTCACTCACATCTGAAAGGGCTGTGCCTGCCCTCATACAATGCAGTCTCCAACCCCCTGGTGTGTTTCTGGGGCCTGGCCTGGGCAAGGCAGGATTTCACAAACAAGAAAGACTTTTCTTTGAAGTAAGCCTACTTCAAAGGGCAAAATGGGTATAAGAACGGCACCCAAAACCACAGACATTAGATCACTTCTGAAAACCAAGAGGAACCTCTGCTTGGAGAAGCTGAGGAAGAAGAGCTGCCCTGCCTGTGACTGTGCTTTGTGGAGCTATCCTGCTGTTGCTGCTTCTGCCTCTGCAAGAGGACAAAGACTGGACTTTGTGTGCCTTCCTGCTGTCCAAGGGCTTGAAATTGAGCTTGCCTCCTGTTGTTGAAGTCTCAGGGACAGCAAAGACTTCTCTCTGCCAGCACCTGGAGCCTCTGCTGAGACTCCTGCCCTGCCAAGTTGTGCCCTATCCAGTTCCTGGGGCCTTGACAGATGAAGCTGGTGGACCAAGGTTGGAAATCCACGCACAGATTGCAGTGAAGGGGAAATTTCCAATGCAACCTCTGAGAGTGGCTAAAGAAACGACGTGCCACCGGCTGTGCGGCTGAAATCGACGCAGCATTGCAGCGCAGCCGTGAAAATTGCCGCACGTGGCTGGAGAAACAACGCTCGGCATCGCTGACGGAGGCTGCAATGACGCAACATTGCTGGGCATGGAAAAACAACGCAAGCCTGCCCAGAGTCGAGGTGTTTTGTCTCGATCGACGTATCTCTCTCCTGCAGGGAAAGAAACGACGCACGCTGATCGGACCGGAGAAAGAGAAATGATGCACGATCTCGCTTGCGGTTGAGAAATCCATGCACTGCTTACCTTTTTCGATGCATACTCGCCCATGCGGGATATTTTGACACAACACAGGTTCATGCTAACAGCGTTAGCGTTGTGTTTAAAAGAGCATGAAGACTCTTTTTTCATTTTAATTAATAACTTGTCTTGTACATGGTAGATTTTTGTTGTTTTGGTCTTGTTTTATTTAGATAAATATTTTCTATTTTTCTTAACCTGTGTCATTTTGTTGTGTTTTCATTAAGTTACTGTGTGTGTTGGTACAAATACTTTACACCTAGCACTTTCAAGTTAAGCCTGCCTGCTTGTGCCAAGCTACCAAGGGGGTGAGCAGGGTTTAGCTGAGGGTGATTCTCTTTTACCCTGTCTAGAGTGAGGGTCCTTGCTTGGACCGAGGGTAAACTGACTGTCAAATGACTGTCAACCAAAGACCCCATTTCTAACACTAGTGCTTTGAGTATGCCCTTTAATCATGAAAGAGTGTTTGGGTTCTAATAATAATCCATGTAATGTTTCACAAGATTGACCATTACCTGAAATGCATCTCACTGAAGGACTGCTCAATGGGCTGTGGGGTGGTTGCAGTTCAACTGGCTTTCAATACTGGGTTGGCACAGTGACAAACTCCTTAGTGCATGTGGGTGTAAAAAAGCGTAATCTCGAGCCATGTTCTATAGGATCTAGAAAACATACTAAAAGTGGATCTGAATAAGTTCATAAAAACTTCAGCAACACGTCTTCTGCATTTGTATGCACAAGATCTGGATCAACACTGATGTATCCATCAGGACCTCCACTGTATGGGCGCCAAGTGTAGGGAGAGCTCAGCCAAAGGGAGAACACAGTCTTCTGGTAAATTATGTGACCCTGCATTAGCAGTGCCAGAGGTGTAGAAGGTACTTGTCTCTGATTGATGGAACCCACTGGCAATGCCCAAGGGAACCTACACACTTCTTCAGTGAACTTAGCATTGTAGGAGCTGTATGAAATCTAGAGAGGACCTTTTTTTAACTCTACACGAAGATGGCCACCGGAAACACCAGCAAGCAAACATAGGAGGCTCTGGATGAAAGCAACATTAACAAAATAGGAACAGATCCTTTTAAAATCCATTGCCAATTTACACACAGGCACTATCAAATTGGTGGTGAGAAACTGCAGAGTATGTGAGATCCCGTTCTGAGTTTGGAAAGGGTGCCAGAGACAATGGAAAGGAGAATGCTTTCCCTAAAACAATCTTCGGCAACGTATGCGGCAGTGGTAAAGGACCTGAACAACTTTAAAGAGTCTGCAATGGAGCCATATTGAAACTGGAGTTAAAGTTTGAAACATTGGAGGACCAGCAGAGAGATACCGGCATTAGGGTCATATGTATGAAAGCTTTTTCCCATAGACACAGAATGGGTAGAATCCTTTGGTACATCTGGCCATAAGAGTGCTTGGGGTACCAAAGAATTGCCAGCTGACTCCCTGTCAGAATAGATGGAGTAAGTGATCCCAGAATTGTGGCAGATCCAATAAGATAGTATCCCAGTGATTAGGAAGATTTGTAGGGGCCAAGAACCTGTATCCAATGTGAGGGGCACAGTGATGATAGTGGTGCAACCACAGCACCAAAAAGATCAGAGATTAAGAGCAGCAAAACAGTGAAAAGAGAACTGGTGGATGATAATAGACTTTTAATGTATACCCCACTAAGTGTGCAGGAACTCTAGCAAGGAAAAGAAAGTTGATGAGCATCAAGGAGGCAATGGTGACAAAGGGGCACACAGCTTCAGTGGAATTTCTGATTAAACTGCGGATGAAGCATGGCAGGAAGAGATATGTTTTTACCCAAGCAGAGCTAGCAAAGGCATTTCTGTAGAGGTTGCAGATGTAAACGGGAAGAAGTTGTGGTAGGGTTTCAAACACTGAATGCAAAGGGGGGGCTTGCTGGGGAGTAGGGGTTGCTGCCATATTGGGATCGGGGGGAGTCCCCACTGGGAGGAGAGGGAATCATGCTATGGCTGTGTCAACACCAGAGCAGTACGCACTCTATTGGCGACTAGAATGCAAAAACCAAGCACTCTCAAAACAACGTAATTTATGCATTGTGCTGATATATTGTGGTTTAACCTTTTGCATTGCAGAGTTCAATCCTGAAAACTTATTTTTAATATGCTTACAAATACTGTTCCTTTGCAATGTATTGCTGCAGGTTTTCAGAGTGTGTTAGGGTGTGTCCCCTTTCCAGGGCCTTCCAGAGACTTTCCCTGCAACATGCTTGGGCGTGGTTGTGGGCTGGGCCAAGACTCTATAAAAGAGAGCCAGCCCAACTCCCAGTGCTCACTATTCAGAGGTCCCGGTGCAGAGCAGCAGCTTCTTCCTGAGCTCCTGTCCCAGCAGCCTTTTGGATCTTCCAGGCTTCTACCCTTCATCCTTCATTGGTGATCATTGTTCCAGGCGGTAAAACGGTGGTTGGACTGTTCCGACACCATTATCGAGAATGTTCATATTCTTGGTTTAATTCTGTAATGATTAACAAATTACTCGCGTGCTACCATTCTTGACATTTATATGGTGGTTTGCATACCGGCAAGACGCGCGATTTGTTTCATAAAGGTTTAACTTTGTTATTCATTGCCCGCTACCATTTCTTGGTATTTCTTGGTATTTACATGATGTCTTACGAAATCGGCAAGATGCGCGATTTGTTTCATGAGGATTTAACTTTGTTGTTCATTGCGCGCTACCATTTCTTGACATTTACATGGTAGCTTAAGAATCGGCAAAAGACGTGCGATTCGTTTTGTTGTACTTTGATCTTGTTATTCATTGTGAGCTGTTATTTCTTGGCATAAACATTGTGGTTTACAAATCGGCAAGACGCACAATTCGTTTAATGATGATTTGATTTTGATATTCATTGCGTGCTACCATTTCTTGACATTTTACATGGTGACACTCGAATTGGCAAGACGCACGATTTTCTCCTCGAGTTTAATTCATGTTGTTTATTGTATGCCACTATTGTAAGATATTTATTATATAATATTAGAGTTGACAAGTTATATGATTTGTTTCCTGAATCCATATTGTGTTATTCATGGTGCACAATCCTTTTATGGTGTTTACTATATATATATATATATATATATAAATCTGCAATATTCGCAATTTGTGTTGAAACATTTTAAGAGTATACAGAGGACCAGAGTTTCTAGACGCAATATTGTATGGTCCTAGTATGTATTCTTAAAAAAGGATTTATATGACTGGTTTAAAATTTAGTCAGAATGTTTTTCTGATTCTCATGTAAAGGAAAGTACTTGAATAAGAAAGTTTTCATTTAATCCATCTTGATTCCCTTACAGGTATCCGATCATTTTGAAACGTAGTCATTTTAAGCTTAATTCTTAGATTGTTCATGTTTTCAGAATGACTAGGCTTAGAATCATAGTCTAGTATTGATTTCAGGAGATATAATTTTCATATTGTGTGTTCTAACCTTTTTCTTACTACAGGTCTCCTTCCCAGCTGTTCCCTTCATAATCCCCTCTTCCCCTCTTGAACTCTCTTAGCCTCTGTGATTTATCTATCAGAGTCTTGGAGCTGTTCAGTGGTCGACATGTTGGGAACGTGCGCAGACCCCGAGGATCTGGTGACTCTGACAGGCTGGTTCTAATTATGGGGATTCTTTTCGTGTATAACTATGATCCCTTTGTCTTTCTCCCTTTCCTCTGCAGCTCCTAAAGGAGCAGCCTGTTGTTTTCTATAGTGGATTAATCTTTATATTGTTTATGCATTTTAATTGACAACTGTAAGCTTGCAAGGTTCTGATTACATCATTGAAGGGGGTTTGATGTGTTTTACTTATTAACAATTGAGAAGAAATCTCAAAAAGATTTAAACCTAAAGATCTCAATTAGGAAATGATGGTGACATAACAATATGGCGTAGGAAGTTTTTAGACTTCACTGAACTACCCCATCTTAACGAGGAAGCTCCTTAATTCCGGAAGATAAAGAGTAACTGAATGAAAAGCACTTGTGCTCACAAACTGTACGGTTAAAATGGAAAGTTATATATATATATATATATATATATATATATATATATATATATATATATATATATATATATATATCTTACTTTTTGGTAGAGGCTGTCCTGTTCTCCAAAGAAAAAGTAATTCATTTGTGTTACTTAATGATGCAAAATTCATGAGAGACATGAGTAGGTAAGATGATCTGCACTTCTTTATCCGTCCAGCTTTGGAAGCAAATTGTGGCACAGTCAACAGGATCGGAAGTATAATTGTACAGAAACTGGTCCAGGAAAGTCCCTTTATGGTTATTTATTTGCATTGCTATGACCAATATAAGTGTAAATAGCAATGACGTGAAATTAGTGAATTCCTTGTTTTATTAGCAAGAATTCAGGTGAAGTTCTGTCTGCTGCACAATAGTCAGCCCATATGAAGACATGCATGGATGAAGGATAGAATAAGACGAAGCATCTACAAAGAAGGAGCAGAAAAAGTGATATTACAGTCAAACTGTGGTTGCACCATTAATGGGTGACAATTGAGATCTAGTTCAATGAACTGAGATACATCCATTACAATGAAATGCTTGATGGCCAGCCACCATGTCTTTATAGCAAAGGCCTCAGTTTGTTATGTGAAGGAGTGTAAAGGAAATAAACTCACACAAGTAAAATTTTCTACCCCACCGTGTATCACTGAAGCATCACATCTCCAGGTGAGGGACTACCGTGTTAACCTGCTCTGACTGAGAGGTTACACCTTTCTGCTTTGTTCAGCCCTGTTCTCATGCACTTAAGGAATTGTGGAAGTATGACCTTCCTCGGCAAGGATGTGGCCGGTGCAGCTGGGAAGACACATTTTTGGGTTTGGTAAATTACGGTCAATGGTGGTCATTCCAACCTCGGCGGTAAAAGGCGCTTACCGCCGTTCCGAAGACCAGCATAACACCGCCGCGGCCGCGGTAAACCGCCACGGTCATTCTGACCCACAACAGTCAAACCGCCAAAATACTGACATCCCCAAAAGTCCGCCACACCAAAGGGCAGCGAGAAACTGGCGATGACCAAACCTCCACCGTCACGCCAACAGAAATACGCCCACACTATCACGACACACGAATCCACGCGGCGGTCTTTCAACCGCGGTATTCCATTGGCGGTACACACCGCCGCACTCAAAATACACACACACTTACAAAATACAACCACATTGGACAATTCAAAATACACACACCTGAGACACATACACACACCACTCCCACACACCCATTACAATATAAAATACACACCCACATCACCCACAAACCTCCACTCCTAGAGATTCGTGAACACGCACCAAGAAAAGACATCCGAGCACCCAGACGCCCAATTCACTGTCACCCAGCAATATTTGCACGCACTTCACACAACACAACAATACACATCACCACACTTAGCACCACACAATCCACCCTACACATCACCCACACCACCCCATGGCACCGCAAAGACACCCCAGGTTCTCTGATGATGAACTCAGGGTCATGATGGAGGAAATTGTACGAGTAGAGCCACAGCTGTTCAGGGCACAGGTGCAGCACACCACCATTGCCAGGAAGATGGAGCTATGGAGCAGAATAGTGGACAGGGTCAACACTGTGGGACAGCACCCAAGAAATCGGGACGACATCAGGAAGAGGTGGAACGACCTACGGGGGAAGGTGCGTTCCATGGTATCCAGGCACAACATCGCAGTGCAGAAGACTGGCGGCGGACCCCCACCTCCTCCCCCAGAATTTACAACATGGGAGGAGCAAGTCTTGAACATCCTGCATCCTGAGGGCCTCGCAGGAGTAGGCGGAGGAATGGACTCTGGTAAGTCAAATCTTCACTACTTCTTCCCCCCACCCCACTTGCATGCCAACTCATACCCCCACCCCCATCACACCTACTCCTTGCAAATGTCTCACCATCACAACCCACCCATCCCAACACCTAGCCCTGCATGCGTCCACAAAGGATGGACACCCATCACCTAAGCATGCCCACTGCACATACACATACAACCCCCAACCACCGTCACAACAGCCCCCACAAAGGAATGCCAGCACTGGGGTACACGGGCACCCACCCATTGCACGCTATGGCACACACAGAAGCAATAACCCTACTTTTATACCCCTGCAGGACCCGAACGCCATGTCACCGCGCAGGAGGGTCCACAAATGTCCCCGCCACCCTCAGAAGAGGCCCACAGTGAGGACAGCAGCTCTGTCTCCCTGGATCTAGATGACCAGCCCGGTCCATCGGGGACCTCGGGACAGTCGGTTCCCCTCACACAGCCACAGGCCACAGCAGACCTTCCCCCCTCTGGGAACACCAGCACAGCACCCACCCAGCGGGCCCATACCTCTGTCCCTAGGACACGTCAATCAGCGGTGTGTCCACCACTACAGGGAACCCAGGCTAACCCAACACCCCAACAACAACAGGGACCTGGGGGCAGTGGTAGTGGGCACACGGTCCAGGGGACAGAGGCCCAGGGAAACAGGGGAACTGGGAGGGCTGCTGTGCGACAGGGGGGGGACAGGCCCAGGGAACCCACTCTCCACGAGGCCCTCTCCTCCATCATGGGAGCATACCACCGCTCCCAGGAGACGATGGCGACGGTCCTGGCCAGGTTTCAGGAAATCCAGCTTCTGCAGGAGCAACAGTATATGGGGTCCAGGGAGGAACTAAGAAACATAAGTTCCGCCATGGGTACCATCGTAGTGGCCCTGAATAAGGTAGTCACCACATTGGGGGACACTGTGGCACCTCAAAGGGCCCCTGACACTAGCATGCACCAAGAACTGCCTACCACCTCCGCCGGCGCTAGTGGACAGGAGGCCCCGACACAAGACCAACAGGCCACCAGAACCCCACCCCCTGCAGAAGGAGAACCACCCCGCAAGCAGGCCCTGAGATCCAGGAAGAAGACAGAGTAAGATGTCAAGACCCCCGCCAGCAAAGGATACTGCCCTGATTGTCATCCCACTGTCCCACATTGTCACTCTGTCCAACCTTAAACTGCCCCTGCTCCACTTCCCACAGGCATTTGGACAATGCACCTGTGAAACTGATAGTCTGGACTCTGCCATGGACAATCCTCCACCATCACCCCTCACCGATTTGCAACCACCCATCCAATTTAGAGCAGTTGAATAAAAACACTTATTGCACAAAACAATCTGGAGTCTGGCTGTGATTTAGAACAAATGTATTAGACATGACCGTGCCAAAATGTTCATTCACATTGTGATGCCAACAAACCGCTGTCACACAGCTGTAGTCCATGGGGAAACAAAGCAGATGTCACGCAGTGGGGCCCACATCTCTGAAAACGGAAGGGAAAGTCACAACACAGTTACCATACACTGGGGGAAAAAGTCAGACAGTAGAGAGGTAGGAGTCTTTAAGTAAATGTAATATGCCGGTGTGTACTCTTACCTGTGTGTCACTGAAAATACTGCTGTATTACTGTGTTCCTGTTCTCTATGTCGTCCTCTTCGGCTTCCTCCTCTTCACTCTCCACAGGCTCCACAGCTGCTACAACACCACCATCTGGACCATCTTCCTGCAGAAAAGGCACCTGGCGGCGGAAAGCCAGGTTGTGAAGCATACAGCAGGCCACGATGATCTGGCACACCTTCTTTGGTGAGTACATTAGGGATCCACCTGTCATATGGAGGCACCTGAACCTGGCCTTCAGGAGGCCAAAGGTTCGCTCGATCACCCTCCTAGTCCGCCCATGGGCCTCATTGTACCGTTCCTCTGCCCTTGTCCTGGGATTCCTCACTAGGGTCAGTAGCCATGACAGGTTGGGGTAACCAGAGTCCCCTAATAGCCACACCCGGTGCCTCTGGAGTTGACCCATCACATACGGGATGCTGCTATTCTGCAGGATGTACGCTTCATGCACTGACCCAGGGAACTTGGCATTAACATGGGAGATGTACTGGTCAGCCAAACACACCATCTGTACATTCATGGAATGATAACTCTTCTGGTTCCTGTACACCTGTTCACTCCTGCTGGGGGGGACCAAAGCAACATGTGTCCCATCAATGGCACCTATGATGTTGGGGATATGTCCAAGGGCATAGAAATCACCCTTCACTGTAGGCAAATCCCCCACCTCAGGGAAAACGATGTAGCTCTGCATGTGTTTGAGCAGGGCAGACAACACTCTGGACAACACCTTGGAAAACATAGGCTGGGACATCCCTGATGATATGGCCACTGTTGTTTGAAATGACCCACTTGCTAAGAAATGGAGTACTGACAGCACCTGCACTAGAGGGGGGATCCCTGTGGGTTGGCGGATGGGTGACATCAGGTCTGGCTCCAGCTGGGCACACAGTTCCTGTATAGTGGCTCGGTCAAGCCTGTATGTCAGTATGACATGTCGTTCCTCCATTGTCGACAGGTCCACCAGCGGTCTGTACACGGGAAGATTCCTCCATCTCCTCGCATGTCCCAGCGGACGGTGCCTATGAAGGACAACAGCGAGCACAGAGTCAAGCAACCCACAGGTACGTATCCACAGCTTGCACATAACACGATTCCCAATGCATTGAATGGCTTGTATGAGTGTTGGTGCAAGGCCTAGGTATGTGTGACGCAGTTGGTAATTAGGCCATGTGGGCCCTTGAAATGGCGGCTGCCTGACCTGTGAAGTGCGACAGTGGGATGTGAGGTCAATGCGCTGGCATGGCACACCGCGGCGGTAGGCGGTCGAAGACCGCGGCGCAAAGCCGCATTGGTTAACATTGAACCCTATGGGTTTCAGGAGCCAATGACGATGTGCGCCGGCGGTCGCGGTACGCACCGCCGCGGAACGCACCGCTGCGGGCGTGACCGCCATTTTCTATCTGCTTAATCACTCGATACCTGATCTTCGACAGGAGAGGACCTACACTGCAAGTGCTGCTGTGACCTCGGTCTGGAAGAGACAATGGCTCATGCGACTGGGGAAAGGGCCCCTGCCTTCACTGCGGAGGAGTTGGAGAAACTTGTGGATGGGGTCCTCCCCCAGTATGCGCTACTCTACGGTCCTCCAGACCAACAGGTAAGTACACTGGGACCATGCTTAGTGGGCAATGCCTGGGTTGAGTGGGGTGGATGAAAGATGGTGGGGAGGGGAGCGATTGAGGCATGCATCAAACAACAGATGAGAGCATGTGCCACATGGCAAGGGTGGGGATGGGGGGCCACTCACATTGAGCATGCAGAAGGTGATGACAATTTTTCTCTCCCTGTACATGTCACATAGGTCAGCGCCCACCAGAAAGTCGCGATTTGGCGTGCCATCGCCAAGGACGTCCGGACCCTGGGGGTCCACAACAGACGGGGCACCCACTGCCGGAAGAGGTGGGAGGACATCCGACGCTGGAGCAGGAAGACGGCGGAGGCTCAGCTGGGGATGGCCTCCGAACGTAGGAGGGGTGCCAGTCATCATTTGACCCCCCTGATGTCCCGGATCCTGGCGGTGGCCTACCCCGATTTGGATGGGCGCGTGAGGACATCACAGCAGACACAAGGGGGTGAGTACAAATACATTCTGCTGACTTTGCGCGCAGTGGAGGTGTCTGGGTGGGGGAGGAGGGCTGTGGGTATCCCTAGGCCAGGGCGATTTCTGTAGGCTAGGCCCCTCCGTAAGGCATGGCCCTGTGCCCCCGCCCCCCACCTCTGTAGGGTGCCAAGTACAGGTATCCATGGCCCTGTGTCATCTATGTGTGCAGTTGTCGTCCATAGGCTTGTAGGCCATGTCCCACGGATTGCGTAGTAGACCCCAAGTGCGCGGCGTAGTGCAGGGGGCTTCTGTGTCTGTCTTGTCCGCCAACGGTAGCGGTAATCCATGCACTCAACATGTCTTTATTTCTCTCCCCCCCCTTTTTTGTGGTCTTCCTGTTCATGTGTGCATTAGCATCATCAGGCGGAGGAGAAGTGGCCTCGGAGCACGAGGGAGCTGCATCCCACATGGCCCTGGAGGGCCATGCAACGGAGTCCGAATACACCAGTGGGACGGAGGGCGAGGGGAGCTCCACAGCGGGGACTTGTGCTGATGTCAGTGACAGCGACTGGTCCTCTGAAGGGAGCTCCCTTGTGGTGGCGGCAACATCCGTGCCCCCCGCAACAACAGGTACAGCCGCCACCCAGCGCACCAGCACCGTCCTCCCAGCAGCCCCTCAGCGTTTGCCCTGTGCCCGCTCACCCAGGAAGGTGGGCATCTCCTTCGCCCCAGGCACCTCAGGCCCTGCCCCTGTCGCCCCTGCTGCCCTCAGTGAGGAGGTCATTGACCTCCTGAGGACCATCATTGTTGGGCAGTCTACCCTTTTGAATGCCATCCAGGGTGTACAAAGGGAGGTGCACCAGAGTAATGCATACCTGGAGGGCATTCATTCGGGTCAGGCTGCCCATCAGCGATCGTTCAACGCTCTGGCCTCAGCACTGACGGCAGCAATTGTCCCTGTCTCTAGCCTCCCCCCTCTAACTTCCTCCACCCAGACCCAATCCCCTGTACCTCTGCCTATCCCAGACACACCATCAGACCAGCCTGCACACACCTCAACACCCAAGGGAAGCTCATCCAGACATAAGCACCACACATCACACAAGCATTCACACAAGCAACATCCACATGCAGACATACCAACAGCCACTGCCTCCACTGTGTCCCCCTCCTCCCTCCCTGTGACGTCTCCACTCACACTTGCATGCACAACATCTTCAGCCACTACGTCCATCACCAGCACACCCACCAGAACACTCCGCACACGTGCAGTCACCACCCCCACTACCATTTACACGTCCCCTGTGTCCTCTCCCAGTGTGTCTGTCACCCCCTCTTCCATACTACACAAACGCAGGCAGCCACCCACCCAACAGCCATCCACCTCACGACAGCCTCCAGCCCAAGCACCTGCACCCAAAGACACCAGACTTCACACTCCTACAACCACATCCTCTTCTTCCACTCCCATACCCACTACACCTACCCGTCCCTCTCTTTCCAAATTGCTTTTCTTTTCCAAACTTGACCTCTTTCCTACAACTCCCCCACCCCGTCCATCTCATAAAACTCCAATCAGCACCTCAGCCACCACAAAACCGGGACCTGTAAAGACTGTTGTCCATGGACTGTGGAGTCCCCCACCCTCAAGGGCATCCAGTTCAGCTATGAGCCAAGGCACGGCCAGCCCACCCCCGGAAAAGCATGCGAAGATTGCCAGTGCCCGGCGCGAGAGACCAAAGACCCCAGGGACCAAAATCCCTACATTGGCTCCGGCAGGAAGTCGGGTGCCACCTGGCACACCGCCAAAGGTGGGAAAGGGCCACAAGCGTACAGGGAAGGGTAGGAAGGGCAGCACGCCCGACAAGTCCGGCAGCAGGCCAGCTGGCCAGGAGGGCCCCACCAGCCCCATCCCAGGTGTGCAGGAGGACACCCACAGGCCCGGTACTGCAGCCCAGGAGGGCCCCGCAAGCCACGTCCCAGGTGGGCAGGAGGACACCCACAGGCCGGGTACTGCAGCCCAGGAGGGCCCCGCAAGCCACCAGACAGATGGGCAGGAAGGCCCCGCCAGCCACATGTCAGGTGGCAAGTGACATCCATGCCTGGGCCGGATCCGCTGACCAGGACACTCATCTCAAGCACCGCTCCGCTGGGCACCGCCGTCTCAAGCACCGCTGAACAGGGCACCACCGTCTCGAGCACCGCTGAACAGGGCACCGCCGTCTCAAGCACCGCTGAACAGGGCCATTCATCTCAAGCACTGCTCCGCTGGGCATCGCCGTCTCAAGCACCGCTGAACATGGCACCGCCGTCTCAAGCACTGCTCTGCTGGGCACCGCCGTCTCAAGCACCGCTGAACAGGGCCCTTCATCTCAAGCACCGCTGAACAGGGCACCGCCGTCTCAAGCACCGCTGAACAGGGCACCGCCGTCTCAAGCACCGCTGAACAGGGCCCTTCATCTCAAGCACTGCTCCGCTGGGCACCGCCGTCTCAAGCACTGCTGAACTGGGCCCTTCATCTCAAGCACCGGTGAACAGGGCCCTTCATCTCAAGCAACGCTGAACAGGGCACCGCCGTCTCAAGCACCGCTGAACAGGGCACCGCCGTCTCAAGCACCGCTGAACAGGGCTCTTCATCTCAAGCACTGCTCCGCTGGGCACCGCCGTCTCAAGCACCACTGAACTGGGCCCTTCATCTCAAGCACTGCTCCGCTGGGCACCGCCGTCTCAAGCACCGCTGAAGAGGGCCCTTCATCTCAAGCACTGCTCCGCTGGGCATTGCCGTCTCAAGCACCGCTGAACTGGGCCCTTCATCTCAAGCACTGCTCCGCTGGTCACCGCCGTCTCAAGCAACGCTGAACAGGGCCCTTCATCTCAAGCACCGCTGAACAGGGCACCGCCGTCTCAAGCACCGCTGAACAGGGCCCTTCATCTCAAGCACTGCTCCGCTGGGCACCGCCGTCTCAAGCACCGCTGAACTGGGCCCTTCATCTCAAGCACTGCTCCGCTGGGCACTGCCGTCTCAAGCACCGCTGAACAGGGCCCTTCATCTCAAGCACCGCTGAACAGGGCCCTTCATCTCAAGAACCGCTGGCCCATTGGCGGAAGGGGCAGGCCCGCATCTGTGTCGGGCAGGGCTGAACGAAGCAGTCTGGGCACTAGTCCCCCTCCAGTACCAGTGGAGACTGTTATCCACTTGAGAGACTGTGGCTTTGCACTCCCCAGGATGGCACAGTGGGCAAGCCACCCACTGTAGAGACTTGAGAGACTGTGGCTTTGCACTCCCCAGGATGGCACAGTGGGCAAGCAACCCACTGTAGAGACTTGAGAGACTGTGGCTTTGCACTCCCCAGGATGGCACAGTGGGCAGGCCACCCACTGTAGAGACTTGAGAGACTGTGGCTTTGCACTCCCCAGGATGGCACAGTGGGCAAGCCACCCACTGTAGAGACTTGAGAGACTGTGGCTTTGCACTCCCCAGGATGGCACAGTGGGCAACCCACCCACTGTAGAGACTTGAGAGACTGTGGCTTTGCTCTCCCCAGGATGGCACAGTGGGCAACCCACCCACTGTAGAGACTTGAGAGACTGTGGCTTTGCACTCCCAGGATGGCACAGTGGGCAACCCACCCACTGTAGAGACTTGAGAGACTGTGGCTTTGCACTCCCCAGGATGGCACAGTGGGCAACCCACCCACTGTAGAGACTTGTGAGACTGTGGCTTTGCACTCCCCAGGATGGCACAGTGGCCATGGAGGCCCCTCGTGGATCTGGTGTCGTGGACTCATCTGGCTGAGGTGCCTCCCCTTCCCTTCCCCCTGAGGTGCCTGTAGTTTTCCTATCTGATGCCCCTGCAGTGTTCTCTCCGTTGGAGGCAGGTATCCTGTGCGGGCTTTGCCCATGTGTTTTGGCCCAGTGGCCCACGAACAATGGCTGATAGACATATCGAACTGGACAATTTATGTATATAAAGTTATAGATGTGTGATATATTTTATACTCAGTCTTACAATATAATTCTATATTTATAATCATTTCCTTTTGCCTTTGCATTCTTCCGGGGGGCTGGGGGGGTAACTGTGATTTGTTGCTATGCATTGATGTGTGTGTTGTAGTGGGTGAGGGTGGGGGTGGGTGTGTCGCGTATGTGTGTCCCCGTAATATTTTCTCCTCCCCCCTCCCCTGTGTCGTAGGTGCAGTACTCACCGTTGTCTTCTGCGTCGGCGTTCGTGCTCCTGGTAGAGGAGCAGGAAGACAATGGCTGGTAGGATGTGGAGTTCGGGTTCCATGCTGTCCAGATTCCTCGTGGGGTGTATGGAGGTGAGCGTTTTCCGTTTGAAATCTCTGTTTCCGCCGTTTTTTTATCAGCGGGGCTACCGCCCCGGAAAAGGTGGCGGATTGGTGGGTTGTGATAGGGTGGGCGGTACATTGTCTCCCGCCTGTCTGTTGGCGGTGACCGCCGCACTGTTTGTTTGTCCCGCCGTGGCGGGCGGTGTGTTAAAGTGGCAGTCTCTGTTGGCGGTTTCCGCCAGGGTCGGAATTGCATTTTTTTTACCGCCAGCCTGTTGGCGGTTTGGCTGCCGCTTTAACACCGACCGGCAGGGTTGGAATGACCCCCAATATCTTTTGTCTGTGCAGCGATAGCTCTTTGTTATCAGCAGAGACGTGCTTGCCACCTGGGAAGATGAGAATGTTTGTTGACTGACAAGAGTTAACCATCATGCATAACTCTGTACTCACTTCTGGCTTTTCTAGGCCTGACTCTACATCTAATATGTGGCTACAGTTAGGAAAAGGTGCAAACTGCAGCATTTCAGACAGTGGAAGGGGGGAAGCATGATCTGAGATGGTGTGATTGTTAAAAGGATAATAGCATTGTTCACACTACTCACCTTTTACATACTCAGGAAGGTCCACCATAGTAGCATCAACCTACCTATCAGTGCTGCACAACCAAATATATTTGGTCATCGAGATATACATGTGCGGATTGTCGGTCGGATACCTGACCAAGAGGTGTTTGGCAATATTTGACCCTACAGGACCGTAAATGAAAGAATATGGATTTTAAAGCATCCAGTTAATATCCCTCAATGATCCTCTCCATCCAACAGACAGTCCACAATGCTGAGCTGAACAAAGAAAAACAAATTCTCCCACTGTATCGCATTTGTGTATCAAACCCTCATCTGCTTGCCCTTGGAGATTCCATGTGATTACATCTAGACCATTAATTACTTTGGAATTAAACTCAAGTTAATTAATTTCTGGTTACTTTTTGTTTGATTATTTACAGGGGAAATACCATTTCCTCCTCAACTTTTTTAGTTTATTGGGGAAAGACCCAAGGTTGTCCTCGTTTGTTATTGCCCATTATGATTCCCGTTTTTCCTCTTTTCTAACATATCCTAACATATCCTATTACCATGCAGTGTATTATTATATTTACATGTCATTTTCCAAAGTTTTTGTCCCATTTTTTTCTTTTCTTGAGGTTTATGCCACAATTCTTTCCTCCAATGTTTTTGTCATGATGTATTTAAACCTCACAACTTTGGAGTTAGTCCTTTCTTTCAAGCTGCTCCAAACCATTATACTAGTGAAGGGAGTGCACCATCTGCAAGACAGTGTTCTAAAATTCTGCACGGTTCACACGCTTGACTGGATTCCAAATGTACCCAATTATCCCAATGGGTCTCATTGGACCTGGTCTCAACTGCACTTATGGGTTCATCTTGACGGTTCCTAAGCTCTATACAGCCTGCCAGAGCAGAAGTGCATAAAGAGCACAAGCCCAGCCAAGCAGTCAACACAGTATAGGTTGATCTCTCTAACTGAGAAGTGTAAGCACAGTTCTTATCATGTGTATTAATTAGGGGTGGGCAGAATGTTTCATTCCACCCACAGTATTGGTTGAATTTGGCAACTTCACATTACTCTTGGAACCCAAAGTTCCAGCAAAATTCAGCAAAATCACTGAGTTGCCGAATGTTTCCAGCAAGGCTCCAGAAATGCGAGCTGGCGATTGAGTTTTGGAATCCCTCACTGCGATTTTCTAACATTGGCCGTCGCGAGTAGCTGCGGTTAGAGGGGTGCTTTTCTAGTAGATTTGCTGCCGCTCAAGTAAATTTTCTACTCAACAGGAGCAGGTAGAGCTACATGGAGCTTGACGCTCAGGTAGCTGCTCAATAGAGGTTCACAGAGAAAATGGTGCACTGAGATTGGTGTGTCTGAAGAAGATGTAATCACAACAGCAAGGTGTAATGCAGGTACACATGCCTCATACTGGCATCAGCATCACTGAAGAAGGAGTACCTACAACAGCAGTGCAGGATGCAGTGTAGGCTCTGTTAGCAATGTGCATTAACAATACAAAATGTAAAGTACACAGGTCTCAAACTGACATTTGCATTGCTGAAATTGGATCCCACAAGCAGCAGCAAAAGTGAAGCATACAGTCTCTTACACAGGCATCAAAGCTCCTTCAAGAAAAATCACTAGTGAGGTAGGGCAGCATTTGCAAATTTACAATCTCAGCAGGGCAGGGCCATGTATTGCCCCTAATGCAATAAGCTAGCAACAATGGACTTGTGGTCCTTGACTGAAATAAGGCAAGCTCTCTATTTATAGGCAAGTCACCTGAGGGAGCTTTTTTGTGCCTTAATGAAGAATATGCTTTGTTAACAGAGGGTAATATTTATTTATACTTAGTTTCACTTGTATATGTTTTATGATACTGTTGCAGTTGAAACAATTTTGACATGACACTTTGAAGTGTGTGCTCCTGGCTTCTGAAAACTTGGCCTCAATTAGGTCACAATGCCATCTTGTGCAAAATGGACGTCACAGCATCAAGATTATTTTGTTTGTATTTGTGTTGCATGTAGTCTAGTAAGATGTAAATTTGCTTATTTTGGAGTGAGAATTTTCTCGAAGACTGCAACACTTTTTCAAAGGTCTTCCATTTGCTCAGTGTTACAGTCAATCACATGGGTTCACTGTTGTTTATGTAACTAGCTTGTTCTGACGGCTCCAGATGATATTAGGTCAGAAGTACTGAATCAATATTTATGTAGCAGGTTAGTGCGTTGATGGTAGGGCTGTATGACAACTTTAAAGTCTCTATTTTGATTTATCTAATTATTTTGCGGTAATTCTTTGCTCATCCGCAATGACTTTGCAGTTTTCATTCTCCTCTGTGTTTGTTATATAAATCCTCAAAGTTGGAGCAGTTCTAGATCCTTATGGGTTTCTACTAGGGATGTCATCAGATTTCTTACTGATTTTGCTGCACATCTGAGACTTAGCATTTCTCTGATTTGATTACTATTATGGCACCTTAATTCTATGCAACTCAGCAGTTTCTGTAGTCTATTACCATGTATTGTACCTTTTGAATTTGTGTAATGATCCCTTATGGTTTCCTTAGATTCTGCGCTAGAACTCACTTAGGCCCTCATTCTGACCCTGGCGGTCTTTGACCGCCAGGGCGGAGGACCGCGGGAGCACCGCCGACAAGCCGGCGGTGCTTCAATGGGGATTCCGACCGCGGCGGTAAAGCCGCGGTCGGACCGGCACCACTGGCGGGGTCCCGCCAGTGTACCGCGGCCCCATTGAATCCTCCGCGGCGGCGCAGCTTGCTGCACCGCCGCGGGGATTCTGACCCCCCCTACCGCCATCCAGATCCCGGCGGTCGGACCGCCGAGATCCGGATGGCGGTAGGGGGGGTCGCGGGGCCCCTGGGGGCCCCTGCAGTGCCCATGCCACTGGCATGGGCATTGCAGGGGCCCCCGTAAGAGGGCCCCTACATGTATTTCACTGTCTGCTGCGCAGACAGTGAAATACGCGACGGGTGCAACTGCACCCGTCGCACAGCTTCCACTCCGCCGGCTCGATTCCGAGCCGGCTTCATCGTGGAAGCCTCTTTCCCGCTGGGCTGGCTGGCGGTCTGAACGAGACCGCCCGCCAGCCCAGCGGGAAAGTCAGAATTACCGCCGCGGTCTTTCGACCGCGGAACGGTAACCTGACGGCGGGACTTTGGCGGGCGGCCTCCGCCGCCCGCCAAGGTCAGAATGAGGGCCTTAGTCCTTTATAATTGACAGTATTCTGTGATGCTTATTTGAACATTGTCTCTGGGACATAGTGAGTTGTGATTTGAGGTTAACATTGCCCCCATTCCACCCAATTTTTGGGTGTGCTATTAGGTGTAAGATATCAGGGGTACCACCTTCACACATTTTTTGGTAGCAAAGGATGGATTGGAGATAAGGGGGTGATTTCTGAGAGTGTATTTTGGTCTGCCATTCTAGGTACACATTAGATTACATTGCTGATTCCCGAAGTGGCAGTGCTGTTGCTGAGCAAAAAGGATTGTATTAATAGGGTGGAATGCTTTTTAAGATTCAAAGTGCATTAGGATGTTTGAGATCCATTGTGGGATGTGTAGTTGAGAGTATGGGTTGGACTGAGTAATGGACTGTTACAGTGTATGTGCGATTTGTGGTTATACACTAATGATTCTTGGTTCAATTGGTGGTTTGCCTACTGTTATTTTGATGTAATTATTATGTTTGCAATTTGTGTCAAAGGGTTTGCTATTGTACTTGTTCATTAAGGTAATCAGATTAATCGTAATCTAAGATCTAAAGATACTATTGTTGAACTTGTCTGTAAAGTGGTAGTGTAATTTGTGATGCACCGCATTTACAGAGAATAGTGTTTTTTCTGAATTAACAAGTTTCCTTTCAGGTTTTAGATCTTTAGGGCCTGATTTAGATCTTGGTGATAATGGCCACGCTGTTGGTTTTCCATTGGAAAAACAATCATTTCCCTTGGCGGTATGCTCGCCCTACTTAGATGTTGGTGGGACCATAGATGAAAGACTACGTGAGTCCCACCAACTCCACCAGGAATCTCCACCCGCGTTCCTGGGGCCATTGGAAATAGTAGCAGTGGGACTCAGCCACTGTTCCCACCACGCCAATCACAATGTGCCTTCCCGCCAAGGCAACTGTGGCAGTGTTACCTCCACACCTGAGTTGGCAGATTGGAAAGGAAATGAGGTAAAACTTACCTTTTTCCCATTTCTACTTCTGTTTTTGACTGGACACAACTGGTTGAGACCTGCCCTTGCTGCTGCCACAGGACCACGAACGACATTCGACCCCATCATCGCCAGACTCAAAGGTACGCATTCTACATTACTTGTGTATGTTGGTGGGTCATGTCACATTAGCTCTGGACCAATGCAGAAATATACATGTCACAGTAATATTTAAAAAAACACTTGTGACATGCATATGTCTGTACAACATCTATGTCAGATGTTAATGGGGACACACCTGTATATGTCACAAATTGCTGACAAATTTTGGTGTAAGTATTCATTACCAAATTAATGCTTGCACCAAAATAAAAACATCACAATTGTAAACTATATCCATTTGTACCATTTACAATGGGACCTGTGCTTCCAGTGTGTGTGTGTGTGGATTGGCTGGCTGAGGCAGAGGGAGCTGGAGTGGGTAATGTGGTTTTGTCTGTATGTGTACCACTTGCATGTGAGTCTGATGTTTATTGTGTATGTTTGGGTGTATGTTGTGTTGCTGTGCACAACATTCAGGTGAGTGTTGTTGTGGCATTGTGGTTGTGATGTGTGCAGATGTGCTTTTGTGTGAGTGTGTTCGTGTAGATGAGTGCGTCATTGTGTTGGTAGGTGTGGTCGTGTTGTATTTGGGTGTGTACCAATAGTGTGTGTATGTTGTGTGTGTTGTGCTTCAGAATGTATGGCATTGTGTCTTTTCTGCATGTATGTGTTATGTTGTGGTGGAATGGCAATAGATCATGGTGTGTATGTAGTGTGTTTTGTAATGCAGGTGGACATATCTGGCTAATTTCCATGAGGCGAGTATACCTTGCCTTGTTGCACTGGCCACTGTCAATGTACAATGTGCATTGGCTCCCTGCAACAGTCTCCCTCCATTAGCAATCCTCCGCCAGAACAATGCCTGCAGGCCTGTAACATCTAAATATGGTCTGTGGGAGCCCACCAGCCTGGCAGCCAGGTAGAGCACTTCTTCGAGGCATTAAGCGGTTCAGCCGCAATACATCTAAATACGCAAGGATGGCAGTAATACCATCAAAACCTAAGTCAGGCCCCTATCTAGGCTGGTGTTACTAGCGCTTTGGTGCACAAAAGTAAGTACACTTACCAGAGATGGATTGCCTCTGGACGGGAGTCTGCTTTAATGTAAATTTGAGTTTGACAAGTGCTACAAAGGTACTAATCTTGTTGCTATTGGCTGTAAACTTCCTTGTAATCTAACTTGCTGATTTTCTCCTATTTAGGTTGAATAGACAAGATTTATTTGTTTATCTATATGCGTCTGATGACCGAAAAGGCTTTGTATTGTTTTATCTATGCAGGAAAAAAGTCACGCTGCAGTCAGGTAGCCAGCTGCGGAGACATGCTAAGATTGCTTGAATGTCACTCCAGTAGCGCTGTCATTGGTTAGTTGCTGTTGTAGCCTCACTGTGATTGATTGACCTTTAACATAGCCGCATTGGATTGGTTGTTTGTCTTTTATTTATTTTGTGAGGATTTTGGATTGTTTCAATTAAGAATAATGGGTTATGTGTTGATTAAGCCTCAAGCCCCTAGCCTACCTGCTATGGAGGAAGAGAAGATACCTCCTGAAGGCTCACCTGCATAAAAAAAGTTGACTGACTCTGGGCTATATATGTTGGCGTGAATAAGAGACTGGCAGGAGTATACTTACAGTGACAAGGACAAGCAATTTCCTTTAGAGGGTGCCTTCCATATTAGAAAGTTATATAAGAATGAGCAAAAGTCACAATCTTGACCCACACAATTAAAAGCAATGAATAAATGGGATCGAATGGCCTTAGAGAAAGAAAGAAAAATGAAAAGACAGTTTTATTGTTACTGGAGCCAGTGGTTAGAAACCTAGGCGCATATTTATACTCGGTTTGCGCTGAATTAGCATCATTTTTTTTTACGCTAATTCAGCGCAAACCTAACTCCATATTTATACTTTGGTACTAGACACATCTAGCGCCAAAGTTATGGAGTTAATGTCGTTTTCTGGATGGGAAAACCTACCTTGCGTCAATGAGATGCAAGGTAGGCATTCCCGTCCAGAAAAGGACGATATGGCCTTGTGCCATATTTATCCCCTGTGCTAAAATCCAGCACAGGGGGCATTAAAAAATGGCACTATGCTTGCTTAGAGCCATTATTTAACGCCTAGGTATGGGCAGGTGTAAGGGGACCTGTAGGCATATTTCTATGGTCAGAGACCATGGAACTTGCCCACAGGTGCCCTTCCCTGGCCCCAGGGACACCCCCACCTACCCCCACCCACACCAGGAGGACACCTGAGGATGGGGGACCCATCCAAGGTAAGTATATATTTATTTTCATCCAACACCGCTCGGGGGCCCTGACTTGGGGCCCTCTGCACGGTGCTGGCCCCAATGTCCATGCCCAGGGGACATTCACCCCCTAGGCATGGCCACTTGGGTGGTGGGCATGGCTAGTGTCTTTACTAAGACAGGAATCATATCCATGGGGGTTGTACACCAGAAAATGGCGCTACATTTCTTAGAGGCAATTTTTCTGCCTCTGAACAGTGTAGCACCATAATCTGGCGTACAAGCCCCGGTTTCCCCTATGCCTCCCCAGCCCTGTTAGCATCTTTTCCAAGTTCGCAGACAGGACATTAGCGGTTGCTTGCGCCATTCCATTAATATGGTGCCCTGCTGGCATCTTGGAATGGTGCTAGCCTGCGCTATACTTTTTCACACAAAACTGCTCTAATGCAGTTTTGCGTGGAAAAAGTATAAATATGCCCCCAAGTGGGCTAACCTGTTAAAATCTTGGAGGGGGCTTTGGTGGAAGTAGTGAGAATGTTTCCTGCAATAGGTAATGAGATGAACAAAAGGAAAGCTGATGAGTCTGAAGGTGACAGGAATAACAAGAAAAAGATCTTTTGAATTCTAGACCTCCTCTATACATAGATGGCATACAGCAACAAGCACAGAGACATCTGGTATCTAATATAGGTATGGGAAGTGAACTGGGTACGAGTATACAGAGAATGACAGCACTTGCAGTGTTCCATCTGAGTGCAACTTGGCAGTACTAAAGGAACTGCTATTTTGCCTTCTACACTTCCTAGAAAGTGGGAGTTCAACGTTGTACTCTTGAAGATTGAAAGTGGAGAAACTTTGAAGGGAACAATTGATTTAAACAGAATATCTTATAACGTTGGATGATGAAATGAAATACCTGATCAGAGAAGCAGCAAGGAATGCGAGCAGAAGCACATAATAAACTTGAGGATTTAGCTGAAGAACATGGGGTTGATAGAAGCAGTAAAAACGTCTTACGGAGGAATTACCAAATGGATTTGAGTGAAGCAGAAATAACAGATATTGGCCTAGCAACTTTGTGTGCCCACATTAAAGATTTAGTTGAGGGCAGATATGAGGAAACACAAGGACAAGTGGAATACTGAGACAGAGAAGAAAGGGAACGTGATCATGAGGAACTCAGAACCAGAAGCAGCGGCAGAATATCCTTTAAAGGAAACACATTTTCCAAAACTGAGAGAAGAACCTGACAAGTGGTATAAGGAGGTTTTTGGAGATTGGTGACAATTTCGTAGGATCTTTGGATTGATTTGGATACATTATTTGAATTTGCTGCTCCAAGTGATTCATGGGCAGAGTTCAAGGCTACTGTTGCTTGTGAAACCAAAGAACAAGCTAGAATTCCACCTAAAAATGATTCAGCTGAGGTAGGTATGGAAATGGTGGTGGTGATACAGCAGTTGAAAAAGATAGGATCAGAGGAGTAGATGAAGTGGGCAAAAATAATGAGAGCTACACAAGAACTGAAAGAGTCAGGGCATGCTTATTATGAAAGGCTACTTTATAGCAAGTAGAGTGGAGTTGAAGAGCCTACAAGAGAAAATGTTAGCGGATTTGTATTGGCTTTCATTTTGGGTTTAGGTCAGGAGTTTAATTCTCATATTCGGTAGAGTGTAATGTGTTTGCAGACTAAAAGTATCAACAAGACTCACAACGGAGCACATTCAGAGAAACAGCAGAAATCACATAAGGAGTTCTGATTCAGATTTTGTGCAACCTGAAAGTTCTGAAATAAATGAGTCATACAGGAGGCAAGGAGTGGGAATGAGAAATGAGAAAGTGCAGACTCAGGGTCAAGGCAGAGGGAATGTGTATAATTCTAGAGTGAATGTGAATATACATTTTCTAAAGAAGAGCACTGCTTGTTACATCTGCTGTAAAATTGACCACTAGAAGCATGAGTGTAAGCAGATTCCAGATCAAATCCAGAATTATTTTGTTCCCCAGATTCAGCAAAACACAAATCAAATGCAGCGACAGTTTACTGTCCCTGCGCAATAGACTCCTCTATGCAGAATGTGCAAAATCAATGGCAGTTCTATATGAATATGCCTATCGCTCCAGTGATGCAGCAAAACATTCAAAACAAAATGCTTCATAATTAGGGTACCAGCAAAATCCATTGATTCTGAGCAATGATTTTCCTCAGTTTTCACCAGAGATAAAATCACAATGTCAGTGCCTGACGGGGGGAGAGTATTTTATTCTTAGTGATGTCCTAGAGGTAGACCATAGTTACCCATATGTAGATGGCGAAGCGAATGGCAACTCATTTCACTTCTGATTGATACTGGTGCTATCCTTTCTACAGTTTGTTCTGTGGAGGTTCCAAACCTACCTCTCTTCAGAAAAGAGTCCAAAATTGTAGGAATTAGCAACAAACAGATTATTAATCAGGTTACAACAGACGTCCCCATTAAAATAGGGTCAATGGAAAACAGTCACCCGTCAGTGTTCTGAGATTCAAGTCCTGTTAATTTCTAAGAAAGAGACGTGCTTTTCAAAATTAATTGTGTGATTTATTGCACATTAGATGGTGTTGCAGTTAAAACACAAGATGAAGATTCAGTTCTTAAAGTAAAGTCACAATGATCAATAGATCAGCTGTTTCCAGTCCTTACAAAAAGATGACCTGCCTCTTGATTTAAAACAAACAGTGAAAGAAGATGTATGGAATTTCACAGGAAAAGAAATAGGATTAATAAAAAGTGTGGAATCTGTTAAAATGCTAGTCATACCAAATGCCATTGACCCCTGAAATCGGCAATGCAGACCTTTACAAGAATCCAAAAAAGGAATCAAGTCTGCCATAGAATAAATGCTACAACAGAACATTTTGCTTGTTAGCCTTTGTTACTCTCCTGTGATGGGAATTAAAACGCCAAGTGGTAAGTGGAAGACAGCACAGGATTAAAGAAAGGTTAACCTAATTGTGGTTGCATGTTGTGCGGTGGTACCAAATCCTGTTGTAATATTGCTTCAGGTTGCTGTGGATGCCGAATGGCAAACAGTCATTGACATGACAAGCGTCCTTTTCCATTCCTCTGCATGACGATACTCAATAATCTTTTCACATTTCAGTTCCAAAACAAAGTTCTTGTTTGATTTTGAATTCCACAGAGGTATACAGAACATCCCTCAATTTATAGTCAAGAAAGATTTGAAACGTTTACAGTTGCTCTGTAGATCAGTTTCAGTACAATATATTGATGCCCCATTCAAGACAAAAGAAGATTGTAAGTAAATACAGTTACATTCCTAAATCATCTTGCTGACAAAGGTTATAAGGTCTCACCCACAAAGATGCAGAACTGTTTATCTTGGTCGTCACATTGAGAAAGAGCCAAGAAAAGTTTTGAAAGAATGTACTTCTGCAATCCTGATGTTAAATCCTCCAACCATCCAGAGGGATGTGAGGATGTTTCTGGAAATAGTTGTCTACAGTCATCAATGGATTCTAAACTTGTCCTTAATTGCAAAGCCTTTAATGAAGCTTACTTTCAGTGATATCAAGAATTCAGTACGATTTGAAGGCAAATGCGTGAAGGCCTCCTAAGTATTAAGAGAAAATATTTGTAGTGCACCCGCCCTTGCACCTGATTATGAGAAATAATTTTATTTTTATTGCCATGCAAAGCATAGGTGTGCACTATCCATGCTGATTCAGAAGCACTGAGGAGTAATGCAACCTGTTACTTAATTCTCTGCTACACCAGATCCAGTAGGTGCGCTCTTCTTGGTTATTTGAAAGCATTTGCAGATGTCTAAATTGCAATAGAACCGAGTGAAGGGATTGTTATGGGTCATGTACACATTGTGTTTGTTCCCCATTCAGTTGAAGTTTTGTGGTCTCGTACCAGAACCGAGCATTTGACAAATAGCTATCTCACAAGGTATGAGCCTACAATATTAGCAGATGAAAACATTTCAATCATGAGGTGCAGTAACCTAAATGGTGCAATACCCTAAATCCTGCAACAATGCTTCTGATTCCAGACAAGGGTGAAAATCATGACGAAGGCCCTGCTCAGTATTGTGTTAATGTGACAGAATTGTGTACTAAGTTAAGACTAGATATAAAAAAAGTTCCCCTTGAAATGTCTGATCTGACTTTGTTTGTAGGTGATCCTTGTCTGGGAGACCATCAAGGAGCACAAAAAGCTGCTTCTGCTGTCTGAACCATTTCTGAAACCATTGAAAAATCATACTTGTCTTATGTAACTTCAGCACAAACGATGGAGTTACTGGCTCTGACACAAGATTGCTGCCTAGAAAATTAATTAAGTGTGGCAATTAACAGAGACAGCTAGTATGGATTAGGAGTGGTATACAATTGTGGGCAGCTATTTTCACAAAGGGGCTTTAAGAAATCCTCTGGTACTCCTATCAAGAACAGTTCCTACTTTCCCAATCTTTTAGAAGTGATACATAAACCGAAAGAAATATCATGGGTTAGATGTATAGCCCAAAGAGCTGGCGATGACCTAGTCACAACTGGTAAAAATTATGCAGATAAAGTGGCTACATGTTGTGCCTTTGAAAATGTAACTGTGAGATCAAATGAGAAAACACCAGTGCAACAATCAGAATAATGTGAAACCAATGTAAAGGCTGCTGAGAGAGTAAATAATGTCAATTGTTTTTTGTTGAACCCAGTACAGACCACATTAAGTGCACATTAATTGCATTGAGGCCCTGAAGGAGGAAGTGCAAGAAGATGACAGAAAGCAAATGAAACTGACTGGTTATAAGGAAAATAATAATGACTTGTGGGTTACTACTGATCATCAATATATGCTGCCAGACTCAAAGTTCCATTTCAAATCATGTTACCAGCAATGCCACATAAACATAGGAAGGGAAGCAATGGTGAGCATGTTCAGAAAATACTGGCAAAATAAGAATTTCAGAAGTATAGCAGAAGACGTATGTCAAAGATGCATTACTTGCCAAAGAAATAATCAAGTTAATTGTACACTTGTGATGAATCACAAAGGAAAATCAGAAGGCCCATCCACTAGACTTCAAGCAGACTTAATTGAAATGCCTGTTTGTAATGGGCTTAGAAAGGTTCTTGTGATTGTCTGCTTGCTTTCTAAATGGGTTGACAGATGAATGCCACCAGCAAAATAAAGTCTGTGTGTGGCGTCTTAAAATTAAGGTGGCCTGATATGCTTCTTTTTGTTCTCATGGGCAATTAGAAGTACTCCAAACAAAGAGACTGATCTCCCTCCTCCCTAAGTTTTGATGAGCACAGCTATGAGAATCCCATCCATTACTCAAGCAACACCTGTATCAATAAATGATTGTTAGAAATTGGGTTTCTATTTGGCAGAGGTAAACACCCTTGTTCAAGTAGGGACCAAAATCCCAGCAGGATAAGCCATTACCCAACCTAAATCATCCTGTGCTCACCCTCTGATAGCTTAGCACAAAGCAGGCAGGCTTAACTTAGAAGGTAATGTGTAAAGTATTTGTGCAATATACAGTAACACAGTGAAAACACCACAAAAAGAGGACTCCACGCCAGCTGAGGAAAGTAGACAATATTTATTTGAATAGGATATGATCAAAACAAACAAAATCCAATACGCACAAGTCAATACATCACTTTTTAAAGGTTTAAATGAGTCTAAATCCTTAAGAATCAGTGGTTATATCCTTGTAACACACTGTACCTGGGATCCGTAAAAAATAACGATACTCAGGTCGCAGAAGAAGAGATGTGTCAAAAAATAAGATGTTGCATTGGATTTTCCTAATGGGCACGGAAGATGCATTGTTTCTTTCCACTTTACAAGGTTATGCTTCGATTTACAGGGGCACAGACTTGATTCTGGGGAGATGCACTGAAAAATAAGGCGCTGCGTCGCATTTTGCTGAGCGGCACAGACGATGCATCATTTCTTTCCACACTGCACAGGAATGCATCGATTTCCAGGAGCGCTGCCTTGGTTTCTCACTGCAATGGGGGGATATTTTGATGCCCAGAAAATCCTTGATGCTCTGGTAAGAAGGAGCAGGCGCTGCATAGCTAGGTTAGGTGATGCCTTGATTTTTCAGCCACGAGGCAGGTGTTGCATGGATTTCTGCAGGCTTTGCATCGATTTTCTGATGCACAGGGATATTCTTACCTTTGGTGAGGCCTTTGTGGCCCAGAGACTTCAGAACAGGAGGTGAGCTCAATCCAAGCCCTTGGAGAGCACTTGTGGAGAAGGCAGAGTCCTCCCAGCAGGGTCAGGGGCCAGCAGGCAGCAGGGCAACAATCATGGCAGCAGTCCTTCTCAGCAAAGCAGTCCAGATGAATCCTTTGAGAAGCCAGACAGTCCTTCTGACAGCGTCCAGTTGCAGGTCCAGAAGTGTCTGATTTGGTGGGGTCTGAAACCCAGTATATACACCCCAAAATACCTTTGAAGTGGGAGAAACTTTAAAGAGTGGTTTTGAAGTGCACAAGTTCCCCTTCTAACCCAGCCCTGTCTGTCAGGATCCCTGTGAGGGGTTATCAGTCCTTTGTGGGAGGGTAGGCCGCTGGCCTTTGAAGTGTAAGAGAGAGCCCCTCCACTCTTCCTGCACAGGGAGACCCATACAGTATGCAGATGAATGCATATGTGATTGAGTGTCCTGTGTTTATGGCTGTCTGGGTGGAATGCACAAGGGGAGCTGTCAACCAGCACAGAACACACATGGATTGGAGACAGGTTGTAAGGCACAGATGGCAGTAAGTGCAGAGAAATTCCCACTTTCTAAAAGTGGCATTTCTAAAATAGTAATATTAAATCCAGCTTAACCAGTAAGCAGGATTTTCTATTATCATTCTGACCATACTAAACATGACAGGATTCCTCCTTTCAGATCAGAATCTATCACTTCAAAGTATGTAAGGGCAGTTCTAATGCTGGCCTATGAGAATAGCAGGCCTCATTGTAGTGAGAATCAAATTTGTGAGTTTGTCCCTACCAGTACATGTAAAACACATAAGTATATGTCCTGTGTTTATTTACATAGCACCCTTCCCCATGGGCCTACTTTAGAGGTGACATATTTAGAAAAAGGGGAGCTTAAGGTTTAGCAAGGAATTTTAAATGCCAAGTCGAAGTGGCAGTAAAACTACACACACACACACAGGCCTTGCAATGGCAGGCCTGAGACATGGGTAAGGGGTTACTTATGTGGGTGGCACAATCAGTGCTGCAGGCCCATTAGTAGCATTTATTTACAAGCCCTAGGCACCTCTAGTGCACTTTACTAGGGACTTACAAGTAAATTAAATATGCCAATTGAGTAGGAGCCAATGTTACCATGCTTAGGGTAGGGAGCACATGCACTTTAGCCCTGGTCAGCAGTGGTAAAGTGTGCAGAGTCCTAAAACCATCAAAAACATGGTCATAAAAATAGAGGGAGGGAGGAAGGCAAAACATTGGGGGATGACCACGCTAAGGCTGTCAGGTCTAACAATGATGATATCGTATTTGATTACTGCAAAGGACTGGCTGATATAAAATCTGTCATTCAAGAGGTGAATTTAGAATTAGCACTGACAAAAGAAACCCATTGCCATCCACTACAAACAGGTGGTTGGATTCTAAGCAAGACAAGCATGCACAAGAGCTGCCTTGAACCGAGACGGAAGGAGCAACATGAAGTTGTGCTTGTAACTAACACTGCTGTGATGTGTGCTGTAATCCCGCAGTGGATCTACACCGCTAACACAAGAAGAGTAAAGATGGCGGGTGAAGAAGTGGTGACAACAACCTCTAATTCATAGAGTCAAGCTCCAGCTTTCAGGGTGTATCCAGAAGTAGGAGAAGTGAATCCTGGAATTGATGAAGTTAGTGATACTGGTAAGAGTGAAGATATCAGCAGCCAGTATCAATTTGAAAATCAGAGTGATGAACTGTTGCAAAGTCACAAAAAGCAGGAGGACATAGTCTCTGATCCAGCTGATGAAAAACTCTAGCTGAAAATTTGAGTCTGAAGAAACTCCAACGGAAAGAAGTAATTCACAGTATTTCAAGTTAATGATGCTGACCAAAGAACAAGTTCAACTGTGAATGAAGAAGACACAGCAGTAGTCAGAACTGAAGACATGCAAAAGGCAAGAGAGTGCATTTAGGAGATTAGTGGCCCAGAGCATCAAAGAGAACTTACAAAAGAAGACATTGGAAGAATGAACGATCAGAGTTAATTGGGGAAGAAAGAGAAATAACTGAAATCGATTTAGAAAAAAAGTGACAGTAAAGAGCCTGTTGCTAAGACACCAGCAAGAACGAGAATCCCAAATAAAAAGCACACTTCTACTGAGTGGAAATATCTGGCATCTGTGTCCGAAGAAGAGGAAGAAGAGTCAGATATTTGCCTGTACTTTTCCCTTCTTCTGCATGTAAAGGATCAACATATTATCAATTGTCAATGTTCTATAGGTTGTTGTGTAGTGTTTTTGTTAGTAAATTTAATAAGCAAGAGTTTCTGTCACCATACCCGTTGGAATTTAACTCTTTGCTGGAAGACCTTCCTGTTTCTGGAGATTTTGGGTATTTAATGGGCTACATTAAACATTCAGGCCCATATTTATACTTTTGTTAGCGCAGCATTTGCGTCATTGTTTGACGCAAAAGCGGCGCAAACGTACAAAATACAATTATATTTTGTACGTTTGCACCACTTTTGCGTCAAAAAATTACGCAATGCAGCGCTAAAAAACTATAAATATGGACCTCAGAACCAAATGCACAACCTAACCAGAACATTAAAATAATTAAATGGGAGGACATATGCAGTTTAAATAAAGTAAAATGTTAATGTTAGGGATTATAAAGAGAGGTGAGTAAACATTCGGAAACACTGGAAGGATGAAAGGAAAATTCGAGAAGATTAAGCCTGAAGAAGAAATTTGGACTTCAAATTTGCCTCCAAGGTTGAGAATGGAGCACAAGAGAAAGGGTCAATTATGTATGGTGCTTCATGAACCTACAGGAGTTAGATCAATAGAGGTTAAGGGAAAGAGTGAATGTGAAAGAAGTTATTTTGTTAACGGTGAAATTCTGCTTGGTTAAGAGCCAATACTTAGGGGAATTCATTAGTGTGTGATAAGACTGTCTAATTTAACCTACTTTGTAATTGTGTGGGTTCCTGCCACCTAGCTTTGCTATTACCTCAGATTTAATATGTCAATGAGATCAATTATGTTTTTAGTCTGAAAAGAGTGAAACAAGGTTTGGTCCAAATTCAACTGGACGTATTAGGAACCATGACTCCAACTATTGGAGTGGCTATGAATGATGTGAACATTACAAAATGATGTACACCTGTGGGTTGCCCTGCTTCTAACACAGCTGGTGCATTAACCCAAATAAATAATGAGTTAATTGCTATGTGAGCAATGATTATGCAAAACTGCCTAGCGCTAGATATCCTTCACGTGAAGGAAGCAAGAGTTTTCTGGGTTTTTGAAAGTGAGAGAGTGCTGCACCCTCATACCAGAAAACAGCAGGCTTACAGAGGCATATATAACTAACATCACCAATGCTTCTTGTGAAGTTAAAGCTTTTGAAGAGTATGGCTTATGGGAATCAGTAGATACTTGGGTTGGTGAAATTGGGAAGGATTTTAGTCAGGCTGGTGGGTTTGACATCTTGGGTGGGGCATGATAAGGGCAATTCTAACCAACGAGCTACTCGCGTAGTGGTGAGAGGCTACTGCCTTCACCAAAAGTTACGCAGCATGAGCACAGTAGTGGCAGCATACCAAGTAGTGATCAGTAGGAGTGAGCAGGTCCTTTTTACTTGTGTCACTGGAGTGAGACCTACAGGCTCACTCAGTTAATATTGTGCTGCTGTGTGCTTAATTCACCCTTTGCCTACATCAGTTTGGTGTTTAGTGCTGGGCAGCGCATGAGTGGTGTATCCGCGCTGGGTGTATGTGTGCCTGAGAATGGTACAATACATGGATAATGCAGTACTGTGCAGTGTGTGCATGCTGAATGCATGTGCTGGGTGTATGTGTGCCTGAGTAGTACAATCCATGAAGGGTGTAGTACGGTGCAGTGTGGGCTAGGTACATGCATATGCTGGTTGTATGTGTGCCTACAAGTGGTACAATACATTGAGAATGTAGTGCTGTGCATGCATGTTAAAGGTATGTGTGCCTATGAATGGTACAGTACATGAATGACGCAGTGCTGCTCAGTGTGTGCATGTTAAATGGATGTTCTGGGTGTATGTGTGACTGTGAGTGATACAGTACAGAAAGGATATAGTGCTGTGCACTGTGTGCATGCTGTATTCATGCACTGGGTGTATGTGTGCCTGTGAAGGGTACAATACATGAAGGACCCTGGGTTCCATTTTGGGAGACCCAGGCCTGAGATAAAGGAATCCCCCAGACAAATCTGTGTATTGCGGCATTTATGTAAGCTGGGTGGGACACACACTGGAGAGGGGAGCGCTAAGTTTCCCCAGTATAGTTCAAAGAGTCCTCTTTGATTCAGTTAGATGTCACAAGGAAGGGGCCTGGGCATAACTCAAGAAGTAGATAGGGCTGATAAGAGAATCACAAAGTGCAGGGCCTGGGCAGGGCTATCATTTTGATACACATATGACTGTGGCTGACATCAAAGTGTTAACTTCAGTCACTCCCATGGCCTGTGTTCTGGGGCTATCAGCTTTAGAGTTATTCATGTTGCGACTGTTTTCAAGAGGAAGAGAGGGCAGAGGAGCAGGATCTTCAAAGGAAGCAGATCTTCAACATAAACGTCAAAGGTTCAGACTCTAAATCACATTTGGTGTTTGGAAATGGACTACAAGAAGGGGAGCTTGAGACCACAACAATTGTCATCTGCCAAGCAGCCAGACAGGCTTTGTGAGGAGGTGAAGCTTTGCAAGACTTCTGCCTGTGACCAGGATTGGGGACCAAGGCTTGCTAGTCTTCTTGGTGAGTGAGGTAATATAACCCAGAGAATCCAAGATCACCTACCCTTGAGCCTGGGGCACTAGGTCTGCCTCCTTGCCAAGACCAGTGTGCCCTGTGACGAAGAGGAGAGGTTGGGGGGAGCGATGTTCTAGTGGAGAGCCCTGTCACAAGAACTCCTTGTGTATTGGTGAGCTCCAACCTTGTGCCAGGAGTGGCTGATGCTGTTTTGCAGAGCCTTGTATGCCAAAGGAGGTCACTGGGAGCAACAAGACAAGCAAGTTGATCAACACCCTGACACTGGAGAAGTGAGGGCACCATGGGAGTACCTGCACACCGTCATCAAGGTGAGGGACCCACTTCAGGATCATCACATCACTATCCACTGTGGGACTGATGAGACACTTATCCTGCAGGGAGGAGCTGCAGATAGAGACTCTGGTCTCTTCTGTGGCCTGAACGCGTGTGAGGAACTCTCCACCTTCTAAGTGCAGTCCACCTGGGCACGTGCAGTGAACTCACCTGATTCAGCTGCTTCTGCTCCAAGCACCCTCAGGAACTCTGGATGCTCCAATCTGCAGGTACAAGTAAAACTAATTTCAAGCACGTTGGCCCCAGGGAACTTACTTGCTAGTTAGCGCTGTAACACTCGAATACTGTTGACTTTCAAATATAGTCAGGGTGGACCTGTGAGACTCAAGCTACTAGTGGGGCTTTTCATGGATGTTGCGCTATAGTAAATAGTGAATAACCACTATTGCTAGTCGGGAGTGTGACCCAGGGGAATGCTAATAGAAGCACTAGAGCCCTGTCATCAGGGGGACTGTGTAGTTGTTTGTGAACATCATATTTTTTCTTTGTGCTGGTAGAGGTAGAAATTAAATAGTTACCTTTTATCATAAACCTGAGTATTTGGCTAGACAATGATGTATTGCTGCTGCACACATTTTGAGTTGTGAGCCTGTGTTCACTCCCCTCTATCCTTCCCCCCTTGAGGGAGCTGTGGACTGGCAGGCCTCACTATTTATGAGAATCAAGTGCTGAAGGCGTACTTGGCCCAAAGCTAGGGATCCATAGTAGGTCGGGCCTCGGGACATCAGGAGTGAAAGGCCTAAACCTTCACGGTTGGGCCCAGTAACCTCTGTGTGCCCCATGGCCCTCTGAAAGGGGTTCTGACATAATATTTTCAAAATGTGGCAGTAAAGAAAAAAATATGTTGTCCAAAAGGAAAATATGAGAAATGGAGATGAAAGATGCCAGAGACTGAGTATATAATCAACTTAAGATGTCAGAAGAATCAAGACACAATAGACAGAAAGTCATTTAGACAGTGTTGTAAATAGTTTGAGGGTTGTAGTGAGGATACAATCAGCAGAGGGGGGAAGTTGAGGGAACTTTTGTGCATTAATCAAGAACATACATTATTAACAGTGGGCAAAATATTGATGTCCCCTTGATTTCATATGTATTTGTTAATAAGATACTACTACCTTTAAAACAATGCTGCTATGACCTGTTAA
Source organism: Pleurodeles waltl (assembly GCF_031143425.1). NCBI lineage: Eukaryota > Metazoa > Chordata > Amphibia > Caudata > Salamandridae > Pleurodeles > Pleurodeles waltl. Next base: position 180,609,078 of record NC_090437.1, read on the forward strand.
ATTGTGTTTTCCTGGCTTCTGCTAACTAGACTTCAACTACACCTCAACACCATTTTGTCCAAACTGAATGTCACAGTATCAAGTTTATTTCATGTGTGTGTTTCCACTGCATATAGTCAAGTAAGATGTGCATTTGTTTATTCTTGAATTCCACTGTTCTCGACAAAAGTCTGCTTGAGAGCCTACTGTAACATCTTTTCAAGGCTCTTCGGTTTGCACACAGTATTACATTAATTCACAATGCTTCACTGTTGTTCATGTAACTAGTCTGTCCTGACACCTGTGGATTACATTAGGCCAGAAAGCCTAACTCAATATTCATGTAGTGGGTTAGTGCTTAGGTGGAAAGACTGTATGATGATTTTAAAGTCTGTATTTTGATTTGATGAAAATGTATTTCTTTGCTCCTCCCTCAGTGACTTTGTAGTTTTCATACTCCTCTATGGAGAAATTTCCTATATAAACCCTCGAATTTTGAGGTGAGCCAGATACTTTTGGGTTTCTGTACAATTTCTTACCTATTTTGCAGCACTTTTGAGACTAAGGGCCTGATTTATACTTTTTTAGCGCCACATTTGCGTCATTTTTTGACGCAAAAGCGGCGCAAACTTACAAAATTAAATTATATTTTGTACGTTTGAGCCGCTTTTGCGTCAAAAAATGACACAAATGTGGCGCTAAAAAAGTATAAATTAGGCCCTAACCATTTCTCTAATTTTGTCATCATTCTGTATGATTCAGAATCAAGGGCCTTTATGACAAATGAATTCTATGTAACTCATCTGTTTCTGCATTCCATTGCCCTGTATTGCAACTTTTGAATTCTTAATTCCACTCTAGAACTCACTTAAGGAGTCAGTCCATAATTATTAACAGTATTCTGTAACTCATGTGTGAACCTTGTCTCTCTGACATATTGCGTCATGATTTGACGTTACCAATGTCCTAGAGCCACCAACTTATGTAGTGTTCTTTGAAGTGTAAGATTGTATGGGAAGAGGGCACCCACACCACCTTCTTTTGGCTCAAGGGAGACAGCAAAGAATGTTATGTCAGGTTCTCACATTTCTTTAGCCAGATGTGAAGAACTTTTTGAGCAAAAGGTGAACATGGGCCTGGCCCACATTTATGGATTTTGACGCAAAATTGCGCTAATGCAGTTTTGCGTCAAAACTCTTAGTGCCTGCTAGCACCATTCCATAGCACCAGCCATGCACCATATTTATGGAATGGTGCACGATGGCACTAAGGACAGGCTAGCGTCCAAGAAAAAGGCGATAGCCGGGGGGAATGGCAGTGGAGGAGAAGGCGCTAGTGGCTCAGACGTGACGCTCGGCTGGTTAGCAGCAATAAATATGCGCTAACCAGCAGAGGATCATTTACTGACTCACTAGCACCCACAAATGACTCCTGTCTTAGTAAAGACAGAAGTTATGCCTACCACCACAACGGCCAGCCCAGGGGACCAGAGTCCCCTGGGCAAGGCCTAATACCCAGTGCCAGGCAGGGGGCCCCTGTAAGGGGCCTCTAATGGCACAGAAAATAAATCATACTTACCTGTACTTACCCAGGATGGGGTCCCCCATCCTATGGTGTCCCTCTGGTGTGGGTGAGGGTGTTGCTAGGGCTTGGGGTGGGCATCTGTGGGCCAATTCCATGGTGCTTAGAATAGGAAATGGGTGCACAGGTCCCCTAACGCCTGGTCAGTCCCAGATGTTAAATAATGGTGCTAAGCAGCCTTAGCACCATTATTTGGGTCCCCCTATTCCATGCGCGTCATTTTTGTGCCAGAGTATAAATAAGGCGTTAGGGGGTTAGCATCATATTGTGGACGTGAACACCTACCGTACATCTAATTAGCGCAAGGTAGTTTGCCGCATCCACAATATGATGCTAACTCCTATATTTTGACGCTAGATGGGTCTAGCGTCAAAATATAAATATTGAGTTCAGTTTCCCCTATTTTAGCATCAAAATAAATGACGTTAAAACAGCGCACACCAAGTATAAATATGCCCCTAAATGCTAAAACGCACCAAGTCTTGGTGAAGGTAGCCTGAGCCCACCTGCCCACTCAGGATGTTAGCCCACCCAATTAGGGAAGACCATTCCTCACAAAATGCATTTTCTTTAAAGTATGCTACTTCTTTATGGCAACAAGATGCAGATGAATTGTCACTCTCTGGTGTGTATTGGCTTCGAGTAAACTATCTGGCCAATCAAGTGCTGTTGCTAATGTCTTATCTCACCTGCAGAACAGAACACAGGATGTGTGGCCTGGGTAGGTAGGCTATCCCTTTTGTTTAAGAAAAGCAGTCTTTTGCCTTGCTTTGGACATTTTATTGTGGCCCTTATCGAGCCAGAGGCTGGCATGTTGGAACAGGTTGGGTCCAGTTCTAGTGAGCAACATAATATTCTTCCTCTCAGATGCAACATAATATCCTTCCTCTCAGGTGCAAATTCACGCTAGACAGGTGAACTTGGCTTTACAAAAATTTTTATAGGGACGGTGACATCAGATCAGCAGCAAAGGGGTAAGGGATGGAGAGCAGGGAGACGGGAGACAGCAACATTAACATGAAACCCTATGATCCCCCTACAATCGCCGAGGCTACATACACCCACTTTTCATGTACCTAAGCACTCACTTGCAGACAATAGTCGAGGAAATCAGGCGCCCCAGGCAAGTCAAACTACACACATTTACAGGGTGAGCCAATTTGCAGACTTCCAACCGTGAAGCGGGTAAGAAGGGCCCTGTGCTCCAGCACTACATTCAGCTGGCAACAATCATTAGTAGTGTTCTGTCCTGGTTTTGGGGACTGGATTCATCCATGTAAAAAGGAGTATCATTTTGGTGGTGCTTTTAACCCCAGCAGAGTCTAGCACTCTGTATGTGAGGCAACATGCAGAATCATTGTGGAGCCCTAGCTAGGAGACTCGTAACAGGGGAATCTTTACAAGAAAAGAAGCTTTGTGTACCAGAATGATAAAATGCGTGTTAGACGGACACACACCAGGGAATATAGACCTGTTAAAATACCTCTATAAGCTAATTGCTTACTGCACAACTGTATGCATAACCTGAAGGGTCAGAGGGTGGTTTATGGCCGGCCATTCAGCATACGATATTTATGATGTCTACACAAAGACTACCATTGATCTGAGTAATGGTAGCACATGTTACGGCTCTACAAAATGGGCAAACTGAGGTGACAAGCGTTATGTTAAAAAAATAAGTTATAGCTGAGAGGGTCAGTTGGAAAATTAGTCTGTGGTTCAGGAACGTTACTTTTCTTTTTGCAGCTGTAGTATAGTGGTCTGTAATTCAATTGGAATAGTCTGATTGTAAGGACTTATGTTTTTGATGCTGAGTGCTCTCTGTAATGTAACACATTGCAGTACAGGCATTGATATCACTGTTTTGAGTAGGTATGCACAGATATGCATGCAAATGAAGAACATGTCTCTCAAAAGAAATTAAATATAAACTATCTTGCCCTGATTCGTGTACATTGAGAGCAATCTGTGCAGAAAATAAAAGATGCGAGTGCTGGTAGGTGCCGTGTTCACAAATGACCAACACAAGTGGTTCCCAACCTTTTGACTTCTGTGGACCCCCACTTTATCATTACTGGAGCCTGAAGACCCCCAGTGAATCATTATTGGAATCCGGGGAACCCCCACTGAATCATTACTGAAAGCTGGGACCTAATCTGTTAATATTATTTAATTTTCTATGCAGTCACGGACCCCCCGAGGAGGCTTCATGGACCGCTAGTGGTCCCCGGACAACAGGTTGGGAATCACTGACCTACACGTTACCAGTTGCGTGTTCTGTATTTACACAAGTGTGCTGCAAAACCCTTAATCAATATTAGGGCTCTCAGTTTTCCATTTTTCGTGATTTTTACAGGTAAATACAGACAGAAAACAGCTCATTTCCCATCTGGATTTATTTTTAAAAGTGGAAAATACAGAAAATTGTGCTTCTTGTAAGTGATTTTTCTTGCTGTTCTTCATGAATTCCAGGCCAACAGCTGAGCAGGTAAACAGCATAGGAGTTAAGAAGCATGATGGATTTTCCTTAAATACAGGCATATTTAAACATATATTTGTATATGATGCTAATATTTACCTGTGGGTGTAGTGTTTTGTTATATTGTCTCTTTAATTTGTTAAAACGCAACAGGCATCAAAATATGAGTGCATGTTTACTAGTTAGATAAATGTGGAAATATACCATTTTAATACTTTGTTCTTAAAACACAAACAAATATCCCTCTCTTAAGAACTTCTGAAGGAATAACAAGCTTTGTGCTTTTGTATCCCCTTCATTGCATTTGCATTTAGCTGTGAGGCTCCCATCTAGGATATTCGAATAAAAGCAGGCCTAACCAAAATCAGTCCTGATGACACCTTAAATTCATTGTTTTCAGCCCAGATGGAATTGAAAATAACAAATCAATCAATCAATCAATCATTGAATTTATAAAGCTCTCTACGTACTAGTGAGGGTTTCAAGGCGCTGGGGGGAAGGGGGGCTGCTGTTACTGATCGAAGAGCCAGGACTTGAGGAGTCTTCTGAAGGTGAGTAGGTCTTGGGTCTGTCGCAGGTTGGTAGGGAGGGTGTTCCAGGTCTTGGCAGTGAGGTATGAGAAGGATCTGCCGCTGGAGGTCTTTTGTTGGATGCGGGGAACGACGGCGAGGGTGAGGTTTGCGGAGCGGAGCTGACGGGTGGGGGTGTAGAAGCTGAGTCTGTTGTTCAGGTAGGCTGGTCTGGTGTCGTGGAGTGCTTTGTGAGCGTGGGTAAGAAGCTTGAAAGTGATCCTCTTGTCCATGGGAAGCCAGTGAAGGTTTCTCAGGTGGTGGGAGATGTGGCTGCAGCGGGGTATGTTGAGGATCAGCCGGGCGGAGGCGTTTTGGATGCGTTGGAGGCGCTGTAGGTCTTTTGCTGGGATGCCTTTGTAGAATGCGTTGCCGTAGTCTAGCCTGCTGCTGACAAGGGCCTGTGTCAGGTTCTTCTTGTTTCTGTCGGGATCCACTTGTAGATCCTACGGAGCATGCGGAGTGTGTTGTAGCAGGAGGAGGAAACTGCATTGACCTGTTTAGACATGGTGAGGGAGGAGTCGAGGACGAAGCCCAGGTTGCGTGCGTGGTTGGTCGGTGTCGGTGGGGTTCCTAGTGAGGGAGGCCACCAGGAGTTGTCCCCAGGCGGAGGGGGTGGGTCCGAGGATGAGGACCTCCATCTTGTCCGAATTCAGTTTCAGACAGCTGTTTCTCGTCCATTCGGTGATGGATTTCATTCACTCGTGGAGGTAGGTTATGGCGGTGCGCGGGTCCTTGGTGAGGGAGAGAGTGAGCTGGGTGTCGTCGGCCTAGGAGAGAATGTTGAGGTTGTGTTGTCGGGCCACTTGTGCGAGGGGGGCCATGTAGATGTTGAACAGCGTCGGGCTGAAGGATGAGCCTTGGGGATGCCACAGATGATGTCGGTGGCTTCGGAGCGGAAGGGGGAGGCGGACTCTCTAGGTTCTGTCGGAGAGGAATGAGATGATCCAGTCGAGGGCTTTTCCTTGAATTCCGGTTTCGTGGAGGCGTGTTTTCAGGGTGCGGTGGCAGACTGTGTTGAAGGCGGCAGATAGGTCCAGGAGGATGAGGGCTGATGTTTCACCGTTGTCCATTTGGCGCCTGATGTCGTCTGTGGCGGCGAGAAGGGCGGTCTCAGTGCTGTGGTTTTGTCTGAAGCTGCACTGGGAGGGGTCCAGGATGTCGTTGTCTTCGAGGTGGCTGGTTAGTTGTGTGTTGATGATTTTTTCAATGACCTTCGCTGGGAAAGGGAGTAGGGAGATCGGTCGGAAATTCTTGAGGTCGTTGGGGTCTGCTTTGGGCTTCTTGAGGAGGGCGCGGATTTCGGCGTGCTTCCAACTTTCCGGGAATGTCGCTGTTTCGAAGGAGATGTTGATGATCTTCCGTAGTTGGGGGGGCGATGGTAGAGTCGGCTTTGTTGTATACGTGGTAGGGGCAAGGGTTTGACGGAGATCCTGAGTGGATGGAGTTCATCATCTTGCGTGTCTTTGTGTCGTTGACGTTGGTCCAGGAGGTCAGGCAGTTTGCGCAGGTGGAGCTTTCGGGGGTTGGGTCTGGCGTGGGTGTGCTGTTAAAGCTGTTGTGGATGTCGGTGATGTTCCGGTGGAAAAAGGTGGACAGCGCATCGCAGAGTTCTTGGGATGGTGGGATGTTGTTGACGTTGGCGCTGGTATTGGAGAGTTCTTTCACGATGCTGAAGAGCTCTTTGCTGTCGTGTGCGTTGTTATCCAGGCGGTCTTTGAAGTGGGATCCTTTGGCTTGTCTGATGAGTTGGTGGTGCCTGCGGGTGGCGTCCTTGTGGGCTGTGAGGCTGTCAGGTGTGCGTTTGAGGAGCCATTCCTTTTTTAGTTTCCGGCAGTTGCGCTTGAAGTTTAGGAGCTCGTCGGTGAACCAGGTGGCTTTTCTTCTGGCTTGGTTGTCGGTGGGTTTCTTGAGTGGCACGAGGTTGTTGGCGCAATCGTTGATCCACAGTGTGAGGTTGTGGGTGGCGGTGTCTAGGTCGGTGAGGTCGGAGGGTGGGTTCTGGGCGAGGGTGTTGGTAAGCTGGTCTTCGGTAACTTTGCTCCAGCATCGGCAGGGTGGTTGTTGGGTGCGGTGGTGCTCGGTATGTTTCTTGTAAGTGAAGTGGATACAGTGGTGGTCGGTCCAGTGGAGTTCGGTGGTATGGTTGAAGGTGACGTGGGCGCTTGAGGAGAAGATGGGATCAAGTGTGTGGCCGGCGATGTGGGTGGGTGTGTTGACGAGTTGTCTGAGGCCGTGGTTGGTGAGGTTGTCAATCAGAGTTGTGGAGTTGGTGTCGTTGTTGTTCTCCAGGTGGAAATTTAGGTCCCCGAGGAGGATGTAGTCCGTTGAGGTGAGTGCGTGGGTGCTGGTGAGGTCGTCGATGGATTCGCTGAATGGTGCTCGTGGTCCGGGAGGTCTGTAGATGAATGTTCCTCTGAGAGTGGTGTTGGGGTCGGTGTGGATACGGAAGTGCAGGTGTTCGGCGGTCTTGAGGGTGTCGTCCGTGTGGGTGTAGACTTTGAGGGTGGATTTGTGGGCGATGGCTATTCCCCCTCCGATTCCGTTGGTGCGATCCCTTCGGATGATCTCGTAGCCGTCTGGGATGGCTATTGCGATGTCGGGCACCGAGGAGTCGTTCCACCAGGTTTCGGTCAGGAAGGCTACGTCTGGGGTGGTGGAGTCGAGCAGGTCCCAGAGCTCAATGGCGTGCTTGCGTGCGGAGCGGGTGTTGAGCAGTATGCAGTGGAGGTGGTTTGTTTCGGTCTTTGTAGGTTTCCTTGTTCTGTCGCAGGTGAATTTGCAGGCACAGCAGGAGAAGGGTCTGCTGGTGTTCCTCAGTGAGGACTGGAAGCATGCTGTGATGTGGCCGGGATTGAGGGCGTTGAGCTGGTCGGCTGTGTAGCGGCGTCTGGAGGTGCGGGGATCATGCGGATCAGGAGGGGTGGCGCTGGGCGCGGTCCAGGCGCAGACGGGCGCAGACGGGCTTGCCCCTGGGGCGCCTCTGGTGCGCCAGCGGCGCGGTCGCGCAGTGACCGCCATTAAGAAGGGAGGGGGGAGGGAGGAGCAGCTGGGAGGCGGGAGGGAGCGGCGAATGGGGGCGCAAGGTGGGCGGGGCCACAGGGAGGCAGCGGCGGGGAAGCGGCTCAGAGAGAGCCGGCAAGGGGAGTGCACAAGGGGCAAAAGCAGGCAGAAAACCAGGAAAAAGGCACAAAAGGAAAACGGATGAATAAACAGCACAATAAATCAAGGCACAGAAAACAAGTCAGAATAACGAAATGGCACAATGCACAAGTCTAGCGACGCTTACCAAGCCCACTAGACACCAGGGATGAGGCGCAGGCGGATGCCTGCGGGTGGAGGAGGGCCTCGAACACGCGAACAGCCGCATGGGCGGGGGTCAAGGGCACGGGCACAGCTAGATGGTGCTGTGGACGTGGGGGAGCGATCTCCTGACCAAAGGCAGGTCAGAGGTCACTCACCCTCGACGCGCAGCGACCGCAATTAAGAAGGGAGGGGGGAGGGAGGAGCAGCTGGGAGGTGGGAGGGAGCAGCGAATGGGGGCACGAGGGGGGCGGGCCGCAGGAAGGCAGCGGCAGGGAAGCAGCTCAGAGAAAGCCGGCAAGGGGAGCGCACAAGGGGCAAAAGCAGGCAGAAAACCAGGAAAAAGGCACAAAAGGAAAACGTATGAATAAACTGCACAATAAATCAAGGCACAGAAAACAAGTCACAATAACGAAATGGCACAATGCACAAGTCTAGCGACGCTTACCAAGCCCACTAGACACCAGGGATGAGGCGCAGGCGGATGCCTGCGGGTGGAGGAGGGCCTCGAACACGCGCACAGCCGCGTGGGTGGGGGTCAAGGACACAGGCACAGCTAGGGGGTGCTGCGGACGTGGGGGAGCGATCTCCTGGCCAAAGGCAAGTCAGAGGTCGCTCACCCTCGACGCGCAGCGACCGCCATTACGAAGGGAGGGGGGAGGGAGGAGCAGCTGGAAGGCGGGAGGGAGCGGCGAATGGGGGCGCGAGGGGGGCGGGCCGCAGGGAGGCAGCAGCGGGGAAGTGGCTCCGAGAGAGCCAGCAAGGGGAGCGCACAAGGGCCAGAAGCAGGCAGAAAACCAGGAAAAAGGCACAAAAGGAAAACGGATGAATAAATGGCACAATAAATCAAGGCACAGAAAACAAGTCAGAATAACGAAATGGCACAATGCACAAGTCTAGCGACGCTTACCAAGCCCACTAGACACCAGGGATGAGGCGCAGGTGGGTGCCTGCGGGTGGAGGAGGGCCTCGAACACGCGAACAGCCTCGTGGGTGGGGGTCAAGGACACGGGCACAGCAAGGTGGTGCTGCAGACGTGGGGGAGTGATCTCCTGACCAAAGTCACCTTGCTTTGGACGTTGCTGCTCAGAAGGAAAGCAGACAATTTGCAGGCACTGCTGAATGTGTCCCGGTGTCTGAAAATTACACAGGGACCAGGAGAGCATATCTCAGTGGTGCCAAACTTTTTGCCAGGGTGGATGGCATTCACACTTTAAAAAGAGTGGGTAGACACCATCTTCCCATGAGTACCCTCAACTTGTGTCCTGCTGGTCAGCTCTCTTTTTTGCAACAGAGCCATTCATCAGACGTGCAACCACAAGTGTGTGTTTTGTGACCAAGGCCAAACTGGCCGTGACAGGCATCGGCATTTCCCTGGAAGGCTGGAATGTCAGGGGCCCACTTCTGTTACTTGGGGGCCGGTTTTGTAGCAATGTAGCAGTTTTTAAACCACTGCAGATTTCCTTCTATAGCCAACAGTTTTCAGGCAACAATAAATGTGCCAAGATAACTCTGATGATTAATGTCCCGGTTGGAGAAAGATTGGTGTTTTGACTAGTGGCTGTTTTCCCTCATGTAAGGTAGCGCAGAAGGTTAATATGTCTGCTGCAAAGAATGTGCTATGCAGTATTTTATGTGCATAGCTCATTAGGATTCTGCATTTGTCACAGAGATCCTTTTGTTACTGTGCAGCTAATAAGTTTCAATCATAATCTAGAACAGTGAGCTATGAACTGTCATCAAAGAACTGTATGGTACAGGTTAGAAAGTTGTGTTATTTCCCAGACTTTGATTATCCTAATTGTGCTAAAAAGGGCTTGTTTGGGTAGAAATACATTTTCATTAATAAAGTCAAATCTAACCACAGTGTTATGTTCTGAATCCTGAGTTTATGCTTCGCCAGACAGAGCACTCTTAAAAATGTCTACCAGTATGGATGATATGTAAATCCTACACCTTGTAGTCACTGTTGTCTTATGTAACCTTTTCTATACACTGATTTACACACATATGATTCATTGTCTCTGTATGTGTGTATGATGTAAAGTGCCCCAAACACTGTATGCCAGTATAAAAGGTGCTATAAAACAAATGTAATACATGTGAGAGAGGGGTTTTGGAGAGATGAGAGGCATTGTTAGAGAATGATGGTTAATCGTTCATGAGCCCCACCAAGGATTTCCATATCCTGGCACTCTGTAAGGTCATCATTTACTATGCTTTAAAAACAAATCCAATTGAATATATAAAGAAAAAAGTGTTGTAGAATGCACTGTTTCCCCATTTTTTCCCAAATTGTCCGGCCCCCGAACCCAATTTAGTTGTCAGGCTCGCTCGCTATTGTACCCTGTGGAGGCTAGTCTGACAAAATTTGCCGGGGCTTCTTTAGGTTCCCTGTTTGTGAATTGTTGAATTGCTCAATTCCCCAAGACAGGCATTGGCACCTGAGCAAATTGCACGTACAATGGAATGGCTTAAATAAACAGCTTGTTCTGTGTTTCTGCTCTAATTTATACTGTTTGGAACTTTGGGCCATATTTATACTTTTTGACGCAAAACTGCGCTAACGCAGTTTTGCGTCAAAAAAATTAGCGCCGGCTAATGCCATTCTGAAGCGCCATGCGGGCGCCGTATTTAATCAATGACGTTAGCCGGCGTTAGCCGCCGGCGCTGCCTGGTGTGCGTGGAAAAAAACGACGTACACCAGGCAGCGCCGGCATAGGGGGATATGGGGCTTGGGCGTAAAAAAAATGGGGCAAGTCAGGTTGAGGCAAATTTTTCGCCTCAACCCGATTTGCGCCATTTTTTTTCACTCCCAACCCCCGTAGAAATGACTCCTGTCTTAGCAAAGACAGGAGTCATGCCCCCTTGCCCAATGGCCATGCCCAGGGGACTTATGTCCCCTGGGATGGTCATTGGGCATAGTGGCATGTAGGGGGGCACAAATCAGGCCCCCCTATGCCACAAAAAACACTTACCTGAACTTACCTTAATGTCCCTGGGATGGGTCCCTCCAGCCTTGGGTGTCCTCCTGGGGTGGGCAAGGGTGACAGGGGGTGTCCCTGGGGGCATGGGAGGGCACCTCTGGGCTCCTTCAGAGCCCACAGGTCCCTTAACGCCTGCCTTTTGCAGGCGCTAAAAAACGGCGCAAAAGCGGGCATACGTCATTTTTTTTGACCCGCCCACTCCCGGGCGTGAATTTTGCCCGGGAGTGTAAATACGGCGCACATGCCTCGGAGTCAATTTTTTAGACGTGAACGCCTACCTTGCATCTCATTAACGCAAAGTACGTGTCCATGCTAAAAAATGACGCAAACTCCATGGACTTTGGCGCTAGACGCGTCTAACGCCAAAGTATAAATATGGAGTTAGTTTTGCGTCGGAATTGCGTAAAAAAAACCGACGCAATTCCAGCGCAAGCGGAGTATAAATATGCCCTTTATCTTGTAGTTGAGCTGTGCCTTTGTTTTGCTGAGAGTCGTCTAGGAAACGGTTTTCTTAGAAGCAACACGTTATTACTTGCCCAACTTCTTTTTGCGTGCATTGTAATAATGTTATCCAATCCAGTCGTAATTTCAAGGCAGCAGAGTAGAAGTATGGATTTGAAAGGTGAAGTATTTTTTGAAATCGTACATACAAGTTAGAGAAACATTTGTTGCTACTTCTGGTACAGTTGCCATACATTTCGGCATTACCCTTTTTCTTACACTAGATGGCAGTGTATGCTCATAAATTAGGTTGTTAATTGAACAAAGCGTTTTCATTTGTTTTATGATTTTGGCGCCTTTATTACGTGGATCATTCTCAAAGGTCTCTCCTTGGTGGCAGACTTCCAAAACAAGTACTTGTAAAGCCAATACTTAGCACCTGTGCATCATCTGCTTAAAAAAACAAGCAGTTGCAATGCAATAGGTCTCGCATTTACTTGAGTTGAAGCTGTTGGTATAATAAATTTATAACTGGACTTCTTTTGCCACATTAATTGGTCAACCCTGTTGCATATTCTGGTCCTTTCCACCAAATAATTCTAGTGCCCCTGCATATAACTAAAGAGCTAGTAGGTCTACTAAAATACTTTTTTAAACAAGACACTTAAAATAAAATCCTCTCCCAGGTGCAAAACAAAAGTTCAAACCATAAGAGAGCTTGGTAGAAAGTAATGCAGTGCAAGCATATATAAAGACCTTAGAGAGAGTAGTGCATTACACATTTTCAGAGCTAGCATATCTACTGCAATAATATTACCAACATGGCATTTAAAACACAAACTACTGTCAGCTGCAAAACAAAAGTTTTAAGAAAGCTTAAACATACACTGAATGGTGGGAGGAGTTATGATTTTGGGGTCCCCAATAACATAGTGTGGGGACCCAGAGATGATGTAGACAGAAAGAGCATGTTGCTGTGAAAAGTTTGGTGGTGGGCCCATTGTCATAGGACCACTACAGGCTAAGGTATGGGCAAAAATGTTCTGTAAAAGAATGCTTGCAAAGCACTATGGGGTGAGTTTCCCAAGTGCAGTGAACATTGTAGTATCGGCTCTCCCGCTGTGTCCACTTTGAGGATTTCTCTGTTTTTTAAGTAAAATATTTATTAATTACAAGTGTTTTTGTGCAAGCTGTGGAGTGCCAAAAGAAATGACTGTTTTGGTAACAATGTGAACAATGTGACCATCACTTCAATACAAGTGATGGAGTTTGCTCTGCTGTTCTGTGCTGTGAGAGCCATAGGAGCCATGGAGCATGAAGGGGAGAGACAAAAAAAATGTATCCGCCCACGCTGGAGTATATCGGCAACCGTGCAATAATCCATGTAAAAGGGTCAATATGCATGGCGGTCACAAAACCACCCCAAGGTGGGACAAACATAAAACATTTATCAATGACATCAAGGGATTTTTGAAAGACAAGCCCAGAAACGAGTGAAAGTGATGGGCGTGAGATGGGGGTGGTTAAAAGCCCTCAGAATACTTACAACAGGTCCAAAATCGCTTGTGCGCTCGACCTAAAAAGGAAAATATTGGTGGGATGAAGCATTCACTGCAAGCGGCTAGCTCATTTTTCATGTGTAAGGAGTTATACTCACTCATTCCTCAGCATGTATGGTATGTCCGTGCCTACAAAATAATGCGGGTGCTAATTTTTATTTTATTTACCAATCTAATAGCACAAAAGTGCTTTCTGTAAAGCGTCCAAGCTGCAATTTTCTGCTGGGCCCTCGAAAAATAATTAAGACCTAAGAAAAGGGAGATCTACAGGGAGGGGGTCAAAGGAGAAACAGATGAGAAGAGCAATTTAGGAGAAGCAAAGGAAAAAATTAAGATGCTTGAGGATAGGCTGGGCAAGCTCAAAAAATATTTAAAACCATTGGCAAGCCCAATACATCTGGTCTGAAAAGAATTTGGATGGTAATGTGAAATATTACAAGTAGATAGTGTGGGAATGGTATGTATTGGCGTAGAAGCAAAGAAATGTAGAATAATTTTGGTGTAGGGTGAAGGTCAAGTGACAGGTGTGCTGTCACGTCATATATAAAAATCCATGTAAAATCACGACTGCCCTCCTCCCATCTGTGCTGCTGCTGGAGAAAAAAATAACATACATTATCTGGTTATCTAAAACTATTTAATAGCATGTGTTTGCCCTTGAATGGTTAACCTCAGGTAGCTGGATAAATAAATAAAACTAATTCCAGATGTGTGGAATGCAAGCATTTGTTTGGTGGAAGCACATAACTTCTGCCCAATCAGAACATGTACTGCTTTCTCCCTACATATGGACAGAGCCAAAGCTTTGCTCCCGGAGTTCTCACATAATTGTCTGGAGACAGCAGTGCTGTCATGTCAGACCATAAAAAAACAAGGAGTGGGGAAAGCAATGGAGGGGTTTGCGGAGAGTGATGAGGGAGCAACACAGAGATCATGGGGCCAGTTATCGGTGGAAAGAAGCAGCACATGGAGTGAAAGCGTTAGAAATCAAATCCTCTCTTGAAATACAGAAAGGAAAAAGAAAAATAGAAGTTCCCTGATTGTGAGCGGTGGAAGGATACAACCATGGAGATCAATTCACCAAAATGCCAGTGGTAGTGGAAGTGACCTCACACAGCATTTGACATTGACAGCATCTCAGGAAGTGATATCATATGACCTATAAACTATATTACTGCCTTGATTTACTCCTTATCATTATTAACGAGTTTTGAATTAAGAACACTTGTAAGGAATTATCACTCTTGAGAAGCATTGAGCTGAATGTGTTTTTTCAGTCATCATTAACTGTTGCTGAGAAACAGCTGTAGCTGTTTCTCCTCCCTCCTTTATTGTAACAAAATCATAGCCACAGATATAGACATACGTAGAACGGTTTAGGGTCAGTTCTCTCCATCCAATGGCCTGTTGAATAGAAATTACCATTTTTTTGCCTTACGCAGTGAGTGTCAGGAATTTGCCGGGCGTCAGGGATTTGTCAGCTGCTATATTACTTTTGCAATGCCTTTTTCATTCTATTCTTTAGGCTTTTTTATTTTTGAATAACTCCTGCATGTTTAAACTAAGTGTTCAGCTTGCAGCAATTCTGATAATACCTATTCTTTTTCTTTGTGCTAAAAAGAATGTTATTTTTCTCTAACATTCATTAAAAATGGTTTCAATGCCTATTCTATTCAAATTTTATGCCAATGTTGTTTTTCATTTAAAATTATTATTACAATCTTATGGTGCCACATTTAGGCAGAATGCTTTTTTCTTTGTATTTTTGTGGCATAGCTGTGCAATAATAAAAACATAAACACCAGCTTGTCAAGAACAGTGTTATTGGCTTTGCCAAGACTTGATTTATTTGTATGTTTGTAGCATAGCTGTGCAACAACAAAAACATAAACATCTCACCAGCTTGTCAAGGCCAGTGATATAAGCTTTGCTAAAGCTTGTTTTTCATGGTTTCTAAATAATGAAGCATGAGAATAAGTTTTAAAATGTTTTATTTATTTCATTTGTTTTATTTTATGTTGCATTGTAGAGTGCTGCATTGGTGAATACATTTGTTTCACCGACCAGAAGGTGTAATGTGCCGGTGGGAGCTGCCAGAAGTGAACAGTGCACATCACAGTACTGTTTACCTTCTATTCTTGCAGCGCTTAATTTGTACAAATAAATGAATAAATAAAAAATGAGTGTCAATGTGAAATATCTCATAGGAGACAACCACCACTTCCACCAGTGGCACAGCCCTATTCCACCTCTACTGCAGGCAACTTCAGCACTGGCTTGGCCTCTGTTGAGTTAGCAGAACAAATAAGTTCTGTTGGTGCTGTCCACAACAATCACAAGTAACTCTGTTTTACTCTGAAAACACTCACTCTGCTGTGGTGTTACTCGCTGGACAATGCTCTGACAAAAACTCTCAATGCACTTCTGTGGCCAGGCAGTTTGAAAGGGGAGCACATTAAAATGTCTGCTCCGTTCCCCAGCATAATCAAGATTCCACTACTGCTTCATGCTGTCCATGCTTTGGGATCTGCAGTGGTAATCTGACTGCAGTGCGGAGAACATGGCTCTGTCCCAAATCAATGATTTCAAGGTCTATAACGAAGGGACCTCTGCTCACAGAGAAGATGCTCAATGTGAACTTATCTTACATATCATGGACAAGCGGGGTCACATTAATTGTTTAATTTATGCCGCTGGGGTCCACAGCACTCATTTTTGGGCAACAACACTTATTTTTCCTCATCAGATATTGACTGCAAGCGAGAGAGGTGAAAACACACAAATGGGAAATAAGGAGGAAGAGAAATACATAAAATAGACAAAAAGGGAGAACATGGGGATGGACAATAGTGAGATAAAACAGCAGTAGTGTCTGGTAGCGGATGAGGCCTAAGGTGAATTCAACACTGCGCAGCCTTCGTAATGGATGCACTGGTTTTTAATAGCACTGCCGGAGCAGAGCTTTGGGCACCAGCACTCATTCTTTTACAAATTAAGCACAGAACTCATTACGGAATTGGTAAGATCAAGGAATGTGGGAAGGTCACAGAAAAAGGTTCGCTGCCAAACATCAGCCTCAATGCCAACAGACTTGATTCAGGAAGAAGACTCCCAATTTGCAAAGCGAAGAATTGTCTTTATTTCTGTGTACATGATAACGGGGCGTAAAGAAAGCGACAGTGTGGATAGGTGTGGTAGAAATTGGGTAAATGAGAATGTACAGCTCACTAGCAGCTCAAATGGGTTTGCTGCCTTTGTTTTTCTGTTACTTACTATGTGGTGCCCTTTACTTGTTGGACAACCATACACATAACTTTTAAAAATGGCTTTATTTCAACTGTCTCCCGTCTGAAAATGCCTGTGGTTCAATGTTAGTCAATGGGGAAAATATATTTTTTGTCTCCTCCCACTTTCTTGTTTCAAAATGTTGGGATGTATGCAGAAAAGTTGTCAAAAGTTAAGGTGTCTAGTCTATTCCACCTTGTTCTGCTTTTATCCACCAACATCCACCCTCTTCCACTTTATTCCACTCTTGCAAAATCTTTTTTACTCTTGCAACCTCTTTTTCATGCCTGCGTTCTCCCACTGTCACTGGTTTTCTCTCTTTCTCTTCCTTCTTCTTCCCCCCTTTCTTTCCTTCTCTCTTGCCCTAGGTCGAAGCCTACTGATGAAAAATAGTTCCTAGTCTCCAAACATGAGTGCCAGTGGGCCCCACCAGCAGCCACCGGCTCAAATTAAGTAGCAGGTATGCATGCACAGTAGTGTGCGCAGACTTGGCGTGGTGTAGCAGGCACCTCAGCTGCCTCCTTATGCACAGGATCGCCAGAGTCCATGGGCGGCAGGAGTGGAAAGTGTGAGCCGGTATAAAGGGTTGAGCATGTCTTTCATCTTTCTTTAAAAAAACTGTTTTTCTGCGGTAACATACAGCCATAAAAGCACAACACAATTAGACAAAACATCCTAAAAAGAGATAAAAATCCCAATAGATGGGTTGAGCATGCTATTTTTGTTGAAATAGCTGGAATGGGCAGTCAGTGCCTAAAGCCCCGCAGAGGAGACCAAAGAACTGATAAGGCACCTAAGATACTCGGGTATCTAGTAGACATTCAGGGTGCCATGGGTCTAAGCAGACAGGCAGTGTGCAATGTACAGTGAGCTGCAGGTATTGCCTGCTGTGTGGTTGTCTGTGTGCACTGACTTGCTTGCGATGCACAACATGCAGTGCACAATGAAAATAGTACAATAAGCGATCAACAGTACACAATAGGTAACACTGCACAATGTGCAGTGTGCATTGAGGGCCAGGGGTGTTGAGTAAGTAGTTAATATCTAGTAAACAGTGCACAATGATCACTGTATAATATAAGCAGTGTGCAGACAGCAGGGTGGAAAGCCGAGCGGTGAAAAGGCCACAATGCAGCACTGACTGAGTTGGAGTGGTTGTGCATAGAGTAGGACGCTCTGAGCATTACATGGGTAGTAAGTGGAGCAACTCAAGCAGGTACACAGTTACCAGTGAGCAGCATATACTGAGCAGTGAGCCATACAAGGTGCCCATTGAGCATACTTCAGTGCAGTGAGCAGTATGCAGTGTGTATAAAGCAGTGAGTCATGCACACTTAACACTGATCAGTGCACACAATACATTGAACCGTGACTGGTGCACACTAATATGCAGTGTGTACTAACCAGGGAGCAGTGCACGCTGCACCAGGGCCGACTTTAGGACTGGTGTTGCCCTGTGCGACAGTTTATTTTAGCGCCCCCCCCTCCCATGACCTCCTCCTCGGTTTCACTCACTACCACCCGGCAAATGTGCCCCTCATCTCTCCATCGCTCCCCCTTCACATACATTCATGTGTTTTAAAGCGCTTGTAAAGGCTGGCTTTACTAATCCACTCAGCTAACCACATAAAATATAGAGGCATATTTAAGAGCCCATTACGCCATTCTAACGCCACCTTAGCGTCATTTTATTTTACACTACTGTGGCGTTAGAAGGCTAAAAACGCTGTGCCATATTTACAAATGCATGATTTGCGCCACTTTGTTTCATTTTGGGTTACATTATGCCTGCAACAGGCATAATGTATGCAAAGGTGGCATTTCCCCATTAGGAGGGCCAAACAAATGTCACAAAGAAATCTGACAGATTTCTTTGCGTCATTTTTTTTCCTGCAGTTTTAACGCCTGCTCAGAGCAGGCATTATAAAGAGGCTTCCGTTGGTTACAATGGGCCTCTGGGTGCTTTGCAGGATTAACATCAGCATTTTTCACTCTAATCCTGCAAAGTGCCAGACTAGCATAAACAATTCTGATGCTAGTCCCCTAACTACCGCCATGGTGCGCTGTGTTTTAAATACAGCACACACATGATGGTGTTAGGGGGGGCACTAAGGGGCGCAAGAACAGTGGCGCATCACTGTATGCAGTACCACTTTTTCCAAATATTCCCTGTAGAGGCATATTTAAGAGCTCCTAGTGCCATTCTAATGCCACATTAGTGTCTTTTTTTTAAGCTAATGTGGCGCTAGAAGGCCAAAAACACTGCGCCATGTTTACACAGAGGCGCAATGCATGCATTGCGCTACTTTGTAACCCTTTGCGCTACATTATGCCTGCGCCAGGCATAATGTATGCAAAGGGGGCATCCCCCCACTAGGGTGGGGGCCAAAACAATGGCACAAAGAAATCTAACAGATTTATTTGCATCACTTTGTTCCGGCACTTTATTAGAAGGAGGCTTCCGTTGGTTACAATGGGCCTCTGGGTGCTTTGCAATATTAACGTCACAATTTGTGATGCTAATCCTGCAAAGCGCCAGACTAGCATAAACAATTCTAACACTAGTCCCCTAAATACCGCCATGGTGCGCCGTATTTTAAATATGATGCACACATGGTGGCATCAGGGGGGCGCTAAGTGGTGCAGTAAAAGTGATGCTGCCTTTGTGCAGAGCCACCTTTTTTCAAATGTGCCCCATAGGGGCATATTTAAGAGCTCCTAGTGCCATTCTAACATCACATTAGTGTCATTTTTTTATGCCAATGTGGCGTTAGATGGCCAAAAACGCTGCGCCATATTTACAAAGTGACACAATGCATGCATTGCGCCACTTTGTAACCCTTTGCGCTACATTATGCCTACACTAGGCAAAATGAATGCAAAGGGGGCATCCCCCCGTTAGGGAGGCCAAAAAATGATGCAAAAAAATCTGTCAGATTTCTTTGCATAATTTGTTTCCAGCACTTTTAACATCTGCTTAGAGCAGGCATTAAAAGGAGGCTTCCCTTGATTACAATGGGCCTCTTGGTGCTTTGCAAGATTAGCGTCAACATTTTTTATGCTAATCCTGCAAAGCGCCGGACTAGCGCATAAACGATAGTCTCCTAACTACCGCCATGGTGCGCCGTATTTTAAATATGACGCACACATGGTGGCGTTGGGGGGGCACTAAGGGGTGCAAGAAAAGTGGCACTGCACTTTGTGCAGTGTCACATTTCTTAAATATGCCCCATAGATCTGTTTTTTGCAGCAGGCATATTAACGCTCTATGCTACTTTATGTTGAGTCAAAGCT
Organism: Pleurodeles waltl; assembly: GCF_031143425.1. Classification (NCBI taxonomy): domain Eukaryota; kingdom Metazoa; phylum Chordata; class Amphibia; order Caudata; family Salamandridae; genus Pleurodeles; species Pleurodeles waltl. Next base: position 180,628,555 of record NC_090437.1, read on the forward strand.
GCCACTGGGTAAAACTCCCATCTCTCTCCCTAGCAGAAACATAAATCACAAGAGGTATGGTGACATTTTAATTGTTTCTTGAAGTCTGGACGCACAAGAAGCTTTTCAGCGGGTGCTTTTAAGTCGGGTTTCGGAAGTTATTGCCAAACACAGCACCACCCTGAGGTCAGCGCCCGGTGCAGCTGAACCGCTCGCACCGCCCAAAAGCCGGCCCTGAGATGCACTCTGAGCAGAGTGAAATGCATAACGTATGAGCAGTGTGTACTGAGCAATGCATATGCTCTTTTTGTCTATGCCTTCCTTCTCGTTAATAAAGCCTCTTTTGTCTTCCTGTAGGAGTTTCTTTTTCAGCAGGATGCCTTACACGTCTCCCGCACTCTGATGTATTTACTTACATCGGTTCTTAGGTATGATAGCGCGTCAGAGCCTTGATAAGTAAACTTACAAGGGGACATGCCTCGGTCGATGAACCTTTAGACCACTTTCGGGGACTTCCCAGTACGAGGTGTCTTTTTAGCATTTCAAATCAATAGATCAATAAACCAATCAATAATCACAATAACTAATTAACAACCCGAATCAATGACATTTAGTAAGAATCAATAAGTTGAACACACCATGACCTTTCAGTCATGAATAACCACAACAACTAGTTAAGTGTTAGGATATTTATTTCCCTATTAGTTACAATCTAATGTCATTTCTGTTAATCTCATTAGCAATAAACCTCATTAGAACTCTTCTAATTAGCAATTTTAGAACACAATTAATCAAAGCATAGGGAGTGTTCATTCAGTATTTAGACACGTCATTAATAAGAAGTAACTTAGCAAAGTCTCACTAATACATGATTCAACAAAGCAAGAACTCAGACATTTGTCTATTTGCGTCAGATATTTGTGGACACCTTAACTAACCTCTAATAGCATTAGCATGTTGGACTTCATACAAAACATTTTAGCAAACACGAATTTGGAAAACATCTAACTATGGCCTCTATCAAAAGAGCAGTTGGTACCTGGGAAAGAAAAGGCAAACAGACAATTACAATTTTGCATCAGATAGTTACCAATCCAACAGATCAGCAAACAGCGTCAGTCTTCGTCCTCAGGACATCAGTTGTTTTCATCATCAGCAAGGAGAGGACGGGGCAAAGTCTCAATATAGCATAGCTAAGGAATAGGACTCTTCCCTCATATGGAGGAGAAGTAAGTATTGGGTAAGGAATAAGTCTAGGACGATTTAGAGTATCAGGACGAATAAAAGGCAAAGTCTCAAAAGAATGGCCGCCTTTCTCCTTGGGTTGTGCGGTTAAATCAAAACTGCCTAATTTGCTCTTAATTCCTCATTGGATAATAATTGGTGCATCGTTACCTCTGTTCAATAATTCTCCATTCACTTCACCAGAATTTTCCACAAAACACAGTTCTCATGTCGCTGATTGGCCCATGTTATTGACGTCTTCATTGGTTGGAATGTCAGGTAAGAAAAGTTACACTTTACGCTCCAGTCAGTAGCTCCATTGTTTTCTCCTACTCCAGGCAGCCTTGCACCAGTTACGAATTACACTGTTGCATTCAGCAAGAATGTCTGCTTGAGCAAGTTGGGTCTCATGAGAAAGAATTTACTACGGCTACACACATAACTTCTGGAAAACTACAGTTTTGTGTCCTCCAGGAAAACAGCACATTGCACATTAGAAAAAATACAGTTTAATATGAGACCAGGCAGCAAGACCCAGACCCTCCCTAAGCTGAGGCCAAATGATTAATTAAGCAAACTCCTAATACATGACTCTAATTATGATATGCTAGTACATATTCAAAACATTAGTACATAAGTAATTCAGCATTAATAACTTTCATTAGTCTTCATATACATTGGTAGCCACACCCCGTGGGCACATTTTAACGCGTGCATTATTTTCTATGTTAACACATTTTCTATGCAGCTTAATTACACAATATATTGCAAGCTTTTCATGTTAATATTGCTTTTACAAGACACACTCCAACAGGTACTTCTACCATCCTTTCAAATACAAGGATTCTCTCTCTGAATTTCTCTTTATAGGGTTCAGGGACCCAGATACTACATTCATGCCTCTAGCCGTCTCATACAAATCTCACACTCTCTGGTGGTTCTCTGACATCTATTTCTCTGACTGTCTGTCACCTGATTTCGTCTGCCTCTGCTTTGATTTCTCTGCCGATTTCAATATTCAGAACTTTCCTTAATATTTTGAAAATCAGTGTTAGCGTAAAAGATATGGATGGAGGAGCGCGAGAAAAGCAGCGGTTGGAGTTAAAAAACGGGTCTCCAGCGTACTGACGCCTTCAGGTCTTTGACGCTATAGAAACACTGATCTGATGCAAAGACGAGCTCTGCAGAATTCAAATAAGCCTTTACTGCAGGCTGAGGTCACATTCATAGACAGTTCACGTTTTTCTGAGTAACTCTGCCTAACACTTGGTAGCAACACGGTGAAGTGTCTTTAAGTGGAAATGCAGAGGGCGGCCCTTTTTACTGACCCCAGAGTTCACGTTGATGATTCGACTTGTCCAGGCTGACTTTTAGGGGCATGTCTTTACGATGTTCACAGCGTGCCACCCCGCAGCCCCTTCTTACCCTGTGAAAGCCAGAGCCCTCTGTTGAGTCTCTCTCTGGCATTCGCCGGCAGTGCCCAGATATTCCACGCTGCGCACTAGATGTAAAGGCATAGAGACGCTACAGGGCTGCGTTTTTTTTTTTTTTGGGGGGTGGGGGGCTACTCCCCACTGAAATCGGGGTAATGAGGGAATTGAAAGGAAGGTGGGTCACATGGGTGAGAGGCCAGCTTCCACACTGGCACCACCAGCGCCATTCTGTATGTACACACTTTTCAGGGCCAGCTTTATCGCTGGTGGCACCTGGTGTGACAATATTACAATATTTGTTGGCACCCCCAATGACCACCTCCGCCATGGGTTACCTCGCCACCACCCTTTAGTAGAGCTCTTCAAGCCTCCAGAAGCACTCTCTCTCAGATGCATTGAACCAGTTTCATAGCGCCACTCACACCAGCGTATGGTGCCAGAGCACAGATAATGGGTGTGCGAATCAGTGTAAAGGAAATGTTGCATAGGACAGAGGACCACAAGGTATGAGAGTCACATGTCATGCCATCCATACTGGTAAGCAGTATAGTTTGCAGTGCCTGTACTGGAGAAGCACAAACTCAGAATTTAAAATGTAACTCCATGGCTGGGAGATCTCTTTCATAATACAAATTGATTTTTACCCAATAAACCCTTTTTGCAACATTAGGATAATAAAAGACTGGGGAAAAATCTTAACGCTCCTATCAATACCTTGCAGTTCACATGCAGCTCTTTGATGACAGTTAAAAGCTCACTGTTCTTTATTAGGGTTTTAACTTATAAACTCCAGGTAACAAAAGGATCTCTCTGACAAAAGCAGTCACCCACTGACCTATTTGCATTATCTGCATATTGTGATCTGCATGGTACACATTCTTTGCAGCAGGCACATTAACCCTCTGCGCTACCTTTTGATTAGTCCAAAATGCCACTAAACAAAACTTCATCTTTCTCCAGGAAGAACATTAATCACTAGCATTATAGTGATATTTGTATTATTGCTCGAAAATTTCTGGAGGCAGGAAGGGCAGTAGGTGCTTTTAAAAACCATAATATACTCACAGACACGGCGCCCCCACCAGAAGTTAGCGCTCAGTGCGGTGGCGCGAGTCACAGCGCCCTAGAGCCGGCCCTGACACTATTACAATGTTGCTATGTACAAATACATGTGTGTATGTTTTTGCTTTACAGCTATTACAATGTTGCTATGTACAAATACGTGTGTGTATGTTTTTGCTTTACAGCTATTACAATGTTGCTATGTACAAATACGTGTGTGTATGTTTTTGCTTTACAGCTATTACAATGTTGCTATGTACAAATACGTGTGTGTATATTTTTGCTTTACAGCCAGTGCAGCAATTAGCACAGTCCAACTGGCCTAAGTACTGTGGCATTGACACTGCCCTTGTTACCTAGGCCAGAGTCGCAAAGGCAGTGTTAGGGGTCGCAAGGGGTAAGGCAGGGGTCGCAGCTGGGACCCCTGGCAACCCCTAAATGACATCCATGGTAAAGATGGTAAAGAGGCTTTGATCCAGGCGAGGGATAAACAGAAGAAAGGGATGGAAAACACAAGATAGACAAAGAAAGCCATCAAATATAAACCAAGCAAATTAGAGTGACAAAAAAGGCAACCAATGGCAAGCTGTGAGTTGAGCCAATGCCCACTGTATGCTTTTGGTATAGTCCACAATAGGCTTCCACCTACCAGACAGCTAAAAGCTGTCTTGTAGCTGAGACCTTAAACTAGCACAAAGGCACGCAACAACCAAAGTTGCTGCACTACATTGAGCTGGGGTAGAGCAGCAGAGTAATATTTGCTAAACATTGACTGCTGCTACTCTCTTCACCTGTGCTTGCGCTCTTTGAGGCTGTCTAGTGCCACGCACATACACCCTTGCACCGTAGTGCCAAGGTGTGTGCAAGCTGTCTAACATAATTTTTGTACTGGGAGGGTATCCTTCCATTACAAAGTTATTATGACTCGTCATTGTTTTGAAACATTTTCTGCATTGGATGTGTGCTGTATCGTGCAGCACACAAGCAGTGTGTCAAATGTAAGAAATAAAAACATTTCTCTCATTTTGCGCATGGCTTAAGGAGGTGTTATTTTTCGATGTACAATTTAGTAGATTGGACTGTTGTAGGAAAGTAGCCTCTTTCTAGCATGGTTAACCCCACTTTTGGACTGTTTGTGAGTGTATGTCAGCGTGTTTTTACTGTGTCACTGGGATCCTGCTAGCCAGGACCCCAATGCTCATAGATAAAAACCTTTATGTCAGTGTGTTCTGCCTGTCTCACTGAGATCCTACTAGCCAGGACCCCAGTGCTCATATGTTTTGGCCTAATGTGTATGCCTGTGTAATGCCTAACTGTGTCACTGTGTGGGGACACCATTACACGCGTGCACTACATATAGGTCAATACCTATTTGTAGCTTCACAATGGTAACTCCGAATATGGCCATGTAACATGTCTAAGATCACAGAACTATCCCCCCATTCCAAATCTCTTATTGGGGAGCCAATTCCATGCATCCTGGGGGCTCCACCATGGGTCCCCAGTACTGCCAAACCAGCTCTCTGAGGCTTGCACTACAGCTACAGCTGCTGCTACCTCACAGAGAGGGTTCTGCCCTCCTGGGGTCTGGGCAGCCCAGTCCCAGGAAGGCAGAACAAAGCATTTCCTCTGAGAGCAGGGTGTTACACCATCTCCCTTTGGAAATAGGTGTTACAGGCTGGGAAGGGGTAGCCTCCCCCAGCCTCTGGAAATGCTTTGAAGGCCACAGATGGTGCACCCCTTGCATAAACCAGTCTACACCGGTTCAGGGACCCCTTCTCCCCTGCTCTGGCGGGAAACTGGACAAAGGAAAGGGAGTGACCACTCCCCTGTCCATCACCACCCCAGGGGTGGTGTCCAGAGCTCCTCCAGTGTGTCCCAGACTCCAGCCATCTTGCTTTGCAAGGTGTTGGGGCACTCTGGAGGGCTCTGAGTGGCCAGTGCCAGCAGGTGACATCAGAGACCCCTCCTGATAGGTCCATACCTGATAAGGTAGCCAATCCCCCTCTCAGGACTATTTAGGGTCTCTCCTCTGGGTTCTCTTCAGATTCTGCTTGCAAGTTTCCTTCAGGAATCCTCTGCAACAACATCAGACTCTTCTGACCTCGGATCAACCACAGCCTGCTCAGAGAAAAGCTGTAACTGCAACAAAGTGTCTACAAGAGACACTTCTCTTCAGCAACCACAGCTCCAAGTCAGCAACTGCAACAGTTTCCACAGTGAGCATGCTCTGGGGACTCCCTGTCTTCATCCTGCACCAGAAGGACTGAAGAAATCTCCTGTGGAGTGACAGAGTCACTCTCCTGCTCTAAGCAGACACCTTCCAAGGCGAGGATTGGTACCCTGGGACTCCTCTCACAGCGATGAGCGTGCTCCTAAGGACACAGAGGGTAGACATCAACAACATAGACTATCATGAGGTCCTGCTGACACAATTTGGAGGAGGTAAGACCTTGCCTTCCCAGAGAATGATGGTACCCCTGGGTACTGTCTCTTCTTCACCTCCTGTGGCCTCTGTGCACTCTTTGCAAAATTCCTTCATGCACAGCCTGGCCCAGGACCCCCGCACTCCACCCTGTGACACTCAACTCGCTGAGTTGTTCTCCGGCGGCGTGGAACCTTCTTTTGTTGTGCTGTATCAACAGCATTTTGCACCTCCTTTAACCCGGATCCTGCAGCTTCTGGGGGTGCTGGCTGGCTGGCATCCTGAGGGCTCTCTAAAGTGCGGAGAGACCCCTCTTCCTCCTCACACAGAGTTGAGGCCCCCAGGTCCTTCCTGGGTCCATCCAGCGCCATTTTGACAAAAAAAACACTTTTGTCGTAGCCAAGGCTTGTTGGTGCCTTCCAACACAAAATCTCATTTGCAACGATCTTCACGCCCTGGGACATCCTTTGCATCATGCAGGAACCCACTGGCATCTTTCTAGGGTGCATGTCTGCAGTCTTGGACTAACCAGGGACTCTTCCTTTGCACCCTCGTCTAGTTTGGCAAGGGCTCCTGTCCTTCCTGGAACTTCCTTCGACTTCTGGACTTGGTCCCCTTCCTTTGCTGGTCTTCAGGTCCAATAATCCAGCAGTTGTTCTTTGTAGACTTGGTTGGCTGCTGCAAAATCCCAAAAACGAGGTGTAGTGTGTCCTAAGGAACCTTGCAGTACTTTACTCCTGCTTTTCTGGGCTCTGGGGTGGGGTTATTTACTTACCTTTACTGTATTCTTACTCTCCCAGCAATTCTGCTCACACTACACATGTCTAGGGGGGAATTCGTGATTCACATTCCACTTTCTTAGTATATGGTTTGTGTTGCTGCAGACCCATTTTCTCCCATTGCATTCTATAGCATTTCCTATTGTTTGCATTGTTCTATGACTATTTACTTGTCTAATTTTGGTGTCTAGTGTATATTTTGTGTATAATACTTACCTCCAGAAGGAGTATGGTCTCTAAGATATTTTTAGTAATGTGTCACCCAAATAAATACTTTTATTTTTGGTAACACTGAGTATTGTCTTTATTTGTGTTTAAGTACTGTGTAACTATAAGTGGTATTGCAGGAGCTTTGCATGTCTCCTAGTTCAGCCTAAACTGCTCTGCTATAGCTACATCTATCAGCCTAAGCTGCTAGAACACTTCTAATCTACTAATAAGGGATAACCGGACCTGGCACAAGGTGTAAGTACCCTCAGGTACCCACTACAAACCAGGCCAGACTCCTACAGCTGTGCATCACAAAGGATTGGTGGTTGCTCTGGAACACACAATTATCACCCATGGAATGCAAGCTTGACACACAGCAGTGCAAAAGGGACTGTTTCCAGTGCAAAAAGTGGAAAGTAAAAACCATATCAAGACTTTGTGCTGCCTTGCATCATTTGGGTGACTTTGCAGGGGCACAAGGTCTTGATAAATCTACCCTTTCCTCTCCTCAATCATTCATGAAGGACCACGACATACGGAGCCACACGCATAGCTCTCAAGTTGTGAAACTTCTCAGGTGTGAGAAATAATTCACATTTCTAATGAGATTGTAGGGAATGCTGTCCCACAACCTCTTCAGCCAAAGACTACTCAAAAAAGGACCTCAGTAAAAGAATACATTGATAAAAAGAAATGTAACCTTAATAGAATAATACAAAAGCCTCATTAAAGAAGATTCTTGGGTTACTAAAAGTAGTGGAGGGGTTTCTAGGACGTATCCAATGAGGTGGAATCACTCGTCAAGTTTCACCAGTGCACCTGGCACAGTGTAGCACAAAGGGTTACAAAGTGACACAATGCATGCCAGTTTGTAAATTTGGTTCAGTGATTTTGGCCTCATTGGTCCACATTAGTGTAAAGAAAATGACACTACTGTGGCGCAAGAAGGAGCTAGGGGCTTTTAAATCTGCCTAAATCTGCCCCTATATATCAGATTTGCATTTCAGGTAATTGCGTGCAATTTTGCATAATTTCCCCAAAATTGTGTACAATTTCGTAAAAGCAAATTACATGAATTCCGCGCACCTTTAAACCTTTAAATCTCTGCACAGCAAATTTTCCATTCTCTTCCAATTCTTTACGAAGGTTCCGAGGGGAAAAACACCCCAAGAAGAGAGTGAACAGCCTCAGTGCTCTGTGTAATAACTGCGTGTTGGTGAAATACACTAAGAACCCTTGTCAGTTATATTTTGGATTACTAGGTACACTGGATGGGTATCCTACAATCAGGATGCACACGTACACAATGCAATACACAGATTATACTGTGAAACACAGTGCACATTAAGGAAAGCCTTTCCAGCTGTAAAACTTCAGGGATGGGAAAGAGACATCACCATGGACAGCTGCACTCCCTCCCCGGTGCCTCTTTCTTAAACTACCACTTGCTATAGCATTTTTACCTTAAGCAGATTGGGTACAATGCCTAGACGTTATGAATTCCCATGCTGAGGAAGAGATCTATTCTAATCAGGCATCCATCCCAACATTTGCTATGGTTCACAGCCGACTTCGGGTGCATTGTTGCCAGCTTAGTTACTGCTCAACTCAATGGTACTTACCGTATTGTTTTCAAATTAATATGTTTGTGTTACCTGTGTGAAGGTTCAAAGCTAAACCATGTGCATTACAGACAGGTGTGCAGCTGCATGACTCTGTGGGCTGTTTTATGGGGACTGGGCCTTGTGATCAGAATATTGCACCTGGATCTCAGCAACAAATACATGAATCTGCTGAGCTACATTTTAATGACTAAACCATAAAACCTGGAGGCGCCTAAAGTACTCTGCAGCACATACGTTAGCTACCAGATCCATAAGTTATGGGGCACATTTAAAAAAAGTGGCGCTGCCCTGGGCAGCGCCACTTTCTTTGCACCCTTCAGCGTCCCACTACCACCACCATGTGTGTGCCGTATTTTGAATACGGCACACTATAGGGCAATAGAGTCAGTATTTTTGACGCTATTGATCTACTGTTCAGGGTTAGTGCCAAAATGTTGGCCCATTGTAACCAATGGTAGGCATGTGTCCTTTTAATGCCTGCTCTGAGCAGGCGTTACAAATGCAGAAAAAAATGACACAAAGAAACCTTTCAGATTTCTTTGCATCATGTTTTCGGTCTCCCTAATGAGGGAACAACCCCCCTTGCATACATTATGGGGGTGATTCTAACCCTGGCGGTCGGTGTTAAAGCGGCGGCCAACCCTCCAACAGGCTGGCGGTCAAAACAATGGAATTCTGACCCTGGCGGGAACCGTCAACACAGACAGCCACTTTAACACTCCGACCGCCACGGCGGTACAAACAAACAGCGCGGCGGTCACCGCCAACAGCCAGGCGGCAGACAATGTACCGCCCACACTATCACAACTCACCAATCCGCCACCTTTTCCGGGGCGGGAGCACCGCCGATAAAAACACGGCGGAAACAGACTACGAACGGGAAAACGCACACCACTACGCACTCCAGGAGGAAGGAGGACAGCATGGAACCCGAATTAAACATCCTAGCTGCTCTCGTCTACCTTCTCATCTACCACGAGTACGAAGTCCGGCGCAGACGACAACGGTGAGTACTGCACCTACGACACACGGGAGGGGGGAGGACGAAAGGTTACGGGCACACACATATGCGACCCCCCCCCCCAACTATGTACACACCAATGCAGAGCAACAAGTCACAGTGACACCACCCAAACACCCCTGAAAAATGCTATGACATAATCAAATTTGGAATAAATATTTATGTACCAAAAAGCTCCTGAAAATTATCGTACAACCATGAAAGATATTTACAAGAAAACAAATGATATACACATCAGTGTATAACTGAAGTAACAAGTCCTGCACATCCTACGAATTCATCATGTCCGTGGGCCAAAGTTTTGAGAAACAAGGGCAAAGCCCACACAGGAGACCTGAGTCCTTTGGAGAGAACACTGCAGGGGCATCAGATGTAAAAACTACAGGCCCTCAGGGGGAAGGGAAGGGGGGGGCACCACAGCCACATGAGTCCACGACGCCAGATCCACGAGGAGCCACCATGCCCACTGTACCATCCTGGGGAGAGCAAAGCCACAGTCTCTCAATGTCTCTACAGTGGGTGGGCTGCCCACTGTACCATCCTGGGGAGTGCAAAGCCACAGTCTCTCAATGTCTCTACAGTGGGTGGGCTGCCCACTGTACCATCCTGGGGAGTGCAAAGCCACAGTCTCTCAATGTCTCTACAGTGGGTGGGCTGCCCACTGTACCATCCTGGGGAGTGCAAAGCCACAGTCCATCAGGTGGATGACAGTCTCCACTGGTCAAGGAGGAGGCATGGTGGGCACAGTGAACCATAAACAGTGCTTGAGACGGCGGTGCCCAGCGGAGCGGTGCTTGAGATGAAGGGCCCAGCGGAGCGGTGCTTGAGACGGCGGGGCCCAGCGGAGCGGTGCTTGAGATGAAGGGCCCAGCGGAGCGGTGCTTGAGACGGCGGGGCCCAGCGGAGCGGTGCTTGAGATGAAGGGCCAGCGGAGCGGTGCTTGAGTTGAAGGGCCCAGCGGAGCGGTGCTTGTGACGGCGGTGCCCAGCGGAGCGGTGCCTGAGATGAAGGGCCCAGCGGAGCGGTGCTTGAGATGAAGGGCCCAGCGGAGCGGTGCTTGAGACGGCGGTGCCAAGCGGAGCGGTGCCTGAGATGAAGGGCCCAGCGGAGCGGTGTTTGAGAAGAAGGGCCCAGCGGAGCGGTGCTTGAGAAGAAGGGCCCAGCGGAGCGGTGCTTGAGAAGAAGGGCCCAGCGGAGCGGTGCTTGAGAAGAAGGGCCCAGCGGAGCAGTGCTTGAGATGAAGGGCCCAGCGGAGCGGTGCTTGACAGGAAGGGCCCAGCGGAGCGGAGCTTGACAGGAAGGGCCCAGCGGAGCGGTGCTTGACAGGAAGAGCCCAGCGGAGCGGTGCTTGACAGGAAGGGCCCAGCGGAGCGGTGCTTGAGATGAAGGGCCCAGCGGAGCAGTGCTTGAGAAGAAGGGCCCAGCGGAGCGGTGCTTGAGAAGAAGGGCCCAGCGGAGCGGTGCTTGAGAAGAAGGGCCCAGCGGAGCGGTGCTTGAGAAGAAGGGCCCAGCGGAGCGGTGCTTGAGAAGAAGGGCCCAGCGGAGCGGTGCTTGAGATGAAGGGCCCAGCAGAGCGGTGCTTGACAGGAAGGGCCCAGCGGAGCGGTGCTTGACAGGAAGGGCCCAGCGGAGCGGTGCTTGACAAGAAGAGCCCAGCGGAGCGGTGCTTGACAGGAAGGGCCCAGCGGAGCGGTGCTTGAGATGAAGGGCCCAGCGGAGCGGTGCTTGAGACGGCGGTGCCCAGCGGAGCGGTGCTTGAGAAGAAGGGCCCAGCGGAGCGGTGCTTGAGATGAAGGGCCCAGCGGAGCGGTGCTTGAGAAGAAGGGCCCAGCGGAGCGGTGCTTGAGAAGAAGGGCCCAGCGGAGCGGTGCTTGAGAAGAAGGGCCCAGCGGAGCGGTGCTTGAGATGAAGGGCCCAGCGGAGCGGTGCTTGACAGGAAGGGCCTAGCGGAGCGGTGCTTGACAGGAAGGGCCCAGCGGAGCGGTGCTTGACAGGAAGAGCCCAGCGGAGCGGTGCTTGACAGGAAGGGCCCAGCGGAGCGGTGCTTGAGATGAAGGGCCCAGCGGAGCGGTGCTTAAGAAGAAGGGCCCAGCGGAGCGGTGCTTGAGAAGAAGGGCCCAGCGGAGCGGTGCTTGAGAAGAAGGGCCCAGCGGAGCGGTGCTTGAGAAGAAGGGCCCAGCGGAGCGGTGCTTGAGAAGAAGGGCCCAGCGGAGCGGTGCTTGAGATGAAGGGCCCAGCGGAGCGGTGCTTGACAGGAAGGGCCCAGCGGGGCGGTGCTTGACAGGAAGGGCCCAGCGGAGCGGTGCTTGACAGGAAGAGCCCAGCGGAGCGGTGCTTGACAGGAAAGGCCCAGCGGAGCGGTGCTTGAAATGAAGGGCCCAGCGGAGCGGTGCTTGAGACGGCGGTGCCCAGCGGAGCGGTGCTTGAGAAGAAGGGCCCAGCGGAGCGGTGCTTGAGATGAAGGGCCCAGCGGAGCGGTGCTTGAGATGAAGGGCCCAGCGGAGCGGTGCTTGAGATGAAGGGCCCAGCGGAGCGGAGCTTGAGACGGCGGTGCCCAGCGGAGCGGTGCTTGAGAAGAAGGGCCCAGCGGAGCGGTGATTGAGATGGCGGGGCCGTCTTCAGCGGTGCCTATCTTCACGGCGGGGCCCTCTTCAGCAGTGCCTATCTTCACGGCGGGGCCCTCTTCAGCGGTGCCTATCTTCACGGCGGGGCCCTCTTCAGCGGTGCCTATCTTCACGGCGGGGCCCTGTTCAGCGGTGCTCTTCTGCACGGCGGGGCCCTCTTCAGCGGTGCCTATCTTCACGGCGGGGCCCTGTTCAGCGGTGCCTATCTTCACGGCGGGGCCCTGTTCAGCGGTGCTCTTCTGCACCGCGGGCCCTGTTCAGCGGTGCTCTTCTGCACCGCGGGCCCTCTTCAGCGGTGCTCTTCTGCACGGCGGGGCCCTGTTCAGCGGTGCCTATCTTCACGGCGGGGCCCTGTTCAGCGGTGCTCTTCTCCACGGCGGGCCCTGTTCAGCGGTGCTCCTCTCCACGGCGGGCCCTGTTCAGCGGTGCTCTTCTGCACCGCGGGCCCTGTTCAGCGGTGCTCTTCTGCACGGCGGGGCCCTGTTCAGCGGTGCTCTTCTCCACGGCGGGCCCTGTTCAGCGGTGCTCTTCTGCACCGCGGGCCCTGTTCAGCGGTGCTCTTCTCCACAGCGGGCCCTGTTCAGCGGTGCTCATCCAGCAGGTCAAGGGAGCCAGACCTGGCCTGGACTCCCTGCTCAGTCGCCCTCGGACCGTGACGTTTCTGGACCCTTCGGGGACGGACTCCTGGCCTCTTTAGTGTCCTCCTTCCCAGCTGGGATGTGACATGTGGGGTCCACCTTCTCCGCGCTCCTGCTGCCCTTCCGCTCCTTTGATGGGGCTCTCGGGCCCTTGCCTCCCCTAGATGGTGTGGCTGGTGAAGTGGCCGCACATTGCTCCTTGGGGGCAGCCCTGTCAGTCCTCGCACGGCGGCCCTTGTTTTTGCGGGTCCTCTTGCCGGGGGGGGGGCTGGACGTGTCCTTGCTGCTGATCGATGTGTCACTGCTGGCAAAGGGTGGACTCCAGATCCCATGCACAACAGTGACACTCGAAGCTGGGCTGGTGGTGGCTGCGGTGCTCTTGGGACTCTTTGCAGATGGAGGGGGGAGCTCATCGGAGGGAAAGAGGTCAAGACTAGCCAGGAAAAGCTTTTTAGGTCCAAGGTAAAGGGTAGGAGAAGTGGTGATGGGAGTGGAGGAAGAGGATGTGGTTGTAGGAGAGTCAGGTGTGCTGTCATTGGGTGAAGGTGCTGGTGCTGTAGGCTGTCGTGAGGTGGATGTCTGTTGGGTGGGTGGCTGCCTGCGTTTTTGTGTCTTGGAAGAGGGGGTGACAGACACAGTGGGAGAGGACACAGGGGACGTGTACATGGCAGTGGGGGTGGTGACTGCACGAGTGTGGACTGTACTGGAGGGTGAGGTGGTGATGGAAGCACTGGCTGATGTTGGGGTGCATGCAGGTGTGAGTGTAGACGTCACAGGGAGGGAGGAGGGAGACGAGGAGGAGGGGGACACAGAGGTGGTTGTGACTGTTGGAATGTCTGCATCTGGGTGTTGCTTGGGTGAGTGTTTGTGGGATCTGTGGTGCTTGTGTCTGGATGAGCTGTTCTTGGGTGTTGAGGTGTGTGCAGGCTGGTCTGATGGTGTGGATGGGATAGGCTGAGGAACAGGAGACAGAGACAGGCTGGAGGCAGTAAGAAGAGGGAGGCTGGAAACAGGGACAATGGCTGCCGTCAGTGCTGAGGCCAGAGCAGTGAACGCTCGTTGATGGGCAGCCTGACCCGAATGAATGCCCTCCAGGTACGCATTGCTCTGTTGCACCTCACTTTGCACACCCTGGATGGCATTCAAAAGGTCTGCCCAACAATGAGCGTCCTCACCAGGTCAATGAGCTCCGCACTGAGGGCAGCAGGGGCAACAGGGGCAGGGGCTGAGGTGCCTGGGGCGAAGGAGACGCGCGCCTTCCTGGGCGAGCGGGCACAGAGCGTATGCTGAGGGGCTGCTGGGAGGGCGGTGCTGGTGCGCTGGGTGGCGGCTGTACCTGTAGAGGCGGGGGGCCCGGATGTTGCCGCCACCGCTAGGGAGCTCCCATCCGAGGACGTGTCGCTGTCGCTGCTCTCACCAGCGGTCCCCGACGTGGTGCTCCCCTCGCCCTCCGGATCACTGGTGCCCTCGGTGTCTGTTCCTGGGCCCACCGGGGCCTTGTGTCCTGCAGCTCCCTCGTGCTCCGATGCCAAATCTCCTCCGCCTGATGATGCTAATGCACACATGCACAAGAAGATGAAGAGAAAGGGTGGGGGGCGAAAAAAGAAGACCAGGTTGAGTGCATGCAATGTCAACACCGTTGGCGGAGAGGACAGACACAGGAGCCTCATGCACTAAGCCGCGCATTCGGGGTACACTACTCAGTACTACTGACTAGGACAACAGGCCAAGAGACGTCAAACGCGCACATGGGTGATGCTGGACCATCAATGGCTGTACTTGTCACCCTACAGAGGTGGGGGCCGGGGGCACAGGGCCATGCCTAAGGGAGAGGACTACACTACAGAAAGCGCCCTGGCCTAATGTCACCCACAGCCCTCCTCCCCCACCCAGACGCCTCCACTGCGCAGAAAGATAGGAGAATGTGCTGATACTCACCCCCTTGTGTCTGCTGTGATGTCTTAAAGCGCCCATCCAATTCAGGGTAGGCCACCGCCAGGATCCGGGACATCAGGGGGGTCATGGTGCGACTGGCACCCCTCCTAGGTTGGGAGGCCATCCCCAGCAGTGTTTCTGCGGTCTTCCTTGTTCCGCGGCGGATGTCCTCCCACCTCTTGTGGCAGTGGGTGCCCCGTCTGTTGTGGACCCCCAAGTTCCAGACTTCCTTGGCGATGGCACGCCAAATCTCGATCTTCTGATGGGCGCTGACCTATTTGACATGTACAGGGTGGAAAGGAGGAAATCATCAATGACCTGCATGTTAGATGTGATTGCCCCCCCCCACCAACTTTGCCATATGGCACATGCTCTCATCTGTCGTGCGTTGCACTCCTCATTCGCCCCCCACCCCACCAACTTACATCCACCCCAATCCACACAGGCATAGCCCATTCCATGTGCACCCGGTGTATTCACTTGTTGGTCTGGAGGACCGTAGAGTAGCGCATACTGGGGGAGGACCCCATCCACGAGCTTCTCCAACTCTTCAGACGTGAAGGCAGGGGCCCTTTCCCCAGTCGCAGCAGCCATTGTCACTTCCAGACCGAGGTCACAGCAGCACTTGCAGTATAGGTCCTCTCCTGTGGATGATCAGGTCTCGAGTGATCAATCAGCTAGGAAATGGCGGTCACGCCCGCGGCGGTGCGTACCGCGGCGGTGCGTACCGCGACCGCCGGCGCACATCGTCATTGGCTCCTGAAACCCATAGGGTTCAATGTTAACCAATGCGGCTTTGCGCCGCGGTCTTCGACCGCCTACCGCCACTGTGTGCCCCGCCAGCGCATTGACCTCACATCCCATTGTCCCACTTCACAGGTCAGGCAGCCGCCATTTCAAGGGCCTACATGGCTTAATTTTGACTGCGACACACAGGCCTAGGCCTTGCATTGCCACACATACACGCCTTTCAACCCATTGCCATTCTTTAACTGTGCAAGCTGTCTGTACGTACCTGTGGTTTGCCTGACTCTGTGCTCCATGTTGTCCTTCCTAGGCACCGTCCGCTGGGACTTGCGAGGAGAAGGACGAATCCTCGCGTGTACCGACCGCTGGTGGACCTGTCGACAATGGAAGAACGCCATATAATACTTCGATACAGACTTGACCGTGCCACTATCCATGAACTGTGTGCCCAGCTGGAGCCAGCCCTGATGTCCCCCATCCGCCAACCCACAGGTATTCCCCCTCTGGTGCAGGTTTTGTCAGTCCTCCATTTTTTGGCAACTGGGTCATTCCAGACAACAGTGGCCATGTCATCTGGAATGTCCCAGCCTATGTTTTCAAAGATTTTGAGCAGAGTGTTGTCTGCCCTGATGAAACTCATGCGGAGCTACATCATTTTCCCAGAGGAGGGTGACTTGCCTACAGTGAAGGGTGATTTCTATGCCCTTGGACATATCCCCAACATCATTGGTGCCATTGATGGGACCCATGTGGCTTTGGTACCCCCAAAAGACGATGAGCAGGTGTACAGAAACAGAAAAAGTTATCATTCGATGAATGTCCAGGTGGTCTGTTTGGCTGACCAGTACATCTCCCATGTAAATGCCAAGTTCCCAGGGTCAGTGCATGACGCGTATGTTATGCGAAATAGCAGCATCCCCTATGTGATGGAGCAGCTACAGAGACAACGTGTGTGGCTAATAGGTGACTCTGGTTACCCCAACCTGCCTTGGCTACTGACCCCAGTGAGGAATCCCCGGACCAGGGCAGAGGAACGGTACAATGAGGCCCATGGGCGAACTAGGAGGATCATCGAAAGGACCTTTGGCCTCCTGAAGGCCAGGTTTAGGTGCCTGCATATGACAGGGGGATCCCTGATGTACTCACCAAAGAAGGTGTGCCACATCATCGTGGCCTGCTGTATGCTTCACAATCTGGCATTGCGATGTCAGGTTCCTTTCCTGCAGGAGGATGGTGCAGATGGTGGTGTTGAAGCAGCTGTGGAGCCTGCGGAGAGTGAAGAGGAGGAAGACTCAGAGGACGACACAGACAACAGGGACAGAGTAATAGAACAGTATTTCCAGTAGCACACAGGTAATAATCACCCATGCCATTTTACATTTCCTGAAAGCCTCATGCATCTCAACTTTGTCGATTTCCCCCCAGAACTATAAACATGATGTTTGATTTTCCCTTCCCTTTTCTGTGCTGTATGAGCCACTGCGTGACCTCGGCTTGGTTGGCCCATGGACTAATGCTAAGTTACCTCGGTATGTGTAATTCACAATGTTAATAATACGTGATTGATATGTAATGTGTCATACATTTGTAAATAAGACAGGCTGAGTCCTGATTGATTTCAGTGCAATGTGTGATTTATTATTAGTGCATAGATATTGGTACATGATAGTGAAACAGTGATGGGTGGGGGTGGAGTAATGTCCATGGCAGAGTCCAGTTCTCAGTCTCACAGGTGCATTGTCCATATGCCTGTGGCAGGATGGAGCAGGGGCAGTTCAAGGTTTGACAGGGTGGCAATGTGGAACAGTGGGAGGACTTCAGGGGGTATGTGATGCTGGCGGGGGTCTTGACATCCTACTCTGTCGTTTTTTTTTTATCTCAGGCTCCTTTTGCGGGGCGGTTGTTGTTTAGCAGGAGGTGGGGTTCTGGTGGGCTGTCGTTGTGGTGGGGCCTCCTGTCCACTAGCGCCGGCGGAGGTGGTAGGCTGTTCCTGTTCCTGGCTAGTGACAGGGGCCCTGTGTGATGCCACATGGTCCCGAAACGTGTCCTCTATACGGTTCAGGGCCTGGACTATGCTCCCCATAGCGGTTGAGATGTTGGTGAGTTGGTCGCTGAACCCCATGTAGCGTTGCTCCTGCTGTGCCTGGATCTCCTGGAACCTGGCCAGTACAGGCTGCCATGATGGTGGTGAGGGCCTCTTGGAGAGTGGGTTCCCTGGGCCTCTCCTCCCCCCCCTGTCGCACAGCAGCCCTCCGAGTTGCCCTGTTTCCCTGGGCCTCTGTCCCCTGGACGGTGTGCCCACTCCCACTGCCCCCAGGTCCCTCTTGTTGTTGGGTTGGTGGGTTACCCTGGGGGCCCTGTAGTGGTAGACACACCGCTGCTTGACCTGTCCTAGAGACAGAGGCATGGGCCCGCTGGGTGGGAGCTGTGCTGTTGTTCCCAGAGGGGGTTGGGTCTGCAGTGGCCTGTGTCTGGGTGAGGGGAACCGACTGCCCAGAGGTCCCCGATGGTCCGGGCTGGTCGTCAGGTTCCAGGTCGACAGAGCTGCTGTCATTACTAGGGGCCTGTTCCGGGGGTGGCATGGACATTTCTGGTCCCTCCTGACCGGTGTGTTGTCGTTCGGGTCCTGCATGGGGTAAGAGGGTATGGTTATTGTTTCTGTATGTGCATTAGCTTGCGTTTTATGGGTGCCCTTGTCCCCCAGTGCTGGCATTCCCTTGGGGGAGGTGTTGTGAGGGTGTTTTGTGGGGGGGGGGGATGGGTATGTGCAGTGGTCATGCTTAGGTGATGGGTGTCCATAGTTTGGGGATGGCATGCAGGGGTTGGTGTTGGGTGGGTTGTGCTGGAGAGACATTCTCAGGGAGGATGTGTGCTGGGGGGTTGGGGGTGAGGGTGGGGGTTAGCATGCTGGGGGGGGGGTGAAGTGGTTGGCCTTGTACTTACCAGAGTCCATTCCTCCGTGTACTCCAGCGAGGCCATCAGGATGCAGGATGTTTAGTACCTCTTGCTCCCATGTTGTGAATTCGGGTGGAGTGGGTGGGGGTCCCCCGCCAGTCTTCTGCACTGCGATGTTGTGTCGCGAGACCATCAAGCGCACCTTCCCCCGTAGGTCGTTCCATCGTTTGCGGATGTCCTCTCGATTTCTGGGATGCTGTCCCACCGCGTTGACCCTGTCCACGATCCGCTGCCAGAGCTCCGCCTTCCTTGCTATGGTGGTGTGCTGAACCTGTGAGCCGAAGAGCTGGGGTTCCACTCTTATGATCTCCTCCACCATGACCCGGAGTTCTTGGTCAGAAAAGCGTGGGTGCCTTTGTGGTGCCATGGGGTGGTGTGTATGAGGTGTGGGGTGGTGTATGTGATGATGTGTGTGTTGGTGTGTGGTGCTTTGTGCTTCTATGTGGTGTGTGTGATGTTGTGGTGTGCCTCTGTGTGTCTGGCTATCTATTCTCTGATGTGTCTCTCTCTCCTTCGTCTCCGGTTTTTGTTGGTAGGGGTTTGTGGGTGATGTGGGTGTGTGTTTTATATGGTATTGGATGTGTGGGAGTGGTGTGTGTATGTGTTTCAGATGTGTACCTTTCAAATTGTCCAATGTGGTAGGGGTTTGTAAAGGTGTGTGTATTTTGACCGCGGCGGTGTGTCCGCCAATGGAATACCGCGGTTGAATGACCGCCACGTGGATTTGCGGGTCAGAATGGGATGGGCGTATTTCTGTTGGCGTGGCGGTGGAGGTTTGGTCTTCTCCAGTTTACCGCTGGCCGCTGATGTGGCGGACTGCAGTGGAGGGCGGATTTTTTGAGGTTTTGCAGTTGTGGGTCAGAATGTCCGTGGCGGCTGACCGCGGCCGCGGCGGTATTGTGGCGGCCTTCTGACCGGCGGTAAGCGGCTTTTACCGCCGAGGTCAGAATGACCCCCTATGTCTGGCGCAGGCATAATGTGGCACAAGGTGTTACGAAGTGGCGCAATGCATGCATTGAGCCACTTTTTAAATCTGGTGCGGCATTTTTGCTACAATATCCCAACATTAGCATAAAAAAATTACTCTAATGTGGATATTTTAGTTCAAGGGGCTCTTAAATCTGCCCTATAGTATTTAGGACTAGTTGGGTAGCTCTTACCTCCGCTGTCTTAGCAGCTGATACACTTGGGCTGCAGAGAGAGTCAGCACAATGCTTCTGTGGGATGCTTTTCCCTCTGTGGCAGCCCATCCATCACAGGCCAGCTCTCGTTTTGACCAGCTAGCTCTTGGTTACTCGCAAACATTTTCCCAGGGGCCACAAAGTTTGGTCTATGATGTGACTGAGGGCTGCATTGAAACTAGCAGGGTGGCAGTCACAGGCACTCTTACCAGGATGAACAGTTAGCCCAGTGAATCTCAAAGTTATGGGTTGGGGGAATGTGGCAGTATGGTGGGTGTAGGGGAAGAGAAGCATATACATCTAGTGGCTCAATTGCACAATGTGAAGCCAGAAAACCTGGGATTAATCCAGGCTTCACCACTTTACCAAACTGTGTGATTCTAGGTAGTTGTTTTATTTCACTTTCTCTCCTTTTTTCTTCATTATCATATAAAAGAGGACCTCAAAATGCATTGCCTGTGCACTGTGCAAAACATTCCCCTGTGTTTGATTTAATAAACTATAATGTTGTTTGTGTGTAATAGGAAACCAAGCCACCCAAAGAGTGCACATTACAACTAACTTGTTTCTTAGTTTACTATTGGCATTGGTGTCAGGATGGAGAGAATAATTAATGTTTCTCAATGTATGTTTGAAAACTATCACTTTAAAAAATACTTGTAAATACACTGAGGTACTAAGATGAAATGGTTCTGCATGTTAATGAAAAACACTTTTTGAATTTTTATGAGAACTTTTCATATGTTTTCACTTTTTATGCAACTCTATCGACATTCTATCTCCCCTCCTCAGGGCCATAGCATGGTGTCATCCCCTAAAGGGGCAACACTACATTCCTCTCCTACCTAGAAATCAAAAGAAACAACAACTAAAAAAACATTACATTTGGATTAATCAAATGTGACCATAGGTACGAGTCACAACAGGAGAGGGTCAGTGGAGTGGTACCCTCCTTGAGTACCTTGCAGTCACTCCATTAGAAAATCAGCACACCACCTGAACAGGTCTGGGTTTGGTCTAAGGTGATATCATCCTGGTTCACTCCTCACTGATAGTATCACTGCTGTTTCACCTGCAGACAAAGGTTCCATTGCGATAGGACTTGGTGCTCGAGTTTCAGACATGGAGGGAGATGGTATAACTCTGGAAGCATGTCGGGCTTCTTCTGCAGGCTCTGGGGAGCTCGGGAGGTGCAGTCCAGGAAAGATCCACCACTTTGAATGTTGTACCACGCTTCATCACTCAGTAGATTGTCTATTGGCAAATCGGCAGACAAGTACCTTTTTGAATTAGGACACATTCCTGGTGACTATATTAGTTCCCCTCTCCGCAGTTACCATTGTGCCTTTTGACAACAATCACTGTCCAAGGGTTGGCTTCCAAAGGCAAACCGAACTTTCCGCCGGGGTGACAGTCCTTAACAAGCACCCGGTCACCCACTCAATGGCATTCTGCTTCACCCGCCATCACTTTCAGGCATATTCGTCGTTGTGTGTTCTCCTCGCCTCTGACTGGTTTGAGGGTTTTGGCTGAACAGTCCACAGGCGATGGTGTGGTATAGAGTCAGCTACAGCCCTTCCAAAATACAGTTGGCTAGGGGTAACCCAAGTGGTGGCATCTGGTGTGAGTTGGTATTCTCGGAGTAAGTTATAAATAGCCCATTCAACGCTTTGTGCTTCCGCTACTGCAATACACATGACTTTGGTCAGAGTCCTTACAAAACGCCCTACCCCCCTATTAGCTTGAGGCCACCAGAGTTTCATACAATGATGTTTTGTATTCTGGAAGTGGGGTACTCTGCCCACTCATGGTCGTTAAAGGGTGGCCCATTTTCTGTACATACTTCCCTGAACAGGCCATGGGTGGCCATCATCTTCTCCATTTCTGGGATGAGTTTGGAAGCTGAGCTGGTCAGAACGATCTTAACCTTGGAAATTAGGAATAGTCATCCATGATGATGTCCATGTAAGACCCATCAGGAACACTCCCAAAATCGGCACTGATACATTGCCAAGGGGTGGCGGGGTTGTCTTGCATGATGACCTGCACAGGTGGGTCTGGTTGCCTACTGGCTAGGCAGGCCAGACAGACTTTGACCACCTCTTCCACCTATTGGTCGAGACCAGGAAACCATACTTTGCTTCTGAGTCTCATCTTTGATTTCACCACCCCTTGGTGGGTGCCATGTGCTAGCAAAACTGCTCTTTGTCGCAAGTTGGCCGGGAGAAGTAGGCAAGGGCCTCACAGAAGTCAGCCATCTTCTGTGACTGAGAGCTCATGCCGAACTAGGTAAAAGGCCAGCAATGTTGATCTTGCTTCAGCGGTGTGGTAGGCTGCCGGTCATTGTAGAGACCGCCAATCAATGGAAAATGTGGCTTAGATTGCTAGTTGCAGGCATTTGTCCTGTTTGTTTGCTTCCACTACTTCTGAGAGGAGCATGGGAATGGGCTTTGCACTGTCTAGGATCAATTGGACATACTTCTCCATATCTTGGACTTCTTGTGCTTCAGATGGCATGACTAGACGAGCATGTTGTGACAGAAAGTCTGCAGGATTGTGAGTGCCAGGTTGGTATTTCACAACAAAATTGAACTCCTGTAGCTGCAAGATCCACAAGGGCAGGTTGGAGGATGACCCTTTGGAAAGGAGTATCAGCAGTTTATGGTCTGAAAACAGCGATGAGTTGTCCATTCAGCTATAGATAAAAGTGTTGGCACCCCTAGTGAATGACAATGGCTTCTTGTTCTATTTGGGAATACTTCTGTTTTGTAGGTGTGAGGGTCCTGTTGGCATATGCAACTAGTGCCCATTCGCCGCAATGCTGTAGTTGGGCCTGGACCACTTCTAGGCCAGTTGGGCTAGCATGAACAGCCAACTGAGATTCTCGCTAGGTTTGAAATACATGAGCGTAGTGTTGGCTGAAAAGGCATCCTTGGTCTTCTGGAATGGTTGTGCTTGTTCTTCACCCCACACCCATGGGCTGGAGGCATTTGTTAACTCATGGAGAGGGTTAGTGAGATCAGAGAGGTGCATAAATGCCCACAGTACATTACAATACCCAGGAAACTGCATATGCCAGACACAGACAATGGTGTGAGAGCTTCCTGAATGTCTTTACCGTTGGCGGGATCGGGGTGTAAGAAAGTGCCTGTTTTGGCATAGTTACCCTCCAAATTTTTGCCTGGTAGTGATGCTAACTTGACTGAGTGTGTGCTGGGATCCTGCTAACCAGGTTTCAGCACTAGTGTTCTTTTCCTAAACTGTACCATTATTTCCACAATTAGCACAACCCTCGCACACGTCTAAGTCCCTTATAAAAGGTACCTGTGGTACCCAGGACTCTCTGACCCCGGACGGTCCCTAAGGGCTGCAACATGTATTGTGTCACCCTAAGGGACCCCTCATCAAGCACATGCATACCGCCATTTCAGACTGTGTGTGCTGGTGGGGAGAAAATGGTAAAGTCAACATGACATCCCTGTAAGGGTGTCATGACCACAACCCACTGCCTGTGGCATAGGTAAGTCACCCCTCTAGCAGGCCTTACACCCCTAAGGCAGGGTGCACTATACCACAGGTGAGGGCATAGCTGAATGAGCAATATACCCCTACAGTGTCTACGTCCATTCTTAGACATTGTAAGTGGAGTGTGGCCACATTAAGTACTTGGGCTCGGAGTTTGTCATTACGAACTCCACAGCTCCATGATGGCTTCATTGAAGGCTGGGAAGTTTGGTATCAAACTTCTCAGCACAATAAACCCACACTGATGCCATTGTTGGATTGGATTTATTGTACAATGTACATAGAGTACATCTTAGAGATGCCCCCTGTATTTTACCCAACCCTTTAGTGTAAGACTGACTGGTCTGTGCCAGCCTGCCACTAAAAGACAAGTTTCTGACCACATGGGGTGAGAGCCTTTGTGCTCTCTGGGGTCAGGAACAAAGCCTGCTCTGGGTGGAGGTGCTTCACACCTCCCCCTTCAGGAACTGTAACACCTAGCAGTGAGCCTCAAAGGCTTAGGCCTCCTGTTACAGTGCCCCAGGGCACTCCAGCTAGTGGAGATGCCCACCCCCTGGACAAAGCCCCACTTTTGGTAGCAAGTCTGGCGTGAAAATTAGGTTAAACAGGGAGGAGTGACCACTCCAGCTAGGACCAACCCTAAGGTTTCCGGAGCTGAAGTGACCCCCGCCGTGCAGAATCCTCCATCTTGGTTTGGAGGACAGGGACTGATAGGGTTAGGAATTCACCCCCTCCCCAAAGGGAGTGGGCACATGAAGGGTGTACCCACCCTCAGTGACAGTAGCCATTGGCTACTGCCCTCTGACCCCTGTAACACCCCTAAATCTAGGATTTAAGGTCACCCCTGAACCTAACTCACCAGATTCCTGGCGACCTCAAGAAGAAATGAAGAAAGAATCAAGAAGGACTGTTAAGCTGACCCCAGCAGTGAAGACTCCAGATGACAACTGACTTTGCCCCAGCCCTACCGGCCTGTCTTCAGCTTCAAGACTCCTGCTACTAAAAGGCGACACATCCTGCAGCATCGGTGACCTCTTCAAACCCTCACAGGACTGCTTGTCCAGCAGAAGACCAAGAACTGCAGAGGACAGTGGCCTTGTCCGGAATAAACCATCAAAAAGGGCTCCAGAACTGCCCCGGTTCCACAAGCCCTGCCCACTCTACACCAATACCCACGGCACATGTCCAGGTGGCTCACCTATCCAGTGAAGGTCCCCAGGCAATTCTGACCCCAAGTCCACCCTGGGTTGACCCCTCATGGCCAACACAACAATGCCTGGAGCAGAAAAAGCAGGACCTGAGATAGTAGTTCCATGGCGAGGAGGATCAAGAGAACCAGGACAGCTAGAGCAAGGAAGGCTAGGAGGATTGGATCTGGATGGCCAGGAGGATAAAGACCAACATGGCCAGGCTCAGGAGAACCCAAACAAAGACAATCAGTACCAACTAGTCCAGGATGAGTGGGTTAAATAACAGAGGGTTAAAGAGAATAAGGAAAATGGGCATGAGGACCGAGGCAATCTAAATCAGGCGGACAAGGACCTATTAGACCTGGCCAGGCCTAATAGGACCAGGTCAAGAAAGGTCAAGTAGACCAAAGGGGCCGGCAGGGCTACAAGCTGGGGTACCAGGAATCAGAATAATAGTGTGAGGAGGATCAGAAAGACCAGGACAAGGGGACCAGAGTGAACAAGGCCAGGAGAAGAGGGACCTGGAAGGACCAGAAGAACCAGGACAAAGAAGACTAGGCATACAAAGACCTGAAAAATGAGAACAAGAAGCAGGAGGATCAAGTTCAGTGTGCGCAAAATCAGGAAGAGAACAAGGACTGTGAGGAACAGGAACTGGAAGATCAGGGCTAGGCAGACCAGATGCACAGTGAGGAATGGTAAGAGAGCAATGATATGAGAGGCAGGAGTAAAAAAGGCCCTAGCAATCAGAGTCAGAAGGGGCAGGGCTATGAAGGTGGGGCAGGAAAAACAAATGGGGCCAAGGCTAAGGGGACCTGGAAGATTAAGGCACAGAAGCCCAGGAGGATCAAGACATGGCATACAAGGATGATGAAAAACAGCTAGAGGAGGAAAAAGATGAATGGGTCAGAGGTGACCAGGACAAGGATGAAAAGTGCCAGGAGGACAACGCTGAGTGACTAGTACAAGGATGGCCAAGAGGAGGTACAAGGCGACCAGAACAAAAAAGTATCAGAAGTAAGAGAATAAGAAAGTTCAGAACCAGGCTGACAAGAAGCAAGAAGACTTGGAGGACCAGTAGTATCAAGACCAGTTAGAGGAGGACCAGGCAGACTAGGGAGTAGAGAAGCAGATGGGCTAGAGCCATTAGGGACAGATACCAAAGTAAGGAGGATCAGGAGGACTAGAAGTATCAGAATAACCTGGAAGACAAACAGGGCTACAAAGACAAGAGGGATCAGAATCAAGAGGACCAGGGCTTAGAGCACCAAGAGAAGCATGAGTACCAGGACGTGGGGGAAAAGGACTAGGGTGACTAGAATCAGGGAGACCAGAACATTTAGAGGAAGGAGGACCAAAGGGACTGAATCAAGATGACCAAGCCCAAGAGGACCCAAAAAGGAAGACAAGTGGTAGCACCAGCTGAACCAAGAGGACAGGGACCGGGACCAGGAGGATCGGGATAATCCCACCCAAGAGAACTAAGAGTGCTAGACACAAGAGGACCAAGTCAGGAAGTGATAGGTGGAGTAGGAAACAGCAGACGAGCGAGAGCAGGGTAGGGAGGATAAGTAGGGCTAGGGCAAAGGGGATCAGGACCCAGAAAAGCAGAAGGAACCAATGAAAGAAAGGACCAGGAAGAAAAAGCGGGAGATAGACCAGGGCCAGTAAGGACTAAAACCAGGAGCACCAGATTCAGCAATCCCGTAGCATGGACCAGGGCTTGGGGGGCGAGGGGTGAGGAGCAGGAGGAGGATCTAGAGAGCCAGTACATCCTTGAAATTAGTACTCAGAATAGGACCGGAAGGAGAAGGGTGTGACCTGAATGATTCTTAGCCATATACATTATAATAGCCTTTTTGTAAATTGTTCTTAGTCATGCTTTTGTTGTCAGAACGTAGAGACCCTGACCGTTTGCAGCCCACTTAAAGTTTTGATGGTAAGTATGGATTGAATACAAAGATTGTAAAAAGACTGAACTGACATTCTCCGATCTCTGAGTGACAGCAGATGTTTAACACTGGCACAGTGGTCAGTGCATGGATCGGGGGCAGACGGACTAAAACTTGACTGAAGGGTCTAAAGGTGGATGGGTAAAAATGATTCTGCTCTGTGAAGGATGGCAAAAGAGTTTGAGAAACTTGAATGGCTGAAGTCAGCAGAAATGGACAGTGGCAAACAAAGTGGTCAAAGGGTTGTGGCAATCACCAAAGAGGCATAGAGGAGCTGAGGATGATGAGCAGAAAAGGGGTCAGGAATGGTACAGAGAGATGGGCTGTCAGAAACAAAGTGCACTGATTGCTTTTTGTGTGAGCTCTGGGAACCGAGGCCAGGTGTGGTACCTTCAGCAGCACACAAGTGGTCTGTGAAACACTGAAGACAAATTGAAGGGTGGTGGGGGGGTTGTTTGCAGCAAAAGTGTTTGGAAGGCCAGCAAAGAAGCTCGGCGTGATAAGACTGGTAGAGCAGTCTACAAAACCCTTGGTTGTCAGAGGAATTTGAATCCCTGTCCTGCAACCCATGTGAGTGAATCTGTTTGCATGATCCTGTACCATCAAAGTCACTGCTACAAGAGCAGGTTCACCTAATGCTCCCACCAATGCCACAAGAATCTCATCTTCACCAACCTGGTAAAAAAAGGGACTAGCTGTGAAAAGACCGAGGCCCATATTTATACTTTTTGACGCAAAACTGCGCTGCCGCAGTTTTGCGTCAAAAATTTTACCGCCGGCTAACCCCATTTCGTAGCACCATGCGGGCGTCAAATTTATACTTTGACGCACGGCGGCGCAATCAACAGGTGGGAGTCATTTTTTTTTACGCACATCGCGGCGTCAAGTCGTAAAGGAAAACGACGTTAACGCAGCGTAATTGACTGTGGGTCGATTTACGACACCGTAACCCGGATATGCGCCGTTTGTTTTGACGCAATAGCGTCAAAAATACCCGCAAACACTGCCCTTTCAGCAGAGGAGAGCCAAAATGGATCCCAGATGCCACTACAGACCCCAGGAAGATGACAGCAGACCAGGAACTAGCCAAGATGATCCATACAAGAACCAGGACATATATAGAAAAAAAAGAAAGTGTCGCTTCAGTGCAGAGGAGCAGGAAATTCTGGTTAAAGAGGTGACGAAACACCAGCACCAACTGTTCATCACCTCTAAGTTGCCAATCAGTAGGAGAGAGGCCATATGGCAACAAATTGTTGACAAGATCAACAGTGTGGCTGAAGTACGCAGAACAGTCACAAGTGTAAGAAACGCTGGCATGACTGCAAACGTAGGACAAAGGAAAAAATGACCAGGAACAGGAAGGCAGCACTGCAGACAGGAGGTGGGAGTCCAGCACACCAGGAGGCCCTGGACCACATGGAGGAGATGGTCGCAGCCGTCATCCCCGAGGAGATCGTCACAGGGATTCAAGGACAGGACAGTGCAGACTACCACGAGACAACGCACATGCAGGGTAAGTCGCATGGGGATTTAAAATACAATAATGTTGACTGTAAGCAGGGGGGGAAATACCCACTACACATTGCATGTAAGTCATCATATACATGGAGTGGCATGGGTAAAGGGGCACCGCAGGGGGGTCATGGCCTGCACATACAGAAGCTGGGGCACAACATAAAACAACACCAACAACAGTCCCATGGGGGCATCCTGTCATGCCAACAATGGAGCAAAGGGAAAGCCTCAACAGGAGGGAAGGCCACTACGTCAAACTTACATCCTGGCACTCGTCAGCCAAAATATCTCCTACATTAACTAGGGCCCTATCAGCAATCCTCTAGCCAAAACAACAACTGCAATGTAACTGCAACAACAGTTGACACTACCACCTCTGATCTCTGTGCAGCTATAGTAGCCAATGGCAGTAACCTCCCCATGGAACATACAAACCTAAATTGGGGGGTGAGGATGACATCTGCAACAATCTCCTGAAACAAGACAAAGGCCCCAGTATACTCATATGTCAATGCCCATAGTTGTCACATACATCAGCCAAAGTAGACAGCAATAGGAGCGACACAGCACTAAGGACACACACATGCTGCATATGTCAGGGTCCTTCCCGTGCCTGGCTAACAAGGCAACATCACAAATGTCATACTGCTCAGACAACAGCATTGAGGAGGGGACACATGGAACTGGTCACTTAAATACACCTGCACAGTCAGAGGACCAAATAGGACATTGATACGATAATCAGGGCAATCCAATGTAACCCACATTACTCAACATCAGCAGGGCCCATTAACAATGTCTACATCCACATCACATCATAACATTGCCATGCATAGGATATGCCACATGTTAATTACATTTAAGTCAATGTGAACAATCAGGGATTGGGGCAGGTCCTGAGATGCAAGTGTGCTGCCAGGGCCATCAGAACACCCACAGCCAGTGAAAGGTCTCACCATAAGAATGGATATACACGGAGGGTTGAGTAGGACAAAAAGCTGGCTATTCCCTATTTGGTACAAAGCAACACCTAGAGGCGATTAGGCAGACAAGTCTGATAACTCTATATCATACATGTGACACACAGGTGGGCCATAGGCCTATAACAATGCCCATATGAAGGACAGCAGATACCAATACCAAACTAGATCACAAAGTGAAATCATCAAAAGGCTGGCATGTTACGTAAAAATTGTCACAACACAGACACACTAATTGTACCCTGTTTCATTGCAGAGGAACATGGATCTCCTGCCGATATGCCTGTTCCTGATTTCCCTGATGACATGGATGACGAGCCCATAAACATTCCCCAGGAGACCATTCAAAAGGTCCTTGAAACCCTCCAGACCCCACCTTCAGTCACAAGGAGGAGCACAGAACAAGCAGCCATCACAGAAGACCCACCCACCACCCCAATTGCAAGACCTGCCAGCTCCTACACAGCTGAGGACTCTGACGACACTGGCACCAGCTTTGAAAGAACTGTAGTTGGAGTACAGCGGGAGCTGGCCAAGGAGGTGCGGGTGGGGATGCAAAATATGGCAGCCAGCCTTGAGGGGGTGCGCTCGTGCATGATGTAATCTGCAGATCAGGCAGCAGCTATGCAAGCCCTAATATCCATACTGCAAGGACTACAAGAAACTGTAAAGGAATTCACCACTGCAGTAAGGGAGTTGCCACAACACCTCGCACCCCAAACTTTCCACTGCATGCACGAATGCAATCATGACTCCCTCAGGGCTGACCTGGCTGCCTACCATTGTGATGTAGCTGCTATTCTCAAAAACCAGCAGGCCCTCCTTGCTGCAGTACTGCCCTTAAGAACTTCACAGGGAGCAGTCACCGGGATGTCTGACTCCACGTCTTCTAACACTGAGGTGTGTGTTGCCCCTTCACAACCAACAACAACAAGAACAAAGCAGGCAACACACACATCAGAAGAAGAAGACATGGAACAGATCACATTCACACGGAAGAGTACTCGGAAGCACTAGTCCCTGCACCATGGCCTACTTTGACCAAGGTCCTACGTTTTGTCAATTGCCAGTCTCACTACAACTATACTCAATGACCGTTCTGCTAACCACTGTATGACTTGTCAGCATTGCCAGTGAATGTCTCTCTCCTACTAATTGGCAAATCCTGTCCCTCTGCACTGTCGGTAACATCACCCCAGCATGTCCGGAGCATCATCCACACCCCTTCTGTAGGATCACCATGTAAGATTGCACTAGAACGGACTCAGCAAACCTGGAAAATTTACATTTTGCACTACAGCACCTATCAATAAATAGCACTTGCACACCTAATATGTCTCTGTGTAATCTGACACATCAACTGTGCAGTAGATAACTCAAAAGTGCCTGTGTGACAACCATGTAGCTTGTCAATACAACTGTCCTGACATCATGTAGTCTGATACATCTGTGCAGTGGCCAGGATTGCATCATAGCCTGCCCATCCTGAGGAGAATAACTGATGAAGGGAGAAACCACACACAATCATGCTGTGTTGGACAGAATAATGCTCCATCAATAGAAATCAAAGTCAACTAATGGTGGCTGATAAATGTGGTCACCATGCAATACTAAAACATTAAATTATGCAGTCTAATCTAAGCAAACACAACTAAACACAGCATCAATCAACCTTTCTGAGTAAACTTCCAAGAAGGGAAGTCATGCTGAATTGTTGCACACATGATCTATGTCAGTAATGAAGACAAGAAGACAAGAGTGTTAACAACACCTCATCTACAAAGATGTCCCTGAACATCACACTGCAGTCCGACCTAAAAAATTCCCCACAATACCAAGTCTGGAAGCACACTTTGTGATGTTGAAAACATACTCATGAACACAAATCCTTTGTGATCCATGTAAACTCCAAATGGTGGTTCTATCAAATGGTGGATACTTACCAAGTTAGCACAGGGGTAGCCGCCATTTTAAACCTCTTATTTCTTTGGTTTGTAGCATAGGACACAAATGTCATAGAACAACAATCACTACACTGATGGCAAGGCCATGATCAAGTAGCAGTTAACACATAATGCAAAGGGTTAACTATATATTTATTCATAAGTATTCACACCAGAGGCAACTAAGGGAAAAGTCATACCTACACTAATCTAACCTGACTACTCCTAACCCACAACTGTCCCTAACTAACCTAAGCTAAACTTACTCTACACATATAACGAATCGATCTAAACATCAACCCCCCACCCACCATTATGAGACAGGACACATGCAGGACAACACATACTAACCTACACACATACTATACTATCCTAAACAATCATATTTTTTTTGTATTTTGTTTTTTAAATATTTTTTTTTTCTAAGCAGACAGGAACCCCAACATTGACCCCCATCCACCCACCCACACACTCAATAATGAAAAGTAGAAAGAATAAGGACCCCCCACCCTCCTCCCTAACACTAACTAAGCTAACAATCTATACTAACCTAACACTAATCCCCAAAACCCACCTATCATGATAAAAAGGAAAGAGGAGGGAGGGGAGGGATAAATTAAAATAGACCATCTCAGTCCTAGAGGTTGGCCCTCCGTAGGGTCCGCCTGGTGGACCTGACCCGCTTCTTTATGTAGGCCACATCCTGGCTCAGCTTGTCCACCTTCCTAATGAACTTGTCCATTTTGCGGTCTAAAGCCTGGAATGCCACAGGGTCAATTGGAGGTGCTTCTGCTGCCTGTGTGCCGGCAGAGGTGCTCTGTGTGGGAGTTGATTGAAGCCCACTGGACTGTCCTGCAGCTCTTATATTGCTGGGTCCTGGTCATGCTGCAGAGGCAGGGACAACTGTCCCCGCCGTTGCTGGGGCCACTGGGGGAGAACTGGTGGTTGTGGTGGCTGTAGTGGGCAACGTTGGGCCACCCTGTGGTGAGGCCCACCATGCTCCGGAGGCCCGATCCGCCTGGTATTTTCGGGCCATCCGTCGGAACCCCGACTGCACCTGCAGGATGTGTTGGTACCTCATGGCCCGCCTCTCAAATTCATGCCTCTGTGCGGCACTCATGTTTGCAGCTGTGAAGAGAAAGGGCAACTATTTACCATAGGAAATGCATTGTGTGGAATAGCACAATGGGTCAATTGGAAATTACTTTTACTGTAGTTGTAA
Source organism: Pleurodeles waltl (assembly GCF_031143425.1). NCBI lineage: Eukaryota > Metazoa > Chordata > Amphibia > Caudata > Salamandridae > Pleurodeles > Pleurodeles waltl. Next base: position 180,660,723 of record NC_090437.1, read on the forward strand.
CAGCTCATATCACCATATAGATCATTGAAAGTTTCAGAGGAAGTACATGGGAAGCCTGCATACAAAGGGCATCTCACACATAGCATATACAATTATCTACATGATGGGTGACATCAGCCTAAACTTCTCATCATAAAAATTACTAATGCAGCCTACATTATGGCTGCACCTCCTCCGCCTATTGCCTGGACTCCATATGTCAGTGTATGTGATAACAATCACAACCCTCAATATCTGCGATTTGTAATTGGATTTGCTAGTATAGAACTCATGTGCCATAACCGAGTGTGTACACTAGGTTCAAAACAAAGTTTCAAATGGTCACAAGTATGTGTAACATACTGGTTGCTACAGTCCTAGGTACCCTATTCCCAAACACATGGCTGACTTTAAGGAGGGGGTGGGAAGAACATCCAACAATCCCATAATCAATGCACACCCAGGAGTGTATAGAAAGCTCAACATGTTTTTGCCTCCACACACACACCACCAGTGAAGGGCTAGCAACAAATCGGAGTCAGCTAAACCTTGTCCTATCCAAGGTCCACACATGTCAAAATGTACTGACTTAGGCCAACATCACATACTACCAGTGAGGCATATTTTTCTACAGACACAGAGGAGCAAGAACACCCATGATCATGAGTAGCATGTACACCTAGGCCGTTGCACTGTAGTCCCACACACTTCTAGTACAACTTGTGGAAGTACATGCCCCCGGAAGATCCAACCTACAGTGTACTCAGTACATCGTTAACTAGGGAAGCAGCAGATTTCAGACAAGCCATTTGCAGAAGCTATCTGGGAGAATGTCAGTCTGAAATGCAGACTCAGTCCGAGACAAGTCCCAGAGCAACTCTTACATTAACTAGTGTATTCCACATGGCTCACCCCATTCCCCATAGCGGGCCCTACTGGAATGGCCTACAGACCCAAAATCAGACAAATGGATAAGCATAGGTCAACTCAAAATGAAGTGATAACTGAAATCCCAATAATGGAACAATACTAATGAATGGGCAGCGCATCAAACCTTGCAATCTGTTGAACACACAGTAGTCCATCATGCATCACCAGCAAACATAAAAAATACCACACATGCAACACTCACTGTAGGTGTCGGGGTCCTCGAAATGAGCCACCTCTCCCACTGTGTACGGTGCAGGTCCACCTGTAAAGCATGGAAGGAAGAATGTACTCAGAATCCGTGCACTGACGAACAATTGCAATTACAAAGACAATGTGAGAATATGACATGAGTAATGAAACCCTTTCACACATGCTCATACTGCATGGAATTATTCATGCGCAACATTTACATCGGATGAGTCTCCTGCTACAGTTACACACCCTACTACACACATGCAGTGGCCTGGACAGTCATGTGGTGGCAAAGAAGCACCTCCATTAGTATGCAGCAACAATATAGGGGTGCATTCATCTCATCATGTGCATCCAAGAGAGACATCCAAAAGCTGGTTACTTGAGGACTGCCTGACCTCTCAAACTCAAACAGCCTATGTGGTCATGACACATATGTGACTGATAGGTACATGGTACAGAGGGCCAGGAACTTTGGCAATACCTCATGTTGTTACAGTTTCATACATTGATGTGTCCAAACAATAGTGATTGGCACCAAACATAGATGTTTGTACCCTAGTCCATACCTTTGGACTGCAATCCCTATTCTGATTTGGGCAAAAGTGTCAATAAATACCAGTCTAAAATGTTAGCTGAGGGCACCTGAGTCCTTAACAAATATGGTTCATGCTCAGATCAGGCATGTAACAATTAGCTGTGAAGGAGCACATTTATCACGACAAGGCATGGCACTTCCAAGAACATTTTCCCTACACACCAACCAGACACACATGTGACATATGTGTGGACAACATTGCTAACTTCAATTGACGTGAAGGCAGCACTCATGTTCAGCATCATGTAGGGTTTACAAATGTCAGTCTAGCTATGGCGTCTACATATGTAGGTATGATGTTTCAACATCCATTTTTCACTGGCTATTGTGACCTGTAGAGTCCTAATTGCGACATTAATGTGTCGCTTGTCTGACACAAAGGCGGCACTACATTACATTCTGCTACAGGCAACCGGTATGTGTAGAAAACATGAGCTACCTGACTGCTAGCATTTGTCTTCCTTCACATTGTGCATCAATTACCCAGTAGGTTTCCCTAGCATTACACACAGTCAGCTACTTTTCTGGCAGATTGGGTAACAATCATCACATGTCACCACACAGCTTTAAATTGTGCACATGTAATTGATCTGTACTCACCAACATGGCCACCAATCCTGATTCCCAGGTGGTCCAGCAGATCTTGCTCCCTGGATATCAGATCAGCCCAGCGGTGCTTCAATTGATGGTCATTCCTTTGGCTACCATATAGACGCACCAAGTGATGGCACACCTTCCCCCACCGGACTTTACGGGCCTCCGTGTGATACCCCTGTATCACCCTACCCCCAGCCTCCAGCATGAGTGAGAGGAAATGGCAAACAAGCCATATAAACCCCCCCAATTCATCCTAACCCATCCTGGAAAGCTGTGGCCTACCAGACATGTCAGCACTGACAAAGGGGAAAAAGTTGTAGAAAAAGGAAAAGGGGGAAATGGGGAAAGGTAGAGTGGGGAAATACAAAGAAAACTTAAGATGAAGAGCCCAACTATCCCCTATATTACAGTACCCACAACAGACTCCCACAGACAATAAATAAAACACTGGACTTGACAAAATAATACAACACAGACTCAGACAGTATTCAACAACAAGACAATGATGACAAAAGCACAATTTAGATGGTACACTGGACACAAAAGCACTAATACACAGGACAACACTTTGCACACAGCCACACAGTCTAGAATAATCTGAGACTGCAAAGTGAAAGTGAAAGTACACCCACTGTACAGATTCTGTAAACAGGATATCCTATTACATCACATCCTGCATAAAATGGCCGCCGTTTTTTTCCGCTATGCGTCATTTTTTCACGCATACAGCTTGTGCGTCATATTTTTTGACGCATAGGAGTGCAAATGATGCAGAGTCCAAAAAAAAATCATCATTGGTAGATTATATTTGTTTGAGGCATATTTTACAGTTCTAGAGTTGAAAATTAAGCCGCTGGAAAATATTATATCTAATTATGAAAAATATTTTTGACTCTGCATTATCTGCACTCCTGTGCGTCAAAAATTATGACGCACAAGTTGTATGCGTGGAAATATGACGCATAATGGAAAAAAATGGAGGCCATGTTATGCAGAATATTATGATATCTATTTTTTAAATTAATTTTTGACTCTGCATTATCTGCACTCCTGTGCGTCAAAAATTATGACGCACAAGCTGTATGCGTGGAAATATGACGCATTATGAAAAATATGTCTTTCATTTGTCAAATTGAGAAATTAATTTTGTCATGACCAAACGGTGCTAAGTGATACACATTTGGGGTTAGCTATAGCAAATGGCCCTTATAGGATGTATAGAAGGTATTCACAGTGCAATGGTAATGATTGGCCAGAATGGATATTACTCATAATTGTACACATATGTAGGTAATTGCTGATTGCTATTTTCAAAATATGAATGGGATACCAGGATGTATTCCTTAGCAAAAATGTGTCCACATTTATCAAGCTAATCAAAATGATATAAAGGCCAATTAGGTAGTGCAATTGTCGCCTAAACTTTTTTGGGGGGTAACCATGTCCTATTTACGAGTTAATGTATCTAAAATGTGTTTTACTTTTGACATGTAGGGCACACATGCGCCTTATGCATGTGTGTGCTTCACATGTGCATAAAAAAATATATATTTGGGGGGCAGCAGAGGTGGACTTAGGCCCCCAGCACCCTAGGGTTTGCTCTTCCGGACTTGCAAATTTATCCAAGGGTTTCCCAAATTCAGTAATGCTAAACCTTCAGCAGCAGGCCCATGGAAGCAAATAGGGTATGATTCACTGTTTGCTATTCTGTAATCCCATTTGCCCATTTTACGTTTGCCCTATTGATTCTTTGGATAATTCTGACATACCATTTTGCATTGATTTTTTTGCAAAATCTCAACGTTCCTTATGTCATGATAGCAAATAGGTTGTTGATGTATGTGGCCCTTTATGCATTACCTTGTTTAGAGGCATGTTTCATTCTTCCTGCTAGGTTACAACTGGGACACTACTGTGATTGGCTGCTTGCAACCATTTTGTTGATTGGATGGTACATTTACATGTGCGTGGTCCAATATTGATCCAGTATCAACTGTCAAGGTGTATGTTGTCACTGTAACGTCCAGGTCTCCTCATGAGTTAGTGGCAGCTAATCGTGTATCTAATGGGTATCGTTCGTAGCAAAATTTGAGAAAAGCCATTGAGGACATGGTCACCTACACATGGATGGTCCCACCCTGTCACTGAAGACGTGTAATGAGACTTTCAACTGGGCAACCTTGCTGTGCTGAGTGAGAGAATGTCTCAGGTGTCTGGATCCGGCATGTGTCATTGCAACATTTGTACTCCAGTTGGCCTCTGTGGATGGTAATATATCAGGAAACATCATAGCCTCTGTGCAGAAGTAAATGGCTGGTATTCAGCACACACGACTCATCTTTATTATTTGAACAATGTTACTCAGCGTGTGAACAGTCAGGGTCCTCATATGTGTTGACTTTTCATGGACATTATCTGAGGTTGCTGGTTTGGATGGAGGCCACTTACACCATCAAACACTATGGTCCAGGTCCACTGTCACACTTTGTAGTTTAGGCATTAATGAGGGCCAGACAACGGAAGGGCCAAGATTTAGCTATTCAAGGGCACTGTCACAAATCTGATACAAATAACAGTCAGATGATGCAATACTATGTATTTGAGTATACATTGATGAGGCTAATGACAAATTAGTGTCTGAGGTACAAGAGGTTTTGGACAGCACGTGTGGTCCATAGGTGGACCCCAGGTATTTTTAGAGTGACCCACGGACAGGTGCCAGTCAGGCTGACAGGATGCTGGGTCAATCAGGAGCAAGTTCTTTCAGTAATTACATGATCAGTGTTCTGACTAGGACTGGTCAGAGGGAGCAGTAGACGGTTGACATGTCAGACTGTGTATGTCCTGTGTTGTTTTGAAGGTGACACATGAACCCTGATAAAGTGTTCTACGGCAACATTAGTAGCAATGCTTAATGATGTAATTGCTCAAATTCCAACATCTATGCTGTAGGAGGCATCAGCAGGGACGGGGCATGTACATTTGGGTGGTGTGCATGGAGGGGATCACTGGTGTGGCCTCCATCAGTGTCTCACCAGTCCTGTCAGATGAGATTTGCTGAAAATTAGCCTACAGTACCTTTCACAATAGAATCAATCTACAGGTGATTCCAGGCCTTAAAAACTCCAAGCCAGTGTATTATATGAGCTGAGTTCCATGAAGTGAGATGGTACTATGACAATGGTAGGCATAGGAAAGGGTGTGGCACACTGGATGACTCTTGTGTGTGTGTAGATGAGGGAATCTCAGTGTACACAAATCAGCATTCCAGGGACCTCTTCAGACAGGTGGGGTGTGACCAGCCGCAAGTGTGTGTAATGTTTTTAGATGGGATGTAATGTGCTGGATGCTTGTCATAGGTGTAGCACTTGTGCTGTGTTTGTTCTGCTTATGTGTAACTCTAGTGACAGATAGTCATTGCAAAGATAGTAAGTAGTTGGAATTACTGTTGCCAAGAGTCTAGCACTATATTCCTGTTCCTGAAGCATTAGCATGTGAACTGCCTGATGTATGAGGCCCGTTTTCCCCTAGTTGAGTGATGGTGTTTTAGTTGTGTGCCATCTGCTGTGATGATCCATGTTTACCACATGTATGTGTGTCATATGTGTGGTCCTCAGCTATTGCCCTTCAAAGGTGAACTGTATAGGATGTCTGTCATTTACATTGTGTGTGTATGTTACCATTGTATGGTGGCCATTACATTTGTAGTGTATTTTGTTGTGTCCTGATTGTTATATCATTATTGCTCAATGAGACGACATTCTTCTTCAGATATTTCAAGCTAAAGGTGGGCAGAAATGAATATGCCAAACCATAATGTGGTGTTTGTTATCAGTGTTTATTTACAATAGTGCATTAAGTGGTGATGGTGATAATTATGAAAAGAAATTATTTACAATCTGTTGGCGCCTACGCACTCCAGCAGCCGTGTTTGGTTGTTCCCCCTCCTGTTGCAGGCCAGCATCCTCCTCTTCTTCGTCTTCAGGCATGTATGGGTCTGGTTCGAGGAGGGGAATGTTCCTTTTTACACAAATGTTGTGCAATATTGCACATGTGAGTATGATCCTACAGACCATCTCGGGGGAATATAGTAGGCTACCGCCAGTGATGTCGAGGCAGCGGAACCTTGACTTGAGGATCCCAAAGGTCCACTCGACAATGCTGTGTGTCCTCTTATGGGCGTCGTTGTATGCCCGCTCTGCAGCAGTACTCGGGTTCCCAAATGGTGTCATTAGCCATGGCTGGATGCTATACCCCTGATCAGCTGAAAGAAAAACACAGAATGGGATCATGTTGATGTAGCTGGCACTATTGAAAAGACCTTTAATGGCAGTAGTTGTCTTGTGTTGTCTGTGACTCTTTTGTGTACTAATGTGACATCCTATACTTGTAGGCTATACCATCTGCATTGTGTTGTTTCCTTGGCTGAGCAAGTGTTTGTCTGCTAACCGTTTGTCAGCAGTATGTTTTGGGATTTGCAGTACAGTGTGCCCTCCCTAGCATTGTGACTTGTGATACAGGCGTCCGTGTGTCTTCACTGAGGGTGAGATGATAGTTCCATGCAGAGTTAAAATTGAAAGTGTTGTTAACACGTTCATATCAAAGTACCCTGGACATCCCATACCTTGAAACTTATGCAATGTATTAATGTAAAGGTCATTGGGACACTTACACTTTGCAAGGTGACATTTAGGCAACCACACTCATTGACGTCTTCACATTAGGCTGTACAGTAATTTCCGATGTGTGACAGGTTCAATGGTGAGTTAAGAAACATGGCTAGTGATGTCAGGACCTCAGTGTGTTCCTGTTGACATGTTGCTGTTGTGGTGTATGTGTTGTGTGTCCTAGTGGGTTGCTGTGCAGTGTGTATATAAGTAGGTTTTTGTACTTACCAACAAGTAGTCCATTGCCATATCGTCCATCCTGGAAGTGTTGGTTGATGGTACAGTGACGGAAGATGAATGAGTCATGTACACTCCCAGGATATTTAGCCATGATGTTGGTGATCAATCCTTGGGGATCGACTATGGCCTGCACGTTGATTGAATGTGTGTGCTTCCTGTTGCGGTAGAGGTGTTCAGTTGCAGCAGGTGGCACAAGGCGTACATGTGTGCAGTCGATTGCACCAAGGACGTGTGGGAAGCCACTGATTGCGTAGAACCCCTGTTTAGTCTCCTGCTGATTCTGCAGTGTGTTAGGGAAGCAGATGTGGAGGGTTGTCAGGCGAATTATGGCATCCAGTACTTTTGGCAGAAATGCAGAGAATGATGGTTGTGATATTCCGCCAACCAGGGCACCAGTTGTTTGAAATGAGCCACTTGCCAGCAGGTGAAGTACGGCAAGCAGCTTTGTTTCTGTTGGTATGGTGTGGGGTGTCACCAAAGTGGGGGCCAACTGCTGTTCAATGTTGCGTAGCAGCTGCTGGATGGCCTGCCAGTTCAACCGGTACCTCTGGATGATGTCATGTTCCCTGAGGCCCTGAAGGGTTGTTCTTGGGCGGAATATCCTCTCCTGCCTTCTGCGCTGCCTTTGGGGTCCCTGCTGGTGTTGTTGTAGCTGCTGTGGTTGCTGCTGGGATCTGCGTCTGCGTGCACGCTGGATAAGAATCACCTCCATGTCTCCCTGTTGCTGCTCTGCTGCTCTGCTGTTTGTTCTGTGTGTTCTGTGTGTTCTGATTAAATACAGGTGTGTTTGCCCCATTTTAACGCCTGCCCTGACCCAGGCGTTAAATTTTGACGCACATCGGGCTGTGCGTCATTTTTTTGCTCCGCCTCCCGGCCGAGCTGCATTTTTGCCCGGAAGCATAAATACGACGCACGGCCATTTGCGTCGTTTTTGGGACGGGAACGCCTACCCTGCATATCATTAACGCAGGGTGGGTTGCCGCATCGAAGAAATGACGCACACAGCGGGATTTTGTCATCCGCGGGCTCGGGCATCAGAGTTTAAATATGGGGCAACGTTTGCGCTGATTGTGCGTCAAATTTTTTGACGCACAATCGGCGCAAACAGAGTATAAATATGCCCCCGAGAGACTGAACAAGGAGAGGCACGTCTGTTGTTAAGAACTGTAGACTTTGTGACGTTTAGCAATATGAAGGGTTGAAATGATCTACACATTATCTAGTGGGTACATCGAGGGTGGGCTGCACTTTTGCCTATTTATTGTTTATGTCTATAATTCATCCAAGAGACCAGAGACATTGGAATAACTCCTAGAGCTGGGAGTAGACACCACAGGGGCGTAGCACTTAATCGAGACTTAATAAAAACTAGGGTGGACAAAACATTATTGGATCTGTTGCTTAACTGTTGAATTCGGAGCTCTTGCCTTGAGAGTTTTCTTTCAGAAACATGGCTGAAATATAATGTCTTTCCAATTTACATTTAAATATCGTTATGCTTTCTTTCTATGATTATTCAGGTTCATACATTTAAGCTGTGTATGTGCTAAGTGTTTGTAATTACAGCATTAATAATTACAATAAAAGATAAATATTTTGAAAAGTGTTGGTTTCTACTTTTGTACAATGTCTGTTTGAGAACTGTTGATGATATAGCTGGATATGTGTATGACACACTAACGTTTTTTGATGTCTCCAAAGTTCTCCGCCATGAATTCCAAAATACAAGTTGGATATGCTACAAAAAAAGGCTAATACTTGCGGAGCAGACATTATGGTTAGGCCTGGGAAGAATTCTAACTATACCAGAGTAACCTGAGTAACTCTTTGATGCAGAGTTGCTGTAATAACGCGATTCACCCACCTGCATAATTAAAAGTCATTTGGGGAAAAAAATCCCACGAGGACACATTTAGCTAGTCTTAGTGTTTGCTTGCACTTCTCTTATGTTCTGTTATATTCAACACTATTTTCTTAGAACAAAATGCACCCTTGGGACTATATTGGATGCAGAGGGGAATTTTGTGCTAGTGAACCAGTGCTAAATGCAGGGAGTGAGTTGTGGAAAATCCAACCACAAGTGCAAATTTAGTGAGTGCGAGCAGCTGTTCATGTTCTATTGTATTTAGCGCTATTGCTTAGTGCAAAATGCACCTGTGCAGCATTACTCTTCTCATACAATTCCTCATAATCTTGAGGAATTTTTGGGTAATTTTGTGTCATGCTACATGGAATTCCGCAAGAATGCTATGATATGATTGGAGCACAATTCTGATCTTCACTCATGATGCACACTGTTATGTTATGTTATGTGTAAAGCGTGCAAGTACCCACAAGAGTACCCTTGGGTAAAGCAGGTCTTATGCGTAGCATGCCTAGGTTAGGTTGGTTAATTGAAAAACCAGGTCTTCAGCTTCTTGCAAAATTTAAGAAGAGAGGAGGCTGTGATGTGGAGTGAGAGGCCATTCAATGCTTTAGGAGCAATGTAAGAGAAAACCCATGCTTCTGATCTGGTTCTGTGCAGGTGTGGGATATGTGCGAGTGAGAGTCCTGCACAGTGGAGGTGCCTGGGTGGTTGGTGGAAGGAAATATGACAGTTCAAGGAGGTGGGGCCTAAGTTGTGTAGTGCCTTAAATGTGTGAGAGGAGTTTGAAATGCGCACATTTGTGTATCGGAAGCCAATGGAGCTCCCTGAGGTGTGAGGTCTGAGGGTAGGCTTGGGTCTGAATTCAGCTAGCCACCAGTTGGAGCCTTATGGTGAGGTGTTCTTGCAAAAGATCACTACTTCTGTCTTGCTGATGTTGAGCTTGAGACCATAGGCTTTCACACAGTTAGGGACATCAGTCCTGCAGGTAGTGAACTTGTTTCTTGTGTTGGAGGTCTTATCCGAGAGGTAGAGTATGATTTGCTTGTCGTCAGCATAGGAGAGGAAATTGGTCCAAGGAATCAGGTAAGCATTGAAGAGGGTGGGTCTGTGCAATTAACCTTGGGGCACTGAGCATATGAGTTTGCAGGCTTTCGAGGAGTAAGGTGCTAGGCTGGCAGTTTGTTTTGTATCCCTTAATAAGGAGCAGATTCAGCAAAGAGCAGATCATTGAATGATCTTCATGTGCAGGTGCCAGACGAGGATGGGGCGTGAGACAGTGCCAAATGCTGCAGAGAGATTCAGAAAAATAAGACCTGTCACATCTCCTCTGTAAGGGATCACCTGGATGTCATCTGTGGCAGCGATAAATGCTGTTTCTATACTGTAGTTGAACCTGATTCTGTACAGCATGGTGTCAGAGAGCTCGTTGTTGCTGAGCTGGTTGTTGCTGAGCTGGTTGGAGAGGTGTTGGTTGATTAGTTTCTCTAAGACCTTGGCAGCTATGTGGGAGGGAGATGGGTCTGTAGTTGGAAAGCGTGGCTGGGTCAGTGGAAGGCTTCTTGAGCAGGAGGGTGATGGTGACATGTTTCCAGGTGCCCCTGAATGTCCCTTAGTTGAAGGAGTCATTGTGGGTGTGGGTGTTTCACGGATCAGTAGGAGTCCTTGGATGAAGTGGTGGTGGAGGCAGGGGTCTGATAAAGCCACCGTGTGGATGGTTTTTATGGTAATGGCTGTTTTGACAATAGTGTCAGTGAGCCACTAGGTCAAATTCAGTTCTTCTGCAATGATGGGAAGTTGAGGTCTGACAGTGATGGGTCTGGTTGCGGGACCAATTTGTAATATTTGGAAGAGATTTTGTTAAAGAAGAATTCGGAAAGTTTGTTGCAAGGTCTTGTGAGGGGATGATGTTGCTGAAGGCAGAAGGAGGAGTGGTGAAATTTTGGATGATGGTGATGATTTCCTTTCTGTTGTGTCGCTGTCTGCAAGAGCTGTGCACTTGGCATCTGTTACTAGTAGCAACTTATGATGGATTTGAAGATATCTTTGGCCCTCATTGTGACCATGGCAGTAAAAACCACCTACCACAGTGGCGACGGCCACCAAAAGACCGTTGTTGCGGCTACCAACTGTCCACCGTATTATGACCACAGCCGGATTTCTGCCAGAAGGATGACAGAAATCCGACTGTGGCCATGCCGGCGGATGGCGGTAAGGTGGCGCTGCTGCCAGCAGCAGCGCCACGCTAGTAGACTGCGGCCAGCCGTATTATGACCCATAATACGGTCTGGCGGTGTTCTGCTGGCAGACGCTGCTGGTGGCAGCAGCGCCCCATCCCCTCTCCTGCCGGAGGACCCCCTGAACACAGGTAAGTCAGGTCTCTGACAGTGGAGGGGGTGAGGGGGGTTGTATGTGTGGGTGTGTGTGTATGTATGTTTGTATGTGTGTGGATGTGGGTGTGTGTTGCGTGTTGGATGCGAGTGTGCATGTATGGAGGTATGAGTGCGTGTATTTTGTGTTTTGTGACTGCATGTGTGCGTGTACGTTTGAAAGTTTGTGCAGGTGTGTGTGAGTAGATGTATGCATGCATGGATGTTTGTGGGAAAAGGGTGTGTGTATGTGTGTATGTGTCAAGGGAGGCATGAATGTAGGGGGTTGGGGGGGCTTTGGAGAGGCAGGGGGTGGTGGGGTAACTGGAAAGGGGGGCAGACCCCTATCAGTGATAGGGAAGGGATTCCCTGTTATTGATAGTGCCTACTGCAATGGTTTTTGTGGCGGTAAGGAAGCCACGAAAACCATGGCGGTAGGTGGGGTCATAATCCCGCAGGCGGAACAGTGACGGCCGCCGGGCTGGAGATGGATATTTGCAGCCTGGCGGCTGTTACTGCTGTGGCAGTCGGAGTGGTACATTGGCGGGTTGGCATAAGCCAATCCGCCAATGTCATAATATGGCGGTAATTACCGACAGCCTGTTGGCAGTACTTACCACCATGTTACTGCCGACCGCCAGGGTCGTAATGACCCCCTTTATCTGTTTTGTGTTGGCATGGTATCCATTTGCGTCCCATTTGTTTGCAGTGGTGTTTTGTCATCTTGGGTTCCTCTGTGTACCAGCTGGTCTGGGGTCAGGCTCTTGCCTTTGGATTGAACTTGAGGAGAGCCAGGGTGTCATTGCAAGTGGTTTTCCAGCTGTTGAGGCTCTGGCTTCCATCAAGTTGCTTTTGTGCTCAGGATGGTGCATGGAGTGGGTGGAGGCCCAGTCATCTGTAATGCTTTTCCTGCTGCAGCAGACTGGTCCAATGGTGGTAGGTCTGTGGTGATATTGATTAGGCCATGGTCTGGCCAGGTTATACATGCTGACTTGTCGATTGTTATGTTGCTTATTGAGGAGAAAATTGGGTCCAGTAGGTGTCTGGCAGTGTGGGTAGGTTCGGTAACATGCTGGGTGAGGCCAAGGTTTTTGTGGCTTTCTAGAAGTGCTGTAGAGTTTGAGTCAGGATGGTCTTCTAGGTGAAAGTTAAGGTCGCCGAGGCAGATGAAGGTGCTGGCTTTGATAGTGAGTAGTGCAACAAAGTCCATGATGTTGCTGACAAAATTTGTGCAGGTTCTGGTGGTCTGTATATGAAGGTTCCACCCTGGGAGAAGTTGGCTGTGGTGCCTATTTTGAACGGAAGGTGTTAACAAGGTAGCTGGAGAGGGTGTGCATGTAAGTGGTGCAGCTGATGGCATTATTAAATATGATTACAACTCCACCTCCAGGCTTGCGTTGTCAGTCTTTTCTGCCAAACTTGTAGTTGGCGGGGATGGTTGTATACATGTCTAGTAAGAGGCTGGGTTTAGCTGTGTTTCCATAAGGAAGAGCAGGTCTGGAGCACGGTTGTGCAGTAGGTCCTATGTGTCCATGGCATGTTTGGTGAGTGAGCAGGTGCTGACGAGCGTGCATGGGAGATTGGCATGTTGCTTGGGTGGTGGTTGGTGTGTGTGAGCATGAGAGGGTGGCTTGCTTGTGTAAGTGTGAGCAAGTGGGGTGGTGTGTGCTGTTCATGCGGGACTGGTGGGTGTATATGAGAACTTGCAGGAACTTGCAGGAACCACATGTGATCGCTCCTTCCATGTCGTGTGATGGGGTGAGCAGTGAGCAGCAACCAGGCTAGAGAGTGCAGAGCAGCGTGGCATGGCAGCAGTGGGTAGGAGGGGAATCAGGGTTCGTGGCACAGATGGGCTTGCCTTTGGGTGCCTTTGGCCCACCAGCAGCTCACCCATAGCATGCTACATCTGCACATTCAAGCTGTGGCTGCCATTATGTAGGTCCTGTGGGGGAGCACAGGGCTGGTGTGCAAATGCATGACGGGAAATTAAGTCCTATTGCTTAGCTTCTTTTTTGAAGACCGTTTTGGCTGGAAACATATTTCTCACATCCACACATTAGCCATTACCACATTGGCCACACAATATCAGCCATGTCCAAGAAACAGGGTTGCTTTTATCTGATGATTCTGAAGTTCTTTGGAGCCTTATTAAGGGCATTAAGCGCTGTTACAATCTTGCAAAAGAAAAAAGTGGAACCCCAAAGAAGTGCTTCTTTCGTTTTTATTCAACTGTTCCTGGCTTCTGAAACCAAAAGTAATTGTCCAAACCAGTATGGAGAGGTCAAGGCTATTTTGAGGATTCTAGGCCAGACAGCCCACTCCATCTGTTCCCATTGCCTTTGAGACCATTAGAATCATAGTAAGAGAGGCGTAAGTTGATTTCACTATAGAAGTATGAATTCTAATGTGACAGAGAGAATCCATTGGCAGCCTTCTCCCAGTCCACCGACTGCAACTGGTTTCAGAAAGGAGTGCTTAGGAAGTAGCATGCACAGGTTTACATGTCCACAATGGCCTAAGACAGCCAGCTAAAGTAAGGCCTCCAATGTGTGCAGTATGCCCCTGGGCTCAAATTAACCCCACTGTTCAACCAGTAGTAGTACACCACGAATGTTGTGCCTTCACATATGACTATGGCAAGAGACTACAGTTTGTGGCACTGGATAGTCAGTAGGCAACCCCCCCCAGTGATATAGGTTAAACGTCTTGTGCCCATGCAATATATTACTCTGCTGTTGCCAATACCTGTCACCATATAGCCCGGGTTCATGGGCCAGTAGTCAGTCTCACTCAAAATGAGTACAATGTGTGTGTCCGCCAGTCATCAGACCCACACCAAACAAACAAACAAAAGAAATGGAAACTTCCAGATGATAATCATTACTGTCCAGTTCACCACAGGGGAACACAGAGATAGTAAGAACAACGGACAGGGTAGGATGGTATAGTGTTTTCAAGCCATGCAGAGGACTTTTATTCCATTAATTTTGTTCAACGTTTGTGACATTGGGAGTACAATTACCTAAGTACATCCCTTTACTTCCTCAATCTCAACCTCTCATGATGAATATTCTGAGCTGGGTTTTGGAGAAACTGTGCTGCTTTTAGAGCATACATTAACTCAGAAAATCCATGGGTTTGTGTAGAAACTGTACAAAGTACACCGAAAAAAACATGAATAGGCAACAACTGTTTCCAGGTATGTGCCACAGACAGCACAGTTTCAGCAAAACAGGTGCTTGTTTCCTTTCAGATCCTGCACACTTACTTAGGATATATTCGAGGTACAGCCCCGTGATCACCAAGGTCAACTTTCATTCCTAAAATCTCCATGTCAGAATGAAGCTTGCAAGTTATGGTGCCAAACCAAAGCTTGACACTTTGCAATCTGACCCGTACAAACCACTTGACTGCATTTAATGGAAACACATTAACACATTGAGCTGTGATTGGCCTTTCCCCCCAAGGAGCAAAATGCACTAGAATTGTGGACACTGTACAGAATAAAAAGTGAAAGTGTTGTGCGCAATTGTCAAACCTTTCCCGCATGAACACCACCGACCTTGCTTTTAAATAAACAAAGGCCCACCCAGATGCTTGGTAAAAAATGATGCATAGTGATCTGTGCGCTGGCTTTTAAATAAACACAAAATCCCATATGCATGGATCAACAATGTAAAATAAACTTCATTCACATTGTGAAATGCAGAAGCATATGATCCAGTGCAGGTCATGAAGTTTATTTACTATCTCAGCTGTTTCTTCTTGCAGCAGCACCATTTGCTGTCACGAACGAACCTATAGCTTACAGTATACATATGAATTCCTTAACAGGGCCTTCTCCATAGCTATGTAGAGTAGAAATAAACCCGGATCAGTCACTAGCGATATATGTATAACCCCGCTTATTTCTTGGTGTTTCGAGGCAAAAAGCAGAACTGTGTGCACTGGCTTTAGATAACTGGCAGGAGGAGATAAAAGTTAGTTGAAAGAGTCAATTCAAATGAAGCATTCAAAAATGGAGCAGGGCGCAGAAAAGAAGGTCGAAATTATTGACAAAAGGAAATAAAAACATTTTTTTTTATAAGCACTGAATAAGATCATCTCTGTGGTTTTGCAAGGAACAAAAGAAACACTGATTTTCACAGTTTTTGAAAACATTAAAAAAACAGTGACCACCCCCCCCCCACTCCCCCCTCCGGCCCCCAACCAGAATTCACAATAAATAGTAAGTAAAAACAGGAAAGCCTTTACATATTCGGAAGCAAGCCTTTTATGGCTTCTGTGGGTCTGACTGTTCCTCCTTCATTACGGAAGATGGATCCCTTAATGAGGAGTTGCTGACACTGGCCCCTAGGGTTCTCACATAGCAAGATACTAAGGGCCAGATGTAGCAACCGTTTTGCATGTCGCAAACTGCGAAAAACGCAGTTTGCGACATGCAAAACGGGCATCGCGATGTAGAGTCACATTTTGTGAGTCGGTACCGACTCGCAAAATGTGATTCAGACTCGCAAATAGGAAGGGGTGTTCCCTTCCTATTTGCGACCGTATCGCCATGCTGAGTTGCTTTGTGACCGCAAAAGCAGTCGCAAACCAACTCGCAGTTACCACCCACTTGAAGTGGGTGGTAACGCATTCGCAAACGGGAAGGGGTCCCCATGGGACCCCTTCCCCTTTGTGAATGTCGCTAAAAATATTTTTTCAGAGCAGGCAGTAGTCCAATGGACCACTGCCTACTCTGAAAAAATGAAACCAAATGGTTTCATTATTTTTTTGAATTGCAACTCGTTTTCCTTTAATGAAAAAAGCTGCAATAAAAAAAAAAAAACTGCTTCATTAAAAAAAGCAGTCACAGACATGGAGGTCTGCTGGCTCCAGCAGGCCACCATCCCTGTGAGTGCAGGGACTCGCTATGGGGTCGCAATTTGCAACCCGCTTCATAAATATTCATGAGGTGGGTCTTCCTTTAAGGAAAACGGGCTGCAAAAAGACAAAAAAAACTGCTTTATTTAAAAGCAGTCACAGACATGGTGGTCTGCTGTCTCCAGCAGGCCACCATCCCTGTGAGTGCTTTGACTCGCTATGGGGTCGCAAACTGCGACCCACCTCATTAATATTCATGAGGTGGGTCTTTGCGACCCCATAGCGAGTCGCAGAAGGTGTCTGAGACACCTTTCTGCATAATATTTTGCGAGTTGCAAATTGCGAGTCGCTGTGACTCGCAATTTGCAACTCGCAAAATATTTTTTTGCTACATCTGGCCCTTAATTCATTACCCAGCTGCTGGGAAAGCAGCAGACATTGGCCCTCATTACAACCCTGGCGGTCGGTGATAAAGTGGCGGTAATACCACCAACAGGCTGTCGGTAAGTACCGCCAAATTATGACCATAGCAGAAAGCTTTCAGATAGACAGGCACTTTACCACACCGACCGCCAGGGTGGAAACAAGAGCCACCACGGCGGTAGCCACCTACAGCCAGGTGGAAATCAATGTTCCGCCCACCATATTATGACCCCTGAAACCGCCACCTTTTCCGGGGTGGTACCAATGACAGCAAAAGCCTGGCGGAAACACTGCACAGAAGGGAAAGGACTTACCTTTGGAGACACAGGGAACAACCACGACGCCATGGAGCCCGAGCTGCAAATCTTTCCCATGATATATTACATCCTGCTCCACCACGAACACCAATGACGGCGAAGACGACCACGGTGAGTACAGCCCCCTAGCACACAAGGGAGGAGGGGAGGAAAAAGAGAGTGACACACACACGCACAACACACACTCCCACCCACAACACCATACACACAATCAGCTGCAGTAATAAAACATATTGACCCCGTACCCCTAAGGAATAATGCAAGGACAACACGAATAGAGTGTAATATAATAAATACATTAAAAATACGAACATTCAATCTAAAAGTATATACATATGTACAGTTCAAGGGACACTGCCCAGTCCTCACTGTGCGTGGGCCACAGGGCCACATGACAAAGTCCAAGGCCCCACCTGTCTCCTGCACCAACCTTGGAGAGAACACTGCAAGGGCATCAGTTGGAAAATAGGCAGGCGCATCAGGGGGAACAGGGGGGCACCTCAGCCGGCAGTTGGAACAAATCCACTGGTTCTGGAGGGGGCAACATGCCCTGTGCTTGGTCCTGGGGAGTGCAAGGCGACAGTCTCTCAAGTGGGTGACTTGCCCACTGGCTCTTCAGGGGGCAACATGCCCTGTGCTTGGTCCTGGGGAGTGCAAGGCCACAGTCTCTCAAGTGGGTGACTTGCCCACTGGCTCTGGAGGGGGCAACATGCCCTGTGCTTCAGATCCTGGTGAGGACGTGGTGAGTGGGTGTCATACCCACTGGTTCTGGAGAGGGCAACATGCCCTGTGCTCCTGATCCTGGGGAGTGCAAGGTCACAGTTTCTCAGGTGGATGTCATACCCACAGGATTTGCAGGGGGCAGGCCGCACAACAGCCCATGGAGGCAGGTCTACAGACCGTTCACCGGCGGTGACGGCTGCTCAGTGGTGGTAGTGGTGCTGCTGCTGGTGGCGGTTGTAGGGGGAAGCTTCTGCCCATCCCCTGCAGCCTCAGATGGCTGCCCACTGCTGGTGGTGATGCTGCTGCTGCTGCTGGTGGCACAGCCAATGTCCTCAATGGTGCTGACCAGAGTGTTGTCTGCCCTGATAAAATACATGTGCAGCTACATTGCATTCCTCCTGGTGGAGGATTTGGCCACAGTGAAGGCTGGCTTCTATGCAATGGGACATATCCCCAACATAATTGGTGCAATTGATAGAACAAATATTGCATTTGTACCCCACCACAAAATGAACAGGTATTCCGAAATCGAAAGAGTTTTAATTCCATGAATGTCCAGATGGTGTGCCTGGCGGACCAGTACGTCTCGCATCTCAATGCTAAGTATCCTGGGTCTGTGCATGATGCCTTTATCCTGAGGAACATGTGATGGCCCAACTACGGAGGCACAGGGTGTGGCTAATAGGTGAGACCTGTTTCCAACCCAGCAGATGTTGGTGTATGGGTATGGTGTAGGCCATATGGGATGGTGTGGCGAAATGTTGGCCCTCCATATTTGCAGGTGACTCAGGTTACTGCAACCTATCATGGCTATTGACCACTGTGAGGAATACCAGGACAAGGGCAGAAGAACGTTACAATGAGGCACATGGGCATACAAGAAGGATATTAGAACGTACCTTTGGCCTCCTGAAGGCTAGGTTTAGGTGCCTCCATCTAACAGGTGGATCCCTGTGCTACTCACCCAAGAAGGTCTGCCAGATCATCGTGGCATGCTGTATGTTGCACAACCTTGCCTTGAGACACCATGGGCCAGATGTAGAAAGCCTTTTGTACGTCGCAAATTGCGAAAAACGCAGTTTGCGACGTGCAAAAGGCCTAACACGATGCACAACCTGAAATTGCGAGTCGTTACCGACTCGCAATTTGAGGCTGCGACTCGCAAATAGGAAGGGGTGGTCCCTTCCTATTTGCGACCGCATCGCCATGCTGAGTTGCTTTGTGACCGCAAATGCGGTCTCAAACCAACTCGCAGTTACCACCCACTTGAAGTGGGTGGTAACTCATTCGCAAAAGGGAAAGGGTCCCCATGGGACCCCTTCCCCTTTGTGAATGACGAAAAAAAAAAAAAATTCAGAGCAGGCAGTAGTCCTATGGACCACTGCCTACTCTGAAAAAAACGAAACCAAATAGTTTCGGAAGTTTTTCTTTTTGCAGCTTGTTTTCCTTTAAGGAAAACGGGCTACAAAAAGAAAAAAAAAAACTGCTTTATTAAAAAAGCTGTCACAGACATGGAGGTCTGCTGTCTCCAGCAGGCCACCATCCCTGTGAGTGCATGGACTCGCTATGGGGTCGCAAAATGCGACCCCATAGCGAGTCGCAGAAGGTGTCTGAGACACCTTTCTGCATGCACTTTTGCGAGTTGCAATTTGCGAGTCGGTATGACTCGCAAATTGCAAGTCGCAAAATTTAACTTACCTACATCTGGCCCCATGTTCCTTTTCTGCAGGTGGAGGAGGAGGCTGGAGATGGCCGTGTGGCAGCAGTGGACCCTGTGGACAGTGAGGAAGAGGAGGCAGAAGATGAAGATGAGGACAACAGAACTGCAGTGATCAGACAATACTTCCAATGACACACAGGTAGGGCAGTGTTACTTTATCTTTCATTGACATTTTCTTGTTTATCTTTGTCACTGGCATGCTGTTTTTCCCACTTCTATGCCCACTCACTGTACCCTTTGTTAACTCATTTTGCAGATGTTGGTGCCCCACTATCGCTCCTGGTGTGATCACTGCAGCCAACTACAGGTCTTCCAAAGTGAACATTACTGTACCTTTGAAATGCAATGTTTGAACCTGGTTAAACAAATACATACTTAAATCCTTTGACATACTCCATACTTGTATTTTTTCCAAGGGTGTTTCTTTAAGTGCTAAGGAGTAGAGTGGCAAGTGCATTGGGCTGGGGTGATGATGGAGGAGAGTCCAGGGTCTAGTTCCAGTCTATTTGGTGCACAGGTGCATTGTCCATGGTGACAGAGTGGGACACAAGAGTGACAATCAGTAGAGTCTAATTTCCTGGCAGGGGTCTTGGCAGTAGTCTCTGGCTTCTGCCTGGATCGCAGCGAACGTTTGCTGGGTGGTTCTCCCTCTGCAGGGAAGCTTCATTAGTCACCTGGCGGTTTGCTAAATAGCAGAGAGTACACACAACTTGGCCAGTGGCCATGCAAATAGCAGAGAAACCTAAGTATTTACCCAGCTGCTCTCTAACCAGCTTAACGTTTTTGTTATTGTACCTTATGCAGATTTCAACGGGTACTTATCACCAGGTAGAACTGCAAACAAGGAGTGAATATACAAGGCATAAACTGTACCCTTCCGTACATTATGAGGATATTGCAAGTCAGTGAGGCATTTCATAATCATATAGAGGAAGAAGGTTGAGTTAATTTATAAGTTTATTGTACTCAGAGGGGACTAGCAATATCCTTATCATGTACACCATGGGGTACTCTATCCAGTATAATACATGGTCACACCATTACACTTCCCACAGACCACTTAAAACATTAATGCATACTTCTTTCATATGAAAGAGTGAGCTTGTTTACAAACATAAAGAATAAAAATAAAACCTCTAGTGCAAAATCAAACACATCAAACTCTCTTAGTTATTTGTTGCAAACAGATATTAGAAATAGTTCAAAGTGAGTCAGTTTTAAAAAAAAAGCTGCATCAGCTTGGAATGTGTAGAAACATAAGGACAAATTCTAGCTTTACTCCAACTATCTGAAGAGTGCCAAAAATACACTTCTTGTCTCTGGTTATCGTAATCTAAACAATTGAACGGGTGAACAGTGTTATTTAAACAGCTGCTTCAATTATGCTCCGTGACCTGACCTGCCTTACTCCTTGGCTGCTGGCTCTGACAGCATGCATTGTGATGTCAGAACTGCACTGTAATAATTTATAATACTTGCGTCCTGACATCTTTTCTTTATAATGGGTGACTCACAAGTTGCCAATTATAAAGAAATTAGAGACTGGTGTTTATACATGAATTACAGAAACCCATGTATGATAATTGGCACACATCTCCTTATGAAAGTTGGGGACCTGAAGTATTATTATTATTTCATTTGCAAAATGTGGTCATAAACAGCAAATGAAATAGTATTTTACAAACTGACCTATGTACTATTACGTTCGTTCACAAAATACTGTATCACTTGGGTTTGCAGAATGGACTGCCTGATTATTATTCATTTTACAGGTGCCAATTTGCGACCTTCTGTTATTGGTTGTAATCACAGGTATGTTAGCCTCCTAGTGACAGCACACCACCATCCCTATGACTAGATTCCAAAATGGAAAACATTTTTTAAGCAGTCTCAGTGCTGCTTCCATTGTGGAAAATATTTCTACATTCCTCTTCCCTCCCCCCATGCTGCCAACATGATTATCAAAAGGAAAATAGTTACTACCCCAGTTTGGAGGTCCTTAGGTTATCAATGTTTGTGCCAGAAATTGCAGTCATAAACTATCAATAAATTCCTTTCCAAATTGGAAAGGGAAGTGGGGAAGCCTCTTTCACGAACCCTCCAATTTACAATTCAGAAACAATTGCAAACATCCTTTTTCAAATCATAATCATTTTCTACCTCCTAAAAAGGGTTAACTACTTGATGATAACCACTTTTGTGGTCACAAACCCTGTGGTTTTGCACTTTTGTGCCAAAGCTGGCTTAAATGCATGCATTAACTTATAGGTAGGACTAAGCAAAATGTTAATTAAGTTGGAGTTATCCGAGAAAGGGCCAAATGTACAAAGCATTTTATAAGTCGCAAACGAGCCGATTCACAAAAACGTTTTTGAAGAGCAGGCAGTGGTCCCACGGACCAATGACTACTCTTCAAAAATGAAACTGAAAAATTTCATTTTCTTTCTTTTTAAACACAGCCTGTTTTCGTTTAATAAAACGGGCTGCGTAAAAAAAAAAAATGCTTCATTTAAAAGCAATCACAGATATTGTGGTCTGCTGACACCAGCAGGCCACCATCCCTGTGATTTTTGCTATTCCCAGTGGGTCGCAAATTGCAACCTACCTCATTAATATTAATGAGGCAGGTCACTGGGAATTGCAAAAGAAACTCAATGGAGTTTCTTACATTTGGAATTGTGATTCCCTAATTGCAATTCTCATGGAATCTCAATTAAGGAATCGTAATCCCAGATACACTTATATGTGGCCCAAAGATCAGTAATTTTGCATTATTCTTGTGATACAAAATTTCCAAAAACTACGCAATTACGCCCACTCGTGTAATTAAGAGTCTATTGGGGCAAAAATCCTACTGCAGGAGCACAGGAAGACACACTTGTTCTTTTGCATTTAGTGCTATTTTCTTAGCAAAAATCGAATCCTCTGGTCTATTTTGGCAATGAAGGTGCATTTTGTGCTAAGAAAATAGTACTAAATGCTGGGCTACGCTCCTTGCATAATTCTGCAAAATGTTGCTGTCAATATGTGCAAGTAGACTACAGCAAATTACACAAGTTACTCCCTCCCCTACTTATTGGTCATAAGGTCCCAATTGTTTGAATGTTTCCAAGATATTTTGACAGACATGGTCCATAATGCCACTCCATTTTACCATGATCCAAGACACTGCAACTTGGGAAGACCTTTATGAAACTGTTGTGTTCCACACACATGACCCTACTCCTTTATGTTTACCTGCAGAGTTGGCTAATGATAAATATGATAAGAACCTTTAAAAGACTAGTTGAAGCTGGTTATTCTTCTAAGAGCTATGTACTCACTCTTACCACAAAGCGGAATGTACCAGGGACAGATATAGGATTATCAAAAGGCTTCAGATTATAAGAATACCTCTTTTTCTGAAGCAAATTAACACATTCTGGAATTGCTGGTTCAGGTCAATTAAATAAAATCATACCAAAACACCTAAAACAATGATTTGCAAAAGCAAATGAAAGAACTGGAAATATTGCATCCCAGGTGTCATACCGTCATCTGATATTTAGGAGAATCTTCTCAAAATAGAAAGAATTGAATGGGGGCCCTTATGAAGTCACCAAAAAAGTAGAATTGAGAGGCTTCATTCCAATGCCATGACGGAAGGAAGAAAAATTTAGGGGGTCGAAGTCAACTCCATCTATTGAGCAGAGGACAATACCTCTGTCATCCAGAGCATCAAAACCTGCAAATGTAGGGTTGTCCTCTGGTCCACTCTTTCTACTCATTGACTGGAACTGCTGTCATGGTAGTTCCTGTGTAAGCAGGAAAAGTCGAAGCAGGGAAAAATGTCTAAGCAAAAATATTTTATAGACAATACTACTTAGACATGATTGCCAGCTGGCAAGCATTTCAAGGGTTTTTTGTTTTTCACAAACTCCAGCGAGTATGTTTTTGAAAAAAAAAAAAAAAAAGGTGCCACACTCGAGGGGATATTTTTTTCCTGTCCCTTACAGCCAGATTTTACATTAGAAAGGGTGGACAGTTTCAAGTCTGTCGTCCAATGACTACTCTGTTAGGCCGCCAGAGGAAGTACTCCATCGAGAGCTGTGATCAAAAGAATGAGACTATAATTAATTGAACTGAATGTCATTGGAATATGAATAAATCTTCCCAATAAATCAGACGAAGGCATATAGGGGGTCATTATGACTTCGGCGGATGGTTTACACGTCTGCCGCAGCCCTGTCGGTCAGGTTGCCACCAGTGCAGCAGCCTTCCTGCAGGCCCCATTAAGAGTTCCCCACTGGGTCAGGGAGCGGAAACGGTGTTTCCGCCCGCTGGCACAGTGGGGAACAGCCTACAACATTGATGCCGGCTCATAATAGAGCCGGCGGTAATGCTGTAGTGCGTAGGGTGAACCAGCACCCGTCGTGATGTTTACTGTCTGTAAACAAATAGTGAACATCATGACAGTGCTGGCCGGGGGGGCCCTGCAACCCATCTCTGCCAACCTTTACAAGGCAGTGCTACCGCCATGTGAACGCTGGCTGAGAAGGGGGTCGTAATCCCCAGGGCGGCACTGCTTGCAGAGCTGTCCTGGCAGATTAGGACCGCCAGGGCTGCCAGTCCCTCCTATAGAGGAAAACTTGCGGTGCTGGTGGTCCAACTGTGGCACAACCACCACAGTCATAATGTGGCGGTCAGACTGCCGCCAAAGTGGTCAGACCACCGCTTTGGTGGTGGTCAGGCTACCACCGTGACCCTGACGGTCAATAGACCACCAAAGTCCTAATGAGGCCAATAGTCATAAAAGACACAGAAGAAAAGAAGCTCACAGAGATATTTTAAATATTGACTTTATTACAAATAGTGTAAGAAATAAACCACTGAATAAACAGACATTTTGTTACCTCCATTCCTGTGACCTACTCATTTTCCAGACAGCGGATGTGGATCCACTATTGAGGTTTCAGAACTGAGGTGGTGATTCTTTTTCACACATACATTTCTGGCTGCAGCTCCGACACAGCCTTTGTCCTAGGTGGTGGCTCTTAAAGCAGTAACAAAAGTGCTTACTCCAAGCAAGAGTGTCCAAAACAAGGACACAATGAAACATGAGGTCTCAGCACCTCAGTGTTATCAGGCTTCTTGAGCAGTCATCTGGCACAGACAAAAGTGCAGCCTTGCTTAGAAACCTTGTCTTCTTTAGTTAGAGAAACCTCTGACCTACCCCCTCACTCCTAACATCTACCCTATGTCGTCACTGAGGATGAACTAATCAGTAGTCCTTTGCAAACAAGGAAATCAAGGAATTTCTATGGGAAGCCTTTTATCCATTCTCCCTCACTTCAGTGTCTGGGATTTCTATCCTATAGCCACAGAGACGCAGTCCACACACTTCTACTGTCTGTGGAAGCTGTAACTACTCATGCAAAATTCACCCCACTGGTCTATTCACTCAGACTTTCACCACACAGATTCTTACTACTACATACTTTTTACATATCCACTTCACACACATACGGCCTAATTACGACTTTCACAGTCTTTTTGGAAGACCGTTGAGGTGGTGGCTGCCAAAAGACCGCCATATTGGTGGTAATCCAACTGCAACATTACAACTTACACCGTGAAGACAGCTAAAAACAGCCACAAATCTGACACAGCCAGGACACTGGAGGGTGATAAAGAGGCAATTCCACCACCATCACCGCACACACCAACACATTTCCACCCACCAGATTACGAGACACAAATCAGCACAGTGGTTCTTTCAAGGCGGAAAACCATTGGTGGTGTGAACCGCCGCACTCAGAATCCACCACAGTCAGAACACACCACCACATTGGGTAGTTTGAATATCCCACAACTGACACACATACATACACCAGACACACCTACTCACAGCACTATATAACATACCCCAACACAACTCACAATCCTACAAAATCGATTTACACATACACAGAGAACAGGCAAATACACTCATATAGCACCATTACACAATAGGCACAGATACACATCCCACCCAGCACACAACACAACTGCAACATAAAACACACATAATGACAACACACAAACACCACGAGTCTCCATCACCCACTACGCACCACCCACACCCCATTAATCACTCTACACTGCACCCTTACACATACACTAACCCCCTCCCACCCACAACACAACCACTACCATGTCCCCAAAAAAGCACCCACAGTTCACAGACGACGAGTTGAGGGTCATGGTCGATGAAATCCTCAGGATAGAGCCACAACGGTTTGGAGCATGGGTCTAGCAACCTTGACTGCCAGGAAAATTGAATTGTGATAGAGAATAGTCGACAGGGTCAACTCAGTTGGCAAAATATTCTGCAAAGGCTAGTGACTATAAAAAAAGCCATAGGTAGCAGAGGGACATGTATTCTTACCACAGTCAGTAGGTGGAATGTCCTGAGTACAGGAGAATGCAGCACACATTGCTCATTACCGGTCTGTACACAGGAGATGTGATTCAAGGAAACTTCAGTGGGTACACTTGTTAGATATGAAAAATGCTTACTGTGCACATGACATACAAACAGTCTTCTCCCTCTCCACACACATAGGGATGGGCCACATCACACCACCACTGATGAGCCAACTCAGGAGGACTATTGTAAGCAAATCATGTGGATATGTAACACTTGCCATCCCACAATCACCATATCTGTACGTCACTGGAAGTACTGATTGATGAGCTCAGTCCTAGAGTCAGCTGCTCCTTCTTCCTCTGCCACCTCATCACTTGCCATGTCAGCATTACCAGCCACTGGTCCAGCTCCCTCTCCCTAATCAGCTAGCAATGGTATCTGGCATCTCAGGGCTAGATTGTGGAGTATGCAGCAGGTTACTATTATCTGACATACCTTTTGGAGTGAGTAGAGGAGGGCACCTCCAGATAGGTCCAGACACCTGAATCTGGCTTTCAAGAGGCCAAATGTCCTTTCAATTACACACCTCATCCTCCCGTGGGCCTCATTGAAAAGGACTTCCCCATCCCTGGCAGGGTACCTCACTGATGTCAACAGCCAGGGAAGGTTAGGATATCCAGAGTCATCTGTGTGAAAAAATGTGACATAACAGCTACAGTGACAGGGAAGAACTTGATGACAGATGCAACAACAGTGAACTACATTCAAATGTATACATACCAAGGAGCCAGGCCATCTCTGTGTGTGGTCGTTGCATCATGTGTGGTACATTGCTGTTCCTCAAAATGAAGGAGCCATGTACATATCCAGGAAACTTGACTGGGACCTGTGAAATGTACTGGTCTGCCAGAGACACCAGATGAACGTTAATGGAGTGGTCGTTCTTACTGTTCCTATACACCTGTTCATTGGCACTGGGAGGAACCAGAGCAATATGGGTGCCATCAATGGCCACTATCACATGAGGGACGTGTCCCATATCATAAAGGTCTGCCTTTACATAGGCCAAATCCGCATGTTGGGGGAACCTGATGTAGCTGTCCATGTGCACACAGTACATCCTTTAACACTAGACTGAACATTGGCTGTGACATCCCTCCTGCCAAGCCCACTGTATTCTGAAAGGAGCCTCTGGCAAGAAAGTGTAACACTGATTGTACTTGTACTGTGGGAGAGATGGAATAAGGATTGTGTCTGGCTGGTAACAGATCAGGCTCCAACTGTGTACATAGATCCTTGATGGTCTGATGATTCAGACAATAGGTTTGTATGATATGCCTATCCTCCATGGTTGCAAGGTCAACTAGTGGATGGTACACTGGTGGTTGTCTCAATCTCCTCATAGCAGGATATCTAGGTAGAGAGAAGAGAATGTAAATTGAGAAATGCACTTGACACATGTAACCTGAGCATGTAAAAATAGCACACACCTAACACTGTTGGACATGTGTAGCACTGCTGACATATAAAACAAATGGGCATGCAGAAGCGCTTTGGACACCAGCCTTGCAGCACAATGCTGAACCTGTAAGTGGTTTAGGACACATATCACATGTGTCAGCACTGACATGATGGCACAACATGGGGTTACTCCCCAATTTGTCCTAATATGTATATTGTACACTTAAACTGGCACATCAGTGCATGAGATGTGCACAAAATGGCAGCCTGCTGTCCTGCAGAACTGGACAGACGTAAGTGATCTAAGTCCGCCGGCGTATGTTGTCATGGCAGTAGGAGGTTGCTACCATCCTGCAACTTGTCATTGGTTAACATTGCTGCCTATTGGGGATTGGGGCCAATGGCTATGACCACCGGCAGTAACAGTCCTGTACGTGGCGGCCAGGACCACCATTTTCTGAAGCCTTGTTCACTTGACTCCTGACACTGTTGCCAGCAAGACCTCCATGACCTGAGCTGCTGTGTACTATCTCTGCTAGCCATCATGCCAAGTCCTGCAGGTGTTAAGACCCCATCCTTAACATTAGAAGAGCTGGAGAAGCTTGTGGACAGGTTCCTACCCATGTATGGACAGCTATACAGGACACCATAGAAACAGGTGAGCCCAATCCCATGGTCATGTGTGATAGGGGTGCGTGTGATGGTGAATGGGTTAAGTGTACCTGTGAGGGAGTATAGATGCATTCAGAGGGCATGAAGTGAAGGTGTGTGGGCCGAGAGGATGGGTATGTGTGGGCACTTGGTGAGTCTGATATGAATACGCCTCTCCAGTGAGTATGGTGCTGTTGTACATGACTCTCTCCTTTCATTTGTGTCAATCATGCAGGGGAATGCTCACCAGAAAAAAGGGATCTGGCGTGCCATCAGCAAGAAAATGCGAACCCTGGGGGTCCATAGCCAGCAGAGCACCCATTGTCGCAAACGTTGGGAGGACCTGAGACGCTGGGCGCTGAAGACCGCAGAGGCCTAACTGGGGATTTTCTCCCAATGAGGGAGGGGTACCATTGGACCCTGAACACCCTAATAGCCCGCATATTGGCGGTGGACTACCCTGAGGTGGATGGGCATTTGAGGGCAGCACAGCAGCCACAAGGGGGTGAGTACTGACTGTATCCTGGGAGTTGCATAGGCATGTATGGAATTAGCTGCCTCATTGTAGCTTATGTGACAATGTAGTCAATGCAACATGTGTGTAGACTTAGGGGGGATGGGTAGTAACCACCCTGCCTGACAAGTAGTTGTAGATTTGTTTTAATGATTTGCTGTCAGTGGATGTATATCTCCCATATCCAGTATTCTCCATGTCTGCATTGTGCAGATGGTCTAACCAGATTGGCACATGTGTGAATCCATCCTGCCTTAACTATAGATGTTTGCTTGTGTAACACCCTAGCCATTGAGTATGACCTGCTCCATCCATCTACATTTGGGCATGTGTGGCTCTAAGGTGTCAGTCGAATCCCATCTATATGGCACACCTGTATATGGAACTGTGTGACTCAGCTTATATCAGTGGGACAATAGAAATCAGGTACTGGTAATGGTGTTGACTCCATGTGATTCAGACACTACAATTCCACCACAGATATGGCTTGTGTATGACTGAACTAATGGCTTGACAGTTGTATCCCCATATATTGGTAATCTGCTATCTATTGAATATGTGAAGGTAGGTCAAGTAGGCTCATTTGAAATGTAGCTTTGAAATGGTCTGATTGCAAACATCATGCATTTCTAAGTGCTAGGCTTGTGAGGATGAAACCTTGAACACAATGGGATAGTACTAGAGGTGGTAAGTGCCTAGACAGACCTCTTCATTCAGAATGTGTAATGTTAATGCGACGGATGCCAATGCCCTAGCAATTACAGTGTTACATAGCTTATTGGCTGCCTACACCATGTCCCAATTGTTACTTGGGGGCACATCTGATGAAGTATGTACATGTCAGCTACCCTTGACCCATCTCAAGTGGGTGTATAGGACAGGATTGGGTATTGTATGACTAATGATATATTGATGTGAAATGTGTGTAGTATTTTCTCTGCTGAGGCAGCCCTGTGTAGTAGTGTGATGTGTTGTTAGTGCCAAGGTGGTGGTGTTGGGCCACGTATGCATATTGCTACCATTTATTGACCGTAAGAGATGTGTGTTGTCAGGACTTAGGTGCAGGTATTCTTAACTCTGGAATGGTGAGATTAAGGGTGGTGTTATGATACTGTGAAGTCCTACTGGTGAAAATTCATGTGGCTGTTTTGTGTGTGGAGCATGATGTCATATGCGTGTTTCTGATGTTCAGCAGTTGTGACTTTGCACTCAGTGATTGGGTATGGATGTGTTATATGTGCAATATGGGACACTGTAGATTAACTTAGATGTATGCTTAGTTGTGATACTTACTTATTTGGTTCTGCAGCTATTCCTCTGTGATTGGTTTAGACTAATCACATGCCTGTTCCCATTACTTGTATTGTACACATCAGATGTCACCTTTATGGCTGTCTAACTCGTAGTGGCGTAATCAGTTATTAATAAGATATTACCATTATTGTACAGAATGTTATGTCAGCCATGTAATGTGACAGTTAGATGGGGTGAGGTGTTTGAGTGTAGTAGTTTTCACTGTCATGGATATCTTACAAAGGACATGGACTGATCAGCTGTTGTAACTGTACAGACTTGATGTGTTTGGTTCAGTCAGCTGCCCTTCCAATAGGTGATAGGAGTATGGAGAGGTTCTATGTGAATTCAGGTAGACATTTGTAATTCATCCAGGGCATGATGTGCATGCACACATGGCTATGATGGTGATCATGATGGATGACTCCATTGGTGCAGACTTTCTTAGATGTTGATATAGGTGTGAGGGTTGGCATACAGGGGTGGATATTGGTGACATATTGTGAAATATTGTGAAGGGATGTAGGAAATATGTATTGCCACTTGAGATAGCCTAGGCAGGACATGTATTGTCACAGATGTTTACATGTGTGTATGTGAGGTATGTGTTGACCCTCTCTCGTCCTAACGCTCTCGCTGCCTCCTTCTCTCTCTGTATTTGTGTGCATCAGCATTGGGAGGCGAAGAAGAAGGGGCACAGGCGAGTGAGGATGCTGCAAGCTAGGGGCCCTGGAGTGCTGCTACCAGCGACAGTGAGGGACCCAGTGGCACAGAGGGTGAGGAGAGTGCCATGGGGATACTGGATCATCCACGTCATCTTCAGAATCCTCCTTCAGTCGACACTCCTTGGCAGTGGCGGACCCTTCTGGGATCACCCCAGCACCATCATTGTCCGCCACCCCCCTTACTACCACTGCCCTCCCTGTAGGTCCCCACCCAGTTGCCCGTGCCAGCTCACCCAGGAAGTTGGGTGTCTCCTTTGCAGGAAGCACCCTTGACATTGGACTGCTCAGTGGGCTGATTATTGTATAAAGTTATTTATTTTCTTCAGTACCCAAAGATTTTTGTACATCTGGCCCAACATGTTGTTGACTTCGATGGTAACATACTTGTCGTGCCTTTCTTTCCACATGGTTGTGTTGTATTTGGTGCCTATGGTTTCTTTGTGTGTGACTTGTGTGTATGGGGGTTGTGCTAGCTGTAGTGCCTGGCCTGCATGTGTGTGTGTGGCCCTGGCTTTTGTCCCACTGTGATGGTTGTGTATTGTGTGGAGGATATGTTTGTGTTTGGTAAATGCATGTATCTGGAATAATTGTGTAATGTTTGTGTTGAGATGTGGTGTTGTGTGTCCTTGTGTGGTTGTTGTGTGTGCGTACGTGTCTGTGGTGATGGATATGTCAGATGCGTTGTGTGTTGTGTTAGCGTGGTATGACGTATGTTTTGTTGTATGGCTGTGTGATTGTGCATCTTGGTTGTCAGGTGTTGTTACGTGTTGCAGTATGTATGTGGTGTCATGTGGAGGTGTCTACTGAAATCGCTTGACAAAGCATTTGGGTAGTTACGGTTGTGGTGTCGTGTGAATTGGTGCGGTGGTATATTGTTGTGTTTGACTGTGCTGGTGCTGTGTATCTGCGAGTTGCTGTGTGTATTGCACATGTGTGTTGGCTGTGGTGTGTGTAGTATGGGTGTGTATGTGTAATATAAGTGTGGGTGTGCGTGTGTATATGTAGGTGTGTGTGTATGTGCGTATGGGTGTGTGGTTACATGTGTGTGCCTCCTTCGTCTGCCACCCCGGATGTGTATGTTGTGTGTGCGTGTGTACTTTGGGTTTTCCCTACAGTGTCAGGTAGGTGTGTGTACTCAGGGTTGTTGTCTTCGTTGCGGTCCCTGGTTCCGGGTCATTGCGCGAGCAGGAGCAGTGGGAGGACTTCCAGTTTGGGTTCCATGTCGGCTCTAGACATGTATGGTTTCCTGAAGGTGAGTGTCTCCTTTTATAGAGTTGGTTTCCGCCAGGGTTTTTGTGGTGGTGCGACTGCACAGAAACCTTGGCGGTGTGCAGCCTCGTAATGTGTCCGCCGGCCGGAAGCTGGCTACCACCATCCATGGCAGCATGACCGCATTGGCAGTACTGGCGGTACTTTGGCTGTCTTCTGTTGGGGAGATCGCTATGGTCATAATTTGCCGGTCTTCTCACCGGCCCGTTAGCTGTACCACTGCCGCGGATGACATGGCGGTCATGGAACCAAACTGCTCTACCACTATCGACACTCCTTGGCTCTTCGCTGGCCTTCAAAACACTTCTGCCATATATGTATCTCCACCACACATCATCAAGCCCTTGGTGTTTTACAGACCACTCACTTGGGGCTGACACTATCACAACTGGCCCTGGTTTCCAGTGCTATCACAGGTGGCAAACAGAGCCTCTGTTCAGAATCGCTCTTTGGGCCATCTAACACATTCTATCTGGAGCCTTCCTCACCACCTCTTCTGCTCATCAGAGCCTTCCTATGATCCTGAGCTCCCCTTTGCTGATTTCCATGGCCTTTTGACGCTCTTTGTTAGGCATTAACCATTTATGTTGACTTCAGCCATTTAAGTTCCTCAAACCCTTTCTGCCATTCATCAAAGATCACACTCCTTTTTACCCATCCACCTTTAGACCCCTCTGCCATGTTTCAGACCCTCTGCCCTCAGATTCACCCTCAGACTACTGAGGCAGCATCAGACAGCATCTGCCATCACTCAGAGGTCAGAGTGTAACAGTTATGGCTTTTTATGAACTTTGCATGCTCTGATTTTTCAAGAAATACTTACCAGCTTACAGTTGGGCTACAAAGGTGGCGGTGTTGACAGCATGCAAAACAGGAGTTAAATATGTGTACAAAAGATACATCCTAACAAATGTGGCATAGAATCACATAGGTATCCTCCTGATCCCGGTCTTTATCCTTCTGGTGGTGGTCTTCCTCTTAGTCTTGTTCTACGTACCCCTTTTCTGGATTGTTTTGGTCCTCCTGATCCTCACCCTGGCCCTTGTCCAGCTATTTTTGATCAGCCTAATACTGGTTTCCTGAATCTGGCGCTCTTCGTTCTAGGCCTTTCTTGACCCTCATCTTCCTGGTCCGGCTTCTTGTCCTTCCTTTTATTAGCTGTCCTGGGTCTCCTGATTCTGTTGCTTCTGATCGTCACTCGGATCCTGCGGGTCTGTTGGCTCCTTCTCCACCTGACTCTGTTGTCCTGGTTCTCCTTAATCTGGCACTTTTGGTCTTCGTGGTCTGGGTGTTCATGATTCTCCTTGCCCTGGTCCATGATTGTGTGGTCCACCTGGTACTGAAACCACAGGCCCTGGTCCTCCCTATTTGTGCTCTTAGACATGTCTGTTCATTTAGGTCCTTGTCAGGTTCCATTGCTCGTTGTGGCTTTGGTTGTTCTTTCTCCCCTGCTCCTCTCCAGCCTGGTCTTGATACCCAAGTTCCTGGCCCTCATGCTCCACCTGGTACTTCAGGGCTCAGTCCCTTAGTTGTGACCCCTTAGTCCTCCTAGGCCTGTTCCTGGTCCTGATCATTCCAATCCTTGTAGCCTGCTTAGTCCTCCTCATCTGCTCCATGGTACTAATGGCCTAGTTCACCTGCTCCTGCTTGTGCCCTGCCAAGTTCTCATGGTACTCTTGCACAATGGCATGATACTTTTGGGCTTGGTCCTCCTGCTCCTTCTCAATCTGTCTTTGCACTGACTTGGTCATCCTGGTTCCTGTCATCCTGGCACTCCTTGTCCTGATCCTCCATTTCCTCCTCATCCTGGTCCTCCTTGCCCTGGTCATCTTAGTTCTTGCTCTGCTGGCTGTCTGGCCATCTCCTCCTAATTCTTAAATTCCTGTTCTCCTAGTCTTGCTCACGCCCAGTCTAGGTTGCCTAGCACTAGTCTTCCTATTATGGGCTCCCACACTGTGTTCTCTTCTTGGTTTTGGGCCCATTAGACTTGATCCTTTTGTTTCTAGCCCCCTTATTTAGGTCTTTGTTTTACTAATCCTCTTGGTTCTGGTCCTTCCCACATCCTGGTCACTCAGGCCCCCTTCTCCTAGCTCTTCCTTTCTATCCTAATCTTCTTAACCCTCAGTCCACTTGATGTGGTCGTTCCGATTCTTTTCACCCTGCTCATCTGATTCCTGGTACATCACTTCCTGGTCCTGCTGATCCCCTCGGTCCACCTGGCCTCTTGTTTTCAGGGCCTCTTAAGACTTACCCTCTTAGCCCTCATCTCCTTGGTTTGGATCATCCTGGTGCTCTTGGCTGTGTGGCTTGTCCTCGTGATCCTTCTGGCACTGCACCCAATAGTCTGGGCTCTCCTGGTCCTGGTTATCTTTGTCTGAGTGTTTACGAACCATATAATTTTGATCCTGGTGCTCCTCGACATCCAAGTGAAGTCCCCTTAGTCTTCCAGGCTCTGGCTATTCAGGTCCTACTGATCTTTCTTACCTTGGTGCTGCTACACTCAGGTCTTGGACTTTCTGCTCCATGTGGTACTATGGGTCTGGTCCTATGGTCATAGTCCTCCTAGTACTCCTAGGCCTGTTCCTGGTCCTTCTAGTGTCCCTTCTAATCTTCCTTGTTTGCTTTGGTCCTGGTCCCATTTACTATACTCATCATGCTCCTAATCTTTCTAGTCTTCAAGGATCTGATCCTAATCCACCTGCATCCTTGTCCTCAAGCTTCCTCACCAACTGATCATCTTCCTCCTTGCTCTGGTCATCCATGGCCTGGTCATCGTGTTCCTCATCTTCTTGGTCACCTTGTTCTTAGCCCTGTTGCCTGGACCTCCAAAGTGTGGTCATCCTGGTTTTGCTGTCTTTGGTGCTGATCCTCTTTTTCTTCCTCACCCTGCTCTCCCTGTTCCTTAAGGTCCTGATCCTGTTTGCCCTGATCTTCCTGGTCCCCTAGGCCTTTGTTTCCTGCTCCCCTTAGGACATTTCTTTCTGGCTCTGGTTCCCTGTATCCCTGGTCTCTCCTCCCTGGCAACTAGCCCTGGTCGTCCTATTTCTGTTTTTCATACTCCCTGTTCTTAAGATTATGTTCTTATTGGCCCTGATCCTCTTGGTCCTGGCCCTTATACTTTGATTTCTGCTGGGCCTAGTTCTTTTGGACCTGGGCCACCAGCCATCCTAGTCTTGGTCTTCTTGGTCATCCTGGTCCTTCTTATCCTTTTGTGCTTGTTATCTTGAATATTGCCTTTTAGCCATGCTCGCTCTTTTTGGTTCACCCAGTCTTGGACTATCTGGCTCTGTTCCTTTCTGGTTCTCTTGGTGCTGGTGACCTTGACATGGTTCTTCTCACCCTGAACTTCCTAGCCCTGGTGCCGACTGCAGGTCCTGGGGAAACTGGCCTCTCATGTGCTGGCCCACTTAAACTTTTTCCTCCTGATTTGGGTTGTCCTGGTCCTCCTAAATCTGTTCCACATCCTCTTAGTCTTACAGGTGCTGCAGACATTAATTCTGACCCTCTTTATCCAGGTTCTCCTTATTCAGGTCCTCCTGAGCCTGATCATTTTATTCCTAAACTTCATGGCCACCACTGTCTAGTCCCCTTGGTCTTCCAGATTATGGTTGGATTGCTTACTACTGATACTCCTCATCTTGGTCATGTTACCTGTAATGATCTTCTTGGTCCTCTTAGGTCTGTTTCTTGTCCTGTTGGTCACGATTCTTTTAGTTCCCCTGGTCCTCTTTGCTCTCGTCTTCTAGGTGCCCTAGGTACCAGTCTTCCTGATTGTCCTATTCCAGGTCCTGATTTTAGTTCATAGTCCTTGTCAATCTGGTCCTGATCTTCCAGGGTCTAATTCTCCTTTTCCTTGTTCTCATGGTTCTGTAATACCATGCTCTGACCCACCACAAATTATCCTAGCCTTTTCTAGAATATATGTATCTTGAACTCAAGTCCATGCTAGCCTGAGAACTTCCTAGCCCTGTATTTACTGGTCTGTCTGGCCATCATTCCCATGCACCGCTGCACCTAGTTTTTTGGTTCCTGGGTCTCCTGTTCAAAAGACTTTTGGTTCTAGATCCTTTCATCCTCCTCACTCTAACTCTTGTCCATGAGTCCTCCTGGTCCTGCTCCCTGGGTTTATCTAGACCTCTGGTTTGCGTGTTCTTAATCCTTCTGCTCCTGGTTCTCTTCATCCATGTAGTCCTCATCTTATTTCTGGTTCTCCTTCATTTGGTCCTCAAGTATCAGGTCTCCTGGTGCTGGTTCCACTGGCCTTGGTTTCCCTAGCCCTCCTAGTCCCTCAGTTCTCCTTTCCCATCCTAGTCCTACTAGTCTTCCTAGTCTCCTAGTTTGGATGTTTTAACTTGCTCTTGGCTATCTGAGTCTGGTCCCCTCTATCATGGTCCTCCTATTATTTGTCCTCCAGTGTCTGGTTTTCTCATTCCTCTGGCACTGATCCTCCTAGTTCTCATATAGTAGATCACCCTGGTTCATGTAGTCCTCATCACTCAGGTTTAGAATCCCCCTGAATCTTCCTCTCATGGACCTTTTAATCCTGGTCCACTGGGCCTAGACTGCCAGGGTGGTTGTTAATATCAGCTTAGTCATTCTAACCTAGGGTCTCCAGGTCCTGCTAGCCCAGGTCCTTTTTGGTTGTAGTCTTCCAGTGTTGGTCCATTTGCTTCTGGCCCTTGGTTGGTCTTTCTTGATCTAATCTCTGTGATCTTGACCCTCCTGTCTCTTGTCCACCTTTCCATTGGTCTCACAGTACGGTTCCTCTTTCTACGTAGGTGTAGTTGTCCTTGTTTCTCTGGCCCTGGTTGGTGGTCCCAGGCCCTCTTAGTCGTCCAAGGGGCCAGAAGCAAATGGACCAGTACCATGAAGACTACAACAAAAATGACCTGAGCTAGCAAGACCAGTCGACCCTAGATTAGAAAGACTAAGTGGATATTAACAACCAGGACGTCTAGGTCCAATGGGACCAGGATTAGAAGTTCCATGAGGGCCAGACACAGGGGGATCCTAAACCACGGTGACAATGACTACATGAACCAGGGTGACCCATAACATGGAAACTAGGAGGACCGGTGTCAGAGGGATGATGAAGACAAGACTAAAGATGACCATAATAGAGAAACCGGGGTCAGATTGACAGGAAAAGGTGGAACAAGCAAGCCAGGAGAATAGTTGGACTAGTAGGACAGTGATGGGGCAGGAGGACTGGGGAGGAGGACTAGGGGAAGGGAGGGCTATAACTGTCACGATCTACATGATTCTTACCGCAATTGTTTGTCAATCTCGAGGCACCACCTGGTCTCTTGCTGGTTCTGGACTGACCAAGGTAAGGGCGACCCTTTCCAGTTGCCACTGTGCTACAGATAGAGTAACACCAAGCAAATAGTGACCTCCAGAAGGAGTCCCAGAGGAAAAAAACCAGTCCTGGGAAAAACCTCAGAAGCAAGGAACTCCTGGAAAGGAGGTAAGAAAAAAGAGAAGCGTAATATAAGCTGGAAACAGCAATACTGCAGCCAAGAAAAAACAGGAGAAGTCCAAAAATCACTGGAAACAGGAGCGAGGAGCACCACCAGAATAGAAGTGTTTGCAACGCAAGGAACAGAAGACCAACTGTGCTTATATACTGGAAAACAGGAAGTGACACGCAGGAAGTTCCAAAGACACCATCTTGAATTGTGAAAAGCCACATTTGAATGAATGGAAAAATAGCCATGGTGGTAAAGAGGAAGCAAAGCATGCAGGGAGGGAAACACAGACTCCTGGGACGAAGAAAAAATCGCTAAGAGGAAAACCATAAAGAAAGAGAAAACAAGAAAAAAGAAAAAAGAAAAAAGGCAGAAAGAATAAGTAAGAGAGATTATAAGGGCGAAAAGCGGGCGCAGCGCAAATCAGCACCCAAAGAAAGATTGACTGGTCACGCTGTGGACCGAAAAATAGGCAGCGGCCCGAAACGCGGCTCAGAACGCGGCCCGCGGCAGAAACAGCTGTCCAGGACTCGGACCGCCGATTTGACTGCGGTCTGCAGGTCCTCGATGCGTCACAGTAGGTCCCCTCCCCGAAGCCTCAGGCTTGTCCGGAAAATGCTGAAAAAGGTACGAACCAAGCTGGGAGCATAGACGGAGGAGGCATTCTCCCATGAATAGTTACTAATGGGATAGCCCTTCCAGTGAATCAAAAACCGGAGGCGATTCCGAAAAATGTGCGAATCGCATATCTCCTGTATTTCATACTCACGCTGACCATCAACCAAAAGAGGAGGAGGATAATGGACAGTTCTCTGGTAGGGATCTGGAACAAAAGGCTTGATTTGGGATATGTGTAAGACAGGATGCACTTTCCAAGTCAATGGCAGGCGCAGTCGAACAGAGATTGGATTAATCACATGCAAAACTTGAAAATGCCCACTGTAACAAGGTTTGAACTTGTTCTGGGATAAGCTAAAAGGCAGAAATTTGGAGGAAAGCCAGACCTTGTCCCCGGGCTGAAAAGATGGAGCAGCATTACGCCGAGCATCAGCAACCTTCTTCATACATCGTTTTGTGGCCAAGAGATTGGCAGGTATCAGGTTCTGGACCTGATAGAGATGACTAACAAATGAGGTAACTGCAGGAACAGGGGAGTCCTTAGGAGTGACATTAAGAAAAGCACTAGGGTGAAAACCATAAGTGCAAAAGAAAGGTGTAGACTTAGTTGCACTATGGACTGTATTGTTATAAGAAAACTCAGCCAACGCTAGATAAGAAGACCAATTATTCTGAGTCGCATTACAAAAACAGCGCAAGTATTGTAAGAGTCCTTGGTTAAGGCGTTCTGTTTGACCATTGGTCTGCGGATGGAAACCGGAAGATAGAGCCACATCAGTATGTAAAAATGTACAAAACTCTCTCCAAAAACGGGATACATATTGAGGTCCCCAGAAATAATTACTTGAGGAAGACCATGTAATCGAAAGATATCTTGTATAAAGACTTGACTCATTTCTTTAGCAGTGGGTAATTTCTTAAGGGCTGAAAAATGGGCCATCTTAGTAAAGGAATCCATTGTAACTATTATGACCTGATAACCTGCAGAAGATGGCAAAGAACATATAAAATCTGTGGTTACCGTATGCCATGGAACGGAGGGTACTGGTAAGGGCATCAATAGACCCGCTGGCTTAGTCCGAGCTGTTTTAGTTTGAGCACACATTGGGCAAGATCTTACATATCTTTCAGCATTGGTCTTTAACGTGGGCCACCAAAAAGAGCGAAGGAGTAGTTCCTGTGTGTTCTTAATTCTGTGATGTCCAGCAATAGGAGAGTCATGACACATTTTCAAAGCTTCTGTCTGGACCTTCTCGGTAGGCAAAAATATGGTGTTTTTAGGAAAGTAATATTTCTGATGCTTTTGTAAGTGGGGATTTAAAGTGTTCCATTCTTCTATGGATAACTTCTGATACTCGGTCTTCACCCGATCAAGAAAAGATTGAACAAGTCCCACAATGCGACATGGCTCAATGATGTGTGGAGTAATAGAAATATTGCTCTCCGGCTATCGGCGAGATAAAGCATCTGCCACAATATTTTCGGATCCGGGAATGTAGTAACAATGAAATCGTATTGACTGAAAAAGAAAGCCCACCTGGCTTGACGACTATTCCGGCATTGAAAACTGCAGAGGCATTGTAGATTGCGATGATCAGTTCATACTTCAAAAGTCTCCTGAGAACCCATTAGGAAATGCCACCATTCCTTGTAGGCAGCCTTTAATGCCAGTAATTCTCTTTCCAATACAGAATAGTTTCGTTCTCCGTCGGATAACACATGGGATGGGTAAAAGATTGGATGTTCAAGGTTATCATCGTCTTGTTTTTGAAGTAACACAGCTCCAATGGCTCGATCTGAAGAGTCCGTGATCACAATAAACTTCTTAGTAGTGTCAGGATGACGAAGAATCAGGGCTTGGGTAAAGGCACGCTTTAGAGTCTGAAAGGCCATTTCCGCTTCTTCTGTCCTTCTTTTTTGATGGTCTGGGTTATGCATCCTTGTTGTTGGGCAAAGTCCTTTATAAATTGCCTATAGAAATTGGACAACCCTAAGAACCACTGTGTTTCTTTGGCAAACGTAGGAGAAGGCCAGTCTAATATAGCCTTAGAACCCGCCGTAGCGGGATCTACCGGCTATTAAAGGCCCGCTCCCGCGTTAAATGCCCGAGCCGAAGGCGAGGGCATTTAACAAGGGAAAGGGCCTTTAATAGCCGGTAGAGCCCGCTACGTCGGGTTCTAAGGCTATTAGAACATTCTGCCACTCAGGGCAGAATGTTCTATTAAAGAAAACAAATTGCTCACGGAGCCCGAGGGGATTAAAATCCCCTCGGGCTCCGTGAGGCTTTGTTCACAGCTGTTGCTGTGAACAAAGCGAACATTGGAATGTTGGTGCTGCGGGCTTTTACCAGCCAGTAAAAGCCCGCAGCACTCCATTGTCTTCAATGGACATGCCAACATTCCAATGTTCTAATATGGCTTGTACCTTTTCAGGGTCCATGGCGATTCCAACTGGATTGATACGAAAACCTAGATATTGAGCTTTGGTCTTGTTGAACTCACACTTCTCCGGTTTATAGTACAAATTATTTTGTCGGAGTCTTTCCAAAACTTGAAGAACATGTTGAGTGTGTTGTTCGGGACTGCAAGAATATATTAGAATGTCATCTAACTAGACTACGACACTCTGGTTCAAAAGATCAGAGAAAACTGAATCCATAAATCTTTGGAATATGGAAGGGGCGTTGGTAAAGACCAAAAGGCATAACACGATATTCAAAGTGGCCCAACGGGGTACGAAAAGCAGTCTTCCATTCGTCACCTTCCTTAATTCGTAAGAGATGATAGGCACCCCTTAGGTCTAACTTAGTGAATATTGTAGCTCCTTGAACTGCTTCCAGAACATCCTTAATAAGGGGTAAGGGATACCTATCCTTGATGGTAATCTTATTCAACTCTCGAAAGTCTATACAGGGGCGGAGATCTTTAGTCTTTTTAGGTACAAAGAAATGAGGAGCCCCAGCAGGTGACGAAGAGGGAGCAATCAATCCACTTTGTAGGTTTTCCTCTATGCATTCCTTGAGTACCTTCTTTTCCTGTTCTGATATAGCCTTGGAACCCGCCGTAGCGGGCTCTACCGGCTATTAAAGGCCCGCTCCCTGCGTTAAATGCCCGAGCCGAAGGCGAGGGCATTTAACAAGGGAGAGGGACTTTAATAGCCGGTAGAGCCCGCTACGGCGGGTTATAAGGCTATTAGAACATTCTGCCACTCAGGGCAGAATGTTCTATTAAAAAACAAAATGTTCACGGAGCCCGAGGGGATTAAAATCCCCTCGGGCTCCGTGAGGCTTTGTTCACAGCTGTTGCTGTGAACAAAGCGAACATTGGAATGTTGGCGCTGCGGGCTTTTACCGGCCAGTAAAAGCCTGCAGCACTCCATTGTTTTCAATGGAGCCCCCAGCATTCCAATGTTCTAATAAGGAATACATTCTTCCAATTAGAATGTCATCTAACTAGACTACGACACTCTGGTTCAAAAGATCAGAGAAGACTGAATCCATAAATCTTTGGAATATGGAAGGGGCGTTGGTAAAGACCAAAAGGCATAACACGATATTCAAAGTGGCCCAACAGGGTACGAAAAGCAGTCTTCCATTCGTCACCTTCCTTAATTCGTAAGAGATGATAGGCACCCCTTAGGTCTAACTTAGTGAATATTGTAGCTCCTTGAACTGCTTCCAGAACATCCTTAATAAGGGGTAAGGGATACCTATCCTTGATGGTAATCTTATTCAACTCTCGAAAGTCTATACAGTGGCGGAGATCTTTAGTCTTTTTAGGTACAAAGAAATGAGGAGCCCCAGCAGGTGATGAAGAGGGAGCAATCAATCCACTTTGTAGGTTTTCCTCTATGCATTCCTTGAGTACCTTCTTTTCCTGTTCTGATATAGCCTTGGAACCCGCCGTAGCGGGCTCTACCGGCTATTAAAGGCCCGCTCCCTGCGTTAAATGCCCGAGCCGAAGGCGAGGGCATTTAACAAGGGAGAGGGACTTTAATAGCCGGTAGAGCCCGCTACGGCGGGTTATAAGGCTATTAGAACATTCTGCCACTCAGGGCAGAATGTTCTATTAAAAAACAAAATGTTCACGGAGCCCGAGGGGATTAAAATCCCCTCGGGCTCCGTGAGGCTTTGTTCACAGCTGTTGCTGTGAACAAAGCGAACATTGGAATGTTGGCGCTGCGAGCTTTTACCGGCCAGTAAAAGCCTGCAGCACTCCATTGTTTTCAATGGAGCCCCCAGCATTCCAATGTTCTAATAAGGAATACATTCTTCCAAATGGGACCACTTCCCCAGGTATCAAAGGAATAGAGCCGTCATAGTCCCTATGAGGAGGCAAAATGGGTCTTTGAGGTTTCCGGAATACGTCAGAGTACCCCTGATAGCATCTGGGTACTCCTTGAATCACATTAATAGTACTGCTTGCTTCGTTGGAGGAAAACATGGACCCTTTTGGTGACCAGTAGGAGTCAGTAGAATAAAAATGAAACTAACAAAAGTGAGAGGAAAGGGATATAGTCCGTGTCTCCCAGTTTATATATGGTTTGTGTCTTGCCAGCCAAGGAATACCCAAAATCATAGTATGGTTTGGGGAAGATATCAGGTCGAAGGCCACATGTTCCTTATGTCTTCCAAATTGCAGGTAGAGGTTGGGCGTGGTATCAACCACTGGTCCAGAAGTTAGAGGAGAACCATCTACAGTTTGGACATGTTCTGGGATTTCTTTAGGAACACAATGTATTCCTTTTTCTTTAGCCCATTTCTCATCTAAAAACATACCACTGGC
The DNA here is from genome assembly GCF_031143425.1 of Pleurodeles waltl. Classification (NCBI taxonomy): domain Eukaryota; kingdom Metazoa; phylum Chordata; class Amphibia; order Caudata; family Salamandridae; genus Pleurodeles; species Pleurodeles waltl. The sequence continues at coordinate 180,703,379 of NC_090437.1, forward strand.
TCCACAATCCAATAACACAAAGACTTGTTCTTTCTGGTTCGGGCACTGAAGAATCACCGAGATGATAAAAAGAGCAGAGTTGTCTTCTCTGGAGTAGCAGATTGAAGGAATTTCAATACCTTCTGTCCCCTTCCTTCTCACAGGGGGCGGGAGTTGGGGTTTCCCGAAGGTCTGATGGGAAGGATGGGACACATTTGAATTAAATGACCTGAACTGCCACAATAAAGACATAAGCCTTTACGTCGTCGGTTCTCTGCTTCAGATAATGGGCCACGGGCAACATCAAGCTGCATGGGTTCTTCCTCCGTAGTAGCGGGGAATTCTGCTCGGTTTTCTTCAGGACGAAGTGGAGACGGGCAAATAACCACTGTTGGAGACTGGACCCTCGATCTTTGTTTCTCTAATCTACACTCCCGTAAACGGTATTCAATATTAAGTGCCAGGTCCATCAGTGCCTTCAATGATCTTACTGGAGTAGAATGCACCAGTTCATCTTTTATTTCGTCTCGTAACCATCGACGAAAAAGTGTCATAAAGGTGTGTTTAACCCATGTGGTTTCTGATGCTAGTTGTTTAAATCGGGTTAAGTAAGTCAGAACATCCTGATTCCCTTGTTGTATCTCACATAACACCGCTTCTGCAGCAGCTTCCAATCCAGGTCGTTCAAACATCTGTTTAAAGGCTTGTAGAAAGTCTGAATAATTGGATATTATCGGATCATTGGCAGCTACCAAAGGGGTTGCCCAAGCTAGGGCTGCACCAGACAAGGAGCTTATCAGATAACCAACCTTGGTCTTATCATGGGTAAACTGAGAGGGTTGAAACGCAAAGTATACCATTAAGGAGTCCAGAAATTCATTTAACGTATTTGGATCTCCAGTATAACGAGGCGTGGAAACAGAAATAGCAGGTACATCACTGGACTGTGACACCAGTGCTTGCCTCAGAGCTGTGTTCTCGGTACGCAGTTGTTGTAATTCGTGTGTCTGTTGTTGTATAGTATGAAGCATAGACTGCGCAGTTTCCACTACATCATCAGGTTGGACGTTCATGGTTCCAGGGCAACGTAGATTATTTTGGCGTTGCAATCTGTCACAATCTGAATGCTTCTTACCGCGATTGTTTGTCAATCTCAAGGCACCACCTGGTCTCTTGCTGGTTCTGGACTGACCAAGGTAAGGGCGACCCTTTCCAGTAGCCACAGTGCTGCTGATAGAGTAACACCAAGCAGACAGTGACCTCCAGAAGGAGTCCCAGAGGAAAAAACCCAGTCCTGGGAAAAACCTCAGAAGCAAGGAACTCCTGGAAAGGAGGTAAGAAAAAAGAGAAGCGTAATATAAACTGGAAACAGCAATACTGTAGCCAAGAAAAAACAGGAGAAGTCCAAAAATCACCGGAAACAGGAGCGAGGAGCACCACCAGAATGGAAGTGTTTGCAACGCAAGAAACAAAAGACCAACTGTGCTTATATACTGGAAAACAGGAAATGACACGCAGAAAGTTCCAAAGACACCATCTTGAATTGGGAAAAGCCACATTTGAATGAATGGAAAAATAACCATGGTGTAAAAGAGAAAGCAAAGCATGCAGGGAAGGAAACACAGACTCCTGGGACGAAGAAAAGATGGCTAAGAGGGAAACCATAAAGAAAGAGAAAACAAGAAAAAAGAAAAAAGGCAGAAAGAATAGGTAAGAGAGATTATAAGGGTAAAAAACAGGTGCAGCGCGAATCAGCACCCAAAGAAAGATTGACTGGTCATGCTATGGACCGAAAAATAAGCAGCGGCCCGAAACGCGGCTCAAAACGCAGCCCACGGCAGAAACAGCTGTCCAGGACTCGGACTGCCGATTTGACCGCGGTCCGCAAGTGGGGCGCTGCAGGTCCTCGCGACGTCACTATAACTGATACACGTGAACTAGACAAAGGGGTACCAGAACTAAAAGCAGGGGTACATGGACCAGGAGAAACAGGAGTAGAAGGTTTAGGAACAGGCAAACCAGAAGAACAGATGAACCAGGGAGCAGGGATTATGATGGACAAGAATTAGGGTGAAGGGGTGAAAAGGTCCAGGAATGGGAGCCTGTGAAACAGGAAACCTGTGATACAAAGGACAAGGTGCAGGAGTACATGGGAATGATGACAAGACAGAGCAGAAAGTACAGGGTCAATAATTTCTAAGACTACCATGCAGAATCATGCAGGCAAGGAGCAGGAGGATGAAGGCCAGGAGGATCCGAAGCAGATTAATGAGGGCTACAAAGATTAGGACCTGGAGAACAATGGTCACTAGTACAAGGAAGTCAGGATAACCAGTACAGAAACTAGGAAGACCAAGGAGACCAGTTACCAAGGGCACCCAGAAGACCAGAGCAAAGAGAGCTATATGAACTAAAAGGATCATGACATGGAGGTCCAGAAACAGGGCTAAGAGGGCCATGAAGATTAGGACCTAGGGGACTGGATTACCAAATGAAGCAAAGTAAGTGGACTGGACAGTGGGGGCTAGGAGGACCAGGATGAAAATGACCAGGCTCAGGAAGACCCGAACTAGGAGAACCTGGAGGACTAAAATGGCAAGGAAAAGATCTCGGAGGGCCAGGACAATCCAAACCAGACAAAACCAACAAAAAATAAGAAGGCCAGGACACAAGCAGCCAGATTGACATGAAACTGCAGTACCAAGGCTAGGAAATTCAGGGTGAGAAGAACCAGGACAAGGTGACCAGGGCCAAAAGGACCAGAAAGGAACAGAACCAGATTGTTCAAGACCAAGAAAAGCCAGGATGGCCAAAAGGCAAAGTTTATGATAACAAGCACAATAGGACAAGAAGGACCAAGACGACCAGGACCAAGGAGACCAAGGCTAGGATGGCTGGTGAACCAGGTCTATGAGAACTAAGCCCAGAAAAAAGACCAGGGCCAAGAGGATCAGAAACAACAGGCACAATGGGCCTGATTTGGATGTTGGTAAAAACGGTCAAGCCGTCGGTTTTCCAACTGAAAACACACCCAACACCTTGGCGGTCCACCTGCCAGATTTAGATGTTGGCGGTCCCATAGGCGAAAGCCCGCCTGAACTCCACTGACTCCGCCAAGGAATCCCAGAAAATAGTGCCCAATGGCAGGACCCCAGCTACACTGATCGCTGAGCAGATTTGGATCTGCCTTTCCGTCAAGGAAAAAGTGGCAATCAGACCTCTAAGTCTAAGTTGGCAGATTGGCGAGAAAAAAGGGGTGAAAACCCACCTTTTTCTCCCATTCCACTCTTGTTTATGACTGCACACAACAAGACAGGATACTTCCCCCATCGCTGGACAGGGAACCCCCATTGGCTGTGTACGTTGGCGGGGTGGTCACTGCACATGTGCACAGGATCACTGCAGACATTTACATGTGACAGTAATTATTTTAAGTTATTCTGACATGCATATATCAGAGACACGAGTGTGTCAGACATGGGTGGGGACACGCTGGTACACAACACATATTTCACACATACACAACTGTTGTTATGGTGTCAGTATCCATTGGCAAATGACTGCTGGCACCACAATGACGGTACATTCACACTTGTCAACTGTGTTCATGTGCACTCATTGCCAGGGAACCTATACGTGTCATGTTGTGCTGCGAGTTGTGTGTACGTCAATATGTGTATGTGTGTATTTGATGCGATTGGCTGGGTGAGGTGGATGGAGCTGTAGTGGGTGATGTCGCTGTGTCAAGATGTGTGCCACTTGCATATGGCATTGATGTTGTTGTGTATGTTGTGTTGTGTGTTGTATTGCTGTGTGCAACATTCAGGTGCATGATGTTATGTGGCGGTCGTTGTCCCGATGTGTGTAGTTGAGTTTGTGTCTGTATTTGTGTAGATGAGTGTGTAGTTGTGTTGGTTGTTGTGGTTGTGTTGTGTGTGGGTATAGTGTCAAAGTTGTGTGTTTGATGTGTCATGGATGTATGGCAATGTGCGTTCGCTGCATGTCTATGTTGTGTTGTGGTGGAATGGCAATGGATACTGGTGTGTATGTTGTGCCATGAGTGATGCAGGGAGAGGCATGTGGCAAAGGTGTGTGACTTACCTCTATTCCACAGTCAATGCCATTGTACAATGTCCATTGAGTCCCACAATATGCACTCTCTGTCAGGGAACCACCACCAGTACAACATCTATATACGGTGGGTAGAAGACCATGAGTTGACTTCTCAGGACCGCCGCCGACGCGGCTTGGTGGTGCAAATGTCAAGGTCTATGTCAGGCCCATAATCTAAAGAAGGAAAAGGATTACAAAAAGAAGAATAGCACAACCAAGGCAAAGAGTGCCAGGAAGGTGAGTCCAGAGACACAGGCAACCAGAGCCAGAGGAAAAGTTCTAAGAGGCCAGGAAACAAAGGACTAGATGGAGCAGAAAGATCTGGGCAAAAAGAATCCGGGCCAGGGGGTAAGGAGGATCAGGACCAGTATGATCACAGCCTGGAGGTCCAGGCCTTAGGGCCAGGAACAGTACTGGCAGGAAGATGAGCAACAGGATGTCTAGGTCCTGGAAAACCAAGTAAAGGAGGACATGATGAGTTTATGTAGAAGCATGAGGTCAAGGAGCAGAAGAGTTAGCTCTCGGATCAGCAAAGCTGTCAGTGGAATGATGTGGCACAGTACGGTCATGACTGGAATGCCCTCTATCTCCTTTAGGCCTATGTCGTGTTTATATAATAAATCCTGCAATGTTCTAAGAACAGGCCTGACATACTAATATGTCTAGCAATTAGGGACAGACTCCTGAGCTCCTAGAGTGGCAATACGAGTTAGAATATCATGTACCGAACATGACAGCCTTGAACAGGGCACAAAGTGATATGTGTACAAAGGGTTGATAAAATGTGCAGCACAAACAACTTCATCTTTTCAGAATGAAACAGCTGATTAAAATATTTTTTTAAAACAGCTAAAGGCTGGTAGTATTAAAAATATGAAATTAATAAAAGCATGTCTAAGTGTTAAAGGCACAAGCTACGGCCTAATGTTAAAATAAAGGTGTCCAACCCAGGCACTAAGGAGAACCCACAACACCAGGAACAGGCCTAGGAGTGGCAGGGGGACCAAAACCATAGTACCAGGGACCAGAGTGCCAAGTGGAGAAGAAAAACCAGGACCTGGGGGTAGTAGAACCAGGGTGAAGAAGATCAGGTGGACCAAAATGTCCAGAGCCAGGACAATTAACAGAACTGGACCTGGATGTCCAGGAGAGCCAGAACCAAAATGACAAGCTCTGAAGGACCCAAAAAGAGAGAACCAGGACCAAGATTTCCTAGACCACTGGGTGCAGTGAGGACCACGAGGACAAGGCTCGGTGCAGGGAGGACAAGGATGATACAAACCAGAAAGGCAAGGGCTAAGAGGACAAGGCCTAAGAGGGATAGGACAAAAAGACCAGGTAGACCAAGCGGACCAGCAGGACCAGGAAAGTATGCAGTAGGAATCAGATAAGCAGGGTGAGAAGGATCAGAACAACCAGGTAAAATGGACAAGGGTCAAGAGAATAAAGAAAGAAAAGGAAGAGTTAGAAGAAGGGTGCTTGAATGACCAGGATAGCCAGACGGAACAGAACCAAGAGGATTAGGAATAAAAAGAGAATCAGAAACAAAAGGATCAAGTCTAGTGAGCTCCAAACCAGGAAGAGAACACAGACTGTGAGGACCAGGAATAGAAAGACATTGCTAAGCACACCACACTGTGAGTAAGGAAGACTAGGAGAACAGTACCAGAAGAATCAAAAGGAGAAGGTCAGGCAGCCAGGGCCAGCAGGACAAGAGCTAAGAGGACAAGGGCAAGGATCAAAAGTGGGAACACAACCAAGGTAAAAAGAAAGCTCAAGCCACAAAGGCCCAAGTTTATCAGGACCTGCCATACCAGAACAAACAGGACCAGCACAAGGAGGAAAAGAAGGACTAGTACAAGGAAAGCAAGGATGACAGGAGTCATGAAGACCAAGCCAGGTGGCTAAGAACAGGATGACATGAATAATCAGGATCAGGACAATGTGGACAAGTTTGTCCAGGATGAAAATGAGTAGGATGACCAGGGCCAAGAGTATTATGACATATTGGAAGAGAACCCTGAGAACTAGTCAGGTCAGGAGCAGTGGGGCTAGGGCCTTTAAGACCAGGAACCAGATGGGGGAGGATTCGGTGGATAAGAAGAATCGGAATAAGTAGGACTAGGGACAGCGGAAGATGGGCCAGAGAGGTCAAAACCAAGGGGACTAGAATCTGAAGTTCCAAGTGGAATAGGAGGACTAGGAACTGGGGTATTACAACTAAGCTGGTGAGAATCAGAGGAACCAGGAAACCAGAGCCACAAGGATCCATTGGACCCGACAAGGACAACAATGACCAGGCCCAGTCAAGAGGACCTACTGAAGAGGACCAAGACGAGTGGATGCAAAGCCAGGTGGACTAAAATGACCAGGGTAAGGAGAATCAAGATAACCCAATCCAGGAAGACTAGGAGGATCAGCCATAAGAAAACCTGGAGAACAGGGATAGGTGGATAAGGGTTCTGTAAACCCAGCAGGATCAGAGTGAGGATCCATAGTACCAGGGTCAGGAGGTTCAGGAAGGGCTATTACAAAGTCCAGCCAGGCCAGGAAGACCAGTGTCAGGAAGAACTAGAGCCAGAAGCACCAAACTCAGAACAACAGTACCAGGGTGACTAGACCTAGTTATCCCAGGGACAGGATGAGGATCAGGAGAAGCAAAACAGAAAAGGAGGTCTTGGAACAGGACTAGGAGGAAGACCAATGCCTAAAGGCACAGAAGGACATGGAAGAGAGGGAAAAAGACTGTGAGCAGGAGGACACCTATGTGAGTCTTGGCCACATGTATTAGCATCCCTATTATAAATTGGTCTTTTTCATGCTTTTTATGCTTTTTATGCTGCAAGCCCCCAAGAACCCCCATTCAGACCACGTATAGAACTGGTAATATCATCTTAGATGGTCCAATGATACCAAGGATATTGGGAAAAATGGTTAATGGCTAACAAAGGGTTCAAAGGGCTATAAGAATCAGTAAAGGGGAGCTCAGGATCACAAGAAGGCTCCAATGAGCAGAAGAGGGGGTGATGGAGGCTCCAGATAGATCATCTTAGATGGTCCAAGGGGGGATTTTGTGTGACCCCCAGATCCTTGTGCTGACATTCCATGTGCATATATGTGCAGTGTATGTAGCAGGTGCACAGTAGTAAGATTCCTTGTGTGATTAAAGTATAAGTACATGGACCAGTGGAATGCATTGTTCATGATGTGATGGAGAGTAGACAGAGCTTACCTATGCAATGGACATGTATTGACTGCATCCCTCTGGATGGAGGGTGGAGAACCCGAACTGAAGTGAGGGGTAATTGAGAAACAGCTACCCAAAGAAATAGCTTGAGGGCCTTTTAGCAAAGGGCTGCTGATTAGTTCTTCCTGAGTGACGACAGAAGGTAGATGGTAGGAGTAAGGCGTAGGTCATAGGTTTCTCTTGTCTTGTTAGAGGTGTCAAAGTTTCTAAGCAGGGCAGCCCTTTTGTCTGTGCCTAGTGACTGCTCAAGAATGCTAATGCCAGCCAGGTGCTGAGATCTCATGCTTCACTGTGTTGTTGTTGTGGATACTTCTGCTTTGAGCCAGCACTATTGCTACTGCTGTGAGAGCCATCATAAAGCACATAGGCTGTGTCTCAGCTATAGCCAGAAAATAATATTTAAAAGATGATCCCCCAAAATCAGTTCTGAAACCTCTATAGTGGATCCACATCCCCTGTCTGCAAAATTGCTATTCAAGTGGAACTGTGAAATGATCAATCCGCAGGAGGTAACAAAATATCTCTGTATATTTAGTGTCCTATTTCTTACAATACTTGTAATAAAATCAACGGATAAAAATCTCTGTGAGTTTCTTTTCTTCTGTGTCTTTGATACCTATGTGTCTTTCTCAGAAGCATTGGGAATATTCATTCAAATTCCAATGGCATTCAGTTCAATTAGTCATAGTTCTATTCCTTTGCTTGTGTTTCAACAGAATACTTCCTCTGATGGCCCTACTCTATCCAACTCTAAAATTGGCAGGCAGAAGTCCTTCAGGATGGCGGAGGTATTGACCTCTGCTATCCTGACAGAGTTAACTCTGTCCTCAAAATCAGGCCTATAGATTTCCTTCTTTCTGTCATAAAATTGGAATGAAGCTTCTTAATGATACTGTTGTGGTCACATCATAAGGAGCCTTTTGTAATTGTTGCTATTTTTATAAAATCACCCAAATATCTGATGGTTCTATGTCACTGGGATGCAACATTTGCAGTTCTGGTTTTGGCTTTTACAAATCATTGTTTTCAGATTTTTTAGTCAGATGTGTTTATTTGAACTGAAGCACAATCATAATTCCAGAATGCACTGATTTGCTGTAGAAAAAGAGGTATTCTGATAACATGAAGGCTTTTTGGAATCCTAAATCTGGCCCTTGTGCATTCCCATAGCTTTGAGTGCAGGAGCGAGTACATAGCTTTCATAGAGTAAAAAGCTTTTACTAGTCTTGCAAATATTCTAATCATCTTTATCATTAGTCACCTCTGCATTGTCATTAGTCACCTCTTTAGTTGCGTAAAGTTGTAAGAGCATTTGTGGAGCACAAGACAACTTAAAAAAGGGCCTCACAAGTTGCTATGTCTTGGTCATGATGTAATGGAGTGGCATTGTGTGCACTGTCTGTCAAAATAACTTGTAAACATTAAAACATTTGGGACCTATAGGTTAGTTCCTACATCTAAGCCAATTTTAGCACTAACTTATGTCGCAAAATCCTGAGTTTGTGACCACAAAAGTGCTTATCATTATGTACAAAACCTATTTTATGAGTTAGAAATTCTGTCGACTAGTAAAAGGACTTTTGCAATTGTTTCTAAATTACAAATGGTAGGGTTCATGAAATGGGTTTCCTCCCTCCTCTTTCCAATTCGGAATGGAATTTATTGATAGTTTGTGGTTGTAATTGATGCTGCAAACCACTGATGGGCCTATGACCCTCAACTTGGGGTGGTAACTAATTTGCAACAGAAAAGGGATCTTTTTATGATTCCTTTCACTTTGGGAATCATGCTGAGAGCCTCAGGAGAGTGAAGTTTTCCAAAACTGAAAATGTTTTTTTTTAATCAGCACTGGTTTCTTTAAGGAATATGGGCTGCTTTGAACAAAAAAAATCCATTTTGGAATGCAGTCATAGAGATGATGGTGTGCCGTTACTTGCAGACCACCATCTCTGTGATTACAGCCAATCAGAGAGGGTTGCAAATTTGCACCTGCCTAATACATATTGGCAGGTCATTCTGCAACCCCCAGCGACTCAGTATGTTGTGAACTGACAGAGCAGTGCATACGTTGCTTTACAAAATACTATTCCATTAGCAAAACATATGTGCTGAATTTTTAACCATGTGTGTTCACTCCTTATTTGCAGTTCTTGGTGTAAGTATCTCTTGAACTCTGCATAAGGTACATTAAAACAGAATTTAAGCTGTTTAGACAGAAGTCGGGTAAATAGTAAAGATCCTCTGCTATTTTCATAGCTATTGGCTAAGATGTGCACACTATCTACTATTTAGGTAGTAACCAGGTGAATAATTATAATTATTTTCAAGTTATTTGCAAGCAGCCAGCTGGTGGGTAATTATTGAAGTTTCTTTGCTACTTGGCAGGCAAGACTACAGGTCAAATAATATAACATTTTAGCTTTTTAACCAACAGCCACATAAATAATTAAGTTTATTTGCATGACTGTTGGCCTAATTGTACATCTGCTCTTTTGCCAATGAGGGAAGGTTTTTGTTTGCTTCACTTTTGGTCAAATAGTACACAACTTCTGCTATTAGACAAAGGCCAGGTAAACAGTCAACTTTCCTTGTTATTTGCACGGCTGCCAGTCAAACAGTGCAGAAACAGTGCAGAAACTCTACTATAGCTAGGTTCCAGGTAAATCGTGAAGTTATCTTACTATTTGCACAGCTGCCAGCCAAATTGTGTAGACCAGTGGTTCCCAACCTGTGGTCTGGGGACCCCTGGGGGTCCAAAAAGGCTTCTCATGGGGTCTGTGGTTGCTTAGAAAATGTAATAATATTAACAGATTAGCTCCCCAGCTTTCAGTAATGACTCATTGGGGGTCTCCAGATTCGAATAAGGGCTAAGTGTGGGTCCCCGGGTTTCAGTACTGGTAAAGTGGGGGTCCACAGGAGTCAAAAGGTTGGGAACCACTGGACGTTCTAGACTTTCTAGTGTTTAATCAGCTGCGTGTAGATAGTGACATTTTTCTGCTACTTGCATGGCTGCCAGCTAAACAGTGCAGAATCTCTATAATTAATATTATTATTAAACTTTATTTCAGTTAAAACAATGAAAGCACAGAAACAAGTTCCAGTTAAAAGCGTTCACATCATAGCCATTAATATAGAGATCTGTATAAAGCATTTACCATCCTAAAACTGTAAAGTTCATAAAATTGTAAGGTAAGATGTCCAACATCAGCTTTTACATATTTATTTCACAATTAAAATTCAAACCCCTCTTTTTCCTTATGAGGTCCACTACATACAGATATTTACTAAGGCCATATACTAAATATGAAAATGTCTCTGTTTGTAGGACTCTCAGTACATTCAGATGCCTCCTAAAGCCTATATTACAGCAAAGTGAACCGATCCATTTTATCCTAGGAATGGCGTAGACTGGACAAAAAAGCATGATATGTGCAATAGTCTCCTTAGCTTTTAAAGTGCATAAAGTCCCATTTGCCCCATCACCAGCAGGACTATCTAGTAAAAGAATTCACCTCACACTGGGCTTGGCTGACAAAAATTGCTCTGAGAGCCTGCCCATTCATGAGCTTTGCTGGAGCTTAATCAATGTGTAATTCCACTAGGTTTGCTTCAAAGGGGTCTTGGAGTGGTCAGTCAATGAGTGTAGATTGCTTGTGTCTTTTCGAGGCAAGTTTGAACATGGCAAAACCATGAGAGTGAAGAGACATTGGGGGTCATTCTGACCTCGGCGGTAAAAGGCGCTTACCGCCGTTCAGAAGACCGCCATAACACCGCCGCGGCCGCGGGAAACCGCCACGGTCATTCTGACCCGCAACAGGCAAACCGCCAAAAACCCGACATCCACAAAAGTCCGCCACACCAACGGCCAGCGAGAAACTGGCGATGACCAAACCTCCACCGTCACGCCAACAGAAATATGCCCATTCCATTCCGACCCACGAATCCACGCAGCGGTCTTTCAACCGGGGTATTCCATTGGCAGTACACACCGCCGCGGTCAAAATACACACACAGCTCCAAAACACGGCCACATTGGTCATTTTGAAACACACACACCTGATACACATACTAACACCACTCCCACACACCCAACACAATAGAAAACACACACCCACATCACCCACAAACCCCTACGACCACCATTTATTGACTAAGGCCAGAGAGAGACACCACCAGCTAGTACAGAGCATTCACAGGCACATAACACCATCGCTCACACAACATCCACGCACAAAACTCCACACACCACCACACTCACCACACTCATCACCACAAACGCCACCCCACACCTCATCCACACCACCCCATGGCACCCCAAAGACACCCCAGGTTTTCAGACGCTGAACTCAGGGTCATGGTGGAGGAAATAGTTCGGGTAGAGCCCCAGCTCTTCGGGGCACAGGTGCAGCACACCACCATTGCCAGGAAGATGGAGCTATGGCAAAGAATAGTGGACAGGGTCAACGCAGTGGGACAACGTCCACGAAATCGGGACGAGATCAGGAAGCGGTGGAACGACCTACGGGGAAGGTGCGTTCCATGGTATCCAGACACAACATCGCAGTGCAGAAGACTGGCGGCGGACCCCCACCTCAACCCCCAGAATTCACAACATGGGAGGAACAGGTCTTGGCGATCCTGCATCCTGAGGGCCTCGCAGGAGTAGGCGGAGGAATGGACTCTGGTAAGTTTAATCTCAACTACTTCATCCCCCCCACCCACCAGCATGCCAAATCATACCCCCACCCTCCCCCCCACCCCCATCACACATCCTCGTTGCTAATGTCTCACCATCACAACCCACCCATCCCCACACCAAGCCCTGCATGCGACCACAAACCATGGACACCCCTCACCTAAGCATGCCCACTGCACATACCCATTCCCCCCCAAACCCCTGTCACAACAGCCCCCACAAGGGAATGCCACCACTGGGGTACACGGGCACCCACCCATTGCACGCCATGGCACACACAGAAGTAATAAACCATACTCTTATACCCCTGCAGTACCCGAACGACACAACACCGCCCAGGAGGGTCCAGAAATGTCCATTCCACCCCCAGAAGAGGCCCACAGTGATGACACCAGCTCTGTCTCCCTGGACCCAGATGACCAGCCCGGCCCATCGGGGACCTCGGGACAGTCGGTTCCCCTCAGACAGCCACAGGCCACAGCAGACCTACCCCCCTCTGGGAACACCAGCACAGCACCCACCCAGCGGGCCCATGCCTCTGTCTCCAGGACACGTCAATCAGCGGTGTGTCCACCACTACAGGGCACCTAGGTTAACCCACCACCCCAACAACAACAGGGACCTGAGGGCAGTGGTAGTGGGCACACGGTCCAGGGGACAGAGGCCCAGGGAAACAGGGGAACTGGGGAACTGGGAGGGCTGCTGTGCGACAGGGGGGGGGGACAGGCCCAGGGAACCCACTCTCCACGAGGCCCTATCCTCCATCATGGGAGCATACCACCACTCCCAGGAGACGATGGCGACGGTCCTGGCCAGGTTCCAGGAGATCCAGGTACTGCAGGAGGAACAGTATATGGGGTTCAGGGAAGAACTCAGAAATATCAGTTCCGCAATGGGCACCATCGTTGTGGCTCTCAATCTGATTGTCACCACATTGCGGGACCATGTGGCACCACAACGGGCCCCTGTCACTAGCATGGACCAAGAAGGAAGAAGACAGAGTAGGATGCCAAGACCCCCGCCAGGAAAGGATACCCCCTGATTGTCATCCCACTGTCCCACATTGTCACCCTGTCCAACCTTAAACTGCCCCTGCTCCACCTTCCACATGCATATGGACAATGCACCTGTGAGACTCAAAATCTGGACTCTGCCATGGACATTCCTCCACCATCACCCATCACCGATTTGCAACCATTTCCCAAATTTGAGCACTTTAATAAACACACTTATTGCATAAAAATAATCTGGAGTCTGGCTGTATTTTTGAACAAATGTATTACACAGAACCGTGCCAAAATGTCCATTAACATTGTGATGACAACATACCACTGTCACACAGCTGTAGTCCATGGGGAAACAAAGCAGAGGTCACGGAGTGGGGCCCACATCTCTGAAATTGAAAGGGAAAGACACAGCTCAGTGAACATACACTGGGTGGAAACTCAGACAGTAGAGAGGCAGGAGACTTTAAGTAAATGTAAATTCCGGTGTTGATTCTTACCTGTATGTTATTGAAAATACTGCTGTATTACTTTGTCCCTGTTGTCTGTGTCATCCTCTTCGTCTTCCTCCTCTTCACTCTCCGCAGGCTCCACAGCTGCCACAACACCACCATCTGGACCATCCTCCTGCAGGAAAGGCACCTGGCGGCGCAAAGCCAGGTTGTGAAGCATACAGCAGGCCACGATGATATGGCACACCTTCTTTGGTGAGTACATTAGGGATCCACCTGTCATATGGAGGCACCTAAACCTGGCCTTCAGGAGGCCGAAGGTCCGCTCGATCACCCTCCTAGTACGCCCATGGGCCTCATTGTACCGTTCCTCTGCCCTTGTCCTGGGATTCCTCACTGGGGTCAGTAGCCATGACAGGTTAGGGTAACCAGAGTCACCAATTAGCCACACACGGTGTCTCTGAAGTAGTTCCATCACGTAAGGGATGCTGCTATTTCGCATGATGTACGCGTCATGCACTGACCCAGGGAACTTGGCATTTACATGGGAGATGTACTGGTCAGCCAAACAGACCACCTGGACATTCATGGAATGATAACTTTTTCTGTTCCTGTACACCTGTTCACTCGTGCTGGGGGGGACCAAAGCTACATGTGTCCCATCAATTGCACCAATGATGTTGGGAATATGTCCAAGCGCATAGAAATCATCCTTCACCGTAGCCAAATCGCCCACCTCAGGGAAAACAATGTAGCTCCGCATGTATTTCAACAGGGCAGACAACACTCTGGACAACACCTTGGAAAACATAGGCTGTGACATCCCTGATGAAATGGCCACTGTAGTTTGGAATGACCCACTTGCCAAGAAATGGAGTACTGACAGAACCTGCACTAGAGGGGGAATCCCTGTGGGTTGGCGGATGGGTGACATCAGGTCTGGCTCCAGTTGGGCACACAGTTCCTGTATAGTGGCTCTGTTAAGCCTGTATGTCAGTATGACATGTCTTTCTTCCATTGTCGACAGGTCCACCAGCGGTCTGTACACGGGAAGATTCCTCCATGTCCTCGCAAGTCCCAGCGGACGGTGCCTAGGAAGGACAACATGGAGCACAGAGTCAATCAACCCACAGATACGTTCCCACAGCTTGCAGAGTACACGATTCTCAATGTATTGAATGGCTTGTATGAGTGTTGATGCAAGGCCTAGGTATGTGTGACGCAGTAGATTTTAAGCCATGTGGGCCCTTGAAATGGCGGCTGCCTGACCTGTGAAGTGCGACAGTGGGATGTGAGGTCAATGCGCTCGCGTGGCACACCGTGGCGGGAGGCGGTCGAAGACCACGGCGCAAAGCCGCATTGGTTAACATTGAACCCTATGGGTCTCAGGAGCCAATGACGATGTGCGCCGGCGGTCGCGGTACGCACCGCCGCGGTACGCACCGCCGCGGGCATGACTGCCATTTTCTATCTGCTTAATCACTCGATACCTGATCATCCACAGGAGAGGACCTATACTGCAAGTGCTGCTGTGACCTCGGTCTGGAAGAGACAATGGCTGCTGCGACTGGGGAAAGGGCCCCTGCCTTCACTTCTGAAGAATTGGAGAAACTCGTGGATGGGGTCCTCCCCCAGTATGCGCTACTCTACGGTCCTCCAGACCAACAGGTATGTACACTGGGACCATGCTTTGTGGCCAATGCCTGGGTTGAGTGGGGGGAATGAACGATGGTGGGGAGGGGAGCGAATGAGGCATGCATCAAACAACAGATGAGAGCATGTGCCACATGGCAAGGGTGGGGATGGGGGGCCACTCACATCGAGCATGCAGAAAATGATTGTTTAATTTTCTCCCTCTGTACATGTCACATAGGTCAGCGCCCATCAGAAAATCGACATTTGGCGTGCCATCGCCAAGGACGTCCGGACCCTGGGGGTCCACAACAGAGGGGGCACCCACTGCCGCAAGAGGTGGGAGGACATCCGCCGCGGGAGCAGGAAGACCGCAGAGGCTCTGCTGGGGATGGCCTCCCAACGTAGGAGGGGTGGCACTCGTCAATTGACCCCCCTGATGTCCCGGATCCTGGCGGTGGCCTACCCCGATTTGGATGGGCTCGTGAGGACATCACAGCAGACACAAGGGGGTGAGTACAAATACATTCTGCTGACTTTGCGCGCAGTGGAGGTGTCTGGGTGGGGGAGGAGGGCTGTGGCTAACCCTAGGCCAGGGCGATTTCCGTTGGCTAGGCCCCTCCGTTAGGCATGGCCCTGTGCCCCCGCCCCCCACCTCTGTAGGTTGCCTAGTACAGCTAATCATTGCCCTGTGTCACCTATGTGTGGATTTGTCATCCATAGGCTTGTAGGCCATGTCCCACGGATTGAGTAGTGTACCCCAAGTGCGCGGCGTAGTGCAGGGGGCTTCTGTGTCTGTCCTCTCCGCCAACGGTGTCGCCAATGCATGCACTCAACATGTCTTTATTTCTCCCCCCCCCCTTTTTTCGGTGGTCTTCCTGTTCATTTGTGCATTAGCATCATCAGGCGGAGGAGAAGTGGCATCGGAGCACGAGGGAGCTGCATCTCACATGGCCATGGAGGGCCATGCAACCGACTCGGAGTTCACCAGTGAGACGGAGGGCGAGGGGAGCTCCACAGCGGGGACACGTGGTGACACCAGCGACACAGACACGTCCTCGGAAGGGAGCTCCCTTGTGGTGGCGGCAACATCCGTGCCCACCGCAACAACAGGGACAGCCGCCACCCAGCGCACCAGCTCCGCCCTCCCAGCAGCCCCTCAGCCTTCGCCCCGTGCCCGCTCACCCAGGAAGGTGGACATCTCCTTCACCCCAGGCACCTCAGGCCCTGCCCCAGTTACCCCTGCTGTCCTCAGTGAGGAGGTCATTGACCTCCTGAGGACGCTCATTGTTGGGCAGTCTACCCTTTTGAATGCCATCCAGGGTGTAGAAAGGGAGGTGCACCGGAGTAATGCATACCTGGAGGGCATTCATTCGGGTCAGGCTGCCCATCAGCGATCGTTCAATGCTCTGGCCACAGCACTGACGGCAGCCATTGTCCCTGTCTCCTGCCTCCCTCCTCCAACTTCCTCAACCCAGTCCCAATCCCCTGTACCTCTGCCTATCCCAGACACACCTACAGACCAGCCTGCACACACCTCAACACCCAAGGGAAGCTCATCCAGACATAAGCACCACACATCACACAAGCATTCACCCAAGTAACAACCACATGCAGACATGCCAACAGCCACTGCCTCCTCTGTGTCCCCCTCCTCCTCGTCTCCCTCCTCCCTCCTTGTGACGTCTCCACTCACACTTGCATGCACAACATCATCAGCCACTACGTCCATCACCAGCACACCCACCAGAACACTCCGCACACGTGCAGTCACCACCCCCACTACCATTTACACGTCCCCTGTGTACTCTCCCACTGTGTCTGTTACCCCCTCTTCCAAACCACACAAACGCAGGCAGCCACCCACCCAACAGCCATCCACCTCACGACAGCCTCCAGCACAAGCACCTGCACCCAAAGACACCAGACTTGACTCACCTACAACCACATCATCTTCCTCCACTCCCATACCCACTACACCTACCCTTCCCACTGCTCCCAAAAAGTTTTTCCTGTCCAAAATTAACCTCTTTCCATCACCTGACCCACCCCCTCCATCTCATAAGACTCCAACCAGCACCTCAGCCACCACAAAACCTGGACCTACAAGGACAATAGTCCAAGGATTTTGGAGTCCAACACCTTCAAGGCCAGCTACTTCGGCTAGCAGTAAAGATACAGCCAGCCCACCCCCTGGAAAGAAAGCCAAAAAAGCCAGTGCCCGGCGCGAGAGGGCAGAGACAGCAGGCTCCAAGGGCACTACCCTGGCACCGTCAGGAAGTGGGGTGCCACCTGGCACACCGACAAAGGGAGGAAAGGGCCACAGAGGAGCAAGGAAGGGTGGCAAGGGCAGCATGCCCGACAAGTCCGGCAGCAGGCGAGCTGCCCAGGAGGGCCCCACCAGCCCCATTCCAGGGGTGAAGGAGGACACCCACGGGCCCGGGACGGCAGCACAGGAGGGCCCCGCAAGCGAGAAGACAGATGTGCACGAAGGGCACGGCAGCCACATGTCGGGTGGCGAGTGAGATCCATGTCATGGCCGGATCTGGTGCCCTGGAGACACATGTCAAGCACCGCTGAACAGGGCCCTTCAAGACAAGCACCGCTGAACAGGGCACCGCCGTCTCAAGAACCGCTGAACAGGGCCCTTTAAGACAAGCACCGCTGAACAGGGCACCACCGAGTCAAGCACCGCTGAACAGGGCACCGCCGTGTCTAGAACCGCTGAACAGGGCCCTTCAAGACAAGCACCGCTGAACAGGGCACCGCCGTCTCAAAAACCGCTGAACAGGGCCCTTCAAGTCAAGCACCGCTCCGCTGGGCCCTTCAAGTCAAGCACCGCTCCGCTGGGCCCTTCAAGTCAAGCACCACTCTGCTGGACCCTTCAAGTCAAGCACCGCTCCGCTCGGCCATTCAAGTCAAGCACCGCTGAGCTGGGCACCGCCGTCTCTGCACCGCTCCGCTGGGCCCTTCAAGTCAAGCACCGCTCCGCTGGGCACCGCCGTCTCTGCACCGCTCCGCTGGGCCCTTCAAGTCAAGCACCGCTCTGCAGGGCCCTTCAAGTCAAGCACCGCTCCGCTGGGCACCGCCGTCTCTGACCCGCTCCGCTGGGCCCTTCAAGTCAAGCACCGCTCCGCTGGGCACAGCCGTCTCTGCACCACTCCGCTGGGCCCTTCAAGTCAAGCACCGCTCCACTGGGCACTGCCGCCTCTGCACCGCTCCGCTGGGCCCTTCAAGTCAAGCACCTCTCCGCTGGGCACCGCCGTCTCTGCACCGCTCCGCTGGGCCCTTCAAGTCAAGCACCGCTCCGCTGGGCACCGCCGTCTCTGCACCGCTCCGCTGGGCCCTTCAAGTCAAGCACCGCTCCGCTGGGCCCTTCAAGTCAAGCACCGCTCCACTGGGCACTGCTGCCTCTGCACCGCTCCGCTGGGCCCTTCAAGTCAAGCACCGCTCCGCTGGGCACCGCCGTCTCTGCACCGCTCCGCTGGGCCCTTCAAGTCAAGCACCGCTCCGCTGGGCACCGCCGTCTCTGCACCGCTCCGCTGGGCCCTTCAAGTCAAGCACCGCTCTGCTGGGCACCGCCGTCTCTGCACCGCTCCGCTGGGCCCTTCAAGTCAAGCACCGCTCCGCTGGGCCCTTCAAGTCAAGCACCGCTCCGCTGGGCCCCGCCGTCTCTGCACCGCTCCGCTGGGCCCTTCAAGTCTAGCACCGCTCCGCTGGGCACCGCCGTCTCAGCACCGCTTCGCTGGGCCCTTCAAGTCAAGCACCGCTGGACAGGGCACTGCAGTCTCATGCACCACTGGCCCATTGGCAGAAGGGGCAGGGCCGGATCTGTGTCGGGCAGGGCTGCACGAAGCACTCTGGGCACCATGCCTCATCCAGAACCAGTGGAGTCTGTAATCCACTTGATTGACTGTGGCTTTGCACTCCCCAGGATGGCACAGTGGGCAATCCACCCACTGTAGAGACTTGTGAGACTGTGGCTTTGCACTCCCCAGGATGGCACAGTGGGCAATCCACCCACTGTAGAGACTTGTGAGACTGTGGCTTTGCACTCCCCAGGATGGCACAGTGGGCAATCCACCCACTGTCTGGACTTGTGAGACTGTGGCTTTGCACTCCCCAGGATGGCACAGTGGGCAATCCACCCACTGTCTGGACTTGTGAGACTGTGGCTTTGCACTCCCCAGGATTGTACAGTGGGCATGGAGGCCGCTCGTGGATCTGGCGTCGTGGACTCATCTGGCTGAGGTGCACCCCCTTCCCTTCCCTTCCCCCTGAGGTGCCTGTTGTTTTGCTATCTGATGCCCCTGCAGTGTTCTCTCCAATGGACTCGGGTATCGTGTGTGGGCTTTGCCCATGTGTTTAGGCCCATTGGCCCACGAACAATGGCTGATACCCAATTTGCACAGGACAATTTACATTTGTATATATAGTTATAGATGTTGGATATATTTTTGTACTTAGCCGTTCAATATACTTCAGAATTCATGAACATTTTATTTTGTCTTTGCATTCTTCCGGGGGTTTTGGGGGGTGTCACTCTGAGTTGTTGCTCTGCGTTGATGTGTATGTAGTTGTGGGTGAGGGTGAGGGTGGGTGTGTCGCGTATGTGTGTGCCCGTAATTTTTTGCCTCCCCCCTCCCCTGTGTCGTAGGTGCAGTACTCACCGGTGTCTTCTGCGCCGGCGTTTGTGCTCCTGGTAGAGGAGCAGGAAGACAATAGCTGGTAGGATGTGTAGTTCGGGTTCCATGCTGTCCAGATTCCTCGTGGAGTGTGTAGAGGTGAGCGTTTTCTGTTCGTAATGTCTGTTTCCGCCGTGTTTTTATTTCCGGGGCTACCGCCCCGGAAAAGGTGGCGGATTGGTGGGTTGTGATAGGGTGGGCGGTACATTGGCTCCCGCCTGTCTGTTGGCGGTGACCGCCGCGCTGTTTGTTTGTCCCGCCGTGGCGGTCGGAGTGTTAAAGTGGCGGTCTTCGTTGGCGGTTCCCGCCAGGGTCAGAATTCCATTTTTTTTACCACCTGCCTGTTGGCGGGTTGGCCGCCGCTTTAACACCGACCGCCAGGGTTGGAATGACCCCCATTGTCTATTCTCATTAATTCCATGAGCCCATTGCTGGCACCGGTTGTGCTATACAGTTTATTGATGTTTTGGTTACTGTAAGTTTTATTACACCTTTACACCTTTCCTTACATGCGCCGTGTGCTCTGCACTCGGAGGGGGGAGGATGGATGGGGGGGGCCTCGGGTTGGGAGGGGATCTTGACTGACGGAGGGGGGCTACGAAGTAAAGTCAACCTGAAATCATGACTATATACAATATTCTCACCTGGAATGTGAGAGGAATGGCTAATGCCTCCAAATGCAGCAGAATATATAACTACCTCAAGCGTCATGCAATGCACATTGCAATACTTCAGGAAACACACCTTACATAAGACAAACTGGGCAGGGTTGACAGGAAATGGCTGGGAACAATATATGGCACTCAAGCACCGACATACGCAAAAGGGGTGTTGGTATGGGTAGCTCCCGGGGTCCCCTATACAATCAAACGCACACAAATAGACAAGGACGGCAGGTATGTTCACTTGGAGGGAGAATTAGATGGAAAACAATTGACCAGAACAGGAATATATGCACCCAATATTAAACAGGGAGATTTTTTATTATCCACCTATGCAGCCCTCTCATGGGATCTGTCAATACCCAGCATTTGGGGGGGAGATTTCAACTACGTTCCAGACGTAAATATAGACAGATCCCACCCTCCGCTCGAGGGCGCTCAAAGTAGAAGACTCTCCCAAGCGCTGAGAACATGGCTGTCAGAGAGGAGACTCCATGATGTTTGGAGGAATTTACACCCCACAGACAGACAATACTCCTTCTTCTCCCCGGTACACCACCTCCACGCCCGGATAGATTTGTTATTATGCTCCAGCGAGCTCACTCAACTCATGGACAAAGCAGCATACCTAGATAAAACTACATCAGACCACAGATCCCTAGTTACTGCAATACGATGGGGCAGGATAGTGACACGTATTCCTACCTGGCGCGTGCAGCCTTCCCTATTACTGGATCCCCCTTCTGTGCCGAGTTAGCAGAGGGTATAGAATCATACTTTAAGATAAATGCAAAATCGGCATCATCAAGAGCAGTCGAGTGGGACGTGCACAAAGTGGTAACACAAGGTTTATGTATGTCGGCGTTAGGCGGAGTCAGATGCACGTTGATTGTGGAGCTACATGGTGTGGAGGGGAGACTACGGGAGGCGGAGAGGAGGGTGGAGGGAGGCGGGGGAGACATGAAAG
This sequence comes from Pleurodeles waltl, assembly GCF_031143425.1. Lineage (NCBI taxonomy): Eukaryota > Metazoa > Chordata > Amphibia > Caudata > Salamandridae > Pleurodeles > Pleurodeles waltl. Next base: position 180,724,816 of record NC_090437.1, read on the forward strand.
GAGTGACTGAATTAAAAGCGCAATGGACTGAGACTGATGCGCGCTTGAGGAAATTTGACTACTGGCATTATACAGCAAGATTGCATGCCGAGGGGGACCGATCCAGCAGATTGTTATCATGGCTGGTAAAGGATGAGCAACAACACTCCACCATAAACGCCATTCGGTTAGACACGGGTGACATAGTCAACACACAACGGGGATTAATGATGCCTTTAAACAATACTATGCCACTCTGTACAAAGTGGCCCCCCGTCGGAGGAACAGTTGGGAGAATTCCTTCAGGCATCCCAACTGACCCGCTTGACGGAAGCACGACTATTAGATTTGGAAAAACCAATAGAAATAGACGAGATCCAGCAAGCCCTGAAGCAAATGGCCCATAATAAATCCCCCGGTGGAGACGGTCTCCCAGCAGAGTACTATCAGGTTTTCTTAGCACAGACGATAAAACCATACCTAGAAATGCTACAAGAGGCATATGAAAAGGGTCACCTCCCAGAATCACAATGAGAGGCGATCATTGTGGTCCTCCACAAAAAAGGACGTGACCCTCTGGATTTCCGGTCCTATCGTCCCTCATCTTTGCTGAACTCTGACTGCAAATTGCTGTGGTAGGTGTTGGCAACCGTCTCCTCCCGATGATGCCGACATTAATTCACCCAGATCAATCGGGTTTCATACCCGGCCGCAGTACTCATATCAATATCAGGTGCCTTTTAAGATTAATAGCTGAGACCCCATAATTAGACCATTCACAAACGGCGGTCTCACTAGATGTAGAAAAAGCATTCGACACGCTAGGCTGGGCATCCCTGATGGAAGCCCTTAAATATATGGGTTTTGGAAACACATTTACGAGATGGGTAGCAACGCTGTCTGCTGACCCGAAGGCAAGAGTTAAGACAGGTGGGATTATATCAGAGAGCAGATTAGCAGAGGCACCAGACAAGGTTGCCCATTATCGCCACTCCTGTTTGCATTGGCAATCGAACCGTTCGCGGCTGGGCTACGATGTGAAGCTCCACACTGGGGTATTCTCGAGGGGGGTGAACACAAAATCATCTCCCTATACGCAGATGATGCATTAATATATTTACTCAAGCAATCTGAATCCCTGCTGGACCTACTACAACTACTAGATATATTTAGGGACATAACAGGCCTACATGTAAACTGGACAAAGTCATGTCTGTTCCTGTTGCAACAGGTTCCGAACCCCCAGAGAGAAACCTCCCCTGCACATAATTTACAATGGTGTTACACCACCTTCAAATACTTGGGAGTGCAAACATACCATGACGAACTGGACCTCAGAGAGGGAAATTTAGACAGGACGATTATATCTATAAGAGTCTCAATGCCCTTTTGGTGTTCACTCCAACTCTCACCCTTAGGAAGAGTAGCAATAGCTAAAATGATCATATTACCTCGGATCCTATACTATCTGTCGGCCTTACCGCTAAACCTCCCCAAAAACTACTTTGCGCCTTTGTCCAGTCTACTGACGGATTTGATATGGAATGGAGGGCGCTGCCATGTGGCGCTAGCCAAGACTTATATGCCACTGGAAAGGGGGTGGGCTGGGAGTACCGCAGTTCGAATTATACTACGCGGCGGCACAAATACACTGGATCATGGACTGGATGTGCAACCCAAACGGCTCAGAGGGACAAATGGTGTATACCCAGCTGGGACACCGAGACGTGTTCAAGTGTCACGACTTACGTGCTGCTTTACCCTGGAGTCCGCAGAACGAGTGCCGAGGATCTTGTTCCTGAATGTTCGGCCTTGGCCCAGGTAGGGGCGACTCTTTCTGGTAGCCACGGTGCTGCAGGCAATGGATATGCCAAGAGCAGGCAGTGTCCCTCAGAAGTAGTGCCAGAGGGAAAAAAAACCTGAAAGGGGAAAAAACCTCCAAAAGGATAGGTTCCTGCAACAGGAACCAAATGAATAGGTAATAACAGGAGCAAAAGTACAGGAACAAACACTGGAACAAACGAGAACCAGTATAAATACAAGGAAGCAGGAGTGAAGACACCATCCAAACAGAAAGTGTTGCAGCGCAAGGAGAGAAAGAATCACAGCCCTTAAATACCAACAAACAGGAAGCGACCAACAGGAAGTACAAGGACACCATCTTAGAAAGGGAAAAACGTATATAACATAATGGACTAGGAGCTATGGAGAGTAGGGAAAAAGGAATGCTGGGAAGAGAGGGGTAATATGGGAAAGGGAAAAAAAACATAAAGGAAGGCACAACAAAACAACAAGAAAAAGAAGAAGAAAAGAAGAACAGGTGAGTGGGGGAGGTCAGACCTGCCTGGAAGCGCGTCGCGCTAAAAAAGAACGAGGCCCCATGCCCAATTTGGGGCCTCGGAATGTGCAGAGCAGGCTGGGGACGCGGCGCATCTTCAAACCGCGTGCTGCGGCCCGAGCCGAATGATCGGCTCGTGCTGCGCGCAGCAGCGCAACAGTAGGTCCGTCCCGAAGGTCCAGGTTTGTGCGGAAACAGGCAGTGAAAATGACTAATCAGAAGAGGTGCGTGAACAGAAGATGCATCTTCCCAAGAGCATTCACTGGGAGGGTAACCCTTCCAATGAATCAGATACTGAAGACGTTTGTAAAAGATACGAGAGTCACAAATCTCTTGTACCTCATATTCAGGTATATCATCTACTAACAACAGAGGAGGACAAGGAAACTGTTGAGAGTAAGGATCAGGTACATAGGGTTTGAGCTGGGAAACATGAAAGACCGGATGAATCCTTCAGGTACGAGGCAAGTGAAGACGGACAGTGACATGATTAATCGGCAGAAGAATACGGAAAGGACCGTAGTAACGAGGTGTGAACTTATTCTGAGAAAGGCGAAAAGGCAGAAATGTTTAAGAAAGCCAGACTTTATCTTGAAGGTGATATACTGGAGCATCCTTACGCTTCTTATCTGCTATTCTCTTCATGTATCTCTTGGTGTTCAACAAGTTAGATGTTCCCGGAGTCTTTGGAGGACTTGTTTCACGTGAGAAGAATGAAGTTCAGGACGTCTAGAGTAAATAAGGATATTGTCTAAGTAGATGACGACCGTATGGTTCGAGAGATCAGAGAACACAGAGTCCATAAATCTTTGGAAAATGGAGGGGGCATTAGTAAGACCAAAAGGCATAACTCTGTACTCATAATGACCAAATGGGGTTTGGAAAGCAGTCTTCCACTCATGTCCTTCTTTAATACGCAAAAGTTGGTAGGCTCCACGAAGGTCTAGTTTGGTAAATCGTTGAGCCCCTCTGACTGCCTCTAGTATATCCTTGATAAGGAGCAAAGGATAACGGTCTTTTATAGTTACCTTATTTAGGCCTCGAAAATCCAGGCAGGGGTGAAGATCCTTCGTCTTCTTGGGTACAAAAAAGAGGGGAGCCCGTGCCGGAGAGGATGAAGGTACAATAAGACCGCTATGTAAGTTTTCTTGCAGATACTCCTTGAGAACTTCCTTTTCGGGTTCCGTGAGTGAATACATTCTCCCAAAGGGAACGACCGCCCCAGGTTCCAAGGGAATAGCACAATCGTAATCTCGATGAGGGGGTAACACAGGTCTGGATGGTTTTTGGAATGCATCTTGAAATTCTAGATAGTGATCGGGTTCTCCTTGGACTGTATTGATGGAACATCCGGGATTAATTTCAGTAGGCATCAACCTCTTGGGTGACCAATATGTGTCTGAAGCAAAGCAGTTCTCATGACAAAACTGTGAGGACAAGGAAATAGTCCGGGTTTCCCAATTTACATAAGGGTTATGTCTTATGAACCACGGAATTCCTAAAATGATAGTATGATTGGGGGATGATATTAGATCAAATGAGATGTGTTCTTGGTGGTTCCCAAATTGTAAACTTAGTGTCAGGGTGGTAGTATCAACTGGACCAGAGGATATTAAGGATCCATCCACTGTGTGAACTTGTTCCGGGACTTCTTTGGGTCGTGTTGGCATTTGTTGAGTTGTGGCCCAAGTCTTATCCATATATATGCCACTAGCACCACAATCAAGTAAAGCCATTGTTCTTTCCTCACGACCGTCGGGTAACTGTAATGTCACAGGTAACATAAACAAAGTTGTGGCATTGTCCTTGAATGAACTGATGGAAGGTATATCAGATGATCCCGTCCCCTCCCTTCTTACAGGGGACGGGAAGTGGCGTTTCCCGATGGCCTTAGAGGACGAACGGGGCAGGTACAAAGCATGTGACCAGCAGCACCACAATACAGGCATAATCCTTTCTTCCGTCTTTCTTCCCACTCGCTAACAGAAAGTGGGCCTTTAGTGGTATCCACCTGCATAGGTTCACCTTCTGTGTCTCTGACAGGAGGACGAGGTTCCTCAGGACGATGCAAAAAAACAACGTGAAGTGCTTGGCTGGGAAGATCCTCTACTCTTTCTCTTCTCCATACGTCGTTCTTGGAGATGGTATTCGATGAAAAGAGCTAGATCCATCAGCCCACGAAGATCTTCATCTCGGGTTGAATGTACTAACTCATCTTTGATCTCCTCTTTAAGTCCTCTACGGAATGGAGTAACCAGAATTCGTTCTACCCTGGTTATCTCAGCTGCAAGCTGTCGAAAGCGGGTAATATATTGGAGGACGTCTTGTGAGCCTTGTTGGATGTCACATAATGCTTCTTCAGCAGAGGCCTCCAATCCTGGACGAGTAAACATTTGTTTAAACCGATTCACGAAGGGGGATAGTCAGACAATACTGGGTCATTGGATGATACCATCGGGGTTCCCCGGCCAAGGCAGGACCAGATAGCGCACTGATAAGATATCCCACCTTTGTCTTGTCGTGGGAGAATTGAGTAGGTCGGAAGGCGAAATACACAGTCAATGCATCGAGGAATTCTCGCAGTTTGGTTGGTTCACCGGAGAAACGAGGGGTAGAGGTGGAGACGGCCGGAACATCTGCACTGCGGAAAGCCAAAGCCTGTCGTAAAGCAGCATTCTCATTGCGTAATTGTTGCAGTTCCTGAGCTTGTTGCTAAATGGTTGCCAGAAGAAATTGATCAGGATCTGCAGCAGCCGCTGTTGGAGCGTAGCTCTTATAATCAAAATTAACATGAAAATGTTTATGAACTAATCCATAATCATGCTGCATAGAAAATGTATTAATATGTTTTACTAACGTGAGTCTGAAATGTGCCCACAGGGAGTGGCCGCCAATATATACAGGGACTAATAAAATTGACTAAAAATGAGTTATTGATGCACTAATGTAAGATTTTGTATTAGTATTAAGAGCTATAAATTAAGGTTTTGCTAATTAATTCACTAGGCCTTAGTTAGCGTGAGTCGGGGCCTAGCTGCCCGGTTTCATATTAAGGTGGTCATTACAACCTCGGGGGTCTTTTTACAAGACCGCTGAGGGACCGCCGTCCTGAAGACCGCCAGTGCAGGCGGTTTTCTGCTCGGCGCATTATGACCGCTGGCAGCCCTCTGTCCTTTTCCGGACAGAGAGCCACCAGCAGCCATACTGGCGGACGGCGGGGAAGTGGAGGTAGCTCCACCTCCACCGCCCCGTCAACAGAACACCGCCCACCGAATCACGTCCTGTGATTCGGCGTGGCGGTGTTCTGTTGACGGGGTGCTGGTGGCGGAGCTGCCCCCATGGATCCTGTCCCCACCCGGAGGATCTACGGACCAGGTAAGTTGATCGTCCGTTAGGGGAGGGGGGCGGGGGGGGGGTGTTGTGTGATGTGTGGGTACATGGGGGTGTGCGTGTGTGTATGTAGAGGGGATGTGTGAGTGCGTGTATGCATGCGGGGGTGTTGTGTGTTTGGAAATAAGTGCATGTCTGTCTGTATGTATGTCTGTATGGATGTGTGCGTGTATGTCTGAATATGTGTGTGGCTGTTGGCATGTATGTTGGTGTGTGTGCGGGTATGTGTGTTGGAGGTGCCTGCATGCGTGTCGGGTGTGAATGTGTAATGTAATGTTGGGGGTAGGGGTGGGGAGGGGGTTCCTGCCACCTTTGGTGGTTGCAGGGGTGGTGGGGGGTGTAGGGGAAGGACTCGGGGGTGGGGGGTGGGGGAGACCCCTATCAGTGCCAGGGAAGGAATTCCCTGGCACTGATAGTGCTCACCGCCATGGATTTCATGGCGGTTCCAAACCCCACGAAATCCATGGCGGTCAGCCGGGTCATGATACCGCCGGCGGTATTGTGACGACCGCCGGGCTGGAGACCCAGGTCTCCAGCCCAGCGGTCGGATCGGAGAAGTGGCGGATGACCATGGCGGTAACCGCCATGGTCATAATTGCACATTTTTTACCGCCAGCCTGTTGGCAGTAAGACCGCCGCTTCTCCGCCATGGCTGTAATGAGGGCCAAAATGTGTTTTTCTAACGTGCAGTGTGCTGACTTGCTGAAGGACATGTAATCGTATTTTTCCAGAAGCTAGAAGATGAGTGTAACTGTAGTAGATCCATTCTCATAAAACTCGACTTGCACAAGGAAACGTTCTTGCTGAATGCAACAGTGTAGACTCGCTACAGGTACAAGGTCGCCTAAACTGGTATAGACAATGGAACCACTGACTGGGGATGCGAGAGGACCACGAGAATATGAAATCACAGCGGACATTCTACCCGTTGGAGACGTCTATCACAAGAACCAATAAACTATGTGAGAACTGTTAGGAGGTGACAATTTTGATGGTACAGCTGGAAAACCATTGGATGGAGATAGTGGTGTGCCAAACCTGCCCAATTAGAAATTAGGGGACTGAACAACAGGAAAGGGATGAAAACCATTGACACGGGGAGCCTTTAGGAGATGCCATTACGAACTATTCTTGCTATTACCCAGACACTTTGTCACTCTGCCTAAAAACTTTGCTGTTTGACTCTTCAAACCATCCTCACCCTTACCTTGCCCGTTCTGTACTTCTCCTCCTTATGAGGGAAGTGCCCCTACTTACCCCATCTTGCTGAACTTTGCTGTGTTTCCTGGCTGATGGTGAATCAACTGATGTCCTGAGGATGAAGACTGACTCCGTATGCTGACCCATTACAGAGGGTAACAATATGATGATGAAATTGTAATTGTCTGTTTGCCTTTCCTTTCTAGGTACCAACTGCTTCTTTTGACAGAGACCATAGTTAGATGTTTTCTAAATTTGTGTTGCTAAATTGTTTTGCATGAAGCCCAACATGCCAATGCTAATTCGAGGTTAGTTAAGAAGTTCACTAAACAGACTCAAATAGACAAATGACTGAATCAATGCTTTGTTGAATAATGCGGTAATGATACTCTGCTAAGGTTAACCTATGTTGACGTCGTGTTATGTTCTAATGTTCGTGATCTTTGCTTTGATGAAATCTTATTCAAGTTGCCATATTATGACAATGCTGATGTGTTTCATGGTTTTGAGACTAATAAACTTTCTAGTAGAATTGTAATCAATAGGGAATAAACATCCTAAAATCATACTAAACTGGTGTGGTTATTCATGACTGAGAGGTCATGGTGGTTTCCGAGTCTTATTAATGTTATTGATTAATCTAAATGATTTGTTATGGTGACTATTGATGACGTTATTGACTTATTGATTGCCATGTTGATTAGTTATCTCGTCTTAAGGTGTCTTCAATCAGGGTCAAAAGATTCATCGGCCTAAAACAAGTCCCAGAGTGAATAAATTATCTAGTTTGGGACGCGTTGGCACCGCCACTGTATCATCCATGTTGTTAAACGACGTTGGGAGTATTGGGCGCTGCAATCTGTCACGACTTGCGTGCTTCTTTACCCTGGAGTCCGCAGAACGAGTGGCGAGGATCTTGTTCCTGAATTTTCGGCCTTGGCCCAGGTAGGGGTGACTCTTTCTGGTAGCCAAGGTGCTGCAGGCAATGGATACGCCAAGAGCAGACCGTGTCCCTCAGAAGTAGTGCCAGAAGGAAAAAAAACCCTGAAAGGGGAAAAAACCTCCAAAAGTATAGGTTCATGCAACAGGAACAAAATGAATAGGTAATAACAGGTGCAAAAGTACAGGAAAAAACACTGGAACAAACGAGAACCAGTATAAATACAAGGAAGCAGGAGTGAAGACACCATCCAAACAAAAAGTGTTGCAGCGCAAGGAGAGAAAGAATCACAGCCCTTAAATACCAACAAATAGGAAGCGACCAACAGGAAGTACAAGGACACCATCTTAGATAGGGAAAAACACATAGAACATAATGGACTAGGAGCCATAGAGAGTAGGGAACAAGGAATGCTGGGAAGAGAGGGGTAATATGGGAAAGGGAAAAAAAACATAAAGAAAGGCACAACAAAACAACAAGAAAAAGAAGAAGAAAAGAAGAACAGGTGAGTAGGGGAGGTCCGACCTGCCTAGAAGCACGTCGCACTAAAAAAGAACGAGGTCTCATGCCCAATTTGGGGCCTCGGACTGTGCAGAGCAGGCTGGGGACGTGGCGCATCTTCAAACCGCGTGCCGCCGCCCGAGCCGAATGTTCGGCTCGTGCCGCGCGCAGTGGTGTGACATCAGGTGGCTCATAGGCCAAGAAAATCCACTGCCCCGCAGTAATATTTTAATGGGAGTGGCAGACTAGGTGTGGCGCCAATACGTGATGAAGAAAGGGCAGACAGCACCATACTCACCCAAAATCCCATTGCTCGCCATCCCTGGCGCAAATAAAATAAAAAGACAATTTAAATTATCGACCTGGGTCGACAAGGGTGTGCAAACTATTGGAGAAGTATTCGGGGAGGGACACTTCTAATCGTATGAGACACTGGCAAATACACACGACTTAGGAAGAGGCAAATTTCTTACACACAGGGCATGGCAACAGGTAGTGCGCAATACATGGGGAAATGGCAATAGCGAACCACACACATCAACGGCACTTCACGAACTACTGATGGGTGTGGGCGCGCAATCGGACATATCTTGGATATACAAGATACTACAGGATTACCCAGAGGAGATACAGCCACAGGCTAAAATCAGGTGGGAAGTGGCCCTGCTATCACCGTTACCCACGCAAACGTGGAACACAGCACTCGCAACTACACAAGAAGTATCGAGAAATGCCCGTTTCCGATACACCCAATTCAATTACCTACACCAGACATACCTCACCCCAGCTAGGATAAAACGCATGTTCCCACAGTCAGCCCTAGACTGCCCGAGATGCGGGTCCCTGGAAGCTGACTTTTTACATATGACATGGAGTTGCCCACCAGTACTCCGCATATGGCAGGATGTAACGACGCAGACGGATAACTGGTCGAGATTGCCCTTACTCCCAACTCCGGAATCCTGCCTCTTAGGGATGCGCCCACGGTGAGGAAAGGACAGACAGAAACATCGGTGTGCCGACCTTGCGTTTGTTTTACTCAAACGATTAATAGCGATACAATGGAAATCGCCCAGCGCACCAGATATACACCGATGGACATCAGAACTACTGCACTGGGCCAGGGCAGAAGCGCAAATAATACACGAAATGCGCAATAGCGGGATGGAAAACAAGGGGGCGGACATATGGGACTCCCTCATAGAGCAGCTGAAACAAAAAGATGACACCCGACCTCCGTGAGCTAACACCACTCCAGTTGCATACATATACACAAATCATCTCCTTGCTCAGTTCGGAGTCCCCTAGAGATGGGTAGCTCACCTCCTTTCTTCCCCTCCTCACTCCCCTCCTCCTCATTCCCCCACACCCCCTTCCCTCTTACAGGCTCCAGCCCCCGCAACTCCTCCCCCCACACAATATGGGACATATGCCGGATCACTAGCACACAATAACTCTTTTAAATGGCACTTCACTGTTAACTTTCTTTCTCTTATTCTTCTTTCCTATTATTTTTTTATGTTAATCAAAAGATCTGCTAAGTTATATAGCAGACAGCAGAGTTATCCTAGATGTAAGATGGATCGTCACAATAACTCGACGTTATGTTTAAAGCAATGTAAAGTACTTGATAAAATCAATAAACAGATTTAAAAAAAAAAAATCCATGAGCCCATCCCTATAATGGGCAAGTTTTTACATAACCCACATTCTTATCCAAAAGAGTAGGGGCCTCAAGGCAGCTAAGTGCTCTATTCTCTGGATTCCTAGACCATGGTACACTGGGATCAGGGAGGTGCTCCCAGGAAGGTGTAATCATGTTGTCATGCACTTCTTTTCCCCCACAGTCAGCTTACCTAGGTTGCTCATTCAGCACATTTCTGCCCAGTAAGGTGCTGCTGTCTGGGCCTTGTACTTGTATAACTCTAGGGCCGGGGAACCTGCTTTAAAAATAGAGGCTTGTGTTTCTTTATACCAGCCATGGAGCTTTGGGCAATTACTATCTTAGATTTGTTTATGTGAGGGGTCCAAGACAATTTAGAGTTCAGCGTTACACCAAGATAACTGAAATTATTTACAAACTCCAATTGTTGCTCCTTCACTATCACATTCCCCTTGAAGGCCCTATGTGGTTTTACGACCATGTACTTTGTTTTGCTTATATTGATCTCAAGGCCTTTGGTTAGACAGTAATGATTGAAGCTGTTTGGTAGACTCTTAAGGCCCCTTAGTGTTTGAGATAATAAGATGGTATCATTGGCAAAGAGTAAAGTCGGTATTGCGGACCCACAGAGTCTGGGAGAATCATGGCTACATTTCTGCAGGTAGTGCACTACATCATTCATGTACAACAAGAAGAGGGTAGGTGCCAATACACATCCCTGCCTCACACCTCTTCTGACTGGTATAGCATCAGTGACTTTGCCATTGGGACCTCATCATACGCTGGCATAATTATCATGATGTAATCTCACAATCTATGTTAAGAGATGATCTGGCAATCCTCAATTTTTTTATGAATCCCTTAAAGGTTTATTGAAACTAGGCCAAAAGCTGTTTTAGGTCAATAAATGCAAAAAGTAAATGTCCTTTTCTCAACTTTGTGTATTTCCATACAATATATAAAAATCTAAACACCTGGTCGATTGTACTGACTCATGCCCTAAATCCTGCTTGGTCTAGTGTAAGTACACTGTTTTCATTGCTCGAGGGACCAAGTATATCCAGGATCTGCTTAGCATAAATCTTTTGCAGGGTATCTGTTAAACATATTGGTCTATAATTAGAAGGATCCTGCCTATTCCCCTTTTAAAAAACGGGGGCAATTTCAGCTCCTCTCCATTTATTAGGGATGGTGCGCCTAATGCCATTGTGTTGCACAGAAGGTTTATATATGGTGCCCATACTTCTTTAGCATGTTTCAACAGGTTATTCGGAATTGTGTTGGGCCTGGCTCTTTGCCTGGTTTGATGGCTTCAATTTCTAGCATTGTTTCTTCCAGGCTGTAACAAGTCGTATATACTGCACTATGCCCCCTCTCACTTCTTGGTCTGGGCGAGTAGCATGTATTACATCAGGACCTTCTGGCCCATGCAAGGTCTGATGGGGTTCAGTGGATTCTGGATAAGGATGAGAAAAATGGCAACTCCATGTTTCAGGGTCTATGAAGTGATCCGCACGCTTGCATGCATCTTTGCTACCATACGCTACGATTTTCCAAAAGGTAATACTATCTTTGTTTATAGATGCATCTATAAGATCTTTCCAATTGGCCTCATCCCATTCTCTTTGTGCTCTAACAAACTCTTTCTTGTACTGTAACATGGCTTCTCGGACAGCAACATAATTTTTTGGTTTTTAAGGTTTATATGAGTTGTCTCTTAGTACCAGGGCCCATATTTATACTTTTTGACGCACAACTGCGCCAACGCAGTTGTGCGTCAAAAATTTTCCCGCCGGCTAACGCCATTCCAACGCACCATGCGGGCGCCTTATTAATGGAATGGCGTTAGCCGGCGCTGCGGACTGGTGTGCGTCAAAAAAAATGACTCACACCAGGCAGCACCGGCGTATGGGAAAATGGGGGTTGTGCGTCAAAAAATGGTGCAAGTCAGGTCTTAGCAAAGACAGAAGTCATGCCCCCTTGCCCAATGGCCATGCCCAGGGAACTTATGTCCCCTGGGCATGGTCATTGGGCATAGTTTCATGTAGGGGGGTCCTAATCAGGCCCCCCTATGCCACAAACAAAATCGGAAAAAAATACTTACCCGAACTTACCTTTACTTCCCTGGGATGGGTCCCTCCATCCTTGGGTCTCCTCCTGGGGTGGGCAAAGGTGGCAGGGGGTGTCCCTGGGGGCAGGGGAGGGCACCTCTGGGCTCCTTCCGAGCCCACAGGTCCCTTAACGCCTGCCCTGACCCAGGCGTTAAAAAACGGCGCCCATCAGGCTGTGCGCCGTTTTTTAAGGCCCACCCCCTCCTGTGCGTCAAAATGACGCCAGAGTATAAATAAGGGCACAGGCCTTAAAGTCATTTTTTGGAAGGGAACACCTACCTTGCATATAATTAACGCAAGGCTGGTTCCCCCTTCCAAAAAATTATGCACATGGTGGAATTTTGACGCCCGTGGGGTCGGACGTGAAAGTATAAATATGGGGCAGGGTTTGCGCCGATTGTGCGTCAAAAATTTTGACGCACATTCGGCGCAAACAGAGTATAAATATGCCCCCAGATGTTTAATGGCATTTTTACCGGGGGTCCACTTTTAGCATTTATCGGGATACTGAGGAGGGCTAACCATAAAGAGGCAACATATCTAAGAATGTTTTATTGATATTGGCCAAGATGTTCAGTCTTGACGTTATCGAGGGCCACTTGACTGACCTGCGATTATTCCCGACCAATGATTGTATATGTGTTGTATCCACTTCGAAAATCCAAGTCTCAGTAGAGTACCTGCCAGCGCTAGATAGATCGGGCAGTGATCGCTCTCTTCTCTGTTATCAACTTTGAAGTGCATTATTTTGTCACAATGCGCTGTGTTAACCAATAAATAGTCAATTTGTGACCAAGCACATCCGTTTTTATATGTGAATGAGCTGGGGAAATCTGGTTCCATCCTACCATTACAGACTCGAAGACCATGTTCAGTTGTCAAGTAGGTTAGTTGCCATATCCTCTTCTTAAGACCAAATTCAAACCCAATATTGGTTCATACGTGCAGTTAAAGTCACTCTGTACAATAGTTGTCACTTCAGAATTCAGGGTGTTAAGGATTCTATCTAACTCTAAAGCCACAGGGGACTCAACACTAAACTTACTTTGTCTGATATGAACACTAAATAAACACACTCAAGAGCCTTTCTGCATTTTTACTCGGACTCCTGGAATGTCTGGGTAGTCTGCTTTTATCACTTTAACAGTAAGCAGGAAGATTTTGATTCATACAGTGAGCCCTCCCGAAGGTCTACCTTTTGATGAGCGAATTGCATTATTGTGGAATTCTTACATCCTAACTTGTGTGGTGATTCCAGTATTCAAGCCTCATCGAAGAGGGAAAAATAGAACAGATATATATATTCATGCCAGTCCGGGTCTTGCAACTTATGTCTCAGACCAGCTATGTTTTAAGAGATGAAGGCCACAGACTCAGGGCATACCACTTTTTGTCCCCTTGTCCACTACATATTGTATCCCAAGTGTACCTGACCAATTATAAAATCGGTCCTACCAGGCAGAGGGTGGTACGAATCGTGCCTCGAGGTGTCGGGAGGAAGTTTGTTGGTGAAGGCCTAAACAGTCAGTCCACAGACTCAAGATTTGCCAGAGAATGGTTGGTAGCAAATGAATTGTCAGGGTTTGGTAGGTCCCTTATTCCATGATCTGTCATCAACTGGCATATTTTATTTAAACCTTATTAACATGCCTGAAAGCAGACTAGATCTCAAATTGATGGCTATCAGCCCTTCGACTATTGTTTTTTTTAAAGACCAGGGCTGCATTGTCATGGATTCTTGTACTACATGGTAAACACCCAGCTGAGACTATATCAGAGCATACAACTAACAAACATTGACTATCGTGCCTTATCCAATGGATCACCTTCTTTTTCAATGATTCTCCATTGTCTTTGGTGTTTGGTCTTAAATTAGGGACATTTCTCCCACTACACGCTGGTTGTGTACTTCTCTCTCGATGAGCAGGATGGTATGGCTCAGTTTGGGGGAAGCTGCACTCGGGCACTGTGCTATCAGTAAGCACTGCTGGCTTCATCTGTCTGGTTTGTGATTTGGGTACTCCATTGGATCTAGCGCCTTCACTGGAATAGCCCTCCAACCCTTCTCAAGACCTTATATTATGTCTTGCCTCATTTCTCAGAGGGAATCAACGTGCTGACACAATCGAATCTGCTATTTGTGAGCTTAGTTTAACTGCTCCAGTGCACTTGGATTCATTTGACATAGGGCAGCGCCTTTGGTGACTCTTCTACGTGTAAGAGTAGTAGGAAGGGATACCTTTAATCACCATATTAAAAGTGACAGTTGTCCCGCCCCGGAAATGACGTCATATCCGGTGGCTGGGACTTCCGGTGTCCCAGAAAGCCCACCCCGGAAGTGACGTGCATGGGGGTGTGTCATGTGGTTTGTGACCTCATGGTGTCACGTGTTAGCCCTATGTCTGGGTCCTAGCCCCTGGTACTGGCCTATGGGCTGTGTAAAAAGTATGACTTAGTGTTGTGCAAGTGGTTTCAGAGCCTGAGAGGGACAGGTCTGGACATGTCAGACAATCATGCCCAAGTGGCTGTTAGGGGGCCTCTGCATAGGGCTGCAAAGTGGGCGGTCTGGCCAAACCTCCACACTGGTGGCTAATCCAAAAAAAAAAAAAAAAATGGGAATGGTCAAATGTTGCTTTTGTTAGAGCCAGCCTATCAATTTAGAGAGGTAAATCTAAAGCAGAGGTGTGCTTACAGCCTTTCCAGGGGTCACAGAGGGGGCTAAATTAGAAACTGGCCCAGTAATTAAAAGTTTGAAACACAACAGAGGTTGTTGTGGCATGGCTAATCTAAAACAGCTGTGTGCCTATAGGCTATCCCTGGGACACAGTGGAGGCTAAATTAGAAACTGTCCCTGCAATTAAAAGTTTGAAACACAACAGATGGTGAGGGGCATAGCAAATCTAAAACAGGTGGGTGCCTACAGCCTTTCCAGGGGTCACAGAGGGGGCTAAATTAGAAACTGGCCCAGTAATTAAAAGTTTGAAACACAACAGAGGTTGTTGTGGCATGGCTAATCTAAAACAGCTGTGTGCCTATAGGCTATCCCTGGGACACAGTGGGGGCTAAATTAGAAACTGCCCCTGCAATTAAAAGTTTGAAACACAACAGATGGTGAGGGGCATAGCAAATCTAAAACAGGTGGGTGCCTACAGCCTTTCCAGGGGTCACAGAGGGGGCTAAATTAGAAACTGGCCCAGTAATTAAAAGTTTGAAACACAACAGAGGTTGTTGTGGCATGGCTAATCTAAAACAGCTGTGTGCCTATAGGCTATCCCTGGGACACAGTGGGGGCTAAATTAGAAACTGGCCCAGTAATTAAAAGTTTGAAACACCCCAGAGGTTGTTGTGGCATGGCTAATCTAAAACAGAGATGTGTCTACATTCTTTCAGGGGGGTTCCAGAGGGGACTAAATTAGAAACTGGCCCTGTAATTAAAAGTTTGAAACACTACAAAGGACATGTATTGCTAGCCTATAACAGATGCCTATTTCCAGGTCCCACCAATCACAGCGCCCAGGCATAATTACCACTGTGAGCATAGTATAAGAACCCCCCATCTTCACAGGCCTCTTTTTTCTGAACTACCTACTGACATCTGTGGCACGCAGGGACGCATCAGGACATCATGGATGGAAACATGAAGGGCAGAGTTCAGACTGGTGCTGCTAAACATCTTCTACTTAAGGTCTGTAACAGTGTGATGTGTGTATGTGTTTTACTATAGTTTAACAATGACATTAGCACTAACCTGTTTAACTATACATAGACACGTAAAAATGCATGTTTTTAAAAAATAAATAAAAAATAAAAAAAATTAAAAGTTATTAGTGTATTTTTGAGATACTGTAATTACTTTGTGGGGTGATTTTGTTTAAATGTTACTAATGGAGGCCTGTGCTATGTATTTGTCTGTATTTTTATGGGGCTGCAATTATTTAATGGGGCATATTAGTATTGCTTAACTTATACTGGCTGGTTCTGGGCCTATGTATGGGACCTGTATTTTAGAAGTTCTGCACTTATTTTGTGGTTTGGTATTGTTTAAATGGTACTTGCGGGGTAATGTACTATGTATAGGCCTGTATTCCAGCCCAGTACCACATGTATTTAATTAATTGTTCCTGATTATTTTACAAGATGGCTTTTACGTGTTTCTGCATACTTGGGTTCTCTGCAATTGCAAACTTGGGATCTCTGTAATTAAGACGTCCTGGTTCACCCTGGGACCCCAGAGGGAGATAACATATTTATCACCTCTTTATATCAGTGGTGCTGGCATAGTAAGATTGTACCCTTGTCTTGTCCAAGGACAATGAAATATTGTGACCTGGTATAATTTATATTAGATTTCTAACATTAACAGTATTTCAGGGAGCTGCTCTCAGAGCCCACGGGGGCTCTAAGAGCAGCTTCAGGCATTTTTTTTTTTTTTCTTTTTTTTTTCTTTTCATAAAGCGTAGAGGTGCATGTATTCACCTCTACGACCTCGTTATAAAGTTAATAATGCTCGGCTCAAAGCCCGCGGGGGCTTTGAGCAGAGCTCTGTTCACTTTATAACGAGGCCTCCGCGGCGATAGTGGCCGCCGGGAGACCTCGTTATAAAGTTAACAGAGCTCTGCTCTTTCCAGCCCAGTACCACATGTATTTAATTAATTGTTCCTGATTATTTTACAAGATGGCTTTTACGTGTTTCTGCATACTTGGGTTCTCTGCAATTGCAAACTTGGGATCTCTGTAATTAAGACGTCCTGGTTCACCCTGGGACCCCAGAGGGAGATAACATATTTATCACCTCTTTATATCAGTGGTGCTGGCATAGTAAGATTGTACCCTTGTCTTGTCCAAGGACAATGAAATATTGTGACCTGGTATAATTTATATTAGATTTCTAACATTAACAGTATTTCAGGGAGCTGCTCTCAGAGCCCACGGGGGCTCTAAGAGCAGCTTCAGGCATTTTTTTTTTTTTTCTTTTTTTCTTTTCATAAAGCGTAGAGGTGCATGTATTCACCTCTACGACCTCGTTATAAAGTGAATAACGCTCTGCTCAAAGCCCATGTGAGCTATGAGCAGAGCTTCATTCACTTTATAACGCTGTCTCAGGGTGATTGCATTCACCCTGAGACCTCGTTATAAAGTTAATAATGCCCGGCTCAAAGCCCGCGGGGGCTTTGAGCAGAGCTCTGTTCACTTTATAACGAGGCCTCCGCGGCGATTGTGGCCGCCGGGAGACCTCGTTATAAAGTTAACAGAGCTCTGCTCAAAGCCCCCTGGGGGCTTTGGGCAGAGTTTTACTAACTTTATAGCGAGGCCTCCAGGCGGCTGTAGCCGCCCGGAGACCTCGCGTTGTACTCTACAGGGCGGCTCAGAGAAGCCGCTGGGGGATTCCCCCGCGGCTTCTCAGAGCCGGCTTTCAGAGTACAATGCGAGGTCTCCGGACGGCTACAGCCGCCCGGAGATCTCGTGTTTTAGGATGCGGACGGTTCTCTAAAGCCGCAGGGGGATTCCCCTGCGGCTTTAGAGAACCGTCTTGACGGTTTAATTACTGTGAATGCTGCGTTTGTTTCAGCGGCATTCACGGTAATTAAACCTCTCCCGACCTGCGCACCGAGGCCTCAGGGAGTTCCCGAGGCCTCGGAGAGTCGGTGCTTGCCGCCAGAGTGCGGCGTTCTTTTAAAAAAAAAAAAAAAAAAATAAGTAAATAAAAAAATAAAAAAGTGAATGACGGCGGGAGGCCAGGGTCTGTGGGGCCCTGACCACGCGCGCTAGGGCCCTAGGGGCCCATACAATAACAAAAAATATTGAAATAAATTAAAATAATAATGATTAAAAAATAACTATCCCTGTTAAAAACTTTTCAGACCCCCAAGTACCCCACACCACTCACCGTAGTTCAGGATGGCATGGGATCCTACGTTGCTGCCCTGAAAAACCCAGAACCTCACACAGGCTGCATCCACATCCGGCCATTTTCTTTTTTTTTTAAAACAAAGACTGGGGGGGGGGGGGCTGTGGAACTGGCTCAGCTTGGAGTTTAGACTGAGCTCCGCCCCCACACATGGTTCACAGCTTTGTTGAGCTAAGGTGAAAAACCCGGCATGGATCCTAGGATCCACTTTCCAGTCTATGTCTTATAGAGACAGTCCTAGAGGTAGTATTATGCAAGAGCGCCATCATGTGGAATTTGTTTATTAAACCTTGTATAGTTTTTGAGAAAAGTTTTACAGTTACCAATATGTATTTATACTTACAGAACATGTGGATTCAACAATTTGAATTTTGATAGATACATTTAAAAAAAAAAAAAAAAAAAAAATTATTTATAATTTTGTTTTTTTTATTTATTATTATTTTTTTATTTTTTTTACATTTATTTTTAATTTTTTTTTTTTTTTCTTTTTGTCCTACCCTTGTTGTGCTTTTATGAAGGGTTCGGACGTAGAAGATGAATTGTGGTATGTTTAAAGGTAAATATGTCTCTCTTGTACACAGGACATGCAAGAGTCTGGGGAATCCCATGTGGCCGTGGAGAACGTGCAGCAAGGTGAGTTACAGGCCATAGAGCCTTCTAAACTACGTTGTCAGGATTGTTATTTTTTATTTTACTTCTAATGGGCACCCATGTGTTTGCATAGGTTATGATGCAGAACTCAGGTGCGCGATTGCCTCTCTCCAACAAATCCTCCATGTTCAAGAGGGGTCAAGCACCTTGTCACAGGATAACGTTTCTGCAGGTATATATTAGGGGTCTTTTTGTACCCCCATTGAAAACCTAACAGGGTCTAACAGTCAGACCTATATTTGGACATCTCAGTGAGTTCGTATAGTCTATGTATTATATTGTATGTGTAACATTATTTTTTTATGATTTTTATCCCGAGGGGCTCCTATGGAAGAAGCGAGCCGGGATATGGATGGAAAGCTTAAAAAACAGCCCCGCAAAAGGAAGTCCCCGGGGTCAAAGGGTGGCCCGCCTATTAAGAAGGGACCCTCAAGCCGGAAAAACCATGGTGAGTTTAAGAAAATGTAGAGTTTGGTGTATACAGTGCAGCGTGTGTGTCTAAACGTCTTTCCGACCCATAGGTATAGCCGCTCTAACTAGCCCTAATCTATATTTTGCTATCTTTACATCCTAGAATCATCACACCAGAGCTCCGGAGATGCCTGCCCTCAGCCTAAGCCGCGGATGTCATCTTTAAAGGTCTACACTGGGACGGCTCAAAACCCCACAAAGTCATCGGTACTCGTGAGCCAACCCGAGCACCGAGACCCACCCTGCAACATCTCCACATCCGTCGCTCCTGGACCAGGTACAACTCATAACGACACCACATCATCCATCATAAAGGGAATACCTAGTACAGCGGGCACTTCTGCAACAACTATCCCGGGTTTGGGGTGTGGCCATCCGGACATTATCGTTCTTACAACACCAAGCGCCCAACTGTTTGCACCTTGTGAAGCCTCTGGAGGGTCCCCAAAACAGTGCAGCAACCCTAAAATAAATCGGCTGTCCTTAAAGAATCGTAGGAAGAAGTTCCAGAACCCTGAGCAACAATCTGGGCCTATAGACCTGTCTTTTAAAAATTTTGTTAAGGTACAGTCGGATCCGTCTGGGGTCCTTAGTTCTAATATCGGCGTGTCTGGCCTCGACCTAACCTCTCCAGGGTGTACAACTAAACCATCCCGGTTACATGACTCATCATTGGAAAATGACCACCCTGTAGAGGATCCTTATTCCCACTGTATAGACCTTCTTAAGGCTCTAGCTGGTACTACCCCGAGTTCTGAAGCCCTGACATCCACTTGTGTCAATTCTAAGATGGCCCCCTTAGGGTTACAAGCAGTAGGGTCTCAATCAGTAGCATCCAGCCACAGCCCTGCCTCTACAACAACGGACACCCTTTATAGCGATAAACATTTGACCTCCCCATGTCTGATGTCCCCCGATACACCCCCGGGGGCATACGACCCCACCAGTCCTACACCTAGTGCACGTGTTCAGTGGTCTTCACCTTCCTCATCAATATACCCCGCCAGCAGTATAGGGTGTAGCGGAACGCAAAATCAGAGTTTTGGAACACCCTCGAGCGATGATCAGGGCTCTCAAACTCCTGGATGTTCACACTGGAATCCTGTTTTTACGTCCCGCTCTGATCCCTCAGCCGTGATTGGGGGTGATAACACCGGCCGCTGTCCTATAACTGGGGATGCTCAGGGAGTTGGCAATCACCCCTCTAGTGTCACAAGTACTGGCCTTGAAACAAACCTTTCAAGCCGGGCTAGAGTTCTAGACAACTACGTTAAAGAAATCCATCATTCGTTCAGACAGTTAAAATGCCAACTCCGTCTAAAAACTTTAAAACTATGTAAGAACGACGGTAATAGAGGGACATCCAGAGCTAGCATAAAGGCTTTAAAACAGCTGATGGCTCGGTGTAGAAACACAATGGCCCAAACTTGCGCTTCAACAATTGTGGCCATGGGTAACATCCCGTCATGACTAGGTGAGCGTACATACCCGGGGAATGTTAGAACTACATTTACCAGTACAGGGGGCCGCCCGTCTAAATATGAAAAGAAGCCCCAGCACCTGCTTAGTAGAGCTCTAAGAGTTTTACGAGCGCTCAATAGTCAGAGGTCATGTCAACCCCCAAGCCCTGCACCCATAAGACCTCAAAATATAGAGTTAGGAGGTGCTGCTGGTCTTTACAGGCCCTCTGGGGGTGATGGTCCGAGGTGTCTCAGCCTTAAACAGTCTGTAGGAGCCCCGTCCGAAGTCGGTGTAGTGTCAGTGTCACCATTTGTAAACACGCCAGACATTGTTCAGATCGGCGGGGGTCGTTTACCAAAAACCAGATGGGCCCATAAGAAGCCAGAGTGGCTTGGTAGCTCTAGAAAACGCAAGCTGGTAATAAAAAAGTTAAAGAAAGCCAGACTCTGCGTTACCAGAAGGTCTAAAAACACACCTACATCTAACCACACCCCTGGGAGCTCTCCAACAACCAGTAATTCTCAAACTGAGGCTTCAGAACCAGTTTTTATGGAAAGTGTGAGACGGTATAGTCGTGTTGTAGAGCGGTTTAACGCTACAGAACACTATGAGGAGTTTAGGTTCGTTAACCTAGATCGCCTACACTCCTCAGATCATGGCATTATAGCTATACATCAGGCTGTGCAAACGCTGATCGAACGATTGTTACACGATGTGGGTCCTAATGATTTCTTTCAGATGCGTTTTCAGGGACAGGGTCTCAATAGTCCCCTGTTCACCAGACGGTCATCTCGGGATGTGTTTGACGCTGTAACGTTTTTAGAAAACCTATCTAAACTTTTACAGAGCAAGGCTGAATTACTGGCGTACGGGTCCTTTAGAATCATCTCCCTCGTTGTTAGGGGGCGCGAGGGGGGTGCTTCCAGAGCCTTAAAGAGCGTTATGTACAGTAAAATCATTGACAAGAAATCACGATGGTTGCTCGATTTTAATACCGGAGCTACCAACATGTGTCTGGCCGCAAGCATTGCAGGCTTATTGATGGACCGCTCTACCCCAGACGCCGTCATTATGGCGATGGCTGTAGCAGCACATGAGGCGCTTCAGATACCGACTGACAAAATGGTCGGTTTTGGGGATCTGGGACTTTTTGAGAATCACTTCGCCGTGACGGTTAAAGTTCTATACCATGCAGGTTCTTGGAAGTACTTCACTACCAATGAAGGTGTGAAAAACAAGACCGTGTATGTGCTACACCATGAAAACCACTTTTACGGTGTCTTGAACCTGAAGGGTTTTCTAGGCGCCAAGTATGTGTGTGAGCATTGCGATCACATACAACAACCGGACCAAACACCAGTGTGAATTACACTGTAAAATGTGTCAGAGGGACGGTTGTGTCAATGACAATGCTCTGAAAGTGAACTGTCCAACGTGCAAGCTGTTTTGTCGGTCGCAAGACTGCTTAAACACGCACATAGGCCTCGCCCAATGTGTTCTTAAAGCCGACTGTGGGACTTGCGGCCGTTATAAACCTGTCGATCACAAATGTGAAGGTATGCAGTGCCCTAGGTGTACAGCTCCTTTTATAGCCGGAACAACCCATGAGTGTTACATGCTCAGAAGTCACTACCAGAAAAAAACAGAAGACTATATCGTATTTGACATAGAGTGTACGCAAGAGACGGGGGTGCACCAACCAAACTATATTTACGCCCACCATCTAACCGGTGATGGGAGCTGGGAGTTTGAAGGTCGGGCTTGCATGAATGATTTCCTCCTCACATTTATGCAACCCCGATACCAGGATTATACATTTCTGGCTCACAACTCCAAAGCATATGATTCTTTTTTCATTATCAGGGACCTGATACATGAAAAGCTTCCCGTTAGTCTCATAACCCAAGGTTCCAAACTAATGCTGCTTAAGGTTGTGCCTTTTGACATTAGGTTCATAGACACCTTGAATTTTCTGCCCATGAAGTTGAGCAAACTGCCAAAAGCCTTTGGGTTTGAAGGCTGTAAAGGTTATTTCCCACACTTTTTTAACACATGGGCTAATCAGAATTACTTCGGGCCTATGCCTCCGCCCGACAGTTATGGTTGCGATTATATGATGCCCTCTGAAAAAGAGAGTTTTCTACAGTGGTACGATGAAAACCGTGAAAAACGGTTTCATTTCCAAACTGAATTGAGAGCATACTGTCAGGCGGACGTTATGATATTGCGAAAAGCATGCAACCTATTCAGAGATGTTGTGGTGGCGATGACGAAGCGGGTCGTGTTTATTGAAACCGATCCGTGCGAGCGTGAAAAAAAAATAACTGTATACCTGGACCCATTTCAAAACATTACTCTGGCTTCAATGTGCATGTCTATTTATAAACACATGTTTTTAATGTCTGAAACTATCGCCTTAATACCACCTGACCTCTATAACGGCAGGCAGAAACGTTACTCCACACCTTCTATTCAGTGGCTCATGTACGTCTCTGCGAATGAGAGCATCTTCATTCAGCACGCTTTGCAGGGCGGCGAATACCGTCTAGGCCGCTACTATCTAGACGGGTATGCATTAATTAACGGTGTTCCAACGGCCTTTGAGTTCAACGGGTGTTTTTACCATGGTTGCCCTCAGTGTTACAAACCCCATGAATTTAATAGACTGCAGGGCACCACGTTTGAACATCTGTACCGCCGGACTCTGGCAAAGGCGCAGTATATTGAGAGTTGTGGGTTTGTTCTGAGAACTCTCTGGGAACATGATTGGGTAACTGAGCTATCGAAAGATGGCGCACTGAGCACTTTTATTAAGAGCCAGCAGCTACCTTCACCGCTGGAGCCCCGTGACGCCTTATTCGGCGGCCGTACAAACGCCATTCAATTGTACCGTGTAGCTGGCCCTGGTGAGAAAATACATTACTACGACTTCACTAGTCTGTATCCATTTGTGAACAAGGTGAAGTTGTACCCTGTGGGCCACCCTACAATTGTATACAGGAACTTTAAACCTCTCAAAGAGTACTTTGGAATCATTAAGTGTCAGATTCACCCTCCGCGGAAACTTTACTTTCCGGTGCTCCCTTATAGAGTCGACGGTAAGCTAATGTTCCCCCTATGCCGTACCTGCGCTGAAAGTAAACAGCTTAGCGAATGTCGGCATAGTGATGAGCAGAGGCTGCTGGAAGGGACTTGGTGTACCATTGAGGTGCAGACGGCCCTAGAGAAAGGGTATCGTCTTGGTAAAATCCTGGAAGTCTGGCACTTTCCAAATACAACAACACAGCTCTTTTCTGAGTACATAAACTTGTTTCTTAGAGACAAGCAGGAGGCCTCGGGGTATCCAGAATGGTGTGTCGATGAGCCCTCAAAGAAAAAGTATATCGCTGATTACAAAGCTCGCGAGGGTATTAAACTGAGACCTGCGTTCATTAAGGTTAACCCCGCCCGCCGGCAGTTAGCTAAGCTCTGTCTCAACTCCTTGTGGGGAAAGTTCGCACAGCGGACCAATTTGTCAAACACATCCATCGTCACAGATCCGGAAGAGCTTTTTAAGTATATATTCACACCTGTTTATGACGTATCCAGTTGTGAATTTATTGACGACGAGACGGCCGTTCTATGCTGGAAATACGCCAAAGAGTACCCCACAACGTGTAACAATATAAACATCTTTATAGCATGCTTCACAACCGCTCACGCCAGGTTAGAGCTTTACAGGTTGTTGGACCAGCTTCAGGAACGGTGTTTGTACCATGACACTGACTCTGTTATCTTTGTGAGTAAAGAGGGTGATGAAGATCCTCCGCTGGGTGATTATCTAGGGGATTTGACCAGCGAGCTCGAAAAGGGGGAGTATATACAGGAATTTACCTCATCCGGCCCTAAGACGTACAGTTATAAGACCTCAAGCAACAAGGTTTGCATGAAAGTCAAAGGTATCACTTTAAACGTCAACAATACGATTAAAATAAACTTTGACAGTCTGAAGGGCCTGGTGCACGAATACTCGGCATCGAGCGATCACAAAAATAGCAAAGCCATTGTTGTAAACCATCCGAGCATAGTCAGGTCCAAGAAAAAATGGGAAATTACAACACAGCCTATGTTTAAAACCTTAAGAGTAGTGTTTGACAAACGGGTCCTCACAACGGACTACAAAACACTGCCTTACGGTTACTAAAAGCCATTAGAGGTTTGAACATCACCCAGATATGGACACCAGACTGCAGCACCCATTCTCCTGCGTTTTAGCGGGGCCCTCCAATAGCGGTAAAAGTTTTTTTATAAAGAAACTGTTAGAAAACGCTCCCGGTGTTTTATCTCAGACCCCTAACAACATCGTGTGGCTTTATTCATGCTGGCAGGATCTTTACACTGAGCTCACCCTAAAATTTCCCCACATTCGATTTATAGAGGGTATCCCCGATAATCTCAACGACGATGACTTGCTACCAAAACACCTTGTAAACATTGTCGTGGTGGATGACCTCATGCGTGAAGGAGGGGACCACCCCGAGCTTGAGCGGGCTTTTACGCAATATTCACACCACCGCAATCTGAGCATATGCTATATAGTGCAGAACCTGTTTTACAAGGGCAAGAGCAGCCGGTCCATAACTCTCAACGCCTCATACCTGGTCTTATTTAAAAACCCCAGAGACAAACTTCAAATCTCAATTATAGCTAAACAAATGTACCCCGGCAACACCCAGTTTTTCATGGATGCCTTTAACGATGCTACAGCAAAACCCCACGGCTACTTACTGGTGGATTTGAAACCCAACACTTTTGAAGACTACAGACTACGAGCCGGCATAATACCCCCGGACTTCCCAGTCGCCTACACGCCTAAAACAGTGTCCAAAAACTATAAAAAGAACAAGTAAAAAGCTGCTTATAACATTTACACTCTAAACCTTGTAATATAAGGTCCCCACAATGTCTGCGCGGTTACGACGTAATTTAGGACTTCTAAAAATGTTGATAACGGCCAGCCCCGCGAGAAGAAAAGCCATCCTCTGCGCTGCCACGGATGATTTAGTGGCCGCCATTTCAGAAATAGCCCTAAACACCCTAAAAGGTAATGTCCCTATATCAACGCGCCAGTTCCGGGTTCTGAAGAAGAAACGCCACATTATTAAGAAGCTCAGCAATAAGAGGGCTTCACTCCTTTCCAAAAGAAAACTGTTCAAACAGTCAGGAGGCTTTATAGGGTCGTTGTTAGGTATAGCTATACCCCTAATCACAGGGCTACTGTCGCGATCCTGATGGAGCACGCCCACAAAATGTACCTCGTGCCCCGGCAACAGGTGGAACATCTGGCCCCTTCTAACACGGATGTCTGGGACATACGCAAAAACGAAACACATCGTCTCGATGCGGAAATCAAAGCCATTTTGAACCGGACTGATTTAAAACCCCACGACAAGGCAGGGCTTTACTCAGGAGCCCTTCAAAACTTTCTACAATACTACAAGCAACTCACCTCTGAAAAAACCAAACTGACGCTGTACACCCCAGATGCTGAACAGCCGCCTGGACCCTCTACGCAGGCTCATGACATAGGTCCCACACCCACAACTGATGCCTTTGTCTTAGACCTTTTAAAAAATATCAGTCAGAAATATAGAGGGGCTGCGCAAATGTTACTCAGTAAAATGAGTACTACTAAAGATTTGACCACTTGGAACGCCCGGGGTGAATTCGTTTACAAAGGGCAGCCGGTTGCTGGTTCCCATATGTATGATCTGGTCCGGGGTCTCACACACGGTAAAACCCTAACAACACGAGAAGCTCCTAGAGGCTGGGAACAGTTCCTAAATGCAGCTGCGGAACTCAACATACCCTCCACGATCATCGGAAATGCCGAGAATCGCCGTAAGCTTGAAAGTTTAAAAGACCCGGCCCCCGCTATTTTTACAAGGAGCCCCGCTATATCGACATCGCCTTTCTTTCCACAACTAACACCCGCTCGGGACCGTGCTGATCTTCCTATGGGGCCTAAAAAGAGACTATTCAAAATGAACACATGGCTACCGATCTAATTTTGCACACATGTACAGTTTTTTTTTTGTTAAAAGTTTTTACGGTTCGAAAAAATGTGCTTCATTTTATATGTTTAACCATGTAAATGTTCGTGTTGAAACATGCTTGTAATAAACACTTTTAAATTTTCAGCCGGAGTATGCCATCTTTTTATTTATGAATGGTTTGAAAATGTACACAGTACGGATTAAAAAAAAAATGCCTAGGATGAAAGCTTGTTTAAGATGTTTTTTATTTTAGACACTCACAAGTACAAATAACAGCTTTACAAGACCTTACACTTTTGACAGAGACCAGAGTCTGTTTTAACAACGTGTGACATTGTCCTGTAGTTTTCATTCACATATTTCATAACAACACCGTCGTTGTTTACTAAATCATCTGAGTATAGATTTAAAAAATTTCTAAACGTTATACCTTCAGACATTTTACTAATAAAGTATATACAGTGTTCCCCACATGTGATGGCAAAAGGATCCTGTACCCGTAGTTTATTATACACAACCGTGGGTGATGCTTTTTTTACATATTTGAATATCGGCTTTGTATAAATACTATGCTCAGGGAATTCAGCTAAACTATCAAACACTATAACCTTGTCCACATCCAGAAACAGTGCCGCCCAATGTGCCCCACCCTTGTAATGGGGATCGGTGTTAAAGACGAGGGTACGTGGCCTTTCCGGACCTATCTTTTCAGGTAGTCCATCGCTAGGGTATACCCCTAGAAAGTATTTCTTAGCATATTTATGTCTACTTAAGAAGTCACGTATCTCAGTAGTGTCCATTTTATATATTTTTAAAAAAAAAAAACAAAAAAATTTTTTTTTTTTTATTTTACACTTTTTCAATGGTAGTCAAACATAAGCTGACGGGCGTGGTTGATCTGAATAACACTGTCGAATACAGAGAACACAACCATGTTCACATTGGCCGCCAGTGCCTGTGTAAAACGTATTTCTGCTTTTAGATTTCCGTTTTTGATCAGGTTGTAATGGTCTCCATCTTCCATGTCAGGTGTCAGGTCGAACGCAAACAGCGTGTAGCCTGCAGCATACCCTTCCCTTGAAACAACTACTCCTGAGTCCCGCAGCTGTTTCCCCGTTATCGAGACCAGTCCTAGATATTCCCGGACAAAATTTGATGTTCCAAAATTCGGCGTGAAAGGTTTTGCAGGGATCACAGCACCCTCGTGAACCAGAGCGGCATAGTTGATATCATAGTGTTTGAAGTTGAAAGGGTTTGAGTTGTAGAGGCCACTAAAAGCAGTGTTGTCCACAAACCCTATGATGATGAGTTTCGGTAATTGCCCCAGAAATAGATTCTGCTGCTGCGTTAACCGGGTTCCGGCGGGGATGCTGAATATCTTCAGAGCGACTCTTTCAATGGCGTACTTGGCGTTCGATAATTGTAAAGCTTCAGCATGAGCCAGTCTGACACTTGGGGACACTTTCACTCTCTTTACAAACAGGCTCGCTGACAATATAACCAGTTTATACTGCTCTGCATCACCGCTGATGAGACGGAAAGAGTCCTTGTTACGATTGAGTTTGATCTTAAGATCAATACCGTTGACTAACAGTTTGTCTTGGAAGAAAAGGTCTGAATGTACGCGCCCCAGGAGGTCAAACTGCCTACTGCCGGCGACGAAGCTGGCTCTTTTTTTAAAACCCTCGTTGTCTCCGTCCAAAGCTGTGTTCTCCAAATGCGCTTCGGTATCTCGGTAGAAGAGCCCCGCTGAAAGATGTGTGTCCAGCGCATCACGACTATAATTTAGAATACTCTCTATGTAGGCCCTGTAGGCATACATGTTATCACTCTGTGTGACGAGGCGATCGCCTAGGTTAATGTCCACTTGATTAAACATTGTTGCGATGGGGTATGCTATCGGGGCCACTCTAGCATCAGCCTCGATGTTGTCACCGTTCGCTTTGGTTATTTTACAGACGAGGTGCAGGAGAGTATTGTTGAGATCAAGGTACATATCCGTGGATCCCGACACATAAAACTCTATCGGTGCAAGGGGTGTCAGAGCAGCCATTGGTGACACTTCCATGAAAAAACTGTTTTCAATGCTTGTCTGTGTGGGTTTGAGAGAAAACAGATCTAACTCAGATTTGGCGCATTCACCCGATGCACAGTGTACGAAGGCCATGGTCGTTGCTTTAAAAAATATTCGCACTAGAACGAGTTCTCTTCTTCTTGGTTGATCTCTTCCGTCTTATGACTCTTCTTTTGTGAGGGCCTTTTGAAGTAGTCCGGCGCTTCTTATAGGGCCTTGGTGGCCCCCTACGCCGCGATGCCCTTCGCTTCCTTTTAACAAAACCATGCGCTTTATACAGCAACCCCGCTCCTTCTTGGGGCTGTCTATTCATGCGCTCTGCTACCGCAGACGTTACACTGCCCACAACGTCCTGGGCTATGTTTGTAGCTGCCGCTTTAACATGAGGTTTTGCAATTTCGAACCCTCTTCTCAAAAAGGGCATGGCACGCCTAAACATGCTCCGGAAGAAACCCCCCAATCCCGCCCCATACATAACCGGAGCCCCTTGAAAGTAGGGTTGGGGACCGCCATACCCTGCCTGAACTCTATAATAGTCCCTGTACATCGAGGGATCCCTGTAGGTTTTCATGGTGACCATTGCAGCTGTCTAATAGTCACCTTCGCGCCGTGGCCTTAAATGAAGCTTAACAATAACTTTCCCGTATTTAAAGGCGACCGGCTCCGACTGATCGTTGTACACCATGATGGTTATAGTGTCAAAATGGTTTTTAGAAATTGCAACATAGTCGAGTTTGTGATGTTGTATATTAACCATTGTGTTATTTTCACCCTGCACCGGGACCCACCTCAACAAAGGGGAATAACTATCCCCGACCCTCTGCGGCTCTACAATGTCGCTATAAACGTAGAGTGTATAAAAACCGCCGTTAATATCGGGGCATGTAGGGTCTGGATCCATCTGCCTTTGGTGATGCTGTACGGTCCCTAAAACCCTTTGTAATTTACCACTACATTTAAACACTGTACTGAACTCTGGGGCTTTAAGAACCACCTTTCTTCTAACGTGATCCAATACCAGATATATATTCGCATACGCTTCAGTGCTGGCTATAGACTTGTTGATGGCATCGACCACCGTTGCGACGGTAGGGTAATAGCCGTGTGGGAAAGACAAGTTATAGGTCAGTGCATCCTGAGGTCGCTTTATATGAAATTTAACATCGGCCTTTGTAAAGGTATTCCAAGTTCTAGGGTACTGTATTTCCGTTAGTGCCACCTCCCACGGGCCTTTCAAATCCACTGGCTTTGCAAGTTTCACTGTATAACTCGAAATCTGATTGTCTGGGAACATGTCCTTCGAAGCGTTGGATGGCAGCGTGATATAAAAAGGGGAGTTCTCCATCATAGCGTTTACAGCTATACCTCACACACCGTGCAACGAGCTGGCCAGAACCCAACTGTTAAATTTCTCGGGCCACCCGCGCCATTTGACCAACGCCTGTCGCCGGGCTCCGCTCCCTTTTCTTTTCAGAACCTTTTCAACCCTGTACACCCTGTTCGGGTCGTATGGCACCTCTTGTAACTCTTCTGTGTAAAAGACACCCGATACCTCTTCCCCAGCGTAGTCCTTTAACCTGTAAATATATACCCCTTCTTTAAACTGCACACTTTCCACTATGAATATCTCATCGCTGAATGTTTGCTGGTAGCCTTTGGTGAAGACACCCTTCAACTTTGAAACCCTGACATGAGCCCCTTCTTTTAAATCCGGTTTCTTGACCTTCTGTGTGAGACGCCCACCGTACACCGTTCTCCACACCGTTAACGAATTATCCCTTGTAACCTTAACAGGGGCCATTTTGATTGTCCGATGGTAGGTGGCGTTATAAACATCTATAAAAGCCTTTAGAACATCCACGTATCTGTAGGTGTTGTTGGCGGTGAAGTATCGCCACATCTTCGACTTTAAAGTACGGTTAAAACGCTCTACAACAGCGGCCTTTACCTCGGTGTGCGTTACAAAATGTTGAACAGCGTTCTGGTCTAATAATTTTTGGAAATGTTTGTTTAAAAATTCCTTTCCGGCGTCTGTTTGTAGTTTCTGGGGCACGCGCCCGCTAGCGAAGATGTCTTTAAAAGCAGCTGTAACGCTGGTACCACTTTTATCGTTTAACGCCTCTGCATATGCGTACTTGGACAAGACGTCTATGACGGTTAATATATACATGGCACCATCGTTATGTTGTGCCAGATCTTGAAGACTGATTATGTCGGCCTGCCACTGATAATCGAGCTGTGCGTTAACAACTGTGGACCGCCTCTTAAAGCGTCTCCTGACAGGTTTGTGTAGCGAATAAGCCTCTTCCCCAGCTAACCATGTCTTCACACTGGCACGTTTTACAGATTCATTTTCAGCTCGAGCCCTTCTAAATAGAGCTTCGGAGCCTCCGAAACTTCCAACCCCCTGTTTATCGTAATAAAGCTTCCTTAAATCAGCATCCGTCATGCTGTCTCACATCAACACCCCGAAATGAAAGACACCTGTTTTGTGCAAGGTCATTTTATTAAACATAAAAAACATACATGTGCGGCTGGGGTATACAACCAGCGTGTATTTGACATTTTGTGCTACATAGCTTATAAATGTCAAAACACGGATCCAATGTGGCCTTTTTTACAAACGTATACATAGTACAACATCCACTACACATGTTACTCAGAGCATGTTCCTTTACAAACCCTAAGCGACACAAACATTGATATTTTTATAGCTATACTCTCAATAGCTCTAGACATGACTTCCCGTTCCCCACGTCTATAACTCTGAACGCTCAGGATACTGATATAATTCAACAGTTCATACAGTTCTAGATAGGACAATGCAGAACCTTTATTTGTGAGATAATCTACAGTCATGTTCTCCAAAGCCTCATGCACCCCCGTCTCAGGTGAAAGTCTTAACTTGCGCTTGTGGTCTTTGTCCAAGGCCCACCATTTAACAGATGCGTTTAGCCGGCCATTGATACACCACTTGGCGATACACTCATGGCAGTTACATTGCAACAAGGCCGAAGGTTCCGAAATGTTCAGACATCGCAGAGTCACAGGCTGTATTTCAGCTATTCTTTCTTTAACCAGCACAAAAATCAATCTCCCGATACAGATGTAGCCCGGTTGTAACTCATAGACATCTTGCATCTCGATACCCGGAATCCCCTCCTAAAAGTGAGTAAGTATGGAGCGTTAAGTAACATATTTATGGTCTACTTTTTTTTTTTTTTAAATTTTTTTTTTTATTTATTTATTTATTTATTTATTTAAAACAGTTTTCGCGGGGCTAAAGACAACATTCTTCTGTTTTTATAATAAATGTCACACATTCGTCTTTCTATAACCCGTTCTACCATACGTTTGTCAAAGGGGGGACACATCCCGTGCATGCGGTCGAGTTTTGAGCATGGCTCTGCAGCGTATCGGATCTCAAGGACAGCCGCAGCCAAGACCTTCATCATGTCACAGTGGACACTTTTCTTCACAGCAGACAGCCCATACACAACCCTTAACAGCTTATATACCCGATAAGTGTCTATCCGGTTACAAACGTGACGAATTGTTCTTGCAGTGTATGCATCGTATAGACATTCGTGAGCCTCCTGTTGAGGGTCATTAATTTTATGCCCGTAGCAAAGGTCATAATAATCCCTTTTAACACATGCGTTCACAACGGCAGCTGCAAAGCCTTTAACCGGCCATATGGTGTCACAGGGTACGCCCGGAGCTTCCTTTTCAAGATCGTGGCTAGTGTAGGTGCAAACACATTTCTTACGAGGCTCTTTGTTCTGGCTTGTAATACTTTCAGACTGTCTGGAACAGCATAAGCAGAAAAAATTTACGGTGTTAACCTTTGGAGCTGACCCTTCTAGAGGCTCTCTTTCTTCTGTTATGTTCTAGGGTTCAAACAGAAAGCACAAGACACATTATTAGTTAAAAGTATGACATTAGAGTATACAGGCATAAAAAAATAAAATAAAAAATGTCTTTACTAACCTCAGCATTCGCTTCACACTCAGAGGCTCCTCTGAAATCTTGGGAGTCGCAGAGGTCCATTGGGGCAGAAACAGCGCCTGAACTTACACCTGATGGTTGTAAAATAACGGCCTCTGCCTCGGGGTCCTCCTGGAAGCCCATGTCTTCATAGATGGGCGAATTCGGGGGTGGTACACATTCTTCAACTTCAATGTCTACGACGTTAGATGCCCCGCTTAATCCATCTTTCGAGACATCGCTGTCACTGCCGGCCCCCTTAATAGGGGATATCAAGGGCGACACATCCTTGAGGTCAAGCTTTTCAAGCCGATGGCAAAGTTCCTCTTGAAAACCTGTAACATCGGTATCCCGGGTGTCTGGGACACCCTGTTGTGCATTCTCATCCATCGTACGAGGGGCGAGGGTCCGGTAATATCTACCAATAGTGTTCAGGGCCCCTGAGGAGACGGCTTTTCTGGCGATCGGATTGTATCTCTTCATAGCGCCTTGGCAAACTGATTCAGCCCTGGTTTGCGGTTTGACAGCCGGTTCTAACCAGCTCCTTATATGCAGCATTTCAAAAAAAAAAAAAAAAAAGGGTGGCTCTACCAGCCAACAACACGTGTTCACAAACCACGTGACACACCCCCATGCACGTCACTTCCGGGGTGGGCTTTCTGGGACACCGGAAGTCCCAGCCACCGGATATGACGTCATTTCCGGGGCGGGACAACTGTCACTTTTAATATGGTGATTAAAGGTATCCCTTCCTACTACTTGTAAGTCCCCTCCCCTTCTCTTTCCTCCTGTCAACAAACTCCTTACTAATTCTTTTAGATCTGCTACCTCTTTTGTTACTATGTCAATTTTCACATATATCTCTAGCGCCACTGTATCACTATAGCTACATTGTTTTGCCTTTGCCAACCTTGAAATGAGTGGTTCTATGTAAATCGCGTCTACTAGGGTTATCTGACAGAAAGTAGACTTCACTACTTTCAGGTACTTCCACTGGAGCCAAAAGCGCATATCTATTGGAACAAGTAATGGACGCAGGGCCTTCCCTTGCACTTTTGTTGGTGCTGTTTGGTCATAACGGTTTCGCCTAGAAGCCTGAGGAGTATCAGCGGGTGGGGAGTACAGGGGTTACAAATATCACATAGGACATTTGGAGAGTCCTTTCTACTTGGGGGTGCTATGGAGCAAGCAACAGTTGTCATACTTTTAATACTCGATGCGCCTTAATTTTTTTTTAATGAAAAGCTGTTATTTTAGGAATTCAAGAGCTCGCTACTTTCTGTTTGTCGCACTTTGTTTATCATTTAACAGTGTATCAACTTCTTCGATGAGGTCATCTATCTCTGCTAAAGTGCAAATATCCTCTGCATTTTTCATTACCCTTGGATTTTTCCCCTTACTGTGCAACATCTCGGATGCCTTACGTTTACCCATGGTCTAAATCTGAAGCTGGCATAGTTTACGCACCTACACATAGACCAGATAAATACAGGTGACTGCAGTCCCTCCCACGTCTAGCAATAAAGCCACCTGTTAATTATCAAAATATTTTCTGATTCTCTTACTTACCACACTTTTAAGCACACAGGAAAGAAAAGTCAAGGAGACGTGGCCCAGCCCAGTCAAACCTGATGCAGAATCTCTTCTACTTAGGCAGCAGCTAGGTAAATAGTGTCATTTTTCTGTAATTTACAAGGCCATCCAAACAGAGCAGAATCTCTACTATTTTGCCAGTGGCCGGGTAAATAGTGACATTTTTTCTGCTATTTGCATGACTGCCAGGAAAACATTTCAGAGTCTCTATCATTTAGACAGCTGGTAGGTAAACCGTGAAGTTACTCTGCTATTTTCACTTGAGTAAGTATACATGTGTGAATTTACTCAAACTCTTTGTAGAAAATGAATTTGTTTTTAAGGTGCGGAGTGGGTATTTATTTAGGGCTTAGGGTGGGGGGATTGGGCTATTTTTTTAGGGGTGGGAGTGGAGGGTTTGGGTATCTTTTTATTTAGGGCTTGGGTGGAGGGAGGGGTAGTTTATTTTTAAAGGGGTGGGGAAGGTTTAAGGGGGGATAGAAGAGGAGGAAGGATGCGGTGAGGTAAGTGGGGTTGGGGCAGGGTTGGTGGGTAGTTTTTAGCGGTGAGGGTGGAGTTAGGGATTAAGGTGGGTAGGGGTGTCGGGGTACTTCAGTTTAGTTTTTAGGGGCAGAGGTGGGGGGATGGGGTACGTATTTTTTATGGCTCAGGGTGGGTGGGGGGTCGGGGTAGTTTAGTTTTTAGGGGTGGGGGTGCAGGATAGTTTTTTTAGGGCTTAGAGTGGGTGGGGGGTCTGGGTAGTTACTTATTGGAGGAAAGGTTTTAGGGCTCAGCGCGGGAGGGGGAGTAGGGGCAGTTTAGTTTTTAGGGGTGGGGGTCAGGGTAGATCTTTTGAGGGCTTATCGGGGTAATTTAGTTTTTAGGGGCCAGGCGAGGAGGACGGGATAGCTTTTTTAGGGCTTAGGGTGAGGGGGGTGTTGGAGTAGTTTACTTATTGGGGGAAGGTTTTAGGGCTCAGGGTGGGTAGGGGTGTCGTAGTAGTTACGTTTTATAGGAGGGCTGGAGGGGTCGGGTAGGTTTTTTTTAGGGTTCAGGTTGAGTGGGGGGTCGGGTATTTTAGTTTTTAGGGTTGGGGTGGGAGGGTTGGTATAGTATTTTTTTTAAGGCTCAGGGTGGGTTGGAGGGTCGGGGTAGTTTAGGTATTAGGGGTGGGGGTAGTTTTAGGCCTTAGGGCAGGTGGGGAGTTGCATAAAAGAACCACGCATGTCGTTTTGCATGCTGTTTCCACACATGCCTTTACTAGGTATGCTTTTACAAATAAATTCTTTGTAAAGGCAGCATGGTAAAGGTATGCGTGGAAACAACGCAGTCATGGTTCCGACCGCGTTGTTAAGGCATGCTTTGTTCTGGCATGCGTGGTTCCATCATACAACCCTCGGAAATATCAGGTGGTATTTCCTTGGAGTACCACCAGTCTTTCTAGGACCAGAATCACTGGAACCTTAAAGAAGCCACACGTAGTTGAGAGTCTCAGTCGAGGCGGTGATTAAGGGTTTGCCCTCAGATAAGAGTTGGAAACAATAGATATCACAATGTTTAAAGAAAACATTCCAGACAATATATTTTTTTTAATGAATGTCTTTAAAATGACTGATGTAAAAAGAAAATTTCAAATAGAACACTAGGGTAACAATCAGTGTTTGAAGCCTGTGGGGGTCACAGACTAACTTGAGGTAAGTGTTTGGATCCTGTTGTTTGGACCCATAACAATGGACTCATTATTCAGGAGAAATGATGACCTTCTAGAAGTCCAGAACAACATTTTTGTACATTCCGTTCAGAAAAGGTGGTCTGCAGACTGTTTAACCTGTACTGATACAAAACTCACAATATCAACAATCAAAACTATCACTCTTAACAAAGTAGTGTACACAGTCACAAGCAAAATAACTCGGTTATTGTCAAGTTGTACCTTATGTAACTGCTAATATCACAGGAACATATATTTTATTCAGCACAAACTGGAAGAAAGGAATTTATATACAGTTCTAAGGTAGACAATCTTTATATACTGTACTGTGCTAGAATTTCTGATGTTTTCAAGTGACTTGACAGTCTTTTTCATTCCATTCAGTGACTACTGGACTTTGGGGAGTGTATCCAAGGTTCTTCTGCCATCTCTCTTCCCTTTGCCTTAGCAGGTACAATATTTGCAACTCGCTGCCAAAGACAGCGTAAAACCTTCTTCCACATCTGATATTACGCTCTTCTGTGTGTTGCTGTGGTGGGGGGATGGGGGAAGTGTGGTGGGGTGGGTGGGGTTTAACCACAACCTCCATAATCCACTATTTGAGTTTAGGAGGAGACGCTCTGGATGATGAACCACTTTTAAGTGCGCTCTGACCCAAGGGTGCTTCTGGTGTTGCTGCAGAGGGAACCACAGCCCCTATAATCCACCATTTGAGCCTAGGAGAAGGGGATCTGGAGCAGTGACCACTCCTGCCAGGAAAGGCTGGTGGGGCAGCATGAGGAGCTAGGGAGCAATATTAAAAAACAAGCATGTGCAATGCAATGGGTCTCGAGTCTGTTCGAGTTCGAGCTATTAGCATTGTAAACTCATAACTGGACTTTTTCTTGCCACATAAATTGAAAATGAAAAGTAAAACAGTTGACATAAGCAAGCCAATTCAAAGTGCCATGGCTGCCATGAGTGTGAGCGTGAAGGAGAGACACAAAAGGAAAAATAAATTTGCTTACAGTCAAACGTATTGGCAAATGTGCAATTATACATGTAACTGGGTCGATGGCCAAGGCAGTAACAAAAAACGCCCCAAGGAGGGACAAACGTAAAGCATTTGCCAATGATAACAAAGTATTTTTGAAAGGTAAGCTCATGAACGAGTGACAGTGATGAGCATGGTTAAAAGCCCACTGACAGATTACAACATGTCAGAGCGCTTGCGCGCTCAACCTAAAAATAACACTCACCTGCCACCTCAGTGTTCCTCTGCTCCCGCTGCCTTGGTGCTTCTGTGCTTGCTTGGCTCCCCTCCCCACCCAACTAGACGCTTCTCTCATGCTGTTGCCTAGCATGAGAGAAACACCAAGATTGGCCTGAACAGGTTGAGATGCTGCTCATTGAGGGAGTGGGAGCCTGTGCTTGGTCTCCATCTGGCTGTGCAACACAGCCTGGGTGGAAAGTTCTAAATGTGAATATCAGGTTGGCCAGCCAAAGACGGCCGTCCAAACTGACATGCGTACTTAGAGTGTACATACCACTCTTCCTCCCTGCTGATGCGGAGGATGCTGGCCCCACCCCACCCTAACTATGTGGAAAAATAAAATGATAATAAAATAATTAAGAATTAAAAATTTTTGCTGCCTTTCAGCAGTGAGGTGAGGCTCCTATGCTGTAGCGGAGGGGCTGCCCCGGCTCTGGACGCTGAAGTGCTTTTAACCACTCTCCGACCCGCCTGGGTAAGCCCGGACAAAGGCTGTGCCACACCAATTTCGGCCTGGAGGAGGCTGGGCTGGGCCACTCCACTTGGATTTTCCATATGGAGGTATTTCTGATATTTGCTTTCCTTGTGCCTGTGAGCCCCTTAAGTTGGATACTCTGCTGCCCTCTCACTGCTCAGAATATGCAAAAGGAAAATTGCTGGCACCTTATTTGCATCCACTTCCCCAGCGAAATGCACATCTATAGATCGGACGTTAGAAAGTGCAGTGGGGGGTTTTAATACAGAAATTGCTCTCACTGAAAGAAGATTTTCTATGAGTACAGAGTCTGCCACAGATCCTCTAGTCAACACTTTGCCCCTAAGTTTGTCCTTAAGCTTGCCTTCTAACATCACAGTTGCTGGCACCACAAGTGTGATCACTGAAGCCACAATCAACTCTGATAGCCCTCAGCTGGCTGTTATTCAACAGAGGGCTTAGCGGCCACCAGGAACAAAACAAGAGAGGCTTTTAGCCAAACAAGACAAGTTTTGACTGAGGGGCTTACAGCTAATTTTCTATTCACCACGGTGGTGATTTCAACCTCAAGTTCTTTCAGTACTGTGGATTTTATGGAGGATTGTTACTCTAAACTCAAGGCGCTTCTGGAAGTCAAACTTTCTTCTGTAGTTGAGTGATTGAAAACTATTGAGTCTCAGCTTGCAAATCTCCATCATCAGCCAACCACTTTTTCGAACACAGCTACCGCAACACTCAATCTACAACTGTTTGTCAGCCCAACACTTTTGGGATTATTTTAAGGAACATGCAAGGGGTTTTATTGTGGTTTCAATCAGTCATTTGGCAGATAGTTAAAATACCATACAGTGCAACATATAACAATCTAGTTATCCCATGCCTGACTTATATCGGATCTTTAGAGCCCTATTCTTAGGAATCCTGATATCGCAGTTCGAGGAGGTCTTATTCCTCTCTTGGCCTCCCGATAGAGAATGTTTCCCTCGCAGCTAGCCCATTTAGTCAACTCTCTTTTCCATGGGGATATTTTCGGCCCTACTGGGTTCTTCCAGGACATTGCGATTTCTCTTTTTGGCAGTGTATAGGCCAGGTCCTGAAACTTGCTAGTAACCTTATGTTTGGCTGTATGCGGAAACCATCCCAACAGACAGTGACACATTGTGCAGGGAATATCCCTTCCTATGGCTCATGCCACAATCTGGCTCACCTTTGCCCAGTATGCCTCCAACCTGGTGCAGTCCCAGAACATATGTTTAAATTCCACTCCTACCAGACCACATCTTGGACAACCCACACTCTCCGTTCCAAAGTACTTATTGATCCGTCCAGGTGTAAGGTATGCCTGATGAAGCACATAAACGTTTATAAGCTTGATCTGGCATTACGTGTCATTCTAGGGAATCCCCCCAGAATGCGCTCCCAATCTTCATCAGTAATATCAGTGCCCAGATCTCTCTCCCAAGCCAGTTTAAGTTGGGTCAGAGGAGAGGTCTTGTCAGCTCGAATCCTACAGCAGAGGTTTGACACTTCTTTATATTTGCCAGAAGACTATGCCAGATACGTACAGGCCACCTGTGCAGGAGGTTCCCCCATTCCTCCTCATCAGTGCCTACGAATACTGGCCGCTAGCGACCCATGTAACAAGAAATGTCCCCTCAGTAGCTAAAAATCTGCTCTGAGAGCCTCAAAGGGTATCATTATCATTTCTTTAAATAATGTTCCCAATTCAGGATTCCAGCCTCTACCCAAGTTTGGAGTCCACTCCAGGCACCTTAATGGGGTAGGGCCCAAAGTGACAGCAGAGGGAGCTCTGGCGAGTATGGGGCCCTTATTTTGATTTTGCATAGGAAGCCTTTCCAGCATTTAGTCAAGATTATTAGTTCTGGGGAGTCCAGCTTCCCGTCTCCTGAGGTTCTCAGCAATACTTCGAATCACCTAGAACCCGGTGGAGTGAATGCCTTCACTCTCGCCCCTGGCTCTACTCTACTTGCAATCCACTGTGCCAGCCACTAGAGTTGCGCTGCTAGGTAGTAAGCTTCGAAGTCGGGGACCGCCAGTCCTTCATTTGTGGCGTGCCTCTGGAGCTTGGTTTAGGCTACTCTCCTCCGCCCATCGCCCCACAGGAACACCGCCGCCATAGTTTCCAGCTCCTTAAATGTGGCCTTGGGTATCCATATTGGCAGTACTGTAAAATGGTACAATAGTCGTGGTAGCACTATCATTTTAAGAATCGCTACTCTCCCTGCTACAGATGGCGGCAAGGTTTGCCAAAAAGCCATACTGGACCTTAGGGATCTTATGGAGCTCCCTATATTGCCCTCTAGGATATCCTGTGGGTCGTGATAGATTTTGACTCCCAAATATGGGAGACAGCTTGGAACCCATCTGACCAGACCCAGCGGTGGCATCACGGAGGGCCTCAAAGGAAATAATCCGGTTTTATCCCAGTTCACTCCCAAGCCAGAGTGTCCCCCGAACTGAGACAGCATCTGCTGCGCCCGAGGTAGATCTCTGTGTATATCCTCCAAAAATATCAGCAGATCATCTGCATAGAGGGCTATCTGATGCCTCTCGCCTCCTGCCATTATTTCTGGACCACTCCCCACAGCTCTCGCCGTGGCCGCTAATGGTTCCTTTGCCAAGGCGAATAGCAACGGAGACAGGGGGCATCCCTGTCTAGTACCCCTCTCAACCATATAACTTCTAGATATTGTCCACCCCGTGCGTACTCTAGCTGTAGGCTTGGTATACAACAGTCTTACCCAGGTGATATATTCGGACCCTAGTTCAAGCCGGGACATCACAGTGTAAAGGAACTCCCATTCTAGACTGTCAAAGGCTTTTTCTATGTCCACCGCTAGGACCCCAGGAGTTGTGCCATCAGGGCTCTGATCTCTCATAACTGCCAGTAATCTACGAACATTATCCCCTGTGTTTCGCCCAGGAATAAATCCCGCCTGATCTGGGTGTATTAGTGTTGACATATATGGAAGGAGCCTATTGGCCAAAATCTTACTGAGGATCTTATAGTCCAGATTCAACATGGATAATGGTCTGTATCTCCGGTTTCCATTGGGTTTTTACCTGTTTTTAACAAGGTTGGTAACTCTCCCTGCTCTTTAGCGGTCCTATATAAATTCTCTAATCTTGGAACCAGTAAATCTACGTAGGTGGCAGGGTTTGCCTCCTATTAGGGATTGCTGCAGTTCTGTCTCTCAGGCACCTGGGACTATTTTAACTTTAACTTCTGGTTCACAACTACACTCCCTGAGAGAGGTTCTGTCTAATCTAAGAAAGCTAGCACCTCAATAAATTTTATCCGTGTTGGAAATGTGCCCAGTAGGTCTGTTTTTTTCCCCAGCGGGCCCTTTTTAATCCTCCAACCTGCTGTTCGTCCTGATGTGGTGATTCTCACTAGAGGTTTCCTCTTACTTAGGAATCAGGAGAAGTCCCATGCAGAACTATTTAAAAATATTTTGGACTAGCCTGCACAACACAGGGGCTTCCTTTTTTCTCCCTTGTGAATGATATCCTGTTACCTCAAAGGATTGGTTGGATCGGACCGGGTCCGGTTGACATTCAGGGTAAATGTTAGGTCTCCCCACCTCGTGCAAAGCTTGCTGTTTGGGACTTTGAGCAAAGCTCTTGTCAGGTGTAGTATAGCCTTTGTTCCATTATGATACTTTTATAAACCTTGCCCCTCTCCTTTTTTGACACATAATTATCCATCATCAATACCATCTGCTAACGACCTAAGCAGATATGTGGTCTTGTCCTCGGAATCACAAGCTTCACATCCGATCGGACAGGCACCCAATCCCCCATCCCGTGTAGTGGATCCTATTTATGTACCCTTAGCTAATAGCTTTGAAGTTCTATCAGATACAGACGGACTCCCTGATGATGTCTTTGAAGCACCTTCTTTTACTGGAAACTTGGCAAGAATGGTGTTGTACTGAGGAAGGAGCATCCTAGTCACAGGATGTGTGTTATAATCACCCCTTCTCCTAAATGAAGTGGAGCAATGCGGGTCTTAGGCAAAAAAAAAAAAAAAACCCAGTCTGGCTCACTCTTAATGCTAAATATGCTTTTATTGATTTGCAGAAAACCTGGGTTACTACCTCTATTTCTAGTGCAGACTTCTATTGTTATTCTTGAACCGCAATCCCTTCTGTACGCAAAGCGTGGCCTTTCTGTATGGGTCCATTTGAACTTAATGTTGAAATAACGATTTTATATATAGGAAGTTGCCCCTTTCAAGTTCTGCTTAGCAAAGATAATGAGAGTTCTTTTTATTTTTACTTAGTAATTTGTTTCAATGATGATTTTATACATTCTGAATGTGTTTATTAAGCACAATTGTTTTCTTTTTTAACTCTTTTGAAGCCCCCAGGAAGAGTGGTTTAATACCAACCGACTTTTCTTCTCTGAGGGGATTTCAATGCTACGTTAACAGCTGATACCAAGGAACAAGGGACCGCAAGTCTTTCAAATAGCTGTGGAATGAGTTAGGATATTATTTAGCTGTTCATGACCTTGTAGACTTAGGTAATTTGTTCATCGTAGATAGATCCATTATGGCCTCAGTCAATGATAACATCTTTGCAACTAGGGACTTTTTACCATAGCTCTCTCTGGGTTTTGTTATGGAGACAAAGTGGGGAGCTCACAATGCTTTAATTGCAGCAGGCTACTTTCCTGAGCGTAAAGATAAAGCCACTGCTGTATCCATACCAGTTGCCTGTTGTTCTAACGATGGCCTAAGGCTTGTCTGTTTTTTGAAAGATCACATCATTGATCTTGACCTTCTGCTAAAGAAGCACGAGCAAACATTTCAAGGCTGTTTGGCGGATGTATGCGGGGATGGCTTATTAGCTCACTATGAACACCTATGCCTATACATGAGGAAGCATTGGCTGAGGACACTCAGGTCTGTTGTTGCTGGTTTGACAGGCATTGTTCAGTCTTAGGAAGACATTTTTAGCTACACCTAGAGATCCCACTGAGATCCACATGGCTAGGATGTCCTACAGAAGTATTCTGAAGTCCAGAATGGAGGCCCCTGACAAAAGTGAATGCCTAGAAACATCAGTATTGAGGAACAATAGTAAAGTGTTCTGAAACATGGTTACTATGGCTAGGCAAAAGGGTGCCTCGAACAAACCCTTCTTGATTTGTAGTGTTTCACGATCCGCATAGGTAAGCATTTCAGTTCCATTTACAAACTTGTGGAAGGTAAGAGTCACAGTGAGCTTCTTCTGGAGATATTGAGCAATTCCTCTTCCTTTTCCATCACATTGTTGGAAGTGGCAAAAGCCCTATGGCAAAGTCCTGGTGGTAAAGTCTCCGGGCCAAAAGGGTTTCCTATGGACCTCATCAAGTGTAACATCGATTTGTGAGGGCCCATCCTCACAAATGTGTTTAACAACTCTCTGTGTTCCAAGATCTGTATTCTTGGACCCTTTTGATTATTGTCCCAATATTTAAGAAAGGGGATTGCAAGTTGCCCAAACGTTATTGCCAAATCTCTTTAATCAATAGCACTGTGGAGATCTTAGGAAAGGTGATTTTTAACTGTCTGACATTTTGGGCTAATCAGAATAACATCTTGTGCCCCATCAATCTGGTTTCCACACGGGGCTGGGAATGGTGTGACAGTGCCTAAACCTTGCATCTGTTGATTGACAAGTGTACCATCTCTAGGCAGGGTCCATTGTATGACCTTTATGAACCCATCTAAAGCATTTGATTGCATAAATAGGACCAAGTTATGGTTGATGCTGTTGGATCTACAGATTGAGCCTATACTTGTGAATTTCCTGTACACTCTGCATGAGAATGTATCTGCCACTGTGTAATATGGCCCAGCAGGTGAAATGTCTGATATTTCTTTCCTTTGGAATAGGTGACCAATCAATTAATCAATCAGGTATTTATAAAGCGCGTCAATTTACCCATGAGGGTGTCAAGGCGCTGGCTCACAAAAATGGGTGGAAAAGCAAGAAGAAAGCAGTGAAGATGAGGGAAACGGAAGGAGATGGCACACAAAAAAAATGGGGGCAAAGCATGTAGAAAGCAGTAACAACAAGGAAAAAGCATGGAGAAGGCACACAAAAAATGGTAAAAACAAGGCGAATGCAGTGAAAACTAGTGAAAAGCAATGGGAAAGCACACACAAAATGGGGGAAAAGCAGGGAGGAAGATGTGAAAATGGGGGAAAAGCTTGGAGAAGGCACACAATAATGGGGGGGCGCAAGGTGAAAGCATAAACAGAGAGGGAAAAGCAAGGAGAAGGCACACAGTAAACAGTGGAAAATCAAGGTGAAAGCAGTGAGAACTTGGGGACAGCAAGGAGAAGGTGCTCAAAAAGAGGGGAAAAGTGAGGGATAACAAGGAGCAAGAGTGATGCAGCAGCATGGGGAGAGCTGGGTCTGGGATGCATTTGGGCACCTTTATTGTTTATAGATAATTTGATTTTTTTTGTTTTGCCCAGTGTTACTGGTGATATCCTGAAATTAGCTGAAACATTTCTTCCTGCGTTATTATAGGCTGACAACGCTGTTCTCATGGCATGGACCCCGAAAGCACTCCATTTAT
This sequence comes from Pleurodeles waltl, assembly GCF_031143425.1. Classification (NCBI taxonomy): domain Eukaryota; kingdom Metazoa; phylum Chordata; class Amphibia; order Caudata; family Salamandridae; genus Pleurodeles; species Pleurodeles waltl. The sequence goes on from NC_090437.1 coordinate 180,769,135, forward strand.
TGGTAGACGTGTTTGTGACTTTTGTGGGCAACCTTGATTTTGTTACTAACTTTGTGAAATCCCACATCATTGCATGTGGCCATGAAAGGAAAAAGGTATCCTCAACGTGAATAAGTAACCATTCCTTGAGCAGTGTGAGCACTTTTTGTTTCTTAGGAGTTGTTTTCAGTTCAGGAGGTTCTTGGTAGCCACAGGTGAACAATTTGCACCTGAAGTTAAACAGGTCAGCTCGTGCAATATTCAATCTCCTTCCCTCCCCCGTCCGTAGGTAGGGCGACCATTTCCTCCTTTATGAAAATATACAACTCTCAGTGCGCCCCCACAGCTTTGTATGGTGCTGGGGTTTGGGTATATTTCAATACTTCTTTTTTACAGAGGAAAAGCTCAGATGCAGACAACTTCTTTCCCTTCCCTCTACTACCTCCTATTTTGTACATTATTCAGAGCTACATTTGGCATATATTTTTTGAAATGGCACATTTTGCTCTGGGTTAGCATTTGAGCCAGTTCAGAGGCCAGTTTAACCAGGGATAGTATTTTAGATTATCTTAAGTTAGACAGAGGTCTATCTATCCTGTAGTTGATGTGTGTTTCAAAGTGTTTTAACAAATGGAGCCTGTCTGATATGTATTTTGCACATGTTGCATACCGTAAGATGGAGAAGGAGGTAGTTCAAGAGCGTTATCAAAAATACAGTTACTCCCACAGATTGGGTTCCGAACTTAGACAAAGCTCCAGAGATAACATTATGTACTTTGACTCCCAGGAGCCCAACTGTTATTTATATCTTGAGCTCACATGCTTTCCTTTTGCATTTATTTTAAGGCTGGCACAGTGTGGTAACTTTTGGTATTTTTTGGTGACCCAACAATTCTTGGACATGTTGCCTGCCCATTTGAAAGGTTGTCCGACTAAGTTCTGATGTACTTTAAGTTTTTTTGTACATTTATAGCCCCTTTTTTAATCCTACCTCAAGCCACTTTTAAAGGATTCAATCGTCCAGAGGAGTAAAGATGCGTTACGTAGTCTTCAGCTCTTAGGTAGTTCTGCCGTTTGTTATAAGGTTTGTTCCTTACTCAAAGTGGCAGTAAGATGCAGGAAATTAATGGGGGACTAAACTATTGGTATAGCAAAGTTTTTAGGCAAGTGTGTTAGCGTGTAAGACCTTAATAAGTAAACTTACAAGGGGACGCAAATAGGTTGATGAACCTTTTGACTCGCAATTAAGATGTTCTTAACATAGCTCCAGTGCATGCAGATCAATAATCAATAACCAATACACAATATCAATAATCAAAAACAATCCATAACATCTATAAGCAATGGAGTCAGTAATTATCACGCAGCATGACCTTTCAGTCATCATTAACCACACCTTTAAGTAAAAGTTAGAATATTAATTTCCCTATATTAACAATGCTAAGGTCATTTAGATTAATCTCAAAATCAAATGAAACACATACAGAAACAATACTGGCTGCCCAAAGCGACAGAAGAAACGTAATCTAATCAAAGCTTGAACTACAACACATTCTAAGTTTATGGTGCAAGTCAACTGCGTCAAAGTGATTATATACATTTTAATTCAGCAGAGAAAATCATCAAGCATTTTCCCTATTAGCATAATTTCATTAGTGAGGATCTTTAACTAACACCAGATTAGCATCAGAATGTTGGGCTTCATGCAACACAATTTAGTAACACCAATTTGGAAAAACATCTAACTATGGCTGTATCAAAACAGTGCAGTTGGTCCCTAGAAAGAAACAGCAAATATTCAAAATAATCAACAGTCTAATTCATAATACCTATCCTCAGTGTGGATCAGCAAGCAGAGTCAGTCTTCATCCTCAGGACATCAGTCGATCAGCAAGGCATCAAGATTCAGCATCAAAGTTCCGAAAATGGAAAGTCTTCAAGCATTAAAGTTAAGCACATCTCTTGTCAAGACGCACATGAAAATATTGACCTTTCGGACAGCAAGAAAATGGAAAATGAACCTGTCTTCTCTCAGTGCAGTGTTGTTAAATCAAAACTAGTAAAACTACTTCCCAAATCTCTATTGGTCAGTTAATTGCATATTCACACTTTGTCCAATAAAACTAAAACTCTAAATCTATGAATTATACAATTAATCCGTTCATATGTCGTTGATTGGTTGTCCTGCAATGTCCTCATCATGCAGCTTGTCGGGTAACAATATTGTTGCACCTTCTACTCCAGTCAGTATCTCCATTGTTCGCCTCCTGAGAAAGTCAGTCTCACACACATTACACACAAAATGTTACATTAGCAAGAACAGCATCTTCTAGCATTCGGTTCTCATGAGAAACTTCGGTTATGAGCAGATTTAAACAATGCAAAATGGAAAATCACAGTTTAACTCTCTAGGATAGCCATTTATTAAACGTTAAGAAATTCAGCTTTGACATGAGGCCTGGCAAGAAGGCCAAGACTTTCGCTAAGTTAAGGCCTACAATTAATAAAGCTAGAACACAATACATAACCCAATACCACAATATTAAACTACTAGTAAGTACACTTTGTGAACATTGGCGGCCACTCATAGTAATCACATTTTCAAATGTGTGCATTATTTTTCTACATCATTATATTTTCTACACAAACCCCTTATTCAGAATACATGAACACTCATTAATAATCTTTATTAGTACACTTGCGCTAGCAAGTGTTAAGTGTAATTTTATTTACAAATTATGATTGATTAATTAATTCATCATTCTATCATTGTAGGTTCAATTTAGTGCACTTATTTACATATGTGTTCACGCAGATTTGGGCCTTTCCCTCTTTGTTTCTGTTGCACTCTTACTTGCCAGACTCCAAGCAAGCATTTTAACATATCTCCCCTGGCACTATTTGTAGATGTAGTTTATGATATTTGTAGGAATTTTTAGGCTCGCAATTTTTGTATTTTGGGTGCCCATTTCCAGCGATTTTGGGTGGCATTTTTCTGCAAGTTTTATATATTCACGATGTAATGGTGTTAGAAATTGGGTCTCTAGTTGGCAGTGGCTTGCACCCTGTCCAAGTAGGGACAGGCACTCTAGTCAGGGTAAGGGAGTCACACAACTGAGATAACCCCTGCTCACCCCACTGGTAGCTTGGCACGAGCAGTCAAGCTTATCTCCGAGGCAACGTATAAAGTATTTGTGCACACACACACACACACACACAGAGTGACACAGTGAAAACACCACCACATAAGTACTCCACACCAGTTTAGAAACATAGCCAATATTTATCTGAGTAAAACAAGACCAAAATGACAAACATCCAACATACACAAGCAAAGATATACATTTTCAAATATTAAATCTTAGTGTAGGACTTACAAACACACCAGTACATTTCCTACCTTTAAAATACACCACACCTAGCCCATTGGGCTGCCTTGGTCTTACTTTGGGGTGACTTTCATGTAGTGAAAGGGAAGGTTTGGGCCTGGCAAGTGGGTGCACTTGCCAGGTCAACATGGCAGTGTAAAACTGCACACACAGACACTGCCATGGCAGGCCTGGGACATGTTTACAAGGCTATTCACGTGGGTGGCACAATCAGTGGTGCAGGCCTCCTAGTAGCATTTCATTTATGGGCCCTGGGCACACATCGTGCATTTTACTGGGGACTTACTGGTGAATTAAATATGCCATTTTTTTTATTTATTTTTTTTACAACTTTGCGATCTCATTATTTTGCTAGGGCTCTTAAAGAAAACTATGGAATTTCCTCCCTTTACACCAAACAACTGAGATAAATGATAAAACTGGTTCCTCAGGAATGAGGTATTTGTAGAACATAGGGAGATATGAACAAGAGAATTGTTATAATCACGTGTTTTTAACAATTTGGTTTTAGATCATATTTATTTTGATAAGTTTTAATTGAGGAGAGCCAAATTACAACGACCTCATATTTTATACCCTTTGGGAAGTTAAAATTTTAACAATAGGTTATACTCGTGTATCTTTCAGGGTCCCCAAAGTAAACTGTGTCATCAACCGTCATGCTGTACAATCATGTTATGTTTTGTATTGTTTACTTTTATGGCTTCCAGCCGAAATAAAGTTATAAATATATATATATAAAATATGCCAATCATGGATAAACCAATCACCAATGTGTTTTAGACAGAGAGCATATGCACTTTAGCACTGTGAAGCAGTGACAAAATGCCCAGAGTCCTAAAGCCAACCAAAACAGGTCAGGAAAAATAGAAGGAAGAAGGCAAAACGTTTGGGGATAACCCTGCAAAAAGGGCCGGGTACAACAGTGACTGTTTGTATGCTGTTGTTGATAATTGTGTACTATAATTCTTTTATGTGGGATCTGACAACAGCCTGATAGTTTTTTCTTTGAGTCTTTAGTAGTCCTTACTATAAAAGTAAGATAATATGTTAGTTCAATTCTCTCAATGAGTCCTCTAAGTATTGTAGCTCCTAATTTCTTGATTCAAACGACCTCTGTAATTTGGATCTTCATGTGACGTACATTATGCCCAAATGTGATACAGGGTCTCGCTAGAGTAGATTTCAAATTTGCATTTCTTTTATTACTTTCCTGCTCTCTATGCCTTAGCCTGACATTCCTGATAGTTTTACCAAAATAGAACAGCTCTTATGAGTGCTTTATCGAACATACACAATTTTATGTTTCATATAAGCTATACGCTCTCAATTATATCTACTTGCCTATATGTGGGTTATACATACCTTCTATTTTCTGGACATTGGTGTAATGTTTTTAGGTAATATTCCATTAAAATATTTAGCTTGTTTAAATATTGGTTGGCCATAAAAAACTTTTAATTTCAGGATCTCATCTTATTTTTTCTTGGCTCTTTAAAGTTATCTTTTAATATTCTAAGAGCAAAGTGAATTTCTGGATACATCTACAATGCTAACCACTGTAATCCAAGTTTTCATTGTCAAAATATCCTACCACTTCACATTTTTATTTTTTTGTTGTGATTCTTCAAATATTTCATGAGAGTGCCCTTTTCAGGAGATCACTTCACCCTCTTACCCACATTAGATTGTGACTCATAATTAGTTATACTGCGTTCTCTAAAGGATAAAACATTTCCTACCTATCGTAATGGAATGTTTCAGTTCTATTAATGACTCGGAGTCGAGGACTATGATTATTTTTCTCCTTTATTTCCTTTTTCTTGCTTTTTTTATTCCAGCAGCCATAACCTTTAATAGGAACATCAGAATTACATTTCACAAGGACCTCTGGGAGAAGAACACTAAATCATTGTCCATATAGTCCTCCAACTATGTTTATGCCCCGCTTTCTTCCTGCGTTAAGCGCCGTTTTGCAAATTCTTTCTACTCTTGTTTATTAGAATTGTTACCTGAGACAGGAAAGAAAAAAGCTTTTATGATATACCTTTGAGATAGAGAATGTATCTTAACACAAGAGCAGGCATACAATACAATAGTTATGTACATCCTTCAACACTTATTAGGGAACAAGATACAAATAACAATCATTTACTTACGGATAACAAATTCCTTGCCCTAATAATGATGAATAGAGGGTGGGATGAATTACCCTGATTATGTGGAGGGATAATCCTCACCTACAAGTGATTAATAGAATTGAAGCTTTCTATTTCAATAGCTAGAAAATTTTTCATTCTATGTTGGCACCGGATGTGAGGATTATGCTAGATTAGAGTTTATTGACTACCCCTGCAGGAACGTCAAGCACTCGTTTCAAGTAAACTCTCTTAAATGTAGGGTCAGAAGACCAGTTGGATGCATTTAGAATATTCTCCAATCTGGTGCCTAAAGGAAAAAGCTTGAGAGGCCATAGCTCCTCTAGCTGACTGTGCCCAAAAATACATTAAATCAATTCCTGCTTTTTGCATAACCCAACAAACCCATCTGCCTATGGTCAGAGAAGAAAGTGCTCTGTGTGATTTGAGAATGGAAAGTAGCCATTGATTTCACTCGCTGGGCGATCTCTTTTGTCATACTCTCATATGCATTGAGATATAAAACCACAGCCAATATAGTTGTTTTCCTAAGAAAAATAAGCCCCCGCAAGAACTTAGCTCATAGCGCCCAATTATCTTGATGAATGGTGACACTAAAATCTATTCTACAATCTAGGCTACTAGCATCTCTGGGGTTATCAGTAAAATTGAGTCTCCCAAGCAGCATGGGATTATTTCTGGGAGAGGGACGAAGGATCATGTTCGCCGGGTCAACTGTCTTTTCGATGCTTCTGCTCTAGCCATGGGCCCTATGGCTCTAATCCTTTTAGGCCCGGAAAAGGAATTCAATAGGGTCTCCTGGCAGTATCCATGGGAATGTTATGCAAAGAGTAGGTATTGAGACAGGATTTATCAAGGTAGTTGGCACATTGTACCACGATCCGATGGCTAGGGTCATTGTAATGGGCGCCCAGTCGGGTCCAGTCCTGATCCAGAGAGGTTCACTGCAAGGCTGCCCGTGCTCTCCTCTACTCCTTGGGATTTACATGAATCCCTATGTACAGAGACTTGACAGCAACCTTGTAGACCCACCTATTCATTTTAATGTCTGGGATACAAATATTTTAGCTTATGCCAATGACTTGGCTTTTGTTACATCTGATCCCACAATAGCTGTAGAAGAGATTGAAGGGAAGTCTACCTGGATTTGGAAATTTTCTGGGTATTTTCTGTATAACAATAAGACACAAGTTGTCATTAATAGTAATAGTCTATTGAGTGACACCCGGGTGGTGGAGAGTGAGGTCTACTTGGGGGTCAACATCTTTGCTGATGTCGATAAACTTTTCTGCAGTAATCTTGATCCTCTAAAAGGGAAAGCAAGAAAGAATTTTTTTAGGATCAACACCCACATCTCTCCTTATTGGGCAGACACAATATTTTGAAAATATAATTTCTCCCAAAGGTTTTGTACTTTTTTCAGACCATCCCTCTGGAAGTTGAGAATAAATGGTTAAAAAAACTTGAAAATATTATAACAACATTTTTATGGGCCTATCCTAAGGCTAGGAAAGCATTGAGGTTCCTCACACTCCCTGGAGAAAGGGGAGGTGGGCCGTTCAGAACTTTAAACTATGTTATTGGGTAACGGCATTACAACAAAGCTGTATATTGTTGCAAGACAAGGCTGAAGTTGTCGAAGTAGTAGAAGACACTCCCGCCCCCTTTGAGTTACTAATGGGGAAAAAGGCATGGGGTGTTTGTGGAGACAAATTGAATTCAGTGATTTTAAGACAGTCTGATTCAAGACCTCTAAGGTTTGGTCTGTGGTTCTTAGAAAGCTGGGCATTGGCAGATTTCATTTTTATACTCCATTGTATAATAATTCTTTATTGCCTGGTATATTTTAAGATTCCTGTATTTCCCGATGAAAAGTGCTGGGCCTCAACAGGTTGAGGGATTTTTATGCTTACTCTGGCATTGTTTTTTTCAAGGAACTTAAAAAGAAATATAAGATTGGTCATTGGGAGTTCTTTAAATACCTTCAGATTATGTACTTTCTCAGATGCAAGGACAGTGGTCTCTCTGGGTTTTCCAGAGTGGACCTGGTGGATTTTGTTTAAAGCAGAACGTTGTGTCCAATAGGAGAAATATATGGTCTCCTGAACTCACTTATGAAAGACAACCTAGATAAACATGCTGAGACGTGGCAGGAAAACTTTGCTATGCATAATCCGATTCTTCTGGAGTCTCTCCACCTTGTCATCTGTCTTTCTCTCCGCAAATTATCAAGTTCAACATTATAAATCATGTTTTGACCTCTACTACACGTTGGGGAATATAGCTAGGTGGAGGGGGGAATAAAGGAACTCGGTGTCCCCGATGTCAACTTTATGGGGAAGATGTAATTCATATGTTTGCTGTGTGACCAGCTTTATGTGGGACTTTAAATGAAATTGCTGAGTTATGCAATAAAAAGCTTTAGCTAGGAATCTCCCTATCCCCGAGCTGATCTTACTTGGCATTCAGGAAGAAGTAGTCTCTAAAAGAGCTAGCTTGTTTTTGTTTGTGGCTATGGCGGTACTTCGGCTGTGTATTGCCTCAGCTTGGCTCGACCCTACATCTCCGGCTTTTAGTCAATGGTTTGCCTAACTGTTGGACATACCCAACTTAGAAAGGCCTATTTATTTGCAGAAGGGTCAAAGGGTGAGGAAAGCGGGGTAGATGACCTGGACAGCCCTTGCAGATTGGCTCAAAGATCAAAAAGAGGAGTAGTGGTTTGGCCAGATTTAGCTCAGTGGGTATCAGGGTGTGAGCTTGCTCTGGACCATGGGCAGGGTATGATTGAGTGATGCTTTGGCATTGAGCAGTTCTCTGAATTTATCAATTTATAAACTTTTGTGAATTAATTAATTACATGATTTAATTATGGCCGAATGAGGCCATTTGTATGCATTGTATTTGAGATATTCCTCCTGGGTGGGGTGGGGGAATTTATTTTTATATTTTTGTATTGACATTTTTGCAGTAAAAATAATTTAAAAACCACACACAATTTTGAGACATCCCTGAAAGTAGGATATGATGCTACTTTGGAATTGCATTTCGTTCTCCTAGATATGTTGAAAGTAACCCCATCCGGGGTGAATACTCTCCCTGTTAAATCAAGGGCCCTCACATCCAAGACTCTTCTGCAAGAGACCAAGCAAAGTAGCATTGCCAACTCTGCAGGCAATTCTTTCCAAGATAAGTATTTATTGCTCTGCAAAGAAAGGAACAAATTCAAGACTATGTTAACATTCCAAAGTGAGGACTAGCTAGGTTCTAGGGGACTATAAAAACGAACACCCCTGAAAACTTTTCTTACTAATGGGTTCTCCCCTACTGGGTTACCATCAATTGACTCACAGTCCACTGAAATGGCTGATAGAAAGGTGTTAACTGACATATAAACCATTTGATGATCACCCATATCTGCAAGGAAATTAAAAACACTTTTAATATCTGACCCCAAGGGATCCAAATTCCTTAGTATGCACCAATGTATCCATTGGGGCCATGGTGATTTGGACCTCATTATTGTTCCATCTACCCCTGCTCTGAAACTGATCATGCAAAAACAACAGATGAAGGACGGAATGCAGAGCAAATCAAGCATTCACCCCCAGTAACAGATGTGGGTTTAATCCATCAGTTTGATTTGATTGGCATTCTGTCCATCATCTGTTATTTTTGCATTTGTCGCCCCAAGTGGTAAGGGTATGCCCAGACGTGGGTCTTGTGCTTGCTGTGCCAACAGATTCGAGCTAACCTAGCTGATGAAGGGTGATACCCTGAAACTGGTCCTAGAATGCTTGCTTACAGTCAAGGTAGGACTTGGCTTGGCAGTTCTGGCTAGACTTTTCCCATGAGGCATAGGGCCATGGCTGATTGGCATATGGCTGGGTCCAAACTGGAGTGGTGTGGTGAGTGAAAAAATGATAGATTAAACCCAGATCTTTGTGACTGGGGTGAATGTTTGCATTGTTCAGCATTCCGTCCATAATATGTTCTTTTTGCATTTGTTGCACCAAGTGGGAAGGGTATGCCCAGATGTGGGTTCCGTGCTCACGGCGCCACAGGATTCAAGCTAGCCTAGCTGATAAAGGGTGATACCCTGAAACTGGTCCTCGGGTTCTTGTTTCCGGTCCAGGCAGGACCTGATTTGGCAGTTCGGGCTGGACTCTTCCCATGAGGAACAAGGTCAAGACTGATTTACATATGGCTGGGTCCAAACTGGGGTGGCATGGTGAGCAAAAAAACAATAGATTAAACCCAGATCTTTGTGACTGGGGGTGAATGTTTGCATTGTTCAGCATTCTGTTTATCATCTGTGCTTTTTGCATCTGAAACTGAACATGTCTCAAAAGGCCTATGACTTTCTATCATCTCTTGTAATCCTTCAGGCCATCAAGTGTAATGCGTATTCTGCTCCTTAAACCAATTATGTAGGAAGGCACCAGTCGCTAATGCATTCAGATCCGGTTTCCAGCTGAAATATCTGGGAAGTTGGCAGTCCAACCTGGAGGCAAAGAGATCGATCTAAAATGGGCTCCGACAGTTTGAGATCGGATTTAAAACCTTTGAATAGAGCTTCCAAGCACTTGAATCTCAAAAATGACAAGATTGTCAATCAGCAGTTGTGTTGGTTTTCCACAGTGAGCATTCTGCTATTACTGAGATCTTCTTCTCAGACAGAATTCCCAAAAATCCCTGGTTAATTCCACCAAAATTTTGGGTCAGTTGCATCCTAAATGATTGATACAACAAATGGCTACAACATTGTCTGTCTTCAGAAAGACTTTGGATTGAATCCTGTACCTGGTCCAAAACTGCACTGCGAAAGAGTCTACTAGTAACTCCAAACAATTGATACGTAGAACTATTGGAAGAAGTAACAGTTCTTCAAAACAAGATTGTGCTCTGATGCAAGAAGAGGTTTTATCCTTCCTTGTAAAAGGGGCTATCATTCCTACCTCTCTTCAACCCAGAGACTTTTTAAGCAACATTTTCTTAGTGGAAAAAAGGGATGAGGTTATCAACTAGTGATAAACTTGCGGTAGGTCTATGAATGGCTTGTCTGTCGACATTTCAAAATGCCAGAAAAGAGGGTTAGGGGGAGCTTGTTGTGGTGATATTTGCACAGGAGGAAATGGTCAACCTCAGAAGAAGGCAGCAAATTGTATGACCCTATGTTTTACTAACATGAATGATCAAACGGGTTCAGTCAAGTCTGGACAAACTCCTTTTCTGACCACTTGATAGTCTCTCTTCAACTACCTGTCAATATTTTGCCAAAAGAAAGACCTAGATGCCAGTTTGACAAGTCTTTTGTATGGGACCAGGCATGGTCAGATGACATGACATGATCTTTAGTAAGGACTTTTTTTAGATTAACTGTAGTTCTGCTTTGACACCGTGGTAGGGGAGGCTTTTTAAGCTACTTCTACGGGTCTGGAACTAGCAAATAAGTCCAATTCAAATAAGATACAGATCAGTAAAGTGCAGGTTTTGCAATCTACAATGGATTATGCTACAAGAGACTTAATGGCCCCAGAAGGCAGGCTTTCCCTCCCAGTAAGTAATTAAAAAAAGAAGCTACTTGATAGGACAAAGCAGGACATCATAGTTGAAGAGATTACCAGTGATAGAGCACATGAACAAAAATTATATGAAGAAAGTTAACAAATAGGAAAATATCTTGAGTCATCTACCAGGATTAATTAAGAAGAATAAGCACGCTGTAAATGAGTGATAATCCATTCACCCATAGATTAGCAGTTGAGAATGAAGAGATAGCTAGTGTTTTTTTTTTTACAACATTATAGGAATCTATACGAGACAGCTGATTCCATTCCTAATCTAGACTTCAAAAATATTTTAGTGCAGTCCATTTACCCCAAGCGTCTAAGCTTCACAAACGTCCCCTCCTTAATAAAATAGTGGTTTCTGAAATGGTCAAAACACTTAAGAGTACAGCAAATGCAAAAGCCTGTGAGAGTGATGGCATTCCACACAAGCTACATAAAATGTTTACTAAGGAGCTGCTGCCCTTTTTAACTGAATTATTTAATCAAATCAGGGAGGGAGTGGATTTCCCTAAGTTTTTCAAAGAGTCTATTATTGTTAGTTTCCTTAAAAAGGATAAACCTTCCATGAATGTCAATTCCTATAGACCAATACGTCTTTTAAACTATGATTATTGATTATTCACCTAAATATGGGCATCACAAATTGCTTGTATTGCTCAAAGATCCATAAGGATCACAATGGGTTCCTTCTAAATAGGTCCATAGCTGCCAATACGAAATTTTGAATTCATGTGATTACTGCCTTTTTGACGGTAGATGCCAAAAAGCCTTTTGAATAGTAAAATGGGAGGCTTTATTTTTTATTTTGGTTACATTTAGGCTTCCCAATCAATTCTTGAATATGCTGAAGAAGTTGTATCAAAATGCTGAGGCCAAAATTATTATGAGAATTAATCAAGGTACTCGTCCAGGATGCCCATTGTCACAGATTCTTTTGACTTTTTTCATTGAACCCCTGGCACTTGCGTATTCTACATGGGATGTTTGCCAGTAAGGTGGATGTAGGGGAAGTGATGCATATACATCTAGTGACTGAATTGCACAATGAGAAACCAGAACACCTGGGATTAATCCCGGCTTCCTCACTTTACCGAATTGTATGACCTTTAGCAATTTTTGTATTACACCTCTCCTCCTTTTTCTTCATTATTATCATAAATGAGAGGACCTCAAAATACATGTTTACAGGATGGGTGCTGTACAATATCTTTTCCTGTGTTTGATTTAATAAACTGTAGTGTTGTTCATGTATAATAAGAACCCAGCGCACCCAAAGGATGCACATAACAACTAACTTGCGACTTATTTCACTACTGGCATTAATGTCTGGGTGGGGGGAAAATTAATGCTTCTAAATTTATGTTTGAAAAATATGGCCAAGATTTATGCTTAAGTGGCGCAGCGCAGTGCTGCACTTAAAACAGCAGCGCCGTGCCACTTTTGAAATGGAGGGATGTGCCATATTTAGAAGAATATGGCGCACCCCTGCGTTTCCCCCTGCTCTGGCGCTGAATTAAGCTGCCTAGCGCCAACGCAGGCATCTTTGCATCATACTGCAAGGGTGTCTGCGTTGAGGAGACAGATTGTTTATGTGCAGGAAGGTGCCTCTTCATGCACATAAACAATCTATAATGGCAATTTGGCACTTCTATGTGTGCTGCAAAATGCAGCACACATAGAAGTAACAAAGCATCATTTTGAATGATTGTTTATGTGCAGGAAGGGGCACCTTCCTGCACATTAACAATCGCCCATGGCATTTTGCTTCTTCTATGTGTGCTGCATAATGCAGCACACACAGAAAAAGCAAGAAACAAGGAGGAATAAAAGCATTCCTCCTCATTTTGCCATTTGGTGCTGCCTCAGGTTTATGACAACTCGTAAATCTGAGGTAGTGTCAAACGCAATGGGTGGAATGCCCACAGCAACACCCATTGCTCACCCCTCTGGCACAGAAAACTGCATCAAGGGGCCCATATTTACAGGGAAGCGTAAAGCCACAAAAGAGTGGTGTTACACCTCCTTGTAGATATGGAGAGTGGTCAGCGCCACCAGAGAGTCACAAAAAGGCTCTTAAATATGCCCCTATAACTTTAAAAAATACGTCTCAATGTGCTGATATAATGTATTGTACTAAGGTGAAACGGTTTTGCATATTATTGAAAGACACTTTTTTAATTCGGACGAGAATTTACATTGTTACACGTTTGCTGTAAGATGTCTTGAAAAATTAAGGCGTTTCTAAAGTTAAGCAGTACTGGACTCTCTAGTTAATTTATTTTTTTTATCATTAGTTAGCCTTCAAAAAAAGCTTGCTAGTTTACTTATCATCTTAGATCAAATGACTAGCAGGCCAGTGCAGCTCTTGGCCTGGGGCCCGCATGTAAAGGTCAGGAGGGCTGCATGGAGCCTCCAGGCCGTACTTTGTAAATCAATGGTGTAGGCGGTTATAAAGTAAACCATGCAAAATGGAGCTTTTATTATTCACAGCGACTTGTACTAATCTTCCTCAAGATCTTCAGTGTCAGTCGGTCTCCCAGCGACCCATCCAGTACTTGAGGATATATGTACTAACAATCATTCGCAATTAGGTAGACTGAATTATAATGCAAAGTTTTTTAAGTGAAAACCCCACTCGATAGGTGGACCCTCCTTTCCTTATCATTGCTCAGGAGGGTGGTTTTAACTAAAATTACCATTCTGCCTTTTTAACCACCCTATTAAGATTGGTAAATTAATATTTTTAAAAATCTGATTTATTTTTGAAGAAATGTATTTGGAATAATAAGCATCAAGCAGTAAAGATTTTGATTATGCAATTGGATAAAATCCAGGGTGGATTAGCTTTACCCCATCTCCAAACATTTGACTAGGTAGCTTTCATATAATAAAGTTTGACTTTCCTCTGAGATGATGGTCTTTGATACCTTTTAATTAAATCATATGCTCAAAGCAAAAGTAACTGAGCTACCAACTTTTCTTGGAAATTGTAAAACTTCCAAAAAGGTTGAGGTACAAGGTGCTAAATGCTTTAGAAAGTCGTATCCAGGCATTTTTTTTAATCTGGTGGGTTCCAGCCTGTCATTCATTCACTTTGATATATGACTGTACATTTTTGGTCTTGTCTTGTCTGAATCAAACTTGGAATTCTGGAAGGCAAAGCAGCTTACTAGGCTAGGGGACTGCTCTAGGGGCCATAATTGGGTATCATGGGATGAAAACAACTCTGCAACATGGGCTAGAGACTCATTCATTACTGTTTAGTTTCAGGCAGATATCAGGCTTTTCAAAAGCAAATTACCAAGCAATGAGCAAAGAGGCACACTTATTATTTCATCTTTAAACTTGAGAATAAATTGCCTGGAGTGGGCAATTGGAATCGGCTGTGCCACACATATTCCAACCAGGCACTGATCCACGAATTTCTGGATAAGATTCAAAGATAGACCAATTGTAAGATAACAACTGGATAATAGCAATGTTACAAATTGGGTTTCTAGTTGGCAGAGGTATGCACCCGGTCCAAGCAGAAACCACAATCCTAGTAAGGGTAAGTCAGATACACACCATCAATTGACCTACGAGCACCCTCTGGTAGCTTGGCACAGAGTAGGCAGGCTTAAGTTAGGATGCAATGGGTAAAGTATTGGCGCAACACTTGAAATAGTAACACAGTGAAAACATCACAAAAAAGACTCCACACCAAGTTAAAAAATACATTATATTTGTAAGTAAAACAAGACCAAACAAAAAAAATTCAATAAGTAGAAGTTGATATATGATTTTTTTAAGACAATGCTTAGAAGCTTAAAGCCACAACAGGGGCTATCTGGGCGCGATAGACAGTCAAGCCGACCACAATGACGCGAGGGCCATATACAGGGACCAACCTTGTCCTTATGTAATCAGTACTTTGGTTCAGGGGGGTGTCAACATTGAGGAGCAGTGGTGTTCATGCATTAACGTCAATCCTGGCGGTGTAGGCAATGTGTAGGTTCTGAGTCACACAACTGGAGATGCATCAATGATAAACTTGTTAGGTGCTAGTGATGCTTCATTGTCGAGCCCTGCAGCCAGTGATGTGGGCGATGCGCCAATTCAGAGCCACGCAGTCAGTGTTGCAATGTCCTCACCCTCAGCAGCAGCGGAGATGGGTCTGTGCTGAGGAAAGATGCGGCAGTTCCAACCGGCACAGTGACAGTGAGGTGTGCATTTTTGTGGAAACAGCTGCAGAACCCACTTACAGGGTTCAGAACTGGATTGGCACCAATTGGCAGGGAAAGACTTATATTTGTCAGAGTCCAGAGACTGTAACAGAGTTGAATGAAGTCTTTCATGTCCCTGAGATTTCCGAAAGGGAGGCAAGCCAGCAAGCCCTTGGATACCATGGTTCTGAGGCTGTAGAGATGCAGGTTCAGTCCTTCTCACTCCAAGACAAGAAGGTCAGCAGGCAGCAAGGTAGGCAAAGCCAGGCAGGAGCCCAGCAAAGTCTAGCAGATTGACAGTCCTTTCAGCAGCACAACAGTCCTTCTTCCTGTCAGAATATCTTCAGGTTCAAAAAAGTACTGATTTGGTAGGGTCAGAGGTCCAGTTCTCATACCCAGTGGTGCCTTTGAAGTGGGGGAGACTTCAAAGAGAGGCATTTGAGGTGCACTAAGGACCCATTTTTCCTATCCTTGCTCCAGAAACACTACAGGGGGTTATGCAGTCTGTTGTGTGGGCCCATTCAGATGTAACTGTCAGCTCCTCCCTCCCATCCTACCCAATATGGGCCATCCACATGCAGATGGTCACTCAGTCACACCTCAGCTCCATTTGTGCGTGGCTGTCTGGGGGGATGTACAAGAGCCCAGCTGTCACCCTCCCATTTGTGAATTCAGAGACAGACAGAAGGCTTTAGATGATTTAGAGTAAGACAATTTCAACATTCTAAAAGTTCATTTAACAAGAGTGTTTAACCGGGAAAGAAAGAATAAATAAATTATACAGAGCAAGACATGAGTAATGCAATGATTAATCACAAAAGTCAATAACAATCCTTCAGGGCAAGACAGTATGATCCAATCACTTGCAAAAAAGGGTATATTTAAAAAACAAACAGATAGCTCCAAGTGGCAGCACAGTGAAAAAGTGATCTAAAGTGAGCAATCATATAAACACATATATGTACAATATAATACAATGCACACAAAAAACATTCCTCAATAGATTACTGGATTCCACGTTTAGAACTGAAGAATATGTAATATACAAGTCCAGTACCATAAGAATACAGTCCCAGGGAGGCGAAAAGTGAAGTTGACGTTTCCACCCTTAATTGAGGATGAGTCCATCGGGGTAATTGTCAGGACAGACAAAGGTAGACACCTACATGAAGCACAGAAAAAAAAAAGACAAAAGACAAAAAGAAAAAAAGGGGGAAGAATGCCAAAATGGTCAGATCAGCCCACTAAAGAAATATACCAGTCATACTAAAAAATCTAGATGGTGATTTCTCTCCAATCCAGATACAGTCAGGAAGACATACTCCTTAAATCACTCCAAGTTTCCAGCAAAAATGACCATGTTGGCTCAAAAGGGGACCAAATCCCAACACAAAAAGAAAGAAAGGGAGAACAAAATGAACAGAAAAGGAGCCAAGTAATCTAGAAATTAATCTAGAAAGGAAGAGGGTAGGCGAAAAAATAATTCCACTAGAAAGTCCCTCAGCTCCACTGTAAGTGGAGTGAACATTGCGAGACTGTGGCACCTCATGCTAAGCAACCACTTAAAGGTAAGTACCCAGTGTAAGGACCCTCATTCCCCAACCCATGTCTCCAAGCCCTATCAGGGTGGATCCTGTGTCCAAAAAATCAAAGTGCAAAGTGATGGGACTAGTAAAGAAATCTTACCTAGTTTGAGGACGCACTGAACAATGAATACGGGGCCTCAGAAAAAGGCTCATTGTACATCTGTAGTGCGGTGGAGTAAGAGTACGGTGCATCTGCACATTGGCCCCGCATTATGCGTACCATATCCGCGTCACAATACAGTGAAGACAAGAGGGGAGAGAAATCTCTCCACAAGCACCCCAGTTCGCTGACACAACAAGAACTCGTTGGTTCCGAAAATAAATATATATTTGCAAGCGGTAGCACTGGGGAGAAGCATTTTTAAAAAGTTATATGGCGAGGAGATATTCATCCCCTGAACTTGTATTTCTACATGGGAGACTGCATAGACCGGAGGTTGTCTAATTCCAATGCGCCTTATGCCATAGAACAATCAGGGGATTTGACTTACCAAGGAATTTAGTGAGTACACGTCCTTCTTTAACTTATATTCCATAGTGCCGATGCGGCCCTTTAATGTCTATTGCGTTCGGAGAAGTGGCATTAACTATGAGACTTTTCATAGCACACAGAGGCGACGTTTAAATAAGTGATTTATTGCTGTGATAAACAGTGCAGGCAATTAAAGGATGTACACGCTAGGGAATGCACAGGAGCAGTAATAAATCATATTAGCAACACTTACACTAGCATCGTGAAGGAGATATGAACAACATGAACTATATTTACTTTGGCTGTTTCCGTAAGACTCGTGGTGCCCCTACTGTAACTGACCTTGTACCTAGCAACAATTTATAACTACAAATCCCATAATGCTTTGGTGTGCATATAAGACAAGCTGGAAACAGCAGCGTGCAAACAAATTGATACCACCTGAGGAAGACGGAATGTTTATACACGTCGTGGTATCTGGACAATGTTAAATGATCTTGTTGCCTGCTTTGAAATAAAAATCTGCCTACACAATCTTCGGGAGTGGAGTGTTTTCTTGGCTTTGGTGAAAAAATATATATATATATATATATATATATATATATATATATATATATAGTGCTATTCAAACAAAAATGGCAACGCGTTTCGGCCTGAGCCTTCGACAAAATAAAAAAAAAATCAAAAAATAATAATAATAATAATATATATATATATATATATTTATATATATACACACACACACACACACACACACACACTTCTTCCACAAGTTGGGGTTGGTGCAGGGATCCGGTGCAAGTTCCGCTCATAGACACCAAAGTAAATTGTGTCAAAAGCAGTTCAAAGACACCAAATACACCCACACTCCTGGAGTTTGTCAGGCTACAAATGTCTATTGGCGACGCGTTATGATCAATCCAATTTTCCTCACGGCCATTTACACAAACATAGTGCACAATCGCCTTTAAAAACAAAACCGTCAACCATAGAAAGTGAAAACACATTATCCACAAATCACACACCAGGGAAAATATAAATAAAAACTATATTGAAATAAACATATTTGACGGAGATTAAAGTTTTAAGAGGGGTAACTTCGTGAAATTAATTAACATATACACTTGTTCAAATATTTCAGATGAACAAATATAGGCCCATATTTATACTTTTTGACGCACAACTGCACCAACGCAGTTGTGCGTCAAAAATATTACCGCCGGCTAACGCCATTCCAACGCGCCATGCGGGCGCCTTATTTATGGAATGACGTTAGCCGGCGCTGCGGACTGGTGTGCGTCAAAAACAAATGACTCACACCAGGCAGCGCCGGCGTATGGGAAAATGGGGGTTGTGCGTCAAAAAATGGGGCAAGTCAGGTCTGAGGCAAAATTCAAGCCTCAAACCGGATTTGCGCCATTTTTTTTTACACCCAACCTCCATTGACATGACTCCTGTCTTAGCAAAGACAGGAGTCATGCCCCCTTGCTCAATGGCCATGCCCAGGGGACTTATGTCCCCTGGGCATGGTCATTGGGCATAGTGGCATGTAGGGGGGCCCAAATCAGGCCCCCCTATGCCACAAGAAAAAAACGAAAAAGAATACTTACCCCAACTTACCTCACCTTCCCTGGGATGGGTCCCTCCATCCTTGGGTGTCCTCCTGGGGTGGGCAAGGGTGGCAGAGGGTGTCCCTGGGGGCATGGGAGGGCACCTCTGGGCTCCTTCTGAGCCCACAGGTCCCTTAACGCCTTTCCTGACCCAGGCGTTAAAAAACGGCACCCATCAGGCTGTGCGCCGTTTTTCAAGGCCTGCCCCCTCCTGTGCGTCAAAATGACATCAGAGTATAAATATGGGGCACAGGCCTTAAAGTCATTTTTTGGAAGGGAACGCCTACCTTGCATATAATTAACGCAAGGCTGGTTCCCCCTTCCAAAAAATGACGCACATGGTGGAATTTTGACACCCGCGGGGTCGGACGTCAAAGTATAAATATGGGGCAGGGTTTGCGCCGATTGTGCGTCAAAAAGTTTGACGCACATTCGGCGCAAACAGAGTATAAATATGCCCCATAGTGTTCATTTAATGCATACAGGCCTAGTGGCCAAACCAGTCCCTGGTATCTACATTAGATTGAAAGGAAAAATTATAGTCCTGACATCCAAAATATACATATATATTTTTTATTTAAGACGTTAGACGTCAGACTCAGTGCGAAGCTCCCCTCTCGATTCCAGTTTCCTGTTTCCCATGGACAGTGGTTTTCAAACTTTTTAATGCCAAGCCCCCCCAATGGAGAAAAAATTATGATAGGGCCCCCCTCAGAATTTTTCACAATTATTCTATTACGTTGGAAATGTTCAAATATGTCTAGACTTGTTTAAACATTGTAGTTAAGTTCTGTTACCTTTCTAAAAATGTAATAACTGTTTTTCAGCTTAAAACAAAACGCTGTTATCTCCATAATTAGGGTGACCAGACGTCCCGGATTTCCCCGGACAGTCCCGGTTTTTAGAGGACTGTCCCGGTGTCCTGAAGCTTCTCTTAATTTTAAACAAATGTCCCAGTTTTGGGGAACAAGGTCAGATCGTTATATAAATGTCCTGCTTTTTGAGTCAAAGGTCAGATTATCTACGGAAGCATAAATTAAAGGTGTGCTCTCCTTTAACAGAGCCTACAAAGTATGCAATAATTAAAGTAATGTATCTGCTACTGTCAGGCCACACATTCCCCTATCTGCTCCCAGCAGAGAGAGGGAGTGGGAAGCTGAGAGAAGTCGGTGGGGAGCAGGTTGGGGGTGCAGGGTGGGAGGTCCAGCCATAGCTAATTTTATACGTGTAGTCTTGTAAATGTGTGTGTGTGTGTGTGTGTATATATATACATATATATAAATATATATGTATATATATATATATATACACACACATGTATAGGAACACATTCACAAAGCTGTGAGTGTAAAGTCTTTAGTCCTTCTTTTATGTCTGACGTGTCCCGGTTTTTGCTCCTCAAAATCTGGTCACCCTATCCATAATGCTTCTTTTGGCCAGAGCCTGGCGCCAATTCCCTCAACCCCCACCTCCCTCGCCCACCCCCCTTCGGCCTCCCCTCAGATCACTTAAGGCCCCTCTTGGGGGGGGTGCCCCCCAGTTTGAAGACCCCTGCCCACGGCTGAGGAGAATTTGCCAATCATTGAGCATTTCAAAGTCACCGCGCAGCGCTCATGAGCTGAAATATAGAGCTCGAGTGCCCCCTTGTGGTCAAAGAGCCTTCAAATATTTATAAATCACCCGGCAGCAAAATAGAGATAACTTGACTCCATAAGGAAAGTCGAAAAGTTCGCACAGGCTTAAATCCAGTGGCGGCCGGCAGCTTTAGGAGGAAGGGGGGCGGGCGGGAAGCACAGACACACACACACACTCATTCTTTCACACACAGAGTCGCACATCCATCAACAACACTCATACCATTCAAACATGCACGCACGCACCAAACATTCATTTTAAAACATAAACATCACACACACTCATTCTTTCAAACACGCACAGCCATTAACACTCATAACATTCAAACATGCACACACGCACCAAAAATTCATTTTAAAAGATCACACACACACATTCTTTCACACACACACACACGCACATCCATTAACAACACTCATAACACCAAAACATGCATGCGCGCACCAAACATTCAATTTAAGACATCACAAACATACACACACACACACTTACCTTCAGCCTCCAGGTCCCAGGAGGGTTGGGACTGCTGCCTTGAGGGAAGGCAGCAGTCCCAGCCTCGTCACAGAGTGGGATGAAGTCAGTGAGACTGCTGACCCCACCCCACTCTGTGACGAAGTGTCACTGATTGACACTCACCCTGGGCGCTTCAGGGCTTAAACCTGAAGCGCCCAGGGTGAGTGTCAGTGGGTGACGCTTTCCTCGTCACCCAGGGAAGGGCCTCGAGGCGCCTTTGCTGAGCCGAGGAGGTCACGCCCATATGAGCTGTGACCTCCTCAGCCCAGCAAAGTTCTGCTCAGGCAGTAAGTAGTCTGCGCAAATCGCACATGGCTCACTCCTGGCTGACTGAGCTGAAAATGAAGAGTGTCTGTCAGGAGGGGCAAAGGGTAAGGGGGCGTGGCCCCTCCACCTGATAGGACAGGCAGCCACTGCTTAAATCACTAGCAGTAGAACCAAAAACAACCATTAAAATTACACAAAGGACTGAAATAACCTATTTGGAACAGAAGGAGTTTCAGCGACTTATCTTAACGACTGCTGGATCAGCAAAGAAAAAGAAGACATAGTGGAGAACTATACGGACAATGCTTTAGTGTTCTTTTCCCAGGAGTACTTATTAAATGTTATAGCTGCTGGAAGAAATGAAGACGGAAGAAATAAAGAAGAAAGATGAGCATAATCCTTGCCTCCGGTCCTGGCATTGATGTGAACACTGAAGATGTTTTTACAAAGTATAAAGATGAAAATAAGTATAATAAGTAAATTGTTTTGTCCATTTAATTGGAGAAGTCATAATTCTCCTTTTAATGAGTTCGATTTCAGCATTCATCTAAACGATTTCTATTTTATATGTGAATTTGATTACCCACATCACTCGCTAGCTTCTAGTTGAATAAGCTTTTGGTGACCCTTTGCTAAAATGAGCTGTCTCTGAATAAATAAAACTCAGGCCTAGACCTTCTGTTGGGATCCAACACAATGTTGTCGGATGGGTAAGATATTTTTAATGATGACATCAACTTTAGAAGCCTCCTGGACTTTTATTTCCCTGAGAAAAGTAAAATGCTATGCCTCTGTCTCTCTCTAAGCGCTGTGTTTGTTGAACCTTTCTTCAGACCTTTGAAAACCGAATGATTTGGTATCTACCTTTCCAACAAGCATGTAGCAAGTAGGATGTGCCTCTTGGTCATAATTTGCTGAGTCTGCCATTAAACTGGTTAACACATTCACTCACTCGCATTGACAACGAGAGAAAACCATCCGAATCTCCGCATACACTCCTTGGGAATATTGATGCTGCAAAACTTCAGACCATTTCACATCGTTTGGATCATATCCTCAAGTGGTTCAGGAGATATAAATTAAAAGAAGAACTAGTGAGACATGTCAATTGATACAGCAGTCCAATTATTTTGCCTCAAGAAGTGCAACTTGACTTCAATGCACTGGATACTCCAATCTCAGACAGAGTCATATGAACAGTAATTAAGCAGCAGAATGAGGAGAACCAATAATCCATAACTCAAAAAAGGGCACCCACATGTTATTGAATGTAGAACACCCCATGACCATAGTATTGCATCCACATCAACGGATGCAGAACATGGCAAGGAAAGTATAGGCAAGTATAAAAGGTGAACATAACCGTAAATAGGTTTAGAAAGAAGATGGTATAATAATAATATTGATAATATACTTACCTAGACGTGTAGCAGTAGGCAATGTAGTAGATGAGCTAATAATGTAAGGTGATATTATTGATGTTGACACAGCATCACAAAACCCTCAGAGACAATGCTACACAAGTCCTTTGCCTGATTTCGAGGTGAGGGCAGAACAATCAAATCACACTTAAAAGGTGTCAGGTCCCATTCGGGTGTCCAGAGTAGAAACGGGCTAATGGGGCTCAGCTGTGGTGGCTGAGGTTGTTTGACTCTGATGTCCTGTATTTCATGCTACTATGGCTCATAGTCAAACCCCGAGAGCACTTGGCTCTCAGTGCTAGTAATGACAAGCAGTCACAGGCTTCACAGGGAGTTAGTTGGGGTGTGCACAAGACAGAAATCCACACTCAGTGCTTGGCATTAGTAAAATAAAAGTACTTTCATCTATACACTTAAAATGCAATATTCCACAGGACAATGAACAGGTACAAATAACACACAGGTGCTTGGCCTTCTTCTCCTTGTATTCTGCAGCATCTCATCCCTCTCCCTAGTGTGTCCCCCCTTGGGTAGTTCTAAGCAGGTCTTTCTCTGGAATTTAGAATTTCTCCTGGATATGTATCAAAACTCAGGTGCAGATTACCCTTCCATACAGTATGTAGATCTCAATGAATCAAAAAGTCCCTTTTCAGTGCAGTGTCATCATAGTGCGGGCATCAGACTGATTTCCCTCTGACAGGCAGCGACCTACAGCATGCATCTCTTTTTCATCCTGATTTTGGGGGGAGATGCACTAGCTGAAGGTCTGGACTGTGAAGCAGAGGAGGGCTGCAGCAGAACAACAGCTGAAGCCACTGCCTGATGGCCTCAAAGATGAGTGCTGACTCTGAACGATGCAGATGTTCCACTGGATGGGAGAGATCCTTGGTCTTAGGTGTGGTACAGCAGATTAGCTGCCGAAGGTCAAGAATCATAGAGTTATGAAGCAGCCAAAGCAGGTCTTTGGTTGCATTGGCCAGGCTCTCCTCTGTTTCTGTATTTGGTCCTGGTGGCACAATTCACCTCTGCCACTGCACTTGATGGCGGCAGCATGGTTAATCTGGAAAACAGTTTCTTGGTGGCAAAGCCCACCTCAGGCACACATTTTGTCCATAGCATCAAAAAACGTTGTTCATTATTCCTCCCTGAAACCACCAGAACAGAGAGAAAGAGCTAACACTACTCAGGACATGCAGATGTTGCTCCACCGTCTTCCTTCTTCTGACAGTCCCATACACAACTAAGTTGAAGCTGCTTCTGGAGCTTCCTGGATGGTCACACCTACTGCTTGGTTGACAGAGTCCTTCCTCCTCTCAAAAGCCAGGTTGGCTTCTAGGTACTTCTGGTCAGAGAAACAGATTCTTCCAGCAGCGTAAGATTTCAGATGATGACTCCTCACCTCGGGGAGGCAGGCTGTAAGGCAGATACAGCTCTGTTTGCACAGCAGTCCTCTGAGTACTCTGCAGAAACTCAATTTCTTGGTCAAAGAGAGCTTGGAACTAAAACCACATGAGTCAGTGGCTTGCATTTTTATTCAGTGAAAGCCTATCAAAGATGTGGATTCATGTTCTGCATTTTCGGAAAAAAAGTTGGAGTGGTTCTTCTTTCACGTGTATTTTCCAGATGGATATCCAGGCACAGCCTTTGTGTAGAGTGTTCCTCCTCAAAGCAGGGTAGTCCTCTGCCTGGAAAACCCACAACAGAGGCACAAGGAGATATGAGCTTTCTGCACCTTGCTATCCATCAGCCACACTGAACAGTGATCGAGGAATGTACAAAGGCTGGTTGCACCTAAAGCTGTCCCTGCTGTCTTACCTACAGGTACTGCATTACAGCCCTTCCTCCTGTCAACTATCAAATGGCAGTATTCCAGCAGGAAGACGAAGAAGCTGGCCTTCACAGCAAAAGGCTAATTAAAGGTCTAAATGAGATTTGTCTCCTCTGTACCCAATTCAGTGTCAATCTTTCCTCAGGAATGTTAGCAATATATTTCCAGTGCCTGAGAAAGCAACCTTACCTCCATTTCGGGCACAGGAGGAGGTCAGGGGCTTCCTAAATGGAATACATAGGCCTCCATTACTCTAGTTCAGTCATACACACAATGCATGTACCACATAGGCCACATAGTCAAGCACACACAACATAGACCTGGGAATTTAGCTCTAGGATCTGGATTAGTATAGAGAAGCAGAATTTTACATAAGTGAGTCAGTAAGCCTCCACTCCAGAGAGACAGATAAAAAGGTCTGGTCACAACTATGGAATCACAAAACATGGTACTCTACCCTCACTGCTGTACGTGCTAAACCCATGGCTGGAACATCGTTCATAGTCAGTAATATGATGCTCTGCTTGGTGTACCCCTGCAGGTTACAGGACAGGTCTAGGCTCTCACTTATGCAATGGACAGGCTTAGGACACTGCACACACCCTAAATTAGTGTAAGCCTGGGGCCTAAATCATAAACTAGGATACTAGATACTCACAGTCGGGCACTGAGACCAGGGGAACATGACTTTACACCATGCAGGGCACATTGCAGTCCCAATAGATGGTGAAGGTAGAATTTTAGAATCTAGAATCACACTTGCTCCTGCTTGTCCAATGGCAAATCATACCCAGGAGACATAGGGGACTTTGGTCTAGTTTCTGAGTAAAGAGATTAGTTAGGATGTAGAAGTGAGGGTGTTTTAAGCAATACCTATATCAGGACATACATTCTGTCTTTGGTCATTCTTCTAATTCCTGTGTTATCCACTAAAACCACCCACAAAGTTGATAAAATGTGTTCCAGCTATTTGTCGGGAACTATTTGCATTATACAAGTTTCAGGTACCTAACAAAACATCACATGACATAAGGCCCTTCTGACCGTTCTGACACATTTAGGAGTCCAGGTCCATTGGTTTGTATTGATTGTTAAACAGCGGCTCAACCGTTGGAAGTTTGCATAGGACTTTTCTGTATTTAATTGAAACTAAGCACAGATTGCAGGATTTCTATGGAAATTCAATAAGAACCCATTAAAGATACAGGAATTCCCTATCCGTTTCTAGTATAGTATACACACTTATCCACTCCAACCATGTCTGAACCATATGAACTAGCATATGATGAGGATATGGCAACCAACATCCTCATGGCCCCCTCACTTTTGGAGGATATTAATCTTAAAGAATCTCTAGCTTAAGTAAACAATTGGGTACCATTCACCCAGCTGGAGAGGAATCAGGTCAAATCTGCGCTCCACCGTGTTATAGTGACCAAACAGCTATGTGTCAAAACAGCCCCTATGGGCTCAATTGTACTGAATGAGCCATGGGTCTTTCTTGATGTCCTCACATTCCATAAGGAATGGTCATTCATAACCTGGAAATGCACAAGGGATTGGCTAGTGCTTATCATTAACACAGCCAAGATGATCTCAAATGATATTCTAATTCAGATTCAAACCAGCAGAAACAATTTGAAAACAATGGTGCAGATCACCACATTCCAAAACATTGGACAAAATTAATAAGGGTGTGGCATAACATAGGGCATTTTTAACACAATCTATGATAAATAAATTACAGAAGGATATTCGTAGGTTCAGCCATGAAATCACCTTTCCGTATACTGAGTGTTCCTCAGTGACAAGAAACAAAATGGTATGAGGAGACCAACACCACATAACTGGTCATTCAGTTCAGATGAAAGGAGGAGCGGCAAAGGAGAAGGGTGCAAATTGATTACATTTTTACCCCCCATAATGCCACAACCATGGTACCCCTTTGGCTTTTGCCACAGCAATATTAGCATTTTCAATCAAGATTTCCGTTCCCACTGCCAAGGCCTTAGTCAGGGAGGGTCAACGTTTGCGGCAGAGGAAAGCAGAAAGACAACACCAAGGTTCAGTGGACGAACAACAGATGGTTACGAGGAGCAATGGCAGGGACAATCAACGCAGCACAAGCAAAACACCAGCTAGTGGTTAGCCTTATTTCCACTACTCTGACAAAAGATTAACATTCAGTTCTTAATAAACGACTAGGTTGTGTGCCACCTTCACAATGGGACATATTCAGCATTAGAAGTGAAGAGGCCCAATTTTTTCACAAGATACACCTAAACATTTTTGCAGGTAAAGCCTTGATCAGGGACCATCTACACAGAACAGAGGTCTTCGCCTATAGTCAATCTTTGTGCCCCCACACACACAACTTCTGCTAAGGTAATGGTCTGTGAACAGGCAGTAATCTGTGATGTGGAAACATCAGCATGATGCAGCGAATGGAGCTCAATAATCTTTCCCACTCAAAGCAGGACAACCAACAAACAGACAGGGGTGGTATCATTGTGGTAATGTCGAGAGAAATGTCCCATTCAAAATGTTTGCACTCCCTTTCTGATTCTACCAACTATGAGGTACTCAACACTGACCACACTTCCAGACTTAAGGTGATGGTCCAAAATATGACAGAGGAAGCACAGGAATTTGGCTGGATCACTGGACGTGAGGCAGAAGTCTTTGTGGCAAAAGAACCTCATATTGCACAATATTATATTCTTACAAAAATACATGAGATGCGGTTTCCCCTGTAGGTAGACCTTCAGTATCTGGAATGAATTCCATTTTGGAACCTCTTTCACAGTTTGGTGATTGGTTCCTTAGGCCCCTCGTCACAAAGATGCCATCCTACTTTAAGGACATCTAAGACATTCTTTGTCTCCTCAAAGATACCATGATAGATGAGACCAATGATCTGCTTATGGAGGCTCTATATACCAGTATACCTTAGGAACGAACGCTGGAGGAGGTAGAAGGTATTCTGCATAATTCTGTATGAGTTATGATATCTCCAGTGGACTTTGTAATGGAATGCACCTGGCTAGCACTTACTGAGAATTTGTTTGTATTCGAGAACACCATTTAGCATCAGGTCCAGGGAAGTTCCATGGGAAGTACTTTTGCTGTGAGCCTTGCATACCTATGTGTGTATCATTTCGAATGTAACTAAATTGTCAATGAAATCAACCCTTTTATTGACCATGCAGAAATATGGCGTAGGTCTATCAACTATGTCTTTATTATCTGGCACAGTAATGATTCTGAGGACTTGCGGTTTGTGGAATAGGTCAATAGCTGTGATCCTTTCCTGAGATTTACTCATTCCATTCATCATGAAAGATAACCTTCTAGGACCTGGAAATTACAATCAATAGCAGTCAGAATAATGCAGAAGCATTGACTGATAAACTTACAGCCCCGTTATACCCACAAAGGATCACCAAAACTGGCAGGAAAAGGCCTTCAATAACAACCTTGACTCCCTCCTGTAAATGCACCATAAAGAAGAGTAGGAGAGACTAACATGTGTGACAGACTACTCCTCA
This sequence comes from Pleurodeles waltl, assembly GCF_031143425.1. Classification (NCBI taxonomy): domain Eukaryota; kingdom Metazoa; phylum Chordata; class Amphibia; order Caudata; family Salamandridae; genus Pleurodeles; species Pleurodeles waltl. The sequence goes on from NC_090437.1 coordinate 180,797,317, forward strand.
GTGTCTAACCAGGTCACTAAGATCATCAAGAAACATTGGAATCTCCTGCGTAGTACAGGAGACGACTACGATCTCCCTCTTTTTTCCTTCAAACGTAGCAGAAGTATTAGGGATAGGCTGGTACATACTAGAAATGACACCCCAATATGTACAACCAGCAACACATTGTGGGGACAGCCTCCAGTAACAGCCCATTAGGCATGTGGGAGATGCTCTGAATGCCCTTTCACAGAAAGTAACAAGTAAGTAGTTATAGGTACAGATAGACTACAGGTGCTCAAGACCAACACTAATTGCAACAGCTAGAATGCTATATATATGATAACTTGCCCATGAGGACTGAGATATATGGGGATAACACCACACAAAATATAAATTAGAATCAATCAACACCACAGCAATATCAGATGCGAGAAGAGCTCTCCTAGAATGACCCATCATTCTGTGCACACTTAACAAAGAAAACATTATATCAAATGAATCATTTTTGAAAAGGTGACTATAAGTCATCACACAAGCATGGTACAAACCCTGCATAATAAAGAACAATGTTGGGGGTACCGCCTTAAGATGCTTGTTAATAGGTTTAATACCGATATCCCTTGGCTGCAGGTGACACCTGGACGGTAGGGTAGCGATAAGGATCAATCCTCCTAGCCCTCATTGTTATTTTTCCTTGGCAAAGTGCAACCCTATGCGGATTCGGGATGCAGCATGATTCCCACCTGTACTGCAGACTAGTGGTCTGCAGCACTAGTTCAGAATGCTATGACCTCCACCCCCACCACCCAAACACCCGCCCCCACCACTAGCTCTCTTTCAAATCAACCTATTATTTATGGGTCTAATTCTCATACTACTTATATCTAATAATGCACTGTTTACTGATTTCCCCCTTACAGGTGCAAAGGTCACCATGTATATGATACCTTCAGGGTAGTATTATGGAATCCCACTATTAGGACCTTTTATAATATAGGCCATATTTATACTTTTTGACGCAAACCAGCGGCGGCGCTGGTTTGCGTCAAAAACTTTACCGCCGGCTAACGCCATTCCTACGCGCCATGCGGGCGCCTTATTTAAGGAATGATGTTAGCCAGTGCTGCGGACTGGTCAGAGTAAAAAAAAAATGACTCAAACCAGGCAGCGCTGGCGTAGGGGAAAATGGGGGTTGTGCGTCAACAAATGGTGCAAGTCAGGTTTGAGGCAAAAATCATGCCTCAAACCGGACTTGCGCCATTTTTTGAAGCACAACCCCTATTTAAATGACTCCTGACTTAGCAAAGGCAGGAGTCATGCCCCCTTGCCCAATGGCCATGCCCAGGGGACTTCTGTTCCCTGGGCATGGCCATTGGGCACAGTGGCATGTAGGGGGGCCCAAATTAGGCCCCCCTATGCCACTTTAAAAAAATTAAAAAAAATACTTACCTCAACTTACCTGTACTTACCTGGTATGGGTCCCCCCATCCATGGCTGTCCTCCTGGGGTGAGCGAGGGTGGCAGGGGTTGTCCCTGGGGGCAGGGAAGGTCACCTCTGGACCCCTTCCATGGTCAGAGACCATGGAAGTGAGCCCACAGGTCCCTTAACACCTGCCCTGACCCAGGTGTTAAAAAACGGCACACATCAGGCTGTGCACCGTTTTTTAAGGCCCACCCTCTCCTGTGCGTCAAAATGACGCAGGAGTATAAATAAGGCGCACAGGCCTTAAAGTCATTTTTTGGAGGGTAACGCCTTCCTTGCATGTCATTAACGCAAGGCAGTTTCCCGCATCCCAAAAATGTCTCACACTATTGACGCACATTCGGCGCAAACAGAGTATAAATATGCCCCATAGTCTATTAGAATTTTCACTTCGAATATAGTGTTAGGTATTTATGAAACCAGCAATTAACAACCCCGTCAGGGTTTATTTTTTAGGTGGGGTACTGTGCCTACATTTCTCATCGGCCGCTGGTCGACTGCCTACTCTATGCATCATGATGCAGCAATGCTGTATTATGCGCCTATTGAGCCGGGCACATTGCTCATCAAGTGACGCATGCCATCACCACGTGACCTGGAAACTCCCAGAGCGCGCTTGCATGGAATTATTTTTAGTAGCCTCATTCAAGGCTTTTTCAATATTTGGAGAGGCTGCAGCTATGCTTAGTGTATCAGTGCAAATTCCCCTTGTCGAAGTAAGTGAGCAGGATTTCCCTTATTTGACTAAAAGGGTTTCCCGTTCGACCCTTCCATGGGCCCCCCTTTAATATTAGTTAAGGTAAAAAAAAAATTGACATGTCTGTGTGTGAATAGCAAGGATTATCATTAGCGTGAGCTTGCGTGGTTTGCAGTGTTTATACCGACAAGCATGGCCAGCTTTAGGACTGGTGGTGCCCTGTGTGCCAGTTCATTGTGGCGCCCCCCACCCCATGACCTCCTCCTCGGTTTCACTCACTACCACCGGCAAATGTGCCCCCCATCTCTCCATCGCTCCCCTTTTACATACATTCATGTGTTTTTAAGCACTTGTAAAGACTAGCTTTACTAATCCACTCAGCTAGCCACATAAAATATAGGGGCATATTTAAGAGCCCCTAGCGCCAATCTCACGCCACATTAGCATCATTTATTTACGCCAATGTTGCGTTATAAGGCCAAAAGCACTGTGCCACATTTACAAAGTGTCGCAATGCATGCATTACGCCACTTTTTAACCCTTTGCGCTAAATCATGCCTGCACCAGGCATAATGCATGCAAAGGGGGCATCCCCCCGTTAGGGGGGTGGCAAAAAAATGGTGCAAAGTAATCTGACAGATTTCTTTGCATCATTTTTTTCCGGCACTTTTAACACCTGCTCAGAGCAGGAATTTAAAGGAAGCTTCCATTGGCTACAATGGGCCTCTGGGTGCTTTGCAGGATTAGCGTCAACATTTTTTATGCTAATCCTGCAAAGCACCGGACTAGCATATAAAATTCTGAAGCTAGTCCTCTAACTGCCGCCCTGGTGCGCCATATTTTAAATATGAAGCATACATGCTGGTGTTAGGGGGGCACTAAGGGTTGCAAGAAAAGTGGCGCAGCACTATGTGCAGCACCACTTGTTTCAAATATGCCCCATAAGGCAGTGCTTAATTTGTAAATAAAAAGGTGCTGGTGCCCAAAGCCCTCCTCTTAAAAACGCGACTGTTTCAATTAAATGTGTGAACACGTAATACAGAGGCAGCGTAATCCTTAAACCATCTCAGGCCTCTTCAATCCATTTACAGGCACTCTCTGCCCCTTCAGCTCACTCTTGCGGATTTCAGATTTTTCCCCATTGTGACGCTTTTCAGTAAATGCTTTAGGCAGAAAAATAAGCGCAGGTCCTCAAAAATAAGTGCTGGTGCTCCGCACCGGAAACAACAAGCACAAATTAAGCACTGACATAGGGGCATATTTAATGCCAATCTAACGCCACATTATTGTCATTTTCTTACACTAATGTGGCATTAGAATGCCAAAAACGCTGCTCCATATTTACAAAGAGCATTGTGCCACTTTGTAACCTTTTACACTATATTATGCCTGCACCAGGCATAATGTATGCAAATCTGTCAGATTTCTTTGCATCATTTTATTTCCGGCACTTTTAACGCCTGCTTAGAGCAGACATTAAAAGGAGGCTTCCATTGGTTACAATGGGCCTCTGGGTGCTTTGCAAGATTAGCGTCAACATTTTTGACACTAATCCTGCAAAGTGCCAGACTAGCGTAAAAAATTCTGATGCTAATCCCCTAACTACCACCATGTGGTGCACCATATTTGAAATATGATGCACACATGGAGGCGTTAGGGGGTGCTAAGGGGTGCAAGAAAAGTGGTGCTGCACTGTATGCAGCATCACCTTTCTTAAACATGCCCCATAGTTCTGTTTTTTGCAGCAGGCATATTAACCCTCTATGCTATTTTATGTTGAGTCAAAGCTGCCACTAGGCAAAACTCTGATCTCTCTCTTTAGCAGGAACATTAATCACAAGAGGTATCTTGACATTTTAATTGTTTCTTGAAGGATAAACGCACAAGGAACTTTTCAGCAGGTGCTTTTAAATCACAAGTTTTGTAAGTAATTGCTAAACACAGCGCCCCCCTGCGGTCAGCGCCCGGTGCGGTTGCACCGCTTGCACCGTCAAAAAGCAGGCCCTGCCGACAAATACCACACACATTGTTTCCATGGACATGGGATGGAACCATATACCTTCTATGCTTACGTTTGTCAGTTTTAATAATTTAATTTATGTTGTGCCTCTACAATATTTAGGCGGTCATTCCTACCGCGGCGGGCGGCGGTCGCCGCCCGCCTGGCGGGACCCGCCAGAAGACCGTACCGCGGTCAAAAGACCGCGGCGGTCATTCTGTCTTTCCCGCTGGGCTGGCGGGCGACCGCCAAAAGGCCGCCCGCCCGCCCAGTGGGAAAGCACCAGCAACGAGGAAGCCGGCTCCGAATGGAGCCGGCGGAGTTGCTGGTGTGCGACGGGTGCAGTTGCACCCGTCGCGATTTTCAGTGTCTGCCAAGCAGACACTGAAAATCAATGTGGGGCCCTGTTAGGGGGCCCCTGCAGTGCCCATGCCAGTGGCATGGGCACTGCAGGGGCCCCCAGGGGCCCCACGACACCCGTTCCCGCCAGCCAGGTTCTGGCGGTGAAAACCACCAGAACCAGGCTGGCGGGAAGGGGGTCGGAATCCCCATGGCGGCGCTGCTTGCAGCGCCGCCGTGGAGGATTCACAGGGGCAGCGGGAAGCCGGCGGGAAACCGCCGGCTTCCCTTTTCTGACCGCGGCTTTACTGCCGCGGCTTTACTGCCGCGGTCAGAATAGCCCAAGAAGCACCGCCAGCCTGTTGGCGGTGCTTCCTCCGTCCCCTACCCTGGCGGTCTCGGACCGCCAGGGTAGGAATGACCCCCTTAATGCCTTAGTGCAATTATGATTTGTGTTTTATGTTGATGTACCTCGCATGGCCACCAATAATCGCAGAATCTGCGATTCTCGACTAGCAGGACTGTCCTCATAAGTAGCGAATGGTAGTGAAAGTAGGGATCTAGGTCCTGAAAAAGCTTGGAACCCCTGTAGAGGCCTCCTAAATTGCTTAAACATGTTGACCTTTTCGAATGTAGGGATATTAGACAGTCCCATGCATCATTACAGTTTTTAATCATTCCTTAGGCTGACCCATTTTAAAGTTGAAATTCCAGTAGGAAGGGCATGGGGATGTGTAAGCTCTTTCTAGATCCTGGTTCCATTATCCACCCACATAAAGTACCCCCCACAGTCATGAGGAGCTTATTCACCACTATAATTTTCTCTGGTAAATGTGGCATGGTCAATGATGAAGCATGACACCCTGGGGAGAGGGGATTTTGGTTGAGGCTATGTCTTACAAGTTTGTCTAATTTCCAGTTGGTCCTCCACATTTCGTGAGACATGACAATATGCATATAGAGCTCCCAAACAATGGGCATTTCCCTGTAGGTGAGCCACTGAACTAGTCACATTCGCTCTTTTTCTGTTGTCAAAACATGACATAAGGCTACACAATATAGCATGTTGTTCTGTCTCCAAAAGCAAAGCTACTTAAGAGCCAGATATATATTGTGTTTGTACCTTGGTCTCTCCCTGGCCTTCTCTCAAGGGATTCAATCAGTATATGTCATCAAAGTGTACTATCTATAGCACCTGATCATCCAACACATTTTATTGAGGATATAGTGACATTACTTTGAATTGTGAACAGGAAGTGGAAGAGGCAGATGTAAGAGAACCACTGAAGCAGAACGTTTTTAAAGCAAACTTATAATTCTGTCTGCCACAATGATCTTTGTGTTGACCGGTCCCTTAGGTTCACAGGGCATTATTTCATCATGGAATCTGTGTGGATCTTGGAAAGGGACAGCAAAATGTTCAGGATTAATAAAGGTATCCTCAACAAATGTAGACTATCATTGTGCTACCAGAGACAAGAGCAATGCATGTCTCAAGCATCTGCTAAGGAAAGAAAATTATACTGTTTTTTTACATCAAGATAGTATTATTTTCAGCTTTTACTGAGACAGTCACATCCTGAGAGAGACTGGCTGTGTGATTAATGCATTCACAGGTAATCCTGCCCCAGATCATTACAATTCATAATTAGAGCTGACAGTGAAAGCAGCAAACATCTGGATGATCTGTTTCCTTGAGCTGTTCTTCTAGACTGTGTGTGGTTTGCTCTTGCTCGTTGTATTGTCTGTTCAATGTTGGTACCTCATCCTGTTCCCCACCCAATGAAATGGCACATTCACAAGGTTTGTATTGCCCAAAAAACAAACACTATTGTTGATATGCATAAAAACAATGTCAATGAACACCATGATATGTGCCACCATAACAACAAACTCACTTTGCTGTTGTCAATTCCACCTGACATGACCTCCCTATCAACCCCGAGCCAGAAGTACATGGTCAAGCAGGCCCTGTGACCTAGGCCTGAAGCAACTGATTGACAGATCACAGGTGGGGTGACACGTAGCCCATAGACAAGCACCCCAAACAAGAAAGACCCAGATCGAGTCCCCAGATAGGCAGCAACACCACAAAGGTCTTAGGAAATTGGCCCCCAATAAAACACACTTGGCTGGAGGGGTACGTGTTTCCAAAACAGCATAAAGTTAGATGCCACATGAGGTTAGGAACACACAGCCAATCAGAACACATCTATGCTGGATATTGGGACATGTTACCTACTGGCCCACCCTATGCCCACACAAGGTCGAGACCCACCTGCTCACTTTATCAGATGGCCAGATTAATTACCTTGTGCCTAGGCCCGGATTCATTTTTTCAAAGAATGTATTCAATCATTCTCTTGCACCTTAAGACAATAAATAAAAAGTAGCTCAAAACTCTATAGCTTCGAGAGACAGTCATCAGACCCCGACTCTGTACTGCGCTCTCCCAGCCGTTGCATTTAATTAAACAGACTGCATTGCCAAGCGTCTCTTGTCTTTCGTTTATTTAAGGTAAATCGGTATTTGAGCAACACTATTCTATGAGTAAGCTATTTTCCATAAAAAGGTGCACTCAGGATTATGTAAAAAAAAGAAAAATCATCAGACTTGTGCTGGCTTAATAAGGATTCCAGACACCTTTAATAAGCATTGTTGGGTGTGAAATGGCTGCTGAATGGTGTTGTGGCTAAGGGCCTAATTTATAACTCTGTCAAAAACGTGTCCTGTCTGCCATATTACAATCCCATTATATCCTATGGGTATCGTAATAAGGCAGGCGGGATATCTGTCACGTTTGTGTCGGAGTATTCCCTCCGCCAACATCTAAATCGGCCATTAGTTCCTCCCGTGTGGATTTAACTTGACTGAAAACTTCCAGCAGAGGCCAACATTTTTGCAGCTTTTGTGACAACATGGAATCCTATAATGGATGTTTAAGTCCTACAGAGTGATAATAGTTCAAGTAAACATCTGTGGTGCAGGGATGATTTTTAGGGTTTTTTAATCATTCAGTGTATGAAAGATCAAATGCTACAGAAAACTTTTTTTTATTGCAACATCATTTCAGACCTGCCAATCTCAAACAATGTTTTCTTTGTGTGCAAAAGAAGGGTTGCCTTCCAACACTGGGGGACTGGATAGTTGTAAGGATCTTTGAGCCCTTCTTTGGCTGCTCATCTATGGGTAGTCAATGGAGGGACCTGAGCAACAGAGCAGAGGCAGGGCTTGTGAGCCTCAAAATACAAGGCTTCCAAAAATACTTACTAAATCTTGTGGAGTTTTCAAAGTACGTTATAGACCTTAAGGGTACAGAGATTCTTCACAATGAGCTTTAAACAGACTCTATATAGTATGTTACAGACCACCTTGTGTTCATCGCCTTATATTGGCTCTTGCTGGCTTAACTTTTGAAGAGTGCTTATATCATATGACACATGGTTAACGTTGGAAGGCCTGCCATCTGGACTGTTATGATGTGTTAACCTTCTTCTACTAATCATGAGATGGGGTAAACTCTGCTCACAGCACAAACAGAAGTTTGAGCATGGATTTGAGTTCCAAGTAGTGCAGTAATCACTGCACCCACATAATGCTACCCTATCAAATTTCGGCTGGTCAATATACTGAAAGATACTGGGGTAAAATTAGTGACAAATTCCGTTACATATGGAACTCAGTGCAGAAAATTCTGACTGCATATGTAATCCCCAATTTGTTAGGTAAAACCAGAATAAGAGGTATTTACAATATGTGATAAGTATTGCAGGCAGAGGTGTCAGTGTTCACAAAGCACTGTAAATGCCTTACCCTTTACCAACCTCCTTAGACTACTGCCTGGCTCGACTTGTTCCCAGTATTATCTCCCCATACTTCCTTATGGAATTATTAGAAATGCCTTAGATTTTTTAGTGAGCTGTTCAATAGCTTTGGCAATATAAATATGTTAAATTGGTTTGTCCCCAAAAACTTTAAAAAGTTGAAAATCTACTGAATGTTTTTAGTTCAAGGGCTGTTGAGTTTTCCTTGCTGGCATTAAATTCATGCACAGATTCTAGATGCTCAGCAGAAAGAATAAGAATGACATTAAACTAGATGTTTGCAGAAGACAATAGGGCATCAATGCCATTACTGCCTCAAAGAGATCCTTTTTGTATGGACTTCATTAATTTGACTTTCATTTTTAGATTTTACTTTTAATTACTGCATACTTTTTTAGGCTGCATGAGGTTAATAGGCAGTTTGTGAAATATATGTGTATCTTTCAAGCTTCAGAAATTACATTTACATCTTTGGCCATGATAAGGTTGCATGTCCCATTTCCATCTGTCAATGTGAATATCACCTGAGCGGACCTATGTCACATGTGCCTGCTTCAGCCACTTCTGAATTTATATCTAATACATTTTTTCTGTGACATTGTCCTCTACAAGTGCAGGCTAAAAACTTGTATCAGGCAAGATGCCGTGGACCAAAAGTCAAGGACTGTTGGTAGGTGTCACACTATGTGTACCTGTATTCTAGTTGTACTTGTCTTTATGTGTGCCCTTGTGTCTGCATGTGCAAAGCATGTAATTTTAAAAAGGATATATATTTATTCAAAGTACTCCTTCCACTTTAACCAAATCAGTGAAATTGATTACAATTGAAGTTTATCAATGTCCTCCTTTGTATTCAAATTGTCAGATGTGAGAAGCTTGTTTTTAATTTGGATGCTGGTACTTTCAGTTCAGTATTTATAATTAAAGGAATGCTACAAGCCTAAAAATGTAATGGAAAAATAGGCATAGTTGGCTAATCATGCCTGGCAAGGGACATCTTGTAACCTCTCTGGCATGCACTATTTTCATCTAATGGGTATCAACTTTTTCTCCTTCTGTAATTCTCTACAGCTTCTGTTCATGTAATGCATACAGGCCTGTGCCCCTGAATAGTGCACCAACCAGTGCTCTCCTCATGCTGAGCACCAAGGCCCATATTTATACTCTGTTTGCGCCGGATTTGCGTCATTTTTTAGTACGCAGATCCTGCGCTAACTTAACTCCATATTTATATTTTGACGCCAGACACATCTAGCGTAAAAAATATGGAGTTTGTGTCATTTTAAGGATGCGTGAAACCACCTTCCGTCAATGAGATCCAAGGTAGGTTTTCCCATCCAAAAAATGACTCAAACCCCTTAGCGCCATATTTATCCAACAGGGCAAAAATGACACACCGGTGGGAGGCGGACCCGAAAAATGACAAAGCCCGATTTGTATCAAATTTTAACTCCTTGGTCAGGCAGGCGTTAAAATGAGGCAAACACACCACTACTTAAGGAAAACACACACAAGCAATATCATAGCGCAATAAGGACAGCATGGAGGTGCTACTGATGCAGCATGCTAGACGATGCAGAGTACAGGACCTACAGCAGCAGCCACCACCACCCCAACGTGGTCCCCAAAGGCAACTCAGAAGGCAGGAGAGGGTCTTCAGGACCAGGAGAATCCTCCAGGGCCTCAGGGAACAGGACATCATCCTGAGGTATAGACTCAACTGGCAAGCCATCCAGCAGCTGCTGCGCCAAATTGACCCACATAAAACAGCCAGCCTGCAGACGCCACACAATATACCACCTATGCCCAAGCTGCTAGCTGTCATGCACATGTTGGCAAGTGGCTCTTTCCAAACAACGGGTGTCCTGGTCGCTGGGGTATTACAGTCCTCATTCTCCGCCTTCCTTCCCAACATCCTAGATGCCATCATCTCCCTCACACCTGCCACATCAGCTTTCCCAACACCCAGCAGAAGCAGCAGGAGATCAAACAGGGGTTTTATCAAATACATGGCTTCCTGCATGGGCTTGGTGCAATTTACTGGACCCATGTCCGGATTGTACCACCTGCAGCAACAGAGCATCTATACCAGAACAGAAAGCACACCCACTCCATAAATATGCAGGCCATAGTTGACCACCAGGGATTGTTTACCAACATCTTGGCCACATATCCTGGGAGTGTACATGATTCCTTCATCTTTCGTCACAGCACCATCAATCAGCACTTCCAGGATGGACGATATGGCAATGGCCTTCTTGTCGGTAAGTCCATAAACCTAGCAATATACGCAGAGCACAGCAACCCTTTAGGGCACACAATACATACACCACAACATTGACACGTGGGCAGGAAGACACTGAGGTGTGACACAGGTAGTTACGTTGAACAGCCACAATGGGATACACACCTATGGACAAATGATGGCTGCCAATAACATTAGCTGCCACTCTAGAGCTACAAGGGACCAATGTCAAAGCACACAGTGACAATGACATGGCCTGCACAGGAAGTACAACTTGGAAGATGAACCATGTACTATTACATTAGGCCACATAGTCAATCCCACACCCTCCCAAGCAATATGTACTGTGGAAGGGGTGTGCAATGTATGTTGCTGCAGGTCAAACACCATGAGACACATAGCATGATGATGCATACTCACATGTAGGTGAGACGGAAATGTTAAGGCAGTCCCAACATCATACATCATTCCTGAGGTGCCATTGCCAGGTAGCAATAAGGAAGTGGACTGTGCTATGAACACATATTGATTTGCCACTAATGCAAACTGCACACTGCTGCACACACTGAAAGAGCCAATTGTCCATCAAAATAACAGATGTACAGGGAGATGGTCTTTCCTGCACAAATACATCCACCTTCACAATGCAGTTAGCCAGGTTACCTGGAGCAAGTTTGGTAGCGTAGGTGCACGGTTGCACATGAGCCACTGGCAGAGGCAACTACAAAGGTAGGTTTGCATAGAACCAAATCACACATGGGACAATTGTGCATTGTCAATACTGAACACCTCAGTACTGTCAACTTAGGGAGATGTGTTGTGCATTGTCACCAAGCCTAATCAAAGGGCCTCACTGTTGCATTTCATTTGCAATGACCTATGTCTAATTGGATGGGGTGTCCAGGCCATGTAGTGCAACCATGTTATCACCACATCAAAATCTATTGTGTGTGTGTGGAAGTATCATGTCCCCTCCAGTGAAATCACACTAAAACATGTTGCTCACTACGCAACGCATGGTACATACATACTGACCAGCAGTTTGGAAACAAAATCATAGATACCAGGTCAATGAGCCAAACACAAGTTGTCAAGTCAAACAACCCACTGCAGAAAAAAACTCACAGAAGCCCAGGATCTCACACAATACCACAAACACATATGAGTCACAGACGACACAAGATATCAACTGCCATGCTACATGACATTCCTGGTGCAAGCACTAACAAAATACTTACTCCTATTTTATTTTTCAACTGATCAGGGTTACGGGATCCAGCCATGGATCATGACCCCTCAACCCAAGAACCGCAGCAGAGCATTCCTATAATGAGGCACATCGGAGGACACGCACCGTTGTAGAAAGGACCTTTGGCATCCTGAAGTCCAGATTTAGGTGCCTTGTCTTCACAGGAGACAGCCTCCTATATGCCCCAGAAATGGTCTGCAAGATCATATTGACTTGTGCCATCCAGCACAACATTTGTGTGAGGAGGAACATCCCCCTATATGAACCCGAGCAAGAACTGCCTGTGGAGGAGGAGGAGGAAGGTGCCAAGGAAAATGAGGGGGAACATCCAAACACAGCTGCAGGAATGCACCGCAGACAGCAGCCTGCTCAAAATGTTTTTCACCAATAGTCACTCTAAACACCTTATTTGGATATTTAATTAAACACCTCACTTTATCACATAATCCTGCTCTGGTTACTTATTTCTCCATCACATGTTCTTTAGGAATGTGAGTATTACCTCAGGGAGCATGTCACAAAGACAAATCTGACAACTTCTGATGCAACATTACATGTGATGCGTATGATTATACAGCAAACATCACACAAATATAAAAGAAAATCATCTTTTGAATTTCACATATGAAGGACAAAATCATTGGACCACAGCATATGACACACATCCACGTTGCCAACCTGGTCTACTGTAGCACATGACACACAACTATGACATTTCCAATTATAAGGTAAATAAGCGCCTCATACAGGAGGCAGTGGATGTGAAATATCAGTGGTAACAGAAATGTATGAACAGACACTTGACATTAGTAAGTGTGACATTTGCTATCTCTGCAAAGAGCTGGTGTGACAAGAGGTGCATAATTTCTGAAAATTGACAGCATGAGTGGCTCAGGTATGAGAAACAATGTTCACAACACATGCCCTGCGCAGTCCATCCCTGGAAATAATTCCTGTCACATGTTAAGTCTCTGCCCTCCCATCTCTAGGGGGCGTTGTAAATGGACTATCTGTACCCTGGGAATCATCATTAACACTCACCCAGACTCCCATTCTGACTCCTGTTTGCTTCCCTTTTCCATATGGCATGCTATAGAAGAATTACATTAGCCTGCATGGCCTTCAGGTCCCATAATGCACTGCCTGGTAGTGGGTAAGACCTGTAATCTTCTGTCCATTGCTTCCTATGGGAAAAGTCTGGGTGTCCCTTTGTACTGGATTCTGTCCTCGAGGACTTGTGAGAGACTGAAATTGCACATACCTTTGACCTCTCTTGTGCAGCCCAGCCATGTGACTCTGCCCTGGCCTTGCTGCTGCCTGGAACTGCTCAGAAGCTGCCATTCCCTGAAGCTCCTCGTCGTGCATTGGAGTATGATTCAATTGTGTTCCAGACCGCTTGTTGGATTGTGTTACAGTCCTGATTACGCCTGAACCTGCTCTCTATTAACCCAGTGCTGTTCCTGCTTGTTCCAGTCAGACTCTGCTCCCTCCCTGTTTCTCAGCTTTGTTCAAGGTTGTTTCTGCCAGAGCCTGCTTTCTGTTACCCAGACCTGTTCCAGCCTCTGCATCAACCAGAGCCTGTTCCCTGTGCCTGGCTTTGCCTACTAGTTGGTTTCTTTGCTTTCTGTTTCCTCTTGGGGTATTGTGTCTGGTAAGTGTACTATCAGTCCTCACCTGTCTAGAAGTGTTTAACTATATATTTGTTCTAGCACTTGGTTTAAAGGAGGCTAATCCAGCCCCTATCCTTTGTCTACTGTTGCATGTAGTCATTAGTGCTTAACAGTGGCAGTGTGCCATGGCTGTATTCCAGGAATTGTTACTGCGTCTCCAGCCCGACCAACAAGGGCTAGTCTCGTGTATGTAAGTACAATCCTTGTTTGTGCCCGTAAGGTCCAGACACAGATTCACTTCTGCTGCCACCCTTCTATGGGGCTTGTGTGATGACTAGCTGTGAGATTAATTTGCACAGAGGCACTGACGTTCCCTGTTGCTGTGGAAAGTTCTGAGCCCTACCCTGTGTAAAATCTTATTGATAAGCCATGTGTGTATGTCCATTACTGACCCATTCTATATTTGTCCACACTAAGGTTGTTCTGTATTCACTCTTCTTTACTATCTGCCTTACCATTCCATAGCTGTCCTATCCCCTTGTATGCCTTTAGCTGCTCTTATGCTTTGGTACACTTCTTCCTTGCAAGATACTCTGTGAACTCAAGGGTTGCCCCAACCTGACTAGACCCGCACGAAACCGTAACACCATGGAGACCAATACTGACACAGGGTACACATGCTCACACACTTGAACTGGACACTTTTGTGGAATGCACATCTGAATATATGTGTACACATGCAGCCAGGGCAACAGGTCCACCACAGCAACATTAGTAACATAGGTCATTTTCATGAGTCAAACTGACGTGCACATAACAATTTTATGATTGGAATTAAGGCACAGTTTCACAAACACTGTACCTACCAAACATGTACAAATGGCCGACATATGGGGAGTTCACACACAAGTCACCATGAAGTCGTAGCCAACAATTAATGACATATGAGGGGTAACATATCCGACATAGCCTTCATCAGCCACCCTCAATCATCCGTGTGTTTTGTTTGTCGTGGGAAATGTAATGTCCCCAAAGTCAAACAGCTACACACATCAAATGAGTCAACACCTAATACAAACACATATCATGACTGTTGTACATCACTGATTGCCATCTGATGTAGATACTAATTTGTAAAACATCCATAAATGAGCATTACGTCAAATGTATTGCATGCCGTGTCTTCAGAAGCACACATATTGTTGTTACAGTTCATTCGCACACAAAACACACAGGCCATGATTTATACTTTGGCCGTCATTTATTAACGCAAAAGCAGCGCAAAATTACAAAATACAATTGTATTTTGTACGTTTGCGCTGATTTTGAGTCAGAAAATTAAGCAGATGCAGAGCAAAGTTAGTTATAAATCTGGGCCGCAGTTGCATGCTCTACCACATGTGGCCAATCACTATACCACACACTGCAGGCCATACCATTGTATCTCCATCTTGATACAGGGTACATGCATGTTAATTGAAAATCACGCAAACACAGTTTCAGTCAAAAACTTTGACGCAAATGCATCGAAAAGCAATGCAAACATTAACTAAACATACACGGGCCCTTAGCGTTAATTCCACCAGCACACCCCACGCATGCGGATATCTATTAAAATAGATGTTTCCTGGTAAAGCATGGTATTTTACTGCACATGTAGGTTATGCGTCAATTATATTCACGCAAACATCTTACGCATAAAATAAATACACGCAAGACGGAAAACATGCTGCAAAGGGCATAGGAAGTGATGTAATAGGAAATCCTGTTTACAGACATAGGCGGTCATTCTGACCCTGGCGGTAAAAACCGCCAGGGCCGGGGACCGCGGGAGCACCGCCAACAGGCTGGCGGTGCTCCTTTGGGCATTCTGACCGCGGCGGTACAGCCGCGGCCAGAAACGGAAAGTCGGCGGTCTCCCGCCGGCTTTCCGCTGCCCAGGGGAATCCTCCATGGTGGCGCAGCTTGCTGCGCCGCCATGGGGATTCCGACCCCCACACCGCCATCCTGTTCCTGGCGGTTTTGGCCGCCAGGAACAGGATGGCGGTATGGGGTGTCGTGGGGCCCCACTTAGAATTTCAGTGTCTGCTTAGCAGACACTGAAATTTGCGACGGGTGCTACTGCACCCGTCGCACCCCTTCCACTCCGCTGGCTCCATTCGGAGCCGGCTTCCTCGTGGAAGGGTGTTTCCTGCTGGGCTGGCGGGCGGCCTTTTGGCGGTCGCCCGCCAGCCCAGTGGGAAACCCAGAATGACCGCCGCGGTCTTTTGACCGCGGTACGGTCTTCTGGCGGTTCCCGCTTGGCGGGCGGCGGGCTCAGAATCACCCCCATAGTACTGTGGGTGTACTTTCATTTTCACTTTTCAGTCAGTACTTTTTCTTGACTGTGTGGCTGTGTCTTGGTGTTGTTTGTGTCTGGATTGCGTTTATTGTATCGTGTGGTGTCTTTTTTCAGATTTATTTTCTTTCCTTTTCCCTTTTTCTGTTTAAATTGTTGTGCACTAACATGTTGGGAAGGGGGAGGCTGACCCGCATGGGTGAGGAGGAGCTTGGGGCCTTTGTGTGGCTGGTGTGCCACTTTCTGCCGATCATGCTGGAGTTGGGTGGGCTTGTGATACAGGGGTATCACACAGAGGCAAGGCAGCTGCGTTGGGGCAAGGTGCTCTACCAACTCAAAAGTGTCTTCAGCACAAGGAAAGAGCACCAGCTGAAGCATCGCTGGGCTGACCTTGTGGCCCGAGAACAGGACCTGCTGGTCCACCTGGGTGTGGTGATCGGTGGGCCTGTTGGTGAGTATTGACAAATGTGTACAGTAGAATGCTCCTGAGTGACAGTAGCAGACGTCTTGATGTGCTGCTTGCAATGTTTGTGGCCAAGTTGAATGCAAATAGAACAAACTGTTAGTGTCCCAGTACTGAGATGTATTCCACATGTCTATACATGTTAACAATGCAGTCCTGAGTTTTGTTGAGTCACGTCCGACTATTACTTAGGGCCACATGTACCAAGCTATTTGTAATTCTCACAAACAGCCTAGATTTCAGATTTGTTGTGTGTACGTCAGGAAAAATATTCATTCAAATGCACCCCCCCAATTTTGCCATTCTGCTATCACATTGCCCAATCAAAAAGCAGGGTTTGCTAGTGGTATTTAGGAAGGGGCGTTCCTTTCCTAATAGCGAGTCGCAGTCCGCTGATTGATTCTTTCTTGACCACAAATCCTGCCACTAGACAATTGCAGTTACCATCTGTTTCAAGTTGGTGCTGACCCATTTACAAAAGGGGAGTGGTCCCCATGGCATCTCTTCCCCTTTGTGAATGCAAGCTCAAATTTTTTTTCTGAGCAGGAAGTTGTCCCACGGACCACTGACTGCTTCCAAAAAATTATTTGAGTCATAATATTGGTTTTTGAAAACCTTTCTGTTTACCCCTGCTGAAATAAGGCTGCATTTAAACGAAAACATACATCCCTATTCGAAAGCAGTCACAGACATGGTGTTCTGCTGAGCCCAGCAGGTCAGCATCCATGTGAGTGCCACCATTCCCAAAGGGGTTTGCAAAGGGAGACCTACCACATCCAAATTCATGAGGTAGGT
Source organism: Pleurodeles waltl (assembly GCF_031143425.1). Lineage (NCBI taxonomy): Eukaryota > Metazoa > Chordata > Amphibia > Caudata > Salamandridae > Pleurodeles > Pleurodeles waltl. The sequence continues at coordinate 180,814,341 of NC_090437.1, forward strand.
GATTTTCTACCTCATTTGTGAATTGCAAACAGTGTTGTTGACAGTGTTGTACCTTAGATCATCCTACTTGAAAACTGCTAGTTGCTAAGTCTCGCAATGTGTGACTAACAAAGCCTGATCTTGGTACATGTGGCCCTGAGGAACACATTTGAGGTGCAATGACAACACCTGTGCCCAGGCATTCTGTCAGTGATGATCAGCGAAGACACTGTCAGCATACCACATTTCACTGTATTGGGACAGCAAAGTGAGCTATCCATGTTTAGCGCTACATTCTTATCAGTACACACACATGATACCTGCCATCATGTTGGCAAAGGGGGCATATACGGCTTAAGGGACACTGCCAATGGGGCATTTGTTACCTACATACAACTGTGTCACATCTGTTATGGACCACAGAATGCACAATAATTGCTGACTGAAAAATGACCCACATGTCCATCACACAGTTACTCATCGTCTCTTGATGCACAAGAAAACTGCGGCTTCCGAGCTGGAGGGCGCCCTGCACGATGTTGGCATGGATCTGTGCAGTCAGACCACCACTGCTGAGGTTCCGACAAGGACTGAGGCAAATCCAGAGTACCTTCAGCAGTTGAAGGACTTGGATATCCCAGAAGAAGAAGCAAAAAAGGTATGCCATCATATTGATTTGTGGTGTTGCTGCTTTGTTTCCTTCAAGAACTTCTAAACTTTCATGACTGAAGCGGGGAAATGCATGGGAGCTACTCATCTCTGCAGGACATTTAAAAATATCACCTAGGCTCATCTCTGGTGCCCTCTTTCTTGTCAGCTACTGGTCCACCGTTTTCTTCTCTCCTGTGCACATCTGCACCCCTTGTCTGCTTTGAGGTGATTGTCAATTGGCATAAAGTGTACAAATGGCCATTACTGCATACATTTATTTTGTATGCTGGCTGGAAAAAATATGCATACCGTTCAGCGTTACTCAACCCTTTAATGGGGTTTCCCTACAAAACCATGATGGACGTTTTTCCCAATGAAACAAATACATTCCCTATTATTGTAAGGTTAAGGAGAGGTGGCTTCAGATTAAGTCAAATATTGTTTGTACAAAAGTAACACCTGCTGAAAATAAGCATACATTTGATGGGCCTTCCTCTGTTTTATTTGCCCTTCAAGTATGCTTAAATAGACTAACCTGAATGCTGTTTCCATGATTATAAGCACCAGCACAAAGTTTTACAGGTGTTCTCTAAAAACCGTTTGTCAGTCCTCCAGTTTCAGGCCTACCTGTTACAGATATAACGTAATAACCCAAGACAGCCTCCTCCATTTTCCCTGTGGCCTAATAGAGCCCAGTGATAAAGGATTCCTAAGAGACCTAGGTAAGGAGCCCCAGACTTTTCTGGGAAATCTTATTATTTGTTTAAAAGTGTTTTTGTCTGCTACCGTGCCTGTTTACTATAGAGTCTCTGTGTTTCAGGCAGCTTGGCCTTTTAAAGTGCTGTTTTTGTAGCGGTGACTGTTTGAAATTTCCCTCCAAGTTTGTGGCACAAGACTGCATAAAGTCCCCCCTCCCCTTTTGTAAGTAAAAAGGCTATATACATCTTCCTGACTGTGTTTAGGAGACTGCTTAATCTGTTTTCTGTGATTAAAAGTTTGTTTAGAAACTGTCTGCATCACCTGTTTTTGCTTTAAGAAGTGCCACATTTCAGAGTGTGCGACCAGCAGTATTTCAGGTTTTGTTTTTTACAACCTCTCCCTTACCTGGAAAGTAGACTTTGCTAGCTTGGAAGTGTGGATTCAGCCTGTCTGTATCCTAGGAGATTCTGAATAGAGCAGCAGCTCCCTCCTCCCTTCCCACAAGGGCTGGGCCTAGCTGATTGGCTCTATGAGTCGCAGGCAACCTGAGCCCTCCTCCCATACCTGCTCTGGCCCCTTAAGTTTGTGGAGGGAACCCCAAAACAGCCACCTCCATTTTGTGAGCACAGCATTTTCCCTGTGCCCTAATACAGCCCAATGATCAAGGATTCCTAAGAGACCTAGGTAAGGAATCCCAGACTTTTCAGGGAAATCTTATTATTTGTTTAAAAGTGTTTTTTACTGCTACCCGTGCCTGTTTACTGTAGACTCTCTGTGTTTCAGGCAGCTTGGCCTTTTAAAGTGCTGTTTTTTTAGCCATGACTGTTGAAATTTCCCTCCTAGGTTGTGGCACAAGACTGCATAAAGCCCCTTCTTTTTTTCTAAGTAAAGAAGGCTACATACATCTTCCAGAGTGTGTTTAGGTGACTGCTTAATCTGTTTTCTGTGATTAAAATTGTGTTTAGAAACAGTCTGCATCCCCTGTTTTTGCTTTAAGAAAAGCCACATTTCAGAGTGCAGGACAAGCAGTATTTCAGTGCTTTTTCAATCTCTCCCTTACCTGGAAAGTAGACTCTGCTAGCTTGGAAGTGTGGATTCAGCCTGTCTGTATCCAAGGTGATTATGAATAGAGTAGCAGCTCCCTCCTCCCTTCCCACAGGGGCTGTGCTTTAGTTAACTTGGCCCTTATATAAGTTTGTATTGGTTGTTGCATATGGTGTTGTGATAGGTTTTTGAGGGATGGTCTTTCAATTGGCTTGAGGTTTAGAGTTGGGCTTGTGATTGATAGTAGGGTTGAGATTCTGACTGGTTCCTGGTTTTCATGGTTGGGCTTGTGATTGGTAGTAGGGCTAAGATTCTGATTGGTTCCTTGTTTTCATGGTTGGGCTTGTGATTGGTAGTAGGGATGAGATTCTGACTGGTTCCTGGTTTTTAGGGTTGGGCTTGTGATTGGTAGTAGGGCTGAGATTCTGAATGGTTCCTGGTTTTTAGGGTTGGGCTTATTATTGGTAGTAGGGCTGATATGATGATTGGTTCCTGGTTCTAGGGTTGGGATTATGATTGGTAGTAGGGCTGAGATTCCGATTGATTCCTGGTTCTAGGGTTGGGCTTATGATTGGAAGTAGGGCTGAGATTCTGATTGGTTCCTGGTTCTAGGGTTGGGCTTGTGATTGGTAGTAAGGCTGTGAATATGAGTGGTTCCTGGTTCTAGGGTTGGGGTTGTGATTGGTTGTCAGGATTAGGGGTATGATTGGTGATTAAGACTGGGTCTCCCATTGGTTTGTAACTATTCTGATTGGTTAACGTTAGGACTAGGTTTCTATTGGCCAGTAGGGCTATTTAAACCTAGGACTCAGGGAGTCTCAGCATGGGCGTCGAGGCTAAGGGTGGAGAAGATAAGGGCAGCTGCCTGTTTGGGCCTGTTCGGGACTGGTAGGGCCTAGGGCCAGAAATGCTGCCCAATTCCCCATTTATCAGAAAGGAACTTACTCCCTACACATCCATCAACATGCAAATACATTATCTGCAAAGACAACCAACTCCTGCTTCACAAACTGACCTCATACAGATTGCAAAATCCCATCATCCAACACAATACCCTATATACAACACCTATGCACATATCCACCACAACTACAACAGTAAAACACTTTCATTCTCACAGGAAACACTACTCTGTCCACTCCCACTAACACAACCTGCCATCACCCACATAACACAAAACCACACTATACATTACTTTCAGCCTTCCAGATACACACTCACTGTTCATACAAACCAACAACACTATCCTCAATTTTCTCTGCACAGACCACCTTTCATCATGACAATTCCTAAACCCAGCCTTCCAACACACCATCTACAAACACCCTTCCCCTCTCTTCACCAATTACACACAACCATACAATCCTCACACTCCACTCCACCACACATATTACCTCTTCCAGTCATCACAACTAATACAAATTCCCCTGACACACTAATTCCATTCACCAGCACTAACTCACATACAAATCCCTCACTGAAACCTACTACATCAATATCCCCTCTCACTATTCCCCCTAAACAATACAGACCACACACATCAGCACATCAAATCAACTGAAACTTTCATTAACTAATTATACTTCTCGTCACACCCACTCCCACTCTCATGACTACACAAAGAATACAAAGTCCCTCCAATCTTTACCCCCACATTCACACTCTTCACAAACATCTACCACAAGCACCCTAACACAGCAACATTTATTCACCCGCCTCTCATCCATTGCACAATTTAGAGCCTTACATCATAATCCACATGCTTCTCCACCACCCCTAACACATACTCCTTCCACACTAAACAGACGCAAACAAAATAAACAAAATGCCACTCTAAACTTCGCATCCCCTTGTCTATAACATAATAAGGCTACCCTACAAAAAACAGTACACTCTTCATGTCTCGCTCAGCCACCAAGTCCACCACCCACACACACAGACCCAACAAAATACCTTCTAAACCTGCTGGAAGAGGAACACTGTAATGGAAAACAAGACTATTGTGACCTTCACACAGTTATCACAACTAACAACACACCTGTTACAAGCTCAAAATATACTGCTCACCCTTCTCCTAAACAAAACACCACCACCACTAACACACTTTTTCTAAACTGCCAGCTCATAAATGCTCGGTCACTCAAAAAAAAACAAGCACCACTTCTACGACCTGCTCACAGACACACAACCTGACTTACTATTCACAACAGAATCATGGTTGGGTGATGATATGGCCCCAGTGTTGCATGAAGCCCTTCTTCCAGACTATCAAACCATCACACAAAACCATATAGGCATGAGAGAAGGTGAAATAGCTATTATATTCAAACAGGCAATAAATCTCAGTAAAACAGACAACATTTCCATAAAAGGTTGTGAAGCCCTCCTCACCAGACACCACCCTCCAACTTTCTCCTGTAACTTTCTCCTCCTTTACAGACCTCCACCTAACAACTCAACATTCCCAGATGCTTTTCTAGATACAGTCTCAAACCTTATTACATTATACTCAAACCTATGCATTCTTGGGGACCTAAACATTTGGTTTGACAAACCCAATATGCCCCATCCAAAAGCTATCACCACTGGCATAGTTGTATTGAACCTACATCAGATTGCACACAATCCCACACATATCACTGAACACATCCTAGATGTAATTTTTGCTAGGCCTGAACTAGTTACCGTTCATAGCATCACTCCAATCACATGGTCAGACCACCATTTGATAACTTTCTGGCATACAACTCCACAAATCAACACACTCCACAACTACTTACATACATGCACCTATCGACCAACACAGATCTAGATACAATTAATTCTGTTCCAAAAATTTATGAATGGCTACAGGAAGCTTTTGATATCCTAATACCACTCAGAAAAACTAAACAGGACAAAAGAAAACCAACACCTTGGAGAAACACAGAACTTAAAAAGATGAAGCAACAAATCAGAAAGTTGCAGCGGACCTGGCTCAAAACAAACAACAGTCAAGACAAACTGCAGCTACACAAACCTAACAGAATATACAAATCATCAATCAAAAAAGCTAAAAACAGGTACTACTCAGGAAGAATACAAAATGCTAAACCTGCAACCAAAGAATTTTATATAATTCTCAATTAATTTTGAAAACCTACATGCAAGGAAGGAAGTCATCCTGCTACTCAAGATTTCATAAACAAACTCATTAAACAACCAAGGCAGACACATTCTACTCCTATTTAAAACAGTGGAAAACCATCAGCACCAACCCCTTTCCAAACACACCCTCTAAGAACAAACCAACCCACCCTCTACCGTTTTTCAAACAAATATCAAAATGTTAATTTATGGATTTGGTCAAAGCAAGCAGACCTTCCGGTTGCCCTTCTGACCCTTGCCCACCACACATCTTCAAGAACATTCTTTTATCTACCTCTGCTGCCACACCTGTAAGAAGAATCATCAACAACTCTTTAACTACAGGGACCTGAAAAGACATACATACAACCGTTATTAAAGAAAACAAACCTAGACCCACAAGACCCCAACAACTACAGACCAATCACAAATGGACCTTTCCTTGGCAAACTGATAGAAAGAGCCGCATTCACCCAGATGTCACAATTCATTGAAGACAATTCTATACTTTCAGACTACCAAACTGGATTCCGCCCAGGAAGAGGCACTGAATCGTCACTCATAGAAATCTGGGATGATCTTAAAAACACAGTCTACCGCAATGGAGTTGCTGCACTACTTCTCTTGGACCTCTCAGCTGCCTTTGATACGGTTGACCATGACACCCTAATTCAAAGACTCCACGAAGCTGGCATAGAAGGGACTGCTCTCAACTGGATTACATCCTACCTTCAAAAAAGAACTAGTATCATCAAATCTCCCCCCTTCTAGTCCAAACCCTACCTCACAAAAGCAGGGGTCCCCCAGGGATCAATCATCTCACATTTTCTTTTCAACATCTACATGATATCATTAGCAGAACTGATCAATGATTTTCATCTCACATGCTACAACTATGCAGATGACACACAGATACTACTTAAATTAGAGTGCCCCAAAAACATTGAGAACTCACTAATCTTCAGTTGCCTCAGAGCCATTGATCAGTGGATGACTTGCAGCCATCTCAAACTAAATGCCTTCAAAACAGAAATACTCATATGTGGTGACTGGAAAAATTATGATCCACTGTGCGCCTGGCCTGACGATCTCGGACCTCCTCCTCAATTGTCCAAGGAAGTTAAAAACCTTGGAATCACAATGAACTCCAAGTTAACAATGAATGCTCAAGTGGACAAATTAGCACAAACAAGCTTCATCACCTTGAAGACTCTACAACGCATCTTCCCCCACCTCAGATTTCCACACAAGGTGCAGGCTACTATCTCACTTCTACTATCCAAACTGGATTATGCCAATGGCCTCTACCATGGATCATCTCGATCTATTATGAAAAAACTACAACGTATTCAGAACTCTGCAACCAGGCTACTATTACATAGAAAGCCACAAGCTCACATCTCCCCTGCCTTGAGAGCACCACATTGGTTACGCGTTGCCAGAAGCTGCACGTTCAAACTGCTTTGTCTCACCCACAAAGCTATAAATGGAACAGGACCGCTTTTTATCAGAAACAAAATAACCAAATACATTCAACAAAGAAACATCCGCTCAAGATTGGCACCCCGCCTTAGAACAACACCATACAAGAAAAAGACTATAGGTGGTACATCCTTCTCCGTTCAAGCAGCCAAACTATGAAATTCATTACCCCCAACTATAAGATCCATAGATAACTATCTTGTCTTCAGAAAACTACTCAAGAGTTGGCTCTTTCCTTCATAATCACCATATTCAAACAGCTATGGACTGCATATGCCTGTGTTGATAAATATTTTTTATCTGATTATGTGTGTATTCTATATATATATAGTTTCTTTAGAAAATATGTATCGTTACTATGTCATAACAAAAAACTACACGCATACTCTTTAAACCTGTTTAACTAATGTATATTTACTCACGGCTTTAGTATGTATATGTATGTACAGATATGTGTGTATATGTGCATGTATTCATGTGTGTATATATGTGTGTGTGTAAATATATATATATATATATATATATATATATATATATATATATATATATATATATGCAATATGCATGTTATTCTGTGCTTAACATGTTCAAAGGTCATTACATAGCTCCTAGATAAGTTGTTATATTAGATACTTATGAATCCCTGCTCTCATTTTATATCACACTGATCAAATGTTTATCATCATAGGTATTTGGCTATTCAAAAATTGAGTAAAGCTAAATAAATATTTGAAAAGTATACTTATTAATTAACTTCAAACATTACAAATCTTGAAAGTCTGTGTTTATATAATACTACTTTTCTTCTCATACTATACCCATTATTACATTCCTTGGACATTTAGGGCCAGATGTAGCAAGGCATTAGCGCCTCACAAACGGCGAAAAATGCCGTTTGCGAGGCGCTAATGCCTGCGCGCGATGCAGAAACACATTTTGCAAGTCGGAACCGACGCGCAAAATGTGTTTCCGATTCGCAAATAGGAAGGGGTGTTCCCTTCCTATTTGCGACTCGCACCGCGATGTAAGTTGATTTGCGACCAATAAAATAAAATGTTAATTATATATGTATATATATATATATATGTATATATATATATATATATATATATATATATATATATATATATTAATAATAATAAAGAATAAGTAAATTTAATAAAAATTATGGTAAAAAATGTGTACATATATATATATATATATATATATGCAAAAAACAAAGGAGAACTCTGGGAAGTTCCCAATTTTAGGTGGAGAGCTGCTCTAGTAAGGAGCACCCTGCAACACCAGTCTTTTGCCATTTGTACAGCAAAATCTTTAAGCATAGGATTGACATAGTGTCATCCTTGCCGAGCTGTAAGATGACAAAAGCCATGCTTAAAGATTTTGCTGTACAAATGGCAAAAGACTTTGGGGGTCATTCTGACCCTGGCGGTCTTTGACCGCCAGGGCGGAGGACCGCGGGAGCACCGCCGACAGGCCGGCGGTGCTCCAATGGGGATTCCGACCGCGGCGGTAAAGCCGCGGTCGGACCGGCACCACTGGCGGGGTCCCGCCAGTGTACCGCGGCCCCATTGAATCCTCCGCGGCGGCGCAGCTTGCTGCACCGCCGCGGGGATTCCGACCCCCCCTACCGCCATCCAGATCCCGGCGGTCGGACCGCCGAGATCCGGATGGCGGTAGGGGGGGTCGCGGGGCCCCTGGGGGCCCCTGCAGTGCCCATGCCACTGGCATGGGCATTGCAGGGGCCCCCGTAAGAGGGCCCCTACATGTATTTCACTGTCTGCTGCGCAGACAGTGAAATACGCGACGGGTGCAACTGCACCCGTCGCACGGCTTCCACTCCGCCGGCTCGATTCCGAGCCGGCTTCATCGTGGAAGCCTCTTTCCCGCTGGGCTGGCTGGCGGTCTGAAGGCGACCGCCCGCCAGCCCAGCGGGAAAGTCAGAATTACCGCCGCGGTCTTTCGACCGCGGAACGGTAACCTGACGGCGGGACTTTGGCGGGCGGCCTCCGCCGCCCGCCAAGGTCAGAATGACCCCCTTTGTCACTATCTAGCTCGGCGAGGATAGCACTCTGCTAATCCTATGCTTAAAGACTTTGCTAGATAAGCAGACATTTGAGGTGAGCAAATCTAGAGTGTCGCTGGTGTTGCAGGGTGCTCCTTACTAGAGCAGCTCTCCACCTAAAATTGGGAACTTTCCAGAGTTCTCCTTTGTTTTTTGCATAGTTTATGCTTCGCTCTATCCCTGAAAGGGTTTTGGTTTGACTTATACTGGATGCTCCCTTGTGTCTGGACAAAGCTATAAACCTCTGAAGAGCTCTAATGAGAGCCAAACACGTGTCAGGGGTTGCTTTACTCATTCCAGGTTGGCTTGGACGGTATTTGACCAGTCCAAAGCTGTAATACTGTGCCTGGAGTGGTAAATGGCTTTTGTCATTTTACAGCTCGGCAAGGATGACACTATGTCAATCCTATGCTTAAAGATTTTGCTGTACAAATGGCAAAAGACTTTGTCACTATCTAGCTCGGCGAGGATAGCACTCTGGATAGCACTCTGCTAATCCTATGCTTAAAGACTTTGCTAGATAAGCAGACATTTGAGGTGAGCAAATCTAGAGTGTCGCTGGTGTTGCAGGGTGCTCCTTACTAGAGCAGCTCTCCACCTAAAATTGTGAACTTCCCAGAGTTCTCCTTTGTTTTTTGCATAATTTATACGTCGCTCTATCCCTGAAAGGGTTTTGGTTTGACTTATACTGGGTGCTCCCTTGTGTCTGGACAAAGCTATACCCCTCTGAAGAGCTCTAATGAGAGCGAAACACGTGTCAGGGGTTGCTTTACTCATTCCAGGTTGGCTTGGACGGTATTTGACCAGTCCAAAGCTGTAATACTGTGCCTCGAGTGGTAAATGGCTTTTGTCATTTTACAGCTCGGCAAGGATGACACTATGTCAATCCTATGCTTAAAGATGTTGCTGTACAAATGGCAAAAGACTTTGTCACTATCTAGCTCGGCGAGGATAGCACTCTGCTAATCCTATGCTTAAAGACTTTGCTAGATAAGCAGACATTTGAGGTGAGCAAATCTAGAGTGTCGCTGGTGTTGCAGGGTGCTCCTTACTAGAGCAGCTCTCCACCTAAAATTGGGAACTTCCCAGAGTTCTCCTTTGTTTTTTGCATAATTTATGCGTCGCTCTATCCCTGAAAGGGTTTTGGTTTGATATATATATATATGTGTATATATATATATATATATATATATATATATATATATATATATATATATATACATAAATATATATGTATATATGAATATAATCATAAATAAAAAATATTATATTTTTACTCTCTTGTAAGCTTTGCTTTGTCTACCCATCACCATATGTCATGTCTCTATCAATCTATCCTCCATTCCCAATATGACTCATCCCAAATCTATTCTACTACTTCATCTCCTAAATAACCCTGCCTAAGCTATTCCCTCCTCTTCCACATCTAACTCACCCAAACCTCAGTTTACTACCATGATCTCCGAAACAACCCTTCTTAATTCTCCCTCATTTCTCTCACCTTTAACTCATCCAAAACCCCTCCTGCTACTTTGATCTCCCTAACCCTTTCCACAGACTCTTCCCTCCGCCAGCCCCCCTTTACTCATCCTAAACCTAAATCCTATTACTATAAACTCCCAATTAACACTTCTGGATTCTTCCCTCCTCCACCCCTCCATTATTCCAGTCAATCCAACTAACAAACTCACATATCCGCCGCTCAAATTAACTCATAATAATACTAAAACTGTACTCATATTTCCCTGTACTAATCCACCACTAATTCCTTTTTGGTGCTGGAGTAGCGTGCTACTCGCCGAAAAGTGCTTCGATGCCTCGTCAGGGGTAGTAAGCGCTATATAAATACTATTACAATACAAGCTACAATACCTGAGTCACTTGTATTGCACTGCACCAGGGAAGTGCCATTGAAATTGTCACCCAATTACAAATCATGACAACGAGTGCCATTTGAAATGGATTAGCCACAAATGTTTGTAGTCAGGTTTAGCACCACATGATTGTAAGGTTCAGTGCATATGTGTGTCTGTCACTCACTGGAGTGTCAGTGTCAACACAGGTTTGTAGTGGTATGTTTGTTGGAGTGTCTACATGCAGGATCAGCAGCTCACTCATATAAAATGTTACACACTGTGATAAGTTGTGCACAACGTTTGTACAGTGATCTGACATTGAGCATATATTTCCTTTCCATGTCTTACAGGTGGACCGGCCACCTATGCCATCGGGGAAGTGCCTCGAATTGAGGACCCAGACGTATCCAGTAAGTGTAATAATGTCTGTCCTGTGAAATGATTACAGCTGTTGTGTGAGTGACTCTTGTGTGTTGCACTCATTGCAAGATATGGTGAGCTAGCACGTGATTTGATATATTACTTGATTGGATGTTGACATAGCGTTCCATGCAAAGGTTAGACGTTCACAGGCAGAGTCATATCTTAGGAGTCTTGTGCTGCGCAATAGGCAGCAGCATGTGAACAAAGTGATTAGTAGCCACATGTAGGCCCACATTTGCTTTGGAAGTGCTTCAGTGTCAGAATATTGTCACCAAGTCATACCCTCATTTTCACAAGAGAGTGATGGATCAGTTTTCCGCACAAACGTGCGCATCTCAGTATTGTAATGTATATGTAGGACTGTATGGGTAACTGTCCCCCAGCATCTAGCCCCATAAGTTATACTCCATTTACGTGGCACCTATGTGGTATGTAATAGGTGTGCATGCAGGTCAAGGTCAGACCCGTGCTGGCATCTATATGGTTGATTTTGTAATTGTGTTGGCAGATCAGGTGTTGATGGTTGTCCACAAATGGAAACATGAATGTAGATGTGATTGACCTATGGATACCTCATTCCTAGGTGGCAGCCCTCCTCACATGTGTTCCACTCACTAATTCCATGTATAAGTGGACATGGCTTTGTGGTTGTCCTCGACAGTTCTGATGATGTATTGCATGCCCATCCCCCCTGAGGAACAGGGGTAGGGGAAGAACATAAATGTAGGTAGATGTGATGGTCACAGTGTAGATGACAGTCATCTCATTCAAGCATGCATGTGTCTCAAACAAAACTGACTCCTTATGATTAGCAACTGCATACCATCCTGCCAATTACATCTACAAATAACTGGTCTTGGGTGCCTTGAAGTTGACTCAGATGATAAGGATTAGTCAGCCTGGCCCATGTGAAGTACTTGCTGCATTTGCATTGTGACACATTGCACTACATCAATGCACAGATCACTTTATTTGGTACACCTCTTGTTGAGCTTTGCTGTCCTGTTAAATACTTGATGGTTAGGCAGCATTGTCATTTCATTTGTCAGGGACAATATATCATCTGTACTGTGATTTGGACTGCATGTGCAATTTGAGGGAGAGTGTTAGATTATCATCTGTACATGCATCACACAATGAGGACACTGATAGTTGCCTGTCTCATTTTTACAGCTGCCAACATTAATGCAGCAGAGATCAGGGATTTCCAGAGGCGGGCAGTGAGGTACAGACACATTTTGGATGTCGAGTCTGGGTTCTCGCTATCGGAGAGAGAGAGCCACCGGAAAATGGCGGGCTTTCAGCCAAGGGGGACCGGCATTGGCCACAACAGGTGGAGCCACCACCACAAATGCAGCCAGTAGCACAGCGGCAACCATAACTTCAGCCCCACCTTCTGCACCCTCACCCTCAGGACCAACACCCACCAGACCTGCTGCACCTTCCATTTCAGCACCACCGACTACCACACTTGCAGGAGCAACTACGTCTGGAACACAGACCACCACATCTGCTGCTTTGGACATGGCCGCCCAGCTCCAGAGGGACATGCGTAAAGTCATGAAAAAGCTTGACACTCTCCAGCGGGATGTGGACAGAAATAACCAGAGGCTGAAGTCTATTAAGAAAACTCTGAAGAGAGCAAACCTCGGAACTCCTGCCTTCCCTCACCCCTAATTCTGTCCCCTCCCTCCTCATTCTTTATCCAGTATTTTAGTGTGTTTAGGGTGTTTAGTGATAGGTTAGAGGAGGGTAGTAGGTTAGATAGGATAAGTAGGTGGGGGGTTCATATTATTACATGTTAGTTTGTGGGTGGGCGGGCGAAGGTTAATGTTGGGGCTTTTGTGTATTTTAATAAAAAAATATATATAAACATTTAGGAAAACACAAAAATATATATTTGTTTAGTATTAGTTAGTATCTGTTAAGGTTATTATATGTTGTCCTACATGTGTCTCATCATATATTGGGGGTGGGGGGCAAATGTTTAGAGTGTGTTGTTAAATGTGGTAAGTAAGCTTAGCATAGGGTAGTTAGGGCCAGTTGTGGGTAATGTATAGTTAGGGTAGATTAGGTTAGTATAGGTGTGTTACATAGTTTTACGTTCTATTTTGTGCATAGTTATTAAAGATTTATGTACTCCCTTACGGCATGTGTCATATGCTTGGGGATCTGGGTCTTTGCATGAGTGTACAGTGCCAATTGTTTGTTGGCCTGTGTATTCCGTCCTGCATCCACATCCCACTCTTGACATGTTAATTCCCACTTCCAACTGAGCTGTCACATTGGCAGCTACAACAAATCAAAATCTCTATCCATCTGCCATCGATTGTACCCACCACTCAACGTGACTATGGTTCCCATGTATTGAACAGGTAGGTGTGGTTTTAAAGCTGTTATCGTTTGGGTCCTGTGTTGGAATGTTGGGCACTGTGGGACGTCTGCCTGCAGCCTGATGTTCATGTGAGCACTGCTAAACTGAGTAGTGTCAATTTCTGATGAGGTCAAGTATACAAATTTCACGCCTATGTATTTTAATAGTACTCCCAGCTTACGCTATTGGCCAAACGCTCTTACACAGCCATTCCTGCTGTAAGTTGTTGGTGAGGCATGTATGTTTTAAAGCAAATGTCACATACACAATGACTTTCTTGTAGGGGATGTGGCCCGCATTGAGTTTCATCTTGTAGATATCTTGGGCCAGAAATCTACTATTATTACACTGCATTTGCCTCAATTTTTAACGCAAAAGCAGCGCAAACTTACAAATTACAATGATATATTGTAAGTTTGTGCTGCTTTTACTTCAAAAATTAGGCAAATGCAGCGCAGAAAAATTAGAAGTCATGGCCCTTGTGCGTAAATATCTGCCCACAATATTTCTGCACTCTGGTATTGACACTGTGTGACCATTGACATGTTACATGTATCACAAATCTCCAGCAAAGTAGATGTGTTACATTAAACAGTGACAAAGTGGTTGTGTGGGTACTATTTATCTTGTCTTCATAAGACTACTCAAGAGTTGGCTCTTTCCTTAATAACCACCATATTCAAACAGCTATGGACTGCAAATGCCTGTGTTGATACATATTTTGTATCTGATTATGTGTATATTCTAGATATATATAGTGATTTAGAAAATATGTAACCCTACTATGTCATACCAATAAACTACATACATACTCTTTAAACCTGTTTAACTAATGTATATTTACTCACAGTTTAAATATGTATATACATGTATATATGTGTGTATATGTGTGTGCATTCATCTGTGTATGTGTGTGTGTGTGTGTGTGCGTGTGCGTATATATATAAATATACATATATATATATATATATATAAATATATATATATATATATATATGTGTTATGCTATGCTTAACATGTTTATAGATAATTGCATAGATCCTAGATAAGTTGTTATGTTAGAAACTTATGAATCCCTGCTCTCGTTATATATCACACTGATCAAATGTATATTATCATAGGTATTTGGCTATTCAAAAATTGATTAAAGATTAAAAAAAAATAGAAAAGTACACGTATTAATTAACTTCAAACATTACAAATCTTGAAAGTCTGTGTTTATATAATACTACTTTTCTTCTCATTTTATACCCATTATTATACACCTTGGACGTATATTCCCTTACTATGTACTTACATATCTATTTATTTATTACTCTAGTCCTACTGTACAAGAGAAAAAAAAAATCTATGAATAAAATTCAAATTATAAAAAAATGTAATATATATATAATAATAATAATAAAGAATAAAAAAATTAAATAAAAATAATGATAAAAAATGTATTCATATATACAAATTACACATAAAAAATATTATATTTTCACTCTCTTGTAAGCTTTACTTTGTCTACCCATCATCATATGCCATGGCTCTATCAATCTATCCTCCATTCTCACTCTGACTCATCCCAAATCCATTCTACTACTTTCATCTCCTAAATAACCATGCCTAAGCTCTTCCCTCCTCTTCCACATCTAACTCACCCAAACCTCAGTTTACTACCATGATCTCCCAAACAACCCTACTAAATTCTCCCTCATTTATCTCACCTTTAACTCATCCAAAACCCCTCCTGCTACTATGATCTCCATAACCCTTATCACAGACTCTACCCTCCTCCATCCCCTCTTTACTCATCCCAGGCCTAAATCCTATTACTATAAACTTCCAATTAACACTTCTGGATTCTTCCCTCCTCCACCCCTCCATTACTCCAGTCAATCCAACTAATCAACTCACATATCTGCGGCTCAAATTAACTCATAATAATACTAAAACTGTACTTATATTTCCCTATACTAATCCACCACTAATTCATTTTGGGTTCCAGAGTAGCGTCCTGCTCACCAAAAAGCGATTTGACGCCTCCTCAGGGGTAGTAAGCACTATATAGATACTATTACAATACAAAGTGTCATTCAGTGCAGAGGAGCATGAAGTGAGTGGTGAGAAACAATTGCAGTCCATAGTGATAAGGTTAACAGTGTGTCAGTGAAGAGTGCATGTCACCAACTGTAGCAACACTGGCATGCTGTCAAGCACAGGACAAAGGGAAATCAGTGCCCATGTGGCATGGACTGGTGCTACCGGGTACTCCTACGGGTGAATATGATCTGATCCACATCTTCATCCTCTGATGTGTGTGTCCTCTCCGCTGCCCTTGAGGGTGGTGGTGGTGGGTTTGAGGGGGCAACACACACTTCAGTGGCTGGAGAAGTGGACTCCAAATTCCCAGCAGCTGCCATCTGTGGAACTAAATATGGCATCAGTGCAGCAACTAGGCGCTGCTGATTACTGAGTATGGCAGCAACATCCCTGTGGTAGCCAGCCATGCCTGCCCTGAGGGAGTCCAGCTTGTTGTCATGCATGCAGCTGCAAGATTGGGAGGGCTGGTGTTGTGGCAACTCCCTCACAGCAGCGGTGAGGTCCCTCACACACTGTTGAACTCCTTGCAATAGGGATTGTGTGACTTGTATGGCTGCTGACTGTTCTGCGGACATCATCATGCACATGTGCACCCCCTCAAGGCTGGCTGCCATAGTTTGCACCCCCATCCGCACCTCCTTGGCCAGCTCCCGCAGTACTCCAACTACTGTCCTCTCAAAGGTGGTCCCAGTGATATCAGAGTCCTCAGCTGTGTTTGAGCTGGCAGGTCCTACTATTGGGGTGGTGGGTGGGCCATCTGGGATGGCTGCTACATGTGTGCTCCTCCTTGCGACTGGAGGTGGTGTCTGGAGGGTTCCCAGGACATCTTGGAGGGTTTCCTGGCTGATGGTTGTCAGCCGGTCAGCCAGGTCATCAGGGTAGTCCAGGGCAGACAGATCCACAGGAGAGCCATTGTCCTCTGCAATGAGATATTGTACAATTAGTGTGTCTGTGTGTGTGGCAGTTGTAATGTGACGTCGCTGACTTCCTATTGGTGGTACACTGTAATCTTGGTTCCCATGCATTGTTCCTATCATTAATGTTTGCAGTCTCTCAGGCCTATCCCCCACCTGTATGTCACAGGTAGTGTGGGCAGGTTGGGAAATTGTCTGTGTCACATCTTCTATGTGTGGGTTCTGTCCAAATTGTGGCGTGCCACCTTTTTGTCCTCATCAACCCTCCCTCTGCTTCCATTAGCATGGTGAGGCCTTGCAATGATTGTTGGTGTGCTGATGCCACAAGCACCACACATAACAATATGGCCCTGTCCCAGTCTATCATTTTTCAAATACACCTATACAGTGCTGAGACCTAGCACCACACCATGTATTGCATTTCCATGAAACAATACAGGTGTCACCATTGATAGTCTCTCATGTGTGCGTATGTGTGCTACATTGCATTGCACTCATGGGCCTGGCAGAGTTCCATTTCCTCTTATGATTGTGCGGTTGTGTTTACCTAGCTACACACATATGTCCTCCTCCTCAATGCTGTTGTCTTGGCACTATGACTGAGATGTTGCATTGTGGCATTGCAGCTATTGTGACACAGGCACAGGGGTAGACCCTGGAATGGGCAGCATGGGTATGAGATTACTGCTGTGTACTTCATAATGTATGTGACAGTGCCTGATGTTTATTGAGTCTATGGACATGACCAGTTGATAGGAGTTGCACTTAGATAGGGATTGATGGGGTTTGATCACGTAGTCATACTGATCCCTCATTTTGAGTGTGTTTGTGCTATGGTCACCTAACTGCAATTTCCTAATTGACCAGCACACACAGCACACGTAGTAGTGGTAAGTGTTGTCAATGGTAAATGCTGTTTGAGCCAATGGCCTGAGACTGAGCATTGTCCTCTAGTTTACATTCTGACAATACCAGCTGTCCTGTGACGGCAGCCCAGTTTTACGTTCTACCCTACCCTCCTGGTCTGCTTCAGCATTTCCAGCAGCCTTGACATGGCGGTGTACCCAAATGCAAAGGTTGTTGGTGTTGTGCTGTGCTGTGCCCCTGCACAGCCCATGCACCCGTGCTGTGCCCCTTTGCCCTTTCCACTGCCTGATTTTCAGGGCTGATATGCATTGTCTAGTAGGTATCTGCCTTCCCCTTCTTGCACTTGACATTTAGGCATTTTGGTCCCCCATACAACTTACCCTGCAAATGTGTTGTTTCCTAATACTCTGCGCTGTCCTGTCCTGCAATACCAGTGACGATTTCCTCCGGGATGACGGCTGCAACCATCTCTTCCATCCCGTCCAGGTCCTCTTGGGGTGCTGGACTCCCACCTCCGGTCTGAAGTGCTGCCTTCCTGTTCCTTGCCATTTTTTCCTTTGTCCTGTGCTTACAGTCATGCCAGCGTTGCTTGCACTCCGTGACAGTTCTCCTGACCTCTGCCACACTGTTAACCTTGTCCACAGTTTGTTGCCAAATTGCCTCTCTCCTTCCAATTGACAATTTAGAGGTGATGAATAGTTGACACTTCCTCTTCTTCTTGTCTCTCCCCTGGGTCTTGTCTGTGTCCTACTGGCTGGTTCCTGGTTGTGTGGGGTCTCCCTGGGGCCTCTCCTGGCTTCTGGGAACCATTTTGAGGCTCCTTAGCACTGTTAGCTGCATTTGCATCTCTTTTTGACGCTATTGCGGTGAAAAATATTGCATATCCATTTTGTGTCATTTTTCCATGTTGCAAACTGGATTAGAGTCATTTTCCTGGGTTAACGCCATTTTGCCTTACAACAAGGCGCAATGGTTAGTGTCAGAAAAAATAACTCTAACCTGTTCTTAGCACCACTGTAGAAATTACTCTAGCCAGAGCTAACATGTTTGACGAAAAATTGCGTTTGCGCAGTTTTGTGTCAAAAAGTATAAGTCTGGCCCTTAGTGCTCCCCTTGGGAACACCATCTATTCCTTTATGTGGTATACCACACTGTGCTCCGTGAAGGACATCACTTTGTGCCATTAGCTGCACATCATAATGTTCTTGATCGATCAATATCACCCGATGCCGCCTTGTGTACAGGTTTATTTATTAATGTAGATTTGTTTTCACTGATAGATGTTTGCTCTTCTGTGTCATGGGTGACTGTTTGCTTGCTGGTCTTAACAAAAATGGTGTCAGTAGGTGATTTAGGTCTTCATTTAGAATTTAGTGGATGGGATACTCTGTCAATATGTAACAGATACCTCGTCTGCGGTACTAGAAGTACCATAGGCTATAATATGATTGGAATACAAAAGACGGACATGTGCCATGTTTGTGACAGAGTATCTTGTCCACCAACCTCTAAATTAGGCCATTAGTCTGTGTGCTTATGTGCTGTATGTTATTTGCATCTCTGTGTGCATATACCTTAATAAAGTGCAAAGCTACTGACTTTGTTAGTGTGTGTTTTCTGCTCTGTTTGTATCCACCTTCTTTTTTGTAAATTTCCCATTAAAGTGTAAACTATAGTTTTGGGAAAGTAAAACTGTGCTGCTAAGGAAAGTTCAAAAGATGGCACCCTCACACATTTTCACTTATTCTATAGTTTGTAGGAATCCTTAAGAAGAGACGCATGCCCTCCACTTTCAAGGGACCCGCCGTGTCCCCACCACTCCTTTTGAAATCCCTCCTATTAACGTGAAGTGCCTGCCAAACGATGCTTCCCCTCATATCCTTTTCCTCTCCCACCTTTGGTACCTAATTTTGATTTCCCACCTATAGCTCTTCATCATGCCTTCTTTTGCTGGGATGAAGATGAGGCTTCTAGACTGCAAGCCTTTTATGATGAGGGCGTCTTGAGAACAAACGACTCCTTTAGGGAGAAATTTGGCCTCCCCCGCCACACAGCATACCGTGTGGGCCAAACTTTACATTGGGCAGGGCTTCCAAAAGCTAGCATAGCCATGGAACGGTAAGAAACAGCCACTGGATCTCTCTTCCACTGCCAAGAAGCATGCGTGTATGATGCAGTGGGAGAGGAAATTAGGAACTGAAATCTATGAGGACACATGGGAGGCAATATGGCAGCGAGCGTCTGGCTCATTGGTTTGCCTCCGATAAGGAAAACACCTACAGACTTTTTACACTTTGGTATCTGACTCCGATATGGCTACACAGAATGTTCAGGAGCTCTGACTCCTGTTGGAAGGCATGTAGGGAGTGGGGCACATTCCTACACGCTTGGTGGTCTTGCCCATTGATACAATCTTTCTGGGGTGAAGTACTCCATAACATACACTCTCAATAAACAATTTCCCTCATGTGCAGCCTATTGTGCCAATATCTATGTTAAATTAAAATAGAATGCACTAAAATACTCACAACTTAATTCAAGATCCTCAAATTACATTCAATGAAAGCCTATTCAGGGGTTCATTTGCCCTTGCATAAGATTCAATAGCACTCTGTTTCCTCTGTACATAAACGTTTGTTGTATTCTATTAGTCTTTCATGAAAGTTTTTTTTTTTAAAACAATCTCATACACATTCAGACACTTCTCTTATATCTCTGCAACCTCTACTAAACAATTCAGAACAGCTGACCACATTATTGTGCACAATGAAAATATAAACATAATATATCCACTCTTGCACCAGTGATTGAAACTGCTCTTTTTGCGAGAGGACTGTCAAAGTCTGGTAAGCCCGCAGAGCCTGTCAATTATAGGTCAACATCTGAAACATCACATCAAGCTCCAGTTACGTGAAGCAATCATCTGCCTCAGTCTGGAATGAACAATCATCTAAACAAGACAAGAAAGGGAGCTAACTATTCCTGGTGAAACATAGGAATGTGAGAGTCTCATGTGTCACTGGTTTCCATGGAGTAAACATCACTCTTTGGTCTGCATGGGAAAGCTCTTCTCACATCATGTTTGTTCTGTAGTACAAGGGTGATGTTTCCCTACGCTGCTGCTGAGAAAGCAAAGAGAGTGCACTTGATAAATACTACATGCTTCGAAGTTGCAATTAACTGGGTGGAGCCAAACATACTACATAGAATGTGTAGGACTAGCTCACAGTCCTTACAGACGGCCATGCACCTGCTCAGGCACCGGAAAATAGACCCCTAAAATAAGAAAGAATCGAGACAACCTGAGATAAAAATACTTAGTAACACCAGCCACACTTTATGAGAGGATTACTTGTCCTCCTTACCCGCAGGGGATCTTTAACAAGGTAAGTTGAAGGAAGAGAGATGGTAATGAGAATGCCTACTAGATAAAAAAAAGCCCTATTCTCGTAAAGGATATATCTCATTCCAGTGCTGTGTGCCCAAAATCGAAAAGGGAATGTAAACAATCAGAATGCAACTGAAAGGACGCAGGGCCAGATGTAGCAAACGTTTGCGACTCGCAAACGGGCCGATTCGCAATTTGCGACAGTGCAAAATCGGAAATGGGATGCAAAAAGCCCATTTCCGACTTGCAAAAAGCGATGGGACACGTTTGTGAGTCGCATCCGTTGCGACCCCATTTTGCGACCCGCAAATTGCAAGTCGCAATTTGCGAGTCGCAAACCTTATGCAATTGCAACTCGCAAATTGCGACTAGTCGCAAAAAGCCCAGTTTGCAAGTCGCATTTACCACTAACTCAGAGCAGGTGGTAACCATTACCAAAGTATAAAAGGAGACCCAGAAGGCATCTGGGTCACTCAAGATGGCGGACATATACCTGATAGCAGTGAGGAGGAGAGTCTACGCAGCCCAGCAGAGGAGGAGGAGGGGCCACAGACAGGAGAAGATATATAGAACAAGACAGACCCTTTTCCAGCAAACTGAAGAGGAGATCTATGATAAATACCGCCTTAGCAGCGCTGCCATTCTAGAATTAATAGATTTACTAAAACCACAGCTAGAACACAAGACTCTGCATGGCTGCGCCATCCCTACACATGTGCAAGTACTATGCGCACTGCACCTCTTGGCCTCAGGGAGCTATCAGGGGGTCATTGCCGTGGCAGGTGGGGTATCCCAAAGTGCAGTGTCAAGGTTCCTCAGGGCATTCCTAGATGCCTTAGTAGCGCACAGGTCTCAGTTCATATACTTACCAAGGAATGAGGGAGAAATTAACAGCACGAAGCTGGACTTTTACCGCATTGCCCACTTCCCCCATGTCATTGGATGTGTAGATGGGACACACATTCAAATATGCCCCCGCTAATCTGGAACATATTTTCCGCAACAGAAAGTGTACCCACTCACTCAACATACAGGTTGTTAGTGATGCCCATTACGTCATCACGGACATCGTAGCTAAGTTTCCAGGCAGTACCCATGACTCATACATTTTTAGACATAGTGGGATACATCAATGCCTGGAACGTGGGGAGTTTGGAGACGGATACCTCCTAGGTAGAGCTGCATACACCTTGCAGACATACACACAGGTCACTGTGCACGACTATCTGGACTTACTAACAGTGTACTTTTGTGCCCAACAGGTGACAGTGCATATGCTCTAAGGCCATGGATCATGACTCCATTTTTAACACCCAGCAATGATTCAGAGAGGCAATACAACAGTGCGCATAAGAGGACCAGGAACCTCATAGAGCGCACCTTCGGACTCCTGAAGGCAAGATTCCGATGCCTCCACCGCAGCGGAGGCGCCCTCCAATACACCCCCATTACCGCTTTCAAAATTGTGGTCGCATGCGCCATCCTCCACAACATAGCCACCCGACGTGGGCTACCTCTCACCCCTGCAGACCCAGATCCTGATGATGAAGAGCAAGAACAACCACATCGCCATCATGGGGATAGGAGTCTAGCTAATCAAGGCAGACTGAGACGGGACCACATTGCAACGCAATATTCTGGACGGTACGTGTCAACTCCCACCATACTCACCTATTAACCATTTGTTAAGTGGAACCAAAATAACTGTTTTATTAATGTCATGAAGAAACTATATACAAGTTGAAATTGTCCATGGGCAGGAAAATGCCAACCAGTCATGTGGCACATTAACGCCATGTGCCACATGAATCTGTCCTGGCTGTTATCTATGATCTCCTGCCCCTCCTGCCAGCCTGGCTGGTCCCTGCTGCGTCCATGGTGCTGTGCCTACCACTCCTCAGCACCCTACTGTGAGTGGCAGAGACACTGCTCACTGTTGAGCCCTCCTCCCAGGTGTATTTGTTAACTTCCTGGCTGTGATGTCATCATCATGTGCCAGGAAGTGTTTCCAGGGTGTTCTGGTATGCTTTCTGGAGTGTTCTGCTGCATCTGCAAGCAATTTTGAAGGTATTCGCAATTTGCGACACCCACTCGCTAATTGCGAGTTCGTTTTTGCACACTCGCAAACAGCGACCTCGCAAACTGCGGACTCGCACACAGCGTTGCGAGTCCGGCTGCGAGTCGCAAAATCGGATCGCTTTTTTTTCTGGCATTCCAGTTTGCGACTCGCATTTTGTGAGTCGCAATTTTTATTTTTGCTACATCTGGCCCTAAGGGCCAGATGTATCAAAAAAGCCTTTTGCGATTCGGTATTAGCGATTTTTAAGAAATTGCTATTTCTGAATCGCAAAATGCTATGTATCATATTTGCAATTTGGTAATTGCGATTTCTTAAAAATCGCAAATGCTAATACCAAATCGCAAATTGCGATACCGGTCCCATTCGCACCTATGGTCCTGTGGGCCCATATTTGTGAATTTTTTGCATTTCCCAAATTGCGAATTCCTAACTGGAATTCACAAATTTGGGAAATGCAAACCCCAGGGTGCTGGGGGTCCAAGGCCCCCTCTGCTGCACCCCAAGATTTTTTTTAAGGACATGTAAGGCGCACACGTGCCAAAGGGGCATGTGTGCGTTACATGTCAATTTTAAAAATGCATTTTTAATGCATTTTTAAAATTTGCACATGGTTACCACCAAGTTTTACTTGGTGGTAACTGAAATTCCTTAATGCCCAATTCGTATTAAGGAAAAGCTTGATACATGTGCTTTAGAAATCGCAAATAAGGATTCCTTATTTGCGATCCGACAATAGGTATTTTGCAAGATGTACAGCAACTTCAGGAGAGACATCCTTTTAAACATGGCTGCACACCCCATCAATGTAAGGGAAAGTCCCTCCCTCGTCTTTCCAGTTCTATCCAGCATGCCCTCCCTACTTTTCCCAGTTTATGGGCAAAGAAAACGTCCATCTTGTGTGTCATAAATATGTCTAAGTATTTAAAACCCTCCTATGTGCGTGGAAGGTGTCTGGGTAGTGCAGGCATGTCTGCCTCCCCCTGTGGAGTGTACAGGACTGATTTATCCCAATTAATCTGGTAGTCAGAGTAGCTCCGAGGGAGGTTGGAGGTTTTGTGAGATGTAGGAATATGTCGTCTGCATAAAGAGAAATCCTATCCTCCACCCCCTCATGCCCCTCAATGTGAAAGCTGCATATCCCAGGATGTGTACGGACCCCGCATGCAAGTGACTTTATGGTAAGGGCAAAGAGAAGAGGAGATAGGGGACAGCCCTCCCTTATACCCCTTCCAATGGGGAACTCAGTTGATAGAGAATCAAATCAAATCAAATCAAATCAAAAACATTTATAAAGCGCGCTACTCACCCGTGAGGGTCTCAAGGCGCCAGGGGGAGGGGTTTACTGCTGCTCGAAAAGCCAGGTCTTGAGTTGCCTCCAGAATGCGAGGTGGTCCTGGGTGGTCCTGAGGTTGGTGGGGAGGGAATTCCATGTCTTGGCCGCCAGGTAGGAGAAGGATTTCTAGAGTGCTATTAACTCTGACTGCTGCCACCCAGGCCTAATATAGCAGCCACCTCCACTCCCTATATCGAGGACCGAACCCATACTTCACAAAAGTATATTCTAAAAAGGGCCAATGCACTGCATCAAATGCCTTTTTGGCGTCAAGCGCCAGAAAATCGTGTGGATACAAACTTTTCTGTAGTTCATTCAAACATTTGTGTGTGAGCCATAAGTTATAGCACGTAGACCTGCCCGGTATGAAGACACGCTGGTCACTATGTATCAGGTGAGTAATAACTTTTTGGAGTCGAGTGGAAAGTGTAGTAGCCAAGAGCTTCACATCTATGTTTAGGAGCGAGATCGGTCAGTAGGAGGTGCACTGGTCCCTTGGTCTACTGTCCTTGTGGATTCCAACTATGGTGGCCTTTCTCAGGTCAGGGTGGAGAACTCTCTGTTGTCTAGATTCAAAGAACATATTTAATAGATGGGGGCCCAGCAACCCGATATAGCACTTAAACAATTCCAGGGAGCCTTATTGGAATTTAGCTTCGCCATAGCGGCTTGAACTTCTGCTAGGGTAATTTATGGCTCCAATTCCTCGCAGGTCTCAATGTCCAACACAGGGGTGTCCACAGCTCCAAGACACCTATCAATAAGGGAGGCCCCCATCAGCGTTCTGGCCCCATAGCATCCCTCATAATATCGGACAAGAGCCCTTGCTATTGCCTCGTCGGTGTTCACATGATCTCCCCTGGGCGCCACTATTCCCTGCACCCACCTGGCTTCCACTTCCCTTCTGTCCAGACATGCCTGAAGCCTCGCGGCCTTATCCCCAGTGTCATACAATTTATGTTGGGTGACGTGTCATTGGCTCCTCGCCCCTGGGCGATCTAATTTTGGGCGCTGTCCCAGAGTACTGTCTTATATACCTCCCAGAGGCCCACATTAGACATTACAGAGCCTTCATTTCCTTAAAAGTATTGCTCAGAATCTACCTGTATCCCAGTGGCCACCTCATGGTCTTGCAGGTCCCAAGCATTGATTTTCCAGCCCACTTCTTCGGCCCTACGCCTCCCCCCAACCACACCATCAGGGTAGAGTGATGGGCAACCCTTGTGGCAAATATTCTGCCTGTTGTATCGCCCCTTCTTCACCCGCCGGGGAAAAAACTTAGTCCAGCCGGAAAAAAAAACCTTGTGGGCACCTGAGAACAACATTAGTAAATAATTAATCCTTACTGAAACAAGCTTGGTTTTCCACTCTGCCAAATTAGATATTCTTGGAGGAAGCTGGACGTGTTCTTGCTATGCTATTGATTGTCTGTGAAAATGGATACTGTTACAACAGAGGAAAGTCCCCAGATTGGCCCTCTATATTGTGTGCTTCAGCCTCAAATTCACCATTGCCATCTGTAGCTTTTTGACTCTTATCTCAAAACCTATACCTTTCCTGACCCATTGTTTTAATGGTTACAACCCATTGGTTAAAAACAAGTTATGTTGGGCAGCCTCCCTTGCCTTTGTGCCCATGTTTTGAGTTTCTCCATCCTAGGGAATCTAAGCTCTTCCCCCACCTCCCTGTTCACAGTTTGTGACAAGGACCTGGATGGACCAGTGTTTAAAGAATAAGGACATCTTGGGAACTGTCTGAAACTAGTCTCTGAGCTGAACATTAAAATCCACAAACACTGGTTGCAACTTTGGTATACAAATAGGACAGAATGTTTCAGTCAGGGTGCCAATATTTCTTTACTGTATTCCTGGGTTTCCACACCAGTGGGAATGAGAAAATTGTCTATGCTCCAGGATAGGTTAATGACTGCTCAATCCATATGGTAGGATTCAGACTAACTCTGCCTGGGAAGACTGCGTGATCCCTGCTTGAAGAAAGTAGCTGACCGACTGTTCAGTAGGGGTAATGAAAGGTGCCCTTGCACAAGGAAGATGCAGCCCAGAAGAGAGAATCCTCTAAGGATCCTAGTCGGGATGAAGTAAAACTGCTGCTGTACTTCAGACGTAACCGCACCACTTGTGCAGATGCTTGAGATCCTTAAGTCCTAAGTGCTCCCACAGGATGTGCTTTGCTTTGGAAGCACTGTTGTCCCAGGGGCCTTCCTGAAGATTACTCAGAATGCCTATGAATATGGCTCCCTACACCAAAGATAAGCTCTGCAGCTGGGGTAGGTTCCTAGCCTTGTTTTGAGGGGGGGAACTTATGTCGGACCCTGAGGAGAAATTGTGAAACCAAGAACCACAAGACTTCTGGATTCATGAACCATGAGAAGTACAACTTAAACACATCCAGCACTTCACTGATGCTAGCACCCGTGCCATAACTGCAGACAAGAAGTCAGCCATGCTTGAGTGACGATCTAATGATTTTGCTCGGTAGACCATGCAGGTCATTCCATGTGCAGTGAGTGGAAAGCCTGTTGACCACTGAGGTAAGTGGAGGCCAGGCCTGCCCCACATCAGAGACCACATGATCTGTACAGTTCAGGTCATACATCCAAAAGGCAGACCTTTCATTATTCGACTCAGCAACTTTGAACTTCACTATGCTATACTGGGAGGTAGAGTGTTTACCTGATGCCAGGAGGAGAATATTAAGTTAAGGACATGATCATTTCCCAAGGGAAACTTTTGAGTGGAGTGACCTGAACAGAACATTGCCCAATCCCCATGAGAACTCTGAGAGTGAAAACCGGTATAACAAACTTGGTGTGCCTTTCTGAATCCTATGTACAGAATTGTTGTGTGTGTAGAAGCAAAGCACTTTTCATTTTCAGTGAAAATGCTATCTCAATGTATTTATTGCTGTTAGATTCTTTATTGAATTCTGAGATTCAAACCTCACATCACTTACCTGAGTAAGCCGTGTGAGGTTCGGCTATACTATTGATGAAGTAGCATTCTTAGTACTCAGCTTTAGGTTGAACAGCAAAGTTAAGCCCTAAGTCTCTAGTGGTAAATGGCTATGATTGTCACAATCTGAGCCCTGTAACCATGTCAGCCCTGGGACCCTTATAATGTTCCCCCAGGTGCAGATCAAATATTGTGGGGGTGAGTGGCCTGCATATATAATGCTTCAATGATGAATCAGTCATTTCAAAGCCAGGTCAGTACTGGCTTGAAAATGTACTTTTGTTTGTTCTTATTTTTGTGGAACAGTAGTAAAGAGCAGGAGAATGATGTATATGTGTACCTATTAGTTTTCTAATATTTTCCCATGATTTCTGTTGTGATTATATAGAAAAATACTATTGATGCACATTACATTTGGTAAATATCAACTGGTAAAAATACAGTAGATGAATGCACTGTCTTACATGCAGGCAGTGGGTACTCGGCATTTAATAACTTAGGAGTAGCTAAAATAAGTACATTGATGTGCCAGCTGTTAGATTTGACGTCATTAAATGACATGACTGCAGTTCTTTAGGTCTGTGGTAGAGTCAGTTGTATATAATACTTTCAAGACATTGACTTACGTTCTTTTTGGAATGCTAAAATGAGTATCATTGAGGAATGTCATATGACAGTATGGCAGGAATTTGTAGTTCCTATGAAAGGCAGAGCTGGCAATGTACAGTGCCGTTCACATTCTGTCAATCCTAACTTTATATCTATAAGCACCTTTCATGCAAGGATCACATAATGTGTCTCTGTCAGATGTTCTGAGTCGGCCATTCATTGAATTAACTTTTCTTAGTTTGGGGGTGTTTTTTTTTGTTTTTCCTGAATGTTTGGGTGGTGGTTGGCAATCCCAAACCATTATCAAAGCAACAAGAAAAAGAGACAAATAGAGGAATACTTACACGTGGAAGTAGACTCTCATCATGATTTGTGTTGATAATAGTTCCTGCTAGGAACACTGTGAAGACGGGTAGTTTATTTGTGCAATCCTGCTCCCTTGTACAACTTTACTTTATTTATGGTAAATGACGTTTAGTAGACAAATCACCCTCCGCCACGCCACAAGTGCATATAAAACCACCAATGGTAATTAAATGTGCTTTACAATGTTATTCTGTTTCACCATTTGTTACAAATAGCCGTAGACTACAAAGAAGGACACATTAAAAATGACTATTGAAAAGGCCGAAGAGTTAGGTGGTCCACAGGTGGCTTTGGCTTGGCCCTCTCAATGTAAAAGCACCCAGTGTGGAGCCAGATTTCCCTGTATGCATTGACCTCACTTGCCCTGATAGGCTTAATTATCTAACATGCTTGATTTTACAGACATCACTAAAGTGGGGTCAATGGTTGGGATTTCTGTCAGTCACCTTTAGTCATGGATTATTGATGTTCTTCTTGGCTCCTTGTACCCAGCTGGCTTTATTTAGATGTTCCTGCTCCATGTTTAATATTGTGTGGCAGTCAATGGTTTGGAGTATCCTTTGGCTCGCAATACCACATGTAGGATTCAGCAATACCTCAGTGTATTTTCACACCCATTTTCACAATGCACTCCTTGCCTCTTACCTTCTAGATATTCTATCAGCTGAGGGATTTCTGTTATGTAGAGTATAACCAAAATGGGTGTATATCAAGGATCAGCCAATCCAGCAGAGCCAGGACAGAGGTTCCTCTCTTCACACTCCAGTGTAGAGAAGAACAAATTACGTGAAAACGCAGAGCATAGCAGGTGAGTGACTCTGTTGTCTGACCTTTCTCTTGTACCACAACACATACAATGGCAAGAGACAATTTAAGGATGTGAAGAAGAGAAAGGTGGAAAAGGCAAGAGTAGGACTGGAAAGTTGTACTTATTAGCAATCTGACAACTTAAAATATGCAATTGTGTTAAGGGGTTTAGCACCATACAAACTTATGACAAATAGTGGGAACTTCAGGGAGAGGGTTATGAAATCACTAAATGACATGCTTAGGCACAGCAGGGAATGATGCACCTGAACATCCAACAGATATTGCCCAACTCAGTCCCAGATACCTTTTCCAAAATGCCCTATCAGATATTTTATACATCTTTAAATCAAAAAGTGGAAACGGAAACATTGAGACCCATACAACAGTATAGGCATCGCCAAAGACATATCATACTTTTTTTAAAATTTAGTATGTATTGCTGTCTCGTCCCTCTAAGCTACTGCCACGAGAAGCAGCACATGCAACCTAGTGTTTCCTTTGTCCATTCCACTTCAGCTGTTCATGACAATTATCCCATAGCCATGAAAAACCTTCAACTCTTTCCAAGTGTTCTCTCCTTGTGAACCAGTGGAGCGCGAGATGTCTACCTGTCTTGGCAAACCTCATAACAATTGAAAGAAGGACCGGGGCTGACCAGGAACTCTGGATCTGTTTTTTACAGTAGGTGGGAAAAGGTAAGGTTTGAAGGACATTGCCCTTCCTCTCGCAGTTCCGGGTGTTACAGAATAACAATTAAACAGTCATCAGAGATCCCAGTGCAAAACTCCTCCTTGAATTCTCATTCTATGACAGAGGTCGTTATGGAAGGAAGAGACGGAGAAGCCAGAACATTGTTGTTGGGGTCATTGGGTAGCCAACAAACCTGTGTGTAGTAAGTAACATCAATAATATGGACTTTTAGCATTACTGACCTAGTCAATGTGAGTTATTGGCCCTTAACTCTACTTATGAGCTTTCAGCCTCCTGTTCAGGTTCATTGTTCAGGTGAGCACTGCTAACTAGCATTATTGACTTGTTCTGAAGTCATTAGTATTACAACAGAACAGAACATGTACACAGACCAATACCATATCTAGAAGTATCAGCACAAAAATGAAAAAATGCATCCATTTGAGACGACATGCAACACCATAATACAGGACAAAGTAACTGCAACAAAATTAGACTCTGTCCATGAGTAAGCGATCAAAGTCTGTGATACAGATAGAACTAACTGGTGTGGGAGGAGCAATGCACTCAGGTTTGGAGGGCAGCATTGCAGACAGAAGTAGCTTGGTGAAGAAAGATAAAATACTCAGTGCATTCAGATGAGACAGAGTTTTCATTGCATGTAGAGCTAGGTTTAACAAACAGAAGTAGAACTTCATGAATCACGGTCATACACCGTACAGCTCACCTTAGGATTGCCAACTTTCCAAGAGAAAAATACCAGCCATTTGTTGTTTTTAAGAGTCTGCAAAGGCCCAGATGTTATACTTCATAGGGCTTTAAAATATTATGCACTCATTTGTAAAATACTTTTCTGCCTTTCTTTAACTATTAGGCATTGTTAGTGTATCTCTAGAACATATTTAAAAGTACTTTTTATTCATACCTGCTGTTTGAAGTATGTACAGGTAAGGGGTAAAAATACCGGCTTTAGGATATTTTACTTCCTTTTTTTCCGGCCAGGACATTAAAATGCCGGAAGTGCTGGTAGAAAAACAGCCATGTGGAACCCTATTCATCTAGAATGAAGGAAAAGGGTGAATCACAGAGAATGGAGATGCAGTGCATATAAAGGGGGTACGACAAAGGGAAGAACTAAGATAAGAGGTGGGTGAGTGATGACAGAGTAAAAGTATAAGAGAGAGGTGACAGAGGAACGTAATGGGGGCAGAACAGCAATAACGAGCAAGAGGCTTGAGAAAACAGAATTTGGAAGAGGAGCAGTGAGTGTGACAAGTAGAATCAGTGAGAGAAGGGAAGAGTCTGGGCAGGGCCAGTGCTAAGCACGGGCAATGTGGGCAGCTGCCCAGGGCCCTGCACTCAGGTTGAAAACATGGGGCCCTGCTGCTGTGTGAATCACACACTATCAGTCAGCCCGCCTGCTCCTCCGGTGTCCCCTCCCCAAACCAATCGCATCACAAATGTATTTTTCAAGGGATGTGTCTTGTCCTCGATTGCCGAAGGGCAAGGTGGCATTCCTGGGGGTGCAGGGATGGGAAAAGGAAAACAGTGGGTGGGGAAGTGGGCAGCAGTAAAGACAGCAATTGTGTTAGATCACCATGTCAGGAGCAGGGCAGAACCTCCCTTAAAAACTTGCCCTGAAGCCTTGCCTTCCTTTTCTGTTTTGGTTGCCAGGCAACCAAGGACCCTTTGTTCCAAATTCCAGGCGGACATTATCAGAAAAGGAGAGGTGGGTTGGGGAGGAGAGAGCAACCAGAAAAGACTGACATAGCAGGGCAGGGTTTAGAAAAGCTCTGTCCGGTTGGCTTTGAAGCACTGCATCAGGCTGCAAGGTCCAGGCTCTTCTTGGCCTCAGTGCTGTGAAGCCCAGGGGATGAAACTCCCTCACCTGCGCCTCACAGCACTTGGAGTAGTTTAATGGAAGTGGGGAACCAGGTGTTGGCTCTAAATCCTATGATTCTGGGGAATCATTAAACCTCCCCATGCCAAAAAAAAGCCTCGGCCTTTTGTAATGGGATTGGTACTTTTGTAAAGCACTCTAAAGACCTTGGGCTGCGTTCGCGCTATATACAAGTACAAAAAATGAACCACAAGGCCATGTCACAGTCACCTCACATCCTGACACTATGCATCATGCAGAACTTGTGATACCCCTGCCGAATGGATGGGTGGATGGAAGAGTGAAAAGGATGATGGATGGATGGAGTGAAAGGGTGGATGGGCGGATGAGCGAAAGCATAGATAAATGTGTGAAAGGATGGATGGATGAGTGAAAGAATGGATAGATGAGTGAAGTGAAAGTGAGGGTGGAGGGATGGAAGAAAGGATGGGTGGGTGAGTAAAAGTGTGGGTGGATGGGTGGATGAGTAGTGAAATGATGTGTGGACGGGTGAAGGGGTAAATGGATGGATGAGGGAAAGGAAGGAGAGAAAGTGTGGAGGAATGGATGAGCGATAGAATGGATGGATAATCGAAAGGATGAGTGGATGGATGAGTGAAAGGGTGGCTGGATGGACTGATGAGTGAAATGATCAATGGATGTCTACATTTGGAGATGGATGGATAGGTTTGGAGATGGATGGGAACACAGATCGACGGACTTACAGAATGGTGAAAGACTGAATGATGGATGAAAGAATGAATGGGTGACAGAATGTAAAGGGGAAATGGTGGATATCAGAGGGAGGATGTGAGGATGAAAGGATGAAAGGATGAATGGATAGATGCTTACATGGAAAAGGCAAGAGAACTCTTTTGGGGAGGGTTGCAATTACTTGCTTGGTTTGCTTGGTTCCATAAAAGCTTTGGTTCAAAGTGAGGGGGTATTCTAATGCTAGCTTTCCTGTATGGCAACCCTATTGCTGCTATATATGCTATGCTCCCAAAAACAAATTCTAAGTCCCTATTTTAAGTCCCACTTTTTGATATACTCATATTACGCCCCCCTATAGTGGGTCCACCACAACAATCTTCCCCCACTTAGTTCACCACCACAGCAAGAGCTCTTTAGTAACATCCCCTCAGCAATGCACGGCAAGAACTTCTTAATGACTCCAAGAGTAGATAAGACCAATTCTACGGGGATGAGTAAGTCATCAGATTCTAGTTTCAAGCTAAGAAACGGAGCAGTTCCGCAGTACTCTTGAGGCAAAACCTAATTGCTGATGTTGTTTCTCTATCCAAATAATACAAAGGCCTAAACTCTCACCTCATAGCAGCAGCAGCACGAATAAACAATACTGGTTTACTGGTGCAACAAACACACACACACACACTTGTGTGAAGACAGTCACATCAAAGCTGTCCACTGCCTTAACCTCACAACTGGCTTCACTAATGGGTCCAAAATAAGTGCATCATCCAACTTTTTGTTTTCCCAGTCACAGTTCAAGGTATTTATATGAAAACTGGGGCGCATATTTATGATCCCCTTTGCATCGCTCTTGCACCATGCAATGTGCAATGTGGTGCAAGAGCGACACAAATGAAAAGTGAAATTTATGCATGGCCCTGCGTGGCTGGCATAAATCTAGAATAATGTAATGCAGTGCAAAGCACTGCGTTGCATTACTTTGCACCAGGGAGGCATTTCCATGGGTGTTGCGTAGCTGTTCCCATGCAACATCCATGGGGTTTGGCAAATTCCCAGCTGTACAAGAACAGGTAAACCTGGGAATGTGCCTAAAAGATATGCCTCCGAGGAGAGGTGTAATGAGGAGAAATATATTTATTTCCACTTGTTTTGTTCCTCTTTCTGTGTGTGCTGCATTATGCAGCACACACAGAAAAAGGAAAAAGCCTCTCAGGATTGTTTTTGTACAGAAAGGTGCCCCCTCCTGCCCAAACACAATCTTGCATGCACCACAGGCACCCTTGCAACATAGTGCAAGGATGCCTGCAATGGTGCTAGGCAGCCCATTGTGTACTATTGCAGGGGAAAGGACAGGAATGCACTGTATTTCCTTAACTACGTTGCATTTCTGTCCTTTCCTAGTAGTGCACTGCAGTGCAGCAAGGTGACTTGCTATGCTACACTGCACCACTTTGTCATAAAAACGCCATTGTTACTCTCACTAGCACAGACTTCCACCAGAGGAGGTTTCAAGATGCTTCTTTATACCACATGTAAGCAGTTCTGCTATTATTTCCTTTCATTCTGGAACCTGACTTTTCATTTATCCAATATAAATGCAGCAGTACAGGATCCAACTAAAAGGAATAAATGAAATGACATATTTACGTAAGGGAACTGTAAAAACTCACACTTTAAACAGCCTTTCTCAGTACAGGGGTGATTGTAACCCTTCTTTGATGCAGCCTTACATGGAGGCATGGCGCTTGTTTACAATACATGCTTTGCTTTCTTCCTTCAGAACTCTGCTGCCCTTTTAGTACTAACCTGTGATTTATAAAGGTATAAAAAGGTACATGTATTTGAACTCACCTTTATCTCACTATATCCAGTGGCATGATTTTTACCATAGTGATGCCATTCAATTAATATTCCGCAGTGCTCTGGACCTTTTATCATCCGCCAATCTGGAAACAATCAGTTAACATTGAGTAAGGAAATCCATGCCTAGCTTTTCCGTCCAACGTGACAAATTTAATTCACTTAATACAGCTCTAAAATAGATAGACATATTTCATTTGGGTATTTATCTTTTTATCCATGTTACTGAGATCCAATCAATCAATCAATCATAGTATTTATAGAGCGCGCTATGTACCCGTTAGGGTTTGAAGGCGCAGGGGGGGGTGGCTGCTGCTACTGGTCGAAGAGCCAGGTCTTGAGGAGTCTCCTGAAGGTGAGAAGATCCTGGGTCTGTCGCAGGGTGGTCGGGAGGGCGTTCAAGGTCTTGGCGGCGAGATAGGAGAAGGATCTGCCGCCGGAGGTCTTGCGTTGGAAGCGGGGGACGATGGCTAGGGCGAGGTTGTCGGAGCGGAGTTGGTGGGAGGGGACGTAGAAGTTGAGTCTGTTGTTCAGGTAGACAGGTCCGGCGTTGTGGAGCGCCTTGTGTGCGTGGGTGAGGAGTTTGAAGGTGATCCTCTTGTCCACGGGGAGCCAGTGGAGGTCTTTCAGGTGGTGGGAGATGTGGCATCAGCGGGGTACGTTTAGGACCAGTCGGGCAGAGGCGTTTTGGATGTGTTGGAGGCGTTGGATGTCTTTTGCTGAGATGCCCGTGTAGAGTGCGTTGCCGTAGTCCAGTCTGCTGCTGACGAGGGCCTGGGTCACAGTTTTTCTGGTTTCCGTCGGGATCCATTTGTAGATTCTACGGAGCATGCGGAGGGTGTTGTAGCAGGAGGAGGAAACTGCGTTGACCTGCTTGGACATGGTGAGGGCGGAGTCGAGGACGAAGCCCAGGTTGCGTGCGAGGTTGGTTGGAGTTGGAGGGGTTCCCAGCGCAGTGAGCCACCAGGAGTCGTCCCAGGCCGAGGGGGTGCGTCCAAGGATGAGGACCTCCATTTTGTCGGAGTTCAACTTCAGGCGGCTTTTCCTCATCCATTCGGCGATGGACTTCATTCCCTCGTGGAGGTTAGCTTTGGTGGTGTGTGGGTCTTTGGTGAGGGAGAGGATGAGCTGGGTGTCGTCGGCGTAGGAGAGAATGTTGAGGTTGTGCTGACGGGCCAGTTGTGTGATGGGGGCCATGTAGACGTTGAACAGCATCGGGCTGAGGTATGAGCCTTGGGGTATGCTGCAGATGATGTTGGTGGCTTCGGAGCGGAAGGGAGGGAGTTGGACTCTCTATGTTCTGCCAGAGAGGAAAGAGGAGATCCAGTTGAGGGCTTTCTCTTGTATTCCAGCTTCGTGGAGGCGGGTTAGTAGGGCGTGGTGTCAGACCGTGTCGAAGGCTGCGGAGAGATCCAGGAGGATGAGGGCTGATGTTTCGCCGTTGTCCATTTGCTGTCTGATGTCGTCTGTGGCGGCGAGGAGAGCGGTCTCGGTGCTGTGGTTGCGTCTGAAACCGGATTGGGAGGGGTCCAGGATGAAGTTGAGTGGGTGAGTTGAGCATTGACGATCTTCTCGATGACCTTCGCCGGGAAGGGGAGGAGGGAGATCAGGCGGAAGTTTTTGAGGTCGTTGGGGTCTGCCTTGGGTTTCTTGAGGAGGACGTGGATTTCGGCGTGCTTCCAGCTTTCCAGGAAGGTTGCGGTTTCGAATGATAAGTTGATGATCTTACGAAGTTGGGGGGTGATGGTGGAGTCGGCTTTGTTGTAGACGTGGTGGGGGCATGGGTCTGAAGGGGATCCTGAGTGGATAGAGTTCCTGATCTTGCAAGTTTCCGAGTCATCTACGTGGGTCCAGGTGGTCAGGCAGTTGTTGTAGGTGGAGCAGTCGGAGGTGGGGTCTGGCGGAGGCGTGGTGTTGAGGCTGTTGTGGATGTCGGCGATCTTGTGGTAGAAGAAGGTGGACAGGGCGTTGCAGAGTTCTTGGAAGGGTGGGATGTCGTTGGCGTTGGCGCTGGGGTTAGATAGCTCTTTCACGATGCAGAAGAGTTCTTTGCTGTTGTGTGCGTTGTTGTTCAGGCGTTCTGTAAAGTGGGAACGTTTGGCGAGTCGGATTAGTTGGTGGTGCTTGCGGGTGGCTTCCTTGTGGGCTGCCAGGCTGTCTGGTCTGCGTTCGAGGAGCCATTTCTTCTTTAGTTTCTGGCAGGTGCGTTTGGAGGTGATGAGTTTGTCTGTGAACCAGGCGGCTTTTTTCTTTTGCTGGTTGTCGGTGGGCCTCTTGAGTGGTGCGAGGGTGTTGGCGCAGTCGTTGATCCACCGTCGTAGGTTGATGGCGGCGGTGTCCGGGTCGGTGGGCTCGGTAGGCGGGTTCTGGGCAAGGGTGCTGGTCAGTTGGTCTTTGGTGACTTTGCTCCAGCGGCAGTGAGGAAGTAGTGGGGTGCGGTGGTGTTCGGTGTGTTTCTTGAATGTGAAGTGGACGCAGTGGTGGTCGGTCCAGTGGAGTTTGGTGGTGTGGCTGAAGGTGACGTGGTTGCTTGCGGAGAAGATTGGATCGAGCGTGTGGCCGGCGATGTGGGTGGGTGTGTTGACCAGTTGTCTGAGTCCGAGGTTGCAGAGGTTGTCGGTCAGTGATGTGGTGTTGGCGTCATTGTTGTTCTCCAGGTGGAAATTGAGGTCTCCTAGGAGGATGTAGTCCGTAGAGGCGAGGGCGTGGGTGCTAGTGAGGTCGGCAATGGAGTCACTGAAGGGGGCTCGTGGTCCTGGGGGTCGGTAGATGAGCGTTCCCCTGAGGGTGGTGTTGGGGTCAGTGTGGATCCGGAAGTGCAGGTGCTCGCTGTCTTGAGGGTGTTGTCCGTGTGGGTGTGGATTTTGAGGGTGGATTTGTGGGCGATGGCTATTCCTCCTCTGATTCCGTTGGGGCGATCTCTTCTGGTGATCTTGTAGCCGTCCGGGATGGCTATGGCGATGTCGGGTGCTGAGGAGTCGTTCCACCAGGTTTCAGTCAGGAAGGCTACGTCTGGGGCGGTGGTGTCAAGCAGGTCCCAGAGCTCGATGGCGTGCTTTCGTGCAGAGCGTGTGTTGAGGAGTATGCACTGGAGGTGGTTAGTGCTGGTTGCTGCAGGTTTCCTTGTTCTGTTGAAGGTGAAGTTGCAGGCGCGGCAGGAGAAGGGTCCTTTGGTGTGCTTCCACAAGAGGTTACCAAAAAACATTAGAAGTCTAGTGATGTCACTTTCTCTGCTGTCACTGCTTGTGATGTCAAATGCAAATTAGAGGGGTTTCATATCTTCCCTTTCACCCAAGGCACCAAAAATCCTAGGACTGGCCCTAGGTTAATATAAATCTCATCTCCCCACCACACCAACATTTTTATAGTTTGGTGTCATGAATGAAAAAACATCCCTTGCCCCTAAACTATCTAAGCCTAAAGAAAGTTACCAGCAGAGTATATGAATCCTTAGTGAGAGCAATTGAGGGAGGTTACACACTCTCAGTGGATCAGAGGAAGCCACCTATTAAGGACACTCCCTTATGGGATTATTTTTTCATCACAACACATGAAAATAAATGTCCTGTAGAACTTGATACTTGAATTTGATTATTTTTAAGTACTTCCTGTTTGATAAGTAGAAGTGTGGGAACGGAGTTTCATATGACCAGAAATATGCAATTTATTTAAGTGGGAGTTCAAGAATTATACCTCAGGGTTCCTCTATTCCATGAGCAGCAATCTAGGCACTAAGCTATGTTTCCATGCTGAAATTAATCTCATCCTACCAGTTTTACCATATTCCACAAGAAACTCATGGAGTAGATGTATTGTTGTGTCACTGGAATGTGCATCCAGCAGATCAGGGCTGTTCTGAAAATATATGAGGACATCACAACAGCGAGACCAGGCTGCAGAAGTGAAGAGAAATAATGCATGTGTTTAAATCTGACTATACCAAAAAAACGGTGAAAGTGAAACTGCAATTAGTTATGGAAAGTGGTCATCACATTTTTGATGTTTACCTGTGAGTCAACTCATTACTTGATTTGTTCTTTCAGACACAGACCTAAATGAGGAGGTTCTGCATTTCCCTAAACAGTCACACTATGGCCTACAGCAGTTTCAAATGTATATAAGTTCCTCATTGGCTCTTCAGTGAAGGACAATAAATATTCACCTTGCGTTCCTTCTGAGCAACAACTGATACCTCTGAAAGAGCTATATGCTATACTTCGCTAAGAGCTGCACACCACACCTCAGTTCCACATAAGTAATGGTGTATAAAATCCAAACTCTCAGGCTTCACAGAGCTACTCCATTTTTGTTTTACTGGCAAGACACCCAGATGGTCATAACGAGGAGCTGTGAATCATTTTCAAAGACACATTCAAAAACAGAGGTGCTGTGTGAGTACTACAGTCTGACAACATAGAGAGAGCCTAGTAGTAGTAGTTTTATCAAGGATAATTACAACTGTCTGGCTGCTGCAGGAGCATATTATCTTGAGTTGTACAAGCAAGAAATATATAGGAGCTTTAGAATCTTACTTTCTCTAGGGCATATATTTTCTTGCCAGGTAATGGCTGGAGTTTTAAAGTTATGACCAAGTACAAAATGTGTTTTCTCTATAATTTTAAAAAGTCTGACCACATGCTATATTGATTATACAATGATAATCAATAGAGAGGAAGTTTCTTTCTTTTAGTATGCCTATATTTCATCCAGAGGCTGTGAGGTAGATGTTAACTGAGAAAGGCAGAGGCAGTTGGAAGCTATCCCCAAGAGGGCAGACCAAGTGTCACACTGTTACCAATGAATAACGTCTGTCAGTGAGTACTTGTTGAGCGCAGCTTATCACTCATGAGTTTACTCAGGCGCAGAGTTGCTGGGCTTAGTCAAACAGCCAGGTCTTGATTCTCTTCCCGAAGTCTATCAGCAAGGGTGATGTTAGAAGGTGATGAGGGAGGGCGTTCCATGACTTGGTGGTGGGGTGAGAGAAGGAGCGGCCGTCACTGAGGCTCTGGCAGATGCACAATGTCTGTGTGAGGGCCAGGAGATGAAGTGGAGGTTTCTGGTTGGTTGGTGGGGAAGTTCAGGCAGTGGTTTATGTGTGTTCATCCTTGGTCATGGAGGGCTTTGTAAGTGTGTATCAGTAGTTTGAATTGGTTTCTTTTCTGGACAGGGAGCCAGTGGAGGTTCCTCAGGTGTTGGGTAATGTGGGGGTCCATTTGAGCAGGTTGAGGATCAGTCTGGACGCTGAGTTCTGTATGGTCTGGAGCCATCTCATGAGTTTGGGGGTGATTCCTGTGTACAGTGTATTGCAGTAGCCCAGCCAGTTGGGGATTAGGGCTTGCGTGATGTTTTTTCTCATGCTTATGGGGAGCCAGTTGAACATTCTTCAGAGCATGCTGAGAGTATGGAACCAGGCAAAGGAAACTGAGATGGTCTCACATTTCATGGTGAGTCTGCTGCCCAGGATGATGCCAAGGTTGTGGGCCTGGTGTTTTGGTGTGGGGCTGGGTCTGAGTTCAACAGGCCACCAGGTGTCGTTCCAGAGGGAGGCATGGTTGCCAAAGATCGGCACTTCGGTTTTGTCCATGTTAAGCTTCAGACAGTTGTCCTTCATCCAGGCTGCAACATTCTTCATGCAGTTGTGAAAGTTGGTCTTGGTGGTGAAGGGAATGCTGAGAGCGTGAGGATGAGATGGGTGTCGTCCGCGTAGGATATGATGTTGGTATTGTGGGTTCTGATGATGTCAGCTAGAGGCGTCATGTAGATGTTGAAGAGGGTGGGGCTAACGGATGAACCTTGAGGGACGCTGGAGATTGTACTCATGGGTTTCGAGGTGAAGGGGGGTAAGCAAATTCTGTGTGTGTGTCCCATGAGGAGGATGCATTCCATCTGAGTGTGTCTCCCATAATTCTGACCTGGTGCAGTCTCTTGATGGGAGTGTGCTGGGACACAGTGCCGAAGGCTTTGAAGAGGTCGAGGAGGATCAGGGAGGCTTATGTCCTCTGTGGTTGCGATCAGGGTGGCCTTGGTGCTGTTGTTGGCTTGGAAACCAGATTTGGAGGTGGCTAGCAGGTTGTTTCTTTCCAGACATTCGGTAGGCTGACAGTTGAAGGCCTTCTCTAGAACTTTGGCAGCAAGATGGGGCGGTAGTTCTGGGGTTCACAGGAGTCTGCGATGGGTTTCTTGAGGAGGGATCTGAACTCTGCATGTTTCCATTCATCAGGAAAGGTGTCTGGGGTGATGGATGCATTGAGGATAGTGGTGAGTTTGTGGCTGATCTTGTCGCTTCCTAGGTTGAAGAGGCGGTGGGGCAGGCGTCGGTGAGAGCTCCTGTGTAGATGGAGATCATGATGGCTGTGGTGATCCGTATGGTGAGCTGTTCCCAGGTGATCAAAAGTTGGTCAAGGGAGATTTCTGTTGGAGTGAGGAGGATGAGAGGGTCAGTGGTTGGGGCTCGAAATTCCTGTAGATGCTGGATATCTTGTTGTGGAAGTGATTCACTAGTGCATTGCAGAGTTCCTGTTCTTGGTGGCTGTTGGGCAGGAGAACTCTCTGATGATGCTGAAGAGTTCCTTGGTGTGGTTGGCACTTGCCTCAATGCAGTCTGCAAGGGTGTCTCTTTTGCGTCTTTGAGTAAGTTGTGGTATTTGTTGAGGGTTGTCTTGAAGAAGGCTCGGTCTGTATCGTCTTTGCTGGCACGCCTTCTTCTCTCCAGTTGTTTGTAGCTGTGTTTCATTGTGCTGAGTAACACCATGTACCAACTGACATGTTTGGTGGATCTCCAGGTTTTAACTAGTTTGATGGGGGAAACACAGTCGGCTGCGCTGCTGATCCAGGTGTAGAAGTTCTTGACCGCCTTTTTCAGGTTGGTTGCTGCATCGAGCTAGGTGATCTTGATGGCGTCTGTTCATTGGGTCTGTGTCACTTTGCCCCAACTGCATAAGGAGATGTGGCTGGTTTGGGGGTGGCGCACGATGATCCTGTGATGGTGAAGTGCACGATGGAGTGCTCAGTCCAGGTGAGTTCTGTGTTGTGGCTGTATTTGATTCTGTTGCTGGCCATGAATATAGGATCCTGTGTGTGTCCTGCTCTGTGTGTGGGGTCTTTACTGGGTGAGGCTGACATTGTCTATTCATTCCAGGAGGTTGGCGGAGTTCGTGTCCATCGGGTCACCCAAATGGAAATAGAGGTCTCCAAGAAAGACGTAGTGCTTGGAGTCGATGGTGAGCTGGGGTGATGAAGCCTGCGATGGCATCGCTGAGGACGGTGCATGGTCCTGGCAGTCTATAGGTGAGGGTGCCTTAGATGGCTGGTTTGTCATTAGTATGGAGTAGAACATCAGATGTTCCATCATCGGTGTTGTGGGTACACTAGCATATCCAAGAGCTTGGTTACAGCAAGATGCTTTTGCTTGCAACATTCAGACTTATTTGGATATATTCAATACGTCCTTGAATATCAAGTTTGCAATAGCCAATGCTTGTTAAATGTCTCATTTATTATAACCAATTTTTGTTGATTATGCACATTGTGTCCCTCCTGCAAAACTGGTGCCAACTGTAACTGTCAAAACATGTGCTCTTCACACTGTGATCTGTATTGAACATGTGCCACCACCAGGAGGATCATTGCTAATTTCCTTAACAAGCAATCAACTGCCAAAAGGCACATGTGCATTGTTGGACCTGGCCCTTTTTGCAGGGTCATCCTCAATCGTTTTGCCTCTGTCCTCCTATTTTTCTGACCAGTTTTTGTTGGTTTTAGGACTATGGGCACTTTACCACAGTTAACTAGTGCTAAAGTGCATTTGCTCTCTGTGTAAGTTGTATTGGTAATTGGCTTTTCCATGATT
Source organism: Pleurodeles waltl (assembly GCF_031143425.1). Classification (NCBI taxonomy): domain Eukaryota; kingdom Metazoa; phylum Chordata; class Amphibia; order Caudata; family Salamandridae; genus Pleurodeles; species Pleurodeles waltl. The sequence goes on from NC_090437.1 coordinate 180,856,462, forward strand.
GGTATATATGATTTACTAGTAAGTCCTTAGTAGAGTGCAGTACACTAGAGGTGCCCAAGGGCCTGTAAATCAAATGCTACCAGCGGGCCTGCAGCACTGATTGTGCCACCCACATGAGTAGCCCTGTAAACATGGCTCAGACCTGCCACTGCAGTGTCTGTGCGCTCAGTTTTAAACTGCCAATTCAACCTGGCAAGTGTACTCCCTTGCCAGGCCCAAGCCTTCCCTTTTTATACACGTAAGGCACCCCTAAGGTAGGCCCTAGGTAGCCCCATGGGCAAGGTGCAATGTATGTTAAAGATGGGACACGTGCTGATGTTTTTTACATGTCCTAACAGTGAAATACTGCACAATACGGTTTTCACTGTTGCAAGACCTATCCCTCTCATGGGTTAACATGGGGGGCCTGCCTTAATATATCTTTTAGGTATAGATTCCCTTTGGGAGCAGATGGAAATATGGAGCTTGGGATCTCTGAACTCACAATTTAAAAATACATATTTTAGTTAAGTTGGTTTTTAAATTATCAGTTTGAAAATGCCACTTTTAGAAAGTGGGCTTTTTCTTGCTTAAACCATTCTGTGACTCTGCCTGCTTGTGTATTCCCTTTCTGGGTCAGACTGACAGTTGGGCTGTTTGTGAATCTCCACTAGAAAGTGACACAAAGAGAGCTGGGGTGTAGCCTGCATATCCTGATGGGCCATCTGGGCTAGAGTGGAGGGAGGAGTGGTAACTTACACCTGAATGGGCCGTGCCTGCCCTCACACAATGCAGTCTCCAACACCCTGGTGTGAGTCTGGAGCCAGGCCTGGGCAAGGCAGGATCTTGTGAACAACAGAGACTTTCCTTTGAAGTGTGCCTACTTCAAAAGCAGAAAGGGGTATAAGTTGTGCACCCAAAAACCCCAGATGTTCAGATTGCTTCTGGATTCAAGGAGAACCTCTGCCAAGGAGAAAAACTGAAGAGCTGGAGGAGGAGTACTGTTCCTTTGCCTGTCACAGTGCTTTCCTGGGTTGGCCTGCAGTTGCTGCTTCTGCCTGAAAGAGGACAAAGACTGGACTCTGTTGTATATTCCTGATTGTGAAGTGTCTCCAAAGGCTTGGACTGAGCTTGCCACATGTTTTCAAGTCTCAGGGCCATCAAAGACTTCCCCTGCCAGCACTTGAACTCTCTGCTGAGACTCCTGCCCTGCCAAGTGGTGCCCTATCCAGTTCCTGGGCCCTTGAAAGGTAAAGCTGGTAGACAAAGGACTGAAATCCATGCACAGGAAGCCGTGCGGGGAAACTTTTGACGCACCACCTGCAACGCCGTGGTAAAAACAACACAACCCTTTGCAGCGCGGTTTTTCCATCACCTAGCAGCCAGATTTCACATGCATCGTCGCTGGGCATCAAAATCATCATGAACCTGCCCGGATCTGAGGTGCCCCATCCGGAAAACAACGCATTGTCTACCCGACCGGAGAAGAAACAACATACGCCCTCACTTGAGAGTAAGGAATCGACACATCGCTGACTTTGGTACAAAGACTTTACACATTGCCTTTGAGATAAGCCTGACTGCTTGTGCCCTGGGCACCTCTAGAGTGAGGGTCCCTGATTGAACAGAGACCCCCATTTCTAACATGCACATTTGATTATTTAAGGATGCTTGTGAGTCTGGGGGCTTGTCTGGCTTCATACCTATTGCTCTGCTCACTTGTTTCCAGTCAAGTCAGGTTCCTTGTCCCCCAGCCTGCCTCCAGTTGAGTTCCAGTGCAAGTCAAGTTCCTTGTTCTCCAGCCTGCCTCCAGTCGAGTTCCAGTGTTCCTTGTTCTCCGTCCAGCTTCCAGTCGAGTTCCAGCGTTTCTCTTCCTCCAGACATCCTCCAGTTGAGTTCCCGCGATCCTCACCCTCTGGTCGGCTTCCTGCAGAATCCCAGCTCTCCTCTTCTGCCGACGATCCTGTATTTCCTGTAAAAAGAGAGAAAATAAGAAAGGTGAAATAGCCCAGTTTGGTTTCTCCTGAAATTTTCAAGCAAGTAGCTTAATTTCAAGGTAAAGAAAAATTGATTGCTTACATGAAACAAAACAGAGCTCTGTCTTTTAAATAATTTATGACAATAAGAACTAGCATGATTTATCGTTTGGGTGGGAGTCCACCGTTTGGGTGGGAGTCCAAGATACTGCTAAACAGACATTAAGGAAAGACGTATTTCCTGTAACAAGCACTCCCCCGAGAATTAGGAGATTGGAAATAGTGCAAGTTTATCAAAACTATTATTGGTAAGAGATTACACCAGAACACAAAGAAGCTCTTTAGTCAAGTTGATTGTTTTTGAGTTTGGACTTTGCTTTAGAGACTCTGAAAGTATTATAAAAAGAGGAAGAGCCTTGTTCAGCCTTATAGAAATGTATGCACAGTGTGTCAACAATAACTGACATTATCCAATGTACAATGGTTTATGCAAGTTCAATATATTAATGAAGTAATTCTTTTGCAGCCCAGAATCCTAAAAAAACAAGGACCCAGTATTTTGAGAAATTAGATGTCCTGACACCCAACACACAGTCCAGGGTCCAGTAGTCCGATTTTGCAGTCAACAAAGCAGAAGCCAGTATTTTCTCTTTCTTTTTCTCTTCCCAAAACCCCCTTCCCCTTGAGGACTTGCGAGAGGGCAATGTACTCTTCATCACGGTCACGTTAGTCCTCACCCGGATTGGGGAATTACATCACCCCATTAGAACGCCTGGAATTCAGGTGAGTGGCTCACACAGAACAATCGTTGTGCTGTTGTCTTTGGTGGTGGTGCAGCGGATTGATTCTTATTTGGATGGCAATGCAACTCCCTTATTATTTGTGTGGTCTTAGTGTGTCATCTTGTAGCCAATAGGTGTCGCTGTGGCGATGTCGAAGGTAGAGGAGGAGTTCAGCCAGATCTCCATGTTGGGGGCTAAGTTGGATATGGTGTCCCAGACTTCAGTGGTGTGTTTGCAGAGCAATCTGGCATTGATAAGGAGACATGGGCGAAGGTCCTGGTGGACATTGCTTTGGATTCTGTGTGGGCAGGTGGTCCTAGGTTGCAGGTGAAGAGACAGCAGTGTCAGGTAAACAGCCCTGCTGTGGAGTGGGGGAATGAGAGGCAGCAGTTGTTTTGGCATCTGGGGTTCAGGCTCGGAGGTCTGCAGTGGTATACCTGTAGGTGTTCGGAAGGTCAAAGTTCCTGGTGCTGGGCGCTGTCCAGGTGCGGCAGGCTTGCCTTTGGTCCGCGCTGTGGCCTCCAGTAAGTAGGTCTTGGACAGGCGGTGAGAAGCGGGTGGCGGGAAACGGCACTGAGTGCCAAGGCCTGGCAGGAGCCCAAACCAGAAAATAATGCAGGTGAGAAAAAGTAATACAGGCTAAGCAGCTAAATGCGACTGAAAGGAATGAGCAGAAACTCACTGAAGGGGCAGGCTGCCTAGGTCTGACGCCTATGGGGCAGGAAAAGCCTTTGCAGCAGTGCAGTAGGGCACTGACTGCCACAAGGGGGGAGCTGGTGAGGGCCTGCAGGAAATAGGGATGTCTCTCTATGTGTGGTTCCTGAACACCAGACTGAAATCACAAGTTCAGAAGGTGAAGAAGAACAAGCAATTGAACAGAGAACATTAAGAAAGTCAAACAAAAGGCAACATCCAACAGCCTTATCAATACAGCCAAATAGAAACTGTTAGTTAGCCTTTTTTTGCTTTCAATGAAATCTCAGAATTGGTAAGAGGCCATTGAACACCAAACAAGAAGAACAAGACAAACAATCGGCAACACCAAACAGCCTTGTCATGTCTGCACACACATCCCCAGAAGGGGCTAACAGCTGATATGCAGGAAAAGGCGAAGCAAGGTCAAACATAAAAGGTATTAACATGAAAAAATGCAGATGCATGAACTCATGATAATACAAATATTCAAACAACCAAGCTGCAGAGCACTCGTGGTCATTGTTGATAAAATCCCTCAGTAAGGGTTTGTAACAGAGAACACACTGCCAAATATTGGCGGTAGTCTCTTCCACTAAAAGGATTGTTCCCCCACTTCCTTTAGAGCCAGGGAGTCCCTAAAGTTTTCAATGGTAGAGCCTCAGCTCTTTTCGCCATTGAAACCCTTGACCTGATGACACGTACGCCACAGGGCTACAAGGTCACAGTGACGGTCGCCTCATTTTTTGTAAGCATTGCAACGTGCTGTTTTACTTTTCAAACAAAAAGAAAGAAACTTCTGCTTTGGAGTTTGTGAAAAACAAAGTAAAGGCCGAGGAGACTCTAAAAAACACAACGCCTTCCTTGACATTCATCTGAATCTTAAGTACAAATATAGTTTACCTGTCTGACGGCCATCTTCAACTCACCACCCTTATCACGCTGACTGACCATTCAATCAGCATGCAGCCATTCGGACCAATGCAGCAGCATAAACACAGAGCATATGAAAACTTCAATTTGGAAGTGAGGCAAAATATTAATTTTCAAAATCAGCAGATCAATAAAAAGTAAAGGCATTTACAAATAACCATTAAGAACAAAGGCTCCTCCCCTGAACATTCTTATTGCACCTCTGGCAATTATACTTGATTATTTCATTTACTGTTTTCGATTAAGAATTTCTTGTTTTGAAAAACAAAAAACAGTTTTTAATGAAAATTGCACCAAAATAAATGTGTAATATAAAAAATTGAAACCAGGTAACATTTATAATTTCTCGGTTTTCTAGTGCCATTTACAAACTACTAGGCCTTCAGATAAATGTTTTTTTTTATCATCAGAAACCCGCAATGGTAATATCAGACAAAGCCCTCTTTATTTAATCTGCAATGGGAAAAACGCATATTATTCTTGGTGGACTTGAATACTTGTCCACACTATGTTGGTTTTCATGTCCTAAACTTAAATGCAAAAGTAGCCATCCAGAACCTGAGTTCAAGAACTAAAACCCATGCAGTCAGGTAGTAAAAAACAATATATTAGTGTGTTGGAGTCCGGGACCAGTTGATATCCTCTGTAAACTGATAACGAAATGGATTCAGTGAAGCAATAAGCAGCATGTTTATCAAGTTAGCTGAAATATATTGAAGCAATAACATTGAATGTGACGTTTGGGATTTGGTATTTATTGCGAGAATGCATGTTTATTAGCACACTTCCTCCAAATATAATTTGTTTTTTGGTCATGTGTATTTTAAATGGAATGTAATTATATATCCATTTGCTTATTTCTGTTGTTCCGATTTCTAGCTAAAAAACATACTGTTGTCTAGTTGTGAGTCACCCTGCTGTGGTGAGGGCAAACGTACATTACGTTATTATTGCCTAGAAGTGCAAGAGCATCTTTCAAATCTTTCACACTCTTCATGAAAAGGAGGAGCGTGTTCCACCCAGTCCTTAACTCACCCAGTGACAGGATAAGGGTCCTGCAGGCCAAAGAGGCACTTCTCTTTTCTCAGAACCTCTACTTGATGCGGGGTCGATCTGCCAAAAACAAAGGCCTGGTCTGGTATAGGAGGCTGGCCTGGCTTGAGTGGGTACCTTAGGTACTGACACCTTATACCAGGTCCAGTTATCACTTATTAGTGAAATGTGAAATGTAGTAGGGTTCTAGCAGCTTAGGCTGAACTAGGAGACATGCAAAGCTCCTGCAATACCACAATAGTTACCCAGTAATTATGCTCAATAAAAAACAATACTCAGTGGTACTAAAAATAAATGTACTTTATTTTAATGACACAAGGCCAAAAAATATCTTAGAGGCAATACTCCTTCTGGAGGTAAGTATTCTACACAATATATACACTAGAGACAAAAATCAGGTAAGTAAACAATCACAGAATAGTGCAAACAATAGAAAATACCATAGAATGCAATAGGAAGAAATAGGCCTAGGGGCAACACAAACCATAAACTAAGAAAGTGGAATGCGAATCACAAATCCCCCGTAGGCAAGTGTAGTGTGTAGAGGGGGGCTGAGAGTGTATGAAAACCACAAAGGTGAGTAAAATACCCCACCCCAGAGCCCAGGAAAGTAGGAGTAAAGTACTGCAAGTTTCCTCAGGACACACTACAAGTCGTGATTAGAGTTATTGCAAGAACCAAGCAAGACTGCAATCAAAAAATGGTGGATTCCTGGACCTCAAGACCTGTAAAGAGAGGAGACCAAGTCCAGAAGTTGCAGAAGATTCCAGGAAGGACAGGTGCCTCTGCCAACCTAGAAGATGGTGCGAAAGAGGATTCTCCGGTTGTAAGAAGTCTGCAGAAGAGCACCACCGAAGATGGCTGCGGGTACCTGTGTGATGCAAAGGATGCCCCACGTGGAGATGTTGGATGCAGGAGAGTTGCAGCGCTGGATTCGTCCAACAATCCTTGGTTCAAGCAATGTCGCAGATTGCGTCAAAATGGCAAAATGGCACTGCCTAGACCTAGGAGGACCAGGGGGCCTCAACTCGGACTGAGGAGGCAGAGGGAACTGGAGGGAACCAACAGATGACCAGGCAGCACCCACAGATGTCCCAGGACACGGGGACAAAGAAGGTGCAACTTGCGGTTGCTGCAGCACTACAAAAGAAGGTTCTACGCCATCGGAGAACAACTCAGCGAGTTGAGCGTCACAGGATGGAGTGCTGGGGACCTGGGCCAGGCTGTGCACACAGGATTCTTGCAAGTAGTGCACAGAGACCTCAGGAGGTGAAGATGACGCTGTGCAGAGGGGTACTGTCTCAAACGGGGAAGGCAAGCTCTTACATGCTCCAAATTGAACAGCTGGACCTTAGGACAGTCTGTGTCGAAGGGGTCCACTACCTGTGTTCCAGGGATCACACTTGTCGCCAGGAGAGGAGTCCCAGAGAACCGGTCGTCATCTTAGAAGGTGCCTGCTCTAGCAGGGAAGTGACTCCGTCAATCCACAGGAAATGTCTTGGGTCCTTCTGGTGCAGGGTGAAGACAGGGAGTCCCCAGAGTGTGCACACTTTGGAAACTGTTGCAGTTGCTGGCTGGAGCTGAAGTTGCAGGGTCACAGTAGCCTTTCTGGATACTTTGTTGCAGTTACAGCGGTTCCTGGAGCAGTCTGAGGTTGATTAGACGGTCAGAGGATGAAGCAGGAGCTACAGAGGATTCCTGGTGGAAACTTGCAAGCTGAATCTGAAGAGGAACCCACAGAAGAGACCCTAAATTGCCCTGAGTGGGGGATTGGCTACCTAACCAGGTATGCACCTATCAGGAGGGGTCTCTGACGTCACCTGCTGGCACTGGCCACTCAGAGATCTCCAAAGTGTCCCACACCTTGTCCCACACCTTGGAAAACAAGATGGCTAACACCAGGGTCACACTGGAGGAGCTCTGGGCACCACCCCTGGGGTGCTAATGGACAGGGGAGTGGTCACTCCCCTTTCCTTTGTCCAGTTTCGTGCCAGAGCAGGGACTGGGGGTCCCTGAACTGGTGTAGACTGGCTTATGCAAGGAGGGCACCATCTGTGCCCTTCAAAGCATTTCCAGAGGCTCTGGGAAGCTACCACTCCCAGGCCTGTAACACCTATTTCCAAAGGGAGAGGATGTAACACCCTCCTCCCAAAGGAAATGCTTTGTTCTGCCTTCCTGGGACTGAGCTGCTCAGACCCCAGGAGGGCCGAACCCTGTCTGTGAGGAGGCAGCAGCTGTAGCTGCAGTGCAAGCCGCAAGCCGCAGAGAGCTGGTTTGGCAGTACGGGGTTCATAGTGGAGCCCCCAGGATGCATGGGATTGCCCCCCATACCGAATTTGGAATGGGGGGACAATTCCATGATCTTAGACACCTTACATGGCCATATTCGGAGTTACCATTGTGAAGCTACATATTGGTATTGACCGATATGTAGTGCACACATGTAATGGTGTCCCCGCACTCACGAAGTCTGGGGTTTGGCCCCTTGCACTAGCAAAGGTGCCCTCACACTTAGGCCCATATTTATACTTTGTGACGCAAACCAGCGCTGGCGCTAGTTTGCGTCAAAATTTTTAGCGCAGGCTAACGCCATTCCGACGCACCATGCGGGTGCCATATTTAAGGACTGACGTTTGCCGGCGCAGCGGGCTGGTCAGAGTAAAAAAAAATTACTCAAACCAGGTAGCGCCGGCGTAGGGGAAAATGGGGGTTGTGCGTCAAAAAATGGCGCAAGTCAGGTTTGAGTTAAAAATCATGGCTCAAACCGGACTTGGGCCATTTTTTGGCACACAACCCCCGTTGAAATGACTCCTATCTTAGCAAAGACAGGAGTCATGCCCTCTTGCCCAATGGCCATGTCCAGGGGACTTCTGTCAGTCCTGTGAAAGGGTTTGTCTGAGATCCGTATGGGTGGCAAAAGAAATGCTGCAGCCCATAAGGATCTCCTGGAACCCCAGTCCCCTGGGTTCCTAGGTACTATATACTAGGGACTTATAAGGGGGGTCCAATGTGCCAATTTGAATTGGTAAATGAAGTCACTAAACCATAGTAACTAATTTGGAAGCAGAGAAAGCATAAGCACTGAAGTTCTGGTTAGCAGAACTTCAGTGACACAGTTAAGCAATACTGACAACACACACATTTGGCCACAAACTATGGGCACTGGGGTCGTGACCAGCAGGATCCCAGTGAGACAGGCAAAACATACTGACATACAGGTAGAAATTGGGGGTAACATGCCAAGAAAGATGGTACTTTCCAACACCTGGTAAATAACGAAAGCAAAATAAAACAATCACAGCCATTCCAGTACATACAGATTAAATATAACTGAAAGTTTCAGTAGAAACATGAGGGTCAGGCAGTTCGATACATAGTGAGAACAACCTCTTTGTATTCCTGAAGCAGCCTGGACCTACAGTGAGGAGATATGTTTGCATGACTCAATATATCTATCTATTATGATTCATAGAGAAAGGTGGGATCTGAAGGAGAGTGATTGGTGCAGCCGCAAGACCATAATAAGGAATGTAATACTGGGTCCTACCCGCTACCCAGAAAAACTTGTTTCTTTTACTGCAATGCGTAAAACCTTTCATGACTAGAGTAGCATGCATGGCCATTGATAATGTATTACAATCCTGGTGGGATGTGGAAGAGAGGATTCTTCATCAAAAAGGGGAACTGGATTCATCTTTACGAAGTCTTATAACTGGCAATTTGTGTCCCATTAATATTGTCAAAAATCGAACAATTGTCACTTTAGGAATTATAACTGATTATTTAACAAGGAACACTCTTTAAAAATACTAGAAATTGAAATTATCCTTTCAGTGGGAAGTCTATCTCCCTTCGCACATATGGCGGTCATTCTGACCGCGGCGGTCGCCGCCCGCCAAGCGGTTCCCGCCGAAAGACCGCTCCGCGGTCAAAAGACCGCGGCGGCCATTCCGGCTTTCCCGCTGGGCCGGCGGGCGACCGCCAGAAGACCGCCGGCCGGCCCAGCGGGACAGCCCCTTCAACAATGAAGCCGGGTCAGAATGGAGCAGGCGGAGTTGAAGGGGTGCGACGGGTGCAGTGGCACCCGTCGCGATTTTCACTGTCTGCACAGCAGACAGTGAAAATCTTTGTGGGGCCCTGTTAGGGGGCCCCTGCACTGCCCATGGCATGGCAGTGCAGGGGCCCCCAGGGGCCCCACGGCACCCGTTCCCGCCATCCTGGTTCTGGCGGTGGACACCGCCAGAAACAGGCTGGCGGGAAGGGGGTCGGAATCCCCATGGCGGTGCTGCAAGCAGCGCCGCCATGGCGGGTTCCCTGGGCCAGCGGGAAACCAGCGGGAAACCGCCGGCTCCCCTTTTCCGACCGCGGCTTTACCGCCGCGGTCAGAATCGCCCAGGAAGCACCGCCAGCCTGTTGGCGGTGCTTCTGCCGCACTCCGCCATGGCGGTCATGGACCGCCAAGGTCAGAATGACCCCCTATGTCTCCATGTACATACTCACCAGGTGTTTCATGCCTAAAAGCATAGCTGGCAGAGCTGTTTCCAACCCTCCACATCTCTCAGTGACAGCTGCTTTTATGCACAGCTTGAGAGCCTGCAAGCAGAGATGAGATGCGTTTAGAGTCAAGGGTACCTTGGCAAATGTAATGGTTGAGCTTGATTTAAAAACTCTATAAAGAGTAAATTAAGTTGACAAAAGTTACGACAAGTGAGACAGCAAGCTCATATAGGTAGTGCAAAGCATGGCAGTAATGAAGGATGAATGTTGCTTTGCCAGGCAACCCTAGTAATTTCTGTAGACAGGCTATCATTTTGCAAGAGTACTAGGCTGGTATCAAGTAGTCTACAAATAGAATCGGTCTGCATTGAGATCATCAGGTGCTTGGTGCAGGAGGCATTCAATCCTGTTGGCCAATCAGGGAAGTTCTTTGTCTAACTGCTCTGCAGTCAAGATAGAGGCTAAGTGTCCTGGAGAAATAATAACTTTATCACAAATATGTGTGGAGAAATTATACCAATTCATTTTCACACATTAGTGTCTAACTGGTAGGAAAACATGATCACACGTAGTCATAAAAATGTGCCTGAATAGGGAGGCAACATAAGCGGTGACCACCCCCTATGAGCACCGTCAGGATCAACAACACCCCTGACACCGTGCTCATTGACACGGGCGCCTCAGTCAATGTGATGGACACACACTGTACCAACAACTGTCTCCCAAGCCACGGCTGTCACCCAGCAACACAAAAATCTACACATATGGAGGGCGCGACCCTCTTCCGCTGCAGGGCACAATAGAGGTGTCCATTACCAACGAAGAGCACAACACCCAAGCCAAATTTTATGTAGTCTAAGGAGACTGCAGCACTCTGTTAGGATGCCACACTGCTGAGGACCTTGAGCTCGTCTTCTTTGCACGCCAAGTGTCTAAGTCACACACGGAGTCCCTCCTCAGGGAGTTTCTCCAGCTGTTCACCGGGTTGGGAAAGCTCAAAGACAAACAAGTCAAGTTACACATTGACACAGACGTGACACCAGTGGTGCTGAGGCACCGGAGAGTTCCCTTTCATCTGTGTCCGGCAGTCGAGAAAGAACTACAGATGCTGGAGAACCAAGGGATAATTGAAAAAGTAGACGGACTCACCCCCTGGGTCTCGCCACTGGTGATCGCGCCTAAGCCCAAACAACCGGGAGCCATCCATCTCTGTGTGGACATGAGCCTACCCAATCGGGCTATCAAGAAAGAGCGACATATTACGCCTACAATGGATGATATCATCGCAGACCTGAATGGAGCCCAATGGTTCTCAAAGCTGGACTTAAATTCTGGCTATCACCAGTTAGAATTGGACCCTGATAGTTGGAATATCACCACATTCTCTACTCATGTGGGGCTAAGACGCTTCTGAAGGCTGAGTTTTGGGGTGTCGTCAGCGGCTGAAGTTTTCCAGAACGCCATTAGGGAGACGCTGTCAGGCCTGGCAGGTGTGATCAACCTGAGCGACGATATCCTGATCTTCTCAGAGACTCATGAGGAACATCATCACCATCTAAGGGCCACTCTGCGGAGACTCTCCAATGCGGGCATCACCCTTCATAGGAACAAGTGTGCATTTTACCGGACTTTGATTGACTTCTTCGGGTACATCTTTTCGAAAGATGGGTTGCAAGTTGACCCCAAGAAGGTAGAAGCCATTCTACAGGCACCAACTCCTCAAAGTGCGACAGAAGTCAGGAGCTTCCTGGGAATGGCAACGTACTGTGGCCGGTTTATTCCCCAACTAGCCACGATAGCGGAACCACTTAGACAGCTCACGAAAATCAACCGCAAGTGGGAATGGAATTCCAAAGCAGACAAAGCCTTCCAGGAAATAAAAGGGGCGTTGTTGGGCAAGATGACCATGGCGTATTTTCACCCGGAGAAGCAGACGGAAGTGGTGGTGAATGCAAGCCCTGTGGGGCTGGGAGCAGTGCTAATGCAGGAGTAGCGTCACCAAGAATGGACCCCGGTAGCATATGCAAGCAGGGCTCTATCGGCGGTAGAGACCAGGTATGCTCAGGTAGAGTGTGAGGCGCTAGCAATTCGTGGGCGTGCAAACACTTCCATCTGTACCTATATGGCCAGGAAATTCATTTGTCACAGGCCACAAGCCGTTGGTGTCATTGTTTACTGGTTCCATGAGGCTAGCTCCCCCGAGAATTGAAAGGTGGGCTGTCCTACTCCAGCCTTACCTCTTTAAAGTCATCTATCACCTGGGGCGAATAACCCAGCAGATTACCTGTCAAGGCATCCCCCCAACAACACCGTTGAGCCCATCTGAGGACGATGAAGAAGGGAAAGTGGAGAGCTTCGTCAACATGGTAATACAGGTGGTTTGCCCTGTGGCCCTAACAGTGTCAGAGCTAGCGGAGGCGTCGGGAAAAGACAATGTCATCAACAGAGTGAAAGATGCTCTGAGCCAGAGCCGGTGGAAACATTTCCTAGAGGGGGTAAAGAACTATGATCCAGAGAAAAGGTTGGCCATGCAAGGAATGTGGAAAGTGAAAGAGGAGCTATCAGTGGGAGGTGACGGTCTTCTTCTGAGAGGACAAAAAATTGTGGTTCCCCACAGCCTTTGGGATCGAGTGGTGGAGTTGGCCCATCAGGGCCATCAAGGAGCAGCCAAGACTAAGGCGCACCACCACACTAAGGTGTGGTTTCCAGCCATGGACACTAAGGTGGACACCTTTGTAGGAAATTGCCACTCCTGTATCATTACATCCCTTGAACTGCCCACTAACACCATGATCACTGAACCTCCCAGGCCTCAGCCTTGGTCAAAAATAAGTATGGACTTCGGGAGTTTCCCCAATGGGAAGCTAACAGCAGTTCTGATTGACTCATTGTAGGAGGCTGGCCTGGCTTATAGTGGGTACCTGATGGTACTTATACCTTGTGCCAGGTCCAGTTATCCCTTATTAGTAGTGTTCTTGCAGCTTAGGCTGATAGAGGTAGCTATAGCAGAGCAGCTTAGGCTGAACTAGGAGACATGCAAAGCTCCTACTATACCGCTTATATCATATAGCACTATATCACAAGAGAACACAATACTCAGAGTTACTAAAAAATAAAGGTACTTTATTTTAGTGACAATATGCCAAAAGTATCTCAGAGGACATACTCCCTTAGGAAGTAAGTAAAATACACAAAATATACACACAAACCAAAATCAGGTAAATAAAACACTTAAAAGTAGTGCAAACACTGTAGAACACAATAGAATGCAATAGGAGAAAATAGGCCTAGGGGCAACACAAACCATATACTCCAAAAGTGGAATGCGAACCACAAATGGACCGCAGGCCTAGTGTAGTATGTAGAGGGTCGCTGGGAGTGTAAGAAAACACTAAGGGTGTCCAAGATACCCCACCCCAAGACCCTGAAAAGTAGAAGTGAAAGTTACCCTACTACCCAGAAAGACAGTAAAGTCGAGATAGGGGATTCTGCAAAAGCAACAACTGACTGCAAAGCACTGAAGATGGATTCCTGGACCTGAGGACCTGCAAAGGAAGGGGACCAAGTCCAAGAGTCACACAAGTATCCGGGGGGGCAGGAACCAACTAAACCCCGGATGAAGGTGCAAAAGGGCTGCCTCCGTTTGGAAGAAGCCAAAGATTCCGCAACAACGGAAGGTGCCAAGAACTTCTCCTTTGGTCAGAAGATGTCCCACGGTGTGCTGGATGATGCAGAGTTATTTTCATAAAGAAAGACCACAAACAAGCCTTGCTAGCTGCAAGAGTCGCGGCTGAGGATTTTGGGTGCTGCCAGGGCCCAGGAAGGACCAGGAGGTCGCCCCTTGGAGGAGGAGACAGAGGGGGCATTCAGCAACAGAGAGAGCCCACACAGAAGCAGGCAGCACACGCAGACGCACCTGAACAGGAGTTCAGAAGATCTGAGCATGGCGGTCATCTCAGCACCACAAAAGAGGGCCCCATGAAGGCCAACTCAGTGAGTTGGGCAATGCAGGACAGAGTGCTGGGGACCTGGGCTGTGCTGTGCACAAAGGAAGTCTTGCAAAAGTGCACAGAAGCCCTAGCAGCTGCAGATCACGCAGTACACAGGATTACTGTCTGGCGTGGGAGGCAAGGACTTACCTCCACCAAATTTGGACAGAAGGACCAGTGGACTGTCAGGGTCACTTGGATCCAGCTCCTGTGTTCCAGGGACCTCACTCGTCAAGATGAGAGGGGACCCAGAGGACCAGTGATGCAGAAGTTTGGTGCCTGCGTTAGTAGGGGGAAGATTCTGTTGATCCACGGGAGATTTCTTTTAGGCTTCCAGTGCACGGTGAAGGCAGACAGCCCTCAGAGCATGCACTACCAGGAAACACTCAAGAAAGCCGGCAGGATGAGGCGCTTCAATGTTGCTGGTAGTCTTCTTGCTACTTTGTTGCAGTTTGGCAGGTGTCCTGGAGCAGTCAGTGATCGATCCTTGGCAGAAGTCAAAGAAGGAAGTGCAGAAGAACTCTGGTGAGCTCTTGCATTCGTTATCTGAAGAGAAACCCACAGGAGAGACCCTAAATAGCCCTCAGAGGAGGATTGGCTACCTAACCAGGTAAGAGCCTATCAGGAGGGGTCTCTGACATCACCTGCTGGCACTGGCCACTCAGAGATCTCCATTGTGCCCTCACACCTCTGCATTCAAGATGGCAGAGGTCTGGGACACACTATAGGAGCTCTGGGCACCACCTCTGGGGTGGTGATGGACAGGGGAGTGGTCACTCCCCTTTCCTTTGTCCAGTTTCACGCCAGAGCAGGGGCTGGGGGATCCCTGAACCGGTGTAGACTGGTTTATGCAAGGAGGGCACCATGTGTGCCCTTCAAAGCATTTCCAGAGGCCCGGAGAGGCTACTCCTCTCAGGCCCTTAACACCTATTTCCAAAGGGAGAGGGTGTAACACCCTCTCTCAGAGGAAATCCTTTGTTCTGCTTCCTGAGACTGGGCTGCCCAGGTCCCAGGGGGTCAGAAACCTGTTTGAGGGTTGGCAGCAGCGGTAGCTGCAGAGAAAACCCCAGAGAGCTAGTTTCGCAGTACCCGGGTCCAGGCTGGGGCCCCGGGGATGCATGGGATTGTCACCCCAATACCAGAATGGTATTGGGGGGACAATTCCATGATCCTAGACATGTTACATGGCCATGTTCGGAGTTACCATTGTGAAGTTACACATAGGTATTGACCTATATGTAGTTCACATGTGTAATTGTGTCCCCTCACTCACAACGTGCAGCGAAATTGCCCTGAACAATGTGGGGGCACCTTGGGTAGAGCCAGGGTGCCCTCACACTTAGTAACTTTGCACCTAACCTTCATTAAGTGAGGGTTAGACATATAGGTGACTTATACGTTACTTAAGTGCAGTGTAAAATGGCTGTGAAATAACGTGGATGTTATTTCACTCAGGCTGCAGTGGATACGTTGATGCCCTTTTCACCTGTTGTTGGAGAAGGATCCTGAGTCTTCTGGTCTTTTTCTCTCTTTTGCTTTTTCATTTCAGATTAAATGAGAGGAAGCAATTCCTCAGGGAAACCCAGCATGGCTGCATGGGTATTAAACTCTACCTCAGCCCAACCTGAGGCCTCTAGGTCATTACCTAAGAGACAGTCTACAGGTAAGCTAGGTGATACTGCCACCTGCTTAGGACCAGTAACTCCACCCCAACTAAACTGAATTATAGCTAAGGGAAGGAACTTAGTGGAGTAATGGACATCAATAATCTTGTACTGTTGTCCAATGATGTGTTGTGCAGGAGACACTAGGTTTTCAGTCACCAAATGATACTGGCACTTGTGTCCCTGTAGGCCTGAGCCTCAACACCATTTATTGAAACTGTCTGCCTGCACTTATCCATTGCAAAGGGACAAGCAGCCAGTGTGGCAAGGCCAATGCCACCAGGTGTGACAGAAACTGTCTTGGGACTGACTACCCCAGTTTATATGATGGACCCAAAAGTGAACCCAACTACACCCTTATTTCGACTGTTGCCAGCAGTCCCACCACTATTACCACTACTGCTAGGGGCACTAGAGTTTGATGTATTAGTGGTGGTAGGCTCAGGGGGTTTACCTGGACAGGACTTATCCCCTGGCCTATGTCCTTTATTTTTACACACATAGCACCAAGGCTTTTTGATGTGTGTGTGTTGTGAAGAAGAGGAAGAAGATGATTTATCCCCACCCCCGAAGAGTGTTTAGGATTTGAAGACGGATGCTTATCCTGAGATTTCTTACAATCTTTCTTCTTGCCATCCTTGTCACCCCCTATATGAACTTTTCTGTTAACTCTTGTTCTGACCCATTTGTCTGCCTTCTCTCCCAATTCTTGGGGAGAGGTCAGATCTGAGTCTACCAAGTACTGGTGCAACAAATCAGCCACACAATTGTTCAAAATATGCTTTCTCAGGATCGGATTATACAGGCTTTCATAGTCAGTCACCTTACTGCCATGTAACCAACCCTCCAAGGCCTTCACTGAACAGTCTACAAAGTCTGCCCAGTCTTGAGAGGACTCTTTTCTGGTGTCTCTGAACTTAATCCTGTATTGTTCAGTGGTTAAGCCAAATCCATCCAAGAGTGTATCCTTCAAAACTTTGTAATTGTTAGCATCACTTTCTCTGACAGTAAGGAGCCTATCCCTACCCTTACCAGTGAAAGATAGCAACAAGATAGCAGCCCACTGCCTTTGAGGGACCAACTGTAACACCCTCTCTCAGAGGAAATCCTTTGTTCTGCCCTCCTGGGACTGGGCTGCCCAGGCCCCATGGGGGCAGAAACCTGTCTGAGGGTTGGTAGCAGTGGTAGCTCCAGAGAAAACCCCAGAGAGCTAGTTTGGCAGTAGCCGGGGTCCATGGGATTGTCACCCCAACACCAGAATGGTATTGGTGGGACAATTCCATGATCCTAGACATGTTACATGGCCATGTTCGGAGTTACCATTGTGAAGTTGCACATAGGTATTAACCTATATGTAGTTCACATGTGTAATGGTGTCCCCGCACTCACAAAGTCCGGGGAAATTGCCCTGAACAATGTGGGGGCACCTTGGCTGGTGCCAGGGTGCCCTCACACTTAGTAACTTTGCACCTAACCTTCACTAAGTGAGGGTTAGACATATAGGTGACTTATAAGTCACTTAAGTGCAGTGTAAAATGGCTGTGAAATAACGTGGACGTTATTTCACTCAGGCTGCAGTGGCAGTCCTGTGTAAGAATTGTCTGAGTTCCCTATGGGTAGCAAAAGAAATACTGCAGCCCAAAGGGATTTCCTGGAACCCCAAAACCCTGGGTACCTAGGTACCACATACTAGGGAATTATAAGGGTGTTCCAGTGTGCCAATCAGAATTGGTAAAATTAGTCACTAGCCTGCAGTGACAATTTTAAAAGCAGAGAGAGCATAAACACTGAGGTTCTGGTTAGTAGAGCCTCAGTGATACAGTTAGGCACCACACAGGGAACACATATAGGCCACAAACGTATGAGCACTGGGGTCCTGGCTAGCAGGATCACAGTGACACATATCAAACTCACTGACAACATAGGGTTTCCACTATGAGCACTGGGGCCCTGGCTAGCAGGATCCCAGTGAGACAGGAAAAACACCCTGACATATACTCACAAACAGGCCAACAGTGGGGGTAACAAGGCTAGAAAGAGGCTACCTTCCTACACTCATACACAAAATTTCCAGTGGTGGAAACAGTGGCTGGGGTGGTGATGGACAGGGGAGTGGTCACTCCCCATTCCTTTGTCCAGTTTCGCACCAGAGCAGGGACTGGGGTTTCCCTAAACCGGTGTAGACTGGCTTATGCAAGGAGGGCACCATCTGTGCCCTTCAAAGCATTTCCAGAGGCTGGGGGAGGCTACCCCTCCCAAGCCTGTAACACCTATTTCCAAAGGGAGAGGGTGTAACCTGCTCTCAGAGGAAATGCTTTGTTCTGCCTTCCAGGGACTGGGCTACCCAGACCCCAGGAGGGCAGAACCCTGTCTGTGAGGTGCAGCAGCTGTAGCTGCAGTGCAAGCCTCATAAGAGCTGGTTTGGCAGTACTGGGGGTCCATAGTGGAGCCCCCAGGATGCATGGAATTGCCCCCCCAATTCCAAATTTGGAATGGGGGGACAATTTCATGATCTTAGACAGGTTACATGGCCATATTTCGAGTTACCATTGTGAAGCTACATATAGGTATTGACCTATATGTAGTGCACGCGTGTAATGGTGTCCCCGCACTCACAAAGTCTGGGGAAATGGCCCTGAACTATGTGGGGTCACCTTTGCTAGTGCAAGGGTGCCCTCACACTTAGTAACTTTGCACCTAACCGTCAGCAAGTGAAGGTTAGACATATAGGTGACTTATAAGTTACTTAAGTGTAGTGAAAATGGCTGTGAAATAAAGTGTGTGTTATTTCACACAGGCTGCAGTGGCAGACCTGTGTAAGGGTTTGTCTTAGCTCCCTATGAGTGGCAAAAGAAATGATGCAGCCCATATGGATCTCCTGGAACCCCAATGTCCTGGGTACCTAGGTACCATATACTAGGGACTTTTAAGGAGGTCCAGTGTGCCAATTAGAATTGGTAAATGTAGTCACTAGCCTATAGTGACAAATTTAAAGGCAGAGAGAGCATGAGCACTGAGGTTCTTATTAGCAGAGCCTCAGTGACACGGTTATGCACTACACAGGCATACACATTTAGGCCACAATCTATAAGCACTGTGGTCCTGGCTGGCAGGATCCCAGTGAGACAGGCAAAAACATACTGACATACATATAAAATTGAGGGTAACATGCCAAGAAAGATGGTACTTTCCTACAGCTTGGAAAAGGGGAGTCTTTATTGATCCATGAGTTTGGATTGAAGTTCGAAGGAGTTTGTGAACCTAGATTCAGTTATCATTTCTATGACATTACAATATAACTATCTCTCGACCAACAATTACAATTTTCTGACGACTTTAAGGTTTCAGGTTATCATTACATTTGATGATGTCACCGGAATGCATTTTCAGAACTTAGGCCCTCATTACAACCCCGGCGGTCGGTGTTAAAGCAGCGGTAACACCGCCAACAGGCCGGTGGTAAAAAAAATGGAATCATGACCACGGCAGAAACCGCCAACAAATACAGCCACTTTAACACTCTGACCGCCACGGCGGTAGCAACAAACACCGCGGCGGTAACCGCCAACAGACAGGCGGAAGACAGTGTACCGCCCACAATATTACAACCCGCCCATCCGCCAGATTTTCCGGGGCGGTACCAACGCCATCAAAAGCATGGTGGAAAAAGTACTCTGAAGGGAAACCACTCACCTCTCGACACTCAAGGAAGAACCACAACGCCACCTAGCACACAAGGTAGGGGAGGAGGAAAAAGAGAGTGACACACACATGCAACATGCAACACCCCCACCCCCAACACCATACACACAAACACATGCTACAACATTACATATACACCCCGTATCCCTCAGGAATAATGCAAGGACAAAAGGAATGGAGTCAAATGACTCTAATATTAGTAATACTTAGAAATACGTTCAGAAAGCAAAAACAGTATGTACAATATATACAATATATACAAAATGCGTGACAATGTCAACTCAAATATTGTCCATGGCCCACTCGGCCAAAAAAAATAGGCCAAGCCCACACTTGACTCATGGCTCCATACGGAGCGAACACTGCAGGGGCATCAGGTTGAAAACACACAGGCACCTCAGGGGGACAGGGAATGGGGGGGGCACCTCAGCCGAAAGATGGTACAACGCCACTGCTCCTGGAGGGGGCTCCATGCCCACTGCTCGGTCCTGGGGAGTGCAAGGCAACAGTCTCTCAAGTGGGTGGTTTGCCCACTGCTTGGTCCTGGGGAGTGCAAGGCCACAGTCTCTCAAGTGGGTGGCTTGCCCACTACTTGGTCCTGGGCGAGTGCAAAGCCACAGTCTCTCTAGTGGTTGCCTTCTTCCACTGGCTCTGGAGGGGGCCTTGTGCCCAGTGTGCTTCATCCTGGCAAGGAGGGGCTGAGTGGATGCCTTCTTCCACTGGTTCTGGAGGTGGCCTTGTGCCCAGTGTGCTTCATTCTGGCAAGGAGGGGCTGAGTGGATGCCTTCTTCCGCTGGTTTTGGAGGGGGCCTTGTGTCCATTGTGCTTCATCCTGGCAAGGAGGGGCTGAGTGGATGCCTTCTTCCACTGGTTTTGGAGGGGGCCTTGTGTCCATTGTGCTTCATCCTGGCAAGGAGGGGCTGAGTGGATGCCTTCTTCCACTGGTTCTGGAGGGGGCCTTGTGCCAATTGTGCTTCATCCTGGCAAGGAGGGGCTGAGTGGATGCCTTCATCCACTGGTTCTGGAGAGGGCTTTGCGCCCTGTGATGCAGATGTTTTAGAGTGCAAGGTCACAGTCTCTCACCTGGGTGTCACAACAACAGCTTTTGCAGGGGCCAGGTCGCACTGCAGCCCATGTAGTCACCCCTACACACTGCTCTCTGGCAGTGACGGCTGCTCTGTGGGTGGCAGTTGTGCTGCAGGTGACGGTGCTGTCAGTGCTGGTTGTAGCTTCCAGGCCTTCACCTGCAGCCTCAGACGGCTGCCCACTGGGGCTGCTGCTGGCAGTGGTGCTGCTTGCGGCGGTGCAGGTGGCAGTGCTGGCCGTGGTGCAGGTGGCGGTACTGGCCACGGTGCAGGTGGCGGTGCTGGCAGTTGTGGTGGTAGCCTCCAGGCCTTCACCTGCAGCCTCGGACGGCTGTCCACTGGGGCTGCTGCTGCTGGCAGTGGTGCTGCTTGTGGCAGTGCAGGTTGCGGTGCTGGCCGCGGTGCAGGTGGTGGTGCTGGCGGTTCTGGTGGTAGCCTCCAGGCCCTCACCTGCAGCCTCGGACGGCTGAAGTGCCATGGCTTGTGTTCTGTGCCCCTTTCCGCCCAGCCCGAGCTGCCAAACCAGGTCCTCACTGGACCGGAAACAAGCATCCTGGGACCGGTTTCAGGGTTTCACCCTTCATCAGCCAGGCTAGCTTGAATCCAGTGGCACAGTGAGCAAGGAACCCACGTCTGGCCATACCCTTCCCACTTAGGGCAACTTTAGCAACACAAAAGGATGATGGACGGAGTGCTGAACAATGCAAACACTGCCAGCTGGAGTCTTTGACTCTGCCTTGCTGGCTTGTTGTGCCTCCTTCCCCTTGCTGGCTGCTGTCCCCTTCTTGCCCTTGCCAGGTGGCGGAACCTTCTTGGGCTTGGCAGGTGTTGGTGGCACACTGGCTGGGCTGACGGGTGCCTCCTTGGAGCCTCTCACAGCAGCTGAAACCACAGCGGACGTGGACTGGGTGGCTGAGGTGCTGGGCTGGGTTCTGGACACCCTGGCCCGAGGTGAAGGACAGGGAGAGGAGGGGTAGGGAATAGTTCAAGGGTGGTGAGGAAAAGCTTCTTAGGGACACTGGGGCGGGAAGGAGGGGAAAAGGTTTGGGAGTGGAGGAAGAGGGAGTGGTTGTAGGAGGTGTCAGTCTGCTGTGTTTGGGTGCTGGTGCATGGGCTGGATGCTGTTGTGAGGTGGATGGCTGTTGGGTGGGTGTGTGCTTGCGTTTGTGTACTTTGGGAGGAGGGTTCACAGACACAGTGGGAGAAGGCACAGGGGACATGTGCATGGATGTGGGGGTGGTGACCGCCAGTGAGGGGCGTGTAGTGATAGGCGTGCTGGTGATGGAGGTAGTGGATGAGGATGTAGTGCATGCAGGTGTGAGTGGAGATGCTACTGGGAGGGAGGTGGACGAGGAGGAGGAGGGGGACACAGTGGAGGCAGTGGATGTTGGTGTGTCTGCATGGGGATGGTGCTTGTGTAAGTGCCTGTGAGATGATGTGTGGTGCTTGTGTTTGCCTGAGCCACTTCTGTGTGTTGATTTGGGTGATTGCTGGTCTGAAGGTGTGCTTGGGATAGCTTGGGGTGGAGGGGATTGGAACTGGGTAGAGGAAGTTGGAGGGGGGAGGCTGGAGACAGGGACAATGGCTGCCATCAATGCGGAGGCCAGAGCCTGGAATGCTCTATGTTGGGCCGTCACGCCAGAGTGAATGCCCTCCAGGTATGCATTTGTTTGTTGCAAATGCCTTTCGACACCCTGGATGGCATTCAGTATGGCTGACTGCCCAACAGTGAGGGATCTCAGGAGGTCAATAGCCTCCTCACTGAGGGCAGCAGGGCTGACTGGGGCAGGGCCTGAGGTGCCTGGGGCGAAGGCGATGCCCACCCTCCTGGGTGAACGGGCACTGGAAACACGCTGAGGGGCTGCTGGGAGGGCGGTGCGGGTACGGGGGTGGTGGCTGTACCTGTTGTTGGGGTGGGCACAGAGGTGTCGGCCACCGCCAGGGAGCTTCCAACAGAGGAGTCGCTGTTGGTAGTGTCCCCTCCTGTCTCCGTCGTGGTGCTCCCCTCGCCCTCCGTCCCACTGGTGCCCTCACCGTCGGTGGTTTCGGCCTTCAGGCCCATGTGGGATGCAGCTCCCTCCATCGCCAGTGCCTCTGCTCCTCCGCCAGATGATGCTAATGCACACAAGGACAGGGTGACAAAACAAAAAGGAGGGGGAGAGACAGAGGATACACTTGGTCAATGCCAGCAAAAACACTACTGTTGGCGCGTACACAACACACAGGGATCAGCCCTATGCACTAGGCCATGCACTACCAATTACAATACCAGTCACCAGCCCATGGGGTACATTGCCTAACGCCATTAACTGCACACCTGAAACCAACAGGACCCTGCCCAGTAGTAGATGGCCACTAACACTATTGGGGTTGGAGTGCTTCAGAACCTGCCCAACAAGGGACCTACCCTACCAGTTCGCCCTGGCCTAAGGGCACCCACAGCCCCCACCCAGGTAAAACCTTAACATGCGCAAAGTCATGATTCTGAATCTGTACTCACCCCCTTGTGGCTGTTGTGATGCCTTCAAGCGCCCATCCAACTCCGGATAGACCGCCGCCAGGATGCGTAACATCAGGGCGGCACGGTATGACGGGCACCCCTTCCTCGTTGGGAGGCCGGCCCCAGCTGGGCCTCCGCCGTCTTCCTTGCCCAGTGGCGCAGGTCCTCCCACCGTTTGCGGCAATGGCTGCTCTGCCTGTCAAAGACCCCCAGGGTCCACACCTCCTTGGGGATGGCACGCCAAATACCCTTTTCTGGTGGGCGCTGACCTGCAGAAAAAATACAGCAGAAAAGGGATTATTCATATCGTCCGGACAGTTACACTCATGGCCCACAATATCCCTCCATCCCCTTACGCACAGACATTGACCACCAGACATGCAGCACTCTGCCCAGGACCCCTGAGCCCCCCCCCCACACGAGGCTTACACACACAGCAATCCCTACATTCATGGCCCATGCATCATGCTCACAGTGTACTCACCTATTTGTAGAGTAAAGTGTACTGGGGTAGGCCCTTATCCATCAGTCTCTCCAACTCCTTCGAAGTGAAGGCGGGGGCCCTTTCCCCAGACACTGGAGCCATTGTCGCTTCCAGACACAGGTCACAGCAGCACTTGCAGTGTAGGTCCTCTCCTGTTGAAGGTCAGATAGCAAGTGAGTGAACAGTGGCATAGTGGCGGTCCCGGGCTCACTATGCCACTGGATTCAAGCTAGCCTGGCTGATGAAGAGTGAAACCATGAAACCGGTCCCAGGATGCTTGTTTCCGGTCCAGGGAGGACCTGGCCTAGCAGTTCGGGCTGGACTGTTCCCATGAGGATCAGGGTCAAGACTGATTTGCATATGGCTGGGTCTAAACTGGGGTGGCATGGTCAGCAAAAGAACGATGGATTAAACCCAGATCTGTGACTGGGGTGAATGTTTGATTGGTTCCGCATTCCATCCATCATTTGTGTTTTGCTTTACCTAACTGCATTACAGCAGACATTGGCACATCAACTGACTCTCGAATTCACATACTGTTTCTGTAAAGGAAGAAATGCATTTTAGTATACCATATGTGCGAGTATGACCCTCTGCTCACAGTTTTTCTCCCTAGAATTCAACCGCTGAGGATGAATAGGAGATGGAGACATCCCCTGTTTGCAGACCCCTGGTGGACCTGGCGACAATGGAGGACAGGCACATTATCCTGACCTACAGACTTGACAGGGCCACAATCCATGAACTGTTTGCCCAATTGGAGCCAGACCTGATTTCAGCTATCCACCAGCCTACAGGTATCCCCCCTCTAGTGCAGGTGCTGTCAGTGCTCCATTTCCTGGCAAGTGGTTCCTTTCAAGCGACAGTGGCTATGCCATCAGAGATGTCTCAGCCAATGTTCTCCAACGTGTTGACCAGGGTGCTGTCTGCCCTGCTGAAACACATGGGCAGCTACATCGTATTCCCCCAGGTGGATGATTTGGTCACAGTGAAGGCTGACTTTTATGCCCTGGGACATATCCCCAACATCATTGGTGCCATTGATGGTACACATATTGCATTTGTCACCCCCCGGTGAAATGAACAAGTGTTCAGGAATAGAAAAAGCTTTCACTTTCTGAATGTGCAGATGGTGTGTTTGGCGGACCAGTACATCTCCCATGTGAATGCCAAGTATCCTGGCTCTGCGCATGATGCTTGATCGTGAGGAATAGCAGCATTCCATATGTGATGTCGCAACTCCAGAGGCACCGGGTGTGGCTAATAGGTGAGCCCATGGTCCCCACCCAGATGATGTAGGTATATGGGTGTGGGTTTGGCCCTTAGGGTGAGTATCTGGCTAACAGGTATCCCTTGATATTTGCAGGTGACTCTGGTTACCCCAACCTCTAATGGCTACTGACCCCAGTGCGGAATTCCAGGACAAGGGCAGAGGAACGTTACAATGAGGCACATGGGCGAACAAGGAGGATAATTGAAAGAACCTTTGGCCTCCTGAAGGCCAGATTCCGGTGCCTCCATCTGACATGTGGATCCCTGTACTACTCACCCAAGAAGGTGTACCAGATCATCATTGCATGTTGCATGTTGCACAACCTGGCCTTGAAACGCCAGGTGCCTTTTCTGCAGGAGGATGAGCCTGGAGATGGTCTTGTGGCAGGGGTGGAGCCAGTGGACA
This sequence comes from Pleurodeles waltl, assembly GCF_031143425.1. Classification (NCBI taxonomy): domain Eukaryota; kingdom Metazoa; phylum Chordata; class Amphibia; order Caudata; family Salamandridae; genus Pleurodeles; species Pleurodeles waltl. The sequence goes on from NC_090437.1 coordinate 180,881,477, forward strand.
GTGACGAAGAGGAGGCAGAGGAAGAAGATGTGGACAACAGACGTACACTCATTCAACAGTACTTCCAGTGACACACAGGTAAGACACTGTAACTTCACCTTCCATTGCATTGATGTGTTTGACATTGAACATGGCAGCCTAATTTCCCTATGTCTATGGCCACTTACTGTACCCTTTGGCATCTCTATTTTCAGAACTCTGTGCCCCACCCTGGCTCCTGGTGTGGTTACTGCTGCCAACTACAGGTTATACCTATGTTACTATTACAGTAGATTAGAAATGCAATGTTTACATCTTGTTAAACGAATATATATTTCAATGAATTGACAGACTCCATACTTTTATTTGTTCTAAGGGTGTTTATATTGGTGCCAATAAGTAGAGGGGGTATTACAACGGGCTGGGTTGCTGATGGAGGAAAGTGCAGGGTAGAGTCCAGTCTATTTGTATCACAGGTGCATTGTCCAAGGGGGCATAGGGCATAGGAAGTGGAGCAATGGCAGTTCAAGGTGGACAGGGTGACAGAGTGGGACAGAAGGGTGACATTCAGGAGAGTCTTATTTCCTGGCGGGGTCTTGGCAATGTTCTCTGACTTCTGCCTGGATCACAGGGACCGTTTGCAGGGTGGTTTTCCTTATGCAGGGGCTGGGGTACTGGTGGCCTGTTGGTCCTGTGGCGGGGCCTCCTGTCCACTAGTGCCGGCGGAGGTGGAGGGCTATTCTCCGGTGTGGCTAGTGTCAGGGGCCCGTTGGTGTGCCACTGCCCCCCTCATGCTGTTGGCCATGTCAGCCAGCACCCCTGCAATGGTGACCAGGATGGTGTGGATGTGTTTCAGGTCCTCCCTGATCCCCAGGTACTATCCCTCCTGCAGCCACTTCGTCTCCTGCAACTTGTACAGAATCTGGCCCAAGGTCTCCTGGGAACGGTGGTATGCTCCCAGGATCCCTGCAGTGCCTCGTGGAGAGTGGGTTCCCTGGGCCTGTCCTCCCCCTGTCGCACAGCACTCCTCCCTGTTGTCCTGTGCATCTGTCCCCTGAACCGTGTGCCCACTGCCACTGACCCCAGGTCTCTGATTGTCTTGGGTTTGTGGGGTTGCCTGGGATCACTGTAGTCGTGGACATTCTGCTGATTGACGTGTCCTGGGGACAGAGGGATGGGCCCGCTGGGTGGATGCTGTGCTGGTGTTTCCTGAGGGGGGAGGCTCTGTGGTGGGTTGGGACTGTGGCAGGGTAACCAACTGAGGGGGGAGGCTCTGTGGTGGGTTGGGACTGTGGCAGGGTAACCGACTGTCCAGAGGTCCCTGATGGGCCAGGTTGGTCATCGTGATCCAGGCGTGCAAAGCTGCTGTCATCACTGTGGGCCTCTTCTGGGGGGGGGGACTGGATGTTGGTGGCACCTCCTCTCCGGTGACGCTGAGTGGGGGTCCTGTGGGGATGTAAATGCATTGTTATTGTATCTGCGTGTGCCATCTTATGTTTCCCTCTATGGTTGTTATTAGCAATGCAGCTTTGGCTTGTGTGAGTTGTGATTTTGTTGGCTAAGTGAGTGTCACTAGTGTACATGCTGTGGTGATGGGTGTCCATGCAGGTCTGTGATGGGGGTTCATGCATTGATGTTGCATGCAGGGCTTGGTATTGGGATGGGTGGGTTGTGATGGTGGGGTATATGTGAGCTGGTGGGCTTATGGGGGTGAGTGTAGGGGTAGGTGTTTGTGATGGCATGCAGGTGGGGGGGTAAAAGTAGTAAAGGTTTGACTTACCCGAGTCCAGTCCTCCTGCTACTCCTGCGAGGCCCTCAGGAGGCATGATCGCCAAAACTTGCTCCTCCCATGTTGTTAGTTGTGGGGGAGGAGGTGGGGGTCCACCGCCAGTCCTCTGTACAGCTACCTGGTGTCTTGCAACCACAGAACGCACCTTTCCCCGTAGGTCGTTTACATCTTCCTGATATCATCCCTTGTTCTTGAGTGCTGTCCCACGGCGTTGACTCCGTCCACGATTCTCTGCGATAGCTCCATCTTCCTAGCAATGGATGTCTGCTGCACCTGTGATCTGAATAGCTGTGGCTCTATCTGGATGATTTCCTCCACCATGACCGTTAGCTCCTCCTTGGAGAACCTGGGGTGCCTTTGGGGTGCCATGGGTGTAGTGTGAGTGGTATGTGTGAGGGTGTGCGGGGTACTGTGTTGGGGTGTGTGCTGTGAGGTGCATGGATGGTGTATGGGTGAGGGTGTTCTGTGGCTCTGATTCAGTGGGTGCTTGTCTCTCTCTCTCAGTTGGCAATATTTATTTCGTTGTAAGGGGTTGTGGGTAATGTGGGTGTGTGTTTTATGGTGGTGTGGGGGTGTGTGGGTGTGGTGGGTGTATGTGTGTCAGGTGTGTGTAGTTTGAATTGTCCAATGTGGTGCTATTTTGATAGTGTGTCAGTATTATGAGCGTGGCGGTATGTACTACCAATGGTTTACCGTGGTTGAATGTCCGCTGCAGTGATTCGTGGGTCATGATGCTGTGGGCGTATTTCTGTTGGCGTAACGGTGTGGGTTTTGGTACCGCCAATTTATCACTGACCTTTGGGCTGGCAGACTTCTGTGTGTATCTGTATAGTGGCGGATTTCTCTGTGTGGGTCATAATAGCCGTAGCGGTATACTGCCGCTGTCACGGTATGTTGGTGGCCGTCAGCACGGCAGTAGGCGGCATTTACCGCCAATGTTGTAATGAGGGCCTTAGTTTCTCATTTAGAGTTTGGCAGAGCACAAGCATCACCATAAATTGACAGTGCCCCAGAAAACCCATAGTTCCTTTGTCCTATTTAGAGATGGGGAAGTGCCAGGTTTACACCGGCAGATACTTCCACTGGATCTGCAGGTGGAAACTTTTGACCTGGCAGGCTGTCAGATAAGAGACCACCAGGTTACAGTGACAGACATCAGTCCTATTGAGGGCGAGACTACCATCACTTATTTTCCATGCCATGTCTGCCATGCAAACCGTAGCAGGCACAAGCAGGAAGCATACAGAGTAGCCCCCACATGCAGGGAGAAGCCTCCCTGTGCATCAGGGCGAACTTTGGGAGTTTGCTTTCTTTGAACAAAAATTCCTGCAGAGTGGGTGCTTTAAACATGGCACCTGCTCAGCATACCTTAATTGCTGTAAATAGTGCCACACAGTCAATCACTACCTCTTCAATCTAGTGACCATTGCCATGCAGGTATAATGTCTAAATAGGGCAGACTATCCTTGGCCAGAGAAGCAGTGGGGACCTGTGAACCCCAGAAGACAGGCAAACCATCTGCCAGGGTGTAAATAGGTTGCTTAAAATGTTGTTATCAATGCTTTATTGAGATCCCTACCTGACATCTAACACGGGCACTGCATTCTTTACTATATGAATGTAAAATATGCTTCAGAATTAAACAATAAAGTCCTACCTGAGTCAAAACTGAAAGATTTTACCGAGTATCAAGGGTACTCATGAGATGCCACAAAGAAAATATGTGAATGTACTCCTTCCTCCTAAAGAGAATCCCACCCTACAACTTTACATACCAAGACTGAACCATTATGTCAGGTTAACAGTTGTGTCTGTCTTTATTATAAGAATAAAAGTGCTGAGAATCAAGCGAGGTTTGGTAGAATTTAAGGTCCTGTTGGGAAAAATAACAAAAATGCTAACAAGTAAATGAGCAGTGGTTTGCCAGTGGTACAGCGTAAACCAGTGGTACATAAGGACACATTTGGCTTGGTGGCTTAAAGTTATGAGGCTGAAGATATAAATTTTGATGGGTGAAGACAAAAGTAGGCCTGGGCGGAAGTCGTGGAGTTCTGATACACGTATTTCTGCAGAGTTCCAAAAATATTCAGCGAGATTCCGTGTAACTCTTCAAATGGTCAGAATTAAAGCTTGGACACCGTTCGCACTGCCTTCTTGTGCCAGTAGGGTGTTCCACGCTGAAAAATTAGCATACACAGCACCATGAGGTTGCAGGGGCATGACCCTTATGTTTTACCCTTTTCTGTTCTGTGCATCATGGCGGGCCGGATTTTTCCATCTATTCTAAATCTTTCCAGTCCTCCCCCATCCCACTCATCTACCCCTTACTTCTCCCTTTCTTCTTTAATTAATTCCTTCCTACTTATCCTATTTCTTTTTTTTCCCTAAACAACAGCGTGGCAGATTAGGGCGAGAGAGGGAGCAGCGGCACCAGTGTGTCACGTTGTAGTCGCTGGCGCTGCCAAGGGGTGCAGCCCTGCCCCATTTTGTCATGGGCAGCGCCACCTCCCCTCCATGCTGGCAGCAGGCTCCATGCCTGGGAGTGAGTATGCCCTGTGTGCGCATTGCATGCTGTGGGGGAGGGTGTGCCAGTATGTGCGCAGAAGAACTGGGGTGAAGAGCACCCCAGGTGCAGTTGACACTGCTGGGCTGACATACTCGACCAGGAGCAGGACCTGCTTGTCCTGCTGGCCGTCAGTGTTGCAGGGCTCGGTGAGTATAATTTATTTGTTGTGTTTCACAATGCTAATATTTTTTTTTTCAGATAGCATGCTGCTCACAGTCAGAGGTAAATTAAGTTTACGTAACGTTATAAATATTATGTGATTCAATTTAAGCGAGCCAGGTGTTCGGAGCTACCTAACCGTACTCGTCTGTGCTCGCTTGGGCTGAATATTTAAGAAGTCATGCAGGCTCCTATGTCCTGTCGCTAACATAGTGATCTCCCAGTAATGTGTAGCATGCATTGAAAAGGGAGACTGAGTTGGCCCGTCAGAGGGTTGAGAAGCAAAGATCATTCATTGCAATGCATTAGTAGTTCCAAATGTAGTTTAATAAATTTGGAATAGGGCTTAGGCTTAGGAAATTAGGAACAGGTCAAGTTGATACTAGTACTATAGGCAATCTGACTTAGAAAAGTACAATGTTCCTGCCTTTGCCTTTGCCTGTCAAAATTAACTGTACCACTAATAATTTTTTGAATCTTCTTTATTTCTTTCATCAGTACCCAAGGGCAAGAAGATGGCATTGGAGGGGGGTCAGGTTGAAGCCTGGGCTGCCATCACCAGTTCCGTAGTGGGTAGAAGTACTACCAGTGCAGTGGGCAACAGAACGGATCTGCGTCCCCCAGTAAGTCCTCCTGTTGATATTATTATTATTTCTATAACTTTTACCTCTCCCCATTTAGAATAGTTTTTCCTAGTTTTTAATACTGTAACTATCTCCCTTTTTTAAACTCCTCTTTGTTCCATCTAATGTTTGTTAATTCTTGTTATCCCTGCATTATGCTTTTTTCTATATTTCATGCTTCTGTAGATGACTTCCTCCTGTCTGTATTAGTCTGTAGCCTTCTTGTGCTCTGTTAGTAAGCTTTCCCTCTCCCCTTGTATGTCTTTTGGAGTGATACTGTAAGACAAAGAGAAAAGATTTTAGGTCCGCTACTGTGAAAATTGCACGCCCAAGTAAGCTATTCTATACATGTTTGTTTCTTGCTGATGCTCAAACAGTGAGAAGAGAGAGGAGCCATGGTCGTCGTGGACCTCCCTCACTGTTGTGTTGTATGTTTTATCATTAAGTATGCCAGCAGTTTTGATGACAGCCCCGCATGGCAGGGAAGTAGAATGAGGACGGCCCCATTGCATTTGCCAGCCAAGATATGTCCTTCATTGACCAATTTATTCCACCCCTTCATTGCACTTCAGTGACTCAGAGTCATCATAGCTTTGCCCCTTCAATACGAAAGTGTTTTGGTTGGCTTAACTACCTGGCTTTTCTAACATTGTCAACCAATAAAGGGGGTCATTACGACCCTGGCGGCCGGCGGTAAGATGGCGGTAACACCGTCAACAGGCTGGCGGTGTTCCGCCAGCTATTATGACTGTGGCGCAATAGCCACGGCCATACCGCCGGCCCCTCCAACATACCGCCAGGCGGTCATAATCCCCGACCGCCAGCCTGTCCGTGGCGGTAAACACCGCCATGGAAAGGCTGGCGGTAAGGGGACTTGGGGTGCCCCTGGGGGCCCCTGCAATGCCCATGCACTTGGCATGGGCAGTGCAGGGGCCCCCAGGCATAGCCCCGTCGCGCATTTCACTGCCCGAATTTCGGGCAGTGAAATGTGCGATGGGTGCTACTGCACCCGCTGCACATCAGCATTACCGCCGGCTCTATTACGAGCCGGCAGCAATGTTGATGTGACATTTCCGCTGGGCCAGCGGACAGTAACACTGTTACTGTCCGCTGGCCCAGCGGAAATGTCATAATAGGGAGCCAGCAATACCGCTGGCAATGGCGGTATTCTGTCTCCCGCAGCCTCGGCGGTCTTTTTCAAAGACCGCCGAGGTTGTAATGACCCCTAAAATGCCCAAGGTGATATTTTCCATAGAAGATACTGCTAACCAAACTTTAGTAATGTATTGCTGTTGTAACTATTTTTTTGAAGAAAATAATAAGGGGGTTTGTATCTGGCATCTAAAATGTGTAATGTTTTTTCTAGCTGAACAGACCACCAGTGCCGGAACCAGCAGCAATGTCAGTGCACCAGATGTGGAAGTGGTTGGAGGGGGAGTCCCAGCGACAGAAGGGACGGGCGTTGGTAAGTCACATTGCTTGCTTATTGTCAATTACGAGTATACTCACTGTATCTATTAACCGAGGAAGATATGTATCCCATCCATCATCATTCATCACCTCCCTGCCCATGGCATTTCACGACCCATGACCTAACAGCAGCATGGTTCCTTTTGGCACTGCAGTGTTGGCTGTGTAATGTGCATCTGCTTCAGTTAATGTGCCATTTACAAAGTGTTCAATGTACTGCAGACTAAAAGCAAAGTGTGCTTCCCTTCCCTCCCAGTGCCCACTCAGTCACTTCCTAGTACTTCACTCTTTTGTTCTTTCCTATGTTATGTCTCATCCTACCCAAAATATTGAAGAATCCATTCTTTGCATGTGCCACATTTTTCTGGGCAACTGATTCATATATTTAATGGCTTCCATAACAGGTTTACGCCTGTTCAATTTTTTTCCTTTTGACATTTGTCAACTACAGTGACTGACTATGCCAAAGCTTGGGCACATTGGGGGTCATTCCAACCCTGGCGGTCGGTGATAAAGCGGCGGCCAACCCGCCAACAGGCAGGCGGTCAAAAAAAAGGTATTCTGACCCTGGCGGGAACCGCCAACACAGGCCGCCACTTTAACACTCCGACCGGGACAGGCGGGACAGACAAACAGCGCGGCGGTCACCGCCAACAGCCAGGCGGCAGACAATGTACCGCCCACCCTATCACAACTCACCAATCCGCCACCTTTTCCGGGGTGGGAGCCCCGTCGATAAAAACACGGCGGAAACAGACTACGAACGGGAAAACGCTCACCTATACACACTCCACGAGGAAGGAGGACAGCATGGAGCCCGAATTACACATCCTACCAGCTATTGTCTACCTGCTCATCTACCACGAGTACGAACGCCGGCGCAGACGACAACGGTGAGTACTGCACCTACGACACAGGGGAGGGGGGAGGAGGAAAGCTTAAGGGCACACACATATGCGACCCCCCCCCCCAACTATCTACACACCAATGCAGAGCACCAAGTCACAGTGACACCACCCAAACCCCCCGGAATAATGCAAAGACATAATTAAAGTGAGAAACAACATTTATGTATATAAGAGGTTCTTTGAAGTCATGGTAAAATAGCAAAATGAATTGTAAAAAATCAAGTAAGAACATTGCGAAACCGATAAACATAGGCAATAAGTCCTGCACAGTCACTTAAATTTCCACTGTCCGTGGGCCAAAGTGTATCAACACATGGGCAAAGCCCACACAGGAGACCTGAGTCCGTTGGAGAGAACACTGCTGGGGCATCAGATGACAAAACTACAGGCACCTCAGGGGGAAGGGAATGGGGGGCACCTCAGCCACATGAGTCCACGACGCCAGATCCACGAAGGGTCCACCATGCCCACTGTGCCATCCTGGGGAGTGCAAAGCCACAGTCCATCAGGTGGATTACAGAGACCACTGTTCATGGAGGAGGCATGGTGGGCAGAGTGCGTCGTGAAGGCCTGCCCGACACAGAACCGGGACTGCCAATAGGCCAGCGGTGCTTGACAGGAAGGGCCCAGCGGAGCGGTGCTTGAGACGGTGGGGCCCAGCGGAGCGGTGCTTGAGACGGCGGGGCCCAGCGGAGCGGTGCTTGACAGGAGGGGCCCAGCGGAGCGATGCTTGAGACGGCGGGGCCCAGCGGAGCGGTGCTTGACAGGAAGGGCCCAGCGGAGCGGTGCTTGAGACGGCGGGGCCCAGCGGAGCGGTGCTTGAGACGGCGGGGCCCGGCGGGGCCCAGCGGAGCGGTGCTTGACAGGAAGGGCCCAGGGGACCGATGCTTGAGACGGCGGGTCCCAGCGGAGCGGTGCTTGACAGGAAGGGCCCAGCGGAGCGGTGCTTGAGACGGCGGGGCCCAGCAGAGCGGTGCTTGAGACGGCGGGGCCCAGCAGAGCGGTGCTTGACAGGAAGGGCCCAGCGGAGCGGTGCTTGAGACGGCGGGGCCCAGCGGAGCGGTGCTTGAGATGGCGGGGCCCAGCGGAGCAGTGCTTGAGACGGCGGGGCCCAGCGGAGCGGTGCTTGACAGGAAGGGCCCAGCGGAGCGGTGCTTGAGACTGCGGGGCCCAGCGGAGCGGTGCTTGACAGGAAGGGCCCAGCGGAGCGATGCTTGACAGGAAGGGGCCAAGCGGAGCGGTGCTTGACAGGAAGGGCCCAGCGGATTGGTGCTTGAGACGGCGGGGCCCAGCGTAGCGGTGCTTGACAGGAAGGGGCCCAGCGGAGCGGTGCTTGACAGGAAGGGCCCAGCGGAGCGGTGCTTGAGACGGCGGGGCCCAGCGGAGCGGTGCTTAAGACGGCGGGCCCAGCGGAGCGGTGCTTGAGACGGCGGGGCCCAGCGGAGCGGTGCTTAACAGGAAGGGCCCAGCGGAGCGGTGCTTGACAGGAAGGGGCCCAGCGGAGCGGTGCTTGACAGGAAGGGCCCAGCGGATCGGTGCTTGAGACGGCGGGGCCCAGCGGAGCGGTGCTTGACAGGAAGGGGCCCAGCGGAGCGGTGCTTGACAGGAAGGGCCCAGCGGAGCGGTGCTTGAGACGGCGTGGCCCAGCGGAGCGGTGCTTGACAGGAAGGGGCCCAGCGGAGCGGTGCTTGACAGGAAGGGCCCAGCGGAGCGGTGCTTGAGACGGCGGGGCCCAGCGGAGCGGTGCTTGACAGGAAGGGGCCCAGCGGAGCGGTGCTTGACAGGAAGGGCCCAGCGGAGCGGTGCTTGAGACGGCGGGGCCCAGCGGACCGGTGCCTTTCTGCACGGCGGGCCCTCTTCAGCGGTGTCTTTCTGCACGGCGGGGCCCTCTTCAGCGGTGTCTTTCTGCACGGCGGGGCCCTCTTCAGCGGTGCCTTTCTGCACGGCGGTGCCCTCTTCAGCGGTGCCTTTCTGCACGGTGGGGCCCTCTTCAGCGGTGTCTTTCTGCACGGCGGGGCCCTCTTCAGCGGTGCCTTTCTGCATGGCGGGCCCTCTTCAGCGGAGCCTTTCTGCACGGCGGGGCCCTCTTCAGCGGTGTCTTTCTGCACGGCGGGGCCCTCTTCAGCGGTGTCTTTCTGCACGGCGGGGCCCTCTTCAGCGGTGCCTTTCTGCACGGCGGGCCCTCTTCAGCGGTGCCTTTCTGCACGGCGGGGCCCTCTTCAGCGGTGCCTTTCTGCACGGCGGGGCCCTCTTTAGCGGTGTCTTTCTGCACGGCGGGCCCTCTTCAGCGGTGCTTGTCCAGTCATTCAAGGGAGCCAGAGCTGGCCAGGACTCCCTGCTTAGTCACCCTCCGACCGTGCAGTTGCTGAACCCTTCTGTGACGGAGTCCTGGGCCCGTGGGTGTCCTCCCTCACACCCGGGATGGGGCTTGTGGGGCCCTCCTGGTCCGCGCCCCTGCTGGCTGACTTCTCCGCCCTGCTGCCCTTGCCCTCCTTCGATGAGGCTCTCTGGCCCTTGCCTCCCCTGGATGTTGTGGCAGGTGACGGCCCAGGACTTTGCTCCTTGGGGGCAGCCGTGTCAGTCTTCTCGCGGCGGCCCCTGATTTTACGGGTCCTCTTTCCAGGGGGGGGGCTGGCTGTCCCCTTGCTGCTGGCCGATGTATCAGTGCTGGGAAAGGGTGGACTCCAAAACCCGTGCACAATGGTGACACTTGAAGCAGGGCTGGTGGTGGCTGAGGTGCTCTTGGGACTCTTAGCAGATGGAGGGTGTGGGTCAGGTGGGGCAAAGAGGTTAAGTTTGGAGAGGTAAAGTTTTTTAGGACCAATGTAAAGGGTAGGTGTAGTGGGTATGGGAGTGGAGGAAGAGGATGTGGTGGTAGGAGAGTCAGGTGTGCTGTCTTTGGGTGCAGGTGCTTGGCTGTTGGGTGGGTGGCTGCACGTGACAGACACAGTGGGAGAGGACACAGGGGACGTGTAAATGGCAGTGGGGGTGGTGACTGCACGTGTGCGGACTGTACTGGAGGGTGTGCTGGTGATGGAAGTACTGGCTGATGGTGGTGTGCATGCACGTGTGAGTGGAGACGTCACAGGGAGGGAGAAGGGAGATAAGGAGGAGGGGGACACAGGGGTGGTAGTGACTGTTGGCATGTCTGCATCTGGGTGTTGCTTGGGTGAATGCTTGTGTGATCTGTGGTGCTTATGTCTGGATGAGCTGCCCTTGGGTGTTGAGGTGTGTGCAGGCTGGTCTGATGGTGTGGATGGGATAGGCTGAGGAACAGGAGACAGAGACAGGGTGGAGGCAGTTAGAAGAGGGAGGCTGCAAACAGGGACAATGGCTGCCGTCAGTGCTGAGGCCAGAGCATTGAACGATCGTTGATGGGCAGCCTGACCCGAATGAATGCCCTCCAGGTATGCATTGCTCCGATGCACCTCCCTCTGTACCCCCTGGATGGCATTCAAAAGGGTAGACTGCCCAACAATGATGGTCTGTAGGAGGTCAATGACCTCCTCACTGAGGGAAGCAGGGCTAACATGGGCAGGGCCTGAGGTGCCTGGGGCGAAGGAGATGCCCGCCTTCTTGGGCGAGCGGGCACGGAGCGAAGGCTGAGGGGCTGCTGGGAGGGCGGAGCTGGTGCGCTGGGTGGCGGCTGTACCTGTAGAGGCGGGGGGCCCGGATGTTGCCGCCACCGCTAGGGAGCTCCCTTCCGAGGACGTGTCGGTGTCGCTGGTGTCACCACGGGTCCCCGTTGTGGTGCTCCCCTCGCCCTCCGTATCACTGGTGACCTCGGTGTCTGTACCATGGCCCACCGGGGCCTTGTGAGTTGCAGCTCCCTCGTGCTCCGATGCCAATTCTCCTCCGCCTGATGATGCTAATGCACACATGCACAAGAAGATAAAGAAAAAGGGTGGGGGGAGAAATAAAAACAGGTTGAGTGCATGCATTGTCAACACCGTTGGCGGAGAGGACAGACACAGGAGCCTCATGCACTACGCCGCGTAATCGGGGTACACTACTCAGTACTTGTGACTAGGCCAACAGGTCTATGGACAACATATGCGCACATGGGTGATGCTGGACCATGGATTGCTGTACTTGGCACCCTACAGAGGTGGGGGGCGGGGGCAAAGGGCCATGCCTAAAGGAGGGGACTACACTACAGAAAGCGCCCTGGCCTAATGCACCCACAGCCCTCCTCCCCCACCCAGACGCCTCCACTGCGTGTAAAGATAGCAGAATGTGCTGGTACTCACCCCCTTGTGTCTGCTGTGATGTCCTCACGCGCCCATCCAAATCGGGGTAGGCCACTGCCAGGATCCGGGACATCAGGGGGGTCAAGGTACGACTGGCACCCCTCCTACGTTGGGAGGCCATCCCCAGCAGTGACTCGGCGGTCTTCCTGGTCCCGCGGCGGATGTCCTCCCACCTCTTTCGGCAGTGGGTGCCCCGTCTTGTGTGGACCCCCAGGGCCCGGACGTCCTTGGCGATGGCACGCCAAATGTCGACTTTCTGATGGGCGCTGACCTATTTGACATGTACAGGGTGGGAAAGGAATTTTCAACATTTTTCTGCATGTTAGATGTGATTGCCCCCCCCCAACCCTGCCATGTGGCACATGCTCTCATCTGTCGTGCCTTGCACTCCTCATTCGCTCCCCACCCCACCATCTTACATCCAGCATACACAACCCAGGCATAGCCCATTCAACGTGCACCCTGTGTACTAACCTGTTGGTCTGGAGGACCGTAGAGTAGTGCATACTGGGGCAGGACCCCATCCACAAGTTTCTCCAACTCTTCTGAAGTGAAGGCAGGGGCCCTTTCCCCAGTCGCAGCAGCCATTGTCTCTTCCAGACCGAGGTCACAGCAGCACTTGCAGTATAGGTCCTCTCCTGTGGATGATCAGGTCTCGAGTGATTAAGCAGATAGAAAATGGCGGTCACGCCCGCGGCGGTGCGTACCGCGACCGCCGGCGCACATCGTCATTGGCTCCTGAGACCCATAGGTTTCAATGTTAACCAATGCTGCTTTGCGCCGCGGTCTTCGACCGCCTACCGACACGGTGTGCCACGCCAGGGCAGTGACCTCACATCCCACTGTCACACTTCACAGGTCAGGCAGCCGCCATTTCAAGGGCCCACATGGCTTAATTTCTACTGCGTCACACAGGCCTAGGCCTTGCATTGCCACTCATACAAGCCATTCAATGCATAGCGAATCGTGTTCTGTGCAAGCTGTGTGAACGAACCTGTGGGTTGCTTGACTCTGTGCTCCATGTTGTCCTTCCTAGGCACCGTCCGCTGGGACTTGCGAGGAGAAGGATGAATCCTCCCGTGTACCGCCCGCTGGTGGACCTGTCGACAATGGAAGAACGACATATTATACTTCGATACCGACTTGACCGAGCCACTATACATGAACTGTGTGCCCAGCTGGAGCCAGACCTGATGTCCCCCATCTGCCAACCCACAGGGATTCCCCCTCTGGTGCAGGTTCTGTCAGTACTCCATTTTTTGGCAAGTGGGTCTTTTCAGACAACTGTGGCCATGTCATCAGGGATGTCTCAGCCTATGTTTTCTAAGGTTTTGTCCAGAGTGTTGTCTGCCCTGATGAAATACATGCGGAGATACATTGTTTTCCCTGAGGAGGGTGATTTGGCCACTGTGAAGGGTGATTTCTATGCCCTTGGACATATCCCCAACATCATTGGTGCCATTGATGGGACCTATGTGGCTTTAGTACCCCCAAAAGACAATGAGCAGTTGTACAGAAATAGAAAAAATTACCATTCGATGAATGTCCAGGTGGTCTGTTTGGCTGACCAGTACATCTCCCATGTAAATGCCAAGTTCCCTGGATCAGTGCATGACGCGTATGTCATGCAAAATAGCAGCATCCCTTATGTGATGGAACAGCTACAGAGACACCGTGTGTGGCTAATAGGTGACTCTGGTTACCCCAACCTGCCTTGGCTATTGACCCCAGTGAGGAATCCCCGGACCAGGGCAGAGGAACGGTACAATGAGGCACATGGGCGAACTAGGAGGATTATAGAACGGACCTTCGGGGTCCTGAAGGCCAGGTTTAGGTGCCTGCATATGACAGGGGGATCCCTCATGTACTCACCAAAGAAGGTGTGTCATATCATCGTGGCCTGCTGTATGCTTCACAATCTTGCATTGCGACGCCAGGTGCCTTTCCTGCAGGAGGATGGTCCAGATGTTGGTGTTGTAGCAGCTGTGGAGCCTGTGGAGAGTGAAGAGGAGGAAGACGACGGGGACGACACGGACAACAGGGACACAGTTATACAACAGTATTTTCAGTAGCACCCAGGTAAGAATCACCCACGCCATTTTACATTTACTTCTGGCCTCCTGCATCTCTACTTTCTGTGTTTCCCCCCAGTTCCTTTTCACTGATTTTTGACTTTCCCTTCCCTTTTCAGAGCTGTATGACCCAAAGCGTGACTTCTGCTTTGTTTGCCCATGGACTAATGCTTATTGACACTGGTATGTTGTCATCACAATGTAAATGAACATTATTGCACCGTTATGTGTAATACATGTGTAAAGAATACAAGCAGACTCCTGACATTTGAAGTGCAATTGGTGATTTATTTTCAGTGCTGCGTATAGGTCCATGATAGTAAAACGGTGATGGGTGGGGGTGGAGTAATGTCCATGGCAGAGTCCAGTTCTCAGGAGCACAGGTGCATTGCCCATATGCCTGTGGAAGGATGGAGCAGGGGCAGTTCAAGGTTGGACAGGGTGACAATGTGGGACAGTGGGATGACATCAGGGGGTATCTTAGGCTGGCGGGGGTCTTGGCATCCTACTCTGTCTTCTTGTGTGATCTCAGGTTCCGCTTGCGGGGTGGTTGATCTTCAGCAGGAGGTGGGGTTCTGGTGGCCTGTCGTGGTGTGGGGGCCTCCTGTCCACTTGCGCCGGCGGAGGTGGTAGGCTGTTCGTCGTCCGGGCTGGTGACAGGGGCCCTTTGGGGTGCCACATGGTCCCGCAATGTGGTGACTATCTGGTTGAGGGCCAGGACGATGGTCCCCATTGCGGTACCGATGCTCCTGAGTTCGTCTCTGAACCCCATGTACCGTTCCTCCTGCTGTGCCTGGATCTCCTGGAACCTGGCCAGTACCGTCGCCATCGTCTCCTGGGAGCGGTGGTATGCTCCCATGATGGTGGTGAGGGCCTCTTGGAGAGTGGGTTCCCTGGGCCGGTCAACCCCCTCTCGCACAGCAGCCCTCCCAGTTTCCCTGTTTCCCCGGGCCTCTGTCCCCTGGACGGTGTGCCCACTACCACTGCCCCCAGGTCCCTGTTGTTGTTGGGGTGGTGGGTCAGCCTGGGTGCCCTGTAGTGGCGGACACACCGCTGATTGACGCGTCCTGGAGACAGAGGCATGGGCCCGCTGGGTGGGAACAGTGCTGGTATTCCCAGAGGGGGTTGGGTCTGCTGTGGCCTGTGTCTGTGTGTGGGGAACCGACTGTCCAGAGGTCCCCGATGGTCCGGGCTGGTCATCAGGTTCTAGGTCGACAGAGCTGCTGTCATCACTGGGGGCCTGTTCTGGGGGCGGGATGGACAAATCTGGACCCTCCTGGCCGGTGTGTTGGCGTTCGGGCCCTGCAGGGGTAAAAGAGTATGGTTATTGCTTCTGTGTGTGCCATGGCGTGCGATTTGTGGGTGCCCTTGTCCCCCAGTGCTGGCATTCCCTTGTGGGAGGAGTTGTGAGGGTGGTTTGTGGGGGGGGATGGGTATGTGCAGTGGTCATGCTTGGGTGATGGGTGTCCATGGTTTGTGTTGGCATTCAGGGATTGGTGTTGTGTTGGGTGGGTTGTGCTGGTGAGACATTGGCAGGGAGGATGTGTGCTGGGGGTTGGGGGTGAGGGTGGGTGTGTGGGTTGGCATGCTGGTGGTTGGGGGGGGTGAAGTAGTTGGGATTCGACTTACCAGAGTCCATTCCTCCGCCTACTCCAGCGAGGCCCTCAGGATGCAGGATGTTCAAGACCTCTTGCTCCCATGCTGTGAATTCGGGTGGGGGTCCGCCGCCAGTCTTCTGCACAGCGATGTTGTGTCTTGACACCATCCACCGCACCTTCCCCCGTAGGTCGTTCCAGCGCTTTCGGATGTCTTCCCGGTTTCTGGGATGGTGTCCCACAGCGTTGACCGTGTCGACGATCCTTTGCCATAGCTCCGCCTTCCTGGCTATTGTGGTGTGCTGCACCTGTGTGCCGAATAGCTGGGGCTCTACCCTAATTATTTCCTCCACCATGACCCTGAGTTCTTGGTCCGAGAACCTGGGGTGTCTTTGGGGTGCCATGGGGTGGTGTGGGGTGGTGTTTGTGGTGATGAGTGTGGTGTGTGTGGTGGTGTGTGGTGTTTTGTGCGTGGATGTAGTGTGGGTGATGATGTTGTGTTCCTCTGTGTGTTGGGCTTTTCGATAGCTGTGCTCTCTCTCTCTCTCTCTCGCCTTCTCTCCGAATTTCTAGTAGTGGGGGTTTGTGGGTGTGTGTTTTATAGTTGATTGGATGTGTGGGTGTGGTGTGTGTATGTGTATCAGGTGTGTGTATTTCGAATTGTCCAATGTGGCTGTGTTTTGTAAAGGTTTGTGTATTTTGAGCGCGGCGGTGTGTACCGCCAATGGAATACCGCGGTTGAAAGACCGCCGCGTGGGTTCGTGGGTCGTAATGGCATGGGCGTGTTTGTGTTGGCGTGACGGTGGAGGTTTGGTCATCTCCAGTTTATCGCTGTCCGGTGATCAGGCGGCCTTCTGTGGATGTCGGGTTTTTGGCGGTTTGGCAGTTGTGGGTCAGAATGACTGTGGCGGTTTACCGCGGCGGTAGAATGGCGGACTTCTGACCGGCGGTAGGAGCCTTTTACCGCCGAGGTCAGAATGACCCCCATTGTGATGATAAGTGACACCCCTCCATTCTAAAGCAAAACATTTACCTACTCGGCCTAATCCCTCTAACATATGCTGTAGTACAGCAAGTTATGTTTCCTTTCCTTACTCCCAAGCAAATGTATTTGTTGGAAATAATTTTTGCTGGAGGGTGAGGCCAGGGAGTAAAGTGGGATTAAGTGCCTGATTTTGTACTTTGCGGAAGGGATACTCTATAACGAACGTGCAAAATAAAATCTATCTATCCAGTTCCTTTCCCTGTTCTGCAGTCCATCGTTTTTCCCACTGTCTACTTACAGCAGATAGTATATCTGCTTTTTATACATGACATGTGTGACATAGTGTCATTATTTACTCATCTTCCTCTTTGGAGTCAGGGTAGATTTGAAAGGCATTTGAAGAAGAAAAGGGCCACTGGAATTAAAGTAATATAATTGTCCATTACAGCTGCCCTAGCTAAAGACTGCAGAGAGTAGCAAATTAATGGAGGCACACCAGCCGACATGCCTCCATTAATTTAGCACAAGACTACTTGTACTTCATAGTGCATAATGCCTTACTCAATAATGAGAGGTATTTATTTTTATTTCTCCACACAAAGTTCCTGTTGTTATTCTGCCTTAATTCCTTTCAGCCAGTCAGTGCTTTTAAGTGAGGCATGTGTGGGTAAAACATTGCCCTGTGAATCTCCAAATCACATCACATTCCAGTGGCCCTAGGGGACCAGCAATGTACTGCTACTGTGAAACTATATAATTTTGAACACGTGCTTGCACAGAGCACTGTTTACAATTTGTTTTTTATGTCTTGATAGAGCTACTCCTGCTGGTCCACCACGACTGACTCAGCAGGAGATAGCAGCCCGGCTGCTATAGTTGAAATTAGAGACCATCCGTGCAGAAAAACAATGCTGCCCTGGGCCCTAGTTCCTCCAGTCATGCGCCTGTGCTTCCATCCTTCAAATCATTAACATTTATAAAGCGCGCTACTCACCCGTGCGGGTCTCAAGGCGCTAGGGGAAAAAGGGGGGTTATCGCTGCTCGAACAGCCAGGTCTTTAGGAGTCTCCGGAAAGCGGAGTGGTCCTGGGTGGTCCTGAGGCTGGTGGGGAGGGAGTTCCAGGTCTTGGCCGCCAGGAAGGAGAAAGATCTCCCACCCGCCGTGGAGCGGCGGATGTGAGGGACAGCAGCGAGTGCGAGGCCAGAGGAGCGGAGGAGGCGGGTGGGGACGTAGAAGCTGAGGCGTCTGTTGAGGTATTCTGGTCCCTTGTTGTGGAGGGCTTTGTGTGCGTGGGTGAGAAGTCGGAAGGTGATCCTTTTGCTGACTGGGAGCCAATGCAGGTGTCTCAGGTGTGCGGAGATGTGGCTGCTGCGGGGTATGTCGAGGATGAGGCGGGCCGAGGCGTTTTGAATGCGTTGCAGGCGATTTTGGAGTTTGGCTGTGGTCCCGGCGTAGAGGGTGTTGCCGTAGTCCAGGCGGCTCGTGACAAGGGCGTGGGTCACGGTTTTTCTGGTGTCGGCGAGGATCCAGCGGAAGATCTTGCAAAGCATGCGGAGGGTGAGGAAGCAGGCGGAGGACACGGCGTTGACTTGCTTGGTCATGGTGAGAAGAGGGTCCAAGATGAAGCCGAGGTTGCGGGCGTGGTCTGTGGGGGTCGGTGCGGTGCTGAGGGCCGTGGGCCACCAGGAGTCGTCCCAGGCGGACGGGGTGTTGCCGAGGATGAGGACTTCCGTTTTTTCAGAGTTCAGCTTTAGGCGGCTGAGCCTCATCCAATCTGCGACGTCCTTCATACCCTCTTGTAGGTTGGTCTTGGCGCTGGCGGGGTCCTTGGTGAGGGAGAGTATAAGTTGGGTGTCGTCGGCGAAGGAGGTGATGATGATGTCGTGCTTGCGTACGATGTTGGCGAGGGGGCTCATGTAGACATTGAAGAGTGTCGGGCTGAGTGATGAGCCTTGGGGTAAGCCGCAGATGATCTCGGTGGGTTCTGAGCGAAACGGAGGGAGGTAAACTCTTTGGGAACGGTTTGAGAGGAAGGAGGCGATCCAGTCCAGGGCCTGGCCTTGGATTCCGGTGGAGCGGAGGCGGGTAATTAGGGTGCGGTGACAGACGGTGTCAAAGGCAGCCGAGAGGTCGAGCAGAATGAGGGCGACTGTTTCACCGTTGTCCATCAGGGTTCTGATGTCATCAGTGACTGAGATGAGGGCGGTTTCAGTGCTGTGGTTGGTTCGGAATCCGGTTTGTGAGGGGTCGAGCAGGTTGTTGTCTTCCAGGAAGGTGGTCAGCTGTTTGTTGACGGTCTTCTCTATTACTTTGGTTGGGAAAGGCAGAAGAGAGATGGGGCGGAAGTTTTTCAGGTCGCTCGGGTCAGCCGTAGGTTTCTTTAGTAGGGCGTTGACTTCGGCGTGTTTCCAGCATTCGGGGAAGGTAGCAGAAGAAAAAGAAGAGTTGATGACGGTCTGGAGGTGCGGGGCGATGATGTCGTCGGCTTTGTTAAAGATGAAGTGCGGGCAGGGGTCCGAAGGGGCGGCGGAGTGGATAGAGTTCATGATGGATTTGGTTTCTTCCGTGTTGATGTGGGACCAGTTGTTGAGGGTGATGGCCGTGGATGCCGGTTCGGTGGTGTTTGGTTGGGTCTGGTGTCCGAAGCTGTCGTGGAGGTCGCTAATCTTGCGATGGAAGAAAGTGGCGAGGGATTCGCACAGATCCTGTGAGGGCGTGACGGCGTTGGCGTTGGCGCTGGGGTTGGAGAACTCCTTGACGATGCTGAAGAGTTCTCTGCTGTTGTGTCTGTTTTTGTCCAGTCTGTCGGTGAAGAAGTTCCTTTTGGCAGCGCGGATCAGGTGGTGGTGTTCGCGGGTAGCGTTCTTGAGGGCGGTCATGTTGTCAGCGGTGCGGTCCTTGCGCCAGGCTTTCTCAAGGGCGCGACAAGTTTTCTTTGATTCTTTGAGGGTGTCAGAGAACCAGAGAGGTTTTTTGGTTTTGGTCTGTCGATGCGTGCGTTTGAGGGGAGCAAGGATGTCTGCGCAGTTGGAGATCCAGTTTGTGAGGTTGAGGGCTGCATCGTTGGGGTCGGTGGTGAGGGTGGGTTGGTTGGCGGCGAGTGCGGAGAAGAGTTGCTCTTCGGGGATCTTGTTCCACTGTCGACGAGGGATGGGTTGGGTGCGGAGGTGGCGGGTCTCGCGTCAGAATGTGAAGTGGACGCAGCTGTGGTCGGTCCAGTGTAGGGCGGAGGTGTGGCTGAAGAAGACGTGTTTGCTGGCGGAGAAGATGGGGTCAAGCGTGTGTCCGGCGATGTGGGTGGTGGTGTTCACCAGTTGTTTGAGGCCGAGGTTGGCGAGGTTGGCGAGCAGGGTGGTGGTGTTGGGGTCATTGTTTTGTTCCAGATGGAAGTTGAGGTCACCTAGGAGGATGTAGTCCGGCGAGGCGAGGGCTTGCGGGGAGATGAAGTCAGCGATGGCGTCGCTGAAAGGGGCGCGTGGCCCAGGAGGACGGTAGATGAGGGATCCTCTGAGGGTGGTCCTCGGATCGGTGCGAATCTGAAAATGCAGGTGTTCAGCGGCGAGAGGGGTGTCTTCGGTGGAGGTGGTGACGCTGATGGAGTCTTTGAAGACGATGGCGATACCTCCTCCTACCTGGTTGGTGCGGTCTTTTCTGGAGATCTTGTAGCCTTCGGGGATGGCAGTGGCGATGTCAGGGGCCGAGGAGGCGTTCATCCAGGTCTCCGTGATGAAGGCGACGTCCGGTGCTATGGAGTCCAGGAGGTCCCAGAGTTCAACGGCGTGTTTGTGGACGGAGCGAGCGTTGACTAGGATGCACTTGAGGTGGTTGATGGCGCGTGGGCTTGTGGTCGTGGTTGTTGAGTGGTGGAAGGTGCGTTTGCAGGAGTTGCAGGCGAAGGGTCCATGGGTGCGTTTGGGGTGAGCTTGGAAGCAAGTGTTGGAGCGTCCTGGGTTGAGGGCGTGGAGGGTGGTGGGGTCGTAGCGGGTCAGCGGGGCTTGGGAGAGCTGGGGACCAGGGGTCGTGGCGCTGGGCGCGGGACAGGCGTGGACGGGCGCAGACGGGCTTGCCTCTGGCGCATCTCCGGCGCGCCAGCGGCGCGGTCGCGCAGCGGCCGCCATATGAGGTAGGAGGGGGGGAGGGGTCAGGTGGGGGCGAATGGGAGCTGGGGGCGGGGGCGTGCAGGAGGTCGCGGCGGGAAAGCGCGAGGGAGGGGGGGACAGGTAGAGTGAGAAGAGCTGGGGGAGGAGGGTTTAAGGGTGGAGGGGGGTGAGTGTTAGGAGGTTTAGGAGATAAGGGAGAAAGATAAGAGTAGGGTTGGGAAGATAGGGGAGGGGGGGTTGTAGAGGTGGGTGAGGGTGAGAGGAAGAGTGAGAGGATAGGAAGAGAGGTAATAGAGGGGGTGAGGGAGGGGGGAGAGATAGAGAAATAGATAGAGAAAATGGATAGATAGGGAAATGGATAGATAGGGAAATAGATAGAGAGATACGAAGATAGGAGGAGGTGGAGAGTGAGGGAGTTAGATAGTGGGATAGAGAGATAGAGAGATAGGTAGATAGGAGGAGTGAGGGAGGTAGATAGTAAACGGGTTAGATAGGGGAGATAGAGAGGGGGATGCGAGTGGGGGAGGGGGATGAGGCAGGAGCAGGAGGGCAGACGCGGGGAGAAGAGGACGGAGGAGGCAGAAGAGCCGAATGCAGAAGACAAGAAGAACAGAAGACAAGAAGAACAGAAGAACAGAAGAACAGAAGAACAGAAGAACAGAAGAACAGAAGAACAGAAGACCGGAAGGAGAGAAGAAAGGAAGATCAGAAGACCGGAAGGAGAGAAGAAAGGAAGACCGGAAGAACACAGAAGAACACAGAAGAAGATACAGAAAACGAAGAACAGAGGGCAGAAGACCACAGAAGAAGATGAGGAAGAAGAGAAGAAGAGTGAAGACAGGGGAAAGAAGAGTACAGAAGAAGATTACAGACGAGGAGCGAGGAGGAAGAACAGAAGAACAGAGAAGAAGAAAAGAAGCAGGAGCACGAGAGAGGGTGAGTAGCGCGGGGCAGAGCGAGGGGCTGGGAGGGGGGGGTACTTACTGTGAGGTGGGTCTCAGGAACTCAGGAACCTGGAGGAGCTGCAGCGGCAGGGGGAGCGACCTACCCTTGGGTCAAGGGTCGCTACCACTGTCGCGCAGCGGCCGCCATATGAGGTAGGAGGGGGGGAGGGGTCAGGTGGGGGGCGAATGGGAGCTGGGGGGCGGGGGCGTGCAGGCGGTCGTGGCGGGAAAGCGCGAGGGAGGGGGGGGACAGGTAGAGTGAGAAGAGCTGGGGGAGGGGGGTTTAAGGGTGGAGGGGGGTGAGTGTTAGGAGGTTTAGGAGATAAGGGAGAAAGATAGGAGTAGGGTTGGGAAGATAGGGGAGGGGGGGTTGTAGAGGTGGGTGAGGGTGAGAGGTAGAGTGAGAGGATAGGAAGATAGGTAATAGAGGGGGTGAGGGGGGAGAGATAGAGAAATAGAGAAAATGGATAGATAGGGAAATCGATAGATAGGGAAATAGATAGAGAGATAGGAAGATAGGAGGAGGTGGAGAGTGAGGGAGTTAGATAGTGGGATAGAGAGATAGAGAGATAGGTAGATAGGAGGAGTGAGGGAGGTAGATAGTGAACGGGTTAGATAGGGGAGATAGAGAGGGGGATGCGAGTGGGGGAGGGGGATGAGGCAGGAGCAGGAGGGCAGGCGCGGGGAGAAGAGGACGGAGGAGGCAGAAGAACTGAATGGAGAAGACAAGAAGAACAGAAGACAAGAAGAACAGAAGAACAGAAGACCGGAAGGAGAGAAGAAAGGAAGATCAGAAGACCGGAAGGAGAGAAGAAAGGAAGACCGGAAGAACACAGAAGAACACAGAAGAAGATACAGAAAACGAAGAACAGAGGGCAGAAGACCACAGAAGAAGATGAGGAAGAAGAGAAGAAGAGTGAAGACGGGGGAAAGAAGAGTACAGAAGAAGATTACAGACGAGGAGCGAGGAGGAAGAACAGAAGAACAGAGAAGAAGAAAAGAAGCAGGAGCAGGAGAGAGGGTGAGTAGCGCGGGGCAGAGCGAGGGGCTGGGGGGGGTACTTACTGTGAGGTGGGTCTCAGGAACTCAGGAACCTGGAGGAGCTGCAGCGGCAGGGGGAGAGACCTACCCTTG
This sequence comes from Pleurodeles waltl, assembly GCF_031143425.1. Classification (NCBI taxonomy): domain Eukaryota; kingdom Metazoa; phylum Chordata; class Amphibia; order Caudata; family Salamandridae; genus Pleurodeles; species Pleurodeles waltl. The sequence continues at coordinate 180,904,051 of NC_090437.1, forward strand.
TGCAACGACATCACCAGCACTGTCACCAGCTGACAGCCGCTTGCACCACCAGTGCTTCCCCCTTCCACCAAGACAGCCAGTTCCAATTCTGCATGCTGCGTGAGCTGGCGCATGTGGGCCATTGGATGGCACACCTCAAGGCCCAAAAAACACAAGAAGGTATGGGGTTCACTTATAATGAGGAGCCATACCCAAATGAGATTTTCCTGGAGCTCTTTGAACTCACTGGGTGTATGAATGGAGATTAAGAGCTGTGAAGTGGTGGTGGGGGGGGTGTTTCCTTTACGGACTAGGTGGTCTCACACACTATATAGTGTCATGCTTCATCGTTTGACCACCTAGCCCCACCCAGGTAGGGCAATGTCACCTTGGTGGACTCAACCTCGCCGTTAAAAGAACAGGAGGGAGTGCATCAATTTTTTTTATTTTCTGGAATTTGTGGGATCCAGCTAAGCTAGGGAAAGATATAAGAACACCTAGGCAGTTACCAGTGTGCAATCTATACTTTTAATAATGGTGTCTGCTGGTGTGTGGAAAGCAAGGATGGGACACCTTTGTGAGAACTAGGACTCACTGGGTCACCTATCTAAAAATGGCCGACATGTTTCTGCCCTGTACAATGAGCCAAGGAAGGTCTGGGGGCATCCTTCAGGGCCTGGGATCCCTTGGAGTCATGCATTGCAGAGACAGACATCTAACACTCAGTTAGAGAGTAGGTAAAATAAAGGGAAAATTGATGCGTCCTACCTGAAGCGAGGAACTTCCTAGCATATGCCCCAAGTCTAAAGGCTACATGCCCCCAAACTCTAGGAGGGGAAGTGTCCCCTTATAGTCACACATGCATCAAAGGAGGCGCTCACTGTGCTTGAAGCGGTCCAGTGAGGGGACGGATTAGGCGCACAGCGACCCCACCACTCCTGTCCTTTCTGCATTCACATTGATGAAACCATAAGTACTCCCACGTATTCTGTTGGTTGCAGCACACCTTGTTCTGCAGCAGAATGGGAGGAAACCCAATGATGAAGCATGCCACCAAGGGGTAACCCTGGTGGGTGAGGGTTTTTCATATAAAAAAAAATTCTTCACCCTGTGGAAGTCCTTTAGGACTGGGCCTTTTTGTACAATTACCAAGGTTCTAAGGAGGACAGACCCAGCCCTATCAAATCCTCCTTCTCCCTCTTTGTTAACATAGTTAGGATCACTAGACTTCTAGTTTAGGTAAGTTGGGGGTTGGCATAGTCCTTTCTCTAAACTCTTAAGAAAGTATAGTTAGTAGCACTCACACTACTATAGGGAAATTTCTTCAGTTGAAAACACAACTCAGGCCCAAGACTCTCAGTATGAGAGCCTTACTTTTCAAGAATTGAGGGAGATGTGTGCTTCTATAGACAGGGAGGAATCCCAACAGGGAGAAACCCTCATATGATTGTTCCTCTAGCCAGAGCACTGCAGGCCAGGAAGAGCAGGAGGGAGAGACTGACTCCCCACATCTTAGATAGGGTAGACCTAGATTTAACTTAAAAGGGTCAGGAAGAAACTGGGGAACACACTAGTCCTGTAGGGAGCACTCATGGCAGGGAAAGGGGGGGGCACCAGTAGGCCCACTTTTTCTCCCAAGGGGTTAGTGCAAAGGGTCTCCAGGAGGAGGGGTTGTCCTCCTCATCTGCCCACACCCATGTCTCAGCAGTATCTGATGAGACTAACCACTCTAGCTCAGAAGGGCAGTCCCTAGACAGGGAATTCAGAACAATGAGGCTAGAGAAGGCCAGACGGAGGCTGCAGCAGCAACAGTTATCCCTAGATAGGGAGGCCTTGGCCGTGGAAATGTGAAGGCTGAATTCAGAATTTGGGGCTAACACCCCATTGTGACAGCAACAACTTTAGGGACATCAGGGTCAGGTAGGAATCTTATGACTCCAGGAATCTAAGTAAAATTCTCCCACCTTACAAGGTTGGGGATAACATCCAAAAGTGGTTCACTGCCTTGGAGAGGGCCTGTAAGGTACAGGCAGTCCCTCAGAGACAGTGAGCAGCCATCTTGTGCCTTTCCTTTTCTGACAAAGGCAGGGACAAACTCCTCACTATCAGGGAAGAAGGTGCAGTTAACTATCAAGCACTTAAGAATGCACTCCTTGATGGATTTGGCTTAAGCACAGAGGAATATAGAATCAAATTCAGGGAGACTAGGAAGGAGTCCTCCCAGGATTGGGTAGATTTTGTGGACAGCTCTGTCAAGTACCTGGATGGCTGGTTGCATGACAGCAATGTGCATTATTTTCAGGGCCTGTACACTCTTCTTGTGAGAGAGTACATTCTTAATAACTGCACTTCTGATAGACTGCATCAATTCCTGGTTGACTCAAATTTAACCTTCCTGTAGAATGTCTGTTAGGGAATGATTTGGAGACTTCAGCAGATCTGAAGTGGAGTTGGGAGCCCAGGTAGCAATGTTGGGTATCCCTAGGCCCATCTTTGCTTTAACCAGAGCACAGGCCAAGAAGCAGGGAGAGCAAGGTGCATTGGAGCCTGGAAAAATGGCCTAAGAAGCTCCCAAAAAGAGATGCAGGCAGGGCAAAACATTACCCAGTTTTCAAACTTCTAATGAGGATCCCACTCCTGAGGGAGAGGAACCTGCGCCTTGGGTGGAACCTACACCAGAGGAGCTTAAAGTTGATACACCTGAGCTCTTAGGTACAGGGGGACCCACCAGGGAGGAACTTAGCCTAGAGCAGAAGTCCTGTCCTACTCTAGAAAGTCTGAGGCAACCAGCTGCAGCTCAGGAAGCAGGGGATGTGAGTGGGACCCATAGGGTCTGCTGTGACAATAACCTCCTTTATTCTGAGGCAAGGGACCCCAAACCTGGTGCCACCAGGAGACTAGTCAATCAAATGTTTAAGGAGTTTTGGTGGACCTCCCACATGACATTCCCTTTGTAGGCCATATGGGGCAAAGCAAGACTTGGGACAGGCTTGTCCCTCACTTCCACTGGCCCCACATGTCTGAGGATACAAAGGAGTTTTGTCGTTCTTGTGTTACCTGTCAAGCGAGTGGCCAGACAGTTGGCACTCCAAAGGCCCCCCTAATTCTACTACCAGTGGTTGAGGTACCCTTTGAGAGGGTAGGGGTGGACATTTGTGGTCCCCCTGGGCCCTCCAACTGCCTCTGGGAACAGATTTATACTAGTGGTGGTGGACCATGACACCAAGTACCCAGTAGCAATTCCCCTTAGGACCACTATAGCTCCTGCAGTCCCCAAGTTACTCCTGGCATTCTTTTCCAGGGGGGGTTTCCTAAGGAGGTGGTGTCAGACAGAGGTTCCAACTTCATATCTGCATACCTTAAAGCCATGTGGAAGGAGTGTGGTGTCACATATAAACTTACCACCCCTTATCACCCACAAACAAATTGGTTAGTTGAAAGATTCAACAAAACCTTCAAGGGCATGATCAGGGGACTCTAAGAGAAACTCAGGAGGAGATGGGATTTCCTGTTGCCTTGCTTCCTCTTCACCTACAGAGAAGTTCCACAGAAGGGAGTAGGCTATAGCTCCTTTGAGCTTTTGGTTGGACATCCTGTTAGGGGTCCACTTGCCCTTGTGAGAGAAGGTTGGGAGCAATCTCTCAAACCCCCCCCAAGCAGGGCATGGTAGATTATGATCTAGGCCTCTCTGCAACTCCTGGGCTCCACAGCTCATCTTCATCTTCCATTGTCAACCCAGATCTTCATCCACAGAAGAGTAGGTAGTGGCTCCTGCCCCACATGAACACTCTTGTGTGGACTGGACTCTGCCCCCTTCTTTTGCAGGTCCTCTTCATCCATAATCCAACATTAGGCTCCACTGGATTGGCCTGTTCTTGCAATCGTCCTTTTCCAAGTCCTCTTATTAGTCCCTGGGAAGACCAGGTAAATTATCTCTGCTCCCCTGGTCGGTGGGGGTCATTTAGTTACTCACCTCTGGCGGTCCCAAGCTCTCCCAGCTCCCTCCTAACTATTCCACATCCTTGGGTGGAAAACCTCACTTTGCATTCCACTATTTTAGTTTATGGTTTGCCCCTCTATATGGCCCTGGTTATTTTTTGCTGTTTCCTGCCAATGCTTGTTGTTTACCTATGCTAATTCCTAATACTAACTGGGTGTGTATATATAGCGTGTACTTACCTCCAGTTGAGGGACTGCCTATAAGTAATCTAGGTCAGTGTCACTGTAATAAAGTACCTTTATTTTTGCAACACTGTGTGGTTCCTTTCATGTGATATAAGTTACTGTGTTATTACTGTGGTATTGCAAGTGCTTTACACTCCTCCTAGGTAAGTCTTGGCTGCTCACCACAGCTACCACTAGAGAGCCCTGGCTTTCTAGACACTGTCTCACAACTAAAAGGGGTTGCCTGGACCTGGTATAAGGTGCCACACAACAGGCCAGCTTCCTACAAAAGTGACATTCTAAGGGCTGGGTAAGAAGCTCTGACTCCCTCATTAGAGGCATGGAAGTAGGGATTGGATTGATGCTTAAGCCTGGAGCATCCTATTTATATTGTAAAATGCTACCCTAAGACATACTACAAAATCTGGGAATAATGGGCTGATTATTGTTGGATGAGGCTGGAACCGTGCCCTCAGTGGGGGGAATCTCTGGAAGCTGAAATCACAGTGTTTGTATCCTGAATACTTTACAAAATGGGGTTGTGCTTGTGGGATGTGATGCATGGAGCACTTTCCATTTGTTTTTGCTTTCCAACTTGCTGACAGAAGCAGCACTGACAGTGGATACCTTGTGGCTGTTATAGTTGTGTTAGGTTAATTATTTTTCCCTGTTTTGATTAAGGCAGTCAATACTGGCCATGCTGCCAGACAGGATGGCCCTGCAACTTCACCCAACTCACTGATCTGTCAATATTTTTAAGTGTTGACTGACTGTTCACAATGTACCATTTTCTGTTATACAATCTAATAAAAATGTTTGGAAAAAAACACCTTGTGTTATGTGCCTTCTTGGACCACAAAGACAGTTTAGGGAGGAGCTGACTCTCCACAGCTATTGTGATTGGTTGCCAGACAGCAATCAGAATGGCCTTACCATCGAGACCTGTTCATATTAGATAGAATAGTGGAAAGCAGAGCTGATGAAATAATATTGTTTCACCAATGTGACAGACCGCACTTTTAACCAATCAAAAATTGGGCACATTGTTAGGACCATTTACTCAGAGTAGCATGGAGAATGCCAATTTTGTAGCGTTTGTTTGAACTTTGCACAATACCAACTGGTTTCAAGATTTTTCAGTGCACTGTGGACATCAGTTCCTGAAAAGGCAAATGTGCCTTAGGATTAACTTCTGTTTAAAGAGAAAAAAAATGACCAGATTTACTCGCAACACTACAGTACAACACTGTATCACACTACAGCCAAATACAATGCAATCTCAATATGAAGCTACATCACACTATTACACTCTTACATAATACCATACTACATCACAATATATTGCATTACAACTATAGTCTACAAACACCACATGACTTAACATTACAGAGCAGTTTATAAGTCCCAGGACCTGATTCACAAAGGTAAACTTAGATCAAAAGTCTATGTTTACGACTTTTGATATTCACAAAGGTAAGGAGCAGTATCTTTACGTCTGCACTCACGTGGAGTTTCTTCACTCAGGGTAGAATATCAACACTCGGAGTAGAGTAAGTGTAATTTCATACATCTGTAGACAATTATTACCACCTGCAACCCCTGCACTACAAACAACATTAAAAGAAGCACACATTCAAGGCTCTGGTTTTTCCACACCAATATTGCGCTTGCCTGCTCTGTGCCTTGCAACTTATCGCTGTGCTACCTTTGAGGAGGAAAAATAATTATACAGCGGAAACATACAAGTTTGTCACTTTTGTAGTAAGAAACTACAAGAAATTGCATGGCCTTCCACCCTAACCCAGCTATGCAACACTGAAGGCAGCCTCATGGCAACAGTTGGCAACTGCAGTTAATGCATTGGGGGAGGATGTCCAGATTTCCACAGACATTAAGAAGAAGTGTCAGGATGAGAAGAGTTGGATGAAGGAGAAGTACACCTGGTTAGAGGTGGCCAGAGCTCTCCCTGGTGGACCAACTGGAACCCCCTTCCGACTCACCCCACTTGAGAGGGATGCCCTCTCCACCATGCACCCCCACGAGCTGCAGGGCTGTCTGTGAATAATTAACTTAATGTGGTGCTACGTAATATGTGCTGAATTATAAAAAGACTTAAAATGATAAATGTGTACAATACACTGCAAATGTGACTCAGGAAGCCACAAGTTTGTGAAAATATTTATTCTGAGTTAGACTCTTGTCAACTGCACTACAAGTCCCAGAATCCTTTGTGATGGAAATGGTAACTTTTAATTTCTCATTCACAAACAGTGGTCCATCACTGCTGGTGATTTCATTTTACACTGGTAAATGGCACTTGAAAATGTGCCTAATTTAGTAACCATCACTGTTGTTTCGTAAATGAAATTGAGTAAATATGTGAATTATTGTACATAATCATCATTTGTTGGTATTGTCTATTGACTTCTCATTTCTATTGCCACATACAGCCAAAGTAGGATCACCTACACCTGCAGGGAGGCAACATTATGGGGCACATAAACTCATATCACCAACGCAAACTGGGACATAAATATGACCAGAAGAAGGTCCCCTCTACTACATTGTGATAAGACAACCCATACATATTTTACAAAGAATCCATCAATAGTCTCAAACATGTGAAATGAACTAGGAAATGTGGTTCATTACATGTGTCAACTAGAATGTAATCTAAATACACTTGTATAATTTTATGCCCTGTGATGCTGGCCAGAATAACACAGCCCACAGCAATCTCTGCTCCACGGGTGGTTATGACATCTTGTTAGCACCACACACTGGGTGGATGGTAGACCCTGGTAAGTACACCTAGTAGTGATTTCACAAAATGCTCATGCTCTTAAATAATGGTTAACATATCAGCAGTATGTGGTGTGTGTCTAATAACTAGGTTGTTACCCATCTCCATAGGCTCAGATGTGGATCATAAGAGTATACTACTTCATAACAAGTTGGCTAATGAAAGGATGACCCTACATTTATGTTAACATTATACAGTATTTACCAAATTGCTTATATTGTCTTATTTAAAGAGAAGTAGCCACAACTGGGTTAAAAGTCCATAGCATGGATACTCACAAACATTTTTCTAGGAGCACAAATGTATGGTCAGTGAATGTCCAAGGCCGAATGGGGGGGCTTCGCAGTAAGGTGGGTGTAGGTGAAGCAAAGCATATACATCTGGTGGCTGAATTGCACAATGTGAAGCTAGTAAATCTGTGGTTTATCCAAGTTCCTCCCCTTAAACAAATTATGTGATCCTAGATAATTGTTTCATTTTACTTTCCCTCCTTTTTCATCATAATTACATATCAGAGAACCTTGAAATACATGGCTTCAGGTTGTGTGCTGTACAAAACCTTCTCCAGTGTTGAATTTAATAAACTATTTTGTTGTTCGTGTAAAATAGGAACACAGACCATCCAAAGAGTGCACACTACAACTGACTTACCTCTTAGTTCACTATTGGCATTGTCGTCAGGATGGGGGAAGTGGAAGAATGCATGTTACCAAATTCATGTCTGAAAACTATCCCTTTTGAAAACTACTGTGCAATGCACTGATATAATTTGATGTACTAAGGTGAAACAGTTCTGTATGTTAATGAAATACCCTGTTAGAATATAGAAGAGACTTTATCAGACTTTTGCATGTATTTTGCAAGATGTTGTTACAAATGAATGTGTTTCTATCCTTGAGCTGTGCAGGACACCCCAGTTACTTCCTTTCTTTAACTTACATTAATCCTTCAAATACACATTTGCAAATGTATTTAACATCTTTTCAGTGTCAGTGCTGTGTTGGGTTAACAGGAGCACTGTGCTGCTGTTAACTAGGGGGCTGCATGTAATGGTCAGGAGGGCCGCAGTGCGGCCCTTGGGACGTACATTGAGTACTGCTGGTTTATAACTATGACATATATATGTAAAATGATTACCATCATCTGTTTCATTGAAGTATAGATGTGTATGGCACATTACAGATGCTGTCAGGACCTCCTCTTTGATCCACACTACACCATCCAGGGATTTGGGACACATCCTGGCTGTAGCAGTCGAAGTCACTACTATCCATCCATCAGGTAAGTGTGCCATATAGTGTTGTAAAGTATTGATTCACAAATTGTGCAAAATAACCAACTCCTTGTCAAAAGATATTAGCAGATATTGCCACTTTTTTGGCATATTAAATTGGTGTGGTATATGTTCCAAACATAATCAGTGATGTCTGTGTTATTTTTGCATGTTCACACATAAATCATACTGAACATTAATTATAGTGTCACTTCCTTCTGAAGCAGCTGGATCGAGGATCACATCTTCCGCCACACACTCAAGGAGCCAGGTTCAGCAGCTGACATCACAGGTGATTTCAATACCACTCGGAGCTGTGGCTGTCACTGGTGAGTCTGATTTTGCCTTGCATATCTACATTGAACGCCTCAGTGCTACAGTGTGAGCTGCCACATGTAGGTTTACACAAACAAGGTGACATGTGGAACATCAGATAGATGCAAATATTATTTGATCCAACCCTTGTACTGTAGCACATGAAATACTAAGGCAAATACTTATCCTGTTGCAACCTTGGTCTTTCAGGTGCTGAGGGCTATGAGTCGCTGGAGAAACTGCACCATCCACCAGTGGAGGGCGACAGGCAATTCAAGGAGAGAACCAAATCCTCCACCAAACAGCCATGTCAGCTGCCAGCACCACAAAAGAAGAGGAGGATGAGGAGGAAGAAGAGGAGGATGAATATGGCGATTTGGTGCTAGTCAAAGAGGAGGAGTCAGAGTCTCTGGAGCGTATTACTGGCCCACAGGGCAAAACACCAAAGCCTACACCAGTTCTGACCAGCATTGCACCTCCCACTTCCCCTCTGAGGACTGCCCATCTCCAGCAGTCAGCCAACCAGCCACAGCATTCACTTACCGCAACACAACCATCAACTCCAGCCCTCATCGCCTGCTCAGACATGTTGCATCTCCTAAACACTAGTGCCATGACACTCCCTCCCAGGCTTTCCCTAAAGCATTTTAGGGACTTAACACCCCTGGTGAGGAGCAGGTACCCCCTCGTCACCAATTTCCTCCCCACAGCCTCCCACAAGACACCCCTCCATGTTCTGGTAGACCTAATGGTAGTATTGGAAACAGAAGCCTTCCCATGCGGAGGGACCTGGCAGATGGTCAGCGTGGACAGTATGAGGATGAATTTTTTCAACAGCAACCTGATGTGAGCCAGGACATTTCAGACTCATGACAGGAAATATGCCAAATCCCTCAGATGATTGAAAGACAGACCTTGTGTCTTGGACAGGATTAAGAAATATTGGCAAGACATGGAAAGGAGGCAAAAATGACATCATGTTTATCTATAGGGAAGAGAGTGCACAACATCAAGCCTTGGCCATGAAGATGATGGAGGGCATATTGAAACTGTACCAAAGTCTTCCTTCACGGTCAGCGCATGGAGGGGACCCAACATCCTACCTGTACTATGTCCCATCCACCCACCTGTACCACAGGCTGCAGAGACACCCTTCAATGTCCACAGCACCACATCCTGCACTTGCCCACTCCACCCAGTTAAATCCCCCACATATAAATGCACCTACTCCACCTGTACAGCCACCCTAACCCCCTGTACAGGCACCTGCCATACTGTGCAGCCACCTTTACCCCCTGTACAGGCACCTGCCCCACCTGTACAGCCACCCTCACCCCCTGTACAGGCACCTGCCCCACCTGTACAGCTGCCCTCACCCCCAATACAGTCACCTGCCTCACCTGCACAGCCGCCCACACCCGCTGCACAAGCACACCCACCAGCTGTACAAGCAGATGCACCATACGCACCCACACATCGAAAACACCACTGTAACCGCACTTCCTCAAAGAGATCCTCACCACCAAACTTGAGAAGTTGCAGGAGAGATCCCCCATGATCAATGTAAATATGTACACCACCATTGTATGTAAATTCAAAGATGTCCTTCACAAGACAATACTGAGTTGCATAATAGTTGGTGATGGTCAATTGGTTACTCTTGTTGTAGGCCATATATGTGGCAATAAATATATGTGAGACATGTAGAATTGTAGGACCTTCTGTGTAACAAGTTATCCTGTTGAATGCATAGTTAAACATCTACCGATGTAGACTTCCCTACCTTGAATTGTGCATATATAATGAACAACACAAGTCAGAGAATGTGTTGAAGAAAAATATTTTTATATTCCGAAAAAATTGTCCATTGGAAAGGGAGAAATGACCTAAAATAAATGTCTTCAAGGAGAATGGGCAAGGGAACTTGGGCAAAATAAATAAAACAAGTCACTGTCAGGTAAACCAGTCTATGTACACGGGTAAAACTAAAAGGCTACAGTCCAAACATATTCCTGGCTGATGCAGAACCAGACACCCCACAGGAGTGGGTAACAAGAGAGGTACGAGGACAACAAGAGGAAACAGTGAGGGAAGACGAACTGGGAGACACTGGGTGGATCATTGGGCCAACGCAGACTGTATGGCAGCACCGAAGGAAGTGATTGAGGCAATAAGGCTGGCCATTTCTCTAGAGTCTACCTCTCAGGAACTTATAGAGTTGATTCTGGATCTCCTGTAAGGCCTGAGAGGTCACATTCAACTCAACATCAAATGCCACCATCACTTCCTGGGATGCAGCCAAAGGGGTAATCACACATGGAAGGGTCTGGATAGAACATGAGGGGTGTAGGGTATGGGAGGGCAGATGTCTCCCTCAGCTCTTCTGGGTAGGCACTTGGAGGGGGACTAGTGGCAGGGGGTGCAGCTGGGGGCCCAATGGAATGGGGGCCTCAAGAGCTAGTCAGGGGGCGGTGGCAAGTCCAGACGGTGATGGGGCCTGCCCTGGGGACACTACTCCTAAGTCCAGTTGTTTGGGCAAAGGGGAGAGCCACATTCCTCCCCCCTACCTGAGGGTGTCCGGATCAATGACCCCCCCCCTTCAGTCTCTTCAGCCTCCATCGGGGTTGTTGCTGTGGATGTTGATAGCTCTGTCTAGGTGGGCGCACTGCCCATACCTGATGGTTCGGGTCCTTCCTCCTCCTTACTGCTGGTATCAAGAGGATGTGCCTACTGATGAGCTCAGGAACACCCACTCTGCCCCTGGTCCTAGCCTGTTGCTTCTTGGCCAGCCTGGTCCACTGAAATAGAAGCAAATTATTCTATAGTTGTTGTACAAATCATAACAAATCACATGACTACAAAAAGCCAACTGTTGACTTTGTACTTTTTTGATCTCACTAACCAATTATATGTATCTTGGACACAAAAGTATATGTACTATCACAGTAATGTCCAGAGTTGTCTCACACAATGACATATTTCTCAATTTAGGTCAGTGCTCTATTCAGTATACACTAACCCTCACCTACAGCATTAGTGCAATGTTTGTTTCCTGACATTGAAATTCAGCTACCTTCCAATGTAAGTCTACCAGTGGAGATGGGACATAGTCTGGATGGCTATATCCACACCTAAGAGTGGATCCAGGATTATCCCGTAATGTGCAGTTCCAACAGTCTTACACTTACTATCAAATGTCATCTGTTGTGCAGCATAGTGATTCTAAATATTGAAATATCCTTTGTCCACATCAGACACTCAATCAATCAATCAATCAATAAGAGTTTATAGAGCGCAGCTACTCACTCGTTAGGGTCTCAAGGCGCTGGGGGGGGTGTAGCGTGTACCGAAGGTGGATTAGAAAAGCCATGTCTTAAGTTCCTTTGTGAAGCTGGAGAGGGAGGTAGTTTGTCTGATATGGATGGGTAGGGTGTTCCAGGTGTTGGTGGGCAGGTAGGAGAAGGAGCGTCCTCCTGTTCTGGTTTTCCTGATGCGGGGTACTTCTGCTAGGGAGAGCTGGGCTGAGCGTAGGGTCCTGTGGGGTACGTGGAAGTTGAATCGCTGGTTAAGGTAGGCAGGGCCATTGTTGCGGAGGGCTTTGTGTGCGTAGGTGAGAATTTTTAAAGTGATTCTTTATCCGATAGGGAGCCAGTGCAGTGTTTGTAGGTGTTGTGAGATGTGGCTGTGTCAGGGTAGGTCGAGGATCAATCTGGCGGTGGCGTTCTGTATGTTTTGCTATTTGCAGGTGAGTTTTTTGTTGATTCCGGCGTAGAGTGTGTTGCCGTAGTGCAGTCTGCTGGTGATGAGGGTGAGTGTGACGGTCTTTCTGTGCTCAAGGGGGATCCATTTGAAGGTCTTGCGTAGGTGGTGGAGGGTGCAGCAGCAGGTGGAGGTGACTGCGTTGATCTGATGGTTCATGCTGAGGTCGGGGTCCAGGATGATTCTGAGGTTGCAGGCGTGGCTGGCGGGGTGGGGGTTTCCGAGGGTGGGTGGCCACCAGGAGTCACTACATGCGTTGGGTTGGGGCCCAGGATGAGTACCTTGGTCTTGTTTGTGTTGTGTTGAGTTGAAGGTAGCTATCTCTCATCCAGTTGGCGACTGCTTTCATACCCTTGTGAAAGTTGTGTCTGGCTTTGTCTGGTTCATTGGAGAGGGAGAGGATGAGTTGGGTGTTGTTAGCGTGGGAGATGATATTTATTTCCATAGCTTCTGGCAATGGTGGCTAGCGAGGCCATGTAGACGTTGAACAGCGTGGGGCTGAGGGAGGATCCTTTGGGCACTCTGCAGGTGGTGGGTGTGGGTTCTGCGAGGTATGGGGCAAGTCTCACTGATTGCGTTCTGCCAGAGAGGAAGGATTGGATCTAGTCGAGGGCCTTGTCTCTAATGCCGGCTTCGTGAAGTCTTCTTATCAGGGTGTGATGGGAGACTGTGTTGAACACCGCCGAGAGGTCAAGTAGGATGAGTGCCGCCATCTGTCCATTGGGAGAGGATGTCATCTGTTGCCGACAGGAGGGCTGTCTCGGTGCTATGGTATGACATGAATCCGGATTGGGAGATGTTGAGGATGTTGTGGCTTTCTAGATGGCAAGTGCTACATTTAGCATGTCAAGACTGTTTTGTTTGTGCTGTACACTGGTAATCACGTATAGTTAGTACAGCTACCTAGATATTAGAAATGACAAATGTGCCACTGTTGAGAAGATGTGTGTATTTCGTCCCCATGGTTATGTTTGTATAATTTTGAGAGAGACAAGTATCACAAAGACAGCCTTTACTTCATGGCTCATAAATAGAACATTTTTCCTGGAAGAAATACACACAAAGCAAATGTATGATACAGCATCCAACAACCTAACCCCTCTCATACCAACACTAGACATTGTCCTAGCCATAGCTTCACCATTGCATGCAACAGTTATCAGGCCCTTAGTTCACTAGTCATGATGATTGATGTGCATTTATGCGATAAAATGCTACTGTAAGGGTAATTTATCAATGATGCATAGGCCTTGTAAGTACTGCAGGCAGTACACAGATAAATGAAAGGTGACAAAAGACATATGATAGTACATCTCATTCACCCCTCACATCATACTACCAGATTCATAATGCAGTTTATGCGCTTACAGGGTCTCTGCTGCTCAACTCCAGTTGAGCATGGAGGGTCGGCCAGACTGTCTTAAGAATCCTCCTGTACAATGGGCTGAGGCTGGGCCTCTGTAACTGGGACTGGGAGAACAAGCCAAAGAAGTCCTGGGCCTTAATTTGGGCCCAGCGTCGCAGGTCATTGCAGCACATGTGACAAGTCTTGGCCCGCCGATGGTACACGCCCACTCTACTGCAGCACATTGCATTATCTCCCAAGACACTCAAGTGCGCTGCATTACTCAGCTGTTCCTTTGGGCTCTCAAAAATCTGAGGGTACTTATCGAGGACACCGTCAGCTAGTATGTTCAATTCAGTTTCACTGAAAGGCAATGCCTTTTTCTCAACTCCCTCAGCCATGTCTGGGGCAAGTGAGTGAAACAGAATAGCAAGATGGCAGAGGATCTTGGAGGTGAGGATGATTCAGAATGAACATAAAATGGATGCTGGCATCTTCTTGCATTGCCCTTCCTGCTTTTTATTTCCTGGTTGTCATTTCCTGAATGAAAACTTTATGTTCTGGCTTGTCTGTGGAGTTTCCACCGCAGGATTCCACCTCGAGGACAGAGATTCCACTCCCGGGGCAGAAAAAAAGATTTAAAAAAATGTCAAACAGGGTAATGAAAAAACAACTAATCAGGAAGTTGCAGACAGCCATTTTATGGCCATTCTGAGCCATCTCCACCTCTAAGCAAGATCCTCTGCCATCTTGCTCTTCTGTTTAACTTGTCTGCCTCAACATGGCTGAGGGACTACAGGACAAGGCATCCCCCAGTGTAACTGATTCGAACATACTAACTGAGGAGGTGCTTGATTACCCTTTGCTTTATGGGGCCCCAGAGGAACATGTGAGTAATGCAGCACACAACCAAATCTGGGGGGATCTTGCTGTATGCTGCAGTGCAGTGTTTGTGTACCTGCGATGACCCAAGATGTGCCATAAGCACTGGGAGGATGTGTCATTATGACATTAACAGCTCAGACAGCGCAAGCCACTCCTTGACAAATGTCTCACTTGGTACCTGTACATTTTCATGAGAAATTTCAGAACATACAAATACAAGGGGCTTAAATTACAAAGGGCCTCCACACTTATGTTGGAGGCCCCACAGTAGTTGGGGAGTCTCTGCACTCGGGATGGAATCTCAGCAATCAGAATTCTCAATGTGGAGATTCTGCCCTAAGCGCAGAGACTTCCCCACAACTGCGGGGACTCTGCCACAAGAATGGAGGCCCTTTGTGAATCAGGTTCAGTATATTTACAATACCTGTACATTCATAGGTTTCATGCCACAAATCCTAAACACACATACACACAGATTCTTACCATTGTGCATTCAGTTATGTCACAGTACATCACATGTGCTAAATTGAGACTGAAGTAGTGTGTTGTAATTTTACTATGATATATTACTGGCCATCATAGTACAACACAGGTAAACAGTAGATCATATCTGTCCAATGAAGAGTTGAATAGCCCTAACCTCACTATGTCAGCACCACAACTACTGTGTATGAGACATCAACATTAAATTTATGTTGTAATACTGTCCAAGGAAGTCTCACACATGCAGTGAGATTTAATCCCCTAGGGCAATTGATTCCTTTAGACACTGTACACAAAAATCACTGATGTGTACAAAATGTGTTGCATGGCCAATCTTTTGACTCTTGACAACAGCTGTGGTATACATACCTTACTCATGGCTTACATAGTAGTCTCAGGATGGAATTCATTGAGTGTTAAATGTCCACCAATTATCATTGACAACAGACTGTAAAGCCACATAAGGGCGGTTACACAACTGGTTGTTCAAGAGAAATAAGGGCCATATGTACAAACACTTTTTCCCATAGACACAGAATGGGTAAAAACCTTTGCTACATCTGGCCCTAAGTGTCAACCAGGTGGCGATGCCTATCCTGCCCTCGCCCTAAGTGTCAACCAGGTGGCCATGCCTATCCTGCCCTCTGTTTTATACAATGGCCTGTTTCCCTGGAATGAGACCTAGATGAGGGTCCAGAGGAAGGTGTAAGCCATGATTTGCTGCAATGTTGTGCAAGACAACAGGCTATTATCTTGCACTCAAATTCAGGAGAGTACAGCAGAACCCCCACCGTACAATAAAGACATCTGAATTGTGCTTTTAGGAGATCGAAAGTGTGCTCTATGATGGCTCATGTAATTTTGTGTGCCCTACTGAACCTATGCTGAGGCATAGTGGTTTCATATCTGTAAGGTGTGAGGTGACGAGGGGATAGCGCATATGCAGCATCACCTGAGGAGGAAAATTAGGAGTTATCTATCCATGTTCCTCTTGCATCTGTAAAGTACATAATGTATGAGGCCATGTATGTGTCATTAGGATTAGTGATTTTTAATGGTTGTGTATGTTAAAACAACAATGATACATATCAGACTTGTCTGGTGCTTGAGTACTTACCCAGAAGTCTTGTGTTGCCAAACTCTCCCTCTGCCAACCGCCAAGTGACAGGTGACCTGCAGAATATGTAGCTGTCATGTGTACTTCCTGAGAACACTGCATGCACATCTGTAAAGCCGCCCCTGCAATCGCACACCCTGCACATTGATAGAGTGCCAGTGGTGTCTTTTGTGGAAGATGTTTGCATTGTAGTGAGGTGGCTGAAAAGCCACATGGGTACAATCAATTGCACCCACCACATGTGGGAAGCAGGAAAAGAGGTAGAAATCCCTAGCAACTCTTTGCCTTCCTGTCAGGGTATGTGGCATATGTATGTGGAGATGCGCTCTCCTTTTGATGCAGAGCAGTACCTGATGCAAGCATCAGGACTGGCTTGCTTGAGAGATGCCTTGGATGTCACCGGATACACTCAAGCAAAGAAATTAAGAGCTGCTAAGATCTTGACAGAGGCTGGAATGCCATGAAAGCGGCATGACTCAGAGTCAAAATCCTGGTTCCACTCACAAACCATCTCCAAGATGATATCAAAGGGAAACGGTATCTGAACCTAACTGCTTGGCTGGACATGCCAAAGAGGTTGATCCTTTGTCCAAAGATCCTCTCTGCTCTCCTCCTTCTTCCCCTCAAATCATCCTGTCACATGGCAAGGGACAAATCAATAAACATTTTCAGCAAAATGCTGAAAGGTCCGAAAGGGTTTATTTGGGGGCATCTCTGTTATGTATGCAATCAGGCTGGTGTCTGCTGTTGGGCCAGGATTTACAGCTAGAGCTGGGTGGGGGGATGGAAGGCACTGACACAGGTGTGTCATATTCAAAGTAAACCTATTACGCCCGATTGCGGAGATTCTGCCCTGAGTACAGAGATTTTGCCCAATTTCAGAAACTCTTCCCTGAGATGCAGAAGTAAAGATACTACTCATTACTTAACTTTATCAATGCAGAAAGTCGTAAACATAGAATTTTGGTCTAAGTTTACCTTTGTGAATCAGGACCTTGGTGTTCATCTTGGACATGAACATTGTGTTAAGAGGCATTGGAGAGTCAGAGGTACTCAACTCAACAACATGACTGGATTGTGTATTCTGGGTTGATTTAAGCACACTATTTAACACAATATGCATGGTTGCTGCATTCATGAGTCTGCGAGATTCAGTTGGTGGAAGTGTAGTAAACCATCAGAGAAAAATAAAAAATTTCAAATGATGTTCAAAACGTTTGTGGACATCCTTCTGCTTGCAAGCAGGAGGTCAGCCAGAATTACAGAACATATCTCAGCCCACCTATCCAATGCATATGCATGTTAAAAAAAGGCCCAGATTCCACGTGGTCAACTTCACAATGGTCCTTTCTGCTTGCCACACTGAGATGTATTTGCACACCTCACAAATAGAAAACAGTAGATGCAATGCTACATCTTCTTTGGTGGTACTGTGGCCAGATATAGTAATGCTGCATTAATACTCTTATGCTTAATTGGTCGGAAGAACAAAGGAAAAGCGGTGACTTTATTCACCCTCAGTGGCCTAGATTGTGTATGGAAAGCTACATATTTGGATTTCCAAGAATCCCTAAGTGTTGGCTCATACATGTATGCAAGTCCTAGCAGTGTAGTTCATCTGCTATTAATTTAGCCTTGTCCACACTCTCGTCAAGTCTTGTCAATATGCATGCATTTGCCCCAGAAATTTCTTTCTTTACCCAGTTATATTCGACCCAGTATTCCTGCACCCAGATTCCACATATGTGGGAATACCCTACCCACTGCCGGTAAATTCAGCTGGTAAAATTCTATGAGGCTTGAGGCTGCAAGCGCCATCCAGCCTCCAAACCCTGCTGGCACCCAATCCTGTCTCAAGGCACAGGGAATCATGGAATCTTCCCCCACTGGCTGCTGAAATCATCTGCTTTCCCTTGATACCCGGCCCACGCCTGCACCTCACAGCCCTCCATGCCTGCTCCCCTTAATCACCTACTCGGAACCGGTGATAATGAAAGTGGATTTGTCCCTGTACTGGGCACACCGCATGCAGATGTGTAGAGATACTAACTAGAAAAGGCATTTCCAGCCACACAGAATTCTCCACACACATTACCTCGTAATTGGGGCCTGTGGTGTTTGCCACACTGATTGTGCCTGAGACTCCCCAGACCATTAAATAATGCACAGACACATATATTGGTATTACTGCATGGTCGGGTGCGGCACTGGCGTATCTATCATAGACACCTCCATGTGCTCTGCTCTCTGCTCTCATGCCTCTGCCCCCGACCACGCCCTTTATTATTTATATATGTTTACCCCTGACCTCGGGGCAAACCAACATATCGCTTGACACAGGTTGGGGTCACATAGAACTTGTGGGCACACCCGAGGGTATGCCTCTGGTCACACCCCTCTGATATTGGTGGTGCCCGGTGACCAGTTACGTCACTGGCCCGCGACACCACATTCCTTCTAAAAATCAAACAAAGAAAACAAACATCATACAATGTCATGTCACCCGTCAAATAGGTGGTCACGCAACCGTGTGGATGGAACAGGGTTGTTGCGCAGTTTGTATCGGGTGACTCTCGACCTTCCTTGAGCTGGGCTCTGATCGGGGTTATGGCTGGGAAGACAACCCTGTGCCGGACTTGGCATGTTGTCAGGTGATTCGTCGGGGCCTGGGTCACAGTTAATGTAATCATTGGGTAATGACGCTGAATCATCCTCCTCGGGAGGGGAAACCTTGCTTTAAGGATTGTCATCTGATGGATAAAATCTCTTGAACAGTGAAATGTTGCGGGTGATGATGTCTTCCCCGCGCCGGGCTACCACCGCTGACCCATTTGGACGGACGATGGTCCATGGAGCAGTGCCAAATGGCATACAGAACTTACTTCCTGAAGATACTTCTTTCAACAGGACTTGGTCTCCGACTGCAAGGTCTGATGACACCGCCCGCCTCTTCAGGCTGGCATGCCTGTTGGTGGTCAATCGCCGTTCCTGGACTTGGTCTTGATGTAGGGCTGGAGGTTTCCATGAGTGGTGGTTCGGGATGGAGTCGACTGTAGCTCTCCCAAATGCAATGTGTCCGGGTGCTTGGTTAGTTGTCGAATGAGGGGTCTGGCGGTAGTTTTGCAAAAATGAGTAAATGGCATAGTCACTCATTTGACTTCTGGTGTGGGCGATGCAAATTACTTTGTTCAACGTTCTCATGAACCTTTCGACCTCGCCGTTGGCCTGAGGCCATCTTGGTGTGATCCGACGGTGTTGAGTACCGGTACTGCTTAACTACTCCGCCAGTTCCCGACTTTGGAATGGCGGGCCGTTGTCAGTTTTGATCTCAAATATTAGGCCATGGGTGGCCATAGCCTTTTTTAGGCATGAGATGATTACGTCCACCGTGAGAGTCGGGATGATCTCCACTTCCGGGTATTTGGAGAAGTCGTTGATGAGGACCATGATGTGGCGGCCATCCGGGAGGCTTCCAAAGTCTAGGCTAGCGGACACCCAGGGTTTCTCTGGGCTAGGCTTGGTCTCCACCGGGACTGGCCGGCTTGGTTCTCCGGAGGCTTGGCACCATACACATGACTTCACCATGTTCTCAACTTGTTCGTCTATGAGGGGAAACCATACCTTTGACCTCAGGCGGCTCTTTGTCTTGACCATGCCTTGATGACTGTTGTGAGACAATTGCACTACTCCGGTAGTGAGGGATGAGAGTATGAACAGCCTACACCCTCTCAGTACACATCCATCCGTGTCCACAGTGAGCTTGTCTCGCACGTTGTACAGGCTCCCTAGAACGCGTTGCGCGTCCGAATTCAACATGGGTAGTTGTCTTTTTATGACGTACCACTGGTTGGTCTGTACGGCAGTCAAAACTTTCTGCAGGCATTCGTCACCTTCTGTAGCTTGAACAACCTCACTCACTGATAGGGGTAGTGGTCGGGACCGATCTGCGACATTTCGGATGTACTCTTCCATCTTCTGTGTGTCGTGCACTTCTGCATCCGAGGCTGCTCGTGGGTGTCTGGATAGGTAGTCAGCATGATTTTCAGATCCGGGGAGGTATTCTAACTGACATCTATAGTCTTGCAATTGAAGCAGCCATTTCTCTATTCTGGGAGGAGGCTTCGAGGCTGTGCCGTTGAACAGAGGTAACAGAGGTTTATAGTCTGTGGTCACTGTAAAGGGGTGCCTGTATACATAGATGTGATAGTGTTTACAGCCCCAATGCACGGCAATCGCCTCTTTCTCTATCTGAGAATATCTTTGTTCCATCTCAGTTAGTGACCGGCTAGCATAGGCTACCGGGGACCACATTCCTTCATCTTGTTCTTGTAACAGCAAGGCTACAAGTCCCTTAGGCCCTGCATCTACTGCCATTTTTGTGTTTCTTCTTGGGTCAAAATAGCTCAGTGTAGTTTCACTGGATAGTGCCTCCTTGATGGCTTCAAACGCGGCCTGTTCTGTGGAGCCCCAGATCCATGCCTCTGAGGTCTTGGTCAAGTTTCGGAGGGGCTGGGTCGGAGTGGATAGGTCCTTAATAAATTGGCCACAGTAATTAACCATGCCCAAGAAGCTTCGGACTTCCGTCACGCACGTGGGAGGAGGCGCACTCTTGATATTACTTACTTTGGCCGGATCTGGCGCAACACCATCGGCTGAGAACACGTACCCAAAGAATTGTATTTTGTCTTTTATGAATTTGCACTTCCTACGGTGCAATGTGAGCCCAGATTCTTGGATCCATTGGATTACGTTTTGAAGGCGGGAGTGGTGCTCTGCGATGGTGGGCGCATGGATGAAAATGTCGTCACTGACATTTATAGTCCCGGGTAGATCAGCTAGTAGCTCCTGTATGACATTTTGAAAAACCTCTGCGGCACTGGAGATTCCGAAGTTTAGAGACCGATATCTCCTCAGTCCTATATGTGTGGGAAATGTCGTGATGTAACGCAACTCTTCTGCCAACACCGGAGTTCTAACTAGGAAAAACAACAGGATCCACTGAGTTCTCCTAGAATGTCATCGATCGTGGGTGTCAAGTGTCTCTCGCGCTTGATGGCCGCGTTTGGAAGGCGCATGTCCACGCAGATGCGGACCTCCCCGGGTTGTTTAGGTTTGCATTCTACTACAATTGGTGAAACCCACTGCGTTGGTCCTGACACTCTCTCGATGATTCCTGCCTTCTCAAGGTGATCCAACTCTTTCTCTACTTGAGGCCAGAGATGGAACGCAATGCGTCGGTGGGCGACTGGTTGTACAGTCATATCAATGTGTAGTTTTACTTCCTTGCTCCTTAAGCATCCGATCCCCTCAAATACTCCTTGGTACTTTGTCAATAGTTCCGTTATCGATTCCTGGTGGATGCTGAAGGCAAACGTGACTACCCCAGGTCTTCCGCAGCCTTACAACTTAGCAGCATTCCCCGTCCTTCTTTGGTCACGTAGATTTTCGCCGGAATTGTTTACGATCCATGGGTGATTGTAGTTTGGAATACGCCCTTCAGGGCAAGTGGCGTGTTCTGTCCATAGGCGTAGACTTTCACTTTGGCCTTGGTCAGTGTCGGAATTGGCACCATCCGGCGATGTTCTTCTGCGGCTAGGATGTTGATTAACGCTCCGGTATCAACCACTGCCACGGTCTCATGTGTGCCTATGTGAATCTGGCACTTTGGTAGTTTTGTTTGTCGAGAGTAGTGTTCCCAACAGCGAACAGGGAGTGGATCACATGTACCTCGGTGTCGTCATCGTCCATATCACTTCTATGCTCAGACTTGTTTGACGACGTGTTGACGGACGCGTTTCCAGCTCGAGTTCTCTGCGAGCTGCAGACTTTTGCAAAATGGTTCTTAGATATCTTGTAGATGTCCTTCCCCCCTAAATGAAGGAGCATGGTGCGCTTCTGAGCGTCCTCTACCTTGGTAGCTTTGAAAAACAGTAGGACCCTCTACACCCACTCTCTCCACTTTGGGGCTTGCTCAGAAGGGGCTCCCTCGACGAGGAACGGCTCCACTGGTGGTATGGCAGACATGGTGGCGATTCTGGGCAATAACTGGACACGAGCAGTAGAGTGTCGCACTCACCAGGTTATCTGTGCAGGCCTTGGTGACGTTTTCAGGTTGCAATGCCTGGCAGGAGTCTGAGGGCACTTTCTTCCTTGGAGCTAGCAGAAGTGGAGCACGTGGCTGCAGGGCCTGCAGAACAGGAGGATCCAGCTCACAAACCATGTGGCAGGAGCAAAAGCAGCGAAATCCTGGCCCTGGAGGATGTGGGGGGCGGGGCTACCAGCACAGGCTAGGCTGGGTGTAGAGCGCCTCAAGGGGAGCGCGCGAGGCCTGAACTCTGGGGTTTTGGGGCGGGACCACCAACGCAGTCCACGCCGAAAGCCAATCGGCCCAGGGTAGGCGCGTGTCGGCGTTCCCTGGTTCCACAACGCGCATCGACGTGCTGACAGGGAGGCCTGTCGGAAGGGGTCGCACTCATGCGATACGAGCACCACGTATACAGCGGCCGCCTCAGACTGGACACGAAGTACGGTAGGTGGCTGCTCCGCCTCGTCGACAATGTGTTTGCCACACTGATTATACCTGAGACTCCCCGGACCATTAAATAATGCACAGACACATATATTGGTATTACTGCATGGTCGGTGCGGCACTGACGTATCTATCTTAGCCACTTCCGTGTGCTCTGCTCTCTGCTCTTGCGCCTCTGCCCCTGACCACGCCCTTTATTATTTATATATGTTTACGCCTGACCTCGGGGCAAACCAACATATGGCTTGACACAGGTTGGGGTCACATAGAACTTGTGGGCATGCTCGAGGGTATGCCCCTGGCCGTGCCCCTCTGATAT
This sequence comes from Pleurodeles waltl, assembly GCF_031143425.1. Taxonomy (NCBI): domain Eukaryota; kingdom Metazoa; phylum Chordata; class Amphibia; order Caudata; family Salamandridae; genus Pleurodeles; species Pleurodeles waltl. The sequence goes on from NC_090437.1 coordinate 180,927,022, forward strand.
TGGTGGCGCCCGGTGACCAGTTACGTCACTGGCCCGCGACACCACGAAAACCATTATCACGCATGACTAAAGCACAAAAAACGTAATCAGAACGGAGATAAAAAACTGCGAAAATTAAAAATACAATAAACATACGTATTTTGTAAAAGCACATCTCACATTATGGAAAGCAGTGAAAACCCAAAACAACTTTTGAAAACATGCATGCAATAATTAAATTAATAAAATAAAGTTAGAAAATGCAATTAAATACATAATAAAGACATTTGCGTTGTAGTATTACAAACATGGTCCTACTACTATTTCTACATAAGCCAACAAGTATTTCTTTACTATAATTGCAAACATTCTGCAACTGAAGCATATAAAAAAGCGGACTTCCAAAACGTGAAACATAAATATATGTTTAGTCATAAACATGATCTCTAAGAAAAAAGATATCCAAATAAAATAAAATATGGTAAACCACTAGAAAACGTATATATACACAACCGTCCACCATTCTGAGCTCAGTGCCACACTGAACACGTTACTGAATGACGTGTGTTCGCAATCTGGGACCACCAGACTCGCCGTGATAGGCGGACCGCCGCCAAAGTGGCGGACCGACCTCCACATTACAACTGTGTAGAAAGCGCCACTGTCCGACCATCAGCATCACCAGATTGCCACCGGTCGGCAGCCTGGCTGTGCCGGCGGTCTTCATTCGCCAGGGCAGTGCGGCAAGCAGCACTGCCCTGGGGATTACGAGTCCCCTCTCCGCCAGGTTTTGCATGGTTGTTCCACCACCATGCAAAGGCTAGCGGAGCCTGGGTGCTGGGGCTCCAGGGGGGCCCCTGCACTGCCCATGCCATTTGCCATGGGCAGTGCAGGGGCCACCATGGACAGCCCCATTGCACTTTTCAACTGCCTGAATTACAGGCAGTGAAAAGCGCGACAAGTGCTATTGCACCCGACGCACTGCAACATTGCCACCGGCTCGTAATTGAGTCAATGTTGTGGCCTGTTTCCTACTGGGCCAGTGGGTGGAAACACTGTTTCTGCCCGCTGGCCCCGCGTGAAACTCATAATAGGGCCAGTGGGCAGAAAACGAGAGTGGCGTTTTTCCATCCTAAAGAGTCTGACAGGCGGCCTCGGCCGCCCGCCAAACTCAAAATGAGGCTCTGAATCTGTGGACAACAGCGCCATCCAGCGACTAAAAAAGATAAATAAATAGCAATATTTAATAATACACAACGAAAATGTAAATACAAAAAAATCATGTACTAAAAAAAGACCTTGTGTAGTACACCTTTAAAGGTACTAAAAAATGACTAGGAGCCAAAATTAGTATTACAACTCTGGTGGGATTTTAGCCCAGAGTAGCCGACTGATAGACAAAATTACCACGCCTACTCTACCAGGTACTCATTACCATTCTCACTCCACTGGGTACGTACCGCAGGGCAGATGCTGGACATTGACCAGGGGGCAAAATTACTATTCTCACTCCACTGGGTACTTACCTCAGGGCAGGTGCTGGACAGTGACCAGGGTACAAAATTACTATTCTCACTCTGCTGAGTTCTTACCTCAGGGCAGATGCCTGACATTGACCAGGGGGCAAAATTACTATTCTGAGTACAATTAATGCTTACGTCAGGGCAGATGCTGAACATTGACCAGGGGGCAAAATTACTATTCTGACTCCACTGGCTACTTACCTCAAGGCACATGCTGGACTGTGACCAGGGGGCAAAATTACCATTCTCACTCCACTGGGTACTTACCGCAGGGCAGATGCTGGACATTGACCAGGGGGCAAAATCACTATTCTCACTCCACTGGGTACTTACCGCAGGGCAGGTGCCAGACATTGACCAGGGGACGAAATTACGGTCCAGACTCCACTGGGTACTTACCTCAGGGCAGGTGCTGGACAGTGACCAGGGTACAAAGTTACTATTTTCACTCTGCTGAGTTCTTACCTCAGGGCAGATGCCTGACATTGACCAGGGGGCAAAATTACTATTCTGAGTCCAATTAATACTTACCTCAGAGTAGATGCTGAACATTGACCAGGGGGGTAAAATTACTATTCTGACTCCACTGGCTACTTACCTCAAGGCACATGCTGGACTGTGACCAGGGGGGCAAAATTACCATTCTCACTCCACTGGGTACTTACCGCAGGGCAGATGCTGGACATTGACCAGGGGGCAAAATTACTATTCTCACTCCACTGGGTACTTACCTCAGGGCAGGTGCTGGACAGTGACCAGGGGACACAATTACTGTTCTGACTCCAATGGGTACTTATCTCAGGGCAGGTGCTGGACAGTGACCGGGGTACAAAATGATTATTCTCACTCCACTAGGTACATACCTCAGGGCAGGTGCTGGACATTGACCAGGTGGCAAAATAACTATTCACACTCCACTGGGTACTTACCTCAGGGCAGGTGCTGGACAGTGTCCCGGGGAGAAAATTACTATTCTGACTCCACTGGGTACTTACCTCAGGGCAGGTGCTGGACAGTGACCACGGTACAAAATTACTATTCTACCTCCGCTGGATACTTACGTCAGGGCAGGTGCTGGACATTGACCAGGGGTCAAAATTACTATTCTCACTCTGCTGGGTAGTTACCTAGGGCAGGTGCTGGACAGTGACCAGGGTGCAAAATTACTATTCTCACTCCACTGGGTAATTACCTCAGGGCAGGTGCTGGACAGTGACTAGGGGACAAAGTTACTATTTTCACTCCACTGGGTACTCACCTCAGTGCATGTGCTGGACAGTGACCGGGGGCAAAATTACTATTCTCACTCCACTGGGCACTAACCTCAGGGCAGGTGCTGGAAAATAAAAGTGTGAGAATAAGTACTATTCAGAGTCCACCAAATACTTACCCCAGGAGAGGTGCTGGACAGAGATAAAGGGTCTAATATAGAATTGTAAGTCACAATACTAGATATGTTCAAAAAAGAGACCTGTAAAACAAATTAAGTACACAATGAAACACTAAGGGGCATATTTATACTCCGTTTGCGCCAAATTTGCGTAGTTTTTTTCGACGCAAATTCGACGCAAAACTAACTCCATATTTATACTTTGGCGTTAGACGCGTCTATTGTCAAAGTCCATGGAGTTAGCGTCATTTTTTAGCGTGGACACCTACTTTGCGTTAATTATATGCAAGGTAGGCGTTCCCGTCTAAAAAATCGACTCCGAGGCATGTGCGTCGGATTTATACTCCCGGGTAAAAATCACGCCCGGGAGTGGGCGGGTCAAAAAAAATGACGCACGGCCGCTTTTGCGCCGTTTTTTAGCGCCTGCAAAAGGCAGGCGTTAAGGGACCTGTGCGCTCTGAAGGAGCCCAGAGGTGCCCTCCCATGCCCCCAGGGACACCCCCTGTCACCCTTGACCACCCCAGGAGGACACCCAAGGCTGGAGGCACCCATCCCAGGGACATTTAGGTAAGTTCAGGTAAGTGGTTTTTTTTTTTTTTTGTGGCATAGGGGGGCCTGATTTGTGCCCCCCTACATGCCACTATGCCCAATGACCATGCCCAGGGGACAGAAGTCCCCTGGGCATAGCCATTGGGCAAGGGGGCATGACTCCTGTCTTTGCTAAGACAGGAGTCATTTCTATGGGTGTTGGGAGTGGAAAAAAAATGGCGCAAATCGGGTTGAGGCGAAAAAATTGCCTCAACCTGACTTGCCCCATTTCTTGACGCCCAAGCCCCATATCCCCCTACGCCGGCGCTGCCTGGTGTACGTCGGTTTTTTTAACGCACACCAGACGGTGCCAGCGGCTAACGCCGGCTAACGTCATTCAATAAATACGGTGCCCGCATGGTGCTTCAGAATGGCGTTAGCCGGCGCAAATTTTTTTGACACAAAACTGCGTTAGCGCAGTTTTGCGTCAAAAAGTATAAATATGGGCCTAAATAGCTTACTGTTTTTTTTTTTTTTACAAATTCCTAACAAAAACTACTACTGCAGGACAACAACTGTTAAAGAGGAACATCCAACAAAAAACAACAAAAGACCTCCAAAAAAAGAAAAGTAAATATAGTATGAAAAACAATACATGAGTACAAAAATAATAATCACATGGAGTAGCATAATACATTTCTTTTAAAATGCCATTTCTTTTTTCCAAACCAGAAACGTGAGAAACTTAAAGGATCAAACCAAAGATACTATCTGGTGTACCCAAGGACAGGAAATCCAAAATGTTTTCACAAGTACACGAAAAACCATCATTAGCCACAGGTAATAAAATAATATATCAATTGCATATCTTAAAATAGACAGTAAAAAAGAAAGGTAAAACGGAAGTAAATAAATGACACATTTACTAGTTATTAATCTATCTTGTTTTCAGCACAGTTTACAAAATAGCAAAAAATTGTCTTTCCTATTGCAGGTAAAGCAAAGCAACAGATGAAATGAGAAAAATACAAATAAAACACTTTTTTACTGAAATTATTTTTTTCATTTAAGTATTCTTAACAGATTTTTCAAAAATGTCATCACAACTTCAAGCCAGCTATGTAACTTCACGCACATGTCACAAACGTTTACAATACCATAGATATCTATACTGTAGAGATAGAGTAACTGAACTCAGGAGCCATTTGAGGTGCGTGCAATACGTCTCTTCACATTCCAGAAGCAGAGCTGTTACTCTGGAAGATACCATTCTTAGGACAACAGAGTATAACCACTCTGCCTCTGCAATGGAAATAGAAGTACGAGCAAATGTACAGCAGATTAAACTTTTGGCACACACCTCCAAAGATTCCTGTGGGGCAGTATTAAGAGAAGTGGCACAAAATACGCCTGTGCATATTGGAGGTAGCATGCCCTCCATGCCAAATCTAAGAAGGATGTTCCAATGTGAAAACCGGCAAGTAATCCTCAACATGTAACACCATAATCCTATGAAGATATTAACATCCCCCAAGAAGTAAAAATAACTTTTTCAAATAAACATTTCCTCCTGCATGACATTGAGGACCCTCAAAAGAGAATTCTAGTATTTAGCACAACCCATAGTCTAGTTATCTTGGAGAATGTTGAAATTTGGGTGATGGATGGGACATTTAAATCAACACCTCATCCATTCAGCCAAATTTACACCATTCATGCAACAAAAAAATAACACAACAGTCCTACTAGTCTATGCATTGCTGCCCAACAAACATCCATCAACTTATATGGAATTTTTAACAATAATCAAAAGCAAAACTGTCAACAGAAGTCCTAGACAAGTAATAATAGATCTTGAATTATCCATAATTAATACAATAATCAAATTATATCCTGAAACACAAATACAGGGATGCTTCTTTCACTTTTCTCAGGCGTACTGGTGTAGAATTCAAAAGTCATCCTTGGTTGAGGAATATTTCTCAAGCAGCCAGTTACAATTTGAATTAAGAAAAGTAACTGTGTTATGCTTTGTACTACCTGACAGAGGAGATGAATACTACACTTTCATTACAGAATCTAGCTATTTTACACAAAACAAGGACAAACTGGCACAGTTACTAAGTCACTTTGACAAAACCAGGATTGGCCATCTAAGCAGATCAGGTCGCAGGTGGAAAATCAGGGTTTCCAACTGAATGGTGGAACTGCTACATGACCTGCTTAGAGGGTGGTGCAAAGACTAACAATTCCATTGGAAGATGGCACAACTCCTTCAACAAAGTAATTTGCAAACCTCACCCAAACTATATCATTTCATGGACATGTTGAAGAAGAAGCAAAGTTTCCAAGAAATGAGAGATGCTCAATCACTGTCAGGTAGCCTAAACCAGTGCATCACACAAAAAAGTAAAGAAATATCAAAAGGTTTATTGGCTAAACTACAAGACTTTTCTTTAATGGTGGCTTCTGACTAACTTGACAGTATAGCCTATATACTACATTTCTAACCCATACTAACCACTATCCACATTATTGGCCAGTTTTAACTAAAAAAAGAATTAAATTGGAATTTTTTTAATTTTGTTTTTTAACTAAATTATAAAAAGGTTGGAGTTCCTACCCGTAGCCAGTTGCATGTCTTCAACCGATGGTGAAGGTATCAAACCTCCTCTCGCTGTAAACTTACAGTAGAAAGGCAAGTAGATTAGCCTCAATCCACTGAAAAAAACAGTCATGTTATAAATACACAAATTAATTTGTATCCCCCCCACAAAACAGAAAATAACACCTTGTTAAAAAAAGGCAACTATATTAGCCTAAATCAATAATTCATTTTTCCATAGTCCAAATTTCTTACAGTACCCAGTAGTTTGAACTAGATATGAAGGAATTCACCCTTAAAGTAGAAAACAATGTTAACGGTATTTGAAAGCCACAACACAATCCAAGAACGGGAAATAAGATGTAAAATTGTAAAAACCAGACAAAGGGATTGGAAAAAAAAGAAACCTGTGGCTTTTATAAAAAAAAATATTCCCCCCCAAAAAATACATAACATCCGGCAAAAGATAAAACATGCATTAAGATCAGAAACTGTACATTCTTTTTTTGAAAAAAAGTTCAAAACAGTGATATACCATTCATTTTGTTACCACTGCTTAAAACGTTTTTTTCTTAAAACAGCTTCCATGTGGCCTTGCTAACTTAACCTGTACGGGACTAAAACAAATGGTTAAAACTAAACATACCATAAAAATCTTATTACCTACCATATAACTACCCTTCTAAGTATTTAAAATAATAAGCTAGTATTTACTTACCTGAGCGAGATCTGTCTTTGCTTCTGAGCATGACTACAACGCTCCACCAACTGCTGAAAGAGACACAAAACCACGTTGACGGAGGAACACTGTGGAAATAGAAAACGGACAATTTCATCATTAAAAGTAATTGAAAAGTAATTGAAAAGAGTGGAAAATAGCCTAAAAAATGTTTTAAAAAATGTTAATAAATTTGTAATTTTTTTTACATATTTAGTATAAAATATGTTATCAATAAATATATTTTTTAACAATTTAAAAAAATACGTAATAACAGTAAAAAAAATTCAAAAATCGGAAAACTATTTTTAATTTATAAAATTATGTTTGCAAAAAATAAAATGATATCATTGTTTATATACATTTCTTAAAATGTTTTTTAAAAACAAATATTTACAAAAGTATTATTTGTTCTATAATTTTTAAAACATATTTTAATATTTAATGCATTAAACATTTATTTATAAATAATACTCTGATAATATAAGTATTAACTTAGTATTATTATAACTCACAATACATAGCAAATATGTTATGGAATATTACATTTCTGAACATTGCATTTGATTTTAAAAATATTTTTTACAATAATTTTAAAAGCTAAATAAAATCAATTCAAAATTAATTAAAAAATACACAAGTATTAAAATTAATAATTGAGTATTAATACACCCCCCCACCCATTACCCCTAAATTCCTTGCAGCCTGCTGCAATTTTCATTTGAGATTTTTATTTTATACTCCAAAAAATGATTTAAATATTTTCCCCAAAAAATTAATACACTAGTATTAATATTGCTACCTGGGTTTCAACACAGTTCCCCTCCAATAAACCCTTAATCCATTGCATCCCAGCCGTAAAAGGAATTTTTGAAATTTTTTAAAGACTAATAAAATGTTTAAATGATAATAAATTTTCAATTAATTTAAAAGCCCCTAAAAATCGAAAATATACAAAATAAAAGCTATAAATACTTCCCCAGCCATGACACCTGTATACCTTTTATCCAATTCCTATTGAAGAACTTTACATATTTTTATTATTTTTAAAATGTTTTAATTAAAACAAAATAAATATTTTAATTAATTCAAAAAATTAATCCCCAAATATCAAGAGTAATACTTGAGTATTGATACACTCCCCCACCCATAACCCCTGTATCCCTTGCATCCCGATCCTAAATGAAAGTGCTGCAATTTGTTTAGATTTTTTTTATACTTCAAAAACGTATTTACATATTTTTCCCCAAAAATGAATACTCTAGTATTAATTATTAATATTGCTACATGGGTTTCAACACAGTTCCTCTACAATAATCCTTTAATCCACTGCATCTCATCCTTAAAAGGATTTTTGGACATTTTTTAAAAACCAATATAAAATATATGACAATAAATTACAATTAATTGAAATGCCCCAAAAATACAAAATATAAAACACAAAAACAAAAACTATAAATACTTCCCCACCCATGACACCTGTATACCTTTCATCCAATACCTAGTGAAGAGCTTTACATATTTCTATACATTTTTGACATTTTTAAATTAAAACAAAATGAATATTTAAATTAATTAAAAAAATAATCCCCAAATGTGATGCTATTAATTGTGCTTGACCAATGACTTTGTGTTTCACCACTGCGCATATTAGTTGCTCAATGTTCACCAGTAGCACATTATGGGGGTCATTACAACATTGGCAGTAAAAGCCGCTTACCGCCGTGCAGAAGACCGCCACAGCTATTATGACACACATCACGGATTCCGCCGAAATTCAGACACCCACTCTAGTCCGCCACACCAAAGGTCAGCGATAAAAATGCAGAAACAAATCCTCCACCTCCATGCCAACAGAAACACGCCCATGCTATTACGACCCACGAATCCACGCGGCGGTCTTTCAACCGCGGGATTCCATTGGCGGTACACACCGCCACGCTCAAAATACACACACACCTCCAAAACACCGCCACATTGGACAATTACAAATACACACACCTGATACACATACAAACACCACTCCCACACACCCAACACAATATAAAACACACACCCACATCACCCACAAACCCCTACGACCACAAATTAGAGACGAAGGCCAGAGAGAGACAGCACAGAATAGATAACACCATCACACAGAGGCACACAACACCATCACCCACACAACCTCCACGCACAAAACACCACATACCACTACACTCACCACACTCATAACACATACACCACCCCACACATCACACACACCACCCTATGTCACGCCAAAGACACCCCCGCTTCTCCGAGGAGGCGCTCAGGGTCATGGTCGAGGAAATCATTAGGGTAGAGCCACAGCTATTTGGCTCACAGGTACAGTACACATCCATAGCCAGGAAGATGGAGCTATGGCAAAGAATAGTCGACAGGGTCAACGCTGTGGGACAGCACCCAAGAAATAGGGAGGACATCAGGAAGAGGTGGAACGACCTACGGGGTAAGGTGCGTTCCACGGTATCCAGGCACCACATCGCGGTACAGCGGACTGGCAGCGGACCCCCACCTCCTCCCCCACAACTAATAACATGAGAGGAGCAAGTCTTGTCCATCCTGCATCCTGAGGGCCTCGCAGGAGTCAGTGGAGGAACGGACACTGGTAAGTCAAATCTTCACTATTATATCCCCCACCCTACCTGCATGCTATCACACACCCCCACCCTCACACCCTCCCCTATCACCCTAACTCCTCACTAATCTACCCATAACACCAACCACCCATCCCAACTCCAAGACCTGCATGACACAACTAAGCATGGACACCCATCACTAAAGCATTCCCACTACACATACCCACACCACCCCCCAAACATCACCACACAAGCCCCCACACAGGAATGCCTGCACTGGGGTTCACGCACACCCAACCATTGCACACCATGAAACACACACATGCAATAATCATGTACTTATACCCCCGCAGGAACCCGAAGGAAAGTCACCACACCAGAGGGTCCAGACAACACCACTCCACCCCCAGAAGAGGCCCACAGTGACAACAGCAGCTCTGCCCTACTGGATCTTGATGACCAGCCCGGACCATCGTGGGCCTCAGGACAGTCGGTTCCCCTTGCCCAGCTACAGCCCAACACCAAGCTTACACCCTTTGGTAACCCCAGCACAGCACCCACCCAGCGGGCCCATACCTCCCTACCCAGGACAGGTCAATCAGCATTGTGTCCACCACTACAGGGCACCCAGGGTAACCCACCACCCCAACAACAACAGGGACCTGGGGGCAGTGGTATTGGGCACACGGTCCAGGGGACGGAGGCACAGGAACACTGGGGAACTGGGAGGGCTGCTGTGCGACAGAGGGAGGACAGGCCAAGGGAACCTACTCTCAACGAGGCCCTATCCTCCATCATGGGAGCATACCACCACTCCCAGGAGACGATGGCAACGGTCCTGGACAAGTTGCAGGAGACCCTGCGTCTGCAGGAGGAGCAGTATTTGGGGTTCAGGGAGGAGCTCAGGACCATCGGCTCCGCCCTGGGCACCATCGTAGGGGTGCTGACGTACATTCAAAAGACCTTGAGGGACACCGTGGCATTCCAAGGGGCCCGTGACACTAGCCAGGACGATGAACTGCCCACCACCTCCGCCGGCGCTAGTGGACAGGACGCCCCGACACAGGACCAACACACCAGCACCCCACCCCCTGCAGACGGACAACCACCACGAAAGTAGGCCCTGAGATCCAGGAACAGGACAGAGCAAGATGGCAAGACCCCCGCCAGGAAATAAGACCACCCTGATTGTCCCCCCACTGTCCCACTTTGTTACCCTGTCCAGCTTGGAACTGCCCCAGCTCCACTTCCAATGGCCAGATGTGCAATGTACCTGTGAGACTAATAGACTGGACTCTGCCATGGACATTCTTTCACCATGACCTCTCCCCATTTCACAACCCCCCTACATTTTTATGCACTTCAATAAACACCCTTGAAACCTCAATAATATTGGAGTCAGTCAATGATTGTGAACTTTGTATTGTCAATTACAGTGTTAAAATAAGTTACCCATTGGAAGGTCAACATACCAATGTCACACATCACAAGCCTTTCAAGGGTGCAAGCTGTTGACACATAGGTTACCACATTACTGAAACTGAAATGGAAGGGGACAACTCAGTTACCAAATAGGGAGTGAAATGTAGGTACAGGATAGAGGTAGACGTGCGAAATGTAATATATTGTGAAACCTGATATTGTACTCACCTGTGTCTCATTGAAAATATTGCTGTATGACTGACTCCCTGTTGTCGTTTTCATCTTCATCAGCTTCATCCTCATCACTGTCCACAGGCTCCACAGGCTCAACCGCTGCAACAACACCGTCATCTGGATCATCCTCCTGCAGAAAAGGCACCTGGCGTCGCAATGCCAAGTTATGGAGCATGGAGCAGGTGATGATGATGTCACACACCTTCTTCGGTGAGTAGAATAGGGACCCACCTGTCATATGGAGGCACCTGAACCTGGCCTTCAGGAGGCCAAATGTCCGCTCGATCACCCTCCTAGTCCGCCCATGGGCCTCATTGTACCGTTCCTCTGCCCTGGTCCTGGGATTCCTCACTGGGGTCAGTAGCCAGGACAGGTTGGGGTAACCAGAGTCCCCCAATAGCCATACACGGTCCCTCTGGAGTTCACCCATCATATCAGGGATGCTGCTATTCCGCAGGATGTAGGTGTCATGCACTGAGCCAGGGAACATAGCATTTACCTGCGAAATGTACTGGTCTGCCAAACAGACCATCTGGACATTCATGGAATGATAACTCTTCCTGTTCCTGTACACCTGTTCATTCCTGCGGGGAGGGACCAGAGCTATATGGGTCCCATCAATGGCACCTATGACGTTGGGGATATGTCCAAGGGCATAGAAGTCACCTTTCACTGTAGGCAAATCAGCCACCTCAGGGAAAATGATGTATCTCCTTACGTGTTTCAGCAGGGCAGACAACACTCTGGACAACACGTTGGAAAACATAGGCTGGGACATCCCTGATGCCATGGCCACTGTTGTCTGAAAAGACCCACATGCAAGGAAATGGAGCACTGACAGCACCTGCACGTCAGGGGGGATTCCAGTCGGATGGCGGATTGGTGACATCAGGTCTGGCTCCAACTGGGTACATAGTTCCTGGATTGTGGCACGGTCAAACAGGTAGGTCACGATGACATGTCGCTCTTCCATTGTCAACAGGTCCACCAGCGGTCGGTACACCGGAGGATTCCGCCATCTTCCAATATGTCCCAACTGACGGTGCCTAAGAAGGACAACAGCGAAGAAACTGTCAGTATTCCTCCAGGTATGTACCCACAGTCACACACAAGACTACAACAGACAATTAACCCATCCGGGAAAGGTTTTGAGTGTAGGCCTCGGTATGTGTGACGCAGTAGTAATTGAAGCCATGTGGGCCCCTGAAATGGCGGCTGCCTGACCTCTAAACTGGGACATTGGAATTGTGGGATAACTGCGCTGGCGTTGGACACCGTCGCGGTAGGCGGTCGTAGAGCGTGGCGCAATGCTGCATTGGTTAACATTGGACCCTATGGGTCCCAGGAGCCAATGAACAGGTGCGCTGGCGGTGATGATGCGCACCGCCGCAGACGTCACCGACGCGGACGTCACCACCATTTTCTATCTGTTCAATCATTAGATACCTGACCTACACTGCTAGTGCTGCTGTGACCTCGGTCTGGAAGCGACGATGGCTGCTGCGTCTGGGGAAAGGGCCCCTGCCTTCACTGCACAGGAGTAGGAGAAACTTGTGTATGGGGTCCTCCCCCAGTATACGCTACTCTACGGTCCTCCAGACCAACAGGTTAGTACACAGGGAGCACGTTGTATGGGCTAGGCCTGGGTGGAGAGGGCTGGGTGGATGAGGGAAGGGGGCATAGTACATAGAACAGTCATGCATGGGGATGAATGGGCCACAGGGATAGAGTTGGGAGGGGGCCAATTACAACGACGGTGCTGTAGGTAATGACTGTTCCTCTTTCCTTGTGCATGTCATGTAGGTCAGCGCCCACCAGAAGAGGGACATTTGGCGTGCCATCGCCAAGGAAGTCCGGGCACCCACTGCCGGAAGAGATGGGAGGACATTCGCCGCTGCAGCAAGAAGACGGCGGAGGCTCAGCTGGGGATGGCCTCCCAACGTGGGAGGGGTGCCCGTCGCACCATGACCCCCCTGATGTTCCGGATCCTGGCGGAGGCCTACCCGGAGTTGGATGGGCGCTTAAGGACATCACAGCAGACACAAGGGGGTGAGTACAACCTCATCCTATGGACTTTGCGTGCAGTGGAGCTGTCTGGGTGGGGGTGGTGGGCTGTGGGTGTCCCTAGGCCAGGGCGAGTTAGGTAGGCAAGGCGCCTCCGTTATGTAGGCCATGTGGCACTCTACCCCAGCTCAAAAAAATTGGCAAATTGATGTATAGTTGCCCCTTTGCCATCCATGTGGGCAGATTTCTACCATTGCCATGTAGGCCATATCCCATGGAGGGCCACACCATAGACTCTGAATTCACCAGTGGGACGGAGGGCGAGGGGAGCTTCACGTCGGCCACAGGATCACCAAACAGCGACACGGACTCGTCCGCCGATGGGAGCTCCCCTGTGGTGGCGGCACCATCTGTGCGCCCCACTTCTACAGGTACAGCCGCCACCTCCCCTACCAGCACCGCCCTCCCAGCAGCCCCTCAGTGTTTGCCCCGTGCCCGCTCACCTAGGAGGGTGGGCATCACCTTCGCCCCAGGCACCTCAGGCCCTGCCCCAGTCACCCCAGCTGCCCTCAGTGAGGAGGCCATTGACCTCCTCAGGTCACTCACTGTTGGGCAGTCTACCATTTTGAATGCCATCCAGGGTGTAGAACGAGAGTTGAAACACGGTAATGCATTCCTGGAAGGCATTCATTCTGGTCAGGCTGTCCTTCAGCGAACCCTGCAATCTCTGGCCTCAGCACTGATGGCAGCCATTTTCCCTGTGTCCAGCCTCCCCCCTCCAACTTCCTCCACCCAGACCCAATCCCCTGTGCCCCAGACCATCACAAGCACACCTACAGACCAGCATGCACACAAGTCAACACACACAAGTAGCTCAAGCAAACATAGGCACCACACACACCACAGGCACTCACACAAGCATCATACCCATACAGACACAGCAACATCCACTGTCTCCACTGTGTCCCCCTCCTCCTCTTCTCCCTCCTCCCTCCCAGTCTCGTCTACACACACACCTGCATGCACCACATCTACAGACATTAGGACTCGCACCAGGACACCCAGCACCACAAGCCGCTCACCTGCACTCACCACCTCCACTGCCATATACACGTCCCCTGTGTCCTCTCCCAGTGTGTCTGTGACGCCCCCTCCCAAAGTACACAAACGCCGGCAATCACTCACCCAACATCCATCCACCTCACGACAGCCTCCAGTACCTGCACCTGCACCCAAAACAGCTAAAGTGACACCTCCTACAACCACCTCCTTCCTCTTCCTCCACTCCCAGAGCCCCTCCAGCTACCCACCCCAGTGTACATCAGAAACTGTCCCTATGTCAAATTGACCTTTTTGCCCCCAACCCCCCCCTCCAATTCATCAGTCCCGCCGTAGCGCCTCAGCCAAAAAGCCTCCAGTACCAGTGGTGCGTGTACCAGGTTTTTGGAGTGCCCCGTCCACCAGGGCGGGCAGTAGGACCCGGAGCCAAGGCACTGTCAGCCCACCCCCTGTAAAGGCTCCGAAATTGGAGAGTGGACAACGGGACCGTGTCAAGACTCCTGGTGGGACAAACAGTGAAATGGGATCCAAGGCGATTGGTGAGTCATCTGTAACTCAAAAGAAGGTGAGGAAGGTCCCGAGGAAGTCTTCCCAACCTGTTGTGAGTGTCACGGCGGAGAAGTGCGCCATCATTTCCGGCGGTCCAGACACAACCGCCAGCACCGTCGTTACTGGTCCAGAGACCACCGCCAGAGTCACAGCCCAGGAGGGCTCAAGTATCGTAACTGGTCCGGAGACCACCGCCAGAGTCACAGCCCAGGAGGGCTCAAGTATCGTAACTGGTCCAGAGACCACCGCCAGAGTCACAGCTCAGGAGGGCTCAAGTATCGTAACTGGTCCGGAGACCCCCGCCAGAGTCATTGCCCAGGAGGGCTCAAGTATCGTAACTGGTCTGGAGACCCCCGCCAGAGTCATAGCCCAGGAGGGCCCAAGTATTGTTACTGACCAGGAGACCACCGCCAGAGTCATACCCCAGGAGGGCTCAAGTATCGTAACTGGTCAGGAGACCACCGCCAGAGTCATAGCCCAGGAGGGCTCAAGTATCGTAACTGGTCAGGAGACCACCGCCAGAGTCATAGCCCAGGAGGGCCCAAGTATCGTTACTGGTCAGGAGACCACCGCTAGAGTTATAGCCCAGGAGGGCTCAAGTATCGTAACTGGTCAGGAGACCACCGCCAGAGTCATAGCCCAGGAGGGCCCAAGTATCGTTACTGGTCAGGAGACCACCGCCACCGCCGGAGTCACAGCCCAGGAGGGCTCAAGTATCGTAACTGGTCAGGAGACCACCCCCAGAGTCATAGCCCAGGAGGGCCCAAGTATCGTTACTGGTCAGGAGACCACCGCTGGAGTCACAGCCCATAAGGGTCCAGAATCCCACAGCCCCGCTGGGCAATGATGGAACGTCAAGCCACACACCAACGTCCAGTGTGGAATTCGTCATGCCACACACCAATGTCCAGTGTGGAGTTCGTCATGCCACACACCAATGTCCAGTATGGAGTTCGTCATGCCACACACCAATGTCCTGTGTGGAGATCGTCATGCCACACACCAATGTCCAGTGTGGAGTTCGTCATGCCACACACCAATGTCCAGTGTGGAGATCGTAATGCCACACACCAATATCCGTACCAGAACCGCCATGGCAAAGCACCGCTGAACAGGGCAAAGACCGCCATGGTGAAGACCGCTGAACAGGGCAAAGACCGCCATGGCTAAGCACTGCTGAACAGGGCAAAGACCGCCATGGCTAAGCACCGCTGAACAAGGCCAAGACTGCCATGGTGAAGACCGCTGAACAGGGCAAAGACCGCCATGGTGAAGACCGCTGAACAAGGCCAAGACTGCCATGGTGAAGACCGCTGAACAGGGCAAAGACCGCCATGGCTAAGCACCGCTGAACAGGGCAAAGACCGCCATGGTGAAGACCGCTGAACAGGGCAAAGACCGTGTGGGTATGAATAGTCCGGCACATCAGGCATCGTTCTCCCATGTGCAGCTGGGACTGTGACAGGACATGTACTTTCATGGGGAGACTCATCCAGTCTGGGCACCAGTCCCACCCAGTACCAGTAGAGAACTGCATCTACTTGCGAAGATGTGTCTTTGCACTCCCCAGGATGTAACAGTGGGCAAGCCACCCACTGTGGAGACTTGAGAGATTGTGGCTTTGCACTCCCCAGGATGGCACAGTGGGCAACCCACCCACTGAAGTGACTTGAGAGACTGTGGCTTTGCACTCCCCAGGATAAGGCAGTGGGCAAGCCACCCACTGTAGAGACTTGAGAGACTGTGGCTTTGCACTCCCCAGGATAAGGCAGTGGGCAAGCCACCCACTGTAGAGACTTGAGAGACTGTGGCTTTGCACTTCCCAGGATATTGCAGTGGGCAACCCACCCACTGTAGAGACTTGAGAGACTGTGGCTTTGCACTCCCCAGGATAAAGCAGTGGGCAAACAACCCACTGTAGAGACTTGAGAGACTGTGGCTTTGTACTCCCCAGGATAAAGCAGTGGGCAAACAACCCACTGTAGAGACTTGAGAGACTGTGGCTTTTCACTCCCCAGGATACATCAATGGGCATGGAGCCCCGTCGTGGATCTGGCTTCGCATTCATCTGGCTGAGGTGCCCACCCTTCCCTTCCCCCTGAGGTGCCTGTATTGTTTCTATCTGATGCCCCGGCAGTGTTCTCTAGGATTTTGGTCAGTTATCTATTGTGGGCGTCGCCCATGCATTTTTGGACTGTTGGTGCATGGACATTGTTGTGTACATCTCTGCACTACTTCTTGTATTGTACATTTATTTTTGACAGATTTCGTGATATATATATCCGTATATTTTTTAATGAGTAGTATATTGGCAATATACAAAGTTTGACCGCTATTCGCTTTGTCTTTGCATTCTTCCGGGGGGATTGTGGGTTGGTCATGTGATTTTTGTGAATGCATTGGTGTGTATGTTGTAATATGCGAGGGTGGGGGTGGGGGTGTTTGGTGGGTGTCCCCGTAACTTTTGCCTCCCCCGTGTCGTGGGTGCTGTACTCACCGGTATGTTCTGCGCCTACGTCGCTGTTGGTCGTAGATGAGCAGGAATGAAAGGGCAGGGTAAGATTTGTAGTTCCAGCTCCATGGTGTCCTCGTTCCTCGTGGGATGTGTTGAGGTGAGCGTTTTCCCATAGCAAAAGCTGTTTCCGCCGTGTTTTTATCCACGGTGAATCTGCCCCGGAAAAGGTGGCGGATTGGTGTGTTGTGATAGTGTGGGCGGTACATTGTCTTCCGCCTGTCTGTTGGCGGTGACCGCCGCGCTGTTTCTCTGTACCGCTGTGGCGGGCGATGTGTTAAAGTGGCTGTCTTAGTTGGCGGTTTCCGCCAGGGTCGTAATTCACTTTTTTTGTCCGCCGGCCTGTTTGCGGTATTACCGCAGCTTTAACACCATCCGCCAGGGTTGTAATGACCACCTATATGTTTTGTTCAGTTTAGCTGCCTATTGGCTGTGGCATGACATTAGACATTACATTTGATATTCAGCTTAGCTGCCTATTGGCTTTGACATGATATTAGACATTACATTTGATATTCAGCATAGATGCCTATTGGCTTTGACATGACATTAGACATTACATTTGATATTTAGGTTAGCTGCCTATTGGCTTTAATGTGGAGTTAGACATTGCAGTTGAGACATTACAGATGAGCTGTGTTTTTCCAAGCTGTGTTTTTCCACAAGATGGACCAAGCTGTTTTCTTCACACCAGACCTTAGCTGATAAGAGCACGTAGATTTTGTGTTTACCTCGTAATCCAGTCTGAGAACGAGGAGCTCAGGTGAATTGGCCTTTCTCCAAGGTTCTTTGGCTCTCACACTGAGTTTGCTTTTAAGGATGACTCTGGGCTACAGTGAGTTAGATTTGAATCTGCTTAACTTCAGACGGGAACTAGTCGTCAGTTGCCCGTCTCCCGTTTGAGTGGAGAATCTCTTTCTCGCAGTTGACCGGAGTCATTAACTTGCAGACCCCAGAAAGATGAAGCTGAGTACAGGCCCTACCGCCTTGCCCATACGGTGATGAATTTGACTTTTATGCTTTGCTTTGCAGTTATGCTATAAATGTCTTCACCTATATTTGCTGTGTACATTGCAACTGAGAAGTACTTTGATATATTTTGCTTTCATTGCTGCGACTACTTTTGAACGTGTGCTTCCAATCTACTAATTTAGTCTCTGAGGAACTTGTGGGTGGGGAATTAACAACAATAAATGTCTTCTTTAAATTCAGAAGTGCATTCCAGAGAGGTTCTGTAAGCTCGGATATGAGATAAGAGGGAAAGCAGAACATTATGGCTTAGTCGTCAGTTTTCAGAGTCGGGAAATTAGAGATTTCTTGGTGGACAATTTAAAAGTGTAATTGTTTTTTGTTGTTTAGAGAATTACAGAAGCACGGCAGACCATGTTTGAAAATGCATGTGAAGTTAAACTGCCTGATGGTGCTGTGAGAAACATGTTTTCCTGCTGTGATAAAGCATATTTAGAAAATGTGCCTTTTGAAAGCAATGATGTTCCTTTTGTGTTTGACAGAAGGGTTTGGATACTTTTATCTGCTTACAGAAAAATGCAGGTTAATGCAAGATAACGCTGAAATCTATAAAACTGCTGTTTTAGAAGAATCTGGCTTTTCCCATTCCAGTAATGAGGGGGTTAAGACAGCTGTGAGCCAGTCTGAGCCTCCTTGTGTACGGGGCATAAAACAAGATACCCCTCAGTTTTTGGCAGTTGAAGGGCATTCCTTAACTGATAACACATATAACAGAGCTCAGAATGTTATGTACAGACCGCTTCTGCAAAGAAAAATTAATTACATGGCAGAGGTACCGTCACAAAATGTGCAGTTACTGGCACAAGTAAAACGAAAGATTTTAGAGTTCCTTACGGTTTGCACTAAGCAAGAGACACCAAGTTTCATTAGCTTGTTTGATTTTTGGAAACAGTATAGCCCTCATCTGAGTGAAATCCTAACACTTTGGTATAAAGTCACTAGGAAAAAATATAAGCAGCAGCGCACTTTTAATTTGGCAAATTAAATAATTCAGACTTTAGGTTTCTGCGCAGTGCAAGAGGGAAACACTGATTTACATGTAAATCAGGAACAGGGGAAGAAAAGAGTGCCCCTGCAAGACAGGGCTAGAGTCACCGCAGCCCTAAATGAACAGGTGCCACAAGCCCCTTTTCAGGATGTGGAGAGGGTGCAGAGAGTACCACAGGTAAAAGAGTCACCAGTGAAATTGAGTGCACCATTTGAATTTGTGTCCCCTGAGGATAAAAAGCATGTTTGTTTGACTAATGATTACAATCCAGTTACTGAAAAATTGTTTTCTAGCACAGGAGAAGGAACAGCGTTGTACAATGTGTGTCAGATTTTAAAGCAAGAGCTGCTTGAGATGTGTCATTTTTACACTGATTCTTGGTTCATTGCCAATGGTTTAGCCGTTTGGTTTTCCACATGGCTTGTACATAACTGGTTCAATTCCCTTGCAGATGTTAAAGAGAAAAATTCAGAGTCTGAAAGTTTACACCCAGAATTCTGACTTAGTGGGGATAGCTAAGTGGGTGCACCAGAAATGTGGACAGCTGGGAGAAAAAGCCAGTTACAGGTGGGCAGAGATGAGAGGGATGCACATTCCCCTAGATTTGATAAAAACGGTGCAGCACGCACAAGAGAGTTCTGTCACACAAACAGTCACAGAGCAGTTGGGGAGAGGAAAGTTACCAGGACAGATATGGCAACTTGATCAGGTTTTAGGGGGAGTGATTGCTGCAGATTACCAAGGAGAAATCAAAATTATGCTGATAACTAGAAAATAATCTGATTCATTCATACAGATTGGAGACAGAAGGGCCCAACTTGTCAAAAGTGCAGTGAATGGAGTTTTGGTAAAGAAGGAGTCTGCCCCAGCCCTTCTGACAGTGCAAAGAAAGGGAAGCTGTGGTGCAGCAGATAAAAACCTCAGTGCTGAGGTGTGGGTTGAATCCCCAAAAACCCTCCAGAACCTGCAGAAATTATAACAAAGGGCACCAAAAACGTCCTGCTGATTATAAAACAGAGAAAGGAAGAGGAAGGGCACATTTCATATGACAAATGTTATTTGCAAGAAAAGTCATACATTTTTCTTTTGCAGATCCTACCACGTTTCACCACTGACCCTGATTGTGCTGTGTGGTCTCCCTTCGGGTGTGTGCATGTGGGGTCGTGGGTGGGACCGAACCCCCAACCTGAACCTGACTGATTAAAGTACAAACACCATGGATCCATTTTGCGCAACTGGCGCCTTCAGTTCAAGTTCAACTTGTTTGATTACATTCTTCCACTGGAACTAAGCAACCTTAACAGTTAACTGTCTGTGTTTTTTCATCTGGAACTCTGACTTTTTCCAGCAAACCTTTCAGGTGGACCGTGCACCTTTACATGAGTAGAACTCATGCTACATCAAATTGCTATTTTAGAGACACTGTTGAATCAGAGTATATACGTTTCAGTCTTTTCTGTGTAGATGTATCTGAGGTGAAAGGTTATGAGATCAATATGTTAATCCACTTCCATTGCTTTACAGTAATTGCTTTTATCATTCAAATCTGATTTGCTGATAATGTTTTTTTTTTGTGTTGATGTTTTTGTTTTTTGTTTTTTGTTTGAAATAAGAGGTATGTGAAACAGAAATTAATTGGTCATAGGGTGGAATGCGATGCTATTAATTGTGTTTGACCAATGACTTTGTGTTTCACCACTGCGCATATTAGTTGCTCAATGTTCACCAGTAGCACATTATGGGGGTCATTACAACATTGGCGGGATAAGGCGCTTACCGCCGTGCAGAAGACCGCCAATACACCGCCGCGGCCGCGGTAGACCGCCACAGCTATTATGACACACATCACGGAATCCACCGAAATTCAGACACCCACACAATACCGCCACACCAAAGATCAGCGATAAACATGCGGATACAAATCCTCCACCTCCACGCCAACAGAAACACGCCCATGCTATTATGACACACGAATCCACGCGGTGGTCTTTCAACCGCGGTATTCCATTGGCGGTACACACCGCCGCGCTCAAAATACCCACACATCTACAAAACACAGCCACATTGGACAATTACAAATACACACACCTGATACACATACACACACCACTCCCACATACCCAACACAATATAAAACACAAACCCACATCACCCACAAACCCCAACGACCAAAAATTCTGAGAGAAGGCCAGAGAGAGAGCACAGAATAGACAACCCCATCACACAGAGGCACACAGCACCATCACCCACACAACATCCAAGCACAAAACACCACATACCACTACACTCACCACACTCATCAACACATACACCACCCCACACATCACCTACACCACCCCATGTCACGCCAAAGACACCCCCGCTTCTCCGAGGAGGAGCTCAGGGTCATGGTGGAGGAAATCATCCGGGTAGAGCCACAACTATTTGGCTCACAGGTACAGCACACATCCATAGCCAGGAAGATGGAGCTATGGCAAAGAATAGTGGACAGGGTGAACGCAGTGGGACAGCACCCAAGAAATAGGGAGGACATCAGGAAGAGGAGGAACAACCTACGGGGGAAGGTGCGTTCAATGGTATCCAGGCACCACATCGCGGTACAGCGGACTGGCGGCGGACCCCCACCTCCTCCCCCTCAACTAACAACATGGGAGGAGCAAGTCTTGACCATCTTGCATCCTGAGGGCCTGGGAGGAGTCGTTGGAGGAACAGACACTGGTAAGTCAAATCTTAACTATCACATCCCCACCCTACCTGCATGCTATCACACACCCCCACCCTCACACCCTCCCCTATCACCCCAAATCCTCACCAATCTACCCAACACACCAACCACCCATCCCAACCCAAAGACCTGCATGACACAACTAAGCATGGACACCCATCACTAAAGCATGCCCACTGCACAGACCCAGAACACCCCCCAACCATCAGCACACAAGCCCCCACACAGGAATGCCTGCACTGGGGTTCACGCACACCCACTCATTGCACACCATGAAACACACACATGCAATAATCATGTACTAATACCCCCGCAGGAACCCGAAGGAACGTCACCACACCAGAGGGTCCAGACAACACCACTCCACCCCCAGAAGAGGCCCACAGTGACGACAGCAGCTCTGCCCTACTGGATCTTGATGACCAGCCCGGACCATCGTGGGCCTCAGGACAGTCGGTTCCCCTTGCCCAGCCACAGCCCAACACCGAGCTGCCACCCTCTGGTAACACCAGCACAGCACCCACCCAGCGCGCCCAAACCTCCCTACCCAGGACAAGTCAATCAGCAGTGTGTCCACCACTACAGGGCACCCAGGGTAACCCACCACCCCAACAACAACATGGATCTGGGGGCAGTGGGCACACGGTCCAGGGGACGGAGGCACAGGAACACAGGGGAACTGGGAGGGCTGCTGTGCGACAGAGGGAGGACAGGCCAAGGGAACCAACTCTCCACGAGGCCCTCTCCTCCATCATGGGAGCATCCCACCCCTCCCAGGAGACGATGGCCACGGTCCTGGACAAGTTGCAGGAGACCCTGCGTCTGCAGGAGGAACAATATTTGGGGTTCAGGGAGGAGCTCAGGACCATCGGCTCCGCCCTGGGCACCATCGTAGGGGTGCTGACGGACATTCAAAAGACCTTGAGGGACACCGTGGCACTCCAAGGGGCCCCTGACACTAGCCACGACGATGAACTGCCGACCACCTCCGCCAGCGCTAGTGGACAGGACGCCCTGCCACAGGATCAACACACCAGCACCCCATCCCCTGCAGATGGACAACCACCACGCAAGCGGGCCCTGAGATCCAGGAACAGGACAGAGCAAGATGGGAAGACCCCCGCCAGGAAATAAGACCACCCTGATTGTCCACCCACTGTGCCACTTTGTTACCCTGTCCAAATCGGAACTGCCCCAGCTCCACTTCCAATGGCCAGATGTGCAATGTACCTGTGAGACTAATAGACTGGACTCTGCCATGGACATTCCTCCACCATCACCCATCACCATTTTACAACCCCCCTTCATTTTTTAGCACTTAAATAAACACCCTTGAAACACTTAAAAAAACTGGAGTCAGTCTATGATTTGTAATTCTGTATTATCAATTACAGTTTCATAATGGGTTACCCATTGGAAGGCTAACATACCTATGTCACACATCACAAGCCCTTCAAGGATGCAAACAGTTGACACATAGGTTACCACATTTGTGAAACTGAAATGGAAGGGGACAACTCTGTTAACAAATAGTGAGTGAAATGTCGGTACAGGATAGAGGTAGATGTGTGAAAGTTAATGTAATGGTAAAAATGAAAATGTTCTCACCTGTGTGTCACTGGAAATATTGCTGTATGACTGACTCCCTGTTGTCGTTTTCTTCTTCCTCAGCTTCCTCCTCATCACTGTCCACAGGCTCCCCAGGCTCCACAGCTGCCACAACACCGTCATCTGGATCATCCTCCTGCAGAAAAGGCACCTGGCGTCGCAATGCCAAATTATGGAGCATGGAGCAGGCGATGATGATGTCGCACACCTTCTTCGGTGAGTAGAATAGGGACCCACCTGTCATATGGAGGCACCTGAACCTGGCCTTAAGGAGGCCGAAGGTGCGCTCGATAACCCTCCTATTCCGCCCATGGGCATCATTGTACCGTTCCTCTGCCCTGGTCCTGGGATTCCTCACTGGGGTCAATAGCCAGGAAAGGTTGGGGTAACCAGAGTCCCCCAATAGCCATACACGGTGCCTCTGGATTTGACCCATCATATCAGGGATGCTGCTATTCCGCAGGATGTAGGCGTCATGCACAGAGCCAGGGAACATAGCATTTACCTGCGAGATGTACTGGTCTGCCAAACATACCATCTGTACATTCATCGAATGATAACTCTTCCTGTTCCTGTACACCTGTTCACACCTGCGGGGGGACCAGAGCTACATGGGTCCCATCAATGGCACCTATGACGTTGGGGATATGTCCAAGGGCATAGAAGTCACCTTTCACTGTAGGCAAATCCGCCACCTCAGGGAATATGATGTATCTCCTTATGTGTTTCAGCAGGGCAGACAACACTCTGGACAAGACGTTGGAAAACATAGGCTGTGACATCCCTGATGCCATGGCCACTGTTGTCTGAAAAGACCCACTTGCAAGGAAATGGAGCACTGACAGCACCTGCACGTCAGGGGGGATTCCAGTCGGATGGCGGATTGGTGACATCAGGTCTGGCTCCAACTGGGTACATAGTTCCTGGATTGTGGCACGGTCAAACCGGTAGGTGACGATTAAATGTCTCTCTTCCATTGTCAACAGGTCCACCAGCGGTCGGTACACCGGAGGATTCCGCCATCTTCTCATATGTCCCAGCTGACGGTGCCGAAGAAGGACAACAGCGAAGAAACAGTCACTATTCCTCCAGGTATGTACCCACAGTCACACACAAGACTACACCAGACAATAAACCCTTCCTGTATGTGTGTTGAGTGTAGGCCTCAGTATGTGTGACGCAGTTGAAAATGAATCCATGTGGGCCCCTGAAATGGCTGCTGCCTGACCTCTAAACTGGGACAATGTGATTGTGGGGTAACAGCGCTGGCGTTGCACAGCGTCGCGGTAGGCAATCGTAGAGCGCGGCGCAATGCTGCATTGGTTAACATTGGACCCTATGGGTCCCAGGAGCCAATGAACAGGTGCGCCGGCGGTGATGATGCGCCCCGCCGCGGATGTCACCGCCATTTTCTATCTGTTTACTCACTAGATACTTGACCTTCGACAGGAGAGGACCTACACTGCTAGTGCTGCTGTGACCTCGGTCAGGAAGCGACGATGGCTGCTGCGTCTGGGGAAAGGGCCCCTGCCTTCACTGCACAGGAGTTGGAGAAACTTGTGGATGGGGTCCTCCCCCAGTACATGCTACTCTACGGTCCTCCAGACCAACAGGTTAGTACACAGGGAGCACGTTGTAGGGCCTAGGCCTGGGTGGACAGGGCTGGGTGGAAGAGGGGAGGGGGCAGAAGTCATACTACAGTAAAGCATGGGAATAAATGGGCCACATGGTCAGAGTATGGAGGGGGCCACACACATTGCTGGTGCAGTTGGTAATGACTGTTCCTCTTCCCTTGTGCATGTCATGTAGGTCAGCGCCCACCAGAAGAGGGACATTTGGCGTGCCATCGCCAAGGAGGTCCAGACCCTGGGGGCCCACCAGAGACGGGGCACCCACTGCCGTAAGAGATGGGAGGACATTCGCTGCTGCAGCAAGAAGACGGCGGAGGCTCAGCTGGGGATGGCCTCCCAACGTGGGAGGGGTGCCCGTCGCACCATGACCCCCCTGATGTTCCGGATCCTGGCGGTGGCCTACCCGGAGTTGGATGGGCGCTTAAGGACATCACAGCAGACACAAGGGGGTGAGTACAACCTCATTCTGCTGACTTTGTGTGCAGTGGAGGTGTCTGGGTGGGGGAGGTGGGCTGTGGGTTTCCCTAGGCCAGGGCGAGTTAGGTAGGCAAGGCCCCTCCATAATGTAGGCCATGTAGCACTCTACCCCACCTCAGAAGAGTGGCAAGTTGAGGTATAGTTGCCCCTGTGGCAACCATGTGCGCAGATTTCCACCATTGCCATGTAGGCCATATCCCAGAATTTGCATGTGCAGAGGGCAGGAGCACGGCGTTATGCATGGGGCTGCTGCATCTGTCTTGTCCGCCAATGGTAGCAGTATGCCATGCACTAAAACTCTCTTTCTTCTGTCTCCCCCCCCTTTTCCTGCTCTCCCTGTCCTTTTGTACATCAGCATCATCAGGCGGAGGTACAGTGGCACCGGAGCACAAGGGAGCTGCATCCCACATGGCCATGGAGGGCCACACCACAGACTCTGAATGCACCAGTGGGACTGAGGGCGAGGGGAGCTTCACGTAGGCCACCGGATCACCAACCAGCGACACGGACTCGTCCGCCGATGGGAGCTCCCCTGTGGTGGCGGCACCATCTGTGCGCCCCACTTCTAAAGGGATAGCCACCACCCAACCCCTACCAGCACCGCCCTCCCAGCAGCCCCTCAGCGTTCGCCCTGTGCCCGCTCACCCAGGAGGGTGGGCATCACCTTCGCCCCAGGCACCTCAGGCCCTGCCCCAGTCACCCCTGCTGCCCTCAGTGAGGAGGCCATTGACCTCCTCAGGTCACTCACTGTTGGGCAGTCTACCATTGTGAATGCCATCCAGGGTGTAGAACGAGAGTTGCAACACGATAATGCATTCCTGGAGGGCATTCATTCTGGTCAGGCTGCCCTTCATCGAACCCTGCAATCTCTGGCCTCAGCACTGATGGCAGCCATTGTCCCTGTGTCCAGCCTCCCCCCTCCAACATCCTCCACCCAGACCCAATCCCCTGTACCCCAGCCCATCCCAAGCACACCTACAGACCAGCATGCACACAAGTCAACACACCCAAGTAGCTCAAGCAAACATAGGCACCACACACACCACAGGCACTCGCACAAGCATCACACCCATACAGATACAGCAACATCCACTGTCTCCACTGTGTCCCCCTCTTCCTCTTCTCCCTCCTCCCTCCCAGTCTCGTCTACACACACACCTGCATGCACCACATCTACAGGCACTAGGACTCGCACCAGGACACCCAGCACCACACGCCGCTCACCTGCACTCACCACCTCCACTGCCATTTACACGTCCCCTGTGTCCTCTCCCAGTGTGTCAGTGACGCCCCCTCCCAAAGTACACAAACGCCGGCAATCACTCACCCAACATCCATCCACCTCACGACAGCCTCCAGTAGCTGCACCTGAACCCAAAACAGCTAAAGTGACACCTCCTACAACCACCTCCTCTTCCTCCACTCCCAGACCCTCTCCAGCTACCCATCCCAGTGTCCGTCAGAAACTGTCCCTATGTCAAATTGACCTTTTTTCCCCCACCTCCAATTCATCAGCCCCGTCGCAGCGCCTCAGCCAAAAAGCCTCCAGTACCAGTGGTGCGTGTTCCAGGTTTTTGGAGTGCACCGTCCACCAGGGCAGGCAGTAGGACCCGGAGCCAAGGCACTGGCAGCCCACCCCCTGTAAAGGCTCCGAAATTGGAGAGTGGACGACGGGACCGTGTCAAGACTCCTGGTGGGTCAACAAGTGAAATGGGATCGAAGGCGATTGGTGAGTCAGCTGTAACTCCAAAAAAGGTGGGGAAGGTCCAGAGGAAGTCTGCCCAGCCTGTTGTGAGTGTCAAGGCGGAGAAGTGCGCCATCATTTCCGGCGGTCCAGACACAACTGCCAGCACTGTCATCACTCGTCCAGAGACCACCGCCAGAGTCACAGCCCAGGAGGGCCCAAGTATCGTCACTGGTCCAGAGACCACTGCCAGAGTCACAGCCCAGGAGGGCCCAAGTATCGTCACTGGTCCAGAGACCACCGCCAGAGTCACAGCCCAGGAGGGCCCAAGTATCGTCACTGGTCCAGAGACCACCGCCAGAGTCACAGCCCAGGAGGGCCCAAGTATCGTTACTGGTCCAGAGACCACTGCCGGAGTCACAGCCCAGGAGGGGCCAGGATGCCACAGCCCCGCTGGCCAATGATGGAACGTCATGCCACACACCAATGTCCAGTGTGGAAATCGTCATGCCACACACCAATGTCCAGTATGGAGATCGTCATGCCACACACCAATGTCCAGTGTGGAGATCGTCATGCCACACACCAATGTCCAGTGTGGAAATCGTCATGCCACACACCAATGTCAGTATCAGAACCGCCATGTCAAGGCAACGCTGAACAGGGCAAAGATCGCCATGTCAAAGCACCGCTGAACAGTCCTGAACCACCATGGCAAAGCACCGCTGAACAGGGCATGCACTGTGTAGGAATGAATGTACCGCCACATCAGGCATCCTTATCCCATGTGCAGCTGGGACAGTGACAGGACAGGAACTTTCACGGGGAGACTCATCCAGTCTGGGCACCAGTCCCCCTCCAGAACCAGTGTAGACCTGCATCTACTTGAGAGACTGTGGCGTTGCACTTCCCAGGATGGCACAGTGGGCAACCCACCCACTGTAGAGACTTGAGAGACTGTGGCTTTGCACTCCCCAGGATGGCACAGTGGGCAACCCACCCACTGTAGAGACTTGAGAGACTGTGGCTTTGCACTCCCCAGGATACATCAATGGGCATGGAGCCCCGTCGTGGATCTGGCTTCGCATTCATGTGGTTGAGGTGCCCCCCCTTCCCTTCCCCCTGAGGTGCCTGTAGTGTTTCTATCTGATGCCCCGGCAGTGTTCTCTCCGATTTTGGTCAGGTATCTTTTGTGGGCCTCGCCCATGCATTTTTGGACTGTTTGTGCACGGACATTGTTGTGTACATATCTGCACTACTTCTTGTATTGTATATATAATTATGAGTGATTTTGAGATATATATCTGTATATTTTTGTATGACATGTATATTGGCACATTACAATGTTTGACCGAAATTCGCATTGTCTTTGCATTCTTCCGGGGGGATTGTGGGTTGTTAATGTGATATTTTTGACAGCATTGGTGTGTATGTTGTACTATGCGAGGGTGGGGGTGGGGGTGTTGGGTGGGTGTCCCCCTAACTTTTGCCTCCCCCTTCCCTCCTCCCCCGTGTCATAGATGTAGTACTCACCGGTATCTTCTGCTCCTACGTCGCTGTTGGTCCTGAAAGAGCAGAAAGACAAGGGCAGGTAGTGTTTGGAGTTCCGGGTCCATGGAGTCGTCGTTCCTCGTGGGATGTGTAGAAGGTGAGCGTTTTCCCATAGCTAAAGCTGTTTCCGCCGTGTTTTTATCCACGGTGAATCTGCCCCGGAAAAGGTGGCAGATTGGCGAGTTGTAATGGTGTGGGCGGTACATTGTCTTCCGCCTGTCTGCTGGCGGTAACCGCCGCGCTGCTTGTCTGTACCGCCGTGGCGGGCGGTGTGTTAAAGTGGCTGTCTTTGTTGGCGGTTTCCGCCAGGGTCATAATTCCCTTTTTTTGTCCGTCGGCCTGTTTGCGGTATTACCACACCTTTTACACCGTCCACCAGGGTTGTAATGACCACCTATATGTTTTGTTCAGTTTAGCTACCTATTGGCTTTGACATGACATTAGACATTACATTTGATATTCAGCTTAGCTGCCTATTGGCTTTGACATGACATTAGACATTACATTTGATATTCAGCTTAGCTGCCTATTGGCTTTGACATGACATTAGACATTACATTTGATATTCAGCTTAGCTGCCTATTGGCTTTGACATGAAATTAGACATTACATTTCATATTTAGGTTAGCTGCCTATTGGCTTTAATGTGGAGTTAGACATTGCAGTTGAGACATTACAGATGAGCTGTGTTTTTCCAAGCTGTGTTTTTCCACAAGATGGACCAAGCTGTTTTCTTCACACCAGACCTTAGCTGATAAGAGCACGTAGATTTTGTGTTTACCTCGCAATCCAGTCTGAGAACGAGGAGCTCAGGAGAATTGGCCTCTCTCCAAGGTTCTTTGGCTCTCACACTGAGTTTGCTTTTAAGGATGACTCTGGGCTACAGTGAGTTAGATTTGAATCTGCTTGACCTCAGACGGGAACTAGACGTCAGTTGCCCGTCTCCCGTTTGGGTGGAGAATCTCTTTCTCGCAGTTGACCGGAGTCATCAACTTACAATCTACAAAAAAGTACTTCTTTCATGTAAAAATTAATACCTTACATTTAAATTAAAATGAGCATCATCAAAATTATTTAAATTGTTCCCAAAAAAATAATCAACTATATAAAATGTTTTAAATACATATATATATATATATATATATATATATATATATATATATATATATATATATATATATATATATATATTAATATATATATATATATATATGTGTGTGTGTGTGTGTATGTATATATATATACACATAAAAATAATTATATATATATATATATATATATATATATATATATATATATATATATATATATATATAATAATATATCAGGAAAAATCATCCAAACTGCACTCTAAGCAACAAATGATTTATTTATTTTAGGCTGTCATCATCTTCAAAGAGAAACAAGTTCTCGACTTGCAGAGGCTACGCGTTTCAACCTTTACGGTCTTCTTCATAAGCCCACTATTTGATATATTATTATGAACGGGTCCTGCGCCCGTTAACGTGCACCAGCTTCGTTTGAGACCATCAGCACAAACATCAGACCAACACAAACTACTCCCAGGTGGAAAACCTATTTACTTGGCAGTTGGTACAGGCGACATTGCCCGCATGGCAATGAATAAATAATTGTACTCCAAGAATGCGTACTTACAGGATCACTGTCACTTTACTGCAGTCTGGGGAGTTGAACAAAATGCCCATGATTTTTTACATGCTTGAGGAGAGCCATCTCACATGAAATGATTGATCCTCAGTTAGTTGTGAACTAAAATATTAGTTATAAAATATTAACCACTGTACAACATAATCAACTTGAGGTTAGTTTTATAAATACACACACAACTCAAGTTTCACAGACTCAAACGTGTGCAGTTCAACTGGTAAGGTTTCTACTTTGTATTCGCAGCTTGTATCATGTTATGAAAATAAAACTACAAGTCCCATGATGCAAAGCAGAAACATAAACTAAATAGGTGAATCATGCATTGAAGTAGAGAGCTGGAAAACTCTACTAATACTACTCCAAGAGCTGGTTTCCAGCTTGTATCGCGTTATAAAAATAAAACTACAAGTCCCTGAATGCAAAGCAGAAACATAAACTAAATGAGTGAATCATGTTTTGAACTAAGGAGCTGGACAACTCTACGATATTACAGTTGGAATGCCCTCTTGAATAGTAATGTTTCATAGTAAAAACATGGCAAAGCCAGGATCTCAGCACCTTACCTAACTGTTTTCATCACAGACTGCAGCTACAGCAGATGAACTGGGGTTGGCTGGCTGCATAGGATTAGGAAACAGCTGCAGTGCACACATTTCAAAGGTATTTATGAATGAGTTCAATAAAGTTGTAATATTGCGCTCAAACAAATAACTCATTATTCCTGGAGGCCCAAAAAAACAAACATCTTCAAAGAAGAAAATAGCTTTAAAGTGCCATGCAGTGACACGGCTGCTGCACATAAATGTTAAAACACTAAGGTGGTCATTCCGAGTTTGGCTGTCATTACCAAAGACCACTGTGCAAATGGCAGCCGATACACCGCCAGTGATGGCGGAGTGAAGACTGCTGCATTACGAGTGACCCATACAACACTGCCAAAAATAGACCGAAAAAACAACACCGTCTGCCCAAACGACGGTATGAAGGAGGCGGCTGCACCACCGACATGCCGAGAAAATACCACCCGCCAAATTCCAAGTCACAAATCAGCATCGGGGAATCCAACACGGCAGTAAGCAATGGCGGTCCAAACCGCCGCAGAAAAAAATAGACACCACTGCATTAACACTGCACCAAATGGAATAACACCAATAGCAACACCTGAAACACATACACACACCTGTCCACAGCACTACAAAACACACCCCTACACATACCCAGAACCCTTTGCAACTAGAAACCCTGACAGAGCGAGAGAAGAGCACGCTGAAAGGAGGCACTGCACCTAGATACCACAGGCACCATCATACTAAGCATGCATCACACAACACACCACTGCACACAAACACCACAGAGCACACACACATACCATTACACATATTCATAACTACAAACAGCACACCCAGGATCCCTGCACACCATACACCCTACCTACAACACAACCACCATGGCACCACAAAAAATAAAAACAGATTCACAGAAGAGGAGCTCAGGGTAATAGTAAAAGAAAAAGTCAAAGTGGAGCAGCAACTGTTTGGAGCACTGGTCCAGCAGAATGACTTATGGCAGAGGATAGTCAGCAGGGTGAGTCAGTGGGGAACCATCCATGCACAGGGGAGGACATTAGGAAGAGGTGGAACAACCTTAGTGGGAAAGTACAGGCCGAGGCTTCCAGGTACCAAGTAGCAGTTATGAGGGATGGTGGAGGACCCTCACCACCTCCCCCAGAAATGGCACTGTGGGAGGAGATGGTCCTGGCCATACTACATCCGGAAGGGCTGACAGGAATTGCTCCTGGACTGGACACTGGTAAGTCTGCTGTCCCTGTGCACAGCATGTACCCCCAACACCTTCTCACCCCCTCAAACCACCCGAACGTGCATAAACCCACTATCGGCCCTACCCACCCTTGCATGCCACAGCTCCCCACTGACACCATTCCCTCACAGCCCCACCTACTGCATGTATGCCTCACACAGCAGTAAGTACCACAACTACCACAATGCAACACTCCCTACCCTTGCCTGACTGCTACGTCCATATCACATCTCTGCAATTGCACGTTAAACCATGTCACTCCCCATCACCAATATGTGGTAGGAATGCACATCAGTACGTGGCGATGACAGTAGCAAGACAAGTGTAAACTGCACTCCAAAATAGGGCCATAGCAACCTTCCACTGATGGGAACACAAGCAGTGGACGTGAAACTGTCAATGCTATTAATACCCTGCAAATATGGTAAATTACGTCATACAACCATTTGTGTCACCGCTACAATACCATCATCTGGCACAATACCTCTGATCCCACAGGTCTCCCAAGTACTGACACACAGCAGAGGAGCCTAGTGACAAAAAGCCCAGGCCTGGATGCAGCACCAATAAGGGAGGGTTCACCTGCAAGTCTGGATTCGGACAACGAACCTGGCCCATCAAGCATGAGTGGCCAGTACACCACCACCAGCCTCACCCTGCCCTCAACTCAAATCACCTCCCCTGTGGCAGCCAGTGCACAGCAGAGTCCACCTTCCCATACCTGTGTCCCAAGGTCACATCAATCATCAGTGTGCCCCACAGGACAGAGGCAGGAGTCAATGGTGCAAACCCAAGACAATGATGGTCCTGGTGTCAGTCTGAGGGGCACACTTCACCAGGGGCACAGGCACAGAGGGCAAGGGCTAGTGGGAGGCCAATCGTGGGACAAGAGACGAGGCAGGCACAAGACATGACTGGCCAGGAGGCCGTCTCCAGAGTCATGGGAGCCTACTAGCAAACCCAGGACGAGTTGGGCCAGATACTCACCACCTTGCAGAACACACAAAGGCTGCAGGAGGAATACCACCAAGAGGCCAGGCAGCTGTGGTAGGCACACAGTGCCACCATGGCCTCCATATTAGGGGAGTTCAAGGAACTCAACTGCATCCTGCGGACATT
This sequence comes from Pleurodeles waltl, assembly GCF_031143425.1. NCBI lineage: Eukaryota > Metazoa > Chordata > Amphibia > Caudata > Salamandridae > Pleurodeles > Pleurodeles waltl. The sequence goes on from NC_090437.1 coordinate 180,960,446, forward strand.
CTCCACCCAACAGCAGGCCCCATCCAGTAGTCAGTCAACACCACTGCCCTCAACATCAGCACCTGCTACTGGAATGGAAGCACAGCAGGAGGACCCATCAGGCCACCAGCACCCCTACCTCTGCAGCTGAGGAACCTCCTGTAAAAGAGGTCACCCATCCAGACATCTTGCAGGACCTCAGGCCAAGACCAATCCCCCTACCGGGAAGTGATCCCTCTTCTGAAATGTTACCCTTGTGTGCCACTGTTACACCCTGTTGGGTGTCCAATACCAAGGTCACATTAATCCGAGGCAAATGAACACAGGACCTATGAACCTAACAGCTGGACCACCCACTTTGATAATCACCTAGAGCACTACCCCACTCCTCTGGACTGTGAAATTCTACACTAAATAAACACCTATGTCATGGTGCATGTCTCTTTATTGTTTGTATTGCCAAATTTGTTACAGAACAACAAAAGAATACACATGTCTACACAACAAAAATGTCAAAGTAACTGATGTAGTGGGATACTCCAGCAGGTGTGTAAGAACATCCATATTGTTTTAACATCCACTGTCAACTATGCCAACAGGCAAATCAGCAAGCAGATTAAGGGTATGCATTGGCTTTCACACACATGTGGGACAGGAAAGATGAAACATGGGTAACATCCTCAATTGCACAACTCCCTGAGTAGTCAGGAACAGATACTTGCCACACAGCAGATGAGAGTGCATGCGATGCCTACGCAGCAGGACAAGACTGAAAAGTCCCCCTAATATATCCCCAAACAGGCAGCCTCAGGGCCCTAAACCTTTAGTACAACTAGAAGGCGGTAGTGCAATGGCACCAGCATTATACAAATGAACTTAGCAACTGTGCATTTCCACTACCTCTCATGGTGAGTCACCTACCCTTCAAGGTCGTTAACCAATATGTAAGGCTCTAGTCCCCACACATACCTTGATGCATGCAAATACTGGCTATAGATTGGCTTCAGCAATATAGCTCCCATGCGCAGATGATATGTAATTCAAACATACCTGTACATCAAGGAAAGTAGTGACGAATCATGTCAGTCCTGTTGTCATATGTCTCATCCTCGTCAGCCCTCCCCCTCAGCATCAGAGTCTCTGACCACAAACACTGCTCCAGCATTAATGTCCCACTCCTCCAACAGTGGGATGTGCCTATTGAGGACTAGATTATGGAGCATGCAGCATGCAACAATGATCTTGCAGAAGTTCCCTGGATTGTACTGTATGGCACCATCAGACACATGAAGACAACGAAATCTAGCTTTCAAGAGACCGTACGTCCGTTCAATCACATGCCTCATCTGGCTATGTGCCTCATTGTACCTTTTCTCCCCTAATGAGGTTGGATGTCTCACAGGTGTCAGGAGCCAGGGCAGGTTGGGGTATCTGGAGTCACTTGTGTGGAAAAGGAAACATGGCCATAGGTAACATTGCTAGGCGGAGTACTGACTCTGTCATGAGGGGTATAAACGTCTGACATGGAGAGCAGTACACATACCTATAAGCCAGGCCCTTTCTCCCTGTAGGTGTGACATCATTGCAGGGACACTGCTGTTCCTCAGGATGTAGGAATCATGTACTGATCTAGGGAATTTAGCATTCACATGTGTAATGTATTGGTCTGCAAGACACACCTCTTGTACATTGAGTGAATATGTACTTTTCCTGTTTCTGTAGACCTGTTCATTGATCCTCGAAGGTACCAGGGCAATGTGAGTCCCATCAATGGCCCCAATTACATGTGGGACATTTGAAATGTTGTAGAAGGCTGATTTTACAGTGGGAAAATCTGGAGGTAGTGGGTACCTAATGTACCTGTGCACATGCTTCAATAAGGCATCCAGCACATCCTGCAACACCTTACAGAACCTGGGCTGCAAAAACCCTGCAGCCAGTCCCACTGTGACCTGAAAAGAGCCACTCACCAGATAATGCTGGACTGAGAACACCTGGACTGTTGGAGGGATGGCTTGGGGATTCCTCAAACCCGGCAGGAGGTCTGGCTTCAACTGGGCGACCAGTTTCTTGATGCACAAACGGTGTAGTCGATAGTTCATTCTGATGTGGCATTCTTCCATGGTTTCAAGATCTACGAGTGACCGGTAAATTGGTGCATTCCTCATCACTCCATTGTGGCCAAATCTGTGCGGGGACACAAACAACAATCTGGGAATCTCTCACAATGTAGGCTATTCAGTATGACACGCAACACTCATTAGGTAATAGTCATGCAAGTTGCTTGTCATGTTGTGGGAATACACATTACTTCACCCTCCGCACCTAACCAGACAATGGCACATAATTCCTGTGGGAAACGACGTATACAGTACATGTACACCTTCCATGTGTTCCACTATACTGATCATATATGCTGACAATTGTTGTGACAAGTGTGGAAATGTCACTAGACACGCTGTAATGAAAATAATTATGTTTGACCACTGACTTTGTGTTTCACCACTGTGCATTTTAGTTGTTCAATGTTCACAGTAGCACATTACATTTTGTATTCAGTTTAGCTGCCTATTGGCTTTTTGGTGGCGTTAAACATTGCAGTTGAGACATTGCAGATGAGCTGTGTTTTTCCACATCGTAAACTAAGCTTGTGTTTTACGTATTTTCTCTTACCGAACACGATAACATGATAAGGAAGCACATATTTTGTGTTTTTCTCTAGTGCAGGCAAGGTACCGGCCTTGGGAGAGACAGCCTTGAAAACTTGGCCAACTTTTGACGTTGTTTCTTCCAACTCTGACCTACAGTAGCCAGTATGTTTTAAATATTCAATTATTTAATCTATAAAAGGTGTCCCTAGGCAGCAGCGAGGGGAATTTTCCGAGACTTCAGTCAGGAGTGGACTTCAACTGCCTGACCTGTCCCTTGAGGGTGGAAAATCTCTTTCTCGCAGTTGAACAGGGGTCATCAACTTGCTGGCATGAGAAAGATGACGAGCAGTGATAGGCCCTACGGTGATAAATTTTGACTTTTATTCTTTGCTTGGCAGTTATGCTATAATATAATCACATATATTTGCTGTGTACATTGAAATTGAGAATCACTTTGATATATTTTCCTTTCATTGCTGTGACTATTTTTAAACGTGTGCCTCCAACCTACTAATCTCCTCTCTCAGGAACCTTGTGGTGAAGTAATAATAAATGTCTTCTTTCAACTAAGAGGTGCATTCCAGAGATTTTTGTCAGCTCGGTCATTAGTGAAAGCAAAACATTTTGGCGTAGCGTCAGTCTGGGGGTGGATTTGGAGATTGGAAGTGCACGATTTAAAAGTGTAATTGTTTTTGTTGTTCAGAGAATTAAAGGGAGCACCGCAGACCATGTTTGAAAATGCATGTGAAGTTAAACTGCCTTATTCTGCTGTGACAAACATGTTTTCTTGTTTCTCAGGACTTTTTAAGTTTTGGGATGAGTGCTTGGATAAAACAAAAGTGTTTTCATATTTAGAAAAGGTGCTTTTTGAAAGAAATGATGTCCCTTTTGTTCTTGACAGAAGGGTTTGGATACTTTTGTCTGCTTACAGAAAAATACATGAGAGAAGTAAACAGTTAGAACATGAAAATAAGAATTTACGGAAGCAAATTAGCCAGAACAAATTATTGCAAGATAAAACTGAAATTTACAAAGCTGCCACAGGAGAATCTGGCTTTTCACATTCCAGTAATGAGGAGGTTAAAAAAGGTGGGGGCCAGTGTGAGCCTCATAAGCAGAGCGTAGATCTCCGTGCGCAGAGCAGCCCACAGTTTTTGGCAGGAGTTAAAGTGCATTCTTTAAAAGATTACACTGAGCAAGAAGTTGACGATGTTACAGTATATTCAGACCACTTTTGCAAAGTACGATGTGTAAAATTAATTCAGACAAGACAGAGGTACTGTCGCAAAATGTGCAGTTTCTGGGAATTCAGTGGAACCCAGAACATAGACAGATGTTGTCACAGGTAAAACAAAAGATTTGAGAGTTTCTTACTATTTGCACTAAGCAAGAGACACAGAGTTTCATAAGATTGTTTGATTTTTGGAAACAGTTTGGCCCTCATCTGAGCAAAATCTTAACACTTTGGTACAAAGTAATCAGGAAAAAACATGAGTTTGAATGGAGTGAGGAGCAGCTGTGTGCTTTTGATTTGGCAAATGAAATAATTCAACAGACCTCAGATTTGTGCACAGTGCAAGAGGGAAACATTGATGTACATGTAAATGTCCAAGGACAATATTCAAACTGTAGTATGTGGCAGAAAAGGGGAGGACAAGGGCACCCCTGGGTCTTTGGATTAGAAAACTATCTGACTTTGCGGAGTGCTGTACTCCTTTTGAAAAACAGCTTTTGACTTGTTATTGGGCTCTAGTGAATACTAAGCAAATTACATTAAATTATAATGTAATTTTGAAATCTGAAATATCAATCATGCAGTGGGTGATGAGTTCACCTAAATCTCACAGTATAGGACATGCACAAGAGGCTAGTATCATATACTGGATCTGGTACATACAAGACAGGGCTCGAGTAGGACCGACAGGCACTGCAGCCCTACATTAACAGGTGTCCCAAACCCCTTTACAGGATGGGGAGAGGGTGCAGGGAGTACCACAGGTAAAGGAGTCACCAGTGAAATTGAGTGCACCATTTGAATTATTTTCCCCTGAGGATAGAAAGCGTGTTTGTTTTACTAATGATTCATTGAAATACGTGGGTACTGAAAGACAATGGAAAGCTGTGTTGTACAATCCAGTTACTGAAAAGTTTTTGTCCACCACAGGAGAAGGAAAAAGTAATATGCAGAGTTGTACAATGTGTGTCAGACTTTAAAGCAAGAGCTGCCTGAGACATGTCATTTTTACACTGATTTTTGGTTCACTGCCAATGGATTAGCCGTTTGGCTTTCCACATGGCTTGCACATAACTGGTTCACAGATTCAAAGGAGATGTGGAGCAAAGAGTTGTGGCAGGAAATTTGGGAAATGTTAAAAGAGAGTAAAGTCATAGATGCTCATTGTCCCATTGACTCATTAGAACGCTAGTTCAATTCCCTTGCAGATAAAAGTGCAAAGACAGAAGTGTCAACCCAGAATTCTGACTTGGTGGGGATGGCTAAGTGGGTGCACCAGAAATGTGGACATCTGGGAGAAAAAGCCACTTACAGGTGGGCAGAGATTAGAGAGATGCACATTCCCCTAGATTTGATAAAAACTGTGATTTTGCAATGTCCTATTTGTCAGCACACGCAACAGAGATCTGTCCCACAAACAGTCAAAGATCAGTTGGGGAGAGGAAAGTTACCAGGACAAACATGGCAAGTTGATAGGGTTTTAGGGGGGGTGATTGCTGCAGATTACCAAGGCGAAATCAAAGTTATTCTGATACCTAGAAGAGAATCTGATTCATTCCTACAGATTGGAGACAGAATTGCTCAACTTGTCATAAGTGCAGTGAATGGAGGTTTGGTAAGGAAGGAGTCTGCCCCAGCCCTTCTGACAGTGAAAGGAAAGGGAAGCTGTGGTGCAGCAGATAAAAACCTCAGTGCTAAGGTGTGGGTTGAACCCCCAAATGGCCCTCACAGAACCTGCAGAAATTATAGCAAAGGGCCCCAATAACATCCTGCTGATTATAAAACAAGGAAAGGAAAAAGGAGAGCACATTTCAGTTAAAAATGTTATTTGCAAGAAAAGTCATACTTTTTTCTTTTGCCGATCCTACTACGACTTGCCACTCACCATGAGTGTGCTGTGTGGTCTTCCTTCAGGCGTTTGCGTGTGGGGCTGGGGGAGGGACCGCACCCCCAACCTGAACCTGATTGATTAAAGTACAAAACCCATGGATCCATTTTGTGCAACTTGCGTCTTAGGTTCAAGTTCTACATGGGATCAATACAGAGTACAATGGATGTTCTATCAACTTGTTTGATTACATTCTTCCACTGGAACTAACTCATGGTTATTAGCATCTGATGACTGCTGCCAGTCTCATTAAGCAACATTGCCAGTTAGCTGACTGTTTTTCATGTGGACACTTGACTTTCACTTACATTCCAGCAAACCTTTCAGGTGGACCGTGTACCTTTTCATGATTAGAACTCATGATGTTTCCATCTAATTCTACATCAACTTGCTATATTAGAGAAAATATTCAATCAGTTATTATCCCAATCAGGGTATATAAGCTTCAGTCTTTACAATGTAGGTGTATCCGATTTGAAAGGTTATGAGATCAATATGTTAATTCACTTCCATTTCTTTACAGTGATTGCTTTTATCATTACATTATGTTGCTGCATACAATGCAAACCTGATTTGCTTATAATGTTTTTTTTTCCTTTGAAATAAGAGAAAAGTAAACAAAAGTCATTGGTCAGAGAGTGGAGATGTACTGAAAATAATTATGTTTGACCACTGACTTTTTGTTTCACCACTGTGCATTTTAGTTGTTCAATGTTCACCAGTAGCACATTACATTTTGTATTCAGTTTAGCTGCCTATTGGCTTTAACGTGGCGTTAGACATTACATTTTGTATTCGGTTTAGCTGCCTATTGGCTTTATCGTGGCATTGGACATTACATTTTGTATTCAGTTTAGCAGCCTATTGGCTTTATCGTGGTGTTAGACATTGCAGTTGAGACATTGCAGATGAGCTGTGTTTTTCCACATGGTAAACTAAGCTTGTATTTTTTGTATTTTCTCTTACCGAACATGATAGCATGATAAGGAAGCGCATATTTTGTGTTTTTCTCTAGTGCACGGAAGGACTCGCCTTGGGAGAGACAGCCTTGAAAACTTGGCCAACTTTCGACTTTGTTTCTTCTAACTCTGACCTACAGTAGCCAGCATGTTTTAAATATTCAATTATTTAGGGGGTCATTACGACCCTGGTGGTCGGTGGAGAAGCAGCGGTCTTACCCCCAACAGGCTGGCGGTAGAAAATGTGAAATTATGACCATGGCGGTTACCGCCATGGTCATCCGCCACTTCTCCGTTCCGCCCCCTGGGCTGGAGACCTGGGTCTCCAGCCCAGCGGTCATCACAATACCGCCAGCGGTATTATGACCCGGCTGACCGCCATGGATTTCATGGGGTTTGGTACCGCCATGAAATCCATGGCGGTAAGCACTATCAGTGCCAGGGAATTCCTTCCCTGGCACTAATAGGGGTCTCCGCCACCCCCACCCCCTCCCCTGAGTCCTTCCCCTACACCCCCACCACCCCTGCCACCCCCCAAAGGTGGCAGGACCCCCTCCCCACCCCTACCCCCAACATTACCTTACACATACACACCCGACACGCACGCAGGCACCACCAACACACATACCCGCACAGACACCAACATACATGCCAACTGCCATACACACAGTCATACACGCACACCCTCATTCAGACATACACGCACACATCCATACAGACATACATACAGACAAACACGCACTCATTGCCAAACACACAACACCCCTGCATGCATACACGCACTCACACACCCCCTCTACATACACACACGCACATCCCCATGCACGCACACAACACCCCCTCACCCCCCTCCCCTAACAGACAATCAACTTATCTGGTCCGTTGATCCGCCGGGAGGGGACGGGATCCATGGGGGCTGCTCCGCCGCCACCACACCGTCAACAGAACACCGCCACGCCGAATCACAGGACGTAATTCGGTGGGCGGTGTTCTGTTGACGTGGCAGTGGAGGTGGAGCAACCTCCACTTCCCCGACGCCCGCCAGTATGGCTGCTGGCGGCTCTCCGTCCGGAAAAGGACAGAGGGCTGCCAGCAGTCATAATACGCCGAGCGGAAAACCGCCACCACTGGCGGTCTTCAGCACGGCGGTCCCTCAGCGGTCATGTCAAAAGACCGCCGAGGTCAAAATTACCCCCTTAATCTATAAAAGGTATCCCTGGGCAGCACCGAGGGGAATTTTCCGAGACTTCAGTCAGGAGTGGACGTCAACTGCCTGACCTGTCCTGTGAGGATGGAAAATCTCTTTCTCACAGTTGAACAGGGGTCATCAACTTGCTGGCATGAGAAAGATGGCGAGCAGTGATAGGCCCTACGGTGATGAATTTTGACTTTTATTCTTTGCTTGGCAGTTATACTATAATATACTCACATATATTTGCTGTGCACATTGCAATTGAGAATCACTTTGATATATTTTCCTTTCATTGCTGTGACTATTTTTAAACGTGTGCCTCCAACCTACTAATCTCCTCTCTCAGGAACCTCGTGGTGAATTAATAATAAATGTCTTCTTTAAACTAAGAAGTGCATTCCAGAGATTTTTGTCAGCTCGGTCATTAGTGAAAGCAAAACACACGCACTACATGTATCTATATTCACCATGTCATACCTAAAGTATGTATTTGTGACGACATGCAAGTAGTTACGCTGTGTAAACTCAGGACAGTAATGTCACAGACTAAAATGGCATCCGCATGTCCTGCATGCATTGGACTGCTGGAAGTGACCTAGTTCTGCCGGCGGAAGTCATCATGGCAGATAGCAATCTAAGCCGCCGTGCAACTCCTCATTGGTTACATTGATGTCAATGGGAGACTGGGACCAATGACGATCACCGCCGGCGGTGACTACCATGACCACTGCGGTCGTAATCGCCATTTTGTGTGGGCCGGCTCACTTGACTCCTGGCATTCGGGATAGACAGACCTCCACTTTGTGCACTGTTGTATCCTGTCTCTTGGAGCAATGATGGCACGCACTGCAGGGGAAAGGGCCCCAGTCTTCTCAACAGAGGAGCTGAAGAAACGTGTGGAAGGGTTCCTACCCCTATATGGGCCGTTGTACAGAGCTCCAGGACAACAGGTCAATACAACGTCTTTCGTCCCACATGTTGGGTGGTGTTTCACAATGTATGTGTGTGCACATTGACATGTCATGACTGATCAGGTGTGTAGCATGCACATGATGTATGCGATATTGCCAGTGTGCATGAGCAGTGTTTGTTGTGTGTCGCCAAAGCTTACTGCTGGATTGGTATTATTTACATCATGGCCCCCCTTTTCTCACTGTTTCCCATTCAGGTCAGCGTCCACCAGAAGAAAGGGTTGTGGCGAGCCATTGCTAAGGAAGTGCGGACCCTGGGGGACCATTGCAGGCAGAGCACCCACTGTAGGAGGCGGTGGGAGGACCTGCAACACTGGGCATGGAAGACCGCAGAGGCCCAGCTGGGGACAGCCTCCCAACGTGGGAGGGGTGCACGTCGGACCCTGACCCCCCTAATGGCCCTCATACTGGCGGTGGCACACCCTGAGTTGGATGGGCGCTTGTAGGCAGCACAGTAGCCACAAGAGGGTAAGTGTTGACTGTCAGGTGACTACTGCATGGTTGTGCTCTGTCACCCTCCTTGGACTTGGAATGAACGTAGTCAGATGTGATTTAGGGAATGTATAGTCCTGATTGCCACACCCATCAAGTAGGAGTGTGTGACGTTTGCTATTTTGAGCCATGTAGGATAAGAAGTGGTGGTACTGTGACATAAGTTCAGTTGTAGGTATGGGTCTCTCAAGCCTGCTGTCATGTCAAAGGCTGCATCCTCCATCTCTGCGTGTACTGTAGTAGTACAAAGTGGTCATGATGGCACTGTATATGGGTAATGACAGGCATGGTACTTGAAGGTTGCAGTTGCAACACTTCCTACATCAATGGATCCTCTGTACCACATGTACTCCTCACATTCCTGTCAGTTAGTGTCCTGAGTCCCTTTCTGCTTAGATTAGTATCATCCTGTAATGGATGACATGTGGTTGGGTATAGTCCTGGGCTTGATTCTAGGAGTAGTCATTTTGGTATTAATGGGCGTGTAGATGTCTTCATGCAGGAGTTTGGTCTTCAGGGTTGAGATGGGGTTGGACATAGCTTGCATGACACTATTTAAGAATAGTTGCTAATTGGTCTATTGTTTTGCAGGCAGGGACTGTTATCTGCATTGTTTGTATGTGAAGTGGATGTGTGGGTTCTAATATTTTCCTCCCTTTCTGTTTCTGGCACCCTCCTTCTCTCTCTCCTACTCTGTCTATGTGTGCATTAGCATCATCTGGCGAAGGAGGAAGGGCATCGGCGAGTGGGGATGCAGCGGCCCACGGGACCCAGGAGACGCCCAGCAGTGAAGCCAAGGTGACTAGTGAGACTGAGAGTGAGGGGAGCACCACAGGGGAGACCGGAGCTACCAACACATCTTATTCAGATACTTCCCCCGATGGCGGCTCCCTGGCAGTGGCGGACCCTTCTGGTGCCACACCAACACCATTGTTGTCCGCCAACCCCCTTACCAGCACCACCCTCCCTGTTGCACCCCACCCAGTTGCCCGTACCCACTCACCCAGGAGGGTGGGCGACTCCTTCGCCGCAGGCACCTCTGCCCCTGCTCAAGTCAGCCCTGCTTCCCTCAATGAGGAGGCTATTGACCTCCTGAGGTCCATCTCTGTAGTGCAGACAACGATTGTGAATGCCATCCAGGGACTGGCATCCCAGATGCAGCAGACAAATGCGTTCCTGAAAGGCATTCACAGTGCCTTGTCTGGCCTCCAGAGATCGTTTCGAGCTCTGGCCTCCTCGTTGACGGCAGCCAGTGTCCCTTCATCTTCCATCCCCCTCTAGCTACCTGTTTCCAATCCACAAGCCCTCTCCCTTCACCCGTCCAGGGCACACCTACAGACATACATACACCCACTACAAAAGACAAGGTGTGCAAAGACAGACATGGACATCACAAACATTCACACAGGCATGCACACACACAACACACATCCGCAGACACAAAAACAGACACTTCTCCCACCACCTCCTCCCTTACAGTCACATCTCCACTCAGACCTGCCAGCACTGCATCATCACTCATTGGTCCTGCTGTCATTCCTGTCATCCCCTCAATCACCACAACAGCGGACTCACAGTCACACACCCCACACTCCACATCCACATTCACTACGACTACAGTTTCTGCCACCTGCAGCACATCCACCTCACTTGCACACACCACCACAACATTCATTCACACATCACCCATTCCCTCTCCCTGCATCTCTTCCCAATTCCAAAAAATGCATACATACCCACTCACCCACCCAAGATTCAGCCACCACACACATGTGACTGCCCCCATGTACCTAAGAGAGTTTCCCTTGCCGCCCTTGACCTCTTCCCTACTCCTCTCCCATCTCGTCTTCCCTGTAAACAGTGTGTCCCCCTGCCCCTCTCAGGCCCTTCCACCTCCTATTCCTTGGGTACCCCCTCTGGTGTTTTCCCTGCTCCTCCACCCAGAACCCCCCCCCCCAGTGCCAAGGTCACCCCTCCCAAGCCCAAGCCAAAACATGCCCCTTCCACATCCAAGCCTCCCCCACCACCCCCACACCCCTGGGGTGCATGCCTGTCCCATTCCTGCCCCTATGAAGTGGAGGCCTAATTTCAATCAGGAGTCAAGTTGGGCCCATATTAATGGACAATGTGTCCTGCTGCAGTGGACATTGGACTTGCCATTGGGACATTTTGTATATAGTTTATTTATTGGTTGAATACAACTGACCACATTGCTGTGGTTGTCAAGATAACATGGTTGTCCTGGTTTTCTTCTACATGGTGGTGTGACATCTGTGTGCAAAGGTGTGTGGTCTGTGTGTCTGTGTTGTTGCAAGCGCTTGGTAGATGGTTTGGGCCATGGGGCAGTTGTGATGTGTGTGTCTGCAGCTTGTGTGTTTGTATGGGGTGTTGTGTGCATCCATGTGTCTAGTGCTGCATGTATGTATTTCCTTGATTGTTGGTTGTATGTGTTGTGTCACCTGTATGATTGTTTGGATGTGTGTTCACAGCTATTGATTGTCTGTCATTACTACATGGAGTTCATGGTGGGTGTGTATGTGTGGTGTCGCACAACAGGCCCGTCTATGCCAGCATTGAGGTGTTTGTGGGGTAGTTGTCATTGTGTGGTTATGGGGTGTGTTGGTGGTGTTGTTGTGCATTGTGCTGTATGTTTGGCATGTATCTGCATGGCTTTGTGTGTATTGGGTATTTGGCATTGACGTATGTTGTGTGAGTGTGACCTTCACTGTGTGTGTGGGGTATGTGTGTTCTGTGTGGGAATGTATCACTTCCATTTCCCTCTCCTCTGTGCTAGGTATGCTTACGGTTGTTGTTTTCATTGTCGTCGGTGGTCCTGAAGGTGTATGGCCGCGGCGGTGTCTCTGTGCCTGGAGGTGGGTGTTTCCTTTTGTACTTTCTGTTTCGCCAGGTTTTTCATTGTGGTAAGGCCCCACCGGATATCCTGGCAGAGTGGTTACTCGGAATATGGAGGGCGGGACGCTGCCTGCCTGAAGTTGCCTTCCGCCGGCGGATGCTTCTCATCGCCAGTGGTGGTGCTGGCGGTGAAGTGTCTGTATTGCGTTGGATTTACCGCCTTATTCGTTATCTGGTGGTCTGCACCGCCACTCTGCCGGCAGTCACAAGACCGCCATCGGCATGGCGGTTCAGTTACCGCCAAACTCGGAATGAGGACCTGAATACTGAGGCAACGTAATTTTAAAGCTATATCGGGCCTATATATTCCATGCCCAACAACTCCCGGCCCCTGCAGCTCACTGTTACAGCTGTTTTTTCCCATTTGTGATGTTTTTCTGTTTAAATTGCATTTAATATAAAAATGTCAAAATAACTCTGGTGATTAATGTTCTTTTTGGAGAGAGAATGTACTTTTGTCTGGTGGAAGCTTGGAGTCATTATAAGGTAGCTCAGAGGGTTAATGTGCCTGCTGCAAAGAACATATACTAGGCAAATCACAAAGTGAATATAATGTAAAAATGTCAAAATAACTCTGGTGATTTATGCTTTTTTTCTGGAGATAGAACTTACTTTTGTCTAGTGGAAGCTTGGAGTCATCATAAGGTAGTGCACAGGGTTAATATGCCTTCTGCAAAGAACGTGTACTAAGCAGATCATAGTGCATGTAATGTAAAAATGTCAAAATAACTCTGGTGATTAATGTTCTTTCTGGAGAGAGAGCGTACTTTTGTCTAGTGGATGCTTGGACTCATTATAAGGTAGGGCAGAGGGTTAATGTACCTGCTGCAAAGAACGTGTGGTAGGCAAATCCCAAAGTGCATATAATGTAAGAATGTCAAAGACACTACTGGAGAGAGAAGGTACTTTTGTCTGGTGGAAGCTTGGAGTCAACATAAGGTAGCACAGAGGGTTAATGTGCCTGCTGCAAAGAACAGGCACTGGGCAATTCACAAAGTGCATGTAATGTAAACATTTGAAAATAACTGTGGTGATTTATATTCTTTCTGGAGAGAGAATGTACTTTTGTCTTGTGGAAGCTTGGAGTCATCATAAGGTAGCGCACAGGGTTAATATGCCTGCTGCAAAGAACGTGTACTAAGCAGATCATAGTACATATAATACAAAAATGTAAAAATAGCTCTGACGATTAATGTTCTTTCTGGAGAGAGAACATACTTTTGTCTAGTGGAAGCTTGGAGTCATTATAAGGTAGCACAGAGGGTTAATGTGCCTGCTGCAAAGAACATGTACTAGGCAAATCAAAACATGCACATGATGTAAAAATGTCAAAATAACTCTGGTGGGGGGCATGTTCAACATGGCGCGGTAAGCGGACGCAAGATCACAGAGTGCCTCCGCCGCGACTCTAAAGCGGCGACTAAACGCCCTGTAACAGCCTGCGGAGGGGAACACAGTCCCCCTGGTGCAGAGAAGAGGCCAGGGGGGAGAGAAAGCAAAGCGCCCCCCTTACGGCCCCCAGCGCGATCTACATGAGGGCGTCGGAGAAGAAGAGGACCAAGGACAACATGGTGGCCGTTGCTGCCCTGGCAGAACAGAGAGCGGGTGGCTGACCCTTGCAGCATTGAACGGACGCCGCAACTACAAGCAAGGAGATCCCAGATATTGCCCCGGCCCCACACTGATGTGACCCAGAGTTACGAGGTGGGACGGTGCTGGCCCATGCAGAGGTTGCTGGAGAGTGGGGGGCTGCTGGGGAACGGGACTCACTGATCAATTGGGAGAGCATCAACGAGGAGGTGCAAAGGAGGAGCAAAGGTGCTTGGGGAGCAGTGGTGGGGGCCGGTGATGGCACAGAGCGAAGGGGGGCCGCGAACCCCCCTGGAAGAAGGGGACAGAAGGGAGGAACAAACCTGGGTCTGGGAAGGACTACACGCAGATGTATCGGGCCCACGAGGCAGTAGTTGGGGCGTGGCAGAGAGGCCACGTCTGGGCCCCGAAAGGGTGAGCACCTAAGGGCCCCACAGACCCGAGAGACGGAAGGTGAAGAGAGATCCAGTGCCGGAGAGAGGGCAGGGATACTGTGGGCCAGGGAGGAAGGCCCGGAGGTACCAGGAGGTAGGAGGATTGGCAGGAGAGGAGACTGGGCCCCTACGCAATCTAGGAAAAAGCGGTACTGATTGGGTCGGCAGCGGTGAGGTGGCCCCCTCTGGAGTAGAACCGAGAGAGGGCATGAGAATGGCAGCAGCGTGGGCACCCTGTGGGCCAGTGACATCTCTGTGGCCTACACAGAACAGGGAGTGAGGAAGGGAGACTGGTCAGATTGGCCCACAAGCACAGGCCCGGACAACTACACATACACTGCACTGCAGGGGGGTTCCAGCAGAGGAAGACAACCCAGGGACCTGCACCAAAAGGATTGATTGAGGACTGATTGTGGTTGTCCAAGTATTCGGCCTTGCCAGACCAGCGGTGCCTCCTGGAGGAAGGAAGAGCAACCCACATGTAACTTACAAAGACCTCATCGGGGAACAAGTTGTCGCCCCTCTAACCAAGTCCATCAGCATTGGAAGGTGGCATTGTTGATTGGGAACCTTAAAGTGGCCAGAGCTAAAGGAGGAAGGGCGAAACGAGGGGCAAAGAGGGACTTGGGCAACAAGGCCCTGTCGCGACCCCCGCTTCACACGGTGATCCCAGGCGGCACCCAAGGTAGGCATGGCAACTGCCTGGGCAGCATGGAAAGACTCCTCTTTTAAAGACATGTTCGCAAAGCTGGCAGAGAAAAAGGCAGAACGCATCACAAAGGAGGGGCAGCTCATCCCAGATGCCACATTGGACATAGAAGCACCGATCACAAGACCGTTTCTCAAAAACCTCTTTACTACTTTGAGAGACGACATAGCGGCCTTGAAACAGGAACTAGCAGCAGATGTCAAAGACATTAGATGCAATATGGGTGAGCTGAAACAGAGAGTTGAGTCCCTAGAGAGGGGAAGCGGCAATAGGGATGAGGAGTTAGAGGAGCACAAGTGAGTGATCCTCACACTAAGAAACAAAACAGCATTCCTAAATTACCAACTGGAGGATCTGGGGAACCGTTCAAGAAGGTATAACATATGCATCAATGGGGTTCAGCTCCAAGCAGATGCGGAAAGAATGAAGGAATATGTCCTTTTCTTGTTCCGCTCGGTAGCACTTGACTTGGTGGAGCAAGACATTCTTTTAGGCCGCACTCACTGAGCAGGTCGGCCAGCGAGCTCACCTGGGCAACCACAAGACATCCTTACCTGCCTACATTACTATTGGCAGAAAGGGGCGATCATGGCAGCAGTGACAGATAGGACTTTTATCGAATTTGAAGGCAACAAAGTTTGGCTCTATCAAGATCTTGCCCAGGCCACCCTTCAAAGTTGAAGATTGCTCCAGCCGCTCACCGGATTTCTGCGAGAAAAGGGGATCATATATAAATGGGGTCACCCTTTCCGCATCACCTTTGTGTGGAACAATGAGACATTTAGCCTGCGTACAATGGAAGAGGCCCGTCAACTGCTAGGTGAGGAGACTCTGGACCGGGACGGGCCTCCCGCGCCCCCAGGAGGATCCGGGTCTCCACCGGCGCCGGGGGGTCCTCCTGCTGTGGTCAGGCCGTGAAAGAGCAGCTCTCCTTCAGTAGTTACAACACAGAGACAGCACCTCAGACCCAGATAATGACTGAAGGTTGTCCCTCCAGAGAGTACTCCCAGTGGAAGGCTGGGTCGCTGGGGGTGAGAGGGGATGGTAGACTTATGGGTTTTCACCTTGGTGGCAGATGATGGCCACTGGAGGCAGAGCTCAACCCAATTGGTGTGTGATGATGAAGTTACACGCCACTGACCACGTTTCGGATGCAGGTTCCAAGGCAGGGAATCTACCTGTTAATTTGTTGCATGAATGTTTCTATGTTCTCCTCACAAGTAGCCCAAACAGGTGGGACATGGCATGACTTGCACATACGCATAACAGATTTTGAAGGGACACAAGAGGACCCTTCCATCCTCCCAATACCAATGAAGCAGCCTTGTTTACATACCTATGTTTAAGGTCCTAAGCCTGAACGTCCTGGGGTTGAATGCCCCGGTTAAGCGCTTGGTGCTCCTTTCCTTTCTCAGAGATGCACAATGTGATATTTGCCTTATACAAGAGACTCATCTGCTTAGAGTGGATTGGAGGCGCATGCGCTCGAAATGGTATGACTGGCAGTACTTCACCTTCCACCCTAAGAAAACAGCCGGATTAGCAATCCTAATGGCCACGCATTTTCCAGGCCAATTGATTCAGACCCAATTTAAAAACACGGGCAGGGTGTTCTCTTTGCATATTAACAATCAAGGACACACATTCACATTAGCAAAGATTAACGCACCGAACTCCCAGCGGGAGGCGTTCTTAGAGGAGGCTATAGTGCAAATACTGACTACACCAGATAGGGATATTATGATCGGAGGGGACTTTAATTTGGCTCCACATGGCACATTGGACAGGTCCACACAGAGGGTGGGACAGGCAGGTGCACATTCCTCGTCATTCAGACAGTGGCTAACAGAGGCGGGCCTCATAGAGCTTTGGTGGCAACGTCACCCTCTAGATAAGAGCTACACCTTCTTTTCTGCGGTCCACCAGTCCTACACCCAGATTGATTACTTTCTCCTCTCACACCATTTGTGTACATACACCACAGCGGCAGACATTGGGGTGGCAGCCCTGTCAGATCACTTGCCTGTCTCAATCATTTGCCGCCTGCCAGGGTCACGAATACAACAGAATTCCTGGCATGTAAACCCTACACTTCTGTACCAGGATGAGGCGATTTCAGAAATAACTCTAGCTATCACACAGTTCCTACAAACGATAACCCAGAAGTCCCGGTGGCCCTGCTGTGGGAAACACTGGAGGCAGTGATTTGCGGTGCCTTCATTACAAGGACAGCCAGGTTTAACAGGGATAGGAGAGATAAGAGGGCCTAATTGGAGTCTGAGGTCAGGGACTTGGAGGTGGAACACAAATGCATAGGTGCATGCAGAATCAGGAGGCAGCTAACAGCCACCGGCAAAAAGCTCAAAGCCCTAGATTTAGGAAAAGCGGAATACGCTACTCAGTGCTTAAAACAGAATCTTTGTTGGAGGCAATAAAGCGGGTTGTTTACTTGCCCACTGACTCCATGCTCAAACCCTCTGGCAGCGGGTAATAGAGGTGACAGACTCTTGGGGCAATAGGGTAACCCAAGATACCCATATAGCACAGGCATTTGAAAATTTCTACACCACACTGTAATCGGATGACCGCTTGGACCCCAGCCAGACAGACTCCTATCTGGAACAACTGCCTCTAAACAGTCTCGCCACTCCGGAGACCCTAGCTTTAGAGGAGGATATTGAGGCTGGGGAAGTGCCACAAGCCATACAAAAACTGGCCTTAGACAAAGCACCAGGCCCAGATGGCTTTATGGCGGCCTTTTACAAGAACTTTGCCCCAACTCTAGCTTCTATCTTAGCAAGACTCTACATCTCATTTAGTGTAACTGGAACCCTAACAGACTCTATGCTTCAGGCCACTATTATTGCCATTCCTAAACCAGGCAAGGACCCGACACGGTGCTCATCATACCGTCCCATCTCACTATTAAATGTAGAGGCAAAGATATACACAGGAATTCTGGCAGCGCGATTGGGACCCCATATGCAGCACCTAATTGACCCACATCAAGCAGTTTTAGCCCCAAATGGAATTGCAGTGATAACACTAAACGCCTGTGTCACTTGGTCGACAAGGCCCACTGCTTCCAAACCCCCATGACATTACTCTCGGTCGAAGCGGACAAAGCATTTGATAGAGTACATTGGCCATACATACAGTTGGTTCTCACTAGAATGGGACTGGGAGAGAGATTTAGTAGATGGGTGTGGGCAAGTTATAAATCCCCAAGAGTGGAAGTCAGGGTGACTGGCATATCATCACCTACCTTCGCTATCAACAGGGGGACCCGTCAGGCCTGCCCATTGTCGCTGCTACTGTTCGCTCTCTACAAGGAGCAGTTTGCAACCAGGGTGCGACTCAATCGGGATATTAAAGGCCTAAGAATAGGCAGTAGGGAGCACAAACTAGCGCTATATGCCAATGATGTGATGGTGGTGTTGACGGATCCCAAATCCACCCTACCCCCACTGATGGGGAAACTGGAGAGATTCGAGGGGAGCGCTGGCTTTAGAATCAACTATGCGAAATCCAGCATTGTTAACATCACGCTTCTGAAAGTCGACCAGACAAATATTGAACGACATTTCCCGCTTATGTGGGCACATCAGGGAGTTACTTACCTGGGACTCCAGATACTCTTGACGCTGGGGCGTACGATAGATAGCAACTACACTAAGCTCTTACAGGGGGCCAGGGCAGACCTAATAGCTTGAAAGAAATATCTACTATCTTGGCTGAGCAGACTAGCAGCAGTTAAAATGTCACTGCTTCCAAAGATGCTGTACGTCATGCAAACCCTGCCGCTACAGCCTACTCCCTCAGTCCTTGCTAAACTACAAGGGCTAATAGATGATTTTATTTGGGGAGACAAAAAGGCGCAAAAAGACCACACATGGAGAAGCACTGGTGTTTCATTGATCAAGCAGTGGCCAGCATCCGCATGTGGAAGGTACCCTGGCTGCCTAAACCCCATAGACCGTCAGGTGTCTATGTTTCCCCTGTCCTAAGAGCTACTCTGGGAGACTGGGATGCAGTCCAGACACAACACAACCAGTCCTCTCGCATATCGCCCCTGACTCCTTTCATAGGTAACCCAGAGTTTCCCCTCGCAGCACAGAGCACCTCCTTCGACACTTGGCAAAATGCAGGTTGCAAGAGGCTGGAAGATGTCTTTGATGCGGAGGGCTTCATGACCTTTTCGCAATTGCAAACATGTTACGATCTACCCTCCACTGCTCGATGGCAATACTTGGCCTTAATGGATTGGCTTCCACAGCCAAACATCCGCCCTCATGCGAGCCGGCCATTATCCAGCTTTGAAAAGTGGCTGATTACCCGCTCAGAAGACAAGCGTATCCTTTCAGATATTTACAAATTCCTCAACATCCCTTCAGCATTTAATAAGTCCCCAGGGCAGAAACGCTGGGAACAGGAGTGCGAGCGCACCTTCAAAGACAAGGAATGGAAGGATATCTGGCGCAGAGCACACAAACCAGCAACTAACGCGATGGGAAAGGAGACGTTGATCAAAACAGTTCACTATTGTTCACAAAATACAACTGCCCGCCTACTTATAGACATTCCCCAATAGCATTCTGCTAACACAGCCCTGGCTTCTCTCCATTGGCTTCCCATTGAACAATGTGTCAACTTTAAAGCCCTGTGTTTTGTTCATCGGGCCCTTCATAATAAGGGCCTGACTTTTCTTAGGCAGATCATAACCCCCTATACTCCTCAGAGGTCACTTATAGCCTCATCTGATTCTTTAATTAACATCTGTCATGTTAAGAAAGCAAGATGGGGAGGCAGATCCATTGCTTTTAAAACAGCCAATCTATGGAACTCCCTCCCACTGGAACTACGCTTAGAGAACTCTGAACTTTCTTTTCGCAAAAAACTGAAGACTTTATTGTTTCCTGTATAGTTCCTTCCTAGGTTTTCCCTTCTTTTCTTCTCATGCTTGTTTAATGTTCCTGCATTAGCGCTGGAAAACCTTCCGGTAGCCACACGCTTTACAAACCTACTATACTATTGGTATTACACACCGGCTAGAGTGGCTAGTTGGAAGAGGGGTGCAGGTGGACTATGTTGGAGACACTGCGGACAGCCTGGCAACCTAGCGCATTCTCTGTGGCACTGCCCCCAATTACGGTCTTACTGGGAAGCAGTGCTGGCCAACATTAACAAAATTTGGAACACAGATCTACCGAGATTCCCTAGCTTCTGGGCCTACCGATCCCACTCACATACCCACTCGCCTCACCAGAGGGGCAAGCAATCACCTTGGCACTGGGGGCGGCTAAACAAGACATACTGGCATACTGGGGGACAGATCACACTCCAACACACCTGCAATGGATCCATAAACTGTGGGATATTCTGGGCATGGAACAATTAGCAGTCAGTGTAACACACATATTTCCACAATTTGAGAAAACTTGGGAAGCTGTGTGCGCTTCTTGTCTGACAAATTTAGAGAACTCACCTGCCCTTCCTACTTACGCATACTAGGCCTCACACAATCCCCGCACACTACCCCATGAGCCGGAAGGGGGCCTCCCCTCTGTTGTCCTCTCTCATGCCCCGAAACACTTTGTGAGGTTGTTTAATGTAGTTTTCCCTCCCCCTCGCCGCTCCCTACTCTTGGTCTAGTATGTGTTTTACCCACCCGCCATTGGACGAATGAATGCCTCCTGTTCTGTACAATATGTAGAGTAATGGAGGTAAGAATCCAGAAGTGTCAATTGGGAGTTTATAGTAATAGGATGGGGCTTGGGATGACTAAAGGAAAGATGGAGGAGGGAAGAGTCTGTGGAAAGAGTTATGGAGATCATAGTAGCAGGAGGGATTTTGGATGAGTCAAAGGTGAGATAAATGAGGGAGAATTTAGTACGTTTGTTTGGGAGATCATGGTAGTCAACTGATGTTTGGGGTGAGCTAGATGTGGTACAGGAGGGAAGAGCTTAGGCAGGGTTATTTTGTAGATGAAAGTAGTAAAATGGGCTTGGGATGAGGCAGAGTGGGGATGGAGGATAGATTGATAGAGACATAGGGTGATGGGGAGACAGAGTAAAGCTTACAAGAGAATAAATTTCTATATTTTATATTTATTTATTATTTTATATATATATATATATATATTTTATTTATTTATTAATACGTATTTTTTAACTTTAATTATTTATAATTTCAATTTTATTTATATATTTTATTTTATTTATTTTAGTTTTTCTCTAATACAGTAGGACTAGAGTAATAAATAGATATGTAAATACAAAGTAAGGGAATATATGTGCAACGAATATAATAATGGATATAATAATATGAGAAGAAAAGCAGTATTGTAGAAACACAGACTTTCAATATTTGTATTATTTGAAGTTAATTAATAAGTGTACTTTTCTAACATTTATTTATCTTTCCTTAATTGTTGAATAGCGAAATGCTTATGATAATAAAACATTTGATCAGTGTTATATAATAACGAAAGTTGGGATTCATAAGTATCTAATGTAACAACTTATCTAGGAGCTATGCAATGACCTATGAACATGTTAAGCATAGAATAATATACACATATGTATGTATACACACACACACATATATATATACATACACACATGCACAGACACCCATACACACATATATATAAATATTTAACTGTGAGTAAATATACATTTGTTAAACAGACTTAAAGAGTACGTGTATAATTTATTTTTATGACATAGTAACGATACATATGTCCTAAAGAACTATACATATCTAGAATATACACATAATCAGATTATAAATATTTATCAACACAGGCATATGCAGTCCATTGCTGTTTGGATATGGTGGTTATGAAGTAAAGAGCCAACTTTTGAGTAGTCTTCTGAAGGAGAGATATTCATCCGTGGATCTTATAATTGGGGGTAATGAATTCCATATTTAGGCTGCTTGGGCAGAAAAGGATGTACAACCTATTGTCTTTTTCTTGCATGGTGGTGTTCTATCTAAGGCGGGCTGCCAATCTTAGGCGGGTGTTTCTTTGTTGAATGTACTTGGTTATTTTGTTTCTGATAAAAAGCGGTCCTGTTCCAGGTATAGCTTTGTGGGTGATACAAAGCACCTTGAAGGTGGATCTTCTGGCAACGGGTAACCAGTGTAGTGCTCTCAACACAGGGGCAATGTGGGCTTGTGGCTTTACATGTAATAGTAGCCTGGTTGACATTGATGGGCCTCTGATGGCGTCCATTATAGCATAGTATTAAACTGTTTTTATTTGAAGTCCTCCGCTTTAATCTTAGTATAATCAAATTTGAGCTCCAAACAAGACCATTTTTAAAATAGTAAAAATTAAATAACTGAGAATTACAAAAAAAGCTTAGATTGAAATTATACTAAGAGTAGTTATCGAGTGACATTAACGGGTGCTGTTGCTGGATTGTGTGCTCTTGAGCTCAGCTGTGTAATTGTTTATGAACAAGATATAGTGAAATAAGTGCACCGCTCACAACTATATTCACTAAAATGGAGTTAACCCTCTCCTAACACCTGAGGATAGCAGGGCCTCCTACTCTTACATTGCTTAAATATAGTAAGCTCCTAAAATAGTACTTGTACAGCTTTAGGGATGGTACTAAACACCACAGTGAAAATAAGGGTGCGGGCAAGTAATCGTCAGGTCAAAGTAAATAGGTATACTGGCAATGGAGTCAAAAGGTGTCATTACATACTGAACACTTCCCTATTTCTGTGGACCAGTGTATCTCTGTTGTTAGTTATTAATGGTGGTGGCCATGAACATTGAGGCTTCTGCTTAGAAGAAGCATTAGGGCACAGATCCTCGTAATGGAGCCAGAAATGTCAGTAGAAATAGTATAAGGGTAAATCATCAACCTCTCTTTTTACCCGCACTGCCTTCCTCAAATCTAACAGACTGGTATAGTACACCGCAGTGCAATGACATCATGGTCTTCCTCTCGTAGCCCAGATTGGATAAGGGATAGTTTGGGTATGGCGTTTGGAGGACAGCATTAAGGTAGCTCTGATTGTGAAAGTGCAACAAATAATATATAGTCATAAGTAATGAAATAGTTATGTGATCAATACCCATAGGTGTGATATTTAATGATTGTTTGGTCCTTCACAACTAGGTTCCCAGTCCCATTTGGGAAGTAACCCAGGGGTGAGCACCGACTCTCATGAGTACTTAAAAAGTGGAGACATTTGCAGGGAGAACAATATACTATTTCTATTTTAAATCTCATCTTGCATAATACAATAAGATACTGCTCTTACCTTAGTCAGATGATGTTTAAGATCACAACTAAGGGACCAATTCATGAGGTGCCTCCCCACATGTGGCAGAGGCCCCACACTAGTGGCGGGGGTCTGCACTTGTTGCAGGGGCCCCACACTCATGGCGGGACCTCCGCAATGAGTAACTGCAGTGAGGAGGTCCTGCCACAAGTGCAGGCCCCTTGCCATGACTATGAGGCTTCCACCACGAGTGTGGAGGCCATTTTAAAATCGGGCCATATATGTTAATTTTGAAAATAAGTCACAGTTCTCATAAACTGCCCAGTAAGAATATAATTTCTCCAAATCTCCAAGGAAAATTACCACCAACATGAGATCTAGAAGTCTCAATCTCAGCATTTGATACAATGGAGCCTCTGTGACATCATCAACAATGCCATGCTTGTTATTTTTCCATCTCTGCCTCGCAATTCCTGACGATGTCATGGGCACAGAACAAGGAGTGGTTGAAGGGCTGAGCTTTAGAAACCTACTTCATAGGATGTTCTGACTTACACAGGGGTGTCTCTAAGGAAATTGCTGAAAGCTCATGGTTTATGAACAAGGGTATGCCCTCAAATCGGGGACTGTGAAAAGAAAATGCACAATATTTAAGCAGTTGTACGCCATCTTTACCTACAATAAACGTAAGTTATAACCAATGAACACTCACTCATTCAACATGGGTGTATAACATTTTCAGGAACAGGGGTGTAATTGGGCGTAGTGTATTGAATCATCATGACAAGGGAGTTAGGTGTGATTTTCTATCAAACAGTCTGACGTTTCCAAACAATGTAACAAATTAGTGATGTAGCATTTCAGGTCTAAACGAGGTCGACAAATCTTTTCACCCTAAGCAGCAGGGTATGAGCATTTCAACAATGACATCAATCAACATATAATTTACAGTGTAACCAATTTGGCCACACAATTTGAAACTAAAATAAAGTAAAAAACTTAAAAGGTATTTTTACAAAGTAATACTCAGGTTAATGTAAACAGTTCTCAAAACAGGCTGTAGAGGTACAGTAACACAATTGGGTGCCCAAACCTCTGGAAAACTCACAATCTAATTAACATCAAGCAAACTAAACACTCAATAACTGCCATGCAAGACACCAATAACAACACTTTATATTCTGAAAATAAACATTGTCCAACCCGTCTAAGCATTAGTGCAAGGCAAAGGAAATCTTCCAAGTCAGCATGTCACTAATTGACACGAGCTGGCTACAAAACATAGGGACAAAAAGTAAAAATGAAATAAAGGATGAAAATAATTTTTAAAAAAGACATCTGGGGCAAAATAAGACTAACTAAGATTGGCAAAATGTAAGTACAAAAGGAAGGTGTCAGCGTATAAGAAGCTTGGTCAAGAGTCTTCTTGTGGGTCAAAGAAAATCTAAGTTCTCACAGCAAGCATTTGAGAAAGTGCGGGCAAGGGGAAAGAGGTCTGTAACTCTCAATGTCTAAGGAGATCTTCTACTTCTACTAAATGAAATTGATTAATTGAAGTCCAAAGTAAACAGTGATTTGTCCATTGGTAACACCTACGGATCAGAAGATTTAATTGTCCAATCTCTTCACAGGACTGTCATGGGAAGCTATCCATCCCTGCTCTACTGTACAACTTTTGCAACAGTTATAAATTGGGCTAGTCTTCTCATTCTCTGTTTCTCCATGTGCTGCCTTCAAGGTTAGTTTCTCTGGCGCTCTATGAATAAAACAATAGAACATCTATTTCCAGGCTAACGTTAGCAGAAAAGAAAGCAATTTTCCCACTTTCATGAGGTCTGAGGCCTAGCAAACCAAAAGGGCTAAACTAAAGAAAAATTAAAATGGCACGTTATTCAGATTAATCAAAACATATAAACTTCTCAAATATAAACTATTAGCAATATTTCTTGTTTAACTCCATGTTACAGTAACTGCAAAAAAATGATCTTATTAATTCATGTCAGTAAATATGAAGGGGTACTACATTTACAACATTAACCTATGACATTCTATTCACAATGGTTATGAAATTCATTATCATTTCAGGTGTAACTACTCTCTGTAAATGTTAGAATCAATGTAAAATCATAATCAATAGTTACATTTCAGTTAATATTGCTATACCACATGCATATAAATTCTACACTACAGTGAATGTACCTCGATATGGACTTTATAGTGCACCACTTCGCAGCTGGTTTGTTATGCCGTTATACATTGAAAGGTCAATATGGTCACATACAGACCTATATTTGTGACGTTAAAGGCAGCAGCCAAATCTCTGCTGCACCATGGTGATGAATCTGCATGGCTATTTATGAGCACAAAGGTTTCAGAAACAAAGTACTGTGTTTTAACTGTAGTTGTATGTCAAAATATCAAATGAAAAATATTGTGCTACCATAGTATTGTGGTGGGCAAAACATTGAGGATCAAAATATTGTCAAGGTAAATGCATGAAGTAATGTATAGGTTTAATTTACAAAGGGGCGTAGCTTTCGGGGAGGTGTTACACCCCCACACCTGTTAAATGTATTATCTAGTAAGACGTCCTTAGATGGACGGGATCCTTTCTCTCAGGGTGCACACAGAACATCAGTTTCCCTCCTTTCACCTCTCAGCCAAAGTTCACCATATGTGGCATCCCGCAGAGCTCGTCCATCAGTCCAACCCTCTTCAAAATCTACATGACGCCACTAGTAGACATTGTCAGAGGCCACAACATCAACATCATCTCCTATCCCGCATCCCGCTCGTCCTCTCACTCTCAGCGGACCCTACCACCACAAAAACCAACTTTCACAACTGCATGAGGTACATCACAGCCTGAATGAGGGACAACTGCCTGGAGCTCAACATGGACAAAACTGATTAATTAATTGACTCCTAGCTGCCATTAGAACTTGGACCCACCCCTACTCCGAAAGATCACGCCTGAAACCTTGGCATCATCCTAGACATGGAACTCTCCATGAAAAAACAGGTCCACAACATCTCCTCAGCCCGCTTCTACACACTCTGCTGAATTTTCAAATGGCTTCCATCTGACACAAAAAACTGTGACAAAGGCACTTATCCCAACCGTCTGGACTACAGCAACAAACTCTATGCAGGTGTCACAGGCAAACTCATGAGAAGACTCCAGAAGATCCAAAAACACCACACCCAGACTGATCCTCAACTTGCCCACAAGGACCCACATCTCCCACCACCTGAGAGACCTCAGCTGACTCCCCATCCAGAAGAGATGCCATTTCAAGCTTCTGACCCACGCATACAAAGCCCTCCACGACCAGGGACAAGCCAACATGAACCACAGCCTAAAATTCCACCAGCCACCCAGAAACCTCTGCTCTGCCCAACTTGCCCTCGCACACATACCTTGCATCTGCATTCGCTGAACGATGCTGGATGAGAGGATGATCCTTCTTCCACCTCACTGCCCAATCATGAAACGCCCTTCCTCTCCACTTTCGTACATCACCCTCACTGGTAGACGTCAGGAAGAGACTCAAGACCTGACGTTTCAATTGAGACCATCAGACCAGCACCAGGACACCCTCACAGCTGATAAGTCTCACTTTATAAAAACAGACTGCTTGATTGATTGATAAGTAGTTGGGTACAGGTGCATTTAGTAGGGTAAGAGGTGGTATCTGTCAGATTTCACATGGGTTTTTTACATACAAACACAGACAAAAACTCACACACATGCCCTCTCTCTTCTCTCCATTTGAAGGTCTTAAGAAATATTGCTTATTTTCCTAAATATTCTGTTTTAAATGCCCCTAATAATCTGCAATACTCTCCCTCTCCCCTGCCTCTTAAGCCCCCCTCATTCCCTGCTTCTCGTATAATATATTTTATTATGATATGCCAGCATGATAGTTGGAAAATCTGATGCTCACACCCACTCAATCTTACTGACTAAGCTACGCCTGTGACTTTACTCAAGCCCACACGAAAGTGCATATATGTGAATTTAAATAAAGTCAACTTCTAACAACCTATGTGCCTTCATATTGTCGATAGATTGGTCCTCAATATTTTGCCCATCATATTATTATGGGAGCACAATATTTTTCAAACAATATTTAAGTGGAATACAGAACAAAGTAAGATTTCGATCACATTTGTCATTTTGATTCCACTACTACAGAAGACAAAAACTGTTTAGAATAAGATAGGCTTGTTACAATGGTGGTGGTTTGAAAAGAGATGCACAAACATAAAACTGTAATAATCTGAAGATGGGAGAACAAAAATGATTTACATAATAATGGCACAAAATAGTTGTTGTGAGTGTCTGGGTGAAACATTCATGGAAACCCACCAGTGCATTCCGACTGTGAATTATATCAGAGGAGTTTGGGGGAAGGATCATGATAAAAGGAGTATTGAACCTGCAAAGGCTAAGAAAAATCTCATTAATAGACTTTAGTCTTTTACAATACAGAAACTCCATCCTTCAAGAGACTTCACGTTTTCAATCCAGATATTCTTCCATATTGAGAGACTTTGAACATGCATATTCAGAAGAATCCCCAGCTCCCTCCCTCTCGTGATCTACCAAAAGAATCAACTACATAGGCTTCAAACCTATTTTTGATTATCTAAAATGCAAAACCAAAACACTGAGTTCACCCCTTAATTAATTTCAACATGAACCGGTGAACCCTAGTCCTAAAGAAGAATCAGGCTTGGCATTTCTCACAAGTTCAGAGTCACTGGATACATCAAAATAATCAATACTGTGGTTGATCGTTTCTCTAACATGAAGGCAGTTGTGACTATGCAACAGTTCATAAGACATAACATGTGTGGTGTATTCATAGTTCATTTCATCTGGTTTACCGGTCACAGCTAGGAGATCAACCTACAGTGAGTGCTGCATTCCAAGAACTGTCAAAAACTGGAAACATTTTGAGGGAAACTAAATACTAATCCTATTTCAAATTTTAAGTTGTGAAATATAATAGGAGAACGGACCTACCTGAGTCAGATGTATTTTAAGATTACAACTAAACGTCAGTATGGAAAGAAATCGCAGCTATCACAAGCTAGCCAGAGGCATCCTCCTGTTTCCAAGGCTCCCAGGAAAGTGACCGCTATGCCTGGGATCTGGAAGTCTCAGCCTCAGTGTTCTAGGCTGCAATAATGGAGTCCTTGTGACATCATCGGCAATGCCTGGCTTGTTATCTTTCCATCTCTTCCTCATGGCAATGGCTGATGATGTCACAGACACAGGATCTTCAGAGGTTGGAAACTGAGCTTGATGATTCTGCTGTGTGGGATGTTTTCACAAGCAGCGGAGACAGGAGCTACTTTTACAGAAACAGAAAAAAGATCAAAGATCTTGAAAAACAGAATGGCCACACACTTCCCAATGTGAAAATAGTGTGTACAATATTTAGGCAGTACTGGCATGCTCATCACCTATAAACTTTAGTAGTGCTCCACGAAAAATCATGTGGGAAGTAATGTATCTTTAGCAATCAAGATGTTATTTTTGTCTAGCATGAACCTTGCATGAATTAACATAACTACCTTAAATACTGTGTATCGAGGGTAAACTTGATGCCCAACGTTGCTAGTCCGTAACAGCAAAAGTGGCCTTAATCACATACAACCTACAATTGTGAAGTCCTTAAACCCCTGAGATAGTATAGGCCCCGGTCTTTTCTCTCTGTTTTTTATATCTTAAACATGAGGACCTTCTGGGGAGCTGGCCAGTCCTGTACACAAGAAGCTCTATTGGGCCCTTGGGAAAGTTGATATAAGCTTGCAACGGGCAACCTCAAAATGTCCATGAGGGCCTTATCCTTGTATGCACGGAGCACTATTTGATCTCTCTGGATTGCACTTTACTGGGCCGCACTTAAACTACATGGACTGATGAAGCACTTCTCAGCCTCAAGCAGCTTAGAACTGCACATTACTATGTGGCTGTTATGACTGCCACATAGGTGCCTAGGTGAGGTGAAAACTAAGTACTGTGCCCGGTCAGCAGCTCCCATGACTTAGACCATACTAGGCAAAAGCATATGTGCTTTGTTGGCTAACTGGGAATAAGGATTCTAAAGGGACTACAAACTTGACGTTTACTATTTCACGAAAAATTGTTTTCACTATGTTTTATAGTATTCTTTTACTTGTGTTTATGCTGAAATTTTATCTTTTTAATTAATTAAACATCAACAACCAATCAATCTAATCTTAATCATGTTACAAGGATAAAACAGCTTGGTTCCTTAGAAGCAGGCTAGGGTGCAATTTCTCCAGGAACCACAATATATAATCCACCTACACCATGTGAGAGTCTGTAATATTGCATGATGAAATGTAATTCACTTCTGCTCTTGGAGGACATTCTGCCTAGGTTGGGATGGGGCTGTATTATTTTATTATCCCTGGGGGGGGGCATTGTAATTGTATATATAAGACGGTCTTGCATCCAAGGATTACTTCATATAAGCACGCACTGTACACATTATACACAGGTTTGTCAGTATTTTAATAATTAAACTTGTGTATATTCATTGTATTTGGTGTGAATAAATTCTATCTGAAATGCAAGAATCAGTACTAGCAGGACTCCATTCCAAGCATGTTTCAATGAACACTAAGGGCCTAATTCACAAAAGGCCCCTGCAGTTGTGACGCTTGCCCCGCAGTCGCGGCAGGGGCCCACACTCGTGGTGGCACCTCCGCAATGGATAACTGCTGTACAGAGATCCTGCCATGAGAGCGGGGCCACCACCGCGACTGCGGGCCCTTTTGTGAATTAGGCCCTCAGATCTTCAACAGAATAAAAAAGAACTGGAACAAGTGGAAAAGTGTAGAGGATTTGAGAGAGTTCACTGATCCTTCAAATAGGTGGCAGATAAAAGATACCAAATACAAAGTCGCTTGTTCTTTTGTAGGGGACGTTAAATCATAGGGAGCAGAGGTATAATTTATGGGTGGTGTAGTAGATCATTGTGATATCCAAGTCCGATCCTACACAAAGCCTCACATTTCCAGACTGTATAACAATAGTGAGAATTTTCCAGGGCTGTTTGGAGACACACAGAAAGGTTTCAGAAGTAAATGTGTTTCCATTGCATGGAGTAGGTTAAAAGTCACACCTTTAATTTTATGTCAAACCTTGAGATAAAGACAGATGAGAGTAAAAAAGGGCCACTGTGGTATAAAATATGCATCAGTCTCATAAAGAGAGATGCGCAGTCTCACGTCTGTATTGTCTGAAGTGAGAAGAGAGAAGGAGCAGAATGCACACACAAATGTATTTCGGTTGTAAATAAATCTGAGTCTGGGGGGGTACAAAAGGAAATCCCGTCTGAACCCTTCTGATGATCACAGGAATGGCCTGTTTTGGTTGTTTGGAGACCCAGTCCAAAAAACACACTCTAGATGTCAACACCCTTGTGCCTCTGGAAAGCTTTCACACAGATGTAAATAGCTCTAACTTACACTGCTGCCAAACTCCAAACTTACAATTAATGCTCCATTAACTTCCAGCTCCTGGCAATGAAAATTCTAATCAAGAGGAACTCTACCAATAGTCTTTATTCAGTCCATGGGGTGAGCTATCCGCCAACACTAACCACTCGAAACTAAAAGCTAGGTTATCTAATTCGAGATCGGCCCTTTCCCACCACCAGTGGATACGTGACCTTACAGAATGAATTAAATAGTCCCATGTTTAATTATCGAACCAGGGCTTAAAGAATGTGATAAACTTAACCATGATGAAAGAGTGCCTAATGGCTTTATTATCTACTGCATGGACTGTACTAATAAGCAAGGAGGTGGGGTTACAATATAAGCACTATCGAACTTAGGGCCAGATGTGAGACCTTTTGTTTTGCGGCTCGCAATATGAAATCTGTTTGGGAATTTGCGAGTAGCAAAGCAAAATGTTCAACAGCGTTAAGCACACTGTTTGCGATTCCCAATGGTGTCGCAAATGGCCTAACTCATCAATATTCATGAGGTAGGTCGCAATTTGCGACGCCATTGGGAATGGCCAGCACTCACATGGATAGTGGCCTGCTGGGGACAGCAGACAACCATGTCTATGTCTGCTTTTCTATTTTTTTTTTAATTTTTATTATTTTAAATGCAGCCAGTTTCCTTAAAGGAAAGCAGGATGCATTTCAAAAAGGAAAATAAAAAGTTTTCTTTTCATTTTTTCAGAAGAGGCAGTGGTCCGTAAAAAATATTTTCTCATGCATTTATAAAGGGGAAGAGGTCCCGTGGGAACCCCCTCCTTTTTTCAGAATGGATTACCACCAATTTGAAATTGTTGGTAATCTGTGAATGTTTGGCGACCTCATTTTAGTCGCAAAACATTCGTACATACCTTTTGGATTCGGTATTAGGAAGGGAAGCCCTGAACACGCCCCTTCCTAATACTGAATCGCAAAACCCAAACTGCAATTCGGTAACAAGTTACCCAATCGCAATTTGGGCTTTGTACATCCCAAAAAGCATTTTTCTAGTCGCAAAGTGCGAATCAGTCCATTTGCAACTAGGAAAATGCTTTGTACATGCCGCCCTTAGTGTGAAAAAGTATGGCTTTGAAACTGATACTAGCATTGACTACCCTGCCCCCCAAACTACTGGAATTTAGCTTCAGTTCAAATTTGCCTTTAATTTAAACCTGATTAATAGTCAGCCCGCCTAGAGACTGGGGTATTTGATAGATCGCATTTTTAATGGGGTCCCGGGGGGGGGGACGAGGAGTTCCCTCCCCGGGTCTTTGGGAAGGGTGGTATGGCCCGCGACGCGGTTGGGGGTCGTGGGTGTCTTTTGGGTTAGCGGGGTAGGGATACATAAAAACTGACATTTTGCGCTCTCGACCACCGTTTTGTGGAAGGTGGCCCGGTGGCCGGAGCGTCCTTTAGCAGGGTGCCATTTTTTCTCTTTAGTCAATTAGTTGGCGCGTACCGTACAGCGGCTTCTACAAATAATAATAATACACACTAGGGGCAAGAGCTATATAAAAAATAAAAATAAAAAAAACAATACAATATATTTTACTCCACATGGTAGTACCTCTATACTCTAGGCCAAGGAAAGTAGGGGTTGAAGATTACTGTCGGGAGGTTCGGCAAGCGTTGGCTCTGCTGGAGGAGGCCGGGCGCATGGATCTGGTTCAGCCGGAGGCGTTAGGGCCGTTGCGCCCGGCGTGCAGACATCTGCAGGGGTTGCGGCGTCGGTTATGGCGCACCGGCCAGTCGGCTTCCCAGGTGAGGAGGGCTGGGCGGGCTAAGGGAGGGTATGGAGGAAAGGGCACAGCCTGGGCGGGGAGAGGCACGGACAAGGTGGGGCCGGTGTGGGGAGGCCCGAATGGGAATCCCCGGCGAGCGGAGCGATCTCGCCATCAACTTGTGGATCGGGCGTGGTGCTCTGCAATGAGCCGGGTGTGGCCTGCACGGCGCGCTCGGAAAGCGTTAGGGGAGGGGGAAGGACCAGAGCAGCTGGGAGCTGGAAAGACCAGCCTGCTGGCAATCACGGAATGGTGCCGAAGCAGGTGATGGTCACAAGAAGGGATTAGGGGAGTGCCCACGGGGGGAGGAGATCACGGAGCAAAGTTCCAAGGAGGTTTTGGCAGTGCCGGAAGAGGTGGGCACGGCTGGGCAGCCTGCAGAGGTTGAGTTGAGGAGGGATAGAGGCGCCCAGGCTCAGAAGAAGGACCCTATGGTGCCAATTGTTTAAAATATGGCCCACCATTTTACAATGGAGTGGGAGCGAGGAAGAGGTGGATAGTGGGACAGGGGTGGATGGGTGGCAGGATGATGAGGACCCCCCAGGTAGTTGGACTATTAAAGTGCCTATGTGAGTTTATGGGGCCCAGTCAGGGAGGGATGCACCAGGCGAAGGGGATGAGGCAGGGGGAGATGGGGTGTCATCTGAGTTTTTTTTTTAAGAAGTCTTTTCACAACCCGGCACATCGGACCTTTGTTGGCAGGAGGTCTTGGATTTTGACGATGCGGAACCAGGCGAGCAGGATGCGGCTCGGGAACCCTGGCGGGAAGAGAAGGCTGGGCCCGGGGCGGCCTGCCGGATAGCATCAGCAGGAAGGCGGAGAGGACAGCGCAAGGCTGCGGACGCTTGCGCTTGGTGGTGTGGCGGTATGGGTTTTGCGCCCGCCGCCGCCCAGGGGGAGCAGCGTCCGAGCCCATCAGGTATACAGAAGGCGAGAGCGGGTTTTTCTGCCGGCTGTGCGGTGTGCGGTGGTCTTGACAGGGGCACTGAGCATGAACAGGATGTGTGGAGGGTGGAAGGATCGGAAGGGAGTAGCATCGAGGAAGGGGAACTGGTAGAAGGTAGTGACGAACAAGAGTGGTGGGAGTGTGGTAAGGGTGGGGGGTTGCTAATGATGTGATTAAGTCGTTACAGAGTGGAAAACGGTTGCAGGTGCGGCCTTTTGGACGAGGGAGAGATGGATATCGTTTGGAGAAGCGGACGGCTCAGGAGAGGCCCCCGTTATTATCTCCAGGTAAGGGGTTGACAAGCTCAATGGTTTCAGTGGCGACCAAGGCGAGATAGGTTACGGTGCATTTGTTGAAGGGAGTGTATGTACAAGATGTGGGAGTGGCAACTGAGACCGGGGAATTAAAAAGCAGTTCAGGGGACGGTCTTAAGGTGGTCGGTGCGACAGACAGACAGACGACTAGCGACGGGCAAAAGGAGACGCAGACATTGATTATACAAAAGGGGGAAAAGTGGAGGAGCCGGCCTCCAAGCGGGTTCAGTTGCCGTATATGGGCACTGCTAAACCGTTGGGGGCTCATTTAATGCAGGCGACGAAAGACAAAATCGGGAGGTCAGGGCGAAGGAGGGCTCCAAAGAAGAGGAATGGGAGCTTTCTAAGAGGCCCAAGGTACCTGTTAATATTGAAAACTGGACGTCAGCCTTTTTGATTTTTGCTAGTGTATATTGTGAGCGCTTTCCGGAGAGGGCCGTGGCTTTGTTTAAGTACATGGACATCATTCGTAAGACCCAGCTCAACTATGGTGGTTATGCATGGAGGCAATATGATGAGTAGTTTAGGGCCCGCATGGCCGCGGATCTGTAGGTAAAGTGGGGTGAGATCGATTCTGATTTATTGCAGCACACCATGGGTCCGGCGAAGTTCGGGAAGACTGTTTTCACGGCCAGTGGTTTGCCTATCACATATCGGCCCTTTTGGGAGCGCCCCACCCTGGCTCAGCTAGCTCCAGCCCTGCCGGTTCAGGACGCTCTGGCGCCTGCTGGGATTACAACAAGGGCATATGTTCCAGCGAATACTGTAAATTCCGGCACGAATGCTCCAAGTGAGCTGGTCGTCACCCCCTCACGCATTGTACAGGGCAACCAAGTGCCTCAACCTCAGGAGGGGCACAACGACAGGTTGGTGGCGGGGCAGTCGACTGGCTACGGGGGTAGGGATGGGCAGAGATTTAGACAAGGCGTTGCGGGAAAAAGCGCTTACTCCGGTTGATGTGGACAGACTAGCATTTTGTTTAGCGGGCTATGACAAACGGACAGACGCTGACTTGCTGATACGGGGTTTCTGATGCAGTTTTTGTTTGGGAAATGAGGGTCCACGGGATCGGCGGTGGGCGGAGAATCTTCGGTTGGTGCGAGGTCACAAGGAGGTGGTGCGTCAAAAGTTGGAGAAGGAAGTGCGGGAAGGTCACATGGCTGGTCCTTTTTCAGATTGGCCGATGCAGAACCTCATGGTGTCTCCAATTGGTGTCGTGCCCAAGAAGGACTATGGGCAATTTTGGTTGATCCATCACCTGTCGTGGCCGGAGGGGTCGTCGGTCAATGACTTTGTTCCAGATGACGTGGCAAAAGTGTCATACGTGTCAGTGGATGTAGCCATCAAAATGGTGGAATAGCTTGGGCAAGGAGCAATGATGGCAAAGACTGACATCAAGTCAGCTTTTCGGCTGCTACCGGTACATCTGGATGATTTTGAGCTGCTGGGGATCCAGTTTCAAGGGTCCTGCTAGGTAGACAAAGCACTTTCAATGGGTTGCTACAGCTCTTGTGCGCTGTTTGAGTGCTTTAGTACTGCTTTGCAATGGATATTCTCACGGATAACGGGACATAAGCAGGTGACGCATTATTTGGATGACTTTTTCTTCGCGGATCCGGCGGGCAGCCCGCGTTGTGCGGCAGTGCTGGGACAGTTTGTGGAGATCATGGGAGACCTTGGTGTGCCCTTGGCTCCCAACAAGACAGTGAGGCCATGTACAGCGCTGTCATTTTTGGGTATTGAGCTTGATACAGTAACGGGTACAGCTCGACTGCCGGAAGACAGGAAGCTTGACATGATGCAGAGAATTTATGACATGTTGAGGAGAAGTAAGGACACAGTGCGTGACATTCAGGTACTGTTGGGGCACTTAAATTTTGCCTGTCGAGTGGTGAGAGCAGGGATGACCTTTTGTAGGAGATTGGCTTAGGCGTTGGCAGGGCAGTCGCTCCCTCATCACCATGTGCGGTTGAAAGTAGGTGTGCGTGAGTACTTGCGGGTGTGGGGCACATTTTTGGACACTTTTAATGGAATTCCTTTGAAAGCTTGGCAGGACTGCGAGTGGAATTACAGATCTTTTCGGACGCAGCTGTGGCAACAGGGTTTGGTATATATTGGGAGGGCCGATGGTGTGCGGAGGAATAGCCGATTGAATGGAAGAATCGGGGAAGCTGTATAGCGTTTTTGGAGCTTTTTCCACTGGTGGCAGCGGTGTGCCTATGGGGCAGCGGACTACAGCATAAACGAGTACTGTTTCGGGTGGATAACATGGCGGTGGTGCAGTTGGTGAATCAGCAATCGGCGCGAGATGGGCAGGTTTTACAGCTCCTGTGGGTGTTTGTGCCCACTGCTTACAGAATGACATCTTTTTCAGAGCATGGCATGTGCCGGGGTGAACAATGGCATAGCTGATGCTTTGTCTCGTTCTTAGTGGGATCGGTTCCATGGGTTAGTCATGGGAGCGGACCTGCGCAGGACAACTATGCTGGGAGAGCTCTGGAGAATAGGCATGAGAGGATCCTACGGCTGGTATTGAATTCATTAGCCCCATCCACCAGACGGGCGGATGCGAAGGCTTGGGAAGAGTTTGTAGGATCCGGGGTGCGGAGACGGGTAAGACAGGAGGACATGGTGGAAGATGTGATACAATTCATTATGGTTCTGATTGAAAAAGTTCAGTCCAGGGTTACGATTGCGGGCAAGTAGCGGCATTGGGATTTATGGGTAAGCTTCTTTGGGGCTACCCACCATCTGCGGGGGAGTTGGGTCAAAGGATCTTAGAAGGGTGGGCAAAAGAAAATGGGCAAGGGGATCGCATTTGGCGACTGTTGTCTTTGAGTTTATTGAAGAGGCTGTCAGCGGTATTGGGAGCGATTTGCTTTAATGCAGGGGAGGCGTTACTTTTCTGGACTTTAATGTCTTGGCTGTTTTTTGGGGGCGCTGCGGGTTTCGGAATTGTTGGGTTTGACAGGAAGTTCGGGCATTCAATGGCACGAGGTGCACTTTAGCGGCAGTGGAGTGGCGTTGCAGATCAGGAGTTCCAAGACTGACCAAAAAGGCGTAGGTGCGCAGTTTTTTCTTCGCCGTTATCCTGATATGTCCATTTGCCTTGGGATTTTGGGGGGACAGTTGAGGAAGGCAGCTGGGATTGGTGGGGGTGCGGTATTTCGGCACAACGATGGGAGGAGAGTGACAGCTTTGCAGTTGTTAGCAGTCATGCGCAAAGGACTGGCGTCCTTGGGTGTGGATGTGGCGCAGTTTGGTACTCATTCTTTATGGATCGTGGTCGCCACGGAAGAGGGCAAGAAAGGCTGGGGCAGGGAGGATCTGATGGCATTGGGGAGGTGGAGGTCAGATTGCTTTAAGCGATATGTGAGAGGGAGGGAGTTTTGGGTATAGCAAGATATTTTGCATATTGATTAAGTATATGTGTATTCATTTTCTTTTCTTTTTCATGTGTGATGCTGGGTCCTGAGGCGGCGTACATTTCCATTTGGTTGGTCGGACATTCCTTCGTAAAATGGGCCCAGCACAAGGCCCGGAGGACTGTTATTGGGGTACAATTTAGGTTTTGACCCAGCCCGGTATCAGGTCTGCTGGTTTGGAAAAGGGGGGATGCGCTGGGGGGGAACTCTTGCCTCGCTTGCAAAGTGCGGCAGGGAGGGGGCTTTGCCCAGATGTGTTGTGCATCCATTTAGGGGAGAATTACCTAGTGGCTACTACGGGTCTTAATATCATGAAAACCATGAAGCAGGATTTGTAGGTTATTGCGATGCAGTGGAGGGGCTGCCATGTTGTCCTTACGGCTTTTGTTCCGCGTCGGGTTTGGAGGGGGGCCAGGAAACCGGGGGCAATAGAGAGGGCGAGGCGTAAGTTGAAGAAAGGAAATTAAGTGTTTTTGCATTGAAAAGGGTTTGTCATTTTTGGAGCACTCAGATTTGCGCTTTGAAGATACAGAATTTTTTAGAGATGACAGTGTGCATCTATCCTTTATGGGGATGGAGTTATCTCTGTTGCAGCAGAAGGAGCAGCTGAAAGCATTGTTGAAGGAGGCCTCGGGGTAGAAAAAGCCAGGGTCTTTTTCTGGTGGTGGTGAGAGCTTCATGGCAGGTAATAAAACTTGTGCGGAGGACGGAGATGGCAGGGCAATTCAGGTATTATAGGGGGGCTAAGGAGCATTAGTTGGAGACGGGCAGGCAGGGAACTTGACATTAGCGGACAGGATCAGAAGAAGCGGGTAGGACGGGAAAAGTAGGTAGACGAGAGGGGTAAAGGGAAGTCAGGACGAGATTATAGGGAGGGGGAGGGGGAGGGCAGAGTACGGGAGGGGGAAGGAAATTGGATAGGTTTTTCCATGTCTAGTGAGGCTTTAGTTTTGTGAGGCAAAGGCCTAGGCTGGTTTAATTGTTAGGTGCACCTGTTCCATAAAGCAGCCTTTTTCACACAACAAACAAGTCGTGGTGTTGTTCACTCCTTCCCAGTGGGGTCCGGGGGGGGGAGGAGGAACAAGGAGTCCCCCCCCCCCGGGTCTTTGGGAAGGGTGGTACAGCCCGCGATGCGGCTGGGCGTCCTGGGTGATTTTGGGTTAGCGGGGTGGGGATACATACAAACTGACATTTTGTTCTCTCGGCCACCATTTTGTGGAAGGTGACCCTGTGGCCGGAGCATCCTTTATCAGGGTGGCAGTTTTTTCCCCACCCTCCCCCCCTTTTTTAATGCGGCAGGATAGGGGATGTTTCTTACAGCAGGTTAGCTTTTCCGGGCCAGGTGCACGTCATGGGGTGGGGGTCAGGTTGTCGCTTGGAGCAGGTGCAGGTCAAGTCAGTGGGAGCTTCATGGCAGGTAATAAAACTCATGCTGAGGACGGAGATGGCAGGGCAAGGAGCATTAGTTGGAGACGGACAGGCAGGGAACTTGACATTAGTGGACAGGATCAGAAGAAGCGGGTAGGATGGGAAAATTATGTAGACGAGAGGGGTTAAAGGGAAGTCAGGACGAGATTATAGGGAGGGGGTGGGTGGGATAGGGGAGGGGGAAGGAAATTGGATAGGTTTTTCCATGTCTAGTGAGGCTTTAGTTTTGTGAGGCAAAGGCTAAGGCTGGTTTAATTGTTAGGTGCACCTGTTCCATTAAAGCGGCCTTTTTCACACAACAAACAAGTTGTGGTGTTGTTCACTCCTTCCCAAACTATTTTGGTCGTTTGAAATAAAAGATCGCACCCCATTAATTTGGAGTGATCATTTTACAATATCATTTTAAAGTAAACTCAGCTGCCTGAACGCTTAAAACGTAATTTAGCTAAGGTAACTCGTGTAGGTCAGAAGGGGAAAAGCTGCCTTCCTAAATCAGTAGCTGATCAGTTATCATATAATTTTACAAACCATTATCAATCTGTGACTTACCCAGCTCTCGATTAAATATTACATTGTGTGAACGAGTCATTGGCTGAAATCCTAGATAGGAAGATTGCCATCATGATGCAAAACGCTAAAGTCAAGCTTCAGCAACCTTTACACACTCAGAAATCGCCTGAAATAAAATTGCAAGAAAGACACTTGGAGTGTAAGTGGTGGAAAATTACCATCCAGTTCTTTAAATTGAATATATTTGCTCCATTATGTTCTATGAGGAGCAGATTATGGTAGAGAGGCGGCAGTGCCAGCACCAGTCAGCTTGTGGAAGAAAATCGACGTTTATCTGACGTTTTTTAAGGAGGCAGCAGTAAGGATCTGAAAGTGAGTAAGGGATTGTTACACTTCACATGTATGTCGACTGAGAGAGCAACAACAGAAGATTTCAGCTGCATTACTCCACTTCAGCTTTGTGGCCTAGCCTTACGGAGGGAAGATATTCTGTGTAGACCTGCAAGACCTTCCTGGTCATCCATTAAAGTCAAAACAGTGGGGAAAAAAATTCTACCTGCTGCGGTTAATTAAATCCCCACAACTGTCACCAGTAAAGGTCAGCTGGAGTAGCATCAGAGGTTTGGGGAAACACCCACGAACTTTTTCTGGGCAAAATGAATCCTAGCAAGCAACTTTTAGCACATAAAAACACACTGAGGCTGTCCCAAGTAGAGGGACTAGAATATATTGTGTACAGACTGACAGACAAACTCAAGTAAAGGCCCCTAAACCAACACCCTCACTCAGATTATTTTTAAGGATTGCAAATGATGCCCAGGAGACATGAGAGAGTGGTGCTCAAGCGTCTGTCCCACCTATACAGACCACCCACTTTGTTAGCAAGTTGCCAGCTAGAAATATACAAATGAACACAGGTAAGAACACAGTAAGGTGACATAGTTGCAGTGACTGAAATAGCTATGCAACCGCTTGAACCATCAAGATTAAGATATCAGGATAAATAGAGAGACTGAACTCCTAGTTGGGACATCCCCCAATACTGATATAGTCCTATCTCCTGTTACAGTCCGCAAGGAAATCCTCTTGCACAATATGTACACAGTCCTAGCCCAACTAGAAACAGAGGGGGGAATCAGTCACAAAAGGTCTAACAAGGCACCAGCCGTCAGGCCCTATGAGAACAGGAGGGAAGTATAAGCACTGCTGGACCACAAGCACTGCTGGACCACAAACAAAACATACTAAAAATGTACTTGAGAAACTCAAAAATTGATTCACTAACCCAGAGAGTAATCAATCAGATATGTGCAATATATCATAAGTGATGTAAGCAAAACTGGATGATTTGGCAAATCGCACTTCCATACAAAGTGATGTGAGAGGTGGAAAAAAACTCACATGACCTGACCACTTCAGATTCTTGGGATAAAACCACACAGGATGCCCTCAAGAGGTGAGAAAAACAGGTCAGAAGGGACAACATAAAAAATAACGGACGTCCCTGAGGGAGCAGAATGAAGTTTGTACTTGGTAATAATTCAATATGATCTCTTTAATGGACATGGAGGTTTGTAGGGAGACCCGGCTCAGGAAACCCCTGTAGACTCGACCCAATAGGCAACCTCCTAGGAAATTCTGGGGAACTTACCCACATTTCTTGGAAGATCTGATATTATCGACATCTCTAAAGTTCAAGGCCATAGTATATCACGATTTTAGTTGCTCCATCAGATCCAATTTTTGTCGTGCTACAGAGAAAAGACAATGGCTGCTTGGCACGAAAATGGTTGAACTGCAGGATTTGGGGGCTAATATGTAGCGGAAATTCCCAGTGTTACCAAAAGCAGTGCGGAATAGCAAATTGCTTATTTTGAGAAACGAAGAAAGTGCTGAAATGCTAATTTGAGATATTTAGACTGGTAAAGCAGGAAAAGAAGCGTGAGAGGCGAGTTTGGGTCGTAAGTGTAGTTTCTACGTAGGACAGGCCCTTCTGTTATTAAGAAAATTGAGAAAACTAGTAATTCAAGTAGTTAAACAGAGGCAGTTACCTTCTTTTTTCTTTTTTCTCGTTTTCTTTTTTTCTTTGGTTTGCCTCACAGAATGTTAAGCATCACTAGATAGGTGGTGATAGGCCTTAACAAGTTTCTTGCACTAAAAGGCACACAAGGTAGTGAATATAACATAGGATAATAGTTGGGGTGGGGGGATTCAAACAGCTTGAGAGAGGCTGATAGATAATGATGAGGGGATCACCACGGGGGGGGACAATAACACAGCGTGAGTAACAGATTGGGAGAAAAATAAACAGTAGTCATCAGATAGCTTTACATACAAAATGTATAGTCATGCCAGTAACAAAGGGCTTTAGGATATGTGAGTATGGGTAAAACCCTTAAAAGTTAACAAACTGGAACGTAAATGGGGTTAGAGATAAGAAATGGCAGACAGGTACAGAATAGAATATTTGAGGGAAAGCAGCATACAAATATTCTTCTTACAAGAGATGCACCTGCATGAGCCAGTAATCAAATCTTTGTTCAATAAGAAGCCTTGGGTCCAGGTGGTGATATGTACCCCTCAGGTCAGCCGTAATAAAGATGTGGCTTTGTTCATGAGAAAAACTGCAAACTTCCAAGTTAT
Source organism: Pleurodeles waltl (assembly GCF_031143425.1). NCBI lineage: Eukaryota > Metazoa > Chordata > Amphibia > Caudata > Salamandridae > Pleurodeles > Pleurodeles waltl. The sequence goes on from NC_090437.1 coordinate 181,002,281, forward strand.
ACAGTCTGAAGTTGATGGGTAATACCTCTGTTACAAACAGAACAATGTCAATTTACATGAGTAGGTTATTAGGCTCTGAATTTGGAAGACCCAATCGCCTTCAAGGCAGGTTTTTGCTTCACTCTTAGACTATCAATCAATCAAACAGTTCTTGAAGAGCATGAGAGTGTCACTCCGGTGGGTCTCCAGGCACTGTAGTGGAGCTGCATGTCTCATCTTGCTGGCTGTGGTAGTCGAAGAGCCAGGTCTGGAGTTGCTTCCTGAACACAGTAAGAAAGGGAGTGGTGCGAAGGTGGAGGGGCAGGCCTTTCAAGGTCCTGGCAGCAAGGAGGGTGAAGGAGAGTCCCCCATCTGATCACAGTGGATGCGGAGGGCGCGTGCCTGAGCGAGAGTGGCTGAGTCGAGCTCTCTCATGGCTGAGTCGAGCTCTCTCATCGGTTGGTGGAAGGAGAGGTGTCTGTTGAGGTAGGCGGGCCTCATGTTGTAAAGGTCTTCAATGCGAAAATAAGCAGCTTGAAGATGCATCGCTGTTGTTCAGGGAGCCAGTGGAGATTCTGGTTCTTCTGGGAAAGTCGAAGACGAGTCTTGGTTTAGGCGATTTGGATGGTCTGGAGGCAGATGAGGAGCAGTTTCGAGATTCTGGCAAAGAGAGTGTTGCCAGACTCCAGGTGACTGGTGATGAGGCCTTGGGTGATGGTCTTCCTTGAGTGGAGGGATAACCATCAGAAAATCTTCTGGAGCATGCGGAGCAGACAGAATTGATCTGTTGTCTCATGGTTAGTTGGGTGTCCAGGATGATTCCTAGGTTGCATGCTTGGTTTGAAAGAGTAGGCAGGGGTCCGAGTGTGGCCGGGCACCATGAGTCATTACAAGAGGATGCTTTGCTTCCAAAGATGAGGATTTTGGTCTCATCGGAATTAAGTTTGAGGCATTTGGACTTCATCCATTCTGCTATGTCGGTCATGGTATTTTCAAAGTTGCTTCTAGTTGTGTCTGGGCCGTCAGAGAGGGAGAGGATCAGTTTGGTGTCATTGGTGTATGAGACGATGTGAAGTCCATGGGAGCATATTACTTTCACGAGAGGGGCCATGTAGGCAGTGAAGAGGGCGGGCTGAGGGAGCAACCCTGAGAAATGCCACAGATGATGTCCTTGGGGGCAGAGGCATAGGAAAGAAGGAGGATTCCCTGAGTGTGTCTGGAGAGGAAGGTGGCTTTCATGGATTCCCTGAGTTGGTGGTGGTAGTTGCTGAGGGCAGAGTTTAAGTGGTTCAGATTGTGGGGGGTTTTGTTGGTGCGCCAGTGTCTTTCCAGCTTACTGCAGTTCGGTTTGATGGTCTGGAGTTCGGTGGTGAACAAGGGACTGTGTTTGTTGGATTTGTTGTTGGAAGAGTTTTTGAGTGAGGCAAAAGTCAGTGGCGGTTGTGAGCCAGGTGGAAAGGTTTTGAACGTGTCTTTCAAAGGTGTCGGCAGCATTGGGTCTGGATTCTTTAAGGGTGTTGATCAATGGGGTTTCCTTCACCTTGGCCCAGATTCGTAGGGGGAGAGAAAGGGATCTGGTTGTGGCATTAGGCAGTCAGTCGATGGTGAAGTGTATGATTTTGTGGTCTGTCTAGGTTACCTCGGCGGTGTGAGAGAACTTGATGCTGTCGCTCAAGGAGAAGATGGGGTCGAGGGTGTGTCCTGCGCAGTGTGTTGGGGAAGTGGAAAGCTGGGAAAGGCCTACGATGCTCAAGTTTTCGATGAGTGCAGTGGAGTTGGCGTTGTTCCGGGTCTTCTAGGTGGAAGTTGAGGTCACCCAGGAAGAGGTAGTGATCGGAGTGTATTGCCAGTGAGGCAATGAAGTTGGAGATGTGGTTGCAGAAACTGGTGTAGAGGCCAGGGGGTCTGTATGTGAGTGTTCCCCTGAAAGTGGTATTGGCAACTGGCTTGATCTGGAAATTGAAGTGTTCCATGATCACAGTTGTGTTGTCATCTGTGAAAGTGCAGTTGATGTGGTCTTTGGGGATGATGACAATTCCTCTGCCGTGTCTGTTTGGGCGGTCGCAGTGGATCATCTTGTATCCAGTGGGGGTGGCGGTAGCTATGTCAGGGGCTGATGAGGGAGTGAGCCAGGTTTCTGTGATGAACATTACATCTGGGTTGAGGGTGTTGTTAGTGTTGCAGATTTCAAAGGCGTGTTTGGGGAGGGATCAGACGTTGAGAAGAATGCAGTGGAGTTGGGGCATGTGGCAGGGACTTCTTGTGTGGGGGTCTTGGTGGAGCTTATGTCGGAGTTGAAGTGGCATCTGAGGCAGTAGAAGGGGCCCATGGTGGCTCAAGGTGAGGCGGGGCAAGGGGTTCTGATGCTGGGATCGGTCCAGGCACAGACAGGGGCAGATGGGCTTACCTTAGGCTGGACACTCAACTGGCAGACCCACAATGAAATTTTGAAATACAAAGAGTTGGGAACAATTTAGAAAGCCATAAAATGCAATGTACGGCACTAACTGAACAACAGATTTGAGATCAATTTGGCAGAAGGGAATACTCCGTCACAAATGTGACAGATATCACGTCCACATGTTACGATCTCATTATATCCTATGGAAATCGTGATATGGAGGACATCTGTCACATTTTTGACAGAGTATTCCATCCACCAAGATCTAAATGAGGCCCAAAGTGTAAATCCAATTTCATTGTTAAATAGTGACTATAAGATCTTTGCAGAGATAATGGCTAGCAGACTTCCATGGTTAATCGCAAAATTGGTTAATAAGGCCCAAAAAGCCTTCATCCCGGAGAGGCAATTTGGGGACCTGGTTCATCAATTGATTGGAGGTATAGGTCATGCCACTCATTTCAATTCTCCCTTAGCAATAGTTGTAGTAGATGCAGCCAATGCTTTTGACTAGGTGTATTGGGATTACCACTGACTCTCTTTAAAGAGCTCTGTGATCCAGTTGAAGTTTGTAACCTTCAAAAAGGCCTTCTATTGTAATTCTTCAGCCAGAAAACAGGATAGGCAACTTTTTGACTGACAAGGTTACTGTTAAAGTGGAGGTGGAGAGACTAGGCTGGAGGGAGGAGACTTTCCTCTTACTTTGCTCTTACGGGCAGGATGGGGAGGGGTAGGGAAGAGGTCAGGGCAGGAAAGGAAAAGCTTCTTAGGACCAGTGGGGTGGGGTTTGGGAGGAGGAATGGGAGTGGAGGTAGTGGAAGTGGTTGTAGGAGGGTACATGTGCCAGACTTGGGTGCGGGTGCATGGACAGCGTGCATGTGTAAGCTGGATGGCTGTTGGGTGGCTGAGTGGGAGTGTTTATGTGTCTTGGGGGCAGACAGGAGAGGACAAACAGGACGTGAGGATCTATGTTGTGGTGGTGTCTGCAAGTGAGGTGGGTGTGCTGCATGAGGTGGTGATGGTGGTAGTGGTGATTGTACATGTGGTGTGTAGGGTGCATGTCGGCGGGTCTGCTGTTGTGGTGACTGTGGGTAAGGCTGTACAGGTGGAAGGATCTGGGACTGTTGATGCAGTGCATGCAGGTGTGAGTGCTAATGTGACTGTGAGGGAGGAGGAGGATGGGGAGACAGTAGTGGCAGTTACTGTTGTTGTTTGTGCATCTGTGTGTTGGATGAGTGTGTGCTTATGGAGTGAAGTGTGGTGCTTGTGTTTGTGCGCGTCCTGTCTGTTTTTTTGGGTGCATGCTTGTCAGAATGTGTGCATGGGATGGAATGGGGGAAAGGAGACAGGGACTGGGAAGAGGACTTGGAGGGGGGACGGAGGAAACAGAGACACTGGCTGCCGTCAGAGAGGAGGCCAGAGCCTGAAACGATCTCTGTTGGCCCGCCAACCCACAGTGAAAGCCCTCCAGGAAGGCACTGCATTGCTGCATCTGGGATGCCAGCCCCTGGAGGGCATTCACTATGGTTGACTGCCCTACAGAGATGGATCTCAGGAAGTTAATAGCCTCCTCACTGAGGGCAGCAGGGCTGACTGGTGCAGGGCCTGAGGTACCTGTGGCAAAGAAGGCACCCACCCTCCTGGGTGAGCCGGCACAGGAAACTGGGTGGGGGTCTACTGGGAGGGCGGTGCAGGTATGGGGTGGCGGAAGATCTTGTAGCTGGGATGGTCCAACAGGGGTCCGCCCCCACCAGGGAGCTTCCATCGGAAGGTAAATGCATGAAGGAATGTACAGGTTTACTTTCCACAGGGGCGTAGCTTTGGGGGAGGTGTTACACCCCCCACCACTATTAAATGTATTATCTAGTAAGACGTAAATAGATGGATGGGATCCTTTCTCTCAGGGAGCACACAGAATATCAGTCTCTCTCCTATCACCTCGCCAAAGTGCACCGTATGCGGCATCCTGCAGAGCTCGCCCATCAGTCCAACCCTCTTCATAATCTACATGAAGCCACTATTAGATATTATCAGAGACCACAACATCAACATCATCTCCTATGCCGACGACATCCAGCTCATCCTCTCACTCTCAGCAGACCCTACCATCACAAAAACCAGCTTTCACAACTGCATGAGGTACGTCGCAGCCTGGATGAGGGACAACTGCCTGAAGCTCAACATGTAGAAAACCAAAGTACTGATCTTCGGCAGCCACACCTCCATCTGGAATGACTCCTAGCGGACATCAGAACTTGGACCCACCCCTACTCTAAAAGATCACGCCTGATGGCATCATCCTAGACTGTGAACTCTCCATGAAAAAACAGGTCCACAACGTCTCCTCAGCCTGCTTCCACATGCTCCGCAGAATTTTCAAATGGCTTCCATCCAACACAAAAAAAAACAGTGACAAAGGCACTTATCACCAGCCATCTGGAATACTGCAACGCACTCTATGCAGGTAAAACAGGCGAACTCATGAGAAGACTCCAGATGATCCAAAAACACCACACCCAGACTGATCCTCAATTTGCCCACAAGGACCCACATCTCCCACCACCTGAGAGATCTCAACTGACTCTCCATCCAGAAAAGATGCCATTTCAAGCTTCTAACCCATGTATACAAAGCCCTCCACAACCAGGGACAAGCCAGCATGAACCACTGCCTAAAATTCCACCAGCCACCCAGAAACCTTTGTTCCGCCCACCTTGCCCTCGCACACACACCTTGCATCCACCATTGCTGAACGATGCTGGACGAGAGGACGATCCTTCTCCCACCTCACTGTCAAATCCTGAAATGCCCTTACTCTGTACCTTCGTACATCACCCTCACTGGTGGACTTCAGGAAGAGACTCAAGACCTGACGTTTCAATTGAGACCCTCAGACCAGCACCAGGACACCCTCACAGCTGATAAGTCTCACTTTATAAAAACAGACTGCTTGATTGATTGATAAGTAGTTGGTTACAGGTGCATTTAGTAAGGTAAGAGGTGGTATCTGTCAGATGTCACAAGGGTTTTTTACATACAAACACAGACAAAAACTCACACACATGCACTCTCTCATCTCTCCATTTGAAGGTCTTAAGAAATATTGCTTATTTTCCTAAATAATCTGTTTTAAATACCCCTAATAATCTGCAATACTCTCCCTCTCCCCTGCCTCTTAAGCCCCCCTATTCCTTGCTTCTCAAATAATAATATTTTAATATGATATGCCAGCATGATAGTTGGAAAATCTGATGCTCACACCCACTCAATTTTACTGACTAAGCTACGCCTGTGATTTTACTCAAGCCCACACCAAAGTGGATATATGTGAATTTAAATAAAGTCAACCTCTAACAACCTATGTGCCTTCATATTGTCGATAGATTGGTCCTCAATATTTTGCCCATCATATTATTATGGGAGCACAATATTTTTCAAACAATATTTAAGTGGAATACAGAACCTAGGTAAGCTTACGATCACATTTGTCGTTTTGATTCCACTACTACAGAAGACAAAAACTGTTTAGAATAAGACAGGCTTGTTACAATGGCGGTGCTGTCATAAGATATACAAAAATACAAAACTGTAATAATCTGAAGATAGGGAGAAGAAAAATTATCTACATAATAATAGCACAAAATATCATGGAACACCACAAGTGCATCCCGACTGTGAATTATATCAGAGGAGTTTGTGGGAAGGATCACGATAAAAGAAGTATTGAACCTGCAAAGGCTAAGAAAAATTCAATTAATAGACTTTAGTCTTTTACAAAACAGAAACTCCATCCTTCAAGAGAATTCACTTTTTCTACCCAGATATTCTTCCATATTGAGAGACTTTGAACATGCATAGTCAAAAGCCTCCCCAGCTCCCTCCCTCTCGTGATCTACCAAAAGAATCAACTACATAGGCTTCAAACCTATTTTTGATTATCAAAAATGCAAAACCAAGACACTGAGTTCACCCCTTAATTAATTTCAACATGAACCGGTGAACCCTAGTCCTAAAGAAGAATCAGGCTTGGCATTTCTCACAAGTTCAGAGTCACTGGATACATCAAAATAATCAATACTGTGGTTGATCGTTTCTCTAACTTTAAGGCAGTTCTGACTATGCAACAGTTCATAAGACATAACATGTGTGGTGTATTCATAGTTCATTTCATCTGGTTTACCGGTCACAGCTAGGAGATCAACCTACAGTGAGTGCTGCATTCCAAGAACTGTCAAAAACTGGAAACATTTTGAGGGAAACTAAATACTATTCCTATTTCAAATTTTAAGTTGTGAAATATAATAGGAGAACGGACCTACCTGAGTCAGATGTATTTTAAGATTACAACTAAACGTCAGTATGGAAAGAAATCGCAGCTATCACAAGCTAGCCAGAGGCATCCTCCTGTTTCCAAGGCTCCCAGGAAAGTGACCGCTATGCCTGGGATCTGGAAGTCTCAGCCTCAGTGTTCTAGGCTGCAATAATGGAGTCCTTGTGACATCATCGGCAATGCCTGGCTTGTTATCTTTCCATCTCTTCCTCATGGCAATGGCTGATGATGTCACAGACACAGGATCTTCAGAGGTTGGAAACTGAGCTTGATGATTCTGCTGTGTGGGATGTTTTCACAAGCAGCGGAGACAGGAGCTACTTTTACAGACACAGAAAAAAGATCAAAGATCTTGAAAAACAGAATGGCCACAGACTTCCCAATGTGAAAATAGTGTGTACAATATTTAGGCAGTACTGGCATGCTCATCACCTATAAACTTTAGTAGTGCTCCACGAAAAATCATGTGGGAAGTAATGTATCTTTAGCAATCAAGATGTTATTTTTGTCTAGCATGAACCTTGCATGAATTAACATAACTACCTTAAATACTGTGTATCGAGGGTAAACTTGATGCCCAACGTTGCTAGTCCGTAACAGCAAAAGTGGCCTTAATCACATACAACCTACAATTGTGAAGTCCTTAAACCCCTGAGATAGTATAGGCCCCGGTCTTTTCTCTCTGTTTTTTATATCTTAAACATGAGGACCTTCTGGGGAGCTGGCCAGTCCTGTACACAAGAAGCTCTATTGGGCCCTTGGGAAAGTTGATATAAGCTTGCAACGGGCAACCTCAAAATGTCCATGAGGGCCTTATCCTTGTATGCACGGAGCACTATTTGATCTCTCTGGATTGCACTTTACTGGGCCGCACTTAAACTACATGGACTGATGAAGCACTTCTCAGCCTCAAGCAGCTTAGAACTGCACATTACTATGTGGCTGTTATGACTGCCACATAGGTGCCTAGGTGAGGTGAAAACTAAGTACTGTGCCCGGTCAGCAGCTCCCATGACTTAGACCATACTAGGCAAAAGCATATGTGCTTTGTTGGCTAACTGGGAATAAGGATTCTAAAGGGACTACAAACTTGACGTTTACTATTTCACGAAATATTGTTTTCACTATGTTTTATAGTATTCTTTTACTTGTGTTTATGCTGAAATTTTATCTTTTTAATTAATTAAACATCAACAACCAATCAATCTAATCTTAATCATGTTACAAGGATAAAACAGCTTGGTTCCTTAGAAGCAGGCTAGGGTGCAATTTCTCCAGGAACCACAATATATAATCCACCTACACCATGTGAGAGTCTGTAATATTGCATGATGAAATGTAATTCACTTCTGCTCTTGGAGGACATTCTGCCTAGGTTGGGATGGGGCTGTATTATTTTATTATCCCTGGGGGGGGGCATTGTAATTGTATATATAAGACGGTCTTGCATCCAAGGATTACTTCATATAAGCACGCACTGTACACATTATACACAGGTTTGTCAGTATTTTAATAATTAAACTTGTGTATATTCATTGTATTTGGTGTGAATAAATTCTATCTGAAATGCAAGAATCAGTACTAGCAGGACTCCATTCCAAGCATGTTTCAATGAACACTAAGGGCCTAATTCACAAAAGGCCCCTGCAGTTGCGACGCTTGCCCCGCAGTCGCGGCAGGGGCCCACACTCGTGGTGGCACCTCCGCAATGGATAACTGCTGTACAGAGATCCTGCCATGAGAGCGGGGCCACCACCGCGACTGCGGGCCCTTTTGTGAATTAGGCCCTCAGATCTTCAACAGAATAAAAAAGAACTGGAACAAGTGGAAAAGTGTAGAGGATTTGAGAGAGTTCACTGATCCTTCAAATAGGTGGCAGATAAAAGATACCAAATACAAAGTCGCTTGTTCTTTTGTAGGGGACGTTAAATCATAGGGAGCAGAGGTATAATTTATGGGTGGTGTAGTAGATCATTGTGATATCCAAGTCCGATCCTACACAAAGCCTCACATTTCCAGACTGTATAACAATAGTGAGAATTTTCCAGGGCTGTTTGGAGACACACAGAAAGGTTTCAGAAGTAAATGTGTTTCCATTGCATGGAGTAGGTTAAAAGTCACACCTTTAATTTTATGTCAAACCTTGAGATAAAGACAGATGAGAGTAAAAAAGGGCCACTGTGGTATAAAATATGCATCAGTCTCATAAAGAGAGATGCGCAGTCTCACGTCTGTATTGTCTGAAGTGAGAAGAGAGAAGGAGCAGAATGCACACACAAATGTATTTCGGTTGTAAATAAATCTGAGTCTGGGGGGGTACAAAAGGAAATCCCGTCTGAACCCTTCTGATGATCACAGGAATGGCCTGTTTTGGTTGTTTGGAGACCCAGTCCAAAAAACACACTCTAGATGTCAACACCCTTGTGCCTCTGGAAAGCTTTCACACAGATGTAAATAGCTCTAACTTACACTGCTGCCAAACTCCAAACTTACAATTAATGCTCCATTAACTTCCAGCTCCTGGCAATGAAAATTCTAATCAAGAGGAACTCTACCAATAGTCTTTATTCAGTCCATGGGGTGAGCTATCCGCCAACACTAACCACTCAAAACTAAAAGCTAGGTTATCTAATTCGAGATCGGCCCTTTCCCACCACCAGTGGATACGTGACCTTACAGAATTAATTAAATAGTCCCATGTTTAATTATCGAACCAGGGCTTAAAGAATGTGATAAACTTAACCATGATGAAAGAGTGCCTAATGGCTTTATTATCTACTGCATGGACTGTACTAATAAGCAAGGAGGTGGGGTTACAATATAAGCACTATCGAACTTAGGGCCAGATGTGAGACCTTTTGTTTTGCGGCTCGCAATATGAAATCTGTTTGGGAATTTGCGAGTAGCAAAGCAAAATGTTCAACAGCGTTAAGCACACTGTTTGCGATTCCCAATGGTGTCGCAAATGGCCTAACTCATCAATATTCATGAGGTAGGTCGCAATTTGCGACGCCATTGGGAATGGCCAGCACTCACATGGATAGTGGCCTGCTGGGGACAGCAGACAACCATGTCTATGTCTGCTTTTCTATTTTTTTTTTAATTTTTATTATTTTAAATGCAGCCAGTTTCCTTAAAGGAAAGCAGGATGCATTTCAAAAAGGAAAATAAAAAGTTTTCTTTTCATTTTTTCAGAAGAGGCAGTGGTCCGTAAAAAATATTTTCTCATGCATTTATAAAGGGGAAGAGGTCCCGTGGGAACCCCCTCCTGTTTCAGAATGGATTACCACCAATTTGAAATTGTTGGTAATCTGTGAATGTTTGGCGACCTCATTTTAGTCGCAAAACATTCGTACATACCTTTTGGATTCGGTATTAGGAAGGGAAGCCCTGAACACGCCCCTTCCTAATACTGAATCGCAAAACCCAAACTGCAATTCGGTAACAAGTTACCCAATCGCAATTTGGGCTTTGTACATCCCAAAAAGCATTTTTCTAGTCGCAAAGTGCGAATCAGTCCATTTGCAACTAGGAAAATGCTTTGTACATGCCGCCCTTAGTGTGAAAAAGTATGGCTTTGAAACTGATACTAGCATTGACTACCCTGCCCCCCAAACTACTGGAATTTAGCTTCAGTTCAAATTTGCCTTTAATTTAAACCTGATTAATAGTCAGCCCGCCTAGAGACTGGGGTATTTGATAGATCGCATTTTTAATGGGGTCCCGGGGGGGGGGACGAGGAGTTCCCTCCCCGGGTCTTTGGGAAGGGTGGTATGGCCCGCGACGCGGTTGGGGGTCGTGGGTGTCTTTTGGGTTAGCGGGGTAGGGATACATAAAAACTGACATTTTGCGCTCTCGACCACCGTTTTGTGGAAGGTGGCCCGGTGGCCGGAGCGTCCTTTAGCAGGGTGCCATTTTTTCTCTTTAGTCAATTAGTTGGCGCGTACCGTACAGCGGCTTCTACAAATAATAATAATACACACTAGGGGCAAGAGCTATATAAAAAATAAAAATAAAAAAAACAATACAATATATTTTACTCCACATGGTAGTACCTCTATACTCTAGGCCAAGGAAAGTAGGGGTTGAAGATTACTGTCGGGAGGTTCGGCAAGCGTTGGCTCTGCTGGAGGAGGCCGGGCGCATGGATCTGGTTCAGCCGGAGGCGTTAGGGCGGTTGCGCCCGGCGTGCAGACATCTGCAGGGGTTGCGGCGTCGGTTATGGCGCACCGGCCAGTCGGCTTCCCAGGTGAGGAGGGCTGGGCGGGCTAAGGGAGGGTATGGAGGAAAGGGCACAGCCTGGGCGGGGAGAGGCACGGACAAGGTGGGGCCGGTGTGGGGAGGCCCGAATGGGAATCCCCGGCGAGCGGAGCGATCTCGCCATCAACTTGTGGATCGGGCGTGGTGCTCTGCAATGAGCCGGGTGTGGCCTGCACGGCGCGCTCGGAAAGCGTTAGGGGAGGGGGAAGGACCAGAGCAGCTGGGAGCTGGAAAGACCAGCCTGCTGGCAATCACGGAATGGTGCCGAAGCAGGTGATGGTCACAAGAAGGGATTAGGGGAGTGCCCACGGGGGGAGGAGATCACGGAGCAAAGTTCCAAGGAGGTTTTGGCAGTGCCGGAAGAGGTGGGCACGGCTGGGCAGCCTGCAGAGGTTGAGTTGAGGAGGGATAGAGGCGCCCAGGCTCAGAAGAAGGACCCTATGGTGCCAATTGTTTAAAATATGGCCCACCATTTTACAATGGAGTGGGAGCAAGGAAGAGGTGGATAGTGGGACAGGGGTGGATGGGTGGCAGGATGATGAGGACCCCCCATGTAGTTGGACTATTAAAGTGCCTATGTGAGTTTATGGGGCCCAGTCAGGGAGGGATGCACCAGGCGAAGGGGATGAGGCAGGGGGAGATGGGGTGTCATCTGAGTTTTTTTTTGAAGAAGTCTTTTCACAACCCGGCACATCGGACCTTTGTTGGCAGGAGGTCTTGGATTTTGACGATGCGGAACCAGGCGAGCAGGATGCGGCTCGGGAACCCTGGCGGGAAGAGAAGGCTGGGCCCGGGGCGGCCTGCCGGATAGCATCAGCAGGAAGGCGGAGAGGACAGCGCAAGGCTGTGGACGCTTGCGCTTGGTGGTGTGGCGGTATGGGTTTTGCGCCCGCCGCCGCCCAGGGGGAGCAGCGTCCGAGCCCATCAGGTATACAGAAGGCGAGAGCGGGTTTTTCTGCCGGCTGTGCGGTGTGCGGTGGTCTTGACAGGGGCACTGAGCATGAACAGGATGTGTGGAGGGTGGAAGGATCGGAAGGGAGTAGCATCGAGGAAGGGGAACTGGTAGAAGGTAGTGACGAACAAGAGTGGTGGGAGTGTGGTAAGGGTGGGGGGTTGCTAATGATGTGATTAAGTCGTTACAGAGTGGAAAGCGGTTGCAGGTGCGGCCTTTTGGACGAGGGAGAGATGGATATCGTTTGGAGAAGCGGACGGCTCAGGAGAGGCCCCCGTTATTATCTCCAGGTAAGGGGTTGACAAGCTCAATGGTTTCAGTGGCGACCAAGGCGAGATAGGTTACGGTGCATTTGTTGAAGGGAGTGTATGTACAAGATGTGGGAGTGGCAACTGAGACCGGGGAATTAAAAAGCAGTTCAGGGGACGGTCTTAAGGTGGTCGGTGCGACAGACAGACAGACGACTAGCGACGGGCAAAAGGAGACGCAGACATTGATTATACAAAAGGGGGAAAAGTGGAGGAGCCGGCCTCCAAGCGGGTTCAGTTGCCGTATATGGGCACTGCTAAACCGTTGGGGGCTCATTTAATGCAGGCGACGAAAGACAAAATCGGGAGGTCAGGGCGAAGGAGGGCTCCAAAGAAGAGGAATGGGAGCTTTCTAAGAGGCCCAAGGTACCTGTTAATATTGAAAACTGGACGTCAGCCTTTTTGATTTTTGCTAGTGTATATTGTGAGCGCTTTCCGGAGAGGGCCGTGGCTTTGTTTAAGTACATGGACATCATTCGTAAGACCCAGCTCAACTATGGTGGTTATGCATGGAGGCAATATGATGAGTAGTTTAGGGCCCGCATGGCCGCGGATCTGTAGGTAAAGTGGGGTGAGATCGATTCTGATTTATTGCAGCACACCATGGGTCCGGCGAAGTTCGGGAAGACTGTTTTCACGGCCAGTGGTTTGCCTATCACATATCGGCCCTTTTGGGAGCGCCCCACCCTGGCTCAGCTAGCTCCAGCCCTGCCGGTTCAGGACGCTCTGGCGCCTGCTGGGATTACAACAAGGGCATATGTTCCAGCGAATACTGTAAATTCCGGCACGAATGCTCCAAGTGAGCTGGTCGTCACCCCCTCACGCATTGTACAGGGCAACCAAGTGCCTCAACCTCAGGAGGGGCACAACGACAGGTTGGTGGCGGGGCAGTCGACTGGCTACGGGGGTAGGGATGGGCAGAGATTTAGACAAGGCGTTGCGGGAAAAAGCGCTTACTCCGGTTGATGTGGACAGACTAGCATTTTGTTTAGCGGGCTATGACAAACGGACAGACGCTGACTTGCTGATACGGGGTTTCTGATGCGGTTTTTGTTTGGGAAATGAGGGTCCACGGGATCGGCGGTGGGCGGAGAATCTTCGGTTGGTGCGAGGTCACAAGGAGGTGGTGCGTCAAAAGTTGGAGAAGGAAGTGCGGGAAGGTCACATGGCTGGTCCTTTTTCAGATTGGCCGATGCAGAACCTCATGGTGTCTCCAATTGGTGTCGTGCCCAAGAAGGACTATGGGCAATTTTGGTTGATCCATCACCTGTCGTGGCCGGAGGGGTCGTCGGTCAATGACTTTGTTCCAGATGACGTGGCAAAAGTGTCATACGTGTCAGTGGATGTAGCCATCAAAATGGTGGAATAGCTTGGGCAAGGAGCAATGATGGCAAAGACTGACATCAAGTCAGCTTTTCGGCTGCTACCGGTACATCCGGATGATTTTGAGCTGCTGGGGATCCAGTTTCAAGGGTCCTGCTAGGTAGACAAAGCACTTTCAATGGGTTGCTCCAGCTCTTGTGCGCTGTTTGAGTGCTTTAGTACTGCTTTGCAATGGATATTCTCACGGATAACGGGACATAAGCAGGTGACGCATTATTTGGATGACTTTTTCTTCGCGGATCCGGCGGGCAGCCCGCGTTGTGCGGCAGTGCTGGGACAGTTTGTGGAGATCATGGGAGACCTTGGTGTGCCCTTGGCTCCCAACAAGACAGTGAGGCCATGTACAGCGCTGTCATTTTTGGGTATTGAGCTTGATACAGTAACGGGTACAGCTCGACTGCCGGAAGACAGGAAGCTTGACATGATGCAGAGAATTTATGACATGTTGAGGAGAAGTAAGGACACAGTGCGTGACATTCAGGTACTGTTGGGGCACTTAAATTTTGCCTGTCGATTGGTGAGAGCAGGGATGACCTTTTGTAGGAGATTGGCTTAGGCGTTGGCAGGGCAGTCGCTCCCTCATCACCATGTGCGGTTGAAAGTAGGTGTGCGTGAGTACTTGCGGGTGTGGGGCACATTTTTGGACACTTTTAATGGAATTCCTTTGAAAGCTTGGCAGGACTGCGAGTGGAATTACAGATCTTTTCGGACGCAGCTGTGGCAACAGGGTTTGGTATATATTGGGAGGGCCGATGGTGTGCGGAGGAATAGCCGATTGAATGGAAGAATCGGGGAAGCTGTATAGCGTTTTTGGAGCTTTTTCCACTGGTGGCAGCGGTGTGCCTATGGGGCAGCGGACTACAGCATAAACGAGTACTGTTTCGGGTGGATAACATGGCGGTGGTGCAGTTGGTGAATCAGCAATCGGCGCGAGATGGGCAGGTTTTACAGCTCCTGTGGGTGTTTGTGCCCACTGCTTACAGAATGACATCTTTTTCAGAGCATGGCATGTGCCGGGGTGAACAATGGCATAGCTGATGCTTTGTCTCGTTCTTAGTGGGATCGGTTCCATGGGTTAGTCATGGGAGCGGACCTGCGCAGGACAACTATGCTGGGAGAGCTCTGGAGAATAGGCACGAGAGGATCCTACGGCTGGTATTGAATTCATTAGCCCCATCCACCAGACGGGCGGATGCGAAGGCTTGGGAAGAGTTTGTAGGATCCGGGGTGCGGAGACGGGTAAGACAGGAGGACATGGTGGAAGATGTGATACAATTCATTATGGTTCTGATTGAAAAAGTTCAGTCCAGGGTTAAGATTGCGGGCAAGTAGCGGCATTGGGATTTATGGGTAAGCTTCTTTGGGGCTACCCACCATCTGCGGGGGAGTTGGGTCAAAGGATCTTAGAAGGGTGGGCAAAAGAAAATGGGCAAGGGGATCGCATTTGGCGACTGTTGTCTTTGAGTTTATTGAAGAGGCTGTCAGCGGTATTGGGAGCGATTTGCTTTAATGCAGGGGAGGCGTTACTTTTCTGGACTTTAATGTCTTGGCTGTTTTTTGGGGGCGCTGCGGGTTTCGGAATTGTTGGGTTTGACAGGAAGTTCGGGCATTCAATGGCACGAGGTGCACTTTAGCGGCAGTGGAGTGGCGTTGCAGATCAGGAGTTCCAAGACTGACCAAAAAGGCGTAGGTGCGCAGTTTTTTCTTCGCCGTTATCCTGATATGTCCATTTGCCTTGGGATTTTGGGGGGACAGTTGAGGAAGGCAGCTGGGATTGGTGGGGGTGCGGTATTTCGGCACAACGATGGGAGGAGAGTGACAGCTTTGCAGTTGTTAGCAGTCATGCGCAAAGGACTGGCGTCCTTGGGTGTGGATGTGGCGCAGTTTGGTACTCATTCTTTATGGATCGTGGTCGCCACGGAAGAGGGCAAGAAAGGCTGGGGCAGGGAGGATCTGATGGCATTGGGGAGGTGGAGGTCAGATTGCTTTAAGCGATATGTGAGAGGGAGGGAGTTTTGGGTATAGCAAGATATTTTGCATATTGATTAAGTATATGTGTATTCATTTTCTTTTCTTTTTCATGTGTGATGCTGGGTCCTGAGGCGGCGTACATTTCCATTTGGTTGGTCGGACATTCCTTCGTAAAATGGGCCCAGCACAAGGCCCGGAGGACTGTTATTGGGGTACAATTTAGGTTTTGACCCAGCCCGGTATCAGGTCTGCTGGTTTGGAAAAGGGGGGATGCGCTGGGGGGGAACTCTTGCCTCGCTTGCAAAGTGCGGCAGGGAGGGGGCTTTGCCCAGATGTGTTGTGCATCCATTTAGGGGAGAATTACCTAGTGGCTACTACGGGTCTTAATATCATGAAAACCATGAAGCAGGATTTGTAGGTTATTGCGATGCAGTGGAGGGGCTGCCATGTTGTCCTTACGGCTTTTGTTCCGCGTCGGGTTTGGAGGGGGGCCAGGAAACCGGGGGCAATAGAGAGGGCGAGGCGTAAGTTGAAGAAAGGAAATTAAGTGTTTTTGCATTGAAAAGGGTTTGTCATTTTTGGAGCACTCAGATTTGCGCTTTGAAGATACAGAATTTTTTAGAGACGACAGTGTGCATCTATCCTTTATGGGGATGGAGTTATCTCTGTTGCAGCAGAAGGAGCAGCTGAAAGCATTGTTGAAGGAGGCCTCGGGGTAGAAAAAGCCGGGGTCTTTTTCTGGTGGTGGTGAGAGCTTCATGGCAGGTAATAAAACTTGTGCGGAGGACGGAGATGGCAGGGCAATTCAGGTATTATAGGGGGGCTAAGGAGCATTAGTTGGAGACGGGCAGGCAGGGAACTTGACATTAGCGGACAGGATCAGAAGAAGCGGGTAGGACGGGAAAAGTAGGTAGACGAGAGGGGTAAAGGGAAGTCAGGACGAGATTATAGGGAGGGGGAGGGGGAGGGCAGAGTACGGGAGGGGGAAGGAAATTGGATAGGTTTTTCCATGTCTAGTGAGGCTTTAGTTTTGTGAGGCAAAGGCCTAGGCTGGTTTAATTGTTAGGTGCACCTGTTCCATAAAGCAGCCTTTTTCACACAACAAACAAGTCGTGCTGTTGTTCACTCCTTCCCAGTGGGGTCCGGGGGGGGGAGGAGGAACAAGGAGTCCCCCCCCCCGGGTCTTTGGGAAGGGTGGTACAGCCCGCGAAGCGGCTGGGCGTCCTGGGTGATTTTGGGTTAGCGGGGTGGGGATACATACAAACTGACATTTTGTTCTCTCGGCCACCATTTTGTGGAAGGTGACCCTGTGGCCGGAGCATCCTTTATCAGGGTGGCAGTTTTTTCCCCACCCTCCCCCCCTTTTTTAATGCGGCAGGATAGGGGATGTTTCTTACAGCAGGTTAGCTTTTCCGGGCCAGGTGCACGTCATGGGGTGGGGGTCAGGTTGTCGCTTGGAGCAGGTGCAGGTCAAGTCAGTGGGAGCTTCATGGCAGGTAATAAAACTCATGCTGAGGACGGAGATGGCAGGGCAAGGAGCATTAGTTGGAGACGGACAGGCAGGGAACTTGACATTAGTGGACAGGATCAGAAGAAGCGGGTAGGATGGGAAAATTATGTAGACGAGAGGGGTTAAAGGGAAGTCAGGACGAGATTATAGGGAGGGGGTGGGTGGGATAGGGGAGGGGGAAGGAAATTGGATAGGTTTTTCCATGTCTAGTGAGGCTTTAGTTTTGTGAGGCAAAGGCTAAGGCTGGTTTAATTGTTAGGTGCACCTGTTCCATTAAAGCGGCCTTTTTCACACAACAAACAAGTTGTGGTGTTGTTCACTCCTTCCCAAACTATTTTGGTCGTTTGAAATAAAAGATCGCACCCCATTAATTTGGAGTGATCATTTTACAATATCATTTTAAAGTAAACTCAGCTGCCTGAACGCTTAAAACGTAATTTAGCTAAGGTAACTCGTGTAGGTCAGAAGGGGAAAAGCTGCCTTCCTAAATCAGTAGCTGATCAGTTATCATATAATTTTACAAACCATTATCAATCTGTGACTTACCCAGCTCTCGATTAAATATTACATTGTGTGAACGAGTCATTGGCTGAAATCCTAGATAGGAAGATTGCCATCATGATGCAAAACGCTAAAGTCAAGCTTCAGCAACCTTTACACACTCAGAAATCGCCTGAAATAAAATTGCAAGAAAGACACTTGGAGTGTAAGTGGTGGAAAATTACCATCCAGTTCTTTAAATTGAATATATTTGCTCCATTATGTTCTATGAGGAGCAGATTATGGTAGAGAGGCGGCAGTGCCAGCACCAGTCAGCTTGTGGAAGAAAATCGACGTTTATCTGACGTTTTTTAAGGAGGCAGCAGTAAGGATCTGAAAGTGAGTAAGGGATTGTTACACTTCACATGTATGTCGACTGAGAGAGCAACAACAGAAGATTTCAGCTGCATTACTCCACTTCAGCTTTGTGGCCTAGCCTTACGGAGGGAA
This sequence comes from Pleurodeles waltl, assembly GCF_031143425.1. Lineage (NCBI taxonomy): Eukaryota > Metazoa > Chordata > Amphibia > Caudata > Salamandridae > Pleurodeles > Pleurodeles waltl. The sequence continues at coordinate 181,020,365 of NC_090437.1, forward strand.
GATATTCTGTGTAGACCTGCAAGACCTTCCTGGTCATCCATTAAAGTCAAAACAGTGGGGAAAAAAATTCTACCTGCTGCGGTTAATTAAATCCCCACAACTGTCACCAGTAAAGGTCAGCTGGAGTAGCATCAGAGGTTTGGGGAAACACCCACGAACTTTTTCTGGGCAAAATGAATCCTAGCAAGCAACTTTTAGCACATAAAAACACACTGAGGCTGTCCCAAGTAGAGGGACTAGAATATATTGTGTACAGACTGACAGACAAACTCAAGTAAAGGCCCCTAAACCAACACCCTCACTCAGATTATTTTTAAGGATTGCAAATGATGCCCAGGAGACATGAGAGAGTGGTGCTCAAGCGTCTGTCCCACCTATACAGACCACCCACTTTGTTAGCAAGTTGCCAGCTAGAAATATACAAATGAACACAGGTAAGAACACAGTAAGGTGACATAGTTGCAGTGACTGAAATAGCTATGCAACCGCTTGAACCATCAAGATTAAGATATCAGGATAAATAGAGAGACTGAACTCCTAGTTGGGACATCCCCCAATACTGATATAGTCCTATCTCCTGTTACAGTCCGCAAGGAAATCCTCTTGCACAATATGTACACAGTCCTAGCCCAACTAGAAACAGAGGGGGGAATCAGTCACAAAAGGTCTAACAAGGCACCAGCCGTCAGGCCCTATGAGAACAGGAGGGAAGTATAAGCACTGCTGGACCACAAGCACTGCTGGACCACAAACAAAACATACTAAAAATGTACTTGAGAAACTCAAAAATTGATTCACTAACCCAGAGAGTAATCAATCAGATATGTGCAATATATCATAAGTGATGTAAGCAAAACTGGATGATTTGGCAAATCGCACTTCCATACAAAGTGATGTGAGAGGTGGAAAAAAACTCACATGACCTGACCACTTCAGATTCTTGGGATAAAACCACACAGGATGCCCTCAAGAGGTGAGAAAAACAGGTCAGAAGGGACAACATAAAAAATAACGGACGTCCCTGAGGGAGCAGAATGAAGTTTGTACTTGGTAATAATTCAATATGATCTCTTTAATGGACATGGAGGTTTGTAGGGAGACCCGGCTCAGGAAACCCCTGTAGACTCGACCCAATAGGCAACCTCCTAGGAAATTCTGGGGAACTTACCCACATTTCTTGGAAGATCTGATATTATCGACATCTCTAAAGTTCAAGGCCATAGTATATCACGATTTTAGTTGCTCCATCAGATCCAATTTTTGTCGTGCTACAGAGAAAAGACAATGGCTGCTTGGCACGAAAATGGTTGAACTGCAGGATTTGGGGGCTAATATGTAGCGGAAATTCCCAGTGTTACCAAAAGCAGTGCGGAATAGCAAATTGCTTATTTTGAGAAACGAAGAAAGTGCTGAAATGCTAATTTGAGATATTTAGACTGGTAAAGCAGGAAAAGAAGCGTGAGAGGCGAGTTTGGGTCGTAAGTGTAGTTTCTACGTAGGACAGGCCCTTCTGTTATTAAGAAAATTGAGAAAACTAGTAATTCAAGTAGTTAAACAGAGGCAGTTACCTTCTTTTTTCTTTTTTCTCGTTTTCTTTTTTTCTTTGGTTTGCCTCACAGAATGTTAAGCATCACTAGATAGGTGGTGATAGGCCTTAACAAGTTTCTTGCACTAAAAGGCACGCAAGGTAGTGAATATAACATAGGATAATAGTTGGGGTGGGGGGATTCAAACAGCTTGAGAGAGGCTGATAGATAATGATGAGGGGTTCACCACGGGGGGGGACAATAACACAGCGTGAGTAACAGATTGGGAGAAAAATAAACAGTAGTCATCAGATAGCTTTACATACAAAATGTATAGTCATGCCAGTAACAAAGGGCTTTAGGATATGTGAGTATGGGTAAAACCCTTAAAAGTTAACAAACTGGAACGTAAATGGGGTTAGAGATAAGAAATGGCAGACAGGTACAGAATAGAATATTTGAGGGAAAGCAGCATACAAATATTCTTCTTACAAGAGATGCACCTGCATGAGCCAGTAATCAAATCTTTGTTCAATAAGAAGCCTTGGGTCCAGGTGGTGATATGTACCCCTCAGGTCAGCCGTAATAAAGATGTGGCTTTGTTCATGAGAAAAACTGCAAACTTCCAAGTTATACAGTCTGAAGTTGATGGGTAATACCTCTGTTACAAACAGAACAATGTCAATTTACATGAGTAGGTTATTAGGCTCTGAATTTGGAAGACCCAATCGCCTTCAAGGCAGGTTTTTGCTTCACTCTTAGACTATCAATCAATCAAACAGTTCTTGAAGAGCATGAGAGTGTCACTCCGGTGGGTCTCCAGGCACTGTAGTGGAGCTGCATGTCTCATCTTGCTGGCTGTGGTAGTCGAAGAGCCAGGTCTGGAGTTGCTTCCTGAACACAGTAAGAAAGGGAGTGGTGCGAAGGTGGAGGGGCAGGCCGTTCAAGGTCCTGGCAGCAAGGAGGGTGAAGGAGAGTCCCCCATCTGATCACAGTGGATGCGGAGGGCGCGTGCCTGAGCGAGAGTGGCTGAGTCGAGCTCTCTCATGGCTGAGTCGAGCTCTCTCATCGGTTGGTGGAAGGAGAGGTGTCTGTTGAGGTAGGCGGGCCTCATGTTGTAAAGGTCTTCAATGCGAAAATAAGCAGCTTGAAGATGCATCGCTGTTGTTCAGGGAGCCAGTGGAGATTCTGGTTCTTCTGGGAAAGTCGAAGACGAGTCTTGGTTTAGGCGATTTGGATGGTCTGGAGGCAGATGAGGAGCAGTTTCGAGATTCTGGCAAAGAGAGTGTTGCCAGACTCCAGGTGACTGGTGATGAGGCCTTGGGTGATGGTCTTCCTTGAGTGGAGGGATAACCATCAGAAAATCTTCTGGAGCATGCGGAGCAGACAGAATTGATCTGTTGTCTCATGGTTAGTTGGGTGTCCAGGATGATTCCTAGGTTGCATGCTTGGTTTGAAAGAGTAGGCAGGGGTCCGAGTGTGGCCGGGCACCATGAGTCATTACAAGAGGATGCTTTGCTTCCAAAGATGAGGATTTTGGTCTCATCGGAATTAAGTTTGAGGCATTTGGACTTCATCCATTCTGCTATGTCGGTCATGGTATTTTCAAAGTTGCTTCTAGTTGTGTCTGGGCCGTCAGAGAGGGAGAGGATCAGTTTGGTGTCATTGGTGTATGAGACGATGTGAAGTCCATGGGAGCATATTACTTTCACGAGAGGGGCCATGTAGGCAGTGAAGAGGGCGGGCTGAGGGAGCAACCCTGAGAAATGCCACAGATGATGTCCTTGGGGGCAGAGGCATAGGAAAGAAGGAGGATTCCCTGAGTGTGTCTGGAGAGGAAGGTGGCTTTCATGGATTCCCTGAGTTGGTGGTGGTAGTTGCTGAGGGCAGAGTTTAAGTGGTTCAGATTGTGGGGGGTTTTGTTGGTGCGCCAGTGTCTTTCCAGCTTACTGCAGTTCGGTTTGATGGTCTGGAGTTCGGTGGTGAACAAGGGACTGTGTTTGTTGGATTTGTTGTTGGAAGAGTTTTTGAGTGAGGCAAAAGTCAGTGGCGGTTGTGAGCCAGGTGGAAAGGTTTTGAACGTGTCTTTCAAAGGTGTCGGCAGCATTGGGTCTGGATTCTTTAAGGGTGATGATCCATGGGGTTTCCTTCACCTTGGCCCAGATTCGTAGGGGGAGAGAAAGGGATCTGGTTGTGGCATTAGGCAGTCAGTCGATGGTGAAGTGTATGATTTTGTGGTCTGTCTAGGTTACCTCGGCGGTGTGAGAGAACTTGATGCTGTCGCTCAAGGAGAAGATGGGGTCGAGGGTGTGTCCTGCGCAGTGTGTTGGGGAAGTGGAAAGCTGGGAAAGGCCTACGATGCTCAAGTTTTCGATGAGTGCAGTGGAGTTGGCGTTGTTCCGGGTCTTCTAGGTGGAAGTTGAGGTCACCCAGGAAGAGGTAGTGATCGGAGTGTATTGCCAGTGAGGCAATGAAGTTGGAGATGTGGTTGCAGAAACTGGTGTAGAGGCCAGGGGGTCTGTATGTGAGTGTTCCCCTGAAAGTGGTATTGGCAACTGGCTTGATCTGGAAATTGAAGTGTTCCATGATCACAGTAGTGTTGTCATCTGTGAAAGTGCAGTTGATGTGGTCTTTGGGGATGATGACAATTCCTCTGCCGTGTCTGTTTGGGCGGTCGCAGTGGATCATCTTGTATCCAGTGGGGGTGGCGGTAGCTATGTCAGGGGCTGATGAGGGAGTGAGCCAGGTTTCTGTGATGAACATTACATCTGGGTTGAGGGTGTTGTTAGTGTTGCAGATTTCAAAGGCGTGTTTGGGGAGGGATCAGACGTTGAGAAGAATGCAGTGGAGTTGGGGCATGTGGCAGGGACTTCTTGTGTGGGGGTCTTGGTGGAGCTTATGTCGGAGTTGAAGTGGCATCTGAGGCAGTAGAAGGGGCCCATGGTGGCTCAAGGTGAGGCGGGGCAAGGGGTTCTGATGCTGGGATCGGTCCAGGCACAGACAGGGGCAGATGGGCTTACCTTAGGCTGGACACTCAACTGGCAGACCCACAATGAAATTTTGAAATACAAAGAGTTGGGAACAATTTAGAAAGCCATAAAATGCAATGTACGGCACTAACTGAACAACAGATTTGAGATCAATTTGGCAGAAGGGAATACTCCGTCACAAATGTGACAGATATCACGTCCACATGTTACGATCTCATTATATCCTATGGAAATCGTGATATGGAGAACATCTGTCACATTTTTGACAGAGTATTCCATCCACCAAGATCTAAATGAGGCCCAAAGTGTAAATCCAATTTCATTGTTAAATAGTGACTATAAGATCTTTGCAGAGATAATGGCTAGCAGACTTCCATGGTTAATCGCAAAATTGGTTAATAAGGCCCAAAAAGCCTTCATCCCGGAGAGGCAATTTGGGGACCTGGTTCATCAATTGATTGGAGGTATAGGTCATGCCACTCATTTCAATTCTCCCTTAGCAATAGTTGTAGTAGATGCAGCCAATGCTTTTGACTAGGTGTATTGGGATTACCACTGACTCTCTTTAAAGAGCTCTGTGATCCAGTTGAAGTTTGTAACCTTCAAAAAGGCCTTCTATTGTAATTCTTCAGCCAGAAAACAGGATAGGCAACTTTTTGACTGACAAGGTTACTGTTAAAGTGGAGGTGGAGAGACTAGGCTGGAGGGAGGAGACTTTCCTCTTACTTTGCTCTTACGGGCAGGATGGGGAGGGGTAGGGAAGAGGTCAGGGCAGGAAAGGAAAAGCTTCTTAGGACCAGTGGGGTGGGGTTTGGGAGGAGGAATGGGAGTGGAGGTAGTGGAAGTGGTTGTAGGAGGGTACATGTGCCAGACTTGGGTGCGGGTGCATGGACAGCGTGCATGTGTAAGCTGGATGGCTGTTGGGTGGCTGAGTGGGAGTGTTTATGTGTCTTGGGGGCAGACAGGAGAGGACAAACAGGACGTGAGGATCTATGTTGTGGTGGTGTCTGCAAGTGAGGTGGGTGTGCTGCATGAGGTGGTGATGGTGGTAGTGGTGATTGTACATGTGGTGTGTAGGGTGCATGTCGGCGGGTCTGCTGTTGTGGTGACTGTGGGTAAGGCTGTACAGGTGGAAGGATCTGGGACTGTTGATGCAGTGCATGCAGGTGTGAGTGCTAATGTGACTGTGAGGGAGGAGGAGGATGGGGAGACAGTAGTGGCAGTTACTGTTGTTGTTTGTGCATCTGTGTGTTGGATGTGTGTGTGCTTATGGAGTGAAGTGTGGTGCTTGTGTTTGTGCGCGTCCTGTCTGTTTTTTTGGGTGCATGCTTGTCAGAATGTGTGCATGGGATGGAATGGGGGAAAGGAGACAGGGACTGGGAAGAGGACTTGGAGGGGGGACGGAGGAAACAGAGACACTGGCTGCCGTCAGAGAGGAGGCCAGAGCCTGAAACGATCTCTGTTGGCCCGCCAACCCACAGTGAAAGCCCTCCAGGAAGGCACTGCATTGCTGCATCTGGGATGCCAGCCCCTGGAGGGCATTCACTATGGTTGACTGCCCTACAGAGATGGATCTCAGGAAGTTAATAGCCTCCTCACTGAGGGCAGCAGGGCTGACTGGTGCAGGGCCTGAGGTACCTGTGGCAAAGAAGGCACCCACCCTCCTGGGTGAGCCGGCACAGGAAACTGGGTGGGGGTCTACTGGGAGGGCGGTGCAGGTATGGGGTGGCGGAAGATCTTGTAGCTGGGATGGTCCAACAGGGGTCCGCCCCCACCAGGGAGCTTCCATCGGAAGGTAAATGCATGAAGGAATGTACAGGTTTACTTTCCACAGGGGCGTAGCTTTGGGGGAGGTGTTACACCCCCCACCACTATTAAATGTATTATCTAGTAAGACGTAAATAGATGGATGGGATCCTTTCTCTCAGGGTGCACACAGAATATCAGTCTCTCTCCTATCACCTCGCCAAAGTGCACCATATGCGGCATCCTGCAGAGCTCGCCCATCAGTCCAACCCTCTTCATAATCTACATGAAGCCACTATTAGATATTATCAGAGACCACAACATCAACATCATCTCCTATGCCGACGACATCCAGCTCATCCTCTCACTCTCAGCAGACCCTACCATCACAAAAACCAGCTTTCACAACTGCATGAGGTACGTCGCAGCCTGGATGAGGGACAACTGCCTGAAGCTCAACATGTAGAAAACCAAAGTACTGATCTTCGGCAGCCACACCTCCATCTGGAATGACTCCTAGCGGACATCAGAACTTGGACCCACCCCTACTCTAAAAGATCACGCCTGATGGCATCATCCTAGACTGTGAACTCTCCATGAAAAAACAGGTCCACAACGTCTCCTCAGCCTGCTTCCACATGCTCCGCAGAATTTTCAAATGGCTTCCATCCAACACAAAAAAAAACAGTGACAAAGGCACTTATCACCAGCCATCTGGAATACTGCAACGCACTCTATGCAGGTATCACAGGCGAACTCATGAGAAGACTCCAAATGATCCAAAAACACCACACCCAGACTGATCCTCAATTTGCCCACAAGGACCCACATCTCCCACCACCTGAGAGATCTCAACTGACTCTCCATCCAGAAAAGATGCCATTTCAAGCTTCTAACCCATGTATACAAAGCCCTCCACAACCAGGGACAAGCCAGCATGAACCACTGCCTAAAATTCCACCAGCCACCCAGAAACCTTTGTTCCGCCCACCTTGCCCTCGCACACACACCTTGCATCCACCATTGCTGAACGATGCTGGACGAGAGGACGATCCTTCTCCCACCTCACTGTCAAATCCTGAAATGCCCTTACTCTGTACCTTCGTACATCACCCTCACTGGTGGACTTCAGGAAGAGACTCAAGACCTGACGTTTCAATTGAGACCCTCAGACCAGCACCAGGACACCCTCACAGCTGATAAGTCTCACTTTATAAAAACAGACTGCTTGATTGATTGATAAGTAGTTGGTTACAGGTGCATTTAGTAAGGTAAGAGGTGGTATCTGTCAGATGTCACAAGGGTTTTTTACATACAAACACAGACAAAAACTCACACACATGCACTCTCTCATCTCTCCATTTGAAGGTCTTAAGAAATATTGCTTATTTTCCTAAATAATCTGTTTTAAATACCCCTAATAATCTGCAATACTCTCCCTCTCCCCTGCCTCTTAAGCCCCCCTATTCCTTGCTTCTCAAATAATAATATTTTAATATGATATGCCAGCATGATAGTTGGAAAATCTGATGCTCACACCCACTCAATCTTACTGACTAAGCTACGCCTGTGATTTTACTCAAGCCCACACCAAAGTGGATATATGTGAATTTAAATAAAGTCAACCTCTAACAACCTATGTGCCTTCATATTGTCGATAGATTGGTCCTCAATATTTTGCCCATCATATTATTATGGGAGCACAATATTTTTCAAACAATATTTAAGTGGAATACAGAACCTAGGTAAGCTTACGATCACATTTGTCGTTTTGATTCCACTACTACAGAAGACAAAAACTGTTTAGAATAAGACAGGCTTGTTACAATGGCGGTGCTGTCATAAGATATACAAAAATACAAAACTGTAATAATCTGAAGATAGGGAGAAGAAAAATTATCTACATAATAATAGCACAAAATATCATGGAACACCACAAGTGCATCCCGACTGTGAATTATATCAGAGGAGTTTGTGGGAAGGATCACGATAAAAGAAGTATTGAACCTGCAAAGGCTAAGAAAAATTCAATTAATAGACTTTAGTCTTTTACAAAACAGAAACTCCATCCTTCAAGAGAATTCACTTTTTCTACCCAGATATTCTTCCATATTGAGAGACTTTGAACATGCATAGTCAAAAGCCTCCCCAGCTCCCTCCCTCTCGTGATCTACCAAAAGAATCAACTACATAGGCTTCAAACCTATTTTTGATTATCAAAAATGCAAAACCAAGACACTGAGTTCACCCCTTAATTAATTTCAACATGAACCGGTGAACCCTAGTCCTAAAGAAGAATCAGGCTTGGCATTTCTCACAAGTTCAGAGTCACTGGATACATCAAAATAATCAATACTGTGGTTGATCGTTTCTCTAACATGAAGGCAGTTCTGACTATGCAACAGTTCATAAGACATAACATGTGTGGTGTATTCATAGTTCATTTCATCTGGTTTACCGGTCACAGCTAGGAGATCAACCTACAGTGAGTGCTGCATTCCAAGAACTGTCAAAAACTGGAAACATTTTGAGGGAAACTAAATACTAATCCTATTTCAAATTTTAAGTTGTGAAATATAATAGGAGAACGGACCTACCTGAGTCAGATGTATTTTAAGATTACAACTAAACGTCAGTATGGAAAGAAATCGCAGCTATCACAAGCTAGCCAGAGGCATCCTCCTGTTTCCAAGGCTCCCAGGAAAGTGACCGCTATGCCTGGGATCTGGAAGTCTCAGCCTCTGTGTTCTAGGCTGCAATAATGGAGTCCTTGTGACATCATCGGCAATGCCTGGCTTGTTATCTTTCCATCTCTTCCTCATGGCAATGGCTGATGATGTCACAGACACAGGATCTTCAGAGGTTGGAGACTTAGCTTGATGATTCTGCTGTGTGGGTTGTTCTCACAAGCAGCGAAGACAGGAGCCTCTTTTAAGGACATGGCAAAAAGATCAAAGATCATGAAAAACAGAATGCCCAAACACTTCCCAATGTGAAAATAGTGTGTAAAATATTTAGGCAGTATTGGCATGTTTATCACCTATAAACTTTAGTAGTGCTCCACGAAAAATCATGTGGGAAGTAATGTATCTTTAGCAATCAAGATGTTCTTTTTGCCTAGCATAAACCTTGCATGAATTAATATAATTACCTAAAATACTGTGTATCGAGGGTGAACTTGATGCCCGACGCTGATAGTGCGTAACAGCAGAAGTGGCCTTCATCACATGCGACCTGCAATTGTGAAGTCCTTGAACCCCTGAGATAGTATAGGCCCCGACCTCTTCTCTCTGTTTTTTGTATCTTAAACATGAGGACCTTCTGGGGAGCTGGGCCAGCATGTGCAGGTCGCATGTGATGAAGGCCACTTCTGCTGTTACGCACTATCAGCGCCGGGAATCAAGTTCACCCTCGATACACAGTATTTTAGGTAATTATATTAATTCATGCAAGGTTTATGCTAGGCAAAAAGAACATCTTGATTGCTAAAGATACATTACTTCCCACATGATTTTTCGTGGAGCTTGCTGAACAAGAAGCTCTATTGGGCCCTTGGTAAAGTTGATATAAGCTTGCAACGGGCAACCTTAAAATGTCCATGAGGGCCTTATCCTTGTATGCACGGAGCACTTTTTGATCTCTCTGGATTGCACTTTACTGGGCCGCACTTAAACTGCATGGACTGATGAAGCACTTCTCAGCCTCAAGCAGCTTAGAACTGCACATTATTAATTGGCTGTTATGACTGCTACACAGGAGCCTGAGTGAGGTGAAAACTAAGTACTGTGCCAGGTCCGCGGCTCCCATGACTTACACCATACTAGGCAAAAGCATATGTTCTATGTTGGCTAACTGGGAATAAGGATTCTAAAGGGATTACAAACTTGACATTTACTATTTCGCGAAACATTGTTTTCACTATGTTTTATAGTATTCTTTTACTTGTGTTTATGCTGAAATGTTAAATTTGTAATTAATTAAACATCAGCAACCAATCAATCTAATCTTAATCATGTTACAAGGATAAAACAGCTTGGTTCCTTAGAAGCAGGCTAGGGTGCAATTTCTCCAGGAACCACAATATATAATCCACCTACACAATGTTAGTGTCTGTAATATTGCAAGATGAAATGTAATTCACTACTGCTCTTGGGGGACATTCTGCCTAGGTTGGGATGGGGCTGTATTATTTTATTATCTCTCTGCGGGGCATTGTAATTGTATGTATAAGACGGTCTTGCATCTAAGGATTACTTCATATAAGCACGCACTGTACACATTATCCACAGGTTTGTCAGTATTTTATTAATTAAACTTGTGTATCTTCATTGTATTTGGTGTGAATAAATTCTATTTGAAATGCAAGAATCAGTACTAGCAGGACTCCATTCCAAGCATGTTTCAATGAACACTAAGGGCCTAATTCACAAAAGGCCCCTGCGGTCGCGACGCTTGCCCCGCAGTTGCGGCAGGGGCCCACACTCGTGGTGGCACCTCCGCAATGGATAACTGCTGTACAGAGATCCCGCCACAAGAGCGAGGCCTCCACAGCGACTGTGGGCCCTTTCGTGAATTAGGCCCTCAGATCTTCAACAGAATAAAAAAGAACTGGAACAAGTGGAAAAGTGTAAAGGATTTGAGAGAATTCACTGGTCGTTCAAATAGGTGGCAGATAAAAGATACCAAATGCAAAGTCGCTTGTTCTTTTGTAGGGGCCTTTAAATCATAGGGAGCAGAGGTATAATTTATGGGTGGTGTAGTAGATCATTGTGATATCTGAGTCCGATTCTACACAAAGCCTCACATTTCCAGACTGTATAACAATAGTGAGAATTTTCTAGGGCTGTTTGGAGACACACAGAAAGGTTTCAGAAGAAAATGTGTTTCCATTGCATGGAGCAGGTTAGAAGTCACACCTTTAATTTTATGTCAAACCTTGAGATAAAGACAGATGAGAGTAAAAAGGACCATTGTGGTATAAAATATGCATCGGTCTCGTAAAGGAGAGATGCGCAGGCTCACGTCTGTATTGTCTGAAGTGAGAAGGTAGAAGGAACAGAATGCACACACAAATGTATTTCGGTTGTAAATAAATCTGAGTCTGGGGAGTGCAAAAGGCAATCCCGTCTGCACCCTTCTGATGATCACAGGATTGGCCTGTTTTGGTCGTTTAGAGTACCAGTCCAACAAACACACTATAGATGTCAACATCCTGGTGCCTCTGGAAAGCTTTCACACAGATGTAAATAGCTCTAACCTACACTGCTGCCAAACTCCAAACTTACAATTAATGCTCCATTAACTTCCAGCTCCTGGCAATGACAATTCTAATCAAGAGGAACTCTACCAATAGTCTTTATTCAGTCCATGGGTGAGCTATCTGCCAACACTAACCACTCCAAACTAAAAGCTAGGTTATCTAATTCGAGATCTGTCCTTTCCCACCGCCAGTGGAAACGTGACCTTATAGAATAAATTAAATAGTCCCATGTTTAATTATCGAACCAGGGCTTAAAGAATGTGATAAACTTAACCATGATGAAAGAGTGCCTAATGGTTTTATTATCTACTGCATGGACTGTACTAATAAGCAAGGAGGTGAGGTTACAATATAAGCACTACCGCACTTAGGGCCAGATGTACGTTTTGCGGCTCGCAATATGAAATCTGTTTGGGAATTTGTGAGTCGCAAAACAAAATGTACAACAGTGTTAAGAACACTGTTTGCGATTCCCAATCGGGTCGCAAATGGCCTATCTCATCAATATTCATGAGGTAGGTCACAATTTGCGACCCCATTGGGAATGGCCAACACTCACAGGGATGGTGGCCTGCTGGGGACAGCAGACCACCATGTCTGTGTCTGCTTTTCAATAAAACAGTTTTTTAAAGTTTTTTTTAATGCAGCCGGTTTCCTTAAAGGAAAACAGGATGCATTTCAAAAAGGACAATAAAAAGTTTTCTTTTCATTTTTTCAGAAGAGGCAGTGGTCCGTGGTACCACTGCCTGTTCTGAAAAAATATTTTCTCATGCATTCATAAAGGGGAAGGGGTCCCGTGGGGACACCCTCCCGTTTGCGAATGGGTTTCCACCAATTTGAAATTTTTGGTAATCTGTAAAAGTTTGGCGACCTCATTTTAGTCACAAAACATTTGTACATACCTTTCGGATTCGGTATTAGGAAGGGAAGCTCTGAACATGTCTCTTCCTAATACCGAATCGTAAAACCCAAATTGCGATTCGGTAACAAGTTACCAAATCGCAATTTGGGCTTTGTACATCCCAAAAAGCATTTTTCTAGTCGCAATCTGCGAATCTGTCCATTTGCGACTAGGAAAATGCTTTGCACATGTGGCCCTTAGTGTGAAAAATTATGGCTTTGAAACTGATGCTAGCATTGACTACTCCGGCCCCCAAACTGGAATTTAGCTTCAGTTCAAATTTGCCTTTAATTTAAACCTGATTAATAGTCAGCCCGCATAGAGACTGGGGTATTTGATATATCGCATTTTTAAACAATTTTGTTCGTTTGAAATAAAACATCGTACCCCATTATTTTGGAGTAATCGTTTTACAATATCGTTTTAAAGTAAACCCAGCTGCCTGAACGCTTAGACGTAATTTAGCTAAAGTAACTCGTGTAGGTCAGAAGGGGAAAAGCTGCCTTCCTAAATCAGTAGCTGATTAGTTATCATATAATTTTACAAACCATTATCAATCTTTGACTTATCCAGCTCTCGGTGAAATATTACATTATGTGAACGAGTCACTGGCTGAAATCCTAGATAGGAAGATTGCGAATATGATGCAAAACGCTAAAGTCAAGGTTTAGCAACCTTTACACACTCAGAAATCGCCTGAAATAAAATTGCAAGAAAGACACCTGGAGTGTAAATGATGGAAAATTAACATCCAGTTCTTTAAATTGAATATACAGTATTTGCTCCATTATGTTCCATCAGGAGCAGATTATGGGAGAGAGGCGGCAGCGCCAGCACCAGTCATCTTGTGGAAGGAAATCCACGTTTATCTGATGGTTTTTAAGGAGGCAGCAGTAAGGATCTGAAAGTGAGTAAGGGATTGTTACATCTCACATGGATGTTGACTGAGAAAGCAACACCAGAAGACTTATGGAGGGAAGAGGATGAGCATTATTCTGTGTAGACCTACAAGACCTTTCTGGTCACCCATTAAACTCAAAACAGTGGGGAAAAAATTTCTACCTGCCGTGGTAAATGAAATCCCACAATTGTCACCAGTAAAGATCAGCTGGAGTAGTATCAGAGGTTTTGGGAAACACTCACAAACTTTTTCTGGGCAAAATGAATCCTAGCAAGCAACTTTTAGCACCTAAAAACACACCGAGGCTGTCCCAGGTAGAGCGACTAGAACATATTGTGTACAGACTGACAGACAAACTCAAGTAAAGGCCCCTAAACCAACACCCTCACTCAGATTATTTTGAAGGATTGCAAATTATGCCCAGGAGAGATGAGAGAGTGGTGCTAAAGCGTCTGTCCCACCTATACAGACCACCCACTTTGTTAGCAAGTTGCCAGCTAGAAATATACAAATGAACACGGGTAAGACACAGTAAGGTGACATAGTTGCAGTGACTGTAATAGCTATGCAACCAGTTGAACCAGGATAAATATAGAGACTGAACTCCTAGTTGGGTCATCCCCCAATACTGATATAGTCCTATCTCCTGTTACAGTACGCAAGGAAATCCTCTTGCACAACACGTACATAGTCCTAGCCCAACTAGAAACAGAGGGGGAATCAGTCACAAAAGGTCTAGCACAGCACCAGCCCTCAGGCCCTATGAGAACAGGAGGGAACAGTCCAGGGGAAGTATAAGCACTGCTGGACCACAAACAAACCATACTAAAATTTACTTGAGGACTCAAAAATTGATTCACTAACCCAGAGAGAAATCAATCTGATATGTGCAATATATCTCAAGCGATGTAAGCAAAATTGGACAATTTGGCAAATCGCACTTCCATACTTGAAGACACATTAACAAAAGTGATGTGAGAGGTGGAAAGAAACTCACATGACCTGACCACTTCAGATTCTTGGGATAAACCACACAGGATGCCCTCAAGAGGTGAGAAAACCAGGTCAGAAGGGATAACATAAAAAATAACGGACGTCCCTGAGGGAGCAAAATTAAGTTCGTAATTAGTTCTAAATTCAATATGATCTCTTTAATGGACATGCAGGTTTGTAGGGAGACCCGGCTCAGGAAACCCCTGTAGACTCGACCCAAATAGGCAACCTCCTAGGAAATTCTGGGGAACTTTCCTACATTTCTTGGAAGATCTGATATTATCGACATCTCTAAAGTTCAAGACCATAGTATATCACGATTTTGGTTGCTCCATCAGATCCAATCTTTGTCATGCTACAGAGAAGGGACAATGGCTGCTTGGAACGAAAATGGTTGAACTGCAGGATATGGGGGCTAATATGTAGCGGAAATTCCCAGTGTCACCAAAAGCAGTGCGGAATAGCAAATTGCATATTTTGAGAAATGAAGAAAATGCTGAAATGCTAATTTGAGATATTGAGACTGGTAATGCAGGAAAAGAAGCATGAGGAGCGAGTTTGGGTCATAAGTGTAGTTTCTACATAGGACAAGCCCTTCTGTTATTAAGAAAATTAAGAAAACTAGTAATTCATGTAGTTAAACAGAGGCAGTTAAATTAAGGTTTCCTTCCTTTTTCTTTTTTCTCGTTTTCTTTTTTTCTTTCGTTTGCCTCACAGAATGTCAAGCATCACTAGATAGGTGGTGATAGACCTTAACAAGTTTCTTGCACTAAAAGGCACACAAGTTAGTGAATATAACACAGGATAATAGTTGGGTTGGGGGGAATTCAAACAGCTTGAGAGAGGTTGATAGATAATGATGAGGGGATCACCAAGGGGGCGGGGGTAACAATAACACAGCGTGAGTAACAGATTGGGAGAAAAATGAAGAGTAGTCATCGGCTTTACTTACAAAATGTATAGTCATACCACTAATAAAGGCCTTTAGGATATGTGAGTATGGGTAAAACCCTTAACAGTTAACAAACTGGATCGTTAATGGGGTTAGAGATCAGAAATGGCAGACAGGTACAGAATAGAATATTTGAGGGAAAGCAGCATACAAATATTCTCCTTGCACCAGCATGAGCCAGTAATCAAATCTTTGTTCAATAAGAAGCCTTGGGTCCAGGTGGTGATATGTACCCCTCAGGTCAGCCGTAACAAAGATGAGGCTTGTTCATGAGAAAAACTGAAAACTTCCAAGTTAAACAGTTTGAAGTTGATAAGAACAGTAGATGGGTAATACATCTGTTGCAAATAGAACAATGTCAATTTACATGTGTAGGATATTAGGCTCTGAATTTGGAAGACTCAATCGCCTTCAAGGCAGGTTTTTGCTTCACTCTTAGACTATCAATCAACCAAACAGTTCTTGAAGTGCATGAGCGTGTCACTCCAGTGGGTCTCCAGGCAATGTAGTGGAGCTGCGTGTCTCATCTTGCTGGCTGTGGCAGTCGAAGAGCAAGGTCTGGAGTTGCTTCCTGAACACAGTAAGAAAGGGAGTGGTGCGAAGGTAGAGGGGCAGGCCGTTCCAGGTCCTGGCAGCAAGGGGGGAGAAGGAGAGTCCCCGTCCAATCACAGTGGATGCGGAGGGCGAGTGCCTGAGTGGGGGTGGCTGAGCGGAGCTCCTCTATCGTTTGGCGGAAGGAGAGGTTTCTTTTGAGATAGGCAGGCCCCATGTTTTGAAGGTCCTTCTATGCGAGAATAAGCAGCTTGAAGATGCATTGCTGTTGTACAGGGAGCTAGTGGAGATTCCTTATGTGGGGGGGTGATCCTGTTTTTTCTGGGGAAGTCGAAGATGAGTTTTGGTGAGGCGTTTTGGAAGGTCTGGAGGCGGATGAGGAGCAGTTTCGAGATTATGGCACAGAGAGTGTTGCCAGAGTCCAGGTGACTGGTGATGAGGCCTTGGGTGATGGTCTTCCTTGTGTGGAGGGGCAACCATCAGAAAAACTTCTGGAGCATGCGGAGGAGACAGAATTGATCTTTTGTCTCATGGTTAGTTGGGTGTCCAGGATGATTCCTAGGTTGCATGCTTGGTTTGAAAGAGTAGGGGGGGGTCCGAGTGGGGGCGGCCACCATGAGTCATTACAAGACGATGGTTTGCTTCCAAAGATGAGGATTTCAGTCTCATCGGAGTTAAGTTTGAAGCAGTTGGACTTCATCCATTCTGCTACGTCGGTCATGGTGTTTTGAAAGTTGGCTCTGGTTGCATCTGCGCTGTCAGAGAGGGAGAGGACCAGTTGGGTGTCATCGGTGTATGAGACAATATGAAGTCCTTGGGAACATATTACTTCCGCAAGAGGGGCCATGTAGGCAGTGAAGAGGGTGGGGCTGAAGGAGGAGCCCTGAGAAACGCCGCAGATTATGTCCTTGGGGGCAGAGGCATAGGAAAGAAGGAAGGAGGATTCCCTGAGTGCATCCGGAGAGGAAGGTGGCTTTCATGGATTCCCTGAGTTGGTGGTGGTAGTTGCTGAGGGCAGAATTTAAGTGGTTCAGATTGTGGGGGGTTTTGTTGGTGCACCAGTGTCTTTCCAGCTTTCTGCAGTTCGGTTTGATGGTCTGGAGTTCGGTGGTGAACAATGGAGTGTGTTTGTTGGATTTGTTATTGGAAGAGTTTTTGAGTGAGGCAAAAGTCAGCGGCGGTTGTGAGCCAGGTGGAAAGGTTTTAAACGCGGCTTTCAAGGGTGTTAGCGGCATTGGGTCTGGATTCTTTGAGGTGTTGATCCATGGGGTTTCCTTCACCTTGGCCCAGCTTCGTAGGGGGAGAGAAAGGGATCTGGTTGTGGCGTTAGGCAGTCGGTCGATGGTGAAGTGTATGATTTTGTGGTCTGTCTAGGTTACCTCGGTGGTGTGAGAGAACCTGATGCTGTCGCTCAAGGAGAAGATGGGGTTGAGGGTGTGTCCTGCGCAGTGTGTTGGGGAAGTGGCCAGCCGGGAGAGGCCTATGATGCTCAAGTTTTCGATAAGTGCGGTGGAGTTGGCGTTGTCCGGGTCTTCTAGGTGGAGGATGAGTTCACCCAGGAAGAGGCAGTGGTCAGAGTGTATTGCCAGGGAGGCAATGAAGTTGGAGATGTGGTTGCAGAAACTGGTGCAGGGGCCAGGGGGTCTGTATGTGAGGGTTCCCCTGAAAGTGGTATTGGCGTCTGGCTTGATCTGGAAATTGAAGTGTACCATGATCACAGTAGTGTCATCATCTGTGAAAGTGCAGTTGATGTGGTCTTTGTGGATGATGACAATTCCTCTGCCGTGTCTGCTTGGGCGGTCGCAGTGGATCATCTTGTATCCAGTGGGGGTGGCAGTGGCTATGTCAGGGGCTGATGAGGGGATGAGCCAGGTTTCTGTGATGAACATTACGTCTGGGTTGAGGGTGTTGATAGTGTTTGCAGAGGGATCGAACGTTGAGAAGAATGCAGTGGCATCTGAGGCAGGAGAAAGGGCCCATGGTGCCTCGAGGCGAGGTGGGGCCAGGGGTTCTGGCACTGGGCTCGGTCCAGGCACAGACAGGGGCATATGGGCTTACCTTAGACTGGACACTCCACTGGCAGACCCACAATGAAATTTTGAAATACAAAGAGATTGGGAACAATTTAGAAAGTCATAAAATGCAATGTACGGCACTAACTGAACAACAGATTTGAGATAAATTTGAAGTCAGGAATCTCCAAAATTATGAATATAGAGGAAATGTAAGAAAATTCTTGCATGGAAAGGCAGGAGGCAAGAAACACGCAATTATATTATACTTATTCAGAATTCCCCGGGGGATCCACCAAAACCCTGAAGTGAAGAGACTGGAGCCCCTTTTCAATATGTATACCACACGCTATATAATGAAAAGTCTATTATGAACACTCAAGAAGTAAATTCCTGGCTTAAGTCTCTCCAACCCCCAACACTTGAGACACATGAAATGACAGAGGACAAAATAAAACTGGAAATCTCTGAGGTAAAAAAAGGGGAAAGCTGCAGGCTGAGATGGTATGAGAAGTATGGAATGGTTTCTTATCTGTAACTCCAGTTCTCTCGTAGGGGTATTTCCATGATAGTCATAAGCACTGAATAGTTCAGCGCGCCTGCGGGGACCCCGGAGCACTGATGTGAAGTATATTCTTAAGTGCAGATACCAGCCCTTTGAAAAAGGTCTGTCAAAAACCACTTAAGAATAACACTGTGCAGCCTATGTGAACAGCTACACAGGCCAAATTGTTGAAAAGAAAAACAGCTGTAGTGTAAATTCACGTTCAAACACCCATTTATTCTAGAAATGTAATAAAAAATACATTCTCATACTTTATTTACACCTCTCATGAGAATAAAACAATGCAGGGCAGTGTAGCCCATAGGCTGCCATTATACAGAATGTAAATAGAGCTGTGCCTTTAAGAAAGTAAAGTCTTCCTGTATCCCATCATGCACAGCAAAAGGCAGTTGCCTCAGTTCTTTTTGAAGGCTTGTAACCTGACATGAAGGAACAAAACATTCGTTGGAGCACCAACATCGACACTACTATGGCAACTTTTCCTATGTCAACTCCACCGGGGAGGAGGGAGGGTTGCTTATGACTATCATGGAAATACCCCTACGAGAGAACTGGAGTTACAGGTAAGAAACCATTCCTTCTCTCGTAGGGGATTTCCATGTATAGTCATAAGCACTGAATAGACTAGCAAGCCCATCCCCATAACCGCGGCGGAGTAGACAGAATAATACTGAAAAAACATGAATCATGCAAATAAATTCTTAAGCGAGGCCTGTCCAACCTGCGCATCTGCCCTAGCGTCTGTATCAAGGCAGTTATGCTGTGTAAAGGTATGGACCGATTTCCAAGTGGCTGCCTTGCATATCTCTTCCAAAGGGATATTTCTCATTAAGGCCGCAGTAGCTGCCTTCCCTCTAGTAGAATGGGCTTTTGGCCTGCCACCAAGAGATTTGTTCGCTAACTGATAACACAACAGTATACATGAAATAATCCATCTGGATAATGATTGCTTAGACGTGCCCAACCCTGTTCTAACTGGGCCATAGTTAACAAAGAGCTGCTGTGATTTACGCAAGCATTTTGTCCTGTCCATGTAAAATTTCAAAACCCTCTTTACATCCAGAGAATGCAGGGTTCTCTCGGCAGGGGTAGTTGGATTTTGAAAGAAAGTTGGTAATGAAATGGTTTGGTTGACATGAAAGTCGGACACGACTTTTGGTAAAAACTTTGGATGCGTCCTCATCACTACTTTCGCAAAATGAAAGACCATGTAGGGTTCTTGAGCGCAAAGGGCCTGGATTTCGCTGACCCTACGCGTTGATGTGAATGCAACAAGAAAAGCAGTTTTCCACGTGAGATGTTGAAGTGATGCTTTATGTATTGGCTTGAACGGAGGTAGCATCAGACGCGAGAGGACAACATTCAGTTCCCAAGGAGGAGATGGTCTCCTAATGGGAGGGAAGACCTTTTTTAAGCCCTCCAGGAAGTCCTTGATAATTGGTATCCTAAAAAAGGAGGGTTGAGAGGGGCTCTTTCTATATGCCGTTAGAGCCGCCAAGTGCACTTTTATTGATGTCAATTGTAAACCCGATTTTGCCAAACTTAGCAAGTATGGCAGGATAGTTTCCTCTCCACAGGATATCGGGTCAACGTTGTTGTCCAAACACCACACACAGAATCTTTTCCACTTGCATGCATAAGCTGATCGTGTGGAAGGGCGCTTTGCTTCTCTTAGGATTTCCATACAGTCCTGAGGTAGGTTCAAGTGTCCATATTGCACTAACTCAGGAGCCATGCTGCCAAACTCAACGATGAGAGGTTGGGATGAGATATCTGCCCTCGGAACTTCGTGAGAAGGTCTGGACGATGAGGCAGTCTGATGTGTGGCTTGAGTGACCGGTGAAGAAGGTCTGGAAACCACCATTGGCGTGGCCATTCTGGAGCAATTAGAATCATTTTGGATTGAGCATTGGATAGCTTCTGGAGGACTGCCGGTATCAGGGGAAGCGGAGGAAAGGCGTAAAGAAATGCTCCTGACCAGCTTATCCACAGGGCATTCCCCAGCATCCCTGGATGGTAATATCTGGAGGCGAAGCTTTGGCAGTTTTTGTTTTCTGGGGTTGCGAATAGGTCTATAGAGGGGGTACTCCATAGTGCGAAAATGGAACGAACAACGTCGTCGTGTAATACCCATTCGTGGTTCTCGTCCATTACGAGGCTGAGAGCATCCGCTTGAACATTCTGCCTGCCCGGCAGGTAAGTTGCCACTAACAACAGGTTCCTGGCTAGAAGCCAATACCAGATTGTCTGAGCCTCTCTGGATAATATCCTGGACCTGGTGCCTCCTTGTTTGTTTACGTAATACATGGTGGCCACGTTGTCCGTCTGGAGGAGGAGAGTTTCCGTTTTCAGAGAAGGTAGGAAAGCCTTGAGCGCAAGATGGACTGCGCGAAACTCCAGCAGGTTGATATGATAGAGACTCTCTCTCTGTGACCACTTGCCTTGGACTCGAAGATGATCCATGTGCGCTCCCCATCCGAGCAGCGATGCGTCTGTTATGATGGTTTGAGCCGGAGGCTGTTGATGGAAAGGAATCCCCACCAAAAGATTGTTGGGTGAACACCACCACTTGAGGGATTGTAGGGCGTGGGGGGAAAGAAGGACTCTGCTCTCCCAATCGTCCATCAGTTGGCACCATTGATCCTCCAGGCACTCCTGTAAGGGTCTCATATGGAAGCGAGCATTGGGAACGAGGTGGATACAAGATGCCATCGAGCCTAGTAGAGAGGATATTACTCTTGCAGTGGTCTGTGGTGTTCTCTCTAGTTGTTTGCACTTTTGGAGAATCGATAATCGTCGTTCCTCCGAAGGAAACACCTTTCCTTGATTGGTATCTATAATGGCCCCTAAGTAATGCAGCCTCTGAACAGGCGCTGCTGTGGACTTGAGAAGATTGACTTGAAGACCGAGATTCTGGAGCAGCTGTTGAGCTCAGTTGACATGTTGTTGAGCCTCTAGATAGTTGGAGGCCTTTAAGAGCCAATCGTCTAGATAGGGGTAGACAAATATTCAATGCTTCCTCAAATGGGCGGCTACCACCGCCATGCATTTGGAAAAGGTTCTCGGTGCTGATTTGAGGCCGAAGGGTAGAACCGCAAATTGGTAATGACTTTTGCCGACGGTGAACCTTAGGAATTTTTTATGTTTCTCGCTCACCGGAATGTGAAAATAAGCGTTGCAAAGGTCTATCGCGCAGAGCCAGTCGCCCTGACGAAGTTGCGGGTAAATTTGGTGCAAGGATAGCATCCTGAATTTCTCTCTGCGAATCCACTTGTTTGCTGTCTTTAGGTCTAGAATAGGACGAAACTCTTGTTTGTCCTTCTTTGGCACTAGAAAATACCTCGAATAAATCCCTTTCCAGCGTTGGTTGATCGGGACGGGCTCTATTGCTCTTTTTTGTAATAGGATTGCTACTTCTAACTGAAGAGCTTCGAGGTGGTGGCTGGCTGGTTTGGGTGGAACAGATGGAGGAGGACTGATGAATCTGAGAGTGTAACCATTTCGCACAATATTCAATACCCAGGCGTCTGATGTGATGCGTAGCCACTCGTCCAGATGATTTGAGATACTTCCCCCTACCGGAGTGGATAACGGAGGAGGGGGAAGCGAGGATTCAGGGCTTAGACGCGGGGGCCTGGCGAGTTGCCTGAGTTTGCGGCGTGGAACAACCCCTTGTCGACTTTCGCTGTGTCGAGAAGGCCCTTTGATGCTGTTGTTGCTGCTGGGGACGTGAGGACATCCAGTGTGGTGTCTGATACCTGTGGGTGAATAGCCTTCGCTGGTAGGGACGGAATACTTTTCGTTGTTCCTTTGGGCGTTTGATGCCTACCGCTTTTAAAGTGTCTAGCTCAGACTTCATTCTTGACATCTCGTCATCGGCATGAGAGCTGAACAAGGTGGAGCCTGAGAATGGTAAATTCTGAATTCTCTGCTGTGCCTCTGGTTTGAGAGATGTCAATTGCAACCAAGCGTGTCGTCTTAAAGCAACTCCATGAGCGTAGTTATGTGCCGACAGCACTGAAGAATCAACAGCAGCGCTTATCACCTGGTTGGAAACCATGGCACCCTCACCCACGACCTCCAAGAAATCTTCCCTTTTGTCTTTGGGTAGGTGCTCCGCAAACTGTAGCATAGAGTCCCAAAGAGCACAATCATATCTTCCTAATAAAGCAGTAGCACTGGCTGCTTTCATTGTGATGGCTGCGGTAGAGCATACTTTTCGGCCTGCAGCATCGATCTTTCTGCTCTCCTTGTCCGGAGGCGAGGAGGAAGACGGAGATGTAGAGTGTAATTTCTTTACCGCTATTATAACCACCGAGTCCGGCACTGGGTCCGACCTCAGGAATAGGGGGTCTTGTTCCGGTGGGCGATACTTTTTAATAAGCCTGGAAGGAGCAGATTTCGTTGTGGCCGGTGTCAGAAAAATATCCATTGCCGGTTCAAGAAGACCCGGGACCAGTGGAAGTAAAGGTCTTGAGGATGTTCTCTGGTGTAAAGTCTCGATAATCACCGAGGTCGATGGGGCGGGTACCGCCAGCGGGATATTTAGTTTGGTCGCCCCACGCACTAGGACCTCTTGGAAGGTATTCACGTCATCTAGGGGGGACACTCTCGGGGACGGTGAGTCTGACAGGGTTGGAGAGTAGTCCCGTATAGACGAAGAGGAATGTCTATGACGTGAATGTGAAGATCTCTGAAGTGACTCATGTCGATGGTGTCGAGAGGAAGATGAACGTCTAGAGGAATGCCTGGAATGTCTTATGGATTCCGCTGGAGTCACCGGAACAGACTCTGAAGGGGGAGCCGGAAGAGGAGCCGTAGGTGTTACCGGTGTCTGCGGCAACGGCGGCTGTTGAGGAGAAGGCTGAGGTGAAGCTGGAAGTAGGATGAGCGACGCCGAGGATTCTGAAGTAGTATAAACCCTTATAGGCCTCTTTGACTGTCGCCTCGACATCAACACACTCCTCGACGTCGAAGTACGGTGACGGCGGGTGCCTCTTGGCGTCGATTCCCTTCGTCGCTGAGATCCTCTCGACGACGACCTTCCTCAACGTCGATGTGATGACGGCGACCGTCTTCGACGGCGAGCACTCTCCCTCGACGCTGATCGTCCTCGTCGCGTCGACGGCGACCCGGACCAAGATCTTCTCGACGGCGAGCGTCCATGCCGTCTCGACGGCGAAACGGCTGCCGACGTCGAGCGATGCCTCTTTCTCGACGGTGAGCCGGTCCTCGATGGCGAGCATGTTGGCGCCTTTCCTGGCCTCGACGTCGATGCCCTCGACGTCGTCGGAGACCTATGCCGTTTATGAGCAGGTCTGGCAGAAGTTGCAGAGGAAACAGGGTGAGCCCTGGTAGAAGACTGACCTTCTCCTCGCTCTGTGGCAGATTGACCACTTCTTCTCCTGTCCTCTCTTGCCTGAAGTCGAATTTTCTCCCTGTCACGAAGGGTTCTTCTGGATAAAGTTCTACAGATGTCACAGGAGTCAGGTTTGTGGCTGGATGGAAGGCAAATTATACAGACCTGGAGTGGGTCTGTTTTAGCCTTTTTTCTGCCACAAGAAGGACATTTATCAAAAAGTGAAGGCATTCTTAAAATAGAAAAACCTTACATTTCTGTCAGAATTTGACAGAAAAGGTTAGCAAATGTTCACTCAATATTAAAAACGTCGAGTGAAATTGAAATTCAAAAGGTTTTAATTTAATTTTCTGTCAAAAAAGCTTTGTGAGGTAGAGCTCAATGCTTCAGGGTCCTGTCAGAAGGAGCCGGAAAAAAGAACTGAGGCAACTGCCTTTTGCTCTGCATGATGGGATACAGGAAGACTTTACTTTCTTAAAGGCACAGCTCTATTTACATTCTGTATAATGGCAGCCTATGGGCTACACTGCCCTGCATTGTTTTATTCTCATGAGAGGTGTAAATAAAGTATGAGAATGTATTTTTTTATTACATTTCTAGAATAAATGGGTGTTTGAACGTGAATTTACACTACAGCTGTTTTTCTTTTCAACAATTTGGCCTGTGTAGCTTTTCACATAGGCTGCACAGTGTTATTCTTAAGTGGTTTTTGACAGACCTTTTTCAAAGGGCTGGTATCTGCACTTAAGAATATACTTCACATCAGTGCTCCGGGGTCCCCGCAGGCGCGCAGAACTATTCAGTGCTTATGACTATACATGGAAATCCCCTACGAGAGAAGTAATGTTACAAATCATCAAATAATACCAACATGGAAGGTGTTGTTCAACACCATATTGACCATGGGACAAACTCCATCTTCATTGTGGGTGGAAGCTAGTATAACAGTAATATTAAAACCTAAAAAGAACCCATCTAAGGGTCTGATTTAGATCTTGGCAGAGGGGAATACTCCGTCACAAATGTGACGGATATCCGTCCACATATTACGATCTCATTATATCCTATGGAAATCGTAATATGGCAGATGGGATATCTGTCACATTTGTGACAGAGTATTCCATCCACCGAGATCTAAATCAGGCCCAAAGTGTAAATCCAGTTTCATTATTAAATAGTGACTGTAAGATCTTTGCAGGGATAATGGTTAGCAGACTTCCAGGGTTAATCGCAAAATTGGTTAATAAGGACCAAAAGGTTTCATCCCTGAGAGGCAATTTAGGGACCTGGTTCATCAATTGATTGGAGGTATAGATCGTGCCACTCATTTCAATTCTCCCTTAGCAATAGTTGTAGTAGATGCGGCCAATGCTTTTGACCAGGTGTATTGTGATTACCACTGACTCTGTTTAAAGAGCTCTGTGATACCGTTGAAGTTTGTAAATTCAAAAAGGCCTTGTATTGTAATTCTTCAGCCAGAAAACAGGATATGCAACTTTTTGACTGACAAGGTTACTGTTAAAAGATATTGACCCTCATTATGACATTGGCGGTCAAGTGACCACCACGCCGGCGATGGCGGTAGTACCATCGCCAGGCTGGGGGTAATGACCGCCAAATTATGACCATGGCGGTGATCCCTCCCATAGACAGCCAATGTACCACCCCAACTGCCAGTGCGTTACAACCACGGCGGTAGCCACCTACAGGCAGATGGAAGACAAGGATCCGCTCACCATATAATGACATAGCAGACAGCCAGGATTTCCGGGGCGTTAGCACCACCACCAAAAGCCTGGCGGAAACACATCATATAAAAGGAGAACTCACCTCCAGGGACACAGAGGAGTCCACGGCCATCATGGAACCAGAACTGGAAGTCTTCCCGATGCTGTACCACGCGATAGCCGTCCAGAAGCACCAACGCCGACGAAGACAGCGACAGTGAGTACAGCCACCTAGCACACAATTGAGGGAGGGGAGAGTGACACATGCACAACACACACCATACACACACACCCAGAACAATCTGCAGAGTAAATCAACCGCAACAGAACCCAGGAGCAAAGAAAGCTAGGACACATACCTCTGGTCCAACCACTGTAATCATGTTGGATAACGAACGCAGATTCAAATAAATAATTATTTATATTTTTACAGGCAGGGCCATTGGGCAGTGTAAAGTTTGCAAATGGCCACAGGGCAATGTCCTAGGCCTAACTTGACTCCTGACAATCTAGGCACTCCACTGGGCAGGGGCATCATGGAGATGGCTGACAGGCACCTCAGGCAGCAGGAGGGGTTTCTTGGGAAGGGAGTCCTTGAGCTTGGGAGGGGGCAGGTCTTTGCCCTTCTGGGTAAGGGCAGAGGAGTGGCCTTGGGACGGGGGACGGAGTGCCACTCTTGTTACCCTTAGTGGCGGGGGAATTCTTAGGGGGATGGACAAGAGTGCAATGAGAGGTGGAGGGACTGGGCTGGGGGAGGGGGCTTTTCTCTAATGGGCAGGATGGGGAGGGGGTAAGGAAGAGACCAAGGCAGGAAAGGAAAAGCTTCTTAGGACCAGTGCGGTGGGGTGTGGGTATCCTGGTTCTGTGCATGATGCCTGTGTCCTGAGGAATACCAGTGTCCCACAGATGATGGCCCGACTACAGAGGGACAGAGCGTGGCTTATAGGTGAGCTTGAGTCCCCACCCAATGTGTATCAGTGTATGCCTACTGGAGTCATACCCCATGCCATTGTTTATTTCTAATGTGTGTCCCTCACTTCTTCCAGGTTACTCCGGCTAACCAAACCTGTCCTGGCTGTTGACCCGTGTTTGGATTCCCAGAGCAGGGGCTGAAAATCAGTACAGTGATGCACATGGGTTTACCAGGAGGATTGTGGAATGCAATTTTGGTCTCCTGAAAGCTAGGTTCAGGTGCCTCCATTTGACAGGTGGATCCCTATGCTACTCCCCTGAGAAGGTTTGCCAGATCGTGGTGGTCTGCTGCATGCTGCACAATTTAGCCCTCAGAAACCATGTGCCCTATTTGAAGGAAGCGCAGGGTCACAATGCACCTGTGGCAGCAGTGGACACTGGGGACAGTGAGGAGGAGGAAGAGGAGGAGGATGTGGACAACAGGACACATATCATTAAGCAATACTTCCAATGACACTCAGGTAAGACTGTTGATCATCTGTGCATGTCCCCATTTTAGTAAAGTGCTATGTGGCTGTTGTGTTGTGCCAGTCACTACCTTTGCATCACAAATGACTGTCACCTATGCCTTCCCTTATTGCAGATGTTGGTGTGGTCACAACAGTGTACTGATGTGATATCTACAGACTGCTCGAACACATTTGCTGGATGGATTAACACATTACAGGACATTTGCACAGGATATTGCAGTTCAATACAGTTCAATACATTGCACATTTCTTACTGATAAAGCACTATTACTCTAGTTGTGTTCAGGGGTGTTTATTTGACTTACAAAAACACAATGGAAAGTGCAATAGAGTGGGGAGATGAGTGGGAAACGTCCACTGTAATGGCCCAGTCTCTTTGTAGCACAGGTCCAGTGTCCATGGGGCCATAGGTAGAGGAGCAACGGCAGTCCAAAGTGAACATGGTGAATCAGTGGAACACAAGGGGGACATTCTGGAGGGGCTTATTTCCTGCTGGTGGTCTTGGCAACTGTCTCTGGTGTCTGTCTGGGTTGCAGGGAATGTTTGCGGGGTGGTTCACCTTCTGCAGGGGGAGGGGTGCTGGTGGCCTATGAGTCCTGTGGCAGGACCTCCTGTCCACTAGCTGCAGCAGATGTGGATGGCTGGTCAGTACACTGTCTGGTGGAAGGGGCCCACTGGTGTGTTGTGTACTCACGCATGATGTTTGCCGTGTCTCTCAGCACTCTTGCAATAGAGGCCATTGTGATATTCAAGGCCTGCAATTGTTGCATGACCCTCTGGAGGTGTTCTCCTGCAGCCGCTGGTTCACCTGCATGATGTTGATCACCTGACCCATCCTGTCCTGGGATTGTTGGTATGCCCCCAGGACATTTGTGAGTGCCTCCTGGCAGTTGGTTCCCTGAGCCTGGCCTTCCCTGGTGCACAGCTGTCCTCCGACTGTCCCTGGTCCCCTGTGCCTGTGTCTCCTGAACAATGTGCCCACTCCCACTTACACCAGGACCTTCATCGTCTTGCCTGTGTGGTGTTGACTCCGGTCCCTGTACAGGTGGGCACACTACTGATTGACGTGTCCTGCGGAGAGAGGTTTGGGGGCATTGGCTGGCTGCTGAGGTGTTTGAGTCTGAGGGGGGCTACTGTGGTTGACTGGCTGTGGGATGTGGTAGCCGACTGACCTGTGGTCCCAGATGGGCCAGGGAGTTCATCCAGATCAGGATCTCCAGAGTTGCTGTCATCACTGAGGGCATCTTCTAGTAGGGGACTGGGTTGCCGTGGCAGCTCCTTACCGCTGAGCCTATTTAATATTAATTTTATTGGCCACTTGTGGTCACTATCTAAGTGGATATGTCACTATCTGAAATGTCCCCAGTAAGTGGATATTTCACTATCTCAAACCTCCCCAGTCTTTCGTTCTGCAAAACATAGTTTACTGATTAAGTGGACATCAAAGTGTGTGAAGTAATTTTAATACATGTCTGGCATTCCTTCCCTGCTTGATATGACAAATAGTAGCCACCACAAGTGGCCAATAAAATTCAAATGAAATAGGCATTGTGGTCGTCATAAAAAAGCATAAAGTGCTGCATGTAGTAAAAAGAGCTAGCCTGACATTCGTCAGTCACTTATGTGCAATCAGCAGCAATTCGCCGATATGCACAAGGATGAAAGTGCAGTACCTATTGTTTTTTGATTTCTTAATCAAGGTCCTTGCCCAGCAAATTAGAACAGACAGGGATATCATACCTTTCCACGTTCTGGGGTTCAAGAAAAAAGTGGCATTATATTCAGACGGCCTCATAATTTATACTACACAACCAGAGGAAGCAATCGAGTGAATCAAACACATTGCCTCTGAATTTGGCAGTTACTCAGATTACTCCATTAACCAGGCTAAAACTAAAATGATTATATGGAACATAGAGAATACTTTCAATCCCAAACAGGTGAGACTGAGGTACCTGGGTATTGATATTTGTCAGGACATTGGAAAGATTGCTGGGGAGAATCTTGCAAGGGTGGCGATGGATATAAAGCAATCACTTGAAAAATGGCAAAGTCTCTGGCTACCAATATACAGAACCGGCAACCTAATAAACATGTGTATTCTCCCTAAAATCACATTTTTATTCGATAAGATCCTATTCGGTTTTACCCAGAGATTACAAGAAAAATACAAAGTGGCGTTAGTGGTTTTGTCTGGGTACTCTAAGGGTGTGAGAATTGGTTGGAAAATGTTAAGATGTCAATTGAAGAGGCGGCTGTAACTGACTGGTATATAGCCAGGGCCATAGGAATTATGCAGCATGTGTCTGCCCTGAATTCAGCAAAATCTGAATCAGTATGATTTGCCTCATCTTATTTAGCCCATTTCAGACAAGCCACTACTTGGCAACAATTAAAATGATGTAAGCTTCTGGCTCTCATGACAATGTTCCCTGACAATATCTGTCCAGCAAATCGGATGAAAAGAATGCTATTAGCTGGTCCTTATATATCCCCCCTCTTCAATAATTCACCATAGACATGACTAATAGTCACTACTGACTTTAGGGAGGTTTAGCAGTAGGATGGAATACAGTCAGGGCCACTGAAATTATGCGATTGTGCGTCTGTGGCGATTTTTGCATAATTATAGATTTTCTGCATTTGCCACATCACCTGCCTCATAATCTGCAGATTTTCACAACAAAAAATTGCTTCTAGCTCAAACTGTTAAAGAGTTTCTAAAAATACAACAACAGGTGCGGCTGCGCAGTGGAAGGCCCTTTGCAAAGCTGGACTGATCCACCTTCTATTGCCTATTGCTATATTTGCATGTTAACGTTGTACTAGTAAGGAGCAGCTAATGCCCAGATAGTGTCATCAAGTTTAAAAATGACGAAAGAATAAAGTAATACTATTACAAAAAGTGCTATATTATGCCGCATAATTGACCCAAACCTGCCACATAATTTGGCCCGTTTCTACCGCATAATTCTAGTAGTACTGGTTATAGCGTTGGTAGTGCTGGGATGCTTCCGTTGGATGTAGCGGTTGCATTGTACAAATGGCATTTCATTCGTTCATATCTGGAAAACACCTTCGGTTCAGCCTCTTTTTAAAGAGGCTGAGTTGGATCCTGAAATACCAAATAACTACCACCCTGCTTCTTTTTCTAAGCAAAATTCTTGAGAAAATTGCTTTAACCCAATTATCAGAACTTGTGGAAGTAAAGTGTATTCTAGGTGCTTTTCAAGCTGGTGTTCAACAAAGCTGGAGTATTTACTGCTATTGACAACCTCCATTTGATTATGGATAAAGACAGAGTTGGAGCACTAATATTGGTGGACTGGTCTGCAACCTTTGACACTAGAAGTTATTTTATTTTCTTTCAAACCTGGCTGACACAGGAGTTGCTGGCAGAGTTCGGTTTTGCTCTCATTGTTTCTTTCAGACCGGAGGAAGGTCATTGCCACTCCTCACCAAGTGAATGCAAGGACTTTCAGTTCTAGTGTTCCTCGGGGTTCCATATTACCACCATTATTCATCATCTGGATGCTTTCTTCAGTAAAATTACTGTCTGCTTTTGGATCCTATTTTTATATGGATGAAGACGACACCCAACTGATTGTTTGATTATCCAACTCTGCTACTGTTTCTTTGGAAAGCCAAGTCACCCTAGCCCAGTGGTTCCCAAACTGTGCGCCGCGGCTCCTTGGTGCGCCGTCAAAATTAGCCAGGGGCGCCGCACACAGTCTGGAAACCACTCGGAGGTGCTTTTAATCGGTAGCTTTTCACCGTGGTTTTGGAAACAAAACCCCCTGCATTAATTATTGTGACCAGCGGAGGGCGCCAGAGTACCATTAATAATATCCCTATGACAAAAGAAAAGAAATAGTTTAAAATAAATGGTTTTCAGAGAATTAAGAAGTCAAACTGTAAATAGTGTAGGTACAGGTACAGGCTGGGATTACGTTCCCCCACCCGCCAAAAAAAAGTAACATAATGGGGAGCCGTGGCCAACACGGCCAATAGGTCAAAGGAGCCGGGGATCGAAAAAGTTTGGGAACCACTGCCCTAGTCAGTTATCCGTCTATTACTCGCTATGGAATGTCAGCAAATTCTACTCATGTATTTTCGAAAAGTGGAGGTATTTGGTGAGAGAGCAACATATGATTTCCATTATAAAGTTCACCTTGTGTGGTCTAATAGGTCAAAAGACTTAATAGAGCCACAAATATTTGGGATCACAACTAAAGGTCAACTTTGATAAACAGTTTCTCACAGCATAACACAGATTCAACCTTCTCTTTCCAAGTCTCCAAGAAAAGTATACATTGTGCCTCACACCTAGAAGTCTCCCCTTAAGAGTTCTAGGCTGCAATAACGGAGCCTTTAAAACATCATCAACTATCTTCTGCTTGTTATGTTTCTATCACTGCAGCCCATAATGCTTGATGATGTCACAGCCATAGAATTGCAAGAGGTTGGAAGTTTGATTCTGTGAGCC
Source organism: Pleurodeles waltl (assembly GCF_031143425.1). Taxonomy (NCBI): domain Eukaryota; kingdom Metazoa; phylum Chordata; class Amphibia; order Caudata; family Salamandridae; genus Pleurodeles; species Pleurodeles waltl. Next base: position 181,051,777 of record NC_090437.1, read on the forward strand.
CTGGTGTGTGGCATGTTCCCATAAGCAGCAGATGCAGAAGTGTTCTGAAAGGGACCTTCTAATAAATTATGAGGGTCATTCTGACCCTGGCGGGCGGCGGGAGCCGCCTGCCTGGCGGGAACCGCCAAATGGCCGCTCCGCGGTCAGAAGACTGCGGATGCCATTCTGGCTTTCCCGCTGGGCCGGCGGGCGACCGCCAAAAGAGCGCCCGCCGGCCCAGCGGGAAAGGCCTTGCAACAAGGAAGCCGGCTCCGAATGGAGCCGGCGGAGTTGCAGGGGTGCGACGGGTGCAGTTGCACCCATCGCGATTTTCACTGTCTGCCAAGCAGACAGTGAAAATCTTTATGGGGCCCTGTTAGGGGGCCCCACGACACCTGTTCCCGCCATCCTGTTCCTGGCGGTAAAAACCGCCAGAAACAGGATGGCGGGAAGGGGGTCGGAATCTCCATGGCGGCGCTGCTTGCAGCGCCGCCATGGAGATTCAGCCCATGCAGGGGAAATCCGGCGGGAAACCGCCGGATCCCCTTTTCTGACCGCGGCTTTACTGCCGCGGTCAGAATGGGCTGGGAAGCACTGCCAGCCTGTTGGCGGTGCTTCCGTGGTCCCCGGCCCTCTCGGAATGACCCCCTATGTGTTTTATGGGGCGTGGCCAAGGAACATGGCCGGTTGGACGCGCTCCTAGTGAGCTCCCGCTCCCGGTGCAATCCTTCATTGATCCTGGGGTACCTTAGACTGTGAGGAACCCCCTTTTCAGTAGCGGGACTTCGCATGGTGGGACTGAGCACCTCGCAGTCTCCCTCTCTACACCAGTGAAGCCAGATCGGAGGTAGAGAGAACGCAACTCTCCAGGGCCACGTTGGTGGTCGCGGTCAGGCCCAGGGAGCTCGATTAGGTGTGGCAGGCGACTGAAGCAGCGGCGCTGCCGGGTTGAAGGGCGCACTCGCTTGGAGGCCTCAATACAGTGCGACGGGCCTCTTTGTCCGAGAGACTGGCAGCGGCCCCGTTGGAAGAGCGAAGGTGACGATTGGGCTCCGGTGCCTAAAGAGGGAGCCTGCGGTGATTGGAGCCCGAGGGAGAAGGCCCCTTCTGGGCTGACTGGGGACTTGTGGCTGGGCCCGTCACGGGAGACAAAGTTGGAGGATGGGCGGCGGTATCTGCGCTGCCGCCCTGGCTGGTCCTGTTGGACGTGTGGCCCTCGGCCTGTGTGACGGTGCCTCCGGGTCTGGAGGACGGGCAGCTGTGCCACACACTGGCTCTGGGGGGGGGGGGCGGTTGGAGCCCAGGAGGATCGCACTGCAATTTGGAGACTGGTGGTGGCCGGATGGTGAGTGCCCAGATGGGTGTGAATAAAAGTGGCTCCTGGATCTCCATCATCTGGCCCTCTTGATCCTTTCGGCCTCTATTTGTGAGTGCTTTGAGGAGGATCTCCCTCGTAGAGGGTGCGTGAAGCCTTTGATCTGGACACTGTGGGAAACAGAGGTGGATCGTGATGCCTAGTGGCCCAGAGGGCAGCGGACTTCGCTTCAGTGGTGTTTTGCACTGTGGCTTTTGCCAACAGTCCCCCTGCAGTAACTGGGACTGGGTCACGGTGCGGAATGGGGCGGCACAAGCGGATAGATCCCTCGCAGGGTAATACCATGGAGCAGTATACTACCCAGGTACCCTTGCCAAAACGCTCAGCCCGATCGGACGGAAGTGGAGACGGTGTGAGGGTGCCAGTGACTTCTGATGAACATTCACATGCGGAGTTCCTCGCGGCTATCCAGGGCTCGAGGGTGGCACTGGAGGGTAAGATAGAGACTGTGGCAATGTAGGTTAACTTGCTTCAGGCGGACCTTCAGAAGGTGTCCGATAACGTCAAGGTGGTGGAGGGATCCATTGTGGAGCTACAAACGGAAGTGGGGGCTCTGCGGAAACAGATGGTGCAGGCCACCTCTGCGGTCAGACGGCTGGAGGCGAGGTTGAAAGATTCGGAGGGGAGGTCCTGACTAAACAATGTCAGGCTGCTGGGATTCCCGGAATGTGCTGAAGAGGCTGTTGTGGAATCTTTTGTTGAAAACTGGATCAGAGATGTATTGCAGCCTTTGGGTCTATCAAAGGTGTTGGTGGTGGAGCGCGCACATAGGGCACTTGTTGCTCCTCCCCAGCCTGGAGCGCCGCCCAGAGCCATCATTGCCCATCTTCTGAACTATACGGATCACGACTGTGTGTTGCGGGCTGCCCGTGAGTCCGAGAAGTCAATTTATGGGAACTGCAAGATATCTATTTATCCTGATTACACAAACAAAGTGCAGAGTTCTCGAAAAGGATTCATGGAGGTCAAGGCAAAACTCAGAGCCATGAACATTTGTTATACGCTCCTGTATCTGGCATGTTTATAGGTGATTACAGGTGGGAGATCGCATTTCTTCGAGCACCCGGAGGAGGTGTGGCGTTGGCTGGAGATGTGGGATAAAGTGGTCCCGGGAGGATGGAGGGTGATGGAGGCGTTGCTTCACGGGCCTCTGGAGCGGAGGGCCTGGATTGGCAGTTGCGTGAGGCAGGTTCGATGGAGGATACTGGGACTGGCAGGTCGGCTGTGGCCTCTAATCACAGAGTGGAGAAGTGCAGGAAGGAACAATGGCGGTAGTGTCCACAGGTGTGGCCAGGGGTCTGGATGTGGATCAGGGGTGAGAGGCTGGGGGGCCCTCTGCGCAGCCCTGACTATGACCTTCATGATTCGGGGTGCCACTGTGCCCCCTCACCGTAGGGTAGGGGTCAACACTGGAAGTTGCATTTAGGGGGAGAGCTGTGGCCTCACAAACTCCGCTGGCCATTGGGGGCCTCTACTACTTCGTGAACCAAGGTTGGGTTGGTACTCGGGTCCTCGATGGACTGATGCCGGGGTGAGGGGGAATCACTCCACATTTGTGGTAGGACTTAAGATATGGTAAATTAGGGATTAGGCTGTTGTTATGTCAGCATTCACGGAATGGAATTACAGTATAGATTGTTATGGTTGTTTTGCTGTATATCCGGGGTGGGGGTTGGGGGTTTCGGGGGTTTGAATGACTACGTGGGTCAAAGTTTGATGTTTTTTCAACAGTGCAGATGTGAGGGTGAGATGTGCTATACGTCCTTTCCTTGTCCTTCCTTGGGGGTGGGTAATGGGTGGGGTGTTCAATCGGGAGGGAGGGAGGGCAATACAGTGTCACTATGGGCTGTCAAATTAACATGTTGACCTGGAATGTCAGGGGATAGAAGAGCTACACCAAACGCTATAGGGTGCACTAATTTCTCAAGAGGCTTAAAGTTCATATTGCCTGCCTTCAGGAAACACATATGACAGAGGAGGAGGCACACAAATTGTCCAAGAAGTGGCGGGGCACACAAATTGTCCAAGAAGTGGCGGGGTCAGATGTTCTCATCCTCCTTCTCCTCCTATGCGTGAGGTGTGTTAGTGTGGGTGGCTCGGGGGGTCCCGTTTACCCACATGTACAGTGAAGTGGATGTGGAGGGCCGATACGTTTTGGTGGAGGGTATGTTGGATGGCCTGCACATAGTTATCCTGAACACATATGCACCTAACACTGATGATCACTCCTTTTACACCAGAATACCTGAGATTTGGGGGGACAGTGTGGATGGGCTTTTAGTCTGGGCGGGGGATTACAATTGTGTCTTGCACAGTGATCTGGAACGCATCCCGCCGAAGCTGGGAACTAAACCATTGATGGTGAAGTCTCTCAGGGAAGTGATGGCACAATTAGGACTATGGGATCGCTGGAGGGAACTGCACCCAGAGGGCAGGGAATACACTTGTCATTCCAGAACACATAACACGCATACCCGACTGGACAGGTTTCTTTTGGGTAGTCTCAATAGCTCACACGTACTGGGTGTCACTCATATGGGTAGATTCTTATCCGATCATGCACCGGTGCAGTTGCAGCTGCAGTGTGGTGCTGCTGCCGCATGTCTAGCGCATAGTAGGTGTGTACCCGCGGCCCTACTTACTGAGGCGGGGTGTCATGATGGGTAGGTGAGGCCATCAAACAGTATATGGAATTGAACTAGAATACAACACAGAGTAGGGGGCTGGAATGAGAGGCTATGAAGGCAGTCATAAGGGGGGAGTGTATAGGCATGGTGTGCGGGGTAAGCAGGCAATTGGAGCAGGATCCTACAATGCTGGAAGTGAAGTTGGGGGATCTACAACAGCAGCCACCGGACACGGGTTTGGCTCATCGAGAAGAACTCAGGTTATGCAAGGAGGTTAACATTTGTTGGGATACTTTAAGTCGTATCTCACTTAAGGGGTATAGGCAGCAACTACACCTGGAGGGAGACAAATCTGGCAAACTCCTGGCTTGGATTCTGAAACGGGAGAGGGAGGCCCCTCCTATATGGTGAAATGCTCACAAAGCGCACGGATGTACTGCAAGACCTGGGGCACACCTCCAAAGGGTGTCGAGAGCGAGTGCTGTCCCATCTGAGGAGGGTGCAGGTTTTTTTTTAAGCAGATAACGCTCCCCCGCTTGGGCTTGAAGAGTAGGGATGCCCTTGAGTCTGCGATCTCCGCAGAGGAGGTGGATGAGGCAGTGGCTGCAATGACTAAGTCCAAATCCCCCGGCAGTGATGGTTTTCCTATCGAGTTGTATCAAATGTTCTCCTTGTCTCTACGGGAGAAACTACTGGAGGTCTTTGAGGAAGCTTGTGTACGTGGTATGCAGCCTGACACCATGCGTCAGGGCATTGTCTGTTTGATGCTCAAGCCGGGGGGAGACCCTGGTGACCCTTCATCGTATTGCCCGCTTACCATGTTAAACAGTGATGTTAAAATACTTTGTAAGATCTTGTCCACTTGACTACGTGGGGTGATTACGGGTCTTGTGCATGAGGATCAATGTGGGTTTATTCCTGGTCGTAGCACGTCCTATAATCTGCACCACCTGGCACATATCCTTCACGAGACCGAAGACATGGAGAGTGAGGTGGCATTGGTATCTTTGGACTTGGAAAAAGCCTTTGATATGGTTGAGTAGGGGTATCTTTTGGAGAACCTGCATGGCATGGGGTTTGGCCCCTGTTTTTGCTCTTGGAAGCGGTTGCTGTATACTGCTCATACTGCACAAGTTCGGTGAGGGGAGAGCTCTTGAACGTCTGGGAGATCGGTAGGGGCACAAGACAGGGATGCCCCCTTTCGCCTTTATTGTTTGCTCTGCCAGTGGAGCCGCTAGGGATATGGCTTCGCAAGGAGATGGAGCAGTGGGGGATCCGGGTAGGACGGTCTACTCATGTAATCTCTTTGTACGCGGATGACACATTGGTTTACGTGCGGGATCCTCGTGTCTCGGCACCAGGGCTGCTGCTGAGGTTGGAGGTTTTTGGGGCTGTCGCTCCTGTTCCCCTTGGGATCCCTTCACGGAATTTTGTCTGCTGATGTCCCTAGAGCATGCCTTCGGTGGGAGGTTGGGAGTTTCCGGTACTTAGGTATTTGGGGCACTCACTCTAAGGCTGCACATGATAAACATAATGTTGAGTGAGTAGTGGCTGGCCTGCAACGCTCGGTCTCCTTTTGGAATAGGTTGCCTCTTTCTGTGATGGCAGGGCTGCAGTGGCTAAAATGGTGTTCTTGGCTCAGAACTCTCTGCTTCCGCTGGCTCCCTTGCTCTTTCGTCTTTTGGATAGTCTGTTGATCTCTCTGGTGTGGGCTGATAGGTGTAGTAGGGAGGCGCTGCCGGTGCTGCAGAATGATCTTGAAGGGGGAGGGTTGGCAAAACCTAATATCAGACACTACTATTACGCAGCACATTTGCAACATGCTACCAAGTGGATGACGGACACTGATACCGGGGGAAGAGGCTGTATGCAGGACTGTGCGATGGGCGGTCAATTGATGCACATACTGATGTCGGGGTAGATCTGACACTGCTGCGCCCTACTTGTTCAGGACCACCGCCAGGGTTTGGGAGCAGGTAGTTAAGCATGTACTCAGATGAGCCCCTCTTGATAGGGAATTGAATTTGTGGGACTTGGCCCCATTTCGGGATATGGAGAAGCTAATGTTGGTCGAGGTGTGGAGGCGGGGAGGTTGTGAGGTGGCAGGGGACCTCTACCGTAATGGAGAGTGTCTCATTTTCACAGATGCTCAAGATGCGTTTGATCTGGGTCCTGGACAATTTCTGCAATACGCTAAAATTGAGAATGTAGTAAGTGAGATTTGGAGTGGTTTTCCGGTTGCCACTGAGGCCTCATCGGTGATGAACGGACTGATTAATTGGGGCAAGGGGACTCATTTAATTGCCCGGTTTTACAAGGCACTGTGGGTGGACCGACCAGATGTGGTCAGTGTGGGGAGTAAGGCTTGGAAGTCAGACCTGAGGGAGCCTATAGCGGATGCTGATTGGGATTTGGCTGTTTCTTTGGTGCATACAGTGTCATGCAACCACAGGTTTAAGCTGCTACATTTTAATTTTGTGCATAGAACGTATTTCACGCCCGTCGGCTTAACAGGATTGACCCGAACCTTAGAGCATGCTGTCCTTGGTGTGGTGAGTTTGGTGCTTCCTTCCTTCATTTGGCTTGGACCTGTGGGGCAGTGTATGACTTTTGGCAGGAAGTGGTAGCAGCAATTGAGGAGGCCACGGGTTTGGAGTTGGAGTGCCGTTGACCTGTGTTTTGGGAGTAGTGCAGAGGCCGCACGCTCTGGGGGTTCCATACAAATTGGCACAGCTTGCATTGGTGCTTGCCAAGTGTAAAGTAGCAATCGGTTGGAAGAGCCTCCGGACCCCGGTGGCTCGAGCTGGCTAAAGGATCTGCTGGAATGGGGTGCAGCTGAGGAGCAGCATATGCGCTTGACGAGAAGAGATGAGAAGGCAATTGTTGATGTAGCGGCTTGGGGAACTTTGTTGGAACGGTTAACTGGTGGGGAGGACACGAGATCTGTAAGCAGCGTGGAGGATGAGGGGGGTGGGGACACTCGCTGAATCCTCTGCACAGGGGACGGCCAACTACTGTGTCGACACGTTCCTCTATTCATAAGCTATTTAATGATTGGTCTCACAATGTCTTGGGTAGGGATGGAGGAACTGTGGGCTATGTCTGGACAGTGATTGTGCCTCTTACAGGACTGGAATCCGGTGATACTTGGGCTTCTGATGCTCCTCTGTAGGGATGATGTATTGTCATGCTATTATCTGCACTGTATGTATGTTCATGTTGGTTTACGTTACTAAAACTCAATAAAAACTGTTTAAAAAAACAAAATAAAAACCAATGTGTGTTATATGTATATACTTACACTGGCAATATAGGGTCAACAATGTAGTGTATGCAACATTTTTTCAAGGGCAATATTATCGGCCTCAATGTAGTGTCATACAAATATCTGTAAATATTTAAACATTTTATACATTATCTGAGCAAATTCTGAACATTTGTCTAAAAAATGCTTTTCCCCGAATTCTGACACTATCCAGCTTCAATTTGCTTTCTTTTTGTCTTGTTTTTTAAATTTGGATGTTTATAACCATAGATTATGGATTATACCATTTGATTATTCTCTTAAAAGCACTTTGAGTTAAAGCTCTACGAAAATAACGTATACAATCAAATAATCATTGCAAAATACATTTCTATAAGATATGCTAAAACTACTTAATTTCTCTAAACAATCAATACTTGCCTTTCATCCACATCAGCAGGGCTGTGAAATCAAAGTGTATGGACATTGGCCACTAATGTACAAGACAGTCATTAAGAGAGGCCTGTGTGTAGTTTGCAGCATTCAGCAATCCAAAACAAGGTGGGAACAGAGAACACTCTACATACAAGGTATAGGCATGGAAAAAATGAAAAATAGAGAAAATAAGGTATATGGGGCCATATGTAAGAACACTTTTTCCCATAGACACAGAGGCGGTCATTCTGACCCTGGCGGTTGAAAACCGCCAGGGCAGAGTGCCGAGGAAGCACCATCAATAGGCTGGCGGTGCTTCTGGGGCAATTCTGACCGCGGCGGTAAGGCCGCGGTCAGAAAAGGGAAACCGCCGGTTTCCCGCCGGTTTCCCGCCGGTTTCCCGCCGGTTTCCCGCTGCCCCAGGGAATCCTCCACGGCGGCGCTGCAAGCAGCGCCGCCATGGGGATTCCGACCCCCTTCCCGCCATCCTGTTTCTGGCGGTTTTCTGGCAGGAACGGGTGTCGTTGGCACTGCAGGGGCCCCCTAACAGGGCCCCATTGAGATTTTCAGTGTCTGCTTGGCAGACACTGAAAATCGCGACGGGTGCAACTGCACCCGTCGCACACCAGCAACTCCGCCGGCATCCTCGTTGCTGGTGCTTTCCCGCTGGGCGGGCGGGCGGCCTTTTGGCGGTCGCCCGCCAGCCCAGCGGGAAAGTCAGAATGACCGCCGCGGTCTTTTGACCGCGGTACGGTCTTCTGGCGGTTCCCGCCAGGCCGGCGGCTTCCGCTGCCGGCGGGGGTCAGAATGACCCCCAGAATGGGTAAAAACCTTTGCTACATCTGGCCCATGGTATTGAAGTTGCTTAAGCCAGTTCGAGAAATCAAAAATCTTTATCAAACGTCAGAAGCCCATTGACTGCATTCTAGGAAATTAATTACCACCGGTGCTAGAAGAGCTTGTAGGGGCAGTCACCTGAGTTGCTCTAAAAGCTCAGGGTCCTGGGGTACTCCAAAAGGAGAGTACAGAAGCCCAGATGGAGGGGCAGGAGGTGGAGACAAGGTGGATATATTCCAAAGTGGGAGGACCAGTGGATCAGGGGGTTACAAGCTCTAAAAACAGAGCACCCCAAGAATGACCCTGGTGAGGTCCCTTCAGAACTAGAGGGGCTGCCTCTGCTGTCACAGAGGCAGAGGACAGGACACCAGCACTAGACTGACGCCTGGGTGACACAGATAACGTGTCATTCTTGAGAGGAGTGGTGGTTCCTAATTTCTTAAAGACTTAGGGCCTGATTTAGTGTTTGGCGGATGGGGTTACTCAATCACAAATGTGACTGATGTATCGTCTGCGGTAACACGATTCCATTATAGCCTATGGAGCTTGTAATATGGCGGACAGGATTTCTGTCACATTTGTGATGGAGTAGCTCGCCTGCCAAACTCTAAATGAGGCCCCCTGACACAAATGCCACAGGATGAAGGAATATATCTGGAATTGTTTCAAAACTGAGATCATGATTGCAGGAAACCGATCAGAATTTTGGTATGTGATTAGCCAATGAAACAATACAGGCAGTAAATCCTGGCAGTGCGGTTCAACCCTAAATTCCTAACAGTCAATACATCACTGCAGTGGTAAATAATCCATATCTTGAAGTCATGATGTTGAGAACTGCAAAATTGAACTCAGAACAGCTCTGTGCTTTGGACTTCGATAACTGCGGACGCATAAGCGAGTGACTCTGCCGCCTTGGCCTGATATCCAGTATCTATGCTACCCAATGTGCAATACCTCTGCGTGTGCTATTGAGATCTGCGGTGCCGTTCCTGAGCTTCCAGAGCATGGGAATTGGAGGTCCGGAGACTCCGGCAGAGCTTTGACTGTGCTGCCCCCAGGCTACGGGGGGACCGTTCACAGGTCTCTTTGCAGAACAGGCCTCCCCTGCCCTGTGGGTGCTTTGTGGCCATGACTCGGCTGCTTGACCATCTTTTCCATGCCATCCTAAACAAGGGGTGCAATGGGCCAGTCAGCATGGCGTACTCCAACTCCTTGCATGGGGCAGGTCCCAGATTGGGAACAACCCGTGCCACCGTGCTACATAATGGCACGCGCCAGGCACTTGATGTTGCTGGCGTTGTGACTATGAAGTACGTGGATGCATAAAAACAGGCCGCTCCCCACCCATTGCGGAGTCTTTTCCTGTTGGACGCACTGGGGTGAGCTCCAGGACCCAGGACACATCGCAGTAGCCTGGATTCCTCATAGGTGGCCTTCCTTTTGAGCCGGTTTCCTTGGGGGAGCACTGTAGTGCTGCATCCACGCTGTCCATGGATTGCACTGCTGAGCCTTCATATTGATCAAGGTTGCATAGCATCCACTGAGCGTTTAGCTGCCCCCTTGACTCCGCCCCCTCTTGTTCCATGGTGATGCAGTGCTTTGGTTGCCTGATGGGGGTTCATCAGAGGGAATTGCTCAGGTGCCAGGCGCCAGCAGTGATCATCTGAACTGCGGGGGCCAGGGTAGCGTCCACTGACTGCAGGAACAGTCCCACCTGCATCTTCTATGCATTGATTCAGCTACATCACCTGTGCTCACCCATATTGTACCCCAGGTGGGTGTCCTCCCATCGAACAGGTGAGCCTAAGGCTGGAGTGAACACTTTAGTGCCATAAAATATAGGGAGTGGTAGACCCCCCCTTTCTGTTCCCAACTGTTAGTGCTTGTACTCTGGGAGCAAACTCACATGCACCTGAGTCTATTGAGCTCCTGAAGATCAGGTCCTGTGGGTATGAGGCAGAGTGCTTGTACTGTGGTGTACATTTGGCTATGACCTCTAGTTGGAGGGTGCCACAAGCTAGTCTGCACATAAGGGATACTTTCCCAACATTAAATGTATTCGCCGTCCATGATTGCTTTATGATTGGACGGATGCAAGCTGGATACTCAAATCCAGCGAGGGCTCAATATTGAGGGATTTTACCCTCCCCTGGAAGCACCTCGAGGTCCACCCTCTGGCCACAGGGACACCAGAAAAGCTAGACACAAGCATAGAGGCCTTGAAAAACTGTGTTCTTGCCTTGAATCTAAGATTAATGCAGGGGTAGCTGAGTTGACTCTCCTTCGAAACGATCATAATAAATTCGTGGATTTAGTGTCACAGAAAAAAAAGCTTACTGTATTAGCTGCAACCTAGGATGGATGAAACGCAGAAAAATGTTTTTGCGCTGACTGCTCATGTCCTGCTTTTGAAGGAGAGGGGAGAGGATTCTGAGGCCACAGCCCACAGGAACAACATTTGGATAGTGTTTGTAATGGGAGGAGTGGAGAGAGCTGATTCCTGTCTCGAAAAGTGGAATAAATCCTTCTTGCCACCACAGGCACTGACCTCCATTTCAAGAGAGAAGGCCTACAGTGTCCGAGGCCGCCGACCTCCCCTTGGTTCAGCACCTTAAGCCCTGCTGGCAAAACTGATGCATTACAAGGAACGAGATACAATTCTGCAGACAGCTCATCGAATGGGCCAGGTAAAACTTAAAAATTACCAAATTATTCTATTTCCTGACTACGCAATGATGGTTCAGTGTCAGCAAGCGTCGTTCACTGGGCTAAAGTGTAAGAAGCGGAAACTGGACCTCAAATATGGACTCCTGTTCTCAGCAAAACTGTGGGCAACTGCCCAGAATATGTCACATCTTTTTGATGATCCAGCAGCTGCATTAGACTCAACAGAACAGTTTTCCTCCTCTGCTGCTACAGAATCAGTGGAGGGCTAGAAGAGGCCACCCAGTGGGTGGCTGAAAAGGAGGATCCATCATTGCCATGGACCAGTGGATGACTGTGAAATTGCCCCGGCGAAGCATCAGGTGGAGGAGAGCCAGTGCTCAGACCTGGAGACTAGGGTGACTATTTGCTTGGACACCAAGTCATTGGAGACTGACTACACAGATTCGTCCAGTGAAGCACAATCTACATCCTCGTGCTTGTCAGGGTTGGCTCTGGGGAACCTCAGCTGTCGCTTACAATAGCACTCTCATTAAGCTCATGGCCCCTTACACAATGTGGATCTAGCAGGTTGTATCTTTTGCCTGATTTTAACAGCACACTGACACCCGGTGCATGATACTGTCGACCTACTGTGGTTCAGTCTACCTAAGGCACTGTTACTGAGGGAAGGGACTGCCTCAATACTTGTCATTGCATGTATGCCGCTCTTTACTTCTGGGGACTCATCTTTCTTCATTGGTGCACAGTCCTACACTCTATTTTTTACAGGGCCCCAAGCTGCTTTTTACCATGGCAACCACAATGGACCCCCCTGACCTTCTAGTTTGAAAAGAGAACAGTTGCGCTCTGCCCCTCACAGTTGTAGTTTCTCAGGTTTAAAGGATGGGATGGATATTTACAATCTGTGGTATTGCCAAAGGTCTCTAGCGAAACAGCTACACAAATAGGCTCTTGGACTTGCTCTTCAAGTGAAGCTTAGGTGCCCTCCCCGCCTCCACACACACACACCTACCTGTCCCCACCTAGCGAATGCAACCATCATTCCTTGAAGACGCCGCTTCCCATGAGCCTCTTCGGGAACAGATTGTTGAATATTTGGAGCTAAATAACAACACAGCTTCAGCCAGCACTAATGACTGGGATGCATTCAAAGTACCGATTATAGGTCATTGTACAAAGGAGGTAGTGGGTGCACAAGGCACACTCGAGCTACAGCTAAAATAGGTCTAGTTATCCCTTCTTCCTTTGGAGAATGTACAGGCAACCTAAAAAAAACGTTATCACCCACTGGCATCAGCCTGGATGCAGAACTTCCAGAGCACCTCTGTCGTGTTAATTTCAAAACATAAGCAATACGTTCACATGCTGAAGAGATTAAGCCTGGCATCCTTTATCCCGGCTGGTCTGGCAACCTACTACTTCTATAACAACTCGTCCCCACATATTACTCCTTGCACAGCATGAAATACTCAACGGTTTCACACACTATTGATAAATTCTACAACCTGCAACACAGAACTGCACGATATAGGTAACTACCAAGATGAACTTCCCATTCCATGACTTACCGCTGAGCAGTAGCATAATCGAGATGTGCCCATTACAGCTGCAGAAAAAAAGAGACCATCTACTCTTTAGCACTGAGCAAGCCCCCAGGTCCTGATGGACTCCCCTTTAATTTTACTGTGGCTATGCGGACATTTTGGTCCCACAGTTAGAAAAATTCAATAGTGTGGCACTCAGGGAGGGGATTTTAGTTCAGGCTATATTGCAACAGAAGCATGCTACTGAACTTCCTTCCTATCACCTGTTAGTGATTATAAACTCAGATTGCTTGATCCTAAACAGGATTCTAGAAGACCGTCTTCTCCTACTAGTGCCCCAACTGGTACACTCCAAAGTGGTTTCATCCTGGTCACAGTACGTCCTTGAGCACACATGGACTGATTCATATAATGCAGTTTGCACCTACACTTTCCCCAAGATCTGTGTGCTTCCTGTTGGCCCTGTGGAAAGCATTTGATTCCCATGAATAGCGCTACCTCTTTGAGCTGCTCCGATGGTCCAGTTTTTAGACACATATGCTGAAGCTCATACAGCCGTGCTATGCGCATCCTACGGTGACGACTTGTGTTGGATACCTCATCTCAAGCACTTTTTGATCTTCAGAGAAACAAGACAGGGGATTCCTCTTTTCCCACTCTTATTTGTTTTGGCAATGTATCCTATAACCATTAGGTTGCACTATGGGGCGGGAAGGGGGGCTGAATTGGGTACCCCCTTGCAAACATAATCAACACAATCTCCTTACATGCGGATGACGTGTTCTTATATGTCAGGGACACTGCTGCAGAGGACCGGAACACTGTGCTGGGCCTTCACAGTTCTCATGCTGTATCAACTTTAGGCATTACCTGGCTGAAATTCTATTTCCCCTCAATTCCTCAGCTCCTGTGGTCCAGCTAGATATAGGGTGTGCCACCCTCTGTTAGCAGTAACATACTGTTAGACGTCTCGGTATACCATTATATCATTATGACCATGATCACATCGACCAGAACATACACCAGGCAGTTATAGAACGTAGAGGGCAGGTGGCTTTTTGGAAACCTTGCTCTTGTCAGTAATGAGACAGATCGCCCTCTCAAAGATGGTCATGCTTCCCTGCTTACTTTATTACTATACTAACCTGCCTCTTCACTTAAATACATTTTTACACTCTCTCAACACTCTGCTAAACAAATTCATATGTTGCAGAGGCCGATGAAGAGTGGCATTAGGGAAGCTTTGGCATTCCACTTAACACTGTGCCTTGGAGTGCCCAATTGTGAGCACTATTATATCACCTACCAACCACAATGGCTGGAAGGCTCTTGCGTCTGTGATTTTCAGCTATGTAGGTAACATATACGGTTGGTGATGTGCTTTCTCCCTATGGGTCATAGGCCCCCATTTTGAGACTGGCAGTTAAAACTGCCTACCGCCGTGGCGACCGCCGCCAAAAGTCCATCGCCGCGGCTACCAGCCGTCCAACGTATTATGACCACAGGTGGATTTCCGCCAGAAGAATGGCGGAAATCCACCTGTGGCCATGACGGCAGCTGGCGGTAAGGTGTTGCTGCTGCCACTAGCAGTGCCACGCCAGTAGACCGCCACCAGCCGTATTATGAGCCATAATACGGCCTGGCAGTGTTCTGCTGGCGGGCGCTGTTGGTGGCAGCAGCGCCCCGTCCCGTCTCTGACAGGGGAGGAAGGTGGGGGGTGTTGTGTGTGTGTGGGTGTGTGAATGTTTCTGTGTGCGTGGATGAGGGTATGTGTTGCATATTGAATGTGTGTGTGCATGTTTGGAGGTGTGAGTGCGTGTATGTTGTGTTATGTGAATGCGTGTCTGCGTGTATGTATGAAAGTGTGTGCGGATTTGTGTGTGAATGGATGTAGGCATGCATGGATGCATGTGGGAATGGGTGTGTGTATGCATGTGTGTGTGTGTGAAGGGGTGTGAATGTAGGTGGGTGTGGGGGGCTTTGGAGAGGTAGGGGGGCTAAATGGAGGGGGAGAGGGGAGACCCCTATCAGTGACAGGGAAGGAATTCCCTGTCACTGATAGTGCCTACCGTCATGGTTTTCGTGGCATTGAGAAAGTCAAGAAAACCATGGCGGTAGGCGGGGTTATAATCGCGCAGGCGGAACATTGACGGCCGCCAGGCTGGAGATGGATATCCCTAGCCCGGCGGCTGTTACCGCTGTGGCGGTCGGAATGGTACATTGGCGGGTTGGCTTCAGCCAACCTGCCAATGTCATAATATGGCGGTAAATACCGCCAGCCTGTTGGCAGTACTTACCGTCATATTAAAGCCGACTGCCGTGGTCCTAATGACCCCCTTAGAGATTTGTTTAGCAATGACACAATGCTTCCCTTCAATAATCAGCATTTTAGTGTGACCTATAATGTATTACCCACTCATGAAGGGCTATAATCACTTTGCACTATTGGGCACTGGGCGCCACCTCATCCAGTGGTTCTCAAAAGCGGTGTTGACACATACTCTAACTCCCTTGACAGTGTTGTGTGATAAATGGGAGGTCGACTTCAGTAGGGAGCTCAACAACACTGAATGGGAACGGGCCCTTGCTTGTCCCTCTAATGTGTACAGCAATGCCTGCCTAATGCTCATGCCTAACGTTCTACACACAGTTTAAGGCCTATCTGACCCCTAAGAAGATCAACACATTGTTTCCGGGTACTGACTCCTGCTGTGTCCGCTGCTGGAAGCAGATATACAACATAGGCTCAGCACTGGCCCAGCGTTAACACACTTTTGAATAGGGATTAGAGACCAATTGTCGGGAAACAGCAACCTACATAGTTAGGAAACAACCATTTTGGGACTATTCAAACGTCCCAAAATGCGTAAAGCTGTGCCCACATATTAGATTAGGCTTTTATACAGGCACGTAGCTCCATTACACACTTCCGGTAGGCCTCTGTGCCTCGGTCAGGAGCTACATGGCGCCAAGAGGAGTCTGAAAGCACTTTCCTTCATCAAGAAAGGCTAAGGGCAACACATCTGTATTGCAGAAAATGACCTGTCAGGAAAGAGCAAAAGACATCTAAACATGGAAGAAGTGCTCAAGGTGAATGCTGCCAAAAACAAGGGTCTGGAGGCAAGCTATCAGCGCAATAACATCCATATATTAGGAGTCCACCAATATCGGGGGTGGGAAGGCTATGTAGAAAAGTTGTTGATGGCATTGTTCAGAGCGGACACCTTCTCCCAGCTGCAGCTGGTGGTAGACAGAGTCCACAGAGCACTTGCCAGTTGGCCATCACATGGAGAGCCTCTCAGACCTATCACCTCCCGACTGCTCAATTACAGCGATCGAGACACTGCACTTCACCTGGCATGGGAGAATCAAACACTGACGTTTTAAGGAAATGCAATGTCTCTCTTCGTAGACTTCACCATTGCAGTGCAGGAGGAAGGGCAAAAGCTCATGTCTGTCAAGCTGGAACTTCAATGGTGAAAATATCAACATGCCATGCTCATTTTGACCCGTCTTCACATTTCTTTCTGGGGAATGCAGTGTATTTTTCATTCTCAGCAAGTGGCAGCTCAATTCCTGCGGTAGAGGCCTGAAGACAACATACAGGAAAGGAGATATGCTAGAGATTCCATACCCCCGCTCTCCATTCGCTGACCAGACTAATGTAGTGACATTATTTTTTGTAAACCGCCGGGGGCGACAGGAGACTGCCCATCATGGGGCAATATTCTCATGTAACTATAAATAGACCTGTTAGTTTCCCCTGACATATACTTGACTGGATTGTAGGCCAAAGTCAATCTATTTCTGTATGTTGAATGTCCTAAAGTCTGCTGTTCTCAAGATCTGCAATGGTTCTATTAGCTTACTGCCTGCATAAAACAGCGGGTGTGTTGACAGGAAACCCCTGAGTAATCTTGCAAACCCTGCAATGAATCAATCCACTGACCTCCTATGTCTCAGTTAAGGGCTTCATGCTGACTTGAGGGCCTTACCCTCTGCGTTGCTCCTTTGCAATAGGACGATACATGGTCTTGTTTCAATTTGGGTTGCCACAGTGGCAGTTGTGGTTCTGGTGGGAGGGTTTACTGTCTTGGTGTGATTGGGCTAAAAGTGGTGGGGGGGAGACCCTACCAGACACACTGTTTGTAGACGAACTGCAGAACAAAAATTCAGTATTTTATGTTAACAATGAGGGATCAGTCTCCTTAGTGAGGAAAATTTGGGAGGTATGTAAAGTTACCATCTGGGCAACAGCATACACAAGCATAGTGGAGTCTTGGCACTCTTCCGGACCACCCGTCCTCCTTGGAAAGGGAGCTGAAAGCCCTGGAACAGAAGCAGACACAGGGAAAAGATAGTTTCAAGCTACAGCAAATTAGAACCAATCTCCCTGAACACAATTAGGTGGCCGATACAGAAACTAAATACAGGGTCAAATAAGCACACGCTTGTGCACTTGAGGAAGGGAAGGGACCAGAAAAGTCACTGGCTACCATGATTAGGTGATGTTGGGCATCTAATAATATAATTGAAATAGAAAATGCACAGGGGTAAGGAGCCATGAAACTGTGAACGTACTCCCAGCTTTCTCTCATTCCTATAATTCATTGTATTCCTCTCGGGGACCTGGTCTTACTGACAGGATTCTCAATTATGTCAAAAACATACATTTTGGGTAGATAAGCCATGCACAAAATTTCTGGATTACCCAGTCACAATAGCTGAAATTCAGGAAGTGATTGGAGCGTTTCCATCATGTAAAGCATTGGGCGCAGATGGCATCCTTGCGTAAATTTACAAGTGTTATGCTTCTCTTCTGGCCCCTCACTTACTTAGAGTATACGAGGATCATTGCCATCTGAGGACATATTGCAGTCTATGTGTTATCAGTAATTATTACTCTTCTGAAGCCAGAGAAAGTACCCTACTTATGCGACTCTTACTGGCACCTCTCATTGTTGAACTGTGATGCAAACATACTGGGTAAGGTGCTTGCAAATTGCTTAACGCTCCTCGTGCCCCATCTTGCCCAACTGGACCAGTCAGGTTTTAGAACTGGGCAGTCAACTTCCCATAACTTGTAACTTTATTCATCCTAATAGAGGAATTAAATACAAACCTAGATGCAGTTCATGTGTTTCGGGATGCCACTAAGGCATTTGGCTCCTCGGAGTGGGAGTACCTCTTCATGGTTTTCCATCAGATGGGCATGCCAGATTAGTTTTTGGCCTGGATTTGTCAAATATACACCCAGCCAATGGCTAGACTACATCTCAATGGGATGCTGTCCGATCCCATTTGTTTGTTAAGAGGCCCAAGCCACTCTCCGCTCTCCTGTTTGTGCTGCCTTGGAGCTGTTAGCAGCCACTCTTAGGCAAAGTTATTCAAAAACGCCCTGCGATCCACAAGCCAGCACACACCTATTTTTGTTTATGCGGTTGACATAACCTTCTATATTTGTGAACCTAGTGTGTGCTTGAATGTCTGTAAGAGAATTTATTAAATCTGAGGAACTTTCAGGCGGGGCAGTTCATCTATAGGGGTGTGGGGGCGTTGCCCTGACCTCCCCACTGCGACCTACTACATCACACACGGTCACACATTTTCCCTTGCATGTTTTCACTTGTACTTTAACCTGTTTAGGGGCGGGGCAAGATGGACCACTCTCTCTCGGCATCCCATCAGTTCAGTGGGACAACCTGAAGCTGTGTTAACTGATCAGTGCATGTCAGATTGGCTGGTGTTTTCACTGTGGCCGGCCTGAAATGCACAGTTCTGCAATAAACAGCTAAAAGGCAGCTGAGAAGCAGAGGCACAGGCATATAGGTGTCCAATGGAACACTGTGTTTGCCTGCTCCAACAAATGCTAGTACTGCTCTTATGCTGTTGAGCATTGTAAGCAGCAGGACAGCAGAGCATGGATTGACTCGGGTGCGAATGTCCAGCAAGCAACGCGAGGCAGGAGGAACTTCAGGTGTGTTTGCAGCCAAACGTGTGCTGCAGAAGATCATCAAGCAAGGTAGGTTTATTTTTAAAGGGTTGAATGCAATTTTGTATGTGCCCACCACTTTCAAAAGGTAGGAGCTGACACTGCTCTCTGGTATTCGGGTCAACTGAGGAAATTACAAATATTTCCTCCCACTGCTAATTTGATACAATTTACAACTGACTTTCTGCTGCAGTGGTGCCCTGATGCACTTAAATGTCTTGGCACCTGGATGCATAGAGATGAGGAGAAGGTAATACATGTGAACTATGGCAATGCGCTCAGCACGCTCACGGATCAGGTCACCCGATGTATATCTCTTCCTCTGTCTCTTACAAAGTGTCTTGGCTTCATAAAAATGGGAGTACTCCCGAAGCTGCTTTGCTTGTTCATGAACATACCCCTCATTCTCATATCAGCCTTTTTGGTCAGGTTACGATGAGCGGGAAAAACACATACGATAAAGGGGTAGACCATAGTGTTGCATTCCATCATCAGTGTTTCAAGACCCCTGACATGGATTGTACTACCTGTGCATTTTGCTACCTACTGGTACCATCCATCGCCCTTTCTTCCACATTTGGCAGAGGAGGTGGACTCCATGTCACGGATAACCCCTCCTCTTGCATTGGAACTCCCTCAAGTTTCTACAGCGCATACTACACTCAACTGAACCTGAGCCTGTTTGGGCTGAGGGAGGATGACAGCTGTGCCAGATATGGCATGAAGGGGCGGGATTCCTTCATCTGGCATAGTCCTTGTAAGAAATCAGTTTATTGATTGAGGTGGGGTGACAACCTCATTGAAGCAACAACCACAATCTTTAGTAAGGTGAACCACAAAAGTCACTGAATTAACCTGTGCTTATCCCTCTGGTAGCTTGACACAAAAGCAGTCAGGCTTACCTCTAGTGGTAAAGTGTAAAGCACTTATGCAGCACCCAAATAGCAATAACATGAAAACTCAACACATGAAAAATACCAAACCAGTTTAGTACAACAGAGTAAATGTCAATAAATAAAATGTGACCAAAACAACAAAAGTGTGATTAGTAGTACCGGAGATATGCAGTTTTGAAGGTTTAGGTAGGCATAATGTTTAAAAGTACAAAGTGCCACTCAGAGTCTTCTGCTCGTGCTAGATTGAGGAAAAGTCCCCATTTCAGACTCACTGCAATGGAGCACGGGCCGGATACAGGCACTAGGTTAGTCCTGCTGAAAAAGTTACAGTCTGAAAGTATGCCACAAAGAGCTCAAAAGTTCAAGAATTAGCCTTTTCTTGGAGAGGAGTGCACTCTTGTGTCAACAAAGTGTACAGGAAATGCTGAGGCACCACTTTGGGATTAGGAACTCATTCTAGCAGAGGTCAGCAGGATTTAGGAAGGCCCAGGCAGGTCTGGTTGCAGCAGGTCAGCTGGCCAATTACAGGGAGGCCTTTGGAGCTTGTTGTCGCTTTGTAGATCAGAACAGGTGGTCAGCCAATGGACACTTGGAGTAACTCAGGTAGCCTAGGGTGGAGGAGGAAGGTCCAGTCTTCCTTCACATAGAGCAGGACAGGCCTCAAGCAGCAGAGCAGTCCTCTGAGGAACAAGAGAGACCTCAAACTGCACGGCAGTCCTCTGGGGAACGAGGCAAGCCTCAAGCAGTAGGACAGTCCTCTAGTAGCAACAGGGCAGTCCTCTGGAGAACAAAGCAGGCATCAAGCAGCATGGCAGTCCTCTGGGGAGCGAGGCAGTCCTTCTTCTGTAAGGGTCTCAGGTCCGGGACTGTACTGAAGAGTGGCTCAGGAGGCAAGGCTCAAAGAAATCTAGGGTCACAAAGGACAAGTGTTAGGCTTCTTTGTGTGTGCTGGAGGCAAGCCCTTTGAAATGTAAGTGAAGCAGGGAACACCACTGCCACCAGCCATAATGGCAGAATGGCCCATCCTGCCCACAGCTAGTCCCCTATTGTTCACTGTATGGACCCAATTCAAATTCTTAATGGGGAGCCAGTAACAGGCCCGGCCCAGGCAGCGGGAACCTCCTAGAATGTCTTAGCAGTTTTTGGGAGGGAAAATGCCAACTTTCTAAAAGTGACATTTTCAAACATGTAATCTAACATTCGACTTCACCATTAGATACGAATTTAAATAAAATTCATTCAGTGTTACCCAATCGGGGAGATGGGCGTTACAATAGTGAAAAACAAATTTAGGAGTTTGTTACTACTAAGACATGTAAAACTCAAAACACTTTTCCGACTTTTAAAATACAACGCACCCTGCCCTATGAGATGTTTAGGGCCTACCTTTGAGGTGACTTATATGTATTAAAAAGGAAGGTTTAGGCCTCGAAAAAGGTTTATTTTACCAGATCGAAATGGCAGTTTAAAACTGCCTTACAGGCTGCAGTGGTAGGTCTGATACATGTTTTAAGGGGCTTATTTAGTGGGTGGCATAATAAGTGTTGCAGGTCCACTAGAGCATTTAATTTACAGGCCCTGGGTACATGTAATACCATAAACCAAGGACTTATAAGTAAATTAAATGTGCCAATCATGTGTACGCAAACTTTACCATGTGTTAGGGAGAGAGCACTTTAGTACTGGTTAGAAGTGGCAAAGTGCACAGAGTCCTAATGCCAACAAAAACGAATTTCAGAAAACAGGAGGGATGCAGGCAAAAGGTTTTGGGGTGACCCTGCAGGAAGGGCTAAGTCCAACAGTCCTGTAATAGAGATCAGCCATTCTGGACAGAGGCCATGGAGGAGGGTGTGGGCCCCGCAGATCCCAAAGCTGCCCTAATGGACCTGGTAAAGGACATCAAGGTATTGCACAGGAGGTTCATGGCTCTGGCCCTGTTAGTGGTCAATAGACTGGTGACTATAGGTGGGGCAGGGGAGAGCCCCCAAATGTAAGTAGTGGCTCAGGGACCTGGTCTACTGCAACGAACAGTTGGAAATACATGCTGAACTACTGCCTCAATCCTCCAGGCCCAGAGACATTTGGTGACCTTTGAGGACATATTTACTGGACAAAATGGTAGATGCAAGTCCCAACAACCCAGGTAAAAGGGGATTATAGGACCTAGTCAAGTTTGCCCCTTGTGGGGCGTAAAAATTGATATGTCTTGTGGCATCCTCTGCCACTAGGTTAACAATATCATGTGCAAAAGCTATGTGGACGCTTGTTGTACCTCTGTCTGATACTTAAAGATGTACGCTGAGGCCAAGGTAAACAGTACCCCTTAAAGAGAGAAGGAGGAGAGAACAGAAGAATCTCTCCAGTATGTAGATGGTTCCCCAGAACTTTAAGATTGACTATTCGAAACAAAAGAATGATCTTTGTAACGCAGCACTACATGAGTTGTGATATGAAATTGTATTGTATGAGGGAGGTGAGGAGGAAGCACAAAAGAACATTAAGTGATGCTGAGCTGGAGATTCCGGTGGAAGAGTGTGAGCACGACAGCCTATTTGGAAAGGCTTCCATGTATGTCCCTGACTCTACCAAAAAACTGATATGGACCAGTATACAGCAACTAATAAATGCTGTAAGAGTGTCCAAAAGGTTGTTAGAAAAAATCCACAAGAGGTGGTATGACCTCTGCACCTGCGTGAAGTAGAAGTTAGCAACCAAATAGAGGGAGGCATCAGCTACTGGAGGAGGCCATAGAAAAGAACTACAACCCACCACTATGGAAGAGATGGTTGAATCCACCTTGCAACCAGAAGCATGCATGCTCTAAATATAATACAATCAGCAGAGGGAAACATCTGACTTAAGTAGAAGTGTAAGAAGATTAGAGAGAGCAATTTTAGAAGGCAATCATGGTATTAAATCAGGCTTTGAGGACTTAACTATGGCTATTAAAGATCTGGGCACACAAATAGCTCAGGATTAAGCATATAGGCACCAACAAAAGCACAAACATTCAGCTGCAGTGTTCTGTGGGAAGGTTGGATGCAGTGACTTCAGCTGTGTGTATAAGAACAGCCCCCATTATGAATGAATTAGTACACAACAGTGGTGATGTGGTAAAGACCCTTGCACAAATTACTAATATGCCTAAGGAAATTAAAACTGCTCATGCAGTAAACAGGCCTCCAAAATCTGTTGGCGAAACTGAGGAGGGCTCAAGTGTGAGCAGTATGTCAGTTGTTAAGCCTACTACATCTAGGAGCAATAGAAGTCAGAGCGAGGAAGGACAAGGATGAGCCACCTGGCGTTCTAATCTATGACCATGTACTGGACAATGAAAGCATAAACAGTAAATAAAGCTATGACAATGTGCATTACAATGTCAAGATGACATGTTTTATTTACTTTGTTAAAATGCAAACAATATTTTGTTTGTAAAAAAACAAGAATTTTGTTGTTGCCCATGGGAAAACATAATTTGTGCATCAACAGAAAAAATATGATACTACTTTGAACCTTCGGTGTAATGTTTTTCTTTGTATTAACCAAATAGATTGCAAGTACCTCAAAAACAATTATTTGTTACATCATCTTGATGTGCAAGTCCTTTAGCAGTCTTTTGCAGCATCAGTTCCTGGATGTTGAAAGCGAGTGGCATTTTCATCATTCTCCTCTTCAGGATCATCACTTGCTGCTTTAAAGCACCTACACACAGCAAGGTTCTGTAGCATAGCACATGCGTCTATAATCTTGGAACACATTGTAGGGTCATACTCCAGAGCACCCCTACTTTTAACAAGACTTCTAAATCTACCTAGAATAAGTTTACATGTTCTCTCTAATAGTCCTTGTTTGTTTGAGCGGCATTGTGTTTCCTTTGTCCAGGAAGTCTAGGCTGTAAGCATGGAGTCTTAGCCCAAGCCTTATTGAATATGCCCTGTCACCTGAAAAATAAAACATCTAGTTTAGTATTTATACCTTATTTATAAGTAGCCATGTAAGCAGTAATTACCTAACACCCAGCTGTTTCCAAACTCTCTTCTGGCTATACACTCATACAATCCACAGTACCTAATCATCAGTGCTCCTAGGGTATTCTGCAACTATGTATGTGATTAGACATTTCATACTACATACTATTTGTAGATTTACAGAATGCTGACTCTTACAGCTCAGATACACATGCTGTGTATCAGATGGTGCTCAAATTGAAATATTTCTACCATCTACACAACCAAGCACTTGAAGGAAATATGCTACTGCACAGATTTGGATTTAAGTGGTTTCCAACTCTGCGGGGGTGCCAGGAAAACAAACCTGGGAATTTATTCTAAGCAACATTGTATTTAAGAAATTATGGAAAAACCTACATAATGTACTTTGTGAAATTCCACTGTGATGAGCTATTGCATCTGGTGAGAGCTTGTATAGGGGGTCTGTCGGGACAGTGCATCGGCTCTAAAGGTAATCTGAGGGGCTTAGCATCTATTATCAGGCCAATGCCTTTCTTTATAATATCTCACACTTCCTCCTTCACAGTTTTCTTTAAATCGGCTAGCAAATATTCTTTGGTGAGGACATGGTGCAGCCTAGTTCCAGATTCTTGAAATTTTAATTTGAATGTGGCATTGGCTGCAATGTCCATACCTTCTGGGGTGCAGTAAATCACACAGCTGAGTTTGCAAATCACAAACTTGTGATTGAACCTATTTTTACTGGAACTGGGACGAAAACTTTATTTGTGCACTGCTGATTTGTGATGCCTACAACTTGAAATTCTCTTCCAGAGAGTGGTGGGTCTGGGACTTCAACTGTCCTGACAGCTGAACCAGTGACTACAGTATCAATCAAAACTGATACAGGATGTCCATTCCCTTCACTTTCTATGGGCCACTCTGATCTAATGGGACTCCTGAACATTGTAGGTACATGGGGTATGTGACCTGTAAATCAGTTCTGACTCACACTAGTACAGGGCTGAAAGTCATAACCTCCATTCTGCATCTGTAGCTACACCATGGGAGCCTGAAGGCTCATTCAGCCTTACAGCCATGCACTGACTTCTTTGGCTCTTATGTTGTCCTGAAAATCTTGAGCTAGTTCACATCTCTCATCAGGGCCTTTGTTCATAATGCTTGGTTTTTACCACTGGCAAATGGGGTATTTATGTTTGGTACATTCACAGGCTCTTGTGGTGGCCAGTCCACAAATCGCTTACATTCTGCCCTCAAATCATTTGGGACCACTACTTTAAAGAACATGTCTAGTTCGACCCAGAAGAACTTTGAAATGGTCACAATTTGGTCTATCTGGGTGTACCACTTCTTTGGGTTCTGAAGTTCTGGAGACTATTTGTGAAATGGAAAAGGTCTGCTCGAAGATATGAGACATGCACATATGCTCCTCCCTGCACCCCTCTCAAACTGTGCTCTTTTGCTTCCACCTCAGAGTTTTTGCCCTTCTTACCCTCTATTACCTCCTTTTTTTACTTCTCACCTTCATCTTCTCTGTCTTGGACTCCTGCTCTCTAATCATTTCCAAGTTACTCCATTCTCTGATGCACTCTAAGAATTATTTAACATGGGTTTTCACTTTTCACTGCTTGATTGCCTTCACATCCCTGTCCCTGTAAACTTATCTTGTAACTTCATTGGGACAAATCAAATTTGCCCTTATCTGCCAACATTTTACTTTTGGCATGTACCTCCTGTGCCACTTCTTGAGCTTCCTAGCTCATATACATCAATTCATTCTCACTGTAGTGTCTCAGAAATTATAATCCTGGATTTCCTTTCACAATCTACTCAAGATCAGTTTTCAACTGAGTAACATTTAATTTCTGTGGAACGTTTCTACTAGGTGAGGGTGAAGTTTCAGGAACTGCGGCAGCCTTTCCAGGGGTATGTGAACCAGCAGGCCCTCCCTCCAGAGTCCTGGGTGACATGGGGATACCGCTGCCAACTGGAGTTTGGGGAACACTTGAAGTTGCCTGAACTTGTGGGTTGCTCGTAGCCATGGGTGTCAGGGGGGCTCATGCTTGTCAGAATCTGGTATGTAATCGAGGTGAATGGTTTACAATTTGGATCAGTAGGGCCTGGGAAGTACTAGTGTCTGGGTAGCTTGAGGGTGCATCCACCTCTGTAGTACAGTGTGCTATTATGTCATCTTCCAGGGGACTCTGGGGTGTTTGCCTTGTAGGTGGAACCAATTTGTATGAGGGTAGGTCTTGTTCTTAACAGGTCATCTATAAAATCATCATCATCATCACTGTCCCCTCCTCCGTCATGTTTGAGTTTCTTTTTGGTGTGGGATCTCTCCTTCTTGGGGGTGTCACTGGCTGTTGCAGGGTAAGAGCCCTCTGACTCAATTATGTTCTCGCTCCAAATCTTTTGCCTCTCATCATCCTTAACACATTACCATATACAGATTTTGTTTTGGGTCTGACTTTTATATCTTTCATGGCTCTTCTTGTTCACTACCTGTTCCCTAAAGTTCAATGCCTCAAATTGTGTGGGTCTAGGATTGGACTTCACGTGATACATTCTCTTTCTCAAATTTTCAGGTTCTGCTTTGTGGAAAGTGCTGCATAATGGAATTGTAAAAGCCCCTCTTTTTTGGTATACTGGTGATGTTCTTTGAGCCACATACATGTGTATAACCCTTCCTTGGCTGCCATCTCCCTAGCAGGTGTTCCCTCTGGCTGTAATTTCTCTTCTTGGTCAAAGATTTTGAATCTTTCAAGGAATGATTCCCCAAGTTTCCTCAATTTTCAACAAATACTCAAGTCACTCAAATCCTTGTACAAGCCTCTCTCGCAATCAATCTACTCACAATGTAGCCTCTATTGCCTGTTTACCCATCCCACGTGGCCAGGGCAGAAGTCAACCAATCAACCAATTAGCCTATCCCAGCGCAGCACCCTATGATGCAAGCAGCGAAGCGTACAGCAATATTTCAATGAACAAAGCTCACTAAACATATCTCTAAACTACTATTATCTCCTTCTCCCAAAAGGAAAAAAATAATACAGTTTGAAGATATAGATGTTGCCTTTCACAGCACTCACAATGACACAGCAGCAAACTCTTGATCTTCAGGAGCTCACTTTTAACCAATATGTTCACTTCGCTGCACCAAGGAATAAACAAAAAATTATCCCAGGTAAAACATTCACACACCTCAATACTAGTAGACAATTTGACAAATATCTAGATCACTTGATCATGGACTACAGCGTGTCCTACCAACTTAAACCACAACTTCATTAAACATCTTGAACATAGTCAAAAATCACACAACGCACACTGTCAAAACTCAAATAAAGGTGGAATAATCTAGGCCATACACGGGGAAGAACTGGTGCTTCATAGATAAGGCTGTGACTGGCATACACATCTGGAAAATACCATGGCTGCCTAAACCATACCACCCTCCGGGAATCTATGTCTCTCCAGTGACTCGTGCCACAACAGGAGTCTGGGACATGGTACAAACCCAGTGCAAGCTCTCCACCTGCATATCACTGCGGCCCCATTTATAGGCAATCCTGACTTCCCACCAGAAGTACAGGGGTCTTCCTTTGTGCCCTGGCAAGTCCAGCTGTGAAAGGCTAGGTGACCTTTTTGAGGTTGACAGGATTATTGAGTTTGCCCAAATCCAATCTAATGATGGCCTCCCATTGAGTGCCCATTGGCAGCACACTTCCCTCCAACACTGGCTCCTACAACCTCATATTTGCCCCCATGCAAACCAACCCCTGACCTCCTTTGAAAAGTGGCTTGTCACCTGCTCATCCGATAAATGCTTACTCTCTGGTGTGTGTATGTATATATATATTTATATATCAGATATTAAAAGTCCTATTGATGCCCTCTAAGTCACCAACAGCACAATGCTGGGAGCACGAATGTGAACACATTGGGTAAGGAAATGATGCTCAAGATTGCCCAATATTGGTAATATACACAGACGATGGTGGCTTAGTGGAAACCGGGTGGGAATACAACTTGTTGGAGGCACTCTGGACAAACTGGCACACTTACACATCTTCTTTGCCATTGCCAAAAGATACAATCATTTTGGACGGAAGTCTTGGCTGACATTAATGAGATTTATGACACGGTTATCCCCAGTTACATCCTGCTAGGACTACCGAATCCTCTAACATACATATTAAAGTTGTTGAAGGGGCAGACTATTACACTAGCGCTTGCTGCAGCCAAATAAGTCCTCTTGGCATGTTGGGGCTCAGACTTGGCGCCATCGCATCTCGACTGGCTCCACAAGTTATGGGATCTCCTTGAGATGGAGAAACTAACAGCAGCCATATCTTGTACGCTACCACGCTTTAATAAAACCTGGAGGCCTTGCATAAGCTTCCTGTCCGATTAATTTAGGGAACTATCTTGCCCAACCTACTTACAAGTTCTTGGCCTTACCCACTTGGACCATGGTACTCCATGAGGTGCTGGGGATGGCCACCCCCATTTCTGTCCTGCTTCTAGTACCAGTTGCTATGCATTTTTATCTGCAGTGAGCTGTTGAGGGAGTTTATTCCCTATCCCTTACACCCTCCCCTCTCGCCCCTTGGCCCTCTCTCCTTCTACACCCTCCTTTTTTCCTCCACCTCCTTCTCCACCAATTATATTCTTACTATCCCTGACTGGCCTTTGGATGTAAGGGGTATGAATGTTATATTGAAGATTTGACTAAACTCAGTAAAACCGATTTAAACCTAAAACTCAAATAAAAACATTAACACAACAATAATCACAGTCCCTACAAATCAAAACCACATAATATGTGAAGTCAAAATCCAACCACTGCATAACATGGCACCCTTTCTCAAATTACAAATCGCAGCATGCACCACTTTGTTCTGTGCTCACTCAAACATTTTCGTATGCTCAATGGTTTTCCCTATTGACACTCACAAAGCCCTTTAAGAATCTCAGGACAGCAGTCACATCATCCCAGAGTCGTCAGAAAGCGAGAATGCAGATTGGGTCTCAGTGAATCTGAATCTCAAGGCAAAACTGTCTGAACCATGAAGATGCAATTCTTGGTTTCTAAAAGCAAATTTACCTACTCCGGACCACTTGGTACCAGACAGTCCAGTCAGAGCCATCAACTTTTCTACCAGATCTGATGGTGCAAAAAACCCATTCAATCTTGCCCTAAACCGCACCTTAAAGGGTTGGGAGAGGTGTAGTCCCTAGATAGACTTTGGTGCTCCCCGGTGGTGCTCCTCGTCTCAACTATAAGAAGATAAAAGGTGGCCATTCTGAACAACAGAAATGTAGAACAAATGAAGTACCAACCTTAAAGGTTTGATTTATGGAACTTAGACATACAGGAGTAAGTTTAATGTAGTCAATATCAATGTCAATAAATCAGAGGGCAAAGCTCAGTTAAAGTACAGATTCAATCAAGAACGTAGTAAAGTTCAGATCATGAAAGTGCAGAGCCAAGATGAGGAAGAATTCCAGCATAGGGTAGTCTTCTAAAGCAAGAAGAAAGGGACTCCTTACCACATCAAAACATTATACTCTAGAGGAAGATTTATCCAAGCAGGAAAGCAAATTATTATCGCTTGAACGGACCCTCACCACGGGGCAGCCTACATAAAGAATTAGAATGCCCAATGTCAGAAAGTCAGGGGGATATGGGATAGGTTAGACAAATATGTTAGGACTACTAACCGGAGGCGGTGGTACTTAGAGGGCGATAAATCCAGACGCCTAGAGGCACACCTCATTAGAACAGAGTCATCCTCTCCCTATATTGGCGGTGCAAGACAGGAGCGGAACTCTGGTACATACGCAGCAGGAAATTATTGACACGTTTGCACATGACTTGGGGCAGGTGTATACTGAACCGCAAAGCGCAGTGGATGCCGAGGGCATATTGACATATCTGGAGGGCGTTGCACTCCCATGCCTTACTCCTGGGGACCGTGAAACCCTGGCTGCCCCGTTATGTAAGTTGCAAACTGCTTAGCGCAATGAAGGTCTTGAAGTCGACCAAATCTCCTGTAGCAGATGGTCTTCCGGTGGAATTTTATTTACAATTTCCAGACATCCTGGCAGATCGGTTATTAGAAGTCTTTGCAGAGGCCCTAAATACAGGACAACTGCCACAGTCTATGAGGGTGGTTTTAATAGTTGTGGTCCCTAAACTAGGTAAAGTACCTACCGAGGGGGGATCATACAGATTCCTATCTACATTTAATGTGGACTTTAAGCTCCTTAGTCACATGCTGGTGGCTAGACTACTGCCATTTCTTCCTCAATTAATTCACGGAGTCCAGTCTGGATTTATACCGCATAGAAACACCCTTCGTAACATCCGTCGACTTGCCCATGTTATGCAGTCACTGATGTTAGTAGCAGATGAATACGCATTGGCCTTCCTTGAAATACAGCAGGCGTTTGATACAGTGCATTGGGAATATGTCTGGCTGGTTCTCCATGTGCTGGATTTGGACTCACATGATATAAATTGGACTAAACTCCTATACACAGGCCCACAGGCTAGAGTACGTACCGGGCGTTATGTCTTAGCCACAATAGAGCCACATTGTGGCTCCTAGCAGGGTTGCTCCCCTCACTCCTGATTTTCTTCTTAGCTATAGAGCCATTGGCATGTCGTATGAGACAAGCTCTCACAGGATGGGGAATACAGGTATGAGCGACCAAGCATATAATCTACCTCTATGTAGAAGATGCATTGGTGTAGCTACGAGGGCCGAACGACTCAGTCCCGCTGATGTTAAAAGAGCTGTCGGAGTTCACAATGGTCTCAGGACTCTGTGTTAATAAAACAAAATCTCTCCTTTTTCCACTGGGTGGACTCGGTAGGATGTCACAGGAACAACTCCTGCAGGTTGAATTGCCATGGACAGTGGACAAAGTACGATATCTGGGGATATACGTTACCCATGAGGAAACTAGGGCCCAGATTTACTAGAAAATGACGGAGCGCGGCGCTGCGCTACATTTGGCACCGCAGCGCTCCATTATTTTCAAAACGCAGGGATGCGCCGTATTTAATAGAATATGGCGCACCCCTATGTTTCCCCCTGCGCCGGCACTAAATTTGCTGGCGAGCACCAATGCAGCCACACTTGCAATGGTGCAAGGATGGCTGCATTGAGGGGAAGATTGTTTTTGTGCAAGAAGGGACACCTTAAATGGTGATTTGCTCTTTCTATGTTTGCTGCGGAATGCAGCACACCTAGAAAGAGCAAAAAATGATGAGAAATTAAAGCATTTCTCCTTGTTGCGCCACTCTAACGCCAACCCTGGGGTGGCGTTAGATTTTGGCACTGCCTCAGGTTTACAAAATATCGTAAAACTGAGGCAGCGTCAAAATGCAATGGGTGTTGCAGGGGCACGCCCACAGCAACACCCATTGCACACCCTTAGCATGCAAAGTGCTGCATAAGAAGGGGTCGTATTTACAACGTGGCGTTAGACCACAAAAAGTGGCTTAATGTCACCTTGGAAATATGGTGTAGGACATTGTGCCACCCAAGTGTCAAAAATGTGACACTCCTGTGGCGATAAGGCCTTGTGAATCTGGCCTAAAATTCTACGGTATGTTTATGGGACGGGTGAAGGAGGGGTTACGCCATTCCATCCAATTCTGGAATACATTGAAACTGATTTTGATGGGCAAAATTGCCCTAATTAAGATGGTGGTGTTGCTGAGATGCCTATACATCATGCAGGGAACTATCTATGAAATACTGAGGAAAGCCTTCAGAGAGTTAGACTCACTCCTGGTGGAGCTTTTATGGAATGGTAGATGATGCAGAGTTGGACTTGCCACGATGCAGAGGGAATGGGAGTGGGGTGGATTAGGGATCCCAGACCTAGAGCTATACTACCCAGCATCACAACTCCAACATGCAATACACTGGTTAGATACAGACCCTAGTTGAGAGAGAACCCTACTAGCAGGTACACGTGAGGGTGGCAGGGACCTCCTCCACACATTTCCACATCTGGCCCGATTAATGGCAAGGGTGTGAGATAGGACAGTACAAACGATTAGAAAAAGAGCTCCCTAAGCCCCTGATTTAGATCTTTGGATTATACGCTCCTTCACTCAAATGGAGAGGTGGCACGAGGGTGGCTGTCTGACTATATCTGTGGGGTAGATTTATAACACTACAAGACACCATAGAAACATTTGCCTTGGGCACTGGACATGTCAGTTTGCTCAATGTTCAAACAGATACAATATAACATCATTCATATGACATATTTATCCCCAGGCGACTACATGCAATCTACCCAGCCCGTGACCCCAGGTGCCCCAGGTGCCCCAGGTGCCCCAAGTGTGGGATCCTCGAGGACAATTTTTTGCATTTGATTTGACAATGCCCAATGGTAGGGACATATTAGGGTGAAGTAGTGGAGCAGATTAGACATGCCACCGGCTGGGATATCCTGTATACGATTAATAAATGATTGCTGGGTCTATTGTCCAGAGACCAGAAGATTAGCAGGCGATTCCTGGTACTGGGTCTTACGGTAGCAAAACAACGCATTGCCATTATTGGATGAGTAATCGAGCCCCAACTAGACAGAGTTGGGAAAGAGACCTGAGAGAATGGACTAATGTAGAAGAGGATCATATGAGAAGGACGAGGAAAGATGACAAACTACCTGAGGCTCTGCTTGCATTGGGGGTAATGTTGCAGGAACTGATGGGCTCAGACCAAAGTATGCAACCTGCGACTGAAGGATTAGAGGCTCCTGAAGCGACAGGACGTGAAGTACCAGACCACTTATGATAACCCCTAACCAGTTACAAATAGGGTTGATTCATCTTTAGCTTTATTGATTTAAAGTACAATATATTAGTGATGTATTAGACATGTGAACTGTTCCTGCATGGAAGCTTCTTCTCGGGGGGGGTGAGGGAGGGAGTTCTGAAGTTTTGGTTCTATTGTATGGTTTGACAAACGGAAACCAATAAATAATGGTAGAATATATGTTATCCTATTCACTTGGAAGTCTCCTCTGAATGTATATTCTTGTGAATAAAACTTCAATAAAGATATTTTCAAAAAAACACCCGGGCGGAAATTGTATGCTTACTTATCAATTCATCAAACACTGAGCCTGGGGGAACAGAAGAACAAGGTGAGCCACATATAGCTACATGATTAACATATTAAGTAATGCAATGAATCATGTTGAAACTCAGATGAACAGATGCCATCCAACAGACACACATCGACGGATCTTCTTTGTAATATTGACCTTAGGGTGGAATGTGTCTGAGAAAAAAAGTATTATGTGCAAAAAATAAATCACATTTTTACAATCATAAATCACATTTCAATAACCGTCTCTGTTCCTACTGTACATGGGCAATTAATACTGATGCCATTTACCCATACTCCTTTCGCAGCTAGCATCAGTTAGCAGGCCTTAAGTAACCATGCACCCCCACCTAGGGGAGGAGGGAGAAGCAGGATTTCTAAATTCTCAGCTGCGGCTTCTACTTCACAAACTCCAGTTGCCACTATTGCCACTACCAGCATTAGCAGTATTACAGCCTCAACCACTATGTCTACAAGAGTGACGCTCTGTAGATACACAGGTGCAATAGACACTACATAAAGCACTCCGGCAAGTGGCCCTTGTACCCCTAGTGCACAGACCTCAGTCTCAGTGCCAAGAACCTCAGCTTCTGTACCTGAGTCCATCATATCTGGGGCAGCCACTATGGCAGAAAGAGATCGCAGCAGTGGGAAGAGCAGGTTGAGCAAGAACAAGGTCCCCAAGGGTGTTGTTGTGCTGACATTGAGTAATCAACTGTAGATGATAGACAGGACTTAAAGCCATCATCACCACATCAAGCACAGCCCACCACCCGTATTAGTAGGATTTTCAGTGGTGGTGGCTGGTGACATTTGCAAATGGTGGGATGTAATACCAGCCAGGAGTTTGCCCAATGGTTTTCAAAATTTGCATTGAGAGTTCACCATATGCTAAGAATGACCTTCATTGTGCCAGCACCAGCATTTTGTTATAGATACCCCTTATGACAAGAATTACATTTAATATTTCAGGACCAGAATTTTGCCATTGATACTGTCCATATACCATGGGTAGCCTGCATGCCACAAATTAACCTGAGGAATTCGGAGCCAGAGTGGTTTGCTTCCCTCAGCCCACCCTTCAGCTCCAAAATGGCATGGCCACCCTCTCCGAGGCAAATAATTACCTTCAGTATGCCAGCACCAGCATTTTACCATAGGTGTCCCCATATGCTAAGCATTACCTCCAGTATTTCAGGGTCTGCATTTTGACTTGGGTGCCTTACCTTTTGCCAAGAATTACCTGCAATGTTCCAGCACAAGCATTTTGCCACAGGTGCTGCAAGTTAAGAATTTGTTCCAGAAAGGAAGTGCCAGCATTTTTCACAGAGGCCCTTATGCTAAGAATTACGTGTAATATGTCATGGCCTACATTTTGCCATGGGTGCCCTCTTTATGCTAAGAATCAATTCCAATATGCCAGTGACAGCATGTTAACTTGGGTCCCGCCACAAGCCCAGGATTATATTCAGCATGCCATGGCCAGGAAAAGACTCACAATAATAAAACAAGCAAACAAACACAATCTTACCCACTCACACTCTCTCACGCATACTCCCTCCCTCTCACATTCCCTCTTTTTCCCCTCAGTTACCTTAGCTCACACTCCCACTCACTGTAACTCCCATGCAAACATACTAATATTTGCTGGTTCTTGCACTCGCTCACAAACACACTTACACACAGGCAGGTCCTCCATAATAGCGGAGGAGTGTCGCTCCCCTGCTCGGTCAGGCAGTGGCAAAGAAAATGATAGTAAAATAATGTTATTATTGTTTTGTCACTGTCTGACTGAGCCATCATGTGGGTCTAGGGCTGGGCCAATGCAGGGAGGAGGACTGGTGGGCACTGTAAAGTGCCCATGTTGGTTTATCGGGCTGTCTTAAGACGGCCAAACCAATATACAATTCACCAACCCAGCTGTGTTACACAGCCAGGTTGGAAAAATCGCACAGGCTCCCTGTGCCTAAGCAAGCAACAAACCAGCCCACTTCAGCCAATACTGGCATGGCTCTCATGGTTGGTATAGCATGACAGCAGCATCAGGATTGGAAGCCTGTGCCCAGTGACTGCCGAGAAGAGTGGAGCAACGGGGGCGGCCAGAATCAGAAGCGGCTGGCAGGTACGTTTTTCAAAAATTATTTTTAACCAAAGGTACCCCTGCCACCGACAGTACCCCCGCTCACCACTCTCGATTGGTGGCAGCCACCACTGCTTACACATCCTCTACCTTTCACACTCACTGACTCTGGGCCCTGGTGCAACTGCATGCGCTGCAAGGCAAATGATGATGTTTGGAGTGACATACAGATCCGTGTCTCCGGCTGATGGATCCAGAGGCCAATGCCAGCTGCCCTTATGGTCAGTGGGTTGATGAGTGCCTTCCCTTCAACGCAGTCCTGGGTGCCCAATCCAAGGGAGGTGTGGTGACAGTTCAACAGTAGAACAGTGTTAAGTAGTGCAATGTGAAACCTCAAAAAGGAATATTCCTTTAAAATGAACAGGATTGCCCAAGTTGTGTGCACCAATCTCTTGTGTTAGTTACAGTGGGTGCTGGGGTAAGAACAGATTAAAAATATTATGGGCTGAGGAGGAGGAACTGGAATGGCGGGAAAAGCCACGTATTCTACATAAAATGGACATTTTGAAGAGTGCCCAACTTCTTTCACGAACTACGGAGGGGGTTTGTGACGGTTTCAAGCAGGGTTTTATTAACGAACAAGAAGGCACAGGTTTTGAACCACGTGTAGACAGGCAGAGAGAATCTAAAGAATGACCTGATTGCTCGGAGGATAAAGGGGCCTATTCTTTATGTACTGATACTGGACATCATTATGTCACTTCCTAGGTATGTGACTAAGAATGTTAAGTGGAATTTAGGCTTCCAGATCAGATGTCAGGGCAGGAGCCCCAATATGTGAATTAATTTGTGGAGCAGGAAACTTAGTCATTGTCTTATACCAACAACCACTGAAGGGTTGCAGCAAAGTGTGCCAGTTTGCTACATTTCAGCGGTGACTGATACAACTCAATGACTTTCGTCTATATGCCATTCACATTGCCCATTGGAATCTGTCTCGTGTCTGGTGTTGGAAGCTTTCACTATATTTTTGGGTCTGGCCTAGAGACAGATTTCATCCTCTTGCGAGCCTCCTGTGTGAAAAAAATCACAAACAAAAAATGCATACATATGTAAACACTTACAGTACCTTGGGGTCAACTACTGCATACAGTATGTGTTAACAGGTCAACCCACTTCAGCACTGATTCTTGCACAGCAATCTTGATTTCATGATCTTGGGCTGCGTTGGAGTATAAAGGGGACGTGATGGATTGTTGAGAAGCTTGGAATTTGTGGTGGTGTTAGCACTGGTGGAGACTGTCATTCAGTAAAAATACATTTGTTTATTTAGACCTTGGTCATTAAACAATTACACCATAAAAAACATAATAATAAATATTTCATAAAAATTATAAAACCATTATTCGAAATAAAAAACGTTCATAAAAAACAATTCTTTGAATATTCTACATAATTAATCACTCACAACTTTGCTAAAATATCAAAATATAATTTTAAATAAATCATCCAGAGCACAAGCACATGTTACATTCAAGTACCGCACATCAAATAAGCAGATAGCTGCTCACTATTCATCCCTCATATCGTATTTCTTTAATAAGATGGGCCTCAATAGTGCTTTCAGTTGTTCTACAAACCAAAGACAATCTAGTAAGGTGTGCATTAAATCGCATTTCCTTTCCATGCCACACTTACAAATATTATTCTGGTCTAGATAAAATCCCTGAACCTGTGACATTAAAACAGGGTTACCCCAGATCTAAATTTTAAGAGGCCCCATTCCAGGCGTACATTAGGTAGACTTTCTAAATAAAGGAATATTTCTTCATTTGTCCAGGAATTTATCAGTGAAGGTACAGATTTCTTACCTTTTAAATAACTCAAATAGTACTCCCTTGCCAGATTTTTTATCAACATTCAAAGGACACCCATACTGATTTTATTGTGTCTTGCACATTATATCTTATTGCTCGCCTATTGCATATGACGTCAAACCATGCCCTAACAAGTTTTGCCCATTTTAATTCACTATTCATAATGTCACTGTTACATAGTGTAGTAATTTGGGGGGACTCACCCTGGTCTAATCTCATCCAAACTCTGACACCTCCATATAAGCTAGGTAACTCCATGCCATTAGTCCAATGTCCATCCTAACGGCTTGGACCACTAAGGAGGGAGGCAGAGCCAATGACCTTTTTAAACCTCTGCTCTCAGTCTCCCAGTTTGTTTTCCACTGAAGCAGAGCACGTCAACTCTGTATTGAAACTGTGGCCGAATCATTGCTTGACGGGCTGCCAATATGGCTCCTAAAGTGGGCCCTCTCTACATTCTAGCAAACTTAAGGCCACATACTGACAAAAGTGCTTTTATCTGCAAAGCTTGGATGTGGTCTTTGATAATACATTCTTCACAAACCACATCTCCAAATATTTATATCGACCAACAACCTTAATTTCAGTAATATC
Source organism: Pleurodeles waltl (assembly GCF_031143425.1). NCBI lineage: Eukaryota > Metazoa > Chordata > Amphibia > Caudata > Salamandridae > Pleurodeles > Pleurodeles waltl. The sequence goes on from NC_090437.1 coordinate 181,089,041, forward strand.
GAGGAACCACTTAAACCATTCTTTCTTTCTTCCAAATGGCAGTTTCTCCAAATGTATTATTATTTTTTTCTTTTTACAGTAATTTGATGAAGCATTTAGGTTTCTCTGCAGTCCAATTTCTGTCAAACCCATAATGACCAAATTGTCTTCATAAAGGAGACAACTGATATAGGCCCTTCATTTTGGGGCTAAGTTTGTTTGATATGCTTAATATTTTTAGTAAGTCTGCTAGAAATAAGGAAAATAGCAAAGGGGACAAGACACAACCTTGCGTGAAGCCAAACTTGAAGTATTTTCTCAGAGAGAGAGTCCCTTCAGTGTCTAGTTCTACTTGTGCCCAATTTTCAATAAGTATTTCTTGTAGACTCAAGAGAAGGACATTATTATTTCATCATTTATCGTAAATGTGATGGGTTGGGGCTATTCATAGCTCCCTTATTATATAGTTCCTCTAAAAATAGAGTCCATGCATCTTCTCATATTTTCCTCTTCCTTACCTAACCCATGTAGCTCCAACTCCCCAAAACTTTATTTCCATAGAATCGTGTAGATTTTTTATAGTTTTTCTTATCTGCTTTTTAGGCACCTGCATTCGTTCCTAAGCATTTTTCCTTTTATCTTATTATTTATTCCTTGAATATCAGCCTTTAAAGATGCTACCATTTGTTTAATAATGTATTCTTACCAACTGACAAAATGTATAGCTAGCTCTCTTTCACAGATCACCTTATACTCCTGCTGTAAAGTTTGTACTATGTTTAAATGCCTTTCTGTTATCCTATAAGACATTGAGGGAAACATATATTTTCTGATCAGTTCTCTATTTATCACTGTTTGTAAGGGATAGAGATCACTACTTTTTTTTTTTTTTGTAGCACCTCAAACTGATCAACATAATTAAATGCCCAGGCGTACACAAAAATATAATCAACAGGACAATTCTGTTGAAAAAAAATACAAATATTTTCCTTGCCGGGGTATCCATAGGTACACATCCATTTAAACTGATTGATCTATTTGAGGAAAGGAAGTTTAACAGTGCAATATCCCACTGGATTGTGGCATTTTCTAAATAGCGAGCTTATCTTAAATGCAGACAACATTTCTTCGTACACTACATCCATTTTACAAGGAGCTAATTTACAATTAAAATCCACTAACAATACAAACTGGTGTTGCCAGTATTTTGAGATTTTTATCAAATCATCCTTAAACGTTTCCATATCACCATCATAGGCAGGTGAACCCCTCTTTCGGTCAGCAATATTAATAATAATGATACATCCAGAACCCATATTTCCATTATACAATTGTATCCCACATGCTAGTGTCCAGTTGCTCTTTGCACTACTTTCCCATACTTTAGTAGCAACCTTCGTTAATCTTAAAGTTAGGATACCGCCTGAGGGCTGACCTGAGGTATTATTTGTTGCTCTCTGCGATGTTTGCATGAAACAATCTATTTGAGGGAGTTCTATGCGCAGCAATGTTCTCTGGAAACACAAGATCCCATACAAATATTTGATCTGTTTAAATATATGTTGCTTCATTAGATTCTGAAAACCATGAATATTCCAGAAAAGGCATGGCAACTCTGTGCATTGAACCCCATCCCTAGACTTAATCTATTAGGCCATACGTACCCTCCTTAACTTCCCGTTCCAAACTCATGCAAGCATAACGATTTAAGCTAACTTCTTCTGCCAATCACCACTGCACCATTCTTGAGGAAAAAATAATCCTCATACTACCTTCCCTGTCTTTTATTATGTGTCTATGCCCTGCCGAGTACCATGATATTCCAAAATTACTTGGCTCTCTAATAGGCCACCATAATATTGTAAAACGACTGTACAGGGAAGTTCATTACTTTGGCTTTCCACTTCTGGTGCAACTTTTATTCCTTGTTTTTTCTATACTCTATTTCGGCTTTTAACAGGGTATATTTAGAACAGAAAAAAATTAAAATCTTTGTCACCTATACACCCGACTTGTTTTGCACAAAGGCCACTTGCTATACTGTACATCACTAGATGATATTGAGTGGAGACTTGGGCACTTTGAAAATATTTGGAGCAGCATTGACCTTTTAAGCACATTTAATTTCCTATGCTTTTTACCACGTTTACTTTCTTGGTCAGGCTCCACGTACAAACACAGACTGTTTACTTCCTCATTTCTTGATCCTATAATTCTTTTTTGTATCATACACCCTGTGTTGCCTACTAGGGATTCAATATTTCCTAAATAATTTTTCCTTATGCAATCCTTCTAACATTCTCTAAAACATTCATTTCAGAGATACCTTGGTGTCTGGAGAAATCTTCCTTGCAATTTTGCCCCACTCTTCTCCTTTCTCTCAACCGGTCACAATATGTATCATTTTTGCTCTATTCCCTCATTGGACTACCGCAACCTCTCCAGTCCCTTTCCTCTTATTGTCACATTGTTCCTTACTTGCTTTTATTATCGTACCTCTTTTTGTATCACTCGCTGAGCCTGTGTATGTGCATGTACTATGTGCGGGATTTCTCCTTGCCCTATCAACCTTACTGAATGCACCATTCTTGCTATTAATATTTTTATTATGAACTTTTAAGGATTTATGATTTTCTTATCTTTTGTTAGCCTGGCATTTCTTTTCCATACTTTTCTTTCTCTGCCTTAGTCTCCCAAAATTAGTTTTGTACTACATGGAGTAATGACCCTGCCTTTTTGTGAGCATCAGAAGTGAATCGGGAGGGTTAGCATGTATGCTATATATGAACATGTTATCACCTAAGGTCTTTTCAGCCTCCACCTCCACCACAGAATCTCTTTTTTTAAGTTTTGCTAAAAGCAAACCCACTATACAGCCTGATTTGTTGTTTCCGATTCCCGACTCGCAAACAAAATTGATCAGTTCTGGCCGAGATTCAACAAGAAAGCATAACTGGTGCCTACTTTTCAAGAGCTCTGTGGCCTTGTGTTCTTGCAGCTTCACCTATAGCTGGCTGAGGCCTCAGTGCCCCATGTCTAGCCCACCCTAGCTCCCTGGAACAGGCAGACGCAGTTACAGCAATGACACCCCCAGCAACGGCTTTTGATTCGTAGGTCCAAGGCTGTATATACCCAGGCAGGAAACAACACCGTCTGTGATATCTGATTTTTGGCGTCCCAAAACTCAAACTCATTTGTTAATGTCAGGGCAAGACATGCCAGGGAGTGAGGAATGACATGAGGCAGAATTCTGTGGCGGGCACGAGCATGGCTCTGTTGGGTGTAATGAGCCCAAACAGACCACTGACCTAGCTTTTGTGTGCAAAAGGCCGCTTTATTGAAACAGGTGCGCATCACGATTCAGCCCTTGGCATCCTGCCTTACAAAACTATATACCTCACTATACAGTCAACATCTGCCTACCACCTACCCCCACCGCTTAAACAGCCCCCTCCCCTTTAACCCTGCAAACCACCCCATGCCCAAATACCTTCTGTTATTCATAAGACTTGAACTCCCCCCACTTAACTTTTAACTTGTGCACATTCCTAAATGCCTACTTCCTGTGTAAATAACTTTAATCCCTGCTCTCTTTCTGTTTAGAATTCGCAGCCTCCACTCTAAGTGCCTGGTTCCCCTCTGTAAATTCCACTGACCTTCTGTAAAGGCCCCTCCAACCTTCTGGGCATCCGTCCTATCTGCACCTGTTCCAAGCGACAACAAGTACAAACCATTACCCTACACACCTGTCCCTACAACGCAGCCTTACTGCCGCTACACCTCAACACATACCATCTTCCTTGAGAGTGGGCATGAGGGGACTAAAGTTCCTCTCCGTAACTACCTAACAGCGCTGCCACCCAGCATTCCCATACAAAATGGTGGCTAGCTGTGTCAAATGACGGGTTATAAAACCCTTGGGCTACATCCTCTAACGGATGTAGCCCAAATGCTGTCCAGTCATCTGGACAGCGCTACCTCCCCCCAAGACCCCCAGGGGACAGACCAACTGCCATCGGCTGTCCCCCAAAGCCCTATTTGGTGAAATGAGCCAAGACAGACCACTGACCAAGCTTGTGTGTGCAAAAGGCCGCTTTACTGAAACAGGTGCGCATCACAATTCAGCCCTTGGCAACCCACCTTACAAAACTTTATACCTCACTATACAGTAAACATCTGCCTACCACCTAACCCACCACCCCTAAAACATCACCCTCCCCGTTAACCGTGCAAACTACCCCATGCCCAACTACCTTCTGTTATTCATAACACTTGAACTCACCCGCTTAACTTTTAATTCATGCACATTCCTAAATGCCAACTTCCTGTGTAAATAACTTTAACCCCTGCTCTCTTTCTGTTTAGAATTCGCAGCCTCCACTCTAAGGGCCTGGTTCCCCTCTGTAAATTTCACTGACCTTCTGTAAAGGCCCTTCCAATCTTCTGGGCATCCGCCACCAGAAAATGGGCATCCTTGACCTTTTTCTGCCACTCCCAACTCACTCTATACTACCCCTTCAACCGTCTTCGCTACAAAATCCCTAATCTCCAACAAGTATAGCCTCCTACCGAATCTCAACAATTCCACCACATCATAGCGTATATTCGTGTGCCCTATGCAACCTATCTCCTGTTCCCTACAAAAACTCCTCATCTCCTTGTTAAACTTCCTGCAAGCTCTATCTATCGCTGCTGCCTTGTGCACACCCCTCCAACTTCTCTGAGGTATAAACTCTATCCAAAACGGAAAACAACCTGCCAACTGCTGCTTTATATCCCACAAGTCTTGCTTTTCCATTTTGCTATTGCTAATCCTTTTTCCTGCACTAAGTCATTTTCCCCAAGATGCATGATCAATATATCTGGGCACAAAACCCCCTTTTTTAGTTTATTAAAAAAATGGCAGCAATTTTTTCCACTTTCTGCCCCCTTTCCCATGCCATGCAACCCCCCCACACATTTCACTCAGCCCCAAATTGACTGTATTAAAATTCCTGGCTTCTTGCTTCACCTGTCCAGTGAACGAATGAGCCACCATGCACACACTCAGTTTTGCCGACAAGGGGCCCGGCACTGAACCTACAAAAGAAACAAATGTTAATGCCAAGTCCTGCCTGAACATTCACCTTACCTAAAATGTAACACACATTCCTCTGAAAGCACTCAGAAAGACCACTTTGCCAGCTGCTTTGTTACCTCCCTGGACCACCCCGCTTCCCTGCCTCCATAGCTGCCCCTGTCCTGAAAAATGGGTCCCAAATTCCTGAACTTGCATCCCCATGCATGTTACCGATTTCCTCAATATACTCAACACCTGGAAGGCTGTAACTCTCTTGCTGTTCATGTGTAAGGAGACTGCCCCGACTTTCTCAGCCTTCAACCTTCCCAACCTCAAACCCAACTGCAGGGGGCAAACTTCACTATGTTCTTGCCCTGCCAATAATACATGCACCCCTTCCGCCCTCTGATATGTCTTTGAAGATCTCAGTAATATTGCCACCCCCTGCACTTGCATGAAGACATTTTCCCACAGCAGCCCCATGTTTTGTTTGGAACCCAGCATTTCCGACACCCAAAATGCTTCAAAAAACATCCACACCATCAATGTTACAAAAATTATATGTTCCTGCTCGGAAGCACAAATATGCGGTAGTTTTGCCTGCACCCCAATCAAAACTTCTAAAGTCAGGGGCCTCCTTGTCTGCCTGACCTGACGTTGTTCCCTTATCCATCCTTCCAAAATGCATGCACCCAGCTCTCCTAGTGATGGCACATAGCCCCACAATAATTTACCAATAAAAGCTCTGCCCACTAATTTTCCTGCAATAGTCACTTTAGACGGCCCTTTCGCTATCAGATCTAAAATTAATTGGACCACATCTTCCACTCTATTCCTGCCTCACTCGCTCCTGACCGCTCCTGACCTAATTCATTCATTCCAAGCCAACTCATACGCCTTCCTTGTTGACCATGCCACTGACCCTACCACTAGCTGCAGCATCCTTTCTCATCTACATTCCAAATATGGTGTAGCATGCGGGTTCGGTTGACTGTCTGCTTCCGTGGCAAGCCCATGGAACCTCTCCCACTGTGAATGAGACAAAGCATCCGCAATGTCACTGTCCACACCAGCCATGTGTTTTGCTTTAATCATGATATCATAATGCAGGCACGCTAGGACAAACACCCTGGCTGATTGACTATTAACCACTTGTACTACTGCCAAATTGTCCACATGAAAAAGTACTCTCTTATGCTGCAAGAAGGGCCTTCACAGATATACCTCCACCACCAGCGGTAAGAGCTCCAGAAAGGTAATACTTCGTCCTCCCCCTTTCCACCCTGGTGGCCACTTCTCTGTGCACCATTTTCCTTGCTTAGTAAATGCTGCAAGAAATTCCGCCTGAGGCATCTAAAAATATATATGCCTCCCACTCCAGTTCAAGTAGGGTACCCATAGGATGGCATTGAATGTATCCAAAAACACGCACCAAATGCACAAATCCTCCTTCACACCCACTGATTACCTCAGATGATGATGTGGCAAAGACAGCCCTGACAATGCCAGCCCTAGCCGCCTGTAAAAGGTTCTGCCTGCCCTCACTACTCTGCATGGAGGTTCAGGTGACCCAATAATGCTTGCACTTTCTTTACCATGGCCTTCAGTCTAGCAACATGTTGTCCAACAACAACTGCATCGCTACCTTCTTGTCAAGTTGCAAACGGGCCTCCATAGACACTGAATCCAACTCAATCCCCAAAAAAGTAATGGATGTAGCATGCCCCCTACGGTCTTCTTCTCCGGGGCCAAAGGCACTCCTACATCCCTCATGAGCTCCTGAAAGCTGTCTAGCAGTCTGGCAGCTCATTGAACCGGAAGGTGTGACAAAGAGAAATCATCTAAATGATGCGTTATTTCCCTGTGGCCAGTATTATGAATAAACAGCCACTCCAAGAAAGAGCTGAAGCACTCAAATAGTGCACACAATATCACCCATCCCATAGACAGAGCCTTGGCAAAGTACCACATTCCTTCAAACTGTATACCCAACAACTGGAAATCGTCCAGGTGGACCGGGAGCAACTGAAAGGCTGACTTGAAATCACATCTTGTCATAAGTGCACCTTGTCCTGATTGCTCCAGTAATGCCATAGCCATGTCAACTGAGGAATATGACACACATGCTACCTCCCCCTGGATGAAGTCGTTGACAGGCTGTCCTTAAGGCCAGGATAGATATTGCATTAACCTGAACTGTCCTTGTTCTTTTCTGGGCACCACCCCAATGGGAAAATAATGAGACTGTCCATTGACCAATCCCGAAAAGGTCCTGCCAGCCTTCTTTCGTCAACTTCTTTGCCACCTTTGTCCTCACTAAATGTGGATGTGTCCTTGCAGATTTTAGATTCTCAGCTCAGTGCCTCTGTCTTGGTCTTTCGTAACCCAACTTAAAACCCTGTAGAAAACCCTCCTCCAACTAAGCAGCCTCTTCCTTTTTAGGGTAGAGCCGCAACCAGTAAAGTAGACTGCCTGATCCTGGAATAGCAGGTGTGCCCTGGTCTGCACTGTCTTTGGGCACCAGATGTGCTTTTTTATGCCTTGGGCCTTCTTGTGGCAGAGCCGTGGACTCGCTGCCTGAAGCACTTTTAATCGGCTCAAAGAGATCCTGCTGCGAAGCCTCCATTAAACCGCATCCCGCTCCCTTATCACTCCTTTTGCCCTCGTAGCGCCGCGTACTTGCGGGCGGCCCCAGCCACTCACCTGCTTCTCTTGCTCGCCTTTGCGAGCTCGGGTGGCAAGCATATGATTACCGCTTCCGGAACTCCACTTGACGCGTGCCTCGTTGGATGAGGCGGTGCTCCCCACTCACCACTACATTGAGGCATCCAACCTCAGCCAGCAGCGTCATGGCCTCATTGACTTTCTCCTCTGCCGGTGACATCCTTGTCTCCGCACCGCCTTCCACGCCCTGCATGACTCCGCACGCTTGTTCTCCCCTCGTGCTAAGCTCCCCTAGTCTGTCTTTCCTTTATTTATTTATTTATTTATTTATGCTTTTTATCCTACTAGACCCAGCCCTAAATAACCCCTGACTAAAATTCCTCTCTGTAACTACCTAATAGGGCTGCCACTGTGCGTTCCCACACAAAATGGTGGCTATCCCTGTCAATTGGCTGGTTATAAAACCCTTGGGCTACATCCTTTCATGGATGTAGCCCAAATGTAGCCCAGTCGCCTGGACTGCGCTACCTTCCCCCAATACTCCTGGAAGACAGAATGCCTGCCCGCGGCTTTCCCCCAAAACCCTATTCCAGTGGAGACTGAAGGATCCATGTAAGCCTTTGGCATTTATCATTAATGCAGTAGATGCAGTGTCACCAGGGCATGGGGGTGGTAGGGACCTTTAGTTCCCCAATTACAGATGACCTTTCTAACCCAGCTGGTTATGGGGAGCTCATTTTTCTTGCATGAGATAGGGACTACTATGTCCTTAGACAGTAGTAACAAAACATGAGGATGCCTGCTTCAAAGTACATGAAGGGGCACCCCTCTGGACTCACACAGGCCACGGTACTGTGCTGAGGGGCTCCCCTGCACTGAAGGGACTGCAACAGTGGCATAACGAAACTGGAAGGGTCCCCCCTACACATAACACGGCCCGGGACTCACACAGGCCAGGTGCTGTGCTGAGTGGGCCCCCTGGAGTTTACCCCCCCCACACCACGGAGGCTGGAGGGCCTTTGTTACGCGCCTGTCCTTAGAATGCCACTGATTGAAAGAGACTTAATTGCTGTGGAGTCAAGGCTCTAGCTACAAGGTACTGAGTAATGGGGCGATTTTACCACACAGTATGATTAAACACAATTTTACCTTTTCCGTGCTGTAAAGCCACCCTAGTACATTGCAATTACAAGTAAAACCCATGGATAGTAAATTAAACGTTGGGGTCGAATGTTCGGGCTGTGAAACCATATGGAATCCCGTATGCCACGCAGATTTATGTCATACATTTACCACCTGCTCTAAGTAGATAGCAATTGCATATGGGGGCAGATCCACTAGTTGCGATGTGAGGGATGGCAGTGGGGACAGTAGGGGATGACATGGAAAAGTTTTTTCTTTTAGCTCGAGAAGCATTGTATGTTTCCCCATGTTAGAAAAAACGACTGCTGCTACAATGAAAATCTCATGTGATTGTTCCAGCCTGACTTGTAATTATGCCCTTTTTTAAATAAGAAGGTACCTTAAGTAAAATTTAACTAGAATGAGCAGAGTTTAATAAAAATACAGACAATGATCGGCCACATGAATTATGCATGCAAGCAGTGGCTTTGGGAAAAAATGTTTTGTAGGCAGATGTCAGTAGATAGAGCACAAAACCCTTCTGCAGGATCAGACAACTTGGATTAGGGGTGGTTTACAGGAGGGCTTGGTATTTCTGGAAGAGTTTGATGAAATGTCAATCATCTGAACCAAGGACACGTCATTTTGAAGTATTTTTGTACCCTACTAGGGCAAGAGGTCTGTGTTAGGGTCAATGGTGGAATAGGGAATGTCTAGGGCTTAGCTTGCCAGTCAATACAGCAACTGATGCTGCATTTAAGGCGCCTGGCCTGGCTTACGAGAAGCTGACTTTTAATGGACAATTATACTGTTATGTGTTAAATGAACAGGCAGTGAAGAAGGGTAGATGGGTTCTCAAACTCCAGAGGAGGTTGGGGCCATACAGCTCTAAATTGACTGGTGCTGGAGTACCACACCAGGCACACTTTATCTACCTTGCAGTGGTCAACATTCTATGTGTTGGCTTCTGATGCAGACCACTGACAAATATCGAGAGGATGACGGAGTATGTGTTCTTCTGCTTATTGAAGGGTGCCAAGTGAAGAGAGTATGCAGGTAGCGAGGCACGCAGAAGTGAGACTACCACCTAAGTGTTAGTGCAGGTCAAGCTAGGAATGTATCTGAAGAGGACAGGGCCTGCATAGAACTTGCAGGCCAGGCTGCACAGACATGTATCCCCTAAAGTGGACATGCAAGTCTGTGATTTCCAGAAGCAGAGGAAGAGCCCTATCATGATTAGGATGGAAGTGAAACTGAGGGGAGAAAGTGAGAAAGGGGCATACAACAGGCATAGAAATCAGAGCAATCCCGGACCTGAGTGAAGGAGCTGGAGTAAATAATCAGGTCATAATATACCATAGAAGCGTCAGGGGCTTGAGGCAAGTTTTATAGGGGATCTTTCTTGATAGAGCATGCCAAATGAAATTTCCTTTGGTTATGGACACTGAAGCGCTTACCCTCACTGAAAGTAAGCTACACTGTGTACGGTGTGTGGCTGGAAGGATGATGTTTTTTGGTTTGAGCCTATGTGTGAAGTGTTTTCATGTTGTAGGTATGATTAAAGAGGTGCAGTTATCATGTTATGCTGTGCAGTACATAGCACTGGGATGTGTGAGGGTATGTGAGGGATGAACGTTCAAATTATAATTGTAATAAGCACTAAAACATGTAAACATTTGCTCAGCACCAACCTGGCTGTGAGGGATGCTGAGTGTGTGTATGCCAAAGAGAGGATCTAATCAAAGAAGACAAATAATTTATATAGCAACATAGCAGAGATGTTTATAAATGTGTAAAAGGATGCCAAAAGAGCAAGAACTCGAATTGGTGACATAAGCAGTAGTTATGAACTTATTTAAAAGTAAGGTGTTAGAAATGTGGTCTCTATTTGGCAGTGGTTTGCACCCTGTCCAAGTAGGGACCCTCACTCTAGTCAGCGTAAGGGAGTCACACAGCTAAAATGACCCCTGTTCACCCCATTTGTGGCTTGGCACATGCAGTCAGGCTTATTTCAGAGGCAATGTGAAAATAATTGTAAACACACACAGTAACACAGTGAAACACCACAAAAGTACGCCACACCAGTTTTGAAGAATAGCCGATATTTATCTGAGTAAAACAAGGCCACAATTACAAAAATCCAACATACACAAGTAAAGATATGAATTTTCAAAAATTAAATCTTAGTAAAGTGCTTAGAAACACAATAGCTCCAACTGGGGCTATCCCGGCATCTTGACTGAGTAGTTCCCAACAGTCCAACGCCACTCGTGAGGAAGTGTGGGCCAGGCACGGGCTGCAGGTACAGTACCTTGAAAAACGATGAAACAAAGACATTCCACGGAGTCAGGGAGGTGAGGTGTCGCTGGAGCTGGTGCAGCGTTGGTTCCTTACTTCTATGGGGGAGGTGAGGTGTTGGTTCCCTACTGCTGCGCAGGGGAGGTGAGGCGTTGGTTCCTCACTGTTGCAGGGGAGGTGATGAAGCATCGGTGGTGAAGCATTGGTTCCTTACAACCCAGTGGGGTCTATGAATCCAGCAAGACAAGATGTGAGGTCTCGACTTCACTGTGTCACGATCACACCATGGGGCCACAGGTATGGAGTCCGGTGTCACGGACGTCGGTGGAACAGCACTAGGGACTCACGCTGCTTTGGTCGTGATTGTTGCACTCAGTGGAGACCAGGGCTATGGTGCAGGAAGCGGTGAAGAGTCAGACAGCTGCACCGGTTCCGAAGTCACTCTGGAGTTGTTGTGCTTGGTTTCTTCTTAGTTGCACCAAGAACTCACTCCCAAGGGCCCAGGAACTGGATTTGGCACCACTTGGCAAGTCAGGACTCTCAGCAAGAGAGCCCAGGTGCTGGCAGATGAAGTGTTTGATGTCCCTGAGACTTCTTAACAGGAGGCAAGCTCAGTCCAAGCCCTTGGACAACCTTTAAAAGCAGGAGGTAGAAAGCAAACGCCAGTCCTTTCACTCCCAGGACCAAAGCAGCAAGCAGCAGGCCAGCACAGCAAAGCAACAGGCAGAGTGTCAGTCCCTCCTACAACATCCAGTTCTTCTTCCTGGCAGAATGTCCTCAGTCCAGAAGGATTCCAACATTGTGGGGTTAGAGGTACAATACTTATACTCTTTTCTGTCTTTAAAGTAGGCAAACTTCAAAGAGAAGTTTTTGTAGTGCACAAGACACTGCCTTTCCTACCCTGGCCCCAGAAACGCTCCAGGGGGTTGGGGACTGCTATGTTAAGGACAGGCACAGTCCTATTCAGGTGCAAGTGTCAACTCCTCCCACCACTCTAGCTCACGGAGACCCATCAGGATATGCAAGGCACTCCTCATCTCCCTTTGTGTGACTGTCTAGAGTGAATTCAAAAACAGCCCAACTGTCATCCTGACCCAGATGTATATTCCACAGACAGGCAGAGGCACAGAATGGTTAGGCAAGAAAATATCAACTTTGTAAAAGTGGCATTTTCAAACTTACAATTTAAAAAACAACTTCACCAAAAGATTTATTTTTGAATTGTGAGTTCAGAGACCCCAAACTCCAAATCTCCATCTGCTCCCAATGGGATATTACACTTGACAGATATTTCAAGGCAATCCCCATGTTACCCTATGGGAGAGATAGACCTTGCAATAGTGAAAAATGTATTTATCATTATTTTACTATCAGGACGTGCAAAACACACCAGCACATGTCCTACGTTTTAAATACACTGCACTCTGCCCATGGGGATGCATTGAGCCTACCTCGTGGGTGACCTACAGGTAGTAAAAGGGAAGGTTTGGGAATGGCAAGTAGGTGCCCTTGCCAGATCAAAATGGCAGTTTAAAACTGCCCACACAGACACTGCAATAGCAGGTCTGAGACATGTTGACATGGCTACTCATGTGAGTGGCACAATCAGTGCTGCAGGCCCACTAGTAGCATTTAATTTATAGGCCCTGGGCATACAAAGCGCACTATACTAGAGACGTACTACTAATTCAAATATGCCAATCATGGATAAACCAATACCCTTTAGACAAAGTGCACTTTCCCTTTAGCACAGGAGGCCAGAGGCAAAAAGTTTGGGGCTAACCCTGCAAAAAGGGCTATTTTCAACACAAGGGTATTGTCTAACCCTCAACAAATAAACCCCATGAATGAGGAAGCAAGTGAAAGAGCAATCAAGGCTGTCAACCTGAGCCAAAACTGCAGAGGGTCCTAATACAGGTTAGCCAGAACTAAATTAATGGATGCTTTGATTGATCAGTATTCCATACCTGGATTTTCCAGGTCTGGAACGACTTGACTAAGGGCCTGTTTTAAAGTTTGGTGGATGAATACAACATCACATACCTGACGGATATCACGTTCCCCATAATACTGGTGCACTATATCTCCGTCACGGTTGTGTAAGAGTATCCCTTCTGGTAAACTCTAAACCTGGCCCTACATTTTTGTAGGCTGTAGAAAACATGTTTTTTACCAAGTGAAAGCATACAATGCTTACTTTTGCAAAAAAAAAAAATCCCTTTCTTCCCGTATTCCTCCCACCTTCTCCATCACCTCCCATCACATGCATCAGAACCCATACATTTAAGATCTAATCAGAACAAGTAGTAAATGTGCATGAAAAAATCTTATAGAATGTCAAATTGAAGTTTTTACAGCTGGAAAAACAGCCCACAGGTAATTTTCCATTCAACTGGGTTTTACTTATGATTGCACAGCACTGGCCAGATTTACTGCATGGTAACAGCATTTCTGTATGCAAATCTACTGTGTGGTAAACCTGCCCTGTGCAACTTGTAATTGGGGCAACATTCTCTAAAAGGTCCAGATTCTACTGTTTCCCACTAAACCCAAGTAACCCAAAGTTTGAGAAGAGGTTCGGATTCCAAATCCTTCTCAAGCTCCCCAAGGCTTTCAAAGATGGCCATGACCTGGTCACGGCCTGGCTCAGACCCTAGCCAGATTAGTACTTCTCACATGCAAAGGTGAGAGACAGGGCTTGTGGTCAGCCCACTCAATGGCCACATCTATGGGATCGATAATCCAACTATGATTCCCCAGGTAAGTGATTACACCCTCTATGGCACTCTCTTCCTATTCTAGGGGCTTCTCTGGTGTATATGGGTCATCTATTGATTGCAAGTATATGAGTAAATTAGGCACTGATGAAGATCACTAGATCTTTTCTCATGTGTAGTATTCTGTACTTCAATTTAACTGTTAGAACCAATGGGACAGTTTAAGTAATAATCAATGTTTCAGTGCAGAACATGGTTTGTCTGTCTAGCTCAGTCTTTCCAATGTGAAGACTTGCTAACTGTCCACATTGCTGCAGTCGTGCAGCGCTGTCAGGAGTTTTCCTAACCAGTGATTTCAGCTTCACTCTTGGGCCCTCGTGAGTGACCTGCATGGCAGGTCTTATCAGCAGGTGCCCATCCTAGCAGATGTATCTTCCAGGCTAGAGCTCAAAGGATACTTATTGCTGAAAAATGCGGCCTCTGGGCTGGAATCACATGGAGTGCTCATCTCGCAGGAGCGGCCTTCAGGCTGGGATGCGGAGAGCAGCGTCTAAACTGGATTATCTTGGAGCTGGGCAGCACCAGGCCTTCTGGCATTACATGAGTGCAGGACAGAACATGGGTACTTCTAGAGTTTAATTACTGTATGCTGTCTACTACAGAAGACGAAATAGGAGACAGGAATATCCTTCATGACAGGGGTGGGCTTCACTCCCAATTGCAGTTATTAACTTCTTGAAGTTCCACATGCCAGGGACACAGCTGGCTTCTTTTCCTGGACAGTCTTTCCTCCTACAGTGCCAGACACTTTCCTATTTCCCTCTCTGAGCAAAAAAGGCAGATGTCTAGTTGATAGGCAGACACTTTCAGTTTCTCTATTCAGCTGTGCAGACTTCAGGTGAAGTTACCTGACCTCTTGGGAGGCTGGCTGTAAGGTAGACACCGGCCCTGACCACACAGTAGTCCTTCAAGTACTTTGCTGAACACTACTTTTCTTGATCATGTAGCACTTGGAACTTGGACAAAGTGGGTGACTTGAATCGCACTTTTATACGTTTTTTCAAGATTGGCAATGTGAATTCAATTTTTACAGTTTCAGAACTGGTTTAGGTTGGTTCTCTTTCAAATGGTGTTTTGTGGCTATTCCACTGACACTGTATTTTTGCAAAGTGATGGCTTTCACAGATGGTAACAATGGGGGTTGACTCCAACCAGAAGTACCCAAAGGACGGGTACAATGAAGTATAAGATCTCTTCACATGGCTGTCATCATCTTTTATGAAGAAGTAATCTTGGACAAGCAAAGAGGCAGGCCCTGCCTTGAAACTTCTTCACACTTCACAAAAAACTGTTGTCCTACCCTTCACTCCGGCAATCGTCAAAATTCCAGTGCTCAGGAAGAAACAGTCAGCAGCCCTTTGCTAACAAAAACCTCACAGCATTTTTATGGAGAGTCCTGTCCCTGACCTTCTGAACTTCAGTGTCTGGGTTTCTACCATACAGCCACATATATTTAGTCAATACACTTCCACTGTCTGGGGAAGCTTTATCACCCTCCTTCTTGTGCCACACAAAACCAGGGGCCATCCTAAATGGATCCTACTAGTTCCATTACTGAGACTCATGGTTGGTCTGGTGGCTCGATGCGTTTAATGCAACCACTCCAGGATCCAGCATTTGACCTCATAGCCACAGGTTCAAATTCTGGTGGGTCCACTCGGGCTTTGATCCTTTCGAGGTTCATAAATGGAGTTAGGTAACAATAAACATGTGCTGTTCAGCGCCAACATGCCCCAGAGGGTTAATGTGGAATTTACATATACATGTGTTATGTTATGTTACCACACACAGAGTCCTACCACCTTGAATGTGCTAAACACACATGCACTTGAAGCTCATATGGAATGTCAGTTCAAGGTTCTGGGATTCGCATAAAAGCAGAACTTTTTATGAGAGAGGTCGATAGTCTCTCATATCCCTGAGAGAGAAAAAGGCGTGATCATACTATTGATTCTCAAATACTCGGCCCATATTTATACTGTTTTAGCGCCGCATTTGCGTCGGATTTTTAAATGGCGCAAACTTACAAAATACGATTGTATTTTCTGTTTGCGCTGGTTTTGCATCAAAAAATGACGCAAATGCGACGCTAAAAAAGTATAAATATGGGCCTCGGTATGCTGCTACCGTTCCTTTTCCTAATTCGCCTAGGAATTGGGCAGTAGTGCTACAGTTGTTATGAGGACATGCTTTGTGCACCTCTCTGGATGACAAAACAGGTTCTAGATCTCGCATTACCAGGGACAGATGCAAATACTATCTATATGAACATGAGGGTAGATCCAAAATAAAAAGTCGATGTGCCTGTTCCACCTATAAAAGGGCACTCTGAGCAGGGGAAAACGCTTGTTTACCATGCATGGGACATTTCCGCACCAACACCAGGATGCCTCTAAGAAGGCCGGCTCTTAGTCAGCCATTGAGATAGATATCAATTACACCACTGCAAGCACACAGGTTAAGCAACTGCCCCCCTTTCCTTGGTATGATATACGGTTCCTTTTGTGTAGAAGCCAAGGTATCACGTTAACCGCCTCGCCTCTTTTTGTTTAGTGGGCCTCTTGGTCCCGTTCCGCCTTTACCTACCCTGTCCTCGAGGCTGCATTCCATTAACATGACATTAGACGTATTTCACACAAACGACTGTTCCCTAGCAGCTCTTGCAATATGCACAGCAGCTCCTGTGCCTCAATGGAAGAGAGAGGCACGCGTAGTACGTGTTAACAGAAGACGACAAGAAGGTGGAAAGAATGAGAAGCAGGTACGAGTTACCAGATCGGGAAACGGGACAAGCTTCAAGTTACAAACCTGATGGCAGCGACCGCAGAAGCTCGAGTTTCTCTGCATGCATTAATTCATTCTAAGAGTAGATCGTTAGCAAGTCTGGTCCTGTTCTTTCCCAAAAAAAAACTAGAATAGATTCAAGAACATTATTTGGGTTCCATGCAGCGGTATAGATTTTCGTTTAGATAAATTTAGACATCTTTGAAAGTTAAGGATATACCATATACCTTTTAAGGCATTTACAATCCCTACATAGAACAAGAGGCATATTGAACTCATTAGCCGTAACGTTTTTCTTAGGTTTCCCTCGCCGTTGGTACCTACTCCACGACCTGTGCAACTTCTTTATCATCCTTGCTTTCTCTCTTTTATCATCCTTGCTTTCTCTCTTTGCACTCTTGTTTCCTATTTTTATTTCCTCTTTCGTTTCCCTTCTTCTACCTTTCATTCTCTTACTCTGAGCCAAAGTCTGATGATGAAATGTGCACCGACTCCTAAACTTGAGTGCCGCCGGTGACTACAACCAGTAACCACCCGCACAAATTAAGCACAAGCTTCCATAAATGCTGAAGTGGGTCTGTTATATTATAATTCACTTAAGGCCGATCGTCCACCTGTGGTGCTGCTCATACTTGTCTGTCTTCCGTCTTATCTACTCAGCTAACATACCACAAGAGTCAGAATGGAAAAACAGAGACGACGAAGACTGCCTCTGCCAGACTGGAGCCAAGTACTTTGACACAGTGCCACCAGATGCAAAATAGATTTTTAAAATGTGAGCAGAAAAGAACTTGACACGGCACGTCGACCTTCAACAAGAAACTAAAACAGACTGTGACCATGGGATCAGCCTGAAATCCAGCTGTTGCATCAGCACAGGACATTTAGATGGTGCTTGCACTAGGGGACACTGCACAAAAGAGTTCCTCTCCCGTTGTTTGGACGCCTAAGAAACATGAGCAGATGCCTTCTCTTTGAGAGACCTATATTCGAGGCTAAGAGGTATCCTCAGAAACACCATCAAATTTAGGAACTCTGGCTGGAGCATTTTAAATAAAAATTGGCAGGTGGAAATATGTTTATGTGCCTAAGGATTGTTAATCTGTGGAATTATATATACATACCTAAGGACTGTTCATCTGTGGAAATATGTGTATGTGCCTAAGGACTGTTCATCTATAGAAAGATGTGTATGTACCTAAAGGATTGTTCATCTGTACTTGTCTTTGCCGAATTGTTGATTATAAAAGACAATGGTGATAGTCTTATAAAAGGAGCTAAGGAACAAAGCAGATCATAGTCATAAGTCTTAGAAATGCAGAGGGCTGGAACATGTGCAGTGGGGAAGCCAATGTGCTAGGAGGAAACAGCATTCTGTGACATCTTCTTCCTGCTGCAGACTAGCCTAGACAAGACTGTGCCAACAAGCAAGCCAATAAAACAACAGATGTGGATACATTCTCACAAAGTGACTCAGACTTGCAGATGTCATGCTGCTACAGCCTAGCTTACCAAGGTGTCTACCTCACCTGTACAAAGACCAGCCAACCTAACGTGCTGTGAACAATAGGAAAAACATGCTGTAACAGCCACTCTCTTATCATTGCCTTGTCAGGTTGTGACACAACTTAAGCACAACCCAACTTGTGTGGTGAATTATTGACCTAGCACCAGCATTGACGTCTCTAGAGTGAGGCCAGATGGGGGCCATGTCCCAGGACTATTTGTCCTGGCTCCCCTCAACCTTGGGTCTCCCCACAGTAGATGCTGAATGTACCAGGTGGTGACGCAGAAAATAATAGAAACAGCACTTTGTCACGCGCATTAATATTTCCAGCCACCTTTCACTGTAAAACAGGGCTTCTTGCTTAAAACATTTAAATCAGACTTTGTATGTCTATGTATGTATATCTATATTGAAATATACATATATAGCTATACACTCATAAATACATGAAGTCAAAGGTAAACGATTTATGTAAATTATATACATATGTGTATGTGTATTACAGAGTTGTGGTAGCCACTCTGTAGTTATGGTTAGGATTCCCAGAGATAGGAATTCCACTGATTTTTCGTCCCTAATAACTGTCCACCCGTTTGATGAATCTCCCAAAAACTTTCCAGACCTATAGCATTTTCTATATTTTGAGATGATGGAAATTTTTTGTAGTGAATTGTTAAGGGATGCACAGATAAACGGTGGGTCCCAAAACAGTTTTTGCCCCATTGCATTTTCATGGACTTTTGTATTTGACGTAACACAGAAACAGCTGAATTGTTTTAGTTTAAATTTGCTATAAATATACATTATAGTGTCTAGATTATCCTTTTTGCTAATGCAAGTAATGTTAGGAAGAGGTTATAAAGTTCTAAGGGCTAAAAACATAGGGGGTCATTACAACATTGGCGGTATAAGGCGCTTACCGCCGTGCAGAAGACCGCCAATACACCGCCGCGGTAGACCACCACAGCTATTATGACACACATCACCGAATCCGCCGAAATTCAGACACCCACACAATACCGCCACACCAAAGGTCAGCGAGAAACTGGCGGAAACACATCCTCCACCTCCAGTCCAACAGAAACACGCCCATGCCATTACGACCCACGAATCCACGCAGCGGTCTTTCAACCGCGGTATTCCATTGGCGGTACACACCGCTGCGCTCAAAATACACACACATCTCCAAAACACCGCCACATTGGACAATTTGAAATACACACACCTGACACACATACACACACCACTCCCACACACCCAATACTATATAAAACACACACCCACATCACCCACAAACCCCTACTACCAAAAATTCAGAGAGAAGGCCAGAGAGACAGCACAGAACAGACAACCCCATCACACAGAGGCACACAACACCATCATCCACGCAACATCCAAGCACAAAACACCACATACCACTACACTCACCACACTCATCAACACATACACCACCCCACACATCACCTACACCACCCCATGTCACGCCAAAGACACCCCCGCTTCTCCGAGGAGCTGCTCAGGGTCATGGTGGAGGAAATCATCCGGGTAGAGCCACAGCTATCTGGCTCACAGGTACAGCACACATCCATAGCCAGGAAGATGGAGCTATTGCAAAGAATAGTGGACAGGGTCAACGCTGTGGGACAGCACCCAAGAAATAGGGAGGACATCAGGGAGAGGTGGAACAACCTACAGGGGAAGGTGCGTTCCACGGTATCCAGGCACCACATCGCGGTACAGCGAACTGGTGCCGGACCCCCACCTCCTCCCCCACAACTAACAACATGGGAGGAGCAAGTCTTGTCCATCTTGCATCCTGAGGGCCTCGGAGGAGTCGTTGGAGGAACGGACACTGGTAAGTCTAATCTTAACCATCATACCCCCCACCCTACCTGCATGATCTCACACACCACCACCATCACACCCTCCCCATCATCCCAAATCCTCACCTATCTACCCATGACACCAACCACCCATCCCAACCCCAAGACCTGCATGACATAACTAAGCATGGACACCCATCACCAAAGAATGCCCACTGCACAGACCCGCAACACCCCCCAACCATCAGCACACAAGCCCCCACACAGGAATGCCTGCACTGGGGTTCACGAACACCCAACCATTGCACTCCATGAAACACACACATGAAATAATCATGTACTTATACCCCTGCAGGAACCCAAAGGAACGTCACCACACCAGAGGGTCCAGACAACACCACTCCACTCCCAGAAGAGGCCCACAGTGACGACAGCAGCTCTGCCCTACTGGATCTTGATGACCAGCCCGGACCATCGTGGGCCTCAGGACAGTCGGTTCCCCTTGCCCAGCCACAGCCCAACACCGAGCTTCCCCCCTCTGGTAACACCAGCACAGCACCCACCCAGCGGGCCCAAACCTCCCTACCCAGGACAGGTTAATCAGCAGTGTGTCCACCACTACAGGGCACCCAGGTGAACCCACCACCCCAACAACAACAGGGACCTGGGGGCAGTGGTAGTGGGCACACGGTCCAGGGGACAGAGGCACAGGAACACAGTGGAACTGGGAGGGCTGCTGTGCGACAGAGGGGGGACAGGCCAAGGGAACCAACTCCCAACGAGGCCCTCTCCTCCATCATGGGAGCATACCACCACTCCCAGGAAACGATGGCGACGGTCCTGGACAAGTTGCAGGAGACCCTGCGTCTGCAGGAGGAACAATATTTGGGGTTCAGGGAGGAGCTCAGGACCATCGGCTCCGCCCTGGGCACCATCGTAGGGGTGCTGACGGACCTTCAAAAGACCTTGAGGGACACCGTGGCACTCCAAGGGGCCCCTGACACTAGCCATGACGATGAAATGCCCACCACCTCCGCCGGCGCTAGTGGACAGGACGCCCCGCCACAGGACCAACACACCAGCACCCCATCCCCTGCAGACGGACAACCACCACGCAAGCGGGCCCTGAGATCCAGGAACAGGACAGAGCAAGATGGCAAGACCCCCGCCAGTAAATAAGACCACCCTGATTGTCCCCCCACTGTCCCACTTTGTTACCCTGTCCAAATCGGAACTGACCTAGCTCCACTTCCAATGCCCAGATGTGCAATGTACCTGTGAGACTAATAGACTGGACTCTGCCATGGACATTCCTCCACCATCACCCATCACCAGTTTACAACCCCCCTTCATTTTCTGAGCACTTAAATAAACACCCTTGAAATACTAAAAACAAATGGAGTCAGTCTATGATTTGTAAATCTGTATTATAAATTACAGTTTCATAATGGGTTACCCATTGGAAGGCTAACATTCCTATGTCACACATCACAAGCCCTTCAAGGATGCAAACAGTTGACACGTAGGTTACCACACTTGTGAAACTGAAATGGAAGGGTACAACTCAATTAACAAATAGTGAGTGAAATGTAGGTACAGGATAGAAGTAGATGTGTGAAAGTTAATGTAATGGTAAAAATGAAAATGTTCTCACCTGTGTGTCACTGGAAATATTGCTGTATGACTGACTCCCTGTTGTCGTTTTCGTCTTCCTCAGCTTCATCCTCATCACTGTCCACAGGCTCCACAGACTCCACAGCTGTCACAACACCGTCATCTGGATCATCCTCCTGCAGAAAAGGCACCTGGCGTCGCAATGCCAAGTTACGGAGCATGGAGCAGGCGATGATGATGTCGCACACCTTCTTCGGTGAGTAGAATAGGGACCCACCTGTCATATGGAGGCACCGGAACCTGGCCTTAAGGAGGCCGAAGGTGCGTTCGATAACCCTCCTAGTCCGCCCCTGGGCCTCATTGTAGCGTTCCTCTGCCCTGGTCCTGGGATTCCTCACTGGGGTCAATAGCCAGGAAAGGTTGGGGTAACCAGAGTCCCCCAACAGCCATACACGGTGCCTCTGGAGTTCACCCATCATATCAGGGATGCTGCTATTCCGCAGGATGTAGGCGTCATGCACTGAGCCAGGGAACATAGCATTTACCTGCGAGATGTACTGGTCTGCCAAACAGACCATCTGGCCATTCACTGAATGATAACTCTTCCTGTTCCTGTACACCTGTTCAGTCCTGCGGGAGGGGACCAGAGCTACATGGGTCCCATCAATGGCTCCTATGACGTTGGGGATATGTCCAAGGGCATAGAAGTCACCTTTCACTGTAGGCAAATCCTCCACCTGAGGGAATATGATGTATCTCCTTACGTGTTTCAGCAGGGCAGACAACACTCTGGACAACACGTTGGAAAACATAGGCTGGGACATCCCTGATGCCATGGCCACTGTCTTTTGAAATGGCCCACTTGCAAGGAAATGGAGCACTGACAGCACCTGCACGTCAGGGGGGATTCCAGTCGGATGGCGGATTGGTGACATCAGGTCTGGCTCCAACTGGGTACATAGTTCCTGGATTGTAGCACGGTCAAACCGGTAGGTCACGATTAAATGTCTCTATTCCATTGTCAACAGGTCCACCAGCGGTCGGTACACCAGAGGATTCCGCCATCTTCTCATATGTCCCAGCTGACGGTGCCTAAGAAGGACAACAGCGAAGAACCAGTCACTATTCCTCCAGGTATGTACCCACAGTTACACACAAGACTACAGCAGACACAATCCCTTCCTGTATGTGTGTTGAGTGTAAGCCTCAGTATGTGTGACGCAGTTGAAAATGAATCCATGTGGGCCCCTGAAATGGCGGCTGCCTGACCTCTAAACTGGAACAATGGGATTGTGGGGTAACAGCGCTGGCGTTGCACACCGTCGCAGTAGGCGGTCGTAGACCGCGGCGCAATGCTGCATTGGTTAACATTGGACCCTATGGGTCCCAGGAGCCAATGAACAGGTGCGCCGGCGGTGATGATGCGCCCCGCCGCGGACGTCACCGCCGCGGATGTCACCACCATTTTCTATCTGTTCAATCACTAGATACCTGACCTTCGACAGGAGAGGACCCACACTGCTAGTGCTGCTGTGACCTCGGTCTGGAAGCGACGATGGCTGCTGCATCTGGGGAAAGGGCCCCTGCCTCACTGCACAAGAGTTGGAGAAACTTGTGGATGGGGTCCTCCCCCAGTACATGCTACTCTACGGTCCTCCAGACCAACAGGTTAGTACACAGGGAGCACGTTGTAGGGGCTAGGCCTCGGTTGACAGGGCTGGGTGGAAGAGGGAAGGGGGCAGAAGTCATACTACAGTAAAGCATGGGAATAAATGGGCCACATGGTCAGAGTAGGGAGGGGGCCACTCACATTGATGGTGCAGTTGGTAATGACTGTTCCTCTTTCCTTGTGCATGTCATGTAGGTCAGCGCCCACCAGAAGAGGGACATTTGGCGTGCCATCACCAAGGAGGTCCGGACCCTGGGGGCCCACCAGAGACGGGGCACCCACTGCCGTAAGAGATGGGAGGACATTACACGCTGCAGCAAGAAGATGGCGTGGGCTCAGCTGGGGATGGCCTCCCAACGTGGGAGGGGTGCCCGTCGTACCATGACCCCCCTGATGTTCCGGATCCTGGCGGTGGCCTACCCGGAGTTGGATGGGCGCTTAAGGACATCACAGCAGACACAAGGGGGTGAGTACACTCTCATTCTGCGGACTTTGCGTGCAGTGGAGGTGTCTGGGTGGGGGAGGTGGTCTCTGGGTGTCCCTAGGCCAGGGCGAGTTAGGTAGGCAAGGCCCCTCCGTAATGTAGGCCATGTGGCACTCTACCCCACCTCAGTAAATTATCAAGTTGAGGTATAGTTGCCCCTGTGGCATCCATGTGAGCAGATTTCCACCAATGCCATGTAGGCCATATCCCAGAAATTGCATGTGCAGAGGGCAGGAGCGCGCCGTTGTGCATGGGGCTGCTGCGTCTGTCTTGTCCGCCAATGGTAGCGGTATGCCATGCACTAAAATTCTCTTTGTTCTGTCTCCCCCCCTTTTCCTGCTCTCCCTGTCCTTTTGTACATCAGCATCAACAGGCGGAGGTACAGTGGCACCGGAGCACAAGGGAGCTGCATCCCACATGGCCATGGAGGGCCACACCACAGACTCTGAATTCACCAGTGGGACGGAGGGCGAGGGGAGCTTCACGTCGGCCACCGGATCACCAACCAGCGACACAGACTCGTCTGCCGATGTGAGCACCCCTGTGGTGGCGGCACCATCTGTGCGCCCCACTTCTACAGGTACAGCCGCCACGCCCTCTACCAGCACCGCCCTCCCAGCAGCCCCTCAGTGTTCGCCCCGTGCCCGCTCACCCAGGAGGGTGGGCATCACCTTCGCCCCAGGCACCTCAGGACCTGCCCCAGTCACCCCTGCTGCCCTCAGTGAGGAGGCCATTGACCTCCTCAGGTCACTCACTGTTGGGCAGTCTACCATTGTGAATGCCATCCAGGGTGTAAAAAGGGCGTTGCAACACGGTAATGCATTCCTGGAGGGCATTCATTCTGGTCAGGCTGTCCTTCAGCGAACCGTGCAATCTCTGGCCTCAGCACTCATGGCAGCCATTGTCCCTGTGTCCAGCCTCCCCCCTCCAACTTCCTCCACCCAGACCCAATCCCCTGTACCCCAGCCCATCCCAAGCACACCTACAGACCAGCATGCACACAAGTCAACACCCAAAAGTAGCTCAGGCAAACATAGGCACCACATATCCCACAGGCACTCACACAAGCATCACACCCATACAGACACAGCAACATCCACTGTCTCCACTGTGTCCCCCTCCTCCTCTTCTCCCTCCTCCCTCCCAGTCTCGTCTACACACACACCTGTATGCACCACATCTACAGGCACAAGGACTCGCACCAGGACACCCAGCACCACACGCCGCTCACCTGCACTCACCACCTCCACTGCCATTTACACGTCCCCTGTGTCCTCTCCCAGTGTGTCTGTGATGCCCCCTCCCAAAGTACCCAAACGCCGGCAATCACTCACCCAACATCCATCCACCTCACGACAGCCTCCAGTACCTGCACCCAAAACAGCTAAAGTGACACCTCCTACAACCACCTCCTCTTCCTTCACCCCCAGACTCCCACCAGCTACCGATCCCAGTGTTCGTCAGAAACTGTCCCTCTGTCAAATTGACCTTTTTGCCCCCCCCCCAATTCATCAGTCCTGTCGTAGCGCCTCAGCCAAAAAGCCACCAGTACCAGTGGTGCGTGTTCCAGGTTTTTGGAGTGCACCGTCCACCAGAGCAGGCAGTAGGACCCGGAGCCAAGGCACTGGCAGCCCACCCCCTGTAAAGGCTCCGAAATTGGAGAGTGGACGACGGGACCGTGTCAAGACTCCTGGTGGGACAACCAGTGAAATGGGATCGAAGGCGATTGGTGAGTCAGCTGTAACTCCAAAAAAGGTGGGGAAGGTCCCGAGGAAGTCTGCCCAGCCTGTTGTGAGCGTCACGGCGGAGAAGTGCGCCATCATTTCCGGCGGTCCAGACACAACCGCCAGCACCGTCTTCACTGGTCCAGAGCCCACCGCCAGAGTCAGTGCCCAGGAGGGCCCAAGTATCGTAACGGGTCCAGAGCCCACCGCCAGAGTCAGTGCCCAGGAGGGCCCAAGTATTGTAACGGGTCCAGAGCCCACCGCCAGAGTCAGTGCCCAGGAGGGTCCAAGTATCGTCACTGGTCCAGAGACCACCGCACAAGACACAGCCCAGGAGGGCCCAAGTATCGTCACTGGTCCAGAGACCACCGCACAAGACACAGCCCAGGAGGGCCCAAGTATCGTCACTGGTCCAGAGACCACCGCACAAGACACAGCCCAGACGGGGCCAGGATGCCACAGCCCGCTGGGCAATGATGGAACGTCATGCCACACACCAATGTCCAGTATGGAGATCGTCATGCCACACACCAATGTCCAGTGTGGAGATCGTCATGCCACACACCAATGTCCGTATCAGAACCGCCATGGCAAAGCACCGCTGAACAGTCCAGAGACCGCCATGGCAAAGCACCGCTGAACAG
Source organism: Pleurodeles waltl (assembly GCF_031143425.1). Lineage (NCBI taxonomy): Eukaryota > Metazoa > Chordata > Amphibia > Caudata > Salamandridae > Pleurodeles > Pleurodeles waltl. Next base: position 181,115,189 of record NC_090437.1, read on the forward strand.
GGCAAAGACCGCCATGTGAAAGCACCGCTGAACAGTCCAGAGACCACCATGGCAAAGCACCGCTGAACAGTCCAGAACCGCCATGGTAAAGCACCGCTGAACAGGGCAAAGACCGCCATGTGAAAGCACCGCTGAACAGTCCAGAGACCGCCATGGCAAAGCACCGCTGAACAGTCCAGAACCGCCATGGCAAAGCACCGCTGAACAGGGCAAAGACCGCCATGTGAAAGCACCGCTGAACAGTCCAGAGACCGCCATGGCAAAGCACCGCTGAACAGTCCAGAACCGCCATGGCAAAGCATACTGAACAGTCTAGAGACCGCCATGGTAAAGCACCGCTGAACAGTCCAGAGACCGCCATGGGAAAGCACCGCTGAACAGTCCAGAGACCGCCATGGCAAAGCACAGCTGAACAGTCCAGAGACTGCCATGGCAAAGCACCCCTGAACAGGGCAATGCACCGGGTAGGAATGAATGGCCCACCACATCAGGCATCCTTATCCCATGTGCAGCTGGGACAGTCACGGGACACTACTTTTCACGGGGAGACTCATCCAGTCTGGGCACCAGTCACCCCCCAGTACCAGTATGGACCTGCATCGACTTGAGAGACTGTGGCTTTGCACTCCCCAGGACGGTACAGTGGGCAAGCCACCCACTGTAGAGACTTGAGAAACTGTGGCTTTGCACTCCCCAGGATTGAACAGTGGGCAAGCCACCCACTGTAGAGACTTGAGAGACTGTGGCTTTGCACTCCCCAGGATTGAACAGTGGGCAAGCCACCCACTGTAGAGACTTGAGAGACTGTGGCTTTGCACTCCCCAGGATACATCAATGGGCATGGAGCCCCGTTGTGGATCTGGCTTTGCATTCATCTGGCTGAGGTGCCCCCCCTTCCCTTCCCCCTGAGGTGCCTGTAGTGTTTCTATCTGATGCCCCGGCAGTGTTCTCTCGGATTTTGGTCAGGTATCTATTGTGGGCCTCGCCCATGCATTTTTGGACTGTTTCTGCACGGAAATGGTTGTGTACATATCTGCAATACTTCTCTGATTATTTATGTAAATATGAGTGATTTTGGAATACATATATTTTTATATTTTTGTATGACATGTATATTGGCACATTATAATGTTTGCCCCAAATTCACATTGTCTTTGCATTCTTCCGGGGGGATTGTGGGTTGTTACTGTTCTTTTTGTGACTGCATTGGTGTGTATGTTGAGATATGCGAGGGTGGGGGTGTTTGGTGGGTGTCCCTCTAACTTTTGCCTCCCCCCTCCCCCATGTCGTAGGTGTAGTACTCACCGGTATCTTCTGCGCCTACGTCACTGTTGGTCGTGAAGGAGCAGAAAGACAAGGGCAGGTAGTATTTGGAGTTCCGGGTCCATGGAGTCATCGTTCCTCGTGGGATGTATAGAAGGTGAGAGTTTTCCCATAGCAAAAGCTGTTTCCACCGTGTTTTTATCCACGGTGAATCCGCCCCGGAAAAGGTGGCGGATTGGCCTGTTGTGATACTGTGGGCGGTACATTGTCTCCCGCCTGTCTGTTGGCGGTGACCGCCGCGCTGCCTGTCTGTACCGCCGTGGCGTGCAGTGTGTTAAAGTGGCTGTCTTTGTTGGCGGTTTCCGCCAGGGTCATAATTCCCTTTTTTTGGCCGTCTGACTGTTTGCGGTATTACCGCATCTTTAACACCGTCCGCCAGGGTTGTAATGACCACCATAGTGTTATCTGTTCACTTAGGGCTTCATATGTAGCCCAATACTACTAAAAGTAGCAAGGAAGCCCACAAAATAGATTAGACTACATATGTAAAGTTTCACATTCACTACAGAAACAACTGAAAACCCTATTTGTGGTTAAATTATAATGGAAACCAATAAACAAATATATAACAATACATCGAAATCAACATAAGGTTTTTTTTGCATACTCTCTAGCGCAAAAAATAAAACTGTACCCAACAAGCCAAACACAAACCATCTTCCTTATACACTTCTGTCCATCAACATGTAATAGTCACCTACTAGTGAGCTATACTAACTACTATGTGGTGGACATGATAATTGGCCACTAGGAAAAACATAATATTCAATTTTTTTAACAACAACAATGATTGGCGTTGATTCACCCTGGGCTTCATATGTAGCACAATGCTACTAAAAGCATCAAGGAAGCCCAAAAAATAAACTAGACTGAAAATTTAGAGTTTCAGAATTACTACATGAACAACACACATTTATGGTCATATTATAATACAAACCAATAAAAAAACGACATAAAAATACAGTACATAAAAAGAAAGAAGTCACATTAAATCTAATTGGCTGCTCTCAGTAGCTGGGCTACAAAAGTAGCCCGATAGTGCTTAACATAATCTTTAACCCTAGCCACTGTAGTGACTGTTGGAAAGCAAAGCAGCTCTCTTTGTTTTTTCAAAATATACAACTACTTCAGATTATAACAGATAACGCCCTCAGCAGTCGAATAGAAGATCTCAAAAGGTAGAAGCAATGGAGCACCAGGACCGAATAGTCTTCCTACTGCAATTTTTAAAACTAAGCCGCATTTCTGGAGTAACGCAATGTGCAACATCTTTGATAATGTTCTAATAACTAGTGTGGTACCACCACCATGGCTGGGGGCATATATAGTACCCATCCACAAAAAAGGGGCAGGGATGATCAAAAGAATTACACGCTTATAGTCTTGGTGAATGTGGAGGCTATATTTTTTGCCGCACTGATTTTAAAAGATCTAGGAGAATGGGCTGAAAGATCAAACATAAACCCTGGTGTAGACAGGCTTCTGCAAAAATGCCCACCCGCAGATACCATAATGGCACTGGCTTTCCCAATCCATAAGACCATCAATAAGAAATGCTCCTTTCATGCATACTTTATTGATTACAAACAAACATTTGACAGCATCAACAGAGCTATGCTATGGTAGAAACTGAGTAACTGTGGCCTTCCTGCAAACATATTAAACCATATAATTGCTTTATAGTCCAATAGCTGTGTCTGAGTTAAACTCAGGAATGAAGGTACACTTAACAATAGAATCTGTATTGATAAAGGGCTAAAACAGGACTTCGTTCTAGCCTCATTTCTCTTCAGTTTATTCACTACCAATATTGAGTCAACTCTAAATAATCCAAAATCTTTTCCGCACAGACTCAAAAGCCAAGCCCTGTCCATGATGCAATATGGAGATGATAGAAAACTTTTGGATTTCTGTGCATTTGGACTCCAACCCTGTCTTAATAACTTGTGCACCTACAGCACGGAAAATGAACTAGACATAATCCAGAAAAAACTACAATTGTCACATTCACATGGATCTGCAAGCTGCATTAAATAGCTATGGAAAATAGAAGAGTTTAGGATCTTTACGACCAAGTCCTATAAATATTTGGGAGTCAAATTTCAAGCTTCTGGTGCACCCAACACCCATATGGCAGCCCTGCAAAAATGTGCCTCGAGGATAGAGGTTGGACTTTGCAAAATAGCCAGCAACATCACAGGCCCTTCTCTCCTCCCATCACTGCAAGTTATCAAAAACAAATGTATACCTACTCTAAACTATAGTCTTGAAGCATATCCAGATAAATTTGGAGACTGGTTAAACAAAAAACAAGTAAGAACCTGTAACCAACTCTTCAGGCTCCCAACCTCCATGAGATGCCCCCAGTAAGATTAGAGCTCGGCCTGACAGAAAAGAGATTGACACAGAGGGCAACATTACCGAAAATTTGGTTTCCATCAAAGAAGGCCAAAACTCATCTGAACAAAGAGCTATTCAATTTGCCGTCATCCATCTTGCAGATGGTGGTGCTCAAGATCTCAGAAAAGCTTGAATTGATTCACCCTCTGGATTTGGGTATATCATATGGGGCCTTCAAAATTATTTTGGGTAAAGCTATAAAAAACATTCAGCTAATAAAGACCTTGCAACCCTTTTATAGAAAGCCCACAACCAACATGTAGTCCCCACCTACAAGGATCTGAAACCACAACTCTACATGGCACTCCCCATATCACAAAACTATAAAATTACGTTTTTATCACAATAGGTAGGGTTAATCGATGCAGGAGAAATGGCCCATAGCTGTAAGTATCTGAGGATGAACAATTGCTGCCAGTTCTTCACTTTTCCAAAGGAATATCTGTTGCATGTAATATTTACCTGCCCCATATTTGAGTGGGAAAGTGTCATGAATAAGGTTGTAGGCGGTCCAGGACCCGCCCTGACCTCTGTTTCGCGTCTTTGCAGCGCGTCTTTGCAGCGCGTCTTTGCAGCGCGTCTTTGCGGCTCGTCATGCGTGCCGCTTGGCATCCCAGCTTGCTCCAGAAGTGGTCATCAGCGTCGCCTGCCCTGTGGTAAAGCTCATGTAGCTGCCGGGTCAGGACATTGGTGGACAAGATTCACTTATCAATGCCATTCTATGAATGGACTACAACTCCCAAGTTTTTAGAGGCAGCGGCCATCCTGGGGTGTGGCAGGCATGTAAAGCCCAGCCACACCCAAGCACATTGCTCACTATTTTGAAGATTTAGTTGCAGTCGGACCTCATGTTCTTCCTCTGAAGATAGCGGATTTCCTGCATGGCAGAGTGCAGCATGTCAGAGTATCCTTGTTTTCATGGTGAATTAAAAAACGAGTAGGTAGTACTCATATCGGTAAGGTCTTGATGAGTCACATCTTGAAGGGGGTTGCTTACTCCCAAAAGTAAAGCGGTCCTTAGCAAAACGAGCAAAACGCTTTAGACCAAAAGTAAAGCGCTCCTGGCACGACAATCAAAGCGCTTCAGGCCACACGAGGAAAGCGCCCCTTAGCACAACAAGCAAAGCGCTTCAGGCTAAACGAGGAAAGAGCCCTTGGCACGATAATCAAAGCGCTTCATGCCACACGAGTAAAGCGCCCTTGGCACGACAATCAAAGCGCTTCAGGCCACACGAGGAAAGCGCCCTTGGCACGACAATCAAATCGCTTCAGGAGACACGAGTAAAGCGCCCTTGGCAAGACAATCAAAGCGCTTCAGGACACTTGAGTAAAGCGCCCTTGGCACGACGATCAAAGCGCTTCAGACAAAACAAGTAAAGAGCCCCTTGACACAACAAGCAAAGCTCTTCAGGCAAAACAAGTAGAAGTGCCCCGGCATACTGAGTAAAGCACTTCATGCATGACAATCAAAGCGCTTTAAGTTCAATTAGTAAAACTTTTCAGGCCTCAGTTGCAAATGTGAAAGCGCTTGAGAAAAGCAAGCTGTAGTTTCATTGTTTTTGGGAAGTACAATATGTGAGATACATATTTAAATCTTTGTGCATTTCTACGCTGAGATCAAACGCTTATGTTATGAAAGCATAATTGTTACATGGTTACTATTCAGAGTATGATCATAGTCCAAAGCTCTTGCCATCTTTAGGTACAGAGATTGCAGTTCGTTCTTGTTCCATGATTCAAAGAAGGGGCTACGCCCAGTTCACAAAGGGTCTCAATCCGATATCACGGAGACGACTTTGTTCCAGAGTCTATTGGTGAGTTTATACTGTTATGAAAGAGTATATGCATATTTGTCCTAACCATTTTCTTTTCAGATCTCTCTCCCTACAGTTCCCTACCCTAATTCCCTTCCCCCCGCCTGGCTTCATTAATACTCTGCGCTCTGATAGCTTTCTGAGTTGGTGATGCCGGGAGGTGGGCCTTTTGGTTAGCAGCGTGCAGATCCCAAGGGAAGGGCACTGTGACAGAAAGACTCTACTGAATAAAACCAGAATTTAGATAACTTCATATTCAGGTCTGTCAGAAAATATTTAACCATTGCTTCCAGTGAAAGGAGAGCAGGCTTACTGCTCACTTTGTAAAGTTTATGGACACTGTGGCAGAGAGACTATATCACCAGATGGAATTGAAAGAAACATGTGGTTCATTTTAAACATTATTCATTTCCTTCAAATTTTGCACTTTAAATCCTGTCCCCTGGCCCTTAATACCTTTCAGTGATGAGCGAGTTTGGCGTCTCACCAAGATCACTTATAAAAAAAAGTTTATTGTTCTTGATATTTTATTAATAATTGACTGATCTTAGCATACTTTGATATACAGGGACTATTTTGATTATATATATGTTGCTATTTTAAATGACAAAACATTTATGAGGCACTTTTACTCTGCATCCTTGTCTGTTAAACTTTGATACAGCTTGGCAAGAGGCACTAAGTTGATTTCTGTAATTTTCTTGGGCTGATGAGAAAAGGGATTTTTAAACGTATTGTACCCACATGTTTTTGATAGCCGACTCGGGAGAGTCAGAACACGTCTTGTTAATTATCATATTGTTTCAATTGTATTTGAAGCATTGAGGAGCATGAGTTTTAACTATTTGAATGGTTTTAAATTAACTATCAAATAAATGCTGTATATATATATATATATATATATATATATATATATATATATACACACACACATGTATATGTATATCTATATATATATATATATATATATATATATATATATATATGTATATATTACAAATTATACATCATCAACTACAAATTGTTGCATCATACAATAGGTAAATCTTATGTCATACTCGGGTTATGGCATACTCAGGGCAAAATATACTTCATGTTTACATAGCCAAAACAGGGTAATATTGTGTATGCCTGTTTATTTGTGGAACTAATCCTTTTTAGGTCTAGCGCTAGCGTTCGACATGTTGTATATTTTTAAGTATATTTATACTGTGAGTTCCAGCGATTTCATTTGTTGGTTCCAGTGTCCTTTAAAAATCCTTGCTTGCTAGTGGTCAGGTCTGCCTCTTTGCCCTGCCTTTTTCTCTTTGGGAGCAGCACAAAGTACTGTAGAATTACACTATATCCTGTTTATCTCTTCTGTAAGAGACTTTTTTTTTTAGCATTTGTCTGTTTGTCTTACACTGTGGGTGTGTGTTCAGTCCCTTCTCCCCACCACCTCCCTCTGTAAACATAAACCAACAGCAGAGGGGGGCTCTTGTTATTTTCAGTCTGTGTGGCAAGAAAAGTCCAGTCAGTAATTTACAACGCTAAGAGCTCTAACTCGAGCAAACACGAGACCATTGCATTCCAAATGCTTTTTTTTTTTGCTTTCTGACTAATGCGCTTTTCCGATGGTATTAATTTACAACTCTAAGAGCTCTAACTCGAGCAAACACGACACCATTGCATTCCAAATGCTTTTTTTTTTGCTTTCTGACTAACGCACTTTTCCAATGGCATTTTGTTTTGGAGTTCTGGCTCGTTTAATTTATTTTTAGTAAAATGCGCTTGGATTACTTCATTTAATTGCATGTTTGCGATGGCATTTTTTTTTTGAGGTCTGGCTTGTTTATTTTTTTGCAGCTTTTTAATAAGTGTGTGTATTTGGGTTGTGGCACTGCTGGGCATTTGTATGTGGAAGTGTTTACTTTTATTGGGCACAGTATTTTAGTCTGTGTGGCAAGAAAAGTCCAGTCAGTAATTTACAACGGTAGGAGCTCTAACTCGAGCAAACACGAGGCCATTGCATTCCAAATGCTTTTTTGTGATTCCATCGAAACTCGAAGTGTGCGATCTACCGATTCTCGGCTCCTCAGCAGCTGCTCGGTGGTGAGACTGAGGGTGTGCAGCCCATCCCCGCCGGGCCAACCGCGCTCGGACAGCTTCAGCCACAGCAGCAGAGTACACATAAATGGAAACGGAAATGGTGACATTTATGAAATAAACTTCATACTCACCCACTGTGTCTTTTCAGACACACAATTCCTCTGAATCTATTAGCATGGGACTGATAGTAAATTGCTACTAATGTATGTGATCCCACGTTGTGAACATCGGGGTAAGTGCGCTACTGTTATTTATAGATACAGACTTCACTTGTCTTTTGAAAATATGCATTATTTTTCCATAAAAGATACTCGTCTGAACAACTAAGAAAATATTTGTTTTTAGGTTATTCATGAAGACTCTTTCTTCCTGATTGTCAGATCCCCTTTCTCATAGTCGTCTTGTGTTGAGGGTTAGGATCTAACCATCACACACTGCAACTCTGATTGGGTTTGTAGCATGATTTTCACCATTCCTAAATATTTATCTAATTGAAGATTTTAACACACAAAGTACATTTTTCTGTATAATATCAATCTGCATTCCGTACATACAGAAATCCTTTTTACATTACCTGTGCAGTCCAGGTCTTATTCAGGATGCAGAAACATGTAGCCAAGCTGACTCTCTGTGCCCCCACACTGAGCTTCTGCAATTTTACAGGCCAGCTCGGAGTGTATGTAGAGGCACAGACACTCAACCCACATGTCTCGTACCGTTCCAATGATAGATGGCCTAATACTTTTCATACTGCTACTGTGCTGTTGATATTATGGGGGTACCGGGACACACTGCAAAGTGATATTGCCAGTGTGCCTAACAAAAGTAGTCTAGGCTCCCAAACGTGATGGTGCATGACAGAAAATCGGGGTACTTTGAGAGAGATACAAGGTAGAGCGGGGTAAGATTCAGGAGTAGGCTGGAAGAGCAGCCCAGACCGAGTGTGGTGAGATGCATTACTGCACGTGGTCCAGGAAATTGTATGCATGAGGTGCGGGATTAGGCCAGGTGAGATACAGGGCCAGATTGGGTGCAGTGCATGGCTCAAATCTCCTGAGGCGTGCTCCTTGAAATAAATGGTTATTTATTTGAAGTTTGCTGTAGTGCAGACCACATCATTGTCGAAGTACGAGCTCTTTACAGAAATGCAAACACATCTTCCTTAATTACTGTTGTGATCTACTATCCTCTTAAAAAATACCTCCCCACTTTCCCTTCTGACCACCTTGATCTAGCCTAACATTTTTCGTCCATCTTGAATCTTGTTTTAAGCTTGGTGGTGGAATATTCGTTGCCCAGCTGTGCTACTTTGAGACAGGCATACCTACCTAGGTATTTCGTTGTGATGTGATATTATGGCATTGTAGTATTCACACTCATTGTTTATTTGCTTCTGTTCATGTTGTACTTTGGGTGTTACAATGCTTGTTGTGTAATGCTAATATTCTTTCATGGAACTGGGATTGCATTGGTTGCAGTGGGGTTCTGGAACTGGGAGAGATTCAGTTACTAACGGTTCCAGGAGCTGACCGGCGGTGGTGCAGTTGTGGGTCCTGCTTTCGCAAGAAACTTATTTTCGACATAACTCCTTGGCTGGAAAGAATCTCTTCTTTCAATTCGCCGACTGGACCCAAGCCTCCCGCTACAGGCATGTATAATGTAGTAAAGCAGGCTGTTTATAGTTAAGCAGGCAGCTCTATTGTATGACTTCAAGCAAAGGCAGAGGGAGAGGTTACACTGTAAAAATATTTCCTATGATATATTCTTTGACATTTGTGCCTCTTGCACATGATGCATACATTTCACAGTGCTGTACGGGGTACACCTTTTTATTATAATTATCAGTAGGGCATGAAAGGGGTTAAAGTTGTTGCTTCTTAGGCATACTGTCATTTAGTTTAATATAATATTGACTAAACATGATAGGGAAAAGACCACTAATTATTGAAACCTGTGAGTTTCCTTTTTTCTGTGTTTATGTTTAATTCATATGCACCAAGAAGATTTGGTTACGTAACACTTTGTATAAAATAACATATATGAGTACCAGATAAATGTGAATTAGTTGGAACATCGAGAGTTGTTTGTTTCCTAATGTGGATACTTGCTCTTGAAGCATCCGCTTCGAAGGTAAATGGAAGTGTTTTAGTCATATGCAGGGCCACTGGAATTAAAGGGCAGGAAAAAAACAAATTATGAGGCAGGGTTGACCATTTTATGTGGCAAAAAAGTCCAGTTAACAATTTACAACGCCAATCGCTCCAACTCAAGTAAATGCGAGACCTAGTGCATTGCAAATGCTTGTTTAAGTGTTTCAACCACCAGACTTGCTCCAGGTTACAAACATGCCTACAAAACATCGCAAGAGGCAACACCTGAAGTTATACAGCAGACAAAAGAGACATCGACAAAACGCACAGATAGAACAAAGACCTGCAGAGACAAACAACTGTACTGGTCTTGTACAACTACTAAAAATATTAAGAATTTTTCTACACACCCAGACTCTGGGTTCTTGGGCCTACTGAATTCTGCCAAATTGTACGTGGTGGAGACCGTTTCATCGTCAGCACAGACGGCGGCCCGTCATCTGCACAGGTGACAAGTCCTGCCGAGAGGGCGCCAAGTGTGGGCTGAGGCAGCGGTCACGGAGGCCCTGAGATACAGAGCCAGTGACTGCCTGGCCAGAGACGGTTTAAAGACTGGTCTCCTGGTATTAAAGAAGCATTAAAGCACACAGCGGCATTCAGCGCCCAGCAAGCAAACACTCACTATCAGGCGCAGGGCAGGTGCAGAGGGCTCCGGGCCGGAAGCATTAGGCTACGGGCAGCCCACGGCGCGCGGAGGCGGTCTGCACGAGGGCGGTGCTGCTTGCGAGGATGAGGCTGCCTGCCCCCGCCCCCCCCCACCCCTTAGCCCTAGCCTTGGCTAAAGGTGCCTACCCATTGCCTCCCCTTTGTCAGTTATCTTTCCGCCCTTGAGACCAGCTGAATCCACGCACTGTGAGCTGTACTTCCTACCAGCCGTTGAGAGCCGAACTCAATATCACTCAGCAGGATACATCAAAAGACACTTCAAAGTTGACCTTAATGGAAGATAAGAGTGCACACCTGCGTGCCAGCATGCCAGCACGGGTGCCCTTCCCCTGCAGGACGTGCATGCTCTTGCCCCTCTGCCCCTGGAAGTTACACCAATGAGCTGTGGAGTGGCGGTGCCGCACATTGGACGGTCACAATCACACCCATGAGGCACAGTCTCAGTATGAGATCTGGAAGAACAAGGGGGCCTCTCCCCACGAAAGCAGAAGGCAAAAAGTGGAAAAGGAGGCTGGAAGCAACCCCAACCCTACCTGATTCCCCGCTTATTGATATCGGATCTGACAATGAGGATCAAATGAATACCAAAGGAGGGGGGAAAACAACACCAAGAAGTGTCGTACTTCCCTTTTCCAACCCAAAAGTGACTCCAAGTTCTGTTTTCTGAAAAATGCAGGCTCTCTTCTCTAGCAATGACAGGACTCAAGGCCTGCAATCCTCCCTTCAGCCCTTGAAAAGTTTGGCCAAATGAAGGAAGGTAGACTCCATCCATCCGAGGAAAATCCCTCATTAGGATTTGAGGCTGCCCCAGCATTGCCTACCGACTTAACACCAATGGGCCACACTGTTTCCACCCCACAGCAGTTAGAACATCTGGTTCAGGTAGTCGGGGTGGACGTCATTGCTGCTCAAGAGCGTGATCTAGGAGCAGACTCAGCCCACCCATTACAATGGGATCAAAACTGGAGCACTGAACCGCCCAACATGGCTTGTCATGGGACTATTTCTAGGAGGAAGAACTGTGAAAAAAATGTTTCTCTAACAATTCTGCAGCTTGATAGTTCGATGAGCCCAACACCTCCAATTACTGATGATACCCCCTCTAAGGTTTTTAAGTCACAAATTCCTCAACCTACACCATTCTCTCTATCATCAAACAGCAACAAACCTAGCCAATCATCCTCTCTGGCCATCCCCCCCACCAGGATGGAGCCCACGGGCTGCAACCTGAAGCACATGGACAGCTTTCGTATCTTGGGACACAATAATGGGAGGTTATGCTAGCAGCCTCCACACAGGACACACATGACAATCAGGATGCTTCTCCAGGTACTAATTTGGTGCTGCAACACAGGACAGCGTCATGACCCGGGCTCCTCGGGCAAAGGAAAGCCCAATACAGACGCAGGGGGACGGTCTACTGGAGACAGTGCCTGGACATCTCTTCTAAACATGATGCAACTTTTAGTGGAGGCGCTTCAATATCAATCAGACAACATGGACGTGCAGCTGACCCTTCTAAATACCCTGGCAGTTTTTGTTGCAGGCATTGGTGGGAAACTTGGAGACTTGAACTCACTCCTCAAACAAGCCCAAACCATCCCGCACGAAGCACAACTCAGATGCGGGTGCAGCCCAATACATAACAAATTATCGGCTCTGCCCTCAATGCTGAGCAATCTGTAGAAGGACTTCAAAACAGAAGCTCTGAAGTTCTGTGTTTTGCCACCTAAGGAACCTCTCCCTGTTGACCAAGAATCTGTGGTGACCTGCTCAGCTAACAGACAGCTCCATTCCTCTAGTAAATATATGGGGGAACCCGGCCCAGCTGACACTCGGGTCATCCTACAGACATGGCACAACCTGAGCAGGAAGGCCCCCACAACTTCAATGAGAGCATCTCTTCACCCCCGTGAGCCGCACCAGAAAAAGAATCAGACTTAAAAATAAAAGCAAATGCAAAGCAAAGGTGCTCTCAAATGAGGAATGGCTGAAACAGGGAGCCCACACTAAACCAAGCGAACATCATTTCCCCTTTCAGGCCTCCAATGGGTTAAACAATAACTACAAACCGCAAGCAGGTGGTCCAAACACCGGAGCTGGCACCAGCTATTGAAACTATTCAACCATTCAAACTATCCTTGCCTCTTCTAATGTGGGGTCCAGGCTCCAGGCTAATGTTAAATCTTACCCAGAAAACGAAGGAACTCCACCAGATGAGACAACCCTGGAATTAGGTGGCTGAAGAAGAGAGGTCCAGATGGACTCCCTTTTGCAAACTTCTAACATAAGTAGACAAAGAGGTTATCCAGGCCAGAAAGCAGAACTATTCAGGAGCCGTAGGTTAGAAGAAAAGGCCTCTTGCGAAGATCAGGGCAACCAGGACACAAGCATCATAAACCCTACGGAACAACGGCTACATTAGCGTGGTACTGGCTTGGTGGCTCAAACCTTGCCCACGGAATACTGGTGTGGCATCAAGATCTGAAGCAGGGCTTTTGACATTGTCTAGAGGGCATAACTTGGTTAGTTGCCACTTTAGACCTACAACATACCAGAGCCAAGAGGAGGAGAATTCACACTTTAATACAAGCACACTTATTTTCAGACCAGAATATAAGTCCAAAGGAACTCACAACATCCTAAACAGAGGCAACATACTTTGGCTGCTGGAAAACCTTCCATCTCTGTGAGGCTTGCCTTCAACTGATCTGATGTCGATAGCATTCATTGGCTCCAAAATCCTGCCAAGGGTTGAAGTAACCAAGACAAACTGGAGAACGCCCAACACTGCTCTGAAAGTCTTTGCTGAAAGCTCCACCTTTAAACTATGGGGGATCCACATGACACCTCTCCATGAGCCCGTCTACCCTACCCCTTGCTTACACGGATCAGGGGCACCCACAAAATTACTACTTCTGTTCTCAGAGGCGCAATGGGTCATTCACCTAACAAGACAAAGCCCCCACTAGTCGTCAACAGGCCCTCACAGGGGACAACTGACTCTTTCTATCTGCACAACGAGTACATGCAGATCACTAGATCAATTACCTGCCAAACGGACAGCTAATGACAAAACCAGGGAAGAGCAGTACTTCTAATGCCAAGCACCATTCAACTCCGACTGTGCTCCTGGAACGTTAACGACCTTGCCAGCAGGGCTGCTGATCAGGGCTTTCTTTGTTGCTTAAACACTTTTGACATCAACGCCTTACAGGAAACCTGGCTAGCACAACCATAACACCTGCAGGGATATCTATGTTTCTTTACTCCAGCAGTTAGAGAGGCAAAGTATGGTCACTTACAAGGCAGCCTGGTAACCTTCATCTCAATCGCTTGCACAGCCTTGGCGCGCCCCCTTTGGTCTGCCACGCCATACACTAACTCAATAAAAATAACTACCACTTTCCAGAATAGGTCCTCTGAACTAAACATTATCAATGTCTACATTAACCCAAAACGCAAAGCTAAGGAGGCATGCCACCTGATGGAACAGTTGGTGACATGCGTAAGTGAGGAAAAAAACGGCAGACTTTACCCTGACTGTGGACTTCAATCTATTCCTGCTAGGTGCCCCCACGGAAAAAGCACTTGCGGCTCAAACTTCGCTATGGGATATTCCATCGCAAGGAAAAAGCACACAGGGTCACCCAACCAAAATGAGCAGGCGCCTATTGGATGACCTTGAGCATCTCAACTTAAGGGCCACCAATGGCAGGTTGCCTGAGGATAACCACCTTGAGGCCTCCTATTACTCCTCATTAGCTTGCTCGATAATAGACTACACCTTTATCTCCCTTTCACTGTTCATTCGGGTTGCTTCATTTCGGCTAGGAGACACGGGGGAGTGTGATCATCTCCCTCAAGAGCACTCTTCAAAAACAATCAGACCCATTTTCGAACTGTCACAGGTGAAACCGGGACCATTTACACAAGCAACTATAAGAGGATCAGATTTGCCTGGTCAACCATCGGGATCCTTTCGCAGTCAGCAATATCCCTTTAACTAGCACAGAGGTGATCAATAACAAGTGCAACAGAGAGATGGGAAGCATTTACCAGTGCCCTGTCAGAGTCTTTTGCAGTACTATTTAAACCTAAAGCCCTCCAATAAAATGCCTAGGTCACTCAGCCAAAATGTGGAGGACTATGCTCTGCAGATACTCCAATGGAATTAAAAAAGCCCAATTAAAAAAACTGAAGTGGGCTGTCAACCGATCGTGAGAAGAAGCAGTCTGGGCAAAGCTTTTCGCTGACATGGTGCAGAACAACAATGCCAGATTCTGAGAATGATCAATAGACTCACCCCTGTATGACCTCCCATATTCCGGAAGTGGTCTGGGCAAGGTACCTTGGTGCCCACTTCCAGCAGGAGTGCATTCTACAAACATTGGCCCTAAAAACGAACAAAAGGCCGAGGGAAAACACCCGGATTAGCCCCTCTGCAGATGGACACCTTTTTGCACCTCTCTCCACTAAACTGGGCACGGAACTCCCCTCACTACAGGCAGCGGACATTACATCAATTAAATGGCAAATCAGCAAAGGCAGAAGAGAGGGGACCCTGGGCCCCGATGGGATTCCATCTGCAATATACCAGCAGGATGCTGAATTTTGGGCAAATGCATTTATACCACTCTTCTCCAAAATAAATCAATTTGGGGCAAATCTGTCCTCTTGGAGGGGCTCTATAATCTTTCCTATATTTAAAAGTGTTGACAAGTCTTCACCAAAAAATTACCTATTAGTTGCCCTTATAGACATTGAGGTGAAATATTTAGCAGGAACACTACTAGAGGAGCGCCTAACGTGGGTCACAGGAAGATCGTTAATACCATTCAACCAAACTGACTTCTCAAAATCTTGCAGCACAACAACAACTATCAAGACTCTGTCACTGCTAATCGATAAGGCTAAAGCATCAAATTTGCAGTTACATCTCTGCTTTTATCGACTTCAAAGCAGCTTCTGATCATGTGAATCGTGGTAGGCTCTGAAGCAAATTGGAATGTTGGGGGATCTCTCATAATCTGATGGACATTTTAATAACCCTGCACACCGACACCTGAGTGCAGATAAAGCTTGGCGATGGCTCGTTTCTATCTAGACGTATACCGGCAAACAAGGGGCTCAAGCAGGGGTGTGTTTTGGTGCCAAACTTATTTAATCTCTTCCTGGCTGAACTGGCACTGGCACTACATGCTTGCAGCTCCCACGCTCCAAGGCTTGGAGGCCTATGCTGCCAAGCTTCCTGTATTCGGATGATGTACTCTTGGTCAGCTACACACAGGTTGAGCTGCAGCACCTTCTTACTACAATGCAAAACTACTCTGAGGTAAACGCCCTAAACATCAACTTCCAGAAAACACAAACTATGGCGCTTGGAAAAAACTACAGGAAATCACAGCATGATTTTGAGGTGATACACATCTTCAATTGGCATCTGAATATAAATACTTGGGGGTAATTGTTGATAAAGAGGACCATTTTGCTCGCCAGAGAGAGAGGGAGAATTGGTAAAAGAGGCTTTGCTCTGGCAATCTCACTAAAAAACCTCTTGACCAAAATGAAGGGGCCTTTGCTAACTCCTTTTGTTTGTGTAATACAAGCCAAACTAGTACCAACGCTAACATATGGCAGCAAATCTTAAAGAGGGTGGGATGACAAAATTCTAGATAGCACCATTATAAGAGCTCATAGAATCATTTTCAGCCTGCCAAGCTATGCCTCACCAGCACAGATAAGGCTGGAATTTGGATTGCGATGGCAGACCCTTGCAAGGCATGGAGCCTACATGATATGCTGGGACAAAATCAGGAAGGCTCCCCCGATTTGCTTAACCACTACCTATGGCTAGAACTGCAGCAAGATACTCTTCACTGGCCAGGTCTTATCTCACAAATTGCTTGCATAGAATTGGGGTGCTACGTATCTGGGATTCTTGTACCAGCCATGCTGTGTTCAAAAGGCTGGTATGGAAATCAATCAAGTCTATGTCGTAGGTGGAGGACAAAGCCGCATTAGCAGACAGGGCCCACGTTTGGATGACCCTAAATACTTACGGCGAACCAACCCCCCAAAGGTATTTTCGCTTAGGCTATTGACGTACAATTAAGGAACAATTCCTGAAATATTGCTTGGGTCTGTTATCATGCGTACTGCACCTACCACATTGACAGAGAGATCCCACAAGGACGACCTGCTACTTATGTGGCACAGCCAAGGAAGATCTGCTGCACTTAATCTGCATGTGCAAAGATCATTTCGGCTAAATGGAGACAGCTGCTAAAAGCTCACTTCAACCAGAGAGGAATCCATTCTCAGAGGCAGGGCGTGCTGGCCTGCTTCGCCCCCGATGATCCTCAATTGAATTGCAGCTTTGTATGATACCTCAGTTCGGTGGCCAAAAGGACTGCAGAAGGGACAGTGCAAGCCACTGATTAATTCCCTGTCAAATCTGGCCCTGCTTAGCTGGGTGCCTCTCGAAAGGGCATGTGTTCTAGTTGCTGGCCCTCAGCACCCTGCATGAGTCGCTGGTGTCTCAATTTCTGCAAATTGGGGGAGCCACACACAGCGACATCTCCCCAATTGCTTGATAATCTTCTCTTTCTTTTGATATACTGGCACATTTCATGCATTTAAGGTTCTATTGACCGTTTTACTATGTTTGTAAAGGTTTTATGAATCAGACTTATGGTATTTTATTATTTTGTAAGGTTTTACTGTGGCTTTCTTTTTTTAGTATGAATTGGTTTTAAGTAACTATGATAAATACATTAATTTTAGGTGTCAAACAAACAACTAGTGCCTAGGAAAACTAGATTTGCCTTCCTGGGGTATTTATAACAATTTGTAAATGTAACCAATACCATCTGAGCTACTGCAACTTAATGTATATGAAAGTATTTTAAGACAACTCAACATCCTTTTCAAACAAGTATCAGAATGCAACCAAAATCAGGAAAATTCCAACCACATGAAGTAGTTAGTGCATTGAAAGGGAAAGTAGTTTTCCTTACCTTAGATTTTTTTTTTAAATGTTACCATTTAGTACAGCGCAAATTAAAGGAACTTTTACTGGTTGCAGTCAATCGAGTACCTACAAAAAACAATAACATTTGGCAAGAACTAATAATTATTGACGAGGTTCACTAAGCTATATCTTACCTTCAATAAAGCAACATCTACCATAAAGATTTGGGCAAAAAACATTGTATCTCACCCTTTCATTTATCTATTGGAACAGAAAATGTTACTGGACAATTTCAAGAGATCATTCCCAAACATGCTGAAGTAACATGTGTACATTACAATAAACAACCACTTCACTGAAGACAAATGATAGGTGATGCTTTAGAACGCTTTCAGATGAGGGAAGCTAGAGGAGAGCCAATTAGTGTTTGGGGAAAAACTTTGAAAGCAAGATGTTATGCACATTGTTCTCCTTTGGGAAAGGTAGATGATATGATAATCGTCTAGCATAAATTTCTGGATCGGAGTATTGAGCAACTAAATTATATTCAGAAGATCCATATTTTCAAGACTTTCCTTGTATTTTCTCACTATTGTACCAAAGTGAACTTTTAGTCAACTTCTTATGCTGTTGCACATGTGATGCATAGTGGCATCCCAACCCACCACACGCATAATGTGGCGGTATACAGCGCTAGCCTGTTGGCGGTGATGCTGCCACATTAACCCTCACAGTCAAAAGACCGCCAGGGTCAAAATGAGGGCCATAATGTTTTAAACTAAAAAAACACTCAAATTCACTTTTTGTAACAATAACTTGTGCAGTCATGTAACTATAATGTATGCCCCGCCATGCACAGTGTTGACATCAATGATGTAATTTCAGATGTTGCAGTGCTGTTATCAATGATGTCTTAGAACAGGTCATGAGTGATGTACTATGGGAAGTAATTAGCAGTGCATGGCGAGGGAGTGAGTTATAGTTACTTTAATTCAGAAGTTACAGTTATTTAAGATAACTATAACTGGTGAATTTCAGTGTTTTTTTTAGTTTAAAAGTATGTTTTTAATGACATTTTCACCTAACTATCAAATCCTTTAAACTTTTCTGTTTTTCAGCGAATTGCTAAGGTTTTTTTAATGCAAAGTAAGCTATAACTACAATTCTTAACTATAGCGTTATTTTAACCTTCATTTTCTCAGTGAATTTCTAGAGTTTTTTTCTTAATGTAAAGTAATATTTTAATATGATACTTGAAGTCAACCCCACACCACGCACGCCCTTCAGCCATGTGTGGTGTGGGCTTCACTGCATCCAAACATAATGGGCAGCCACCCTACTTGAGAAAACAACCCCTCAGGTCCCTCCTCTGCCCTCTCATACTTTTCTTTTATAATTTTCAGGACAGTGGGACCGAGCCTTGTGCCCTGAAACGACAGCTGCAACATTTCTCTTCATGTTGCAGCCAGATAATCAGAACACAAGCTCCAGCAGGGCTTGCTACAGCCTCTTGCTCCTGACGAAGTGGGATAGCCAACATGAATAAAGCCCCCTCAGCCAATCAGATGGCTCAATTTTTTAATCTGTCCGACAATGGGACGCCATTTTTGCTTTAGCCCTTTTGAAAAAAGTCTATAAAAAATGCAAGGGGATATTTTCATTTTGAGACCACTCTTTTTCCTGGCACCCGTTTGACAGATCATAATAACGCTTTTCATGAAGAAACTAAGCAAAAAGAGCCCCTTTTTGTGAAGATTTGTCAAATGGTGCCAAAGGTATTAGTATACCAAAAAAGACATTTCCTATTGAAACCCCATCCTAACTATGACTACACAGTGGCGAATGCCACTATGTTATATATAATATAAATGTTACATATAGAGAAAAAATAATAATAATAATATATATATATATATATAATATATATATTTTTTCATGACTATATATTTTTTTCCTAGTGGTTTTCACCAGTACGTAGTTATAGTTAGATCAGCTTCTCCATAGAAAGTGTTTTTTTTTGGTTTGCTAATACCATTGGCCCCTTTTAACAAATCTTCACAAAACTTTCCAAAAAACAAAGTTAATCCATATTCGCGGGCAGAGAAATACAAATGTATTTGCCCTTAAATATATCCTAAACTACTGAATGGATTTACACCAAATATCAAAAACCACAACCTTCTTACCGGCAGCTAGCTTTCTGCAATTTAGTGGAATTCCGTCCAGTGGTTCGGGCTGTTGACGTGTTGACAGGTCCAATGGGAATTAACATGGGAAACACAATGGGGGTCATTACAAACCTGGCGGTCAAAGACCGCCAGGGCTGTTTTGGAGGTTGCACCGCCAACAGGCTGGCAGTGCAATCTCGCTTCCGCCGCGGTCGCACCGCCGGGACCGGCGGTTTCCTGCCACATTGGTCCCGGCAGTTTAAATCCAAGCAGCGCTGCCCAGGGGATTACGAGTCCCCCTCCCGCCAGTCTTTTCAGCCCCTGCCACGGCCCCATAGCGCTTTTCACTGTCTGCTATGCAGACATTGAAAAGCGCGACGGGTGCAACTGCACCCATCGCACAGCCGCAACACCGCCAGCTCCATTTGGAGCCGGCTCCCGTGTTGCAGCCGAGATCCCCGCTGGGCCGGCGGACGGAAACCAGGTTTCTGCCCGCCGGCCCAGCGAGGATCTCCTAATGGCCTCCGCGGGAGTGTGGTTGCATTGGCAGCCGCCAGGCGGATACAACTTGGCGGGCGGCGGTTGCCACCCTCCAAAGTTGTAATGAGGGCCAATGTTTTTTGAGCCCCCTTTTTCCTGTCCCCTGGTTGACAGATCACTCTGAAACTTTCCATGCACAACAAGAATCACCGGGCCACTTTTTTGGGAAATATTTGGGAAGATTCGTCCAAGGATGCCAAAGATATAGGCAAGTCAAAAAACAATCTGATTTTTCTATGGAAACATGGTCCTAACTATAGTTACCTACAGGCAGCTGCCACTAGGAGATATATATATATATATATATATATATATATATATATATATATATATAGATGGATATTACCAGTACCAGTTGTATGTGTGTCCAAAAGTATATGCCTAAAACTCACTAGAGATGACACTGAGCACCAGCGCTTAATATGAGTCAGTGTTTGCTGGTGGGGCTAATTTTTGGGAACCAGGACATATTTTTCATTATCTGTTTATCTGTCTTTGACCCAGAGCAATAGAGAGCAATAGAGAGAAAAACAAACAAACATTGGCAAAGCCAATAGGTTTTGCCTATGCCAGATCTTTTGGCTTTGTCATTCGTTTTACATGTTGCACAGCAGTGCAAACTGCTGTGCATCATGGCTTAAAGTAACCAAAAAAAGCGATATGACACGTGTGTTGTCAGCGAAATACCAGAGTCCATTATGTTACCACAGAAGGAGATGGTTAATAGGAATTCTAAAACTTGAAGTGAATTAAAGTGAGTTCTTCCACTCTTAAGTGCTTTGAGTCTTGAGCATGATGAGGAATCTACTGTTTAGTCACGTCTATTGCATTATTCTCCAACTTTGCTGACTTGTGCAATTAGAGCATGTTCTTTCAGCATACTTATTGTCTTTACATTGGTAAAACAGCTCATGAACACAAAATCAATATTGTTTTGTAAATACTACGTTAAAGGGTAGTTCACAGAGATTCCACAGGTCATCACGCACCAGTTACCAGCCTTTGTGTGGGTGCATGCAGTCAGGTCATTCCTTGTGTTTTCTTTGTTTGCCACGTCTTGCAGTCTGATAATCTTTCAATGGAGTGTGTACCGGCATGGGTGTGTCGGAGTGACTTTTGCCTGCTATGGCCCCGATCGTAAGTGATCTCTGTATGTAGAGGAAAGGCTGAAATTCTGGTGTTGTGTTGTCCCTTTTTTGTATGCAAGAGAAGCTCATATTGCATCTGTCAACGCTATACCTGATCTGTGACTGAGACAAACTAGCACCAGACTGGTGTGGTGCACGGCACCTATTCTTTCTGCTTTGTGTGTGAGGTAACCATGCTCCTTTGTCCCGTGCCATGTAACTGAGTACTGCAGCCGCAGAGCGTATGATTCTACATCTGATTTCTTAGTTACAGCATATCAGTTTCTGCATATCAGACTATGTACATCCAGTGGAATAAAGAAAAGAGAACTATGGGGGTTATTCTAACTTTGGAGGAGGTGTTAATCCGTCCCAAAAGTGACAGAAAAGTGACGGATTTACCACCAGCCGTATTACGAGTCCATTATATCCTATGGAACTCGTAATACGGCTGGTGGTATATCCGTCACTTTACCATCACTTTTGGGACGGATTAACACTCCTCCAAAGTTAGAATAACCCCCTTTGTCTGCTTATAAGTAATAGCACGAAAAATCAATAGACACCTTTGGACAGCAAAAGTCATCTCTAATGAGAACTGCTGTAAACTGTTCAGTAACATGCTAGTCTGAGATCCAAGGACTTGCCATTCTGGGTTCAGTGCCAAACTGCGATGACCAACTGCAATACAATAATGAGTGGGCTTTAACATTCTAATCACTAAGGCCCTCATTACAACCCTGGCAATCGGTGATATAGTGGCGGTAATACCACCAACAGGCCGGCGGTAATAACTATGAAATTATGACCACAGCGGAAACCGCTCAGACAGACAGCCACTTTAACACACTGACCGCCAGGGCGAAATCAACAGACACCACGGCGGTAACCGCCTACAGACTGGCGGAAGACAATGTTCTGCCCACTGTCTAATGACACACCAATCTGCCACCTTTTGTGGGGCGGTACCAATGACATCAAAATACTGGCGAAAACACTGCACAGAAGGGAAACGACTCATCTCTGGAGACTCAAGGAAGAGCCACACCGCCATAGAGCCCGAGTTGCATGTGTTCCCCATGCTCTTCTACCTTCTGCTCCACTACGAACACCAATGCCGGCGAAGATGACCACGGTGAGTACACCCGTCTAGCACACAGGGGAGGGGGGAGGAAAAAGAGAGTGACACACACACGCAACACCCTTACCCCTACCCCCAACACCATACACACAAGGAGATGCAGTAACATTACATATTCACCCGTACCTCTCAGGAATAATGCAAGGACAACTACAATAGAGTAAAAAGAGTGTAATAAGATAAATATAGTAGTAATACGTGCATCCAAATCAAAAAGTATATACATATTCACAAGTCAAGGGGACACTGCCTAGTCCTCAATGTTCGTGGGCCACAGGGCCACATCACAAAGTCCTAGGCCCCACCTCACTCCTGCAATAACATGGAGAGAACACTGCAGGGGCATCAGATCGAAAATAGCAAGGCACCTCAGGGGGACGGGGAATGGGTGGGCACCTCATCCAGAAGATAGTACAATGCCACTGGTCCTGGAGGGGGCAACATGTCCTTGGGAGTGCAAGGCCACAGTCTCTCAAGTGGGTGACTTGCCCACTGACTTGTCCTGGGGAGTGCAAGGCCACAGTCTCTCAAGTGGGTGACTTGCCCACATGCTCTGGAGGGGCACCATGCCCATTACTCTGTCCTAGGGAGTGAAAGGCCACAGTCTGCCAAGTAGGAGACTTGCCCACATGCTCTGGAGGGGGCAACATGCCCTGTGCTTGGTCCTGGGGAGTGCAATGCCCCAGCCTCTCAAGTGGGTAACTTGCCCACTGGTTCTGGAGGGGGCATTGTGCCCTGTGAGCTTCATCCTGGGGAGGATGGGGTGAGTGGATGGCTTCTCCACTGGTTCTGGAGGGGGCATCGTGCCCAGTGAGCTTCATCCTGGGGAGGATGGGGTGAGTGGATGGCTTCTCCACTGGTTCTGGAGAGGGCATTGTGCCCTGTGAGCTTCCTACTGGGGAGAATGGGGTAAGTGGATGCCTTCTCCACTGGTTCTGGGGGGGGGGCATCGTGCCCTGTGTTGCAGATCTTCAGGAGGTCACAGTCTCTCACCTGGGGGTCATACCCACAGGATTTGCAGGGGCCAGTCTGCACAACAGCCCATGGATGCAGGACTACACATTGTCCGCCGGCGGTGGCGGCTGCTCAGTGGTAACAGTGGTGGTGCTGCTGGTGGAGCTGGCAGTGGTGGGGGAGGCTCCATCCCATCCCCTGCAGCCTCAGACAGCTGCCCTCTGCGGCTGCTGCTGCTGGTGCTGGTGGAGGTGCTGGTGGCGGTGCTGGCAGTGGTTGGGGGAAGCACCAGCACATCCCCTGCAGCCTCGGATAGTTGCACCACCATGGTTGGTGGTGGGGCCCCGACTGAGCCCCAGCACCAGGCCCCTTGTCTCTACTGCTTGCTGTTGCAGGCCCCTTGCCCTTCCTTCCTATAGCTGGGGCTGCCACCTTGCCCTTCCTTCCTGCAGCTGGGGCTGCCACCTTGCCCTTCCTTCCTGGAGCTGGGGCTGTCTTCTTGCCTTTCCTTCCTGCAGCTGGGGCTTCCTCCTTGCCCTTCCTTCCTGCCGCTGGGGATGATTCCTTGCCCTTCCTTGACGCACTTTGGGCAGGCACCCTTTCCTTCTGGCTGGCTGGTGGCCGGGATCCTTTCCCATCTGGAGTAGCTGTGGACACTACTGTGCCCGTGGACTGGGTGGCTGAGGTGCCTGCCTGGGTTTTGACCACCCTGGCCTGACGTGAGGGACGGGGGGAGGAGGGCTAGGGAAGAGGTCAATGTTGGCGAGGAAAAGCTTCTTAGGGACATTGGGGCGGGAAGAGGGAGATGGTTTGGGAGTGGAGGGAGTGGTGGTAGGAGGTGTCAGTCTGCTGTGTTTGGGTGCAGGTACATGGGCTGGATGCTGTTGTGAGGTGGATCGCTGTTGGGTGTCTGAGGGCTTGCGTTTGTGTACTTTGGGAGGAGGGGGCACAGACACAGTGGGAGAGGACACAGGGGATGTGTGCATGATGTGGGGATGGTGACTGCCAGTGAGGAGTGTGTACTGATAGGTGTGCTGGTGATGGATGAGGATATGGTGCATACAGGTGTGAGTGTAGATGCAACTGGGAGGGAAGTGGAGGACGAGGGGGACACAGTGGAGGCAGTGGATGTTGGTATGTCTGATTCTGGATGTTGTTTGTGTGCGTGCCTGTGGGATGAAGTGAGGTGCTTGTGTTTGCCATGTCCACTCTTGTGTGTTGTCCTGGGAGCCTGCTCATCTGCCTGTGTGCTTGGGATAGGTTGGGGTTGAGTGGAATGGGATTGGGTGGAGGCAGTGGAGGGGGAGGGTGGAAGCAGGGACAATGGCTGCCATAAGATAGGAGGCCAGAGCCTGGATTGATCTCTGTTGGGTCGCCAAGCCAGTGTGAATGCCCTCCAGAAATGCATTGGATTGTTGAATTTCGACTGCCAGCCCCTGGATGGCATTCACAGTGGTTGACTGCCCAACAGAGATGGATCACAGGAGGTCAATAGCCTCCTCACTCAGGGCAGCAGGGCTAACTGGGGCAGGGTCTGAGGTGCCTGGGGCGAAGGAGATGCCCAGCCTCCTGGGTGAGCGGGCATGAGAAACTCACTGAGGGGCTACTGGGTGGGCGGTGCTGCTATGGGGGTGGCGGCTGTACCTGTAGCTGGGTTGGGCACAGAGGTGTCCGCCACCATGAGGGAGCTTCAATCGGAGGAGGTATCCGTCTCCGAACTGTCCCCTCCAGTCTCCGCCGTGGTGCTCCCCTCGCCCTCCGTCCCACTGGTGCACTCACTGTCGGTAGATTTGGCCTCCTGGCTCCTGTGGGATGGAGGTCCCTCCGTCGCCTGTGCCTATGCTCCTCCGCCAGATGATGCTAATGCACATAAGGACAGGGTGACAAAACAAAAAGGGGGGAAGAGACAAAGGATACACTGTTGGCGTACATAACACACACACACAGGGAACAGCCCTATGCATTAGGCAAGGCACTACCAGTCACAATGCTAGTCACCAGCCCATGGATAGGGACATCTAATGCAAATTGCAGCATACCTGAGACCCACAGACCCCTGTCAGGAGTGGATGCCTACTAGTTTGGATGGAGGACTTTCACATCAGAATCCTGCACAACATGGGACCTACTCTGCAATGCCAGGCTTAGCCTAAGTGCACACACAGGGCCCCACCCCCCACCCGGATACCACCCCACCAGGCGTAAGTTGAATTTTAGGCCACTGTACTTACCCCCTTGTGGCTGCTGTGATGCCCCCAAGCACCCATCTAGCTCCGGATAGGCTACTGCCAGTATGCGGGCCATCAGGGGGGTCAGGGTTCGATGGGCACCCCTTGCTTATTGGGAGGCCATCCCCAGCTGGGCCCTCGCTGGCTTCCATGCCCAGTCTCAGGTCCTCCCACCGTTTCCGATGGGGGGTGCTCCGCCAGCCATAGACCCCCAGAGTCTGCACATCCTTGGGGATGGCACGCCATAAACCCTTCTTTTGATGTGCGCTGACCTGCAGGGAAATAGACATAGAGAAAGGTATTAGTGCGACCGCCCTGCGTGTTACACTCATGGCCCACCATGCCCCTTCCCAACCCCATTAGCACAGACATGGCCCACCATACATGCTGTACGCTGCCCAGGGCCCATCCAACAACCCCCCCCCCACATGAGGCCTTCACACACAGCACTACATGCATTCATGCCCCATGCATCATTCTCACAGTGTACTCACCTGTTGAGGCCCATACAGCAGTCGGTACTGGGGTAGGACCCCATCCACCAGTCGCTCCAACTCCCCCGAGGTGAAGGCAGGGGCCCTTTTCCCAGTAACATGAGCCATGGTCGGTTCCAGACACAGGTCACAGCAGCACTTGCAGTGTAGGTCCTATCCTGTTGAAGGTCAGTTAGCAAGTGAGTGCACAGATGGAAAATAGTGGTCACGTCCGCGGCGGTGCGTACTGTCACCGCCGGTGTACATCACCATTGGCCACTGGACCCCATAGGGCCCAATGATAATGAATGAAGAGTTGCACGGCGGTTCTCGACCGCCTCCCGCAAGGGCGCACAACGTCAGAGGAATTACCTAATTTCCGCCTGTCCCTCCATACAGGACAGGCAGACGCCATTTCATGGAGGGGTGCAGGCCATGGATCCTAACTGCGTCACAGTACACAAAGAACGAGTTACTTACCTTCGGTAACGACTTTTCTGGTGGATACGTTAGCTACCTGTGGATTCCTCACCTAATGAATACTCCCATTGCGCCAGCATTCGAAGGAAATCATCTTCCTAGCTTCTGCACGTCGACGAGGACGTCACAATTGCCCATGCGACGCCGTCTGATGTCATACAGGCAATAAGAGGTCCTCGCTGACGTGCCGACGTCAGTACCAACATTTTTTACGTGCCTGAGAATAATAGGCCATTGAGATGAAAGAACAAATTGCAAAATTTAATGATAATCGAAATAATTACATCATTCTAATCACTCAATCCTTCTTTTTTTTTTTTTTTTTAAACAAATAAAGAAGTATATGAACAATATATATCAATATGAATATATATACAGAATATATACAAGTCCTCAAAACCAAGAGGAGCACACTCATGAATTACTTGGCTAGACCAGACAGGCAACGGGGAGGCGGGTGGGACCGTGAGGAATCCACAGGTAGCTAACGTATCCACCTGAAAAGTCGTTACCGAAGGTAAGTAACTCGTTCTTCTGATGGATACAACTACCTGTGGATTCCTCACCTAATGAATAGAGTCCCAAAGCAGTACCGCACTCGTGGAGGGTGCCTGAATGGTCAAACCAAGAAATCCTGCAGCACCGACCGTGCAAAATGGCCATCCCTTCTGACCGCAGAGTCCAAACAGTAATGCTTCGCGAAAGTGTGAAGGGACGACCAAGTTGATGCCTTGCAGATGTCAACCACAGGAACACCCCTAGCCAAGGCCGAAGAGGCCGATTTAGCTCTGGTGGAATGAGCTCTTATACCATCAGGGGGTTCTTTCTTTGCTAAAGAGTAACACATTTTAATGCAAAGAACAACCCACCGGGAGAGTGTTCTCTTGTGGACTGCCTTTCCTCTCCTCTGTCCCACGTACCCGATGAAGAGCTGATTCTCCAGCCTGAAATCCTTTGTTCTGTCTATATAAAAGCTTAGCGCCCTCCTTGGATCTAAGCAACGAAGTCTCTCTTCTTCCTTTGAAGGATGAGGCGGAGGATAAAACGTGGAAAGAGTAATCGTCTGGGACATATGAAAGGGTGAAACAACCTTCGGAAGGAAAGCAGCCTTGGTCCTCACCACCACCTTATCCCCATAAAAAGGTGTATAAGGGGGTTTTACAGATAGAGCTTGCAACTCACTCACTCTCCTTGCAGAAGTAATTGCAACCAGAAAGACCGTCTTTAGGACCAATAATCTCATGGGGCAAGAGTGCATAAGCTCAAAAGGGGACCCCATAAGGAAAGTTAGAACCAAGTTCAAATCCCACTGAGGCATAACGAAAGGAGTAGGAGGGAATTTATTCATAAGACCCTTCAAGAACCTAAGTACTATAGGGGATTTAAACAAAGAAGGCTGGTCTGGAAGACAAATAAAGGCTGAAAGAGCAGACAAGTATCCCTTAACCGTAGCCACTGCATAACCCCTCTGTGCTAGAGACAATGCAAAAGATAAAACATCCGACAAGTGAGCACGTAAGGGATCAATCTGCCTCTCTCCACACCAAACCACAAATTTAGACCACCTATTAGCGTAGACAGGAGTGTCGCCTGGCCGCTAAGATAACATCCACTACATCAGGCGGGAGAGAGAAAGAACTCAGGTTGCCCCGTTCAATCTCCAGGCATGAAGGTGCAGGCTCTGGAGGTGGGGGTGTAAAACCTGCCCCTGCGACTGCAAAAGGAGGTCTGCCCTGAGAGGGAGACAGAGCGGAGGGCACAGTGAGAGTTGGAGAAGGTCCGTGTACCATACCCTCCTTGGCCAATCCGGAGCTGTTAAGATGACTTGGGCCCGGTCTTGGCGTATTTTCCTCAATACTCGAGGAATCAAGGGTATGGGGGGAAACGCGTAAAGCAACTGGTCCCACCAGGTCCTCTGAAACGCATCCCCCAATACTCCTTGTACCGGATACTGGAGGCTGCAGAATAACGGGCAGTGCGAGTTCTCCCGGGTGGCAAACAGATCTATCCGAGGAAACCCCCACATCTGGAAGATTAGACGGACTTGATCTGGATGGAGACGCCAATCGTGATCGGCTGAGAAATGGCGACTGAGACTGTCCGCACGTACGTTCAAGACTCCGGCCAGAGGATTTGCTACCAAGCAAATCTGATGGTCCTTTGCCCAGGACCATAGCTGAAGAGCTTCTCTGCAGAGAAGGTACGACCCTACCCATCCCTGTTTGTTTATATACCACATCGCGGTAGTATTGTCCGTCAGGACCTGAACCGACTGACACGAAGGGATGGGAGGAAGGCCTTGAGAGCCAGACGTACAGCCCGTAACTCCAACAGATTGATATGAAACATCTTTTCTACTGGAGACCAAAGACCTTCGATTTCCAGGTCCCCCAGATGAGCTCCCCACCCTAGAGTTGAAGCATCCGTTATTACTGTGGCCACTGGTGGAGCTTGCGAGAAAGGCCTTCCTCGGGAAAGATTGCCGTCCGCAATCCACCACTTCAAATCCGTGGCAACATCTCTGGAGGTCCTCACCAAGCCTTCGAGATCTCCTTTGTGCTGAGACCACTGCCTTCGGAGACACCACTGAAGAGCCCTCATGTGCCAGCGAGCATGCATGACCAACAGTATGCAGAAAGCAAACAGACCGAGCAGACGCAGGACCTTGAGGACTGGAATGACCGATCCACTTTGAAACATTGGAACCAACGCCTGAATGACCTGAATCCGCTGAGGCGGAGGAAAGGCTCAATTCAATGTTGGATCTAGTACTGCCCCTATGAACAGGAGGCGCTGAGAGGGCTCTAGGTGAGATTTGGGCACGTTCACCGAAAAACCCAGGTCGAACAACAACTGGGTTGTCGACTGGAGGTGATGTGACACGAGCTCCGGAGACTTGGCTTTGATCAACCAGTCATCCAGATAAGGAAATACTGCTATCCCCTTCCTTCTGAGCTCCGCTGCAACCACCGACATCACCTTTGTGAAGACTCGAGGTGCTGAAGTAAGACCAAACGGGAGGACCGCAAACTGATAGTGCTGCGACCCCACCACAAACCAGCGATACTTCCTGTGCGACTTGAGTATCGGGATATGAAAGTAAGCATCCTGCAAGTCGACAGACACCATCCAATCTCCATTGTTCTATTGTTCAGCGCCAAAAGCACCTGAGCTAGGGTCAGCATCTTGAACTTTTCCTGTTTGAGGAACCAATTCAAGATCCTTAGGTCCAGGATTGGTCTCAACCGACCATCCTTCTTGGGAATCAGGAAGTACCTCGAGTAACAACCTTGACCCCTTTCCTGCTCTGGGACCAACTCCACCGCGCCCTTTGAAATGAGGACTTGAACCTCCTGTTCTAACAACAGGAGGTGTTCTTCTGAACAATAAGATGGGCGGGCGGGATGGGGGGCGGAAACTCCCGAAAGGGTAGGGTATAGCCTTTTCTCACAATGCTGGTAATCCAGGAGTCTGATGTTATGACCTCCCACTTGTGGAGAAAATTCAGTAACCTCCCCCCTACAGGAGTGGAGTGAGTGGGAATTGGTGGAAGCCTAAGGCTGCTTCCCCTGCTGCACCCCTCCAGAGGAAGAGGAAGAGGCAGAGTGCTGCTGAGTGGCTCCCCTGGTACGGACCCTACCCCTCCCTCTGAAAGATCTATAGGAGAGAGCAGAGTTGGGTTGCTGGAATTTCCCTCAAAAGGAGGAGGAGGAGGAACCACGACCAAATCCTCGAAACCTCCTAAAAAATCTGGAGGAAGTAGAAGAAGTGGCTTGCAAGCCCAGTGACTTGGACGTGGCCCTACTCTCTTTGAACCTTTCTAAGGCCGAATCCGCCTTGGCACCAAACAGCTTGTTTCCATCAAAAGGAAGGTCCAATAGGGTCGACTGCACATCACAGGAAAATCCCGAGTTACGAAGCCAGGCCTGCCTCCTCGTAACTACAGCAGTGCCCATTGCTCTAGCAACCGAGTCAGATGTATCCAACCCAGATTGGATAACCTGGGTTGCAGCTGCCTGAACGTCAGATACCAGGCTTAATAATTCCTGAGGAACCTCTGTGTGCGTTGATTTAATCTCGTCCATCAGGGCATAAATGTATCTTCCTAAAATGCATGTAGCATTGGTGGACTTCAATGCCATGCTACATGACGAGAACACCTTTTTGGATGACATGTCCATCTTCTTGGAGTCTCTATCCGAGGGTACAGCTGGAAAGGACCCAGGAGCAGATCTTGCTGAGCAGGAAGCCTGGACCACCAGGCTTTCAGGTGTTGGATGCCTGGAAAGAAAACCTGGGTCAGCCGGTGCAACTCGATACCTCAGGGCCACAGATCTATTGACGGCTGAAGAAGACACTGGCTTCTTCCAGACTTCCATTATGGGGTCCAGTGGCGCTTCATTGAATGGCAAAAGTGGCTCTGCCGATGTAGAGGCAGGGTGCAACACTTCCGTCAAGATGTTCTGCTTGGCCTCAGTCACTGGCAAAGGGAGGTCCAGAAAGTCAGCCGCCTTTCTGATGACAGAATGAAAAGTGGCCGCCTCCTCTGTGTACTCCCCAGGTGATGACAAGTCCCATTCAGGTGAGGTATCTAGACCACTAGCAGTGTCAAGTCCATGGAGACCCTCACGAGAGTCCTCGATCTCCCCTTCCTCCAAGGCTTGCCTCTGGTATTCCTGTTCTTCAAGGAGGCGGAGAGCAAGCATCTGAGGCTGCGGAACCTCGAACACTGAAGGAGGATGGCCCGATGACATGGGTGAAGTCGGTGAAGCCGGAGATGGTAACGGCGTCGTCGGCTGGGGAGTGACAGTGGGACTGACTTCCCAAGTCTTCCGACGTCGAGCTGATGGAGACCTCGATCGAGACCTCTCCGTACTCGACCGGCGTTACAATTTCACAAGAAAAAGCTTGGCCTCACACTCTTTCAGGGCCTTAGGATTCATATGTTGACAAGAATCGCAGTTATCAACATCGTGGTCGGAACTAAGACACCACAAGCAGTCAGAATGTGGGTCCGTTACTGACATTTTGCCACCACACTCACGGCAGGGCTTGAATCCTGACTTTCTTTGCGACATTTTAATGTCCCAAAGTAAAAATCGGCAAAAACATACTGTAACTGTCGATACAGCAACAGTAGCTCCCTCGAAGATAACCGTTTCGAATGGCACGGAAAAAAGGGAACTGACGTCGGCACGTCGGCGAGGACCTCTTATTGCCTGTATGACATCAGACGGCGTCGCGTGGGCAATTGTGACGTCCTCGTCGACGTGCAGAAGCTAGGAAGAAAATTTCCATCGAATGCTGGCGCAATAGGAGTATTCATTAGGTGAGGAATCCACAGGTAGTTGTATCCATCAGAATACACTATTTGGACATCTCCAACAAAATAATGTTACAATCAAATATGCATTGAACTGTAGTGGTTGGAATGTAGAGACAATGACCAGCTGCTCACTCTTTTGCCCCATAGATTGCTACCGCTGCGGATGAATAGGAGATGGAGACATCCCCCCATGTACAGACCCCTCGTGGACTTGGCAACAATGGAGGACAGGCACATTATCCTCACCTGTAGACTTGACAGGCCACAATCACAGAGCTGTGTGCTCAATTGGAGCCTGACCTAACATCTGCTATCCTTCACCCCACGGGATCCCCCATCTTGTGCAAGTCCTATCAGTGCTCCACTTCCTGGCGACTGGCTCTTTCCAAGTGACAGTGGGCTTGGCAGCAGGAATGTCACAGCCAATATTCTCAATAGTGCTGACCAGAGTGTTGTCTGTCCTGATTAAACACATGTTCAGCTACATCGTTTCCCCCCAGGTGGAGGATTTGGCCACAGTGAAAACTGACTTCTATGCAATGGGACATATCCCCAACATCACTAGGGCAATAGATGGAACCCATATTGCATTTGCTCCCCCCCTGGAGAAATGAACAGGTGTTCAGAAATCAAAAGAGTTTCCACTCCTTGAATGTGCAGATGGTGTGCCTGGCGGACCAGTACATCTCCCACGTCAATGCAAAGTATCCTGGGTCTGTGCATTAATGCTATATCCTGAGGAATAGCAGCATCCCAAATGTGATGGCCCAACTCCAGAGGCACAGGGTGTGGCTAATAGGTGAGCCCTGGTTCCCACCCAATGAATGTTGGTGTATGGGTATGGTGTGGGCCCTAAGGGTGAGTGTGTGGCCAACAGTTGTCCCTCGATATTTGCAGGTGACTCTGGTTACCCCAACCTCTCATGGCTACTGACCCCTGTGAGGAATGCCAGGACAAGGGCAGAGGAACGTTACAATGAGGCACATGGGGGAACAAGAAGGATTAGAGAGGACCTTCGGCCTCCTGAAGGCCAGGTTTCGTTGCCTCCATCTAACAGGTGGATCCCTGTGCTACTCACCCAAGAAGGTCTGCCAGTTCATCGTAGCATGCTGTATGTTGCACAACCTTGCCTTGCATCACCAGGTGCCTTTTCTGCAGGAGGAGGAGGCTGAAGATGGCCGTGTGGCAGCAGTGGATCCTGTGGACAGTGAAGATGAGGAGGCAGAGGATGAGGATGAGGACAACAGAAGTGCAATTACTTGTCAATACTTCTAATGAGACACAGGTAACACAGTGTTAATAAACATATAATTGACAGTTTGATGTGTGACATTGTCATTGGCAGGCTGTGTATTCCTACTTCTGTGCCCACTCACTGTACCCTTTGGCATCTCTTTTTGCAGATGTTGGTGTCCCACTATTGCTCCTGGTGTGTTCAGTGCAGCCAACTACAGGTCTTTCCAATGTAAACATTACTGTACAGTTGAACTGCAATATTTGAACCTGGTTAAACAAATACATTTTGAAAACATTTGACATACACCATAATTGTATTTTATCAAAGTGTGTTTATTGCAGTGCTCTGAAGAAGAGGGAGTAGTGCAATGGGCTGGGATGGTGATGCAGGAAAGTCCATGTTAGAGTCCACTCTATTTGTATCACAGGTGCATTGTCCAAGGGGGCATAGGAAGGGGAGCAATGGCAGTTGAAGGTGGACAGGGTGACAGAGTGGGACACAAGTGTGACAATCAGGAGAGTCCTATTTCCTTGCAGGGGTCTTAGCAACAGTCTCTGGCTTCTGTCTGGATCGCAGGGAACGTTTGCGGGGTGGCTCTCCTTCTGCAGGGGAGGGGTGTTGGTGATCTGTTGGTCCTGTGGCGGGGCCTTCTGTCCACTAGCAATGGAGGTGGACGGCTGTTCAGTGGTTTGGCTAGTGTCAGGGGTCCGGTGGTGTGCCACTGCCTCCCTCATACTGTTGGCCATGTCTGCCAGCACCCCTGCAATGGAGACCAGGGAGGTGTTGATGGCTTTCAAGTCCTCCCTGATCCCCACGTACTGTCCCTCCTGCAGCCGCATGTTCTCCTGCAACTTGTCCAGAATCTGGCCCAGCGTATCCTGGGAATGTTGGTATGCTCCCAGGGTCACGGTGAGTGCCTCCTGGAAGGTCGGTTCCCTGGGCCTGTCCTCCCCCTGTTGCACAGCAGTCCTCCCAGCTTCCCTATTGTCCTGTGCCTCTGTCCCCTGCACCGTGTGCCCACTGCCACTGACCCCAGGTCCCTGATTATCCTGTGTTTGTGGGGTTGCCTGGGGTCCCTGTAGTGGTGGACACACTGCTGATTGATGTATCCTGGGGACAAAGGTATGGGCCCGCTGGGTGGGTGCGGTGGTGGTGTTTCCTAAGGGTGGAGGGTCTGTGGTGGTGTGAGAATGTGCCTGGGTAACCGACTGTCCGGAGGTCCCAGATGGGCCAGGTTGGTCATCCAGATCCAGGCGACCAGAGCTACTGTCATCACTGTGGGCCTCTTACGTGGGGGGACTGGATGTTGCTGGCACCTCTTCGCCGGTGTCATTGGCTGAGTTACCTGTGGGGATGTAAATGAAATGTTATTGTATCTGTGTGTGACATATTGTGCATGGGTGTGTTGCCCTCTTTGGTTGGATTTGCTCTGGCAGCTTTTACTTGTGTGAGTTGTTATTTGGTTGGCTAGGTGATTATCTCTAGTGTGCATGCTGTGGTGATAGGTGTCCATTCAGGTCTCTGAGGGGTGTTCATGCATTGGTTTTGCATGCAGGGTTTGGCATTGGGATGAGTGGGTTGTGATGGTGGGGTGTGTGGGAAGTGGTGGATTGATGAGAGTGAGGGTGAGGGTGAGGACAGGGTATGTGATGGCATGCAGGTTGGGGGTGGTAGTAATGGCGAATTGACTTACCAGAGTCCAGGCCTCCTGCTACTCCTGCCAGGCCCTCAGGATGCATGATTGCCAAGACTTGCTACTCCCATGTTGTTAGTTGTGGGGGAGGAGGAGGGGCTCCACCACCAATCCTCTGTACAGCAAGTTGGTCTCTTGCTGCTATGGAACATACCTGCCCCCGGAGGCGTTCCACCTCTTCCTAATGTCATCCCTTTTTCTGGGGTGCAGTCCCACGGCGTTGACCCTGTCCATGATCCTCCGCCATAGCTCCTTCTTCCTAGAAATGGATATCTGCTGCACCTGTGATCCAAATAGCTGTGGCTCTACCCGGATGATTTCCTCCACCATGACCCTTAGCTCCTCCTCAGAGAACCTGGGGTGTCGTGGTGGTGCCATGAGTGTGGTGTGAGTGGTGTGGGTGAGGGCGTGTAGGGTTTTGTGTTGGGGTGTGTGTTGTGAGGTGCATGGGTGGTGTATAGGTGATGTGGTATATGGCTCTGGTTGTGTGTGTGCTCTTGCTGTCTCTCTCTCTCTGTTGGCAGTGGTTTGTAGTCGTAAAGGGTTGTTGGTAATGTGGGTGTGTATTTTATAGTGGTGTGGGTGTGGTGTGTGTATAGGTATAAGGTAAGTATGTGTTATTTAAATTGATCAATGTGGTGTTGTTTTGTATGTGTGTGTGTATTTTGAGCAGAGCGGTATGTACCGCCATTAAATGTCCGCTGGAGTGGTTCATGGGTGATAATGTTGTGGGCATTGCACTGTTGGCGTAACGGTGTGGGTTTGGATACCGCCAGTTTATCACTGACCTTTGGGCTGGCGGACTTGTGTGTGTGGCTGTATAGTGACGGATTGTTATGTGTGTGTCATAACATGGTTGGCGGATATCCACTGCGGCGGTGGTATGTTGGTGGCCGTCGGCATGGCAGTAAGTGGAATTTACCACCAATGTCATAATGAGGGCCTAAATGAGTAAATACTAAACAATACGCATGCCATACCACCTTAAAAAACGTATTTTCAATAGCAGTCAAGTTTGAGCTTGCTGTCAGCGTCTGGAGCCGGCAGGGTCACTGCAGAGGTGTGTTACATAGGGGCGGCTCTTCCATTAGGGCAGAGGAACATTTCCTTCTGCCAGCAGCTGCAAAACCTTTACCAGTAAATGATAATAAACTTAGTTTATTATCATTTTCTGGCAAAGGTGTGGGGCCACGGGGTGACAGGCAGTGAACAGGAGTGCACAGCACTCCCCATCACTGCACATGTCTGTTTGGCAGGCTGTCTCAGACTGGCCAAACACATGTGCAGTAGGTTCTCTCAAGCCCAGCAACACAGATGCCATGCTGGATAGAGCCTGCATAGGCTCCCAGTCTGCCTGGGAGCACCCTGGCTGGACGCTCATAGCCAATCCTGACGCGCATCAGGATTTGCTACAGGGCAGGCTGTGAGTCTGTGCCTGCAGCCTGCGATGCAGGAGAGGAGCGGCGCGGCGGCAAAGGGAGGTAAGTGGTTGTTTTTGTTTTTAAAATTAAATTAATGTTTATTACCCCCCTCCCGTGCCGCCCCAACCCTACCGCGCCCCCCGAGCCACTACTGGTGTTACGGCCCATTAACGCTGTTGCCCTGCTTACAACTATAGGGTTTATGTGTGCTCCAATTCCTAACCTAGCCATCAGGAAATATGTTTTAGAGTAAAGACCCGTTTACTCCGGGATTCATGCAACCTAATGGCTGCAGCCACACCTTCCTCAAACCTGACCGGTTCCACCACACAGGATAAGAACCTGAATTCCGTGCAGTGCTCAATAACCCTAACTACAAAAGGTACACCACAAATTGACCTTTAAACAATGATCTTTATAATTACCCACTCAATGGTACTGATATAATCATTTTCAAGAGCGTAAAAGAGTAGCCAAGTAGTCCTAAATAACATGACACCTTCTTTCTACCCAAAATTAAACTGCATTATGGTTACTGCAGCTTTGATTCGTTTCCACATCTGAGCTATGACTAGAGGCAGTTTACAAAGAGATGATAGCAGCAGGCACGTTGTTGTTAGCCTACTGAGGTGCAAAGTACATAAAACACATTCAAGAAAGAGGGAAACTGCAGAAATAAGGCCCAGCAGCTGGAAGGCTAGCGGTAGGGTTTGGTTGTATGTTAACTCATAGGTGACAGCAAACAACAAAAAATGGGGCACCGAAGCTTCACAAATAAATACTGACGTTTAGTGTGTTCACCAGACAACACAATTCTTAGGGTTAAAAGAAACTGCAGTTAAGGTAATAGGTCACCGAGCACTCCAAGATATGAACTTCATGGACCTGGGAAAATTGGCAGCTATGAGTGGGAGACCCCGCAGATGCCCCGACCTCAATGTTTTTGCAAGCAATATACGAAACAGCTGTACATAAAGCTATCATGCCATCCGAGCAGCAAGTGCCTATGGAGGCAGTGGTGTGAATCCCTAGGTGACTTTGATGCTTGGCATGGCAAAGAGGAAGGGGGGCTGTTGGCCAGTGGCGTAACAAAGGCCCCCACATCCCCTGCGGTGTGGGGCGGCCCCTCAGCACAGCAGCTGGCCTGAGTGAGTCCAGAGGAGGCCCACTCCATGTTTTTTATAAGGGAGCCTCCTCCAGTTTTGTTACGCCATTGCTGCTGGCCTCAGGGACAGTCTCAGGCACACGGCCGGAACTATTTGGCAGACATGTGCCTCAGTTACTAAACCAGCCATCAGTGAATATGTTTTAGAGTAAGGACCTGTTTACTCCAGGCTGCAAGCACTGTGTTGGCTCAATCCACACCTTCCTCAGACCTGCCCGCTTCACCAGACAGGATAAAAGCATGAATTCTGTGCAGAGCATGTCAGTGCTCAGCTCTGTGCGACGTAGGACATAAAGAGAAATAAGGGGAGCTATAGCACTGGAAGGAGCTGAGCCACTGACTAGAAGTAGTAAACGCAGAGGAATCAGGCATGTGACTTCTATCTGCGGTGTTTGCAAACAGAGAACCGCAGTAGCAGGGGCCAGCAAAAGCTCCATTTGCACCGTCCCACTTCCAGTCCAGTGAAGCGAACACAAGGGCGGGGGAGGTGGATTTGAAAACGGTCAGCGGGCTGTGACGTGCGGGAGGTGTGACTCCACAGAGGGGTTTAGCTATGCAAAGAGAGGGAGGAAGGAGGGGAGGAAGGAGAGGGACTCTCTTCGCAAGCTGGTAATTAAAATACACATAGAAAAGAAACATATACACACGCATCCATTTAACCGCACTATTATGCATAGATGAGTCTGTACACACAAATAAACACAATGCATACACTAAGGCAAACATACAAAAATTAATAGGCACACCAACACGCTCATAAGAGCAAATAGACACACACACCACACACACAGACATGAATAGGCATAAATACATATACAGACATCTAGCTTTACAGACGGACCTACCTCTTCCCCTGTCAGGCATCCAGTTTAAACTGCACCCATAAAGCGAAGGATTTGGTAAAACTGGGCCCTGTTCAAACAATGTATCAGCTTTCGCTCTTAGAACAAGGCTGGGCTCTGGATACAAAGCTGCACATGTTATTAAAAGGGAATGTTGGCTGCACGCACTGATGAGGCAACCAACAAGAGGTGAGAGTTGGCAAGCAGTGACGGGAAGGAGGTGGTTGGATGGGGCAGAGCAACCATTAACAAATGCGGTCATAAAGACAGCCTGCAAAACAATGCATTCTGGTGAGTGCTAAACTTCAAAATGAATTAAAAAGTACCTTTGCATGTGCGTGACCACTGAGCACCGGAAGCAGTAATTGGTCCAGGCTCCATTGCAGGACGACAGAGGTGAGGAGGTCACGCTTACCAGCAGAGTGAAGTGTAAGCCTTCGCGGGAGGCAGCCAATGGTAAGTAAAGTGAGGAGGGAGCCACATGGGAGCCAGCCAATGGTAGGTTAAGTGACGTAGGAGCCATGTGGGAGCCAGTCATTGGTAAGTATAGGTAAGTAAGGGGAGGGTTCTAAGCCCCTGTTAAGATTTGTTTTTATTGACAAAAGACTTCGCAAGCACAGGTTGTGTGCCGTTCAGGTGAAACCCAAAAAGGTGGTGTTAGACCTGTCAGCATGAGGGTGGTCTTTTCTCAAACTTTTTTGACTGCTTGCCTCATATTTTTGCTGATTCTTTTTGTTGGCCTTAGGACTCTGAGCACTTTACTACTGCTGATCAGTGCTGAAGTGCATGTGCTGCTCCACTTAAACATGGTTTGATTGATGTATCCACAATTGTTATATTTAACTGACTCATAAGCTCCTAGTAACATGCATTATCTGTGCTCATGGCCTGTAAATTAAATGCTATTAGTGGGATTGCAGCACTGCTTGTGCCACCCACTCATGTAGCCCTTAAACATGTCTCAGGCCTGCCATTGCAGGGCCTATGTTGGCGGTTTACACTGCCATGTCGACTTGGCATTTAAAACCTCTTCCCAAGCCTTAAACTCCCCTTATATTACATATAAGTCACCCCTAAGGTAGGCCCTAAGTAGCCCATAAGGAAGGGTGCTATGTAAGTAAGAGGTAGGAGGAGATGTACTTTTACGTTTTACATGTCCT
Organism: Pleurodeles waltl; assembly: GCF_031143425.1. Classification (NCBI taxonomy): domain Eukaryota; kingdom Metazoa; phylum Chordata; class Amphibia; order Caudata; family Salamandridae; genus Pleurodeles; species Pleurodeles waltl. Next base: position 181,154,558 of record NC_090437.1, read on the forward strand.
GGTAGTGAAAAACACCCAAATATATATATATATATATATATATATATATATATATGTATATGCTTGTGCATGTGGACTTTATATCCTAGAGTGCCCAGTTCTAAATCAGATGGTTGTAATGACCCTGGAGAGAGCTAAATATTTAACAGCACTGAGGCACGAACTGCTTGCAACACATGGACAATGATTACTCCACGTTTAATTCGAAGAAGAAAGAAAGTTTGTTTGCGTGACAATATACTTTGGAAAGTGTTACTGGGACAGAGAAAAAATTAAATGGATACTTTTTGCAAGCACATTTATTTCCAGCAATTTGAATTGACGTGAAAGGAAAGTACATACTATCATACTAATTAGATGTGAAATGCTCGTGCTGCAGTGAGTATAAGTCACCCTTAAGGATAGGCCCTAGGTATCCCATAAGGAAGGGTGTTTAGTGAAAAACACCCAAATATATATAAATAATTATATATATATATATATATATATATATATATATATATATATATATATATATATATATATATATATATATCTATATACATAAAATTTTCTTTCACTGAAAAAAACAAAACTATAAGTTTCTTCAGATAAGTATTACTATAATTGCTGAATTTCTATAGTTTTGTCTGCGTAAAACGTGACCCGAACCTTTGTTTTTTCAGTGAATTTCTATTTTTTGAACGTAAAGTAATATATAACTAGCATAAGATAATACAACCACCACGGTACACAGCTGAAGCGTCAGGTGTTTGCTAGGTGAGTGGGTGCATGTATTTTTTCATTGGCCATCACAATTTTACACTGGAGGTCAGGCTGAGTGCCACAGTACAAAAAAATATTATTTGGACAATTTTTTGCCCATAAAGGGTCCCATAGAGAGCCCTTTATGTTTCGTATGGGGTCAGGATACCGCTATCCTGACCACTTATGTGACTTTTTATTCATAATTTCTCCCGTGCCCAGCCAAGAAACAAAATGGAAGCTGCAACTTTATTTCAGGTTGTCACAAGCCAATCAGGGCCTTGCTTTTGGTTTGGATCAGCGGGTACCCGCCGATCCCCCGCTGGTACCCTGGATCTGCATCCGCAGATGTCTATACATTTTTACTTTTAAAACTCTGAAACTACTGAACAGATTTACACCAAATTACAACAAAAGGTTCTTTTTGGACCCAAATCTAGGTTTCCGCCAAATTTGGTATAATATTTTCAGTGGTTTGGGTGGTAGCCATGTCTAAAAATTGCAAAATCCCCATAGAATTTGCATGGGAAAAAGTATTTTGGACCCCCCTTTTTCTGTGCCTCGCTTGATGAATCACCCCAAAACTTTCCACACACCACCTAAAGAGAGTGGCAAACTAATTTAGAAAATTTTGTAAAGATTCGTCAAATGGCACCAACGTTATTACCAAATCAAAAACCACTTTGTGTGTGGGAATTTTGTGATATATCCACGGCCAGAGATATACAAATATATTTGCTGTTGAATATCTCCTAAACTACTGAACAGATTTACATCAAATAACAAAAACCACAGTCTGATTTCCGGCAGCTAGGTTTCTGCCAAATTTGGTGTAATTCCGTCCAATGGTTCGGGTTGTAGACGTGTTGACAGGTCCTTTAGGAATTACCGTGGGAAACACAATATTATTTTTAGCCCTCTTTTTCCCAGCCCCTACTTGACGGATCACCGTATCACCTATCAATGGGCTGGTGACTAGCATTGTGACTGGTAGTGCATTTCCTAATGCGTAGGGCTGTTCCCTGTGTGTGAGTGTGTTATGTACGCCAACGGTGATGTTGGTGCCGCCATTGACCAAGTGTATCCTTTGTCTCTTCCCCCCCTTTTTGTTTTGTCACCCTGTCCTTATGTGCAATAGCATCATCTGGCAGAGGAGCAGAGGCACCGGCGATGGAGGGAACTGCATCCCAGAGGACCCAGGAGGCCGAATCCATCAACGATTAGGGCACCAGTGGGACGGAGGGCTAGGGGAGCACCATGGCGGTGACTGGAGGGGACAGTTCGGACACGGATACCTCCTCTGATGGAAGCTCCCTGGTGGTGGCGGACACCTCTGTGCCCACCCCAGCTACAGGTACAGCCGCCACCCCCGTTCCATCACTGCCCTCGCTGCAGCCCCTCAGCGAGTTTCCCGTGCCCACTCACCCAGGAGGGTGGGCATCTCCTTCGCCGCAGGCACCTCAGGCCCTGCCCCAGTTAGCCCTGCTGCCCTGAGTGAGAAGGCTATTGACTTCCTTCAAATCATCTCTGTTGGGCAGTCAACCATTGTGAATGCCATCCAGGGGCTGGCAGCCAAATGCAACAGTCCAGTGCATTTCCGGAGGGCATTCACACTAGCTTGGTGGCCCAACAGAGATCAATCCAGGCTCTGGCCTCCTCTCTGATGCAGCCATTGTCCCTGTTTCCACCCTTCCCCATCCAGCTTCCTCCACCCAATCCCATTTCCCTCAACCCCAACCTATTCCAAGCACACAGGCAGATGCGCGGGCTCCTAGGACAACACACACGAGTGGACATGGCAAACATAAGCACCACACTTCATCCCACAGGCACTCACACAAACAACATCCAGAAAAAGACATACTAACATCCACTGTGTCCCCCTCCTCCTCGTCCTCCACCTCCCTCCCAGTTGCATCTACACTCACACCTGCATGCACCGCATTCTCATCCATTACCACCATCACCAGCACACCTATCAGTACACACCCCTCACTGGCAGTCACCACCCCCACTTCCATGCACACGTCCCCTGTGTCCTCTCCCACTGTGTCTGTGCCCCCTCCTCCCAAAGTACACAAACGCAAGCACTCAGACACCCAACAGCCATCCACCTCACAACAGCATCCAGCCCATGCACCTGCACCCAAACACAGCAGACTGACACCTTCTACCACCACTCCCTCTTGCTCCACTCCCAAACCATCTTCCTCTTCCCGTCCAATGTCCCTAAGAAGCTTTTCCTCAACAACATTGACCTCTTCCCTAGCACTCCCCCCATCCCTCACGTCAGGCAAGGGCAGTCAAAACCCAGGCAAGCACCTCAGCCACCCAGTCCACTAGCACAGTAGTGACCCCAGCTACTCCAGGTGGGAAAGGATCCCGGCCACCAGCCAGCCAGAAAGAAAGGGTGCCTGCCCAAAGTGCGTTAAGGAAGTTCAAGGAGTCATCCCCAGCTGCAGGAGGGAAGGGCAAGGAGGCAGCCCCAGATGCAGGAAGAAAGGGCAAGGAGGCAGCCCCAGCTGCAGGAAGGAAGGGCAAGGAGACAGCCCCTGCTGCAGTAAGGAAGGGCAAGGGGCCTGCAACAGCAGGCAGTAGAGACAAGGGGCCTTGTGCTGGGACTCAGTCGAAGCCCCCACCACCAACCATGGTGGTGCAGTTGTCCGAGGCTGCAGGGGATGTGCTGGAGCCTGCCCCCTCCACTCCCAGCACCGCCACCACCAGCAGCAGCCCCAGTGGGCAGCCGTCCGAGGCTGCAGGGGATGGGCTGGAGCCTCCCCCTACCACTGCCAGCAGCGCCACCAGCACCATCACCAGCACCGCCACCAGCAGCAGCAGCCCCAGTGGGCAGCCGTCCGAGGCTGCAGGAGATGGCCTGGAGCCTCCCCCCACCACTGCAAGCACCACCACCAGCACCACCACCAGCAGCAGCAGCCCCAGAGGGCAGCCATCCAAGGCTGCAGGGGATGGGCTGGAGCCTCCCCCACCACTGCCAACTCCACAAGCAGCACCACCACTGCAACCACTGAGCAGCCGTCACCGCCGGAGGACATTGTGTAGTCTTGCGTCCATGGGCTGTTGTGCGGCCTGGCCCCTGCAAATCCTGTGGGTATGACACCCAGGTGAGAGACTGTGACCTTGCACTCACAGGGCACAATGCCCCCTCCAGAACCGGTGGAGAAGGCATCCACTCACCCCATCCTCCCCAGGATGAAACTCCCAGGGCACAATGCCGCCTCCAGAACCAGTGGAGAAGCCATCCACTCACCCCATCCTCCCCAGGATGAAGCTCACTGGGCACGATGCCCCCTCCAGAACCTGTGGAGAAGCCATACACTCACCCCATCCTCCCCAGGGTGAAGCTCACAGGGCACGATGCCCCCTCCAGAACCAGTGGGCAAGTCACCCACTTGAGAGACTGTGGCCTTGCACTCCCCAGGACCAAGCACAGGGCATGTTGCCCCCTCCAGATCATGTGGGCAAGTCACCCACTTGAGAGACTGTGGCCTTGCACTCCCCAGGACAGAGTAATGGGCATGTTGTCCCCTCCAGAGCATGTGGGCAAGTCACCCACTTGAGAGACTGTGGCCTTGCACTCCCCAAGACAAGTCAGTGGGCAAATCACCCACTTGAGAGACTGGGGCCTTGCACTCCCCAGGACAGAGTGATGGGTATGTTGCCCCCTCCAGGACCAGTGGTACTGTACCATCTTCCGGCTGAGGTGCCCACCCATTCCCCGTCCTCCTAGGTGCCTGGCTACTTTCAACCTGATGTCCCTGCAGTGTTCTCTCTGTGTTGCTGCAGGAGTGAGGTGGGGCCTTGGACTTTGTGATCTGGCCCGGTGGCCCACGAACATTGAGGACTGGGCAGTGTCTCTAGATTTGTGAATATGTGTATACTTTTTTATTTGGATGCACGTATTACTACTATATTTATCTTATTACACTCTTTTTACTCTATTGTAGTTGTCCTTGCATTATTCCTGAGGGGTACACAGTGAATATGTAATGTTACTGCATCTGCTTTTGTGTATGGTGTTGGGGGTGGGGGTGTTGCATGTGTGTGTCACTCTCTTTTTCCTCCCCCACTCCCCTGTGTGCTGGGCGGCAGTACTCACCGTGGTCATCTTCGCCGGCGTTGGTGTTCGTAGTGGAGCAGAACGAAGAAGAGCATGGGGAACACATGCAACTCGGGCTCTATGGTGGTGTGGCTCTTCCTTGAGTCTCCAGAGGTGAGTTGTTTCCCTTCTGTGCAGTGTTTCCGCCAGGCTTTTGATGTCATTGGTACCACCCCACAAAAGGTGGCAGATTGGTGTGTCATTCATTATACAGTGGGCAGAACATTGTCTTCCGCCTGTCTGTAGGCGGTTACCGCCGTGGTCTCTGTTGATTTCGCCCTGGCGGTCGGTGTGTTAAAGTGGCTGTGTGTCTGAGCGGTTTCCACTGTGTTCATAATATCATAGTTATTACCGCCGGCCTGTTGGCGGTATTACTGCCACTATATCACCAACCGCAAGGGTTGTAATGAGGGCCTTAGTGATTAGAATGTTAAAGCCCACTCATCATTGTTTTGCAGTAGTTCGTCGTAGTTTGGCACTGAACCCAGAATGGCGAGTCCTTGGATCTCAGACTAGCATGTTACTAAACAGTTGACAGCAGTTGTCCTTAGAGATGGCTATTGTTGTCCAAAGGTGTCTATTGATGTTTCTTGCTATTATTTATAAGCAGACACATTTTCTTTTCTTTATTCCACTTGATGTACATAGTCTGATATGCAGAAACCGATATGCTGTAACTAAGAAATCAGATGTAGAATGGTACGCTCAGTGGCTGCAGTACTCAGTTACATGGGACAAAGGAGCATGGTTACCTCACATACAAAGCAGAAAGAATAGGTGCTGTGCACCACACCAGTCTGGTGCTAGTTTGTCTCAGTCATTGATCAGGTATAGCGTTGATAGATGCAATATGAGCTTCTCTTGCATACAAAAAAGGGACAACACAACACCAGAAATTCAGCCTTTCCTCTACATACAGAGATCACTTACAACGGAGGCCATAGCAGGCAAAAGTCACTCCAACACACCCATGCCAGTACACACTCCATTGAAAGATTATCTGACTGCAAGACGTGGCAAACAAAGTCTTCCCCAGAAAACACAAAGAATGACCTGACTGCATGCACCCACACAAAGGCTGGTAACTGGTGCATGATGACCTGTGGAATCTCTGTGAACTACCCTTTAACGTAATATTCACAAAACAATATTGATTTTGTGCTCATGTGCTGTTTTACCAATGTAAAGACAATACGTATGCTGAAACAACATGCTCTGTGGGCACAAGTCAGCGAAGTTGGAGAATAATGCAATTGAAGTGACTAAACAGTAGATACCTCATTATGCTCAAGACTCAAAGCACTTAAGAGTGGAAGAACTCACTTTAATTCAACTCAAGTTTGAGAATTCCTATTGACCATTTCCTTTTGTGGTAACATAATTGACTCTGGTGTCTCGCTGTCAACACTCGTGTCTGTTCGCTTTTTTTGTTTACTTTAAGCCATGTTGCACAGCCGTTTGCGCTGCAGTGCAACACGTAAAACAAATGTCAAAGTCAATAGATCTGGCATAGGCAAAACATATTGGCTTTGCCAATGTGTGTTTGTTTTTCTCTCTATTGCTGTGGGTCAAGGACAGATATGGAAAAATCGGTCCTGGTTCCCAAAAATGAGTGCCGGTGGGCCCCAAAGGCAAACACTGGCTCAAATTAAGCACTGGTGCTCAGTGTCATTTCAGTGGGTTATAGGCATATACTTTTGGCCGCACATACAACTGGTACTGCTATATATATATAGCGTAAAAGGGTAGCCAAGTTGTCTTAAATAACGTGATACCTTCTTTCACTCTCACTTTCTACCCAAAAGTAAAGTGCATAATGGTTATCGTAGCTTTGATTTGTTTCCACTTCTAAGCTACGACTAGTTGCAGTTTACAAAGAGATGAATGCAGCAGGCACGTTGTTGTTAACCTACTGAGAGGCAAAGTACACACAACAAATTACACATTCAAGAAAGAGGGAAATTGCAGAAACAAGCCCTGGCTGCTGAAAGGCTAGCGGTAGGGGTTTGTTGTATATTAACGGATAGGTGACAGCAAACAGCATAAAATGGGGCACCAATGCTTCACAAATCAATATGGTTTAGTAGTGTGTTCACCAGACAACACAATTCTTAGGGTGAAAAGAAACTGCACTTAAGGTAATAGGGTCACGGTGTGTTCCAAGATATGAACCTCAAAGACCTAGGAAAATTGGCAGCTATGAGTGTGAGACCCCACAGATGCCCCACCTTTTTGCAAGCAATATAAGAAACAGTTGTACATAAAGATATCATGCCATCCAAGCAGCAAGTGCTTATGGAGGCAGTGGTGTAAATCCCTAGCTGATTTTGATGCTTGGCATGGCAAAGTGGAAGGGGGGCTGTTGGCCAGTGGTGTAATTAAGGCTCCCACAGCAAACGAGGTGTGGGGTGGCCCCTCAGCACAGCACCTGGCCTGAGTGAGTCCGAAGGAGACCTACTCCATGTTCTTTGCATGGGAGCCCTCCTCCGGTTTTGTTAAGCCTCTGCTGCTGGCCTCAGGGTCAGTCTCCGGCACACGGCTGGAACTATTGGGCAGACGTGTGCTTCTACTACTAAACCAGCCGTCAGTGAATATGTTTCAGAGTAAGGACATGTTTACTCCAGGCTTTGTGCACTCTGTTGGCTACAGCCACACCTTCCCCAGACCTGCCCGCTCCACCAGACAGGATAAAAACCTGAATTCTGTGCAGGAATGTCGGCGCTCAGCTCTGTGCGATGTAGGTCATAAATTGAAATAAGGGGGGCCAGGAACTGGAAGGAGCTGAGCCACTGACTAGCAGCAGGAAACACAGAGGAATCCAGCGTGTGACTTCTATGTGCAGTGTTTGCTAAGAGAGAACAGCAGTAGCAGGGGCCAGCAAAAGCTCCATTTACACTCCCCCCACTTCCAGTACAGTGAAGCGAACATGAGGCGGAGGGTGGAAAAAACATTGGACGGGGAGAAGTGGGGTTGGGGTGAAGGACTCTTGAGTAAAATCAAGGGAAGTGGAAGAAGCCTAGGGCAGGGGAGGTGGATTTGAAAAAGGACACCGGGTGGTGACATGGGGGAGGTGTGACTCCACAGAGGGGTTTAGCTACACAGCGAGAGGGAGGAGGGTGGGTATGAAGGAGAGGGACTCTCTTCGCATGCTGGTAGATAAAATACACACAGAAAAGAAACATACACACACACATCCTTTTAAACGCACTAATATGCATAGATGAGTCTGCACGCACAAATAAACACAATGCATACACTAGGGAAAGCACATTCAAATGAATAGGCACACCAACACGTGCACAAGAGCAAATAGGCACACACACACGCACACACAGACATGAATAGGCATAAACACATAGACAGACATCTAGCTGTAAAGACAGACCTAGCTTTCTTCCCCTGTCAGGCATCCAGTTTAAACTGCACCCATGAAGCAAAGGATTTGGTAAAGGTGAGCTCTGTGCATACAATGTATCGGCTTTCCCTCTCCGAACAAGGCCAGGCTCTGGATACAAAGCTGCACATGTTATTGAAAAGGAATGTTGGCTGTACACACTGATGAGGCACCCAATGGGAGGTGAGAGTTGGCAAGCAGTGACCAGAAGGAGGTGGTCGGGTGGGGCAGAGCAACCATTAACAAATGTGGTTGAAAGACAGCCTGCAAAACCATGCATTCTGGTGAGTGCCTCACTTCAAAGTAAATTAAAAAGTACCTTTGCATGTGCGCGGACACTGAGCACCAGAAGCAGTACTAGGTCCAGGCTCCTTGGCAGGACAACAGAGGTAAGGAGGTCACGCTTACCAGCAGAGTGACGTGGAAGCCTTTCTGGGAGCCAGCCAATGGTAAGTAAAGTGAGGAAGGAGCCACGTGGGAGCCAGCCAATGGTAGTTTAAGTGACATAGGTGCCATGTGGGAGCCAGCCAATGGTAAGTATAGGTAAGTGAGGGGTGGGTTCTAAGCCCCTTTTAAGATATTTTTTTATAGACAAAAGACTTCTCAAGCACAGTTGGTGTGTCATACAGGCGAAACCCAAAAAGGGGGTGTTAGACCTGTCAGCATTAGGGTAGTCTTTTCCCAAACTTTTTCGACTGCTTGCCACATATTTTTGCTGATTCTTTTTATTTGCCTTATGACTCTGAGCACTTTACTACTGCTGGTCAGTGCTAAAGGTCCATGTGCTTCTCCCCTAAAACATGGTTTGATTGAGGTATCCACACTTGTTATATTTAATGGACTCATAAGTCCCTAGTAAAGTGCATTATCTGTGCTCTGGGCCTGTAAATTAAATGCTACTCGTGGGATTGCAGCACTGCTTGTACCACCCACTCAAGTAGCCCTTAGACATGTCTCAGGCCTGCTATTTCAGGGCCTATGTGGGCAGTTTACACTGCCATATTGACTTGGCATTTAAAACCTCTTGCCTTTAACTCCCCTTTTATTACACATACGTCACCTAAAGGTAGGCCCTAGATAGCTCATAGGGTAGGGTGCTATGTAACTAAAAGGTAGGACATGTACCTTTACGTTTTACATGTCCTGTGTCAGCGAGACCGTATCCTCGAGGTTTGCGCCTGTTCCCAATATGTCTACCTCTTGGCATCTCCAAACTCTACTAGCCGTTATAGCACAGAGTTAAAGAATGTCCAAGTGGGGGATGGGGTTTAGGTTGGGAACAGCGGGGAAGGAGACCTGTGGAAGCAAGAGTTAAGAACACAATAGCAAGGTCATTCACATTAATCTTCATGAACGTTGTTTTAACTGCTTATGCTCTAATAACATGAGAGATCAAGAATGTTTCAATAACGTGACCTTTTTATAATAATATACTCTGAACATTGAACTCTCTCAAGTTAATCCTTAGAATAGCAATTACATCACAACAAGAGTCAATGAGTACATTCGTTCCCAAAGAATTAACTGCTGTAGGACTCAGGAATTATACTGTGAAATAGGCAAATTGACTAAACTTGTTTTGTCTAGAAAGATCACACTCTGTTTGATCTATGTTTCAAGATTAAATTGCCCATAAATTATTGCACACCTTATTGCCAGACTGCGCATCAAGACTCAAGTACCTGGAATGATCGCGCGCTCTGCCGATCTGAACTGCAAGGGTTAATTGCCAAGAATGAATCGCACACACTGTTGTCGATTCAACAATCAAGATTCAAATGCCTTGAAATGATCGCGCACTCTGCCGATCTGAACTGTAAGAGTTAATTGCCAAGAATGAATCATGCACACTGTTGCCGATTCAACCATCAATATTCAAATGCCATGAAATTATTGCGCACTCTGCCGATCTGAACTGTAAGGGTTAATTGCCAAGAATGAATCATGCATACGGTTGTCGATTCAACCATCAAGATTTAAATGCCTTGAAATGATTGCGCACTCTGCCGATCCGAACTGCAAGGGTTAATTGCCAAGAATGAATCGCACACACTGTTGCCGATTCAACCATCAAGATTCAAATGCCTTGAAATGATCACACACTCTGCTGATCTGAACTGCAAGGATTAATTGCCAAGAACGAATCGTGCACACTGTTGCCGATTCAACCATCAATATTCAAATGCCATGAAATGATTGCGCACTTTGCCAATCCAAACTGCAAGGGTTAATTGCCAAGAATGAATCGCTCTCACTGTTGCCGATTCAACCATCAAGATTTAAATGCCTCAAAATGATCGCGCACCATGCCAATCCGAACTGCAAGAGTTGTGTAAAGAATAAGGGCCAGATGTAGCAAAGGGTTTTACCCATTCTGTGTCAATGGGAAAATGCTTTGGTACATATGGCCCTAAATCGCACGTGGTAAATCACAAAGCCAAAAACTCAAATGTTTCTAGAAAACGGAGTCGAGGTCTATCCCGAACTCTGCCTTACCGCCCTGCTTGAAGATCAGCAAGATAATGAGGACAGGGCCAGGAAGTGTCCAAGTAGGCCTATGGAACAGGAGCCCTGGAAAATGCTGCTGCTCTGCACCGGGACCTCTGAATAGTGAGCATGTGGAGCTGGGCTGGGTTCCTTAAATAGAACCAAGCCCGCCCACCTGCCAAACCCAGCCACAACCAGCAAGGCTGCAGGAAAGGCTTGAAAATGAACAATACATTGCAAACAGTATTAAAGACATTTCAAGATAAATACCTGCAATGCAAAAAGTTAATATGCAATATCAGCACACAATGCATGAATTATTACATTGCATAAGGTTTGTCTCTTTGCATTATGTTGCCCATAGAGCGCGCACTGTCCTGGTGTTGACATCCTGGTAGTGAAAAACTCCCAAATTCATTTATCCCTACTATGAGGCCTACCCCTCTCATAGGTTAACATTAAGGATTCCTTATTACATTTAATAAACTGTAATTCGTAATTGAGAAGGAGAAGCTAGGTCATGTTTAGAGCCTTTGGAACTGTAATAAGGAATCCTCTTTAAAGGTAAAGTTGGATTTCTTAGAACAATTTTGAAAATGTCACTTTTAGAAAGTTAGCATTTTCCTTCTCTTAGCTCTGTGTGCCTGTAGCCTGTCTCCAATGCACGTCTGGAATGGGGTGTCAGCTGGTTTCCTGCATTCCATCTAGAAAGCATCACACAAAAGTAGGGTAAGTGTGACTGAGTGGCCATTTGCATGTTGATGGGTCATCCTGGGCAGGATGGGAGGTTGGAGCTGACACTTACACCTGAATAGGCAGTGTTCTGCTCCCACACAAAGTATGGCGCTAGTGCAGGAAGAAAGAACCTTTGTGCACTTCAAAGACCCTCCTTTGAAGTCACCCACACTTCCAAGGTACAGGTGGGTATAAATACTGGACCTCTGACCCTACCAACTCAGTAAACCTCTGGACCTGTTGATACTATGCCAGGAAGAAGGGTTGTGTACTGCTTCTAGAACTGCTACTCTGCTGGACTGCTGCCCTGGAAGAACTGCTTTTCTGCTGTACTGACCTGCCTGCAGCCTCTCTGCCTGGGTGAGAAAGACTGGACCCACACCACTTGAGCCCAGAGCGACTCCAAGGGCTTGTCTGCTTGTCTCTAATTCTGAAGCTCAGGGACATCAAAGACTTCCAGCAACTCTCTACCAGCACCTGGCCTCTGTGCGTCCTATCCTGCCAAGTTGTGCAAATCCAGTCTTGGACCCTTCGTAGTTGTTCCTTTTGTGCTGATCCAGCAGAATCAACACATCACCGTCATTGACTGGGTCATGCCAGACGCATCTTCCTTTGACGCTAATGCATTGTCGTTGCTGCAGCTTTAGGACATAGCATCGCCAGCTGCACAGCTCAATGATGATGCATCCCCTTCATCGCAAAGGGTTCGACGCCCCAACCCTGCTTGAGGACATGGCGTCCATGACAGCATGGTTCAACTACGACGCATCTCCAACTGTGCAGATCAGAACCGACACATCGCCTTTGCATCATCCCCTCTGCTCCTTGCTTTGGATCTTCGACATCGACACAACCCTCCACACAAAGTACTTCTTTTCCAGTGGGACAAGGTTGGCCCCTCTGGCAGGCCCATGCTCCATTGCAGTCGACCTGAACTTTTGTATTGACCCTGGTCTAGTGCAACCAGATAGCTCTGGTTGGCGTGTTAAATTTATAAGCACTACATTTGCAGATATTCTTTTAAACATCATATCTCGACTTCTACTTATTGAATTTTTGTTGTTTTGGTCTTGTTTTACTCATAAAAATATAACCTGTGGAGTCTTTTTGTGGTGTTTTTACTGTGTTTCTCTTTTAAGTGTTGCACAAATACTTTACACATTGCCTCCTAAGTTAAACCTGCCTGCTCTGTGCTAAGCTACCAGAGGGTGTGCACAGGTTAATTTATGGTCCGTGCCTGACTTACCCTGACTAGGATTGTGGTTCCTGATGGTACAGAGTGCACACACCTGACAACCAGAAATTCAATTTCTAACAGGAGGAAAAAAGGAGAAAGATAAAGACAAAAAAAACAGTGACAAAGGGAGACACCAGGGAAGAACAAGAACACGTAAGAGTGAGATAAAGGACAGTGAGTGTCTGGTCCAGGGTGAAAGAAGAATGAGGTGGAATCAAGATGAACTCAGCATTGGTATTTGGCAACCGGACGTTCATTAGCGCTAACCACAGGCTTCTGAACAAAATGTTGGGCCAGCACATATTCTACTACAATGAAAGCACTGCCCAGCGCCAGCATCCAACCATAACAAAATGGTTCCACAGGTGCTCAGTTTCATCACTAAGATGCATGCTTCACACGCTATTGATGAAAGAGGTTGTGGCTTTTGGAGGGACCTCTACACATCTGATGACAGGTACACCATTGAATGGCATGAATTAGAGCACTGAGTATCCACCCTAATTGCCTATCGCGGGGGTCAAATCATATCAATAACCAGTATTTAGTTTATAAAAGAATGAGTTTTGGTGCCGAAAGCTTTGCTCAGACGACCCTAGTTGATGTTATCAAATTTCTGCATGCCCAATACCAACGCTGCATGGTCCTTAATTCACCTTAGGCCTATTTATTCCGCTACCAGACACTCCACGCCACGTTATCTCACTTTTGCCATCCCTACTTGTTCCCTTGGTGACTGTTTCCCCATCTTTTTCTTCATTCTTCTTTCTCTTTGTGTGTTTTCACCTCTTCTTTTATCCATCCATATCCGTATAAATGCCAGTCCTCAAAAATGAGTGCCGGTGAGCCACACAAGCAACGATCGACACGCCCCAAAACGTTATCTCACTTTTGCCACCCCTACGGTCTCCCTCTGTGACTGTTTTCCTATGTTTTTTTCAACCTTCTTGCAGTTTGTGTGTTTTTACCTCTCGTTTTATCCATCCATAGCCGCATAAATAAGCGACAGTCATCAAAAATGAGTGCTGGTGAGCCCCACCAGCAACCATCAGCTCAAACTAAGCACTGTCATTGAGGTGAGTTATGAACCACTGCTTGTTTAAGTTTGAGAGGGGCGTGTTAGCTCCTCCACCTTGCTTTGTTTTCAAGTAAACTAATGACATATTTTCCATTGTGGACAAACGTGATTGGCTGAGGATCTGTCGATAAAGAATAGAAAGAGAGGGTAAGAGATACACCCCCAATGGTCCTGGAGTTGCTATGCCACATCGACCCAAGCAGCACCCCCTCCTCTTTATTAGGCCCTCGTGCCTGAGGTTGCCTGTGTCCCCTTTTAGGGGGGGGGTGGTAACCGATGGACTGGAAAGGCCCTTTTCAGGCGGAACCAAGATTGATTTGCATGTGGTTTCACCCAACATACAGTGGCACAGAATGACTCAAAACAATGGAATTGGATAGCCCAGTGTTATTAGCAGCGTTTCAGATTAATGCAATACTTCTCATCCCTAAAGCTGCGCTCCAGATCATGCTAGTGGGTTTAGGGAGGCGGAAAAAACATTCTGGTGACATATTTAGGGTGCAGAACATAAATAGGCGTTATATACAAAGAAATAATTTTAAGTCAATGTTTTATACTAGTCCCAGAGGGTGGCATGCATGAGCTGCCAAATACTGGCCGGCCAGGACGTTGTTCCTGAAAGTATCTGAGTACTCCTCTTGCTCAAATTTAACTTTTCTATCTCTTGTTCTAAAATAAAAGTTCAAAAAGTAACTCTTCATATTATAAGTTTGAATTAGAAAGGACATATTTGACGAGCTGGAGTAGAAACATTTAATTTTATTATACGTTGTGGGTGAAGGGTGAAAGGTACGGGTGGGGAGAGTCCTTTCCTTTTTAAGTGATAAGTATGTGCCTTAGGCATAGCATTATTAATAATGGTGTGTGTTATTTTATTCATATGTGCTGGGCCATGGGAGGAAATACATTGTTTCAACTGGTTTTCCTCCATTAAGTACGAAAAATAATGTAATGTAATGTAAACAAAAGCCTCTCGGCGTTGGTGTCTACTTTTAAAGAATTTTAATTAAATATGAAATTCCATTTTATGTAGTAACTACCTATTTTAAAGTGAATATTTCACCTTATTTTTTTTTAAAGAAAAAAGTGACGCAGTGGCAGCTGAGCTCCACCAGGGGCACCTGATTTGAATGACATGACAGAGTAAAAGATCTAAGACCGCCAGAAAATTGGCCTTTGGGAACCAGTCTGACACATACACGTGGTCCTCACCACCTACAACTTAACCAGAAATCACGGTTCCTTTACAGCCCTCGTGCCCTCACATAATAACCCTTGCTGTTCTCTCCATCTTTTCTGATGATTATGGGCTGCAAGCTTTGCACTCCCGGAGAATCTCTCTGCTAGAGACTAGGGCACCGCATTCCACACTGAGATGTTGCCTTCATGTCTCAGCAGCACTTATAAACACTAAGGGGCCCAGAGCTTAGAAATAGTGGTACCATCCTGTGCAGCTTCGGTCCGAGAACTGACCTATTGCTGGACTGACGGTGGTATTTTATGTAGTTACCTCTCAGCATACCCCTCTTTGATGAAGCCAAATGGATATGATGTCAGAATTTCAATGTGTAGGGTTCTTTTTTTAAACAATGTTAATTGTAAAGGATTATGTGACCCGGGTTTTGTATTCATCATCCTCAGGTGTCCGACCGAATCTCAGCTCATGCTAACCACCAATTTTTCCAAGATGTATTAAACGGTCTGTTGGTGGGATCTACTCAACCACTCACCAGGCCGAGAACTAATCACTCTTAGCGGTCACCAGGGTGGGATCCTTGGAAACGCCTTCATTTCATTCGGTGCCACCTCCAGTCAAACTCGGGGCACATAATCGCCAGAGAGAATGAGGCGAAGGAAGGGGCTTCTTTTCCCCCAAGGGCCGCCCAGACTTGGCAGAACTGACTCGGGACAGGCTTTTCCAGTTGTGTGAGGGGTCAGATACTTGGGTGTAGTATTTTAATGTCTCTTAAACTTTCTTAATTCTTGAATGGCTGATCTCTGGCAGTTACTGAGCAAAGGTTACTGCCTGAATTATCGGAAGCACTAGGCTCCTCTGCTGGAGTTCGCAGCTCTATAAGAGAGGGACTCTGAACTCTCTGAGTGAGAGAAAATTCAGGGCTTCTGGAACTCAGAGGTCGCGGTACTCAGTTTGAAACTTAAAGTGGGTCTCAATTAGAGGTCCTGCCTCAAGATCGGGGGCGTGAGTCTTAGAACAATCCAATGCAGTTATCACAGTCACAAAAAGCAGAACCATCCATCAATGGGTGTAGGCTCACAAAACTTGTAATAATACCTCAAATATATATGATATATTTACATTATAAACAGTAATCAACTCACTGGAAAGCACAGAACACAAAAAATACTATACACCAATATAGCACACTAACCAGACAGTGAATTGGTAATAGAACACTGAGAACGGTAATCTAATTCGTGTCCTAGGCAGCAGTGAAAGCAGATGTAGGATCGAACAGAGTAGTGAACCGAGAACCTGGTTAAACACAGTCCACGAAGCTCTAGGTTTCAGGAAGTTACTTTTTTCTGGAAGGTAAGGTTAGACCTGCAACGTAAAAGACAAGGCCTCAATGCTACCAGTCCAGACAATGGAAACATTGTGTGCGTAATTGCAAAGCTTTAACATGACACTGTAACTTAAATGGAAGATCCGAATATTCCTACAAAAAATGGTTACTTAGTATTTTTAACATCAATGAGGGTTTGTGACCACAAATGTTCAATCAATCAATCAATCATAATACTTGTAAAGTGCAGCTAGTCACCCACTAGGGTCTCAAGGTGCTAGGAGGAGAGCAGGGGGGGGGGGGGCAGTAAGTGAAAGTTTGTCAAAGAACAGAGGGGATCAGGTGAAGAGCCAAGTTTTGAGGTCCTTTCTGAATTGCAAGAGTGGGAGATCTTCTGAGATGGATGGGAAGGGAGTTCCAGGTCTTGGCAGTGGGGTGGGAGAAGGATCTTCCTCCAGCTGGGCCTTCCGGACACGAGGGACGGCGGCGAGGGCGAGGTCAGTGGACCGGAGCTGTCTGGTGGGCATGTAGAAGTGGAGTCTTTGGCTGAGGGATTCTGGTCCAGCTTTGTGGAGGGCTTTGTAGGCGTGCGTGAGAAGCTTGAATGTGGTTCTTTTGTCTATTGGGAGCCAGTGCAGGTCTCTCAGTACAGCGGAGGTGTGGCTCTGTTTGGGTGTTCATGATGAGACGGGCAGAGGCGTTCTGGATGTGTTGCAGTCTTTTCTGTACCTTGGTGGTGGTTCTGGCATAGAGTGTGTTGCCGTAGTCTAGACGGCTGCTGACGAGGGCCTGGGTGACTGTTCTTTTAGATTCGGTTGGGATCCATTTGAAGATCTTCCGGAGCATGCGCATGGTGTTGAAGCAGGCGGAGGAGACTGCACTGACTTGATGGTTCATCAAGAGTGCTAAGTCCAGGATGAAGCTGAGGTTGTGGGCGTTATCGGTGGAGGCCGGAGTGCTTCCGAGGGCACAGGGCCACCAGGAAATGTCCCAAGCTAAGTGGTTGTTGCCGATGACGAGGACTTCTGTTTTTTTGGTATTAAGCTTGAGGCAGCTCTCCTTCATCCAGGCGGTGACTGCCCTCATTCTGTTGTGGAAGTTGGTTTTGGCTGTGTGTGGGTCGTTGGTGGGGGACGATTAGCTGAGTGTTGTCGGCGAATGAGAAGATGTTGAGTGCGCAGTGTCTGGCGGTGGTGGCTAGGTGGACCATGTAGAGGTTGAAGACAGTGGGGCTCAGAGAGGATGCTGCAGATTATCTTGGTGGCCTCTGAGTAGAAGGGGGGAGTCAGACTCTTTGGATCCTGTTGGAGAGAAAGGAGGTGATCCATTCTAGTGCTTTGTCTCGGATGCCAGCTTTGTGGAGACGAGTCTGTAGCGGGCGGTGGGAGATGGGGTGGAAGGCGGCGCACAGGTCGAGGAGGATGAGAGCGGCGGTCTCATCCCTGTCTAAGAGGTTGCGGATGTCGTCTGTGGCGGCGAGGAGGGTGGTCTCGGTGCTGTGGTTGCTCCGGAAGCCTGACTGTGAGAGATTTATGATATTGTTCAGTTTGATGTGTCTGGTGAGTTGTCTGTTGACATCCTTTTCGATGACCTTAGCTGGGAAGGGGAGCAGAGGGATGGGTCATCAGAAACTCCACTGGACTGTAAAAGTTAGGAAAGTTTTCATACTAATCATCAAAACAGCATAAATAATAAGCATGCAAGAACTCCACTGCTGGATCACATATACAGTGGCCTTTCATAATAAACTTGTCCATTTCTGCTTAGGCAGGTCTTCTGACTTTGTAACATAAACCTCTACATTTTGTTTAGTTCTTTGGAGATATGGCTTAGCAAAAAGCAAATCCGGTTAACTTTTATGGTGCTTGCAGCAGCTTAAGCCCTTAGTTTAGAGTATTGTTTCTGAAGAAGAAAAACCGAAGGTCATTAGACATAGGATCTATTTGCAATTTGGGGTTGACTTGATTTAAAGAGTTTTCAGGTTCCCCCTTGAAGTCATCCAGAATGTAAATTCATATAGCTCCATTGATGCTTTGAGGTGCTTTTGCCCCTTTTACAGTGCATACTATACTACTTTCATTATTCTGTTTCTAATAGCTCATTACACACAGAACTATTTCTAAGTATTAAAAGAAATGCTTCATATTTTCACACTTGGAGGTATCTACCAAACACACTTAGATGACAATCTTTTGTTAGCCTAATGCTACCTGTAGATTGAGGTGTTGAGGGCTTAGGCCAAAAGCCTTCCTGGCACATGGCTAGATTCAGTCAAATGTGTTCTCAAAGACCATATTGGATTACAAAACATTTAATGGAAAAAAGTGGAGAAACACTCAAGGTTAATCATTAACAGACAGCTAGACTAAGCATGACTGCCAACTGACTGCCAATTGATCGTCTGGCTTACCTTTCTGCTGCTGACGTTACCCCCATGAAAGTACCCAGTGAGCCTATGGAGTCTGTAGTCATGGGCACTGTGTGCCTACTTTCCCCTCACAAGAACCAGAGAGCAACTAAAATCAACTTTCAAGTGCAGACCTCCATAGTGGTGATTCTGCCTGTTAAGCATCTTCTCTTTTGTGAGACCTCCACCTTGTCGTTTGCAAGTATCCATTGGTCTTCATCTGGTGTGAATGTGTGCACCACCATTAGTGGCCTAAGTTCTGGAAGAACAGTTCCAAGGCACAATTGGAATCCTGTGCCTTGCTCTGCAAAAGTCTGGATCTATAGGCCTCAAGAAATGCTACCTTGTGGTCCTTGTGTATACTGTTAGTACATGTGTAACCATGCACCATTTCCAACAGAGGGTCAGACTGCTGTTTGTCCACCTTTGGTACCAAGATCCATCCATCATGGAGATTAAGCTACTACCCCGATGTCACTAATACCTTTGTGTCGTGTCATGTGCACCTTTAAAGTTGCTGTCCAATCCCAACAAAGGAGGAAAAACAAACACATTCCGGAGTAGTGTCTCTTTACTGACATACAGTTTTATACATATTATTGTTTATAGCATGTTGGAATCTTTTAGGGAGCCCCAGGTCAATCAGGAGTTACTGATCTGGGGTTCTGTCAATCTCAGAAGTTTATCACATTTGACCGGGGGCTTAACCCAAATACTGAACCCAAACTTGAACATCAAGTACAGCCCTTTAGTACTTAACCCTCAGGGTGGTGAATTAGAGCAGTTGAAAGCTTACTTGAGGAAGTGGTGTAGGGTAAGATACTAAGCACTTAATAAATATAACACCAATCAATACATCTCTGTCCAGGCAGTACTTTAGTTTGAAAAAGAAAAACTCTATTACTGACACAAAATGCAATCACTTTACCTAATCATTAGAGGGCAGCAATTATGACCTACCACTGGTAATTTCATACTAAGGTAATCTGTGGATTGGCCTAAACTACTCCAGGTAAAGAAGCCTTAAGTGTTAATGCTCATTAGTCCATGACCATCGATGGACAATTGCAGGGATTCACTTGGCAGACGGCCGAACTTCCCCAAGCTCTGGTCCAGAACCTGGCAAGGAAACTTGGCAGTGAATAACCCACCCTGGTGCATAGAAGAATTCTTCAATCATCACTTGTATGAAACCAGGAGTTCCACTGGAGACATTTTAGCACACCTGCTGGATGTTTCAGCATCATCTTTGTACTAAAATGCCAGACAGCAGTTGTGTATTCCAACAGTCAGCTGTGAGATTATGTTTTGGCTGTTCTGCCATTTGCTTACTCCATTCAGACTTGTCCAGCCACCAACTTTGTCAAAATATGTGACCAAATCGGCAGGGTGGAGATGGAAGTCTAATTTCAGGAGATACCCAAAATGAGGGTGCTAACAAAAAAATAGCTGCCCCTTTTAACTCTGGTTAAACAGTGAGGGACATCTGTTCTAGAGAACAGTGGGCCAGGAAAGGGCGGTAGGAATTCTTTAGCTTCAAAGAGGCCTTCTGTCTCCTTTCCTTAACACTACTCAGTCTGACTCACTACAAAGAATGTCTTGGGGCAATCCTGAAATTCACATCTGCCATTTGGATTGAAAATGGATCTGAGGGTGGCTTTGACACCTCGTGTCCAACACACACCATACATAAATCTACACACTAAACTGTACACACAGAAGATATACATGTCCCACATGGATGGGCAAAGGACCTGGCTGGAGGACATTGGTAGTCCTATTTAAAAACATTAAATAGTCCGGTAGTCCACTCTCCCTAGCAGGCAACAAGTAAAAAAGGCCCATCCTGCTACTAAACACATATCACTGCCACCTCTGAAAGTGGCTCTCAACAAAATGAGGATGCAAATGGCACTCCCCACTGACCAAAGAGCCTATCCCAGTGCCACAAAAGTACCTGCAGAGCACAGGGTGGGGCCGAAAAGCTTCACTCTGCAATGGAAAATTGAAAGCATGGATGCACAAAATCCAGTGCAAAGCTGGGGACCTTTCTCTGTCTCAACAGAACTCCTACCCTCAGACCCAAATACCCACCACTGGAGAAGCCTCGGCATCAGATTAGAAAAGATGACAAAAAAATCCTTTTGCATTCCTCTGCTGTAAATCTGCATGGTGGTTCACTTTAAAGTTCAGTCTGTATAAGGAGACATACCAGAAGAGCAATTTAGGGTTCTTTATAGTTATAAACCACTTGAGTGGATTGTAATCAATCTGGACCACATTTCTAGAGGCAAAAAATAAGACCTGAGGCTCCAAAGGGCTCACATTGTGTCAAAGTGCTCTTTTTCAATGGCAGCCCAGTTTTGCTGTCTACCCAACAGTTTGCAGTTGATGACGGAACTAGATGCTCTCTGCCCCTCTCTTCGAACTTAGCAAGGCCTGCCACAACAACCTTACCGATAGAACCAGTCTGCACTAGGATAGGTTGACTATAAAAATCGGCCTTTAAGACTGGTGCACTGGACTGTTCAGCCCTCAGGTTAACAAAGGACTTCCGACACTCTAGTCCATGTGACCAATCTGGGCTGCTTAGATCTGTCAAAAGGGCAACCATAGTTCCATAACTAGCAACAAAGTTCCTCTGGTAACTGTTGAGGCTCAAAAAAGTCCTCACCTCAGTCTATGTTGTGAGAACTTCTAAATCCAGGAGAGCCTATAATTAAGTCTCTAGAGGGTGAATATTTCTATTCCGCACCTATTGTACACAATAGACCACAGAGGACTGACCCATGTGGCACTTAGCAGCGTTGATGATCAGTTTGGCCCCTTGCATCCTCACTACACCTGCTCAATGTGCTTCAAGTGTTTTCCCTTCAACTGCTCAAGTGCTGAAGACTGGAATACGAACCAAGCAGATAACTCTCTTTTTTTGTATGCTAGGCAACACATAGTAGACCAGGCAATCACAAGTGTTAGGAACATCTTGTAACCCAGAGGGCATAATCCACAAGACACAGGCGGTCATTACAACATTGGCGGTAAAAGCCGCTTACCTCCGTGCAGAAGACCACCAACACACCGCTGCGGCCGCGGAATTCCGCCACAGCTATAATGACCCACATCTCGGAATCCGCCAAAATTCAGACACCCACACAAGTCCGCCACACCAAAGGTCAGTGATAAACTGGCGAAAACAAATCCTCCACCGTCACGCCAACAGAAATACGCCCACACTATCACGACACACGAATCCACCCGGCGGTCTTTAATCCGCGGTATTCCATTGGCGGTACACACCACCACGCTCAAAATACACACACTCTTACAAAACATCCCAACATTGGACAATTCAAAATACACACACCTGAGACACATACACACACCACTCCCACACACCCATTACAATATAAAACACACATTCACATCACCCACAGACCCTTACGGCAAAAAATTCAGAAAGAAGGCCAGAGAGAGACACCACCATCAAGAACAACAGCATCCACAGGCACACAATACCATCACCCACACAACTTCCATGCACCTCACACAACACACCACTACATATCACCACACACTCCACCCCACACATCACCTACACCACCCCATGACACGGCAAAGACACCCCAGGTTCTCGGAGGAGGAGCTCAGGGTCATGGTGGAGGAAATCGTCCGGGTAGAGCCACAGCTATTTGGATCACAGGTGCAGCACACCTCAATTGCAAGGAAGATGGAGCTATGGCGGAGAATAGTGGACAGGGTCAACGCATTAGGACAACACCCAAGAAATCGGGAGGACATCAGGAAGAGGTGGAACGACCTACGGGGGAAGGTGCGTTCCGTGGTCTCAAGACACCACCTGGCGGTTCAGCGGACTGGCGGCGGACTCCCACCTACTCCCCCACAACTAAAACATGGGAGGAGCAGGTATTTGCGATTCTGCATCCTGAGGGCCTCGCAGGAGTACCTGGAGGAATGGACTCTGGTAAGTCAAATCTTAACTATTACATCCCCCACCCTACCTGTATGCCAGCACATACCCCTACCCTCATCCTCACCCCATCACTCTAACTCCTCACAAATGTCCCAACATCACAAACCACACATTCTAACACCAAGCCCTGTATGCAACAACAAAGCATGGACACCTATCACTAATGCATGCCCACTGCACATACCCATACACCCCCCTAAACCACCATCACACAAGCTCCCACACAGGAATGCTAGCACTGGGGTACACGCTCACCCACCCATTGCACACCATTACACACACAGATTTAACAACCCTCCTTTTATACCCCTGCAGGACCCCTACCCAACGTCACCGGACAGGAGGGTCCACACATGTCCACACCACCAACAGAAGAGGCCCACAGTGAAGACAGCACCTCTGTCCAACCGGATCTAGATGACCAGCCCGGACCATCAGGGACCTCTGGACAGCCGGTTCCCCTCACACAGGCACAGGCCATCCCAGACCTTCCCCCCTCTGGAAACACCAGCACAGCACCCACCCAGCGGGCCCATACCTCCGTTCCCAGGACACGTCAATCAGCTGTGTGTCCACCACTACAGGGAACCCAGGATAACCCACCACCCCAACAACAGGGACCTGGGGGCAGTGGGCACACGGTCCAGGGGACGGAGGCACTGGGACACAGGGGAACTGGGAGGGCTGCCGTGAGACAGGGGGGCGGACAGGCAAAGGGAACCCACTCTCCACGAGGCCCTCTCCTCCATCCTGGGAGCATACCACCACTCCCAGGAGACGATGGCAACGGTACTGGCCAAGTTTCAGGAGACCCAGCGCATGCAGGAGGAACAGTATATGGGCTTCAGGGAGGAACTCAGAACCATCAGCTCCACCCTGGGCACCATCATAGGGGTGCTGAAGGAAGTACTCAACACCAGGAGGGACACTGACACTAGCATGGACGATGAACTGCCCACCACCTCTGCCGGCGCTAGTGGACAGGACGCCCCGCCACAGGACCACCACACCAGCACCCCACCCCCTGCAGAGGGAGAACCACCCCGCAAACGGTCCCTGAGATCCAGGAACAAGACAGAGAACGATGCCAAGACCCCCATCAAGAAATGAGACCACCCTGATTGTCATCCTACTGTCCCACTTTGTCACCCTGTCCATAATTAACTGCCCCAGCTCCACTTCCTATGCCCATATGGGCAATGCACCTGTGAGACTAATAGACTGGACTCTGCCATGGATACTCCTCCGCCATCACCCCTCACCATTTCACTACCCCCTCCAATATTTTGCATTTAAATAAACACACCTAAAGCATAAAATGATCTGGAGTCTGTCTGTGATTTCGAAATAATATATTAGCAATTACAGTGACAAAATGTTTTTTAAATAGTAATGTCAACATACCTATGTCACACAGCTCTAGTCCATGAGGAATCTAAGCAGATGTCACACAGTGGGACCCACATCTGTGAAACTGTAGGGAAAAGTGACAACTCAGTGACCATACACTGGGTGAAAACGACAGGCAGGAGAGAGGTAGTAGTGTAAAACTACATGTAGTAGGCAGGATTATATTCTTACCTGTGTTTCACTGGAAATATTGCTGGATCACTGAGTCCCTGTTGTGCATGTCTTCTTCCTCTGCTTCCTCCTCATCACTGTCCACAGGCTCCACAGCTGCCACAACACCGCCATCTGGACCATCCTCCTGCAGAAAAGGCAGCTGGCGTCACAAAGCCAAGTTGTGAAGCATACAGCAGGCCACGATGATCTGGCACACCTTCTTTGGTGAGTAGAATAGGGATCCACCTGTCATATGGAGGCACCTGAACCTGGCCTTCAGGAGGCCGAAGGTCCGCTCGATCACCCTCCTAATTCGCACATGGGCCTCATGGTAGTGTTCCTCTGCCCTGGTCCTGGGATTCCTCACTAGGGTCAGTAGCCATAACAGGTTGGGGTAACCAGAGTCACCTGCAAATGGTGAGGGGCAACTGTTAGACACACACTAACCTGGAGGGATAACCCCAGACCCAGACAACCATTCCCACTGACTTGCTTCCAGGTGCTCACCTAATAGCCACACACAGTGCCTCTGGAGTTGACCCATCACATAAGGGATGCTGCTATTCCACAGGATGTAGGCGTCATGCACTGAGCCAGGGAACATGGCATTCACATGGGCGATGTACTGGTCTGCCAAACATACCATCTGTACATTCATAGATTGATAACTCTTCCGGTTTCTGTACACCTGTTCACTCCTGTGGGGGGGACCAAAGCCACATGGGTCCCATCAATGGCACCTATGATGTTGGGGATATGTCCCTGGGCTTAGAAATCAGCTTTCACTGTAGGCAAACTCCTCCACCTGAGGGAAAACAATGTAGCTCCGCATGTGTTTCAGAAGGGCAGACAACACTCTGGACAATACGTTGGAAAACATAGGCTGGGACATCCCTGATGCCATGGCCACAGTTGTTTGAAAAGAGCCACTTGCAAGGAAATGGAGCACTGACAGCATCTGCACTTGAGGGGGGATTCCTGTGGGATGGCGGATTGCTGACATCAGGTCTGGCTCCAACTGGGTACACAGTTACTGGATTGTAGCACGGTCAAGCCTGTAGGTGATTATCAAATGTCCCTCCTCCATTGTCGACAGGTCCACCAACGGTCGGTACACCGGAGGATGCCGCCATCTCCTCACATGTCCCAGCGGACGGTGCCTATGAAGGACAACAGCAAGCACAGAGTCAAACAACTCAGAGGTACGTACCCACAGTTTACACAGAACACCAATCATACACAAAAGGTGGCCTGTATGTGTGTTGAGACTAGGCCTAGGTATGTGTGACGCAGTTGGAAATGAAGCCATGTGGGCCCCTGAAATGGCGGCTGCCTGACCTGTAAAGTGAGACAATGGGATGTGAGGTAACTGCGCTGGCGTTGTACACCATCGCGGTAGGCGGTCGAAGACCGCAGCGCAATGCTGCATTGGTTAACATTGGACCCTATGGGTCCCAGGAGCCAATGACGTGACTGCCGCGGACGTGACCGCCATTTTCTATCTGTTCAATCACTCGATACCTGATCTTCGACAGGAGAGGACCTACACTGCAAGTGCTGCTGTGACCTCGGTCTGGAAGAGACAATGGCTCGAGTGTCTGGGGAAAGGGCCCCTGCCTTCACATCAGAGGAGTTGGAGAAGCTCGTGGATGGGATCCTCCCCCAGTACACACTACTCTACGGTCCTCCAGACAAACAGGTAAGTACACAGGGAGCATGTAGTATGGGCTATGCCTGTGTGGAGAGGGCTGGATGTATGAAGGAAGGGGGCAGAGTGCTGCGTGCATGAAAAACAATGAATGCATGTGCCACATGCCAATGGTAGGGATGGGGGCCAATCACTTTGACGGTGCAGTTGGTAATGACTTCTCTTCTTCCCCTGTACATTTCATGTAGGTCAGAGCCCACCAGAAGAAAGATATTTGGTGTGGCATCGCCAAGGACATCCGGACCCTGGGGGTCTACCACAGACGGAGCCCCCACTGCTGGAAAAGATGGGAGGACATTCGCTGCTGGAGCAAGAAGATGGCGGAGGCTCAGCTGGGGATGGCCTCCCAACGTGGGAGGGTGCCCGTCGCACCATGACCCCCCTGATGTTCCGGATCCTGGCGGTGGCCTACCCTGAGTTGGATGGGCGCTTGAGGGCATCACAGCAGACACAAGGGGGTGAGTACACTCTCATTCTGCTGACTTTGGGTGCAGTGGAGTTGTCTGGGTGGGGGAGGAGGGCTGTGGGTTTCTCTAGGCCAGGGCGAGTTCCGTAGGCAAGGCCCGTCCGTAAGGCAGGCCATGTGGCACCCAAGCCCACCTCTGTAGAGTGCCAAGTACAGCTATTCATGCCCCTGTGTCATCTATGTGTGCAGATGTCGTCCATAGCCTTGTAGGTCATTTCCCAGGAATTGAAAAGTAAAGCCCAAGAGCGCGGCGTAGTGCAGGGGGCTTCTGTGTCTGTCTTGTCCGCCAACGGTAGCAGTAATCCATGCACACAACATGTCTTTCTTCTGTTGTCGTCTCCCTTTTTGTGGTCTCCCTGTTCTTGTGTGCATTAGCATCATCAGGCGGAGGAGCAGTGGCACCGGAGCACGAGGGAGCTGCATCCCACATGGCCCTGGAGGGCGAGACTTCGGACTCAGAATTCACCAGTGGGACGGAGGGCGAGGGGAGCTTCACGGCGGGGACAGGAGCTGACACCAGCGACACGGACACGTCCTCTGATGGAAGCTCCCTTGTGGTGGCGGCAACATCTGTGCCCCCCACACCTACAAGTACAGCCACCACCCCCCCTACCAACACCGTCCTCCCAGCAGCCGCTCTGCCTTCGCCCCGTGCCCGCTCACCCAGGAGGGTGGGCATCACCTTCGCCCCAGGCACCTCAGGCCCTGCCCCAGTCACCCCTGCTGCCCTCAGTGAGGAGGCCATTGACCTCCTCAGGTCCCTCACTGTTGGGCAGCCTACCATTTTGAATGCCATCCAGGGTGTAGAAAGGCAGTTGCAACAAACTAATGCATTCCTGGAGGGCATTCATTCTGGTCAGGCGGCCCTTCACCGAGCTTTTCAAATTCTAGCCTCAGCACTGATGGCAGCCATTGTCCCCGTCTGTAGCCTCCCCCCTCCAACTTCCTCCACCCAGACACAATCCCCTCTACCTCTGCCTATCCCAAGCACACCTACAGACCAGCATGCACACACGTCAACACCCAAGGGAAGCTCAGGCAAACATAAGCACCACACATCCCACAGGCACTCACGCAAGCAACACACACATGCAGACACACCAACATCCACTGCCTCCACTGTGTCCCCCTCCTCGTCATCTCCCTCCTCCCTCCCAGTCTCGTCTACACTCACACCTGCATGCACTACCTCTACAGCCACTACGTCCCTCACCAGCACACCCACCAGCACACCCCGCTCAGGTGCACTCACCACCCCCACTACCATTCACACGTCCCCTGTGTCCTCTCCCAGTGTGTCTGTGACGCCCCCTCCCAAGATACACAAACGCAGCTACATACCCACCCAACAGCCATCCACATCACGACAGCCTCCAGCGCATGCACCTGCACCCAAAGTCACCAAACGTACACCTCCTACAACCACCACCTCTTCCTCCACTCCCAAACCTCCTCCAGCTACCCGTCCCAGTGTGTCCCAAAAATATTTTGTGTCGAGCCATGACCTTTTTCCAACACCTCCCCCACCCCGTCCCTCTCATAGGTCCCGAACTAGCACCTCAGCCACAACATCTCCGGGACCAGTGGTGCCTGTAGTCACGGGTATGTGGAGTGCACCGGCCACCAGGACAGCCAGTGTGGCACGGAGCCACAGCACAGCCAGTCCCCCACCTGTGAAGCATCAGAAATTGGCCAGTGCCCGGCGGGAGAGGGGGAAGACTCCAGCCACCAAAGCCGCTCCCAGGGGTCCTGGTGGGAGTGTGGAGTCAGCTGTGACACCTCCCAAGGTGGGGAAGTGCCACAAGAAAACCAGCAAGTCTGGGAAGAGCTGCACGGCGGAGAAGACCGCCATCATCCCCGCTGTCCAGGAGGTCCCGCCAGTTGCCTAGGAGGGCCCCGACAGCCCCAGCCCAGCTGCCCAGGAGGGCCCGCCAGCCCCAGCCCAGCTGCCCAGGAGGGCCCCGCCAGCCCAAGCCCAGCTGCCCAGGAGGGCAACCCCATCCCAGCTGCCAAGGAGGGCCCCGCCAGCCCCAGCCCATCTGCCTAGGAGGGCCCCGCCAGCCCAAGCCCAGCTGATCCATGAAGGACCGCCAGCACAAGGCCCGCTGGGCCATGAAGACTGCCAGTACAAGCACCGCTGATCCATGAAGGACCTCCAGCACAAGCCCCGCTGGGCCATGAAGGACCGCCAGCACAAGCCCCGCTGGGCCATGAAGGACCGCCAGAACAAGCACCGCTGGGGCATGAAGGACCGCCAGCACAAGCCCTGCTGATCCATGGAGGACCGCCAGCACAAGCATCGCTGGGCCATGTAGAACCGCCAGCACAAGCACCGCTGAACAAGGCACCGCCAACTCAAGCACCGCTGAACAGGGCACCGCCAACTCAAGCACCGCTGAACAGTGCTCCGCCAACTCAAGCACTGCTAGCCCATGAGCGGCAGGGCACTGACGCAACTGCGTCCATCACGGGGTGAGTGATGCACTCTGGGCACCAGTCCCCCTCCAGAACCAGTGGAGAGATCCATCCAATACCTCTGACCTTCACAGGATGAAGCACTCTGGGCACCAGTCCCCCTCTCGAACCAGTGGAGAGATCCATCCACTCCCTCTGTCCTTCACAGGATGAAGCACTCTGGGCACCAGTCCCCCTCCAGAACCAGTGGAGACTATTATCCACTTGAGAGACTGTGGCTTTGCACTCCCCAGGATGTTACAGTGGGCAAGCCACCCACTGTAGAGACTTGAGAGACTGTGGCTATGCGCTCCCCAGGACTGAACAGTGGGTAAGCCACCCACTGTAGAGATTTGAGAGACTGTGGCTTTGCACTCCCCAGGATTGAACAGTGGGCAAGCCACCCACTGTAGAGACTTGAGAGACTGTGGCTTTGCACTCCCCAGGATTGAACAGTGGGCAACCCACCCACTGTAGAGACTTGAGAGACTGTGGCTTTGCACTTCCCAGGATTGAACAGTGGGCATTGAGGCCCCTCGTGGATCTGGCATTGTGCACTCATCCGGCTGAGGTGGCCCTCCTTCCCTTCCCCCTGAGGTGCCTGTTGTATTTCTATCTGATGCCCCTGCAGTGTTCTCTCCCTTTTTGATCGGGCATCGAGTGTGGGCCTCGCCCATGCATTTTGGGCCCAGTGGTCCACGGACTATAAATGGTGCAATACCTGGACTTGTATTATTGGTGTATATATTTGTTTATAGTGTATATATTTTAGAGTACTGGATTTTAATGGATTACAATCGTTACAATCATTTCCTTTTGTCTTTGCATTCTTCCGGGGGGGTTGGGGGTGTAACTGTAATGTATCAATATGTATTAGTGTGTGTGTTGTAGTGGGTGAGGGTGGGGGTGGGGGTGTTGCGTGTGTGTGTCACTCTTTTTTCCCTCCCCCCTCCCCTGTCGTAGGTGCAGTACTCACCGTGGTCTTCGCCGCCGGCGTTCGCCTCCTGGTAGAGGATCAGGAAGACTATTGCAGGTAGAATTTGAAGTTCCGGTTCCATGGTGTCCTCGTTCCTCGTGGGGTGTGTAGAGGTGAGCGTTTTCCCTTCGAAATTCCTGTTTCCGCCGTGTTTTTATCCGCGGTGAATCCGCCCCGGAAAAGGTGGCGGATTGGCCTGTCATAATGGTGTGGGCGGTACATTGTCTCCCGCCTGTCTGTTGGCGGTGACCGCCACGTTTTTTGTTTGTACCGCCGTGACGGTCTGAGTGTTAAATTGGCTGTCTTTGTTGGCGGTTTCCACCACGGTCGTAATTGCAATCTTTTTACCGCCGGCCTGTTGGAGGTCTTACCGCCGCTTTAACACCGTCCGCCAGGGTTGTAATGACCACCACAGTCTTCTCCTTGGCACCAGGTACCACAGCAATCTGCTAGTAGCCAATGGTCAGGTCAAAAGTACTGATATACTTGGCTGCAACCAATCTGTCCACCAGCTCATTAGCTTAGGGGATCAGATGGACATGCATCATTGTGGTCATACTGAGAGCTCATAGCCCACATAGAATTTCAGGTCTGTTGATCATTGCTTAGAAACTAGTACCACTGGACTATGCAAAGGGAACACTCTGTAATTCTTAGATTAAAAAATGTGGCCACCTCTTCCATGGTACACTCCTGAACCCTGTGTTGTATTCTATTTATTTATTTCGTTTTTTTACATAGCACGCTGGCACCTGTGGGCATTTAGGCACTTTAAATTTAACCAAACCTACAAAGAACAACAAGTCATAGTAACCAGAAGTAGAAGGTATTGTTACAAATAATCTAGGATCAATAGAGAGGAGACAGGACAGTAAAGGAAGAAATGAAAAGCAGCAAGATGAGAAGTGTAAGCAGAGGGTGGGGCCAATACTAAAACTAGGGGAGTTAGTCGGTGGTTGAATTGAGTCCACTCCTGGATGTAGTTTGCAGGAACAAATGTAATCAGCCAAGGAGGAGGTAGAACAATTCGGTTTTCGGATGTTTCCTGGATTAAAGAAAAGTAGGTTGGGTTCAGACATTTATAGGTAGAGTTTCAGACAAACGAACGAGTTACTTACCTTCGGTAACGACTTTTCTGGTGGATACATTAGCTACCTGTGGATTCCTCACCTAATGAATACTCCCATGGCGCCAGCATTCGACAGAAATCTTCTTCCTAGTCTCTGCACGTCGACGAGGACGTCACTCTAGCCCACGCGACGCCGTCTGACATCATACAGGCAATAAGAGGTCCTCGCAGAAGTGCCGACGTCAGTTCCAACATTTTTTACGTGCATGAGAACAACAACCCAATGCAATGAAAGAGCAAGGCAACATCCCATAACACTGTAAAATACACAACATTGCAATAAAATGGCTGTAGATTTAATATAACTCTCTTTTTTTTTTTTTTTTTTAAACCAACAAATATATGCAAATCATGAATACATACAAAGATTTATACATATATATATACATATAATTATATACAAGTATCCATATATACAACATCTATTGCAACCTTGAAGACCAAGAGGAGCGCACTCAAGGATTACTTGGTAAGACCAGAAAGGCAACGGGGAGGCGGGTGGGACCGTGAGGAATCCACAGGTAGCTAATGTATCCACCAGAAAAGTCGTTACCGAAGGTAAGTAACTCGTTCTTCTGATGGATACAACCACCTGTGGATTCCTCACCTAATGAATAGAGTCCCAAAGCAGTACCACTCCCGGTGGTGGGTGCCGAAATGGTCAAACCAAGAAATCCTGCAGCACTGACCGTGCAAAATGGCCGTCCCTTCTGACCTCAGAGTCCAAACAGTAATGCTTCGCAAAAGTGTGAAGGGACGACCAAGTTGCGGCCTTGCAGATGTCGACCACAGGAACACCTCTGGCCAAGGCCGAAGTGGCCGACTTAGCTCTGGTGGAATGAGCTCTAATGCCATCAGGAGGATCCTTCTTTGCCAAAGAGTAACAGATTTTAATGCAAAGAACAACCCACCTGGAGAGTGTTCTCTTGTGGACTGCCTTTCCTCTCCTCTTGCCCACGTATCCGATGAACAGCTGATCCTCCAGCCTGAAGTCCTTCGTTCTATCAATGTAGAAGCTTAACGCCCTCTTTGGGTCCAATCGATGCAGTCTCTCTTCCTCCTTTGAAGGATGAGGCGGAGGATAGAACGTGGACAAAGTAATTGTCTGAGCCAAATGGAAGGGTGAAACAACCTTCGGGAGGAAAGCAGCCTTGGTCCTTAACACCACCTTATCCCCATAAAAAGTTGTATAAGGGGGTTTTACCGATAAGGCTTGCAACTCACTCACTCTCCTTGCAGATGTTATAGCCACCAGGAAGACTGTTTTAATAACCAAATACCTTAAGGGGCAAGAATGCATAGGCTCAAAAGGGGACCCCATAAGGAAAGTGAGGACCAAGGACAAATCCCATTGAGGCATAACGAATGGTTTTGGAGGATATTTATTTAGAAGACCTTTCAAGAATCTGAGAACAATAGGGGATTTAAATAACGATGGTTGATCTGGAAGACAAATGAAGGCTGACAGGGCAGACAAATAACCTTTAATGGTAGCCACTGCACAACCTTTCTGCGCTAGAGACAGAGCAAACGACAAAACATCTGACAGATGAGCATGTAAGGGATCAATCTGTCTCTCTCCACACCACATAACAAATTTAGACCACCTATTAGCGTAGATAGATTTAGTGGAGTGTCGCCTGCCGCTAATATAACATCCATTACATCAGGCGGGAGAGAGAAGGAACTTAGGTTGCCCCGTTCAATCTCCAGGCATGTAGGTGTAGACTCTGGAGGTTGGGGTGTAAAACCTGCCCCTGCGACTGCGAGAGGAGGTCTGCCCTGAGAGGGAGACGGAGCGGAGGGCACAGCGAGAGTTGGAGAAGGTCGGAGTACCACACCCTCCTTGGCCAATCCGGAGCTATTAAGATGACTTGGGCCCGGTCTTGGCGAATCTTCCTCAACACTCGAGGAATCAAGGGTATGGGGGGAAACGCGTAAAGCAACCGGTCGCACCAGGTTATCTGAAACGCGTCCCCCAATGCTCCCTGCACCGGATACTGGAGGCTGCAGAATAACAGACAATGCGCGTTCTCCCGAGTGGCAAACAGATCTATCCGAGGAAACCCCCACATCTGGAAGATTAAACGGACTTGATCTGGATGGAGATGCCAGTCGTGGTCGGCCGAGAATTGGCGACTGAGACTGTCCGCACGTACATTCAAGACCCCGGCCAAATGATTTGCTACCAAGCAAATCTGATGGTCCTTTGCCCAGGACCATAGTCGAAGAGCTTCTCTGCAGAGAAGGTACAACCCTACTCCTCCCTGTTTGTTTATGTACCACATCGTGGTAGTATTGTCCGTCAGGACCTGTACCGACTGACCACGAAGGGAAGGGAGGAAGTCCTTGAGAGCCAGACGTACAGCCCGTAACTCTAACAGATTGATATGAAACATCTGTTCCTCTGGAGACCAAAGTCCTTTGATCTCCAGATCCCCCAGATGAGCTCCCCACCCTAGAGTGGAAGCATCCGTTATGACCGTGGCCACTGGTGGCGACTGCGCGAACGGCTTTCCTTGCGAAAGATTGTTGCTCGCAATCCACCACTTCAAGTCCACAGCAGCATCTCTGGAGATCTTGACCGCACCTTCTAGATCTCCCTTGTGTTGAGACCACTGCCTTCGGAGGCACCACTGAAGAGCCCTCATGTGCCAGCGAGCATGCGTGACCAACAGTATGCAGGAGGCAAACAGACCGAGCAGACGAAGGACCTTGAGGACTGGGACTACCGCTCCATTTCGAAACATTGGAACCAATTCCTGAATATCTTGAACCCGCTGAGGCGGAGGAAAGGCTCGATTCAATGTTGTATCCAGTACTGCCCCTGTGAACAGGAGGCGCTGAGAGGGCTCCAGGTGAGATTTGGGCACGTTCACCGAAAAGCCCAGGTCGAACAACAACTGGGTTGTTGACTGCAGACGATACGACACAAGCTCCGGGGACTTGGCTTTGATCAACCAGTCGTCCAAGTAAGGGAATACTGCTATCCCCTTCCTTCTGAGCTCTGCCGCAACCACTGACATCACCTTCGTGAAGACTCGAGGTGCTGAAGTAAGACCAAACGGGAGGACCGCAAACTGATAGTGCTGCGACCCTACCACAAACTTCCTGTGCGACTTGAGTATCGGGATATGAAAATAAGCATCCTGCAAGTCGACAGACACCATCCAATCTTCTTTGTTCAACGCCAAAAGCACCTGTGCTAGGGTCAGCATCTTGAACTTTTCCTGATTGAGGAACCAATTCAAGATCCTCAGATCCAGGATCGGTCTCAACCGACCATCTTTCTTGGGAATCAGGAAGTACCTTGAGTAACAACCTCTACCCCTTTCCTGCTCTGGAACCAACTCCAACGTGCCCTTTGAAAGGAGGACTTGAACCTCCTGTTCTAGCAACAGGAGGTGTTCTTCTGAACAATAAGATGGGCGGGGCGGGAGGGGGGGCGGAAACTCCCGAAAGGGAAGGGTGTAGCCTTTCTCCACAATACTGATAACCCAAGTGTCCGTTGTAATAGTCTCCCACTTGTGGAGAAAATGCCGTAATCTTCCCCCTACAGGAGAGGAGTGAGTGGGAAATGGTGGAAGCCTAAGGCTGCTTTTCCTGCTGCACCCCTCCAGAGGACGAGGAAGAGGCAGAGTGCTGCTGAGAGGCTCCTCTGGTGCGGGCCCTACCTCTCCCTCTAAATGATCTATAGGGGTGAGAAGAGGCGGGTTGCTGGAATTTCCCCCGAAAGGAAGAGGAGGAAGAGCCACGTCCAAATCCACAAAACCTCCTGAAAAATCTGGAGGAGGTAGAAGAAAGGGCTTGCAGTCCTAATGATTTGGCTGTGGCCCTGCTTTCTTTGAACCTCTCCAGGGCCGAATCCGCCTTGGCCCCAAACAGTTTGTCCCCATCAAACGGGAGGTCCAACAGGGTCGACTGCACGTCCGCAGAGAACCCTGAGTTGCGAAGCCAAGCCTGTCTCCTCGCAACCACAGCCGTGCCCATCGCCCTAGCCACTGAGTCAGTCGTATCCAACCCAGATTGGATAACCTGGGTTGCAGCAGCCTGGGCATCGGAGACGATATTCAAAAGCC
Organism: Pleurodeles waltl; assembly: GCF_031143425.1. Taxonomy (NCBI): domain Eukaryota; kingdom Metazoa; phylum Chordata; class Amphibia; order Caudata; family Salamandridae; genus Pleurodeles; species Pleurodeles waltl. The sequence continues at coordinate 181,189,648 of NC_090437.1, forward strand.
CTTGGGGAAGCTCCGTATGTGAAGATGTTATTTCGTCCATAAGAGCATAGATGTACCTCCCCAAGATACATGACGCGTTGGTGGACTTCAACACCATGCTGCAGGATGAGAATATTTTCTTGGACTGTGAGTCCAACTTCTTGGAGTCTCTATCCCCCGGCACCGTCAGAAAAGATCCAGGCGCAGATCTAGAAGAACAGGAGGCCTGGACCACCAAGCTCTCCGGCGTAGGGTGTCTGGACAGAAAGCCAGGGTCAGATGGTGCAGCCCGATACCTCCTGGCCACAGCCCTATGAACAGCCGAGGAAGATACCGGCTTCTTCCACACTTCCAACACCGGATCAAGCAAAGCCTCATTGAATGGTAAAAGAGGCTCCGCTGCAGTAGAGGCCGGATGCAGGATCTCAGTCAACAAATTCTGCTTTGCCTCCGCTACCGGCAAAGGCAATTCAAGAAAGTTAGCTGCCTTTCTTACCACAGCATGAAAAGTGGCTGCCTCCTCAGTATACTCCCCTGGAGATGACAAGTCCCACTCAGGGGAAGTATCCAGCCCACTAGCTGTATCCAGTCCATGAAGACCCTCGCCAGAATCCTCTATCTCTCCTTCCTCCAAGACCCGTTGGTATTCCTGCTCCTCTAAGAGACGGAGAGCACGCCTCCTAGAATGTAGCCTCTCTTCAATACGCGGCGTCGACATGGCATCAGCCGAATTCGAGGAATGACGCTGATCACCGGATCCATCCGACGCCATGTCCGGCGCCACAGGCAGCTTCGACGCCGAGGTAGGAGCCGGATGCAGAGAAGCGCGTCTCAGAGCCTCCGATGGTCCTGTCGGAGTCACTGGTCGAAACCCCGAAGTCGACGGGATGGAAACCTCCGGGGCCGAAACCTCTGGGGCCACCGGAGCAGACACCGGAGTCGACACCGGCGCCGAGCCCACATTCCCTAAGGGGAGAAAGGGCATGAAGGGTGCTGGCCGTAGCGGCGCCGGAGCACCCAAGGTGAAAGCCAACGGCCCGAAGGACCAGTTGGAGCACCTCCTGGAGCCATCTGCTGAAAGATGGTATACATCGCATTCAAAAACGCAGTATTATCGGCTCCAGGGGCAGGAAAAGCCGGATACTGGGGTGCCTGGATCGAAGGCGACCCCGACGCCAGTCTCGACGTCTGCGACGCCGGAGAGAACACCTGAAGCTGCGTCACTTCAATCACTGAAGATGTCTGCCCAGGCGAAGTCGGCGAAGCCGGAGAAGGCAACGGCGTCGATTGATGTGGAGTGATTGTGGGACTGACCTCCCAAGTCTTACGACGCCGAGCCGAAGGCGACCTCGATCGAGACCTCTGGCTGGAACGGTGCCGTGAATCCCTACGGCGCCGGGAATCTCGATGACGCCGATGAGTCTTCGGCGAGGAGGACTTCCTATGATGCTTCTTCTCCTTCCTCTTTGACTTCGCCATGAAGAGTTTAGCCTCTCGCTCTTTTAGGGCCTTGGGATTCATGTGTTGGCATGAATCACATGTTGCGTCGTCGTGGTCGGAGCTTAAGCACCATAAACAGTCCGAGTGTGGGTCCGTAACGTACATCTTGCCCCCACACTCCCGACAGGGCTTGAAACCAGACTTCCTCTGAGACATAGTAACTCTCAGATAAAATCATGCAGCAGAAAAACACACTGTAACTTCGAAAGCAACAGTAGCTCCCTCGAAGATAACCGTTTCGAATGCACGGAAAAAAGGGAACTGACGTCGGCACGTCGGCGAGGACCTCTTATTGCCTGTATGACGTCAGACGGCGTCGCGTGGGCTAGAGTGACGTCCTCGTCGACGTGCAGAGACTAGGAAGAAGATTTCCGTTGAATGCTGGCGCCATGGGAGTATTCATTAGGTGAGGAATCCACAGGTAGTTGTATCCATCAGAAACTGCTGCTCTGTACTAACCTATTTAGCTTTCTTCTATAATGCACTGGCACACATGGATATTTAGGCATTCACATAGACCAATAAGTGTCATGAGGACCAATAGAATTGAGGCCATTTTGCATCTGATGGCTGAAAGGTGAAAGTCAAATGTGCCAGAAAAAAACTGTGTGGGAAGGCACATTTCTCACTTGTGCCTTTTAAGACCTGTTCTTGATGGCAATGGAGCTCAAAGGGTTGTGCTGTAAGCTCTTGTCAGCCTGATCTCGGTTCAGCGAGATGTCACAAGATTGCAGCCTTCTGAAATCTCAGCGAACATTTTAAATAGAATAGGTCATATAAAAAGATATGTTCTGTATACAACGTCTTTTATTCTGGAAAATGCTGAAGAAGGATGTGCCTGGAGTAGCAGGGATCACCAGGCGACATCCTGTCTTCAAAGATGGGCCACAAGTGCCACATCTGAGAGAACCAAGAAGAACTGTGACTCTTGAATAATTTCCAAGTGAGGATAGATTCATGATCCTTCCCAGAATAAAGAGAAACAGAGCTGTATCTGTCCCAAGCTTAAGGGGCTCGAGATACTATTAAGAAAGGGGAAGTTGCCTCTTTACTTTGAAACAGGATGAGTCAGAGTTGTTCCCAATTCAGGAGTGCCCCAAGAAGATGATCAATTTCCTAGGCAGATTATGTCTACATAATCAGGAACTTTTGGAGAAGTGGATCAGAAAACTGTTAAGGTTATACCTCAGTGATTTAGAATTTTGTGCTAAAATTTGGTCTGTGATTCCAAAGACGTTAACTGATATTTGCCCTTTATTGGTTATTGTGTGAGCAAATATGGTTTGATTTTTCCAAATAAAAGGCAATTCAGAAAATGGTCATCAAGGTTGTTGCTGGTGCTCGAGAGTTCACACAAAACTGGTAGCGTTAATATTTTTCACAGGGTCACTGCAGGATTACAAGTGAGTAACTAGTCTGTTTGTTGTAAGAAACCTTTACTTATGTACTTATAGTAACATTGTGATTTTAGTCATTGTCTTAACCACAAATTTCAGGAAACATCATCCCAACCAAGTGTTGCATCTAATTCCAGATCTACCTCTCAGCAATATCCTCCCTGAAAACCATTCCCTTTATTGGGCCTTATTGATCCGCTAGCCTTTCTAAATTTGAAGTTGGTGCTGCTGAATTGTGGGTTTCTGGGATTGTGATATCCCAGAGGAATTGGATTTTGGCAATAAGCCTCAGCAACGAGAACTAGAAACAATGGTATAAAAACTTAAAGGATTAGGTGAAAGTAGGTAGGAAAATGCTTATAGAAATGAAGCAAAACAAAATGAGAAGAGTAAGAAGGGATGTGATCGATCTAATAGGTAAGTTAGTTTGAGCATTCCATTGTGTCCACCCCTAGACAGGATTAGAAGGAACAAAGAAAATCAGCCAAGGCAGAGGCGGAAAAGGTGGGCTTTCAGATGCTTTCTGAATAAAAGAAGAGTGTGTAGGATTCTGACATTTATAGTTAGACAGATCCTAGCAGAAATTCAAACTCTACATATTCATGTATTTTGCTTTTCATGAGAAAACTATCCTCAGTTTATGTAATGGACTCAGGCTGGAGTTAAGCCTGGGGTGAGTTACAACCATCTCAAAATATCTCTACTCTCCTCCCTCTGTTTAGGAGTCAGGTCAGTGTCAAGCTTTACTCCATGAACTGAACTATCTTTCGCATCACTGTGCAACAGATCTGGAAGGGTTCACAGTCCTCCTCAATCTCTTCTGCCATTAACAGGATGTTAACAGTGTAGTCACTCCTGAGGTAGGGCTTATCCATTACTTCACAATGTATGCCCTCATGGCTGCTCAAGTGGCACTTATCTTGACCTCAGGATATTTCCTGACTACCTGATAGGGACCCATTTGTTTGCCCTCCAAAGCTCAAGGCCCAAATGGTTTGAGCAATAATACCTGCTGACCCTCTTGGTACTCAGTCAGAGCCGTCTTCTGTTCAACCCACTTATTCATCAGTTCTTGGCTAGACTAAGGGAAGTTCTTCACCTTGTTCACCAGCTCAGCCATCAGCTTCCTGAGGACCGAAACATTTTCAACCACATCATGGCCTCTGGGACAAAGGGGTACCTTCACAGATCTCTTTGAGCAAAATCAATTGACCCTGGGGTGAACGTCCATGCAGAAGCTCACAGCATCTAAATCCGCTGCCAGAGCCAAAATGGGGGGGGGGGCGATGTAGCACATGACCAGGGATCAGAGCCCTCCTCAGCAGGACAGCCCTCACTGGGGGCAATAATGGCTGCAGTGACTGTGGATGTTATGCTCCTCTGAACTAACTTTACAAAGATTACAGAAAAAGTCATGTCAGCCGAGGCACATATAAACCTTTCCACGCGATGGCCAAGAGAATTGAGACCCAGGTTCAATTTCTCACTGAACACAATGCTGCCATTTCCACCAAGCTGGGGAGGGCAAGGAGAAACAATATCAGGGTGGTCGGAGTCCCTGAAGGGGCCAAAGGCCCCAGCACTGACCTCTTCTTAGAAGACCTAATTATCAACACACCTCGCCCTAAGTGTCTGTCCAACTTTGTCAAAATTGAAAGGGAACATACAGCTCCAATACCTCCACTGAAGCTGGGGCGGCCCCTGAGGACAATAATTGCAAGGGTCTTTAATATCCTCATCAAGATGCAATCCTGCAGGCGACCCGATCTCACGGTGATCTCACATATGAGAACACCACAATCTGTTTTTGCCTGAATTCACGTACATTTGCACAGAGGCAATGGTGCAGTTTTGATGAAGTTAAAAAAGAGCTTTGGGACTAGGAACTCAAGTACATGATGCTTTACCGAGTGCACCTAAGGGTGATTGCAGAAGGCAAATCCTGGCAGTTTGCTCCTCCTGAGGAAGCCTGGGAGTGGCTGGATGGATGGCGCACCCCAGGCAGATAAAACAAGTAGGGGAAAAATCAACCGGGGTGTCACAGAGCCAGACAACGAGCGTGTGGATCACCCAGACCCACAACAGGGACCGGACTGTCGTGCAGAGAAATGACCTATCTGGCCTGGACGACCCCTGGGTTGAGAGAAGTCCTATTTGCACAGGTGGGCTGAACCTGCACAGCCAATGATGGGCTGGGTAGGGACGTGAAGCCTTGACTCTGATGGTGGTGACATGTGCTAGTTTGGCCCTGTCTGTTATAGTCCACCATTGAGAGGGGGGCATGATGCTAAGGGTTTTGAATTGCAGAAATATGAAATGACTGAGTGCGAATTGTTATATTTCAAGTTTGGTTGAGGCAGCACTAGCCAGCCCACTAAACTAAGTATAAATGTTTGGGTGACAGGAACTCTGCAAGTTGGGGAGGTGGGCACTTCTGAGACTACATTGCAGGGTAGCAAGGGGGTTGGTACTTGTGTGTGGGGAATGCATGTTACAGGTTTATAAGTTTTCAAGTTGTTGTTCGGGTGCAATGAGCCCACTTAGCGGTAGGCAGAGACACAAGGAACACAGCAATGGAGGGGGACAACAGGACAATGGGCAGAAGCACCGGCTGCCCTTGGCATGATCTCTTCCCAGATGGGGACATATGCTCTGGGAACTTTAAAGGTCTTGCCGTGGAACATCAATGGCCTGGGCAGTACGATCAAAAGCACCATCGACCTCCAATATCTGTGTAGGCAGGCCCCGCACCTGGTCCTATTGCAGGAAACCCACTTGATAGGCAACCAATACAAGGCTCTGGATAGATTTGCGTACTCTCTTGTGGAACACAGGGGCTACACCACAGATTCTAGGGGAATAGGTATTCTCCTCAAACAATCAAAACCTATTGTCCCCCATACCTGATGCGACCCACTTGGTAGGTTTGTGGCGTTGACAGGACCCTGGGAGAGACACACACTAAACATTTGTTCCATATGTGCACGGCCGAAGTTACAAGCACAGACATTAGCACCCTACTTTTTAGGAGGGGACATGAACACTGTTGCTGACCCTGGAAGGGATAAGGAGTCATGGGTGGTAGCTTAGGGAGGGTTGGACCTGCTGGGGGCCTTCATAGATGCAATGGGCCTGGTAGACCACTGGCGAGTTCACAACTCCGAGGCACGACAGTATACGTACCTCTCGGTGGAAACTTCAAGGACCCAACCCATGGGATCTCAGACCACTCATCAGTGGGCATGACACTCTGAGGTCCTGTAAAAGAGTACAGACTGCCCCCTTGGAATTGACCCTTGATGTTTAAAAGACATGTCCTTCAAGAAAAAACTGAGGGAGAGGGTAGACGAATTCTTTCAGTAAAACAAGGGCACAATCATGTCGGCTTCTACTCTTTGGGAGAATTTCAAAACTATCACCCGCGGTCATGCCCAGGGTCTGATAGAGGGGAAAAAGCAGAAGTACAAGCTGCAATTTGAGGTGCTTGAGCAAGACAATGTCTCCTTGGAGGTGCGAATCCTAGAGGAAGGGGCGATGGACTCTTGCCTGCACCATCAGTTGCATGTCCAGCAACTCGATCTAAGGGCACTGGTGGAACATCATGCTCATGTGCTAGCAACTCAACCCTGATTATATGATGATGGGGACAAGACCAATACACTGCTCACGTGGCTTGATAAAAGAGACCAAGGTCGGGGAAATTGCAGATAACGACGGGTGACTCTGACAACCAACTGCGCTATCGTGGAAGCTTTTGCCACGTATTATGAAGGGGTATATGCTTCCAAAACCACTATGTCCAAGGAGGACTGTGCATAACTCCTGAAAGAGGTAATCCTACAGTGCTTTCTGCCAAAGACAGGGAACCCCTAGAGGGCGATCTGACTGTTGATGAGATAGGAGTGGCAGTGCGGGGCCTGCAGTCAGGCGAGGCTGGGGGGGCAATTGGTCTGCCAGTGGTGCTGTATAAATGTATGGCAAACAAAGTGGTGGAACACATGCTAGTCATGTTCCAAGCTGCAAGGGTGGAGGGCAGCGACTATTGTTGTGATTCCAAAAAAGGACAAACCACCAACCGACTGCAGATTTTACAGACCCATCTCTTTGCTAAACCTAGAGGCCAAAGTACTGGCAAAGGCCCTAGGGTCTAGGTTGAAATTGATCTTTGCCACGATAATTCACCAAGACCAGTCTGGCTTTATGCCACACAGGAGTACGCATTAAGACCTACGACGCCTCCATGTGGTACTCCACATGACCAACACACCGTGTTCTGTACAGGCAACTCTTCTTTCCCTGGATGCCAAAATGGCATTTGACAGTGTTGCATGGAAGAACATTTTTGCCACACTCAAGTTGCTGGGGTTTGGTCCCAGGTTCTGAGTCTGGGTGGAACTCCTGCATCAGGGCCCACTAGCAAGAGTCCTTGTCAATGCCACATTATCCAGGGTCTTTGTCCTGCAGAGGGGCACACAACAGGGTTGCCCTCTCTCCCCTATGCTGTTAGTCTTGGCGCTTGAACTGCGCAGCCTGGGTTCAACAAGATGCCCCAAGAAATGGGAACACGTTTGGGGAAATTAGCACACATATAGGGATGAGTGATTGGAAAAGGGGGGGGTGAGGGAGGAAAGGGAAAGTTGTGCAACTTCCTGTAACTCCACTTCTTATCCAACAAAGTTCTTGTATCATGTTCATGCTCTCTGTGCCCGTTGGTGCTTTCCCTGTGCCTAAGATTGTCTTTGCTCTTTGGCATAAATATGATGTGCAATTATCGCCACCACTGCATTTTCTGTATACTGAGCTTGAGTTTTATGCAATTAAAAGATTTTTAAAAACTCTCTGCATCTTAGCCCATATTTCTCAAGTCGTAAAAAGGTTCTAAACTGCCCTTCATCCCCTTGATCTGCATGTACCCTGCTATAGGTACCTGACAGGCTAGTAATAACAGATATCTGGGGAGGTCTAAGTCACTGGTTCCCAACCTTTTGACTTTTGTGGACCCCCACTTTATCATTACCGGACGTCGGGGACCCCCACTGAACCATTATTGAAATCCAGGGACCCACCAGTGAGCCATTTCTGAAAGCTGGAAACCTAATCAGTTAATATTATTTAATTTTCCAAGCAGTTGAGGACCCCGTGAGAAGGCTTCACGGACCCCCAAAGGGTCCCCAGACCATAGGTTGGGAAACACTGGTCTAAGTCTTCTTTATCCCATTCAGGCATGGATAGAATCAACCTGCATCAGGTCACAATCTTGGTCAGAATGCAGTTGCAATAACCACCATTACAATACAAAGATAGTGAGAGAAGGCACTGGCCTCAATGTTTGCTTTTTTGTCTATTGAAAAAAACCTAAGCATAAAGGTGATGTACTCCATGAGCCCAAGAATTTTCTTGACTCCCTTGCTTGCAGGTGTTAGCAACCGGAAGAGTATGTAGAAGGAACAAATAGGACCTCTACATTGCAATTGTTGGAGATCTGCTATGATCCTAGATTGGTCATTTCCTGTGCTGTAGCAAGTACAGCTGCTCAACATCTGATTAAATTGGATGGAAGTTCTCATCAAACTGTAATACCCATATCACTCATTAGCTGGGCCTTTCAGCGTAGATACCAGAGAACCAGAATTACATTTATCACCCAGTACCTCCACTGCAAAGTCTGACCATTAAGAGAGTACAACAGTCCCATCAACTTTGGCTCGATGCCAAGATGCCATTTGGTCATGTTTATGTTCTCACTGTAGATCAGGGGTCTTCAAACTGGGGGGGCGGATTCCCCTGGAGGGAGGGGGGGTCAAATGATCCGGGGGTGAGGGGCTCCAGGCTCTGGCCAAAAGCAGCACTATGGCATTATCCTGATCACAGGGTTTTGTTTTATGATTAATAGAATGAGCGGCAGTAAACCGCTCTGTAATGGGCCATCAGTGACATGTTTTTTTTTATATCAAACTGCCTACCAGTGTGTATAACATGTGAATCATACACTTTCTAGTCCCCTGTAATGTGCTCTGACACCCTACACTAGTATGAGAGGTGCTAGAAAACAAATGAATAACATGTGACAGAGAGGCTATGGAGAGATGAGAGGCACTTATGGTTTTACTTTCTTTCCCCACCACATATTTATGCGAAAAACTTTCTCAGATCTTATGTTTCTGAAAAATTAAATCAGAAATCGCTTGGGAAATGTAGAATCTGACCTGAGGACTGAGCTTTCCTAAATAAAACCAAAAATTGAAAAGTTAGTCGCTGAGATACAGCGCCAACCTTCCCATTCAACGTTTTCAATTTTTGCATATTCTTTCAATATCAAATAATTATATCTTCAGTAATTGTAGTATTTGTTTGGTGTGTACTTGTTTGTGAACCTTTATTGAAAATTACTCTTTTCATGTTTGAAATTTAAATCATATAAATTGCTTGGGGTTCCCGGCTTCCAGTATTGATTCAGTGGGGTCCTCAGGAGTCAAAAGGTTGGGCGCCACTGTCATAGAGGGCCTCAATAAATATTATCACATCTTCTCCATCCTGATGGAACTCCATTGGCTCCCCTTGTCTGCCCTCACCATCTTCAAAGCCAGCTGCATCATTTACAAAGTCATCAAGAACAGCATCACCGCTTATCTTGAAGACAAGCTTGCCATTTCTGGTGGTTCTAAGCACACCCACAGCGAGAACACTATCAGACTGCAGACTAAAATGTGTAAAAAAGAAAGAAAAAACAAGACAGCAGGCCTCATCCGTCTAAGCACCCATGATCTGGAACAACATCTTGGTGTCCATTAGGGCTACCCCAATAATGCTTACATTTAGGAAACTGTTAAAGATTTAGGGGGTTATTACAACTTTGGAGGAGGTGTTAATCCGTCCCAAAAGTGACGGTAAAGTGACGGATATACCACCAGCCGTATTACGAGTCCATTATATCCTATGGAACTTGTAATACGGCTGGTGGTATGTCCGTCACTTTACCGTCACTTTTGGGACAGATTAACACCTCCTCCAAAGTTGTAATAACCCCCTTACCTCTGTAATGAATACAGCATCACACTGCACTGGCAGTCCACAACCCAGTTTCCTCTCTTAATACTTGGGAATTTATGCTTGTCCTTGACTATGTACAGTGCTGCGCTGCCTTTGGCTAGGTTCAAAATCTAGAAGTACATGCGTACGTACGTACATACATACATACATACATACATACATACATACATACATACATACATACAGGTAGCAAGATCCTGCCTGCAACTATACAGGATCACCACTGCCTAGTAAAGACACCATGAGCCACAATGAAAGTTATAACCAGGAATCTAGGATGGCCCTTGCTTTCTCACATTATGACGGAGTTCATGGCATGGCGGGAAACGCAGTTTTTCACCAGGGCGCAGCAGCATACCGCATTCCCTTCACATGTAAAAACCTCTCTTCAGGCAGCACCCACACTTGGCAAAGACTGCCAGCCGATTTTACTTGCAATCGACTCAGCGAAAGTGAGTTTTGATTAATAGTCCCCCATGCTCCCTGAGTCATAGCTGGGAAGCGATGCCTCCAAACCATGCTTTCTGACAGAGTTTCCATTCAGAAGGTTGTACCTTCTGGTACTAATCATCAAAGGCAACTGAGCCTGACAAATTCCAACCCTTTCCATAGTTTCATACAGCGATTTGTGTGAAATTATATACAAAGACATCATGAACTCCCCAAGGGAAAGGAGGATGCTGAGAGAGAATAGAAAACCAGGGCAGCAGGGTAGGCTGGGTACAGGAGTTACTTCAGAGGTACAAAGGAATTTTAGAATTATACGCGTCTTCAGAAGACAGTAAGTATGTCCGGCCTCTTCCAATAAAAACAAGTTGTGAAGGCACTTACTATGATGAAATCTCCATACAATATGTAAGCTGAAAAAGCAAATTGCTTACTCACCTCTTGAGCAGGGCTTTGTGAACATAAGGCCCAGGAGCAGAACATGGAGCAGAGAACCAGCTAGAGAAGAAGCAGAACAATCCGGTCCAGAAGCAGAGAAGTGCTTACGAAAGAGGTAGGGCATACAAAAACATAATAATAATGTTGGACTTGTCACCCCCAAACATTTTGCCTTCACTCCTCCATTTCTGCTGAATTTGTTTTTATTGGCTTTAGGGGTCTATGCAGTTTATCACTGCTAACCGGTTTCAGAAAAAAACAGCACAGAAACAGCCCTCCTGGCTGCAACAGATGACATCCGTGCCCTGCTGGATAAGGGAGAGACAGCGGCACTTATCTTACTAGACCTCTCAGCAGCCTTCGACACAGTCACACACCACACCCTAATACACAGATTTCATGAAGCCGGCATCAGGAACAAAGCCCTAGAGTGGATCCAATCCTTCCTCTCAGGCAGAACTCAACGAGTGAGACTCGCCTGTCCTCTCAGACCCCACTCCTACCACCTGAGAAGTTCCCCAGGGATCCTCCCTCAGCCCCATACTATTTAACGTCTATATGGCCTGCTGGCCGACATCGTCAGAAGCTCTGGAATCAACATCCTCTCCTAAGCCGACGACACCCAACACATCATCTCCCTGTCCAACTTACCCAACACACCCAGACACAACTTCAGAAAAGGCATGAGTGCAGTCACCAACTGGATGAAAAACAGCTGCCTTCAACTCAATACAAACAAGACAGAAGTATTCATCTTAGGCCCTCAACCCGACGCGTGGAACGACTCATGGTGGCCATCTACCCTCGGAAGCCCCCCCACCTCACAAACCACACCCGCAACCTAGGGATCATCCTGGGCTCCAAACTCAACATGGACCGCCAAATCAACTCAGTCACATCCACCTGCTTCCACATCCTCCGCCTCCTACGCAAGACCTTCAAGTGGATCCCCCTCAAACACAGAAAGATCGTCACTCACACCCTCATTACCAGCAGCCTGGACTATGGCAAAGCGCTCTACGCCGGGATCAACACTAAACTCATCCGTAAACTACAGAACATACAGAAAGCCACCACCAGACTGGTACTCGTCCTGCCCCGGCACGGCCACATCTCTCAACACCTGTGCACACTATACTGGCTTCCCATTGAGAAAAGAATCACCTTCAAGATCCTCACCCATGCACACAAAGCTCTCCACAACACTGGACCAGCCTACCTGAACAGGTGACTCAGCTTCCACGTACCCCACAGGACCCTATGTTCAGCCCAGCTCTCTCTTGAAGAAGTACCCTGCATCAGGAAAACAAGAACAGGAGGTCACTCCTTCTCCCATCCCGCAGTCACAGCTTGGAACGCACTTAGGCTCCACCCCAGACGAACTACCCCCCTCATCAACTTCATGAAGGAGCTGAAGACATGGCTTTTCAAAGAACCACCTCACTGATGGACGTTACACGTCCCCCCCCACCCTCAGCGCCTTGAGATCCTTGTGGGTGAGTAGTTGCGCTCAACAACCACCTGATTGATTGATTGATAACCAGTGCTAAAGAGCTTGACTCATGCTTTTTCCCTAAAACATGGTAACATTGCTTTGTACCCAATTGGCGTATTTAGTTTACTTGTACGCCCCTCGTAAAGTGACATTACATGTGCCCAGGGCCACTTAAGTAGCCCTTTAAACATGCCTCAAGCCTGCCATTGCAGAGCCTGTGTGTGCAGTTTAAACTGCCACTTCGAACAGGCAAAATAAATATTTTGCCCCGCCCAACCCTTCAATTTTTAATACATATGTCACCCTTAGGATAATCCCTGAACAGCCCAGAGAGCAGGATGCAGTGTATTTAAAAAGTGGGGCATTTATGTTTGAGTTTTGCATGTCCAAGCAGTGAAAACATCTTATATTTGTTTTTCACTGCTGCAAGGCCTATCTCTCCCATAGGTTAAATTGAGTTGCCTTATAACATTTTATAAGTATAATTTCATTTCCACATGGGAAGAGATACCCAGTTGTGTTTGGTGTCTCTGAAATCATAACGTAAAATCCTAACTTATAGTGATGTACGATTTTAAATTGAAATTCTGAAAATGCCACTTTTACAAAGTTGGCATTTTCTTGTCTTAGCCATTTGGTGCCTGCAGCCAGTTTCTAGGTCACACAGCTGGGTGCAACTGACGGTTGGGCTTACTGTATTCCTGCTAGACAGCCACACAATATGGGGAGTGCAGATGTGACTGGATGAGCCATCACTGGCAGGATGGGTGTGAATAGGCTGTGTCCTCTTTCCACACACATGGCTGCATAGCCCCTGTTAGTCTGAGGCCTGGATCAGGAAGACAGGGCAACTGTGTCCTTAAAAGGCATGTCTCTAGAATCTTCTTCCCACTTCAAAGGCACAACTGTGTACACAAGAAGTACCTCAGACACCAACTTTTCAAAACACTTCTGGACCTATTGATACTCTACTAGGAAGAAGGACTGCTGTTCTTCTACAAAGACTGCCACTCTGTTGGACTGCAGCTCTGAAGGAACTGCTGCCCTGCTGTACTGATGTGCTGCCTTCTTGGCTGGGGAAGAAGAACTTGACCTGCAACTTCATCTTGAGCCAAGGACCACAAAGTGACCACAAGGGCTAGTCTGCTGGCCCCCTAATTTAAGTTAGAGACATAAAAGGCTCTTGAAACAGCTCCTAGGCCCAGCTACAGCAAGCTCCTAACCCTCAAGTTGCGCCTTTCATGTTCTGGATCCATGGTGTGGCTCACGGACTCTTAAATCAAGCATTTGGGCTCTTCGCGACCGCACACGGGCCAGTTCTCAGAGACCACGCCACTCGCACCGAAAACATAAGCAAGCTGCTGCCAGCCACTCTCTTCGCACAGCAGCACCAACCACCCGTTTCAGGACCTCCAACACGAAGAACTAGCCCACCCGTCCGCAATGCACATCCTGCTATTTGTGCCATGCAGACACCTCCCGCTAAGCTCTCCTTGTTCCTCTCCAAAGAGAACTGCGGGAGAGGATACTGACAAGTAGTTTGAGGCTTATGAGATTGCCTTACAGATGCACAAGATCTCTGTGGGGTTACAGGGGGCTGGTCTCTGGTGTCATATCCCTAGCGAGGGGAGGGACAACCTACTGGCCGTCGAGAAGGGTGACAGGATAAGGTATCCCTCCATGATAGAAGCCCTTGTCAGGAAATATGGTCTTATCCCAGAGAAGTACAGACAGAAGTTCAGGGACAGCCAGAAGCTGCTCCAGCAGTCCTGAGTGGAGTTTGCAGAGTCTTTTTGCAAGGCACTGAAGAGTTGGGTGAAGGGCAGTGAAGTGAATGATTGCAAAGCGCAGTATGATATTGATTGATAGTAAGCTCACTGACCCCAGGAAGCTTGCTAAGGAGGAGGAACCCTGGCTCAGCACCAGGGTCCAGAAGAAGGTACCTGGGAGTGACCCCAAGAATGGTGGTTCAGGTTCCCCCCCAGCAGGAGAGATGGAGATGGAGAGAGGAGTAGGTCAAGGGAGACACAGAGAGGTCCCAGAATAAGGGGTGAAGAAAGCGTTCCCATTCTGAGAAACAGGGAGGGATTTTTGGTGGGTGATAGCCCAGGGCACCCCAGTTCCAACCCACTGCTTTAATTGTTCCCCGCAATGAGAAAGTAGAGGGACTCTGTCCTAAGAAACCACTCATTGGTGGGACCCCTACAGGGGTGGCCAAAATGGCCTTAAAGGTAAGTAGCCCCCGGGAGCAGTTCATAGACCATGCCATGATCTCCCTTAGAGGATAGATATGTTCAGAGGGTGATCTAGTGATCGCTGAGGGTAGGAGTTGTCACTTCAACCAGGTGAAAGTGAATGATGCCCCAGTCACTGCTCTGAGTGACACTGAGGCTAGCCTGAACATGAAATTGGAAAGGCTAGTTTCCCCAGAGCAGTACACTGGCCAGGTGTGTTGGGTAACTCAGGCCCATAGGCATCTGTGAGCAAAGTACGGTTAGGTGCTTAACAGATGGGGACCGCAGGTGAGGAAAAGAGTTGGCCATGGGTCAGTTCAGTGGCTCAGGAGAATAGAGACAGAGGGATCTAACTGAGTTCAGAGAAGCGCAGAGTTGACAAGTGCCCCTGCATGACAGGGCCTTCGTCCATGTTCTACTGCCTATGCAGGGAAGCCCATCAATGTGTTGATTAGTCTACCCTGGCTTTTGGCTGGAGTAGGGTTTTGTTGGACTTGGACCTTTCTGCACCCAAACTTTTGGTCTTCACTTCTCTCTTTGCCGAATTCGCTTTTGTTGTCCTTAGGACTCTGTGCACTTTACCACTGCTAACCAGTGTTAAAGTACTTGTGCTCTTTCCCCAAAACATGGTAACATTGGCATATACCTAAACTGGCATATTTAATTTTCTTGTAAGTCCCTAGTAAAGTGGCACTACGTGTGCCAGGAACTGTAAATTGAATGCTACTAGTGACCCTGTAGCACTGGTTGTGCCACCCACTTAAGTAGCCCCTTAAACAAGTCTCAGGTCTGGCATTGCAAAGCCTGTGTGTGCAGTGTAAACTGCCATATCAACCTGGAAAAAATAAACCTTTTGCCAGGCCCAAGCCTTCCTTTTTAATACATATAGGTCACCCCTAGGGTAGGCCCCTGAAATCCCAGAGGGTAGGGTGCGGTGTATTTAAAAAGTGGGGTATATACTTTTAAGTTTGAATGTCCTGGCAGTGAAAAACTATTACATTTGTTTTTCAATACGGCATGGTATATCTCTGTCATAGATTAACATTGAAGCTGCCCTATTACATTTTATGAATGCAATTGCCAAATGGGAAGAGATAACCACCACTTCATGTTTGGTGTCTCTGGAATCACAAAATAAAATCCTTACTTATAGTGAAGTTAGATTTTAAATTGCAACTCTGAAAATGCCACTTTTACGAAGTTGACATTTTTTTGCCTTAGCCATTTGATGCCTGCAGCCTGTTTCTGGTTCACACGACTGGGTGTAGCTGAAAGTTGGGCTTTGTGTATTCCTTCTAGACAGCCATACACAATGGGGAGCTGAGGTGTGACTGGATAGGCCATCACTAATATGACGGATGGGAGGAGCTGCGCCCAGCCCCACTTACACTTGAATAGGCTGTATCCTGTCTCCAAACAAAGGGATGCACCCCCTGTAGTTAGTCGGGGCAAGGGCCAGGCAGGCAGGCAGGGCTTTTGTGCTTTTCACAGGTATTTCTCTAGAAACCTCTACACAATTCAAAGGCACAGCTGTGTACAAAAGAAGGACCTCAGACACCAACTCTTCAGTACATTTCCGGACTTGTGGATACTCTTCCAGGAAAGAAGGACTGCTGTGCTACTACAAGGATTGCAGCTCTGATGTATTGCTGCTCTAAAGGAACTGCTGCCCTGCTGTACTGATGTGCTGCATGCTACCCTGTTGACTCCTTAAGAAGAACTGAACCTGCAACTTCATCTTGAACCCAGGGCCCCACAGTGACTCCAGGGCATAGCCTGCTGACTTCCTGATCTGAGTCTCAGGGACATAAAAGGCTCCCCAAAAAGCTCTTGGATCAAGTTGCAGCGGTTCCTGACACCTAAGTGGTGTCTTTCAGGTCCTGGGCCCTTGGTGTGGCTCATGGGGTCTTAAATCAAGCTTTGGGCTCTTCATGACCCCGAACAGGCCCATTCGTACCGAGCCCCCGCCACTTGATGAAAACCAGAACGAGCCACCTCCAGCCATTCTCTTCACTCAGTAGCATCGACTGCCCGCGAGGGACCACCAACAGGAAGCACCAGCTCACCCATCTGCGATGCCCAGCCTGCTTTTTGCACTGCACCAACAGCCCCCCGCAATGGTCTCCTTGAGGCCCTTTCACATGTGGATGGGACTCTTGGTACAAAATTTGAGAAGGTAAGACTTCAGCTGGATTGATCTGGGACTATGGGGGTCATTCTGACCTTGGCGGTAAAAGGCCTATACCGCCGGTCAGAACTCCGCCATACTACCGCCGCGGCCGCGGTAAACCGCCACGGTCATTCTGACCACCAACTGTGAATCCGCCAAAAACCCGACATCCAAGGAAGGCCGCCTCATCAGCGGGCCGTGGAAAACTGGAGATGACCAAACCTCCACCGCCACGCCAACACAAACACGCCCATGCCATTCTGACCCACCAATCCACACGGCGGTCTTTCAACCGCGGTATTCCATTGGCGGTACACACCGCCGCGGTCAAAGTACACACACAGCTCCAAAACACTGCCACATTGGGCAATTTGAAATACACACACCTGACACACATACCAACAACACTCCCACACATCCATACAACTATAAAACACACACCCACATCACCCACAAACCCCTACGACCGAAGATCAGAGACGAATGAGAGAGAGACACATCACAGAATAGAGAGCTACATCACACAGAGGCACACTACACCATCACACACACCACATAGAAGCACAAAGCAACACACACCAACACACTCATCACCATATACACCACCCCACACCTCATCCACACCACCCCATGGCACCCCAAAGGCACCCACGCTTTTCGGACCAAGAACTCCGGGTCATGGTGGAGGAAATCATAAGAGTTGAACCCCAGCTCTTCGGCTCACAGGTGCAGCACACCACTATAGCCAGGAAGGCGGAGCTATGGCAGCGGATCGTGGACAGGGTCAACGCGGTGGGACAGCATCCCAGAAATCGAGACGACATCCGCAAACGCTGGAACGACTTAAGGGGAAAGGTGCGCTCGATGGTCTCGCGACACAACATCGCAGTGCAGAAGACTGGCGGGGGACCCCCACCCACTCCACCCGAATTCACAGCATGGGAGCAAGAGGTACTAAACATCCTGCATCCTGATGGCCTCGCTGGAGTACACGGAGGAATGGACTCTGGTAAGTACAATCTCAACTACTTCACCCCCCCAGCATGCTAACCTCCACCACCACCCTCACCCCCAACCCCCCATCACACATCCTCCCTGAGAATGTCTCTCCAGCACAACCCACCCAACACCAACCCCTGCATGCCACCACAAACTATGGACACCCATCACCCAAGCATGACCACTGCACATACCCCCCCCCAAAACACCCCCACAACACCTCCCCCAAGGGAATGGCAGCACTGGGGGACAAGGGCACCAATCAATGGCACGCAATAGCACACACAGAAACAATAACCATACTCTCTTACCCCATGCAGGACCCGAACGCCAACACACCGGCCCGGAGGGTCCAGAAATGTCCATCCCCCCCCCGGAAGAAGCCCCCAGTGATGACAGCAGCTCTGTCGACCTGGAACCTGATGACCAGCCCGGACCATCGGGGACCTCTGGACAGTCGGTTCCCCACACACAGGCCACAGCAGACCCAACCCCCTCTGGGAACAACAGCACAGCTCCCACCCAGCGGGCCCATGCCTCTGTCTCTAGGACAGGTCAATCAGCGGTGTGTCTGCCACTACAGGGCACCCAGGCTAACCCACCACCCCAACAACAACAGGGACCTGGGGGCAGTGGTAGTGGGCACACCGTCCAGGGGACAGAGGCCGGGGGAAACAGGGCAACTCGGAGGGCTGCTGTGCGACAGGGGGGGGAGGAGAGGCCCAGGGAACCCACTCTCCAAGAGGCCCTCACCACCATCATGGCTGGCAGCCTACCACCACTCCCAAGAGACGATGGCGACGGTACTGGCCAGGTTTCAGGAGATCCAGGCACAGCAGGAGGAACGCTACATGGGGTTCACCAATCAACTCAACAACATCTCTACCGCTATGGGGAGCATAGTCCAGGCCCTCAACCGGATAGAAGACACGTTGCGGGACCATGTGGCACCACACAGGGCCCCTGTCACTAGCCAGGAACAGCCTACCACCTCCGCCGGCGCTAGTGGACAGGAGGCCCCACCACAACGACAGGCCACCAGAACCCCACCTCCTGCTGAAGAACAACCACCCCGCAAGAGGAGCCTGAGATCAAAAAAATCGACAGAGTAGGATGTCAAGACCCCCGCCAGCATGAGACACCCCCTGAAGTCATCCCACTGTCCCACATTGCCACCCTGTCCAACCTTGAACTGCCCCTGCTCCATCCTTCCACAGGCATATGGACAATGCACCTGTGAGACTGAGAACTGGACTCTGCCATGGCCATTACTCCACCCCCACCCATCACTGTGTTTATATCATGTACCATTATCTAGCACAAAAAATAAATCACTCAATGCACTGAAATCAAACATGAGTCAGGCTGTATTATTTACAAATGTATAACACATTACCGATCAATTATGTTCTGTTAACTTTGTGCTGAACACATACCGAGATCAATAAGCATTAGTCCATGGGCTAACCAAGCAGAAGTCACGCAGTGGGTCATACAGCACTGAAAAGGGAAGGGAAAATCAAACATCAGTTTAAAAGAACTGGGGGGTCATAGACAAAGTTGAGAAGCAGGAGGCTTTCAGGAAAAGTAAAATGGCGTGGATGATTCTTACCTGTGTGCTACTGAAAATACTGTTGGATAACTCTGTCCCTGTTGTCTGTGTCGTCCTCTGAGTCTTCCTCCTCTTCACTCTCCGCAGGCTCCACAGCTGCTTCAACACCACCATCTGGACCATCCTCCTGCAGGAAAGGCACCTGACGTCGCAATGCCAGATTGTGAAGCATACAGCAGGCCACGATGATCTGGCACACCTTCTTTGGTGAGTACATCAGGGATCCCCCTGTCATATGCAGGCACCTAAATCTGGCCTTCAGGAGGCCAAAGGTCCTTTCTATGATCCTCCTAGTTCGCCCATGGGCCTCATTGTACCGTTCCTCAGCCCTGGTCCGGGGATTCCTCACTGGGGTCAATAGCCAAGGCAGGTTGGGGTAACCAGAGTCACCTATTAGCCACACACGTTGTCTCTGTAGCTGTTCCATCACATAAGGGATGCTGCTATTACGCATCACATACGCGTCATGCACTGACCCAGGGAACATGGCATTCACATGGGAGATGTACTGGTCAGCCAAACAGACCACCTGGACGTTCATAGAATGGTAACTTTTCCTGTTTCTGTACACCTGCTCATCGTCTTTTGGGGGGACTAAGGCTACATGGGTCCCATCAATGGCACCAATGATGTTGGGAATATGTTCAAGGGCATAAAAATCACCCTTCACAGTGGCCAAATCAACCTCCTCAGGGAATATAATGTAACTCCGCATGTGTTTCGTCAGGGCAGACAACACTCTAGACAAAACTTTGGAAAACATAGGCTGAGATATTCCAGATGACATGGCCACTGTTGTCTGGAATGAGCCACTTGCAAGAAAATGGAGGACTGACAGAACCTGCACCAGAGGGGGAATTCCTGTGGGTTGGCGGATGGGGGACATCAGGGCTGGCTCCAGCTGGGCACACAGTTCATGGATAGTGGCACGGTCAAGTCGGTATCGTAGTATGATGTGGCGTTCTTCCATTGTTGACAGGTCCACCAGCGGGCGGTACACGCGAGGATTCATCCTTCTCCTCGCAAGTCCCAGCGGACGGTGCCTAGGAATGACAACATGGAGCACAGAGTCAAGCCAATCACTGGTACGTTCACCACAGCTTGCATAGCACACGGTTATCTATGTTTTGAAAGGCGTGTATGTGTGGCAATGCAAGGCCTATGCCTGTGTGTCGCAGTAGAAATTATGCCATGTGGGCCCTTGAAATGGCGGCTGCCTGACCTGTGAAGTGGGACAATGGGATGTGAGGTCAATGCGCTGGCGGAGCACACCGTGGCGGTAGGCGGTCGAAGACCGCTACACGGAGCCGCATTGGTTAACATTGAAGCCTATGGGTTTCAGGAGCCAATGACGAGGTGCGCCGACGGTAGCGGTACGCACCGCCGCGGTACGCACCGCCGCGGGCGTGACCGCCATTTTCTATCTGCCTAATCACTCGAGACCTGATCATCCACAGGAGAGGACCTATACTGCAAGTGCTGCTGTGACCTCGGTCTGGAAGTGACAATGGCTGCTGCGACTGGGGAAAGGGCCCCTGCCTTCACGTCTGAAGAGTTGGAGAAGCTCGTGGATGGGGTCCTCCCCCAGTATGCGTTACTCTACGGTCCTCCAGACCAACCGGTAAGTACACCGGGTGCACATGGAATGGGCGATGCCTGTGTGGAGTGTGGTGGATGTAAGTTGGTGGGGTGGGGGGCGAATGAGGAGTGCAACGCACGACAGATGAGAGCATGTGCCATATGGCAAGGTTGGGGAGGGGGGGGCCTATCACATCTAACATGCAGTAAGTTGATGAATGTTTCCTTCCCACCCTGTACATGTCACATAGGTCAGCGCCCATCAGAAAGTCGAGATTTGGCGTGCCATCGCCAAGGAGGTCCGGGCCCTGGGGGTCCACGTCAGACGGGGCACCCACTGCCGCAAGAGGTGGGAGGACATCCGCCGCGGAACCAGGAAGACCGTCGAGTCACTGCTGGGGATGGCCTCCCAACCTAGGAGGGGTGCCATTCGTACCCTGACCCCCCTGATGTCCCGGATCCTGGCGGTGGCCTACCCTGATTTGGATGAGCGCTTGAGAGCATCACAGCAGACACAAGGGGGTGAGTATCAGCACATTCTGCTATCTTTCTGCGCAGTGGAGGCGTCTGGGTGGGGGAGGAGGGTTGTGGGTGACATTAGGCCAGGGCGCTTTCTGTAGTGTAGTCCTCTCCCTTAGGCATGGCCCTGTGCTCCCGGCCCCCACCTCTGTAGGGTGACAAGTACAGCTATTGATGGTCCAGCCTCACACATCTGCGCGTTTGTCGTCTCTTGACCTGTTGTCTTAGTCAGAAGTACTGAGTAGTGTACCCCGAATGCGCGGCTTAGTGCATGAGGCTCCTGTGTCTGTCCTCTCCGCCAACGGTGTTGACATTGCATGCACTCAACCTGGTCTTCTTTTTTCTCCCCCCACCCTTCTTCTTCATCTTCTTGTGCATGTGTGCATTAGCATCATCAGACGGAGGAGATTTGGCATCGGAGCACGAGGGAGCTGCAAGTCACAAGGCCCCGGTGGGCCCAGGAACAGACACCGAGGGCACCAGTGATCCGGAGGGCGAGGGGAGCACCACAACGGGGACCGGTGGTGAGAGCAGCGACACAGACACGTCCTCGGATGGGTGCTCCCTAGCGGTGGCGGAAACATCCGGGACCCCCGCCTCTACAGGTACAGCCGCCACCCAGCGCACCAGCCCCGCCCTCCCTGCAGCCCCTCAGCCTACGCTCCGTGCCCGCTCGCCCAGGAAGGCGGGCGTCTCCTTCGCCCCAGGCACCTCAGCCCCTGCCCCTGTCACCCCTGCTGCCCTCAGTGCGGAGCTCATTGACCTTGTGAGGACGCTCATTGTTGGGCAGACTACTCTTTTGAATGCCATCCAGGGGGTAGAAAGGGAGGTGCATCGGAGCAATGCCTACCTGGAGGGCATTCATTCGGGTCAGGCTGCCCATCAACGATTGTTCACTGCTCTGGCCTCAGCACTGACGGCAGCCATTGTCCCTGTTTCCAGCCTCCCTCTTCTGACTGCCTCCAGCCTGTCTCTGTCTCCTGTTCCTCAGCCTATCCCATCCACACCATCTGACCAGCCTGCACACACCTCAACACCCAAGGGCAGCTCATCCAGACACAAGCACCACAGATCCCACAAACACTCACCCAAGCAACACCCAGATGCAGACATTCCAACAGTCACTGCCACCCCTGTGTCCCCCTCCTCCTCGTTTCCCTCCTCCCTCCCTGTGACGTCTACACTCACACCTGCATGCACACCAACATCAGCCAGTGCTTCCATCACCACTACACCCTCCTGTACAGTCCGCACGCGTGCAGTCACCACCCCCACTGCCATTTACACGTCCCCTGTGTCCTCTCCCACTGTGTCTGTCACCCCCTCTTCCAAGACACACAAACGCAGGCAGCCACCCACCCAACAGCCATCCACCTCACGACAGCCTACAGCACCAGCACCTTCACCCAATGACAGCACACCTGACTCTCCTACAACCACATCCTCTTCCTCCACTCCCATCACCACTTCTCCTACCCTTTACCTTGGCCCTAAAAAACTTTTCCTGGCTAATCTTGACCTCTTTCCCTCCGATGACCTACCCCCTCCATCTGCAAAGAGTCCCAAGAGCACCACAGCCACCACCAGCCCAGCTTCGGGTGTCACTGTTGTGCATGGGTTCTGGAGTCCACCCTTTGCCAGCAGTGACACCTCAATCAGCAGCAAGGACACATCCAGCCCCCCCCCCCGGCAAGAGGACCAGGAAACACAAGGGCCGCCGTGCGAGGACTGACACGGCTGCCCCCAAGGAGCAAAGTTCGCCCACTTCACCAGCCACATCATCTAGGGGAGGCAAGGGCCCGAGAGCCCCATCTAAGGAGCGTAAGGGCAGCAGGGCGGAGAAGTCAGGCAGCAGGAGCGCGGAGCAGGTGGGCCCCACATGCCACATCCCAGCTGGAAAGGAGGACACCAAAGGGCCCAGGACTCCGTCCCCGAAGGGTCCAGAAGCATCACGGTTGGAGGGCGACTGAGCAGGGAGTCCAGGCCAGGTCTGGCTCCCTTGACCTACTGGATGTGCACCGCTGAACAGGGCCCGCCGTGGAGAAGAGCACCGCTGAACAGGGCCCGCCGTGGAGAAGAGCACCGCTGAACAGGGCCCGCCGTGGAGAAGAGCACCGCTGAAGAGGGCCCGCCGTGCAGAAGAGCACCGCTGAACAGGGCCCCGCCGTGAAGATAGGCACCGCTGAACAGGGCCCGCCGTGCAGAAGAGCACCGCTGAACAGGGCCCGCCGTGGAGAAGAGCACCGCTGAAGAGGGCCCGCCGTGCAGAAGAGCACCGCTGAACAGGGCCCCGCCATGAAGATAGGCACCGCTGAACAGGGCCCGCCGTGCAGAAGAGCACCGCTGAACAGGGCCCGCTGTGCAGAAGAGCACCGCTGAACAGGGCCCGCTGTGGAGAAGAGCACCGCTGAACAGGGCCCCGCCGTGAAGATAGGCACCGCTGAAGAGGGCCCGCCGTGCAGAAGAGCACCGCTGAACAGGGCCCCGCCGTGAAGATAGGCACCGCTGAACAGGGCCCGCCGTGCAGAAGAGCACCGCTGAACAGGGCCCGCCGTGCAGAAGAGCACCGCTGAACAGGGCCCCGCCGTGAAGATAGGCACCGCTGAACAGGGCCCGCCGTGCAGAAGAGCACCGCTGAACAGGGCCCGCCGTGGAGAAGAGCACCGCTGAAGAGGGCCCGCCGTGCAGAAGAGCACAGCTGAACAGGGCCCCGCAGTGAAGATAGGCACCGCTGAACAGGGCCCGCCGTGCAGAAGAGCACCGCTGAACAGGGCCCGCCGTGCAGAAGGGCACCGCTGAACAGGGCCCGCCGTGGAGAAGAGCACCGCTGAACAGGGCCCCGCCGTGAAGATAGGCACCGCTGAACAGGGCCCGCCGTGCAGAAGAGCACCGCTGAACAGGGCCCCGCCGTGAAGATAGGCACCGCTGAACAGGGCCCGCCGTGCAGAAGAGCACCTCTCCGCTGGGCCCCGCCGTCTCAAGCACCGCTCCGCTGGGCCCTTCCTCTCAAGCACCGCTCCGCTGGGCCCCGCCGTCTCAAGCACCGCTCCGCTGGGCCCTTCCTGTCAAGCACCGCTCCGCTGGGCCCGCGTCTCAAGCACCGCTCCGCTGGGTCCTTCCTCTCAAGCACCGCTCCGCTGGGCCCCGCCGTCTCAAGCACCGCTCCGCTGGGCCCTTCCTGTCAAGCACCGCTCCGCTGGGCCCCGCCGTCTCAAGCACCGCTCCGCTGAGCCCTTCCTCTCAAGCACTGCTCCGCTGGGCCCCGCCGTCTCAAGCACCGCTCCGCTGGGCCCCGCCGTCTCAAGCACCGCTCCGCTGGGCCCTGCCGTCTCAAGCACCGCTCCGCTGGGCCCTTCCTGTCAAGCACCGCTCCGCTGGGCCCCGCCGTCTCAAGCACCGCTCCGCTGGGTCCCACCGTCACATGCACCGCTCCGCTGGGCCCTTCCTGTCAAGCACTGTTTATGGTTCACTGTGCCCACCATGCCTCCTCCTTGAGCAGTGGACACTGTCATCCACCAGATGGACTGTGGCTTTGCACTCCCCAGGATGGTGAAGTGGGCAACCCACCCACTGTAGAGACTTGAGAGACTGTGGCTTTGCACTCCCCAGGATGGTGAAGTGGGCAACCCACCCACTGTAGAGACTTGAGAGACTGTGGCTTTGCACTCCCCAGGATGGTGAAGTGGGCAACCCACCCACTGTAGAGACTTGAGAGACTGTGGCTTTGCACTCCCCAGGATACATCAATGGGCATTGTGGCCCCTTCGTGGATCTGGCGTCGTGGACTCATGTGGCTGTGGTGCCTCCCCCTTCCCTTCCCCCTGAGGTGCCTGTAATTTTTTCATCAGATGCCCCTGCAGTGTTCTCTCCAAAGGACTCAGGTCTCCTGTGTGGGCTTTGCCCTTGTGTCGCTACACTGTAGCCCACGGACTGTTCCATTTAACTTTCATGTACAGGACTAATTGCCTCGGTTCTCCATGGCAGTGTATATAGTATCATTTTGTTATGGATATTTTGCATAGTTGACCGCTCCATATCAGAGTCTATTTTTTATATAAATTTTTCGTCCCAATTCATTTCTGTCTTTGCATTCTTAAGGGGGGTTTGGGTGGTGTCACTGTGCATTGTTGCTCTGCATTAGTGTGTACATAGTTTGGGGGGGTGGGGGTCGCATATGTGTGTGCCGTAACCCTTCCTCCTCCCCCCTCCCGTGTATCGTAGGTGCAGTACTCACCGTTGTTGTCTGCGCCGGAGTTCGTACTCGTGGTAGATGAGAAGGTAGACGAGAGCAGGTAGGATGTTTAATTCGGGTTCCATGCTGTCCTCCTTCCTCGTGGAGTGTGTTTTGGTGCGCGATTTCCCGTTCGTAGTCTGTTTCCGCCGTGTTTTTATCGGCGGGGCTCCCGCCCCGGAAAAGGTGGCGGATTGGTGAGTTGTGATACTGTGGGCGGTACATTGTCTGCCGCCTGCCTGTTGGCGGTGACCGCCACGCTGTTTGTCTGCACCGCCGCGGCGGTCGGAGTGTTAATGTGGCGGGCTGTGTTGGCGGTTCCCGCCAGGGTCAGAATTCCATTTTTTTGACCGCCGGCCTGTTGGCGGGTTGGCCGCCGCTTTATCACCGACCGCCAGGGTTAGAATCACCCCCTATATCTGACCTGCGAACCATCACAGTCGGCCCGAACCTCTGAATTTGACCCTGCCCAGCATGATCAGATAGCCACAGTTGAATCTGTGTGCTTTTAGGTGCTATTTTATACTTTTTTCCTGGATTTAACATAAGGTCTGCAGCCTGTACCCTTTAACTTTAATGTTTTATTAGTTTTATCAGTTGTCCTTTCACGCAGAGTTTGTTATTTAGTTGCTTTGCATGACATTTCATCCTGTGCTCAGCTCAAGGCTGTACAAGGCTGTACATGATACTTTACCAAGTACTGCCTGCCCAAGAGTAAGATGTCTACCCTACATAGAAAAGTCACATTATCACTTCAGGACAGTTCTGAGAACAACAATACATTTTGTTATAAAACAACAAGCTGCCACAAACCAGGTTAAAGGAAAACATTACAGCCAGCCAGCTCAAGCTGTACAATGTACCCAGCTCGTGTCCATTAAGATTTTTAGTTTTAAAAACTGTTTTTCTAGTGGCCATAACATCTGCTAGAAGAGTGAGTGAGCTTCAGACTCTTAGCGTAGAGTCCCCATATATCTCCTTTTTCAGGGACAAAGTGGTGTTAAGTACCAAGGCGGCTTTCCTCCAGAAGGTTGTTACACCCTTTCATTTGGGACAGTCTATAACTCTCTCTTCATTTTATCCTCTGCCTCATCCATCCAAGGAGGAAGAGAGGATTCACCGGTTGGATCCACGAAGAGCATTGAGCTTCTTTGTTGACAGGACGAGGGAGTTCAGGCAAGATGATCAGCTCTTTGTTGGATACGTGGGGAAGAGGAGAGGCAGAGCTTTCCACAAGAGAACGCTGTCCAGGTGGGTCATTCTTTGCATCAAGCTTTGTTATTCTTTAGCAAAGAAAGAACCTCCTGTAGGGCTCCGAGCCCATTCTATCAGGGCTAAGGCTGCCTCGTCGGCCTTGGCTAAAGGTGTTCCTGTGGTTGACATCTGCAAAGCGGCAACTTGGGCATCCCTCCATACTTTTGTCAAACATTATTATTTGGACTCTGAGGTAAGGAGGGATGGCCATTTTGCCCGCTCAGTGCTGCAGGATTTCTTGATTTGACCATTCAGGCACCCACCTCCGGAGATGGTACTGCTTTGGGACTCTATTCTTTAGGTGAGGAATCCACAGGTAGTTGTATCCATCAGAAGAACAAATTACTTACCTTTGGTAATGCCTTTTCTGGTGGATACACTAGCTACCTGTGGATTCCTCACCGTCCCACCCGCCTCTCCGTTGCCTGTCTGATCTTACCTCTAATTCCTTGGGTGAGCGCCTGTATATTGTATATATGTATATGATAATGCAATGTATATATATACAGGGAGTGCAGAATTATTAGGCAAATGAGTATTTTGACCACATCATCCTCTTTATGCATGTTGTCTTACTCCAAGCTGTATAGGCTCGAAAGCCTACTACCAATTAAGCATATTAGGTGATGTGCATCTCTGTAATGAGAAGGGGTGTGGTCTAATGACATCAACACCCTGTATCAGGTGTGCATAATTATTAGGCAACTTCCTTTCCTTTGGCAAAATGGGTCAAAAGAAGGACTTGACAGGCTCAGAAAAGTCAAAAATAGTGAGATATCTTGCAGAGGGATGCAGCACTCTTAAAATTGCAAAGCTTCTGAAGCGTGATCATCGAACAATCAAGTGTTTCATTCAAAATAGTCAACAGGGTCGCAAGAAGCGTGTGGAAAAACCAAGGCGCAAAATAACTGCCCATGAACTGAGAAAAGTCAAGCGTGCAGCTGCCACGATGCCACTTGCCACCAGTTTGGCCATATTTCAGAGCTGCAACGTCACTGGAGTGCCCAAAAGCACAAGGTGTGCAATACTCAGAGACATGGCCAAGGTAAGAAAGGCTGAAAGACGACCACCACTGAACAAGACACACAAGCTGAAACGTCAAGACTGGGCCAAGAAATATCTCAAGACTGATTTTTCTAAGGTTTTATGGACTGATGAAATGAGAGTGAGTCCTGATGGGCCAGATGGATGGGCCCGTGGCTGGATTGGTAAAGGGCAGAGAGCTCCAGTCCGACTCAGACGCCAGCAAGGTGGAGGTGGAGTACTGGTTTGGGCTGGTATCATCAAAGATGAGCTTGTGGGGCCTTTTCGGGTTGAGGATGGAGTCAAGCTCAACTCCCAGTCCTACTGCCAGTTCCTGGAAGACACCTTCTTCAAGCAGTGGTACAGGAAGAAGTCTGCATCCTTCAAGAAAAACATGATTTTCATGCAGGACAATGCTCCATCACACGCGTCCAAGTACTCCACAGCGTGGCTGGCAAGAAAGGGTATAAAAGAAGGAAATCTAATGACATGGCCTCCTTGTTCACCTGATCTGAACCCCATTGAGAACCTGTGGTCCATCATCAAATGTGAGATTTACAAGGAGGGAAAACAGTACACCTCTCTGAACAGTGTCTGGGAGGCTGTGGTTGCTGCTGCACGCAATGTTGATGGTGAACAGATCAAAACACTGACAGAATCCATGGATGGCAGGCTTTTGAGTGTCCTTGCAAAGAAAGGTGGCTATATTGGTCACTGATTTGTTTTTGTTTTGTTTTTGAATGTCAGAAATGTATATTTGTGAATGTTGAGATGTTATATTGGTTTCACTGGTAATAATAAATAATTGAAATGGGTATATATTTTTTTTTGTTAAGTTGCCTAATAATTATGCACAGTAATAGTCACCTGCACACACAGATATCCCCCTAACATAGCTAAAACTAAAAACAAACTAAAAACTACTTCCAAAAATATTCAGCTTTGATATTAATGAGTTTTTTGGGTTCATTGAGAACATGGTTGTTGTTCAATAATAAAATTAATCCTCAAAAATACAACTTGCCTAATAATTCTGCACTCCCTGTACATTTAGGTTAATACGGTCAATTTAATTATGGATAATTCATAATCAGTGACATGAATAAGCTTATTATATTGTGTTAATTATTCTATGAGATGGTGAACGGCCACATGGGATTTTTCCCATTAGCGATTGTCCAATTAGACAATGCCCTACATAATATTCATATCAATTTGATTGGACCTGGTGGATCTCTTCAATACAATATCTTCAAAATGTATACACACAACAGTTTTTCTGTGAGAAATATCTCATTCAATTTATTAAGATTTACTAAGATTAGTAAATATTTATCAGTGATTTTTTAATATACACTTGTTTATTATGTTACATTTATTATTATATTTGGGCACTAGTTCCACTTTATATATATATATTTTTTACACATGGATTATATCACAGTGGTTATTATATTTTCAAAGGGCGTGTATTGCTTTAAATGAATGTTACCACAAAGGATACATAAAGGGGGCCAAAATGGCGGCCCGCAGGTTGAAGAAGGCGGTCACGCCGAAACGCGTTCCTGATTTGTTATAATAAACTTTCAAACCATCGTGGAGTGCTGGAGCCTTAATGATTCTTTAAGGAATTGTATTTCATATATATATATATATATACACATACACTATGTGGCCAACTCCCCTTCGGCTGTGCAGTGTGGGGTTGGCTGTGTGTGGCTGGGGATGGGGTGGTTGGGGAGGAAAGGGGCAATGGATTTGTGTATGTGAAATCAATATTACTTTATCCTAAAAAGAAAACTAGACATTCACTGAAAAAAAACAAAGGTTAACGTAATGTTATAGCTGAAATGTTCAGTAACAACATAATGCTTTAAACTCTAAAAAACACAGAAATTCACCACTTATAGTTATCTCAAGGAACTATAACTCATGCTCTACGTTAACTATAACTGGCGCCCTCGCATTGCACTGCTAATTACCCCACATATTACATCACTCACAACATCATCAATAATGTCACTGCAACATTTGTGGTGAAATTATTGATGAGAAAACTGTGCATCGCAGAGGCAAGAATGGGCCTCATACACAAAAGAAAGCTTTCACTTTTCTGTAAGTTTACTATTTTTTGTTATTCAAAATCTGCAAATTTAATTTTACTAATAATAATTTTACGATGGCAGAGACTATGCACATAAAAAATAGGCCTGTTGTTTTAAGTTAAGAGTATCCACAGTGTTAAAAATTACTTGTTAGTAAAATAAAACTTGCAACTTGTGAATACCAAAAGAATAGTAAACCGACAGAAAAACTGAAGTTTCCCTTTGGGAATCAGACCTAATGTATTTATTTACAGCTACATGTCAGTTTTCTTTTATCGTTTTAATGCTATTTTCTATCAATACTACACCACTTACTTTTGTATAAATGCCTGACCTTCCCATACACATCCATAAAATTGACTTCCTGTCTTGAATGTTGAACTTATTTTCTGAATTTTGACAGTCGCTGCCCAGAGTATGACATCATGCCAAGTGGCTGCCTTTGGTGCAAAACTAAGCAGTTAAAGTGACATTTTTCACACAAGTAAACTGGTCTATGCTTTTCGGCTCCGCCCCGCCCGAAGACTTTCTCAGCCCTGCCAAATACCAAGCATCAAGGGTTAGACTAAAGCATTTTAGTGCTGATGTGCACATCACTGCACTAAAATGGATTATTCATGCATATTAGAGTTCCAGGGGCTGAGGTGAGCACTGAGGAACTGTATTAATAAACACAGCCAGCGCACTTCAGGTTGCTCTGTACTGCTGGCTGCATGCTCAGCCAAAATGCATGATGAGTCAGGCCAGGCAGGGTGAGATTATTAGGCTACTAAGTAACAGGTTTGGAAACATTGGTTTGTAATCACTGATAAGCAAACTGACCTATCCTCTCTGGGCCACGTGGATCCGATATCGCAGTACGTGACTGAAAACAATATTAAACATATCAGGTGTGTGTCATGATGCTTAATATATGGCCCAGGCAAGCATTTTTTGTCCTACTCTGCCATGTGTGCAGTGCCAAGATATGTGGTGCCAAGCAACTTGAAGCTTTGAGTGGTACTGGCCTGCAGATGGTTGAGCTCACAGGTTGGGCAGTGGGCGAAAGATGTTTTGCCAATATTATCACTGTGTAAGAAGTTGGCTTCTGACAGGCGCATGAGCGTACAGTCACTCTGACACGTCAGTCTGTACCCAGTGGCCCCCAGCATGGCCCCAATTCGAAGATTCGATGTTAGGACTGGAGGCAAGGATTATGCTTGTCTTTGTTCATTTTATTGAACCAGCTGCCATCTTAAAAGTTAAAAGAAACATTTCCTATAAACACTGGGAAAAGGAACATGCTGCATCCCGTTTAACTGCCTGTGACGGCTCTCTGTCTCCCTCTTTCTTCGCTGCTCCAGCAGCTGTCAGTTGAGTACCAAGACTCTGGTCCACTTTCACTCTCATTGCTATTGTTTTCTTATGTGCATTGCTTGTTTTTGTATACGGAGGTGCCGCTGCTTCTTTATTTTAATTGTGGGTCTTTTCCCTCCTAGTCCTGGTCGGGTGAGCGTTTTCCCCGGTTCTATGCGACTGCGTAGTGAGTGGCCTTCTTCCAGCCGCAAGAGGCTTCTCTGCAGTTGTGTTTCCTGTTGTTCGGGCGGCGCGCAGTGTTGCCAAATACGAGCCCTCCGGACGCATCGGAGGTGGTAGTCTCTGCAGCCCTTCCCACATGGAGTCTCACGCCCCCGTGGAGGTCAGTACTCATTCCGTACCTAAAGGGGGCCATCTCCTTGACGCATGCCTGGGTCGTTATAAATATTAAAGGTACATCTTGAGGTTGGACACGACCCAGGCTGGTTTTGTGACCCACTGTATATACGGGCGTGGTGTCCTGGTAGGCCTCCAGCTTGGCTGGCCACTGTTAATCTGGGTTTTCCCCAGATAAACTGCCCTCTCCTCTACATGTGATACACAATAATAACATTATCTGGGCCCTCCCAGAAGTCCTCCTTGCTTGCTCAAGCCCCAGTATTTTGATCATGGAAGAGTTTCAAACCTCCTACTCGGAAGAGGAAGCCGGTTCCTACTTCCCCATTTCTGAGGACTTCTGTGATGCGGTAGAGGTCTCTACTTTGCAAGCAGCTGCAGAGGCTATTGCTCCCCTGGAGAAGAGGCTTATAAAAATGGCATGTGGATGCCCCCCCCCATCCCTTCCTCAGAGGAAAGACCTACCAGAGGCTTTGGCCCCCCCAACTTCCAGGAGGCTGTGTCTAGCACCACCCCGATAGGCCATGCAAACGCCCTCTTCCTGTGAGGGTAGATCTGGATGCCTTTGACTGCCTTAAAAAGGCATTCTTGGATCCGGTTCCTTCCAAGCCCCCTGTTCAACCCTCTCATAAGCAGCCGGCCCCTGAGCTGGATATCCACTATCATGACCCTCCCCCTCCCCCAAACCCCACCCCGGATAAGGACGATACCGCCACAGGGTCTGATGGGGATGAGCCCCACAACAAGCCTTGGTTACACTAGGCTCAGCCGGATACTGCTCCTGGCTCAGGCAAACCTGAACCCTAAGCTGTGGGTTCGGACATGTTAAACCCAGAGGATCTCATGCATCCCCACCTTTCCGACTGGGTCCCCGACAACAAAGTGTTGGCTTATGTCGCAGGCAGACTATGCAAACCGCTTGACAAGGAGGTACACAATTGCCTCAGGGCGGAATGCCCCAGCCATCTAAGGCCGGCAAAGTAGCACTGATGGTGGATAACAACCCCAGGATGGCCACCTTTTTGGATAAAAACATGAGGGACGCCAAAAAGGGTACTGACTGCTCCTGGCAGTCATGTCAGGATAGGCTCCTCGATATCTTGGGCCCCTGACCCAGATCGTAGACATGGCCGTAGACACCAAGGTGTCTGGTGAGCTCATTTCCCAGCACGTGCTCTCAGGATGGGCCCAGCGAGCTATCGTATTTCTGGGCAACGCCAACTGCCCCATCTCTACAGAACGGTGCCTGTCCTTACCGATCAAGATCGACCCTAAGTTAGGGGACCTAGTCACTTCGGAGGCATGCCCTGCGGCACAAGGGGGGCTATTCCAAGATCCTTTCGTAAAGGAACTAGGGAAGATCATTTCCACCTTCAACAATCCTCAATCAAGCACATTTTCTACCTTCAGGTTTACACCAAGGCCGGCCACGGAAGTGGGTGCTCGACCAGCCGTCCACAACCTCAAGCCTCTGCCAGAAGTAAACCTCCCAAAGGGAGCAATGGCAGGACAGCTCCAAATTTGGCAACTTCTACCCCACGAGAGGCCAACCACGCCACAAGTGCTCCGGAGGTGGACAAAGAGCAGGCAGTAACTCCTTCAACCCCCACAGTGAGTGTACCTCTTCTTCCTCATGTTTGTTTTGGGAGGTCGTCTGACTCTTTTTTTCACAATTGAACTAATCTGATTGCCGATGCCTGGGTACTGCAAATGATGGAAGGTTTCCACATAGAGTTTTATGGGTCACCTCTCCAGCCCCCGCCCCCCCACACCCATGGTTTTCTTAGTGGTGCTAGCCGATTTTATCCATAAATAGATCAGGAACCTCCTTTCCAAAGGGGCTATAATGCTTTTAGTCCATCGTCCTTCCAGTATCCTCAGCAACCTCTTCCTGGTGGAGAAATGAGACAGGGGCCAATGCCCTGTGATAAATTTCAGGAAATTCAACAAGTGGTTGGTCTTCCGGCATTTCAAAATGAATGGGATTTACCTCCTCTGGGATCTTCTCAGGCCAAACAATTGGCTTGTGCGTCTGGACTTCAAAGACACCTATCTGATGATCCCGATTTTTCCCCTCCATCATCGATTTGTCCAGCTTCTATGGCACAGACAGATTTACGAGTTAACCAGTCTTCCATTCGGTCTCTCCTCTGCCCCTTTGTTTTCACCAAGGTCCCTAAAACCGGTGGTGGAGCACCTGTGGGGGAGGGGTATATGAATGATTGTTTATCTGGACATCCTCATCATGGATCAGTGTCTGCTTACGCTGACTCGCTACCTTAAGGTAACCATTTCCCTTCTTCACTCTCTGGGGTTCATCATCAACCAGGCAAAGTCGTCCCTGAACCCTTCACAGTCCTTGAACTTCCTGGGGTTTGAATCCCTAGAATGCATGTTGACTCTTCCGTCCGGGAAGATTTCCAAGATGCAGCACGAATTTTTAAACTTGGAAAACTTTAGAAAGACCTTCCACTTCTCTCAGGCAGATCACCAAGCTGGTGGGCCTTCTCTCCTCTCCGATTCAGGCGATATTTCGGGGCCCTCTTTGGTTCCAAGCCCTTCAATGTCTGAAGGCCTCCCACCTTTGGAAAAGCTTCACCTACTGTCAACAAGTTCCACTCTCAGACGAAGCTCACAGCGAGCTTGAGCGATGGCTTTCCCACATGGAGGCGTGTAACGGCGGCGCTATTTTCGGGTCCCAACTGGATCTAGTTATCGAGTCAAATGTCAGTGGCACGGGATGGGGTTCCTGTTGTGGGCAATTTGCTACCAGCAGCGGTTGGTCTGCTATCAGACAGGCTCTTTATATCAACTGCCTCAAACTCATGGCAGCTCCTTTGCGGTGAAATTTTGGACCAAGGACCAGGCCCAGACGTGCATCCTCCTGATAACGGACAATGTTACAGTAGTTTGCTACAGCAATCATCTGGGGACACGAGATCCAAACTTCTCTTAGTCCTCGCCAAGAGCTTTTGGGAGTATTGCCTCAATCACCAGGACTCTGTGGTGGCGGAACATCTTCTGGGCTTTGCATATCAGGTAGCGGATTGACAATTCTGTTACCTCATTGGCACGTACATATGGCATCTACATCCTCAACCTTCTTTGGGAGGGTTGACTGTTCACTGAAAAGGTTACTATGGGTATACCGCAGTGCGGTTCGCACTGAGACAGTAGACCTGATAGCTTGACAAAACTTACCGGTTTGTCTCGGCTACCCGAGCCCGCAGCACTACACTATAGCTTCGAGGCTCAGTGTAGGGCCCCCTTCCATTTCCGAGTAAGGAGACACATCTATCTCTTAACTGGAGAGAGGAATGAAAGGATGAGCGCGCAAGCCTGGCTGTGTCACGCTGACTCGAGCCTCCGTGTAGGTGGGCAGGGTGTGGGGCCCTTGCCTAGCGCTGGCCCTGCACAACATTACAAAGCCAGCGCGATGTTGCCTTTCCTTTTGCGGGATAGAAAAGTACGTGTAGCTGTTCCAGGGAACTTCACCTAGCGGATCAATCATGAAGTCGGCTGACTTACGTCTGGGTAAACGCACAGTTGAGTTCTATCTTTACCTTGGCTGTTCGTTTTCCGGAAAAGGCTCAAACTATGCTACGACCTTCACATGCGAGCTCCCGTGACTTGTTAAGTAAGCGCAGCTCTAGGGCGGCGAGGAGAGGGGGGACGGAAACGAGTGTTTCGGTCAAGTGACAGCTAAACCGACACACGCATTTTGCAGCCCTGAATAGCGCGTTATGGTTTCCACATCCAACTTCCCCCAGGTCCTTGCTTTTCTGCGAAACAAAACATAACGATCTCACGTCAGAGCTAAAAGAGCGAACCCCGAGGGAAGGGGTGGGGCCACGTGAAGAAGGGGCTGGGCCTCGATGGCTCCAATGACAACCTCCACTGCCCTCCTGAGACCCCCCACCTCACCCCTGTCTGTGTGTGATGTCACTGGCACGACGGTTGGTGTAGGTGAAAGAGAAGGGGGCAGTGCGCGCGAGCCCTCCTGGTGGTCTCGCGCTGTGGCGTGCCCACGGCCCGGCGGTGGAAAGTACTCGCCAGCGAGGCGGTGGCCTTTTTTGTACCGTTTAACGCCGTGAAACTCAGTCATCTCTCAGGCCAATAAAGAAACATACAGCGCTGGACAAGCCCGACATCCTACCAGCTCCTCCCTCCCCTTCCCCCATCCCAAAGCAAAGTTCCCAGAGTTGCGCTGGTCGCTCTTTAAGGGCTTCCCGAGGCGGAGGGCAGAGTTGGCCGTGCTTATGAGCTCCGCCTGCTTCCCTTTGGTGCGGAGTCCCTTTTGGTGCCGCCGGCATGAAGGACCCCCAGCCCGCCCTACTGCTGCCGGGCACCTCTCTGCAGAAGGCATGCCGCCTCTTGGTGCTCTTCTGTGCCCTGCACCTCAGCGTCACCCTGGTGTACTACCTGGTCGGCAGCGAGCGGGGCATCTTTTGGTTCTTCGCTGACATGCAGCAGTTCCCGGGTGGGGCCCAACGCAATGCCACGCTGCCCCCTGCCCCGCGAGGCGATGCCAGCAGGGTGGATGGTGGCAGCGAGGTTCTGGGAAAGGGTAGCGAGGTACCGTGGCTGCCGGAGAACACCGATCGTGCCACCCTGAATGCACAGCCAACCCCGGAGGATCAAGGGGTGCCCGCACTAGCCACTGCTCCCCAGACCGACTGCCCAGGAATGCCACCCCAGTTGGGTAAGCGACTGAAAGAACTCTCTCTCTCTTTCCCCCTTTTCTGACTTTTTAAAATCTTCGTTTATGTTGTTTTCCCCAATCCCATAACTTTAAGTGGGGCCCTAAAGTTATAGTGCTTTTAATTTACAAAATGGACACAGGATTTGTTTAGGTGGTTGCACAAAAAATCATCGACATAGAAAACTATTCACACTGTCAAAACACAGGACCTTCCAATACAAATAATATAATGTCAGAGTGCCCTCTTGGCAGATATGGCAGGTTGAAGCGTACGTAACAATTAATCTGATGCTGTTGCTACTTTTAAAAAACGTCGGTGCCTTTTTCCGAGCAGAAATTGTGGGTAGTGGAAGTTGTGTTTATGAAGCAGACAGATAACAAGTACATTTGGGCCTTCAGTTAATGTTTCGGTGGAAATACCGTCCTTTGAATTTTTTTAAATCACGTTGCATTACATTGGAACTCTAAAAGCTTGAATGCGTTGAATTTGGAGAGTTAATAACGGTTATAACTATAATAATACACGTCAGTTATATGTGAGGTGTTCATCGCAACAATCTGCCTTACTATTATTTTCAGTTTTGAGAGTCAAAAGAAAGTACGAACAATAGAATAAGAACCCCAATCTTACCAAAGCAAAGGCAGGAGAAGCCTAGGAAGCCGTCAAAGGGAAATATAACAGAAAGTAAACTAATTAAATATACAGCTGACATTCTAAGTTTAAGTGGTATAGTCAGTTTCTTTGAAGACTACACATGCATAATCGGCGATCACAGATCCACATAGGTTTTACAGAAATCAAAGAGTCCATTGTTCAAAAGGCTGAAAATAAGAGCAGAAGT
This sequence comes from Pleurodeles waltl, assembly GCF_031143425.1. NCBI lineage: Eukaryota > Metazoa > Chordata > Amphibia > Caudata > Salamandridae > Pleurodeles > Pleurodeles waltl. The sequence continues at coordinate 181,226,915 of NC_090437.1, forward strand.
TAATGTTATAGTTAAAATACGGTGACCCCAGCACACGAGACTTCTAAAATCAGCAGGGCAATCCATATATGCTAAGCGTGAGATGGTGCTCCAAAGTGTGAAATTCACATCCATTGAGTATGACGTAAGGTGCCCGCTTTTGCAACCACTTGGTAATTTCATTGTTTCTTTTATTTGGTTTAAGTAAAACTGGTCCATTGCGATTATGCGGCAGAGGAGGACCAAATTATGTTGCAGTGTTTATTAAATTATGCAGGAAGAAAAGGCAAATTATGGGTTGTAAAGCAGCACGCTTGAACCAGTATCACTTTGTTTTATCATTTTTAGTTCTCGCCATGCGCTGTCTCTTGCAAGACAATTTGTTTACCTACATAGGGTTTATAGGCCGCCCATTACATGTATTTGGTTGGCTTCCTTGTTACTCTAATTTGCTTGCTTTCCAAAAGGTGGCGTGTGGTAGTAACTTCTGCTTTCTATGTTTGTCCCTCCCTTGGGGCATGGGCCAAGTAATTGTGCCCTACCACTGCTTCGTTAATCTTTTTCTTTAAGTACTCAACTAGAATGTGCGTTTTTTCCAGAAATCTCTGTCTTGTACTCGTTCTACGTGTTGCTTTGGGCCCCCCACACCATGTTACTTGCACGCTCTCCCACTGTCTGGTTTGTTGCTTGCCCCCTTCCGCTGTCCAGGTTATTGCTTGTCCTTGCCTGCTGTCTGGTTTGTTGCTCTCCCTCCCCATTCCACCCCAGTTGATGCTATGTTGTTGCTGTCCACCCACCCACCTTTTTTCCAATTATTTTTATTGGCATTTCAGATATCAAACATGATATGTTCAGCATATAGCTATCATTGTACATAAAATATAAATTATACATTTGAAGATAACTAAAAAAAAAAAAAAGGGCAGAACAAAGAACATTCAAATATGACAAGCACACGTATATAAGGACAATCATCTCAAAATATTTTCTGACTATATCAAATGGCACTTAATTGAATAAAACTTCCAGGATAGCTATATTCCTAAATATATATGAGGTAACAGTGTTATAACTGTTGTATTCCCAGAAAGGGCCCCAAATACAATGAAATTGTTAGAAGTTATCATTTAGCTTATGAATCATTTTTCTCAAATTTTGCCATTTCGTACATATATCTTCAAGCCAGGATGGACAATTCCGGAGTATATTTGTCTTCCAAAAACATAGTATATTGACTTTAGCAAGACCAAGGGCTGTCCATGTACAGACATGGGGGTGCGTCTGAGATACCATGTAGAAGTGATAACTGTGCCGATAAGGAAAAGCTAATGGGTGATAAGTCATTCAAATATTTCTCAATCTGAAACGAAAAAGTACACATTTTTTTGACATTCCCACAATATATGAACAATGTCACAATCAGGTTCCTGGCATCTCCAGTAGAGGGAGGTGGTGATAAATATGGCTAGATATAACTGAAAAGGTGACCAGTGCCAGCGGTTCAATATTTTCTAATAACTAAATTAAGACAAGAATCTCTGAGCTTCTTGAAATTTTACAGTAAAGTGACCCAACCCTCGCCTGACAACTGTTTATTTAGTCATGAATACCACCACTGTTGTAATGAGGAAGAGGTGTCAGTAAAGAAATAATATTTAATTATGATGTGATGTAGACCAGAGATGATTCCCTTAGAATTCTCTCATGGGTGCGTATATATTGTGCTTTTGGAGGTTATGTCTTGAGTGTTTGTCATTATTGTAAGCTGATTATACATAGTGAGTTGTAAAGGAGGGAGTCTGCATTCTTTTTGTATTCGTAAGAATGACTTTAAAGAATGTTGTTGCGTGAACATGTCATTGACTTGGTTTTTTTTATGTCTGGCCCGAAAGGGCTAGTTAAACTCACTTTCCTTGTCTGCATTGTTCCAAAGTCGAGTGATCAAATGTAAGGGATTATGTGCAGTCATAGCCTTATGTGCTTTTTTCCAAGCTAATTGTGATGAGCAGATGATAGGGTTAGTAGAATTTGTAAATTGTGGACATTTGGTATGGTAGATCACTAACTCTGTATCAGTAATGTCTGTTCAGATCTGACCCAGGGGGGTGTTCCTGTGGCTGAGTAGCATGTATATAGAATGTGCAATTAGTTGTGCAATCCAATAGTTTTCTAAATGAGGGAAACATAGAACTGCCAACCCTCCCCCTGCTGAAGATGAATGTAATTTTGAGCACTTCAATCGGGGTCTCTCTCTGCCCCAAACAAATTGGAAAATGGTGTAGGTCATTGTTATTAAAAAAATGAACATGAAATAGTTAGTAGTACCATTCCCAAAATATAATTACATTTGTGACTCTTATTCATTGTTATGATCTGTATTCTTCCCTAAAGTGATAGATTCAAAAACAATCTGTGCTGGAAATCTTATTTGATTTGTTAAACAACTGGGTTCAAGTTATCCATGATCTTGTCTTTTAGTCCTTGATTAATAAGTATACCTACTTATTTCAACTTCGAATGAAGCCACTCAAAGAGTAGATCCTCAAGGGAAGCAGAAGATGTAGTAGGGGTTAATGGTAGTGCCTTGAATTTAGTCCATTTGTTTTTTGTAGCCGGATAATTTTGAGAATATGATCAATTGTAATATTAATTAATTTACAGATAGTGTTGGTTGTGAGAGGGCCAGGTGGATATCATCTGCATAACAGAAGGCTTTTATTCCACCTGTGGATGATTGAATACCCTTAATATCGGTGTTATTCCTTATGGCTATAGCCAGTGGTTCAAGAACTAAAAGAAACATCAAGGGTGATAAAGGACAATGATGGATTTTAAAATAGCGAGATGTGAATCCCCCACATGTAACGGCTGCCATAGGAAAGTGATATATTCCTTTGGTTTATGTGATAAAATCTTTAGAGTCCCATCCTCTCCATAGTGCGAAACAAATAACCCCATTTTACTTGATTGAAGTCTTTTGCCGCATCTAGGAAAAGGAGGGCTTTTTCTTCTGTATCTTGTCCCAGTTGCCACAGTATGTGTGAAAGATTGCTGAGGTGGTTTGTAGGCAAACATTTGGGTACAAACCGGACTTGGGATGGATGTATTAAATAGCTAAATATGTGTTAAGACGAACGGTCATACCTTTGGCCAGAATTTTAACATTCCAATTAATTAACGAGATTGGCCTATAATTAGAACATTCTAAGAGGTCTTTACCAGGTTTTGGGATGACTGTGATACATGCCCTAAAGAAAATGGGTGATAAATGCCCCAAATGTAATGCTTTTTTAAAAATTGATTTTAAAATTGGAATGGTGTTTTGGTAATTTTGTAAAATTCAGTGGGAAACTTGTCTTCCCCTGGTGATATATCTGTGGCCATACAATCGGTCGCCTTAGCTATCTCTTCAGCGGTGATATTACCCTCCAATTTGTCTCTCTGCTCTGATGTAAGCTTAGGGATATTGAGTCTAGAGACGGTATCTTATTCTGTTCGATCTGAATGATTTATTGACATGTGAAGTGTTTCATAGTATTTCTGAAATTGGGAAAGAATATCTCTGGGCAGAGAAATAGGTCACCATTATTTCTAACAGCGTGCATCGTCATGGAAGATTCCTGCTGGCAAAGTTAGTTGGGCCAATAGTCTCCCTGCCTTTTCTCCTGCTTCATAATGGTGCTGACGAATGCGAAATAGACATTTTTGAGCATAGAATGTATGAAAGCCATTAAGAGCAAATTTTGCAGTAAGTAATTTCCTCAATGTGTCTGGTGATTTGTGTTTGAAAATAAATGAAAGTAAGGATTGTGACTTCCTTTTCCAAGCAGGTTTTAGAAATATTTTCTTGTGTTTTTTCGGAAATGCTGCATCCCTCATAATCAAGCCCCGCAACATTGCTTTACCGGCTTCCCATAATATGTGGGCGCTAGTAACCAAACGTTCATTGTCCTTTAGAAATTGCTAAACATATACACATAGTTGGTGATTTGCCTGTGGTGTCTTGTAAGAAATCAGATTCAACCTTAAGTGAGGTTTCGAGCGTAGTGAGTCATAGACCTATTTAGGTATCTATAGACCATGATCAGATGTACTACAGGGGATGATATTTGTGTTTGTTACTAATTGTAAAAAAGCAGGGGAGACTAAAAAGTAGTTGATACTCGTGCATACTGAATATGATCATGAGGTAAAAGTATAGTCTCTCTCATTGGAATTCAGCTGTCTCCAGGGTTCTTGTAATGCATGATCTTTTCTGAAATCCATAAAGGTGTGTCTGACTCTAGTACGATATGTATCAGGTCTTCCTGATCTATCGATAAACAGAGCAATTGTAATGTCCCCATTCTCCTCTGATTATGACTTAGGAGGCGCCAAAAGAAGTCCGTGGTCTACTAAGTTGTGATATAAACACAGTTTATAAGTCCATAGATTTATGTATGGAACCTACAATTAAAAATATATTACTTACACGAAGTTTAGCAAAGATATCTTCCTATGTTTGGAATATATTGTAGGGTAGGTGCTTATTAAAAATGTTATAATAGCTTATTGTAGCGCTTAAAACTGCGCGAAGGCCTCGTATCGCTCTGAGTGCAATGCAGAATCGCAATAGTACACCACAATCCCTAATTCAAGCTCTGAATAGCCAGGTCTTTAAGGCTTTCCGAAAAGAGATTTCTTGAGAACTTGATCTGATATTAAGTGGCAAACTGTTCCAAAGCTTAGCTCCTTGATAGGTCAACGACCTTCCTCCCCATCTGGCCTTTTCCACCTTAGGAACTTTCACTAACATAGCTGAGGAGGATCTAAGTAGCCTGCTAGGTGCATGAAAAAGAAGCTAGTGTTCTCAGCATATCGGGGCCTTGATTGTGTAGTGCTCTATGTATGTGACATAATGCCTTAAATTGGATCCTTTTGGCTACTGGGAGCCAATGTAGAGAGGAGATTCCTTCACGGATAGATTGTCGCTTTGGAACTTTTAAAAGCAATTGTGCAGCTGCATTTTGCACCCTTTGTAGCCTTTCTATGACATATCTCAGTGATGCTATGAACAAAGCATTGCCATAGTCAATGCAAGATCCTATCAAGGCCTGATAGTCAATCTTCTGGCGGAGAAAGGCAAAATCGCCAGGACCTTCCTCAGAGCCCTGAGAAGAGCAAAAGAAATGCTAGCTACTCTATTAGCATGTTGCGACATTGACAGTTGGGGGTCCAGCCATACTCCCAGACTTTTAATAACGTTTTTAGGGGGTGGGAGTGTGCCCACTCCTTCTATTACGGCTGGATTAACCACAGGACTTTTTTGATGTCCAAAGAACATCACTTCTGTTTTTCCGTCATTAAGCTTCAATTTGCTTTCCGACATCCAAGCAGCAACTGCTTGTAGACAAGGCCCCAGTGCAGTCCCTAGATCCGGTTGCAAGTTGGAGAAGGAAACAATAAGTTGGGTATCATCTGCATATGATATCAATTTTACGCCAAATCACTGGACGATCTCTGCCAGTGGCAGCATGTATATATTAAACAATAGTGGACTTGGAGAAGAGCCCTGTGGAACTCCACAGCTACTCATAATGCTTTTGGATATGCAAGATCTGTCTAATACTTGAAAGGATCTTCTATGAATAAATGAGAAGATCCATTTTAGAGCAGTTCCGGAGATGCCAATCTCTTGCATCCTCTTTTTTAGAATATTCGGATCTACCGTGTTGAATGCCGCGCAGAGATCCAGGAGGATAATGGCTGTTTCAATCCCTTTATCAAGCCTCTTTTTTGCTTCCTCCGTGATAGCAATCAGCGTGGTCTCTGTTCCATGTAGTGGTCTAAAGCCCATCTGAGTGGGGTGAAATATCTTTCTCTCTTCCAAAAGGACAGAGAGCTGGACCTGCACATGCTTTTCTGCTATTTTGGCCAATATAGGTAGCAATGAGATCGGTAGTTATTCATGACTTTCGAGTCTAAATTAGATTTTTTTTAAAAGAGGCTTAACAATAGCCTGTTTCCATAAATCCGGTACTGTGCCAGTGGAGAGTGAGGTATTAACAAGGCTTGCAATTACAGGACACAATACTGGCGCTCCCATAAGAAGACTCTGAGGAGTTGCTGGGTCCAGGGGGGAGCCTGATTTAATAGATGACAGCAATCTTATTACTGTTTCTGTGTGTATAGGAGTAAAGTTCGGCAAAGTCATCCCCTCCCTTAACTCCTGCCTAATATCAATAGGATCAACAGGGATATTAGGAAAGGATACATAAATGTCTTGAATCTTTTGATGAAAGAAAGTCGCCAGGTTATCAACATGCACCTGCGGAGTATCCATAGGTTCAGGATCATCAGGAGGGTGAATAAGTTCTTTAAGAGCCTTAAATATCTCTTTTGGAGCGTTAGCTGCTGCTTCTACTCTTAAGGAATAGTATTTAGCCTGTGCGTCTTTAATTTCTGCATGATAGGAAAAAATCGAGTTTCTGTATTACTCTTTCAATAAATCATCTTGCATATGCCTCCATTTCCTTTCTCGCCTTCTACATTCTCTTTTTTTTTTTCCAGTAGGCTCAAAGTGAACCACTGGGAGGTCCTCCTCTGCGGCCTGTACTTTGAGTCTGAAAAGGGTATAAGATCATCCAGGCTGTCGTTGATCCATTTATTAAAAGGATATGTCAGATCTGTTATATTATTTTTATTATTATTTTCTGGTCTATTATTTTGCAAGGAATTAATAAAATCGGAGGATTTTAATTTATGCCACCTTCTTTTACGTATTGGAGCCCTAGGGTTAGTAACCCTGTGCTTAGGGATGGTCATTTCTATTTCTATCAAGAAATGATCAGACCATACCAAAAGGGGAGACGTCACATAATTAAGTCCTGGGTCATTTGAAAATACGAGGTCAATTGTGTGACCTTTTGTTACGAGTGGGTTCATGAATTAACTGTGTTAAATCACATGCTAACATATCTGCCAGCAACCAATTTGTTGATGCATTATCGGTGTCCTCTGCATGTATATTAAAGTCCCCTAGCAGTGTAAAGATGGGTTTAGTATAGGCTAATCGTGATATATTCTCTGCTAGAGAAGACAGAAAATCACCGATTAGTCCCGGAGGCTAATAAACCAGAACACCAGACATAGTATAGTGAGGGTTCGCACTGATAGAGAAGGACATGCTTTTGCAGCCGTCAGTCCGTAATGGAGTCGTTGTAACCGAGCATGTGCTTCTGTAGACAACTGCAATGCCGCCACCCCTAGTCTGCCTGTCCATCCTACTAATTTTGTAGCCTACTGGTAGTGCCAAGACAATGTCTGGAGTAGAACTTTCATCCAGCCATGTTTCAGTTAGAAACACCGCCATTGGTTTAGTTTGTGCCAAAAGAATGTTAATATCTGTTTTATGAGCTCCTAAGGAGTGGCAGTTGATAAGAAAGATGGGGTGCTTAGAGCTTTCCTGAATCGGATTTGAGTTCACAGAGACTCGTGGAAACCAGTGGCATACATGGCATCTGTATTCATTGTTTCTAGGGTCCATGATCTTAGCGCATGAGCATGAGTTTTATTATTGACAGAATGCAAGGCATCCTTAGTATATTTACTAAAGAATGGCTATTCCAAATTTTCTTTGTGTGGTTGATTCCTTTGGTTTCTTTGTTGTTGTGATATGTGTGTATGACATGACCCACTCAATCTCGTTTTCATTTCTTAGTTTCCTATGAGGTAAGGTGGGTTTCTTGCAACAACACAATATCAGGTTTGTTGTGACCGACATATGTAAGTATTTTTAATAAAATGTGTTAATCCATTAACATTCAAGGATAAAACTTTAAGCAGTCTTTTGTGTGATGTTTGCATAATATTGACAAAGGTATTAAATTCAGAAGGTAGGATGAAATTTATACAGCCTTTAAATTGAAGAAGGGAACGTGTAACCAACATGAGTATTTTTTTCCTTTTAACAAAGTGTGTTAATCCATTAACATTAAAAGATAAGACTTTAAGCACTCATGGTTTGTAATGTTTGCATAATATTGACAAAGGAATTCACAGGGTAGGATGAAATTTATACAGTTTTTAAATGGAAGAAGGGAACGTGTAACAGGCATAGTGGTTAAGATTATATGATATAATTTTAATCATAATATGGGTTTTAATATCGATATTAGATGGTTGTCTTTGGGTACAAAGTAGTTTTCTTAAGAAATACTGTAGTAGTATTATTCTTGTAAGTATGGGGAAAATGAATGTAAGTGCAATGTACTATTCCTGTGTCCAACACGCAGTGTTTAGACAATATTGTATACTCTACTAATTACTCCTGAACTTTTGGCTGAGGGGTGCATATAAGACAACATGGGAGTAGGAGTAGGCAAGGCCACCAGTCTTAAAAAAGCATAAAGAACAATATCCCATGTGTATATTGAATATCAATTATTATAGACAGAATCGTAACATTGAAATAACAAAAAACTACAATATCTTTGTAAGTCATATCACAGCAAACATCGAAAGGAAAATAATGTGTCAGTTTACTATTTATACCTGCATATAGTATTATAGAACTATCTGTAAAAATGCAGGATACGGTAGAGAAAGGAAAGAAAAAAAAATAATATAATACATCACAAGTCCTTGTAATACGATAAACAGGTTCTATGAGTGCTCCTCAATTAAGATTTCAGAGGTGATCTAGATTTGTCTCTCGGTGTCTAAAGTTTTCAAGCTTTGTTTGTCGCCATGAGCCCACTAACGCGTTAGTCTTCCATCTACCACATTCTTCCTGGTCAGAAGCTTCCTCACTCCTTGGTTCATTCACGGTGGGTGTGCAAGTATCTTTATATTCCATCTTAGATTCAGTGCCATCCAAGTAATTCAAAAAAGCTTCCAGATCTTGTGGGTCTAGGTTTTTCCTTGATAAGTTGCAAGCATTGTAGCTGATTCCAGCAGTCCTTGTTTGATTTATCCCTTCTTTAATCACAGTTGTAGAGCTAGGAACTGTTTCCTCTTAAGGTTGGTGGGAGCAGAGAAATCTGTGGTAATGATAATTTTTACCATGTAGGTATGGGACTTGTTTCCTTGCTTCTGTGATGATTTGTCTCTCCTGTTGATGATGCAAGCAGCAAGCCAAGATGTGGTGGTGTTGAGTACAAGTAGAATCTAGAGAGCTTACTCTGTGGGCATGTTGGTATTCGAGCTGGGGTGAAAAAAATGATCCCTTATCAGTGTAGGAATCAAATTAATGATGTTTTGAAAAATGCCGTCCTTCTGCGATTGTTTCGGTATTTCAATAATTCTGATATTGTCTCTCCTGCTCCGAGCTTCTAAATTGATCGAGTTTTTTTTTTTTTTTTAAATTATTTTTTTGTTTTTTGTTTTTGAAGATACTAGATATCTTGGCTGGGTGAACCGCAGCTGCAGTGCAGCACAGCACCATATAGCTGAAAACATTGGCAAAGTCAATAACTCACAAGGACTGCTGGCTTTGGCTTGCCAATTGTTTTTTTTTTTTTTTTAGCCGGGCTGCGTGGCGTTCCAGCTCCTGTAGAACATGGCTAAACATTGACAAAACTATATGCTCTTGTTTCATAAGTGAGACCCAGTGGCTTTGCCAATGCTTGTTACACATGGTAATACAGTATAGACAGAGGTTGATCTCATTAATATCAGTATAACACCCAAGCACCGTATATAACACCCAAGCGCCGTACAACCTCTGTCTGCACTACAAAAGGCCCGCCGCTGTGCTACTGCTTGTGGTTGCATTTTTCGTTACTTTTGGTCAATTTGTGCTAGGCAGATTTTTTTTAAATTTACATATTATGCAGATGAATTAAGTGGCGGGTGCAGGAAATCTGTAATTACGCAGAAAATGCTGTGGCCGAAGAACTGTAAAAATCAAGTGGCCCTGTGTAAACTGCTCATGCCATGTTATGCAACATTTATAGTGTTTTAAAAACTACAGAGGCTTTGTTAAATGAAACCAAACAATGAACCTTAAGCAGACCCCGTTTATGATGTTGTTTGCGTTGTTTTGCGTAGCAGCATAGGATTGCTGTTTTGTATAAATGGGCGTGTTCAGCAGGGCACAAACCTGTTAATATATCATAATTAGGCCAGTCGGGTTAAGAATTAAGAGATCTTCACTTTGAACAAGATGCAAAAAGTTTGCAGCTCTTTTGAGTCATGAGGATTTTCTTGAAATAACCGTTGCTTTGAAAAAAAATATTTTGTGACTAAGAATGAACTGTTCTTTTCACCAGTCTGAAATGTGTTTTAATACGGATGGGTCTAATGCCTGCTGAAGACAAAACAGTTCCCTAGGCGATTCCCGATACATAATATTCCATTTGGAAAATATTGTGACCCATTTGTGGCTGTCTTTGTGAAGATATATATTTACTGACAAAACGGTTAAAGGCAGTTATAGTTTAGTTAGTTGGAAATGTCAGTTAACGTTTTATACTAATGAAACCACTAAAATGCACCTGTTATAATTATCACAAGTAACTAAGACCTGCTTTTCCTCCTTGCAAACTAAGCTTGCATATGTAAAATGCTTTGAGAGTCAGGGCCACAATATTTTTACTGACGCATTGCAGAAGTCATCTAGCAGTTAAATGTAAATATCCAGTCATGGATACATCACAAAGTATATGCTCACAAATATGATAACGGGATATGGGGCATAGTGAGATGAAATGATTGTGTAATTCTTTGGCAATGTGGTTACATTGAAACGGCCAGTCTGTATGCAGTCTCATTGAATCTCCCTTGACAGCATAAAAACAGAACTGCAAATATAACCTGAGTTTATTTACAGTAATATTTTGTGAGTAAGCACTTCAAAATAATTTTGCCAAAGCAATTTACAAAGTTCTTCCTAAGAAACTAGAGTAAGAAAGACATGAAAAGTACAGTTAGGACAATGGTATATCCTGAAATCTGCTGAAATCAGAACTGCAGCCTAACAAATGTGCTGCCATATTCCGAGTCATATTGTGATCAAAAAGCTACCCTAAACAGGGTCCATTCTTAAACGGAGCCTGTGAGTATTTAAATAAGCGATACAAACAAGCTCTGGTGAGTTCAGTGTCTGGATGATCAGAAATGTGGCATTATTATAACATTGCTAGAATCCAAACCCTGGCATAATCAGAAGCTGCCATAACAGTCGCCTCGCTGCATGCCATCAAATGGGATAGCAGGTGTTTGATACACAGCAAGTACATTTTTGCTTATTTTGTCCCTTGGGCAAGTAGATAAATTATAAAATTCCACACCGCCAGTCTGACACAATATACTGCTTTGTGGTTGCAGATTACTATGTGTATTTGACAATTTCCACAACAAAATACAAGCAACTAGTACCAGTCTTTCTTTGTTAAACGCATAAAACCTGTCAGCTCATTCAGTCAGTGATCTCTGGAAAGAGTAAGAAGGCTCAAGTTTTAAATACTGACAGCAGAACCAACCAGCAACTAGATGGTATCCATGTCTGGCTGTTAATGACCTCCCAGGCAGGACTCTAGAGATCAGTCCTATGGCTTTTTCTTGCTGAGTCTTGTTCAGAGGCAAACTCATGCTCCTTGCTATTAGATTGTTTTTAAGCTTCTTGTTTAAGAGTTTGTACTGGGATGTCAGGAATGTTGCACTCCCCGGCTCCGAGAATTCCTTGATGGAAGTGTTCAGTTCATCTTTTACAGTTTTATTGTGTCACTTCAACGTTCGAACGATCCCAAAATAACCTTTTGCTGTTTATGGAAAACATATTACTAGATGCCACGTACTGTAAGTACCTCTCTCTCCCAAGCTGGCTGGTGGACGGTTGTTAATGTGCAAGGGGATCAATTGGATGGAGTGTCGGAAAACCTAACATTGCACGTTAATAGTTGTCACACACGAAATGACTAGATCTGCCTGACCAAACCTAATTTCCCTAAACGTCTGAAAAAGATTTACCACTGAGTTCCTTGTTTGAGTAGAGTAAATAAACTGGAAAGGAGGAAGAGAGTTGCCATCTAACTCAAATGAAAAAATAATGGGGAGTTGTTTGTTTTGCTATTCTGGAACAACCAATATCTGGGTGTGAAAAATAAATGGTGTAAAATTGTCAGTTTTCTTTTGTTACATGTCCGCTATCCCTCTGCTTGCTCGTGTAGCCATTCTAAAACGATTTACAAAGCTCTCAAATACTTCTTAACTAATTTCTGTGTTTGCCTTTTGGGTGTATGTCTCGTAAGGGACAAAAATAACAGATTTCACTTATTATTGTTATTATTTTTGCTAGCCTCGACTTAAAAATACGGACCATGCAGGAAAAATAAATTGATCAAGTGGTAATCCTGGGAAGGGGCGAATTAGCTGCCTGCTTTTTATGCTCCTGAGGGACATTTCAAAATGTGCTTTTCATGGGAGATGGAGTGAGGTTGTCCCACAACCAGAAGAAAGCTTTTTGTGTTCAAGTTTTGTACTGAGCACTTGAATTAGGCGTGGCACTATCCCCTCAGGTAAGCAGCTTTCTAGTCACAGGCACGTGTCCCTGAACCCTTGACATGTTTATTTTGACTAGCCTCGCCTTCCCACACACGTCTATAGGAAGGTAGTGCTTAACACAGAATAACATATTGCTGGTAGTTTGTAGCGGCCTCAGAGAAACCTTCCACATTGCTGAGTCCTGCATTTTATTATGTTGTGGCATATGGTCCATTATATTAATGATACCAATACTTTTACGTACTTTTTTAGAATGTAATCTTTCCTACCATAGGGACTCCCTAAAAGTTTCCTCACAATTATCCTCTATTCTTGACACAGCAGTCTTTTTAGCTTATGCACTGCCATGGTAAGGTGATATCAGATTTGCACCGCAGCTTCATACCCCCCAATCTCACTTTCACTGACCCCGATGTAGCCCTAGAAGCAGTTTCCATTTTTGGTGTTTAAATTCAATTTGTGTACCCAGAGGTGTGGAATTTAATAAAATATCTACTTGTCCATGGGACTGGTTGCTTCTTAAATCCACTTGTCCTGTTAAATAAAATCTACTTGTCCCTTTGGTGCCATGTAGTGTGACGATGATAATAGTAGCTCTGATTATGCCAGGGCAACTACTATAGTAGGGCTTGAATACTTGCAATTTCAATCCCTATTTTAGCAATTTCCTTATTTTGCCACCTTTCCGCAGATCTACATATTGGGGCTGGAGGAAGCAGTAAGCAATAGTTCTAGGGCTGGAATGCCTTAGAGTCTGCAAACCTACTAACTTGCATGTTTTAAGGATTTTCACCAGCTCTTCTCTAATCTTTTTTCCATAATGAGAAAGGTTGGAAATGTACTCCTGACAATGGCAGAAGTAGAAGTTCTGCCAGGATTGGGAAAAAAGTGGTTTGAGGGAAAGTGAACTTGTAAACGCTCAATAGATTTTCACATGAGCAAATCTACACATGCATATTTTCTCGTGCTAAAAAACTGTTCACAAATAATTTCTAGGAGTACGATTTCCTGGTCTACTTCTGTAAGTTCTTGTGAATCCATGAAAGCCACTAATTCAAAGATGTTCCGTTGGTGCACTTTTGTGACTTTCTTTAAGAATCGGGTCCCTAATTAGGTCTGGCGTTAACAAAGACATTTTCTTTTTTATTAAACTTCTATTCCTCTCTATCGGCTGACTTTACAGTGAGAGATCGCATTCTGGTCTTCCACATGGAGCATATTGGCACACAAAGTAGTTTTGTTCAGTGCCAGGAATAACTGTGGCAATCAGTGGTGTAATGAAACTGGTGGGGGCCTCCCTGCAAAGAACATTGAGGCCCCTCCTCCCCCACATCTCACTCAGGGCAGGTGCTGTGCTGAGGGCGCCCCCTGGAGGGGAGGGCTGAGGGGCCTTTGTTACACCAATGGTGGCAATGTGTGCTTTTTGAGACCAAAAACATTTTTTTCTTTTTGCCAGTGTTTGTTATAATGGTGAGGCCCTGACAGCTGCCACAACAATAAATGATTACAAAAGCCATGCCAAGACACGCATTTACGAAACCAAAAGACTCACAAAAAATGTCGGATCGGTTGGCTTTGCCAGTGCTTGTTTATTTTCATGCTTCTCATAATCTTGTTGAAAATGGTTACAATGATTTTCCATTAGCAATAAAAAAAAATTAAATACTAGCATGCATCAACACATTTTACTAAATGATGCTTCTAAAAAATAGCACCTAAAATTTCATAGTAGCGAAAAACTAATTTCCTACCTGCATTTTTTTTTTCTAAACATTTTATTTTGAAAGCAAAAAATCCTCACTCTTACTTACAAGCTTCTGCAAACATTTGCACCTAATTAGAGAGCATTCTGGAAGCATTATACTTAACGTCATATTGTTAAACTTTTCAACTGTGTGTACACTTTTTTTTTTAACTAGAACCAAAGTCAGTAGTTCAGTGTGACCTTAAAACATTTAGTTACAGCGCTCACCCTGATAATGAAGGCTTTTCATTAATGAACCATTAATACAAGTTCAAACAGCATTAACATATGGAAACAAATATTACTTCAACTGCAGACACTTCCCTTCTCTGTAAACTGGAAGCCAAAGGGTTTGTGCTGCAAAAATAAACATGAAAATGTTTTGCCTTGACCCCAAGCAATGGGTCACAATGTGAACGGGGCGTTAAGCGATAGATATAGCACATCCCTGCTACCTGTGCTATAGGATAGAAGATCTGACTTTCTCCAAGATACAGGGCTTGTCTTCTAAAATGCCTTCGGTTACTCCCGGAACTGCTTCTAGCTTTTGCCCCAGTGGTCAAGAGCTGATGGTTGGCGATTGCTTACAAAATGTTTTGAATATTAAGTCATAGAGATGGTCTGGGCACATTGAAGGAGGTAGTGACGCTAATTTTCAGATACTGTAGAGTAGCAGTCAGCCAAACCAATGGCAGCTCTCCACACTAAAAGATTTAAAAAAACACACTGTAGCAGCGGCAGTCTAGAAAAGTTGCATAGGAGTGGTCATGTTGCATGACATGCTCTCCCAATTGTATATGAATACACGGCCATGAAAGAATGACAGAAGTAGAGTGGCTTGAGTGCAGGGCTTGAAGTGGTGGTCATTATCGGTAATCCGATATTGGGCGGTCAGAATTGGAATCTTAATGGATATGGTTATATTGTAACAGTAATAATATTCATGACTAGCTCAGCGTGATATTCACTGATATAGAAAAGGTTGGAGATCCCGGAGTAACATAAATAAGAGAATTAAAAAAAAGACATGGCTCTTTAAAAAGTACGTGCACTTTTTGTTTTATTTTTTTGTCCATTTGAACAGTGGTGACCTGTGTGTAGCAGAGATAAAACACAAAATGCGGAGTGATAATCTCCCCAGTCATTGAAATCCAACCTCACAGAAGTGGTTCCCCTTTTGAAAATCTATTTTATACACCCGTGAGCTATGTCATGCCACGCCACGCCACGCCAGTGCTACACTACGCTATGCCACTCCACCTAACATTTTCACAACTCAGCCCATGGAGACGCAAGGAAATCAAATGGAATCATTTAAAATACATTAGGAATCCTACTGGGACCGCCTGCCAGTTCTTTTGAAGTGTGCAGCTTTGTTTTGAGTCAACTGATAAAAATGTTTAACAGCATTTCCAAGTCACTGTGGACCTTGTGCAGCCTCTGTTGAACGATTATTTTTTTATTTTTAGATTTACATACATTTCAGTTTTTCAGATATTGGAACTGAACGAACAAGTAGAAGAGACACGCTTATAAATGAACATATTTTGGCATCTACTGTTTATCTAAGATAAGACTGTTTTTTAAAAATACTTAATAATATATGAAAAGGAAACATTTATAGTTGGAAAATATCTTTCTAACCAGTAAGACTACCGCATGAGTTACTGCATCGAAAGTTTACATCAGTAGGTACACCACTGGTTACTGGTCAAACATCTAAATCAAGATGCCACCAATTAAGTCGTAGAATCTTTTGACAATAATAAAAATGAACAGAGTTCTGTTCCTTTGGTGATATGTATTTTCATTACTTTCAGATTTTGAATTAATTTTGCAGTATTAATTAATATTGTACTCTTTCAAGGCTTGTGCGGTTGTGTACTGCAACTTTTTCAGATACTGTAACACATCATATTTCCAACATCGGCAGCCATTTTACATTTAAAGCGACTCTGCTGACCACATATAAAATAATCACCAGCTAGTTTGTTGCCAGTACTCCTTGAATCATGTAGCAGTGCAGGAACTAATTAAGAAAAGGCTGACTAATTATGTGGCAAGAAATTCCAAATTATGTAATATAACCTGGAGCCTATTTTGGTTTTTAACGGGCATTGAGACAAAAGAGATTTGAAATGCTGTAAAAAATATTGCGGTTTCTAGAGTAATAAAGCTATACATATTTTTCAGGTCCTATTCCCAATCAAACAATGTATCAGTGTTGTGTGCGCCTTCATCGGGAGCCAGTATTCTGAATGCTGGATTCTAAAACTGCAATGTGCTAGCAACAGAGAGAAACAAAAGTTGTTTTTCACTTTTGCTGTGTCATGAAGGAATTGCAGGCTGCTCTGACTGGGCTTCCAGCGAACCTATCAGCACAGTGTCAGCTAGAGAGCGCAGCAACAGGAAGGTGGGAGGAGAGAAGCCTGAGATTGGCAGGCGTGGTTGACAAGAGGCCTTCATTTACCCCCCCCCCCCCCCCCGACCCCCAAATACGTCGCTGCCACGCCATAACAGATAAAAGCAGGGGGAAGATGATTTGGCTACCATACATAACTTACATTTATAGCTAGGTGAAAAGTGTTTAACATGGATGCTTTTCACCTCCGGGTTATGAGCGACATCATAAACCACTTCAGCTTGTTCTTGCCTATTCGATGTCACTCATAGCTTCTATGTGAAAAACATCCTCATTATTTACTGTTACCCATTCTTAACTCTGTGTTGTATATCGTTTCTATTGGAAGCCTTTAGCATAAATACATGGATCCGAATCTGTTTTTTCACTGTTGTGTTGTCACAACGGTGGTTAACCTATGTAGTGACATCACCTGGGAAAGCGCTAGCTTCTTCTTTGTTCCGCCACATAGGCAGGGTCTCAATGGAATTGAGTGCTACAGTGGAATGGCGGTTGGAGATCTCGCTTCTTCTGCCGCTCCCAGATCTCTACAGACCTGAGGGAGATAGGAGGCCATTGGAAGCACTGTCAGTGCCAACTGCCTTGTGTACCTTCAGTGCAGGTTTCTGCAGACCCACTATGAGAGGGTAAATTAAGTTGCACTGACAAACGACTTTCACAGAGCCACTGCGTGCATGGTCCTTGCTCTCTGCTCTCAGTGTGAGTGGAGAGTGTGGCTTTGGTCTTGTAGAGGGTTGGATTGCACAGAGTGGTGGAACTGGGTGGCAGGATGCCAGTTTTAAAAAAACAGTTTGGATGTCAGGAGGGTTTTTGCATAGGGTGATGGTGTTGATGGCAGGAGGACAGGTGATTTTTGGGTATATTTTGTCTGAAGAGGAGGCATGGGGAGATAGCATATGGCCACTTTTTTTATTTTAATAGTTGGAGATGGCAGATATACAACATAAACCCATAAAGATGGGTAAAATGTGAATTACAGAGATGTTTTTCGCCTTTGGGTTATAAGTGGCAACATCGACAACTCGAAATTATCTCTGTTGTCTAGTTGATGTCACTTGGGATTTCTAGGTGGAAAACATCCGTTAATTCGCAGTTACTCTTCTATAAATTTCAAGCTTTTGTATGGCTCTCACTGAGCACCACAAGAGGGAATAACAGATTACAAATCTGGTTATTCACTGCTATGATGCAGTAACATTGGGAAACAAAAGTTCTTCCTCTCTGTTGCTGCATCAGAAATTATTTCAGGCTGCTTTGAGAGGGCTGTTTGAGATTCTGTTAGTGTGGTTCTGGCCTTTTGCTCAGAGAGAGAGAGAGAGCAGCAAGAACATCTTCGTGCAGGGAAGGAAAGGGAAGGCATAAAAGGTGATGGCGGTGGGTGGCATAAGACCAGATATTTTTTTTCTTTTAGATATGAGATGGGAAGAGAAGCTATGTTGTGTATGGTTCCTCCAGTAATCTACTTCCTTGGCGTAGCAGTTGACAGCTGGATCTGATGCTGTTGGGGTTATGCATAACACAAAATTAAAATTGTAGATGGGTAAAAAGTAAATAAATGAATAATGAGGATCAGTGTGACCTCAGAGTTCTTAGTGATATTATAGCCAACTCGAACTTTGCTGTTGTTGGCTATCTGATATCACTCATAACAAGCACCTCGTTGAAAAATATCCCCGGTAATCACTGTTACTTATTTATAATTCTTTGTAATGTGTGGCTTTCATTGGGAACTTCTAACATGAATACAAGAGTCTAAATCTAGTTATTACCTACAACGACATAGAAATAGTGGGAAACAAAAGTTCCTTCCCGCTATTGCTACGTCAAAAAGGATTTCCAGGCTGCTCTTCAGGGCTCTCTGAAACTCTTTAATTGGATTACTAGCTCAAGCACAGCTCTCCTGTCTACAGGATATCATACTGAATCATTCGATGAAAATATTTCTGTTATTCAGTTACACACTTATAATTGTATATATCTAGTATGGATTCAAACAAACACCATATTGTTAACTGTTAATTCTGATTCGCAGAGTGCAGTAGTTTGTGTGAAACATCCAAAACTGCACTAAGCAGAAAATCAGTTTACAAGAAAATGATTCTTGTAATAAAACGTTACCTCTTTTATCCAGCACATACCAGACCTGTTCAAGTTTATTCTGTGTCCACACCATAGGCCTCTGGAACCATCGATTTCTTTAAGAAATACCACTACAGGAAATCAATGTATATTACTTATATACAGGGCCACTGGAATTATGCGGCAGAGAATGACCAAATTATGCGGCGGTATTGACAAAATTATGTGGCAAGACAGGTAAAATATGCAGCATAATGCTGTATTTTTTTATAGTAATACTTTGTGAAGGGCTTTACACTGCACAGGAACATTTTGCCATGTTTTTAGTACTTTGATCCTTTTGAGCTAGAAACATTTTAAAACAAATATAATCCACGAATTATGCAGCAGATGATGGATAATGTGGCTAGTGCGGCAAATCCATAATTATGAAGTCACCACAACTTAAAATCAAGCAAAATATTTAACAATTGTTGAAGGAAGCTGTTGCTTGCCTAGAAGCTTGACTGGTAAGACGTCCTCCTTTGGGAGGCTGTTTTCTTTTTTTTTCTTCTTGTTTTTGTTCAAGTGCATTGTCCAGAAGCGGTTGCAGGCTGGACCCTGGATGAGTGGGTGAAGTGTTGCAAAAGTAGTCCCAGAGTAGGAACGTGTGAGTGGACCTTGATGGTCTCGCAGAGACTCTGACAGTTTTGCTGCATGCTAGAGTATGTGTGCCAAGAAGATTTCAAGAAAGGAACCATTTTTAGGTCTCCCCTGCAACAGCGCATGCGCTCCCACTTGTGACAGATATTGTGTACGCAAAAGGGGTTTGCAGCCCACCCATTACTTACTATTGGCTTGTTTTATTGTCACTCTCATATCCTTGCTTGTTATTGGTCGCATGTGATCTCGCTTGTGGCAGATACTGTGTACACAAAAGGGGCTTGCAACCCACCCATTACTTACTATTGGCTGGCTTGATTGTCACTCCCATTTCCTTGCTTCTCATGGGAAAATGCATGGGTGCCTCACTTCCTTTTTGTGCTTTTCTGTCTTTACTAGAGCATGGACCAAGTACAGATTAATTAAGTTTCCTTCCGCTGATCCTGCTTCAATTGAGGTACTTTTTTTGTTTCCCCTTCATTGTTGCTGCCTCCGGCCATCTCCTGTTGTTGCTTGTCCATCTCCCCATCCCATCTGCTTGACCCGTTCCCCCCCCTCTACTTCTGTTGTCACTGCTTTTTTTTCTGACTGTTATGCTTTTTTTGCTTCAGAGTTTCCATAACACGATCCAAAGCTATTGGAACACTTTACATGCTCACTAGTTACATTACACAATGACACATTCATTTTTGTAGGCAGGGGAAGAGTGAGTTATTTGCCCAGAATCACAGGATGCTGAACCCACGCTGAGACTTGAACCAGGCTCCCCAGTTACAAAGTAGGCAGTTCTGGCCATCACACCACAACCTCTCCCCTAACCATTGCTTCAGATCGCCTCTTTTAGCTATGCTGAAATTAAAGGCAAAACGGTTATTTTTTACACTGTTATTATCTCTAACATCCACAGCATATATTTCTGTCTACAACCATCCCTGTCGTCTTTGTGCTATTGGCAACAAATGTTAAGACTGCTCTAAAAACATACATTACATTTCAGAACCACACAAGTCTTTAAAATGTACTTTTAGTCATGCTACACAGCCACGCTGTTGTATAACATGGCTAGAAGATATTAGAAAAGCCAATTCCTCTCTATTAGGCGAGACCTATTGACTTTGCCAATGCTTGTTGCAAATGTCTTGGAACATGTCTTCGTCTGTAATTGTTTTCATACAACTGACAACGTAAATTACACCCCAACCAGAAACCTCCATTCAGGGTTCACTCATCTGATCAAGCAAGGATCCTTGAAGATGAATCATGGAGGCAGCTACCTGGATCGATCTCTAACATAATCTGGGATCAAAATCCAAACACAAGCTGTTAAGTAAAATTCTAAAAAAAAAAATCACACACACTTGCCTTCATTTAAACACTGCTTGTACTCAAAAGTCACGAGTGGTCAAGCTCTCAACTATCTATTCAACTATCTATCGCCAACATCCCTGCCATTTTTTGTTCTCTGCATGTACCATCTCAAACGTTCTGAAGTAATGCAACCAGTGATTAAAGTGGGTGTAGTCTCTAAATGTGATAGTCACATTAGCACTTTACAAAACTCCTTAATAAATAAGTTAACTGTCCTTGCCGAAGGACATTGCCTAACATTCTTCATCCTAAGGAGTATCCGCAAAGTTTCACAAAACATTTGTGTGATGGAAGCCAAACCCAGAATCCTCCTTGGGCCTGTTCCAGGTTTTTATAATTAGGTGAAATTGGAGGTGTGGCCAATCTTTTGCAGAAAATATTGTGGCAATCAGAAGGTATTTGCTGTCACACCTAACAATGTCCTTTGGCTGTCTCTGTTCCCATTAGGACTTCAGTTCCTGACTCTCTGTCTGCTGTTTCTCTTGTTGCTGCCAGCTGTGCAGTGCTAACAGAGGCAAGACATTGGGGTGTCCGAGAGCTCTCTGCGTTTCAAATTAAACCAATCACAAATGGCTCTATGATTTTTCTCAAATTTCCAACTACCCCTGCGCAAAGGGTTAACATCCTTTTTTCATATTGACTTGTCAAGGATTCTGTCTTTCAATGAAAGGTCTTTTCTTTTCCACATCTCCTGTTAAAATAGTGAATTTTTGTGCACTTTGACTAACTTACTACATGATTTATGGTTTCACAGTGTAGAAGAGCATGAAAGGGCACAAGAACCTCACATAATTTGTGGGACTATAGTGAGAAAGAAGGCTTCACGAGAAAATATGTTTTCCACGTGGGGAAAATAAACGGGGAAAAAACACATCTGGTCATTTCCCATTGATTTTAACCATATGACTGCAGAATTTCCTAAAAGTAGTAATTTGCGGTCGTGTCCGGTGCAATGTGTATTCCAGAAAATGTGATAATATTTTTTTAACCCTATCTGTGGTGTATCTGGGACATTTATACATAGGGATCAGAACTGGTTGAGACTGTCTAAAAAGGATACCTAGTCCGAGTGATTTATTTGAGGGTTTCCTCTGACAGGATTAAAATCTTAGTAATGTTGAGGGACTTGGAAAACTCAGTATGGAGAGGTCAAACCTTCTCATATCGTTAATGATTTATCTGTGAAACGGCTCCTTTTATATTTTGTTTTTTAGGGTGCCTCCTTTATGTCAAGTAGTCATCTTTTAGTATAACACTTTAGAAATTACAGCATTTATCAGTTGGCATTTAGCTGGCCAGGATTGAATGCCTTTCATATCAATCATTCTTTACTAATTGTCCATAACAAGAAGAAAATGAATCAGCTCTTCTCATTAAAGAGAGCTTGCTGGTGAAGTCGGAGAATGGAACCCTAGACAGTCAGGGTTTCTTTATATAGAACCTACGACCTCTCACCTTACGTTTTCACAATATGCATGCAACGTTGCTCCTACAAGCCACTTAACATCTCCCCCTTGAATATCTAGTTCAACCAGTTAAAAAGGCTGTTTCTTTGAGGAAGTCTGAGCGAAATTTACATTGACAATATCGCACCATTTTAATGGCTTTTCATGCATGGAAAAGGAAATTTCGACAGTTCTTAAGTCCAGTAACATAAAATGAAATCATACAACAATAAAACGACGGTGATCAAGACAAAATAAAAACGTAAATTCGGCCCTTTAAACACTAGCTCTCATAGAAAACACAAAGTAAGAAGATAGAGTAGGAAAAAAATTGAAATGTCGGAGAAACTAAACAGGACAAAAGAAAACCAACACCTTGGAGAAACACAGAACTTAAAAAGATATAGCAACACATCAGACGGTTGTAGCAGACCTGGCTCAAAACAAACAACATTCAAGACAAACTGAAGCTACACAAACTTAACAGAGTATACAAATCATCAATCAAAAAAGCAAAAAAAAAGCTACTACTCAGACAGAATACAAAATGCTAATTCTGCAACCAAAGAATTTTATAAAATTCTCAATGAACTTCAAAAACCTAAATGCACGGAAGGAAGTCATCCCACTACTCAAGATTTCAAAAACAAATTGGCAACTCATTACACATCCAAGGCAGACACATTGGACTCCTATTTAAAGCAGAAGAAAACCATCAGCGCCAATCCCTTTCCTAAAATCCCTTCCAAGAATAAACCAACCCAGCCTCTACAGTCCTTCAAACAAACATCACAAGGTGAATTTATGTATTTGGTCAAATCAAGCAGGCCTTCCGGTTGCCCTTCTGACCCTAGTCCACCACACATCTTCAAGAAGATTCTTTTATCTACTTCTTCTGCCACACCTGTAAGAAGAATCATCAACAACTCTTTAGGAACTTTTCCTGAAGACCTGAAAAAGGCATACATACGTCCGTTATTAAAGAAAACAAACCTAGACCCACAGGACCTCAACAACTACAGACCAATCACAAATGGACCTTTCCTGGGCATACTGATAAAGAGCAGCATTCACCCAAATGTCACAATTCATTGAAGACGATTCCATACTT
Source organism: Pleurodeles waltl (assembly GCF_031143425.1). Taxonomy (NCBI): domain Eukaryota; kingdom Metazoa; phylum Chordata; class Amphibia; order Caudata; family Salamandridae; genus Pleurodeles; species Pleurodeles waltl. The sequence continues at coordinate 181,250,188 of NC_090437.1, forward strand.
TGAGACTACCAAACTGGATTCCGCCCAGGAAGAGGCACTGAATCGGCACTCATAGCAATCTGGGATGATCTTAAAAACACAGTCGACCGCAATGGAGTTGCTGCACTACTTCTCTTGGACCTCTCGGCTGCCTTTGATACGGTTGACCATGGCACCCTAATTCAGAGACCCCACGAAGCCGGCATAGAAGGGACTGCTCTCGACTAGATTACATCCTACCTTCAAAACATAACTAATATTATCTATTCTCCCCCCTTCTCATCTAGTATAAGCTCCACGGATAACTATCTTGTCTTCAGAAGACTACTCTTTCCTTCATAACTACCATACTCAAACATCAATGGACTGCGTATGCCTGTGTTGATAAATATTGTTTATCTGAATATGTGCATATTCTAGATATGTGTAGTTCTTTAGGAAATATGTATCGCTACTATGTCATAACCATAAATTACACACATACTCTTTAAACCTGTTTACCAAACACATGTATATGTATGTGAGTATGTATAAATATGTGTGTGTGTAAAAATAAATAAAATAAAATCTATAAAACTCAAATTATAAATAGGTAAACTAAAGTAAAAAAATAAAGAAAATTAAAGAAAAATGAATACATAAATTAAAGAAAAATAAAATGATTAAAAAAGTGTGTGTGCATATATATATATATATATATATATATATATATATATATATATATATATATATATAATAAACATAATATAAATTTACTCTCTTGTAAGCTTTGCTGTGTCTACCCATCACTGTGTCATGTCTCTATCAATCTATCCTCCATCCCTACTCTGGCTCATCCCAAACCCAATCTATTACTTTCATCTAAAAAATAATGCTGCAAGCTCTTCCCTCCTCTTCCACATCTAGCTCACCCAAACCTCACTTTGCTACCATGATCTCCCAAACAACCCTAATAAATTCTCCCTCATTTATCTCACCTTGACTCATCCAAAACCCCTCCTGCTACTATGATCTCCCTAACAATTTCCCCAGACTCTTCCCTCCTCCATCTCTCCTTTACTTATCCCAAGCCTCATCCTGTTACTAAAAACACCCAATTAACACTTCTGGATTCTTCCCTCTATCCCTCCATTACTCTAGTCAATCCGACTAATAAACTCACATATCCTCTGCTCAAATTAACTCATCAAAATAGTAAAACTGAACTCATATTTCCTTATACTAATCCACCACTAATTCCTCTTGGGTTATGGAATAGCATGCTACTCGCCGAAAATCGATTTGACGCCTCGTCAGGGGTAGTAAGTGCAATATAAATACTATTACAATAAAGTAAAATACAATATCTGGAAGAGATCTACTTCCGGCTCATGGGTGCTCGAAATTATCAATAAGAGGGATGCTGTTTGTTTAATTTGTCTCCCTTCCCTCAGAATAAGGAGCGAGGTCTACTCCATGACCTTGTCAGGAAGAGAAATGTGTTTTTCTACTTTGCAGGATTTGTGGTATGGCTGGTAATCAGAGAAAGTAGGTGAATTTAAAATGGAAGCCCCAGTAAGACTAATAACTACGACACCACAGTTTGCGGTACCACACTCTGACACAGCACTGAGCAACACTGCAATCTATGCTACTCCAGTCTGTCAGTCAGGTCTACTCCACTTTGCAACACTCTACCTCCCTCAACTTTACTGAACTTTACTCCACTCTGTGCTACTCCACTGTACATCATTCTTCGCCAGTCTGTCACTATACAACACTGTAGTCCATGCTCTGCCATTCTACCACACTCTCCTCCACTCTATGCAACTCCCTCTACTACACTCCATTTTACTCTCTAACACACTATTCCGATCTACACCACCCCACTCAACAGCACTGTATGCTACTCAGTATTACAGCACTTTGACACTCCGTTGTACCACACTCTGTCACGCTGTACTGTACTCCACTCTATACAACTCAACTCTACAGCTGTTTTCCACAGACTTCGACACGCCATAGCAATCCACTGTACAACATGCCACTCCACTCTATCACACTTTACGTCAGTGTATGCTACACCACTCCGCTCCACGGCACTGTACCGTACGAGATGCCACTCCACTCTGATACTTTACTCCACTCTATGCAACACCACTCCACTCAGTTCCACTGTACAGCATTTCACCCCACTTTACGCTACACCACTCTCCGCCTCTCCGCTGTACAACACTCTGCTCTGTAAGAGTCCACTCACTTACTGTGTCGTACTGTATGCCACTGTACGACACTCTATTCCATTCTGAGACACACTACACAACTCCCTCCCCGACACGTCACCCCACTTTACTCCACTCTACTCTGACATACTAGTCCACACTACTCCACTGTACATCACTACTCCACTCTACGTTACAACATTCTATACCACTGCACTCTATACCACTATACTGTTTGCCACTCCACTGTACAACACTCTACCCCACTATGTGCCCCTCCATTGTACTCCACTCTGACATTTTCAAACACTCTACAACACACTATTCCACTCTACACCACTCTACTCCACTCAATGCCCCTCTACTCTATGCCATTCAACTCTACAATACTATATACCAACACACTCTACCACATTCTACAACACTATACCGTATGCCATTCCACTGTGTGCTATTCCTCTGTATGCTACTCCACTCTACTGTACTCCACTTTACTCAACTCTACGACTTTCTACTCCATGCCCCTCCACTCTACCATACAATACTTCACTGTATAGCACTCCACTATACAGCGGTTTACTCCAATCTATCCAAGTGTGCCCTTCTCTTCTTTACTCTGCCACTGTACTACACCATAGTCCACTCTACCCATCTCCCTCTATACCACTCCACCTCACTTTAATACACTCTTCTGTGGCACACTACTCCAATGTACTCTAGTCTACTCAAGTACTTCCCTCTACACCACTTCACTCTACGCTACCCTTTGCCTCTCGACTGTACGAGACTGTATGTCCCGCCACTCTACCATATTGTACCCCAATCTGCTCTACTCCACATCACTCACCTGTTGAACACTCTAATCCACTCTGTGGTACTCCATTGTACTCTGCAACACTTTCCAACACTCTACCACATGTCACTCCACTCTGTACGACACAGCACTCCACTCTGAGACTTTACTCAACTGCATGATATGCCAAGCCACTGTGCTCCGCTCCATGCTACTCTACACCATAACACTCCACTCTATTACGCTTTACTCCACTCTGTCCTACGTGACTCCACTCAACTCACTCCACTCTAGTGCACTGTACAATACTTTACCCACTCTGCGCCACGGTTCAGCACTCCGTTCTACAACACTCCACTCTATGACCCTCTCCACTGTATATAATTCCACTCTAAAAAAAAAAAAAAAGAAATCTACTCATTTTTAAGCCACTTTATAAGACTCTGTTCCTGTACGCACCACTGAAAAATTCCGTACTCCACTCTACCCGTACACTCCACTGTATGACACTGTCCCACAGCCCACTGTATGACATGCTACTCTACAACACTCCACTAGACTACACTACAGGGTACAAGACTCTCTGCCACTTTATTGTACAACACTCCACTCGACAAAAGTGAACTATGACACTGTACTCCACTGAATTCCACTCATACCACAACATTGTACAACACTCTAGTCCACTGTATGTCACTGCACAGCACTCTAGCCGACGACCCTCCATTCCACAACACTCAACTCCACGACCCTGCAGTTGATGACACACCACTGTATGGCACTCTACTGTACTGTAATATACCCCTCCACTAGACAACACACCACTCCACTCTATAACACTTTACTCTATTTTGCACTACGCCACTCAAATCTACTCCTCTATTCCACTGTACAGCACTACACTGACACTGTTATCCTCTATACTATAAGATGCCACTTAACAACACTCAACTGAGTGACACTCAACAGTACGATTTGAAACACATTTTTATAAAAAATAAAAACCATTTAAATTCAATGAAAAAAAGGAAAGTTATAGTTAAAAAAAGCTTTACTTTTTCCATACAAACCCAATTTAAACTATAGAAACAGCAGACATTCTAAAGTTGTAGTTATGACTAAATTTAGAATTTATGCATCGCGTTCACATTTTTATAAGTAGACGTACCTCCGTACACACTGTTTTCAGCCTGCTAACCGCACAACTATAATTAACTCACTCCTTCTCCATGCACTGCTTCTACCCTTTTATAGTACATCACTTATAGCATATGAAATCATAACATTTCTAACAACATTCATGCTATCTCAAATTTCATCATTTGTTACAACACTGCATGATAGAGTAGTGATTTATAGTTGTGTGGTTAGCGAGTCAAACAATGTGTATAAAGGTGTGCTACTTATAATAATGTGATGGTGGTGCATAAATTATAAATGTAAGTCATAATTATAAGTTTAGAATGTCTAATGGTTGTATAGTTGAAGCTTGCTTTTCTAGATACGAAGTTGTTTATCATACCACAGGAATGGCGACCTGAATCAATCGGGACACGTCAGAGAGCAGACTCCCTGGCACTGTCACTGTTAAAATGGAAATGGTGCTGCTGCAGCTTAAAGTTTGGCCCAAGCATTTAGCTATATATCCATTTTACTGTTAAGGAGGATCTCTACCAAAAGGCTTGCACCAAGTGCTAACTCAGTTTTGAAAACGGTGCATTGGAAAATCCCTTTTATTTTTGCTGTTCTTCAAGGCCTGCTATTTGTATCTCTTTAAGCCACTTAAGTAAGTGGACCTTATGTTTCTTTCTGTAAAGGTCACCTTTTCTTAATTTTATTTTTTTGAACAAACTTTATTGGGTTTTCAAAACATATAAGGCATGCATTAAAGATGTAGCATACTTGTCCTCATGTGTTACTTTACAATGCTGTAACAGACTGCTAGAAACTCCTGCTATGTAAATTTACCATTTGATGGAGTCCTGCCACTTGTCAGTGCGGTACTGTTACTAGTATTCTCAATTGTGGTAGGTTGAGTAGGGCCATGTTGTGATATATGTTTTATTAGAAATGAAAAGTGGTCCATACCTCTTGTTTATTGTTGCATTAAGGGGTCTTTGGATCCTGAATTCCCTTCAGTGTCCCTGTTGAAACTTTGGGGAGGGGGCCACCCGAAGGTTGGTGGTGCCCCAGAAATACAGAGAATTCATCCTGACTTTGAGTCATGATATCCCCTTGGCAGGACATTTGGGGCAGAGCAAGACTTGGAACCAGTTGGTGAACCGTTTCTATTGGCCTCATATGACTCAGAAGGTAAAGGAGTTTTGTAGCTCCTGTGTCACCTGTCAGGCCAGTGGCAAGACGGGGAGGGAGGGGAGGAGCACGCCCAAGGCTCCCTTGATACTACTGCCAGTGGTTGGGACCCTGTTTGAGAGGGTGGGGGTGGACATTGTGGCCCCCTAGAACCACCTACTACCTCAGGGAATAAGTATATCTTGGTGGTAGTGGATCATGCCACAAGATATCCTGAAGCAATACCTCTCAGAACAATAGCTGCCCCTGTGGTGGCAAGGGCCCTGCTTGGTGTGTTCACCAGAGTAGGTTTCCCAAAAGAGGTTGTTTCAGATAGGGGCACAAACTTCCTGTCCAGCTAACTGAAGCCGATGTGGGGTGACTGTGGTGTTACCTACAAGGTCACCACCCCATATAACACCAGACCAATGGTCTGGTGGAGAGGTTTAATAAGATCCTGAAAGGCATGATCAATGGGTTGTCCCTCAAGCTCAGGAGGAGATGCAATGTTCTCCTTCCATGCCTACTGTTTGCCTACAGGGAGGTCCCACAAAAGGGGGTCGGTTTCAGGCCATTTGAGTTGTTTGGGCATCCTGTGAGCAGACCATTGTGCCTGCTGAGAGAGTCTTTGGAGAAGCCTCTCAAGGAATCAAAGGACAATGTGCTTGACTATGTGCAAGGCCTGCGCTTACGCATGACTGAGTACATGTATAAGGCAAGCAGAAAACTGGAGGCTAGCCAGGAGCTCATTAAGCACTGGTATGATCAGAAGGCTGAAATGCCTGAGTATCCTCCCAGGCAGTTGGTATGGGTGGTGGAGCCTGTAGCTCCTAGGGCCCCCCATGACAAGTGGACTGGGCCCTAGCCAATTATTGAAAAGAAGGGTGAGGTTACCTATCTGGTTGACCTTAACACCGTCAGGAACCCTCCTAGGGTCCTGCATGTCAATATATTGAAACCCTGAAGCCATGCCAGGGCAGACAAGACCATGTTATTGGTCACAGAGAGTAGCGGAGGTAACAGAGCCAGTACCACACCTTCTCTCCAGTCAGATGCAAGATGTGTCAGTGAAGGGAGTGGTACTCTCTCCCAAATTGACAGACCCACACCACAGAGACTGCAAGCAGGTGCTGGGGCAGTTTGCTGGTCTGTTCTCTTTGACCCCGGGTGTCGCTGATTGGGGGGTGCACCACATTGACACTGGTGACAGCCCACCTGTAAAAAATAAGCTGTACAGGTTGCCATGTCAGAGACAGCATTAAGGCTGAAGTAGCTAAGATGCTGGATTTGGGGGTAGTTGAGCCCTCTAACAGTCCAATGGCCAGACCAGTGGTACTGGTGCCCAAACATAATTCTGTGGGGGGAAAGAAGGAATTAAGGTTCTGTGTGGACTACAGAAGCCTGAATGCAGTCACAAAGACTGATGCTCACCCTATATCTAGAGCTGATGAGCTCATTGATAGGTTAGGGGCTGCTAGGTATCTGAGTACATTTGATTTGACCTCAGGATACTGGCAGATTGCCCTCACTGAAGGAGCAAAGGAGAGGTGAGCATCCTTCACACCTGAGGGCCGTTACCAGTTCAAAGTAATGCTTTTTTGGCTTAAAGAATGCCCCTGCCACCTTCCAGTGGTTGGTGAACAGGGTCCTGTCTTGGTTGGAGCAGTTCAGTGCAGCATATCTGGATGATATAGCTGTGTATAATTCCACTTGGGAGGATCACTTAAACAACCATAGGGAAGTGCTTCAGGCCATGCAGCAAGCAGGTCTGACTATTAAGGCCAGCAAGTGCTAGGTAGAGCAGAGTTCTGTGGTGTACCTGGGTCACCATGTAGGTGAAGGCCATGTACAACCTCTCCAGGCCAAGATCCAAATCATTTTGGACTGGACAGCTCCTACCACCCAGAAACAGATCAGGGCCTTCCTTTGTCTGACTGGGTACTACAGAAGATATTTTCAGAACTATGGGACCATTGTGGCACCTCTGACAGAACGTACCTCTAAGAAGAGGCCAAAGAAAGTGATTCTGACTCCAGAGTGTCAGAAGGCTTTGACACTCTGAAGACTGCTGTGTGTTCAGCGCCAGTATTGCTGGCCCCTGATTACACAGAGGAGTTTGTGGTGCAGACTGATGCTTCAGAGCGAGGAATTGGGGCAGTGTTGGCACAGGTAAATGATGAGGGCCTTGATCATCCAGTTGCGTCCGTTAGCAGGTGACTTCTCCCCAGAGAACAAAAATGGAGTGCCTTTGAGAGGGAGGCCTTTGCTGTGGTCTGGTCTCTGAAAAAGCAGAGACCATATCTGTTTTGGTCTTGGAAGCCCCAGCACTTTCACTAGCTGCCAACAATTCTGGGAATTTTGAGAACCCCACAATCTGGAAATACCAAAAAGAGAATGAAAACATGCAAGAAAAGGCAGAAAGTCGGCATGGTCTCACCATCTAACCACCACAAAGGCCACTGAGATTACCCCCATAGAATTAAATAAGGAGGACATGGCCTTAAGTGGAAGGCAAAATGGGGATAGTACTTCCCATGTCAATTCAAATGTCAACTTAAATGTAGCAGTGAAGAACGCCCTCAACCCAGATGTCATCACCCCGATAAAAAGGACTCCGCCAGGACGTCATCCGTCCATAATAGTCAGCGACCACATGGACGAAAGAGCAAATCCCTCAAGGTGTCAGCAGAGCGTAAGGCCAAAAAACAATACACGAGGAGAGTCAAGCCCACTAACTTTGACCAATGCAAATAGCAAGAGAAATAAACACTGCTACACAGAGCAAAACCTGCTCCACAGAGCGAAACTGGCCAATTCAAATACGAACAAGCAGCCATGAGTTGAACCATCAGCTGCTTTGGATCCTGGAATCCACCTCAAGATCCCCCACAAATGTTCTCAACTGCTCCACCCTTTCAAAACTTATAAAGGCACTTCCAGACCTCTGACGTGTCCACGGATGACATTGCCTCTAGCTTGGATTAATTTTATAGCAGCAATCAGCTTACTGACCCAATGCTCGTTATCTTTTCAGTGACTGATCTCCCTAAACAAATCATGGAGAGGAAGGACTTCTTGAGAGCCTGGGGTATTGAGGTGGTCATTTATCAATGTGAGAGGTATCTGTACCCGTTATTACAAAATCAACATTCCAACAAGTCCAAAGGTGCGTGGAGCACGCGCTGTCACTAAACTGAGCGAAGCCACTGAAGAAAAGACTAGTGAAAGGGTAGCAACTCAGTCCCCTTTGAGAGTTCAAATATGGAAGGAAGAAGGGAGAAAGCGTCTAGTATCAAGCCAGAAATATCAGTCTGATTGGAGATGGTTACCACTGGCATTATCCACAGGAGCGGCTGGCAAAAGCTGAATAGTAAAGGAACAACTTCCACAAGGGGTATTAAACATCTGCTCATGGAATATAGGTGGCATAAAGCAAAATTGGAGGATCCAGCATTAATCCAATTCTTTAGCTCATTTGACATCATATTGATACAGGAATCCTGGGCTAAGGACTCGATACCCCTTATTGGATACACAACATTTCTTAAACCGGCCACGAAAACTAGCAGATCTGGTAGGGCAAAGGGAGGCCTAGTAATTTATGTCGGCACAAGTATTCTCGCCAAGACTTCAGAGTTTAATGAGGAAGATCTGCTGTTCTAACTAGTCAGGCTAGACGGTTGGAGAAAGAATATACAGGAACCACTGATTTTAGTCAACATGTATATTAATCCAAAAAAGAAATCAGTTGAAGTTAATAACCTGCTAAAGCATCTGTTGTTTTATAAAAAGTACAATACACCTGGCACCTTGGCTAATTTCGGGTGATTTTATCCTCTATATTCCATAATCCCAGTGAGGATCACATTCAAACAGTAGCAACGGTGCTTAGACAAACTCTCCTGGTGAACCGTAAGAAAGATAAGTTAGGGGAGAAGTTCATACATATGTTGAATCTGTAGGCCTCTTTGCGCTAAATGGTCGGAATCCAGCTGACATCCTGCCAGCATGGACAAGATCCTCCAGAAAAATGGTTTCATATTTAGACTACACACTGGTAAATCCTGCACTGTACACTCTGGTGAACGACTTCAGGATCGTGGACCGTGTAGAAAGCAATCATAAACCGCAGGCAATTAGGATCCGGTCCTCACCGCATAAGCCAGAGGAAGCAGTTTCCCTGAAAGGGGTGATCAGCACTGAAAACCTTAAACAATTGAAATGGTCACCCAACTCCATTAAAAGTCAAGCAGAAGAGGCTCTGTCGAGGCTAGAATCCATGGCAATGGACCCTGCAAATTTGACAACGGTCTTGGAGAACCTCTTCATTGACCTCTCAAGCCACGGCCCCTCAAGAAATGCAAAAAAGGGAGCACAATTGAACTTTTGAAATTGCACACACATACCGCAGCAGTAGGTAGGCTGCTGAGGCAACTGTGCATATCCACGAAAAATGAAATACTATTGAGCGCCCTGCAAGAACACAGGAAGCTCCTTAAAAAGGAAATATGGTCCTTTAAAAACATCAGCAGGAAACACTTTAGGCCAAGCTATATCATGCGTCAAAATCATCAGACTCAATAAGATTCTGGAAACGTATTAATTCCATTGACAAGGGTCCAAAGGCAGCCAACAATGCCAACATAACAGAGGAAGCTTGGGTAAGCCACCTTAAGTCACATTTAAGGGAGCTGTCCACCAGAGAAGCAGTGTTAACTCAGGGGGTCCCCAACACTTGGGAACCCGATGCCTTGAATACCCTGACTATCACTGTGTCAGAGTTAATAAAAATCATCGGGAGGTCACAAACTTACTGCGCGCCTGGCCCCAACGGTTTACTGCAATCTCTGTTTAAACAAGCAACAGAAAGATGGGCTGACTTCCTGGCTGCAATGTTCAATCATGTTCTTACAACAAGAATTCTACCGGGAACTTGGAAGGGTTCAATAATTCACCCTACATATAAGGGAGGGAAGGCTGCCTTGCCAAGCAATCACAGACTAATTGCCCTCTTAGATGTCGATCTCAAGTATTTTTCGGTATGCTTGCTGTAACGTGAGGCATGGATTGCAGACAATAACATACTTCCCCTAAATCAAAGTGGTTTCACCAAGAACTAGGGGACATTAACAAATGTTATGGCACTGGGACTGATTATCAACAGAGCAAAAGCAACTGGGACTCCCACATAAATGTGTTTTGTTGATTTTTAAAGCTGCCTTTGACTGTGTCCTCTGCTGCAAACTATGGGCTAAACTAAAGCAATGGGGGCTGCCAGCAACTATTTTAAATGCCATTAAATTGATTTATTCTAATTCCTGGGTGAAGGTTAAACTTGGGGGAGGCTCATACCTATCTAGTGCAGTCAAAACAACAGTTTGTTTAAAACAAGGCTGTGTGCTGGCACCAATTATTTTTAATCTGTGCATAGCAGACCTCTACCAAGTCAAACAATCAGTCAGCCCATTCCCCCTCTCTTGATGGCCAACAATGATCTAACATGCTATATGCAGATGACCTGATATTGCTTAGCAATACCAGAATTTGGGTGCAAAAACTGCTGAATAACCTAGAAGGTTATGATGTAGACAAGCTCTAATTGAAGCACTTAACCCAAGAAATACCATACTGAATATCGGGCTCGTTCAATTACTGGAAATTTCTATTTCCATAATTTGCCCCGCCAAACAAAATTAGTTGACCGGAACCACGCCAGGGGTGCTAAAACCACTCCACAACGGAATACGAAATCTGCCTACTATGAATAAACCGGTTGGAAAGAGGAAGGGCAGTTAGTTAATGTAATCACATTTCTAACTAACCCTGCAATTAAGTCCTATACTAGTAATCGGAGTTAAGTGGGGCTAACCTGCACAATGTATTAATTATCTCTTGTTTTATTGCACTAATAATGTTTTGCTTAATTCTATGTTGAAGGAATATTTTATGGTTTTAATTAACTAATAAAATAAATATTCATTCATATCTGTTGGGTACTCATTTTCGTGTTCAGAATGACCACAGACCTCTCAGGTGGCTCATGCAGATGAGAGGGGAGAATCTCAAGCTTTTGAGGTGGTCCATCTCCCTACAGGGGATGGACTTCACATTGGAACAGACCTGGGGTTGCACATGCCAGTGCAGATGGACCTTCCAGATTTGTCTACTTAGCTGATTAGGACTACCTGGGTGCAGGGTAGTGACCCATCACCTTTTGTGTGAGAGGGGACCATGTTGCAAAGTAATTTTTTTGTCCTGCTCATCCCCATTTTTTTTGTTGCTGACTGGTGCTGATGCTAACGGACTCTGACTGTGCCTTGGGCTCTGTTAGCCAGTCCCAGGCAGTGCTATGTTAAAACACACACATGTAGTCGAGTACACTGGGTATTAGGGTACCCTTCCAGTTGTCCTGACAGACCCTAGTATAAAATAGGGCAAGGGTGTACAATCTCCCTATAAGCCCCTTGTATCTAATAAAGCATGGAGATTAGAGGCACAGCAGAATTTCTGCACTTGCATGTCTGCACTGTTGCGTGCCTTCTGTCCTTTACAATCCAGTACTGCCTTGCAGCCTGTCTTTAAAAGTTAAATTCCTGCCATTTGCATGACAGCCCCTATAAGTCTCTAGTAAAACAAAAATGTGGCAAGGGGGTGCCAACTACCTATAAGACCCTAGTACATAATAGGGCATGGAAGGAGAGACCTAGCAGAATTGCTGCCCTTTGCATGTAAGCACTGCTGGAGGTTTTCTGTCATTTTTAAATGCAGCCTGACTCTGCAGACTACATTTAACTGGAAATTGTGTCCTAATTCGACTTTGGTGCTGTGGGCACTTTAAATGTGATGATCTACCTTATTTTCACATATTAGGTACCCCCATGGTCTCCCCTTGGTGTCGCTGTCGGTGTGGTGGGAGGGGTTTGTGGTGTCGTGTAACTATAAGCTGGGGCCTTATAAAAGATGCTTTATAAACTCTGGTTAGGGAAAAACTAATCATTTCATTTTTCCCCCATTATAGATATTGGCCTTCTTAGGCTATCATTGCTATATTGTATTTTGTGGTAATAATAGGAAAAGCGCAGAAACGTCATTCAAGGACTTAAAAGATTTGTTTTGATAAATCCAGCAAGTTGACATTGGTGAATTTATCACAACTTTTTTTTTTTTTGTACAGAAAATAAGTTATAAAGCTTGGCTTTCTGGAAGCCAAAATCCAGCCTTCTGAAGGTCCCCTCTGATTGGTCAGAGCTAACAGGATTAGTAGAGCTGCTTGATTAAGTGATAAGTGGCTGTCCAGAGGAGAGCCTATCTGGTGAAGGGCAGCTCAGGGGCTACACAGGAATGCCAGAGCAGGGGGAGGGGTAATAAAACATACAGCCTCAAAGGAGAGCAAGACAGGAGGGAATGCTAGATCACCTAACCCCCCACCTTCTGGACCCCTCAGCGAGATGCCAGGCTTAAGGACGGAATTAGCAGATGCTAGGAGGAGGAGAGCTATGGAAATGAGCCACACTGGAGGGTGGTTTAGTCAGCTCTTACTTCTCTGCTGAAATTTCAGACATCATGGATTTTGGAAGAATGGTGCTTTCTGGCACATAAATATGCCACACTTTGGAGGAAGTGGTCATGCATCTGGGTGTCACTCTGCATTCTGTTGGTTGGGTGCCCCCCTACTTGATGCCCAGGAGCTGGGAATAAATATGTGAGAGGTGCATAGCCTCTCAGATCTGCTACCTGAAACTATACGAGAAAGGAGGACTGCCCTGCTGGAATCTGGATCTGCACCCTTGGCCTGCACTTCTGAGCGAGCAGTGCCTCCTGCACAATCTGGTACTACCTTCCCTGGGGACGGTGCCTTGCTTCAGGAAGGACTCAGGAGCGGGTTCCCAGCAGCTACAGGTTAACAGAGCTTCACCTGCATCATCCTCGGCAAAAGTCCCCAGCCTGGAGTGCATGCAGTAGACTTTTAAGGATTTGGCCAGGTGCATTGTGGAAATTGTGGTCCAACTTTCCAAGGACCATCCAGGAGATTCCAGACCCTTGGAGTTGTGTTTTGGACCCTCTGTACCTGCAGGGAGGACTTCAGAAAACACGTCCTGAAGATTGGAGAAGTTTGGAGAGTTTTGGTAAAGTTGGCACTTTGTGTTTCTAAGCACTAGGAAGTGTTTATTCTTTTTAAAAAATCATATCTCCGGTTCCAAGGACCAACCAGGAGATTCCAGACCCTTGGATTTGTGTTTTGGACCTTTTGTACCTGCAAGGAGGACTTCAGGAAACACCTCCTGAAGGTTGGAGAATTTTTGTAAAGTTGACACTTTGTGTTTCGAAGCCCTAAAACGTGTTTATTCTTTTAAAATTCATATCTCTGGTTCCCTACATTGGATTTTTGTCGTTTTGGTGTCTATTTACTCATAAAAATAACCTGTTATTGTGTGTTGTGTCTCACGTATTTACTGTATTGGTGTTTTTGGATGCTTTACACTCTTGTCTCCTAAGTTAGGCCTGCCTGCTCGGTTACAGTTACCAAGGGTTGGGCAAGGGGCTAATTTACTGAGACCTTTACTGAACCTATATTTGGTTAGTGGCCTTATTTTATTGCAAGTGGTAGGTTCATACCTACCACTACCAATAACCCAGATTCCAACAGTCCCTTTTTAGGTCAAGCGCTCAAGCGATTTGGCCTGTTGTAAGTCTTGTGGGCTTTTAACCACGCCTACTGCACGCCCATCACTTTCACTCGTTCGGGGGCTTGCCTTTCAAAAATCCTTTGCTAGCATTGGTAAATGCTTTACGCTTGTCCCTTTTTGAGGCCGTTTTGTTACCGCCTTGGACACTGACCCTGTTACATGGATAATTGCACGTTTGGTAATACATTGCACTGCAAGCAAACTTCTTTTTCCTTTTGTGTCTCTTCTTCACGCTCATGGCGGCCATGGCGCTTTGAATCGGCTCACTTATGTCAACTGTTTTACTTTTAATTTTCAATTTATGTGGCAAGAAACGTCCAGTTAGGAATTTACAACTCGGGCAAAGGTGAGACCCATTGCATTGCAAATGTGTGTTCTGTTATGGAATCCATTCATGTAAATATGCAGCTGGCTCTAATGCTCCTGCTGTCATCTTGTGTTCCTGTCAAGGCAATTTTAGGTATTGTATTGATGGGTGTCCCCACAACCTCCGACAAAAGAACATAGTTTTTGTTTCCAGCATAGTTGGATTTTGGGACAGGTCCATGAGAAATCTGTGAAGGTTCCAATACCATCTTGGTATCGTTCTCAAATGAAGGGTGTCCCAGTTCCCATCTCACACAGTCTTTTGAGAGTATAGTAAGTATGTGGACTGACATAAACTGATATGGCCTGGGTACATGACAACATCTTGCTTCTCCCCCACTCACCCTTTCGCTGATCATCTTTATAGCTAATATGGAATGTTGTATCAACTAAAAAGAGAGCAATGTAGTCGTGAGATGCCAATTCGGCTTGCAGTGGGTTGTGTTCCGAAAGCTTTGTCAGCTATTTTTTTTATGCAGGTCGAGAGCATATTCTATTTGGAGAAAGGGAAAGATATGTTGTTTGTGAAGCTTAAAATCAGCTTTTGGTTCTTCAAAGGATTGAATGTGGTTTACTGCCCATCCTGGAAATTCCTGTGCCATCCCATCCCCTGAATCCCTGCAACCCAGAGACTTTCAGGAGCCAGTTTCCTTGTAATAGGGGTTTTCCAGCATGAGCTACTTTTGCCATGTGTCACGTTTCATAGGATTGTGCGAAGCTAATATAACTGGTGTGATCAGGGAGCGAGTATCTTTATTTTACTGGTTAATTTTCGTTTGCCACAAGAGCAAGCTGTTCCCTCATTCATGGGGGACATGTCACATCTGCAGCCAGGTGCACAGTTTTAAAAAACAACAGAGAGAAATTTAGAGGACAAGTCTTGGCTCCTGAAGAAGGTCAGATTGTATATTCTATAACATGGGATAGACAACTGGAATTTTAACTAAAAAGATCGAACCAGCATCTAGGAGCTTATTTTAGCGAAACTGAAGTGAGGGAGGCTAGATTTGGAGTGTGTGACTAGGGGTTAATGTCAGTGTCGGAAATTACCAGGCCTCCAAAAATCTTTAAACGTTGCTGGACCTGCAGGTCTAGTAACTTGAATAATATACTTGCCCTTACTGTAATGTACTTGACCCACAAACTGGTCTCTAATTGTGTGATCCTAAGCAAATATTTTGTTTTATGAAGCCGACTTTTTATTCTTTTTCACATACGAGAGCACCTTTAAATAGTTGAGTTCACCATTTTTGTTGTACAAAAAAACTCTTTTTGTTTAGTAGACTAAAAGTTTGCTCCATGTATAACAAGACGTGAGCCCACATATAAGGTACACATAATCCCTGGCTTGCTTTTTAGTTCTCTACTAGCATTGTGATCAGGGTAGGGGCAGGAATATTTCCTAGTTCATTCTTAAAAACTCACTTTTAATAAATATATTACTAAGTGCATTGTCCTTTACGGACAGCACATTTTCCATTGAAATGGCCACAAATTTTTCCACTAACTTGCAGTTTTACTGATAACATTATATAGTGCATAACAATGTTTGGAAATTGGATTTCAGCAAAAATAGTTCACATTTCCACATCACCAATTAAAGTGTTCTATTTTGTTTTAATCGGATAAAACTCTTTTTTTCACCACACAGAACTACAAAAATATGTTTTCATAACTGCTGAAATATATTTTGAAACGTATGTACAGTTCACTTATTAGCTATTTCAGTGTTGTAAAAGGAAAAGAGCCTGATATCTTACAGTCTTTCATTTCACATGCTTTGCACAACACAATTGTCACACAGTTCACTTTCCTAAATCCTCTAACTTCACAGCTGGAAGAAGAAAAGTAAATGTAGGAAGGGAAACTGACTTTTCACATCTGTCTATTAATGCCTTACAAATATGACAAGATAAAAACAAGATTAAAAGGCATCTTTAGTGTTCATTCACTTTGTGAGTGAACAGAACACCTGCTGTCAGCTTTCCAGAACAGGCAAATAGACCCTAAAAAAAGCTCCCCCTAATGAAATCCCACTTGCCATGGCAAGTGAGTGAGTAGATTTTTCGAGGCCTGATGACCATCTTCTGTGTGGTATTAAACCAGATTTTTGCCTTTTTTTCTGAACCCCATTTTTCAGAGTGTAGAACTCTAAGCACCTTAACCCTGTAACCTACGGCAAAGTGCTTGCGCTCTTCCTTTTAGCATGATGAAAGTGGCATACTTCTGCTTGGCATACTTAACTTACCCATAGCTCCCTGATTTATGATACCCCCTGGGTACCTATAAGTTAAATGTCACGAGTGGGCAACAACACTCATTGTGCCACCAATGCAGTGGCAGTGCAAACATGACTTCAGGCCTGCCACTAGTAGCCTAACTTTGCAAGTTTAAACTGCAAATGTGACCTGTCAGATTGACCCCTTTCAAAGGAAAAACTCTTCTTTTAAACATTTAGTAAATCACCCCTAAGTAAGACTTTCTTCTCATTAAGGCAGGGTGCATGGTATTTAGATGTAGGGTATGTAAATATTTAATATTAAACATGTTACAGTGAAAAGGCCAAAAATGCAATTTTCACTGTAACAGAGTTAACTGTTTCAGAGGAAAGCATTGCGATTATGATAAGTTTAATAAATGTTACCTCTGCCTAGGGAACAGTGTGGGAAATAGTTCACAAAGGCGGTCATTTTGACCGCGGCGGTCGGCGGTCGCCGCCCGCCAAGCGGTTCCCGCCGAAAGACCGCTCCGCGGTCAAAAGACCGCGGCGGCCATTCCGGCTTTCCCGCTGGGCCGGCGGGCGACCGCCAGAAGACCGCCGGCCGGCCCAGCGGGACAGCCCCTTCAACAATGAAGCCGGCTCGGAATGGAGCCGGCGGAGTTGAAGGGGTGCGACGGGTGCAGCGGCACCCGTCGCGATTTTCACTGTCTGCACAGCAGACAGTGAAAATCTTTGTGGGGCCCTGTTAGGGGGCCCCTGCACTGCCCATGCCAGTGGCATGGGCAGTGCAGGGGCCCCCAGGGGCCCCACGGCACCCGTTCCTGCCATCCTGGTTCTGGCGGGGGACACCGCCAGAAACAGGCTGGCGGGAAGGGGGTCGGAATCCCCATGGCGGTGCTGCAAGCAGCGCCGCCATGGCGGGTTCCCTGGGCCAGCGGGAAACCGGCGGGAAACCGCCGGCTCCCCTTTTCCGACCACGGCTTTACCGCCGCGGTCTGAATCGCCCAGGAAGCACCGCCAGCCTGTTGGCGGTGCTTCCGCCGCACTCCGCCATGGCGGTCATGGACCGCCAAGGTCAGAATGACCCCCAAAGTCTTTTCAATTGTTGAACTAAATCCAGTGTAATGATAAAGTCAAATTTTGTCTATCAAAGAAAAGTTCACTTTTGCTTGACTAAAGCTTCTAAGGCCTGTCAGTGCATTCCAAGTGTCACCTGGGATCTGATGGTTCTTTTGTGGTGAAGTTTGACCTGCTTCCGAGAGCAAACAGTGGGATGGGCTGAAGGAGCAGACATGACTCATCTGAACCGTATAGAATATGCAAGGGACCTTCTCTGACATTAAAGTGTCATTTGCTGCTTGAATGTCAAATCCTGCTTGACAGATCTGCTGAGTTTGTTTTACATGACACTTGGGACACATTTGAGAGCCTTCCTTGTTACAGGCAAATGTTAGCTGACACTTGGGCAGGGATCCACTTGCCTCCAGCCTTTGAGTCCCCAATTGCAGTGAGACCCTGTTTGACATTACAGTGTCACAGCCTGTTTGTCTAGGTTTACATATAACATATGTGGCACACTTCAAATGAAGGGAAACTAATGTCAAAACACTTTGTGTGTGTGTGTGTGTGTCCACTGTCTGGTTGCTGAAAGCTCAGGTTTATAGGGACTGCCTAAACTGGATTTTAGTGTAACATATGAGAGAACATCAGGATTACCATAGTACTCACCACCCTTACCACACCACACCCCCCAGCCCTCAGAGCCCAAGCTTAGTGTGGGAGAAAACTTTGGCTACCATGAAAAGGCCCAAAGTGAGAAAGGTTTGCCCGGAAACCATTACCCCATTGATTAAGGTGTTCCCGGGGTCCATTTCCATCCCTCTAGCTTGTGTTAGGCATAAAGGGGGGGACCTCTAGGCACCCAATTCTGATCCTTCCTGGATCTGTGGAAGATCAGAAAAGGACCGAACTCCTGTCTAAGACTTGAGAATAACCTAGAAGACTGGCCTTGCTTCTCCCTCTTGTAGCCGGGACAAAGAAGTGGACTCCATAGGGTCATAGTGCAAACCTCCTGTTAAAGCTACAAGGACAAAGCAAGCTTCAAGAGGCCTTTTCTTGCAATAGCCCAGCCGACCAGTGGCAACTGTACCCACATTGGACCCTCCTGTTCGCCTCTGCCTGCGGTCATGGGTAGGTTTCGGAGAGTAATCCTTCCATGAATTGGGACATAAAGGACTAAAATCAGAAGATAAGATCTTTGACCTGGATGAACCTGATAAGTGGATCTGGCCCGCTCTCCAATGTGGTCAGTGTTAAATTGCACCTAGGTCTTGCTCTATTGCAACCATTAGCTATCATTGGCCTTTTGTGCCTCTTGGCACTATTTATACTTAAAACGTTATACATTCATATTGCTGTTTCCCCTTATTGAATTTTTGGTGTAATTTTGTTTATTGAATTTACTTTATTTTTGTAATTCATATCGAGATTTCCGGGATTTTTCTTGTTATGCATTTGATTCAGATTGATTTGTGGTAGAGGAGGAAGAACAACAAACAAAATCTAGTAAGGATGATCGGTGGCCTCAATTGAATTGAGCGAAACTCTGATCTTTATTATGAAAATGTTGTTTTTTTATATTTGTGAATTAAATATTTAATCATTTCTGTATTTGGTTGATAAACACTTGTTTCTGTATTTTTGTGTATTGTTTTGAGGTTCAAATCATCAAAATTGCTGACGCCTGGGGTCTCCTGCTTAGCAATGTCTTAGTGGGCGTCTTGGATTCCAATAATTATTCAGTGGGGGTAAGGCGCTGTGGATACCAGTAATAAATAAGTGGGGGCCCACGGACGTCTAATGGTTAAGAACCACTGGTCCAGTTGTTGTTTTTGTAGCAGTATACTTTTACTGCAGACATACATAGGGTACACTAACCCCTGCAATGCTGTACATGCTGAGCATGGCATAGGGCATGGCTTTGTAATGGGTGATTTACACAAATTGAGATTGTGACTCTGTCCTGTGTGGGCCACACAGAGAGCAGGGAATGTAATTAAAATGGCAAGTGATGTGTGCAGCCATGAACATTAAGTGGTAGCAAAATTATGAAGCTACTTTAAGTGACTAATTTCTGTGAGATTGAGTTTTTTGCCAGTAACATTAACGTTGTATCTAAATGATTGTAAAAAGAATAGTGAAGTTTTTTTCACTATGACAAGCAACAGCCTAAGCCCAACGGAACCTTAACTTTTTATTTTTTATTTTAGTAAAGCGCATTTCTGTTGATTGAAGGCTTGAAATTTGCGAGCAGGTGTTATGCATCCTTAATGAATTTCATGCAGCTACTCGGAGTGTTAAAGCATTTGACTGCTTTCTTGTTTTCCTTTACGCTTGGTACGTAGTTGTGTCTCCTGTGTCATCATGGTTACCAAAGACTCGTTCCCTGGGGCTCGAGGTGGCAAGCAAAGGCTTTGCAACTAATTTCACTGTGCACCCTGAGAAGTGAAAGGTGTGTCTGTAAAATGATAAAGGTACACAATTTGAGTGACATCTGAGCGGGCGGACACATAAATGTAATATTTTTCAGCGAGGAAAAGAGCATACTATGACACAAAAGTACACTGTACAAAAGTGTTGAATGTTACCTAAGTGCAGTTCCGGCGGCCGATTTTAGATCGGACGCAGCTCTTATGATCACCCTCCCTGGTGCTTGCGGCAGATTAGGGCTGTGCACTTAATTGCACAAAAGGTGCGCTTCAAGTTGACGCACTGGAGAAAACACAGCAGTGACGGGCTGATCAGTGTTTCAAGCTCCATATTTCACTGCGGAAGTTCTGTGAATTGGGAGTAGGTAGAAACAATGTGGCCGCCCCTTAATGTGTATTGTTAGGGGTGGCTCGAGTGTATGCCTCCTTCACTTAATAGCGTAACTGTATGCCACCTTCACGTTACTGAAAAATATATATCCGTCGATCATAAAAGTGTAATTTAAAAATGCAAAATCTGCCCGCACATTTATTCTGCCCTAGAAATAGCAACATCAGTCTTTGCAGTCATCAGAGAAGTAACTGACTTTCTGTCCCCAAATCTTTCTTCCATCTCAGCAGATAGAGGCAACCAGTTCATGAACAGCTGAGATCAAAATTGAAACTATAAATTTACTACAGAATGCACGTGAAGCAGCGTGCTAGTGATATTAGCTCTTTATTACTTAAGCTCTCCTAATCCTTTTGCCAGTTTGCTCTTGAGGAAAAGGATTCCTCACAGTGGCGAAAAACAGTAAACCATTGCACTCAGCTGCTGACACCATTCCTGCCAAGTTACACAAGCATTTGCAGTTTAATAGGTCTCGCATTTACTTGAGTTGAAGCTCTTGGCGTTGTAAATGCATAACCGGACTTTTTGCCACACAAATTGCTCATCCCTGCCACATATTTTGTCCCCTTCTTCCACATAATTAGCAAGGCCCTTAAAAACACAAACTACTCCGAGATGAAAACAAAAGCTCCAGCCATAAGAGAGGTTAAAAATACACTGAATGGTGGGATGCGTTATTATTTTATTATTATTTTGGTGTCCCACTAATCTAGTGTGGGGGACCAGAGATGGCCTAGACAGAAAGAGTGTGTCATGCTGAACGATTTGATGGTGGTCCCGTTGTACTAGGACCTCCACAGGTGGAGTTATGAGTAAAAATGTTTTGTAAAAAGAATGCCTTGGAAAGCATTTTGGGGCAAGTTTCTGAGTGTCTCGAATATTGCAGTATGTTGCATGTAATGGTCAGAACGGCACCTAGAGGATTCCACAATAAAAATAGCATTTTAAGAAACATGGTCATGGAACCATATAGCCCCTAGAGGGCATAACTGCATGAAAACAGAATGGCATAAAGTAATGCAGTGCAACCATATATTTAGCCCCTAGAGGGGGTAGTGTATTACATATTTTAAGGGCTTGCAGGCCTACTAAAATGATATTACAAATAAGGCCCTTAAAATACAAACTATTCTCAGGTGTAAAAAAGAAGTTCAGCTATGAGAGAGGTTATAAAGACACTGAATGGTGGGAGGGATTATTATTTTGGAGTCCCCACTAACTTAGTGTTGGGAGCCAGAGATGACCTAGACTGAAAGAGTGTGTCGTGCTGAACGTTTTGGTGGTGGCACCATTGTTTTAGGACAACCACAGGCTGAGGTATGGACAAAAATGTTTTGAAAAAGAATGCCCTGCAAAACATGGGGCGAGTTTCCCAGAGTGCAGTGAATATTGTAGTATCGGCTCTCCCGCTGTGCCGGGAGAGCTGCCTGGATGATTTCTGTGTTTTTATTTAGGTAGAGCTTTTACCAATTACAAGGGTTATTTTAAAGCCATGGAGCACGAAGGGGAGAGACAAAAGCAAAATTGAAATGACTCTGATTAGGTAGCAGTGTGAAGAATGTGACGAGCACTCCAACACTGCCGATCGAGTTTGCACGGCTCGCGCTTAAAGCGCCATGGAGCACAAAGGGGAGAGACAAAAGAAAAAAAGTAGTTCACCCTCTCGAAAGAAGTATAGGCAGTCGTGGAATAATCCATGTAAAAGGGTCAATTCTCAAGGTGTAACAAAAAAGCCTCAAGGTGATGGGCGTTTTTAAAGCCCACAGACTACAACCGAACAAAAAGCAGCGCTTGAGCAGTGCTATGCTCGATCTAACAAGTTCCTCCTCTGCTCTAAAATTGGCCTTTTGCAGTCTCTCTTAAATGCCTCCTTAGCCTCGGGCACCACTCTGAGATAAAAAAAAAGCTTGAGTCATTCCTCTCATGAAAGTCATCGCTAGATCCTGATAATTTGGATACTTATCCTCCAATTTCGCAAGTGCCTTATATATCCTAATTACTTGAACCTATGACATTCAAACAACTTCCCAAGTATTTTGATGCACAAAAGCTTTTACAAATCTTCCATGTAATCTTCAGAACTGGATCATGTAGTGAAATAGTGGTTGTTGCAGCGCTGAATAAGATACTCCAGATGCTTTCATTATGTTAGGTTTCTCCGTGGCTTTTGATACTGAAGACCATAAGATTTTGTGGAAGCATCTGGAAATTCCTGGTGTTGGTGCTACAACTCAATCCTGGTTTCAGGACTTCTTACCTAATAAAGCAGTGCAAGTATGTATGCCATCCTTTCTTTTAGAGGCTAGCCCACTGACCTTTCATACACAGTGGCTCAGTACTTTCTCCTCTTCTCTTTAACATTTATGTGATACCAATAGCTTTTCTCATTCAGTGTTTTAGCTCCCTTCAATATGTATGCTGACAAGTGGGAAGAACCTTCACTGTTTTCAAAATGCTGAAGCTTGGATGACACAGTATCAGCTTAAAGTGAATGGTAGCAAAACAGAGATTCTACTTCCTTTTTTATGCTTGTTTATCTGGGAAATACTCTACTGGCCCATTTGTATGGGCAATAAGCAGACACCTGTAAATGTAAATGTTGACAATAAAATAGATTCCTCCCTGACTGCCTAATCAAGTAAGTTTAATGGCCTATTTCATTTATCTCGTCTCCTTTTCTCTCCATTTTAGGTTGAATCCTACCAGACAGCTCAGTTGTCTGGTTTGCTAACAACATCTTGGGGACATTTATAAGCTTCCCTGGTAATCCATTCGTCTTTTGCTTACCTTTGGCTTTGTGGTTTGTAACTCCCATTTTCTGTCTTTCTATTTGCTGGTTTTATTTGTTTTAGGCTGTACAGGTTCAGTACGTCTCTTCCAAGGAGCAAAACATTTTCACACAACTTCTACTTGTATTCTTCCGCGAGTGCTCCTTTCTGTAAACATGCCTGTAAATGTTGTTCTTATCTTGTCACATTTGCTGTGCCTTCAAAGACAGAGGTAAAATATCAGGCTTTGTCTTCCAATGGAGCTTGGTGTTTGCTTTTCTTTCTCCGACTTCAAATAAAGAGGATTTATGTGACAATGTTGGACTTGCTGGCTAGTGGGGGTAGAGAAATGTTTTTTTTTCTAGCACACAACAACATTTAAATGAACTGTGAAAGCATCTCAAAATATATATGAATTAGCAAAGCATAAATTAAGCAAATTTTCTGTTAATTCTGAAGTGTGTTGGAAACAAATACTTTAGTACAATCAAAATAAATACACTAGGTGATGCCCTTTTCACACCTTGTTTGTGCGCTGTATAGTTTTAATAGTAAATTCCACAAATTCGCTTTCACTAAGCAGGCCTTTAAATCTGTTCTTATATTGTCACATTTGCCGCGCATCCAAAGACAGGTCAAATGTCATGGTGTGTCTTCCGAGGGAGCTTGGTGTTTACTTTTCTTTCTCTGACTTCAAAGTGAGAGAGTTTATGTGACAATCCTGCTGAGTACCCATGTGAGAGGAAAGGGTGTAGAACTTTTTTTTTTCCTAGCATGAAACAACAAAAAAATAAATTGTGCTGATGTTTTAGAATATATCAGAAATAGTACAAATGAAGCACATTTTTTTGTCGCTACTGTGCGCCACTGCATTCTTCGACGCTGCATTCTTCTACACTGCACTCAATGCCTCTGCATTCTATGCCACTATACTCCGCAACACTCTACACCAAATCACTATACACCAGTCCACTCTACGCCACAACAGTGTATGCCATTTTACGGAACTCCATACTATGCCACTCCAGTCTACAACACTTTACTCCACTCTTTGCCATTCCACTCTACGATACTCCATTCTACTCTCCTCTATGCCACTAATTGTTAGCCATGCTGAACCACAACCACGCAGGTCTACAACATTGCTAAAACACATTGGCAAAGCCAATAGCTCTTGCATAGGCAAGACCTATTGGCTTTGCAAAGGCTTGTTGTAATGGGGAATTCGGTAAGGACGCACCAGCAACATTTTAGCGCTTTGAATGTGTAGCCCTGCCAAGTTTCTCAGGTCCTTGTGAGACTAGCTGCTCCAGTTCGGGTTTTTTACTTTTTAATGCAGAGCTTGTAGTTTTACTTGATTTACAAAATCAAGGCCCAGAATACAAGAAAAAAATATTGGTTCACCTCTGGGACTCCAATGAAGGCCATTGGCCGGGATGAAAGAAGGAGGAATTACAAGCAGGATTCAAGTCAGCTGATGCGCTGGGAGTCCCGGTGAGACTGAGACCCGCTGACACCTCTGGAGTATGGTGTATGGAGTATGGTGTATGGAGTATGGTGAATGAGGCGCCGGAATGCGTCTAATTAGCAGAGGTTACAAAAAAAAGCAGAGGCTGAAGTTAACAGACATCTATGGAAGGAACATGGTTACCAAAACCTGACACCCTCTGACTCCCAGACCCTTTAAGGGTGATCTTAAAGCATCTATGGCCAGTCTCAAATCTGAGATCGGCAAGTAACTAATGAAGAATCTAGCTCAGTTGAAGGCTGATCTAATTAAGGAAATCCTCGACTGAACAGCCGACCTACAGAACATAACAATTTGCCATGACACAGCGGAAGCACTACACCAGTCAGCAGCAGACACTGATCAAACTGTCACCATGTCCTTAACGGTACTAGAAATACAACCCAAGCAGCTTTTTGACAAGTGCTAGGAAATTGAAAATCGCTCGAGGCAGTAGTGTGTCCAAGTGCACAGCCTTAAAGAGGATCCAGAGAGAGATTATATAGAAACTTGCCTGCAAGATCTGTTCTGATCAGCATTGAAGGAGAACTCTATCTCTGACATAAGAGAGGGCACACAGATTTGGACAGCGATCAGCGGCACCATGAAAACTCCCGTGAGTAGTGGTTCCCAACCTATGGTCCGGGGACCCCCAGGGGTCCGCGAAGCCTCCTCGGGGGGTCCGTGACTGCTTAGAAAATTAAACAATATTAACAGATTAGGTCCCAGCAGTCAGTGGAGGGGGTCCCTGGATTCTAATAATGATTCAGTGGGGGTCCCCGGGTTCCAGTAATGATAAAGTGGGGGTCCACAGAAGTCAAAAGGTTGTAACCACTGCCCTAGAGTGACAAAAATGTCTTATTTTCCTCTATAAGAAAGGATCACCTAAAGGACCAGGGAATGGATTCAGCGTTGTTTCTTCCGCAGTAATGAAATACCCCTTCAAAGATAGCAAACTATTAGAGATGTAACTTGAGAGTTTAGCGTAAGAGAGAGAGGGATAGGCTGGAGAGAGATGAGGTTGTAAAAGATTTATGGAGAGAGATGAGGTAGAAGGTAGTGGTGTAGAGAGAGGATTGACAGACAGATAGATGAGTCATAGACAGATGAGTTTGGGTGAGAGGTGACGTACAAGCAGAGAAGCAGTGAGGTAAGTGAAAATAAGATAAAAACAGCAGTGAGGTGCAGAGGGGTTTCAGTTATAGAGACAGGGTAGAGAAGTAGAATTGTAGAAGTAGGCACAGAATGGGAGACAAAGATGAGGACATGAGAGGTAGCATAAAGTGGGGGTTGAGATTGGTGAGGTGGGTAAGATAGAGCTGTGATGTGATAAAGAGGGGTAGGTACACACAGTTATAGACATAGGCAGAGAAAGAGATAAAAAAACATGAGGGAGAAAAGGGAAGTAAGGAGAGAGAGAAAAAAGACACAAATGTGTCTTTTGGAATCTACTTGTCACCAAGTGAGAACTCAAGGTTAAAGTTGGGCATGCACCTTCTACATGCCAGTCTGTCAAATTAAAAAAAGCGTCTGTCAGATTCACCGTTCTTACTGTGGGACTTGTGACTGTCACAATAATTTTCCCCACGACATAGGGCCTTTGAACGTAGGAGACTGTGCTGTTGCAAACTGTGTTTAAACTGTTCTGTATGGATTGGGGATGGGCAAGTGAGAACCTGCAGGGTAAGTACAGCCTAGTCCAGATTATGATACAGGGTCGATAGATGACACAGTAAAATGTTTTTGCCCCTAATACAGCACGGGTTACATTCCTGATGGGCCGCCTTACATGTACTGCGACCTGGTAGTAGTGGTGGGGGATTTCGTTTTGATTTCGGACCCAGTTCTGGACTAGTCCGTAGGGACTGCATTGGGAACTAAGTAAGGGAGTAAAATACTGACAGTGATGTTTGAGAATCACATTAAGGTATCTTAACCCAGGAAACTGGGATTACTCCTTCTTTTCTCTTTCTCACCCAGTTGATGCTAGAATTATGTATTCACCATCCATCTATTGGTAGGAGAGATGATCAAGGCAGTTATTTTTGAGACCTTTGCTTCAAATTATTTGTATATCGGAGTTGAGTGGATGGCAAAAAGCTCCTTAAAGAGGTGCTTATAGACTTCAGACAAATCTGTTGAAGACTGAGCTCCACAGGCACGAGACTGCTGAGGCCAGTGACAGTTTCTTCTATACCAATAAGCCATAAGACTAGGGCTTAATTTTCCTGAACGTTCTTTCACAACCAGAGCAGAGCACACACTCTTAAATATCAGTTTTATGAAAGGATAAGGAAGTAGACCAGCTTTGGGCACTACACCGGAGTGTTAGGCTGACAAAAGACTATGTCCCTGACATGTGTTCATTGGCAGGCCAAGTGGTTAATGGGGAAAGCCATCCACATTGTCTATTTCAGAACTGTTATCAAAGTACACTAGAGGGCTAAAACTGAGGTTAATTACCTCTGATGTTGAGCTGTTCAAGCTACTGCTTGCCCCAGCAGTAGAACTGGATAGACCAGTGCCAAAAGAGGAAGCCTACTTCGCGATAAAAAGTCTAAAACCAAGCAAGGCACTTGGCCCAGATGTGAGTTTAGAGTTCAAATGGTCTCATGATTGATGGAAATGTTTAGTTCTTACATCCCAGTGTGGGTGTTACAGAGTTTATGTGAGTATTAGATATTACACTCATCTTGAAACCGGGCATGGACCTGACCAAATGGATGGCTTCATTCGATGGTTCGGTTATATAAATGGTATTTAGATTAATGGACACCCTTGCTTATTGTATATTTTTGAAGTGCAACTGGTCCCAATTTTGAGAGGGGGATTAGCTGATCTCCAGAAATATTCACTAAAATGTGTCAGGGCAGAGAACTGATTTATGATCTCCTTTCAGTTCTTGGTGGCACAGAAAAATAGAAGGGTAATGGTAGCTCCACATTTGTGTAAGTACTCTAATTTGCTGCACCTGAGGATAACCAATGAATGGGTGGTAAAAATCGGATATGAAGTGGATTCACATGGATGCAGCAGTGGTGGATTGAACTCTCTGGGGACTAGCCTGGCTGAATAGGGAATCTACATTCAAGAACATTAACGTGAGACACGTAATAGAGCGCATGCTGAAAGTTTTGGACACAATCTCAGTGAAGCTTGTTCTCACTTCCTTTCCATCGCTCCTGGCTCTGATAATAGCGAACTATCAGTTCTCCCCAACCGTGGAAAGTGAGGCTTTTGTAAAGTGGAAAATTGGGGGCATGCAGGCAGCTAATATCAAAACCTTCCCTTCCTGCATTGTTAACAGAAAATCAGACTCACGGAACGGTAGAAGCAAAGCTATCTTCTGCTGCAACACTGGCATAGTAAATGCCAGTGTTGCAGCAGAAGATAGCTTTGCTTCTAAATAAAGAAGCAGCTATTAGATTCCTGGCACCCTCAGAGTTTCATCTTGTGACTCAATAGCACATCTTCCTATAGGCTGTACAGAAAACATGCGAAATGTAGTTGGGGAGAATCACCGATCTGGGGGGCATGGGAACAGTTTATGGACAGGAACGAAGCAGAGCTACTAATTATATATATATATATATATATATATATATATATATATATATATATATATATATATATATAATCTCAGCCCACAATACTTAAAGAATGTTTATCTGTGGTTGGGTGGGTGGTGGTGCAAGACAGAGGAGGGCTCCTTGATTCACATATGGTGAGCCTGTAAGTTGGTTACTCCCTTCGGGAAAGAGATCCTTCGATCTATATTAGAAGTTCCCTTTTAGTGAAAATCCGGAAGCGACAATGTTCGACCTCGTGTGCCATATATGGAAGACACCTGACACACAGCAAACCATACTACAATTGGAAAATGTATGTTAAGTAGATAGAATTTGTCCGTTGCTGGTTTTCTGTTAAGATTGTAGAGCACGTCAGGTTGATAAACCTGTACCGGCCTCCTGCAATTTAGGTTTGTTTTTCCCCCCCTCATGCTGCCGTTTATTCCACATAATTATAGGAGGATAGAAAAAGTAAGTAAGGTTCGGTTTCTAGGTTAGACTTTTTTCGTGAAAAAGTCGTGTATACATTAGAGTTGAGGAGAGGATGCTTACTACATAAGTAGCAGTTACAAATGCCTTGAGAAGGCCCAAGGCGGTGCTACTGCAGTAAAGGTCTGGGAGCGCTAGCAATAATTAAATCCTTATTAACTTTTCAACAACCGCAGTGCATGTAGGAGGAAGTGGTGTGAGGTGGGCTCAGGCCAGCTTCTTTGGGCGTAGCCTACATGTTTCTTGCCCAGGATTTCTACTTACACTTTTGAATTGAATGTTGTTGAGCGCTACAATAATACATCCTCACGCACAGGTACGCCTCTAGGTTATTAGCACAACACTTTCTGTAGAATTGAAAGGTTCTTCTGAAAGCGACATTCAAGTCGGGTAACGCTTTGAGTGGTTTCTGGTTCCGGTTTAATGTTCCCAAGTAAATTAGTGATATTGTATTACCTTCACAAATCTGTTCCCAATTCCTGTCGAGATGCAGTCTTTTAAGCTTACTGTATGTTTGTGTACGCTAGACCTTTCTATACTTGGAGTAGTACTAGGGCATTTATTTTCTTTCCGTTAATAGCCTGCACTGATTCCGGTAAATTAATTGCACACAAAACACACTAACAGAGTAATTTGCGAAACTAGTCAATTTTTATTATCTTTAATGGTTTTCATTCATATTCAGATGTTGCACCTTTTGAATATTTCGTGTTCTCTAACAGAAAGTGCGAAGTTATTTTGCTACACAGATGGCAGCACCATGAAGGAGCTTTCGAAGCAGCGTGCTTGGAGAGTTAAGGTTTAGTACTTGTTCTTCGAGTTAGAAGTAGAAAGCACACTAATCCCATTGACCCAGTGGTGTTCTGAAGGCGATATTTCAATTACTGTATTTGCTGAGTCAGTGATCCGATCAGAAAACCCAATTCGAAGACATGAGAAAGCATGCTTCAAAGTGATTTTCCCTCTCTGTGCGGTTGTTTGGCATTCTCCATGAGTTAGAAAATGTTTTGGCAGAACTTTCTGGGAAGCTTCGGGCGATTTGCAGTATAGAACGTTGCCTCTCAATAGTTTCACATATAACTTAAAAAAAACAAAAAACATTAACAGGCCTATTTACCTGCTACCCTGCCCTACAGACGTCATGGAAAAGATGATAGACAAATGCCCAGCCATTAATCTAACTAACAACCACTTCCTTGACACCATTTAGTCCAGATTCAGTCCCAACCACTATACAGGGACTGCCCTCCTCACCGCTACAAACATCCAGAGGATCATGGGCAGAGGTGACTTTGCAATCCTCATACTACTTCTGGATCATTCTTCTGCCTTCAATGCCAGTTCCCTCCCTATCTTTATCTAATTACTGCACCAAGCTGACATCCGAGGTCTTGAACCTTGCTGGATTTGCTCCTTCCTGACTCTCCCCACCCTGTCGGTCAGCCTGCCCCTTCAGCTCAGATGTAGTCAACCTTACCTGAAGAGTTCCACAAGGATCCTGAGTTCAACATTTACATGGCCTCGCATTGCCAGCATCATCAGTACTCACGAATGAACATAATATCCTATGCTGATGACACCTAGCTCATGCGCTCCCTCTCGTACAAGAAAACAGCACCCAGACCAATTTCTCCACCTGCATGACTGAAGTTGCTAGATGGATGAAAACCAAGTGCCCCAAGCTCGGAACAGACAAGGCCAAAGTAAATCTTGGGCAAAGACACCTCGCTCTGGGACTTCACCTGGTGGCCTGCCAAACATGGACCCACATCTCTCCTGGCAGCCCATGCTAAGAACGTCTGAATAGTTATTGACAATATACTCCGCATGACCAGCCAAGTGAACGTAGTTTCCATCCCCTGCTTCCACAAGCTCCTCACCAACACTTGCAGAACTGTCACCCAAGCCCTCATCAGCAGCGAACTGGACTATGGGAACACCCACAATGCTGGAATCAACACTCAACTGACCAGAAGAATCCAGATCTTACAAAACTTGACAACAGGGCTCAGCCTCAACCTGCCACCACACACTCCTGTCACACCTCACCTCAAAGACCTCCACTGTCACCCAATCCACAAACAAGCACTCTTCAAACTTCTCATGCACATATTCAAAGCCTTAAACAACATTGCCCCCTCATTTCTCAACAGCCGTGTAAACTTCCACAAACCTGCCAAACGCCTCTGCTCAACCAGACTCCTACTTGCACACACTCCCACATATGCAGAACCAGATCCGGTGGTCGTGCTGCCTCCTACCTTGCTCCTAAAGCCTTGAGCGGCCTGCCCCTGCAAATCTGAACATTCTCCATAGGGGAATTCTGCAAGAAATTGAACACCTGGATTCACCTAGCCCTCACCCTAGCTCGTTTTATACTGTTTCTGCTACATCACCAGGATACTCTCCCAGGTGAGTTGTGCCCTATACAAGTACACATGACATATAACAGAGAATGATGATTATCCAGTTCTTGTGTAGAGAGAATCTAGATTTCATTAAAGGCATTGAGGCTAGTATTATTCATACATCTTGTATTACTGTTCCCTGTAGCCGATCTTAAACTTCAATACATCAGAAAAACACATGTTCCAAACTGAAGTGCTCTTTGTATCTCCATAAAAGGCCTCTGCAGGCTCTCCTCTTTTTTAGGCTGTAGTGACTCTACTGTATTTATGGTATCCTTTCTAAATCTCAGCATGTTACCTTCATGAAATCATACTGCAGATTCTCTAAAAGCAAAAACAATATCATAAAATCCAACCCAAACATACTCAAAATCTCTACTTTTTTTCCTTAAGAAAGAACATGATATCAAATATATATGAACACACTTCGCTTTTTTTCATCCCGGTCTTTCTTCTCCATTTTTGTATCCATATGCAGAAGGGAGGTGTGCGTGGGATAATGTGATAATGCTAAAATCTAGATTCTCTCTTGAATAACAGTTTGAGAATCACCATTTCATTAGAATACCGGAGGCTATCTTTATGCATGTTGAAATCTCTGATTTGCCACATTAGTCACATGCTCTACCGGTCACAAATAAAATCATGCTGATTTACTTGTATTAGACCAATCTGCTGCTCTTAAAATCTGAGATTTAATCCAGAGCAAAAACCCACAGTTGATATGTAGCACCTCTTGAAGACTATACTCCAAATCTAGAAAAACCTACACTAAACTCTTTCATCACAGATTTCACTTATCTTGACATGGAAGCTATAGAAACAGACTTGTAAGGTAGAAATGAAATCAACAATTGACATGTTGCATCCTGCCCCTCATACAGTCCACAATATGTAACTTCTTTCAGTTCTGGGATGAAGCACATTATCAGACCTAGTATTAGTTCTCTTCACACTTCAAATATACTCCATTAGGACTAAAAATATCTATGGCAAAATTCCAAAGCCCTGCCGTTGGATACCCTGCTGAAAGATTTAAACAAAGTAAGCCCGCCAAAGTCTGAACCATTTGCTTTAACTTGATACTTAAGAAAACATTACATGGCTGAGGAACAAATAGATTGAAAACCAAATCTAGGTACCATAAACTATCATAGTGTGCTTTTGGTGGCGTTCTAAACTTATTACCTTTCATTACTCTACAAAAGGAGTCTCTCTTACAGGTTGTTTGCGAGCTACCAGTAACTCGTAGCCAGTCTTGGAGCAGCTCACTGCCTCTCTTCGAGCCTGCAGAGGCTGTGTTTTTAGGGTCGAGCCTGCGTCGCATGCGCTTGAGCATGCGTTTTGCTTGCGAGACACTTTAGGAGTTAGAAAAGGGCTCGGAGCCCCGTCCACGTCATGTCAGTGTCTTTCATTGGTTCGTGGGCTTGCCTGTTAAAATCTACTTGCTTTCATTAGTGGAAGGCACGAATACGTCATGCCTTTTCTGGTGGTTAAACCTCCTTGAGCGCAGCGACCAAGTACTGAAAACATGCGAGGCTTGCTATTTCCCGTCAGGTTTGTGGACTACTTTTTATCTTTTGTTCACAGTGTGATCTCGCTTGGCAGAAGTCGAGCGCTTTGCATAACATCGACCCTGTTACATAGTTAATTTGCGTTTTTTTTTTTTTCCATTCAATGTGGCAA
Source organism: Pleurodeles waltl (assembly GCF_031143425.1). Classification (NCBI taxonomy): domain Eukaryota; kingdom Metazoa; phylum Chordata; class Amphibia; order Caudata; family Salamandridae; genus Pleurodeles; species Pleurodeles waltl. The sequence continues at coordinate 181,283,033 of NC_090437.1, forward strand.
GAAAAATCCGGTTGGGAGTTTACAACTGCTAATAGCTGTAACTCGGAGAAATGTGAGACCCTAGTGCATTGCAAATGCTTGTTAATCTCTGTGCACGTGTCCTGTGGTACAGGGAAGGGTGGCAGGAGCAGCAGGCACCCCACCCTCTCCTTAAGTAAACAATGGTGATGTGTGGGAAAGACCCTGACCCTGAATAAATATCTCGGATTAGAGCACGCTGTTTGAAAACGTTTACCCTGAAAAAGCTTGCCTTCACTACACTTATTTTTTTTCCTCTCCTTTCTTTCTCTTTTTCTCTCTTCACTCCCCACTCTTTCTTTCTCGTTTTGCTTTCATCTCTTTCTCTTTTTTTCTGTCATGCTGTCTTTCTCTTTTTTCTCTCTTTCTGGCTGTCTTTCTTTCCTTTATTTCTTTCGTTTATTTCAGTCTCTCATTTCTTCCTCTCCTTTTTTCCTTTCTCATTTCCAATTTGTTTCTTTGATTCTCTCCTTCATTTTTCTCTTCTGTGTTCCTTTCTTGCTTTCTCACTTTTTTTTCCTGCTCTCCTGCCTTCAGGTTTTCCTTTCTTTTTCTCCTTATCTCGCCTTTTTATTTTCTCCATTTAAAATGTGTTCCTTATCTTCAGTCCTTCTTTTCTTTACCATTCCTCTGCTTGATCCCTATTTTCCTTTCCTTCACTTTCCTTTTACTTCCGTTTCTTCTTTCTTTTCATCTTTTGTTCATCTTTGCCCTTTCTGTCCTTTCTTCCTTCTTACCTTTTTCTATCTCCTTTCCTTTCTTCCTTTCTGTGCCTTTTCTTCATTTTTCTTTCCCTTCCTTCCCTTCTTCCCTTCTCTCCTTCCTTACCTTTCTTTTTTCTTTCCCTTCCTTTCTCCCTACCTCTTCCATTCCCTCATTTGTTCCCTTTCTAATTTTTCCTTTTTTCCTTTTTCCTTTCTCATGTTCTCCTTTTCTTCTTTCTCTCATTTTTTTCGCCTACTTTTCTCTTTATAATTTGTCTCTGTATCTCCAACCTTTTTCTCTCCTTTTTTCAAAAGTGCTTTAATTCCTGAAGCAATTTCTTTGTTTATTAATTTGTTTAATTTTTCCCTCAAATATATACCCATGGACATGATTATGGCTGCAGAAATATGTTTACTGGTAGTGCCCTGTGAAGCCTGCATGTATATAGTTGCTACTGGCCATAGTTAAGGATGAAATGTTTATTTAAAAATAACTTTACTATTTAGTTTGTATGTCTCTGTACGTGCCTCGTGGGCATTTTGTCCTAGAGCAGTGAAATGTCCAGAGCCGGCCCTGCCAATATTTTTCTATCATTCCAACCACAAGCAAATATTATTCTTAATCTTGAATCTTTAAGGCAGGGCCAATATCTGGATGTCTTGGCAGCAACCAATGGACTTTAGGGAAATACGCTAGATAGTGAAGTCTTTAAGCCCTATCTCACATAATGAGCATAGTCACCCATTCTTTTTCATGACAAAAATTGACCCTCAACTCTCACAGGTCTAAGTAAAAAAAATAAAAAAAATAAAAAGGTCATTGGGGACTCTACAGGATACAGCCTTTATTTGATTTAATAATTGTGTTCCCATTAACAGGACTGGGTGTTCAAGGGGCAGTGTTGACGGTTTTTGCCTTTATGCGCGCCCCTTATATGATAACTAGGCATGGGTGTATTTGATCAGAGGTAGCTCTCAATATTAAAAAGTTTGGAGACCCTTGCTCTGCAAACTAAAACCCCACTTCCTTACGTCACAACTATCAATGACCTGCTGAAATTGCCAACCTATAGCAATTCACAATCCGGTAACTGATACCCTTGTGAAACAAAGGCCCAGATGTACAAAACTATTTTGCTGTCGCAAACGGGCCAATTCATAGAATTAGCCCATTTGCGAATGCAAAAATAGCATTCTGATGGATATAACTACCTGTGGATTCCTCACCTTATGAACTCTCCCAATGCACCAGCATTTGAAGGAAAATCCAGCTCTCCACGTCGATGAGGATGTCACAATTGCACGGCTCCAGGCGACTCCGCCTGACATCACTGTGCCAATAAGACGTCCTCGCCGGCATGTTGACGTCCGTTCCCTTTTTTCCGTGCCTTAGACGCTAACGTTTTTTTCCTAGCTCTTGCTACTGTTGAAGGTGTTCCATCTTGTTTCTGGTTACAATGTCTCCTCCTAGGAAGTCGGGGTTTAAGCCTTGTCTGGAGTGTGGGGGTCGCATGTTGGTTACTGATCCTCATGATGATTGCCTCTGGTGTTTAAGTTCTGAGCATGACATTGAGGAGTGTGTATCCTGCCAGAGCATGAATCCAAAGGTGCTGAAGGAGAGAGAAGCCAAACTCTTTTTGGCTAAGGCAAAGAAAGGGCATAAAAGCCATCATCTTCTCACACTTGGTCAAAAAAACATAAGAAGCAACGTCGTCACGATTCTCGGCGTCATTCGGCTCGAAGCCATTCAAGGTCCAGGTCTCCATCTAGACGGCGAAGTGGGAGGTTAGTCCTACTGTGACTCCACAGCCTCAAAGCCCTCAGGCTTCTCCGGCGCAGTCGGTCTTCGAGGTGGTCGTGCCTCCAGAGAGTCTTCGCTTTTCACCTGCGGCACAGGATTCAGATGCTTAGCCCGCCCAAGTGCTGCATGGAGACCAGCGGTATCCTGCCTTCCCGGCTCCTCAGTATGTTTAATGCTATGGCCCCTGCTGGTGCACCAGCTGGTCCCCTGGGTCCTTTGGCATTCACGTTGGGCTCCCTGACTCCTTACAAGGCGGTGCAGTTTATGCCCTTTTATCTGGCTGAGGGTGGCGGTTTGGCGCCGATGACATCGCCTTATAGACCTGCAGCGCCGATGACATCACCTTATCAGTTGACGCAGATGACGGAGCCTCAGGTGACCATGGCGCCGAAGGGATCCCCTCCGGTGCTGGATGGCTCCGGATTGGACCATAGCCAGCCTTCTTCTCCTGGGCCGCGTCTTTTAGTCATGAAGCCGGTGTCATCGACGTCGGCTAATTCTATGTCGATGCCAAGGTTAGAGGCCAGGCCGAGGTCACGCAGAAAAGCTTTAAAGCTCTTAGAGGAGCAGGAGTACCAAAGGCAGCTGTTGGAGGAAGGAGAGATTGTGGAGCCCTTAGGGGAATATCAAGGGCTTGACTCAGCCAGTGGGCTAGACACTTTCCCGGAGTGGGACCTTTCTTCTTCAAGGGAGTTTACGGAGGAAGCGGCCTCTTTCCATACTGTGGTCAGGAAGGCAGCAAAGTTTTGGGATCTTCCGTTGCCTGCTGCATAGGTGAAAACTAATATTCTTACTGAGGTCCTGCATCCTTCTTCAGCTTCAGCAGAGCCATTACTCCCATTTAATGATGCTCTTACAGAGCTTATTTTAGAGGTATGGAGGAACCCTGTGTCGTCCCCAGCTGTCAACAGGTCTGTGGCAAGAAGGTATAGGGTGGCTCCTGGAGATGCAGGATTTTTGTCGAAACATCCTACCCCAGAGAATTTAGTTGTTCAAGCCTCATGTTCCACACGGTCTGCACCAGGCTTCTTCCCTGTGATTCCTTCCGACAGGGAGTCCAAGAGAATGGAGCAGTCAGCGAAGAAGTCTTTTTCTTCCTGTAGTATGGCCCTCAAAGCAGCAAATGCTACCTGTGTATTAATTAGATATGTGCAAGCCCTGATGGACACAGCAAAGGCTATGGTTCCAGACCTGCCGCAGGAGATGCAAGGACAATTTGGTGAGCTCCTGTCAGATGCTCAGGCGGCGGCTAAACAGATTATCCAGTCTGGTCTGGATTCTACATATTCGGTGGCCAGGGCGATAGGTACCTCTATCGCTACCAGGAGGCATGCGTGGTTGACGTCCTCTGGCTTTTCTTCGGATGTCCAGACTACTCTCTTGGACTTGCCTTTTGATGGGGAAAAGCTTTTTGGTGCTAAAGCTGACTCTGCCTTAGAGCGCTTTAAGGACAGTAGGGCCACAGCAAAGTCTTTGGGTCTGCAGGCTTCCAGTACTACCCCTTTCAGGTCCTTTCGGAGGTTCAGGGGGTTTGGGCGTGGACCCGTTTACCGTGGGAGACCCCAGTCCACAGTCAAACAGCCTACCAGCCTCCCATATGGGTCCTTTAGAGGGAAGGGGAGGGTTCAGACAAGAGGGGCCACCCAGCAGCACCCTGCTTCATCCTCTTCCTCTGGAGGACAACAACAAGGGAAGCATCCCTAGTTTTCTGCCCATTTTCAGCCATACTTCTCCTGTAGGGGGAAGATTACATCTTTTTCTCCGCGAGTTAATCGCATCAGACTCCTGGGTTCTAAATATTGTGAGGAAAGGATATGCTCTTTGTAGGAAAGTACCATCTTGTCTGGCATGACACCCCCATATTTACATGTATGTCAGTTTGTTTTTGCCTGTCTCACTGGGATTCTGCTAGCCATGACCCCAGTGCTCAAAGTTTGTGGCCTGAATGTGTATACCTGTGTAGTGCCTAGCTGTGTCACTGAGGCTCTGCTAACCAGAACCTCAGTGCTTATGCTCTCTCTGCCTTTAAATTTGTCACTATAGGCTAGTGACCACTTTTACCAATTTCAGTTGGCATATTGGAACACCCTTATAATTCCCTAGAATATGGTACCTAGGTACCCAGGGTATTGGGGTTCCAAGAGATCCCTATGGGCTGCAGCATTTCTTTTGCCACCCAGAGGGAGCTCAGACAAACCTTTACACAGGACTGCCACTGCAGCCGGAGTGAAATAACGCACAAGTTATTTCACAGCCATTTTCACTGCATTTAAGTAACTTATAAGTCACCTATATGTCTTACCTTCACTTGCTGAAGGTTAGGTGCAAAGTTACTAAGTGTGAGGGCACCCTTGCACTAGCAAAGGTGCCCCCATATAGTTCAGGGCCATTTCCCCGGACTTTGTGAGTGCCGGGACACCATTACACTCGTGCACTACATATAGGTCAATACCTATATGTAGCTTCACAATGGTAACTCAGAATATGGCCATGTAACATGTCCAAGATCATCGAATTGTCCCCCCATGCCAAATCTGGTATTGGGGAGCCAATTCCATTCATCCCCGGGGCTCCACTATGGACCCCCGGTACTGCCAAACCAGCTCTATGGGGTTTTCTCTGCAGCTACCGCCGCTGGCACCCCACAGACAGGGTTCTGCCCTCCTGGGGTCTGGGCAGCCCAGTCCCAGGAAGGCAGAACAAAGCATTTCCTCTGAGAGCAGGGTGTTACACCCTCTCTCTTTGGAAATAGGTGTTAAAGGCTGGGGAGGGGTAGCCTCTCCCAGCCTCTGGAAATGCTTTGACGGGCACAGATGGTGCCCTCCTTGCATAAGCCAGTCTACACCTGTTTAGGGAACCCCCAGTCCCTGATCTGGAGCGAAACTGGACAAAGGAAAGTGGAGTGACCACTCCCTTGTCCATCACCACCCCAGGGGTGGTGCCCAGAGCTCCTCCAGTGTGTCCCAGACCTCTGCCATCTTGTTTCCAGAGGTGTGAGGGCACTCTGGAGGCCTCTGAGTGGCCAGTGCCAGCAGGTGACTTCAGAGACCCCTCCTGATAGGTGCTTACCTGACTAGGTGGCCAATCTTCCTCTGAGGGCTATTTAGAGTCTCTCCAGTGGGCTTTTTCTCAGATAACGACTTGCAAGAATCCAGCAGGACTCCTCTGCACTTCTCTCTTCAACTTCTGCCAAGGATCAACCGCTGACTGCTCCAGGACGCCTGCAAAACTGCTACAAAGTAGCCAGAAGACTACCAGCGACATTGTAGCGCCTAATCCTGCCGGCTTTCTCGACCGTTTCCTGGTGGTGCATGCTCTGGGGGCTGCCTACCATCACCCTGCACTGAAATCCATGAAGAAATCTCCTGTGGGTCGACAGAATCTTCCCCCTGCTTCAGCAGGCACCAAACCTCAGCTTCACCGGTACTCTGGGACCTCTCTCATCCTGATGAGCGTGGCCCCTGGAACACAGGTGATGGACCCAAGTGACCCACACTGTCCAGTGGTCCAACTGTCCAAATTTGGAGGAGGTAAGTCCTCGCCTCCCTTCTCCAGACAGTAATCCTGTGCACCACATGAACTGCAGCTACAAGGGATTCTGTGCACATTTCCAAGAAATCCTGCATGCACAGCCGAGCCTAGGTCTCCAGCACTCTGTCCTGCGATGCTCAGCTCCCTGAGTTGACCTCCGGTGTCATGGGACCTCCTTTTTCAGTGTTGAGACAACCGCCGTGTTCAGACTTCTTGAACCAGTGTTCTAGGACTTCTGCGGGTGCTTCCTGCTTGCGCGCGGGCTCTCTACGTTGCTGAGGGCCCCCTCTGTCTCCTCTCTCTAGTGGCGACATCCTGGTCCTTCCTGGGCCTGGGCAGCACCCTTTTTCTCTAACCCCGTCCCTCGTTTTGTTACGAAGACCATCTCCAGTTGTTGCAGCAGGAGGTTCAAATCCTATTATCAAAAGGTGCAGTGGAATTTGTTCCAGAGCAGGAAAGGGGTCAGGGTTGTTATTCGAGATATTTCCTGATTCCCAAGAAAGGTGGCGATTGAGACCAATCCTGGACCTGATGATTTTGAATTGGTTCCTCAAACAGGAGAAATTCAAGATGCTGACTCTAGCGCAGGTACTTCTGGCGTTGAACAAAGAGGATTGGATGGTGTCTGTCGACTTGCAGGATGCTTACTTTTATATCCCTATTCTCAAGTCGCACAGGAGGTATCTCCAGTTTGTGATGGGGTCGCAACACTACCGGTTTGCGGTCCTTCCGTTTGGTCTTACTTCAGCACCTCGAGTCTTCACGAAGGTGATGGCGGTGGTTGTAGCAAATCTCAGAAGGAAGGGAATAGCAGTATTCCCTGACCTGAACGATTGGTTGATCAAAGCCAAGTCTCTGGAGCTTGTGCTGCATCACTTGTAACTGATAACTCAGTTGTTGTTCAGTCTGAGTTTTTTGATAAACGTGCCCAAGTCTCACCTGGAGCCCTCGCAGCGCCTCCTGTTCATAGGGGCAGTACTGGATACAACATTGAATCAGGCTTATCCTCCGCCTCAACGGATTCAGGACATTCAGGCGTTGATTCCAATGTTTCAAAATGGAGCGGTTGTTTCAGTCCTCAAGGTCCTACGCCTGCTTGGTCTGTTTGCTTCTTGCATTATGTTGGTCACTCATGCACGTTGGCACATGAGGGCTCTCCAATGGTGCCTCCGCAGGCAGTGGTTTCAACACAGAGGGGATCTCAAGGAGTCGATATTGATCTCCAGAGATGCTGCAGCGGATCTACGATGGTGGGCTGTGGACAGCAACCTCTCTCTAGGAAGGCAGTTTTCACTGCCTTCTCCGGTGGCCACAGTCATAACGGATGCTTCCACTCTAGGGTGGGGAGCTCATCTGGGGGGCCTAGAGATCAAAGGTCTTTGGTCTCCAGTGGAACAGATTGTTCATATCAGTCTGTTAGAATTGCGGGCGATACGTCTGGCTCTCAAGGCCTTCCTCCCGTCCCTTCATGGTCAGTCAGTTCAAGTCTTGATAGACAACACTACTACGATGTGGTATATCAACAAGCAGGGAGGAGTAGGGTCGTACCTTCTCTGCAGAGAGGCTCTGCGGCTCTGGTCTTGGGTTCAGGACCATCGGATTGGCTTGGTAGCAAGTCATCTGGCCAGAGTGCTCAACATACGTGTGGACACTCTCAGTCGACATTTTTCGGCCGATCACAAGTGGCATCTCTATCCAGATCTGGTACATCTTTCAGATGTGGGGTTCTCCGCGGATAGATCTATTTGCCACTCGGGAGAACGCGCACTGCCCGTCGTTCTGCAGCCTCCAGTATCCGGTGCAAGGAGCTTTGGGGGACGTGTTTCAGATGTCTTGGTGCGACCAGTTGCTTTACGCGTTCCCCCTTATACCCTTGATTCCTCAGGTACTGAGGAAGATTCGCCAAGATCGGGCTCAGGTCATTTTAATAGCTCTGGATTGGCTGAGAAGGGTGTGGTACACGAACCTTCTCCAACTCTCACTGTGCCCACCGCTCCGTCTGCCTTTCAGGGCAGATCTCCTCTCGCAGTCGCAGGGGCAGATTCTACACCCCCACCTCCAGAGCCTGCACCTACATGCCTGGAGATTGAACGGGGCAATCTGAGTGCTTTCTCTCTCCCACCAGAGGTAGTGGATGTTATTTTATCGGCCAGGCGGCACTCCACTAAGACTGTTTATGCCGGCAGGTGGGCAAAATTCGTGGCTTGGTGTGGAGAGAAACAAATTGATCCCTTGTGGGCCCATCTGTCTGATGTTCTGTTGTTTGCATTAGCTTTAGCACAGAAGGGTTGTGCAGGTGCTACTGTTAAAGGCTATTTGGCGGCTCTGTCAGCCTTTCTTGGCCTTCCAGATCAACCCTCCTTGTTTAATTCGCCTATTGTTATTAGGTTCTTAAAGGGTTTAATGAATACATTTCCTCCCACTCCCTTTCTTATGCCTCAGTGGGATTTGAATCTGGTTTTAACTTTTTTAATGGGTTCACCATTTGAACCCATGCATTCTTGTCCGTGAAGATTTTTAGTTCTTAGAACGGTTTTCGTGACAGCTATTACATTGGCTAGGCGTGTCGGTGAGCTTCAGGCCCTTAGTGTTAAACCTCCCTTTACTTTATTCTTTCCTGACAAAGGGGTGCTGAAAACCAGGACGGCTGTCCTACCTAAAGTTGTCACTCCTTTCCATATGGGGCAGACCATTACCCTTCCATCTTTCTACCCTCCTCCTCATCCCTCAAAGGAGGAAGAGAAACTCTATCATTTGGACCCCAGAAGGGCTCTTAGTTTTTATATTGAGAGGACAAAGGACTTTCGGTTGGAAGATCAGCTATTCGTGGGATATGTAGGAAAGAGGAAGGGCAGAGCGGTCCATAAAAGAACTATATCCAGGTGGGTCATTCTTTGTATCAAGGTCTGTTACTCGTTGGCAAAGAAGGTTCCTCCTGAGGGTATTAGAGCCCATTCGACCAGGGCTAAGTCTGCCACTTCGGCCCTGGCTAGAAGGGTTCCGGTAGTGGATATTTGCAAGGCAGCAACTTGAGCGTCCCTCCACACCTTTTCAAAGCATTATTGCTTGGATTCGGAGGTTAGGAGGGACAGCCGTTTTGCACGTTCTGTATTGCAGGATTTCTTGGTGTGATCAGTCAGGCACCCACCTCCGAGTGCGGTACTGCTTTGGGCCTCTATTCATAAGGTGAGGAATCCACAGGTAGTTGTATCCATCAGAAGAACAAATTACTTACCTTCGGTAACACTTTTTCTAGTGGATACATTAGCTACCTCTGGATTCCTCACAGTCCCACCCGCCTCCCCATTGCCTGTCTGCTCATAACAAGGCTTTTGTTTTACAAATGTATATATGTTTTGATAATTTTATGTATATATAAATGATGGTTATAAGTGTATTACATCATTATGGTTTTATGTGTGTATTCGTTTGAGCTATTGTGAGGTCGGTTTTCACCTGTTCATCTCTAAGGCACGTAAAAAATGGGTGAAACTGACGTCAGCACGCCGGTGAGGACTTCTTATTGGCACAGTGACGTCAGACAGGGTTGCATGGAGCTGTGCAATTGTGACGTCCTCGTCGACGTGGAGAGCTGGGAAGAAGATTTTCCATCGAATTTTGGCACATTGGATGAATTCATAAGGTGAGGAATCCACAGGTAGCTAATGTATCCACCAGAAAGAGCGTTACCGAAGGTAAGTAACTTGTTCTTTTGGTGTTTATGAATCCCAAATTGCGATTCAGTAACACATTACTGAATTGCAGTTTGGAATTTCAAATACATGCTGATTTGGTGTTTAAGGCGCCCCTTCCAAATACCGAATCTGAATGAGATGTATTAATGTTTTGCAACTCAATCCCGGTTGCAAAACATTCATATTTTACCAATGCCTTGAAGGAGGTGGTAATCCATGTAACTTCTTGCAATTCTGGGCCCCTTCCCCTTTGAGAATGTTAAAATAAATATTTTTAAGAGCAGGCAGTGGTCCAGTGGACCACTGCCTGCTCTTAAAAAACAAAACCTAAACGTTTCCTTTTCTTTTAAATGCATTTAATTTCCTTTGAGGAAAACGTTTGCATTTAAAAAGGAAAACATTTGCATTATTGAAAAGCCATCATTCTTAATGGGTTTCAAACTGCGACCCACCTTAATATTTATGAGGTAGGTCGAGTTGCACCCACTAGGAATTACTATTTAAGAGTTGTGAGTTTTCTTACATTAGGAATTGCAATTTCCTAATTGTCATTCTGTAAGAGTTGCAATTAGAAAATTGCAGTTCCTACTTTTTGTACATCGGATCCTAAATCAGCTAACAATTTGGTGCTCAACTTCAAGAGCCACTCTTGCAAAAACCAAAGGCTGTTTCTCTTCACCTGAACCTTCCAACAGTCCCTTTCTCACTGGAATCATAAATGTCTCGTCTAACGCCAATCCAGTTGCTCCTGGAAACCATGCCTGTGAAATTCAAAATGGAGTCCTAAGAACTAGCTGGCATTTCTCTCTCCGTATCTTCAATAAAACCCTCAGTATCTTAGCAAGTGGTGGAATAGCATAATATCTCAAATTATTCAATTTAATTTGGACAGCATCTACCGCAGTGGCCTCTAGATCTGGCCTCCGAATTAAATATTTTCTCACTTGAAATGTTAACCTGCTCATGAACAAGTCCACCTACATTGGGCCCCAATCCAGTACAGTCCTCGTAGACTAACAATGAACTTGGCACCCAGTCACTGAAGTCCCTGAGATATTGTAAATTCCAGTCCACTGTCTGATTCTGGTTCCAGTTAAGTATTCTCAGTTGAAGCACATTGTGTCATCTGAGTTCAAATATGTTTTTATTGGCATTTAAAGTCATCAACCGAATCAGTACAGAGGCTTGTGTAATAACATAAGTTGATGCTTTCTCTTTCCCACCCTCCCCCATTTGTCCCCTACCCTCTTAGAAACCTACCCACTCCCCCATCTGCCACCCTCATCTTAGTTCTCTGTATTCCTTTAATTATGTCACATCCCATTTTAGGAACTACACCCCTTATGGACTCAATGATTCATGGTTGCTTCTAAATTGTAAGGTAATAGTCCTTCAGTTTGGAGTTATTTAGGATCTTTTGTGCTCAGATTCTTTTGAGGCATATAAGTTCCTTATATGTGTCACTGAAAAAAAATCTAATAAACCACCCCATTGCTCAGTAAAGGCTCTTTCTTTGTCTTGTGCAGGTTTGAGGAGGATTTCCATATCCAGAATACACCATAGGTTTTCCAACCATTTCTGCTGCTGGTGGTGGGGGGAGGTGGGAGGTTTTTGCACTCAGAGCACAACATACCCTGTTCTAAACCAGTTTGTTCAACCTGCTCCCTCCTAAAAGACATTTTAAAGTCACTGCAGACTCATTGTCTATGTGCATCAAGGATCCCTTGAGGTATTTAACCCTACCGTCATCTCCAAACAATTTATATGTCAACCTCGCTTAGCTGGCACCTTCCTCATTTCCTGACTGTCCAATCAAGCCCATCAACTCTGCTGCTTGTATCTGTCTGTGATGTAACATCGAGAGCTGAGGCAAAAATTGCTCATTATTCCCAGCTTCTGAATCTTCTAGCAACCACATTAACTCCGCTCTGGCCTCTAATGACAGACAGACAAAGCATGTCTAAACACCACAGACCTCCTCTCTTAAACTTTGTGTTTTTAACTTGTGCATAGATAGCCCTGTGATGCAGGGGGCCTGGACAAATCACCTGAATAGATGAAGATAGAAGCCCAGTCACTTGTGCTGACTCTTTTAGAATTACTCTCTTCATTGCTAAAACTAAGCAAATCCCCTTCTTGCTTTTCATCTTCTTCTCCGGTAACAACAGTTTCAACTGAGAATTATCAACCCTAAAACCCGGAAATTCTAACAATCTGCTCAGAATTAAAAAAAAAAAAAAAAAAAAAACATACAAAAGACATCTCCACATAGATGATGAAACCTAAGCTCTCCAAAAGGTTTCTTGTCATACCTAAATGAAACAATCACTCTGGTCTGGCAGAAAAACCACAGTTGGTGCAAATCCTTGTTGAAACAGCATGGGGCTGGAGACAGAAAGGAAGGCAAAGGAATTAATACAAAATGCCTCTCCATCTGAAATGGAGAAAGGTCTTACACTCCACTGCCGTTAGAATAGTGAAGTAAGTGTCCTTCATAAAAAACTCCTTCGCTTTTGCTGATTTATTACTGGACGGCAACTCTTGTCTGCCTTTTTTAACTAAAAGAACGAAAAGAAAAAAGGGGACTTACAAATCCATTGCTTACATCTTGCACCTCAGCAGTTGTGCTTTATCGCAGCATCTGATCCACTTTTGCATCAATCAACTTCATGTGTTCTTTGTCCAAAACCAATTACCTTGGTTCAAACCCCTGAACTGGAATGTCTGCAGACTCTTTTTTTAAACCTCTTATGGTTTGAAACACCCAAGGAACTTTAGCTATTCCTGCCATCTTGGATACAGAACCTTTAGTCTGCTTGCCACCTTTTCTTGAGGAGAAAAAAACACAAGAAATTTCCATACTCCCCTTTTGCTCCTCCTGGACATTGGTCTTTTCAAGTACCACCACGAGATCTTCTGCTCCCACCTCTGGGGGTAGGTGGGTGATTGTGGCATCTGCATCCCATTGCTGACAGTTTGGCCTCTCCTTTCAGCTCTTCCAAAAACACTATTGCTAGACCCACAACTCATTGTCACCTGTGTATAATTGAGAACAGTGAAGGTTGAAACATATTTGTCCAATTATATTTGCCCTTAACTTACGGTTGATTCTCATTAAAATGTGTTTCCACCTTTCAGCTACTAGGCTAGCATTAGCATTGCCCAGAGGAGAAAATGCTTCATCCCCTCTGTCTCTCCACACCGCAGTGGTGCCGAACAATGGGAGATTAGTTCCACTACATTCTTGTTAAAGAATAAATTGAAATTACAATTTGGGAAATTTAGCCTTGATATTGGTAGTGGTTCGATCTTTTCAATCTACCAAGTTTGGTATAAAGAGGATTGGTACTGATCCTTAAAGAGTACCCCCAGCACTGAAACATTTGACTGATACAGGCCTGGTAGTCGAATATTTCCTGGAGAAAACCTAACATTCACACGGGGTCGAAAGGTTGACAAACCTTCCCTCTTGGTTGTTACATGTAATTTAACTTCAAGAGATTCCACACTGACATTTGCAAACCCTGTTATGAATTTTATCATTGCATGCATACAAACAAACATTGGAATCATACAGTGTCTTTTATCAATATATTTGTATATATAATCGCCATTGGAGCATTGTGTTGTCTGCACTATGATCACTTATTTTATGAACTGTTACATTTGATTGGAGTCAAAACATTACAAGATGCAAACTGCATCAGTCCTGCATTTTGTCTTCTTTGTAATTCATCTTGGTCCGATGAATGAGTCTGAGCAACTCTGGGTTCCTTCTAAGACACATAAGAAGGCACCACATTTCCGCTTTTGTATGATCATCATCATCTCCCTCTAAACGTTTTAAATTGGCCTTTTCTGCCATATCTGTGATATGGGCCAAAAGTTTCAATACATCTACCAATGTATCCTGGCATTGCTTTAACAATTGTAGATCTTTCTCTAATCTCTTCCAAACTTGAAAAGGAAGGAAATCAGTCTGGGTCCAAATTTGGGTTTGTGCATACTTTCTCCCCAATCGCTTGCCAAAAACCCTCTGCCCATGTGTAATTATGAGCTTCCTTCTCCATATGTTTCCTCACCATTCCTTTATGGACTTGGCCAAATGGCCCATAGGCCACCATTCTGAACCATGAAGGCGTCTCAACAAATTGAGTTCGACTATATCCTCCGCAAGACAGTCTTTTAATACACCCTTGTCAGAAGGGCCCTGTGTGCTCTCAGGGGTTTCCTAGAGCTCTAGTACATATCGATCAAATTCCATACTAATATCATCTTTCAAATTTCGAAACATTTCCTCAAAGCCACAGGACTCAAGACTTTGCTGTGTGCTACCAGGGACAAAGTACTCAAATATGTCAACTAGGACATCCTTCTTAATGCTGTTGTGTTTGCTGTTTGAACCAGTCTTTTATTTTGATGTTGATCTCTTTTCTTTGTGCTCAGTATTCCTGACTTTCTGATTATTTTACCCCCTTTACACAAAGTCTAAATTCTTTCATCTGAAAGTCCGCCTTCTTTCCTTTACTTCAGTGTTGCCTTTACTGCTTATTTAACAGAAGATTTTATTCCTTCGTCGATATATCTTTTAATAATGTTCTGGTTCGCAAATGTGGACGATAAAGTCTGTCTACTGTTACTCAGCTATTACCTAAAAGAACTAAATTCCTTCAATAAAACATAGCTCTCATTTAATAAACCAAAGAAACCTTAGAAAACTTTGTTTAATCCCTCAAACAACCTTCTGTTAGTAGCCCAATCTTCAATATTATTGTGCTCATCCAAAAAAGCAGCATAGATAGCATTGCAGCTAAACGTGTTGCCTTGACAACTTGAGCTCTAGGCAATAAAGCGTTTGCTATGATAAGCATGAAGTCTATCCCCCTCTCAAAATGGTAACAAGATCTCCAGTATGCTGCGAGACCGTGTCCTCAATCTCCACATACTGCCTTAGACCTGGTATCTTGGAGCAGATGAGACTATGCACCTGCCAAGCTCAAGCCTGAGCACCAGTAGATGACAACTGACCTGAGGCCCTTGAGCACGTGGCAGCATATTGACCTGATGTCCCTGTGTGTTTGCCACTCCAGGAATATGGAGCTTGAGACAAAAAGGAGTCCCACAAGATTCCTTGCTCAGAAAATGAGTCAAAGAAAAAACGAAGATAAATTATAAATATGCTACTTCGTACACTGAAACACTAATCATATTAATTTAGTTTAACATTATGTAACACAAACAGAAGATTAATCCCTCTTTTTGAAAGTTTCCTATTAGCGGAAAAAAAACTATACATTGGAATACAGCACCACTATTTAACTGTGACCTTAATAGGCAAGGCAGTTTGAAATTCACACGTAAAGAAATAACTAATCTTTGTAAGAAGTAGCCAATCAAATAAGAAACAGAGAGGCGGCATGGGGCTTATACAGGGAGTGCAGAATTATTAGGCAAATGAGTATTTTGACCACATCATCCTCTTTATGCATGTTGTCTTACTCCAAGCTGTATAGGCTCGAAAGCCTACTACCAATTAAGCATATTAGGTGATGTGCATCTCTGTAATGAGAAGGGGTGTGGTCTAATGACATCAACACCCTATATCAGGTGTGCATAATTATTAGGCAACTTCCTTTCCTTTGGCAAAATGGGTCAAAAGAAGGACTTGACAGGCTCAGAAAAGTCAAAAATAGTGAGATATCTTGCAGAGGGATGCAGCACTCTTAAAATTGCAAAGCTTCTGAAGCGTGATCATCGAACAATCAAGCGTTTCATTCAAAATAGTCAACAGGGTCGCAAGAAGCGTGTGGAAAAACCAAGGCGCAAAATAACTGCCCATGAACTGAGAAAAGTCAAGCGTGCAGCTGCCACAATGCCACTTGCCACCAGTTTGGCCATATTTCAGAGCTGCAACATCACTGGAGTGCCCAAAAGCACAAGGTGTGCAATACTCAGAGACATGGCCAAGGTAAGAAAGGCTGAAAGACGACCACCACTGAACAAGACACACAAGCTGAAACGTCAAGACTGGGCCAAGAAATATCTCAAGACTGATTTTTCTAAGGTTTATGGACTGATGAAATGAGAGTGAGTCTTGATGGGCCAGATGGATGGGCCCGTGGCTGGATTGGTAAAGGGCAGAGAGCTCCAGTCCGACTCAGACGCCAGCAAGGTGGAGGTGGAGTACTGGTTTGGGCTGGTATCATCAAAGATGAGCTTGTGGGGCCTTTTCGGGATGAGGATGGAGTCAAGCTCAACTCCCAGTCCTACTGCCAGTTCCTGGAAGACACCTTCTTCAAGCAGTGGTACAGGAAGAAGTCTGCATCCTTCAAGAAAAACATGATTTTCATGCAGGACAATGCTCCATCACACGCGTCCAAGTACTCCACAGCATGGCTGGCAAGAAAGGGTATAAAAGAAGGAAATCTAATGACATGGCCTCCTTGTTCACCTGATCTGAACCCCATTGAGAACCTGTGGTCCATCATCAAATGTGAGATTTACAAGGAGGGAAAACAGTACACCTCTCTGAACAGTGTCTGGGAGGCTGTGGTTGCTGCTGCACGCAATGTTGATGGTGAACAGATCAAAACACTGACAGAATCCATGGATGGCAGGCTTTTGAGTGTCCTTGCAAAGAAAGGTGGCTATATTGGTCACTGATTTGTTTTTGTTTTGTTTTTGAATGTCAGAAATGTATATTTGTGAATGTTGAGATGTTATATTGGTTTCACTGGTAATAATAAATAATTGAAATGGGTATATATTTGTTTTTTGTTAAGTTGCCTAATAATTATGCACAGTAATAGTCACCTGCACACACAGATATCCCCCTAACATAGCTAAAACTAAAAACAAACTAAAAACTACTTCCAAAAATATTCAGCTTTGATATTAATGAGTTTTTTGGGTTCATTGAGAACATGGTTGTTGTTCAATAATAAAGTTAATCCTCAAAAATACAACTTGCCTAATAATTCTGCACTCCCTGTATAGACATTTGAGACTATTCTGTTTTGGAACATGTGCCTTCATGATTATTGAATTTCATTTAAGATTGGCTGAAGGGAGCGGCAATAGAAATTGTATGCATAATAATAGCCTCCGGTCTTGTAATGAAATCTATGGCTGGCACTTGTTCAGTTCATCCTCACTGACCAACACTCTACAGAAATTTAATTTCCAGAAAAAAATCAACAAACAACCAGGCATAAGTACAAACAATCCAACATGCATAAGTAACCCTTAATAGCAGAAGGTAATGAATGATGACCACTAAGTTTTGTGGATAAGGATTTCATTTGAAGGAAAATTCTTAGTCCGGGTCCTCATGCCATATGGAGGCACACAGTAGTTTCCCTCAACGGAGGGGAGCAGTATGGTGTACAATAAGTGACCTGTCCCAGTAGCCCACATCCTATGCAAGTATTCAGCTAGTTCTGGATTTTTTGGCGAGCAGCATTTTAAATACTTTTATTTACATGCGTAAGTAGCTAATGGTAAAAGCAAACATTCAAAGTTCTGTTAGCTAAACATCCAAAACTTTTGTGTTTTAACATTTGCAGTGCTTTTTCAGTTTCCTCTTTTCCATTTATATAATATTTCTTAATTGAATACCTTAAAAAGATATCACTCTTTTGGAGTAGGAGCCATTAAGGCCTTGATTTATACTTTTTGGGGCAAAACTGCTCTAGCGCAGTTTTGCACCAAAAAGTTTAGAACCGGCTTGCACCATTTCTGTGCACCAGCCGGGCACCATATTTATTGAATGGTGCAAGCCGGTGCAAAGGGTAGGCTAGTGTAAAAAATAAATAAATAAAATGATGTTAGTTGGGTGGGGCTGGCGGTCTGGAAGAAGGGGGTTTTGCTCCAAAAAAAATTACGTTAGGCAGAAGTAAAAAAAAAAAAAAAGACTCTAACCTGCCTAGAGTCATTTTATGGCACTAAACCTACCATGCCACATCACTTCTGTCATGCCCACCACCCCAATGGCCAGCACAGGGGACAAGAGTCCCTGGGCATGGCCATTGCACCCCGTGCCATGTATGGGGGCCCATTTCAGGGCCCCCTATGGCACTTTAAAAAATAAAATAAAATACTTACCTGTACTTACCTGGGATGGGGTCCCCCATCCTCCGCTGTCCCTCTGGTGTGGGTGTCCCTGGGACCAGGGGAGGGCACCTATGGGCGTGTTCCACCATGTAAATGGGCCCACAGGTCCCCTAACGCCTGCCCTGACCCAGGCGTTAAAAAATGGGGCAAAGCAACCTTTGCACCATCTTTTGACCCTTCCTCCATTTCGTGCACCATTTTTGCATGGGAGTATAAATATGGCGTTAAGGCCAGAGAGTCATATTTGTGCACGGGACCGCGTACCTTGCTTCTCATTAAGGCAAGGTAGGTTTCCATGTCCAAAAAAATTACTTTAACTCCATAAATTTGGTGCCAGACGGGTCTAGCGCCAAAGTATAAATATGGAGTTCGTTTTGCACCGAATTAGAGTAAAAAAAAAAATTACGCGAATTCGGTGCAAACAGAGAATAAATATCCCCCTAAGTGTCAGCTTTATCCTTAGTTCAAAAGGGAACACATACATTTAAACTAAAGCATGTCCAACTTTCCTCCAATGCCCTCTCTCCATTTGTAAGAATGTGAATTACTCCTTGGCCTGCCATGTGCACATTGAATCCTGCATTTATATTGAGGAAGAATGTTGTTGAAATGTTTTGCTTGGAAATGGAGACCCTTTTGGGTGTTGTGATGTGATTAACTCAATAAACATTGTGCCAGATAGTTGTTTGAAAGGATTAGAGATTGGTGGTTCATGTTTTTTATTCTGCTGATCCTATACTTTGCATGTTGAGCATTTTTTTTTATTACAGAGGTAGTTTTCCAGTTTCTATATTTAGAAAACCAGCTGCTCAAACTTTGCATCACAGAAGGGTGTATCTTTTTTCTGTGCCGGATCTTGTCTCCCTGCGGAGTGCCACCTCATTCGTGGTCTTACCAACTGGTCTTGATGGGGAGCCAAATTGCTTTTCAAACATTGCCTTGCTCGGCGCAGTCTCAGGCAATACTGCCATCAGTTAGAAATGTAGCAACTCAGATCCTCTCTCTTTGAGGTAGTGGATCCATACATCTCGCTTTTTGTTGCCTAGGCACACCAGTTTCTCTTACATTTAGGCGATGGAGTTCACAGCCACTTCTGAAACTCTCTCAAAGTCTTGTGATCATTTCTTAATCCCATCACTTTATCCTTGATCTTTCCCATCTTAGAGTTGTCAAGCACACTTTGTTCAGTGCTCGCTTTACTCTTGATCTTGTCCACCTTAGATGTGTCAAGCACACTTTGTTCAGTGCTCGCCGTAGACTCTGTATCATTAATAGCTTCCTCTGTGTGGCCTTTCAATATTCTGAATGTGTTGCCATTAAGAGGGATTCACTGTGAAAAATGTTCCTAATGCTGTCTTTTGCCTCTTTCATCCCTCACCTTTTGCACTCCTCCTGGGTAATGAGGTGAGAAATTTCTCTTCCCCACTTTGCCCTTGTTCCTTTCAAGATGTCCACAGAAGGATCCTGCTCTGAGACCCATTGAGGCAAGGCCCTTATTCCGAAATGTGAAAATCTCTTCAAAACTCTGCATGTAACCATCAAATTGTGAGTCCAGTGTCAAAGTCCTCCAAGAAGCAGCCCATCTTTCTGCCAGCTCAGTGCACCCCCTGCACCTTTGAAGCTCATGTAGTGTAATCTTGCTTCACATTGTATTAAGTGACAGGCAGTGTCTTTATGTTTTCAAGGAGCCCAGCTTCAGTTTAGATGACAAATGGGTCTCTGAAGGTACTTCCATTCCACAGTGAATGCAGGCAGGAATTCACTCTTCTCTAATTTATTCAACTGGACTTGATGATGAAACGTGCACCAAAACTCTGGCAAATAGCAGCAGCTCCGCAGCCTGGTTGTTTGTGTTCCCCGATCATGGATGTCCTGCATTCTGAACAAATAAGTAAGTCAGATGTTCACTTATTCATTTACCCTGAAGTATTTCTTGGCCATTATTTAGACCTGACTCCAATAACAGTGTCCCATCCAACAAATCATAATGGGGAGTTCAGAATATAAGACTCTCTGAACCTTATAGCCCTCAGTCAGTTCACTGCCTGACTCAATAACATCTTTGGAAACTGAACATTTTTCTACGGCGCCAAACCAATGAAAATTGCAATTGCTGTCCAATGAATACAGTCAACAAGAAAATCTCTTCTCCATGAATCATGACACCAAAAAGGTCAACCATTCTCAAAACTAACAATTCGACTTCTTTATCAGTGCCTTCATAACACTTAATGCTTTAGTATGTAAGAATGATGTGATATGGCATTTCCAAAGACAAACTCAAAAGACATTGGCTAAGCCAATAGGTCTCAACTTTTATGAACTGTTTTTCATCATCGCTATTCAGCACTGGCAAACAGAAATGCTTTTCACCAATGTTGTGTAGCATCAGCAAAAAAAAGAAATATTAAGCATTTGCTATCAATAGGTGTCGCATTTGGTTGAGTTAGAGCTATTGGCATTGTAAGTTCATAACTGGACTTAAATTGGTGAACTCTGCCTCCTAATTTCATCTTTTCCTGTCATTTAATTCAAGTGGCCCTGCATATAACTAAAGAACGTCCATTTACCTTCTTTTTCTTCTATCTGCAGCAAAAAAAATGAATATGTTACTATTTAGCATCCTAATTTAAATCTTCCATGCTAATTCCAATAGAATACCACTTTCACCACCCTGCCATCAGAGTTGCTGACTGGCTAACACAATTCCCCCAAAAAGGCACACGACAGCCACAGAGGAGAAATAAACTGGATGGGTCACCCAAACATATCAAGAGTGTTCAAACAGTCATAGGGTAATAAGGATGTCAAGTTGGCCTGAAATGTGGTCATAAATGTAATAAGGAGAGATTATTCAAGCATATACAATCATCATTTAAACCTTTGGCAAAAATAAATGTTTAGCATTAGACTGTAATGCTCAAAACAGCCCGTAGAAGGTCCCATAACAAATATATAATTTGTAAGAAACATGGTCCTGTAACCATATTGTTAGCCGTTAGAGGGCACAAGTCCTTGAAATAAAACAGGAGAAAGTAATGCAGTGTGGCCATATACATAGTCCCTAGAGAGCATTTTTAGGGCTAGCAGGCCTGCAATGATATTACAAACAAGGCCTTTAAAACAAAACTTCTCCCAGCTATAAAACTAAAGTTCTATCTGTGAGAAAGCCTAAAAGACACTGGATGGTGGGAGGGGTTATTATTTTGGGGTCCCCACTAACCTAGTGTGGTTGTCCAGAGATGATGTAGACAAAAAGTGTTTTGAAGGTGGTCCCATTGTCTAAGAACCACCACAGGCTGAGTTACGAGCACAAATGTTTTGTAAAAGTAATGCCCTGCAAAGCATTATGGGGCGCGTTTTTATGCTGCAAATATTATAGTATTTTGATATGACTGTAATGCTTAGAACAGACCCTAGAGGACACCACAATGAAAATAGCATTTATGAGAAATATGGCCATTTAACAATATAGTTAGCCCCTAGAGGGTTTAACCACACAAAAAGAAAACGGCAGAAAATAATGCAGAGTAACCACATATTTAACCCCTAGAGGGCATAGTGCATTACATATTTTCATGGGTAGCAGGCTTATAGCAATGATATTACAAATGAGGCCCTTAAAGCACAAGCTATTCCCAGCTGTAAAACAAAAGATCTAGCCATGAGAATGCTTAAAAAGACACTGAATGATGGGAGGGGTTATTATTTTGGGGTCCCCACTAACCCAGAGATGACCTAGACAGAAAGAGTGTTTCGCGCTGAGCGTTTTGATGGTGATTCCATTGTCCTAGGACAACCACACTGTGAGTTATGGGCAAAAATGTTTTGTAAAAGTAATGCCCTGCAAAGCATTATGGGACGAGTTTCCAGAATGCAGTGAATATTTTAGTTTCGTCTCTCCTGCTCTGCCGGGAGAGCTGCTTTTGCTTTGAGGATTTCTGTTTTAGGTAAGGTATTTACCATTTTAAGTGTTTTAAGGGGAGAGCCACAAGAAAGGACTCTGATTAGGTAACTGTGCACAGTGTGACCAGTGCTCCAATACTGCCGATCGAGTTCATGCTGTTGTGCCTGTTCGCGCCATGGCCGCCATGCAGCACAAAGGGGAGACACAAAAAAAAATAGTTTGCCCACGCAGAAGTATATTGGCAATCCTGCACTAATCCATGTAACAGGTGCGGTCTGCAAAGCGTGACAAAAACAGTCTCAAGGCAGGACAAACGTACAGCATTTACCAATTAAATCAAGTGACTTTTGAAAGGCAAGCCCACAAACGAGTGAAAGTGATGAGCGTGACATGAGCGTGGTTAAAAGCCCACAACACTTACAACAGGTCAAAACGCTTGCACTCTTGACCTAAAAATAACGCAATGTCATGTAGACATGTTTGAGTCCGTACAAGTCTTAACACTGTGGCGACTTAGCATGCTAATGTATGTGTGTGCATGTATCACCAAGCATGAGTATGCATTGCAGCGCTTATTGTTATTTTTTTATTTACAGTGCTAATATGGCAGAAGCAACCTGGAGCGGTAAATTTAGAAAAGAAGAAAAGAAAATCAAAGGATTGGCAAAGCCAATAGACCTTGATTTCATGTGCAAATTCATTTACGGATAGGGGTGCAGAGCTGCTGCTTGCATGTGTTATTGCATTCAATCAATCAGGGATTTGTAAAGCGTGGCTACTCATCCATGAGGGTCTCAAGGCGCTGGGGAAGGTAGGGGGGACGCTGAGGATCAGTCAAAGAGCCAGGTCTTGAGGTCCTTCCTGAACTGTGACAGGGTGGGGGACTGCCTGAGGTAGATGTGGAGAGTGTTCCAGGTATTGGCGGCGATGTGGATGAAGGATCTTCCTCCGGCTGTGGTTTTCTGGATGCGAGGGACGTTGGCGAGGGCCTGGTCGGTGGACGGGAGCGCATTGAAGCAAGCGAGTGTTAATATCCTCTTTAGGTGATTAGTGAACTGTCAGCAAGCCCTAAAAGGAAAGTAAGATTTGAGAGAGGGAGAGTATTTGTCGTCATTATAGAAAAACAATCTTTATAACCACACCCCCAGTATTCTCATGCTCCAAAGTAACTAGAACTGAAGCCATGCACTGCTTATTACCCCACATTTCATATATGACATAATTCATAGCATGATTGCAATACCTGAAATGACATAATTGATGGCAAGACTGTATATGGTGGAGGCACAATTTCTAGCACTTTAGGACATGAGTTATAGTTAATACACATAACTACAACTGGTGAATTTCAGTGATTGAGTTTAAAACGTTACATTGTCACTGAAACTTTCAACCAACTATAATGTTACTTTAACATTTGGTCATTCCAGTTGGTAGTTATAGTTAGACCGTTTGACAAATCTTCACTACACTTTCTAAAAATCATGTTCTTCCACCTAAGCTCCTTCCTTGAAAGTTTTGGGGTGATCTGTCAAGCGGGGCCAAGATAAAGGGGAGAGTTTCCCAAAACTTCTTAAATTTTTCTATAGGGACGTCGGACACAGTTACAGCCCAAAAGTCTGATTGGATTTACATTAAATTTGGTATAAAGCTAGATCGTGGGCCAAACAGTGCTTTTTAGGGTTGAGCCTGTGAGAGCATGCGCTAGCGCATGTGTCTCCTTTGAGAGACACTATTGCATACACTATTGCATAGAGCCCGCCTGTTGCTTATTGTTTGTTGGCTTCATGTCACTCTTCTTTCCTGCCTACTTAATCGATCACTGCAGGCGAAATGTAATCTCTGATCATTTCTGTGGAGTGGGGACCAAGCACAGATTGATTCATGTTAATCCGTGCCCATCTGCTGCTCCCGATGTGGTTGAGGGACTATTTCTACCCTCTCCCACTCCCTCTGCCTGCTGCTCCTGCCAAAGAGCTTGCACTTTTATCTTGCTTGTAATTGGTAAGCGTGAATATGCTTCGTATGACTTCAGTTAGTCTCCATCTGATTATTTGGTGAATGGCCGAAAATTGATGGTTCCCTTGATCACTGTTCTGTGGTGCTTGCGCGTAGATTGTAGCTCAATTTGCTGCCCCCATCCCCTACCCTTCCCTGTTGTGGCTGCTTACCCGTACCTTCACCATCTTCTCCCGTCCTTGCTTCTTATCCTGCCAAAAAGAAGCAGTGCTAGCACTGTCTGTTTACTTGTTAATGTGAATGTGTGTTCATTTGAAGAGAAAATATGTTTACTTATGTAGCCACTACTATCTTTTTTTTTTCTCTCAAGGAGGGGCACAGCCATCACTACTGCTTCTGTTAGGATCATGTGGTCAGAAACGTATATTTTGGCAGCTAGCATCCTCTCTTGGCCTCTACAATGGGTCCATATTAATTTTAAGGTCCATTCTAATTTACGTGTGAAACTGAAGACCACATTCAAACACAACACAGACTCACACATAAGCTGCTGCCACAGACACACTCAATAGGTGTGTACATGATGTGCTCACATACTGAAACACAATCAGATGCAAACAAAAACCCTGGCTCACATGAACACACAAGGAAAGCACTGAAGACCACAAGCACACACTCGTACAGACCTGCGCATATGAACATCGGCTAGCAAGTGCATGCTTAAATGGACATAAACACAAGCGTTCATAGACACAAACAAAAAATCATGCAGGCCAGGAAGACACAGCCTGACCGATGAGGGGCCTGCTGCAAACCCCTAACAAGGAGCGGGACCCGTGAAACGGGGAGAGTAGAAGCCTGCGAGAAATGCAGTGGCCAGAATAGCCAGCATTTTTTGAATGGCCCAATCAACGGGCACCCCCCGCAGCGGCACTGAGCTTAAAGGGACAATGGGGAAGAAAATGAACACACATCTTCGCTGCTGAACACAGGGGTACTATGAGCCAGATGGGGTTTCCCGAACGGGGTGGGCATGAAGCTGTTCTTGCTTAACATAGGGGAGGCCGCTCAAGCAAATAGGTTTCAAATGATGGTTGAACAGAGGCAAGTGGGGGAGCTGCCTGATGTCATGGAACCGCAGGCAGCATGGCAGAACGATCACGGTGGTCAGCAAGGTGAGCGCCATAGCCAGAGGAGGAAACGCTCAGGAGAGTGCCCTTGGGATGTCTTATGGCAGAGGCACTGGTGGAGCATGCTGTTAGTTAGCAAGTGGTCAACATTGGGCGGACACAGCCCTTGCAGCCCAGGTAGGCACAAAGGGGGCCGCCAACAACAGTCGGCAGCGAGGTGTAGCCTAGAAGCCGCAAGAAGTCCTAGATCACTGCAAGAAGGGACTGTTCGTGCTAGGCACTGGTTAGGAGTGCTGGCAAAAACAAACTGACGGATTTGGACCCACAAATGAACTAAAGGCTTTGTACTAAATTAGGAAGTAGACTTTTATACTTTTGTCAGCTTGTGTTTGCCTGATTAAAAACGGCGGCCTTTTGCACTAACATTGCATCTTGAGTGGTCACTAGAAGGAGGGTAAGAAGGTGCAGGGTAGATAGCCGGGAGATGAAAGGGGATTTGCCAATCTGGGAGAGGTTATCACGTGGGCCGGGAAGGCACTGCTGGACCGATGAGGGGCCTGCGGCAAAACCTTAACGATGGGCGGGACCCGTAAAGCAGCAGGAGTAGAAGCCTGCGAGAAATGCAGTGGCTGGAATGACCAGCATTTTTTTGAATGGCACAATAAGCTGGCACCCCCTGGAGCAGCACCAAGTGTAAAGGGACAAGCGGGAGTCCAGTGAATACATGCCTTCGCCGCTGAGCCATCCACCCACACCTAACATCGGATGTTGCAGCCTTAATTTGTGAGGGAACCAAAAACAACAGAAGATGGACTGAATGCAGACCAAATCAAACATTCACGCCCAGTTACAGGTCTGGGTTTAATCCATCTTTTTTTTTGCCTGCCATGCCATTCCAGTTTGGACCCAGCGGTCTTGACCCTGTTCCCCATGGGAACAGTACAGCCCGAACTGCCAGGCCAGGTCCTCCCTGGACCAGAAAAAAGCATCCTGGGACCGGTTTCAGGGTATCACCCTTCATCAGCCAGGCTGGCTTAAATCTGGTGGCACAGCAAGCACGGGACCCACGTCTGGGCATACCCTTTCCACTTGGGCCGACAAAAGCAAAAACAACAGATGATGAACGGAATGCAGAGCAAATCATACATTCAACCCCAGTCACAGATCTGGGTTTAATCCATCAGTTTTTTTTTTTTGCCTGCCATGCCATTCCAGTTTGGACCCAGCCATATGCAAATCAGTCTTGACCCTGTTCCCTATTTCATTAAACAAGAATAATTGACAACAGAAAACCCTCAGAGAGGCCGCACTTTCCTTTGATATAGAGTGTAGACAATGGTGCTCAGTACATCCTAAACATGTCCGTTGTCAAACATGTATTGCGGGGCAAGGAACTTGCACCAACAAACTATAATAAGAAAAAGAGAAGAATGGAGCACACTAGTAATGATTTGCTTCAAAAAAATTGTTGGAACCCTAGATCTTTTAGGTTCTATTTAAACTTCCATAGACAACCCTTATACAATTCAAGTGAATAACGGTTCTGTGTACTGGCTCCAAGATTACACTATTTGAAATTCACATTTAATACAAAAAAGATACACATATGTACATACAGATAAACCTAATGATCAAAATTATAACAGAGAATTGAAGACATAAATATCCCAAATTTAACACAACTCATCTGAAGAGTACATATTATTGATCTCCAAAGACTCCAAGTCAGAACACCCAAGTCCAAATAGTCCGTGGCATGGGTGTGTGCTGTCCAGTATGTTGACCTGAAGCAATACAGGTTCTTAGTATCCAATGCAAAACAATTCGTTGCAGAATCCGAACCAAATTCAGCCTTAGTATCCAATGCAAAACAATTCGTTGCAGAATCCGAACCAAATTCAGCCGACACGTGTTTCATCCCCGAAGGGACTTTCTCAAGGCTGACAAAATAAATTGTAGAAATCCTTAATGCAACTTAATGTCCCATTCATATTCCAACCATTGTCTGAAAGCATGCTACCAGACAAAGCTTCTTAAAACTCACCACAAACGTGTCAAAATTTAAAAAACTGTGAACCTTGTGAACATAGAGCCACTACACCAAGATCTCACAAACATCGACTAAAATCTGTGTAATCTAAGTGAAAGTGAATATGGAAACCAGTCTATTATTTCTAACCCAATGGTATCCCTAATGTTAACCCTTGAGGGGAATACATATGGTTTCGGTTATTATACAAATAAAAACACACCTAAGTTGATAACATGCAGGTAAGTAATAGTTATGTCACCAAAAAGGAGTGAGAATGCATATATCTTGAGTGTCCAAATAGTCAAAAGTATTTGTTAATACCATCTGTAATCGTATTATGGTTATTGCCCCAATGAGGCGAAGGTATTGCAAAGTTCTGTACCTCGTCCCTTTGTATTTAATATGAGCTGTTCAGGTTCTAATAATCCAGTGGGGTGCCGGGGCACTACGCATCTGTAAAATAGCAGAGGCAATCGCCCATAACTTATCAAAGCACCCGCAATGTCTAACTCATAAAATCCACGTATAGATTTAACCAACCTGTGCTATTTCATTCCCAGTGGAAAAATTCCCGATGGCGTGCAATTGACTAACGTTGCAAGACTGACATACATTTTAAAGAGGTCGCTCAGTAATCCAGACACTATTTGATCTGTAACAAATTTAGAAATGAAGAAGGTTTTATAATCTTTGTAGCACCAAGTTAATGCATTGGCATAAGTGAAACAGATAACCTATCGGGAAAGAGCCCGCTAGTTCCAAGTATCTATACAAAGCCAAAATGGCCAATGTGTTTAATATATCATGGACTTATCCATACAGTTAAACTTCGCATAATTTTGACCGCTATACTGTCGAATCCTACCTTGCTACCGGCAATCCCATCTTGAAAAAACGCCTTCTCGTACCGATGCCGTGAAAGCAAATGTCTCCGATGTTCCCACTAATGAAGTCTGTGAGCCAAGGGAAAAGAGACGTAGGACTTCTCCCTCGGCACTCGTTTCCTGTTTCATGACTCCTACGAAATACTATTTCACTGTGGCGTTGACGCTGTCCGCCATCTTTAAATTGCATGTTGTCCCGATTGAAAGTGTCGATTGCGAAAAAAAACCAAAGTAACACGGCTTCGTTAACACTATGCAGCGTCCCAAAGAAAACTCCGTCTTTTCATCGATAGCATCATTTTATATATACTTTGTTATTAGAAAATAATTTAACGTTGGAATTCGCATCCACGTTCAGAGATACAAGTTAAATATGGTTCCAGGCGCCTTCTTATAGTAACCCACAGTGTATTCAAACATACACTAAGCATTCAGAATTCAACGAAGAACAACCTGCAATTTGCGAGTGGGTGTCGCAAATTGCGACAGTGCTGAAAATTGAAAGCAGGTGCTGCAGAACACTCTGGAAATCACTTCAGAACAGTCAGGAAAACACTTCCTGGCACATGATGATGACATCACAGCCAGGAAGTTTACAAATACACCTGAGAGGAGGGAGGACCACACCCTTTTTAACTGCAGCACAGCTAACAGAGCTCCAGCAACCATGGCTGACACTCCCAGGAAAAGTAAGCTAAAGTTTGCTGAGAAGGAGTTGGAGGTGCTAACAGATGAGTGCTGTCAGCACTATGACGAGCTGTTTGGCAGGGCAGCCCTCACTGTGCCAGACACAGAAAAAAAAAGAATATGGCAGGATATCCAGGACAAGGTCAACTCCCTGGGGGTCAGCCACCGGAGTGTGGAAGAGCTGAAGAAAAGGTGGTATGACCTGCGCTCCCGGACCAAAGAGAGGGTGGCAGAGCGGCTCTGGGAGATGAGAGGCATAGGAGGGGGACCATCTACCATACCACCACCCACACCCCTGGAGGAAAGGGTTGAGGAGACCCTTGAGCCTGAGGCTGTCTGTGGAATGGGAGAACTGGACACCTCTGAGCCAGGACCATCAACCGGCGAGTACCATGTGATATGCATGTACCCCCATCAATGCCATACCCCCATCCACCTTGTACACAGGGGCATGCACAACCAAGATAGCTCCATTTCAGAGTAGCAAACACCAGAATGATGCGTTATGGGCAATGTAGTGAAGTAGGCAGTTCATAGGCAAATGTTTATTAGGAAGTTTTTAACAGATAGTAGACACTGACAGTGTGTTCCCTATGTCCCACAGGGCTCCCACAAGACACCCCCACCAGCCCAAGCAGCCAGGGGCCAATGGTCAGCCAGCACAGAGAGGAGACAACAGGACCTGCCACCACTCCCACCTGCACCACCAACACCATGCCCTCTCTGGAAACACCTGTTGAAACTGTGGTTTTGGAGCCTGCACCAGGTACAAGCCAGAGTGCCATGTCAGACATCACAGGGCCTCCACCGCTGCGCAGGCGACGTAGGATGACAACAGCAGAGCAGCAGGCAGAGTCAGGGTTTGCCTCCACTACACCAACAGAGGCCCAACTGCTACGGGGTCAGTGCCTGCAAAACCAACAATTGAGGAGGATTAGTGGGGTATTACAGCGCTTTGAAAGGAACCATGCCATCAGTATGCAGCAGGTGCGTTCAGAATTGCAGGTCATTGGGAACAACACGGGTGACCTTGCACTGTCTATGCACGAACTGGTGGCAGGACTGCTAACACAGAGTGACAGTGCATGGCGCAGGGACCGCCAGCTGCTGCAACGCCTGGACAGGATGGCCTCCTCTATAGTTAGTCTGGCGGTAAACACAACTGGGCTGTCTAGGCGAACAGTCAGCCTCCAGGTGGACATGGACCACTTTGCGGGTGATGTGGTGTAGTGCTTTCCTCTTATCTAGTTTCTAAGCACTAACATAACACAACAGAAATGCACTTGTGAGGTCAAAGAAGACTTTTATTGTTGTTAATTCTTCCCCAACCACAATATTTTATGTATGACGAATTAGTAGCTTTCAAGTCCGCGTTAATCAAACAAAATATATCAGTTTGCAATATACACAGCAGGTTATATTTATAAGATATTGAATGCAAAGCAAAACAAATACTTCACCGTGTGCGAACTATCTACAACTTCATCTTTCTAAGGTCTGCAAGCTGATGACCCCTGTCAGCCGCGAGAAAGAGAGATTCATCTACCCACACGGGATTGCTGGCAGCCTGCGCTAAGCTCCAGCACGAGGTCCGGCAGATTCGAATCTGACCCTCCGCAGCCTGTTACATTCGTTACAAAGGTGTGCCCCCTCCTCTCAGACCTGGGAAACTGAGCAAGCCTTTTGGAGACTGGCCAGGTCTCCAAGACTACTCCTGTTCCCAAGCTCAAGCGAAGAAAAAACAACACCCATGTACTCTCTCTTATCATGTCTAGTCTACTGTGAGAAAAACATCTTGGTTCTCTGGTGCAAAAACACAGCTTGGAAAAGTACAGCTTGGATTCTCTACTGCAATGTCTAACTCCACGTTAAAGGCAATAGGCAGCTAACCTAAATATCAAATGCAATGTCATGTTAAAGGCAATAGGCAGCTAACCTAAATATCAAATGCAATGTCTAGTGTCATGTCAAAGCCAATAAGCATCTAAGCTGAATACAAAATGCAATGTATAATATCATGTCAAAGCCCATAGGCAGCTGAGCTGAATATAAAATGCAATGTCTAATATCATGTCAAAGCCAATAGGCAGCGGAGCTGAATACAAAATGTAATATCATGTCAAAGCCAATAGGCAGCGGAGCTGAATATAAAATGTAATATATGATATCATGTCAAAGCCAATAGGCAGAATATCTAATAGCATGTCAAAGTCAATAGGCAGCTAAACTGAATACATCATGTCAAAGCCAATAGGAATGCAATGTCAAAGCCAATAGGCGGCTAGAATGGATACAGCATGTCAAAGCCAATAGGCAGAATACAGAATGTAATGGCTAATGCAATGTCAAAGCCCATAGGCGGCTCAACTGAATACAGAAAGTAATGGCTAATGCCATGTCAAAGCCAATAGGCAGAATACAGAATGTAATGACTAATGCAATGTCAAAGCCCATAGGCGGCTAAACTGAATACAGAAAGTAATGGCTAATGCCATGTCAAAGCCCATAGGCGGCTCAACTGAACAAAACATACCATGTGCTACTGGTGAACATTGAGCAACTAATATGCGCAGTGGTGAAACACAAAGTCATTGGTCAAAACAAACTCCATCAAATAGCAGTACATTCCGCCCTTTGACCAATGAATTTTTGTTTCACATATCTCCTGTTTCAAACAAAAACAAAAACATCAGCACAAAAAAAACCCATTATATTTGAATGATCAAAGCAATCCCTGTAAAGCAATAGAAGTGAATTAACACATTGATCTCATAACTTTTCACATCAGATACATCTACATAGAAAAGACTGGGCAATTTTTATACTCTGAATGAGTCTCTAATTCAACAGTGTTAGCAATTTGATGTGGCATGAGTTCTACTCATGTAAAAGATGCACGGTCCACTTGAAAGGTTTTCTGGAAGGTAAGCAAAAGTCAGAGTTCCATATGAGAGGGAAAAAAAAAAAAAAAAACACAGCTTAGTTCCGGTGGAAGAATGCAATCAAACAAGTTGAACTTGAACTGAAGGCGCAGTTTGCGCAAAATGGATCCATGGTGCTGGCACTTTACTCAGCCAGGTTCAGGTTGGGGATTCGGTCCCTTCCCCGACCCCACACGCACACACCGGAAGGGGGACCACACAGCACACTCGGGGACAGTGGCGAAACGTGGTAGGATCTGCAAAAGAAACAAGTATGACTTTTCTTGCAAATAACATTTTTCATTTAAACTGCACCCTTCCTCTTTCTTTCCCTATTTTATAATCAGCAGGACGTTTTTGGGGCCCTTTGTTACATTCGCTGCAGGTTCTGGAGGATCACTTGGGGCTTCAGCCCACACATCAGTACTGAGGTTTTTATCTGCTGCGCCACAGCTTCCCTTTTCTTGCACTGTCAGAAGGGCTGGGGCAGACTCATTCTTTACCAAACCTCCATTTACTGCATTTTTGTCAATTTGGGCCATTCTGTCTCCAATTTGTATGAATGAATCAGATTATTTTCTAGGTATCAGCATAATTTCGATTTTTCCTTGGTAATCTGCAGCAATCACTCTCCCTAAAACCTGATCAATTTGCCATTTCTGTTCTGGTAACTTTCCTCTCCCCAACTGCTCTGTGACTGCTTGCATGACAGATTGCTTTTGTGCGTGCTGCACAGTTTTTATCAAATCTAGGGGAATGTGCATCTCTCTCATCTCTGCCCACCTGTAAGTGGCTTTTTCTCTCAGCTGTTCACATTTCTGGGGCACCCACTTAGCCATCCCCACTAAGGCAGAATTCTGGGTGAACACTTCTCTCTCTGAATTTTTCTCATTAACATCTGCAAGGTAATTGAACCAGTTAGGTGCTAAAACATTAGCAATGAACCAAAAATCAGCATAAAAATGACACATCTCACGTAGCTCTTGCTTTAAAATCTGACACACATTATACAACGCTGTTCCTTCTACGGTGCCAGAAAACAACATTTCAGTCAATGAATCATTAGTAAAACAAACATGCTTTTTATCTTCAGTGGACACGAATTCAAATGGTGCACACAATTTCACCGGTAATTCTTTTACCTGTGGTACTCTAGCCCTGTCTTGCAAGTACCAGATCCATTGTATGATTCTAGCTAGGGGCACTATTTTCTTTCCTTGTTCATGATTTAAATGTACATAAGTATTTCCTTCTTGCACTGCGCAGAAACCTAAAGTCTGCATTATTTCATTTGCCAAATCACAAGTGCGCAGCTGCATATAATTTTTCACAGTGACCATATACAAAAGTGTTAGGATTTCACTCAAATGAAGGCTATTCTTTTTCCAAAAATCAAACAAGCTAATGAAACTCGGTATCTCTTTCTCTAAAATCTTACTCGTAAATCACATTCTGAGCTCTCTCGTCCTTGTTATCAGTTAAGGAATGCATTTTGTCTGCCAAAAACCCTGGCTCACACAAAAACTCAGTGCAGCTCGGAGCTGTCTTAACCCCCTCATTACTGGAATGGGACAAGAAAGATTCTTCAAAAACAGCCTTTTTATAACTTTCAGTCGGGCTAATTTGCTCACGTAAATTCCTATTTTCATGTTCCAACTTCCTGCATTTCTCTGTAAGCAGATAAAGGTATCCAGACCTTTCTGTCATCATTACTTCCAAAAGACACGTTTTCTACATATATACAACAGGAATTATTTCTCAAAGCATTATCAGGCCTTTTAGCTACACATGCATTTTCTTCTGTAATTCCCCAAACAGAAAACAATTCACAGTTTTTCTTAGCACCATCAGGCAGTTCATCAACACATGTATTCTCAGACATGGTCTGCCGTGCTACTGTGATTCTCCAAACAGAAAACAATTTCTGTAATTCTCCAAACAACAAAAAACAATTACACTTTTAAAGTGTGCACTTAGAAATCTACCAACTCGTCAATACCCTCTTAATCACCTCTTAATGACCGACCCCACTCCTGGTACCAATTGTAGTGCTTTCCTCTTATCTAGTTTCTAAGCACTAACATAACACAACAGAAATGCACTTGTGAGGTCAAAGAAGACTTTTATTGTTGTTAATTCTTCCCCAACCACAATATTTTATGTATGACGAATTAGTAGCTTTCAAGTCCGCGTTAATCAAACAAAATATATCAGTTTGCAATATACACAGCAGGTTATATTTATAAGATATTGAATGCAAAGCAAAACAAATACTTCACCGTGTGGGAACTATCTACAGCTTCATCTTTCTAAGGTCTGCAAGCTGATGACCCCTGTCAGCCGCGAGAAAGAGAGATTCATCTACCCACACGGGATTGCTGGCAGCCTGCGCCAAGCTCCAGCACGAGGTCCGGCAGATTCGAATCTGACCCTCCGCAGCCTGTTACATTCGTTACAAAGGTGTGCCCCCTCCTCTCAGACCTGGGAAACTGAGCAAGCCTTTTGGAGACTGGCCAGGTCTCCAAGACTACTCCTGTTCCCAAGCTCAAGCGAAGAAAAAACGACACCCATGTACTCTCTCTTATCATGTCTAGTCTACTGTGAGAAAAACATCTTGGTTCTCTGGTGCAAAAACACAGCTTGGAAAAATACAGCTTGGATTCTCTACTGCAATGTCTAACTCCACGTTAAAGGCAATAGGCAGCTAACCTAAATATCAAATGCAATGTTGTGTTAAAGGCAATAGGCAGCTAACCTAAATATCAAATGCAATGTCTAGTGTCATGTCAAAGCCAATAAGCATCTAAGCTGAATACAAAATGCAATGTATAATATCATGTCAAAGCCCATAGGCAGCTGAGCTGAATATAAAATGCAATGTCTAATATCATGTCAAAGCCAATAGGCAGCGGAGCTGAATACAAAATGTAATATCATGTCAAAGCCAATAGGCAGCGGAGCTGAATATAAAATGTAATATATGATATCATGTCAAAGCCAATAGGCAGAATATCTAATAGCATGTCAAAGTCAATAGGCAGCTAAACTGAATACATCATGTCAAAGCCAATAGGAATGCAATGTCAAAGCCAATAGGCGGCTAGACTGGATACAGCATGTCAAAGCCAATAGGCAGAATACAGAATGTAATGGCTAATGCAATGTCAAAGCCCATAGGCGGCTAAACTGAATACAGAAAGTAATGGCTAATGCCATGTCAAAGCCCATAGGCGGCTCAACTGAACAAAACATACCATGTGCTACTGGTGAACATTGAGCAACTAATATGCGCAGTGGTGAAACACAAAGTCATTGGTCAAAACAAACTCCATCAAATAGCAGTACATGTGGCACGGGGAGGAGGGCTCCACTGTCAGCAGTGTTTCTGCCAGTGACACCAGGGTGCTACATAGTGGAAGCACAAGGCAGAGCACTGCTGACCCACCTAGTACCAGCCAGGCTGGCCGAGCCCGCCGTAGGGTGTGAGCTCCACACTGTCCCTGGGGTTGGGGCACATGATGTCAATGTGTCCCATGCCAGGTGGACTATTGAAGGCCCTGAACTGTTTTTTCATGTACATAGTTCGGTTATTTGCACTTATTAAATCATTTGTTCTTTCCACTTAACACATGGACTCTTTGTTCTATTGGTGAGTATGGTAGAAGTCGGCACGTACCTTCCGAAGTATTGGTTTGCAATGTGTTCCCGTCTCAGTCTGCCTTGATTTGCGATGCTCCTATCCCTATGATGGCGATGTGGTTGCTCTTGCTCTTCATCCTCCGAATCAGGGTCTTCAGGGGTGAGAGGTAGCCCACGTCGGGTGGCAATGTTGTGCAGGATAGCGCATGCAACAACTATTTTGAATGCCGTTGTTGGGGTATACTGGAGGGCACCTCTGCTTCAGTGGAGGCATCTGAATCTTGCTTTCAGCAGTCCGAAGGTTCTTTCTATCAAGTTCCTGGTCCTCTTATGTGCACTGTTGTATCGCCTCTCGCAATCATTGCTGGGTGTTAAGTATGGAGTCAGTATCCATGGACGTAGTCCATATGCACTGTCACCTGTTGGGCACAAAACGTACACTGTTAGCAAGGCATGGGTGGTTTGCACATTGACCTGTGTGCATGTCTTCAAGGTGTATTCAGCTCTACCTAGGAGTTATCCGTCTCCAAACTCCCCACGTTCCAGGCGTTGGTGTATCCCACTGTGCCTAAAAATGTAGGAGTCATAAGTACTGCCTGGAAATTTAGCAACCATGTCAGTGATGACATAATGGGCGTCACATACCACCTGTATGTTGAGTGAGTGGGTACACTTTCTATTGCGGAACAGATATTCCAGGTTTGCAGGGGGGCATATTTGAATATGTGTCCCGTCTACACACCCTATTACATGGGGGAAGTTGGCAATCCGGTAAAAGTCCAACTTGGTACTGTTGATTTCTGCCTCATTCCTGGGTAGGTATTTGTATCGGGACATGTGTGTGAGTATGGCATCTAGGAATGCCCTGAAGAACCTTGATAGTGCACTTTGGGATACCCCACCTGCCACAGCAATGACCCCCTGATAGCTACCCGAGGCCAAGAGGTGCAGTGAGCATAGCACTTGCACATGCGTAGGGATGGTGCAGCCGCGCACAGTCTGGCGTTCTAGCTGTGGTTTGAGTAATTCTATTAAATCTAGTATAGCTGCGCTGCTAAGTCTATATTTGTCATAAATTTCCTCCTCAGTTTGCTGGAAAAGAGTCTGCCTTGTTCTGTAAATCTTCTCCTGTCTCTGGCTCCTCCTCCTCTGTGGCGTAGGCTCTCCTCCTCACTGCTATCAGGTATATCTCCGCCATCTTGAGTAACCCAGATGCCTTCTGGGTCTCCTTCTATACTTTGGTAATGGTTACCACCTGCTCTGAGTTAGTGGTAAATTGGAAGTGCAAAATGGGCTTTTTGCGACTAGTCGAAATTTGCGAGTTGCTATTGCATATGGTTTGCGACTCGCAAATTGCGACTTCCTATTAGCTGGTCGCTAAATGGGGTCGCAAAATTTGCGATTCGGTACCGGCTCGCATCGCATTTTGCGAGTCGGAAATGGGATTTTTGCATCCCATTTCTGATTTTGCGGGGTCGCAAATAGCGAATCAGGCCATTTGCGACTTGCAAAAGTTTGCTACATCTGGCCCCTAAAATCGGTTAAGAGATGCAAAACAAACAGGAAGTGTGTAGTGTTTAGCAAGTCCTTCTTAATTAAAAACATGTTTAAAACAGGACAAACACACCTCTACTCCATGGGAAGAACAATCTGCATTCCGCCCCTAAACACGTTTTTGAAAAACAGCCGAAAGCAGAATAAACACCAGGCTCCCTCCAAGGCACAGCCTAACAGTTGGGACATTTGACCATGTCTTTAACTGCACAGTAGATGTTACAAAATAATGACAAGATTTACAGTACTGTTAACAGATAGGTCTGTCTCGGAAGGATACTTATAAATAAGTTTTGTCATGGGCGGAAGGAAGGGAACCTGGAGACCCCAAGCCAGCAAATTAAAAGCCAGAAAGCGCGAGTTACACACTACAAAGCCAGTGGCAAACAACGGGCAGAATGCATTCCCAGGTCAACTTCTGAAACTCCCAAAGATGTGTTCCACAAACCAGACAGCTACGTCTTCTGGTGGGCTGAGAACTAAAACAGGAGATAAAGATGCTCGGTAGGGGTGACCTTGGTGAGTTTCCCTCACCATAACTGTAATAAGTAAAAAATGGGACGAGGAATGGGTGAGCTTATTATTCACCTAACCATCTTGGCGCTAAGAACAGCAATAAGTGGAAGAAAGCAACAGAACAGAAGGGGAGAGGAGTCTAAAACAGACAGGATAGTTAGTAAACGGGCATACCTAACTCAGACAGAGAAATCTAGGTTTGAAAAAAAAGATGGATTATTTTCAGTACAGAGTTAAAAGCTCTAAAACTGGAACTACTGGGTATATCTAAGGGGACGTTGTTCCAGAGGTTTAGGCCTTTGCACGGAAAGTTCTGCCACTGTTTAAACGTGGGTGCACATTAAGAAAGCAGCACTTGAACATTAGGATCGGACGGGCTAGTAGAGGGTCAAAAAGTTCGACAGAAAGGCTGGTCCGGTTTTTGGAAGCTCTGAAAGTTAATCAGAATACTTTATAAGATGGATCCTTTTTTTAAAGGTTGCCATTGTGGGTTACTTCTTTTCTGGGTGACATGGCCTAATTTCTTACTGTCTTTCACTAATCCTACAGCCATATTGGGAAGAGAAACGCTGGATAGCACGTGATGAAAGTATGGTCAACATTAACAAAAGAAAAGAATCATCAAAAACAGCTGGGGGTTAAGAAGACCCTGTTAGATAAAGGTAGGGGCCAGTTGTTAGTAGACCTAGAGAGGGCTGCATTGGAGTGGTCAAAACAGTGTAGATATATACGTTATGTTAGTTTTGTGATATTTAAGGTTTATAGAGCACTATTTACACCAACGCTTCTTCGCAGTAATTGATCAAACAAAACAAGCAACTAATAGCTACTTAATAATTATAAAGCAGAGTCTTTAGTTTTCTGCAAAAAAAAACTGAATGGAGGAAATTGACTGCTCACTGGGGAAATTAATCAAAACATTTGTTGCAGCTTCAGAAAAGGTGCTGTCAACAAACAAAATAGTCCTTATCTTAGAAATGTGAAGTCACCATTGACATTTTGAAAGCAGTGTGTGCTGTGGTGCATAAGGTAAAAGTTAGCTGTCATAAATTCTGAGTTGCACAATGAACAAAAACTATCGTTCTAATTACAATACATTGATGCATCGAAAACCACTGAAGAGAGCCAAGCATAGAAAAACTAAGATTTCTTATCTTGATTCCAGTCAGAAATCTGCAGTTGAATTTTGCACCAGCCATAATTTGTTACGTCCGTTTTTCTGGAAGAGCCAGACATACTTAGTTGCTGTAGTCAAGGTGAGATTGAATTAGAAGTGTCACTGAGGATTATGGTCTTTAGTTATAAAGGGTAATATTTACCCGTTTGATCGTTTGATTTGCCAAAATCATGTGTAGCTTTTGCTTCTTGTGCTACTGACAGGTCGGCAGCAAAATAAATGCCTAAGTTGCCTGTGGTATTAGATGGAACTGTAGAAGAGTCCATTGCATTGGACCAGACAGATGGTTCTCCTTTAGCGAAGTCTTCACTGATGATAAGGAGCTCTG
Source organism: Pleurodeles waltl (assembly GCF_031143425.1). Classification (NCBI taxonomy): domain Eukaryota; kingdom Metazoa; phylum Chordata; class Amphibia; order Caudata; family Salamandridae; genus Pleurodeles; species Pleurodeles waltl. The sequence goes on from NC_090437.1 coordinate 181,321,628, forward strand.
TTTTAGCTGGATTAAGTTTCAGGAAGTGAGATGATCTCTCCCCCCCCCCCTCCCAACCTCCTCCTCCTAGGGGTGTGAGAGACACTACATTTCTGGGGGAGACAGGGACAGCCTTGGGGACTTTTTTTTTATACATTTTTTTATTTGCATTTATATCGAGACACAATATTTCAAGGGAGTTACACATATGAATCACATTATAATGTCTCTGAAAAAATACAGATATATATTCTTCAATAAAGAAAACTCCCCCAACCCCCCTCCCTTTCCCCCAACTCCCTTTATGGCACACACCCTCACTTTGATCAGCCCCACCAGTCTTATTCATTTCTTTCATCCCCAGATCCGTATTTGTAGTCTCTCCATAAACGGCCCTTAATCCTATCTCTCTTAAGGCGATTTCCCCCAACCTGATCTATATCTCTAGGGAGTAATATGTGATCCAGTCTCCCCATATCTTTTGAAATTTTCGCGGGCATCCTCTGTTGATATACTTTGTCTTTTCCCCCATCATGAACCCATCCATGCCCCTTCTCCATTCGCTTATCGTAGGGCAGCTTTCAGCTCCCCATAGTCTTACTATGTCTCTTTTGGCGACCATCAGCCCTAGCCCGCAGAACAGGAGCTTCCTTCTGGGCAAGTCTATATCATTGGATATGCCTATAATTATGTATTTGGGGTCTAGGGGGATCTGCGCAGTCAGGACTCCGGTAAGTATTCCTATCGCCTTATTCCAGTACACCGTAATCTTGGGACATTCCCATAGTACATGCAAAAGGGATCCAACCCCACCACAATCTCTGCCGCAGTCTGGACGCCTGGCCCTCCCCATCCGGTGTAGCCTCTGTGGGTCATAGTATATTCTGTGTAGAATCTTGAATTGTATCAGTCTGAGTCGTATCCTAATTGCGACCTCTCTGGGGAACATCAAAGCAGTCTCCTAGTCTATGTCCTCCAAGGGGCCTATTTCCATCTCCCACCTGGTACGCAGGTCGGTCAGCGTGTTTGGCATATTATTGTTTATAGTCTTGTATACTGCCGAGGTCCCTTTCGCTATTATCTTGGTCGACAACAGCCGGCCCTCCAGGGGAGAGCAATCCGGAATCTCCACTCCCCGGAAACCCTCCGCTACCCAAGCGTGTCTCACACGTAGATAGTGAAAGTATTGAGTTTTACTTAGGTTGTATTCTACCTGTAGAGATTTGAAGGGCATAATTTCCCCATTTCGTATCAAATCCCCAAGCTCAGAAATTCCAATCCTGTCCCAGCTCTCGTAGCCCTTGAGTTTCTTAATTTCTTTCAACCATCCACTCTCCCAGAGAGGGGTCATACTGGTGGGTCGCCTATACCATCCCACCGTTTTGTTGGCTCTTTTCCAGGCCATTAAAGTCACTTTCGTGGCTGGGGTGAGGTGTCGGTTTCCCACCCTCTCGTAAAGGTATTGTCTACATGTCTTGCCCTCCCATTGTAGCCGTTCCAGACGGAATGTGGGATGTTCGTCTGTGGCAAACACCCAGTCATTCACATTAATAAGGTGGGCCGCCCAATAGTATGCCTCTATATCCGGTAGGGACAAATCCTCAGCGTACTGATTGCGCTGGAGGGTTTTAAGGGCTATTTGTGGGTGTTTCCCTTCCCACAGAAAACGTTGTATGTCCTCTTCTATGTCTCTAAATTGGCCTAGGGGAATTTGGTAGTACGTGTTCCGCAGAACGTATAGAAAGGTAGAGAGATCATTTTGACCATGGCGACCCTGCCCATCAACGTCAGAGGCAAAGTTGTCTATCTGTTAAAATCAGAACTGTAGTCCCTTACCACCTTCCCTAGATTACTGCTATGGCTTCTGTCAGCCTCGTGTGTAACATAAATACCCAGGTATGTGAATCCTTCTTTTGTGCATTCTAGCCTCATCAGCAAAGGGGGCATGCGGGCACCCTCCTGTGGTGTGTATAGGATCGATTTTTGTGAATTAATGCAATAACCGGAATGACTCCCGTATTCCTCAATTAATAGGGACAATCGCGGGAGGGTCCACTCGGGGCGGGTGATGTAGAGGAGGACGTCATCTGTATATAGGGAGATACGTTCTTCTTCACTTTCATCCACTTTTAGTCTAAAGCCATATAGGCCTGTTGAGTTCCTGATCTTGCACGCCATAGACTCGAAAGTAAGGGCAAATAGTAGGGGGGACAACGGGCAACCCTGTCTCGTACCCCTCTCTATGGGAAATTCTGAAGAGAGGACTCCATTTACTGTCACCCTCGCCACCGGTTTCGTGTAGAACAGTCTCACCCACTCTACAAACTTTGAGCCGAAACCAAATCTCTTTAGCGTGGCCTCCAAGAAGGGCCAGTGGACAGCATCAAAGGCCTTCTCTGCGTCCAGGGCCAGGAATAAATGCGGCTCCGAGCGTTTCATGATTGTAGCTAGCCATACATGCTCTTCTCAAGTTGTGTCTTGTGGATCTCCCTGGCATAAAGCCGGTCTGATCCAGATGAACCAATGAGGAGATGACCCCTAACATTCGGGTGGCCAGCACTGTGGCAAGGACCTTTACCTCAACGTTCAGTGGTGATATCGGCCTGTATGAGGCACAGCTGCATTTAGGCCTTCCCTCTTTATGTATAACCGCGATCTCCGCCCTTTGTAAGTCTGGAGGAAGAATTTCTTGTCTCTGCGCACCTAGATACATATTTAGTAAATGGGGAGCCAGTATTTCTCGGAGGTTTTTAAAGACCTCTGCCGGGAAGCCATTTGGTCCTGGTGCCTTGCCTGGTCTAAGCCGTGTCATGGCAGTCAAGATTTCCTCTATCGTGATTTTGCTCTCAAGTCCTTTTCGTCTCTCGTCATCTAGTGTAGGGACATCTATCTCGTTTAAATATTCCGCAATGTGATCCGCATTTGCCAACGGTCTACCTTTATAGAAGTCTCCATAATAACTAGCAAATGCCTCCGCTATGTCCTCATCCACTGTCACCCTGGTCCCGTCTTGGGTTTCAGTCTCTGGAACCCATCTAGCTTCTCTTTCTTTTTTCCAGAGCCAGGCAAGAAGTTTCGCTGCTTTATCTCCAGTTTCGTATAGTCTGTATTGGGTCGCCTGTAGGCGGGAGTGTGCCTCTTTATCTGCTGTCTCTTTATACTCTACCTTCGCTAGCTCTAGTTGTCTGAGAAGTGCAGGTGTAGGCTTCGATATCACCCTTGCCTCTAACTCAAGGAGCATTCTTTCCATTTCACTCAGCTTTCTATTATCTCTTCGCCTTTTTTGAGCCACTAGGTTTTGGGCGCTGTCTCTAAGCACTGTCTTATAGGCTTCCAATAATATCACTGCAGAGTCCACTGACCCTACATTTTCTTTGTAGTACAATTCGGTGTCTATGCGCAGTCCTCTATTCACTTCTTGGTCTTGCAGGTCCCAAGAGTTCAGCCTCCAGCCTCTGCGACCCCCAGATTTCCAACCCATTGTCACCAGTAGGGGGGAGTGATCTGAAAGTCCCCTTGCTAGGTAGTCTGCCCCGGATACCTTTCCCACCTCACCAGCCGGGGCAAAGACGTAGTCCAGGCGGGAAAAGGCTCTATGTGCCCCCGAGAAGTATGAGTATTTTCTTTCTGTGGGATGTACCCTTCTCAATATATCTGTCAATCCCAGGGAAGTCACAAACCCCTGTAGTTGGGTGGCCTGTCCTGTTGCCAGTCTTACTCCTGATCTGTCCAGTCCTATGTCCATCACATCATTGAAGTCCCCACCTAATATGTGAAGGGATGCTGAGGATGCTAATAGGAGCCTCGCAATCTTGTCTAGTAGCGGGCACTGTAGTCTCGGGGGGGCATATGCACTCATCAATAGGATTTCCCTCCGTCTCCAAGACCCTTCAACTCCCACAAAGCAACCGTCTGTATCTTCCCATTTTCGGGTAATCTGGAGGGGGGGTGTCTTACGGATCAGAATTGCCACTCCTCTTGAGCCGGATGTGTATCCTGCATGCGCGAGAACTATTTAGGGGACTCTACTAAAAAAAACACATCTTGTACCTTTTGAGGTGGGTCTCCTGTAGGAGCACTATATCTGGCTTTTGCCTTTTTATATACTGGGAGACTAGACCTCTTTTCACTCTATCTCCAAGACCGTTAACATTCCAGGAGAGTACACTAAAACCTTTTTCATTTCTGAGAGATGATACTCTGTCTGCACTTCCAGGGGTCATCTCGTTTTATAGAAGTAACAATGTCGACATTGTCATCTCCACTAGCGCTCTCTCGGGTGCTATGGTGTAATTTGGGGGCATTCGCATGATGCTCATCCCTTTGCTTCTGTGTCTGTGGGTTTGCCATGTAACTTCGAAATAACCTTTTAATGCATAACTGACTGTGACTTAACATCCCTCCCACCCCCCTCCCCACCTCCTGATGGCCCCTGTGAGCATGTGGCTGCATAGTTTTAGTCCACAGGAGACTGGAGGTCTGTATCCCCTTTTCCCCTTCCCACCCTTTCAACCGTGTAAACTGAGTACAGTAATCAAACCACCCTGCAATAAGGGGTGCAAAGAACCTTTTACAAGTTTGGGGTAAGATTGAGACGGCTCACCACCTCTTTCTGTCGCAGTCTTGTGTCTACCCGTCCGGACTCTACGGAATCCGGGCCTCTTGTTCCACCTCCATTCTGTCAATAGCTTCTAGGAATGGGTGCGGGGACCCCCCCGCGCATACTCGCCCCGTTCTCAGGCGTCCGTGGGCTTGACCCTTCTTGACCACTCCGTGTCCGGGCTCTTAAACTGCGGCTATCCTCCTAGTCCGTGGTTTCCGCCCTCGCATCTGTGTGTCCGGGGATCCGCCAGTGCGTGCTTCTTCCAGCTCTCTGTCTCCGCCTGCCTCTGCGTACTTCTAGGGACCATACTTTGGGTCTCGCACCCGCTGTTGTCTTGGACATCTTTTCGGGTTCTCTAGGCCTCCCACTGACAAGTCGGGGTCTCTCCTCAATCCAGTCCCAGGCCTCCTCTGGAGACTGAAAAAAGAAGGATTTGCCCTGAAACAGAATTTTAAGTTTGGCCGGGAAGAGTAGCATATATCCAAGCTGAAGGCCCCGGAGCCGTGCTTTGACTGCATCAAAGGCTCGTTGCTGTTTCTGCACCTCTCTTGTGTAGTCCGGGAAAACAAGGATCTTTGTGTTCTCGTGCCGGACTTCTCCCATCTTGCGAACTTCCGATAGGATCATGTCTCTATCCTGATAGTTAAGAAAGCAGGCAATTACTGGTCTAGAGGGCGCGCTCGGCGGGGGCCTCCCCCCCCCCCCAAGCCCTATGTGCACGTTCTATTCTGAAACATGTTGAGAACTTTTCCAGCGGGATAACACGTTTGAGCCATTGACTTAGAAAGTTGTTCATGTCGGTCCCTTCCGCTCCTTCTGCAAATCCCACAAAGCGGAGGTTGTTGGGCCTTGCTCTATTTTCAGAATCTTCCAACCGCCACATTACGTCTTTGTTGATGACTTTGATTTCTGCTACCTCTTTTCGTAGATCCCTTACCGTATCTTCCATTTCTGAGATGCGAGTCTCTGCCGACGTGACCCTCTCCACCACCTTGCAAAGGTCCTGTCGGAGGAGGGACACCTCCGAGTGCACCTCTCCCACCCGTTCCTCAAGGGCACCCCGCAAAGCCTGTATGGCCGAGAGGAGCTCGCTGTTGTCCGGAGCAGGCGCAGGGCCCCCTGCGGGCAACGGGGGGGGGTCACTACTTTTGTGTATCTGTCCATTTTGCCCTGTTGGGGCGGCTTGGGGTCTTTGTCTCGTGCCATCTTGGGTCCCCAGGGCCCTGTCCGTATCACTAAGTTTCAAGAAAACCCCAAATCCACAGCAGGATTACTTTTCTTTCACCACCGTGGGCAGGCCACCACAGGGCTCAGTCCCAGGGGGGGTGCGCCTGGCCCCCAGTCCAGCACCGCCGCTGCACGACTAGCCTCTGCTTTCGATCCTATGGGGTTGGCGCCGGGTTCCAAGGTTTGTATAGGGTGTTTTCCTTTCCCTCATTAAATTCTAGCAAAGTAGCTGTGTCTGGTTAGTCTATGCCAAGTCTCTCACGGCCCTTATGTTCTTTCTGCTTCTTCTCACCTTTGATCCGTGCTATGTGTGGGCCTCTTCTTCATCCCCCGCGTCCCCTATCACCCTCCGTGAGTCGTCCATCTGCAGGGGGGGACACGCAGAGCTCAGTCCGGCGTCACAGGCCCCAGCGCGTGGCTCTTAAGATCATCGGCCCGGGCCAGCCAGGCGCCGCCGGGAGCCACCGACCCCCCCCACAGGTCCAGCCCTCCACTCACCGGGCCACCCGCTCGTCCGCGGGACCCCAAAGCAGGCCCCGGCTCCAACAGGCCGCCCCGGTGGGCGTGGGGCCTCACTGGCTCCGGCACAAGGTTTTCATAATCACCAGACCCTCTGCTGCTCCGGGGGGGGGAATAAGGGGATCCCAGGCCCAACAGACACCCCGGGGACCGCCGGCCCTCATCCGGTTTAACCCTCCACTCACTGGGCCTTCCGCTCATCCGCGGGGACCCAGCGCAGGCTCCAGTTCCAGTCGGCCGCTCCGATGGGCGCGAGGGGTCCTCCCTCTCTCGGCGCCTCTGTCAATCCCGCTCCGGAGGCCTGCCGTACACCTGCCCCAGCTTCATCCGGGGAGCATCCCCACGAGCCCGGGCAGTCTTGATCGCTCCGGGCCCCAGCGCAGCAGCCCTCTCTCAGGCCCTCGATCACGCCAGGCCGCTCATTTTCCGCGCCGTGCAGAGGGCGCTGCTGTAACCCCCCAGTCCGTCAGTTTCAGAAACACAGTTTCTCGGGGGAGCCCAAAGGCGGGAGGAAACTCCCGGTCCCTGGCATCAAGTTTTGGAGGGTTGAGGCGGGCAATCAGGATCTTAATGGTCAGAGGCAGTCTCGGAGCTCTTCGAGACGCGTCGGCTTACGGCGCCATCTTGGCTCCTCCCCAGCCTTGTGGATTTTTGATTGACCCTATAGAAAGTACCCATTGTCTAACAGCAGCAGGCTTCGATAAATGTATACAGTCATGTAGTTCTGAAATGCAATAGCAAGAACGGAGGGTGTGTCATCAGAGTGCAAGTATGCTTTATTGTTGATTACATTACGGAAAGCAATTAGAACTTAAACATACTTGATAGTACAGTTAACTGAGGTGAGGGTTGCAAATGGTCAATTTCTCCGTAGCGAGCAGTGGTGTCTTGTTTGTGTCTCTGTGCCAGAATGTTGGGGTTTCAATCCATGCCATTATTCTCTACAATTAGCCCTCTGTCTTTTAAAAGGCAGAGCTGTAATCACTCGTTGAATTTTAAAGTGTATGATTAACGTATCATGCTGCAAGGAAGTCACCATCCCTTTATTACCTCAGCTAAACTTTGACTGCCTAGAGTTGCTACTCTTTAAGAGTGAGCTGTATAAAGGCTTAGTGAATTGGAATTTAGGAGCATCTTAGGCAGTGAGACACAAAAAGTATCTGTTGTACTTAGCTCTCAATGCAGGGTCACTTCAAAACGTTTTGCCTTCACCCCTCTTGTTTTCCGAACATGTTTTTGTTGCCCATTAGAACTCTGTGCACTTTACCACTGAAAACCAGTTGTAAAGTGCATGTGCTCTCTTCTTTACACATGGTAAAACTGGATTACACCCAATTGGCACATTTTATTTACTTATAAGTCCTTGTAAAGTGGTACTACATGTCCTCAGGGCTTGTAAATTAAATGCCACTAGTGGGACTGCAGCACTTATTGTGCCACCCACATAAGTAGTCCTTTCCATGGTGTGTAGTTTTAAGCTGACATTTCAGCCTGGCAAAATAAACCTTTTGCCAGGCCTAAACCTTCATTTTTAATTCATATGTCACCCCTAAGTGTAGGCCTTAAACAGCCCACAGGGTGGGGTGGAACATATTTAAAACGTTGGCCATGTGGGTTTAAGTTTTACACGTCCTACTAACGAAAAACTCTTAAATTCATTTTTCACTACTGCAAGGCTTGCCTCTCCAATAGGATAACATTGGGTTACCTTATTACTATTAATAACTGATAACTTCAGTTGGGAACAGGTAGGAAGGTCAAGTTGGGTGTCTAAATAATTGTAATTTAAACCCATATTTTAATGTTAAAGTTTGACTTTAAGCCTCAATTCTGAAATACCATTTTAAGAATGTTGGCATTTTCTTGTCCTAACCATTTGGTGCCTGCAGCCTGGGTCCTGGGTCACATGACTGGATGTAGTTGGCAGTTGGCCTTCGTGTATTCCTCCCAGACAGTAAGATAATGAGGGTTAGGTGTTTGGCAGAATGGGAGGGACGGAGCTGTTACCTGGCCCAATTACATTTCGAAGGGGTTGTCTCAGCACACTCACAAATAACTTGACACCAGTCTATTGTCCCCTGAGATCCCTTGGAGTCTGGCAGAGGAAGGAAGGAAATTCCAGAACCAGATATGAAAGAAGCCTAGAATGTTCTCCCACTTCAACTTCTTGCAGCAGCTATAGATACTGGACCCTTAGGTCAACTCTTTTTAGTACACTCCTGGTACTGTGGAAAACTACAAAAGGACTGTCTTGTACTCCAGGGTCCTGCCTTCCTGCTTGAGACCTGCCTTGTTTCTCAGATGACTGCCCTGCTAATGGAGGCTTGCCTTGTTTCTCAGAGGACTGCCCTGTTGCTTGAGACCTGCCTTGTTTCTCCAGAGGACTGCCCTGTCGGTTGAGGCCTGCCTTGTTCTTGAGACTGTCCTGCTTCTTGAGGTCTGCCTTGGTGCTTGCATGAGAGAGGACCATCTCTTTGAACCCAGGACTACCAGAGTCGCTCTAATGGTCAGATGGCTGACTTCCTTTGATGGGTTACAGGGACACAACAAGCTCCAGGAGCCTCACAGCACCTGCCAAACTGACCTGCGGCAACTGGCCCTTCCTGGACCTGCTGGTGTCCTGCTGGTCTCTGCTGCAATGATTCCTGATCCCCGGGAGGTGCCCATCCCAGGTCCTGGACCATTGGCTGGCATTAGTTGAGCTCCGCGTGTGAAATTCTTATTCTTTGAAATTTGTGCGCATGACTTTGAGGGGGTAACCTTTTCAGCGGGCTAACCATGTATCTGCATCTGTCCCACACTCCATCTTGCTCAGTCTAAATGTATGACTTTGTCCCGGTCTAACAACCAGATAGCCACAGTTTGAGCTTTCTGCTTCTTGGTGCTATTTTTACTTAAACATTTATAATTGTATATCTCCAGTTCTACTGATAAGATTTTGTCATTTTTGTCTCACTTTTTTTATTGCATTTTACTTTGTTTTTACATTGGTATGGGGTTTGCCTTGTGTTGTGTTTTCACTTAACTACAGTTTGAGTGCTGCATAAATAATTAGCGCAGTGCCTCTGAGTTAAGCCTGACTGCTCTTGAGCCAAGCTACCAGAGGGTTAAGCACAGGTTAATTTAGTGACTTCTGTGGTGCACCCTAACCAGGATTGTGTTATCCATCATTTAATAACCAGTTTCTACCCCAGGCATCTAGAAGAGAATGAAACAATGCTTTTACAATATCCTTGAGCAGACCTCCAGTTGGCTATTCACTAGCATTAGCAGACAGCACCACTCCATTAAATGTGGTTGTGTGTGTATGTTTTAGCCAAAGATCTATAAGATTTTAATCCCAGCTTCTTCCTTTTTAATAAAAGTATTATGTAATAAGCACTGCATTAAAATCTGCATAAGACTCCCAACAGCAGAATGTGTCAACAAGGGCAATCTCTGGGAATTTTCCTCCGGACCTACCTCACCATATCTGCAGTGCTGTTATTCCCGACCTCCCCACTAAAAAATGGTGTGTTCTTGGTCAATCATATTTTCAACATATAGGGTGAGTGAGGATACAACCACAGACAGCTGAAGCGTATTGCTTGCTCTCCTGTGGTCGCAAGGTGGAGATCAAGGGGCTGTAGGCACTCAGTGCATCACAAAAGATAAAACACAACAAAAAAACTACAACAAAAAAACTTTAAACGTTTGCTGTCAAAGAATTAGTGCAGATGGATGCAGAGTGTAGAGTGGTCTCAAACGATAAAGCTGAAAATGCAGATTAAAAATGACATGAAATGTACCTTATGTATGAGATGCGAACCAAAGAGATGCTTAAAGCCTAGTATGTGAGATGCCTTCAAAAACAGATGCTGTGTGTGTGTGTGTGTAATATGTTTACAAAAACTAAATGCAGTGTGCGTGAGAGACGGGTCATACAAACACAATGCTTGCTGTATGAGATGCTATGTACCATATGTCATGACATGCTTGAAACAATGAGAAATGTGGCACTGGCTTGTGAGATGCTCACAGAAATTCAGTATAGTAAAATATGCCAAATGAGAGAAGCGTGGGTGATGCTTGGTTAATAACCAAATCTAAGGTCTCCTTTGGAGCCAGTACAGCAGGCTTTAATTCATAGACTCGTGAAGCTTCATGGTGTCAGAGAGTTATTCTTTTATAAAAAGCACTCTAAGATTATTACCAGTACATGAAAGGTTTGCGCTAGGTAAAATCCGAATGCGTTGTGCTAAAAAAAATATTTTTGAAAACACTGTAAGCAATTAAACATTTTGGGGATTTTTTTTTACTTTTGATGTGACATAGCACAGTAATCAAAGTTGCTTTCCTGCATCAATAGGAGAGAGTAGAAAGGCACCATATCCACTAAGTTAGGATGCCAATTTTATCTCTCCCTCCGCTGCCCCACATTTGTCTGCCTTGCGCCAGTGCACACAGCTATGCACGTCAGTGTAAAGAGTGTGTGTTTGATGTCAAGCATAGGATTTTGTAGGGTAAGGGTACCCTTCTGTACAAATATTATGCTTTACCCTAGTTTACTATTTTGACCACTGTATGCATTCTGTAAAGTGCTGTACATATATAAAGTTTCAAACGTTTAGGGAAAATAAAACTTTACTCATTCTTTATACCTGCCTCGAGGAGGTGTAAATGTTTGGCACAAAGTCCTATCTACTTTTTGTGGGACTGGGGAACTTGGTTCAAGTCTCACATTGGCTCAACATCCTGTGATTCTGGGCGAATCATTTGAACTCCCCATACCAGTAAACAATGCATGTGATCTTCTATTATGTAACTGGTTCTCATGTAAAGCACTCCGATAGCTTTGGGTTGAGTTTGCACTAGGTTTTAAGAAATTGCAGAAAAATGCACTAAGAGGACAAAATAAAGCTTTAACAGAAGGGTGAACAAATAAATACCTCATAAGTGGCTGATTTGTACAAAGTTAAACCAGAAAAGTTGAATTAATCACAGCTTCCCCAGTTAAATTGTGTGATCTTATGCAAATATTTTATTTCATCAAAACTATTTTCCTTTATCATCGCCAATGAGAGCACATTCAAATATGTGAGTTCAGATTACTTTTAACAGGTACCTCCCGGTGGAGTTCTAAAATGTTCCCTGTTATTGTCAAGACTTCATCTTTAAGAAATAATAAATTTTGAAGAGACATTATCATACTTTATGTGATGTTTGTTTTATGATTTACTTAGCAAATATTTTCGGGCATTGGCTTATGCTTGGGCTGTAAGATGCAAGCCAGACCCTTGGCTTGGCTCTCCCTGTTAATTTGTTGGCTTGCCAACCTCCATATTCAACAACTGAGGTTTACTTTCAAAACATTGGATTGCACACAGATCAGGGAGAACCAGGTTATATGAACACATTGACTAAATTATGCAGCAATAAAAAGCACATTGTGCTGAATAATGTGACACTTTTTGTTTTTGTATTACTTCATTATATTGCCTTTTTTCAAACTTAATACTATATGGGCAAAGGTTTCACCTCATTAGTACATGCTTGATGCCCAAAGGTTGCACATATGTTATCAAGGTTGTGGGCCTACCATGTGGTTTCTCTGCTCTTTTGCATGAATTTGAGGTAAAAAGAATAAGTTGCTCTCGACTGATTCTAATATATGGATGGAAGTATGTGAGTGCTTTGTAGCCTATGTTTGGACTATTTTGGTATGAGTTAAAGCATATCAACCTTCAGAGGTGCAAAACCAGTGTTTCATGCAGTTAAAAGGCTCATAAGTTTATCTAATCCCTCGCAAAGCATCTTCCATAGAAGGAAAATACGACATGCACTTTACAGTGCAACAGGGCCTATAGCACTCATAATATAGTTTGCTAAATGCAACAGTTACCTGGAAGGAGAAGAGTGGAAGGACATGGAAGGCTGGGCCATTAAATAGAATCATTAATTGAACCGGATGACAGAATATAACTTATTTTATTATCGATTCTGATTAAATAGTGTCTTACGTTATTAATGGTTTCAAGGCCGACAGAAAATTTAAAAAAATAAATAAATAAAGACTGACATTTATATTCTCTCAAATATGTGTTGCAGCGCCATGGGGCTTACAAAAAATAGGAAAACTCTATAGAAATACCAATATAATAATACAGTGTAACTGTGTTTTATATTCTGTTTATATTTTAAAAGAAACTTGCAAAACCTCTCCTTTGTAGTAGTTTGGAGTATGACAAGGTATTGTTGCTATGTATTTGTCAACGGGGAGACATATGATAATGGACTCATTCATCCCTGTTTATCTGTCCCAACCAAGTCTTTAAATGACACCTTACAAATGGGCTGAAGAGAGGGTGATACTGCAGGGGGCACAAGAATCAATAAAAAAAAAAACAAGGGTTCCTCTACAATTGAAAGGCCTTTCAATGACCTCTGAAGTACTGGAGTCCAGCTCACAGATCAGATAAGAATCTTTGGTGTCAGGGAAGCTGCAGCAGCCCCAGCAACAGGGATTGAGAGTTTTAATTCAGAAATAAAATCAGCAGCCCATTTTAAACTTCATTTGTTTTCAGTTCTCATGCTTTTAATGCAGTGACAAACAAAGTTTAAACAGGGACGGCATCACGGTCTTGTTCTAAATGTCAAGGTTGTTTGTCCCCGTATCCCCTCCACTATTGTCCCCCGTGTCCCCTCCACTGTTGTCCCCGTGTCCCCTCCACTCTTGTTCCCCATGTCCCTTCCACTCTTGTTCCCCATGTCCCTTCACCTCCAAAATCTAAGGGGGGTAAATCCCTGCGCCCCCACAGTTCCTACTCCCATGCCCCCCGCCCTCCCTTTCCTTTACCCGCCCACCCTATCTATAGTTATCAGGACATTAGTAAAAGAACCCTTAAGTGATGATACTGGGCTGCAGGATGCCTTTGTGTGAGTAAGCCTGAAGTTTATTCTCCTGTCATCGCCGGACATAGCAGTGAACACCCATTACATGCAGTGGTTTGCGCAGAATCAGAAACCAGGGGCGTAGTTTGGTCAGTAAAATTGGGAGTCTGGGCTGGGGTGGGGTGGGGTGGGGAGGGCAAGGTATTGAGCTTCAGTTTTCCCATCAATTAAGTTGTCATAAATTGTTAAAATACATTATAGGGCAAGCAGGGCGAATAAGAGGAGCTTAACGGGCAGTGAAAGGGAATGCAATGCGGGTTGGTAGGAGTAGAAAACACTCTATTTTGTAAAATGAGCAACATTTTTGAGGATTTTTAAAACAGAGAGAACAGAGCGTTTTTTTTTTGTCTGTGTGTATGCACAAGATCCGTAGGTGAATAGTGAGGGAGAGTTATTAGCTCCCTCTCAATGAAGAAAGACATAGGGCCTGATTACAACTTTGGCGGAGGGGGTTAATCGGTCCCAAATGTGACAGATATCCCGCCCGCTGTATTACGAGTTCCATAGGATATAATGGACTCGTAATACGGAGGGCGGGATATCTGTCACATTTGGGACGGATTAAGCCCCTCCACCAAAATTGTAATCAGGCCCATAGTCTGTTTAAGCATATCGCCTCCAATAATCACTTCCTTGAGTCTGGTAAGAAAAATGGCCTGATCAATGGCGTGAAGGCCGCAAATGCACTACGTGTAGGGTGACCTAATTTTGTAAACAAATAAACGGGACAGTCCACAAACAGAAGTAGGACCATAATTTGCATTGATTGAGGGGCACAGAAATACTTAATTGACAGCGCTGTCCAACATAGGAAAGACTATCAATATGGTACTATAGTTAATTAAATACCCCCTCTCCTCTCTCAGTTGTGATAAAGTTAAGTGAAAAGCTCACGAGCTTGGGCGTCATCTAAGGGTCTTCTCTGCGACTTACCCCCTCTTTACATCCTGCTGCACTGCTTCAATAAGAAACTATAGCACGGAAGGGGACTTTAAAAAATGAATGCCAGACTGCACTGTATTTGAAATGTAAGATGCACCCTTATTTATCTCTTCCCCCAAAACTGGGATATTTTTCAGTTTCTATTAAAAATGTTGGGACGCAGGGACTGTTCGGGGAAATCCGGGACGTCTGGTCACCCTGAGGTCTTTGAACAACCGGCTGTGCAGCAGCTGACTGTTGATTGTTTTCCTTAAGTCTGCTTCTGTCAATGATTTAGTAAAGGGAGCGACTCGCTGGGAATATTGGTTCAGATCCGGTTGCGGACAATAGATTGACTCGTTCAAGGGTAGCAGCGCATCAGTTTGCATAAAATGAAACCAGTGTGCTATGCTTACACCAATTTACACTCCCCATGATGCACAGCACTAGAAGCATTCTTTGTGCAGGGCAATAAGTAAGGCAACGATCTGTGAAATGGTTTGTCGGGTTATACAAAGGATGAACTTTTCTAACACAGCACCATTTCAGTGTTTCTCCACTGGATTAAAACTAAAAAGTACCTCCCTCATATTTTAAGTTTGCAATTCCTGGTGTCGGAAGGAAAAGGTAATTCTTTGTTCTAATGTCTATGTAATCAGCTCAACCTTTTCTTATGAAAGGTGGTCCATGCTTTTTGCAGTTTTGCAAGTGTAGTAGAATAAATATTCCTTGCAAACTTTCAGAGAAGTTCACTAAAAGTACATTTTGCTTATTGTGTACTGACTAAAACGTTCCTGGAGGACAATCCTATTACTTTTTCTGCAATATATAATTGCTGCCCAGAGCTCAAGAGTTCCTGCGGAATACCTCTCGAACAGGAGCTGCAGTCTTTTATTTAGGTTAATAACATAGCGGCGTAGCCTGAAAGATTGCAGGTGCATGCCAAGGGGGATGTGATGAATTCTTGAGCATTTCTTCTTTTTATCCTTGCCTGAGGATTAGTGAGAAAGGTGTTCCAGGGTTCTGGCCCCATGTATGTGAAACCTGCAACTCCTGAAGTGAGGCGCGCACTTGGAGAGTATTTTAGTATTCAGAACGTTAACATTTTAGGCTTGTATATTTGGTGGTTCAAGAACTGAAATATGTCAAAATGGCTGTTTTGCGGGCAATAGTTAGCTGACTGATTTGATGCTTCGTTCAACAATAATTTTCTTCAGCGTGTGTTTGTGTGTGTGTGTACTCCTACAAAACCTTGCGCCCTAAGGTAACTATAACTTGTGTGCTCGACATGCATAGTTTTATTATCAATAATTTTATTACAAATGTTGCACTGATAATGTCAATGATGCTATAGAAGGGGTCATCAATGATATAATATGTTAAGTAATTAGCTATGCATGGCGAAGGCATGAGTTATAGTTACCTATAGTCCCCTAACTAACAATAACTGCTGAATTTCTATGGTTTTGTACAAGTAAATTCAGAACCTAACGAGAACCTCTCTGTACCCTTTTTTTCAGTGAATTTCAGTTTTTTTCATTCTATTTCCTAACTTTATAGTCACTGTAGTCTTTGTTTTCAGTGAATTTCCATGTTTTTTTTTTTTTTATGTAAAGTAATTTTACTTACTATACGTCATTTCAACCACCGGCTGTGCACGGCTAGGGTTGGTCGCAGGGCCTGCAGCCAATCCCTATTGCCACCCAATCCCACACCGCAAATGTCCTTTGGCCGTGCACGGCAGGGGTTGGCCACAGAGCGTGTGCTTGACTGGGTCTGAAAGTGGGTGTGTGGGTCTAAGTAGGTGCACGAGTGTCTGATTGGGCGCATGAATCTCTTGAGTGCATCTATGACAGAATGAATTAGTGTATGAATGAGTCAGTGAATGTTCTTTAAAAATGTTTTTTGCTTATTCGCAAATTCTTCTTGACATTATGGGCACAATGAATTTGTGAATATTGCATGATATAAAAAAATATATTTTTATGGACATAATTTCACCGTCACAGACCCCCTCTATCAGAACTCTGGGGTCAAGGTACCTCTACCCTGACCCCTTATGCCATTTTTCATTTTATTTCTCAGACCCGGGCAGCATCTCTAGGGACCTTAAAATGGCGACTGCAACTTTCTCATCGGGTTGCGGCCAGCCAATCAAAACATTCCAGGTGACGTGAGAATTCATGAATTTGTAATGGTCGGCACAAAATCATCGCGAAGCATCTGCGTACCTAGATATCCAAATTTATTTTCCCCTTAATATCTCCACAAATACTGAACGGATTTACATCAAATATGCAAAAGTGTAATCTGCATACCGACAGCTAGCTTTCTGCCAAATTTGGTGTAATTCCGTCCTGTGGTTCAGGCTGTAGTTGTGTTCAAAGCTCCTATGGGCAATAACACAGGAAAAAAAATTTTTTTGACCCCCCCCCCCTTTTTTTTTCTCGCCCCTGCTTGACAGCTCACCCTGAAAATTTCTGTGTGCAACAAGAATCACCGGCACACTTTTTTAAAAACAAAATGTTGTGAAGATTCGTCAAACGGGGCCAAAGATATAGGCAAGTCAAAAAACGCTTTTTCTATGGAAACATGGTCCTAACTGTAACTACCTACTGACGACCGCAAGCGGGGTAATTCATGTGAAAGTCTCTCTGTTAATATAGCTGCATGCTTATTTTAACTGCATAATTGTTTGAGATTGAGATTGCAATTGTGTGAAACTTTCTTTTGGTGAAAACGTTTAACTCTGCTCTGTATTCTGGGCCTCTGTATTCCAAATCTGTTTTCCTAGAATGTTAGCAGCTATGTCGACCTTCTGTCTCACAACATTGTCCTTTAACAACAGTTGAACATTAACATGTTTTTTATTCAGACTTTGAGAATGCCAACAAAGCGCTCAAAACTTTAATGGATTTGGTATTTTGTTCTTTGCTGTTCAGCCAACATCTTGGAGATATGCTCGTGCCATGCAGATTTGTACGTGTATGGGAGTACTATTTTAAGGCCTGGACTGCTTTAGCTGTGTGCCATATCGTATGTAATTAATAAACAATACACACAAAACATGGCTTTGGATCAGCTCCATTTAGCCATTGGTTGCTATGGATGAGCCTCCTTCAGCCAGTGTTTGTTGAAAGTAGCAACTCAAAGAAAAACATGTATGGTGATCTAAGTACTTCAGCAATCCATTTCTGAAGTGTCTCACTAAGACAATCTCATCTGTGTATGTTCTTTTACTAGTATATCTCGAAGATGGAACAGTTTTCACTTACAAGGTGTGGCATGCTTCATCCTCTGACTCCCCATCCCATCTAAAACTATGAGGCAACCTGTGGAACAAGTAGTAACTCTGTTGTTGATGTCCCTGATTGTGGAATCTCTGTACACAAGTTTCCCACAGACGTTTACCCATAAGAAGGTTGAAGGGATGCTGAAGGAACCAAAATGTCAGCACCATACCCCCAAAACCTTTGTGATGGAATGCGTAGATTTAGCCATTTGAGTTAATTACTTTTAGTATGAGGCAACATATACCTGTGGTCGGATTGAAGCAATATAACAGAATGTATGCTATACAAATGCTGATAGCGTGACAAAAAACGGATGCACCTCCTCATCCATTTACTAATTCATCCATCCCTATACTGGTATATGAATTCTCCTTTCTTGCAGCCATGTATCCATTCACTCACCTTTTCATCCAACAGTGCAGTCATCAATGCATGCACTTAGTCCGCCACTCACCCTCTCACTTATAATTCAGTGACGGAGCACTTTAACTTACAAGTCTGAACTCCTAGCAACTGCCAATGCTTATTTTGTTTTTGCTCTTTGAAGGTTAATCTCAAGTCATCCAATTTACAGAACAGGCCAACAAGAGTTTTATATTGAGATGACTCTGATAAAACTCTGTGATGTTGCTCGTTTCATTGATTTCACAGACTTTTTTATTTACTGTTCCAAAACACCTGGGTCTTATTCAATCGACCCATCTAGGTGATATTCTTATAAGCTGAATATTTTTACTACACTGTCACATCTGTATGACCAAGTGTGTTAGTAAAGCAAATCTGAAGCACCATGTTTTCCTCTCAAGAGTGAAGTCTGTTAAACTTAGCTCTCTCCAAGTATGGCCATTGCAACCAGGAAATGTAGCACTCACGACCTTCCTAGAAAGTATTTTGGGTGGTTCTAGATTCTGCTCTTCCAGAATCCGTATCTAAAGTTACTTGACTTAGTGTTATGTGTACGTTCCAAGAACTATTGTAATTCTTTTTGTTGTACTTGCCGTTCTCTGGCATATCAGTTTACGGATTCCAACTTATTTTTTAGCCTCCAATTATAAATGTGTTCACATTTGCACAACCTTTTAAAATATTCACTTTCACCTTTCGCTTTTCTATTCATACATTCTTTATTACTCTACTGATATTTAATTTTCCATTTTCTCACATTTGTGGAACCCCTGTGGGTCCGCGGAGCCCAGGTAGATACTTTCTGTTCTGGGTGCTTGCAATGACTTCTGTAAGCTGCAGCATTGGTTGTATTATTAAGTAGACTTTGTACACTGCAGTTTGGACTTCAACCATCATTTGGCTGTTTAGTTCCTTTTGACAAGATTGTAGCTTCACCATTTTTTAGGTCACGTGTGCAAGCGCTTTGACCTGTTGTAAGTATTGTGGGCTTTTAACCAAGCCCACCTCACACCCATCACTGTCATTAGTTTGTGGGCTTGCCTTTCAAATATAACATGATGTCATTGGTAACTGCTTTACATTTGTCCCTGCTTAGGGCGGTTTTGTTACAGTAGTTTTGTAGACTGACCCTGTTACATGGATTATTGCACAATTAGCAATATATTTCAGCATGGGCGAACTACTTTTTACTTTTGTCTGCACTCCGTGGCAGCCATGGCGCTCACAGCCCTCCGAGTGTGAACTCGATCAGTAAATATTTATGTATTTGTTTTTTATTAGCGTTAGCACTTCCAAGCACATTGGAAAGCATTTTTTTCTTTTGTCTGCACTCCCTGACTGCCGTGACGCTCACAACGCTCCGAGCGCAAACCTGATTTGTGTATTGGAGCGCTGCTCACATTGTTTACACTGTTACCTAATAGGAGTAATTTCATTTTTACTTTTGGCTTCTATTTGCGTGATCTGTAGGTTATCGATTTCCCTTCTCGGATAATGCATGATAAATATTTATGTAATAATTTTTTTATTTGCCCTAGCACATCCAGGCACATCAGAAAGCATTTTCTTTTCAGGTCCTGAGGTGTGTTGAAAGCATCGTCGCCTGTCATGCCTGCACAAGCTGTAGGCGAGTGTCACTGTGTCCAGTGTGAGAAATGAGGTCTCTTTGGCATCAGAAGCAGGTAGTAGGGAGCGTGGACAAAACAAAGGATCACCAAGAAGTACCAACTGCCGAGTCAGTATGTTTTGCACCTGGGAGCTGTTTGTGTTTTAAGGTCCTTGTTTAAAAAAAATATTCCAGTAGGCCTGCCAGCCCTTTAGTTGTATGCAGGGCCACTGGAATTATGTGGCAGAAAGGTCCAAAATTTGCAGCAGAGTTGACCAATTATTGTGGCAAAAAAGTCCAATTATGCATTTACAATGCCAATAGCTCCAACTTAAGTAAATGCAAGACCTATTGCATTATAAATGCTTGTCTAGAGTTTGCCAGATGCTGCATTTCCCGTGCCTTTCAATGGAAAAAATGTCTATATACTGCTGTTGTATATGTATCTATTCTTGGTGTTCAACGAGATAATGACCTCATTACTTCGATATACTGTTACTCTCCTATTATCACTCTGCGGTTATCTTTCCACCTTGTGGTGGATTCAGATACTGCTTATGTTGATCTGCCTCTCAAGGCTGTTATGGTTGATAATATCTTGCATACACATGCTCTGCAGGAACCTTGCCCTTCCAGGATGTCAGTGGGCAACTACACCAGTTTCCTTTTTTCCACTGATGTATGTGGACTGGAAACTGCTTCATCTGGGTTCAGAATTTCGGTTGTACAGGACCTCTCGTACCCACCTATGTATTTTCCCTTTTCCTATATTCTATTATTACATACATACATTCTTCTCAGCCTGTGCTTCTAAGCTCCAGATTTATGTAGTGTGTTTTGTGCCACATGCATTTTGCAGCAGTTGACATGCAAAAGCAATGTTTGTCTTGTTTGAAAAACAACATTGCGTTCACGCTTGCCTCCAGTGTGGTATCATCTCTACATGCCCCCTCAAGAAAAATCTGTTTTATATGCACAGCAAAAGGACCCACTGCCCTCAACCTTCCAGGACACATTTCTTTTGATTTCGTCTTGGACGAATCAAAAGGTGGTGCCTCAAGCTCAGAGGACATGTACTGGTACCAAGTTTTTAAAAATCCAGTCAGTACTTGTAAGAAACCCTCCCACACAGACAGTGCCTCAGGACACACAAGTATCTTTGGTATATTTCACTGATTTTTCCCACAACCCGATCAGTCAGTGCAGGCCTGGTAAAAGGCTTACCTGCTCATTATGGATGGGTGAATGACACGCTAAATCTTCATCCACACTGTAGAGACCTCGGTGCACTATTGGGCAGTGTGTGAGTAGATGACCCAGCCAACTTTTGGTCTTTGGGTTAGTAATGTACTCCCCTCTTGAGCATAGCGGCTCTAGCTTGTTGCACTTGGAGGAAGTTGATCTTCTTCTGTGGTTTCCAGTCTGAACAGTCCAATTCAGGTACTAAAAGCCTTACCTTTGGGCCACAGAATCCTTCTGGGCCTGATCGACCACAATTAAGCATATGTTCACTTTGTCAGGATACTCTACTGCAGTCTAGTTTGTACTACCTTTCTGATGGCTACGAGTGTTAAGATGAAAGCAGTGAGCAGTCCAGTTTCTGGTCCATGCATTTTTCAGTACACAGTATTGTCTAAACCAACAGGTTCACCACGCCTGTATGGGGGAGACCCAGTAGATCCCTTGCTGATAAATTTTCCTGGACATAAATTGAAGATTACTGGCCCATACCAAAATCTAAATATCCACTTCTATATTGAGGGTGAGATGCAGATGCTGAGTATTTGCATCTTATGAAAATGTACTTTGCAGTCCTTGTGAAGAAACTCCAGGCATTATGAACCAAAACCACTATTCTTCTCCTGGCTAAGAAAGGCATCCTAAGTTTGACATTGAGGAACATTTCCTCAAATTGACCCAGAAGATAGAGAAGACACCTTTACGGAACCTACCAGATTTAAAACCCTGAGCAGCAAAAAACACTGCTGTTTGCCATGACTCAGTCTTCTTGTTTGATAAACATAATCTCAGTTAGTGTTGGTTGTTGTGGCTTCTCTAATGGGAAAGTCGCTCTCTTTCAGTAAAGGCAAGGAGGCAATGTCCTTTGCCAACTACTGCAAACAGGCTTCTCAGTCTGGTTGTCTCCTTTGAAAAAGGCAAATACTGATGCTAAAGCCAACTAAGTGTTGTTTCAGTGCCATGATTTTGATTGTTATACAAAACACCTGTGAAACTATTTCCATAGAGGAAAAACAATATGGTTTGGCTCAACAATGAGAGAAGTGGAGCAAAACATGTTTATGTCTCGAGATCTAATTGATACAGCCATATGTATCAGTTACTTAATGAGACACCAAGCATGACTCAGTTCTTCAGACACAGCCCTCAACCTTCTATGTAATAGGAAGAATAGTTATCATACCTCCATATATAAGGTGCTCCAGCTGTAAAAGATAAGAAAGTTTTCTCTGGTTTAAACGTCCAGACCACAAACTTCTTCCGGTCTACTAAGTATTTCAAAATGTTAAAAGGCTATGACTGGTCTTTATCCTAAGCCTTTGCCGGCCCCCTCTTTCCTTGGCCCTTTTTTCCTGTCCCAGAAGAGGTGTTACTTAGGGGAGCCCAAGTATGCTGATCCAGCATTTGCTGAGACCAGAAAGACCTAGGGGATTCCCAATGATTGATTATACTCTATGAACTTATTGGACTTTGTGGTCTGTGAGCACTGAGACCACAAAGGATGTTCAGACATGATCATAGGAGGCATTTATGATGCTTCTCATTGATCTGAGTCAGGATTTGTGAATAGTCACCAAACTGCAGGATCTAGTTGTAGGTGTTTTTGCTTCTGCGATGAGTCGGTAGTTGCCTTTACTGGGAAAGCTGTCTCTTTTAACTTTCCAAAACCACTGAACATCCAAAAATATTTATTGCATACAGGTTGTCTTGGAAGCAGAGCTTGCAAAAGCCTTCCTTCCTCAACAGAGAGTAACAATCATCAAGGACATGTGAATCTCTTCCTTTGGTGCAGCTGAGACAGCACATACGTTTAGAGGCTTCTGAGCCGTTATGCAACTTGCCATAATTGTACGCTTACATCCAGCACAGCACAGATAAACTATCACTGTGGATATCGGAATGCTAAGGACAGCATTTACTACCATGACCCACACATCCAGTAAACACATTGGACAGAACTCTAACATACGGACTGTATGGCTTACCTAGTCACTGTTTCATGTTTCACAGTACCCAATTCCCCTCACTGCAAGAAACACCCCTTTTCCCACCCCAAGTTTGTGATGGTGACTACAGAACATGTAAAGTCCCCAGACTGCCATTGCGGCCATGGCAGAAGCAGAATCTGTGCTATACATCTGATAATAATGTAACAGATCTTAGCTTCCTACAGGTTTACCTGCATGTGGATGCATTGAAAAGCAGTCCAAACTTATCCCCATGAATCTTATAATTCCTGTCATCCTTAGGTGGGAGGCCCTTTTACTCAACCTCGGCTGCATTGCTCCTTTTGCCACCCCAGGCATTAGACCTCTAAAATATTGATTCCTCTGAACTCATTTTTAGA
Organism: Pleurodeles waltl; assembly: GCF_031143425.1. Lineage (NCBI taxonomy): Eukaryota > Metazoa > Chordata > Amphibia > Caudata > Salamandridae > Pleurodeles > Pleurodeles waltl. The sequence goes on from NC_090437.1 coordinate 181,344,697, forward strand.
GGTAGAATACTGATATAGAGGTTGAATACTGATATAGAGGTAGAACACTGCAGATATATTTCGATAAAAAGTTTGCAGGCCCAATCAGTTGCATTCCTCAAATGAATGTTTCAAGTTAAAAAAAAAAAGTTTTGCACCAAAAGCCATTCTGACCTTTCATCTGTACCATGGTAGCCTTAATTTACACAAACATTAGTTCAGTCATACTGTACATTAGAACAGGGTGGCATATATAATAACCCCTGAATGATGTATATGCTGTCAGTGACGAAGTAGGAATATGCCTTTGAGCTCAGTTTATGGTAGACCCCCTAAGCATATGTCCCAAACTCTCCTTGTACAGGGAGTGCAGAATTATTAGGCAAATTAGTATTTTGACCACATCATCCTCTTTATGCATGTTGTCTTACTCCAAGCTGTATAGGCTCGAAAGCCTACTACCAATTAAGCATATTAGGTGATGTGCATCTCTGTAATGAGAAGGGGTGTGGTCTAATGACATCAACACCCTATATCAGGTGTGCATAATTATTAGGCAACTTCCTTTCCTTTGGCAAAATGGGTCAAAAGAAGGACTTGATAGGCTCAGAAAAATCAAAAATAGTGAGATATCTTGCAGAGGGATGCAGCACTCTTAAAATTGCAAAGCTTCTGAAGCGTGATCATCGAACAATCAAGCGTTTCATTCAAAATAGTCAACAGGGTCGCAAGAAGCGTGTGGAAAAACCAAGGCGCAAAATAACTGCCCATGAACTGAGAAAAGTCAAGCGTGCAGCTGCCACGATGCCACTTGCCACCAGTTTGGCCATATTTCAGAGCTGCAACATCACTGGAGTGCCCAAAAGCACAAGGTGTGCAATACTCAGAGACATGGCCAAGGTAAGAAAGGCTGAAAGACGACCACCACTGAACAAGACACACAAGCTGAAACGTCAAGACTGGGCCAAGAAATATCTCAAGACTGATTTTTCTAAGGTTTTATGGACTGATGAAATGAGAGTGAGTCTTGATGGGCCAGATGGATGGGCCCGTGGCTGGATTGGTAAAGGGCAGAGAGCTCCAGTCCGACTCAGACGCCAGCAAGGTGGAGGTGGAGTACTGGTTTGGGCTGGTATCATCAAAGATGAGCTTGTGGGGCCTTTTCGGGTTGAGGATGGAGTCAAGCTCAACTCCCAGTCCTACTGCCAGTTCCTGGAAGACACCGTCTTCAAGCAGTGGTACAGGAAGAAGTCTGCATCCTTCAAGAAAAACATGATTTTCATGCAGGACAATGCTCCATCACACGCGTCCAAGTACTCCACAGCGTGGCTGGCAAGAAAGGGTATAAAAGAAGGAAATCTAATGACATGGCCTCCTTGTTCACCTGATCTGAACCCCATTGAGAACCTGTGGTCCATCTTCAAATGTGAGATTTACAAGGAGGGAAAACAGTACACCTCTCTGAACAGTGTCTGGGAGGCTGTGGTTGCTGCTGCACGCAATGTTGATGGTGAACAGATCAAAACACTGACAGAATCCATGGATGGCAGGCTTTTGAGTGTCCTTGCAAAGAAAGGTGGCTATATTGGTCACTGATTTGTTTTTGTTTTGTTTTTGAATGTCAGAAATGTATATTTGTGAATGTTGAGATGTTATATTGGTTTCACTGGTAATAATAAATAATTGAAATGGGTATATATTTGTTTTTTGTTAAGTTGCCTAATAATTGTGCACACCTGATATAGGGTGTTGATGTCATTAGACCACACCCCTTCTCATTACAGAGATGCACATCACCTAATATGCTTAATTGGTAGTAGGCTTTCGAGCCTATACAGCTTGGAGTAAGACAACATGCATAAAGAGGATGATGTGGTCAAAATACTCATTTGCCTAATAATTCTGCACTCCCTGTATATGTATTCAGCCAAGCGATCTTGAGCTCAGTTTATGGTAGACCCCCTAAGCATATGTCCCAAAGTCTCCTTAGATATGTATTCAGCCAAGCGATCTTGCCCAGGTACCAGCTGAGGGACAGCAGATATTCATGAAAAATTGTTATTGTTTCCAAAATTGAGTGCTGGATCTTTCTTAAAGATTATCCTCTGAGGGTCTGCTGAGCGTCTATTCTTCCTTTATTCAGAATCCTTTTTTCAAGGCTCTTCAGGTTAGGTCCTGCCTTCTCATTCAGTTTCCCGACCTATCCCTTTAGTGATTCACGTTCAATTGAACTCTTTATGTGCCAAACGTATTAGTAAATGTTATGCCATGTTTGCTTTGCATGCTTTCAGGGATATTGAACTATCGACCCTTGAATGAAGCAGATATTTACCCGTTATTATGAAAGCTGATTTTATGTCTAAACTGTTTGGGTGAGCTAGATGGATGTTTGCACCAAATCTCTATGATGAACTCCCTTCTATGCTACAGGCTTTATTATACCCTCTCTAAACTAGCTCTTTCACTGTATGATACTGTTCTCATCAGAAAGGCCCCAATCTCTTTCTCATTTCGGCCCTGCAATGTAAGAGTACTGGGGCCATATGTTTTAAAAGCTTTCCAAATGTTCTAAATTATAGCTTTTTCGTTCACACAGCCCTCTTCTTGGCTGCTTGGTATTTTCCCGTTGTGTTTGATTTTTACTGTAAGTAAGCCATTATTCACTGTGACCTTTGTATTCACTGTCATCCACCTTCAGTTGATCTGTGTAACTGATGGCTTCCATATTGTACAACCTCTATGTCTGTACCTGATAGAGACTTCTAGCCGCATATTCTTTTCCTGCATATCTCCAGGTGTCAGACAGGATCTGGAAGATTTATGAGCAGTACCTCTGCACACCGGTAGGTGGCTTCATTCGGATGTGACATGCATGTTACCTACATCGGAGCCACCTTGGTGCGCTGATGTCAGTTCTTTCCTTTCCATGCCAGATAGTGCTGATCTGGATTGAGGTACACCTCAGTCACTTTTGACGGGCCTTTTTTTCGACTTCTTGTTGACCTTTTTTGTGAGACTTCATCTCCTGGCGTGAGGATGTCACCCAGGAAACCGGCTGGTTTCAAACCATGTGGGGCCTGTCATAGGCAAATGACAGTGGCAGACCGCCACTTGGTGTGTTTGTGGTGCTGGGAGCCGGGGCACAACTCTAAGGCGTGTGAGGACTGCTGGGCCATGCACCTGAAGGCTCCAAAGGAGTGATCCCTCAAAGTCCCCCTCATCTGTCGACTCTGTGACACTAGAGGTCCTGTTTGCATTTGAGGTTTGGGACTGTTCTCAGAGCCCCTTCCAACATTGCTCATCGCACTCAGTCATTGTGAAAATCAAGTAAGTCGGACAAAAAGTCAAAGAAGGTTAAACACTCTACGACTTCCCTGTGTCCATTCAAGTCATCCGGCGAGACGAGGAAGCGTCAGAATTCCAGGCCATGCGAGCTGCGGTGCCTGAACCTGGGTCTGTTCCACACTTCACAGATTTTCTCAGAGCAACCTCTGTCCAGCTGAAGGAACTTTATGAGGCCATGCACCTTTATTTTTGGGCGGCCAAGCCCTTCTGGTTCAACTTTGGCCCCGTGGACTCAGGAGGGGCCCCTACTTGAACCACGCCGACAGGTTACCCCTTTGAGCCAGTCGGGTCCCAAGGATTCCTCGCTTGATCCAGAGCAGAGCTGATGGTAAGACAGACTTTCTTCGGTGCCCGCTCCAGTGCTGGCGCTGCCTCAAGGCGTTCCTGATTTTGTCACAGAGTCAGGTGGTTGTCATCCGACGCTCTGTCTGGGGCCGACCGAGGACATTCTTCCCGGAATGGAGCCAGTACCTTATTTGATGGATAGACCTGGTGAGGGAGATGTTTTGGAGGGGTCTATGGATCCTTATGGAGAGATTTAGTTGAGGAGGACAACTGGTATGAAGTACTGGGTAAGACCAGTGGGTTGGCCACTTCACCTGACACTGGCCTGGATTCCTCTCCTACTGTGGCTAAGGAGGAGGGAGCCTCTTGTGCTTTGTGGTGCACAAAGCAGCTGAGGTCCTGGACCTTCACCTGCCCTCAGTGGCAGTGGACCTTCACCTGCCCTCAGTGGCAGTCAAGACTATTGTCTTGACAGAGGTGCTTCAGCCGGGAGTTTTCCCTTCAGAACCCCTTCTCCCATTCACTGAAGCCCTTACAGATGTCCGACTTGAGGCTTGGTCCAAGCCCTTTACTTGGGTTCCTGTGAATATGATGATTGCTCGCTGCCATCACCCCGCTGGTGGCGATCCCAGTTTCCTTACCCAGCACCCCACCGCAGACAGCTTGGTGGTCCACGCCTCCTCACCCTGCATTCATTCTTGCACGTTCCCTACCACTTCACCAGATAGGGTTCGAAGAGGTTGGGCTGGACACCTTTGGTAAGATAATGTTCTCTTCCACCAGCCTGGCACTGCAGTTGTCGAACACAGCATGCCTATTGGGACGTTATTCCCATACACTATGGGATTCAGCTGTGCAAGTGCTGCCTGTGGTCCACGAATGAGGCCCGGGCCATTCTGACCCAAGCTGTTGCCAATGGGAGAGATGAAGAACAGTTCTCAGTCACATGTTGACTTAACACAACTGACTTGCAGGGTGGAGCAATTTCATCGTCGGTGGCCTTACGCATCACGCCTGACTGAGAACATCTGTTTTTTCAGGGAATGTCCTGGCTGTCCTCATAGACACCCCCTTTGATAGCTCTCGCCTCTTTGGAGACAGGGTGGATTAAGCATTTTGAGTGCTTCAAGGACAGCAGGGCTTATGGCCAGGTCCTTGGGCTTGTCCATGGCCCCTCTTCAGCCCCAGTCCGTATTTTGTGGCAACGGAAGGAGTCTCCAACTGCACCTTTGCCCTCCCAGCCGCCACAGCCAGCAGGCTTCTGAGCCTTTTTGTGACTGAGAGTGTGGGTCCCAGAGACCACATGGGACAGGCGGCCAGCAGTCAGGTCAGTCTACTACCCGTCCCGGCAGCCGCTGCTTTCAATCCTCTTAAGTCTGCCCTCAGACCGTCAGTTGTCACACAGTGGGAGGCAGGATACACCATCACCACCCTCACTGGTGGTCAATAACTATAGGCCTTTGGGTACTACAGATAGTCCAAAAGACCTATTCTCTTCCTTTTGTAACACCCCCTCCACCCATGCCACCCACTTAGGACTGATGAAGGACCATCACTCATTTTCCGTCAAGAAGTGCAGGCTCTCTTGGCCCAGGGGAGCCATAAAGAGGTTGGTTGCATCAGAAGAAGGTCGTTGTTGGTATTCTCTATACTTCCTGGTGCCAAAAAAAAAAGGAAGGAGGACTTCACCCAATCATAGATGTGCGCCTTCTCACCCTCTTCCTGAAGAAGGAGAAATTCAAAATGCTCATGCCTGCTCACGTTTTGTCTGCTGTAGATACAGGACACTGGATGGTAGCATTGGACTTGCAGGACACTTATTTCCACATTCCCGTCTTGTCGACCCACAGACAGTATCTGCGGTTCATGGTCCGCCACAAACACTTTCAGTTTGCTGTACTACCTTTCGGCCTTTCCAGTGCCCCTTGGGCAGTCACCACGGTGAATGGCGGTGGTCGCATCTCATCTGTGGATGTCGGCGATTTCAGTCTTCCCCCTACTATGTCAACTGGTTGTTAAAGGTGGGCTCACCCCAGGCAGTCGTCACCTATATTCAGTCTATGGTGAACTTCCTCAACATGCCAAAGTCATACCTGACTCCCTGTCAGATGCTTTCTTTCATTGGAGCTGTCCTGGACACTGCAGTTTTGGGCCTATCCTTTAGAGCGGCGAGTCCAGGATATTCAGGCTACGATACAGATGTTTGAGCCTCTATTCTGGATTCCGTGAAGACTGACTCTGAGGCTGTTGGGCCTCATGGCTTCCTGCATCCTGCTGGTGACACCTGCCCACTGGCATATGCGGGCTCCGAAGTGGGACCTGAATGCCCAGTGGGCTCAGCATCCTTAAAATCTCTCCGACATGGTCCAAATCTCAACGGGAACTGCAAAAGACCTGCAGTGTTGGCTAATGAACCACGATTGGGTCAGTGACAGACTCCTCTCCCTACATCAACTAAGATTTATCAATTCTTGGCTGGGGTGGCCATCTAGGAGAGGTATAGATGAAAGGATTCTGGTCTCCAGCGGAGTCCAACCTGTTGAAACGTCAGACGATTTGCTTGGCATTAAAAGCTTTCCTTCATTTGATCAAGAGAAGGGTGGTGCAGGTATTCACCACAACACTACTGCCATGTGGTCCTGCAACAAACAGGGCGGTGGGGTCATGAACCCTCTGCAAGAGGCTCTGCCCCTCTGGACATGGCTGGAACATCAGGGCATTTCCCTGGTGGTGAAGCATCTGGTGGGCTGTCAATGCCATAGCCGACAAACTCAGCTGAAGATGCCTAGCAGATCACGAATAGCGTTTCCACCAGGAGGTTGTGCAAGGTCTCATTCACCAGTGGGGAGGGCCTTGGTTAGATCTGTTCGCCACCGCTGAGAACGTCCAATGTCAGCAGTTCTGGGCGCTCGCTTGAGTTTTCAAGGTGACTTGCTCAGAGGCCCTTTTTGTCTTGTGTGCAGCTCCGGCCTCCTGTATGCTCTCCTCTTCGGGAGGATTTTCCGTTGCAGCAAAAGGGCAGGGTGCTGTACCCAAACCTGCACACCCTCCACCTGCATGCGTGGATATGGAGCTGCATCAGTTGACAGCTTTCGACATGCCTCTGAAAGTCTGGGGGATTTGTTTGACAACCAGGTGTCCCTCCACTAAGGTGATACACGCCTGCCGTCGGGAGAAATTTGTGGCATGGTGTGCTTCCCACAACGTTGATCCTCTATCTGCACCTCTCTTACAAGTTTTCTTGTTTGCATTATTTTTTTCCCAGCTGAGGTCTGCTTTTGGCACAGTTAAGGGTTTCCTTTCTGCCATCTCAGCATTCATGCGGTTGCCGGATGAACCATCTCTCTTTAAGTCACCTATTTTGGCTAGGTTCCTTAAATGCCATGTTTCCACATACGTGCATCACGCCTCAGTGGGACCTCAACCTAGGCCTCACCTTTCTCATGTGTGCACCATTTAAGCTTCTGCACAATTGCTTTCTTAGGCTATTGACCATGAAAACTGCCTATTTAGTGGCCATAACATCGTCCAGGAGGGTCAGTGAACAGCAAGGGCTCTCTGCGCATCCTCCTTACAACTCCTTTTACCCAGATACCTGGTTCTCTAGACGCGTGCCTCCTTCCTTCCAAAGGTTGTGACTCCATTCCATGTAGACTAGAACATTTCCCTGCCTATTTCTTTGTTCTAACTCATCCCTCCAAAGAAGAGAAGAGAAGAGACTCCACTGCCTGGACCCAAAAAGAGCATTGTCATTCTACCTTGACTGCACCAGAGTTCTGGGTGGACAATCGACTCTTCGTGGGCTATGTCAGAACAAAAAAAGGGAAAGCTGCAGGGGTGTTGAATTTAATAAAATATCTACTTGTCCATGGGACAGGTTGCTTCATAAATCTACTTGTCCCTTTGGCACCATGTAGAGCTGCGACAAATTAAGGCAGCAGCCTCATTATATAAGAGCTCTGATAGCCTCCCTGACTATAACACTAGCAATTTCTATATTTTGCCACCATTTTCTCAGATCTACCTACTGGGGCTTGAGGTAATGGTAAGCAAATGTCCCAGGTTTGGAATGCTCTTTTTGTTTCAGTGCAAACCTACTAATTTTAATGTTTTAAGAGTTTTCACAGGCTCTTCTCCAATCTTTTCCCATACTGAGAAAGGTTGGAATATTACTCCTGACAAGGGCAGAAGTAAAACTACTTCCAGGATTGGGAAAAAGTGGTTGGAGGGAAAGTGAACTTGTAAACCCTAAACATATTTTCGCAAGAGCAAATCTACACATACATATTTGCTCATGCTAAAGTACAGTTCACAAACATTTTCTAGGCTTATGATTTCCTGGTATACTTCTGTATATTATCATGAATTCGTGAAATACGTAAATCTGCACTAATACAAAGACATCTGACATGGGTGCACTTTAGTGACTTTAACAATTGCGCCCCTAATTAAGTCCGGAGTTAACCAAGACCTTTTGTTTTTATTAAAATTCCATCTGTCTCTCTCTCTCTCTTTCTATAAATCTATCAGCTGGCTTCACTGTAGGTGATAGTAATCTGCTCTTTCTCAAGGAGCATATCAGCAAACAAAGTAGTTTTTTTCTGTGACAGGAACTACTGTGTCAATGTGTGCTTTTTTGAGACAAAAACCTTTTTTGCCAATGTTTGTTACAATGGTGAGGGCTTGACAGCTCCCACAACAATAACGTTTTACAAAAGCCATGTCAAATCAAGGCCCACATTCACAAAACCAAAAAACTGACCTCCAGTGTCAAACCTATTGGCTATACCAGGGCTTGTTTATTTTTATGTGTCCCATAGTCTTGTTAAAACTAGTTTCTAAGTAATTTAGCAAAATATTTTTTCCTAGTTGCATTTTTGTGAACCATATTATTTTGAAAGCATCAATCTTGCTTTCAAGCTTCTGTAACTATTTGCATCTAACCAGAGATCATTCTGGGAACAGTCTATGTAGCCTCATATTGCTAAACTGTTAAAACAAATTTGTGTACACATTTTATTTACTGGAACTACTGCCAGTATTGCAGTCCGAGCTGACAATATTTAAACACTCAGCCCAGGAATAAAGGCTTTGCATTAATGAACCTTAAATACAAGTTCAAACAGCATTAACCTATGGACACAAATATTACCTCAACTGCAGACAATTCCCTTCTCTGCTTCATAATATGGTACTGTAAACTGGCAGCCAAAGGGTGTGTGCTGCAGGGGGTTGGGCCTATTTGTCCTAAGGACTAAATAGACATGAAAACATGTTGTGTTCTGGACCCCAAACCATGTGTTCTGGGCTTCGGTTATAGGAATTCTACATCCCTGACTGTACCGAAGAGAACCATCTAATGATGGGCTGTTCTGTGCGTTAAGATCTGGTACACATTAGCCAAGAAACTGCCCGCTGAGTGCTTTCGGGCTCATTACACCAGAGCCAAAGCTGCAACCGCTGCATTACCGCACAGCTTCCCTTTCCTGGACATCTGCCAGGCAGGAACGCGCGCATCACGGCACACGTTCACAAAACATTACTGCCTGGACAGTCGGGCCCGTGGTGACCCGTTTGGTCCTACAGGACATTTTGGTACAGTCAGTTTGAAGACCCACCTTCGGGGTAGTATTGCTTGGGTATCTATTCAAAGGTAAAAAAATCTGTGGCCAGAAGTCTCTATCAGAATAACAAGTTACTTATCTTCGGTAATGCCTTATCTAGTAGAGATTCTATCCAGCCACAGATTCTTTACCAATCCTCCCATTCTCTTTGCTCTGTGAACCAGTTAAGGTGGAAGAGACGCACATTTGAGGGCCTTAGTCTTTTCCACACCAGTGGTCAGTTCTCATCGTTGTTCTGCTCTCCTGGTGTGGAAAGTCGCAAAAGTAAATGTCAGCACGCTGAAGTGACCCCTATGTAGGTATTGCACACGTCACTTTCGGCGCGGACGATGCCAGTGGGGAATTTTATAATGCCACCTACACCTCTTTAAAACTATGTACATATATTGTGAGGATTGTTTGATACCGTATTACCTGTTACTCTGTTACACCTATTGATTTCTTGTTTCCAAAGTTCTTGATCTGCTGTTCTTTACTTCTCTGGATTTAAAAAAATATATAAATAACTCTTAAATAAGCACCCTTTTATCCTCGTACAGTCAGATTGTCTGCATCCCTGAATCAATACAAAATAGTGCACTAGGTATAAACGTAACAGAAGGCAGGCCAAGTGTTTACAAAACTCTTTGGGAATGTTTTCAAACTTATGCAGAAATCTGGATGGGAAATCTGTGGAATAAATGAACATATTCATTAGAAGGAGATAAAAAGAAGAAAAATTGGTTCTGAACAATGTGAACTGGGAACGTCTGTTGTTTGCATCCCACAGGAGAGATCAAAGGGTGTTCTGAAGCACAGTTAATGGCGTTTAATTGAACACTTCTAGTGGGAATTTAAGCTGTCACATTATTACAAACTATGAGTGGGTGGTACATGGCAAGAAAATGTATTGGGCTACCTCCGATTGTGGCTTACCATTTGCTCTTTGTAATGGTCCTGGCACAAATAATAAACCAATATTTTAATTATCGGAAGTATCAGATGTCATAAGAGAGAGCACTTCCGGCAAGGCCCCTGGACCTGATTGGGTTTCCACAGACAATGCGACATAGATGACTGGGTGTAATCGTAACAGGTGTTTTTTAAAAGGGGGATCACTCTGACCCAAAGTGCTATAGACTACTTTCCCTTGTAGACACCACAGTGAAGATACTTTGTGGAATAATTCATGATGTATTATAATAGAAGTGGGCAAGGGTGAATAACATCATAAATTGCTGTTAGTATGTAAACAGGGAGAAACTGACTGCAGTGGAGCAGTGCTTAAATCTAAATGTAATTATTAGGAAATATACTATAGCAAGGAGCTGCTCATTGTACCTGGCTTTTATGGATTTGTCATCTGAGTATGACAATGTTGTCTGCGCCAAACTTAGGTTGTCCCTACTTGACCTGGGCCTAGACCCAGCCTTAGTAAAAAAAATTGTCCGCTGTTCATTAGAACCTTAAAGCCAGGATTAGAGTTGGCGCTTGTCGGAGCTATCTGACTAACGTTTCCCTTTAAGGAGGGCCTGACAGAGGTGTGTAATTGTGCTGCTTTTTTTGTTCTTTATAGAAATAATCTAAAACCAAGTCGTCAAGTCTTGCCTCAAAGCACCACGCTGTCATGCCAAAGAATAGATTTATCCAGCTCATGGCTGACCAGGACTTGCCTACGAATATTGCCAAATCACACATTTTAGCAGTAGACCCAAATGCATGAAAAATAACACACTAGCTGTTTGCAGTTAGACTAGTTTACAGGTTCCATTAGTATGGGGTACTTTTTGACTACTTGGCGAGCTGGACACAACCACAACAATCGCCAACTCAAATTGAGTCAGTCTATAGGTACTGTGCATAACACGCCATGACCAAGTGTGGACAAACTTATATCACCCTAACTAGAAATTTTTTGGATTCCTTGTGTTTCCACTGCAGCTTACAGTGCAGGTGTGTGGGGTCAGGCTAATTTCCTTGCACTTCAAGTGGAGAACTGATTTTGCAGTCAGCTCCTTGCAGTGCCACTCTCTACGTTTCACTTTATATGCATGAGGAACTAGATCTTTCATGTATAGATGGCTTTGTAAAATGGTGACCTAGCGCTTTGTGGATATCTGTTTGGCTCAATCCTAAACCAACATTAAATCGATCCATAATTAATGATCTTTTTTCATGCGAACATGGGCTCAAAATACCAGCTTGCTTATATACAGCAATGCTTCAACAGGATAGGGTCTCCTTCTCTGTTTGATACAAAATCAGCTGTTCACACAGCAGATAAACATGTGGTCAAGCAATAGTTCTTTGAAAGGTGAGGTCACACAAGGGGATAGGCAGAGCTACACAAAAATAATGTTGGGTCTTCTGTCCCCCTTAAAACCTGTCAAGGGCTGAAGCCTTACCTCGTTTGTATCAGGACAATGGAATAGGTCTCTAAAACACCAGCTGCTTAGATTTTGATACCTGTAATTGCCCATTTGCTAATGTGTCGACTCAGAATGTTTTGCATTTTGTGTAATACATTTTATAGAAATTTTACTAAGTGATTCTGAGTACCAATTTTTTTTAAAAAGTGAAAATGTATACATTCCCACACTGTACAGTTGTTCTCTGCTATCTGCAATTGTTTAATGAGGATTTGTTTTTTAATTTAGGGTGTGCCGTTAAACCTGCAGTACGTAGCCGGAAATTGATGATTTTTTTAAAGGAAAAAAAACTTTTCGCAAATTGTAATAATTTTGAATTCTATGGTATGCTTTTTACAGTGATGATCAGTATTTTATGTACATCTCTGACATTCGAATAAAGTGAAAATGAATTAAATATTCATACATTTTTCAAAATTTTTGTTCCAAAAATAAATTATACTACAAAGATCTCCTTTTACTGCAGCTGTTCAAAATTAAGATTGCAGAGTCTTTAGAAAGCATGCACATTACAATTACGTTGATTGTCTGTACACGTTGCATATGTTTTTCTTTGGTCTCTTTGTGCGTTCTGATGCCCTCACTTAGACACATATTGTCTCAGTTTCTGTGTTCTAAAGCCACAGTCTCCCTGCACCCTCACATACTTAGCGTAATTCCTGGTTCGTGTATTTGCTCCTACGGGCCACTGCACGAGTCAAAGCAGCATGCTGTTGCTTGCGTTGAATGCACAAATGTTGTTGAGCACATTAAAGACCGCCCTATTAGCCTTTTCAATACTGGGACAAAATTGCAAATTTGTATTTTCTGTATAGAAAGCAGTTTTAAGTGGACTTCTGTTAACCAATATATTTCACCAGTAAATGGCTGAACTCATCTTCTGCGGCAAGAAGTACTAATGAAGGACAGATTGCTAATTTGATGGCCTGAGTTGCTATTTTTATAAATAGAATTTGAGCCTATGATTTCCAGGGCAGAATACATAAGGATTGCTGTGGAAATTTCACTCAGTCCATGCATCCGTTATCTGAGATCATAATACCGGTGGAGTTTCTAAATGCCCAGCCAATTTACACAGTGACTCTGAATTTTAGTTTTGTAACATTAATACATGACAAGACGCTTTCGAAGCAGTTTTCCATATAACAAAGTCTCCCTAACCATGCCATTTCAAATAGGAAAAAAGACATACTTCAAATTTGCATATGGGAAGAGAATGTATCCAGAATTCTGCAAGTGATGGGGTCAGGTAAAAACTATAGCAAAGCCCATGCAGCTCCTGCTCTGGTAATATGAAAATGTAGGGCCTTATTACGAGTTTGGCAGTTGGACCACCAGACCACCATGTTGGCGGTCCCAAAAAGACCACCATGTTGGCAGTCTCTCATACTGCCGTATTACGAGTCATACAGGCAGGACTGCCAACTGCCAGCGGCGTGGCGGCCTGGAACTAGACAGTCTGACCTCCAGAGCCGACAGCACCGCGACCAACTACTGAGCATATTACAAGCCCACAGCCATTGTTCAGTCCCCCATGGCAGTACGAACCATGCGGTTCGCATCACGTTCAGCAAAGCAATAGACAACTGCACATTGGATGAATTAAAAAACTACACAGCTGACACACATTGCTACAGTGGAGACACCTGCAAAGGACATTATAAAATACACTCCTTCACAGACCACCCAGGCATTTTCAACACAAAGCACAGAATCCAGAGCAACTTTTTCCACAAATTCTCCATAGATTAGGCACACCTTTTTTCGCGTTCCCATAGAACACCCTACACACACTTTTGTACATTCACACCCTTTTAACACTTCCCCTGTTTAGTGAGTCACTGTCACCCAACGTTTTTTCCCCCACCATGTCACGTTTAAAAAAAGCCCCGCTTTTCAGAAGTTGAGTTAAGAGTCATGGTGGATGAAATCCTAAGAGTAGAGCCACAATTGTTTGGAGCATAAGTCCAGCACACTTCTCTCAGTAGGAAACTCGAAATGTGGGACAGGATAATCAACAGAGTCAATGCTGCTGGCACCACCCTGCGCACAAAGGAGGACATAAGGAAGAGGTGAACAACCTCAGGGACAATGTCCATTCCTTGGTCTCCAGGCACCAGATGCAGGCTGAGAAAACTGGCATTGGCCCTCCCAGTGCCCCATTACATCTCTTTCCCTTGGAGGAGAAGGTTTTAGCATCCTGAGGGCTTGACAGGAATACCTGGGGGAGTGGAGTCTGAGAAGTCACAACACAAAAAATGTCACAAAACTGCCATGTCATGCATGCTCACAACTCACCTTTGCCCACTGCATTGTTCATGTACCCCACCAACATCCAATACCCAGGGTATCAGAGTGTAAACACTGTCAATCTGTATTGTTGGACCCAACAGCACAGCTATTAAGTTCCATCACATGCCATTGGTACAAGTGGGGCCTTTAAGTATTTCAATATCCAAAAATGATCCCAGGACTCATGGTATGTCACGACAGATAAATGTATGCCCAAACCTAAATACAGTCTGCATACAGATAAGTAATACCCAACTTTTGTATAGTGTGTGTAGTACAGAGAGTGAACTGACTCCAACTCCCAGGAGGCACTGTTTCTCTAACTCCAAATACCAGACCAGTGTTCACTTGTCTAATCACCCCGGTTTGGCAATTCCCAATTGAAGTGTACTCATCTGTGGAGATAACATTTGTATAGCACAGTGGTCACTTGCCCAAATACACATGTTTGGTTACTCTCAAATGAAGTGGACTCACCTGAGGAGATAACATTTGTCTAGTGTGTGTAGTACAGGGACTGACATGACTGCTAAGGCCAGGAGGCTCTGTTACTGTTACTCCACTTACCAGCTCTGTGTTCTCTTCTCCAACAAACATTGTTTGGTAAACCACAAATGAAGTGTACTCATCGGGGGAGGGGGGGAGGAATTAACATTTGTATACTGTGCGTAGTACAGGGACTGGCATGACTGCCATGACTGCTAAGCCCAGGAGGCCTTGTGTATGTAACTCCAAACACTAGCACAGTGGTCACCTCTCCACATACCCCTGTTTATCAACTCTCAAATGAAGTTTACTCACCCGGGAGGATACCATCTGTATAGTCGTGGGAAGTAGAGAGAATGACCTGAATGCTGAGCCCAATAGGCCCTGTTTCTCTACCTCCAACCACTTGCACAGGGTCAATTGCCCAAATACATCTGTTAATGAAAACTGAAATGAAGGATACCATTTATCAAGTGTTGGGAAGTAGAGGGAGTGACATAACTCCAACTCCCAGGAGGCCTTGTTTCTCTAACTCCAAACACCAGCACAGTTGTCACCTGTCCAAATACCCCTGTTTTTCAACTCTCAAATGAAGTTTACTCACCTGGGAGGATAATATTTGTCAAGTGTGCGTAGTATAAAGAGTGACATGACTGCAACTCCCAGGAGGCACTGTTTCTCTGACTCCAACCACCAGCACAGTGGTCACATGCTACAATACATCAGTTTGTCAACTCTTAAATGAAGTATAGTCATCTGGGAATGATCAAGCACAGATTATGCACAAATCGTAGACTTGTCTGTCAACATAGATCCAACTTGACTTGCTAACCCAAGATGAAATATTGGAGGATAGGAATGACACCTTATCCAGTGTGCAGAACAATGATCCCTAAGGCCGCAAGATGCATAACCGGAATGGTATTGACAGCAGACACATTCACACTGCACTGACCACATGATGACTCCAGTCGCATATACAACAAACTCCTGGGTCTGCCAGCATCACACTCAACTAGGCCTCCAAATGGACAAAGCCATATCTTGCCTAGCCAGTGTTTTGCCTGCACTGGTTGCAAGACGGCATTGTCAGGCCCTCCTTCCAAGTGTTAATGATCTTCACATTTCAGCAGCTGCTTGACCTTAATGGAATTGGCATGGTTGCCAAATGTCACATCAAGACTACCAATGCCATGAGTACTTGCCACAGTAGGATTAACTGAACTTTGTTAAAGGTCTGTGCTTACTGTAACACTAAACTGTTTACTGTTGACTGTAGATGTCACTATACAACCAGTGACATTGTACGTTTAACATCAACAGGTCGAACTGCCACTGAGCGCACAGAGGCCACAGAAGAGACTGCCAGTACCCCCCTGGATGAAGCACTCAGTGAAGAAGACACTCCTGGGGGCCTGGACGTGGAGAATGGTTCTGGCCCATCTGGGCAACCTTGTCAAATAAACACAGAGAGTCCCACTGTGCACACATCAACACCTCCCAGCCCGGTTGCCTCAACATCACAGGCAACCATTCGGCCCCCAACCTCTGTACCTAGCACAGTGTCTACCATCTCATGCCACCAGTCTTGGATGTTGAGTTGCGGAGCAACATTTCCAACAAAGAGGGCCCAGGAACAAGTTGGAGAGGGCACCCTGTAGCAAGTGCACAGGCCTGTGGGAGGGATGCTGTGGGCCAGTGAGGATAGGCCACTGAAGCTGCTCCTGGCCAGGAAAACCATCAGCCACTTCTCGGGGGTCTGTCAGCAGTCCCAAGGCATGATGGGCTAGATCTTGATCGAACTCCTGGAAATCAAACAGCTTCAGAGGAATATGCATAGGTACATGTGTGAACAGATGGAGGCCCACAATACCAAGATGGCCTCCCTAAAGGGGGTGCTGAGGGACATTCACACTACCCTGAGCAGGGCTCTTCACCACTATTCTACCCCTTCCTTTGGCTCATCAACACAAGGCACATCTACATCGGTGCCAGCGACTGGAAGGGAGGTCCTGCCAGAGGAAGAACCAGGACCAGACCCATACCCAAACATCCCTGCCTCTGTAGCAGCTGACCTCCCTCACTCCTCCCCACCACACAAGCAGGGGCATCCAGCAAAGAACCCAGAAGGTGCGGATGGCAAGACACCCATCACTGCCAGCAAGTGACCTCTTCCTAAAGGACCTACTTTGTGTGCCACACATTCACTGATCCTCATCCACATTTAGTTTCCAATGAGAGGAGAACTCTTGACTTTGGACTCCCAATGACTCCCAGTGGTGTGGCATCTACTCCATTGTAATAAATTCACCCATCACAAACTCATTGTCTGCTTTCTTAATTTACTACTTCTTGCTATGTTAAGATGTAAGACCATATGAACCCTATGATGAAGATACAAGCTACTTGTGCAAGCAGGGATATGTTACAGGTGCCAGTGTCCAGCTCAGCATTACTCCCATTACATACCAACACAATAGTACAAGTGTCTGGACAAACCAAAAATGTAATTCCAGTGTACAGCACATATGCTGTCAAAATGTCGGGACTTTTAGAAACAAGAATGTGTGACTCGTACTGAGTCAAATTACATATTTCAAGATACAGACCTCCAGACCACAGTAAGAAAGGCCATGTCAGACATTGTCAAGTAGACTAGGCAAATATTAAAGTGGTTGATGGCATCAGCTTGAGCCTTATCACATACTACACCAAAGTAATCCAACATCACATAACCTAAGATACATACAGACAGCAGTACAACCGTCCCTGATCACAGGCCCATCATAATCCAGTTACCGTGCACCTGGTGGTATGACAAAAAACATATGTCAGCATTGTGGCACTGGCCCTGCAGTGATGAAACACATCCACAACTATATACAGGTCAGAAAAAAAATAATGTTTAACCAATGTCGAGGTAAAATGACTTGGCCAAAAGCTAGGACTACATATCTTATGATCACATGATGACACAAATGATGCATCAGTCACATCACAACACACAAAAAAAGTGAAATATGCACTTCCGTACCCCCACCCAAACACTGTGCAATCTCTCTTGGTAAAGGTTTCACACATCCAAACTCTGCAACTACTAGTATTTAGAACAATTCATGTCCACTTAAAATGTTAGAACAGCACCAGCCATTTGCCAGTGTCACATATCTAAAATGCCCACAAGATGATGACATGGTGAAGGTACCTGTACATAGAACAAAACAAGGAATACAGGCTTGAATCCATACATATGTCACAAGTCACATAGCAAGCAAATAGAAAACAAAGTACATTGCAAGGAAACTGACACAAAGTAACATCATCAATGTGGGGATGTGTCCAAAGCTATCGTATCAAGCAACCTTTGGCTGAATATTGCAGGGTATCAGCTTCTTAGCCTTTTCCAAAACATTTAATTCCACTCATTCTCACAACTGCAGTTCATTGTACAGTCACAGTCATTGCATCACATGGCATACATTAATGAAATATAACTGTTGATGAGATATTCCCGCAAGTCAGCTCCTTCCTCTTCACCATTGTCATCCTCATTTGGCATTTCCGGATTCTCACCCAGTGGCACTGCAGGCTCCCACTCCTCTGTGATGTACAGAATATTCCTCCACAGGGCGATGTTGTGATCTGGGTGATTAGAGGAGGGCTTCACCAGTCTGATCAAGAACTTCAGGAGCCCAAAAGCCCGCTCCACTGGCCTCCATGTTCTTCCATGGAACTCATTGAAGCAAACTTCCCCTGGCGTAGTTGGGTTCCTCAGTGGAGTCAACAACCAAGGATGGTTTGGATATGCTCAGACTCCTGTTAAGAAATGGGACATAACTGCAACGAGTCACTGACTTCCTGATTGTAGCACCTGCCATTGCTCACACACAATCAGGGCAGATATGACTTACCAACCAGCCAGACCCTCTTTGGTCGTAGTTGTGACCTCAGCTGGGGTATGCTGCTTTTCCACATTATAAAGGAATCCTGGGCAGAACACAGATAACTGGCAAAGACGTGTGAGATGTAGAGACCCCCAAACAGACATCTTGCATGTTGATGGAGTGGTATTTCTTTCTGTTGTGAAAGACTTGTTCAGAGGTCTGCGGTGGCACCAAGCCAACGTGTGTGCCATCAGTGGCCCCCACCACATGTGGGATGCGGCCAAAGCTATAGAAGTCAGCCTTCACATTGACTAAATCGTCATTTAGGGGAAACCTGATATAGCTGTCGATGTGTTTCAACACTTCTGAGAGGAAATCCTTCAACACCAGACTAAACGGACACACCAGATAGGGCCATTGTATGTTGGAAGGACCCTGTGGCTAGGAAGTGCAATACTGACATGACTCGTACAATGGGGGGTATGCTGGTTGGATAACTGATAGCTTGCATCAGATCTGGCTCCAACTGACGGCATAAATCCACTATTGTTTGCCTCGTCAGGCAAACAACTACTTTTTATATATGATGATATTGCGTTCTTCCATGGTCTGAAGGTCTGGCAGGGCACAGTAGACAGGAGGTTGTCGCATCCCACCTCTTCCAGTGTACTTATATAGGACAAGACATGAGTTATGACATTAGTCAATATGTCCACAGCAACATACATGATGCATGCCAATGATATCATGTGACAAAGCATTTCTGACTTGATAGACATGACACCCAGTGCACATCACAGCCACCAACTACACAAGGGTCACATGTGAACCCCCATGGTATCAACATGTGTCCAAAACAAGGATTTTGACAAAACACATAGATGTGCAACACAATGGCCCTTCAAAATGTGACTATATAATCCGCCCGCCCGAATGACCGTTGTTGGTGCTGGACCATGCACCGCTGTAAAATGCCATCTGTGCCCTGAAACATAATACAATGGTGGTTGAGTAGAAGGTCCTACATGACAAGACATGATAAGAATGTTTGTGTTGCAACGCAACATGTATTGTAGGTGTGACGCAGTTTAGAAAGCCCGATACAGCATTTCAGGCCCCCAAAATGGCAGATGACTGACCGACTCCACTGGACATTAGGAACCGCCCATGACCACCGGCGGATGTAGTCATGGCGGTTGCAACTGCAGTGGACACAGCCATAGACTAACGTTGTTGCCAGTGGCGGTTGCGGGCCAATGGCTGTGTTTGCCGCCGGTGACGACTGCGTACGTGGCAGCCTAGACTGCCACGTTGTGAGGATTCACTCACTTGACTCCTGACACTGCTGCCAACAAAACCTCCACGACCTGAGCTGCTGTGTGCCTCCTCTGGGAGCAATCATGCCACCTCCAGCAAGTGATAGGGCCCCTGCCTTCTCTCCAGAAGAGTTGGAGAGGCTTGACAGTGAGGTCCTATCCCTGTATTGACAGCTCTGTGACTCACCAGAGGAACAGGTAAGCACCTCATGAACAATTTTCTCTGTAATTAACCATCATTTCCCTCCTTCCAGGCTACAGTGTGCCCCTGTGTGCGAGTTAGACTTCTTGTGTGCCTGTTGTTGCAATCTGTATGGCATCAATGGGATGTACAGGGGGGGCATGGCTTGGCGCCATGGCAGTAGCAGCTTCTTTTTGAGGCTCCCGGCTTTCTCTCCTCGCCTCCGGGGCAATAAGAATCAACTCGGCTCCAGATTCCGCACAGAAGGAGCGGAGTGCGTGGTGACCCCCCGGACTACCGATGATCGGCTTCTGACCCCCAGAAACTGCCGATTGGGCTCTGATACGAATGGGCTAGGTGCAAATCGGAAAAAAACTCGAGGGGACAAGATGGCGGCCGCCATGCACTCCGGAACCTGGGCAGCCGGGAAAACACCCTAGGGCAGCACCTCGGCTGACTGAGAGAAACACGGAGACCTACACCGAACCATACTGAGCCAGAACGTGTAGAAAGAAGGAAGAAATCGACCGATGGGCAACGCTGGAGGAGACGGCCCGGCACAGCGGTGTCGTTATAAGAGGAGGTGAGGAGGTGAGGAGGCCCGGCGCCAAGGGGGGATCGAGAGCGCAGCAATCCGACACAGTAAACCGTGATAGGCTCACCAGGGGGAGATGGCCCAGGGCGCTGTATTCTGGAGACCCGAATAGCGAGAAAGCAACCAAAGGTGAGAAGGGGCCTGATGTAACGAGGCTGAAACCTAGTGAGACCGCTTAAGCAGGGGTGGGAAATCGGCCGGACCAGTGATACGGGGAACCGGAGCAGAGAGATACCTCCCCAAGCGAGAACAGTGAGAAACGGCCACTAAGATGACACCGACCTAACAATATCCAAATCAGACATTTCTAACAGATAAATCGACTAGTGGTCGAATAAAGAAAGGGACGACGGGGTAACTTAAAAATACAGCCCGGCCACACGCATTACCCCTAAATTCAGACAAGTAACACAGATTATTCGCCAATCCATTTTAATAATCTAAGACATTTGGCTCAATAAAAGACAGGCCTCCACCCCCCAGGTGCCGGACCCAGGTGGGCCCATCCAGCAAATTTTGGAAAAACAGGTAAACACTATCATCGGCTCCATACTACCTTTACACTATCAAGTGATCACCGGCAAAAACACCGCACTACACCAGAGATGGGCAAACCAAATAGAAGGCGAGAAACCGATAATACTAGGGATATAGCAGACAATGCACCCCCTGTATGTGGAGATCTTACTCGTCAGAGAGGGGAGCCACAAAAGAACCTACTCTACAAGATGTAATACAGGCCATTGCGGCCTCCAGAAACGCTCTTGAGATGAAAATAGACTCCCTCGCATCGGACCTTACAGTACTCAGAGACGATCACCGGCGCCTAGCAGAAAGAGTGACCTCGACAGAAAAACTGCTGAATGAACTGGGACCAGAGCTCCAAAACGCTTCCAAAGCAACAGGACAATTGGAGAAACGAATAAAAGACTTGGAACTGAGGGCGGAAGATGCAGAAAACAGATCGAGAAGAAATAACATCAGAATCATGGGACTACCGGAGAAAATCGAAGGAAACAACATGGTTGACTTCCTTGAAAAATGGCTGAAGGAAAATATAGCGAACGAGGGACTGTCCCAATTTTTCGCAGTGGAAAGAGCACATAGAGTCCCAGCACGTCATCCTCCGCCGGGCGCTCCTGCTAGACCGGTGGTGGCCAAACTATTGCACTATAAAGACAGAGACCATTTACTCACCCAAAGTAGGAAAAAGGGAGACTGCTTATTGGACAACCAAGTGATTCGGATCTTCCCCGACTTTTCGCGAGAAGTGTTAAGGCAGAGGGGTTCTTTCAGGGAGGCTAAACAGAGACTCAGAAATTTAGGGGTCCAATACGGGATAATATTCCCAGCCAAACTCCAAATAATAACCACAACAGGCACACAGTTTTTTAACTCGGCGGAGGAGGTTTGGAACTGGATGGACAAGCAACATCCCAACGAGAAACTAATTAACCTTGAAAAACACCAACTAAACCTTAAAGGAAAAACTAACAGCAGAAA
Source organism: Pleurodeles waltl (assembly GCF_031143425.1). NCBI lineage: Eukaryota > Metazoa > Chordata > Amphibia > Caudata > Salamandridae > Pleurodeles > Pleurodeles waltl. The sequence goes on from NC_090437.1 coordinate 181,366,595, forward strand.
CACTACAAGGCGCACTAGTCCATCCCCTCTGGAGATTTTAAACGACCGTCAAAAAGCAGTGGAGGCAGCTGCGTCCCTCGGCTGTTATGAACAGAGCTCACCTAAGCAAACGCATAGTGACGTAAATTAATCAGACTCGGAACATGAATCAGATTTGTCACCCACGCCTAACCAAAAGGGCCCGGATGTAACCCCAGGGACGTCAGACACCATAATATGAAGTACAGCCTTGAAGCACAAACAGAACTCCTGGGAAATATGATGTATGTAAACCTCTGGGACAACTAGGCGTACACTCACAGATTCTAAAACCGAATTAAAAGTATGCAAGAAGAAACTAACTCGCTGACGCCCGATAATCGAAACCCTGGAGCTGCAGAATTTCAGTCCTTCTTCCACCCGGAGGCTGAGGAGAGATCTCCTTGCTGAGCTTCAGTTTGCTAACTGAGGCACCCCCCACGTGGTTGGACAGTTGACTTTTTCTTTATTTCACACAAGTTTGGGCGAGAGAGGTTCGACTTTTGTCCTAGGGATGGAGAGTTGGGGAGTTTTTATGTTGGGGAATTTACTAGGGTTTAAAGTCGGTGCGAGAATTACCACAGAAAGTTCAAAATGGAGCAGGGAACAAGAAATTACCAGGGAACCTATCACACTACTAGGTTGCCAGGAATCACCCCCCAGTAGAACCACAAAACTCTACTATGGCTACACCAAAATCGTATAAGGTCCTTACCTGGAACATCAGGGGTATGAACTCTTTAGTCAAGAGATATAAGATATCTTCTTATTTGCAGAGAAGGGGTATCCAAATAGCTATGTTACAGGAAACTCACTTAACATCGAAGGAGGGCAAAGCCTTACAAAAAAGATGGAGAGGTCAGGCATTTTATACTACTTATTCAGCATACTCGAGGGGCACTCTGATTTGGATTCGAGCAGGGGTCCCATTTCAGATGACAGATAGCCAGGTGGACCCAGAAGGGAGATTCGTAGCGATCAAGGGCAGACTGGAGGGGAAGGACATAACACTATTCAATGTATACGCCCCTAACACTGGACAGGGTGACTTCTTCACTCGACTATCCAGTACACTAGCAACATTCCTGCAAGCACCGGTAATAGTGGGTGGTGATTTTAACTTTGTAAGTGACGTGAGTGCAGATAGATCACATCCTCCCCTACCACACTCTCCATTAGTGAAGATAGCTCAACAGTTCACCACATGACAGGCAAATTGGGGCCTCATCGACACCTGGCGTAAGCTACATCCTAGCGCCAAGGACTACTCCTTTTTCTCTGCCCTCCACGAGCTCCATGTTAGACTAGACTCCTTCTTGTGCTCGCCAGACATACACTTACTTGTATTAAACACAGAATACTTGTCTCGCACAATATCCGACCATAACCCCCAGTTGCTGTCATTAGGATGGGGTTCCTTCACCCCATGCATACCCACATGGAGACTTAAACCCAAATTACTAGAAGACCCCCCTTTCCGAGATGATATCCGACAAGCCATAGAACATTATTTAGAAGAAAATAGCAACTCCACGACTAGCGGACTGATAGAATGGGATGCCTTTAAAGTAGTAATAAGAGGGAGATGCATTGCTGAAACAGTAGGGATACGTAGGACCTTACTAGGAGAGACTGAGAAAGCCGAAGATGTATTAAGAGAAACAGAGAAAAATAGACCTGGAAACCCTCATTTACAATCCCAACTACAGGAAGACAGATCAAAAGTAACACACTGGGTCGAACGTCTCCGATGCTTCGACCATAAGCAGTATCTTGCAAGAGTGCATGGTGAAAGAGATAAGGCGAGTAAACTGCTCGCCTGGGTAATATCGCAGTCAGAAAAATCCCCCCCTATAATGAGCCTAACCACAGGAGATGGGACCCAAATATACGACCCGAAACAGATTAATGCCCAGTTTCTGGCCTTTTATGAATCACTATACCAAAAAAGATCTAACCTACGTAGAGACCTCACTGAGCAATACCTATTAACATTAAACTTAAAACCCTGGGAACCAATAGCCACCGATACACTAGAAGGAAACATCACACCAGATGAGATCAAAGGAGCTGTGAAAGACTTGGCAAGGGGAAAAACACCTGGAACTGATGGCCTGCCTGTCGAATTTTACAAAACTTTTGCTGAGATACTCGCACCTAGCTTGGAAAAAATGTTTAAATGCGCCAAGGATCAGGGCCTATTACCTGAAACTACTAGGGAAGCCATTATAGTCCCGCTGCTCAAGCCCGGCAAAGATCCAACTGGGATGGGGCATACAGGCCCCTCTCCATGTTGAACCTCGATTACAAGATACTCAGCAAAGCCTTAGCAACCAGACTCCTTCCTCTGATGCCTTCTTTCATTCACCCAGACCAAGCAGGCTTCATTCCAGGCCGTAACACAGCAGGAAATATACGCAGGCTCCTCTCAGTCATGAACGGAATAACCTCCTCGACTGAATCTCCGGGCATATTGGCAGTAGACATTGAAAAAGCCTTTGACAGCCTAGAGTGAGACTTCCTTTATAAAGTTATGGCCCAAATGGGAATTGGCCCTGATTAGATCGCATGGGTGAAACTGCTTTACACTAACCCGGCAGCAGAGTCCGTACGGGACGTATTATATCATCCAGGTACGCAGTGGAACGCGGGACGAGACAGGGTTGTCCCCTCTCCCCCCTATTGTTTGCTCTAGCCATGGAACCTCTGGCTACGGCGGCCCGGGCGGGACAGGGAGGACCTGGAATACTGATCGGAAATGTGAGACATTTCATAGCCTTATATGCAGACGACCTCCTGATATTTCTGGGCGACATGCAGAAGGATCTCCCAGTAGCTCAACTAATGCTGTCCAACTTCGAAAAACATTCAGGCCTAAAAGTAAACTGGGACAAAACAGGTCTATTCCCTCTAGTGAAACATCATCAACCCCCACTGACCTTGGGAACGGTTAGATGGATACCTGAAGGGCTTCCATACCTAGGAGTAAAAATATACCATGAAACTAGAGACATTTTTGAGGGAAATCTGGGCGGAGTATTCCGCTCCATAAAATCCTGCATTACATTCTGGAAAACACTCCCTCTCTCGGTGATGGGTCGCATCGCGATTCTTAAGATGATAGTACTACCTAGACTGTTATACCATTTTGCGGCCCTTCCGATATGGATTCCTAAGTCCTTCTTCAGGGATATGAACTCAGTAGCAAGCTCGTAAATATGGGGTAGCAGCAGGAAAAGGGTGGCTTTAATAAAGCTCCAGAGACAGCTGTCAAATGGGGGTCTAGCAACTCCTGACTTTGAGTCATATTACATTGCGGCTCAACTACAGTGGCTGGCACTTTGGATTTCTAACAATCTGGTGCTACAACCTAATGCAGAGTCCTCAGTGCCACAGAAAACGAGACTGTTTGAAATACTGCTGAACCCCACAAAAGAAGAAAAGCAGGACAGCTCAGAAGTGAAAATAATAGCTAAATGCTGGAAATCATACTTGCACAAAACTAAAACTAAAACTCCCTACTCAGCAGAACTTCCTCTTAGCGCACTGCAAGCAATAACACAGAAAAGGGCTGAACTTGAACTTAGAGACTGGCTGGAGGCCGGGGTTAACACATTAGGCACATTATTCGAGAACAATAAGTTGAAATCGTTTGAGACCCTTAGAGCACAATATGACTTACCGGCGAAACACTTTTTAACTTACGGGACTATAAGGGCTAGCATAGGCAACCACTGGCGAACAAAAAAAATTCTGAACCATCAGCGCAGGATGTGTGCACGTATCTGGCATCCCCAACTCCCAAGACTAGGGTTATCTCTAATTTATATACACTGATTAGAGCAGATAATACAGCCCCCCTTCCATACCTGAAACAACAATGGGAAAAATTGTTAACAGGGATATCTCTGAAACAGAATGGGAACGTGCACTACAGAACTTACCTAAAGCATCGCGGAATGCCAGATTTAAACTGATTAATTTCTATGTCTTGCATCAAGCCTACCTTACACCCGCCTGTATTAACAAATACTTCAACAAAACCACAGAGTGCTGTCCAAGATATAGGACAATAGATGCAGAATTCAACCACATGTTTTGGGAATGCCGGATACTGACACCTTATTGGTCTGAGATCTGCCAAAAATTATCCCAGATACTAGGTAGAACTGTGTCATGCGCAATTGACAACTGCCTCTTGCACATATTTACACATTCTACTAAACATAAAGCCTCGGACAGATTCCTAGACCTAGCTCTAACCCTGGCGAAAAGAGAAATAGCCAGCAACTGGAAAAACCCGGGGGGCCCTAAACTGACAAGCTGGAAAAATGAACTACTCAGGTGGGCTGCTGCGGAAGGCACTCTGCTACAAAAAGAGGCCAGAACCGGGATCAGACCTCCTGAAGTATCCGCTAACTGGGAACTAATAATGGATTCACTAAAAACTGAACTAACCATACAACATCCCCCCAACACTCCACAATAACACCCAAATTGCCTATACAAACACACCAGAACAGTCAGCCATCAAAAACAAAACATAGCTATCATACAGACAAATTCAGCAGACCCCTACGCATGCAAACTACCCCCAGAGACACGATTAAAGTAATTGAAAGTCTCCAAATTTCCTATTGCAGAAGTACCAGCATTGAATAAGCATTCGGACTGAGGGGTTAGGGTGGGAAGAGGGAGGGAGGAAGGGAGTTGGATTTCGATAATACCAAATAAATAATGTTTATTAAAATTGAATCTATACCAGTTTAAGTGAACGAATAAATGAAACTAATGTGATATACAAAAAAATGGAGAAGAAGAAAATACAATGTAAACTGTTTTGAATTATGTATAAAATCAATAAAATTTGTTTTAAAAAAAAATCAATGGGATGTACATGGTACATGTATTGTTGGCCAGTACTGTATGTTAAGTTCAGTCAAATTGTGTTGTGTGAGGTATTTTGGGGTCCTATATCCTCCTTGTGTTGGATGCGCATAACTAGGTAAGGAGACTTTACTGCCATCCACTGACATTTATTTTCTTATGATGGTTGTAAATGTTGGACAACATGTATGTGCATGACAGCATGAGCTGTGTATGCGTCTTTTATGAGTCATTTGAGGATCTTCTAAGCAATGTGTATTGTGCCTCAGATCTTTCAACCCACATCTGGCCTTGCCAAAGTGTTGTCTGGAATCCAGATCCTCACTCACTCTGCCCTTCAGGTTGCCACACACACCACATGCCAAATTGTTGATGGCCAAATGATGTACTGTCGTGCATGAAAGAGATGGAAATGGAGTGCCATGTAGGTTCTGTATGCTCAGCCTGCAGAGACCAGGACCTGTCAAATGTATCTCCCAGTATGGGACATAGACTAGGCTGTGGGAGAGAGACTGTGGCTGTGCATGTGCAGCTCTCTGCCCACTCCCTGTGCACCAGCAGATCCTGGCATGTGTACAATATGATGCTCTAGTGGGAAAACGTGTCCTGATTGCCTCAGTCCATTGACTAGATTATGAATGGGTACTGAAGTAAATCATTAAACTAGTCCATATGTGCATTTTGCATCATTGTCAGTGTGTATCTTTGTCTCGTGACAGCTCTGTCACCATCACACTTTTACTGGCTTACTGCACAAATGACAGTCCCACAGTGCAGGCAGTGTGTTGATTCCTGGGAGGCCATAATATTTGACTCCGAAGCTTGGTCATATAGCAGAAATTGTACAACGCATGCCTTTGTATGTTGGATGTCATCTCTGTAGAATGGACACATATGTCCAAAGGAGTGTTCTGTGGCCCAGGTACATACCACAGAACACACCCCCTGAAGTGGGATGAGTCTGCATTTGATAGACCACATGTCCACACATGGACAAGGAAGACATTTTCGGTACCTGCCATGCCAGCCCCTTGATTGTAACTCAAGTGTAATGGTGAATTCTACTATGTTAGTTGCCTGTGGGACTGTATGCATTGAGTCAATCTCGCGGAGTGAAAATGTGTTTGTCCGTTCAGGCCTAAGAAGATTACTCTTCAGAAGCCCCATAGGTGCGTAGTGTTTAATTGTGGCTCACATCACAGTACATGTTGCTGGAGCATGGGCTACATGATATCAGTAAGCTTGTTCAGTCCTTGTGGGCCTTAAGCAGGGTAGTGGGTTAGTCTTCAGATCGGAATATATGTCTGAAGTCATATCTCTATACTTATTGGCCTGTGTGTTTCACACTTGGAGTGTTGACAAATTGGAAAGTTCTAGCTTGGTGTTTCTGACAAATATGTGACTCAACCGTTTGTGTAAAAACTTGTGATTGTAATCTCTTGATTTTTCTTTTGCATCCATGCATGTTAACGCCCATCAGAAGAAAGAGGAGTTACAGAGAGCCATCGCCTAGAAGGTGCGGACCCTGGGGCTCCACAGCCGGCGGAGCATCCACTGTCAGAAGAGGTGGGAAGATTGAGACGCTGGGCACGGAAGATTGAAGAGGTCCTGCTGGGGCTGTCCTCCCAAAATGGACAGGGCGCATGTCGGACCACAGCCACCCCTAATGGCCTGCATGCCGGTGGTGGCCTATCCAGACCTTGATGGGTGTTTCAGGATAGCACAGCAGCCACAAGGGGGTGCATATAGGGCATATTCCTGCCTGCCACAATGACAAGTTAACGTGTTAGGTTCGGACATCATCCCCTGACGATTAAGGATGCGCCATGTGTAACACAGTAAATGAGAGATTGTTTTTGTAGATAATGTCATGTGGTGCATACTGATGTGCCTTGTCTATTGTCCCAGGGACCTAGGACACAACTTTGTGCAGTCCATAAACATTTTGCTCTCCAGCGACAACATATGACTGTGTACATTCATCAATCAAGTAATGTTTATTGTTGTAGTGGGTGTAAATTTGATGCAACAGACCACTACTCCTCAGTGTTACAGACCAAAAGAAAGGAAGTGATGGATCACTCTCCTCAGCCATGTATCTGGTCAAAGGAGTATATTGGCATCTGCTGCCCAGAGACTACTTGTCTTCAGCGTGTGACAGGTGCTGGTGCCTCACTACTGTCTGTAACATGAAGATGCCCATCATACAAGTGACAGAGCGTACATTTTTTTTTAGTGCAGCTACAGATCCATACTTTCCCTTGGAAAGTGGTAAATGTCCATTGACATGATTTATGTGCCTTGACTATTGCCAACATTTCTTGTGCCTACTTATCAGCATGTGTCACTTTCTCTTCTGGCAAAATGTGTACACTGCTATTTCATGCATGGTATACGTGTGTTGATGGGATCATTTCTGTATTCCCTTACATATATGTGCATGCCAAAACTATGTGTATGGGGATTAGGATGTTTTCAATGGAGCTACATTTCAGGTGGTGCCACATACAGGAGTGTGTCACCATTTATTATTGGCTGACACATGCCCTTTACAGTCATTTGGCTTGTAGAACTGCAGTAGCAATGAGGGGCAAGATGTGTAGGACTAGATATTGTAGCCACAATGTGCATTTCCATGCCATTGATGTGTCATCATGTGGGCAAATGCATGTGTAATGGGAAAGGTTTGTAACCTGACTGTTGCCATGTATCATGGAGTGACTTGCTGTTATGTTGAAATCACGTATATTTGGGTACAACCATTCATCCACAGATATATGGGTTTGCATGACCAAAATAGAGACAGTGATGTATCTTCCCATTGGTTAACATGTCGAGGGCCTCTATAAGTACTTGCAAATCTCTGTCTCTCTCCAACTTTCAACAGACGAATGGTGTCTACTGATGCAATCAGTGTATGTCATTATAAAGGGTGCCGGACATTAATGGCGATTTCCCTTGTACTTGCTGATTCATTGTGTTGTGGATTTTAGGGACATATCTCCCTGACAATTGGTACGGGATGTCTACAGTGTACATTTCCATGCCAATTGTGTGGCATATCTGAGCAACATTAGTACTATCTCCATGACTCTATTGAGACAAAGTTCACTTGGTGAAGTGTGCATTGTTGATATGTTTACAGTGTGACATGAATATTTCCATTTCATCTTCTCCAAGCTTCTGTACTACTGTCAGCAACATTGGCAGAGTTTAGGAGCATAAATTCTTACTGTTGTGTTATTGTGTATGTGGTAATTAGATTTGTGCATGACATTGTGTGGGATCTGTGGTAATGGACTTGGCATTGGACTTCTCTTGTATGACAACAGGTAACTGAGGTATGCTCATGAAGCAAAGCATTGAAGGTGATGTGGTCTCCTACTTGTTCAGTGGTTACTCTGATTGGACAACTTCAGCGATGCAATTGTAGTTGTCTGAGATACCGATTTTCCTGTGGAGCTACTGTTGACAGTTCAGATGGCATGCATGCATGTGGTATGGTACATGTAGGGGCCACTTTGAGCTTGTTGCTGGGCTTTATTTGACATCATGGTAATGTTTCCTAACCAGAGCTGTTGTTCACATATGGGATCATGGACGTGTGATGACCCTATTTCTCTTTGTATTTGCAGCATCATTCCAGGGAAACGAAGGAGAAAGGGCACAGCCGACTGGGGAACCATCTGGCCACTGGCCCTCCAGTCAAGACACCACAGACACAGAGGGACCTGGTGGCCCGGAGGGTGAGGAGAGTTCCACGGAAGAGACGGAGGTCTACATCATCATCAGCATTGGATTCTGCCTCCAGTGGCCACTCCCTAGTAGTGGCGGCCCACTGGGACATATTCTAGTACCTTCTTTGTCCACTGCCCCGAGTTCTATCGCTACTCTCTCTGTTGCTCCACACCAGCTGGCCATGTCCACTCACCCAAGAAAGTGGGCGCCTTCTTTATCTCAGGCACCTCCTCCCTAGCCCCTGGTACCCCTGCTGCCCTGAGTGAAGAGGCTATTTACCTCCTGAGGAGTATTTCTGTGGGTCAGACTGCCGTTGCGAATACCTTCCAGGGATTAGCCTGCCAACTTCAGCAGACCACTTCTTTCCTGGAAGGCATTCATAGTGCCATATCTAGCCTACAGAGATCTTTTCAGGCTCTGGTCTTCTCACTGATGGAAGCCATTCACCCTCCACCTTCTGTCCCCTTGCCACCTCCCTCTTCCCAATCCAAATCCCCCACTCCCCTACCTATCCCAAGCACACAGATCTGCATGCACCCAGCTCAACACACAAAAGCAGCACACATAAACACAAAAACCACAAAACACACCAGCATTCAAGCACTAAACAGACACCCACACACACACACATCAGCCTCCACTTCCCCAGACACTCCACCACCCTCACCTGCCTACATTCAACATCAAGCATACCCGCAGGCACTATGACAATATGCAGTGACACACCCACCATACCCAGCAGACACACAGACATCCACCACATCCACCATACCTGTAGACACAAGCCAAAAAGACACACACATCCACCACTTCAAGCATACTCAGACATCCCCAACAGACACAAACATCCACCAATCCCACCTCACCCAGCACCTCCAGCTCTCACCCCCAAGACACGCAAACGCCTACACTCACACATGCACCAAACACCACCCAAACCTAAGCATACCTCACACATGCACATACCTGAAGCATCTACACTGACACACCAGACAACAACTCCCTCAACCTCCAAATCCCCACCACCTTCTGCAGACGGTCCCCTTGTTCCTAAGGAAAGTTTTTTTTTTTTTTTGTTTGACCTTGCCCGTTCCCCTGTTCTCTCCAGCCTACCCAAACCCAAGAGGCCCCGATCCACCTCCCAACCCATCCATTCCACAGCCAAGTTGTTAATTTTCACCCCCCCTCGCAAGCTCCCATACCACACCACGAAGACGCCCACCCCTCCTAAGAAACATGCCATCCCTCCCAAACCCTATCCTCCCAAAAACCTGCCCCCCCCCCCCTCCAAGGATGGGCCCCCTGCCTGCCAACTCGCTGCCCCTTCCTGTGGGGTGTCCCTGGCAGTCATAAGAGTCAAATGTTGCAACAGTACTGTGCTATGGAAGACTTCAAAATGGACTGGCAAATGACCATGGATGATTTACATTTGTTTGAGAATAAACCTAAACAGTTGTTTTTTGGGGTACACATTTGTCCTTTTCTACCTTTATGCTGTTCCTGATTAATTTGTGTTGTCTGCCTGCAGTTGTGTGTGTTTCAGCCAGATTGCTGATCCTTTTGCTGTTGTTTGCTATATCTGACTTTGTGAGCTTTGTGACATGGAGTGTGTTCAATTGTAATAGTATTTATACAGCGCTTACTACCCCGACAAGGCGTCAAAGCACTTTTTGGCGAGTAGCACGCTACTCCGGAACCCAAGAGGAGTTAGTGGTGGATTAGTAAAGGAAAATATGAGTACAGTTTTAATATTATTATAACTTGAGCAGAGGATATGTGAGTTTGTTAGTTGACTAGAGTAATGGAGGGATAGAGGAGGGAAGAATCCAGAAGTGGTAATTGAGAGTTTTTAGTAATAGGATGAGGCTTGGAATGAGTAAAGGAGCGATGGAGGAGGGGAAGAGTCTGTGGAAAGGGCTAGGGAGATCATAGCAGCAGGAGTTTTGGATGAGTCAAAGCTGAGATAAATGAGTGAGAATTTAGTAGGGTTGTTTGGGGGATCATGGTAGTAAACTGATGTTTGGGGTGAGCTAGATGTGGAAGAGGAGGGAAGAGCTTAGGCAGGATTATTTTGGAGATGAAAGTAGTAGAATGGGTTTGTGATGAGTCAGAGTAGGGATGGAGGATAGATTGATAGAGACATAGGGTGATGGGGAGACAAAGTAAAGCTTACAAGAGAGTAAATTTATATTATTTTTATTTATTTATAATTTTATTTATATATATACTTTGTATCATTATTGTTATGTTAAGTTTTGTTTAATGTATTTATTCATTATTATTTTTTACTTTAACTTATTTACAATTTGCATTTTATTTATAGATTTTATTTTATTTATTTTTATTTATTTTTTCTCTAGTACAGTAGGACTAGAGTAATAGATATGTAAATACATAGTAAGGGAATATATGTTCAAGGAATATAATAATGGGTATAATAATATGAGAAGAAAAGTAGTATAAACACAGACTTTCAAGATTTGTAATATTTGAAGTTAATTAATAAGTGTACTTTTCTAACATTTATCTTTCCTCAATTTTAGAATAGCGAAATGCTTATGATAATAAAGCATTTGATCAGTGTGGTATAAAAACGAGAGCAGGGATTCATCAGTATGTAATAGAACAACTTATTTATGAGCTATGCAATGACCTATGAACATGTTAAGCACAGAATAAATATGCATATATATGTATATTCACACACACACATACACACACACACATGCATACACACACACACATATATATATTTAACCATCAGTAAATATACATTTGTTAAACAGGTTTAAAGAATATGTGTATAATTTATTGTTATGACATAGTAGCGATACATATTTCATAAAGAACTATACATATCTAGAATATACACACAATCAGCTTAAAAATATTTATCAACACATGCGCAGTCCATTGCTTTTTTAATATGGTGGTTATGAAGGAAAGAGCTAACTCTTGAGTAGTCTTCTGAAGACAAGATAATTATCCGTGGATCTTACATTTGTGGGTAATGAATTCCATAATTTGGCTGCTTGAACGGAGAAGGATGTACCATCTATAGTCTTTTTCTTGTATGGTGGTGTTCTAAGGCGGGGTGCCAACCTTGAACAGAGGTTTCTTTGTTGAATGTATTTGGTTATTTTGTTTCTGATAACAAGCGGTCCTGTTCCATGTATTGCTTTGTGGGTGATACAAAGCAGCTGGAAGGTGGATCTTCTGGCAATGGGTAACAAGTGTAATGTTCTCAAGGCAGGGGAGATGTGGGCTTGTGGCTTTACATGTAATGATAGCCTGGCAGCAGAGTTCTGAATATGTTGTAGTGTTTTCATAATAGATAGAGATGATCCATGGTAGAGGCCATTGACATAATCCAGTTTGGATAGTACAAGAGAGATAGCAGCCTGAACCTTGTGTGGAAATCCGAGGTGGGGGAAGATGCGTCGCAGAGTCTTCAAGGTGATGAAGCTTGTTCGTGCTGATTTGTCCACTTGGGCATTCATTGTTAACCTGGAGTCCATGGTAATTCCAAGGTTTTTAACTTCCTTGGATAGTTGAGAAGGTGGTCCGAGATCGTCAGGCCAGGCGCACATCTGGTCATAATTTTTCCTGTCACCTCATGTGAGTATTTCCGTTTGGAAGCTTTTAGTGTGAAATGGCTCCAAGTCATCCACTGGTCAACGGGTCTGAGGCAACTGAAGATTTGTGAGTTTTCAATGTCTTTGGGGCATTCCAGTGTAAGTAGTATTTGTGTGTTCACTGCATAGTTGTAGCATGTGAGTTAGAAATCATTGATCACTTCTGGTAATGATATCATGTAGATGTTGAAAAGCATAGGTGAGATGATTGATCCTTGGGGGACCCATGCTTTTGTGAAGTAGGGTTTGGACGAGAAAGGGGGAGAATATATAATATTAGTTCTGTTTTGAAGATAGGATGTAATCCAGTCAAGAGCAGTCCCTTTTATGCCAGATTCGTGGAGTCTTTGAATTAGGGTGTCATGGTCAACTGTATCAAAGGCATCGGAGAGGTCCAAGAGAAGTAGTGCAGCAACTCCATTGTGGTCAACTGTGTTTTTAAGATCATCCTAGATTGCTATGAGTGCCGATTCAGTGCCTCTTCCAGGTGGAATGCAGTTTGATAGTCTGAAAGTATGGAATTGTCTTCAATGAATTGTGGCATCTAGGCAAATGCTGCTCTTTCTATCAGTTTGCCCAGGAAAGATCCATTTGTGATTGGTCTGTAGTTGTTTGGGTCCTGTGGGTCTAGGTTTTTCTTCTTTAATAGCAGACGTATGAATGCCTTTTTCAGGTCTTCAGGAAAAGTTCCTGTAGTTAAAGAATTATTGATGATTCTTCTGACAGGTGTGGTAGCAGAAGTAGATAAAAGAATGTTCTTGAAGATGTATGGTATACAAGGGTCAGAAGGGCAACAGGAAGGCCTGCTTGCTTTGACCAGATACATAAATTCACCTTGTGATATTTGTTTGAAGGACTGTAGAGGATGGGTTACTTTATTCTTAAAGGGGATTTTAGGAAAGGGGTTGGAGCTGATGGTTTTCTTCTGTTTTAAATAGGAGTCCAATGTGTCTGAATGGGTTGTGTAATGTGTTGCCAGTTTGTTAGTGAAATCTTGAGTAGTAGGATAACTTCCTTCCATGCATTTAAGTTTTCAAAATTAATCGAGAATTTTATAAAATTCTTTGGTTGCAGATTTAGCATTTAGAATTCTGTCTTGAGTAGTACCTTGTTTAGCTTTTTTATTGATGATTTGTATATTCTGTTAAGTTTGTGTAGCTGCTGTTTGTCTTCAGTGTTTGTTTTGAACCAAATCCGCTGCAACTTTCTGATTTGTTGCTTTATCTTTTTAAGTTCTGTGTTTCTCCAAGGTGTTGGTTTTCTTATGTCCTGTTTAGTTTTTCTGAGTGGTATTAGGATATCAAAAGCTTCCTCTAGCCACTGATAAAGTTTTGGAACATAATTAATTGTATCTAGACGAGTGTTGGCTGTTAGTTGTGTTTCTAAGTTTTCAAAATTGAGTTTGCTCCATGGTCGATAGGTGCATGTGTGTAAGATGCTGTGAGGTGTGTTGATTTGTGGTGTTTTATGTTGGAAAGTTATCAGATGGTGGTCTGACCATGTGAAGGGAGTGATGCTCTGAAATATACGTAGTTCAGGCTTTGCAAAAATGACATCTAGAATGTGTCCAGTGATGTGTGTGGATTGTGTACAATCTGATGTAGGTTCAATGCGACTAGGCCAGTGGTGATAGCTTTTGGAAGGGGCATATTGGGTTTGTCAAACCATATATTTAGATCCCCAAGAATGCATAGGTTTGAGTATACTGTAATAAGGTTTGAGACTGTATCTAGAAAAGCATCTGGGAATGTTGAGTTGTTAATTGGAGGTCTGTAAAGGAGGAGAAAGTTACAGGAGGAAGTTGGAGTAGGGTTGCATCTGGTGAGGAGGGCCTCACAACCTTGTATGGAAAATTGTATTTTTACTAAGATTTATTGCTTGTTTGAATATAATAACTTGTCCACCTCCTCTCTTGCCTATACGTTTTGTGTGATGGTTTGATAGCCCGGAGGAACAGTTTCATGCAACACTGGGGCCATGTCTTCTCCCAACCATGATTCTGTTATGAATAGTAAGTCAGATTGAGTGTCCGTGAGCAGGTCGTAGATGTGGTGCTTGTTTTTTGAGTGATCGAGCATTTATGAGCAGGCAGTTTAGAAAAAGTGTGTTGGTGGTGGTGATTTGTTTAGGAGAAGGCTGAGCAGTATATTTTGAGCTTGTAGCAGATGTGTTGTTAGTTGTGATAACTGTGTGAGGGTCACAATAATCCTGTTTTTCTATATAGTGTTCCCCTTCCAGCAGGATTAGGAAGCATTTTGTTGGGTCTGTGTGTGTCGGTGGTGGACCTGGTGGCTGAGAGAGACATGCAGAGTGTACTTTTTTGTGTAGGGTAGCCTTTTGATGTAAGACAAGGGGATGCAAAGTTGTTAAGAGTGGCACAATGTTTATTTTGTTTGCGTCTGTTTAGTGTGGAAGGATTATAGGTTAGGTGTGGTAGAGAAGTATGTGGATCATAATGTAAGGCTCTAAATTATGCAATGGATGAGATGCGGGTGAATGAATGTTGCTGTGTTGAGGTGCTTGTGGTAGATGAAGAGTGAGAATGTAGGGGTAAAGATTGGTCAGGATTTGTATTCTTTGTGTAGTCATGAGGATGGGAGTGGGTGTGACGGGTATGTATGTGAGTTAGCGGTGGTGAGTGGTATTAGAGTATTACAGGGGATGTTGATGTTTTGGAGATGAGTGTATGGGGTGTGTAAAAGAGGATGGATGTGTGTCAGGGGTGTTTGTGTTAGTTGTGATGACTGGAAGAGGTAATATGTGTGGTGGAGTGGAGTGTGAGGATTGTATGGTTGTGTGTAAATGGTGAAGAGAGGGAAAGGGTGTTTGTAGATGTGTGTTGGAAGGCCGGGTTTAGGTATTGTCATGATTAGAGAGGGGCTGGCAGGAGCAAATAGAGGGTAGTGCTGTTGGTTTGTATGAACAGGGAGTGTGTTTCTGGATGGGTGAAAATAATGTATAATGTGGTTTTGTTATTGTGTGGGTGATGGCAGGTTGTGTTAGTGGGAATGGACAGAGTAGTGTTTGTTGTGAGAATGAAGGTGTTTTACTGTTGTAGTTGTGAATATGTGTATAGGTGTGGTGTATGGGGTTTTGTGTTGGTTGATGTGGCATTGAAATCTGTATGATGTCAGTTTGTGATGCAAGAGTTGGATGTCTTTGCTGATAATGTGTTTGCATGTTGATGGTATGTAGGGAGTAAGTGCCTTTCTGGTAAATGGAATATTGGGTAGCATTTCTGGCCCTAGGCCCGACCAGTCCCGAACAGGCAAATGCCCCTGTCCTCCCTGCCCTTTGCCTCGACTCCCGGGCTGAGATGCCCTGAGCCCTAGGCTTAAATAGCCCTACTGGCCAATAAAAACCTAGTCCTAACCAATCAGATTTGTAACCCTAAATCCCACAACCAATGGGAGACTCAGCCCTATTCACTAATCATACCCCTAATACTGACAACCAATCATAACCCTAGCCCTAAAACCAGAAACCAGAAACCAATAAGAATCTCAACCCTAGTACCAATCACAACCCCAACCCTAAAAACAGGAACCAATGGGAATCTGAACCCTAGTACCAATCACAACCCCAACCCTAAAAACAGGAACCAACAGGAATCTCAACCCTAGTACCAATCACAACACCAACCCTAATCCTTAAGCCAATAGAAGGACCAGCTCCAACAACCCTTCACAACACTATATGCAACAACCAATAAAAACTTATATAAGAGCCAAGTTAACTGAAGCCCCAGCCCCTGTGGGAAGGGAGGAGGGAGCTGCTGTTCTATTCGGAACCTCCTTGAATACAGACAGGCTGAATCCACACTTCCAATTGTGCTAATTTCCTTTGCAGTTGCCTGTGCATATGTTAATTTTGTTGTGTGTACCTTGCAGCTTCTTTGTCTAGATGTCTGGCCCATGCCCTTGCTGCTGTATTTGCTTTCTTGACTTTCCCTTCCACATTTTGTAGAAAGGTTGTCCCTGCGATACATGAAGGGCCAGTTCCAGTGTAAATGTTATTTTAGGGGCATGTGCAAAGTGATATGTGACCCATTGTAGCATCCATCCCTGAGTGCTTCTGATGCTGCCATTTCTATTGTGCAGGTGTTGTTTACATTTTAAGCTAGATTTGGATATTTGTCTCATACTATTGTGCATCCCATTGTCCTTCAATTGTGTTGCTGGGCTGTTTAATGGGCGTAGTGTTTGTGGTCCATGACACATCCATACATATGCATGTTAAATGTGAAAGCAGTCCATGGCATGTGAGGGTATCAGTTGCATTTGTAGATGTGATGTTGCTGTGTTGTTGGTGCTGTGTGACACAATGTTGTGTACACTTCACTGTGCCTGAGACAGTCAGACGTGTGTTTTAGTGTAGTGTGGCAGTAAAGTGTGTGTGACCTACCCAAAGGGTACTTTTAATGGCTGTCAATATATCTCTCTCTTTGAATGACTACGACTGTGGACACAATGGCAAGTGTATTTGGTGCCTGTAGTGTGACCATATCATGTGGCTGACGCCGCCAGAATCAGTGGTTGAGTGTAGTGACATAGGTAGGTGTGCGTACTTACGGTCTGGTGCATCCGCAGTGTTGTGGATTTTGGGCTCCATCGATGAGCAGCGGCAGGGCGTGTGATGGGCTTCATGGCGGCACTAGATGCGTAAGGCTTCCTGCAGGTGAGTTGCTCCCTTTATACTATCTGTTTCTGCCTGCTGAGACTGCCACATCACATTGGTGGTGTGCAACCTCATAATGTGTCCGGCAGAAGCACAGGCTCCGCTGGCCTGTTTGTGCTGCCTTGTGACCGCTGAATATGTACTGCCTGCCGGCGGACCGTTGTGGGCTTTGCTCCATAGCCCGTCAGAATCGTAATAAGGTCGTCCGAACACCAAACTCATAGTGGTTGGACCGCCGCCATGGCGGTGCATAGACTTCCAAACCCGTAATGAGGCCCTTAAACTTTTGAAAGCACAGCAGATGATAGAGATCAGTTCAAGGGCCAACATGTAGGTGGACGTAATGCAGAATGTTCGATTCTTTCCTCCATGATTTGCTCCTTCCTCTTTTTTCAAGGATGCCGTATAAGTGGTAGAGTGCACTTGTACTCCTCCCTCTTCTGGCTGATGGCATTCTGTGCTTCTAGTATACCCCCCAGTCGTCCCGAGGAAGCCGGGATCAGCGAGTGGTGGTGCTGGTATTTGAGTGCCGTGCATCTTCGTTACTGGGGGGACCGATCAGGACCTTGTGGGAACTGAAGTGCGGAGGAGTGGAGCAAAGGGAGCAAGATGAAGTGCAGTGTGGGTTGTAGCTCTGACCTCTCGCTTCCCTCTTGCCCTCTAGACTATCGGCGCTTGATCTTCCAGCACCCTAGCTGTATGGTTCCTGCCAAAGGAAGCAATAGTAATGTAAGTACTAGGAAAGGCACCAGGAGTGGCTTGCAAGAATAGAGCAAGTTGAGTACATCTGATCTTTGTACTTGGATTAAAAATCTGTTATCTGCTGCAATATCTGCTTCAAATTCCTCATTCCTTTTTTTTTAAATTGTTTTTAGAATGTGTTTTTTTGCTGCAAACAAGTAGTACAATGCACAGGTTAACCGAATACAGTGTCTGCACTTTGAAACAGTGATTATGGTCAATAATAAGACAGCACGTGGTATCAACATTGAGCAAGGATATGTTTCAGCCCACCTTGGCATTCCATTGTGAATTAGAATAAGTTGTAGTATTTTTCCTTTGTTTATCTCAACTGAGAGACAGTTAGAAACAATGTGTTTAGACAAATTCCAATAGACAAAGCCTGTCACGTATGCATTAAGTAACGTTAACAGTGATATAAGCTACGAAAATATTATAAAGCTAATGTGTAGAAAATAAGAGACAAGTGGAAAAAAAAATGAAGGAAAAGAAAGAGGGGAAAACAGGCAGACAGCACAATCTCTAAAGTGTGTGATCAACATTTAAGGGTAGTGATCTGTTGGGTTACCTTAGTTTATAAAGCCTTCCCATCCATGAGTGCTCAGGGTTAGTTATCCTCCCCTAGCCCTCATCCAACGGCATCCACATGAGAGATCTGAAGTGTAACTGGACGTAAGGGTTCATTAACCTCAGCATTGCGGCTACCAGGATTGTTGTTCTTCAGACATGGGTCAAATGACTTATTCTTGTTGATGGATTTACAGCATGAAACTTGGGAGCCAACATGCAGTAGTTACATGGCGTGTTAAGTGTTGTGTAAAGGAGCTGTGGAAAACCAGCAAAGGGAAATGTTGATTCTCACAAATATACAGCGTACTGGTTAACAGATTCATGGCACTTTGTGATATCACTATGCTTGAGCATTCTTTTTTTTTTTTTTAATAGCGCTTCTTTATTAGTATTTAACAATAATAGCAATTTAGCACAATCACATATTTAAACTCTTAAGTAGAGAACTTCATAAGTCATCCTTAGTTTAGGTTGTCCAGTTGTTACGAAAACATTAATGCAGTATTTAGGCCAGAGTACTTCAGCAATGGTCCCCCCATTTGTCTTGTGTGTTTTAGGCACACTCTCACCTGATAGACAGCCTTCTTGGTGATTCCGTAGACATCCATGCCTCTTTTCCATTCTGATATTGTTGGGGTCTGTTTACTCTTCCAGTTTCTCACAATTTGTGTTTTCAGGCACCGATTCCAGTCATTGTATGTACATACTGTGAGCCCTTCATTCTACTGTTCTATTGTTATTCCACAGAGACACAATTTTGTAAAGATATCTACAGGTTAGCTTAATGCTCGGAAAAGCATCAAGTCTATTCTCTGCCAGTATTCATAAACCTCTTGATATTTGAAGACTATGTGGGAGCAGACAGCTTTATCTTTTGAGCATTGTGGACATCAAGAGAAATCCATGAGCCCCATTTGTTTTAAGGCTTTTAAGGTAATGGTAACAGCAATGTAGGTATTTAGTTTAGATATGGCATAGTTGTGCTGATATGGGCAGTTCACAAGGTGCCATTCTGACTTCTACTATTCCTCATGTCTGAGTGGACCAGTGTTCTGTTCCCAGATGTGATACATCTGTGATGTTTTATGGCTTCCTAATGGTTCTACAGTTATCTATGCTTGTCTTAATTTAAAAAGGGCTGAATTCTGGGAAGAAGTTCAGCTTGTGTTTATACTGATCAGTTACATGTCACAATTGCAGATACCTGTAAAAATGTGTATGATGTGCCCATTCCCCTTCGATCTTGAAGGACCTCCTGTGACCAGATCCTTATATGATATCCACTTTTGAAATAGCTAGGAGGCCCCATTGACAGAAACTTTCCAGAGTTGTTGCCTTTTTAAGTTTGGGTCCGTGCCTGGGAGGGGTTTCACATGTTAATACATTTTTTAATGAATTTCAATACTCTACACCAACAGAAGCACTACTGTCTTGCTAGGTTCTGAAGGGTTCCTTATAGGTAATCCCACATTGCTATCACTTCCCACATGTAAAGTGCACAAAAGATTGAGGGATCATCCTTGTCACAAATATCCCCTTGTTTACAATGAGCAGTTGTGAGGGCCAATAATACAGTCAAATGTCTGCCACTTTCAGTCTACTATCGTATGTCTAAATGCATTTTTGCAAAAGATTTTGGGGCTTTTCCCCTTCCAAACGAATTAACTGTATTTACCTTTCATGGTGTCAAAGAATTGCGTGGGACTTCTCTAGGATAAAGTTGGACCACCCATAGCAACCAGAGGAGAACAATCATTTTGAAATTGTCAACTCTGCATAGCGTGCTGATGTGTACAGTGTCCTGTGCTTTGAAATCTTTGCACAAACCTGTAATCAGCAGGTGCAAACTAAGTTCCCCTCAAGATAGTACATCTGAGGATATATGTATTCCTAAAATGTTTGAAAACGCTGTTCTGTAAACTCAACCCAGAGCCTACCCCCCTACTGCACTGCCTTCCTGCATTAGAAAGACAGATGATTTCTTCCAGTTTGCCTCCAGGCTGAATTTCTTGCTGTAGAGGTTTAATAGCTCCATAAGCTGCTCTTCTGTCCATTTAGTATGACTGTGGTGAAGCAGCATATCATTCCTGGCTTATCTATTGTTACCCCATATGAATCCATGCACCAGCCCATCTATCTATAGGACTTGACCAGAGGGTCTATCTCAAATGCAAAAATGCTGGAGAAAGTGGGCACACTTTCCTAGCACACTGCTCAAGTGGAAATGAAGGCAACTTTACTTCATTTATCTTCATCTATGCCCAAAGTACCTAATAAATAGCCACAGAAACAAGGCTGGCATTCATTTTGTGATTGAATAACCATAATAATTGCCATCTTAAGGAAGCAAATGCTTTCCCAAAATATATTAGTGTTGTGCTGGTCCCTGGCAACCCTTGGATGCTAATCAATGCAATCTGGACTCTTTGTAGGCCTGGCATTCATGTGTTATTTTCTTTCCTGAGTGAGGACGTTATTACTCCTGATAGCCTACTTGTTGGGATTTTCCATTATATTTTATGGTTCTGTTTTATTATTATGAATGGATGCATCCAGAGATAACAAGCATACAGGGCGAGGCGACACATAACACCTCCGCTCCCGTAACGCGATACTCCGTTCGTCTGCTCTTCGCTCTCGCTCCAGCACAGGCTCCCAGCCTAACCTGCGGCCAATCCTGACGCTGCTCAGAGCAGTGTCAGGATTGGCCAGGTCGCTCCCAGGCAGACTGGGAGCCTGTGCAGACTCTCTCCAGCCCAGCCCATATGGAGGAGCTGCCCCTGCAAGCATAGCAAGATGTGACAAGAGCAAAAAATAATGAACATGAATACTGAATTATAACATTCCCCCGCTTCCTCCCCCAACTCTCCCCCTGGGTACTCACAAGCATTTGCATTATTATAAGGTTTAAACATCATATGCATGATCATCAGCAGAATTGGTATCTAGTGATGTACAGGGGCAATCTCTGAAAGTTGTAGCATTCTCAGATATTTTGGGCATGTCCGTTCTCGAGTTCTTGCGATAACAGTGTTATATATGGTTTCCACAAATCACTGTATGTGTCCACCTGAGTAGTCAGCACCAGGGCTAACTTCTCCATACCTAGGATGTACCACATTCAATGAAGCCAGGCTAGATGTGTGGGGATTATGGTAGTACCCCAAAGTGCCAAGATTGTCTGATTAACTGCTCCTAGTGCTAAACTGATGTGCTGACCTTTAGGGGATTCCAGCGGGTATGTGAGTGCGTTGGGTAATCCCTGGATTGTGTAGGCAGGAAATCTGTGCAGTTGTGTGTCTAAGTGTGTGTCTATGTCTGTAGTACCTGTTCCTAGAAATGTGAAATTTTGGGGCATTCCCACAGAATATGGAGTAGCCTGCCAGGTGAACCACATTGTCTCCAGCAGTCCGACCTTCTAGTAGGTTAGCATCTCTGTAGGAGGATGAGGTGTACGATACCAGTACGTGATGATTTTAGTGGCTGTTTCGATGCTCGAGGATTTATCTCAACCCCATTCCTTAAGTGTTAGGTGCCTGCCTACCTCTAGCTCATAGTGTTTCTGCCCTGGAGTTTTAGATGGTGGGGAGGCCTGAAGTAAAATGTTGCAGAGTTCCATAATCATTCCCTTGTCTGTGGTCTTCACAAGAAGCCCCTTTTCAATGGTTTCTAAGGGCCTCTGGCCCTCATAGTAGGGTGAGTAATCCAGTGGCGAACTTGTAATTTGCGGAGCTGCTCTGTTTCTGGTAGCCCAAAGTCCTCCTGCAGGTGACCGAATGAGAGGACGCCATCCACCCCAAACAGGTGACCAGTGGATCGCCATCCACTTGATTGCCACCAGTGGATTGCAGTGTGGTTGAGTCCCGGAGTAAAGTCTGCATTGCAATTATAGGTGTCAGGAGAGAAGCAAAGGTGGTCAGGCCCTTGCAGGTTGCTACCCTATTCCAGGCTCTCAGCCCTGACCTTGTGATCGGCCAAGGAGTATAGGCTCAAAGCCCGTTGTGATCTCTTGTGCAATGGAACCCTCTATAAATGTGTGCCTGCAACTGGCCCGGTCCATAAAAAGCCGGGGATTCTCAGACTTGGCTCTATACCATTCAACGGAGTAGCAGAGCTGGGTGGCTTGAAAGTAGGTTTGGGATGCCCAGTCCACCCTCCAAATGT
This sequence comes from Pleurodeles waltl, assembly GCF_031143425.1. NCBI lineage: Eukaryota > Metazoa > Chordata > Amphibia > Caudata > Salamandridae > Pleurodeles > Pleurodeles waltl. Next base: position 181,389,025 of record NC_090437.1, read on the forward strand.
GGCCAATAGTTATGCTTGCAATTCATTTGGGGGCTTTTGTCAGTCCATACGAAGCGGAGCATTGCCTGTTCCAATGCTTTGAGCGTTCCGGGCGGAGGTTCGCCCTGGAGGGATTGAAATAGAAAGAGAATTCGTGGAAGAGCAGTCATTTTATCCGGCTGAGCCATTAGGGAGGGTATAATGGCCATTGAGCAAGGTCATGCGTGATGTGCTGTAGTAAAGTTCAATAGTTTAAAGTTGCAGTAGCTATCACTGTTGGGGCTTGTTGAATCCCTAGGTAGGAAATGGCAGTAGAGGTCCACTGGACTGGAAAACTACTGCAGAGCTGTGCTTTTACGTGTTGGGGAACAGAGAAGTTGGAGACCTAGGATTTTTGGATGTTTATCTGAAAACTAGCTGCCTCTTCAAATCGCCATGCCTCTTCCAAGAATGCCGGGAGGACTGTGAGAGGTTTGTCTAGGGCCAATATAGCATTGTTTGCACAAAGACAGATGGTTTGGGCCCCCCCCCACACCTCTCCAATCAGACACCAGTGATCGCGCACTCTTTAGGCAAAAGGCTCCATGTAGATTGCAAACAACATAGGTGACAGCGGACACTCCCGCCGTATCCCCCCTACATATGGGGAAAGAGGTTGATGTATGACCATTCACCCTGACAGTCGCTCGCAGGTGGCTATAATTGCTCAGTATCCAGTTGCGGAATCGTAATCCAAAACCAAAGTGAGCAAGTCTCGCTGTCAGTTAGGGCCAGTTGACGAGATCAAACAGCTTTTTGGCGTCAATGGTCAGCACTAAGATTTCCCATTTGGATCACTTGGCTTTATCAATGATGTGGAGCATTCTCTTGGTATTATCGTTGCATTGCCTGCTTGGGAAAATCCCACCTGGTCGGGTCTGATCAGGCCCGGCATGAGCGATTTCAGGCAAGATGCTAGTAAGTAGTTTAGCATCACCATTGAGGAGGGAAATGAGCTGGAAGGACCCACACTCACATTTATCCTTCCCAGGCTTGGGAATAAAGACTATGGACGCTTCCCTCCTAGATGGGGGCATTTTGAGAGGACTGTCAATAAAATTGAATAGCTGGGTCAGTATGGGGTGACAGTGTGTGACAGGAGGTCATATAGAAGATTGCCTGGAAGCCATCCGGTCCCACTGACTTGAGGGTTTTTTGGCGAGCTATAGCTCTATCACTTTCTCTATGTGGATGGGATGGTCTAGCTCGTCTGCTTGTGCTGCCATCAGCTAAGGCGTGTGTGCACTCCTCAGGTAGCTGTCAATATTATCTGTTGCTAAATACTGGGCTGAGTAAAGCTCTTTGTAGAAATCCTTGAATTGGGAAGCGATGAGGTCGTCACTCATGATCTCTGAGCCATCCTCTCGCACTAGTGTCTCGACTCTTGTGGCTTGATGCTGGGCACGGTGCCTATTGGCCATTAACCGTCCACATTTATTCCTACCCACATAAAAGGAATGCTTAAGACGGCAGATGAAGTATTTCGCTTTGTCAAGGTCTAAATGCTTCCTCACTGTCTTTAATAGCCGCAACACTCTGGGGGCACCTGTATGGTAGTGGATGCGCTTAAGTTCTTTTACTTGCTGGTGTAGCTGCTCCATCTTTCCTTGGTGTATTTTATTGTCTGCAGCAGAGATCCCTAGGAATTCTCCCTTGACCACTGCTTTTAAAGCATCCCACAGGAGCGAAATGGGAGTATCTGATGTGTCATTTATTGTGAGGTAATTCTGGATGGGCTGCTCAATTTGCCTGACTACTTCAGATCTGTGAAGAAGTCTCTCTTGGGTGCTAAGGCTAATATGTTTGGTTCTTAAGAGGGAGAGCGAGATCTACAACCACAGCTTCAAGATCAGATAGGGAACCGAACTCTATTTCAATGGCGATAACCATACTTTGTAAATCCCTGGTTCCCAAAATGTAATCCAGATGGACATACGTTTTGTGAGCATGAGAATATAAAGTGTAGTCTTTAAACTCAGAATGGCCAACTCTCCACAGATCTCACAACCCCATTTTCTGTAACCATTGAGTGCTTTTGCAGAAGATCGCCTCTGTTCCTCATTGCGAAATGCAGAGAGGTCTATGTTATTATGGAACACTGTATTAAGATAATTTCCTAATTAGACCAGTTTTCCTCTGGAGGTCATGGTTTCAGCTCCTGCCTTGCGAATTAAGTGTTCCTGGCCCTTGTTTAGGACATACATGGAGCCAAGGATTATGCAAGGTCCCCAGCTCAGACTTGGTAAACTAACAACCGACTCCTGATCTCTGCTAATTTGTCCTCTACCCTTCCCTTAAAAGATCTGGAATTGAGAATGGATAAACCAGTGGTTTTATTGCCTGCAGAGGCGTGAAGTTGCTGTGGGTAGGCCTGGGACTTAAGACAATGTCACTCCCTTGCTATTAAGTGCGTCACTTATAGTTTATAAAACGCCTTGCAGAAGCATATAAAATGTCAAAACACCCCTTGTTTAATAATCTAAGCCTGCTTGCTCAGCATGTTCGTTCTCCAAATAATCGATAGATAAATAAATAAAAAGCTCAGCCAGTCGATCACTCCGCCAGCCACTAGCTGTACGTCACTTTACAGAATTGTGTTACTTGCAAGCGCCTCTAGTAAAGGCCTGTGACATGCCTGTCCTAAAAATAAGTTGTTTTCGTTTGACAAAAGAAGGGGGAGAAGGCAACTGTTTAGCACGTCTACCTATATAAATGGCCATTGACACAATATGTCAGGGAGAACGGAAGAATCACAGAAATACAGAGACTGTCGGAGGCACATGTTAACCCCTTCAGTACTGCAGTCTTCCACATTAACATACTTTTTCACAGTACTGCAATTCACAGGCATTCCAGTAAAATGTTGTAAATCAGCTTTTCAAGTGACCTTCTAGGAAAGTCATATAACTTTTCAAGAGGTTGGTATTCACACAGTGCAGAATTGTATTTCTTGTGGGAAGTTAACGTTTCCGCACAACTAGATATTATTTATTTTGTTGTTGTTCTCCATGAGAACTACTATTCCTCTACCCCCCCCCCCCAGCTCCAAATGTTGAGATGTTAAATTCCCCTTTTTATCTTGGAGAGGAGTTCGCTCCTACACATTGTATGACCAAATGGCTATTTAAACATAGAGAGAGGGTTGCACAGGAGTTTATGAATGTTAACAAACTCACAAGGCTCACCATGCTGTGGAAGAGCTACGTCCTGCGGGGGTGTAACATACATGTAACTGTAGGAAGCCCGTAATACAATTATACAAGATTTACTCTTGCTAGATTTCCTTTTGTCAATAAGGAGGCATGCATCAGACAAGCCAACTTTTTGGCTTTTAGTGAGGGCCTGGAAGAGATGGCTACTAGGTTGAGCAAGTAATAACGTTTTAAATATTTCATCATTCGCTGTTCCTAAACTGATGCACACTGTACATTGTGACAAACTCTTTATAACCGACTCTCTGTGATTGTTTAAAATACCGTGACTTTATAGAGCTTGAATACATAGGAAACCTTTAACTGATTTGCAAGCCAATCTGAACTGCAATATGCATTTCTATATGTATAGCTACCCTCAATGATTTGTAAATTGTGAGCTGAATGATTCTCAATATAGCAAGTTCATCAGCTTTAGGCTATGACTGACTCGCAAATAATATAAAAAAATCTCCTCTACTTGACATTCTCCCTTACTCTTTTTGTAAAGGAATAAGTGCTAATTAGAGTTTATAATCCTTGAAAAAGATGACTACAGTAATAGCATGCATATCAAAGTTTAAATCTGTGAAGTCTAGTGCTATCTCAGAATAGTTCTGTGTTTCTGGTAAGCCTTTCAAAACTCAAAATTGCAGTGTGATGAGTTTCAAGCTGCTGGCAGCAAAACACAGGAAATTTATGGTCTATGAATCCAAGATGGATGCCACCATTACAAGTCTTGTGAGAATCCTGAGGCACTCTAGGACGTGTAGTCTGTCATCAGAGAGCTAAGAATTGCCCGTTACCTTCTTAGAACAAACATTGGCAAAGCCAGTAGGTCTTGACTATACAAGAGGTATTGGCTTTGCCACTTTGTTTTAGCCATGTTGTACTCAAACGTGACAGCTGTTCACCATTGCTAAAGGTTTGTGGGAAGAGAAGAGTATTGTGGAGTGAACTGTTGTGGCATGGAGTGAATTAGAGTGGAGTAGATTGTCTTGGATTGGTGTGATGTAGTGATGTGGATTGGAGTGGTTTAGAGTGGATTATTGTACATTGTCATAGGTTGTTGTGGATTGTCATGTATTAGAGAAGATTGGAGTGATGTAAAGTAGAGAGGCTCGGGGTGGATTGGAGTGACGTGCAGTAGAGGAGAGTGGATTGGAAATAATTGGTGTGATGTAGAGTGGAAGGTCTTGAATTGGAGTTACGTAGAGTGGATTATCGTGGATTAGAGTGACATGGAGTGACCTAAAGAGGATTGCAGTGATGTAGAGTGACTTGCTGTGAATTGAAGTGGCTTGTCGTAGATTAGAGTGATGTAGAGTGGATTAAAGTGACGTAGAGTGGATTGGAGTGGAATGTCATGAAGAGAAGTGGAGGGGCGTGGATTGTCATGGATTAGAGTGACGTAGAGTTGCGTAGCACAAAGTGGAGCAAAGAGTTGTGGAGTGCTGTGGACTGGTGTAGATTGGAGTAGCGTGGCATAGAGTGGAATGGAGCGGCGTAGATTGGAGTACAACCATAAGTTGTTGGGGAGGGGTGTAGTGTGGAGTTGAGTTTTGTGCCGTAGAGCTGAGGGACATAGAGTGTTGTGGCATGGAGTGGAGTAAAGTGTGGTGGAGTTGAGTATCGTAGAGTGGAGTGGCATAGACATTTTTGGAGTGGAGTGTCCTATTAGTTATTTAATCAGAGGCATGACCTCATTACTGTCATCTTTAATGGGGTCATAGTACTTCTGTTTTGTTTGTGCTGTTATACACTTTAGAGAAGTAGAGAAAATGTTACAGGGGCCTTCTCACCGTAGTGCTGAGTACATGCTTCCTTTTTCTTACTATATATCCAGCATTCCTCATTGTTTACGATGGTTAAGTCATTCATTTTTGGCAGTGTCGGTTACCGTCTTAGAAGAAGCTCTGGCAAAGCCAATTGGTCTTGCCTATTGCAAGAGCTATTGGCTTTACCGCTTTGCTTTAGCAATGTTGTGCACCAGCGTGGCTGCTGTTCCCCCATGACTAAACATTTTTGGGGAGTGTTGTGTAGTGTTGTGCCATGGACTAAAGTGACATAGATTGTTGTGGATTAGAGTGACATAGATTATCGTGAATTGGGGTGACGTAGAGTGATGTGGATTGGAGTGATGCGGTTTGTCATGGATTGGAGCTGACGTAGAGTGGAGGGGCATGGAGTGGATTCGAGTAACGCAGAATAGAGGTACATGGAGTGGCATAGAGTGGATTGTCATGGTTTGGAATTATGGCAAGTGGATTGTCAAGAATTGGAGTTAAGTAGAGTGGATTGTCATGGATTGAAGCTGATTGGAAAAGCTTAAAGTGTTTTAAAGTGGATTGTTGTGGATTGGAGTGATGTTGAGTGGATTGTCATGGATTGGAGTGAAGTGGAGGAGCATGGAATGGAGTGGATTGTTGTGGATTGGAGTGATGTTGAGTGGATTGTCATGGATTGGAGTGAAGTGGAGGAGCATGGAATGGACTGGATTGTTGTGGATTTAGTGACGTACATGTGGAGGGTGTAGAGTGGAGTAGCATAGAGCAGAGCAAAGAGTTGTGAACTGCTGAGGACTGGCATGTAGTATAGTGGCATAGAGTGTTGCAGATTGTGGTAGAGTTGCATAGAGTGCTGCAGATTGGATTAGAGTGGCAAAGAATGATGTAGATTGAAGTAAAGTGGCATAGGTTGTCATAGAGTGTTTTGGAGTGGGTAGTGTAGACTGGAGTTAAGTCTTGTGCTGTAGAGTGTTGTGTGGAGTAAAGTGTCAGAGTTGAATACCTTGGAGAGGAGTAAAGTGGCTTAGAACTGAGTACTGTAGACTGTAGTGGCATGGAGTGGAGTGTCATAGAGTGACGTGGCATAGAGTAGGGTGGTGTAATGGAGAGGGGAGTAGAGTTTCATTGTGTTGTAGAGTGCACTTGCGTAGAGTGGAGTATGCATGGTGTGATAGTGCACTGCTGTTACAGAAAACACATTTTCAACTGAAGTGGCCATTACATTTGCACAGACATAAAGTTTTATTAATAAAGCTATACTGCACGCAAACCATAATGTGTGGAAATGGCATCACCAAGTGTATTAATTTGGTTTAATCCTATTAAAATATTTCCTCCACAATTGAGAATTAGAACAAAACTGCTTCATTTGTGCTTTCCTTATTCTGAAATATTTGCACAGTTAATTTACAGACAATTACATTTTGTTGTGTGCTAAAAATAAAAAAACATCCTAAAGCCTTTTGTCTCACATGTGTAACCAGAAGGATTGCACATAAATCTTCTCACTTTGAAGTCAGAGAAAGAAAAGTAACACCAGGGTATGAGCCACCGGATGGACTAACTCAAGCTGGGCAGAAAACCAATAAAGCCAGCAAATAGTTAGCAAGCAATGATGTGGATGAGTTTGTTGTCAAAAACAAGACAATTTGTTATTAAAACATAGCAGGCAAGCAAATGTGACTTAGAAACCACAAAGCCAATGTTAAGCAGTGGGGGAGGGAGATGCATTAAATAAATGAAATTAAATGAAAAATTAATTTATGGAGCATATTAAACCCAAGGGTATGTAAGTGCCGTGCCAGAAAACAGAGCTCATTAAGCACCATCAAGCCTAAGAGTCTAAGATGAAAAAATCTAGGTTTTCAAATATTTTTTTTAACAAGGCAAAGAAGTCAGGTCTAGCAATGTGGGCGGGCAGAAAATTCCATAACTTGTCAGCAGCCCTGGAAATGGACCAGCTGCCACATCTGACTTTCTGAAACCTGGGAATGGTGACTTTCCTAGCTGGAGATCTGAGTGACCTGTCTGGAATGTACCAGCTGAAGAGCCGGAGAGATGCTTAAACCGTTTGTGATGGCGGGCTAGGTAGACTAGGAAAATAGCTTAAAAGACGATGCGCTTCCAAACAGGGAGCCAGTGCAGAACTCCAATGCCATCTCGGACAGTCACTCGTTTGGGAGTGTGAAGAATAAGGCGCACACCCGCATTTTGCACCACTTGCAACTTGTACAATAAGGAGACATTAATATGCAATAATGCGCATTGCAATAATCAAGTCTGGAGGAGGCTAAAGCAATGACCATTGAGTGATGCAGTTCAATTGGAATAAAAGGAAAGATTTTCCTAAGAGTCCTAATCATGTGGAAACAGAAACTCGTGGTGCAATTGACCTGCAACTCAAAAATCAAGTAGGTGTGGTAGATCTCCTCAAAATTTTGGTCTGCTTTAATAGGAGTGTGTAAGGGCCACATTCCTCTGGCCACCAACTGCAAGACCAAATGGAGTCTTGTGCACCAAACACCAGAACTTCAGTCTTTTCCATATTCATTTTAAGAAAACTTTCTTTCATCCAGATGTTAATCTTGGTCATGCAAATATTAAACTTGTTAGCTACTGAGGACAAGTTTTCAGAGAAGGATATGATAATCTGTGTGTCGTCAGCATTTGAGAAGGCTTCAAAGCCAGAAGAATGTATCAATTCAGCAAGAGGGGTGGCATACAGATTGAAAAGAGTGGGGCTCAACGTGGACCCCTGAGAGACCCCACAAGTAAGACTAAAAGCTTTTGCTTTAAAGCCATCCCAACTGACGACCTGCACACTGTTGGTGAGGAAGGAGTAGCAGAGATTCAGGGCTTTCTCACTGACACCTGCCTGATGAATGCACTGTACATGGTGCATGCTTAAAGCAAAAGCTGCTGAAAGGTCCAACAGCACCAGGACAGCAGCCTCACCCTGATCCACCTGGCACCTGATACTATCCGTGGTGGCAAGTGCTGTTTCTGTACTATGGCCACTTCTGAAGCTGTTCTGTGAACGGTCAAGAATGTCACACGTGTCAATAAGCTTCACTAATTTCTGATTGAAGTATTTCTCCAAGATTGTTGGAGGTGTGGGCAAAAGTACGATAGGGCAAACGTTCTTCATATCATCAGGGTCAACACTGGGCTTTATTTGAAGAAGAATTACAGTAGCATCCTTACGTGCTTGAGGGAAAAACCCTGAATCAGGTGATTGAGTACACTTTATAGAGTTTTAGCAATGCAGTCTAGTGCCAGCTGCAAAATTTTAGGTGGACAGGGGTCCACAGGGGAACAGGAGATCATGATTTAAGGCTCATGAGGAGCTCCTTGGTTTTCTGCTCAGAAATAGGCTGGCAGACAGATAGCTTTGAGGGCTCTGAGATGGCTAGTGATTCAATCGAGAACGGAGTTCAACAGATGGAGGAAATTCAGAGTAGATCTTACGAATTTTGTCTCTGAAGAGGATGGCCACTCTATTGCATAAATGTTGTGAAGGGTCAGTTAGGCCAGAAGGGGAATGCTGAGACAATTCTTTGACAGCTCCAAAGAGTTCCTTAGAAAAGTTACCTGCCATTCTAAATTTATCACTATAAAAGGGGGATTTAGCACAGTCAATAGCTCATTTATATTGATGTATAAGAACTCTGTGTCTCATTTTTTCTGTAGTGTCACTATCCAATTGCCTTTCCCGTTCTTGTCTATGTCAAGTCTGCTGCAGCTTTTTAAGATCATCTGTAAACTGTGGCGTGGAAGGTTTGGATCTGGTGCAGCACCTTCTTCTCAATGCGGGCACTATGTCCAGGGCAGCCCCTATCCAGCTTTAAAATTCCTCAGTCCAGAGGACAGGCAAGGTACCTACAGGTCTATGAGCTCAGTTAAGCGTCTGTTCAAGAACTTCTGAAGTAATTCTGCCCCAGTTCCTAACAAGGATTATGTTAGGGAAGCTTTCTGAATGTCCCAAAGCTGTCTTCAGTACACCACTCAGCTGCACTTCTGGTTGGCTTCGAACGAAAAATGGTCTTTTGATCTAGCCAGTCCAGTTTATCAATACTTGTTCTTGGTTTGTCTTGCTGCTTCCTCCCAATAGCTCATATGTCAAACTACCTTTCAATTATTGTTTCTGGTTGAGCCTGCCAGTAGCATATGCCTGTCTCAAGGATTAAGCCACGCATGTGTATGTATACACGAATGGTACAGTGAACCTGTGAATGACTCATTAACTCAATTATGGTTCAGTTGATACCATCATCTGTTACATGGATAAATGGTTTTTCTAGAGCTAATACATACTGACAAGAGCTTCCCTCCCAGAATGCATGCAGCTATCAGACCAAGACCAATCTTGGCTCACCTGGCCGCTTTGGTGACTCTATTTAACCTTAGCCGTGTTGTACGTTCCCTGTGACAGAGACGGTACATTTGAATTGTCTCTTTGACCTGATCCTGTCCCTTACCTATTTACCTTTTCTAAAGTAGTTTTTCTCTACACTGTGGTCCTCATGGTTTAACATTATATGAAAATTGATTATCTATTTTTTCTCTTTGCTGTGTATTCTCTATTGAGCACCATCTATGTATCACCACTTTATACTGTAATGCCATTTTGATACTTTTTATCATCACTTATGCACACTTTACAGCACTGAAAAAGTCGTTTTTGTTGAAACACTTTTTGCTAGCATTGCACAAGATCTGCTCAACTATACGTCTTTAAGAACATCAGCCGCAGACCAATTCAACAATGATTTTCTGTATGCCCTTTTCTCAAGTCTTTACCTGTTTTTTAATCAGTTTTTGTTAAATTGTGGACTTGAATTGATTGTGTTTTTACACTTTAAATATTCATTACATTTGTTTCCTTATTCTGTATATTTGTACATTTTTGGTACTTTACCTGTGGACTTTATATGGAAGTGTACGCTCGATTTTTCATAAGTCTTCATTGAGTGTGGTTTTTCCATACAGTGCGTGCATCTCGTAAGTAGCAATATTGCAATCTGTGGAGCACCCTTCCGCATATAAATTTTGCTATTGGGTAAACTTCTTGTATGGTTTTACCTAACCGATATATTTTGTTCTAGGATTTGTGGTTGGCTTATCCACTTTTATCTTATGTAAAGTTATTATGATACCTTCAAATGTTTTCCCTAACAACTTTAATTGGTTTCTTCTGTGCTTACTATGGTAACCACGAATAACAGATAATCTGGGTTTGATTCCAAAGAGAGCCTGACCAACGACTACCACATCCAAGAAAAGCCACAGTTAAGCAAATTATCCACTTCTGACTCAGGGGGACAATAATGAAAAATGATAATAGATGGCTCTTCAAGGCCCTGTAATTGGAATGAGTGCTCTTCAAATCCTTCAATGAGGATCCATTAGAGGGCAAGCCTGGAGTCAGCAGCTGCAGTAATTCCTGCTCTAATAAAGCATATTAAAGTTGTTACTATTCAAAAGCTTGCACTTGTATCTTGAGATCAGTCAACCACCTGCTCCAGCCCCTGCCTCGCAACACTCTTTATTGAGTGTCTGGGGCCAAAGCAATTATTGAAGTTATTGTGTAAAGCAGACTGGTCATCTGAACACTTAAGCTAGAAAAAATAAAGGAATTTGGTTCTATTTTGTTGGTTTTTGGACGTGGGACCACGATTAAACTAACTGTCTCGGGGCATTCGTATGATGCTGATAGAGGATAAAGTCTTGGCCCAAGTGCAAACCAAACCAAACCAAAGCAAAAGCATTTGCCAGGAATGTGTTTATTAATCAAGAGTGAAAGTCGGAGTTTAGAAGCTGATCAGATACTGTTCCAACCAAGCAGCGCCGCTTAGTGATCCAGACGCATTTTCCCCAAGACCCACTAAGCAACGTCTAGGAAACTGAAGTCTTTTGGTTCTGTGAGAAGTATGGTTGCAAAGCCATTACTTAAATGAATTGATGGAAGCACACCGCCTTAGTGGTGGCTGTGGCTTAGTTAAATTAGGGTAACTTAATTATTTGGAAAACCTCCCTTATTCAATTTTGTAGGATTTTGGATGTGGGTAAATATCCCCAGAAGTATTTTCTTTGTATCATATCTTTTAATCTGCTTGAATTTCCGTGATTATTTCCCAACATAATTTCACAGCCTTCTTACTACTTGACTATTATGATTGTATTGCTTGCATCGTTTGCTTCAGTGCTGTTATTTCACTAAACGTTTCCCATTCGTAGACTTTCTGCTTTTGACGGCCTGAAAACCTAAAGGTAACCTAAGGAGTTCCTGTGATTGTAAGCACCAGTGACCGGAGACCAGTGGGGGGACTGCATTTAGTTGCACAGCTGGCGGGTGGGGCATTGTGTAATTCACCCCATCTTTAAAGGAGGTGTGGCATCGTCACCAAGCAGTTATTGTTTAATTGCGCTCCTTGACGTGGATCTCAAACTTTTTTTTCCACACTGCCACTTCATAATTTGGAGGCGTGGTCACGGGATACCATTAGACTTCTATTCAACCAAACCGGGTTTGCAAGGAGTCAAGGCACTTTAACAAATCTTACGGCAGTGGGTTTAATACTCAGCAGAGCAAAGGACACACGTACCCCCCTCTAAATGTGCATTATTGACTTCAAGGCAGCGTTTGACTGTGCCCCGCACAATAGGCTATGGACCAAACTTCAACATTGGGAAATTCCACCTAATATCCTGCGTGCTATCAGGCTACTGTACTCAGATACCAGGGTTAAGATAAAGATCAGAGATGATGCCCACCTATCAAGGTAAGTGAAAACATTAACCGGCCTAAACCAAGGCTGTGTTCTAGCACCTCTCCTAATTAACTTATATTTTGCAGACCTTTCGAAAGAACTTACTGGGCAGATTTCTCACGCACCGGGTGGTGAGCAACTGTCAAACATTGTGTATGCTGACAACTTGTATCTTCTTAGCAATTCCAGAATAGGCCTACAGAGGCTATTAAATTGCCTCGGATCATATGCAGAGGATAACGAGTTGGAAATAGACAGCAAAAAACTCAAAAGTGATTTCTTTAATAGTCGCATCTCAAATAAGCGCAAATGGCCCCTTAGCGAAAACATAATTGATGAAGCATCAACATACGTCTAACTAGGAGTCAAAATAGATGCAATAGCTAAGTATGCACCTCAAAGAAAGACAATTAAGGGAAAGGCCCAAGGACTCAATCATGCCTTCACAACACTGGCAAGATACATTCGAGGACATACCTTGAATTCACTGGTAATAGTAATAAAGCTAAGCTGCTACCAGCTCTCGCCTATGGAACAGAAATAATGATAGGTGCTGAGGCCAGCCTCCTTGATAAAATCATGATAAGAACCTATAAGAAAATCTTCTGGCTACCCAGTTTGGCATCACCTGCACAAGTCAGTCTGGAGTTCTCATTAATGAAACAGTCACTCACCATACCTGCAGCCAATATTAACTGCTGCCACAAATTGCGGTCAGCCACAGAGGACACACTGGCCAATTAGGTCTGGACCAATATTAATCTGCAACGGGGGAACGGCGAGCACAAAAAATATCTTGAAAACAGCATTGAGATGCTCGAGCTGGGTGACCTTTGGAATACCAATATATCTGACAAAGCCTTTAAAAGTGCAGTAACTAAACCTTTTAAACTGCAGAGTTGGACAAGTGACAAAGAAAAGGTGACGAAATGGACACACTAGTGACTGGTCTTGAAATCTTATTCTGCTCCAAGTAAGTCACCTCATACAATCTTCTTTAAAGCAAAGGTCCCACAAACTCTTGGGATTTGCTTAGATAAAGATTTGGGACTCACTTAATACCACGTTACTCTCCTAGTTTGCTAATTCACCCTTTAAAGATGCTCAAACTTCACTTCCTTTGCACTTTGGTTGGTACTCCGTTACTTATCTTTAGTCAGTAACCTTGGACAACCTCAAAAGTTGATAGTTTTTAACAGATATTACATTCTTTCTTGATTGAAATGCCCTTAACACCCAAATACACACATTTACACCCTCTCTAATTAGAGGGTGTATACATACAAATTGCCTGTGTTTCCCTTACCACATAAGATGATACCTTACCATACAACCACTTAACAGTCACCTCTGTGTACACCCCTACTGTTAGATGCAAATATAAAGTTGTAATTAAACACAAGGCACTTACATAGCTGAGATTCTGTTTAGCTTCATTGTCTCTTACGGAACCATCTACTACTTCATAAAAGATGTACATTTAAACCACGCAGTAGAACAACTAGTACCCCCCTGGATTAACCCGCAGCAATATCTTGTATACTGGCAGAATTGGATAATTCCTTAACAAATCTCCGTTTACTGTGTTCTAAGCAACTATATTTCAACAGTATAATGATACATTAGTTAATACAGGGCTTTACAGAAAAGCTTTGTTACCTTTATCATGGAAGAAATTGTTGATAAATGTTCAAATGTATTACAGTCCTATAGTTGTTTACCTAACAGGCTAGGTGTAGACCAGCATCATTATAATCCATGTTGATTTATAATCTTGCTCTCCTACATTGACTAAACCATTTTGGCGTTGGCAACTAGAGGACACTACTGCCTTCTGTTTCATATTTTTGGGAAGGAGGGAGGATTCTGGGCAAAGGACTACTCATGCCCCTAGATGTGGCTTCTTCTCACTTCCTCTTTCTCATTTTCTATTCTGTCATTCTTTCTTTTGTTCTATCCCCTCTGCTCCACTATTACTGAATAAACCTGTTCAACTTTGCAGAAACTAGAGTCCTATAGCAATATGATATTCTGATATACTACAACCACAGAAAGTAGCCCTCTTTTAGGCCTTTATACACAGCACTGATTGGAGAATACTCAGGATTGACACCCATTCATACCACATCCACCCAATGGTCAGCAATACTAATAAGATCCTTTTTCTGAATACCAAGACCATCAAAGTAAGGAAAATGGGTTATTGTCAGGAGACATTATCTTGTTACAAGAAATGAGAATTGGCAGTTCAGAGACCCAGAGTACGCAGAGTCGATGGATCCAAGGATTTGCTTGTTCTTCGGTAAGTAAGAAAAAAAATGGGGTAAGTATACAGGCAAAACATCAAATCTTAAAAACAGTCATGCGCAAAAGATCAAACCCTAACAACCATTAAAGAATTCTTTCAAGAAATTACAACATCAGATCTATCCCCAGAACTCCTCCAGGATGCCATGAAAGTCACTATTAGAGGGGTTATAATCAGCATTGTGTCCAATAACATGAATAAAAGGTTGGGCACTTAAAAGAAAAATCATATCCCTCAAACACACTCTTGCACATAGCAAAAGCATTGACACTATACACAAGTTAAATCCCTTAATTCATGAATATAAAAACATCATAAGGGAGAGCCTGCAAATGGATTACTAATCCCAAGGTAAAAACTCTGCAAATTTAACAAAGCTAGTAAACCCTTTAGTAAACCATCACTGCAAAGATAAAAAAACAGACTAAAACAGATCCCAAAAGCATCCTAGAGCGCTTCCATAAGCTTTACTCAACCTTGTATATCACAGACGTGCAAACCTCTCCAGAAGAATGTCCAGCATAGCTAGATAATATACAGTTACCTACCATAAACAACACCTGGAAAGTAGAACTTAAAAAATGTAATTCAGAGAAAGAAAAGTAAACAAGCGCCCTTGGAAGACAGCGCCTGACAGTTGACCTCTGCCTTTGGATGCACAGCAAATGTAACAAGAAGATTTAAAGGCCTTTTTATAGAAAGGGAGTTTTCGGAAGGATGCAGTAATCACGGTTTTGGCAGTGGAAAGGACAAACTGAACCTGGAGGGCCTAAAACAAATAGAGCCAGCAAATAGAAAGCCATAAAATGTGAGAAACAAACCACAAAACCAATGATAATGAACGGGTAGAATGCGTTCCAAGGTCAACTTTCTAAAAGTCCCCAAAATATCTTTAGCAAAACAGACAGCTGTGCTGTCTGGCAGGCTGTGACCTAAAAAGGCAGCTCTGCTATTTTATAGCAATTTTCCAAAGGAGCTATTAAAATCACACAAGAATGTTAGGTACTGTTTAAAAAGAAATAAATGAGCACATCTAACTGTTACTTATATTGGTTTTCCGACTTAATTTAACGAGTGACACTTTCCTAGACAGCAGCACAGTTTAGCTGTTATATCTGATTTCTGAATTTCTACCCTACCAGTTTGCATATGTTTGAGAACTTTTCGACAAAATGGCTGTATGCTGTGTGACAAAGAGAAAAAAGTCCTCTCATTGGAATACCTTTTTTTAAATTTATTTAGTTTTTTATTATTTTTTAACTTTATCATTTTATCGAGAACAGGTAACGATGTAGCACTGTCAACAATGGTTTGCCTGGAAATATCAGTAGCAATGCAGTCTTAGGCTCACCAGTATTACAAGATATCACCACTGTACTTTACTCAGTGTTTGAACTCCCTCCGGGAATCAAAGCTGTCAGTTGATTAATTTTCAGACATGCTCCCAGCATCCCCCAGAAAATTGTTGCAAAGGGCCCCCTAGACCTCCATATCTGCCTGTAATTTATCATCTGTTCGCACACGTTGGAGGTGCAATTCCTCAGCTAGTGACCACTCCAAGATGTCTCAAACACGCTGGTCCTCCGTGCAGGCCCTAACTCCCAACCAGGTAATGGCAACCCTTCTTCGAACCAATGCTAGAGCCAATGATAGGAAGTGATAAGCCATCTTACGCTTCTTTGAGCGGGCAATATTCCTGAACAAACAATGCTGAGGAGCTAGCTCACAAGCCAGAGCTGTGGTCCTAGTACCCTACCCACCACTACTGACCAGAAGGCTCCCACTATCACACAGACCCACGCCAAGTGCATAAAATCAGCATCCATAAAACCGCCACAGTGGAGAAGCACATGACTGCTCCAAATTATACCTATGCATGCTTGCTGGGGTCACATATGTACGATATAAAAAACTAAAGTGAATCAACTTAAAGCTGGCATTGCCAGACACAGATTACAGTAATGCAGAGACCCTGGCCCAATCTACATTCATCAAGGGGGTGCCGTCATCCGTCTCCCAGGCTTGCTGAACCTGCATCTGCCTCTGTACCCTGTCCGCTGGCAATGCCTTTTACATCAAGGAGATAAGATGACACCCCAATCTCAACTTCAGCAGCGCACCCAGTGCAGCCGAATCCAGCAAGGAGCAGCTGGGAAGGATACCTAGATCTGCTTAGATTATCTCCGCCCCCAAGCATAATGTAAGAATTCCCCAGTACCCAGTACAAATGGAGACTGTGCATCCTCAAAAGAGTTCATTAGGGTATAGATCCCCGCTCAGCTCACAGCCTTCGTCAAGCCAAGGCTGGAATGACATGGCCCCCTCCAGCTAGCGGAATGGGGCCAGCACCCTGAACGTCAGTTCCCTATGAAAAGGAGCCTTCTTAATCACCAAAGTGACCACTCTCTGTCGTATAGCAGCGGTCTGATGGACGATACTAGGAGAGCCAGACCACATGTTTGAGCCCACCATTAACAACTCTGGGATTTTACCATCCTCCACCATTTCCGCCAACAAAGCTTTTCCCCAGTTACCATCCTCAACCAGCCATTGAGCTGCGTACTGCATGTGGGATGCATAATTGTAAAATTCCAGGTTCGGCATTTCAAGCCCACCGTCCTTGAATACCCTCATTTCTCAATGGTATACTTGCCACTTTATGGACAAAAACTTTAATAGCTAATAAACGTAAACCTAGTGCCATCAGATGTGGGTTAATTCGTCACACACCCTATCCGTATTATGTCATGTAATAGATACGTGCGCTTAGGAGGCCAGTCAGTTTCTTTCTTGGCACCGCTCCACCCGAAAAAAAACGGACAACCCCATATGTAATGCCTCAAGTCATGGAAAAGTTTACAAGGTGACCCACCTTTACTGCCTATTACACTCCGATAGCTATTCCATTCTTTCTCTAAGCACATATGTCATTCTTTCTACGTTAGTAAGTCCAATTTAGTGCCAAAGGGTCATGCTAAGGGCGAACAAATGCACTTCACAAAAAAACAAATTAAGGTCACAGGTTTTAGTTTAGACTCCTGCTTATTACAGGTTACGTCAGCTTATTGAGATGCGTGACTTTTAAGTGCAGCCTTGTCTCCCTAGAGACTTGATTTTTAAAAAATTTGGTATGCAAAATTGTTGTAAGCAGGGTAGGTCCAGGTGTTTAAAGCTTGACTCATTTTAATTTATATTTACATACACCCATCAAACATATTTATTGTTGTTTTACTGTCTGCAATTCCTAGCTATGTAAAATGGATTCTGTCCTTGACCGCCTGATGTTATGTTTACTGCATTTTAATTACTATAAATTGTTTGTAAAATCTACAAAATAGATTGTAAACCAAAAGAAAGTACACTTATATCCTTAAATGTGAAATTGGAGTCCATACACTACATGCATTGATATGGCACCAAGCAGCGCTTGCAATGACATTGACTATCCAAGATGTTGTCTTTGGTTTTTTTGGCTGTATCGTCAAATATGGAAGAGAAAGCACTGTTCCTTTTCAGCACAGAGCCCCTGAAAAAGAGCTTTTACAAAGAGTACTGAAAGAGCGAGAGCGGCTCCTCCCACGTATTGGCCTCTTTATAACCTTTAATTGGTCAGAAGGCATGTGCTTCCAGTAAAAGATTGCTTTTTATTGCACTTTTTGCCTTGTTGGAAACCCTATACCGTAAACATTAGGCTTATATTGGTTATGGTGACAAGACAGTGATCAAGACTATAAGCCTGATTGGTACATTGGGAAAAGTTATGTCAGATGCAAAGATGTGATCTGTTTATTAAGAAACGTTTTGATAAAGACAGTAGGTCTTAATTATTGTGAAAACAATATGCCAAAGACAGTAGTCTTTTAAGCTTGAGGTATTCCACTGTGTTGAAGCCTTTATATGTTTTGTTGCTTCAGATCTCAGTTATTACTGTGGTAGTCAAAGGTTTTGGTTACCATCTCTGACAAATCTTGGGGGTTGCAGATTAGCACTATACAAATCTTTGTTACGCCCTTTTCGGAGAGTTTGTGTATTGTTTTGCTAGTTGTAATGTTTTACATATTAGTAATTGAATGTATGCTTGTGGGTTGCTGTAGGAAGTTGGCTCTGTATGTGCTATTTCAAAGTAAGGAATAGCATGCACAGAGTCCAAGGGTTCCCCTTAGAGGTAAGATAGTGGCAAAAAGAGATAATACTAATGCTCTATTTTGTGGTAGTGTGGTCGAGCAGTAGGCTTATCCAAGGAGTAGTGTTAAGCATTTGTTGTACATACACATAGGCAATAAATGAGGTACACACACTCAGAGACAAATCCAGCCAATAGGTTTTTGTATAGAAAAATATATTTTCTTAGTTTATTTTAAGAACCACAGGTTCAAATTCTACATGTAATATCTCATTCGAAAGGTATTGCAGGTAAGTACTTTAGGAACTTCAAATCATCAAAATTGCATGTATACTTTTCAAGTTATTCACAAATAGCTGTTTTAAAAGTGGACACAGTGCAATTTTTACAGTTCCTAGGGGAGGTAAGTATTTGTTAGGTTAACCAGGTAAGTAAGACACTTACAGGGCTTAGTTCTTGGTCCAAGGTAGCCCACCGTTGGGGGTTCAGAGCAACCCCAAAGTCACCACACCAGCAGCTCAGGGCCGGTCAGGTGCAGAGTTCAAAGTGGTGCCCAAAACACATAGGCTAGAATGGAGAGAAGGGGGTGCCCCGGTTCCGGTCTGCTTGCAGGTAAGTACCCGCGTCTTCGGAGGGCAGACCAGGGGGGTTTTGTAGGGCACCGGGGGGGACACAAGTCCACACAGAAATTTCACCCTCAGCGGCGCGGGGGCGGACGGGTGCATTGTAGAAACAAGCGTCGGGTTCGCAATGTTAGTCTATGAGAGATCTCGGGATCTCTTCAGCGCTGCAGGCAGGCAAGGGGGGGGTTCCTCGGGGAAACCTCCACTTGGGCAAGGGAGAGGGACTCCTGGGGGTCACTTCTCCAGTGAAAGTCCGGTCCTTCAGGTCCTGGGGGCTGCGGGTGCAGGGTCTCTCCCAGGCGTCGGGACTTTGGATTCAAAAAGTCGCGGTCAGGGGAAGCCTCGGGATTCCCTCTGCAGGCGGCGCTGTGGGGACTCAGGGGGGACAGGTTTTGGTACTCACAGTATCAGAGTAGTCCTGGGGTCCCTCCTGAGGTGTTGGATCTCCACCAGCCGAGTCGGGGTCGCCGGGTGCAGTGTTGCAAGTCTCACGCTTCTTGCGGGGAGCTTGCAGGGTTCTTTCAAGGCTGCTGGAAACAAAGTTGCAGCCTTTCTTGGAGCAGGTCCGCTGTCCTCGGGAGTTTCTTGTCTTTTCGAAGTAGGGGCAGTCCTCAGAGGATGTCGAGGTCGCTGGTCCCTTTGGAAGGCGTCGCTGGAGCAGGATCTTTGGAAGGCAGGAGACAGGCCGGTGAGTTTCTGGAGCCAAGGCAGTTGTCGTCTTCTGGTCTTCCGCTGCAGGGGTTTTCAGCTGGGCAGTCCTTCTTCTTGTAGTTGCAGGAATCTAATTTTCTAGGGTTCAGGGTAGCCCTTAAATACTAAATTTAAGGGCGTGTTTAGGTCTGGGGGGTTAGTAGCCAATGGCTACTAGCCCTGAGGGTGGGTACACCCTCTTTGTGCCTCCTCCCAAGGGGAGGGGGTCACAATCCTAACCCTATTGGGGGAATCCTCCATCTGCAAGATGGAGGATTTCTAAAAGTTAGAGTCACTTCAGCTCAGGACACCTTAGGGGCTGTCCTGACTGGCCAGTGACTCCTCCTTGTTTTTCTCATTATTTTCTCCGGCCTTGCCGCCAAAAGTGGGGCCTGGCCGGAGGGGGCGGGCAACTCCACTAGCTGGAGTGTCCTGCTGGGTTGGCACAAAGGAGGGGAGCCTTTGAGGCTCACCGCCAGGTGTGACAATTCCTGCCTGGGGGAGGTGTTAGCATCTCCACCCAGTGCAGGCTTTGTTACTGGCCTCAGAGTGACAAAGGCACTCTCCCCATGGGGCCAGCAACATGTCTCGGTTTGTGGCAGGCTGCTAAAACTAGTCAGCCTACACAGATAGTCGGTTAAGTTTCAGGGGGCACCTCTAAGGTGCCCTCTGGGGTGTATTTTACAATAAAATGTACACTGGCATCAGTGTGCATTTATTGTGCTGAGAAGTTTGATACCAAACTTCCCAGTTTTCAGTGTAGCCATTATGGTGCTGTGGAGTTCGTGTTTGACAGACTCCCAGACCATATACTCTTATGGCTACCCTGCACTTACAATGTCTAAGGTTTTGTTTAGACACTGTAGGGGTACCATGCTCATGCACTGGTACCCTCACCTATGGTATAGTGCACCCTGCCTTAGGGCTGTAAGGCCTGCTAGAGGGGTGTCTTACCTATACTGCATAGGCAGTGAGAGGCTGGCATGGCACCCTGAGGGGAGTGCCATGTCGACTTACTCGTTTTGTCCTCACTAGCACACACAAGCTGGCAAGCAGTGTGTCTGTGCTGAGTGAGAGGTCTCCAGGGTGGCATAAGACATGCTGCAGCCCTTAGAGACCTTCCTTGGCATCAGGGCCCTTGGTACTAGAAGTACCAGTTACAAGGGACTTATCTGGATGCCAGGGTCTGCCAATTGTGGATACAAAAGTACAGGTTAGGGAAAGAACACTGGTGCTGGGGCCTGGTTAGCAGGCCTCAGCACACTTTCAATTGTAACCATAGCATCAGCAAAGGCAAAAAGTCAGGGGGCAACCATGCCAAGGAGGCATTTCCTTACACAACCCCCCCCCAAACGAAAGAGGATGAGACTAACCTTTCCCAAGAGAGTCTTCATTTTCTAAGTGGAAGAACCTGGAAAGGCCATCTGCATTGGCATGGGCAGTCCCAGGTCTGTGTTCCACTATAAAGTCCATTCCCTGTAGGGAGATGGACCACCTCAACAGTTTAGGATTTTCACCTTTCATTTGCATCAGCCATTTGAGAGGTCTGTGGTCAGTTTGAACTAGGAAGTGAGTCCCAAAGAGGTATGGTCTCAGCTTCTTCAGGGACCAAACCACAGCAAAGGCCTCCCTCTCAATGGCACTCCAACGCTGCTCCCTGGGGAGTAACCTCCTGCTAATGAAAGCAACAGGCTGGTCAAGGCCATCATCATTTGTTTGGGACAAAACTGCCCCTATCCCATGTTCAGAGGCATCAGTCTGCACAATGAACTGCTTAGAATAATCTGGAGCTTTTAGAACTGGTGCTGAGCACATTGCCTGTTTCAGGGTGTCAAAGGCCTGTTGGCATTCCACAGTCCAGTTCACTTTCTTGGGCATTTTCTTGGAGGTGAGTTCAGTGAGGGCTGTCACAATGGATCCATATCCCTTCACAAACCTCCTGTAATACCCAGTCAAGCCAAGGAATGCCCTGACTTGAGTCTGGGTTTTTGGAGCTACCCAGTCCAGAATAGTCTGGATCTTGGGTTGGAGTGGCTGAACTTGGCCTCCACCTACAAGGTGGCCCAAGTAAACCACAGTTCCCTGCCCTATCTGGCATTTGGATGCCTTGATAGAGAGACCTGCAGATTGCAGAGCCTTCAAAACCTTCCTCAGGTGGACCAGGTGATCCTGCCAGGTGGAGCTAAAGACAGCAATATCATCAAGATAAGCTGTGCTAAAGGACTCCAAGCCAGCAAGGACTTGATTCACCAACCTTTGGAAGGTGGCAGGGGCATTCTTTAAACCAAAGGGCATAACAGTAAACTGATAATGCCCATCAGGTGTGGAGAATGCTGTTTTCTCTTTTGCTCCAGGTGCCATTTTTATTTGCCAGTACCCTGCTGTCAAGTCAAAGGTACTTAAGAATTTGGCAGCACCTAATTTATCTATGAGCTCATCAGCTCTTGGAATTGGATGAGCATCTGTCTTGGTGACAGAATTGAGCCCTCTGTAGTCCACACAAAACCTCATCTCTTTCTTTCCATCTTTGGTGTGAGGTTTGGGGACTAAGACCACTGGGCTAGCCCAGGGGCTGTCAGAGCGCTCAATTACTCCCAATTCCAGCATCTTGTGGACTTCCACCTTGATGCTTTCCTTAACATGGTCAGATTGTCTAAAGATTTTGTTCTTGACAGGCATGCTGTCTCCTGTGTCCACATCATGGGTACACAGGTGTGTCTGACCAGGGGTTAAGGAGAAGAGTTCAGGAAACTGTTGTAGGACTCTCCTACAATCAGCTTGCTGTTGGCCAGAGAGGGTGTCTGAGTAGATCACTCCATCTACTGTGCCATCTTTTGGGTCTGATGACAGAAGATCAGGGAGAGGTTCACTCTCTGCCTCCTGATCCTCATCTGTTACCATCAACAGATTGACATCAGCCCTGTCGTGGAAGAGCTTAAGGCGGTTTACATGGATCACCCTCTTGGGGCTCCTGCTTGTGCCCAGGTCCACCAGGTAGGTGACCTGACTCTTCCTTTCTAGTACTGGGTAAGGGCCACTCCATTTGTCCTGGAGTGCCCTGGGAGCCACAGGCTCCAGAACCCAGACTTTCTGCCCTGGTTGGAACTCAACCAGTGCAGCCTTTTGGTCATACCAAAACTTCTGGAGCTGTTGGCTGGCCTCAAGGTTTTTGGTTGCCTTTTCCATGTACTCTGCCATTCTAGAGCGAAGGCCAAGTACATAGTCCACTATGTCCTGTTTAGGCTCATGGAGAGGTCTCTCCCAGCCTTCTTTAACAAGGGCAAGTGGTCCCCTTACAGGATGACCAAACAGAAGTTCAAAGGGTGAGAATCCTACTCCCTTCTGTGGCACCTCTCTGTAAGCGAAAAGCAGACATGGCAAGAGGACATCCCATCTCCTTTTGAGTTTTTCTGGGAGCCCCATGATCATGCCTTTTAATGTCTTGTTGAATCTCTCAACCAAGCCATTAGTTTGTGGATGGTATGGTGTAGTGAATTTGTAAGTCACTCCACACTCATTCCACATGTGTTTTAGGTATGCTGACATGAAGTTGGTACCTCTGTCAGACACCACCTCCTTAGGGAAACCCACTCTGGTAAAGATACCAATGAGGGCCTTGGCTACTGCAGGGGCAGTAGTCGACCTAAGGGGAATAGCTTCAGGATACCTGGTAGCATGATCCACTACTACCAGGATATACATATTTCCTGAGGCTGTGGGAGGTTCCAGTGGACCAACTATGTCCACACCCACTCTTTCAAAGGGGACCCCCACCACTGGAAGTGGAATGAGGGGGGCCTTTGGGTGCCCACCTGTCTTACCACTGGCTTGACAGGTGGGGCAGGAGAGGCAAAACTCCTTAACCATGTTGGACATATTGGGCCAGTAGAAGTGGTTGACTAACCTCTCCCACGTCTTGGTTTGTCCCAAATGTCCAGCAAGGGGAATGTCATGGGCCAATGTTAGGATGAACTTCCTGAACAGCTGAGGCACTACCACTCTCCTAGTGGCACCAGGTTTGGGGTCTCTGGCCTCAGTGTACAGGAGCCCATCTTCCCAATAGACCCTATGTGTTCCATTTTTCTTGCCTTTGGACTCTTCAGCAGCTTGCTGCCTAAGGCCTTCAAGAGAGGGACAGGTTTCTTGTCCCTTACACAGCTCCTCCCTTGAGGGTCCCCCTGGGCCTAAGAGCTCAACCTGGTAAGGTTCAAGCTCCAAAGGCTCAGTTCCCTCAGAGGGCAGAACTTCTTCCTGAGAAGAGAGGTTCCCTTTCTTTTGCTGTGTTGCAGTTGGTTTCCCAACTGACTTTCCTTTCCTCTTGGTAGGCTGGGCCATTCTTCCAGACTCCAGCTCTACTTGTTCACCCTGTGCCTTGCACTGTGCTCTTGTTTTCACACACACCAGTTCAGGGATACCCAGCATTGCTGCATGGGTTTTTAGTTCTACCTCAGCCCATGCTGAGGACTCCAGGTCATTTCCAAGCAGACAGTCCACTGGGATATTTGAGGAGACCACCACCTGTTTCAGGCCATTGACCCCTCCCCATTCTAAAGTAACCATTGCCATGGGATGTACTTTTCTCTGATTGTCAGCGTTGGTGACTGTGTAAGTTTTTCCAGTCAGGTATTGGCCAGGGGAAACCAGTTTCTCTGTCACCATGGTGACACTGGCACCTGTATCCCTCAGGCCCTCTATTCTAGTCCCATTAATTAAGAGTTGCTGTCTGTATTTTTGCATGTTAGGCGGCCAGACAGCTAGTGTGGCTAAATCCACCCCACCCTCAGAAACTAGAGTAGCTTCAGTGTGGACCCTGATTTGCTCTGGGCACACTGTTGATCCCACTTGGAGACTAGCCATACCAGTGTTACCTGGATGGGAGTTTGGAGTGGAACCTTTCTTGGGACAGGCCTTGTCTCCAGTTTGGTGTCCATGCTGTTTACAGCTATGACACCAGGCCTTTTTGGGATCAAAGTTTTTACCCTTGTACCCATTGTTTTGTGAAGAGGCTCTGGGCCCACCCTCCTGTGCAGGTTTTTGGGGGCCTGTAGAAGACTCTTTACTATTTTTAGTTTTGGCTGTCTCATCACCCTTCCCCTGGGGAGTCTTTGTGACCCCTTTCTTTTGGTCACCCCCTGTTGAAGTCTTGGACACCCTTGTCTTGACCCAATGGTCCGCCTTCTTTCCCAATTCTTGGGGAGAAATTGGTCCTAGGTCTACCAGATGCTGATGCAGTTTATCATTGAAACAATTACTTAACAGGTGTTCTTTCACAAATAAATTGTACAGCCCATCATAATTACTTACACCACTGCCTTGAATCCAACCATCTAGTGTTTTCACTGAGTAGTCAACAAAGTCAACCCAGGTCTGGCTCGAGGATTTTTGAGCCCCCCTGAACCTAATCCTGTACTCCTCAGTGGAGAATCCAAAGCCCTCAATCAGGGTACCCTTCATGAGGTCATAAGATTCTGCATCTTTTCCAGAGAGTGTGAGGAGTCTATCCCTACACTTTCCAGTGAACATTTCCCAAAGGAGAGCACCCCAGTGAGATCTGTTCACTTTTCTGGTTACACAAGCCCTCTCAAAAGCTGTGAACCACTTGGTGATGTCATCACCATCTTCAAATTTTGTCACAATCCCTTTGGGGATTTTTAACATGTCAGGAGAATCTCTGACCCTATTTATATTGCTGCCACCATTGATGGGTCCTAGGCCCATCTCTTGTCTTTCCCTTTCTATGGCTAGGAGCTGTCTCTCTAAAGCCAATCTTTTGGCCATCCTGGCTAACAGGAGGTCATCTTCACTGAGAGCATCCTCAGTGATTTCAGAAATGTGGGACCCTCCTGTGAGGGACTCACTATTTCTGACTAACACAGTTGGAGACAGGACTTGAGGGGTCCTGTTCTCCCTATTTAGGACTGGAGGAGGGACATTGGCCTCCAAGTCACTAATTTCTTCCTCTGTGAGGTCATCATCAGAGGGGTTGGCTTTTTCAAACTCTGCCAACAGCTCCTGGAGCTGAATTTTGGTAGGTCTGGAGCCAATGGTTATTTTTTTGATAGTACAGAGAGACCTTAGCTCCCTCATCTTAAGATGGAGGTAAGGTGTGGTGTCGAGTTCCACCACATTCATCTCTGTATCAGACATTATTTTGCTAAAAGTTGGAAGACTTTTTAAAGAATCTAAAACTGTTTCTAGAATCTAATTTCAAACTTTTAACAAACTTTTAAACTCTAAAAGACAATGCTAAACAGGGACTTAACACACAAGGCCCTAGCAGGACTTTTAAGAATTTAGAAAAATTTCAAATTGCAAAAATGAATTTCTAATGACAATTTTGGAATTTGTCGTGTGATCAGGTATTGGCTGAGTAGTCCAGCAAATGCAAAGTCTTGTACCCCACCGCTGATCCACCAATGTAGGAAGTTGGCTCTGTATGTGCTATTTCAAAGTAAGGAATAGCATGCACAGAGTCCAAGGGTTCCCCTTAGAGGTAAGATAGTGGCAAAAAGAGATAATACTAATGCTCTATTTTGTGGTAGTGTGGTCGAGCAGTAGGCTTATCCAAGGAGTAGTGTTAAGCATTTGTTGTACATACACATAGGCAATAAATGAGGTACACACACTCAGAGACAAATCCAGCCAATAGGTTTTTGTATAGAAAAATATCTTTTCTTAGTTTATTTTAAGAACCACAGGTTCAAATTCTACATGTAATATCTCATTCGAAAGGTATTGCAGGTAAGTACTTTAGGAACTTCAAATCATCAAAATTGCATGTATACTTTTCAAGTTATTCACAAATAGCTGTTTTAAAAGTGGACACAGTGCAATTTTCACAGTTCCTAGGGGAGGTAAGTATTTGTTAGGTTAACCAGGTAAGTAAGACACTTACAGGGCTTAGTTCTTGGTCCAAGGTAGCCCACCGTTGGGGGTTCAGAGCAACCCCAAAGTCACCACACCAGCAGCTCAGGGCCGGTCAGGTGCAGAGTTCAAAGTGGTGCCCAAAACACATAGGCTAGAATGGAGAGAAGGGGGTGCCCCGGTTCCGGTCTGCTTGCAGGTAAGTACCCGCGTCTTCGGAGGGCAGACCAGGGGGGTTTTGTAGGGCACCGGGGGGGACACAAGTCCACACAGAAATTTCACCCTCAGCGGCGCGGGGGCGGCCGGGTGCAGTGTAGAAACAAGCGTCGGGTTCGCAATGTTAGTCTATGAGAGATCTCGGGATCTCTTCAGCGCTGCAGGCAGGCAAGGGGGGGGTTCCTCGGGGAAACCTCCACTTGGGCAAGGGAGAGGGACTCCTGGGGGTCACTTCTCCAGTGAAAGTCCGGTCCTTCAGGTCCTGGGGGCTGCGGGTGCAGGGTCTCTCCCAGGCGTCGGGACTTTGGATTCAAAAAGTCGCGGTCAGGGGAAGCCTCGGGATTCCCTCTGCAGGCGGCGCTGTGGGGACTCAGGGGGGACAGGTTTTGGTACTCACAGTATCAGAGTAGTCCTGGGGTCCCTCCTGAGGTGTTGGATCTCCACCAGCCGAGTCGGGGTCGCCGGGTGCAGTGTTGCAAGTCTCACGCTTCTTGCGGGGAGCTTGCAGGGTTCTTTCAAGGCTGCTGGAAACAAAGTTGCAGCCTTTCTTGGAGCAGGTCCGCTGTCCTCGGGAGTTTCTTGTCTTTTCGAAGTAGGGGCAGTCCTCAGAGGATGTCGAGGTCGCTGGTCCCTTTGGAAGGCGTCGCTGGAGCAGGATCTTTGGAAGGCAGGAGACAGGCCGGTGAGTTTCTGGAGCCAAGGCAGTTGTCGTCTTCTGGTCTTCCGCTGCAGGGGTTTTCAGCTGGGCAGTCCTTCTTCTTGTAGTTGCAGGAATCTAATTTTCTAGGGTTCAGGGTAGCCCTTAAATACTAAATTTAAGGGCGTGTTTAGGTCTGGGGGGTTAGTAGCCAATGGCTACTAGCCCTGAGGGTGGGTACACCCTCTTTGTGCCTCCTCCCAAGGGGAGGGGGTCACAATCCTAACCCTATTGGGGGAATCCTCCATCTGCAAGATGGAGGATTTCTAAAAGTTAGAGTCACTTCAGCTCAGGACACCTTAGGGGCTGTCCTGACTGGCCAGTGACTCCTCCTTGTTTTTCTCATTATTTTCTCCGGCCTTGCCGCCAAAAGTGGAGCCTGGCCGGAGGGGGCGGGCAACTCCACTAGCTGGAGTGTCCTGCTGGGTTGGCACAAAGGAGGGGAGCCTTTGAGGCTCACCGCCAGGTGTGACAATTCCTGCCTGGGGGAGGTGTTAGCATCTCCACCCAGTGCAGGCTTTGTTACTGGCCTCAGAGTGACAAAGGCACTCTCCCCATGGGGCCAGCAACATGTCTCGGTTTGTGGCAGGCTGCTAAAACTAGTCAGCCTACACAGATAGTCGGTTAAGTTTCAGGGGGCACCTCTAAGGTGCCCTCTGGGGTGTATTTTACAATAAAATGTACACTGGCATCAGTGTGCATTTATTGTGCTGAGAAGTTTGATACCAAACTTCCCAGTTTTCAGTGTAGCCATTATGGTGCTGTGGAGTTCGTGTTTGACAGACTCCCAGACCATATACTCTTATGGCTACCCTGCACTTACAATGTCTAAGGTTTTGTTTAGACACTGTAGGGGTACCATGCTCATGCACTGGTACCCTCACCTATGGTATAGTGCACCCTGCCTTAGGGCTGTAAGGCCTGCTAGAGGGGTGTCTTACCTATACTGCATAGGCAGTGAGAGGCTGGCATGGCACCCTGAGGGGAGTGCCATGTCGACTTACTCGTTTTGTCCTCACTAGCACACACAAGCTGGCAAGCAGTGTGTCTGTGCTGAGTGAGAGGTCTCCAGGGTGGCATAAGACATGCTGCAGCCCTTAGAGACCTTCCTTGGCATCAGGGCCCTTGGTACTAGAAGTACCAGTTACAAGGGACTTATCTGGATGCCAGGGTCTGCCAATTGTGGATACAAAAGTACAGGTTAGGGAAAGAACACTGGTGCTGGGGCCTGGTTAGCAGGCCTCAGCACACTTTCAATTGTAACCATAGCATCAGCAAAGGCAAAAAGTCAGGGGGCAACCATGCCAAGGAGGCATTTCCTTACAGTTGCCTTGAAGGAAAACGTATGCTCAACAAAGTAGGCCTGATTTGGTTAGCATTACATTTTAATGATCAAGGCTATATATAGGCCCGATTGGTTCATTGAGGACAATTAAGTCTGATGCCAAATTTCTGTTCTGTTGGTTTGTTACTTACAACAAGGCAGTAGGCTTAACATATGTATTGAGTAAAACAAAAAAAAGCATGTTAATGGCAATTGGCCTTTAAGGTTAGATTATTATTACACTGTGTTAGTTGTTCCTCTGTGTCCTACATATTGTGTTTAAAAACGGTGGTCATTTTAGAAATTTCAAACAATGATACACTTTGCACAATACCTTTTTACCTATTTTTGTTATTGCTAACATATGAGCGCCATCATTTTGATTTTTTTTTCTGATTTTGTTCTTTCAGCCTATCTTGCATATGCTTGTTGAGTTTCTGTGTGTTTTATGGATGATTGAGTGAATGCAAGAATAGGTCAGTTGGTGGGTGAATGGATACTTGATGTCAAGGATCGTGACAAACTGCATGTATGATGAGTTAGTGAGTGTGTAATCTCACCAGAGACCTAAGGCTCACTTGCAGTTAGAAGTTAGACCTATTACCATTGCAATGCCTTATATATCAGGGTTAAACCAAGTAACCCTGAAAAGGCTTCATCGCAATAACAATAATGTGTTTTTCTATAGTATGCTGCCCATTTATAGGCATTGTAAATAGCCATGTTGGTGTTAACCAACGTATGGCACTCATTGTACTAACCTTAGCAAAGATGGGAGGTTGACTTTCTCTTGTTTGGGTTCGAGCTCGTGACCTCCAAACACTGCATTTGATAGTGGTGACCTTTCAGCTCACAGTCATCCTGCACTATTGTGAATGTTTCAGGTTACACGTGCACCTTACTAGATGCTCCTTTCTAAGGTACAGACGAAGATTAATGAATGCAATGCAATCTTGAAGCAGACCAGACCTCTTCGATAAGATATACTTCTGCCTACATTTATATGGAATTCCATTCTTTAAGAAAGCCCATTATTTACCCACGTGCCATACTCCTATGTGGTGCTGTCGCCCCAAAACTCTCTTTACTACACTGTTGTAGTAAAATAAACTCTATTCGTAATCATGCAGAGTTACACTGTGCAGATTGCTTGTACAATCGTGTTAGGTGAAGATAAGATCTAGCTATTCCATTGCTGCCCACTACGCCCGCTACCTCTGACTCCCAGGACATCAGCAGCTGGCAAACAAACTGTCTCCCAACGGATTTTGGAAGGTGTAAGCGCGTGTTGGTCCACTATCCTACAAAAAGACCACGCATGCTTGTCTTCTACTTTATGTCCAGAGTGTAGGGTGGCTGTTTCGTCTACAAAGACATGTCACTTGTCTGCCAATTTACAAATCTACCAGTAATCTGACAAGATTTTTGCTTACATAGACTCACTTTCTGCAGTTAAATTAATTATTTATTTACCTTTTCGTATGTGGTGTATCCCTTGAGATTGAGGGTGGGGACTATGTGTACAGTCTCATGTCTAGAGGCGTTGTGATATCCTTATGACAGTCTTCGGAGGTTTTCCACCAATCCCAGGTCGCTGTGTTCATATTCAAGCATTTGTATCTGAGTGAATTGAGGGATGTCTACATCAATGTCCTCTTGTTGCCTCATGAGGAAAACCTAAGTGATGAGTGGAATGCTTGAATTACTTCCAGCCACTGGTAATTACTCTGACCCACATTCCATCCGTCTTACCCAATAAAGTTTCGTAACCCAACCTTGTCAAGGGGTCATCCGTATAATATTAAGCACTGCTGGCATCCATGTTTTTAGGTCGGAGCCTATCAGATAACACAACTTCCTGGTTTGCTTAACACTTCTTAGGGACATTCTGAAAGCTTCCTTGGGAATTCATTCCACCAGTTTCTTAAAATTGAGTTTGTGTTTTGTAACTCAGTTTCTTACTTTCTACGTTCTGGCTTTGTTTTAGGCGGTCTGGCTTGAGTTATTCTCTCACATAACCAGGACTCCTTGATTTTCAAGAGTGCTCTCTTTCTGTAAACATTTTTTTTAATTTTGTTCTTATCTTATCACTTTTGGTGTGCATTAAAAAACAGAGTTCAAATGTCAGGCTCAGTCTTCTGACGGAACTTGGTGTTTACTTTTCTTTCTCTGGCTTCAAAGTGAGAGGATTTATGTGAAAATCTTAAAGTGAAAGGAAACACTATTGTTTAGCACACAACAAAATGTAAATGTCTGTAAATAATCCATACAAATATTTCAGAATATATCAGAATTAAGAACGCACAAATGAAGCACATTTGTTTTGTAATTTTGAAATGTGGTATTGTGGAAATAGACGATCAAAACAAATCAATAATTAGGTGGTGCCATTTCCACAAATTATCAATTTTGTGCTGCATAGTTTTATCAGTAAATTTGTATGTCTGTGCAAATGTAATGGTCGTTTCAATTGAAGATGTGTGGTCTGTAATGGTAGTGTGCTACCACACCATGCATACTTCACTCTGACACTCAATGTCATTCAACCCATCGCCACATCTCCCTAAGACCAACTACCCTACGACACACCACTCTACAGTACACTGTTTTAGGCCACTCCACTCCACTCTACTCTAAGATATTCTATGACAACCCACTGTACAACACGCCATTCTACTCGACACCATGACATTCTGGCACTCTACGACACGCCATTCTATAACCTTTCACTTCACTCTACATCCCTCTACACCCCTACCCTCTACGCTCTGACACTTTACTCCACTCCTTTCTACTCCACTCAACTCTGCTCTGTAACTTCACTCTACTCAGCGCCACTGCACCACTCTACTCCACTGCGCAACTCTACTCCACAGATCCACTGTATGCCCGTTCCTCCGCAGCTCCACTCTATGACCCTCCACTGCTCAATGCCCCTCAAATGCTCTGCGCCCCTCAGTGCTCTATGCCCCTCCACTGCACTGTTCATATGCTACTCCACAACACTCCGCTCTTCTCCATGCCACTAACTTTTAGCCATGTTGAACACCATCAGTGCAGGTTTACAACATGGCTAAACGACGTAAGTAAAGTCAATAGCTCTTGCACAGGCGAGACATATTGGCTTACCAATGCTTGTTTCAGTGATGGTGCAGAAATGAAGGTGAACAGAGAGAGCTATGGTGACACATAGATTTTGGTACTAAGGCGCTTCCCCTAATCCAGGAAGCAAGCAAAAGGAGTACAGCATCTGCAGAAGTGATCCTCTACATGCGTATCATTGGTGTGGATGCTAAGTACTAGGTTTCAGTACTTCCTTTCCTCAGTGACTGTGTCTCCTTATCCTCCTATTGCTCCCCATTCGTAGACTGTTCCTGTC
Source organism: Pleurodeles waltl (assembly GCF_031143425.1). NCBI lineage: Eukaryota > Metazoa > Chordata > Amphibia > Caudata > Salamandridae > Pleurodeles > Pleurodeles waltl. The sequence goes on from NC_090437.1 coordinate 181,421,015, forward strand.
CCAGTGGCTTGTTTTTAGAAGTCTCCCTTTTCCAGTGAGTGTTTCTTTATTGCAGCTGGTCACATAGGTTGTTTTTACCTTGATTTCTGTGTGCTCACAGGCCTTGTGTGTTTCCTACTTTGGTGCCCTGGCCGGTCCAGGTGAATGATATTTCTCAGTGTAAGACTGTTAAGTTTTTCTGTGTGCATCTCTTCCATAATGCGTGTCTCGTAGCCTCTATGCTGGTTTCGTCATTCCTTGCTTATCAAACTTAGCTATGGAGAGAGTATATATTTGATTCAACCATTGTTTCTAGTGTAGTTCCAGAAATGTGTTTACATTTTCCAAGGATGCTGCGCCCCACTGTGGTTGTAGCCTGTTTTTTTTTTTTTTTTTTTTTAACTAAACCCAAGTCAGTATGGTCAATATGGTCAGTCAGTTTCTATTCTAGCTACAGTGTGTTTATCGGATTGTCCATGCTTCATTGTCTTAGAAATGTCCCCTCTCTGCCAATTTATGTTCTCAATGCTCTTCTTCGTTCCTCTCAGTCACAGTGTCCGTGACTCTTTGTCTTAGACAGCCAGCCCGTGTCTATTTTTCTCAGTTTACTGAAGCTTTTCCCTGATTCAGTATGCATGAGTCAGTCTTTAAGTATCCATGTTTGCTTCTCTTTCAATCTGCCCATACCTACAAAGAGACTGCTGTAGATGTCTGCTTGTCCATCCATCTGCGTATTCCTCTTCAAGTAAAAGTATGTTCTTCGATTTGTGCAAGATTAAATAGCTGAAACAGTTTTCATAAAACATCTTATTTACTATGCTTACTATGAATTATACATGTGAAATATTTTAATCAACAGCCTCCTCCCACTGTAACACAAGTTTCTTTCTTACACATTTTGGGTGGTCACTTGCTCTTGTGTACTGCTCTTTTGATATTCAGCATGTTATTGTTTAATTGCAATGTTGCTTGTTCATTTTTACAAATGTTATTCTCCTCTAGGCAAACCGAGGCACTAGTCACCGTAACTCATTATGCTCCTCCTTGGCCACAGCTTTCACTTCTTATACAGTGCACGCTATTCAGTGCGTTCACTGATACTGTTTACACTCCCCATGACCGCGGCATGCACACCCCAACACGCATATACGCTATTTATTCTTATCTTAGATGGCAAGACACTCGTATTGCCTTACTCCAAAAGTCGCTTCTGACATCTCAAAAGCCGACAAACTTATAAAACGCTGATGCAGTAAGGTTTACTCCACAAACTACTCTTTGTACGCCCTGGGCTTACTAATATGGGACGCCCTGAGTTTCCACACGCAGTGGAGAATAAGGTGGTAGATGTTGATGTATGTTTTGTGTTTACTTGGGGAAGGTTGGATGGTAGGCAAAAACTCACTGGTAGCATTTAATCTCCTAACACTAACCAAGCTCACTATTTGCACACAAAACAGTGCTTTCTTGCTGGAGCAGCCTTCCTTGGCTTTTGGGTGGAGACTTTTATACTGTATTGGATACACAGTTGAACCGATCCTTCCCGCCCCGTGTCCCGTACTGCAGCAACTTCTAATGCTTTCTCCTGGTAAGTTGGCCACATCATTTACAACTGTCGGACATATGGCGATACCACAAAAATAGGCCATTGTGTATTCCTTCTACTCCACATGGACTTCATGTCCGCCTTGATAGACTAGTTTGTACACCTTATCTGATCCCAGTGATCACACAGACTGGCTATCTCCGTTGGACACATTCAGAGCATAACCTCCAATAACTCTGTCTCAATTGTGACTTGAGCCCTCTGCCTCCCATTCCCGCACGGTGTCTACAACCCATGACCCTTTTTTTTTTAATCCCTCGAGCCCAAATAAATGGGGACAACGTTGTTCTGCCCACCGGTGGGTAGATGGGGCAATTCCCCCCCAAATCCACTCCCGGGGGGGGGGGGGAGGGGAAGGGACGGACAGAAAGCCTATTAGATGCAAGGGAATTAAAAAAATAGTGAGGTTGTAGCTACCCACCCCAACTTAACTGAAGGGGTCTTCTAGCTCTTTCCCCCCGCACACTAAAATATCTTATCCCACGGCAAGCAAGAGGACATGTGATCATTTTGGGTTTTGGTTATACATTTGGGCCATGAGAGCTTGTCTAAATCTCAAAATCGTCCCACTTGGAATGGTGAGGGCTGCACTTGTTGGACTTTGGGATGCTGCGATCTAGAAAAATCGATGAGACCTAGACACATCTGAAAACTAAATATCTGGGTGAGTCCAGGGAGGTGTGCTTCACATGCACCTGCACCATTTTCTTACCCACAGTACACTGCAAACCTTCAACTTTGCTGGAACTCACAAATTTTCCCCACATTTTTGTGATGGAACCTTCGGGAATCTGCAGGAATCCACAAAATTCCTACCACCCAGCATTATCACATCTATACCGATAAAAATTCTGCCTCACTGGTCAGCCTAAAAACGTTTTTTTTCAAACTGCCCTTCTGGACCCACTTTGGTTCCCCCTCATTTTCTACATGTTTTGGCTCTTCCCTGGCACAGGTACTTGGCCCACCTACTCAAGTGAGGTATCATATTTACCAGGAGACTGAGGGGAACGTTGGGTGGTAGGAAATTTGTGCCGGTGCGTTGATCCCACACAAAAATGTCGGGAAAATGTGATTTAATTTTTTTAGCTAAATTTAAGGTTTGCTGAGGATTCTGGGTAAGAAAACACGCGAGTCACACACACCCGGACTCCCTCGGGTGTCTAGTTTTCAGAAATGTTTGGATTTGGTAGGTGTCCATAGATGGCTGCTGAGCCCAGGACCAAAAACACAGGTGCCACCCTTGCAAAAACAGGTAGTTTTGTATTTTATTATTTTGATGTGTCCACATAGAGTTTTGGGAGGGATTTCCTGTCGCGGGCACTAGGCCTGCCCACACAAGAGAGGTACAATTTTTATCGGGAGACCTGAGGAAATGCTAGGTAGTTGGAAGTTTGTGCTTTGCAGCACCGAAATGTGAGGAAAAAGTGTTTTTTTTTGCCAAATTTTGAGGCTTGCTAAGGGTTCTGGGTAACAGAACCTGGTGCTAGCACCACAAGTTACCCAATTCTGGGTTACCTTAGGTGTCTAGTTTTCAGAAATGTCCAGGTTTGCTAGATTTTCCTAGGTGCCGGATGAGCTAGAGGCCAAAATCCACAACTAGGCACTTTGCAAAAAACAGGTCAATTTTCTTTGGGAAAATGTGATGTGTCCACGTTGTGTTTTGGGGCATTTCTTGTTGCGGGCACTAGGCCTACCGACACAAATGACGTACCATTTTTATTGGGAGACTTGGGCGGGGAAGCCGGGTGGAAGGAAATGTGTGGCTCCTCTCAGATACCAGAACTTTCTATCACCAAAATGTGAGGAAAAGGTGTTTTTTTTGCCAAATTGTGAGGTTTGCAAAGGATTCTGGGTAACCGAACCTGATGAGAGCCCCACAAGTCACCCCATCTTGGATTCCCCTAGGTTTCTAGTTTTCAAAAATGTACAGGTTTGGTAGGTTTCCCTAGGTGCCGGCTGAGCTACAGGCCGTTTCCTGTCGCGGGCATTAGGCCTACCACACAAGTGAGGTACCAATTTTATCGGGAGACTTGGGGAAACACAGAATAGCAGAACAAGTGTTATTGCCCCTTGTTTTTCTCTGCATTTTTTTCCTTCCAAATATAAGACAGTGTGTAAAAAAAAAAAAAAAAAAAAAAGACATCTAATTGAGAAATGCCCTGTAATTCACATGCTAGTATGGGCACTCCTGAATTCAGAGATGTTTAAATAACCACTGCTTCTCAACACCTTATTTTATGCCCATTTTGGAAATATAAAGGTTTCCTTAATACCTATTTTTCACTCTTTATATTTCACCAAATGAATTGCTGTATACCCGGTATACAATGAAAACCCATTGCAAGGTGCAGCTCCTTTACTGGCTCTGGCTACCTAGAGGTCTTGATGAACCTACAAGCCCTATATATCCCTGCAACCAGAAGAGTCCAGAAGATATAACGGTATATTGATTTCGAAAATCTGACATCGCATGAAAAAGTTAGAGTAAAATGTGGAGAAAAATGGCTGTTTTCTTCACCTCAATTTTAATATTTTTTATTTTCTGTAGAAAAACCTTAAGGTATCTACATCAATGACCCTTTGCTGAATTCAGAATTTCGTCTACATTTTAGAAATGTTTAGCTGTCCCGGATCCCGAATTGATTTCACACCCATTTCTGTCACTAACTTGCAGGAGGCTAAAAGCACAAAAAATAGTAAAAATGGGGTACATCCCAGTAAAATGCCAAAATTGTGTTGAAAAATGTGGTTTTCTGATTCAAGTCTGCCTGTTCCTGAAAGCTGCTAAGATGGTGATTGTAGCACCGCAAATCCTTTGTTAATGCCATTTTCAGGGACAAAACCACAAGCCACTTCTGCAGCCCTTTTTTCCCATTTGTTTTTTTGTTTGTTTTAAAAACGAAATTGTTACTTTATTTTGGCTAATTTCTTGGTCTCCTCCAGTGGAACCCACAGACTCTGGGTACCTCTAGAAACCCTAGGATGTTGGAAAAAAGATTGCAAATTTGGCGTTGGTAGCTTATATGGACAAAAAGTTATGACGGCCTAAGCGCAAACTGCCCCAAATAGCCAAAAAAAGGCCTAGCACCTGAGGGGGGAAATGGCTTGGCAGCGATGGGGTTAAGCCTGGTGCTAGATACTTATACCTCACCAGAACACTGGTCCGTTATGCACTGGCCATCTCCCTCCCAGGAACACCATGGGGCGCACGTTACATTGGTCACGAAGATGAAACCCTGGCACAAGGTAGAAATCCACACACTAGGTGACATATATGCTATCTGCATACTCTTTCAACACAACACCCTAATAGACGACACCGATCTACGCTCAAAAACCTTTTTAATTTACTGCTCTTTTAAAAGTGCACTACAGCGAGCATGGGGAGACTATGCATAAGCCCCCAGTTCACCTTACGCTACAGTACCTACACGTGTTTGGCAACGGAAGACACCTGGTGTACTGGTTGGTGGACTCACTGCAACAAATGACCTCCAGACCACTCGGAGCTCTCCAAGACCGCTAGGAGGTGGACAGAGGGAGACCTTTACAGATAAAGAACGGTCAGCAGTACTAGAAGCTCCCAGGCATATCCCGCTTAATTCACAATTTCATTTAAGACAATTCTATGTCACGCCTACCTCACGCCTGACAAGATTAACAGAAACTATAATCGGAACCATGCTAACTGTCTACGCTGCTGCCTGAGAAGTGCAGACCTGCTACATGTGTTGTGGGCATGTCCATGACTGTCATTAGTGGACCAAACTACTGAGCTGGTTTTCCCATTGCGTGGGCCGACCTATTTAACAGACCTGGGAGGTCGGTCTCCTGGGACTTTTCCTCAGGGACAAGAAGCACAAAGATACAACCAATTTCATTGACTTGGGCCTAATCTTGGCAAAACGCCTCATCACCCACAGATGGCGCTCACCCGACCTGCCAACCCATGACACGTGGATAAAATCCCTAGGTGGATGGGCACAAGCAGAGGGAATGGCTCTGCACCACGAAGATAACTTAGGCATGCGCAAATATCCACTTGTGACTAATTGGGACTCAATCCAAGCTGACCTTCACACACCCATATGCGCACCATCAGACCGCCAGACCACATCATCATCTGATAACGCTGCTCACATAACAAAATCCCCCCATTAGCTTATATGCTGAGCACACCATGAGGGCTCGCTAGACATCTTCTTGACTCCACAATTTAGTATACACCAATTCTGCCACTAATGCTAAACTGTCAAAGTCCCCAATCATGTTGGTGGAGTAGCATCGTTGCTCCCCTCTCCGCTGCCTTAAATGGAACTGTCTCTGGATCTTATTGCCTATAACCTTTTCCTTCTCCCTCTTTCTCCCCCTTTTTTCCCTGAATCAACATACCACATCTCCCCTCCCCCTTTCCTTATGAGAGAGCGTATCTTATATAATCTATATTAACATGAAATGTTTAAGAACTAATGTATAATAATGCCGCATAGAAACTGTATTAATATGTTTTTCTGAAAACGTGCACTTGAATTGTGCCCACAGGGAGTGGCGGTCACTATATACGGGGACTAATGAAAATGACTAATGTCGATGAAATGTTGTATTAAAGAATGGTTTTATACTAATTATTAATTATTATGTTATTAAAGTTTGCTAATAAATCCTGTAGGCCTTAGTTAGCATGAGTCGAGGCCTAGCTGCCTGGCTCTCATATTAAATGTGTTTTTCTAACGTGCAGTGTGCTGACTCGCTAAAGGACATGAACTCTTGTTTTTTTCTTCGAACTAGAATCTGAATGTAACTATAGTAGATCCGTTCTCATGAAATTCATATTGCTTGTAGAAATGTACTAGCTAAATGCAACAGTGTAGATTAGTATAATGTACAAGGTCGCCCAAACCGGTACAGACAATGGAGCTACTCACCGAAGATGTGCAAAGAATTACAGAAGGATGAAATCATACCGGACAGTCTACCTCTGAAGACGTCAATCATATGGACCAATAAACTGCCTGAGAACTGATGCGGGGTGAAAGATTTAATGACATAATGTGTTTTCTAATTGGTTAAAGATAGTGGGGTACAACTTTTGTCCAATCAAGTTTTAGGTGAATGTACAATGAAAAAGGGATAAAAACCTATGACACGGGGAGCCGTTTAGATTGGTGAGGGAAATGCTATTGATTTGATCCAGAAACTTTGTCACTCTGTTTGATGACTTATTGGTTTTACTTAAACCATCCTCTTCCTTAGATTGCCCATTTACACTTTACCTCCTTATGAGGGAAGTGCCCCTTTTCTCCGAGAGCTGAGTTCCCGACTGATGGCGAATCAACTGATGTCCTGAAGACGAAGACCGAACCTGAGTACTGACCCAAACCTTGGAGGGTAACTGTATGACAATGAAATTGTGATTGTCTGGTTGCTTTTCCTTTCTAGGTACCAACTGCTTACTTTTGACAGAGACCATAGCTAGATGTTTTCCAAATTGGTATTAATAAATTGTTTTGCATGAAGCCCAACATGCCAATGCTAATTAGAGGTTAGTTGAGAGGGGTTCACTAAAACTGACTCAAATAGACGGACGACTGAATCAATGCTTTGTTGACGATACTTTGCTAAGGATAGCCTATGTTCACACACTGCTATGTTCTAATGTTTGTGATTCTTGCTTTGATGAAATCTTATCAGAGTTGCCATATTGTGACAATGCTATTGTGTTTCTTGGTTTTGAGATTAATAAATCTGCTAGTAGTATTGTAACCAATAGGGAAAAAATATCACTAAGTTCATACTAAACTGGTGTGGTTATTCGTGACGGCAAGGTCATGGTGGTGTCTTGAGTTGATTAATGTCTTTGACTAAAGTGAAATGCATTGTTGTAATAAATATTGATGATATTATTGACGTATTGATTGACATGTTGATTAGTTATCTCCTCCTAAGGTGTCTCAACTGGGTCAAAAGATTCATTGGCCTAAAACGAGTCCCAATGTGTAATAATTTATTATAAAGGGACGCGTTAACAGTTCCTTCCTACCCGTTGTTTCCACCAGTTCCAGCCCTCCAACGGTTTTTCTTTTAATCTTTATTGCTAACACTGTTTTTAAATGTTTGAGTCTATTGCTTCATTCTTACCTAGCGGCTATGTAATTACACCGATGGAGATGCTGACTCTGATACTAGTCAACTCAAATTTGCAAATGTGCATTTTGAAAGTCTACTTGATGGCCTCTTTTTCAAATCTTACTTTATTCCAAAGCATACAGTGATCAGTACGTACGTCGCATCACTGTCCAATGTTGTACATTGTTTCTTCCTGTTAATGCATTTCGCACACATGCTTTATTTCTGTAACAATCAGACTATCACACAATATACTGTAAGTGTTTAAACGAAATACAAAACCAATAATTCAAACTAAAAAAATACTTTAATCAAATTGAAGCTGATTTCTAAATTATATTCGCGTGCAAAAATGCACTTCAGCAGCAGAAATACGAACTGGTGATTTTAATGATGTACTGCAGCAGAAGACGAGGGTGAGCGTAAACTATAAGCCGGTGAGGAAAGTAAGGAAGCTTTGTTAATGGTAGAAAATCATTAGGTAAGAATGAAAAAAAAAAAGGATTAAGGGAGTAATCTCAATTGGCAAAAAGGACCCACCTCTGGGTATGTTGGTGTGCCTAGAGGTAGACCTTTCGCTTGCAGTGCCACAGACCGAAGCTGTATCTCACTGATAAAACCCAGTAAGGATAAAACGTGTCTGGAGTCGCTTGTGTTCCTGTTCAGAACAGACTTAGTAAAGCTTCTTGTGCTGGACTGTCAGAGCAGTGCCAAGATTGTTTTGCATATGGTTTGCCCCTACCTATAATTACAAAGACGATGGAACGCGTCCAGGGTAATTACCAGTGAGATTTATTCAAGCTTTGCTTGTTGTTTGGAATGGATTTGGAAAGCAGTTTGTGTTAGACAGTTGGAGGAGAGCCTAGTTTGATTTTCATATGGGTGTCCCTTGTCTATAACTGGAAAAACAATTGAATGCTCCCAGAGCGTTTCCATCCATCTCCTTAAAGCTACCCAAAAACATGCTTGCGAAAACACCATGAATTCCCCCTAAGCCCTAAACATCTGAATTCACCCAAACGTGTAAACAAGTAAGGCATACCATCGGGATTTAACAGTTTCTAAATCTTATTGTTTCCGAATCGGTGTGCATTTCGCCAGATTATCGGAGTAAACGATGCCAAAGATCAGCCCATAATGCGACTTAAAAGGTGAAGTTTAATAATTCAAAATATACACAATTTATACACAAAAGCAGATAACTTCAATGTTAGATCAAGTTTAATATGTATTAAATTGGCACATTTGGGTGCCAGCCATGCGTTTTAATATTACCTAAATCATTATTTCTTGGTGGTATGGGGGCTGCAGCTCTCTGTGGGGTCTGTGCTTGCATATTTTAACTTGTCTGTAGGCTAATGCCTTTTGAGTACACACAGTTGCCGTTGTCGTTGTCTTCCGTGGACTGCAAGTTGTCTCTGAGAGGTGCCTGTGCAGTTTTTTAGCACATAGTTGAGGAAAAGGACTTACTCCTCCTATCTCTAAATGCCAGCCCCTCTTTAGCAGTTAACCCTTTATTTCTCCTCGGCAACTTTGACTCCACTAGGTATGTGACCCTTTTGGTGTCTTTGTGATTAGGTCACAGTCTAGCTAAAAACACCTTGGGGACATTAAGAAACTTGACCTAGGAGTGCATCGTGCGCATAGTTTGCCATTGGCTTTGTGGCTTATAACTCACATTTTCTTGCTTTCCGTTTGCTGCCTGTATTTGTTTTAGGCTTTCCAGCTTGAGTTCGTTCCTTCCCTTGCCAAAACCTAATTTACAGTATACTTCAGAGTGCTCCCTTTCTGTAAGCAGGCCTGTAAATCATGTTCTTATCTTTTCACATTTGCTATTTGCTGTGAGTTCAAAGGCTGAGGTAAAATGTGAGGCATTGTCTTTGGAGGGCTCTTGTTTACTTTTATTTCTCTGAACTTCAAAGTGAGAGGACTTATGTGATAATCTTGCTGGGTACTGGAGGTAGGAAATCGTTTTTTTCTAGCACACAATACCATTTAAATGAACTGTGTAAGTATTTCAGAATATATCAGAATTAGGAACACAAATGAAGTGCATTTTTGTTATTTCTGAAGTGTGTTGGAAACAAATAATTTAATACGATCAAACAAAATCATTACCCCAGGTGATTCATTTTCCACACATTTTCATCTAATCACTGTATAGATTTATTAGTTTAAATGTATGTCTGCGCAAATGTAATGGTCATTTCAATAGATAATGTGTTGTCTGTAATGGCAGTGTGCTACCACACCATGAAACTCCACTCTACGCCACTCCACTGTACTCTGCACCACTTCACACCACTGTACTCTACTCTGCACCACTCCACTTTGCACCACTCCACACCACTGCACTCTGCATCACTCAACTCTATGCAACTGCACTCTACCTCACTTTACGTTAAGTCTCTCTGCTGTACCCTGTACCACTCTCCTCTATACCAATGCACTGTTTGCCACTCTACTCTTAACCAGTGCACTTTTCACCACTGCACTCTACACCACTCCAGTCTAGGCCACACCAGTCTACTCTGGACAACTCCACTCTACGCTGCTGTACTTTACAACACTACTTTACAACACTCTGCACTCTATGCCATTACACTCAACGCCAATGCTCTTTGCTCTGTAACACTCAACTCTGTGCCCTTGCACTGTCCGCCAATCCATTGTACACTACTCTAATCTATTCTGCACCACTGTACTCTACACCACTTTACTCTATGCCATTACACTCTGCCACTCCACTCAACTGCACTCTGCCGTGCACCACACCACTCTGTGCCACTACACTCTACTCTGAAACAATCTTCTCTACTCCACTGCACTCTGTGCCACTGCACTCTACGCCAGTGCACTCTCCACAACTGCACTCCTGGCACTGCACTTTACTCTGCATCACTGTACTCTATACCACTGCTCTCTATGCCACTCCACTCCACTCCCCTCTTCTCCACTGCACTCTGATGTTCTACTCTGCAACACTGCACACTCTGCCACTGACTGTACCCCACACTACTCTGCAGTGCTCCACTCTACGCCACTGAACTCTGTGTCACTGCACTATACGGCGCTATAGTCTACTCTGCACCACTCTTTGGTACCTCACTCTGCACCACTCTAGCGTGCGATACTCAACTTTACTCTTCACTCTACGCCACTGCACTCTACTCTACTGGACTCTATTCTGTGGCACTTCCCTCTGCATCACTCAACTTTACACCACTCTACCATTTCATTCTACACCATCACACTCTACGCCACTCTACTCTGTGTGCCACTCTACTGTACACCACTGCACTCTGTGTCACTCTGCTCTGCGCCACACCAATCTACTATGCACCACTTTATTCTGCCCTGCTGTATTCTATGATGCTGCATTCTATGCTGCTGAAATCAACACCACTGCACACTATGCCACTATACTCTGCAACACTCTATGCCAATGCACTCTACACCAGTCCACTCAAGGCCACTCCAGTGTTTGCCACTCTTCGCGACTCCACATTATGTCCAATACACAACGCTCTCTACCACGCCGTTCTGTTCTACGACACTCCATCCCACTCTCTTCTACACCACTAACTTTTAGATATGCTGTACAGCAGCCACGCTGGTGTACAACATAACTAAAACACATTGGCAAAGCAAATAGCTCTTACATAGGTGAGACCTCTTAGCTGTGCCAATGCTTGTTGTGTTTAGTGTTGAATTCATCTCAGTTTCTGTACAGCTTGCTATTGAAATGTGCTAATTTTAGTGCGAGTGAAGAAGTGCATATTTTGACCTATGAACCTCATTATTGAAGTGTGATTTTTGTTTATTTTCAGTCGGCCCCCTGCTAATTGAGTTTTCCAAACCAGTGAATCTGGAAGAAGATAGGAAGGCGAACCCTGATGTCCTGGAAGGTGGGCACTTTACTCCAAAGAACTGCAGAGCTCTTCAGAAAGTAGCACTCATAATTCCCTTCAGAAATCGTGAGGAGCACTTGAAATACTGGCTGCATTATTTGCACCCTATACTGCAGCGACAACAACTTGATTACGGGGTTTATGTCATCAATCAGGTAAGATGCCACTAATCGCTCTTTAGAATAGTCACTTGAATATAACTTCAGTATAACTTCAACTTTTAGAAATATGAGTAAAATGTGTGTACCCAGAGGGAAAAAGTTGAGCTCGATAATTTAAGTGTTAGCTCGTGTTAGAGTGGGAAATAGTTGATACGTGAATATTTGGAAGCAGATGTCCTAAAGTAATGAAAAGGTGCAAACACTTGGCATAACATCCCACCTATTGTAAAGTGTAAGCATCTCCTTATTTAGGTCGAGCGCGCAAGCGCTCTGGCCTGTTTTAAGAATTGTGGACTTTAAACCACACCCACCGCACGCCCATCACGTTCACTCGTTCGTGGGCTTGCCTTTCAAAAATCCTTTGTTACATTGGTAAATGTTTTCCGTTTCTCCCTCCTTGGGGAAGTTTTGTTACTGCCTTGGCAACCGATCCTGTTACATGGATAATTGCACAATTACCAATACGTTTGACTGCGAGCTAAATCATTTTTCCTTTTGTCTCTCTCCTTCTCGCTCACAGCAGCCGTGGTGCTTTGAATCGGCTCGCTTTTGTGAACTGTTTTACTTTTTCTTTTCAATTTATGTGGCAAGAAAAGTCCAATTAGGAATCAACAACGCTAATAGCTCTGACTCGAGCAAACACGAGATCCATTGCGTTGCAAATGCTTGTTGTACAAAGACATCACAGAAGGCTTGTCATGATTTGTCCTGGGACCACTGAGTTAGTCGGGTACGACTCAAACAACCAGTGGCAAAGAGATGTAAGTACTCTGGTGAACCACTCGTTTGCTTCAGGGTGTCCGAACACAGAAAGAGTATTATTTTTTGAACCATTGGCTTCACCCTCTCTGTGCATGGCATACATACACACATTATGTATGCCATGCACACATAATGTGCCATTCACACATTACCACAGAGTTTTTTTCAAGGGGCATCAAATACAGTTACAGCCACCATGTGCAGTCGTCCTGTCACCTGGTTATCCCCAAAGGGATAGCAGAGTCCCTTAACTCAGACCGCAGTGCGACAAGACACCACACCCACTTGGCTAACTTAAATTCTCTGTGCAACCTGACAGCACTTTCATGCAAACAAAAAAAGAAAGTGGATAGTTATAGAGCATTTTGTTTAGCACCATAGGTTCTCGAGCTCTCATTTGTGTTATTTTGAACGAAGACAAAATCTAAACATCTGCATTATCAGAAATAGTGCTGTTCTGCAGTGCATGAGAGCAAGTGGCCACATACTGTTACTTCATTGGAGTATGGAGGCACTTTTTTATGCATCTCATTTTGTTGGCTTATCTTTTTCCGAACACTATTCTCACGTAATTCCAGATATGGAACACTCCTGAGAGTCCTTCTATAATTAGTTTTTCATAAATGCAGTGCTGTATATTACTTACATATCGGTGCATGCCTAGTTCTCAATATAACCACTCATCTGTATTAGTTACAGTTGTATGTACCAATAACATACCTTATATGTGAATACAGTGCTTAAAGCAGAAGCATGAGTGAAAGGTGGCTATGTGTACCCAGGACCTAGGTTTTGGATCCACATACCAGCTCCTTTCCATTAGTCACAGGAATGGTGGATAGAAGATCTGATTTATGGTGGTCCAACAGAAAGTCCAGAGTTTTGAAACTAATGTGATGACTTAATCGGATGAGCTGCTCTCTCTTTAGCAAGCTGTACCATCAATACATGTAAAACCCAAAACACTAGGGGATGCTCCTCATATCCAGTGATACTGTTAAACAAAGTAAAGTCTACACAAAGTCACAATATAATGGGCCTCTTGCCCTATCCAACACTGATCTGTAGCCATATGGTAATGCTTCCTTCAATGGACATCAGGAGTGAGTACATGGCGAACCAGACCCTATCATCATATGGATACCAGTAATTCAATTCTGTGTCAACTGTGATAGCATGTGGTTACTTTGTACCCTTCAAGAGAAATGTAGCATGAGATAAATGTTTAGCCACAAATGAAAGAAAAATAGACTCTTTTGGAGGTCCATCAACACATGTTTAACCAGGATGATGGAGGCAATGTAGAGTAAGTTGATGCTTTTTATTGAGAAGTATGCTACAACTAATCTCAAAATCGGGCTGTGTTGCATCAGAATAGAACAACATTTTCTTTACATACAAAAAATACCCATTTATTCTAGAGTAACTCTAAATTGCTGAAGTGGTCTGATACTCTAGTACATCTGATACAAGTTTACCACTTTTCTTTGCAGTGGCTGGAAAATGTTCAGACTTTAACATCTGTACAGCAGTTACAAGAGGCACACATATTCTGGAGCTGGTAAATTTGAAAAAAAACTGGATTTCAGTGAACTGTCCTCAAAAAGCTTGTGGTGATAATAGACGCCATTAGACTCATAGCTGTTTCTCTGGATGCCCGAACCTTCCACAGTATTGTGAGTGCAACAGGAACCCCAACAACTGTGCAGGGACAGCTGGTATAACCAACAGGGTATCTAACATTTCACCCAGAGAGAAACCCCCAGCTCACATTGACAGCTGATTTCCTGGGAAGGTCTGAATAACAGAACTGTCCCAAAAGATCATCCAAAGCCTTCACCTTGTGTTTAGGGAAGTGTAGTTGGAAACTCTGAGGAAGTCAATGTGGCAGATGGGAGTTTGTATGGTAAGGGGTTTGACATCATTGCAGCAGGTATGGACATCCAAGTATCAAATGGAGAAATCCATAGTGAAGGAGGAGTAGGCAAACCGTGTAGAGTATTGGGTTTTTTAAGGAGAGTGTGCCATGTCGTGAAGTGTTTTTCAGTGTAGACATTTGGGGCCAAGCTTGTTGAAAAGTCATTAGGGCAAATGCTTTCAAGAAATAAATAAACCAAAGCTCAGGGCAAATGCTTTCAAGAAATAAATAAACCAAAGATCGGTGACACATGTACAAGTTCTTTTGTTTTGACCTGCTACAACATTGAGCTTCTCTTGGCGGATCAGAGAGAGCACTTGATATGATTTATAGTCCAGCAAAGTAATTTACTGTTGACAAGACATATAAAGAGAGGAGTAAACGAGATATCTAGTGGTTAACATTAGTTGCTTCTCTTAAAAGGAGGATAGAAGGAAATGCAAAAGTTGTAAACTTGGAAAAAATATTTAGATATACTCATGAAAGTAAACTGAAACCTGAGACAGAATGACACTAGGAAGCAGAGGTTGACACACAAGTAAAGAAAGAGGCAGTAACTGCATGATGCAAAGTAGATCTTGTGCAATGGAGCTGCAAGTGGGAGGACACCATCCTAAAAAGGTGATAGTATCAGATCGGAGAAGGTTACTGTGATCACTCAACTGGTGAAAAAGATCAGAACAGTAACTTCACGTTAGGCTTATATGCCAAGAACCTGCCTCAGAGGAAGACAGTAGACAGTGATTCACTGTGCTCATTTTGAAAGAATGGGTACAACTGGTGGATAGTGATAAAAACCCAATGCCCACCAGATGTCCCATTCAAACTGTCAGAACGGGAAGAAAACCGTGCTAGCATGCACAACTCTTAAAAGTGGAAGACTCATCGGTCAACAAACCTAAACGAGAAAGTACCCTTCACCAAAGATGTTAACTGAAAAATGGAAAATGTCTATTAATCACAAACAACAAGAAACACAATTAAAAGGACTTGTAATACATTTGGACAGTAATAAATCAGCCGCGATTTAAAGCAGAAGGTTTAAGCACTTAATCCCCTTAACAATATATCTTTACCATGGCTTTATGGCTTTAGTTTACTGTATAAAAACACTTTCAAGCATTCTACAAAAATTATGTAATACCAAATCAATCAGTTCAGTTGGCCCTTTCAGGATTTCCTACCTTGATTCCATGAAGATACCTGAGGCTAGTACGTAAGGAGTGATTATTCTTACTAGCACGCAAGACAGAAAAATACTTTAAGTGATTTTTGGAGCAATACCATCCACTGCTTAATGGGTGTTCTCTGGAAAGAGGAGAAGAAATAAAGGTGGGAAAGAGAAAAGGCGGCAGCAGTTTCAGGTGAGTGGTCGCTTGTGTTCAGTCTCCCTGGCTGCCATCCTTTTTTTTTTTGTTGTTTTTTTTTGTTTTTGTTTTTTTTTGTCCTCATAATTATCACCCATGCTTTGGTAGAAGAAAAATGGTACCGGACGGGGGAAACGTAACCCTTGGGTCGTCCCGTTTGGTCTACGTTTTATTATTCTCCCAATCGTATGCCATCAACCAGGATATACTATTTTCTATGAAACCTAAGCATCGCCCAGTATTGGGTAAGGGGAGTACTAATCATTGGACTTAAGTTGCACGAGGAGGAGACCAGACAGCAAAAAAAAAAAAAAAAAAAAAAGAAAGAAAAAGGAGAAATAATATACTATTGGTAGACATTTTCCCAATTCATCCAGAAGTTATCCCTTCTAGAAAGGGGACCTCGTTGTTCCATTATGCACATTCGATTTACAGATATTCGCCAATCCTTAGAACGGGGGGGAAAGGGGTCAACCCATTTACGACAAATTTCTCGTCTAGCCAAAAGTATTAATACAAACAACAGGTGTTCCTGATGTGCTGACAATTTTTGATAATTCATACCCTGTTCACTGACCCCAAACACCACCATAGAGAGATCCAATTTTACGTTCACATTAAATATTATCTTTAGAGTGTTTCCTATCTCCTCCCAATATTCCCACAACTTTGAACATTGCCAAAACATGTGTATATCGTTTGCCTTATTGTCACCACACCTCGGACAGTTTTTCTGAGTTTTCCCGATAGCTGTTAATCTGGCCGGCGTCCAGTAAACCCTATGAAGTGTGAACAAATGGTTTTTCTTCAACTCTGCCGGGCTGGTCGTGAACCACAATTCTGAGCAGGACTTATACCATAAAGATTTCACATCTAGCGTTGGAAAGATCCCCCCCCACTTCAACAAGGGAAGGGATGTCCCATCCCTTGTTGCTTCCAACAGAGCCTGGTACCACAGAGCAACTTCTTTATTAATGATTTTCTGGTTTAATTTCCCTTCCCATATATTCCTTCCTATTTCTCCTGTTTGTTGAGATTTAACCCAACTAGCTATCTGAAGATACTTGAATTTGGAGACTGTCCCTCCAGTCCCTTCATAAAGTGTCAACCAGCTTAACAGTTCTGGTCCTTCCATTATCTGGCCCCATCTTACAATCCCACTCACTCTCAAAGGAATTGATAATTTATCAGTAAGGCATTCAGGAGTACCAGGTGAATCCCAAATGGGGGCAGAGCTGCAAAAATAGGGTATCTCTAGCACCTTCCGAAAGTACATCCAAATGTTGCATGCATGTCTGAGTGTCTTCAAGCGTACCTTCTTGAAGTACTTAGGATGGCCGAATTTATATAGAAAATGATCTGCTTTTTCCTCGAGGTGTGCCGTTAAGGCTTTCCACGCCGGATCATATTCTGACTTCTTATTCAATAGGTTTCTAATGTTTTTTAATTGAAATGCCAGATAATACTTGAAGAAATCTGGAGACGCAATGCCCCCTCACTCTTTTTTTCTACTCATCTTTTTCCACGAGATCCTTACTCCTTTAGAGGCCCATACAAACGAGGATAAATCCCCCTGTAGTTTTTTAAACCAGCAGTTCTTAAACTCTAATGGAATAGTGTTGAATAAAAAGGTGAATTTTGGGAGAATGCACATCTTCAAAATGTTGGATCTTCCAATTATGGAAAGAGGGAGAGCGGCCCACTTCTTCAGCAATTTTTTGGTTTCTCTGTATGTTATGTTAAAATTTAGTTTAGGTACCTCATTTAGATCATTTGTTAATCGAATACCCAAATATCTGATCTCTTGTTTGACTAAGGGAGAAGCATAAGTCAAATTCCAACACATTATTTCTGTCTTTTCTGTGTTTACGCTGTAACCAGAAAGTTTACCAAATTGCTCCATCAAAGTATTGAACGCAAGTAGGGTAGAACTAACATCCTTGGTGTATAGCATAAGATCATCCGCATATAGTGCTACTTTTTTTTCCCAGTCCCCACTTTGAAATGGAATAATTTCCTTACTTAACCTAAGAGAAATTGCCAGAGGCTCAATATATAAGTTAAAAAGCAAGGGAGACAATGGACATCCCTGTCGCGTACCCCGCCAAATCCTAAATTCTTGTGATAACTGGCCGTTGACCAGAATTCTCGCTGAGGGGCATCTATACAATTCCCTGACTGTCCTAACAAAAGGAAATCCCAAGCCTCCTTTTTCCAGGACTAACCTCAAAAAAGACCAATTGACCCGATCGAAGGCCTTTGCTGCATCAAAAGTCAGGATCGCCAGAGGGGTCTTTTCTTGTTCCGCCAGGTCTATTGCAGCAAATAACTCATGTGTTACATCCTGGAGATACCTCCCTTTCATAAAACCCTTTTGATCCGTATGAATCAGATTGCCTATGGCATTCCCTAATCTCCTGGCTAAAATCCCTGTATAAAGTTTGTAGTCGGCATTCAACAGGGAGATGGGTCTGTAAGATGCACAAGACATTGGATCCTTACCTGGCTTTAAAACTAGACAAATTATAGCCTCTCTCCAGGATTTAGGCGTCTGAGCCCCCTCAACCAGCATAGAATTAAATAATTCTAAGAAAAATGGACTAATAACTTCCCCCAAGAGCTTGTACAATTCATTAGGTAGGTTGTCTGGACCAGCGGCCTTTCCTTTTTTTAACGCTTTTATGCCTTCAATAAGCTCGGCCTCATTTATTTTACAATTTAATAGGGTCTTTTCAGAATCTTCTAGAGCTGGAAGGTGTAATTTTTCTAGAAAATCACTAATCGACTCGTCTGAATTAACCAGGCTTTCTGAGTATACGTCTTGGAAAAAAGATACAAATGCCCCCTCAATCTCTTCTTGCTCCACACAAGTCTGATTCGTATTGTCCGATTTGACTGCTGAAATATATCTTTTAGAGAGGTCTGACTTAACCTTCCATGCTAGTAGCTTACTGCAACCTTCTCCATATTCATGGTGAGCATATCGGCTAGCTTCCCATTTTAACTTACTGCGATTTTCCAAAAAAGCCTCTAGCTTAGTCCGAACATTAACCTCTTGACATATCAAGTCCTCTAATAAATTGACCTTCTCTTCTGCTCGTGCTTTATGGATTGCAGCTTGCAAGGTTTTTAGAGATAATTCCATCTCTCCCAATTTCTCTTTTTCTTCACGATGTTTGTATATTGCCAGGCTCATAAGCCTCCCTCTAATATAAGCCTTAAAGGCGTCCCAAACGCACCATAAACTTGCCGTACCTTGGTTCAAAAGAAAGAAATCTCTTGTGTCTTTTTTTAATGCTTCTACTATAGAGTCGTCTAATAGTATAGCGCGATTAATTATACATCTAATACCCTTATTTACGACCCTGATATCCAAGTGTAATTTTACAGCTGAATGATCTGAGAGGTGAGCTGGATTGTGGGCTACCGTTCTGACCTCTGGGCATAAACTTTTGTGTATTAAAAAAAAATCTATTCTAGATCTATGCCCATATTTTTTATTGTAAAATGTATATCTGTCTCCTTCGCCTCCTCTGCAGTGCCATATGTCTACCAATCCTAAATCTTGCATGGCTTGTTTCACCTGTGCCCTCATTTTAGGAGAGTTATCCGTACCTCGAGGGGTTGACTTATCGTGTACGGGGTCTAACAATATGTTGAAATCTCCACCTAGTACCACTGGATATCTAGCTAGAAGTAAAATATTGAATAACTCTTGAAATGGTGTGGGATCATCTAGGTTAGGTCCATAATAGCCTGCCACCGTGACCCAATAGCCACATACGCACAGTTCTACCACTACCCATCTCCCTCTAGGGTCAACTTGCACCGATCCTATCCTAAGCTTTATGGATTTTTTGATCAGAACTGCCACGCCTTTTATCACACTAGTTTGGGAGGAGCATACGCTAAGAGAAACCCAATTCAACCGTTTAACCCAGGTCTCCCACTCTGTTTGTTGGAGATGAGTTTCTTGCAATATGATAATCTCCTCTTCCGCCAATCTTAAATATTCAAAAATCTTCCTCCTCCTGCTTACCACCCTTAAACCATTCACATTCCAAGAAAGAAATTTCAATCTTAAATTCCCATACTTAGACATATCTGTCAGGAGAAAAGGAAAACGTCATAAGCACAGCGCACCCCCCTCCTAGGTAAACAACATATGAGGACTTTCTTATTTTTATCCTTTCAACCCACCTAACCCAACCCAAACCCCCACACCCAGTGCCTTCCACCCCCTCCACCAACACCAACCCCAACTCCCACCCAAACCCAACCCCCCTACCCTGGGGAACCCTCCCTGATTCTACTAGGATAACCATCCTGTTATCCTAAATTCGAACTCCCCATCGGACGAGATACTTCCACTAGATCTTATTGTGACGCCTTAATCTGGTCTATAAATGCGCTAACCTCCCCCGGATCTCTCATGTTATACATTTTGTTCTTCCACATGATCCGGAGTGCTGCCGGAAACCTTAGCTGTACGGTAGCCCCAAGAGAACGAAGCTCGCGCATAAAATTTCCCAATTCCCACTGTCTATCTAATGTTGCTTTAGACAAGTCCGATCTTATCCTGAAGGCCCAATCCCCCTTGGAAAAAACACCAACTTTAAGGGCTTCAGACAGAATTTTTTCCTTGATAGAGTACGTATTGAAATTTATCAGAATCCTCCTGGGATTCTTCCTCCCGGGATTTTTCTTGAACGGGTCACGATGGACTCTTTGAATATCCTCTTCCAGGTTAAACACTGCTGTATTTGGGATAACCTCTTTTATCAAAGCAATCACATAGCCCTTAATATCTTCACCTTCCAATCCCTCAGGAACACCCAAAAGCCTGATATTATTTCTCCGCATGTTATTTTCCAAAATCTCTAGTTTGTCCTGTAACAACTTTTCCCCACGTTTTAATTGTGAAATATCCTCAGATTGAGCTGCCACCCGCTCCTCATGGGCCGCCACCACAGTCTCGAGTTTACCCATCCGATCTGTTAACAAAGTGATTTTATTTTCCAAAGCCTCACATACTTCCCGAATCCTTGTTTGGTTATTTTCTGATGTCTCAAATTTTTCCCTAATCTCTTTAGTAAGAGAGATTAGCAGGGCCTGTACGTCCATACCATAAGACATTGTACCTCTGAGAGGGTTACTCTCCACTTCTAACAAAGCCGATAATTTAGAGGAATCCTCTCCCTGTCCATCTAGATCCTTGTCTAATGGATTTAGGGGCGAACGCATAGCCAAACGCATAGCTAAATTTGACATTTCTAAATCATCTGAGGTTAGTTGACTATTTGCCATATCCTGCGATGGAAAGGTAGTGGTCCGAAAATATCTTGTGATCAATGATTCACTCCTCCCCAGAGGTTCAGGTTGACCTTCCCCCAAGAGAGGGATAGGAGGGCCCACAGATGACAAAATTTGATCAGTCCCCTTTAAAGAGACTTCGCCGTGGGTCTTATATCCAAGATTTGTAACTGCTACAGTCTCTGATGAATAAGCCTGGGGCTTATCACTCACACCCAGGGGGCCGGGCTTACAAGTCCTTGCACCAACCGGGTTTTTAACCTCTGTCCGTACAACCCTGGGGTGGCGTTTGATTGGAGACATGCACCGAGAGGCTCTGCTGGTATCACGTTCTCCTCCCACCCTATTCCTGTTCAGATTACTCCTTGTGGAAAGCCCCGGAGTCTCCGGTAAAATCCCATGAAGAGAACAGCGAGAGGTATAAGATCTCCCTCGTCGCACACCCCTCACTGCTTCAGCCCAAATACTGGAATTTAAAGCTTGATTCCAGGGGACCCCCTGACCACCTCTCGCCGAAGCAATTTCGCCCCCCTCCTTGTTCGCCGTGATTTTAATTAAATCTCCCGACCTGGGGCGGGAAGATCAATATAAACAAGTACACTCCAATAGTAACGTATTCCAAAACTGGATTTTCTAGGATCCTTCCGAGTCCTTCAAATAACTACTCCAAGCCCGATAGGCAAATGATGCCCAGTGATGCCCAACTCGATCTAATTCAAGGAGTAGAAGCAACGTTGAAATAACTCTTAAAGCAAAGAGACAATGCTCAAAGTTAATGATAAGAGAGTTTAACATCAACCTCTGTGGGTGACAGAAGAAGTCTCAAAAAAAAAAAAAAACAAGGCTCACAAAAAAAAAAACCCTATGCAGATTCAACCTGCGATTGTTTTTAAAGATCCGATGTTCCGGTTAATTAACGTTTTATGGTATTCCTACCAAACTGGATTTATCAGTGTGTGTTTCTCACGTAGGGAGCTCTGTCAGCCTCAACACCGAGAAAGAAGAAAGAAAAAACAAACCGCCATCAACAGCTCTTCCCGGCAAGAGGAGCGACTCACCCGGGCGCCGGTCTAGAAGCCCTGCACAATCCCAGTCTCTCCCCTAGTCTCTCCCCCGGCGTCTCTCCTCCAAACCTCTTCCTCGTCACAACAAGGGGGCCCCTCTACGGCCGCGGTGATCCTCTCGCGCGTCGATCCAACTGCGGCACTGCTCCGGCTCTCAGCGCGTCATTTCCAGGTCAGGGGTCGCAGGTCGCGTCTCTCGTCCGATGGGAGTTCGCGGTCGACGCTTCAACCGGCCGCCATGTTCCCCCGCTTCCCTCCAAAGCACATCTTTACAGACGAGTGGAGCATTAATTCTCCTGGCTGCCATCCTTGTTCTTACTACCCAATAGTCCTCGTCAATTATTGAAGGAGTCTTCAAGGTGTGGGCTCATTAGTGATGGCAGCACTGCGGGTAACTTTGAGGTTTGTCACACAATTAATACAGGAATGTGCTTTGAGAAACCCTTCAAGCTGAAATGCAGTGGTCCACATAAGTAGGTTTTATCACATGCCAGGACACCATTCCTGGAGCTGAGGAGCTGTTTTGGACTAATTTTGCTTTTATCTCTTCATTATCCTCATAACCTTTTAGTCACCGAGTAATTGAGAGTTTCTGCAATCTTGGTGTAAAATGCATGGAATGATGAATTGGGATTCAAACCAGTGAATAATATTCACCAAACATTTTCCTAGACATTTTAGCTAAAGTAAGAGACAATTTAGCCCTGTTCATTTCAAGGGCTTGAAGGTGCAAGATGATCTGATGTGGAAAGTTTAGCCCCATGTGATCATTAATTTACCTCCAAAACTTGGTTGCCCTAAGACTAACATTTGATTTTTCCAAAGAGGCCTTACCATAAAGACAGTTATGCAATGATGAAGAATATTGCAATGCTGAATATTGTTAATTCATTTTTGACATGAGATCAAGAAGCCTATTTATATCCAGTAAGAGCTAACAATAAAAACGATGTATGTAATGTGCACACTGGGAGCAACTATTAGATGTAACCATGAATAATAATAGCAAGAAGTAGTTGAGGCTGGTTGCTCCAGATAAATGGGTCCAAAATTTTACTCTGTGGTATCAGGGGGAATACCAGAAGGATGGAAGGGCAATCCATATACAAAGTCAATCCCCATTTTTGCAAATACATTATTTTTATTTACAGTGGTTGGGGTTGAAACATGTTATTCATGCACAAAAAAACAACAAAGGACCTGGTCGTGACTGGGACCAAGTTAATGTTTTAAAGTTGCACTCTGAAATCTAGGCTTCCATCCTACTAAATTAATACTTATGCAGCTGTGCAAACCACCATTTTGGGAGAGAACTGTCAATCCCCATCTACAAAAAGTGTGAAAGAAGTGTACATACAAATGATAGACCAATCTTCTATAAAGACGCAGATGGAAACGTGTTAAAAAGCTATTATAAAACAGGATCCTTACCTGGGTGGTCTTGATGAAAAGTATTCAGAGAAACCCTTACGAGGTTTCCAGAAAAGTGTATGAACTGGTGACCAGTGTTTCTACGATTATAAATTTAGAAAGTCTCCATTATACGTCTCCATCTGATATAGACTGCTAGTCGCGGATTCCTTTCCTCAGAATATTCTCCAGGCATGAGACTGGATCTGGAAATTTTTGCTTAATCCCCTTGCATGCCCGTAGGTGGCGTCGTTCAGTTCCACGTGATGTCTTTTACACCAGAAGTGATGTGTGGGGTGTCTTTATGGGCACCACCCCAGCACACCTACTTCAGTGTCTTCTTTTTCTGGATCATCAATGGGGATCCAGACGAGCTCCTTTAGGTAAATTTTTGACTGACTTTTTTTGACTTTTTGTCGAAGTCTATTAGTGTGCCTTAACCCTTGCCAGGCAAGGCCTTGCTTTTTAGGCACAGTTAAAGAATAGGGCACCTTTCAGTCATTTCAGCCTTACTGTGGTTGCTGGACCAACCTTCCCTATTCGAGTTACCTGTTGTGACTTGTTTCTTCCTATGGCATTCATAGTTCCTCAATGGGATCTTAATGTAGTTCTCACCTTTCTTATGGGATGGTCTTCCTTGTGGCAATAACATCTGCCTGGCAGGTTAGTGACTTACAAGCCTTTACAATTCATCCACCGTGCACATCCTTTTTCTTGGACAAACCAGTTCTCCGGATCTATTCCTCCTTTTTAGGTTGCAGCCTACAAGACAGTGCAACTGTCTGGTTTGCTGAAGACACCATGGGGACATTCAGAAAGTTGACCTAAAAATCCCTTCTGCTTGTTGATTCACATTGGCTTTGTGGTTTGTAACTCACATCTTATGGCTTTCTATTTGCTGGCTTTATTTGCTTTAGGCTTTACAGGTTCAGTTTGTCCCTCCGGTTGCCTAAACCGTGCTTACTGTATCCTTCCACAAACTCTACTTTTCTGTAAGCAGGCCTTTAAATCTTCTTCTCTTGTCACGTTAGGCTGTGTCTTCTGAGGGTTTTTGTTTACTTTTTCTGAACTTCAAAGTGAGAGGACTTGTGGGACAATCTTGCTGGATACTGGAGGTAGGAAAGAGGTTTTGTTTTCTAGCACACAACATTTAAATGAAATGTGTAAGTATTTCAGAATATATCAGAATTAGTAGCACAAATGAAGCACATTTTTTGTTATTTCCGAAAGTGTTGGAAACAAATACATGTGACCACAGCTAATCATTACACTAGATGATGCAAGTTCCACACATTTTTATTTCTGCACTGTATAGTTTTATTAGTAAAACTGTATGTCTGTGCAAATGTAATGGTCATTTCAATTGAAGATGTGTTGTCTGTAACCACAATGTGCTAACATACCATGCATACTCTACATCACCCTATTCTTCTCTACTCTGCACCACTCCACTTTACACCACGCCACACCACTGCACTCTGTACTACTCCACTGCACTCTCTACCACTCTACTCTACTGCACTGCACTCTATGCCACTTCACGCTGTGCCTCTTTACCCTGTGCCACTCTACTATATGCCAAGGCAGTCTTCGCACTCTACCATACACCAATGCACTCTTTCCCACTGCATCACATGAACACTGGGTGGCCCCTACCTTTTAATTTTAGGTCTTGGATCAGGGTAAACTGAAAACATTGTCAAAACATAACATTCCTACATGACTTCAATTTCTTCTTTTGCAATTCACATAAAATATGGTCTGACCAATGACTAGTAATCAAAGCAATTATAAATACAGAAAAGTTTTTATTTGCTTGTTACCAGTTTGTTTGTTTCATTTTTTTTTTTTTTATATATCTGTAACTTATGCAATACATAGGTCATTGTTTCATAAGTTGGCCATACATTGTTTCTTACCATAAGAACATAAAAAATTGCAATGTATCATGACATTATCATATACGATGTAAATATATTCCCCCATTCACCAAAACACTCCCTCACTCCCAGAACATAACCTCATGCGCACACACTGTCACACACAACTATTTTAATGTGTGTCCCCAGCTCGCAACACTGCAATGATTGTGAAGAAGATCTATCCCTGTTGTTCCTTGGCGTATTCAGGCTGTGGCTGGGAATAGAAAGAGTGCCAGGGACAGGATGATGAGTCATAATTGAGGTACTTGTGGGGCGGAGTCAAGATGGCGGCCAGTGCGGATGCTTGAATTGGAGCTCCGCAGAGGCCCCGGGGTTTATATCCTACCGCAGCACCGGACGTGGAACAAAATGTGTGGTGCGTTGAGCGCAGTCCCAGAGGAGACCTTGGCACCTTGGGAACCGACGACTGCACCTGGTGCCTCGGAGACAAAGCAGCTGTTGCAGCCTGGAGAGCCTCGAGGGCTGGGCCCTCTCCGTGACACTCCGGATAAACGAGGGGAGTGGTCGTTTGCGAGCAAACGCTTTGGGCAGTGAGTGCCAGATTGCTGCCGGGCCTGTGGTTGTGATGTGGGCACTCACCTGGGGGCTTGGTGATGCTGGCGGGGCCAGCGGGATCCGCGCAGAGCCAGGCTGCTGCGAGCTGAGATCAGTGGCTTCGGTCCCGAGTTGCAGACCCTCGGGCGGCGGGGTGCCACCTGCCGACGCTCGTGTGCGATGGCCGGGGAGAGCGGCAACGGAGAAATTGTAACTTTGAAGCACTTTATTGCAGCGATCCTGGGACACCGTACTAGCACCAGGTGAACTGTACTGGAGGGCCCTCCTGTGACACTTGTTATCTGGCACCACACACTGACAGTGAATCCCTGGCACGCACTGGGGCAGAGGGGCCTCCTGGCAGGCCCCCTACCTACCTGAAACTTGAATTGTACTCTCACAAATGTGGCCCCTAACATAAGGAGGTCTTTCTACAATGGGCCTCAACCTACAGAAGAGACAGCAAACTGATGCCTGGGCTTGTGGTGCAATACCCTAGTCACAGCCCTCTAAAGCCTTTCAGCTGATATCTGGCCATCACCTGTTACTTTGGTGGTGAGGTATTGATTCATGGAGTGCTGCAATGATGGGTAAAATAAAGGGCTCCAAAAACGCTGGACACGAACCAGACCAACCCCTAAGAAATGGAGGCACACTGGAAACCCTAGCGCAATTAGACACTATGCCTAAATCTCAATCTGCTCAGTTTGACAGAGTACCCCAAGCCATTCTACATCCCTGGAAGCTCGGATCGACGCAATAGCCATAGAGGTCAACTTACTCAGAGTGGATCATCACAACTTGGTGGAATGAGTGGAGGGAACTGAGTCCTTGCTTGCCACCCTTCGCCCTACTGTACAAGACCTACAGGCCCAGATGATGCAGGTGAGGCTGGAGATGACTGCTCTGCACAGACAGGCAGAGGATGCTGAAGGGAGATCTCGCCGCAATAACATTAAACTGGTGGGATTTCCTGAACGGGTCGAGGGGCCTAATGCGAAACTCTTTGTGGAACAATGGTTGATCGATACTGTTTTGAGCGGCAACCCCTCAAAGTTATTGTCTGTTGAAAGGGCCCACAGAGTGCCTGGCAGGCCCCCACGCCCGGGTGCACTGCACGACATATAATCTCCTGTCTCCTTAATTTTAGGGACCAGGATTCAATTCTGCAACTCTTCCGCTCTCATGGCCCATGGCGTCACGACAATGCGGAGATCTCAGCCTACCCGGACTTCACCGCTGAAGTGCAGAAACAGCATAATTCCTTTGTTAAAGTGAAACAACGTTTACAAGAACTGAATTGTAAACATGCATTGTTATTCCCTGCAAAACTCCGGGTGATTAACAGAGAGGCGACACGAATGTTTAACTCTCCGGAAGACGTGTGGGCCTGGTTACACGCCAAGGGACTAATGTACCCATCCCGAGAAGAGGCCACATGGCTGGCTTTGCGTGGTACAAGACGCAAACGAAAGCCCAACAAAAGGAGGCCATCTCGAGCCCAGATGGCTAAGGAGCGAGAGAAGGCAATAAAAGAGGCATCGCAGCTGTCTGATAACCCTTTTTTTGCTCTGGCTGACAATCCTCCAGTTTCTTCTGATACGAACACAGGAACCCCGCCGCCCTCCCGGGGATCGCTTGAAGAAGAAGGCCCGACATTGACTCCATGCATGGCAGACGACCTTTGATAAAACTGACATCCTGTGAACTAATGAAGTTGATGCAGGTTGAAAATACCTGCAGAACTTGGTTTACATTGCCTAGGTTGCACAGCCTCATCGGGTCCTGGGTTTGGCCATGTTATGTTTCCCCAGGGCCTACAATGTGGGCATTCTCCCCACCACCACCCCACCCCCAGGAGAGGGAGCGGTAGGCCCAGTTCCTTGACCGAAGGGACACATGTATATTGCAGTTTTTTAGCACTGTTTTAATGTTTAGGGTATTCTGGCATGATACTTGTTGTGGATCAAGCCTGGGCTCTGGGAGTTGTTTCTCTTGTTCCTATCCTTTTTAAGTGCTAGGTGATCAGGAGAGATGCGGACTGGACGGGAGGTTCGAGGGGCTTGGGGGGGTGGGTGGGGGGGAGGTGTGGAAAATTACTTATTGACTTTATGGCTGCAGAATATGCTAAGTTAACCTGGAACATCCGGGGCATGGGCAATCCCATCAAAAGGTATAGGGTGTATTCCTACCTTAGGCGGTGTCGGACACATTTCGCCTGTCTACAGGAAACACACTTAACGCAGTGGGAATTACTTAAGCTCAGCTTTCACTGGAGGGGCCAAATTTATGGTACGGGATACTCAGCATATGCCAGGGGTACATTAATTTGGATAGCACCGGAAGTACCCTTTGTTAAAGCCAGGGCACACATAGATCGCAAAGGGAGATATGTTCTGTTGGAGGGCCACTTAAATGGTCGTCCCATCATGCTGACATCGATCTATGGTCCCAACACCACACAAGAGGCCTTTCTGAATGAGTTGTCCCTGCCTTTGTTACATGATCCCAGTGCTCCTAGTCTTTAGGGAGGGAGACTTTAACTGTATACAAAATACCACTCTAGATCGTTTGACCCCTCCTTTACCAAACACCCCTAGCCTACAGGTTACTAAACATTTCCAGCAGTGGTCCCATTCCATGCGTTTACATGATATCTGGCGGTTACACCATCCTGAGGACAGGGAATACTGTTATTATGCACCAGGCCACCAAATACTTACGAGACTGGACTACATCTTCTGTGACTCACTCCTGTGGCCCTCTATCCGCAGTTCTGAATACTTGGGAAGGACTTTATCTGACCATAACCCCCATAGGGTTACTTTTGAGTGGGGTTAACCCAGACCGACAACACCATTGTGGAGGCTGCGGGTGGAGGCCCTGCAGGATGTGGCATACAGAACTAAGATAGGCACTACTATCACAGAGTACTTTCAACAAAATTGGTAGGTGACCCCAGAGTAGAGTGGGATGCGATGAATGTGGTTATACGGGGCCACTGTATGGCCACCTCCTGGGGAGTGAAATCTACCCTCACACGTAGTACATTGAATCTTGAACAGGAAATACGTCGGCTGGAAAAGGAGGCTATATCTGACCCCTTACACGCCCGTTGTTGACGGCCCAACGCTGTCAGTACCGAGAAGAGTTACGTAGACTTGGAAAAGTAGATTATAAGACGTATTTGACTCAGCAACATAGAGATGGAGACAATCCGAGACGCACGTTGTCCTGGTTGCTGCGTTCAAAGGTGCCCCGGATGGTAGTGGGAGTGATTCTGAATGAAAGGGGGGAGGTGGTCAATACCCAAGAGGCAATTAATGCAACCTTCACACAGTACTACAAAACGCTATATGCGGCACAACCGGCCCCAGCTGCTTTTCACAGTTACTCAATACTGCAAGACCTTCCCTTACCCACCCTGATGCAGCAACAAAGGCAGGACTTGGAGCTACTGCTACAACTGGACGAAGTGCAACTGACGATTCAACAAATGGCCAGAGGGAAGACCCCCGGTCTAGATGGGTTCTCAGTTGAATTTTATGCTACTTATGGCTCCACTCTTGCCCCTCGGCTACTAGACATGTACAGGGTGTCATATCAACAAGGGGAACTCCCACTATCACTGTGCGAGACACTTATTGTGGTACTTCCCAAATCCGCTAGAAGTGAGCTCCTATCGACCCCTATCCATGCTTAACCTTGACTATAAGATCCTGAGTAAAACCCAGGCAAACAGATTGCTCCCATTGCTTTCCACCTTGATACACCCTGACCAGAATGGATTTGTACCATGCAGAGCCACTTACTATAATACCAGATGTCTATGACACATCACTGATTCGGCTTCCAAGGGCGACAGCCATCCGGTGGCTGTGTCCCTGGATTTTGAAAAAGCATTTGATACGATAGGATGGGCCTATTTGCTGTGGACGCTAGAAAGCTTTGGGCTAGGTCCCCGATTTCTTCAGTGGATACAGCTACACTATACTGCCCGTCGGGCAAGTGTCCGCACTGGCCACCAGGTGTCTTGCTCCTTTCCCATCCAGAGGGGGACACGGCAGGGCTGTTTGCTTTCCCCGGCGCTCTTTGCTCTAGCCATGGAGCCACTGGCGGCGCGCTTGCGGATAAAAGACCTCGACTGGGGACTCTGGGGAGCTGGACGGTGGCATATTGCGTCTTTCTATGCAGATGAGGTCTTAATTTATTTAGGGGAGACCGATGGTGCCCTCTCAGAGTTGCTTGCTCTGTTGGACCAATTCAGTGAGGTAACAGGCCTTAAGGTGAACTGGGGCAAATCATGTGTGTTCCCCCTGCGTCGGGCAAGTGTCATACCAAGCCAGCCGGCAGGTAGTGGGCGACTTATATGGGCCACAGGGACCTTTCGCTATCTAGGGATCAATGTGTATCATTCGGAGATCAACCTAGTGGAAGGCAATTATAGCAGAGCATTTACTTCCATTCAGCGGTCTTTAACCTTCTGGATGCGACTGCCCCTCTCCCCTACGGGTACTGCGGCTATCGCCAAAATGTTGATACTCCCCAGTTTGCTTTATTTGTTCATGGCGTTACCGATCCCGCCCGGAAGAGCCTTCTTTAGAGCTGCACGTAGTCTACTGATAGCACTTATATGGGGCTCTGGATGCAAGAGGGTGTCCCTAGATGTATTCCAGTGCCCTTTGCTTGAGGGTGGCATGGCAGTCCCAGTCATAGAACTGTATTATGCAGCAGCACAGCTGCAGTGGATGATGTCCTGGTTGATTGGAGATCAGATAATAGCGGGAACTATGGTACGGTATACTGTAGGGGAAGGAGGAGCGCTCAGATGGCTTCTTGCGGGTGATAGGGGCAATGCAGGTTTAGGGCTGCTTCTGCGTACAGCAAAGACAGCCTGGATTCGATATATTCATCCCAGATGGCAGCCACTCCCCTACTCCTCTAAACTCCCAATATGGGACATACCTCGGTTACGAGACCTCACTCAGATATGATTTTCATGCATGGAAGGAGGCTGGGCTACTGGACATAGGTGACCTCTATGAGGAGGGGCGACTGCGTTCATTCACTGACTTAAGCAAAACATTTAATTTGGATCCGAGGCAGTTTCTCGCACACGCAGCTCTGCAAGCAGTCATAGGGAGAGTATGGCGGATGGGCTCTCTGGAACCCGTAACACACCACGGACTCCACTATGGGGGTCATTCTGACCCTGGAGGTAAAAACCGCCAGGGCCAACGACCGCGGGAGCACCGCCAACAGGCTGGCGGTGCTCCCATGGGCATTCTGACCGCGGCGGTACAGCCGCGGTCAGAAACGGAAAACCGGCGGTGCACCGCCTGTTTCCCGCTGCCCTGGGGATTCCGAGCCCCATACCGCCATCCTGTTCCTGGCGGTTTTGGCCGCCAGGAAGAGGATGGCGGTATGGGGTGTCGTGGGGCCCCTGGGGGCCCCTGCAGTGCCCATGCCAATGGCATGGGCACTGCAGGGGCCCCCGTAACAGGGCCCCACAAAGATTTTCAGTGTCTGCCATGCAGACACTGAAAATCGCGACGGGTGCAACTGCACCCGTCGCACCCCTTCCACTCCGCCGGCTCCATTCGGAGCCGGCATCCTCATGGAAGGGTGTTTCCCGCTGGGCTGGCGGGCGGCCTTCTGGCGGTCGCCCGCCAGCCCAGCGGGAAACTCAGAATAACCGCGGCGGTCTTTTGACCGCGCAGCGGTATTCTGCCGGCGGGACTTTGGCGGGCGGCCTCCGCCGCCCGCCAAGGTCAGAATGTGGGCCCATATGTTAACAGGAGGAAAGGAGAGAAGGGCAGTTTCGAATTTATACACACTATTGAGGGGGGCTCAGGACATGCAACATCCCCGTAACAAAGCCCGGTGGAAAACTTTTTGAGAATTGACTTAACTGAACAACAATGGGAAATGACGCTTGAACGTGTAAGGTATATTTCCCGTAATGCCACACTGAAATATACGCAATTTAACTATGTCCATTAAACTTATTTGACACCCCATCGCCTTCATGGCATACTTCTGGGAACTTCTCCGCTATGCCCGAGGTGTGGCTATGATGGCGCCACTTTCCTACATATGACATGGGAGTGTCCGGAGATACGCAGCACATGAACTCGTATCACGCAACATGTATCAGATATTATAGATGTGCACCTCCCTTTGGACCCACTCCTTTGTCTACTGGGGATAACTAAGAGAAACAAACAGACCAAACATTATCTAAAATTTGTGGACCTCGCTTTTGTGTTGTTTAAACGATTTATTGCAATGTCATGGAAGGCGCCTCCGCCTCTCGATGTCAAAGACTGGCTACAGGCGGTGTTCCGCTGGGCTTCAGCAGAAGCTAGTGCATTGGAGCAGGACAGACGTACCCAAGGTGGGGTTGGAGGTGTAACACTATGGGACACCTACTTAGCAAATGTGGAAGACAAACTTACCCCAAGGGAGAATGAAAATGCCAGCCCAACAACGAGCACACCCATTACACAAACCGCCGATACACAATAGATTCACATGATCAACAGAGTACGGATGATCTCTTTCTCTTTGCCCTCCTCCGTTTGAATATTATACACTTCCCTAGTTGGCTTCCCATCTGTCATCTGTCCTTTAGGATCGTTAAGGGACTGTGGTAGCCAGTCACCCTGTAGGCTCACAGTAGATGCCCTCTGACCGCGGTATAGGGGGTGAAGATCCTGAATTACCCGCCTCTCCTCCCCCACTGCCCCCCCGGCTCCGCTGCACGCACTCTGGGATCAGAACCCCAAAGGAGGGCTGGCTGGGGTTGCTTCTGTCCTACTCCACACACACCAAGCACATTTCATAGTTTTTAGTTCTTTCCTTTTCCCATCACCCAATTGGGTTTTCTTTACCCCACCATCCCTTCACAAGGGCCTTATAATGCGTGATGCTGTCTGACTGTAGCACGCATGAGGATAGATGACTGGGGGCAATGGAACATGGCAGAGCCGACTCAACGGATGTATGTTCACACTTCAGTTACAACACAGTTCTATCACTTTATAATTATATCTGTAACAATAGAATTTGATTTGCGAAGCCAATGACCAGTAGATATACGATGTTATTTCTCCTACTGCAGCTACGAAACTGCATCATATGATTTATTCTGTGTACTGGCGCAATTGTTGCCGAGTTCTGACCTTGTGCTTTTTGAAAACAATAAAAATATTTAAAAAAATAAAATAAAAAAGTAACTGAGGTACTTGTGATTTCAGCAATGCACTTGCTACTGTTTCAGTGAGCGCTCACTGAGGCGTTAATGTGCAGAGTCACAGTAGATAATATTTTGGAACATCTAGTCTGGATATATCCGTTGATCCTATTTGTTCCTTAATCTTGTTAGAAGTACATAAAGTTTTGGACAGTCAAAGGATTGGAAGGCTCTGGGCTGGAATTTGTCCCGGTCCACTTTTTCTGTTGGGATATCAATCTTTGACAGATACTCCGTTAAACCATACCTTGAAATGTGGTTCTGTTCCCAAATCATAGATAAAAGCAAATGCAATCCCCAGTTTAAAAATAAGATACCTGGCCTACAAGACCTGCATCCTTGTGATATGTTAAAATGTGGGAGGGGGAGAATCTGCTTTTGCAGCCACTGGGTTTGGCCAGCAGCTGTAGTCATCTACTGATATGCAGAGTGACAAAGAGGGATGAGGTGAGTTTAATCCTGATGAGCATTGGCACTACAGTTTGGTGATTAGGAAGTGGGCAAGGAAGGACTGTTGGGTTTGCTGATGGTGTTCCCATGGGCAATTTAATTTATATTCAGTGTGTCAGAATTTGGGTCTGAAATTGGGTACCTCAATGTTGGAAGTGTGTACAAAACGTAGCAAAGAGGAAATTGGTCTATTTATGGTCCGGCCACCATATCCTCTGCTGGGCTTTTCTGGGAAGAACCAAGTATGGAATTATGTTCTTAGAGCCAAAGAGCCTTGGAGTCAGATACTTGTTTTGTGGTATTCATGACCATGCTACCCTGTGCATGTCCTCTTGGAGCATTTCGGTGATTGAATTGTTTTCAGATGGTTTTGTCTGCGTTTGCCCATCTCCCTTTCTGTTATTTTAGAACACCTCTAATTTTGGTACCTGTCTTTTGCTGGCTACTCTGTAAATTAAGCTCGACTTGTTGACGTGATGTAAAGGTTACTGCCTAAAGCCAGCTAATATGTGCGATCTAGTAGGCTTTCTGCTCTCTAGTCAGGTTTTGGCAGTTTGTTTTTGTTAACCTCTAAACAATTAAAGTCCACAGATTTCAGGTAAAATAGAAAAAAAGTTTTTGGGTCTCAAAAAGCACACATTGCCACCAGCTGCGTAACAAAGGCCCGCAGTCTCCCTCGAAGGGGCCCCGTCATCACAGCACCTGCCCTGAGTGCGTTCAGAGGGTGGGGGGGTCCCTTCATGTTTTTTGCAGGCCCTACCCCCAAGGTTCGTTACACCACTGATTGCCACAGTAGTTCCTGGCACTGAATAAAACTTCCTTGTGTAGGAAGGGCGAATACGATCCCTCACAGTAAAGCCAGATGATAGATAGAGAAATAGAAGTTTAATAAAAACTAAATGTCTTTGTTAACGCCAGACCTAATTAGGGACCCTATTCATAAAGAAAGTCACAAAAGTGCACCCTTGGTATATTTCTTTGAATTAGTGGCTTTCATGAATTCACAAGAACTTATAGAAGTAGACCAGGAAATAGGACTCCTAGAAAATATTTGTGAAGTATATTTTAGCACCAGCAAATATCCATGTGTAGATTTGCTCATGTGAAAATCTTTTGAACTTTCAAGTTCACTTTACCTCCAACCACTTTTTTCCCCAACCCTGAAAGAACTTCTACTTCTGCCATTGTCAGGAGTAAATTTCCAACCTTTCTCATTATGGGAAAAGAATAGAGAAGAGCTGGTGAAAATTCTTAAAACATGCAAGAAGTTAGTAGGTTTTCAGACTTAAAGGCATTCCAGCCCTGGAACTATTGCTTACTGTTTCCTCCAGCCCCACTATGTAGATCTGCGGAAAGGTAGCAAAATAAGAAAATTGTTATAGTAGGGATTGAAATTGCAAGTATTCAAGCCCTATTATAGTAGTAGCCCTTGCATAATCAGGCAATGATCAGAGCTCCTGCATAAAGAGATTGCGGTCATAATTTGCCGCTGCACTACATGTCACCAAAGGGAAACATAGATTTTTTTGCAGGACAAGTAGATTTAAGAAGTAACCTGTCCCATGGACAAGTAGATATTTTATTAAATTTCACACCCCTGGGACTTAAGCTCGTTGCATGTAGCTTTTGGCTGTTCATCTGATTGGAACCTCCAACACTGTAGCCAATTACTTGAGTTGACTGTTCCTTATATCAGCAGGAGCCTTGCACAGGGACTGTGTATTGTTTTGTAAATGGTATTTTTCTACACGGGTAATTTTATAACTAAAATCCTGATGTGCACTTGAATAGCCCTTTGTTGATTGTGGTGTCAGGTCATTGATGAAGGACATAGACCTTATCAGTTCATTTGTAAAGGTTATGCAAGATTCCAGAGGTTTGATAATTTAGTTTATTTTGAAACGTCAAGGCCTGTAAACCTGACTTACTTATTGTGAAAATCAGATGTTTAAGGGAGTAGCTTTAACGGTGGGTTTTCGTTACAATGTACCAAATCCTGTAGCATTTGTTGTTAAAAAGTTAAAAGGATTCTCACAGATTACTGTAGTAGGTAACCGTTCTGGTGTTGGTTACCACATTTGACAAACCATGTTTGTAGAAGATTTGCATCTGAGTGTGGCTCCTTGGATGCCTGTTTTGTGCAGCCGTGTGATGAGTGTGTGATGGGAGACTATATCAAAGGCTGCTGAGAGGTGTAGGAGGGTCACAGCCACAGTCTCTCCTCAATCGAGATGGTCTTGGATGTCGTCAGTGGCTGAGATGAGAGCTGTATCTGTGCCGTGGTTGCTGCAGGATCCAGATTTGGAGGAGTCGAGTAGGAGATTCCATTTCCAGATGTGAGGAGAGTTATTGGTTGATGGCTCATTATTTTTTATACTTTGGCTGAGAACGGGAGGAAGGAGATCGGTCAGTAGTTGTTGAATTAGCTTGGCCCTGCCGACGGTTTCTCTTGTAGGGCATTGACTTCTGCGTGTCTCCAGTCCTCGGGGAAGGTGGCCGTGGCAATTGAGGTGTTGAACAAGGTGGTGAGTACGTGGCAGAATATGGCTTTGCTTAGGTTGAAGGTGTGGTGAGGGCATAGGTCGTTTGGTGCTCCTGAGTGGACAGAGTTCATAATGGATGGAGGCGATGTCCTTTTGGGCAAGTTAGCTTCATTCGGTTAGACGGATGTCTGTGGTGGTAGCAGGGTTGTTGTGTTGGTTGAAGAAGACCGCGACTTTGGGTTGGGGTTTGAAGTTTCTGTAGATGTTAGCGATCGTGTCATGGAAGAAGTTTGCAAGGGTTTTGCGGAGTTCCTGTGAAGGGTTAATGTTTGTTGCAGCTGAGGGATTGGAGATTTCTTTGACAATGTTGAAGAGTTCTTTGTTGTTATTGGAGCTTTATTTGATTTGTGAGGCTAAGGCCTTTTTCTTCAATTCTCTCAACTGTCTGTGGTAGAGGATGAGGACTGTCTTTGAAGGCGGTCTTGTCAGTTGTGTCCTTGCTGGTGCACCATCTACTGTCCAGTTGTTTACAGTGTCGTTTAGCAGTTCTGAGGTCTTCAGTGTACCAGCTAACCTGCTTGGTGGACCTTCTGTGGGTGTTGTTGCTATTGGGAGCAACGCAGCTGCCGCAGTTGGTGATCTAGTTGTTGAAGTTTCTGACAGTCTGATCTAGGTTGTTGAAGGAGATGGAATAGGTGACGTTGAGGTTGTTGATCCATGTGTCCTTTGAGACGTTGCTCCAGCTGCGTAGGAGGCTTTGGGCAGACTGGGGGCAGATATCCACAAGCTGGTGATGTTGAAGTGGACAATGGAGTGGTCAGTCCAGGTGAGTTCTGTGTGTAGCTGTACCTGATGGTGGCGCTGGAGGTGAAGATGGGATTTAACATGTGGTCTGCTATTTGCGTAAGGTCGTGGATGAGTTTGGTGAGTCCAGTGTTGTTCATGCTGTTGAGAAGGTTGGGTCCTATTGTGGAGCAGCACGGTGGCAGTGTTTGCTCTGGCGTCCGAGTTCAAGGGTGTAGAGCTCGGCAATAGTGTATCTGTGTGGGACGAGAGGGCCAGGGGTTGTGGCACTGAGGGCCATCCAGGCACGGATGGGCACAGACAGAGACAGGCTTGCTTTTGGCGCACCCACTGCGTGCATCTACTTCAGCCTGCATTAAGTAGGTCTTGGGATGGGCAGGGCTTCTGTTGGTAGACAGAATTGTGAAAGGAAAACCTGGGCAGGAAAACCCAGGTAGCGGCAGTGTCACTTAGTCAAACGGCTGTAAATGGATCAGGGTGGAACAAGCAGTAATTGGATGCCACAGGCAAGGTGCCCAGGTGCCTGCTAGTGTGATTTGCTACAGCCTGCTTCAAGTAGGTCCTGGGGTAAACGCAGTGGCATAACAAAATGTGAGGGGTCCCGTCTGCAAGATATTTTGAATGGACACCCAACACTTACATAAGTAGAGGCTGAGGGCACACCCCCCAGAAAGGCCCACCCCTTCCGCCCATCACACCAGTGGGCCCTTTTACGCCCCTGGGTAAATGGGGCTTATGTTGGTGGAAAGAACGGTAAGTAGGAAAGTTTGATGCTCAATAAGGTAGTTCTAGGTTGATTATAATGAGAAGCCCATGATAACAGCTATTGGCTTAACTGGTTCACAAGCAAAAGGTATTTCAGATGCCATCGGTCTGATTTATTTACTGTGTAACACATATGGTCAAACCAATAGGGTGTATTGTGCTTGCATCGTGTTAAAGCTTTCATTCACATATTACTTTTGTAGGGAAGAATTTTGGTGTTAGTTACCTTCTGTGACAAACCATAGGGGTTGAAGATTTGCACTGTAATATTTCCTGCTTGAATGCCTTCAGAAGACCTTATGGGCATGGGTGTCTGCCAGGATCTTGTGATTAAACAAAATCATTAAATAATACATATAGCTGTATATAAATATATACATAAAGGTATAAAGGTCCTGCGGGTCAGCCCTTTTCTGCCATTGGTGTTTCTGGATGTAATTTACAGTCAGTTTTCACCTACAACAGCATATTGGATGAGGTAATGATTAAGTCCGCATCAGTTATTGACTCTATTACCTCGTGACTGATGGCATTTTCTAATCATATGTGCACATCCACCAAAAAATAAGCTCACATTAGTGTCAGGGTTAGTTGGTCAGTTGTGTAGTTTTCACTTTTCTATTTTTATTGATCTCCTTTTGTTTCTTTGGGTTTCCATTTTGTAGTTTATTTTTTCTTAAGACTCCTTAGGTCCCTTCCTTGTTGTTCAGTTCACCTGAAGCCTGCACACACCCCGCGAGGCCACTTCCTCTAAGTTCTATTGACCCTTATGGAATGTTGTGGTCCAAAGTGTATCATTGTTTCTGATGGATACAAATACTTGTGGATTCCTCACCTTATGAATTATCCCAATGCACCAGCATTCTACGGAAATTTCTTCTTCCCATCCCTCTACGTTGACGAGGACGTCACAATTGCCCGACTCCCACGCGACTCCGTCTGACGTTATCGCGTCAATAAGAGGTCCTTGTCGGCGTACTGACGTCAGTTCCCTTTTTTCCATGCCTTCGAAGCATAACTGTTTTTTCCTAGCTCTTGGGAGTTATTGTTACCGAAGGTGTTTGATTGTAGGTTACAATGTACCAAGCCTTGTCTGGAGTGCAGGGGGCGCATGTCTGTGACGGACCCGCACAATGACTGTCTGTGGTGCTTGAGTTCTGAGCATGATGAGGAGGAATGTGGTTCATGCCAGAGGATGAACCCAAAGGCGCTCAAGGAACGGGAGGCCAAACTCTTTTTGGCCAAGGCAACGAAGAAGGAGAAACATAGGAGTCATCGCAGGTCTTCTTCTGAAAAATCCTCGAGATCGCACAAGAAACGGCGTCAGCATGATTCCCGGCGTCTTTTGGATAGATAGAGGTTGGTCCCGATCGAGGTCTCCATCAAGTCGGCGTCGTGCGACATGGAAGGTTAGTCCAACGGTGACTCCATCACCTTGGAGTCCTCAACCTTCTCAGACTCCTTCAGTCTTCGAGATGGTTGAGCCTCATGAGAGTCCTCGCTTTTCACCTGGAGCACAATCGGACGTTTCAGATCTGGCACCACAGGAGGAACTCCAGCCTCGGGTGCAGACCCGGTGGCATTTTTAAATGCCATGTTCAACATCTTCAATTCTATGGCCCCTGGTGGTGCACAGGCTGGTCCCACAGGTCCTTTGGCCTTTTCGGTAGGTGTTCCGGTTCCATATAGACCAGCGGCGTTTATGATCTTTTGCCCTGCGGAGGGCGTCCAGCGCCGATACCGTTGGTGTCGCCCAGAAGACCTTCGACGCCAATGACATCACCTGCGAGACCAATGGTGCCTATGACGTCACCCCATACTCATTCAATGCCTGTGAAGCTGGCCTGTGTGTCTTCGGCGCTGATGGATTTGGTTCCGGCATTGAATGGAGCCTCAGGGCGGGGTATGTCTCCTGATTCACCTCAGCCGAGATCTTTGACGTCGGTGGATTCCATGTCGACACCGAGAATAGAGGCCAGGTTAAGATCAAGAAGAAAGGCTCTCAGACTTTTAAAGGAACAAGAGTATCAGAGGCAACTCCTGGAGGAAGGAGAAATTGCTGAGCCCCTGGGGGACTATCAGGGTTTGGACTCGGCAAGTGGACTAGATACTTCCCCTGAATGGGATCTAGCCTCTCCTGGGGAGTTTACAGAGGAGGCAGCCTGTTTTCAATCTGTGGTAAGGAAGGCGGCAGATTTTCTGGACCGCCCACTACCATCTGCAGAGGTTAAGACTAATATCTTAACTGAGTTCCTCCATCCTGCTTCAGCTGCTGCGGAGCCTATTCTAGAAGTTTGGAAGAATCCCATGACTTCGTCTGCTGTTAGCAGATCGGTTGCAAGGAGGTATAGAGTGGCTCCGGGGCACCCAAGTTTCCTGTCGAATCATCCAACTCCGGAGAGTTTGGTGGTACAGCCTTCATGCTCGTCTCATTCGGCTCCTGGTTCCTTCCCTGGCACGCCTTCAGACAGGGAATCCAAGAGGATGAAGCAGTCTGCCAAAAAGACCTTTTCTTCATGTAGCATGGCCCTCAAATCTGCCAATGCGACTTGTGTTTTGGGCAGATACATACATGGTTTGATGGACGCGGCCAAGGCTGTGCTGCCCATCTGCCTTTGGAGATGCAGGGACTCCTGTTGGGTACTCAGGCTGCTGCTTCGCAAGTTATTCAGTCGAGTGTGGACACTACAGACTCTGTGGGCAGAGCAATGGGCACTTCCATTGTCACCAGAAGACATGTGTGGTTGAGGTTTTCTGGGTTCTCAACGGATGTCCAGACGACCCTCTTGGACCTGCCCTTTGATGGGAACAAATTGTTTGGTGCTGAAGCTGACTCTGCATTAGAGCGCTTTAAAGAGAGTAGGGCTACTGCCAAGTCCTTGGGCTGCAGGCTTCCACTGCCACCCCATTCAAATCCTTTAGGAGGTTTAGGGGGTTCGAACGAGGAGCTTCCTTTCGTGGGAGGCCCCAACCATCAGGCCAGCAGCCTTCAAGTCTGCCCTATAGATCCTATAGAGGGTGGGTTAGAGTTAGGACAAGAGGGGTCACCCAGCAGCTCCCTGCCTCTTCCTCCGGAGGGGTGCAGCAAGGAAAGCTGCCTTAGTTCTCCACCCATTATGTCTCATGCTTCTCCTGTAGGGGGAAGGTTATTTCATTTTCTCTGCGGGTGGGAGTTAATCACAATTCCTCAATATTGGGGGAAAAGGTTATGCCCTTCCTGTTAGAGAGTTTCCCCCTCCTAACCCTCCCCGCCCGTCCTTTTGCACAGAAGATCATCTCCTGTTGTTACAGCAGGAAGTTCTAGTTCTTTTATCAAAAGGTGGTTCCAGGGCAAAAAAGGGGCCAGGGTTGTTATTCAAGATATTTACTGATCCCCAAGAAGGATGGTCGTTTGAGGCCTGTCCTGGACCTGAGGGTTTTGAATTGGTTCCTCAAACAGGAGAAATTCAAAATGCTGACCCTAGCGCAGGTGCTTCAGGCGTTGAACAAAGAGGATTGGATGGTGTCTGTCGACTTGCAGGATACTTACTTTCATATCCCCATTCTGAAGTCGCACAGGAAGTATCTCTGGGTTGTGGTGAGGTCGCAACACTACCAGTTTGCGGTCCTTCCGTTTGGTCTTACTTCCGCACCGCGAATCTTCACGAAGGTGATGGCGGTGGTTGCAGCAAGTCTCAGGAGGAAGGGAATAGTGGTATTCCCTTACCTGGACGATTGGCTGATCAAAGCCAAGTCTCCAGAGCTCGTGCTGCACCATCTGCGGATGACAACCCAGTTGTTGTTCGATCTGGACTTTTCGATAAATGTGCCCAAATCTCACCTGGAGCCCTCTCAGTGCCTCCTGTTCATAGGGGCAGTACTGGACACAACGTTGGATCGGGCCTTTCCTCCGCCTCAGCGGATTCAGGACATTCAGGCGTTGATTCCAATGTTTCGAAATAAAGCGGTTGTTCCAGTCCTCAAGGTCCTACGTCTGCTCAGTCTGTTCGCTTCTTGTATTCTGTTGGTCACTCATGCACGCTGGCATATGAGGGCTCTTCAGTGGTGCCTCCGCAAGCAGTGGTTTCAGCACAAAGGGGATCTCGCAGAGTCAATAACGATCTTCAGAAACACTGCAGCAGACCTGCAGTGGTGGGCTGTGGATGGCAACCTTTCCCAAGGAAGGCCGTTTTCACTTCCGCCTCCAATGGCCACGGTTTTAAAGGATGCCTCCACTCTGGGGTAGGGAGCTCATCTGGGGGACCTGGAGGTCAAGGGTCATCGGTCTCCAGTGGAACAGATGTCTCATATCTATCTGTTGGAATTGTGGGTGATACGTCTGGCTCTCAAGGCCTTCCTCCCTTCCCTTTGCGGTCATTTGGTCCAAGTCCTGACCGACAACGCTACTGCGATGTGGTATTTAAACAAGCAGGGAGGAGTAGGGTTGTACTTTCTCTGCAGAGAGGCTCTGAGGTTCTGGTCCTGGGGTCAGGACCATCGGATTTGCATAGTAGCAAACCATCTGGCCGGAGTTCTGAACGTGCGCGTGGACAGTCTCAGTCGGCGTTTCTTGGCCTATCCCGAGTGGCGACTCCATCCAGACCTGATCCGTTACATCTTCCAGATGTGGGGGTTTCCTCAAGTAGACTTGTTTGGCACTCAGGAGAACGCGCACTGCCTGTCGTTCTGCAGCCTCCAGTATCCGGTGCAAGGAGCGTTGGGGGAGGGGGGCGCGTTTCAGATGTCCTGAAACAGCCAGTTGCTTTACGCGTTTCCCCACATACCATTGATTCCTCAGGTTCTGAGGAAGATTCGCCAAGATCAGGCCCAAGTCATCTTAATAGCTCCAGATTGGCCGAGAAGGGTGTGGTACACAGATCTTCTCCATCTTTCACTGTGCCCTCCGCTCCGTCTCCCTCACAGGGCAGAACTCCTCTCGTAGTCGCAGGGGCAGGTTCAACACCCCCACCTCCAGAGGCTGCACCTTCATGACTGGAGATTGAACAGGGTAATTGGAGTTCCTTTTCTCTCCCACCAGAAGTGGTGGACGTTATTTTGTCAGCCAGGCGACGCTCCACCAAGTCTATCTATGCTGGCAGATGGGCAAAAAATTTTGATTGGTGTGGAGAGGAGCAAATTGATCCCTTACGAGCCCATTTGTCAGATGTGTTATTGTTTGCATTGTCCTTGGTGCAGAGGGGTTGTTCAGTTGCGACTGTCAAGGGCTATTTACCGGCACTGTCGGCCTCTCTGTGCCTTCCTGACCAACCTTCCTTGTTTAAGTCCCCTATAGTTGTAAGGTGCTTAAAATGACTAACTAATAGGTTTCCTTCCTCTCCTTTTGTTATGCCTAAGTGGGATTTGAATTTGGTTCTCACTTTTCTGATGGGTTCGCCGTTTGAACCTTTCCATTCTTGCCCGTTAAGTCTTTTGGTTTTAAAGACCGTGTTCCTCACAGCCATCACGTCTGCTAGGCATGTGAGTGAGCTTCAGGCTCTTAGTGTTAAACCCCCTTTCACATTTTTTCATGCAGACAAGGTGGTGCTGAGAACCAGGGCGGCTTTCCTACCAAAGGTTGTTAATCCCTTTCATATGGGGAAATCCATCACACACTTGTCCTTTTACCCTCCTCCTCATCCATCGAAAGAGGAGGAGAGCCTGCATCGCTTGACCCAAGGAGGGCTTTAAGGTTTTATATTGAAAGGACCAGAGAATTTCGAGTGGACGATCAACTCTTCATAGGCTATGTGGGGAAGAGGAAAGGCAAGGCTGTCCATAAGAGAATGCTGTCCAGGTGGGTCATTCTTTGTATTAAAATATGTTATTCTTTGGCAAAGAAGGATCCTCCTGTTGGAATCAGGGCCCATTGCACCAGGGCTAAGTCTGCCACTTCAGCCTTGGCTAGGAATGTTCCAGTGGCTGACATTTGTAAGGCTGCAACTTGGGCTTCCCTCCACACTTTCGCTAAGCATTATTGCTGGGATGTGGAAGCTAGGAGGGATGGCCATTTTGCACTGTCGGTGCTGCAGGATTTCTTGGTGTGACCACTCAGGCACCCACTCTATTCATAAGGTGAGGAATCCACAGGTAGTTGTATCCATCAGAATAACAAGTTACTTACCTTCGGTAGTGCTTTTTCTGGTGGATACACTAGCTACCTGTGGATTCCTCACGTTCCCACCCGCCTCCCCGTTGCCTGTCTGGTCATACCAAGTTTTCTTTGGGTGAATATGTATACAATATATATATATATATATATATATTTGTTTTTACTGTTTATATTTGAATAAATATTATGTATTATATTAGATTGATGTATTTACGTTGAGTATGTGATGTCAGTGATCACCTGTTCGCCTCAAAGGCATGTAAAAAATGGTGAAAACTGACGTCAGTACGCCGACGAGGACCTCTTATTGCCACGATGATGTCAGACGGAGTCCCGTGGGAGTCGGGCAATTGCGACGTCCTCGTCGCCGTAGAGAGCTGGGAAGAAAAAATTTCCGTAGAATGCTGGCGCATTGGGAGAATTCATAAGATGAGGAATCCACAGGT
The DNA here is from genome assembly GCF_031143425.1 of Pleurodeles waltl. Lineage (NCBI taxonomy): Eukaryota > Metazoa > Chordata > Amphibia > Caudata > Salamandridae > Pleurodeles > Pleurodeles waltl. Next base: position 181,465,403 of record NC_090437.1, read on the forward strand.
AGCTAGTGTATCCTCCAGAAGAAGCATTACCGAAGGTAAGTAACTTGCTCTTTACTCACCTAGGTGACCAGCCTGTTGGTTCTTAACATGATGCTATGCTGTAACTTTAAAACGACAACAGACTACGTAGAGTACACCTACAAGACGGATGCCTGCCGGTGTGCTTAGTTTCGTTATTGCATGCATATGCCCACTATGTTTAGACAAGAGCATGTTTTTTTTTTTCATTTATATATTTTTTTATTTATCTTACATATGTTGTCAGTTTGTGTTTTATTGTGTTTGTGGCAGAGGGCGGATGTAAGAATGAGTCAGTGGATGAATGATTAGGTGTAAGAGTACAAAGATGAGTGACAGAATGCATGCACAATGACATCGTGAGTGCCTAAACCCTTTGACACGAAAGGCACTTTCATTCATAAGCCCGATCTATTGGCATTGCCAATGCTTGTTTAAGTTGAGACAGCCAATTTGCAAATCACTAATCTTGATGGCTTCTCTGTTGTCTAACCAGTTTACATTTTCTGGCTGAAAATTGTCCTTCTTTTAGGTCAGAGTAGGCTTCCCCTTGCAACATTCATATCAATTTCATACCTTTGCCCTTGATCACTCCGACATCGCAAAACAAGACTGCTGTATGAGGTTTCTGGATAATTGACTGTTTTCTATGAACTGCCAGGAGAAACTCCACTGGAGCTCCATTCAGAAGAAACTGGTTTATGTTTTATCTATTTTAGCCTGTAAGGCTTGTCAACCCACTCTTCAGTGTGTTGGTTAGTGTAACTTTTGTTGTCTACCTTCTCTTTAGATCGGGCATACAAGAAGAGGTTTCTGTGACCAACCTGGAACTGATTGGGTCCTACAACTTCAGCTCCAATTCTTAGTGAATTTCCCTGCAAACAAATGTTGTGAAGCATCACTTGCAGAGTTTGTTGAGTTGAATTATCCTAGCGAGACCTAAACGTGTCTTTGAAAGTTTGTCCCCCAAGTCTTTATAGCAGTTTGCCTCTTGGTCTTGTCATTCATTAGTTCATGCTTCCTTTTCCATTCTGAGTCTGTCCTCTAATACCAACAGAGGACTATTTATATTCCAGATATTTTTTTACCTTTACATTGTATTTGGATAAGATTAAAAGCATAGGGTACTCCACAGGTTGTTTGGTGTCTAGATTAGCCTCCCTCATTGGAATCAGACCTACAAGGCATTGGTTGGCTTATGCATCTCTTACTGCTGCAGGATCGTAGGTTTCATCTGTGCAGTACCTCCATATGTGTGTAGTGAGATTCAAGTCACATCCATTGCTTTTCAGTGCCACATATTATTGGAGAGTCTATGTAAGCAAGATGTTTTGACTATATTCAAAGCTTTCTCTGATTGATACCTCTGTTGATTCATGTGTGGATGCTGTTCGATCAGTCGCTATTAATAAAGCTTCTTGACTAGCCAGAATGCTTGGCAAGCCTATATTGCAATAGTAGTAAGGAGGGTGCCTGGCTGCTAGTGCAGATATTGCTTTTCTATCTTCCCATGAGTCTAGACTAGAGGACGGGATGGATCTGAGTTAACAGAGTGATTATTGGCTACTGACTGTAATAACCCTTTTTGTGTTAGTTCTTAGCTTCATCTGCCCACTACCTTGTAATGACACCCTCCTCAGCCCCTCCCACACAATTGTCTGACTGTGGCTTCAGGTTTATATGGCACAAAAATACTGCAGTGGAAAGGGGGTGGGTAGGCACATTAAGGCAAAGCATGAGTTAAAAGTTTTCCCAAACTATAATCCATGTTTTACCTGCTGCTTACTAGTGCAGTGAGCTCAAGATAACCAATGGGTCTTAAAGCACGGGGGACTTTGGACTACCAGGAGTGGAGGAAACGCTACAGTGAGCATCTCCAGCAGTAGTTCCTTTCCAAATTATTAATTCTAAAATTACTCCTTGCTGTTAGATAGGGTTTCAGAAACCCTATGTTAAACCCTTATGTTCTTCCTTCTTTTTTTCTAACATTCTACTTTCTATTAGAAATGTATGAAGTAAGAAAAAAGGAACCAAAGTCAGTGCATGTCTTTGTACGCCTACTACTATAATGAGCATGGCTTACTTTGAGGTAAAAAGGTCACCCTAAGGTAGCTATTTTATGTTAGTTTTTTTTCTGACTGGACAGAGTGGGATCTAAGAACACCCTTGGTGTTATTCTCCACTTCCTCTGCATTCAAGAGGTGTTTTCCCACATAAGACATTCTTTGAATGTTTAATGTTAATCTAAGTTGTTTTTGTCCTTTTCCCTTCCCTGGATAAAATGGGTTCAATGGAAATAATACAGCCCGGACGATGGCAAGATGTTGAGTGCAGGCAGGCACTCTAGATGCCTGTACTGTCTTCCTCGTAACCATTGCCTCCCCAGTTGTAGAAATTATTTAAATATCAAGCCCAGGCCCATATGGCAGAAGCAGTTGAAGCTGTTCAAGAACACCATTCTGGACTGCATGAATGTTTGCTTTGTGACACTCTAGAGGCCCCTTCATGCAGAAGAGATCTATCCTCCGAATTGAAGCATGGTGGACCAAGTCAGTTCTATGTTATTGACTCCTGTAGTCCACTAAGAGAGGAGAGCAATTACAAGGCTCTAAATTCTACTCTTTCTTCTTTTGGAGGCTGTCCTGTGAATTCTCTGATGGCATCAAAGACGTATTATGGGGACATGGCAGTAGCTTCTCCTACAGGATCCTGTTGTGGGCCACATGATTAGGCTGTAACAACAGCGAAGAACAATTTGCTCGTCAAGCCGACACCTTGACCATACATTTCATAAACTAGCATGAGTGGGAACATCATCCAGCTGTTTGTTCTCCTTTTGACCCCTGTGGAGAGTGTCTTATCACTTTAGCTGCAAAAGAATACAGTAAAAATGTTATCTGTGTGTATCCAAGCCGGGATATTTTGGGAACTCAATGTTGATAGTGTGGCCTATGGCACAGCTATATTCCTTTTCATTGATTCCATTGATTCCTAAGACTGTGAGTACATCAAGAGATTGGTGTCCACAGTATCATCCAGCTACGCAAGGAAAATGTGGATCATCTACGAATATTCACTGACTCTTACATTTGACTTCCTTGCAGCCAGAATTTGTCATCCAGGTTATGTGCAAAAGCAGGATATACCAACACAGCCCGAGTTCCCTGTTTGACCACCTGGCACCTGAAGTCAGTCAAAACATTCATTTGCTTGAGTACTGCATGAATATCCTTGACTTCCATCTACCAGTTCAGATTCTGTTCATTACTGCTTATAGGGAGTCACAGTGTCAGGATTTCTATTGAAGAGGCCGGTCATTCATGGTATTTTTGATTGGTTGAAGACTGTGTACTCCTTTTTCCAGAAATACTATCGGCTGCTCCTTGGGAACTTAGTGTGGTTCTGTCCCAACTACTTAGTTCACCACTTGAGTATATGCACACATTTCAGATGAGAGTCTTGGCCAGGAAGATTGCCTTCTTGATTACAATCACCTTGGTGAGAAGAATTGGTGAAATAGAGGTGCTGTAAGTGGATGAGCAGTTCACTGTTTTCCATTGTGATAAGGTGATGCTTAAAACTCTCCCTTCTTTCTTGCTGAAGGTGGAGTCAGGTTCCTTCTGGATTCTGGGGTATCAACAGGGTAATCTATTTACTTAATTAACACAAGAAGTATTTTAAAACAATATATTTAAAGGCCTACGCCATCATGGAGAGTCTTGTTTCCTGTCCTCAAAGTAGTACTGATAAACTGGTCACTTTGCAATTCTGGAGTACTTTCCATTGTTCTTTACTAAAGCAGGCATACCTCTCTCAACCTGACACGTGAGTTACACACAGGTGAAGTGTTCAAATCTACTCCTTTTTTCTCTTCTTGAATTTATACGCAGCAACTTAGCAGACAACCCAATCCACAAAATACAGCTCGAAGGAGGATTTGCCTGGTTATACTGTTTAGATGCAGCAGTCTAATAAAGAATTCACCATTTTGGATTACGTTAAGAGGGTATAGTCCAGAATTGTAGTAGAATTGTAGGGGGAGGGGCTAGGTTATGGTTTATAATGAATATAATAATATGCAAGACTTTTGGTATTCCATGGGAACAACCATCTATCTGTTGTTGCTGATGTGGAACACTTTAAAGGAAATTACTTGTCTCTTTCTGATGTCTTTCTATCTTCTCTTTCACGTTTCTCACCGTTCCATCCTTTCTGCCTTTGTTCTTTCTTGTTCTGGTCCTTCCACTGCTTAAAGGAGCGTCACTTAGAGTGGTACTCTTCCTCTCCGAATTTATCAATTGCTTTGCATCGCAGAAAAGAACGAGAGTACAAAGGAGCCGAGAGCATTAATGGCAAATTTGGTAATGTGGCAAAAAGAACACATTGAGGCTTCTGTCGTTTGCATTCGTTCACTCGAATAAGACATCATCCGCATTTTTTTTAAACATTTGCATAATAAAATGGAATGTGTTTACGTAGCTCGCCATCCCTCGCCTATCTCACACTACTGCTTGGCCTCTTCTGACCGCATCAGATTATATTCACCATTCAAACATATCTTGCTGCCAAGTCACACTACCTATATGTAGTGCTTAATTGTTAAAAGTAAACAAATGCCAGGGCTCAAGTATGTATTTATGGCTGCTGGAATGATGCAATTTGTCGGCGACTACAGATATCTTGCAATTAAAGGCTTGTTACTAGTTTGTATTTATTGCAAACCCCGCTGATGTGAGCAGATGCCAAAAACAGTGCTACTCAACTGGGCCAAATGCTTAAAAATTATTATTATTATTTTTTAAAGGCACAATCAGTATATCAGCAATAGTGGCAAAATTAAATTAGACGGATATAGTTTAGTCTAATTACTTGGAAAACAAGCTAATAAATTAACCCAAGTATTTGCAATGCAGTGGGTCTCACGTTTTCTCGAGTTAGGAACTTCCAATACTAATATCTCTAACTGAACTTTTCTTGACACACAAACTGAAAATAAAAAGTAATATAGTTGACATAAGCGAGCCGATTCAAAGCACCACGGCCGCCATGAGCATGAAAGAGAGACACAAAAGGAAAAAGAAGTTCACTCTCAATCAAAATTAATGGAACTTGAGTTTTTAGCATGATGGTCATTACATGAGCTCCTTTCCTAATGTTGTTATCCTCAAAGATGTTCATACATTGTATCATTCAACGGGAATGCGCTCCGGAGGGTAGGTCCCCTGCTGAGGACCGCGGTCAGATAATATCAGTGCAGTCCTTGGGCTCGCGCTTCCTATGGAGCCTTCTCCCCTAATAGGGGTCGGGCGACCATTTTAGATGTCACCTAACAAATGATTAAAATGTAAGTGATTTATTTTCTAATGCTAATTGGAGAAGCGTTATTCTGGTCCTGAAGAAGCGTCAACGGATCCATCTGTACCAACAGACGCAAAACATGTCGACCTATTGGTAGAGATACCACACTTTTTGGGATCCTCTATATCTATTTCGAAAGCCGTTGAGCATTATACTCAATTTCTGCTTTCCTCTTGCATTTTTAACCTTGGTCGTCACTTCTCTTTTCTGATTAAAATTATGATGGAGGCTGGAAGTGATTAACCAATTTTAACCCATTCCTTTTTTTGCTCTCCTGTTTTTTGTTCTAGTCAGCTCCTTCCACTAGCCTTCACATTAACAATTACGGCTGACAGCTCCCTTCTTGGGAGCACGTCAGGCATTGCAGTGCCGGCCTGACGTGGAGCATTTCCCGATGATGATGCCTGCCATCCAGTGTGATGCATGAGGGCTTTGCTCCTGAACATCCAGGTTCCCGAGACCTTTCTTGTTCTTTAGGAACAGTGTACTCTGTATGTGTTTAGTCCATAGTTGTAGCCATTCGACCTTGATCTATAAATGACATTTCATTTTCATTTATGGGTACGTATATCATCACAGAAAAGGCAGAGCACCCATCCTGCAAAATCTCTATCAGCTCCTCACTCGTTTCTCTTTCATTCCTGCTTCTGTTGGATCTAGCTAAAGAGGTTCGATTTCCTTCCTAGTCTCTTCCATTTATCTAAATCTGTTGATGTTGCCTCTGGTTTTACTATATACACGTATGGATTAGGTAGTTATTAACCCAAAATACGGCAGCTACTGACCTTGCAAGACTTTTTTGAAGGTTATCGATGCTGCTGTATTCTGCGCCGTGAATTTTACACCGGTGTCTTTAAGCTTTAGTTGTAAGAAGAGTAAAGGTATGCTAATTGGTTACCTTTTTGAACACTTTTCACAGCTTGTCCGGCTGCAGCATATTGGATGACTTGGTGACTGAAAGTTTGATATTTTGACAGAGTTGGGATAAGTGTTCTGGGAGGGATTCTCTGAAGCCTCCATGCTTCAAATTAGTCGAAAAAATTGTTGCCCTTGACAGATTAATTATGCATTTTAAAGTTAAGCTAATTAAACGAATGTTCGAGATACTCAATATTGGGGACACAACAGTATACTGAGAAGGGTGCGCGTGCAAGTGATGCTCAGCAGGCCTCTGCTGCTAGTGGGGTCACTCTTAAGGGATACCCCATGAACAGAAATGTCTTTCTTGAGGGCGCGGCGCAATGAAGACAGGAAATGCTTAGAGGTGGAGTGTGGGCAGTGGCCAGTGTCAAACACACCCGCTTTCTCGGCACTAATTTGTGGAATTCTTTCAAAAGTGAAAAAAGTCACTCAAGCAAAATTATTTATTATCTGCATATAACATGAGGGCGTTTGTAAACTGTCTGTGCAAAACCAATAGAAATGTCTTATAACAGATATAAAGCAAGTGATCACAAAACCCTACTTGTTGGACTGGTAGTGTGAATGTTTTACGAGAGACCTGTGACTCTGAAATGCAGACAAGGCTGGGAATCAGTCAGGCGAATACTGCAGGCTGCAGGCACAGCTCCACTGTCTTCTCAGGGACACCGATATGTTACGAGATCTGTGGATTTCCAGAGACCCTTCATCTACAATTTACTCACTGATTACAGATTTTGACAAATTAAAACACAATACTTTATTTCAAGGGAGGATCTGACAATGCACTATTGAAAAGTAAACATAGACCCACAGGTTCCCAACAATGGCTCGCAAACTTGTCATTTATTCGTGACCGTAGCAAATGAAATCAACCAGCGCGTCTCCCGCATGACACAAAACACATGACTGCAGCTTCTCAATCGCACAATATTTTGGAATTTATGACCCAGATGATTGTGTGGGCAAACCTGTGGCATTTGTTTCATGTACCTTGCCACATGAGTTATAAATCTGCACCCTGAAAGGGCTCACAGAATATACAAACAGTGACAGGGACTAGGGAGCCTGGTTCGAGTCCCGGTGGCGCAGAAGAACCTGAGAGTCTGGGCAAATTGCTTAACCGCCAAGTGCCTAACCAAAAAAAAAAAGAAAAGAAAAACATGAATGTAATATCCCGGTGCCTAAATATTTAAAAAGTTAATGTTATGGCGGTATTATATAGCTTGAACTAGAGCGCCTGACGACACTGCAAAAGAAAAAAACATGCATACATCTTTCCTTTTAAACACTTTCACTTTGAAGTCTGAATGCACAGTAAATGTAAGGAGATAAGCAAAAGATGTGCAGGCCTGTTTACAGAAAAGGGTGCACTCAAAAGGATAAGACGGGTCCTGATGTTTGCCTCGGAAATGTGACGGGATATGAACAAGATTTAAAGGCCTGTTGACAGAAAACGAGTGTGTGGTAGAATATAGTGAACACAGCTTTCTTATCTGGCAGGACGAACTGAACCTGAATAGCCTAAAGCACATAAAGCCAGCAGATGGGAGCAAGAAAATGTGAGTTACAAACCCCAAAGCCAGTAGCAAGCAACAGGCAAAATTAATTCTCAGGTAAACTTTCTGAAACTCCTCAAGATGTCTTTTGCATACCACACAGCTGCGCTGTGTGGTAGGTTGCGACGTAAAAATAAACCACTGCAGTGTAATTGCTCTTTCGAGAAACTGGGTGAACAGCAGTTTTGCTTCAGATCAAATCTAGATCCTGAATTGAGGTTATTTATTAATGTTAGATTATGGAACTTTCTAATTGTTCAGATTTTATTTTCTGCCACCAGTAGTTTGAGGCACCCAATGTATTCCTATTTTAGTTGAAAGACTTAGGACCGAAATCATGTTCTTTTACTCTGTCTTCATTTATTAGCTAAATTCTCGTCATTTTTAGGACACCAGAGCGGTCTGGTTTTCTGAAGACATGTTGGGGGACAGTCACAAAGTTGACCTAGGAATGCCTTCTGCCTATTGCTTGCCATTGACTTTGTGGTTTGTAACTCAAATGTTCTTGCTTTCCATTTGCTGGCTTTATTTGTTTTAGGCTAACCAACTTGAGTTTGGTCCTTTTCTTGCCAATAGCTTATTAACAGAATCCTTCAGAGTGGCCACTTTGTGTAAACAACCCTATTAATCTTGTTCTTATCTTGTCACATTTCTGTGCATTCGAAGACCTAGGTCAAATGCCAGGCGCTGTCTTTCAAGTGCACTTGTTTATTTTATTTCTCAGACTTCAAAGTGAGAGGATTTATGTGACAGACTTGCTGGGCAGTGGGGGTATGACAACATTACTATGCAAGTATTTCAAAATATATCAGAATTATAAACGCACAAATGAAGCACATTTTTTGTTATTTCTGAAGCGTGTTGGAAACAGAAACTTTAATATGATCAAAACATTAAACTAGGTGATGCAATTTGCACACATTTTCGTCAGTGCACTGTATCGTTTTATTAGTAAAACTGTATGTCGGTGCAAATGTAATAGTCATTTCCATTAAAAAATGTGTTATCTGTAATGGCAATGTGACCACACCATGAGTACTTCACTCCACTCTGCATCGCTCCACACCACTGCACTCTGCACCACTGCAATCTACGTCACTTCATGCTATGCCTCTCTACCCCCACCTGTACCACTCCACTATACTCTACACCACTGCAATTTTCGCCACTGTACTCTACAACACTCCAGTCTAGGCCATACCAGTCTACTCTGCACAACTCCACTCTACACCTCTGTACTCTGACATACCACAATACTGCACTCTAGGCCAATACACTTTACGCCAGTGAACTTTACTCTGTAACACTCAACTCTATGCTCCGGCACTGTACACCAATCCACTATACACCACTCTAAACTACTCTACTCCACTGCACCCTATACCACTTCACTCTACACTATTGCACTCTATGCCACTCTAAGCAATTGCACACTACCCTGCACCACTCGACTCTACCCCACTTCACTCTACTCTGAAACAAACTACTCTAAGTCACTCTACTTCACTCTACTCTGTACCACTCCACACCACTGTATTATATGCCACTCTAAACCACTGAACTCTACTCCAGTGCACTCTCCACAACTGCACTGTCACCTCATTGTATGCCACTGCACTCTACTCTGCTTCACTGTACTCTACTATACTCTACTGCACTCGGACACTCTACTCTGCAACACTGCACTTTTCACACTGAACTCTATACCAGTCTACTCTGTGCTACTCTACAATATGCAACTCTAGGTTACTGCACTCTGCCAGTGCACTGTATGGCATTGTACTCTACTCTGCACTACTCAATGACACTCTGCTCTGCATCACTCTACGCCATTGTACTCTATTCGACTTGACTCTGTGCCGTGCCAGTGCCCGCTGCTTCAATCAACTCTACACCACTCTACGCCTATCTAGTCTCCACCACAGCACTCTACGCCCTCACACTCTACACCACTCTACTCTTTTCTAATCTGTGCCACTCCACTTTACAACACTAATCCACTCTTCACCATTCCACTCTGCCACACCACTAACTTTTAGGGTTGCTGAATAGCAGCCATGCTGATGTATAACATAGCTAACACACATTGGCAAAACCAATAGCTCTTGCAAAGTCGAAACCATAGACTTTGCATAGTCATTTTGTGGTGACTATGGTTGAAAGGGAATGTCAGAACTGACGTATGAAAGTGAGAATGACTGGAGAGCACTCTTGTTTGGGGTTTGAGTGACGTTGGAGCCAAAACTACCATAAAACTGCTAACTTTCATCTGTGGGCTATAATTTGTGACCAGAATGTAAGCAATGGTTCATATGAGTTTGCAGAATGGGGCTTCATCCAGTGCACAACCTCCTGACATGTGCAATATGTAATTAGCATTCTGTGAGGTTCTATGTTGGCTAACAGAAAAACAGGATAAAATTGCTGTGACAACTTTGACAGCGTGGTTACTGCAAAAATCATTTATTCATATGAAATGTTTTTGTAAGTTAATTGGCAAATGGAGGTTGAAACCATGTTGAAGAGTGGAAGGTATTACAATCATCTAATTTGGTGGTGGACAACAATCGCAGATAGTAAATTCAGTGAGTCTGCCCATATTAGGTTCGATCTTGTTCTGCTCTTTTTGACAGGTACCTACAGTAACCTTTCAGTGGGCACAGGGAAGAATAACAATTACATTGTAATATTTGGGTAAATAGTAAGCAGCTGTTAGTGTGCATGCCTGCTACTGCATTTATGTAGCACCTTATAACTGACTCTTTTCTTTTATTATACATTTTAGAAAATGTATAGTATCCATTTAGATTTGCGTAGAGTTCTATTCTTTCTCTAGGTGAGCCTCTAAGTCCTACAGTTATCAGTAAGTATTAGGATGAATCCTCACCACATCTGTTATGGCTTGACGTGTATACGTGATAGAGGTAAGAGGTCGAACCAGTATTGTTGCGCCTCGTGTGTTTGAAATTCACACTGTTGTTATAATCCAAACACCCATACCAAAGAATCCATGTCTTCTTCCAAAGCAAAACCATGTGGCTATTGTTAAAGCTAAACTATGTCAACATTAAGCTTGCAATCATTTGCTCGTCCGTGTCATACTAATAGTTTCCGGTCACCTGAGATCAAAATTCGTTTCCAAGATGACACTGAGAATTGAAAGGTTATGAGATTCATTACCACGCTAACGTTATGCTTCCTCCTCCAAATGTCAAACTCCCAGCACAATTCAGGCAATAGCTTTATGCGGTGATCCTGCAAAATTGATCTAAATTGCTTTTAGTACTGTAAAGCTGCTAATATTATGCGCGTTGAAGGAATCAAACCAATATTAAATTTGACGTGACCTTGCAAGCGTAGATATTCTACCGTGTAACCAAATTAATTTAAAAGAATAAGTCTGTTGGTATTATGCTGTGGCAGAAGCATTTTTTCATATGCACCTCGTGCCTTTATTGTTGGTGCAGTTCTTTAGCGTACCGTTATGTTGTTAATACCTATTTTTCTGCTGTTTTCTCACCATTTTAAACAGTACTGTTTTTCAAGTTGAATGAGTTGTAGCTCCTAAAAACTGATTTAATTTCTGCAAAACAGGATGGCGATGCAACCTTCAACCGTGCTAAACTTCTGAATGTAGGTTATGTCGAGGCCTTAAAGGAGTATGACTATGACTGCTTTGTATTTAGTGACGTAGACTTGATTCCAATGGATGATCGCAATATTTACAAGTGTTACGACCAGCCAAGACACCTCTCCGTATCAATGGACAAATTTGGATTCAGGTAAGCGTACATCTGTTATCAAGCTGGTCTACCACATTTTATCATAATAACTAATCATTCGTGCTTTACTGTACAGTGGCTGCACAAAGCTTTAATGCAAAGATTACCATCTACAACAAAAATATGTGCACTGCAAAATGAAATCTTATCGTTTCCTATTGGAGGCGGCTGATTCAGCTTGCTATAAGTTTAAAAAAATCCAAACAGATGTTTCATACTAAGTTACTGTTGCACGAGGGACTTAGAGGCTCATAATAGAGAAAGTAGGGGCCTAGTGTCCTGCTGAATTTTGCAATTTATTCAGGCATCTTCATAGTTACTTGAATTTTCGCGCCTGTTTTGAGAAATTGATTTTTATTTATCGTGTTTGGTAACTATACGCCCAGCTATTGATATTCAATAACACAACTAATTTTAAGAACGTCACATGACACAATTGTTGGGCAGTGCCGTTTGCCTTAGAAGGACAGTGCTTTATTGTCAGTATACATTGGGCATTTCATGTACTGTCAACCTAACTTCAAAGGTGAACTTGTACTGTATGATGCTGTTATTGAAGGGCAGGGATATACAGGTCAAATAAGTGAGGCCAGTAGTAAAGCTGATACACTGAAGACCTACGACTAAGCGCAATTGTAAGGAGCAGGAGTGCCATTGAAAACTCACCCAAAACGATAGCTACAGACTACAAATCAGCTGCAACTTCAACCAACCAACCAAACTATGTGTGCAGCCTCAATTGAACACACCAGTAACTGCTCTGACCTACTGGACCACCATCACCTCTATAGAAACTGCCATCAACACACACTCCATCCACTCGGGTGCCCTCTCAGACCCTTGTCTGCATTTCGCCTTCTCCAAACTACAGACCCATCTCCCTGCTATCCTATCCAACGAATGCCTTGGAGAAACTTGTTAACAAGCAACAAAAGTCTGGCCGAACATCTCAAAAACAACAACCTTCTGGGCCCATCCCAGTCAAGATTCAGACATAACCAGAGCACCAGGAATGCCCTCATTGCAGCCACAGTCAGTATCCTCTTCCTCAAGACCAAGGCGCATTGCTACCCTCTTCCTCCTCGGCCTTTCAACAGCATTTGACGCAGCCTCCCATCTGAACCTCATCTAAGGTCTCCATGAGTCAGAAATAAGCAGATAATAAGCTCTTAAGTGGTTCAGCTGTTCCCTCACAGACCGCAAGCAGATGGTCAGCCTAGTTCCTTGCACCTCCAACCTGATCTGTACCATCCCTCAGAGATTTTCTCTCAGCCCAATGCTGCTCAACATCTATATGACCCTACTCACAAACATCAGCAAACACATGGCTTATATATCGTCCCCTTTGACAACGACCCACAGCTCATCCTCTCCCTCTCCAAGTATATCACCAGCACCCAAGCAGATTTAATCTAATCTTTGTAAGAAGTCAAAAATCAAACTGCCTGAGGCTCAGCTGAGACAAGGCAGAGGTGGTACTCTTCTCAAGAGATTCCACACTTCAGTGCGCCACCTGGTGGCCATCCAAACTGGAACCAACACCCAGACTGTCCAGCCAAGCCAGTAACTGAGGAATCATGATTGGCAACCATATATCTGTGTCTAGCCAGATTAACTCAGTTCACACCCTTAAGATCATCAGGGCACTCTTCAGGTGGCTTCCTTTCAATACATGTTGAATCATCACCCAAGCTCCAATCACCTGTCAGCTGGACAACAGGAATACGCCTAATGCTGGGATCTCTGCCCATCTCACAAAGAGGCTTCAGATTATCCAAAACGCAGCAGCCAGACTCACACTCAACACTACATCCACTCACCTCAAAGACCTCGACTGGCTCTCCATCCACAAGTGTACTTTTTTTCAAACTACTTATATTCACACAGAGCGCTGCACAACTTTGCTTTCCCTACCTGAACACCTGCATAAGCTTTCACACGTTCATCAGACACCTTTACTCAACCAGCCATCTGTTCACTTCCATACCTTGCATCCGAAGAGTCAGAGCTGTCGGCCGCACCTTCTCATACCTGGCTCCTAAAGTGTGGAATGAACTCCCTCTTCACATTATAGCTACTACCTCAATCCTAGAGTTCCAGAGAAACTGAAGAAATGACTCTTCTGGTGGGTACCAGCTAAGTATCCTCTACTTTTTCAAAAGTGCAGGCCACATACCTGTGTGAAATGCACACTCTACAAAGACACATAACATATACAGTCATAGCTTAAACCATTTTCAAGTTCATATTTTTTGGACAGTTGCCCCAGTTTGCCAATTCTACCTACACCATAGTCAATGTGAACATTTAAACAATATTATCTGAGGTGGCGGGCACACCCTGGTAGTTATTGACCAAGGTGGAGTAACAGGACCTGATACAGAGCCCTGAAATACATTAGATCTTTGCACAAGTAATGGCATTGCCAAGAGTAAAAATGGAATATAATTAAAAAATAGAGCAATAATGCTTTGGGAGCTCTCTTCTCCAATGTTAACAAATACACACATAGTATAAACTGGCCAAGCCAAAGTCAACCTTGAATATTGCTCTGGATCAAAGCTTTAGTGCAAGTCCTACTGCTGTCTGCTATTAGCAATTTTCCTACTGCAGGATAGCCCTATTTCCCCAAGAGCACAACCTTATATGAACAATATGCTACTAACAGCCATGAATTAACCCGTTTTATTCCTAGTTCACAAGCTGGGAACTCTCAGTTCATAAGGTCAAAGGGATGTTGAGATAACAATTGTTTGTGATTATTCTGTGGTTCTAAAACTTGGAAAAGCAGAACAGTAAACAGTTTCATGTGCATGGTCAGTCCCCTGCATAGAAAAGTGAATGATTTTAAAGCTATCTTGTCCAGCAGCCTGTGGCCCAGAGCTGGCAAATGCTGTGAGCTAGGTTAACACTCTGTTTCTTCAGTCTCAGCTAATATGAGGACTAGGTGTGGTGATTTGTGGCCTTTTCCTGTAAGGAGGCCTGTAAACATCTAAGTATGAATATCTTTTGGTAGGTATTGCCTGGCTAAGAGCCAGTCAAAGTGCAACATTAGAGTATGGCTGTCTGATGTACAATTATTAAGAGACATTAGACCTTCATCATATATATATATATATATATATATATATATATATATATATATATATATATATATATATATATATATATTCACTGAAACAAAAAAACAAAGGTTACATATACGTTATAATTAGGAAATATAATTTTTAAAAACCTTGGAAATTCACTAAAAAAACAATGATTACAGAGACTTAATACTTAGGTTCTCTATTCACACGTACAAACCATAGAAATTCAGCAGTTATAGTTAACTGAGCGAGCTATAACTTGCGCCCCTGCAATGCTCGGCTTATGACCTCACATATTACGTCACTCATGACATGGTCAGTCACATCACTGATGACATCTCAAATGACATCACTGATGACATCATCCACTGAGTGTTAGTAGTTCTATGGATGTGTGCCTGATTGTGTGAGTGGGTCTATGAGTAAGTGGTTGAGTAAGTCACTGTATGGGAGATTGAGTGGATGTGTAAGTATCTGTATTGGTGAATGAGTGAGTTTTTGAGTGGCTGCATTGATTGAGTGACTGCTGGTGTGAGTGGCTGTGCAAGTGAGTGGGTGTGTGACTGGTTGTATGGGAGACTGACAGAGTTTGTGTGTGACTACACCAGTAGGAGAGTCGGCAAGTGACTGAGTGAGTAAGAGAGTCAGTGGCTTAATGCTTAAGTGTGTTGATGTGTCACTTACTTTATGGTCGAGTGAGTGGCTCAGTGAGTACCTGTATCAGTGATTGAGTGGGAGCGTGAGTGGGTGCAAGGGTGAGTGAGTGGGTGTATGAAGGCCTGCGCGGGTGAGTGAGTGGGTGTGTGAGTGGTTGTATGAGTGAGTGGGCGTGTTAGTGACGGTGTTGGCCATTGAGTGGGTGAGTCAGTGAGTGTATTAATGAATGAGTGGATGTATGAGGTAATGTACAGATAAAGTGGGAGCATGTGTCAGTCACTATATTCAAGAGTATGTGGATGTGTGAGTAGGTGTATGAGGAAGAGACTTGGGGCTACATGTACGTAGCATTTTGCACATCGCAAACAGCGAATCGGGCCATTTGCGACGTGCAAAATGCACTTTGGCATGTACAAACCCATTTTTGCGATTCGTAAATTATTTACCAAATCGCAAAAAGGGATTGCGAGTCGCAATTAGGAAGGGGTGTTCCCTTCCTAATTGCGAGTCGCAGTCCCATGTATGATTGTTTTGTGACCGCGAATGCGGTCGCAAAACAATCGCAGTTAGCACCAGTGTCATACTGGTGCTAACCCATTCGCAAACGGGAAGGGACCCCTTCTCCTTTGTGAATTGCAGTAAAAACATTTCATTTTTTGTTTTTGAAATGCAACTCATTTTCCTTTAAGGGAAACGGGCTGCATTTCAAAAAAGAAAAAACTGCTTTATTTAAAAGCAGTCACAGACATGGTGGTCTGCTGTCTCCAGCAGGCCACCGTCCCTGTGAGGGCGGCCATTCCCAAGGGGGGTCGCAAATTGCGACCTACCTCATGAATATTTATGAGGTGGGCATTTGCGCCCCCCTTGCGAATCACAAATAGTGTCATTGACACTGTGCAACATAAGGTTTTGCGACTCGCAAATTGCGCGTCGCTCTGACTCGCAATTTGCGATTCGGAAAACCAAACTTTCACACATGTAGGCCTAGGTGTATTAGTGACTGTATGGGTGTGTGAGTGGTTGTATTAGTGAGCAATGGGTGTGTTAGTTGTTGTATGAGTGAGTGACTTTGTGTTTAAGTGTCTGTATCATGAGTAAGTGGCAATGTCTCTGACAGCAAAGCTAAGTGTTTAAATATGTGACTGGTTGCATGGGTAAGTGAATGGGTATGTTAGTGGCTAGATTGGACTGTTAATGGTTTATCTGAGTGTTGGGTGTATGAGTTGGTGTGTGAGTGATTATGGGTAAGTCTGTGGGGTGTGTGAGTAGCTGTGTAAGTGTGTGAATAGCTGACTCAGTGAAGCATGGGTGAGGGAGTTGTGTTAGTGGCTGTGTGAGTGAGTGGTTGTATGTGAGTATTGTTATGGGTCTGTGAATGAGTATGTGAATATGTGTGTGTTGATGTATGATTGTATGGCGGTGTTAGTGGGTGTGTCAGTATTTTTGTGGATGATATCATCAGTGATGTAATTTGAGATGTCATCAATGATGTCACTGACCATGTCATGATTGATGTATTATGAGAGGTCATAAGCAGTGCATTACAGGGGTGCAAGTTATAGTTAGCTCAGTTATCTATAACTGCTGAATTGTTTGTATGGTTTTGTACGTGTGAAATGTGAACCTAACTAGAACGACTCTGTAACCGTTGTTTTTTTCAGTGAATTTCTAAGGTTTTTACATTTAATTTTCTAACTATAGCGTTACTGTAACCTTTGTTTTTTTCAGTGAATTTCTAAGGTTTTAAAAAAAAATCTATTTTTCAAATGTTACATACATAATACCCGTTTTGTTTAGTGATTTTATAAGATTATTTTAGAATATTGTTTTATAAGTACAACCTGAAAATGTTAAAGTGCCTGTGTGACTGGATGTATAGGTACATGAGTGGTTCTATGGGTAGTAGTAGTACGGGTATGTCAGTGGGTGTGTAATTGTTCATCTAAAATTCAGAGTAAGTACATGAGTACGCGAGTGGGTCTGTTAGTGGTTGTATAATTGTTTTAGTGGGTGTATTAATAGGTGTATGAGTGTATTTGATTTTGTGACTGGATGACTGATTCTCTGAGTTGGTAAGTGACTGGGTGTATGAGTGTGTACATGAGTATGTGAGTGGTTGCGTGGATGAGTGAGTGAGTGTGAGAAGTGGAAGGATAAGTAACTGACTATCAGAGTTAGCCAATGGGTATACAGAAGTGAGCAAGTGTATCATAATGTTTATTTCTCTAGGTAGTAAGATGAATATTCACATTGGTGATATACTGGATGTGTTTATAAATTACAGCTGGTGCAATGCTAATAAACCAGCCACACCTCAATTTGTGAGAAATAGTTAGAAATTGTACAGTCTCCTGGAAAATTCTACTTTATAGTACTTTAACAAATGTTAGTTGGTAGTTTGTAGGTTTGTATTTGGTATTGTGTGTGCCTCTTTTAATTTACCTTTTTTTTCTAAAAAGAAAATATGGCATAGCGATTGTCGCAATTAATCACTATTTTTGGTGTGTTTTGAGAAAGTTCATAATATATTTAAACATGTTTTCTACATAATCATACCCATTAGTATCTTATTGTTTTGTTGTAGAAACTTTACATTTTTTCAAAAATTCAATTGTAACTGTTATTTGGTGTATTTTTCATTAATCGTGATGCTGTCGTTCTTAGCGTTCCCCGCAATTAATTGTGATTTTAGCGTGTTTTCTGAAAATTCCAAATACTTTAAAAAAAAAAAAAAAAGGTTTCCTACCTAACCATTCACATCAGTGTTTATTATTATGAAATAGAAACTATTAACTCTGTGAGTAATTCAATTGTGAAGATGTTACTTGGCTTCTTTTCGGTTAATCGCAGTGTCGTTTGTAGCATACCTCATGATTAATCGCGATTTCAGTATGTTTTCAAAAAGTTCAAAATACTTTTACACAGGTTTCCTACCTATCCTTTCACATTAGTATGACATTGTTGTGGTATAGAAACTATTAATTCTGTGACTAATTCAATTGTAAAGATGTTATTTGGATTGCTTTTCATTTAATTGCGACCCTTCAAGATCCACACATCAAACCCCTGGGGGTCAGTGTAACTCCACCCTGACCCCTTATCACACTTTGTTTATTTCAATTCTGATCCCCAGGAACTTTGTCCAATAGTTTTTTTGTCGCCGGTATTCGCAACGTCATTGCAACATTACACAGGGAGGCCCTCACTGTGTGTTGCAACGTACTCCCGAATATTCTGCATCGTACACAAAAAATAATTACAAAGTCATAATGTCTCCCTCCAGGACCCCCTAATTGCACCCTTTGGGTTACCGTGTCTCCGCTCTACCCCTTATCACACTTTTTTCATTTCAATTCTCAGCCCCAGGGACTTTGTTCAATAGTTTTTTGTTGTCGCCTGAATTCGTGAAGACGTCACTCAGGGGCGGCACTGAGCGTTGTAATGTATTCACAAACATTGTACGTCGTAGATTAAAAAAAAAATCCTTATGAAAGCATAACTTCACCCATACATCACATCCCTGGGGTCCAGGTAACTCCACCCTTACCCCTTATGACACTTCATGTCAAATTTCAGCCCCAGGGACCATGTCCCATTACCTAAAATGGTAGCTGCAACTTTCTAGTCCGGTTATGGCCACCCAATTACAGCATTCCTGTTGGCGTGTGCATTTGCGAATACATCGCCAAAACGTCACAAAATATATACACATTTATTTTCCCTTTAATATCTCAAAAACTTGTGAACTGATTTACACCATACACCCCAAAGCACAATCTGTGTACCAACAACTAGGGTTCTGCCAAATTTGGTGTAATTCCATCCAGCGGTTGGGACTGTAGTCCTGTTCAAAGGTCTCTTGGGAATTAACATGGGAAACACAACTTTTTTGATTTGAATAAAATTAGTATCTCTACAGCAAAAGTAAATACACCAAAAAAACAGTTAGATATTTGTAGCAGAAGTGTAAGCTGTTTTATACAAATCAAATGAAAAAAACACTGCAGCTCAGAATGTGTAGAGGCATGCACAGAACCTATCTTTCCTATAATTGCCTAAAGCGTGTAAAAATAAACATGTTGTCATAAATATCTCCTTTCTGCTTGTCACCATTCATCTAGAAAAACAGAGCAGAAAAAAGAAAAGCCATGGTTACTTTTTGTTTTTTAACCCCTTCACCGCCAGGCCTTTTCCCCCTTAGGTGGCAAGCCTTTTTTGGGCTGTTTGGGGCAGTGCGCGTTTAGACCCTTATAACTTTTTGTCCACATAAGCTACCCACGCCAAATTTGCGTCCTTTTTTTCCAACATCCTAGGGATTCTAGAGGTACCCAGACTTTGTGGGTTCCCTTGAAGGAGACCAAGAAATTAGCCAAAATACAGTGATAATTTTGTTTAAAAAAATAAAATCTAAAAAAAGGGCTGCTGAAGAAGGCTTTTGGCATTTTCCCTGAAAATAGCATCAACAAAGGGTTTGCGGTGTTAAACTCACCATCTTCCCAGCTTTCAGGAACAGGCAGACTTGAATCAGAGAACCCAATTTTTTAACACAATTTTGTCATTTTACTGGGACATACCCCATTTTTACTATGTTTTGTGCTTTCAGCATCCTTCCAGTTAGAGACAGAAATGGTTGTGAAACCAATGCTGGATCCCAGAATGCTCAACATTTCTAAAAAGTAGACAACATTCTGAATTCAGCAAGGGGTAATTTGTGTAGATCCTACAAGGGTTTCCTACAGAAAATAACGCTGAAATAAAAAAAGATTGAAATTGAGGTAAAAAAACAGCCATTTTTCTCCACGTTTTACTCTGTAACTTTTTCCTATGATGTCAGATTTTTAAAAACAATATATCATTACGTCTGCTGGACTCTTCTGGTTGTGAGGATATATAGGGCTTGTAGGTTCATCAAGAACCCAATGTACCCAGAACCAGGAAATGAGCTGCACCTGGCAATGGGTTTTCGTTCTATACCGGGTATACAGCAATTTGTTTGCTGAAATATAAAGAGTGAAAAATAGGTATCAAGAAAACCTTTGTAGTTCCAAATGGGCATAAGATAAGGTGTTGAGAGGCTGTGGTTATTTGCATATCTCTGAATTCCGGGGTGCCCATTCTAGCATGTGAATTACAGGGCATTTCTCAAATAGAGGTCTTTTTTACACACTGTCTTATATTTGGAAGGAGAAAATGTAGAAAAAGACAAGGGGCAATAACACTTGTTTTGCTATTCTGTGTTCCCCAAAGTCTCCCGATAAAAATGGTACCTCACTTGCGAGGGTAGGCCTAATGCTCGCGACAGGAAACGCAACATGGCACGTCACATTTTTACATTGAAATATGACTTTTTTTTGCAAAGTGCCTAGATGTGGATTTTGGCCTCTAGCTCAGCCGGCACCTAGGGAAACCTACCAAACCTGCACATTTTTTAAAACTAGACACCTAGGGGAATCCAAGATGGGGTGACTTGTGGGGCTCTCACCAGGTTCTGTTACCCAGATTCCTTTGCAAACCTCAAAATTTGGCCAAAAAACACTTTTTCCTCACTTTTCGGTGACAAAAAGTTCTGGAATCTGAGAGTAGCCCAAATGTCCTTCCACCTAGCATTCCCCCAAGTCTCCCAATAAAAATAGTACCTCACTTGTGTGGGTAGGCATAGTGCCCACGACAGGAAATGCCCAAAACACAACATGGACACATCTCATTTTCCCAATGAAAACTGAGCTGTTTTTTGCAAAGTGCCAAGCTGTGGATTTTGGCTTCTACCTCAGCCGAAACCTAGGGAAATTTATCAAACCTGCGCAGTTGTGAAAACTAGACACCTAAATGGGGTGACTTGTGTGGATCTCACCAGGTTCTGTTACACACAATTCTTTGCAAATCTCAAAATGTGGCCAAAAAAACACTTTTTCCTCACATTTCGGTGACAGAAAGTTCTGGAATCTGAGAGGAGCCACAAATTTCCTTCCACCCAACGTTCCTCCAGGTCTCCCGATAAAAATGGTACCTCACTTGTGTGGGTAGGCCTAGTGCCCCAAAACACTATGTTGACCCATCAAAATTGTCAAACACTAAACTACCTGTTTTTGCATGGGGGGGGAACCTGCCTTTTTGGTCCTGGGCTCAGCAGCCATATAGGGAAACCTACGAAACCGAAACATTTCTGAAAACTAGACACCCGAGGGAATACAGAGAGGTGTGACTTGCGTAGATCCCCCAATGTTTTCTTACTCAGAATCCTCAGCAAACCTTAAATTTAGCTAAAAAATCTAATTTTTCCCACATTTCTCTGTGGGATCACCGCACCGGGACAAATTTCCTACCACCCAACGTTACCCTCCATCTCTCTGTAAAAATGATACCACACTTGTGTAGGTGGGCCAAGTGCCTGTGACAGGGAAGAGCCCAAAACATGTTGAAACTGAGGGGGAACCAAAGCGGGTCCAAAAGGGCAGTTTAAAAAAAAAAAAAAATTTTAGGCTAACAAGTGGGGCAAAATTGTTATCTGTATAGATGAGACAATGCTGGGTGTTAGGAAGTTTGTTAATTCCTGCTGATTCCGGAAGGTTCCATCACAAAAATGTGGAAAAAATGTGTGATTCTCAACAAAGTTGGAGGTCTGCAGAGTATTGTGGGTAAGAAAATTGAGCATCGTGCCTGTGAAGCACACCACCCTGGACTCACCCAGATGTTTAGTTTTCAGATGTGTCTAGGTCTTGTGGATTTTTCTACATGGCAGAGTCCAAAAAGTGCAGCCCTTACCATTCCAATTGGGATGATTTTGAGAGTTAGCCAAGCTCTCATGGCCAAATGTAAAACCAAAACCCAAAATAATCAAACGTCCTCTTGCTTGCCCTGGAATAAGATGTTTTAGTGTGCAGGGGGAGAGCTGAAAGACTGTTGGGGTGGGGGCATAGCCACCCTCTTATTTTGAAGAAAAAAAAATCTTCCCTGGTGGGCTTTCTGCCACCTTTGGGGGCAGATGGGCCTTCCAAAAATAGGCCGATCTGCCCCCCCCCCCAGGGGGGCTGATATGGCCAACAGTAATGTGCCCCCGTGGGGAGCGACCCTTGCCCAAAGGGCTACCCCCAAGCAAAACACACACAGACTAATCCCTGTTGCCTAAGTGGTTTCTGCCCCAGGAGAACAACCCTTGCCTAAGGGGTCGCTCCCCTTGCGTGAAATTGATGCAAAAAAATAAAAAGTCTCACAATATTGACCCTTTCCATGTGCTTCCGAAGCTGTTCTGTTCTCTTGATTATCCTCTTTTTTGTTCATGCTAAAAATTCCACTTTCAGCTACTAGTAAAAGCCATTAATATTTTTCTATTTATTATGTTTGACATCAAGGCACATTTTTATGTCTCGCCTGTATGTTTTTTTTTCCTGCTGTCTTCCTCATGTACTTCTCCCCGCATGCACTCCTGGTTGCTCTCTTTTGTCTGTGTGCTTCTCCACGCTCCCCTCCATGTTGCACTTTCCATCGTATACTTACCCCCTTTCCTTTTGCTCCCATGTACCTCATCCCTGCCTGCACCAAATTGCTCTCTTGCCTGATGCTTCTCATCCCCATCTTTGCCCTGATCCCTCACCTATTGAGGTGGGCAAAAAAAATTGATTAAACCCAGATCTTTGAGACTAGGGGTGAATGTTTGCATTGTCCAGCATTCCGTCCATCACATGTTCTTTTTGCCTTTGTCACCCTAAGTGGGAAGAGTATGCCAAGACGTGGGTCCCTTGCTCACTGTGCCACTGGAATAAAGCTAGCCTGGCTAATGAGGGGTGATACAGTGAAACCGGTTCCAGGATGCTCGTTTCAGGTCCATGGATGATCTTGCCTGGCAGTTTAGGCTAGACTTTTCCCATGAGGAGCTGGGTCGAGACTGATTTGCATATGGCTGGGTCCAAGCTGTGGTGGCATGGTGAGCAAAAGATCAATAGATTTAACTCAGATCTGTGACTGGGGGTGATTGTTTGAAAAGTTTCAGCACTTCATCCATCATCCTTTTGTGTTCCTGTAGGTGGACAGCAGACAGACACTGTCTTGCGTTGCTCCTTTCTCGCTGCATACCTATGTTTGTAGAGGCGAAGATCCTGAGCTGAGCGAATGGAACAAAAAGAAGAAGAAAAGCCATCCCAGTGCAGGCAGAAATAAATGTGGAGAATATTCTTTTATGACCCTCCTGCTCTCAGTAGCACTTTTGTGATTCAACCACATCTCATGGCACAAAGCAGTTCTGGACGGGGCTGTAAATATTTCTCAGATATCACACTATAGAGCAGATTCCCCCATATTTAATCAGCATCATATGCTCTAATCTAGGAAGTGGGCTTGCATCCTTTGATGCAACTCTTGGCTCTTTTACTTAAACCATGAATGAAATCCTGGTCTTAGACTGGGGACTGCTGCATTGACTCACCTTATATGTCTTCTTCCTGAGAGAATGGCATCTTTTTGGACTTGCAGTATCTTCTGCGCTGCTTCTCACGCTATTCGTGTATAGTTATGTCTTCAGAATAAACTTCAGGACAACTCCAGAGGCAGGTAGGAGTCCAAAAAAACCAAAACAATTGTAGCAGCACCCATGAGTCGTTCCAGTTTCAACATGGATAACATAATCCGGGAAATCAGGACTGTAGGATCTAAATTTTGCATAATGGACAATGACGTAACCACTTTGACGATAAATTAAGTCAATCAGAACAGATTTTGCCTCCCTTCTTAACAGACTGGCCTAGTTGGAGAAAACTTTGGAGAACATAGATTATCTTTTTTTTTTTTACACTGTTTCAGAGTGGGAACAGCGGATTTTGCACCTAGGCAGAAAAATCAGACCTCGAGGGTTGCGCCAGACATGATTTTGCATACTTTTTTGTCATTCATGACTAAATGATGATGTGGCAGGATTTCTAATTGCGTTCTTTTCAGAACCCCTGGGTGTAACTTTCTACCCACTTATTAATTTTCACAGACCGTGCAGGATTTGTTCAGTAGCACATTAGGGATTCATTTTCAAGACTGATCGTAGCATGCTTACTGCACCATATCAAGCTCCATAAAGTTTGAGGATCACAACATTATCTTATTAGTTAATTTCTCTTCGGAAAGCAATATGAAATGCAGAGCATATTTGGCCCTAAACACCAGGCTCCGAAAAATAGATATTTAATACATACAGTCTTCTGGAACCCTCAGCAATGTGGATTACTGTAAATGGCAAATCCTCAGATTTCACAGAACTGCACAACCTGGACAGCCTAGAATCCATAGGGCTGGAAGTGTCCCCTTTGCAATTCGTGAGGCCTGAAACTTGCTCCTCACATCAAATCGCAGAAACAGGAACCAATGGGAACGAAAAGATAAGCAACATCGCACTCAGTCGGATAAAGAGTGCCTTGGGAGGCTGGTAGGGACACTCACTAGGGCAGACACACACCCTGAACTCTACACAAAGCCACTCTCCAGAGCCTGGGACCCTCACCCTCTCCCCATTTTCTTTTTCTTATGGTCCTTACACATCTCATATATTATTGACAGGATCCCTTATTTCTCTCTGGCCATGAACATTGGTAGGGCTTATATAGCGGTGATCAGGATGATAATTGTTTGTTTATTTGTGTTTTGTTCAGCATACTATGCGAACCTGACTGTGAAGAAAGTCATCATAAAGCAAGAACCAAGTAAAAGAAAATATTGCCTAGCCAACCAAAGAATGAAAACTGTGGAAAATCAAATGTTACACTGGGTGTTAGGTTTCAGGAAACAACCACGTTTATGGCCTACCTAGATTTTAATCTCTCCATTTCCATCGTGTTTCAGATGGAAGAGAGTTCTATTGTGGGGAAGCAGTAACCGAAAATGTTCTTCCACCGACTCTTATGGATTTGATTTTAGGAATGTTTTACAATAATTTGTCCACTGACCTAAGTGAACGAGAAGAAGTATACTTATGGAAACATCAAGTAGGGAGCGTGCCTCTGCTCTTGAAGAGTTGTTTGTAACATGCATCATGATTTAAACGCAATTCGTTCTTAGACAGGCAGTACTGACAAAGCTGGAGTAATATGATTGTGCTTTTGGCGACCTAGGATCAGCATGCAGCTTTAATTTTGGGCCAGCTGTAGCTTATGTTTTACATACTTAGCAGATAAAAAGGCAGAAGGAAATAGAGACACTTAGTTTTACCTTTCCGGAAGCTTGCAAACCGTTTCAGCATAGTGTGCCTGACACTTGGGCGTAGGAAGTGTGGGTATGTAGGGGATTTATCCCCCCCCAAAAAAATAATTTGGAGTGGAAGGAATAGGAGGGGTGGGGGGGGGGGGCGGCATGGGTGGTCGTGACATGTGGCCAAAATAATTTTCCCTCTCATCTCCATGAATACACAGGGCCATTAGCACGGGAAAAGCGCTACTTATAACGGCCGTACATTTCACCTGCTGACCTCCCTCCAGATATCTGTGACCAGTCTAATGGTCAAAGAATGAAGGTAATGTCCCCGCTGTCTGCCCTTTCTTTGTGCTGTAATCCTCCCGTAATTATCTCACCCACCACAAACTATCCTGTCTACAGCTGCCTGCAGTCTACATCTGTTAGGACAAAGGACGAGAGGACAAGAGACGTGCCTGTGTGGATTGCTGTCTGTATTCTGCTCCTCCTCAACCTTACCGCTACCTGCCGCCTTGAAGATGCATCCTGAAGGCGATTAGAAAGATTCGAAAGAGAGAGAGCAGAGTCCGCCCAAACCAGGCTTCAACTGCAAAATTAGATACAAGGGAGTCTTGTTGAAATTAAGGATTTGCTTAGGATCGAACCGCTAGGTGAACCTGGGAAGCCGAGATTGATAGCAGATTATACTCTTTCACGGTGTGCAATTCAGCCACTGGAAGGCTGTGACATTTACAGTTAATGTTGTTGTTTCTAATTATTGAAGGGTTAGATAAGAGCGTTTTATTTAGGGCAGTAATCAGTTTGGCACACAAATCTAAGGACATATGTGGATGCTTACATCAATACTGCGCATGCTGTGCTTATTCTGTATTTAATAGAAGCTGGTAGTAATGCTGAGCCCGATGCACTTGATCTGTTTTTAAAAGATTCTTGTATTAATGCCGCGCTCGTTTTGTGCAAAATGCAGCCTGGCACAGAGGCGCCCCCACTTTCTATGCTCTGTTAGTGAGGGAGGCTTGGACGGATGACCCGGTGCAGTGACACTTCTCTGTGTGATGAAGACTTAAACTGTTGTGATCTCTGAGTTTCATGGCAAGTACATAAACACCTTTGTTTTCTAGAGATCTCAATCTGGCCCATCTGGCCCACTTTTCAACCTTCAGAATACACACACGGAAACGCGGAGGCAAAAAACTGCCACAGCTGTTGAGGCACTGAAGAAGAAAATTACCTTTCATTATGTCTTCCTCACCTCTGGCCCACCATTCCGGTTTGAATGGTGGCATCAACAACGCCTGCCCCTTTCTGTCAAGGTTTAGGCAGGCTTTTCCTGTTCTTAAGCAAAACTGTAGTACAGGTGCGTTGTCTCACCCATCTGAACCCTACTTAGCCAGAATTTGTCAAATGTGAGATAATTGCAATACTTAAAAAATATTATTGATTTTTCTCAATGTTTTCTTTCCCAGCTTCCCCTCCAAAAATGCTTGTTACTGCAAAGCTGGTTAAGAGGCAAATACAATACTTTCTGCCTGCTGTCGAATCTCAGTCTTCACACTCCCCAATTGCTGCAATGTTACATACATGTGATATTTACTCATAGTCAGTGAAACTGGAATCATGCTCTTCTGCAGTGTTTTCCGCATAAGTATAGATTTGCAGTATTTGTCACATGATCCATCATCTGCTGCATAATCTGCAGAGTTTAACAAAAGAAACATTTTGTTTCTAGCTCAAACGGATCAAAAGTTACTAAAAACACAGCAACCTGTGTTGCCGCGCAATGGAAGGCCTCATGCAAAGGCTGACCAGTAATTTTTCAGTTGCTTATTACTGTATTTGGATGTTCACCTGGTATCAGTGGTTCAACTGGTATTAATGATGCGAAACGTTTTCCCAGACAGTGTTAACAGGTGAAGAATTTGCAAAATTATGAAGAAATACCTTAACAAAATATGTTGCATTTGGTCGCATAATTTGCGTTTTCTTGTCACAAAATTTTATCTATCCTTCTGCATAATTCGGGCCTCCCCATCACATAATTCCAGTGACCCTGCTCATAGTGAACCTGATCTACAATATTCTGCACACAAGACACAATTCACCAGTCTATATACATTTTACACAGTTCCACAAAGAAGTGGTTAAATACTTGAAGCCGTGAAGGGCCACAGACAAGAAGACATTCAGTTGTATCTATAAAGCACTTATCCTTATAAAATAAAAAATCGTTTTTCACAAGGACATAGTGAATCACTAACCCCTCTACGTCTGAATGTCTTCCATGCTTTTACATAAAGAGCATCTTCAGTCAAGCTTCTGCAAGCTATCAAAATACCTCTCTAAGTTCTGTAAACTTTGGGCAAATAGTGTCCTGAAAGAGGCCAGGGCGCCAATAAACCTTCCCCACCCTCCATCCCAATCTTCTCTACGTTGTCACAGAAAGAGCTTGTTTTCCTCTGAACTTCTTAGCATAAATCCAAACACACCAGCCATACATACGCTTTGAAAACATGATTGTCAATACCAGCACCGCCAAACCAGGTCACTCCTTTTCTTGTTAGTAATAAACAATGCCCTAAAGATTTCTTCATCATTCATATGAAACTCACCAAATGTCACTTTCAAATGAATCTGCAGGATGGTCTTAGGCTAGTCCTCCACGTCTTCATTTTTTATTCCAGTTGAAACCACAATATTTAGCTTGAATCTTCCAGGCAAGAGGCTTATTAGCTAGTTTTATTACAAGATTTTCACTGAAATGTTACATATGTTTAAAGTGGCCGATGTTGAAATGTGTTCAAAGACACCTTCTTCCTTGAACATCAAAGGTGACTCTCTAATTCAGACTCCTGTTTAAGGGGACATGAAAGATAAACATCCCCAAATCTTAGTTGGAGAGGCCAGCATTTGACTCCTTGGCTGCAAAGTGTCAAAGGCTTTGCTATAAAGTTTCTTCATTTGGCTAAAAGGTTACTCTGATCTTCACTTGGATTTCCAGAAGCTGTCTATTATTTTGAAACTGGCAACTTCACACATCTGGGAGAGCTAAGCCAAACTCATCCCTTCCTAGTGAACGGAGGGGGGAAAAAAAAAAGCAAAACCTCCCTTCAGCAAAACACACTGTGGTCCAAAACATGACTTGGGATTTATTGTGCATTGGCTCAGTCACCACAAACAATAAGAGACAGGTACACTTGGACACTCTACAAAGCAATGGTCACTCCCCCGTGCTTGGCACCAGGTCGAAAACATCAGGTACGCCTCTCAACAAAATTCTCACTTGATAAGCAAAGTACAGCCAGTGCGTTAGCAGGCAGGCTAGATGAACTTTATCTGTGTCCTGCATCCATATCCAATTTAAAAGGCTTTATATATTTTTGGGCATGTTCTAAGAAAGTTTGGGATGCGGTATTTCAACATACTTTCTTCTGATATAATTGTTTGATGTTTCTTCTACATAAAGAAAACTGAAAGTAATGCAATGAACATAATCTGGTCCTTATAAGGAACTTTTAACTGAATACCTATAAAATAATAGGTTTTGGCAATCAAGCCACGATACCCAGTCAAATTGGGTATGGTTTCCTTATAAGCTGGGTCACTCCTAAGGGAGATATTTGCCAACAGCTGGTAGCCTTGTAAAGCTCTTTTGAAGGGGTCTGAGTACAGTTGGTAAAGGTTTCCTTTTGGGGATCTCGAATGTGTGTGAGTCTTGAAATGTAAATGCAAAAGCTAAGAAAACTTTCAAAGGGTAATTTAAATACATTGTAGTTTCCTCCATTTGATGTAGCCCCTAAAAAGGCTTGAGTGTGGATGTCATTGTTAGTGAAATGAAACTGACGGAGGACAGCCTCTAATTCTCCCGTGATACAAGAGGCAGCCCACTCAAAAAGTTCCAGTTGTCTGAGTACCTGTTATATAGACTTTACCTTTCAGGTTTACATCATTAGTAAAGAAATATGTATAATGCATTGATCTTACCACGTCGTGCAACCTCCATCACAACCATCAGCACATATTTCCTATTTGGAAAAGTAAATTCAGAGATGGAGGTCTGCTGTCCTTTGCAGGTCCTATCCCTTCACTTGCAGCAAGTCACAGAGGATCGCAAAATTTGCCCTGCTTTATCAGTATTTGTTAAGCAGATCATTTAGTGATCCCCTGTGAGTGGTTAATTTGTGATTTGACTTATTAACATATATATATATATATATATATATATATATATATATATATGTTTGATGGCATGTGTATCTGTAGATACACATGCTATACATGATTCCACCATCTAGTGTTGGGCTCGGAGTGATACAAGTTGTTTTTCTTCGAAGAAGTCTTTTTGGAGTCAGGAGATCGAGTGACTCCTCCTCTCGGTCATACTGCGCATGGACATCAACCCCATTGTTAGATTGTTTCCTTTCTGCTGTAGGGTTCGGATGTGTTTCCTCTCGCTCTGAGATTTCGAATCGGAAACTTTAGAAAACTTCCTTAATCGTCAGTATTGTTTTGATCGCGTTTTCATATAGCATCAAACCGATAGTACAGTCGGAATCTAGATTCTGCCCTTCTGGGCGTGTGCACCCGACTCAGGCCTGTTCGGGCTTACCGCGTGGAAGCCTGATGGATCGAACTCAATTTTGATTCTGCCCTCGGTGCCATGCAAAGTTTCCCTACACAGACCAACACCTGGTTTGTAATCTGTGCCTTTCTCCTGATCATTCTGAAGAAGATTGTGAGGCCTGTCAATTGTTTTGATCCAAGAAGACCCTACGTGATCGGAGAGCCAGAAGGTCAGAGATGGCATCAAAAAGTACAGAACATCTCAACGTCATGGAAGAACAGGCGCAGACAGCGGTCTCCATACGAGACACCGACTCCAAACAAGAATCAGAAGAAGATAGGCCTATCACTGCTGACCAGCGCATGAGTACGTCTGCCCCTGTCCACATATATAAAAAAAAAACATAGAAGGCCTTGGGTACACCACTGCCAGAGGGCCATGGTTTGACCCAAAAAAAGATTATCGTCGACCGGCCTTCGGGTTTGGCGCCGAAAAAGGCCACTCCTCTGTCGACATCGGAGTCATGTAAATCTGTAAAGAGTTCTGCCTCGGACTCGACTAAGCATCCTCACTCCTCGGAGTCGAAGCCTCAGCGCCCTGCTTCGAAGCCAAAACAACCAACTCCATTTTCGGGACTGAAAAGCTTCAATCTTTGGAACCCAAAAGATCTTCTTATACAGAAGAGCAAGGACTTTCAAGCCATCTCAAACAAAGTTCGAAATCAGTGCAGGAATCTTACAGACCTTCTGATGAGGACACTGAGATTCAGCCTATTCTTGAGGTTATGGATGAAAGACAATCCAGGATCCACATCCACAAAGAGACTGGCAGAATTGTTACTGCACCTCCTCTGAAAACCAAAAGGAAGCTGGCTTTTCAGGAACAATCAGACACTGCTCAACCACCAGCAAAAAGATTATAAGCAGAAGGAGAAGCCAGTACCTGCCCCTGCTTCTCCCCCTCATTCACCACAGCTTTCCTTTTCACCTTCACCCACTAGCCCACCACCGTTGCCTTCACCAACGCTCTCACAGTACTCACATGGGGATACAATGGATCCTTGGGATCTATACAACCCAGATCCTGTTCCTGATAATGACCCTTATTTATATCCCTCCAAGCCTTCTCCACCAGAGGACACAACTACATACATGCAGGTTGTTTCCAGGGCAGCTGCTTACAATGGGGTGCCTATGCACACTGAATCCCTAGAGGAGGATTTCCTGTTTCACACTCTATCCTCCACCCACTCTAGCTATCAGTGCCTTCCTATGTTACCTGGAATGGTCAAACATGTAGACCACATTTTTAGTGAGCCAGTCAAAGCTAGAGTAATTACTCAGCATATTGACAAAAAATACAAACCTGCTCCTACAGAACCGATTACATCAAACACCAAGTTCCTCCAGATTCAGTAGTAGTGAGTGGGGCTCGAAAGAGGGCTAATAGCCAATCCTCAAGGAATGCTCCTCCCCCTGATAAGGAGAGTAGGACTTTTGATGCTGCTGGTAAGAGAGTGGCCACACAAGCGGCCAAACAATGGCGAATTGCAAATTCGCAAGCACTTCTTGCCAGATACGATAGAGCCCACTGGGACGAGATGCAAGAACTCCTACAGCACCTCCCAGAAGAACATCAGAAAAGGGCACAGCAGATTGTAGAAGAGGGTCAGGCTATAAACAATAATCAGATAAGGTCTACCTTTGATGCTGCAGATACAGCAGCCAGAAGTGTCAATACTGCAATTACTATAAGAAGGCATGTATGGCTACGTTCTTCTGGTTTCAAACCAGAAATCCAGCAGGCAGTACTTAACATGCCTTTTGACAAAAAACATATGTTTAGCCCTGAGGTTGATACGACCATAGAAAAACTGAGAAAAGACCCAGACACTGCCAAAGCAATAAGAGCCTTATAAACAACACCGTACAGAAGCTCCTTTCGCAGCCAACAATGTAGGGGAGGATTCAAACCACAATCCTCTGAAGCCTCTACCTCCCAGGCAAAGCAGGGACAACAGCAGCAACAATATCAGAGAGGGGGATTTAGAGGGTCTTACAGAGGCCAATATTTTAGAAACAGAGGCAAGTTCCAAACCTCATAACAAGCCACTACACCATCCAAACACTGACTTACTTACCATCCCTCAACCCCACACATCTCCTGTGGGGGGAAGACTACAGCAATTCCACTCTCATTGGCAAAACATCACCACAGACCATTGGGTGTTGTCAATTATCCGCAATGGCTATTGCCTAGATTTGATTTCTACCCCTCCAAACATTCTCCCACGTTACCACAGGCTGTCCCCAGAACACAAGGTTCTATTACAACAAGAAGTACAATTGCCACTACTAAAACAAGCAATAGACTTGGTCCCACATTCTCAACAAGGAACAGGAGTATACTCACTGTACTTCCTTATCTCCAAAAAGGATGGCACTCTCAGGCCCATCCTAGACCTCAGATCTCTAAATCTATACATCTATCAGAACACTTTCACCTTGTAACTCTGCAGGACATCTTTCCATTACTACAAAAACAAGATTGCATGACTTCTTTAGACCTCAAAGATGCATATTTCCATATACCCATCCATCCAGCTCACAGAAAATACCTCAGGTTCGTCATAGCCGGAAAACATTATCAGTTCAAAGTTCTGCCATTCGGCATAACAGCAGCTCCAAGAGTGTTCACAAAATGTCTAGCAGTAGTGGCAGCCTATTTAAGAAGGCAACACATTCATGTCTTTCCAAATCTAGACAATTGGCTAATAAAATCAAGCAATTTTATACAATGCCAGTAACACACTCAATACGTAATAGAGACCCTACATACACTAGGGTTCATTCTGTTACCAGAAATCTCACCTTCAACCAGACAGAACAAGTACAACCTTACCTAGGTGCTATTTTAAATATGCAAAAAGCCCTAGCATATCCAAATACACAAAGGATACAGGCTTTCCAAAATCTCATACTACAAATACAGCCAAATCAACAATACACTGCAAGATTTATCATGAGAATTCTAGGAATGATGGCATCTTGCATAGCAGTAGTACTGCATGCAAGACTCAATATGAGGCCTTTACAACAATGCCTCTCACAACAGTGGTCTCAGGCACAGAGTCAATTGCAAGATCTAGTGTTGTTGGACTGCCAAATGCACAGGCCCCTTCAATGGTGGAATCTCAGCAATTTAATGAAGGGGCGGTCATTTCAAGACCCTGTGCCTCAGACCACAATAACAACAGATGCATCAATGATAGGTTGGGGTGCTCATCTCAGCAACCTTACCATTCAAGGTGAATGGGATTTGAAACAGAGGCATTTTCACACAAACCATTTAGAATTATTAGCTGTGTTCCTTGCCCTAAAAGCATTTCAACCCCTTCTCAAACACAAGATTGTTCTGATAAAAACAGACAATTTGACAACCATGTATTACCTGAAAAAACAAGGTGGGACACATTCATCTAAACTGTCCCTTTTAACCCAGACAATATGGAAATGAGCAATTCACAATCACATTAATCTATTAGCAGAATACATTCCAGGAATACACAATCAGCTGGTGGATCTCCTAAGCAGGATTACCAACAGACACACGAATGGGAGATTCACTTTCAGGTACTTCAAAAGTCCTTTCAAAAGTGGGGAACACCAGAAATAGACTTATTTGCAACAAGCGAAAACGCAAAATGCCAAAACTTCGCATCCAGACACCCACATCCCCTATCCAAGGGCAATGCTCTATGGATCAATTGGTCAGGGATATTTGCTTACACGTTTCCCCCTCTCCCACTCCTTTCCTTTCTGGTCAACAAAATACGTCAGACATCTCTGGCCATGATACTCCTAGCCCCAACGTGGGCACGACGACATTGGTACACCACACTCCTAGACCTGTCGGTAGTACCTCACTCCAAACTTCCAAACATACCGGATTTGTTAACACAAAACAAAGGTCAAATCAGGCATCCAAACCTCAGTGCTCTCAACTTAGCGATTTGGCTCCTGAAGTCATAGAGTTTGGTTACCTAAAACTTCCATTAGAATGTAAGGAAGTACTCAAGCAGGCACACAGACCTACCACTAGACAATGTTATGCTTACAAATGGAAAAGATTTGTTTATTACTGTCAATCTAAAAATACTGATCCACTTACAGCATCAATACAAGATATTGTATGCTATCTACTTCATTTGTAGAAATCAAATCCATCTTTCTGATGGATACAACTACCTGTGGATTCCTCACCTAATGAATACTCCCATGGTGCCAGCATTCGACGGAAATCTTCTTACTAGTCTCTGCACGTCGACGAGGACGTCACTCTAGCCCACGCGACGCCGTCTGACGTCATACAGGCAATAAGAGGTCCTCGACGACGTGCGGACGTCGGTTCCCTTTTTTCCGTGCATTCGAAACGGTTATCTTCGAGGGAGCAACTGTTACTTTTGTGGTTACAGTGTATTTTTGCTGCGTAGTCTTTCGCTGTGGTAATAATGTCGCAGAGAAAGTCTGGATTCAAGCCTTGTCGTGAGTGTGGAGGCAAGATGTCGGTGACGGATCCTCATTCCGATTGCCTTTGGTGTTTCAGCTCCGACCATGACGTCTCGACTTGTGATTCATGCCAGCACATGAATCCAAAGGCCCTCAAGGAACGTGAGGCGAAGCTGTTTATGGCGAAATCGAAGGAGAAGCATCACAAGAAGTCTTCTTCTCCAAGACATCGGCGTCATCGAGACTCCCGGCGCCGTAGAGAATCTCGGCGTCATTCGAAGGAGACTCGTTCCAGGTCTTCGGATCGGCGCCGAAGGACATGGGAGATCAGTCCCACGGTTACGCCGCATCCTTCGACGCGTTGCCCTCTCCGGCGTCTCCAACTTCACCTGGACAGGCGTCGGTGATTGAGGTATTGGAGCCTCAGGTGTTTTCTCCGGCGTTGCAGACGTCGAGGCCGGCGTCGGGGTCGCCTCCGAGACAGGCACCCCAGTATCCGGCTTTTCCCACCCCTGGAGCCGATAGTTCCGCATTCTTGAATGCGATGTATGCCATCTTCCAACAGATGGCTCCAGGGGGTGCTCCGGCTGGGCCTTTGGCCTTTTCATTGGGTGATCCTGCGCCTCTTCGGCCGGCACCCTTTATGCCCTTTCTCCCTTTTGGGAACGTGGGCTCGGCGCCAGTGTCGGTGCCGGTGGCCGCTCCGGTGGCTTCAGAAGGATTGGCCCCGGGGATTTCCATCCCGTCGACGTCGGGATTTCGGCCTGTGACTCCGGTGGGTCCATCTGCTTCAGCTGCTCTTTCGTCAGCGCCGAAGTTACCTGTGGCGCCGGACGCGGCGTCGGTGGCTTCTGAAGATCGGCGCCGATCTTCGACTTCGGCGGAGGCATTGTCGACTCCGCGTATTGAACAACGGCTTCATTCGAGGAGACGTGCTCTCCGTGTATTAGAGGAGCAGGAGTACCAACGAGCCCTGGAGGAAGGAGAGCTAGAGGACTCGGGTGATGGGCTGCGTGGTCTGGAGTCGGCCAGTGGGCTGGACACTTCCCCTGAATGGGATCTTTCGTCCCCGGGAGAATACACTGAGGAGGCTGCTTCCTTTCATGCAGTGGTACGGAAGGCAGCTAGTTTTTTGGACCTGCCTTTGCCGGTGGTGGAGGCTAAACAAAACCTTTTAACAGAGGTGCTACATCCGGCCTCAGCTGCGGCGGAGCCTCTTTTGCCATTTAATGACGCTCTGCTGGATCCTGTGTTAGAGGTGTGGAAGAGCCCGGCATCTTCCCCAGCAGTTCACAGAGCCGTGGCCAGGAGGTATCGGGCGGCTCCGACTGACCCTGGTTTTCTATCTAGGCACCCTACGCCGGAGAGCTTGGTGGTGCAGGCCTCCTGTTCATCCAAGTCAGCGCCTGGTTCTTTCCCGACGGTGCCTGGGGACAGAGATTCAAAGAAACTAGAGGCGCAGTCCAAGAAGATTTTTTCGTCCTGCAGTCTGGCGTTAAAGGCCACCAATGCAACCTGTATCCTGGGGAGGTATATTCATGCTCTGATGGATGACATTTCCTCATCATTTACAGAGCTTCCCCAGGGTCTTTTGGATCTTGTTTCAAATGCCCAGGCTGCTGCGACCCAAATTATCCAGACGGGACTGGATACCACCGACTCGGTAGCCAGAGCAATGGGCACAACTGTGGTGGCAAGGAGACAGGCCTGGCTCCGTAACTCGGGCTTTTCTGCGGATGTACAGTACACATTGTTGGATCTCCCGTTTGATGGGGACAAACTGTTTGGAGCCAAGGCTGATTCGGCCTTGGAACGTTTTAAGGAAAGCAGGGCCACGGCTAAGTCGTTAGGGCTCCAAGCTCCTTCTTCCACGGCCTCTTCCAGATTTTTCAGGAGGTTTCATGGATTTGGGCGTGGCTCTTCCTCCTCTTCCTTTCGGGGAAGATATCAGCAACCTGTCTCTTCCCATCCCTATAGATCTTTTAGGGGGAGAGGTAGGGTCCGCACCAGAGGAGCCTCTCAGCAGCACTCTGCCTCTTCCTCATCCTCTGGCGGGGTGCAGCAGGGGAAGCAGCCTTAGGCTTCCACCATTTCCCACTCACTCCTCTCTTGTAGGGGGAAGATTACAGCATTTTCTCACCAAATGGAAGACTGTTACAACGGACACTTGGGTTCTCAGTATTGTGGGAAAAGGCTACACCCTTCCCTTTCGGGAGTTCCCGCCCCTCATCCCGCCCCGTCCTTCTTATTGTTCAGAAGAACACCTCCTGTTGCTAGAACAGGAGGTACAAGCCCTCCTTTCAAAGGGCGCGGTGGAGTTGGTCCCAGAGCAGGAAAGGGGTCGAGGATGTTACTCAAGGTATTTCCTGATTCCCAAGAAGGATGGTCGTTTGAGACCAATCCTGGACCTGAGGATCTTGAATTGGTTCCTCAAGCAGGAAAAGTTCAAGATGCTGACCCTAGCACAGGTGCTCTTGGCGTTGAACAAGGAAGACTGGATGGTGTCTGTCGACTTGCAGGATGCTTACTTTCATATCCCGATACTCAAGTCACACAGGAAGTATCTCCGGTTTGTGGTGGGATCGCAGCACTATCAGTTTGCGGTCCTTCCGTTTGGTCTTACTTCAGCACCTCGAGTCTTCACGAAGGTGATGTCGGTGGTTGCGGCAGAACTCAGAAGGAAGGGGATAGCAGTATTCCCTTACTTGGACGACTGGTTGATCAAAGCCAGGTCCCCGGAGCTTGTGTCGCATCATCTGCAGTCAACAACCCAGTTGTTGTTCGACCTGGGTTTTTCGGTGAACGAGACCAAATCTCACCTAGAGCCCTCTCAGCGCCTCCTGTTCATAGGGGCAGTACTGGATACAACATTGGGTCGGGCCTTTCCTCCGCCTCAGCGGATTCAAGATATTCAGGATTTGGTTCCAATGTTTCGAAATGGAGCGGTAGTTCCAGTCCTCAAGGTCCTTCGTCTGCTCGGTCTGTTTGCCTCCTGCATTCTGTTGGTCACGCATGCTCGCTGGCACATGAGGGCTCTTCAGTGGTGCCTCCGAAGG
This sequence comes from Pleurodeles waltl, assembly GCF_031143425.1. Classification (NCBI taxonomy): domain Eukaryota; kingdom Metazoa; phylum Chordata; class Amphibia; order Caudata; family Salamandridae; genus Pleurodeles; species Pleurodeles waltl. The sequence goes on from NC_090437.1 coordinate 181,503,079, forward strand.
CAGTGGTCTCAACACAAAGGGGATCTAGAGAGTACTGTCAAGATCTCCAGAGATGCTGCTGTGGATTTGAAGTGGTGGATTGCAAGCAACAATCTTTCACAAGGAAAGCTGTTCCAGCAGTCGCCACCAGTGGCCACAGTCATAACGGGTGCTTCCACTCTAGGGTGGGGAGCTCATCTGGGGGATCTGGAGATCAAAGGTCTTTGGTCTCCAGAGGAACAGATGTTTCACATCAATCTGTTAGAGTTACGGGCTGTACGTCTGGCTCTCAAGGCCTTCCTCCCTTCCCTTCGTGGTCAGTCGGTACAGGTCCTAACGGACAATACTACCACGATGTGGTACATAAACAAGCAGGGAGGAGTGGGGTCGTACCTTCTCTGCAGAGAAGCTCTTCGACTATGGTCCTGGGCAAAGGACCATCAGATTTGCTTGATAGCAAACCATCTGGCCGGAGTCTTGAACGTGCGTGCGGACAGTCTCAGTCGCCAATTCTCGGCAGACCACGAGTGGCGTCTCCATCCAGATCAAGTCCGTTTAATCTTCCAGAGGTGGGGGTTTCCTCGGGTAGATCTGTTTGCCACTCGAGAGAACGCGCATTGTCCGTTATTCTGCAGCCTCCAGTATCCGATGCAGGGAGCGTTGGGGGACGCGTTTCAAATAACCTGGTGCGGCCAGTTGCTTTACGCGTTTCCTCCCATACCCTTGATTCCTCGAGTATTGAGGAAGATTCGCCAGCACCGGGCTCTAGTCATCCTAATAGCTCCGGATTGGCCAAGGAGGGTATGGTACTCCGACCTTCTCCAACTCTCAATGTGCCCTCCGCTCCGTCTCCCTTTCAGGGCAGACCTCCTCTCGCAGTCGCAGGGGCAGGTTCTACACCCCAACCTCCAGAGTCTGCACCTACATGCCTGGAGATTGAACGGGGCAACCTGAGTTCCTTCTCTCTCCCACCTGAGGTAGTGGATGTTATATTAGCGGCCAGGCGACACTCCACTAAATCTATCTACGCTAATAGATGGTCTAAATTTGTTGCGTGGTGTGGAGAGAGGCAGATTGATCCTTTGCATGCTCATCTATCGGACGTTTTGTCTTTTGCTCTGTCTCTAGCGCAGAAAGGTTGTGCAGTGGCTACCATTAAGGGTTATTTATCGGCCTTGTCAGCCTTCATATGTCTTCCAGACCAACCATCTTTATTTAAATCCCCTATTGTTATCAGATTCTTGAAAGGTCTTCTAAATAAATATCCTCCAAAGCCATTCGTTATGCCGCAATGGGATTTGTCCTTGGTCCTGACTTTCCTTATGGGGTCCCCTTTTGAACCTATGCATTCTTGCCCCTTAAGGTATTTGGTTTTAAAAACAGTCTTCCTGATAGCTATAACATCAGCAAGGAGAGTGAGTGAGTTGCAGGCCTTATCAGTAAAGCCCCCTTATACAACTTTTTATGGGGATAAGGTGGTGTTGAGGACCAAGGCTGCTTTCCTCCCGAAGGTTGTTTCACCCTTCCATTTGGCTCAGGCAATTACTTTGTCCACGTTCTATCCTCCGCCTCATCCTTCCAAAGAGGAAGAAAGACTGCACCGTCTGGACCCAAAGAGGACGTTGAGCTTCTTTATTGATAGAACAAAGGATTTCAGGCTGGAGGATCAGCTGTTTATTGGATACGTGGGCAAGAGGAGAGGAAAGGCAGTCCACAAGAGAACACTATCCAGGTGGGTTGTTCTTTGCATTAAAATCTGTTACTCTTTGGCAAAGAAGGATCCTCCTGAGGGCATTAGAGCTCATTCCACCAGAGCTAAGTCGGCCACTTCGGCCTTGGCCAGAGGTGTTCCTGTGGTCGACATCTGCAAGGCCGCAACTTGGTCGTCCCTTCACACTTTTGCAAAACATTACTGTTTGGATTCTGAGGTTAGAAGGGACGGCCATTTTGCACGGTCAGTGCTGCAGGATTTCTTGGTTTGACCATTTAGGCACCCACCGCTTGGCGTGGTACTGCTTTGGGACTCTATTCATTAGGTGAGGAATCCACAGGTAGTTGTATCCATCAGAAGAACGAGTTACTTACCTTCGGTAACGACTTTTCTGGTGGATACATTAGCTACCTGAGGATTCCTCACGGTCCCACCCGCCTCCCCGTTGCCTTTCTGGTCTTGCCAAGTAATCCTTGAGTACGCTCCTCTTGGTCTTTGAGGGTGCAATAGATGTTGTATATATTATATGTATATATGTATATATCTTTGTGTATATACTTGATGTGTAGATATATATTTTAAAAAGAGAGAGTTATATATATATATAAAAGATTTACAGTTATTCATGCAATGTTGTGTATTTTTACAATGTAATGGGATGTTGCCGTGCTCTTTCATTGCATTGCCTGGTTGTTCTCATGCACGTAAAAAATGATTGGTACTGACGTCCGCACGTCGTCGAGGACCTCTTATTGCCTGTATGACGTCAGACGGCGTCGCGTGGGCTAGAGTGACGTCCTCGTCGACGTGCAGAGACTAGTAAGAAGATTTCCGTCGAATGCTGGCGCCATGGGAGTATTCATTAGGTGAGGAATCCACAGGTAGCTAATGTATCCACCAGAAAAGTCGTTACCGAAGGTAAGTAACTCGTTCTTCTCATCCATTAAAATTCATCTTACTGCAATATCAGCATACTTGCAGACTATTCAACACGCCTCTCTCTACAGAGTCCCAGTTATAAAAGCCCTCATGGAAGGATTAAAACATATTATTCCACCTAGAACACCACCTGTTCCTACTTGGAATCTAAATATCGTACTTACCAGACTCATGGGCCCACCTTTTGAACCCATGCATTCTTGTCAGATTACATTTTTGACATGAAAGGTTGCCTTCCTAGTAGCTATTACTTCATTGCGAAGAGTTAGTGAAATACAAGCATTCACTCTTGAAGAACCTTTTTTCCAAGTGCACAAACATAAAGTTGTACTTAGGACAATTCCAAATTCCTACCAAAAGTAGTATCACCTTTTCAAATAAACCAAACAGTGGAATTGCCAGTATTATTTCACAGCCAGACTCAGTTGCAGAAAGATCCCTTTATACTCTTGATCTCAAAAGAGCTCTAATGTACTATCTAGATAGAACTAAAGATTTTATAAAAACAAAGCAACTTTTTGTTGCCTTTCAGCAACCACATAAAGGCAATCCTGTCTCTGAACAAGGATTAGCAAAATGGATTGTTAGATGCGTACAAACATGTTACATTGAGGCAAAAAGACAACTTTTGATCACACCTAGAGCACATTATACTAGAAAGAAAGGTGCGTCTATTGCATTCTTAGGAAACCTACAAATGGCTGATATATATAAAGCTGTCACATGGTCTACTCCTCATACATTTACAAAACATTATTGTGTAGATGTATTTTCAAAGCAACAGGCCAATGTTGGCCAAGCTGTCTTAAGAACATTATTTCAAACAACTTAAACTCCTACAGGCTAGCCACTGCTATTTTTTTAGGAGGATTAACTGCTTTGTAGTCTATGCATAGCATGGGTATCTGCAGCTACACATGCTATCGAACACAAAAATGTCACTTACCAAGTGTACACCTGTTCGTAGCATGTAGTGCTGCCGATTCACATGCACCCTCCATCCTCCCCGGAAGCCTGTAGTCGTTGTAAGTTTTATCATTTGTACATATGTAGATACATTTACATTTGCATGGACGTCTATTTTTACTTACTACTTATATACAATACTTATATTCTTACACTCTGTCACTCCTCCCTTCACCCTTTTGCGGGAAAACAATCTAACAATGGAGTCGATGCCCATGCGCAGCATGACCAGGAGGAGGAGTCACTCGATCCTGTGACTCCGAAAAGACTTCTTCGAAGAAAATCAACTTGTAACACTCAGAGCCCAGCACTAGATGGTGGAATCATGCATAGCATGTGAATCTGCAGCACTACATGCCACAAACAGATGTACATAGGGTAAGTGACATTTTCAAACACAAACACCCCCGAATCCAAGGTTCATCAACATGTTTTTTCACATTTGGTCTAATTACTTTGTGAGTGTAAATAACAATAAAGCGTACTTGCAAACTCTGACTACATGCCTCCCTTTGTCACTGTTTCACTTCAGAACTGTGCAATTGTATATTTTTATGGGAGCCTGAGGTTCTCAGTCAACCGGCAATTTGTATAGGGTCAGTGGAAGGGCCCTGAGGCTGTCCCTATCCCCACAGACATTATGTGTCTCCTACACCCCTGGATACAGAGTTAATCCAGTTTTAAACCAGAGTCTGGTCATCTAGGGTGTCAGATGGTGCCTGTTGCAAAGCCTTGTTCTCCAAGTTTGCGACTACTGCTGTCATGGTGCTGCAGCCTGAAAGGAAACCCGCTTGCCTGGGATTCTGCGAGTGGCTGGCTGGTGTGTAATTATATCATTGAGAAGATGAACAGCCTTCTCATGTAGTTTAGCCATATTTGGTAACTGAGGAACAGGATGGTAATAATTCTGTGATACTTGTTGATAGGGCTAGGGACATATTAAAATGGAGATTGCTCATGCTGATTTCAGTTTTCTCTTCACGGGTCTAGGTGGCATTGACACATTTATTAAGTGGTATCAAGTAATAAAAGTTTTGTTTTGCCAGAACAAAATCAGCAGGGGAAGGCTGTGGGCCTGCTGCTGGATACCAGTCACGGACCCTCGTCTTCCCTTATTTTAGAGACACAAGATAGGGTATGAGAGAGGACTGGAAAGCGGGGTGAAGTGGAAGTGGGAGTGGGTGGGGGTCCTCAGACATGCAATGACGTACTTGTGGCTCTTTCTGTTAATCATCTTTGGAAGTAATGTTTAGGATACTTTCCTCAAAAATCCACCAGCTGGTACACATGGCTGCAGTGTTTATGGTCCTGGAGTTTGTTACACAAGGGGGGGGGGGTCTCGTTATTTTAGGGTTGAGCGCAAAGCGCTCTCGTGTAATCTCTCTCTGGGCTGGAAACCACACCCATGTCAAACCCATCAGTTTGGTTGGTTCGTGGGCTTGCCTTTTAAAATTTGCTTGATTTAAACAGTGAAAGGCATGCATACGTCATGCCTTTTCCCGTGTTTAGCCTTCCTCGAGCGCACCGGCTAACTACTGAAACAAACGAGGCTCCATGTTTTCCATATAGTTTCTGCACTAATTTTTCACTGTATTTCTTAGGCAGCACGATCTTGCTGGGCAGTAGTCGAGCACTTTGCATGACATCGACCCTGTTACGTGGATATTTACACTTTTGCGGGTTACATGGATAATTGCACTTTTGCCAATACGTTTCACTGTGTGTTTGCTTTGTGCTCATGGCGACTGTCGGCTCGCTTATGTGAAACTGTTTTACTTTTCAGTTTATGTGGCAAGAAAAGTCCTGTTAGGAGTTTACAAAGCTAATAGCTTTAACTTGAGTAAACCAGAGACCCATTGCATTTGCTAATTTAATGGGACACCTGTACTTATAATTTATCATTTTCCATCTGAGCTCACCTGATGAATTGTACTGCCTCTATAAAAATTCTAAATTACAAAGTTTACCTGATCTTAATCAACTTTGGGATAAATCAGGCATTTTTAGATTTTACGTGATCTTATTTAAAGGTGTTTAAAGGAGCCTGTTGCGGGTGGCAGTGAATTGTTTGTTCTAACCGCTTAATATCTTGTGATTGTCTTCTGCTGTAACTATATTTGCAAAAGTGCATGCCATACACTTTGTATGGTCCAGCAAGCCATCATGATGTATAGGCCATGTGAAATTACCTGTGGAGTTACCCTTACTTAGTTTCATCATGCTGGTTATATAATTTTGAGAATCTTCTTATCAACTTTCACTGATTACCCTAGGGGTGTTCTGATTTTTGTTGTGCCAATCAGAAGCTCTGTGACTACACTGTCGTACTAAGTTCTAAGAGGCTTGCTTGCTCTCTTCGACCCACAGTCGTAACATAAACCACTGATAGATGCTTCCAGCTGCATATTCCTCACCTTTGAATCTCCTCATGCACCAGTCTGGATCGGGAGAATTTGAGTAGTAGTGGCCCAGTGTGCAACAGGTGGCATTGTGTAGCTCTGCATTGACTACACACCTTCTCTGGCGTGACAGAGTGGACCTGTAGTTAAGAGCTGCTGTTATGCGCTGACATCATTTCCTTTCTTTCTGCGCCTTTATGCAGAAAACCGAAGCTCTGATTCCAACTTTGTTGGTGCTCTGGTGACTGTAAAATACTTTTCACAGTCTGCTGAAAAAGATAGGATTCAAACCAGTCATGTCAGTCAGTCATGCAGTCACACAAGGTGTACCTTTGATGCTTGGGCTCTGGTCACAGCTTTAAGATGTGTGACTAATTAGCTCTATTGCACCCGAAAGATACTTGAGACCAACCATAAGACCGGGCACAAGAAACTGTGAGCTTAACAAAGGTACTGCTTTTGCTCCTAAGCAGTAGGTCTGGTTCTGGGGTCATTCCCGCAGTTTTTCCATTTCCTTCTCAAAATCTTTATGTAAGTCTAGGCATGAGTGCAAATGCAACCACAAAAAGTTAAAGCTGGACTCAACCCCATCACACCACTGTGGATTCAAGTCCAAATCAATACTTCAACTGGACCCATCGTTGCCCATGTTACCTTGGCCCTCATTGACTCTTGCAGCAAATCGAGGCATTCAAGAAGGCCACATTTCTTGCTTCCTGTAGTGCATTTTCAGGCCCCTTGAAACCTCAAGAGCCTCCAGTCAGGTTACTGCCAGCAGCTACCCCTGAGGCTGTCTATTCCTTTGAGATCCCTTACAGACGATGTACCATTCTGTGCCATCTTCCACATGAGGCACAAGATCCATGCTGAGACTGACTTCACCATTGTCGATAGACAAACCTGTGCTGAGATCCATATTGGACCCTGAGCTGACTTCAGCCCAAGCTTGACTGATGATGTGCTACAAAATCACTAAAACGCAAATGGATATTATGCAGCCTGACTCTGACCTGGTGCCTCGACCATGACATAAGTATAAATAGAGGCCTGTGGCCGTGTGCAGTTGAGGGTTAACAGCAAGACCTGGCCAGTGGCCGACCACCCCCCCACCCCCCAAAGGCAGCCAGCCCCACACTACGCAGGTACTTTGGTCTTGGTAAAGGTATATGGTCTTAAAGGTAAATGGGTCACAAAGCTTTGTGTGGTAAAGGCATTGCGTTGCAATGGATGCATAGTAAAGGCACGTGTGGTTAATGCATGCATGCTTATGTCATGCAACCGTTTGCAATGTTTCAGAGTGCAGCTGAGGTACTAAAACTGCAGCAGCCCACCTGTGAGCCTAAGCCACATGTTCTACCAGGGATTTTCCATCCTGGGTCAGCGCATTGAAATCTGTGCTCCCAGTCCGTGATGTCACTGAGGTGCCCTGAAGACTACATGGTTGAAACCATATTCTTCTCCACCCATTATTTAACAAGTAGCCAGACAGCACAGGCTCCTGGTGGTCCCTTTTCCTCACCAAGATTTCTACACCAGAGAGTCTCATTTACAGGCTTCGACGAGTTAGGTTACTCCTCATTTCCAACCAATCCCCCCAGATACAACATCCGAAAGGATTGATGCTTTTTGCAGACAGAAGTTTTCTTCTGCAACCGTCTCATTGAGGGCCATAAACTGAGTCTTTCTGTTAGACCGGTATACACATACCTCATGGGACACACCTGGAAGATCTTGCCAGCAGTCCTGGAAATCCTTAGGACCTCAATGGCTCAGATGACCCATGATTGGCAAGATGCATTAAAATAAATCATCTGTAAAAGCTTCGACACCACTGATTGAATTGGTAGAGTAGGGTGCACCAGTGTCTTTTCTCCATAGACACAACTGGATGAGGGCTCCCAGATTTTCCAGCAATGTACAGGAATCACTGTTGAACATGCCCTTTGATGTGTCTCGACTTTTTGGACTGACGGATGTAGACTGACTAGCACAAAAGCCAACAGGGACACCAGTCCTCCAGCTCCTATTCCCTTGCTTCAACGGCCACCAAGCCACATTAGCTTATCCTCAATGGTTCACATCTGACTGTAGGAAGCAGGATTCCATATATCCTTTGCGATCTCTCACATCCTACAACTGGGTCTAGCAGATCCTCCAAAGAGGCTACGTCCTGCCTTTCATTTCCTCCCCACACCACATTCCTCCTACACCAGAACAAATTGTGGAGGAGTATCTGTCTATTCTTCTGTAGAATGTACACCTCTGACATGCAAAGAGTGGCATTGAATGGGTGGCAGACTGAGAGGAGTGAGGGCTGTTATTCATTGTCCTTTCTTGTCTTGAAAAAAGACTGGTGCCCTCAGACTTTTGCTGAGCCTTGGACTGTTGAATGTCTTCCTCTGGAAAGACAAATTAAAATGCTCACATTGGCTCACATGCTATCTTCCCTGGACCCAGGAGACTTGATGTCTTGGAATTGCGGGACACTTTTTTTCATACACCCGTCCTGTAGTCCAACAGGTTTTACCTGCAGTTCAGGGTGGGCCAAGAACACTGGCAATTTGCCCTGCTCACCTTCCGCCTCAGCCCTGCCCTTGGATGTTCACAAAAGTGATGGCGGTGGTTGCTGCCCATCTTTGGAGGCTGGGGTTTCCATTTTTCCATACTTGAATGACTGGTTGCTGAAAGCAGACTTGCCACAATCAATCTAAACAACCTCCAGACCTAACATCTTTTGGGTTCACCATAAACAAGCTGAAGTACCAACAAATTCCCTCATAGTGGCTTCCATTCACTTGGACGATCCTGCATACAATGAGGATCAAAGTTTTTCCTTCACCCAAACAACTTCAGGACATTCATCCTAATGTTTCCAGTTCGATCCTGGATCCCGGTGAAGCTGGCTCTTAGGCTTCTTGGCCTGTAAGCCTTGTGCATCCTCCTTGTTTACATCAGATGGCACATGCAGGCCCTGCAATGGAATCTGAAATCCCAGTGGACCCAACATGAAGGCTGCCTTTCTGACCCCTTCTAGGTCTGGAAGGTGATGGCCAGTGATCTTGTGGCTGACCAATGACACTTTATCATGCGTTAGACCTCTCTCTTCGATACCCAGAGCTGGCAGAGATTACGGAGGCATCACTACTGGTTGGGAGGGACATCTGGGTGAGGTGGAGTTCAGAGGCCTCTTGTCTCCAGCAGAGAGCTAGCTCCACAGGAACCTATTGGAGCTGCAAGCCATTTGCTTGGACCTGAAGGCTTTGTTACCATTCATCACTTGGAAGCAAGTGCAGGTTCTCAACAACTAAATCTCTGCCATGTGGACCTGCAAGAAACAGAGCAGAGTGTGACCCCGGAACCCATGCTAAAAGGTGTTGTGAAGTGGCTTGAGCAGCAGATTATCTTTCTAGTCTCCAACCATCTTGCTGGGTCGCTGAATGCCAGAAAGGACAAATTCTGCAGACATCACCTGGCAGATCACTTGTGGAATCTGCATCTCGCAGATCACTTGTGGCATCTGCATCCCAGAGTTTGGCAGGGCGTATTTGACTGTGTGGAAGAGTCCTTTCTAGATCTATTTACCACTGTTGAGAATGTGCAGTTTCGTTGGTTTTGTATGTTGGAGTTTCCAGAAGAACACTTGGTAGGAGATGCCCCAAGTTCTAAGGGAGATCAAGAACGAGTGGGTCTGTGTAATCCAAATCTCCCTGAATTGGTCCAGGAGAGTGTAGCTCCCAGAACACTTGAGCATGAGCATCTTTCCACATTTCAGGCTGGTACATAGAGAAGGGACCACCTATGCCAGCTACAGAGCAAGGTCTTTTATCCTATCCTCCTCAACGTACACCTCCATGCGTGGAGATTGAGCGGTGACGCTTGACTGCGTTTGAGTTTCTTAGGTGATGGATGTCATCCCCGCGGCCAGGCGCCATCTACAAAATCCATCCATTCGGACTGCTGGAACAAGTTTATATTCTGTGTGGTGTCCAGGATACTCACCTCTTACAGACAAAGCTGCTGGACATTCTTTTGTTTGTTCGACTTTAGCCGAGTGGGGCCTTGCAGTGGGAGCTTTAAAGGGTTGTCTGCCCTTTCTGCCTCTCTACGTTTGCCACCAACAATTTTTCTATTCTTCACATCTGAAGCTGTAATGGAACAGGGGCAGTAAACTGACATCAGCACACAGGATTGGTGCTTGTATGCAGTTCCACTCTGTCACATCTGTGGCAGTACAGTGTTCGTACACAGCTGCATGATGCCACATGATGGCACACCAGTGCACTGTTGTTAATTCTCTGGTTCTGGGCTGGCTCCTGGGGATAGCCTAAAGATGGGGAATAGGTGGTTAGATAGGATACCCATCAGAAAGAAAGTTACCGAAGGAAAGTAACTTGTTCCTCACGCTTAGCTAATGACCCATTCTCGGTTACAGTAATCTTTGAACCAGTCTTTGGCCACCTGAGCCATCATTAGGCCTTTGACTTATCCTGTTATCCACAATACACCGCATCTCAATCATCAGACTAATCTCACCCAAATGGAATTGAACAAGCTAAGAAGGGGCACAGTAGTTACACAAAACGCTTATCAACTTCCAAGCATTACCATGTAATGGTTCAAATAAGTGCAGGATGGCCTTTTAAGAAACCACTACTGTGTAAGATGACAGCAAAATGGATAGATTCAAAGTGTAGGTTTGTTTTTGTCAGAATATCTACACATAAAGGTCCCTGATAATTGGCCCTGCCTTTGCTACTGACTCCTCCAAGACCCGGTTCCTGCCTCAACTTTTCAGGATATTGAAGGAGTTCAGGACCCAGTCTCCAAGGATTGGTAGAGCTGAAGTCTAAAACCTGACCCTGTTCTAGAGCGCACAGGCCGTACTGAGGCATATAGTTCATAAAGCAGGGCAAAGGTTATCTTGGGAGTTCAGGAGCAAAAAGGTATTTGGAGATTATTGCACCCCACAGAAAAAGGTTTCACCTTACTTTCCTGTGTCCATGCACCTTCTAAAAGCTCAACTATTTTCTATCAAATGGACACTTGTGATGGATATCTATATCCCCAAACCCCTGGTTATGAACACTTAATGAAAAATAAGAGATCTATATTATCAGCACAAATACTTGGGGAAGCAGCAAATGCCTCACTTCAGGGACTACTACTAAGAGACAGTGGAGGAAGGGAAAAACAGCAGAGCAAAATCAGTCATTACATCTCTCACTCAAACATGCTGAAAGCTCTATTATACAAAAGAAAAGAAACCTGCAATGGAGAAAATTCTCTCCTGACAACCTTCTCAGAGGTGCTGAAAACGCTTTGGAAGATCTTCCACTGCGCCACAATGAACAAGGGAAAAAGGCTGGGAGACTATTGGTGGCCCACTGAAGGCAATAATAGATTCAGTTAGTGATTTCTGCCATTTACAAGAGGATGGCCATTTAAAAACTCATTCCTAAAACATTTTTGAGGTCTTAGCATTTTGTAACACAGGATGAGAAACTGTACTCATCTAAGATTGCGTTCTCCACTTGCCCCCCAACCCCTTTCACCTCTACCTGCTCCCCCAAAAAGAGACCTCTTATCCTTGTTGACTATGCCATGTCTAGTGGACATTGGATGTGGTTAGTAAGGGAATATCCAAAAAAGAAAGAGGCAGTCACTCTAGACATTCTCTATAATAAATCCCCGTAGAGGTTATCCTAATGAACTCTACATACTAAGTAAGGAACAACTGACTGAAACATTCTACATGGCCTTTAAAAAAGCAAAACTCACAGATACATTGTCATTCTTCTCAAATATGACACGGATTACCTTTCTACCCAAACTTGGCACAGACCTTCTCCATTGCACATGTTACAGATGCATTTTGTTGATTAACATTGAGATTAAGACTTTAGCAAAGATCATGGTGAATAGGCGTAAGAGAGTGATCTCCTGCCTCGTATACCAAACATAAGTGGAAACTGTCCCAGGATGCTTGTTACACAACCACCTTAGAACATTTTATCCCCTATTGTGGATTAGGAAGTAAACTTCGTAGATGCAGAAAAAACCTTCAACAAGTTTGAGTGGTGGCATCTATTTAGGAGTTGGGTCAGATGTAGGTAAAAGAAGATTTCCTATCCAGAGTCTAAACTTGGACACTTTTCTCCCAGGTGAACAGTGGTAGTTTCCTCTCCAATACTTTTCAAATCACAGCTGTCTCTGCTGCTTTTTTAGCTAGCATGAGAACCACTTATGGTAGCCATATGCTATAATGACAGGCTCAAAGGTGTCCCCTCCATCACTGGAACATCAAAAATACCAGTGTATGCATGCAACATCACCCTGACGCTCACTGACATAGAAGCATCAGTACCCACCTTACTTTCTTATTACTAACATCTCATATTTACAGGGTACAAGATCAACTAGGACAAGAGCAGAGTACTAGCCATGTCAATGTGAAGTGCGCTAGCTGCAGTCAGGGCCTACCCCCTCCAGTGGAAACAATTGCACTCTAAATATCTGTGTGGTTTCATCATTAAAAGCCTTAAGCACATGATAGAGTACAGTCTTACTCCATCTCTCTCTGGGGGAGGGTATAGAGGTTTCGATGGTAACGGTTTAGCTACCTATTTGGTTTGATACTTCTTGCTATTCCTCATAAAATAATGCTGCAAATAAATTGTAATGGCCTTTCTTGTAGGTTTCACTGTTCTTTTCCTTGGAATTCTCCAAGAATATAGCAGTAAGAACGACATACCTACCAACAGTAATATCCCCACTACAAGTGCCAAAAGCCTACCCCAATCCCCTACCATTCCCAATGATCCACCCCATTTACCCTCTTAGCTAGTTGCTCAGTGTCTGCAGAGCAGCTTCCAACAGACATAACCTCTATGGTGGATATAGTCCTAGGCCCCATAGCCACAGTGCAAGTGTGCAGACATATCTAGGGAGCAGCAGTCTCAACCTTCTAGGACACTTGAGGCCTCTGAAGTCTCGGTTTAGGTAATTGAGCACCTTATTAAATCTCAGCTATAGTCCCAGAGCACTGGGTACCAATTTCTGATGGGCCAGTAGTCTCCAAAGTATAAATTATCATTGTCTGACTCTTATCCAGTAATGATAACAATCACTTTTTTAACCCCCAGCAGCAGATGAAAGATAGAATTTACCCTGAACTAAGGCTAGAGGGAATGACATTGGTGTTGGTTGGTCTAGAATTACTATCTCACGCCTTCCCTCCTTCTTACTTCCTGTAGCCTGTCTAATCTCTTCTAAAATGTCTGTCCGCTGTGTCTCCAATTTTCAATAGTTCCATGGTATATGCATTGCACTTGCACTCTTATATGCCCCCCACTGATCCCCAAACTTACTATGATCTATTGAGTACCCATGTTGTATAGTTGATATAGGAGTTTATAGACTGCCTTTTGTCCTCTGAACATGTCCAGCATAGTTATTTCCTTTGAGAAAGATTTCCTTCCATTGTTTGAAATCTAAAGTGAACCCTATTGGTTTTTAGGTCGAGCTCCCAAGTGTGTTGCCCTGTTGTAAGTATTGTGGGCTTTTAACCACGCCCATCTGACACCCATCACTTTCATTCGTTGCTTGGCTTGCCTTTCAAAAATGACTTGATGTCATTGGTAAATGGTTTATGTTTGACCCGCCTTGAGGCTGTTTTTGTCACGCCTTGCAGACTGCACCTGTTACATGGATTATTTCATGATTACCTATGTACTTCAACGTGGGCAAACAATTTTTTCTTTTGTCTTTCCCCTTGGTGCTGCATGGCGGCCATGGCACTCACATCGCAAACGGGCACAACAGCGTGAACTCGATCGGCGGTATTGGAGCACTGGTCACATTGTTCACAGTTACCTAATCAGAGTCATTTTTTGTGACTCTCCGCTTGAAACACTTTAAATTGGTAACTGCTTTACGTAAAACAGAAATCCTCAAAGCAAAAGCGGGTCTCCCAACACAGCGGGAGAGCCGATACTACAATGTTCACTGCACTCTGGAAACTCGCCCGATAATGCTTTGCAGGGCATTACTTTCACAAAACATTTTTGCTCATAACTCAGCCTGTACAATGGGACCACACGAAAACATTCAGCACGACGCACTCTTTCTGTCTAGGTCATCTCTGGGTCCCCACACTAGGTTAGTGGGGTACCTAAAATAATAACTCCTCCCACCATTCATTATCTTTTTAAGCGTTCTCATGGCTGGAACTTTTGTTTTACAGCTGGGAGTAACTTGTGTTTTAAGGTCCCTGTTTGTAATATCATTGCTGTAGGCCTGCTACCCCTAAAAATGTATAATGCACTACGCCCTTTATGGGCTAAATATGATTGCACTGCATTACTTTCTGTCATTTTCTTTTTGTGGTTATGCCCTCTAGGGGCTTACTATACAGTTACATGACCATGTTTCTTACACATGCTATTTTCACTGTACCGTCCTCTAGGTGCTGTTCTAAGCATTACAGTCAGATCAGCATACTAAAATATTTGTGGCACAGAAACTTGCCCCATAATGCTTTTCAAAGCATTACTTTTATAAAACATTTTTGCTCATAACTCAGCCTGTGGTGGTCCTAGGCCAATGGGACCACCTTCAAAACATTGACCGCAATGTGTTATTTCTGTTTACACTATCTCTATTTTAGTGGGGACTTCAAAATATTAACCCTTACTACCATTCAATATCTTTTTAAGCTCTTTCATGGCTTGAACTTTTGTTTTACAGCTGGGAGGAGTTATGTTTATGGGCCTTGTTTGTGATATCATTGCAATAGGCCTGCTAGCCTAGAAAACATTTAATGCACTATGCCCTCAAAGGGCTACATATATGGTTAAACTGCAATACTTTCCCCCATACTTTTTTCATGTGATAATGCTCTCTAAGGGGTGGCAGTATGGTTACATGACTGTGTTTCTTCCAAATGCTATTTTATTCTGGTGCCCACTAGGGGCAGTTCTGAGCATTGCATTCAATATACTTTAATATTCGTGGCACAATTATTCACCCATAATGCTTTGCAGGGCATTACTTTAATGAAACATTTTTGCTCATAACTCAACCTGTGGTGGTCCCAGCACAGTGGGACCACCTTCAAAACGCACTTTGTCTGCAACATCTCTGGGTCGCCACACTAGGTTAGTGGGGACCCCAAAATATTAACCCCTCCCACCATTCAGAGTCTTTTAAGCTTTCTCATGGGTAGAACTTTTATTTTACAGATGGGAAAAGTTTTGTTTTAAAGGCCTTTTTTTGTAATATCGTTGCAGTTGGACTGCTAGCCCTAAAAACGCCCTCTATGGGGCTAAGTACATGGTTACACAGCATTACTTTCTTCTGTTTTTTTCATGGGATTATTCCCTCTAGGGGCTAAGAAAATGACTATGTGACCTCGTTTCTTACAAATGATATTTTTGTTATGTGCTCTCTAGGGGCTGTTTTGAACATTATAGTCTAATGCCAAAAGCTTATTTCTGATAGTGGTTTATATGATAATTATATACATTTTAATAGTCTCTCCTTATTACAGTTATGATTATGATTCAGGCCAACTTAACATCATTATTATACTATGAGTGTTTGAACACTCTTGAATTATTTGGGTTACCCTTCTAGTTTATTTCTCCTCTGTGGCTGTCTTGTGTCTTTTTTTGGGAAGTTGTGTTAGCCAGCCAGCAACTCGAATGGTGGAGTGGTGAAAGTGGTATTCTTTTGGAATTAGCATGGCGGATTTAAATTAGGATGCTAAATGTCAAAATTTATAGTTTTTGCTGCAGATAGAGCAAGGAAGTAAATTGAAATGCTTTAGTTATATGCAGGGCCACTGGAATTATATGGCAGGAAAAGATGACATTCTGAGGCAAGGTTGACCAATGTATGTGGCAAGAAAAATCCAGGTATGAATTTGCAATGCCAATAGCTCTAACGCAAGCAAATAAGAGACTTATTACATTGCAAATTCTTGTTTCCAACTGTATCTGTCAAATGAATTTGTCAGTAACATTATTTAGTGGGTTCGGAATTGTGTAAAGGATGGCAGCTAGGCGTTTGCTTGGTTGTAGCTTCTGTGGGAACCCTTCAAATATTGTGCGGTCTCTTGACGCCCCTTCAGTAACCATCAGTTGCAGTGACTATTTCCTGAACTGCCTATTGTGAAAGATGTTTCTCAGGGACCGTGTATACCTTTTTTAATGTCCTTGAAAGACATAATGACACCCCTGTGAAAAAACCTTTCTTTTATATGTGGAGATAAATTATCTAGTGGCCTCCAAACACTTCGGGGGTCATTCTGACCCCGGCCGGCGGCAGTAGCCGCCGGCCTGGCTGGGACCGCCAGAAGACCGTACCGCGGTCAAAAGACCGCGGCGGTCATTCTGGGTTTCCCACTGGGCTGGCGGGCGACCGCCAAAAGGCCGCCCGCCAGCCCAGCGGGAAACACCCTTCCACGATGAAGCCGGCTCCGAATGGAGCCGGCGGAGTGGAAGGTGTGCGACGGGTGCAGTAGCACCCGTCGCGAATTTCAGTGTCTGCTGAGCAGACACTGAAATTCAAAGTGGGGCCCTCTTACGGGGGCCCCTGCAGTGCCCATGCCATTGGCATGGGCACTGCAGGGGCCACCAGGGGCCCCACGACACCCCTCACCACCATCCTGTTCCTGGCGGTCGAAACCGCCAGGAACAGGATGGCGGTGAGGGGGTCGGAATCCCCATGGCGGCGCAGCAAGCTGCGCCGCCATGGAGGATTCCCATGGGCAGCGGAAAGTCGGCGGTACACCGCCGCGGTCAGAATGCCCAGCGGAGCACCGCCAGCCTGTTGGCGGTGCTCCCGCGGACCCCGGCCCCGGCGGTCCTTGACCGCCGGGGTCGGAATGACCCCCTTCATGTTGAAACCTATTATCAGGCATATCAATTCTTGAACTTGCTGATTTATCCTCTCCAGTCACACACTGTAGCACTGCTGATAGACCTTAAGTATAACTCACTATGTCAACCATGTAATACAGGGTGTAGATGCACCAAATTGATCAATTTCTTCACTTTACTTACTATTAATCCAATCCTCCAAGGTGATCCATACATAAATACCTGAAAGTTGATCCTTTCCTCCACACAGGTTTTGACATACGGAATAGTGAAGCCATGCAGATTGTGGTTGGGACAATGGGACAAATGGATCTCAAGATGAACTCTGTAGACCAATGGTTCCCAACCTTTTGACTTCTGTGGACCCCCACTTTATCATTACTGGAACCCGGGGACCCCCACTGAATCATTATTGGAATCCGGGGACCCCCCCACTGAGTCATTACTGAAAGCTGGGAAACTAATCTGTTCATATTATTTAATTTTCTCAGCAGTCCCGGACCCCCTGAGGCGGCTTCGCGGACCCGCAGGGGTCCCCGGACCACAGGTTGGGAACCACTGCTGTAGACCAACTGTTTGTTCTAGAAAACATTAAATTCCATTCACTTAGGGAGGAATTAGCTGTATAGGCAGACTAGATGTGGCGACGTCAGCAGCTGTCTCACTGTCTGAAAACATGTTTAGGAGGGCTCCAGTTGAGTTAACTTTTCCATCTTATTCATCTAGGTAGATGGAAGGGGTCTGAAAGGGAGAAATGGCACATCTGTTTGGAGTGAATATCTCCCTCTCCTTTTCTAAGTACTTGTAGTATGAACGTGTTAACAGAATGTGCTACAGTCAGACGTTATTAGAGAGGTTTGGGGTGGGGGACTCTACAATTGATGCCTCAAGAACCAATTTCAGCTGTCATTTTCGTGGCCAAGTTTCACATAATTTTGTCATTCAAAGTAGGGTCTGGATGACTGCCCTTTCTTTCTTTTTGTTTAATGTATCCTCTTGCCCAGTTAACCTTTCAAGAATTATGTGTCGATGATATCCTGTTCCTGTTGGACGCCAAACTGCTACTTGAAGATAGTTGCTGGTTATTGTTTATATTTGGCGTAAAATCAGATTACACAAAGAACTAGGACTGAAGTGGTGTAACATTTTTCTGAGCAGGACATAATTTTACAGGAATTTTCCACTGAATATCTTGTTAGTACTAAATCTTGATGGTCAACCCTGTACATGAACATATTGGTGGGATTGTGGCTAAGACTAAAGTTAACTTACGTCCTAGACCAACGTTCGTATAACTTAAGGTTCATTTTAAAGATGCTGATAATTCCTAGCTTTTATTTCGGTTTTACATATCCCACATACCATTTCTGCAAAACCGTATCCTATTGTATCTCATTTTTGTTCTGGATGATAAAACTACATTTACAATGAATAACTTTAAGATCTGCTTTTATTTACAGTCTTTGGGTGTACTGTTCGGAAATATTTTTAGGGCTTAGTTCAGTTTGTTTTGCTCCATCCCCTCTTAAGAAAATATATGCAGCTCTGTCATTCCCGTTTAACTTTCGAGGATCCATAGAAATGTTTCTTTAAAACAAAACATAATTTTTAATGCAGCTTGTTTACCTCAAAAGAAAACGGGGTGCGTTTGAAAATAAAAATGGAATGTTTCTTTTTTTTAAAAAAATGTTAAGAGTAGTTTGTGTTTTTTAAATGGTAATTTCGGTTTCAAAACATTAGCAGGTACCACTACGATTTGGCATTTGGAACAGTCGTTCTAAACATGCCCCTTCCAAACACAAAATTGACATTAGCTGGCAAATCCAAATGTCTATTCGGTGATGTACTACCGAATCACAAGTTGGTTTTGATGCATTAGAAGAAGTATTTTTACAATCGCAAATGGCTCTATAGTGCGAAAAGGTAATTTGTGACTGTAAAAAGGCTTCGTACATCTAGTCCATGGTGCCAGATTTCACATTGTGGACAGTATATGTCTACCTCGTTGAAGTCGAAGAAGGAAAGAGGGGCGCTCCACGGGAAGGTGTTTTGGGGCCATATTAGCAAATCGAGGACGTTTGTGAAAAGATTGCCAAACCTGTTTTAATTTTACATACCATTTAACCTGTTAATGTAGAACCAGCATACATTCTGCTCACTGTCGAGTTACTAAACTTTCAAACAGTAGGCGATACCTTAAGATTCCGATGTTTTAAGTTTATTATGCTCTGCAATTTGAGGATAGAAAGGGATTAAAAAGGGAGTCTGCTTTCTGAAAGCTTGACTAGTCCAACGCCCCCTTTTCTCGGCAACAAACTGATAACCAAGTGACTGGGCGCTGGGTACAGTCTCAAGCAAGAGACCATGAGAACAGGGATGTGGTTTGAGGATTTATCGGGGTGCGCCAGAGATGGGATTCAGGCCGTTCACAGTAAGTCAGAAATTTGTTACGCCAGGGACAGATCTGTAAATAACTTGGTTTGCTACTTAGCAATAAGCTTTCGTAATGGTTCTTTTTAAAAAGTTTGTTTATAAAATGGGTAAACCATACAAACATTCTTCCATAAAGACAATAACATTCAGATAATTCATTTCCGTTGTCAATAACAGTCGTAATCACTTCTCACTTTAAACTGGCACAGGATACTCGCACGTTCTTTTCTCGTGCAAGGGAAGCATAATGACATAATGTGCATTTCTTCCTGCCGACCGCCTATTATAGACTGTATCTGCTTCTTAGATTTTCGTCTGTTTGACCTCTTGCAGACCGGCTTTGGGCCTGGCTTGACAGCGCACGGCTTGGTAATCAGCACAAAAAAGCTTTCAGAGGTAGCACTGAGAGAGGAGTTTAGGATCCGCCGAAACACTGGCTTTCTTTGGAACAGAATTTGATTGTGCATGCTTCTTTTGAAAAATAATTTATTCTATTGCACTTTTTGTCTTGTGGGAAACTTATGCTCAAACCAGGACTAAATTGGTCATGGCGGCAAGTCATTGTTCAAGGCTACAGACAGGACAACTGGAATTACAAGATTCTGCAGCGGCCTTTGTATAATGAGGTACTTTTCCACACTTGCCACATAATCCACCATTGTCTGCATAATCCGCAGACTTTAACAAAAAAGGATGCTTCTAACTCAAACGGATCAAAAGTTGCAAAAAAATATAAATGGCGACTTGGGTTCCTGCACATCACAACACTTAGCAAAGTTTGGTCATCTTTACGTTGCTTATTACTGTGTTTGGGTGTTACATTGTTACTAATAAGGTAAGCTCTATTCCCAGATACAATTACCAGGTATAAAAATGACAAAATATTGAAGTGATACTATTATGAAATGTGCTGCATTAAGCCGTCCAACAGCATTTTCTTGCCGCAAAATTTGTTCAACTCTGTCACATAATTTAGTCTTCCTGTAGTGCATAATTCCGTGGCCCTCCCTACAGGTCACATCTGTTTTTGATGAAAAGTTACTAAAATGCCTGTAGGCCTGTCATATTTACAGTGAAAACCGTGTTAGAAAGAATATGCATTTAAGGGGTGGTTATTTATACTCTGTGTTGCAGCTTGCAGTGGGCTATTTTGTTGCATGGAATCCGGCAATTTACCTCAGCAGGTAACGGTTTTGCAATCAGAGAAGTCTGGATAGTTCCTAAGTTTAGGTGTAGAGCAGCTCTTGCATGGAGCACTCTACAACCACTGACATTCTGAACCTGCTCTCCTCAAATATCTATTTCTCTAGCATAGTGCCATCCACGCTGAGCTAAAAAAAATGACCAAAAGCCTTTTACCTCTCCAGAAACAGTTTTACCGCGTTAGATATGTCAACCTGAAATGAACAAAAGCAACCACTGGCAAATGTGTTTCACTCTACCTGGTGCTCTTCAGAAAGGTAAAGCATTGATCAGGCACAAGGCAGCACCCAGTATAAGACAATACCCTTTCAGGCGTAGAGTGCTGCATACATTATGCAAACAAAGGAACAGAGAACTCACTTCCCAAGTTTAGGTGGAGCTCAGTGCTGTACGGAGCCAACAAAACCACTGACACTCTGAACCTGCTCTTACATATATAGATTGGTGGCAGTCGCCACTGGATATTTGTTAGGTCAGCTTTTCCATGGACACACCTCTTTTTGGTTTGCTAATAAATTTGTCACAATTTGACAAATCTTTACAAAAATTTCTAGAAATAAAGATCATCCACCTCTGCCCATTCCTGGAAAGCTTTGGGACTATCTGTCAAGCATGGACTGTAATGCAGTTAATGTAAAAAAAAAATATATATATAAATATATATATATGTAAATATATATATATATATGTAAGGGGACAGGGTAGGTATACCCTGCCCTCCAAGGCCCTGGAGTGTGGGGAAAGGGAGGGATTCCCTCGTCTCCCCCAGCAAAAGAGTTACCATCCGATAGGATTCCCATGGGAATGACTTATTGTGAAAAGCTTTTGTTAAAAGCAGTAGGCTTTTAATGATGGACTGATAGCACACTGCTAAAGTCTGTACGCAGGTGTTATTACATGGAATCTAACAGACTATTGTAATATGCAAATGTTTGGTGTTGGTGACCCCTTTGCACAAACTATTTAGATAGAAGATTTGCACTATGATAATCAGGCCTTTTTAGGATTGATTTTATATTGTTTTGAGAACTGTAATTTTGTGCTCCTTTGTTATTTTATTATGGTATACCGGATGGCTGTCTTATGGGACAGTGTTTGTCCAGTACACTGTCTGAATTGGTTTGGGCAAAAAGCCAGTGATAAATACTACAGTCTCATTTGTTAATTGATGAGCATTGTTTCAGATGCTATAGGTCTGATCTGTTTATTACGAACATTTACAATAATAGACAATAGGCTGTATTTATTTATTATAAAGCACAAATGTTAAAGCCAATAGTCTTCAATTGTGATTTGTTCTTGAACCGCAGTAAAGCTGTAGACATGTTTTTCTGTAGATTAAATCTCACAGATTCGCTTTCTAGGTAAGGATTTTGCTTTTGATTACCCTCTTTGATAATCCCCAGGTAGTTGAAGATTTGTACTATGGTAAATTCTTGCCACAATCTCTTCGAAAGGATTGAAAGGCTTAGTTGTCTGCCAGGATATTGAAATTGAAAAAAAGAAAACATATATATATACACACACACACACACACACACACACACTTCCACACTCACTCACACTTTTACTTTGAGGGCCCATGGGTCTGCCATTAGCCTGTCATTTACATTCTGCTTCCATCCATGACAGGGTACAACATGTGGCAATAGGGTATCCCACTTAAGCCCTTGGTTCTCTTGCCCTGTGAGTGATGACATTTGTCTGATCATGTGCACATCTGGCTGAGAACCGTAGTGAATCAGTTCCTGAGCTGCTGGGCCAGTCCTGTAGTTTTCTAGTGTTTCCCTTTAGCCCCTTCTGTGCCCAGGATGTAATGGTTACGTCCTGAGGCACAGTGCTCGTGTGCCCAGGACATAACCATTACGTCCTGGGCACAGAGCCCAGAGGGAGCACTAGCGCTCCCTCTGTGGGGTTCCCCCCCACACCCCCAAGGCAGGGATGGAAGGGGAAGCCCTTCCCCTTCCACCCCTGAACCCCCGTGACATCAGCACGTGATTGCGGGCTGATTGTCACAAGGCCTCCTCCCATCGCGCTGGAAGCTCAGGCTGAGCTAGAGGCCAAAATCCACAGGTAGGCACTTTGCAAAAAACACCTCTGTTTTCTGTGGAAAAATGTGATGTGTCCACATTGTGTTTTGGGCCATTTCCTTTAGTGGGCGCTAGGCCTACCCACACAAGTGAGGTACCATTTTTATCGGGAGACTTGGGGGAACGCTGGGTGGAAGGAAATTTGTGGCTCCTCTCAGATTCCAGAACTTTCTGTCACTGAAATGTGAGGAAAACGTGTTTTTTTAGCCAAATTTTGAGGTTTACAAAGGTTTCTGGGTAACAGAACCTGATCAGAGCCCCACAAGTCACCCCATCTTGGATTCCCCTAGGTCTCTACTTTTAAAAAATGCACAGGTTTGGTAGGCTTCCCTAGTTGCCGGCTGAGCTGGAGGCCAAAGTCTACAGGTAGGCACTTTGCAAAAAACACCTCTGTTTTCTGTCAAAAAATGAAATGTGTCCACGTTGTGTTTTGGGGCATTTCCTTTCATGGGCGCTAGGCCTACCCACACAAGTGAGGTACCATTTTTATTGGGAGACTTGGGGGAACGCTGGGTGGAAGGAAATTTGTGGCGCCTCTCAGATTCCAGAACTTTCTGTCACCGAAATGAGAGGAAAAAGTGTTGTTTTGGTCAAATTTTGAGGTTTGCAAAGGATTTTGGGTAACAGAACCTGGTTAGAGCCCCACAAGCCACCCCATCTTGGATTCCCCTAGGTGTCTAGTTTTAAAAAAGCGCTGGTTTGCTAGGTTTCCCCAGGTGCCGGCTGAGCTAGAGGCCAAAATCCACAGGTAGGCACTTTGCAAAAAAGGCCTCTGTTTTCTGTGAAAAAATGTGATGTGTCCACGTTGTGTTTTGAGCCATTTCCTTTCATGGGCGCTAGGCCTACCCACACAAGTGAGGTACCATTTTTATCGGGAGACTTGGGGGAACACAGAATAGCAAAACAAGTGTTATTGCCCCTTGTCTTTCTCTACATTTTTTCCTTCCAAATGTAGGGCAGTGTGTAAAAAAGACGTCTATTTGAGAAATGCCCTGTAATTCACATACTAGTATGGGCACCCTGGAATTCAGAGATGTGCAAATAACCACTGCTTCTCAACACCTTATCTTGTGGCCATTTTGGAAATACAAAGGTTTTCTTGATACCTATTTTTCACTTTTTATATTTCAGCAAATTAATTGCTGTATACCAGGGATAGAATAAAAACCCATTGCAAGGTGCAGCTCATTTATTGGCTCTGGGTACCTAGAGTTTTTGATGAACCTACAAGCCCTATATATCCCCGCAACCAGAAGAGTCCAGCTGACGTAACGGTATATTGCTTTAAAAAATCTGACATCGCAGGAAAAAGTTACAGAGTAAAATGTGGAGAAAAATGGCTGTTTTTTTCACCTCAATTTCAATATATTTTTTATTTCAGCTGTTATTTTCTGTAGGAAACACTTGTAGGATGTACACAAATGACCCCTTGCTGAATTCAGAATTGTGTCTACTTTTCAGAAATGTTTAGCTCTCTGGGATCCAGCATTGGTTTCTCACCCATTTTGGTCACTAACTGGAAGGAGGCTGAAAGCACAAAAAATACTAAAAATGGGGTATGTCCCAGTAAAATGTCAAAATATTGAAAAATTGGGTTTTCCAATTCAAGTCTGCCTGTTCCTGAAAGCTGGGAAGATGGTGATCTTGCCACCGCAAACCCTTTGTTGATGCCATTTTCAGTGAAAAAAACCACAAGCTGCCTTCTGCAGCCCTTCTTCCCCATTTTATTGAAAAAAACAAAATTTTCACTGTATTTTGGCTAATTTCTTGGTCTCCTTCAGGGGAACCCACAAAGTCTGGGTACCTCTAGAATCCATAGGATGTTGGAAAAAAAGGACGCAAATTTGGCGTGGGTAGCTTATGTGAACAAAAAGTTATGAGGGCCTAAGCGCGAACTGTCCCAAATAGCCAAGAAAGGTTCGGCACAGGAGGGGGAAAAGGCCTGGCAGCGAAGGGGTTAGACATCCATTTCCCTTTCTTTTCTCACTGTCTTCTTATTTTCTAAAGAAGACTGCAGCTCATAAGGCAGTGATGATAGGCCACTTGCTTGGGGCTCATTTCATCTGCAGTGCATCATATCCTGCTTGCCTACTGCTTCTGCATTGATTCTAAATGTGGTGGCCATCTTGGAACTTTAAGACATCAATACACTGCATAAAATGTAATTGTAATATGGCCACCCACTGCTGTGTTATGTTATTGCAAGCAAGTGCCTGCTATGTTTTAGGTAGCATGTTTTCTTTTTCCTTTAAAAAAAAAAAAATTATCTTGCATATTTTGTTGAGTTTGTGTTTATTTTATTGTAGTTGTGTAAGTGTGCGAATACCGAAATAGAATAAGCCTGTGGCTGGATGAATGTCTGCATGAGGGCAAAGATGAGTAGCAACAGAATGCATACATGATGACTTAGTGAGTGTCTAAACCCAGTGCTTAATTTGAAATGGAAAGAATGAGTTCCAGTGCCCGAAGCCCTCCTCTGAAGCCCGCTGCCGGCACCGGCCTGCCAAATATCAGGGCTGATAGACTTAAATCCACCTCATGCCACCACTTTAATCAACAGACTGTCCCTGCCCCTTTATCTCACTCTTGCAGGTTCCTGCTTTCCCTCTTAGTAACTGATTTTCGATCTTTCTCTTTCTTCGTCTTTCCACTGTATGAGATTTTCTCCTCTCTTGATCTCAGGAAATGTTTGATCAGGAGAAAGGAAGTGCAATCCCCAAAAATGAGTGTCGGTGGCAGCTACCGACTCAAATTAAACCCATTAATGACCGAAATGACACTTTTATGTATAAGTCAGACCTATTTGCATTGCCAATGCTTGTTGCACCTTATATGTGTACGGGTGATTTGCCACTGTTAGCTATTTTGCAGGTGTGTGTCTTTCACTGTTTTCACTCATTGGTGGCACATCGTATGGTGGCACATTAGACATGATTCTCAGTTTCATATTTTTGTCATTTCCCCTCTCTTTGTGTTCACCATAACATATTTCAAAGTCGGACCTAATTAGACACTTGATTGACACGCACTTACTTGGTTCATTGAAGCAGAAATACCGAAATTTAATATTTATAGTTTTGCAATAGTCTAACAAAAAATAGTAGTTCGAAGCAGTGTTTGTAGTGCCGTGCAGCGTGTTGTGATTACTTGTTGGGTGGAATTTCATTATTTTTTTAGGTGTACTTAAACACAAATATGTTTAGCAACTTGTGTAATTATTGTTTTTACCCATTTAGGTTGCCGTACACCCAGTTTTTCGGAGGTGTGTCTGCTTTAAGCAAGGCTCAGTACCAAAGGATTAACGGCTTACCTAATAATTATTGGGGATGGGGAGGAGAAGATGACGACATATATAACAGGTGAACTTTAAAACTTTTGACATAAACTACAGCATTTTTTATAACGCAGTCGTCTAAGCTTGATCTTGCTGTTCTCATGCAGTAACCAGTGCTCAATCTGTTAAAAACGAAAATAGAGGTGCAGAGACTCAAAGCTTTTCTCAGGAGCCACACTCAAAGGCTGTCTAGTTTTGATTCCACCTCATGCTGCTTTCTTCTACCATTTTATGTTTGTTGTCACATCTGATTCTTGCAGGTTTTTTTCATCCCCGTGTTCATCCTTTACTACTGTTTTCCCATCTCTTTCTTCATTATTATTTCTTTTTTCTCGCTCTTGCTGTGGGTTGAAGTATGATAATTGAAAATATGTCCTAGTCCTCAAAAATGAATGCCCACTAGCTGCAAACACTGGAACAAATTAAGCATAGTTACCAATATACCAACTCATTTTACTACTTCAATTGTACTTGCTGTGCCTTAAATGAAATGAGCATTTTAAGACCATGTAGGCAATGAAATTGATTGCATGTTCAATACTCAGTTTAGCAAGTTGCCATTTCAATATAAATAAGCATGGCCTATGATTTATAATCTGTGAATTGTATTACTTTATTTTTCTTAAGCATGTACCATACTCGTTCAGACTTGAAAGCAAAGTTCAATGGTTCTGGCCTTTACTTACTCACTCATTTATTGACCTTATTAATCTGTATGCATATGCATTGCCCTGGGACTCCTCTAATTTAGGGAAGTGCTGAAACAACACCTTCTTTAAAGAACACTGCATCATAATGCATTAATGGTTCTCTTTCCCTCCTCAGCTGCTCCTCCAATCACTTTGTTGACTCCATCTTTGTCTCTGACCATGTACATTGCTCCTCTGCCTTTTGGCTAGATTTAAGCTTTGCAAATGCAGCATGCATACATAGGCCTGATAATTGTTCATCTGCTGTCAATTACAATGACAGTTGAACATAAAATGTGGCCATCCAGTGCCGAGGGCCCAAAGGGGGTATCCATAAAAATATCGAAAAAGTCCCTGTGATGGTGGGCCCAAGTCTCGGTCCAACTATTTATTATCCTCTTTAATGTAAGTATTTACTGGTTATTTGGAAGGGAGCCATTTCATTTGCAGTTTTCAAGAAGGGTGAATCTCTTCATCATGGGGGCAACAGATCATTATCTATGTTAAATCCAGTGAAACAATGTTACCTGTAAGATAGAACTTTGGTTTGAGCCGAATTAAGAACTTACCTTATTCACTTAGAGATTCGAAAGAGCCTCAGCTCTTTGTCTCTTGTTAACCACAAAGAAATAATTGAGAAGGAATTCACCAGCAGTGCCTACCTATTTTTGGATGACATTTTACTCTCTAGACCCCAACTTATTAGGGAAGAAGTTGCATTCATGTGCACTTTGTAATGATAGTTAATATTTTGGTAAAACTGCATATGACACTTATGAATAGACACCTAACAAAAATAGACAAGTCTGCTTCTACAATTCTCTACTCATAACTGAGAGATAGGTATGTGTCTTAGTAGTGTGTATACCACAATGAGAATGATCTA
Source organism: Pleurodeles waltl (assembly GCF_031143425.1). NCBI lineage: Eukaryota > Metazoa > Chordata > Amphibia > Caudata > Salamandridae > Pleurodeles > Pleurodeles waltl. The sequence continues at coordinate 181,530,588 of NC_090437.1, forward strand.
GGTAGTTCACTAGCGTACACTCTCCAAACTCTGTTTGAATCACCCACCAAAAAAATATGATAGCTACAATGAAAACCCAATTAATGAATCTGTATCTCCAGAGGTGGGCATCATGGGAACCATCTTGTTACTTCTGGATGGAAAAGCCTTGCCCACCTTTTGTGAATTGCTTCTTCATTGGTTTATTTTTCCTGCCCTGATAAGATAGTACTATAGGGGCGGCCTCAAACTAGAGCCAAGGGAGTTCAAAATAAATTATGCTGAATAAGCGTGAGATCCAGAATATTGCTAAAATGTACCTCTGTGTAGACCTGCAGAAATGACCCTTATTAAGAAGGTGCACAAAGTAGGATTCAAAAGTGGCATGAAGAATAAGAAATTGTCTCTATCATCCTTAATTTGCTACATTGGCAATTTGTGGTTCATAGAGACTTATTCTGTCATTCTTCATCCCACTTCCTTTTTAATCCTACCTTGTGTACCTTCTTAATAAAGGTGGGTATAGGATGTAATTGCACCTACCTGGCGGTGAATTCACTAGGACTTCTCACCTTCTGGGATGAACAGACTGTGCACCACCTAATACATAGTGTGCAAGTGCTGTGGCTACCAACATATTCTTGTTCCTCCGCCAGGATTAGTAATATGACGAGGGGAAAAGGCATTTCCCTTTGGCATGGGGCACATAAATGAGGGAAAGTCCCCTCAGGATCACACCTACTTACACCTTCACCAGCATGATCCATATAACAAAAAGCATTGGCTAAGGCAATGCGTCTCAACTCTGAGACATCACTGAGATAGCCCTGAGCACAGCCACTGGTGGCAACTGGGCCCTCCTTTCAAAGGAGAGACAGCTGGCCTTATGCTCCTCGATCTCTCAGCAGCCTCCAACACTGTCTCCCACCACGTGCTCATCGCCCGACTTCCAAGGAGCCGCCCCCAGATGGATTGCCTCCTTCCTCACTGAGAGACCCTACACCTCCGGACCCAAACCAATTATCTGCGGAGTCCCTCAAGGCTCATCACGTAGCCACAGCATCTTGAACATCTGCATGTCCCCCCTTGTTAACCTAGTCAGATCCCACGGACTCAACATTATACTGTATGCCAATGACGCGCAGCTCATCCTCTCCCTCCCCGAAAACTCCTCTGCCAATACAACCAACTTCCACCAATGCATGACCAATATCGCCAATTGAATGAGGGATAACTGTCTCAAGTTAAATGCAGACAAGACTGAAGTCTTGGTCTTCAGCGGTGAGAACTCTCCAGAGATGCCTCCTAGTGGACCACAAAACTAGGGCTCACTCCAACCTCAGCTGAGCACCCTAGGAACCTCGATATCCCCCTGGATAGCAAACTCACCATAAGGTCCCAGGTCAACACAGTGTCAGCCTCCTGGTTCTTCATCCTGCGCATAATACATACGTTTTTCCATGGGCTTCCCAAAAACGCGAGACACACAATCACCCAATCCCTCCTCATCAATCAACTGGACTAAAGAAAGACCCTCTACGTGGGAATCGAGACCCACCTATTTTAGAGACTACAGACCATCCAGAATGCCACAGCAAGACTCAGCCTGAATCTCCCTTGTCACACCCACATCACCCCACCTCAAAAAAGCTTCACTGGCTCCTGGTTCAGAAGAGATGCCATTTCAAGCTCCTCCCCTTGCATTCAAGGCCCTGCACGGCTCCAGACCCACCTAGATCATCCACTGCCTGAGATTCTACAAGCCCTCTAGACACCCCTATTCCTCCACCCTCATCTGGCCCATGCCCCTGCATAAAACGCAGGAGAGGAGGAGGATGATCTTGGACTGAGACCCTGAACCCTGAACCCTGCCAGAGCCTGAATACTCTTACGGGTTACAAGTCATGCTCTATAGGTTGATTGATTGTATGGCCTGTCATTGTATAGGATGATATGGTATAGTATGGTGGGTCATTTTATTGTAAAGTATGGCATGGCCTGTCATGGTGTAGCATGGTGTTTTATGGTATGACTTGTCATTGCATGGCATGATATGGCATGGCCTGTCACTGTATAGTGTGGTATGGTATGATATAGCCTGTCATTGTATTACATGATATGGCCTTTCGTATTGCATGGGTGGGTGGGAGGGAGCAGGTAAAGGCAGCACAGATGGAGGGAGGAAGAGAAGGCAAATCGAAGAAATATCATGTCAGCAATACAACTGAAACAACAGAAGTCAGAAAAAAGAAGTGACAGTCACTTACAAAATCAACTTTATCAACTATAGTGTATGGTGTTTAAAGCAGTTATAAAGATGGTGATACGGAAAAAGAAGTCAAAAGCCATAGGGTCGGAGATTAGGAGGGAATAGGGCAAAGGCAGCAAGGATGGGGATAGGAAGGTGGGAGGGAGAGGAGCAAAGGGGAAGACATGTCTGTCATACAACAAAACAACATTCAGAAAAATATGCATATGCATGCAGTCTGAAAATAAATTTGCAGTGCCGCTGTGAAGCATGTTTGAAGCAGTAGAGGGTGCGGGACAGAAAATAAACCATCTTGAACAAATGCAGTATTATGGAATGCTTCCTCACAGATGCAGAACTATGGAGTGCTTCAACCAAAAGAAAAAAAAATAGGGCAGCTGTCAAAGAGCAAGTAGCGGAAGGGCACTCAGTGGAACCAATAGCAATACTTCAACCATACGCCATGAGAGGGACAAACACTTAGAGGAACTCAAACCAGCCCACGTTAATCAAACAAAAGCACAAAAATAAGAGTGATGATGAAGCCAAACAATAGTAAGGATCAAGTGGGATCTAAGTCCCAGTTAAGCTAACAAAATGTCTTGCAGGTGACAGTACAAGCACTGTTTCAGGCGAGACCTAGTACATTCAGGTAGAATGCGACAATATGATACGAAAAAGAGTTTTAAATTTGTCGTAATCCGAGCCGAATTGCTCTTGTGCAGAGCTGTAGACCAGATTTACACAACCACCTTTAAACCATTTTACTTAGAGCTGCAATACTGTCTTCAGTGTTCAATATTGGTCAATATTTAGTATTAGTGTGTATGAGGCTACAAAGTGGTGATGTCCCACATCAGGTCTCAGTGATTTCAGATACTGTTTACAGGCAGTGATTTAAAGTGCTCCATGTTGCAGAAATTAGGACTCAGTGGTGCAATTAAATATGCACCTTGTGTGACCTCACCAAGCACTGCGCATTAAAGCGATTTTACATATCCTGCATAAATGTTGACTGATACAGTGAACTGCAAGTTTCGTTTAAACTCTGATCACCTAAAATAACTTTATAATACGTGCCAATTGGAGGAACAATCATGGATGTGTACACTGTGGCACAGCATATGCAGCCGGCAGAGTGACCCCCAACAAACACCTGCAAGTATTAATGCTATATTATTCTCGAGGTACAAATGTATTTCTTAAAATGTATATAATTCATGCCATTGTGTAATCCATGTATATAGGTTATTACAGTGAAGTACTGACATCACAATGCCTGCTGCCAGAGCCAGCATCAGAGAGAAACACAATCATTGAGCATAACTGAAGCAGCTGTTTAAAGCAACAAACAACAGAATATTACTTTTCTTTTTTCTGCTGTATTTTAACCCCTTAGCTGCTGGGCCTTTTCCCCCCCAGTGCTGAGCCCTTTTTTGGCTATTTGGGGTAGTTCGCGCTTAGGGCTTCATAACTTTTTGTCCACATAAGCTAACCACGCCAAATTTGCGTCCTTTTTTTCCAACATCCTAGGGATTCTAATGGTACCCAGAGTTTGTGGTTTACCCTGGAGGAGACCAAGAAAATAGCCAAAATACAGTGAAAATTTAGTTTTTTCCAAAAAAATGGGAAAAAAGGGCCGCCGAAGAAGGCTTGTGGTTTTTTCCCTGAAAATGCCATCAACAAAGGGTTTCTGGTGCTGAAATCACTATCTCCCCACCTTTCAGGAACGGGCAGACTTGAATCAGAAAACCACATTTTCCAACACAAATTTGGCATTTTACTGGGACATACCCCATTTTTACTATTTTTGGTGCTTTCAACCTCCTGTGCTGCGATCGGGGGCCAGGAAACACTTTCAGGAAGGCCTCGTAAGAAAGGGGAGACACTCCCCTTTCTTACGAGGCCTTCCCGAACGTGAGAAAGGCCGTTTTCCCCATCAAAGCAGGAAGCGGCCGCAAGGCTGCTTCCTGCTTTGATGGGGAAAACACCTTTGCAACGTCAGCGCGCCGCGAGGCGCGCTGACGTCACAAAGGGGCGGGTGGGGGGGCAGGGGGAGACACGGAAGCTTCCGTGTCTCCCGGGGGGGTTTAAAAAAAAAAAAAAATCCTCGGGTGCGATGCACCCGAGGATTTATTGATACCCTTCCTGGTGTCGGCCACTGGTCGTGACCCGCACCAGGGAGGGTGTGCCCGCACCTAACAGGTTAATAGCTTATTCTGACAAGCAGAGATAATATCTTTATCTTTTGCACTCCCTAGATAGAGAAAAGTTATAATCTTTCTGCATGTTTGTACACATTTCAAGCTACTGCAGATTTTGTTTTTAAAAACTGACTTATATTGAACTGTTTCTAATATCTGCCACAACTATCTAACAGGTTTTAAATGTGTCTAATTTTGCACTAGAGGTTTTATTCTTCTTCTTCATGTTTGTAAACATGCTCTCTCTTTCATATGACAGAGCTATGCTCCAAGGTTTTAAGTGGTTTTTAGAAAGGGGATGGTATTACCGCATATTTTAATGGATAAACTACTCCCGGGTGGGCATAAAGATATTGTAAATTGTAAGTTACCTCTGAGTGCCATAACTTTACAATGGAACTCAGCATTCGGCCTTACTCCCCTATATCGTTATGGAACTCTTTGCTGAATTGCAATATCTTTATAATGTATGAGGGGGTACTTTTATCCCTTCTCTCTACATGCTCACTCGTTATTCGCCATCCCTGGCTGGGTGAACGGAGACGGTAGCCTGTGTATCCCCCCTTCTGCAGCTGATTGTGTGCATACAGTAAGTGACTGCAGATGTTTGGTTCAGCACATCCTGACTCCCTGCAGGCATCATGCCTCTAGTCTGCTGGCCACATGCTTAGCAATGACTCCATGAATTGTGGTTTATTAGCAATGTGAGCAACATGGCACTGCACCTAGAGCACTTGTGAACTATTTTTAATATATATATATATATATATTATATAGCTGGTTTATTGACCTCCAGGATGCCAGCAGCCTTCACACACCTCCTGGTTTCATCTCACCTCCACGACTTGACACTGCGGAAAGTGCTTCCTTTACTACAGTCACGCAGAGGCCAATCACAGTTCTTGTCCTACTGCCACTAAATTTAGAGGTCGAATCTCATGTCCTAAAATAAATCCTCAAGCCGGAGCAGACCATTACTAAACCCCTGCAGCCTTTCAGTAAAGTATTGACCAACACCTTGTTGGGGGCTTGGGTCAAACCTTCCTGATTCTCCCAAACCGGGTTCTGACACCCCTCCCCCATCCTCCACCCAGGCAAACCTTGACACCGCTTTTTTGTCTCGGCTCCCTATTTCTAAAAGTTTAGTGGTGCAAGCTTCTATCAGTCAGACAAATCCTAACACTTTTCTGAATACTCCCCTGAATAGGGAGTCCAAGTGAGTAGAGACCTTTGGGAAGAGAACATATTTCTCTACAAGTTTGGCCCTTTGGTCAGTTAATGCTAGTTGCCTGCTGGGCTGATACTCCCACGTCTTCTGGGAGTCGGCTGCTGAGATCCTTCCAAGTATACTGGAAGACCTTCACCTGATACTGACACAGGCCATTCAGGATCGCCATGATGCTACCACATTTACGATTGGCTGAAGGCTGGATACCATAGACACTATTTGAATGAGCAATTGGCTCTGGTGTTGCCATCTGCCGCCAAGCCAGGCTTTTTGGGTGATGTCCAATCATCCGTTATGGGCATGCTTTTTGATGGGACCTGTCTTTTTTTATTTATGGATGATTCCGCCATTGAGCTCTTCAAAGCAAACAGGGCCACACTGACCTCTTTATGCCTGTGTGCTCTGCCACACCAAAAACATCAGCCTTTTCATTCCCTTTGAGAGTTTGGCATAGGAATCCTGTCCAAGCAGTCACTTTAACCTCAATAGGGTGCTCAGCCCTTTCGTAGCCGAGGCCGTGGCATCCACCAGCCCTGTGGTCAGGGACACTGTGCCAGTCAGCCCACTGCCTCCCTGTGACCTCACCTACCAAGCCCCTTTAACTTGTCCTTAGTGGAGCACATCAACCCTCTTAGGGTTGGCAGGATGCAGTGGTTCTTACTGGGTTCCCAGACCACAACGTTAGAAAGGCCGGTCCTGTAAATTGTACAGAAAGAGTATGCCCTACCCTTCTTGGCCGCACCATTGACCCTTCCACCATCCCCAGGACCACTGACAGACGACCATATGTCCGAATTATGGTAGAAAGTGAAACCCCTTTTGGTCAACGGGGCCATTGAGAGGGTGTCTGCTTCAGAAATTGATAATGGTTGCTATTCCTGCTACTTCCTGGCACCAAAGAAAGACAGAGGCCTTTGTCCTATTTTAGACTACCACCATCCCAAAGCCTTTCCCTGGAAGGACACATTTAAAAATGCTTACTGTGGCCCAGGTCTTGTCTGCTGTGAAACCTAGGTAGTTATGTTCTGCAGGATACCCATTTCCAAGTTTTCACCCTGTAGGCCCACTAGCGCTACCTACAGATCGTGGTGGGACAGGAGCATTCCCAGTTCACTGTACTCCCCTTGGTCTCAACAATTATCCTTGAGTGTTCACAAAAGTGATGGAGGTGGTGGCAGCACATCTTCAGTGGTCAGTGGATCAGGTCTTCCCCTAGCTCGATGACTGGCTGTTAAAGGTGGGCCCGCAGTTACACAGTTGTCACTCACCTCCAAACTACAGCGAAACTCCTGTCATCTTAGGGGTACACTATCAACATGCTGAAGTCATACTTGACTCCTCCACAAGCATTCACACCACTTCATCTGAGCCATTCTGGACATGATTAGGTTTTGGGCCTTTCCCCTGAAAAAATTAATCCAGGACATTCAGGCTATGAACTTAATCTTTCAGACTCTGCCCTACATTACATTGATGTTGACTGTGAGGATGCTGGAATTGATGGCTAGCTGCATCCTGTTGGCCACACTAGATGGCATATGCATGCTCAGCAGTGGGATCTAAAGCCTCAGGAGGCCCAGCATTAAGGTGATCTTTCTGACATTGTCCAGATTTTAGACAGAACTTTAAAAGATCTGCAGTGTTGATTGCTGGACTGCGATTGAGTCAGTGGCAGACACCTCTCCCTACCCCAACCAGAGCTGACAGTGGTGACTGATGCATCACTTTTGGGTTGGGGCTGTCACCTGGGTGAGGTGAATATCAGAAGCCTCTTGTCTACTAGAGAGCTGGCTCCATATCAGCTTCTTGGAATTGAGGACCTTCCACTTGGTGTTGAAGGCCTTCCTTTTGTCCATCAAGGGGAGAATGGTACAGGTGCTTACGTCAATCCCAGCACCATGTGGCATTGCAGCAAGCAGGATGGAGTGGAGCTCTGGGCCTTGTGCAAGGAGAAACTATGCCTCTGGAAATGGCTGGATCATCAAGGCATTTTCCTGATGGTGAACCTCCTGCCAGCATCTTTGAATGCCAGGACAGACAAACTCAGCATGGAAGTCTAGCAGATGACAAGTGGCAGTTACACCAGAAGATGGTACAAGATCTCTTCACCCAAATGGGAAAAAACTTAGCTCAATCTATACATCACCAGTGAGAACACGCAATGTTGGCAGTTCTGCACGTAGATGTTTTCAAGGCGTCTCCCACTAGAAGATGTGTTCCACCTAAAGTGGAACTTGGGACTGCTGCATGCCTTCTCGCCAATATCTTTTATGCCCTGAATTCTGAAAAAGATCAGGACAACTGGGCCCAAGTCGCCCTAGTGGCCTGCGATTTGGCAGAGAGAGTATGGTATTCAGCTGTACTGGTCTTCAGCATCTGTCCTCTGATCAGGCTTGCCCCTCTGGTGGAACCTGCTGTTGGATTCTGCACCCAGGCTTTGCAATTTCCACCTTCATGCTTAGAATTTGAGTGGTGACAGCTGAACGCCTTCAGCCTTCGTATGGAGGTTGTTGATGTCATCTTGGCATCCAAGTGTCCCTCATCAAAAGCAGTATATGCCTGTCGTTGGGACACGTTGGCTGTTTGGTGCAGCACACACTAGATTGACCTCCTCCATGCCAAGATATCTGACATTCTGTTTGTTTTGTCTCACACCTGGCAAGGCATTGCTCTTGGCACAGCTGAAGGGTACCTTTCAGCACTTTCTGCATTTTTGTATTTGCCAGACCAGCCCTCACAATCTAAATTACAACATAAGATGCTTTTTTTCAAATGCTTGCAACACTTTTGTTTCCTCGCTTTCTCTTTGACATGCTACAGTAGGACCTTAATTTGGTCCTCACGTATTCAATGTGTACTCCCTTTGAGCCACTTCACAGCTGCCTTTTACAGCTTTTTAGTTTCAAGACTGTGTTCCTTATCGCCGTAACTCCAGCGCAGGGAGTAAGATTGAGGCTCTCTGTGTACATTCAACGTACACCTCCTTCTTCCCAGACAAACCAATTACGCAGACCTGAGCTTCCTTCTTGCAAAATTTAAAATTCCTTTCCACATTGGTTAAAACTTCACTGCGCCAGTGTTATGTGATCCATCTCACCCTCTAAGGAGGAGGAGAGACTCCAGTGAATGGACTTCAAAGGAGCACTTAGTTTTTACATCTGTTGAGCCAGAGAACACCGGGTGAACGATCAGCTCTTTGTGAGGTTGATAGAGCAAAAAACCCCAAAACAGGCAAGGCCCGGCAGAAAAGGACCATCTCTCGTTGGATTGTACGCTTCATCAAGAGTTGCTACGCATTGGCTGAAAACAAGCCTCCAGAAGGGCTGAGAGCTTATTCCACTAGGGTAAAAGTTGTTTCTACTGCATTGGCACACAGCGTTCCCGTCTCTGACATCTGCCAAGCAGCTATAAGGATGTCACTCCATATGTTCATGAAGCACTAATGTCTGGACAACCAGGTTTGCCAAGAGGGTAATTGTGCCTGTTCGGTCCAGCAGGATTTTTTGATTCCAGCCAATTCACAGACCCTTCTCCAACTAGGAACTGCTCTGGTATCTATTCAAAAGATGAGGAATCTGCAGAGAGGGAGCACTATCAGAACAACAAGGTACTTGCCTCTTATAATGCACTTTCTGGTAGAAACTGGAACCGCAGAGCCCTCAATGACACTCGCATCCTCTCATTTCTGTAAGTTGGACTTTATTCATTAATAAAATCCCTAGTATAGGAATCTGCACACTGGTCAAAGCTAGTTTGCCTTTGGGGCTTTTCATCTGGGGTGCAGAGAGCCCCAAAAGCAACTGAAAGTGCATAGGAGTGGAGCCTGTATAGGCTCTGCACATAATTTCTGGAACAGTGTTGATGTGAAGCCACACGGCACAGCCTACCAGCTTGCAGAGATACTTCTTAACATTTCTGAATCTGGTCTGATGCCTGGGGAATATTGTAAAGGTGGTGATGAATCTGCGGTTAGATAGTCCCTGCCAGAAAGAGCGTTACTGAAGGTAAGTATCTTGTCGCTCAATTTCCTCAAGCAAAAGAATTGGAACCAAGCTGTCTTGGTCTTCCTGTTGATATATTGCTTGAATGAGAGGTGTGTGTTGCAGATGAACCCTAGACGTTTTGCATGGTCTCTCAGTTTGGGAGGGGAGAGGTGGGGTTACCGCCCTGGACATTAAAGTTGGAGTACCAGGAATGAATCTGAGCTTGTTTTGTGCTTATGGCAAATGGGAGTAATTCAGTCTTTGTGGAGTTTAGCTTCAGGATAGTTAATATGCAAGATTGGATTATACCAAGCAGGATTTGATTATCTTTATGTCAATGGGTGCATCTGCCTGTTGGTGGATCTTTATGCTGCTGTCTGCAAGAATGCATTAAAGGGGTTCCATGTAAAGCTCAAATACGATTAGAGAGGGTGAGCTTTGGGGTACTCAGCAGGAAATGGGGAGTGTCCTTGATCTTGTGCAATCTATGTGTACTAGCTGGCTCTGGGAGGAGAGGAAGGACGTGAACCATGTCAAGATAGTGATACACTCTGAAGAAATTTATTTAGATAATTGCTGGGGCTTACTGGCTGGCAGTTGGCAGCTGACAAGAGATGGGTTGAGGCCAAGGGGTTGAGAGTGTGAGAAGGTATCCATGTTTGTAAATTCTTTAAATTAAAACTCAATAAAAATGATTGAACATAAAAATTTCAAAAGTTTCCCACCTAATCTTTTACTATCTTTTTCACCCTCATGAGCATGACAGCTTGACTCGGTTCTGCTGATATCCAACATTGCACTGCACTCATTGTTTGCAGGTCTTGATTGACAGTGGGAGCATAACCCTTTGAGATATTGAAGTATGATCATATTTTGTGACATGGAGAAGTATTAGAGAGAAGGGCAACTGATTGAGTGGGAATGCACTGATCCCCCACGCCTACCCTTATTAGCAAGCCATGTGTTGGAAAAAAGTGTTTTGCAAATGTGGGCCACTTCTCATTGTTGGCGCCTGGACCTATTTCTGGTCTAAATCCAACCCAAGAAATTTCATAGTGATTAGGACAACATTGATTTTGAGGATATCATGTTTATGCTGACTTGTTTTCAGAAAAGATAGTAAATTGATACCGTTCCTAAAATCTGCATGGTAAGGTGGTAGGTGCTCCTAGATCCAAAATAAATTAAAAATGTGCTTACTGAATCTTGATTTTTTAAATGTAAAGTATGACACTACTATGTAATGTGTACTTTATGCATGTCTCAGATCATATAACAATTATTTTACAAATAGGTTGAAGAGTGACGGCAAATGGCTTTGAAGTCAAATAGGATGCGCTGTAGGCTGGCTGGGCTTTAATAATTAGCCAGTGGATGGAGGTCATCACTTAAGTAACATGGTCTTGGAGAGGAAAACCGGAAATCTGCCACTCCTCTATGTTTTGGGGAACTTGTTTTATGTTGTGGTGCGTGTTTTTGTGTACAACAGCATTTGCCAATTCTTTGCCACATTGTGTTCACGTGGGCAAATATTATTCTGCAGTTGTGTGTTAACCATGAGGAGCAGAACATAAAGCCTTTCCGTGGCCTACGTGTGTGGGTGATGTAATTTGTATAATACGCATTTTCCTTCTGCTGAACTTTTTGTGTCCGGTCTTCCGCTTCTCCATTTTCAGCTACGGCAGTGTTGTTGTGTAGACAATTGATCTTGTGCCATTCTAAACTATCCTCGTGGTTACCTGTCAAAGGTTTCGACAAAGCTGTGTTTGTGAGTCTTGTGTTTCTTATTTTGACTGTTTTGTTCCTGAACTAGGTTTGAATGGAGACAAATCAGTATGGTTTCTTGTTTTCCTGTCTCCCTGTTCTAGTCAGTCCCTTTCTCACACAATTTCGGCTACCACATCCCCATTTCATGCCACAGTTTGGGCAGAGTGCAGCTGTTACTCTAAGTAAGATTGAGGCTCTCTGTGTACATTCAATGTACACCTCCTTTTTCCCAGACAAACTGGTTACGCAGACGTGAGCTTCCTTCTGGCGAAATGTATCATTCCTTTCCACATTGTTTAAACCTCCAACGTGCCAGTGTTCTGTGCTCCACCTCACCCCTCTAAGGAGGAGGAGAGACTCCTGAGAGTAGATTGTTGGGAGTTTTCACGTTTGCAGTGTTTGATTTAGTTGTTTCACGTTACCATTGTTGGGGTAGGATCCAGCTGGGAATGACACGGAGTAAGAGCAAAAGGAGCAGGGTCTGCCTTTCACTGCTACTCCTGATGGCTAGTACATTTACCACACAAGGCCGCTTAAAATTACTGACATGTAATGTAGTGGGTCTCCACTCCCATGAGTGGAGGTACAGTGTACAGTTATAAATTGAGACAAAGAGTGTACATTGCAGTTACACAGGAGAAACATCTAACTAAATCTGAAGGTCAGGCTCTTCAGGAAAAAATTACGTGGATTGGTTTACCACACATCATACTCTGCCTTTGCACAAGGGGGTCCTAATATGAATTAGACCTGGCATCCAGTTACAACCCAAGATGGTAAATATTGACAAAGAGTGGTGGTATTTTGTGGCCGGGAATAGCATTAGGAGGAAAGACATCATATAGGTGAAACACTTGTGTTCATTGTGGCCCATCAAGTCTTTTTTGGGTGGGTTGGATCACCCAACAGGTCGCACAATTCCATTACCCCAAAGTCAATGGGGAGATTTTAATTACATTGCGAATGTTGCTCTGGACATGTCTTATCCTCCTTTACCAAGCTCGATAAGGCACAAGGTAGCTGTGGCGATTAATACCTGGATGGCAAAGTGGGGACTGGTGGACACTTGAACGGCACACAATCCCCTCCTGAGAGAGCCTTCATAATAATCTGTGCGCATGCTTTGGACGTGTGCTTGGATTGTTTCTCTGCTGCCCTCGGATACATACAGAGGGGACTGGTGCAGAGTATTTAGCCAAGAAACAACCCCTTGTCCTCGCACTTGCGTGGTATAGACCCGAATGGTTATTCCCAAAGTGGAAACTTAATGCAGGTGCATTTAAGGACCTGGTGGTTTTATCATAAGTTGGGCATGAAATATACAATTAGTGATCTGTAAATGAGAGTACTACCTCAACACCCATGGTCGAATGGGAAGATTTTAGAGTGAATGGCACTGGATAACAGCCATGTCAAGCACCAGGGCACAACTGAATAAAGATAATTGCACTTGGGGTGCACAGCTAAACTCTCTCTCTCTGAAGAGTGAGAAAGAGACAATTGATGCAAAACCCTGAATATGGAAAGCAGCTACGGGAAGCTAGAGCACACCTGATGGTCCTTTAGAAGTTCGGAAATGACTGTGATTATAAACAATATCTTTCCAAGATGTATGCCAAACGTGACAAAGTCGAAAGGCTTTTAACATGACTTGTTGACCCTGAAAACAATCATACCCACACTTGGCATTAGGGATAGTACAGATGTCCTGGTGTGCCCTCAGGAGGAACTCAATGAAACATTTAACACACATTATAATACTCTATATTCCCTGAGGGACGAAGGTTGCATTTTGGAGATGCAAGATTATATCTTCAGTGCTAATTCTGCTACACATTTCTGGGATGATGCAGACGGGTCGGGCTCAGAAATACTCGCAGAAGAAATCAGAGCAGCCGTAAAAGAACTGTCCAGGGGCAGGGTGCCTGGATCTTATGGCTTTCCTGGATATGATTGGTTGCCCATTGAGTTCTATGCAGCATTTGCAGATAGGATAGTACCCAAAATTAACAGCACTATTTAGCAAGACGTATCAGATAGGTAGAGACTCCCTAAGCGAGACAAGGGCCCCTGCATATGTTTCATCCTGTAGATGTTGTCAGTGCTTAACAGACTACAAGGTGGTAAGCAAGATCCTGGTAAACACTCTAGCCTAAGATTTGCAGGCTGATGCATCCTGATCAGACCGGATTGTTTCCCAAGCCTGGCACAATGCCCAATCTGAGGAGAGTGTTACAGTTCCTCCCATCAGGTACTCGAAGATTACCCTAAAGCATTGGTACTTGCTAAAGATATTGAAAGGGCCTTTGCCTCTCTTAAATGGGAGTATTTATATTTGATAATGATAGAAATGGGTCGGGAACACAGATTTTTAAAACTGACCAAATTGCTCTACACTACTTAGTTTGCCAGGAATAGAACTGGGGTTCTAATGTCTAATTCTGGTACCATTGAGAGGGGCACGAGATAGTGGTGATGCCCTCTTTCTCCTGTCATGTTTGCTATTGCAGTGGAATCCCTAGGTTTTGCTATTAGGTGGGTACAGGGAGCAATGCCTGCACAGAAGACTTTCGGAGAGTTGGGCTAATAGTGAATTGGAATAAATGAAACAGGTAGCTAGTGCATGAACCCCTCGTAGACCGAATTCAGTGGGAACCGATCATCTTTAAGTACTCTATGTAGAAGAGTAGCACCTTTCTGGCATAGTTACCCACACTTTTTTCCTGGTGTCAGTGTTTTTAGGTGGTATTACAGTGGGATCCTGCTTATCAGGAGCCCAGTGTCAGTGTTCTCTCCCCTAAATTTATTTATAGATAACTTTTACATCCCACAATTGGCATACTGGTGCACCCATGTAAGTCTCTATTATCTGGTTCTTAGGTACCCAGGGCATTGGTACATCAGGGGTCCCCCATGGGCTGCAGCATGTATTGTGCCACCTATTGGGGCCCATGCAAACTGTGACTACGGCCTGCCATTGCAGCCTTTTGTGAAATGGTGCATGCACCTTTCACTCCAGATATAAGGTTTGCCTTATATCATGATCACTGCACTCTGACCCTATAATTCACCCCTAGTGTAGGTCTGTTAGGCCAAGGGCAGGGTGCATGGTTCAAAGTGTGAGGGTATCCCTACATGAGCAGAGGCGCCCTTACAAATCCCAGACTCCATTTCTTGGGTTTTCTAAGTGCAGGGAAGCCATCTTAAGGTATGTAGTGGACACTGGTCAACATGAGTGGTCCAACTACATAATGGCTTCCCCGAACATAGGCATGTTCGATATCAAACATGTTGGAATCATGCAACCACACTGATTCCAGTGCTAGTTGCATGATACATGCACTGTGGGGGTTCCTTAAGGGATCACCAATGTCTGCCTGTACAGCCTTGCAGGGTCTGCATGCCAGCCCATTCTGCCGCCAACCCCAGACACTATTCTCCAGTCCTGCTGCTGAGCCTAACTCTGGAAGGGAAAGGCAGAACAAAGGATTTCCTGTAGGTCAGAGGTATGACCACCTCTTCTTTAGAAATGGGTGTCTCTGGGCTCGGGGTGCCTCTGAGCGCCACCTAACTGCTTTGAATGGCAAATTTGGTGCCCTCCTTGCATAAACCAGTTTGCACTAGTGCAGGAATACCCTGTTCCTGCTCTGGCATGAAACCACACAAAGGACACAAGAGTGAGCCCCCGCGCCCCGTCCAGCTCCTTCCCTAGGGAGCCGCACCCAGCTCTGGCAGGTGGCCACATGATAGTGCCATCTTGGCACAGCTGAGTGAGGTCTCTGAATACCCCCCCCCCCCCAAATAGGTGGGTCACTGCAGTAAGTGTTCAACCCCCTGCCTGGGTTACTTAAGGGCTCTCTTAAGGGTGAGACCCTAGATTAATCTGCAAGACTTCAAGAACCATCTGCAAGTCTCCTCTGCAAGACAGTTCTGCAACATGGACACCGGAACTGCTGCAGTTCTTTGCTAGAACCAGAGGCAAGACTGTAACCAGTAGGGAGGGCTCCTACTGTAACTTTGTTTCCAAGCTCTGCAAAGACTTCTGCAACCCCGTGGCCGTGCATCCTTCAGAGTCACTGGGACTCTGCCTGCACTTAGGAAAGCAAGAAGGAATCTCCCTTAGAATGCAGGAGTCACTCTCCTGCATCTGCAGCCATCTCAGGGACGATGACTGGTTTGTGGATACTGCTGTAGCATGGACTCATCAAGACTCTACAACAAAGGTGGTGGTTCTGTGGTTGTCCAGAGTTTTGACCTATCTTCCTTGCACTGGGAAGTCTGTGGTCCCTCACTGGAGCTGCTTGGCTGGAACCCCTGTTCACAGCGTCTGCTTATCGTTGCCAAGACTTGTTGGCTCTTGAGCCCGAAGACCTACTAGCTCTGAGAAGCTATGGCCTCCAGCACTGTCCAGCTCCAAGACCGACGTCCCCTTGGCAACTTGTGCGACGTGGATATCCCTCTTTGCTGTGCTGATGAGTTCTACCTGTGACTCCCTGTGTCAGCCGCCAGAGAGTCCTGCTGTGGGGGCCCCAACAATTCCTCCTGGCTCTCCTGCTTTCTGAGGGCTGTCCCTGACCTACCTGCCAAGGTTGGGTAACCTGGACCTTGCTGGTCCAAGTCCTGCAAACTCCGTGCAATGCTTCCCTGCAATGGCAAAGTCCTGTTGGTGGTCCCGCTGACCACTGACCCCTCCCTCCCCTGCAATTTGACAACCGGTGTTGGACAGCTCGTGGATGAACCAAGAGATCCTCCTGCATCGTCTAGACTCCACAGCAGCACTTCTTCGTCTACCGTCCTACATAAAGCATCTCCGAGAGGGGTCGGCATTGCCCTCTGGAACTGCCTGGGCACTTCTAGGTGGTCTGGACTCTGTCCCCTCTCTTCTTAGGTCTTATTCCATGCATGGGTTCCACTGACCTGGTCCACGAGTCAAAACAGTAGCTGGACAACCGAGGTTCCTGTTGACTTCAGCAGGAGGGTCCGACACAACTTCACCCTGATGTACCTGGGCTCCCTGGTGTAGGTATTTCACTGTTGTGGCTATCTATGGGTGGGGACACTATTCAGCCGCTCGTGTCCCAACGGGCTTCCTCGGGGTCCTCCAACTGTGGACAAAGGTTAGCCTATGGACACTGACCTGAGATTACTGCTCTGCACACAGGCGTCTGGGGAATCCTATCTACTTACCTTTGGGGTTTTAGTACTTCCCCAGTCCTAAGGGTCCGTCTGGGGAATCCTATCTACTTACCTTTGGGGTTTTAGTACTTCCCCAGTCCTAAGGGTCCTTGGGTGATAGTGTGGGTTGGTAATTATTTTTGCATACCATTTTTTTTACTATATGGTTTGCCCCCCTCCCATAGGAGCCCATGTTACTTTATGCATTTATTTACCTGTTGCTAAGTACATTTTTGTATTTCCTTATATCCAGTTAGCAGATATACCAAAGCTAGTCCTAGAGTGTGTGTTACAATAAATATTACACAGTGGTGTGGTTCTTTCCTGTGTGTATGTCATTGACTGACCTGTTTGGTTTTTTCAGCCGCTTTACACCCTCCTGGATAAGCCTTAGCTGCTCTCCACAGCTACCCATATGAGAGCTCTGGTTATCTAGAGCCACCTACATTGTCATAAGGGTTGCCTGGACTCAGTACAGGCTGCCTCACCTATAGGTGTACACCATATACTGAGCAAGCCTCCTACACTTAGAGGTTCTAATAAATTGTGCTGAGGAACATCTCATAGAGGGTAACATAAAGGCCAGGTTGACGTCTCTTAAGCAGTCCATTAAATTCTGGCTAACTCTATCCCTTTCAATTATAAAGCGTAAAATGGTTCTGTTTCCCAGAATGTTATACTTCTGTGCTTTGCTTATATGACTACCTAGGGTGAGCTCTTCAGTTAGATTGTATGCTCATAGGACAGATTTGGGGTGGTGAAATGTGTAGAAAATCACAACTAAATTGAGACTACCTCTAGATGAATCTGGCTGCACAGCTGCACTGGGAGGCCTGGTGGAGGGCAGAGCTCTGGCACTGCCAGTAGTGGGGGCCCGTGGCCAGCCCAGTGGGCAGTGCTCACTAGTTTGTAACTAAGTCCTGCTTTGAAAACACAGGCATGTTCTGAAGATATATTGGTTAGTATGGCACGCCATGCGTGGGCAAGGGTACTACAAGGAGTACAAAACAGATTACCTTACAAACGAAAAATACAGTTAACATCATTTAGCATGATTCTGCATCTTACAATTCTGCCCCCCTGACATTCCTCCATAAAGGAAAATTGTTGTCCAGAGATTTTCATTTTTGGTTTGTGTTTTTAATCATTAGATAAGTAATTTAGCTTGGGTAGACACTGCTGATCTGGGGCAATATTTTCATGGATGACATTTTCAATAATAGCAGATGTGTTTCAGTGATGATGTAATATTACAGGAACCATGAGGCCTATATACTTCCTTTTCATTCAAATACTTTATTGAGTTTAAAAGAACCATAAAAGACATAATCAATTGCATACATAATTCTCATAAAGACGATAATAACAGTATAAAAAGCATACTACAGAAATTAATAACCATTTTGAATATGAAAAGCAGCAAGTATAAAATTTAACACAGCCTGTATTATCCCTTCACTTCCCAGATTATGTAAATAGGAATAGGCAAAGTGGATAGTCCTAATGCCCGTAGGCAAGAGAACAGGACGTAGAAACCTTCTCCTGGGCACAATGTATAAGTTACAGAAAAGGACAAAGTGCAAAGTGCTTTGGGGCGATATACCATCTCAATAACTTGGAGGAAGTTTCTGAAACCAGGTGCATTGAGTGGGAAATGCTAAAGTGTGGAATTGACATATCTGAGCCAAGGTATATCCATCGACTGAGTCAGTGACAAACAGTCCATAATCACTGATCTACACAGATGGGCTTTGGGATTTAGCCAGACGCTTAGCCAGAGCAATACAGGTTGCAGTCTTAAATGGTCGGCTATGCCTTTCAGGCCTACTTCGTCATGACAAAACACTGCTGGGGTAGATTGTGGGACTGCTAACAGCCTTCTTAAGAATTTATTTTTAACTACCTGAAGACTTGTACAATCAGTGTAGCCCCACACCCTGGCTCCGAACGATGCAATAGAAAAACATTTTAAAGACAGTCAGCATTTCCTTCACTGGTTTATGCCCCAGCTTCTTCTAAAATCTAAAGAGAGCATCTATGGCTGTCTGAAATTGCAAGACACGAACACTAATTAAACATTTCCAATTCAAATCGACATCAATTGGAACCCCCAGGTAAGTAAAATTAGGAACCTTATGTATTTCTGCACCTTCCAGAACAAAGTTTTTGCTTTTTGATACCTTTGGGCCACTCTTCATTACAAATTATTTTATTCTGTTAATTTTAAGACCATGGTTTCCCATAAAAATATTAAAAGCATTTAATAAAGATTGGAGGCCGTTTGCTGTCCCTGAAATAAAGACAGCATTGTCTGCATAAAATAGAACTGGAATTGACTAGGAGTTAATAAGTGGCAAGTCCTTCCTCATATTGCATAAAAAAACTTCCAGGCCATTTATGTAAAGAAGGAAAAGAAAGGGTGCCAACACACATCCCTGTCTGACCCCCTTCAAGGAAGAAAACTCTTCAGTTAGATCGCCCTCATGGCTACAGCGGACCCGTGCAGAAGTACAGGCATGAAGCCTACTAAGTAGGAAGATTGTCTTTCTCCACCCCCATGTTTGACATAACAGTCCACAGTATGGATCTATCAACTGTGTCAGAGGTACAGGACAAATCCATAAAGGCTAAGTGTACACAGCCTGTTTTTGCCTTGGTGAATTTTTGTTCTATCAAAGTCAGGTTAAGAGTCTGTTCAACTGTACCCAGCCCTGGTCAAAACTCATACTGTACCTTTGATAAACAATTGGTCTCCATGGCCCATTTTTCCAATTTACTTAATACCACTCGGCCCAAGATCCTAACTGAACTATCTAAGAGGGAGAATGGGCGATAACATTGTCGGTTCAGCCCTGCCCCCCTTCTTAAAAATAGGCACGATAATCGCCCCTCTCCAGGTATCTACTAGGGGACCCGTCGTGGCAGATATCAAAACATTAGTAAGCAATGGTCCCCAGAATTCTGGCGGTGTTTTATATCGATCAGCTGGAATTCTGTCCTGGCCAGGTGCTTTATCAGAAGTACAATCTTGGATAGCCTGTATTACATCAGATACTTCTATTGAATTGCAGAAGGCTGTGCCTAGAGAGACATTTCTTCCCACCATGGGGCCATTCATTTCTCCCTGGGGGGCGTAATTCTCAATTTTAGAGATTTTGGAAAAGTTTTCTACCCAAACTTGAGCTGGGATGACAGTGTCTATTACGGTTTTATCCTTGTCATTCAGTGGGGCGGAGTTGACCATTTGCCAGAAAGCCTTCATGTCTTTACTACTGCTTGCTTAAATAACTCAACCCAGGCATTCTCCCTCAATTAATTCTTCCTAGCAGCAAGAGTGGCTTTATATATCCTTCTTGCTACTTTAATAGTGTGTTGATTGCGTGGGACAGAGCTAATTGTCTTCTTTAGGTCTTTAAGGGCAGACGTACATGCATTGTTAAACTACAGAGGGCCTCTGTCTTTCTTAATACTTGGACGCTGAAGCTTGCCTGCCATATAACTTTTCAAGGCAGAAAATGCCTCGATAATTTTGTACGCAGGGGTGTATTCCCCCAATGCGATCATGATATCTTCCTTCTTACTCGTCATCAAATCTCTATAAAAGCTGTATTTATAAAAAAATTCCCACTTAATGGTCAGACCTTCCTGGCTGTTAAGTCTCAACACTGGCTGCTGTGTCTCAGCGCCAGAACCCTTATCCAGACCCATTCTAGTTTCTAAAATTAGGGGTTTGTGGTCACTCATGCAAGTTAACATCACCCTAAACTTCCCAACAAAGGGGATAAGGTCTTTAGAATAAACTATAAAATCAGTTGTAGAGTGAGCACTTCCCCCATAAACGTAGGGGACCCCCTTAGCCTCCAGAATTCGAAGAAACAAAGAATTGGCAGCCATCATTCGATTACGTGCATTCCCATAAAGAGAATGTTTGAAATGCTGTATAGAACGATGGGATTCATCAGAGAACTCACAACAATGTACAAATTCGGGTTCACACAGGTGGGCATTAAAATCTCTAGCCCAAATTAGCATAAGGTCCTTCTTGCTTCCATTCAATGCCTTGTACCCTAGTCTCAAGGCTGTCAATCTTGCTAGTGTCTGACAAATCAAAAATGTTATTATAGTAGTGAATCAACAACACGTCATGCGGCTCAGTTAATTTGAGAAGAACCAAATAATGTGGTGTTATATCGATGACACGTACTTCTACCTTCTTTGTAAGAACAGATACAAATGTGACCAAGCCCCCCTTGGCCCTTCTCAAGGGAGACTTAGTTGCAGGAACACAATAGGTGGTAAAGCCATTAATATGTCATGTGCCAAGTCTCTTGACAACAAATATATGAATATTGGCCCACAAGCTTTAGCCAGTCTGGATTGTCCAGTTTGGCCTTTAATCCTGCCACATTCCGTGAGATGATCCCCGGAATTGCAACAACAGATGCTTTTGATGTTCCAGGGGACTGCAAGTTGAGTAAATGTGGCATATCTCTCTATGTATCTCCTCCTGGGGCACTTCCATTGACTGGTGGTCAGTCGAACTGCTCCAAAAGTTTCAAAGGCACAAAGCTGTTGGATAGAGGCAGGGGGCTATCGGGAGACTTGGGCTTAGGGGGGCAACAAGGTTTCTGCTTATCTAGATTGTTAAAACAGGGCGGCTGAACCTGAGGGCAAACGCTATTAAATTATGTCAGTCATTGCACTCTGACAGATCCTAAATCTAGTGTTGGTGTTAAAAAAAAGGTAGTGCAGAGCGCTGACTAGTTCTGAATTCCTAAAATTAATAATAATACAATCCCCTGGTGAAGCTTTACTGGTTAAACCAATCCATGGTATCCTTCTCACAGTTAGAATTTTTCTGGAGAGATGTGATCTCCAGCTCAAATGCTTCCCAACCCAATACATGACCCTGAGGAATCCTCAGGTATGAAACTTGGGCATTTGGGGACACAGGGGACGGCCTGTATTGGGCCTTTACAGACCAAGGGCTTATCCACCCTCTGCTGATAGACTATATTTTTTGTGTGTCCTTTAATCACAGGACTCAGGGTTCTCGTGGTAGGTCCCTGCACATGCTTTAATCTTCCATTTTGATCTAGGGGGACAGTTGAGGCTGGAAACTATGTGGGCTCAATGGTTTCAGGCTGGGATTTGTTCCCCAGTGGAGGTAACAAAACTGGTGTTTTCCCTGCCACTAATAGGGCATTGACTTTCCCTTCTAACGATTCCACTTAAAAAATAAAAAAATAAATACCAAAGAGCACAAATGCCTTATGTCGTTAAAATTTGTAGAAAACTGGCAAAGTTGATCACCAGGTACAGTAGGTGGTTTCTTATTAACAACACGTTCGCAAGTGGCCTACTTAAATATCTTTGGTTGAGGCCTTCCCTTTCCACTATCTCTGTTAAATCGCTGCTAGGTGAAATTGTGGACTTTAGGCAGGGTGCCTAGTTGCCTACTGCTTTTTAAAGGGGGACTTTCAGCAACAATAAGGGAAATAGGCACAATCGATAACTCCTGATCCAGAACAACACACGGGTTCCTTAATTTGGACATAAAGGTATTTGCAGGAGGGTCTGCCTCTTCTTTCTCGCTTTGGCCAAACGTCTCTAAGGTTGGTCCCAAGCTGGCTTCTACCCTCCTTATCTCAGAATCAATTGCACCCATCAAAGAGGTTAGGTAACTAGTTATCAGTTTCGGCCTGGAATCCCCAGATCGCACGCCCGCCACCCCATGGGTGCCTTTGCGCTTCCCCATCAAATCTTCTGTCAAACAGGTGGGACTTAACACAAACTGATCATAGCTTAAACAATATCAGCTCATACCCTGCCAAATGGCCAAGGCAAGAGACTGGGCCCAGCCCGGCCTCGTCTGGCCGCTGATGGTGCAGACAGGCCTGCTCTTGGCCTGGGCACGCACGTCCTGCGCAGCGGGGAAGAAGTGCAATTACATGCGCCACCAGGCACGAAGGAAGA
Organism: Pleurodeles waltl; assembly: GCF_031143425.1. Classification (NCBI taxonomy): domain Eukaryota; kingdom Metazoa; phylum Chordata; class Amphibia; order Caudata; family Salamandridae; genus Pleurodeles; species Pleurodeles waltl. The sequence continues at coordinate 181,553,148 of NC_090437.1, forward strand.
AGCGAGGGTGGCCATCTGGCGCAAATGGGCCTGGGAGTTGTGGTTCTAAGGCCCCCGGCCCTGCTGACTGCCGATCAGAATGTCCCACGCAGCGGGGAACAAGTCCGATTAAATGTGCCACCAGGCCCAAAGTAAGAAGCTAGGGTGGCTTCCTGCCGCAAATGGGCCCGGGAGCTGTGGTTCTAAGGCCCCTGGACCTGCCAACTGCCAATCTGAATGTCCCACGCAGCGGGGAACAAGTCCGATTAAATGTGCCACCAGGCCCAAAGGAAGAAGCGAGAGTGGCCTCCTGCCGCAAATGGGCCTGGAAGTTACGGTTCCAAGGCCCCTGGCCTTGCCAACTGCTGGTGTGAATGTCCCGCGCAGCGGGGAAGAAGTCCAGTTAATTGTGCCACCAGGTGCGAAGAAAGAAGCGAGGGCCACCTTCTGCCGCAAATGGGCCTGGGAGTTGTGGTTCTAAGGCCCCCGGCCCCGCCAACTGCAGATCTGAATGTCCAGTGGGGAAAACGTCCGATTAAATGCACCGCCAGGTGCAAAGGAAGAAGCAAGGGTGGCCTCCAGCTGCCAATGGGCCTGGGAGTTGTGGTTCTAAGTCCCCCGGCTCTGCCAACTGCCAGTCTGAATGTCAAACATATGTTTTGGGGGTCAAGGATTCTTACATAGACAGAAGATAACTCCTCAGGGCAACCCTTCCACCATTTTCCACAATGTTGGCTACGATAGAAGAAGATGAGACATATATTGAAAGGAAACAAATAATAATGTTTTTTAAAATCCTTTTATGTATACACCAAACTATGTTTATGATATGTATATGAAAAAAATGCTTATCATTCCTGTATTAGACACATTTTCATAGTTCACTTTATTTGTTTTGGCAGTTGCTCGTGGTACATTGGCAGAATGTTGAACATTTGAGAAGAGCATATCAACAGGAACATCTTTTTGTAGCACAGTTTTTGCAAGTACATGTACATGTAAGTTCTGTGGGTAGAGCCTTTATAAATTTTGTAGGTTTAGGTCAATATCTTTCCAACCAAATGTACATGGATCTTTCTTTACATATGCATGATCCAAAACATTTACACATCTTCTGATCAAGTAGAAATCTCTTTTAATGTGCCCATGCACAGAATATGACGTCAGTGGGAGGTCACTTAGCTGAACTGATCTCTTGAACTCACTGTACCGAAGATTGTCAAATATGTGAGGCAAAGCTCATTTTCCGCATACACACAAGGTATTTTACCATGCCTTTAAAGTCACATTCTTCTGTCTTAGCAAATCCTTTTAGAAACTTCACAGGTTCAGCAGTTAAAGAGCCAAGCTTTGTTCCATTTGTGCTCATAGTGTCATCACCTGTAAGAATATGTGCCTTGATAAGAGCACAGGGCCTCTTTGGGTCAAGTTTCTTGTACAGAATATGAAGCAGTATTAAGTGTCTTTGCTTGCCTTTTCCTGAACGTATCAATAATTCTGGCAATCCTTGACTTATGAACATTGCAACACATCTAAGTAACACAATAATAACATCTGTGTCATTTGACAGTACAATGACTTGATTGGAACCATTTCGAACAGCCCTTTTGACATGTGGCACAACACGAAGGTCCGCTTCCTCCAATTTGCTGTTAAGTTCTTGAACAATATGGCCCGTACCTTTTGAATCTATCTCTGCAGGCACCAACTCCTCATTGACATTTGGAAATTCAGTCTTCACTGAAGCATCAGCAATGTTTTGGCGAGTTAACATCTCCAAGTTCATCTTGTTCGATGTTGATGATCTGAATTTGTCCAGTTGCACAGGTATAGATGTCGAATATTTGATGCAGGCAAGGTCAATTGTTCCACTTGTAGACATTCGTCTGATTCTCTCACATTCATTGACAAATAGTTCAGGATAGCTGTCAAAGACAATATGCAGTTCTTGCAAGGTGCACACTGACTGTTATCTGTCTGAATGACCTCTCGGAAGTTTTGCATCAATGAAATCTTGACCACTCGCAATTGTGACATACAGTCCACAACAAAAGCAGTTTTCAATGAGGAGAGTGTTTCAAATTGAAATTCTTCAAGTGAAATGTTTTCTTTTTTTGCAGTTCTTGTATGAGTTTGTGCTTCACTTGTTTGGTTGCAGCATCTCCATCAAATAATGCATTTATTGGATGAAGATCATGCAACAGAATGTCCTTGATAAATTGACCCCTTTTTTTTGTTGCTACATCTATCTCTCTATGTGCTTGGGAAAGATGTTTTTTTTACAACCTGTTTTGTAGTGGCTGGTTGGACAAAACTCTTACTATGGCAATTAAAGTGTGGAAGGGTCGCTTCAGTGATTATGTCATATAGCTTTTTCTCTTTCAATACAAATCTCTTCTGCTTCAGTTCTGCTTATAGTTTAGATCTATGTTCCAGGACATCTAGCAGGTTTCTTTATATCATTATCCACATATTGTTTGGTCACAAAGTTGTGTAGTTGCGCAGGCTCGGTCATTTCAAAGGGGTTTCCTTGCTGCTGCATGAAATGAAGAAGGCTGTCAACATATTTATTAAAACGTTCCCATCTCTTTCCCATGCATTCGCGGTGAGGAACAGTTTCACGATGGGCCATTAATTTTGAATTTGTCATCTCTTTGAAAACATTGCAGATAGAAAGGACTTTGTGGTAAACTAGCTGCCATTGAGCAACATATTCACTTTTACATTTCTAACCAACAGCTCCCTTGGAGCTTTTCAGTGATCTCTGGATCATCTGTTCCAGTTTCATATCTGGAGCCACAGCATTGAACCGTCCCTCTCTGTCTTTCACTGCTAAATGTCTTTGGATGAATCTTCTGTAGTGGTCGATTTTTCCACCTGCAGCTTCCTCACTCTTTCTAAATACCAGGAGCCATATCTCACATAGTCTATGCAGTCGAATTTGCGAAATATCGTAATCAGTGACTCCACAGACTTCACGTGCAGGTCCCAAACACCTTCCTGATCATCATGTCCCAAGTTTTTCGTTAGAGATATCATGTGTAAAACGTTTCCCCAATACTTTCAAAGTTCTGATTTTTCTTCACATTCTTTGACAGACTATACGACCTTGGTTTTCTGGTTTTCTGATTTTGGACTGAGTGTATTGAACATTGCGTGGTTTTGCGTTATGTCTTTTTAATGAATGCATCCTGTGCCTTGTTTACTTCTGAGATAAGATATGCAAAACCTAATTTGTCATTCTTGTTCTAGAAAGCATTCCAATGCAATGTCTCTATAGCCTCAGATATGATGAGCATACCTTGTAACAGACAAACTTAATGAGTTCTGCTGAAAACTGACTGGTCAGTTTTGCTTCCAAAGATTTCAACCTCAGTAAGTGCATCATCTAGAACAGGCTGGTCTTCAAGCTCAGCATGCACATTTTGAAAATTGTTTAGGGCTGTGTATACTGTTGTGTACTTCGTGACTGGTGATGGTATCCCTGGTAAAAACCCAACCTTCTTCAGTGAGACAGTATTCTGGGAGATCAGAGCATGAATTCCAGCTCACAGAGGAACTGGTTTGTCTTCATCCTTCGCCCTCCCCCCCCCCCCAAATAAGCGGTATGATAAATTCAGTTAAATCAGCTCTGCGGACTGCAGCATCAGGTAGAAGATAATCCATATCCTCAGCCACTTTTAAATGTTTTGATAGACTGGGACGTGTGGATGGCTTTTAGTGATTTTGCACACGTTGGCAAGGCAGTTGTGTTATAAGTTTGCAGCTTTGTTTATGCCTGCAGCTGACAGCTTGTTTTCCAAAAGCTTCCCTATTGGTAGTTTCGATAAAGCACAAGGGCAGTATTGTGTGTACTGGATGTTCCAGACAAAGAAGAATTCTTCTGCGAAATCAAAACTATCAAGAGCAGTAATTGTAAATCCTTTCTTGGTAAAGTGACTTTGAGCTGGTGTGCTGTTGGAGTCACAAGATTTTACAACCTGAGCTGCTAACAAGTTCCTGCTCTGTACTTTGTCATTGTAACTTGTTGATACACCAATCCTATTCATTGAAATGATTAGCTTTCTGTATTTGCACTTGTTATAGATTGCGTGGGCAGTCACAACGTGTAGCTGAGGTTTTTTTTTCCATGTAATTCATCAAACATGATTTGGAAAAGACAGTACATTTGTACAGCATAAGCCGGTTCATGGGATTGTCTTCCACTTCTTCGATTATATCTTCGAAGCCATCATCAGTGTTGTCGGCTTCTGTTCCAAACTGAACAACTTTAGTTTGTAACAGTTCTGCTTTGCTGATATTAAGCTATGATGTTAAAAAAAAAAATAAAGACAACATTGGGCTTTCTTATTGACTCCCATGATTTGCGGAACTCTGACCATCACAAAATTTGTCATTGAGTTCAAAATCTAAATCATTCAAGATATCTCTTAAAATAGTTTCTGCTGAATTTACTGCATCCTGTGATCTTATTTTGGCAGCAAGACCTTCAGGAGTCAAAGCAGCTGAGAGCACCTTAAGTGGCTCATTCTTTTTTGTTAGACTGACAAAAAGGAATTTGGTTTTTGTACATTCTCACCAGATAAATCGTCGTTTCATTATTATGGATCAATACAGTTTCATCAATGTTGACCATTAGTTCTCTGTTCTCACAGAGTGTGAACCCTTAGCCAGCACTCAAGAGTGGCTTTAAAACTTAATTTGCTTTTTCAAAGAGTTCAAACGTAACTGAAGGCTGATGGTTACATTGCTGCTGGGAGCTCATTGTACATTCGTGTTTTCAGATGTATGCATGCATGCAGTTCAGGTGGGCATACAAATCTGCTGCAAATACATTCATGTTGATGTTTAGATCAGCTACTCAGCTGAAAACTTCATCTTGGAAGAAACTAGCTGCAGATAAAAACATGTTTGCCCTTTGAGACTCACATACTCTGTCCTTTGTTCTTTCATCAGTCCCTTTAGCCCTTGTTCTGGCTAAACCACAGATAACACATTGAAGATCCTCTGCTTTCTGATCAGGTGTTGGAGGTGGACGAGGGGTAGCCATCGATCTACTGAGTGGATGGGCTTTGGCTTTAGGTGTTGTTGCTTTCTCAGAAGACTCAGATTCTTGTTGTGATTTACTGGTTTCTGCTACTTTCTGACATATTTGTTCCAGGCTTTTTTCCACTCTATATGACTTGTACTACTTGTTGTTTCAATTATATATTTGATCCTCTTCACCCATCATCTTCAATCTTTTGTGAACTTTGTCTTGACGTATTTCTGCAGCATCTCAAACTCTCTTCTGTCGATGTTGATGTTAGCTTTTCTTTCGGATTAGTTTGGCATATGACACCTTTTTCTTTGTTGAAGGAGTTCTCAGATTGTGTAGTTAGCAGCACTCTGTAAGGAGGTAAAGATCCTCTGCTACCACCTGCTTTGCTCATGTTCACGAATTTGAATCCACAGAAAACCTGAGGCAAAAACAATATTAAAATAAGTTACCAATATGATGGCTAAATCACATCATTATAGAGCTGCTATTTTGGAAAATGGCTGAATGGGTACTCTGAGGAGTTTTTTTCTGTCTCTATGAGACTACTTGCTCCCCAAAACCTATGTTTTGACATCAAAATGAGGTATATAGGTCTATATGGTTTCTGAAATATTTAATCATCATTGCAACACATCCGCCATTTTTAAAAATGTCGTCCAGAAAAAATCTGCCTGAATTAGCAATTTCTACCCAAGCTAAATTACTTCTCTAATGATACAAAAACACAAATCAAAAGTGAAAATCTCTGGACAACAATCTTTTACAAAGGTATATCAAGGGGCTAGGAATAATGGAATCTGGGCTGGGCTAAAGATTGGAAGGAGAGGGGTTACACCTTGGTTGGAAACCTTTATAAATGGGTATTATTACTGACTTTCCAGAGTTAAGGGATGGATTTAAAATCTCTGGTGATCACTGTATGATTTATGAGGCGATGGTAGAAACTTTTTGTAAATGGTGAAGAACTGAAGCGTCTGAACCTACACAGCATATTTGTCTGGGTAATTATATTCAACCTGCGATGGACAGAGTGATAACATTATTATGTCAGTGCCTAATATCACAAACTAAAAGTGCTCTGGAAACAGTGCACACTAAATGGGAAGAGGCTGTGCCATCCCTGCTTACCGAGGAAGACTGGTTGAGAGCACTGCACTTGACCCCCAAAATATTCCAGAACCTGAGGTTCAAACTTATCCAATACTATTATCTACACAGGGTGTATATAACTTCTAAGAGGATTCATTGTATGTTCCTTGAGGCAAATTCAGAATGCCCCAGATGTGTATCCTCGGTGCGTATGCAGTTGTCTGGCATTAAACATGTACTGTGGAGTTGTGTTCCAATTTATCAACGAGGCACCAGAGGCATGCCAGTAAAGTGACAAGTAGAGTTTTTGACTTGGCACTCATTTTAGCCAAAAGGCAGATATTTGTAAGCTGGAAGAGCACGAATGGCTTTAGTAGTTTGAAATGGTACCACAAAATTATAGAAAAGGACAGTGTGTGAGGAAAGTGTGTTGTGAAAAGAGATCAGAAGGGTTATTACACAATTTGATGTTGTCCAAGTTTGGGCTGCTGTCCTGGTGGCAAGGTTAATAATTATTGGCTTGGTTGACACCACCAAAGTCGGTGATATCAGGCAGCATGTCTAAAAGATTGATTGCTCACCACATGGAATATTGAACTCCCCAGCCTTCACATATAAATGCTAGACATGACTCTTGAGCTTGAATGGACTTTTCAAATACATCTATAGGCACGATTCATGAGAGGTGGATATTGCTCTGATCTCATTCAAATAATGTCTTATGGAACTGCAAATGCATTTCATTTTGCAAAATATTTTGTTAAAAACAAAAATCCCACTTTTATCATGTTTGTTGTTTCCTAGTACTATGTTCCTCAATGTGGGGCCCCCTGTACCCTTGTTTTCCTTGTCTTACCAGTCAGTCATCATTTCTTCCCACAAATATCCTTTTTAGCTTGCTTCTTTGGAGAACAAACACAGTTTCCTATTGTCTAATATATACTCATCTAGAGTTTGCGCTGCTAGAGAGCTGTAATTTGAGGGGGTGTTATATTACACAGATGTAGTTGGAATTATGTTATTTTCACTATTTGTTTAATATAGATTTAAAAAAATGATTTTCACTCTCGAACATTTGAAGCCAGTGCGTGGTACCGTTAGTTAATATGCCAGTAAGCTATCTGTATTTTATGAGAGGACATAGTAGCAGGTCGCTTAGTTTCTATTGCTACCAGCATATTTAGTTATCAATTCCTTTATCTCACATTACTAATAAATTAAGAAAGGATTATGTGTAGAAAATATATTTGTGCACTGCAGCACCGAGGCTGTTGCACATCGGAGTAATTGGTTAAAATGTATGGGGCAGAACACTGCACCCTGAGGAGCACCATAAGGAAAGGGTCCTCAGTGTTATCTAACTATGGTACGTGCTGGTGTAAAAATTACGGGGACTTGTTGAGGACTCTTCCTTCGTTGTCCATGCTGTTCTTCAGCACGTTGAGCCGTATTCTGCGGGTAACTGTGTTTGAAAGCCTTAGGAATTTGTGAGGGATTCTTTCCCTCATCATGTCTCTTGAATGCTGCTAATTGCTGATGAGTCTCAATTAATGGAGCCCCGGATCCCACGCACCCACCCCTAAAACAAAACTACCCTGCACCTCTGCCCCTAAAAACTGAACTACCCCAACACCTCCCACCCACCTTGAGCCCTAAAACCTTCCTTGACCCCCCCACCCGCCCTAAAACAACCGATCCCCCATGTGCCGTAAAAACGAAGCTACCACGACCCCCCCACCTTCCCTAAAAATAAAACTACCCCCCCAACCCCAAAAACTGAACTTCCCTGACACCACTCATCCACCCTGATCCCTAAAACCTTCGGCCCTGAAAACAACCGACCCACCTAGAAACAAAACTACCTCTACCCCCCCAACCCTCGCCCCTGAAAACAAAACTACCTCACCCGCCCCTAAAAAATAAATAGCTCAAGCCCTTAATCCACCCCTAAAAACGACCCCCCCCAACCCTGCCCAAGCCTCACTTGCCTGACTGCGCCGTCTCTTGATCCACCCTAAAAAAAAGAAACACCCCCTCCACCTCAAGGACGATCATGATACCTTTTCTCCAAATAGTCCTCTGGTTAATTTTCGAGCTCCCATGAGCAGGATTTTAAAGCTCTGGTTTCTGAGAAATTCGACTCGTTTGTTAAACATGTTTCTATTCACTCATCTTTTTACAGTGTCATGTGCTTTTCCCACTGAATTTTAACATAAATTAGATTTGCTTTTTGCTTCTCAATTTTACTGAGTAAACCCTGCTTTTACCTTTGTCAAATAACCATTTTTGTGACGGAAAAAATGCGTGGTTTATGTGTGGTGTGCCTCTTGGCTTGCATGTAGCAGAAGAGCGCCCTTTGTGCCAGAATATGCTACAATGAACTGGAGTAATAAGACAGCAGACAGCTGGGAGGAAAGGTGATAGTTGGTATTGTGTATTTTTGATGGTCATGTTAGGAAGTGGAGGGGCCTTCTTCACCCTCACTACTCCACCAAACGACTCTACATGAAGGAAATTATAAAAAAACATCAAAAAGGGGATCATGTTTCCTGTCATTTCTATTAATGTTGAGGTTTCTGGAACCATGACATGGATCACCATCAGTTTGTGTGTTAAAGATGAATGGCTTCACTAACAAAGAAGCCATTCTCCGATGTTGATGCCTGTTCCAAAATATATTCAACACAAATTATTCTGTGCAGATATAGCTTGCTCAGAAGAGGAAAAAGGTCTTAGACAAATCGCCTTCACATACCATTTTCATTTTGTCCCTAGGTACCACAACCAATTTTCACCTTACCCACCAAAGATGCCACTACCTTAAAAGATAGAAAGCCTTATACTCTGTCTTGATGTTCAGATATGTTGCATCATTCATGGCACAGGTTTGTACAGTGATTCCATTTCGGCAAAGACCTCTACAATGTTCCAGAACCTCTTGCTTCCTGATGTTTCCTTATCACAGACAGTCTTGCACTTATTGGCTTGTTGACTCCTCTAGAACATCAAAGAACACACACGTTTTCTATTGCCTTCCCATTCGCATCTCACTTAACTCCACTGTTAAGGAAATCATCAGTAGTTGTCAGAATCTTTCAATATGTTTGAGCCAGATGAGGAATAAGGCTCGAGCACAAGCCAAGATGTCAGTTGTCAGTCGTGTTTAGGAAGCATTAGCTCTGCTCCCCAGTGGAATCACTTCTACCTTTCATCCTGAAGTTGAGTGAGCTGTGGAGGGTTTTGTGTTCACCCAGCCTTAAGTGGGCCTGCCGTGCCTATAGAAAAGTCCAGAATCCACCTAAACTGATTCTACAGTCATCTAGTTAGCTATAAGGTCTTCTTCACCTCCAGCATTTACAAATTCACGGGAAGAGAAAGCAAAAAACGAATTTATTAGTGTTCAAGTGTGAGGTCTCCCAGTGCCAGCTCAAACTTACTGGAGTTTTACACATCAGACTTCGGACATCCACACAAGATTTTGCTTAAGGTCTCCAAAGAAAGAGCAATATGATTTTAACATGTTCTTCAAGGAATTGCTCCTGTTTCCCAAACAGGCATGACGTGCCACTGCAGACTTCTCAAGCTTATTATCCCACAGATGCAAATGGCAAGGATAGGGAGTCAAAAATCATCCAGATAAGCTGCATGCCAATACCAAACGGAGATGAATATTGAGCAAAATAAAAAACCATGCTTTGAGCTACCTATTATTTTACCAAGTGTTGCCACAACCACATTCAACCGCTTCAATGCAAAGTCCACCACTTTCTGCAGAACAATTGATGGAGACTGTTCCTTAATCCCAAAAAGGATCATAGATCTTCCGTTGTTGTACTATTTGAAGCAAAAAAAGGTGCAGAGCAAAATGTGAGATAACTGTTCTTGTAAGGTTGGGTAAACACACGGATTTGAGTAGAGATGTTTAGGATTTTAGCCCTTCGCAGAATGCCCCTCCCACAACTTCATCTGGTGGTTCGAATGTGTACTCTCTCTCTGCCTCTACAGGACCCTTATTTTTACAATCTGAACACTACGAAATCTTACAAGTTCCTTTGCTTCATAGGGGCAAATGTCCTTTACCAGTACAAAGTTCAGTACTACGCTAGTCTTAGCACGAATCTCAGGAAAAGGTCTTCATTTATCTTTTCCTGGTCGGTTTTCTTATAAACGCCTCACACGATTTTCAAGTAACATCATTTCTCCTCCATCTTCTGAGTCTCCAGGTAAACTTTCCCAAATTAAACATACCAGTTTGTAGACTGTATCATTCGAGAAAGAAACAATGCTCTGCTCAAGAAAAGTGTTGGTGCACATGGTGCATTCCTCATACCACGCCATGGTTTTATGGACCCTGAATAAATGACTTTGCACATGACCAATGTAGTATTGTCTGGAATGTCATGCAAGCTAGAACTGATGTAATCAGCTATGCAGTCACTTCTGTCATGGTCTTTCCTAAAGAAGTTAATGGTACGATTTTATTGTATCTTGCATCACAGACCAGTGTTATAATCTAAAGGAAAAAAAAATAACTTGGCGAGAATAGAAGAAATGGGCTTTAGGTTACATTCAAATTTTATTGTGACATAAAAGGGGAAAATACATGGAGAGGGATTACAAACAAATGACAATGGGTTGAGAGGGCTAATTAGAGCACAAAACTATGGCAAATATTAAATAATAGAAGATGAAAGCGACAAAGTAATATTGGAACCCAGCTTTGTGCTGGAGAAAGGATTTGAAGGATCGCAGTGGCTACAATTGCTGATAGCCTGAGCAAGTTGCTAATCGCGGTTCATGGCTTAAAGAGAAACTTTCCACAGTTTGAGTATCTGTCCTCCAGCATACATGTCTATGGTGATGATCAGTCCTGTTTGGCCAAGATAGGTCCAAAAGAGGTGGCAGGGGATTAAATGACTCTGAAGACAAAGAATAGGGCTGAGGAAATATTATGTCATCAAGTAGGTGAAGGAGGAGTGTTCATCGACCTGTTTGGATGGGATTAGTATACACTTGATACAGCAAAATACAAACTCACAACAAATACCAGAAAAAATACATACATGCCTACCTTGGAATGAATATGGAACTGTCACACAGGCATCCGGCAATATTAGGAAGTTGGAGAGCTGATCAGTGGAAGTCTTCGAAATTCCAGTGGTGGTTGTATTGATCCCAGAGTCCACAAGTCTTGACTTGACAGGTTAACACAATAATTTGTTTAAATAATCTCTTTATTGAGTGTTAGTGAATAAACACAAGTAGCACATGTACTAATCATATGCCATTCAACTTCCCCATTTAGGCATGCACGTGTTAGTAAATTCAACAATAGGCTTTCTACATTGCCCTTTATTCCCCAGCCCACATCCACCGCCCATTATTATTCCACTGTGAATGCCCCGAGATCATGCATGTATCAGGTTATCACCTCCATGCTCTTCCTCCCTTTCTCTGTAGTTTACCCACTTTCCAATAACCTATGTTTTTTAGAGCATCTTCTAGTATAATATATCTAGAGCTCAAGGGTGTGGCAAGTGTTGAATCCTCTTTCCTTCAAATTTTCACTGGGGTTAAGGTGCGGGGATGGGGGCTGATTTTTACCAATTTTGGAAAATGTCCTGTTTGCTCAACTTCTTTGTGTGGAGCATCGACCGAGCTCAGATTAATGCCTTTTATTTAGGGTTGGTCTGCTGCTCACACTGTGATTAAGGTACTTTCACTGCTGCACTTTTTATATACATCTTTTTTATATTTTGAATCATACATATTTTAGGGCACTTTCTCGGTTTCCAGTTCTTATGCCGCTTTTTCTAGTGCCTTCTATTGTCAAGCACTTTTTTTGACTTTTTTTTTTTTAAATCTACGCCTTCTTCTGTTGGCTTACTCCTACAACTAAATGAAATTACATTTTACATGGGTTGGATTACGCAGTTATAATGTATAAATGCCACAATTACAACACATTTACACCCTCTTGATGCATGCTGTCACATGCCTATTTTAGTTACCTTTCGGCCGTTCATCCCCTTTACACAAGTTTGGTTTCTTGTTTGTTACTTACACCGGTACCTGAACTACTCCACAACACTTTATGCCTCTTCACTCTACTTCATTCTGTGCCACTTTGTCACTCTTCTCCACTCTGCCACTCAGCGTCACTCTACTCCTATATGTGCCACTCAACTCTATCCACTCTGTGCCACTCCACTCTGCGCCACACCACTCTTCTCCACACCACTCTCCTCCTCTTCAGTCTACTTTATGCCATGTTACGCCTCTCTACTTTATGCCAGTCTGCTCTACATCACACTACATGAATTCACACCAATCTCCTCTACGCTTTTCTGCTCTCCTTTATTCCATTCCACTCGCCTCTCTGCCACCCTCTTCTATGCCACTCCACTCCTCTCTATGCCGCTTAACTCTATGCCACTCCAATTCACTCTACACCACTCAATGCCACTCCACTCTTCCCCACTCCATTCTACCCCACCCCACTCTACGCCATTTTACGCCACTCCTTTCTACTCCACTCAGCGCTGCTTCACTCTACTTCACTCAACTGTACTCTAAGCCATTCGCCTGCACTCCATGCCTGTCTGCTCTGCGGCACTCCACTGCCCCACACAACTCTCATTCCAACCAACTCTGCATCACTGCATGCTATGCCACTCTACTCCACTTCACTCTGTGCCACTCTACCCTATGCCACTTCACTCTATGCCACATCACTTCACTCTGTGCCAGTGCGCCCCACGTTACTTCAGTCAATGACACTCTACCCCACACCACTCCTTGGCACTTAGTGCCACTCCACTTCTTACACTGTGCATCACTCTGTCACTCCCCGCTGCGCCTCTCCACCCTACCATACTCAACGCCACTCCACTCAATTCTATGCCACTGTCCTCCACACCAATCTCCACGATGCCACGCCACTCATTTAGCCATGCTGAAGAGAAGCCCTGTTGCTCTACAACATGACTAAAAGATATTTGCAAAGCCAGTAGCTCTTGCATAGGCAACCAAGACATACTGGCTTTGCCAATACTTGTTTTATTTGGGATTTTAGTTTATTTGTCTTGCATATACGGTAGGCCATGGATTCTCCTTATCTGGTCAGTAGACATCACTCGGTTAGTTTAGTGTTTTAGGCAGTGGGCTATTGTCTTGCTAAAGTACCTTCTTTGCTGGAGCTGGCACAAGGTTGCCTGATGCAGTAATGTAGAGACCTCGAAGTGGGTGGTGAGACACACCCAAGAAACTACCTTTTAATATTATTAGGAGTGGTTCCAAAGGAAAAGGAAGACATTAGAGCAACCCACCAGATCCGGTCATAACCCATCTTCAGATCTGACTGTATATCATGGTTTTGCCTAGTCTTCCTGTCCCTCAGGAACCATGGCAAATACAGCAGTGCAGATAGGATTGTTCTATCAAGGTCTAAGACAAAAATAGCAATGCAAATAGATTGTACAAGTAACTGCCCTGCAAGCACAGACCTGATAAAAAAAATATATGTGTGATGTGCTGGGAGGTGTAGGAAAAAGAGGATCCTTACGCAAGGTTATGGAGCCGCTCCTACATTGTGTTTCAGACTCACGCAACTGCTAATATTTGCTAGCATAAAATAATAGAGATTGGTGTGGTAAGACAATCTGCTGGCAGATGTTAGAAGGTAGCTGCATCCTCTAGTTCTTATCCCTACCTGCCTCCAGCCACTAGCTTACTAGTGCAGGTATATTGCTCTCCCCAACCAGAAGTTTCATCCAGCTTATCGACAACCAGCCAGTCTCATTGGAGTGGGGGTTGGGCCAGGCTCCACCTCTGTCTCTTTTGGAGCTGACTAGGGAACTGCCTGAAACCACCTCTCCATGTTGTGCATTGGAATCTTAGTAAATACTACTCACAGCCTGCTACAACACCATGCAAACTACAGTGTTGCATCCTAGAAGCTGAATCTGGGTTGGAAGCACCAGAAGCAGACACTGCCACAGTAGCCTCTTCTATGTTAGCCAAAACCCTTCTAATGAACCATCAACCCATCCCATCCCAGCGTGTGATGAAGAATAAATCTCTAATCAATTAATATATGCTGGTGTCTTATCCAAATGCAGAACACATAGTCTATGATAGAATCTACCTATTGCATCAGCTTCTTCGCATCAAGGGTAGTGTAACAAACACAAAAGTTATTCTTCTCATCATTCACAAGCAACTTGTTCCTGGTACAAGCAGGTAATACCAAGGTAATGAATTAAATGAACAAACAAGGAGGTACAAAGTTAGCTTGAGGACACTGTCAGTCAAAGCTCAGAAGATCTGTAATCAACTGGTGTCCAGGAACATGTTGGAAAATCATACGGTTTCCATTTTTGCATTTTTTCCCCGCACATAAGCGCTATGCTTAGTAAAGTTTTTTTTTCATAGTATTAATACATATGTACATTTTTACTGAAGGCCTTAAGTGAGCTGACCTTCTGCACATTGGACAAAATCTTAAAGGTAGTTTCTTGTTTTAGTGGGGACAACTCAAATATTTGTGTGGAACTAAAATGTATCTGTGTTACTTAAGCCACATGCTACTGCATGGCATTTTATAAGCTGATGTCTGACTTTGTGATGGCCTGAGTGTGTTAAAGGAGTCCAACACAAATCAGGTTCCTACTCTAATTAGTTTGTGCTTTTTGAATTATATGCAATACTATGCTATGGATATAGTTTCCAATTACTGGGTTCATAGGAAACTTTTGAAAAAGAGGAAGATGTTTGAAAGACTCTGGGAGATACAGACATGGGTGTGTAGTACAAATGTAGGGGCACTGTTAAAGTTGAACAAGAATAGGAAGGTTAGCGCAGGCTTTCCTATATAGATAGGAAAGTAATAGAGCATCAGCAAAGCAAGCATGCACTGTCAGGTGCGGAGACTGCTCATATAGGCAGGTCAGTGGATCACAGCACAACAGTGTTGGAAAGGGATGGACATAGACTGACACAAGAGGATCACAGAAAAACATGGTCATGAGACACTTGACATGAGGCTGATGGATTGAGGGCGAGATGAAGAACTGCAGGCCAGCATGAGTGGTTGGAAAGAATGTACACTGAAGTAATGCTTTAGACTTTATAGATCAACTCTGTTTATTGATTCAAGAGGTAAGAACACATTGCACAGCTCTATGCCTACAACCTTCACGGCCGGCAGCAAATAATATCATCTATTTGTGGCCCCAGAAACGGGTGCCAGGCGAGAGAATTGATATATCATGAACTACGTGCAACATTGCCTCTCTTACTTCAAACAGTAGTAACAAGAACAGGTATCATATAATAGGAAACCAGCGGGAAAGAAAAAGAGAATATAGAACAGAGAAAAACAAAATAGAGCAACCCCACTCCTCCCATCAACACCCAGCCAGATTCCTCCCCTTCGCCCCCCCCCCGGGTTCCAGACCCACCATCCGCCAGGGCTGTATCTCATCGCCCACCCCTTTCCTTGACTGCCTCCACTCCAATCAGGTATCGCTAAGCAACCGCAGCACTCATAAGTATGCAGGACACGTACGTTCGTTAAATTCCGCTGATAGAATCTGAATAAACGGCCTCCACAGGACAGCAGTTTTGTCTGCCCTCTGATTGGCTGACAAGGTTAATTTCTCGATCGCTAAGATATACCAGAGCTTATGAAGCTACGAGGTATAGCTCGGAACCATATCCGTGCCCCAGAGACCAAGAAGCACCTGATGTGCCGCATTGAGGGCAAGAGCGATCTGTCGACTTCTCAAAGACCAGAGAGGGAAGGTGAGAGGATTGGGCAACCCCAATATAGTATATGTCGGGAGCCTCGGAATCTCTGTGCAGAATACCTGTCTATGCCGTCCAAAATGCTGTTCCAATATCTTTGCTGTTTCAGGCAGTGCCACAATAAATGAATGAGGATGCCTGTATAACCACGCCCTCTCCAGCAGAGCTCAGATTTGGCGGAGTCCCACCCTGCACCCTCACAGGGGTGTAGTACCAGGAAGTGTCTATCTTGTAGGCCGTTTCAGCCCCTGGTGTGTTATGAGCTGTGTGGTGCACCCTAAAATATGTCCTCCCACTCCTCCTCCGTCAACTCTCTCCCAATCTCCCTCTCCCATTGTTTCTGCACCTTCGTCTTGAAGAGCGGAGTGGCCTTAAGGAGGTGCGCATAGATTTCAGGTATCAATCTCTTATCATCATTCTTCCCTACCAGCCATTTCTCAAATGATGTAAGTGTTCTAGCCACTAGGGGTTTAACTGTTGGCTGCAGTACCCAGTGACGGACCTGGTAATACGGCATTTTATCTGCTTCTGTTAGGTCATAGGTCTCCCTCAGCTGGTCAAAGGGGACAGTACCATCAACGTCGAATAGACACCCTACTCTTTTACACCCTTTCACCTGCAAGCACTGAAAGCCCTCTGAGTGTAGGCCAGAGGCAAACTCAGGGTTTGCACATATCGGCGTCATGGGAGAAGGGAAAGTCATCAAGCTGCATCTACTTGCCATCGCATCCCACACCCCAAGAGTCGCACCAGTGATGCGGGATGAGCAAAGTCCTGTTGCTCTATGCCCGCGTTGCAGCCAGGGTTCCTTCCAGATATGGGACCCGGCAACTGCCTGGTCCATAAAGCACTATTGTTTCTCCGTCAACTGACGACTCCACTCCAGTAAAAAGTGCAGCTGAGCCGCCTGGTAATACTTTAACAGACATGGAACCCCTAGTCCTCTCTCCAGCTTTGGACGATATAAGATGTTGCGTGGGATCCGCACGGGTTTCCAGCCCCAAATAAACTTCAGAATCGCCTTTTGAAGTGTAGCTATGATATTAGGCGGCGGAGTCAGAGGAAGCTTCTGAAACAAATAGAGAATACTCGGCAAAATGGTCATCTTAATTGCTGCGATCCTGCCGAACCAGGATAATTTGTGCTCCCCCCATAGCTCTAAATCTTTTAGTACCTCTCTGGAAAGGGCAGCATAGTTCAAACGAGACGTCTTTGCGGTCGTCTTCGCCAAGACTGTGCCCAGGTATGGGATGTGCGATGATGCCCATAAGAAAGGGAACCTAGAACGCAATTCCTCCTCGTGGCTAACTTTGAACCCCGAGACTGTGCCAAATGCATGCAAAGCATCTGCAAGCGCTGGAAGTGAGGTCACAGGCTCTGCCAACGCAAGGATCACGCCGTCAGTGTAGAGACTGATCAGATGATAGTCCCCCCAAATTTGATGCCTGTAACTCGCGCATCAGCTCGAAGCCTTAGAACCAGGGACTCCATGTAGAGAGCAAACAGATGTGGGGAGAGCAGGCACCCCTGCCTCGTCCCTCTTCTTATCATAAATGGCAGAGAAACCGTTCCATTAATGCGGACCGCCGCACTAGGCGCCTGATAGACACATTTGATCCAAGTCAGGAGTGTCAGCCCAACCCCAAAGCGCTTCAGCACTCGGAAAAGATAGGGCCAGTGCACCGTATCAAACGCTTTCTCCGCATCAATAGTGAGAAGGAGAGCTTCCCTATGGGACCTATGCGTTTTATCTATCAGGTGTAGAATCCGTTTCGTATTATCCCCGCATTGCCGCTGGGGTATAAAACCAGCCTGGTCTGGGTCAATTAGCCCAGGCATATAGGGGTTGTGGCGCTGCGCTAATATTCCTGTGAACAGCTTGGCATCTATGTTTATGAGCGAAATAGGGTGATATGATCCACACTCCTCCGGGGCCTTCCCGAGTTTATGAATAACCGTAATAAGGGTTTCAGGCATACTGAGGGCAAGGGACTTGGTCTCTGTAAAAGAGTTAAACAGCTGGGCAAGCACAGGGGCCAGCTCCGGACATAGAAAAGCGGAGTGAAGCCATCCGGGCCAGGCGATCTCCCCACCCTTAAACGCGAGATGGCCGAAATTACCTCCTCCAGCTGAATAGGCTTTCAAGGAGAGCTACATCCTTCTCCCTGAGTGGCGTAACTTTTCAGTCAGACAGATAGGAGGAGGGGTCGAGAGCAATGGTCGTGTCCTCCGCATACAACACCCTGTAAAACTCGGAGAAGGCCTCCGCAATCTGCGTGTAAGTGTGCACCTCCCCCTGAGCAGCACCCTCTCCGGAGTCGTGAGTGTCGGGGACAATGCCTGTTTCGTAAAACTTTCTTGTTGAGTGTTTGGCGTGTATATGGTTGCAATTGTGAAATGGAAAGAATCAATACAGACTCTCAGAGCCAGGAGCCTGCCCTTAACCTCATGAATCTTAGCAATGACTTCCCCAGGGAAGGACCTTGAAAACAAAATCGCCACCCCACCATACTTAGTGGGAGCAGAAGACCAGTACTGCAGGGGGAACCATCTAGAGCGCATGCGATACACATCAGTAGCCAGCAAATGTGTTTCTTGTAACAGACAAACATGGCACCCGAGCGTTCTAAGAAGGACAGGACTGCTAGCCTCTTCGAAGGATTATTCAGACCACTGACATTGAGGCTTATACACTCAAAGTTCAGGCGCGAAGAGAAAAGCAAACAGCCATGACAGCTGACTTCCTCGGTGGGGCCAGGTTTGGGAACCATCCCGGGTAGGGCAACCACAGGGTACCATTGCGAGCTTCAGGGGAGAGTGAGATTCTAGCAGGGGAAGTAAAGTAGAAATAGACAAAAAAGCACAACAGGTGCATATTAATAAAAGTTCAAGTCCTTAACAGAAGATCCATTGTGAGGTATAGCTCCAGACTAAGGTCCGAAACATTCACGTGGCCCACTTTTAGTATCCAGAAGCCCCGCCCCCCTAGGCCCAGTATAAATCCTGTGCACATCAGTTCTGCAGGACGGTCCACGGACTCACCTGTTGACTACCAGCCAGAAGCAGTATCTATGGGCAGGTGACGGCAGTGACACTAGTCAGGACGGCTCGTCTCTCCTGAGCCCGCTCCTTCGACGAGGGGCGGGACAGCCTCCGCTTCCTTTCTTTCCTCCGCCAACCCGACTGGCACGCAACAGGGCCCCCTCCAGGGGATCCCGCCCGCTGTTCCGACTCCTCCAGAACCCAGCGGGCCTCTCACGGGGACTTCACCTGTCTCATCTGATCTCCCCATCGGAAGACAAGTCTAAAAGGGTGGCCCCATGTGTAGGGCGTGGTGAAAGGTGATCTGTGATGGGCTTGAGCTCCATGCGCCTCTGCAGTGTCCGCACGGAGAGGTCCTCATTGAGCTGCAGACTGTGCCCCCGGAAATGGATCCGAGGGAGATTCCGGGCATGCTGGAGAATAGCTTCTTTAGCCATGAAGTTGTGTGCGCACGCTAAAATATCCGGAGGGTGCGCTCCCGCATCCCCGCCCGGCCCAGCCTGTAGACCCGATCTAACGTAATCTTGTGCGTGTCCACAGAGTCCAAGAGGGAGCGAAACAAGGCAGTGACAAACTCTCTAATATACTCTCCCTCGGCCCCATGTGGCACCCCTCTAATGCAAATTTATTATGGTGCCGAGACTAGTTCTCCAAGTCCTCGGTCGAAATCTGCAGTTCTCCTGCTGTTCACGCAATCAGAGAAGTTCCTGTTGAAGCTGCTCGACCTCCTCACTTCTGGTGATCTCATTGTCCTCCATGCTGGGCATCCGTTCCCCCAGGGAGGTAATATCAGTTCGCAGCTCCTGGGAGATATCTCTACGAATTTCCTGCAGATCCACCCTCAGCGAATTGAACAAGGAGGTAAGAAAGCCTTTCGTCACCGGAGACTCCATCAGCCTCTGCCTCTCCCTGGCCCTCGGCCTCACGAGCCGGGGCCGCGGCCTCAGCCTGCTTGCTCTGCGACGGGTGCGATCTAGTCAGCATCTCCCTTACGGACTGCTCCCTTTTAGGTTTGGTGGATGTCATCGTTGCTCTCAAAGCACTATAACCTCCGCTTTGTCCACCACAGGTGTCCACACTCCACGAGTCCTCCTGACCCCGGGGCCACCTCTCACCGCCATAGACAGAACCAGTGAGACCAACCACCACGTCCCAGTCCCCTGGGACCCATCAGCCAAGTCCGGGCTCGTAGGTCCCCATATTCGGTGGGCCCCAGCCACACGGTGCCACCTCCCGCCAGCACCAGTACCACTGCGGGCCGATCAGTCCCGCCAAGTTCCTCCTTGCCCCTGTTCTGGAGGAGCTCCAGGGTCCTCAGACCCACAACTCCAATAGGCCCCAGGGAGGCCCGACCCTTAGAAATGGCCTCCCCAGGTCTCGCAGGGCCGCCGTCATTAACCTCCAGGCTCTCTTTGGGCCGGGGGCTCAGAGTGCTCATCGATGCCAAGCGCTCACCCGACCGCCCCCGAGCCGTTACCTGCGCGGCTCCATCCTCGCCACCCGCTCTGCCACCAAGCGCAGCCACCGCCTCCTCCGGCAGGCTCAGGCAGAGCCGCCCGCGTCGTCTGGGGCCCTCAGGGCTGGAGGCGCGGCCCGTAACGCCAGCCACATGTGGCCTCAGCGCCACCGCGGCCCGGCCACAGAGCTCTCTTCGCCCAGCCCCAGAGCACCCCACCTGGCCACAGAGCCCCCCGGATCCAGAATCGCCGGGGGGCACTCAATGGAAGGGGGCCTGGTGCCGCCATTACGGGCCTGGGCGACGGAGCTCCGAAAAAGCACGTCCTCCTACGCCGCCATCTTGGCCACGCCCCATGCTTTAGACTTTAGGGGATGATGGTAAGTGTTCTGTGAATTAACTAACAGTAAACCGGAGGAGGAGCATAGTGAAATATAAAAGATAGAAGAGGAGTCTCAAGGAATGCTTTGCAGTGATATGCAGAGGAGACATGCCGGTGTTGGTAAGATGACTAATCAGAATGGAAGGAATTGACACTAGTGGCTGATGGAAGGACTATGTAGAGAAGACAGACTGTTGCACAGGAAGTTGGGGGAGAGCGTATGGATTTATAGATGAGCAGGCAAAAGGCTGCTAGGCATGGAAGGTGGTAGAGCAAGGAGTTCTGGAAGCTGAGCAAAGGACCAATAAGTTACTGCTTGAATAGACGTGGAGGTGAACAAAGATAGACTAATGGTGGCTTAAGTATAGAGGAGAAATGTGGATGTGGTGGTAAAAGGAGGCAGAGCTTTTCTAGATACCTCGAGATAGAAGGGAACTTATAGACATTAAAAGATATCAAATAATTAATACATGCAGTAGGAAGTAGATTAGAAGCTCCATAAGCCCCACATGACGTACATGGGCTATACAGAAAATGTCAGGGGAGATAGGGGTCTCTTGGTGGTTAGTGGCAGGAGCATATTAACTTAATAGGCAGACAAATGGAGCAAGAAGTGGGGAGGAGGGTGTATACAGGACACCTTAAGGTTTTTGTGGACACTGGGCCATACATATTTTGGGGGCCCACTTTCAGGGAAAATCTTGAATTTACTATAAACCTTTTCAGCTGATTCACGACCTCTAAGACTGGTTCACAGGCAGTTCCAACTGAAGACCTATTGAGGCCCGCACAAAAACATATGTTCGATGGCATCTGTCGCTGTAGATACACATGTTGTGCATAGCCCGCCATCTGGTGTTGGGTCGGAGTGTTACAAGTTGTTTTTCTTCGAAGAAGTCTTTCGAGTCACGGGACCGAGTGACTCCTCCTTTTGTCTCCATTGCGCATGGGCGTCGACTCCATCTTCGATTGTTTTCTTTCCGCCATCGGGTTCGGACGTGTTCCTGTCGCTCCGAGTTTCGGAACGGAAAGTTAGCTATCGGAAGATTACGTCGGTATTGTTGCGTTCGGGATCGGCTTAGATAGAATCGACACCGCATCGAAGTTTGAAGAGCTCCGGTGCCCTTCGGGGTAGCTTTCGATCCCCCGTCGGGGCCTGGTCGGCCCGACCGCGTGTCAGACAACGCAGATGGAACGGACCCCGTTTAGTTTCTGTCCCAAATGCCACAACAAATACCCGTATTCAGACCAACACTTGGTCTGTAACCTGTGCCTGTCGCCTGAGCACAGTGAAGAGACTTGCGAGGCCTGTCGTGCGTTCCGGTCCCGAAAGACACTCCGTGACCGTCGAGCCAGAAGACTTCAGATGGCGTCCACGCCGACAGCACACCGAGAGTTCAAGGAACAAGAGGAGGAAGAAGCCTTCTCGATCCACGAATCGGACTCCGAGGAATTCGACGATCAAAGAACTGTGAGTAAGACGTCGAAGGCAACACACAAGAAAAGTGACAAGGCCCAGGGGACGCCACTGCCACCAGGCCATGGCTCGACCCATAAATTCGGTGACCGACCGTCGGCACCGAAAAAGGCCGAAACAGTGCCGAGATCGTCCGACTCCGGTCGAGACACCGGCACGCAGCCTGCTCGGGACCGAGACAGTGCTGCTGAAAAAGATCGATGCCGAGATAGCGGTGCCGAAACGGCTCGACGCCGAGACAGTGGCACCGAGGAAGATCGACGCCGAGAGGTTTCGACTCCAAAAAAGAAAAAAAGTCACCTCGGAGCCGAAAAAGAGTACAGACAGGGTTTCAGTGCAAAAACGAGCCGCAACCGACCCAGTTACCGGTTCCTATTCAGAGGAGCAATCACTATCCTCTCAGATGCGAAAGCATAGATTTGAGGAAGAGTTGCAATCCACCGAAGTGGACCATACGCAGAAACGTATTTTCATACAGGAAGGAACAGGGAAAATAAGCACCCTTCCCCCAATTAGGAGAAAAAGGAGACTGGAGTTTCAAACAGACCAAGCACCACAAACAAAAATGGTGAAAAAGGTAACTCCGCCACCCTCTCCTCCACCTGTAACTAACGTTTCACCAGCACAAACTCCATCACATTCCCCGGCTCACACCACCGCGAGCCAAGGTGACCAGGACCAAGACGCTTGGGACTTATACGACGCCCCAGTGTCGGACAACAGTCCAGAGGCGTATCCCACAAAGCCCTCACCACCAGAAGACAGCACGGCTTATTCACAAGTGGTGGCTAGAGCGGCAGAGTTCCACAACGTAAACCTCCACTCAGAACCAGTCGAGGATGACTTCTTATTCAACACCCTCTCCTCCACCCACAGCTCCTACCAAAGCTTGCCTATGCTCCCAGGAATGCTTCGGCACGCAAAGGAAATCTTCAAGGAGCCGGTCAAGAGTAGGGCAATAACACCAAGGGTGGAAAAGAAATATAAAGCACCTCCCACAGACCCTGTTTTCATCACCACACAGCTGCCACCAGATTCCGTCGTAGTAGGAGCAGCTCGCAAGAGAGCCAACTCCCACACATCTGGGGATGCACCACCCCCAGATAAAGAGAGCCGCAAGTTCGATGCAGCCGGAAAGAGAGTCGCAGCACAGGCTGCAAACCAGTGGCGCATCGCTAACTCCTAAGCACTACTTGCGCGCTATGACAGAGCCCATTGGGACGAGATGCAACACCTCATTGAGCATCTACCCAAGGAACTACAAAAGAGGGCGAAGCAGGTGGTTGAAGAAGGACAGAACATATCTAATAATCAGATATGCTCCTCTATGGATGCAGCGGACACAGCTGCGAGAACAATTAACACATCTGTAACTATAAGACGGCACGCATGGCTACGAACGTCTGGGTTTAAACCAGAGATACAGCAGGCAGTGCTCAATATGCCATTCAATGAAAAACAACTGTGCGGACCAGAGGTGGACACGGCAATTGAGAAACTGAAAAAAGACACTGACACTGCTAAAGCCATGGGCGCACTCTACTCCCCGCAGAGCAGAGCAGCACCTTCCGCAAGACAACCTTTAGAGGGGGGTTTTGGGGTCAGGCCACACAAGCCAGCACCTCACAGACAACACCGTCCAGCTACCAGGGACAGTACCAGAGGGGAGGCTTTCAGGGCCAATACCGAGGACAATTTCCTAGGAATAGGGGAAAATTTCAAAGCCCCAAAACCCCTACAACCAAGCAGTGACTCACATGTCACTCATCCCCTCCACACAACACCAGTGGGGGGAAGAATATGTCAGTATTACCAAGCATGGGAGGAAATAACTACAGACACTTGGGTCTTAGCAATTATCCAACATGGTTATTGCATAGAATTTCTACAAATCCCTCCAAACATACCACCAAAAGCACAGAATTTATCAAAACAACATTCAGACCTTCTGGAAACAGAAGTTCAAGCATTATTGCAAAAGAACGCAATAGAACTAGTACCAGAAACACAAATAAACACAGGAGTTTATTCACTGTACTTCCTAATACCAAAAAAGGACAAAACACTGAGACCAATCCTAGACCTCAGAACACTAAACACCTACATCAAATCAGAACACTTTCACATGGTCACGCTACAAGAGGTGTTACCATTGCTAAAACAACAGGACTACATGACAACCTTAGATCTCAAAGACGCGTATTTCCACATACCAATACATCAGTCGCACAGGAAATACCTCAGGTTTGTATTCAAAGGAATACATTACCAATTCAAAGTATTGCCGTTTGGTTTAACAACCGCGCCAAGAGTCTTTACAAAATGTCTAGCAGTAGTGGCTGCACACATCAGAAGGCAGCAGATACACGTATTCCCGTATCTAGACGACTGGCTAATCAAGACCAACTCACTGACAAAGTGCTCACACCACACAAATCAGGTCATACAAACCCTCTACAAACTCGGTTTCACCATCAACTATGCAAAATCACACATTCTGCCGTGCAAAGTACAACAATACCTAGGAGCCATAATAGACACAACAAAAGGATTAGCCACTCCAAGTCCACAGAGAATTCAAAATTTCAACAAGATCATACAACGCATGTATCCAACACAGAGAATACAAGCAAAAATGATATTACAACTCCTAGGCATGATGTCCTCATGCATAGCCATTGTCCCGAACGCAAGACTGCACATGAGGCCCTTACAACAGTGCCTAGCATCACAATGGTCACAAGCACAGGGTCACCTTCTAGATCTGGTGTTGATAGACCGCCAAACATTCCTCTCGCTTCTATGGTGGAACAGTATAAATTTAAACAAAGGGCGGCCTTTCCAAGACCCAGTGCCACAATACGTAATAACGACAGATGCTTCCATGACGGGGTGGGGAGCACACCTCGATCAACACAGCATACAAGGACAATGGGACGTACATAATACATAACTGCACATAAATCACCTGGAACTGCTAGCAGTTTTTCAAGCACTAAAAGTATTCCAACCAATCATAACTCACAAGTACATTCTTGTCAAAACAGACAACATGACAACAATGTATTATCTAAACAAACAGGGGGGGACACACTCACCGCAGCTGAGCCTTCTAGCACAAAAGATATGGCGCTGGGCAATTCACAACCACGTTCGCCTAATAGCACAGTTTATTCCAGGGATCCAGAATCAACTTGCAGACAATCTCTCTCGAGATCACCAACAGGTCCACGAATGGGAAATTCACCCCCAAATTCTAAACACTTACTTCAAACTTTGGGGAACACCTCAAATAGACTTATTTGCAACAAAGGAGAACGCAAAATGCCAAAACTTCGCATCCAGATACCCACACAGGCAGTCTCAAGGCAATGCCCTATGGATGAACTGGTCAGGGATATTTGCGTACGCTTTTTCCCCTCTCCCTCTCCTTCCATATCTAGTAAACAAATTGAGTCAAAACAAACTCAAACTCATACTGATAGCACCAACATGGGCAAGGCAACCTTGGTACACAACACTGCTAGACCTATCAGTAGTACCACACGTCAAGTTGCCCAACAGGCCAGATCTGTTAACACAACACAAACAACAGATCAGGCATCCAAACCCAGCATCGCTGAATCTAGCAATCTGGCTCCTGAAATCCTAGAATTCGGACACTTAAACCTCACACAAGAATGTATGGAAGTCATAAAGCAAGCTAGAAGACCATCCACTAGACACTGCTATGCAAGCAAATGGAAAAGGTTTGTTTGCTACTGCCATCAGAATCAAATTCAACCATTACACGCATCTCCAAAGGATGTAGTGGGCTACTTACTACACTTACAAAAATCGAACCTGGCCTTCTCTTCCATTAAAATACACCTCGCAGCAATATCTGCATACCTGCAGATTAACCAATCAACTTCACTATTTAGGATACCTGTCATTCAAGCGTTTATGGAAGGCCTCAAAAGAATTATACCACCAAGGACACCACCCGTTCCTTCATGGAACCTCAACATCGTCTTAACAAGACTCATGGGTCCACCCTTTGAACCTATGCATTCTTGCGAACTACAATTCCTAACCTGGAAAGTTGCATTTCTCATCGCCATCACATCTCTAAGAAGAGTAAGTGAAATTCAGGCGTTTACAATACAAGAACCTTTTATCCAACTACACAAAAATAAGGTAGTCCTAAGGACTAATCCTAAATTTTTACCGAAGGTTATTTCACCATTCCACCTAAATCAAACGGTAGAACTACCAGTATTCTTCCCACAGCCAGATTCCGTAGCTGAGAGGGCACTACATACATTAGATGTCAAAAGAGCATTAATGTACTACATTGACAGAACAAAGAACATCAGAAAAACTAAACAGCTATTTATTGCATTCCAAAAACCTCATGCAGGAAACCCAATATCAAAACAAGGTATAGCCAGATGGATAGTTAAGTGCATCCAAATCTGCTACCTTAAAGCAAAACGACAGCTGCCCATTACACAAAGGGCACACTCAACCAGAAAGAAAGGTGCCACCATGGCCTTTCTAGGAAATATTCCAATGCACGAAATATGTAAGGCAGCCACATGGTCTACGCCTCACACGTTCACCAAGCACTACTGTGTAGACGTGCTATCCGCACAACAAGCCACAGTAGGTCAAGCCGTGTTAAGAACCTTATTTCAAACTACTTCCACTCCTACAGGCTGAGCCACCGCTTTTGGGGAGATAACTGCTTACTAGTCTATGCACAACATGTGTATCTACAGCGACAGATGCCATCAAACTGAAAATGTCACTTACCCAGTGTACATCTGTTCGTGGCATCAGTCGCTGAAGATTCACATGTGCCCACCCGCCTCCCCGGGAGCCTGTAGCAGTTCGGAAGTTAGCTTAAGCTTTGTACATTTGTAAATATATTATTTAAACCTTAAATTGGTACATACTTAGTCACTCCATTGCATGGGCACTATTACTACAACACAACTCCTAGCTCACCCTCTGCGGGGAAAACAATCGGTCCCGTGACTCGAAAGACTTCTTCGAAGAAAAACAACTTGTAACACTCCGACCCAACACCAGATGGCGGGCTATGCACAACATGTGAATCTTCAGCGACTGATGCCACGAACAGATGTACACTGGGTAAGTGACATTTTCATTTCAGGGGCCGGTATTTAGAATTATTTAGTGGTTCAAATTAGACACCTTCAAAATTCCAATGTCCATATGGATTCCTGGCTCAGGAAGAAGGACTAGATTAAAAGAGGCTAATGACTTGCAAGAGCTACAATCACAGATCTTCAAACATGCAAGACAGACTTGAACACAAGTGAATTCAATATAAAGAAGAGTACTAACCATTTTTTTTAAATTCCACTCTTAAAGACCTGGGATGTAATGCATCCTTTTCAGAATCATTTTATGCTAATTGTACATATTAAACATCTGACTAGAATACAACGTTTTGATGTGGTGTTAGTTGAGATCAGCACACAAGTAACAGGCTATGACTTTAGAAAACTGAGCTTTGTTCTTATACATTAAATCATGCACTTGTAAGCGTTTGACAGCAAATATGTGTCTCAGGTTATGCTGATCATAACACAAGCTCAGGCTTCACACAGTAAAGCTATTCTAAAAGTAAACATGTAAAGGTTGCAGACTTCGGTATTAACTCCTTTGGGTTGGAGAAATCTTTCAAACAGGTGCTTCTGATCTATTCCTCAAGTTAAACAGATCATATAAGCAGAGACCCAAAACAGCAGATATGTTCCACACACTACATAGATCTCACAGACAAGCCATCAGCATTTCTGTCACGTATGTATGTGACAGCAACAGCATTCAAATTATTATTATATATATATATAGCAGACTCAAGCTTATTTAAAGTTTTGGTATATGGGATATTTCACCAGAAATGTGGCTGATATAGCGAATGCCGTAATGCCAGCTTGTGATAGCCAGTGGCATTTGTAATATGACAGATGAGATATTTGTTGCATTTGTGATGGAGCATCCCATGTGCCAAACTGTAAATAAGGCCCGCAATCTTCTAACAGGAGGGCTACTGTTGGATTACGTCAAATGCTCAAATAAAAGTATCTGAAAGCAAAACTGTCTGTCAGGTTCCCCAAATATTATAGTCTTAGGCCTTTTACTGAAGAAATCTTACAGGCTCAGACATCAAGCATGTTACCTATATTTTAAGTTACATACATTTTACCACCTAAAGTACCACATGTAAGTATATTATGTTAAATACATATCACATGCTGCTGCTTCGTACGACAAAGGTATACTTAAAGGTGCAAATGTCTTACAGGTTATACTCTCAAAGTGAAACAGAGGCAATGTCCTATAATGATATCAGATGCTTAGGCGTCAGACAAGATATATATGTACTTATGGATAGATGTATCTTAGAAGAGTAGCATCTGGTAGGAAAGCTAATACCTTTACTTCTGACTGTGGTTTCTGACAGCAGAGCTACCTTTTAACTACTCATATGGGAAATACCATAGGTTGTATGTGATTTCATAGACAAAGGAGTTCGTGTAATACTATTACTGAGAAACCATGTTCTAAATTGGTAGATAAAAGTTTATAGAATGAATGGCATATACCTTTTTGTAGAAAACAATTCATAGAATTTCTTTTTGGTTGAAATTGGTTTTTGAATGCATATGTTTTTTTTAAGGATAAATGCAATGGTTGCAAGTCTTACTTTCAGAAACAGTTTTGTCAGAAGCATTTATTTCAGTGCATTACTTCAGGGGACATTATTTAATGTTTATATGTTCTACTGGATCAAACAATTACTTCAGATGCTTTTAATTCATTGACCCATCACTACCTGTAATCACCATCCATCACTGACCCCTCACAACCCCTAACACATCAATCCCTGCCACTAAACCTCTCACCACACCTAAACTATATACATTCCTGAAGCCTAAATTCCCTTTCTACTCTAAAAATCCACCATCCCTGAACCATAAAATCACTCATTACCCTAACTCCATCCATTCCAGAACCCTAAAAAAACATTTTCTATGCCTAAACCCCACCCATCCCATACCCCTTAAAACACCAAGCACACCAAAATTCCACCAATTTCTCAACATTAAAAAGCCCTCACCGCCATTAAATGCCAGCCATTCATGACCCATAAGAACTCCTCATCTCCCTAAACTACTCATCCCTATAGCCTAAAATCATCTTTCTACATCTTAAATCCTCCCATCTGTGAATCCTTAATAAATGGACTTACAATCCCTCACAAGCCATAAACCTCCCATCCAGGAACCCTAAAACCCTTAACACCCTTACACTCTCTTAATCCCTGAATCCTAAAAACATCTCACACATCTAAACACCAATCATCTGTGAACCCTAAAAAATCCCTCACCACCCCTACATTCATCTCTCAACCCTAAAAATGCCTTTTTATGCCAAAACTCCAATTATTCCGGACCCCTAAAACTAAAAAAAACACTTTGCTGCCCTAACCTGTACCCATCCTTGAACCCAAAACCCCACCGTTTTGTAATTTTGGATTTGTCCTTAAAATCGTCTTTCCTTAAAATGTTTCCTTTAATTTTCATTTTTTTTTGTATTTACCTACAATTGTATTTCCTTAAAATTCGATTTCCATGATTTGGTTCCTTTCAGTGTGATTTCTCAGTTTTCCCTTTCCATTAATTCACACACATCAATGAGATATAAGCTCTCACTTGTCTACAGCTGCCTGAAGGCTGCATTATGGCACACTATCGTGGATGGAAAACTTTTAAAGTCTATGCAAATCTATAGCACCCAAAAAAAACTGAAATTGGGGGCCGCTGAGTTTCAGCTAGCTTTTAATAGAGGTCCATACATCTGGCATTGAGACATTATAGCATTGCTGGTATAATGGGCACAAGCGTTTTTAATGAAAAAGAAACACTCTATGCAAACAGCAGTGCATAGAGTGAAAAAGACTCTGAGCTGCTACAGTCTACATTGTCTAATACAGTTGGTGTTTTCTTTGGCCCATCAAGGGTTTGCTGTGGGCACTGTTTGTGGTTACTTTTCAGGCTCTTTGGGCTTTCTTTGTTGTTTGATCTGCCCTCATTATTCAAATGCTACTTTGTGTTGTATTTTCTAAAAAGGCTTTCACATTTGTTTCTTCTTGCCCCCTTTGTTGTGCTGCAGTTAAACCTCTATTTGTTCTAACGTTTTTGATGTGTGCTTATTTTAGCCCTCTTTACAATTGTAGTCTGAAACTGTTAACTCTGACAAATGTGTGTCATTGCTATCACTTTTCCCATTCCGTCAGTGAACTGCATAGCTTGTCAGTTCATCCTCCGCAAACACTCTTTTTTCCTGTCAATCTGGTTCTCAGGACATGTGGATGATTTCTCACTAAAGTGTGTCACCTTTCCACATGGTGAAGTCCATCTTACTTTCTATGCTCTTTTTGCCACCACATCCATTTAAAGTGGAAGGGAGACTGCATGGTTTGGCTCAATGGCATGCCTCTAGTTTCTTTTTGGATAGGACTGAGTACCAGGTAGATGATCAGCTTCCGAGTTCGCTGATGTGAGGAGGCGAAAGCTGTCTAGCAATGGACCATGTCCTGATTGATGGTCCTCCTCACTAAACTATTATGCGATAGCCAAAAAGGACTCTCGAGAGGGCATTCAGCCTCATTCCACCAGAGCAAAGTCCACAACTAATGCTTTAGTTTGTGATATTCCAATTGTGCAGAGCCTTGTGTGCATCTCTCCATACCAAGCACTACTGCATGGATTCACAAGTCTGAAGAAAGGATCATTTTGCCTGCTGTGCTCTGCCGGCCGTTTTGGTGCACAGTCTACTTCCCAGACACACCTCCTTTGAGGGAGCATTCAGACACACCTCCTTTGAGGGAGTATTGCTTTGTGCCGATTTACAAGATGAGGAACCTGCAATGAGAAGCATTCATAAGAAGAATAGGTTACTTTCTCTTTAGTAATGCTCATTCTGGTGACTACTCTGCAGTCAGACAGAGTCCTCACTGTCCGCCCATTTCACAGAGTGGATTTTTGATATCAAGAAGGTACCATGGTGTCTTTCGCACACTGCCAGTGAAAGATCAGTTTTGTTAGATACGCTCTATATTTTCTTAGTCTGAGAATGCTGTAATGGTCAAACTGACAGCGCATAGGAGCAGCGCCTTTGTGTGGCTCTGTCATTATATCCAGTTTCAAGGCCAAGTCCTAACGAAGGTCAGTGGGGCCTCTTGTTGAATCCATTTTGGCACCTGGGGAGATTCACAAGGTGAGGAATCTGCTATTAGATTTAATATACACCAAAAATGCTACTGAAGGTAAGTAGCTTACTCTAGTAGCTAGAAGTGATGTTTAGTCCAGTTGTGAATTCTGCACCATGAAAGATGATATGAATATTTTCTTGCATGCTGCATACTGTTGAAATATTGATTTGCTATCAAGTATTTGTAATTTTATTATAATACATAATTCCAGTTGAACTAATGACTATATTAGTTTGAACTTGAAGTACTATGAGAACATGAAAGTGTTTTCTGGCTCTTACACATACTTAAACGTTACTCCCATCCATAGACAAATAAATGTTTTCTTTACTCTGAAGACATCTATGCTAGAGATGACTTTAAAACTACATTATTAATTACTATATTTATCGTGTAGAATACATATTTATAGCGTTTGAAGATATGCATTTTCACTTCTGAAATGCAGGTTTATTTTGCAGGATAGTTTCTAGAGGGATGGGCATATCTCGCCCAGATGCCATCACTGGAAAATGCCGAATGATTCGTCATGAGAGAGACCGAAAGAACGACCCCAACCCACAGAGGTACAGATTCTTCAAGATGTTATTAATGTATAAACTGCTGTAACACCCATTTTTCTCTTGGCATACGGGAAGTCTGAAAACAGAGTAGACAGTCTGGAAAACATGATTATCAACCCACTTCCATACACACTACTGTTCAATAAATTGATCTTGAATTGTGCATTTTGTTCATGTACACACACACACACACATTGATTTCGATTGGAGTAAAAAAATGATCAGAAAATGCCCTTTGTTAGGCTACATTTCGTTAATGCAAAATATTTTCGTACAGACGTTTTTCATTGTTTTAGAAAGTTTCCAATAGCATAAAATCAATGTATCGCTCCCACTACTAATGTATTCATCCCCTCCTAAAAATTCGTACCAAGCACTCCTGCCAACATACATACCATACACCCTACATCTAAAAATCTGAGTACATACTTTGAGCCAATATTAGTAATGTCACTCGTCATTGCAAATTATACATCAGTATAGATTATTCAAAGCCAATCCTTTACATATACATAAATACATATAAATTATGTCTCTGATTCGTTTTATCATACATCACAAAAATAAGTTTTGGCCTGCTATATAGGTACTGTATGTATGTATATAAACTATCTTGCACTAGAAAGGAAGCACTCCACAAGAGGTGGAAGGACACAGAAAAATAGCAAGTAGTCAGTTGGCTGATCTAAGATGTGATTGGCAATGTCTCAGACCAGTTGCAGAAAGAGACACAGCCAAAAAAAGCCAGTGGTTCTAGTGGCTGGCATATAGCCCACCCTAAGCCTATTGCTAACAATATATTTTTTGACAACAGACTGCTAAAGTTGTTTGCAGGCTTGACCCAAAAAAACAAGTGTTTTACTCCATAAATTGATGGGTGCTCATTACTCAGCCTCTTAAGTGATACATGCCTTTATTGGCAGCCAATGGTGGCAAACCCTGGTACCACTGAGACAATACAGATGGTATCTCAATGATGGATATATGCAAAACATTCAACCCAAAAACATAAGGATGTCAGCTTGCATTGTCATTTCAGTATTGGAAAAAAATCGTTAACCAGAGTCCATTCCAATAATTAATCATAAGTAGTCCAGATAGAAGAGAGCCATCGAAGTTTCAACATTACAAAAATGGATTTACTTTCAACTGGGTCTTCATCAGGACAAGGAAAAGCACACCCTCTCCAAAACAGAAGAAAAATCAAATATAATCCCACTTAGCTTGAATAAGGTAGAATAATTATGATGAATATGTGGACTAGTGCAGCGAGAGCCTCAATGTATAAAAACAGGTAGTGCTTATTATTATATTTTAACAAAGGAGGAATATGGAAGAACAAACACTCCAAAATAGGAAACAAGGTGAACCACTTCAAACCTTCTCTTCTGTAATAAACTATTTAAAGTAAGTGTGTAAGCCAAGGAAAACGCACAAGGTGGCTTAAAGAAAGGGTATGCTTCACACTTACTCCTTATGTAAGTGCAACCAGGGTCCAAAGATCCCTATGGTTTGTGTGGAGACTACAGGCAGCTGATTTTATTTGGACTGATGGCACTGAATCGAGCTGGCTTAATGCTGAGGTATGAAATACACAGAAGGTGATGGGAGGCTGCTTGCAATAAATCTAACCACTGGCAAAACTCTGGGTAGCACCCCAATCCATTGTTCTTTTGCTCACCATGCCACGTCAATTGTGACTTAGCCATATGCAAACCAGTCTTGACCCTGCACCGTATGAAAACAGTCTAGCCAGAACTGCCAAGCCAGATCCTCCCTGAAGTGGAACACAAGCAACCCAGGACCTGTTTCATCCTAGTTGTGGGCTCATCAATGGGTACAGCTTGGTTTCGTAGCCAGGACAGACCTCCTCAAAACCAGTACTCCCTTTTAATAAGGCACTGACAGATATGGTTTTGAGCACCTGGGTAAAGCTGGGATCTTGCCGTCCTGTCAACCGCCAAATAGCTATGAGATGCAGACTAGCTCCAGGTAATCCTTCTTTCCTTCAGCACATTAGAGTCTTGTGGTTCAGGCCTTTACAAGTAGGTTGAAGCCAAATGTGTTCCCAACCATACTGGTAGTCGGGTAATTAAACCATATGTAATCATTCGGAAAGCAAATGCTCTCATCTGCTAGCCTGGACCGGAGGTCAGCAAACTTAAGTTGTCTCCCGGGGCATTACTTGCATGCATTGGGGGGATATGGGTGCTGATATCCTGTCTGCAATTCTATATGACCTTTGTGCCGATCTCCAACAGATAACTGAGGATGGTCAAGACACAGCGAGATATGTAATTAGGTCAGGCTTGAACACGCCTGACTGTCTGGGTAGGGCAGTTGGTACCAGTATGATGCCTCAGTGCCATACCTGAATACGTTCTACAGGCTTTTTCGAGTTATGTCCAACAATCACATATGAACAAGCCTTTTGAGGGCACCCGTTGCTTTGGCTACAAGGAGGACTCATTGCTGTAGAGCTTTAAAAAAAAGCAAAGTGACAATCTGCTTTCTTGGCCTAGCACAGCCCGCCTGGTAGTTTCCTCAGCATTACTGAGGAAGAGGTTTACACCAGAGACCACAACACATCCCACCACAATTACAACATACTTTCCAGGCTTTTTAAGGCAGAGGTCAGGGATATGGCAGTCTGCATCCTGGCCTCCATGGGCAATGAGTTACCTAGTCCGCTTCCACCAAAATGCACTGTCCATCGTCCCCCAGCATCCCCCTCCCCTCAATTGCAGTTGTTGCAAACCCCCTTTAGTTTTCTGTCATCTGCGCATTGTCACCCAGTTGAAGGACAAGTTATTACCTCTACGGGTGGCAGAGCCAGGCAGATGGGTGCTCCAAATATTTCAACACCCTACTCTTCCTTCCTACCCCTTCAAATATACCACCTGCACCACAACAGCTTATGGAGGACCACTTATCCATTCTGCAAAGGAAAGTTAAAACTTTCTTGGAGAAAGGAGCCATAAAGAAGGTATTAGCATCAGAGGTCGGACTGGATGTGGCTCCTGTTACGTTCTGGTCACAAAGTAGTATGGATGACAATTCTAGACTTTTGTCCCCTGAACTTCTTCCTCAAGAAGGACAGGTTTAGGATGCTTACCCTGGCTCAAATTCCATCAGGTCTGGACCTAGGCAACGTAGATTTTCAGGATACCTGTTTCCATATTCCCATCTTGCAGTTCCACAAACATTACCTTCGATTTCACGTACGCCACGAGCATTTTCAATTTGCAGTGTTCCCCTTCGGTCTTAGAGTTGCCTGTCTTGTGCTTACACAAAAGTGATGGTGATGGTCACTGCCTATCTTTGTAGGTTGTGAATACCGTTCTTCCCACACCTCTCTGACAGGTTATTGATAGAGCAGGTCCTTGTGCCAGCTCCCCCATGATAGTCTGTTGTCCAGCTTGCCCACTACTACCCTCTGCTGCCTGATTTCTGCTTGTCTGATCCTATTTTTCTTCTGTTCTGCTCATTTTTTGCTAAGTTTTTGCTCTTTTCTGTTTGTTTTCTGCACCTTTTTCCCCTCTTTCTTGCTCATTTTATGCACCTTCCCCTCACTTTTCTGCTCGTTTTCTGCACCCTTTTCTCATTTTTTCTGCACATTGTCTACATCCTTTTCCATCTTTTCTGCTGGTTTTTCTGCTCCATTTTCACTCTCTTCTGCTCGTTTTTGCCCTGCTTATGTTTTCTGCTGCTTTTCCTCTCTTCCCAATTTCACTACTCCTGCTGTTTTTCTTTCTCTCGCCACCCAGCGCCCCACCCTCTCTCCAGGACCTACTTAATGGAGGCCACAACGCGACCCCATTGAGTAGGTCCTCGTGCCAGCTCCTTTGACAGTCTCCTGTCCAGCTTGCCCACTGCAACCCTCTTCAGCCAGGTTTCTTTTAGTTTGTCTGCTCCTTTTTCCTCTGCTCTGCTCATTTTTTGCTCCCTTTTCACTCTTTTCTTTTCATTTTCTGCTCCCTTCTCCTCTTTTCTGCACCTTTTTTCCCTTTTTTGCTGTTTTTCTGCACATTTTTACCTCTTTTCTGCTCGTTTTCTGCACCTTTTTTCCACTTTTTCTGCTCATTTTCCACCCCTCTTTCCCCTCTTTTCTGCTCTGTTTTCACTCTTTTCTGTTTGTTTTTAACCCGCAAACCAGGAGCCACAGAGAGCACCATCCACTGCTCCCAAGAACTCTTCTACATCCTCTCAGACTACTTCCACAGCAAGTTCGCCACCATGTACAACAACTTTGTCCCCAACCCACGATCTCCAACCCTTAGCTTTCTCGAGCACACACCAACAGCACTATCTCCACGTGGGCACTGTTCACTCCTCAATCCACCTTAGCGTTCATATCATCCATTCACTTCAGGGCACCCACTGACCCGTGCCCCCAACACCTGTTCAACCTCATCGGCACATATCTCACCAGTATCCTCAACAACTCCATCCCCTCAGCAGTTTTTCCAGACAAACGAAAACATGCAGCAATCAAACCTCTCCTGAAAAAAAAACCTCCGCTGACCTCAACAAACTCAAGAATTACCGACCCATTTCTCTACTCCCCTACCCGGCCAAAGTACTTGAGAAGGCCAGCTCACCAGCTACCTGGAAGAAAACAATCTACTGGACACCTCCTAATCAGGTTTTCATTCCAAATACAGCACCAAGACCACTCTCATTGCCGCCACTGATGACATCAAACCGCTCCCGACAGCGGGGATACCGCTGCCCTGATCCTCCTTGACCCATCAGCTGGGTTTGACACTGTCTCTCACCACATCCTCATCAACAGACTGCACAGCATTGGAATACAAAATGATGCCCTCAAATGGATGGTCTCCTTCCTGACTCAGAGCACCCAACTATCCTCTCTCACCTCCGCATGTAAGAGCATCATTTGCGGCATACCGCAAGGTTCATCCCTCAGCCCCACTTTGTTCAGTACCTACAGGAACCCCCAGCCAACATTGTTAGATCCCATGGACTCAACATCATCTCTGTGCAGACCATACTCAGCTTATCCTCTCACGTACTGAAGACCCCTCCACCACCAGAACCAACTTCCGCAACTCTGTGACCACCGTAGCCGACTGGATGAAAACTAACTGCCTGAAGCTCAACTCCGGCAAGACAGAAATCCCGATCTTCAGGAAAAATACCTTCATATGTGACCATAGCTGATGTCCAGCCAAACTTGGACCCACTCCCACGCTTACAGACCACGCTTGCAACCTTGGCATCATCCTCAACAGAGAGCTGACCATGAAGCGGCTGATCAATGCAGTCGCCTCCTGCTTCCACATCCTCCACATGCTCTGCAGAATCTTCAGATGGGTACAGCCAACACCAGGAAAACTGTCACCCAGACCCTCATCACCAGGTACCTCTACTACAGTAAAGCTCTCTACGCTGGCATGTCCTCCCAGCTCCTAAAGAGACTCCAGACAATACAGAATACCCCTGCCAGACTTATCCTGGACCTTCCCAGGCGCACTCACATCACTCTTACCTCAGAAACCTCTACTGACTTCCCATCCAGAAAATATGTAATTTCAAGCTTCTCACTCACACCTACACAGCCCTAGATGATCAAGGACCGATCTACATCAACTACCGTGTACATTTCCACCTGGCACCTGCGCTCTTCCTCTCTGACCCACGCACACACACCCAGAATTCAGTGCAGCCGTTGCTGGTCTTTGTCTACATCACCACCGAGGCCCAGAACAAACTACCCCTCCCCCACTGGCTAACTTCAGGAAGAGACTCGATCTGGCTATCCCACAGAGACATCGCACTGCAGCACCCAGACACCCCTAGGGGTGACAGCGATGTGCTCTATAAATGATTGATTGATTGATTGAAGGAGTGCTTACCATTGTCGGCCAACTCCGATTGACAGTCAACTTGTTGACATCTCAGGAATTTTTAGTCAGTGTGCCAAAGTCACACCTGACCCCCTTCTCAGAGGTTCCCTTTTATCAGAGCAATCCTGAGCACAGTGCTGTTTCAAACTTCCCTCCACCCCAGTGATTCAGGGACATTTAGGATATGATACCAATGTTTCAAGGTTTGACCTGTGTGTGGGTTAGAGAGGCTCAGAGTTTTCTTGGTGTCTAAGCCTCCTGCATCTTGCTAGTGGACCACACCATCTGACACATGCAAGCTCTGAAGTTGGATCTGAATTTGCAGTCTTCTCAGCACCAAGGAAACTTTTCAGATTTCATTTGGATGTCAAAGGAGAGTCTAACCCATCTGCAGTGGTGGCTGGTGATCACAGTTGGACCAGTAAATTCCCTTCCCTACCCTGTCCACAGCGGGCAATTGTCACAGATGCATTGCTGTTTGGATAGTTCATCTGGGTGAGGAAAACAGAGGATTCTGGTCTCTGGTGGAAACCCACTCTCCACATCAGCTTGTTGGAGCTGCAGACGATTCACTTGGCATTGAAAGCTTTTCTCCTGTCCATCAAGGGAGAAAGGATGCAGGTTCTCATGGACACCGCCACCTCAGTGTGGCACTGCAACAAGCAGGGTAGGGTGGGGCTATGGGTCCTTTGCCAGGAGGCTCTGTGCGTTTGAAACTGAGTTGTTGGGGCACCTCCCTGCTCGTACACCTGGCAGTATCTTTAAACACCAGGGCACACAAGCTAAGCCGGTGTTGCATAACAGAGCAGGAATGGTGGGTGCACTCAGAGGTGACAGAGTGTCTCCTAGCGATAGGTTTAGAACCCTTGATTGACCTTTTTGCCACTGCTGAGAAGGAAGGTGCAGTGTCCAGGCTTGTGTGTTCATTGGAATTCCCAATGCAGCCTCGCACAGTTATGCTTTTTATCTCTATTGGAGCTTGAAACTCCGGTTCACCCTCCTGTCTCTAACTCTCTTGCTCAAAGTTCTGAAGAAAATCAGGAACATCAGTCATCCTAGTGGCTCTGGACACAGTCAGGAGAGTATAGTACCTAGAACTTCTGGTCCTGAGCGGCTGTACTCTGATTTGGCTGCTTCTTCAAAAAGGCCTCGTGTCACAACAGCAGGGCAAAGTTCGGCATCCAAGACTTCACAGCTTCCATCTCCTTTTCCTTTAGACTAAGTAGTGACAATTGACATCCTTTGATCTTCCCCCTCCCTTCCAAAAATAGTAGATGTCATTTTGCAAACTGGGCATCCCTCGGCTAAACCCATCTATGTGGAATGCTAGAAGAAGTTTATTGTTTGGTATTCTTACTGAAATATCCAACCCTTGCAAACTAAGTTGTCTGATGTCTTACTTTTCACCTTATCACAATACCAGCAGGGCCTTGCCTTGACAACAGCTAAAGGGTATTTGTCAGTCTTATCTGTGTTTTTTACCCTTACGACTGCCTGATCAGCCATCTCTATTTAAATCACCTGTTGTGATGCATTTTTTTAAAGGACTGGCCTCTATATTCCTGCCAAACTCTTTGTGATGCCCTAGTAGGACCTCCACCCAGTTCTCATTTTTCTGATGTGCACCCCAAGCATAGTTGCCCTCTGAGGTTGCTTACATTGAAGCCAGTGTTTCTCATTACGATCACATCAGCTTGTCACATGAGTGAGCTGCTCCACTGTCTTCCTGTCTTTAGTGTTAAGGGCTAAAGCAGCCTTCCTCCTAAAAGTTGTAAAGCCCTTCTGCAGTAGAAGGCCTAATTTCCTGTCAGAGTTCTTCACCACTCCCTTCATCCATCCAAGGAGGAAGAGAGATTACATTGTCTGGGTCTGAAATAAGGTCTGTGTTTACATTGATCTCTCCAAAGACCATCAAATGGACAATTTGCTTCATGTGAGGTCTTCTGGAACCAAAAAGGGATAGGTTCTGCAGAAGTGGACCATCTCCAGATGGATTGTCCTTTGTTTAAAGATCCTCTACGGATTGGCTAAAAAGCGGTCTCCAGAAGGCCTGCTTTCTCATTCCGCTAGCTGCTATCTCGACATTGGTGTGTAGTGCCTATGCTGGACATCTGCGATTCATACATTTATGAAGAACTACTGCCTGGATAGCCAAGTCCAGCAGGAAGGGCACTTTGCCCATTCAGGGCTGCAAGATTTCACAGTTTGCCATTCCAGGGACCCGGCAACGAGAAGGTACTGGTCTGATATCTGCTTACAAGGTCAGTAATTTGCGGTGAGAAGTATCCTTCAGAAGAACAAGTTACACTGTTCTGATGGATACTCAGAAGAATTTAGTAACACTGTTTCTGGTGGATACTCTTTGTAACCTCAGATTCCTCACTGATGCACCCCTCCTCCCCATGCTGTGAAATGAACTTTTTTGGTCCATTCCAAATAGATCTCCTTCTAGAGATCCATTCCAAATAGATCCCCTTCTAGAGATCTGTACGGTGGCACAAATGATTATTTTATTATTCTGCATCCAACGGCACGGACAGATATCAGAAATAATTCAGACGTCAATGTGCAGAGGTAGCAGTTATATTGTAGCCCTGACATCACTTCTGGGGTAGGACAGTCCCAACGCAGAGACACACTGCCCCATCTATTGGCAGGAGAGGAAATTGCTGAGAAAAAGACAGCACCTCCAATCTGGCAAAGGAGGTATTCACAAGGTGAGGCTTCTACGGCTAGATAGTGTCCACCATAAAGAGCATTACCAATAGTAGGTAAATTGTTCTTTGAGTAGTGGGCTGGGTAAACTAGACAAAAAATTACCCTGCCAGCTGGAAACCGAAATGGAGGTGGTGGAAACGAGGCCTTCAACTGGGGTAACATGGTCTAAACTAACTAGGTCTCAAATATGGCCACCCTTATAAGTTGCTGAGCAGCAAAATTGAGAACAGGCACAGGCAAACTAAGAAATATTTGAACATGAGGATGAGATGGAGATTGAAATCACCCATAATGATTGTGATAAAATGAGAGGTACTAGAGAAGTAACGGCTTCTGCAATATTTCTTAGAAAGAAGCAACGTTACCTGGAGGACTATATATATATATATATATATATATATATATATATATATATATATATATATGTATATATATATATATGCGCAAAAAGGGGTGTGGGTTGTTCTTTTGAATCTTTTCTTGGAACCAGAACTTCTGAGTTAAGATGAGGTGCAGAAAGAGCTGAAATAGTTGATTTGACAAAAACGGCATCTCCACACTTCACTAATTCGATCAGAAAGGAAACCATTGCAGTTGGCAGGAGTGAGACTTGAATTAAGACATCAATAGACCAATCCTTCATCCACGTTTCAGTTTTAAATAAGGTATCTACGTTTTTTTCAAAAATGAATTCACTAATTTCGCGCGCGTGTTTGCAAGCTATGCAAACATTAAGCAACAGTGTTTAACTAGTTATGCGAGTCTGCTAGACAGTGAGGTCTACAATCATTAGTTTCCAAAAAGCTGTTTTTTGCATACCACAGTGCTCACTCTTGCTTTTGCACTTTACTTCAGTTCTATATTTCTGCCTTTATGGCAGGACCAAAATGGATTTTATGCTGTGCTGCTTTTTAAGGTCATTTGATTTGCAGGGTTGCTCCTCCTTCATTTGGTGGAACGTTTTTTACGAATAAATGCCCACATCTGGGCATACCCTTCACACTTATGGCAACTTTGGCAACACAAAAGGGTGATGGACGAAGTGCTGAAACTTTTCAAACACTCACCCACGTGGGTCCCTTTCTCGCTGCGCCACTGGATTCAAGCTAGCCTGGCTGATGAAGGGTGATAGCCTGAAATCGGTCCTAGGATGCTTGTTTCCGGTCCTGGGAGGACCTGGCCTGGCAATTCGGGCTAGACTGTTCCCATGCGGAACAGGGTCAAGACTGATTTGCATATGGCTGGGTCCAAACTGGGGTGATTTGGGGAGCAAAATAAGAATAGATTAAACCCAGCTTTGTGACTGGGGGTGAGTTTTTGAAAAGTTTTAACACTCCGCCCATCATTTTATTTTGTGTTGTGCTATTTCTATTGATCCACAGACCCCCGCCAAACAAAGGAGCTTTCACAGGTTGCTTTCTTGAAACCAACTCAGACCTCTCCATAAACCAATCCGATCTCTGAATTCTGGTAACCTTAAACCGTTGGTTTGTCCACCTTTGCTTCCGTCAGTCAAGAACCATCACAACAATCTTGGAAGCTCCCAACTTCTCTTAGCTGGTCTCCAGGACTACACAAACAGCCAACCACACCACTTACTCAAACCCAGTTTTCACCCCACCTGACCTCACCAATGTCACAGGGAACTATCCTATATTCTAGACCGCTGTCTCACCGCTTTCACAGTCAAGCTTTCCTTAAGACAATTTGCTACCACAAAAGTAACTTCTGCCA
The DNA here is from genome assembly GCF_031143425.1 of Pleurodeles waltl. Classification (NCBI taxonomy): domain Eukaryota; kingdom Metazoa; phylum Chordata; class Amphibia; order Caudata; family Salamandridae; genus Pleurodeles; species Pleurodeles waltl. The sequence goes on from NC_090437.1 coordinate 181,595,601, forward strand.
CCTACAGAAAATGGAATAAGCTCACTTCTCCTAGCTTGACTCTCAATGTTCTTGGCACTCATCTGAATAACAGAGGTCAATTAGCTGTACAATTGGCTCTCCAAAACCTTCGACAAACTCGCACCTCTCATGCCATCCCTCTCCACACAATGTACGGCAAAATATGAATGCGGGAATAATGATGACATCCAGAATCACTTCAATAAAACACTAATGGAAGAAATTTAGAAACGTAACTGAAAAAAATCTATAGGATCAGCAAATCCTCTGTTAATAAGGCAAAGGGCTACTCTAGTCTGACTGGTTCTTTTATGCCAACTGTTTTGAATTCTCACCAAATTCCTCAACTCGGGGTACACCAAAACACAAAATTATTAATCTCAAGATTACTGTAAGTCTATAGCAGGCCACTTTGTGGCAGAGGCAAAGATATAATAACATCTCACTGTTAAGAGTACTAAACCAACGAACAGTCCTCCTAGATTGCTTCCTTCAAGCAAAACCCAAAAGACCGACAGTTGCCTACTTATAGCAAAACTCTTTCTTTAAAAATTGATCTTTCAAGTTTACTGGAGTTTTAAGCTCACCATCAGACCTATTTTACCTTAAAATCTTTAAGAATATCCTCTCTGGCGCCATAACTCCAGCGATGACCATCATCAAGAACTATATATCTTCAGCCTGACTCCTCAAAATATCCTATGTATGACCTCTTATCAATAATAAGCTAGAACCAGTAGACCTGACCAGCTGTAAATCAATCTCGAATTGCCTGTCCATAGAAAACTGATCTGATTGAATGGACTGCATTCATCAAGGTTTACAACATCTTCAAAGATAACATCTTGGGCCACTACTCTTCTACTAGACTGGTAAGCACTATTTGAAATCTTTCATCACAACTCCCTCCAGGAGAGACTAGAAATACTTCAGATCCTTTACTGAATCTTTTCCTACTTTTCAGAAAGATCAAGCCCCCATCTCTTCAAACCAAGTCCAAGCACGACCATGAAAGTGTGAGAAGAAGCACAGACCAACTGACCGGGGAATAGCAAAGACCCAAGGAGTGAAGATGATCCCCCCCAAAGTAGTAACTTTCTTAGGAACTAACTACCTTGACCAACCCTCAGCATATTGCCCTGTCAAGTATTACAGACAGCCTGGGCCCTGTGACCTTAACCCTGCTTTATTTGTGTTAAGCCTCTGACTTGAGAGGAACAGCAGTAGCTAATGTGGGGTTAATGATTATCATTAGTCTGTTCAAAGATCTTTCATTGATCCATGGGCTAGTCGTGCTTGTCTTAATTTTGTCACAGGTGGAATTGACGCTTATGAGACATACACATAGTCAAAGATTTGTTGCCTCTTAACCCTAAACCTAGGTTCCCCCTCAAGATTGTCACTGGAAAATCTTGATAGGCACAATCAGGACTTAATATATAGTTCCATTAACTTAACCAGCATCCTGGTTGCTAACAAGAAGTTACCAGCTCTACCATGTGCATTTGACACATTCTTTACTCAAACTGTGATATGGTAGGTGGGAGCCGATCAATTTGTTGTGTGCCCTATGCCACCCTCTCAACCCTCAAATGCCAGTCCCACAAGTCCTCTCCCTTCTGACAGTGGTAACGTTTGGATGGGTTTGCTGTAGCAGAACAACTTAACTATCTTGACAAACCACTGATTTATTTTTTAGAAACCTAAACCTGGATGCCTGACAACACAGAATCGTAGAAGTTGTCACTGAGTAGGGTGTGTGAAATGAAATCTAATTTTTTCTTGTAGTAGTAGTCAAGCTTTTGAGAGTCTGACTGTAGCCAACAATCTGAGAGATCACGATGACCATACTTAGTTTCTAACTGCACCAAACACTGCATATATTATCTGCTGGAGACATCTAAATGCAGATTCCTTACCTTAGAATTTCCCTTGGCCTCACATTTGTCCTTGAAGATTTTTTCTTGAGCAGTGCCACCGTGTGCCGCTGGGCTTTGTTTCGTTCCAAGCAGCAGCATCAGCGCTGTACTCGCCGTAGTGATGTCACAGTCACCTATACAGGTGCCATCTCGTGTGCAGGCGTCACTTCTTTTCTCTCTGCAACAGTAAGCCCAGATCAGGGAAGAACAACCCCTCTGTTGGTCTTTCACATAATTGTTTCAATGTTTTGTCAATGTATTTTTGCTGTGTGTTGAGGATGTCTTCTAGAAAAGGCAGGTTTTAACCCGTGTGGTGCCTGTCACCTCGCCTTGCCTCATACAGATCCCATCTGGTCTTTCTGTGCTGTCTTGAGCATGACCAAGAACTGCTGCGCCATGGCACAGCAAGCTTTAAGGGAGCAGGCTCTGAATCTGCTAGCTCCCTGGCAGGCAACACCTCATTGCACAACTCCTCAGAAGGCGCGGTCCTGATCGAGAGGAAGGTCGTTGGACCGTTCCAGGAGCCCCAAGTCTTCCTCATCTCACTTGAAGTCCTCACGACACTCTGCGAAGGGGCATAAGAAGCGTAAGAAGTCGAAGCAGTCTTTGTCTGTCAGCCGACGCGGCGAGTAAGGAACATCTGTATTCCCGGCACAGCTCTGAGAAGCCATTGCCCGTGTTGACTTCCCCCGTTTCCAGCATTTTATTGAGGCCATGCGTCATGTATTTGAACAGGCCAGACCCTCTGACTTGCCTTCAGGCCCCTATGTTTCACAGGGGCCCCCATCAGGTTCCCCACTGGCAGCCCTAGCCTCAGCTCCGATGGGACCTTGTAAATCCAATCACCGATCCAAACTAGCGCCAGACGTGCCAACCCGACCTGTCCCAGCACCGATGCTCCCAGCGACACCAGCCCCATTCTGATCCCAGATGACCCAGAACAGTGGCGATTCCGGCGCCGACAGGACTCCTGCGTCGTAGGTTGCAGTCTGAGCCATATTCGGAAGACCAAGTTCTAGGAGAAGAATTGGAGGGGTCACTGGACCCTTTAGGATACCAGTTGGAGACATTGGTGTGGTGTGAGCAACCGGGCAAAGTCAGTGGACTGGAAACTTTTCCAGATACTGGCTTGCTCTCTTCCCCTCTTTTCCCCTATCGTGGTTATGTATGAGGGGGCTTCTTTTGCAATGGAAGTGAAGAGGGTAGCGGAGCTCCTCGACCTCAAACTACCCTTAGCGGAGGTCAAGACTAACATCTTGACTGAAGTGCTTCAGCCCAGACCTTCATCTGAATCCCTGCTCCCCTTTAATGAAGCACTAAGGTCCTACTGGGAACTTGGTCCAAGCCCAGCACAGGGGCTCCTGTGAACAGGACAGTTGGCCACCACCATCGTCCCCAGGGGACCCAGTTTGCCCCAGAAACCTTGGTGGTCCAAGCTTCCGCTCCCCCAGACAGGGAATCCAAAAGGCTGGACATCTTAGGAAAGACAATGTTTTCTTCCACCAGCCTAGTGCTTCGGTCAGTGAACACTTCATGCCTTTTGGTCTGCTACTCCCACTTATTGTGGGACATGGTTTGCAGGTGCTGTCACATGGCCAGAAGGAGGCCTGGGCCACTCTCTTCTAAGCACTGAAGGACAGGAAAGATGAAGCTTAGTTCACCATCAGTTGTGGTTTAGATACGACAGACTTTCTGGGCAGAAAGGTTTAATCAATGGTGGTGCTTCTCTGTCACTCCTGGCTGAGAACATCCGGGTTTTCGGGGGCTACGGAAGGGCAGCACCACTGCACCAGCCCTATCCCAGTTACTGTCCTGCGCAAGCTTCCCATGCTATGCTTGGACGAGGGCATGGTTCATACCGTCTCCTTTGGTCAAGCAGCCAGAGGTCTGCCACAACCACCAACCCCCCCTGCAGCTGCAGCTTCCACACCCTCCTTATCTTCTTCTGCAAAACCATGGGTGTCCGGTTGGTGGGAGAATCCAACATCATCTCCACCACTGGCAGTCCATTACATTGGACAAATGGGCTTGTTGATCATTTGAAGGGGCTACTCCCTCCTCTTCTAATCCTCCACTTCTCCTATTCCTCCAACACACAATCGGTTGATGGATTAAGTCTTGGCTGTCTTTGCCAAGGGAGCTATAGCGAGAGTTCCAGTATCAGAAGTGGGCAGTGGTTGCTATTCCAGCTACTTTCTGACACTCAAAAAGAACAAGTTTGTTCAGCCCATCCTATATCTCCAAACACTCAAACTCTACCTCAAAAGGGAGAAATTCAGGATGCCGTAGAACAAGGAGGCTAGACGGTAGCCCTGGACTTGCAGGATGTGTATTTCCATTATCCCATCTTGCTTGCCCGGAGATGGTACCTGCGGTTCAAGGTAGGCCAAGAACATTTTCAGTTCACCGTGCTCCCCTTTGGCCTTACCAGTGCCCCTCGGGTAGTCACCATGATGATGACAGTGGTTGTAGCTCATCTACTTAGATTACGGGTTTCAGTCTTCCCCTCTCTCGACGACTGGTCGTTAAAGGGAAGCTTCCCCAGGCTGTCATCCCTGATCTCCAGACTATGGCGGACCTCTTTCATTCATTGGGGTTCACTATAAACATGCCAAAGTCACACCTGACTCCTTCTCAGACGCTCCCTTTTATCGGAGCTGTTCTGGACACAGTGCTGTTTTGGGCTTATCTTCCCGAGCATAGAATCCAGGATATCCAGGCTATGATACTGATGTATCAGCATCTATCCTGGACATCAGTGAGAATGACTTTGTGGCTGTAGGGCCTCATGGCCTCCTGCAGCCTGCATCCTACTAATGACGCAAACTAGATGGCATATGCGAGACCTGCAGTGGCACATGAAGTTCAAGGGAATCTCTCCGACATGGTCTAGATCTCAGAGAGAAGTGATCTGCAGTGGTGGCTAACGAACTGCGATTGTTAGCCACCACTCTCCCTTTCCCTAAAATATCTCACAATAGTGACAGATTTGTCACACAGGTTCCAAATGGAGCAGACAGAGGTGCCCGATCTCTCTCCCAACTAAGTGCTCAGTAGCACAAGCAGGCGATCAGGCAAGGTACGCTTGGAACACAGTGGAGTTGCCAGATTCATAATCGTCAGTTGAAACAGGACATGCACAGGTCCCCTTATGCGCAAGTATTAAAAAAAAAAAATGCTGGTGTCTACTGGTTTCTGCCCCCAAGGGGGGCAGATTGGCCTAACAAAAATAGGCCGATCTGCCCCCAAGGGGGGCAGAAATGGCCTAAATACAATTTGCCGCCCAGGGGAGTGACCCTTGCCCAAGGGTTCGCTCCCAATACATAAAAACATAAAGTAAATATAAATATATATATATATATATATCTCCCTGGTGTCTAGAGATTTCTGGCCCCCGTGGGGAGATCGGCCTAATTATATTAGGCACATCTGCCTCCAGGGGAGGCAGAAATGCCCTAACAATATTTTGCCCCCCTTGGGGGAGCAGCCCTTGCCCAAGGGGCCGCTCCCCTTATGCGTAAGTATTAAAAAAATAAAAATGTCCTTGTGTCTAGTGGTTTCTGCCCCCCCTCCCCAGGGGCAGATCGGCCTAATTATATTAGGCTGATCTTCCCCCAGGGTGAGGGCAGAATAGGCCTAAAAAACATTTAGCCCCCGGGGAGCGACCCCTGCCTAATGGGTCGCTCCCCACATTAAACATTTTTTTTTTTTATATCCCAGGTGTCTAGGGGTTTTCGATCGGGGGGGCAGAAATGGCTCCCCTTATACATAAATATGAATTAAAAAAAAAAAAATCCCTGTAGTCTAGTGGTTTCTGCCCCCCCCCCACGGGGACAGATTGGCCCAATGAAATTAGGCCGTAATGGCCTAAAAACAATTTGCCCCCAGGGGAGCAACCCTTCTGCAAAAAAAAAAAAAAACATAATCCCTGACGTCTAGAGGTTTCTTCACCCCCCCCCCGTGGGGGCAGAAAAGGCCTTAAAAATAATCGCCCCCCTAGGGAGCGACACTTGCCAAATGGGCTACTTTCCTTATTGAAATCTATATATTTTATTTAAATCCCTGGTGCCTAGTGGGCATTTCTGCTGCCCGATCGCATTGCGATCAGGCAACAGAAATGCTGAGAGAGACATGAAAGGAAAGGTCTTTACTTTCATGCCTCTCCCTCCCCACCTCCCGATCAGAAGAGAAATGCTTTTGCATTTCTCTTCCAGCTTTGCGCTGGAAGCGTGCTTCCAGCGCGATCGGAGGTGACCTCTGATGTGGTCAGCGTGCAATTTGCGTGCTGATGTCATTAGACATCAACAGGGGGGTGGGGGCGGTCAGGAGTGGAAGGGGAAGCGATTCCCCTTCCATCCCTGCCCAGCGCCCCCCCCGCGGGCCTGGTACAGGACGAGCTGGTCTCGTCCTAGGCACACGGGAACCGTGTGCGAGGAGACCAGCTCATACGAGGCATCCTGGGGGTTAATTTGTTTTATCATCATGCTAACGTGGCACAGTTACGGGGCAATTCGATATGCCAGTTGTGTCTAGAAATTGCCAGATGTTGCAAAGGGTTCTTCAAAGTGGCAGGATGAAATGACGTTTACTTGTGCCCCTACTTTCAAATCCACGGTAAAGGGAAGGTTACATTTACTGTCACAGTTCTTACTAGGCAAAGGATGACTTTACTTGTGAGTGATGATGATGATGATGAGTTATGATGATACTACATTCCAGTTGACTAATTGAGCCATTTTTCTGAAGCTAACCTGAATTTGTCCTTTCAAGATTGCATGTCATCTTTTAAATTCTCAGCATACATGGTTAATGTTTTTTGGATTGACAGATTTGACAGGATTGCCCACACAAGAGAAACGATGAACTCGGATGGTATAAATTCTCTGTCGTATAAAGTGGTGAAGATCGACAAGTTTCCTTTGTATACAAGAATCTCAGTGGACATTGGCTTACCAGGAAGATAGTACATCTGAGGACTAACTACAAAATGGTGCAGAAATCTTTATTTTTATACATTCTGGAGTGCCTTGCGGGCTTATTTTCCCACCGGGACAAATGACCAAGGGTGCCTCTGAAGATAACATTACAATGTCCAAAGTTTTTGGGAAATTGGGATCCAGTTCATTCCAATCATGTAGTCTCATATCAATTTCGAGCTTTACAGGATGATTTCTATAACTTTGAAATGAGTTCAGTTTGTAAATAAGAGTTGTATATGTTTATACTAGAGTATGACCAAATATGGATTGAATGTAATGCTCTATCTTTTTACTTAAGGGTGACATTGCTTACAAAAGGCTAGCAAGCTGAAACACTGTACCCTCCAACTTAATGGGTTTCAAAAGGACTCTGCTCCGAATGTACTTAAATTGCCTGTAAAGCACAGATTATGCTGCTAAGAACTATTCATAAGTTTAAAAAAAAAAAAAGCAACGGAGGGAATCATCTGCAAATTGAAATGATCAGTACTCTTTTACCTTACTTTATTTTCCCACTATTGGTTAGCTTCAGTGCATTACTTGAATAGTAGGTTTGGTGAAACCAGACCTTGATTTTATCATCATATCAACACCTTGAATCCTCCATGTTGTGCCTGTCCTTACATAGAGAAAGAATATCTTCTGTTATGAAAGTCTAAAATGTTTAGGGCAGAAGACGAAGACTGCCAGTGTGCCTTTGACTGCTACTGTCACTTGTGGCCTTAAAGTTTATTTGTTAACAGATCTGTGTGGTTTGTTAACAGGTCCGTATGTTGCCTTTTCAGTGATAGCCACATTTCTTTTTCCTTTTCTTGTATCTGAAAGAGTAACATCTCAGGTTTTTGCACGCTTTCCCAATAGCTGTCCAGTTGGAGCTGGGCCATGCTGTCAATGGCCAGTGGGACCTCTTCAAAACCTTAATCATTCCTCTTCTCCTCTGTAAATCGTTCGTCATACTTAGCAATTCGTATGTATCGTTAACATAATTGCATTTCAGTTTTTCTCTTTCATACACATATGTTTTCACCCAAGTATGCATTTCCCATTGGGTGCTTTTGCATTTAGCATCTATTCTTCTTGATGAAATACGTTTTCCAAAGAAGTGAAACATTACTAATGACTTTATTGTGAGATATGCCTGTTTGAATTTATATACTTTTTGTTAATCATAAATCATTCCAGCTTCTCTTTTTGGTTATTGTTCTGGCCACTGTTTTTTTTAATACAGTGCATCGCTTGTTTGCCTTTCCACTCATGTACACCCTGCAGCTTTTTTTTCCTTGATTTGAACTAGCAGTAAGCATCCTGCCCTAATTACTTACCAGTAAATGCATTGCTTTGAGTCCTACTCCTTTTGTTTTAACTCATAACCAATGAGGCACTCTTGCCTCTCGAGACACCAATACCAAGAAAATCTTGCAAATAAAGGCCCCCTTCCTCAGCCACTTCTTCTTTTGTTTCCAAAGTTTAGACCCAAAACAAGTCAGCTGTGTTGACCGGTATTGAGAGGGCAGGAGGGCAGTATGAACTAAAACGAGGGAGTAGGACTCTGAGTGATGCAATTACTGCTAAGCAATTAGCTCATAACTCGTACATCCTTCCCTCTCTTCAATTCATAACCAATGTGAGCTAGCAAAAAATAAACACGGACAACGGTAGTTGAATGCTGAAAGCCAGGAGGGATTTTATTGTGAACATAAATGAAAGTAGCATGTACCCTATTACTTAATAGAGAGCAATGCCCTGGATCCCAGAATTGCACTTAACTGTGTTTCATCTGAAACACTATAGGGTTTAATAAAGGTTGAGGGGGAGAACCACACAGCTGCCCCACAAATCTCAGAAATTGTGGGCCCAGTAACACTGCCATAGAAGACAACACACTCCTGATGGATCTCCTCAGTATCTCTAAAGAGGGTATTTGACCCACTGTCTTTTAGGATAATGAAATTAGAGATGTGGTCCATCTACTCAAAGAGGAAGTTTCTGGGGTTTCAGCCTTCAAAGCTGTGACAAAGTTACAAAAAAAGGATTCCACTCTTCTTAAAGGATTCACCCTCTGTGAATGGATAAGGGCCCTTCTCATGTCTAAAGAATTAAGTTTCTGTTCTTCCTCCGAATATCTATGAAAAGGTAAATTCGATTTCAGATGAGAAAATGAACAAGTCTCAGTATAATCCTATCCTGAAAAATGATACAGAAAGGATGCCTTTATGACAAGGTTCCCAACTCCCCCATTCTTCTTGCGGACGTAATGGCCACCAAGAAGATTTTAAGAGTAAGGGGGTCATTACGATCAGCGCTGATGGTCGACAGAAGACCGCCAGCGCGAAGAACCCCCGTGCCGGCCACATAAACAACATCCAGCTGGGCCGGCGGGCGAAAACAGGGTTCCACGTGCCGGCCCAGCTGGAAACAGGGCCTGAACATTGACACCAGCTCCAAATGGAGCCGGTGGCAATGTGGCAGTGCTGCGGGTGCAGCAGCAAAAACCCTAAACCTTTGATGACTTGTCTTGCCTTTTCATTTTTGATCTTTGAACGCCTTAGTTATCATAGTGTCCAACTGTTCCTCAAACAGAATATGACCTTAAATGGTAATGTTCATTAACACTGTCTTTTCAGCTGCCTCTGCCTTCCATTCCCTCATCCAGAGGTTCCTCCTCACCGATATTACTGAAGCAGGAGTTACAGCCATTGCTCTATTCACTTCAGAGGAGAGGTCAGCCAGTAGCCTGGCCTGCTCTTCTATAGACTCCAGTAATTTGGAGCATTCTTGAACCTCTTGGATGGCTACTGCCAGTCTGTCAAAGTCCTTAACCATGGACTGGGCCCATATGTTGAATAAGTACTTGCTTTCAGCGCTAGGTTCTCAGTCGAAAATGCCTTTCTTAAAACAGGGTTCATTCACCTTCTTATCTGAACAGTCTGTTGATGCAAAATCCTCTTGATGTATTGAGGTTCTCTCAATTAGGGCGGCCAAGATCTCATCTTTAATGTTGTGTTAGTGACACCTCGCTTTTAAACATAGCAGATTTTGGAGAAACATAGACACTGAGGCCCAATTCCGTTCCTTTCATTCACCTATAACCAGATCCTTTGAAAGGCATGTCTAGGGTAGATGGCTTGACATACTGGGGGAATAGGAATTCCCCATCATCATCAGATTTTAAAGGTGAGAAACTCAAGTTATTCCTGGTGTTAGAAATAGAATGTCCATCATCTACTCTCTTCTGACATATTTGCCGCCTGAAGTTGTTGGCACATCTGAGTCTGAATGAGAAAAGTCCTAGAGAAATCTGGATTAGCCGACTTTGACCCTATTGTTTTTCTGGCTGCTGTTTCAGGTTTTTCAGCCAAAGCCCTTTCCACTCCTTCAATTACCACCTCATCAGAGGCAATATGTCCCTTGGAGGAGAGTGCCAATTCACCACCCTAGGATGTCTGGCTGGAATAGGATTGTCATTGGAGGAAGAAGGCAAAATACGACTTCTCTTGGCTGATACACAGCTCCCTATGGTGAAATGCCTAATTGTGCAAATCTCCAACTCACTCCTTAAATTGTGTCATAGACCCTGTAAGATCACCAATGAAATGCCCAGTTTCTAAAAATTAGACCAGTGACTGCAGAGGAAATGACCACCACTCCACATTGTTGGGGAAAACAAAATCTGCAAGGCTCCTCACCCGCTGCAAACAGACTGAGAGCTCTTCTCCCTTCATAATGCTGTGTCTTAAACATGATGCATGCAGCCTTTCGACCTGGAAGTTGCAGCTAAGCCGTTTGGGAGCTGGCCAGACTCATTCACAGCAGCTCCAGAAAAACACCTCCATTGGCCGCCTGAAAAAAAAGAAAAATATGCCAACAGGGATTAGCCACCACTGGCTCTTGGTAAGTCAGAGAGACTGGAAAGAAAATGTAGGAGCGGCGTGGGAGGGGCTTTTATTTTTTTTATTGTTATTTATTTTTTTAAGTTGGTGGCTCGAGAACAAGAGTGTCTTATTGGCTTTGTATTCAAGCACGGGAGGGATGTTGGTGTAATAATGATTCACAGGTGTGTTTGCATTAATCGGGTAAAGGCCATGCCTGACTGGGTGAGCAGAATTCAGGCTACTTCCACTAGTGGGATTTGTTCCCACATATCTAACAAAACATCATGCATCAACATTGTCCCCTTAAACACAGCTGTTATAACCTCTTACTTGCAGATGGAATTTAAAATACTTATTGATCTTTAGCATAAAGAGCCGTCTCTCATGACGTATTACTGGGGTTGAGAAAATGTGAAGTATTACACTGATGATAGCATTTTTAATGGTGAAAACACTGCAAGCAGAAGCGACATCACACTCCTTTTGCCTTTTGATGATGTCATCGAAAGTATCAACCCCTGACCTTCGACACTGATGGCTTCTCAAGAAGGACACCAAAGAGCATTTGATCTTGATAAAACCACGTATGCTAAATAGAAAGAATAATACAATAATTGTAAAAATATTAATACGAGCAATCATTTACAGCAGTAGATACCAGGAAGGCATTAATAACGCAAGGGAATACGTGTAAATCATAGTTGTAAGTACTGGTTGTCTCTAAATTACAGCACCTTCATCATTTCCATGCAAGAGAAAGGATGATTCTCAGTTCCTTGTTTGTTCCTTATGGAAAATGACTTGTGTACAAGTATACCTGTACCCCAGACACCATGTGGGCGTAATACTCAGGAGATGCCCCCTTGATCATAGGGGCTGTAACAGAAGCCATATCTGTCAGTGGTGTGCTCCCTAAATGATTACCTTGTGGACTAAGTAGATATCATTAAAAAATAAGCACAGTTTACTTGAAAAATCCTGAAAACAGCCATTCCTGTTCTGCAGTGTTGCAGAAGAGACACCAGTGACGTTTCAGTTACTCATTTTATAAATAATGTTTGTTCTTGAAGGCTGTGAGGTAGGGACCGTCATATTGCCATACTGTACTCTATATAGCAGTCTTTCTCACACGGATACAATGTCTTTAGTGGTATTGCTCCTTCTATGGCTCATAATATTATGTCTTGTCTCCAGTACACAGTTTAGCCTGCCACTTACTATCAGGGAGAGGTAGCTGACTGCTGTAGGCAAAGATATTTTTGCTACAGTGCTTAATCTTAGTTTCTTATAGCAACAAATGTGTGGCCGTTTCGTAAGGGCAGGTTAAACAGCAGCACCTTATTTCTTCAACTGTACTGGATTCTGCTGTCCGCTTGGGTGAAGGTGTTCTGCTTTGCAACCTAAAAATATCCAGCTTATCTCCTTGCTAATACCCAATATCGTATTGACCTGGTCTTCACTTCTTTCATGATACACAGTTAAAAAGTAGATCTTATTAGGCTCTCAGTGTATGCAAATGTGAACAATAGTGTTGCTGTTGATTTTCTGATTTAATTTTGTTTTTTATTTTAATATTTACATTTCGGGCGATTGCATCTTTTGTCTTCCTTTAATTTTCTAATTTAAATTTTGTTTTTGTTTGCCTAATGTTGTCTTTCTGTTTCTCTGGACTCACTTGTGCGCCTTGCTTTATTTGTTAAGAAGAGTTTATCCAGCCGACTTTTCTTTTTGAATAGGGGCAATTGGATTTTGTCTGCTGGTATAAGTGCACTAAGACCAGCCCCAGGTTTTGATAAGCTCTTCAATGGCTCCCATGTGATCTGCAGTCTAGAGGCCATGCCACCTAAATGGATTGGTTTCTGACCAAATGACCTAACTTGATTGGTAAATAAAATTCTACCACACTTAGGGGGTTGTGTTTTTTTGTTAGGCCGATACATGTTAGTTGGCCATTCAGCTGAAGGCTGTTAGCAAAATTGATGTAGACATTTGATCATAGAGCGATATGGAAAATGCCAACTTGTTTCACAAACCTCCATATTAACTGTGGATGGTAGTGTGTCAACAAGGGTAGGACAAACCGAGATCATTCAGTTTAAACTCCATTCATAGGTAAATGCACCATGCAAACTTTTTTGCATCGCCTTAAAATATTCTAACATGATTATTTTGTACACAAAACCTAGAATTAAAAGCACTTAATTTTATTCATCTCCATTTGCCTGCGTAGGTACCGGTATGTACATCCTTATTTGAAGTCACGCATTGTTTGAGTTTTGTTTGTTCTGGCAAGTTTACTCTAATACATACAGATTCCCTGTGGCATGGATACACCTTGGTAAAAGCGCCAGTTATATCTTATACGAGTTCACTTATCTGACCTTTATCTTCAAGCCCACAGTTGAGATGGGATGTGAGACAGTGTTGACTTTTCTGTTCTGGGTCCGTTTTCCATCTCTAACTCCTCTTTAGTGCTCTTCTTAAAAGTATTTTTCAGGGTTTGTGTGTGTTTGTGTGTGTGTATATGATATAGTTGAGATCTCTTTATGTTCAGGTGTGGCCAGACCCATATGTGCCAAAGAATGAACTTCTTGCCTACCAGTGCATTTTTTGGTAACTTTCTAACATTAGCACTCTCTGGTGTGGTGGTTAGTCCTGTCAAACCATGTAACAGAGGCTTTTAGGCTGGAGTGTAGTTTCCTTTTTGGAGCAAACACTGCTTTGCACTTTAGACATTTAAATAAATAACACAGTTGTGTCCTTTGCTGTTATGTTTTTTATGTCATAAAGGCATACTCTGTTCTCACTGCAGTTTACTTCCTTTCATGAACCTACAGGGGTCACCGAGTGCCTTCAGAAATATGGTAACAAATATGAACCAAACCTCTACTGTTTTATTTTTCTACTATTTAAGTGCCTTATTGATTTATTTTCTTGACAATAAAGATAGTTAAATGTATGCATTTGCTGTACTATATTTCTGCTCCCTGCTAAAGTAAAAATGTGCAAGAAAACAAACGAGTGTGCTGTCTATTTTTTCAATAATTTGTTCCTTCACGTATTTTGGGCATAAATTCCATAGCTCAGAACCCACCTGTTTCAAGTTTACTTCAGCTTTGATTTCAGCCAATGTAAGCAATGCAAACACAAACAACATACAATTTACATTAAGAATCCACACTCTTTCCTCATTTCCTCAAAGTCTATAAAAACAACCTTCCTAGCTTATAAACAAAGTCGCATAGCCCCACAATTCAGTATATGTAATATAAATTCTTTTACTCAGCAGATTTGCAGTGTTCTAATAGTTGGCAGTAGCATGCTTCACAATCATCAGGAAGTTCTTCACAGGATAGCGAGTCAGAGATCTGAATTTGAGATACTAATTTACATAATCTGCATTTTTAAACCTGAGACCACTTTTTCATCCAGACCTCTCACTTCTAGAACTGATGAATAGCCTAGCCTTCAATTCAGTAGCCACCTTCTAATTTAATAAGATGAATGACAAATATTTTGAGGGAATCACACCTTTACAGTATCAGCTATGGACTCATACCTAGGGCCTATTTTACATGCATATCTGATTTGTGATCTCCTTGTTTTTATTGAGGTCTTAAATTTCTTTCTTCCGGATTCAGTTGCTCAATGCATTAGGGTCCTCTCAAAGATTCATATTCATTGAAAGGAAAATATATTGAAGATTGCATGCCAGGGCCATTTGAGATGGTTTTCTTTGTGTTTTTTAACATCACATTGAAACAATAGGGCAAATAATACTCTCTTGCTGTAGTAATAGCATGCCAGAATGGTAATTCTCTAGAGTAATATTTAAACATAATGCTAGTTATGCCACGATCTAGCCTTGTTGGAAACCCTTGCATTCCTTAGGCCAAACTCTGCCAACAATTCTGTTGTAATTCTGAAGACATCACGACGTAAATGAGGAATAGTTTATAAGAAGAAAGGTGATAAAGAGGCATAACGACCCTCCAAGATCCACTCTGACACAACAGCTTTCGAACTCTCAACTGTTAAATCATTAAGCACATACCAATAACATGAATAGGGGTGGCAAGGAGAGGGCAAGAGCGGAATAGAAAGAGGAAAGAAATATGGGGAGAGGCTAATAACTGCTAGAATGACCAGATAATCATAACACGTCTTTCGGCACTGTCTTGTTACCTAGATCCCTGTTGTTTCCTCTTCGACATCACCTGGTAAGTCTGTTTGATGAGGGACACCTTTTTCTAGACACTGAGCTGTAGGACAGTTAGCCCGTAGATGCTCAATGTCCTACCAACCTTCAAAGTCACCACATTCTTATTATGTTGTACAACTTTTAAAGGTTTGGAGAAGTTGCTGTTCTTCCCCTTAGATAGATCAGGCATTTTAACAATTACTAAGTCCCCTACGTTTCACCTCATCGTTTCTGTACCATGCTTTACATTGTATTTTTCATTGTAATCCCTTTGATGTTTGCTCATTGCTTACCAACCCCCTCTCTATGCACCCACCTAAGTTCCCCACCGTGCAAACAATTTGGTGTCACTTTGGTTTCAGGTAGTCTGCATTTAAATCATAACAGAGAAATTCCTATGATAAGTAAGTACAGTATGGTATGACCAAAAAAATCTCTAAAGAGATTTGTGCACCAGATCACCCGAAATACCAGCCATTTGGATGCATTCTTTAATCCAGGAGTCTCCAGCAAGTCAGTCACGAGCTACCCTGTAGTTTGCAGATACCTTCAGAGTAGCTTGCATCCTTGAGTTCATTTTTAAATAAACACAGGGTCACGTTTTCTTTCTAAAGTTAAGAGAAGGCTGTGTTTATTTTCCATTCCTAGCATCATACTGCAGAAAGCAGGGCCTGATAATGAGCAGTGCTTAGCCAGATTTATGACCTAGGCTTGGGCACAAAGAAAAACTGAATCCCTCGGCATTTAACTCTTAAATAAAAGTACTTGTCAACTCTATATTGGAGTATGAGAACAAAATGTTTCTGAATTCTTTTAAATGGGAGAAACAAACATTAAAGCTAACTTTAAATTTTATAAGTTAACTCTTCATTTTCTTTTTCTCCCATTTCAAAGAGTTACATTTACAAACAGCATGCCTCTTGCTCCCAGTGGCCAGTATGCACTGTGCATTATTTATAACTGAAAAATACAGTCATTTGTTAAATGGGAGACATTCAAAGTGAAGAAAAACATTACTATGAAACATTACGCCTTGATCTTTTTCTTCCACTTTCAGTTAAGCCAATTGCGCTTTAACATTTTATGAAGCATGCTT
The DNA here is from genome assembly GCF_031143425.1 of Pleurodeles waltl. Taxonomy (NCBI): domain Eukaryota; kingdom Metazoa; phylum Chordata; class Amphibia; order Caudata; family Salamandridae; genus Pleurodeles; species Pleurodeles waltl. The sequence goes on from NC_090437.1 coordinate 181,611,668, forward strand.
CTTCACTTTAAATTCCTTCCATTCAAATAAATGGCTGTATTTTTATGTTATAAATATGGCATCGGGTCTACAGGCCACTGAAAGCATTATGCTTGCTGTTTGTAAATGTGACACTTGTAAATGGGAGAAAATGTAGATGAGTTTTGTGGACTCTATATAAAGTTAGCTCTTTAGTTACATTTTTTCCCATTTCATAGAGTCTTTACACGTAGCAGGCATCTATCTCCCAGTGGTTGGTAGGTATGGTGCCATTTTTATAACTGAAAAATATAGCCATTATTTTAAGTGGGAGAAATTAAAAGGGCACAAAAATGTTCTATATTCTGAACATTTTTGCAGAACATTTTTCTACACTTCATTTCTCTCATTTAAAAAAATGGTTGCGTGTTTGTGTTATAGGTAACTGTGCCACATACATTGAAAGGTATGTCCTGTGCCATCCTATTCCTATGCACATATGTTCATACATCCCAAAGACCACGCTTTCCCTGACACACAGCCGATTGAGACCGGACTGGGCCACTCCTTCTTGGTTCTGTGATCCGACTTGCACCACCATAGTCTTACAAGATCATCAACTTCACACCTACATTGTTACAGATCACTGTTTCTGATCAGGTTGAATTCTCAATTTGTCACGCGGATATTAGTATGAAATATAATTTGTGAACTCACATGGCTTGTGGAGAGCCAATAATCAAAAATAAGAATGCCCACATATGAGAGGGAAGATTATTAATAGCGACTCTAGTGGGTTCACACTCCCCTGTACAGTCCTGAATAGGCCGTACATTGATTGGCTAAACGTGTCCACTACATATTGGGAGGAGTCCATAGTGATGATTGAAAAGTACAATTGATTCATGGATTGTCCATCTCAACTCATTAGATGTTCAGTATGTGAATATTAGGCGACAGCTATAATGAATTGAAAGTGGACTACTTTGTAACGGATCCGGTGGGGGCATTGGGCTGTCAGTTTATTGAGAGATATATATATATATATATATATATATATATATATATATATATATAAACAAGGACAATGTACTGTGGTTTTAAGGATATTGCAATTTAACTCAAAATAAGCATTCACAAATTTGTCATTTGATCTGACCTAAGGATTTAGAAATAAATTGTTGATATGTAGCAATACTGAAGAAAGTGTCTGAATGACGAGTATATTTTATAATTTTTTTGGCAAATGTCCAATAATAATTAATGTATTATTGTAGACTAAAGGGTTTAAAAATATTCCCGCTTGTTTCACTATTGTTGTCTTTCTACATAACTGCCCTAAACTCTAGAGGGCTATCCTGACAAACCCCTTGGGATAAACTCTCACTGACACACATGGCAGCTCTGTCATAGTGCCTCTAGTCAAAGTATTGTGATCAGACTATAGAATGTGGCTCTACGGACATTAGGTGTAAAGTCAATGAAGCTGCGTATGGGGGTGTCTAGTAACAGTGCACAAGTTGCTAGGTCTTCAGTAGCTCACAGTGATTTTCACTGATCAAAGGTCACTCTCATAAAAGAAAAGGTTGGAGCCCTCTGCTTTAATCATTATATTTCCCTGGTCAACTAAATCATTGGCCCTATGACATTACAAAGCAGTTTTACAATGCTGAATACATTACAGTGAGAAATTCTTTCATTTCATCAGAAGTGAAATGTACTCCATTATCCGTCACCAGTGTGCTTGGAATGTCCTCATTCATAAGTGTGTCCCTCAAGAAGTCTAGTAGATCATGTGTGGTGATCTGAGTCAATACTTTGGTCACAATCTAATAAGTGATAACCTACTGGCATTAACATATACTTCCCACCCATGTCGATTGTTTGAGGGGACCTACAATAGCTAATGTTAGCTTGTCCATTGGTTTGAGGGAAACTTCCACTGGGGATAATAGTTTTCCTCATGATCTTAAACTCATTCGACATTCAAGACAGTCTTTTACTTTGTTTTCTGTTATAATGTCCATACCTGGGAACCAGTAATTTCCTATAGCTCTACTCTCAGTAATACTCCTGCCCAGGTGACCCTCATGGGCCAAACCAGCAATTTCTTTACAAAGTTCCTTGGTAGGTATGAGTTTATTGCTTCTCATTATAAATGCATTGTTTATACTCAATTCATCTCTCACCTTCCAGAAACCTCTGATTTCATCTTACAACGCACTAGATTTTACCAGCCAGCCCTTTACAATCCTCTCTCTCTCTCACCATTTTCAACATTTTGTCATTTTTTTGTACAATACTACCATTCTTTCTTTTTTGGTGCCAGGTACCATACTAGATAATATGGATTTATCTGCATTGTTTTTTTTTTAAAATCTCTTTATTAGGTTTAGTTCAACCAAGCATTGAGATACAATAACAAACAATGATGAGATAAAGTATACAGAGATCACAACACTTAAACTGTGCCACATGCCAATACTATTGCATCAAGAGGGGTCAACGGAAACAGTGAGCTGTCGCAAGTATACATGACCACATGTCCAGGGAGAGAATAAGGTATACATCAACTGTATACCATAAGCCGCGGGTTCCCCATGCGCTGGGAGGGGGTGAGGCAGGGGAGAGTGCTGTTTTACCAGTGATTCCTCGGGGGTGATTCTGCCAACATCATGTCTATATTGAGTCATTTTCAGGGGTACGCCCTATTAGTAATGGATAATGGGGGAGCTCTAGTCGGGGGCGCGAGTGCCTGGCTGCCCAGATGACATGACTTTTCCAGAAGGTGATTTAAATGTGTTTAAGTGTTCATGGGGGTCGTGTGTCATTTTTTGCTTCTATATTTGCAATGAAAGTGTCCCACACTTCGCAGCCACCTCCTGTTAAGCCCCTGGCCTGCAGTTGGCGTAACATCCGTGCTTCCATGTGAGACCGCTGCAATAAGCCCTGGAGCCATTAACGTGGCTTGGAGCATGTGGTGCCTTCCAGTGTGTGGCTATAAGGTGTTTGAATGTTATAAATGTAAGATCAATAAACCTGTGGAGCTGTTTGTCACCTTTAGCTCGCTGGTGTAAACCTAATAAACAGCACTCTGGGTTTAATACTAGAGTGTGGTTAGTTATGTCAGCCGTAGACTCAATAATTTGTCGCCAGCCTGCCGTCAACAGTGGGCAGTCCCATACCATGAGGTAGAAATTTGCTTCTGGTGCTGCACCTCGAGGACATGCAGGTTCCAGCATGAGAAACATGTGCTTAATTCGAGACTGGTATATATACGACTGATGTAAATAATTGTATTGGGTGTAGCGGAACCTAGGGTTGTGTGAGACCCTTTTAACAGTAGAAAGCGCTGCTGCCCAGGATTTCTGCGACAAGAGGGTAGTGAGTACTTTGTCCCACCGAGCGCGAGCGGCCTCTAAGCTCGGGCAGGCCACAACTAACAGGCTACTATACAGCCTAGATATCACTTTTTTGGTGTCAGTTATTGATAGCATTAGTGTGAGTATCTGGGACGTCTATGGTTCCTTGTCTCCCATATCCCAGGTGTCCTGCAGCAGATGTCTTATTGTACAGTAGGTCAGGAAAGCACCCGTGTGTAGGCTTGTGTTGTCCCTCAATTCATCAAACGTTAGTAGCGTGTCCGCTGAATAAAAATCTCCCACCCTTACAAGATCGGCCACCCACCACGGAGCCATATTGTGGTGTTCAAGCATCTAATGAGCCTTAGGTAAGTGTGAGATTGGTATCAGCTGTGAGTATGGTATGTTGGGCTGTTTGCCGTGAATGTATCTCAGCCAGCATGTATTGCCGCAGCCATCAGGATGTTGCCTCGAAGAGGGGGTCGCGCACTATCAGACAACCATATGTATATTTGAATCTGTGTCGGAGAATTTGGTATTACAATTTGTTTCGCGGTGCGATGTTTCCCCATCCAGCAGAGCAGCCATTGCAATTGGGCGGCAGTGTAATAAAGTTCAAAATTAAGCATACCGAGGCCACCAGTGTCCTGTGAGTATTGCGTCGTAGTCAATGCCACACGGCGTCTATCCTTCCCCCCACAGCAAATCAGTTAATAAGCTCTGCAGAGATTTAAAGAACGATCGAGGGAGAATAATTGACAGCGCTGCAAATTAATATAATCTAGGAAGAATGAGCATTTTAGCTGTGGCCACTCTGCCCATGGGTGATAATGAGAATTAGCCCCAGAATGGGAGCGATCCCTGTATGGAGCAGCTAGCTCGATCAATGTTGCCCCCTCTCAGGTCTTTAATAGAATGATACACTTGTATTCCTAAGTATTTAAAGGTGGTGTGGCACCATGCTAGATAATAGCACAAGAGGGCTGGCTGCATATCCAAGGGAACCAGTAATAATGGGAATATACAGGACTTGGTCCAATTGAATCTCAACCCCGGGATTTTGGCAGAGGAGTCCAATATGGACATAACCACTGGTACGGATATGGTGTGGTCTTGCAAATATATTAAGGCATAGTCTTTGTATAGAGAAATTATGTGATGCATATGAAGTTCCGATATGCCCAACAGAAGTGCATTCTGACGTAATCTGGCAGCCAGGGGCTCCATCGCTATTGTGAACAACAAAGGGGAGAGCGGACATCCCTGTCTGGTGCCCTGGTGTATGGAGAGTCTGTTTGAAACGATTTGCCCTGTCTTAAATCGAGCCGTCGGGTTAGAGTATAAAGTAGTGATCCATATATACCCTGGTCCAAAGCCCATTTTGCCTAATGTTGTGGTAAGAAAGTCCCAATTTAGGATATCAAATGCTTTTTCGATATCCAGGGATAGGTCCACACTGCAGTGATTCGACTCTGTGGTGCTGTGGAGGAGACAAAGTAGTCTCCTGATATTCAGGAAGGTGTTCCGTCCAGGGATAATTCCAGACTGGTCCTATGTATCAAGTGAGGAATGAAGGGGAGGAGTCTGTTAGCCAGTATTTTCCCCAAGACTTTTCAGTCTGTGTTTGGTAGGGAGAGCGGGCGATAGGAGAACACGTCTAGGGAATCGCGGCCAGCCTTTGGAAGGACTACTATGAGGGCCTCCCATAGTGACTCCGGTAGTTGCCCCGTTTTATATGCTTCATTGAATATGGTAAGCATGGGCTGCAAAAGGTGGTTCGCATGTGCTGCATAGTATTCGATGGGTAAATCGTCCGTGCCCGGAGACTTATTGCGGGCCATTTGGATTAAAGCAGTACGGATCTCCTCTATACTAATGGGACCATCCAGAGCAGTGGTTTGATCTGGCCTTTAGTGTTGAAGAGGTGGCATATCCAGAAAGGCAGTCATTCGCCCAGGTGGGTGTGTGGGGGTGGCTGCGTGCAGTGATTGATAGTAGGAGTAAAAGGCAGTATTTATAGCTCCCTGTGTGTTAACTACTGTGCCTGAGTCTAGTCTGATTGCCCCAATAGGAGAATGCTGTGGGGTGTCCCGGGCCAGCCACACCAATAAGCGGCCCGATCTATCACCCACCCCGTACTGTCTTGTCATGTAGTGCCTGTAGTCATATTTGCCTAGCCTGGCATCGGCTTCCTTATAGTTAGCTCGTATTGCACAAAGCATCTCAGGGTGCGTCTCCCCATTGGCTACAGCCACCCCTCTCATTTTAGCCTCCACTGTGGCCACCTCACTGAGCAGTACCCGCTGAACGCCCAGAGAAGCAGCCATGCAATGGCCACAAACCACTGCTTTGTGTGCATCCCATTCAATAGCGCAGTGAGATGTTGTATTATTGCTCTGTGCAAAATATGTGTATATGCATACAGTTAGCTCCCTACGAAAAGGGGGGTCAGATAATGTTTCTACTCGCAGGCGCCAAGTCAGTATTTTTGTGATCGAATGGCCCCACCACAAGATCACCCGTAAGGGGCAGTGATCAGAGATAGTTCGAGCCAGGTGTGCATAACTGTGCACCCTTTTGGATCATGGCAGCTGGTGCCAACATCAAGTCTATTCTAGTGTGCTGGCCATGGACCGGGGAATAAAAGGAGTATTCACGCTCCGCTGGGTGCCCCTGTTGCCATAAATCATATCATCCGCTTTCTGATCTCCAGGCTGCAAACTTGAGGGAGGTGTGCCTACTTTGCGCGCTCGACAGCGGGGGAAGGGAACGATCTAGTACATCAGGTGCACTAATAAAGTCGCCAGCCCACAAACTGGCCCCAGCTGAATCCCGAAACAAACCGGGTGTCAATGTGTTCAAGAAGCTCCCCTGGTTAGTACTGGGTGCATATATTCCTGCGAGTGTCAAAGGTGTGCCATCTAGATGGCCTTCACTTACAATATACCGACCATTAGAATCTATTTGTGTGCGGTCTGCCACGAAGGGCACACCAGGTGCGACCCATATTACCACACCTCACGTGAAGGATGATGTTGCGGTCCCGAATACTTGCCCCTTCCAGCTGGAATGCAGCTTTCCAAGGGTTGCCTCTGATAAGTGTGTTTTTTCTGTATCATAGCTATATGTACCTGATGGTGCTTCAAGTATGCATGAATATGATGTCTCTCGTGTGGTGTTGCCATACCCCGCACTTTCCATGTAATCACATTATAGCGTGTTATAAAAGATTGCGTTTGTGTAGCCATACATATAAAGGACTCCAAAACTGCCCTACGTTCACTCTTACCCTCCCCGTTTCTATTCTGATAAGGGTTATTTGCACCCTGTTTGAGATGTTGCTTCTACTCATGCATCCTCTGTTCCTCCCCGCTCTCAACTCACAAGCATTAAATGGTGGCAATAACAATTCCATTAAAAGAACATACTGAAATAAGGACAAAATTTGACCTAACAGGGGACCAAGGCAACACTTTACGAACAACACTAAGCTATAACAACATAACCTGAGAACAGGCACGAGGGTCAACTGGTCCATATGGAATAGTTTGCAGGGGTTAGTGCCATGTGTGTTGGCTAGAGTGCTCGGCTCACCAGATGATTGACTGGACCCTCCAGCCACTCCATGCTGTGAGAGGACTGATGTTCCTTCCAAAGGTGTTTCGGTGCTGGCACCCTGGGGTTCCATTTGGTATAAACTTTTCTTCCCTGAGGCTGAACAGGTAATCTCTGGGGGTCGTTGGACTTTATAACGAGGGATTTTGGCCTCAAATGTCATCAGCTGAGTGAGGAGTAAGTGACAGCCCATGGTTAGAATTCTCAGAATCCCTGTGATCTCCCCATTCAGGGTCAGAGTCCGGGGACTCTTGAAGTGTTGTGAATGGATTGGATGTGAACTGCGTAGCCTCAAGCAGTGCCTGGGATCGTTCCTCAACAATCTGTGCTGGTGTGACTTGAGCCCTCAGTCCTGTATGACATTTGTGTTTCTTCCTGGCGGTCGACCATTGCTCCTTAGTGTCCGCCTTATGTGGCGGCTGGGCCAAGCCCTTGGCATGGAGCCAGGTCCAAGTGTCCTCAAGTGGCATGAATATATGAGTTTTTGCACCATCCTGCACTCACAATTTTGCCCGATACAATAGGGCATACTTGAGGTTATGTTCACAATGACGTTGTTTCGCCAGAAAGAAGGAGCTGTACTTTTTTTTTAACCTCCACCGTGAAGTCTGGATAGCCAGTAATGTTTGCATCTTTGAATTTCCATGGCCCATGTGTACGGAAGAGTTGGAGCACCAGGTCTCTGTTGCAATAATTAAGAAGGCGAGCAATCCAAGGTCTTGGGTGAGCCCCTGGTGGAGGTAGTCTGCCCGGCACGCTATGAGCCCGCTCTACTGAAAACAATTTTGGCACCCTGTCTTACAAGACCCTTTCAGTGAGCCACTGTTCCAAGAACAGTTCCATGTTTGGACCTTCCACTCCTTCCGGAAACCCCACCAAATGGATATTGTTACGCCTTGATCTCCCTTCCGCATCCTCCGCTCTTCGTTGTACTGATGTCACCTCTGTACTTAACTGTCTCGTGATCCTGCAGTTCCTAGATTGTTGGGCGAATTGCCGCTACGTTCTCCTCTTTCAGACAGTTTACGGTGGTCCGCACGTAGTAAGTTAACATCCTGTGTTACGGCATCAATTTTTGTTTCTAGAGAACTTTTAGTGTCTAAGATGGCCTGTAAAACGTTTTCAAATAGAGAAATATGATTATGAAGGGTGGCGTCCATCTGTTGCAGGGCATAAGATGTCCCGCCCGACACTGCAGGTGGAGTGTTTGGGGTAGTCATTACCGCAGCGGGCATCCTGGACATTTTCAGTTTGCCTATTTGGTCTCCTGTTATTGGGGACCCCCCAGCAGACAACTTCCAGAATGACAGACTAGAATCAGTATCCACAGGGCGTATGATAGAGTCCAACCTCAGGGGAGCGCAGTGTGCTCAGCTACTGCAACAGCGCAAGGGGACCTGCCGTCCTGCTGTCGTGCACGCCACTACGTGGCTCAGAGAGGTGGGCTGTTGGCACCAGGCTGGTTCAGAAGTGTGTCTTAGATAGCGGGCGATGACTTCCACGGGACTCCTGGGCTATGTCAGTTGACGCTATTCAGCCTGCGCACATCAATACGACGACGGAGGTGGCATTACCACTATCAGTCTATGCATGTTCAGTGCAGATCAATGCCATGTGACTCGGGTCTACCCCGCACCGGTGTGCCAAAGAACCCAGCATTGTTGGTGATGTCCCTGGGCCCCCTGGACCGTACATGCCACAAATCCGGCTACAGGACTAAAAACTGGTCCAAGCACAACATGTCCTGCTATTCTCGGGGAGCCCCCGGAGCTCCTCACCTCCCTGACAGGGCGTACTTGGGTTTCCTCCCTCGAGGAGCCGGAGATCTGACAGGCCTAACCATGAGGGTGTCCCCGGGCCTGGCTCGACTGCCGATGGTTCCCCCGCTCCGTACTCACACTGCAGCCCCCACCGAGGTGAGCCGCTGTGTCCGAGCTGGCCAGAGAGAACTGGGAGGGGTTAACGCGGGCCGAAGCGCACCGCCGAAAAGGATCCCCCAGGCCCGGCCAAACAGCTGACGTGCGCACAGCTCTGCCCTCACTTCGCGTTGCCCCCTGTAGTGACCCTCCAGGTCTCGAAATGGCCAGGGAGGGCTGGGTCGATTGCAAGCGGCTGGAGTGATCCAGTAGCTGTCTCGAAGCAGGATATTTAGCAGGCCGAGCGTGGAGCTCTGAGTTAAGATGCCGCTCCGGTTGCCATCTTAGCCACGCCCCTGATTTATTTGCATTGTGTACCTCCAATTCTTTCCTCACCCAATGCAATCTAGAGAGACAACTGGCAGCTAGATTATGGTTTCAAGGTATGTACTCTAGCCTGAAATTGTAGCCCTCCAAACCCAACACCCGTTTAGCAATCCAAGGAGTGGTACGATCCACAGCTTTAGATGAAACTATTAAGGTGAAGGGCTTGTGGTCCATGTGTATTATGAAAGTTAACCCTTACAAGTAGAATTTAAAATGTAGTATGGTCCAATAACAAGCTAAAGATTCTCTTTCTCTACAGTTAAATATTTACACTTAGATTCATTTTTCAGTTCTAGAAGCAAATACTATACTTCTTTCCTTTCCTATTACTACCTGTGCTAGAATAGCTCCTAATCTCTTGGTGAAAATGTTTTGTATCTTTCATTGAAATTACCTAAAGAGGGTGCGTTACTGTGGTTTGTTTGACTTGGTTGAATGAGTTTTGACAATCTTGATCCCAATTAAGTCGAACAAACTTCCTAAGCAAGTTCTTAAGGGGTGATACTTGATCTGCAAAGGTCCTTAAATATTTTGACACATATTCTGCTAGACCAAGAAAGGACTTAAAATCGTCCTTCGAGGTAGGTGGTGGAGTCTATTTGATGGCAACAATCAAACCAATCTTAGGCTTGACTCCATCTTTGGAGCTAGTTTTCCTAAGTAATCCACTGATCCCCCCCCCCCAATTTGGCATGTTTATTATCTAAAGGAGAGACTTGCATCCTTAAGTGCACCAAACACTTTCCTTAAAGTCTCATTGTATTTTCCTTCTGATGACCTGTGTACCAACATATCTTCTTGAAATATAAAACCTTGCAGAGGCCTTTAAGAGTCTGCTGCAAGACTCTTTGAAAGATCATCCCTGCAGATGCCAGGCCAAACAGAATCCTGCAAAACCTGAAGGCACCAAAAGGAATAATTAAAGAAGTGAGCGATTTAGAATCAGGATGGCGTTTGACCTGGTGATATGCTGATGATAAATCAATAACACTAAAATATTTTGCCTCTCCAATTGTAATCAGCATGTCATTTATTTTTGGTAGTGGGATCTGTCCACCCTTATGTAGGCATTAATGTCTCTTAAATCAATACACAAATAAATCCCACTCCCATATTGTTGGTCACTATATTTGGAGCTACCCATAAGGAACTTATGGAAACTTAAGGATTTCAATGACCTATTGTGACACTAGCTTATCAATTTCTTCCTTGAGAGGTCCTTGCATTAGGTTTGGGATTGGTCTTCCCTTATGCACTACTGGTACAGCATTACTTTTTAATTTGATCTTGTGTTGAATATTAACTAGGTTGTCCCATCCTATCCTCAGACAACTCAAGGAATGCCCAGCCCACTTCCTTGCCTCTAAAGGAACTCTCCACCAAGAGTACCTGCCTATTATTGGGATCCATTTCCATCCCTAGTTCTTTCTGATGTCTCTAACCTAAAAGATTGGAACCCTATTTAGCAATATACACTTTCCATACTGTGGAACGGCCTTTGACTGAAATCCACATAATTAACATTCCTACTTTAGGAAAGGCCTCTTTGTTATACCAACCTGGTTTAAGTTCAGCCTGTAGTAAAACATTCCCTTTATCTTTAACATTTTCCTGAAACAAGTTGTAGTCTATGAGAGTATATGTTGAGCATAAATTAGCAAAATGAGTAACTGTTTCTCCATCCACTGAAATATTACAAGTAGGATAATTGCTAGCATTACCTTTCTCATAATTATGGTTTTGAAATACAATTTTTCTTTAACCTCTTCTTCACTCTTCACACTCAGACATATGTACTTATTTATTTTTCTGTATTTATACACTTTATTTTAGCATAATGTCCTCTCGTTGCACTTGCTGCATGCACTTGACCATGCTGGACAGTTGGGATGGTTTACCATGTAATTGCTGTTGCCACATCTAAAAGATTTGAATTCCAGTACTGGGAGTATATGGAAGACCTGCTGTCACAGTTCCTGGAAAAATATCATATAAGAGCAAAGATCATTATTGAGGGAGATGGGAGGGCCACTGCAAACTTGTTTTGAAAATCAGCCTTCAGTACTGCTGATACAGCAAGCTGGCAGCTAGTTACGAGACGCTCCTATGAAGGCATGCATTGCTATGTGTCTCAAACTTTAAGCCCATGGTACAGTCCTCTATCATTGAACAAACCCTCAAAGGCAATCAGCACTTTGGCCCAGGAGTAGACCAAGTGCTGGATGAAAAAAGCAAATAAGAGCTCTAAGGCAATTGGAGCCCTGCAGGTCTTTAGATCTTCCTTTAAAAGAGGCAGCTTTCAAAATAAAAGAGGATTTAGAAGACAAATGTTTTTGTCATAGAGCCAAAACAGCCAGGAACCAGCCTGTACACCTTCCTGCACAAAAACAATCCTTTGAGTCATTTTCCTGTTAACACCGTGTTGCTGCAGAATGCAGCACCCTTAGAAAGGGGAATTAACTAGGAGAAATACATATATTGCTCCTCATTACGTCTCTGTTGGGAAGATGTACAATTTTGACAAGTCTTTGTAAATCTTGGAATGCACCAAAATCCATGGCTAGATACCTGGGAACTCCCATCCACGGAATGCCTTCTCAATGCAGAGTAACGCAAGGCAACAGTTTCCACTACCTTGTGTACCCTCGGTTTTACTAAGCCACGCAGAGCAACGCAAGGTGGCTTTGCATGGCTTACTAAATCTCACTTAAGCCCTTGCCCTTGCATTACACAAAGGCAACACATGGTCTTTGTAAATCTGGCCCATAGTGTCTGCAATTTCCATCATTATTGTTATTAGAAACACCATAATAGCTATGCCTGTTATAGAAATGTACTTTGTTTAATCTTGAGAACTTTTAACTATGTTACTCTGTGTTTATTGTTGAACTAAAGGCTTTCAACAAGCTCTCTGACTAGAGCCTATAAAAACCCCAGTGTCAGGATATACCTTAGAGAGGAGCTTCGCGCTAGGGCTACCGCAGATGGGGGTACACCGGATTGCAGAACCTGATTTAGTCAAATGTGCCAGCAAGAAGAGTGCTGCACAACAGCAACAGGAAATGGCAAGCTTAATATTCTATAATGATACAACTGTTGCCATTGTCTGAAAACAGAAATGCTGTGGACATCACCTCTGAAACTCGAGAATAGGCTTATTATTCACCAAATAGGCTATAGTAAGCGTAGGAGGAAGTAGCAGCAGAATGGGTGTTAGGATTGTAGAACACAACAATAATGCTAGAATTCTTTTTGTTGCTGTTTCCGAAACCTTTTCTTGTTGCATTACTGTTTATCATCTGTGTGGTTACCATTCATGTCTTATGTACTAACTTAGGATTTTGAAATAGACATTCTAAAATACATATCCTGTTTTTAGTGCTATTCGAGAGTATTCATTAACAAAAGAGGGTTTGGAGCGCCACTGTGTCCCTGAGTTCATCTTATGGGACTGATCATTACCAGTAAAAACGTCATATGCATTTGTGCTCAGTGAGTTGTGTACAGGTTGCAGTCCAGCTGCCCTTATTGCCAGGGGACTAGAAATCCCATGCCTGTGGCTTTAGGGGGACCCTAGAGAATGTATCAAGAAAACAAAAGATGGCTCCTTTAGGAGTCTAGCGTTGAAGTGGCGCTTCAGTGATTCTAATCTCCCACTGCTTCCCTCAAAAGGGCCTTAATACATTTTCAATGACAAACTTTTCGATGGAAGGATATCCTCAGTCTTACTGTGCCAGTTATTGAAGTCTACCCATCTGAGTACTTTTTATTCTAAATCACTGGTGATTTGTTTTTAAAATTAGTTTTCATATTTAGATACTCTAACTAGAGTAGACAAGACATCTGCCACTTTTTGGCAGTTGTCATTTATTCATTGAATGTAATGATTATTAACTATCTCAAGGTAAAGAGACCTCGTCTGAAACCAGTTTGACGTTACTACCCAATTCAGGTAACTGCTTTAGTACAATAAGTAGGAATGTCCTGCTTATTTTGATTCATTAAGGCTTTCCAATGTAAACGCATTGAACGATGTTTATTGTTAATCCTGTGTTAATTACAGTTCTGATATGTAAGCCGTTTGATAAGTAGAATTGTTTGTGCGGAATTTTTGGATGTTCTTTTACTCCTTTTATACATGATTAAGTACATTTTGGAAATGAGAATGGTATCATTAGGTGGAATAGTTTTTTTTTTTCACTTGGACAAGGGTATTGTACCCACAACCAGACTGCAGGACTCTCCTAGTATGACCGGGAGATCCAGCCCAAAGCAAAGACCACGCAGAACAGAAATTCTCTGTCTATTCTGGCAGTACTCCTGTATTTAGAATTTAATACTACAATTGGATCCTTGATTTGAGCTCCACAAGCAGTGGATTTTTTGGTCGCCTGACAAGTAATGCCCAAAAAAGTTCTTGCCTGCCTAATGGAACACTACCTGCCTGCATCATTCTTTCTTCCCTCTCTAATGCTTACCACTTGAACATGTCATATATTACGGCGCTCCACAACCTGACCCTCGCTACATATCCTCTACTGCATTTGCAGTGAGAATATGCCATCCCCTGCTTCATGTGTTTCAAGTTGTTCACAAGGACTCAGGATGGAAACTGCCAGAGGACACCTGTAGGTGCTGAGTGGGGTGGGGTGTGGTGCACCCTTTAAACATTACTTACCTGAACAAGTATGCGAAAACTGTCTACTATCAACAGCTCTGAATATTCCTATTTCCTTAATTGTACATGCATCCTGACGTACCTTTGCACACCACTACTAGTGTGGTGTTTACTTACATCTGTGTTGTTTAGGACTTTGTGTCTGTATGTTTTTTTGTATGGGTGTTTGTGTGTGTATGCATGTGTGTGCATGCATACTCATAAGTCTCTGTGTTGGCCCATGTACTTTGGTTTCTGGTGCTCACTGAAATGTCCTGGCATTTTGTTACATCAACCATGGGTCCTGTCAGGCTCGGATTCCTCCCCCCCCCCCCTCGATTTCAACCTCCTACCCCCACCCTCTGTTTCCCTGCCAGTCTTAGGTCTTCTCACTACTGCTCCTTTTTTGAGGGAAAGTTGATGTTCTTGTGGGTCTTTTTCCTTAGCCCTCTTCTTCCATCTGCTTTCCTGTTGCTCCTTGTGCTTTGGGACAGAATAAGAACAGCATAAAGTGCATTACAGATTACCTCCATAACATTTTAATGGATAGGAAAATTTACATAGTTACTATGCCTATGAGGAGTGCTGAAGCACTTGTCTGAGTGGGTAGTACACTACACTAGGTAGGGCGTGTGGTTGTGTGTGTTGCCTTTATTGTGATCTTATGTGGGAAGTGTTTTCATGTCATGTATGATGACCACTGAGGTGTGGTTATTGTGTTATTGGATGCAGTGTGTAGGAGTTTGGTGGATAAATTGCGAGACACACATGGACAGTTTATGGTTTTCAGTAGCCTGGCAGCTTTGATCAGCTCTGCATGTCTTTTTATGGCATTTCTTATGGCACTGCACTGGGATGACAATTCTGAAATATTTTGTTTAAAATTGATGGCCCTGAGCAAGCCTACATCTGATAGCGACTTCTAGTTGCAGATTCCTTACCTTAGAATTTTCCCTAGGTGTCAGACTGGATCCGGAGACTTTACTTCGAGCAGTATCTTGCGTGCCGTTAGGTGGCGTCTGTAAACTCTGCATCTGTCGTTGGCGTCTTGGTCGCCATTATGATGTCTGGATTGAATATAGGTGTTGCCCCAGTGCAGTGACGTCAGTTCTTTTCTTTGGGCACCACGCACTGATCCAGAGAGGGCTACCCTGCTCACTTTTTCACCGGCCTGAACACTTTTGTCGAATTTTGTGGTGACTGTTGTTGGGTCTAAGGATGTCCCTGAACACCTGGTTTAAGCCTTGCGAGGATTGTCACTGAACATTGTCGGTGACAGATCCGCATCGAGTCTGTGGTGTCTGGAATGCAACCATGACCCAAAGTCGTGCTCCGAGTGCAAGGCCATGCACCCAAAGGTTTTGAGGGAGCGGTCCCTAAAGCTAATAGAAGTCTGGGACTCGACTCTGCATCGCTCTCAGTTTCTTTCGAGAGGAAGGTCTCAAGACCGGCCGTGGAGTCACCACCACTCGTCGCCCTCAATGTCATTGGGACATTCGGGTAGGAAAAAGAAGTCGTCGAAGAAGGCCAGGCATTCCCCGACTTCACCCCATCACTCAGATGATGCAGCGCGGGAAGAACATCAACACTCTAGGCCTCCATCTGCAAAGCCTACTACTGGGTCCGCTCCGCACCACCCTGACTTTACAGGAGCCGGAGCGACCCCTGCCCAACTAAAGGAATTCTAGGAGGCCATGCGCCTTATTTTTAAGCAGTCTGGCCTCCTGCTGTGTCTTTGGGGCCTGTGGGGTAAGAGGGGGGCCTTTCGAATTCGGCACCAGCAGCTCCGGCTCTGGCCACCGAGAGTCCCTTCGAATCCGTGTCGGTTGCACCACTGAGACCTGCCCCTGGCGAAGTTGTTGATGCTCCCAATGTCGGTTGGGCCCACATTCGGTGTCGACCCGATCCTGATCCTCGAGGAGCCGGAACTGTGTCAGCCAGCCGCTTCCAACTTTGATGGGGCCTAGCCACCCTTGGTTGTATTCAGACCCTTTTTTACTATGGGTATGAATGTGAGGAAGGGTTGGAGGGATCGCTGAACCTTTAATGAATACCAGCAAGAAGACCCAAACATGGACTGGGCTCAGGAACTGGGCGAGGTCAGTGGTCTTGATACCTCCTCAGCTTCTTACTCCATGGTGGTCAGTAAGGTAGCTGAGGTCCTGGGCCTTGATCTGCCTACTGTTGCGGTCAGGACTAATCTCCTGACGGAGGTGCTACAGCCCAGAGCGTCTGCTTCAGAGCCTCTCCTTCCATTCAGTGAAGCCCTCACCGATGTCCTTCTGGGTATCTGGTCCAAATCCAGCACAGGGCTCCTGTGAATAGGGCAATAGCTCGTCCCCATTGGCCCGCATTAAGCAACCCTAAATTCCTGACCGAACACCCCGCGGTCATTCAGGCAGCTTCGTCATCTGGTGCAGTCCCTTCTGCTCCCCCGGACAGGGGATCAAAAAGACTGGACCATCTTAGAAAGAAGATGTTTTCTTCCTCCAGTCTGGCATTGCAGTCGGTGAACACCGCATGCCTCATGGGCCATTGTACCCACTCCTTGTGGGAAATGGTGGCGCAAGTTCTGCTGCAGATCCCTGAGGAGGCCTGTGCAATCGTCTCCCCAGCTGTTGCAGACGGAAGAGACGTGGCCAAGTTCACCACATGATGTGCACTGGACACAAATGACTCTCTAGGTAGATCGGTTGTGTGGACAGTGGCATTTCAACGCCACACCTGGTTGAGAACTTCTGGTTTTTCAGGGGATGTCCAACAGACCCTCATGGATATGCCCCTTAATGGCTCTCATCTCTTCGGAGATAAAACAGACTCGACACTGGAGAGATTTAGGGACTCCCAGGCATGGTTCGGTCCCTTGGAGTTTCCACTGCTCCTAGCCCCCACCACTCCACTTTTTGCCCCTTTCATGGCCACAGGAGGGGCTTCCTGTCATGTCCCTTCCCCAGCCACTGTGCCATGCATACCGTTCAGCCTTTGCATGGCCGGAGACGCAGAACCCCATGGGCTCGTGGGACAGGGATTCAGAGGTCTGCCCAGTCCACCCCTGCTGCAGCCTCCAAACCTTCCTAGTCTCCCCCCACGGCCAGTTGGCGGCAGGCTATGCCATCACCTGCCCCACTGGGAATCCATCACGACAGACAGGTGGGTTTTGCAGATCGTCCGAAGGGGCTACTCCCTCCCCTTCGAGACTTCCCCTCCAGCCATGCCTCTAACTTTTGACTATCTGATGGAGAATCATTTGGGACTTCTCCATGAGGAAGTTGCAGCTCTCTTGACTAAGGGGGCCATAGAGAGGGTTCCTGTGCCAGAAGTAGCTGTGGTTGTTATTCCTGCTATTTTCTGGTGCCCAAAAAGGACAAGGGCTTAACCTCAGGATCCTCAATCTCTTCCTCAGGAAGGAGAAGTTCAAAATGCTCACCTTGGCTCAGGTCCTTTCTGCCTTGGACCCAGGAGAATGGATGGTGGCATTGGACTTGCAAGACGCTTATTTTCATATCCCCATCTTGCCTGCCCACCGGCCTTATGTACGATTCATGGTAGGTCATGAGCCCTTTCAGTTTACCATGCTCCCCTTCGGCATAACCAGTGCCCTTCAGGTGTTCATGAAAGTGATGGCGGTGGTTGCAGCTCATCTGCGCAGTCAGGGATTTCAGTCTTCCCCTACCTCAACAACTAGCTGATGAAGACAGACACGCCCCAGAAAGTCGTCTCCCACCTTCAGACTATGGCGAATCTCCAGCGTATGCTGGGGTTCACTAGAAACATGCCAAAGTCACACCTGACCCCCTCTCAGATGCTTCCTTTCATCGGAGCTGTTCTGGACACAGCACAGTTTTGGGCTTATCCTACCGATCAGCGAGTCGGGATATTCAGGCTATGATTCTGATGTTTCAGCCTCTATCCTGGGTTTGGTGAAAATGACTCTGAGGCTGCTTGGCCTCCTGGCCTCCTGCATCCTGCTAGTGACACATGCCTAATAACATATGCAGGCTCTGCAGTGGGACCTGAAGTTCCAGGGGTGCAGCATCAGGTAAATCTCTCTGACATGGTCCAGATCTCGGTGGGGACTGCGAAATATCTGCCGTGATGGCTTACAAATCAGGATTGGTTCAAAGGCAGGTCCCTCTCTTTTCCTCAACCAGAATTTACAATAGTGAGACGTGTCACTTCTGGCCTAAGGCGGCCACAAGTTAGAAGCGGAGATCAGAGGCCTTTCGTCTCCCATGGAGTCCCGGACTCCACATCAACCTGCTGGAACTCCAGGCGATCAGACTTAGGTTGAAAGCATTCCTTCCTTCTATAAAGGGGTACGTGGTGCAGGTGTTCACGGACAACACCACTGCCATGAGGTACTACAACAAACAGGGCGGTGTGGGGTCCTGCACCCTTTGTCAAGAGGCTCTGTGTCTCTGGATGTGGCTGGCACATCTGGGCATTTCTCTGGTGGTTCAACATCTGGCGGGCTCTCTGAAGCCAGGGCAGACTAACTCAGCTGTCGATGCATAGTCGATCATTAATGGCGTCCCCATTCAGAGGTGGCGCAAAGCCTCTGTCAGCAATGAGGACAGCCTTGGTTAGCTCTGTTCACCTCCGCAGAGAACGAGCAATGTCTGCAGTTTGAGTGTTGGAGTTTCCATGGCAGTTCTTGCTCTGTGACCCTTTTCGTCTTGAGTGGAGCTCTGGCCTCCTATACACCTTTCTGCCAATACCACTTTTTCCCAGAGTTCTAGAGAAGATCAAGAATTCCCAGGCCCAAGACATTCTTGTGGCTCTGGACTGTGAACGAAGAGTATGGTTTCCAGAGCTGCTGAGCATAGCCATTGATCCTCTGATCAGACTGCTCCTTCGGGAGGATCTTCTGCCGCAGCAGCAGGGGATGGTTCTTCACCCGAACATGTACACTGTCCGCCTTCTTGCGTGGAGATTGAGTGGCAGCAGTTGACGGCTTTTGACCTTCTGCCTGAAGTCTGCAATGTTATCTTGGCAGCCAGACAACCCTCCACCAAAATGGTATATGCCTGTCGTTGGCATAAATTTGTGGAATAGTGCATGGACAAGTCAGTTGATGCTCTCTCTGCCCCTCTTTCTGAGGTTCTTTTGTTCATTCTTTCCTTAGCCTGTCAGGGTTCTGCTTTGGGCACTCTTAAAGGCTTATTGACTATCTCAGCCTTTCTTAGATTGCCAGATCAACCTTCTCTTTTCAAGTCCCCTATTGTGGGGAGATTCCTCAAAGGTCTTACCCATTTGTATCCTCCTAATCCATTTATTATGCCTCAGTGGGACCTCAATCTCGTCCTCTCTTACTTGATGTGTGCTTTGTTTGAGCCATTACACAATTGTCCTTTTCGGCTCCTTACCCTCAAGACTGTCTTTCTGGTAGCTATCACCTCTGCTCGCAGAGTGAGTGAGCTCCAAGTTCTTTCTTTGAAACGTCCATTTTGGTCTGTACATCCTGACAAAGTAGTGCTATGCACGAGACCTCCTTCCTTCCAAGGTTGTCACATTTTTTCATGTGGGCCAATTCATCACTTTGCCTACTTTTTACGCACCCCGCCTCCTTCTCATGAGGAGGAGAGACTCCACCATCTGGATCCAAAAATAGCATTGGTGTTCTATCCTGATCACACTAAAGATTTCCGGATGGACGATCAACTCTTCATTGGGTATGTGGGTGCAAAGAAAGGGAAGATGGTGCAGAAGTGTACCAACTCACAATGAGTGCTTCTCTGCATCAAAATGTGCTATGCTTTGGCAAAGAGGCAACCTCCCGAGGGTTTGGATGCTCATTCAACCAGAGCAACTGCTGCTACCACAGCGTTCGCACGCAAAGTTTCTGTCCTGGATATCTGTCAGGCAGCAACGTGGACATCCTTGCACACATTTACTAAACATTACTGCCTAGACAGTCAGGTCTGCAGAGACTGGCACTTTGGTCGTTCGGTCCTGCAGGACTTTTTAGTATGATTTTGGTTCACAGCCCTCCTCCGAGGAGGAATCTGCAACTAGAAGTCTTTATCAGATGAACAAGTTACTTACCTTCGGTAATGAATTATCTGGTAGAGATATATTCTAGTTGCAGACTCCTTACCGACCCACCCACCAGCCCCTCCCCGCTTGCGAACTGATTTCTAGGGACATGGATTCCCCTTTCAGGGCCTTAACTCTTGTGCATCACTTCAGTGTTCTTTACGGCTCCACGCTTTGGCATGGAAAGTCGTGAAAAGAAACTGACGTCGCTGAGGCAGCGCTTATATTTGACTCCGATGCCAATGATGGATGAGTAGTCGGCCGACGCCATTTAACGGCGTGCAAGGGTACTGCTCGAAGAAAAGTCTCCAGATCCAGTCTGACGCCTGGTGAAAATTCTAAGGTAAGGAATCTGCAACTAGAATATGTCTCTACCAGATAATTCGTTACCAAAGGTAAGTAACTTGGTCATTAACATAACATAATGTGTATTTGTAAAGCGCACGTTCACCCGTAGGCCTCTTGGTGCTGAATAACAGATGTTTATTGTTACCCAACTCAATGGTACTCAAGGGAGTTAAGAGAGAGACGTGGTGGAGAGATCTGATGGGATAGACTTTGTTAATATCATCCCATTTTAAGAAGCAGTCATAGTATATAGCTTGTTTTTGCGACCTGCAATGGTGGACTAAATTAGAGTCCTCTGTTGGCCAGCAGCATCGAGCATTTTCCTTGCCTGTGCAGTTGGTGATGGGTAGTTGAGTTGGCTCCTAAAAGCAGCCAACACAACAGTACCTGTGAGGTCCACTGGGAAGGGGCGCAAAGCCTGCTCTGCTGAACTGTTTACTCAGAATCTGGCCCTGGAGCGATTGCCTTGTAAAAAGCTCAAGAGACTGTGGCATCATCACTACAAAGAGGAGGATACAATCTGCTATACAAAAGGCCCTCAATGTGTACCACAAGAACATTAATATGGCATGCAACACTTAGTATACTCAGCAAATTACAGAAGCCAACAATGACTGTAAGGACACTTTTAAGATTGTCTGCAGCTTTGTCGACCCCAAAGCAAAGCCCCCCCCCCCCCCTCTTACAGTGGTGGACCAAGATATGTCCACTAGGCTTAGTGACTTCTTTGAGGAGAACATTCTTGAAATCAAGGGCAATATGGGGAGTTCCAACTCCCCGTCTGTTGCCACAAAGCACAATGACTTTGAGGGGCTGTCAGTAGACACTAAGTTGACAATTTTTATACCTCTTCTGGTTGGGGACCTGAAGATGCAGTTATTGATGTTAAAATCTGGATCACCTGAGAATCCATTCCCCTCACTTCAGTTCGCGGCAGTAGCTGACAATATTGCACCAACAAACCAGGAGTTGTTTTCAACTTCACTTCAAACAGAGATTATTCCCAGTCTGGAAAAGAGCTAATGTTGTCCCTCTCCTGAAAAAAAGCCATCGGAGACCCAGATGTTTTGGTTAATTTCCGCCCAGTTTCACTACTGCCTGCAGTAGCAAAATATTTAGAAAAGTGTGTAAATAGGCAACTTAACACTTTCCTTAATAGTAATAGCTTACTACACCCTTCCCAGTCTGGCTTCCGCTCCGTCATAGTACGGATACAGCGTTATTAGAAATCACTGAAGCAATTAAGCTGAGCCTGGACACTGGCCTTAATGTGGCCTTGATGCAGTTAGATCTGTCTGCAGCATTTCATTTGATTCTGTGGACCACAGTATCTTGTTAAACTGGCTGAAGCACCTGGGTGTGGCCCAATCCTAGAGGATAGAGAGCAGGTTTGTCTAGATGAAACGATTCTCTTTGAAAGACAAACAGCTGAGATGGGGGTACCTCATGGATTTGCCCTGAGTCCAACCCTCTTTCATCATTTACCTTAACCCCCTGGCTTATCCAGTGGAATCATTCACTATTAGAATTGTTTCCTACGCTGACGATACACAGCTAATATTATCCTATGAAGGAGATTCTGTCACCACCAAAGCAACCTTCACCCACTGCCTAAAGCACTTCTTGATTGGCTCAGAAGGAATAAACTCCAGTGCAACCCAGATAAGACCGAGGTCTTGTTTGGGCCACATCCATCTCCTGGTTGGTCAGGGTTCTGGCCTAACAATGTTTTGCCTCCGCCTCCCCCTACGGAGGTGGCAAGGAGCCTTGGTGTCTGTTTGAAACTCAGCTATCTTTTAAAGCCCAAGTCTCCTCAGCAGTGAAATTCTGTGTTTAGGTTCTGTGCATACTTCGAACTTTTTTGCATCTGATCCCATGGGGAAGCACAGGTGACACTGGTGAGAGCACTGATATTATCCAGGCTGGGTTATGCCAATGTCCTTTATCTGGGCATGCCAGACTTTCTTATTTAACAGCTACAGTAGTGCAAAACATGGTGCGCATACTGTTCAAATAACCTAAACATTCATCTGTTTCGCTCTTTCATGAGAAGCTGCATTGGCTACCAGTGCATAAGAGTATAATATTCAAGGCATTATCCCTTACTCATCGAGCACTCTACTGTAGGGGCCCGTCCTAGTTGAATGAAAGGATCAAGGTTTACAGAGCGAGAAGAACTTTGCGCTCTAGTCAGGCCGGGCTGCTGACAGGCCCCCTCACAAAACACAACGTAGTGGGGGCTCTTCCTTTACGGTACAGACTTCCAAACTGGATTCCGCCCAGGAAGAAGCACTGAATCGGCACTCATAGCAATCTGGGATGATCTTAAAAACACAGTCGACCAAAATGGAGTTGCTGCACTACTTCTCTTGGACCTCTCAGCTGCCTTTGATACGGTTGACCATGACACCTTAATTCAAAGACTCCACGAAGCCGGCATACAAGGGATTGCTCTCGACTGGATTAGTCCCTATCTTCAAGAAAGATCGAATATCATCCACTCGCCCCCCTTCTCGTCCGAGCCCTACCTCACAAAAGCAGGGGTCCCCCAAGGGTCAATCATCTCACCTTTGCTTTTCAACATCTACATGATATCTTTACCAGAACTGATCAATGATTTCCCTCTCACATGCTACAACTATGCAGATGACACACAAATACTACTTAAATTAGAGTGCCCCAAAAACATTGAAAACTCACAAATCTTCAGTTGCCTCAGAGCCGTTGATCAGTGGATGACCTGGAGTCATCTCAAACTAAATACCTCCAAAACAGAAATACTCATATGTGGTGACGGGAAAAGTTATGACCCTCTGTGCGTCTGGCCTGACGATCTCAGACCACCTCCTCAATTATCCAAGGAAGGTAAAAACCTAGGAATCACCATGGATTCCAAGTTAACTATGAATGCCCAAGTGGACAAATTAGCACGAACAAGCTTCGTCACCTTGAAGCCTTTACAACGTATCTTCCCCCACCTCGGATTTCCACACAAGGTGCAAGCTACTATCTTGCTTGTACTATCCAAACTGGATTATGCCAATTGCCTCTACCATGGATCATCTCTATCTGTTATGAAAAAACTACAACATATCCAGAATTCCGCAGCCAGGATACTATTACATGTAAAGCCGCAAGCCCACATCTCCCCTGCCTTGAGAGCACTACACTGGTTACCCGTTGCCAGAAAATGCACTTTCAAGCTGCTTTGTATCACCCACAAAGCTATACATGGAACAGGACCGCTTTTTATCAGAAACAAAATAAACAAATACATCCAACAAAGAAACCTCCGCTCAAGATTGGCACCCCGCCTTAGATCACCACCATACAAGAAAACAACTATAGGTGGTACATCTTTCTCCGTGTATAGTTTCTTTAGAAAATATGTATCGCTACTATGTCATAGCAATAAAATACACACACACTCTTTAAATCTGTTTGACTAAGTATATTTTACCCATGGTTCTAATTATGTATTGTATGTGCATATGTGTGTGTATTCATGTGTGTGTGTATGTGTGTATATATATATATATATATATATATATATATATATATATATATATGTATATATATATGTATATGTATATGTTGTTTCTGTGCTTGGCATGTTCGTGGGTCATTGCATGGCTCCTGGGTGGGTTGTTATACTAGATATCTATGAATTCCTGCTCTCATCTTATCACACTTATCTACCCATCATCATATGTCATGTCTCTATCAAACTATCCTCCATTCTCACTCTTACTCATCCCAAATCCTTTCTACTACTTTCATCTCCTAAATAACTCTGCCTAAGCTCTTCCCTCCGCTTCCACATCTAACTCACCAAACCTCTACTACCGTGACCTCCCACACAACCCTACTAAATTCTCCCGCATTTATCTCACCCTGCTACTATGCTCTCCCTAACCCTTCCACATACTCTTCCCTCCTCCATCCCCCTTTACTCATCCCAAGCCTTTGGGTTGAGTAAATTAAGGATATACTCCCAATTAACACTTCTGGATTTCTTTCCTTCTCCACCCCTCCATTACTCCAGTCAATCTAACTAACAAACTCTCATATCTGCAGTTCAAATTAACTCATAATAATACTAAAACTGTACTCATTATTTCCCAATACTAATCCATCACTAATTCTTGTTGGGTTCCAGAGTAGCGTGCTACTCACCGAAAAACGCTTCGACGCCTCGTCAGGGGTAGTAAGTGCTATATAAATACGATTACAATACAATACAATACTGGCCATAGATCTGTGGAACAAGCTGCCAAGACAACTGAGAGCAATAATGAAAAAAGTTTTTTTAAGAAACCATTACAAACATACCTTTTCAGCAGTTAGGGTAGTGGGGACACTGGCTCAGGTTCTTGCCTCCGCTAACCATCTGTTGCAAAAAGCCCCAGGACCCTCTTGGAGTAGCTTTGCGCCATATGAAATCCCATCATTCTTTCATTCTCTTGACTGGCACAGTACTGTGTGATGGACAAGAGTCATACCAGTGTTATGTCAGTGTAGTAGTGCCAAGCAGTATAACGGAAATAATAAGTAGCAATCGACTGCCCAACTGCTGAGTGTTATGGTAATAGTATTAGCCTGGGCTAGGAGGGTGATGTTTTTTGGTGTGTTCACATAGACTTCTAAAAGTGTAGGTGTGCTAGTGTGTTGATATATGTATAGTGCTCGCATTCCACATGAGTTAACATATGATCTGTTTTAGCACGTGAGTGGATGGTGTGGGGTTCGCTAAACAAAAGGCGACCATTAATTTTGTCAGTGATTGTCTCCTTTACTTTGTGGTATTTTTCAGTGCAGTGTTTATAATTTAGAACGCAAAGTTAGATATGTCCATGTTTAAGGTATAACCGGAACAGGACGAACTTTTCACACAGGACTTCTGGCAACTTGAAACCCCTTACGTCTTTGTCCTTCTCTCCTAGTATGTTTATTTATTTTTCCTCCCTTTGGCTCACTCACTTTCTGACTTCATTGCCATCTCTCCTTCATTTTGTCCCACCTAGCTCTCTCCTGCAGCCTCTACCCATCCAGCTTCCTTCCGTTTCCTAGCTGTACCAAATATAGGTAACTCTTATATTTGACATGGTACAGTGTATTAGATTCCCTTCTTGTACTTGTAGATCAGGAAAAGCGGTAATGCAAAGCTACAAATACCAGAATCTAGAGAAATAACATGGCTGGGCGAGCAGTTCAACCCTGGCTTTGGGCAGCATTAGATCTGGCACGCCTCTTGCTGCTTCTGTCTGTAAAGTCCCTGTTCATACTTCGTGGTCGTCTCTCCACGCATCCTATTGCTCTTTTGCTTTCTTTCCTCCATCTCTCCCTGTGTTTTGCTTTAACGCCCCTTTCTAGCACCTCACCTTTTTTTCCTCCTCTCTTCTGCTTCTCTTTCCCCGAGCTGGCTCTCAGAATCCAGTGAAGAGACCTGATGCTTATAAATTGGCACTCCACGTTTTGTTTGCTGAGTTTGGCACATGGTAAATTTATATTGAGACTATGCAGTACAGGCTATGACACAGGGTACATTTATTGAAACGCAAACATACCGTACCAATTGCAGATTACAAGAGTAAGGGGCATATTTAAGAGCCTCTGGTGCCTCACTTTTCATGACGCTCTGGTGGCGCTATGCCCTGCACCATATTTACAAGGTGGCTTTAAGCCCCTTTTTGTGGCTTAACGCCACCTTGTAAATAAGACTCCTCCACATGCAGGCCTTGCGTGGAAGGGGCGTGTAATAGGTGTTGTTGTGGGCATGCCACAGCAGCACCCATTGTATTTTGATGCTTCCTCAGATTTACGAGCGCAAAAATCTAACGCCACCCCAGGGGTGGTGTTAGCAAGGCACAACGAGGAGGAATACTTTTATTCCTCCTTGTTTTTTCCTTTTTCTGTGTGTGCTGCATTTTGCAGCACACATAGAAAAAGCAAACTGCTAGACATGATTGTTTATGTGTGGGAAGGTGTCCCTTCCGGACATATACAGTCATTTCAAAATGACGCTTTGGTACTTCTGTGTGTGCTGCATCCTCACAAAATGTGAGTTGTAGATGGAAACATACTTTGGCCATACTGTAGGCTAGGGGTCCCCACAAGAAGACATGAAGGCTGCACCTGTTAACAAATGAGAAGCAAGCAAATGAGAGTGATGTTGATGCTATCCAAAGTAAACAATGGTCAAAGTCTAAGCCCACTATAAGCTAAAACAACATCTAACAAGCGACACTGCTTTCTATGTCTCCAGCGAGTTCTAGAAAGGGAGAAACAGAAAGACAAACATTTGAATGTTGAAGCAGAAGGCTTATACAAGCTGTTATTGGCCCTGAGCCACTCATTGTCTTCAGTACATACAACCTTCCATTTGAACTAATTACCATTGAACGGGATTATATCACAGAAGCTGCAGTAAAAGGAGACATGAGTAAAAGATGGCTTTAAATGACCTAAAACAAGCTAACAGTTAATTGTTCACTGAGCATTAACCTCAGTTCAGTTGTAGGACAACGGCACATGAATATTACATATTTCAATAATAATATCAGTATGGCTATTGAACACTAGATGTAACACAATAACTACATGCATATGTGAATTCAGAAATGAACAAGGTGATGGGCATAATTTCTGGTTTGGACAGTTACATGTGATTTGTGGTCTATCAATAAAAACATGATTTTTTGCACAGAACTACACACGGAAGACACAGAACGCCCTTTTAATTCCACCACAGTGCAAAGAGGTGAAGATAGGTTCAAAAGGAAGATTCCCTGTGCCAGTTGGCTGACTTTTGAATACCTTCTATCTGGACAAACTGTACAAGTTTAGAGGTGACGAACCTTACCAAAAGTATGTTTTGGACACGGGAGATGTCCAGACCATCCTATCTGAATAACAATTGCACCCCTCTGAAAAGAGTGAGAGTGGAAACCGAGAACAATGGCGGAGAAAGCATTGGCCCACTGAATTCAGTGATGTGTATTAATTAATTGAACAGTTAAAAACGAGGCCCTACATCATAAAGTAAATTGAGGTCTAATACAGGTATACTAAAGTTATCCAGGTGTCTGGGAAGGCACCGTTGTTGCGCAATAACTCGTTCTTGTTCTAAAGCCTGGAGTCTTTGACAAATTTTGTGTGAAAATAAAAGGCATCAAAGAATATGAGCCAGGATGTTTGCACACAAGGAGCTGTCATTATCATTGAATAACCAGCTCATGACACTGTCCCTCAATGTTACATAGCATTTTGGAAAAATAAAGGATATGCAGGAGACTTTTGTGCCAACTCCAGTAGAATTGGAAACCATGCTTAGGAAGGATAAACTTTTGTCCTTAATACAAGAATCCTGTTTCTCTGTAGTAGGATCCGAACACTCTATATACTAGAAAAGCAGTAAACACTGTAGGACAAGGAACAGCTTAATATGGTAATAGGGAACCCATAAATAGCAAAAACTCAATAAGCAACAATAATCATAAAGAGACAGAGCCACTCATATCCAGTGTTTCAAATCGTCTATAAGTACCAAAATAATTACTTATCAATTTAAACATTCATGAGGACAAGACATATGGGAACTTTACATTTAAATCACCGTCAAAAATTCATATATACAATATATAGAAATTAAAAACAATATACATTCAATAGACAAAATGAAAAACAAGAACCCCTGTAGAAAAATAACCTAAAAAAGCTTTTCAGAAATGGTCACAGAAAGTGGAAAAAAAGTAAATGTCAATCAATTGATCAATCAATCAGGAATTTCTAAAGCGCACAGCTTTTCAGTGAGTGTAATGGCACTGACAGAGCAGACCCCAGCCTAGCCCATGCCAAACAACCCAGGCAGCCAACCCTAATAAGCGATCTCACACTGCCAGATTTTTAAGGCCTTCTGATGCCAAGGGGGATAGATGCCCAGAATATAAAGTCCTAGTAGCAATATATTGATCTTCGACTAGTTCCCATATATAGACAAGTATATTAAGGAAGTGAGGGCCGCGTTTGGCACACATTCAACTAAGGCGGGTATGTCTTCCTTCCTATACGTAAGACTTTGCAACTCAAGCTTTAAACCCCTAAAGACTAATGTTATATGCAATCTTTGATGTGCCTGAACACCGTTGGTGACATTTGAGTTGTCTTTTTTTTGTAGATGGACTGCTCAGTTTAATATTACCAGTCTTACTGCAACACCATCTGCTACTGGGCAAAATCCTGCTGTTTGGTTCCCATTTTATTTTGTGCTGACTGTATTCCTTGGCTTGTATTCTAATTTTCCCAACAGAGATATCTAAATATGGGACTTACATCACAAACAAGTATTCTTGTTTTCTCCCCTTATTGGTGTCCTTGTACATCCTCGGTGATTCTTGGGCTTCCTCACTGCCTGTAGATCGCCTTTGTAGGTTTATTTGCTGTCAATCCTAGGGCTTTATTAAACTTTGTTGAAAGACAGCTTGAATTGGACAGCTGCAGGTAACTGGGGACAGAAAAATTGTACAATTCTAAACTTTGTATTGGCTAACTGCCCTCGCCTTATAGTAAGGGAGGCACGCTACTACCCGTCTTTGGGTCCCTCGCAGAAGGAACGGATGTGCCAGGACCTTATGTGCCCTTTACATGGCAAAGATTTTCTAGAATCCTTGTTCCACGTACAAAACCTTGTCCATTCTTTGGTGCCTTCCGGAAGGCCTACCACTGTTAACAGATTGACTTCTGCCCTCCACATCTTTTGCCCTATATTGCAAGGATCAAACCCTCTCATTAAGGTCTAAGATTTGTTGCTGCTCAACTTTACATTCCAGGCGGATTTCTTTCAAAGCATCTGATTTGTGTTTAACCCTGTAAGCAGGCATCTCCAAGTTACACCAAGGGACCCTTCACCTGTCGCCACTGCAAATTCACCAGCCTTTGTCACGCAAGCCCACCCCGAGGACCCACAAAGCAGAACACAGCCTCAGATGTATCCTGATCAACACTCGCTCCACCACAGGCACATCATTGAACTCGGGTACCTTATCGACACCAAATCCTCACAGAAACATGGCCTTAACCCCTCCTCGGCTCCAGACATCTTCATTGCCATCCCAGGCGGCTACAAGATCATCCGCTAAGACCACACGAACCTCCGCGGGGAAGGCATCGCCATCGTCCACAAAGAGTCCCTACGTCTATCCACCAGCGCAGAAGACTCCACAACCAACATGGAACTCCTCCACTTCCAGATTGGAACCAACCCTAACAGCACTCTGCAGGGCACCCTCATTTTCAGGCTGCCAGGCCCCCGCCCACCATTCTGCGACACCATCGCTGAGCTAGCCACCACCCACCCTCTTACATACAAGGACTACATCATACTGGGGGACCTCAACTTCCACCTGGAAAACCCTAACAACAACTCCACCACCCTGATCGAAAACCTCGCCAACCTCGGACTGAAGCAACTCGTCACTGCACCCACTCACTCGGCCGGTCACACACTGGACCCCATTTTCTCCGCTAGTAGCAACCACGTGTCCGTCAGCCACACCACTGAACTCCAATGGACCGTCCACTGCTGCATTCACTTCACCTTCAGCAAACCCATTGGTCGCCACCACGCTCCCCAATTTCCCTGCAGAAATTGGAACAAGGTCACTGAAGCTTAGGTCACCGCCAGCCTCAACGCAACACCCCCCCAAGCCGACAATGATGTCAACACTGCCACACACAACCTCCACAAATGGATCACCGACTGCGCCAGCACCCTCGCCGCCCTCAAGACACCCCACTACAGAAGCGCAGCCAAGAAAGCAAACTGGTTTACCCCTGCGCTCAAAGAATTGAAGCAGGTCTGCAGACGTTTATGGAGGAAATGGTGCACCGACAAGACCCCCGTAAATCACGAAACCTTCAAAAACGCCGTCAAACATCACCACCAGCTCATTAGGACCATCAAAAACTCACCCTGCAACAACACTTCAATAAAAACGCCCACCACAGCAAGGAACTTTTCACCGTCATCAAAGAGTTCACCAACCCCAACCCCAACCCCAACCCCAACTCCAACTCCACTGACATCCCCTGTCACAAGAACTCTGCGAAAACCTTGCCAACTACTTCCATTGCAAGGTCACAGACATTTATGACAGCTTCACCACCCAGGACCCCCCACGACTCTGACCACCATTCGGTCGACCGAAGCATCACTATGCCCCCCCCACCCTCCTCCGCTGGAACAACATCACCGACACAGAGTACCGCAACATCATGGCAACCATCCACTCAGGAGCAGCCACCGACCCCTGCCCTCACCACATCTTCAACAAAGCCAGCGACATCATCACACCCAAACTCCGGCATACCATCAACCGCTCCTATGAAACTGCCACTTTCCCAGAAAGTTGGAAACATGCTGAGATCAAACCTCTACTGAAGAAACCCACCACTGACCCGACAGACCTCAGGAACTACCGGCCCATCTTTCTGCTTCCCTTTCCGGCCAAAGTAATTGAGAAGGCAGTCAACAAACATCTCACCGACTTCCTGGAAACCAACAACATCCTGGACTCCTCTCAGTCAGGATTCAGAAGCAACCACAGCACCAAGACCGTCCTCCTTGCCTCCACAGTCGACATCCACACCCTCCTCGACCGAGGCGAGACCATTGCCCTTATCCTCCTGGACCTTTCTGCCGCCTTTGACACAGTTTTACACGACATGCTATGCACCCGTCTCCACGACGCCGGCATGCGAGACTCAGCACTGCAATAGCTCTCCTCGGTCCACACTGGCAGAACACAGAAGGTCCTACTCTCCCCCTTTCTCTTGGAAGCCACCAAGATCAGCTGTGGCGTCCCCCAAGGAACCCCACTGGCCGCCATCGTCAGAAGCCACGCACTCAACATCATCTCATATGCAGACGACACCAACAACTCGACTACCGCCAAGAACAATCTCCACGAAGGAATGAAAGCAATTGCCGCCTGGATGAAAGATAGTTGCCTCAAACTGAACTCGGACGAAACAGAAGTCCTCATCCTCAGCTCCACACCCTCTGCCTGGAACAAGCCCTGGTGGCCCACCACCCTCAGAAATGCCCCCACCGACCACACCCGCAAACTCGGCGTCATCTTAGACTCATCGCTCTCAATGGACCGACAGGTGAGACCAGTCTCATCGGGTTGCTTCCACACCCTGCGCATGCTTTGAAAAATCTACAAGTGGATCGCCGCCAAAGCCAGAAGGACATTCACCCAAGCCGTTGTCCGCAGCCGCCTCGACTACGGCAATGCACTCTACGTTGGAACCACAGCTAAGACCCAGAAAAGACTACAGCGCATCCAGAACGCCTCCGCCCGTCTCATCAAGAACGCCCTACGACACAGCCACACCTCTGCCCTTCTAAGAGACCTACACTGGCTGCCTACCGACAAGAGAACCACCTTCAAGCTCCTGACCCATGCCTACAAGGCCCTAGACGACACCGGACCAGCCTACCTCAACCAAAGACTCTCTTGCTACACTCCTGCCAGATGTCTCTGCTCTGCCGACCAGGCCCTTGCCAACATCCCCCGCATCTGGAAAACCACAGCCAGGGGAAGATCCTTCTCCCACATCGCCGACAAGAGCTGGAACACCCTCCCCATCCACCTCAGGCAATCTCCACCCTGTCACAGTTCAGGAAGGACCTTAAGACCTGGCTCTTGGACTGATCCTCAGCATACCACCCCCCCACCTCCCCCAGCACCTTGAGACCCTCATGGGTGAGTAGCCCGCTTCATTAATCCCTGATTGATTGATTGAACCCTTTCAATTAGTTTAACTTGGTTGTCACACAGGATGCCAATATCAACTGTCAGTGTCAATCTTAGACTCCAAGGCCTCCCTAGAGTCTGAAATTAGCTCCAGTATTTTGCCAAACTTATTTTGCAGGTTAAAGTCCACCCCGGACGCTGTGATCTTTCCAGACCTTGGCCAAATTGTCAAAGCTTGGTTTCTTCATGCTACCACCAGTTCTGCCAGGACCACTCTGAAAGCGTATGTACCATTGGGCCCAGTCCTGGGTCTGCTTCTCAGTACTTCTGAGGTCCTTTTGACCTGCCAACTATGTGTGTAACCCTGTTCCTCAAAGTCCCTTCAGCAAGTACATCAGCAAATGCTGAGAGGCCCTCCTTTGTCACTGGGATCTCCACCCAGCAACAGGTCAGTTAACTATACACATTTCCAGCACAAAGTCAATGCAACATTTTTATCTCCTCCTATTTGTCAGGTTTCGCCTCAAATCTTATACATTCACACTGGGCTTTTTGGCCATTTGGGGGACCGAAAACCTCAGGTTCTGTTGCTTCCCTCCATGGTCAACCTGCTTCGCACATCACTCAGCAGCCACTAACTCTCCGCCGGGGCCCTCCTGCAAGCACTGCTGATAATCACATCACCACCCACCGGCTACAAGACAGCCTTCATACCGTGCACACATTGTGGGGTGGGTCCCGGTTGTTAGTCATAAATCTCAGGCCCCCTGATGTGCTACTCAGTACCCTGGGACCCAGTCCCGTTGCATCTTGTACTCTGCAAAACATGCTCAGTTTTCTGATAATAACACCCCCAGATCACGGATACAGTTCTTTTAAGTAAATGCTTGATTTAGCCTGCCTCTGCATGACTTCCGAAAGCCAGCCGCAACTCTCAACTGCCACTATCAGAATGCCCCACATCAAACATTCCTTAAAGAACTCCTCATTTATCATTTTACATATGTCATAATTAGGGAACTCAGCAAGTACTGATTCGCTCCCAGACCCTGCTACAAGTGCCCCTGATAATAACACTGCCATCCGGAGTTTGATGGACTTGCCCTGCATATCGTGCTCGTTGTAGGTTGGAACCCAGTTGCAGGTCACCAAATCTCAGATCCCCTCCCCCCCCCCCCCCCCCCCCCCCAAAGTGCCAGGTAATCAGGGGGCAGCATTTCTCAATCTAAAGGTGGTCAGCTGCTCATCTATCATAATACTCGGGGGAGGGTCACTTCAGATCAGGCACACTCCGAACCCAGCAGGGCCCCTACCTTTGGCCAGCCTCATCCAAGGAAGCCGTGGTCTCTGCCGCAATCCTGCATGCACTCCAGGGTTTTCGCTCTTCCCTTTTGTGGTGCACCATTTTTCATGAAGTGCTCTATCCCAGGCCTTGCCTCCACCCTAGGCCCAAAAGCTGCTATCCCTCTGCACAGCTTCAGATTCCGCAGGCCACCGTCATCACCCGACAGAGTGAAAAACTAGATGGGATGCTGCGGCTTCATTGACAAATCTCCTTGCCTCGCCTCCCACCGTCTCTTCCACTACAGAGCCAGCACACTTTCCATCAAGGACGGCCTGTTTTACCTCTTGCTCCACAAACGCCCTCTTGTCTCTCACCCTCGGACGTCACGCGCCCCGTTCTCCAACGAACTGTTTCCAGATCAAGATGGTCAGGGGTTGTTCTGCTCATCTTGCCCTGTGTACATGTTCCCTGAGCTCTGATGCCTTTCAAGGGTTTCGGGCTGCCTTGAAGTATTAATGAATCAAGGGTTCAGGCCAGGAGCTCAGCTTAGC
This sequence comes from Pleurodeles waltl, assembly GCF_031143425.1. NCBI lineage: Eukaryota > Metazoa > Chordata > Amphibia > Caudata > Salamandridae > Pleurodeles > Pleurodeles waltl. The sequence goes on from NC_090437.1 coordinate 181,645,482, forward strand.
AGTTGCCCCTACCGCCCTCCCCCCCCCCCCCCCCCCCTTATTGTATGTAATTACTTCTGTTCTAGTACACCGATAAGATTGCGCTGAAAATTGGCTATAAAGTTATTTGGACAGCGCATCATGCTGTCACCTGTGAACGTCTTTCTAACATGGAAAAGCAACAGCGAAAATAGAGCAAGTCTCCAGTTTTGAGTGCATTGCTGCTCACCGTAAACATCAATTCAAAGAGAGTTCACGCCGCCAGTCTCGACGGCACTGCACCTTGCCGGTGCGTCTCCGTGCCAGTCCAGCTCACTGCAGCACAACAATCTAAGGATTCGTCCTTCTGCCACAACAGTGTGTAATACATTTGACATCCGAAACGGCAGCCATATGTGTTTGCAAATCTGTTTCGAAAAATGACATTCATGATTTAGCCAACTTCAGTTTACAAGAGCACATGTAGATCTGAACCTATCACTAAAGAAAGCGCACTGTCACCGTGTGCAAGGCACTATTTGTGGATTGTATTTGCCTTCAAGAAAATGTACTTGTAATTATCTCTACAAACTGAAGCCAGCACAGAACTTGATTGAAAACTGATAAGTTTAGGTGGTTTTAAATATCTACATTACTGTTTTTTTTATTCACTGTGTAGCATGACATCAAATCAAAATGCTATACAACTATCCCCATTTATACAACAACCAGGTTAACCACAAATAAAGTGGAGGCAATGACAAATACTTCTGAGACTTTGACAGCTGTAGATGAAGCAAAATATGATGTCTCTTCTTTTTGATCTCTAGGTCTTGCAAAGCAGAGTTTTTGATAATCTTCCGTTCTACATGCACCTACTGAAGAATCCACAGATTGGTGTGTTTCTTTAGAGGCAAAAGAAAGGATGCAGTGAAAATATTCAAACGATTCTAATATTTTACTGGAACGGCATAGTTGTTTTCAAGTATAACACAATAGTAATGAGTCAGTCGAAGAATTTGCCATGTCACATGTACTTGTTTCATCTGCGAATTTGAGAACAGAATAGTAACTTACATTAGAGACCAGTTTGTGTTTGATTGTGTCACAAATATTAGCCTTGTGAGATTTCTTTAAGAGAGACAGACATAAATATAAAACCCTTTGGGGATCACAATATTAATGTGTTTGGTTATTTTATTTCACAATTAGAGTGTCTCAGAAGGCGAACTGTAAAACAAAATGTATGTTGCTGCCAAAGGACGGGATATTGTGGGGTGGATGGATGTAGCTAAATTGGACATTTGTTTGGGATCAGGTCACGAAAATACCATTGTGCTTTGAGAGATGCCAATTGTAAGTTAATGAAACCATTGGAAGCCAATGAAACCATTGTTCAAAGGGTGTTATCAACATTTCCTGGAGTTTTTAAAATGAGATTGGAATGGTTAGGGAATTTGAGCACATTTTCAAGCTGACTCAGAATGCTACTCTCGTTGTTCACAAGTTCAGACCGTTGCCATTTAGTGGGAGAAAGGATCAGAAAGCTATACATGATAAACTGTGCTCTGAAGGTGTAACATACAGCCTACTAATTCTTCAGAGTGGGTCTCTCTGGTTGTTTTAATGAGGAAAAGGTCCAGTGAACTACGTTTATGTATAAACCTTTGCACATTGAATAAGAATGTTTGGATTGATTGTCATCCCTTGCCCCACATACAGGAGATAATTACCAACATAGATGAGGCACAATATTTTCCCATAATAGATTTAGGCTCTGGCTATCATCAAATACCATTAACTAAAGATTCTCATGTTCTTAAGGTAGATGATTTGTTTCACGTAATTTCCTCTGATGGCAGAAGACTGAGATTATCTAATCTTGAAGCTATTCGGAAAGCATATCCACCCACTAATAAGGATTTGCAAACTTATTTCTTCGGCTATGTGAATATTATACCAGTTTTGTCCCTGGGTTACACTTTAACAGTACAATCTCTACAACCATTACTCAAAAAGGGGCAAACTGTAATTTTACAAAAATGTTTGGAAATGCCTTTGTGGAAGTGAAAACACTTGTGAAGGCACCCGCATTAAGTCTGTATGTTCCTGAAGAGAAATGTGTTGTAACTGTCTATGCCAGTTTAAATCAAATAGGAACAGTTCTCTGGAAGGTAAAGAAATCACAGTTGAGTTTGCATCTAGAACACGAAAGGATGTAGAGGCTAATTACAGTAACATTGATAGGCATACAAAAGGCCATACGAAGGGCTAAAACATCTAACTTTGGTAAACCAGCTTTGACATTTACCATGTGTCAACATTCTACTACAGGTGTATCACCTTTTAAATTGTTGAGAGGTAGGAGTCCTAGATCTAATCTTTTAAGAGCAACAGACCAATAGGGTGGGAATTTAGATGTTAACAATAAAACAAAATGTGTGAGAAAGTTACTTAGATGCAAGGTTATTCAAGGTAGAGGCAATCAAAAAGCATTCAAGATAGAAAAAAAGAGAATATCCATTTCCTCTCCAGCAAAAGTTTTGAACGTCAGTAAAGGCTGTTTTATTATTTGGTTTTGTATTGGTTCTAGTCAGCAAGCTGACATTTTCATTCATACATATACAGGTGTGATTGTAGCTGAGCAGAGTAACGAGATTCCAGATTCAATGGTATGCGGTAATTGGATACAGATCTTTCAATTAAATCTGTTTCTTTTAGGAATAACTTGGATAGAAATTTTTTCTGACCTTTTGATGTTACGAACTCTTCCATTCATACCTTAGCTCTGTCTGGTAATTCCGCTGGGTTTAATTAAACATCACAAATTGTTGACTACTGGACAATCTCACCTAACAATAACCTAGAACAAAGGTTTAAAACACATAGCAGCCGTGATATTAAATTACCTGCAAGATTACTAGATTATGATCTGTCATAAAATAATTGTGTTTTTGTGTCTTTTTTGTTATTCTCTAAAGGGGGGGGTTTGTAGTATTCACCATACTTTCATATTTTATATTTTACTGTGACTTTAATGTTGTCAAACATGGCTGGGGTGTGGCGTTTCCAAGCAATTCGCTGTTCATTTGTTGGTTGCTCTTAAACTCCTCAGTTCGTTTGCCTGCCATAGGCCATACTTATGAATAAAAAAAACTATCTGTTTCTTACACTCAGATTTCTCCTTTGAGGTTCTTTAATCTACTAATCACCAATTACCTTATCACAGTGTGTGTATGTGGAGTTTTCCGCCTACCAGCTTAGCATTCCTCGTAGGTGATATGGATGCTTATGAAAGCAGTAAACCAAGGCAATCATGCAGGTAGTTGAATGATGGTTGGCTGCAGAAAGGTCCGTTCCAAATCTGTGAGCAATCAGCATGAAAATACAGACCAGCTTGTCTGCACAGCCCACGCTCTACCAAAATCTGCAAACCGTAATATCTTGTAGAAAGTGCCATCTAATTGTCAAACAATGCAAATCACTGCTCAGCAGCTCTGAGAAACAGAATGCTATTTGCTTACCTCTAGTTGTGAAACAAAGTGAGCACAAGCAGAATGTTGTCATTTCCACAAACCTGGACTAGTTGTAATAGAGTAAGTTATACATTTTTCACCATAGTATATGTACTGGGTGTGCAGATCTGGTTCTCCATGGGCGAGTTGACAAGGATATTTATTTTACCTTCCAAAAGATTATGGATGTGATTTGTGATTTGATGGAACCACTGTTCATCAAAGTGGCTGAGGACATTACTCACGTCACCCAGATGGACTACAGATTGCAATTGTTGACTTAGTGTTCATCTCTGTACATTGAAAGAACGGCTTCCACAGCGGTTATTTTCTATGTAGAATAGTTTATTTAATGTTTGGTTACCTTCTGTTTTGACAGTTGCTCACCAAATTCTCTCAAGGTTTTTGGTGTTCAGAAACAAACTCCCTAAGAGAGAGTTTTTTTTTTTTTGCAGAGAAATAAAAAAATAGTTAGCCACCCTTGGAGAATTCTGCTAGGGTGTGTAGGTCAATAATGTTCTTCCCTTCAGCACTGCCAGGTTTTTTCTAAAGGTGAAGAGACAGGGGAAAAAAAGACATTAAACGATCCACCCTAAATAAATCGGGCAGTGTAGGCCCTTCCTCTGACAGTCCTCACTCTGTCAGGCTGTCACAGGAAGTTTTCCATTGTCTAAGCCAACAAGGTGTGCCCGTCTCTACATGAGGAGGGGAGAGCGAGAGTTTGGCAGACAGGGTACTCTGTTGGGTTTGTGAGAGAGTACCCTGTCCACCAAACTCTTAAATGTGTCACATATTAGTAAAGAGATTCATTCTTCTGGCTGCAATTATGTTGCTACCACACCATTGTGAGCCAGGTAAAAAAGAGAGCTGTTTACATGAAGAGCATTATCAGCTTGCAAATATTCGGCTCTGGCTCCATTTCCACCACTTCTGTTGTTTTCTTACCTACATCCTTTCTGTCCCAGTATGAACCCAGATGTAGCCCTCACAAGAAATATGTGCTGTCATCAATTCGGTACTTTTATTACGGGTAAAGTGCATGCTTGAATTTCAACCCATTGTATTTCTCAGCGCCTGTTAAATTTGATTTCTTTTGTTGATAAAACACCTAGTCATCTATCCTGTAATTTTTTAGGTTGAGCGTAAGCGTACGACCTCTTGTATACTTTTAAGTATATGTCTTCTGTGGGCTAACAGCTATTTCATTCGTTAGTTTCAGTGCCATTTAAAAATCCTTGCTTGCTAGGGGTCAGTCATGCCTCTTTGTCCCTCCATCTTCTGTGTGGGAGCAGGGACCAACTACTGTATAATTACGCTTTGTCCTGTTTATCTAGTCTGTAGGGACCCTGTTTTCTTTTTCTTTGTTTCCTGCTCCTGTCCAGGAAAACTTCCCTTTTCATTTGTGGAGCATTCTTCCTCTGAGCTTAGCTGTAAACAAAGCTTTCAATCCAGGCTGATATCTTGGTCACATCTAGTCTTTGTGGACTCTCTGCACCCTCTCTCAGCTGCCTGGCTCCTGCCCTCTCTTGGCTTGAATTTTCTTTAGCAAGTTTGCCTGCCTGCGTGCTGAGAGCAAAGGCAAAGGATCACTTGTTTTGCTTTTAGCCTAGGCCCCCAGCTCTACCAGGGCTCCTCAATCCTTAGAGACAGTGCCCACTTCTGCTTCATACTGGGATCCCACTTGCAGCTCTATCACTCCACCTCAGTTCACACACTCCGAGCCCTCAGCCATGCCAGTGTCAAGAACCCCACACACGCCTTCTGCCAGCGCACCTCAGTTATTGTGTTCAGTACACTCTGCTTCTCTAGTACTTGGACCTTGGGTGCACTCCATCAGTGCACCTCAGTTCACACACTCCAAGCCCCTCGGCAGTGCCAGAACCCCGCACACGCTGTGTGCCAAAGCACCTTAATTCTTACAGTCAGTACACTCTGCTGCTCAAGTGCTAGGACCTCAGGCGCAGCTCCATCAGTGCACAGCAGTTCACACACTCCAAGCCCTCAGCCGTGCCACTGCCAGGACCCCCACACATGCTGTCTGCCAGAGCACCCCAGTTCTTGCAGTCAGTACACTCCGCTGCTCCAGTACTGGGACCTCAGGCGCAGCTCCATCAGTGCACCACAGTTCACATACTCCAAGCCCTGAGCGGTTCCAGCCCTCAGCTGTGCCCATGCCACAACCCCACACGCTGTCTGCCAGAGCACCTCAGTTATTACAGTAAGTACACACGACTGTTCCAGTACTGGGACCTCGGGCGCAGCTCCATAAGTGCACCTCAATTCACACACTCCAAGCCCCTCAGTCGTGCCCGTGCCACAACCCAAAAAAGGCTGTCTCCCAGAGCACCTCAGTTCTTACAGCCAGTACACACTGCGGTTCGAGTACTGGGACCTCATGCACAGCTCCAGCAGTGCAGTGCAGCTCAGTTCACACACTCCAAGCCCTCAGCTGTGCCAGTGCCAGAATCCCACACATGCTGTCTGCCAGAGCACCTCAGTTCTTACAGTTAGTACACTCTGCTGTTCCAGTACTAGGACCTTGGGTGCAGCTTCATCAGTGCACCTCAGTTCTACCCCGGCGAGATCACTTCCTTTCCTATACTGGAACCCCACTCACATATAGTTGTTCCATCCCAGCAGCTCAATTCTAATATTCAGCCCCACTGCCAAGCCAATACTGGACCCAAAAGAGCAAAACATAGCTCAGTCAGTGGACCTCAAGTCCAACATCCAACACCACTGTTGATGGGAACCACCACAGCTACACCAGAATCCATCAATTCTAACATTCAGTCCACATTTCTTCTCAGTACTTAGACTCACACAGACGCCCTGTGGTTCAGTGGCAATGCCACTCCCATACTGGTCCCCACTCGCAGCTTCACCAGGGCATCTTCAGGCTAACACTCGGCAACACTGGCACGCCAATACTAGGTTCCACACATAGCTCCATTAACATACCTCACTTCTGACCTTGTGCCTGTTACTATTCCAGTACTAGATCTCACATACAACCCTGTCAGTGCACCTCAAACCCACCCTGCAGCGCCCAGTTATTACAAAACCTGGAATTACATGGCACTCTGTTTCTCATTCCTCAACTGCTGCCTTTCTGGTATTCCAGCTCTGTCTATACCCCCAATCCTGATCTGAAGTGCCCCAATATTACTGTATTGGGGTTCGCATACAACTCTGCTAATAGATCTCCTACTGTTCTGCAGTGCCCCCTGCTGTACCACACTCTGACTTCTGTTTGAGGACGTGGGGAGGCCAATTAAATTCATTCTTAGCTGCCATCTTTATTTGGGAGGGTCTGTTTCACCTGTCTCACTCCGTCCACTGTTTCACCTATCTCACTCTGTTCTTTCCTTTACTCTGTTTACTCTTAATGTTTTCTTTCTCCCCCACGTTTCTCTTTCCAGCCCTTAAAATCCACACGTTAAAGGTTTTGCTCTTTCTTTCATCTCTTTATTTCTACTCCTCTCCTTTTTTTTATTTCCCTCTTCCTCTTGCTACCTCCTTTCAAAACCGCAAAAACTTGGTTATTTCTTTCCTTGTTTTGTTCCTCTCTTTTTTCTTCATCAGGTGTTCATTCTTTCACAATTTTTTCTCTTCCCTTATTCTTTCTTTGTCTTTTATATTTGCTCTTTCCTTTGACTTGGTATGCGCCCTCCCACTTTTTATTTTTATTTTTTTAGATCTTTCTTCCTTCCTTTCTCTGGTGTTTTTCTTATCTTTATCTGTCAATTCACATTTTACTATAAATCCCTCTTCTTCCCATCTTTGAGTGGAAGCCATAATTTACATGTCGGGACCCGAAGTGTCAAAGTGATTTTCCCATTCTGTCTGTGGTAAATGTGTCAGTACATACATGCACTGGTTCTTTCGCTGCTTGTTTCTCTCACCAGCTCTCTTTTTCTTTAATGTTCATTTTTCTCTTTCATTTCACACTTCTTTCATTATTTTTTTCTCTTTGTCTTTCGTTCGCTAGCTTCCTTCCTTTTTTTTTTGGTCGCACGTTTGCTCTATTTCTTCTCTTAGTTGTGTTTTCATGTTCTCATTCTTTCTTTCCTTTCTTTCTTTTATTTCTTTGCTACCCCTTCTCTTTCTTCCTTTTCTCTGTTGTATTCATTTCGCTTCTCTTTTTCTGCCCCATCCGCTTTCTCTCCTGAGGTCTAGTTATCAATGAAGCAACAGGTGCAGTGGCACCGGGGCCCAGAGACATATGGACCTCACTCAATTCTAATTACTGCTGTATTTTCCTACTGAAATTGCAGTCAACCATTTTCCTTTCTGTCTCCAGGGACGCTGGCACCGTTTCTATGCCACTTATCCTCTCCATCTTTACTCCAGACTCCCTCTTTCCTTTCACCTTCCAATATGTCCCAAATTATATTTTTGTTATAGTGCTTTGAGCATTACACTCTAATGCCAAAAGTTTATTTTTGATAAAAATTTATATGATAATTGTATGTGTTGTAAGATAGAGGAAGAAGGTAAATGAAAGTGCTTTAGTTAAATCCTGGGCCACTGGAATTATATGGCAGGAAAAGACGAAATTATGAGGAAGGATTGACCAAGTTATGTGGCAAGAAAAGTCCAGTTATGAATTTACATGCCATTAGCGCTAACTCAAGAAAATGTGAGACCCATTGGATTGTAAATGCTTGTCTCTTAGTATCATGAAGAGGCATTTCTGGATCTTGTTGTTTTATGCAGAACGTTAATAGAAGTTTATGTGGAGGCACAGGCACAAGTGTTTGTAAAGTTACAAACGTCTTGGCCACTTGAAATGTGTCAGACACCAATGAGGGAAAAGGTGGAGTGTTCCATGTTATAACATTCAGTACAGCAGAAAAACGACTGTGTGATTCTGAAATGTTGTACTATAGACTATTCAAAGCCAAAACGATTGTGGGCCCGCACAGCGGACACCCACCCTTTAACAGATCACTCCATGTTAGCCGTCTTCAAACTGGGGGGCGGGCTCCCCTATGGGGGCCTCAAGTGCTTTGGTTTAAGCAGAAACATGTTATTGCATTTTAAAAAAGGTAACAGTACTTAACTGTAATGTTTAAGTACACCTAGACATATTTAAACATTGCCATCTTTAGAAAATATTTGTGAAAAATTCTGAGGGGGTCACAATGATTTTTTATTTTTCAGCAGGGGGGGGGGGCGCATAGCGTAAAAAAGTTTGAAGAGCACTGCTCTATCTTCTAAAGACACCATCAAGTGTCCAGGTCTTTCGCAGTAACAAACACTGCCATCAGCTGAGGTCCATGGATTCAACTGAAACAATGACTACAAGCCCCAGAACGCTTTGATTTACTAAATGAACATAGTGTTCTGACATGAAGTGAAATAGCAACTCAAATTAACCTTTCAAATTTGCAATGACTTGAGTTGATAGATGAACTAGGTCAGAAGAACTCTGCATTTCCAGCCCGGGCTGTCATTTGCAGTCAGGGTATTCTGGGTGTTATATCTCTCTTTCAACTGAGCACATATGACTGACACCTGAAAATGGTGATTAGTTGAAGGAAACTCAAGACTAAAGTGAGGAAGGTAAGTATTACAGAAAGATGAAGAGGCAAGAAGGGGAGGAGGTGGAAGGTCAATCTGCTCTAGATGTCCTGCAATTATACTAATTTCACAAGTGATTGAAATATTACCACTAGAGGTATGATTTTTTTCATTTTAAGCTCTGAAAAATATACTAAAAGACACAAACGTGAAAAAAGTTTGCACACAAGACACATTTGTCATATAAGGTTTTTAAAAGAATAAGAAAACCTATGTTTCTGCGGAAGGTGCCTGAATTGATTAAGTGGGTATATGTTTCCAGAATTATTCCAGGTTTACATTGCAAGACAGCGTAGTGGACAGTGTTTGGCAATATGTCCAATGAAGAGCATGTTAAGTGAATTGACATGGGATCCATATTATCCACTGTCATGGATCTCTACCAGTTTTTATTCTATTAATAACAGCACAAGTTGTACAGTGTGAGCTACTACTCTCAGGGAATTTGCACCTAGTCATGTAGAAATCAAAGACCTGTCTGGTAAATACATAGCATCTGCAAGTGCTATATTAGTGCCAGGAGGAAAAGGAAAGAAGTATGACTTACAGACATTAGGTGAGCGACACACCTTCACAGTATGGACTCCACCTTTTTCATAGATACATATCTTTCTCCTCAGTATTGAACATTTTTTCTCTTAACAGAGAAATGAACAAGGGGCATTAAGGTGGGCCTAAATTAATAACATAACCGTTCTGGATTACAGACAGAATTACAGTAGCCTTGATTGAATCAACAGGAAGATAGGTTTGAGCAGAAAATTACTACCTGATTGACACGTTCAAGAAGGAGACAATGCATCTGATTAAACAGTCCTTCAGTGTAAAATAATTGTCGATAACATTGCATTGTTGGAAGAGGGTGGTGCGGAGAGCACCTGACACACCAATGCATTCGCCTCCACTCCCATTTGTGAGTATCCCTAGCGCTAGTGGGGGGTACTTCACGGCCAGGCGACTGCAGATATGGATGTAAGCTGACATACAGTGGGGGCGGGACACTGATCCGAAGATGGAAAATTCTGTGAATTTCATAAACGGCACTGCTGGAGTCTTGATCTGTGCTGCAAAGCAACCCTCCCTGGAGGCCCCGTGCGAGGTCACCAGTGGAACTGCAAATGCAAGAGACACTCCAAACATTTCTCAGATTTGGAGGTGGCTTGAAGGTTATATCATGGCTTTATGAATCCCTCCAATCAGTGACTGGGAACACACTAACGGTATAGAGGACATACTGGGAGGGTGAAATGGAGAGGGAGATGAGTGTCAGGGAATGGACTTGCATGTGTATCCTTACAGAGTGTCTAGGAACACAAGGTTTAATTACCAGCCTACCACTTACCTTACAACGCACAGACTGAATGTCATGGCTGGTACTGATGACAGGAAGTGCCCTACATGTGCACGACTGGATTTTATTCACATGAAATGGTCTTACACAACAATTGCGACCTACTGGCTGGTGAGCATTGCTGACTTGGAGAGAACTGTGGTAGGCCCGATCTAGCATTTTGACGGCCTGCCTTCTGGGCCTTAACGCACGTCCTTAGGCATGGAGAGTGGACTCTTGATTCCTGGACTTAAGCCTAATACTGTTCTTGCCAGACAGGCTAAAGAACACTAGAAGACCCCCAAAGGACCACCCTAGATGTAGATGGAGGACGGAAGTAGCAAGATGAGCGACAGCAGAAGGCGTGGCACTGCAAGCAGAAGAGTGGCAAGGGTTGTATAGGCATTCAATAGCTGACCAATGGACAGCATTTCTGACCACTTTCAGTGATTTTGTGGCAAAACTGGGATTGGTGAAGAGATAGGATGCACTTTCACTACAGGGCATGACTAGACACCTCTCACGGGGATCCACTTGATCAAAAAGGACGGGACCCTAGCATCTTGATGCATACATTAGGAGGAACTCAAAAAAGCCAAAAAATATGTTTGGGCCAGGGCTCCCAAAATCCTTAAGATGTCCTTGCCATGCAATACTGCAATACCGGATACTAGCTCATTAATGTGTATGATTCGGGGAGGAGACAGTACAACACTGAAGAAATAATGAATAGCAACATGAATAATGATTGAAAAGTACTTTGGTAAAACTGTTCATTAAAATATAATAAAAACAGTTTTAAAAGATAAAAGCAGCTTTGTCAGTATATGCATCTCTTAAAAATCTTTTTGCTGGCATTCAATTCTGCTCTTAAACAATAAGGGCCTTATTACGAGGCTGGTGGTCTGAAGACCACCAGCCCCGCGGTGGTGGTCGGACCACCAGATTATGAGGTTGGCGGGCAGACCTGCCAACCTACCGCCGTCCCAGCTAGGATCCAAGATTCTGGTGGGCTGACAGGGCTCCTGGCTGTAATCAGTCAGGGCGGCGCTGAACTCGGCGCCGCCCAGCTGATTATAACCTTGTTCTCTGCTTGCGCAAACCGCCATGAAAAGGCTGGCAGAGAACAAGTGCAGGGGGCCAATCCAGGACCCCTGCAATGCCTATGGCATGGGCAGTACAAGGGTCCCCCTGCCCAGCACCCTCAAAATGCACACTGTCTGCTGTGCCCCCTGCGTCTGGCAGCATTTCTGCCAGCTCTATTATGAGCCGGAGACAATGCTGCTGCACCTTTCCCAGTGGGCTGACTGGCAGAAACCTTGGTTTCTGCTGGTCAGACCAGTGGGAAAGCCATATTGGGGCCGGATGTTTCCACCCACCAAACTCATTATCAGCCCATCAATCTTTTAAATAAACCATAAAACAAGAAGAACCCAATTCAATTGTTTATGCACATAAATTTAACCCAACCATATTTCTGCACACTTACTCAGCAATTCACTGAGACAATTATATAATCAGTCTTCCAGACACGCACTCTCTCGCTCAATCAGTAACCATTAAAGTGTCCAAATTTCCAAATCACTAGTCATAATTACCCTTGCTGTCCCTCAGTCTAAATATTTGATCATTTTCACACTCACCAATTCATTAGCTAAAGCACAAGCACATGTCAAAAACAATATTTGAAAAAATTTACTTTCTCAAGTAGTCAACATATTGCATTTATCAATGTTTTTTTTTCTTTTTCTTTTTGCTGATGTTCAGTAGCATCGGGGAAAAAGCATTGCCAAAGCTGATTGGTCTAGTTTGACAGAGACCTAATAAAGAGACCTGTTAGATTTGCAAAAGCTTGTGTTTTTTTAAATAGACTATGTACATTAAAGGGACAGGCACTACTTTAAATAAAATTGTTTCCTATTTGGGAATATTCAGGGGGAGAACCCAGTGGTCCGCTACCTGACTGCTTATGCCTCTAAGCCAACCCGACTTGATTCCCAGTAAACAAACTGTCCCCCAAGGACAACTTCTCCTCCATTTATGAATCTGTCACCACCCCTTTGGTGTATTATTAACATTTTAATGGTTTGCAACCAAAATTGCGGTTGCAAAGCAATGATACATTCCTTTGCGACTCCCACGTAGCAGGGGAGTGCCTCTTTCCTAACCTGTCCTGTTTGAAATTTGTAATGGGTTGCAAAATACTTTATGTGAATCAGATACACCTTTCTAACTCGTAAAAGGTGTTTTGTGCACAGCAAAATACCTTCTACTGGTCACAAACCCTCTTTTTGCTCACAAGCTTTGTGATCGCAAAAGAGTTTTGCCCAGGAGGCCCTAATTTCTTTATTGGTAGACCAAGTCGAATCAGTGAGTATCATACACAAGACTATGGAGCTGATTTATAGTTTAGCAGATGCTATAGTTCTTTCAGAAATGTGTGGAAGGAAATGCCTCTTTTTGCATGTTCACCGCCACATTTTTGGACTGATGCTGCTGGTTTTTCGACTGAGTGTGCACTGAGGCCTGGTAACCAGACCTTAGTGGCAGTGTCCTAACCCTATACAAATGACATGTCAAATTGGATACACCCATTTGGCAAGGACTGATCAGTGGCGGCTTCTCTGTCCTGGCAGAGGTGCGTCACGCCATTGGTCAGAGCCAGCATATGCAAAAGAAACCAACAATTTTTATGATTATAGTTTTCAATGTGAGTTTAGTCCACTGAGTCTACTGAGGGTAGTTGAGAAAAATATATATCCATATGTATGTACCACATACATATCATACTTAAGTTTCAATTCTCGCCTGCATTATCTGAAACCCACTACGCTATCTATTCCAGTCCATGACCAAGCTGCTTGCTCATGTGCTCGGTACCTTCTTCTCCTTCACAGAGTGGTCCCCTTTCTTTCACATTACTATTTCAGCTTTACACCATGGCTTCCCCGCTGACCTTTCTGACACCTATGCCAGCTGTGCAAACAAATCTCTTCAAGTTTAGCTCTGTCTTACACATTAAGTTCAGCGCGTCATGCCAACCCATAAGCACGCTCATAGATTCCTTTTACCTACCAACAGTCAACCTGTTCTCTTGTTTTTGCCCACACTGTTTTATGTATAATTTTACTCTGTGGTCTTGTAGTTTGTGTATATGCAGCATTTCTATTTTTTATATGCTTGTCCATGTTTGGATTATGTCCCGTTTTGGGGTTTTGCTGTGACAGCACTTTCTAACTTATATAAAGACTCAACAAGAATTACTTACGGCGAAGAAGCTTGTGTCAAAGGCGGAATTCTTGGATGTGCGTCTGGCTTCTGCCTTGGCCTGTCAATAAACATTGGTACCTCAACAAACATTTCATCTGTTCCAGCCTTGCCTGGTGTTTGTGGTTTCTTTGTGTCACTCTGAGGAGGGTCGGAAACGTTGTTCCCTTAACAAATGGTGTCAGAAGTGGGATGCGAGAGATCTCACCACCAGTAAGTGAACTAAATACCTTGCCGTTGTGGCTTTTCAATGCTTAGAATAGAGCTGGCATTAAAACTGGGAATTTAGGGTTCAATACAATCGAGCTGGCAATTAAACAGGGGACTGAGGAGAAAACTGCAAGCTTTTTAAATAAGTTACATTGATAGTGGCTGATGCCTTTGGGGCTATTTTAAACCCACGCAGGAGAGCCTGAGCCAGAGGAGAAATGTATTTCGTTTTGAGGGAACCCCAGAGGGAAAAAAAAACTCCTAAAGTGTAGCTTGGGAATCATTTGATTATCAGTTGGCACCGGAATAGAGGGAAATGATTTTGAAATGTGCACAAACAAATAATCTGTCATTATTCAATGGCTGTATTTCAACTGTGTGTTGATTAAGTATTATGTGCCACTATGTTTCCGTGCAATGTTTCTTTGAATTATATGTAAAGTAGTGCATTACTGCATTAAAGAAGAAAAAACGTTTATGTGGTGTCTCTAAGTTGTCAACAACTTTTGATTTTTCTCCATGTCTCTCTCCCTATCCACCAATGCATAATGGGTTTTTTGCAGGATACAACTGTTGTGTTTATCTTTCAGTTGTAAAATTGTAAGGGAAGGGCACAATGGGCAGCAGCACATCTAAAGAAAACCTAATGGTGGTAAGCCCTCGAATGTTGAAAAAGACTAAAAAGTTGTTTAAAGAGCTGACGGGAGAGAAAGGTTTTAAATTACCACAGATAGCCCTGCAGCTCAGGTTCCAGAAGATAAGAATTGTTTGGAATATATAACACCTTTCTGCGCCCTAGACTGGACTTGGAAGGGGAATACCAGGAGGTGGCCTACATTTGGTTCTCTTGACATAGATGATATTGAACACTTGACAGAGACTATAGAATTACGGGGTGACCCATCATGGAATTCAACACTATATAAGCGATTGCTTGGAGCAGTGGCTTTCAATTGCTAAAAAGAAAGCTCTCATTTAAAAAAGAAAGGCCAGGAAAATGTCTCCACGGAGTCCAGAGACTGTTCTGCAGTAGCAGTGGTGAACAGGGAATGCGAAAAACCTAATAAAAAGGAGCTAGAGCTAGCAAAGGATTGGCCTACAACATATAGTCAATGTTTATTAGAATTAACTATGTGCAAACAGGGCATTTTTTGTCACTAGGTAACCACTGTGGCATGATGACAGCTGAAGTAGACAGAGCTAAAGCAATATCAAATGCCACTACTTCTAGAAGGACTACTGTTCTTCTGTGTATTTGGACTCTTTGCCAAGTGTATATTGACATAAATAATATTGAAGAAACAGTTTATCGACTCCAAGCCTCCAGTCCTTTATGTCAAACTAGGGGAAGGAACAGACAGTGAGCAAATCGCTGTACATTGACTGAGGAAGAGATCCTGTTGTTAACTGAGGAAGAAAGGAAAAGACAAAAGATTGGATTTAAACAGTGAATTCAGTTTCTCAACCACAGGTAGAGACAACAATGAGAGCAGTCCCCAGACATTGGAACAAGGCATCCATTCTGCAGGGGCTGTTCTACCTGCATCTCTTTTCTCAGCTTCTCCTCAAACAACTTCAATTTACCCATCACTGTGAAAGAAATAACATACACAAGCATACACTGGGTCCAAAATCAGGCTTACCAAGTGTCCCTTATTTCCATATATCTCTGGAAGGTGACTTAAATAGGGTATCTGACGTGCCAGGTAGCCCCAGAGAAGGTGGGGACACAACACCAGTCCTGAATAGAAAACTATAATTTGGAGGGGACATGCTGCTTGCTTTCGAAACCCCTCCCCCAACTTCGACTTTTGGTCTAAAAGAGAATTTAGGGCTGAAGGCAGAAGAGAAAAACAATGAGGAGGAACACTAGCAGTTTGCTCACCTAAGGAGGGAGGCCAATAAGTTTTAGGAGGAGGTGAACACTGAAAGAGAGAAAATACAACACTTCATTAATACACTTCAGGACAAGATAGATAACAGAGAATGGCTGATACTTACACAGTCACGCACAAAGGCGCTAAAGGGTAAGATTGAGGGTGAGAACTCATATACTGATGATGTACCATCCCCTTGTTGCAGTACATGAAAAAATAGCTCAAGTCTTAGGTCTTGAAAATTGCTGGATTTGTAGGAGATTATCCAGACACCCGAATGATGTTGTTGGCTTACAAGAAATACCTGTGCCTAAATAGAATAAGCGCAAGGGAAAGGTTGCCTTATATCAATGAAACTTGGGATTGTGGAGATGGAAGGATTGGATGGTACCCATGTTCCACCATACTGCCAAATATTCAAGCTGAATAACCAGTGTCACTTACGGTAGAAAACAATGCAGACGACAGTGCATTTCCTGTTTGTATACAGCATCAAGTTTTAGTATGTAACCCAGCTTTCCGATTCTTAGGATATCTAGCAAGTAGCAAGTGTCCTAACATATCAGAATTTGATGATATCACAGATAATTGGAATATAAGGGTCAGATAGTTAATAAGTAAGATCTGGACAACTAACGAAACAAGTTAACTACACTTTACATTACTGGAACATCACTATACAGGGAAAGACACTGTTGATAACACCTATTGTCTTCTATATGAGCCATTACTTGAGCGAGAAAATGATTATGCTATTGCACCAAATGTGATTTCTAAAATATTAGAATATCCTTCATGGTCGGCCCACTGCTGTTACATGGCACCGTGGGCAAATGTTTCACTTAGAATTCTGCATGGATTGATTACAAATGGTGTGATCAATTTCAGAACTCTTTCCCTCAGTGGGTAGGGCGTCCTCTCAGTAAATATCACACATTGGACACATAGTTACAGGGCAGTATGTATTCATTTGTGGCACTAAGGCTTACAAGGTGCTTCCCCGGCACTGTGCTATGTCTTATCTTCCACCAAACGTTTCAGTTGTGCCGCATATTGCAGCACATGATCCATTATGTTTGGGGAGTTTTGATCATAGGTAAAAAGAGGTATACATGCACCTTTTCCGGAGGCTAGACATGGTCTATTTTTTTACTTAATGCATAGATCAGTGGTTCCCAACCTGTGGTCCGGGGACCCCTGGGGGTCCGCGAAGCCTTCTCAGGGGGTCCGCGAGAGCTTAGAAAATAAAAAAATATTAACAAATGTTGACAAATTAGGTCACCAGCTTCCAGTAATGACTCAGGCGGGGGTCCCCGGATTCCAATGATGGTTCAGTGGGGGTCCCTGGGTTCCATTAATGTTAAAGGGGGGTCTACAGAAATCAAAAGGTTGGGAACCACTGGCATAGATTAATTCCTAGATATGGTGTATATGATTTGGAATTGGCCTTGGTAGACATGTCTGCTGAGCTAGCTATAGCACTTAATGCCACAAGAGATGCACTTTAAGAGTTGCAGGTGGAAAGTAGTTCAGTGGCTGCCATGACTATTCAACATAGAACTATCCTTGACCTCCTGAGCCAAACTAACTGTTTCGAACTTTTCAAAAGTTTCCAAAGTTTTTGTTGACAAATGCTTGTTTGCAGTTGCATTTAAAACTGATAATATCTTCTAAAATCTGTATCCCCGGAACCCTCCAGTGGAATTTGTTCATCAAGCTCTCTAAAGTTTCATAAACATATATTCTATTTTTATACATTGGTATCTTGCTTTCTTGTTTAGTTGTTTGGTGCTTTTAAATGCTTTCCATGTAGTTCCTTTGCTAAGCTTTACTGCTCACAGCCACAGCTACCCAGGGTTGAGCTTGAGGTTGAGTAAACGAGCCTGACTGGACCTAAGAGGGAATTTGTGAGTACACTGCAGGGTAAGACCCCACGTCCATATCATATAATACACCCAAATCCTCACAATCTATAAAACAGTCCTCCGTCATGGAGGTCCGTTCACCTGATTTAGAGTTTGCTGGTTTGACGGACGAACTTCAAAAGTCTGCCAACTTTCTTCTATCAATGGAGTAATCCAGAAAATATTGTGGACAGAGTAATATCAGCAATAACTCTGCACTTCGTATTCAGAGTTTCCATTTCCATCAAAGTAACTATGGCGGCGCCACCTCCACACCTGAGATGGTGGAAACAAACTACCAAAAGACTGCAAAACGTAAAAATGTGTCCCTATGAATCTGGCATTATTTCATTGTTTTAGAGTGTGACAGAGTGTACATTTCTATGATCGAAGAGGAGGATTCTAATCACCATCAAAATCGAAGGTAAGTTCTTGTAGACTTGGCTGTTGATAGCTCACCCTCCCACTGGAAAGTTAGGCCTAGATGTGAACTATATCTGCCTGTGACAGGATAGGCATCCTTTGAAGATTATCAAGATCCTAGACACAGCCACCAGGCCATCCTACCAAGGGATGGACAACACCTCCCCACACAAAAAGCCCTTTCTCCCTCTTCTGTGTGCAATACACACCTCAGCTGGCTGTTTTAATAATGAATATATGTTGATGGGGGTTCTTACAATGCATACATGTTGCTTTTAGCTTTTGGCTGAACATTTAATTTATACAGAATAGTTAACATATATCTAGTAGTGTGACCAGTTGTTAATACAAGGATGCTATCATTCAAACACATTAAATATGTTGCCATCCCCTATAGTACCAATTAAACATGTCTTCTAGCCTAACATTTGTGTCTGTCAGTGACAGTATAAAAACTGACTTTATTTTAGTTAAAAAATGCATATAACCTAAACACTTAAAAATTACTCAAGAAACCAGGTATAATACAATACAATACAAAATAATAAACCACAAATGGCTTCACCTATTTAGCTTGCCTTCTATTCACTACAACCTATCTCATCCTCAGGGGTATGGTCTTCCTTCAGGAGGTGATGTTCTCCAGGTACCTTTCTTATTTCGGAATATGGTTGTGGCCACATTTTCTATGGGGGGGTAATGGAAGGATCATCCTTGGTGGGAGAGAAAATGGAAGGGGTAGGTGTTGTGTTGTGGGTGGGTTGAGGATTTAAGGATGTGTGTTGTTTGACTGTGTGTTGGTGTTTGTAATGGTTGTGTTTGTGTATTTGTATTTGCTTTTGTGTGGGAGTATCTGTGTGTGGAGTATTGTGTGTGTTTCTGTAGATGTGGGTGGTTGGGTTTCAGGGTCTGTGTCTCTGTGTATGTGTCAGTGTTGTCTTTTTGTAGCTGTTTGTTCAAAGCTGTTTTGAATGTATGTTTGAGTGTATGACGTTCTGTTGGTTTAGTTGTATGTGTGAATGTTTTTTGAGTGTTTTAGGGTTTGTGATGTAACTTTGGCTGTGATGTGTTTCGGAGCAAGGTTATACATGGGAGTTGTGGGGTTTAGGGGTATGGGTAGAAGCAGGAAGGACATTGGATTTGGGGGTAAAGATAAGGACATGGGAGGGTTTAGGGTTATGGGAGGAAGCAGGATCAGTGGTAGGTTTAGGGCTACGAGTAGGTTTAATATCAGGGTAGGCTTTACCGGTACGGGAGTAAGTTGGATGGGCGGTAGGTTTAGGAGTAATGGTGGGTTTAGGATCAAGGAAACATTTAGGAGAATGGGAGGGAAGAGGATGGGTGGTGGGTTTAGGGGTAAGGGAAGTTTTAGGATCTGGGGAAGACTTTGGGATGGGGGAAGGTGCTTGTTTGTCCCTGTGTTGTGGTAAACATTTTGGTGGATGTGTGCAAGTTAGAATATTGTGTATGGTTATGATTGTGTGCATGTTCTTTGCTTTTTGATTTAGGTGTCAAATGTGTGTGTGATGTGATTGGTGTCATGTCTGTTGGTACTTATATGTCTGTAAGTGTGGATGTGTAGGGAATGAAGTCAGAGTGTTGAAATGGTTTAAGAGTGATAATGGGTGCAGGTGGAGAAGGTGGGGATCAGTAGTAGGTTGAGGTGTGGCAGATGCAATGTTGTCAGAAGAGGCAATTGCTAGACATAATCGCCTCTCTATGGCAGACATGGCAGAGTGAATGCTATTCATGGGGTTGACGACGTGAGTTAGATGTTGATCAACACCCTGGTTGGAATTCAGTATTGCAGTCTGACCAAGAATAGACATTTCGTAAAATGGCAAGTGCCTCTTCTGACAATTGGGCTGCTGCAAAGATTCAGAAAGAGAAGTGTCTGAGGCAAAGGATACTCCAGCCCATCTACAGACTGGGTATGGCACACCTACTAGGGATAGAAAAATTAAAAGTGGCTAGCTGGCAGACACTGAAATGGCAAATTGTTTAGTGGTGTCTTGTTCTGCCACCACAAGGGGCTGGTTCGTGTTGGCTTCTGAGTCTGCTGTAGAGCCTTGCCAGCCCCCTTATCCTCTGTGCCACCGGGCCCATCTGTGTCCATGATGTTGTATTCTGATTCCCAGTGACTGTTCTAATAATTTCCAGATGGTTGTCTACCGTCTCCTGCTCATGCGCCTGAAGTTGCAGATAGACAAAATATATGTTTATTAAGGATTTCTACATAAAGAAGATAATTTATGTTTTTTTGGTATTGAGGAAAAAAGGCAAAAGCAATGCTTGAATTATAAACAACATATTATTGTTTGTTGTGGTTATATTATTCATAACTTTGTCCCATAAATCCAGACTTATTAATGTATAATTATAACTTTATGTTGTAATGTCAGCCTTTGTAGAGATTATTTTTTTTGCTGCACACTTTTTTTTATTTTACAACATTACGCAATACCTTGAAATAATAATGTTTTCTTATTTTTACATGTTGTAAAAACATGAGGGCCTACTTCGTCACAAAATTAACATGATCTTGATACTCATGGTATTTTAAACGCGAAATCAACACATTTTAAAAATGTTCTCATGCATATTTGTCAGGTTTGTGCTAAACTATCACATCCACATTAATGCAAAAATGTAATCAACATTGCCATTAAAGAAAGTTATTTTTACTTTTAAAATGTGTTTTAGTCATAACATTGTGCTATTTTATATAAATTAACACATTTTAACAGGATTACAAATCAGATATAAAACATGATGTACTGTAGAAATGTAATATTTAGATAACTCCTGAAAAAAGACGGGAAGGATTGATTTATGGAAATAATACATAATTCATGTTGACAAGTTATTACTTACACCCTTGTTGCTGCTATCTTTCAGGTCCCTAGCCACATCAGGGTAGGCCATCACCAGAACATAAAACAATAAGGGATGTCAGGGGGTACCGCACTTGCCGTGATTTTTGGAACACCCTCCCAGCTTTTGGAGAGCTGTTATATGGCTCCAGTGACAAAGGTCCTCCCACCTCTTCCTGCAGCACAGGCTTCGGTGCTTATAGACCCCAGCTGTTGAACCTGCCAGATCTTTATCTTTTGATAAGGGCTGACCTAATGATTAAATAAAAAGGGGCATACAACAAACAATTATTTGAAAACTATTTGAAAGATTAACTTTTTTACTTCAAAAATGTCCGGATCAAATTATTATAATTTTTGTATAGGTTTTCAATCTTGAATTATCGTGACACATTAATCCCCAAATCAGGGTATTTCATAAATAAATTTGAAAAAAATAAGTCCAAATTAGGAAATATTTATAAACATTTTATTGAAATTTTAACTGTAAGTAAGTTACAATATACCCTTTTCTAATTAGTTCTTAAATGCAGTAATTTTTTGTCACCTGCATTTACATGTGTGCATTTTAATTTTTACAATTTAAAACAAACATATATACAAAGTTTTAAAACAAGAAGTAATGACTTATACTCTTCTGTTTAGTTACTTGAAAGTTATTACGTTTATTGCCGTCTGATAATATTTAATAAATAGTCTGACTGTACCAGAATAATAACATAATGATCGTGATTTAAAATGTCCTTTTTGTAATACAAACAATGTTGGAAAATCAAATAACTAGCATCCATGTATTATAACATAAAAAAAACTGATTTACATATTCCAAAGTCGGATACTGACATTTTTCACATATTTTTGTATTACTGCAAAATATCAGGTGTCTTTCCAAAAATATACTTAAATATCCAATTAAAATTCCCCTTGAAGAAAACATGGTGTGGCCATTGTTTTAAAAAAAATAATACATGTTAATTTAAACACTAATGTACTTTGGATCCATAAACCAATAATTAAAACAAATACAGCAACATGCTACAACCTATTAATATAGATTACGAGTTATTAGGAAATAATCTGTTAGAGCAAATCCAAAATCCAAATACTTAAAAATTGGCTTCTAACAAAAAAGTTCAGATAAAAAAAAAAACTTAGAAAAATGTTTTTGTCACATTTGTAAATGTCAAAATCATAAACACTTTTCCTGCTACAGAAATATATTTAAATACATACACAAAGTATAATGATATACCAGGAGTGTGCAAAATTGTCATTACACTAAGAGGGTCATTTTGAATTTGGCAGGTGGAAAAGCCTGCCCACCAAACTCTCACGGTCATGTTGATGCCAGTGCGGCCACCTTCCCACGGGCCCCATTACAAGTTCCCGGCTGGCCCAGTGGGGAACAGCTCACAACATTGAGGCCAGCTTATAATGGATCTGATGGCAATGTTGTGGTGCGTAGGGTGCAACCGCACCCAGTGCAGTTTTCACTGTCTGCATAGCAGCCAATGAAAAGCGCAACGGGGCTGACCATGGGGGCCCCTGCACTGCCCATGACAATTGCTTGCAATCCCCTGAACAGCGATGCGTGCAGCGCTGCCCTGGCAGATTAGGACCACCAGCACCACCAGTCCCTTCAGTAGAGGGAAACCGGCAGTGCTGGCGGTCCAACCGTGGACGAACTTCCATGGTCAGAATGGGGCGATATGACCACCGTAAAAGTGGTTACACCACCGCTTTGGCGTCGGTCAGACCGCAACCGCAGACCTGACGGTCTGTAAACCGCCAGGGTCGTAGGACGGCCTAAATGTATAAACTACAGTACTAAATAACTGAATTACAACATTTCGAAACTAACACCTGCAAAACAAAATGCTCTGAACTAATAAAAGGCTATTTTTAAAATTTTTAAATTGCAAAACAATCTTTCTCAATTTCAAGTGGAAGTGAAATCAAAGATAATGTTTTCATTGTGGTTAATTACGCCTTGAGTTAAATTGAATTTAACCAAAATATAACAGCTATCCTTAGGACCATAAACTGGCAGCAGTTCTTTAGGGCCCCCTCTGCCATAATGGGAAGTTCTTCCTCAGTGACGCAGGGAGCTCTCTCACCATTTGACTCTGCCATTTTATGATCCAGCCGAATAAATCAAGTGAAAGAGTTTGAGGAGGTGCAGTCGCATTGAAGTCTAGGAGGCAAGTGATTAAATGGCTGCAAGGACGTGTGTACGTGTACATGACGGAAACTTGCATCAACACCAGCAACCAATTAATGCCAGAAGCAGAAATCCAGATACACTGATATAAATAGCCTGTCTTTAATGATGGACACTTCAGCCATTCTCCTTGTAAATTATTTAGTATGTGTCTGCTTGACAATATGACAGAAACATTTGACATTAGTGTCTGTCAGCGTTTAGGTGTGTCAAAAACATTTTGGTGGTCATTACGAGGCTGGCGGTCTTTGGACCACCAGCCTTGCGGCGGCAGTCTCCACACCACCACAGACCTGGTGGTGAAGACTGCCACGTTATGAGATAGGCGGTTTGGGTAAAATACCGCCAGGGCAGTCGGACCGCCGGACCAGAGGTGAGCACCTCTGGCCGGGCGGCAGTTGTGAGACCACTGGTGGTATTATGACCCGGCAGACCGCCAGGCTTTCTGTTGAGATCGCACCACTACGAAAACCCTGGCGGTAATGCAGCTGGTGACAGGGATCTCCATTCCTGTCACCGGCACTCTCCTCTCGACTCCACATCCACACACATGCACACATCCCCCCACCCCACTTCCATGCACATGCAAACACCCTCCCACCCCACTTCCACGCACATGCACACACCCTTCCCCTACTTCCATGCACATGTAAACACCCTTCCCCTACTTCCACGCACATGCACACACCCTCTCCACCCAACCGCACACAACCATACACACACCCCTACTCGCATGCAGACATGCGCCCCCTTCCGCAATCATGTGCACCCCCACCGCATCCATTCACGCACTCTCCCCTCCACATTCATGCACACACCAAGAAACTGCATCCATTCACGCACCCAGACACCCCCGTTCGCACACATACATGCATCCAGACCACACACATGCACCCAACACCCCCACAACCCTTCTTTCGGACGATTGACGTACCTTTTCTGGTGAGGTGGTCGTCCAGCAGGAGATGAGTCCTGGCGTTTTCCAATGCCAGCACCGCACCGCCAACAGGACTCCACGACGCCATATTACGTATCGCAATATTGTGGGCAGAGTCTTGTTGGTGTGGAGGTGCTGGTAGTGGAACTGATTCTCTTCCTCCATCGGCCAGGCTGACAGGGTCAGATTTCCACCTGTAAACGGGCGGAAATCCTTCCTAACTCAAAATATGGCGGTCTGTTGGCGGCAGCAGCTTCAGCGGTCTTGGAAAAAGACCGCTGAAGTCCTAATGACCATCTTAATTCCTACACCTGCACATTGTAGAGTTTAGGCGTGAACCATTTCCTTTAATACTAAAAATATGTTTTTAGGAATCTGTTTTTGGTTTTAGAAACTAAAAGACACAAACGTAGACATAAAAGAATAAAATCTAACAAGTTGATTTTGTTCTGATTATTTGTATAGATGCCATGAAAAATGTGCAAAAAATTCCTCTACAGTTAGCTCTTTATTTGACAAGTGCTTTAGCCTAGGAATACACATCTATTGTATATTTAAAAATTTCTCAATGTATTAAAAACATGAGAATGTAATAAAGTAATCTAAAATGGTTTAATATGTTATTTTTGTTTTTGTTTAATTTCAGATATGTTAGTTTCCTAAACCCCAGAATGTTCCTATTCTGGGAAGGGAATAGAGATTTTTATTATAATGCCTGGTCAATATATTTCACTCAAAGGTATCCCATAACCCATGGGTATTCACAAACATTTTCCAAGGGACCCAAAAAATTGGTCTGTGATGTGACTGAGTGCTGCAGTGAAGCCAACAGAGTGGCACTCAGGGGTTGGTTGTGTAAGGTGGGTATAGGGGAAGTGAAGCATGTACATCTACAGGCAGAAGTGCATATTGTGAAACTAGGACACCTGGGAACAATCTAGCGCAAACAGTTCAAAAGTTACAAAAAATCATCAACATATGCCGCCCAGTGTAAGGCCCTTTGCAGAGGTTGACTGGTCAATGTTTTGTTGTTTATTGCTATATTTTGGTGTTAAACTGCTACAGACGAGGTGCAACCTATACCCGGACAGTGTTCACAAGTATAAAAATGACAATCTAATAAAGTAATTCTTATGCAAAATGAGTCCCATTACACTACATAATTTGCCTTTTTCTTGCCACGTAATTTAATCAACCCTGCTGCAAAATGTTGCCCTCTCCTGACACATAATTACAGTGCTATGAACCACAGGCACCGTGGGATTGGCTGGAAGACTACAGAGCGGATATGGTCCCAGCAAAACATGACAAAATAGAGGAGAGGCTGCGCACAGCTCCAGGAAGTGCCCCAGAAGAACTAGGAACAAGATAGCCACCCAAAGGTTGACCAAGAAGGAGGTGGAACAGGAACGCGCACCTGCTGTGCAAGCAGCAACGGGCCTAACGGCACGATCAGACACAAAATCGGAACAAGACCACACCAGTGATGAGCATTGAGCAGATACTGATTTGGATGATTCGGCACTGGACAAAGCTCACATGCCGGCGGTCACCTCGCAGATGGCTGACGACCTTGTTTAGCCCGGGCTGTACTATCTACTTTACTTAACCTAAACAAGGATGGCAAATAGACCTGCCACAGACAGGATACATGGGATTGATGATTTCCCAAACACTGCAGAGGGTTTATAATTTAGTAGATGACCCATACTCCTACAAGACCTCCTGGCAGACCAGTTGTGATACCTACCTGAAGCTGATACTGTGATCCAGGTGCATATAGCCCACTAGGCTATGCTGCGATAAACATAGACGGGGACACAAATGAATCACTGTTGGGCCGGAGGGGGCACCCACACATTGCTCTATACCCGCTAATACCCCCACACTTGACTCCCTTCGGTAGTTCAGTGGAACTACGAGTGTGAAAAGTTGTGTTGCCAATCATAAGTTTGAGTGGCCGGCCATTGCGGTGTGGCCCTGAGAAATGGGAGTTCACTGCTGGGGAGTTTGTTGCAGTGGTACTTTGTGGGACAGTCTCTTGGAGGGGTGGGTGACACAGTTGCACCCTGTGCAGGACACTGCGCAATGGATGACCATGATTGAGTGCATGTCATGGCTGATAGTCACACAAGGTATAAGTGTATGACCTGGAATGTCCAGGGCGTGGGATCTGCTAACAAAAAACGTAACATACAAAGATATCGGGGAAGGTGAGGAGTACAGGTTGCCATGCTCCAGGAGACCCACCTTACGGAAATAGAGTTGGACCGCCTATGCCATAGATGGCGCAGTCAGCTATATGCGACCACTTATTCAGCCTATGTAAGGGGCACATTGATATGGGTTAGAGCAGGAACACCCTTTGAGGCGCTCCATACATGGGTCAACAGGGAGGAATGCTATGTTTTGGTGAGGGGGAGACTAGCAAGGAAAGAGGTGATACTAAGAAGCATATACGTCCCCAACCAGGAGCAATTGACCTTTCATTCATTATCAGCTACCCTGGGATCCGTTCTAGGGGGTGACCTGATTTTGGGAGGCAACTTTAACTGTGTTACAGATGTACTCCAGGATCGGTCTACACAACAGCTACCAGGTGCAACAGCACACAAGACGAACCGAGGCTTTAAAGACTGGATACAGCAATGGGAACTATTAGACATATGCCGTACCCAACATGAAGACGAAAGAGATTATTCGTCCACTCCCCCTGCATTCACCACACACTAGGCCAGACAGATTCTTATGCTCGACCAGAATGTGCCAAGATGCCACTTTTACAGAATATTTGAGAAGAACGCTATCTGCCATAGCCCACTGCTCCCTGGGCTCAAGCCCATGGATAATAGGCCGTCAATCCCAACATGGCACCTGCAGCCGACTGCTTTAGAACAGCCCTGTTATAAATATACACTACATGCCACTCTTACAGAATACTTTGACATCAGTTAAGGTACAGCTTCATCCGCACTCGTAGAATGGGAGGCCTGTAAGGTAGTTGTCAGGGGCCACTGCATGGGGCAAACAGTAGGAATTAGTAGGGAGCTCAATGCAGAGCTTAATACCTTGATGGCATGCTACACACAATAGACAGCTCACTGGGTCCAGACCCCACCATGCATAAGCTTCTATTAGACACACAAGAGTGATATAACGTCATACTGGAACAATTGCGATGTCACGATTACAGGACATATACAGCCAGGGCGCATGACACAGAGGGTAAGGTGGGAAGGCTCGTAGCGTGACTCATCTGCCCTGAATTAAGAGGTTCATGCACTTGACAACAGCAAAAGGGACTCATATTTACTCCCCGGGACAAATAAACAATGGAACACCAAGCGTATTACAAAACTCTGTATGATGAACCACAGGCTTTCCCAGCGGTCATACAAGACGAATTCTTACACCATCTCACAGTCCCCATGCTGACACAGGATACAGGTTGGAGCATAGGGGGACTGTTGACTGTCCCAGAGATCAGACAGCAATTATCATATCCTCTACCATCCTAAGATACAGGGCACCTCGGACATGATGCTCGTGTTGGTAGATCTTGAGAAAGCCTTTGACTTTGATGTGGGGCTTCTTGATGAAGGTAATGTGCAAGATGAGACTGGAGAAGCAATGGATTAAGTGAGTTTCCCTACTATACTTGGGACCGACTGCATGGGTCAAAGATCTCTAGAGGCACATGGCAGGGGTGCCAGCTGCCCCTCTCTTGTTTGCCCTGGTTATCGAGCCATTGGCAGAACTTTCCAGGGAGAGGGAAAAGATAGCAGAATAACACTAGATGGGAATAGATATGTTATATCCCTGAATGCAGACGACCTCCTCCTGTCTGTGGCCACCGGTTTGGCAGGAGCGAAGGAGACAATGCGCCACCTGGACGAGTTTGGGAGACTCTCAGGTTTAAAGGTTAATCAATCTAAAACATGCCTGTTTCCGTAAACCTGGGGGACTCACTAACTGCCAGATATCCCGAAAGGGCTTACCTGGTCCCCTGTGACCTTTAAATAATTGGGCGTTCATATTTACCACCCACTGGGAGACTTACAGGAGGGCAGCCTCTGGCGTACATTGTGCTCCCTCCACTCTAGCGTGACATTCTTGCGATCATTGAGGATGCCACTCATGGCACACATGTCCTTCTCCAAAATGTTAATGCTCCCATGCTTACTGTATTTTTTCACAAACCTCCCAGTCAAAATTACTGCAGTGTGGTTTTGGCTATTAGATGTACTCCTCTGAGAACATATATGGGATTGCAAGCGACACAGAGTGTTGTTTATAACACTGAGGTGCCCTACTTCATAGGGTGGCCTGAGTGTCCCCAATTTTGAACTGTATTACCTGGCAACTCAACTGCAATGGGTGGCTAGGTGTTTGGATGACTCCCACATAAGTGCTCTTGATCTCCTCGGAAGGACACCACACCAAGGACTCCTAATAGCTATGCTGTTCCAACAGACCTGAAAATTCCACAACAGAGCCTATTGCTCCAAGTGGCAATTTATAGCTGGGGCTGTTGCACAGTGAGGACAATGAAGAAGCCCTACTTTGCACTAAACCTGCCCGTGGTGGGACTACCCCATGATGCACCAGTTGGCTGCTTGACCGCGAACCAACTCCAAGCATGGACAGAGGCTGGGGCGACAACTGTAGGAGACTGTTTTGTACAGGGACCCCTGATGCCATTGCAGGACTTGATGGAGCAGTTTGCACTACCGCGAGGCCAGTTATTAATCTATGAGGCATTGGTGAGAACATATACTGAACTTTGGGCCAGGGGAAGGGAAGAGCCCACCGAACATGCAGTACTCCAGCTCCTGCTCTCACTGGGCTTGGTAAGGCATCAGGTGACATGGTTATACCGCTCCATGCTTGAGATGGGGCAGGGACCCTTACTGGTGCTTAGAACACTGTGGAACACAAACCTGGGATGAGAGACCATGGACAGGAAATGGGGCAAGATATTGGCCTACTCCCACAAAGTATCCTGAAGTACAAGACTGAAATACAATTCAATATCCTTCAAGTGACTTCCCACACCACACAGGCTGGACTGCCTGACACTGCAGACATACTGGAGAGAGGTACTGCCCTACCACCTTCATAGGGCTCTGGGGAGCACCCTATCTTGTTCCATAGGAGCCTGCCTACTTGGAGAATTTCCTTGACCTGTAGTATGCACGATTGGCATAGATTCTTGGATATAGCACTTACGTTAGCCAGACGCAGGATAGTGTTGACCTTAAGGGCCAGTATGGGGCCGATAATGGAGGCATGGGTTGGAGACTTGATGTTGAGGGCCAGGACAGAGGAAGTCATACTTAGGCAGGAGGATGCCCAGGGGCTTAGGAGGTGATCGATGGCGAGTCTATGGTCAGAAGTTCTCGAAAGCTGGGAACACCCAGGGGGAAACACAAGCTCAGAGCTAAGTGACAACGATGATAGAGAAAGTGAAGATGGAGACCACTTAACAGAGGACAACACTAGACAAAGTAGGAGACGAGCAACAGAGGCCCGGGCATTGTTGGGAGGCGGTCATGTCAGGTCTTGACTGTGACAGACACTGGACGAAGAGACCCTGCTAGAGCAACGCCGATGGCACCCTCCTCCCCCCTCTGAAAGGGTTTCATGCAAATAGGCACACCTATCACTATAAAGAGGTGACATTAGACTATGAACATATCTACAGTCACCCACACTGTCAACACATCAATATACTTATATGACAGTAAAATAGTACATCACCGCCCAGATAACCCCCTCTTGTACTGCGTATGTGTTAATATTTAGATATAAGTTTCTGTTGGACATTTATTCAGAGTTTTGTTTAATTGTTTGTTTAATATATTGGCACTGACTACTGGTTTAACTCATACTGCTTTGATGGCAACCGGTGAAAAACAAATATGAGCAGAATAACTAAAAAGAAAATGAAGCCATTGCCGAAAACACAAAACAGGTACAGGAAGATAAGGCCTCCACACACACGTAGACGTGATAAGCTCACCAAGGAACGGATACTACCAAAGCTGAGATCTACTAGGGGTGAAACAACTAAGGACCTGAATATTATACTGATGTTGATTCTCTGAATACATTGAAAGGTAACTTAAGGATAAACATGTATGTACTGTGATGTGGAAACGCGCCAGGTGAATGTATCACTACTGAAATGACCTTAAATGCCAATAAAAAATATATATAAAAACACGTGCCCTTACATTCCAGAAGGATTACATTCTATTTGGACTGTAGCATGGCTGACTGCTAAATAGGCATATCATGCATAATATATTTAATTGACTTAAGTTAAAATACAGCAACAGATACATTTCAATGAGTCTTTAAACGAGCATTCAAACACATCAGTGTGAAGTTCCAAGAGATTTTAAAGTCACTATAAATTATGTCAATTGGTTTAAATTTTTATACATGCCTAAGTCCTCCCGAGTCGCATTTTCAAAAACTACAACTGACACCTGCCATCTGGATGTACCATTGTCTACATGTGTGAATTGCTAACAGGATATCCTAAAACGTCACTTGTTTGTTGTGTAGTGTAGCCCCTCCCACCTTCGACAGAATTGCCTGTGGGTTGTGGACCCGAACTGAATAAAACAGAAAGAAGCCTACATTATTATAGGTACATGTGACTAACACCTGGACCTGGCACTTTATATACAGCCCCTAGTCAAGCTGTAACCCATCCCAGTAGGAGATGAGCACTACATAGAGCTTGTTTTCAATTATCTCAGAGCTTGGTCTGCTAATAACCATGGGCATATCTCTGGGTGGGCATAAGAGCTCTGCAGAGGGGAATTTTGATGTTGCCATGCATGTGTATGGCTAGGTGTGGGTAAGTTAGGGGAAAAAAGTAAAACATTATGGCTGACTGTTGTTTACCAGATCTTATAAGGTTTTGAAGTAAGCTAATTTTTGTGGTTGTACAAATTAATTAAACAATGTAGATGCCGTTCATTCTGTGTGCGTAATAAAAAATACCTTAAATATAAAGCAAATCAAGTATATTATGTTAAAGTTGAAAAAGGTTTTATTTTACTGTTCTATATTTAATATAAGTGTATGTTTATATCTACACATATGAAAAGGGTGAGCTTTACATTACACACACTTAATGAGACACAGTAATGTTACATTGTCAGAATCATATAAACAGTATCCATAACAATGTTGTAAAAAGTTGAAAATACAAAATCAACAAACAGTCCACACTGATAAGGTATCTCCATCTTTTGATTTTTGGGGGCTAATTCTTCACAAACTCACCAGTCTGTACTCTGTCAGGACTTACTGTAAAACCTTCAGTGTGGAGTATAGACAGCACCTTCTCCCTCCTGGGCTTGAGAATGAGGGGGCTAGGAGAATCACTAGGGTTCTCTATGAGCCTTGCAAGCAAAGGCGTGCCATAGGACATTCCAAGACTTAGGAATGTCCACCTGTGAGCCCTCGGGGGAATTAACTGCATTTACCCTATCCACTAGTCTGTCCCACATGTACCTTGATAGTTGTTGTACTAGGGCACCGAATAATTGTGGCTCAACATTCATAATTTCATCCACCATAATGGTCAATTAATTCTCTGAAAAACCCTGTGGCTCTACTGCCTGCCATTTTGACATCCGAAAAAAAGATAAACTTATAACTACAAAAAAGAGTAAGGAAATAAACTAACTTCTGCTGCTACAACAAACGTGGCGTGTGAGGAGAAAGAAAGGGGCTCTCTGGGCACAGGCTTACCATTTATAATACTAGAACGAGGCGAATTGTTTCTGGTGATGAAACTCGGGTATGTGTATTAAAGCACGTTGGTGTCAGTCATACTGCCGTTCACATAGGATAGTTTGACGGGTGTGTCTGCCAATTTGATGGCAGCATCCGGCAAAAGTACACTCATCAGACCAATTGTGATGGCATACAAGTCTAAATAGAGTGGGCAGACATCCGCTGTACTAGCATCCATTGAAGAGTAACGGATGGCAGAGGTATCGGGTCCGGCTGACAGAAACCACTACATCATAACGGTCAACATACATTAGCCCCTTAGCCGCTGGGCCCCATTTTTACTATTTTTTGTGCTTTCAGCCTCCTTCCAGTTAGTGACAGAAATAGGTGTGAAACCAATGCTGCATCCCGGACAGCTAAGCATTTCTGAAAAGTAGGCAAAATTCTGAATTCAGCAAGGGGTCATTTGTGTAGATCCTTCAAGGTTTTCCTACAGAAAGTAACAGCTAAAATAACAAATATATTGAAATTGAGGTGAAAAAAGAGCCATTTCCGGTCACGTTTGCTTCTATAACTTTTTCCAGCTATGGCAGATTTTTTAAAGCAACATACCATTACGTCTGCTGGACTCTTCTGGTTGCGGGGATATATAAGGCTTGTAGGTTCATCAAGAACCCTAGGTACCCAGAGCCAATAAATGAGTTGCACCTTGCAATGGGCTTTCATTGTGTACCGGGTTTGGTGAAATATAAAGACTGAAAAATAGGAAACTTTTGTATTTCCAAAATGGGCAAAAGATAAGGTGTTGAGAAGCAGTGGTTATTTGCACATCTCTGAATTCCGGGGTACCCGTACTAGCATGTGAATTACAGAACATTCCTCAAATAGACTTCTTTTTTAAACATTGTCTTACATTTGGGAGTTAAAAATGTAGAGAAAGACACCGGCAATAACACTTGTTCTGCTATTTTGTGTTCCCCCAAGCCTCCCGATAAAAATGGTACCACACCTAGGGAAACCTACCAAACCTATGCATTTTTCAAAACTAGACTCCTAGGGGAATCCAGGATGGGGTGACTTGTGGGGCTCTCGCCAGGTTCTGTTACCCATAATCCTTTGCAAACCTCAATATTTGGCAAATAAAACAATTTTCTCTCAAATTGCAGTGCTGCAAAGTTCTGGAATCTGAGAGGATCCACATACTTCCTTCCACCCAGCATTCCCCCAAGTCTCCCAAAAAAGATGGTACCTCACTTGTGTGGGTAAGCCTAGTGCCCGCAAAAGGAAATGCCCCAAAACACAATGTGAACATATCACATTTTTCCAATGAAAACGGACGTGTTTTTTGCAAAGTGCCTAGCTGTGGATTTTGGCCTCTAGCTCAACCGGTACATAGTGAAATCTAGCAAACCTATATATTTTTGGAAACTAGACACATAGGGGAATTTAGAATGAGATGACTTGTGGGGCTCTCACCAGGTTCTGTTGCCCATAATCCTTTGTAAATGTCAAACTTTGGCAAAACAAAACACTTTTTCCTCTGATTTTGGTGCTGCAAAGTTCTGGAATCTGAGATGAGATACAAACTTCCTTCCACCCAACATTCTCCCAAGTCTCCAAATAGAAATGGTACCTCACTTGTGTGGGTAGGCCTAGTGCCAGTGGCAGGAAATGCCCCAAAACACAAAGTGGACAGATCACATTTTCCCAAAGACAACTAACCTGTTTTTTGCAAAGTGCCTAGTTGTGGTCTTTGGCCTGTAACTCAGCCGGCACCTAGGGAAACCTAGCAAACCTCTACATTTTTAAAAACTAGACATATAGGAGAATTCAGAATGGGGTCGCTTGTGGGGCTCTCATCAGGCTCTGTTACCCAACATCCTTTGCAAACCTAAAAATTTGGCAAATAACCCCACTTTTTCCTCACATTTTGGTGATGGTAAGTTCTGGAATCTGAGAGGAGCCACAAATTTCCTTCCACCCAGCATTTCCCCAAGTCTCCTACTAAAAATGATACCTCACTTGTGTGTAGGCCTTGTGCCTGCGACAGGAAACACCCCAAAACGCAACATGGACACATCATATTTTAACTTTGAAAAGTGACGTGTTTTTTGGAAAGTGCCTAGCTATGGATTTTGGTCTCTAGCTCAGCCGGAATATTTGGAGAAAAAAAAACACTTTTTCCTCACATTTCCGTGATAGAAGTTCTGGAATCTGAGAGGAGCCACAAATGCCCTGCCACCCAGCATTCCCCCAAGTCTCTCGATAAAAATGGTACCTCACTTGTGTGGGTAGGCCTAGTGCCCGTTTCAGGAATAGATCACACAACGGTCAATGTTGATCCTTACATGAGGGCAACTGTTCACCCTGGGGTGATCCATTCCTGAGGCAGGCACTAAGTACAGGCACTCAAGTGGGGTAGTGTTTTTATCAGAACAGGTGGGGAAACACTGGGTGGTAGGAATTTTGTGGATCCCATTATATTCCTGTAGTTTGTGTGACAGAAATGCAAGAAAAAATAGAGTTTTTATTCAACATTTCAGCTTTGCAGGGTATTCTGGGTAAGAAAACTTTGGGGAATCAACAAAAGTCACACCTCTATGGACTCCTCCAGATGTCTAGTTTCTAGAAATGTCTGGGTTTGGTAGGTTTCCCTATATGGCTGCCAAGCCCAGGACCACAGACGCAGGTGCCTGCCTTACAAAACCAGGTTACTTTGTGGTAGATCATTTTGATGTCTCCACAATACAATTTGGACAGTAGAATTTGGGGTTCAACTAAATTGGGGAACTCCCAAGAGAGAACTCTCTCTGTGCTTGCCGCCACAAGCACCTGCTCTTTGGGTTGGGCTAACCAACTATTGTCCCACAGTACAGACTTTGCTTGCAAAGGGACAGCAGGACTGTCCTTATCACCTCCCTCATAATCACTGGAAGAGGAGTTATCGAATAGGACTCCTCCGACTGAAAAATCACTCCCAGAGACTTCGCCATTGTCCTATCCCTCAGATGCTGTCTCAGTATTTGCTGTCTCAGTCTCTGATCCTACATCAGAGCTGTCCTCTAGAACCCGAGTTAGGGCTTGAGTAGCAGTCATCCAACAAGATGCCATCTCTGCTACTGGCTAAACTGTTGCTCTAAAATACTAGCTTATGTAGACAGTGACAAAATTGCTGGTGGGTGTGTGTGTGATACCTGCAACAGTAGAGGTCACCTTACCTTCGCTTCTTCTCTCAATCAGCATGTTTTCTCAAGACACTCAAAAAAACCAAAAAAGACACACTATTACTTCACCTTGTCACATACCAGTCGTCACAGTCTTTAGCGCCTCTAGCACCCAGTCCAACAATCATTATTGGTTCTCCCACTCCCATTACCTCCTCCTCCGATTCCCTCACTACCACCCAGCAAAAGAGCATTTCATCGCTCCATATCCCCCCTCGCACATATATTTCATTTGTTTTATAGCGCGGGTAATGGCTGGCTTTACTAATCCACTCAGCTATTCACATATAATACAGTTTTGATCCTTGCAGTAGGCATATAAACTTTCTGCGGTACTTTATGGAATCAAAACTGCCACTAGACAAAAGTCAGATCCTTTTCTAGCAGAAACATAATCACAAGAGTTACTTGACTTTTTTATTGCTGCCTAAAAGATACAGTTGAAACGCGTCAATTGAAGTATGTGCATTGCTTTGAAGACGCAAGCTGCAACTGCAAGAAAACTGGTGGCAAAAAAAAAAAAATATATATATATATATATATATATATATATATATATATATATATATATATATATATGTATGTACATACACAAGGGTTGTTCTCTATGAAAGCGCACTCCCGACCCACTTGGGAAATATTATAAAATGTGTGGGACTACCTTTACCAGAATACACTTTTCAACTCACTGGGGCAGAACTGGTATTTAACAGAGTAATCAGGTGCCTGCAATTAAAACCAGCTGAGCAGCCATGCACTTGGTCTTTGAACAAGGGAAGAGATGTCTGGAATGCTTTCAGCACTGGCTGCACCTACTGAGGTGAAACACTACAGACTACGTTTCTCTGCTGATGAAGGGATGAACCCAGAAACACGTGTCCAGAGATTAATGAAAACATAAGGCCAGAAATAATTAAAATGTCAAAAAGAATTCACTGTATGCTGCTGGCTTTGCCATATTCCCTAATACATAACCTGTTGGGAGTGTGCTTCGGGAAGGCCCTTTTGGGCCTGTTTTCCCCACTGGAGCAGGAAGCTGTTGCAAGGACGCTTCTTGCTCCGGTGGGGAAAACAGATAGTGACGTCAGTGCACCTGGCGGCGTGCTGATGTCACAAAGGGATGAGTTGGGGGTGGGAGGAGACACAGAAGATCTTCTGTGTCTCACGGGGTTTTTGTAATTAAAAAGAAAATCCTCCTGTGAGGATTTTTTTAACCCCTTCCCTGGTGTCGGCCACTGGTTGTGAGCAACACCAGGGAGGTAGTGAGTGCGTCAGCCAGTGGTTGACGCCCATACTAAAGAGATTAAAGACAAACTCTAAATGTGGCAGGCAGCATACCGTCAGCCTGGCAGACAGATGCAGTACTCTGTGAGAGGCAAACAGTGGACCTTACTCTGAAATCTAAACCAAGTCCGATTGCTGAAGGATATCTCACTTTACTAAGCAGATATAACAGAAAACGAGATCCCGCAGTCCTCATTTATTTATTTCAAATGATTTATCAATTCTTTCCATTAATGTCATAATATTTATGGAAAGTACTGAAAAATAAAATAAAAATCAAGGAATGGAAAATAAAATAAATACACAGACACACTATGCAAGAGAAAAGGAAGATTTGATTTTTTCTGAAGTATTTCAAAACTGTTGGGGTTGGGGAAAATCTCAAGGAAACTGGCAGATTATTTTAATGTTTTGAGTCCAGCAAAACAAGGAACTTGAAAGGATGCGGTACAAGAAGGTCACATACAAACCAAGAGACCTTGACTAGCAGGGCATAACAGTCTGGTAGGTTATTTAAGGGGGAAATAAATCAATAAATTAAGAATGTGCAAGCTCCTGAATGTTATGAGTATAATGCACACATAATAAAATTAAAAACTAAGTAAATTGAGAAATCAACAAGAACGAGATAGATAAAGCAGTATTATCTGAATTAAGTACAAATAAAATGTGAATGGGAAAGCAGAGAACAGTTTGAAGTGAAAATAAAACACACAGCGAAAGACCTACATAGAGGGTACAACACTAATGAAAACAAGTTAGAATGATACCATGCAGCTGTGGAAAGAAGGAAAAGCAAGGATTATCATAATGTTGAATCCTAAAAAGTATTTGACAGAATAGGTTGGTACTTGGAGACAAGTTTGTGAACATTTGGTTTTGGGGGAATATGGATGAATATTTAGCCATAGTTCACAAACTGCATTTTGTAGAATATAAAGTAGTACTACTGGAGTACTAGTTAGTCACTACAAAATGTAGTTCACAAACCCAGGGTTGAAATTTCTATCTCCACCTCACCTATCTTTTTTATAGGGGATCTCCACACATGGATGTTTACTACCTAGTAGTAAAAGTAGGCAATCTCCACTACAGAATGGGAGTGGATTACAATAAAGTATTAAATAAATTATTGCAGTGGTGATGACCCAGTGTCACCCCATATACATGTGGAGAATGAGCACAAACACACAGGGCTATATATTGTGTTGTTGGATCTGGCCCTTTCTGCGGGGTCACCCCCCAGGGTTTTCGTCTTTTGCTTCTACCTTTTGCTGTAAGTTTTGTTGGCCTTAGGACTCTGTGTACTTTACACATGCTAACCTTTGCTAAAGTGCTTATGCTCACTTCCCTAAACATGGTTTGATTGGCCTATATCTAATTGGCATATTTAATTTACTTAGAAGTCACTTGTACAGTGGTATATCATATACCCAGGGCCTGTAAATGAAATGCCAACAGTGGGCCTGCAGCACTTATTGTGAAGTAGCACATAAAACTGTGGCCTGCCACATGCAGTTCTAAACTGCCATGTCAACTTGCCATTTAAACTCTGTTGCCAAACCTTAAAGTCCCCTTTAATCACATTTAAGTTACCTCTACGGTAGCCCATAGGACCGGGTGCTCTGTGTATTACAAGGATAGACATGTGCTTTTAAGTTTTGCATGTCCTGATAGTGAAAAACTCCTAAATTCATTTTTCACTACTGTGAGGCCTACCCTGCCCAGAGGATAGAATTC
The DNA here is from genome assembly GCF_031143425.1 of Pleurodeles waltl. Taxonomy (NCBI): domain Eukaryota; kingdom Metazoa; phylum Chordata; class Amphibia; order Caudata; family Salamandridae; genus Pleurodeles; species Pleurodeles waltl. Next base: position 181,683,589 of record NC_090437.1, read on the forward strand.
ATTTAATAAGCTGTATTTCCTAATGAGGAGCAGGTAGATATTTTATGTTTGGTATCTATGAAATTGTAATGATAAACCCTCTTTAATGGTAACATCCGATTTTTATTACAATTTTGAAAATGCCACATTTAGAAAGTTTCCATTTTCCTGCCTGTATCCCTTTTTGGTTCCAGCCTGCCTTGGGTCACATGACTGGGTGTAGCTGACAGACTGTGAATTCCTCCCAGACACAATATAGGGATTAGGTGTGCTTAAATGGGCCATCTGCTGGCAGGATGGGGTCAGAGCTGAGCACACCCCCACTTACACCTGAATAATCTGTGCTCTACTTTCACAAAGGGCCTAACAACCCTGTATTGTCCCTGTAGCCAGCTTGGAGCCAGGGCAAGGGAGTCAGCAAATTTGTTTCCAGCAGCTTCTCCCACTTTCCAGAAAAGGGGCACAAGGGTGTAAAAGGATGACCTTCCGACCCACTCTACAGTTTATTACTGGACCTGTGGAAGGACTCTCAGAGGACTGCTTGCTGCTGTGACTGACCTGTTGTGCTCTCTACCAGACTGCTGCTGTACCTGGAAGCACTGGCAGCTTTAGTCTCAGATCCAACTCTGGTGTTGGCTCTCCAGTCTTCGATTTTGAGTATCTGACGTTGGTATTCACCTTGGTTTTGAAATCAGTATGAAAGCAGGCTCCAGCTACCCAGTCAGAGGTGGAGCCAGTGACACAATTTTGGACTTTGATCAGATTTGCCCCTGGGTCTCCTTTGGGAGTATGTTTCATTTCATTTCATTTTTTATTTATGCAGTTTCATATATCATGAATATGGCTCAAGGGCATTATAGCACTGCACAATGTATTAATATAAGGCAAAAAAACTCTCATCTTTTGAGACACTATGACATGAGGAAGCAATAACTGTGTGACAAGGTGGTGGAAAGAGATGCAAATAATCGCATACATTAATAATGAAGCACTTGGGAGAGCTCAAAGCAAAATAAATAAATATAATTATGAGCATTCAGGCTGAATGAGGGTAAATAGATTCTAGACTCAATTAGAGAAAGACTGAAACTTAGTTTCTTCTCACTTAAATGCAGGGGGTGTTCTAGTAATAGCAAATTATAACTCTAAAAGTGGCTTTGATTCTCTGAGAGTTTTAGCTTATCAGACAGATAGGTGGGGTCACTGTCTGTAGAGCTATAAGAGTGATGTATGCTAACCCGGACCAACCCCTAGTTGGAAGCTGTTGTAGTGCTAAAAGCAAAGGACTTATATCTTGCTTCTGGACACAAAATGAGCTGCAACCCTTAAAATTGCTCTGAGAGAGGCAAGGTAAGCTACCTGTAAAGGACTGGTTGCAATAATCAGGCCTGGACAGGACGAGGGCTTGCACAAGGGATTTCAGACCTTCCTCTTGAATAAACTGTGCGATACCCCAGAGTGATCTGAGTCAAAAACAACACTTCTGGCCATTGTTCTGATTTGAGGCTGGAGTGTAAGTTTTCTAATGAGGACGACTTTTTGTGATTTGGCATTGTCACAAATGGTGGGGTGACATTCAAGGAAGTAGAAAGAGTTGATTTGCGGCTGCACCGGTATGTTAGATTTCTTGAGTGAAATTAACAAAAATTATGTTTTTTGACAGTTAAATTTTAGATTGTGGTTGGACATCCAGCTTTGAACGAACTCCAGAGTTTTAGAAAGGACAGGGAGAGGAAACCTTTAGGTACAGCTGACTATCATCTGCGTATTGGTGGTAGAGGTGCCAGAGTCATTGAGGATGACCTTGAGATGTTTTATGTAGTAATTGGCCAGGGTGTGTGAAAAGAAAGAGCCTTGAGGAACATCTAGTAGTATCTTATCCAAGTTTGAGCGATAGCTCCCGATTTTAATTGCTTATCGCCGTTTGGACAGGTAGGAGGAAAGCGAATTAAGAACAACTCCTTCAATGACTATTCTCTCTTTGAGTATGTTGACCAATAGAGACTAATGGACTATGTCAAGAGCATGGAGCTCTAGTAGGCATTAATTTCCAGAGTCAGTGGTTCATAGATCATCATCAACAATTTGGAGTAAGGCAGCTTCAGCCAGTACTCTATCAGAAGCAAGCTTGGCAATATTTGGGAAGATTATTGATCCTGAAGTGACACACACGCTTTAAAGGCACAACTTTCTCACAACTTTCCTAGAAAGGGTATGCAGGAGATGGGACAAAAGGTGTTGAAATCATTAACATCTGTGGAAGGCTTCCTTGTAAGAGGTCAGACCTGGTTGATTTTGATGAAGTCAGTAAAAGTGCCTCGTAAGATGGAAGAGTTAATTGACTATATCTAGTAATGTAAGATCCACTAGGCAAAGTCTTTGCAATCTTTCCAGGCACCATATCAGTTAAAGGTTTCACATTAGGAATGGAGCTCATGCTCAGAGAGACCCATGACGTTGGACCAATCCCATTTCACTTTTCACATCATAGTACAAATATTCATACTGTTCATTATTGGAGGAAAGGAGGTCTCAATAGGCTTTACTTTCTGTCATAGAAGTGTACAAAATCATCACATATGCTTTTGGGATCTTCAAATGTAAGGATAGTTAAAGGTGTATTTGATGTTTTTACGAAGTCAGGGGGATTTTGGGCAGCTGTTAGTATTAACTACAAGGAATTGATATCTGTGGATGTTTTGGAGAAAATAAATTTTTATAGTGTTAGACCTGGCATCCTTGGTGTGTTTGCCCTAACGTTTTTGCCTTCAGACCTCCTGTTTTACTGACCTCGTTTTGCTTGCTTTAGGATTCTGGGCACTTTATCACTGCTAACCAGGACTAAAGTGAATGTGCTCTCTGCTTAGAATATGGTACAATTGGCTTATCCACAATAGGAATATTTATTTTACCTGTAAGTCCTACCTTTGCCCAGGGCTTGTAAATTAAATGCAACTGGTGCCACTGCAGAGTCAGAATGTGCAGTTTTAAACTGCCAGGTCGACCTTTCGAGGTAATTCTCTTGACAGATCCAAACCTTCCTTTCTAAATACATATACGTCACCCATAAGGTAGCCCCAGGGCAGGGTGCAGTGTATCTAACAATTAGGGCATGTACTTTTAAGCTTTAAATGTCCTGGTAGTGAAAAACTATTAAATTTGTTGTTCACTACTGCTGGGCCTGTTTGTCCAATAAGATAACATTGGGAAATGCCTCATTACATTTTGTAAATGTAATTTCCAATTGAGAAGAGATGGGACTCCAAGTTTGGTGTCTCTGGATTTACATTTTAAAATCACAACTTATGGTGAAGTCAGGTTTTAAGTGGTAATTCTGAAAATGCCGCTTTTAGATGGTTAGCATTTTCATACTTCAACCATCTGGTGCCTTCTGCCTGTCTCCAATACACATCTAGGGTGGGGTGACAACTGAACTTGTGCATTCCCTCTAGGCAGCCACTCACAAAGGGAGCTTAAGTGTGACTGATAGGCTATCAACATCCTGATGAGCCATCCTGGGCAGGGAGGGAGGTAGGAGCTGGCACTTACACCTGAATGGGCTGTGCCTGTCTCCCCACAAAGGGTTGCATATCCCCCTGTAGTGATCCTGGAGCCAAGGCAGGAAGGGCAGAGACTCTGTGGAACTTAAAGTCCTCTCTTTGAAATCTCCCCTACTTCAAAGGCACTACTGGGTATAAGAATAGGACTTCTGACCCTACAAACTCAATACACTTCATGGGCTGTGGATACTATATAAGACAGAAGAACTGCTGTGTTGGACTGTCACTCTGCTGGACTCCTGCTCTGCTGTGCTGATCTGCTGCCCTCCTTGACTGGGCTGTACTTGACTCTCTCGAACCCAGATCCAAAGGGACTCCAAGGGATTTCTGGCTTGCCTACTGTTCTTCTGAATTCTCAGGGATATAAAAGACTTCTTTTGGTCCTGCAGCAGCACCTGGACCTTGCTTGCTGCAAGTCTTGCCCTGCTAAGCAGTGCTAAATCCGGTCCTGGGTCCTTCGAAGTGGGTACAAAGTGCTGCAACTACCAAAACCTGTGAATCAACATTATTGCACTGATCGGTACCGGTGCATAACCATCAAAGCTGATGCATCAACAGTGCTGTGAGGATCGAAAATACTGCATCATTGTTGACGTCTGTGCATCGATGTGGCTGCGAGGATCTTGAGCACCGCATTGCCCTCTGTATGACACATTGCTTCCATGCCCAACGCATATCCAATTTTTGCGCAGCTCGGAGCCGGCGCTTTGCCTACATCTGCGAGATCAACGCCAGTGCATCACCCCTTTGTTCACCTCATCTTTTCCTTGACGTCAATGCAACTCCGAACCAACACACTGTTTTCAGCACGTCAAGGTTGGTCCCTGTACCCGACCCGTGCTCTATCGCGATCAGCCTGAGCCTGACTTTTCAGATTTGACCTGGTCTAGCAAGAACAGATAGTCCTGGTTTGTGCTTTATGCTTCTGAGCACTAAAACTATGTTTATTCTTTAAACATTCAGACTACTTAAAGAATTTTTGTTGTTTTGTTCTTGTTTTATTCATTATATTAAGCTCTATTGTTCTAACCTCGTGTGGTATCATTTTGTGTAATGCTTCACTGTTTTACTGTTTGAGATATTGCTCAAATACCTTACAAATTGCTTCTTAAGGTCAGTCTAACTGCTCTGTGCCAAGCTACCAGAGAGTAAGCACAGGTTAACTTATGGTGTGTATCTGACTTACCCTGTCTATGATTGTGGTTCCTGTTTGGACAGGGTGCATAGCCCTACCAACCAGAAACCCAATTCCTAACATTGATGATCAGCAGTGAGAATAGCACGTGTGTTAATGCAGTGCCATACAATAATTTGGTGTACACTATCAAACCATACCTAAGACCAATTTGAGTCAATTCTCCCTAATTGGCATTTTTGATGTTTCTATTCTCCCTGATTGTCATTTTTAAATTTTTATTTTTTCCTAAAATCATTTCTCAAACTGGAGGTACGACAGCTGCACCTGCAAAAATGGATTTTGAGCTCTTCAAACTTGAGAGTTATACTGTGGCCCGGCTCAAGGATTTCTGCAAGGGGACTTTGCTTCCCACAATGGGCCAGGTTCCTCGAAGCCACATTGATGCACAGGAGTCGACAATGATGAAGTATTCTCGATCCTCACATCAGCGGTGATGCATCGGCATCGATGGGTATGCACCAGTTCTGATCAGTGCAACAATGTTGATGCACAGGTTTTTGCAGTTGCAGCACTTTGTACCCATTTTCAAGGACCAGGAAGGTGGAGCTGCAGAAGATGCAGAAGCTCATGGTGCAGTACCTGTAACCCCAGAGGAGGATGAGGACCTGGATGATGATGAAGAGCTGGACCAGGACTCACTGGAGAATTGGAACTGCCTGTGGGACACGGGTCCAACATTCTGCTAGGAATTGTGGTTCTCACTCAGGCAAGGAGCAGTGTATCACCCAGAGGCCTATCCCAAGAGGAGCTGGAGGACAGGAGGGAAGAGAGAAAATTACAATTGGAGCTGGCTAAACTCAAGTTTTAGAAAAAAAAGCTTTGGAGGAGAAACAAATGGCAATGAAAGAGGCCAAGGGTGTCGCGCCGCGTGGTGCGGCGCGAGCCGAATGTTCGGCACAAGCCGGGCGTTCGGCTGGGGCCGCACAGCGCGTTTCTAAAACGCGGCGCGCCCCCAGCCTTTCATGCACTTTTTGAGGCCCCAGGCATTGCATGGGGCCTCGCTCTATCGTTTTCCACCGCCTTGCTGGGGTCTCCTGACCCCCATTACCTGTTCTTCTTTCTTCCTTCTTGTCCTCTTTCTTTTCTTCTTTCTGGGGTCTTTTTGTTGTACTTTTTTTTATGTCTTCTTCCCTTCCCAGGTTACCTTTCTCTTCCCAGCATTCATTGTTCCCTATTCTCTATGGTTTCTATTCTGTTTTGTTCTATGTACCTCTCCCTGTCTAATATGGTGTCCTTTTACTTCCTGTGGGTCACTTCCTGTCTTTTGGTATATAAGGGCTGTGTTTTCTTCATTTCCTTGCGCTGCAACACTTTCTGCTCAGTTAGTGTCTTCGCTCCTGATTTCCTCCCCTTTTGGTTCTGGATTTCAGCATTCTGTGTTTCCTGACCTTTGCTCCTTTTGGATTCCTGTTTGTTTGTTCTTGTTTTTTCCAGGAATCTTCCTGTTTGGAGGTTTTTCCCCTTTTCCTAAGGGTTTTTTTCCCTCTGGCGCTATTTTCTGAAGGGCACGGTCTGTTCTTGGCGTCTCCATTGCCTACAGCACCGTGGCTACCAGAAAGAGTCGCCCCTTTTTGGGCCAAAGTCGAACATTGAAGATCCACGCCACCAGGTCTGCAAACTCCAGGCGCAAGCAGCACGTGAGTCGTGACAGATTGCAGCGCCCAACCATTCCGACATCCTCAAACACCATGGATGACTCAGTGGCGGCTGCTGCAGATCCGGAACAATCTCTTTTGACCACGATTCAGCAACAAGCTCAGGAATTGCAACAACTACGCAATGAAAATGCTGCGTTACGACAGGCTTTGGCTCTCCGCACCAGTGATGTTCCAACTATCTCCGCTTCCACCCCTTGTTTCTCTGGTGAACCAACCAAGCTTCGCGAGTTCCTGGATGCATTAACAGTGTACTTCGCCTTCCGACCTACCCAATTCTCCCACGACAGGACCAAGGTGGGTTATCTTATCAGTGCCTTATCCGGTCCAGCCTTGGCCTGGGCAACCCCGATGGTGTCCTCCAACGACCCGGTATTGTCGGACTATTCCACCTTTGTGAGTCGCTTCAAACAGATGTTTAGCCGTCCTGGATTGGAAGCCTCTGCTGAAGAAGCCCTATGTGACATCCAACAAGGCTCGCAAGACGTCCTGCAATATATAACCCGTTTTCGTCAGCTGGCGGCAGAGACCACTTGGGTGGAACGTACTCTGGTAACTTTATTTCGTAGAGGACTCAAAGAAGAAATAAAGGATGAACTAGTACATTCTACCAGAGCAGAAGAGCTTTGTGGCCTGATGGATCAAGCACTGTCCATCGAATATCGTCTTCAGGAACGGAGATCGGAAAAGAAAAGGAGTAGAGGGTTTTCCCAGCCAAGTAGCTCACAAGCTTGCCTACAGCGTTCCGAGGAACCTCGCACTCCTGCTAGAGACATCGAAGGGGAACCCATGCAGGTGGATACTACCCGAGGTCCGCTCTCTGCTAGTGAACGAGAAGACAGACGCAAGAGAGGGTTGTGCCTGTACTGTGGTTCTGCTGGTCACATGCTTCGTACCTGTCCTGTACGTCCGCCCAGGCCTTCGGGAAACGCCACCTCCCGTCCTCTGTAAGAAGGGAGGGGACGGGATCTACAGCTATACCTTTCATCAGCTCCTTTAATGACAATACAACCGCCTTGTTCATTTTTCCTGTCCTGTTACAACTTCCTGACGGTCGTCAAGAAAAGACTATGGCATTACTAGATTGTGGTGCTAGTGGTATATACATGGACAAGACGTGGGCTGCTGCTCACCAAGTTCCTACACAAGCAAAAGAAGTACCCGAACAGGTACACACCGTGGATGGATCCTTGATATCCTCGGGTCCTGTAGACACCACTACCCTGATGTTAAGTCGACAGGTGGGAAACCATCAAGAACACATTTCCTTCGATCTTATCACGTCCCCCAACCATACCATCATTCTTGGAATTCCGTGGTTCATCAGACATAACCCGTATATAAATTGGGTAACCCGGACAGTTTCTTTGTCTTCGCAATTTTGTCATGAGAACTGTTTTACTTCCGACAAGTATTGGTCTCCGAAAAGATCCTTAGATACTGAAGGTGCCACTGGAATGTCCATTAATACGGTCCAAGGGGTCCCAGACCACTATTTGGAGTTTCAGGATGTTTTCCAAAAACCGTCGAAACCTGTGCTACCTCCACATCGAGAATATGATTGTGCTATTCCATTGGGACCCGGCACAATTGTTCCTTTTGGGAGGATGTACTCTCTCACGGAACCCGAAAGAGAAGTTCTAAAAGAGTATCTGGACGAAAATATACAGAGTGGTCTTATTGTTCCATCGTCGTCTCCGGCTGAGGCTCCTCTCTTTTTTGTGCCCAAGAAGACAAAGGATCTTCGTCCTTGCCTGGATTTTCGAGGTCTGAATAAAATAACAATTAAAGATCGTTATCCTTTGCCTCTCATCAGGGACATACTAGAAGCTATCAGAGGGGCTCAACGTTTTACTAAATTAGATTTACGAGGAGCTTACCACCTTTTACGCATAAAAGAAGGCGACGAATGGAAGACAGCTTTCAGGACTCCATTTGGCCATTTTGAATATAGGGTTATGCCGTTTGGCCTCACTAACGCCCCCGCAATCTTCCAGAGATTTATGGACTCAGTGTTTTCAGACCTTCTGAATCAGACAGTCGTGATCTACCTAGATGATATTCTTATTTATTCTAGAAATCCTGAACTCCATTCTTCCCATGTGAAACAAGTTCTTCAAAGACTTCGTGCTCATCAACTATTTTGCAAACCAGAAAAATGTGAGTTCGACATGACGGAAGTCAAATATCTGGGCTATCATTTAAGTCCCACTGGCATAGCTATGGATCAAGAAAAGGTACAAGCTATCCTAGAGTGGCCTTCTCCTTCTTCCATAAAAGAAACACAATGTTTCCTAGGGTTAGCAAACTTCTATCGACAATTAATTCTAGACTTTGCCAGACTGACTAGCCACATAACTCACACCTTAAAAAAGGAAAATTTAAAGAAAGGGTTTGTCTGGACTGAGGCGGCTGAAGCAGCCTTTCAAGAATTAAAGAGAGTCTTCACCCAAGCCCCCATCTTGAGACATCCAGATACCACCAAACAATTTATAGTCGTTACGGATGCTTCTGAGAGAGCCATCGGAGCTGTCTTACTCCAACGACAAGAGGATGATGGTCTTGAACATCCTGTTTTCTACTTGTCTCATATCCTTTCCACAGCTGAACAACACTATTCTGTACTGGAAAGGGAATTATTGGCTCTGAAAACAGCCTGCCTTGAGTGGAGAAAGTTTCTGATGGGTTCCAAGGAACCATTTGAGGTGAGGACAGACCACCGTAACCTACAATGTTTACGAAATTTTGTATGCCAGAATAGTCGTCAGGCCCGCTGGGCCTTTTTCTTCAGTCAGTACGATTTTTTTATCACATATATTCCTGGATCTCAAAACATTCTGGCTGATGCTCTGTCTCGCCGATATCCAGAGTGTACTCCTTCCTCATCTCAGTATCTTCTGGAACCCCGTAAGATCATTGGAGTGGCTCAGTCTTTCCTGGAAGAAATACAACTGGAATACGCCAACCTATCGGACCACGACATTGAAGAACTAAGACCATTAATACATAAGAAACAAGGATATTTTTATTATCAAAACCTGATATTCCTCCCCACTAACAAGGTGCAAGAAAAGGCATTACAAATGTGCCATGATTCACCTATAGCTGGTCATAGAGGCATCAAGGCCACACAAGAACTTCTTTCACGATTTTTCTGGTGGCCTACCTGGAAGCTGGATGTGGAAAGATACGTTCAGGCCTGTCCCATATGTGCCCAAATCAAGATACCCCATACCAGACCGGCAGGATTACTACAGCCTTTGCCTGTTCCACCGGCCCCATGGCATACCATCTCTACTGATTTTATGTGTTCACTCCCACCATCAGCAGGAAACCGGGTCATCATGGTCACGGTGGATTCTTTCACGAAGATGGCTCATTTCACTGCCCTGAAAAGGCTACCCACTTCTCAAGAACTAAGTCAAATATTCATTGATCATATCTTCCGTCTCCATGGACTTCCACATACCATAATATCTGATAGAGGACCTCAGTACATTTCCCGATTTTGGAGGCATTTTTGTAAAACACTAAATATTAATAGAGCCCTGTCTTCAGGATTCCATCCTCAGACCAACGGCCAGACCGAGCGTCTGAACCAAGGACTAGAGCAATATCTTCGATGCTTTTGCAATTCTACCCAAAGTAACTGGAACACTTACCTCTCTATAGCAGAATTTTCCTACAATAACTCAGTCCATAGTGCCTCCAAGGTCACTCCCTTTTTCTGTTCATATGGTTTTCATCCTACCTCTTTTCCTACTTCTCCACAATCCAACTCTCCTCTACCCGCTATTACCTATTTCTCCAAACGCCTTCTCCAAATCCATAGACTAATTCGATCTAATTTGTTACATACCAAGAGATATATGAAGAAGGCTGCTGACAAGAGACGTGCTACCAATCCAGACTATCATCCGCAAGATAAAGTCTGGCTCTCCTCCAAATTCTTACCCTCACGTCTTTCTCAAAATAAGTTCACACCTCGTTACTATGGGCCTTTCCGTATTCTTCAGTTGGTCAATCCTGTCACTGTCCGTCTTCACTTACCTCATACATGGAAGATTCATCCGGTCTTTCATGTTTCTCAGCTTAAACCTTATGTGCCTGACCCTTACTCACGTCAGTTTCCTTGTCCACCTCCTGTACTCGTGGATGATGTTCCTGAATATGAAGTACAGGAAATTTGTGACTCTTGTCTTTTTCACAAACGCCTTCAGTATCTGATTCATTGGAAGGGTTATCCTCTCAGTGAATGCTCTTGGGAAGATGCATCTTCTGTTCACGCTCCTCGCCTGATTCAACGCTTTCACCGTTTATTTCCTCTCAAACCTGGCCCTTCGGGAGGGGGACCTACTGTTGCGCCGCGTGGTGCGGCGCGAGCCGAATGTTCGGCACAAGCCGGGCGTTCGGCTGGGGCCGCACAGCGCGTTTCTAAAACGCGGCGCGCCCCCAGCCTTTCATGCACTTTTCGAGGCCCCAGGCATTGCATGGGGCCTCGCTCTATCGTTTTCCACCGCCTTGCTGGGGTCTCCTGACCCCCATTACCTGTTCTTCTTTCTTCCTTCTTGTCCTCTTTCTTTTCTTCTTTCTGGGGTCTTTTTGTTGTACTTTTTTTATGTCTTCTTCCCTTCCCAGGTTACCTTTCTCTTCCCAGCATTCATTGTTCCCTATTCTCTATGGTTTCTATTCTGTTTTGTTCTATGTACCTCTCCCTGTCTAATATGGTGTCCTTTTACTTCCTGTGGGTCACTTCCTGTCTTTTGGTATATAAGGGCTGTGTTTTCTTCATTTCCTTGCGCTGCAACACTTTCTGCTCAGTTAGTGTCTTCGCTCCTGATTTCCTCCCCTTTTGGTTCTGGATTTCAGCATTCTGTGTTTCCTGACCTTTGCTCCTTTTGGATTCCTGTTTGTTTGTTCTTGTTTTTTCCAGGAATCTTCCTGTTTGGAGGTTTTTCCCCTTTTCCTAAGGGTTTTTTTCCCTCTGGCGCTATTTTCTGAAGGGCACGGTCTGTTCTTGGCGTCTCCATTGCCTACAGCACCGTGGCTACCAGAAAGAGTCGCCCCTTTTTGGGCCAAAGTCGAACATTGAAGATCCACGCCACCAGATCTGCATATTCCAGGCGCAAACAGCACGTGAGTCGTGACAAAGGGAGCCTTCGCCAGGGAAAAACTGGCCATGGAGGAGAGAATCACTTTAGAGTATTTGGCTCATGAGAGGAGCCTAAAAGAGCTCGACATAAAAGCTAAACAAATAGAGTCCAGTGTTGGCAACATTTCTTCAGTGCCCTCTGACAAGAGGGTCCACATTCCAAAGGGTTTGGTGTCTGACTTTGTGGTGGGGGACAACATAGATAGATGGTTTGAGGTGTATGAGATTGCCCCACAGATGCACAAGGTCTCTGAGAGAGATTGTGGGACTAGTCTGTGAAAGCCTATCCCTACTGAGGGGAGGGACACCCTACTGGCATTGATGCGGGTGACAAGATGATTTATCTCCCACTCCATAAAAGAAAGACCTGAACAGAAAGTTTGGTTTAACCACGGAGAAGTACAGGAAGAAGTTCAGGGACAGTCGGAAGCTCTCCCAACAGACCTGGGTGGATTGTGTGGATTCCTTTTGCATGGTACTGGATGATTGGGTGAAAGGGCAGTGAAGTTAAAGATTATCAACAGCTGTTTAACTTGATTGCACAGGAGCACATGTTCAGTCTTTGTTTTCCTCATCTGCTCCAACACCTTGTTGACAGTGAGTTAACTGACCCCAGGGAGCTTGTTAAGGAGGCAGACCGCGGGGTCAGCACCAGGGTCTACAAGAAGGAATCTGAGGGGGGGGGGGGGGGTCACCACAAGGGTGGGCATAGTCCTCACCAGAAGAAAGGGGGGGGGGGCAAAAATAAAAGCAAGGAGTTCCCCAAAGGGCCCCATAATAGTACTTTGGGTCAGGAATCCTTTACTGAAAAGAAAAAGAGATGGTTTCCTGACAGTAATTCTTCAGTGTAGGCATCCCCCAAGTGTTCTGAATATCAACAGGAAGGCCACTACAAGAGGGATGGGGAGTGTCCCAAGTGGGAACATCCCCCCCCCCATGGGCAGCAACAGGGGGTTGGGATGGCCAGGGTAGTGCTTGAGTAGTAGATTGTTCCAGATAGTGTGGGGGCAGCATAGAGGTTACCCTAATGTCCCTAGGTGATAAAGAAGTAGTGCAGAGAACTCACATGCCCAGGAATACTAAGAAATACAGGCAGTGGGTCACTATTATTGAGCAGAGGGTGAAGGCTCTGAAAGACACTGGAGCCGCTATAACAACTATCCGATGTCATCTGGCGCATGCAGAGCAGGTAGTCCATAATGTGTTCCACCAAGTTGTTGCTGCTGACAACCAGGAGAGCCACTATCCAGTTGCTCTGGTTCCATTTGAAAGAAGGGGGCGTCTCAGGTTCCTTGAGGGTAGAGTCTGTCCATGCTTGTGGGTTGTCTGCTTGGAAATGACCTGGAGCATACTGCCTGAAAGGAGGTGGATCTCGGGTTCCACTTGGAGATGTTAGGGTTTCCTGAGTGGGTGTGCCTGACCCCAAGGTCCATGGTATCTTGAGAGGGTGATCAGAAGGACCAGGAGCCTGGAAGAATGGCCCAGGGTCCTACCCAAAAGAGGAAGGCCAAGGGGCACAGGAAACCTGCCCCTGAAAATCCCATGGTCGGAGAGGAGGCTGACCTTGAGGTGGACACCCTGGAGTCAAATGAGGAGGATATGGCTGAACTGGGGAACCTACCTGAGCTGTCCAATTGGCAGCAGGAAGGTGAGTCCCTCCAGGGAGATTTTTTGCAAGACATAGAGGGAATGCCCCATTTTTGTGGGTCTTCGGCAACAGGCTGAGACCCAGGTAGCTGGTGGTACCTCTGACAAACACTTGATCTACTGGGAGAATGGTCTTCTGCATAATGAGCCTAAGGCTCCTGAGCCTAGTGCAACTCTGTGTTGCACTACAGTGTGCTACAGGGTCTTCCTACTGGGACTGGCTCATGATGGTCCATTGGTAGGTCATGTGGGGCAGGACAAGACCCTTGACAGGCCTGCCACCCACTTTTACTGTCCTCAAATGAGGAAGACCTCAGGTGCATTCTGTAGATCCTGTCCTACTTGCCAAACAACTGCCAAGATGGACGGAAGTGCAACCTTTTCCCATTGTTGGCACCCCCTTTGAAAAGGTGGGCATCAACATCATTGAGCCGCTGGACCCCAAGACAGCCATGCACAACAGATTTATTCCGGACTTGGTGGGTCATGCCACCTGTTACCCGAAGGCTATCCTTTTACGGACTATGAGTGTGCATGCAGTGGCCAGTACACTGATGGGGATCTTTACCTGTGTGGGTTTTCCCAAAGAGGTGGTATCTGACCGAGATACCAACTTCATGTCACGGTACATGAAGGCCATGTGTAAGGAGTGTGGGGTAACCTACAAGTTCCCCACTTCTTACCACCAAAAACCAATGGGCTTGTTGAACAGTTCAGACATGATTTTGGGTCTGTCAGAACCCATGAGGCTTAAGTGGGACAGCCCTGCGCCATATCTTTTGTTTGCATATAGTGAGGTACTGCAAAAGGGGGTGGCTTCAGCCTCTTTGAACTTTTCTAGGGTCACCTTGTCAGAGGACCTCTTACTCTGGTGAAGGAGAGCTAGGAGCAAGCTCCACAGAAGGCCCCTCAAGATGTGATCAGCCACATGCTGGCACTCTGCCACTAGACAGCCCACTTCCGGAAACTCACCCAGGAGAATCTGCAAGCCAGCCAGGAAGACATGAAATGCTGGTATGACCAGATTGCCACTCTGGTTGAGTTTCAGCATGTCTTAAAATTGTGGGTAATGGAGCCCATGGAGTCCAAGGCCCTGCAAGACTGCTGGTCTGGGCCTTATGAGGTAAAGGAACGCAACAGTGATGTCACCTACCTGGTGAACCTCAAGACTCTCAGGAACCCTTTGAGGGTCCTGCATGTCAATCGCCTCAAGCCCCACTTTGCGAGGTCTGAGGTTACCATGCTTCTGGTTACTGATGATGGGGTGGAAGAGGGGAGTGAACCTCCCCCCGACCTCCTATCTTCCATAGAGCAGAATGGGTCAGTGGAGGGTGTCAGCCTCTCCCCTACAATGACCCTAGACCAACAGAGAGACAGCCACCAGTTGCTGAGGCAGTCTGCCTCTCTGTTCTTACTTACCCCAGGACTCACTACATGTTGTACCCATTATATTGACTTTGGGGACACCACACTTGTGAAAAATACAAGTTACAGGTTGTCTGATAAAGTGAGGGCCAGCATTAAGGAGGATGTCTCCAAGACGCTCGGGGCAGGGGTTATTGAGCCCTCCAACAGCCCTTGGTCCAGTTAAGTGATATTGGTCCCCAAGACTGCCCCTCCCGTTTTCACACTCAAACTTAGGTTCTGTGTGGACTACCGTGGGTTCAATGTGGTCACCAAGACTGATTCACACCCCATCTCCGGAGTTGATAAGCTCCTAGGTAGGCTTGGAGCTCCCAGGGTATCCTATATTTTTCACTTAATGTGTGGGTACTGGCAGATTGGCTTAACTGAGGAGGCCAAAGAGAGGTCTGAGTTCTCTACCCCCAAAGGGCACTTCCAGTTGCGAGTGATGCCCTTTGGGCTGAAGAACGCCCTTGCCACCTTCCTGAGGTTGGTCAACCAGGTTCTAGCTGGATTGGAGAGCTTCAGTTCTGCCTACCAAGGTGACATTGCAGCCGTCAGTTCTAGCTGAGAGGACAACTGTGCCACCACAAGGAAGTGCTTCAGGCTCTGCAGAGGGGCAGGTCTGACTATCTAGGCCAGTAAGATCCAGATAGGGCAGGCTTCAGTTGTCTATTTGGACCACCAAGGGGGAGGTAGCAAGGTGCAGCCCCTCCAGGCCAAAATTGAAACCATTCTGGCTTGGGAATTCCCCAAGACCCAGATGGAGGTGAGGTCCTTCCTGGGTCTCACTAGCTATTACAGAAGATTCGTCAAGGGGTATGGCACCATTGTTGCCCCCTTGACAGAGCTGACTTCCAGGAAGCAGCCATATCAGGTGACAGAGGTGTGCCAGATAGCTTTTGACACCCTGAAGAAAACCATGTGCAAAGCACCCATTATCAAGGCCCCTGACTTCTCCAAAGAATTCATTGTTCAGACAGACACCTCAGAGAATGGCATAGGAGCCATGTTCTCATACATAAATAAGGAGGGCCTGGATCAGCCTGTTGCCTTCATCAGTAGGAGGCTACTTCCCAGGGACTAGAGGTGGAGCGCAATAGAAAGGGAAGCCTTTGCTGTGGTATGGGCACTGAAGAAGCTGAGACCATACCTGTTTGGTGCTGACTTCTGGGTTCAGACAGGCCCCTCAGATAGTTAATACAGATGAGGAGTGAGAACCCCAAACTGTTGAGGTAGTCCATCTCCCTACAGGGAATGGGCTTTATTTTGGAACACCATCCTGAAACAGACCGCATCACTGCTGATGGTCCTTTGAGGTTCTTCTGCCTTAGTGAAGAGAACTCCCAAGGGTTTCAGTAGCTTTCCCCACTTTCAGCTGGGAGGAGGAGATACGTGTTAGCCCTGACATCCTTTGCTTGGTTTTCCCTAACTTGTTTATCTTTAGACCTCCTGTTATGCTGACCTCGTTGTTGCTGACTTTAGGACTCTGGCCACTTTACTACTGCTAACCAGTGCTAACATGCACGTGCTCTCTGCTTCAAACATGGTAACATTGGCTTATCCACAATTGGCATATTTAATTTACTTGTAAGTCCTTTGTAAAGTACACTACCTGTGCCCAGGGCCTGCAAATTAAATGCTACTAGTGGGCCTGCAGCACTAGTTGTGCCCCCCACTTCAGTAGTTCTTCAAACATGACTCGAGCCTGCCACTTCAGAGCTGGCATGTGCAATTTTAGACTGCCATCTTGACTTGGCAAGTTAAGCCTCTTGCCAGACCCCAACCTTCCTTTTTAATACACATAAGTCACTGCTAAGGTATGCCCCAGACAACCCCGGGGCAGGGTGCAGTGTATTTAAAAAAAAGGGCATGTACTTTTTAGCTTTACATATCCTGGTAGTGAAAAACTTTTACATTTGTTTTTCACTACTGCACGGCCTGTCTGTCCCATAGGATAACTTTGGGAGTTAACTTATTACATTTTAGAAGTGTAATTTCCAGTTGGGAAGAGACTTGACCCCCTGTTTGGTGTCTCTAGAATCACAATTTAAAATCACAACTTATGAAGTGAAGTCGGGTCTAAGTGGTAATTTTTAAAATGCCACTTTTAGAAGGTTAGCATTTCTTACTTTAACCAACTGGCGCCTTCTGGCTGTCTCTGATATACATCTGGGGTGGGGTAACAGCTGGACATGTGCATTTTCTCCAGATAGCTACTCAAACAGGGAGCTTAGGTGTGAATGATGGGTCATTAACATCCTGATGGGCCATCATGGGCAGAATGGGAGGGAAGAGCTGACACTTAACCCTGCATGGGCTGTGCCTGTCTCCATGCAAAAAGTTGCATACTCCCCTTTAGAGAGTCTGAAGCCAGGACAGGAAGTGCAGGGACTCTGTGCACTTGAAAGGCCTTTCTTTGAAGTCTCCCCCACTTCAAAGGCACCAGTGGGTATAAGAACTGGACTTCTGACCCTACCAACTCAGCACACTTCTGGACCTGTAGATACTCTGCCAGAAAGAAGGATTGTGGTGCTGCTGAAAGCATTGCCACTCTCCTGGACTTCTGCTCTACTGTGCTGACCTGCTGCCCTCCTTGCCTGGTAGTGAGAAATACTGGACCTGAATCTCTCCAAGCCACAACCAAAGTGGCTCCAAGAGCTTGCTGGATTGCCTCCTGTTCTTCTGACGTTTCAGGGACTTCAAAGGCTTCTCTTCATCCTGCAACACCACCTGGGCTTTGCTTGCTGTAAATCTTGCCATGCCAATTAGTGCCATATCCAGTCCTGGGCCCTTGTAAGTGTGTATAAAGTGCTGCAACTGCTAGAACCTGCGCATTGAGGCCGTTGCACCGATCAAAACCGGCGCATCATCAGTAATGCTGATGCATCACAACTGCTGCAAGGATCGAGAACATTGCATCAACGCTGGCACATCGCTGCTGCTGTGAGGATCAGGAGCGCCGCATTGGCAACTGCATGACTCATCACCTCCATTTCCAAAGCATCTCTGACTTTGCGTGGCTTGGAGCCAACGCATTGCCTACATCTGCGGGATTGATACCAGCGCATCGCCCCCTTTGCTCCCCGTATCTTGTCCTTGACTTTGACGCAACTCCTTACCAAGGTACTGTTTTCAGCGGTCAAGGCTGGTTCCAATATCTGACTCGTGATTCATCACAGTCGGCCTGACTTTTCAGATTTGACCCAGTCTAGTGCAGCCAGATAGCCCTGGTTGGCGCTTTTTGCTTCTAAGTACTACAACTAGGTATATTCTTTTAAAGTTCATATCTCAACTTCCACTTGTTTTGCTCATTAAATAAAGCTCTATTTTTCTAACCTGGTGATGTATCTTTCTGTGTAGTGTTTTCACTGTTTACCTTTTTGAAGTTTTGCACGAATACTTTACACATTGCCTCTTAAGGTTAAGCCTGACTGCTCTGTGCAAACTACCAGAGGGTGAGCACAATTTAATTTATGGTGTGTAATTGACATTCCCTGACTAAGACTGTGATTCCTGCTTGGACAGGGTGCATACCTCTGCCACCCAGAAACCCAATTTCTAACCTATAGTTATTCCTAGCTCATCTGAGATGAAACAGGCTTACAACAGGAGAAAATGTTCTCCAAATTTTCCCTGAACGTCTGGTAAATTATCTTGCTGTGTAAAGATTCTTGAAGAACCATGGAACTGAGGACTTTGGTCTCTACTCACCAAAATGTGATTCACCGTTTCATCAGGGGTAGTAAGCACAACATAATTCCAAAAGAGTAATAGGGTATGCAGTAGGAAGACCAGTTCCAAATTGAACATTGCAGAGTTTGAAACATTGGTGAATTTGAGAGATCTTTTAGTAAAAAGTGAAGGATTATGAGAAGAATTCACGGAACATGAAATGTTGAATGAATTGGAAATTATGCAGACTGGAGCAAGCCTTAGTGACCTGAAAGAAAAAGCTAATATTGCCCAACACTTCCCCCAGGTAATAAAATAGGTATAGTACAAGAATGTGTGATGAGAGATATTGATAAACATCAAAGGGCGGATACAAAAATCAGCAATCCAAACAGAAAAGAAAGACAGGTCTTACAGGCATTGAAGGAGGACAAAGAAATCATAATAAAACAAGCTGACAAAGGAGGCAACATAGTAATTCAATCTAGAAAAAAGTACATGATAGAAGCATATTGGCAATGAAATTATGTTAATTGTTATAGGAAAGTTTCTGATAATCCCATAAAATATCTAGCAGAGATGTATTGGGATAAATTGGCAAATTGGAAGGATACAGGACCCTTAAGTAAAGAAGAAGTACGTTTTCTGATGGTGGAATTTCCAATCATGCCCACAATTTACTTTTTGTCTAAAGTACATAAATGTGCGAGAGAACCACTGGCGAGACCCCTTATTTCCACCACTGGATACCTTAATTAAAGAATATCACAATATGTGGATGTATTTTTGACACCAAAAGTTTAACAACGGAATTCAAATTTATGGGATACCAAAGATTTCCTATGCCATTTGCAAAATATCCCTTGGAAAAAAGGATACTAGCTCATTATTATAGATGTGGTATCATTGTTCACGTGTAAGAATTGGGATGGAATGCTTGCAAATACCTCCTGAAAAAGGAGGGTGTGGAGAAATCGGCTCATGTGTACATGTTGGAGATGTTAAAGATCATTTTGAAGAACAGCTATTTTCTCTTAGATAACGAAACATATCAGCAACTACACGGAACCACAGTGGGAAATTCAGCAGCTCCCAGCAACGCCATCCTCAGGATGGGATGGTGGGAGAGAGAATTGCTTGGGCAGAACAACATGAAAAATATCTACAAAAAATATTATCTGATTCCGCAATATTGACAATCTATTCTTAATTTGGGATGGAGTAATGAAGGAGTCTGAAGAATATTTTACAAGTTTAAATCAAAATCTGTATAATATTCGATTAACATACACCATCAACCATAAAAAGCATAGAATTCTTAGATAGCAGGATATATGGGGAAGATTAGAATTTGGAAACAATGCTCTTTAGAAAGAGCACCTCCATGCCTCCAGCCACCATGACAGGAAACTAAAATGGGGCATTTCATAAGGGGAAATGCAAAGGACAAAAATAAATTGCTCCACTGAAGAAGAATTGGTTAAAACCTTAATGCAATGAAAAGGGGATCGCTGGCCCAAGGTTATCAATTGATGGTGCTGGAACAGGCTGAAGAGCGTACCAAGAGAGTGACACAAACAGAACTGCTTAACAAAGTGACGAAGAAAACATCTGGAGAAAGGGAAAAGAGTGACAAAATAAGGCTCATTATCTCCTATAAGAAGGAGGTCAATTCAATGCAAAGAATCTTAAGGAAACATTGGCATCTCTTCAGTTATGATAAAGATTTGAAAACACAAACTTCTAAGTCCGACCTTTAAAAGGGTGCCTTCACTGTCTAATATTTTGACAACCAGCCACTTATTACTACAATGAGATGAGGGAATAGGGAGAACCTGGGTAGAATCAGAAAGAAGCAATAGTTTTTAGAAATGCATAGAGTGCAAAGCTTGCAAACATTGTGTCTCATTAGAAGAATGTGCGATTAACAGCAAGACATACAAAATCAGAGAAAAGAATCACATGTTGTTAGAAATTGGGTCTCTAATTGGCAGAGTTATGCGCCCTGTTCAGGAAGAGACCACAATCCTAGTCAGGGTAAGTCACAATACTCCCTAAATTATTCTGTGCTCCCCCTCTGGTAGCTTGGCACTGAGCAGCCAGGCTTAACTTAAGAGGTAATGTATAAAGTATTTGTGCGCTATGTAAGCAGAAAGACAGTGAAAACACCACAAAAAGACTCCAGACCAGGTTAGAAAAATAGATCAGGATTTTATACATAAAACAAGACTAACATGACAAAAATCTATACAGTAGAAGTTGAGAAATTATTTTTTAAAGATTAAATGCAAGTATGGCGCTTAGAAACAAATAGCGCTCAAAAAATTAATTGGTTGCACTGGATAGGGACAAAGTCAAGAGTTCAGGCTGCCAGCGATGGAGCACAGGCTGGATACAAGACCCACGCAAGGCCTGCTGATCAAACATACCTTATTTCTTGTTGCAGCACGAGATGCATTGGTGATCCTCACGTAGGTGAGCTGTTGCACTGAATTTCTGTACACAACAGTGGCGATGCATCGGGTCTGTGAGCGAAACATCAGTTCCAAAGTGCAGCAGTTCCAAATGCGATGCTCTGGGTTTCTCCACACTGTAGAGGTGATGCATCAGTCTTCACCACGCAGTGGTAGCAATGCATCGGTCCTGGAGCAGTGGTTCGGAGTGCACTGCAGTGGTTTTTAGTGAAATGCGATGGTGTAGTTCCAGCATCAGTGGCAATGCATCGATTCTGCTCTTACACTAGAGGATGTGTCAAATCCACTGTATCAAACCCCTAGGTCCACTTTCGAGGATCCAGGACTGGAATGGCACCACTTGGCAAGACAAACTTACACGTAAATGAGCCCAAGGGCTGGAACAGGATGGTTCTAAGTGTTTTGTGTCCCTGAGACTTAGAAAACAGGAGGCAAGCCATTGGAGTCACTCTGGGTTCAAGTGAAGGAGGCCAAGTCCTTCTCACCCAGGCAGGGGAACATCAGGCACCAAGGCAGTTTAGAAAGACAAGGGTCCAGCAAGGTAGGGATCCAGCCGTCTAGCAGTCCTTTAAGCAGCACAGCATGCCTTCTTCCTGGCAGAGTCTTCACAGGTCCAGAAGTGTCCTGATTTGGTGGGGTCAGAGAACCATTACTTAGAGCCAGTTGTGCCTTTAAAGTGGGGGAGACTTCAAAGACAGGTCTTTAAAGTGCACAGAGGCCCTTTCTTCACAGCCATGGCTGCAGACTATCAGTAGGGGTTAATCAGTCCTTTGTGTGAGGACATGCACTGCCTATTCAGTTGTGTGTCAGCCCTCCCCTCTCTTCCTCCCCTGAAAGAGTCATGAGAGTGCAGATGAGTGCTTAGAAGACTTTACTTTCCTGTGTTTGTGGCTGTCTAGAGAGGATGCAAACAGTGTAGATGATTGGAGACAGGCTGCAAGCACGCAGAACTGTAATAGAGTAAATGTACACTTTCTGAAAGTGACATTTCTGACATAGTAATGATAAATCCAACTTTATCAGTAAAGAGGATTTATCATTACCATTCCAGTGATGTGAAACATGACATAGTTATTCCTTCTCAATCAGGAATTACAGCTGAAAAGTATAATAGGAAATTCCCAATGTTTACCTATGATAGGGGTAGGCATCACAGTAGTGAAAAACAAATCTGGGAGTTTATCACTACCAGGACATGCACAATTTAAAGTACATGCCCTACCTTTTACATACACAGCACCCTGGCCTATAGGCTACCTAGAGCCTACCTTAGGGGTGAATTGTGTGTAGTAAAAGGGGAGTTTTAGGCTTGACAAAAAAGTTTAAAATGCCAAGCCGAGGCGGCTGTAAAACTGCACACACAGGCTCTGCAATGGTAGGCCTGAGCAATGGTTAGGGGGCTACAGGAATGAGTGGCACAAGGATTACTGCAGGCACACTAGGAGAATTTAATTTACAGACCCTGGTCACATTGTGCACTTTACTTGGCACTCAGAAGTAAATTTAATATGCCATTTGGGGTTAGGCCAGTGTTACCATGATTTACGGGAGAGAGTGCAATCGATTTAGTACTGGTTAGCAGTGGTAAAGTGCACAGAGTCCTAAAACCAGCAAAAACATCGTCAGAAAATGAAGGGAAGAAGACAAAAAGTTTTAGGAAGACCAACCTAAGGCTGTCAGGTCTAACACATGTAAAAATACATTTGCAATTTATGTGTTGAGGTGTCCATGTGAAAAATTGTATATTGGGAGCATTACAGAAATGTATTCTGGAGCACCTAAGGGCAATCAAGAACAATGATAGGAACTACCCCATTGCAAGACATTATAAAACAATACATGATGGTGTTGAGGCATAGTTGAAAAATTGGGGGATAGATATACAGAAGAAATTAATAACGGGTGAGGATTGGATATGGTTATTGTGACAAATGGAATCCAAATACATCATCAGATACAGAACAAAACGCCCGTATGGCCATAATAAGGATGAGGGACGTTTTGTACACTTAAGAATCATCCACTGGGAGATCATTCTTTAACTGCTTTTGAGAACTCTATTCTGATGTATAACATAAATTCACAGCTGGGAGAAGGGGAGAGAAAAAAAGAGCCAAAATGTAATAAAAAGAGTCATGAGAGATTTTTGTTAGTTATTGCTTGTTTATTGTTAAGTTACTTGGTTATAATTTTGGTTTCTCTTTACAATTCTATCAGTTAAAGTAATATATAACTGGCTTCAATTTGCAATGTGTCCACTAGTGGGCTGGAACTTTTGGTACGATGCACCAAGATATGGGGCCTGCACATTTCAAACTCGGGCATCTGTGATGGGGAATAATATGCCTACTGGAGGGCTTCAAAATCGAATTTGAAATTAATGGACAGGTGCCACATAATGAAATGGAAGCCATATATCATCATGTGGGATGACTTGTATAATGGTGAAAAAACAAGTGTCACTTTGCATCGCAAAATGAACATTGTTGTGAAGTTCACATTGTAACTATATGAATTACCATTACCACAATGCATTGCACGTAAAAAGAAACTGAAGGAAGACACTATGGCCCTCATTCTGACCCTGGCGGTCTTTGACCGCCAGGGCGGAGGACCGCGGGAGCACCGCCGACAAGCCGGCGGTGCTCCAATGGGGATTCCGACCGCGGCGGTAAAGCCGCGGTCGGACCGGCACCACTGGCGGGGTCCCGCCAGTGTACCGCGGCCCCATTGAATCCTCCGCGGCGGCGCAGCTTGCTGCACCGCCGCGGGGATTCCGACCCCCCCTACCGCCATCCAGATCCCGGCGGTCGGACCGCCGAGATCCGGATGGCGGTAGGGGGGGTCGCGGGGCCCCTGGGGGCCCCTGCAGTGCCCATGCCACTGGCATGGGCATTGCAGGGGCCCCCGTAAGAGGGCCCCTACATGTATTTCACTGTCTGCTGCGCAGACAGTGAAATACGCGACGGGTGCAACTGCACCCGTCGCACAGCTTCCACTCCGCCGGCTCGATTCCGAGCCGGCTTCATCGTGGAAGCCTCTTTCCCGCTGGGCTGGCTGGCGGTCTGAAGGAGACCGCCCGCCAGCCCAGCGGGAAAGTCAGAATTACCGCCGCGGTCTTTCGACCACGGAACGGTAACCTGACGGCGGGACTTTGGCGGGCGGCCTCCGCCGCCCGCCAAGGTCAGAATGAGGGCCTATATAAGCGAAAGTAAAATAATGGCGGTTGTTTTTTAAATACATTGATTCAAAAAGCGCCAGTTTGGCATTCAGTGTTAACTTTAGGAACATAAATACTATTACAAATTTCCCTGCTTGAGTGCCCCCGCATTGCTTCACAATTAAACTACACTTCTTTTTCTCTCTGGAACTGAGAGGTCACCTAGCAAGACTTCCAAGCAGTGGTTGTAGTTGATTGTCGAAAGGTTGTCACCTCGGGCATTCATTGCCTTATAAGTCAAAAGGTCAATGTCAATACTTCCGGAATCCTGAAAGCAGATAGAGTTCTTTTTTCAGTTGGCCAAATGTTTTATGAATACTATGCAGTGTGAAAGGGATCGGCAAGTAGCCGGACCAGTGTAAAGTATTAACAGATGCATAAGACTCCTTAGAACTGGTGAGATCAAGAATTGTTCCGTTATTGTTTACTGATACATCGTTGTGATCACCTCAGTGAAGAATCGAAGCTCCAAGGAAGATGTTCTAGTCGGAAACCAGAAGCTGATTGATGAAGTACTCATAAATTCCTCCAAGAAGGTGGGGTTGTCCAAAGGGGGAGGAGGAGGGGGGTTGAGGCGTGATAGGTGCCACTGAGTCTGATTTTTGGAGAGTTACAAGAAACTATTTGCAGGAGCAGGTACGGAAAAAAGGGTAATGGTCAGTGTGGATTATTTCACAGTTTACAGAACTCTTGTGAATGACTGCAATTCGTTTAACATGTCTATCGTTATGATCACCCCTGATGATGGAGTAATGTGGTTGCAAAGGAGGTCCATAAGGTTACATGAAGTATCATTGAGCAAGAATTTGGTTAACACAAGGTTGCCAAAGTCATAAGAGATGATGGTATCAGAAACCTCCCGGCTGTGCTTCTTGACTGATCAACAGTTGTGTAGCATACAGTGCAACTGTTCTGGAGAAAGGGGCAACTAACATTTGAATAGAGATCTTGATAATGTTGTGATTTATTAGCTAAGACTGGGTTGAGCGAATGTGTGGCCAGTAAATGTAGCGATGGGCCTTGTGGTGGAAGCCAGTACTCAATAGAGTTTGTAAGAGGGTGAGAGTAGTTGTAGCTGTTGTGGAGTTCCTTAGTTTCAGCATCCGCAAAGGAGGTCCAGGATATGTACAGACAGGGGAAACAGTTATTACTCGGTCTCAATTTACCAATTATTTGGGATCAAGAGGTACGACTGCAATAGGAAAGATGGCAAGAGTTGAGGTTCTCAATATTAAGAGAATGCTGGTTGATCTATTGCTAAGGCGATCAGTTTTTGAAGACATCTGAGCCATAAGGTATTGATTGACAGAAGCCTGACCAGCATTGCCACCATGGAAAGATGACTTGGATCAAAGCTAAATATTGGGTATTTGACTAAAACAGATTACTTTGATCCATAGGGATTTAATTGAAGAAGGAGAGAAGGAGTGAGAGGACCGCCCAGTTTTGATTGTCTGTTCATCAATGCTCTTCTGTGAAGCTTTATTCAAGCTACTTTGGGGAGCTGAAAACTCAAAGACTGGAGATGTATAGCGGAGTTTTTGTGTAAAAGAGAAGGGTACAGGAAGATTGTAGGTTGACAGGTTTTTGGCTGAAGTCATATAGAAGAGGTCTGGGAGCAGGCAAAGTGATGCTTTAATTTAATGAGTGTGACAGGTCCAGAAATTGTCTAGAGAGTGCCTGACAAAAAATTAAGAAGGGAAAAAATGTGAAAAATAGGGGAGAGAAGTAGTATGAGAGACAACTGAAGTAGAAATATACTCAGTCCTGTTAGATCTAGTGGATAAAGAACTTGGTACTGGAATCGGGCAACATGAGGCCATGTGGGTGAAATGAAGAGTTATTAGGATGAAATCTTGAGGATCATTAAAAGTAAGTCTCAGCACCATTCCTGAAAGGATGAGTTGTGGCTTAAGATGAGTGGCTGGGGCGGGTAGAAGGTGGGGATAGAGTGTAATGAGAAGGATGAGGGAATTACTCCAGGGACATATTAAGTTCAGAGTGGACATTGCTACCGAATGGCAGAACTGAGGGAATTGGTGAGGTACATCAGTTAGGACATTGGGAATTGGAGAACTGTGGGCAATATGAAGCAGGGAGGTTGGGCGCGCCTTGAGGTCATTGAAGGCGCAGGGTACTGAGTGAAAGAATGAGTCAAAAAAGAGAATTATTCTCATCTGAAAATTGTTCCATGATCATATTATTGTTGAAAATGGATAATGTCAGGTTCAGCTATTCTTTGGTGACAGTTTCAACCTATAAGTCGGTGTCACATGTGAAAAATAGTGAATTAATTTTGTGGCTGCCGTTACAAGCTCAAATATGCACAATTTTGGTCAGCACTGAGTGTGTCTGGAAATTCTTTAAGATCTTAAGTTTAATTTTTGCTTAATATTTAGATAACTAATTATGAGACAGTTAGGGACACTTTTGAATAGACGTTTGGCCTGATTTAGATCTTGGCAAGTGGAGGACTGATGACGGATTGCTGACAGAGGGAGACAGCGGTGGGACCTGGTGGACTTCGTATAATAGCAGTGGCTATGGAATAAAGGTAAATGACACACACTGTCTCTTAGCCATATCTGTCCCCCTGCACTACACGCTACACAACACACCACGTACACACCATCATCCATTACAATTCCAACACAACCCGTACATGCCGAAAACACAGTGCCATACATCCATGACACAACACACACACCATTGACACTGCACCCAGACACAACACAACAACCAACACGACTACACACTCAGCTACAGAAACACACTCACACAAGCACAACTACACAAATCACAACAACGTCCACCACACAACAACAACACTCACCTGAATGTATCACATGGCAACACCACATACTATCGGTCTCACATGCAAGTGACACACATACAGACACAACCACAACACCACTTCAGCTCCCTCCACCTCAACCAGCCAGTTCACACAGACACACGTGCACATACTGACTCACATACACAACAAATAACACAAACCTACCCGTACAGGTCCCCTTGCAATGCGCACACATAGACACCATTGTCCAATGTGAGTGTGTCAGCATTTTGTAGGCGGGTGTCGCTCACCTCGCCTACCATCGCACAACAATGGCAGCTGCCGCACGCTTCCTCCAGCACCAGTTCACGTCGTCAAGGAGACGCGTGGGGGCGGAGACGACGATCGGCACCGGACTTCCGGGTTGCCGCGTCTTCACCAAAGGAAGACGCCGCAACCGAACGCCGCGGAGTAGAGCTGGAGGAGCAGGAGAGAAGCCGCACAGCCGCATCCAGAAAGGAGAAGACGAACGAAGACGCCGGACGTGAGGAGACGGCCACCACCGGATCGGAAAGACGCGCTGAGCCGACGTCCAGTCCAGGCACTGAAAACCCGGAACCGCCGCGAGAAAGAGAGACAGCCTGCCACGGCCCTGGAGGGTCGTGGCTATACAAGGTACGTGCGCTCTTCAGAGGCAGCCACAGTAAAGGGGAAAAAGGGGAGTTGGAGGGAGGACGAGGAGAAGGAGGAGGGCAGAAGGAGACTAAGAAAGGCTATTCAGGGAACAGGGACTGGGGAAATCACAGACCATCCTCCCACCCGATCCCTAGCCTGACAGAGCACCATAACAGCCTGCTCCCTTAATTTCCTAAACCCCGATTAAAACACCACCTCCTGTAATTCGTACCCCCTCACACTTCCCCTGCACTAACCACTTAATTGAGAGATAATAAAATATCGTCCCACTTACCTGGCCTATCCTTTTGTTCTTCCGAGAAACCGCGAGACCCAGAAGAAGCCTCCTGAAGGTCGCCACCTAAGAAGAAGAAAAAAGAAAACTATTAAAGGACCCTTATAAATCAACCAACCACGTAGAACAGAAAATCCACGAAGAAAAGAAGACATACCATCATTGTTATTTTCCCATCTATCCTATAATATAAATAAACCACGTATCAGCCCTGTTAAGGGTTCTGAAATCCGAGTCCGCGTCCTCTGTACCCCTGAGCCCAACCCCACAGTGGTGTCAGAAGTGGGACATGATACTGAGTATTACAGGACAAAATTTCGCAAAGTTAAATGGGGACCCAATGAAGACCCACGTACCTACTATCACCGGGTGAAGGACCTAGGACTGAAGTGGCTGGGACCCATAGGGACTGACCGTGATGAAGTTATTAAGGCCATCATCCTAGAAAAGTATCTAGATTCCCTGCCTCCGAGCACCCGGAACTGGATAAGGCAGCACCCTAAAATAGACACTGATACAGCTGTTGACCTGGCATGCGCCTACCACAGGTCAGTGGATGTGAAGCATCAAAACCCCAGACCCCTGGGTAAAATGCCTATAACTCCTCCCCAATTTACACCCAGACGAACCACTGAGGAACCCGGACCCTCCCGGAGTACCGAGAGAAATCCCATGCAACAACCTCAGTGCTTCAGCTGTGGGGCCACATCGCCCGTGGATGTCCCAAAAAACATGAGGGAGTAGAACCGATGGAAATAGGGGTTACTCGAGGGAGAGTCCTGTGCCTGGGGAAAAGTGACGCGTCCTTCAAACACCCCCTTCGGATAAATGGACAATCGGTCATGGCCTTGATTGACTCCGGATGTAGTCAGTCAGTGATACGTCGCGATATAGTCAAATCTATCAATCCTAATAACGATCACTGGGTGACGATATGTTGCATTCATGGGGACCGGGCTCAATATCCCCTTGAAGTGGTAGAAGTAGAATGGAACACTCACCATGACTTCCTCTCCATGGGGCTCATGGATAACCTAATAGAAGACTGCGTCATTGGGACTGATTACCAAAGATTTAATGAGGTCTTGGATCAAACACGGAAGCACAATCCTATAGATGATTGGTGGGTTGCTGCTCCTTTTCGGGATGACCCTATCTATAGCCCCCCCGAACGGAAAAAGTTAACTCGAAAAGAAAAGAGAGCAGAGAAACAGAGATTTTTTACTAAACAAGGACAGAAGGAAGTAGGGAAATTAGTGGCCAATATAGACAGCGCCCCAGTATCGTTCAGAATGAGCGAACGCGAAGATCCCACCCTAAGAAATGCCTGGAGGAGTGCCAAAAACGACTCTACCGGAGAGGTAGGTCCCTACTTTTTAGTGCACAAGGACTTGTTGTATAGAGTAACCACAACCGTAAATGTGGAGAAGAGACAACTAGTAGTTCCCAAACCTTACCGGACTCAGGTACTATTCTTAGCCCACAACCAGCCGGGGGAGGTCATTGTGGCCGTGAGAAAACCGAGGAATACTTACTGAGACGGTTTTACTGGCCAGGAGTATATGCACATATTCGAAGGTACTGTACCCACTGCCCAACATGTCAACTAGTAGAACCGGGAGCCATCAGAAGAGCCCCGTTACGTCCACTACCTATTATCGATACCCCCTTCAAACAAGTAGGTATGGATTTAGTCGGACCACTTTTACCATCTAGTAAAGGACACACCCATATCCTCGTCCTGGTCGACTATGCGAGCAGGTATCCAGAGGCTATTCCCCTCACCAGTACTACCACTAAGGCGGTTGCACAAGCCATGATCACATTTTTTTCCCGGGTTGGTTTCCCCGAAGAAATTCTTACCGATCAGGGGACACCCTTCATATCTGGACTTATGAAACAGATATGCAAATCCCTAGGCATTATACAGATAAAGACGTCGGTGTATCATCCACAAACGGATGGTTTAGTGGAGAGATATAACCGCACCATCAAAACCCTCTTGAGGAAAATGGTGAGCGACTCGGGAAAAGACTGGGACCAGAAACTTACCCTAGTATTGTATGCAATAAGGACACATGAACAATCCTCCACCGGGCATAGCCCGTTTGAACTTGTATTTGGGAGACAACCCCGCAATTTATTAGATATGGCGGCAGAATTGTGGGAAGAGGAGAACAACGAGGAGAGACCCATCCTAGAGTATATCCACAAACTAAAGACCCACCTCCAGACGGTTTGGGAAGATGTAAGGCACCAGTTAGAAAAAGCACAAGAAGCTCAAAAAGGCTATTATGATCAGGGCACCAAACTGCGGGTACTACAGCCCAACGATAAGGTATTGATCCTACGACCCACCTCTGAACATAAGCTACTAGCTAAATGGCAAGGGCCGTATCGGGTGGTAAAAGCAGTCACCCCTGTTACGTATTTGATTGAACTAAATAATCACCCGAGACGGACTCAAATTTACCACATCAATCTGTTAAAGAAATGGGAGAATCCGGAAAACGATAACGACGCCTCTGCGAGGGGATGCCTGATCACCCCGACACACCCACTAGGGTTAGAACTATGCCCCACGCCCCAAACAGACCAACAAAAAAAAAACGGTATCAGTGAGTCCCTTTCTGAGATGGAGAAACGGCAATTATTGGGGCTAATCCAGAGTTATGCCAACTTCTTTTCAGAACTTCCTGGACGAACGTCTTTGGTCCAACATCATATTTGAACACCTGAGGGCCAAACTGTTCGCCTACGTCCCTATCGAATCCCCGAAGCTAGAAAGATCCTTTTAGAGGAGGAGATAACAAAGATGTTATCTCTAGGGGTCATTGAAACATCCACAAGTCCATGGTGTTCTCCTGTCGTCTTAGTGCCTAAACCAGACGGTTCGGTCCAATTTTGTATCGATTTCAGAAAACTCAATGAGGTATCACTCTTCGATACCTATCCCCTTCCCCGGGTAGATGAGGTTTTAGAAAAAATCGGGCAGGCCCGTTTTATGTCCACTATTGATCTGACGAAGGGATATTGGCAGATTCCCTTAGCCCCCCAAGACAAAGAGAAGACAGCGTTCGTAACCCCTTTGGGTTTATATCAATTTACCGTCCTCCCCTTTGGCCTTCACGGTGCCCCGGCGACATTCCAACGCTTGATGGACCGACTCCTAAGACCCTTCCAAGATTTTACGGCCGCCTATCTCGATGACATTGTCATTTTTAGCACCACGTGGCCAGACCACCTCCTCCATCTAGAGAAAGTGTTCTCAGCATTAGCAACCGCAGGTCTTACCGCCAATCCTACAAAATGTGTCCTGGGGCAGACTCAAATTGCTTATCTTGGATATGTCATCGGTAGGGGAGTGTTGCGTCCTCAAAAAGATAAGGTAGACACCATTAGACGGATACCACTCCCCAAAACAAAGAAAGAACTCCGTTCACTTCTGGGGTTGGTAGGGTATTACCGACGGTTCATACCACAGTATTCTACCATTACTGCCCCCCTTACTGACCTGTTAAAGAAACAATATCCTAACACCCTTCCTTCTTTCTCTCCTTCACAACTCCAAAGTTTTAAATGTCTGAAAGAAGCCCTTTCTACAGAACCTGTGTTAAGATGTCCTGACTTTTCCAGACCTTTTCACCTTTTTGCCGACGCTTCCAATGTCGGTTTAGGGGCCGTTTGGCGCAGCCTGACGATCAGGGACATGAACACCCCATTGTATATATCAGTCATAAGTTATTGCCTAGGGAGACGAACTATCCTACGATCGAGAAGGAATGCCTTGCCATAAAATGGGCAATAGAGTGTCTCCAATATTATCTCCTAGGTCGCCCTTTCGTCCTTTATACCGATCATGCGCCATTGACCTGGTTGGCCTCCCATAAGGATACTAATTCCCGAGTGTTGCGCTGGTTCCTTGAACTACAACCCTTTACCTTCCAGGTCCGTCACATTCCCGGGTCACTGTCACGACTCACGTGCTGCTTACGCCTGGAATCCGCAGATCGAGTGGCGTGGGTCTTGAAGGTTCGGCTTTGGCCCAGAAAGGGGCGACTCTTTCTAGTAGCCACGGTGCTGTAGGCAATGGAAACGCCAAGAACAGACCGTGCCCTTTAGAAATAGCGCCAGAGGGAAAAAAAAACTAAAAAGGGGAAAAAACCTCCAAACAGTAGATTCCTGAAACAAGAACAAAAAACAGGAATCAAAAAGAAACAAAAATGCAGGTAAACACAAAATTGGACAAGATTCAGAACCGAAGGCAAAGAATCAGGAGCGAAGACACACTCAGAGCAGATAGTGTTGCAGCGCAAGGAAAGGAAGAAAACAGAGCCCTTAAATACCAAGAAACAGGAAATGACCAACAGGAAGTAAAAGGACACCATCTTAGAGAGGGAAAGTACATAGGACAGAATAGAGTAGGAACCATAGAGAATAGGGAACAAGGAATGCTGGGAAGAAAAAGGTAACCTGGGAAGGGGGAAAAGACATAAAGAAAGTACAATAAAATGCCCCAAAGAAGAAAAGAAGAACAGGTAAGGAGGGGTCAGGGGGTACCAGGGACGCAAGGAAAAGCAGAGCGAGGCCCCAAGCAAAATCTGGGGCCTCGCGAGGTGCACAGAATGCTCGGGGCGTGCCGCGTCCTGAGGACGCGCTGTGCGGCACGAGCCGAATGCTCGGCTCGCGCTGCGTGGTGCGGCGCGACAGTAGGTCCCCCCCCCGAAGGTCCAGGTTTGAAGGGAAACAAACGATGAAAACGAGAAATCAGAAGAGGTGCGTGAACAGAAGATGCATCTTCCCAAGAGCATTCACTAAGAGGATATCCCTTCCAGTGAATCAAATACTGAAGACGTCTGTGAAAAAAGCGAGAGTCACAAATTTCCTGAACCTCATATTCAGGTACATCATTCACCAACACAGGAGGAGGACAAGGAAACTGACGAGAGAAAGAGTCAGGTACATAAGGTTTGAGCTGGGACACATGAAAGACCGGATGAATCTTCCAAGTATGAGGCAAGCGAAGACGGACAGTGACAGGATTGATCAACTGAAGAATACGGAAAGGCCCGTAATAGCGAGGTGTGAACTTATTAAGAGAAAGGCGTGAGGGCAAGAATTTGGAGGAAAGCCAGACTTTATCTTGAGGGTGATAATCTGGAGTGGGTCCACATTTCTTATCTGCGATCTTCTTCATATATCTCTTGGTGTTCAATAAATTAGATCTAATTAGCATATGGATTTGCAGGAGACGTTTGGAAAAAGATGTAATCGCAGGCAGAGGAGAGGTAGATTGAGGAGAAGTAGGAAAAGAGGTAGGATGATAGCCATAGGAACAGAAAAAAGGAGTGACCTTGGAGGCACTATGGACAGTATTGTTGTAGGAAAATTCAGCAATAGGGAGATAAGTGTTCCAGTTGCTTTGGGTAGAATTACAAAAACAGCGAAGGTATTGCTCTAATCCTTGGTTCAGACGCTCGGTTTGTCCATTGGTCTGAGGATGGAAACCGGATGAGAGTGCTATATTGATATTTAGTGTCTTGCAAAAATATTTCCAAAACCGGGAAATATACTGAGGTCCTCTGTCAGATACAATGGTATGTGGAAGTCCATGGAGACGGAAAATATGGTAGATAAATATCTGGCTCAATTCTTGGGATGTAGGTAACTTTTTTAGGGCAGTGAAGTGAGCCATTTTAGTAAAGGAATCAACAGTGACCTTGATAACCTGGTTTCCAGCTGATGGTGGAAGTGAACACATGAAGTCAGTAGAAATAGTATGCCATGGAGCTGGTGGAACAGGCAAAGGCTGTAGTAATCCTGCAGGTCTGGTACGGGGAATCTTGACTTGAGCACATATGGGACAAGCCTGAACGTATCTTTCAACATCTGACTTCCAGGTAGGCCACCAGAAAGATCGCGAGAGAAGTTCTTGTGTGGCTTTGATGCCTCTATGACCAGCAACCGGCGAATCATGGCACATCTGTAATGCCTTGTCTCGAACTCTGTTAGTAGGGAGGAATAACAGATTTTTATGATAATAGTATCCTTCCTTCTTGCATAAAAAGGTTCTTAGTTTCTCTACTTCGCTGTTAGGCAGGCTGGAGTACTCCAGTTGTACCTCCTCCAGAAAAGATTGAGCAACTCCAATGATCTTACTAGGTTCCAGTAGATACTGAGATGGGGAAGGAGTACAATCTGGATAACGGCGAGACAGAGCATCAGCCAGAATGTTTTGGGATCCAGGAATATAGGTGATTTAAAAATCATACTGACTGAAGAAAAAGGCCCAACGGGCCTGGCGACTATTCTGGCATACAAAATTACGTAGACATTGTAGATTACGGTGGTCTGTTCTCACCTCAAAAGGCTCCTTGGAACCCATCAGAAACTGTCTCCATTCTAGGCAGGCTGTTTTCAGAGCTAATAACTCTCTTTCTAGTACTGAATAATGTTGTTCTGCTGTAGAGAGTATATGGGATAAATAGAAAACAGGATGTTCAAGACCATCATCTTCTTGTTGTTGGAGTAAGACAGCTCCAATAGCTCTTTCGGAAGCATCGGTAACTACAATAAACTGTTTGTTGGTATCTGGATGTCTTAAGATGGGGGCTTGAGTGAAAGCCTTCTTTAAATCTTGAAAAGCTGTTTCAGCCGCCTTAGTCCAGACAAACCCCTTCTTTAAATTTTCCTTCTTTAAAGTATGAGTTATATGGCTGGTCTGTTTAGCAAAGTCTAGAATGAACTGCCGATAAAAATGTGCTAATCCTAGGAAACATTGTGTTTCTTTAATAGAAGAGGGAGAAGTCCAATCGAGAATTGCTTGTACTTTTTCTTGGTCCATAGCTATGCCGGTGGGACTTAAATGATAACCCAGATATTTGACTTCCGTCTTATCGAACTCACATTTTTCGGGTTTACAGAATAGTTGATGTGCTCGGAGTCTTTGAAGGACTTGTTTCACATGGGAAGAATGGAGTTCGGGATGTCTGGAATAAATAAGGATATCGTCTAAGTAGATTACAACTGTCTGGTTCAAGAGATCAGAAAATATTGAGTCCATAAATCTTTGAAATATTGTGGGGGCATTCGTAAGACCAAAAGGCATGACCTTGTACTCAAAATGACCAAATGGTGTCCTGAATGCTGTTTTCCACTCGTCTCCTTCCTTAATTCGTAAGAGGTGGTAGGCTCCCCGAAGATCCAATTTGGTAAAACGTTGAGCCCCTCTGACTGTCTCTAGAATATCCTTGATGAGGGGCAAAGGATAACGATCCTTTATAGTTATCTTATTCAGGCCTCGAAAATCCAGGCAAGGACGAAGATCTTTAGTCTTCTTGGGTACAAAAAAGAGAGGAGCCCTTGCCGGAGAAGACGATGGAACAATAAGACCACTCTGTACATTTTCCTCCAGATACTCCTTTAGAACTTCCTTTTCAGGTTCCGTGAGAGAATACATCCTCCCAAAGGGAACGACAGTTCCAGGTTCCAAGGGAATAGCACAATCGTACTCTCGATGTGGAGGTAATACAGGTCTGGATGGTTTTTGGAACACATCTTGAAACTCTAAATAGTGTTCAGGGACTCCTTGGACTGTATTGATGGAATATTCCGTAGTGCTTTTAATAGGTGTTAATCTGTTCGGTGACCAATATTTGTCGGAAGCAAAACAGTTCTCATGGCAAAACTGTGAGGACAAGGAAATAGTCCGGGTTACCCAGTTCACATACGGATTATGTCTTGTAAACCACGGAATTCCGAGAATGATGGTATGGTTGGGAGATGAAATGAGATCAAAGGAGATGTGTTCTTGATGATTACCAAACTGTAAATTTAACATCAAGGTCGTAGTATCGACTGGACCAGAGGATATCAAGGATCCATCCACTGTGTGCACTTGTTCAGGGATGTCTTTGGGTTGTGTTGGAATCTGTTGATTAGTGGCCCAAGTCTTATCCATGTAAATACCACTAGCACCACAATCTAGTAATGCCATAGTCCTTTCTTGACGGCCATCAGGTAGTTGTAATATGACAGGTAACATGAACAAGTATGTCGTATTGTCATTAAATGAACTGATGGAAGGTATAGCCGATGATCCCGTCCCCTCCCTTCTTACAGAGGACGGGAAGTGGCGTTTCCCGATGGTCTTGGTGGACGTACAGGGCAGGTACGAAGCATGTGACCAGCAGAGCCACAGTATAGGCACAATCCTTTCTTACGTCTGTCTTCCCGCTCACTAGCGGAGAGCGGCCCTCGAGTAGTATCCACTTGCATGGGTTCCCCCTCTATGTCTCTAACAGGAGGGCGAGATTCCTCAGAACGAGGCAGATACACCCGTGAAGTGCTTGGCTGGGAAGACCCTCTACTCCTTCTCTTCTCCATTCGTCGGTCTTGAAGACGATACTCGATGGAAAGTGCTTGATCCATCAGGCCACGGAGATCTTCAACTCTGGTGGAATGTACTAATTCATCTTTTATTTCTTCCTTAAGTCCTCTGCGAAACAAAGTCACCAGGGTACGCTCCACCCAGGTGGTCTCTGCCGCTAGTTGACGAAAACGTGTAATATATTGAAGGACATCTTGGGAGCCTTGCTGGATGTCACATAAGGCTTCTTCCGCAGAGGCCTCCAATCCTGGACGACTAAACATTTGTTTGAAGCGAGTCACGAAAGCAGAATAGTCCGACAATACCGGATCGTTGGATGACACCATCGGGGTTGCCCAGGCCAAGGCAGGACCGGATAATGCACTGATAAGATATCCCACCTTTGTCCTGTCATGGGAGAATTGGGTAGGTCGGAAGGCGAAGTACACCGTTAATGCATCAAGGAATTCACGCAGTTTAGTTGGTTCACCAGAGAAACGAGGAGTAGAAGCGGAGATAGTCGGAACATCGCCACTGCGGAAGGCCAAAGCCTGTCGTAACACAGCATTCTCATTGCGTAGTTGTTGCAATTCCTGAGCTTGTTGCTGAATAGTATTCAGAAGAGATTGATCAGGATCTGCAGCAGCCGCCACTGTATCGTCCATGGTGTCAGAAGACGTCGGTATGGTTGGGCGCTGCAATCTGTCACGACTCACGTGCTGCTTACGCCTGGAATCCGCAGATCGAGTGGCGTGGGTCTTGAAGGTTTGGCTTTGGCCCAGAAAGGGGCAACTCTTTCTAGTAGCCACTGTGCTGTAGGCAATGGAAACGCCAAGAACAGACCGTGCCCTTTAGAAATAGCGCCAGAGGGAAAAAAAACCTAAAAAGGGGGAAAAAACCTCCAAACAGTAGATTCCTGAAACAAGAACAAAAAACAGGAATCAAAAAGAAACAAAAATGCAGGTAAACACGAAATTGGACAAGATTCAGAACCGAAGGCAAAGAATCAGGAGCGAAGACACAATCAGAGCAGATAGTGTTGCAGCGCAAGGAAAGGAAGAAAACAGAGCCCTTAAATACCAAGAAACAGGAAATGACCAACAGGAAGTAAAAGGACACCATCTTAGAGAGGGAAAAGTACATAGGACAGAATAGAGTAGGAACCATAGAGAATAGGGAACAAGGAATGCTGGGAAGAAAAAGGTAACCTGGGAAGGGGGAAAAGACATAAAGAAAGTACAATAAAATGCCCCAAAGAAGAAAAGAAGAACAGGTAAGGAGGGGTCAGGGGGTACAAGGGACGCAAGGAAAAGCAGAGTGAGGCCCCAAGCAAAATCTGGGGCCTCGCGAGGTGCACAGAATGCTCGGGGTGCGCCGCGTCCTGAGGACGCGCTGTGCGGCGCGAGCCGAATGCTCGGCTCGCGCCGCGTGGTGCGGCGCGACAGTCACGTCAATGTCCCGCTGACTTTCTCTCCCGCTGCCCGGACTCCACGGTACTCTACCAGTCCCGTTCATGGAATGGGGTATGTAGGCGGGTGTCGCTCACCTCGCCTACCATCGCACAACAATGGCAGCTGCCGCGCGCTTCCTCCAGCACCAGTTCACGTCGTCAAGGAGACGCGTGGGGGCTTAGACGACGATCGGCACCGGACTTCCGGGTTGCCGCGTCTTCACAAAAGTAAGACGCCGCAACCGAACGCCGCGGAGTAGAGCTGGAGGAGCAGGAGAGAAGCCGCACAGCCGCATCCAGAAAGGAGAAGACGAACGAAGACGCCGGACGTGAGGAGACGGCCACCACCGGATCGGAAAGACGCGCTGAGCCGACGTCCAGTCCAGGCACTGAAAACCCGGAACCGCAGAGAGAAAGAGAGACAGCCTGCCACGGCCCTGGAGGGTCGTGGCTATACAAGGTACGTGCGCTCTTCAGAGGTAGCCACAGTAAAGGGGAAAAAGGGGAGTTGGAGGGAGGAAGAGGAGAAGGAGGAGGGCAGGAGGAGGCTAAGAAAGGCTATTCAGGGAACAAGGACTGGGGAAATCACAGACCATCCTCCCACCCGATCCCTAGCCTGACAGAGCACCATAACAGCCTGCTCCCTTAAATTCCTAAACCCCGACTAAAACACCACCTCCTGTAATTCTTACCCCCTCACACTTCCCCTGCACTAACCACTTAATTGAGAGATAATAAAATATCGTCCCACTTACCTGGCCTATCCTTTTGTTCTTCCGAGAAACCGCAAGACCCAGAAGAAGCCTCCTGAAGGTCGCCACCTAAGAAGAAGAAAAAAGAAAACTATTAAAGGACCCTTATAAATCAACCAACCACGTAGAAGAGAAAATCCACGAAGAAAAGAAGACATACCATCATTGTTATTTTCCCATCTATCCTATAATATAAATAAACCACGTATCAGCCCTGTTAAGGGTTCTGAAATCCGAGTCCGCGTCTTCTGTACCCCTGAGCCCAACCCGACACATTTATTTTGCAATAGTCCAATTGTAAAAACTTATCTATGCATGCTATTCACAAGAGCAACCACAAGAGAATCACATAGTTCTAACTGTCACAGTTTCCAATGATACAATCAATGAAGCAATTTTCTTGCGTTTTTAGGCATTGGAAGGAGCTGGATCAGTAATCTGTATCTATTTGTATACCTGTGTCCTTTTAGATGGAAAGAATGTTATTCCCCTAAATATAAATGTGGATTCCATTTTAACCTCTTTAATAGGAAGAACCACTTTGAATCCTGATGACTATTCACCATCGGATGCTGCATGTCACAAGGTGGATAGTGATCTCAAGAATACCTTCTCTGCAAACAAATCTCACTTTGAAGGCAGCGACATATGCAGCTTATGTCTCTCAAACATTAGTGAAAGACTTTGACTCCCTTCAAAAGGGCATCCAGGTGGGTATGGACTGCTCATTGAAACCTTTGGATGAGAGACTAGAAAACTGACTTTACTGGGAACTCTTTCTTTCTAAAGACCCCTTTGAAAATGGAAAGCTTTTCAGCAATCAATTAGACGGGATGATAACAAAGTCACTTAAGGACAGAAAACACACTCTACCTTGCAAAGGTGGTTCCTTCAGGTCATTCAAGTCCTGGAACTGAGATTCAAAGGATTCCTTGAAGAGAGAGTCCAGGCCCTACTCTTCTCACAAAAAGATGTTCCAGCTCAGGAAAAACCTCTAAAGAACAGGATTCTTTGAACCAGACCAGGACCACTAAGCATAAGTCTTGGAAATTATACTTCTCCCTTTCATTCAGATCTAATGGGAATGGCTATTTCATCAAATTTGAAGAATCACTGCCATACTCAGGGGTCATTCCTACTCCTATTCCAGTGACCCAGTAAAGAGATATGCTTTATGGTTGAGAGTTTTGCTTAAAAAACAAATGGCTATTCTGGTTCTGAGAAGGTGTCTATGTTGTCCTTTTCTTGGCGAGAAAAGCGTGTGGGAATAGACCAGTTCTGGACCTCAAGAGGGTAAATCCCTGGATGAAAACTACATTTTTAGGTGGTGACTCTGTACATAGTAGGTCATTACATTGGTCTCAGACAAGGATTTTCATTCCACCATCAACCTTCAGGAGGCATATCTCCATATTCCCATTCTTGCAGGTCATCAAAGGTTTTCACGTTTCGCAATTGTATCACATCATTTCCAATTTAGTGTTCTACCCTTTGGGCTGAAGTCAGCATAGTGTGTGTTCACCAAAGTGTTGGCCCCTCAGATGGTGATTCTTCACTAGGAAGGGATTTGCACTGTACCCTAGCTAGATGGTTGTCTGGTGTCTTCGTCATCTTGGGAGATTACAGAAAACCACTATCACTTCAGAAGAATACTTTCCATAACAAGAGAACATGGGCTCCTAGTAAACCTATAGAAATCACAGTTGGCACCATTTCAAGATCAGATCTTCATTGGGGCCAGATTCAGGACAGACAAACTTTTGGTGACCCTGTCAGAGAATAAAGTACTAAATATCCAGACCCATATACAGATGTAATGATTTTAGACAAACTGACAGTAGCAGCCTGATTGCAGGTACAGAGGGACTAGGGAGCATCCATCTTTTTGGAACCATGAGCCAGATTCCACCGAACTGACTAATGAGACACATTCTCATACACTGGTCTTCACCTTGCTAGGACTTGTCTTGAGCAGTTCATATGACGTAGGAGCTAAAGAGGGAGTTGTCGTGGTGCATGCTATCCACAAACATCCTAAAGCAAGTTCTGTTGTCCTGCCAGTCCCCAGTAGTTTTGACAACAGAAGATGGTGCAGCAGGTTGGGGAGCATGAATGGTGTCCCATCAGATTCAAGGATGCTGGTCACAGAGTCATCAGATCATGTCTTCCAATTGGAGAGAGCTTGAGGCAATTTGTCAAGCTCTCCTGTCTTTCTCTCATCTCCTGTGCAGCAAAGTGGTAGTTGTCAGAACAGACAACATAACAGCAAACTCTTATGTCGACAGACCGGGAGGCACAAAATCTACAGCCCTCTCGAGAATATCGGATCAGATTACTGTACGGGCTAGAGAATAGAATCAACTACTTAAGAGCAATTTACATTCAGGGAATCTAGTAGTGGACAAACTAAACAGGGAGATTACTTCCTCACACAAATTTTATCTGAATCATCATCTTTTTGCTCACATCCATTAGAAGTTGGTCATCCAGTATTTAAC
The DNA here is from genome assembly GCF_031143425.1 of Pleurodeles waltl. NCBI lineage: Eukaryota > Metazoa > Chordata > Amphibia > Caudata > Salamandridae > Pleurodeles > Pleurodeles waltl. The sequence goes on from NC_090437.1 coordinate 181,724,367, forward strand.
ATCTTTGCATGGAATCAGAATACTCTGCCCTCACTCTTCTGTTTGAGAACAAAGGAGAGCAATTTCTGGCCACTGGATGCTCTTTCATTTTCTGGCCGAGAGGCCTTCTTTACATGGTTCCTCCATTTTCTTATGATCCTTAAGTTTCTGGTCAGGTTGAGGAAGGATGGAGTGAGAGTGATTCTTGTTGAACCAGATTGGTTCCAGTCATACTGGTTTCCTCTCATAGAAGCAATGAAGACCAACAAGGAATCAATCCTTCCAATAATTCCTTCTCCTCTATCTTTTCCTCTACTCCAGACCAATATATTAGAGAAACGCAAGCTAATGGCATGGATGTAAAATGATTCGTTAGGAGAGGGTTTTCAGAGAGTTTAGCCTTTTCCATTCAAGCTTTCAGAAGATGTTTTACCCTTTATTCTTACATTAGACAATGGGATACCTTCAAGAGATGGTGTATAACTAAGAAGCTAGTGCCACATACTGTCGATTTGGTGCAGATCCTAGAGTTTCTTCAAGACTGTTTGGGCCTTAAGGTTTTTACCTTGAAGAGCCAATGGGTGACCTCTAAAGCTTTTAGTGCCACATGGGATAATCTGACTGAAGACCAAGGGTTGGTACAGACACTGTTTGGAGGCTTTAAGAACATCAGTCCTCCTACACGATCGTAGTAGCCCTGGTGGGATCAAATCCTGGTTCTTCACAGTCTGAGATACACTCCCTTTGAGCCCTTGGAATGGGTCAATGTCAAATTCCTAACTGTAAAGGCCTTTTTCTAGTGGTTGTTTCTTCAGCTAGGAGATTAGGAGAGCTAGGTTTTTTATCTTGTAACAATCCTTTTTTCATGCCATCTGATGACAGAATTGTTCTTTGCCCAGGGCCATCTTTCACTCCTAAGTTGAATTCACCTTTTTATGCGGACCAAGAGGTTATTCTGCCTGTATTCTTTCTGAATCCTCAGATTCCAGAGGAGGTTAGCCTATAATCTATGGATGCCAGGTGCGCTGTCCTAATTTAATTGAGTAGAGTTTCAGATTTGAGGGCATGTTCTACTCTCTTACCTTTGACCCTCTAAGAATGGTTTGAATTCTGTTCAATCACACAGCAGGTGTGTATGCTCTTTGATAGCCTCAGCCTACAAAGAGGCAGGAGTTTGTCTTCCATCAGTAATGCAACTTTCCCATATACATAGCTAGACATCTCTAACCTTCTTACAATAAACTCAAACCTGTACTTCCTTGATGACCTCAAGATATGTTTTGACAAACCTAATATACCACACCCCAGACCATCATCACTGGTCTAGACATACACAACAGAGACTTGTTCCTAAACCCACACACATCACTGGACACACATTAGATATAGGGGGTCATTCCGACCCTGGCGGTAAAAACCGCCAGGGTCGCGGATGACGGAAGCACTGCCAACAGGCTGGCGGTGCTTCCTGGGCCATTTTGACCGCGGCGGTTCCGGCGGTTTCCCGCCAGATTTCCCCTGGTTGCCCAAATCCGCCATGGCGGCGCTGCAAGCAGCGCCGCCATGGGGATTCTGACCCCCTTCCCGTCAGCCTGTTTCTGGCGGTCTTCACCGGCAGGAACAGGCTGGTGGGAACGGGTGTCCTGGGGCCCCTGCACTGCCCATGCCACAGTGCAGGGGCCCCCTAACAGGGCCCCAGCCTGCTTTTCACTGTCTGCCTAGCAGACAGTGAAAAGCGTGACGGGTGCAACTGCACCCGTCGCACACCTGCAACACCGCCGGCTCCATTCGGAGCCGGTTTCAGTGTTGCAGGCCCCTTTCCCGCTGGGCCGGCGGGCGCTAACTTGGCTAGCGCCCGCCGGCCCAGCGGGAAAGTGGAAATGGCCCCAGCGGTCTTTTGACCGCGGAGCGGCCATATTGCGGTTACCGCATGGCGGGCAGCGTCGCGGTTAGAATGAGGGCCTTAATTTTGCCAACCCAAACCTCCACAGAATTACTCTTGTCACATGGTCAGGCCACTTCTTTGTCGCCATCCAACACAAAATACCAAAAGCAACCACAACTAAAATCATTGCAGCCTCAACCACATATCGAGCATGGAACAAAATGAATTTGGAGGAACTAGACAATCTGCTTACCTGCAGCACAGATATGGAGACCATTACAGAGCTTTTGATCTCTTAATTCCCCTGATGACATCTAAGCGCAACATAAGAAAATATGCCCCTTTGGTAAATGCAGAATAAAAAATGATCAAACAGTAAAATGCCAAGCTTCAATGTAACTGGCTTAAAACAAACAACCCTGAAGACACGAAATGCCTACACAGACACAACAGAATAAATGTCAACAATCAAAAAGTGCACAAAATCTATACTATTCAAACTAACTCCATAATGCAAAGTGTGCCAGTATGGAATTCTAGAAAATATTCACAGAATTCCCTAAGCCAAAAAGCACAGAGGCTACAGAAGCCAGATTAGAGGGCAAAGCTCTCATTTGGATCACATCTTACCTACACAACAACACAAATATTATATATACCCTTTATTCTCTTCTAACTCATCCAACATTACAGTAGGAGTTGTTCAAGGCTCAATTATCTCACCCATGCTTTTCAACACCTGCAGGAAATCATTACCACATCTGATCAATGGATTTAACATCACCTGCTATAACTATTCATAGCTATAATTACCAGGCCGCAACTATGCACATGACATATAGATACTTCTGAAACTGGAAAAGCCTAAAGGACATTAAAACATCAAAACTTTTCAATCGCCTCCAGGCAATTTACCAATAGATGACATGGAGGCACCTCAAACGGAATGCCTGAAGTCATCTGTGGTGACTAGAAAACCTCCAGCCCCCTGTGCCTGGCTTGATGATCTAGGTTTGCCTCCAAAGATATCTAGGAGGTAAAAAAAACAATCATCCATACTGGCTACCAAACTGTCAATGAATTTGTAAATGGATGAGGTAGCTAAATCAAGCTTATTCACAATGAAAACACAGCCATGCATCTTTCCGCACCAAAGATTCCCACACAAGTTTCAAGCTAACATCTTTCTCGTCCTATCAAAACTATGAGAAGACTACAAAAAAATTCAAAATGCAGCCCCAAGGCTCCCCCTACATGTACAGCCACTAGCACACATCTCCCCAGATTTGAGGGCGCTACCCTGGTTGCCAGAAGTCAGAAGATCCTTCTTCAAGTTGCTTCGTATCACACACAAAGCAGTACATGACAAAGAACCACTCTTCATCAGGGGGGAAATCAACAAATAAAATATAATACAGAAACCTACATTCAAGAATGCCTCCCTCATTTATAATTCCTACGTTCAAGAAAAAACTATGGAATTCCCTACCCACAAACATAAAAGCCACAGGCAACTATCTCCACTCAGAAAATTAGTCAAGAGCTGGCTCTTCCCCCACCCCCATGATGACTAAACTCACAGCTCATGAATGACAAACTGTACTATGCACAGTATAGAAAAGACCTGTTGTTATACAAGTACTATTCACTATACTGTGAACTATTACCTCACAAGATTTTTAGGTTCATGTATATATCAGCCCATGACAAAATTGCTGCTCCTATGTGCATATAGGTGCATATATAGAGGGTTATGCCTGGTACTAATAACTTCAATAAGTGGCATGTGTATATTTATGTTTATATAAGTTATTTGCAACCATAAAAATGTACCACAAGATAAATGTGGACAGGAGACCGTGTAAATGTTTCTGCTTCAATGTACATATGAATATTTATATAGTGTGGTTTAATCAAGCAAGCGTAACTTTACCAAGCATTGTGTCTATAAATGATTAACATTTTGCTATTAAAAAAACCTGTTAAGTCATTCCCATTCCTCCTTCCTCTCTCTCATACTAAACTTTTCTGACTACTATGAACTCCCACACATCCCTCTCAAACTTCCCCTTCCTTTTATCTATGCCACCCAATTAACAAGCGCACACAACCACTCCTTACAAAATAAGTACTACTTTCCCTTTTCAAATCAATTTCTGTCATTCTGTCCCTCCTCCCCTTTCGAAATCTATTCCTATCACTCCATCCGTACTCCAAATGCGACTAAACACACACGAAATCATGAGCACAATTCAAACACAACTAATGCACAAGAAAATAATAAATAAATAGATAAATTAATAAACAAATAAATAAAGACATAAATACATAATTGAACTAACCTACTAACTACTAATCTTGGGTTCCGGAGTAGTGTACTACTCACTGAAAAAGTGCTTCAATGCTTTGTCAGGTGTCAGTGCGATATGCAAAGAAATAGATTGCAATCAGGAATTGAGGGGAGGTCAACCACAGGATTGTCAGCTTCTCTATCTGATTCTCAAAGGGCATCTTTATCAGACATTTGTAGGGCAGCGACATGGACCACTCCCTCTACCTTTATTAAGAATTACAGGATTGTGCAAGAAATTGCGCTAGAGAATGCCCTTGTAAAGTGAATATGAAGGGAACTAATATCAAATATTTTTGTTGTTTTTGAGCAGTGATGTACAGTTGTCCTGGTGTTTTACTGCTTTGGTATATCTCAGTAATTAAGGTAAGAGAGGGCTGTTGTGTTGTGGCCTATGCGAGAGCCACAACACAGCAAGTGATTTGGGGCGTCAAAGAATACACGCGCGACACAGTTTGACTTTGAACTGGTCGGCGTAGGTAGGTCAGGCCTGGTCAAGCAGCGCTCATACAGCACGGGTCCCCGTCTGCTTGCTGCGCGATTCTCCCCGGCCTTCCGACCACTCCTCTCTTTATTTCTAGCCCCGGGCCGGAGGCCACGGAGCAAACCATTACAGAGACAAAGACGAGTTAGAACCCATCCGGAGACATCCGGGGATTCCACCAAGTCCTCTAGAGGAAACAACTTCCCCCCCACCATCCAGCATGGTGTTGGATGGTTGGTTACATCACCCACCAGCGACACTACATTCCTCCACAAAATACGAAAACAAACAAATAACATGTAAACAACTGGTCACTAGTCACACAGGTGATCACGCAGACGGATGGAAGGGCAGGGATTACTACGCAAATTATATCTGGCAGACCCTGAGCGGTGGGACAACGAATCCTGACCCAAATCACCAGTCAACCGCTCAGCCGGGGCAGGATCAGTGCCATCTTCACGTCTCCCATCAGAACTAGAAGTTGGACTGTCCAAACCAGGCCCCAGAGACAACGGACCGACATCGCCAGCGTCACAGAAATTCTCTTCGCCAGTATCTCCGGAAGGGTTAGAACCTTTTAAACAAGGAGATGTTGCGGGTCACTGTTTCACTCCCACGCTGGGCTACGACAGCGGATCCCCTTCTTTGAATAATTATCCAGGGGACAGAGCTGAAAGGTGTGCGAAACTTACTCCCAGGCAGAATTTGCTTCAGTAACACCTGATCACCCACCCTGAGATCAGACGGGATCGCTCGGCGAGCACGGCTTACCTGTTGATTAGACACACGCCTTTTCTCTTGAACTAGGTCGCTAGCCACGGCGGGAGGACTCCAGGAGGAATGATGAGGAATGGCATCCACAGATGCCCTCCCAAATGCGAGATGACTCGGCGCTCTGTTTGTGGTGGAATGGGGTGTTTGCCTATAATTCCGTAGAAACGAAAATATAGCATGCTCAACGGCCTGACCACCAGCTAGGGCGATCCGGATCACCTTGTTCAAAGTCCTCATGAATCTCTCTACCTCACCGTTAGCTTGAGGCCAACGCGGGGTAATCCGGCGGTGACGTGTGCCCGTGATATTCAGATACTCAGCTAGTTCCCTACTTTGGAATGGTGGCCCATTGTCTGTCTTTATCTTAGATATGAGACCATGGGTGGCCATGGCTTTCTCGAGACCGGAAATCACGACATCAGCCGTGAGGGCAGGGATGATCTCCACTTCGGGGTACTTTGAAAAATCATCGATGAGGACCATGGTGTGGCGACCATCAGGCAAGCTTCCAAAATCCAAACTAGCCGAGACCCAGGGTCCATCTGGGGAGGGCTCAGTTTCAATAGGAGTGGGCCTACTCGACTCACCAGTGGCCTGACACCAACTGCAAGACCTCACCAGACTCTCAACTTGTTCGTCCATAAGAGGAAACCACACTTTCGACCGGAGGCGGCTCTTCGTCTTAACCATCCCTTGGTGGCCATTGTGGGCCAACTCAACCGCTCGGGGTGAGGGAGGATGGAATGACCAACCGATTTCCTCTCAAGATGCACCCCTCGACGTCAGTGGTGAGCTCATCCCTCACGTTGTATAGAGTAGTTTGGAACATGCCTCTCAAGGCCAAAGGGGTGCGTTGCCCGTATGCATACACCTTGATGTTTGCCTTGGTCAGTGCTGGAGTCTGCAACATCCGGCAGTGTTCCTCTGCAGCCAGGAGGTTTATGGACTCTCCTGTGTCTACTACTGCGACAATCTCGTGCTTGCCCATCAAGATCTGGCACTTTGGAAGTTGTGCTTGACGAGGGTTGGTAGGCTTGACAGCAAATAGGGAGTGGACAACGTGAATCACAGCTTTGTCATCGTCCATGTCACTCCCACGCTCTGATTTTTCTGGAAGGGCCTCTTCCAGTGCGACATTGACAGATGCACTTCCAGTTCCCTTCGACCTGCAAACCTTTGCGAAATGATTCATCTTTCCGCAGCTGGAGCATACTTTTCCCTTTGCCGGGCACTCAGATGATCTGTGTGGTACTCCCCCACAATACCCACACTGCCTCGTTCGGGCTTTGTTCAGTCTTTGTCTGTTCATGGGTGCCGTGACTGCATTGGCCATCTCTTCCTTTATGGGTCGTTGTAAGGCTGCCTCCATGTGCGAGGCTCTGGCTCTCGACAGCTCCTTTGTGCGCCCCAATTGCAAAATGTCCGGCAAGGACTTTCCGGATTCCTCTAGGATGCGCTCCCGGAGCTTTAAGGATGCACACCCTTGGATCAACTGCCCTCTCACCTCTTCCGTTTCGTCATTAAATCTGCACGTGCTCGCTAACTCTCTCAGCCTGAGGTGGAAAGCATCTAACGACTCCTCCACTTGTTGCCTCGCTTGTCTGAATATGAATCTTTCATAATCAGTGTTGACCATGGGTTCTAAGTGCCTGTTGAGTGCCGCTATCAGCGTTACATGTGTTTTGGGTGTGTCTTCCACTAGGTTTTTTGATATCTCATATATGTCTTTCCCTCCTATGTGGATGAGCACGCTTCTGGTCATTTGCTACCTTGGTGGCCTCAAAGAATAGGAGTACTCTTTCCACCCATTCTTTCCACTTTGGAGCTTGGGCAGATGGGGCTCCTTCTACAATGAATGGTTCTACTGGAGGTATGGCGGACATTGTGGCCAGTTGGGCTGAGCTAGGCCTGATAATGTCGTGCAGGTAATGGAAAACACTGTCTGGTGGCAGGGGGTCTAGGGCACAGCTTATGGGGGCTACTCCTTTACTCACTGTGTCCTGATGTGCCTCACTTTGTTCACCAACTTTGCTTGCTCTACTAGAATTATGTTGTTGTCCCAACTCTTTGCATGGGGTCTTCTACAGGGCTCAGAGGAGGTCCTCTCTGCTGCCGTGATCCAGCTTCCACTCAGACCACTCCAGAAAGAAAAACAAACAGAACCGGCACGAGCACCGTGTGTGCACGGCCGCCGCTCTGTAATCTGTCTCCGTCTGTTTTTTTTTTTTACTGGGCTGTGCGCCCGCCGCACGAGCACCGCGTTATACACACGGCCGCTGCGGGGCACACCCAGGGGTGTGGGGGCGCTCACCCTCATCGCCAAAATGTTGTGTTGTGGCCTATGCGAGAGCCACAACACAGCAAATGATTTGGGGCGTCAAAGAATACACGCACGACACAGTTTGACTTTGAACTGGTCGGCGTAGTCAGGTCAGGCCTGGTCGAGCAGCGCTCATACAGCACGGGTCCCCGTCTGCTTGCTGCGCGATTCTCCCCGGCCTCCCGACCACGCCTCTCTTTATTCATAGCTCCGGGCCGGAGGCCACGGAGCAAACCAGCAAACCATTACAGAGACAAAGACGAGGTAGAACCCATCCGGAGACATCCGGGGATTCCACCAAGTCCTCTAAAGGTAACAACTTCCCCCCACCATCCAGCATGGTGTCGGATAGTCGGTTACATCACCGACAAGGGACACCACAAGGGCGACGAGGAGGTAATGCTTTAATTACTTACAGGTAATTTCATTACTCTTAGTCCGTCTCTCGCTTTAATTAACCCCTCTCTCGCCCTGTTGGTACCAGGCAACCTCTGGTCTAGAAGGCATGAGTCAACTAAAGCAGGATGTGGGGAGGTGGGAGCGAGTTTTTTAAGAAAATAAGTTTGTTGATAGGGGTGAGTCCATGCGTTGCAGCATCCTCTCCTACAGTAATTCATTAAAGCAAGAGAAAGACTAAGAATAATGTAATTACCAGCAGTGTTGGAATGGCGCTCTCATGCACTCTGTCACTGCCATAAGGGCTCATGTTATGGGTCCGATCCAGTGCTTAATTTGTAAATAAAAACGTGCCGGGCCCAAAGCTCTCCTCAGAAACACGAGGCTCATGCTATTAAATGTGTGAGCACTGAATACTGAGGCAGCGTAATCCTGAAGCCATCTCGGGCCTCTTCAGTCCATTTAAATCCACTCCCTGTCCCTTCAGCTCCCTCTTGCAGCTTTCTGCTTTCTCCCATTGCGATGCTTTTTCGTTTTTCGTTTCCTCCGTCTTTCCCATGTCTTTTGCGCGCAGTAAATGTTTGAGACAGGAAAATAAGTGCCGGTGTTTTGCACCGGAAGCAACAAGCACAAATTAAGCACAAGTCCAATCACTGCCCAGAACCTGGTTCTTTCAAGTCATCTCATCTGACAGTGTCAGAGTGAAAGAATGCCCGACATGTCAGTCCAACACTGGTTACCAGTATGTCATTTAAGCATACCCACGGCGCCCATTAACAGCGACTGTTTCGCTGTTTATGAGTACATAGCAGTTGTTTGTAACCACGTCGTAGATCAATGATGAAAAAAACACTAATTGAATCCAAATGGCAATTTGAATACAAGATATAGAAGGCAAAGTAGACGACAAAGTGGGTGCCTTTGAGAAAAGTACTCGGTGCGCTATTAAGTGCGACATACGTGTGATCAGGTGATCAACCTGCCTATCGAGTAACAAAGGACACAGCGGCGTCTTACATTCAGTGTACAATGATACGGCTCCGCGCTAGTCAACAGAGTTTTGATCCAATAGGAAATTCCGCGTCCTTATCAATGTAACTGCCTATTTTCATTAAAAAATGAGTGCATTTTGCGCTCAGCAACTACAATGGCACAGAGTATGGGGTTGGTCGATATTTGATGGCGGCCTTCTACTGTGGAAAGTTTAATGCCTCGTGTCCTACCCAGAATACCTCTCCCAATCTCCGCCCGCATTGATCTCATCTCTCAAGAGCGTTGTGTATTATATATCACGACAGTGCTGTTTGGAATGCGAGCCAGTATGACTCAACCTGTGAGAGGCCGCCACCTTCCTCTACTGCATGTAGTTTCATCATTTCCACGTGATTTCACAACGTGGGCAATTATTTCATTAGTGCTGGAGGCGGGGATATTGAGCAGCAACAACGTAAGGATACAGTTCATGACAAATTTGACCTAATTTGTTGGATCTTCCCCCACATTGAAAGAGTTAGTGCTAACCAGTGGATAACTCCGAATTGATATTTTGTATGAGGGGGAATGTTATTTTCTACCATGTGGTTGAGGCCAGTGTTAAGGAAAATGCCTAAATATTTCAGAGTTGATGTTTTCCATTTTAATGGATAATTGACTATGACACTCTCTTCACATATCCTCCAGTTGATCCTATACGGAGAGAATTTGGAGAATTCCAGATCATGAGTTGTGTGATGGATTTCCTTGGTTTCGTTAAGGTAACCAGTATAATAATAAAGGGCGTTATGCTCTTCAGCAGGTGTCATAATCCCAGAGATGTCTTTGTTCTGACGTATGGCTGTACGAAGTGTGGTTCTAGCGCAAATATAAATAGAAGTGGCCAAAGAGGGCAACCCTGTCTGTCCTTCTATGGACTGTAAATTCTGGTGATAAATGGTCGCCACAGACAACTCTGCAGTCAATGTCATGTAGAGTCATTTTATCTTTGTTAAGTAATTTGCCCCTGTAGGAAACTGGCTCTGTATATACTACATAAAAATGAGATATAGTGTGCACAGAGTCCAGGGGTTCCCCAGAGACTTAAAGGAGACTAAAGTAGATAATACTAATGCTCTCTTTTGTGGTAGTGTGGTCGAGCACTTAGGCTTATAAGAGGGTAGTGCAAAGCATTTGTTGTACAATCACAGACAATAGAAGAAGCACACACTCAATGGCTTAACTCCAGACCAATTGTTGTTATATAGCAAAAATATATTTTGTTAATTTAGTTCAAGAACCACAAGATTCAAGTTGCAGGTAAGTACATAAATAAATAAATATTTCACATATGTAACAATAACATTTTGATTGGAATTGGTAGATTAAACAGTTTTTGAATACATGGCAATAATCTGTTTTAAAAGTTAACACTGCAATTTTTAGAACAGTTTCTGGGGGGAAGAAAAGTTAGTATGTTTTGCAGGTAAGTACAACACTTACAGTTGCAGTCTCTGGGCATTAGGAAGTACACTGGTTGGGGTTGAAGTTAATCCCAAACACCCACCACCAGCAACAAGGTGCCGGCTGGGAGCAGAGGTTAAAGTTGAGGCAAATTTAACATGAACTCCTATGGAGACCGGGGGCACTCGGTTTCAGATCTGCTTGCAGGTAAGTACCCGTGTCTTCGGAGGGCAGACCTGGGGGGTTTAGAGGAGCAACGGGGGTGGCACAGGTAAGCACCTAACACACACCCTCAGTGGCTCAGGGGTGGCCGGGTGCAGGGTGCAAACACAGCGTTGGACTTCAAATGCTTTCCTATGAAGGGACCCCGGGGGTCACTTAGATGCTGCAAGCTGGATCCAGGGGATTGGTTCTGGAAAACCACAGGCTGGACAAGTAGGAGGGCTGCCTGCTGAATGTTGTTGCACCAGAGGTCGGGTTCCCCAAGGCCACGGGGCTGCAGGTGCAGTGTACCTTTTGGCGTCGGATATGTTTGTCTAGTGCTGTCTCGGTCAGGGGGTCCTCTGGATTCACACCGCAGGCGTCATTGGTGGGGACAGGAGGGGTCAACCAAGGGTGGGCACTTGCTCGGAATTGCCTGGGGATCCTCTCCAGTCTGTTGGGCCACCTGGACACGGGCTGTGGGCGTCAGATGCAGAGTGGTCAAGACTCGCGGATCCGGGGAGGCTCTGGAGTCCTTAGGTGTAGTTTCTTTTTGGACAGGGCCACTGTCCACAGGAATTCTTGGTCCTCTGTGGTGCAGGCAGTCCTCTCGAGGCTTGGCAGTGGTCGCTGGACCCGCAGGATGTGTTGCTTTTTTTTGCAGGTTCTCTGAAGCAGGAGACAGACCGGTAGGGCTGGGGTCAAGTCAGTTTGCGTCATCCTTCTTCTCTGCTGGTGGTTCAGCTTAGAAGTCCTTCTTTCTTGTGAGGTCGCCAGGAAGCTGATAACTTGGGTTCAGGGGAGCCCTTAAATCATGGATTTAGGGGTGTTACAGGGATCACAGGACACTAGCCAATGGCTACTGACCGTGAGGGTGGCTACACCCTTCTTCTGTCCACATCCTTTGGGGAGATGGACACAAACCTAACCCTAATGGTACCGGTCCACCAAACTAAGATGGAGGATTCTGCAGGGAGGAGGTCACCTCAGCTCTGGACACCTTAGGTGTGGCCTAGCTGGGATGGTCACTCTTTCCTGCTTTCCCTTATTTTCCCATGGGACTTGCCACCAAAAATGGGGCTTTGTCCATGGAGCGGGCAACTCCACTACCTGGAGTGCCCTGGGGCACTGTAACAAGAGGCCTGAGCCTTTGAGGCTCACCACCAGGCGTTACATTTCCTGCAGGGGGGAGGTGTGAAGCTCCTCCACCCAGTGCAGGCTTTGTTTCTGGCCAATGGGAGCACAAAGGCTCTCACCCCATGTAGCCAGAAACTCGTCTCTTACTGGCAGGCTGGCACAGACCTGTCAGTCCTGCACTAAAGGATTGGGTAAAATACTCTGGGTTCATCGTTTAATAAATCCAACACTGGTATCAGTGTGGGTGTATTACCTTTTTCTCCCCACCAGTACACACAAGCTGCAAAGGCAGTGTGCTTGTTCTTGGTGAGGGGTCCCCCAGGGTGGCATAATACATGCTGCAGCCCTTGGGGACCTTCCCTGGCCACAGGGCCCTTGGTACCATGGGTACCTTTTACAAGGGACTTACCTGGGTGCCAGGGGTGTGCCAATTGTGTAAACAAAGGTACAGAATTTGGAAAAGAACATTGATGCTGGGGCCTGGTTAGTAGGATCCCAGCACACTCTCAATCAAGGTTGGCATCAATTACAGGCAAAAGTGTGTGTGTGGGGGGGTTACCATGCCAACAAGGACACTTTCCTACAACCCCCATGCCCATCCTTTCCAGTACTTGAAACTGATATGGTCACTCCACTCTATCAAAGGCTTCCTTTGCATCAAAATAAGACCACCACCTATTTTTTTGTATTGTTTCTCGCTCAGGGCTGGCTTTAGGTGGGGTGCTACCAGTGCAGCAGCTGACTGTCCAGGGGGAGGTGGGGGGCCCTGACCTTGTGGGGGTGCGCTGTCTTTAACAATAACGGACGATTTAAAAGCACTGATGCAGAGCTCCTCTGCATACAGCTTTGAGGCAGCAATACAAATCTCAAGATAACTCTTGTGATTAATGATGCTTCTAGAGAGAGAGAGATCAGAGCTTTGACTAGTAGCAGTTTTGACTCACCATAAAGTAACGCAGAGGGTTAATAAGGACAGATCTGTATTTTAAGTAGAAAGCTGAGTGGATTAGTATAACCAGTCTTTACCAGCACTCTAAAACAAATGAAATGTATGTGAGGGGGAGCTATGCAGCACCATAAAATAAGATTTGTAGCACGTACAGCTGCTTCCAAAGAAGCATCTGGGTGCTAGCAGCAAGATACAGACAGAGGACCTAAATAGAACAAGAATCACAAAACACAGAGCCTAGGCATTAAAAACAAAAGTATTTGCTGAACATAGATTCAGAAAGAGTGAAACACAGTGCAATAGGGAGGGAACTCCAAAGTTTGGCAGTCAGGAACACAAACAATCTACCCCCTCTTCTCTCCTTGCAACCCCTAGGAACTTGCAATAGCGTTAAGGCATTTGATCGCAAGGATCTGCACTGGCATTAGGCTTAAACCTTTCTTCTGAGGTACAAAAGGCCTTTCTGCTCAAAGCCGCTGTAGGCAAAAATTTATAACTTGAATTTAATTTGACTAGAAATGGGCCGCCAATTCAGTTAACAAAAGTAGGTAGATACTGATAGGCTCTCTGGAACCTTCAGGATGCGGCATGCTGCCGCATTTTGAATACCCGCAGATGGTGCAGAAAGTAAGATGGCAGGCCCAGGAATAAACTGTTTGTATAGTCTAACTTGGAGGTCATCAGTCATGGACAATAGTCTTAAGGCTGATCTCAGGAACCAGGTGGAGCATCCTCCTGAGTGATTTCAAAGTGGAAAAGCAGCTTGCAGGTACAGTTTTGACCTGCTGTTTGAAAGATAGGTTTGAGTCAAATTTAAAGCCTACATTTCTTACAATCGAAGCTGGCACAGTGGGGACCAAGCTCTGAAGGCCACCAATTATAGAAGTCTGGATAATGACTGGTCCAAAAAAAATGATTTCCGTTTTATACGAATTTAATTCATGACAATTGTCAATCATCCACTTACATACTGCTTTCAGACAATGCTTTAAGGAATTCAATGCTTCCTCCTCATTATCCTGAAAGGCCAGAAGCAGCTAAGTGTCCAAACTGGGGTGGCATGGTGAGCAAAAAAACGATGGATTAAACCCAGATCTGTGACTGGGGGTGAGTGTTTGACAATGTTCAGCATTCCGTCCATCACTTGTTGTTTTTGCTTTGTTGCCCTAAGTGGGAAGGGTATGCCCAGACGTGGGTCCCGTGCTTCCCATGCCACTGGATTCAAGCTAGCCTGGCTGATGAGGGGTGAAACCCCGAAACCGGTCCCAGGATGCTTGTTTCCGGTCCAGTGAGAACCTGGCTTGGCAGTTCGGGCTGGACTGTTCCCATGAGGAACAGGGTCAAGACTGATTTGCATATGGCTGGGTCCAAACTGGGGTGGCATGGTGAGCAAAAAAACGATGGATTAAACCCAGATCTGTGACTGGGGGTGAGTGTTTGACAATGTTCAGCATTCCGTCCATCACTTGTTGTTTTTGCAGCTAAGTATCATCAGCATAGCAAATCACTGGCAGGTCCCAGGCTTCTACAAGGCTAGCAGGAGGATCTAAGTTGACATTAAAAAGAGTTGGACTCATGGCAGAACCTTGTGGCACCCGACAGTCAAATGGGTTTGCGGTTGAAGTAAGTGGGGGAAAAAAGGCACGTGTCCTACCTTCCAAGTGAAATTTAAGCCTAGCCCACGCCTGACTGTGGACTCCAACACTCCTTAACCTGTTAAGAAGAATAGAGTGAGAGACCAAACTGAATGCTGATGATAAATCCAGGAGAACCACCATTGCCACAGCATTATGATCAAGATTGTCCTTTATAAATTCTGCCACCTCCAGGAGAGTGGACTCTGCGCTGTAACCTGCATGGAAACTAGATTGCATATTGTGTAAAAGGTGGTTATGCTCCAAGAAATGGGAGCGATGTCTGTTGACCAACTTCTCCAGCATTTTATCTACTCCAAGTACGAAACAGATGGATCTGAAGGTACTGAGCGCCTTAGGGTTCGCATTGGGTTTTTTCAGCATGGGGAGCAAGAGGAGATATGAGGGGCACATTTGCTGTATGATAATGCTGGAATCCGAGGAGGTCATAAGTGGGGGCGTCAAAAATGTTTGTCACACCATGCACCACCAGTGTTAAAGCCAGACCTGTCTCACTTGCCAAAACATATGGGGTTAGTGATCTCAAATGTGACACTGAGTACAGGAAGTGACCTATAACTAGCGCACACTAGAGTTTTTTTGTTGGGTTCAAGTAACAAGGACATTTTTGTTTTGACTGATTCTTTTAACAGAGTAGCTCCTTCTCCAGTGTCTCTAAAAAGCTTACAGAATAGCTGTGTTAATAGTTCATTCAATTGATTATTATTCAACTTCCTGTCTCTTGTCTGGGGTTAGTGTCTGTATGGTGATATTGGACATGAAGTGCTCTGCCTATGGTATTGTGTTTAGGCTTACAGAGACATACAGCATTTTGCAAAATGTACAAAATATATCTAGTATCACTATAATTTTTGTGACTATCACCTGAGATGTTCCTGATTACTGGTTTTAGCAACAAGGTCTCCAGTTGGCAGAGGTATGCACCCTGTCCAAGTAGGGACCACAAAGCTAGTCAGGGTAAGTCAGATACACAACCTAAATTAACCTGTCCTCACCCTCTGGTAGCGTGGCACAAAGAAGTCAGGCTTAACTTAAGAGGTAATGTGTAAAGTATTTGTGCAACACTTAATTTACAGGAACTTAATGAAAACACAACCAAAAAGACTCCACACAGGTTTAGAAAAAGAGAGAATATTTGTCTGAGTAAAACAATATCACAACAACAAAAATCCAATAAGTAGAAGTTGAGATATTAATTTTTAAAGATTAAGGGGGTCATTCTGACCCTGGCGGTAAAAACCGCCAGGGCCAACGACCGCGGGAGCACCGCCAACAGGCTGGCGGGGCTCCCATGGGCATTCTGACTGCGGTGGTACAGCCGCGGTCAGAAACGGAAAACCGGCGGTGCACCGCCGGTTTCCCGCTGCCCTGGGGAATCCTCGCCATGGGGATTCCGAGCCCCATACCTCCATCCTGTTCCTGGCAGTTTTGGCCGCCAGGAAGAGGATGGCGGTATGGGGTGTCGTGGGGCCCCTGGGGGCCCCTGCAGTGCCCATGCCAATGGCATGGGCACTGCAGGGGCCCCCGTAACAGGGCCCCACAAAGATTTTCAGTGTCTGCCATGCAGACACTGAAAATCGCGACGGGTGCAACTGCACCCGTCGCACCCCTTCCACTCCACCGGCTCCATTCGGAGCCGGCATCCTCATGGAAGGGTGTTTCCCGCTGGGCTGGCGGGCGGCCTTCTGCGGTCGCCCGCCAGCCCAGCGGGAAACTCAGAATAACCGCGGCGGTCTTTTGACTGCGCAGCGGTATTCTGCTGGCGGGACTTTGGCGGGCGGCCTCCGCCGCCCGCCAAGGTCAGAATGAGGGCCTAAATGTTAAAACAGTGCTTTGTCAAAAGGTCACTTGAGATTGCAAGGGACTGGTGCATATCCAAAATCGAGGCCGACTGCAATGGAGGGTGGGCTGGCTACAGAACCCACACATTGCATGCTGAAACAGTACCTTTGATAGAGCAAAGCATTGACGTCAAGGGCATGATGGGTCGGGATTTTCCATGCAGTAGGGTCACTGCCATGTTGTCGGTCTCCACTGAAGTGAATTCGATGAGTCACCATCAAGCCGCACAGGGTGTCATCGTTGGGCTGTGCAGGCTGTGAATCCGCTGTCGTCGAACAGCCCCTACTTCGGCATCGAAGGAGCGATGGCCCGATGTTTCTCATGCACTTGAGGCAATGCATCGATTTTTGCAGAAATCAACGGCAGAACCCCCTTCTGAGAGCCAGAACTGGAGAGGGGCACCTTAGGCAAGGGTAGGACTCACAGATGGCAGAGTTCACCAGCACCAGGAGAGTTGCAGGTAGACTTTGATGTCCCTAAGACTGCAGGAGAACAGGGGGCAAGCCAACAAACCCTTGGAGAATGAAGAACATAGAGAACAAGTCCAGTCCTTTTCAACATGTAACATGGGTTCATCCTAATGGTACAGCAGAACTAGCGCCAATACACCCTTGGGTTTCAAGCACTTTACAAGTATATTAACATGACACATAACATAAAAAGAAAGTTTTGGGCCTGGCAAGTGGGTGAACTTGCCAGGTCGAAACGGCAGTATAAAACTGCATACAGGTTCTGCAGTGGCAGGGCTGAGATATGTTACAGGGCTTTTTTAGTGGTTGGCACATTCAGTGCTGCAGGCCCACTTGTACCAGTTGTTTGAAAGGATGTTTCTGGTTGGCTATGGTATGTTCCTAAGCCAGGCAGAACCCACCACTCTAGTCAGGGCAAGTGAAATACACACCTAAGTTAACCTGTGCTCAACCTCTGGTAGCTTGGGGCAGAGCAGTCAGGCTTAACTTAAGAGGCAATGTGTAAAGTATTTGTGTAACACTTATATTACAGTAACTCAATGAAGACACCACAAAAAGACTCCACACAGGTTTAGAAAAATAGGCGATATTTATTGGTGTTAAAAATGATGAAGAATGTACTCAATAGACCTAGAAACATATAGCTTACAAGGATTAACTGTAAGAGCAGTGCTTAAATCATTTATGCTCCTTTTAGTCCCTTTACGGTAATTCTGTTCTGCAAGAATGGCACAATCACTGAATTGGGACTCGGAAGGTCCTCTAGCGGTCTGGAAAAATACAGAGATGCTGTCAGGTAATCCCCCCCAGCTGCCCACGATGTCCAAGGGGTCAGCTGTCAGGATCACACAATCACTGTACCTTAATGGGAAGAATGCAACCGACGCCAAGCGAGATGTGCTGCTTCATGGCTCCGTAGATGAAGACAGGGAGCAAGCTGCAAGCAGTGAAGGCAGGCGTGGACAAGGGGCCTGCATCACTGGGTGCTGTTCCTCTTCGGCCCGGGTCAGTGGGGTGGTCCAATCAGGGAGTGCAGCGGAGTGCAGATTCCTCCGGCCATGAGTCTCCCACTCGGGACGAGTGTGGGATTATGGTGTGAGCTGAAGTTCGGGGACTGAAGTGCCATGCTCCCTCCTCTCTCACACCTGCTGGTGCTCAAACGCGCTCCCACTGCACAGAACGCTTGTCGGTGAGAGAGACCTCAGGGCTGGGGGTGTCAGTCAAAAAGGAATCGAGGACGAGGTCCGGGTCATCCACAGGACTCCGGGAGAAAAGAGCGGCAAGATGGCATAGCTGCTTTACAAAGTTGTCACAGTCCCCAGCAGGTAATGAGTAGGGGCAAGCGAACCAGTCCTGGGAGTCAGGCTGGAAGGGATCTTCGGTTCCCAGTTGCAGGGCAGAGGCCAGCAGACAGCAGAGCAGCACAGCACAGTACAACCCAGCAGAGCAGCAATTCCTGGAAACTTCTGGCACAGCAGCCTTTACTCCAGCAGGGTTTTTCCCTAGTCCAGCAGTGTACCACTGAGTGCGTCCAGAGACTCAATACTTATACAAAAAAGTGCCTTTGATGTGGGGGGTGACCACATAAGAATCCTTGTGAAGTGCACAGGTCCCCTTCTCAGGTCAGTCTCGGCACCAGACAGCAAGTGGGAGGTAATCAGCCCCTTTGTGTGAACTCTAGTGCTTACCGTTTGAGATGTAAGTGTGAGCCCTTCCCAACCTCCTCCCCAGGAAGACCCATCAGTATGCAGATGAATGCAGATGTGCCTGAATAGCCTGTGTTGCTGAAGGGAATGCACAAGTGTAGCTGTCACCTAGCCCAAGCCAGACGTCTATTGGATATCAGTGAGTGTCTGTGTGTGTTAGTTATGTTGACTTGTGTTTCTAACTAGAGCTTTGTTAAAAGCCTGATCTACTAAACTGTAATATACAGGAGCTAATTCTATGCAGGTGTTTCCTCAATGAATGTATCTGGCTGTCCTAGCAAGTCCTAGATGTGGGTGCAACTTTTTCGCCAGATGGTAAATGTGTTCCTAGAAAACCTACCCTACTCCTGTAGTAGTCTGTGCTATAGATTAAAAGGCCTTTCAGCTAGAGTTCGGAAGGAATTGACATGTAGCATTCCCCTCAGTTAGCCTCTCTATCTGCTTAGCTATTCTGAAGTAAGGAGGGAAGTTGGGGGAAGTGGGACAGTGTAAGAACATGTGTTGTATGACCAATTAAACCTCATGTAGCCTAGGTAATAACGCAATGTGGATTATTCGGAGGAGATCATTGGATTATGGCCGTTAGGAGAACTTCAGAGCCAATCTCAAATTCTCTATTGTCAGCTGATGCTTTTCAGTCTCTCTCATTCTGTCTAGTTTCCTGCTGCAGTGCTCCCTTTTGACGTGAAGTAAAGGTCGAGTCTTCTCCACTTTGTGTCACACCAATTCCAGACTCATAGAGAGCTTCTATGAAGCCTTCTAATGAACCTGAGTTGTCGTATTCAATCGCTCTGTGCCTATGTGTTTTCAGGAGGATGGCTGGGTCTAGGAGCCCATGTGGGATGGCCATTTTCTTAAGCCATGGTCTGAGCACAGCTATACAAGTTTCTTCTCCATGAACCAGTTGTCCTGCTCCGAGTTAATGGGAGCCATCAGTTGTTGTCCCACCCTAGTCATCTATTTTCAGTCCCTTGTAAGCGAGTGTGGGGGGAGTCCATAGCAGATTGTTTTGAGAGAAAGTCCATAGACGTTTTAGTGGTCATGTCTTCAAATACTGCCATGGAGGTTCTTACAGCAGACAGCTGTTTCAGTTTGACTTCCAGGGCATTGTCCTTTGTGATATTACTTTGTTTGTGGAACCTTTGAGGTGTTTCTTGTTACTGCTTCTGTAAATAGGAGACTTCGTACTGATTTGGAACGTTTTACATCTTGACTATTTAAATCAGTAATGTGCATGAGCTGGTAATAGGTTCCTTGCACACTATCTGTGTCTAGTGTACTTGGTGGGGAGAGCACCATTAGCATGTGAGAGGAGTTGTCAATTTCAGATCTATCCCTTAACTATTCACCATTTGACATCCCAAAATATTGCTTAATAGTGTCTTCTCAGATTCCTTTTATGGGTGTAAGTTATGGCAAGGAGAGGTATTCTATCCTCATTCAATGGGATGCCAGTAGGAGCAAAGAGTGTGCAAAGATTCTGCCAGGAGGTACTATTATATAAGTTGCCACAGTGGGCAAGTCCCTCTTATATCTCTATTAGATCGGGCACATTGTGTTAACTAGAATCAATAGGAAATCTGGCTGCTAATTCTCCCAATCACAGTGGTCATCAATTCTCTTGTTGAAATGGCATTTTCAACCAGTCCTGCCATGAGTTTACTTTCCAGCTCAGCTTCCTATTGCCTATATCCTTTAGCGAGTAATAATATCACTCCTTCGGTAGATTAAATTCCTCTGGTCAGGATGAGTTTGTCACAGTGTTGTCCAATAGGTTATTACTTAGCCTTCCTGCCATTAGCCTAGGAAGAATGGTGGCTGATCTATATATTCCTACCTTGTGCACTGACACAGTCTTTGCAATAAGGGTGGGGGGCTTTGAAATGATGTGGGGGTCTCCTGTGGGTTTTGGCACATTGCCCTAGGCCTTTCTTTAATTTTGCTATTATGATCGAGTCGCAGCATTTTGAATAGTTGTTAAAATTCTCAGTCAAACCTCCCCAGTATTGGTGCTATCAGTACTACTTCTATGATGACTCACATATAGTCCAGATCTGGGGCGCTTTATACCAATATCCTCCAAAATGCAGAAAGGCCACTCCTTTGGTAGGCTCATATTCTTCCATACGGCTGGGAAATGTTGTGTTAGTAGCTGGTTGGCTACGGTTGATCTCTCCCATCGCCAGCATAAGAGGTATAGGCCTGCGATTTGCTAAATCACCTCTGTTTATTTCCACTACCGCCACTACGCTCTTCAGCAATCTTTGTTCAGTCCACTTATTGCCTACTACTAAATGTCTTCCGAATTGCTGCCCTCAACGGTCATAGAGATTAGGGAGACCACCTTGCATGGAACCAAATTCTGGACAGTGACAGCAAAAATTCAGGCCAAAGGATCAAAGTTCTGGAAAAAAGTAAATTTTACAGACATATCTGAGGAGGAGAGTCAGGGGTCTCCACACCTATGTTTGTGAATAGATTTTTGTAGTAGGTTTGGAGTAGTACTATTTTATGTACTACAAAATGCAAGTTGTGAATAGGCCCCAACATGACGGATGGCAGGAGGACAAAAGGAATTAAGGAGGGAAGGTTCTGATTGTGTATTCTATAAGGAGAAGCATTCCCCTGTGTCTGCTGTGTAATTACTCCGAATATACTGCTGAGATGGGTTCTTCCTCTCCACACATTGGAAGTATTTGTGTGGCAGTATTCCGAGCTTAGCTTCACATTCTAAAAATGTAAAAGGTGCACCTCTGGTAGTGCGTGTCAGGGCAGTCAAGGACCAGGCCAAGTACATCACGCTTCAGTTATCTGGTTGTGGGCCCCATTCCAGTGGTCATCGCCTTGTAGGACCATCACCAAAAAAAAGAGGATGGCTAAAGGGAGGGATGGATGCCCGGCAGTAGCCCAACAGCACAACCAATGAATACAGAGCAAGCTGTGTGAACACTACTAGGATTAAAGGGGTAATTTATAAGGCAATCGTAGGTCAACTCACACACACACAGAGCTGTTACTACAGGGTGTAAACAGTCAGGACGCTCCTCTGAAAATACAGACTAACTCAATCCATAATTCAATACAATTGGTTACAAACAATGGACATTCACCTAAAATAATGGACGGTTTATGTTCATTATTGACAAGTAGTCACTCTAACAGATTGTTTGAGAAGAAATGGGTACAGAGGTGCTGGCGGCACATGCCGTGATGGTCTCATTTGAAAAGGGGGCAGCAAAGGAGAGGGTCCAGAGGGAGACACTTGAGCAGGTCGCAGCCTTACGTGTTAGGTAGGTCCAAGGAGCAGGAGAAGCCTGCTATGGGGTAATTGGAGGACAAGAAAACCGGGCTTGGGGAAAGGTGACACAGGAGCCACACCTCAGTGCTGCTATGTATGAAGAAGAGGAGGTGATGTAGAAATTAGAGCAGGTGAATGTTCACGGTTTACTTGGCAGCGGGGAGAAGGTGGGTCCAAAGACAGCAATCAGAGCAGGTTGCAGTCTTAAGGAGAAGGTGGGCCCACAGACAGCAATCAGAGTAGGTTGCAGTCTTTAGGAGAAGGAAAACTTTACACAGAGAATCAAGGGCCACGTGGCACTGGTGATGAAAGGAAGGGGCATGGATTGACTGAAAAAGAACTGATTCTTCTACTGTAGCAGCCTTATATTCTAAATGGTATGCATATTCTTTTATAAAATATCAATACACCAAGCTTACTCCAAGGTGTACGTCACCACCAGGTAGCAGAGCCAGACATTTCCAACTAACTGGATAATGATACAAGGCTTTCTGGCTGACAATTAACTGTGCAAAGGGTCCTAAGGGCTCTCTCTGGTGATTTTAGTTGTCACGGTGTGGCATTTAAGAGTAGATCATTGGCGAAAAAGTCAAATGATTTGGAGTTTTGACATTTTGCCCTAAACCCATTTTAAAAGAACTGTTGTGGGACAAGGGACATTCCAATGCACCTTTGACCAGCAATTTGAATAAAAACTTTTACAAAAGGTATTTGAGAGCCCTGCATCAGAACCCTCTGATCAATCTAGAACTTATGGTTTGTCCATAAGAATCTTTAAGGAAAATGGTGCAGTGAAAAACACATGTTGGAACTGTACAGATATGAAAGGTAGTGTTCCCACTGGGGTTTAGGAGTCTCCTACCGAAAAATTCGAGAAAAGGCGAGGACACTGCTGCATTTGAAGCATATTGATCCAGTTACATTGATCAAAGCTGCCAGGTTCATATTTTCCCTAGTTGGACAATGCTCCCGTGACAAATGCACAATTAGGGGCATATTTCTATGCTTCTATCACTCTAGCCTAGTTGAGTACATATTTCCATGCCTGTATTACAGTAAATCAGTTGGATACACATTGTTATGCCACTATCCCTATGTCAATTAGGAATTTATTTTTATGTGAGGTTTAGAACTGCTACAGTTGAGTTTATGTTCCAATACCTAATTCATATTTGCCACAGTTACGTATAGATGTCTATGCTAGTATCTCAATGCTATAGCTAGGTTCACATCTACATTCCAGTATCACCTATGAACGAATACTAACACATTGGTGCAGGCAGATGCATCCTCATTATTTACCTATCAATCTACCATTACTTTAAAGATGTTTCCCGCCTTGGAACCATTTTCACTTTCTCACTTTCCTGGGAAGCATTTTGCCTCCATTGACTTAAAAGGGATAATCTGCCAGAAACACTGGACTTCATCATATTTACAAGTGTCGGAAGGCCAGCAGTTTAAGTTGACGATTTGTGCTGTAGGCATTTAATTTCAAACATTATGTGGTGACTACATATTTGTGTAATTATAGTAATCTTGATGAAGAAAGATATGTTGTGATATGAGTAAATACAAAAACTATATCTGTGTGGTTTTTTTTGTGCTAATTTATGCTGTTTGTCGGGGAAGATAGATTTTGTGCCATGTCACAAAGATCTATTCGTACATAGAACATTTGGGAATAGTTAGACGCAGTGTGGAATATTTCTGCGTTCCACAGTAAATAATGCTGCATCAAAATGCACAATCATGACTGTTAGCTTTTTACAGCAAGAACTGTACTTAGCTGCACGCAGATACACAACTTAAGAAGTGACATTGGGGTTCCTGTACACCGAAATAAAAATGTTGAAGCTGAAAAAAATACTGTCCTCTAAAAAGTTACTACACCTGGAATGTAAAGCCCATCATGCTGCAGAGTCCTCATGTGACTTTGCGTGAGGTTCACACATTGAGCTCAAAGGTTAACAAGCACTGTCAAAGCCAATAAGTCCCGTTTATTTGAGAGCTTTCGGCTTTGGCAGTGTGTTTGCCATATTTTACCATATTGTACACCAGTGTGGCTGCTGTTCAACATGGCTAAAAGTTAGTGGTGGGAGTGTCAGAGTGGAGTGGGGGAGTAGAGTGTCATAGAGTGGATTCATTGGAATGTCACAGAGTGGATTAGGAGGAGTCAAGTGTCAGAGAGTTGAGTAGAGGGGAGTAGAGTTCAGTGGCAGAGTTTCATAGAGTGGGGTGGAATAGGGTGGAGCAGATTGAGGTAGTGGGTTGCAGTACATTGAGATAGTTGGGTGGATTGGATTGGACTAGAGTGGGGTGGATTTGATTGGGTGTGTCGGATTGGGGTGGAGTTGATTAGATTGGAGTGAGGTGGATTGGATTGAGAGGGGTGGATTGGGGTAGGGTGGATTGGATTGTGGTGGATTGGATTGGGTTGAACCGGATGAGAGGGGCGTGGATTGGGTAGCAGTGGACTTGATTGGAGTGGGGTGGGTTGGATTGGAGTGGGGTGGGTTGGGCTGGAGTGGACTGGACTGGACTGGACTGGACTGAAGTAGGGTGGATTGGACTAAATGGATTGGGGTGGGGTGGATTGGATTGGATTGGGGTGAGGTGAGGTGTATTGGATCAGAGTGGGGTAGATTGGAATTGCCTGGATTGGGGTGTATTGGATTGTTGTGTAGTGCACTGGATTGGTGTGGTGTGGACTGGATTGGAGAGGGGTGGATTGGAGTGTGGTGGATTGGAGTGGGGTGAATTGGGATGAAGTGGGGTGGACTGGATTGGGGTGGGGTGGATTGGATTGGAGTGGGGCAGATTGTTGTGGATTGGAGTGGGCTGTTTGGTATTGGAGTGGGGCAGGTTGAAGTGGAGCAGGTTGTTTTGGATTAAAGTGGGGCAGATTGGAGTGCAGCAGATTAAAATGGATTGGAGTGGGGCGGGTTGTTTTGGACTGAAGTGGGGCAGATTGTTTTGGATTGGAGTGGGGACGACTGGAGTGGGACAGATTGTTATGGATTGGAGTGGAGCACATTGTAGGGGGTTAGATTGTATTAGGGCAAATTGGAATTGGGTGGATTGGAGAGTGGTGACTTGGGTTGGAGTGGGTGGATTGGATGGGAGGGGAGTGGATTGGATGGGGGAGAAGTATATTGGATGGGAGTGGGGTGGATTGGAGTAAGGATGGGTGAATTGAGATGGAGTGGATTGGATTGGGGTACGGTGGAATGGATTGGAAAGGGGCGCATTGTTTTGGATTGAAGTGAGGCAGATTGGAGTGGGGCGGATTGGAGTTGGACAGATTGTTTTGGATTGGAGTGGGGCAGACTGGAGTGGGGCAGATTAGAGTGGGGCACAGTTCTTTAAATTGTAGTGGGGCAGATTGGAGTGGGGCGGATTCGAGTGGGACAGTTTGGTTTGGATTGAAGTTTGAAGTTGAGAAGATAGGAGTGTTGTGGATTGGAGTGGGGAAGATTGTTTTGGATTGCAGTGGAGCAGATTTTTTTGGGGATTGCAGTGGGGCAGATTGTTTTGGATTGCTTTGGGGTAGATTGGAGTGGGGTAGATGGGAGTGGGGCATATTATTTTGGGTTGGAGTGGGCAGATTTGTTTGGATTGGAGTGGGGCAGATTGTTTTGGAGTGGTGCAGATTCTTTTTTATTAGAGTGGGGTGAATTGGAATGGGGAAGATTAGATTGGGGTGGCGTGGGAGGATTAGAGTGTGGTGGGTTGGAGTGGATTGGATTGGAGTGAGTGGTTTGGATTGGGGTGGGGTAAATTATTGTGGGTTAAAGCGGGGTGGATTGTAGTGGGCAGATTGGAGTAGTGGAATGGTGTGTACTGCAAGATTATGTCTTAAAGCATCATTTCAGAAATTACATAATGAAGAAACAATGTTCCTTCGTTATATTTCAAACAAGTTAATTGCCATCTTTTGAGAAGAGCGCCCATGAGAGAAAACAAAATAAAACATAAGTGGAAAAGGAGAAAAGACGACTTGGCAAAATAAAAGCAAGTTCGCTTTAAAAAATAAAACTATGCAAATTTGTTTGTCCTGCTGGACACGTTTTTGCCAGTCACAAGCCTTATGTTTGCAGGGCAATTGAAGTTAAAAAGAACAAAATAGTACCTCAATCACATCGGGGGCAGCAGACGGGCACTAATTAGGTTGAATCAATCAGTGCCTGCTCCACACAGAAGAATGGAAATGATGCCAGGCTTGCCTGGATGAGTTACAAGGCTGTAAAGAAGAGTGCCACACAAACCATCAAATGGTGAGTGACAGGCGGGCTCCAAGCCCTTTTCTGTACACAACAGAGACTCGCAAGGGAGACCCATGGGTTAGCGCATACACTCGCAGGCTCAACTCTTAAAAAAAAAAGAAACATAACAGCAAATTCGGCCTCCTCCTTCAAAGGTTCATGTAAATGTCTGCAGGACAGAAATAAAATAACAAAGATGTCCTTGTCGAGATCACGATCGAGGTGCGTGGGGCCCCATCAATGGAGAAATCTTGCCGTGCAGCCCTGTGTCAAAGGAAAAGGGAAGGAATGTGCCGTAGCTATGGCATTTGGTGCATTCCTGTCCTTTCTCACTGCACTGCCACAGTTTTGGCAGCCTAGTGCTAACGCAAGCACCTGTTCACCATGGTGAAAGGGTGTCATGTTGTAGGCAGGATTGTTTTTGTGTAGGAAGAGGTGGGCACCATCCTGCAGAAAGACAATCCTGGGAGGCTTTTTCTCTTTCTATGTGTGCTGCAGCATGCAGCACACATAGAAAGTACATTACTACATATCCCACTTAATGCTCTGGCTATAATTACAGACAAGTGCATTCGTAAAAGACATTTCAAACCATTAAGGACAAGACACAAGAACACCAGAAAATCTGAAAAAAGTATGGACAGGTGGCCACCCTAATAGCAGTCGCGACTCAGGCTAATCGAAAGGGGAGGGCGGTGCACACACAATGGGGAGGGGGAAGAATTAAATTAAATACAAAATATTTTTTTTTTAAAACCACTCTCAGCCTGCCCTGCGCCAATCCTGACGCTGCTTAGAGCAGGCAGACTGGGAGCCTGTGCAAGCTCTCTCCAGCCCAGCAACTGTGTTGCTGGGCTGGAGAGAGCCCTGTGCGCATGTGTGTTTGGCCGTCCCTAGACGGCCAGCCAAACACACATACACTCCGAGTGGGGAGTGCTGTGTACTCCCCCTCCATGCACGTCACCCCCTGGCCCCACCCCTTTTCCCCAAAAAACTATCATAAACACAGTTTATGATTGTTTTTTGGGAAAAGGTTTGCAGCTGGCGTGGCGCTTCTCGCCCCTATGGAGGAGCCACCCCTGCCTAATAGAGATGCCGGAGCAGAGGATTGAAGTGCAGCTTCAGCAAAGCAAAGCCATCAACTTGCCAGACTCCGCCCCCAGTGGCTCCTCCCATTCTGAGAGGTATAAATGATTATGGTGTGTACACAGTCCATTTACAGTTCCTCGGACAATCGCGCAGTGGAAGGACAGTCTGCAAATTGAGAAGTCAGGACTACCAAAACCTAGTCCCTCAAACACATTGCTGTACAGGCCAGTCAAAGTTGAGAGTAGAAGGCCCACCGCCTGGGCCCACAAGCATCCATAGCCACAGCAAGCAATCATTTGACACTGCAATCAGCCATCTTGCACCTGGCCAGAAAGAAATAGCTGCACCACAGTAAGAAATATCTACATCCATATATACACCAATATTTAGGAGGGAGCAATATCAATGAAATTAGACAAAAGGAAAATACGCTTTAAATGTATTGATTGGGTAACCATGGATAGGGCATCAGGACTGTGTGTGCTTTTTTCATTCAAGAAACGTCTGTGGCATGGTTGTAAATCTGTCCTACATGTGTTGGAAAATTCACACGGATTATTTATTTGTAAGGGCAGGCCCAGGCATGAAGTTTCTTTTTCGCCTCACACTTGCTTCCCGTGGGAGAAAAATGCCTACTTTGCAGCACTGTGGTTACAGTCCAGATTAATGATCATGAATAGCAGACCAGAGGGTAAAATGATCTCTAATCATGGATTGTAATTGTTACGTGTTGCTGTGTTAAGCATCAGGAAGATGTTTGACTATGATTAGATGATATGTATAGATGAATGGAGAGTTAGTTTCTGATCATCTTTATATTTCAGACATCTTCATAGCGGGTTAAGAGATAGCGGCATAGCTCCTTGTTTCCATTGTGCAGCACCGAAGCATCTTTTATAATGTGTCTGTATAAGTGCGCGAACACGAAAGGTGTCACGCAAGGTTGCGCTACAACTATTACAACAGCCAAAGAAAGAGGCTGGCTCGAAGTAACTAAATGAGACTCGCACCGAATAGAGGAAGCGAGGGACATATTACAGCAAACTTTGACACCGCCGTAACTGTTGAGACCGAAGGAAAACAGGTCAAAAACATAAAAAATCAAAAGAGGCAACGATTGTTTATCTCTTCTGAGTAGAAAGCTGAAATACTGGTGGTAGGATAACAGTCCTGACAAAGACCTCACAAGCATTCAGTCCCCCAGAAGCGGTTGAAACGCACTAGAATAGTAATTTGTAACTGAGGGGTATATCAAAAATTCATGGATAGTAATTGTAGGAGGCTGGCCCTCTATGTAGTGTACAAAGCTAGGCACACTGTTCAGGGGGTCCAGGCAACCACACGCTGGTTTCCAGGAGTAAAAACTAGATCACCGAATGCTCTAATTTTTAAGGTAGCTTGGTCGAGTATTTAGGCCAATCTTGGAGAAGTGCAAAGCATTTGTTGTACTCACAGCATCAATCTTGCAACTCACACACTCAAAGGAATAACTCAAGACCAATTTATAAAAATACTTCAGATTTTTTTGTAATTTGTAAGGATTTTCAAAATTGGTTAAGTACTTTTTGAGATATAAATGTTGAAGTTTAAGAAAAATAGTCTTTTTGTGCGAAATTACGTACCATAGGAATCAATGGAAGACCACCTATAAAAATACATATAAAATCGTATAGTTGGTTTACCAAGTTCTTCTTTTGCAGATTGGTCAAGGTCCTCGGTGGGCACACTGTGCCTGCCGGAAAAGTTCGGGCAGCTCCCGGATCCAGTGGGAGCAATGGGAGAAGGTCTCTGGAGCTGGTGAAGGGCCACTGCGGTGGACCACTTGGAAAAGCACTGCAAAAGGTAAGTTTAAAGATAGTTCCTTGGGGTCCCTTTGGAGTATCGAGGTCCCAAGGGGTGGGGGTCCATTGAGGCACAGCAGGTTCTTGGGTACAGTGCACAGGGCAGCCGGGTGCAGAGTGAATCAGTGAGCCAGGAGCTGTGCACAAGGATGCCCTCTGGAGCAGGAGGTAAGTTGGTTCAAGGGTCGTTTGCAGGCCAATGGGGGCCCTCTGGTGGGAGGTACAGGATGTTCCTGAAGTCCCTTGACTGGGGCTCTCTCCTAGTCCTTTTTCAGCTCTGGGTGGGCAGGTTTTCTTGGTGTCAGATGTTAGCTGACCATTACCAATGGTATTGGTACGGTTTGACTACTGGAAGGTGCTGTGCCACCAAACTTGGCACACTAGCAGGGTAACTTGGCACACTAGCAGGGTTTGTCCTCATGGTCATCGGTGCTTTGTTTGGTCCAGCTGCACTGTCTGGTTCAGGAGTTAGTGGCTGGTCAGTGAAGTGACCCACACAGGCTTGCTGGTTTCTTGCTGTTGTAGAGTGGTACCTCCATTCTGGAGGGAGTTCTAGGGTGATTTTTGAACCCTAGATGTCCTTTGGGGTTCTTTAGGGTTTTTCCAGTT
Organism: Pleurodeles waltl; assembly: GCF_031143425.1. Taxonomy (NCBI): domain Eukaryota; kingdom Metazoa; phylum Chordata; class Amphibia; order Caudata; family Salamandridae; genus Pleurodeles; species Pleurodeles waltl. The sequence goes on from NC_090437.1 coordinate 181,754,056, forward strand.
GTCCAGCAGCTCATCAGCAGTGATTGTCGTGTCCTGGGTGCATCAGGCAGGGTTTGACGCCTTTTCTTTGTTGCAGCAGGTCCACAGTTCTCATGCCTTGGATCTTCTTGGTCCTGGTCTCCTTTTCTCTGTCAAATCTAATTTCCTGGTCTAGGGATGCCCACTAGATTCTGTATTTAGTTGCCATTTTAGGAGGAACTTGGTAGCGACCAATGGGTCACCTACCTTTGGGTGGCTACACCTACTAAAGTGACCACTTACTGTGGGAAGGGTCACTTCACTATCCCTGATTCGCTATTTTCCTTTCATCGAGGGGTGGCTCCTCCATAGGGACAGAGGAGCGTCACCCCTCCCCCCGCCAGCAGTGGCAGCAGCAAACCTTTTCCCAAAACAAGATCATAAACTGTTTTTATGATCATGTTTTGGGAAAAGGGGTGAGGCCACGGGGGTGATGTGCACTGAGGGGGAGTGCACAGCACTCCCTCTCAGAGCACATGTGTGTTTGGCCGGCTGTCTCGGGGTGACCAAACACACATACACACAGGGCTCAGGATTGGCCGCCGGGCAGGCTGGGAGCCTGTGCCTGCAGCCGTGAGGAGAAATAGCAGAGGGGATGGAGCAGGTAAGAGGGTTTTATTATTATTATTGTTAATTTAATTTAATTTTCTGCCCTCCCCCGCGCCCACATGCTGCCCCGCCTCGTCCCTTCTGTTAAGTGTGAGCCGTGATGGCTTTCATCCAAGATGGAATAAAATGAAATGGAGTACCCACCTCGCCGGCAACAACTTAGGGGTGGTGCATGCCAGGTGGGGTCACTCCTCCTACTCTTTGTTTGAGTTTCCCGCTGTTCCTCCCGCCAAAAGTAGGGGTTTTCATGGTGATCATCATCTACTTCTAGCAGCAGGCCTGGGGCTCAAGTTTCAAAGGCGGTTATCCCTTTGAAACTCATCTCCAGGGCAGTGCACATTCCTGAGGGAGAGGGTGTTGGCACCTCCACCCAGGAAGGGCTTTGTTCTACAAACCAGAGAGACAGATCTTTCCCCCAAGGTTTGTAGATTGGGTGTCTGGAGGGTGTCTGGAGGTGGCAGGCTGGATAGGACCAGTCAGCAACCATGCAGGGGTAGTTAGCAAGTGGCGCCTCTAAGGTGACCCCTGGGTACTTTTAGGGATAAATCCATTACTGGTACCAGTTTGGATTTATCATTCTGAGTTGTTTTATACCAAACAACCCAGGGTTCAGAGTGGCCATTATGTGGCTGGGAAACACGGGCAGTGTGCCATGTTGAGTTTGTGTTTTAGGTTTGCATCAGGGCACCCAGCCTGCAATGGCAGTCCTGGGTGCAACTGGATGCCTGGCCCTAGATGGTGGCACAATCAGTGCTGCTGCCCTCAAGGGCCTACCCTTAGTACCCCATGCCCTGGGTACCTAAGTGTCTTTTACTAGGGGCTTATAGTGGTAGCTAAAGGTGTACCCAATTGTGCCAATGCATCACAACAGTTTTAGGGATAGAGCTCTGGCCCAGGGAACCTGGTTAGCATGGGCCCTGGGACCTACAATTTCTAGGCTACATCATACATCAGGCAAAAAGTGGAGGCTAATCATGTCAAAATAGGTTTTTTCTCACAGTAATACAGTGTCAGTAGAGTATAAAATATTTTAAAGGGAAACAATTATTCAAGACCTGCAGCCCTTAGTGGCCCAAATCTGTTGTAACCTACCGAAGAGGCCCTCTTCCCTCCAAAAAAGTAAGGGCTCATGTGTAGATCCAATTTTTAATTTGAATGGAATCTGATTATTGAAATGGCTGAAGTACAAATGTATTCACAGTTGAAGCAATGAGATGAGAAAACTTGCACTAAAATGTAGCAATGGTTGTGTTATTCACATTATGTATCTTAATATTTAGAAGATTAATGTTAACATAAGCACAACACTTAACAGATCCATTTGTGTTCAGGACCTGTACTAAGTATTCTAACAGTTGCAAGCACTCTGATTCTGTGTTTGGGACCATTAAATAGTTTTTTCATGTTTACTAATCCTATTTTAGAGTTGGAAAAGTTGGTGGTCGGAGGCGATGAGGTATAAGTTGGGTTACCACCTCTTCTTGAAAAAAGGTACTGGTGACACTGACAGTTCTACTAACACACTTCTACTCAACCCTGCATTATCCCCTACTGATCCAATACTAGACAGAAAAACAGCTGTACCTGTTTAACTCTGTCCTGATCACTTGCAAACCATACAGCTATTAATATACAGTGCTAGAAAAGTGCTTTAATCCACACCAAAGCACTTGTTGTTATTTATGCACTGCGAGTCCCATTCTGCTTTGGAAGAACATCTCAATCCTAGCCTTTAGTATCTTTCCACCCATTGCATTAGGGATGTGGGACCCATGTGCAGCTCGGTAAATGCACCTCAGTCATAACCTGATGCCTCCCCTTCCAGAAGAGCTACCTGAAGGATGCCTGGCCACCCTGCCCACTGTTAAGTGGCATTAATGGAGCACCATTAGTTTATGAGAAAACTTGGGAGGGGCTGCAGCACAGAATGTGTGCTGCACAACTTAGCTATTGCAACGTGGACTTTTAGAGTTACTTATCAGGAGGAATGTGAGCATCTGCAGTGTAATAGCCATGTACTAGCAGGTGGTTGGCCACAAAGACTTTCTGACCTACTTAGTTCTAACCCGGCATGTTAGTGGCCACTTAGACCTACTCCGGCCTTGCACTGATATTTTCCCTGACATCAATGATCCACTGTAATTGTATTTAACTACCGACAGGTTAGTAGACACAATACATTAGCTACACACTAGCAAGATTTTGACACCTCGCAAACGCCTTTATATCATCATTACATACGGCCTTGTGACTGTTTCATGCTTTTGTAAATTATTAACAATTCCCAGAATGTAGATTTACCCTCTATTTTATATGTACACATTGAAATAGTGCTGATTTATTTGAAAAAATGTTCTGTGATTTGTAAACAAGTATTTTTTCTGACTTATGTTAACTAGGCCTCATTTTGGGCCCAATCGCCATCTCGTTTAAAATGGATGCTTCCTTCTGCACATTTCACTGTTAGTTATTTCTGCAGCACACGTTTAAGAAGTCATGTTTGTTTATTTCCATTGATATTGGTCTCACGTTGTGAGAAAGTAGCCTCTTTCAAGCATGGTTACCCCCACCTTTGGCCTGTATGTGAGTGTGTGTTAGTGTGTTTTTACTGTGTCACTGGGATCCTGCTAGCCAGGACCCCAGTACTCATAGTGAAAACCCTATATGTCAGTGTGTTTTGCCTGTCTCACTGGGATCCTGCTAGCCAGGACCCCACTGCTCATAGTTTGTGGCCTACGTGTGTGTTGTCAGTAGTGGTTAACTGTGTCACTGAGGTCCTGCTAACCAGAACCTCAGTGTTTATGCTCTCTCTGCTTCCAAATTAGTCACTATAGTTTAGTGACTTAATTTACCAATTCCAATTGGCACACTGGACCCTCCTTATAAGTCCATAAGTATATGGTACCTAGGTACCCAGGGCATTGGGGTTCCAGGAGATCCTTATGGGCTGCAGCATCTCTTTTGCCACCCATAAGGAGCTCAGACAAACCCTTTCACAGGACTGCCATTGCACACACTATTTCACAGGTATTTTCACTGCATTTAAGTAACTTAAAAGTCACCTAAATGTCTAACCTTCATTTACTGAAGGCTAGTTGCAAAGTTACTAAGTGTGAGGGCACCCTTGCACTAGCAAAGCTGCCCTCACGCTGTCCAGGGCCAAATCTCCAGACTTCCTGAGTGCGGGGACGCCATTACACGTGTGCACTACATATAGGTCAATACCTATATGTAGCTTCACAATGGTAACTCCGAATATGGCCATGTAAGGTGTCTAAGATCATGGAATTGTCCCCCCATTCCAAAGCTGGTATTGGGGAGCCAATTCCATGCATCCTGGGGGCTCCACCATGGACCCCCAGTACTGCCAAACCAGCTCTCTGAGGCTTGCACTGCAGCTACATCTGCTGCCACCTCACAGACAGGGTTCTGCCCTCCTGGGGTCTGAGCAGCTCAGTCCCAGGAAGGCAGAATAAAGCATGTCCTTAGGGAGGAGGGTGTTACACCCTCTCCCTTTGGAAATAGGTGTTACAGGCTTGGGATGGGTAGCCTCTCAGAGCCTCTGGAAATACTTTGAAGGGCACAGATGGTGCCCTCCTTGCATAAGCCAGTCTACACCGGTTCAGGGACCCCCATTCCCTGCTCAGGGGCGAAAATGGACAAAGGAAAGGGGAGTGACCACTCCCCTGTCCATCACCACCCCAGGGGTGGTGCCCAGAACTCCTCCAGTGTGTCCCAGACTTCAGACATTTTGTTTTCCAAGGTGTGGGGACACTCTGGAGGCCTCTGAGTGGCCATTGCCAGCAGGTGACGTCAGAGACCCCTCCTGATAGGTGCATACCTGGTTAGGTAGCCAATCCCCCTCTCAGGGCTATTTAGGGTCTCTGCGGTGGGTTTCTCTTCAGATTCTGCTTGCAAGTTTCCATCAGGAATCCTCTGCAACTACTGCTTCAACCTCTGACCTTGGATCAACCGCAGACTGCTCCAGGAACCGCTATAACTGCAACAGAGTATCCAGAAGGGCTTCTTCGACTCTGCAACTTCAGCTCCAGCCAGCAACTGCAACAGTTTCCACAGTGTGCATGCTCTGGGAACTCCCTGTCTTCACCCTGCACCAGAAGGACCGAAGGAATCTCCAGTGGAGTTACGGAGTCATTTCCCTGTTCCAGCAGGCACCTTCTAAGACGATGACCGGTTCCCTTGGACTCCTCTCCTGGCAACGAGCGTGCTCCTTGGAACACAGGTGGTTGACCCCTTCGACACAGACTGTCCGACACAGACTGTCCTAAGGTCCTGCTGTCAAAATTTGGAGGAGGTAAGAGCTTTCCTTCCCCGTGTGCGACAGAACCCCTGTGCACTGCGTCATCTTCACCTCCTGAGGCCTCTGTGCACTATTTGCAAGAATCCTCATGCACAGCCTGATCCAGGTCCTCAGCACTCTATCCTGCGACTCTCAACTCGCTGAGTTGTTCTCCATCGGTGTGGGACCTTCTTTTGGAGTGCTGCAGCAACCGCAATTTGCACCTTCTTTGTCCTGGTGTCCTGGGACCTCCGTGGGTGCTGCCTGGTCATCTGTGGGTTCCCTCCAGTGTTGGGAGCACCCTCTGCCTCCTCAGTCTGAGTTGAGGCCCCCAGGTCCCTCCTGGGTCCAGGCAGCACCATTTTGACACAATTCACAACATTGCTTGAACCAAGGCTTGTTGGATAAGTCCAGTGCTGCAGTTCGCCTGCATCCAACGTCTCCACGTGGGACATCCTTTGCATCATGCAGGAACCTGCAACCATCTTCTTTGGTGCTCTTCTGCAGACTTCTTCCAACCGGAGAATCCTCTTTTGCACCATCTTCTAGGTTGGCAGGGGCTCCTGTCCTTCCTGGAATCTTCTACGACTTCTGGACTTGGTCTTCTCTCTTTACAGGTCTTCAGGTCCAGGAATCCACCATTTGTTGCTTGCAGTCTTGCTTGGTTCTTGCAATAACTCTAATCACGGCTTGTAGTGTGTCCTAAGGAAACTTGCAGTACTTTACTCCTACTTTCCTGGGCTCTGGGGTGGGGTATTTTACTCACCTTTGTAGTTTTCTTACTCTCACAGCGATTCTCTACACACCACACTTATCTAGGGGGGAATTTGTGATTTGCATTCCACTTTCTTAGTATATGGTTTGTGTTGCCGCTAGACCTATTTATTCCTATTGCATTCTATGGTATTTTTCTATTGTTTGCTCTATCCTATGACTATTACTTACCTGATTTTGATGTCTAGTGTATAAATTGTGTATAATACTTACCTCCAGAAGAAGTATTGCCTCTAAAATATGTTTTAACCTTGTGTCGCTAAAATAAAGTACCTTTATTTTTGGTAACACTGAGTATTGTCGTTTATTGTGTAGAAGTACTGTGTAACTATAGTGGTATTGCAGGAGCTTTGCATGTGTCCTAATTCAGCCTAAGCTGCTGTACTACAGCTACCTCTAGACAGCCTGGCTTCTAGACACTGACTACATTTCACTAATAAGGGAATACTGGACCTGGTATAAGGTGTAAGTACCCAAGGTACCCAATACAAACCAGGCCAGCCTCCTACACACGTCCTTGATGAAAATGTTTGTGTGTTCCCAATAATGTAATGTTTCAAGGACCTTCTGCTAGCTCATTGTACACTTTTAATACATAATAGTTTGCTGTTGTTCATATAACTAGTTTGTCCAGCTATCTCCAGATGGCATTAGCACAAAGTGGGCATAATTAATAGCCATGACGTGGGATAGTGATTAGATGCTAAGGCAATATGACGTTTTAAAGTGTTGTGCTCTAATTTTCTGAGACTGTAACACTTTTGCTTTACAGTTTTAAGGATTTGATATGCAGAAAAAGGGTATATATGAAAGGAAGTGATGGTGCTGGTCACGAAGGTTGGGGGGGACCCTGCTTGGCCTCCTAGAGACCGCTGCCCATGCTTAACCCCAGGGATGTATCTTAGTAAAAAATGTTAGGGGGTATGAAACTGAGATCTTTCAACAAACAACGTTGGTGTACCCAACTAAGAAAAAACTGGGGGTAGAGGTCAAATGTAATGGACAGGGTTAAGAACATTAGAATGGATTCATTAAAAAAAAAGTAAGGGCATTCTAGGTAGAATGAAGATACGCTTAGAGACATAAGCCACAAAACAAGTCAATACCAGACACAGATTGTCTATTATTTATTTGCAAAGTATAGTATATTAGGTCCTTGACTGTGTGTTTCAAGCCCAGTGTTTCTTTGCATTCCCTGCCAACTCAGCTATGTAGTTCCCTTCCATTCCAGTGATTGCAGAATCATGCATAAAAGCAATTAAAGATAGCTGCCAATTGGCCAGATGTCATGTCTGACACCTTAAGGCCATGCTGACTTTTCAGACAAAAGCACTTTGCATGCTAGTCGTTCAAGGCCTTTACTTACTTTTGATGCAAAAATGCAAACACAAATCCTATGATGAAAAGATCTCTTGGCTGTAAAGCCCACTCTAGGTGAAAGTGTCACACATAACAGCAAGTCACTTGGAAACTACGCTAGGAAATAATGAGGAAAGTACCATTTTACTAATGACACACTTGTATGATCAGAATATCTTTGTAATTTTGGTTGTAGGGCTTTAGGCACACTGGAATGGAAAGACAAGTGGGGGCAGAGGTCAGAACGTCGGACCGGGGCTCCCGTTCAATCTGCTTCATATGATAGAAGAACCGACCCTTGTCCCACTCCAATAGGTTAAAATATCAAATAACAAATATGGCCACCAAACCCCACTGTGCTGCTCAAGCATGTAAGCAAGGCTTGGTTGAACAAGGGGAAGTATTGGCCTCAATCCCATGGCAGCATATGACAGCATCCAGAACCTCCCAGCTGTCCCCCCGCATGTTCCATATGAGCAGAACATGTCCAACAGAAGGAACTAGCACGGATGGCAGCAGCAAGCCACGCCAGACGCCCAGCCACTGGTCATACCTGTGTTATTACTCCAATAAAAATAATTTATGGAGCTGAATGCAAGCTGTTTTAGGCACTTGGATACTCATTATGAGTGACTAGAAATGTGCCGTTATTTCTCCCTCGCCTCCAGAGTTACAGACACAAGTGGTACTGGAACCTACATAATAGGTAAGATTCAATTAAGAGTTTGACCCTGTGAGTCCACTTATAAATGAGAGGTTATGACGAAATCGAGAAAACAGAGCATGATTTTCCCTATAATTTTTCCCAGGGTTTCCTCCAAGAGTTTCTGTCTTCATGCAGTAGGTGACATTTTCAGGAGAAGAATCCTAATTCCCCTCATAAACACAATGGGGCTTGTAAATACCAGTACCAATCCATTTGTGATTACCGGAAACTCATAACGATTCCCTTAATGTTGTTTATTAGCACCTAACTGAAACATCAAGTATGAAAGATTGGATTAAAACTTGCAAGGATTCACATGTCGACCACCACACAAAGTCTGTGGAGGACCGACAGTCAGTGCAGGGATAGATGGGGGGGACTTTGAGAGAACCAGAGGCTTCTCGTTTTGGGCTCCTGTAGTACGTGCTTTAAAGCAGATGAAAAAAGTGGTGGTTCTCTGCCATTTTTCTTAAATCCTCCATCTGCATGTCTTACACATCATCCTCTTCTTTATCTCAGTCTTTTCACTCTGTCCTAGTGCATGTACTGCCTTGTGACACCTCCCATTCACCAGGCCCTCTCTTTTTCAAGCATGCACCCACTCTGTCGCTCTTCACACCTGTAAACACAGCATTTTCTTTTAGTTTGCTGTTATCACTATCCATCCTTCAAAATACTTTATTTGGCTTACTTCTGCCATAGAAGTCACACGTTTACACATAAATTCAGAAGAATTCATAATACAAAAAGAAACAATAAAAAGATAAAATGAAAACATTCTTTAAAATGTAAAACCTCAATATTTAGATCATGGGTACTCAGAAAATTTTCCCCTGGGGCCAAAAATGTTGGTCTGTGATGTGACCGAGGGTGGGGGGCATTTGCCCGTAAGGTGGATGTGGGGGAAGTGAAGCATATACATCTAATGGGTGAATTGCAGAATTCGCCTTTAAATAAAAGTTGGCCTGTTTATTTAACATCTTTTTAATATTTGTGCTGAGTCGAGAAAATAACAGTACAATGCTTCTGCTGACCAGGGGGCCACATGTAAAGGTCAGGAGGGCCGCATGTACTTTGAGTATCAATGATTTAGATCGTATCTTCAGAACACTTAAAATGTCATTTAAAACAGCACATATAACAGTTTAATTTCCCAAATGGTGCAAATACGCAAAAGCAGCGACATTTGATTTAATTTCTAGCTCCAGCAATATCAGGTGCAAAAACTTCTTACTTTGAGCAGTGTAAAATGTACAAAATAGCATAAAGTGCAATGTACTCTGGCTTGCCGGTGCTTCACAATGAGAACCTCTCACTGGCAATTACCCGTGCATAAAGTGGCGGGAGTGGAGGTAAATCACAAGCGATACTCACTGTCCCATCATCACTAATTTGTGGCCGCACCCTTCGGTTATGCTGTTTAAAAAGCCCTTTAATATGCCTTGGGGAAATGGCAGCTACGATAGCCGGATTAACAAAAAAATCAAGAGTACCAAGCCTCTCAAAGCTCGTCTTAATGTATTAAAGCCAGGTGATGTCTAAATATTTATCCTGGTTTAAACAATCCTTTATTATGGATCTACACAGCTGCACCTCAGAGTTTCGCCATATTCTACGCCATAATATTAAAGGTTGGAGCTTAATGGTGTCTTCCATATTAAAAGCCACACCTCCTCATGGCAAAAGTCGATGAGGTCTATTAGGAGACTGCCAACAGCCTTCTTAAAAACGTATTTTCAACTATTTACAAAGCTTTACAGTTTGCCAGTCCCCATACTCCTGCGCCAAACGAAGCCACGGACACTCATTTACTTTTATAAATACACAGAATTTCTCTCATGGACTTGTGGCCCAGCAACTTTGAATATCTAAAAATTGCATCAATTGTGTGCTGAAATTGCATGACTCTCACATTGAGTAGGAACTTCTAGTTAAAATCTACATCCATGGGAATCCCCAAATAAGTGAAATGGGGAGTTTTCATAATTTCCTCGCCATTAAGCAAAATCTTTTAGTCTTTGCTAATTTAGGGCCACACTTCATAACAAAGGAGTTAGTGTGATTTTTCCTAAGTCATAAACTAGTCATAAAATTGTTAAAAGCATCTAGCAAAAGCTGAAGTGCAAAAGCTGTTCGAACAATGAGGACAGCATCGTGTGCATAAAACAGAACAGGGGTTTCTCTGGAATTCACCTTGGGATATCTTTCCCAGCCTTAATCTGATGCTCTCACAGTTAATTCATATAGATTAAAAATAAAAAGGGTGCCAAAACACAACCTTGTCTCATCCCGATTAATGATGGAACTTCTTCGGTGAGATCCCTATTCCTACTGTATCGCACTCTGGCCATAGTATGACCATAAAGTCTGCCGAGCATGGAGACAATAGCACTATCAATCCCTAAATTTGACATTATAGACTATAACATTGAGAGGTCTACCGCATCGAAGGCACAAGTTAAGTCCATGAAGGCAAGCTGAACACAAACTCTTTTAGCCTCGGTATACCTTTGGACAATGAGGGAGAGACTTAGGGCCAGATGTATAACCCAGAGTTTTAAGACTCACAATTTGTGACTAATTTGCGAGTTGCAAATTGCGAGTCACAAATCCATATGTAAAAAGGTGTACCTCGCACTGTTTGCGATTCCCAATGGGGTCGCAAATGACCTACCTCATTAATATTCATGAGGCAGGTAGCAATTTGCAACCCCATTGGGAAAGGTTGTACTCACAGGGATGATGGCCTGCTGGGGACAGCTGGCCACCATGTCTGTGACTGTTTTCAAATAAAGCAGTTTTTTTTAATGCAGCCTGTTTTCTTTAAAGATGCATTTCAAGAACAAAAATGAAAAGTTTTCTTTTCATTTTTTCAGAGCAGGCAGTGGTCCATAGGACCACTGCCTGCTCTGAAAAATATTTTTGCTACCACTCACAAAGGGGAAGAGGTCCTATGAGGACACCTTCCCATTTGCAAATGGGTTTGCACCAATTTGAAATTGGAACTAACTGCGATTGTTTGTGACCGGCATTCATGGTCACAAAACAATCATACATCGCACTGCAACTCCCTATTAGAAAGGGAACGCCCCTTCCTAACTGCAACTCGCAGACCCTATCTACAATTCGGTAAAGAGATTACCTAATCACAAAATTGGGTTTGTGCATCGCCAAATGCTTTTTTTTTGTCGTAAACGGCACGATTCTATGAATCAAGCCATTTGCGACCAGAAAAAACCTTTGTACATGTGGCCCTTAGTGATTGTTTGACTATCCTCAGGCTTGGTTGAAAGCCAAACTGCAAATTCGAAAGCCCCTCGTCTTTATTGCCCATGGTTCCATTCAAGACAGAGTTACTCTGCCTAAGATCTTCACAGTTCTATCTAAAAGAGATATTGGGAATTAGCAGTGCAGAAGGCTCTTATCTCCCTTGTTAAATATAGGAATAATAATGGCCTCCTGCCAGGTCTTCACCAGAGGGCCTTTTATTGCACTTCTTATGACATGGGTTATTAACTGTGACAAAGATTTAAAGACATCTGAGGGGTCTCTATTGGGTCCCAGGGGTTTACCGCTGGGGGCTATTCTCAAGGGCTAAAACTACATCGGCTACTGTGATTTGACTACGAAGAGCTTGACTAAAGCTCAAGTCACAAAAAATTTCCTTTACAGGTCCCATTATGAGGGTGGACTATTTTGAACCAAAAACATTAGAATAATGGACCATCCACTCATTACTTGAGATAAGACATTCAGCTTTGAGGAGGGCCTCTCCCAGGGGTTTTGAAGAATTTACCACTTTCCCAAAATTATGGGAATCTTTTAGCTCACTTGCTTTTCTTAAGTCCTCCCAGGCCCTAGCCCTGATTTCGGCCTTTCTGAAAAAAATTGCCTTTTTATAAAGTTTACTGGCCTGGGCTATTTCTGGCTGAAGTTGTGGATATTTGTTTAGAGCAGATTTTAAATGGGCTTGAAAGCAGGAGCTGTTAAACCACCTACGTTTGTCCTTACATATTGGGGCTGGTTTGGCTAATTTATTAGCCATATGACTATTTAGCCTCAAATAGGCTGATATAACCTCTGATGGATCAGCATCCCCCTGTAAGACTTTATCAGTATCTAATTGTGTGTGCATAAAGAAATCCCTGTTGTAAGCGTCCTTATCTATCTTCTCCCATTTAAAACTCAGGCCCATATTTATACTTTTTTAGCGCCGCATTTGTGTCATGTTTTAACGCAAAAGCGGCGCAAACTCACAAAATACAATTGTATTTTATGAGTTTGCGCCGCTTTTGCGTAAAAAAGCGGCACATATGCAGCGCTAAAAAAGTATAAATACGGGCCTCAATCCTTTATTGCCACTGTACTCTATCTGCGGTTGGGGAGTTGACTGTATGTCCCCAAATAGAGCTATCTTGATCTCCAGCTTAAGTGGGTTATGGTCACTTAAGCACAAATTCATAAGTTTACATGACACTAATGCCATCAGTAGTTCCCTGGAGCTAAGGACATGATCATTAAAAGAATTGGATTTAGGGTCCATGAAAGTTGGTGCATTTGAAACACTCGGTAGCATGTGGTCTAGAGCCAATATCAAATTATGTGCAGAGGTTACCCAGAGTCACCATAGGGTGTAGGTTTAAAGTGTGCGAAGGGTTGATTAAATTTGTCACATATTTGTCACATATTCCACATAATGGGTCTATTCCACAAGCACAAGCATTGATATCAAAATCTCCAAACCAAATGAGTACCACCTCTTTAATAAGGTCATTCAGGGCATTATGCAAAAAATCCTCCAGATCATCCACAATAATAGTGTCCAAGTGGTCAAACATATTATAATAAAAATTAACCAATGTCAGGTTAACCCCTTAGCTCCTGGGCCTACCCTCCTCCTCACCCCCTAGAGCTGAGCCCTTTTTTGCATATTTGGGGTAGTTCGCACTTAGGCCTTCATAACTTTTTGTCCGCATAAGCTATCCACGCCAAACTTGCGTCCTTTTTTTCCAACATCCTAGGGATTCTAAAGGTACCCAGAGTTTGTGGGTTCCCCTGGAGCAGACCAAGAAATTAGCCAACATACAGAGAAAATTTCTTTTTTTTTTAAACCTGGGAAAAAAGGGCTGCCGAAGAAGGCTTGTGTTTTTTTCCCTGAAAATGGCATTAACAAAGGGTTTGTGGTGCTACAATCACCATCTTCCCAGATTTCAGGAACAGGCAGACTTGAATCAGAAAACCACACTTTTCAACACAATTTTGGCATTTTACTGGGACATACCCCATTTTTACTATTTTTTGTGTTTTCAGCCTCCTTCCAGTTAGTGACAGAAATGGTTGTGAAACCAATGCTGGATCCCAGAAAGCTAAACATTTCTGAACAAAATTGTGAATTCAGCAAGGGGTTATTTGTGTAGATCCTACAAAGTTTTCCTACAGAAAATAACAGCTGAAATAAAAAATATCAAAATTGAGCCATTTTTCTCCATATTTTACTTTTTCCAGCGATGTTAGATTTTTAAAAGCAATATACTGTTATGTCTGCTGGACTCTTCTGGTTGCGGGGATATATAGGGCTTGTAGGTTCATCAAGATCCCTAGGTACCCAGAGCCAATAAATGAGCTGCACTTTGCAATAGGTTTTCATTCTATACCTGGTATACAGTAATTCATTTGCTGAAATATAAAGAGTGAAAAATAGGTATCAAGAAAACCTTTGTATTTCCACAATGGGCACAAGATAAGGCGTTGAGAAGCAGTGTTATTTGCACATCTGTGAATTCCGGAGTGCTTATACTAGCATGTGAATTACAGGGCATTTCTCAAATAGAAGTCTTTTTTACACACTGGCTTACATTTGGAAGGACAAAATGTAGAGAAAGAAAAGTCTCCCAATAAAAATGGTACCTCACTTGCGTGGGTAGGCCTAATACTCGCGACAGGAATAGATCACACAACGGTCAGTGTTGATCCTTACATGAGGGCAACTGTTGGCCCTGGGGTGATCCATTCCTGACGCAGGCACTAGGTACAGGCACTCAAGTGGGATAGTGTTTTTATCAGGACAGGTGGGGAAAACACTGGGTGGTAGGAATTTTGTGGATACCTGCATATTCCTGTACTTTGTGTGACAAAAATGCAAGTATAAATAGAGTTTTTATTCAACATTTAAGCTTTGAAGGGTATTCTGAGTAAGAAAACTTTGGGGAATCCACACAAATCACACCTCTGTGGACTCCCCCGGATGTCTAGTTTCCAGAAATGTCTGGGTTTGGTATGGTTCCCTATATGGCCGCCGAGCCCAAGACCAAAAACAACAGGTGCCTGCCTTACAAAACCAGTTTGTTTTGTGATAGATAATTTTGATGTCTCCACAATACGATTTGGGCGGTGGAATTTGGGGCTGAACTAAATTGGGGAGCTCCCAAGAGAGCACTCTCTCTGTCCTTGCCGCCACATGCACCTGCTGTTTGGGTTGGGCTACCTCGCTATTGTCCCGTTGCACAGACTGCTTGTGAAGGGACAGCAGGACTGTCCTCATCACCTCCTTTATAATCACTGGAAGAGGAGTTATCGAATGGGACTCCGACGACTGAAAAATCACTCCCAGAGTCTGCGCCATTGTCATATCCCTCAGATGCTGTCTCAGTATCTGCTGCCTCAGTCTCTGATCCTACGTCAGAGCTGTCCTCTGTAACCCGAGTGAGGGCTTGAGCAGCAGTCATCCAACGAGATGCTATCTCTGCTACTGGCTAAACTGTTGCTCTAAAACACTAGCCTACGTAGACAGTCACAAAATTGCTGGTGGGTATGTGTGTGTGATACGTGCAACAGTAGAGGTCACCGTACCTTCGCCTCTTCTCTCAATCAGCACGTTCTGCGAGACACTCAAAAAAAAGACACACTATTACTTCACCTTGTCACATACTAATCGTCACAGTCTTTAGCACCTCTAGCGCCCAGTCCAACAATCATTATTGGTGCTCCCATTCCCATGACCTCCTCCTCGTATTCCCTCACTACCACTCAACAAAAGTGCCCTTCATCACTCCATAGCCCCCCCCAGGTAATGGCTGACTTTACTAATGTACTCAGCTGTTTACATAAAATACAGATTTGATCTTTGCAGTAGGCATGGAAACCTTCTGCGCTACTTTATGGCATCAAAACTGCCACTAGACAAAAGTCTGAACCTTTAGTAGCAGAAACATAATCACAAGACTTACTTGACTTTTTTATTGCTGCCTAAAAGCTACAGTTGAAACGTGTCAGTTGAAGTATGTGCATTGCTTTGAAGACGCAATCTGCAACTGCAAGACAACAGGTGGCGAATATATATATATATATATATATATATATATAGATATATATATAGATATATATATGTATATATGCATATATGTATATATATCTATATCTATATCTATATAGATATATATACATATATATATCTATATATATATATATACAGAGAGAGAGAGAGAGATCACTTTTATAGGTGGGTCCTCTTTTCTTGGGGGCCGATCGCAGCCCCCAGGGAAAACACACACGCATTGACAAAAGAGATCTATATATATATATGCTCACGGGCGACCCCCTGTCAATTTATTTATTTATTTTTAAATTTAGCCCCTGGGGGCGCAATCGCGCCCCCCCCAGTGGACACCTACCTTTTTTTCAAAAAAATATGCCCCTGGGGGGGAGCCTGCCCGTTTGCCGAGGGGGCCGACCACCTAGCTGAAATCCCTGGTGTCTAGTGGGGTTTCCCAACCAGTTCAGGAAGGCCTCGTTTGAAAAGGGAGAGTCTCCTCTTTCGAACGAGGCCTTCCCGAATGTCGGGCTGTTTTCCCCATTGGAGTAAGAAGCGGCCGCAAGGCCGCTTCCTGCTCCGATGGAGAAAACAAAACAGTGACGTCAGCATGCCTAGCGGTGCGCTGACGTCACAAAGGGGCAGGTCGGGTGGATGAGGAGACACAGAAGATGTTCCGTGTCTCCCAGGGTATTTTTAATCCCCCTCCCTGGTGTCGGCCACTGGTTGTGACCTGCACCAGGGAGGTAGTGCCCGCACTAAAGAGGCTAAATGGGTTCTGTAAACAAATCATTAACACTTGATAAAAGGGAGAAGTAACAATTTAAAAAACATAGCAATCTGCCAAGAGTCTGAAACAAAAATGACCAGGCTCCCCTTGGCCCGACTAGAAGTAGAGGGAGTTAGCTGGAACATAATAGGTAACAAACCTATTTATATACAGCTTATCTAATAACCATGCCTCTTGGCAGCAAATTATTTGATAAGATTCCACTATATTGACCCACTCAGGTACCTCCAGTTTTGAACACAGAGCAGCCAGGTTCCATGAGATTAAACTCAAAGAGTCAGGCTACACAGGGTTATTGTTAATAGTTACTGAGAGAGTGGGGGAGTTGGATCTTTCTTCTGGGACAATATTGCTCCAAGGAAGACAAAATGTCAAACCTATTAGTCAGAGGCAAAGGAGGACTGAAATGCAGAACATAGGACTCTGTTTTACTCCTTGCTAGACCAGAGTGAGGGTCATTACCCCTACTGACTAGAGACCTTTGGGCCCGTAGGGGTAAAAGAAAACTTGCAGGAGAACTTTGATACCACCAAAATGAGGGGCGGTGCCGGTAAGAGAGTATAGCTGAACTAAGCTGGGACTTCTAAAATGAATTATTACACAATCGCCCTGCAAGTTTTTAGGGCATGGACCACTCCAGGAGATCCTCCTTGTGGTGATGATCTCTTTTGGGAGGTCACATGACCTACATGAATGTATTTCTAATCAATGTAATACTTTATTTCTCAAAGAGTCATATGGGCTTTAAAGGGTCAACTTTAGGGATGTTGGCCAATACGATAATTTATGGTGTGCACTCAGTTGGAATATGTGGACATAAATAGATGGAAGCGTTACTCATGCCCTCCCTATAGGAACTTGCCTCCCTCCCAACACAACCTTTCAGAGGAGCAGGAAGCCCCCCTGACCTCCAAGACCCTATTTGCTGTGCACTAGGAAATTGCAAGAATTTAAGGTCATAGGGGGCTTATTAGTTCCCATATCTCTGCTAATAGGGTTGGTCTGCCAGTCATTCTGCGGAGGGAAAAATGGTGTGATAGTTAAAGGGCCACTTTGAGTCCCCACCATCTACTTTATGACAGGGCCAGTCGTCGATATAGACGTGGTAGCGGAGCCATTGCTGCATGAGAAACAGGAAGGTCACTCCATTTAGGCTCTACTAAAGTTCATTTCTTAGGTTCCAACTCTATGACCGCTAGCTGATCCATAATAGGCTTTAGTCTAGTGTCCAGCGGCAAGAAAAGATTCTTCAAAAAGGTCAGAATTTAGGTCCAACTTTTCTGTTCCACTGCTAGTTGGGTCTTTCTCTCTCAGCGGCTGATTCAGATTGACCCTCGGGTGCTTAGATTTAGTTGGTGCATTAAGCCAGTGGTTCCCAACCTTTTGACTTCTGTGGACCCCCACTTGATCATTACTGGAACCCAGGGACCCCCACTGAATCATTATTGGAATCCAGGGACCCCCCTACTGGGTAATTATTGAAAGCTGGGGACCTAATCTGTTAATATTTTTGTAATTTCTAAGCAGTCGCGGACCCCCTGAGAAGGCTTCGCGGACCCCCAGGGGTCCCCGGACCACAGGTTGGGAACCACTGCGTTAAGCCACTTTCTTTTCCCCAATACTCCCTGATTTGGAGGGTTAGCACCACAACTTCTGTCTCCAGGGTGATAACAGGCGGGTTAGGCTGTGACAAAACAAATGGCTCCACAGTGGGAAAATCAGGCTCACTAGTCACCGACCCATCATTTAGCTCAGTTAAAGGCCCTGAATCTACCCCTAATTCAGCCTCTAAATTTATGAGATTGCGCATCTTGCAAAACTGAAGGTGAAAAAAGGGAAAGACGCCACTCAGGACAATTTCTTTGTTATTAATGTCTACTGCCCGTGTCAAAAAAAGCATCTATAGTTGATGGGGTGGCAGACATAGCAGATTTGGAGGGTTTTGGAGCTGTCCCTTTTAACAGATACACAAACTGCATGCTCATTTTTGTGCAATGGGGGAAACAACAGGCTCTTAGCTATGTCATGACTGTTCAGACCTTTTCACCTTGGGGCTACTCCAGGATCAAGAGCAGGCCGAACCCAGCCTCATCCAGACATGGATAGGCAAAGACGGGCCCACTCTTGGCCTGGTCTTCATCCAGGCCTGTGCCCAGGCCCACCCTGCGCGCATTCCGCGCAGCGGGCCCAAGTAGTACCTTTATTGCACCTCTGGGTGTGTAGAGGATGATGCAGCGGCCCTTCAGCCACGTTTGATGTCAGGAGTTTTGAGTCCTGGCCCCCCAGCCTATCACCAAAGCATCCTCTGCAGCAGGGCCCAAGCAATACCTTTATTGCACCTTCGGGCGCTTAAAGGATGATGCAGCGGCCCTCCTGCCACTTCTGGTGTTGGGAGTTCAAGTTCTGGCCTCCCCGACCTGCCACCGAAGCGTATTGCTATTAGGGGTGAGCAGCGAGCTCTGCTCCTCTGGTAAAGCTGACGGAGTTTTTGGCACTCTGTTCTCTGCTTGGAGCGTGGACGTCACCCAAAAACTCCACTAGCCCCGCCAGCGGAGCTTGCCGTGTGTGCACTGCAGAACAGTTGTGGGCAACACAGCGCAAGTGAGATAGTCTGAGCAGTGCACAGGAGGCAGGCTGGTGTAGGCAACAAAAGAAAGCTGCCATTTCAGACCGGTGCACAAGAGGCATAAAAGGGCAGCTTTCACTGCCTATGGCTCTCACCTGAATGCGCCCGAACTGAGAAGCGCTAAGCTGGGTCGGGCCTGGCTAACCATTCTAAACATTTGGGAGAGGGTGCCACACTGCCACTCTGCAGCACACTGAACTCTGCCTCCGCAAAATTCCATAGAGTTTTTTATCAACTCTGCAACTCCGTGAACTCCGCCCAGACCTGATTACAATTTCAATAGCTGTTTATACCTCCTCACATTTCCCGTAAAATGGTTACTACGTTTTACACATAGTAAACATCACTCTGTGAGCTCTACAGGGAGGCTGAGGATTGAATGTTTGTGTGATATTCCAAATGACACTTCTCGATTCTTCCCTCTTCCATCCCTCCATTATTCCATTCAATCCAACTAACAAACTCACGTCCTCTGCTCGAATGAACTCCCACCTCCCTATGCTAATACTGTACTCATATTTACCTATGCTAATCCACTACTAATACTTTGGGGTTCCAGAGTAGCGTGCTACTCACCAAACAGCGTTTCGAAGCATCATCAGGAGTAGTAATTGCTATATAAAAAACAATTACAATCTTAAAACCTTCACGACCTACTGACGTACTCTGAGAAAGGTGCTCTGTTTTCAGCTTCAGCCCTAGAGATTTCAATCGTGCCCCACCATGCGCACCGACTCACAACCAGAACTCACACGGCACCGAGAAGCAACTCATCAGTATACATTATCCAATAGTCATATGTTGCAAGGCTTCAGAAATAACATAAGGGGAAGGCAAATACCACTAGGAAATATGACATGAAGTAAAACGGATAAAACAGAAACAGGTACTTTTTGCTGAAATGGAGTACCTTAAGCGGTTTCACATGTATTGTTGAAAAATGAATCAGCGTTTTTGCGCGCAAAGTTAAGGGGATGCATATTAAGTCTGTAGAAACTCGTCTCAAAGTTATTTTCTAATTACCACCGGGTCTCAGGCCAGGCAGGACGCACCCACTTAAAGCCCTGTTTTGGTCCACAAATAAGAGGGCAAATCTTGTGCTAGAAGAATGTGAACAATTGTGTCCAAATCATATGCAGTGGCATACCGGCAGGAGTAAATCTGTGCTATAGTTAGGGACTTGAGTGACGTACACAATGTCAACTGGCTGACGCGGTACCTGTAGTCGCAGCTGATCACTTGTGGATCCTGCACACAGCCCGCCGGAACTAACCTGGCAAAGAGCGGCTGCAGGGGACCCCCGGCGTCAGAGCTCAGCTTTTAATGAGACCCGCGCTGGGTAACACATTAACTGAAGTGTTTGGTCATTTTATTCTCCCCGGTCAAGCAGGTTCCTCCCTGGCAGGAGTACAATGCATAATACATGGAGGCTCAGCCATGTGTTACACTCGCTGGCCGATTGCCCTGTTCATGATGCACTGGCCGTACTGGAATTGAAGCACGCGTACTGGATTTGAAGCACGCGGTTGATACGAGGGCAATACTGTAGGCACATGGGGTTCTGTCCCATCTATATTAAATGGGGCGACTGTTATACACAGAGCCAGTGACTAGACTGTGCATGGAGAATGTGGTCTCACCTGCGTGGACTCTGGGCAGAGGGACCAGACAGGGGCGCACGCTCGTGTGTCACCTGCGCACAAGGATGGGACCACCAACCTCAACCCCGGCCGCGCGCCGGGCTGCTACCGCGCCACCCCGAAACAAACCCACGGACCCTTCACCTGCAGCAACTGCCGCTTCACCTGCCTACGGACCCACACCGCCACCACCAAGAACGACGCCCCCGGAAGCAACCTCGAATGCATCCTGGTCAACACCCGCTCCGTCCACAGGCACGCCATCGAACTGTGGAACCTCATCAACTCAACGAACCCAGACATCGCCTTCCTCACCGAGACCTGGATGAACCCCTCCTCGGCACCCGACATCGCCATAGCCATCCCCGACGGCTACAAAATCATCCGGAGAGACCGCTTCAACCGCACCGGAGGAGGCATCGCCATCGCACACAAAAGCTCCATCAGCATCTCGACCCACACCGACAACTCACTTCCCGACGCCGAACACCTCCACTTCGCGATCCACATCGACCCCAAGACAACCCTAAGAGGCACCCTCATGTACAGACCACCAGGAGCCCGCACCAAGTTCAGCGAAGACATCGCAGACTTCGTCAATCCCCACGCACTCTCATCCACCGACTACATCCTCCTAGGAGACCTCAACTTTCACCTGGAGAACCACACCGACAACAACACCACCGCCGTTCTAGACAACCTCGCCAACCTGGGACTGAAACAACTGGTCAACACCCCCACCCACTACGCCGGACACACGCTCGACCCCATCTTCTCCTCAAGCAAACACATCACCTTCAGCCACACCACCGAACTCACATGGTCGGACCACAGCTGCGTCCACTTCAGCTTCAAGAAAACCACTGTGCATCACCACACCCGGCAACCACCAAAAAGACACTGGAACCGAATCACCACAGAACAACTCGCAGCAACGCTCTCACTGAACCAACCCACCAGCACCAGCAACCCCAACGAGGCCGCCAACAACCTCACCAACTGGATCTCCGACTGCGCCAACCTCCTGGCCCCTCTGAAGACCCAAACCAACACCAACAACCACAAGAAAAACTCCTGGTTCACCACCGAACTCAAAAACTCCAAGAAAGAATGCCGCCTCCGCGAGAAGACATGGCGCCTCAACCCGACAGAGGAAAACCTGACAGCTCTCAAGGACACCACCCGCCAACACCACCAACGCCTCCGCACCGCACGAAAAACAGCCTACCAGAACAGACTTGACAACAACGCCCACAACAGCAAGGAACTATTTGGCATCGTCAAAGAGCTCTCCAACCCGGACGCAGAAACCAACCCCATCCCTCCCTCACAGGACCTCTGCGACTCCCTCGCGACCTTCTTCCACCGTAAGATCGCCGACATCTACAACAGCTTCACGACCACCAACATGAACCCGCCCCCGGAAGCCGCAAACGACATCTCCACCATCCTCGCCTGGAACCCTACCACCACCGAGGAAACCACCCGCGTCATGAACTCGATCCACTCGGGATCACCCTCCGACCCCTGTCCTCACCACATTTACAACAAGGCCGACAACATCATCGCACCCCACCTCCGAGACGTCATCAACGCCTCCCTCACCACCGCTACCTTCCCTGAAAGCTGGAAACACGCAGAACTCAACGCCCTCTTAAAGAAACCTACAGCAGACCCCACCGAACTCAAAAACTTCCGGCCTATCTCCCTCCTACCGTTCCCCGCCAAAGTGATTGAGAAAATCGTCAACGCTCAACTCACCGCCGCCCTGGAAACCTCCGACTCCCTCGACTCCACTCAGTTCGGATTCAGGGCCAACCACAGCACCGAAACCGCCCTCATCGCAGCCACGGACGACATCCGAGCCCTGTCCGACAAGGGTGAAACCGTGGCCCTCATTCTCCTGGATCTCTCTGCAGCCTTCGACACGGTCTGCCACCGCACCCTGATAGACCGCCTCTGCAGCGCCGGCATCAGAGGCAAGGCCCTGGAATGGGTCATCTCCTTCCTCTCCGGAAGGACCCAGAGAGTCCGCCTCCCCCCCTTCAGATCCGCAGCCACGGAGATCATCTGCGGCGTACCCCAAGGATCCTCCCTCAGCCCCACCCTATTCAACGTCTACATGACCCCCCTGGCAAACATCGCACGCAAACACGGACTCAACATCATATCCTACGCCGACGACACCCAGCTCATCTTATCCCTCACCAACAACCCCACATCAGCAAGGACCAGACTGCACGACGGCATGAAGGAAGTAGCGACCTGGATGACAGACAGCCGACTGAAACTGAACACAGATAAAACGGAGGTCCTCATCCTCGGCCCTACCCCCTCCGCATGGGACGACCCCTGGTGGCCCCCCGCCCTAGGCAGCACTCCCCAACCGACCAACCACGCACGCAACCTCGGCTTCATTCTGGACTCCTCCCTCTCGATGACCAGACAGGTCAACTCGGTGACCTCAGCGTGCTTCAATACCCTCCGCATGCTCCGCAAGATCTTCCGCTGGATCCCCATCGACACCAGGAAGACCGTCACCCACGCCCTCGTCACCAGCCGCCTGGACTACGGGAACACTCTGTACGCCGCATCACCACCAAGCTGCAGAGGAAACTTCAACGGATCCAGAACGCCGCAGCACGACTCACTCTGGACATACCTCGCCACCACCACATCTCCGGACACCTGAGAAAACTCCATTGGCTCCCGGTCAACAAGAGGCTCACCTTCAGACTCCTCACCCACGCACACAAAGCCCTCTACAACCTCGGACCCAAACTCATCAACTCCCGCGTCTCCTTCTACACTCCTCCGCGCACTCTGCGCTCCACCGGTCTGGCCTTGGCAGCCGTTCCCCGCATCTGCAAAACCACCGCCGGAGGAAAATCCTTCTCTTTTCTGGCAGCGAAGACCTGGAACTCCCTGCCCAGTCACCTTCGCGCCATACCTGAACACCTCCCCTTCAGAAGGCAGCTCAAGACCTGGCTCTTCGAGCACTGACCCCCTCCCCCCCAGCGCCTTGAGACCCTTATGGGTGAGTAGCGCGCTTTATAAATGTGATTGATTGATTGATTGATTGATTGACCTTGGGGCATTGAACTGGTTGGACAAAAACATGTGGTGTCCCTCTTTGCAGACAACGTCCTGCTTTACCTGAACGACACGAGTGGGCCGGTGCATTCATGGCTGGAGGAGCTGAAGGCTTTGCAGCGGTGTCTGGCTTGCATACGAGCAATACAAACAGTTATTTTATATGCTCATTTGGGACTTAGAATTATTTTGATTTGCACATTATTCTGGAATGCCCTAATCTAAGAGCGTTCATGGCATTGACTTCATACCTTTTGCATTTGTCATCTCTGTGCCATACCTTTTGAATTTGTGTAACACACCTTTGACATTTTATTTCTGAACTAGTTCTCAGTTATTGAGTTGGTCCTTACTTAAATGACTGTATTTGTGCATGGTGTGGGGTGCCTTATCTCGGGGACGCATTGTCTCTGGAAACTGTGGTTTAACACTGTCTCCTAGTCCTCAAACTGGGGGCGAATTGTTGAGGCGAATTTTGGAGTGTTTGAAATTTAGGAGTTACTTGCGTCCACCTATACAACAGCTTTTGAAAGGAGTCAGCATGCTAACGTTGTTTTCTTTGTTGTGCCTGGGGAAAATATCTATCTATCTATCTATCTATCTATCTATCTATCTATCTATCTATCTATCTATCTATCTATCTATCCTTTTCATTTTTTTTATAACTTATAGAACTCAGATGCATGGCACAAGGTTGTGAGCGTCCAGGTCGTAACTCAGAATTCATTAAGCTACAATCAACAACTACAGTAGACTTCAACTCACAAGGCTGGTGTTTAACACTTTTCCACTGACAAGTTCTGTCCCATTCTTTTAGTAACCGTCTTACCCTCCTCCAGTTGATCTCTTTGCCATTGTGGCATATTTGCTATTCGCTCTCTGCAGGCAGCAGGGGCAGTTGTCATGCTTTAGCTCCGAGCATGTGCTCTGCAGCAGACCCTTCAATGCTCAGTGGGTGCGAGCGCCACAATTTTTTCTCACTCGCGACGAGCGCACCAAGCTTCTTTGTTAGTCCGGGTGCAATTACTGGGTGGGGGTGGGAAATGGAGGACGAAGAATGAGAAGAGAGCGATTGGGTTACCACGGTAGTATCAGTGTGCACCACTTCTGCCCATGCAGCTGCACTGAGAACGATAAAGCAGTCGGTGCTGTGGGGCCCTTGCGCCTCCTGGACCAATGACAGCTGCACACGGAGCACCACTGATGACCATGTTCCTGCATAAGACAGTTGCGCGCTTTCACAGGCAAACCAGCCTCAAGGAAAGAAAAAAACGGTGTGTTGCTGAGCCTTACACATGTTTCGAAGGTGCTAATCACCTGGTCTCTACTATCACAATCGGCCTGCCCAGCCAGGCCACCAGGAAGCTCATGTTCCTAGCATCAGGCCTGCCCATGAGTGCACCCCAGGCCAGGCACGGGCACCGGGCATTGTCTTTGCCGTGGTAGTTTGACTGGTGCGGTCAGCTGGCAGTGATCAGTGACTAACTGGCCGTAGGCACGTTAAAACCATTTACACTCGCAAATGTTTTTAAAGTGCGCGTCGGCTGGGCACCGGTTACGTCTGGAGCACTGTCCATTCCATGCAATAATAACACAGACCTGAGTCTGACTCCAAGCTAAGACATCGTAAGCCTCTCCCAGCCATGAATGTGCCGAGGCCATGCACATAACAGCCTTTACTGCTTGTAAGGACTTCAGTACTGCCTGCTCAGCCACCAGCAAAAAGGCCCTGGCCCATCAGTGTGCCGGACCAGCCAGCGCCAGCAGCACCGTGCACACCAGCATCCCAAGTGGCTTAAGAGGGCCTGGAGGCCTGCAGCTAGTGGTGACTGCAGCACCAAAACCAGACCCAACTCTTACAGGCTTCAGAGTAAACAAGCATTTGCAATGCAATGAGTCTCACGTTTGTTCGAGTTAGAGCTATTAACGTTGTGAATTCCTAACTGGATTGTTCTCGTTTTGCCCCTTCGCTGCCAGGCCTTTTCCCCTCCTGTGCAGAGCCTTTTTTTGGCTATTTGGGGCAGTTTGCACTTAGGCCCTCGTAACATTTTGTTCACATAAGCTACCCACGCCAAATTTGCGTCCTTTTTTTCCAACATCCTAGGGATTCTAGAGGTAGCCAGACTTTATGGGTTCCCCTGAAGGAAACCAAGAAATTAGCCAAAATACAGTGAACATTTTATTTATTTTTTTAAATGGGAAAAAAGGGCTGCAGAAGGCGGCTCGTTTTTCCCCTGAAAACGGCATCAACAAAGGGTTTGCGGTGGCAAGATCACCATCTTCCCAGCTTTCAGGAACAGGCAGACTTGAATTAGAAAACCCAATTTTTCAATACAATTTTGACATTTTACTGGGACATACCCCATTTTTACTATTTTTTGTGCTTTCAGCCTCCTTCCAGTTAGTGACCAAAACGGATGAGAAACCAATGCTGGATCCCCTAAAGCTAAACATTTCTGAAAAGTAGACACAATTCTGAATTCAGCAAGGGGTCATTTGTGTAGATCCTACAAGTGTTTCCTACAGAAAATAACAGCTGAAATAAAAAAATATTGAAATTGAGGTAAAAAACCAGCCATTTTTCTCCATGTTTTACTCTGTAACTTTTTCCTGCAATGTCAGATTCTTGAAAGCAATATACTGTTACGTCAGCTGGACTCTTCTGGTTGCGGGGATATATAGGGCTTTAGGTTCATCAAGAACCCTAGTTACCCAGAGCCAATAAATGAGCTGCACTTTGCAATGGGATTTTATTCTATACCGGGTATACAGAAATTAATTTGCTGAAATATAAAAAGTGAAAAATAGGTATCAAGAAAACCTTTGTATTTCCAAAATGGCCACAAGATAAGGTGTTGAGAAGCAGTGGTTATTTGAACGTCTCTGAATTCCGGGGTGCCCATACTATCATGTGAATTACAGGACATTTCTCAAATAGACTTCTTTTTTACACACTGTCTTACATTTGGAAGGAAAAAATGTAGAGAAAGACAAGGGGCAATAACACTTGTTTTGCTATTCTGTCTTTCCCCACGTCTCCCGATAAAAATGGTACCTCACTTGCGTGGATAGGCCTAGCACCCTCGACAGGAAATGCCCCAAAACACAATGTGGACACATCACATTTTCACAAAAAAAACAGAGCTGTTTTTTGCAAAGTGCCTAGCTGTGGATTTTGGCCTCTAGCTCAGCCAGCACCTAGGGAAACCTAGCAAACCTGTGCAGTTTTGAAACCTAGACACCTAGGGGAATCCAAGATGGGGTGACTTGTGGGGCTCTGACCTGGTTCGGTTACCTAGAATCCTTTGCAAACCTCAAAATTTGGCCCAAAAAACACTTTTTTCTCTCATTCCGGTGACAGAAAGTTCTGGAATCTGAGAGGAGCCACATATTTCCTTCCACCCAGCGTTCCCCGAAGTCTCCCGATAAAAATGGTACCTCACTTGTGGGGGTAGGCCTAGCGCCCGTGAAAGGAAATGCCCCAAAACACAACGTGGACACATCACATTTTTCCACAGAAAACAGAGATGTTTTTTACAAACTACCTACCTGTGGATTTTGGCCTCTAGCTCAGCCGGCACCTGGGGAAACCTAGTAAACCAGCGCATTTTTGAAAACTAGACACCTAGGGGAATCCAAGATGGGGTGACTTGTGGGGCTCTGACCAGGTTCTGTTACCCAGAATCCTTTGCAAACCTCAAAATGTGGCCAAAAAAACAATTTTTCCTCTCATTTCGGTGACAGAAAGTTCTGGAATCTGAGAGGAGCCACAAATTTCCTTCTATCCAGCGTTCCCCCAAGTCTCCCTAAAAAAATGGTACCTCACTTGTGGGGGTAGGCCTAGCGCCCGCGAAAGGAAATACCCCAAAACACAACGTGGACATATCAAATTTTTCCACAAAAAACAGAGGTGTTTTTTACAAACTGCCTACCTGTGGATTTTGGCCTCTAGCTCAGCCAGCATCTGGGGAAACCTAGCAAGCCAGTGCATTTTTGAAAACTAGACACCTAGGGGAATCCAAGATGGGGTGACTTGTGGGGCTCTGACCAGGTTCTGTTACCCAGAATCCTTTGCAAACCTCAAAATGTGGCCCAAAAAACACATTTCCCTCTACTAAAAAATAGGCCTAGCCGCCCGAAGGAGGGCAGAAAATACCTTTATTAGTCTGTACACACAGGGAGCGACCCTTGCCCAAGAGGCCACCCCCCAAACAAAACAAAAAACACACACACACTATCCCTGGTGCCTAAGTGGCTTCTGCCCCCTTGGGGACAATGGGTCTAAAAAACAAATAGGCCCATCTGCCCCCAAGGGGGGGCAGAAATGGCTTTGGTACACGTGCCCCCAAAAGGGGGCGACCCTTGCCCAAGGGGCCACCTCCCATCCACTAACACACACTATCCCTGGTGTCTAAGTGGCTTCCGCCCCCCTTGGGGGCAGATGGGCCTATTTATTTTAGGGGGCACAAATGGCCAACAGTTCAATGCCCCCCTTGGGGGGGAGCGCCCCTTGCCCAAGGGGACGCCCCCCCACATAATTAAACATTAAAAAAATCCCTGGTGTTCTAGTGGTTTCTGCCCCCCTTGGGGACAGATCAGCCTAAAAATAATAGGCCGATCTGTCCCCAAGGGGGTCAGAAATGGCCTTGGTACAGGTGCCCCCAAAGGGGGGCGACCCTTGCTCAAGGGGCCGCCCCCCTCCACTAACACACACACACACACACACACTATCCCTGGTGTCTAAGAGGCTCCTGCCCTCCTTGGGGGCAGATGGGCCTAAACAAAATAGGCTCATCTGCCCCCAAAGGGGGCAGAAATGGCCAACAGTTCAATGCCCCCCACAAAAATAAACATATAAAAAATCCCTGGTGTTCTAGTGGTTTCTGCCCCCCTTGGGGCAGATCAGCCTAAAAATAATAGGCTGATCTGCCCCCAAGGGGGGCAGAAATGGCCTCAGGTAACATGCCCCCAAAATGGGAGCGACCCTTGCCCAAGGGGCCACTCCCAAACAACAAAAATAGAGAAATTGGACAAAAAAAATCCCTGGCGTCTAGTGGTTTCTGCCCCCTTGGGGGCAGATCAGCCTATAAATATTAGGCCGATCTGCCCCCAAGGGGGGCAGAATGGCCACACAAACATGCCCCCCAAATGGGAGCGACCCTTGCCCAAGGGGCCGCTCCCCAACACAAAACATTGCAACAATAAATACAAAAAAAAAATCCCTGGCGTCTAGTGGGCATTCCTGCTGCCCGATCGCAATGCGATCGGGCAGCAGGAATGCTCAAAGAGACACCAGGGGAAAGGAAAACCCTTTCCTTTCCCCGGTCCCCCGGTGCCTCCTTGTTTACAACCCCCCACCCGCCGGAGGAGAAACTCACCTGTTCTCCCTTGATCGCACTGGAAGCAAATGGCTTCCAGTGCGACCGGCACTGTGTAATGAGGTCAGCACACAATCGCGTGCTGACATCATTACGGGGGGTAGGGGGGAGCGGGGGTGAAAGGGGAAGGGCTTCCCCTTCCATCCCTGCCTTGGGGGGGTATGAGGAAAGCCCACAGAGGGAGTGCTAGCGCTCCCTCTGAGCTCAGTGCCGAGGACGTAATGGTTACGTCCTCGGCACATGAGCACTGTGCCGCGGAACGTAACGTTACGTCCGCAGCACAGAACCGGTTAAATTGAAAACAAAAGGTAAAACAGTTGACATAAGCAAGCCCATTCAAAGTGCCATGGCTGGCATGAGCGTGAAGGAGAGACACAAAAAGAAAAATAAGTTTGCTCGCTGTCAAACCTATCGGGAATCATGCAATCATCCTTGTAACAGGGGCAGTCTGCAAGGAGGTAACAACCCCGCCCCAAGGAGGGACAAACATAAAGCATTTACCAATTACATCTAGGGATTTTTGAAAGGCAAACCTGCGAACGAGTGAAAGTGTTGGCATGTAGTGGGTGTGGTTAAAAGCCCACAATACTTACAAAGGGTCAAAACAATTGCGCACTCAACCCAATAACCTGTCAAATGCATCACTGTTCACAGGAGAGCTGTTCACTGAAGAGCCAACATCCATCACACAGCTTTGCCGTAACCCACCACTAATCACCCTCCTCCTAACCACTTCAGGAAACAGTTTGACTGTACAGTTCACATCCCACCATTTACTATCAGTGCATTGACAGCACTCTCACTCAGTTCCTTCAAGTGATACAGAAGGACTCTGATCTACACATTCTGGTTCAGCACACAACTCAATAGTAGTTTCACCCAGGCCATTTCTGCTTTCAGATTTTATTGTATCAGCTTCAATATTATGTATTCTTTTATGAACACACAAATGTGCAGCACATTGAATTCTGTTGTCGATATGTTCAACCTATGACTTCATTTAACCTTTGCAAGAGAAGTTATCCAATTCGACCCTTTCAACAAGAAAAAAGTTTTTTCCATTGTTATACTGTGAGAAGGCATACAATGTGCCCATTACTGAGGGCTTGAGTTAAAGTTTGGTGGACGGGCGGTTGTTCCTCTGCCACGGCCAGACTAATCCATCCGACAAACTAGCAATTAGCCAGCTGTTGTATTTAGTTTGTTGGTTGATAGATGGCCCTCCACCAGGGGCGTAACTAGACTTGAACTTTGGGGGTGGGGGAGCTAAGAGGTCAACCATTGGAGGCGGGGCTTGCACTTCAAACAATGGGGCGCACCTGCCCTTGGACCAAATACGAGAAAATAGAGTGATAAATTGTGCATTTTAAACATACTGATCAAACATGACAGGATAGAAATACACATTTTACTGGATGTGACAATGCTTCTAAGTCAGTGGTTCCCAACCTTTTGATTTCTGTGGACCCCCACTTTAACATTAATGGAACCCAGGGACCCCCACTGAATCATCTTGGGAATCCAGGGACCCCCGCCTGAGTCATTACTGGAAGCTGGGGACGTAATTTGTCAATATTTGTTAATATTTTTTAATTTTCTGGGCTCTCGCGGACCCCCTGAGAAGGCTTTGCGGACCCCCAGGGGTCCCCGGACCACAGGTTGGGAAAAGTAACTAACAAAGATCTTTACAGTGGGCAATAAATTATTTGACAACTAAAAAGCAGCATCTACAGATTTTAGTACAAAGCACTGAAAAACAGTTTTTGCCAAGTTATTATAAGACCATGGCCCTTTTTGCCAATTCTCTGAACATTTCTTCAGTGAAATGACCATGAGTTCATGAAATATTTTTAATTTCATCTTCAGAAAAACCCTCCTGTCTGACTGTTGACCAAAAGTACACTTTTAGTCTGTTCATTGGTACATGAAAACATATGCTTATTTGAGGCCACACACGTAACATGTCTCAGAATATTGAGCGTGGTGGGTTAACGCACCTGATTTTGGGATCTGTGACTGGCAAGTTTCAGGTCTGATTCCTAGTGCATCTTTCATTGCTCCATATATTGAATAAGTCAGTGCCAATCAGATGGCAAAATTAACACCTGTTATTTACTCGTAACTGTGCTGATCTAAATTAAAATAAAATAGTTGTCATTAGCACCCCATATTGAGTAGGTATCATGTGAGGTGAGGCAGCTACATCCACCAGGCTGAAAGCAAAGGCAAAACCATCGTGGCTCCTGTTTAGCATGGCTAAAGGTTAGTGGCTGGAATGTCAGAGTGGAGTGGGGGAGTAGAGTGTCGTAGAGTGAGTTTGTCTGAATGTTGTAGTATGCAGCAGGAGGATCAGAGTGTCATAGAATTGAGTAGAGAGGAGTAGGATTCAGTGGCAGAGAGAGGAGTGGAGTGGGATGGAATAGGGTGGAGTGGGTTGGAGTGTATTGAGGTAGGGTGGATTAGATTGGAGTAGAATGGGGTGGATTGGATTGGGATGGCTTGCGTGGAGTGAGGTAGATTGGTGTGGGGTAGATTGGAATGGGGTGGATTGAAATGGGGTGTGGTGGATGGGATTGGGAGTGGATCTGAGTGGGGTGTATTCGATTGGATTGGGTGGGTGGCTTTGATTGGACTGATAGGGGTGGAGTGGATTGGACTGGAGTGGGGTGAGGTGGATTGGGGTGGGGTCTGTTGGATTGGATTGGGGTCGATTGGATTGGGGTCGATTGGCGTGGACTGGAGTTGGATGGTGTTACATTGATTTTCCATGCCTATATTGGCACATGCCATTGTAATGTTTTTTTATTGTATACTTAATTCTGTATTCCATGGAATGTCATGAAGAGAATGCTGGAGTCAGTTGATGGCTGCCTGTGATACAGGTGGACGTGCTGTGCTGCCAGGAATAAACTACAATCACTGCAACTTTGGAGTTGTTGAAGCCAATATGTTCATTAGAAATATTAATAAGTGTTTATGCATTTTGAATAATAATAATAAATTGTAGAATTAAATAATGTAGAGAATTAATGTGTATGTTTGAAAATGTGCCCTCAGAGAGTGGTCACCAAGATTCACAAAGGTACTAATAGAATGAATAACATGTGTGAAATATAGAACATGTATTAAAATAATGTAGTAGGATGTCATATTGAGATATATAACATATGTTTTGCATTATATTGTAGAATTAACTTAGCCGAAGTTGTGGCCTAGTTTTGCCAGGCCTCATGCAGAAGCTGAATTACTAGTGCGATGTAGAGAAGCTAATGTGCTGAACTGACCCTGAACTGCTTATTGTTTAACAAAATCTGCTCAGCAAAAATCCTATGCGTGAACCAACGGACAGGAGATGATGGAATCATAATGTATCAAGGACTGTGTAAAGCAGACAAGATGTACTTTCTCAGGACTTGAACAATGGAGACACTGATTGGAGAAGAAGATGCAACATTTTTGATACTTGACAAGCCGGATGATAAGAACATTGTACAGTGATCCGATCAACACCTTGAGAATCGTGTAATACTAGAATTCATAGATTTGAAGAACTGAAAGTATTGGGTAGAGTCATAACTGGTGACTAATTGACCAATTAGGAATTGGGGAATAGTCTGGGTTACTTTGATATAATGACGTGACAGAAGGAGAGAGTGCAGATGTTAGGGGCAGATGTTGGAAGAGAGACCTTTTCCGAAATTGATGCGATCTTAGGGGAGAAGAGATTCGAGATTCTGTCACTGGGCTCATGCTCAAGAGAGCCTGATGCGATGCTGATCGATTGATGACCTGAAGATGAAGACTGACTTTGTTGCTGATCCATACTGTGGATAGGTAGCTATGACAATGCAACTGATTGACTTTTTATGCCTTTTCTTTCTAGGTACCAACAGCGCTGTCTAATAGTTTTTCCTAGCTAGATGTTTTTCCAAATTCATGTTGCAAACTGTTTTTGCATGAAGTACCACATGCTAATGCTAATCTGGGTTAGGTAGGGCTCCTATTCTGAGACGTTGACGTAAATGGTGACAAATGATTGACGGACTGATTTGCTGAACTCTGCTACTCATGGTAACATCTGCATAGTTATTGGCTTATGTGGAGGCATTAGAATGCATGTTTTCTCAAGTTCTGATTAGATTATGTTATTGGTGGTCACTAATGAATTAATCTTGAGAGGATTTGAAAAAAATTTGATTTAACATCATGACTTAAGGCCAGATGTAGCAAAGGGTTTTTCCCATTCTGTGTCAATGGGAAAATGTGTTCGTGCATATGGCCCTTAGTATTGTAACCAATATGGAAATAAAATTGCTAAACGTATACTGAGTTGTGGTTTTCATAAATGTTGACTAATGTTTTGCTTACTGGTTATTGGTTTGTGTATTGGTTATTGATGCACATTGGTTACACCATAGCTAGGATACTCCATGCAAATCAAAAGGTTAATTGACCTATACGCATCCCCTTGTAAGTTTACATACTAAGGACCAGGCGTGCTAGCAGGGTATTCGTTCTTACAGTGGCGACGAGCGGCAGAGGGATCCTGTCATTGGGAGCAGCACAGCAACGGATTTACCTCTGAGGACCCATGTTCATTATTGGAAGTATTTAATGGAAAATGAATATATTGGACCTCGAGAGATTCACCATGTAGGAAGTTGGCTCTGTATGTGCTATTTCAAAGTAAGGAATAGCATACACAGAGTCCAAGGGTTCCCCTTAGAGGTAAAATAGTGGTAAAAATAGATAATACTAATGCTCTATTTTGTGGTAGTGTGGTCGAGCAGTAGGCTTATCCAAGGAGTAGTGTTAAGCATTTGTTGTACATACACACAGACAATAAATGAGGTACACACACTCAGAGACAAATCCAGCCAATAGGTTTTTATATAGAAAAATATCTTTTCTTAGTTTATTTTAAGAACCACCGGTTCAAATTCTACATGTAATATCTCATTCGAAAGGTATTGCAGGTAAGTACTTTAGGAACTTCAAATCATCAATTGCATGTATACTTTTCAGGTTATTCACAAATAGCTGTTTTAAAAGTGGACACTTAGTGCAATTTTCACAGTTCCTAGGGGAGGTAAGTATTTGTTAGGTTAACCAGGTAAGTAAGACACTTACAGGGCTTAGTTCTTGGTCCAAGGTAGCCCACCGTTGGGGGTTCAGAGCAACCCCAAAGTCACCACACCAGCAGCTCAGGGCCGGTCAGGTGCAGAGTTCAACGTGGTGCCCAAAACGCATAGGCTAGAATGGAGAGAAGGGGGTGCCCCGGTTCCGGTCTGCTTGCAGGTAAGTACCCGCGTCTTCGGAGGGCAGACCAGGGGGGTTTTGTAGGGCACCGGGGGGGACACAAGTCCACACAGAAATTTCACCCTCAGCGGCGCGGGGGCGGCCGGGTGCAGTGTAGAAACAAGCGTCGGGTTCGCAATGTTAGTCTATGAGAGATCTCGGGATCTCTTCAACGCTGCAGGCAGGCAAGGGGGGGGTTCCTCGGGGAAACCTCCACTTGGGCAAGGGAGAGGGACTCCTGGGGGTCACTTCTCCAGTGAAAGTCCGGTCCTTCAGGTCCTGGGGGCTGCGGGTGCAGGGTCTCTCCCAGGCGTCGGGACTTTAGGTTCAAAGAGTCGCGGTCAGGGGAAGCCTCGGGATTCCCTCTGCAGGCGGCGCTGTGGGGGCTCAGGGGGGACAGGTTTTGGTACTCACAGTATCAGAGTAGTCCTGGGGTCCCTCCTGAGGTGTCGGATCTCCACCAGCCGAGTCGGGGTCGCCGGGTGCAGTGTTGCAAGTCTCACGCTTCTTGCGGGGAGCTTGCAGGGTTCTTTCAAGGCTGCTGGAAACAAAGTTGCAGCCTTTCTTGGAGCAGGTCCGCTGTCCTCGGGAGTTTCTTGTCTTTTCGAAGCAGGGGCAGTCCTCAGAGGATGTCGAGGTCGCTGGTCCCTTTGGAAGGCGTCGCTGGAGCAGGATCTTTGGAAGGCAGGAGACAGGCCGGTGAGTTTCTGGAGCCAAGGCAGTTGTCGTCTTCTGGTCTTCCGCTGCAGGGGTTTTCAGCTAGGCAGTCCTTCTTCTTGTAGTTGCAGGAATCTAATTTTCTAGGGTTCAGGGTAGCCCTTAAATACTAAATTTAAGGGCGTGTTTAGGTCTGGGGGGTTAGTAGCCAATGGCTACTAGCCCTGAGGGTGGGTACACCCTCTTTGTGCCTCCTCCCAAGGGGAGGGGGTCACAATCCTAACCCTATTGGGGGAATCCTCCATCTGCAAGATGGAGGATTTCTAAAAGTTAGAGTCACCTCAGCTCAGGACACCTTAGGGGCTGTCCTGACTGGCCAGTGACTCCTCCTTGTTATTCTCATTATTTTCTCCGGCCTTGCCGCCAAAAGTGGGGCCTGGCCGGAGGGGGCGGGCAACTCCACTAGCTGGAGTGTCCTGCTGGGTTGGCACAAAGGAGGTGAGCCTTTGAGGCTCACCGCCAGGTGTGACAATTCCTGCCTGGGAGAGGTGTTAGCATCTCCACCCAGTGCAGGCTTTGTTACTGGCCTCAGAGTGACAAAGGCACTCTCCCCATGGGGCCAGCAACATGTCTCGGTTTGTGGCAGGCTGCTAAAACTAGTCAGCCTACACAGATAGTCGGTTAAGTTTCAGGGGGCACCTCTAAGGTGCCCTCTGTGGTGTATTTTACAATAAAATGTACACTGGCATCAGTGTGCATTTATTGTGCTGAGAAGTTTGATACCAAACTTCCCAGTTTTCAGTGTAGGCATTATGGGGCTGTGGAGTTCGTGTTTGACAGACTCCCAGACCATATACTCTTATGGCTACCCTGCACTTACAATGTCTAAGGTTTTGTTTAGACACTGTAGGGGTACCATGCTCATGCACTGGTACCCTCACCTATGGTATAGTGCACCCTGCCTTAGGGCTGTAAGGCCTGCTAGAGGGGTGTCTTACCTATACTGCAAAGGCAGTGAGAGGCTGGCATGGCACCCTGAGGGGAGTGCCATGTCGACTTACTCGTTTTGTCCTCACTAGCACACACAAGCTGGCAAGCAGTGTGTCTGTGCTGAGTGAGAGGTCTCCAGGGTGGCATAAGACATGCTGCAGCCCTTAGAGACCTTCCTTGGCATCAGGGCCCTTGGTACTAGAAGTACCAGTTACAAGGGACTTATCTGGATGCCAGGGTCTGCCAATTGTGGATACAAAAGTACAGGTTAGGGAAAGAACACTGGTGCTGGGGCCTGGTTAGCAGGCCTCAGCACACTTTCAATTGTAAACATAGCATCAGCAAAGGCAAAAAGTCAGGGGGCAACCATGCCAAGGAGGCATTTCCTTACACACCAGTAATTGGATACATTGATTGTTGAGACTGTTGGTGGACTGTGCACTACTGGGAGTGAATTTTTCATTTGCAAAGGTATACGATCTTACTCTATACCGTTTTGAATGGATGATCTTGCTCATTATCGTTTGAATGAGTTTCTTGTTGCACGGGCAAGTACATTCTTGAACTGCTTCCTCACACAGTGTTGATTTTGAAAGCTGCAGGACTACAACGATGGAACGTCACTTTCGTGTGACCTTCATGCTTTACGCATCATGTTAGCGTGCAGGTCAATGAGGCATTCGTCATCACGCTTACGTGGCTGCCATCTTTAAAAGGAAGTGTTTCGCAATGCTACACTCGCAGTCAATTATTAGGTCCTGTTATTTAAGCTTTTCATCCAAAGCATTTTGGCAGTAATAACTCACTTATATTTGCATACAATCGATCATTCAGATTACAGGAGTTTGGTAGCAATAATTTTTATATACATGCGTATATACAAACGATTATTCAGTTTATAAAGTAGGTCACTGTGTATCGTTATGCAATTTGAACCACCAGCGAAATGTCTTCCGAGCAAAGGGGAACCTCTCATACCTTGGATAAGGTGGAAAGAAGAACTTATACCATATATGAAAGCTATAGATGGTGAAAGAATGGGTGCTGAACAGAAGAAAAACGTTTTGTTACACTGCCTTGGCTCAGAAAGCCAAGGTATATTTAGGACATTGCCCCAAATAACAGCTTCTAGCGGACAAGGAGATCTGGATGTATATCAGGAAGAGCTGCTAAGGATGGAACTGAGATTCAAGCTAGCAACCAGCATTGCCTTAAAAAGATTTACATTTTATACTAGGGCTCAAATAAAAGGAGAGACATTTGATTAGTTTCTTACTGCTTTAAGAGCTTTATCTATGACATGTAATTTTGACACTATGACTGATGAAATGATGAGAGGCCAAATTATTGTACATGTAAAGAACAAGAAAACTCAAGAATAATTGTGGATCATGGGTAATCCCAAATTACAAGATGCAATATCTATGGCAAAGGCATAAGAACAATCAGAAAAATGGATGTCTACAGTCAAGAGTACTACCTTACAATTGGGAAAGGAGGATGTATGTCCTGTGAGACGTCAGGATGTATATCTCAGGGATAGTAGTAATATGAATGCTTTACATACAAATAATTTTGGTAGTCGAAAAAAAGTTGAAAAACAAGAAAAGGGTAGTGCATGTTTCAGGTGTGGAAGTTATAATCATATTGCTTCAAGTACTCGGTGTCCCGCAAGTAACAAAGTATGTGCGAAATGTGGTCGCTTAGGACATTTTGCATGGATTTGCAGAGATCTTAAGAAAATTCTGGGTAGCTGCGAGGTAAAGTATCGTATGCTACAGAGATGCTTGAATTAAAGATTTGTGAAAAGGAGGGTGAAAATAGAGGGCAGATAGTGCTATCTATTCATGTGGAAAATGATAAGAATGGAGGTCAAGAAGTGAAGACACCACCTAAATGCACGATTAAAATTCCTGGGGTAGAGCTGGAATTAACGGCTGATTCTGGCTCTCCTTGGACAATAATAACTCGGAAATGTTTTCAGCAAAAGTTCAAAAATTTAGTTAGCGGCAATCAGTTAAAAAAACTGATATCAAAGTGGAAAATTTTGATGGTTCTGCCATTGAGATGGTTGGATATGTGAGTGTGGAACTTGTGTTCAAGGGTAAAGTCGTTCAGATTAATATGTATGTAGCAGAGAAAGGAGTATATGTTTTGGGGTGGAGAAACAATGGAAGTTGGGGATTTTTTTAAACCCTAGGAGAAAAGAACCTGGTTCTATAATAAATGAAGAACAAATATTATGTGTTGATGAGAACAAAAAAGAAAAATATGTGAAGGAAAAGTTTCCCAAAGTTTTCAGTGAAAGTCTTGGGAAATTAAAAAATGTTGTGCATAAGATCAAGGTTAAACATAATGCGGTTCCTGTGAAGCAGAAGTTGAGGGGAGTACCTATATATGTTAGAGAAGAATTAAAGGAAATGTTGAATGATTTAGTAAAAGAAGGAATAATAGAGGAGATAGAATCATCTGAGTGGGTTTCTCCCATAGTTCGGGCTCGGAAAAGTGATCATAAGTTGAGGCTATGTGTGGATTTGAGAGCGGTGAACACCAACATAATTGTAGATTGTCATCCATTACCTAATATCAATGAAGTGGTAGCTATGTTGGAGGGCGCAAAGATTGTTTCCACTTTAGATTTCAGATCAGCATGTCACCAGATTAAACTTTCTCAGGATTCAAAGCATTTAACAGCATTTATAACACCAGAGGGTTTTTACCAGTTCAATAGGATGCCATTTGGTCTGGCATCGGCAGCCTCGGTGTTCCAAAGGGCCATGTTCCACATTTTTAGAGATGTGAGTGATTTTGTAAAATGCTTCCAGGATGATATTTTAATTATTTTTTTAAATGAAGATGAACATGTACAACACATAACTGAAGTGTGTGGTAGGTTAGATAGATTTATAAAATCTGTAGAATATCTGTGGCACGTATTGTCCGGCGACAGTGTTGTTCCAAAAGTATCGAATGTTGAAGCTATAATGAAGGCACTGGCACCTGTCAACAAAGAGCAATTGTAATCATTTGCTGGCATGTGTGAGTACTACAGCAAATTTGTTAAAGGTTTTGCTATGAAAATGGAACCTTTAAGGGAGCTGGTGAGACAAAAAACTGAGTTTGTGTGGCTGGAAAGACAACAGTTAGTTTTTGAAAATATTAAAAAAGAGATTGTGGGTGCCCCTACACTCAAACCGTTTTGTATGCATAAAGAATGTGTAATCACTGTTGATGCTAGCATGTATGGAGTAGGAGGGCTATTGTCACAGAGGTGTGGTAAAGAAGAATGGAGTGTGGCATTTGCATCACATACTTTAAGTGAGGCTGAAAGAAGGTACGCAGTTACTGAAAGGGAGTTAGGGAAGAGCAATATGACTGCTGAATTTGTATCCAGATAACCATGTCAAAGTGGTGAGGATAATTCTGTAAGAGAGGATGAGGTGGTTGCCACCATAAAAGTTTTAGGCCCTCATTATGACCCTGGCAGTGAGTGATAAATTGGCGGTAATACTGCCAACAGGCTGGCGGTAACTTCCGCCAAATTATGACCATTGCGGTAACAACTCCCATAGACAGCCAATGTACCACACCAACCTCCAGGGCGGAAACAACACTCACCACGGTGGTAGCCGCCAACAGCCAGGCGGGAGACAAAGTACCGCCCACGATATCATGACACTGCAAACCACCACCTTTTCCGGGGCGGTACCAATGTTATCAAAAGCCTGGCAGAAAAACATCACTGAAGAGAACTGACTCACCATCGGAGACACAGGGAAGAAGAACGTTGCCATGGAACCCGAACTGCAAGTTTTCCCGATGATCTTCTACGTTATGCTCCACCTGGAACACCAACGCAGACGAAGCCGACTATGGTGAGTACAGGTGCCTAGCACACAAGGGAGGGAGGGAGGGAGGAAAACGAGAGAGACACAGACACGCACAACACACACCCAACAAACACACCATACACACAACCAGCTGCACACGAAAAACTATTTGCACCCGATACACAGCAGAATAATGAAAGGACAACAGGAATGCACCAAAGTGAATGTATTCATATCAACAGCAAATAAATATAGAATTGTCAATGAAACAGATATGTACACATGTACACAAAGGGACACTGCCCAGTCCAATGTTCAAAGGGTCCACATGGCACAGTCTAAGGCCCAATTCGAATCCTGACTCTGCAGATAGAACTCTGCAGGGGCATCAGTTTGCAAGTGGGCAGGCACCGCAGGGGGAGGGGGATGCACCTCAGCCAGATTCGGGAACAAGCCCACTGGTTCTGGATGGGGAACATGCCCATTGCTCTGTCCTGGGGAGTGCAAGGCCACAGTCTCTCAGGTTGGTGACTTGCCCACTGGTTCTGGAGGGGGCCCCTCGTACAGCAGCCCCTGGAGGGTGGCCTACATGGCGTCCGCTGGTGGGGATGGCTGCAGTTTGGTGGCAGATGGAGGTGCCTCCTGGGCAGCCTCTGCAGTTGGTGATGTCTGCAGTGTGTTGGTGGATGGAGGTGCCTCCTGAGCAGCCTCTGCAGTTGTTGATGGCTGCAGTGGGGTGGTGGATGGAGGTGCCTCCTGGGCAGCCTCTCCAGTTGGTGATGGCTGTAGTGTGGTGGAGGATTGAGGTGCCTCCTGGGCAGCCTCTGCAGTTTGTGATGGCTGCAGTGTGGTGGTGGATGGAGGTGCCTCCTGGGCTGTCTCTGCAGGTGGTGATGGCTGCACTTCCCCAGCTGGCAGTGGGGGCCTGTGACTGCTGGTGGAGGTGTCACCCTGACAGCCTCCGCTGGAGTAGAGGGCTTTGTCTCCTCCGTTACATGGGGAGTGGATTCCTTACCATTCCTGGCAGGGGTGGATGGCTTCTTCCCCTTCTTGGATGGAGGTGCAGGCTCCTTCCCCTTCTTGGATGGAGGTGCAGACTCCTTCCCCTTTTTGGATGGAGGTTCAGGCTCCTTCCCCTTCTTGCCTGGAGGTGCAGGCTCCTTCCCCTTCTTGCCTGGAGGTGCAGGCTCCTTCCCCTTCGTTTCCTGGAGGTGCAGGCAGTGGAGGTAAAGGGAGTGGTTGTAGGAGGTGTATGTCTGCTGAATTTGGGTGCAGGTGCATGGGCTGTATGCTAATGTGAGGTGGATGGCTGTTGGGTGTGTGAGTGCTTGCGTTTGTGTCCCTTGGGGGGGGGGGGACTGACAGGGTGGGAGAGGACAGAGGGGACGTGTGCATGGCTGTTGTGGAGGTGTCTGCTAGTGAGGTGTGTGTGCTGCATGGTGTGGTGATGCTGGTGGTGGATGTTGATGTAGTGCATGCAGGTGTGAGTGTGGACATGACTGGGAGGGAGGTGCAGGAGGAGGAGGAGGGGGAGACAGTGGAGGCAGTGGATGTTGTCGTTTCTGCAACTGTATGGCGTTTGCATGAGTGCTTGAGTGATGAAGTGTGGTGCTTGTGTTAGCCTGTGCCACTCTTGGGTGTTGTCTTGTGTGTATGCTCGTCTGTATGTGTGCCTGGGATGGTTTGGGGTTGAGGAAAGTGAGACTGGGAAGTGGTAGTTGGAGGGGGGACGGTAGAAACAGGGACAATGGCTGCCATCAGAGAGGAGGCCAGAGCCAGAATCGATCTCTGTTGGGCCGCAAATCCACTGTGACTGCCCTCCAGGAATTGATTGCATTGCTGCATCTCGGATGCCAGTCCCTGGATGGCATCCACAATGGTTGATTGCCCTACAGAGATGGATCTCAGGAGATCAGTAGCCTCCTCACTCAGGGCAGCAGGGCTGACTGTGACAGGGCCTGAGGTGCCTGGGGTAAAGGAGATGCCCACCCTCCTGTGTGAGCGGGCACAGGCAACTCGCTGAGGCGCTACTGGGAGGGCGGTGCTGGTACGGGGTGGCGGCTGTACCTGCAGCTGGGGTGGTCACAGAGGAGTCCGCCACCACCAGGGAGCTTCCATCAGAGGAGGTACCTGAGTCTGTGTTGTCACCTCCTGTCTCTGCCGAGGTGCTCCCCTCGCCCTCCGTCCCACTCGTTCCCTCGGCGTTGGTGGACTCTGCCTCCTGGGTCTTGTGGGATGCAGCTCCCTCTGTTGCCAGTGCCCCTACTCCTCCACCAGATGATGCTAATGCACACAAGAACAGGATGACAAAACAAGAAAGGGGAGGAGAGATACAAAGGTGTCAAGCTTTGGCTTAGGCTTACCGTCCAGACCAGAGGAAGATGGAGTGTGACCTCGTTTCTTGCAGGTCCGGCTCTGGCCGAGGTAGGGCGACCCTTTCTGGTAGCCATGGTGCTGTTGACAGTGGACACCAATACAGTCTGTGCCTTCCAGAAGAAGTCTCTGAGGAAAAACCCCAAGGGGAAAAAATCTCCAGATGGGAACTCCCTGGAAGAAGGAAGACACAAGAAAAATCAAAATCTTGAACCAGGACAAATGTAAGAAAAAACAGGGAAAAACAAGAGAATAAAAACTGAAAATCAGAGAGAAAATCATTAGGGGCGTAATCACCACAGATCAGTGTTGCAACGCAAGGAGAAAGGAAATCAAGGCCCTTATATACTCCTAAACAGGAAGTAAGAAACAGGAAAAGGAAAGACCGCCACCTTGGATTGGGAAAAGAGTAAAAAAACAGATAGGAAAAACGCCACAGGAAGAAGGGAACAATGATGGGATAGCCAAAGATGGCTTCCCCCAGGAAGAGAAGGAGAAAAGAAGAAAGAAGAACCAAGAAGAT
This sequence comes from Pleurodeles waltl, assembly GCF_031143425.1. Taxonomy (NCBI): domain Eukaryota; kingdom Metazoa; phylum Chordata; class Amphibia; order Caudata; family Salamandridae; genus Pleurodeles; species Pleurodeles waltl. The sequence goes on from NC_090437.1 coordinate 181,796,329, forward strand.
GCCAGGTCAGAAAGAGGCTGGGGTGGGGGGCACCCAAGGACCTAATTGATATCTGTACGCCGCACAAAATGCGCGGCAAGAACAGAAGCTCAATTTCAGGCTCTCGTCCCCGCCGCAGCGGCAAGGAAAATCTACGGGTGGAAAAAATGTGCACGTGCACCGGCGGGCCCCGTGGCATGGAAACCCGATCTGACCGCGCCGCTGGGATGCGTGGCGTGACAAAAGAATACACTGGATCAAAGACTGCACGAACAACACATTTGGCATACACATCACCGTCACACACAGGGAACAGGCTTAAGCACTATGCATTGCACTACCAGTGATATGGCTAGTTACTAAGGCAAGATGAGGGCCACACACCGCCAACTGCAGCTCTCCTGGGACCCACAATGCCCTGCCTGAAATGGACTGCTGACAAGTTAGGTTACCTGTATTTGCCATACACACATTACTCATGAGATGACCCACGCTGCACTGTCTGGCCTGGCCTTAGGGGCACCCACTAACACACATCCACTACACTGATACTATCCCACGTGCCAATATATGTAATGATACTGTATGAGGTGTGGGTGTAGCGGGTCGCGGACAGAATAGAAACAGGTCGGGATATCAGAAATTTTAGATTAATTTATTTTATTTTATTTAAGGATTTCTTTTACGTTGTCTGATAGGTCCAAGTCCCAACAGTTTTTGAATCTAATGTCCTTTCTCTTCTTCCTCCCAGGTAAAGGGCCTCGGTGATCTCCGACCCGGTGAAGATCCGGTGGTGTTGGATGGTCAGCAGAGGAAGCGGGAAAGAGAAAAGGAAAGGTAAGTCTCGGAATTTGGGGTCCTGGAGCGGGGTTAGAAAGGGAAGGGTGCGGTGTGGTGGGAGGGGTCTTGGGGTATACACAAGTCATATATCCACTTTACCCGGTAGGGTCATACTCCCTGTGATCCAGAGTATGTTTATATACCAACAAGGACAGTCCAAATTTAAAGAAAGAAAGAGAAAGGGAAAAAAATATATATATATATCTAGTAATAGAGTGAGAGGGGGACTGTTGTTAGCACAGACCACCTTAGGGTGACATGCAGTGAATTAGAGGGGCAGCTTCTCTTCATTGATGCCCATAATTAATTTATTTTGGAGGGAAGAGAAAGAAAGAAAAAAAAACAACAGAAGAAAAGGAAAGAATAATCATGCACATATATGTAGGGCAGGCGTTTCTACTTTTATCCCCCTGCCCAGCCGTGAAGTCGTCCCTGCCTAACCCTTCCCTCCTCCCGCTCCCTCTTCCCTTCCCATAAGTGTCCGATAGCTGGTTTGGAGGCAGGAACGTACCTGCCTGAGCCACGCCCCTCCAGGGACGTGGCAGTCAAAGGGTCTCCCGGAGCTTCTGTGCCCCGTGTCGTCGGATGTCTCTAGCTCGCGTTGTTTTCCTTCTCTGTCTCTCGAGGGGGTTTCTCGCCTCCGTGCGTCCTCATTCTGCTCCTTGTTTTCCTCTCCCGACACAGGATGCGTCGGTTGTCCGTCCTTTATGTTTCTGGAAACCCGGCCTTCCGGGTTTCTGACAGCTTCTTCTTCCAGGTCGATCTCAGCGCTGCCCCCAGGGCACCCTTTCCTCCAGTCGTCGCAGCCGTGAGTAGCCGGGCTGGGAACCACCCGGCTACAGATACCCACTGTGCTCACCCCCTTGTGGCTGCTCTGAATCCCTCAAGTACCCATCCAGCTCAGGGTAGGCCACTTCCAGTATGCGGGCCATCAGGGGGGGTCACGGTCCGACGGGCAACCCTTCCTTGTTGGGAGGCCATCGCCAGCTGGGCCTCCGCACTCTTCCATGCCCAGCGTCTCAGGTCCTCCCACCGTTTCCGACAGTAGGCGCTCTGCCTGCCATAGACCTCCAGGGTCCGCACATCCTTGGCGATGGCACGCCATAGTCCCTTCTTTTGATGGACGCTGACCTGCAGATGCAATACAGACAGGATAATACCATTATACAAACAGTCTAGCCTGTCACACAAATGGCCCACCATACCCGTTTCCATCACCATTGGCAGACACATCACCCAACGCACACCATGTACACTGCCACAAGACATCTCCCCTACCCCCCTTACACGATGCTTGCACACACATCTCCATGCATCCTTCCCACATGCATCGTGCCCAAAGTGTACTCATCTGTTGGTCTGGAGACCCATACAGCAGTCCTTACTGGGGTAGGACCCCATCCATCAGTCGCTCCAACTCCTCCGAAGTGAATGCAGGGGCCCTTTCCCCGGTCACATGGGCTTCCAGACACAGGTCACAGCAGCACAAGCAGTGTAGGTATTCTCCTGTTGAAGGTCAGGAAACAAGTGAGGAATCAGATAGAAAATGGAGGTCACGTCTGCAGGGGTATACACCGTCACCGCAGGTACAGATCCCCATTGGCCATTGTACTTCATAGAGCCTCATATTATCCACTGGGGAATTGCACGGCAGTGCAAGACTGCCTTCCACCACGTTTCCCAACGTCGGCAGAATTATCTCACTTCCACCTGTCCCTACATACAGGACAGGTGGTCACCATTTCACGGGGGCAGTGATATCGACAATAACTGCATCACAGATTAGATTGGCACATACCTCGCCATTAACAGTGTTCTATTACATAAGGTCACCATGTAGACTGTAGTTGTGGTTCCATTGTTCTAATTGTGGCAGCCTACTCACTCTTGTGTCCATTAGATACCTACCGCTGTGGATGAATAGGAAGTGGAGACATACCCCTGTGTACAGACCCCTGGTGGACTTAGCTACACTGGAGGACAGGCACATTATCCTCACCTATGGACTGGACAGGGCCACAATCACAGAGCTGTGTGCCCAATTGGAGCCAGACTTGTTCTCATCTATCCATCATCCAACTGGGATTCCCCCTCTTGTGCAAGTGCTATCAGTGCTCCATTTCTTGGCAACTGGTTCCTTCCAAGTGACAGTCGGCTTGGCAGCAAGAATGTCACAGCGAATGTTCTCAATCGTGCTGGCAAGAGTGTTGTCTGCCCTGGTAAAACACATGTGCAGCTACTTTTCTTTCCCCCAGGTGGAAGAATTGGCCACTGTGAAGGCCGGATTCTATGCAATGGGACATATCCCCAATATAATTGGGGCGATTGATGGTACACATATTGCGTTTGCCCCCCCGCCAGAATGAACAGGTGTTCAGGAATCGTAAGAGTTTCCACTCACTGAATGTGCAGATGGTGTGCGTGGTGGACCAGTACATCTCCCACATCAATGCTAAGTATCCTGTGTCAGTGTATGATGCCTTTGTTCTGAGGAATAGCAGCATCCCAAATGTGATGGCCCAACTACAGAGACACAGGGTGTGGCTAATAGGTGAGTCTTGGTCCCCAGCCACTGTATATTGGTGTATGCCTTCTGGTGTTAACCCCATAGGATTGTGTGATGCTAAATGTGCTTCCTCAATACTGGCAGGTGACTCTGGCTACCCAAACCTATCATGGCTGCTAACCCCTGTGAAGAATGCCAGGACAGGGGCTGAGGATCGTTATAATGAGGCACATGGTCGAACCAGACGGATCATCGAAAGGACCTTCGGCCTCCTGAAGGCCAGGTTCAGGCGCCTCCATCTGACAGGTGGATCCCTTTGCTACTCACCCGAGAAGGTCTGCCATATAGTAGTGGCATGCTGCATGTTGCACAACCTGGCCCTCAGACACTATGTACCTTTTCTGCAGGAGGAGAAAACTTGAGATGCCCCTGTGGCAGCAGTAGACCCTGAGGACAGTGAGGATGAAGAGGCCGAGGATAAGGATGAGGACAACAGAACATCAGTTATCCATCAGTACTTCCAATGACACACAGGTGAGACAGTGCAACTGCACATTTCTATGACTATTGGTGTATTCTGTGTGGCTGTAGCATGATGGCATTAACTTCCTTTTTATCTCAACTTACAGTCACCTATGGTTTGTCATTTTACAGATGTAGGTGATATAACAACTGTGTACTGATGTGCTGACTGCAGCCAGCTACAGGTCATTATTTCTATGCTCTCATAGTGTACAGTTAATTTGCAATGGATGTGACTGTTTCCATAATTACACATTTTCAAAACATAAAATACTAGTAGTCAAGTTGTGTTCAAGGGTGTTTATTGTAGTGTTAAGTAATTGAGGGGAAAGTGCAATGGAATGGGTTGATCATGGAGGAAGGTCTAGGGTATTGTTCCATTCTGTGTGTAGCACAGATGGGCCTCTGCAGTCTTCCAAGGGGCCATTGGAAAGAGAGCAACAGCAGTTCAAAGTGGGCAAGGTGACTGAGTGGGACACAAGGGGGACAATCAGGAGAGTCTCATTTCCTGGCGTGGTCTTGGCAAGTGTCTCTGGCTTCTGTCTGGGTCGCAGGGAACGTTTGCGGAGTGGTTCACCTACCTGTAGGGGGAGGGATGCTGGTGGCCTGTGTGTCCTGTGGCAAGGCCTCCTGCCCACTAGCTGCAGCAGAAGTGGAGAGCTGGACAATGGACTGGCTAGTGGTAGGGGTCCAATGCTGTGCTGTTGCCTCCCTCGTGATGTTGGCCATGTCTGCCAGCACCCCTTCTATGGAGATCAGGGTGGTGTTAATGGCCTGCAAGTCCTCCCTGATCCCCTGATACTGTCCCTCCTTCAACCGCCTGTTCTCCTGCACATTGTCAAGGATCTGGCCCATTTTGTCCTGGGAATGTTGGTAGGCTCCCAGGATCTCCGAGAGTGCCTCCTGTAGAGTCGGTTCCCTGGTCCTGACCTCCCCCTGGGGCACAGCAATCCTCCCAGTTTCCCTGTTGGTCTGTACCTCTGTCCCCTGAATGGTGTGCCTACTGCCACTGACCCCAAATCCCTGATTGTCTTGGGGGTGCGGTGTGGCCTGGGGTCCCTGTAAAGGTGGGCACACTGCTGATTGACATGTCCCGGGGACAGAGGTGTGGGCAGACTGGGTGGGTGCTGTGGTGTTGGATACTGAAGGGGGAGGCTCTGTGGTGGTCTGTGAGTGGGCTTGGGTGACTGGCTGTCCAGTGGTCCCTGCTGGGCCAGATAGGTCATCCAGATCCGGAAGTCCAGAGTTACTGTCATCACTGGGGGCTTCTTCTGTTGGGGAACTAGATAGTTGTGGCACCTCCTTTACCTCTGACATTGGCCGGGGTACCTGTGGGGATGTATGTGATGTATTATGCTACATGTTTGTGACATATTGTACATCCCCTTTATTGTTGGTGTTGCCCTGCCACCTTTTGCTTGTGTATGGTGATGTATTGTGAGATTGTTAGTTACCCTTTTGTGATGGGTGTCCAAGCAGGGCTGGGAGGGGTGTCCTTGCATTGGCATGGCTTGCAGGGCTTGGTATTGGGGTTGTGTCCTCTGTGTAGCTGCAGTATGTGGTGGAGTGATGGGAGTGAGGGGGTGAGATGGCATGCAGGTATGGGGGTGATAAGTAGTAATTGTTGACTTACCAGTATCCAGTCCTGTGGCAACTCCAGTGAGTCCCTCAGGATGCAGTATTGCCAAGACTTGCTCCTCCCATGCTGTGGGGGAAGAGGTGGGTGCCACCGCCAGTCCTTTGTATGACGAGCTGGTGCCTTGCTGCTATGGAACGTACCTTCCCCGTAGGTCGTTCCACCTCTTCCTGATGTTGTCCCTGTTCTTGGGTGCTGTCCCACGGCGTTCACCCTGTCCACGATTCTCCGCCATATCTCCAGCTTATCTGCTGTACCTGTGCTTCAAACAGCTGTGGCTCGTCATCAGTGAAAGTGGGGTGACTTTGTGGGGACATGGGTGTTGTGTGGTGTGTGTTGGTGAAAGTGTGTTGAGTAATGTAGTGGGGTGTGTGAAGTGGGGTGCGTGAGGGATGTATGGGTGTGAGTAGTGTGTGTCTGGTTGTGGCAGTGGTCTTGGTGTCAGTCTGGTGGCAATGATTTGTATTTGTAAAAGGTTGTGGGTAATGTGGGTGGGTGTTTTGTATTGGTGTGGGTGTGTGGGTGTGGTCTGTGTATGAGTGTCAGGTGTGTATTTTTCGTATTGGCCAATTTAGTGTTGTTTTGTATATGGGTGACAATTCTGAGGGCGGCAGTATGTACCGCCAATGGTGATTCGTGGGTCATAATGTGATGGGCATTGTTTTGTTGGCGTAACGGTATGGGTGTTGGGACTGCCACTTTTGCACTGACCTTTTGCAGATTTGTGTATGTGGCTGTATTCTGTCGGATTGTTGTCTGTGTCTCATAATATGGCAAAGGGATATTCGCCACTGTGGCGGTATGTTGGCGGCCGTCACCATGGTGGTAAGCAGCATTTACCGTCAATGCCATAATGAGGGCCTTAGTGTCAGAAGAGTTTGATGATATTTCAGAAGAATTGTAAGGAAAGTGAGGAGAAGGATAAGGTATGGAATGTGGTCAAGCGATGTGTGGTTGAGGGATGGCCAAAACGTAAGGAGATAGAGACAGAATGCTTACATATGTTCAAGGTGGCAGAGGAGTTGGTTGTTGAAGGGGATTTGTTATTAAAAAATGGGAAGTGCATCCCTCCCAGTGATGTACAGAAGAGGATTCTTAAGTTGGCCCAGAAGGAGCACCTAGGGATGTCAGCTATGAAGCCATTAATTCGTAATTATTTTTGGTGACCTGGAATGGACAGGATGATTGATAGAACTGTTAGAGAATGTGAAGTATATGCTAGCAGTGAGAAGATGCTGAAGGATTATACTCCTCCTCTTGGAGTCTGTGGAGTGGCCAGAGTTTCCTTGGTAAAAGGTTGCATTTGATATTTCTGGTCCATTTAGTATTCTTCCAGTTGACTCCAGGCTTGCGTTGGTACTTATTGATTATCATTCAAAATGGGTGGAAGTGAAATTGGTCTCCCAAACATCTACTAATGTGGTGATTGATTTCTTCAATGACATTTTTGCCAAATTAGGTTGCCTCTGTGTATTGGTAACTGATAATGGGGTGCAATTTAAATCTTCTGGGATGGAGTCATTTCTCAAACATTGTGGGATAAAGCATGTTACTACAGCGCTGTATGAACCTCATGAAAATGGTCAAGTTGAGAGATTTAATCCTGTATTAAAAAGTTATATCACTGAGGCACGCAAGGAAATTGGTGAGTGGAGGAATTCCATGAGGGAAAAACTGTGGATGTATCGCATAATTCCACTTACCACTATGGAAGTTAGTCCATTTAAATTGTGTAAGGGTAGGGATGTAGCCTCGAAACTGTGTCCTTGTTGGTTCAAAATGAAGTATAGTAATATGGAAAGGAAACTTGATGTAGAAGAAATAGCAGAAAGGGTGAGAAGAAAGCAACTTAAAGTCAAAGTATGGTATGATGCTAAGTGGACGGCTAAAAGTCATGAGATAAATGTGGGGGATTGGGTTAGAATTTGCAAACCAGGATTGGTAAAGAAGGGTACCTCCATGTTTGGCAAGGCAACGAAAGTAGTAAAAGTTTTCACGAATAGGGTGGTGACTCAAGATGGTAAAATCTGGAATGTAGGGAAAGTAGCCAAGTATACGGGATCTTTGCACATAAATGGTGAAGATGGGGAAGGCGTGATAAGGATTAGTAAAGAAGCTCACCGTGTTCTAACAAGGATGAATAATGATAATGAAGTGTTGCAAAATGCCTCAGGAAATCTGTCAAAGGAGAACAAAATAATAGGAGATACAGTAGCATCTAGAGTTAAAGGTGCATGCAGGTTAAGACAACCTTCCACGAAATTTTCAGAATTTGTAAAATAATATTTTGTGTTTCTTATTTATTCCTTAGTATTTTAATTCTTGTATTGGTATATTTTATTGTACATTGTTCTTATTTTTTTGTGTTTTTTATTAGTTTCTTTTTCTTTTAAGGGAAAGGATGCGTTACATTGGTTTTCCCTGTTTATACTGGTGCATGCCATTGTAATGTTTTGATTGTATACTTAATTCTGTATTTCATGGAATGTCATGAAGAGAATGCTGGAGTCAGTTGATGGCTGCCTATGATACAGGTGGACGTGCTGTGCTGCCAGGAATACACTACAATTACTACAACTTTGGAGTACTCATTCTTACAGATGGATTACAATGGGATAGGGTGGGGTGGATTGGGGTGGTTTGTAGTGGCGTGGTTGGAGTGGATTGTGATTGAGTGGGGTGGATTGGAGTGGTTAGGCTGGATGGATTGGACTGGAGTGCAGTGGACTGAACTGGGATTGGGTGGGCTGGTTTGGGGTAAAGTGTGGTGGATTGGAGTGGAGTGACGTGGGTTGGAGTTGGGTGGATTGGACTGGTGTGGAGTGAATTGAAATGGGTTGGGGTGAAGGAGGTGGATTGGGGTGGGGTAGATTGGATCAGATTAGAGGGGGGTAGGGTGGGGTGGGGTGGACTTGACTGGGATGGATTGGACTAGGGTAGATTGCATTGAGGTGAGGTAGATTGGATTGGCATGGGGCGGGGTGGACTGCTCTAGGGTGGACTGAAGTGGGATGTATGGACTGGAGTAGAGTGAAGTGGATTGGTCTCAGTGGGGTGGATTGGATTGAGTGTGGTGGATTGGATTGGGGTGGATTGGATAGGGGTGGGGTGGACTGGATTAGGGTGAGGTGGATTGGTTTGGGGTGGGGTGGATTGGAGTGGAGAGGACTGTGGTGGATTGGAGAGGGGTGGATTGGATTTGAGTGGGGTGGATTGAATGGAGAGTGGGGTACTGGATTGAAGTAGGGTAGATTAAGGTGGTTTGGACATGGGTGGATTAAAGTGGATTGTACTGGATTAGGGTGGATTTATTGGAGTGAGGTTGATTGGGTAGCAGTGAACAGGATTAAAATTGGGTGGATTGGATTATAGTGGGGTGAGTTGGATTGGAGTAGGGTGGGTTGGATTGGACTGGGGTGGGATGATTGGAGTGGGTGGGATGATTAGAGAGGTAGATTGGATTGGCTTGGTGGGGGGTGGACTGGACTGGAGTGGGGTGGGATGGAGTGGGGTGGATTGGGTTGGTGTGGGGTTGATTGGATAGGAGTGGTGCGAATTGGAGTCGGTTGAATTGGGATGAAGTGGGATAGATTGGATTTGGTGAGGTGGATTGGAGAGGGGCAGATTGGAGTAAGCGGTCTGTTTTTGATTTGAGTGGGGCAGACTGGAGTGTAGTGCATTGGAGTGGGGCAGATTGTTCTGGATATGAGAAAGGCAGATTCGAGTGGGGCAGATTCGAGTGGGACAGATTGTTTTGGACTGAAGTAGGGCAGGTTGGATTGCAATGGACCAGAGTGGAGTGGGACAGATTGTTTTGGTTTGGATTGTAGCAGATTGCAGTGGGCCAGACTGTTTTAGATTGTGGCAGATTGAAGTGGCGCAGATTTTTTTAATTGGAGTGAGGCAGATTGGAGTGCAGGAGATTGTTTTGATTGGAGTGGGGCAGACTGCATTGGATTGGAGTGGGGCATATTGTTTTGGATTGGACTGGGGCAGATTGTTTTGATTGGAGAGGGGCAGAATGCTTTGGAGTGGTGCAGACTGTTTTTGATTAGAGGGGGCAACCTGGATTGGGGCAGATTAGATTCAAGTGGGTTTGGAGATTCAAGTGGGTTTGGAGGAATGAAGTGGGGTGGGTTAGAGTGTTCTGGATTGAGGTGGGGCAGATAGGTGTGGGGCAAAGTGGGTTGGATTGGGATGGATAGTAGTGGGGCGGATTTGAGTGAGGTGGATTGGGGTGTACTGCATATTTATGTGTTAAAGAATATTTTCAGAGATTACGAGAATAAAGAAACACTGCCACTCTGTAATATTTCAAACAAGTTAATTGTCATCTTTTGAGAACAGGGCCCACGAGCAAATACAAAAGAAAAATAAGTGGAAAGTGGGAGAAGACAATTTAGCAAAATAAAAGAAAATTGGCTTTAAAAAATAAAACTTTGCAATTGTGTTTGTTCTGCTGGGCATGTTGTTGCCAGTCACAAGCCTTCTGTTTGCGGGGCACTAGAAGTTAAAAAGAACAAATAGTACCTTAATCACGTCGGGAGCAGCGACGGGCACTAATTAAGTTTAATCAATTAGTGCATGATCCCAGCTCCACAAAGAAGAACGGAAATGACACCTGGAGTGCCTGGACGAATTAGGCTGTAAAGAAGAGTGCCACGCAAACCAACAAACCAACAAACGGTGAGTAACAGGCGGGCTCCAGGCCCTTTACTGAACACAACAGAGTCTCGCAAGCGAGATGAATGCGTTAGTGCACGCATTTGCAGCCTTGACCCTAAAAAGGTAGTAGCGTTGTAAACACTTTGCACAAAAAGGGGTTCTAGCATGCAAAGGATGCACGTATTCTTCAAATTCCAGAAAACATAGCATATGTGGCTGATGGGCAGTGTCCTCCATAGAGGTCACTTCAATAGAAAATATGCCTCATAACAGTAGATATTATAATGCAACATCTATGATTTTAAATCTGTTCTGAAGCCTGCAGCACATACAGTGTCAAATCCACTTAAGAATTAATGTTGTTACTGCACTCTCAACGTGGGAAAGATGGTGCAGAGGGCTGACACAGTCTGTTGAGTAATGGAAGACAATCCTGCTATTTGTGATAGGGCGGATCACAGCAGTGAAGATGGTTTTCCTGCCGCAATGCCTCTATGTGTTGCAGAATAGTATGTGCCCCGCCCTCTTCCACATTTGCACAGTTGGATAAACTGCTGGGGAATGTGTGTAGGCTGGCGCACGGAGCCGGGTCAAACTTGACACGTTTAAATCCCTTAGAGGAATGGAAGTCTTGGCCTTCCTGATCTATTTATGTTCTATTCGGACACCACAACTTCAGCCCTTGGTGCAGTGGCCAAATAACAACATAAACAGGGAAAAAAAACCCTGGCAAGAACGTGTGACTCACACATGCTTCTGGAGGTTCTCATGATAGGGGAAACAGAGCCTGACTTCCTGTCACATTTATGCAACAAATGTGTCGAGTTTGGTGCAGGGTGGAGACAATGGACCTACGCAGGGTGCCGTATGAAGAATATCTTCCCTTCTGGGCACCTCTACAATTGTTACTGGCCATGTGTTTAGTACTTGAGGGCACCCACTAAATATATTGAAAACCGATACATGCAAGATATGAGTTCATTGCTTACTTACAAAGTGCCCTAAATCTGAACTTGCAACACATCAGAAAAGATATGAATATAATCAATATAATAGTTTCATTTTAAGAGCCTTTCTAAACATAGAATGTTTCTGTATTTTATGCAGCCCAAGATGAGTGCATTCGAAATAAGGAAAGCAACAAGAGAAGGTACATGTCTCTGCACACCCTCACCAAGTCTTTCTAAATCAGGGGCTTATAGTAAAGATGGAAGATCCTAAATGAAGGGATCTCTTAGAATTGGAAGCAAATGCAAAAGCAGCATGGGTCCTTTTTTATAACAGGCACTGTGGGCAAAGTGGAGTGCCTTATCAGGATCTTCCTAGAAACTTGCAGCCAGTGCAGCTTAGGGAGAGTCGCGGAAACCCTATATAATTTCGTGAAATTCACGACAAGTCATGATGTCATGTTCTGAACTCCTTGAAGCTTGTAAATAGCTGACTCAGGAACACTTATACAGCAAGCATGGGCATTATTTAATCTAGAAATGATAGCAGTATTAACAGTACAATGTTTCAGGTGGCACAGGATAAATTGGTAGATTCTGAAGAAGTGATAACTGGGCCTTTCATCCCTTAGGCACTTTAAGTGGTCCACCATGGTCCCAATTACAAGTTGTTCAATACTGGCAGGCTGCAAACTCAGCACTAGTAAATACCAGTACTGTTTGGTAGCAACCCACCATTTCAAGTTAAATCCCAAGGAACTGGGAATTACTGTGTAGACCCAGATTTACCAGGTGGTCTTCTGCATCATATTCCCTTTTCTGTAGGGTTTAACACGCACATTCAGCACCTGCTTTGAGCAGATGGTAAAACTGTGCAAGCGTCTGTCGTGAAAGTGTGTTAGAAAGTGCGGTTGGAAGGAAGTGGTAAGGAGGGTGAAGAAAGGGGTGGAGAATGTATGCTGGCAGGCAGGAGCATGTAATGCCCCTCCTCTGCCTTTCTTGAGGTTTGGCCAGGGGTTATACACGGAGTCTAGAGAGCAAAATAGGCTTTTCCCACAGTGTTTTTAGCTACTGGATTTTCCAGCTGGTAAAATCTGATCCACAGTTTCCACACCCAGTAAATCCGTGTGGAGGTATACTGGACTTCTTATAATTGTGTTGAATGGAATTCAACACACAAATTCCACTCTGCACAGTTCCTAATAAGGGCCCACGTCCTTTATGGGCATCTTGTAGGTAGAATGATTAGTCAGAGAGAGTGTGAAACTATGAGGCATGGGAACCGATGAAAAAATAAACAAAGACTTCTCTACCGTAAATGTTTTTTGGATGCAGTAGCCTATCTTATACTCTATGCAATATAGAGGACGAGCCAACAAATTAACACGGAGATTCAAGTCATAGCCAAATCAAGCCGAAAAAAGGGTCTGACTTAGCTCTGAGATCCAGTGCACAAGCTGAGCCTTGAAAATGTTTGGCATGTAAATCGTGCAGCTAACATCATGTAAAATTATGATAAAGTCTCTAGAAATTTTTTAAAAATATATATTTAGTAACATGCTGAAGCATTTCACCTTAGTACATAATAGCACCTCACTGCTTTAAGGCTCATGTATTAAAAGTGATAGTTGTTAAGAGCAATGTAGAAAATGGTATGCCCACCCCTCTGCCATTAGTGAACTAAGAGCCTGATTTATAGTTTGAGGATGGAGTCACTCCATCACAAACGTGACAGATTTCCTGTCCGCTGTATTGTGATTCCAGTATGTCCTATGGCCATCGTAATATGGTGGCTGAGATATCCATCACGTTTGTGACAGAGTAACCCTTCCGCCAAACTCCAAATCAGGCCCTATGAGGCGTCAGTTGATGTTCACCCTAAATCTGACCTACATTTATTACATATGGAGCACCATTATAGAGTGTTAGATCAAAGTCAAGAGGTTTTTGTAAAGCACATATCCTGAGGTCATGTATTTCAAAGTCTTTTCAAATGCAAATATGAAGAAAAAGGAGGCACTGTGAATTAAAATATATGCGTATAATCACACAATTTGGTCAAGTGGGGAATCCATGGCCAGGTTTTCTGGCTTCACACAGTGGAATTAAGCCACTAGATGTGTATTTTTTCTCTGTCAACATTGAAGGTTGATGATTTGTCTTTAATTCTTGGCACATGAGGTTTGAGAACACATGAAACCTCAGCTCATTCAGTGTTCGAGGGTCCAAGAGGACTTCAAGCCCAGCTCTTGGCCTGAGCCTTCTATGACTCATTCACCTGTAGTTTAATATAATTTTAAAATAAGGGGTCGTGTATTCATAGTGCTTTCAGCAGTAGGCCAGGGTCTCAAAGCACTATAAATGCACATACACTATTCTCCCATGCACTTACCAAAATGCAGTTTGTGACTGTTTGGTTACACAGACATCTACAGAGATCCAATTGAGCTTTCCCATTGCATAAAAGAGTAAATTCCCCAGCATTACTTTAACTTACATTTATTTTGTATTTAAAGTGAGTACATTATATTTTATATTCATTAAACTGAAGATAAAAGGCCCACAAAGTAGTTGTAGAGTGCTTTCCAACATTCAGGGTCAAAGTTCCCATATTTAATGTACTTCCATTTCTGATTGACATGCTAAATTATTTGTAGAAGGCTGTCAGCAGTGCGCCCCATCTACGGCACAGCCCAGTACAGTATCAGCCCGGGATAAGACACACGGGCCCATATTTATACTTTTTGACGCAAAATTGCGCCAACGCAGTTTTGCGTCAAAAAAATTAGCGCCGGCTAACGCCATTCTGAAGCGCCATGCGGGCGCCGTATTTATTGAATGACGTTAGCCGGCGTTAGCCGCCGGCGCCGTCTGGTGTGCATTAAAAAAAACAACGTACACCAGGCAGCTCCGGCGTAGGGGGATATGGGGCTTGGGCGTCAAGAAATGGGGCAAGTCAGGTTGAGGCAATTTTTTCGCCTCAACCCGATTTGCGCCATTTTTTTTCACTCCCAACCCCCATAGAAATGACTCCTGTCTTAGCAAAGACAGGAGTCATGCCCCCTTGCCCAATGGCCATGCCCAGGGGACTACTGTCCCCTGGGCATGGTCATTGGGCATAGTGGCATGTAGGGGGGCACGAATCAGGCCCCCCTATGCCACAAAAAAAAAAAAAAAAACACTTACCTGAACTTACCTTAATGTCCCTGGGATGGGTCCCTCCAGCCTTGGGTGTCCTCCTGGGGTGGGCATGGGTGACAGGGGGTGTCCCTGGGGGCATGGGGGGCACCTCTGGGCTCCTTCAGCCTTTTGCAGGCGCTAAAAAACGGCGCAAAAGCAGCCGTACGTCATTTTTTTTGACCCGCCCACTCCCGGGCGTGAATTTTGCCCGGGAGTATAAATCCGACGCACATGCCTCGGAGTCGATTTTTTAGACGGGAACGCCTACCTTGCATATAATTAACGCAAAGTAGGTGTCCACGCTAAAAAATGACGCTAACTCCATGGACTTTGGCGCTAGACGCGTCTAACGCCAAAGTATAAATATGGAGTTAGTTTTGTGTCGAAATTGCGTCAAAATAAACGACGCAATTCCGGCGCAAACGGAGTATAAATATGCCCCACGGTGTTTATGGCTGAAGCCCTTTTAACCCATTGAGGGTTGCGCCCCTGCCCTCCACCACTGCAGATGAAGGTCCATCATCTGTTCTTGGGTTCATCAAGGTTGAGGAATGCCTCCTTTGAGGTTGATGGACGTGTCAGTCAACAAACACTTGGTCGAAATCAACTCTTCAATAACACATGCAGCTTCCACTACAAAAGAGGCTCCTGAAACCACACAAACCATTTATGACTCACAATATGCAGCAGCATCTGAGCTCCTGTTTGGAAACTTGCTACAATACAGTTGATAGAAGGCAACCAATTTTCATAGACAATTAATTAGCTAATTTTGATTGTCAATGATAATTGGAGTTCAGTCCCAGTTGTTTGGAGCAATTGTGCAGAGAACAACCTTAAGGCAGAGAAGGGAAATGTTGGCCAGATTTGTGGGTTTGGTGAATGCCATCTCCAATACAAGATGCTCACTGGAAGACATCCTGAAGCGGTGAAATGTTTCCTCACCTCCAGGACACACCAAAATGCTCTGGCAACGGGTGATGAATCACCCAGACTCCTCAACCGCATGTTTGGGAGGCTAAGGTTTTGTCCATGCTCCACACTGAAGGCATTATGGGAATTCCAGGTAGACACTGGTATGTGCAAACACTATGGATCTTATTTAGAGTTTGCTGATGTTGGACATTTACCAAAATGCAACAGGTGTTCGGTTCACTGTATTCAGAGTGTACATCTAGTCTTTTCAGTTTTAATAGGGCAGATGGAAGATCTACCACTTGCACTCCCTATTTTCACAATAAGGCCTGACTCTCCCTTACTAACAAATTCACTTTCTCCTCACTTTGGGATCCCATTCCCTAAACCAATCCCTAAACCTATTATCTGTACTAATGCCAGCCTAGACACACAAGTATAATGCCTGTTATCTGACACAACTCACACTATTCCCTATGTAGTTACAACTTACCATTTCCTCACTATGTGACACCATTTTTCTTAACACAACTCACATTGGGGGCCCATTACGAGATATGTGTACCAGATTTCAGCCACAACTCTCTATGTGACAGCAACATATAAAAAGTTACTTTCTCCACACTAAGGTGAACCAATTCCTTTCACATTCAGGTAGCACATACTAACACTCCAGAGGCACTACAGTGTCACATAAAAATAGCCGGTAGCACATTACCGTGGTACAGATGTTCCTTACCCGTGACAGTGACTAGATAGGGGGTCCACATTCATCACGCCACCAACACTGAACTGGAAATACAGCAGGATGTGAGAACCTCCAGCACACTTCCAAGCAGTCTGCACCATCCAACCAGAGTAATGCAGCTTTGTAACAAACTGCAGCCCTGCATACAGTATATCTGGTGAGCACAGACTGTACGTGTAAGGCCCATAGTGCTACTGTCCAGAAAATGGGTCATAGAGCCTATTTAATAAATGAGGTGCAATGCTGGACTTGTACTGAGTATCTTGTTTAATATACTATATATTACAAAGTGGATTGGTTGAATGATAGAAGAAAAAGCACTTTACTGGGAATAAATCAATGAGAAATATGTGCTTAAAACCCTAGCTGAGTTACTTGCAAGTGCCCATTCGGAAATAGTAGGAAATTGAGCAAAACATCAAAACCATCAGTTAGGGTTGGAAGGAACATGTTAGTAAAAAAGTTTTGGAAAGTTAATACCTACATCCACCATACTAAATTGATAGCATGTCCTTCTACAAGCAACAAACGGATAGTGAAAGGAAGGACATTCAGTCATGAGAGTTCACTCTGACCCAATAGTTCCTTCAAGATATCTTACCTATGTCACTTTAGCACCATTTCAGGATATTGCCCCATCATTTCATTTAGGATGAGGAATATAATTGGTAAGTTCTCTGACTCTACAAACATCAATTAAGGGCCAATATCCAATAGAATACTCATACAGCATATATAATAACAATCACCATCATAGAAAACATAAATATTATGTATTTGTTTCCTTCTTTTCCAGATGACACTGAAAGATCACAGTCATCTCAGTGTACAGCGTTGTCTGTTTCACCTGAAGAAACAATATCTGTAGCCCTCCGTGGGAGTGGCAGTACTCCTGCTGAAGAGGAAGCTGCTCACAGTCAGCCTGGCCCCTCACGTTTGGCTGGCCTATGCTTTAGACCTCTCCCTGAGGGTGCATGATCCAGGACACACAATAGAATCATGCCTCCACTGATAACATCAATCCCCAGACAAACCCTCTGTGTGCCCCACCCCGCAGCAACTGTGGCCACCCCTGTCCTGGCTTCTGTAACAACCAAAACCACAGCAACTGATGTCCATCTGGGCAGTCAACACCAGTGACCATTCAGTTATGGCCACAGGGAAGTTTTGAAGGGCTGGGGCAGCGCCTGCTGCAGAGAGGGGGGTTGACAGTGCAGACCCCAATGTGACCAGCATGACAAGAACGCTGATGGGTGCAACAATGGGGCAGGAGGATCCGCTGGGCCATATAATTGATCTGCTAAGGGCCCAGCAGGATCTCTTGGAGTGTCACTCTAGTGTGAGCACCTTACATTCTGGGTGGAGCGGGACGCCTTTAGAACTCTGGCAGCAGCAGTGTTAGATCTAGCATCTGATTTACGTGGTCAAACACCATCTACTGCCATCTCCAACCCTGAAACATACCCGGCTGGCAGCATTAGGTAAAGCATGATATTGTTGCCCACAGAACCACCTGCCTCCAATCCCCACTCCGGACTCTCCAGTGGTCCTTAAAAGAATTAATTCAGCTGGCCTGACTGAGGGCAACACCAAGAAACCTATCACAAAGAGAGCTAAAAAGCGATGACCTACTGTGAGAGTCTGAAAAATTCAACTTATCTACCTGATGACCATGCATTCCCTATCCACTCTTAGACTGCTGTCAGCAAAAGTACTCTAAACCACTGGTGGCCAATCTGACCTTTCTTATTTAGTATTAAAGTTCGCTCATTTTCCGAGATTCTTCCGTTGGTTGCAATGTAAACAATACTAAAGATGTGTTCTTCTAATAAAGAATATGTTGATGCAAATAATGTGAATATGTACCTCCTTGGATTCAATCTGCTTAAAATTGATTTTTACCACAACCTGTAAATAACTCATATCACAGTTAATACTACTGACAATCAATTCAAGACAAGACACATTTCATTAACACAAACAATAGCATTGAAACTATCATTTGTCTCTAAGCAAACAGAAAATGTTGAGTGTAATAAAAAACTTTTTTTTTACTTGTTTATTTATGCAGAAGATAAACACATACAACTATGTACTACAGTATGACACAGTGTTTTAAGGGGGGTGTATCAAACCAACGCACATTCCATGGCAATAACATTTTGAAGAGTCCAGCTCCAGGTCGACACAACTGCTCCAGCTGAGCGTGTATAGAAAATAAGGCATCTGTGATATTGGGTTAGGGTGACCCAACCATCATGACTCATACAGCAGCTCGCCAGAACAGTGCCCACCCCTACAGAGACAGTGTAGTACACTATAACATATTAACCAACACAGGACACTGTAAGTATAGGAAGCACCAACAGACAAATGGATAGCGCAGCGAGTAATCGTCATTCATCCGGAGTAGCAGGTAAGTATGGCAGGGGGCACCCTGGAGTGGTTCACAGCAGCATCCCAGGACGACACCGAAGCCAGAGTAAGGGGGTGGAGTCGCCCACAGAGCCCCCCCCCCTCACACAGCATGACCGGGCACATACCCTCCTATGATCCCCAGAACACACATCTATCCCTCAAGAACCCCAGGATTTAATACGCCAAGTCTCAACCACAACCGGGGCTCAACAAGCAGACGCATAAGTCAAAGTTCTATCTCCCTCGCTCTCCAGCACACCAGTCAACTCATTAATCAAGGCATGCCAGAACTCCAAATCCCGGGCAGCATGCTCGTCCAAGCATTCTTCCGCAGTAGCCCATTCCGCTATATCACTCAGCCAGTTAACATGTGTCAGGGGGAGCAGGCTGGTCCGACAAATCGCAATGCGTCTCTTTGACAATATAAGCCCCAACTGTGCAAATCTATATGCCATTTTTCGCCCTTTTTGGGGACTGGAATCAGGCCCAGTAAGCAGTGCTTCATTGTCACTCTCACAGCCGTAACCTCCCTTAGCGCCTCACCACCTGTTGCCAATAAGGTTGGATAGAGCCACAGACCCATGCCATGTGATCAAATGAAGC
This sequence comes from Pleurodeles waltl, assembly GCF_031143425.1. NCBI lineage: Eukaryota > Metazoa > Chordata > Amphibia > Caudata > Salamandridae > Pleurodeles > Pleurodeles waltl. The sequence continues at coordinate 181,815,288 of NC_090437.1, forward strand.
CGACGGCTCTCCACAATGGCCACAACTATCAGGTCTTGAGGGAAATATTCTATTTAAGCGTTGAGGTGTCAGGTATACTCTATGTAAGTAATAAAAGTGTGTCAACTCAAATCTCCCATTGCCAGTCGCATCTCTCACCAAAGAACGGGCCCTACTCCATTCCCCATCTGTGAGTGCCATTCCGAGACTAGTGTCCCATTGGTCTCTAATCCCCTGAATGCTAGTCAGCCTGTCACCCTTAAGAGCTTTGTGAATTCGGGATAGCAGATAGCACGGTCACTTCCGAGATCAAGTATTGACACCAGGAGGCAAGATTCAACGGGCTCCTCTGGAAAGGATGTCCAAATGCCTCTAACCGTCTGTGAGATATTCTTATATTGTAAGAACTGCCTTGGACCTATTCCAAACAAGGATTATACCTCATCCCTCATAATGAATGTGCCATTATGAAATAAGTCACCAGCATTATTGCAACCCCCTGCGGAACCCCAGAGCCACTCATTAGTATATGCGGGAGGCGCTCCACACAGACAGAACCAGCTAGTAAATCCTTTTCCCAATTAGGTGCCTCTTCACACCATCTGGCTGCATATTGTAGCAACCCGGCTAAGTAATACAAGTATAAGTCTGGCAGTCCCAAGCCACCATCAGCCAGGTCCAATTTCAAAACTCCCATGCGGACTCTGCATCTTTTGCCTGCCCAAACTAAGGATAAGAGCAGTTTATCAAGCTGTCGGAAGACCAAAAAAGGGAGCCCACAGAGCGAATTCTGCATGACAAAAAGGCAGCAGGATTATTTCACTGAGCGCAATTCTACCCATGACCGATAGTGGGAGAGAGGTCCAAAACTGAACTCAGGCTCGGAGGGCCTCCAGTACTCTTCCCATGTTTAAATTGAATTGCAATTGCGGCGGGTGAGCAACTTGGATACCTAAATATGAAAAGGACTCAGTCTCCCAGGATAGGCCCAATTGGGGCAACTCCGATGCCTCTATCCCCGACAGACCTGCCATCGGGAACAACACGGTTTTGTGTCTGCTAACACAGAGGCCGGACACCTGCCCAAAATTATCCAACATTCCCAATAAGAGGGGTACCGCCTGTTCAGGTTCTGTAACGTACACTAGAGCATCATCTGCATACAATGAAATTATGTGCGTTTTCGTCCCCACACGGATGCCCGACCATCCAAGCCAGTCCGTAGTTGAATAGCTAGCGGTTCCATGGCCAACACAAACAACAGCGGCGACCGGGGACAACCCTGCCGTGTGCTGCGTTCGATAATAAAGGAGTATGACACAATCGCCGCCGTGGCGTAGCATACAAAAGACGCACCAGGATAAAAAGACAGGACCAATGCCCATCCTGTGCATCACCTCCCATAGGTAGTCCCAGGACAAGGTGTTGAACGCTTTCTCCATATCCAGTGCCACTAGCGCTGCGGGAAACATAGAGCCTTGAGTCTCGTGAACTATATGCGATAATCGCCGTATATTCATGTGCGTCCCCCTCCCCGGCATAAAACCGCATTGATCTCCCTGCACTAGACGCTTCACCACCCGACTTAAACAAGAGGTCAAAACTTTAGCTATCAATTTAACATCAACATTCAGCATGGATAACGGACTATACAAGCTTGTGTCATCAACCTCCTTTCCTGGCTTCGACAGCATCACTATCAGTGCTTCTCGCATATGCCCCGGAAGCAGACCCTCCCCACTCGCCTCATGGAGTATTTCCAAAAATTGTGGAAGAAGCACAGTAGAATATACACAGTAAAATTTGACTAGCAATCCGTACGGACCAGGGGCATTCCCGGTCGCCATACCTCTCAGCGCCTCTCCCAAGTCTTCCAATGAAATCTCTCCCTCCAATTCTTCCACCTGGGCTGCCGCAAGGCAAGGTAACCGGAGTCCATTCAGGTATTTCTGGATCTGGGTCTCGCCCACTCTACATGGTGAGGCATAGACAACTCCCAAGTGCTCACGCAGGTGCACATTCACCCTCAACTGCCCCAAAATCCTTTCCCCAGAAGAGTTGCGGAGCATCTGGATAATGGGGACGGGCCTCTCCCGCCGGAAGAACCAAGCCAGCATACGCCCAGAGCGGTCTCCATCCCAGAACAGACGCTGCCTATAGCTCCGGCGGACATAATTCTCTAGTCTGTCCCATAGGTCCACAATTCTACCTCTCACCTCAAGGCAATCCACCTCCGAAGCGTCGCCATTATCAACTTGGCGCTGTAGAGCAGCCAACACCTGCTCCTGACACGTGAGCTCACGGTCCAGGTGCTGCCTAATTCCATATGTTTTACTAAGTTTTTCCCCCCTAATAACTACCTTCAGTGTCTCCCATTCTAAGCCTCGCGTCCCTGCCTTACCCCAGTTCGTATGAAAATATCCAACTAGCGCATCCTGGAGATCTTTTTTATATTCCGGATCACCTAGTAAGTCTGGACGCAATCGCCACAGGGGGATCGCAGGTCTGGGCATGTGTGTTGCACACTCCAGAAGGAGGGGGGCATGGTCCGACAAAAACCGTGCCTGGTAAACAACTCGGCGAACGTCCAGAGAGCCATCATTGGCTAGGAGAAATTTATCTAGACAGCTGTAAGCCCCATGGGTGGGCGTGTAACACGAAAACACTCTAGACGAGGGGTACGTTTCTCTCCACACATCAACAAAATGGAGATTCCTCATAACATTCCACAGCTTGGCAGTCATATGCGGTTTCGTACTCATGGTCGGGGGGTCCCTATCTAGCGCTCCATCGAGGACACAATTAAAGTCACCCGCCCACAGAATGGGTATCCCTGCATATGAGATTAATTCCTGTTGGATCTGATGATAGAATCCTGCATCATCAGTGTTAGGAGCGTAGATATTCAACAGACAGATCTCACGGCCATCCAGTGTGCAGTGTAAAAATATGTAACGCCCCTGCACAGCTGCTTTTAGACTATGTAACATAAAGGGAGTCCCAGGGACCACCCAAACAGAAACCCCTCTAGCATAGGAGGAATAGGTCGCTGAATATAGCTGCCCCCTCCACTTTTTCTGCACTTTCTGCGCTTCATTCTCAACCAAATGAGTCACCTGCAGGAGCGCAATATTTACGCCAAGCTGCCTAAGATACGTATGTACTCTATAGCGCTTCACCAAGGGGTTTAACCCCCTAACGTTCCACATAACTATGCGTGTCATGGTACCCACCATAGTCTAATCGGTCCCACACACCCCACCACCCCCCGGGCCGCCTCCCCCCAACCACACACAGCCACCACAAGTTAATCCCCCGGTTCGTGCAACCAGACCAGCCGATGGCCCTAAGCAGAGGGACACTCACAGTGCTTACAGTGTCGAATACAGAACTCCAACTCAAACAAAAACCCACAAACAAATTCCCCATAACACCCTGGGTAAACACCTCCAACAACTAGTGTCTGCCCAATCGAGTGTGTACCCCGCTATCACTTCTATAGTCCAGAAGTGGGAGGCAATCGCTGTTCCCGCTCAATAGCTAGATTCATGTCCAGACAGCGCTCTGACCCTCTGCCCACGCCAATTGTCCAGCCCGCACACACACTGTACCCACAATTAAAACCAACAACAACAACCGGGGGGGTTAGCTCAGTTCCACCACTCCACAGCAACTCCCGAAACAAACTTCAACCCGACCCCCGTCACCACTCATCCCAAGGCAGCATCCGGAGGGGAGAGCCAGAGAGAGAAAGGCGGGTACAACAGTGGGAAGACCTCAAAGAATCATCCATAATCAAAGTATGTGGCTCCAACCACGTCCGAAAGGCCAGTGAAGCATTCAGGTGACCCCAGGGCTAATGTCCGGAGACAGTCTGCCAACAACACAGGGAGATCCGGAGCGAGAAGACGCCTCCGATGTGACAGTTTGAACCAACAGTTTAGCCTCCTCTCGCTCCCATCTCTGACATTCAAGGCTCAGGGTACCGTCTGAACGAACAATCACTCGGCCTCCCTGGCCAGCACAATGTCGTCGGGTGCCCCTGAGGGCTGCAGTATGCACCTCTGCTGTCCCTCGGGGTCTCCTGTCAATCTCTCCAACTAGGAAGTTCGGCATTCCCACCACATCATTCTGCTCCAGCCAGTCCCAAGCCGCTTCAGGAAATTGAAAAAAATGCGACCGACCTGCATGGAGAACTTTCAACTTGGCTGGAAACAGCAGCATATAGGTATAGCCCAGTTCTGTGAGCTTGCGTTTAACACCAGTAAAGGATTGTCTCTGGAGCTGCACCATCCTGGTGTAGTCAGGGAAAAAACGGATAATGTGTTTTCAAATGTAGGATCTCAATGTTTGCGCACCTCCTGCAAAATTACATCCTGGTCTCTATAGTTAAGGACCTTGGCTTTAATCATTCTTGTGGGGCTCCCGGGGGCAGCGGTGCTGCTAAGGCTCTGTGCGCATGTTCCACCACAAATACAGCCGATAAGGGGGCATCAGGCAACATTTACAGATCCAGTCTTCCAAGAAAGCCTCAACATTCGCCCCCTCGACCCCCTCGGGGAAGCCCACTATACGGAGGTTACATCGCCTCGCCCTACCTTCCGCATCTTCGACCCTCGCTTCCAGTTTGTGCGTTTTAGCTCCAAGGATGGCCACCGAGGCCTTCAGCATGTCCATCTCAGACTGCAGGCATGTCACTTGTTTCTCAGTGGCCACGAGCGTTCCGCCACCACTCTTAGATCAGTTCGGAGCAGATTGACATCAACCGCTATGGCCGCAATCTGAGTTTGCATGGCATGCCGCGAGGACTCAATAGCAGCCAGGATTTGCGCCCCGGTGTGTTCCGCACCCTTCTCCGAGGGACTTGGGGGATCTTTTTGTAGACTTGCACCCGAACCCTGTGCCGTGTATTGGTCCATCCGAGTTTGCTGTGTACCCTTTTGCGTTCTATCCTTGCCCATGGTGTCCACCTGCTGAAGGGGCAGTCACAAAGGAACACACCAAATCCAAGGCTCAATCCTTCCAGGCGCGAGGCAGGCAGTCGAGCTCTGTATCCCTGCCACCTAGCACCGCTCGGTCACTTAACTCCCTACCCCCCACAAGAATGGGGTGCCGGCCCATGTAGAAGCAGCACAAGTGTCGTACCCGAGCCGACGTATCCAGTGCACAGCTTGCCGGTCACACACTCCAGATCCGGGCAACCCAGGGTCGCAAGCAAATCTCCATCGTAGGGGAGTGTCTCCTCAAAAATCAGCCAAATGACAGCTCCAGCTGCCTCTGTATGCTCACTGCGGCGCTATGAGCCCCAAACGTCCAAGGCCTGTGCGCTCCGTGCAGGGGGCAAGCAAGTGCACTCCACCACGGGCCTCCAATCCAACGGGGAGGCCCAACTTCAACTCTGTGTCCACTCTCAGAGGGGGAAGAGTGAGGGGGGAGACCGCGGCGTCAACTGCACTCAACACCTCACCTCGAGGGGTCCCCCTTCAGGAACCCCAGCCTCCAAATTTGCGCCGTTCCAGTGCCTCTCACTGCCGAATTTGCTGCGTTTCAGATTGCTCCCGCAATCGCGGCTGCCATCTTGGGGTCAGGCGCCCTACTGCTGTGCTCCCCTGCCGCTAGTTTTCAGCGTCTAGTACCTCGTATTCTCTCCTCTGCCACTTCCCCGGACTGCTCCTTTGTTCCCGAGGGAGGGGGAGTGAGGGGGGGACCGTGGTGTCAACTGCACTCAACACCTCACCCCGAGAAGCCCCCCTCAAGCACCTCCACCTCCAAATTTGCACCGCTCCAGCACCTCTCACTGCCAATTTTGCCGCGTTTCAGATCGCTCCCGCGATCAAGGCCGCCATCTTGGGGTCAGGAGCCCTTCTGCCACGCTCCCCTGCCACTTGTTTTCGGCTTCAGACACTTCGTATTCTCTCCCCCGCCACTGCCCCGGACTACTTGTCCGCTCCCCCAGGCTCCAGGACTCAATTGCCAGGTCCGCGGGGGTCCGGGGCATCAGGATCAAGTAGGATTAGCTAGCCGGTATCGGGATCAATTGTCTAGTGCTGCCGATCGGCCATCTTGCCCGTGCCATAAAAAACTTTCATTCAAATGTATCAGACATCCTAAACACCAGCAATTGAGAAGGATGTGTCATCAGTGTGGATAGACACTTGTGTAAGTGCAGGCCTTGCAAAGAAGACACAACATTAGGAACTACAGATAAAAAATGAATAATGTCATGAGTCCTTGTCAATTTATAGCAAGAATGTCTAACAGTTTAAATCCACTATTGTGAAGATTTTAGGTCAGTGTTACATATCTGTGACAATAGATCCTCCCCTCAAAATGCCTGAGGAGCCCAAATGTGAGTCTTCTAAAAAACACTTAGGTGCCCTCCTGATCTCCACAGACATTATGCATGAATAAGGTACTTAAAATGCAGGAATAAGATACTTAAGATTCCCACAGATATTGTAGAGCTGATAACATTATGTCAGCGTTAAAGACTTTGAGAAACACACCATGTGTCAGGTGCCTTTGTTGAGACTCATACACACTGACATCACTCTATGACTGAGATGAGTACTTCAGAGGAATCACCATCAAGGCAGTTCCTCTGAAGGCACTACAAGTTTGGTGGATAGCTGACATCTAATATGTGGCTGCTTACCAAACATTTTTCTTTTTCAGAATCAAAATCCTAAAGCAGGAGCTTTTTTCTGAAAAACAAAAAGTAATGACCTTCAAACCCTGGGTGTTTTATCCCAGGGTATGGTGTCATTTTTATTTTTTAATTTCCCTGGTGATGGCAGACAGAAAAAAAGAGACCTCATGTCTAAATAGGGTAGGTGGTCAGATGTCTTTTCTCCAAAGGCCACTACTCCATTGGGTTTTCAGAGTCTGTAGACAGCAGGGCCAGCCAGGGCACCACCTATGGAAAGATGAGGGTCTGCTCAACTCTAAAGAGAGTCATTAAACCATCAGTTTGGTGGACATGGTACTCCTTCTAATTTATGATTAAGGGTCTGATTTAGATTTCAGTGGACGGGTTACTCCGTCATAACGGTGACCAAGGATATAACGGGATTTAGATTTCGGCAGACAAGCTATTTGTCACAGTTGTGACGGAATAACCTTTCCCCCACAATCTAAATCAGACCCTAAGTACACTGTCAGCCAAATTCTAGTTAAGGCCCTAACTTGGAGTTGGTTAATAGAAAACTAAAATGTGGTTGAGTGGGTACAAAAAACACAGTGCACGTTCAGAAAACTTTCTGTACTTTCACATGAGCGTAGGACGTTGTATCTCCCCGGAAGAGATGGAAATATCTGTGATTCCAGTGGAGAACTTCAAGTATTGTGCACATTAGTTTTTCTCAGTGATACACATATTGATCTTGGCCACCCTTGCTGACGATGTTCAGATCAACAAACAAAAAAATTAGATGCCTTGTATTAGTTTCATAATTGTTTCATAATTGTTAGAAAGAGGTATGGGCCTTATTTAGATCTTTGTGGATGAGATACTCTGCCTCAATTGTGATGAATATGTGTCCACCGTAGATTATAAAAGACTTGTAATATTGCAAACAACATATCAGCCAGGTTTGTGGTGAGGTTTCCGATTGGCCACATTCTGAATAAGGCACGTTGTCACATATGTTTACTTTGACTTACGGGAACTTCCAGCATACATACAGTGAATGTCACATCCACCTTTTTTTTAAAGTGCATAATATCCTTAGGCGTGTGTAATACTGTGGACCAGATGTTTGTGAAAGAATATTACATCCACCAGTTTTCAAGAAAGGGACACAAAAACAGGACTGAGCTACATTTTGGTGGTATTTTTAGTTTTGGTGACTGGGTACTGAACTACAAACATGGCAAATGTCTCATCAGACATCTTACAAGTGAATTATAATCATTAACACTAGTAATAAAGTGGACAGGACATCTGCCATATTTGTGATGTAGTCCCTGTATAACACACTCAAAATAAAGCCCTTGAACTAAAAAAAACAATGTTTGCAAAAAGTGAAAACTAAATGGCAATACAAGCGTTTGACAATCAAAATTATGATTAAAATTGAAAATACATGGTGACATGTATCTGTTACACAACCAGCCATACCTCCAAGCTTATTACATGGCCCAATATTACGATTAAAGAAACGTAATGCTATATGACGAGGAATATATTCCCAAGCATAAGTGTTGGCACTTCTACACACACAAATGTGACTTGATGCATAAAGACATGTAATTTACAGTGCCACATGATGTAAACATTTGAGATAAGTCAACATACTGAATGTACCATATATTAATTAAACAACCTTTTTTGTTAGTATAAAAATGATATAGTTTGCTTGCCACCTAGTGCCATCACAAAACCTTCAGTGATGTCCTTCTAAAAAGTATTGATTAGTTGGCTAGTATTTCAAAATCCGATGAATGTGTGTGAAGATAAAGTTACATAATATTTCATTAAAGTTTTATTTTATGTTGGGATGTCAGATATTACATGATTGTTAATTAGATTGGTTTTTTTCTTATCTCCCACTATGTAGGTCAGCCAAATTAACAAAAAGAAAATCTTGTGGGTCATAGCTAGGTGGAGACGTCAGGGTGGTGTACAATGGCTTTAAACCAACTTGGTAGGTCCTTCCAGCAGAAAAAATTGGATGACCCCATGTTGCCCTGTATTCTTAATGAGGCATACCTTGACTTGGTTGGAGAGCTAAAGGCCCAAGAGCAGAGACAAGGGGGTGGGTTTCATCTGCTTAGTAACAATTTATGTTGCTTTTGTATCTTGCCCATGCTTTATATGTGAATATTAACCATATTTATCTCTGCATGTAGGATTGAATTGTAACATGTTTTTAATGTGATAGGTCTATTTATATGTGTACGCCTATGCTTTGAACACACTAAAATATACAGAAAGGTAATGGCTGGAATACTTTAATTAATCTCAACCACTGGTGATTACTCAGGCCGTATCCTAATCCATTTTTATTTTACACACCATGCCACATCAGTTTAGATGCAGCCATTTGCAAATCAGTCTTCACCCTGGTCCATTGGGAACCCTCCAGCCAGGTTCACCCTGAGCCAGAGCACAAGCAACTCCAGACCGATTTTGCCCTAGTAGGGGTCATTAGCCAGGTATGGCTTGGTTCCAGTGATTCTGAGAATTCCCTAGTAAAGTGGTACTACATGTGCCCAGGTCTTTTAATTTAAATGCTAATTGTTGGCCTGCAGCACTGATTGTGCCAACCACTTAAGTAGCCCCTTAAATCATGTCTCAGGCATGCCATTGCAGCATGTGGGTACAATTTTAAACTGCCATTCCAACCTGGCAAAATAAACCTTCTTTATTAACTGGTCCACAAAGGTGGGCCACATCCAAAGTGCACAACTTTAAAAGCCCTTAAGCTTGTAATAAAACCATTCTTTTAGTCCTTTCCTTTGGTAATAAAAAGATTCCTCTCCAAGACTGTTGTTTTCCACTGTTTCAAACAGTTTAAAAAAAAAAAGTGATGCTGTCAACTTTCATAATGCTTATACAAATGTTCCTTCACACTTGTAGAATCTGGATAGCGAATTCTACATTGAAGCAGTCTTGATGTACAAAGTATTGATGTTATAAGCCAATGTATTTCGGGAACGGACCCTTCATCAGGGTCAAATGAAATAAGAAATATCAGGTGTCAATGTGGGCAGTTTGTAGGGGGGTCAGGAAAGATAAAGAAATAACAGCACACGAGAATTGTGTGCAATAAAGATGGAATTGCCCTAGTTTTGAAAACTATAGCTGAGTGCCTTATGTGCATTGAAGAAAAAAATGTGCCAGATGATGATCCGTCCTAGCCACCAGATAAAAATGACGTACATTGGAGTGAACTGATGATAAGTGCTGTAAGCCATGGGCTACAACTCTTAAGTATAAGCCCATTACCTCAGAATAAAATGCGAAAGCTTAACAATAATGATTTTACTGTGTGCTATATCGTCATTGTTAAGCTTTCGCATCTGCCTTACTAGGAAAAAAAATCAGGGTCAAGGTTATATGATGTCACTTCCTGTGACGTCATTAAGGTCAAAGGATCACTTCCGCTACGCCTGGTGTTTCAGTGAAACGCCAGCCGTATGTGGAGGTCCAGGGAATCATGATTCATTCATTTATTCATGCACTATAGGCAGTGATATCCTCCCCAAGCCAGATACAGCCCTCAAAATATTGCAGACTGGTATGGACTGCCCTCTCCCCCCAGGTCCAAATGAGGTCTCAATGATGGCTCCACATTGTTACGGAAACACACAGGCTCAATTATCTCAGGGGTCGTGTTCAGCTGTCACTCTCAAAAACTCTTAGCAAGTTGCAAGTTTATCATCTGGGAAGACCTTATCGTCAGCCATTGACATAGACTATGGTACAATCTATGAAAACACGCACGAACAGTGCAAACCCATTCAACCTTACATTCACTGTTTTTCAACGTTTCTAGAACTTTCTAGCACCAGACCGCAAAGGTTGCCACACCGTTCTTTAACCTCTCTGGTGCTTTGTACGTATTTATCCTTACAATGTATTACAGCATGTGAAAAGGTACTGCCTTTGATGAATTTTCATGCATCTCTGCAGATTTTATCTACTGTAACAAATCAGGATGTCACGGATTTAAAGTGTTTATCTCTTCCCCAAAAGCTTTGCGGAAAAACGTTTCATGCAAAGGCCTCTCCCGTAGGGGGCATAAAGGGCTGGCGCCGTAACGGCCGCCTTGGACCCGGAAGCGACAGACTGGTAAAACTGGTTTCGGGCAGGGTGCGCCAGCGCGACAGCGGCGCCCCTACCGCCTGATGCAGCTTGGTTGGGGGAAAAGGTGTGAAAGACTAAAGACCAATGAGGGGGGGTTTGAATCATTCAAACCCCCCAATTAGAAAACGAGGAAGCTTCTTCAGGGGGTCAGGGGGTTTGCATTTAAGAAGCGCACCGTCCTCCAGGGTAAAGGTAACGGATGAACCAGGACGGCACGCTGACGAGCGTGAAGAAAATAGACTGGCAGAAATCTCCAACTTCGTGGCCCAGCCGACTCGTTGCGGGTCAGTCAACAGCAATCGACCAACGCGCGCCTACCCAGGAACTAGGAGCACAGCAACAATTCGCCCCCCTCGAGCAGCCTCTGACCTGGTACTGGGAACCGAGTTTTCCACAGAGTTGCCCTGAGTGGGGGACCGCCCAACCAGGCGATGCGACCCCGCGTCAGGTGAACGACGGGAGCCGACTCCGCAAACTGCCCTGAGCAGGGGACCGCCCAACCAGGTGACGCAACCCTGCCTCAGGAGAGCGAAGGAACCGGTCTCACGGAACGCTCGCACGGAACAACAACTTCACACGACAAAAGGTACGCGCCTGGTGTGAGCCGGTAGTGGGGGGAACACCCAAGAGGGCAACGCGACCCCCTTTCAGGATATTTTTGCAGGGGCTCTTCGCACTCGTAACTTTTGTCACGGACCCTGGGCCGGGTCAAGGCAGGAATAGGACTGCTTACCTCCTCGTGCGCGGGACAGTCCAGCAAGGCGACCCGACCGCGACACTCTGCCCCATTTTGCACACGCTGGGATTTGCCCTGAGCGGGGGACCGCCTACCCGGGAGACGCAACCCCGCGTCAGACGCTTGGCGGCGACAACTAGAACGGCAACCGCTCTCCTGCTGCTTCAAAGGCAGGACGGCCCTACAAGGATACGCATCCACGGACACAGAGTTATCATTGCTGCAGATCTGACCGGGGGACCGCCCAACGCTTTGACGGAAGACGAGCAGATCCTACAGCTGAGGAAGGGCATCAAATTAAGCCAATTGGCGCTGTGGCCACACGCATTTCCTGGTGCGGGACCACAGAAGTGAAACCCAAAAACAAACGCTACAGCGATCCGCTCCCCCTGGGCACGAACACAAATAGGAGGATCAATCTCACGTTGAGCAGCATTTTAGGCAAGCGAGCAGCCAATATGAACACCGAACACCAAAGATTGGTTTTCAAAAAAAAGAAACTAAACAAGGATTTTTTATAGCCATTAGCACCAATTACCTACCAGGAACGACATGGAAGAAGTCCAAGTAGCTGAGCAGCAGGATGACATAGAAAAAAATGCTAGCACATATGAGGCCGGAAGCCGGAAGCAATGAAGCGCTGCAAGGACTGGTTACGCGCAAAGATGGTTGAGAAAGGCGACGATGATCAAACTCCAGACGGGACAGACCAGAGCACTATGCTCATGACAGAAGAGGTTTGGGGTACAGGGACGGACACTGCCCCACCACAAAGAGCAAATAAAAGGCAGAGAGCAGAAAGAAGACCAGCAAAGAAAGCAGCCAAAAGATCGAAGGGTCCTGAATGGCTTGCCACGACACCAGCAACGCACGAAGCACCAGGGAGCAGCAGTTCACACGCATCAACTGACGGTGAGCATATAAGCACAATAATCAAAGAATGTTTGAAATCTTTTGCATCTTTGTTCCTAGAGGGAAGTGCTACAGGGTTAAATTTAGAATGCACAGCGAAAAAGGGGGGCCCAGAGAACACCAGAAAAAGGGGAAGGTTCTGGTAAACAAGCAGTTAGGAACGAGCAAACAATCCCAGGAGACCCCACACCTGCATGGGTTATAACAGGGAAAGAAGCAGACCCCTGCAGAGCAATAGGGCAACCCCCAGATACATACACAAGACCATCACTAGGTCCACCAGCCATGACAACAAGAGCTGCAGGCCTTGCAAACGCCATCACTCTAACAGTGAAGGAGAGAATTTGGCGAAAATAATTCATAGATATTTTCAAGCTGCTAGACATTCAATTGGAAGGGTTGGACCTCACAATATGTGATAAGAAGGATGAGGACAGAAGGGAAAGAAGGAGAGCCAGAAAGGAAAGGAATTTTGAGAATTGGTTAGAAGCTTTTCGAATAATGGGGTGCGTAATATTTGAGAAGTTCCCATGCTGCGCAGCTGACCTCTGGTTATACGAGTCAAAAATACAGGAGGCACACTGCCAATTCCCGGGGGATGCATGGCTAGAGTATGACAAAAGTTTCAGGCTAAAAATGCAGGCCAACCCTGAAATGGAATGGAATGAGGAAGACGTGTTGAGTTACATACACAAAATGATGGTGGCCAAGGAGGTTAGATCATGGGCGGGGAGGGGAGACCTGCCCTTTTGGAGCACGCGTTACAAAGGGAAACACGAGAAATACAAATCATCCCACAGATACAAGACCTGGAGCAACAGTAGGGGGCAAAACGATAAGGGATCACAGGCAATCTGCTGGAAATTTGAGACAGATGAGTGCACTTGGGGACAGACATGTAAGTTTAGGCACAGTTGCTCATCATGCGGGGGTGAGCACCCAGCAGCAGTATGCAAGAAAAACAGGCACCAAACAGACAAAAAAGAAAAGAAAAAGAAACATTAAATTGGGGGGGGGGGGGCAAAAAGAGCACATGTGGGTGGCTGGAAGAACTATAGGCTAGCTAAATCACCCATCAACATTCAAATTTTGAGAAAGCTAGCCAATGAGTATTATAATAAGAAGGAAGCAGAAACGCTAGTAAAAGGCTTTGAGGAAGGATTCACAATCCCAGTAAGAGGGCAAATAACAGGAGGAAATGGCAAGAACCTAAGATCAGCGATAGAATACCCACAAGGGGTCCAGCAAAAAATTGAAAAAGAGTTGAGGTTGGGGCGCATTGAGGGCCCTCTGCCCTCACCTTTACCTCAGGACTTGATTATTTCACAGCTGGGCGTGGTACCCAAGAAAGAGGTAGGGCAATACAGACTCATACACCATTTGTCTTTCCCTGAAGGAACATCTGTAAATGACATCCCCTCAGAATCATGTTTGGTAGGTTACGCCACCGTAGATTACCCCATTGACATGATTAGGTCAGCAGGCAGAGGGGCGCTTTTGGCAAAAGCGGATATTGAGTCAGCTTTCAGACTATTGCCGGTGCACCCAGACAGTTTTTATCTATTAGGTTTCCAACATAAAAGAGAGGTGTATTTCGACAAAGCCATGCCAATGGGTTGCTCCATCGTGTGCGCATATTTTGAACAATTCAGCTCATTCTTGGAGTGGGCTTTGCATAAAAAGCATCCAGCGGGGGGAAAAATGCACTACCTGGATGATTTCCCGTTCGTGGGGGAAGCAGGCACAACAGAATGTGCCAGCCTATTAAGGGCTTTTCAACAGCTTGCGGAAGAAATGGGTGTCCCCCTGGCAGCAGATAAGACAGTGGGGCCGACAACATCACTGGTCTTCCTGGGTATCGAACTTGATTCAGCCGCGGGAACCTCAAGGGTCCCAGGGGACAAAGTGGCGGAGTTAAAGGAATAGATTAGGGCTTTGCAAGGCAAACAGAAAGCAACCCTTGGGGAATTGCAAAGGATGGTTGGGAAACTTAATTTCGCATCCAGGGTCATCCCCGCAGGGTGAATTTTTGCAAGGCAATTATGCAGATTGACAGCGGGTTTACGCGAGAAACACCACCACGTTAGGTTGGGTTCAGGGGTGAAAAGCGATCTCGCCATGTGGGACTCCTTTCTGGACCAATTCAACGGTCTGCTCATCTGGAGGGAGGGCTGGGCATCAGCCAAGGAGATTGCATTGTTCACAGACGCCGCAGGCGGTTGTGGTTTCGGTGCACTGCTTGGTAACGAGTGGTGCACGGGCAAATGGCCGAGTAGGTGGCACAAGTTAGGGATCACCAAGAACATCGCATTTTTTGAACTATTCCCTATAGTAGTAGCTATGACAGTCTGGAAGGAACGATTGCAGAACATGAAGATAACACTATGGTCGGATAATTTGGGCATGGTAGTAGCAATAAACAAGGGGTCAGCATCCTTCCCCAACACACTGAGGTTGTTGAGGCGTTTGGTGAGCATACAACTCAATGGGAATCTGGACATCAGGGCGAGCCACGTACAGGGTATAAAAAATTCACGGGCAGATGCTCTCTCTCATTCCTAGATGGTCAGGTTCAGGAAGATATCCCCGTAGACGAGTCAAACAATGACACCTTTTCCGGAAGGGCTGTGGGAGCTGGCGGAGCAGACTTGTCAATACTAGTCCATAATGCGCTCAAACCAGAGACACAGAAGAGATACTCCAAATACGCCAGGTTTCTCATGGAAATAGGGGGCCTCAAATCGTTCAAGGATCCTGAGGCGACCAGATCAGCAGTGGAGCATTTTATCAAATGGGCCTACCAAGAGGGGAAGACCAAGTCCTGGGCACAAGCCCACTTAGCAGCAGAAGACACATTTTTCAAGGATTCAGACGGGCACAGACCCCACTGCCTCACATTACATTTAGACAGCGATGAAAGGGTGGAAACGGCTTGAGGGCACAAGGCAGGACCACAGACACTCCATAGACTTCAGCAAGCTGACCCTTCTGATAGACGCACTGGAAGCGGTAGCAAACAACCCTTATGAGCAAGGTTTATTTAGAGCAGCGTTTTCCACAGCTTTCTTCGGGGCTTTTCGTGTGAGTGAGTTTGTAGCCGCGGCAAAACAAATGGGTGGCAGAGCTTGCCTCCAGGTGGAAGATCGCAGAACAGAATCAGACAGTGTGAGAATGCTACTGAGAAGGTCAAAGACAGACCAGCAGGGCAGGGGAACATGGATCGAATTTAAGTGCATGAAACAAGCAAAGTATTGCCTGGTCTGCAGTTTAAGAGATTACTTAGCCACTCGCCCCAATTTACCTGGCCCAATATTCAGGCACAACAACGGGGAATGGTTGAGCAGATTCCAGTTCTCTGCCGTCATGCGCAAAGCATTAAGACAAGGAGGCCTAGTTCCAGGGGTCTTTAGTTCCCACTCTTTCCGCATAGGGGCAGCTACAACAGCAGCAGAATTAGGTTTCAAGGAAAACGCCATCAAAGCTATTGGCAGATGGCGATCCAAAGCATATCAAAAATATATACGACCACATTTGATATAGATGGAAATTGTCTCTGATTCTGTTGACAGGTGTATCGCCCAAGACAGTATGGGTGGTGGGTCACTCTTTCATATCCAGACTACAGACATGGTGGAAACAGAACATCAATACCAAAATGAAGGAACGAGAATCAAGGACAGTGAGATGGTGGGGTTTCCCAGGCATGAAGTGAACACAACTCTTGCAAACAATGCAAAGTCTGTTGGAGACAGCGCAGCGACAGCCGGATGTTATAATCATACACCTGGGGGGTAACGACCTGGCCACGGTAGGAAGGAAGATCCTTCTGGGCGACATCAGACAGAGCTTATTGACAATAACAAGACTATTTGGGAATTCCACCATCATCTGGCCAGAAATAATCCCCAGAATCAATTGGCGAGGGGCAGTATCAAACAAGGCAGTAGACAATTCCAGAAGGAAGCTGAACATTGCGGTCACCAAGTACTGCAAAGCAAACGGGCTGGAGAGCATACGCCACGGTTTGATCCACCCCAGACGTCCAGAGCAATACGTGCCAGACGGCGTACACCTGTCCTCTGAAGGGATGGGCATTTTTGGGGCAAACTTGGCTGCCAGGATGGCATAGGCAGGCAGCAAAAAATCAAATAAACTTTTTGAGGAGCTGCCCGGAGACGTTAGCCTCTCGGGCAGCGTGGCGGAAATGAAAGGAGGTTTTACCGAAATGGATGGTAAGCACACCTAGCAAGGTGGTGTGCAAATAGAAGGCCACACACCTGGGGATGCCTTACGGCAGTGTGAAAGGAGGCCAGCTAAGGGGAGTAAGCGGAACACGGCACTCGCAGCCCAGACCCACCAAGTCGGATGACCGGGGCGTAGGTACATGCCAGGTAGCAAATTGGGCCTAATCCAAAGAACTTGATGCTACCCCCTTGGAGAAACGTGGTGAAATGAACAATATGGACTGAGCCCCCTCCTAAAAAGAAACATGGGATTGCCGACAACATATTGGGTCAAAGAGACATAACAAATAGAGGCCAGGACTCTAAGGCCGAACAGAACAGTCACTGATAGCTCTGCATTGTTGGATTGAAATTCGTATTTCATTGTAAATGTATGGCTTCAGGAATATGACCAAGTTTGTGATTGTATTGACAGAGTTGTTAAAGCCACCTGTAAATTAGCACATTGCCTGGTTTGTTTGTCACAGAACGCCACAGGCGGGTCATTGTTATTATGATACAAATTACTGGAGTGAGACAAGTGCGGTTGTTAATACGTTTGGTAAATTTTGGTTAGGTGGATGGTTGCTGTTGCAAGTTTGCACATTTCCAAGACCTAAACTAATTACCGAAATGGAGACGAATTTACCAGCTACATATCTGTACTCCTCAACATTGTATATTTTGCACTAGAGCGGATGTGGTATGGGTATTTTGCATGTGGTTCATCTAGTGAATGTTTGTGGAAACCTGCAGCCCAGTAACTTGAGGCGCAGTTTTGTTTCAGTTACAGTAAGCAAACGACGTTCTGAAAAAGAGCTAACTAACCGTTTCCTGCTGTTGACATCCTTCTCTGCAAAACCTATCTTATCGTGCGTGCCCTCCTTAGCAGTTTTGCATCAGCGGTTGTGGTGCAACCTTAGAACAATTCTCAGAACATGCTTATGAAAATATTCTTACTTCATGTTCTTTGCTTGAAAGCTTAGACATAAATTTTTATTTATTTCTATCGAGCCAGAGTGAACGCATTATTCGTTCTCCGTTTTACTACTTCTAGTACTTTTTAATACGGTTTTTCTCGTATAACCCTCTGTTTATCTCACGATCACAGGCCCTGCTTGTCTGGCTTTAGACACGAATAGCTTTCGGTTCATTCACTGCGACAGTTTGACACAAGCAAAGAGCACACGTCAGATAACATTAATATCACAAAACAGGCGTTTCATTGGGTTCTAAAGGTACCAAGTTCACCCATCCTGCTTTCAACCTCCATAAACTTACCAGGCATCTCTGCTCAGACGGACTCTTACACGCACACACCCTTCTTATATGCAGACCGAGATCTGGAGGTCGTGCTGTCTCCTACATTGCTCCTGAAGCCTGGAATGACCTGCCAGTGCACATCAGGGCCTCTTCCTCAGTTTTTTAATTCAGGAAGAAATTAAATACCTGACACTTGGTCTAGCCACGACCCTAGCTAGGTCCGTACATCTCCTACTTTAGCACCAGGATACCCCCACCAGGTGAGTTGTGCGCTATACAAATACACAAAACATAACTTTTACATTAGGATCTCACCATGTCAGTAGCCTCCTCTTTTATCTGTATAGAACTTAAATTAAATAGGGAAAAACCTGGATTTAAGTATAGGGAATTTGATTTGGTAGACATATAGGCTTCTGGAGAGTGCGTCCGTGCGAGGCTTGTTGGATAATGGGCGATGACCGTAAAATTGTGGTATGTTCACCTCCAAGTCCTGTTGCAGTCCCTTACTTTAATGGGCTTAGAGTGACTAAAGTCTTAAACTGAGATGCATCAGTGAAAATGAGTGGCTTGTTGCAGCTCAGCCACTGTTCATCAAGTGTGGAATTTCTAGGATGTGAGCATCCATTTATGGTCAAGGTTACGGGAGTGCTATCAGGGCTGGTTGGTCTACAGTCTTCAGACGATTGAGGCAAATCCCCAGAAGTTTATCTAGGTGCCTCACTGGCATGAAAGGTTGGCAATTAATTGGGGCTGATACAATTGCGCGACACATCATGACATTCTTGTGTATAATTCAGTCTAACGATTTAAATGGGGAGGGTGGGATTTCTAGATATGGAAACTATATAATGGTAGGCTTGACCCAACTTCTAAGAGAACGTCTAACAAGAGTATGGAAGTGGCATAAGTACAGTGGGTCAAAAAGGTAGTTTAACTTACAGTAAAGGCCTGGCTTCCCAGAGACTGGTGAGAGAAACCTCTTATGAGTGAGAGCACAGTGTGGAACAGTCTGAAGCAGGTTGATACATTGAATAGGTTGTACCACCTTGCCCTTCATGATCTCATTTGTTTGGATCTGTTTGTTGAAAGTGCACAACCAACAATGCTTGCAGCATGCAATACAATTAACAGTGCTTTCTCCCTTTCAGTACAATCAACAGTGATACAATCAAAATGCTTGCTCCATGTAATACAATCACCACTTTGTGCTCTTTTCCAGTATAATCAGTACTTCTGCTCGCTCACAATACAATCATTTGTGCTTGTTCCATGCTGTACAATCAACAGTACTTGACCTGTAACAGTATAATTAACATTGTTTTCTCCCTTCCACTGTAATCAACAGTGCAAGATCCATGCAGTTCAATCAACATTGCTTGTCCTTGCAGTATAAAAAGAGCTTGCCTCATGCAGTACAATTGTCAGTGCTTGCTCCCTTCCAGTAGGTTGAACAATGCTTGCCCCATGCAGTACAGTAAGCTTTGCATGCTTCATGCAGTACTATTAGCAGCAGCACCTGCCCCAGGCAGTATAATTAACAGTGATTGCTCCCTTCCAGCCTTTTCAACAGTGATTGTCCCATGCAGTATAAACAGCAGTATGCACAAAAGGGAAAGTAGTATATATGTATGTATGTATGTATCTATACACACACACACACACACACACATTACAAAGTGGCAGAAGCCATTCTGTAGTTATAGGTAGGGTGACTAAAGACAGGGATTTTTTTGAAGTTTCGTCCCCTAATAACTTTACACTTGTTTGACGAGCTTTGCAGACCTGCTGCCCCTGTTTCATTGTCTAAGTACGAAAGATTTGCAACATTTGGTCAAGGGGGTGCAAAGAAAAAAGGGGGTCCGATAATAGGCTTGAAATCTATTGCATTTTACATAGACTTGTATTTCGTGTAGCACAAAAATGGTTAATCAGATTTTGCTGAATTTTGGCAGAATTAGATATTAGAGTGCACAGATGATTCTTTTGGGTTAGTAGAGTAAGCATTTGCTAAGTTATAAAGTATTTTGTAGCACAATACTACTAAGAGTAGCAAAAACGTCCCAAAAATAAACTAGACTGCATATATAAAGTTTCAGATTTACTACATGAACAACTGAAAGACCCATTTATGGTCACATTCTAATGGAAACCTATAAACAAATACATAACAAATAGTATACATCTTAGACTACATAAGTTTTCTTCTCATGCTCTGTGACTCACAAAATAAAACTGTACCCAACAAGCCAACCAAAACCATCTTCCTAATGTACTATTGTGCAACAAAATGGAAAAGTGTCCTAGAAGTGAGTAACACAAACTATTATATGGAGGGCATGATAATTGGCCAATGGTAAAAAAGTAATCATCTACATTTTTATAACAATAACAATGATTGCCTTTCATTCACTTTGGCCTTCAGATGTAGCACAATCCTATTAAAAGTACCAAGGAAGCCCAAAAAATAAACTAGACAGCATATGTAATGCTTCAAAATTACTACATGAACAACTAAAAGACACTTTTATGGTCGAGTTATTATGTAAACCAAAAACAAATACACAACAAATACAATAAATACAAAGAAAGAAATCACATTACATCTGATTGCCTCTCGGTAGTTATAATTAGCATTCGCAAAGATAGGAATTCCTTGGTTATTAGCTTCCTCATAACTTTCTACCCGTTTGACGCATCACCCAAAAACTTTCTTGACCTATAGCACTTTCTACATTTTGAGATGGTGTACATTTTTAGGGGGATGCTTAAGGTAGTGCAAAGATAAAAAGGGGTCCGAAAATGTGTTTTTCCACTAATGGATTTTCCATAGGCTATTATATTTGACAAAGCGTGAAAACGGGTGAATGGATTTACATGAAATTTGGCAGGATTACACATTATGGTGCAGAGATTATGCTTTTTGGGTACTGCAGTTACATAGGATAAGCATTTTTAAAGTTTTCGGCATTTAAACTTAATGATATCTGCCACTACCGTACTTTCATGGAACTTCACAACATTTTGTGAAACTACTGCAGTAAATGGTGGTACACATATTTAAAATTGAATTCAATTTCCTTACATGTTACCACTTAAATAAAGTGTTAATAGGTGGGGACCTACTACTTACCTATACCTAAGATCCTAACGCTGAATGCAGCCAAAGCGTAGTAAAAACAATATGGCTTTTCATTCTCTAAAACATGTCTTCTCTATGTACTACAGTATTCTGCAAAGTTGATACGGTATACCATGGCCCAAACTATAACTATAACTAGCTGTATTATTGAATTGCGGAACCATTGTGTCACTCATGGTGTTGCATGGATAATGCAATACTAAAGTCAGATTTACAAAGGAACGCAAGCCCACCATTTGTGTCCCTGCGTTGATTAGTAATTCTGGAGAAACGCAAAGTAGTGCAATTTGCTGTTTTGCATTGCTCTGCAAACCATATTCTTCATTGTTGCTAAATTTCACATAATCTGTAGGTCACATCACTGTAGTCACTCCACTGTACGCAATTCCACTCTACGCCACTCCACTTTACAAGACTCTACTCTATGCTGTTACAATGTACGCAACACCAGTGTATGCCACTCCAGCCTACGTCACTCCACTGTTTGCCACTCCACTGGACGCTACTCCACTATATGCTATTTCACACTGTCCCATTCTGCTGTATGCCACTCCACTCTACTCTGTTCCACTGTTTGCTACTCCATTCTACAACACTCCACTGTGCACTGTTCCACTGTATGCAACTCCACTGTATGCTACTCAAATCTACGCCACTCCAGTGTATGTGACTCCTCTCTACACCACTTCATTCCATACTATTCGATAGGACCCCACTTCAATGAATGCCACTCCACTGTATGCTATTACCCTCTATCCAACGGCACTCTATGCCACTCCAGTTTATACCATTTGATTATATAGCACTCAACTGTACGCTACTCCTCTATATACTATTACACTCTACGCCCCTCCACTGTACAATACTTTGGACTACCCCAGTCCGCTCTATGCTATTACACTGTATGCATCTCCACTCTTGCCTCCTCAGTGACTGCCACTCAACTGTATTCCACTCCGCAATATGCTGCTCCAGTATGTTATTCCACTGTATGCCACGTCACTATATGCCACTCCTTTATATGTAACTCCACTGTATGCCACTCCACCGTACCCTAATCCATTCTACACCACTCCAGTTTATGGAACTCCATGCCATATTCTATTTGATTGGAACCCACTCCAATGTACGCCACTCCACTGTATGCAATTACACTTTATACCACACCACTGTATGCCACTCCAGTCTTCACCAATCCATTATATGCCACTCCATTGTACGTTACTCCACTATACAATATTAAACTCTATGTGACTCCACTGTACAACACTCCACTCTACGTTAATACACTGTACACAACTCCAATCTACACCAGTCAACTCTATATTATTACACTGTATGCAACTCCACTCAACCTCTGAAATGTACGCCACTTCACTGTATGCTACTCCACTGTATGCTAGTCCGGTATATGCTATTCCACTTTACCTGATTCCACTGTATACCACTCTATTGTATGCCACTCAGCTGTACTTCAGTCCATTTTAAGCAATTCCATTGGATGCCTGTGGGAAGTTGACTCTGTATGTACTATTTCAAAGTAAGAAATAGAATACACAGAGTCCAAGGGTTCCCCTTAGAGGTAAGATAGTGGCAAAAAGAGATAATTCTAATGCTCTATTTTGTGGTAGGGTGGTCGAGCAGAAGGCTTATCAGAGGGTAGTGTTACGCATTTGTTGTACACCCACAGGCAATAAATGAGGAACACACACTCAAAGACAAATTCCAGGCCAACAGGTTTTTATATAGACAAATATCTTTTCTTAGTTTATTTTAAGAACCACAGGTTCAAGATTTACAAACAATACTTTAAATGAAAGGTATTTCACTCAGGTATCCAACTTTGAATCATCACAATAGCATGTACAGTTTTGGCAAAAATGGCAATAAGCTATTTTAAAATTGGACACAGTGCAAAAATCACAGTTCCTGGGGGAGGTAAGTATTTGTTAGGTTCACAGGTAACTAAAGCACTTACAGGGTTCAAAGTTGGGTCCAAGGTAGCCCACCGTTGGGGGTTCAAGGCAACCCCAAAGTTACCACACCAGCTGCTCAGGGCCGGTCAGATGCAGAGGTTAAAGTGGTGCCCAAAACACAAAGGCTTCAATGGAAATAGGGGTGCCCCGGTTCCAGTCTGCCAGCAGGTAAGTATCCGCGACTTCAGAGGGCAGACCAGGGGGGTTTTGTAGGGCACTGGGGGGGACACAAGCAGGCACAAAAAGTACACCCTCAGCAGCACAGGGGCGGCTGGGTGCAGAGTGCAAACAGGCGTCGGGTTTGCAATAGGTTTCAATGGGGAGACCCAGGGGTCTCTTCAGCGATGCAGGCAGGCAAGGGGGGGGGCTCTTCGGGGTAGCCACCACCTGGGTTAGGAAGAGGGCCGCCAGGGGGTCGCTCCTGCACTGGAGTTTGGTTCCTTCAGGTCCTGGGGGCTGCGGGTGCAGTGTGTTTACCAGGCGTCGGGTTCCTTGAAGATGGCAGTCGCTGTCAGGGGGAGCCTCTGGATTCCCTCTGCAGGCGTCGCTGTGGGGGCCCAGGGGGGTCAACTCTGGCTACTCACGGGCTTGCAGTCGCCGGGGAGTCCTCCCTGTAGAGTTAGTTTTCCGCAGGTCGAGCCGGGGGTGTCGGGTGCAGAGTGGAAAGTCTTACGCTTCCGGCGGGAAACGTGTGGTCTTTAAAAGTTGCTTCTTTGTTGCAAAGTTGCAGTTTCTGTGGAACAGGGCCGCTGTCCACGGGAGTTTCTTGGTCCTTTTAGATGCAGGGTAGATCCTCTGAGGCTTCAGAGGTCGCTGGACCCTGGGGGACGCGTCGCTGTTGCAGTTTTTCTTGAAGTGGGGAGACAGGCCGGTAGGGCTGGGGCCAAAGCAGTTGGTGTCTCTGTCTTCTCTGAAGGGCTTCAGGTCAGCAGTCCTTCTTCGTCTTCAGGTTGCAGGAATCTATCTTGCTCGGTTCTGGGGGGCCCTAAATACTCAATTTTAGGGGTGTGTTTAGGTCTGGGAGGTTAGTAGCCAATGGCTACTAGCCCTGAGGGTGGCTACACCCTCTTTGTGCCTCCTTGCTTTGGGGAGGGGATCACATCCCTGATCCTATTGGGGGAATCCTCCATCTGCAAGATGGAGGATTTCTAAAAGTCAGAGTCACCTCAGCTCAGGACACCTTAGGGGTTGTCCTGACTGGCCAGTGACTCCTCCTTGTTTTTCTCATGATCTCCTCCAGCCTTGCCGCCAAAAGTGGGGGCAGTTGCCGGAGGGGCGGGCATCTCCACTAGCTGGGATGCCCTGTGGCGCTGTAACAAAGGGGGTGAGCCTTTGAGGCTCACCGTGAGGTGTTACAGTTCCTGCAGGGGGAGGTGAGAAGCACCTCCACCCACAGGCTTTGTTCCTGGCCACAGAGTGACAAAGGCACTCTCCCCATGTGGCCAGCAACATGTCTGGTGTGTGGCAGGCTGGCAAAAACTAGTCAGCCCACACTGGAAGTCGGGTATGTTTTCAGGGGGCATCTCTAAGATGCCCTCTGGGTCTATTTCACAATAAAATGTACACTGGTATCAGTGTGCATTTATTGTGCTGAGATGTTTGATACCAAACTTCCCAGTTTTCAGTGTAGCCATTATGGTGCTGTGGAGTTCGTGTAGGACAGACTCCCAGACCATATACTCTTATGGCTACCCTGCAGTTACAATGTCTAAGGTTTTGCTTAGACACTGTAGGGGCATAGTGCTCATGCACCTATGCCCTCACCTGTGGTATAGTGCACCCTGCCTTAGGGCTGTAAGGCCTGCTAGAGGGGTGACTTATCTATGCCATAGGCAGTGTGAGGTTGGCATGGCACCCTGAGGGGAGTGCCATGTCGACTTAGTCATTTTCTCCCCACCAGCACACACAAGCTGGCAAGCAGTGTGCATGTGCTGAGTGAGGGGTCCCCAGGGTGGCATAAGACATGCTGCAGCCCTTAGAGACCTTCCCTGGCATCAGGGCCCTTGGTACCAGGGGTACCAGTTACAAGGGACTTACCTGGATGCCAGGGTGTGCCAATTGTGGAGACAAAAGTACAATTTAGGGAAAGAACACTGGTGCTGGGGCCTGGTTAGCAGGCCTCAGCACACTTTCAAATCATAACTTGGCATCAGCAAAGGCAAAAAGTCAGGGGGTAACCATGCCAAGAAGGCATTTCCTTATACAAACCCCGCCCCGCCCCCCCCAAACGAAAGAGGATGAGACTAACCTTTCCCAAGAGAGTCTTCATTTTCTAAGTGGAAGAACCTGGAAAGGCCATCTGCATTGGCATGGGCAGTCCCAGATCTGTGTTCCACTATAAAGTCCATTCCCTGTAGGGAGATGAACCACCGCAACAGTTTTGGATTTTCACCTTTCATTTGCATTAGCCATCTGAGAGGTCTGTGGTTAGTTTGAACTACAAAGTGAGTACCAAAGAGGTATGGTCTCAGCTTCTTCAGGGACCAAACCACAGCCAAGGCCTCCCTCTCAATGGAACTCCAACGCTGCTCCCTGGGGAGTAACCTCCTGCTAATGAAAGCAACAGGCTGGTCAAGGCCATCATAATTTGTTTGGGACAAAACTGTCCCATCCCATGTTCAGAGGCATCAGTCTGCACAATGAACTGCTTGGAGTAATCTGGAGCTTTTAGAACTGGTGCTGTGCACATAGCTTGTTTCAGGGTGTCAAAGGCCTGTTGGCATTCTATAGTCCAGTTTACCTTTTTAGGCATTTTCTTGGAGGTAAGTTCTGTGAGGGGTGTTACTATTGATCCGTATCCCTTCACAAACCTCCTGTAGTAGCCAGTCAAGCCAAGGAATGCCCTGACTTGAGTCTGGGTTTTTGGAGCTACCCAGTCCAGAGTAGTCTGGATCTTGGGTTGGAGTGGCTGAACTTGGCCTCCACCCACAAGGTGTCCCAAGTAAACCACAGTTCCCTGCCCTATCTGATATTTGGATGCCTTGATAGAGAGGCCTGCTGCTTGCAGGGCCTGCAAAACCTTCTTCAGGTGGACCAGGTGATCCTGCCAGCTGGAGCTAAAGACAGCAATATCGTCAAGATAAGCTGCACTAAAGGACTCCAAGCCAGCAAGGACTTGATTCACCAACCTTTGGAAGGTGGCAGGGGCATTCTTTAAGCCAAAGGGCATTACAGTGAACTGATAATGCCCATCAGGTGTGGAGAATGCTGTCTTTTGTTTTGCTCCTGGTGCCATTTTTATTTGCCAGTACCCTGCTGTCAAAGGTACTTAAGTATCTGGCAGCACCCAACTTATCAATTAACTCATCTGCCATTGGAATGGGATGGGCATCTGTCTTGGTGACAGAATTAAGTCCTCTGTAGTCCACAGAAAACCTCATCTCTCTCTTGCGATCCTTAGTGTGAGGTGTGGGGACTAAGACCACTAGGCTAGCCCATGGGCTGTCAGAGTGCTCAATGACTCCCAATGCCAGCATCTTGTGGACTTCCACTTTGATGCTTTCCTTAACTTGGTCAGACTGTCTAAAAATGTTGTTTTTGACAGGCATGCTGTCTCCTGTGTCGACATCATGGGTACACAGGTGTGTCTGACCAGGGGTTAGGGAAAAGAGCTCAGCAAACTGTTGTGAGACTTTCCTACAGTCAGCTTGCTGCTGGCCAGAGAGGGTGTCTGAATAGATCACTCCATCTACTGAGCCATCTTTAGGGTCAGTGGAGAGGAGATCAGGGAGAGGTTCACTTTCAGCTTCCTGGTCCTCATCTGTAACCATTAACATGTTTACATCTGCCCTGTCATGAAAGAGTTTGAGGAGGTTCACATGGATCACCCTTTTGGGGGTCCTGCTAGTGCCTAGGTCTACCAGGTAGGTGACCTGACTCTTTCTCTCTAGTACTGGGTAAGGGCCACTCCATCTGTCCTGAAGTGCCCTGGGAGCCACAGGCTCCAGAACCCAGGCTTTCTGCCCTGGCTGAAACTCAACCATAGCAGCCTTTTGGTCATACCACATCTTCTGGAGTTGTTGGCTGGCCTCAAGGTTTTTACTTGCCTTTTCCATGTACTCTGCCATCCTGGAACGTAGGCCTAGTACATAGTCCACTATAACCTGTTTAGGCTCATGAAGTGGTCTCTCCCAGCCTTCCTTTACAAGAGCTAGTGGTCCCCTGACAGGATGGCATACCAGAAGTTCAAAGGGGGAAAACCCTACTCCCTTCTGAGGCACCTCTCTGTAGGCGAAAAGCAGACATGGCAAGAGGACATCCCATCTCCTTTTGAGCTTTTCAGGGAGCCCCATGATCATACCTTTCAATGTCTTTTTGAATCTTTCCACAAAACCATTGGTTTGTGGATGGTATGGTGTGGTGAATTTGTAAGTCACCCCACACTCATTCCACATGTACTTCAGGTATGCTGACATGAAGTTGGTACCCCTGTCAGATACCACCTCCTTAGGAAATCCCGCTCTGGTAAAGATACCAATGAGTGCTTTGGCTACTGCAGGGGCAGTAGTGGACCTAAGGGGAATTGCTTCAGGGTATCTAGTAGCATGATCCACTACTACTAGTATGTACTGGTTCCCTGAGGCTGTGGGAGGTTCAAGTGGACCCACTATGTCCACACCCACTCTTTCAAAGGGGACCCCCAACACTGGAAGTGGAATGAGGGGGGCCTTTGGATGGCCACCTCTCTTTCCACTGGCTTGACAGGTGGCACAGGAAACACAAAACTCCTTTACTTTCTGGGACATGTTGGGCCAATAGAAATGGTTGACTAACCTCTCCCAAGTCTTGGTTTGTCTCAAATGCCCAGCAAGTGGAATATCATGGGCTAAGGTCAGAATGAACTCCCTAAACTCCTGAGGCACTACCACTCTCCTAGTGGCACAAGGTTTGGGATCTCTTGCCTCAGTGTAGAGGAGTCCATCTTCCCAATAGACCCTATGTGTTCCAGTGATTTTTCATTTCGTTTCCTCAGCAGCTTGCTGCCTGAGGCCTTCAAGAGAGGGACAGGTTGCTTGCCCCTTACACAACTGTTCCCTTGTGGGTCCCCCTGGGCCTAAGAGTTCAACCTGATAAGGTTCCAACTCCATGGGCTCAGTTCCCTCAGAGGGCAGAACTTCATCCTGGGAAGAGAGGTTCTTTTTCTTTTGTTGTGTTGAAGCTGGTTCCCCAGTCTTCTTTCCTTTTCTCTTGGAGGGTTGGGCCATTATTCCAGGCTCCAACACCTCTTTTTCACCCTGAGCTCTGCACTGTGCCCTTGTCTTGACACACACCAGTTCAGGGATACTCAGCATGGCTTCATGGGTTTTGAGTTCTACCTCAGCCCATGCTGAGGACTCCAGGTCATTTCCAAGCAAACAGTCTACTGGGCTATTTGAGGAGTCTACCACCTGTTTCAGGCCAGTGACCCCTCCCCACTCTAAAGTTACCATAGCCATGGGATGTACTTTAGTCTGATTGTCAGCGTTGGTGACTGGATAAGTTTGTCCAGTCAGGTATTATCCTGGGGAAACCAGTTTGTTTGTCACCATTGTGACACTGGCACCTGTATCCCTCAGGCCTTCTACACTAGTCCCATTAATCAAGAGTTGCTGCCTGTATTTTTGCATATTAGGGGCCAGGCAGCCAGTGTGGCAAAGTCCACCCCACCCTCAGAAACGAATGTAGCTTCAGTGTGATCCCCGATTTGCTCTGGGCACACTGTAGATCCCACCTGGAGACTGGCTATTCCAGTGCTAACTGAAGTAGGGTTTGAAGTGGAACCTTTCTTGGGACAGGCCTTGTCTCCAGTTTGGTGTCCCTGCTGAGTACAGCTACGACACCAGGCCTTTTTGGGATCAAAGTTTTTACCCTTGTACCCAAAATTGGATTGTGAAGAGGCTTTGGACCCTCCCTCCTGAGCAGGTTTTTGGGGCCCTGTAGAAGACTCTTTACTTTTACCCTTGGATGTCTCAACACTTTTCCCCTGGGGAGTCTTTGTGACCCCTTTCTTTTGGTCACCCCCTGTGAAAGTCTTGGTCACCCTAGTCTTGACCCAATGGTCCGCCTTCTTTCCCAATTCTTGGGGAGAAATTGGACCTAGGTCTACCTAATGCTGATGCAGTTTATCATTGAAACAATTACTTAAAAGGTGTTCTTTTATAAACAGATTGTACAGCGCATCATAATCATTTACACCACTGCTATTAATCCAACCATCCAGTGTTTTGACTGAGAAGTCAACAAAATCAACCCAGGTCTGGCTCGAGGATTTTTGAGCCCCCCTGAACCTAATCCTGTACTCCTCAGTTGAGAATCCAAATCCCTCAATCAGGGTAGCCTTCATGAGCCATAGGATTCTGCATCTTTTCCAGAGAGTGTGAGGAGTCTATCCCTACACTTTCCAGTGAACATTTCCCAAAGGAGAGCACCCCAGTGAGATTTGTTTACTTTTCTGGTTGCACAAGCCCTCTCAAAAGCTTTGAACCATTTGGTGATGTCATCACCATCTTCATATTTAGTTACAATCCCTTTGGGGATTTTTAGCATGTCAGGAGTATCTCTGACTCTATTTAAATTGCTGCCACCATTGATGGGAGCTAAGCCCATCTCTTGTTATGGCTAGGAGTTGTCTCTCCAAAGCCAATCTTTTGGCCATCCTGGCTAACAGGAGGTCATCTTCATTGGGGCTGCCCTCAATGCTTCCAGAGCTGTTGGACTCTCCTGTGAGAGAAGCAACATCTCTGACTATCACTTCTGGAGTCAGGGTTGGAGAAACCCTGGTCTCCCTAACTAGGACTGGAGGGGGGAAATTCTCCTCCACATCTCTAGCTTCCCCCTCTGTGAGGACATCATCAGAGGGGTTGTTCCTAGAAAACTCTGCCAAGAGCTCCTGGAGCTGTACTTTGGTAGGGTTTGAACCAGTTTTTATCTTTTTGATTTTGCAGAGAGTCCTCAACTCTGACATCCTAAGATGCAGGTAAGGGGTGAGGTTGAGTTCCACCACCATCTCTTCTGCAGCAGATGTTATTTCTCTAAAAGTTGGAATACTTTTTAAGAATCTAAAACTATCTCTAGAACTTAATCCAAACTTTTACAAAACTTTTAAACTCTAAAAGAAATGCTAACAGGGACTAAGATAAGGCCCTGGCAGGACTTTTAAAAATTTAGAAAAATAGTTCAAATTTAAAAAATCAGTTTCTAATGACAATTTTTTGAATTTAGTCGTGTGATCAGGTATTGGCTGAGAAGTCCAGCAAATGCAAAGTCTTGTACCCCACCGCTGATCCACCAATGTAGGAAGTTGGCTCTGTATGTACTATTTCAAAGTAAGAAATAGCATGCACAGAGTCCAAGGGTTCCCCTTAGAGGTAAGATAGTGGCAAAAAGAGATAATTCTAATGCTCTATTTTATGGTAGGGTGGTCAAGCAGTAGGCTTATCCGAGGGTAGTGTTGAGCATTTGTTGTACACCCACAGGCAATAAATGAGGAACACACACTCAAAGACAAATTCCAGGCCAATAGGTTTTTATATAGAACAATATCTTTTCTTAGTTTATTTTAAGAACCACAGTTTCAAGATTTACAAACAATACTTTAAATGAAAGGTATTTCACTCATGTATCTTAGGAACTTTGAATCATCACAATAGCATGTACAGTTTTGGCAAAAATGGCAATAAGCTATTTTAAAATTGGACACTGCGAAAATCACAGTTCCTGGGGGAGGTAAGTATTTGTTAGGTTCACAGGTAAGTAAAGCACTTACAGGCTTCAAAGTTGGGTTCAAGGTAGCCCACCGTTAGGGGTGCAAGGCAACCCCAAAGTTACCACACCAGCAGCTCAGGGCCGGTCAGGTGCAGAGGTCAAAGTGGTGCCCAAAACACATAGGCTTCAATGGAAATAGGGGTGCCCCGGTTCCAGTCTGCCAGCAGGTAAGAACCCGCGACTTTGGAGGGCAGACCAGGGGGTTTTTGTAGGGCACTAGGGGGGACACAAGCAGGCAAAAAAAGTACACCCTCAGCGGCACAGGGGCGGCCGGGTGCAGAGTGCAAACAAGTGTCGGGTTTGCAATAGGTTTCAATGGGGAGACCCAGTGGCCTCTTCAGCGATGCAGGCAGGCAAGGGGGGGGGGCTCCTCGGGGTAGCCACCACCTGGGCTAGGAAGAGGGCTGCCTGGGGGTCGCTCCTGCACTGGAGTTTGGTTCCTTCAGGTCCTGGGGGCTGCAGGTGCAGTGTGTTTACCAGGCGTCGGGTTCCTTGAAGCAGGCAGTCGCGGGCAAGGGGAGCCTCTGGATTCCTTCTGCAGGCGTCGCTATGGGGCCTCAGGGGGGTGAACTCTGGCTACTCACGGGCTCGCAGTTGATGGGGAGTCCTCCCTGTAGAGTTAGTTTTCCGCAGGTTGAGCCGGGGGCGTCGGGTGCAGAGTGGAAAGTCTCATGCTTCCGGCGGGAACCGTGTGGTCTTTAAAAGTTGCTTCTTTGTTGCAAAGTTGCAGTTTCTGTGGAACAGGGCCGCTGTCCTCAGGAGTTTCTTGGTCCTTTTAGATGCAGGGTAGTCCTCTGAGGCTTCAGAGGTCGCTGGACCCTGGGGGACGCGTCGCTGTTGCAGTTTTTCTTGAAGTCGGGAGACAGGCCGGTAGGGCTGGGGCCAAAGCAGTTGGTGTCTCCGTCTTCTTTGCAGGGCTTCAGGTCAGCAGTCCTTCTTTGTCTTCAGGTTGCAGGAATCTATCTTCCACGGTTCTGGGGGCCCCTAAATACTCAATTTAGGGGTGTGTTTAGGTCTGGGAGGTTAGTAGCCAATGGCTACTAGCCCTGAGGGTGGCTACACCCTCTTTGTGCCTCCTTCCGGTGGGGAGGGGGTCACATCCCTAATCCTATTGGGGGAATCCTCCATCTGCAAGATGGAGGATTTCTAAAAGTCAGAGTCACCTCAGCTCAGGACACCTTAGGGGTTGTCTTGACTGGCCAGTGACTCCTCCTTGTTTTCTCCTCCAGCCTTGCCACCAAAAGTGGGGGCAGTATCCGGAGGGGCGGGCATCTCCACTAGCTGGGATGCCCTGTGGTGTTGTAACAAAGGGGGTGAGCCTTTGAGGCTCACCCGAGGTGTTACAGTTCCTGCAGGGGGAGGTGAGAAGCACCTCCACCCAGTACAGGCTTTGTTCCTGGCCACAGAGTGACAAAGGCACTCTCCCCATGTGGCCAGCAACATGTCTGGTGTGTGGCAGGCTGGCAAAAACTAGTCAGCCCACACTGGAAGTCGGGTATGTTTTCAGGGGGCATCTCTAAGATGCCCTCTGGGTGTATTTCACAATAAAATGCACATAACCCATAAACTCTATTATAAAACACTCTACTCCACTCTACAACTGTTTCTAACACTGTAGGACACAACAATCCATACTACTATATGAGACGCCACTCCAATTTATAACAGTTTTCTCCAGTCTACAGTATACCACTTCAATATACACTATACCACTCTATGCTAATCCACTGTGCAATACTCTGCTTGATGCCACTCCATTGTACAGTAATGTACTGTATGCTAGGCCACTGTATTCTACTCCACTTAACGGTAATCCACTCTACACCACTGCTGTGTATGGCACTCCATTCTACACTGCTCCATTGTATGACTCTCCTCCACTCTATGTAACTCCACTCTATAAAAGTCTACCAGACTTCATGGCACTCTACAACATGCTACTCCACTCTATCCCTGTACACCCACTGTCTAACTCTATACTCCATTCTGTGCACGTACATTCCAACCTACAACACTATATTCCATATATTCCACTATACAACACTTTTCTATATGACACAGCACTCCACTCTACTGTACGAGACCCTACTCCAACTTATAACAGTTTCCTACTTATGCTATGCCAGTAAATGTCACTCCATGCCACTCTTCTCTTCAAAACACCAATATACTCTATTGTACTTTACTCCACATTACATTATACCACTCCACTCTACTATACCCCACTGTACAAGACTTTACCTCACTCTACGCTACGATAGAACAATCCACTCTTAGTAGCTCCACTGTTTCATACACTACTGTACTCTATGCAGCTTCACTCTACAACACTCTACTACACTGTGTTCCATTCTCCAACACTTTACTTCCGTCTATACCCCTTCATTTCACTTACAACACAGTACTATACTGTGTGCCATTGTACAACACTTCACTCCAGTCTGCTCTACAGTACTCTAGTCCACTACACAGCACTGTACGCAACTCTTTGTATGTCACTGCACCCCACTTTACTCCACTCTACTCTGCCACAGTACTCCACTCTACTCTACTCTACTCTACACCACTCCACTCTACGCCACTCAATGCCAATGTACTCAGTAACTCTGTATGCCAATCCGCTCTCCACTCTAAAACACTGTACAGTACTGTACATCACTCCACTCTACAGAACTCAAATACTCTGTATGTCACTCCACTGTACTGTAGTCTACATAACTTTCCTATACTGTACGAGATCCCACTATACTCTTCTGTACAACACACTACTCCAATTGATGACACTTTAATCCACTATATGCTATGCCACTCTGCTCTACTGCATTCCAAGCCACTATGGTCTACAACAAAACACTCCACTCTATGACGCTTTACTCCACCCTACACCATCCCACGCCAGTGTACCCCTCTATACTGCACTCTGCTACACTTTATTCCACTGGATGCCACTGTACTATACTCAACTCTATGCTACCCTACTGCCAGACACTCTGCTCCACTGTATGCAACTTCACTCTACAACACTGTACCACACTCTATGCTCATCCACTCTATGCCACTGTACTACACTGTATGACACTCGACGAAACGCGACTCAACTTCTCCCTATGATACGCCACTCCACTATATGACACAGCACTCCACTCTATGACACTCTCCTCCATTGTACTCTATGACACTACACTTGAGGGACCGCCACTCTATGAAACTCTACTTCCCTCTACTCCACTCTGAAACACTCTACTTCACTCTATGACCGCCTACGTCACCCTACTCTACTGTTCAACATGCCATTCCACTATACAACTTTCTGCTCCAGTCTACAATACTTGACTCCCCTATATGAGACACCATGCCACTACACCATAGAACACTTTATTACACTGTATGATATGCTACTACACTCTACTTCACTCGATTCCTACCTACAATACTACAGTCTGTGACAGTAGACTTTACGACACTCTTTTCCACTGTACTGTACGACCCTCCACATAACAACTCTCCACTTGCGACACTGGACTCTACACATTGAAAAACATTTTTTTAACATTGAAATTCAATTAACAAACAAAGGTTAAAGCTTATTTATAGTTAGGAAAACCTATTTTCCCTATACAAACCAAGTTTAATCTGCACAAGCTTCAAACATTCTAAAGTTAGTTATTACTTTCATTTACACTTTATTCACCAACTTCAATTATTATAAGTAGCATACCTTGTTACACACACATTTCAGCTTACTAACCAGAAAACAGTAACCCGCCACTCTACCATGCACTGTGTTGTGACAAATAATGTCATTTTTTAAAGTTATAAGTGTTGTTATCAGTGACCTTGACAATGGGATACTTTAAGTACCCATCAATCAGAACCAACGTGGTCCTCCCATCTGGGAAACTCCCAATGTCAAGGGTGGCCTTGGACTACAGCGTGGTGCATTGTTTTGCAGTCATGGCTGGCGCTGGTACTTCTGTGTATTTGTCAATTAGCAGGCCGGGCACTGCCTCACAAGGTCATCTACTGTGGCTTCAAGGCAGGGAAATCATACCTTTTCTCCCATGCATGCCTTGATGTCCCCCATACGCTAGCATTGTCACTTGTTTTTGGATGCTGATGGGAATCACCAACCAGTGCCCCGCAGAAAGAGACCATCCTGGGCTGTACTGAGTTGACTGCGAATCCTTCAGCACAATTTCAGTCTGTCTTTGTCCGGGGTTGTCCAGGCATTGCCATCTTTATGAAAATGTTGCCTGGAGTAACCATGTAAGGGAAGGCACGTCTCACTTTTGCCAATACAGCGACATCAGGGGCGGCATCTGAGATCTCCTTCAGGTTGATGGCTCTGGGACAAGCGCTGAGAACTAGCACTCGCACATATTCCTCAACCACCTCATCAGCGGTCATGTTTTCTTCAGCCAGTTGCAGCGGGCGTCTGAGTAAGAAATCGGACTGATTCCTTGCACCAGAATGGTATGCCACCTCCATGCAGTAGTGTGGAAGGCGGTTGACCCAGCATTCTATCAAGGGAGGAGGATGCGGTGCAGTACCCTTGAACAATGGCACTAATGGTTGTGGGCAGTGATCACTCTGAACAGCCTTCCACAGAAGCAGAGTTGAAAATGTTCACAAGATATTTTTGTAGTGAGGGCTTCTCCCTCAATCTACGCATAGTACTTCTCAGTCTGTTTTAAGGCTTTTCTTGCAAAAGCCAGTGGTGCCCACTCACCAGACTGTACTTCCTGAGTCAAGACAGCTCACAAGCCTATTAGACTGGCATCCACAATGAGCTCTGTCTTCTTTGTCGTTGTTGTCTTACACAGCAGCACTTCTTTGAGTGCTTGAAATGCCTCTTCTTCTCTGTGTCCCCACACCCAGGGAGCGTCAGTCTTGGTGAAGGCTCGGACTGGTTCAGACAGTATGGCTAGATTCGGTATGAATCTTCCACAGTAGGTGGTCATCCCGAAGAAGCTCCGCACTTCAGTTACAGTTCTCGGCACAGGTTGATATTCAGAGATTTCATCTGGTCAACGTTTACACCTTCTTGGATGAAAACGTATCCGAAGAATTTGATAGTCTGGAAGAAGGAAACATTTTCCTTGTGAAGAGTGAGACTATGTTCTGTCAGGTGCTTGAGAGTAGCCCTCAGGTGGGTTTCCTTTGTGGTGGTGGAGTGAATGAGGATGTCATCACTTACATTCATGACACCCTGAGGCCTGATAGTGTCTCCTGGATGGCATCATAGAATACTTTGGCTGCGGAGGAGATGCCAAAGCTTAGGTATTTATATTGCCTCAGTCCCAGATGTGATGAGAAGGTGGTTATGTACCTACTCTCCTCAGCTAGATACAGTTGATGGTATCCTGCATTTAAGTCTAATTTTGGAAAACCACCTGGAGCCAGTTAGGTCAGTGATTATGTCGTCTATGGTGGGCATATTGTATCTCTCCCTCTTGATTGCTTGGTTGGGGAATTACATGCAGATACATAGCTGTGTCTTCCCCAGCTGGTTTGGCTTCTATGCAGTCACTACTGGGGATACCTATGGGGTTGGCCCTGACACCTTCTCTATCACCGGTCCTCCAGCTTGTTTTGTTCTTGTTCCCCCAGTGAACGGAGGTGAAACAGGATGTGCTGGTGTCACAGGGTGGTGGGCTTTATTGACTTGGCAATGTGTAATTTGGTAGGTGGTGCCTTCAAACAC
Source organism: Pleurodeles waltl (assembly GCF_031143425.1). Classification (NCBI taxonomy): domain Eukaryota; kingdom Metazoa; phylum Chordata; class Amphibia; order Caudata; family Salamandridae; genus Pleurodeles; species Pleurodeles waltl. The sequence goes on from NC_090437.1 coordinate 181,851,776, forward strand.
CCTATGCCAATGAACAGTTCTGGTAATTAGTCGTTCTTATAGCTGGAATGCTTTTACACTTTTGGCAAATGCCACCAGTCCCAGATCTTCTGCTGAGTGGCTGCTGAGAAGGGTGTCAGCTTCCCTGTCAATAATGTGGAACCTCCTTGCCCTCCGACTTGATCCTTACTGTCATACGTCCTTTTAGTGGCAGGGGTATGAGGCTCCCATTAGTGAAGATCTTTGTGGTAGAGGGTACAAATGTTGGGAGTGGTAAAGATGCTTATATTACTGCACAGCCATTACGATGACCTCGATGCCTGTGTCTATGAGGGCTTTTACCTGGGACACCACTACTTCAATCACACATGTTGGCTGGAGTCTCCAGTTGCGCTTTTAGTCATTCGTGAACGAGGTGAAGAAGACTTCAGGTGATGATTCTTTGGGGTATACTTTTATGCCTGATATCCTGTTTCCTGCAATTGTGGTTCTTCCAATGACAGTTGTTTCATCATCCTTGTGGGGGCATGTTTTCATCTTGTTTCTCTCCCTCAGGTGCCTCTTCTGCAGACGGTCACAAAGTGATTCAATTTCCCACAATTGGAGCATACCCTTCCTTGTGCCGGGTAGCCTTTCGCGGCATGTTTTTCTTGTCCACAGTATGAACAGCGCCCCCCTGTTTTGCCTGGAGGTAGACCCAGGGTTTCCTTTTTGTACTTTGCATCTGTATCACATCAACTTGCCCCATCTTTATCGTGAGGGACTTTTCAGGTGCATGTGTTATCACCATGTCCAGTTTGGTGGCCCTGGTGGCTGACAGGTCATGTGACCACTCCATTATCAGAATGTCATGCAGGCTGGTGTTCGGCCTCAGGATGAGGCCTCTGAGAGTTTTGTTTTGGCACCTCTGGAAGATTTGCGCTCGTATCTCTTTGGGTTGGTCATCCACCATGCACCTGCTCGCAAGTTGAGCGTAAAATTGATCAGTTGACTTCCCTTGTCTCTGGCACACCTGGTGGAACTTAAATTGTTCAAATCAGTTGTGGGTCAAAATTTTGCAGTCATCAATGGCATTGGTGTTTTGGAGGTGTCTGAAGAGTTTATCTACAAGGTTGTGGAAGCCACACTCAGGGCACGTGGGTTCCGCTGGGGCTTGTGCGTGCAGCCCACAGGGCTGCAGGCTGCCTCCCAAGAAAGGCACGTGGGCAGGGACACTTGTCATCAATTTAGTGGACTCAATGGCAGGGCCTCTGGTAAGCTGCACTGCAGTGCAGAAGACGCAGCAATAAATAGACACACATACCGTGATATACAATTGGGTGGAAGACCATGTGCAGTCTTCCCCCCATTTATCCGTAGTCTCTGGCCACGCCTGACCAGAGGATGTAATTGGTGCACATCCGGGAGCAAGTAGGTGATGAGAGGTCATGCTGCCAAGAACTACGCAGCATCATTACAGACACAGGGGACCGCCTTGGGCAAAAGTGCTTCTTTAATACAGCGGGAGCACTTTAATCGAAGCAGTGTCTTGATTGTGGCCAGTATTCCTTTTTGTTTTGCAGAAAGAAACCCCCAAAGCAGTGGCTTTTTTTCTGCAAAACGAAATATACAATGGCCTAATGTGTGGAGACCATTGATTATTTTTCCTGCTTTGAACTTCCATGTATTACCACATGGCAGATGGGTCACTGGGTCATATATTTCGGATAGCCTAGTCAGCTGATGCTTCACTATCAGAAGCGCAGCAGTTCCCTTGCCTGTAATTGAGGTGGAGAAAACATGAGTTTGGCAAAGTGGGATCCCTGCTGACGTACAGTGTGACTTTTACTCTGCCAACCCCCTAATGAGCCCCAAATGAGCCCTTCAGTGTGGAGAACCTGGGCAAATACCAGAAGCTCCAGTTCATTGTGTCAGAAAAGGAATTGGTCTGCTCGATCGGGGCAGGTCCTTTTCCCAAGAATAGGATTCAGTTCCCAACTGAGAGTAACTGTGTAAATTAAAGATTACTTCATTACAAACTGCTCGGTGTTTATGCAATATGAAGACTGAAAGGAATAATGAAAAACATTGCGACAATACTGATGGCACAAACCTGTATTCTGTACTGGTTTGGTGCAATGCAACTACGATCTGCGTTAAAGCTGCAACTAATAGCCAGTTCTTTTGAAGTGGTCCTTTGTACTTTCTCATGACATCACTCAAATAATTCACAGATGTTTCTACTATTGGGACCACAGTGCTTTCTGGTGCACTCAGTCTTCATATTTGCATTTTCATCTGGTTTAGCATAGTCACTGGAGACAATGTAAAGACCTAGGGCCTGATTCTAACTTTGGAGGATGGTGTTAAACCGTCCCAAAAGTGGCGGATATACCACCTACCGTATTATGAGTTCCATAGGATATAATGGACTCGTAATACGGAAGGTGGTATATCCGCCACTTTTGGGACGGTTTAACACCGTCCTCCAAAGTTAGAATCAGGCCCCAAATCTCCTGTCATGTTTCACTACTTCTGCTGATAGCAAGAGAAGTCAAAATTAACATTTCCAAACTGCACTGCTTTGTTGTTCAATAATCAGTTTTGTAACAAATGACTTCAAGGAAGAATACAGGGTGTCCTTTTGAAGTCCCTTTGGAGTGGTTAGTTGTACTCTCACCTAGCAATAGCTTGTTCTCATTGAAGGCCATGCCTAGGACTAACCAAGGAAGAACAAGTTCTGAGGTCCTTAAGACCTGATGGAATCTACCAAAGCTCCACTGTTAAGAATAGTGAATGAGCTTCTCTACGGATGGCGTAAGGTTGAAGAACATTTACTAAAGCTAATAGGTAAAGAACACCAAAAGCCACAACCGCTTCTCTTGCATCCTCGGTGCTCTGAGGAAATGGAAAACCATTCCACAGAACACCCAGAACAGAGTTAGCACAACTTGAGAATCATAATAAAAATACACACATTCTTGTCATTGTGCTTATTCTCGTGAATGATAAAAATAATAAACATAAAAGAAGTACACAACATCATCCTTCCCTTTACAATGAAAATAATAATAACATAGAACTATAAATAATCAAATTTAAGTTAGCAACATACCAAAAGTAAAACCACTATGAACTAAATCACTGCAAATAATCATCTTTGAATTTAAGAGGTAATGAGACATTATGAGAATGTCTCTCTGACATCCTTGGTATTCTTGAACAACCATCTAAATAGTTAGGAGTTGTGAACTCACCTGTGGATGAGGAATTGATCAACCTATCAACATTGGTGTTACAAGAATATCCATCAACATGACTATTCACATTCAAGTTGATATCCTCAGAACAATGAGATACATCATGTTCAGGATTATGAGAAACTTTCTGATGAGAGATATCCCACCAGAAACTTTCCATGTCTTTGACACAGCTAAGATTTTTGTTTTTAACATCAGTAATCTCTTTAGCTTGTTCTTGAGATATTTTTACCAGCCTTCTCCTGCTCCACCATCCTTTCCCTTCCAAGAGCAGGGCACCTTTTGATACCTTAACTACCTTAACAGGGAAAGTAAACCTAGATTCACCTTTTTTTTTTTTTTTTTTTTTTTTTAATAAGAACCCAGTCTCCTACTTTGTACTCACACATCTTGGCTGAGCATCCTGAAAGAGTGTGGAAATGTACCCCCCTCCTATCCCTCTAGCTAATCCTAACACCAATTCGCCTATGTATCAGGACTTAAAAATTCACCTGGGAGATCATGGCCGGGAAGTATTATTCAGGGATTTCCCATTTTGTCCGCCTTCTGATCCATGCATTAATCCCCATTCTTGGAACTGGTTACCAGCAGTGTTAAGTAATTCTGCCATAACTTCCTGGCTAACAGCTCCATCAATGTAGCAACAAGCTTACCCTTATATCTTGGAATGGGGCAGGTGTAAAGGGGAACATTTTCATTATCTGGACTCTTTAAATCCTGATATAATTTGCCTCAAAAAAACTTGGGCCATTGGGGAGCTGCAGTTCAAAAATTACCACTCTTTCTGCTGCCATGCCACCCCTTCAAAGAGGGGTCTGTTGTCTAATAGGCTGCACTGGCAGTATGAATGCTTTAGAGAGCCCACCAACCAGTTTTTGGCAGTAACCTTACACAGCATTGGTGATGGAGACAAGGTAACCTCTCTTGCACTGATAAACTCTTGTGTCCCCCTGGCACCCCTTTCAATAATCTTTAGTTAAAGTATTTCACTTCATTAAGGAGCTCAGCAACAGGGAGCCAGGAACCCAAATTATTATGGTTGGAGATTTAAATTGTAAAATTTCTAACTCAGGGCTCTCATCCTTTCGGGATGAGGAAAAGGAGGAAGCATTTGGGATACTCCCCTGTATTTTCCCCCATAAAATAAGGTCCGATAAGCGAGGGAAGTTATTTCTCGAGCACTTGAAGGTGAATGATTTTATTGTTGCTAATGGTAGACTTCTATCTGACTCCCCAACCCACCTTAGGCATAAATCGCCGGGGGTTGCTGCAATTTTGGATTATGGGGTATCAAGCTATCAGTCATTTTCCTTGTTAAAGGATATAGCAGCAATAGAGACTACTCTCAGTGATCATAACAATTTGGTTGTCTCTCTCGACCTGAAGGCGCAACCTGCCGATCCCTGGAGCTTAGAAGGGCAACACCTCCGGCTTCATGTCAAAACAGGAAGAACACATTGGTTCCCTGGAAGTTTTGAGGGGCTTAAATGTATCCTAGAAAGTACTCTGAATGATCTTGGTAGCTGGGCAGGCAAAGTTATGGAGAGTTTTACTGTCTTTACGCAACTGAATATTTTGATCCCCCATCAGAAGCCCCAGAGTAACCACATAGTAAAACCCCGCCCCTTACTTCTATTGAATAGAGAAATGAATGCCCTAATTTGCATAGGGAACATACATCCGCAAGCAATCCCAGCTAGACATTTTAAAAAGAAGGAGAGGGAGATTAAGAGTGCGCCTAAAAAAGGATGCCACAGATAGATTTTGGGTTGCAGTAAGGGAAGAGGTCTCTACCGGCCACAATAGGCGGTTCTGGTCATTGATTGCAGAGGGGTGCGGTACAAGAACCAGGCCCCTCCCAACATCCGTCAATGAATCGAGCTGGTCAGCCTTTCTATCTGGCCTCTATGCCTCCAATGGGTCCACTGTGGAACTCCCCCAAACTACAATTGACTCCTCATATTCATATCCCACTCTAAAAGAAATTGTGGCTGTTATAAGGGGAATGCGTAGTTCTGCCACAATGGGCCCAGAGGAAATCCCTATACAGCTAATAAAACATGACATACCCCCCCTGGTGTAAGATTTTATTCCCATTGTATCAATACTGCTATGAAGCCAGGAAAGTCCCTTGATCCTGGAAGGGTAGTATCATCGTTCCCTTGTATAAAAAAGGAGATTGTAGCTGCTCTGGGAATTATCACCAGATTGCACTTTTGGAGGCGGTTGGAAAAAAGTTTTTCTAATTTTTGCTTTCACAGATCAACGATTGGGCAGAAAGGAATAAAAGTATCCCCATGGAACATTCAGGTTTCAGGAGAAATCATGGCACAATTGATAATATCTCAGTCCTGCAAATAATTAATGAGAAATATGTCTCTCTGGAAGGGGAAGTGAGCTACGCAGCTTTTGTAGACTTCTCCACAGCATTTGATAAAGTAGATTGTGTCTTGCTGTGGAGGAAGCTGTTAAGTCTAGGCATGCCTGGTATTCTCCTTGATCTTGTGGTTGCCCTTCACTCCTCCACCTGGTGCAGAGTATTGCTAGGGGGTGAACGAGGCTTATCTCATGCCATCCCAACTACAAACAGCCTAAAACAAGGGTGTATGTTGGCCCCATTGCTATTTTCTTTGTATCTCTTGGACTATCCTACTCATTTAACTCAGTGTGAGGTTTTCGTCCCCAAATTAGGAGGGAGACTGTTATGTTGCCTGCTTCACGCAGATTACATAATCTTATTAGATTGCACCCCAAAGGGGCATAATATTTGTCTTCAAGCCCTCGAGCAATACACTGAAGCCCACTTTTTAAAGGTAAATTGCTCTAATAGCAAAATCATGTGCTTCCATGGAAAAAAAATAACTTAAGTACAGCAATTTCTGCTGGACCTTGGGAGCCCAACAACTAGGAAGAGTAAACGTATACACCTTTTTGGGTAAAATCGCCTGTGGGAACCTTAATGATAGAGAGCATATTGAGTACAATAAAAGGAAGGCTCAATCTCAAGCTAATGGTCTGAACGCCCTATATAGGGCAACAGGCAGAAGGCACTTTAAACACTTCCTAGAGGTTTATCGGGCTAAGATACCTCCATCCTTACTCTATTGCATAGAGCATATTGTGGTTTCCAAATGGGTCTTTTTCGATAAACTCAAGGGACGTGTCTTGAGGAATCTCTTATCCATAAACCTGTCTTTTCGGCACCAACATTATGACTTGAGTTGGGCTTGCGCAGCTCTTTCATTCACGGATTGGCCGTGATAATGCGCTGGATGGTAAGCCTGATGGCGTGCAGCAATGACTCCTTGCGGTCACTGCTTAAAAAAGAAATATTAGCCGGACACAGAGCAAAATGTATCATCTGCAGGAATTTTCTATATGCCATAGATCTTCTACAATTAGATTCTTCTGTAATTCTCATTCTCTTTCCAGCATCGCTCAAATCCACACTCAGGAACACAACTTGGGCGGCGAGTTTCCACCTGGATAGCCTGGCTAGCATGTACAGGCCGCGTTTTCACATCATATCTGACACCTTAAGGCCAAGGCTGACACAGTCCTATCTCATCTGGAACATGCCCCACGGGGTGAGAAGATTCTGGCTCCTGCTGTGACAGGGACTGCTTCCCTTCAATACTTTACAGGCTAAATGGTTTGGTTCTTCTGCTATTTGCAATCTTTGCCCTAATGGCGCCCAAGACTTGAAACATGTTGTACTCATTTGTCCGGCCTTATCTCTTCATCGCCGCAGGTGGCTGCAACCTATTTGTTTCACATTTTCATTAAGTACTGCCTCTGAGTTATTACATGCCCTTCTTATTCCGGCAAATGAATTGTTTTGTGTCAGAGTTTTAAATTATTTTAAGTGCTTTTTATCATTGTATTAAGTTAATCAACTGTCTATAAAAGTTAAATGTTTTTAGTTTTTCTAATGGTTCTTCATAAACATGTATCGTCTTATGTGGACCTCCAGTGGAGTACAGTATCATAATAAATAAAACTTGAAAACTTGAAACACATTTTGGTATTATGTTTAGCACTGAAATACTGTGTAATTGCCATCTGTTTGTTTAATACCTTATTTCTCATATTGCTTAAATCAATTTGCTTGTCAATGCCCATAATTATGTCTTTGATCCAATCTGGGCATAGAGTACATCTGGGTAACCTGTTACCAAGCAATTTAAAGAGAAACTCGCCTCCAGTTCTGTGAGGTGTGTTATGGTAGTTCCATACTTTTTCCCTGAGAAATTTCTCTCCTTGTAACCCTGAAGATAATGCTGTCTTCACCCCTTCTTTCAAAAATGTATGTACCCATTTTACAAGACCATTGGAGATATGTGAGTATAACACAACTTGTAAATGTTTGATATTTAAATTTGTCCCAGAATTTGTCATCTGCTGGGACTTGATGTGGGTACTGTTATTGGTTACAACCTCTTTGGGTGGTCCTTAAATTAGAAACACATTTCGAAAAAATGTGATGACAGATGTGGTGTCAGGTGTAGCACCAAATTTAAAATAAATCAATTTCGAGAAGTAGTCCACAAGAACTAACAAGTACTTCTTATTAGTTGGTAGTATCTCAAAAGGACCAGTAAAATCAAGTGAACTTTTGTACCACAGTGCATCTAGTAATGGAACCATATGTACATTTTGTTCACATGTTCTTCAGTGCTTACCAGAAACTAAGCAACCATTGCAGTCTGATACCCTTCTGTTGACATGCACATCCATTCCAAGCCACCAATAATACTGTTTTAACCTGTGTACAGTAGCTGAGATACATAAATGACCATCATGAGCATATAAATATCATTTTTCTTTCAATTTATTAGGAGGTACCAATAACTCATGACGAAGTAAAAACCCTTCAACTACAGAAATATCAACAGCAACTTAAGCAAAACTTTTCAGACCAGGTTCTAAATTTCTTTCCTTAGGCCATCCATTTTTGATATGGCTAATTACTTTTTGTAAAATGTCATCTTCACATCCATCCAATCTTTACTAGATATGATATTGTGTCCTTCAGGCAAATCTCCAACCAGATCCACAAGGCACTCCACATCATCCTCATGAACATTAGGACTTTCATCAACCACAGGCATTCTAGACTGGAAATCTGTCCTGGCATTTTTCCCTCCAAGTAAATGAAAAAAATTAAATCCTTGCATTTTTGAGAGGATGCACACCATTCTGGCCAAGGCTTTGCCTGTGGCGTTACCATTCAGTAAGTAAATGAGGGGTTTATGGTCCGTGAATATTTCAAATTGGGTGCTTCACAAAAATGTTTTGAATTTTTCAATGGCCGATGAACATGCAAGAGCCTCTTTTTCAATTGTGCTGTAATTCAGTTCCGATGGACTGAGGGAGCGTGAGGCAAATGCAATGGTATGTTCTTACTTACCTACCCATTGTAATAGTAAAGCTCCCATACCTAATTGACTGGCGTCCATCATCAAAAAGCATGGACGGCCAGCTGTAAAAGCAGATAGTATGGGTGCTGAAGTGATAAGAGACTTACGGGCATATTTATAATGCCCTAGCGCCACCTTGCGCCACATTAACGTCATTATTTTTTACATTATTGTGCCCCAACAAGGCCGAAATCCCCATGCTGTGCCAGGCATAATGTATTGAAAGGGGACATTTCCCAATTAGGGGAGCCTGAAAAATGGCGTAAGGAAATCTATGAGAGTTCCTTGCGCCATTGTTTACTGCACTTTTAACGCCTGCTCAAGAGTAGGCATTAAAAGGGGGCTTCCATTCTTTAGAATGGGTTCCTATGTACTCTGCAGGAGTAGCGGCGATATATTTTGGTATTTTGGCGCTACTCCTGTGGAGTACATCAATAGCGTCATGAGAAATGACGCTATTGCCCCCGACCCTGCGCCATGGTGCGGCTTATTTAAAATACGGCGCACACATGGTGGTGGTAGAGGGGTGCTAAAGGACATTCCATGAATCTACCCCATAATTTTAAGAAATGCATTATTTGTTTTACTTGATCATTCAAAAACCTGAGCTTTTTTAATAGATCTCTCTAAGGTGTACAACCAGGACATACCCATGCATGAAATGTGAATAATATTCACATAGGCCTAAAAAGGAGCGTTAGGTATCTTTGTTGTGTGGAGGAGTACTGTTCTGAATTGCATCTGCCAATAACATTTTGGGGTTGATACCATGATCAGATATGTTGTGACCTAGGTAGTCCAATTTATTAACAAGAAATTTATATTTGACTTTCCTAAATGTAATGCCTTTGTTTTCAAACCCATGTAAAACTTTTTCTAAAATAAAATTGTGTTCTCTGACAGTCTTAGTAAAAGCAAGTAAGTGAAATGTTTGCACACGAAATGCTTGCACACCTGGAATATCCCTCTGTCAGGATTGCAATGAAACTTTCTAGGACCTGCGTGCTTTCAGTCAAATCGTGATTCGCAAGTGGTCTTGTGCACTCGCCAAACCGTCAATCCCAGCTGTGGTAGTTGTAGTGCCCTAGACGATGACTCTGTTATGTGCAGTTCACATCACTGGTTCACTTATATCTCAGTATATCCTATATTATACCAATCTTTGATTCATTGTATAATATCAGAGACCAATGCTTGTTTAGATGGATTTGTGGGAAGTGTTTACAGCTGTGATGATTGACAGCCTCTTGGGTGTGGCTCATGGCTATTTAAGCAGCCCCACCCATGGGGAGCTGCTCACTATTTCTTTGGCCCATGGAGGAGAAGGATCTCTCCTCTGCAGCTCCAGAGTGTTACCAGGCTGTTCCTGGGGATTTCTTTACAGTTGGTCGGTAAGTGGATTTAGAGGTTGAGCTCATCCTCGGATCTTGACCTTTCCGGTCCTTAAGCCTCTTCAGCGGGCTCCTGCTACGCACAAATTCCTCAGCGCGACTTCAGAATTTCACAAGTATCTATACCTCTGTTTTGTGGCACAAGTCATTTGGTTATCTTCAAACAAGTTCTCAGTACGGGTCGCGCTCAGTCGGGTAAGCGCTTCAGCGAAGCAGTAAATTGTTTTCTCTTAAATAAGAAGTGATTATTGGCAAAACTTTACAAATACTTAAACTCCTAAGATTTCAGTTAAGCAAGATTTCTCTCAATATTTCACCACAGTGTATTTCAGTTTAATTCCGAGTTCCAGAATACAATAAGGGAGGGAGCCTGATCTTTATTTTTTTAAGAGGTTTGTTGGCATAACATAGTCGCAGATGTTGACTTATAAAAAAGCGCATTCCCTGAATATGGTACAGTCGTTATTTTAAAGCTATTCCCCTTCGCACAACCCGTTTTAAGAGAGAGATTATAACCGAAAGTTAATATTAAATCCTAAAGCGCTTTCAAGAAATATTGGGCCACAATTATTCTTGAGATATTCTTTATGCCATTTTCTATATGAGAAAGATCATAGTGGAATTATAACATTATGGTTCACAACAATGTAGAAAATCATTTGTGTGTTTAACCAGTTTTTCCTTTTAGGTTTCCTTTTCCCGGTGTTCCTTCCCCAAATTCCGTTCCCCTCAACCGGCCTCTCTAATGTTCGGTGCTGTAAGAGTAATCTGACTCGGAGCTGCTTGGAGTTGGGCCCATAGTCTCATCGTGCTGATCCTGAGGATGTTTGGCACCGTTAAACCCTCACAACAGTATCCATACATTTTTTACATTTACTTGCTGCAAAGGCAAGTCCAAATGGCATATGGAAACAATTGTACGCTCCAAGTGGAGTAATGAAAGTGGTAAGGGTTTGACTCTTTGCAGCAAGTAGTATTTGATGATAAGCCGATCTGAGGTCAAGTAAAGAGAATACTTTGGAACCCCCCAAATTGGCCTATGAATATTGTACTTTGGATAACGGGTGGCAATGCACAATGATGTTCTTATTGAGAGTGTATAAATCAACACATAAGCGTAATACACTTGTTTTGTTTTTAACTATCACTACCTGACTGACCCACTCAGATGAGTCAGTTTCTTGGATTATGCCCTCAAAACACAATTTGTCTAGTAACTTTTTGAGATCAGATCTGTCACTTAATGGTGAGGATCTGACTTTCTGCACAATAGGAGTAGCGCACTCATTAAGCTTGATCAAATTCTCAAATATTTTTATGTTTCCTATTTTGTCACTGAAAATGTTATGGAACTTATTCATAACATTTTCTAGGTTGCTATCTTCAACAATGTCAATGAAATAGATAGAATTTTCAGCTAACACAATGGGATTCTCCACACCAGGCATTAACATAGTGCCAAGTCTGGCCTGGTCTTCCAATCCTATAATGTTCCTTCCTTTGATGGCAACATAAATCTTTGTGATAATTTGCCTGCCCAAACAGGAAAGTGTATCAATGAAATAGCCCAACATGTTAATATCTTGTTCCCCAAAAGCTTTAAAGCTTTTGGATAAATGTCTGTTTCTGTTAAAGGTGTGGTATTCAATTTTTCTTTGAAAAGAATGTCTGAGATGATGGTGATGGCTGCACCTGAGTCTGCCATCATGTCAATAGACACAGGCCTAATAAGTGCTTTGCACCAAGGACCCTTCACCACTTTAGGCCCCTTTTGATCAGTTGACACCGTAAGTATCACCTTGAATAAAACTTCTGAGCACTGACCCAAATCCACATCAATCGTGCTGATTCTAACTGAGGTCTTGGAGCTCCTACAAACTGACTGGAAAAGTCACATTTTTCCACATGTGTTGCAATGTTTGTTGGCTGCAGGAAAATGTAATTTATTTCCTAAATGAGAGCTGTATCCACATTAATTACATGCTGGTGTTCTTTTTAACTGGAACACAGGTACTTTTGTTTTTAATGGCAATGGCTCCTAAGGTCTTGTGTTCAGAAATAGTATTAATTTCTGAACATCCTGTTGTTGTGACCTATGATGAGATCAATTTGGTGGAAATAGTTGATCTTCCTATGCTTTTGGCAATTTCAATTACTTCTCAAAGAGTGGGGTCTCTACAACTCAATAACCTCTCTTGGATCTGTTTAGAGGCACAGCTGTATACAAATTGATCCCTTATTTACACATCAAGAGAACTGCCAAAGTTACACGAAGAGGCCAACAACCTTAAGGCAGAAATATATTCTTCAACTGACTCTTCAATATTTTGTTTCCTCCTAAAGAAATTAAAGCATTCCAGTAACACATTTGGTTCATCAGAAAATGTCTTAGTGAGCCTCGCAGCAGCTCCTTTTTATGCATTCCAAGTTCTACCCATACAGGTGGCATGTCTACTTGAGGAAGATTATGAAAAACTTGTTGACCTTCATGTCCAAGATGCCCAAATAATAAAGCAAGTTTCCTTTTTGGTTCAAATAGTGTAACATCAATCGAAACGAAATATCTTTGAAAAGATCTAAACCAATGTTTCCAACATACAGTATGATAGGTTTGCCAGGATGTTGATGGAAATAAGGAATTTGAAGTAATTAAATATTGGTAGCCATCATGCAGTTTTCAGCTCTCAAAGTGGTAAACTAAAATTTAAAGTAACTGTCAGAATAAAAATAATCCAGAAATACCTCTGTTTAGGTGTGTCTGTGACCAATGGTTAGAGCGTGAACTTAGGCGAGTAGCGATGTGTTTGTCATCTACTTTACTGGCAGGGAATCCGTATGAGCACAAGGAAGTGAGTGCATGGGACGATCCTAGACAAAAGATGGCTGCCACGACATGTTATGCGATGATGTGAAAAAATGAGTGAGAGAAAGTCCTGAGGACCCGGATTCTGCGTCAGCTGCGTGCTACCTACACTCCAGGGTTTAAACAGCCAGGCTGTAAGTTGCCGAATGAAATGGCAGTCGTAGCGAGCTGGGCAGCAGCAGGGTTCGGTATAGTGAATAAAATAAGTTACTTGAAAGTCGGTGGGCTAAAGAGAAGTGCCTCTTCATTGCCAATATGTTAGGTGTAGTGAATGAGCTTCTCTATAGGTGGCGGAAGGTTGAAGGGCATTTATTGAAGCTAATTATTAACCCCTTAGCTGCTGGGCCTTTTCCCCCCCAGTGCTGAGCCCTTTTTTGGCTATTTGGGGTAGTTCGCGCTTAGGGCTTCATAACTTTTTGTCCACATAAGCTAACCACGCCAAATTTGCGTCCTTTTTTTCCAACATCCTAGGGATTCTAATGGTACCCAGAGTTTGTGGTTTACCCTGGAGGAGACCAAGAAAATAGCCAAAATACAGTGAAAATTTAGTTTTTTCCAAAAAAATGGGAAAAAAGGGCCGCCGAAGAAGGCTTGTGGTTTTTTCCCTGAAAATGCCATCAACAAAGGGTTTCTGGTGCTGAAATCACTATCTTCCCACCTTTCAGGAACGGGCAGACTTGAATCAGAAAACCACATTTTCCAACACAAATTTGGCATTTTACTGGGACATACCCCATTTTTACTATTTTTGGTGCTTTCAACCTCCTTCCAGTTAGTGACAGGAATGGGTGTGAAACCAATGCTGGATCCCGGAAAGCTAAACATTTCTAAAAACTAGACAAAATTCTGAATTCAGCAAGGGGTCATTTGTGTAGATCCTACAAGGTTTTCCTACAGAAAATAACAGCTGAAATAAAAAAATATTGAAATTGAGCTGAAAACAACAGCCATTTTTCTTTATGTTTTACTCTGTAACTTTTTCCTGCGATTTCAGATTTCTGAAAGCAATATACTGTTTTGTCTGCTGGACTCTTCTGGTTGCGGGGATATAAAGGGCTTATAGGTTCATCAAGAACCCTAGGTACCCAGAGCCAATAAATGAGGTGCACCCTGCAGTTGGTTTTCATTCTATACTGGGTATACAGCAATTCATTTGCTGAAATATGAGGAGTGAAAAAGAGGTATCAAGAAAACCTTCGCATTTCCAAAATGGGATCAAGATAAGGTTTTGAGGAGCAGTGGTTATTTCCACATCTTTGAATTCCGAGGTGCCCATACTAGCATGTGAATTGCAGGGCATTTCTCAAATAGACGTCTTTTTTACACACTCTCTTATATTTGGAAGGAAAAAATGTAGAGAAAGATAAGGGGCAATAACACTTGTTTTTCTATTCTATGTTCCCCCAAGTCTCCCGATAAAAATGATACCTCACTTGTGTGGGTAGGCCTAGCGCCCGCGACAGGAAATGCCCCAAAACACAACGTGGACACATCCCATTTTTTCACAAAATACAGAGCTGTTTTTTTGCAAAGTGCCTACCTGTAGATTATGGCCTCTAGCTCAGCCGGCACATAGGGAAACCTACCAAACCTGTACATTTTTGAAAACTAGAGACCTAGGGGAATCCAAGATGGGGTGACTCGCGGGGCTCTGACCAGGTTCTGTTACCCAGAATCCTTTGCAAACCTCAAAAAGTGGCTAAAAAAACAAGTTTTCCTCACATTTCGGTGACAGAAAGTTCTGGAATCTGAGAGGAGCCTCAAATTACCTTCCACCCAGCGTCCCCCCAAGTCTCCCGATAAAAATGATACCTCACTTGTGTGGGTAGGCCTAGCGCCCGCGACAGGAAATGCCCCAAAACACAACGTGGACACATCACAGAAAACAGAGCTGTTTTTTGCAAAGTGCCTACCTGTAGATTTTGGCCTCTAGCTCAGCCGGCACCTAGGGAAACCTACCAAACCTGTACATTTTTGAAAACTAGAGACCTAGGGGAATCCAAGATGGGGTGACTCGCGGGGCTCTGACCAGGTTCTGTTACCCAGAATCCTTTGCAAACCTCAAAAAGTGGCTAAAAAAACAAGTTTTCCTCACATTTCGGTGACAGAAAGTTCTGGAATCTGAGAGGAGCCTCAAATTACCTTCCACCCAGCGTCCCCCCAAGTCTCCCGATAAAAATGATACCTCACTTGTGTGGGTAGGCCTAGCGCCCGCGACAGGAAATGCCCCAAAACACAACGTGGACACATCACAGAAAACAGAGCTGTTTTTTGCAAAGTGCCTACCTGTAGATTTTGGCCTCTAGCTCAGCCGGCACCTAGGGAAACCTACCAAACCTGTACATTTTTGAAAACTAGAGACCTAGGGGAATCCAAGATGGGGTGACTCGCGGGGCTCTGACCAGGTTCTGTTACCCAGAATCCTTTGCAAACCTCAAAAAGTGGCTAAAAAAACAAGTTTTCCTCACATTTCGGTGACAGAAAGTTCTGGAATCGGAGAGGAGCCTCAAATTTCCTTCCACCCAGCGTCCCCCCAAGTCTCCCGATAAAAATGATACCTCACTTGTGTGGGTAGGCCTAGCGCCCGCGACAGGAAATGCCCCAAAACACAACGTGGACACATCACAGAAAACAGAGCTGTTTTTTGCAAAGTGCCTATCTGTAGATTTTGGCCTCTAGCTCAGCCGGCACCTAGGGAAACCTACCAAACCTGTACATTTTTGAAAACTAGAGACCTAGGGGAATCCAAGATGGGGTGACTCGCGGGGCTCTGACCAGGTTCTGTTACCCAGAATCCTTTGCAAACCTCAAAAAGTGGCTAAAAAAACAAGTTTTCCTCACATTTTGGTGACAGAAAGTTCTGGAATCTGAGAGGAGCCTCAAATTTCCTTCCACCCAGCGTCCCCCCAAGTCTCCCGATAAAAATGATACCTCACTTGTGTGGGTAGGCCTAGCGCCCGCGACAGGAAATGCCCCAAAACACAACGTGGACACATCACAGAAAACAGAGCTGTTTTTTGCAAAGTGCCTACCTGTAGATTTTGGCCTCTAGCTCAGCCGGCACCTAGGGAAACCTACCAAACCTGTGCATTTCTGAAAACTAGAGACCTAGGGGAATCCAAGGAGGGGTGACTTGCGGGGCTCGGACCAGGTTCTGTTACCCAGAATCCTTTGCAAACCTCAAAAAGTGGCTAAAAAAACAAGTTTTCCTCACATTTCGGTGACAGAAAGTTCTGGAATCTGAGAGGAGGCACAAATTTCCTTCCACCCAGCGTTCCCCCAAGCCTCCCGATAAAAATTATACCTCACTTGTGTGGTTAGGCCTGGTGCCTGCGACAGGAATAGATCACACAACGGTCAATGTTGGTCCTTACGTGAGGCAGCTGTTGACCCTGGGGTGATCCATTCCTGACACAGACACTAGGTGTAGGCACTCAAGTGGGGTAGTGTTTTTATCAGGACAGGTGAGGAGTCACTGGGTGGTAGGAATATTGTGGATCCCAGCATATTCCTGTAGTTTGTGTGACAGAAATGCGAGAAAAATTTAGTTTTTTTTCAACATTTCAGCTTTGCAGGGTATTCTGGGTAAGAAAACTTTGGGGAAGACACACAAGTCACACCTCTGTGGACTCCCCCAAATGTCTAGTTTCCAGAAATGTTTGGGTTTAGTGTGTTTCTCTATATGGCCGCCGAATCCAGGACCAAAAACACAGATGCCTGCCTTACAAAACCAGTTTGTTTTGCCATGGATAATTTTGATGTCTCCACAATATGATTTGGGTGGTGGAATTTGGGGCTGAACTAAATTGGGGAGCTCCCAAGAGAGCACTCTCTCTCTGCTTGCCGCCGCATTCACCTGCTCTCTGGGTTGGCCTAACCCACTATTACCCAGTTGCACAAACAGCTTGCGAAGGGACAGCAGGACTGTCCTCATCACCTCCCTCATAATGTACTGGAAGAGGAGTTATCGAATGGGACTCCTCTGACTGAAAAATCACTCCCAGAGTCTGCGCCATTGTCCTATCCCTCAGATGCTGTCTCAGTATCTGATGTCTCAGTCTCTGATCCTATGTCAGAGCGGTCCTCTATAACCCGAGTGCAGGCAGCAGTCATCCATCAAGATGCCATCTCTGCTATTGGCTAAACTGTTGCTCTAAAACACTAGCCTACGTAGACAGTCACAAAATCGATGGTGTGTGAGATACGTGCAACAGTAGAGGCCACCTTACCTGCGCTTCTTCCCTCAATCAGCACGTACTTTCAAGACACTCAAAATACACCTTGTCACATACCATTCGTCACAGTCTTTAGCACCTCCTGCGCCCAGTCCAACAATCATTATTGGTGCTCCCACTCCCTCCTCCTCGGATTCCCTAATTACCACCCAGCAAAAGTGCCCTTCATCTCTCCATAGACTTTGCTAATGTACTCAGCTATTTACATAAAATACAGATTTGCTCTTTGCAGTAGGCATATAAACCTTCTGCGCTTCTTTATGGCACTAAAACTGCCACTAGACAAGTCAGACCCTTTTCCCCCCAGGGAAACCACACACATATTGACAAAAGTGATATATATATGACAGCCAATCACCTGAAACTCAACTCAAGCAAAACCGAAATAATCCTCTTTGGCCCACACAAAAACACCTGGGACCCCTCATGGTGGCCCACCACGCTAGGCCCTGCACCCACCCCCGCCAACCACGCACGCAACCTCAGCATCATCCTAGACTCCTCCCTCTCGATGACCCAACAAATCAACGCTCTCACCTCCTCATGCTTCAACACACTCCGTATACTGAAAAACATTCAAATGGATCCCCACAGAGACCAGAAAAACTGTCACTCACGCACACATCAGCAGTAGGCTTGATTACGGAAACGCCCTCTACGCCGGCACCACTCTAAAACTCAAGCGCAAACTACACGCATCTAGAACTCAGCAGCACGACTCATCCTCGACCTCCGCCGACACGAACACATCTCTCCACACCTCAAATCCCTCCACTGGCTCCCCATTGACAAAAGGATCACCTTCAAGATCCTCATCCTCGCACACAAATCACTCCACAACACAGGCCCTGCCTACCTCAACGAGAGTCACCTTCCACACCCCCACACGAAACGTCCGCTCAGCTGACCTCTCTCTCGCCTCTGTCCCCCGCATCAAACACACCACCACCGGGGGCAGATCCTTCTCCTACCTTGCACCCAAAACCTGGAACGCCCTCACAACCCACCTTCGCAAGACCCAAAACCTACTTCTTTTCAGGAAGGGCCTCAAAACCTGGCTTTTCAAACAGTGAACCTCCCAGCCCCTTTCCCTCCCCCCGCCCCCCCCCCAAGCGCCTTGAGACCCTCACAGGTGAGTAGCACACTTTATAAATCTCTTTGGTATATATAGATCTACCTCTATATATATATATATCTATGTACATAGATATATCTATAGATATATCCATGTACATAGATATATCTATCTACATAGATATATAAATATAGATCTATATATAGATCTATTTTTTTTAGTTGTTGTATGGTTTCCTTGGGGGCCAAAATGGCCCCCAGGGAAACCCTACAACATCTAAAAAAAAATTGCCCCCACAGGGGGTCACCCTGCCCACGGGCGACCCCCTGTCATTTTATTTATTTTTTATTTTTATTTTTTTGAAGAAAAAAACAATCCCCTGGGGGGGGGGCACCTACCATTTTTTTTTTTATTAATTATGCCCCCGGGGGGGGCAGCCCGTTTTCCGAGGGGGCCGCCCCCCCAAAGTGAAATCCCTGGCGTCTAGTGGTGTTTCCTGGCCCCCGATAGCAGCTGTGCTGCGATCGGGGGCCAGGAAACACTTTGAGAAGGCCTCGTAAGAAAGGGGAGAGTCTCCCCTTTCTTACGAGGCCTTTTCAAAGTGTTTCCTGGCCCCCCGATCGCAGCTGTGCTGCGATCGGGGGGCCAAGGAAACCTGAAAGTGTTTCCTGGCCCCCGATCGCAGCACAGCTGCGACCGGGGGCCAGGAAACACTTTCAGGAAGGCCTCGTAAGAAAGGGGAGACACTCCCCTTTCTTACGAGGCCTTCCCGAACGTGGGAAAGGCCGTTTTCCCCATCAAAGCAGGAAGCGGCCGCAAGGCTGCTTCCTGCTTTGATGGGGAAAACACCTTTGCAACGTCAGCGCGCCGCGAGGCGCGCTGACGTCACAAAGGGGCGGGTGGGGGGGCGGGGGGAGACACGGAAGCTTCCGTGTCTCCCGGGTGGTGTTTAAAAAAATAAATAAATCCTCGGGTGCGACGCACCCGAGGATTTATTGATACCCTTCCTGGTGTCGGCCACTGGTCGTGACGCGCACCAGGGAGGGTGTGTGGGCGTCGGCCAGTGGCCGACGCCCGCACCGAAGAGGTTAAAGAGCACCAAAGTCCACAACCGCTTCTCTTGCATCCTCGGTGCTCTGAGGAAATGGAAAACAATTCCACAGAACACCCAAAACAGAGCAAGCAGAAGTGCAAATCATATTAAACATGCACACACTCTTTTCATTGTACTTAGTCTCGTGAATGCCAAAAATAATAAACATTATAGAAGTACGCAACACCCAAAAGAAGGATTCTGCAGGCTATTAAATGATTGAAGATCCTCCGGTGAGCCTGAGGAGTGACTTGTACATATGATCTTGTTACCCATGTGAACATCAGACATCTATGTCAGGCTGGTAGTGAGTGTTGGGTTTATGACATGTAGGGCCTGATTACGACTTCAGTGGAGGGGATTACTTCG
Organism: Pleurodeles waltl; assembly: GCF_031143425.1. NCBI lineage: Eukaryota > Metazoa > Chordata > Amphibia > Caudata > Salamandridae > Pleurodeles > Pleurodeles waltl. The sequence goes on from NC_090437.1 coordinate 181,871,440, forward strand.
TCCCAAATGTGACGGATATCCCGCCCGCTGTATTTCGAGTTCCATAGGATATAATGGACTCGCAATTCGGCGGGCGGGATATCCGTCGCATTTGGGACAGTGTAATCCCCTCTGCTGAAGTCATAATCAGGCCCATAGTGCGCTCAGAGTGTATGGCTTGAATTCATTATCTCCCATCCATCTCAACAGCCCCATTGACACTAGCTTAAACCCCTTGAATTCCTGCAGCATCTGTATCTCGCAACATGTCAAGAGACTGGCTTTTTTCCCTATTATTGAAGGCCTTTATTGTACAATCCAGTTTGTAGCGCTGACCTAGTTGAATTAAGGATAATTTTAATAGTCTTATATCCGGTAACAGTTCAGGTGCTACCTTGACCCTAGGCATAGGCTCTTACATCTTTGTGGATGCACCCTGCGCCATTTGGTACTCCTGAATCCATGGGTGTCACTGCTATCTGGAATATTTAACAGAGACTGCCAGGTCTGAGATACAATCTGCAGAAGTTAAGTGATGCCCTGTGGTGCCAATCACAAGAACCTTAGCCATCTGCCAGCTTCACTTGGCCATCAGACTGGAACCCGGGTCTAGTGCAATGCCTCCTGGACTCTTGAATTATTGTTTGGTGACCCCACCTCCATCTGTGACTGACAGTCCTGAGACTCGTGCACTGGGCTGATCCACAACTTACCTGACAGATGGAGAGCCATTTTTCAGTCCCAGAATATCTGTTGTTTATTTGTTGACTTTGGTTCACTTTGGGGACTCTTTTAGGACAATCCTCAAGGCTCGGGCTAAATCCCCTTATTTTCCATCATGTGTCCCTACTCTGTTGCCATAGAATCAATCTAGACTGACTGACACATGAGAAAAGCAGTATCGACATCTGACTGGGAAGCAAAGCTACAAAGTCACAACAATCCTCTATGGAACAGCCAATCCTGTAAAGACTTGGTTAAAGCTGATTCAGGGTGGATGCAGTTTGTTTCCTTAGCCAACCGATTTAACAGTAACTTAGCATTATTCGCCTGTGAGCACTAGAAAATGGTTTGGGGGTTATAGCTAAGCTACAGAACGTAATGGAATCTTCAGAGTATTTTTTGTTGTTTTTCTTTTTATCTGCCATGCACATTCAAAATAAAGTTGTATTAATTTTAAATGAAATCGCAGTGACTGGACAACAACCTTTATTGTTCATGATTATTATGTTTTATTTAGGGCCAAATCATGCGGCTTTGATCAATAAATTATGTGGTAAGGAAAAATCAAATTATTCAGCACGAAAATACAAACTATGCAGCATATTAGAGTGTTAAGGCGAATTTTGCAACATGCCATATGCCATTATTAAATTGTTATTCTGACATTTTAGCACACTGATAGAAAAGGAATTCCAGTTCTCAAAGTAGGACTGTAGCTCCAGGACACCATCTGTAAACTACTAAAACTTTAATAAATAGTACCCACAAATCACTGACTTCACTGGGATATAGGAAAAAGGATTTCACTTTGAAGGGCAAACAGTGGAGAGCACTAGACTCCAGCCTCAGGAGGCACTGGCACCAGTTTAATCAATTCAGATCATGCGCATACCACTATCCTCAAAATAGCAGCTGGGAAGAGGCTTAGCTGCAGGGATTGACAATGGAGAAGCTGAGAAAGTTGTCTAGTTCACAGGGTTAATGCCCAAGGCAAGTTAACGGATCAGCCAATCAGTGATGTCTTAGAGTTCCAGTATAGCAATAAGGGAAGCTCTGACTCAGGGGCACTTAGGGAAAACACCCCGAGGAGAGGTCTGGCCCTGCAGGCTATTTACATGCAGTAGCCGTAGAGGAGAGCCCCAGGACACTTCCCCTCATCTGCAGTCTCATGAATCCCCATGCCCTTGGATTCGATCTCATTGAAGAAGGTGACTTGGAGGTAGCTTTGAAACAAGACCTCTGGAGAGCTCAGGAGTAAACTGAGCAGAAGATTCGTACATTTGAAGGAAAATCTTAGGTTATACGTTGCCAGCACGAAGAAGAGAGGAGTCAGGAGAAAGCAGGTGAGTGGGCATGGAGGGAGATGCAGTGACAGAGAGAAGTAGTAGGGAAGAAAGACTGATGAAGAATAGGACAAGGTACTAGAGAAAGATGAGCTAGAACTTGGAGGAGTTAGAGTTGAGGTGTCTAGAAATCCATTAATTCCATAGTGCTGACTCCTCAGGTCATGCCAACGTTTCTCAAAGACAGGACCTATACATGTTATAGGTGATACAATATTAGAATGGCTGGAGATCTTTGAATTAACCTGTATAGCTCAGCAGGTGGCCACTGAGGAGGAAGTTGCAACTCCATAGAAGTCTTCCCAAAGTGGAAAATGAATCCACCACTTACTTGAATTATAGTGAGGAATTGAATTACGATTGCATAAAGTAGACTGTGAGGATGACGTTTGAGTTGACTCAAGCCCAAAACGAACTGAACTTTAGGAATACTAAGAAAGATGATGGAGATCCTTATAAGAACTGGATTTATGTGTTACAAAGAAATTAGAATGAATGGGTGAAAGGTGTGGAGCATTAGACTTTAAAGCTTTTAACCATCTCTTGGTTGTTTAGATTCTCAAGGACAAGTGCCCACAAGCCTTCAGACCATACTTGTCTGACTAAAGAGAAGTTGATCCCATGCTACTTGTTGTAATGGCGGATAAGTGGCTGCCATAAATATTAACTATAAAGTGTATGAGTTATGTAGCTCTAGGCCTAAAGGAGAAAATAGTTCCCAACAGCATGAACCAAAAAGTGAGCTATGGCAGATCCCAAAGCTCATAGATGGACCAGAATCCCAAGGGGTCCTCCAGTCAACATCACTAGGTGAATGAAAGCAGACTCCTCCTCCAATGCCAGGGTAGTCAAGTGTTTCAAATGTAATATGGAGAGATACTATAATAAGGACTGCCAGAAAAAGGACTGGGTACTGTTAGCTCCCCTGATAGCTTAATATGCTCTCTACTGAAGAAGGCACCACAGAACTGAACATAGTTGTCATGGGTGTCTGAGAGATTGAGACCACGAAACCTTGAAACATGTGTACCAAATTTGATGGGTTCATGCAATAGCGTGGCATGCCCTGGGTGATATTGCTGCCCACTGGCCCATATGAGAGAGGGCTTACCTCCAGCCCACAAACATGAAGCTTATCTATGATTCCTGTGTCTAGTCACCAATGCAAGGGATACTTCCTTCATTCTCAAAAATTGGAGGTGGAAGTGAATATCAAGACAACCGTTGTGGATGTAGCAGCCCTGGAAAAACAAGGTGTTGTCTTCCACCTAGGAAATAATTTAATCACACCCAGCGTTATACTAGTACCTGAATACCACATGACTGTGGTGATGTCAGCTATGCAGATCAGAGGACAGGATGCTTATCAGCCTACAAGGCCCTCATTATGTGTGGCTCTGTAAAATCCAATGGGACTGGTATAAGAAATTACCAGACCCAACTGAATTCTAAGTTTTTGTTTTTCATACTGAAATGTGGCTGGTAAAAGGAGTTAAAATATGTGGATATCTGGGTAGGAAAGGTGGGGGGGACACTGTATTCTGTTAGGTGTCTGTCTCCATAACTGGAACAATGCCATTTCACTGCATGAGCTACGCATGTTGGCTCTTTGACTGGAATCATGTAGCTTCATTACGTAAACTATGGATGCTGGCTGACTACCTCATTAGCTAATCCAGTGCTTTGTTACCATGGTAGTCATTCCTAGAGAACTTGGGAGAGTCTCACAAGCCAAGAAACAGTCTACAAAGGCTTTAGAGATCATATTTGGAGACTTGTTGTTACTCAGGATTACATTGCCCAGAATTCCATGGTGGTGGGCTGATATGAATAGGAACTACACCCAAACACATATGCTCAGTCTCAGGTGTTTCCAGCAACAAAGCATCTTGGTGGAAAGGTCCTGAAGTGAAATCAGCAGATTCAAGCGGACTAGTGAGGCAGTGGGCAAGTGTTGCAGCGTGAGTCATCGCACACAGCGTTATGCATTCTCTTCATGTGAGTTTGTCTAAGGGCAGTTCTAAAGCTCTTCTCCTTTAACTAGTAGGAGTACTTTAAAGTTAACAAGGAAAGTACTTTGTGAAGCTGAACAAAGAATTTCTTAAATCCCTTACTAGATCAAAGGAAAAAACTCTAAGTGCTTGCTTTTATGGAATTTAAAGCAGGAACATTGTTTTCTGGGGAAAAAAACAGTTTAGAACTCGGTATCACTTTGTGATTTTAAGACTAGCTGCACAATAACAGACTAACCTTTCAAAACCTGAAAGAAGTATTCAAATCCTTTTAGCTCTGAACTGTGGAGTGATATGTTGATTGTAATTTGAGGTTATTGAAGACATTATGATTGTTAATGATGATAACTGAGCTGTTTTACTAAAATCTATGTTGTTTTCTTTACTCAAAGGTTAAACAGAATAAACCTGAGACTTCAAATAAAAATGTCATAGCGCAAATATCTCTCCAGTAAGACAAGAATAGCAGAGGAGCAAATTGAGTCCCAAGCCCCAATCCTTAAGGTAAGAAAATGAATGCGGGAAGGTCATTACAGGACTTAACACAATTGCAGTATTATGTTAGGGTCAATAGAACTGTAAATAATTGATTGGTCTCCTTCCCCGAGAACCCCAACCCCAAACCCATCTACTTAGTCGGCCACATTGGTTGCCTGCCGTAGTTAACGAGCAGCAATAGTGTTGCTTAGAAGTAGGCCCCTCACTCCAGAGGAAGAACTCATTGGAGCTCTAACAGTAGACTGAGCTCACAAAGTTAACTTCCTCATGAGTGATACTATAACTCTATAATGGCTACTTTAGATGATGTTGGCAGTTGCCTTGCTAATTTTCAGATAGATATGGCTGTGGTTTGTTCTGAGATTACAGCACTGGCAAGTAAGGTAGTGCAGTTCCAAACTGAGGATGAAACTGGTTATCCCATAGGACCAGGAGCTTTCCAGTAGACAGGGTCATATCAAACAACTGTCTCAGTAATCCTAGTCTCTGTACCACCAGTGGTATCTTTAGGTACTCCAGAAAGATAAAAAAACAATCCAGACACATTTCAAATATTCTTGACACAGATGCAAATACTTTGTATGTGTAAACATGCAGTCTTTCTGGATTTCCTATCTGGGGGAAGTTGTGGCCCAATGTGCAGTTCCATTTTGTTAATCAGGATGGCCCAAGTTACCCAAAGAGAGACTGGTAAACCAGAATCTTGAGGTTTGATTCCGTATACTACCAACAAAAATTGGGAATAATGCCCCAACGTTTGTAAACCCAGTACAATCATGCTTACATAGTCATATGCTTGCCACAACTTCAGAAAAGTAGATGGTCTTACTAAAGAATGTTCCAGACTCCCTAGAAGCCTTTGTTGAAAAGATGGCAGAAAATTACCTCCCAGTTGGCAATACGCTTGTCAATTTGATCTAGTTCCAGGGGTAGAAGTTCCTAACTGTAGAATCTATACATTGACTGAATCTGAAAAGGAACATTTTCATACGTATTTAGACAAATACTTAACTAATGGGGTCATCCACCCATCCCAGTCACTAGTAGCTTTGCCATTATTTTTTGTACCCAAAGCAAATTGCGAGCTGTGCTCTTGTATAGATACCAGCGCACTGAACAAGATCACTGTAAAAAACAAGTATCCACTCTCTTTGATACTGGTCCGCCTGAGACAAGTGACAGGAGCAAAAATCTATATTAAATTAGACTTCAGAGGTGCCTACCACTTTGTATGAGTGAGAAGGGAATTACATTGGAAGACCTCCTTTAAGACAAAATTTGGTCTTTTTGAATATTGCGTAATACCATTTGGGTTAGGTAACACTCCAGCCGCATTCTAATAGTTCCTAAATGGTGTATTGTTTGATCTTCCTGGATTGGTTTCTGAGTGTCTATATAGATGATACTTGACATATTCTTTGAATGAAAAAATCCATGTGCAACACATCTCCATGGTCCTTAACTTCTTCCATCAGCATCATTTGTAATGTAAGATATCAAAATTTGATTTTCATGTTACCAAGGGTGAGTTTTATGGAGTGACTTAAACTCCATAAAGGATGTGTATGACAACAAAAGGTACAAACAATCCAAAAATGGGTAACCCTTAAAACAGTATGCAAGGTACAATGCTTCATGTGGTCTGCCAATTTCTATTGCCATTTCATAAAATGTTTTTGCCATGTCATGGCTCCAGTAACTCATTTATTCCATTTAAAAAAACTCCTTTGGTCCAAAGAAGCTGAACAAGACTTTTAATTTCTCAAGACAGCCTTTACTGAGGCCTCTATTTTAATTTTTAATGCCTCCAAATCCAGAGATACCATGTTTTGAGGAGGCAGATGCTTCCAATGTCCTTATTCCTCCTTATTCAGCGTCTGTATCAGGCAGGAGTTAGAGACAAAGCACTGGATATCCTTATGTCATTCTTGACTAATAAATCTATTACAGTGTCCTGTGGCGATTACAGAGCAAGGCCTTTTCAACTACCTTGCGGTGTCCCACAGGGGTCTTCTCTTAGTCTTTATTCAATCTTTATATGGCCCTCCTGGCAAGTCTGGTGCATTCCTTTGGTTTCCATATTGTGTCATACGCAGATGACACGCAGTTGATTATCCCAGTTTCTCGTAACTGGGAGGAAACAAGGGATAGATTCCAGCTTTGTATGACTGCCATTAACATTTGGAGGAGTAAGAATTGGCTCAAATTAAATGGCGATAAGACAGAAATTATCTGTTTTGGACTAGATAGGAAACTGTGGAGTGCCAGCTGGTGGGCGGAAGCCTGCGGTGAGTGTCCGGTCCAGCGCACCTCAGCTAGAAATCTGGGGATAATTTTTGACAACTCCCTTTCCTTTGAGCAACAGGTTAATCAGACGATTAAAGGCTGCTTTTGGGCTTTGAAAACCCTGATGAAAATTCTTCAATTTTTGCTCAAAAATCTGAAAATTCCAGTGGTCCTGACACTTGTTATATCTAGACTGGACTACTGAAACGCTCTATTGCTTAATATCAGCAAATCCGCCCTTCATAAATTGCAACTCATGCAAAATGCGGTGGCTCGCTTGATTTTAAATCTTCCCCGTTTGTCCTCCGCCAGTAGCTGTCTTTAACAGCTTCACTGACTATCTGTTGATAAAAGGATCAAGTTTAAATCTCTCTGCCTAACTTACAAGGCCTATCACCTAGAGGGCTGTGAATATTTGAGTTCAGTCCTTCAACCGTATTTACCATCTAGGACTCTTAGATCTTCATCCAATCATCTTAGTTTGGTACCCCGCTGTCACAGGGTCAAGTGGGGGGATAGAGCCTTCTCAGTGGAGGCAGCCAGACTCTGGAATTCGCTACCACTGACGTTAGACAGACAGAGACGTATTTTGTTTTTAGAAAGGAAATAAAAACTTGGCTCTTTTCGCATTAGGTTGAATTTTCAGTTACCATTACCAGGGAGGGTTTCAGTCTACCTATAACTCATAAGGACTAGCGCCTCTATGCTTTTTGCCGGAATGCGCTCTATAAAAACTGCACAATACAATACAATACAATGTAGGTATCAGAGCCATCTTGTCACAACAACATGAGAAGCAAGGTTAGGTGCATCCATAGCTTTCATGTCCAGAAAACTGAAAGCTTTGGAAATTAATTACATAATTACAGGCAAAGAGCTACTAGTAATTAAGAAGTCTTTAACTGAATGGCTTTATCTTTTGATGGGGACAAGACATTTTGTCACAGCGTTTACTGATCACTGGAACTTACAGTTCATGAGATCAGCATGATTACTATCTTCCAGACAGTTCCATTGGATGTAGTTATTTGCAGGATTTGATTTTATAATAACCTTTCAGCTTGGGGATAAAAATGAGAAAGCTAGTGCATTGTCTACAAAGGATTCAGTTGAGCCCATAGAGAATTAGACGCTTAACCTCAGCAAGTTGTTGGAGTAATGGAGCATGAAGACTCTCTTACAAAAAAATCAAAAACCTATGTGGCAAAATTGGTTGCAACAATATCCAACCTCTAAGCCATCAAAAGTAGTCAGAAATACCCCACGTATCAACCAGGAGATCATGTTTGGCCTTCCATGTACCATTTGAACAAATTTCACCCAAAATACATAGGTCCTTACCAAGTGCTCAAGAAAATAACCCTGTTGCATTCAAGCTTATGTTTCCAACTAACATGATAATTCACCGATGTTTCACACCGCTTTATTAAAGCACACCAATTGAGCGTTTAGCAAAAAATCTCCCCTATGCTGCTAAAAGGTCTCCCAGAATTTGAGGTTAAAAAAAATACTGGATTCAAGACATTGAGGAGATCAGTTGTGGTATTGTTTGGCATAGAAAGGATTAGGTGCAGAAGACAATTCCTGGGAGCCCACACTCAGTGTTCATGCCTCCATACTGGTCGAATATTTTCATGCCCAGAAACCTGGCCCAGTGATACAGCGTAAAGGGGAGAGTAATGTCAGGTATCAGTCTCCGTAACTGGAACAATGCCTTTTCACTGCTTGAACTATGCATGCTGTCTCTGTGACTGGAATCATGTAGCTTCATTACTTAAACTATGTATTCTGGCTGACTACCTGATTAGGTAATCCAGCACTTTGGTACCATGGTAGTCATTCCAAGAGAACTTGGGAGATTCTCAAGAGACAATGTTCAGAGGGATGCTTCTACTCAGGATAACATTGCCCAGAATTCCATGATGGAGGCCGTTGTGAGTGTGGCCCCATATAAGCAGGAACCACACCCAAACATATGTGCTCAGTCTCAGGTGTCTCCAGCAAGACTGCATCTCAATAGAAAGGTCCCGGAGTGAAATCAGTGGATTCAAGCAACTGAGAGAGGCAGCGTGCAAGTGTTGCAATGTAAGTCATCACTTGAAGGTAGGCGTGCTCTATGAGTGAGTTTGTCTGAGAACAGTTCTGAAGCTCTACCCCTATAACTATAGGGAGTAGTTTAACGTTTACGAGAGAAATCGTTTGTGAAGGTGAACAAAGAATACACTATTCCTAAATCTCTTACTAGATCAAAGGAAAAAAACCATTACCATTTGCTTTTGGGAAATTTAAAGTAGGAACATTGTTTTCTTGAAAACAAACAGTTTAGAACCTTTTGTGTCTTTGGGACTTCAAGACCAACTCTACTCCAGCAGACTAACCTTTCAAAACCTGAAAGAACTATTCAAATCCCTTCAGCTCTGAACTGTGGAATGGTATGTTGTTTGTAATTTGAAGTTACTGAATACTCATTATTATTGTTATTTATGTTGTTTGACTTGTTTTATTGTTTTGTTTTAGCCAAAGGTTAACATGAGTAAACCTGAGACCTTAAATGAAACTCTCATAGCGCAAACATCTCTCCAGTAAGACAAATGTAGGACAAGAGTGAATTGAATCCCAAGTCCCAATCCTTCAGATAGGAAAGCCATGGGAGTGGTTCTTTGCAGGACTTAGCACAATTACAGAATTATGTGAAAGTCAAAAGAACAGTAAATGATGTACTAAACTTTGTTTCGCAGGTCTCCTTCCCATAGATCCCAACATTAAACCCTTCCCCTCACTAAACCCTTTCCCTCACTCTGCTACATTGGTTACCTGCAGTAATGAATGAGCAGCATTAGTGGTGCCGGGTGGTAGACCCCTCACATCACTTCAGAGGAACATCATGGGAGCTCCTTGACAATTTCCTCATTATTGCCCTAAAACCTTTAGTTCCAGTTATTTCTGTGCCCCCAAAAACAGAGACCCTGCTGGATAGCAGGATGAGTATCTTGTGACAAACTCCGTACTAGATTCCAGGTATCTTCCAGAACTTCAAGTGTTCTTAGCTGCTGCAGGACCATCTTGGTAGGAATTCTGCCAGTTTCAGGCAGAGTGGCCTCAGGAAATCTGCACACGACCAGTCCTTGGAAGCAGTACCTGAAAAATTTAATGGGCTTGGGGTGATGGTCTTATTAATAGTGAGCTGTCTGACCCTGAGCCAGGTGCCAGGAAGAGACTGTTGGTCCCTCAAGCTTAAAGACATTTCCTGAAGCAGCTGGCCCATGAGGTATCTTTATCTGGACATAAAGAAAACTAAGGTCCAGCTGCCACCCTTTTTTACTAGCTTAGTGCATCAGGATGCATCAGGATGCATCAGGATGTGGAGAGGTTCTTTTGGCCACACCATCGTAAGTCTAGAGGCCAAGTTGACCTTGATCCTTTTACCAGTTATGGGAGTATGGTTACAATAGAGGGGATGGACCAATATTATTGATCTCTTTGACTCCCTCCTACATCAGGCATCAAGTACATACTTGTTGTGTTGATTCAGGGCACTAGGTACCCCAGATACTTAAGGCTCCTCTTGCTGTCTTTCAAAGGTGTGCTTTCCTCTAGACTGTGGTTTCCATGAGGGACAAACTTTATCTCATCGTGTGTGATAGTCACGTTAAAATAAGTCACTATGGCTTACTATGGCTTACTGCTTCATAAAACTCAGACCAATCAGCAGGTGGCTGCGACGGGCCACGCCGGACCCTTGATGACGGTGTGACTGCAGGGTGACACTCCTACCCCAGTTTTGAAGAGTACAAAGTAAAACTTAATCTGAGCTTAGTTGGAACTAGTTGGTCCCCATCCAACCCTAAAAAAGAGCCAAGATATTCTGGATTTTCTATAGTGCAGAAAGATTGTTGTCGAAGCGGAGAAGAAGTTGGGTATCATCTGCATAATTATGCAATCTAGAGCCCCTACTTGGTAAACACATGTAGGGACAGGGAGGAACCCCGAGGGACTCCACAAGTAATGGATGTGAAGGTTGCTGTGTAGGGGCCATATAGTACTGCCTAAGTTCGTTCTTGCAAAAAAAGCCCTCAGCCAGTTCAAGGCTGTGCCTCTAAGCTCTGTGGCATTCCTCCAGTCAAGCAAAATATTGTTATGCGGTTCCTATTTTGGTAATAGGACTGAGAGTTAGGATGGCAGAACGGTAAGGTGTGGGAGCTTGAGTCTATCAACGCAGTTAGTAACTGCCAGCCTACCTTCTGGCTAGCTCAAAGTGCCATATCCAAACCTCCAAAGCCACGGGGTAAAAGGTGATTATGAAACTCTGAACATGACACTCAGACCAGTGATATGCTTTATGTTGTGTTGGTGCGCTAGCCACTGTGTATGTCTGAAATATATTTGAGTTGCATCAAATGCAGGAAAATTGACCCATGAATAAAATGTTTCACTTTTGTATGATTTGTGCGCCTCAACCACAAAGGTAGCATCTCCACCCTTATTAGGTAGACCATTTAAAAGTAAATGGTGTGTGACAGCATGTCTACAATTTACTGTACTAACTACTGGATTCACCATTTTTAGACAACAGAGGTGGAAACAGCAAGTTGGGTATCCTTTTAAATGTTCAAGCCAACCTACAGACAAATAAAGGTGCTACCTATACAGCTGAGGAGGATATTTCCCTAACACTACAGATGTCTCCATATAAAAGGTGAATAGGGCACTCTAGGCATACAAGAGAAAATTACTCAGGAAATCAGTGAAAGTACCTGACCTTGATATGTTGGTGGCGCCATGTTATGAAGTTCCTACTTTGGTATTAGGACTGTGTGTTTAGGACGGCAGAACGGTAAAGTGTGGGAGCCTGAGTCTATCCACACAGTTAGTAGCTGCTGGCCTAACTCTGGCTAGCTCACAGTGCCTCACCCAAACCTCCAAATCCACTGGGGTAAAAGGTGATTATGGCAACCTGAACATGACACTCTGACACCACAGGAAAGCTGTGGAAATGGATCGTACCCCTTTTCTATTGTTACTCATACGTACCAAGGCAAGACAAAAAGATGCAAGATACGTTTTCAATACATTTATTGAAGTAATCGCAATCTCCATATAAAGAATGAGCTGTGATAATTAGGATGATGAAACAAAGCAAGGTAATTAGCATTACTAACATGGTAAAGAGGATAAACAATCCAACCATGATGTATATGTTCTAGACGTGCTAGAGGTTTTTACATAACTCTGTGGCTCTTCTGAGAGCATTGTGGTTGTAATCCTCTAATTGGCCCGACCTAAGGAATAATCCTCAGCTCCATACCTGTAAAGAGTGCCAGGAATCAGCTTGTGGTGTAGATGGCAATCCTCTCGGGAAGCTGGCAGATCAGCATCAGCTGAGCTGCATGTCACACAGCGTGCATCCCAGGATAGTCATGGCTGGAATGCCCTCTGCCCTCCTTGAGTCAGTGCACTGTTTACATAATAAACCATACCACACTGGAAATATCGTTCTGATGCAATGCTGAGTCTAGGTGACAGAAGCTTTCTCCTGAACGGGCAAAACAAGCTAACATATTGTGTATTGTGTTTCATAGCCTTGGGAAAGAAAGTACTGATTATATGTAGTGCAAAGGCTAACTAAACAAACAGCATGTTCCTTGCTTTCCTAGAATATAAGTAGATCGATAAAATGTGTAAAAGTCATTGTTAAAAATCAGCCTTACTGAAATGAATAAACTGTGAATAAAAAATGAACTGTAAAACTAAGTTAAAACAGGGGTGACCAATCAGAGTCCTAGAGGTCCTCACGACACACTCCCCTTGCCATTTATAGTAAACAGATTCTAAAACTCTTCTTAAAATACTAAAAAGCAATGAAATGTTTACACCAACAAGCAAAGCAAACAATCACAATAGTCCAATGAAAAATAGACAATTTATTTAAAACAAAGGTCGAATTTAAAAGCCATTGGAGGTAGCCATGATTTCATTCAAAACATCCATAGAAAGGGAGCCCAGGAAGGATTCCCCATTCGCAGCCGACAGAGCAACCATAGTTTCATAGAACACATCCAGAACTGAACACTCAAAGAGAACATCACATGATCCATGTCCGAAGATGGTACCAAATGTTGTGCAAAACACACATCTGGTGCACACTCGAAAGGGCACCAAAGACAATGGAACACTGGCTGCACGCATTAGAACCAAACTGGTTGAAATGACAAAGACCAGTTGCCATTTAGTTCCTCCAGTATACATACTCTAAAGAGCTGTATCACACGTTCATGACAGCGGGACGTGTGATAGCTTCACCACCAAAGGACTTTGAAATGGAACATCCATTGCGGAGCAAAAATAGCAATAGCAAAATACCGCCATTTATTGCCAATACTAGCCGTATGCCTCCAAAAACACTTGAAAATAGTGAATGGATGAATGATGGTATCACTCAAAAAAACTGTCTGGAAAGTGCTGACAAAACCAAACCTGATCGCCTTAAAAAAATGTACAACACCCGCTGTGTTGGAAGCATAAAAAATGTGGCGTACCAAAGTGCATAGGAAAGTTAGGGGTAGATTTAAGAAAAGTGGTGCTGCATCCAGTGCAGCGCCACTTTCCTTGTGCCCCTTAGCGCCCCCTACCACCACTGTGTGTGTGCCGTATTTAAAATACAGCACACCATGGTGCAGGGTAGGGGGCAATAGTGTCTTTTTAGTGACGCTATTGATGTACTCTGCAGGAGTAGTGCCAAAATGTTGGTGCTACTCCTGCAGAGTACATGGGCCCATTATAAGTAATGGAAGCCCCCTTTTAGCACCTACTCTGAGCAGGCGTTAAAAGTGCTGGAAAAAATGCGCAAGGAAATCTCTTGCATTTCCTTGTGCCATTTTTTCGGCTGCCCTAAAGGGGGAACGTCCTCCTTGCATACATTATGCCTGGCGCATGCATAATGTGGCGCAAGGTTTTATAAAGTGGTGCAATGCAAGCATTGCACCACTTTGTAAATATGGCATGTGAAAATGCCACCTTAATGCCACATTTGCATCTATATAAATGCCGCAAATGTGGAGCAAGGTGGCTCTAGGGGCTTATAAATATGCCCCTTAGTATTTAAAGCAACTGTGTCTTTGGAACAATAGTGCTACCAGTCAGCTCAGCTTGTGGAAGTTAACATTAATGGTACGAATGGAAGGCCTGAAACTCGCTACCCTAATCTCATGTGTGGGGGTGGAGGGAAATAACACGTTTCCACAGCAGGTCCCTGTTTGAGAAAACAAAATCATATATGGGGCACCTGTTCTCATCCCACAGTAGCCTTTATCACTTAAAATTAAGTAACTTCCACTCGAAAGTAAATGAAACATTGGGTGAGTCAAGGGGACAGGAATTCACTTCAAGTAACATTATAAATTAGCTGAGGACGCGTTACAGATGCCGGCAATGCCACCTTTTTACAGATCATTGAGTGGCTCACAGAAGTTTCACGATCATTACTACTGAGAAATACTTCCTCTTCCCCGCTCATATATTTAAAAACAAAAGGCAGAATCCACACCTCTTATAAAAAACTCTCCTCTAGTGCTCCAAATCTACCCACCGGAAAATGTTTCAAACATGGAGTGAATTCAAAAGTTGATATTGGCAGGAACATTGCTCCATGTACTAACCACAATCATGATGGTGTTTTCGCCACTGTAAAAAAACAACTTTTCTAACTTTTTTATATTAAGCATTGTGTATGTTGCATCCTTCTTTGCCATTATCTGTTGTTTGCGTGTTAGGTTAAATTGTGAAAATAACTCTTTCACATACACGTGCTTCCATGACATGTGGTTCAATTTCGGAACCTGTAAAGTCCAACTCATCTGCATTAATGACCTAAGCTGACTCTGTTCATGTTTTGAAAACAACATGTCATTTTGTATAATGTCTATTGCTTATGATAGAATGTTGGTAAGTGTGTAAATGTGAGTGGACAGTGTATTCATACCATTATTGATAAACACTAATGCTTTCTCAACGTTTGCCTGATCGATTCACCTGACACCAGCAGCAGCTTCTATTTTAGAAAGCTTCCACATTTCATTGTATATTGTATACAAGAATCTTTTGGAGCCCGTTGATCTAGAACCTAACAAGAAATCTTGCCAATCCATGTCCTCAGAGAGGAAAGAAAGGTGTTTCTTTACAGCTGTCATTTTGGAATGTTGTAACCATTGCTGGCATGACTTGCCCACAATGTATGTAGTAATAATCCCTGCATGTTGTGCCTCCACATAACGAGGATCCAGTCTGTTCACTTTAAAACCCTGTGCAGAGGTTATAAAATGTGCATGAGAACCATTTGTCCCAACTGGCCACAATAACTACCCGTTGTAACCTGAAAGTGTAGAATTAATTGTACCATTTCTAACCATACCATTGAGCTGATCTTTTGTGTAATTTACTAAGCTTTGCCAATTGTCAAACTTTACACTTAAAGGGATACTGAACACATTATGGGGGTTATTCTAACTTTGGAGGAGGTGTTAATCCATCCCAAAAGTGACGGAAAAGTGACGGATTTACCACCAGCCGTATTACGAGTCCATTATATCCTATGGAACTCGTAATACGGCTGGTGGTATATCCGTCACTTTACCGTCACTTTTGGGACGGATTAACACTCCTCCAAAGTTAGAATAACCCCCTAAATTCTTTAACTTTTGCTAGACCTAGGCAAGTTGTCTGTTGAATGGTGTTGTTTAGAAGAATCATCTGTACTGGAATGAGACTTGCTTTAAATAAGGTATCCATGCCCTGTACTTGCCAATCTTTTGCTCCCCAAACTGATTTTAAATCAGTTGTTTCTTTCCAATAATCATAGCCCTTGATCGCTAGTTGGGAAACAAATTAATTTGAATAAATTAATTTAGTAGCCGTCAGCATGTTTTTTCTTGCTGTTGCTGGTAATCTGAAATAAAATGATGGAGGATGAGTAATATCATGCCCAGAAAAATATGTGATTTTATGTAAACATGCTTTGGAATTCCCTACTGGTGGAGTTGGACAGTGTTTCCATTGTGTGTGATTAAAAATTGTATGTGGGGTACTAGCTCTATGTAGGTAGTGGTGTACATAATAATGATAACAATACATTTCACTATAATTTGCAGAATTCAAATATATATCTTCTCTTTTGAATCCAGTATACTATTTATGTTCACTAAGTATTGAATCAACCATTTTCATATCCCAGTCATCATGCACAATGTCTCTATCATTCATAGAAATTTAAAAAACATACAGAATTTGAATAGTCTTTGTAGGGACAAATATATAATATGGAACTTTGTTTCAAACAATCCCATCATGAACCGGAACAGCAGAAATGTTCACAAGGGACAAATCTCCTCGTACTTTGTGGGAAGACAAGTGAGGCTTCAATGCCTCATCTACAAGTTCGACAGCAGAGCGTTCAGGAAGATAATGGCCATGTATAAGCAGAAAGAAAACAATCACAAATCCAATCCACAACAAGAAGGCAATCAGTGTAAGTATAATCAACAAATAGGACCATGGATGAATCAGATAAATGTGTTTAAGCCAGTGAAGAAGCTTACGTATACCATGAAGTGATGGTGTTATTGTATTTGAAGAGAAGTAATCAATGTCAACAAAGTATCCAGAAGCAGTCTGTGTGAAGACAGGACCCGCTGTAGGTCAAAGGGAACTGGTAGACTCCTCCAATGGGGGTTCATCATGAACAACTCAATTGCTTTGTGAAGTAGTAGAGGACTGTAGAATTACGTCTGGTACATTTCTGGTACTTGTAATGGTAATTGGAATCAACAGAAGTTCATTCTCCACCCTCCCCATCCTTGGGGAAACAATATCAGTGTTGTTTAATGCTTGAAGAGGTATACCTTCTATGGTAGTAAGAGGGGATAGGGAACTACTCAGGAATCCTCTAGGTCTACCATGTAGGATTGGCGACATGATGCAATATGACTTGATCACTGGAGGCAAAGCGTTTGTCCTTACAACCAGCAAGTGGTGGTGAAATCACAATTCTAGTACCTTGGATTCCAAGAACTGGCACCGGTGCACCGTATGATGGTCTGAATTCCTTTTCCATCGCAATCTTCCCTCGAACTAGATCCTCAACTTTTGCAATCCAGCCTGTAGATGTCAGTAAATCCCTCATTCCCAAATTGGTGGCAGGTTTAGTAGAATGTTCATCTTGGAATGTGATAATTCCTATAAGTGAGACATTCATTTATATAAAAAGGAGTTTCTGCTGTCACTGCGCCAGGACCATCAAGAACTGGGACAAACATTGGAATGCTGAAGAGGACTTCACATAGGGCACTGCAACCCAATGGTGTTCTAGGCAGATTATTTAAGGCTCTCTGGACCCCATCTAGGTGATAGATCCAAGTATAACCTGAACCTAATACTCTAGCTTTTAAGGACTGCTTAAAGTCTAGTTTTTTCTTGCCACTATCAAATTTCCCTCTGGAGGATAGGAGGAAG
Organism: Pleurodeles waltl; assembly: GCF_031143425.1. NCBI lineage: Eukaryota > Metazoa > Chordata > Amphibia > Caudata > Salamandridae > Pleurodeles > Pleurodeles waltl. The sequence goes on from NC_090437.1 coordinate 181,888,784, forward strand.
AATAATGCACCGCTACACCCAGGGTTCCCATGGTATCCCTGTAAGCTTTTGAGGCAAAAGCAGGGCCCTGGTCCGAGTGGAATGCAGCAAATGCATATGTCCCAATGAAGACCTGCAAAACTTTAATAACAGTACAAGCGTCATTCCTAAAGGAACCTGTAACAAGAGAGAGTATTTGTATGTACCATCTGAATTCAAAGGACCAAAATGGTCCAGGTACACACACTGCATAGGCTTGGGCTTGTTTGAGACTAAGAGAGGTGTCTGCAGTGGGCGCTTCATGGTGGCACCTTTAATTTGCTGGCAAATGTCACAACTTAGACATATTGTTTTGTTGTTTGTTCAGACCATCAATCAATCAATCAGGATTCTTATAGAGCACGGCTAATCACCCGTTCGAGTCTCAAGGCGCTGGGGGTCGGGTAATGCAGCTCAGTTGAGGCACTGGATGGCCGATTCAGTCAAAGAGCCAGGTGTTGAGGTCCTTCCTGAATTGAGGCAGAGAGGGAGACTGCCTGAGATGAAGAGGAAGAGAGTTCCAGGTCTTAGTGGCAAGGTAGGAGAAGGATCATCCTCTGGCTGTGGGATGCTGGCCAGGGCCAGGTGAATGGAATAGCGTTATCTGGTGGGGGTGTGGAAGGCGAGGCACTGGTTGAGCTATGCACGTCTGATGTTGTGGAGGGCCTTCCAGGCGTGCATCAGGAGCTTGAAACCGATTCTTTTGTTGATCGGGAGCCATTGGAGGTCTCTCAGGTGCCCAGAGATGTGGCTGCAGTGAAGGATGTCCAGGATCAGTCTAGAGGTGGCATTCTGGATTCTTTGCAGCTTCTTTTGGAGCTTCTGGGTGGTGCTGGCGTAGAGTGCGTTGCCATAGTGGAGCTTGCTGCTGACGAGTACCTGGGTGAGTGTTCTTCTGGATTCAATGAGGATCCACTTGAAGATCTTTTAAAAAAGGCAGAACGTGTGGAAGCAGGAGTACGAGATGGCATTGGCGGTTCATAAAGAGTGAGGAGTCGAGGATGATGCCGAGGTTATGTGCGTGGTTGGTCGGTGTAGGGGGGATCTGAGCACTGCGGGCCACCAGGAGTTGTCCCAGGAGGAGGGGGTGGTGCCCAAATGAGGACTTCCGCCTTATCGGAGTTGAGCTTGAGGCAGATGTCTGTCATCCAGGAGGCGACTGCCTTCATCGCATTGTGGATGTTGCACTTCACGACTGTAGGTTCGTTGGTGAAGGAGAGGATTACCTGAGTGTCATCAGCGTAGGAGACAATGTTTAGTCCATGGTTTCTGATGATGTCTGCTAGCATGGCCATGTTGATGTTAAAGAGTGTGGGGATCAGGGTGGAGCCCTGGGGGACGCTGCAGCTGATCTCTGTAGGTTGAGATGTGAACGGTGGCTAAATGTGTGTTTAAGTCATCATCCGTCAGATACATATGACAATGCCTATGGATCAATATCATGTAATATTGATGTCACATTGGCAGAGAACAGCCGTGGACTACTCTTATTCCCTTGGGGAAATTGACAAAGTCAGTGCTAAAAGTCGAGAGTGGAGAAATCTCTGCTTTCAGGCACTATGTTTTGGCGGAAAAAGCCATTGGAGATATCCAAGGTTATTTTGTATTTTTTGCAAACAATGTTTATTAGTGCTATACTTTGTGAATTTTGAATTACAAAGGTATGTGTATGACTATTTAAATAGAAAGGATCCAGCTTAGCTATGGGACACAAAGGGTTCATTGGAGATACACAGTGTTTGATGACTCCTTGGTACTTGAGCTGTGAGAGAATCTCACTCACAGGAGCTCTTGCTCCATGTTTTATGGGGTATTGTGGTTGCACTTGCGGACTGGACCTTATGGGTATTACATGGTAGGGAGAATCCATGTCCCATCCTACATGGTTGTGATATAATGCTGGGGTTTGTGCAAGAGACCAATCTGCAGCATTCACTTGTTTTACTTGGTTTGGAGCGGTGACTGCGAAAGACGTAGAATCACATCTTCCCCTTCTGGGAGGGTTCTAACAAGCTCAGGTGGCCAGTCTTTTTCTGCCAAGAGAATGTAATAGCTTATCGTTAATGTTCCCCAGAAAATTACTTTAATTATAAGCATCATGCCCCACTTAATTTGAATGTTCAATTTATAGACTCAATCTGTAGGGGAATAAACCATGAACTGTAAAACTAAGCTAAAACAGGGATGACCAACCTAGGTCCCAGAGGTCCTCACAACAATATTATGGTTGACCATCTTCAGGGACACTAACAAGTCCAACAGCACTAGGGCAGAAGTCTGTCCTACGTAAGCATGAAGTCTTTGCTTCTTAATTGCCGAAAGAATCACTGATTCCATACTATGACCGAGACAAAAGCCTGTTTGCCACATGTGGAGATTTTAAGAATTTTGTAGATGATTGCAAACCTTTATCACCACATGTGCCACCAGAACATTTGCTGAGTAAGGCAGCAGGGATATAGGGCGATTGTGCTTTAGGACCTTTGGGTCGTCTCCTTGCTTTATAACAATGGCATAACCCTAGTGTTTTTTAAAGGTTGTAGGACCAGCTTATTGAATTAAACATTTATTCAGTAGCTTTAGAAGCCGGGCTTCCATAACCTCTGCTAGGTTTCTCATTATGGCTAGTGGACAAGGGTCTGTTGCTGAGCCTGATGGCGATATAAAGAATGTGACATTCTCTACCCCATAGAGCTTCTACCAGTTTAATGGTATGCCCTTTGGTCTCAATCATGCTGCTGATACTTTCCAGCGCTTAGTTAATATTGTGTTGTTGGGTCTGAAGGAGTTGTAGGAGGCTGGCCTGGCTTGTAGTGGGTACAAGAGGTACTTACACCTTGTGCCAGGTCCAGTTATCCTTTATTAGTGTAGAAGAGGTGTTTCTAGCAGCTTAGGCTGATAGAAGGTAGCTATGGCAAAGCAGCTTAGGCTGAAATAGGAGACATGTAAAGCTCCTACTCTACCACTGGTGTCACATGCACAATATCATAACACAATACACAGAAGTACTAAAAAATAAAGGTACTTTATTTTTATTACAATATGCCAAAAGTATCTCAGTGAGTACCCTCAGTATGAGGATAAGGTATATACACAAGATATATGTACAGAAACCAAAATATGCAGGTAATAGCAAGAAAAGTAATGCAAGCAGTGTAAAGTTACAATAGATTGCAATAGGAGCACATAGGTATAGGGGCAACACAAACCATATACTCCAAAAGTGGAATGCAAAACACAAATGGACCCCAAACCTATGTGAGCTTGTAGAGGGTCGCTGGGACTGTAAGAAAACAGTGAGGGTTAGAAAAATAGCCCACCCCAAGACACTGAAAGGTAGGTGTAAAGTGCACCTACTACCCCCAGAGAGCACAGAAGTCGTGATAGGTGGATTCTGCAAGGAGAACAACACCAGCAATACAACAACAGTGGATTTCCGGACCTGAGTACCTGTAAGACAAGGGGACCAAGTCCAATAGTCGAGACAGTGTCGAGAGTGGGCAGGAGCCCAGGAAATGCCAGCTGAGGGTGCAAGGAAGCTGCCACCTGTTGGAAGAAGCTTGGAGTTCTGCAAGGAAGAAGTGGACTAGGAACTTCCCCTTTGGAAGATGGATGCCCCACGTCGCGGTGAAGCTTGCAGAGATGTTCCCACGCAGAAAGACCACAAACAAGCCTTGCTCGCTGCAAGGGTTGCGGTACAAGTTTTTGGATGCTGCTGTGGCCCAGTAGGGACCAGGATGTCGCCACTTAGAGGAGGAGACAGAGGGGGCGCCCAGCAAGTCAGGGAGCCCTCACAGAACCAGGTAGCACCTGCAGAAGTACCTGAACAGGCACTTGGAAGAAGAGTGAACCGGAGCCCATGCGAAGTCACAAAAGGGAGTCCCACGACGCCAGAGGACAACTCAGAAGGTTGTGCACTGCAGGTTAGCGTGTCAGGGACCCAGGCTTGGCCTTGCATGAAGGAAATCCTGGAAGAGTGCACAGGAGCCAGAGCAGCTGCAAATCATGTGGTACCCAGCAATGCACTCTAGCGTGGGGAGGCAAAGACTTACCTCCACCAAACTTGGACTGAAGAGTCACTGGACTGTGGGAGTCACTTGGACAGAGTTGCTGAGTTCCAGGGACCACGCTCGTTGTGCTGAGAGGGGACCCAGAGGACCGGTGATGCAGTCTTTTGTTGCCTGCGGTTGCAGGGGGAAGATTCCGTCAACCCACGGGAGATTTTTTCAGAGCTCCTGGTGCAGAAAGGAGGCAGGCTACCCCCAGAGCATGCACCACCTGGAAACAGTCGAGAAAGCCGGCAGGATGAAGCAATACAAGGTTGCTAGTAGTCGTCTTGCTACTATGTTGCGGTTTTGCAGGCGTCCTGAGCAGTCAGCGGTCGATCCTTTGGTAGAAGGTGAAGAGGGAGATGCAGAGGAACTCTGATGAGCTCTTGCATTCGTTATCTGGTGAGATCCGCAAAACAGAGACCCTAAATAGCCACAAAAGGAGGTTTGGCTACCTAGGAAGGAGGATTGGCTACCAAGAGAGGTAATAGCCTATCAGAAGGAGCCTCTGACGTCACCTGCTGGCACTGGCCACTCAGAGCAGTCCAGTGTGCCACAGACACCTCTGTTTCCAAGATGGCAGAGGTCTGGGACACACTGGAGGAGCTCTGGGCACCTCCCCTGGGAAGTGCAGGTCAGGGGAGTGGTCACTCCCCTTTCCTTTGTCCAGTTTCACGCCGGAGCAGGGCTGGGGGATCCCTGAACCGGTGTAGACTGGCTTATGAAGAGATGGGTACCATCTGTGCCCATCAAAGCATTTCCAGAGGCAGGGGGAGGCTACTCCTCCCCAGCCTTCACACCTATTTCCAAAGGGAGAGGGTGTAACACCCTCTCTCAGAGGAAATCCTTTTTTCTGCCTTCCTGGGCCAGGGCTGCCTGGACCCCAGGGGGGCAGAAACCTGTCTGAGGGGTTGGTAGCAGCAGCAGCTGCAGTGCAAACCCTGAAAAGGCAGTTTGGCAGTACCCGGGTTCTGTGCTAGAGACCCGGGGGATCATGGAATTTTCCTCCCAATGCCAGAATGGCATTGGGGTGACAATTCCATGATCTTAGACATGTTACATGGCCATGTTCGGAGTTACCATTGTGACGCTGTACATAGGTAGTGACCTATGTACAGTGCACACATGTAATGGTGTCCCCGCACTCACAAAGTCCGGGGAATTGGCCTTGAACGATGTGGGGGCACCTTGGCTAGTGCCAGGGTGCCCACACACTAAGTAACTTTGCACCCAACCTTCACCAGGTGAAGGTTAGACATATAGGTGACTTATAAGTTACTTAAGTGCAGTGGTAAATGGCTGTGAAATAACGTGGACGTTATTTCACGCAGGCTGGACTGGCAGGCCTGTGTAAGAATTGACAGAGCTCCCTATGGGTGGCAAAAGAAATGCTGCAGCCCATAGGGATCTCCTGGAACCCTAATACCCTGGGTACCTCAGTACCATATACTAGGGAATTATATGGGTGTACCAGTATGCCAATGTGAATTGGTAAATTTAGTCACTAGCCTGTTAGTGACAAAGGGCCAGATGTAGGAAAATTGCAAATTGCGACTTGCAATTTGCGAGTCCTTCCGACTCGCAAATTGCAAGTCGCAATTTGCAATGCAGAACGGTGTCTCAGACACCGTCTGCGAGTCGGTATGGGGTCGCAGAGACCCACCTCATTAATATTAATGAGGTGGGTCGCAAATTGCGGCCCCATACCAACTATAGGCACTCGCAAACATGGAGGCCTGCTGTAGTCAGCAGACCTTCATGTTCGTGACTGTTTTTAAATAAAGCAGTTTTTTTTTTTTTTAAGTGTAGCCCGTTTTCCTTAAAGGAAAACGAGCTGCACTTAAAAAAAAAAAAAAAACTTTAGTTTCGGTATTTTTTCAGGGCAGGTAGTGGTCCCTTGGACCACTACCTCCCCTGAAAAAAATAGTTTTGGGTCCATTCACAAAGGGGAAGGGGTCCCATGGGGACCCCTTCCAATTTGCGAGTTGGTTACCATCCACTTTAAGTGGATGGTAACTGCGACACCATTTGCGACCGCATATGCGGTCGCAAATGGTATTGCATACCACTACGAATCGCAAATAGGAAGGGAACACCCCTTCCTATTTGCGATTCTGAAATGCATTTTGCGAGTCGGTCCCGACTCGCAAAATGCATTTCAGCATTGGAAACACGCATTTGCGAGTCGCAAACGGCAGATTTTGCCGTTTGTGACTCGCAAAGTGTTTCCTGCATCTGGCCCAAATTTGGAAATCAGAGAGAGCATAACCACTGAGGTTCTGGTTAGCAGAGCCTCAGTGAGACAGTTAGGCAGCACACAGGGAACACATACATATAGGTCACAACTTATGAGCACTGGGGTCCTGGCTAGCAGGGTCCCAGTGACACATAACAAACATACTGACAACATAGGGTTTTCACTATGAGCACTGGGCCCTGGCTAGCAGGATCCCAGTGAGACAGTGAAAACACCCTGACATATACTCACAAACAAGCCAAAAGTGGGGGTAACAAGGCTAGAAAGAGGCTACTTTCTCACACATCCCTCCCCCCCCCCAAACGAAGGACAATAAGGCTAACCTAGGCCAGTTGAGTCTTTATTGTCTAAGTGGTGATAAGTGGGGAGTAGCTCTGCAATAGACTGGTTACTCCCTTTATCATCCACTATATGGTTACTTCCCTGTGAGTTCCTATCAGTAAGTTTTAGTTTAGAACAGTGGGAATTGTCCACTGGACCTATTTCTAGTGATGACAATGCCAGACGGGGATGCTGTCTCAGTAAAGCCATAGCTGGGCAAAGACTTTGTCCATATGGCTGTAAGAGAGAACAGGGATGCTGTGTCTCTTTAGTTGGAGCAGGGCAGGGATGCTGTCCTATGAGCTCCACACTAGGGCAGGGCTGCTGTCCTAAGTGCTGTGAGGCAGTGCAGGATTTCTGCACTAAAGTTTCTCTGGGAGGGTTGGAAGGATGCTCCATGTTAACTAAAATGGTGCCCTTTTTCTCACCAATATTAGTTATCCCACAGAGAGGTACTTTCACCTCAGGGAGTACAGCTGTGTCAGCTGATGATTCCCTTGGTACAGGTGCCACCCCAGAAGAGGTTTCTCCCACCACAGGAATGGTATCCTGAATGGCAGGGTGGTTAGGGGATACTGTGATACCCTTTTTACCTGTTGCTGGAGAAGGATCCTGAGTTTTCAGGCCTTTTTCTCTCCTTTGCTTTTTCATTTCAGCTTAAATGAGAGGAAGCAATTCCTCAGGGAAACCCAGCTTGGCTGCATGGGTATAAAACTCTACCTCAGCCCAACCTGAGGTCTCTAGGTCATTACCTAAGAGACCATCTACAGGTAAGCTAGGTGATACTACCACCTGCTTAGGGCCAGTAACTCCACCCCAACTAAGCTGAACTATAGCTAAGGGAAGAAACTTAGTGGAGTTATGGACATCAATAATCTTGTACTGTTGTCCAATGATGTGTTGGTCAGGAGGCACTAGGTTTTCAGTCACCAAAGTGATACTGGCACCTCTGTCCCTGTAGGCCTGGGCCTCAACACCATTTATTGAAACTGTCTGCCTGTACTTATCCATTGTAAGGGGACAAGCAGCCAGTGTGGCAAGGCCAATGCCACTAGGTGTGACAGAAACTGTCTTGGGACTGACTACCCCAGTTTCTATGATGGACCCATAAGTGAACCCAACTACACCCTTACTTTGACTGTTGCCAGCAGTCCCACCACTATTACCACTACTGCTAGGGGCACTAGAGTTTGATGTATTAGTGGTGGTTGGCTCAGGGGGTTTACCTGGACAGGACTTATCCCCTTGCCAATGGCCTTTATTTTTACACACATAGCACCAAGGCCTTTTAATGTGTGTATGTTGTGAAGAAGAGATAGAATTTGATTTATCCCCACCCCCTGAAGAGTGTTTAGGATTTGAAGAAGGATCTTTGGTTTTACCGTTATCCCCATGCTTATCCTGAGATTTCTCACCATCTTTCTTCTTGCCATTCTTGTCACCCCCTGTATGAACTTTTCTGTTCACTCTTGTTCTGACCCATTTGTCTGCCTTCTTTCCCAATTCTTGGGGAGAGGTCAGATCTGAGTCCACTAGATATTGGTGTAACAAGTCAGACAGACAGTTATTCAGAATATGCTCTCTCAGAATAAGATTATACAGGCTTTGATAGTCAGAAACTTTACTGCCATGTAACCACCCCTCCAAGGCCTTCACTGAACAGTCTACAAAGTCTGTCCAGTCTTGTGAGGACTCTTTTCTGGTGTCTCTGAACTTAACCCTGTATTGTTCAGTGGTTAAGCCAAATCCATCCAAGAGTGCATCCTTCAAAACTGCAAAATTGTTAGCATCACTTTCTCTAACAGTAAGGAGCCTATCCCTACCTTTTCCATTGAAAGATAGCCACAATATAGCAGCCCACTGCCTTTGAGGGACCCCCTGTACCATACAGGCCCTCTCAAGTGCAGCAAACCACTTGTTGATGTCATCCCCCTCCTTGTAAGGGGGGACTATCTTGTGCAGATTCCTGGAAGCATGCTCTCTAACAGGATTACTATCAGGAATACTGCTGTTGCTGCCACCATGGGGTCCTAACCCCAATCTCTGTCTCTCCCTCTCCAGGTCTAGGGATTCCCTATCTAAGGCCAGCTGTTGCTGTTTAAGCTTCAGTCTGGTCTCTTCCACTCTCAACTTTTTGAGTTCCCTTTCTAACATGTTGTCTTCAGGGTGGGTGGGTTGGGAATGCTTGGACACAGAAGATAAATTGGACACAACAGAGGGAGATCTGTCCCTAACTGACTGAACCCTAATAACCTGGCCTCCAGGAATAAAGACTCCCCTACTATGATGGGAACCTCCATTACTACCAACATTACTAGGTGTCCTGCTAGGGGGCAGATTTGGAACAGAACCCTCCCCACCTCCCTCAAGGAGATCCCCTGAGTCAGAATGGGAGCCATCTATTAACTTCTCATTTGAAGTGCCTCCTAGAGACTCATCATTCACAATAAGCATGTTATATAGAAACTCTTTTGTAGGGTTCTTTCCTATCACTAAACCTCTATCCAAGCAGAGACTCCTTAGGCTCTTGTAATTCAAATTGTCATAGTAGTATAGACCATTTTAAGAGCAGACTCTACATCAGACATGATAGAAGAAGGTTTAGAGACAGTGAGAAGAAAGAAAAAGTTTCAGAACTTTTTAAAGAACAGAGAAAAAAAACTTTTTCTAACTTTTAGAAACTTTTAGAAGTTTTAGAGTACTTTTCAGAACTTAGTAAAAAGTTTAATAGGAGAAAAGCAAAACTTTTTGGTTAGGTGTACATACACTGAACTTGTTTTGTATATTATTCTCTTATGAAAAGTACACAATGACAAAGTGGTAAGTAGTTACAAGTACTTATCCCACCGCTGCACAACCAATGTAGGAGGTTGACCTGGCTTGTAGTGGGTACCAGAGGTACTTACACCTTGTGCCAGATCCAGTTATCCCTTATTAGTGTAGAAGAGGTGTTTCTAGCAGCTTAGGCTGATAGAAGGTAGCTATGGCAAAGCAGCTTAGGCTGAACTAGGGGACATGTAAAGCTCCTACTATACCACTGGTGTCATATGCACAATATCATAAGAAAACACAATACACAGAAGTACTAAAACTAAAGGTACTTTATTTTTATGACAATATGCCAAAAGTATCTCAGTGAGTACCCTCAGTATGAGGATAAGGTATATCCACAATATATATGTACACAAACCAAAATTATGCAGGTAATAGCAAGAAAAGTAATGCAAGCAGTGTAAAGTTACAATAGATTGCAATAGGAGCACATAGGTATAGGGGCAACACAAACCATATACTCCGAAAGTGGAATGCGAACCACGAATGGACCCCAAACCTATGTTAGCTTGTAGAGGGTCGCTGGGACTGCAAGAAAACAGTGAGGGTTAGAAAAATAGCCCTCCCCAAGACACTTAAAGGTAGGTGTAAAGTGCACCTACTACCCCCAGAGAGCACAGAAGTCGTGATAGGGTGATTCTGCAAGGAGAACAACACCAGCAATACAACAACAGTGGATTTCCGGACATGAGTACCTGTAAGACAAGGGGACCAAGTCCAATAGTCGCGACAGTGTCGAGAGTGGGCAGGAGCCCAGGAAATGTCAGCTGAGGGTGCAAGGAACCTGCCACCTGTTGGAAAAAGCTTGGAGTTCTGCAAGGAAGAAGAGGACTAGGAACTTCCCCTTTAGAGGATGGATGTCCCACGTCGCGATGAAGCTTGCAGAGGTGTTCCCACACAGAAAGACCACAAACAAGCCGTGCTAGCTGCAAGGGTCGCGGTACAGGTTTTTGGATGCTGCTGTGGCCCAGGAGGGACCAGGATGTCGCCACTTGGAGGAGGAGACAGAGGGGGCGCCCAGCAAGTCAGGGAGCCCTCACAGAAGCAGGCAGCACCCGCAGAAGTACCTGAACAGGCACTTGGAAGAAGAGTGAACCAGAATCCATGCAAAGTCACAAAAGAGAGTCCCACGACGCCGGAGGACAACCCAGAAGGTTGTGCACTGCAGGTTAGAGTGTCGGGGACCCAGGCTTGGCTGTGCATGAAGGAAATCCTGGAAGAGTGCACAGGAGCCAGAGCAGCTGCAAATCACGCGGTACCCAGCAATGCAGTCTAGCGTGGGGAGGCAAGGACTTACCTCCACCAAACTTGGACTGAAGAGTCACTGGACTGTGGGAGTCACTTGGACAGAGTTGCTGAGTTCCAGGGACCACGCTCGTCGTGCTGAGAGGGGACCCAGAGGACCGGTGATGCAGTCTTTTGTTGCCTGCGGTTGCAGGGGGAAGATTCCGTCGACCCACAGGAGATTTCTTCAGAGCTCCTGGTGCAGAAAGGAGGCAGGCTACCCCCAGAGCATGCACCACCTGGAAACAGTCGAGAAAGCCGGCAGGATGAAGCGATACAAGGTTGCTAGTAGTCGTCTTGCTACTTTGTTGCGGTTTTGCAGGCGTCCTGAGCAGTCAGTGGTCAATCCTTTGGTAGAAGGTGAAGAAGGAGATGCAGAGGAACTCTGATGAGCTCTTGCATTCGTTATCTGGTGAGATCCCCAAAGCAGAGACCCTAAATAGCCAGAAAAGGAGGTTTGGCTACCTAGGAAGGAGGATTGGCTACCAAGAGAGGTAAGAGCCTATCAGAAGGAGCCACTGACGTCACCTGCTGGCATTGGCCACTCAGAGCAGTCCAGTGTGCCACAGACACCCCTGTTTCCAAGATGGCAGGGGTCTGGGACACACTGGAGGAGCTCTGGGCACCTCCCCTGGAAGGTGCAGGTCAGGGGAGTGGTCACTCCCCTTACCTTTGTCCGGTTTCCCGTCAGAGCAGGGCTGGGGGATCCCTGAACAAGTGTAGACTGGCTTATGCAGAGATGGGCACCATCTGTGCCCATCAAAGCATTTCCAGAGGCTGGGGGAGGATACTCCTCCCCAGCCTTCACACCTATTTCCAAAGGGAGAGGGTGTAACACCCTTTCTCAGAGGAAATCCTTTGTTCTGCCTTCCTGGGCCAGGGCTGTCTGGACCCCAGGGGGGCAGAAACCTGTCTGAGGGGTTGGCAGCAGCTGCAGTGCAAACCCTGAAAAGGCAGTTTGGCAGTACCCGGGTTCTATGCTAGAGACCCGGGGATCATGGAATTGTCCCCCCAATGCCAGGATGGCATTGGGGGGACAATTCCATGATCTTAGACATGTTACATGGCCATGTTCGGAGTTACCATTGTGACGCTATACATAGGTAGTGACCTATGTACAGTGCACGCGTGTAATGGTGTCCACGCACTCACAAAGTCCGGGGAATTTGCCCTGAACGATGTGGGGGCATCTTGGCTAGTGCCAGGGTGCCCACACACTAAGTAACTTTGCACCCAACCTTCACCAGGTGAAGGTTAGACATATGGGTGACTTATAAGTTACTTAAGTGCAGTGGTAAATGGCTGTGAAATAACGTGGACGTTATTTCATGCAGGCTGCAGTGGCAGGCCTGTGTAAGAATTGTCAGAGCTCCCTATGGGTGGCAAAAGAAATGCTGCAGCCCATAGGGATCTCCTGGAACCCCAATACCCTGGGTACCTGAGTACCATATACTGGGGAATTATATGGGTGTACCAGTATGCCAATGTGAATTGGTAAATTTAGTCACTAGCCTGTTAGTGACAAATTTGGGAAGCAGAGAGAGCATAACCACTGAGGTTCTGGTTAGCAGAGCCTCAGTGAGTCAGTTAGGCACCACACAGGGAACACATACATATAGGCCACAACTTATGAGCACTTGGGTCCTGGCTAGCAGGGTCCCAGTGACACATAACAAACATACTGACAACATAGGGTTTTCACTATGAGCACTGGGCCCTGGCTAGCAGGATCCCAGTGAGACAGTGAAAACACCCTGACATATACTCACAAACAGGCCAAAAGTGGGGGTAACAAGGCTGAAAGAGGCTACTTTCTCACAGGAGTGTTCTATGTAGTTTACCCGGATGCCAATGCTGTGTTCAGTAGTTCTAGGGAAGACCACTTTTGGCACTAGGACTAGATGATGGACTGGATGGAAGGGCCAACATTACCATCATGATCACAAAGTGGTAAATTAGTTAGACTTTGTCATCTACCTTGGACATCAAGTGGTAGAAGAGAGAGTCGACCCCTAGAGGCAAAAATCCAAGCTATCATGGATTGGGAGGTTCCCACCACCCACACCCAAATGAGAACTATCTTGGGTCTTACTTGGTTTTACCAAAAACATATAGGCCAGCTATGAGACCATACTTATCCTGTTAGCATCTGTGAACTCAAAGAAGCAGCCTAAGGATATTTGGATTGAGAAATGTCAAAAAACCTTGATAATCTGAAGACTACACTTTGTTATGTACCAGTTCTGAAGTGCCCTACTACAATAAGCATGGAATTGTCCAAACAGATGCCTCAGACAAGAAAGCAACACTCAACTAAAAGAAGAAGGAAAATCTGGTGAATTTTCACAACAGAATGATTCATGGGAGTGGAACTGAGCTGCTATAGAGAAGGTGCTTTATGCTGTAATTTGTGATCTGAGGAGGTTCAAACCTCACTTGCTCAGGACCAGGTTTGTGGCACATGTGAATCACAATTTCCTCCAGTGGCTAAAGGCTATGAGGAAACCTCAAAGTTTAGTTAGTTGTCCATTGCCCTGCAAGGATTGCACTACACTGTGGAGCACAGGGCAGAGATATTGCATGGGAATGGGTTTACCCAATCAGGCCACCAGTAAGTAGTCAGGCCTTTTCTACCTGTGCTTTCCTCATGTGCAGTTGTGTCCAGTCCCTTAAATCCAGAGTCATTTGCCACCATCATATATGGATAGGTGCCTGCACATATGGGTGGAATGTGACTGAGACTGTATGAGTGAATGGTGGTGTTAACTGAACTTCACATGCGTGTTGACCAACAAGATGGAGGCTGGACAGGGTCCATCCTGGAACTGGGAGCCTGCGTGTTTAACATTCTTTTCCATGTTACACTGATTAAGGTTGTCCCTGCAGGTTGGGGTATAGCTGCAGCCCCTTTGAATTAGTTACAGTTCTCCAGCAAAAGTGATACCAGCACAATAAACACACAATAAACGACAGAAATGAAGTATGCAGGCAAAACTAAGGAGCATGTCCATAACCTTTATGGTTAAAAACCTCTCTTACATAGGTACTGTGTAAAAAGAGGAACCGTGGTGCATTATTAAAGATTGCTAGATAAAGAAACTGGTTTAGGGGACAGGAAACTCAGAAAGCAAAGATCAGTTTCATTGCTCACAAAATTAAGGACCTTAGGAAAATCTTTGTCAATCACCGCAGTAACACCGACTACATCAGTGCCAAATGGAATTTTTGAGACCTTATTATATTATCATGTTACAAAGATGTGCTCAGTCAGGGTTAGCACCTTCCAGCTACAGGTCTCAGTTTTCTCCTTCTTGAATACAGAACTGCAAAGGTGGCTACAGGTGTTTATAAGTGTCAAGTCAATAAACGTCTTTGGAATAAACTACAATATGGCGAATACGAAGAATAGATACATGTGGAAACTGTTCGTACAAGTCCATAATTTGTGCTACTGGTTGCATGTGATGGCACCAGCACACAGTTTTGGCGACCAGGACCTATTTTTCATCATTAGACTTTGACCCTGAGCAAGAGAAAGAAGGGCAGAACAGAGACAAAAGAAGCAGGAATAGAAAAATGAATAAACAATTGCAAAAGTAGCAAGCAAGGATGAAAAAAGACTGCAAGAGTGAGCTAAGGAGAGATGTCGAGTAGCGTGGTGGAAAAAGTTGCATGAGGTGGTAACTAGAGATGTGGCCTTGGCATCGGCAACTAGGGATGGTCGAAATCATTTTTTTCAATCCTCTGTGAACGGATCTGTTTCTGCATCTGCCTCACGGGATTAGAAAAAGGGAGGAAAGTGGGCAAAATGCCTGGCAAAACATAAATTCCCCGTTCCCTGCATTGGGAATGCACGGAATGTGAAGTTCTTGTGCTGCCTAGCACTGTCAGGGTCTGTCTTGTAATCAACGTACTTGTAATTATAGTAAGATAATTACAATGACCACCCTGACGGTGCTCTTCAAAGTAACTTTCCCAACGGGGGAGTTTCTGTATAGATGCCAACCCTCCCAGATCAGGTGGGAGACTACCGATTTCAATGCTAGACTCCTGCCTCCTGAATGCAGAAGCCTGATGGAGTTTTGTTAAACGCCAAAAGTAAAATGTTGGTGCCTGTCAGGCAAGCTCCAATCTCCACCTCCAAGAATGACTTCTGACATAAGAGGTTAACGATTTGTCCTTAGTTCTTGGAGGAGGAGATTAGAGCATGTTAGAGGCCTCGACTTTTTATTTTTGGCAGTTTCTCATAGTGCAAACAGAAACAACGTTCAGAACACTGTTATGGTTTGCGCTGTCTTATTATACTGCCAAAAACGAATGCTGGTCGCCTGTCACCATATACACCATTAGACCCGGATCCAGGCAGATTGCTTCTGCTTCAATCCGTCAGCGGGGGAAATAGTCTCCCAACTTTTTAAAATCTCCCATTTGCCTGCTCTAAAGTGTTGGCATGTATGCTGGTGCGTGGGTTCTTGCTTGCTATGGGTGCCCTACAGGCAGGCGTGACAATCAATCAATCAATCATTCGATTTATAAAGCGCTCTACGTACCCGTGAGGGTTTCAAGGCGCTGGGGGGGGGGGGGGGGGGGGGGTACTGTTACTGATCCAAGAGCCAGGTCTTGAGGAGTCTTCAGAAGGTGAGTAGGTCTTGGGTCTGACGTAGGTTGGTGGGGAGGGTGTTCCAAGTTTTGGCGGTGAGGTATGAGAAGAATCTTCCGCCGGAGGTCTTTCTTCGGATGCGGGGGACGACGGCGAGACCGAGGTTGGTGGAGCAGAGCTGACGGGTGGGGGTGTAGAAGCTGAGTCTGTTGTTCAGGTAGGCTGGTCCGGTGTTGTGGAGCGCTTTGTGGGTGTGGGTAAGAAGCTTGAAAGTGATCCTCTTGTCCACGGGGAGCCAGTGAAGGTTTCTCAGGTGGTGGGAGATGTGGCTGTGGCGGGGTACGTCGAGGATCAGTCTGGCGGAGGCGTTTTGGATGCGTTGGAGGCGTAGTAGGTCTTTTGCTGGGATGCCTGTGTAGAGTGCAGACCTCCCTAAAAGCGAGGGCGATTTGAAGGCACTGTGAGTATCCAGCAATCTTTTTATTACCCTAAAGCAGTTTACATTAAGGTAAACACATAACCCTTTCCTTCATAATGCTTCAAAAAGAAACTGTACTTTTTAGGGGTGTTTTTTCCGCCCATGTAGCAGCAGTTCAACCTCATTTCCGCTCAGCAGGTGGAAAAAATGGGCAAGATTGCCACGTTTCAGTTACCACACAGGAATTACGTCCGCCTCTGGAGTGCACCAGCCTCAGTATCAGTTCCCAAGAAAAACTGTGGACCCTTGCACTTATTTTATTTATGTATTCATTTTATCTACAAATTCCTTTTTACTGGGCATTGGGCCAGATGTTCTTCATCTCTGTTGTGGCTTACTCATTCTTGGGAAATAAATCTACCTAATGATTTGAAATTAGACATCATGCATTTGGTGTACTAGAAACAAGCAAACCAAGACAGCTATTAAAGCAGAATGGGAAAAATAATTGTATTTCATAGGAAATGCTTTCTATTGTGAGACTGATAGGGCAAGGTTCCCATGCCAAGCCAAGACTGCCGGATGGTCTGGAGCGGATATGTCTGTTAATTTGCAGCAGATATTTATCAAGGGCTTTTACAGTTTAGTGGTTTGCAAGGCAAACATAAGTTCATGTGTTTATTCAGTGCTTGTTAGCACAATTATGCTGCAACTTGGTTGCATTAATCTCGTCTTGTAAAAGTAAAAGAGCTGGTGCTCTGAATTTGATCTGTTCCCATGATGTTTGTCTTGGCAGAGGACTGAACTTCTGGAACAAAAAAGTGACACCTTCAGTCAGACCTCTTTTTCTTAAGCCAACAGCTGTTTGATTTCTGAGATTTGTAGTTTCGTTTTTATCATTTCAATTACAAGTTTAAAAATCCGTGCAGGCAAAGAGCTTTTGGAAAAGCCATGTTTGAGGGAAAGTCCCGCAAATGCCATAGCGAATGAGCCAGGAACTTTACATTTTTTTTATTTTGTCATGTTTACTGTGCATTCAAAGACAAATGTAATTTGTCAGGCTATGCCTGCTGACAAATTGCTGCTTATTGTTTTAACTATAGTTTGATGTTTACTTTTCTTTCTGACTGCAAACTTTGAGGATTTTTTAAAAGGAACTGTGAGAATCCTGCTGGTGCTTGGGGAGAGTGTGAGAGGAAAGGCTGTTGAATGTCAGTTTTTATTCTAACACAAACTATACACAATTTGAAAACGTATCGCCCATTAGGAAAGCACAGTTGAAGCACATTTTGTTCTGCAATTCTTAAGTGTGACGGAAACAAAGATTTTAATAGAATCAAAGCACTTAAAGACTCTTTCCTCGGTGATGTGCAAATGATACATTTTTGATGAAACCTGATTTCCACACATTATTGTTTGCATACTGCATAGTTTTATCAGTAATACTGTATGTCAGTGCTTATTGTGTTGCCATTTCAGTGGAAAATGTGTTCTCTTTAAATTTAAATGACAGTGTCCTACTGCACAATCCTTTACTGATATATCTGCAACAGTATGCTCCAAAATTCACATTTGGCCACATACCACACCCATTCCACTCTCCTGCTGAATGGGCGAGGCTCATTTACTGTATTTATTCTTTGTCTGACACAGATTTTTCACAATCCCTATGTCTTCAGTGCTGTAACACTGATGGCAGCAGCCCCTCCTCTGAAAATAGGTACAGCACCACTGGGTACATCAAGTAAGACAGCACCATTTTTTCATTACATTTCTTGCTGGGACAATACATCCATCCTAGGATGCCCTCAAACAGTCCTTCTTATCTTCCCTCCTAGCTTTGACTGCTTCTTCGTCCTACATTGCTCATTTATTTGCCAATCCTCAAAAGATTCCCATTGACTGGATCTTTGGGTCAGGAACCTGCTTGCTACATTGGCGGTCTTTTTGGGAGAGCGATACAACCAGTGACATATTAAGCATTTGTGTGACCCTAGGCAAAGCATACTTGGGGCACACTGTTTGGAGCCACTTTGAATATATTGCCCCTTTTTCACTCATTTAAACTCTCATTTTGCGAAATAATGTTTAATTATATGATAAAGCTTCAGAAACGGAGGAGGTTGTGAGACGCTTGGAGACCTCTATCATGCTGAAAACTGCATCAACTTTAAGGAACCACATGAGATGTTTAGGCTTGGCCGGGACAGTTTTTGCAGTTTGCGGCAATGACTGGGATGGCAGGAACACTGTGGCCTGACTTCCCATCGAACCCTAAAGAGTCCTGAACCTTGGGCATGTTGCTGAACATGGGATCATCCAGACGATTGGTATCTAGCTTATACAGAGCCCTCAAGGACGACCGACTGGAGGTCGCCTTCCTGGTGCGGGGTGGGTGGGAAGAGGACCTACCAGACCCCATATTTGACACAGAATGGATTAGCATGTCAAGCTTTAATCTCACACAGCTGACGAAGATAGTGCAAATTTACAGAAAATATGCTCTCCTTTCAGATTCTACGCTGGGACTAGAGGCTTCAGATCATACATTCTCTCCCTTGCTTTATTTCAAACAGCAACTGTGCATAAATATGTAGACACAAAAATCATAGAGCTGTAGGCTAAAAAGCTACAGATACCAGGGATCCAAGATAACCATACATGTCATAGAGAATGCCCAATATCCAATCAGCAATCAAGTCAGTGTATAACTCAGAGCACAGCATTAACTCCTCCTCTTCTTTGCTGCTCGGCTGCCTTGTTAAGTATTCCCTCACTTTATTCGTTATTGTGTTTCTGAGTATTTGTAATGATATTGAATGTCTTTTCTTACACTTTATTGCACATGTAGTCTAGTATTGCTTTCACTGTTCTTATCGTCCGTGCGGACTGTTTGTCAGTGGTGGTCTTACTTCAGTTTGTCCTTGCTGGGGAGCATCATGCCACCTGCGTCACTACGAGCTCATTTTCATTCTCCGCAGGACTAGAACGCTTCACCGAGGTCGATAAACCTTCTGACCCAGTAAAGAATGTGGTGAACCAAAAAACTAAATTTAAATCAATATGACAATCAACAATTTAAACACCATGACCAATGTGGCTGTGGAAACCAAACTCCAATCTCTGAAAAGTTTCAAAGCTTTATTTTCATAACCACAAAGCCAAAGTAACATAAATTGTGCGCAAGATCAAATTATAAAGATAAATGGACACCATAGGCTGACCAAATCTATGGAACAAGTTTAATCTACTCAACATTAGCAGTGCCTGTCCATGCAGGTGCTGAGTACCTGCGACCTGGCACTCTTTTTCTCCGTGCTGCACAGTTTTCACTGTCACTTTGATTCAATTCTTCAACTACTTCAGCTGTTATTGAAAGCACATCTGCAACTGGGTCTGGACTTTTTGCGGGCCACTGGTCTCCTCTCACAATTCTCATTTCAGGCTCAACTGGATTTTCAACGTTCCCTGAGCTAGCAGGAGTCGACTGACTTTGACTTGACTCTCGTGCACCTCTGACAGTCTTTGATGCGCTCAGATTCTCACCAGCTTGTGCACTCTCTGCGACAGCCAATTGTCCAGTCCTCACCATTTGGGTAACCTGGGCCCCTTCACTCGCCCATTTCGATCCTTGAGGTACAGGCACTGTATCTTCAAGAGGACATGGAACTTTGCGTGCATGGCTTGCATGAACCTAATTCGTAAGACCAGCACACTTTACAGCTGCCGTAGTCACATAAATAACCTGGAATGGCCCTTTCCAGCGCAGCTCTAAGCATGACATTCTAACATGTTTCTTTACTAGAACCCATTCACCAGAACTCAAGTTGCAACAATGCTCTTGTGCAGGCTGAACAATTGCTTCTTCAACTTGGCAAGACAAAGAGCGAACCACATCAGCTAGACCATTGCAATAATCCAGCACTAAGTCATCTGAAGTGTTCACTAGTGCATTTGCAGGCACAGCTGGTAGTCTTATGGCACGTCCAATGAGAATCTCTAGTGGTGACAGTCCTGTCTTCCTGTCAGGAGTGCTACGCATGCGCATCAGAACAAATGGCAATGCATTTGGTCATTTCAATGCTGTAGATGCACACACTTGAGACTTTAAAGTTCCATTCATCTGCTCGACCAATCCAGATGCCTCTGGTCTGTAACTGCAGTTCAATCTTTGCTCAATTTGTAATGCAGCACACAACAATTTTATGATCTCGTTATTAAAATGAGATCCTCGGTCTGATTCCAAAGAAGTGGGAAATCCCACCCTTATGATCAGCTCCCTTAACAACAGCTTTGCAACAGTGAGACTATAATTCCTGCTAGTTGGATAGGCTTCTATTCAGTGTAAGAAGATACACACCACCACCAACACATACTTCAGTCCATTACACATAGGCATGTCAATGAAATCACGTTGCATTAGGTTGAAAGGACCTTCCAGTCTACCTATGTGGCTCAGGTTAACCACAGTGCGTTTCCCAAAATTCATCCATTGAAATGTTACACATCTGTGATACACAACTTCTGCAACCAAGCTGAATCTGGAATTGTACCTTTCTGTCTGAAAGTTCTAATCATGGCATCCCTGTGAATATGTGCTTTCCCATGGTAATACCTTGTTAATGATAAGAACAAACTATTTGGCAACACTACTTTCCCTTCACTAGAAACCTAAACATCATCTTCATCTGTTTGAACACAACCTGCTCTACTCCAACCTCTGCATTCCTCTTCAGTAACTTCTTCCTGTAATCTCTTAACCTCTTCCCAGGTATCAATGGCTGTCATCAAGAAACTTTGGTTTGTCTCATTGGTTCTATTTCCATCACTCCAGTCCTCATTAAAGGACGTGCAATGGAGCGCACAGTGTCTTGCCACCTGATCAGCTTAGGCATTGCCCAACAAGAAATAATCATTTAACTTTTGATGTGCTGCACATTTCACAGCCTCAATTTTCACTTGTAATTGTAATGCTTTCAATAAATGATACATTCTTTCACCATTTCAGATTGGTGATCCTGAAGAGGTCATAAAACCTCTCTGGGACCACAACTGTCTTAAGTTTTGAACCACACCAACTCCATACTGACTGTCAGTTAAAATTGTCACTTTAAGCTATTCAGAAATACAGCATGCTCTAGTAAGAGCCACACATTTGGGTAGTTGGGCTGAAACAACTCCTTGAAGCCATGGAGCTTCTATTACTTCTCAGACTGTGCAAACCGCATAACCAACACTCAGAGTTCCATCATTATTTCTCAAACAAGCACCATCAACAAACATGATATAGTCATTTTCATCTAATGGGATATCTTGAATATCGAGTCTAGGTTTGGTACATTATTCAGTCACACCGAGAGATTCATTTTCCACCTCATCTTCATCATTAACATTGTCACCATTCACAGGCAAGAACGGTGCAGGATTCAGAGTAGTACATCTTTTGGTATTAACATTTGGCAAACCAAGGATTGCTAACTCATTACGGGTTAAACAAACATTGCTCAAATATTGGGTTTTGGTTCAGGTCAGAAGGACCTTGACAGAGTGAGATACATAGACGTTCAGGGGATGACCAATGCCAACACCTTAAGACTGTCCAATGCTGTCACCTACTGAAGCCACAGCTTTTAAACTGTTGGGCAAAGCAGCAGCTACAGGATCCAGTATAGCAGAAAAATATGCTACTGGTCTGTTGACTCCTCCATGTAACTGTGTCAAAACAGAAAGTGCACAACCATCACGTTCATAACAAAACAATGAAAAACATTTATTATAATCAGGCATTCCCAGAATTGGGGCTTGGCACAGGCTTTCCTTCAGCTTGGAGAAGGCTTTCGTGCATGTGTCATCAAATGGTACCAGATCAGACATCTCCTTGTGTGAAATCGTTGAAAAATTTGAGATCCACTGGTGGCAGTAGCTTATCATTTCTAAGAGCATTCTGTCATCTCTCTGTGTCACAGGTGGATTAATTTGCATAATTGCTGCAAGTCTCTCTTGGGACACCTTCCTTGCTCCTTTCTCTATGTGATGTCCTAAGTACTTCACCTCCCTTTGACAATATTGCAATTTTGCGGGGGACACTTCATAGCCATTCTCACACAAATGATTCAACAGGGCAATGGTATCTCTCCTACAGGCTTCATGTGTGTTTGTTGCAACCATAAAATCATGAATGTACTGAACCAGGACTGAATAGAATGGCATGTTCAGGGACTTTAAATTATTTTTCAAGATCTGATTGAAAATGGATAGTGACTCCGTATCCCCTGATGAGTACGACACCAGGAGTATACATGGCTTCTGAATTTTAATGAAAATAAGAACCCACACTCTCCATGGAGCAGAATGGAAAAGAATGCCTGACACAAATCAATGACAGTGAACCACTCTGCTTCACAAGGGATCTGAAACAAAATCACAGCAGCATTTGGCACCACTAGACAACATAGAACAACAGTTTTGTTCACCTTTTTCAAATCTTGGACTATGCAGTATTTTCCATTGGGCTTCCGCAATCCCATAACAGAAGAATTACATGGGCTTCTCCCTACTTTCTTCAAGACTCCCTTCTCAACAAACTATTAAATCACAGGCTTAATTCTGGCAACTACTTCTGGGGCCATGTTATACTGCGGGATCTTGGGAAACACTGCATTTGGCATTTTTGTTATTTTAACTGTCTCATCTCCTCTGATGAGTCTAATATCTTTCCCTGAAAAATCCCAAAACTTCACCATCACTGTCTCTTGTAAATCTTTAACTGTCATCATTGGGAACAATGAAAAGAGAGGGCACATTTCATCAATTGTGATGGACGTTTCTTCAAATCTACTTGTCTGAATTGCTATTCCATTGTGACTACAACTTAATGGAACGGTTTGTTTTGCACAATAGGTCAAATTCCAATAAACTCACAGGACTTGAATCACATGCTACAAACTGATGTAAAACCTCAAATGACCCCATTTTAACTGGGATATGCTCTGTAATCTGGTTTGTTAAATGCTGATTCGCTACTCCTACCACTTGTACTTTCCTTCCTGACAAGGGCACATTTGGCACTTCTGCGGTTTTGAAAGTGGAATGCATTGCTCCAGTGTCAACCAGGAATGAAACATCATGTCCCATAACCGTGGCATTGACATAGGGGCCACACTGATCTACTTCTAAGGATGGAGCCAGTGAACATTCTTCCTCATTTGAACTGTCACTATTGTGTGGTTCGGGGACTTAATCATCATTGAAATCAATCAACGGGTGTTGTGGGATTAACTGAATCACATTTGCATTTGCTCTTTGATTCATGTTTTGCTGAGGAAACATCACCTGATGCTGTTGCACTGGGACTTGAGGAACCTGCATTTGCTGAGGGACTTGAACCTGCTGGGGAACATGCATCTGTTGTACTACAATGGAAACAGTCACATTTTGGGGGATATTTGAATTTTCAGCATTTGAACTTGACCATTGTCCACAGTCTGAGCAACACTACCATTTTGCACCAAGATATTGACATTACTGTACGGATAGTCCCGCTTCTAATGCAGAAAGTGCTGCAAGTATGACATGGACTCAGCTTTTTCATTGACTGAACATCAACCACATTACCGCTCTGGTCTATTTCGAACACTGTTTCCTCCACCTCTAACTGAGGCACGTTACCTTGCTGTTGCACGCCTTGCATTCCACCAGTGTTCATCCTCACCTGCAGACTCTGTGTTCCTGCCTGGGCAGACAATTTGTATCACCATCACTTTCTCCTTCAACTTTTTCTGTTTCAATTCAATTTCATCACAACAGTACCTAGCATACTGCAGCACTTCATCAATAGGCAGATCAAATAATTCTGAATCACGCTGCTAATTTCAGGTTTCAATCCTTGAACAAAACTGAACACAAAATGACTCATGACTTTCAGCTCAATAACATCAGACCCACTTTGCTGTTTGAATGCTTGAACAATCTCTCATAATAAGCATGAATTGACTCCTTTGTTTCCTGTGCTGTCCTATCAATCTTTTGCCAATGAACATACTTTGGGGAACGTTTATTCTTCAGAAACTCAATCACTTTGTGATACCCTTTCATCACCTCTTCAGACGGTGTGCCTGTTACTAGATCTTTCGCAGCTCAAAAGTTGGCCAATCCACACTTTGCTTGCACTCAACCCACAAATCGACTGAAACCACAATGTCAAATAAGGTGTTCAAATCCTTCCATGGGCATTTTGAAAGCTTCACAAACCTCTCTGTTTGCTTGTACCACTCTACAGGTTTCTCTCTCAAACTCGGGTAATCATTTGTGAATGACAGTATGTCACTTCTACTCCAAGGGACATGTACATAACATCTGCCTGGAATCTCTCTCATTGGTAGCATTTTACACTCTCATCAGCTTGATTTGCTCCAGCAGGAGGCAAATTCTGCTTTGTTTTCTTCTGCTCTCTCTTTTTTTGCCCATCTGCCTTCCCATTATCTAACGTTCCCCTTGTTTGAACGTTCAAAATTCATTCTTTAATGTGCATTGTCATGCCAGATGAGCTCATGTTTACAGTGTCTTTGGAACTGACTCTAATCTGTAACTCCTCAATAAGGGCTTTTATTTCTATAAATCCATATCATATTTTTCAGCCGATTCCACTAATTTCTCAAAAGTCTGTCCTGCACGGTTTGTGACATCTTTGCACATGAAGCAATATTCTTCCTCATTATAAGTTTCCAATCTTTCCATCTGTTCCCTCAATTAATTCAGTTAATTCCAATTTTAATCTGGGAACATTCACTGTCCCGTCTCTCTGTGGGGTCTCTTCTATCCTGCCACTGTTATTCACTGTATCCATTGCTTCACTCAAACTGTTTAACAACTCAGTCAATTGCTGTGCCAAAAATCTCTGCAAACTAATGTTTCCATGTGTCATGTTGTGTGGGTTATTACATGGGACCCTCATAATCTGTTCTGGTGAGGACTTATGTATAAGTGAAGTTCCTGAAGGACATCTCACATCTTTTATTGAACCTGTTCGATCTAACATCTGGTTGGGATCTGCAGACCTCGTTGGTGTCATAGCTGGAACAGATGTAGCTAAACTTTCCATTTCCAAATTAGTTGAATAGACTGATCTCTGCGTATCGCATGGTGAAACCACTGCAGATACTGGATTTGGAGTTTGGAGGCAACTCCCAGTATTACCTGGAGTGTACAAGGGGACGACTGGACCTATGGTTACCAGAACTGTCAATGCTCCTGGTCCTAACAAATTTGTCTGATTCTGTGATATCATCCCTGCACTTTACCCTGTTAGTACTGTACTGTAAGTCTGTCCTTACTGATTTGCGGCAATATTTGGGGTTGTTGGCACTGAAGAATACATGGGCATTGCCTGTCTCTGAGTAAAAATGTTCACAGGTGCTGTCATATTAGGTATTTATTCCATCTGAATCATTTTTGTACCTGTCATGACCTGATTCAGTACTGGGATTGCAATTTGCTGTGAAGTACTAACAACTTGAACTGCTGGTATAGTGGATACCTGCATCACTGAACTAGTAGGTATACTTGGGACTACTTGAATCGGACTCTGATTTAAAAACTTTTCTTCTGGATCACAGTCAGATGCAGCTGTCCCTTTACTTTCATCTGCTTTCTGCTCTGTCTTGTCTATCTGCTACTTTCTTTTTTAGTTTTTGCACCCTCCTTACCTTTTTCTTTATAGCAGGATACATTTTTACTCCCTTCAGCATATCTGATCTCCACGTTTTCCGTTCCTCATCCCATCTTCTGACAGCGTCTTTTCTGCTCTTCTCATTCCTTTCTGAAATCTTAGGTTTTCCTTGTGTCTTGCAACTAGTTCCTTAATAGGAAGTGCTTCAAATTGTGCAGGTCTTGAGGAGGCTTTCATTCGCACAACACTCTTCTCAAATTTTCTAAAATCCTCAAATTAAAGGTTCTGTAACATGGGGAAGCTAATGAACCCTTCTTCTCTGTAATTTTACACCACTGTTTAATCCAAATGCATTTCAAAACTACTCTTGCTTCTATCACCTCATATGCTGGTGTTCCCTCGGGTGGTACTAGTTCACCCTCCTTTACTGGAATAAACACATCTCCTTTCAGCGCACTTCTTACAGCTTTGAATAAATACATTTTTACTCAATTTCAATCCACAAATACAAATTCTAAAGAAACCAGGAAATAATTTTAATCCCACAATCCTTTATGCGAGTTGTCCTCAACCAATAACAATCCAGTACTGTCCACTAATACATGGGCGGTTTCTCACTAACCGACCTATCTCAGCGCGGAACAAATTATGTCACACTCACTTCACTCAGCAGCTGTAAGTCGCTTTGCAACTTTCTCAGACACAACTCACACACACACTAAATGCAAAATATTGCGAGCATTAGAAAAACCAAAAACCTATCTACTCACTACGGGTAGGACTCAAATGCTTTGAAAGCTTTACGGCTTACACATCCGACTGTGGCTTTTGCAATTATACAAGTAAGACTTGACCAGAAAATCTCACCCAGGTTGATACGGATCCCCCATGTGCACCCAGGATTCATCTAATACCAACCAACACCTCACAGTCACTCAAGGAAAACTACTGGTATTGTCAATGGTGCCTCATGACCAATACTTCACTGCAAACAATATATTAAGCAAGTGTCTCCATACACTTGTGCGCTAATCTGGAGTCTTAGGCCACAATGGACCCATAAACAACAACCACTGTGGCCATTTTTTTAGCACAAAGTGCAACAATCACTTCAAGTACGACGACTCCACAAACACCTCACATTATCACACTTCACCGCAATTTAAAGCAAAAAAGCACCGCAAGCACAAATCCCTACTTACACATCCACCGTACACTTGCAACACAATGCTGAGAATTCATCAACCTCTCAAACTAACCGTAGAACGACTCCACTACCCAATTTGTCACTCTTAACACTCCCCTCCTCATGAAAATGAACCGTTCGTGTTTTACCAGATTTGGATCCTACCTCCCTACCATTAACCTAAAATATGGTTCCCCCTCTTATGGGACAAACCATAACTCTGCTACCAAAAATTGTAAGCGTGTTTTCATCCTTCGCAGGACTAGAACGCTTAACAGAGGTTGATTAACCTTTTGAGGTCAATGAACCTTTTGACCCAGTAGTGAGTGTGGTGAACCATAAACCAAAATTTACATCAGTGTGACAATCAACAAATTAAACACCATGTCTAATGTGGACACGGAAACAAAACTCTAATTTGTGAAAAGTTTCAAAGCTTTATTTGCATAATCACCAAAGCCAAAGTAACCTAAATTGTGCGCAAGATCAAATTATAAAGATAAATGAACACCACAGGCTGACCAAATTTACAAAATAAGCTTAATCTACCTAACGTTCGCACCAGTAGACATTCCAAAAGAATAATACATATTAATAAAGCAATCACTAGTGAAACAGAAACACGTTTCAATTCAATATTTAAAGACATTAGTCAATTCAAATGCACAAATTCATCTTACAGGGATTGTGACGTAAGTTCTCCCTTCCCCTAACCAAATTAGCAAAAGCATGTGTGGGAACAGGCTCACATATGCAGGCAAAAGTCAAAAACAATTTGGAAAACATCTATCTCAGGCTAAATTAAACTGACTAAAAAAAAGAGGCAGGTGTCAGCATGCTAATTCTACTCAGGGAAGCGGGTTAGGGAAAAATAATATTTGCATTAGAATATATCTCTCCTGGGTTCAGCATTCAATTCAGTTTAAAACAGTGAAGCATCAGCAAAGTCAGTTGAAAGCAGCACCAGGGAAAAGTGAAGAACATGGGCTGCACATAGAAATCAGGAAAGGGACAAGTTAATAGTTCAAGAGTAAAGTGGGGGACTTCTTAGCAGTTCAAGAATTAAGTGGGGACTCACTGAAACTTAGAATGTCCATCCTTATTCTATAATAATCAAAGCAGTTTGATTGGTCAGTTCGATGAGTCCACATTATGCAAAAGGGGCAATAGCCAATAAAAATTAAGGCAAAAATCAAGTTTGCAACATTGACGAAAGTTCCCAGGTTTGGTGTGAAGTCATCTCTCCTTCCGTGTGACACCGGCAATGACTAGCAAATCTGTAGATTACTCGATACATCCCAATATCTTCCCAGGGCTCACAAAAGTTCCAATAGTTCTTATGAGAATGAACAGTTAAACATTAGTGTTGTTTTTCTTTCCAGTCCTCATGTTCTAATGTTGCGACACCCAAGGTTGCTGGGAATTAAACTTACACACACTACAGCAGGACTCTTTACCATTCATGTGAAAGAACCTAATGGAAAAATTCATGTTAGGAAAAAAGGAAATGACTTGGCATTTTACTGCTGCTGCAAATGTGAAAACTTCAGGCCTAGTTATGCCAATACACGAAATACAATGCATTAATATTGCCATTATTAAAACACACATTATATGCAAATTTATGAATTCATCAATAATGATACCTCATCAATATGTGTAAAAGTACTCCATAAATAATTGCAGACTTTATTAAAACAATACGTCAAAAATGACAAAGAAGCGCATTTATTTTTCTGTGCATATGCAACTTAAACTAATAAATCATAAATCATTATAAATCATTTTAATTTCTACTATTAATGATTCACTATAAAGATTAAAATATAATTCAACATTGTTTAAATCATGTTAGCACATTGTCAGTTCTGGTAGACGCAATGTCCACCACAAAAAATAAACTTGCACGCTTTTAAAATACATGGCAGTGTAGCTTAACTGTTAGGCTTTTAAGCATAAATATAAAAGTCGCCTAGTGCTGACTTCTGTGCCAGTAAGCATTACTAAAATGTTCACTCCAACGCCACTGACCACCATTTAATAATTTCTCCCTCAGGCTGAAGACGTGAACAGTAATCAGCGCTATCACCTCACTCACTGTGACCCTCAGTGGAGAGACTAGCGGTTGCCTTTTCTGCCCCCTGCGTCTTTAACTCACCTCACTGACTCCTCCGAGCGTGTGCCTCAGTACGATCCCCACATTGCGGCCATGCCTGCAAGCCCTCCCTCTGGGTCGGTCCTCTAGTGGGGGTGGCAGCATTCATTGGGTAGAATGCCCTCCAGTGGGGCTGCATTAATACATAACTCTTTATGCCTTCCATGGCTGCAATAATTGTTGAAGACAGGCTATAACCTGTGGGTGGCACATGTTCTCCCATTTTCCTGTGTCTTATTTATTTGGTGCTCCAGCCAACCCTCTTCCTCTATTGATTCACATATATAGACGTATACATGGGTTTTTTAGTGCTTGAGCACCCATTTATTTGTCAGTGTATTGGTGTATTTTTAGACCAAGGGTGAGCTTGTGGCCTCACCAGTGTCCACCACGCTCTCATAACATGAGATACTTGAGCAGTAGTGAGGTTCCCTCTATATCTCCAGTGTGGTTGACTATTGGGGAGTTAAATTCACACTGCCCATTGTGGTCTGTTATTATGTCTCAGTCCAATCAAGCTGACTTTCCTGTTGCTCCAACACAGGAGAATGTTTCCGATTACATTTTCCTAAGCCATGCAAAATTAGATCCACAGGACCATAAATCTTTCGGACCTTTTCCTGAAAAGCTTCAAACCTTCTTTAAAAGTATGCCTCAGTCGATGCCTCAAGGCATCCTGGTTCCCCCATGGCAGAGACCTGCTCCTCTCAAAAGGAGGTCCAAGACAGTGGCCCAACCATAACTTAAGTCGGCTTACTTGAATTCCATGGCCTCCTTTCGTGACTGGAATTTAGAAGACCCAGTCCAAGCTCTCCACCTCTCTCTGATTGCCCTTGGCCAGCTCCAGGATCTGCATTCTTCCAGACCCTCTCTACACTGATGCATTCTTCTTCCTCTTTCTGCTTCTGCACAACTCTCTTCATCGAGCCTCTTCCTGCTTTCTTTGCTGCCTTTCTGCTGCTCCTGCTCTCTTTCTCGCCCCTTTTATTGCTGCTCCTGCCTGCTCCAAGCCCCATTTTCTTACTCTCCACCTCAGTCTTTTCCCTATTGCTTTGTTCTCACCTTATTCCTTTATTTTTTTGCTCTCTTTTTGCTTTTTTTCTGCCCTTTTTGGACCTCGTTAGCCCGTTTTTGCTGCTGTTCCTTTTTGCCCTTTCCCTGCTCTTTTTCTTGACTCCTCCCACCTCCCCATCTCTTTCCCCCCACCCACTACCTCATAGTGTCCCTCCCAACTCCCAGGACCTACTTTATGGAACCCATGTCCAAGTGCCATCCACAGCTACACTTCTACCACTCTCCACACCCTCAACCCTGAACGCCTCCACCAGCACTGGCACCGCACCACACTGCACAGCAGAATGTTTCAGCTGCACCCTCTGCCACTTCACACGCCACAAAACACACACACACATCCACTCAGCAATACCTAGTCTACTTGACGTGCAGCACCAGCTACCTACCACCACCTTACATGCATCCTCTATAAAACACAAGCTCCCTCTGCAAACATGTCACTGAAGTCTGGGACCTTCTCGACACTCTCACACCCGACATCGTCTTTCTAGCGAGACCTGTCTCAACCACACGTTAGCCCAACATCAACATCGCCTCCGCCATACCAGCACGATACAGAATCACCCACTGCAACAGCATCAAAAAGGTAGGCAGTGGAGTCACCATCATCCATGGAGACTCCATCAAATGCACCAGTGTCATGGACGTATCATGCACTCACCTGGTTCTAATCATGGAGACGATGCTGGACCTTAACCGCAAACCTTAAATCATACAGTGCTCTTGAGGGGAATGGGGGTTGGGATAAAACAAGAAAAAATAGACTTGCGTCACTGGGTCTGCTCTGCTTCCTTGCAACACTATATAGGAGGGTCTGTACTCCCTGGACCTTTT
The DNA here is from genome assembly GCF_031143425.1 of Pleurodeles waltl. Lineage (NCBI taxonomy): Eukaryota > Metazoa > Chordata > Amphibia > Caudata > Salamandridae > Pleurodeles > Pleurodeles waltl. Next base: position 181,919,479 of record NC_090437.1, read on the forward strand.
AGTCTTGATGCGGGTGCAGTACACTAGAAAGTTCACTAACAGTTCTAATTATGTAGTGTTTAGACAGTATTTACAATAATATCACTTACAGGCTTCATCACAAATAATGCTTTGGAGCAGGTACAATTTAAAGGTGTAAGCTGGAGTTTCGGCACTCCTAAGAATGTCTTGACAAACAATGTTCAGATCAAACTCAAATATATAGATAGTGCGCCCAAAGTCTTTCCATGTTCTTGATACAAAACTTGTCAAGAAATATGGAGGTGAAGACCTTCATTTCTGAGGCAATTAAAGTTTGGAGCACCAACAAGTTAAAGCATCCAGAGCACTAGGACTTTTAGAAACGTAGAAACAGTGTCCGATTTCTAGGAATGGGTTTTCACTTTCAAAGAACTCAAGGCCTGTTTTAGATCTTGGCTGTAACGGTCCTGTCATTGATTTTTCACCGGAAAATTTGTCTGCCTAATAGGCGGTCCACCCGAGTTAAATGTTGGCAGGACTTTAGCCGATAACCTGCCTGAGTCCTGCCGACTCCACCAGAACTTCCAAACTGCCATGACCGCGCACTAGGAGAAAGCAGCTGATGGCGGGACTCCAGTCAGTCTTCACGCCATGCAGATTTGAATGTGCCTCCTCATCAAGCAATCTTTGGCAGGAATACCTCTACACTTGAGTTGCCGCATCGGAAAGAAAATGAGGTAAAAACCTACCTTCTTCCCCATTTCCACTTCCATTTCCGACTGGACAAGACCTGCTATTGCTGCTGCCACTGGACCATGGAAGACACACAACCCCACCGTCGCTGGACCAAGGGTAACCATGACATATAACTTGTGAACATTGTGTTAGCACTTGACATCATCTCAGAACCAGTGCAGTCATATACATGGCACAGTGTTATTTTGTTCTTGACAACTCATGGCATGTATATGTCTTCAAAACATCATTGGAGACACACCTGCATTTCACATATCTGCTGCATTACAAAAATATTAGTTTGGTGTAAGTATTAATTAACACATGAATGCTTGCACCAAAATACATTGAACATCACAATTGTAAAATGTGTCCATGTATGCGCTTCGCAATGGGGCCTGTAAGTGTAAAGTGGTGCTTCCAGTTGTGAATGTGAGTCAGTACATGTGTATCACTGTGTTGTGTTGCTGTGTGCAGCATTCAAGTGACTAGTAGTTTTGTTGTGGTCATTGTTGTGATATGTATAGTTGAGCTTTAGTGTAAGAGTGTTTGTGTAGTTGAGTGTTTAAATGTGTTGGTTGTCGTGGTTGTGGTGTATCTGTGTGTGATGTCAATAGTGTGAGTCTCTGTCATGGTTATGGATGTATGGCAAGGTGTCTTTTCAGCATGTACATGTAGTGTTGTGGTAGAATGACTAGGGATAATAGTGTGTATGTATTGTGTTGTGTAGTGTGTTGTGCAGGTAGACACATATGGCTAAGATGTGTGTGTGTAACCTACTGCTATTCCATAGTCACTGCCATTGTACGATGTACATTGGTCCTGCGACGGGCTCCCTCTATCAGCAGTCTGCCACCAGTACACCACCTGTACACAGAACTGTAACATCTAAATATGGTCGGCAGAAGCCTGCTTGCCTGAAATGAAGAGCACTCCGTTATGGTGGTCGGAGGCTGAGCCACAATACATTTAAATATGGTGGTCGGAACAGCGTCAACATGACAGAGTACTTGGGTCCTCTGCCACAGCAGGACAACAGTAATTCTGCCAAGATCTAAATCAGGCCCATAGTCTTGGCTTAATCTCAAACTTTTCTATGGATTAGTACACACTAACCTGAGGATCGAGTACTTACCCTTGTCTTTAATTCTTCAATTGGAATCCAGGAGGAGACAGGAGGTTGTGGTGTAAGACGCCCAAGAGGAGGTGAAATCATAGCTCTGGATGTGAAGACACTGGAAACGTTGACAGTGTCAGGATCACAGGATCAACAGGATGGCTTGGCAAACTAGAGCGCTGAAGGGGTTACTCAGATGGTGAGTGCAGGGAAAATAGATGTGCAGGACTGGAACCAGGCAAAGCCTTGACTCAGATTCAGATGGGGTATTTATACCTGATGGGAGAGACTGTTCCAGAAAGTCATTTGGCTCACATGGAAGGCAAAATTTTTCCAAAGGAAACCTGGGAGAGAGCACGTGTTAAAATAACAGATGTGACCTTTGCTGATATCAGGTGCAAGTGACGGTTAGAATCAATTAACCATGGCAGGCGGAAGAAAAGAGCACTAGCCATTGGAGTCAATACGTCGCGGCAGCTGCCGCCAGTAACCAAGGCAGGTGGAACAAATAAGCATAATAGTTACAGTTACTAGGTAATGGCGGATGGAGCTAATTAATAAGGAAACACATGGTTCTGTTACAAGAGTGCAAACAATGGTACAGGCGGGTCAAGGGGATGAGGAGCTCTGGGAGGGGACCATGGGTTGCAGGAGGCTGTGAGGTGCCACAGGGGAAAGACAACATGAGCCCTGTGCACAAAGTCCACAGTACAGAGGGCACTAGATGTGGTTGTGACAGTTCGCCCCCGCAAGGAATGACCTATGGGACGTGGTTTGCCTAGGTGCCAAGCATGAAAGGAACGAACCAGGTGAGTGGCATGAACATTGCTGGCTGGTTCCCAAGACTGTTCTTCAGGACCATACCCTTTACAATTTATTTAATAAAACAAACAGACATTTACACGTTTTAAGTCAAGGATTCTCTGTACCTCAAATTCAGGATGACCATCCAGGGTTATAGGTGGTAGAGGAGGAGCAGGACTGGCATGGCATGATAGGGTTTCAGCAGAGATACATGAAACACTGAGTGAATGGGTAAATCTTCTGGCAGTTGGATTTTAACTGCTACTGGGTTTGTTTCTACTGGGAAGGGACGCACATATCTGGTTTGCAATTTACCAGGACTCTATAATCACAGGTTTTTCATGGCCAGCCAGACCTGATCTCTGCCTTTGTAAGCTGGTTGTTGGCGGTGTTTTTTAGCATTTTTCTCCATACTGGATTTGGCCTGCTGTAAGTGTGTTAACACCTATTGTTAAGAGTTAGACAGATGTTGTACAAAGTCTTGTATGGCAGGCACATTTTCAGAAGGTATGATAACATTTTCAGGTAACCACTTAGTCTCACATGGAATCGGATATAAAGTACAGCTGTATTCGGCACCACAGGACAACAGGGAACAACAATGTTGTTCACTTTCCGCAAGTCTTGGATGATGAAATATTTCCCACTTGGCTTCTGTAAGCCCATAATGGATGAATTGCATGGACTCCTCGTAATCTCCTTCAAGATCCCCTGTTGGATCATAGACTCAATTACTGGAGTAATCCCAGCAATCGTTTCAGGTGTCAATTTATATTAGGGTGTTTTTGGATATTCAGCATTTGGTTTCACTGTGATTCAAACAGGTTTGACACCTTGGATCAAACCAATATATTTTCCTGCAAAATCCCAATCCTCAGACCTGACTGCATCTTTAAGGTCTAGAGGTAAATCATCAATGCTCAACATTATAAACAATGTAGTGTAAGCACCATCATTCGCCAATTTTAAGGTGAAATCCTCATCATGAGTCTGCATCTCTATGCCTTTCAGCGTACAATAGATGACACCATTTAGCTTACAGAAGAGTTCTCTTCCCAAGAGATTTACTGGGCTAGAACCACACACCACAAATTGGTAATTCTCTTCAAAGTACCCCATTCGCACAGGCACTTCTGTTGTTTCTTGGGATGTCATTTGTTTATTCGCAACACCTATAACTTATATAGTTTTTCCCAAGAAGGGTAGGTTTGGGACTTCTACTGCTCTCAGAGTAGAATGGGAAGCACCAGTGTCAATCAAAAATGACACAGTGTGGACATTCCCTTCACCATCCATGAATGGACCACTCTGGTCTACCTCCAAGACTGTGCCTAGTGTGCACTCTTCCTCCCCCATCAGGCACAGTCAGGCTGACTGATTGGAACAATATTTCTCAAACGTGTCGAACACAGGGAACTGTTGGAATGGATTGTTGTTTTCAAATACATTCAAATTCATGTTTGGAACTTGATTAGAATTCAATCTTGTGCCATTCTTATTTTGCTGTGGCATTGAGGGTTATGGAACCTGCATTACTGGAGCTTGTGGTGCATTGAAATTCTGCACTCTCTGTCTCTGCACATTTTGTATCTGTACGAGGTTGATAATCTGGGGTTGCACAAACCCTGAATTCTGGAGCGGATATGCTGGGTTAAGACGGCATTCCCTCTTCCAGTGCCCCACCTTGTTGCAATAACATTGCATAGTACCAATATTCCCTACAAATGTCTTGACCTGACAGCTCCTATGAGCAGCTTTCATCCGGGCATCCATTAACATCTTCTTATGTTTCATCTCTATTTCATCATTGCAGTACTTTACATATCTCAAAATCTCATCAACTGATTTATTCTGCCAACAAATCAAATGCTGTTGAACCATCATGCTAATTTCAGGTCTTAATCGTGTCACAAATCTTGACACAAAATGTCCCATATCCTTGGGCTCAAACATCTCCATTTCACTATTCCAATTAATCGCCTGCAACAGTCTCTCATAAGAAGCATGAATTGACTCTTTAGGATCTTGAGTCATTCTGTCAATACTAATCCAATCAATATCCTTGGGTGAAACCTTTGACTTCAAGAATGTGATAATTTTTCATCACCAACATTGAAGGGTCTTTTGTCACTAGACTTCTCTGAGGTTCTGATTCAGGCTATTCAACAGCTATTTTGCATTCTGCCCACAAGTCACTCGGAACAACAAAGTCGAACTGGGTATCCAAATCAACTCACATCACTTGTGAAATCTTCACAAATCTCTCAACTTGCTTGTACCACTTCACTGGCTTTTCCCTCAGCTTTGGAAAATCAGTAGTAAATGATGCAAGATCATTTCTACTCCAAGGCACATGAACATTACCACCACAAGACACTTCTCTCAATGGGAAATTTGATGTACTTGCCTCGCCAATAACAGGAGGAAGTGGTTCTCCTGTCTGTTTCTTGTGTTCTTTCTTTCTCGCCCATTGATTTTCCCACTTATCTAGCTCATTCTATTTCCGAATATTCTGAGTAAGCTCTTTAGTTTACATTTTCATCCCTGAAGGTCTCATAGAGGCTATGGGCCTGATTCTAACTTTGGAGGACGGTGTTAAACCGTCCCAAAAGTGGCGGATATACCACCTACCGTATTACGAGTTCCATAGGATATAATGGACTCGTAATACGGTCGGTGGTATATCCGCCACTTTTGGGACGGTTTAACACCGTCCTCCAAAGTTAGAATCAGGCCCTATGTCTTTCATAATAAAGCATACACAATAATTCCTGTGCAATGCTTTGTTCTAATTCAAGTCTATCTCGTATCTTTGTCCTGAACTTCCAGTAAAATCCTTTCACATGAACACAAGCTCACTTTTTTTTGTAAGAGTCTAAACAAGCCATTTCAGGTTCCCACTATTCATCTCATCAAGTTCTAACTTCAGTTTAGCCACATCCACCAGGTTCCCTCTCACAGGTGACTGAATCGTTCCTTGGCTCAACTCAGATCTTCCACTATCGCTCAAAAGAGTATTATTATTAAAACCCTTCACCCATTCATCTATTTTCTTAGCGCTGAGACTTCCCGACTCCAGAGGAACCCTAGGCACATTCCCACTTACATAGGCACCACCACTAGAATTTAAAGGTTGCTCCCACACAGAAGTACCAGAAGTTGGCACTCTCTGATATGTACCTATGGAACTGCACCCTGAATGATCCAAAGTAGAGTCAGCACTTGCCACACGTGTGTCAGGACTATAGGAACAAATCTCATACTGGGACTTGCTGCAACATTACTTGAAGCACCTGCTGCACCGGGGGCAGACAAATTATAAGTTGTCCTTCCTGGGAAATCAGGTTTATACATGGAGACCACAGAACCAATAGTAGGTGGGACCATAAGAGCATCAGAAGTGCTTGGGGGCAATATAGTTAGAGGGAGGCAGAGTTCTGATAACTTTCGCACATTGGTTCATAAGGTACATTCACCTGAGAAACCCCCAATTGGACCAGAATTCACATTTATTGGGGCAGTAGCTAATCCAATCTTCCCACCACCACTTGTACGATCTCTTCCCTCCACTCGGGTCTCATTATACAGAGGTGGATGTTCTGACAATAATATATCCAAAAAGCCATCGTCAGAATCACTGTTGCTGACCTCACTCATATAATTTGCCTCTTTTAGCTATCCATCTTTTGCTTTCTTGTCCCTTTTCCTTTCATTCTCTCTCTCAAATGTTTTGCTTGTTAAGGCTGGGTACAACCTAACTCCCTCTATTATGTTAGTTCTCCACTTATTTTGTTCATCATCCCATCTAGCACTTCATAAGTATGCACTGCTTTCCGCTCATTTCCCTGATACTTCTCTTCCTTCCTAGCATGAGCAGCATGTTCCCAAGCTTTTAGTGCCTCATACTGTGCAGGTCTAGGAGGTGGTTTCATCTGAAATAACACGCTCCTCAAGTTTTCAATAATTCTCAGATAAAATGTGCCATAACGTGGAATATGTATCGAGCCCTACATTTATTGTCATATAATAACCTGGGGTATCTTTTCCCCCTCTCTTCTAGGTATAGGCACTTCTCCTCTAAACAGATCTCGTATTGCCTTGAAACAATTAATTTTTTAATGAAATATCAATAATCACAGGAAGAATTTTGTTCCAAAATAGGAAATAACTCTCTGTCCACAGTTCTTGTTCACCAACGACCAATCGCAGCGCAAACCCTTGAGACTTATACAACCGATACCTGCGCTACACCAACTCGTTTCTTGCAGCAGTTCACCCTCCCTTACAATCTGCACACATGCACTTTTCTCAACATCAAACACGTATAAGATAATAAAATACAAATAACTTTTGTCTGCTCCACTAAAGAATTGATAGTACCCAAACACAGAAGAATCCTAGTAATCAAGCACTTTGAATGGAACCTGGACCTGCGGGGTATTATTCATATTGATAAAGATTCACCCTGCGCATTGGGATCTACTATACAAACCACACCTCACATTCACACAATTATATGTCCCTATCTCAATTGTGCCGAGGATGGCTTCTCATGACAAGCACCACCAAACATAGCCGACAATCACAAGATAGTGTCTTCTACATTTTTTAATACTATCCCAAGATCTTAAGTCACGCGGATCCAATAACAACTTCAGCTTCTTTTACCAAACACTACACTCACACAACATTAGAACATCTCTGAAAAACACCATTCAAAACTCGACAAAGCATGGCAAACTAAGCAAGAACAACTGCAGATTACAACACTATTGATGCTCACTCCTCCACTACTGATACAACTCTCTCCCTTAATGTCTGGAACGCCTCTGATCCTTCCATTTCTGGACATGGGCATTAAGTACTGGGCTTCAGGGACTAACTAATCAAGAACAAAGGACTGTAGCTCCCCTTACTTCGAGATCCTAACCATCCTCACTATGCCACCATCTGATTATCCTTGGGCCCATATTCTTGCTTCTCTCCTTCTGATGGATGCACCTTTTTAGGAGTCCTGAGGTGTAAAGGGGAGTTAAAATTTAACACTTCAAATCAATTAACAGTGTAACCTTTTTGGTCACACATGAAATCCAAGAGGCAGAGAATAAAGTTCAAAGGTTTATTACAAATTAAGAGCCAAACTGATATAAATGAATCTCAAGAACATGCTATATACGTACATAATCAGTAAAGGTGAAATAAAGCATCTCATGAAGTAAAATCATAAGGCAAACAAGAATTTCAGTGGAAGCAATGCAAAATATGAGAAGTAAGATCTGATGGCTAGTATGCAAGTCACAGTTCTCTTGTCTAATCATTGGATAAACTAAGTTAAGCCAAGTGCCCCAAACTAAACTAAAGGGAAAACTAGTTGTTTCTCGTGAAATGTAGGAAAGTGTCACCATAACAGGAACCTCAGTAGAAGTTCTGATAGAAAGGTGATGTACAGCATAAAGCTACACAAAGAAAAAAGCATAGAGGGGTATGTACCTCTCCAAGTCTCCATGGAATCTGCTCTTGTCAAAGGCTAAAGAGAATCTGCTCTCATCTAACTAGGTGAATACTAATGAAACCCAGAGAACCTTTGAGAAGTCCATGTCATCAAGAACAGTAGTTTTCCATTGTCTTTTCACAGCTGACGTTGAAAACTCCCATCAAACCTCATATCTTATGCTTTGAACATCAGGAGGACCTTGACTGTCTCTCGGTGCTGGGTACACAAACAGGAGTCTTTTTTCTCAGTTCCTTAGCGCTCCTTGGTCCTTGCTGTAGGAAGCTGGCTCTGTATATACTTTACCAAAATGAGATATAGTGTGCCCTGAGTCCAAGGGTTCCCCAGAAGATTAACAGAGGCTAAAGTAGATAATACTAATGCCCTCTTTTGTGGTAGTGTAGTCGAGTAGTTAGGCTTATCAGAGGGTAGTGCAAAGCATTCGTTGTACACACACAGACAAGAAATGAGGCACACACTCAATGCCTAACTCCAGGCCAATGGTTTTACATATCAAAAATATATTTTATTCCTAGAACTAAAAGGTCTTTGTTGCCGGTAAGTACAGTTGTAAGTAAGTATCCGACATATGTATCAAATTTACTTTCTTTTCATTTTGCAGATAAGCAGTTTACAAGTAATTAACACTTTTCAATTTTAAAAGTTGACAGTGAATTAATAGAGTCCTGGGGAGGAAAAGTGTTAACACATATAACAGGTAAGTACACAACTTACGATCCCGGTCTTCGGGGGTTAGGGTGTCCACAGGTAAAAGTTCAAGTTGACCCCAAAAGTGCACCACCAGCAACACAGCACCTGCTGGGTGCAGAGGCCCAATGAGTGGTCTGTTTACTGGACAAAGCTAATTGTGCTTTGTCCTCAGAAAGGTGTCATTGTGTCCTCATTCACATCAACCCCAAACTCTGTGACTTGACTATGAATGAGGCCAGTCCCAGGTCTAGTGATCTTCTTTTTAGTGATACTTTTGCAAAGGAGGTGGCAACATTTGGGAATACCTTCATCTCACATGATAATGCACAGGTAGCATTAAAAAAAGTATTCTAAGCTCACCTTTTTTCATGGCTGGGCGAGCCTGGACTGCTCCACCAGCTGCTCTCTTGAAATATCCTGGCTTCTCTTTTCCGGGACAGCACAAATGGAGGTTCTTATGGTGGAATTCTAGAGCAAGATATCATCCTGGAAGCTCCTGTTGAACAGCTTCCAGTACCTCTTTCCAAGGTGAGTCTTTCCCTTTCTTCGAAAGTAGAGTTTGGGGGCAGGATTCATTGCTTACAGCACAACTGGATTTCCATTACCCACAATGCATGTGTTCTCCAGACTGTTCAGGGCTTTCAACTGGAGTTCTACAAGACCCTAGTTCAACAGTTCATTCCTCGTCAACTCCATTTCCAGTCTCACACAATTCAGTTCATAGACCAAGATTTGCCTTGCCTTTTTCAGAAATAATCCACAACAGTATGCAATCTTCATCCCTCTGTGTTTCTCTGCAACATCTTCCTTGTGGACAAAAAAGGCAGAGGCTTCCATTTAGTCATCAACCTCAAAGAGTTCAACTCTTGGATTCTTTACTGCCATTTCAAAATGGAAGGGATTCATTTGTTATGAGATTTGCTGAGAGAAAGCAACTACATGGCCTGCTTTGATCTGGACGCCTACCTAACAGTACCCATCTTTCCTCCACTTAATCATTTCTTACAGTTTTATGAATTTTTGGCAATGCCATTTGGACTCTTTTCAGCCCCTTGGTACTTCACTAAGCTGCTCAAACCAGTGGTAGAGTTCTTGAGAGAGGGATCTGGTTGACTGTGTACTTAGATGATTTTCCCTTGATGTCTCACAATCCCATTTTGCTCAAGAAGCAATTCAGTCTCACAATTGCCCTCTTAGAATCTCTAGGATTTGTCATCAACTATGACAAGTCTGACCTTTTCCCAGCTCAACAAATGGCTTTCCTGGGATTCACCATTAATTCTGTTTCAGACACTAGGGCCCTCCCAACTCAAAAATCAAAGCAATACAAAAAGGAAATCTGCAAATCTCTGTCACAATCAATGATCACACTTCATTAGCTAGCACGAGTGGTGGGCCTCCTTGCATCATACATCTAAACTATTTTCTTGGGCCCAATTCATTATCAGGCTCTTCAGCGTCTGAAGATCACTCATTTATGCAAGGGCTTGTCCTTTTTAGATCAGGTGGCTCTCACTCCAGAGATCCGTCTCAAGCTGCAGTGGTGGCTCAAACACATGGATGCCTGGAATGGGAAGACCATGTTTGTTGTTGTTCCGGACATGGTGGTACAGTCCAATGCCAGCTGTTGAGGTTGGGGCGCCCATTGCGGTGACATCTCAACGGGGGGACACTGGTCCAAACCAGAACTTTCTTTACTCATCAACTGTCTGGAGTTACTAGCTGGTTCATTTGCAATTCTCTCTTTTTTACCCCCATTGCTGTATCTTGTTTAAAATGGACAAGCGTGTCTGCAGTCCTATACATTAAACATTTGATAGGCACACATTCTTGGCTCCTAGAGGAAATAGTGAAAGACTTTTGGCATTATTGCCTTCACAATCAGATTTCCGTTATATTGATTCACCCTCCAATCACTCAGAATTCAGTTGCTGTGTGGAACTTGTGGCAGCTCAGGGGTGGCAGTGAGTGGAAGTTCGATCTGGGCCTGTTCTCCAGGTTAATGCAGAGATGGGGTCTGTGCCAAATGGACCTGTTTGCATCCCACCCAACGTTCCACTTACCATCCTTCTGCAGCTAGATGCTGGACTTGTTAGCTCTAGTGATGGATGGCTTCTTGCAGAATTGGAGTACACTGAATTATGCCTTTTTCCCTTTCTCCATGCTATTGAGAGTGACCCTTCAGGTCAGACGTCAAGCTGTAGAGGTGATCCTTATTTCCCCTCTTTGGAAAACCCAGAGTTGGTTTCCAACTCTACTCGAGCTCTCTTGCGATTGCCATCTATTACTTTGTTTGTTCCTGACTATTCTGCTGGACACTCTCGGGTGTCAACAACCCTTAGTCATGATTCAACAATTGAGATAAGTGACTTGGACATTTCACAGAGATGCCAACAAATGATGGAACTTTTGAAACAGGCTCTCGATTTCATTGACCAAGCCTGGGCGGATTCCATACATAAATGTTTTTGAGCAGCATGGAAGCAATGGTCTAGCTGGTGCATGGAACCGGGTTTGGATCCCATTTCAGCAGGTGTGGTTCATGTCACCAATTGTTTAGCTTACTTTGTCTCAGATGGTCTTTCTTACTGCATTATCAATTCTTACAGATCAGTTGTTTCTGCAGCCCATCCCTGTATCACCAACACACCTGTGCCCACTAGTGTCCAAGCTTCTCAGAGGATTCCGTTTTTCCATCAAACAAAATATTCCTTTCTTTGTGAGATGTCTCCACTGTCCTTAAATTTCTTCAATCCTTGACTGAAAATTCCCCTCTACCCAGGAAACAACTCTCCAGAAAATTAGGACTCTTATTGTATCTCGTCTCTTGTAAACAGATCTCTGATATGCAAGCACTTGATCTCGCAGTTAGATCCTTCACCTCTGATTTCCAAGTGAACTAAATTTGTATTGAGACAAATGGTATTTCCAGCTCTTCCAGCAGACACAAAACTCTGTGTAGTTCATTGTGTACAGGAATATGAGAGGGCTACCGCTCCTTTATGAAACTCCCCTGATGATCTACTACTAACCTCTTTGTTATAGCTCTTTTGTTTTCAGTTTCAGATCAAAAGCAAGAATGACTTTGAGATTTTTGCCACCCAAGACAAGTTTCCTTGCAGCAGAAGAGGCAGAGTTTATGCTGTGCTCTGGTGCATACACTAACTTGATTGCTGACGAGATGTTGGACTTTCTCTATGACATGTTTGGTTAACATGAATGTACTTTTCTTGCCTACATCTCTATGGTGTTTGTGTTTATATATTTATGCTTGGCTGCTATTTCAAAATAAAGAAAGGAATAGAATCCATAACCTTTGCCTCTGTGTCCTTAATAGAATTGAAAAGTCTTGTTCACGAATCTTATACAATTTTTGAATATGTAGCACCTTCATAACCTCTAAGAGAAAATCATGATTTTTTTCTTAGATATGGTTCATCAAATCCCAGCATAGGATCAGCATTTTTCACAGCGTAAACTCACCTTAAAGTACACTAAAAGTTCTTCTTTTTGTGATCCTCAAAACAGGCTTTCATTACCATGCATTTGAATAGGGACCATGTCCCAGAATCCTGCAGTAGCTGCCACAATATGTTGTCAATGTTGTGACTAGCCAACAACATATGCAATTAGGAGTCACGGTGTGCTCACTCTGCCCCCAAATATATTGTTTTAATTCATTTGCAGGACACAGAGACTATGTTCTGGAGTCCTGGAATGGTTGCAACAGCATATTCTTCAGGTTGTGACCAACCAATCAGTATTGACTAGTCCCCTTGAAAGTGGCTAATCACAGCCTTTATGGTCACCAATTGTCAGCATAGCTATAAATTGTAAGCCTTAATTTCTCAAACAGGTACACCGTAGTTTCCCTGCCCGAAAAATCTAATGTGCTTCTACCTGGTGGGAACAGAAAGCAGCTCCCACTGAGTTGTAGCACAACTGTTTCTTCCAGCCCCTACTCTTGCAGGCAGGAAAACACAGATTTGCTCCTGCCTGGAAAGAAAAGCTGCTCCTACGAGTGGGAGCAACGCAGGCTCCTGCTGTACCCAGAATGTGTTCGGCAGAGGAGCCGGCAGGGCTGTGGAGTCTTTTGGCCACAGCCACTCATTCATTATTCACTGATCCATGCAAGAAGTGCCCCAAAATGCCCTGTGTAGGCCTTCGTATTTAAATTTTAAGATCCTGGCAGTGCCCCATTGGAGGGCAGCGGCACTACCAAGCATTTTTTTTTTATGTTGTGGGAGGCCGCAGGAAGTGCAGCAGCCCCCCAGCACCAGTAAAAAACACATTAAGTCTGTTGGGTCATTATATCTATGACCCCAGGACAGCATGCCATATTTTTTGGAAGCACTCCTGGCTGGAGCTCTATGCTCCTCAGCTGGAATGCAGGTCTCTTTTGTGGCTTTTATGTCTGCATTTTATGGGCTGAAAAATGTTAAAAGATATATTGATGTGTTTTTTTTTAATACAACATTATTTTTTATGACAATCAACTTTATTAAACATTGATCTGTGTGAATAATAGAATATATGTTCCATTGTAATTATTAATGATTTTATTTTTTACAAAGACAATAGGTGTGCTTTATGTATGTTGATACGCTTGACCACTTCATAAAGCCAATAGGCTTGCATTTCATATTTTGGTTTGCAGACCCTTTGAAAAAGTCAGTAGGGTTTACACATTTCAGTGGTTTGTTCGCTTAAAGCAGTATGTTTTAACGGATATTTTCAGGGAAAATACATACATGTAGTTATAGTTAGGACCAAGTTTCAATAGAAAAAGCGTTTTTTGACTTGTCTATTTCTTTGGCATCGTTTGACAAATCTTCATGAAATTTTCCAAAAAAAGTGTTCCGGTGAGTCTTGTTGTGCATGGAAAGTTTTGGGGTGATACGTCATGCGGGGGCAGAGAAAAAGGAGGGGGGTCAACAAAGTTGCATTTCCCATGTTAATTCCCATAGGAGCTTTAGACAGGACTACAGCCTGAACCACTGGACGGAATTACACCACATTTAGCAGAAAGCTAGCTTTGGGTGCGCAGATTATGCCTTCACTTGTTTGGTGTAAATCCGTTCAGTAGTTTTTTAGATATTAAAGGAAATCAAAATTTGTATATCTTTGACTGTGATGACTTTGCAAATGATGACAAGCTCATGCAGGTAAATGCACAGCTCTGATTGGCTGCCAACACTTCAAACTGGGAAGTGTTGGCAGCCATCTGAGTCCCACTTAAAAATGTTAAAAAAAAAGAAAAGGGGCAAGGGTAGGTACACCCTGAACCCTTAGCTCTGGTTTTGGATCCCAGAGGGACCCCCCACACACACTACTGGGCTAAAAAGCATTTTTCTTTTAACATTTTCACTGTGATTCACAGCAGATCCAGTTAAAACTTTTAAAAAAACAAGTGCGGGCTCCCACCCTTGGTAATCCTGAAGCCAAGTCCTGGGGGCGTTTTTCATTGTAATGCGGGGGGGCCAGCTGGCCTCCCCGCAGCCCAGGGGACTGCGACCTCTCTGGGGCTTTCATTATGTAACGGGTGCCACCCTGTCCCCTGCAGCCCCAGGGACCGCCACCTTCCCGGGGCACAGATGTAATTGAACTTGAGGGGGGGGGGCGATTGCTCCCCGCAGCCCTGGGGACCTCCACCTTCCCTGAGCTGTAATACAATTTAATGCAGGAGGCCACCCCTTATAGCCCCGGGGAACCACGCTGCTCCCCCAGCCCCAGGGACCACCACCTCCCTGGGGCTATAATTAAAAAATGCAAAGGGGGTCTGTTTCTGATCCCCGCAGCCCTGGGGACCACCACCTCCTCGGGGCTCTTTTAGTTGAAAGTGGCCTGTGCGCCCCCTCCCCCATGGAGCCACTAATTGCCCCAGGGACCCCCATCCCCAGGACTGGTTCCTGCTATGTTCCCGGGTGCCCACTCCCAGGAGATAGCTGTTTGATTTTGCTAAGTGGGAGCTTCCACCAAGCAAAAGCAAACAAGTTCTGCTTTCTGACAGCGGGGTCTGTCAAACAGATCCTGCTGCCAGAAAGTGGAGTTTTCATCTGTCAGACAGTTGAAATCATTGCTCCTGCAAGCAGGGAGCTGCTGTTAAAAGCAGCTCTTTGCATGCTGGAGCAATGTTGGCTCACACAGGAGGCAGGAGCTGGCTCGGACTGCAGAGGAGGCCTTGGGGCTCACCACGCGGTCCCAGATAGCCCATAAGGGGCAAAACATGAACAAATGAATCACCTATGGCCTAATGGTTAATGTCTCAGACTTTCACCCTGAAAGTTGAGGGTTCTAGTCCAGGTGTGTCTGTGGTCATATCTCTCCTTTAGTTTATTTTAGACTTCAAAACTTTACGGCTCATACTGAAAGGTGACATCAATCTTTTTAATTGACAATACATTTTTCTTTTCTATTTGTCCAGAAATATCTCATTGTGAGTATATCATCCTTCAAAGCCTAATAAACTATCTCTCTCCTTCTCACTCTCTTTCCCTCACTCTTCCAATCTCTTTTCCCACGCACACACCCACTCACAGACCCACTCAGACCTTACACACCCACTCACAGCCCCATTCAGACTCTCACACACCCACTCACAGACCCTCTTAGACACTCATGCACCCACTCACAGACCCACTCAGACTCTCACACACCCCAACTCACAGACCCCCTGACACCCTCACACACCCACTCACAGACCTACACAGACACTGACACACCCACTAAGACACTGATGCACGCACTCTTACACCTAAACAGAGACTCTCACAGTAACTCTTCCCCACAGATACACCCTGTTACACCTATTCTCACACCCAGAGAGACAGGCTGTGACCAATGATGATGTTATCAGAGATGTCATGAGTGATGTAATATGTGAGGTAATTAGCAGTGCATGGCCAGTGTGTGAGTTATAGTTACATTAGGGCACAAGTTTTAATTACTTGAGCTAACCAACACTATAACTGCTGATTTTCTATGGTTTTGTGCGAGAAAATCAGATCCTAATTATAACGTCCCTGTAAACTTTGTTTTTTTAAGTGAATTTCTATGTTTTTTTAATTCTATTTCCTAACTATAACGTCCTGTAACCTTTGGTTTTTAAGTGAATTTTAATGTTTTTTTTAAATTCTCCTTCTTAACTATAACATCCCTGTAATCTTTGTTTTTTTCAGTGAATTATTATGTTTATCTAATTTAATTACCATACGTTAATCCAACCACCGCCGTGCACGGCTTTTGGTCACAACCCAGTCGCCACTGGGTAGTTATAGTTAGATTCATGTTTTCATAGGAGAAACATTTTTTTGGGTTTGCTCTTAACGTTATAGTTAAGTAAGGTGATAATATTTTACCTTATATTTAAAAAAAAACAACCTAGAAATTCACTGAAAAACCCAAAGGTTCAAGTGACTTCAATAATGCAGGAAAATGTTGACAAAACCCATGCATTTTCATGCATCATTGAAGTCTAAGAACATCGTCTCTTTATTACATAAAAGCGTGAAGCAACATTTATAGCAACAAAAACAAAATCAGCAATCGTCACGATAAAACTTTCCAGAACTGATGGATATGTTTTTTGGTTTTTCAGAGCTTACAGTATGTTTACATGGGTGTATATTGTGTTAACACGGAGCCCTGTGGCATGTAACTGTGCACGTCTGGCCTACGTCACTTAGCTGTGCCTGGCTTTTTTTAATTTGTTACACGAGTATAGACAGGACTCATTCCGACATTGCAGTCTGAGTTTGTTAATTCGTGTTCGAAATGTTGTTTCTGGGTTCGGGTTTAACTCACATAATCGAGTGCACCGCAACCATTTCCTTATTCATTACTAGCTAATCTTGCCATGTACAACGCAACACACATGCCAACCTGGAAATAAGAAACCCTGGTCAAAATGTTTATTAGCTGGAACTGTAACATGTATACCACCTGGCTGAAATAATTGTTTAGATCTGTTGCACTCCAGCATGAGTGTGTGGTAGACTACACGAGTCTTTTAAAGAGTCCTTTTTGTTGCCTGGTGTTGAACTCTCCAGACAATACGTTTTCTTGTTTGACGAGTGTCCTTCAGCACTACCAAAAAGACAGAACTGATTTCGTTTTTATGGTTTCCATGGCCACAGTGCCTCAAATCTGTGGTGTTTCTAAACATGTGGCTTATTTCCAAATCGAGCAGGTGTTTCCTCAAGAAGCCATGTCACTCTCGACAGCTGCGTTGCATCGGCACCTCTCTTGGAAATTTTGCATAATGTTCGAGTGATGTGAAACCGAGAGACTAATGTAAAGGTTTACGCTATCAAAGCGCTGTCTGTGTTCACTTTGTTTTTGTTTGGTTTAGAACTAGGGAAAAAATTAATAGTTACATCAGACTTAGCTCAGTTTCCAGAAATTGTTTTCCCAAGTGACACTATGTAGGATTCTTAGAACCCAGGCTCCTAGTGCAGTGATTCTTAATATTTTAACTTCCACTTAATCATTACTGGAACCCAGGGACCTCCTCTGAATCATTATTGGAATCCGGGGACTCCGGCTAAGCATTTCCCATGATTTGAACTGCAAAACAATACCCAAAAATACAGAAACATTTATAATACAAATGCACAAAGGATGAAACATTTTATTTACTTCACAAACAAATATAAATAAAAATAAACATTTTTATTTTAATAGGAAGGTAGGAAATGTTCTATATTGAATTGAGGCCACTCATAGTCAATACTATATTATGTTTTATGCACTCGCACTGCTCCTACAAATTAATCTGAGGATAATAATGTAATTTTTAGTCTCCAATTTCAAATTTCTTCACATTTACAGAACGGTTTAAAATGTTCTACTTGCTTTTATATATATATATATATATATATATACCCTAAGTAGGATCCGCAGATCGCAAGGGGTCCCCGGATGACCGGATGACAGGTTAATTACCAGTATTCTAGTGCACCAACGTGTAACCCTTAATGACCAGATTTCAATTGCATGTGGCTGATGCTTGCCTATTACAGGATGTTTCTCTGCCCTTAAACCCACTAGAAATGCAAGAGCTTCAGGATATTCTGTCAAACCTGTACAGCTTAGTGCTGATAGAGAAGTCACTAACTCTGTTTGTAAGATAGAAAACACTAGATACATAAATAAATACAAAGACATGGGGGAGTGGTAATAGGGAGGTTTTGCCATCAAATTGGTGGTGTAAGCAGATCTCTAAATTCAGAGAAAATGTTGTGTAAAATGACCTGCATACTTCTCTATCTATGATGTCATCAGTGATGTCACTGACCATGTCATTAGTGATGTAATGTGAGAGGTCATAAGCAGTGCATTACGGGGGGGTACGTTATAGTTAACTCAGGTAACTATAACTGCTGAATTTCAGTGGTTTTGTAGGAGTGAAATCTAAGCCTAAGTATAACGTCTCTGTAACCTTTGTTTTTTTTCAGTGAATTTCTAAGGTTTTTTTTAATTCTATTTCCTAACTTTAACGTCCTTGTAACCTTTGTTTTTTTGTGGATTTTTACGTTTTTTTTAAAATTCTATTTCCCAACTATAACATCTCTGTAACCTTTGTTTTTTCAGTTAAGTTCAGCATTTACATTTTTTTTTAATTTCCTAATGTAACTTGTAATTTTTCAGATTGGATGTGTGAGTGATTTTATAGGTAGGTGAGAAGGTGTATGAGTGACTGTATGGGTCTGTGAGGTGGTGTGTGAGTGCGTCTGTGAGTGGTTGCATCAGTACCTCAGTGCGGCTGTGAGTGGATGCCTGACTGCCAGATTGAGTCTGTGAATGAGTGCATGAGTGTATGAATGGGTCTGTGAGTGGGAGCATAAGTTTCTTAGTGGGTCCCTGAGTGAGTTCGTTGGTGGTTGTGTGAGCTTGTGTGGATTTGTCAGTAAATGTATGAATGTCTGAGAGGTTTTGTGAGTAGATCTGCGAATGTCTGAGTGGGTTTCTGAGTGAGTGGGTGTATGAGTGGGAGCATGGTTGTGCGAGTGGGTCTGAGTTTGAGTAGAAGTGTCTGTGAGTGAGTCTGTAACGCGGTGTATCAATGTCTGAGTGAGTGTCTGAGTGCATTGAGAGTGTATGTGTGATTCTCTGTGTGAGTGTATGAGTATAAATAACTATATGTACTTGAATATGTTTATGAAAGGTCTTTTAATGAAGAAATATACAATTAGTTATATGTTGTGTTTATTTTTTAGATAGTGATCTCCTCATATTCCTGACCCTTGAAAAATTCATCACAGAAATCTGCAGGAAAAGCACTGGGGGTCCGTTTGCTAAGCTGTCTACCATTATAAAAGACAGGGAGATTTTGCACAGTTCTAAGTAGAATAGGGCAGGGCCATTGCTTTTTCAAGATGGCAGTGGTGATAGTGCTCCATAGTGTATGCAGCACCGAAAAAATTATTCAGTGGGGAGAGCAGTATATATATATATTTTTACTTTTTTTTTGTATCCGCAAAGCCTCTGCAGTGCCACATAGGAAGATGGACGAAGCTCAATGGTTTCTGTCGCAATCACGTGATTGGAATGAATCCACGGTTCTGATAAGTCTATGGGGTCCATTACTTATGATTTTGACATAAGCCTGCGCAAATCTCCAAGGTCCAAACACGTGCTGTGTAGTTAGTTGTTAATTAAAAAGTAATTTTACTATTTTCATGGAGCCGCGAATCTCCAACTCAAGATCTGTGGATCCGCTAGATGTCAAAACAGTATTCTGCTATTTCATTGATTAGTTTTGAGTATGGCCACACCCTGAAACATTTATTTTTTCTCTGGCTGTTCTGAGAGAAACATCTTCTTTGAGATCCTCCTGAAACACTGGTTTCCAGTTCGGCTGAAGGGAGTGAGGCACCAGCACCTGCAGAATCTCAGCTTATTCGTCATGAAAAAGAAAATGAAGAGCTGCCTTCTTTTTCACGAAAGGAGAGTGACGTTTTGCAATTTTTTATGATACTTAGCGGAGAAAAGAAAGTTACAGCAAGAGTCATGAAATGTTACCTCTGTGGCAAAGAATTGTCTTGAGGCAGATCAAAAAAATACAGCCACAAGATGTTGAGTATTTGGAAGCATGTGCGCGCAATCCACTAACGTGCATATCAACGCATGATTAGAGAGAGAAAAGGAACACATTTAGATATTGAGGCAGGGTCATCATCATCTGTCCATGTCACTCGTGCAAGCATCAGTGTGCCAGCCATATGCACCAAATTAGGTCGAATGGGAACACCCTGCTCCATCTGCCATAATCTTGTTGTCACAAAAGTTAAAGATGTGAGTGGTTTTTTTTCAGAGGTGAAGAAGCACCATTGCAAATGTTTTCACAATTGTATTGTTTTAAGTACCTGTTATACAGCACCGTTGTGCTTGGAAAATGCAAAACTTTTGCATTCAGGTTTCTTGAAAGTTTCAATAAGTTTTTTGAAAATACAAAAAATGTTTAAAAAAATAAAACATTTTAAAAACAAATCTAAAAAAAATGTTCTTGTTAGAACCACCATTGAATGAAACAAAGATCTGTGTTTGAGGTTTTATTATCCTTTTGGATTTTGTGTATATGGTGTTTGGTATGTAAAGAACTCTGTAGGTGTGTTAGTGTATGTATTAATCAGTATCAGAATGTGTTAGTGTGTAAATGAGTAACTGTCGGAGTGAGTCAGTGAATGCATCATTGTGTGCCTGAGTGTGACAGCTTATGTATCAGTTTGTGCCGGCAAGTGTCAGTGTATGCACCAGAGTTTAGCTGGGTGCGTCAGTGCATATCTCAGCATGTGCCTGGGTGTCTCAGTGTTTGCATCAGTGTGTACATGGGTGTGTTAGTGTATGCATTAGGGTTTGCCTGGGTGTGTTAGTTTATACATCAGAGTGAGCCAGGCTCTGTCAATATAGATATCAGTGTGTGCCTGGCTGTGTTAGTGTATGCATTAGTATGTGCATGTGTGAGTCCGTGTATGTTTCAGTGTGTGCCTTGATGTGCCTAGGTGTGTCATTGTATGCATCACTGTGAGCTGGGTGTGTCAATGTATGTATAAGTGTATACATGGGCATGTAAGTATATGCATTAGTTTGTTCCTTGTCTGTTATCAAATGCCTCACTGTGGGTCTGGGTGTGTCAGTGTATGCATCAGTGTGTACCTGGGTATGTCAGTGTATGCATCAGTGTCTGCCTGGATATCTTAGTGTATGGATCAGTGTGTGTTTGTGTGTATCAGGGAATGCATCAGTGTGTTCCTAGGTGTGTCAGTATATGCATCAGTGTGTGCCTGGGTGTCTGACTGCTTGCATGATTGTGTGACAGGGGGTGTCAGTGTATGTGTCAGTGTGTGCCAGGGTGTGTCACTGAATGGATGAATGTGTGCCAGGGTGTCAGTGTATATGTCAGTGTGTACCTGGGTGTCTTAACTATATGTACTTGAGTATGTTTACGGATGGTCTTTTAATGAAGAAATATGTAGTTAGTTACCTGCATTTCTTCAATAAACAACTCCTTCAAACTGTCTAAACAGAGAGAAAACATAATTAAAAGTTAAACTTTAAAATTATTAACTTATCTATTAGAAGTTCACAATCTGTAATAAATATGATATTGTTAATTAAAAGGCACAATAAATGTATATTACTGTATAGCAATCAGAAATATTGTATAAGCATGTTACATGTCCTGGTCCACTGTTCTCAGCTTCCATACCTTTGCACTATAAATGGAGTGCATATACGTACTCATCCTTGAACGGGGGTGGGGTGGTGGTGAGGGGGGGGTTTAAAATAGACCAAAAAAAGAAACCCATAAGTACATAGAATGTTATTTCAAATTAACATTACGATGTGTGGCACTCACTACGAATATTAACCAAACACTTTTGCCTATACTTGTCAAATTGCATAAACATTATTAGAGCTTTGTAATGGAATTAATGTGTATGAATCATAGTACTAGTTAAAAAAGTGTGTAAAAACATCACCCTTGGTAGGCCGCATGATGTCATAAAGTCCAGTATTTCACTGAAGAGAAGTATAGTATATCACCTGTTCTAGAAACCCATGTTTATCAGTCTTTCTATCTTTTGTAGATGTATGTCGTACCTCAAAGTTTCCGATCTCCATTTCCAGTTTAGTACTATGCCTGAGGTTTCCATCCAAGACTAAGAAGATTTAAAGATTTACAATCCCTTAGGAAGACATCAGCCTTGTTAGGCTGTATGATGTTTTATGTTCTATTTAAAATCCCACAGATGTATTATTGCATTTCTCCAGTAGTAATCCTTCTTAGAACTTTGGTTCAAGAAACAGAAGGTAAGAATCTGGTAATTTGTAGGGTAATCTCCGCTTAAAAGTAAGTTTACTATCATTACACTCTGTCCACCCAGTTGTATTATTTATGTAGATAGTGTAATGTCCAGATCTAGCACTTACTCCTTCATAGAAAAGAATGGCTGTACAGGTATATGTTTTTCCACAAATAGAGATTTGTCCAGCTTTAAAATTGATAATTTGAGTTTTTTATTTAGTTTCATCTCCTGTGTATTGTTGTATCAATAAGATGATATACTTGCCAGTTCTTCTGAAGTTCAAAGTTGATAGAAGATCACAGTTACACTTTGTGCAGGTATTGATCTGTGATGCATCTTTAAACAATTTATCAAAACTGACTGTTTTACGGACTGGTAGAGTTAGTTAGATAAATGGTTCCAAGTCTATTTCTGTTTTTGTAGAATAGGAACAACTTTCACAATTTTGCTACCATGAATAACTTAAATAGTTGCTGAATATGTACCATCTCATCTTCTAAAATACCCAGTAGGACCATCAAAAACGTTTGTGCATCTTCTTGAGTGTTTTGAGTGAACTTAACTGATCCAGTGCGCACATCTGCAAGATCTCTAATACAAGATGCAGATTATATTTTTGTTTTATTACTGCACAAGAGCTCTAACGAGCTCAAGAGGGTAGAGCATAATCTTTTTTCCTTTCTCTGTTTTAGTTCATGAACCAGAGCAGGTAAACAGAATAGTGCATTGAGGACTACATTTGCATAGCAGTTGCCCCAGAGAAATTTGAGAACTGGTAACCTACAATTTCAACAACAGTTTTACCATCCTTTTTCTCCAATACTTCTTTCTTTTCTTTTTTTCTTCTTTGTCTCAGGAATATCAGTCTGATCCTTTGAAATTTTATGTTTTGGTAATACTGTAGTGTTAGAAATTGAGTCTTTGGTTGGCAGTCAGGTTACCCCCTGTCCAAGCAAAGACCCTCAGTCTAGTCAGGGTAAAGGAGAATCACCCTCAGTTAACCCCCTCCCCCACTTGGTAGCTTGTCACGAGCAGACAGGCTTAACTTCAGAAGCAAGGTGTAAAGTATTTGTACCAACACACACAGTAACTCAGTGAAAACACTACAAAATGACACAAAACAGGTTTGGAAAAATAGATAATGTTTATCTAGACACAACAAGACAAAAACAACAGAAATCCAACATACACAAGTCAAGTTATGAATTTAAAAAGCAAAAGAGTCTTAAATCCTTTGGAAAACAGTGACAACATTGTTAGCATATAAAAGTACCTGGGTAGCGTCAAAATAAAGCCGCACTGGTGAGCGTGCATCGAAAAAGGCCAGTGATGCGTTGATTTCTCACTCACAAGCCACAGCATGCGTCATTCCTCCTCTGATCTGGTCACCGTGCGTTGTTTCTTCTTTCCTGCAAGAGGGTGCTGCATCGATCCAGACCGGCACCTCGGGTCCGGGCAGGCTTTGCGTTGATTTTCCATGCCCAGCGATGTTGCGTCGAAATCCGGTTGCACGGTGTCAAGAAACCACACTGCGTTGGGGCTTGCGTCGTTAACAGCAGCCGCTGCGGGTATTGCGCTTCGTTTCTCCAGCCACGTTGCGTCGATCTCCCACCGTGAAGCAGGGGGAGCATCGATTTTAGCTGCGAGGCCGGCGGTGCGTCGTGTTTCAGGCGCGAAGCGGGTGGTGCGTTGAAACTTTCCTTGCACAGCGGCCTTTGCATGGATTTCTGTCCTGTTCCACCAGCTACACCTTTCAAGGGCCCAGAGACAGGTTAAGGCACCACTTGGCAGGCAGGACTCTCAGCAGAAAGCCCAGGTTCTGGCAAAGAGAAGTCTTTGCTGTCCCTGAGACTTCAACAACAGGAGGCAAGCTCAGTTTCAAGCCCTTGGAGATTCTTCACCAGTGGGAAGTCACATAAAAGTCAGTCTTTGTCCTCTCTCAGGTAGAAGAAGCTACTACAGGCCAACCCAGCGAAGCACAGTCACAGGCAAAGGGACAGTACTCCTCCTCCAGCTCTTCTCCTTGGCAGAGGTTCCTCTTGGTTTCAGAAGTAATCTGATTTTCAGGGGTTTTGGGTGCTCTTTTTATACCCCTTTCTGCCTTTGAAGTAGGACTACTTCAAAGGAAAGTCTCTGTTGTTTTCAAGATCCTGCCTTGCCCAGGCAGGCCCCAGGCACACACCAGGGGGTTGGAGACTGCATTGTGTGAGGGCAGGCACAGCCCTTTCAGGTGTAAGTCACCACTCCTCCCCTGCCCTCAGCCCAAATGGCCCATCAGGATATGAGGCTACACCCCAGCTCCCTTTGTATCACTGTCTAGAGGAGAGGTGCAAACAGCCCAACTGTCAAACTAACCCAGACAGGGAATCCACAAAGAGGCAGAGTCACAAAATGGTTTAAGCAAGAAAATGCCTACTTTCTAAAATAGGCATTTTTAAACACACAGGGCCAGATGTAGCAAACGTTTGCGACTCGCAAACGGGCCGAATCGCAATTTGCGACAGTGCAAAATCGGAAATGGGATGCAAAAAGCCCATTTCCAACTCGCAAAAAGCAATGGGACCCGTTTGCGAGTCGCATCCGGTGCGACCCCATTTTGCGACCCGCAAATTGCAAGTTGCAATTTGCGAGTCGCAACCCATATGCAATAGCAACTCGCAAATTGCGACTAGTCGCAAAAAGCCCAGTTTGCATGTCCCATTTACCACTAACTCAGAGCAGGTGGTAACCATTACCAAAGTATAAAAGGGGACCCAGAAGGCATCTGGGTTACTCAAGATGGCGGAGATATACCTGATAGCAGTGAGGAGGAGAGTCTACGCAGCCCAGCAGAGGAGGAGGAGGGGCCACAGACAGGAGAAGATATATAGAACCAGGCAGACTCTTTTTCAGCAAACTGAAGAGGAGATCTATGACAAATACCGCCTTAGCAGCGCAGCCATTCTAGAATTAATAGATTTACTGAAACCACAGCTAGAACACAAGACTCTGCGTGGCTGCGCCATCCCTACGCATGTGCAAGTACTATGCGCACTGCACCTCTTGGCCTCAGGGAGCTATCAGGGGGTCATTGCCGTGGCAGGTGGGGTATCCCAAAGTGCAGTGTCAAGGTTCCTCAGGGCATTCCTAGATGCCTTAGTCACGCACATGTCTCACTTCATATACTTACCAAGGAATGAGGCAGAAATTAACAGCACCAAGCTGGACTTTTACCGCATTGCCCACTTTCCCCATGTCATAGGGTGTGTAGATGGGACACACATTCAAATATGCCCCCCTGCTAATCTGGAACACATTTTCCGCAACAGGAAGTGTACCCACTCACTCAACATACAGGTTGTTTGTGATGCCCATTATGTCATTACGGACATCGTAGCTAAGTTTCCTGGCAGTACCCATGACTCATACATTTTTAGGCATAGTGGGATACAACAACGCCTGGAACGTGGGGAATTTGGAGACGGTTACCTCCTAGGTAGAGCCCCAGACACTTGAAGACATACACACAGGTCACTGTGCATGACTATCTGGAGTTCCTAACAGTGTACTTTTGTGCCCAACAAGTGACAGTGCATATGCTCTCAGGCCTTGGATCATGACTCCGTTTTTAACACCCAGAACTGAATCTGAGAGGCAATACAACAGTGCGCATAAGAGGACCAGGAACCTGATCGAGCGCACCTTCGGACTGCTGAAGGCAAGATTCAGATGCCTCCACCGCAGTGGAGGCGCCCTCCAATACACCCCCATTACCGCTTTCAAAATTGTGGTCGTAGGCGCCATCCTCCACAACATAGCCACCCGACGTGGGCTACCTCTCACCCCTGCAGACCCAGATCCTGATGATGAAGAGCAAGAACAACCACATCGCCATCATGGGGATAGGAGTATCGCTAATCAAGGCAGACTGAGACGGGACCACATTGCAACGCAATATTTTGGACGGAACGTGTCAACTCCCACCATACTCACCTATTAACCAAAAACTCCATTTGTTAAGTGGAACAAAAATAACTGTTTTATTAATGTCATGAAGAAACTATATACAAGTTGAAATTGTCCATGGGCAGGAAAATGCCAACCAGTCATGTGGCACATTAACCCCATGTGCCACATTAATATGTCCTGGCTGTTGTCTATGATCTCCTGCCCCTCCTGCCAGCCTGGCTGGTCCCTGCTGCGTCCATGGTACTCTGCCTACCACTCCTGAGCACCCTACTGTCAGTGGCAGAGACACTGCTCACTGTTGAGCCCTCCTCACTGTCTTGGGGTGTTTCCCCGGTAGCCCTCGACATCTCCCGTGTCTCCATAAGTTCAACTATGTGGGTGAGACGTCCCAGGCCCCTGGCAACATCCCCAGCAAAATGGCCCATCTCTATTTGCAGGCCAACTGTCCTCCTCGACAGGCCTGTTGTATTGATGGCTAGCCTGCCGATCGATGTGGCCATCCTGTCTAGTCTTAGCATTATCTGGCGATCTCTGCGCCGCCCAGCCTCTGCCTGGCCCAGCAGTCCGGCCACCAGTTCCCTGATGGCAAGGGCAATGTCCCCAGTGTTCTGGCACATCAGGTCCATGCGTCTGTTGAGGTGCTGCATGCTTGCATGGTTGTTTCTAACAAAGCGGTGCAGCACACCACTCATCCTGCCCAATATTCTGTTCTGCAGGCGCTGACCCCGCAGCAGATGTGCCTCACTGCTGGTTGGAGGAAGTATCCCGGATCCAGATGGTCTTGCCCTGCGGCCCCTGCGCAGCGTGGCTGCCCTGTGCTCACACCTGTATCCTCCCTGCCTGTTGCTGGGGCAGCTCCTGGCGTGATTGTTGCAGCAGGCGTTACCACTGCAGGAATGCTGCTGACTGTGCAGGTGGGGGTGCTGGCGGGTCCTGGGGTGTCCTCCTGGGCCTGGGTGCTTGGGGTGTTGGGGGTGTCTTGCTGGAGACCTGTGGGACATGGGGAACACACTGTCAGTGTCTAGTATCTATCGCACAATTCCTAATAAACATTTGCCTATGAACTGCCTCTTTGTCTACATTTCCCATAATGCATCATTCTGGCTTTTTCTACCCTGAAATGGAGCTAATTTGGTTGTGCATGCACCTGTGTACATGGTGGGTGGGGTATGACATTGATAGGGGTACAGGCTTATCACATGGTACTCACCGGTTGATGTGCTGGGCTCTGAGGTGTCCAGGTCCCCAAATCCACACACTGCCTCCTGCTCAAATGTTTCCTCAACCCTTTCTTCCAGGGGTGTGGGTGGTGGCACAGATGATGGTCCCCCTCCAGTGCCTCTCATCTCCCACAGCCTTTCTGCCACCCTCTCCTTGGTCCGGGAGCGGAGGTCATACCACCTCTTCTTAATGTCCTCAATTGTCCTGTGGCTCACACCCAGGGAATTCATTTTTTCTTGCATGTCCTGCCAGAGTTTCTTTTTGGTTGCCTCAGGAACAGTAAGGGCTGCTCTCCCAAAGAGCTCATCATGGTGCTGACAGCATTCCTCAGTCATCACCTCCAGCTCCCTCTCAGAAAATTTGATTTTTCTTTTTCGTGGGGTTCCCTCCATGGCTGCTGCTGCTTGTTCAGTGTGAAGACTGGCAGTTATAAAAGGGTGTGGTCCTGCCTCCTCCCAGGTGTATTTGTTAACTTCCTGGCTGTGATGTCATCATCATGTGCCAGGAAGTGTTTTCAGAGTGTTCTGGTATGCTTTCTGGAGTGTTCTGCTGCACCTGCAAGCAATTTTGAAGGTAATCGCAATTTGCGACACCTACTCGCTAATTGCGAGTTCGTTTTTTGCACACTCGCAAACAGCGACCTCGCAAACTGCGGACTCGCACACAGCGTTGCGAGTCAGGCTGCGAGTCGCAAAATCGGATCGTTTTTTTTTCTGGCATTCCAATTTGCGACTCGCATTTTGCGAGTCGCATCAACTCGCAAAATGCGAGTCGCAATTTTTATTTTTGCTACATCTGGCCCACAATCTGAAAACAAACTTCACAAAAAGATGTATTTTTTAAATTGTGAGTTCAGAGACCATAAACTCCACGTCTATCTGCTCCCAAAGGGAATCTACGCTTTAATCATTTTTAAAGGCAGCCCCCATGTTAACCTATGAGAGAGATACGCCTTGCAACAGTGAACAACGAATTTGGCAGTATTTCACTGTCAGGACATCTAAAAAACATAAGTACATGCATACACTGCGCCCTGCCCATGGGGCTACCTAGGGCCTACCTTAGGTGTGCCTTACATGTAGAAAAAGGGAAGGTTTAGGCCTGGCAAGTACGTACACTTGCCAAGTCAAATTGGCAGTTTAAAACTGCACTCACAGACACTGCAGTGGCAGGTCTGAGCCTTGTTTACAGGGCTATTAATGTGGGTGGCACAACCAGTGCTGCAGGCCCACTAGTAGCATTTGATTTACAGGCCCTGGGCACCTCTAGTGCACTTTACTTGGGGCTTACCAGTATACAAATATGCCAATCATGGATAAGCCAATGTGCACATATAGGCCCTCATTATGACCCTGGCGGTCGGCGGAGAAGTGGGAGTATTACCGCCAACAGGCTGGCGGAAACAAAAATGGAATTACCGCCATGGTCATAAGCCACTTCTCTGTTCCGACCGCCAGGGCGGAGATGACCGCTGGGCTGGAGACTTGGGTCTCCAGCCCGGCGGCCGTCACAAGACCGCTGGCGGTATCACGACCCGGCTGACCGCCATGGATTTCATGGGGTTGGGAACCGCCATGAAATCCATGGCGGTAAGCACTCTCAGTGCCAGGGAATTCCTTCCCTGGCACTGATAGGGGTCTCCCCCACTCCAAATCCTCTCCCCACTCCCCCCACCTCCTATAGCCCCCCAAATGTGTCAGGACCCCCCTCCCCACCCCTACCCCTAAAATTGCTACAAAGACACACACCGAACCCGCATGCATAGACCACCAGTACACATACCCGCACACATACCAACAAACATGCCTACAGACACACACACAGTCATAAACGCACACCCACATACAGACATACATAAACAGACATGCACACATTTCCAAACACACTACACCCCCGCATGCATTCATGCACTCACACGCATGCAAACAACACACAACACCCCTCCACCGCCCTCCCCTAACGGACAATCAACTTACCTGGTCCGTTGATCCTCAGGAAGGGGACGGGATCCATGGGGGCTGCTCTGCCACCAGCACCCTGTCACCAGAACACCGCCACACCGAATCACGGAACGTGATTCGGTGGGCGGTGTTCTGATGACGGGCGGTGGAGGTGGAGCAACCTCCACTTCCCCGCTAACCGCCAGTATGGCTGCTGGCGGCTCTCCGTCTGAAAAAGGACAGAGGGCTGCCAGCAGTCATAATTCGCAGAGCGGAAAACCACCTGCACTGGCGGTCTTCAGCACGGCGGTCCTGAAAGACCGCTGTGGTTGTAATGACCACCATAATGTATACAGGGAACACTTACACTTTAGCACTGGTCAGCAGTGGTAAAGTGTCCAGAAACCAGTGCTAAAGTTTCCAGAGCAAACAAAACAGCAGAAACAGAGTCCAGCACACAGAAACAACCTGGGAGGTAGAGGCAAAAAGTTAGGGGAGACCATGCCAATGATGCCAAGTCTAACATGTAGGCTTTTTGTAAACTGGATACTGTCCTAGATGTGGAGCATACAGGCTTCTCAAACGGTTGTGCTCCAGTACACAAGTGAAATCAGCATTTACTTTACTATAATCAAACTCCATCCGATACAAACCAGACATAGTTCTAACCAGAGACAAACCTATATATGACATACCTTCCTTGAACATAGTGCTGCCACAATATTAATAAATGCTGCAACAACACTTAAACCTTGAGACTTATGCATTGTCACAGCATATTGCTAAAGATATTGGAAACTGCTTTCTGTGAACATACACGTCTTTTACAAGTAAGAACCGTGCAACAGACCTTGCTATCTCTTTTACACCTTCAAGATCATCAAATTAAATTGCCAGATACTGAACCTCATTTCTGTTTGGATACAAAATGAAATCAATGATTTTACCCATAAAACTATTAACAAATCTTTCTTCAACATTCAAATTACATCGTAAAATCGCCCTACAGTTCTTACAAACACATAAACACCTTCCTAATCCTGCAGTTTTGGAAACAGACTTTTCCAAAGAGTTGAGTTTTGATTGTAGTTTTTTTTACTCAACTCTATTATCACTCCTTGGTGTTCCATTTTATCAATTGATATGACTTCCAATATTAGTTTTTTCTCCAGTTGTAGTAATTATTCATTGAAAGAGGTACATTCTTTAAGAGTACACATTAGACGCACAAAGGATTTTCCTTGTTAAAATAATTAAAAAATTAACTGTGCTGCAGATGTTTTTGAAGGAAATATCTTCTTTATAAGTCTGGTTTCCAAGCGACATTTCCCTTCTTTTGACAGTATTCCTACTCTGATATGTTGTCATTCCCAACTTCCTAAAGAATTACAAGTTTCTTCATGTAAGAGTGTTTTGAATACAGGCTGTCCTTTCACTGGGTTAAGTTGTAACAAGTCACCAAAAACAATTGCATTGTTCCACCAAAAAGGACATCATAATCTATCTTCAATATCTGTTGCATTCTTAAATGTACAAAGGCGAGCATTAAGTTTGAGATCATGCTCACATCATCAATGATTAAAAGTTTTAATTTCTTCAAAAATCTGGAAACTTCATGACAAGCTTCTCCAGATAACGTCTGGTACTCCAGTTTATTACTGTGCTCAACAGGCAGCATAAGTAGACGATGTAAGGTAATTCCTTTGATATTATGTGCAGCCAATCCAGTAAGTGCCGTTACTACACATGATAAAACTGAATCTGTAGTCTTACGCAGATAGGTGGTAAGAACCAGTGCCAGCTTGTCCTCTTACATTCATAATAATTGGCTTAAAACTTTATTCTTTTCATGGAGGAATCCATGTTCTATTCGTTATTTAACTTCCATGTATATTTTGTTCTGCTCTTCATTGAGTTGTTCTACTAATTGTTCCAAGTAAAAAAAATATATCTTGTTTGTTGCATTCCTGTCTTCACTTCGTTCATCACTATGGCAGCTTAATTTTCGATTATTGGCTGTCCAAGGGGATCTTGACTGAGAGTTCCAGAACTCTGGCTCCTTTGTGGGCTGTCTTTTGCTATCTCAGTAGCAATTGTCTCCTCTTGTTCAATTTCTTCATTCAACATTCTTAGATAGTTGGAAATATTGGACATTGAATGCTGTCTTTTATAGCATGGAAAGAGTTTTCATAGGGGATGTATTGTCCAAGTAACTCTGTTTCAGAATGCCAAGGTCTGAACAGCTGGAGAAGTGCTAAGTAGAAAATGTATTTTTTCTTAGCAGTTTGACAAGTAAGTTTTCCATGGGTTATTAGGTTACTTACCTTTTGGATGCTAAACCATTGCAACCAGCTACACCATATTTTATTTCATCAAATCTTTCTGAAACATTATTTTCATACCCATAGTTCTGCAGAATTTCATAAAGACATATTTTCTAGCTGTGGACTCTTTCTTGTATAGTATGTATCCATCATATTTGTTTGTACAATATCTGTACTGTCTGGATAAAATTCTGCTAAGTATTGAATTTCTGAATATGATTTCAAGACTCTGTTTTGCATGTTGACAATCCCTAGACTAACCCAAACAATTCCTCTAGACTTTGATAACAAACTAGCTGAACATAATCTATCACAGTACTAATTAAAAAAAAAATCTGTTTATTAATGTTATCCAATTCTTTACAGTGAGTTAATCATAACAACAAGTTATTATATCCAGTCGTCTTGCATCTAGTACATCTTTTCTGTCTACATGATACATCAACAGATCTCTCGATCAACATTCAAAAAGAAAAGATTAACAGTGAAATGCCATTTATAAGTATAACTGCACGTAAGTGGTCCCAACATATGTCTGATAATGTGGGGGGAAGTATCAAGGAGGGCGAGGGGGGGAAAAGGGGGGGGGGGAAAGGAAGGAGAGGGGGTATGCGGGGAGGAGGGGGAGAACGAGAAGAGACAGGGAGAAGGAGGAGACGGGCTGTTCATTGCAATGAGATCTCAGAAACAAGGGGAGGTGATATGAAGACATACATACTGATGGACTAGCCACGGTTCAGGGAGGTTGAGTGTCATCTTTTTGTTCTAGCTGCTCTATGAGGGAGTCCCATATGTCCGCCCCCTTGATCTCCACCCCGCTATTGCGCAGTGTGTGCAGTACCTGTGTCTCTGCCTTAGCCCAATGCAACATCTCCGATGTCCATCGGTGTATATCTGGGGCGCTATTAAGCGTTTAAGTAAGAGGAACGCACGGTCAGTGCACCTGTGTTTCTGCTTGTCCTTTCCTCGTCGTGGGCGCACCCCCAATAGGCAGGACTCCGGGGTGGGGAGTAGGGGTAATCCCGACCAGATAGCCGTCTGCGTCGTTACCTCCTGCCATATGCAGAGTACCGGTGGGCAACTCCACGTCATATGTAAAAAATCAGCCTCCGGCAACCCGCATCTCGGGCAATCCGGGGTGGATTGTGGGAACATACGCTTTATCCTAGCTGGAGTAAGATATGTCTGGTGTAAGTAATTGAATTGTGTGTATCGGAAACGGGCATTACGCGACACTTCTCGTGTAGGTGCAAGCGCTGTATTCCACGTTTGTTTGGGCAAAGGTGAAAGCAAGGCCGTCTCCCACCTAGTTTTTGCTTGTGTCTGGGCCTCCTCTGGATAATCCTGTAGTATCCTATATATCCAGGATATATCTGATTGCGCGCCCGCTCCAGCAATAATTCATGGAGTACCGGCGACGTATGAGGCTCGCTATTGCCGTTTCCCCAAGTATTGCGCACTACTTGTTGCAGTGCCCTGAGCGTGAGGAATTCGCCCCTGCCTAAATCGAACGTGTTTGCCAGTGCCTCATATGGCAGGAGGTGTCCCTCCCCAAATATATCTCTGATTATATGCACACCTTTAGTGACCCAGATGGTTAATTTAAACTGCCCTTTTATACTATTTATTCCCGGAGTAGCTAGTAATGGGATTCTGGGTGAGTACGGCGGTGTTCGTCCCTTCGACATCATGCATCGGCGCCATATCCATTCCGCCACTCCCCACAGAGTGTTGCTGTGGTGCAATGGATTTTCTCGGCCGATGAGCCAATTTAACACGTTTGATTGTCCCAGCAAGGTGTTCACCATTTGCCCCTCTGAACCGTTTGGGTTACACATCCAGTCCATGATCCAGTGTATTTTTGCCGCTGCGTAGTACAGTTCAATCTGAGGTACACTTATCCCTCCCTTCTCCAGTGGCATATAAGTCTTGGCTAGAGCCACTCGGCGGCGTCCCGTGTTCCATGTCAAGTCTGTCAGCAGGCTGGGTAGGGGCGCAAAGTAATTCTTGGGGAGCTTGCGCGGCAAGGCCGAGAAGAATTATAAGACCCGAGGTAATATAATCATTTTAGCTACTGCCACTCTCCCCAAGGGTGAGAATGGAAGTGAACACCAGAAGGGCATCGAGCCTCTTATAGATCTAATCGTCCGGTCTAAGTTCCCCTCTCTGAGGTCCAGCTCATCCTGGTATATTTGCACCCCTAGATATTTGAAGATGGTGTAACACCACTGTAAATTGTGTGTGGAGATTGTTTCTCTCTGGGGGTTCGGAATCAGTTGCATCGGGAACAAACATGATTTCAACCAGTTTACTCGTAGGCCTGATATGTCCCCAAATGTATCTAGTAATTGTAATAGATCCGGTAGGGACTCCGATCGGTTGCGCAAGTATATATCAGTGTGTCATCCGCATATAGGGAGACGACCTTGTGTTCATTCCCATCAAGAATACCACAGTGCGGAGCCTCATATCGTAATCACGCCGCGAGTGGGTCAATTGCCAGTGCGAACAGGAGAGGCGACAAGGGGCATCCCTGTCTAGTGTCTCTACCTATCGCGAACCTCTCTGATATTATTCCGCCTGTCTTCACTCTTGCTTTCGGGTCCGCATATAGTGTTGTTACCCATCGTATAAATGTGGTTCCGAAACCCATGTATTTTAAGGCTTCCATCAAGTATGGCCAGCCCAGTGTGTCAAATGCCTTTTCTACGTCTAGTGAAACCGCTGTTCGTGAGTAATCTAATTCCGGGGTCTCAGCTATTATTCTTAAGAGGCATCTGATGTTAGTGTGAGTGCTGCGGCCGGGTATGAAACTGGATTGATCCGGGTGGACTAATATCAGCATCAGTGGAAGAAGACGATTTGCTAACACCTTCCCCAACAGTTTACAGTCAGAATTTAACAAAGACAGGGGCCGGTGGGACCGGACATCTAGTGGGTCACGCCCTTTTTGTGGAGGACCACTATGATTGCTTCCCGTTGTGATTCTGGAAGGTAACCCCGTTCATATGCTTCTTGCAGCATTTCCAGATATGGTGTTGCCGTTGTTTGCGTTGTGAAAACTTGATAATACTCTGCCGGGAACACCCCCCACCTTCCCCGGGGACAGTTTGCATTACTGGGTTCTTGGCTGTTGCCCTCCCAACCAGGGGGGCGTAGCATATCCGAGTCATTGTTCTCACGCGTCCTCCTCAGCGCAAGTATTTCCGGAGCCATTTATGTCTCATGTTATTCTTTTATGTCTCTGCAGACTTGGAGTTTTAGTGTTTCTAAGTCTATGTGCATTGTTTCATATGTCATCAGCCATGTGTGGTGTCAGGTCGGGACCAGATATAAGTGGCGACGAGGGGGGGCTTAGATGGCCTCGTGAAGAATTAGAGTCTGTGTCCCTGATTTCATTTCTGGACAGTGTTTGCGCTGTCGCGAATATATTTGCCTCTTTAAGGGCTTGTGTCTGTGCATCTGCGGCCTGCAGCTCTGATGGGCATGTTTTGATCCCGGCGTTAATTTTTTTCTTCCGTCGAGGACGTTGTTCCAGCCATTCTCCATTTCCATCAGGTTCCACCACTGGATCCACCACGCCCTTGGCATGTAACCATGTCCCTACATCCTCCGCTGACGGGAAAAAGAGAGTTCTATCTCCGTCTATCACTCTCAATCGGGCCAGGAACAAGAGGGAGTAAGTAATGTTCTTGTCTCGGAGCACCTGTTTCACTTTAGTGAAAGTGGCACGCTTGCGCTGGACTTCCATTGTGTAGTCTGGATATGCTGTTATCTCTGTGTTCTCCATGCGGACAGGACATTGAGTCCGGAAGCCTTGCAACACTTGGTCTCGATAATTTAGGAATCTTGCTATCAGCGGGCGGGGCGGAGCACCCGGTCGGGCAGTCTGCCTGGAATTTGATGAGCACGCTCTACTACCATCATTGATGATGCGCTCTGGAGTAACACCGTATCCTTGAGCCATCGCTTCAGGAAATGTTCAGCATTAGGGAGCTCCATTCGTTCCGGAACACCTAGGAACCTGACATCGTTCCTGCGTGATCGGCCTTCAGCATCCTCAGCTCTGCGTTGTAGTAGCGCTATTTTGTTTTCCATTCGTTTCATTTGAGCCTTCATTTCAGATATTTCAGGTTGGGTCGTTTCAAGTGCTGATTCAGTGATGGTGACTCTGTCTGCCAGTTTCTGGTGATCCGCGCGGAGGAGATTGACTTCCAGCACCACCAAGTCTATTTTCCCTTCCAGTGAGGCCTTGGTGTCCAGTACCGCCTGCAGCACTTTATCAAATTGCGCTGAGTGAGTTGCCAGGGTTTCGGACATCCTTTGTAGAGCATCAGTTTGAAGTCCCGGTTCCCCTTCAGGGAGGGAGGTCCCAGCCTCTCCATTGGTGTGTGCCCTTGGCGGCTTTGGTTTAACCATGATTGCCCGTGATGTATCTGCATTGTCTGCTGGATATAGCACCAGCTGCCCAGTTCTCGCCGTATGTTGTGTTCCGCTTAAATGCCACGCCAAGACACAGGGCCCCTCTCAGGCGCTCCTGTCCCGATTCGTTCTTGCGTTGCCTGACCTCATCTCATCTCATGCCCCGGTGGGGCTCCTTGTGTGCTAGTCATTAGCGCTGTTGTCCATTTGGGGAGACCATGGGCGATTATACCAATGTTGTCAGGCGTCAATTGTCAGCGGGTCTGCTATGCTTGTCGTGGCTTAGTGTTGGAAACTCTTAGGTCAGCCTGCAGTGTATACGGCACCCCTCCTCAGCGCTGCGCAGCCCGGGGTTAATCATTCTTCAGGTGCCAATGTCTCTGAGCCTCCCAATTCTGTCCAATGGCGTATGATTGAAGTGTTGGAGGAGGGAGGGTGGGGGGGAGATCAGGGTCTCTTCTGGCAGGGCCTTGTTCAGCGTTTTGTAGAAAGAACAAGGAGGAGGGGGAGGAGAGATCTCAGTTCCCCTTCCCCATCAAAAAGAGAGTCTCATTTGGTCCACCTGGGGAGGGGATCCCCTTTTCTTCATTTCTCCATGATTGATCCCGTTGGCTCTTTCAATTTCCCCTGGT
Organism: Pleurodeles waltl; assembly: GCF_031143425.1. NCBI lineage: Eukaryota > Metazoa > Chordata > Amphibia > Caudata > Salamandridae > Pleurodeles > Pleurodeles waltl. The sequence goes on from NC_090437.1 coordinate 181,956,095, forward strand.
GCCAGCCCCAGCCTCGCCTACCTCCTGTGGTCTTCCTTGATGTCCGATCACATGGGGGCAGATACCAGCAGGGCGCTCCCTCAACAAGGCCGCCCGTCTTCTCCTCCGCTCCTTTACACAATTGGGTGACTCAGCCGTCTTCTCCTGTGCGTGCCCCTCAGCGCCAGCGCGCGAGGACTGCTTCCGACCCCGCAAGTCCTTTGGGGGTCCATACCTGCCCCGACTGCTGCCCGGTCTCTCCTCTTCGTCTTCCGGCGTGATTGGAGGCCTCTAATCTTTTTAGATTGTATGTATTTTTGGTGACTTTCTTGTCAATGTGTTTCTCACTGCAGATAAAAAGCTGATGACTCTTCCTTTTGAAATGATAGGCCTTGGAAATCCAAAACAACACCTTGTATAAAACTTTCCTTTAGATCTGTATCTTTGTCAACCGTACTTGCTACATCTGTGCGTTTGTAAATGTACAACTTGCTGTCACAGTGCTTGTTTTTCTTCTCATCTGGAATACTTCATGTAACATATTGTTCAATGAAAGACAGTACACACTCATCAGTATCAGTGCCAAATGTTGGTGCATCCTTTATCCATAAGAGCCTGTGTATATGGGAAGCACCTCTTGCTTGGTATTCTTTTCTCCCCAAAAAATCTGTGACTTCTCCAAGGGGAGGATGTGTTTTATTGCATATAAAACTCATCATCGCTTGAAACTTATGATTGAAATACCTACATACATTAGCATGATCCAAAGCGCAAAGTTATCCTGCTATCTTCAAATGGATATCCATAATGTTAGAGTTTGCTTCTTTTAGAAATTGTAGCAAATCATCTCATGCGTACTCTGCACAACTAAATGTTAGAAACCAAGTAGGTAGACCTAACGTGCAGATCACACATTTAAGTTCTCCATGAGGACAATATCAGTATTCATGGGTCCCACACATACTTGCTATTAAATGAAGTTGTGCTCCAGATTTTCATCTTTACCTTGCATTTTATCCACAAACTCCCTTGCACAAAGATTTTGCAGATTCACCCCTGTCTTTCTTCAGAATGTAGGTCACAGCATAAGAAAGTCTTGACAAGTCACTTTCAAATAACAGATGGAATATGTAGGGAATAGACTGTCAAAACCTAGGGTCTTCTGAATATAGTCTTGTGGGCCAATATTCAGATGCTAGTATTTGTATGGGTCTGTCATTGTAGCGCCCACCTTCTCCTGTGGGAAACAACTGTGGAAAACAGCAAGCCTCTAAACATTTTTCCCCAATCATTGGAGCGCCTTTAGCTTGTTTCACTTGAAACAGATCATTGGCGTCCCCAAAAAACTTCTTTTGAATGTTGTTGATGAATACTATAGTGCTCATATATTTCTTCTGATTTCTGCTTATCCGTATTCCCTATATATCAACTTAAATGTAGTGCTTCATTATTAATACAGCTTACTTTTCCAGTGATATTCACATGTTTGTAGAAAACATTATTTTCTTTCAAGGATATTGTAGCTTTTTTTCTACTTTATTCACATCAACTAATTCTTGCCAGATTGTATTACTTTTGGTAGGTACTCCATTCACTAGAATAATCAGTGGTTTGTCTATATCTTGCTTAATACCAACAGTATCAAAAATGTTTCTAAATCTAGAGGAAAATATACAACTCTTCCTTTAAGTCCTTTCTGCAGTTCTGTTTGTGGCAGTTTCCCTGTTTTGGCTCCATTCGAATAATTGTTCGAAATGGGTGCACAGTTTGTGCTAGAATTGATTCATACACATTTCATTCATCAAGTTCTTCTGGAATTGGTACTAACTGTAATCTATTATGAACTGCTCTAGCTGGCTTTTTATCATTCTCCAATTTATTATAGCAATACTTACATATTGTCTCTTTTGCGTCTAAATTAAACCATTCTTCTACAAATAGATATGCTTCAAACTCCTTCCACTAATCATTGCTGTGTTCTTAAGTTTTAGAAAATACACCTTCATTACGAGTTTGTTTTTTGTAATGAGTACAGCGACAACAGCCACATACATACTCAGGTTTCTCAGAATACACTGCCTTGACCTTTTTTCTCTTCTGTGTATAATTTTCAGTACTTATCTATCTATTCACTACTTCTACAGTTCTCAATATTTCCTCCTCATTTTCTCTGTTATCTTCTTCCAAAGAAACAAAATTGAATATTTTCTGAAACTTTCTAAACCTCTGCCACGCTACCATGTAACCGAGCTCTATTCAAATCGCCTAAACATAAAGCTGGACTTTTTACAAAATAAAGAGGGTTATTACAACTTTGGAGGAGGTGCTGATCCGTCCTAAATGTGACGGATATACCACCAGCCTTATTACGAGTTCCATAGGATATAATAGACTTAATACGGCTGGGGTATATCCGTCACTTTACCATCACTTTTGGGACGGATTAACACTTCCTCCAAAGTTGTAATAAGCCCCAAAGTCTCCTAACTAGATTGCGCGTTTTTGAATGATGTCCAGCTAACATTCTAAAGTGTTGAAAAGTACTTTTGCACACTTTTTATGAAAGACATGCCAATGAATGACCTTGTAAGTTTGTGTATTTTCTAACTTTGCATGGATCTAACTCTTGAAACATCTTAATTTTCTGTTTCAGACTCCTCTATGGAAATTCTCTTAGAAGCTTTTTCAATTTATCAATTCATTCCTGACAGACAGTACAGATACTGCTACACTTCCACTTGTACACAGGAGCTTGCTTACACCTACCTTGTACTTCTTCAGCTATCACTTGTTCTACATTCCTAGCTGTTCTTTTTCTCTTGGACTGTTATCCTTCACTTCATAGCAGCGGCCACTTGTGTCAACTGCATGCACTAATGAGTTTTCTTGCAAATAGCTCTCTTCATAAAAAAATTGCCCTGTGCTAGATGGGTGCATCCATTCACCTTTAAAAACTTTACAAAATGTTTTTTTATTAAATACCCCTTTCCTTAATGTTCTTTTCCTCATGCAGAGGACTGTTTTGTCTAGTGTCCTCGTTCTGTTTAATTTTAGGATAAAATGTTTCCTTTTCAAAACAAATGATTTGTCCACTATACTATCAATGAGTTGCTTCTGCTTAACTATAGCACTTCTCTTTCTATACTTCTTTATCTTTTTCTGCAAATTTTGTATTACTGTAGTTCGAAACATTTTTGCTCTTATGTCCTTAAACTGGTTTTGTCTCCAAGTCAACTTCTTCCATTGTTGATTACATTTTCTACTTTTACTAGCATATAGACCTTCCTACTTATCATTTAATTTACATCTCCTCTTCTTGTTGGCCATTTTTTTTTTCAATTTACAATTTTCGGCATACTTTTTTTGGAAAGTTCTTAGTGCTCTTACCCGCTGTTCTTTTTTTCTTGTCCCCATTGTGCACTTTATCTGTTTTTTTACTGTCAGTTTGAGTTAGGTGGTGTTTTTTCCTCTGTTTCTTTCTTCTTTGTGTCTTATCAGGCGTTCTGATTTTTCTTTTTTCAGTACAAGTGGATATCTCCAAATAAAATAAAAAAATACATTAAGCTCTATCTATGTACCAATGCCTCTATCCTTTTGTTATTAACTATATGAGTTGCAGTATTAGTTAGACAATTCATATGTAAGTAAGCATAACACTATAACTGCATTTCTAAGTCAGTTAAACTTAGAAGGACATCTTTCATCTATTAAATAGGAAGCTCTCTGGTCTATGTCCTACATACAGTCTACTTCACAGGTGAACTTTGACCACTAAAATGACAATTTAAGGAATGTCAAGCAGTCTTTTTAACGGCAACTTCAGCAAACAGTACAGATTCATACTTAGAGTCTGTAGTAGTAGGCCTGAGCCATGTTTAAAGAAATAGTTATCAGTATGTGTGAGTAGGTTGTGGTAGTACCAGGCTACATATCTGAGTGGCTGCATGAGTCATTTTATGAGTGTGCCACCAGATGTTTAAGTAATTATGGGAACGACTGATGTATGTAACTGTGTGTGCAACAAGCCCCAATACTAATGGATCATAAGTGCAGTCTAGGTGTGTGATGGATGTATAAGCATCTCTCTCAGTATCTGACTGGATGTGTCAGTGGCTCTATTGTTTTGTTTATGCTACATGATTTGCAGTATGAATTGGACACTGCATATATATGTGAGTAGAAGACTCTGTAACTGCACATCTAACTCAGTGAAACTTAGAAGGACATGTTTTATCTTTTAAGTATGAAGCTCCCTGCTCTATACCTACAGCCTACTGGAGAACTTAGCTTTAACCACCAAAATAACAATTTAAGGACTGATAAGCAGCCTTTCTAATGGCAAGTGCAGCTGACAGTAAAACTGTATACTTAGGTCTACTGTTGTAGAGTACTTGTGTGGATAGCTGAGCAGGCTGTGTTAGTATTTGGTACACATCTGACTGAGTGTATCAGTACCTCTATGCCTATCCCACCAGATATTTCAGTATATATGGTGAGCAAATGAGTATGTAACTCTGTGTGCAACTCCCATCAATACTGGCGGATTCGTAACTGCTATCTCAGTGTATGTATGAATGTATAACTGGCCCTCTTACCATCTTATAGGCTGCATGTCACTGATTGCCTAGGTGAAGGGTAACTTATTTGTACTATAACCACACTTTCAAGCTTGATAAATTGATTTTAATGGCAACCCGAGGTACCAGTAAAATTTCACACTCACACTCTGTAGTAGTAGCCTCAAGCCATGTTTAAAGAAAGACCTTTCTGAATAGGTGACTAGTTTGTATCAGTAACTTAGTACATATCTGAGTTAGTGTCTGAGTCTGTATATGACTGTACCAGCACATGTGTAACAAAATATCACAGTTCATGGGTCTGTAAATGTGTCTGTAACTGTCTCTATGAATAGCTAACTGGCTATATAGTATGTATGTATGTGTGTAATTGGCTCTGATACTGCTGGCTACATAGCTACTGAAGGAGCATGTGCATAAGTTTGTAAGTGGGCATCTCACTCTCACATTAGCTGTGTCAGTGTTTCTATCCTTTTGTAATTAGCTATATGAGTTGCAGTATGACTTGGACACTATATATAGGTTAGCATAGAAGTCTGCAAGTACATGTCTAACTCAGTGAAAGGTAAAAGGAAATCTTTTATCTTTTATCTACAACGCTGCTTTCCGTATGGGCTACCAATACGCTGCCTCATTACTCAACTTTCAGCAATAAGACAACAGTTTAAGATTAACAAGCAGCCTTTCTAATGGCAAGTCCTCCTGACAGTAAATCTATATACTCAGGCTCTACAGTAGTAGGCATGAGTTCCGTTTAAAGCAGCACTTGTGCTGGATGGGTGAGTACTTGTGTCAGAATTTGGTACACATGTGACTGACTGTATCGGTACAGATATCAGTAGCCCACCAAATGTTTAAATACATATTATGAGTATACAGAGATATGTAAGTGTGTGTGTAACTGACTGAAATATTATTGGAAACATAACTGCTCCCTGGGTGTGTGTATGAATCTATAAGCATACTTCTCACAGTCTTGTAGGTGTATGAGTGGCTCTATCCTTTTCTTAATAGTTGTGTGAGTGGGAGACTGCTTGTATAAGTGAGAATGAGTCTCCAAGTGCATCTTTAACTCAGAGAAATTTAGAAGGACAGCTTTAATGTTTTAACCACAAAGGACTGCACTCTATTACCTACCTACCTAAAGAATAGCTGATTGATCAATTTACTGAACTAAGGGCCAGATGTAGCAAAGGTTTAGCGAGTCGCAAATGTCGAAAATCGCCGTTTGCGAGTCGCTAAAGCCACTTTGCTATGTAGAAATGCATTTTGCGAGTCGGAACCGACTCGCAAAATGCATTTCCGACTCACAAATAGGAAGGGGTGTTCCCTTCCTATTTGCGACTCGCAATGGTATGCATTTTCATTTGCGACCGCGATTGCGGTCGCAAATGAAAGCGCAGTTACCATCCACTTGAAGTGGATGGTAACCCAGGTGCAAACGGGAAGGGGTCCCCATGGGACCCCTTCCCCTTTGTGTCTGGCAAAAAAAATAATTTTTCAGGGCAGGCAGTGGTCCAATGGACCACTACCTGCCCTGAAAAATACCGAAACTAAAGGTTTCGTTTTTTTTTTCAAAGTGCAGCTCGTTTTCCTTTAAGGAAAACGGGTTGCACTTTGAAAAAAAAAGACTGCTTTATTTAAAAGCAGTCACGGACTTGGTGGTCTGCTGTTCCCAGCAAGCACCATCCCCGTGAGTGCCCTGAAACGCTATGGGGTCGCAAACTGCGACCCACCTCATTAATATTAATGAGGTGGGTCTTTGCGACCCCATAGCGACTCGCAGAAGGTGTCTGAGACACCTTTCTGCATTCCAAATTGCGAATTGCAATTTGCGAGTCGCTGGGACTCGCAAATTGCAACTCGCAATTTGGAACCTTGCTACATCTGGCCCTAAATCCACACACTGGTAATTTATTTTTGGTATGTAATCGAAAAAAATGCTATATATAGTTGTGTTTGAATAAACAAATCTATTCTCACCTAAACATACTTTTAAACACTTTTTTCCCCAGTGGAACTTTAACTACCAAGTCACAGTCTAGCCTTTTTTATACCCTTCCCCCATGCTCCTCTAGCTGTGCTACCATGGTAACCTAGTTTGCAACATTCTCTTGCAGTAGTGCGTCAGAAGTCCAGAACAGTTTCTGCAAGCACCTTGCAGTGTGGATTGTGGGTCACAGCTATGTATTTTGGGCTGGAGAGAATACAAGAAAGAGTGGCATTGACAGAAACCTGAGTTTAAGTAATGTGGACATTACTTGGGTTGGCTAGAGAGTGGCATCAATTGCTCCCTTTGGTTGAAACCATTAAGGATTGACAACATCCAAACCTTATGATTGTGCACTGTGGTGGCAACGACCTAAACAAAGTTACAGGGGTAGGATTGGAAAGCCTAATGAAGGATACCTTTGGAAAATTAATGGCAATTTTTTCACACACTGCCTTGGTTTTTTCTAACATTTGCCAAAGGCAGAAGTGGAAGTGGTCAAGTGAATTTTGTCCACAAATAGACAAATCCAGGAATTATGTTAATAAAACTGTTTTTGCATTCCTCAAAAACCATAACATGGGCTCTATATGCCACAATAATTTACGGTTTGATATGGACGGTGTATATAGATATGATGGAGTTCACCTGACAGTGAAAGGCAACAGGCTGTTCCTGCAGAACTTCAATCAATCAATCAGGGTTCTTGTAAAGCGCGGCTACTCACCCGTTAGTGTCTCAAGGCGCTGGGGGGAGGGGAGGTTGTGCAGTTCATTTGAAGAGCCAGGTCTTGAGGTCCCGCCTGAATTGAGGCAGTGAGGGTGATTGTCTGAGATGTAGCGGTAGAGAGTTCCAGGTCTGCGCAGTGAGGTAGGAGAAGAATCTTCCTCTGGCCGAGGTCTTGCAGATCCTTGGGATAGTGGCCAGGGCCAGTTGGGCGGAGTGGGTATGTCTGGTGGGTGTGTAGAAGGAGAGGAGGTGGTTGAGGTATGCAGGTCTGATGTTGTGGAGGGCCATATAGGCATGTGTGAGGAGCTTGAAGGTGATTCTTTTGTTGATCGGGAGCCAGTGAAGGTCTCTCAGGGGACCGGAGATGTGGCTGCAGCAGGGGATGTCCAGGATTAGTCTGACCAAAGCGTACTGGATTCTCTGCAATTTCTTTTGGAGTTTTTGGGTGGTGCTGGTGTTGAGTGTGTTGCCGTAGTTGAGCTTGCTGCTGACGAGCGCCTAGGTGACCATTCTCCTGGACTCAGTAGGGATCCACTTGAAAATCTTCCAAAGGAGGTGGAGCGTGTGGAAGCAGGAGGATGAGACGGTATTGATTTGGTGGTTCATTGAAAGCAAGGAGTCAAGGATGATGCCAAGGTTACATATGTGGTCGGTGGGTGTGTGGGGGGGGGGAGTTCTGAGCACTGCAGGCCACCAGGATTTGTCCCAGGCAGAGAGGGTGGTGCCTAGGATGAGGTCTTCAGGTTTGTCGGAGTTGAGTTTGAGGCAGCTGTCCTTCATCGAGGTGCGACTGCCTTCATCCCGTTGTGAAAGTTGCTCTTAGCAGCTGTAGGTTCATCGGTGAGGGAGAGAATCAGCTGGGTGTATTTGGCGTAGGAGACAATGTTGAGTCTTTGGTTTCTGTTGATGTCTGCAAGTGGGACCATATAGATGCTGGAGAGTGTGGGGCTCATACAGGAGTCCCGAGAAAATCCGCAGCTGATCTCTACAGGTTCTGGGGAGAATAGTGGGAGTTGGACTCTGTGGGTTCGACTTGTGAGGAAGGAGAGGATCCACTGTAAGGCTTTGCTGCGGATGCCAGAGTCGTGGAGTGTTGTGCAGAGGGTGTGGTGGGAGACGGTGTTGACAGAGATGTCCAGGAGGATGAGGGCTGTGGCTTTGCCTCAGTCGAGCAGAGTGCGGATGTCGTCTGTTGCGGTGAGGAGTGTAGTCTTGGTGCTGTGGTTGCTTCTGAAGCCTGATTGGAAGGGGTCGATGGTGTCATTAGTTTCGATTAATTCAGTGAGTTGGGCATTGATGCCTTCTCGATGACTTTGGCTGGGAAGTGTAGCAGCGAGATGGATCTGTAATTTTTTAGGTCTGCCAGCGCAGGGTTTTTTCAGCAGGGGGTTGATTACTGCATGTTTTCATTCTTCAGGCAAGGTAGCAAACCTGATGGATCAGTTAATGGTGCTACAGAGTTCAGGGATGATGGTGGCACCAGCTCGGTTGAAGATATGGTGGGGGCAGGGGCACAAGGGGGCTCCATAGTGGATGGATTTCATGATCCTTAGGGTGTCGTCAGTGGTGAGGGGGGTCCAGGTGAGCAGGATCAGCTGAGAACTGGAGCATTTGGGTGCAGTGGTTGCGGGTGGGGTGGGTGGGTCCTGGGTTTTGAAGCTATCATAGATGTCTATGATCTTGTGGTGGAAGAAGGTGGCGAGGTTGTCACAGAGGTCTTGGGAGAGGGGATGTCTGTGATATCCTTGCTGGGTTTGGTGAACTCTTTGATTATGGTAAAGAGTTCTTTGCTGTTGTGTGTCTTGGCATTGATACATTCATGTATGGTAGTTTTCTTTGTGGCTCTGATGAGATGGTGGTGTGTGCTGATAGGGATTTTGAAGGCTGTTTGGTCAGCCAGGGTCTTGCTGCTCCTCCATCTTCTCTTGAGCCGTCTGCAGGTGCTCTTGGACTCTTGGAGGGTGGGGGAGTACCAGCTGGCTTTCTTGGAGGGCTGTTTGCTTGAGGGTTTCTTGAGGGGAGCCAGTGTGTTGGTGCAGTCAGAGATCCATAGAGGAGGTTGTGTGCTGAGGTGCCCATGGAGGCGGTATTTTGCAGAGGGCGGTGGCAAGTGGGCGCGGTTGTGTTGACTGTGTCCTGTTTCATGTGTAATGATCACCTACATCATAAACACAAAGGCTCTTTTCAGAGCCAAGCCTTTTACCATACCTACATTAATTTATGTTTAAATAAGTAATTAAAACAACAATCTCATCCTGATCCTCAAAAAAATTTTTTTTTTCGCATTCTCTTCCCAATTATTTGTGTTGTGTCACATTTATCTGAAGCCCTCTGGTCAGGGAACTCTATCCTGACCCCCTTCATAAGTATTACTGCGCACATTTTTGCACAGGGTCTCTCTCCCACTATAATAATATGGCACCCAGAACTCTGCATCTCAGATCATGGACACCCTACTCTGTGTGAGTATCTCTCTGAGTGTGAGGGTGTGCAAGAAAGTGTTGGACTGGATATCAGAGTGGCTGTAAGAGAACATTTCTGGGTATGTAGGTGAGTGTAAGTGTATTTCTCTAAGTGTGACAGTGGATGTAAGAGTATCTTTCTGACTGTTAGACTGTGTGTAAGAGGGTGTCTCTGAGTGTGTGGGAAAGTGTCAGAGTGTCTCTGTATATTTAAGAGTGTGTGTGTAAGACAGTGTTTCTGAGAATGAGAGAGAGTGTGAGTTTCTGCATCTGACAGAGTATGAGAGTGTCTAACTGTGAGAATGCGTGTGACCAGCTGTCTTTGAATGCGAGAGTGGATGTGAGAGTATATGTCTAGATTTGAGAGGGTGTGTGAAAGACTGTGCCTGAGTGGGAGAGTGGATGTGACAGCTTGACTCTGAGTATCAGAATGCATATGAGACTGTCTCTATGGGTCTGAGAGTGGGTGTGAAACTTTCTGTATCAGTGTGGGAGGAGACGTGAGAGTGTCTCTCTTGGCGCGACAATAGGTGTCAGACTCTTTGTCTGGATGTGAGCCTGGGTGTGAGACTGACTGTCTCTGTGTGAGAGAGGGTGTCAGACTGTCTCTGTGTTAGAGGGAGTGTGAGAATGTCTGTCCTGTTGTAAGAGTAGGTGTGAGAGGCTATCTCTTGCTGAGAATGGAAAATGAGAGTGTCTTTCTTGGTATGACAGACAATGTGACAGTGTCTATCTTGGTGTGCAAGTGGCTGTGAGAGTGTTTGTCTGGGTGTCAGACTGTGTGTAACAGTGTCTGTCTTGGTGTGAGGGTGTCTGGTTAGGAGAGTGGGTGTGGGAGTGCCTGTCTTGCTGTGAGAGTGGATGTGAGAGCATCTCTGTTGATGTGAAAGTGGGTTTGACAATGTCTCTCTGGATGTGAGAGTGGATGTGACAGTGTCTGTCTTGGTGTGAGAGAGGGTGTCAAAGTGTATGTGTGTGAGAGTGAGTGTGAAAATGTTTGGATGTGAGAGTGGGTGTGAGAGTGTCTGTCTGGGTACGGGAGTGGCAGTGATAGTGTCTTTCTTCTCTGTGAGAGTAGGTGTGAGAGTATCTCTGTTGAGGTGCAAGTGAATGTGAGAGTGTCTGGATGTGAGAGTGAATGTGAAAGTGTCTGTCTTGGTGTGAGAGAGGGTGTGAGAGTGTATGTGTGTAAGAGTGAGTTTGAAACTGTCTCTGGATGTATGAATGTGTGTGAGAGTGTCTGTCGGTGTGAGAGTGTCTATCTTAGTGAGTGGTTGTAATAGTGTTTGTTTGGGTTCCTAGTGGGTGTGAGAGTGTCTTTTTAGATGTGAAAGTGCATGAAGAGACAGTAGGAGTAAGAGTGTCTGGGTGTGAGAGTGAGTGTGAGAATGTTGGTCTGGATGTGAGAGTGGGAGTGACAGTGTCTGTCTTGCTGTGACACTGGGTGTCAGAATATCTCTGTTGATGTGCAAGTGGTCGTGAGAGGGCGTCTCTGGATCTGAGAGTGAGTTTAAGAGTGTCTGTCTTGGTGTGAGAAAGTGTGTGAGAGTGTATGCGTGTGAGAGTGAGACTGAAAGTGTCTGTCTGGATGTGAAAGTGAGATGTGATGTGATGGGATGTGAAAGTGGATGTGAGAGTGTCTGGCTTGGTGTGACAGAGGATGTGAAAGTATGTGTGAGAGTGAGTGTCAGTGTGTTTCTCTGGGTGTGAGAGTGGACGTGAGAGGGTATATTTTACTGTAAGAGTGGGTGTGAGAGTGTCTCTGTTGGTGTGACAGCTGATGTGACAGTGTCTCGATGTGAGAGTGGATTTGAGAGTGTATATCTTTCTGAGAGAGTGCGTGTGAGATGAGAGAGTCTCTGTTGGTATGACAGTAGATGTGACAGTGTCTGTCTTGATATAAGAATAGTTCTCTGGATGTGAGACTGGGTGTGACAGTGTCTGTGTTGGTGTGAGAGAGGCTGTCAGAGTATCTGTGTGTGGGTGTGAGTCTATCTGGGTGTAAGAGTGGATCTGGGAGGGTATGTCTTGCTTTGAGAATGGGTGTGAGAATGTCTCTCTTGGTGTCACATTGGATGTGACAGTGTCTGTCTTGGTGTGAGAGTGGATGTGACAGTGCAGGTCTTAGTGCGAAAGTGGGTGTGAGAGTATCTCTGTTAATGTGCAAGTGGGTGTGAGAGTGTCTCTCAGTATGTGAGAGTGAGTGTGAGAGTGTCTGTCTTGCGGGTGAGAGGATGTGAGAGTGTATGTGTGTGAGAGTGAGAGAAAGTGTCTGTCTGGATCTGAGCGTGGGTGTGAGAGTGTCTGTCTTGGTGTGACAAAGGGTGCAAGAGTGTGTGTGTGACAGTGAGTGTCAGAGTGTTTCTCTGGGTATGAGAGTGGATGTGAAAGGCTATGTCTTACAGTGAGTGTGTGTCTGAGAGTGCCTGTCTGTTGGTGTGACAGTGGATGTGACAGTGTCTGGATGTGAGTGCATGGGTGTGAGAGTCTGTCTGGGTGTGAGAGTGGGTGTAACAGGCAATATCTTGGTATGAATATGGGTGTGAGAGTGTCTGTATCAATGTCTGAGTGTGCGCGCGCTCATACTTTATTTTTCAATGTTTTCAGCGTGGTCCACCGTGTGAATCCATGGATATAGAAAAAGGTTAAAAAAAAACTTTTTACACATTTGTTTGCTAATTATTTAAACATAAGCCACATTTACATGAACCTTATGGGGGTAAGGCAACTTCTACCCTGACCCCTTCATACCAATTGCAGCCCACATTTCAGCCCCGGGGACCATTCCCAGATAAAACAAAATGGTGGCTGCAACTTTCCTGTCAGGTAACGGCTAGCCAATCAGAAGCTTCCTATCTCTTGTGGATCCACAGTGGATCCCGGAGGATTGGCATCCCTATATGGCTATATTTTTTTAGCCTTAAATCTCTCCTAAACTACTGAACGGATTTACACCAAATTTAAAAAAGCACACTTTCTGCACCAAAAGTTAGCTTTCTGGCAAATTTGGTGTAATTCCGTCCAGCGGTTCAGGTTGTAGTCGTATTAAAAAATGTGAAACATCTCATTGATTTAAAATGGGGAAAATGTGTTTGCACCTCCCTTTTTCTCAGCCCCTGCTTGGCGGATCACCCCAAAACTTTCAAGACAGCAGTTCAACTGACCAAAGTATAAGTTTCGAAAATTCCCTGAAGATTTGTCAAGCGGTGCCAAAGTTATTGTTAAACAAAAAACACTCTGTCTATAGTAAAAAAAAGAACTAACTATAAATACCTAGTGGAAACCGCCACCCGTTTTTATATATATATAAATATATATATATATATATATATATATATATATATATATATATATATATATATATATCCAACACCAACAATTGCAAAACAATTGATTCGTTTGCACTCCAGGAGAGTTTATTCATCTCTGTATTTATGTAAACTATTGAATCTGTCTTGGCTTTATAGATATTTTTGGATTCAATTATTCAACTATGTTTTAGAGGTTTAATAATAACAGAAAAGATTAGTGGATTTTGATTATGTTTTAATTGTCACAAGTTCTTGTAGGGGACTACGTGTCCCAGAATGCACTTGGGTGGTGGTGGGAAAATGAACTATAAATAGAAACTCATGGGAAGGTTTGCTCTGTAAACTGTGATCAAGACTGAGAAGTTGAAACGCGTTGGTGGTGTCTTTTTACACTTCTTTTTGGATAAAAGTAATAAAACTCTCCTGGAGTGCAAACAAATCAATTGTTGTGCAGTTGTTGGTGTTGGAGATTGTGGAGGAATGGTCCTTTCCTCACGTTTGCACCCGTGAAATCTGCACGCCACAAGGTGGACCTTTGGATGGTGTAATATATATATATATATATATATATATATATATATATATATATATATATATATATATATATATAAATATATCTCTTAAAAACAAAGGGATAGGGGCTGACCACCATGGGAATAGCCATACCTAAATCCCAAAAAGGACTTGGGTTCTCATTGATGGTCAGAACACTGCTGCAACTGTGATGGTCAGACCACCACATTACAACCCTGGCAGGCGGACCTGCCAGGGGACCTCCATCTCCCGCCGGGAACATGGTTCCTGATGGTCCAACGCAGTCTGAGTTGTACTCAGCCAGGGCAGCGATTAATATCAGCACCTCCTGGTTGATTACAACTCAGCTTTCTGCTAACCTTCTCATGGCGTGGGCAGTGCAGAGGCCTTCCCAGCACCTTTGGAATGCGCACTGTCTGCTTTGCAGAAACCAATATCATAGCACTGTTCCCACTTGGCAGCCCGGCGGGAACCTCATACTACAATGGTCCCACCTATCAGTCCAGCGAAAACATTGCAATGCAGTTGGGGGGGAGACCACCCCCGCAAGATCGGCGGTCCCACGATGGAACCGCCAAACTGATAATAAGGCCCTTAGTCTTTCTGCCCCCCCTCCCGGGTATAGTTGGAGGTGGTTACCCAAATCTGCTCCATGGGGGGGCAAAAGCCCAATAGACACCAGGGCATGTTATAAAAAATAAACATACGGGTGGGGGCTGCATACTATGTACATGGCCATGCCTTCCACCCAAAAAATGTGGCAACAGTCTTTCTACCCCCTGAGGGTGGATCGGGTGATTACCCATAGTCTTCCCTCCCAGGGTCAGAAAGCCAACTAAACAACAGGCATTTCAAAACAGCCAAAGCAAACAAAATGAAGGTGCAGCCTACCCTCGCTTTGAGTCATAACCCCACCCCAGATGGGGAAATAGCATCTTTCTGCCCCTCTGGGGGCACGTAGGTGACCTGCCCCGATTGGGAAGGTTGCCTCAAATATGTCCCCATGTGGGGGAGGATACAGAAAGTCCACCTGACACCAGGGACACTCAGGGGCAAATTAAAGGCAAACTCCCTGGGTTTGGGGGGGGGGGGTGAGACAATCTGGCATTCACCACACTCCTACCCCAAATAAGACAAACCAGTTTTCCTGAAACCCAGCCCCCAGGGCAAAACAGGGGTTTGCCTTCAATTTGCCCCTGAGGGGGCAGAAAGTCCTCTACACACCCGAAAACTCAAAATGTGCCAAAACGAAAATTGGAGGGCGCAGCCTATGCTTGCATTGAGTCATAGGGCTACATGTACGAAATAATTGTTTTGTGACTCACAAATTGCAAGGCAGAGCGACTCGCAATTTGCGAGTCGCAAAACTTTATGCTGAACAGTGTCAATGACACTGTTTGAGATTCGCAAGGGGGTCGCAAATACCCTACCTCATGAATATTCATGAGGTAGTTCGCAATTTGCGACCCCCCAGGGAATGGCCGCCCTCACAGGGATGGTGGCCTGCTGGAGACAGCAAACCACCATGTCTGTGACCGCTTTTAAATAAAGCAGTTTTTTTTTAACTGCATCTCGTTTTCCTTAAAGGAAAACGAGATGCATTTCAAAAACAAAAAATGAAACGTTTTTGTTTCATTTTTTCAGAGCAGGCCATGGTCCATTTTTTTTTCTGAAAAAATGTTTTTACCCGTGGGGACCACTTCCCATTTGCGAATGGGTTAGCACCAGTGTGACGCTGGTGCTAACTGCAATTGTTTTGCGACCGCAATCGCGGTCACAAAACAATCTTGCATGGGACTGCAACTCGTAATTAGGAAGGGAAAACCCCTTCCTAATTGCAACTCGCAATCCCTTTTTGCGATTCAGTAAATAGTTTACCAAATCGCAAAAATGGGTTTCAACATACCACAGTGCATTTTGCACATCCCAAACGGCATGATCCGCTGTTTGCGATGTGCAAAATGCTACGTACATGTAGCCCATATTCCTGACACTGAAGGGCTAATACTGTCTTTCTGCCTTCTGGGGGCAGATAGGATGTTTGTCCCAATTGGGAAGGTTGCCCCAAATATGTCCCCTGAGGGGATGAAGATCCACCTGATACCAGGGATTTTGCCTTTGGAGCAAACGAAAGTGGTGTTGCACTCCGGCAATGACCACACCCCCACTCAGAAAGGGACAAAGCAGTCTTTTCCCCCTTGGGGCAGGCTGGAGGTTTGCCCCAATTTGCCCCTGGGGACATGGAAGCCCACAATATGGCAGGAATACATATTTTTAATAAAATAATGGGGTGGGTCCGACCCATCCTAACATATGCCCCACCCTCATCCCTAAAACCTCAGTCTTTTTGCTCCCCTGCAAACTAAGAAATCCCATCCCCATGGCAAGCGACAAGTCACTTAACTCCTTTGGGTGTTGTTTTTACACATGGGCCAGGACAGTGAGGTTAACTCCCAATATCGCCCCGATTGTAATAGTGAATGCCTGCACTTTTTGGGCTTGGGTAGGCTACCACCTCGGAAAACCTACCAGACCCAGACAGTTCTGAAAACTAGATACCTGGGGGACTCCAGGTTGGTGTGCTTCATGTGGATCCCCCAAGATTTTCTTTCCCACAATGCACTGCAAGCTGCAACCTTTGACTAAAAGACACACTTTCCTCACACGTCTGTGATGCAAGCATCTGGAATCTGCAGTTAGCCACAAATTCCTGCCAAACAGCATTCCCCCCAGGTCTCCTGATAACAATGGTACCTCACTTGTGTGGGTGGACCAAGAGACCATGACACAAAAAGCCCTAAATTGCTATTTGGAGAGATTAGTGATAGGGGTAGCTTCAGGATTTGAGACTGTGCTCAGCTGCCAACCATGGAAACCTACCAACCACAAACATTCCTAAAAACTAGACCACAAGGAGATTCCACGATAGTATGCCTTGCATGGATCCCATTAGGTTATCTTACCCACAATGACCGGCAAACCTCAAACTATGCCTGAAATCAAACATTTTCCTTAAATATCTGTGATGGAAACTTCCAGAATCCGTAGGAATCCGCACAAATCCTACCACCCGTGTTACTGCACTTAAAACTTTGAGCCAATTTGTGTGGCTGGGACTAGTGCTTATGACAGAAACTGATCAAATTAAGGTCAATGGGAGTCCCATCACAAGGGCTCCCATTGACCTTGGTTTGATCTGTTCCTGTCACGGGCACTAGTCCAAGCCACACATGTGGCACAGCATTTTTACTGGCACAAGTGGAGTAACACTGGGTGGTAGGATTTTCGTGGATTCTTGCAGATTACAGAAGTTTCCATCACAGAATGGTGAGAAAAATGTGTTTGCTTTACCAATGTTTGATGTTTGCAAGGGTTTTTGGGTAAAATTACCTAGTGAAACCTGGGCAAACCACACATCCCTATACTCCCCTGTTTGTCTAGTTTGTAAAATTGTGCAGGTTTGCTAGGTTTCCCTAGGTGCCAGCACAGCTAGGGCCCATGGCTACTCACTTTGCAAAAAAGGGTCAGTTTTGAGTGGGTAAAAATGTGATGTATCCTTGTTGCGTTTTGGGACTTTTCCTGTCACAGGTACTAGACCTATCCGCACACGTGAAGTACCATTTTTATCAAAATACTTCTGGGAAGTCTGGGTGGAAGGAAGTTTCGGCTACCCCACAGATTCCAGAACTTTTCATCACAGAAATGTGAGGAAAATGTGTTTTATTTTCAGTAGAAGTTTGAGATTTGCAAGGGATTCTGGCTGCAAAACCCTAGTGAGAGCCACACAAGTCACCATACCCAGGATTTCCCTAGGTGTCTAGTTTTAAACAATGTACAGATCTGATACATTTCCCTAAGTGTTGGCTGAGCTAGAGCCCAAAATCCACAGCTACCTACTTTTTTACAAAAACGAGTCCGTTTTCCAACTGTGCAAAAAAGGGGTCATTTTTTAGTTGAAAAATGTGATGTATCCTTGTGCTGTTTTGTTCCATTTACTGTCAAGGGCACAAGGCCTATCCATACATGTGAGATACCATTTTTATCAAGAGACTTAAAGGAATGCTGAATGGAAGTATGTTTGTGGCTTCCCGCAGATTCCAGAACATTCGGTCATAGAAGCGTGAGGAGCATTTGTTTTTAATCAAATTTGAGGTTTGCAAGGGAATCTGGGTACAACAACCTAGTGAGAGCTGTGCAGGCTACCACACCCAGGATTCCTCTATGTGTCTAATTTAAAAAAAATTGTAGGTTTGCTAGATTTCCCTAGGTGCTGGCTGAGCTAGGGCCCAAAATCCACAGCTACCTACTTTACAAAAAAAGGGTTTGTTTACCCACTGTGCAAAAAAAGGTTTTCAGTGGAAAAATGTGTTGTATCCTTGTTGCATTTTGGGCCATTTTCTGTCATGGGCAGTAGGCCTACACATACAAGTGAGGTCCCATTTTTATGGGATACTTCAGGGAATGCTGGGTGAAAGGAAGTGTGTGGCTCCCCGCAGATTCCAGTACTTTCCATCACAGAAATGTGCTACAATTTTTTTTTAGTCAAAGTGTGAGGCTTGCAAGGGATTCTGGGTAAAAGAAACCCGGTGAGAGCCACATATGTCACCCACCCTGGCTTCTGCCAGGTGTCTAGAATTCAAAAATTTGCAAGTTTGCTAGGTGTCCCCAGGTGCCGGCTGTGCTTGTATCCAAAATCCACACCTACCCCCTTTGCAAAAGGTCAGTGAGAAAAAATAATGTCCATGTGTTTTGGGCCATTTCCTGTTGTGGGCACCAGGCCTACCCACACATGTGAGGTACCATTTATACCTGAAGACTTGGGGGGATGCTGGGTATAAGCAATTTTGTGGCTTCCCACAGATTCCAGAGCTTTCCATCACAGAACCATGAGGAAAATGTGTTTTTAGTCAAAGTTTTATGTTTGCAAGGAATTCTGGGTAGAAGAAAAACCTGGTGACAGCCATACGCGTCACCCCACTGTGGACTCCCCCAGGTGTCTAGTTTTAAAAAATGTGGAGGTTTGCTAGGATTCCCTTGATGCCAGCTGAGCTAGGGCCCAAAATCCACAGCTAGCCACTTTGTAAATAATGGGTCAGTTTTGAGTGGAAAAATGTGATGCATCCATGTTGTGTTTTAGGAAGTTTCCTGCTGCGGCACTAGGCCTACACACACAAGTGAGGTACCATTTTTATCCGGATACTTGGTGGAATGCTGGGTGGAAGGAAGTTTGTGGCTTAGCTCCCTGCATATTCCAGAACTTTACTTCACAGAAATAGGAGAACATTTTTATTTTGCTTAGAGTTTAAGGGTTGCAAGTGATTCCGGTTAAAATAACCTAATAAGAGCCATGCAAGTCCCCACACCCTGGATTTCCCTGGGTGTTTAGTTTTCCAAAATGTGCAGGTTTGCTAAGTTTCCTTAGGTGTCAGCTGAGCTAAGGCCCAAAATCCACAGATACCCATTTTGCAAAAAAACGGTTGGTTTTAAGTGAAAAAATGTGATGTATCAATGTCGCATTTTAGGCCGCTTCCTGCTGCAGGCTCTATGCATACCCACACAGGTGAGGTACCATTTGTATCAGAAGGCATGTAGAAGCATAGAATAAAAGAATATATGGGATTAAAAATTTGATTTTGTTGCATTTGTGCCTTTCAAATGTAAGTCAGTATGAAAGATAAGAGATATTTTGAAAAATACCCTCTACATCATACACTTGTACACATTACCACTAATTCAGAGATGTACAAATAACTACTACTCTCTCCTAAACTCCATATCTTATACCCATTTAAAAAATACATAGGTTTCCTTCATACCCATTTTTCACTCTACATATTTCAGCATATGAATTGGTCTATGCTTGGTACCCAATGAAAAACCATTACATGGTGTCGCCCAGTTGTTGGCTCTGGGTACCTTAGGTTCTCAAAGAATCTACAAACCTTACATATCCCTATAACTAGAAGGGCCTAGCGGACGTAATGGTATATTGCTTTTTTAAATCAACCATTATGACAAAACATTATACATTGTCACAAATGGGTGTTTTTTCCTATTTATTTTCAATATTTCTTAATTTCAACAGCCTTATACATATGACCCCTTGCTGAATTCTTAATGTTGTCTACTTTTCAGAACCCTATAGCGTTCCTGGATCAGCCATGAATATAACACAGGTTTCCGCCATGAACTGAAAGTAGGTTCAGAGCACAAAAAATAAAAAATATATGGACTACCTCTTTGAAAAATGCCAAAACTGTTGTAAACTGTGGTAAAAATATTTTTTTATTCGGCTCTGCACGTTCCTGAAAGTTGGAAGGATGCTGACTGTAGCACAACAAAGCATTCATTGATGCAATTTTTAGGATAAAAAAACGAAACGTTTTTTTCAGAGCACTTTTTTCTTATTCTTCCCCCAAAACTCAAAATTTAGCTTTATCTTGCCTTTTTTCTCAGTTCGTTCCAGGGGAGTCCACAAACCCTGGGAGCCTGCAGAATCCCCAGTATGTTGATAAAAAAGAACGCACATTTAGCCTAGATAATTAATGTGAAAAAGAATTATGCAGCCCTGAGCGTGAACTACCCCAAAAAGCCAAAAATGACTCAGCACTTGCATTTAAGGGGTTATTGCCCTGAAGACCAATCTATATATTTACATATTTACCACATTTAGGACGGATCCCATAGATTTCTGCCTAGAGGTAGGAGAAGGGTGAGATGCTTGTTTCTTCTTGTTTCTAAAAGCATCGCCTTTCTTGGCTTCAGTAGTTCTGAGCGTACATCCAAGTGTTCTCAGCTGGTCTTTATTTATGAGCAACGAGGTATTTATATTACAGATTCAGTCATTGTGAACTTATAGTTGTGGTTATGTTGGCTAGTCCATAGGAAAAACAAGTTTGATTGCTAATAACAGTTGCCCCTTTTGATAAATCTGCACAAAACTTTCCATATTGAGGGGCATATTTACAAACGCATTTATGAGAACAAGAAGTAGTACTACAGGAGTACTCATATGTGTTACTCTGGCATCTCTTTCTGAGTCTTCCCAGAAACGTCCAAAACTCTAATATTAAACATACAATGAGAGTTCAGTCCTATTTGTACTAATTGTATATAAATATTTGCATGTTGTCCATTTTAGATTTTTTTGGCCCAATTCACAAAGATGGGAGCAGTACTTTACGTACTCAAAAATGACTTTGTGAATAAGCTCCGAAGTGTTCATGCATCAAAGACTAATCAGGCAATTTTATGCAGAGTGAACAAGAAGGAGGGAAGATTTTGTAAAGTTGCTTTTTATTCAGACTCACACAGGATCTACTGTTAAATCACACAGCAGACACCATTCCATAAATTTATAACAACCTGAACCAGAATGTAGTACTTGATCCAATGTGGTTTCCAGACTTGGCTAGTTGTGAAGTAGTCCAGCATTCCTAGAGACAGTTAAAAAAGCAATATTACAAGAGTAGTGATATCTTGTCTGTTGAATTCTTGGACCAGTTCACTAATCCCAAATTGAAAGAAAAATGTAATCAGATTTGCAAGACGTAAAATATACTATCGGGAATCTCAGATTCACAAAGATGGAAAGTGATTGGCTCACAAGGCCAGATCATTTTGTGTGAGAAGTCGTTCAAAGGTTTGTTGATCAGCTCAATCGTTCATAAATCTCATTCTTAAAAGAAATGATCATAGTGCACAAGGTGAACATCATCCAACCCAGCTGGAGAAGCGTAGGACACACCCCAAAAATAATGGGAATGCATCTTTGCACAACCAACAGTTAAAGCTGTAATTGTATTTATATAACACTTACCCAGCTGACGAGGCATTGAAGAGCTACATGGCGAGTAGTATGCTACTCCGGAACAACATCACAATACAAAATAAAATGATGGACGGAGTGCTGAAACTTTTCAAACACTCACCCCCAGTCACAGATTTGGGTTTAATCCATCGTTATTTTGCTCACCACGTCACCCCAGTTTGGACCCAGCCACATGCAAATCGGTCTTGACCCTCTTCCCCATGGGAACGGTCCAGTCTGAACTGCTAGGCCAGGTCCTCCTTGGACAGGAAATAAGCATCCTGGGACCGGTTTCAGGGTATCACCCTTCATCATCCAGGCTATCTTTAATCCAGTGGCGCATCGAGCAAGGGACCCACGTCTGGGCATACCCTTGCCACTTAGGGCACACAAAGCAACATCACAAAACAAAATAAAATGATGGACGGAGTTTTGAAACTTTTCATACACTCACCCCCCTGTCACAGATCTGGGTTTAATCCATCGTTATTTTGATCACCACGTCACCCCAGTTTGGACCCAGCCATATGCAAATCAGTCTTGACCCTGTTCCCCATGGGAACGGTCCAGCCCGAACTGCTTGGCCAGGTCCTCCCTGGACAGGAAAGAAGCATCCTGGGACCGGTTTCAGGGTGTCACCCTTCATCAGCCAGGCTAGCTTGAATCCAGTGGCGCAGCAAGCAAGGGACCCACATCTGGGCAGGCCCATGCCACTTAGGGCACACAAAGCAACATCACAAAACAAAATAAAATGATGGACGGAGTGTTGAAACTTTTCAAACACTCACTCCCAGTCCCAGATCTGGGTTTAATCCATTGTTATTTTGCTCGCCACAAGACCCAGTTTGAACCCAGCCATATGCAAATCAGTCTTGACCCTGTTTCCCATAGGAACGGTCCAGCCCGAACTGCTACTCTGGAACAAAAGGTTAGTGGTTAAGCCAGTAGTTATTGTTGGTTATTATGATTAGCCATTTACTCTCCAGAACAAAAGACACACATTTATTCCAGGTACTTTGAGATAGATTATAGAATATCAGTTAGGTGTGATCATTAGTGGGGACTATGGTTTCAGGTGCATGGTTGTTGAGATAGATAGGCTGACGGAGATTGGGTAACAGGGATGAGGTTTTAAAGAGGGGAGATATATGAAACGAGGTATTAGTCAATTCCAGAATTTCAGTAAGAGAATTTATGCTTTACAATTTTTTCATCATTTTCTATTACATTGTTTGATATATTTAATAATTTTTTACATTTTTGTAAACACTTATTCACATTTTGTAAAATATTTCCAATTCATTTCAATGGGAAGATAGTATTTTTTTAGTTTCATTTAGCACCCCTTTTTTTCTGCTACCTTAAATTGTGTAATCTGTTTGTATTATTTTTAGTCTATTTCCCAGAACCAGGTTGTGGTAAGATCCTACTTTTAATCAGAACTGGTAAGTCCTTTTAAGGATTTTTCAAGGGTTTGGATGGTGGGGGGATTTAGGAGGAAGGTTTAAAAAGTAGTTATAGTATTGTTTGTGAGCTTTTTGCCTATTTAAATGTATTGCTGTTAGCGTTTTTCACTAGCTTATTGGTTCTCGTTTTGTACACTGTTTTCATAACGTATCACTATGCTATGTTAAAATGTGTCATGCAAGTTAGTGTATGTTAGTGGTGATTAACGGTGATGTATATGTATTTTTGGGAATGTATTGGTTTTCTAAATTTATTCACAGGTTTTTGTTTACAAACACATACTGTGGGCATTTAGAGTTTACGTTTTACTTTTTTAAAGGAAATCGTTTTTGGTTCATAATAAACCAATGGTTTTTACTTTGATTTCCTTTTTTTAGATTTCTTGGAGTGGTTCTTTTTTAAGACACTTTGGGGGTCATTATGACCCAAAGCGGTGAGTGTTAATGTGACGGTTGGTACCGCCAACAGGCTGTCGGTAAATACAGCCACATTATGAAAATGGTGGGTTGGCTGCAGCTCCACTCATACCGCCATGGCGGTATCAGCCGCCGGGCTGGAGATCTCAATCTCCAGCCCGGCGGCCAGCACAGTACCGCCGGCGGCATTATGAGCCTACCTACCACCATGGTTTTTGTGGCGTTAGCAACACCATGAAAACCATGGCGGTAGGCCCTACTGGTGACAGAGAATTCCTTCCCTGTCACCGGTAGGAGGCTTCCCCCCACCCCCCAACACTGCTGGATTTCCACCCTTCTTTTGTCTGACAGTGCTCATAATATGGCAGACAGATGATAGCCACGGTAGCGGTATTATGGCACCCGTCACCGCAGCGGTAAGCGTGTTATACCGCCAATGTCGAAATGACCACCATTGTCATGTTTTCTTAATGGAACCTAGATACTTTGGATTGCTTCGAGGGATTTTGATTGGATTTGTTATGTTTCTGCATTTTGGGGGGGATTTTCAATTCATTTATAATAGTTTTGGTGGATTACTATTTTTTATTACACAGAGACTGAGAAAGATCCGCAGCTACAGAACCGTAGGTTTTATTTCTTTCATGTAATTTGGTCGGGAAATGTGATATTATATTGTTTATACCAAATTTATATCATTGTTATGTGGATTTGTTTGAATTATGTGTTGTAATTATGTTATGTGATGGATTGAGTTTGCTTTTAACTATTTTGGTTGGTGATGGTTATTTTTTAAAACTAATTCATATATAATCTTATTATATCAGTCTTTATTAACATTGCAATTTTTAATAATTGACTGATCTGATAAATGTTATATTTATTATTTAAAGAATGTATTTGGTAT
Organism: Pleurodeles waltl; assembly: GCF_031143425.1. Lineage (NCBI taxonomy): Eukaryota > Metazoa > Chordata > Amphibia > Caudata > Salamandridae > Pleurodeles > Pleurodeles waltl. The sequence continues at coordinate 181,980,277 of NC_090437.1, forward strand.
GTTGGTTTACAGTTTGTCATAGTTTTTGAGGACTTTGGTAGTTTAACATTTATTTTATAATAATATGCTTTTGGCTATGATTTTTAAGTAATCTATTCATTTGCTAATTATGAAGAGTTTGACTTTAAATTGTAGCATGCCTACCATTCTTTTGGTTTGTTTGCTACGTAACTTGGGTAACAGATTGCTCCATTCGTAGTTCTTGGTAGATTTGCTCTTTTTGTAATGCTTTTATAAATTTGTAAAGTGCAGGTTGCATTTTACCTAGTGTGATTTGGAAGGCGTTGTGCCATCCTTCCAGTGTATCGTTTTGGCTTCCTGTGCCAAGGTGGTGGGATCTGTGTCGTGAGCAATGCAGTCTGCCAACAGAAGTGTCTTCAAAATATTCCATTAGGGGACTAAGTTTGCCTTCATTTTGTTGGTAGAAAGGGCTTTCAAATAGTACATTTTAGTGATTGACTACCACTTTTACACGACCATAGGCTAGTGCTATTATGTTTTTATTACAAAGGTAAATTGGCTGTTTGTGGAATATTCTACACTTGGGGACTAATTACGACTTTGGCTGATGGAAACATCCGTCTGCCAAATTCCCAACGAGGAGGTGGCTGCAGTGCTGGCAACCTCCCTGCTGGCCCCATTACAACTTTCCCACTGGTATGATCGGCAGAAATCAAGGTTTCCGTCAGTCAGACCAGTGGGAAAGTTACAGCAGCATTGCCGCCGGCTCAAGTCAGAGCTGGCAGCACTGCTGCCGCACGCACGGGGCACCTGCACCCTTGAAATGTGCACTGTCCTCAGAGCAGAAAGTGCACATTTTGGGGGTGCTGGGCAGGGGGACCCCTGTACTGCCCATGCCAATGGCTTAGTTCAGCGCCACCCCGACTGATTACAACCAGCACCGCCATCAGCCCATCAGGATCTAGGATCCTGGCTGGTAAGGCGGTAGGTTTATGTGGCGGTCGGACCGCCACAGCCATGGCGGTCCTACCACCACCATGAGTCTGGCGACCCTTGGACCGCCAGACTTGTAACTGGGCCCTTAGTCCAGATTTTTGTAGGTGTCTCCATATAATTCGATTAAAATGATGGTAACATCCTTGTATGGCAGTTTGGGGGTATATTTTTAGAATGGTTTGAATCATGTCTTGCTCAAAGGCTATGATTATTTTTGGGGGGTAGTAGTTATTTGTTTTATGTTTTCTATGGTTTAAGAGCTCATAGTAAGTACTGATTTGTTTATTTGGTAGAAGGGCATATCTAAAAGGAATATTTGTATTATGATATCCACCATGTATGGTGTATATCTTAGTGAATGGATTGGGACACATTTTGAAGCTCCCTTCCATCATCGAGGTTTGTCAGTGGCTAAGTTTAATTATGTTTTTTGGTGTGAAGAATATTAGGATCTGTTTCTCATTATTTAGGTTGTAATTAAAAAGAAAGGTTCCTCATTATGTGTAATTGTTAAATGTTCAGGGATGTCTTTATCTTGGTGTCTTCTAGGAGCAGGTGGCTTTTTTAGTCCATGCCACTTTTTAAAGTGGGGATAAGTGGTAGTTGTCCTGTTATGTGTTTGGGGACTCTAGGTAGCATATATTTCAGGGTTTTGCTTGTATCGTCCTGGAAGCTAGTGCCTGCCTCACTTCTATCGTGCAATATTTTTCTTACTTCTATTTCTGTCAGATTTGGGGGTGGTTGTGCTCTCTTAAATAAACTACAATATCATCTTTTGTATTTTTTTCTCCCATAGAATGCAATAGAAGAATATTTAGTACATTTCCAGTTTAAAGTTCCTGATGATACACTTTCTTGGCTGTGGGTGTAGCCCATATGATTTAGTGACTGTTTTCTGTGAGGTGATAAATTTGGCGACCTCTGTCACTGTATTTGTAAATAGTGTAATAGTATAAATTTATATTATATTTCAACTTTTGGACATTTGTTATTAACATGTTAGAAAATGCAATTACATCTATTTTGTATACTTACATGCATATGCTGTTGAGATGTTTTGCACGGTTTCACAACTTTTTATATTGGGGGTGTTCTAATGTGGAGCAGGTGCTTTGTTTTCTATTGAATAAAAAAATGATATCTTTCATTTTAAACGGTACTTTGTTGGTAGTTTGTAGAGGATGAGGTCATTAGTTTTTTTTTTGCTCACTTTTTGGGTGAGCATATAATTTTTTTTATTTATCTATACTTATTTCCTTTATCCTTTTGCTGGTTGGTGTATTTTCTGGCAGTTTATCGGTTTTCAAGTTGTAGATTTTTTCTTTTAGGAAGTCTATGCAAAAAGATAAAAGTTGTAAAGGATGTTAATATTTTTTTGCTATTTTACATTGTAAGTTTAATAATAGTTACATTTTAGTTTAAATATAACTATTACTTACTTGTCTATATAGTTGTTGAGATGTATATATTAATGGTTTGTTGAGAGAACCCGGCAGATGTTCCTCATCTTGCAGCGTTTGTCATTTCTGAAGTATTCAGTTGTTCAAACTAGTGTGCCGTTTATATGGTTAACTTAATTGTTAGTTTGGTTTTATTGGTTAAAGTTGTTTATAGTTTTATTTTATTGGTTGGTTTAGTAAAGTTTGATTTTTTTTTTCTTCAGTTGAGTCCTTCTATGGTAAACGCTAATTTACGTTTTATATGTTACGTGCACTATATAGTTTGATATTTTTGGATGTAATATATATATATATATATATATATATATATATATATAAAACCACAGAAAAAGCCGATGCCGATCTACCCAGTCCATCAGGGGTGCCGCGAGGAATCATCAGCAGACCCGATAATAAATGGAACAAAACAAATGTCCCGGATAATCCAGCAAAATAGTTGTTTATTCTGAAAGAAGACACCAACAAATGTGATGACGTGTTTCAGCATAAAGCCTTGATCACACATACATGCTGGAGTGAGAGCCACCGCTTTAAAACATGAAAAGCAAAGCAATCGAAAAAGGACTGTATTAAAAAAGGCACAGTCTGTCAGTTATATGATAATAATGCCTACAGACATTTTAGAACCAAGTCTAAATTTACTCCAATGCTCTCATTTGATATGATTGATGCTTTTCATGATAATTTCTGGGATATGCTAGTTATGTGGCGAGATAAAGGTCTCCTAGAACTTGAAAAATGGCAATTTCTGAGAAACAACCACCCTAGACTACCTTCTTTGTACCTATTTCCTAAGGTCCAGAACTCACTAACAAACTCTCCACATAGGTCTACTGTGTCATCTAGAAACAGACTCCTGGAGAATACATCTTGCTACATTGATTTTTTCCTCAGGCCTTTGGTTAATGCCTTTCCATCCCATATTGAGGATACTAAAGATTTCCTCAAGAAAATTGATGGCATCCATTGGGAAGATGATCATGTCTTGATGACACTGGATGGAAAGTCACTTTATACAAGTATTCAACACCGAGATGGTGTTCAAGCATGCAAACACTTCCTGAGGGCTAGACACATCTGCTAATATGCCACACACAAATAATTTAAAAAATGATTGATATTGTTTGAATATCAATATATCCCTCTTTAATGGTGCCCTCTATAGGCAGAGGCGAGGGACCTGCTTCGCCCCAGCTATGTTGATGGGCTGGTGTGAGAAACAAGTGTTCACTGCCCAGGAATTTGTGAGTGATATGGAAAAGGCTGTGTTGTGGATTAGGTTCATTGATGACCTTTTCATAAATTGGCAGAGCAGTGAGGATAAGGTGAAGATTTTTGTTGACAGGATAATTTATGAACAGCTACAATATGGAACTTGTAACATGTAATGTTAGTAAATCCAGCACAACCCTTTTGGATGTAGAGGTACGAGTGTGTGAGAAAAAACTAATTTCCAAGCTCCGTAGAAAACGTATGGCTGGGAAGAGCCTGTTGCATGCCTTGAGTAGTCATCCTGATAATTTGATGTGGAGTACACCCTATCGTGACCTTATCGGGGTGAAAAGGAATTGCAGTAATGGGTGTGATTTTTATTGTGGAAAAAGAGCAGATGCTATCTAGATTCTAACAACCAGGATACCCCGAGTGGGTCCTGCATAAAGCTGTGGAAGGAGGAAGTATTAGGACCAGGGATGAGATCTTATTTGGGTCAAATGCAAAGGAAATGAAGCAGGAGGAAAACACCTTTAGATTGATTACTACTTATAACAGGGAGTCTAATACTGTCAATAAGACATTGCTAAGAATTGGAACCTTCTGAATTGTGATTCCACCATAGGCTCTGATGTGGGCTGTTGACCGGCAATTACTCACTGGAGAAGCAGCTCATGTTGGTACAAGGGGGTTATCACGACTGTTACATCGAGAGATGGCAAGTTGATTGTTGATTTGAAGGGTTTCTTTGTGTGTGGTAAGTGTAAGGCCTGCTGCACCTCTAAGAATTGCAGCAAAGATTGGATACTGGGCTCTGAGGTTACTAGAAAAAGTCCCCAAGTCATAATGTGTGCTATTAACTTTGTAATTTATGTTTTATAATGTCATTGTGCTCAGGAGTATGTAGGTAGCATGATCTACCCTGTTCGGTAAAGGATTCTTGAACATATGCGTGCGATTGCTATTTGTGACCAGCATTACCTGATAGCAAGCCATCTTGAGCAGTTTGACTTCAGTGATCATAACCTTTTGAGCTACTATGGGGGTAGAGAAGTAGGTACAAGAGCCCTTGCCAGGCGATAGGGTCTTGAAACTCAGAAGAAAGGAATCCTGCAACATAATTGATTTAGATACTAAGGCCCTCATTACAACCCTGGCGGTCGGTGGAGAAGTGATGGTAATACCGCCAACAGGCCGGCGGTAAAAAAAATGAAATTACAAGCATGGTGGTGACCGCCTTGCCAAACTGCCACTTCTCCACTCCGACTGCCAGGGTGGTAATGACCGCTGGGCTGGAGACTTCGATCTCCAGCCCGGCACCCGTCACTACACCGCCAACGGTATCACGACCCCACATACCGCCATGGATTTCATGGGGTTCTGTACCGCCACGTAATCCATGGCGGTAGGCACTATCAGTGCCAGGGAATTCCTTCCCTGGCACTGATAGGGGTCTCCCCCACCCCCTCCCTCTCACCAGAGTCCTCCTCCCACACCCACAACCCCCCTACCACCCGCCAAAGGTGGCAGGACCCCCCTCCCCAACCCCCCCACATTGACACACACACACCCGCCCCTTACACACCAACTACACAAACACGCTGACATACACACATACATACACATACACACAGACATATGCGCACACATTTCCCATGCACACAACAGCCCCCCGCAAGCACACACGCACTCACACACCCCCTCTACACACTCACACGCACACCCCCATGCACGCACACAACACACAACACCCCCTTCCCCTAACAGACGATCACCTTACCTGGTTCAGTGATCCTCCGGGAGGGAATGGGATCCATGGGGGCTGCTCCGCCGCCAGCTCCCCGGCATCAGAACACCGCCACCCCCGAATCCTGGGTTGGGATTCGGCGGGCGGTGTTCTGAGGATGTGCCGGTGAAGGTGGAGCAGCCTCCACTTCACCGCTGACCGCCAGTATGGCTGCTGGTGGCTCTCTGTCCGGAAAAGGGCTGAGGGCTGCCAGCAGTCATAACACGCTGTGCAGAAAACTGCCTGCAGTGGCAGTCTTCAGCACGGCGGTACCTCGGCGGTCTTATAAAAAGACCACGAGGTCCAAATGAGGGCCTAAGTCCCCAAACTGACTGAATTATGAGGAATTAGATGTCCACTGTTCTGATGTGAGCCACTCATCTGAATTCCATGCATTCCAAAGGGGCAATGTCAATTCCCCACTCCCATTGACAACTAACGTGAACGTGATGAAGATTACATTGCCCTCTCGCAAGTCCTCAAGTGGAAAGGAGAAGGGGTTTTGGGAAGAGAAAACAAGAGAATACCTGCTTCCACTTTGTGGACTGCAGAATCGGACTGCTGGGCCCTGCGCTTCATGTTGTGTCTGGCGTCAGTACTACTGATTTCACAAATACTGGAATTGTGGGTTAGGCTTCTGGGCTGTAAAAGAATTACCTCTTTAATTCATTAAGCCAGCATAGACTGTGGCTAAATAATACACTGCATTAATTATTGTGTCTAGCTTTTTGGGGTCCATGGTAATACCACTGGGTGACCAGTGATATCCAAGAACTCCACTGAATCAGTGCTAAAGGTATATTTTTCTAATTTGGCATACAGGGAGTGTTTATGTAGGTGTTGCAGAATGGCCCTAACATATTGGATGTTTTGCTGCTTATTCTTAGAGAATATCAAGATGTTGTCTACATAGACAACAGCACAAACATCTAGGAACTCATGTAAAACATAATTGACAAAGTATTGGAATGCTTCTGTGGCATTACAAGCACGGTATATTCGAACAAATCAAACTTTGTCTGAAAGGAGGTCTTCCGTTCGTCTCGTTCCTTGACGCGGATCAGATGATATGCACCACGCAAGTCTAGTTTGGTGTAAATAGTGGACCCCCGGACTTGGTCCAGCAGGACCGGTATCACAAGTAAGGGGTAACGGTTTTTGATGGTTGCTTTATTAACCATTCTGTAATCAATGCAAGCCCACAAATATCCTGATTATTTTGTCACGAAGAAAAGAGGCAACACAATGGGAGAAGTAGAAGGTCTTCTAAACGCCAAATCTAACAACTCATCCAAATACTTGTGCAGATATTGATTCTCGGGTTCTGTTAATGCATATATTCTACTACATGGAAGGACTGCTCCAAGAAGTATGTCTAACTGACAACCATAAACCCTATGGGGTGCCAGCTGAGTTGTCTTGACTAGATCAAAGACTTCTCAGAAATCTTGATACTCTTCTGGCAGAATAGTGGGAGAAGGGTCATTGGCTGAGGCACAATGTAGGGGTGTCACTGGACAGCAAGCTTCTTGATAGCATGTGGTAATGCAGAAAGGGGAGTCCAAGGTCACTGTTTGAGAATCCCAATAAATTTTAGGATTATAGTGTGCCGGCCAAGGTATACCAAAAAATAACACCAAAGGTGTGGGTATCAATTATGTCAAATGTTGTTTATTCGGTATGACCATTGTCACAGACTATGGTTAATGGATTAGTATGAAACCGAATAAAGCCAGAGGATAAGGCTCAGCCATCAACTGCTCTGACTGGTTTGGGTACTGCCTTGGTAACATGTGACACTCCCAGCTTGGCCGCTAGGGCCAGATCAAGGAAATTGCCTGTAGCACCAGAGTGTCAGAGTCACCAGATCCTCGGGGTCTGTGCACGTTCCCAACACTTCCACCACAAGACAGCTCCAATACTCTGATTAGATTTATCACAGAGTCTAAGAGAGTCCAAGTGGGGAAAAGGGGATTAGGACGGGAACAGCTGGGAAGGAGACCTGTAGGAAGCAAAAGTTTAAAACACAACATCAAAATGACATCTCATGAATTCAGTACCATGCTACAACTCTAAGCTTCGTCTTTTCCAAAAAAAACATGAACAACCCTAGAATAGTCCTAAAACTGACTAGGCTTTAGATGACCGAATACCTGAGGAGGAAACAGGAAAAGTTAAATAGGACTTTCAGATTTGAGTACTTTCTTTAGCATGAGAATCAGGAAACACTCTGAGCAATTTCTAAACAACCATATGAATCTCCTTTTAAGAATACATATCAGGAACACACAGCATTACATCTAGAATTCTGGTATTGTTGTGTTCATCTCAGAAAATACATTGGGAAGTGAATTGCGCACATTGCAGATTTTTATATGAGTATTAAACACCATAAAGGATTGTGCACCATGAAATCACACAACGTAGATTCAAGGAATAAATCACGCAAAGTGTCAACTTGAAATGCTACCAAGAAAATGTCTTAGAATAGTAGCGCACAGTAATTTACATTATTTATACACGAGGAAAGAATTGCGCGTCTTGCCGATTCAAATGCCACCATACAAATATCAAGAAACGGTAGCGCACAATGAACAACATGAAAAGCACTCAGGGAAAGAATTGCGCGTCTTGTCGATTCAAATGCCACCATGCAAATGCCAAGAAATGGTAGCGCACAATGAATAACATGAAAAAACACTCAAGGAAAAAATTGCGCGTGTTGCCGATTCGAATGCCACTATGTAAATGCCAGAAAATGGTAGCGCACAATGAACAGCATGAATTACACACGAGAAGTGAATCGCGCGTTTCGCAGATTCGAATGCCACCATGTAAATTTCAAGAAAAGGTAGCGCGCAATGAACAACAAAGTTAAATGCTCATGAAACGAGTTGCACGTCTTGCCAACTCGTAAAACATCATGTAAATGTCAAGAAATATCAGCACGCAATCAACAACCATGTAATAACGAAGTCAAATCTTTATGGAATAAATTGCGCGTCCTCCCTATTTGCAAACCACCATACAAATGTCAAAAAATGGCAGCGCACAAGTAATCTGTTATTCATTTAAGAATTAAAATCAAGAATACGAAAATTCTCAATTACGGTGTTGGGAAATGTTCAAACACCGTCTTACCGCCTGGAAACAGTGATCACCAATGAGAGATGAGTGCAGAAGACTGGAAAATCCAAATAGGCCGCCGGAACAGGAGCTCAGGAAGAAGCTGCTGCTCTGCACCGGGACCTCTGAATAGTGAGCACTGGGATTTGGGCTGACTCTCTTTTATAGAGTATTGGCCCCGCCTAGAACCACGCCCAGGCATGTTGCAGGGAAAGTCTCTGAAAGGCCCTGGAAAGGGACCACACCCTGCCACACCCTAACTCACTCTGAATGTCTGCAGCAATACATTGCAAATGTACATTATTTATAAGCACCTTAAAAATGAATCTTTTGGATGGAATTCTGCAATGCAAAAGGTTAAACAATAACATATCATCACAATGCATAAATTACATTATCTTGCGAGTGTTGGGTTTTTGCATTCTAGATGCCCGTAGAGCACGCACTGTCCTGGTGTTGACACAGAGTCTATGAGCACTGACAGACGTTGTCTATTCTGAGGAGACAGAATGAGAGTTACTCTAATGGTCAAGTGCCTAGGTACAAGGTTTAGGACATTAGTCAAATATTGGGAGATTTGGTAAAGAGACCATCTCGGTAAGGCGATCTCAGTTCTCTCCGAGATCTTTAGTTTTCCTCCTGTGGTTCGGGAACACTCAAACTAGCAACAGTTTTTTTCTTTTTAGGTTTCACTGTGCAATCCTGTGTAAACTGGCCAGATGTACCACAATATAGGCACAGATTAGCCTTATGGTCCCCTTCCTTCTCTTCAAAAGATAAAGGACCTCTAACTTCCCCGAATATGCATGGGTTTCGGATCCTGTGCTTTTTCTTCTTCCTCTCTTTTTAAAACAGTAATATGTAGATTCTGGTCATAGGGATTAGCAGGGGTAGAAGTGGAGGCTTTACTGCCAAACATAGGTGGATTGATGACGGGCCGTGGATCTGAGGGATCCCTCCATTGCATGAAGGATGTGGAACGTGTTAGGTTCTCTTGATTCTCGGTTCGTAATTTCAGGACTTGTTCCTGTAAATTTTGTGCTAGAACTCCCAACTGTTCAGTTGGGGGAAAGTGATCAGAATCAATTACAGACTCATGATCCATGATGACTTCGCCCCAAGGGAACTTTAATGTTGTGGCTTTGCTTTCTGTTCTGGTGTGAGCCACTCACCTGAATTCCAGGCGTTCTGATGGCAATTCCCCAATCCCCGTGAGGACTAACGTCACTACGATGAAGATTACATTGCCCTCTCGCAAGTCCTTAGGTTGAAGGGGATTTGGGAAGAGGAAAAGAGAGAATACCAGCTTCCACTTTTTGGACTGCAGAATCAGACTGTTGGACCCTGGGCTGCGTGTCGTGTCTGGTGACAGGACTTCTGATTTCCCAAATTCTGGATTTGTAGTTTTAGGATTCTGGACTGTAAAAAAATTACCTCATTAATTTATTGAGCCATTGAGACTGTTGCTAAATAATACATTGCATTATTGTCAGTTATTCTCAACACATTGTACATTCGTTACATACTTCTCTATAATGCTGAACAAGTCTCTTCCTTTTTTTACAATACTTTCAAAGAGTCTCTGAAACAATGTCCAAACTCAAAAAACAATCAACTTTTCTTTGGGCTCATTTAAATGTCCTGGCATAATCTCTTGCCAATTACAGTTTTAATAAACTTGCTCTATTTCCAATCTCCTAAATCTCAGTGGAGTGTTTGCTGTAGGAAATACGTCTTTCCTTAATGTATCTTTTACTGTATCTTGAATTCCTACCCAAATGATAAATCACACTAGTTCTTATTGTTGCAAAAAGTATTTCAATGACAGATCTCTGTTTTGTTTCATTGATTGGTGCAACACGCATTAAGCGATTAATCTCTCTTTACCTTGTAACAGAGTTAATTGCTTAAAAACTTCAGAAGAACCCAAATTGGGTTTTTTCACCTTTCTTGTTTTCTCTCTTTTACAGGAAATATGGGATTGTCAGCAGGAGATGAAAGAAGAACACCATGGCTCTGCAGGATGCCGGCCTGAGGACGAGGATCACTGGAACCCGACTGGAGGCTGTCCGGTGAGCGAGGAATGCTAGAACAAAGCTGAAAGCCCATCAGAGGACAAGGAATGCTGGATCTCGACTGGAAGCAGGTTGGAGGACAAGAAGCAATGGAACTCGACTGGAGGTAGATTGGAGGACAAGGAACACTGGAACTCAGCTGGAGACTTGACTGGAGACAGGTGAGTGAAGCAATAGCTACAAAGCCAACCAAGACCTCAGACTCAAAGGCATCCCTAAACAACCAAGTGTGAATGTGTGCTTTTGGCAGTTTGTTTGATCGTTAGGGACATGAGCAATTGTCCTCCTGATAATGGCACATGCTCAATACAGATCATGTTGTAAAAAGCACAAGTTTTGGCAATTTCAGTTGCCATGAGTTTAGCAGGTGGGATACGATGTTCATAATCAACAACCATTGGCTATTATAAACGTGGTATTTAACAAGCATTGGTTATTGCAAACTTGACATTCAATGGTGTAAGGGGTGTACCCAAATAAGCCAAAATGTTGCAAGCAACAGCACCTTTCTGCAAATGAGATTTTGGATGCACCTTACTGCAATTGAGCCATTGGACATGTTAGTGTACCCACAACATCCACCCAGACTGAGCAGGGTGTGACTCTGTGGGGGGGTGTTCCATTTTACAGTGCCTTTTGTTTTGTTGTGAGAGAAAGTGTTTTTATTGTGTTGGATTTTGTGATTATAACTGAATTTTCCTCTCCTTTTTATATTGTATCGGGAGTCGAAGGGACTCTGTAGACCTTGTCACAGTAAAGAGAGGTTCCTTTGGCTGAGGCAGTATACCCTACCCTTATGTGGAAGAAGATCTTAACTGGTTTGAATTTTCAGTTTGTTTCCAGTGTGATTCACATTTTGTTTTGGTGTAACACACAAGATTAATTCTGGACTGTTGCCCACTTGGGCTTATTTTAGAAGTGTTGTTGCCTCTATTGATTTGTAGTGTGTTGCACAGATAATAATATTTTGTGAAGTAGGTGGAGCAGGGTATGTAGTGATGATATGTACCCTCAAATGGATATGGTGCAATAATGATGTACTTTTGCTTGTAGCTGTGGCCAGTTTTGAAGGGAGTTGCATTTTGCCCACTTGGGCCTGACTGGGCTTTTGATTTATGCCAAAGAACATTTGACCCTCTTTAGGTTAATATCACTTCATGTACTGACCTCTTGCTTACTTTGACGCCACGAGAAATCTTCACCTTTTAAAATCTGCATATACTTTGACTACTCCTATACTGATCTGTAGTCACTGAGAGTTCTACTACTAATGAAATCTGTGCCATAGATGTGCTTAGGAGGTGGGCACTATGTATTGTTGTGACACCTAATATGGCAGAACTTTAATTGCATGTACCATGGATGGTTATGAATCTGCTGTGCTTGAGCATGTAGAATTGTAATCAGTCAGTCCGACACTTGTGTGTTGTGTGCGGTGTATTGACTGTATTATTTGGTGGCCGGCTGGGTCTTTACTATGTCTAATATATGTTGTTTTTTATTTGTTTTCATTGTAATAGATTTTAACTAATGGATTAACTGTACTTTTTGCACACATGCCTTTTATTTCACATTATATTGAATTGTTAGATTTTTTTATTGTTCAGTTTTTAAGATGATCTTTTATGGCCGTGATTGGTCGAAACCAAGATTTATAATACTACACACTATTTATTTGCTACTGACAACTTTATGCTGTGAAATAACTTTCCAACGCATATTACTTTATATTTTTTATTTATTGGAGTTCATGTTTGTTGTTAAGAGGCAATTTCTTTGAATAACATGATTAATTAACTTTATTATATTGTAGATTGTAATAGGTTCAACCTACTAAGTACCCTCGATTGTAATGATTGACTAACTTTGATACCAGTGTGTCCTTGGTTCAGAGGAGTACTGAAGGTTTGGTCCCGATTGACATCTATCCTGAAACACACAAGATGAAAACCCATCTTAAAAGTCTGAGCGGGAATATTGCTGGCCTAGCCAATAAACAATCTGATGATAGATGTTGACTCAACTAAAGAGTAATCATATTATGGGGTTGCAAGAGACTTAGGACACTGGTATGACTTTTTATTTGGATGTTTTTACTTCCCTTTTCTTTCCAGCCTCATCTTCGCCTAGGGGTAGAGCTAAGATTGGTCTACTTATTCTGATCTCCCTTGATATTCTCTGTAAAGTGTCTCAGGTCAGTACAGGCTCAAAGTTTTTACTTGCAGTTAATTTGATATTTAAAAATTTCGCCCAGCCTATTAATAACAAACATTTATAATTCATTCTCGCAGAATACCCCTAACGATCTCTTGATGGCTCTAAATTTAGACAGATAGCTGGAAAAGCAATGCTCACCATTTGTGGCGGTTTTATTGGGTGATTTTAATATTCACTTATGTTGCCAACCCTTCTTAATTGGTGAGGAAACACTTAGATGGTGATCTCAACTTTCAGAACACGAAACAAGGTGATCTTCTGAGTAACATCATGGCTGACAATAATTTGATATTCCTTAATTACAACACAGGTGGTAACGACCTTGAAGTAGTGATTCCCACCTTTGTTGGTAGAAGTTCAAACTCCATTATTGATGATGTAATAATTTCAGCAAATTTAGTTTACTTTGTTAAGCAATATAAGGTTATGTGAAGTCAACTTAGTGACCATAATCTTTTGCAATTGATGATCAAATGGAGACAGGGGATTGCTGTTAAGACCCAAACAGGTATTGAAGGGCTGGATGTCAGTCTGGAATAGCAGGGGTGAAGACTGAAGTGAAGTAAGGTAGTTCCACATACCTTATTGGATAACTTATATCACACATGTGCTCAGGATATTCATACTTGCTCAGAGGTTATTACAAACCCAGATGGTTTATTGTCAGCTTTCAGTAGGATCTGTAAATTTATCCGTGACACCTTAACCATTGTGAGGGGAAAACCTAAGGTGCCAGAATATAGATGGTTTGATCACAGTTGCTCTAAGGCCCACCAGAACCTGCTCATAGCGCTCAAGAGACAGCAAGGAAGTTATGTAGAAAGACCTACAAGAATGCAGTTGGCAATCGGAAAAACTCTATTAGTCAAGAAGCATGGGACCAACTTCTCAGGTCCATGTTCTGAAAAATACTGAAAGATTCTGGGAGATAGTAAATTTTCCTTACTTCTCAGATGTTGCAGATGGTCAGATAGAATGTCATATTCCTCCATAGGCTTGGGTACAGCACTTTCAAGGGGTTTATGTTTATAACTTTGGTAAAGTGTTAGATTCTGATGTGGAAGTTATATTTGGCAGATCAAATTTTTCTTTTCAGGAAAATGAGCTAAAAGAGGCTATTGTTTGTATGTCTAAAAATAAAGCATCAGGCCCGAACAGGTTCACTGTTGATTTTTATAAAACAGACCTTTGGAAATGGGCAAAAGTTTTAACTAATGTTTTAAATGCAGCAGTAATGGATGGTATCACGCAACATGGCCTAGATCTATTATTATTCCGGTTTTCAAAACAGGGAAAAGAAATGACCACTGCTGCAAAAGACATATTTCACTTATAGTTTGTAGTCAAGGTCATGGGGCGAATCATTCTCTGCAGGGTGTCACCATGGTGGGATGAAAATAAAGTCCTGTCTGATTTATAGTATGGTTTTAGAGTGGGCAGAAGTACTCTGGATCAAGGTTTCAATTTGCAGTTGATTATAGGAACATATACGAATGCTAAGAGGTGCAAGTTACTTCTGGCTTTTATGGACTTTTAGTTGGCTTTCTACGCGGTTAATAGAAGCAAATTATGGTACATACTTCTAAACATAGGGCTTGATAAAGATTTAGGGCCTTATTACAAGGGCCTGATTACAAGTTCTGCAGTCGGGTTGGCGGTTGGACCACTGTACTACAGTGCATGCAGTTCCTATGACGAAAGACCACTGTGGTCCTGCCGGCACCGCCAGGCAGCGCAGACCACAAGATAGGCCAATGAGGCTGTCAGAGAATGGACCGCTAGTGTTTCCGCCAGGACATATTATGATGTTGATTTCCATCAGCGTCTCTGTGGCGGGCCAACCACCATGTCTCAGCTGGTGGAAACAAAGGCACATAAGTCAGGAACTCACCTGTAGGCAGCTTCACACATCCTGTGCTGCCATGGAGTCGATCCTTCACGTCCTGCTGCTGCTGATAGAAGGAGCCCAAAATCAACACTGTCGTGGACGCAACTGACAGTAAGACAAACTCCCCAAGATCAACAGCAAATTGATGCACCGCCAGAGACCTAGTATGGGGGCTGTGCATGGTGGACCAAGTATAAATTTGCGTGTCCCGGGTCAGAGTAGTACACAACATATAACCCAAACCGAGGCCCATGACGCCCCCTGTGGGTAAGTCACTGACACTGCACCGCCACACTCCACAAAACCACACATGTCTGCACATCCCAGTTTCAAAGACATTGAAGTGTGCATAACATTGTATCACACAACAGCAATACCACATCAATATCACACTAATTGAACTGACACCTTCACATTGCTCACATGCTATGGCCTGTCATGATATTGAAGACACAAATGTATGGATGGGTCATTTAACCCAAACACCCCTTCCATGCAACATCCATGTAATGGACTCACACATATCACCCATATTGCAAGAGAATGGATGGTCAATGGGATGCACAATATTTTGTGAGACAAATATCCAAAGCTCACAATGTGAACAATACCTGCAGAATAGGGGTGGTGACATCCAGTGGACCCGAGGGAGGATGCTACCCTGGGACACATATCACATTGCACATGACCCTAAAACACTATTTGCACAGGAACTAGGGCTCTATGTATCTCAGGGACAACCAATAGTATAACCAAGTGCCATGCCTATGTGTCAAATGTGTAAATGCAAGTCAGGAAAGCAAATACAACTGCAACAGCAGGGGCCACACATGTAGATGAAGTAGCTGGAAGGTATACACATGAAAATGGACACATGGTCAGTCAAATCCATAGGAAGGTGGCACAATTAAAGGTGTGGACAAACAAAACTCTAGCCTGCACACTTAATACGAATATACAGTCAACATCAGGGGTACAAACATAACCCAATAGATGATGACATTGACCAAACCAAGATAAAAAACTTAAGATCCCAAACAACATACAATATAATGACTCCCCAATTGGATTGCCACCCACATATCCATCCATTGAACATCTCCCCTTGTCCTGGGTGACACCAGGACTGCTCCTGAGGTCAGGTTTTATCACCTACAGCAAATGGATCAGCAATCAGGGTGAATCAAACACAACTGTAGGCACACATCACAAATTACTCAGGAACAACAAAAAGGAAGAAAAGTAATGGCAGAACAAAAGTGTGCCCAAACAAAAAACAGTTTGGGTTATTAACAGACTCACATTTTGATTAAAGGCCAATGGCCAGTCCACATACATCAGTGCATGCACACTGCTGTGCACACAACTTGACTTCCTAATCACTGCCATAGGAACCTCCACCGGAAGGGGAATCAAGTGGGCATGCCAAGCATCTCAGTGATCACCCTTGGGTTTGGTTTTGCGAGGGGTGGGCTTAACTTTGGAAGGGATGGCCTTCTTCATGGGGGTGGGAAGGGTATGGCTGGTTCCAGGGAGGGCAGAGGCAGGGGTGACAGGGGTGGACTTGAACCTGAAGACAAGTGGACTGTTGGGTACAAGTGATACACACAACAACAAACAACATGACCTGATTGGTTACTGTACTCAGTCATGTGTTGGCCCTGGAGAGCATATTGGTAGTGGACTGTACTCTGTTTTGTCCTAGATCAGTGGACCAATACATCAGCATGTACCAACTTCCATACCTAAACAAACAATTACTCATCTTGTGTGTCACACATGACCCATCTCCAATCTTCAGTGGCTATGGCAGACTCTAATACTTCAACTTTGCAATGCAACAGGCAGTAAGATGCCCTGAACTCACCTTTGTAGCTGCTGTGTTTCCCTCAAATGCCCATCAAGTTTGGGGTACACCACCGCCAGAAAGAGGGCCATCAGAGGGGTCAGGTTCTAGTCTGGACTCCGCCCACGTTGGGAGGACCGCCCCAGCTGGACCTCTGCAATCTTCCTGGCCCAGAGTTTCAGGTCCTCCCACCTCTTGCGATAGGGGACGCTCTGCCAGCTATGGGCCCCCCAGGGTCCACACCATCTGATCATGATTGCTCTCAAAGGAAGTACACAGCAGCTGAATTGGTGAAGGTGTTGATGGCAGCAGTGTCAGGAGTCAAGTCAGTGGTTTATCAAAATGCAGCGTACATGTACACCACGTACACAGTCATCTCTGCTGATGGCCACAGCCATTGGCCCGCACCTTTCACAGTCACCAAAATTAGCCTATGGCTATGTCTGCCGTGGTTGAAACCACCCACCATGCGGTCAACTTCCACTGGCGGCCGTGGGCAATACCTAGGTGGTCATTCCGACCTCGGCGGTCTTTTCAATAGACCGCCGAGGGACCGCCGTACGGAAGACCACCAGTGCTGGCGGTCTTCCGCACGGGCCATTATGACCGTTATGACCGTTGGCAGCGCTCCCGTTTCCGGACGAAGAGCCGCCAACAGCCATACTGGCGGCAGGCGGGGAAGTGGAGGTAGCTCCACCTCCACCGCCACGCCAACAGAACACCGCCCAGCGAATCACGACCTGTGATTCACTGTGGCGGTGTTCTGTTGGCGTGGCGGTGTCGGCGGAGCTGCCCCCATGGGTCCCGTTCCCTCCCGGAGGATCACCGGAACAGGTAAGGTGATCGTCCGTTAGGGAAGGGGGGTGGGGGGGTGTTGTGAGTTGTGTGCGTGCATGGGGGTGTGGGGGTCTGTATGTTGAGGGGGCGTGTGAGTGCGTGCATGAATGCGGGGGGTTGTGTATGTGCATGAGTGCGTGCATGAAAGCGTGCATGTATGTGTGCATGTATGTGTGTATGTGTGTGTATATGTTGGGGATCGGGCTGGGGAGGGGGTCCTGCAACCTTTTGGGGGTGGCAGGGGTGGTGGGGGGGGGTAGGGGAGGGAGTCGGGGTGGGGGTTGGGGGTGGGAGAGACCCCTATCAGTGCCAGGGAAGGGATTCCCTGGCACTGATAGTGCTTACCGCCATGGATTTTATGGCGGTCCCAAACTGCATGAAATCCATGGCGGTAAGCCGGGGTCAGGCGGGTTGGAATACCGCCGGCGGTATGTGACGACCGCCGGGCTGGAGACCCAGGTCTCCAGCCTGCTGGTCGTTACCGCCGTGGCGGTCGGAACGGTGAAGCGGCGGCTGGCCATGGCGGTAACCGCCATGGTCAGAATTTATGAAAAAAGACCGCCAGCCTGTTGGCGGTCTTACCGCCGCTTCACCGCCGACCGCCACGGTCGGAATGACCACCCTAATGTCCAGTGAACTAAGTCAGACATCCGCCATTTCGGCACAGTGTTAGGTCCTGTTAAATGCATTACAACATCAAGATATGTGTCTGATCATCTCAAACAATGTAAATCAGCCTTGTTGTGTGGGTACTCCTATACAATGACCAGTGTAGTGTGTCGCTGGTCAGAGATGGGATATTTCAGCGGTGCACTGTCCACCGCCGGTGACTGTATTTTTGGCCAGTGGCCATATCTGGTAGTATGTCCCAACCCATGTTCAGTAGTCTGTTAAGAGACATGCTTTCAGCAATGATGAAACACATTGACAGCTATATCATGTCCCCCACACATGATAATTCAGCCAATTTGAAGGCTGACTTCTATGGTTTTGGTTGAATCCCACATTCGGAGGGAGGCATTGATGGCAAACATATTGTCTTGGTGCCACTGCAGGCCAGTAAACAAGTCTATCTATCGCAAAAGGAAGCATTTTCATGTTGTCAGCGCGTAAGTAGTCAGCTTGTCAGATCTCTACATCTCAAACCTCTCTGCCTGGTTTCCAGGTTCACCCAATGATTCCTTAGTAATGCAGAACAGCACCATGCCTCAACTGATGTCACAGCGGCAACCAGAGTCAGCCTGGCTGGTTGGTAAGTCACATTTGTTTTAATTTTGTGTGTGCAATGTCAGGTGCTACAATCATGAAGTGAGTGACTCATTGTAGCACTTATGCCATTTCAAAATAGGAGACTCAGCATTTCTAAACCATCCTTAGTTATTGACACCACTGAGGAATCCAACCAGTGGAAGTCTGCTTCAATGAGGCCCATGGAAGAACACAGCGAACAGTGGAGCGGGCTGTTGGGCTCCTGAAGGCCAGATTTTGCTATCTGAACAAGACTGTGGGAGCCCTCCTCTACTTACCCGGGAAGGTTGTTAGATCACTGTGGCATGCTGCATGCTCCATAACATCACCCTGCGGAGGAATATCTCTTACATCCCAGAGGTTGGGGAGCCTGTAGCGCCACCAGTTGAGAATCATGAAATGCGAAATGAAGATGATAGTGGTGAAGAGGAAGTAGCTGACTTGCGACAAGATCTAATTAACAGCTTCTTCTCATGAGTGTAAGTATGTAATGAGATGTCATTACTTTGACTGTACAATGAACTGTAGTTGTGTGGAGTATACTTTTGGAAATAGTTAGGGAGCTGATGCTCAGGCAAAATCAGCCAAAGGGTGCTGCATGTGGAAGCTTTTGACACATTCACATTTTGATGATATTGCTTTGTTTGTGTCACATTTTTCTAATGGGCTTTGTTCTCCAGACGTTTGCTATGTGACTTGTGTCATATGTATTGGTTCATAACTAGGCTTCTTGTTTTGTTTTTTGCTCAGGTACCTTCACCATGAGATCTTCATTTGTGGCATTTCAGAGTTTTGACATTGGCAGGTATATTGTTCAGTTAGGACATACAAAGTGAACATGGATTGTTCCAGGGAATGTATTTCACTGGCTTTGGGTGTAGAAGACCTGTGTCAAGACAGCTTGCACAATGATAGGATGGAAGTGCAGAAGACTCAGTTGAACTTGTTCATTGTTGTGTGGTGGCCATGATGCTTCATGTGTGTCATCATGGGTTCAGTAAAATTGTTGTTGTAGGCCAAAATCATGTCAGTTCCCCTTCACATTGGCTAAACACTCTTTTTGTCTGAACTATTTGTAGCTGTTAATGTGTTTCATCTTTGAAGGCCAAAGTGCCTATGGCAGATCACTGACATTTGTTTGTGTCATACCACTGGATGCAGTAGCACTGGACTGTAATGACCCTGTGATCAGGGACAGTTGTTCTGCCATCATTCTGGGAATTGCATTATATGAGCAGGCTTCCTATTGAGAGCTAGGGGATATGGCTCCAACTGATTACTTCAACCATATCCATTTTGACCTATTTAACAAGACAATGGCCCTCATCACAACATTGGCGGTGAAAGCTGCTTACCGCCGTGAAGAAGACCGCCAATACACCGCTGCGGAAATCCGCCACAGCCATTATGACCTACATCTCGGAATCCGCCGAAATTCAGACACCCACACAAGTCCGCCACACCAAAGGTCAGTGATAAACTGGCGAAAACAAAACCTCCACCGTCACGCCAACAGAAACACGCCCATGCTATCACGACACACGAATCCACGCAGCAGTCTTTCAACCGCGATATTCCATTGGCGGTACACACCGCCGCGCTCAAAATACACACACATCTCCAAAACACCGCCACATTGGACGATTCCAAATGCACACACCTGATACACATACAAACACCACTCCCACACACCCAACACAATATAAAACACACACCGAAATCACCCACAAACCCCTACGACCAAAAATTATTGACGAAGGCCAGAGAGACTGCACAGCATAGACAACCCCACCACACAGAGGCACACAACACCATCACTCACACTACTTCCACGCACAAAACACCACACACCACTACACATCACCACACTCATCACCACATACACCACCCCACACATCACCTACACCACCCCACGGCACGGCAAAGACACCCCAGGTTCTCCGAGGAGGAGCTCATGGTCATGGTGGAGGAAATCGTACGGGTAAAGCCACAGCTATTTGGATCACAGGTACAGCACACCTCCATAGCTAGGAAGATGGAGCTATGGCGAAGAATAGTCGCCAGGGTCAACGCAGTGGGACAGCACCCAAGAAATCGGGGACGACATCAGGAAGAGGTGGAACGACCTACGGGGGAATGTGCGTTCCGTGGTCTCAAGACACCACCAGGCGGTTCAGCGGACTGGCGGCGGACCCCCACCTCCTCCCCCAGAACTAACAACATGGGAGGAGCAGGTCTTGACCATTATGCATCCTGAGGGCCTCGGAGGAGTTGGTGGAGGAATGGACTCTGGTAAGTCAAATCTTAACTATCATATCCTCCATCCTACCTGCATGCTATCACAGACCCCCACCCTCACCCCCTCCCCTATCACTCCAACTCCTCACTAATGTACTAATAACACAAACCACACATCCCAACACGAAACCCTGCATGCAAAAACAAAGCATGGACACCCCTCACTACAGCATGCCCACTGCACATACCCATAACACCCCCCCAACCATCATCACACAAGCCCCCAAACAGGAATGCTAGCACTGGGGTACACGCTCACCCACCCATTGCACACCATGACACACACACATGCAATAATCATGCTTTTACACCACTGCAGGACCACTACCCAACGTCACCAGACAGGAGGGTCCAGACATCTCTACCCCACCCACAGAAGAGGCCCACACTGATGACAGCAGATCTGGCCAACTGGATCCAGATGACCAGCCCGGACCATCGTGGGCCTCGGGACAGTCGGTTCCCCTCGTACAGGCACAGCCCAGCACAGACCTTCCACCCTCTGGAAACACCAGCACAGCACCCACCCAGCGGGCCCATACCTCCGTACCCAGGACACATCAATCAGCTGTGTGTCCACCACTACAGGGAACCCAGGATAACCCACCACACCAACAACAACAGGGACCTGGGGGCCTGGGGGCAGTGGTAGTGGGCACACGGTCCAGGGGACGGAGGCACAGGAACACAGGGGAACTGGGAGGGCTGCTGTGCGACAGTGGGCGGACAGGCCAAGGGAACCCACTCTCCACGAGGCCCTCTCCTCCATCATGGGAGCATACCACCACTCCCAGGAGACGATGGCTACGGTCCTGGCCAAGTTTCAGGAGACCCAGCGCATGCAGGAGGAATAGTATTTGGGGTTCAGGGAGGAACTCAGAACCATCAGCTCCATGTTGGGCACCATCGTAGGGGTGCTGAAGGACATACTAACACCATGAGGGACACCGTGGCACTCCAAGGGGCCCCTGACACTAGCATGGACGATGAACTGCCCACCACCTCCGCCGGCGCTAGTGGACAGGACGCACCGTCACAGGAACACCACACCAGCACCCCACCCCCTGCAGACGGAGAACCACCCCGCAAGCGGTCCCTGAGATCCAGGAACAGGACAGAGCACTATGGCAAGACCCCCGCCAAAAAATGAGACCACCCTGATTGTCATTCCACTGTCCCACTTTGTAACCCTGTCCATATTGGAACTGCCCCAGCTCCACTTCCTATGCCCATATGGGCAGTGCACCTGTGTGACTAATAGACTGGACTCTGCCATGGACATTCCTCCACCATCACCCCTCACCATTTTACCACCCCCTTCAATATTTAGCACTTCAATAAACACCCTTGAAGCACAAAACAATCTGTAGTCAGTCTGTGATTTTGAAAATGTGTATTAGCTATGACAGTGAGAAAATCCGTTCTCAAATGTAATGTCAACATACCTATGTCACACATCACAAGTCCATGAAGAATGCAAGCAGATGACACACGTTGGTAACCACACCTGTGAAACCGTAATGGAAATGTACAACTCAGTTACCAAATACTGCTTGAAATTGACAGACAGGATAGAGGTAGAAGTGTGAAAGTACTTGTAGTAGGCAAGAAAGTGTTCTCACCTGTGTGTCACTGGAAATATTGCTGGATGACTGAGTCCCTGTTGTCAATGTCTTCTTCCTCTGCTTCCTCCTCATCACTGTCCACAGGCTCCACAGCTGCCACAACACCGTCATCTGGACCATCCTCCTGCAGAAAAGGCACCTGGCGTCGCAAAGCAAGATTGTGATGCATACAGCAGGCGATGATGATCTGGCACACCTTCCTTGGTGAGTAGAATAGGGAACCACCTGTCATATGGAGGCACCTGAACCTGGCCTTCAGGAGCCGAAGGTGCGTTCGATCACCCTCCTAGTCCACCCATGGGCCTCATTGTAGCGTTCCTCTGCCCTGGTCCTGGGGTCAGTAGCCATGACAGGTTGGGGTAACCAGAATCCCCTAATAGCCACACCCGGTGCCTCTGGAGTTGACCCATCACTTGAGGGATGCTGCTATTCCGCAAGATGTAGGCGTCATGCACTGAGCCAGGGAACATAGCATTTACCTGGGAGATGTACTGGTCTGCCAAACATACCATCTGTACATTCATCGAATGATAACTTTTCTGGTTCCTGTACACCTGTTCACTCCTGTGGGGGGGGGGGGACATGGGTCCCATCAATGGCACCTATGATGTTAGGGATATGTCCCAGGGCATAGAAGTCACCTTTAACAGTAGCCAAATCCTCCACCTGAGGGAAAACGATGTAGCTCTGGACAACACGTTGGAAAACATAGGCTGGGACATCCCTGATGCCATGGCCACTGTTGTTTGAAAAGACCCACTTGCTAGGAAATGGAGCACTGACAGCACCTGCACTTGAGGGAGGATCCCTGTGGGATGGCGGATAGCTGACATCAGGTCAGGCTCCAACTGGGTACACAGTTCCAGGATTGTGGCACGGTCAAACCTGTAGGTGATGATTAAATGTCGCTCCTCCAGTGTCAACAGGTCCACCAGCAGTCGGTACACCGGAGGATACCGCCATCTCCTCACATGTCCCAGCTGATGGTGCCTAGGAAGGTCAACAGCGACCACAGAGTCAACCAATTCAGAGGTATGTACCCACAGCTACACAGAACACGAAACATAATCCAAAAAGTTGTCTGTATGTGTGTTGAGTCCAGGCCTAGGTATGTGTGCAGTTAAAAATGAAGCCATTTGAGCCCCTGAAATGGCGGCTGCCTGACCTCTAAACTGGGACAATGGGATGTGAGGTAATTGCGCTGGCGTTGTACACCGTCGCGGTAGGCGGTCGAAGACCGCTGCGCAATGCTGCATTGGTTAACATTGGACCCTATGGGTCCCAGGAGCCAATAACGAAGTGTGCCGGCGGTGATGATACGCACCGCCGCGGACGACACTGCACAGGAGTTGGAGAAGCTCGTGGACGGGGTCCTCCCCCAGTACACGCTACTCTACGGTTCTCCAGACCAACAGGTAAGTACACAGGGAGCAAGTTGTATGGGCTATGCCTGGGTGGAGAGGGGTGGTTGTAAGAAGGAAGAGGGCAGAGTTCTGCGAGCATGAAGGATTGTGAATTCATTTGCCACATGGCAAGGGTAGGGATGTGGGCCACTCACTTAGACGGTGCAGTTGGTAATGACTTCTCTTCTTCCCCTGTACATGTCATATAGGTCAGCGCCCACCAGAAGAAGGATATTTGTCATGCCATCGCCAAGGACGTCCGGACCCTGGGGGTCCACCAGAGACGGAGCACCCACTGCCGTAAAAGATGGGAGGACATTCGCCGCTGGAGCAAGAAGACGGCGGAGGCTCAGCAGGGGATGGCCTCCCAACGTGGGAGGGATGCCCATCGCACCATGACCCCCCTGATGTTCCGGATCCTGGCGGTGGCCTACCCTGAGTTGGATGGGCGCTTGAGGGCATCACAGCAGACACAAGGGGGTGAGTACAATATCATTCTGCGGACTTTGCACGCAGTGAAGGTGTCTGGGTGGGGGAGGAGGGCTGTGGGTTTCCCTAGGCCAGGGCGAGTTCCGTAGGCTAGGCCCCTCCGTAATGCAGGCCATGTGGCACTCCACCCCACCTCTATAGAGTGACAAGTACAGGTATACATGCCCCTGTGTCATCTATGTGTGCTGATGTCCACCGTAGCCATGTAGGCCATATCCCAGGAACTGCATCAGTAGAGGCCAACAGCGCGGCGTAGTGCAGGGGGCTGCTGTGTCTGTATTTTCCGCCAACGGTAGCGGTAAGCCATGCACTCAACCTGTCTTTCTTCTGTAGTCCCCCCCCCCCTGTTTTTGAGCTCTCCCTGTTCTTTTGTGCATCAGCATCATCAGGCAGAGGTACTGTGGCACCGGACAGGAGGGAGCTGCATCCCATATGGCCATGGAGGGCCACACCACGGACTCTGAATACACCAGTGGGACGGAGGGCGAGGGGAGCTTCACGGCGGGGACAGGATCAGCAACCAGCGACAGGGACTCGTCCTCCGATGGGAGCTCCCTTGTGGTGGCGGCCAAATCTGTGCCCCCCACTTCTACAGGTACAGCCGCCACCCCCCTTACCAGCACCGCCCTCCCAGCAGCCCCTCAGCCTTCGCCCGTGCCCGCTCACCCAGGAGGGTGGGCATCACCTTCGCCCCAGGCACCTCAGCCCTTGCCCCTGTCACCTCTGCTGCCCTCAGTGAGAAGGCCATTGACCTCCTCAGGTCACTCACTGTTGGGCAGTCTACCATTGTGAATGCCATCCAGGGTGTAGAAAGGGAGTTGCAACACAGTAATGCATTCCTGGAGGGCATTCATTCTGGTCAGGCTGCCCTTCATCGAACCCTGCAATCTCTGGCCTCAGCACTGATGGCAGCCATTGTCCCTGTGTCTAGCCTCCCACCTCCAACTTCCCCCACCCAGACCCAATCCCCTGTACCCCAGCCTATCCCAAGCACACCATCAGACCACCCTGCACCCACGTCAACACACATGAGGGAAGCTCAGGCAAACATAAGCACCACACATCCCACAGGCACTCACGCAAGCATCACACACATACAGACACAGCAACATCCACTGCCTCCACTGTGTCCCCCTCCTCGTCGTCTCCCTCCTCCCTCCCAGTGTCGTCTACACTCTCACCTGCATGCACTACCACTACAGCCACTAGGTCCTGCACCGGCACACCCACCACCACACCCCGCTCACCTGCACTCACCACCCCCACTACCATTTACACGTCCCCTGTGTCCTCTCCCAGTGTGTCTGTGACTCCCCCTCCCAAAGTACACAAACGCGGGCACACACCCACCCAACATCCATCCACCTCACGACAGCCTCCAGCGCATGCAACTGCACCCAAATCAACTAAAGTTACACCTCCTACAACCACCTCCTCTTCCTCCACTCCCAGACCCCCTCCAGCTACCCGTCCCAGTGTTCGTAAGCAACTTTTCCTGAGCAACCTTGACCTCTTTCCCACCACCCCCCCTCCAATTCATAGGTCCCGTACTAGCACCTCAGCCAAAAAATCTCCGGTACCAGTGGTGCCTGTTAGAGGTATGTGGAGTGCACCGGGCACCAGGGCAGCCTGTGTGACACGAAGCCACAGCACAGCCAGTCCCCCCCCGTGAAGCACCAGAAGTTGGACAGTGCCTGACGGGATAGGGGGAAGACTCCAGCCGGCAAAGCCGCTCACAAGGGTCCCGGGGGGACTGTCCACTCAGCTGTGACTCCTCCCAAGGTGGGGAAGGGGCAGAAGAAAGCGCCGAAGTCTGGGAAGAGCAGCTCGGCGGAGAAGCCCGCCATCATCCCCGCTGCCCTGGAGGCCACCGCCAGCCCCATCGTCACTGGCCAGGAGGCCACCGCCAGAGTCAGTGCCCAGGAGGGCAGTCCCAACGTCACTGGTCAGGAGGCCACCGCCAGAGTCAGTGCCCAGGAGGGCAGTCCCATCGTCACTGGGCAGGAGGCCACCGCCAGAGTCAGTGCCCAGGAGGGCCCCGGCAGCCACAGCCCCACTGGGCAATGAGGGACCGCCATGGCAAACACCGCTGCACAGGTCAGAGACAGCAAAGTCAAGCACCGCTGAACAGGACAAGCACCGCTGAACAGGGCAAAGACCACCATGGCATGCACTGCTGAACAGGTCAGAGACAGCAAAGTCAAGCACCGCTGAACAAGGCAAGCACCGCTGAACAGGGCAAAGACCGCCATGGCATGCACCGCTGAACAGGTCAGAGACAGCAAAGTCAAGCACCGCTGAACAGGGCAAAGACCGCCATGGCATGCACCGCTTAACAGGTCAGAGAGAGCAAAGTCAAGCACCGCTGAACAGGGCAAGCACCGCTGAACAGGGCAAAGACCGCCATGGCATGCACCGCTGAACAGGTCAGAGACAGCAAAGTCAAGCACCGCTGAACAGGGCAAGCACCGCTGAACAGGGCAAAGACCGCCATGGCATGCACCGCTGAACAGGGCAAGCACCGCCAACTCAAGCACTGCTAGCCCATGTGCGGCAGGGGCAGTGACAGAACTGGGACCGTCACGGGGAGAGTGATGCACTCTGGGCACCAGTCCCCCTCCAGAACCAGGGGAGAACAGCATCCACTCCGTCTATCCTTGGCAGGATAAAGCACTCTGGGCACCAGTCCCCCTCCAGAACTAGTGGAGAACAGCATTCACTCCGTCTGTCCTTGGCAGGATGAAGCACTCTGGGCACCAGTCCCCCTCCAGAACCAGTGGAGACTGTTATCGACTTGAGAGACTGTGGCTTTGCACTCCCGAGGATTAAACAGTGGGCAAGCCACCCACTGTATAGACTTGAGAGACTGTGGCTTTGCACTCCCCAGGATTAAACAGTGGGCAAGCCACCCACTGTAGAGACTTGAGAGACTGTGGCTTTGCACGCCCCAGGATTGAACAGTGGGCAAGCCACCCACTGTAGAGACTTGAGAGACTGTGGCTTTGCACTCCCCAGGATTGTACAGTGGGCAAGCCACCCACTGTAGAGACTTGAGAGACTGTGGCTTTGCACTCCCCAGGATTGAACAGTGGGCAAGCCACCCACTGTAGAGACTTGAGAGACTGTGGCTTTGCACTCCCCAGGATTGAACAGTGGGCAAGCCACCCACTGTAGAGACTTGAGAGACTGTGGCTTTGCACTCCCCAGGATTGAACAGTGGGCAAGCCACCCACTGTAGAGACTTGAGAGACTGTGGCTTTGCAATCCCCAGGATACATCAATGGGCATGGAGCCCCTCGTGGATCTGGCGTGGTGCTGTCATCCGGCTGAGGTGCCCCCCCTTCCGTTCCCCCTGAGGTGCCTGTTGTATTTCTATCTGATGCCCCAGCAGTGTTCTCTCCGTTTTACTCAGATATCGTGTGTGGGCCTCGCCCATGCATTTTGGGCCCAGTGGTCCACGGACATTGAATGGTGCATTACCTGCACTGCTAATCATGATGTATATTTTGTTGAATGTGTATATATATCTGTATCTATTTGGTTACTATATTTTGATATATTACAATGGTTGAACTAATTTCCGTTTGTCTTTGCATTCTTCCGGGGAGGTTAGGGGTTGTTACTGTAATGTTTGGATATGCATTGGTGTGTGTGTTGTAGTGGGTGAGGGTCGGGGTGGGGGTGTGGCGTGTGTGTGTCCGTGACTTTTGCCTCCCCCCTCCCCTATGTCGTAGATGCAGTACTCACCGTTGTCTTCGGTGCCGGCGTTGATGATGATCGTACAGGAGCAGGAAGACTATCGCAGGGAGTATTTGGAGTTCCGGGTCCATGGTGTCCTCCTTCCTCGTGGAGTGTGTAGAGGTGAGCGTTTTCCTTTTGAAATGGCTGTTTCCGCCGTGTTTTTATCCACGGTGAATTCGTCCCGGAAAAGGTGGCGGATTGGTAGGTTGTGATACTGTGGGCGGTACTTTGTCTCCCGCCTGTCTGATGGCGGTGACCGCCGCGCTGTTTGTCTGTACCACCGTGGCGGTAGGTGTGTTAAAGTGGCTGTCTTTGTTGGTGGTTTCCGCCACGGTCATGATTCCCTTTTTTTTTCCGCCGGCCTGTTTGCGGTCTTACCGCCGCTTTAACACCGTCCGCCAGGGTTGTAATGACCCCCAAAGTCTGATATGTCCATTCGTACAATGTTCTGAGGGTCTGTACCAGTATATTTGGTGGCCTACACAGTCTGATAAGGTCATGTCTGAAGTTCACTTGCATGTATGTGTTGGTGTGTAATGGTTGTAATCCTGAGCTGGACAGCGTGTATCTTCACTGTATGGTTCACATAGTCTTACTTATCTACTTAGCTAAATGTGAATTTTAAGACAGAAGACAATGTGTTTGTGACAGGTGATTGTATTACAATGCTATTACAGAAAATAAATTTGGTATAGAAAGAAACAGAAATGTACAGTGAAGGGGTCAGTCATGGTGAATGAAATCATTATAGTAGATGCCTGACCACTGGAAGCCCAAAGTCCACAGTACTCCTCCCATGGGGAAGAGGTTTCTTGCTGGCAGTGGTGGGTGTCTTGCCATCTGCACCTCCTGGATTCTTGCATGGACGTCCCCGCTTGCAAGGACGGGGGGGATCAGTTGCTGCAGCAGCAGGGGTGCCCAAGGGTAGTTGTGCCTCTGGCAGGCCCTCCCTTACTGTGGCTGCTGCAGATGTACTTGGGCTTGAGTTATTTGGTCCACAGGAAGGGGTGGATGGTGGTGGAAAAACACTGCTCTGGGTTGTGTGGATGCCCCTCAGCACCCCATTGTGGTGCCTATGTTTGAATTGTGGTCATCCATTTTTTGGAACATGTCCCTCTGTAGCTGCTTCATTTCCCAGAGTTAAGTTAACACCTGGTCCATCATGCCTTGGGACTCCTGATAAACTCCGACGATGTGGCTGATGGGCCTCACTCCACTGGCTCACAGCATCCCTCCCATGTGACTTATCCCCACAAGCTTGTGCCCTTGGCACAGGGTGCCCTCTCCAACTGGGTCCTGGACCCTCAGTGTCAGGATTGGTGGGTTGCACCTCAGGATCCAGGACTTGGGGGTCGCAAGATGGCGGAAATGTTACTAGGTACACAGTTGGGGGGTGCGTTGTTGCCTGTGATGTTGATGCAACAGGGCTGTGAGGTGTTGTTGTGGGCACAGTGAGACTCACCACAGGTGGAGTGTGGTACTAGTAGGTAGATGAGGTCTGCCCAGTGGCTGTACCAGTTCAACCAATAACAATGTACCCTCCTTCTCAACAGGTCAAAGTGTGACATCTACCTCAAGAGGTTGTGTGTTACAGTAATTAGAGACATGGGACATCCTTAAGCGGTAGCTTAGCCTAATGTGCCATGTTACTGTGGTTTTACAGTATTTGACATGACGTGTGAACTTGCCTAAACTATTAGACTCAAGGAGTTCATTAGATGTGCAGATCAGTTGCACTTTGGATGAGGGAATGAAAATGACATCTTACCAACAGTGAAGCCAACACAGTGGAGAGGCAACATGTGCATTTGACCATTCAGAGGCCTAGTTGAGTGTGATACAGGCAAACATACAGCTTTGTGGTATCTGCAGTCATCATGTGTGCAGTGCTGTGTCAATGTGTTTACTGCTGCTACCAATCTGCTGATGCAGCTTCTGGCCTAAGAAATACTTGGACCCGTATTTATACTTTTTTAGCGCCGTTTTTTGTGCCGCTTTTTGGCGCAAAAACGGCGCAAACTTACAAAATACAATTGTATTTTGTAAGTTTGCACAGCTTTTGCGTCAAAAAGTGGCGCAAATGCGGCACTAAAAAAGTATAAATATGGGCCTTGGTGTATACACTTGGTAAGGTGTCACTCCTGTCTTCAATAGTTTAATCATGAGATACCAGGTCAGAATGTAGTTAGGGAAACAGACATGTCTCTGAGTTGAGCATGTATTGGGGCAAGTAAACAATGGGCTGGTGGTTGGAGATACAGAAACAGGGCCTCCTGAGAGTTACAGTCAGGTCAATCAATCATTCAATGTTCTTGTAAAGTAATCACCCGTGAGGTGCTGCGGGGTAGTAGAAGTTCAGTCGAAGAGCCAGGTCTTCAGGTCCTTCTTGAATTGAGGTAGTGAGGGTGACTGCCTGAGGTGTAGCGGAAGAGCATTCCAGGTCTTTGTGGCGACGTAAGAGAAGGATCTTCCTCCAGCTGAGTTCTTACGTATCCTTGGGGTTGTGGCGAGGGCCAGTTGGGCGGCGCGGAAGTGTCGGTGGGCGGGTGGAAGGTCAGGCAGTGGCTGAGGTATGTGGGTCCGATTGTATGTGTGCATGAGGAGTTTGAAGTTGATCCTTTTTGTTGATCTAGAGCCAGTGAAGGTCTCTCAGATTACTGGACATGTGGTTGTGGCAGGGGATGTCCATGAGGAGCCTGGCCGATGCGTTCTGGATTCTCTGCAGTTTCTTTTGGAGTGTTTGGGTGTTGCCGGCATAGAGCACATTGCCAGAGTGCAATTTGCTGGTTGACAAGCACCTGGGTGACTGTTCTCCTGGATTCGATCAGGATCCATTTGAAGATCTTTCGGAGAAGGCGGAGTGGGTGGAAACATAAAGATGAGATGGTGTTGACTTGGCGGTTCATTGCGAGCGAGGAGTCGAGGATGACGCAGAGGGTAAGTGTGTGGTTGGTGGGTGTGGGAGGGGTTCTGAGTGCTGAGGGCCACCAGGAGTCATCCCAGGTGGAGGGGGTAGAACCCAGGATGAGAACCCCAGTCTTGTCAGAGTTGAGTTTCAGGCAGCTGTTCTTCATTCAGGCAGCAACTGTCTTCATTCTATTGTGGAAGTTGCTTTTTGCAGTTGTAGGCCTGTCTGTGAGGGAGAGAATCAGTTGGGTATTGTAGGAGTAGGAGACGATGTTGAGTCTGTGGTTTCTGACGATGTTAGAGAGTGGGCCAGGTAGATATTGAAAGGGTGGGCTCAGAGAGGAGCCCTGAGAAACTCTGCAGCTGATCTCTGTTGGTTGTGAGGAGATCGGTGGGAGCCTGACTCCCTGGGTTCGGTGGTGAGAAAGGAGAGGATCCACTCCAAGGCTTTGCTGTGGATGCCAGCATCATGGAGTCTAGTGCAGAGGGTGTGGAGGGAGACAGCGTCCAAGGCGGCAGAGCAGTCAATGAGGATGAGGGCTGTGGTTTTGCCTCGGTTGAGGAGAGTGCGAATGTCTTCTGTTGCTGCAAGGAGTGCGGTTTCGGTGTTGTGGTTGCTTCAGAAGCCTAATTTGGAGGGGTCCAATGCGTGGTTGGTTTCAATGAATTCGGTGAGTTGGGCCTTGATGACCTTCTCGGTGACTTCGGCTGGGAAGGGGAGCAGCAAGATGGGTCTGAAGCTCTTTAGGTTTGTTGAGTTGGCAGAGGGTTTCTTCAGCAGTGGGTTGATTTCTGTGTGCTTCTAGTCTTCCGAGAAGGTGGCAGATTTGATGGAGCACTTGATGGTGCCGCATAGTTCAAGGTGATGTTGGCGCTGGCTCGGTTGAAAATGTGGTGGGGGCATAGGTCCAAGGGGGCTCCAGAGTGGATGGGTTTCATGATCTTCTGGATGTTATCAGTGGAGAGAGTGGTCCAGTTGTGCAGGGTTGGCTGGGAACTGGGTCCTTTGGGTGTAGTGGTTGCAGGTAGGGTGGGAGGGTCCTGGGTGGCAAAGCCAGGTCACTCCCTCTGCTTCCCAACACTTGACAAATGTTGGGTATTACATGTCTGTTGCAAGTCTGCATGTAGGGTGGAGCATACATTTACATGCTGAGACATACCATGAGTCCTGGGATGACTCTGATATTGAAACACTTACAGGCACCATTCCAACTTCTGGCATGTGATGGGCCTTGGTAGCTGTGATGTTGAGTCCAACAAATACACATTGGCAGTCATATATCTCAGATACTCTGGGTATTGAATATTGTTAAAGTCAATGAACAACACAGTGGCAAAAGCTGAGCTCTGAGCATGTATGACATTGCAGTTCTGCAACAGTTTTTGTGTTGTAATTTACCTGACTTCACTCCCCCAGATATTTCTGTCAAGCCCTCAGGATGCAGGATTGCCAAGACCGTCTCCTCCCAGGTAAAGAGTTGTAATGGGGCACTGGGAGGGCCACCACCAGCCCATATGTTGCCTGGAGGCCAGGGAATGTACCTTGCCCCGTAGGTCGTTCCACCTCTTTCTGATGTCCTCCTATGTGCACAAGGTGGTGCCTACAGCATTTAGTCTGTAGATGATCCTTTGCCACAGTTCCATTTTCCTACTGAAAGGCGTGTGCTGGACTTGGGCTCCTAACAATCGTGGCTCTACTCTTATGATTTCCTCCACCATGACTCTCAACTCATCCTCTGATAAATTAGGATTTTTGAGACGTGACATGGTGGGGAATTAAAGTGGGTGACAGGGAGTTACTTAGAAAAGGAAAGTGATGAAGGGAGTAAATGGAGAAGAGTCTGTAAAAGGGGTTTTAGGGACAGTGAATAAAGAGGTGTCATCACTCTGAACAAAATCAAATCTTGGTTTCAGTGGAGATGCAATGGTACATGGTCAGTGAAGGGGAGTGTTTTATAGTGTGATTTGCAGATGGGTCGACCATGCCCATGATTGTGAGTGGTGTTGTTTTTGAATTCATCCAATGAGCACTTATCTGTTGCTATGCTAAACGCATACCAAAGTGGTTGGCTGTCATTGGCTATCCACAGCAAGGGGCCTGGCATGTGGACTGTGTATTTGAAATCGGCTCGATGGTTTACCACGGCGCAGACGGCACCGGATTACTGATCAACAAGCTAACAGACCGCGGCGTCGCTTGCAGTCAGCACTTTGGCTTGGCGGGCAGAGATTCTGCTTGTATACATCGTAAGCAGCATTTTTTGGGGGGACTCCCGCCTTGGCAGTTGTGATGCTATTAATTGTGTTTGACCAATGACTTTGTGTTTCACCACTGCGCATATTAGTTGCTCAATGTTCACCAGTAGCACATTATGGGGGGCGGCTGTAACTGCCGTGCGGCCGCCAATGCAGCCGCACTCCCGCGGTCCCCATTACAACATCCCCGCTGGGCCGGCGGGCGCAAACCTAGTTTACGCCCGCCGGCCCAGCGGGGATGCGGCCGCAACATAGGAGCCGGCTCCTAATGGAGCCGGCGGTGTTGCGGCCGTGCGACGGGTGCAGTAGCACCCGTCGCGCTTTTCACTGTCTGCTATGCAGACAGTGAAAAGCTGCACGGGGCCCTGTTACGGGGCACCTGCACTGCCCATGCCACTGGCATGGGCAGTGCAGGGGCCCCCAGGGGCCCCAGGACTCCACTTACCGCCATCCTCTTCCTGGCGGTGCAAACCGCCAGAAACAGGCTGGCGGTAGGGGAGTCATAATCCCCAGGGCAGCGCTGCTTGCAGCGCTGCCCTGGCGGATTATCACCGCCGGGGCTAAAATGGCGGGAAACCGCCGGCCCCGGCGGTGCGACCGCGGCACTACCGCAGCGGTCATAATATGGGTCTCCGTACCGCCAGCCTGTTGGCGGTACGGACGCCACTTTAGCCCTGGCGGTCTCAGACCGCCAGGGTCGTAATGACCCCCTATATGTTTTGTTCAGTTTAGCTGCCTATTGGCTTTAACATGGAGTTAGCCATTCTGCCTATTGGCTTTGACATGGCATTAGCCATTACATTTTGTATTCAGTTCAGATGCCAATTGGCTTTAACATGGAGTTAGCCATTCTGTCTATTGGCTTTGACATGATATTAGACATTACATTTGGTATTCAGTTTAGCTGCCTATTGGCTTTGACATGACATTAGACATTACATTTGATATTTAGGTAAGCTACCTATTGGCTTTAACGTGGAGTTAGACATTGCAGTTGAGACATTACAGAGGAGCTGTGTTTTTCCAAGCTGTGTTTTTCCACAAGATGGACCAAGCTGTTTTCTTCACACCAGACCTTAGCTGATAAGAGCACGTAGGTTTTGTGTTTACCTCGCAATCCAGTCTGAGAGCGAATTTGCTCAGGAGAACTGGCCCCTCTCCAAGGTTATTCGGCTCTCACACTGAGTTTGCTTTTAAGGATGACTCTGGGTTACAGTGAGTTAGATTTGAATCTGCTTGACTTCAGACTGGAACTAGACGTCAGTTGCCAGTCTCCCGTTTGGGTAGAGAATCTCTTTCTCGCAGTTGACCGGAGTCATCAACTTGCAGACCCCAGAAAGATGAAGCTGATTATAGGCCCTACCGCCTTGCCCGTACGGTGATGAATTTGACTTTTATGCTTTGCTTTGCAGTTATGTTATACTATAATCACCTATATTTGCTGTGTACATTGCAACTGAGAAGTACTTTGATATATTTTGCTTTCATTGCTGCGACTACTTTTAAACGTGTGCTTCCAATCTACTAATTTCGTCTCTCAGGAACTTGTGGGTGGGGAATTAATAACAATAAATGTCTTCTTTAAACTCAGAAGTGCATTCCAGAGAGGTTCTGTAAGCTCCGATAGGAGATAAGAGGGAAAGCAGAACATTATGGCTTAGTCGTCAGTTTTGAGTCAAATTGGAGATTTCTTAGTGCACAATTTAAAAGTGTAATTGTTTTTTGTTGTTTAGAGAATTACAGAAGCACGGCAGACCATGTTTGAAAATGCATGTGAAGTTAAACTGCCTGCTGGTGCTGTGAGAAACATGTTTTCTTGCTGTGATGAAGTATATTTAGAAAATGTGCCTTTTTAGAGCAATGATGTTCCTTTTGTTTTTGACAGAAGGGTTTGGATACTTTTATCTGCTTACAAAAAAATGCAGGAGAGATGTGGGCAGTTAGAACATGAAAATAAGAATTTACGTGAGCAGATTAGCCAGAACACATTAATGCAAGATAATGCTGAAAGCTATAAAACTGCTGTTTTAGAAGAATCTGGCTTTTCCCATTCCAGTAATGAGGGGGTTAAGACAGCTGTGAGCCAGTCTGAGCCTCCGTGTGTACCGGGCATGGAACAAGATACCCCTCAGGTTTTGGCAGTTAAAGTGCATTCCTTAACTGATAACACGAGAACAGAGCTCAGAATGTTATTGACAGACCGCTTCTGCAAAGAAAAATTAATCATGTACAGTCGCAAAATGTGCAGTTACTGGCACAAGTAAAACGAAAGATTTTAGAGTTTCTTACTGTTTGCACTAAGCATGAGACACTGAGTTTCATTTGCTTGTTTGATTTTTGGAAACAGTATAGCCCTCATCTGAGTGAAATCCTAACACTTTGGTATGAAGTCACTAGGAAAAAATATGAGCAGCTGCGCGCTTGTAATTTGGCAAATTAAATAATTCAGACTTTAGGTTTCTGCATAGTGCAAGAGGGAAACACTGATTTACATGTAAATCAGGAACAGGGGAAGAAAAGAGTGCCCCTGCAAGACAGGGCTAGAGTCACTGCAGCCCTACATGAACAGGTGCCACAAACCCCTTTTCAGGATGTGGAGAGGGTGCAGGGAGTACCACAGGTAAAATAGTCACCAGTGAAATTGAGTGCACCATTCGAAATCGTGTCCCATGAGGATAAAAAGCATGTTTGTTTGACTAATGATTCATTGACTGAAGAGCTGTTTTCAAGCACAGGAGAAGGAACAGCGTTGTACAATGTGTTTCAGACTTTAAAGCAAGAGCTGCTTGAGATGTGTCATTTTTACACTGATTCTTGGTTCACTGCCAATAGTTTAGCCGTTTGGTTTTCCACATGGCCTGTACATAACTGGTTCAATTCCCTTGCAGATGTTAAAGAGAAAAATTCAGAGTCTGAAGTGTACACCCATAATTCTGACTTAGTGGGGATGGCTAAGTGGGTGCACCAGAAATGTGGACAGCTGGGAGAAAAAGCCACTTACAGGTGGGCAGAGATGAAAGAAATGCACATTCCCCTAGATTGGATAAAAACTGCGCAGCACGCACAAGAGAGATCTGTCCCACAAACAGTCACAGATCAGTTGGGGAGAGGAAAGTTACCAGGACAGATATGGCAAATTGATCATGTTTTAGGGGGAGTGATTGCTGCAGATTACCAAGTAGAAATTAAAATTATGCTGATAACTAGAAAAGAATCTGATTCATTCATACAAATTGGAGACAGAATGGCCCAACGTTTCAAACATG
Organism: Pleurodeles waltl; assembly: GCF_031143425.1. NCBI lineage: Eukaryota > Metazoa > Chordata > Amphibia > Caudata > Salamandridae > Pleurodeles > Pleurodeles waltl. The sequence goes on from NC_090437.1 coordinate 182,016,914, forward strand.
CAGTGAATGGAGGTTTGGTAAAGAAGAAGTCTGCCCCAGCCCTTCTGACAGTGCAAGGAAAGGGAAGCTGTGGTGCAGCAGATAAAACCTCAGTGCTGAGGTGTGTGTTGAATCCCCAAGTGACCCTCCAGAACCTGTAGAAATCATAACAAAGGGCCCTAAAAACGTCCTGCTGATTATAAAACAGGGAAAAGAAGAGGAAGGGCACATTTCAGATGACAAATGTTATTTGCAAGAAAAGTCATACTTTTTTCTTTTGCAGATCCTACCACGTATCGCCACTGACCATGAGTGTGCTGTGTGGTCCCCCTTCGGGTGTGTGCGTGTGGGGTCAGGGAAGGGACCGAACCTCCAACCTGAACCTGACTGAGTAAAGTACAGACCCCATGGATCCATTTTGCCCAAATGGCGCCTTCAGTTCAAGTTCAACTTGTTTGATTACATTCTTCCACTGGAACTAAGCAACCTTAACAGTTAACTGTCTGTGTTTGTTCGTATGGAACTCTGACTTTCGCCAGCAAACCTTTCAGGTGGACCGTGCACCTTTACATGAGTAGAACTCATGCTACATCAAATTGCTATTTTAGAGACACTATTATCTCAATCAGAGTATATAAGTTTCAGTCTTTTCTGTGTAGATGTATCTGATGTGAAAGGTTATGAGATCAATATGTTAATCCACTTTCATTGCTTTACAGTGATTGCTTTGATCATTCAAATCTGATTTGCTGATAATGTTTTTTTTGTGTTGATGTTTTTGTTTTTGTTTGAAATAAGAGGTATGTGAAACAAAAATTCATTGGTCAGAGGGTGGAATGTGATGCTATTAATTGTGTTTTACCAATGACTTTGTGTTTCACCACTGCGCATATTAGTTGCTCAATGTTCACCAGTAGCACATTATGGGGGTTATTCTAACTTTGGAGGAGTGTTAATCCGTCCCAAAAGTGACGGTAAAGTGACAGATATACCACCAGCCGTATTACGAGTTCCATAGGATATAATGGACTCGTAATACGGCTGGTGGTAAATCCGTCACTTTTCCGTCACTTTTGGGACGGATTAACACCTCCTCCAAAGTTAGAATAACCCCCTATATGTTTTGTTCAGTTTAGCTGCCTATTGGCTTTAACATGGAGTTAGCCATTCCGCCTATTGGCTTTGACATGACATTAGACATTACATTTGATATTTAGGTTAGCTACCTATTGGCTTTAACGTGGAGTTAGACATTGCAGTTGAGACATTACAGAGGAGCTGTGTTTTTCCAAGCTGTGTTTTTCCACAAGATGGACCAAGCTGTTTTCTTCACACCAGACCTTAGCTGATAAGAGCACGTAGATTTTGTGTTTACCTCGCAATCCAGTCTGAGAGCGAATTTTCTCAGGAGAACTGGCCCCTCTCCAAGGTTATTCGGCTCTCACACTGAGTTTGCTTTTAAGGATGACTCTGGGCTACAGTGAGTTAGATTTGAATCTGCTTGACTTCAGACTGGAACTAGACGTCAGTTGCCAGTCTCCCGTTTGGGTAGAGAATCTCTTTCTCGCAGTTGACCGGAGTCATTAACTTGCAGACCCCAGAAAGATGAAGCTGATTATAGGCCCTACCGCCTTGCCCATACGGTGATGAATTTGACTTTTAAGCTTTGCTTTGCAGTTATGTTATACTATAATCACCTATATTTGCTGTGTACATTGCAACTGAGAAGTACTTTGATATATTTTGCTTTCATTGCTGCGACTACTTTTAAACATGTGCTTCCAATCTACTAATTTCGTCTCTCAGGAACTTGTGGGTGGGGAATTAATAACAATAAATGTCTTCTTTAAACTCAGAATTGCATTCCAGAGAGGTTCTGTAAGCTCCGATAGGAGATAAGAGGGAAAGCAGAACAGCAGTCTGGCGGTCCGACCGCCAAACTCATAATCTGGCCCTTAGTGTACTTTGTACATGAACTGCATAAAGATCTGTCTGCAGTAATAGGATATAAACTTTATATAAATGATTTGGGGAAGACTTTCCATGCAGCTTGTAAAGACATCCCCCGAGCAGGTCTGTACATTTTCCCTGCCCTTCTGTATGCTGATGATGCAGTATTACTAGCAAGAACAGCAGCAGGTTTGCAACATCTACTTAAATCTTTTGTTAACTTTATGAGCAAACTGGATCTGTGCACAAACAGTAAATCCCACACAATGGTGATAGCGACTGGGGGAAGGGGTTGAAGGAAATATACCTGGGGGGGAGATCACCAAGGTAAAAATCTTTCCCTACCTCGGAGTTCTATTCGATGTAACAGGTTCATGGCCCCCCTTATTGAAAGATAAAAGGAATGCTACGGCTAGGGCAGTTGCCTCAGTGTTTGATTTTGCTAGCTGGTTGGAAGCCAAGACCAGTGTGGCACTGATTAGAATGTACCTTTCCATATGTATCTCCCTGGCATCATATGGCAGTGATATCTGGGGCTATAAATCAGCCTCTGAATTACAGGTCACTGAGAGTAAGTTTCTGAGATGCTTACTCACAGTGCCTCAATCCATGGCCTCCTTTCTTCATACATGAGGAGTTAGGGGTGGGATACATCTTTAAACTGTTAAATCTGAGACCCTTACTGAGATGGGGTTCAACATGGTTAAACCCAGAATTAGAGCTGAATAAGGCAATCCTGATGGATTGTGTGCATCTTTACAAGGCTTGGTTAAGTTATAACAAAACAGACTTTAGGCACCTGGGATTATCAGACGTATATCGCTGTCCTGACAGGATTGTAAGAGGAGATCTTAGGTGGGTAACAAAACAATATATTGCTGCTGTGCAAGCATCTAGGGAGAGCAGTGAATGATGTAAGCCCTCTGTCCTTGCACATTTTATTACAAAAGCTTGTGGATATATAGAGCCTTATCCCACACTAGTCACAAACCTGCATAAAGTTTTTTTGTTAGCAAGATTTAGGATAAACATGTTGCACTGATTATTGGCTGAACAAGTAGGTTCGAACTAAGTGGATAATCTGGTCCTATGTAGTTGTGACTGCTTCTCTGCTCAAGACACTATGCACTTCATTTTATTTTTGTATATTATAGCAGTGTTAATTATCAATTCATTTTACCTTTATTAAGAGGAAAACAATTTACCAAAGCTAGACCCGCTTTACATTATTTACCGGTGCTGCAGAATGAATATGTTTGTTTGAATTTAGTTAACTTTTTAAAGGAGCAATTAGAGCTAGAAAAAGAAGAGTCTGACACTGATTTTATAAGATGAACATCTTAGATTTTGTGAATATGGTGTTTAATGAATTTTACGTCATTTATAGATCGTATGAGTTTAACAGATTTTATTATAACATTTATCATCAGTGTTGCTTGATTCTTACTAATCTATTACACAAATTGTTTATAATGTATTGTATGTATCTTTTATGGTTTTGAGTAACCAAATCAAAATTATCTCGATCTGATCTTGATGTGCACGTTGTACTGTTTAAGTACCTCTAAAATGGCGCTTATGGTTACTAACATTCAGTGCCTTTGTTGAATACAGTCCTCTTTCGATTGCTTTGTTTTTCACGTTTTAAAATGGTGGCTCTCATTCCAACATGTCTGTGTGATCACAGCTTTGTATCAAAAGGTGTTGCACTTGTTGGTGTCTACTTTTGGAATAAACAACTATTTTGGTGCAGCAGTCCTGAGTTAATATGGTTGCTGGATTTTCCGAGGCATTTGAAATAAAAAATCAAACATTCACTTAAAAAAACAAAGGTTACAGGGACGTTATAGTTAGACTCACATTTTAAACATATAAAACCATAGAAATTCAGCTGTTAGAGTTATTTCAAGTAACTATGACTTGTGTCGTAAGGTAGCTATAACTCGTGCCCCTGCCATGCAGTTTTTTTAATGAACAATTTTACAACAAATTTCAGAGTGATAGTATCAAGTGATGTTATAAAAGATATCATGAGTGCTATAATATCTGGGGTAAATGGTGCCTGGTGAGAGTGTGAGTTATAGTTACATTAGGGCACGAGTTATAGTTACTTGAAACAACTCTAACAGCTGAATTTCTATGGTTTTACATGTTTAAAATGTGAGCCTAACTATAACGTCCCTGTAACCTTTGGTTTTTTAAGTGAATTTTTATGGTTCTTTACTACTATTTCCTAATTATATGTCCCAGTAACCTTTGTTTTTTTAAGTGAATTTCTATGTCTATGGTTTGTTTAATGTAAAGTAATTTTAATTACTTTATGTTAATCCAGCCACCACCATGCATGGCCTTTGGCCTTGCTTGGCAGAGGTTGGCTGCAGCCCAGGCCCTGAGGCCAACCCCTATAATCACCCAACCTTGCACCACACATAGCCTTCAGCCGTGTGTGGCGGAGGTTGGTCTCAGGTCCTGGCCTGAGCCCCCCTACAACCACCCAAACCATGCCAGGCACGACTCAAAGCTGCACCATGCACAGCCAAAAGGGTTTGGAGCAACATTAAATATATATATTTAGGGGGGGCGAATGACCCCCGAGCCCTCAGGACCACCACTTTCCAAGTGGCTACCTAATATAAATTTTGGAGGGCCATGCAGGCCCCCCCTTGGGCCCCAGGGACCACCACTTCCCCCAGGGCAACAATATATAAATATATGGGGGCCGCACAGACCTCCCCGGGTCCAAACAACCACCACCTCCCCGGCGCAATTTTTAAATGATTTATAGGGGGGGACCACCACCTCCCTGGGACCAAACATTAATTTTCAAAAATGAGGAGGGCACGTGGCCCCCTTCCCTAGGCACCTTTCAGCCCCAGGGACTCCATCCTGAGGCCCAGCCACGTATCTTTGGGTGCCCTGACCCCTCTCAGGGCACCCTGCAAATAGTTATGGGGACTGAGGGGAGATTCAAGGGCTCCCGCTGTCCCACCGTCTCCCGTGGGACCTGGCATAGCTCCCATACACAGGGAGATGCTTTAAACAAAAGCTTCCTTTGTGGGGGAGCATGTTAGTGTGCAGGAAAAGAGATGAAAACTCCGCTTTCAGCAAGCTGAGTTGTTTGACAGCTCCCACTGGCAGAAACTTAAGATATGTTTGTTTTTGCTTGGCCGCTGCTTTCAGCTCCCACCAAGCAAAAGCAAACAGCTACCTTGTGAGGGGAGGCACCTCAGGAGGTAGCACTAGCCGGCCCTGGAGTGTGGCGGTCCGCAGGGCCATAAATGGCTCCTGGAGGGGGGCCGCGTGACCTCCCTCCATCTTTCAATCTGGCCCCAGGTGGTGATCCCTGAGGCCAGTGGGGTGGTCCACAAGAACCCCCTTTTATTTATTTCGCCTGGGGAGTTGGTGGTCCCCAGAGTGAGGGGGCCCCCCATCCCCCGGCATTATTTGTATTAATAGCCCTGGGAAGGTGGTGGTCACCAGGATATGGGGGCGCTCGGCCCAACCATATACTTTCAAACGTAGTCCCGGGGAGGTGGTGGTCCCAGGGTGCAGGGGGGCAAGCGCCCCCCCCCCCCCACATACTTTGTAAAAATAGCCCTGGGGATGGTGATCCCCAGGACCTGGGGGGTTCCCAAGACCCCCCCTTATCATTTTAATTTCTAGCCCCGGGGAGGTAACAGTTCCCGAGCTATGATAAGCCCTAGGAGGGGGTCCCCTGTGCCCTCCTCCTATATTTGGTGAATGCCCCTGGGACCTGGCCCACCCAGGGGCAAAATGAAATGCAAGCATGGGAGACTGTGCTTGCTTTTTTATTTAATCCACAACGAAATTTGTGAATATTGGTGATTTTTGCCATGAATTAAAAAACAAAGCAGAGTCTTAAAATGGCTGCCAACACTTCCTGGTTGAAGTGTTGACAGCCAATCAGATCTCTGCATGAGACTGGCAGTATCCACAAAGTCAATAAATTAGGATTTCCTGCAATTTCTCCTAAACTACTAAACAGACTTACACCAAATTGAAAAAGAGTAATCTGCGGACCAAAACCTACCTTTCTGATAAATTCATCTGCAGACCAAAACCTACCTTTCTGATAATTTTGGTGCAATTCCATCCAGCGGTTCGGGCTGCAGGCATGTCTAAAAAGTCTATGGGAATTAACATGGGAAATGCACTTTTTTTGACCCCCCCCTTTTTTCTCAGCCCCCGCTCGATGGATCATCCCAAAACCTTCCATGCACAACATGTCCCTAGAGGGCACCTTTTTGAAAAATGTTGTGAAGATAGGGGCAAGTCAAAAAATGCTTCTTCTATGGAAACTAGGTCCTAACTATAACTATATACTGGTGATCGCCCGTAGGGAATTGGGTTTTATATATATATATATATATATATATATATATATATATATATATATATATATATATAGCCTCTATGTCCTGCAGTTCTTCTGACCGCATCCCCATGGCAGTGGGCACAGGACCCACTAATAATGCACAAAATGCACACTGTTACGTTTACAGCAAAGGAAAAGGCTGCACTCCAAAACTGTGATACCATAAAATGTATTCTGGCTGACACGTTTCAACCATGAAGTTCTTACTCATAGCCAAACACAGTGATTTCGATATACACTCATGTTCAATGAATATAAAAGAAAGACTCACCTGGTCAGGGTTGTTTGAATATTCCATGAATTTTTCCTTTCATAGTATAATACAGACAAACATTAAATTGGTATCCACCATATAATATTGTTCTTCTTCTAATCCAAAATTAATAGCAGATTTGCATATCTCATATTATCGGTTGCTTTTGCATTCCCCCTTGACCACAACACAATCTAAAGAATAGTGTTACCAAATAGACAATATAATGGCAAACAAACAATTGAAAAACACACCTGATCATAACACAAAACCCAAGTAATACATTCTCCCTAGAACAAATATATCAGCCTGTGTGTCTCCACTTCACGGTCATCACATACATTGGAATACCATTGCCACACAATGATACATCATACAAACCCAATTTATCAATCAAGTACATTCCTCAAAAAATATATACATCACAATGTTGAAATGTCTTTAACCCATGGGTGCAAAAAGTTCCTCGTCCTTGTTGAGCCTCCCAGATATCTGCTGTTCAACATAACAATATATTCAGATTCCATCCTCCTCAAGATGAGTTCCCTGTCACCTCCTGTCATAGTTGGTACCACCATGTCAATGCAAAGAAAGACATGCCATCAACCTCACCATAGTGAACCTGTTTAAAATGTTTGCTACTGGGTAGCTGGCATTACTGTTTCTGACAGCCTGCCAATGTTCAAGAATTCTCTTTTTTACAGGTAAGGCCGTACTGCCCTGTAGGAGGCTGGCCTGGCTTGTAGTGGGTATCAAGGGGTACTTACACTCTGTACCGGGTCCAGTTATCCCTTATTAGTGTAGAAGAGGTGTCTAGCAGCTTAGGCTGATAGAAGAGGTAGCTAGCAGAGCAGCTTAGGCTGAACTAGGAGACATGCAAAGCTCCTACTATACCACTGGTGTCATATGCACAATATCATAAGAAAACACAATACACAGATATACTAAAAATAAAGGTACTTTATTTTTATGACAATATGCCAAAAGTATCTCAGTGAGTACCCTCAGTATGAGGATAGCAAATATACACAAGATATATGTACACAATACCAAAAATATGCAGTAATAGCAATAGAAAGCAATGCAAGCAATGTACAGTCACAATAGATTGCAATGAGAGCACATAGGTATAGGGGCAACACAAACCATATGCTCCAAAAGTGGAATGCAAACCACGAATGGACCCCAAACCTATGTGAGCTTGTAGAGGGTCGCTGGGACTGTAAGAAAACAGTGAGGGTTAGAAAAATAGCCCACCCCAAGACCCTGAAAAGTAGGTGTAAAGTGCACCTTTGTTCCCCAGAGAGCACAGAAGTCGTGATAGGGGAATTCTGCAAGAAGGAACAACACCAGCAATGCAACCAAAGTGGATTTCCGGATGAGAGTACCTGTGGAACAAGGGGACGAAGTCCAAGAGTCGCGACAAAGTCGAGATTGGGCAGATGCCCAGGAAATGCCAGCTGAGGATGCAGAGAAGCTGCCACCGGATGGTAGAAGCTGTGGATTCTGCAAGAACGAAGAGGACTAGGAACTTCCCCTTTGGAGGATGGATGTCCCACGTCGTGAAGAAGCTTGCAGAGGTGTTCCCACGCAGGAAGACCGCAAACAAGCCTTGCTAGCTGCAAGGGCTGCGCTTAGGGTTTTTGGATGCTGCTGTGGCCCAGGAGGGACCAGGATGTCGCCAATTGCGTTAGGGGACAGAGGGGGCGTCCAGCAAGACAAGGAGCCCTCACGGAAGCAGGCAGCTCCCGCAGAAGTGCCGGAACAGGCACTACAAAGAGGAGTGAACCGGAGCTCACCCGAAGTCACAAAAGAAGATCCCACGACCCCGGAGGACAACTCGGGAGGTTGTGCACTGCAGGTTAGAGTGTCGGGGACCCAGGCTTGGCTGTGCACAAAGGAAATCCTGGAAGAGTGCACAGGAGCCGGAGCAGCTGCAAATCATGCAGTACCAAGCAATGCAGTCTAGTGTGGAGAGGCAAGGACTTACCTCCACCAAACTTGGACTGAAGAGTCACTGGACTGTGGGAGTCACTTGGACAGAGTTGCTGAGTTCCAGGGACCACGCTCGTTGTGCTGAGAGGGGAGCCAGAGGACTGGTGATGCAGTCTTTTGTTGCCTGCAGTTGCAGAGGGAAGATTCCGTCGACCCACGGGAGATTTCTTCAGAGCTTCTAGTGCAGAGAGGAGGCAGACTACCCCCACAGCATGCACCACCAGGAAAACAGTTGAGAAGGTGGCAGGATCAGCGATACAAGGTTGCAGTAGTCATCTTTGCTACTTTGTTGCGGTTTTGCAGGAGTCCTGAGCAGTCAGCGGTCGATTCCGTGGCAGAAGGTGAAGAGAGAGATGCAGAGGAACTCTGATGAGCTCTTGCATTCGTTATCTAAAGAATTCCCCAAAGCGGAGACCCTAAATAGTCAGAAAAGGAGGTTTGGCTACTTAGGAAGGAGGATAAGCTAGCAACACAGGTAAGAGCCCATAAGGAGGAGTCTCTGACGTCACCTGCTGGCCCTGGCCACTCAGAGCAGTCCAGTGTGCCAGCAGCACCTCTGTTTCCAAGATGGCAGAGGTCTGGAGCACACTGGAGGAGCTCTGGGCACCTTCCCTGGGAGGTGCAGGTCAGGGGAGTGGTCACTCCCCTTTCCTTTGCCCAGTTTCGCGCCAGAGCAGGGCTGGGGGATCCCTGAACCGGTGTAGACTGGCTTATGCAGAGATGGGCACCATCTGTGCCCATCAAAGCATTTCCAGAGGCTGGGGGAGGCTACTCCTCCCCAGCCCTGACACCTTTTTCCAAAGGGAGAGGGTGTAACACCCTCTCTCTGAGGAAGTCCTTTGTTCTGCCTTCCTGGGCCAAGCCTGGCTGGACCCCAGGAGGGCAGAAACCTGTCTGAGGGGTTGGCAGCAGCAGCAGCTGCAGTGAAACCCCAGGAAAGGCAGTTTGGCAGTACCCGGGTTCTGTGCTAGAGACCCGGGGGATCATGGAATTGTCTCCCCAATGCCAGAATAGCATTTGGGTGACAATTCCATGATCTTAGACATGTTACATGGCCATGTTCGGAGTTACCATTGTGACGCTATACATAGGTAGTGACCTATGTTTAGTGCACGCGTGTAATGGTGTCCCCGCACTCACAAAGTCCGGGAAATTTGCCCTGAACTATGTGGGGGCACCTTGGCTAGTGCCAGGGTGCCCACACACTAAGTAACTTAGCACCCAACCTTTACCAGGTAAAGGTTAGACATATATGTGACTTATAAGTTACTTAAGTGCAGTTGTAAGTGGCTGTGAAATAACGTGGACGTTATTTCACTCAGGCTGCAGTGGCAGGCCTGTGTAAGAATTGTCAGAGCTCCCTATGGGTGGCAAAAGAAATGCTGCAGCCCATAGGGATCTCCTGGAACCCCAATACCCTGAGTACCTCAGTACCATATACTAGGGAATTATAAGGGTGTTCCAGTATGACAATGTGAATTGGTGAAATTGGTCACTAGCCTGTTAGTGACAATTTGTAAAAAGAGAGCATAACCACTGAGGTTCTGGTTAGCAGAGCCTCAGTGAGACAGTTAGGCATCACACAGGGAACACATACATATAGGTCACAAACTTATGAGCACTGGGGTCCTGGCTAGCAGGGTCCCAGTGACACATAACAAACATACTGAAAACATAGGGTTTTCACTATGAGCACTGGGCCCTGGCTAGCAGGATCCCAGTGAGACAGTGAAAACACCCTGACATATACTCACAAACAGGCCAAAAGTGGGGGTAACAAGGCTTGAAAGGGGCTACTTTCTCACACAACCTCCCCCCCGCCCAAACGAAGGACAATAAGGCTAACCTTGGCCAGTTGAGACTTTATTGTCTAAGTGGTGATAAGCAGACAGTAGCTCTGCAATAGACTGTTTACTCCCTTTATCATCCACTATATGGTTACTTCCCTGTGGGGATGTAAACCACCCTGTTTGAAGTTTTTTAGCTAAGCAACAATGTGAAGATATATTTCCAGAGTTTCTATCAGTAAGTTTAAGTTTAGAAAAGTGGGAATTGTCCACTGGACCTATTTCTAGTGATGAGAATGCCAGACAGGGATGCTGTCTCAGAAAAGCCATAGCTGGGCAAAAACTTTGTCCATAAGGCTGGAAGAGAGAACAGGGATGCTGTTTCTCTTGATTTGGAGCAGGGCAGGGATGCTGTTCTATGAGCTCCACACTAGGGCAGGGATGCTGTCCTAAGTGTTGTGAGGTAGTGCAGAGTTTCTGCACTAAAGTTTTTCTGGGAGGGTTGGAGGGATGCTCCATGTTAACTAAAATGGTGCTCTTTTTCTCACCAATATTAGTTATCCCACAGAGAGGTACTTCCACCTCAGGGAGTACAGCTATGCCCGCTGATGATTCCCTTGGAACAGGTGCCACGCCAGGAGAGGTTTCTCCTACCACAGGAATGGTATCCTGAATGGCAGGGTGGTTAGGGGATACAGTGCTACCCTTTTTACCTGTTGTTGGAGAGGGATCCTGAGTTTTCAGGCCTTCTCTCCTTTGCTTTTTCATTTCAGTAGAAATGAGAGGGAACAATTCCTCAGGGATACCCAGCATGGCTGCATGGGTATAAAACTCTACATCAGCCCAACCTGAGGCCTCTAGGTCATTACCTAAGAGACAATCTACAGGTAAGCTAGGTGATACTACCACCTGCTTAGGGCCAGTAACTCCACCCCAACTAAGCTGAACTATAGCTAAGGGAAGAAACTTAGTGGAGTTATGGACATCAATAATCTTATACTGTTGTCCAATGATTTGTTGTTCAGGAGCCACTAGGTTTTCAGTCACCAAAGTGATACTGGCACCTGTGTCCCTGTAGGCCTGGGCCTCAACACCATTTATTGAAACTGTCTGCCTGTACTTATCCATTGTAAGGGGACAAGCAGCCAGTGTGGCAAGGCCAATGCCACTAGGTGTGACAGAAACTGTCTTGGGACTGACTACCCCAGTTTCTATGATGGACCCATAAGTGAACCCAACTACACCCTTAGCTTGACTGTTGCCAGCAGTCCCACCACTAGTACCACTACTGCTAGGGGCACTAGAGCTTGATGTATTAGTGGTGGTAGGCTCAGGGGGTTTACCTGGACAGGACTTATCCCCTGGCCTATGGCCTCTATTTTTACACACAAAGCACCAAGGCTTTTTAATGTGTGTAGATTGTGAAGAAGAGGAAGAATTTGATTTATCTCCACCCCCTGAAGAGTGTTTAGGATCTGAAGAAGGATCTTTGGTTTTACCCTTATCCCCATGCTTATCCTGAGATTTCTCACCATCTTTCTTCTTGCCATCCTTGTCACCCCCTGTATGAACTTTTCTGTTCACTCTTGTTCTGACCCATTTGTCTGCCTTCTTTCCCAATTCTTGGGGAGAGGTCAGATCTGAGTCCACTAGATATTGGTGTAACAAATCAGACACACAGTTATTCAGAATATGCTCTCTCAGGATCAGATTATACAGGCTTTCATAGTCAGAAACGTTACTGCCATGTAACCACCCCTCCAAGGCCTTCACTGAATGGTCAACAAAGTCTACCCAGTCTTGTGAAGACTCCTTTTTGGTTTCTCTGAACTTAATCCTGTACTGTTCAGTGGTTAAGCCATAACCATCCAGGAGTGCATTCTTTTAAACTGTAAACTTATTGGCATCACTTTCCTTCACAGTAAGGAGCCTATCCCTACCCTTTCCACTGAAAGATAGTCATAGGATAGAGGCCCACTGCCTTTGAGGGACCCCCTGTACAACACAGGCCCTCTCAAGTGCAGCAAACCACTTGTTAATGTCATCCCCCTCCTTATAAGGGGGAACTATCTTGTGCAGATTCCTAGAATCATGCTCTTTCACAGGATTACTATCTGTAATACTGCTGCTGCCACCATGGGGTCCAAACCACAACCTCTGTCTTTCTTTTTCTTAATCAAAAGTTTCCCTGTCTAGAGCCAGCTGTTGCTGTTTAAGCTTCCGCCTGGTCTCTTCCACTCTCAATCTATTGAGCTCCCTTTCTAACATTCTGTCATCAGGTTGGGTGGGTTGGGCATGCTTAGACACAGAAGAATGGTGTGAATGAACAGAGGGAGACCTGTCCCTAACAGTTGGCACTCTAACAACTTGGCCTGCAGGAGTGAAACCCCTACTGTGATGAGAGCTCACATTAGTACCAGTGATGCTAGGTGGCCTGCTAAGGGGCAGGTTGGAAAGAATACCATCTAACAATCTTACTGGGGCTACCCCAGAATCAGAGTGTGAACCATCTGCTAATTTCTCACCTGATGTGCCACCTAAGGCCTTATCATTTTCAATGAGCATATTAATCAAGAGTTCTCTAGAGGGATTCTTCCCTACCCCTAAACCTCCATCAATGCAGAGACTCCTAGCACCTTTCCAGCTAAGGTGGTCATAAGCAGTGCTGGCTAGATCAAGAGTTTGACCTGTACCAGACATGATAGAAAAAGGTTTAAGGGACAGAAAAAGAAAGAAAAAGTATCAGAACTTTTTAAGGAAACAGAATTTTTTTTTTCAACTTTTTAGAAACTTTTTAAAAGTTTAGAGGTACTTTTCAGCACTTAGCAAATAGAGTAAGAGAAGAAAAGCAAAACTTTTTGGTTAGGTGTACATACACTGAACTTGTTTTGTTTATTTTTCTCTTATGAAAAGTACAAAATGACAAAGTGGTAAGTAGTTGCAAGTACTTATCCCACCGCTGCGCAACCAATGTAGGAGGCTGGCCTGGTTTGTAGTGGGTACCAAGGGGTACTTACACTCTGTACCAGGTCCAGTTATCCCTTATTAGTGTAGAAGAGGTGTCTAGCAGCTTAGGCTGATAGAAGAGGTAGCTAGCAGAGCAGCTTAGGCTGAACTAGGAGACATGCAAAGCTCCTACTATACCACTGGTGTCATATGCACAATATCATAAGAAAACACAATACACAGATATACTAAAAATAAAGGTACTTTATTTTTATGACAATATGCCAAAAGTATCTCAGTGAGTACCCTCAGTATGAGGATAGCAAATATACACAAGATATATGTACACAATACCAAAAATATGCAGTAATAGCAATAGAAAGCAATGCAAGCAATGTACAGTCACAATAGATTGCAATGAGAGCACATAGGTATAGGGGCAACACAAACCATATACTCCAAAAGTGGAATGCGAACCACGAATGGACCCCAAACCTATGTGAGCTTGTAGAGGGTCGCTGGGACTGTAAGAAAACAGTGAGGGTTAGAAAAATAGCCCACCCCAAGACCCTGAAAAGTAGGTGTAAAGTGCACCTATGTTCCCCAGAGAGCACAGAAGTTGTGATAGGGGAATTCTGCAAGAAGGAACAACACCAGCAATGCAACCAAAGTGGATTTCCGGACGAGAGTACCTGTGGAACAAGGGGACGAAGTCCAAGAGTCGCGACAAAGTCGAGATTGGGCAGATGCCCAGGAAATGCCAGCTGAGGATGCAGAGAAGCTGCCACCGGATGGTAGAAGCTGTGGATTCTGCAAGAACGAAGAAGACTAGGAACTTCCCCTTTGGAGGATGGATGTCCCACGTTGTGAAGAAGCTTGCAGAGGTGTTCCCACGCAGAAAGACCGCAAACAAGCCTTGCTAGCTGCAAGGGCTGCGCTTAGGGTTTTTGGATGCTGCTGTGGCCCAGGAGGGACCAGAATGTCGCCAATTGCGTGAGGAGACAGAGGGGGCACCCAGCAAGACAAGGAGCCCTCACAGAAGCAGACAGCACCCGCAGAAGTGCAGGAACAGGCACTACAAAGAGGAGTGAACCGGAGCTCACCCAAAGTCACAAAAGAAGATCCCACGACGCCGGAGGACAACTCAGGAGGTTGTGCACTGCAGGTTAGAGTGTCGGGGACCCAGGCTTGGCTGTGCACATAGGAAATCCTGGAAGAGTGCACAGGAGCCAGAGCAGCTGCAAATCACGCGGTACCCAGCAATGCAGTCTAGCGTGGGGAGGCAAGGACTTACCTCCACCAAACTTGGACTGAAGAGTCACTGGACGGTGGGAGTCACTTGGACAGAGTTGCTGAGTTCCAGGGACCATGCTCGTCATGCTGAGAGGGGACCCAGAGGACCGGTGATGCAGTCTTTTGTTGCCTGCGGTTGCAGGGGGAAGATTCCGTCGACCCACGGGAGATTTCTTCGGAGCTTCTAGTGCAGAGAGGAGGCAGACTACCCCCACAGCATGCACCACCAGGAAAACAGTTGAGAAGGCAGCAGGATCAGCGATACAAGGTTGCAGTAGTCGTCTTTGCTACTTTGTTGCGGTTTTGCAGGAGTCCTGAGCAGTCAGCGGTCGATTCCGTGGCAGAAGGTGAAGAGAGAGATGCAGAGGAACTCTGATGAGCTCTTGCATTCGTTATTTAAAGAATTCCCCAAAGCAGAGACCCTAAATAGCCAGAAAAGGAGGTTTGGCTACTTAGGAAGGAGGATAGGCTAGCAACACAGGTAAGAGCCATCAGAAGGAGTCTCTGACGTCACCTGCTGGCCTTGACCTCTCAGAGAAGTCCAGTGTGCCAGCAGCACCTCTGTTTCCAAGATGGCAGAGGTCTGGAGCACACTGGAGGAGCTCTGGGCACCTCCCCTGGGAGGTGCAGGTTAGGGGAGTGGTCACTCCCCTTTCCTTTGTCCAGTTTCGCGCCAGAGCAGGGCTGGGGGATCCCTGAACCAGTGTAGACTGGCTTACGTAGAGATGGGCACCATCTGTGCCCATCAAAGCATTTCCAGAGGCTGGGGGAGGCTACTCCTCCCCAGCCCTGACACCTTTTTCCAAAGGGAGAGGGTGTAACACCCTCTCTCTGAGGAAGTCCTTTGTTCTGCCTTCCTGGGCCAAGCCTGGCTGGACCCCAGGGGGGCAGAAACCTGTCTGAGGGGTTGGCAGCAGCAGCAGCTGCAGTGAAACCCCAGGAAAGGCAGTTTGGCAGTACCCGGGTTCTGTGCTAGAGACCCGGGGGATCATGGAATTGTCTCCCCAATGCCAGAATGGCATTGGGGTGACAATTCCATGATCTTAGACATGTTACATGGCCATGTTCGGAGTTACCATTGTGACGCTATACATAGGTAGTGACCTATGTATAGTGCACGCGTGTAATGGTGTCCCCGCACTCACAAAGTCCGGGGAATTTGCCCTGAACTATGTGGGGGCACCTTGGCTAGTGCCAGGGTGCCCACACACTAAGTAACTTAGCACCCAACCTTTACCAGGTAAAGGTTAGACATATAGGTGACTTATAAGTTACTTAAGTGCAGTGGTAAATGGCTGTGAAATAACGTGGACGTTATTTCACTCAGGCTGCAGTGGCAGGCCTGTGTAAGAATTGTCAGAGCTCCCTATGGGTGGCAAAAGAAATGCTGCAGCCCATAGGGATCTCCTGGAACCCCAATACCCTGAGTACCTCAGTACCATATACTAGGGAATTATAAGGGTGTTCCAGTATGCCAATGTGAATTGGTGAAATTGGTCACTAGCCTGTTAGTGACAATTTGTAAAGAGAGAGCATAACCACTGAGGTTCTGGTTAGCAGAGCCTCAGTGTGACAGTTAGGCATCACACAGGGAACACATACATATAGGTCACAAACTTATGAGCACTGGGGTCCTGGCTAGCAGGGTCCCAGTGACACATAACAAACATACTGAAAACATAGGGTTTTCACTATGAGCACTGGGCCCTGGCTAGCAGGATCCCAGTGAGACAGTGAAAACACCCTGACATATACTCACAAACAGGCCAAAAGTGGGGGTAACAAGGCTAGAAAGGGGCTACTTTCTCACACAACCTCCCCCCCCCCCCAAACGAAGGACAATAAGGCTAACCTTGGCCAGTTGAGACTTTATTGTCTAAGTGGTGATAAGCAGAGAGTAGCTCTGCAATAGACTGTTTACTCCCTTTATCATCCACTATATGGTTACTTCACTGTGGGGATGTAAACCACCCTGTTTGAAGTTTTTTAGCTAAGCAACAATGTGAAGATATATTTCCAGAGTTTCTATCAGTAAGTTTAAGTTTAGAACAGTGGGAATTGTCCACTGGACCTATTTCTAGTGATGAGAATGCCAGACAGGGATGCTGTCTCAGAAAAGCCATAGCTGGGCAAAAACTTTGTCCATAAGGCTGGAAGAGAGAACAGGGATGCTGTTTCTCTTGATTTGGAGCAGGGCAGGGATGCTGTCCTATGAGCTCCACACTAGGGCAGGGATGCTGTCCTAAGTGTTGTGAGGTAGTGCAGAGTTTCTGCACTAAAGTTTTTCTGGGAGGGTTGGAGGGATGCTCATGTTAACTAAAATGGTGCTCTTTTTCTCACCAATATTAGTTATCCCACAGAGAGGTACTTCCACCTCAGGGAGTACAGCTATGCCCGCTGATGATTCCCTTGGAACAGGTGCCACGCCAGGAGAGGTTTCTCCTACCACAGGAATGGTATCCTGAATGGCAGGGTGGTTAGGGGATACAGTGATACCCTTTTTACCTGTTGTTGGAGAGGGATCCTGAGTTTTCAGGCCTTCTCTCCTTTGCTTTTTCATTTCAGTAGAAATGAGAGGGAACAATTCCTCAGGGATACCCAGCATGGCTGCATGGGTATAAAACTCTACATCAGCCCAACCTGAGGCCTCTAGGTCATTACCTAAGAGACAATCTACAGGTAAGCTAGGTGATACTACCACCTGCTTAGGGCCAGTAACTCCACCCCAACTAAGCTGAACAATAGCTAAGGGAAGAAACTTAGTGGAGTTATGGACATCAATAATCTTATACTGTTGTCCAATGATGTGTTGTTCAGGAGCCACTAGGTTTTCAGTCACCAAAGTGATACTGGCACCTGTGTCCCTGTAGGCCTGGGCCTCAACACCATTTATTGAAACTGTCTGCCTGTACTTATCCATTGTAAGGGGACAAGCAGCCAGTGTGGCAAGGCCAATGCCACTAGGTGTGACAGAAACTGTCTTGGGACTGACTACCCCAGTTTCTATGATGGACCCATAAGTGAACCCAACTACACCCTTAGCTTGACTGTTGCCAGCAGTCCCACCACTAGTACCACTACTGCTAGGGGCACTAGAGCTTGATGTATTAGTGGTGGTAGGCTAAGGGGGTTTACCTGGACAGGACTTATCCCCTGGCCTATGGCCTCTATTTTTACACACAAAGCACCAAGGCTTTTTAATGTGTGTAGGTTGTGAAGAAGAGGAAGAATTTGTTTTATCCCCACCCCCTGAAGAGTGTTTAGGATCTGAAGAAGGATCTTTGGTTTTACCCTTATCCCCATGCTTATCCTGAGATTTCTCACCATCTTTCTTCTTGCCATCCTTGTCACCCCCTGTATGAACTTTTCTGTTCACTCTTGTTCTGACCCATTTGTCTGCCTTCTTTCCCAATTCTTGGGGAGAGGTCAGATCTGAGTCCACTAGATATTGGTGTAACAAATCAGACACACAGTTATTCAGAATATGCTCTCTCAGGATCAGATTATACAGGCTTTCATAGTCAGAAACGTTACTGCCATGTAACCACCCCTCCAAGGCCTTCACTGAATGGTCAACAAAGTCTACCCAGTCTTGTGAAGACTCCTTTTTGGTTTCTCTGAACTTAATCCTGTACTGTTCAGTGGTTAAGCCATAACCATCCAGGAGTGCATTCTTTTAAACTGTAAACTTATTGGCATCACTTTCCTTCACAGTAAGGAGCCTATCCCTACCCTTTCCACTGAAAGATAGTCATAGGATAGAGGCCCACTGCCTTTGAGGGACCCCCTGTACAACACAGGCCCTCTCAAGTGCAGCAAACCACTTGTTAATGTCATCCCCCTCCTTATAAGGGGGAACTATCTTGTGCAGATTCCTAGAATCATGCTCTTTCACAGGATTGCTATCTGTAATACTGCTGCTGCCACCATGGGATCCAAACCCCAACCTCTGTCTTTCTTTTTCTTAATCAAAAGTTTCCCTGTCTAGAGCCAGCTGTTGCTGTTTAAGCTTCAGCCTGGTCTCTTCCACTCTCAATCTATTGAGCTCCCTTTCTAACATTCTGTCATCAGTTTGGGTGGGTTGGGCATGCTTAGACACAGATGAATGGTGTGAATGAACAGAGGGAGACCTGTCCCTAACAGTTGGCACTCTAACAACTTGGCCTGCAGGAGTGAAACCCCTACTGTGATGAGAGCTCACATTAGTACCAGTGATGCTAGGTGGCCTGCTAAGGGGCAGGTTGGAAAGAATACCATCTAACAATCTTACTGGGGCTACCCCAGAATCAGAGTGTGAACCATCTGCTAATTTCTCACCTGATGTGCCACCTAAGGCCTTATCATTTTCAATGAGCATATTAATCAAGAGTTCTCTAGAGGGATTCTTCCCTACCCCTAAACCTCCATCAATGCAGAGACTCCAAGCACCTTTCCAGCTAAGGTGGTCATAAGCAGTGCTGGCTAGATCAAGAGTTTGACCTGTACCAGACATGATAGAAAAAGGTTTAAGTGACAGAAAAAAAGAAAAAGTTTCAGAACTTTTTAAGGAAACAGAATTTTTTTTTTCAACTTTTTAGAAACTTTTTTAAAGTTTAGAGGTACTTTTCAGCACTTAGCAAATAGAGTAAGAGAAGAAAAGCAAAACTTTTTGGTTAGGTGTACATACACTGAACTTGTTTTGTTTATTTTTCTCTTATGAAAAGTACAAAATGACAAAGTGGTAAGTAGTTGCAAGTACTTATCCCACCGCTGCACAACCAATGTAGGAGGCTGGCCTGGCTTGTAGTGGGTACCAAGGGGTACTTACACTCTGTACCAGGTCCAGTTATCCCTTATTAGTGTAGAAGAGGTGTCTAGCAGCTTAGGCTAATAGAAGAGGTAGCTAGCAGAGCAGCTTAGGCTGAACTAGGAGACATGCAAAGCTCCTACTATACCACTGGTGTCATATGCACAATATCATAAGAAAACACAATACACAGATATACTAAAAATAAAGGTACTTTATTTTTATGACAATATGCCAAAAGTATCTCAGTGAGTACCCTCAGTATGAGGATAGCAAATATACACAAGATATATGTACACAATACCAAAAATATGCAGTAATAGCAATAGAAAGCAATGCAAGCAATGTACAGTCACAATAGGTTGCAATGAGAGCACATAGGTATATGGGCAACACAAACCATATACTCCAAAAGTGGAATGCGAACCACGAATGGACCCCAAACCTATGTGAGCTTGTAGAGGGTCGCTGGGACTGTAAGAAAACAGTGAGGGTTAGAAAAATAGCCCACCCCAAGACCCTGAAAAGTAGGTGTAAAGTGCACCTACGTTCCCCAGAGAGCACAGAAGTTGTGATAGGGGAATTCTGCAAGAAGGAACAACACCAGCAATGCAACCAAAGTGGATTTCCGGACGAGAGTACCTGTGGAACAAGGGGACCAAGTCCAAGAGTCGCGACAAAGTCGAGATTGGGCAGATGCCCAGGAAATGCCAGCTGAGGATGCAGAGAAGCTGCCACCGGATGGTAGAAGCTGTGGATTCTGCAAGAACGAAGAAGACTAGGAACTTCCCCTTTGGAGGATGGATGTCCCACGTTGTTAAGAAGCTTGCAGAGGTGTTCCCACGCAGAAAGACCGCAAACAAGCCTTGCTAGCTGCAAGGGCTGCGCTTAGGGTTTTTGGATGCTGCTGTGGCCCAGGAGGGACCAGAATGTCGCCAATTGCGTGAGGAGACAGAGGGGGCACCCAGCAAGACAAGGAGTCCTCACAGAAGCAGGCAGCACCCGCAGAAGTGCAGGAACAGGCACTACAAAGAGGAGTGAACCAGAGCTCACCCGAAGTCACAAAAGAAGATCCCACGACGCCGGAGGACAACTCAGGAGGTTGTGCACTGCAGGTTAGAGTGTCGGGGACCCAGGCTTGGCTGTGCACATAGGAAATCCTGGAAGAGTGCACAGGAGCCAGAGCAGCTGCAAATCACGCGGTACCCAGCAATGCAGTCTAGCGTGGGGAGGCAAGGACTTACCTCCACCAAACTTGGACTGAAGAGTCACTGGACTGTGGGAGTCACTTGGACAGAGTTGCTGAGTTCCAGGGACCATGCTCGTCATGCTGAGAGGGGACCCAGAGGACCGGTGATGCAGTCTTTTGTTGCCTGCGGTTGCAGGGGGAAGATTCCGTCGACCCACGGGAGATTTCTTCAGAGCTTCTAGTGCAGAGAGGAGGCAGACTACCCCCACAGCATGCACCACCAGGAAAACAGTTGAGAAGGCAGCAGGATCAGTGATACAAGGTTGCAGTAGTCGTCTTTGCTACTTTGTTGCAGTTTTGCAGGAGTCCTGAGCAGTTAGCGGTCGATTCTGTGGCAGAAGGTGAAGAGAGAGATGCAGAGGAACTCTGATGAGCTCTTGCATTCGTTATCTAAAGAATTCCCCAAAGCAGAGACCCTAAATAACCAGAAAAGGAGGTTTGGCTACTTAGGAAGGAGGATAGGCTAGCAACACAGGTAAGAGCCATCAGAAGGAGTCTCTGACGTCACCTGCTGGCCTTGGCCTCTCAGAGAAGTCCGGTGTGCCAGCAGCACCTCTGTTTCCAAGATGGCAGAGGTCTGAAGCACACTGGAGGAGCTCTGGGCACCTCCCCTGGGAGGTGCAGGTTAGGGGAGTGGTCACTCCCCTTTCCTTTGTCCAGTTTCGCGCCAGAGCAGGGCTGGGGGATCCCTGAACCGGTGTAGACTGGCTTACGTAGAGATGGGCACCATCTGTGCCCATCAAAGCATTTCCAGAGGCTGGGGGAGGCTACTCCTCCCCAGCCCTGACACCTTTTTCCAAAGGGAGAGGGTGTAACACCCTCTCTCTGAGGAAGTCCTTTGTTCTGCCTTCCTGGGCCAAGCCTGTCTGGACCCCAGGGGGGCAGAAACCTGTCTGAGGGGTTGGCAGCAGCAGCAGCTGCAGTGAAACCCCAGGAAAGGCAGTTTGGCAGTACCCGGGTTCTGTGCTAGAGACCCGGGGGATCATGGAATTGTCTCCCCAATGCCAGAATGGCATTGGGGTGACAATTCCATGATCTTAGACATGTTACATGGCCATGTTCGGAGTTACCATTGTGACGCTATACATAGGTAGTGACCTATGTATAGTGCACGCGTGTAATGGTGTCCCCACACTCACAAAGTCCGGGGAATTTGCCCTGAACTATGTGGGGGCACCTTGGCTAGTGCCAGGGTGCCCACACACTAAGTAACTTAGCACCCAACCTTTACCAGGTAAAGGTTAGACATATAGGTGACTTATAAGTTACTTAAGTGCAGTGGTAAATGGCTGTGAAATAACGTGGACGTTGTTTCACTCAGGCTGCAGTGGCAGGCCTGTGTAAGAATTGTCAGAGCTCCCTATGGGTGGCAAAAGAAATGCTGCAGCCCATAGGGATCTCCTGGAACCCCAATACCCTGGGTACCTCAGTACCATGTACTAGGGAATTATAAGGGTGTTCCAGTATGCCAATGTGAATTGGTGAAATTGGTCACTAGCCTGTTAGTGACAATTTGTAAAGAGAGAGCATAACCACTGAGGTTCTGGTTAACAGAGCCTCAGTGAGACAGTTAGGCATCACACAGGGAACACATACATATAGGTCACAAACTTATGAGCACTGGGGTCCTGGCTAGCAGGGTCCCAGTGACACATAACAAACATACTGAAAACATAGGGTTTTCACTATGAGCACTGGGCCCTGGCTAGCAGGATCCCAGTGAGACAGTGAAAACACCCTGACATATACTCACAAACAGGCCAAAAGTGGGGGTAACAAGGCTAGAAAGAGGCTACTTTCTCACATGCCCACATACTGAAGTCCACATGGACAGATTAAAACATACACCACATAATCAGGATTGCAGTTAATGAACTTCTTGATCTTTACTTTCCTCCCTGCAGGTAAACTGAATGTTTTTCGATTGGTACTGTGTGCACAGGCCTTGCTCGTTGCACATTTATAAAATCCTTGCTGGCCTTGTTAACCACAAGCTTGTATTCTTAGAAGGGTAGCTCAGGTCAGTTAGTAGTTTTAGACAAAGTTTTGAGTACTCTTCTCAGTCATGAGCTAACAGTTAAGAAAGAAAAATGTGTTTTTATGACACCCGAAGTAGAATATCTAGGTCATGTTTTATCTAAAACTGGTGTCACACGCAAGTTGCAGTTGGTTGATGCAATTAAACTAAGTCCGGAACCACAAGACAAGGATCAGCTCAGATTATTTCTTTGCTTGTGTGAATATCATTCCAGGTTTATTGAAAACTTTGCCTTACAAACTGAACCACTCAGGAAAGATTTAAAAAAAGGAGCTGAGTATATTTGGGGTCTGACGAGAATGAAGCGTTCATTAACTTAAAACACCTCATCATTCAAACACCAGGGTTACACCCTTTTGTGGATGATGCAAAACCAATTGTAACAGTTGATGCCAGTGGAATTGGCTTGGGGGCTGTTTTGTCCAAATAGTTGAAGGACAATAGCCCTTGCCTTGAGATGCCTGTCTGATGAAGAACGTAATTACGGCACAATTGAGCCTAAAGCTTTAGCATGTGTATGGGCCATAAGGCATTTTTATATGTCTTTGTGGGACGAAAGTTCTCCTTAATCACGGATCATAAACCATTTGTGTCACTACTTACCGAAAAGGATTTAGGAAAAGCCAGTCCCAGGTTAGTTAGATTGCTAGCAAGAATATACAAGTTCGATTTTGAAGTAACACATATTCCAGGAAGTAAGAATACTAGGACAGACTTTTTGTCTAGATGTCCTTTAAAAAGTCAGGAGGATGAGGATGTAGTAGAGGAGGTTAAATGTGTAATGGTTGATGGTATCACTATGGTTGACAAAACCATTTCCCTGCAAAAAGGGGTGGATTGTGTGAGAATGGATAATGGTTTGAACAAGTTAAAAGTTTTTATTGTTAAAGTTTGGCCGCATGAAAGGTATATCAAAGAAGATGTGAAGTCATTCCACAAAGTTAAGGATGAATTATCGGTAGAGGCCGACTTAATGTTATGCTGTAATATGCGTATTCCCCCGAACAGTCTCAGAAACCGGTTAGGGAACCTGGCACATCGTGGTCATTTTGGCATGACGAGCACAAGGAAGAGGATTTGTGCGTTTTGTTGGTGGCCAGGAATGGATCATGAGATTAATCTTATGTCCTGTTGAATTCCCTAAGGGTCCATGGGAAAAATTTGATATGAACTTTGTGGGGCCCATGTTGAATCTGCCAGTGACAATGAGATACGCCATAGCTGTGAATGATTATCACTCTAAATGAGTGTAAATTCCTGAGGGAACCTAATACTGAAACTGTTATTGAATTTCTTACATCCTTGTTTAAGTAAGAAGGGTATCCTCAAACTATTGTCAGAGATAATGAAGTGCATTTTAAATCTGGAGTCATGCAGGAATTTCTCGATATACATGGGATTAAGCACCTTATGGTAGCTTTGTATAGTCCGGAAGGAAATGGCATGGTTGAGAGGGTGAATAGAATGTTGAAAGAGAGCATTTAGGTGGCAATTGCTGTAAGGAAGGATGTATTTAATACAGTACGTGATAGATTATGGAGTTATCAGAACACCACACAGGAGTACCTCCATTTATCTTGATGAGGGGTAGACATTTATCCTGTGACCTTTCCCCCAAATGGGTATGAGACAAAACAGAAGCAGCTAGTATATTGCCTAGGTCAGAGACAGTGAGAGACAAATGTGGTCATTACAAGTTTGGTGGACACATGTCTGTTACGCTGATGGTAGAGATGCGACCACCAACAGGCTGGCAGTGCAGACAGCCATAATACGACCATGGCGGTGAACAGGCCAGCACACACCCAGTACATCGCCTATACCGCAAGTGCGGGCTGACCGCTGACGACGGCGGATGCAATCTACAAGGTGGCGGAAAGGACCTTACTGCCCACTGTATTAGGGATCAGCACACCGCAATGATTTCCGGGGCTGGCCAACCTCCACTCAAAGCATAGCGGAAAGAAACAGAATAAAAGGAAACACTCACCGTAGGGACTCAGAGGAGGCCCCCGACAACATGGAGCGTGACCTGGAGATCTTCCCAATGCTGGTACTGGCTATCCACCTCCAGGACATACAGCGCCAACGAAGACGACAATGGTGAGTACGCTGCCTACCACGCAAGAGAGGGAAGGGGACAATTACACACCCACACATACCCCTGACACTGATTGCCACGCTCACACACAAACACACACGTGCGCTCAGAATACACTCACGCACAACCAGAACACACACCATGCCCCACACACACGACACACACCAAACAACACCGACCATAAACATGTCACAACACACATACCCAGCCACACACAGACTGATCACAAAACCATGTCTGACACAGACACCAGGCAGAAGACGGCATACCAGACACTAAGACGGCACACAACCACAAGTGCCAACCACACATACACTGGTACCATATCATGATGCCATCGTCCATACCACTCAATCCACCCACACCATGCACAAATGACAAATACCCACACACATACCATCCACACCAACTTCCAAAACTATCACCACACAAACATCATTGCACAGACAAATACAGACAGGTGCAAAATAGAAGTGACGTACTCACACAAGCACAGTACACATGCACAGATGGGGACAACGATGCACATACTTGTGCACACAAGGCAGCCATAGTCAAAGCAGGACAACTTGATCAAAGTGCACCAACTGTGCATGTTGGCCTGATATATTAAATTAAAGTTGGCAATCAAGAACTATTTACAAATGGGCCCACTGGGCAGTTCAGAGGTCCATGACCATGTTGCCAAACAGGCACAAGCCCTCAACTTCACTCCTGACATAACCATGGTCTCCACAGGGCAGGGGCATCAATGGGGCAGGCTCCTCAGGGCGCAGGGGGAGGGTTCGGTGGTGGGAACTCAGGTCATGAAAGGGGGAGGAGCTTGGGCTTTGGTCGGGAGGCTTGGGCTTTGTCTTTGGTGGGGGTTTCTTGGGCTTCGGCTTGGGGGGGGCTTGGCCTTAGTACCTGATGGAGAACGGTGGTCAGGAGCGAGATCAGGGCTCTTGCAAGGGGTCTTCTTGTCGGGGGAAGGGACATGGGAACTTGAAATAAGGTCCAGGGAGGAATATGAGGCGGAGGTACTGAGTTTGGGGAGGCCACGGGAACACACTGGGACAAGACAGGGTGGGCCAGGAGGTTCAAAAAGGTCAATGCGGGAAAGGAAAAGTTTCTTAGGAGCACGGGGAGGAGCTGAGGAAAACAGGGGGGATAGAGGTAGAGGGAGTGGTCGTAGGACGTGGGTGCAGATGGGTGCTCAGTCTGCTTGTGTGTGGTGGGTGAATGTGGGGTTCCTGAGTGGGTGCGTTTATGTGTGTTGGGAGGAGGTGGGTAAAAAAGGGTGGGAGAGGACAAACAGGTTGTGTGAATGTAAGTTGTGGTGGTGTCTGCATGTCTGGTGTGTGTGCTGCAGGTGTCTGAAATGGTTGTTGTGGTGAGTGCGGGTGTGGTGTCTGGGTGACTGCTGTTGTGGTGACTGTGTTAATGGGGGCAGGATCTGGGAGTGAGGATGCAGTGCCTATGGGTGTGTGCAGTGAGGTCAGCGTAAGGAAGGAGGGGGTGGGGGAGACAGTGGAGAATGTGGCTGTTGTTGTGTTTGCATCTGTATGTTGAGTGTGTGCATGGCTGTGGTGTGACTTGTGGTGCTTGTGTGTGTCCTTGTGTGGTGTGTGTGTTGTTCAGTGTGCATGCTGTTTGGCTTGTGCGCTTGGGATGGGGGAGGTGAGAAAGGGTGCTGGATGGGGCACAAGTGGTTGGAGGGGGGACGGAGGTACCAGGGGCACTGGCAGCCGTCAATGAGGAGGCCAGAGCCTGGAAAGATTTCTGGAGGCCAGACAAGGCACCGTGAATGCATTCCAGGTGGGCATTGCTCTGCTGCATCTGGGATGCCAGCCCCTGGATGGCATTCACAATGGTTGTCTGTCCCACGGGTGGTCCTAAGGAGGTAAATAGCCTCCTCATTGAGGGCAGCAGGGCTGACTGGGGCAGGGGCTGAGGTGCCTGTGGCAAAGGAGACACCCACCCTCCTGGGTGAGCGGGCACAGGCTACTCGGTGGGGAGCTACTGGGAGGGTAGGGCTGAT
Source organism: Pleurodeles waltl (assembly GCF_031143425.1). Classification (NCBI taxonomy): domain Eukaryota; kingdom Metazoa; phylum Chordata; class Amphibia; order Caudata; family Salamandridae; genus Pleurodeles; species Pleurodeles waltl. Next base: position 182,043,707 of record NC_090437.1, read on the forward strand.
ATGGGGGGTGGCAGATGAAGAAGTTGTTGGGGTGGTCACCAGAGAGCTGCCATTGAAGGAGGAATCTGAGTCTGATGTTGCAGTGGCAGTAGGCTTCTCCGTGGTGCTCCCCTCGCCCTCTAACCCACTGGTTCCCTCAGCTTCGGTGGACTGTGCCTCCAGGGTCCTGTGGGCTGCAGCATCCCTATTTAAGGGTGCCTCAGCTCCTTTGCCTGATGATGCTGATGCCCAAGACAAGAAAACAGAGGTGGGGAGACAAAGAAAGGGATGCAGGCTGTGAGCAACACAACTATGATAAAGGTAGGCACACATGCAGTACACTTCAGTCACAGGGCTCACCTTACAATGCCTTTGCACTACAGGAATGTACCACTGATAGCAGTACACCTGCTTCTTTGGAGTACACTACACTGACAGTGGTGCCCTACATATTCAATGCATATTCCCTGCAACTCCAATGCTCCAATGCTCAGATTTCATGAGTACCACTACATCACTTAGCAAGACAACCGGAACAGTACCTGACTGACTATACTATACAATTTCCACCTAACCTGGGAGCACATGCCCCCTACACAACAAGGTAACGTAACCTGGCCAAGAAACTGAACAGCTGCATTCCCTGACACCTATGAGTTACTGTAACAGCAACCTTTCCCCACATTGCCTACCATACCAATACAGCTGGCATGCAGGACTGTGGAAACTCACCCCAGGTGGCTGCTGTGATGCCTTAAAGCACCCATCCAAGGCTGGGTAGGCCACTGCCAGTATGCGGGCCATTAGGGGGTCAGGGTCCATCGTGCACTCCTCCTTCGTTGGGAGGCCATCCTCAGCTGGGCCTCTGCGGTGTTCCGGGCCCAGCGTCTCAGGTCCTCCCACTATTTCCTGCAGTGGGTGCTCCTCAGTCTATATACCACCAGGGTTTGCACGTCCTTGGCGATGGCTCGCCATAACCCCTTCTTCTGATAGGCGCTGACCTGCATGGGAGAAATTTGGAATACACATTAATGTAGACTGACCACACGCATGCTGACATAAGATACAATTGCAGTTGGCAACAATACATTCCATCATCTTCTTACAGGTACGCATTAATGGCCTACTCCTCTACTCATATGCGCTTGGTAATCCTACATTCACACACACCTGCACCCAAGCAATCGCACTCACTGCTAGGACACTGTTCATCCACTCACCTGCTCCTCTGGTCGCCCTTACAACTCTGCATACAGGGGTAGGACCCTGTCCACAAGCCTTGTCAGCCCCTCCTGGGTGAATGCTGGGACCCTCTCCCCTGTAGCACGTGCGATCTTCGTGACCAGATGCAGGACACAGCAGCACACACAGTGGAGTAGTGGTCGTGGCGAGAGCAGGAGTCAAGTGGCTAAGGGAAATCAAAATGGTGGTGAAGTCTGCAGCGGTATGCACCATCACCGCCGGCGGAGATCGTGATTGGCCCCTGTTCCCCATAGACACCAATGTTAACCAATGGGGACGGTGGTACAGACTGCCTAATGCAATTATGATTTACACCAGCGGAGTCATGTCACTTCCATCTGTTCTCAACATGTAGGACATGCGACCACCACTTGATGTGTAAAATGTAACAGAGTGCAATCTCTACGCGCCCTCCATGTGCCCTCCATATTGTCATAGCTTCCTGAACATGTCATACCCACCATACCCACCAGGCATAAACAGCAATACATGCCATATGTGATGTGTGACATCAGTTATCTGCATTTGTAGGCTCCATGGCACCATGTAGACACGCTGATTGTCACAGTGTTAACTGCATGCAACCCTTACATGATGTGAAGGCTACGTTTGTGCTGTGTGTGCATTGACATCCTCCGTAATGTGTTGGTGTGGTGAAACATGTGTGTTGTCCCTCCCTAGGTACCGACCCCTGCAGAGACTGAGGAATGCACCGTTGTATCAGCCCCTAGTTGACCTGGCAATCATGGAGGAACGACACATCAAACTGACCTACTATCTGAACCGGATGACCATACATGAACTGTGTGCCCAATTGGAGCCAGATCTACTGCCAGGTCAACGAAATTCCCATGCTATTCCACCTACTGTGCAGGTACTATCTGTGCTACATTTCTTGGCCAGTGGGTCATTTCAGGCAACAGCTGCCTTGGCAGCAGGTGTGTCACAGCCAATGTTCAGTAACATCTTAACGGATGTCCTGACTGCCTTGCTGAAACACCTCCACACTTACATCAAATTTCCCCAAGCTGCTGACTTGCCAACTATGAAATCAGATTTCTATGACATTGCACGGATTCCACACGTGATTGGGGCCACAGATGGCACCCATATTCCCTTGATTCCTCCCAGGGTCAATGAAGAGGTGTACAGGAATAGGAAAAGTTATCACTTCATTAATGTACAGGTGGTATGTCTTGCAGACCAGTACATCTCCCAGGTAATTTTCAAATTCCCTGGATCTGTGCATGACTCTTTAATTTTAAGGAGCAGCAGTGTCCCACACCTGATGGCACAGCTACAAGGAGAGAGAGCCTGGCTTGCGGGTGAGTGAGACGTGAGAGTGCAGTTGCTAACAACCTGCCTTTCTAACTCTTTGCCCTCTACACAATGCTGACTTGTGCTATGTATTCCCAATCTTCCCTTGTGATTCTGGCTATCCAAACCTGTCCTGGCTGTTGACACATGTGAGGTATCCCGGTCAGGGGGTGAAATTCGCTACAGTTTGGCACATGGCAGGACAAGAAGAATTACTGAAAGGACCTTCGGCCTCCTAAAGGCAAGATTCTGGTGCCTGCATTTGTCAGGCGGATCTCTGTTCTATTGTCAAAACAAGGTTTGCCATTGTGGCCTGCTGTATGTTGCACAACCTGGCACTAAGGAGACATGTACCCCTATTGGAAGATGAGGAATGACATGATCCACTGCTGGCAGCTGAGGGGACAGCGATGAAGAAGGGGAGGATGAAGTGGACTTCAGAACTCAGCTCATTCAGCTATACATCCAATGAGTTGCAGGTACATTTAGCCTGATGGTTCCTACAACATTTCCTACATAGAGTTGTGTACAATTGTAAGATTGTACAACTAGTGCTGGAGAGACAGCAGTGTGTGTGTGTGTGTGTGGTGCAATGTGTGGACTGTCACATACCCTTACTGCTTCGTTTGTTTGATAACTCCCAAAGGTAGTCCACACACAGAAGTTTTGTTTCCCTGGATTTGTTTCTTGCCTTCACATGTATGGACTGTTTGGCCTACAGTTGCAATAATTTTGGGAGCTGCATGTGTATGTGCATAACTGGTGTTCCTCGCAGGTCTTACTATACTGGGATACCCTTTGCCATGACGTGTACAAGGAGGATTAGGACGTTCCTGGTGTGAGGAAGCCATTTCTCAGATTTGGAATGTTACATGTCTGCAGACATTCGCCCTAGCCAAATTCTGGTATTGTTTTACATTTGGCATTGAGAAATACATCACATGCATGCATTAGGAATAAAGCACAGATACATTGGGTGTGAATGACCGACTTTTAATTAAGTGCAGCTACATAAGGGATGGTGAAATACAAGACAGTGGGCAAATGGTGGACGAAATTGTCTGTTTGGTGTTCACAGCTGTTGGTAGCACAGGTCCAGAGTCCATGGGGCCATTGGGAAATGGAGGACAGACAGTAGGTGGTCAACAAAGTGTGTCGGTGGCACACAAGGGAGACAGTACAAGAAGGGATCACTTCCTGGTGGTGGGTTTGGTCATGGCTACAATTTCTGAGGTGTGTCTGGTTGGACGGCTACGTTTGTGAGGGAGTAAGCAGAGTAAGGGGTGCTGGTGTCCTGCGAGTTCTCTGGCTGGGCCACCAGTCCACTACCAGCAGCAGATGTGGAGTGCTGGGGTCCCTCGTGCCTTGTGTACGAGGCCTGCATGCAGGAAGAGATCTCATGCAGTACTACAGTCATGTCCTGGAACACTCCTTTGATGGAAGCCATGGTGGCATTGTGGGCCTGCCATTGCTCCATGGTCTCCTGATGGTGTTCACTCTGCAGCCTATGAATCTCCTGCAAAATGGGCAGAATCTGGCCCATCCTGTCCTGGGTGTGCTGGTATGCTGACAGGATTTGGGAAATGGCCTCCTGGCCAGTCAATACCCTTGTTTGGCTCCCCCATTGGGCCACAGATGGACTCCCACTGGGCTGGGTCCCCTATGCCTGTGACCCCGTTACAGTCACCCCACTCCCACTTGCACCAGGACCTTCATTGTCTTGCCTGGTGACAGGTGGTGACTCCGGTCTCTGTACAGGTGGGCACACAGTGGCTGAGCCAGGGACACTGATTTGGGGGCATTGGCCCACAGCTGTTGGTGGTGGCTGTGTAGTGGGGGTCTGTTTGGTATGCTGGGTGGGGCTTCTGGAGGGTGACTGACCAGAGGTTCCCGATGGGTCAGGCTGCTCGTCCAGATCCAGACATCCCGCTGTGGTGTCATCATTGGGGTCTTCTGCTGTGGGACTAACACTTCCTGGCACCTCATGATGGCTGCCATGGGCAGAGTCACCTGTGGAGTACAACAAATCAAGTTAATTGTGTGTCCTGCATAGGGTTTGACTGTGCGTTAGCTGGGTGGCAGTAGTGTTCAACAGCTTCAGGGGATATGTCATTGACAGTCAGTTAGTTGTCGATGGTGGACATTGCACAAGTGCATTGCTTGCACACACTCACAGTGGCATGTGTTTCCTTCTGTTTCTGTCCTGTCATTGCCATTTCCCTGTCAGCATCTGCCACCAGTTGATTGTGCTTACATCCCCATACAGCTCCATGCAGGACTCCCATTGGGATAGGTGCAGTGAATGGAATTAGTGGGATGGGTGATGCATTGTGGGACTTCTTGTGTTTCAAGCATTACAGGTAGGGACTGGTGGTTTTGTGCAGATTGGTTAGGTAGGTGTAAGTGGGGTGCGTGGGCATGCAGGGGATGGGTGTGGGTTGTTGACGGGGTGGGATGGATATGGGATAGGGGTCTTGGGTTCGGTACAGGGGGAGGAGGTGACATGCCTTTCAGGTGCAGGTGGTGGGAGGAGTGTGTCATTGACTTACCAGAGTCCAGTCCTCCAGTGGGTCCAGTGATGCCCTCAGGATGAAGGATTGCCATGACCTTCTCCTCCCACTGGGTCAACTCGGGGGAGCTGGTGGGGGACCACTGCCAGTCCTCTGGATGGCAATCTGGTGTTGTGATGCCATTGCCTGGACCTTCCCCGCATGCCGTTCCACCTCTTTCTGATGTCGTCCCTTGTACGTGGATGGTTTCCCACTGCATTCATCCTGTTGACGATCCCATGCCTTAGCTCTATCTTTCTGGCTATGGGTGTCTGCTGGACGTGTGCACCGAACAGCTGTGGCTCTCCCCGGATTATTTCATCCACCATGGTCTGTAACTCCCTGTCAGTGAAATGGGGGTGCTTAGGGGTTGCCATAGTGAGTTGTGTGGGGAGATGTGTGCTGTGATGTGGTTGGGTTGTTTGGGGTTGTGCAGTGTGTGAGTGAATTGGTGGCAGGTGTGGTGAAAATTGAAGGTGCAGTTGTGGGATGCGTGGTTGTGTGTTTGTGAGTTATATGCGGCGTGGGGTGTGCAAAGATGTGATTTGAGTTTGTGGTGTCCCTTTCCAGTGGCCGGTTGTTGTGTGGCAGCAGGTAGGAATTGCACGGGACTGTGGGTATGGTGGGTCTGTGTTTTATAGTGGAGTGTGTGACATGTTTGTCTGTGTCTCAGGTGTGGGGTTTTCAAATTGTCCAATGTGGGGTGCTGTTGTTGGTGAGTCCATTTTGTGACCGCTGCGGTCCGTACCACCAATGTCGTACCACTGTTGCATGACTGCTGTGCTGATCTCTGAATCATATTTGGGAGGGCAGTTTAGTTTTTGCAGTGCTGGTGGCAGATTTTGTGCAGCCTGTTTCCTGCCGTCTTTCGGCCTGGCGGAGTCGGATGCCTTGCTCTTTTCTGGTGGATTTTGCCTTTGGGGTCATGCTACGCTGGTCTTTTCACGGCAGACTGCACTGCAGTTGGCGGTAATTACCGCCAAACTCGTAATGACCACCAAAGAATTAGAGCAACAGCTCAAAAGTAAGTCCAGTTTTGATGCCTGAAACAGGACCAAAGATGTATCCTTCTGTGTGTGGGATTTAGTAAAAATAAAGAGACCCCGAGGAAAAAGGAGAAGTAGTTCTAAATTTTTCCCTGCCACCAGAGTAGTTGAGGTCTCCAACCATGCCATTATGGTTGAAAATTGCAAAAAGTGAAGCAAAAGAAGTGCACCATTAGTTAAAACATCTAAAGATATATATGGAAAATATGGAAGATCTTTTGCCCATTGAAATTCGGGGTAATGTTAAAAAATAGTGGTTGGGGGGAAGGTTTCAGCAGTATGAGGGAGCGTGTGCAGAAAAATAATTCAACCTATACTCCAGAAGGGGAAGGCATCGCCGGTGATGGTGATGGCTGGCACAGTAACACTTTCACAAACTTAGGAGGTGGGTACTCTGGAGGATCACACATTATAAATCCTATAAAAGAAACTTCTGGTTTTGAGTCTCCTGATGTTGACAAAAGGAAAATCTGAAGGAGAAATACCCTGTTACCTAAATATTTAAAAGACTATGGTGGTCATCATGACATTGGCAGTGAGTGATAAAGTAGTGGTAATACCGCCAACAGGCTGGTGGTAAATACCACCAAATTATGACCGTGGCGGTGATACCTCCCATTGATAACCAATGTGCCACACCAACCGCCAGGGCGTTAACACCACTGACCTTGGCGGTAGCCATCAACAGCCAAGCGGAAGCCAAGGTACCAACCACCATATTATGACATAGAAAACCGCCACGATTTCCAGGGCGGTACCAATGCCATCAAAAGCCTGGCGGAAACAGAACACAGAAAACAAAAGACTCACCAACAGGTACAGAGAAGACTCCGCCGCCGCCATGGAACCAGAAATTCAAGTCTTCCCGATGCTATTCTATGCCATGGCCCTCATGGAACACCAACGCCAATAAAGATGACGGTGAGTACAGCCACCTAGCACACAAGGGAGGGAGGGAGGAAAAGGAGAGTGACACACACATGTGCACAACACACACCATTCACACACATACCATACACAGAACCAGCAGCAGAGTTAAACCAATGTCACAGGACACACGTTAAAATAAAACAAGGACAACTAGGAGAATCAGCAAACATTCCTCCGGCTACTCCAGTGAGTCCCTCAGGATGTAGTATTGCCCCTCCCATGCTGTCAGCTGTGGGAGAGGAGGTGTGGGTCCACTGCCAGTTCTCTGGATGGTGAGCTGGTGTCTTGCTGCCAGGGAAACGCACCTTCCCCCATAGGTTGTTCCACCTCTTCCTGATGTCATCCCTTGTTCTAGGATGCCGTCCCACGGCATTTACCCAGTCTACAATTGACTGCCATTGCTTCATCTTCCTTGCAATGGATATTTGCTGTACCTGTGCTCCTAAGAGCTGTGGCTCTACCCTGACTATTTCCTCCACCATGACCTGCAACTCCTCATCTGTGAAAATGGGGTGCCTTTGTGGGGACATGGGTGTTGTGTGGTGTGTGTTGTGCAGTGCGTGTTGAATAATGTGGTGGGGTGTGGGATGTGTGATGGACAGCTGGGTGTTAGTGGTGTGTGTAGTTGTGTCTGTGATATGTGTGTCTATCTCATGGCTATTTTTCGTAAAGGGTTGTAGGTACTGTGGGTGTGTGTTTGATAGTGCTGTTGGTGGGTGGGTGTGGTGGGTGTATTAGTGTCAGGTGTGTGTTTTTGGTACTGGCCAATGTAGTGTTTTTTTGTATTTGGGTGGCCATTCTGACCGTGCCGGTGTGTACCACCTATGGTTTACCGCCGTTGAATGTCCGCCGTGGTGATTCATAGGTCATAATGTGGAGGGTGTTGTTTTGTTGGCCTAACGGTGTGGGTGTTCGTACTGACAGCTTAACATTTACTTTTGATCTGGCGGATTTGTGTTTGTAGCAATATTCTGTTGCTTTAGTGTTTGTCATAATATGGCAAATGGATGTTCGCTTCCATAGCAGTGTGTTGCTGGCCGTCACAGCAGCAGTAAGCGGGATTTACAGCCAATGTCATAATAACCACCTATGTTTTGAATTAAGGTGTGTTGTGGGAACGTTTTATTCATTTTTTTAAGTCACTCATGTATACATATTAAGTTGTTGTAATGTTTTTGTTATGTTCTGCTTCAAGTATAACATTTACTGTATTCTTTTATTTTTGTTTGTTGGTTTACTTCTTCTTTTTACTGTGGAAGAGAAATTATGTTATGTTTTGAGATCGGTTTTAGAATGTAACACACAATGCATTACGACGGTGTGTTCAGGACACAGCAGTTACGCAGGGTCTCCGAAACAAGCCAACCCGAAGGTCATGTTCCGTCTTCTTTCTTCGTTCAAAATAAACTCTTCAACACACTTATTTGTGTTATGTATTCAAGGATGAGACAGACCTTCACACTGATCTACTGCTTTTGTTTTTTTTTCATTTTGTTTTTTAGCCCTTTATGGGCTATCTGGGACCACGAGGAAGTCTTCAAGGGCTCCCACCCCGGTCCCTACATATTTATTGATTTTTTAATTTAATATTTACAAAATGCCCTTTACGGGCTATCTGGCACTGCGGGGTAAGTTTCAGGCTTACCTTGGGGTGACATTGCTTCAGCAAGCAAGGAGCTGCTTTTAACAGCAGCTCCCTTCCTGCTCAAGGCTTTCATTTCTGTTCCCTGTAGGTGTGCAGGGGATAGAGATGAAAGCTCTCCTTTTTGACAGCAGGACCTGCTTTCACAAAACACCATATAAGCGTTTTACTGTACTAATGTCCTTCAATTTCTTAAGTAGACATGTTAACATTTGCTTGCTGTGTTGACCTGGAAATGCTAGGATTTGGGAATCATCATACATCAGCTCTCCATTCAATTGGATGTGCAGCTCAGTTGTATGTAGCTGGCCATTACTCCTCAAGGCACGTGGACTACAGCTTTACATGTGGAGATGTGCCCCTCCCCTGCTTCTCCTCTGAGGCGCACAGCAACGGTTCTCATCCACACCCCTGCAAACCCCGCTTACCGCTGCTGCGTGTCCAGTCACTTTTCCGTACTGAGGCAGAGCAAGAGGAAACTCTTCTGGTGACTGTTCAAACTGGAACTTCTCCTCCACGCTCACTTCTGGGTGCACGCCAATGCGGTCCGGTCACCACACGTAAATGTGAACAGTCTTTCTCCTTCAAGCATTGCTCCCTAGCCGGTCCATATCAACACAAGCCTGGAGCAGCTCAGATGAGAAGAAGCAGCACAGTCATCAGCACAGTCAGGTGCAATTTTAATCCTTTTCATTCTTTTTCACAGAATAGTGCGAGTAGAGTCATCAACAAACGCACGGTGACGCGTTTCGGCCATAAACCTCAACTGACCATGAAACTGATTATGTTTTTAATATATATATATTTAGGCTCGCATTTAAATATTTGTAGTTATTGCTACTTTTGGGGATTTCATTGTATATATTTTAGATACATAGTTTTTGGGGATGAATGGTAAATATTTTGTTGATGTTGTATTGTTTTTATTTAATTTAAATATGTATATAACAACCTTTGGATTTATTTGAAGTAATTTTCAATTTGAAAAGTGTTTTTCATCTTTTTAATAAAGATTATTTAATTATTTTGGTGATAATATTGTAGTCGATATTGTGTGAATCAATGTTTTTGACATATAAATTTATTTAAAGGTAACAATATTTTTGTTTCTGATATTTTTGTTTTCGATATATATATTTTTGGTTTTTATAGTTAAGTATACGGAGTCGATGTTTTTGATATTGATATTAAGTTTCTGATATTTTTCAAATTGGTTGAAATATATAGGTGGAGCACCTTTGATAATTAATACCTACAGTGTCGCTTCTGGGGGTAGTTGAATGCATTATTTGATTTGTGTCAGAGACAGGGTTTGGTAACCTTGAACCCCTTTTGCTCACTGTGCGCCTGTCTGACTCCCTGGGGTGCCCACTCCCGTGGCCAAATTAATTTGTTCTTGTGATGTTTGGTTAACATTGCAGCATGGAATATTGGTCTCAATATTTCCTGACCTGGGAGGGCATGGCAAATCAGGGATATATGAGCAGTGAGAGTGTTACTAAAGCGGGCTAAATCATTTGGAGTGCGCGTATTGGCAAATTTAAGGAGACTATTTAGGGTAAGGTTTGTGACTGTTATTTGGTCATCACCTCCCTGAACAATATTTTACACTATCTTTTAGCATGACTATATGGTTGTTGCTATTATCAGGTGGAAGGCACTGGTGTAACAAAGGACCCCGCAGTGAAGGGGAGGCCTAAGGTCCAGCACAACACTTGGCCTGAGTGAGTCCAGAGGGGCCTCACTCCACTTTTGTTACGCCACTGGTGGAAGGTTACAATCAGAGGCCATATTTTTATAAGAGCAGCTTTTTTCCTGACTGGAAACATTAGTGCCCGAACCAGATGTAGGGTTCCCTTTTCGTAGGAGTCAAGACATTTCTCTTTTCTTCTAAGGGGCAGTGAGGCACTATTTAGACTTTGACAGTTGCAGACGACGCTGACGTTACGAACATCCTCCGAGATCTTGCATGGATTTGAAGGCTTTAGTTTTTGGGAAATCAGGACTCTACTAGTCTCTTGTAGTTCCTATGCGATTGTGCTCCTCCTATGTGGGTTGTTGGGCCCTTTGCGACGTTGTTAATCTGCCTCCACGTTCTCAGTTTTAGAGTATATGACACCCATTGAGTTAGCAGGATAGCTTGTAATGATGGCTTTGGGGCATCTGCCTTTTGCTATGATTGGGGTGATAATTTCCTCTCAGTCGCGATAAGCAACATGAGCCACACTAGTCCAAAGACAGCCGGACAAAAGTAAGCGATCAATCAAAGTGAGAACTCAATACTGACTTTTAGAGGGGTGGCCCAGTCACCTCTCCTCTGGGCTCTGATTGTCACAGAAGCGCCTGCTCTTGGTCCAATCCTCGCCCAGGACGCAACCTGTGCTGCGGATTTGAGGTGCTCCTTTATGCCTCCTCCCACTGGTGTGAACAGGAACTATGGGCCTTGTGGTCCTGGCCGCCACAACAGCAGGTAACAGCAGAGAAGCCTAGCGCGTCCTGTGCTGCGTAACGAGGCGCTCCTTTATCCCTCTCCATGCACTGGTGCACTGTGTGCTGTCTAGTGCCAATGCAGGAATCTCTGCACAATAGTGTAAGGGTGCCTGTGTTATGGGCAGGATCTTTTGTGTGGGAAGACATGCCTTCTTGCACAAAAACTATCCAAAGAGGCATATTCCTCTTTCTGTGTGTGCTGCTTGGAAAGAGGAAGTAACAAGGAGAAATAAAGATATTTCTACTCATTACGCCTCTTTCGATAAGGAGCACCATTTTAGCGCAAACCCAGGTTTACAAGTAATTGGAAATCTGCGCTTGAGTCAAAATGCATTGGTGGATGCATGGGAATGCCCATGTTCCACCCATGTAACAGCTACTCTATGCAAAGAAACACAAGGCAGAGCTTTACTTTGTATTTACCAAACCACGCAAGGCCACGAAAAGTGGCTTTAAATGAGTTAGTAAATCCCCAAAATGATTTTGCTTCAGGCTGTGCCAAAAAGCGGTGTGACCCTGACATAAAAATCATAGTAAATCTGGGCCTCAGTGACTGCTCTGTCATCTCAGTTGTTACTGGCAGCAGTGTAATCAGAGGGATAGCTCCAATGTTTAAATTAAACTTGTTTCTGCTCTCCTTGATTAATTGTATCTCTATTGAAATTTGATTAAATATTCTTACTTCGCCCTTACTACAAAAGAGATTTAAACGTACTAACAATGAACCTATTCCAGCTTCCCAAAACGGAAAGGGCCATTTCCAGCATCAATACTGTAGAGATATTTTAGAAACACTTTCAATGTAAACTGTAATACGTTTATTTAATGGTTTGTGAATTGAAGCAACAGTCATTTCTCCACTGATTTCCATCATTCCTAAATTTTGTTGGAAAACGCACAACATCAGTGAATTTCAAACCTTCTTCCCTAGTTATCATTATTTTACTTTTCAGGGACGAAATAGAGTATCCACTTTACATCCATCATGCCCTTCAGACCTTGCATAGATCCCATTTCTTCACTATATAGTTAATATACTATATACCTTTTACCAAACGAGGAACACTCTATAATGATTTAAATCCATGGATCAAATTCACATTGAATAAAGGAAATCCAATTATCTTTTTTATATGTGAGTCGAAAGTAAAGGTTCTAATTTTGAAACAAGTTTGTATATAAAAAACTACTGAGAAGAATACTTGTTTATGTCTGACAAGTTTTCATCAACAAATTTTGGTAAAACGGTTGAAATGCAATCAACTTTTAAGATGCAAAATAATCACTACAGATAAAGAAGATAGAGCAACAAAGAATGTCACAACAAATTATTGTTAAAATATTAATAGAAATGGCTGTAAGCAACACAAAAAAACCTAATAAAGCTATTTATTCAGAATATCAAAGTTCAAAAGGAAGTAATAACATATAACTTTGTCTTTAACAGGTCCATATTAGATCATGATAAAATACAGAGATTTCATAAATTTGGAGAAAAAAAAACTCTAGAACAGTTGTCCCCTCAAAAGCTGTTGCCTCGGTATCTATTCAGTAACAGCCAGTTATCAAAGGGACATCTCCCTCTGGTGCACCATCACTTTCCTCTAGGGAATAAATGAACACCAAAAACAAGAAAACACATCACGTGGGAGTACTCCTTCAAATCAACACTAATCAGTTACAGGTGCAGTGGATGGCTTACTAGTCCTTTGTCACTCTTAAAACTTTTGCTTTGCATTGTTGACCTTGCAGTTAAGTACAATTCAGTTCATTTTCCACATCATCCTTATCTCCAGTGCTTGTCTCAGTAGCCTATGCCAGTACATCTAATCCGGTGTTCTGTTTTTACACATATAAACGATGGCAAACAATCTTTCTCTAAATCTGTATTTGTGTGTAGAGATCTACAAAATTACTGAAAGAGGGGCAAGTCTTGTCTGATTTGCTTCGATTGTAAAGACCCCATACCTGCCCATTTCCTGTAGTTTAGATAGAAACAGTTGGATGGGGCACAAGAACAAAGGAGCAGAGGAGTGCTAAGAAGTGTCAGAGCTCTGTGAGGTTATCAAATGGTAAACAGCTAAGGCCGGGTAATGGGGCCCGGTTCCCTAGAGCCAGCACCCATTCCCAGTTCCATCACAGTGTGATTGGCTAGGGAGCTGTGAAGCAGGTTGCTTTGGAGTGGCACCAGGGCTCTCGGTGTTGAAAGGGTGGGCACGTTTGAAATTCTTACTCATAACGTGGCAAGGAAACAATGCCACTCTCTCGGCTCCTGCTCTTCTGGCCTGTCTGCAGTCACTGACTGCAATGAGCAAGACTAGTGAAATGTGGCATTAAAGCATATGATTTCAGGGTAGTAAGGGGACAAGTTCTATGGATTTCAGCAGGCAGGGCCTTTTGTGAGGCATTATTTTTGTCAGGTAAGATTTAAAGTGAAATATTTAATTAAGGGTTTAAGGGTATCCCTTATCACCATTAAATAAAGGTGATGGATAAAGACAAGGAAATAAGGCAATTTGTGTATTATGTGCAGCAGGTAGTGAAGACTTATTACAGAAAGAGGTCCCAGAGCAAGGGCGGATGGATTTCAGTCGATCTAAATGCAAGGCAGCGGGCAGAGTAGGAGCAGCAATAGCGGCACAACCCCAGGCCTCCCGCTTCCTCCCACGGCACGTTAAAAACAAAGTCGTCTTTTACCTCTATAGCAGGATTCTAGTAATTCTAGTAATCAGTCAGAATATCCCCTAGGATTGGCATCCACAAATAATACCAAACATTGTGTTGCTCGGTCCAGTGGGGGGAAATTAGTGTATTTTTAGACCGTGTCTCTCCGTTCCATGAGGAGCGCACAGGATTTGATGAGAGATGCGTTCCTCTATTCCATTTGGAGCATGCATCAGAAGAGAATCAGAATTAGAAGAAGCAGAAGCGAGCATAGCTAGCGGCGTGGGAATAGAGAGGAAGAAGGCGGAGGCTGGGGGAAAAGGCCACTTGGTCTTATCAGAAAGCCCGGTACAATTAAACAGAAGGTGGGCCTATTCAGTCATGTCAGGAAAGAAGACTCAAGCACAGCAAAGTGGGGAGGAGCAGGAACAAGGCTTGGTGGGACTTCTAGTCCAGGGAACAGTAAGAATGATTTCTATGAATATTAGCAAGGTAAGTACATCAAGTAAAAGTGAGAATATATTTTTTACTCAAATAAGACAAAGCTAAAGCAATCTGAAACACAGGATATCACGAAAAGTGACACAGATGATGAAAATATGAATAAAATGGAAAAAAAGGTCAATGTTTAGAAGAAAGTATTGAAAAGCTTTGAAAGAACCAACAGAGTTAGTTATGAAAATGAGACTGCTGCAGGCAAAAAAGGAATACAAAAACACTTTATGATGGGTTTGGGTAGAAGAAGGGGAGTTAGAAAGTGGGATACAGACAAGTAAGAATGAGGATGCTGGTGTCCCTGTTACTAATGTATTTATAGGTTTGAGTGGCCAGAAGTTATTTTACAAGGCAAAGTTATGGGAGAAGACAAATACTTTGAAGAGGAAGCTGACAGAGAAAGAAGCGGCTTTAAAACGTCGTCCTGAAGCAAAAGGGAGGTCATTAGCGGACTTTCCTTCAACAAGGGACACAAACAGAACAATGTCTGCTTCTCAATGGAGAAAATATGATGGAGGAGTAGGTGATGGTGAGTCACCGGGTGTGAGTGGTGACAACATAGGGTTAATAGACATTGAATCTGAATTAGAATCTGATGACAACAGTGTGGAATTGGAGGAAGGGGAGTTGAGAGAATGGGAGTGCAACAGCATTTTTAATGAGGAGAATCGCAAGGGAAAAAAAGGAGGTAATAACCGGGCAGAAGAGTGTTCTTAGTATTTTGCAGAAGTCTGGAGCAGATGAAGTACAATCAGAAACAGAAAGAAATAATACAAGAGTTGAAAATTGGATCGAAAAAGAAAGAAGAAAACCTGATACGCTGCAAAAAGGTAGGGAATTATGGTGGTCTGTTTGGAAAGACAAGAAACAAGTGGCTTTTAATTCAAAATGTTCCATTGGAGTGGGAGGAGACAAAATAGAAACAGAAGAAAAAGTTTTTTTTTTTAAAAGACGTTTTTTATTGAGTCAAGTACAAGAACATTAACTTAACATTGCCAGGACAGAAATATGCAGTTGTGAATTATATGCATAAGGAATATTGTACTTATAAATGCATATTAAACATGTACATGAGTTAGGCATATACAGCAATATAGTATCAAAGACTCCAAGTTTGAATAAAGAAAGAAGAAAGAGAGAGGGAGAAGAGCTATAGGGATAGAAAAGGGAATCAAGTGATAGCCATGTGGAGAGAGAGGTAATAGACATTAGTTACAGCGAATGTAAGATGAAATAAGTATGTATAAGAAGAAAAACAGGAAATATATTGGCATTTTTTAAAAAGGAGGAGAAAAATCAATTTCCTTCGCAGTGCGTGAGAGATAGTTACTTAATGGCAACCATGGCTGATGACGTTTGAAGAAAGTTCCTGTTGAATCAAGCTTGTAGCTGTCAAGTCTATGATGATAACATACAGAATTCCACCACTGTCTGAGAGTAATGTTCTCCGAAGATTTCTAGTTAGAAGTAATAATAGAGATTGCAATAGAAAGCAAAAGGTCCACCAATTTTCGAAGAGGCCTGAATGAACTCCAGATATCGTGTATGCCACCCAAAAACAGTAATTCATATGACATTGGTAAGGAGATCTGAGCTGTTGCTGAAATGCGGGACCATATTGAGGACCAAAAAGTAGATAGGGATGGACAGGAAAAAAACATGTGAAAGTCAGTACCCTGCTGAGTGTGGCAGCGCCAACAATTGTCATTTTGTGCAAGTTTGAGTTTGTAAAGGCATACAGGAGTGTAGAAAAGTCTATTATAAAAAAAATATAGGGTCTGTGTGAGGCTTGCAGTGCGTGCAGTGGAATGTATCTTATACCATATTCTATCCCATAAAGAAGTTGGCCAAACAACACCAAGATTTGATTCCCACAATGTCTCAATAGGTGATTTGAGTCTAGGTGAAACAGACGTTCTTAAAAGTTTATAAATTCCAATTGCCCTAGGATAATTAGAAGTTACAATCGGGTGTGGAGCTGATGCAAGAGAAGAATGATTATGATTTATAAGTTTATTGAGGGCCTCTTGGACTAGAGTAGAAAGAATGATATATTGGGATTTCATGCGAATAGGGAGATTATAAATTGCTGAGAGAGTAGTAAAAGGGATTATAGAGTCTTTATGATATAATTGGGAAATGAGAAGAATACCTTTAGTCATCCAAGCCTTCCAACACAAGGTTTTACTTTGTTTCCTAAGCAAACTATTGTGCCAAATAGGACTGTAAAAGAATCGATTAATGGGGGTAAGATGCAAAATAAAAAAAGGTTTCAGTAAGTTGACTGAATGGGAGATAGTGCTGGGCAACCAGAATTTTGGGGGGGGTTAGACATAAATATGTGTTTATGGGAAAAGGGAGAAATAAATGTTTCTTCCAAAGAGAACCATATCTTTTTAGGGGCATCATTGAGTGTAGATAAATAGGGATGTATTTGCTTAATGCCAAAAGATTTGTGATAAGTTATAAAGTCAGGGAAATTAACTCCACCTTGTACTTTAGGAAGTTTTAATTTCGAGAGAGAGATTCAGGATTGTTTACCGTTCCACAGGAACTTGGATAGAATTTTATCAATTGAACTAAAAAATAGTTTAGGTATCCTAACAGGAAGCATCATAAGGAAGAAGTTAATGAGAGGGAGAAGCATCATCTTAATGGTGTCCAAGCGGCCCCACCACATGAGATATAACGGAGACCATTTTTGTGTAAGATCTACAAGCTTTGCAGATAAGATTTCTAAATTAGTCCTTAATGTATCCTTGAGAGTAGTGCAGTACCATACCCACAGGCATTTAATCTTAGAAGAATTCCAAGATAATCCTGCATCAACGAGTACAGAGCCAGTGCAGTGAGCATTAAGTGGTAAGACCACTGTTTTGTCTATATTAAGTTTATAGCCAGATACATCAGAATATAAGTTGAGCTCATGTAGGAATGCAGGAAGAGAAGTGTCAGGGTGAGACATGAACAAAAGAATATCATCAGCATATGCCATAAATTTGATGTGTGCATTATTAATTTGAAACCCCGTAAATTGTTCAGACATTTTTAATTGGTAAAGAAAAGGTTCGAGAGCCAAAATAAATAGTAAAGGAGATAATGGGCATCCCTGACGAGTACCCCTTTTAAGAAGGAAAAAAGGAGATCGGATACCGTTTGTTATAACCGAGGAACATGGTGAGGAATAAAGAATGGATATTAAATGTTGGAATTTAGTACCTAGTCCATGCCATTCCAATGCTTTCGACAAGAAACCCCAGTAGACCCTATCAAAGGCCTTTTCCGCATCCAATGATAAAGCTGCCAGAGGAATCTTAAGTTTAGATGCCTTGTTAATAATATTTTAAAAAGTACGGGAATTATCTGCTACATTTCTATTAGGGATAAAACCAGATTGATGAGAATCAATAAGGTCAGGAATATATGGGAGTAAACGGAAAGCTAAAACTTTGGCATGGAGTTTACAATCAGTATTAATTAAAGATATGGGTATCTAATTTTTACAGTCAGTCGCATCCCGATCTTTTTTGGGAATAAGACAAATCATGGCCTCCGTAAATGAGCCAGATGCAGAACCTGACATTACAAAATGATTAAGTAATTGAAAGAGTTTGGGGAAAAGAGACTTAGCAAACTGAATAAAGAATTCTACTGTGAAGCCATCTGGGCCTGGAGCCTCACCCTTGGGGAGAGATTGTAAAGCTGTATATAGTTCAGTAAGTTGTAGGGGTTGGTCTAAAGATGAGAGGTCAATCTGCAATGGGTCTCTTGGTTTGAGATTAGAGAAATATTGGTTGAGAGATTCAACTGTTGGTATGTGTTCTGGAGTGTACAGGTCCTTATAGTAAGAAGCGAAACACAATGCTATATCTTTATCTCTAAAGTGTTTAACACCATTGTTATCTGTGATAGATTTAATAGTTGTTTTTTCTTTTCTGTGTTTCAAATATCGAGCTAGAGGAGAACCAGCTTTATTGTTACCACCATAATATCTGGCATTTATTTTCAGGAGGGTGCCGCATGCTTGTTCAGTGGTATATTGGTTAAACTCCATTTTAGCTGAGACTAGTGCTTCAAGATGTGATTTACTAGTTTTGTGAGCATAGTTCTAGGGACTTTATATTTTCATGGATGGAAGTTGATTTTTGTTGAGCAGACTTTTTTTTTGAGTGTGCGTAACTTATGATGAAACCCCTAGAGGCTGCTTTGAACGCATCCCACACAAAATGAAATGATAGTTGATCACTATCGTTGATGTGAAAGTATTCTTCTATAAACTTAGTGTAGGAAGCAATAAAAGTAGCATCTGAAAGTAGAGAGTTATTAAACCTCCATGAAGATGTTTTAGAACCATTAAGAAAAAGATCAAGGTCAGTAATCACAGGTGCGTGATCTGAGATCAAAATAGCACCTATTTCAGAGTTGCAATAAACCTTTACTCAGAAAGATATAATCAAGCCTGGAATGGGAATGGTGGGTAGGAGAATAAAAAGAGTATTCCAAGAGGTCGGGATTGGATACTCTCCAGGAATCAGAGAGAGAATGCTGTACAATAAAGTTTTTAAAAGCTTTGTGGGAGGCATGTGGAATGAAACGTGACTTGGAACGTCTGTCCAAAAATGGATCGAGAATTTGGTTGCAGTCACCACCTATTAGTAAATAGTTTGAGGAATGTTCAGAGACATTATGTGAAAGATTCTTCCAAAAATTTGGATCTGGATGTGTGGGGCCGTATATATTTGGGATAGTAAGAGAAATATTGTCAATTGTAAATGTAACAAGTACCCAGCGACCTTCTGTATCTTGATGCTGTGAAATTATGGTAGGTTTGAGAGATTTATGACAGAGTATAATTACCCCATTTTTGTTTGTGATGGAAGGGGAGTAGAAAATGTCCCCCACCTATTGTTTTTTAAGCTTAACTGCCTCAGAGTTGTTGAGGTGAGTCTCTTGCAACTAAGCAATGTGGCATTTCAAACGAGCTAGGTGAGATAAGAACACGCTGACGTTTAATGGGGTGTTTAAGCCCCTTAACATTCCAAGTAACAGTTCTAAGTTGCATAACAAGAAGTATTAATAAACAACTGCTGTAATAAGGAAAAAATTAGGCATATCAATTTTGCAAAAGCAAAGAAATGGGAAAGAAACAAGATAGTAAAGAAAAAGAAAAGTAGGAAGATGACCTCCAGAAGTTGTATATACATGGATGTGGCAATACAGGGACTAAAGTCCACGAAAGCTAAAGAAAACAAGATAGAAAGCGAATACCCCAAAAGGTAGAGGGACAACGGAGAACCTGAAAAGACAGGCAAGAGTGGCTTCAGCACAAGAAAAGTGATATTAGATATTAAAACATATGAAGGCGAGTTTCATGGAAGAAAAAAAAACATACAAACGAAAAATGTACCATTCAGGAGACCAAATAACGTAATAACTACAGTAAAGGACTGTGACATGAAAAACAATAAAAATCAAAGCTTACCAGTGGAACGTGTAGGAGAACAGTTTGGATGGTGAGAAAGGGATACGGTTGGGAAAGGAACATGAGGATTGCACAAAGAACACTATCTAAAAAAATATATATATATGTAAGTCCAAAAACTGTTTGCGACTTGCAGCTGTAGTAGGAGAGAAGTCTTGTGTGAAAAACACTTTATGACCTGACCATAGCAAAGAGCCCATCTTTTTGGCTTCCGAGAGTATTTGCATCAAGACAGTAAATTGGAGAAAGAGAATAATAATTCCTAGAGGATGTGCACGAGGGCCATTTGAAGTCTGTGGACCTAAACGATGTGCCTGTTGGATAGAGAGGGGAGAGGTAGGAGCCAAGCGAAGACTTGAAGGTATTGCTTTTTGAAGGAATACAATCATGTTAGAGCCTTCAGAACCTTCTGGAATCCCAAAAAGGCGAAGATTATTTCTCCTATTTCTGTTTTCTAAGTTTTCAGTAAGCCTTTTAAGTTGAGCTATGTCTTTAGAGATCTGAGGATTGACAGTGCTGCAATCTTCAAGGTCACTGACTCTCTGTTCCAGAGTACAAATTTGTTGTTCGTGTTGGGACCATTGCTCCTCAATACGTTGTAAAGAGGCATTAGTGTCCATCATAAAGGGCTTTAGTGCACGCAATTCCTCCATGACATCATCTAGAGTAAGATGTGTAGGTAATTTTGAGGGAGAATCAAGGTCTTTTTTTGGGCGCTTGACAGAGGAGGTGTTAGATTTTTTTTCACAATTGCGCCAGCAGCATGAGATGAAGAGGCGCTATCCTTTAAAAAGACTGCAGCACTATCCATTGTTAAAGCTGATGGTAGAGAAGATTTAGTTATATGTGTGCGCACCACTCGAAGAGGATTATTAGACTTGGAGAAAGATGATGACTGTCAATTCTGAGAATTATGTGGTCTCCCCATAAAAGCCAGCAGCAATTTGGTAATAGGAAGCCAGCATTGTGAGGTGTTGATGAAATTATATTAGGCGGAGAAGCTGCTGCCAGAAGTTTCCAACAACAGAGCAAAATATAATAAAAAATATATAAATAGAAAATCCTAAATTATTCTCTCATAACAGGCATGACAGAATACCACAAGAGCAAAGCACTTTACTGCACATAGTCAAACAATTGGTGACTAGTTTTAAGGGAACCTTCTGAAAAGGAAAAAATCCCCTCCATCAAAGGAAAGCATTTACCATGTTATGAAGAACAATTTGAAAGAGCTCCTTAACAAGAGCTGCCAGTGAATACTGAAAGTTGAAAACCTCAGCTAAATGTGTTTGAAGAGAGAGGTCAAAAGTTCAGCTGGCTGACAGAAGGTAATAAATATTCCATTGCAGAGGAAACTAGATTTGTAGATCACATCCAGGCAAGCAGTTAAAAGTCAAATAGAAACATCTCTGTGAAAGTTTAGGTTTGTGCAGAGGCTTACTGAGTGAAAGCAAATCAGGCCCTCACATGAAGTCTCTGAAATGACTTGAAAACTTGATGTCTCTGTAAGATAAAGGCATATTTATGCAGCTGCAGTGCTCCGGTGCTAAAAAATGCTGAAGAAATTAATCATTTTGATGTGAAAACATCTCCTTCTTTCCAGGACGGCGCTCTAAAGAGCAGCGGCCATCTAGCGTGACCTCCAGCCACTCCCCCAGAAGAAAAAGGTTTAATGGTAAAAAATGATAAAGGAAAGAAATCAATGTGTGGCAAAGAAATGCAAAGTGATACAGAGAAGGACGCATATAAAAGTGATGATACAAGTGTAGAAATAATGTAACTATACACAAAAGATCACCTTACATGGAAATTGCAATGCCACTAGGTTCTCTCTTGTCAGAGAAAACAAAAAAGAGAATATGGAAACACAAGTTTATTGATGTATTCAAGTTATTACAAAGAGATATTCAGGCAAAAGAAGGTTCAAAAGAAGAAGAATGGGAGCTAGCTAGATGACCCAGGGCAGTGGTTCCCAACCTCTGGTCCCCGGACCCCTGGGGGTCTGCAAAGCCTCCTCAGAGGGTCCACGACTGCTTAGAAAATTAAATAATATTAACAGATTAGTCCCCAGCTTTCAGTAATGACTTAGTGGGGGTCCCTGAATTCCAATAATAATTCAGTGGGGGTTCCTGGGTTCCAGCAATGATAAAATGGGGGTCCACAGAAGTCAAAAGTTTGAGAACCACTGACCTATGATTCCAAAAAATATAGAAAATTGAACATCAGCATTCGGCCAGTGGGCTACCAGTGACTTTTCGGTCCTTTCAATATCGTCCCATCCAGCATGGGATGGGGTGGGATAATAAAAATCAAAGAGTAATGACAACATTATCATGTTGAAACTACAATAAAGGTTTTTGCCAGAGACAATTTGGAGATACAAACACAAATGTTTGAAATGTGGGCATAGACACCAACTTACACAATGTTTTTCAGATGGTAGATACACTAAACAAGGGAGTCAGCAAAAAGACAGGGTCAACAATTTCAGTTGGCAAATAAAGGCACATACCCCAATTAAGGTTGAAGCATTACAACATTGATTGCAATTGTGTCCAGACAAAGAGGCAGCAACAACATTTTTTGGTGATTTCAACAAGGTTTTTATTTGGGTTACATAGGGTCTAGGGTGAAAGTTGGTCGGCTAACCTAAAATCAGAATAGGATTGCCTGCAATAGTGCAGCACAAATTGGCAAAAGAATTACAAGCAGGAAAAATTGCAGGCCCTCTCTTTAATTGGCCATTGGAAATTTTGACTATTTCTCCGATGGATGTCATTCCTAAAAAAGCAGCAGGTGGGTATAGGCTCATACATTATTTATCATGGCCAGAAGGTCAATCCACCAATGACCTTATATGTGCAACAGATTCCAGTGTCTCTTATTCATCAGTAGAAGATGCTATTAAATTGACTAAAGCAGGGGGAGTTGCAGCTGAATTAGGGAAAAGTGATATACAATCAGCTTTCAGGTTATAAGCAACCCATACAGAAGGTTTTTCCCTTTTATAGATGCATTTTACGGGGACCATTTAGGTAGATAAAATTCTGCCTAGGGGTTGCTCCATTTCTTGTGTTTTATTTGAAACATTCAGCATATATTTACAATGTTTTTTTGCTTGTAAAAGTGGACACAAATTGGTTTGTCATTACCTAGATGACTTCTTGTTTGTGGGTCAATGTTTGAAAGCACTTAAACACTTCCACAGTGCAGTAAAGGAATTAGGAGTTCCATTAGCCCCTGAAAAAACAAAAGGCTTCGCCACTAGATTGACCTTTTTAGGTATAGAAATTAATATGCACCAGATGTTGGCAAGACTTTCTGCAAATAAGGTGAATGAAATTAAAGAATTCATAGACAGATGGAGAGAGAAAACTAGAGTTGAGAAAAGTGCAGAAATTAACCGATTAACTAAACTTTGCTTGCAGATTAGTGAGAGCCGGAAGAACATTTTGCAGACGTTTCGGCTTGGCAATGTCTGGAGCAATATTACCTCATCGTAGGATAAACCAAACAGCTCAGATGAAAACTGATTTATGCATTTGGTTAACTTTTTTAGACAGCTTTAATGGAGTTTCACTATATTTTTTGGAGGAAGACACTATCCGACAAGTGCAAATTTACTAAGATGCTGCAGGCACCAAAGGTTTTGGAATTTTCTGGGAGGGTAGATGGTGCGCAGGATGTTGGCTGTCTCACTGGTTTCTAAAGCTTATTCATCTGTTAGTGCCACTGCATGCATGGAGGGATGACCTACAAAATAAGGCAGTTTTGTTCAATGTAGACAACATGGCATTTGTGGAACTAGTAAATAAACAGTGATGCAGCATTTGCACGCTCTTTTTATGGGATCAACAGTCTTTTTTCCTGCAAGCAGATTAACTAGGAAGTTAGGTTACCATAGGTCAACATTAATTTACAGTGTAACCAATTAGGCCACACAATGAAAACCCAAATAGCAAATAAACTTTTTTTGAACATTATCATTTTCATAACATCAGCAATACATGTGTGTGTCTCAATAGAACAATTCATGTGCTGGTACTACATTTACTAATCAAGGATATAGTTTCCTCATGGTCCCAGCCATTCTGCATTACATGACAGACTACATAATCTGACTGACCATTCCTGAACTTTAGAGCACTCGTTTCCTAAAATGGAGCCATGTCTGCATGGAGGGGTACTGTCACATCAGTGTCGCTCCCGCTGTGTGGGTTGCAATAGTGCTTCCCCTAAGATCACCAAATTATTTGTTTGACACAATCTTACAACAATTAACAACTAGGTAACGATATCATTCAACAGTCATAACCATGACCATGGCTAGTTTTAGTATAGCCTATTCAGTACTTGGAGCATGCAAGGACACCACTGGTGTGTTTTCTTTGGTCTTATATTTGATTATGAGGCCTCTACTCTACTACTCAATGTGTTGCATGTATGTGCTAATGCAGGGGGCTGTTTGCGATTACCTTGGGTGGTCTCGTCTGTTATTGTGAGTGTGTGTGCCCGCTGTGTCCTCCATCACCAGGTAAAGAAGTCGGAGGTAGTAGCTTGTATTTTGGTATTTTTTTTGGTGTATCACTGCCTCATCAACTCCCTCCCTGTGGGTTTAATGTGTCATCTTGGATCCTCTCCTGAGCTGTATTGTCTGTTTGTGTGTGTTGTGTGGACCCTGGAAGGTCTCGTTCAACCCAGGTCTTCCAACATGTCACTCCATATTTCTATATCTCTTACAGCATGTTTGTCATATCAAACCATTCCCAGCCGTCTCTCTTCAGCCATTCCCCATTCCCTCAAGACTGCTCTCCATAGCTGCAATGTGTGGGGGGTGTTTAGTCTGGTCCCAATGTATCGCAATATGGCGTTTAGCCAAGACCAACCCCAGCAACGCAAATGAGTAATGCATTTTCTTTCCTCCGTTTGGGAGAGGTGTACATTTAATAAGCAGTGCGTGGGTGAGAATTCAATCTGTAGTGTTATTATTTCTTTCAGGTTGTCTATGACATTTGCCCAGAACACGCGTAACTGGGGACAATCCCAAGTCATGTGTATAAAGTGCGCTGGTGTGTACCCACAGCGAGGGCACCCGGGCATATGTGTGGGATACATTTTGTGGAGTCGCTGGGGAGTGAGATATTTGCGAT
Organism: Pleurodeles waltl; assembly: GCF_031143425.1. Lineage (NCBI taxonomy): Eukaryota > Metazoa > Chordata > Amphibia > Caudata > Salamandridae > Pleurodeles > Pleurodeles waltl. The sequence continues at coordinate 182,068,693 of NC_090437.1, forward strand.
GGAGGTAATTGAATTGGGTTAGCTTAAAGCAAGCGTTACTCGCTAGTTCTCGAACCTGTGCAAATGCCCTTTGCCACTCCGATTCATAGAGAAGGGTTTCAAGGTTTGGCTCCGATCTACCTCACACCCTTGTCATGTCCACCCTACGATCTGCCGTCAGGGCTTTGTATATTCGAGACGTTAGGCCTCTGGCTACCTCTGAATCAAGAATTGCATGTAGTGTGTGGGATTCCTCCGGTTCCTCTGGGAAGCTGGGACACACTTCGCTAACTATATGGGAGATTTTGTTGTGCTGTAAATGCTGCCCTGGAGGTAACTGAAAGACATCCCGAGCCTCATTAAGCGTTAGGAACTTCCCCCAATGATACAAGTCATCTACTGTTAAGCAGCCCCCATCATACTATTTTGTAAGATCCATTACCGTCTGTGCCTGTCTAAAGCCAGGTAGCCACTGTATTGGGAGTAATCTTGCATATGGGGCACATTTTAGTACAGCCTCAACTGTCCGTTCCCATATAATCGTAAATAAACTTAAAAGGATTTATTAAACAAATCTCAAAAACATACTGTAAAGATACAGAATAGCAATTGGGTATCCAAATCTTCTGAAGACATTTAGACGAATAGGCATAAGAGAAACCAAGAATTCTGTTACAGCAATACAAAATATCAAAAGCAAGATCTGGTGCTTGGAAAATATTTGGTCTTCCCTCTTACACATGAGTGCAAGTTAAAAGTACCTTACTGAAGTTATCTATGGGCAATTAGGCGAAACCTCCTAGAAGTCTTAACTATTTCAAAAGAAAAATCTCACAAAAAATATAAGGACAAAAGGCGAGGAGGAAAAATAGGACAAAATAAATGGAAAAATAAAGAGGATGAGCTCAGCATTCCGTAAGCTCAGTCAAGCGTTTTCTTAGAGAGTTAAGTGTAAGCCTAAGATACACTCACCAAAGCACAGGGATAAAGGGGAAAGGTAGAGGTCTGTACCACTCAAAGTCCAGGGGAAAGGGTCGTACACTCAATAAGTGAAAGTCCTAAACCACACAATTCAGTCAGGTAACACCTTCCTGGTCACACCATCATGAGCTCCATTGTATTTTCCTGTCCCACTGAGTAACTTCCAACATCTACTCCCTTTCTCATAGCAGTCCTGAGAACGCTGTTCTCCTTGGTCCTCTGGACATTGTTTGCAACACGTATGAATATGAGAAATCCATCTCACTCTTAGTTTTTCTGTGTACTCATTCAAGGTGTTTCTGTCAGACTCTATATTAGTAAAACAATAGCACATCCATTTCCAAAGTAACCATTCACATGAATGCACCTGCAAAGGCACATTAGCAGAAATCGAAGAACAGTCTCTCCTGTTCTTTTGGATGAGGCACCTTTAAATATTATTCAACAATGCACATTTCATTTCAAGTTCTACTGTGCACAGATTGATTCCTATATTTGTATAAATGTCAATTACAACAATCCAAATAAGACTTCATTTTACAATTATAAATGCTGCAAACATTCATACATGAGATTAGAAGTGACTAAGAACTATATTTTCAACATGAAACTTCACACATTAGTGCACACATTTTATAAATTATTATAGTTTCTAATGCAACCACTCAATATTTATACTCCATTTAACCTCTTCGCTGCCAGGCCTTTCCCCCCTCAGGTGGCAGGCCTTTTTTTGGCTATTTGGAGTAGTTTGCACTTAGGCCCTCATAACTTTTTGTCCACATAAGCTACCCATGCCACATTTGTCTCCTTTTTTCCAACATCCTAGGGATTCTAGAGGTATCCAGAGTTTGTGGGTTCCCCTGGAGGAGACAAAGAAATTAGCCAAAATACAGCAACATTTTTGTTTATAAAAAACAAAAGGGGCTGCAGAAGAAGGCTTGTGGTTTGTTCCCTGAAAATGGCATCAACAAAGCATTTGTGGTGCTAAAATCACCATCTTCCCAGCTTTCAGGAAATGGCAGGCTTGAATCAGAAAACCCTATTTTTCAACACAATTTTGGCATTTTACTGGGACATACCCCATTTTTACTATTTTTTGTGATTTTGGCCTCCTTCCAGTTAGTGACAGAAATGAATGTGAAACCAATGCTGTATCCCAGAAAAGCTAAATATTTCTGAAAAGTAGACAACATTCTGAATTCACCAAGGGGTCATTTGTGTAGATCCTACAAGGTTTTCCTACAGAAAATAACAGCTGAAATAAAAAATATATTGAAATTGAGGTGAAAAAAGCAATTTTTCTCCATGTTTTACTCTGTAACTTTTTCCTGCAATGTCAGATTTTTAAATGTAATATACTGTTACGTCTTCTGGACTCTTTTGGTTGCGGGGATATATTGGACTTGTAGCTTCATCAAGAACCCTAGGTTCCCAGAGCCAATAAAGGAGCTGCACCTTGCAATGGGTTTTCCTTCTATACCTGGTATACAGCAATTCATTTGGTGAAATATAAAGAGTGAAAAATAGGTATCAAGGAAACCTGTGTATTTCCAAAATGGCCACAAGATAAGGTATTGAGAATCAGTGGTTATTTGCACATCTCTGAATTCCTGGTTTCCCATACTAGCATGTGAATTACAGGGCATGTCTCAAATACACGTCTTTTTTACACACTGTCTTACATTTGGAAGGAAAAAATGTAGAGAATGACAAGGGACAATAACATTTGTTCTGCTATTCTGTGTTCCCCCAAGTCTCCCAATAAAAATGGTACCTCACTTGCGTGGGTAGGTCTAATGCCCGCAACAAGAAATGCAACATGGACACATTTTTACATTGAAAACTGATGTGTTCTTTGGAAAGTGCCTAGCTGTGGATTTTAATCTCTAGCTCAGCCGGCACCTAAGGAAACCTACCAAACCTGTGCATTTTTTTAAACTAGACTCCTAGGGGAATTTAGTATGGGGTGACTTGTGGGGCTCTCACTGGGTTCTGTTACCCAGAATCCTTTGCAAACCTCAGAATTTGGCCCAAAAAACACTTTATCCTCATATTTCAGTGACAGAAAGTTCTGGAATCTGAGAGGAGCCACAAATTTCCTTCCACCCAGCATTCCCCCAAGTCTCCCGATACAAATGGTACCTCACTTGCGTGGGTAGGCCTAGTGCCCGCGACAGGAAATACCCCAAAACACAACGTGGACACATCACATGTTCCCAAAGAAAACAGATGTTTTTTGCAAAGTGCCTAGCTGTGGATTTTGGCCTCTAACTCAGCTGGCACCTAGGGAAACCTACAAAACCTGTGCATTTTTTAAAACTAGAAACCTAGGGAAATCCAAGTTGGGGTGGCTTGTGGGACTCTCACCAGGTTCTGTTACCCAGAATCCTTTGCAAACCTTCAGAATATGGCCAAAAAAACACTTTATCCTCACATTTCGGTGACAGAAAGTTCTGGAATCTGAGAGGAGCCACAAATGTCTTTCCACCCAGCGTTCCTGATAAAAATGGTACCTCACTTGTGCAGGTAGGCCTAGTGCCTGCGAAAGGAAATGCCCCAAAACACTATGTGGACACATCAAAATTATCAAATACAAAACTACCTGTTTTTTTGGGGGGGAGGGGTCACCTGCGTTTTTGGTCCTGGGCTCAGCAACCATATAGGGAAACATACCAAACCCAAACATTTCTGAAAACTAGACACCCAAGGGAGTCCAGGGAGGTTTGGCTTGCATGGATCCCCCAGTGTTTTCTGACCTAGAATCCTCAGCAAACCTCAAATTTAGCAAAAAAATATCACATTTTCCCCACATTTTTGTGTGGGATCACCACACTGGGACAAATTTCTTACCACCCATTGTTCCTCTCAGTCTCCCAGTAAAAATGATACCTCACTTGTGGAGGTGGGCCAAGTGCCTGTGACAGGGAAGAGCCAAAAATATGTCAAAATTGAGGGGGAACCAAAGTGGGTCCAAAAGGGCAGTTTGAAAAAAAACATTTTTAGGCTGACAAGTGGGGCAGAATCTTTATCGGTATAGATGTGACAGTGCTGGGTGGTAGGAATTTTGTGGATTCCTGCAGATTCCAGAAGGTTCCAGCACAAAAATGTGGGAAAAATGTGTGATTTCTAGCAAAGTTGGAGGTTTGCAGTGCATTGTGGGTATGAAAATGGTGCCTGGTGCATGTGAAGCACACCACCCTGGACTCACCCAGATGTTTAGTTTCAGATGTGTCTAGGTCTTGTGGATTTTTCTACATGGCAGCATCCCAAAGTCCAAAAAGTCCAGCCCTCACCATTCAAAGTGAGATGATTTTGAGAGTTAGACAAGCTCTCATGACCCAAATTTAAAACCAAAACTCAAAATAATCAAATGTCCTCTTGCTTGGGGTGGCCATACTGGTGGGTAGCCACCACCCCACTATTTTTTTTAATTGCCTGGCATTTAGTAGGGTTTCTGCCCCCCCAGGGAGTGGATCCCGAGTAATTGACCCATCTGCCCACCGGTGGGCAGAACAACTTTGGCCCCATTTATTTGGGGTGGGGCTACGGCCATACCCCCACCCTCTTTAAAAAAATAATAATAATTTCCTTGGTCTCTGGTGGGCTTTCTGCCTCCCTTGGGGGCAGATGGGCCTTCCAAAAATAGGCCGATCTGCCCCCCAAGGGGGGCAGATATGGCCAACAGCAATGTGCCCCCATGGGGAACGTCCCTTGTTCAAGGGGCTGCCCCACAAAACAAAACACACACATACACACAGACCAATCCGTCACAGACCAATCCCTCAAGGGGGCAAATCGACCTCATAGAAATAGGCCAATCTGCCCCCCAGGGGAGCAGAAATGGCCTAAAATAAATTTGCCCCCCAGCGGAGCGACCCTTGCCTAAGGGGTCGCTCCCCATGAGTGAAATTGTTGCAAAAAAAAATCTCTGGTGCCTAGAGGTTTCTGCCCTCCCCCGGGGGCAGATCGGCCTAATTACAATAGGCTGATCTGCCCCCAAGGGGGACAGAATTGGCCTAAAATAAAATTGCCTCCTCAGGGGAGCGACCCATCTGTAAAAAAATAAAAATCTCTGGTGCCTAGAAGTTTCTGCCCTCCCCCCCCCCGGGATGACAGATCGGCCTAATTACAGTAGGCCGACCTGCCCCTAGGCAGGGGGCAGAAAAGGCCTTTAAAAAACTGCCCACCTAGGGAGGGACCTTTGCCTAAGGAGTCGCTCCCCTTATTCATATATATGTAAAAAAAAATCCACTGGTGTCTAGTGGTTTCTGCCCCCCTTGGGGGCAGATTGGCCTAATAAAAATAGGCTGATCTACCTCAAAGGGGGGCAGAAATGTAATAAAAGTAATTTTCCCCCCAGGAGAGCGAACCTTGCCTAAGGTGTCGCTCCCCTCCTGCAAAAAAAAAAAAATAATAAATAATCCCTGGCGTCTAGGGGTTTGTGCCCCCTCTGAGGGCAGATCGGCCTAATAATAATAGGCCAATCAAAGGTCTTTGCCCAAGGGGCTGCTCCCCTTATTGAAATATATATTTTAAAAAAATAAACCCTGGTTTCTAGTGGGCATTTCTGCTGCTCGATCACTTTGCGATTGGGCAGCAGAAATGCTGAGAGAGACATCAAAGGAAAGGAAAGGCCTTTCCTTTCATGACTCTCCCGTCCTATGTCTCGGTCGGAAGAGATCGGAGGTGACCTCTGATGAGGTCAGCGCCCGATTTGTCATCAGACGTCACTGGGGGGTTAGGGGAGGTGGAAGGGGAAGCGATTCCCCTTCCATCTCTGCCCTGGGGGGTTGGGTGGGAGACTCATGAGCGCTCCCCCCCATGGGCCCGGTGCAGGACAAGCTGGTTTCGTCCCTGGCACACAGGAACTGTGTGCGAGGGCGAGGCCACCTCGCCCCAGGTACCATAATGGTTAATAAAGTTAAGGCACACTGAATACATTTTTCCTAACCCTACAGTGAATGCACTTTTATTACTGAGTATGCCAATTTACATTAGTCAGATTTTAAAACACAAAATATATCAGGTTTATGAATACCAAAGTCATGCTTGTGACGTCGGGGGTTGCTGCAAAATCTACACTGTTCCATCCGAAAGTGAGATGCTTGAGAGTACTAAGCTTGTTAAGAGCATTTATGCTAAAGTGTTTGCAACTCAATATTGTTTTTAAAGCAAGACATGTTCCAGGTGTTCAGACTAATATAGCAGATGCTTTATCTCATGTTCAGTTGCAGCGATTTCGCAGTATGGCCCCAAATGCAGACAACTACAAGACAGAACTCCCACAAGCCATTTGGGCACGGGGGAATAAGAATAGTGGAGTAGCCTCAAAAATAAGAAGAAGCTATCGACAGGCATGGTGAGAGTTTTTATACATAGTAATATCGTGAATGCAAGAAAAAATTACACAGTGGCAAATGAGTAAGCAATTTTGAGGTTTGTGTTGCTTTTGATTGATATTAGGATTCTCACAGACAACTATCTCTAGAGAATTAGCAGGGATAGCATTTTATGGTGCTTTTTGGCAGGGTTGGTGGGGTTTTGACCAAGTTCAAAGTTTGCTAGTAAGAAAAGTTGTAAAATGTTTGATTAGAGAACAGAACAGGAGGCCAAAATTGGGAGAGCAAATCACAGTTGATATATTGAAGAAGATGTTACCACAATTGTCTTCATGTTGTTATGATGAGTTTGAGGTATTAGTATTTAGGTTATGTAAGTTATGGATGATTTTGGAGCATTTAGAGCTTCAGAATTGCTCGGATTGAAAGTGAAATGTGTTCTAAAAATGAATGAAATATTTTCACAGACTGAGGATTTGGTTGAGAGCTTTGAAGACAGAGCAGGTGGGGAGAGGAAGATAGGTATGGATGAATCAGACAGGTGTGGACGGTTTATGCCCAGTGTAAGAATGGTCAATATTTAAAACCAAAAATCAGCCAAAGGGTACTGAAATATTTTGTCATAAGAATTGGCTAAAAATCTCAATTTCCAATTTGTTAGTCATAAGGCGTTTGGCATTACAAAAAAATAGGAGACACAACTGCATGGGACACATTCATTCCACACAGGAGCAGAAACTGAAGCAGCCAGATTGGGTTGGTAGTGTGCTGAATTAAAGAGGTTTGGATTCTGGAGGTCAAATTGTTGTGAAAACCGTGTGAGGAAATAAATTGCAATAGTTATCTTTTGTCAAAATTTAATTATAAATGTTTGTTATTTGTGATTTTCTTTCACTTTAGGCTGCATAAAAGGTACAAATTTGCTTAAGATTTTTTCATGGATTGTGGAACATTCAGTTGTGAGATGAGCAGCAGCATATGCAGACCAGCAGATTTATGGTCGATCCCTGGGACTGCCAAGTAGCAGACAAGAAGTGGTATGGAATAGAAAACGCGGAATGCACTGGTGCAATTCATTGCCAATGCTAAAAGAACTTTTTTCTAACAGAGGGAATACAGATATCTTGATGATACATTTAGGAAAAAGTGATCTGGTATAGTTGTCTGGTCTCGCATTGATTAAATAAATGAAAGAAGATCTCACAGTAATAAAGAGACAATGGGTAGGTACATGCATTGTTTGATCGGAATCGCTTCCCAGGAATAGGGGGAAAAAACACTCCACCATAAAGCACGGCATAAGTTAAACAGAGCCAAGCAGCTCTTTTGTGAACAAGAGGGAATTCAAATGCTAGCAAACAAAAATATAAAATAAATTGATGATCATCTTTGCAGAGCAGATGGTGTGCATTTCTCGAAACTTGATCAAGCATATTACCTTCTTCAGCTTTGGGAAATGTTTGAATATTTATGGAAAGAGAAACTGTGGTGCACTGAATATAAAAAAGATAATAAACAGGAATTAATGAATAAGTGGGGCAGGAGAACTCTTAATGGTTTTCCTGGGTGGTGATATTTTTTGGGGAATGGAGAGCCTAGAGCGGGCGTATCCATACCTTGGGGGGAGGGGACATTACAGGGGAGGGGAAGAGTAACGCCTCAGGCTTTGAAATTCCATAGGTGACTCTGCTTGGGGATGCTTGATGGGATGTGCTCGAGAGACTAGAGATTGCAAGGAAAAGTTCAATAGCACTGTGGTGAAGGAGGAAGAAGGGAAACAAGGGGAGGAACATGAGGCATTTTGGTTGATGCAATGTTCCTCAATTTGGGAGTTAAAGGGGTGGGGATTGTATGCCAGAAATGTAATGTATTAGTGAGGCTGTGGCTCGTAAAGTATGTTACGTAAGTTTATGAATTGATGGCACAAGCCTGTATTAATAAAGTGGCCTTTTTTGCTAAGACAAGTAAACTTGTAAGTATCATTGGGGACCCAGGAGTAGGGTGGCAACAGCCGTTCTCCCCAGGTGACTTTGCATAAGTGGCACAGGCCAGGTTTCAGGATGGATAAGAGAAAAGGGTGGGACAAGCAGTTAGGTATATAGGGTTAGGTTTAGGCAGAAAGATTAGCCAGTCAGGAGAACCAGGCGTCAGGCAGGGCTTTTTGTGTGGCCCGCCACCCACCCCATTTTGAATATGTGTGGACTATATGCAGGATTAATAGGGAATAAAGATGGATTTTTCACACAGCAAAACACTGCTTGCCACAGTAAGACAGACATTGTATTGTCTAGTAGAGCTGTGTTTTTGGGGAGGTGGAGAGTCTGGAGGGGGTGTATCCATCCCTCAAGTGGGAGGATAGATCACAGGGGAGGGAAAGAGTAATGTCTGGGGATTTGAAACACAATAAGCAACTTTCGCTTGGGAATGCAAGGAAAATGAGTGAGGGAGGAAGGAAGGAAACAGGGGGAGTAATATGGGGATTTTTGGTTGATGCAATGCTCCTCTGCTTGTGAGTTATAAGGGTGGGGGAGATGTCAGAAATGTAATGTATTAGTGAGGCTGGGGTTCTTGAAATATGTTATGTAAGTTTAAAAATTGATAACATAAGTCTGTCTTAATAAAGTGGGCTTTTTTGCTAAAACAAGTAAACTGGTAGGTGTTATCATTGTACGAATGACTGTCTCAGAATTCACACACCACCTCATAACTATGCATGCCCTAAATACTAAGGGGGAGATTTATGGAAAGTGGCACTGCTTTGAGTGCAGCGCTACTTTCCCCGTGCCCCTTAGCACCCCCCTACCGCCACCATGTGTGTGCCATATTTAAAATACAGCGGACCATGGTGCAGGGTAGGGGGCAATAGCGTCATTTTTCATGATGCTATTGATGTACTCTGCAGGAGTAGCGCCAAAATATTGGTGCTACTCCTGCAGAGTACATAGGGCCCCAATCTAAAGAATGGAAGGCCCCTTTTAACGCCTGCTCTTGAGCAAGCATTAAAAGTGCCGTAAAAAATGGCGTAAGGAAATCTCATAGATTTCCTTACACTATTTTTCTGCCTCCACTAATGGGCGAACGTCCCCTTTGCATACATTATGCCATTGATGAAGCAGAAAATGAAGGTTTTCATTTATTAATGCCTAAACGTAGTGTTGAAATAATCATGTGTGACTTTAACCGAACTAATAAAGATTGTACGGGGACAAAATGTGCCCTCAGAGTAGTTTGCCAACATTTATAAGCGTGCTTTATATAACGTGGTGTATTAGAATTGCACTAATCCGACATAATAGTAAACGTGTGCTATGATTTGCTTGTTTGAAATGCTTTAGCTTAGCATAACTTTAGTGCAGGCTTCGGCCTAGTTGCCTGGTCTCACGGTTTAGATGCTCGTATTTTTCCAATGTGCTATTAAACGTGTATTTTTGCTTGAAGCTGTACTTTTCCACTGAGATCGTTCACATGCTTATCTTAAGGTTTCGTGCTAGCCTGGCATATTTTCGCTTTACTCCAAGGTCGATCTGCAGGTGCGGACAATGGAAGCTCTGAAAGTGAGTTAATTGGTATAAAATGTTGCAACTTGCGTACCCATCTCCAAGGATAATGTATGCTTAAGTAAAAGCTTGAGAACTGTCGTTTTTGATTGGACAATTTGAAGCTAACCTATGAACCCTCCAATGGAAGACCCTACTGGATTTGAACTGTTGTCTATAAAACCCAGGTGCACGAGAAGAAGGTAGCCATTATTGCCCTTTTGCAGCCATTACCAGCTCGATACTCGCCCTTTTGCAGACTTCGTAGCTATTATGGCCCACTTTGCTGCGACGCCATTTTGAGAGACTTTGATGCTTTCTCTAATCGAGAGAAAGAGACTTAAATGATTCTTACCCTAGAGACTTTAACTTTGATTTCCCCTTGCATGAAGTAGTAGTTTATCTTGCCGCTGTGAGGCAACTGCCCCGTCCACCCCTGCCCCTTTGCCCCGTCCCATGCTGATCGAGTAACGGTACCTGTGAGACGAAGACTTCCTTGAATGCTGATCGTAATTGGTAAATATGAAAGGAAATTGTACAATTGCATTGTGTTTCTTTTAGGTAACCAACTGCTGATTTTTGACAAGGTCCCTAGTTAGGAGTGTTTTCCAAATTAATGTTGTTAAATTGTTTTGCATGAAGTCCCACATGTCGATGCTAATTTGAGGTTAGATGAGGATTCCTTTTGTTGCACGATGCAATTTGAGATCTTGTTATGCTGACTAAATGTATGCAATTAGTTCATTACAGATTATCGTATTAGTGATTTGCATTGCCATTATCGAATGCCTTGTTATTCAAATGCTGCATAGATTACATTTGTTTCGCCGTTATGGACAGCTATTAATGTTCATATATGTTTATCATTTGGTGTTGAGACACATCTTTATTGTGCTAGCTTTGTTAATATAGGGAAATAAAATTCACTAACTTTGAATAAACTGGTGTGGTTATTCCTGGCTGAAAGGTCAGGGTTCGCCGAAATGTATTCTGGATTAATTGTTAAGTGTTATGTCGATCAAGGTATTGCTTATGTTCGTTATTGATTACTGATTTGATTAAAATTAACCGATATAGAGTACGGAGAGTCCCACTTAGTCAAAAGATTAATCGGCCTAAAGAGCGTCCGAATACAGGTAAATTATTACTACGGAAAGCTCAGTAGATGGTAGCAGAGGACGGTTTCGCCTTTTGGGACCCCGTACTCTTAAAGTACATGGTGTTGAATTAACGGTTACGCCCTTTGAGACCCCACTCGAGAAGTTGAATTAGATTTTTCTTGGGTAAAACAGATTGAGAGAATGATGATGGGCTAAGTCCCCCGCGACTTTCCCGGGATCTCGGAGCTTGCGAATGGAGAGAATGGAGGTGTGGAATCGGCGTTGGTGGTACTAGTGACGGTATGAGTGAAGTTAGGGTTTTGCGCTTGCACAGCTTATTGCCGCAGATTGTGTGAAAAGGTTGCGAGGATTTTAGAGAATAGCGGAGGTGCGACTCCGAGTGTAGAAGTAGAGAAGTCGTCGAACTTCATAGAAATAGCGGAGGTGCGACTCCGAGTATGAGAGTAGGGAAGTCGTCGAACTTCATGTGCATGTGGCGCTTCGTGCATAAAAAGGTCCACGTGGTTGTTGTTGTTGAGACGGGCCCTGCGAGGTCAAGAGACTCCGGAGTATGTTGAAAAGTGTACGAGACACTTGTTTATGTTGTGGTCTGGTCGGTTTAGTAGGTTGATCGGGCGTGGTCAACAAGTCGGTACGTGTGTTAAGGGAGTGAAAGAAACTTCGACTTCGGGCTTTGACAAAATTCTAAGTGCACTAGATCACTGACAAGTTGAGAGCAGAGTCTGCGGGTCAGATTTGCTTGCGAACGTGGGGACCGAGAAAGATGGAATAACTGCCGAGGCTAGTGAAAAATCCCTAAGGTCCTGAAGCGATTGTGTTACCCCTCCTGTAGTAAACCGACAGATCTGTTTTATATTTTTGGTAGCTCGCGATACATGCAAGAAGTTGTTACGAGAGGAGCTGAGTGAAGGAGGACTAGCCGCGAGGCTTTGTCAGCTGCAGTGTGTGTGAGTGTGACGTCACTAAGAGCCGCGCTGGGATAGGTTGGTTGCAGAGAAGGGTCGCACACGGATTGGACGCAGTCCGTGGGGCTCGATTGGAAGGGGAAAGGCAAGCGAAGAGTATTCCGGGAATTAAAGTCACCTATTGATTACAAACTTTGTGAAATAAAAGACGAGAAAATGAAATTTTTTAAAGCATTAAAGAGTGCGATGAAGGGGGAGTCTTACATTAAAGCGAGCGTAGGAGAGGAGACGCCGCCCGAAGGCACACCAGCTTACATTGTAATGGAGGAAAAGGGGGTAGCTCCGTGCCTTTGGCTCAAGCAATGGCACAAGCTGACAGAGAAACATGGGAGCGTAGGGTTCCCGATCCATGGAACATTTAATATAAGGATCCTAGAGAATTTGAGATTCGCGATGTACGACATGAAGGTACCTCCAAGGACAGCACAGTTTGAGGCTCTAGCGATTTGGGAACTAATGGCTAGACAGCAGCAGCAAAATAAGTTCGAGACTAGGATAAGGAAGGTAGAAAAGACACTAGCGGACGCTAGGTGGGATAATGCACAGAAGGTGTGGAGGTCAGATGTATTGCAGGGGATAAAATTGTTTCCCGCAATTACTAAGGAAGAAGAGGAGACAGGTAAGAAAGCTACCTGTAAGACAAACAGGAGGTGTTCCAAGGATAGAGAGGACGAGGAAAAGTTGAGAAGAGAAGAGGAGTTAGAGGATGAGGAGTTAATCATGCAATTGCTGAACGACCGTCCACCACCTTATGCAGAGAGTGGACAAGGTCCAAGTACCAGTTCTGCCCCTCCGGCACCGGTACAGAACAGTGAAACTCAGAGTTCAGGAGCATCATCGGGATCTAAGGACCCGAGTTTACTGTTCACCCCGCAGATACCGCAGGTTAGGAGAATATATCCAGATGTGCCCATACTGAAACCAGCAGAAAATTATCAGCCGCAGGTCCCAAGGTACTACAGCAGTGACAACAGTACGGGAATGATTCTAGATCCAACCGCAATGGGAGGACAGAATGGTCACAACCCAACACTGGCACAAGCTGAATCAACCCAGTTTTTGATGCCTCAAAAGCAGATGCAGGGGGGAAACGCACATGCTCAGATGACGGGGAGTCAGATGGGCATGCCGGCAATGATGACCCATAGTGTGGGAATGAACATGTCTCATAACATGGGAAATGGACAGAACCCAGACGCGATATCACTACCCATTACTGTAGGTCCACCGGTACCTTTGTACAGTCAGCCTAACTTAGGTATGAGCGGTCAGGGATCAATGCTGCAGAGTGGGACAGAAAGGAGGTGCATAGAAAACACTCCAGGGATAACTCCGATAGCGGCTCAACCAACTGGATCTGGGTCCTTGATGGAGTTTAGTCCCATATGTGCTCAGTCGACAGTGGTGAGGTCGAGCCCCCCACTGATAATACCTCTAACATCGAACACTGAAAAGTTGCCGCAACCATCAATGGCAGTCGATGTGAATGCTACACTGATGGGGTTGAATGCGCAACAGCTGACACAGTGGCTCAACAGTCTGAATTCCACACAAAGCTCAGCCAGTGGGAAGGGAGAAGATTATCTGAATAGGGTCAGGTTGAACATGGAAGCACAAGAATTGGTGGAAGGGACTATGGGTGTGAATAGGTTAGAGTCCTACTCGGAAGAAGAGCTGAGATATCTATGTCCCAGGATTACGAGAGAAGTGAACAAGGTACATAAAAGCTTGAGGAAATAGCTGACAAAAACGGGGTTGACATAGACAAGACAAAACACTTGAGCAGGAGCTACAGGTTGGATTTCGGGACCACAGATTTTGAACACATGAGGTCAGCAGGCATGAAGGCGCACCTTAGAGAATTGTTGCAGAGTGCACAAGTATGGAGGTGCTTAGACAAATGGGAAAGCAGATGGGTAAGGAGAAAGGAAAAGAGGAAAGACAGTGTCCAAGAGCTAAACGAGAAAAGACCACAGAGTAGTGATGCAGTAACCATGTTACCAATGAGGGAGACAGCAGGGGGAAAGTTAATACATGTACCATGGCATAGAAGCGACATTCAGTCTTTTACGGATGATTTTCCCAAACTGAGAGAGAAACCGATTGAATGGTATCAACAGACTGATAGGTTTGTCAAGCTTGCAAAATGTCTCTGGGAAGACCTGAACACTCTCTTTGAGATTGTGGTTCCGGCAGATTTGTGGGAGGATTGCAAAAGAGCTGTAGGTTGGCCGACAAGTGAACCGGAGAGAGACAGGGATACGGGTGCACCATCACCTATGGTGATGAGCTTGTACTATAAGGTGATTGAGCATTTGAAGACGAAGGTTGCCGCGAAAAATGTGGATTGGCAGAAGATCGATCGAACGGCCCAAGAGGCTAAAGAGTCGATTCATAGTTACTATGAGAGGTTGTTGAAGGCGTTCAAGAACTACAGTGGCACGGAGACAATAGAGGCGAAGGACATGCTTCATTTTGTATTTAGATTTGTGGAAGGGCTGAGACCAGAAATAAGTCAGATGATAAAGTCGCATTTGATTTGTTGGCAGTCGAAACCTATTGATGAGGTGTTGAATTATGCGAAATATTGTAGCGATGAAATTGAAGTGAAACAGAAAAGGTTGAAAGAGAAGGTGATGATGATGCAACTTAAAGCAGCTCAGACAGGTCTGCAAGGTTTGCAAGGGATGCAAGGGTTCCAACAGCAGGTACCGCAATCGCCGCCGCAGTTGCAGGGAAATATGATGTTTCAGCCACAGGCCAGAGGCAGAGGCAGAGGAGGCTTTGCGAATAATGGTCCGGATTTGAACACTGTTGTGACTGGTGTGCAGGCAATGAAGAAGGTGATGCCGTGTCACGTGTGCGGAATTGTCGGTCATTGGAAACGCGAGTGCCCGATGGTGGTGCAGGAAGGTGCAGGTGCAGGTGCAGGTGTTGGTCAGCAAAACAATGATGTCAATGCATTTCAGACAATGAGGGGACCGAAAATGAGAGGTCCAAACCCAAATTTTCAGACCGTAAATCAGTTGCCGGGATTACAACCTATGCAGCCGCAGCAGATGCAGATGCCTCGTATGCAGATGACGCAAATGCAGCCAATGCAACAGCAGTTTCCCATGGTACCTAATCAGCAAATGCAAATACCTTTGGCACCAATGAGTCAGCAGCAAGTGATGGTTCCTCCACAGGTCTCGGGTCAGGTAATGAGTACAAATGGCACCGTACAACAGTTCCCACTACACAGTGAGAATGGAATAAACAATGTATGGGAGAGTGAAAGCTCAGAAGAGGAAGGAGATTGTGTGCTTGCAGCATCCTTGGAAGTTGATCAAAAGGGTCCGTACGTAGAGGGAAGAGTAATGGGTCATCGTGTCTCATTCTTGGTTGACACAGGAGCTACACGTTCAACTGTTAAGAGCAGTGAAGTACCAAATTTGCCACTCTCAGGGAGGACAGTTCAAGTGGTGGGAGTAGCAAACAGGCACGTGACGAACCCAATTACAGATCCGGTACCAGTCAGCATCGGTAACTATCAAGGGGTACATCAGTTTGTGGTATGTGACTCGAGCCCGATAGCACTGTTAGGAAGAGACCTATTGTGCAAATTGGGTTGTTCGATCATGTGTTCGAACGAAGGAATAACAATTCAGACGAGCAGTGATGTGGAAGAAGAGGACAGTATAGAGGGGGATGAGATGGAAACTGTCGATGAAGATTATCCTCTGATTTGTCTGTTCCCAATGATAACTGAAGAAGATATTCCAGCCGAATTACGGGAAACAGTCGGAAAGGAAGTGTGGGATATGACAGGGAAAGAGGTGGGATTGATGAAAGGAGTGGAACCAGTGAAAGTGACTGTAAAGCCCAATGCAATCTTTCCCCAGACCCCACAATACCACATGGCACAAGACACCCTCATGAAAGTTGCCCAACTTATTGATGAATTTGTAAAGCAGGGAGTACTGAAAGAAGTGTTGAGCAGTCCATGTAATTCACCAATAATGGGACTAATAAAGCCAAGTGGAAAGGTCCGACTTGTGCAGGACTTGAGGAAAATAAATGACATCATAGTCAAGTGTTGCCCTGTCGTACCAAATCCAGCTGTGATAATGTTTCAAGTCCCTTGCGATGCCGAGTGGTTCTCAGTCATCGACTTGTCACAAGCATTCTTTTCTGTGCCTCTTCATGAGGACAGCCAATTTCTCTTCTGTTTCAAATTCCTAGACCGAGTATACAGTTGGTGTCGAATTCCTCAAGGGTTTTCTGAGTCACCGTCAATCTTCAATCAGATTCTAAAGAAAGACTTGGAAGCGTTAGAATTGCCATTCGAATCAACCCTAGTACAGTACATTGATGACTTATTGATTGCATCAAAGACGGAAAGTGGCTGCACAGCCGATACCATTGCTCTGTTGAACCATTTGGGAAGGAATGGACACAAGGTGTCTCCTTCCAAATTGCAGTTCTGTCAGAAGAAAGTGAAATACTTGGGTCACCAGATAGAGAAAGGGTCAAGGAGAATTATGAAGGAAAGAATAACAAGTGTACTTCAAATGAGTCCACCAAAGACAAGGAGGGAGGTGAGGAAGTTTTTGGGAATGGTGGGTTACTGTCGCCAGTGGATTCCCAACTTCTCAACTCTAGCAAAGCCTTTATTGAAACTGACCCAGAAGGATGCCTTGGATCAAATTGAGCTGAAAGGAGATGAGATGGATGCTTTTGTTGAACTGAAAGAATGCATGTGTAGGGCCCCAGCTTTAGGTATGCCTGATTACACAAAGCCTTTCACATTGTTTTGTCATGAACGTGATGCATGTTCTTTGTCTGTCTTGACTCAAGCCCATGGTGGCATAAACAGACCAGTAGCGTATTTTTCAGCTACTTTGGATCCGGTCGCAGCAGCACTTCCAGGGTGTTTGCGCGCCGTAGCAGCAGTTGGTATCAGCCTCACTCAGAGTGAAGGAATAGTGATGAGACACCCAGTAACAGTCATGGTCCCTCACTCAGTTGAGATACTTTTGACCCGCTCCCGAACGCAACACATGACCGGGGCAAGACTCACAAGGTATGAAACGATAATTCTGGGCTCACCGAATGTGCAGCTGAAAAGGTGCACTACGTTGAATCCAGCAACCTTGCTCCCTGGTGAAAATGCTGAAATTGAGAACGCTGAAGACGTCGAGCATGACTGCCTTTAGGTGACTGAATTTTGCACAAAACCTCGACCTGACATTAAGGATACTAAACTTGATGAAAATGACCAAATTGTTTTCGTTGATGGTTCATGTCTAAGAGATGGGATGGGAATTTTGAAAGCAGGATATGCTGTATGTACTGTGACAGGTGTCTTGGAAGCGGCCTGGCTTCAAGGAGTCTATTCTGCACAAGTAGCAGAACTTGTAGCCCTTACAAGAGCATGTCAATTGTCTGCATTGATGAAAGTCACCATTTACACTGATAGTCAGTACGGGTTTGGAATTGTGCACGACTTTGGACAACTATGGTCACAGAGAGGTTTCCTGACTTCTTCAGGATCCCCAGTGAAAAACGGGGAGAGAATAAGGGAATTGTTACACGCCATTCAAATGCCAGCCGAAGTTGCAGTGGTAAAGTGTAGTGCTCATACAAAAGGACAGGACTATGTCTCTCTGGGAAATGCATATGCAGATCAAGTCGCAAGATTTTGTGCCTTGAACTGTATATTACTCAGGGATGAATGGAATTCGATAAGTGAACCAGAACTCGAACCAGCTGAAGCATTTGCCTTGAAGGTCGTAGATACAATAGATGAACTAAAATCATTACAGAATAACGTCAGGGAGGATGAAAGAGATACCTGGATTAAGTCACAATGTATAAAGAGATCAGATGAGTTATGGGTTTCAAATGAGGGAAAATTTGTTTTGCCAAATAGTCTCTTATCACAGCTTGCGCGGTTCTATCATGGGCAGGCTCACCTAGGGAGAGATGCCATGATAAGATTGTTCAAAACTGATTGGTTTAACCCCAGATTTCGTCAAGCTGCAGAAGCAGTTTGCCATCGATGTGTCATTTGTCAGCAGATGAACCCAGGAAAGGGAACAGTTGTGAACGCGAGCCACATTGGCAGGGCCAGTGGCCCGTTTAGTAGAATGCAGATGGACTTCATTGAGATGCCTGTGCATGGAGGTCTGAAGTATGTGTTGGTGATTGTGTGCATTTTTAGTCACTGGATTGAAGCATACCCCACACGTAGAAATGACAGCCTTACAGTTGCAAAACTATTGTTGAGGGAGTTAATACCACGTTTCGGATTCCCGATCTCTTTAGAATCAGATAGAGGAAGTCACTTCAATAACGAGGTGATAAAGTTACTTTGCGCAGCGCTGAACATTGAGCAAAAACTGCACTGTAGCTATCGCCCTGAAGCCTCAGGACTGGTGGAGCAAATGAATGGTACACTGAAATCAAGAATGGCGAAAATATGTGCATCGACAAATTTGAAATGGCCTGACGCATTGCCCTTGGTGTTAATGTCAATGAGAAACACCCCTGATAGAAAGACTGGATTGTCTCCGCACGAAATTCTCATGGGCAGGGCTATGAGACTTCCTGCAGTTCCCGCAAACGCGCTTTTGAATATTACAGATGATATGGTGTTAGACTACTGCAAAGGTCTGGCTGACGTGGTTCGCTCTTTCTCTCACCAGGTGGAAGCAACCACCTAGCCACCGATCCAAGGTCCAGGACACACACTGAAAGCAGGTGACTGGGTCGTGGTAAAGAAACACGTGAGAAAGTCGTGTCTGGAACCCCGTTGGAAAGGCCCTTTCCAAGTGATCCTGACGACCACTACCGCTGTGAAGTGTGCGGGAGTTCCCAACTGGATTCACGCCAGTCACACAAAGAAAGTGTTGTGCCCCAAAGATGAGGAAGTTGAAGCGCTGAAACTGCCAGTGCCTGATAAAACAGTGCTGAGCGCTGAGACAGAGCAAAACCAAACTGAAAGCGAACAGGCAGGAACGGAAGAGAGAGAGATATTCTCTGAGGACGAAGCGACCGACTCACTTGGGGAAGACCAAGGAGAAAGTTCAGACAGCGACGAAGCAGCTGAAGGTGACAAAGAACCTGAAGCAGCTGAGGGTAGCAAAGAGCCTGAAGCAGCTGAAGGTGATAAAGAGCCTGAAGCAGCTGAAAGTGATAAAGAGTCTGAAGAAAGTAACGGTGACGAAGGGCTCGAAAGAGGTGAAAAAGCAGGAGAGCCTGATCAGAGGAGGGCTTTCCCAGAAGCAGACGATAGAGAAAAAGAAAAGGAGAACGTGATTGATTCTGTCACGACTCACGTGCTGCTGGCGCCTGGAAACCGCAGATCTAGTGGCGTAGGTCTTGAGGGTTCGGCTTTGGCCCAGAAAGGGGCGACTCTTTCTAGTAGCCACGGTGCTGCAGGCAGTGGAAACGCCAAGAACAGACCGTGCCCTTTAGAATTAGTGCCAGAGGGAAAAAACCCCAATAAAGGGGAAAAAACCTCCAAAAATGGATTCCTGAAACGAAAACAAAACCAGGAATCAACAGGAACAAAATGCAGGTAAATGCAAAATTGAAAAGATTCAGAACCGAAGGCTAAGAATCAGGAGCGAAGACACAATCTGAGCAGAAAGTGATGCAGCGCAAGGAAAGGGAGAAAACAGAGCCCTTATATACCAAGAAACAGGAAGTGACCAACAGGAAGTAAAAAGACACCATTTTAGATAGGGAAAAAGTACATAGGATAGAATAGAACAGGAACCATAGAAAATAAGGACCAAGGAATGCCGGGAAGAAAAAGGTAACATGGGAAGGGGGAAAGACATAAAGAAAGGACAAAAAATGCCTCGAAAAGGTAAAGAAGAAAAAGTAGAAGAAGAAAGAAAAAGAAACAGGTAAGGAGGGGTCAGGGGAGAACAGGGACACCACAGAAGGCAGAGCGAGGCCCAAAATAATATCTGGGGCCTCGCGCTGTACAAAGAAGACTCGGGGCGCGCCGCGTCCTGAGAACGCGCTGCGCGGCGCGAGCCGAATGCTCGGCTCGCGCCGCACCACGCGGCGCAACAGATTCCCCAGAAGGAGGGGACAAGGCAGAACAGAACGAAACAGTTCAAGATTCCACAGAAAAGGTCGCAGGTCCATCAAATGGACACGGTGCAAAGAGGAGACTAAGTATATCACCAATAAAACAAAGGACTAAAGAAAGTTTGAACGACGGAGAAAGGCCAAAAGTGAAAGAGAAAAGAAAGGAAGTGACTGTCGTGGTACCATCCTCAAGTGAAGGAAAAGACTTGGCCAAAGAGGAAAGCACCAGTGAGGCAGAATCGAAAAGAGAGGCAAAATTGAAAAGGAAAAGGATACCAAACAGGAGATATTCCGGTCCAGAATGGGCATATGTAGTCAATGACGATTGGACTGACGAATTTGTATCTCTTAGCCTCGAGAACGAAGAAGAAGAGATACCAATAGAAAAGAAAAGTTTCATGGACTCTGTCGATTGAAAGGGTAATAAATGACATTGCTTGCTACAATCTAACGTGGTACAAACAACCAGCTGAGACATTGCTAAACCGGATGAGACATTTGCTAACTTGATAAGACTTTGAAAACCTGATTGACTCTTAAACACGATTTGAGACAACGTTGCTAACTGAAAAAAAAAAACAAAAAAAAAAAACGAGTTATTGCCGAATTGAGACAAATGCTGCTAACCGATAAGTGACTGGCCTCTTGAAGAAGACGGTGTGAACATTGCGCTCGTTCAGCTTTGTAACTGAATTGCTAAACAGTTTCTTTATAGGTGCTTCTAGCTCTCTGATTCTATACAGATCATGACGCAAAATAGTAGAAAGAAATATTGTAAATATGTGTGTATAGGCTTGATAATTGCACTAATAATAATGTCAATAGTGCTTGGAATGCATGGTAAGGGTGAGAATGAGAAAATTGATGCTTCTACTTTTGCTCCTGTTACTGTCACTGAACTAACCGCACTGAAAAGACTAGAATTAGATGAGAGACACTTGCATGATAAGAAAGAACTTTTGTATAATGTTTTCTATCGCTTGCTAACAGAATATGTTGAGACTATGGATGGGAAAGATTGTTATGTGTGTACACAGATACCGACATCAGTAAAGGAAGGGGTG
This sequence comes from Pleurodeles waltl, assembly GCF_031143425.1. Taxonomy (NCBI): domain Eukaryota; kingdom Metazoa; phylum Chordata; class Amphibia; order Caudata; family Salamandridae; genus Pleurodeles; species Pleurodeles waltl. Next base: position 182,089,769 of record NC_090437.1, read on the forward strand.
ACTTATCACCACATGCCTCTTACATACGAGATTACATGTAGTATAGTAATGTCTAGATTTTATGGTCAAACTAACATACAGTATTTTTACTCGAATTATGATGTTACCTTTGTATATGTTCCTATAATAGCGCAGCTAAGCCATATTGCTAAAGATTGGGATGCTAAAATAATGAGGGAATTTTTCAAGCCAATGCAACCTTTTGAAACGGCTCACGTTCATAGGGAGAACCTTACCTGCTCGCTCTCTGCAGTAGAAATAAGCTTTTTAGATCGCACAGATGATAGAAGGGCACAAATGAATGCGAAATTAGAAAAAGAACTACATAAGAGGACTTCAGTAGACAATTATGATTTTGCCGCAATAAAGACACAAGGGAGAATAGCTTTAGATGCTTGGCATGTAGGGAAATTTTTTATATATCGAGGTGAATCTTATTATGATAACATTTTCGTAGGAGCGAGTGAGTGTAAACATACGTTTATCTTTAAGGCCAAATGGACATTCATGATGAACGGACTTGACCCTGTCATTCCAGGTGTATATTACATTTGTGGGTATAATGCCTATTATCGTCTTCCAAAGGGATGGTGGGGGAGATGTTATTTGGGTATAGTGTTCCCAAAGGTTTATCAACTGGATGACCTATCGATGATTCCAAAGACATCTGGATCCCATCGTATCCAGAAAAGAGAGACCGCAGCTGCTGTGGTAGGAGATATATTTGGAGCCATGATTCCTTCGTTGGGAGTTGTGTTGAATTCCATCAAAATAAGAAAGTTGTCTACTATAGTGGATAACATGTTGACAAAGTTTTCAGGAGCTATAATCCTGATAGATGCTGAACTTGCAGCGGAAAGAGCTATGACTCTTCAAAATAGGCTTGCATTAGACATTCTTTTAGCAAAGGATGGCGGTGTTTGCAAAATGCTTGGTGCACGACACTGTTGTACATATATTCCCGACAACAGTGTGAAGATTAAAACTATGCTTGCTAATCTAACAAAAGAGAGTGCAGATTTGAAGGAATTGAAAGAACCAGGAGTGTGGGAGAAGGTTGGAAAAGGACTTGCTTCAGTGGGACATTGGATTGGGGGAATTTGGAATGGAATATTACTGAAAATAATACAAGGAATATTAATTGTACTGATTTGTATATTTGGAATTTGGGGAATAAAAAGGGGAATAATAATGATTATGGAAAGAATTAAAAGAAGAAAGGAAGAGAAAATAATGAAAAGAATGGCAGAAGAATACAAAGCGAAAACTAGGGGAATTAAAAGGAAAAGAGAACTGACAGAATTTTAATGGAATAAAATTTGTGGGCATGATTTGGTGTGATGACAAGTAGTCATCAGAGGAGGGATTGATGAAGCAGAAAATGAAGGTTTTCATTTATTAATGCCTAAACGTAGTGTTGAAATAATCATGTGTGACTTTAACCGAACTAATAAAGATTGTACGGGGACAAAATGTGCCCTCAGAGTAGTTTGCCAACATTTATAAGCGTGCTTTATATAACGTGGTGTATTAGAATTGCACTAATCCGACATAATAGTAAGCGTGTGCTATGATTTGCTTGTTTGAAATGCTTTAGCTTAGCATAACTTTAGTGCAGGCTTCGGCCTAGTTGCCTGGTCTCACGGTTTAGATGCTCGTATTTTTCCAATGTGCTATTAAACGTGTATTTTTGCTTGAAGCTGTACTTTTCCACTGAGATCGTTCACATGCTTATCTTAAGGTTTCGTGCCAGCCTGGCATATTTTCGCTTTACTCCAAGGTCGATCTGCAGGTGCGGACAATGGAAGCTCTGAAAGTGAGTTAATTGGTATAAAATGTTGCAACTTGCGTACCCATCTCCAAGGATAATGTATGCTTAAGTAAAAGCTTGAGAACTGTCGTTTTTGATTGGACAATTTGAAGCTAACCTATGAACCCTCCAATGGAAGACCCTACTGGATTTGAACTGTTGTCTATAAAACCCAGGTGCACGAGAAGAAGGTAGCCATTATTGCCCTTTTGCAGCCATTACCAGCTCGATACTCGCCCTTTTGCAGACTTCGTAGCTATTATGGCCCACTTTGCTGCGACGCCATTTTGAGAGACTTTGATGCTTTCTCTAATCGAGAGAAAGAGACTTAAATGATTCTTACCCTAGAGACTTTAACTTTGATTTGTCCCCTTGCATGAAGTAGTAGTTTATCTTGCCGCCGTGAGGCAACTGCCCCGTCCACCCCTGCCCCTTTGCCCCGTCCCATGCTGATCGAGAAACGGTACCTGTGAGACGAAGACTTCCTTGAATGCTGATCGTAATTGGTAAATATGAAAGGAAATTGTACAATTGCATTGTGTTTCTTTTAGGTAACCAACTGCTGATTTTTGACAAGGTCCCTAGTTAGGAGTGTTTTCCAAATTAATGTTGTTAAATTGTTTTGCATGAAGTCCCACATGCCGATGCTAATTTGAGGTTAGATGAGGATTCCTTTTGTTGCACGATGCAATTTGAGATCTTGTTATGCTGACTAAATGTATGCAATTAGTTCATTACAGATTATCGTATTAGTGATTTGCATTGCCATTATCGAATGCCTTGTTATTCAAATGCTGCATAGATTACATTTGTTTCGCCGTTATGGACAGCTATTAATGTTCATATATGTTTATCATTTGGTGTTGAGACACATCTATATTGTGCTAGCTTTGTTAATATAGGGAAATAAAATTCACTAACTTTGAATAAACTGGTGTGGTTATTCCTTGCTGAAAGGTCAGGGTTCGCCGAAATGTATTCTGGATTAATTGTTAAGTGTTATGTCGATCAAGGTATTGCTTATGTTCGTTATTGATTACTGATTTGATTAAAATTAACCGATATAGAGTACGGAGAGTCCCACTTAGTCAAAAGATTCATCGGCCTAAAGAGCGTCCGAATACAGGTAAATTATTACTACGGAACGCTCTATCACCTGGCACAGGAATAATGTAGCGCAAAGGGTTACAGAGTGGCGCAATGCATGCATTGCACCACCCTGTAAATAAAGCGCTGGGATTTCGGCCTCGTTGGGCCACATTAATGTCAAGAACAATGAGGTTAAGGTGGCGCTAGGGCACTATAAATATGCCCCCAAAAATAAAAAGCACTGATTTTAAATTTCAAGGATTGTTTGGACAGCGATGTAACACCATCCAAAACAATAGTAATCATTTTTAGGACTCGCCTGAGACAGGACATGCCCTGTTGCTTGCAGAGATCTTTTGTTATTAGCTTAACGTAAAGGGGGCTTTGAACTGCCCCATGATTTACTAGAGGTTTTGCTTCATCTTCACTCTCTTTTCTTGCATATAATTGGCTACCACCTTCTGTAATCAATATCTCTTCTGTGTTTGTTTCTTCACTAAAGCCTTTCACTGGAGCATGGACCAAGTACTGATTAATCTCTTTATTGGTGTCCTTCCACTCACACACTTTATTTTTTGTAACTACAGCTTAGCTGTCCATATTTCTTATGGCACTTTGAAACTTTCCTGTTGGAGCCCTGACCTAAAAAGGCTGTGACTAAACATGGAACTTTTCATCAGAGGTAGGAGGTTTTTATAAATACCACAGTGCTATTGAACTTTGTGGTATAAATAACTTAGCCATTTGCACATTCAGTTGACAGTTTGTGGGGCACCTGAAGGACGAAATGGAAACTGAAAAGTGCCACAAATACGTACGTTGGAATTTTATTGCAGCAGCCTTTGGAGCCAGTGAGTGGAACAAACTGCAACCTGCCACTTGTTCACTTCTATCAGTCGTCTTTGTGGATTCTTTTAGCCTCACGTTAACTGCAAGGCTAGCTGTGCATTCACGTTGCTTCCAGATATATGTTATCCTCAGGCACACAAAAATAAGCATGTACCACTTTCACTCGTATATGCAGTTTCTCTCGGGGACACACACATGCAGACTCACAAAAACACTACACTTGGTGGGCATATGTACCCCGCAGAGTCAAAACACTCTTCCTTTTGTCCATTCTTAGCACACCCGTTGTTCTGTACTTGCACTGCTCAATATGCTAGCATGCCACGTTTGGTAAAATTGTGCCAGGGAGTTGTTGAAGTATTGAGGATGTCATGGCTGTTGCTCAGGATGGTAGAACTGGAGCAGCTTACTTCACAGCCTTAAATCAACAATATTACAACCTGGGGTACCAGGGAGTAGGGTTTCAGCATGCTATAGGCACTACAATGATGCCAGTGTCCATATTACTTTAAGGAAAGCACACACACATTGGCACGTCATACCATTGTCATTGGAGTCTTAACAGTGCCACATATGTAAAGCACAATTTGCCAGTGTTCTCCTCACCCCTTCTCACCCCCATGCTTCTCTGTCACTCCCCTGATCACCTTGCAAAGGAGTAGCCAGAAAACTAAAATAACCCCCACTTTGAACCCTACCGCTTGTCACACTGAGAACTCAAAGCCAGCAAGTCTAACTCGCCTTAAAAGAGTCACATTCACTCTTTCTTCCTCTTTCCAACTATTCATCCCTGCTCTTGCTCTACCATCTATACATTCATCTGTTTTCCTGTCACCTTTCCTTCCGCTCACCCATCCAACTCTACTTTCTTCAATCTAGCCATTCTTTCACCAGCTCCTATATACATTGATGCTTTCACCAACCAATTTAGCCAAGTATCTATGCATCATTCCACCCTTCAGTCCTTTTTCTCTTACTTCTTCCATCTTTTCTCCTATCTGTACATTCTTCCATCCAGTCAGTTTCATTTATCAATCCTTCACACTAGACTCCCTTTGTTCACCTTTACACTATTCTTCCTTTCATTCTTCCATCCATTCTTTCATCACTGCATTCTGTCCATTCTTTCATACTGCCATTGGTTCACCTTCCCTCCTTTCACCCTTTCACTCTATCCTTCCTTTCTATTGTTCACCTTTTCATCCTTCTTTCCTTTCTTGTTTTCTTCTTTTCACCCTCCCTCCCTCCATCCTTTATTTATTTCCCCTTTGTATCAACTCAACTTGTTTCTCCCCATCCTTACTTTTACACTCCTTTTCGTCTCTCTCAATTAGGGCCGGATTTAAGAAAAGTGATGCTGCACCCAGTGGAGCGCCACTTTTCTTGCACCCCTTAGCGCCACCCTAATGCCACCATGTGAGTGCCATATCTAAGATAAGGTGCACCATGGCGGTAGTTAGGGAACTACAGTCATCAATTTTTACGCTAGTTTGCAACTTCGACGCTAAACCTGCAAAGCCCTTTGAGGCCCATTGTAAACAATGGTATACCTCCTTTTAACACCTGCTCTGAGCAGGGATTAAAGTGCCGAAACAAATGATGCAAAGAAACTCTTCGATTTCTTTGTGCCATTTGTCTCACCTCCCCTAACAAGAGAACATCCCCTTTGCAAACATTATGCCTGGTGCAGGCATAATGTGGCGCAAAGGATTACAAAGTGCTGCAATGCACAGGAGGCATTAAGGGCTCTTAAATCTGCCCCTTGTTCTTTTCATCTTCCTCTCTCTCTCTCTCTTTCTCTGTTTCCTTACTTTCATCATTTCTCTTTTTGTTGTCTTAATTGTGCAGTTCAAGATCACATCCTCTATCATATTAATCCTTGTGGCTGTTCTTTATGAGCATTTGTTCACCAACCTGCAGACTTGAGGCTCATAAATAATTAATGAGTAGAGGGAGCGAGTTCACCAGCGCAGGGAGCCCATTGGCACTCCTGTTCAAGCTGCTAAAGTGGGGGGTTCACTATGCCACAGTCACCTAGAGTTATACAGGGTCATCTGCTAGGTTGTCTGAAGGGCACTACATAGGCAGTCTTGTGGAGTTCGGCTACCAAGGAACTGTGGGTTTGCAGACAATGCTGTAATTGAAAAAAGTAGCAGTGTCATAAGGACCTCTTGGACCTGCGTTGGTCACCCCTGTCTTAGCTTTATTTTATATTTCATATTTTGTTCATTTTAGTACGTCTGCTTTTAGCAATTATTTTCATATATTTTTATCAGCTTGCTTTTATTCCAGGAATATAAGGAACGAGCTGCTTGTTTAATTAGCCTTTGCACAACAAGTAATCAGTAATTTCTGTCCAATGCTAAGAACACTGTACACAATATGCTAGTCTGTGTTGCCCGTTCAGGAGACAGCTTCTACCATCTACACTCAGCATTGCATCAGCACTATATTTCCAACACAGTATGATTATTTAAACGGTGCACTGACCCAGAAGGGGCAGAGAACATTCTGGCTACGACATTCCTGGTACACATGCTGTACAACATGCAGCTTGCTGGCACTGATCTACTAGCCTACTTAGAGGATTGCTCTCTACACCACAGGCTGACTTTTGAAACTGTCTCTAGGTATGGGGTGGTGGCTAATCCCTTAGAACGGGCCAAGCAAAAGGATACACTGGCTATGCTCCCAGCTCAGACTTAGGGTTAAGTAGGAACCACTACAACCTCTGAAACGTCTAGAATCACATTCATCATGATTTGATTGTTTATCCTCTTTACCAAGTTTGTAATGCTGATTACTTTGCTTTGCTTCATCTGCCTAATTACCGCAGCTCACTCTCTTTATGCCAGATTGCGATTGTTTCAGTAAATGTATTGAAAACCAATCTTGCATCTTTTTTGGCTTTCGCCTTAGCATGCATGAGTAATACCACAAAAGGGTATGATCTGTTTCCACTACTTCCCTGGGGAGTCAGAGTGTCATGTTCAGGTTGCCATAATCACCTTCCACCCCAGAAGGGTTATAGGTTTGACTGAGGCACTGTGAGCTAGTAAGGAATTGGGCCACCAGATACTGATGGTGTGGATGGACGCAGTCTCCCACATTCGGAAAGTCTGCAGTCCTAAATACGCAGTCCTATTATCTAAGTAGGAACCATAGAACAGCAGCAGGGGTGGAACTTCAGAGAGCAACAAGAAATGATGCTGGGCTGAGCTTCACGAGCAGCAGGGGATGTAACTGGGCTGAGTTTGCATGATCGAGCTGGGCCTCCTACCTGGTCCAATTGCCAATGGATTCTAATTACAGCTGTTCTGCGGTGAAGATTGTGGTGGCGCATGCAGACTGCAACCCCATTTCCAACTCCCTACACTTCTGTCCATGTCCTGAGGATCAAGTTGTTCATCTCTGATTCTACATGTGTTAAAACATATATGAAGAAAGGCAAGTTCACAGATGAAAGCAGGCGGTTGTCAGTAAGGCACCCCTGTGGCTGGTGTGCAATCACTACAGTGAAATTGATGCCTAGAGCCCTTCCAGCTGTGGACAATTCCCAGGGAAGTTGATGTGGCTGAATAGCCTGAGCTGCTGACTATATCATTTAATCTTTCCATGCCTAAAAACAAAAAATGAATCTGACATTGTCTAATGTAAACTGCTGCTCATATAAAGTGTTACAATGCCCTTGAGCACTATATAAATCTGCCAAAAAGAAACAAGCATTCTAGGCGACTTCACTCAATGCATCTCTACTTCACTCTGCACCCCTCTGCTCAATGCTAGTGCACTCTACCCTACTCTGCACTATACACCAATCCAGCCTAGGCCATTCCCCTCTACTCTGCACTACTCAACTCTATGCCACTCCACTCTATGCCACTCTACCTTGTAATACTGCACTCTATACCACTGCACTTTATGCCATTAGTCTATGCCACTGCACTCTATCCTGGACCACTCCACTCTACCTTGCACCACTCCGTTCTATGCCACTCTACTCCACTCTGCACCAATCTACTCTACGCCACTACACTCTACATCACTCTACTCTACTCTGCACCACTTCACACAACTGTGCTGCACGACACTGCTCTATGCTACTGCACTCTACCCTGCACATCTCCACTCCACTCTACCCTTCAGCACTCCAATCTAAGCCAATTCACTCTACTCTGAAGCAATCTACTCCACACATCTGCACTCTATTCAACTGCACTGTAAGCCACACTGCTGCACTCTGCACCACGGTACACCACTGCACTCTACATTGTGCCACTCTACTCTGCACCACTCTACTCTACCCTACTGCCCTCTACGTCTCTCTTGCTCTCAACACCACTTTATTCAAAATCAATCCACTCCATGCCAACTACTCTGCACCACTGCACTGTATGCCACTATACCCTACTTTGAAACACTCTATGGCTTTCTATTCTACTCTGTACCACTGTACTCTGCGCCACTCTACTCTGCGCCACAGCACTCTATGCCAGTTTATTCTACAAGACTGCACTCTTCGCCACTGAACCCATACCACTCTACTCTGCACCACTGCACTCTATTCCACTGCATCCTACAGCACTGCACATTACGCTGATCTATACCATTGCACTCTATGTCACTGCACTCTATGCCACTCTGTTCTACTCTGCACCACTGTAGTCTACGTCACTGCTCACTGCACCACTATACTGTGCACCACTCTATTCTACGCTGCAAGACTCCATTCTCCACCTCTGAACTTAACACCATGCTACTCTGCACCAATGCACTCTATGCCACTGTATGCTATGCCACTCTACACCACTGTCTGGTACGCCACTGCACTTTATGCCACTCTTTTCTATCCTACACCACTGTACTCTACACCATTGCTCTCTGTACCACTCTAACCTGCACCACTCTATTCCACTGCACCCTACATCAAGGCACTCTACCCTACACCACTAAACCCCATGCCACTCTACTGCACTTTATGCCACTACACTCTGCATCACTCCACACCACTCAAATCTATTCTGCACCACTGCAGTCCATGCCACTCCATGGTGCACCAATGCACTCTATGCCACTCTACTCTATATCTCTGCACTCTACCTTGCGCCACTCCACTCTACCCTGAACCACTCTACTCTATGCCACTGCACTGTACTCTGCACCACTCTACTCTATGCCACTGCTCTCTATGTCAATGCATGTTTCACCACTTTACTAAAAACCAATGCACTCTATGCCGCTGCAATCTACACCAATCTACTTTGCACCACTGTACTTTACTCCACTTCACTCTAGGCCACCCAACTCTACAATGCTCCTCTCTATAACCCTCTACCCCACTGTACAACACTGTACTCTACTCTATGCCACTCTGCCACACTACTCCACTCTATGCCACTTTACTCCACTGTATTCTACTACACACTACTCCACTCCACTCTCTGCCACTTCAATCTACTCTACGCCACTTGACTCTACAACACTGTACTCAACTCTATGCCATTTCACTCTTGACACTACTCCACTCTGTGTCACTCCACTCTACAACAATCTACTCTGCTCTACACCACTCTACTCTTCAATACTCTACGCAACACCCTTTACGCTTCTCCACTCTGCTCTACACTGCTCCACGACACCCTATTCCACTCCACAAAACTCTTCTCCACCCTGGTTCTCTACGTCACTCAACTCTACTCCACTGTACACCCTTCCACTCTACGACACTCTACTCCCTCCACACCACTCCATAACGCTCAACTTCACTATAGGCCATGAAACTCTATTGTACCCCACTCCACTATACTCTGCAACACTTCACACCACTCTCCTTTATCCCACGAACATTTAGCCATTATGAACAGCAGCCATGCTGCTGTGCAACATGGCTAAAGCATAATGGGAAAGCCAAAAGCTCTTGCATAGGCGAGACCTATCGGCTTTGCCAATCCTTGTTTTCTTTACTTCCAGCCATGCTGCTGTCTCACATGGCTGAAACACATTGACAAATCCAATAGCTCAGGCATTAGCGAGACCTGTTGGCTTTGCCAATGCTTTTTATAAACCTCACAAAGCTGAAAGGCATATTCAGCCCAGCTAACCTTCAAATCTGTGAACTGCAGAGAAAAATCTGAAATCAGCAAGAAAGCGTCGACAAGCACTTCCTTTTAAGGTATAGTTGAAGGGTCAAAAGACTCGCAACCCCACTGGAAAACATCCCTCAGAGACGTCCAAAACACATCAACTCTCGCTCTAATGTGAGTGTTCAAACACACACTCATCTACAAAACCCATTGGTAAAGGAACCATTACCTACATTAGGACCACAAATTCATTCATTGGGCCAGGGTAGGTCCAAGGACTCTCTTAGCCCCCTCTGAGCGCAGGCCCCGTGAGCAAACCAAAAACCATAGACAAGGTGTACACCAAACTGCTAAGAGACCCACTAATTGGTGAACATGCGCTATACAAAAACTGGGTTACTTTACATACTAGAGCCTGTAGGGGCAGGAGCCCAAGCCACACTTATTGTGCCCTGTTCGTGGCTAGTCCAATGCCAATAACTGAACTTAGGCACTCACTGGCTGATTATCTCAACGTAGAGGTGACAGGAGAGAAATAGAATAGAGTCTGCCTATGTGTGAAAAACTACTGCTTTATACGGATAGAGTTCAATGTGCTTCCCCTTGCTTCCTGGGAGGCATATAGTATTTCATATGTAAGAACCAAGGCTTAACCTTCTCGCATATGTGCATACACATTCAGTTTTACTGGCTGGAGGTAAGCATGGATACTCTTTGGACCGCATAGTTGCTTATGGGTTGCTATTAATGAAAAATGCCAAAGAGATTCATACGTTTGTAGTTCTGGCAGTTTTCTTGCCAAAAGGCCTATGGCATTTCTGGAAATGCAGTGGTAACAGCCGGGAAAGCACCTGAACAGCAAGTGAGAAACTGTTGTTAGGACTCACAGTGTCGTACCGCGGATGTCCTTGGTGCTAATGCAAGGAAGAGGAATGGGTGCCCATCCAGTGGCGTAACAAAGGCCCCTGCCGTACTGGGAGGCCCCTGAGCTCCAGGGGACCCCCTCAGCACAGTACCATGGCCTGAGAGCTCCTTAGTGAGTTCGGAGGGGGAGGGGCTCCCTATACTTTGCAGGGGGGCCCTCTGAAGTGTCGTTATGGCATTGCGCCCATTCCCGGATAAAAAGCGGGCAGTTGGTGCGCTCTAGGCCCATCACACCCATCAGCGCGAGTGTGGTTGCACTACCGTACTACTTACAGTTAAGCCCCTCTTGTGTGTATGTCCAGGCTGCTCTACTCATGCAGTCTGTTCATATGTACAGGCTTCTTTCCCTCAGCGCTCCCGGTGTATGTGCTGCGATCATGCAATCTGTCTGTGTTTTGGCTTCCTTCTCTATACAGTCTCTATATGTGAGACTATTGCATAGCTGCCATGTTTCCCAGGTCCATGCCTGATGTGCTGCTCAAGACCAGGTTTTTTCCTTTGAATTCTGGGACTTGTAGTTTTATTTTTTCCGTTATAAATCAGGACTACAAGCCCCAGAATTCAAAGGAAAAAAAACTTGGACTGGAGCAGCACATCAGGGATGGACCTGGGAAACTTGACAGGGATGCTATTGTAAATATAAAGACTGTGTTTGTGAACACACTGCTTCCATATAGTCTTTGTGTAAGTGCAGGTCTATTTCCCTATTTAATCTGTGTGCATGTGCAGGTCACTGCTTTCATTATGCAGTCTCTGTCTATGTGCAGCTTACTTTAATGTTGACTGTAATTTCAGACCACTTTGCCAACACAGTGGGAGTGTCTGTGCAAACTGCTTCATGCTGCATCAGTGTAGATGCAGAGTATTTTCCCTGTGGAGTCGATTCGATTAATTTATTCGGCAAGTTAAGGACAGACATAGAAGTACATAAAAAATATCATCGAGAAATATACATACAGCATCACAATAGATGAAAACATTGGTTAAAACTGCCCTGACTCAAACCATACTTTTCCTGAAGAGTATAGCCATCGTAATAAAAACTGCAAGGTTAAAACAAACACATGGATCATTAAGTGCAAACAGGTAACAGCACAGATTTATAGCCTCTAATGTTCTATGCAAAAATAATTGTTTTAATTATAATATCCCTGTAGAAATCACAGCATAATAAAGTGCGTGCTTAGACCAACCGTCACATGGGCATGGTGCCATATTTGATGGACGTACCTTCATTTCTGGGAAGACGACTAAATGATGTACAGCGCCCATACATAATCTAGTCACAACAACATGATGCTGAATAATTTTCGCTCAGGATACATTATATTAACATCCATCCTGCAGAACGGTCAGCATGTGATAGGCAACTTTCGGCTTCCTTAATTCCTCGGACATTCTGCGGTCCTGTCTATATTTAAGAAAGATTGCCTTAATGAAGCTTTTACAGAGGGACAAAGATTTAGGTGGATCCTGTAGTGCAGTGATATTAAACAATGTACTATAAGATGTGCTTATATAGGAGAGCCAAGGGATATTAGAAAGGTGGTCCAGAGCGACACAGCCTTAGATAAATGACTTAGTGAAACTTGTTTCACCTCTAGACCAGGTAGAGAGCCAGATAGAGAGTCAGAGTAATAGGGGTTTCAATGAAAGCACATCTTTCAAAAATATCAAACCGATCTCCCTATGAATAATCACTGATGAAGCTGAGACAGATAGACATAACAAACGCTTTAAGAAGGTATTTTCCTCAACCTGGAGGGGGCTACTAGAGGAATAACCCCACACACCTCCTCCAAATGTAGCAGTCGATACGCCCCTAGCTTTATAAATATCTACCATCTCCTTGACCGGTCGGCTGCCCAACGTATGGGAAAACCTAAAAATCACCTGGCAGTTTTTACTCTTGTATCTAGCATTTGCGACCTTTTGAGACTGTGCGCCATTTCTTGTCAAAAGAATTCCCAAATAACAAAAGGAATGGACTCTTGCTATCGGAGAATCCCCTATGAAGAAGGATCTACACTTCCATGCCTTCTTCCCACACACGATAGTGTACATTTTTGATTTGTTTTTTTTTAAATATATTTTTATTATTATTAATTAACTTTCACTGCATTACATCTGCAACATTCTTGGGGGCATCAACAGATTTCCATTTAGTACATATAATTGAACATTAAATCTACAGCATACTCTTTCATTTTCTAATTCTCCCACCCCATTTATTCTTATCCTAGACTTGCACAGGTTCCTTGGGAGTGTAATGCGCATAGATTGCTTCGGTGTCTTAGGGGTACATCACTATCCTGTGGTCGTATTTAATCTGGAGTGCCCACTTGTTCGTATCGCAAACTTCTCTAAAACTACTTATTATTTTAACTTGATGGCGCTATTTCAAACAGACTACATTCACAACCATGGTGGGTGTTACTCATTGTTTCCTAGTTCTTCTTTTTTTTTTTTTTTTCTCCCTTCTTTCAATTAATTGAGACCAGGCCGGTGCCTTCTTATGCTTATTGTCTCTGTTTCCTCATACCGAGACTGATGTGCTTGGGGGCAGGGAGCGTCCATGTTCTGTCTCTTGGGGTTCAGTCATCCTATTCCCCTAACTGCCTGTTCCAGATGGTCCTGGTCACCCTCTTTCCACCTCTTTTCTCTTGGTTCCCCCATCATGCCCCATTGTCTGTGCTCTACCCTATTAGTCGCTCTGGGTTTCCACTGCCACCCTCCCTTCCTTAGTCTGACTATCCCATCTCAGGAGTATTTCTTCCCACGCCAGGGCAATGGGGGTTTGGCGCATACCCCTTGCTTCCTCACTTTTCAGCACTTGCAATTCTGCTCAGGCCCATCTTGACACATCCCGCCTCCATTCGCTCGCCGATGGGCAGCTGGGAGATTTCCAACCTATCATGATTCGTCTCCTATAGAGAACAAGTGCAAGGTCCAGGAAGCGTCCCCTTACTTTCCCTAGAGGCGCATGCGCTCTCAAACCCAGTAGGCATGCCGCCGGGGATAGCCCAATCTCCACCCCCAGCACCCGCTCCCGGTCCGCCAGCGCCGCAGCCCAGCCCCTCTGGAGCTCTGGGCAATTCCATACCATATGGTCAAAGTCTGCAGTTAAATTTCCACATCTAGGGCATGTCTTGGGGGTTCCCCCATAAATTCTTGTCAGTCTGTGTGGGGTGAGGTATGTTCTGTGCATGTAGTTGTACTGTATGTATCTCAACCAGGTGTTTCTGGATACCGTCTGAGGATATGCTAGTGCCCTGCTCCACTCCACATCTGTTAATTCCCTACTCACTGTCTTTTCCCATTGTTCTCTTCGGGGCTGTAGTGCGTCCAGTGATTCCTCATTTTGGGCCCTGTAGATCCTAGCTATTAAGTGAGATTCCCCACCAGACGTTAGTAGTAAGTGCAGTACTCTGCGGGTTGGGGGCTCTGCATTTCCCGTTCCCCAGTGCTCTTTTAGGATGTGTGTTAGTTTCCTATACTGGAGGAACTGTCCCCTTGGGACGCCCATTTCTATTAGGTCCGAGAAGGACCTCAGCACTCCCTCTTGGAACAGTGCTCCGACTGTCTCTACTCCCGCTCTCCTCCAGGGTCCGAGGCCAAAGCCCACCAGGTTCCCATCATCTGTTCCTTCCCCCAGTACTGAGAGTGGGAGATCAGGGGAGTAAGGATGTCCCACCCCTACTCTTCTCGCACTTTTCTTCCAACATGCTGCCGCTACACTTGTCATCATACTATCCGCGCGCTTGGTCACTCTCATGTTCACCATCCGCGCAATGATTCTTTCCATTCCAATTTCTCCTTGAGCAGTGTATCTATCCAATTGTCCCTTTCCTCCCGTCCACGCCGCAATCCACTGCAGTTGTGATGCTAAATAATAAAACTCGAAGTCAGGGACTCCCAGGCCCCCCATGTGTGTCGGCCTGCAGAGAATCGAAAGAGCCGTACGTCTACGGCCTTCGTCCCATATAAGCTCCCTGATCAGCGTTTTAAGTTCACGGAACCACGCCGAATTAATCTGCAGCGGCAGGTTCGCGAAATAGTAAAGTAACCGGGGCAGGATTATCATTTTGGACAGTGCAACTCTGGCCATTATGGATAGCCTCAGAGAGCGCCAGAACTTTACTGAGGACCGCAGGGAGCGGAGCGCCCTCCCAAGATTGCCATCCCGGAGGTCCCCCACCTCGTGGAACACCTGTATTCCCAGATACTTAAATGTCCATGGCGCCCAGCCTACATCTTCGGGGCACGATGCGGGCCGGTCACATCCCGCCAGTATGGGAAAAACATATGTTTTGCCCCTATTGAGACGCAGTCCCGATAAGAACCCAAAGTGCTCCAGGGCATCCAGAGCCCAGGGGAGTCCCGTCTCTCCGTCCCCGAGGTAGATGAGTATATCATCTGCATAAAGGGAAACAATGTGCTACGGTTGTCCCCATTGTATCCCTCTGCCCCTGCCATCCCTACGTAGCTGGGCTGCCAGCGGCTCGATAGCCAGTGCGAATAATAGTGGCGATAGAGGGCAACCCTGCCTAGTGCCCCTGTGGATTGGGTAGGTGTCGGATACCGTCTTGCCTGTCCTTACTGTAGCCAGGGGGGATGCATATAGCAGGTCCACCCACTTTACCCAACCCTCTCCCAACCCCATCTTCCTCATCACTGTCCTCAGGTAGTCCCATCTAACAGAATCAAAGGCTTTTTCGAAGTCCACAGCGAGTAATACCCCAGTCAAAGGTTTCACTTCCCTGGGCATATGTAGAATGGCAAATAGTCGTCTCAGGTTAAGGGATGTGCTCCGGTGCGGGACAAACCCGTTCTGATCCTCGTGTATCAGTTTGGGCATGTGGCCGAGCAGCCGATTGGCCAGAACTTTGCTGAGTATTTTAAAATCATTGTTCAGCATTGACAAGGGGCGAAAATTAGCGACAGATGTCTCTCTAGCTTTAGACTTTTGCAGTGGGACCACCAATGCTTCTCTCAGCGTGGCCGGCAACACACCCCGGCTCAATGCCTCAGAGTACACCACCGCCAGCCTAGGGGCCAACAAGGTTTCGTACTTCTTATAGAAATCCATAGGTAAGCCGTCCGTTCCCGGTGTCTTCCCGGGCGCTAATTGCAATATGGCATTCTTTATCTCATCTGCTGTCACAACTGCCCCAAGCCCCTCCTGTTCTTCAATTGTCAGCGTTGGCAATGGGAGATGCTGCAGGTACGCCTCAAGAGCCGGTTCGTCAAGCTCCCCGGGTTTCCTGTATAAATGAGCATAGTATTCCATGAAAGCGATTTTTATAGTGTTTGGACTGTGTCTTCCCTCTCCCTCCATGGTTATCACCTTGGTTATAGGCTCTCCTTCCCCTCCAGGTCTTACCAGCCATGCCAGCATTCTGCCTGACCTCCCCTCCTCGGAGTGTAATGAGGCCATATAGTTTTGCACACTATGGCATCTAAGTTGTTCCTCAACCTGGGAGTGGTCTCTCCGTGCCTGGGCATACTTTTCCCCTTCCTGCTCCTCTGTTCCCTGTCTCTGTTCCCCCTCATGTATTTCTTTCTCTAGTCTGGTCAGTTCACGTTCCAGCGTTCGTCTCACCCCCGTCGTCTGTCCCATACAGTATCCTCTGGTTGTCACTTTAAGGGTCTCCCACTCAACGGATCTAGAGTCAGTGGACCCCTCGCGAGGAGGAGACGGAGGTCATCCCTGTACACCTGGTCCTCCAAGGCTCCAGGGGCCAATCGCCACATCGGGATGGGGGGCCTAACCTCCCTCACCCTCCAGGTCAGCAGAAGAGGATTATGGTCAGAGAGCGTACGTCCCAGGTATTCAGAGTGGACCATCCCCTGCATTAGTGTTGCTGTACAAAGCTCCCTGTCAATTCTTGTGTGTACCCTGTGGAGTCCTGAGTAGTATGAATAATCTTTTTCAGTAGGATGTTGCTCACGCCATGTGTCCAATAATTCCCATGCATCTAGCCATTCTCTAAGTTTTTGGGCTACTCTGCTTGTCATTGCCCCTGACAGTGGTGGGGTGGAGCGGTCTAGTTCTATATCTAACACGCTGTTAAAGTCTCCCCTTATCAAGAGGCCTCCCCCCCGCTGGCTCGTGAGTTGACCCGATAGCCGTGTCATAAAGGGGATCTGGTCCTGGTTAGGAGCATAAATGCAACTCAAGGTAATTGGTACACCGTGCAACCTTCCCTCTAACACTACGTATCTGCCTTCCTGGTCAATATTGGTGGATTCTACTGCAAAGGGAACCCCAGCACGTATCCATATCAGCGCCCCCCTAGCATATGCAGAATATTCCGTGGCATACACCTGACCCCTCCATCTTCGCCTTATCTTTTCCGCTTCCCCCTTCGCTAAGTGGGTCTCTTGTAGTAACGCCACTTGGATACCCCTCCTCTTTAGGTAGGACAGAGTTTTGTGTCGTTTGTTTGGTGTTCCCAACCCCCGCACATTCCATGTTAGCATATTATATTCTGCCATATTGGAAAGACATTCACTATATTTCCTTCTTGGCCCGTCCCATTGGCCTGAAACCTTCTGTGTCTGACTGTGTGTCTAATCCTAACAACCCACCTACTGCAGAGCGCCATCAGAACTAACAATCTTGAACCCCAACTCCCCTTCCCCAGGGCGCCCCCTAAACAGAAGGCTGCCCAGAATATTGTGCAACTGTGCAACTCAGACAAACTGTCAATTCTAGTTCTCGCCATACTGTCGGAATGGACGAGATTCTGGTGGGGGGGGACCGTGCCCGGAGGGGCCATCAGATCGCTGTCCACCTCCATCTCAGGGCTGCGCTGCTTTTTCGATTACCCGAGCTCATCCGCCATCTGGGGGGTCACCTTTGGTACCTGCACCGAGCAGCCCGACCCGTCCACCGAGGACATCACTGTGCCGTCCGATTCTCCATCTGAGTCCCTGGGTGGCGATTCCTCTCTACTCATGGAGGCAGCAGCCTCTAATGCCGCTTTTTTCCCCATTTCCTTTTGCGACTGGGTTGGTGCCAAGCGGGGTCGGATCCTGTTTCGTCGTCTTCCCGAGCCCCGGCGTACTCCCCCATTTGCGTGTCGCACCATTTGGGTCCCTCGGGCCTCCAGCCAGTCCCACGCCTCCTCTGGAGTCTGGAAAAAGGTGGTCTTACCATCCATAGTCACCTTTAGTTTTGCCGGGAAAAGGAGCGAGTATTGGATTCCTTCCTCTCTCAAGGCCCTTTTGACTGTCAGATATGATGCTCGCTTGGTTTGGACATCCAGTGTGAAGTCGGGGAAAAGTGTCACCTCCCCGTTCGCAACTTTAAAAGGGCCCGCTTCTCTGGCTCTTTGTAGAAGAATGTCTCTGTCTCTATAGTGGAGGAGTCTGGAATTAACCAAACGCAGAGGACGGCCCGGCGCCAGGGGCCTCAATGGCACCCGATGCGCGCGCTCCAGGGTGTAGAATGGGGTCAGGCACTCCGGGGCCACGATCGTCTGCAGCCATTCCTCTAGAAACTTCAACATGTTCGCTCCTTCTGCCCCTTCCGGCAGCCCCACCACATGCACGTTGTTTCTGCGGCTTCTGCCTTCTGCGTCCTCTGCTCTTTGTTCTAGGCGCGCAACCCTATCTACAAGGCACGTCACCTCGGCTTTTAGGTCTTTTTGTTGCGGGGCAATTTCAGCCAGGACATTCTCCGTGTCTTTTACTCTATCCATTAACTTATGGTGGTACGCCCTCAGCAGGCCAACTTCAACTGCGACCTGGTTAATGTCACGTTGTAGAGTAGTTTTAGTGTCCTCAATTGCACCCAATATCTTATCTAAGGTGTCCTGCATTTTAAGCTGGGGAGGGTCCAGCGGCTCTCCCTCTTTCCGTTCAATGGGTGTCATATTTCCGATTATTTTGCCTTTGTGTCGATTCTTAGGGGACATCTGGCACCCGGGTAGGGCCACCCACTCAGGCTGGACCGAGTTCTGGGATCTCGCAGGTTTCCTTTTGACCTCTCACTTCGTTCTCCGCCTCCGGCTCCCCGCATTCTGCCGGGGTCACTCAGAAGGTCAGTGTCTCTTCACTCCGAGGCCGGGGTTCTCTATGGTTCAGGTTCCGTTACCACCCGCCGGGGTTACTCTCTCTCTATTTATTATATTTGTATTTATTGGTACCCTTCAGGGTGCTGATCTTTGGGAGCACAGGTGTGTTTCAGCGGCGCTCCGCCGGGGGATTAATTTCAACACTCACCCTCGTCTAGGGCGCCGATTTCGGGTCTCCACCATCTCCTTTCTGTTCCTCAGTGCGGTCCGTGTTCTCTCTGCCCCTACTCCGGGCGCGATTGTCCTGTGGTGAGGGCCCACTGACTCCGCCCGCCTCCTTGCTGCCGTGTTTCTTTGGGGTTCGCTCCTCTGGTCTCCGCAGCACGCCTTCTGCCCTCCTTCGGCCTAGTGAGCGTCCCCCGGCCCCAGCGTCGTCGCCCACCAAGCCGCTCCGCTCCTGGTCTCTCCAGTTCGGACCAGGTTCCGCCACCTCGTGCCGAGGCTTCTCTCTCTCCGTTTATTATATATTTATTTCTTTACTTGTTTAAGGGTCCACCTCAGGGTGCTGATCTTTAGGGGCGCAGGCGTGTTCCAGCTGGGCTCCGCCGGAGCGCCAGGAGAATCTCTTGCAACACTCACCCTACTCCGGGGCGCCGATTTCGGGCCTCCGCCATCTCCTTTCTGTTCCTTGGTACAGCTCAGTGACTTCCTATGTGTCCAAAGGGTTAGGTCCCGTATTCTCTTTGCCCCGACTACGGGCGTAGGTGTAGATTGTCCGGCGATCGGGGCCCACTGGCTCCGCTCGCCTCCTTGCTGTTGTGTTTCTTTGGGGCCCGCACCTCGGGTCTCCGCTGCACGCCCTCGGCACTCCCTCGGATCAGCGAGCACCCTCCGGCCCAGTGCCGTCACCCGTCAGACCGCTCCACTCTCGGCCTCTCCTGTTCGGACCAGGTTCTGCCGCCGTATGCCGGGATTTCTCTCTCTCTGTTTATTATATATTTATTTATGGGCCCCCTTCAGGGTGTTGATCTGATCTTTGGGGGCGCAGGTATGTTCCAGTGGGGCTCCGCCGGAGTGCCAGGGGGTTCACATGCAACACTCACCCTACTCCGGGGCGCCGATTTCGGGCCTCCGCCTTCTCCCTTCTGTTCCTCAGTGCATTTCTTATGTGTCCAGAGGGTCAGATCCTGCGTTCTCGCTGCCCCGACTCCGGGTGTAGGTACGGCGAACGGGGCCCACTGGCTCCGCTCGACTCCCTGCTACTGTGTTTCTTTAGGGCACGCTCCTCGGGTCTCTGCAGCACGCTCTCGGCATTCCCTCGGTCCAGCGAGTACCCTCTGGCCCCAGCGCCATCACTCGCTAAGTCGCTCCGCTCCCGGTCCCTCCTGTTCCTCGCGCGCAGCCAGTCGTCTCCGCGTTGGCCGCATGTTCATACTCGGGTCCCCGGCTGCGCTGTGCCCACCAAGTAGGAAGCTCTGCGGTTCCCCAACCTGCATCGGAGCCTCTCAGCCTCGCTCCGTTTGGGCTCCAATGTTTTGCAGTGTCCTCCACAGCTCTCCCGCACTGCGATTGCGGTTTGCCCCAAGGGCTGGGTGTAGATTTAACAGGATTATTTGTAGGCCCCTCCGGAGCTCGTAACTTATGCGTGCGCCATCTTCGATCGCGCGGCCACGCCCCCTACATTTTTGATTTGTTAATCACCATTTTTTTAGAGTCCATGAAATCCCCAAATGGATTCATTAGTTTCTGCAGGCTGATTGGTGTCCTAGGTAGTAAAACAGCGTTGTCGCATCTAACAACACAGGGACAGACCTGCCGGCAATGCTAGGCACAACGGCTGCTGAACTTGTGGGGCACTATCAATATTATTAATAAAAAGTGAAAACAAAAAAGATACCAATACACAGCCCTGTCTAACTCCGAAGAGACAGCGTGCATTCTCCATTGGGGCCATACCGGACCTTAGATGACAAGTTCCCCTACAAATGGGCAAGAAAGCAAATAATCTCCTCTGGGGCACTAAGGGAGATCAACTTAAACCAAAGAATTGAATGGTCGACTAGGTCACTGGAGCTGCTTAAGTCTGAGAAACAAAGATAAAGAGCATGGAGTCTCTTTGTGTGTGTTTTAACTATACTCAACATATTTATGCACTGGCTGGTTTCCATGTACAATCTCAACCTTGGATTATTTGCCAACATACAGCATCAGAGCGGGCCTACAGGCATGTCCTGCACTCCCTTACCGAGGGCATCTTTTTAAATCTCTGTCAGGACTGGTGGTGAGTATTATGCATGTCTTTCTTCGCTTTATTTAACAGCAGTTCTTACCAAGAACAACTACATTTTCCAAAGAACGCAGAGAAAGTGTTAAAAAAGCAAAAAAACAACAACGTGATCCACCAGTCACCGAGTCACCTTTCCGCATGAAGTCCCAGTTACAAATTGAATGTCCTCTTTCTCCACTGCTCGTTCCAAAGTTAAGTAACTCCTTTCGCCTTTTGACTCTAGTGTTGAGGTGTGTGTGATAGTAATTGCTGTTGTGGAGCATTACCGAGTAACAATCTTGCAGCTTTACTCAGTTCCATGTCAGGGTTCAGTAAGCATCCCCACTAAGATCCCTAGAAGCGGCACGGTTCAACAGAGGAGGGGGCTGTAGCTGGAGGCCGCCGCGCCAATGTGCGTAGGCCTTTCTGGCTGTCAGTGCACACGTCCGAACTGAGCAGGCAAGCGAGAATCTCCCCTGGGACGTGTAAGCATGAAGAGATGCTTCTCTAGAACATCCTGTGCCGCTAGGCCCGCACTTCTCTAAAAGCTTTCTCCTACTCACAGAATACTGCTGATAGAAGTGGGGAGACTCTGCTAGGCAGTTGGCTCATATTTAAAAAAGGCTCTAGTGAACACAATGACCCAGTAGAACTGAAGGTTGTACTTAAGGTGCTGCCTCGCTTATATTTGTTCCAGTAAAAGACTATTAACAACTGTCAACCTGGTAATTTGAGATAAAAGCCAGCGCTCTGTGCTTTCTGAGGTGATAGCACCCTATCATCACTGATAATGTTCCATTACTTACATATAATCTTCATTACCCCGATTAGGGTTTCTCCTCGTCCCACTCCTAACAATTGAGGCTTGTCCTCCACCCACAGTAGTAACACTGAAGTCTTTCTACTATTTTTTTTTTTTAAACAACTGCTCCCCCCCTGCCTCGCCCTGTATGTTACCAAGCAGAGCGAGAAAAGGTGCAACAGGGAGGGAGGGATGGAAGAGGAATGGGACGAGGAGTACCCCTAATCAGGGTAATGAAGATTACCGGAAAGTAACAGAACATTACCCCCTCATGGAGTCCTCCTCATCCCAGTCCTAACAATTGAGGAAGTAACTAAGCAGAAAGAAAACACAGTTGCACCAAAAAAAAACAAGCAAATGGGTCAATTTAGGGAAACATCACTACGTACCAGTAGTAGACAAAACAACAGACTCAAAATGACCATCAAGCGCTACAAACACAGAAAGATGGTAATGAGTGAGGAATGTAGGAGGAGATGACTAAGTGGTCACCCTGCAAATACCCAAAAGGAAAACACCCACAGCCTCCGCCTGGGAAGCGGACACGGCCAAGGTGACCTCACCAGGATAACAGCAGGAAGAGACACCCCCACAGCAACATAAGCGCTGACCTCATCTTCTCAGAGACTGGGTAGAAACCTTCGAACCCTCGGAGAGAAAACCACAAGCAACAAAAAAGGGACTGAGACAACCTGACTGGCCATGTACGAACCAAATAGGACAGAAGAGCCTACCTGACATCCAAGGCAGAGGGAAGGGCTGACAAGGCATCAGGAAAACAGGTAAAGCAATCTCCTGTGAAAATGAAATGAAGAAGAAACATCAGGAAGAAACCCAACATCCAACAGGAGCACAACCAGAGTTGGGAAGAATACAAATAAGGAAAAACAGCCACAAGAGCACCCTACACACCCAACCATAAAGCCGAAGAATGGCCACCAGGAAAATCACCTTAGCCAACAGCCAAAGCAAATCAGCCACATCCAAAGGTTTTAATGGTGCCCCTGCAATCCCCCAGGGCAATGGACAAATCCCAGCAAGGAACCAACCGTCTGGCAGGAGGCTGCTGCAACCGAAAGCCCCTGAAGCAATAGCAACACTAGGGGAGACAAGGCAGACAAGTCATCAGAAAAAAGGCGACAAGCGCGGATAGCAGACCACTGGGTAGAAAAGGTGCTGGGAGTCAAACCCATCAAAAACCCAGCACGGAAACAGGCCAGGACCAGAAAAGGAGCCACAGTAGCAGGGATCACAGAGTGGGTTCCGCACCAAGACCCCCAATGCATTACATAAGACTTAAAGGGAGACTGCCACCTGGAAGACCGAAAGGCCAAAGCAACCTGTGAGGAACAACCCAAGTGAACCAAACCAACCAGGTCAAGAGCCAATTCGTCAGACACAACCGAGATGTCATCAAGCCCAACAGCAGAGGTAGCCGAACGGGAGAGGGCCTGTGAGGAAGACCAGAGACTGCTCTTTGGGCCAGAGACAGAAGGATAGGAAACCATTGGACTGCAGGGCCAGGAAGGAGCAATGAGGAACACACAAGATCGTTCCACCCAGACCCTCTGCAGGACCCTGGGCAGGAGAGGAATAGGAGGAAAGGCACAAAGCAGCCCCTGCGGCCAAAGAACCGACAGAACATCCACAGCCCAGACCCCAAAACACAGAAAGCCCATGCAAAAGAGAGGGCAATGGGCATTGTCCTGGGACGTAAACAGTCCCAGCCAGGGAACTCCGAGCCACCGGCACAGCAAAAGGAACAAGGGCCTGGCAAGGTGATACAGCACAGAGGATTGAAAGCACCAGCAGATACAGTCCACCCAGCAACACATCACCCTCTTGAAGCACGCCGCCTACAGAAGCAGAACAGGAGCCGCCGACCAGGTAAAAATCTAGGAGTCAACCTGATTGAGGGACCTGCACCTCACACCCCCTAAACAGGGGATGGAAGCCTCGGCAACCAGGAAGACTGGATGACCGTCCTGACCACCACAGTCAGACCCTGCGGATTAGGCTGAAAAGCAAGCAAGGTCCACATCATCACCATGAGGTCCCTCCAATATGAGGACCCCTGGCCCTTTTCCAGAGAGCAAGGGGCCCTCCTGTCCAGGCGACCCAGGACCACACCCCAACTCAACTCGCTGACACCGGCTGTCAAGAGAATCGGGGGCAGAAGTTGGAAAGCATACCCTCCAACAGATAGACCCTGACCAACCACCATGACAGAATCCATGACACATGAGTCAAGAGAGGAATCATAACACCGCAGTCCCTGTAGCAGGGAACCCAGTGGGAGAGGAAGCGACCCACAAAAGGCTGCAAATGAAACCGCGCCCAGACGACCACAGCAGTGGAGGCTGCCAACAGGCCTGTCCTCACAACCAGCACCTTGCAGAACTGTGCGTACGAGCCAACAAGACTGATACTGCAGAGAAAGAATCCTGATGTCCGGGAGAAAAGTAGCACCCAGCGGAGTGCCAATAAACAACCACCCCAGGGAGGGAGCAAGGTGAGACACCGGAAGAATCACCAGGAAACCAAAGTAGTACAGGGTCTCAAGCACCAACTCTGCATGTGGCAGAGCGTACAGAAAAGATGCAGTAGAAAGAACAACACCGTACAAATGCAAGAAGCAAAAACAGGGCCAGCAGCTTTGTGAACACACTGGGAGACAAAGGCAAGCCGAAAGGAAGGACCCAAAGGTGAAAGTGCAGTCCGAAGACTGCAAACCGCAGGAATGGTTGACACACCCCCATATACCGGCACGTGGAAGCAAGCATCCAGGAGACCCAGAGCGGCCAAGAAATCCCCTACAGGAGAAGAGGAATGACAGATTGAAGGGACACCAACCTGTAATGTCCCACAAGTAGCAATCTGCACAGAGACCGGATGTTCATGATGGGTCAAAAGCAACCGTCAGGATTTGGGACCAAAAAACAAGGTTGAGTAGAACCCCAAACCCCATTGCACTTCCAGAACGGAACAAATGCTTAGTTCAACAATAGCAACTCAATGTCCACCTGGAGACTGCGCCACCTAACAGGAACCAGTGGAGAAGGAGGAAGCCTGGAGGTGGAATGAGAACATCAAACTGGATCCGAAAACCACGAGCCACTATGGAAAGAACCCAGGCAACTGACAACACCAGGCTCCAATGAGGAAGAAGGGCTGTGAGGCGACACCCACTGCCACATAGATTGCCGGACAGACGAGGCACCAGAGGAAGAGGGTCGGGCACCAAATCGAAGGTGGCCCCCCCAACCACAGGCCCGGCCACGAAAAAGGACGACAAACCGTGGACTGAAAGGCACCATGACCGAAAAACCCATGCGTCAAATACACCCCTTGCATAAAAGGACTCAGAAGCATCACATCCACAGCAGCCTTCTCAACCATGGCAATGAGGACAGGACCACACAATGTCTGTCGCAAACAAGGAAGCATGCAAATGAGTGAACACCTCCCTGAATCCAACCGTCAAAACTTCAACCACAAGGGGTGCCGGCCCGCAATGGAAGCACCAGCCGCAGCAGTGGAGGTCCAAAGATAGACAAACGCAGCATCAGACAAGAATTTGAGACAAAAGTTCCCTACTGGCCAACAAGGCAAATGGAACCCCAGGAGCCCGGAGACAATCAAACAAAGCAAGGAAGACTGCCTGAAGAATCTGAGAGGCAAACGCAGTGTAAGCATTGGTGCAGAGCCTATAATCAGAGGTCGCAGAAGCCCACCACAAAGCAGACACCACCTTCTCAGCTGCGGTATCAGAGAGGACAGCATTCTCAGAAGCCAAAGCTGAAGAGAGGACATTGAAGAAAATGAAAAATAGCCTCCATAACAATGTCACTCTACCCCACAAGCAGCAGACCGTGAATGACCACAAGGAAGGGCAAATGGGCAGAAGGAGAAGCAGCGTACTAAGACAAAAACTCCACCCCAGCCAACTGCGGAGCAGGAAATCCCAACTGCTTCTTAAAAAGGGACAAAACCCCCTTAACCAGATCTGACTGGATATAGCGTCCTCAACAGACATCTAGAACAACAGGACCCCAACCAATCACAGATGCGCAGCAGGCAGGACTATGTCCAGCAAAGCAGCACCTATGGCTAACCTAACCAAGGAACGCAAACCGACTCCAGAAAATGCAGGATGCCCCAGCGTCCTCCAGCACATAAACCTGGGAACGGAGACAACCCACCACATGGTGAACCATAACGCCATCCAGTCAAGCAGGCAACAACAGACATAGAAGCACACAGACGCACTACTGCAGCGCACGTGCCACCTGTATGAAGCGTATCCACGGTCATCAGATCTCGCCACGCAAGACCGAGACTGGATAGAAAGAGCAAAAAGGCGAAAAGTGTCCGATAAGAGACACACGCCAATGAGGAAGCTGGCAAAACCAGCCCTCACATCAACCGCTCACTAGACGCCATCAGAGCACCCTGTCCCAGCTCAGTACATGGACAGGGAATGCATTGGAGCCGGGAACAGAAAATTGCCGTGCGCCCCTACAGCACGGACCAGAAAGAAGCACAAGAAAAGCCCAAAAGAAGGTAAAATACAATAACGTACTCACAGAGCATGAAGGGAAGAACCACCAGCGAACTCACCGCTCAGGACAGGAAACAAAACAGGATGTGGCAGGGGGGAGGAGTTGTTTAAAAAAAAATAGTAGAAAGACTTCAGTGTTACTACTGTCGGGTGGAGGACAAGCCTCAATTGTTAGCACTGGGACGAGGAGGACCCCATGAGGGGGTAATGAGATGTATATAAAGAAAATGTAAGTGGCATCTATTATCATCCAGAATGCAGAGCCTCGTGTCCTAATATTCAAAATCCAAAATAATAAATTACGGTAAATAAGGATTTGCAATTGACGATTTTAATTGGAATTTATTATAGTGGATTTAGTAAAAGTTGTTGCAATATCCATACCAACTTCTACTGAAAGCATTCTTAATTTTCAAACCGACCTATGTATTAATAGGACAGTTCACAAAATAGCGACTCATAGTGAGTGGCAATTAGACTTACCTTAGCAATATGCATGAGGTAGGTCCCAAATTGCAACACCCTATGATTGGCTGGTGGTCTGCTGGGATCACCAGACCACCATTTCTGTGATTATTTTAAATAATGCAATATTTTTTTAATGCAGCATGTTTTCCATTTTCCAAAAGGAAAACAGGATGCATTTAGAAAAAAAACTGGAAAGTTTTACAGACATTGTTTGAGAGCAGGCAGTGGTCCACATTCGCAAAGGGGTCCTTTAGGGGCCTTGTGGTCTCTGATGTCAGAGCACTATAAATTTCAGAGTATATGTTACACTGCATAGGTTCATCTTCATTATCTCCAGACGAACCAAGACTGCACAGTATCCATCTTGTGCCCTGCTTTTATAGATACACCAAATCTATGTGGTACATTGTGTGAAGGCCTATGAAAATATGGTAGCAGAACGCAGACCGCTGGTGAGGGGCAACTCCTGATTGCACTAGAGAAACCTTTTGAAGCACTTTCATCTCTATCCACCACAAGATAGGTAAGGTGGATTATGCAGAAACTGGTATAGATGTTGCTCATTTTGGAGTACATTGAATGAGAGGAGCTATGATTCATATGAATGAGGTGGACGTGTCTTCGGAATCAAACTTTTAGAATTTCTGCTTCAACCCATTTCTGAGGTGGTGTCAATGATGGTACGTAGGACTTGAACATGTATAATCCTCACCTCCGGTCCTGACACAGAATGTAAAACGTCTTAGCTATTGAAAAGGAAAGTCTCAATTCTATTAAGGACACAGAGGAAAATTACCTCACCTAGGAATCTAAGGGTACAAAATATCCCATTACATCAGATACTTCATTAAGAGTAAGTACATTGATTTCAATTTACTGGTGATATTGTTGCAATGTAACGTATGTCCAAGGATAAAGTGATGTTTTCTTAGAATGTTAAATATTATCTGGGTTGAAAGCTTGCTTGTGATTTGTAGGGTTTTTCTCTGGATGACTTATGATGAAAATTGATCTGTTATATATTTTTTGAACTGATTTGATAGTGGTTTTGTAATTTATTTCCATGAAGCAGACCAAAAAACAAAACTTAGTTGAAAGGAAATCTGGGATTTCTCGCAAGAAGAAAGAGAACATTATGCTTTTGACAGGGGACTTTATGGTCGAAGGACATTGGTGATGTGTGAATCATGTGGTGTTCTGCTTTCCTTCTCTTATCTTATGACCGAGCTTACAAAACGTCTCTGGAATGCACTTCTTAGTTTAAAGAAGACATTTATTGTTATTATTACTTCACCACGAGGTTCCTGAGAGACGAAATTAGTAGGTTGGAAGCACACGTTTAAAAGTACTCGCAGCAATGAAAGCAAAATATATCAAAGTACTTCTCAGTTGCAATGTACACAGCAAATACATGTGATTATATTATAGCATAACTTCAAAGCAAAGCATAAAAGTCAAAATTGCATCACCGTAGGGCCTATCACTGCTTCATCTTTCTGGGACCTGCAAGTTGATGACTCCGGTTTAACTGCGAGAAAGAGATTTTCTACCCAAACGGGGACAGGCAACTGATGTCCGTTCCTGTCTGAAGTCAAGATATTTCTCCTTCGCTGTTGCCCAGAGCCATCGTTCCAAAAACGTGCCCCCTCCTCTCAGACACGGGAATGGAAGGCAAGCCTTTGGAGACTGGCCAGATCTCCTAGACCCCTCCTCTTCCCAAGGCTGAGCAGAAAGGAAAACACCGAATGTACGCTCTCTTATCAGCTAGACTTTGGTGTGAAAAACACAGCTTGGTCTATCATGTGGAAATACGCAGCTTGGAAAAACACAGCTCATCTGCAATGTCTCAACTGCAATGTCTAACTCCATGTTAAAGCCAATAGGCAGCTAACCTAAATACCAAATGTAATGTCTAATGCCACGTTAAAGCCAATAGGCAGCTAAACCCAAATACCAAATGTAATGTCTAATGCCAAGTTAAAGCCAAAAGGCAGCTAACCTAAATACAACATGTAATGTGCTACTGGTGAACATTGAGCAACTAATATGCGCAGTGGTGAAACACAAAGTCATTGGTCAAACACAATTAATAGCATCACATGTGGTTACTTTGTTTTTTCACTACTGCCCTGTATTATTTTGGAAACATAATTGTTTGGACATTAAAGAAATGTTCTTAGTAAGGACTGCTGTCAAATAAAAATGTAGAAAGACTTGCCTAAGCCTTGCCTCCATGTTCCTAAAAGAATTGAAACTTTGATGCTGGGTAACTAGGACATTTTACATTAGATTGATAAACTTATTGCATGAAGAGGAAGAAAGCTTCCATTCTCTCTTCCTACCCTTTCCAGTTGCCAGGAGGGCAAAAGAGTGCAGGAGGAAGCTGACAGTCTGCACACAGTGTGAACTGCTCTGTAGCAGCAGCAGGTGTAATGGGGCCCCTCATACCTCTGAACCCCTGCTGCACCATTAATAGCTACGCCCAAGAGTGCGTGGTAATCTGGTCATAGCTAGAGACGGATGTAGTAATGGTTGTAACATCCTACGAATAAAGGCTACCAGACGCTCTCTACCTTTGTTTTCCAGTTGAGCTAACACCACTGTAACTCCTTTGTCAGAGGCATCTATCTCTACAATGAAAGGCTGACCGTAGTCAGGACCTTTCATTTTGGGGTGCAGTGCATTGGCCCTTTTTCAGTTCCTCAAATGCTTTCTGACAGTCTGCAGTCCATATCACCTTCTGGGCTGCTTCTTCAGTCAATGGGGCAACTATACTTCTACAGGTCGTCGCAAAGTGCCTGTAATACCCAGTGAATCCTAAAAAAGTCCTCACTTAATTTTGCATAGTAGGCACATCCAACTCCATCGCAGACTGAATCTTGGCATCCAATCCAATCAACAACTTTATATTGGCTTGTAGAGCCATAAAAGTACAAAAAACACATTAAGATACATTAAAAATATAATAAAGATAAAACGTCAACAAAATCAAATTAAAATACATAAAATCACAAATAATCATCCCATATTAAGACATAGTTAGAAGCTAATAAACTAATGTGCTAATATACTGCCACCTGTTTTTGGGAAACCACAGGTTACCCTTTCAAACTCCCTCTTTTAAACAGTCAAGGAGGTTTTCGTAGATATGCAGGGCTGGAAAATCGCTAATAGGAACCCAGATAGACAGAAACCTCTAACCATAGACGAAAATAACTACAGAAAGGTCTGCAATGTCGTCCGAGTATCTAGGGATACGACCTAGATAGAACATTAAAACAAAAACACTTGAAAATGAGAGGAACATAAATATGTCAAGTAAAACTATGAAGACACAACAGAATACTTTCCATACGGTCTGTTAACCCCAACAACCTTCAGTCTAATAAATCAAAACGCAAAAAATTGGAGACTGAATAGACAATAGAGCACCTATTGTCTGAATTGCAGATCCTCAGGGCTATATGCTGACTTACAAGATGAAAAAGCCCACAGAGGGGAGCAATCCAGCGAGCACGCTGTTTTGCATAAGCACTGAAAAAAAACCAAGACATGTTCTTCATTCTCAATACTCAGGCAACCCATGCAACATAAACTGTCAGGTGTCCCAGTACCTTTGTTCCATGTAGCAGTGAAAGCAGCCAGCGGGAGAATCCCCAACTTAAACTTAATGAAAAGGGATCTATTCAGAGGGGCACTCACCAAATCCATAAACTCTTCAAAGTGAAAGTCACACTTGGAGAATAAATAAAGATCAGTGAGGCCACCAAAAGACAGAGCTGCAATTCTGCTACAAATAACGGTGTCCCAATAGTTAGTTTTGACATCTGCCCAAGCTTTTTTGGCTATAGAAGAGGGATTCAGCCAATATTCAGAAAGGCCCAGTCTGAGCAACCAAGGGGCATATTTATACTTTTTGATGCAAAACTGCACTATTGCAGTTTTGCATCAAAAAGTTTAGCACAGGCTTGCGCCATTCCTGAGCACCAGCCGGATGCCATATTTGTGGAATGGCGCAAGCTGGTGCAAATGGTGGGCCAGCGTGAAAAAAATGACATTAGCCGGGTCGGGTGGCAGTATGGCAGAAGGGGGGTTTGCACCAAAAAATGACATTAGGCTGGTTAGAGGCAAAAAATGCCTCTAACCAGCCTAGCGTCATTTTCTGATGCAAAACCATCCATACCACATGACTCCTGTCTTAGAAGAGACAGGAGTCATACCCACCACCCCAGTGGCCAGCACAGGGGACCAGGTCTCCTGGGCATGGCCATTGCACCCAGTGCCATGCAGGGGGCCCAAAGGTGGGCCCCCGATGGCACATTAAATTAAAAATAAAAATACTTACCTATACCTACCCTACTTACCTGGGATGGGGTCCCCCATCCTCTGTTGTGGGTGGGAGTGTTCCTGGGGCTTGAGGAGGGCAACTACGGACCCATTCAATGGTGCTTAACCATGGAAATGGGCCCCAGGTCCCCTAATGCCTGGTCTAACCCAAGCGTTAAATAATGGTGCAAAGCAAGCTGTGCACCATTATTTGGCCCCTCCTCCCACCCGTGCGTCATTTTAGCACGGGGGATAAATATGGGGCTATGGGGTTAGCACCATTTTTTTGTTGGGAATGCCTACCTTGCATCTCATTGACGCAAGGTAGGTTCATGCATCTAAAAAAGGTGCAAACTCCAATATTTTGACGTTAGACTGGTCTAACGTCAAAATATAAATATGGAGTTAGTTTTGCAACGAACTTGTGTAAGAAACAAATGACGCAAATTTGGTGCAAATGGAGTATAAATATGGCCCCAAGTTTTTAAATGAGTAATTCAGGGGATTTTTAGAAACTAGGCGATTATCAACTATCACCCTGAGCTAACCTCTGTGTGGGGCTAAATCATCTGTGGTACATAGCCTAATCCAGTACACCATACGTTTCAGACAGGCTACATCAGAAATGTATCTGGGATTGAAATCTAGCCTCAGGGTTAATCGGAGCACTATTTGGTAGCCTCAATAGG
Organism: Pleurodeles waltl; assembly: GCF_031143425.1. NCBI lineage: Eukaryota > Metazoa > Chordata > Amphibia > Caudata > Salamandridae > Pleurodeles > Pleurodeles waltl. Next base: position 182,121,657 of record NC_090437.1, read on the forward strand.
GATTTAAACAAATAATTTTCACCAAGATCCAACCGATCAAGATTGCTATAGCCCCATAGGTCAGGCCAGTACAAAGCCACCCCACAGGTTTGGGCCTTGTAAATCTCTGCCTCTGGTGAGATGATATATGAAGCTGCCCTGTTGGCGAGTCTGACTATGGAGCCAGCTCTATGCTTAAGAATCAGGGAGCTTTTTTCGATCTGGCATGGCCATTTGTGGGAGTCACTTACACTCACACCGAGATAATCAAATTCAGCCACTCTTATTAATGTAGCACCCTCGAGAGCCAGATTCCCTCTAATCCTCTTCTGGTGGCTAAATACCATAAACTTGGGTGATTTTTGTTTATTTCCAGGCCATGGTCCTTACAGAATAAGACAACCTTCACCAGGATAGTAGTTAGTCCCTGAAGGGTTTTTGAAAGAAGAGTGTTGCCAGCAAGGAGCAACCCCGGCACATTGTTTCTCCGCCAGGGCCCCCATCTGACCCTAGAAAAATGTCCCGAATATAGTTTATTATCAGGCATAATAGACTGGGTGGTATTCCAGTTTCCCAAAGGACCTCCCACAATTTGCCTCTGGGAATGAGGTCCAATGCTGCACGCAGATCGACAAAAGCGACAAATAACAATCTCGATTCATTATTGACTGTTTTCCACTTTATGGGTAAAAAACAAAGAGCCTGGTCCACCGTGCTTATGTTAGACTTAAGTCCAGCCTGGAGGTGCGACAAGACAATGTTGGACCTTATCCATTCCTAAAGAGTAGTCAATATTTGCTTTACTATAGATTTTTGGGACGTTATCTATGAGGCTTATGGGTTTATAGTTCCTTGGATCCTGCTTATTCCACTTTTAAAAAATGGGTATCATTTCTGCCCCTCTCCAAGAAACTGGTATGGGGCACCTGCCGCAAATGAATTCGATAGACAGTTAATATATTAATGGTTCCGGTCGAAACATATCAGCGGGAATTCTGTCAAGACTGGGGCCCTTCCCACTTTTTGTGCGCTAAGCGTATCAAGGGTTTCTTTCAGAGTAAAAATTACAGGGTCACTACCCACTTCCTGGGTTACTATGGACCTCTACTCAATGTTGATACAATCGATGTCGGCATAGAGAGTGGGGCGGGCATGGACTCTACGACCCTATTCGCCACCAGGCACCAAAATGGTCTTCTGTCCTTTTCCCTGGTGACTTCCAACATGTCTTTCCATGTCCTGGCTTCCCAATTGGCCTTACTTATTTTAATAACCCTGCTGCACATCTTCCTTGCATCGAAAATGTCTGTCTTGATATTACTTTTAAGAGAGTTCATCAAGTTGGTTTTAGTCTCTTTGAAGTGGTGATTGAACCAATTGTGTTTTTAAAGCTATTTTATGGGGTTTGATCACTTTTTTGAAGAATGTTTTCAGGGTGGAAAACAAGTCACAACGCACCGCTAATATCTGAGAGGGGGTACACTCATATTCAATGAGTACAGCCAGGCTTCTCTTGTTCTTAAATAAATATCTTTCTGGATATGATGTGCACCATATATGTTCACCCACCTCACATTCCGCCTGTTATTGGTTGGGGCTGTTTTAATAGAAGTAAGGGGCTTAGGCTGGGAGAGGTCTTTCACTCAAGACCCCACTAGGAAATGATCGCTCTCCAGGCGGCAAGTGACCTCCATAACTACCATTTAGTTCCAGGCCATAATATCCAGTAATATGGAGTCAAAATTGCTTCTATATTCTCCCCTTCTGAAGGATGGTTTAGCCCCCAAGTCTGATGTAGTCGTCTATTGCATGCTCTTAAGCCATAGGCCACAGATAAGTCAGCTAACTGGAGAGCAGCAGAAATCATCCTCACATGTTTTCTAGGGCCTGAATAAGCTGGAATTACCAAACATTCCTCTTCTTCCCTAAACAACTTAAGTAAGGGAGGGTAAAGCTCAAAAGACATGTTTAATCGCCGACAAAAATTAGAAGGGAGTTCCTTCCATGAATTTCTAGAAGTGCAGCTAGAGATTTTAGAGTTGGAGAGATTTTAATAATGGGGATAGATCTATTATATACATTGATAAAAAATGTGGCCCCTAATGCAGATACCAGCTTGAGCGCTAACATTTTCTGGCAATTGGTGTTGATGAGATTTACTAGACAGTCAAGGGCAGTTTTGACACAAACAGTAACCCCACCCTAAGAACTGCCTCCTACCGAGGGAGTAGCGTCAATACATTGCCCCTGCCTATGGTCCATGTCTATCGCCCGAGTTTCTTGAAATAGGCATATTTGGAATCTTTCAATATAATCTCCCCACTAAGGGTCGAACAGCTTTGGTTTAATACCTGCTATCTTTCAGCTAGTTGTATACTGGGTTGGCGCTGTTGGACCTGGTAGCTGTGGCTTATTTCGCAAGTCAACTCATCCAACATAGTTTCATGATTCTCAAGTGGAGCAGAACAGGGCAAAAAAGTATATTCTCTGCGAAGTGAGGGAATAAACTCACCAGACTTGGGAAGAGTCTGGAAGCTGGGATCATGAATGACCAGGGCCCATTCTACCCTATAGAGGAGGGCAATTAGATAGTCAATATCTGCCAGACCACTGTCACTATCAAGGGGGATGGGGCCTTCCATCCTCCAAACTCCTTATCAGGGAGCTTTAATTTAAAGCGAATTTCAGACCCTGTAAGGGGGGGGAGAAGTACGCAGGTTCAAGGTGATCAAACCATCCACTAACTCCTGCTCTACTAACTACACCTCAATGTAATCCCAATACTGCAAAGAAAAGCAACCCCACAGACATGATATCTGGAAAAAAATGATAGAGTGGCAGTGCCTAACATTTCTGATCCAGTGTTAGGTCTTGTTGTGTAGAGACAGGTTGTTCTCACGGTGTAAGGTCGCAATTTGAGAACATTAATAGGGTGACCACCTATCTGTAATTTTCACGGACTTCCCGTAATTTAGGCCATCCGTGATGGATGGCTTAACAGACTGCATTTGTCCGTAATTTTAGTCTTTCAGCAAATGCACAAAAGTTAATTTGTTTCCTCAGCAGGAGTGTAAGGGAGGGGTGTCTGTGCTCTGACCCCTGTAGTGTCACGTTTTGTGATGTAATGAACACGCACCACGTGGACGGAGACATTATGTGTTTCCCGGCAGGGGTGCAGGCCCCTCCACCCCTCCTTGTTTGGGTGTGGTGAGAGACGCCCCTGGTTATGTGACCAGGGTAATAAAGGCGAGACCCAAAGGGGTAGTGAGGCACTTGCGGCCCGCCGGAATTGCACTGAAACACTCAATGCAGTGTCTGTGTCTTTTGTAGGCCTCTGGCCTAGTAATAACTCACCGGCATACTGCCGCAGTGTTCAGGGGTCAACCTTCAGAAGGCCGGCACCATAATCAACGCCCCCTCACATGCCCGACACTACAAATTGCCGACGAGGGCGGACTGCTGACGCGCACCACGGACCACGTGTGCTCCGCCGCAGAGTGCAGTGTGTTGGCCGTGCTCTCCCCTGCGCAAGCTACACAGCTAATTTGTTTAGAGTGCAACACGACTCGAGTTAACTATGGCGAGTGGGCCACAGGTAGGACACTGCCCCTCCAAAAACAAAAAAAGGATGAGAGTAAAAGGAAAATAGAACATAGAAAACACTCCCATGCACCAGTGAAGAGGCATTTACCGGTCACCAAGGGAAAAGGGTGCACAGCCAGAGAGGTTCACAAACCCACCACAAAAAAAGAATACAACAGAGTGCCACTGCATCACAAGAGTAGGAGGGAAGAGAAAATTATACGGTGAACTTACCAAGAAGCACCAGCTAAGAAGGGATCATGGCTAACATACCCCCCTAGAACCATTCATCATCCAAGGGTCCCCATCAGCCTTCAGATGGAGGGACTGGGTAGAGAGAGTGACCCTATACTTTGACGCACTGAAGATAGAAAACGACATAAAGAGAGCCATGATCCTACACCGGGGGGGGGGGAGAGATTTGCATAGAATCTCTAAAACACTCCCAGAAGCAGACCCCAGAATGCACACAACCCTGATCACCTCGCTCAATGCTCAATTTGAGCCCATGGTAAACTGAGACTATGAACAATTAATATTCCGACAACCCAGACAGCAAGAGAATGAGTCCCCGGACCTGTTCCACACACGACTCAAGGAGCTAGCAAGCACCTGTGGTTTCAAAGACGATAGCGAAGAGATAAGGGTCTAGATCATCCAAGGCTGTGCTTCAGCCTAACTGAGAGAACGCATCTTGGTGGAACCAGGCAAATCCTTACTGACATCCTAACAATGAGGAGAAATAAGGAACTCTCCAAAGTCAGAGTTTCTCACATGGAAGCGGCCCTCCACAAACCCATCAAGGTAGAGCCCGTAAACACTATCACAGCAGACAACCCCCAGAGAAAGCCCAAGGACAAATCCACGAAAACGGATACACCACGGAAAGTGTGCGGGTACTGCAGAGGTCTCCCTCACTGCATGGCCGTTTGCCCCGCGAAAGGAAAGAAGTGCGCAGCCTGTGGCTGATACAACCACTTTGTCAAGGTATGCTGATCGAGTGACAAAGGGGCCCCCTCAACCCGTGTCAACACCGTAGTGGAACAATCGAGTGACATGGACAATGACGAGTTCGAACACACCGTCCATGAGGTGTTCACAGTTGGTATGATGAAACAAGAGCATTCACACCTACCCCAATGTCACATCTGAATAGGTACTCAGATGGTGCTAGCCACCGTGGACACAGAGTCATCCATCAACTTGTTGTCAAGAGAAGCATACGACAACCTATGCCCCTCTCCATAGCTTCACAAGGCTCAGGTGAAAGTCTTTGCATATGGCCAAAGCCAGCCGCTACACATCCACAGGAAGTTTCATGCTCCCATCACCCATGGATCGGATGCATGCAACTCAACCATATATGTCACCGGGGAAGGACATGGAATGCTGCTAGGATGTCGAACCGCTGAGGCCCTGAGAATAGTCAAGTTTGCTGTGGGGGTCCATCAAGAAACAGTCACACACATTCTTGAGGAATTTCCAGAGGTGTTCAAAGGAATTGGGTGCTTGAAGGGAAAGGAAATCACACTTCACATTGATCTGACAGTGAAACCGGTAGCCCTGAGGCATCACTGGATAGCATTCCACCTGAGACACAAGTTGAAAAGGAACTTGCCAAACTGGAGGATGAAGGATTCATTGAAAGAGTGGTAGGGCCCACCCCCTCGGTGTCCCCCATAGTGGTGAAAAGAAAGTCAAAACTGCCAGGAGAGGTCCGCATATGTGTCGATATGTGGCTGCCCAACGGCTAATAAATGAGAACGGCATCTCACACCCACGGTTGACGTCCTCCTCTCTGAGTTGAATGCCGCATCTGGTTCTCAAAAGTAGATCTCCGCTCAGGATATCAGCAGCTCACACTGTGAACAGTGTTCAGGGGTCAACTGGCACAAGGCCGGTACCATAACCAACGCCCCCAGATACTGTAAGGGTGTTCCAAGCTGAGCTGTGGAGTGTGTTTGTTAATGGACAGTTATAAAACATGTCACTAGGTATAATATGTATAGTATTGAAATCTATAGTTTAAAAGCACTTTTTATGTTTAACCTAAATTCATATGCGCATTTCGTGGCAGCTTATTATTATGCTGTGTGTAATACATGTTTAGAATAATGTCTTGTTGTTCACAGTGCTTTCGGGGACCTCAGGACCTTAAAGTACTAACAAACATTGGCAAAACCAATAGGTCTTGTCTACACAAGAGTTATTGGCTATGCCAATGTGTTTTAGCCATATTATACACTAGTGTGGCTGCTGTTCAGCATGGCTAAAAGTTAGTGGCATAGAGTAGAGTGGAATGGTGAAGAGTGGAGTAGAGAGTTGTGGAGTGGCAGAGAGTGTTGTGTTTAAGAGTGGCATACAGAAGAGTGGGCTGGTGTAGAGTGCATTGGCGTAGAGTGTTGCAGCATACAGTGGTGCAGAGGCATTGAATGATGCTACTTAGAATTCAGTGGCGTACAATGCAGCGACATAGAATGCAGAGGCATAGAGTGGTGCATAGTACAGTGCAGTGGTACAGAGTGGAGTGGTGCACAGTAGAGTGTCATGGAGCGCAGTGGCTCAGAGTAGAGTGGCATACAATAGAGTAGCAGAGTGTGTAGTAGTGTAAAGTGGTATATAGTGCAGTGGCATAGAGAGCAGAGCAGAGTCAAGTGGCATGGAGTGCAGTGGCATAGAATAGAGTAGTGCAGAGCAGTGCAGAGTAGAGTATAGTGCTGTAGAGTGCAGTGGCGTAGAGTGATATAGAGTAGAGTGGCATAGAGTGCAGTGGCGCAGAGTCTACTGGTATACACTGCTGTAGTACAGAGTAGAGTGGTGTAGAGTACAGTGGTGGAAAGTGCTGTGTTGCTCAGTAGGGTGGCATAGACAGTGATGTAGACTACATCGGTGCAGAGTAGAGTGCAGTGGCGTACATTGCAGTTGTTTAGAGTGCATTGGCATAAAGTACAGTGGCTTACAGTAGCTTACAGTGCAGTGTGGCAGAGTGGACTATAGTGGAGTGGCATAGAGTATAGTGGCATACAGTGCAGTGGCACAGAGTAGATTGTTTCAGAGTAGAAGGAAGTGGCGTAGAGTGGAGAGGTGCAGGATAGAGTGCAGTGGCATAGAGTAGATTGTTTCAGAGTAGAGTGAAGTGGCGTGGAGTGGTGTAAGGTAGAGTACAGTTTCGTAGAGTGGCATGGAGTGTAATGGCATAGAGTAAAGTGGCATAGAGTGCCATGGCACAGAGTAGATTAGAGTGATGTAAAGTGTATTAGCGTAGAGTGCAGGGGCGTAGAGTTGAGTGTTACAGAGTAAAGTGCATTGGCATGAGTGTATTGACATAGAGTGCAGCGCCATAAAATACAGTGTTGCAGAATGGCATAGAGTGGAGTTCTGCAGAGTAGATTGTTGTGGCCTAGACTAGAGAGGTGTAGCGTGCAAAGGTGCAGAGCACAGTGGTGTAGAGTGCATTGGCATAGAGTGAAGCGTCCCAGAGTGCAGTGGCCTGTAGTGGTGTAAAGTGGAGAGGTGCAGAGTAGGGTGCGGTGATGCAGAGTGGTACAGAGTAGAGTGGATTGGAGTATGCATGGTGTAGTAGCACACCTCCGTTACAGACAATGGCCCTCATTCTGACCTTGGCGGTCGGCGGAGAGGCGGCGGTCGGACCGCGAACAGACCGGCGGTCCAAAAAATGGCATTCTGACCGCGGCGGTCACCGCCACGATCGACCGCTACTTTCCCACTCCGACCGCCACGGCGGTCATGACCGACGGGCTGGAGTTTGCGCACTCCGGCCCGGCGGTCGACCCAAGACCGCCAACCGTATCATGACCCTGCTTACCGCCGCGGTTTTTGGCGGTCGGGAACCGCCATGCGAACCATGGCGGTAGGCACTATCGGGGCCAGGGAATTCCTTCCCTGGCACTGATACAGGTCTCCCCCACCCCCCACTACCCCCCACGAGTCCTCCCCCCACACCCTCCACCCCCCCAGAGGTGGTACGAACCCCCTGCCCCCCCCACCCCGACATGCACATACACGCACCCCGACATGCACGCACCCCCAACATGCACATATGCACACCCCCTACACACACACATACACAACGGGGGCACATACCCGCACACATACATGCCAACATGCGCACCCGCCGAACTACACACATTGCCCATAGGCACAGCAGCACCCCCCGCCCGCATGCACGCACTCACACACCCCCTCTACACACCCCCATGCACGCACACATCACACAACACCCCCCCCACCCCCTCCCCTCACGGACGATCAACTTACCTTGTGCGTTGGTCCTCCGGGAGGCGACGGGAGCCATAGGGACGTGACCGCCAACAGAAGACCGCCAACAGAAGACCGCCACACAGAAATGTGGGTCGTAATTCTGGGGGCGGTGTTCTGCTGGCGTGGCGGTGGAGGTTGACCAGTCTCCACTTTCCCGCCGACCGCCAGTGTGGCTGCTGGCGGTTTTCCGGCAGAACGCTCCCAGCGGTCGGAATACGCGCAGCGGCATACCGCCGCGGTCGGCGGTCTTTACCGCGGCGGTAACTCGGCGGTCTTGCGAAAAGACCGCCAAGGTCAGAATGAGGGCCAATATGTTTTTGATTGAAATGACCATTACATTGGCACAGACATACAATTTTACTAATAAAACTAAACAGTGCATAGACGATGATGTGTGGAAATTGCATCACCCAGTGTAATGATTTGTTTTAATCATATTAAGGTATTTGTTTCCAGCACAGTTCAGAATTAACAAAAATGTGATTTATTTGTGTTCCTAATTCTGATATATTCTGAAATACTTGCATGGTTCATTTAAATGTTGTCATGTGATAGAAAAAAACTCTACTACCTCCAGTATCCAGCAAGATTGTCACATAAATCCTCTCACTTCGAAGTCAGAGAAAGTAAAGTAAACACCAAGCTTCCACCAAAGTCACAGCCAGACATTTTACTGTGTTCTTTGAAAGCAAAACAAATGTGACAAGATAAGAACAAGGTTTACAGGCCTTTTTTACAGAATGGGGGCCATCAGAAGGATACTGTAAATAAGGTTGGTTTGGGCAAGGGAAGGGATGAACTCAAGCTGGACAGCCTAAGACATGTAAAGCCAGAAAATTGAAAGCAACAAATGTGAGTTACAAACCACAAAGCCAATGGCAAGCAATAGGTAGAATGCATTCCCAGGGAAGCTCTCTGAATGTACCTAAAGTGGCAGAAGCAGGATACTTTGTGGGGAAAGTCCAGTATTTTAGCCCACTCTGTATCTTGCAGACGTTTGGCCACATCAGTCTCCCAGGTAGTATGGTGAGAAGCCCTGCAGTGTTTTCCATCCTGCAGAAAATGTCTTTACACCCATCTTATCAGTTTGCCACCAGTCCCTACAGTGTAGAGCTTCTGGCACACCTCATTTGGGGTTACTGATAGTTGGCAGACATGAAATAGGGCATTTAATAATTGTTTAAGGTGTTTGAAATTAAGGACTTGACCTGGGTGAAGATGGTAGTCTGCCACATGGGTTTGGGAATCTAGTAGCTCGGCATCCACAAACAAATCCCCTCATTTTAAGGCTCCTGCAGCATGCCACTGACAGAGTTGCCCTAAGCGCAGCCGTCCTGTGTGAGTGGGAAGGCCTAGCAGAGGTAGTGCAGGAGCGTAGGGTTCTTCATGTTAGTGATTTTATAGGTTCTAGCAAGGAAAGAGAAAGCTGGGCACAATAACCCTGATGGTGTTCAGTAGAATGGTCAGTGAGAAACCATGAGTAGTGCAGTAAGCTCTCCTTAAAGTCTTTATGAATTAACCCCATCTCATGCAGAGGGGCGGCAAGACAGTCAGCGAGCCACCCCCTGGAGCTGTGCAGCAAAATAATAGCTTTCTAAGTCCAGCAGGCCTAATCCACCAGCAGTCACAGGTAGCTTTAGAGAGGAAAGAGCTACCTGAAAGCACTCCAGTGACCAAATCTGATGTGTGGTGTGTCTGAAGAAGGAATGAGGGAAGAGCAGGGGAAGGTTTTCAGACTAATACAATAATCAGGTAGTTTGCCAGGGCGGGTGGGTGCTGCTTGTTTAACCACTTGACAGTGCCTCTTCTGTTTCTCTCCTCCATGTTAAGACAACTCCCCAGGTATGCAATAAATTCTGATACACTTGGTGGACCCATCTTGTCTGGTTTTAGGAATTGTCCCACCTTGTTCTCTTCCCTATCTATCCAGTTCTTATCAACAACCCTTCAAAAATTTGCTCTGGTTCACCCATCTGATCTCAATTTCATCCTCCTCTTTTAATCACTTATGTTGGTTGTCTGGGCTCCCAGTTTGGAGACAAAATGTATAGTCCTGGATGTACACTCTAGTGCTCTGAGACTACAGACAAGTTGTGGGTACCTCACATCCTGACATTAGGTGTGAGACTGTCACCCACACCATCTGCTCTGCCTCATTGGAGGCTGAGGTGAGCCAGATGGTTTTTTTCAACTTGTTTGAACTAGTATAGGTTCACTTACCTGAATGTTTCCCAACAGTTTGCCAGGGGTTTTAAAATGTTTAGAAACATAATCAGAATGTTGCTGTTGCTTTCTCTGTAAGAAAGATTGGATAGATTTGGGTAAGGGTGATGGCCTTGACCCAGTGCTGAAGGGCATTAATTTACCACTGAACAAAGACGTAATTTAGCACCTGAACGTAGCATACCAGGAGGCAATCACAAAAAGAGCACAGTGAATAAATAGTACTAGAAAATAGTACATAAATGCACTGATAACACAGTGGGGTATGCCCTCTCCTTGGATGTGTCTGTAAAACTTATGTTTGCTCTTGAAGTTTTGTCCTAAATTGTAACCCTTTGTCCGGAATTGTTTACGCATAGACGAAGAAAAGTTCTTTACTCCTAATATTTTTGCAAGTGTGCTCTTTACATCAAGGATCACTAATTTCTGATCATTGACTTCATCCCTCAATAGATTAATAAGAGTGAGAGCATCTCCCATAGTTGGAGGATTATATCCATGTGCAAGAGGAACACTGGGAGGTTGCAAAGCACTAATTCGGAGTTGATCGTTTGTAGGATTCACCATTTGAAGAATCTCAAACCTTTTTGCACATTCAACATTAGCAATAACTTGATTGGACTTGCTCTCCACATTGCCTGTGAGTTTGGAGACATTTGGGGGTCATTCCGACCCCGGCTGTCAAGGACCGCTGGGGCCGGGGATGCGGGAGCACCGCCAACAGGCTGGCGGTGCCCCGCAGGGCATTCTGACCGCGACGGTTTGGCCGCGATCAGACAAGGAAAACCGGCGGTCTCCCGCCGGTTTTCCGCTGCCCTGGGAATCCCCCATGGCGGCGCAGCTTGCTGCGTCGCCATGGGGGATTCCGACCCCCTCACCGCCATCCTGTTCCTGGCGGCTCCGACCGCCAGGAACAGGATGGCGGTGAGGGGTGTCGTGGGGCCCCTGGGGGCCCCTGCAGTGCCCATGCCAATGGCATGGGCACTGCAGGGGCCCCCGTAAGAGGGCCCCACTTTGTATTTCAGTGTCTGCTTTGCAGACACTGAAATACGCGACGGGTGCCACTGCACCCGTCGCACATGCCCACTCCGCCGGCTCCATTCGGAGCTGGCTTCCTCGTGGGGAGGGGTTTCCCGCTGGGCTGGCGGGCGGCCCTCTGGCGGTCACCCGCCAGCCCAGCGGGAAAGCCAGAATGGCCTCCGTGGTCTTTCGACCACGGAGCGGCCATTTGGCCGCTCCCTCCAGGCTGAGCCCCATTTGACTGGTAAGGAATGGTTGAGGGCTCTTTGGAGGCTGTACAGTATTGGGGGAGTCAGAATTAACACAATTTAAATGTCCCATAGATTTCCTTTTAAAGATATCCCCCACCCTACCCCTTTTAAAACAAAACTTTTTTTTGGAGACATCAGTTATCAGCATACTTGTGACCTCTTCAATTAGTGAGTCAGTGTCACCAGAGACCAGGGGCAGCCCCTCCGCTATGGCGGAGGAGCGTCATCCCACTGACGAAAAGCTGAAAAATAAAGGGATAATAAAAATATTTTATTATCCCTTTCTTTTTCCGCCTTCATAAGGTGGGGTGGGGCCAGAGTCCTCAAAGTCAAGTGGAGGAGGAGTGGTATGTGCGCTTCTAAGTGCGCATGTCAGTTTGGCCGGCCAGCTGTCCGAGGCCAGCCAAACTGACATGCGTACTTAGAAACTCTCCACCTGGCGGTATTTTACAGCCAAGTGGAGTGCCCCATTCCCTTCCTGAGTGACATTTCTGCCCACTCAGGCCAATCGCAGCACTTCTTTCATGCTGTGTAACAGCATGAGAGAAGCATTATGATTTGTAGTGGAGGGAATTGCCCACTAGATGAGGCAGCTGGTGGGAGCGGCGGATGGCAGAGGGACACGTAAGTCTATTTATTTTATTTTTTTAACTGCCCCCCCCCAAAAAAAACCTGCTCCACGCACTGCCCTTTACCTCTTCCTGGCAGCAGCCGCGACTGCCAGAGACACAGTTCATTGCTGCATGCTTTGATTGTTTGGAGGGGTTTATTTGAGTCTGGCGCCCAGGGCGTTAAAAAATAAGTGTAACAATTACAGTACCTTGGGTAGCTAATGTCTTACTCTTTTTTTATGCCAATTCTCCCTGCTCGCTGCCCTCTGTCGGAGATACTGAATTCCCCTAAGAACTCACTGAACAGCTAAGAGGCTGTGTTGCACATGGCTGACTGGTCTGTGTCCACTGGTCTACTTCGGCCAAGCCTACTTCTCATCAATGACGTCCGAGGCAGCAATTAGCGCTTATGTCGATGACCCCGACATCCAGGCTAGCCTCTTCACACCCCGGTGACCATCCATGCTCTCTTGCCTGAATCTACACGTCCTCAGTTCACTCACATAGAGGGGTCAGCAAACTTTGCTCACGTTGCTCACCCTGCACAGGAAAGAAACAGTCAAACAGAGTAAGGTTTCTCTTGGTATCCAGTGAGTTAACCTTCCTATTTCCACATCATGCCCAAGGTAGACTACAGAGGACTGCTGCCCACCTGATACTTGGTTGCCTTGATGGGTAGTGTCAGGTTATTCAGAACCATAACACTCAGTAGGAAGCAATGATCTTGTCTTGTCATACTCAGATGGAGCAATGGTCTAAGGATTAATCCACCAATGCAAATCATGCTAACCTTGGTGAGTGTTCAAACAATTCACCAAGAGGAAGCACTGAGGGGAAAGGTGGAAAGTAAACAAGATAACTAAGGGAAAAGAAACTGCTCGAGTGTCCTCTCCGATCTGTCTGTGTCCGTTCTCCCGGTGTCTGGTACTTAGGAAACACTGGGGGTTATTCTAACTTTGGAGGAGTGTTAATCCGTCCCAAAAGTGACGGTAAAGTGACGGATATACCACCAGCCGTATTACGAGTTCCATAGGATATAATGGACTCGTAATACGGCTGGTGGTAAATCCGTCACTTTTGGGACGGATTAACACCTCCTCCAAAGTTAGAATAACCCCCACTGTGTCGTGCCTGGGTGTGTGGACTGGTACTCTGGTGTTGCTGGATTCCTGTAAAAGAGAGTATTTGTTAATCTTAGCTTTACCTGATTGTGCTTGTGCCTGTAATAAGACCCCTTACTAATGGTTCTTTAGTTTTGTGGCGTACTACAGGGCCGGCTCTAGGGCGGTGCGAACGGTGCCACCGCACCAGGTGTTGACTTCGGGTCGGGGTGTTGTGTTTGCAAGTATATTATGGTTCTAAAAACACCTGCTGCCTCTTCCTTGCTTCCAGCAATTTTCAGGATACAATTAAAATGTCAAGATAAAGTGATTAAAGTGATTAATTAACCTGCTGGAAAGCAATCGAGTTTTGTCTGGTGGAAGTTTTAACTCATCATAAAGTAGTGCAGAGGGTTAATATTCCTGCTGCACAGAAAGTGTACCATGCAGATCACAAAGTGCATATAATATAAATAGGTCAGTAGGACACTGCTTTTGTCAGAGAGATCCTTTAGTTGCAGTTTATTAGTTAAAATCCTAACAATAGCACAGTGAGATACTAACTGTCACCAAAAAGCTGCATGGAAACTGCAAGATATAGGGTAGAGCATTATGATTTTTTCTCCTGTCTTTCATTATCCTAATGTTGCAAAAGGGCTTCACTTATGTAGAAATCAATGCTAATTAGTAAAGGCAACCTCCAACCATGCTTGTACTCTAGATTCTGAGTTTATACTGCTCCAGATCAGGCACTCTTCAACTAGACTGCCACCAGAATGGATGACATGTGACTCGTACACCCTGTAGTCCTCGTCTTATGTAACATTTCCTATACACTGATTTACTCATGTATGATTGATTGTCTCTGCGTAATGTGTGTGTGATGTAAAATGCTATGATACCCTATACTGGTATAAGTGGTGCTATAAAACTAATTAAATGCATCGGAGAGAAAGTGATTATGGAGAATTGAGGGCACTTTTAAAGGGTGATAGTGAGGGAATCCTTGGCGGAGGTAGTAATGCTTGCAGTCTTTTATCTGTGCCTTTTTGCTTTGCTCTCTATATTCTTGAATTGTGCAAACTTGTTCACACATTTTCTTAAAGTGCACTTATCTCTCTCTTCTTTCTCCCTTAAGGTAATAACTTCGGGGCCAGGGGTTACCGTTGCTGAAACTGGATGAGAGATGCTGAACCTGTGCAGGGCTTGGATTCACCGATGCAGGTACGTCCGAAGAGTATGGAGGACTTGCTGCTGCTGCGAGCTGGATTGCCAAGCACGGTGTGGTCCATGGTGTGGCCTTTTATGGCATTGCCATCCAAGACAGCCACAGAGACTGTGAGGAGTCAAAACATGAGGCCTTCATGTGAGTGGGCCTGTCAGTTGTGTGCGTAGGCGTGTCTGCAATGTGAGTGGGCTTGCTTGGAATGTGAGTGGGCACGTCTGTGGTGTGATTGAATGAGTTTGTTCTGTGCATGGACGTGTCTGTAGTGTGACTGGATAAGCTTGTGTTGTGCACGTGTCCGGGCGTGTTTGTATTGAGAGTGCATGTAATGAATGTGTGGTGTTGAGCGTGCGAAATGAATGTGTGTTTCTCCCTTCTAGCCCCTATCTCTCTGGTCTAACTGAGGCCATACGTGACGGAATGTGCTACATGGGCCATGTGGGTTCTGAAAGTTAGTTTTACCTCCTTTATCCTCACCAACACATGCCTTAGGTGTCTCAGGTGGTCCTACTCTGAATTGCTGAACACCACAATGTCATCCACGTATGCCACACAGAACTCTTCCAGCCCTATGAGAACATGGTTCACCAGGTGCTAAAAAGTGGCAAAAGCATTCTTCAACCCAAGGGGCATCACCTTAAACTCATACAGCCCTTCTGGCATAGAAAATGCAGTCTTCTGGTTGTCATTTGGCGCCAAAGCAATTTGCCAATATCCATTGAGATCCATGGTGCCTAAGTAACTTACAGCACCTAACGAATCCATAGGCTCATCTGCTCTGGGAACAGGAATGCATCAGTTTTGGTTACCTCTTTGAGGGCTCGTTACTCCATACAGAACCACAAGTCAGTAGACCCTTGCTTTGGTACGAGAACCACAGGACAAGTCCAGGGACGACAAGATCTCTCAATGACCCTCAGGTCCAGCATTTTGACAACTTCTTCCTTATTGCATCCCTGAACCTGGTCATACATTCTGTACATTCTGCCCTTCACTGGCAGACTGTGTCCCCGTGTCTATGTCAGGCACACAGACACGTGTCAACCCTCGAGTCAGCAAGAAGAGGTTAGCACACCATCCCAATAACTCTCTATAGTCCCTCTTTGCTTGGACAAAAAGTCAGGGGCTAACTAAACCCCTACCACAGTGCTATCCTTCATGTCACTATAGCAAGTCAGGAAGAGGCTCACTGAGTTCCTCTACTCCCTCTGGCATAGCCATGACATTCACTGTGTAATCTCTCCGGAGGTAAGGCTTCACAATGAACACCTTCTTGAGTTCCCTTGTGGCACATTATAAACTACCTTGCATGGCCCACACCATTTGTCCTCCAAAGCTGTGGGACAAATAGGCTTTAGCATGAGCACTTCCCGACTTTCCTGATACACAGACAGCGTAGCTTTCTGGTTTAACCCTTCCTTTATCTGCTCTTGGCTGGTCTGAAGGTTTTCCTTTGCTTGACTTGTGTATTGCACCATCACCTTCCTGAGGTCAAGTCACATAGCCCACAAAATCCTTCTGTGGAGGCTTTGAGGTTCATTCCCACCCCGCTGACCAAGGCTAGTGGACCAAGCACCAGGTGTCCACACAAAAGCTCAAATGGACTGAACCCTACACCCTTCTGCGGAATCTCTTGGCAGGCAAGCAAGAGACATGGCAGGATAAAATACATGGCAGGATAAAATATCACTTCCTCCTGAGATTCTCTGGCAGAGTTCCCATCACGCTCCTCAGTGTCTTGTTAAACTGCTACACCAAACCACTGTTTTGTGGGTGGTATGCTATGGAGAACTGGTATGTCACACCAGCTTGCTCCCATATCTATTTCATGTAAGATGAGGTGAATTTGGTTCCCTGGTCAGAAATGACCATCCTTGGAAATGTGACCATAGAAAAGATCCCCATGAGAGCTCTCACTATCAACCCTGCAGTCATGCTCCTCAAAGGTACAGCTTTAGGGTATCTAGTGGCATGATGCACCATAACCAAGATCTACTGCTGCCTGACTGTCAGGGGTGGTCTAAGTGGACTAAACTATGCCTATTCCCACCCTTTCAAATGGAAAACTTACAACTGGTGGAGACGCTAACAGTGCCTTAGTCCTCCCTCCTGTCTTACCAATCATCTTTAAAGTGGGTCAGGTTCTACTGAAGCTCACTGTATCTCTGCACATCTCTGGCCAATATCCTGGGTTTTTCGGACCCTTTAAGTGTCTTACTAAGGGCACTTCATGGGTCAGTGACAACAGGAAGTTCCTGAGCACTAATAGAACCACTATCCTCTTGCTAGTTTATGGCTCAGGTCTGCTGGCTCACTATAAAGTAGGCCATGCTCCCAGCCAACATGCTGTGTCCCAACCACTCTTTTGCTGAACCGTTCCTGGGCTTTCTTCCAAAAGTCCCACAAGTGTAGGGCAATCCTCCTGTACCTTAATGGAAATCTTCCCGGGTAGGCCCTCCAGTAGTTAGCGAACCCTGCAGCTCTAGAAGAGGCCCAGACTCAAGTAACTGATCCACTTCAGAAGCCTCATCCACCCCTCCATTGAGAGTGGAAGTCATGACCTCTCCAGCCATTGCCTCCCAGAGTATGCCCATTCCTGCAAAACTACCTTTTTCTGGATCCAGAACAATCTCAGTCCCACTCTGAGACACATGTGCAGCCTGTGCTCTGGTCAACACAGCTGACACTGTTCAAGCCATAAAGGCTTTTGGTTGTGTCACCAAGCCAAGGGCAATCAAATCATTACCCATGAGACATCCAGTACTCGCCTTTCCCTTAACCCAACATCAGTTTGTCCGCCTTGCCATTGAACTCAATCTCGACCCTAACAAGGGGATGTTCCTTGCCCTCTCCCCTAGCTAACAACCCTGTATCCTTGGCACCAGGGAGTATATCCTCAGTCTTATTGTACTTCTTCTCAGTCATGGTGCGGAAGGCTCCAGTTTCCCTCAGGGCAGGCACTTTACTCCCCTTGATACTAATGTCTTGCACATACGCCATTGTGTTAGGGTGAATGTTCTTCAAAACCTCTGGGTCCCTCCCCTAAAAGTCCATTGCTTCTAGGTTGAGAGCAACCAGGCCCCCTTGGGTCCCTTCAATCATGTATAGCATACTTGCTATCATGGGTGGAGCTGGGTCAGGATCTTATGCCTGACAATCTCTCTTAAAATGTCCCACCTAGTGGCACTTGAAGCAAGTCACTCCCTTGAACGTGAAAGAAGCTCCCTGTCCTCCTTTCTCATGATCCGCCGTCCTGCACCCATCATTACTATTTCCATATTTAGTGGACCCTCCTCGAGTCCCATGAGAATTACCCTGGCCCTTATCCTCCAGTTTGGAACCAGTCTGTGAAGAGTTCTTCTCTCCATTTGGCTCAGAACCATACTCCTCTAGCCCATTGTGAACCCTGTTAGCTAACCACTTGTCAACCAACACTGCAGGGTTCTCTGGATCCCTCTCTGCAAAGTCTGGCAGTTATTGCCTAAGTGGGGTACAGCACTACTCCTTGAGTCGCTCTGTCACCATCAGCTAGTTTAGGGACTGAAAGTACTTGGCCTCGATCCCTATTACCCACTCATTTCAATCATGGAAAGTACCATGAATCCAGGTTTCAAACAGAAACCCATCTCCTCTCTTGCTGTCCCAAAATCTCTGAAGGCACTGACCTAGCTTCAGCCCAGACCACCTAATCAGAGCTTCCTTCATTCACTCATAGACCACCTGGTCTGCCTCTGGCATTCTCTCAGTAACAGCTGGTCATTCCTATGGCAGGCATCCCATTAGGGCAGCTGCCTTAGACACCTCATTTAAGGCCTGCACCTTACAAGCAACTTCAGAGCTCACAAACCATTCTAAAATGTCCAGACCTTCCATATACATATGCACAACAACTTTATGGATTCTGAGTAACTGCACCAAGTACCACTTCTACACTTGACTCCCGGTAATAACATGGTCAAACACTACAAGGTTCCCTCGGGGGAGGCGGTGTGGATACAGTGGATGCAGTACAGGCTACCTGGCTTACGCAGGGCCCAAAATTGCAAAAATTTAACAAAAGCTGCAGAGATGGCACATCCGGACCAAATGGCCTGCTCCAACCACTATTTAAGAGGAACAATGAATTCTGCTCCAGAAAATTAGCACAGTTGTATAAGTATGCATTTGTAAATGAGGTGATTCTGGACTCTGGGAGAGGGGCTATAGGGAAGCCAATTTATAAAGGGGGAGATAAGGCATCGCCTCATCACGTGCCTGATAATGATGTTTAGCACTTTTCATCACTTCTGTTAAAAATTCAAATGAATGGGCTACATCATTTCAGTTAATTCAATTGAACCAAACTGGTTTTGGCAAAGGTACAGGCACAACAAAAAATCTGCTAGTGATTTCCTTTGTCATAGACAAGGGGTCTCCCTCCAGTCGATCGTGAGCTACTGGTAGCTCGCCGACAACCTGTGAGAAGCTTGAGGCCTCCCCAGTATCCATTTTAGTGCCCTTTAATGTCCTGCATTAAAAGTAAATGAGGCCTGTCTTACTGGTATGTTAATTCAAGGCCTTTCGCAGTACTTGCAGGCTCTCACCCAAAGCAGCTGTTCGTATTAGGTGAATTGAACTTAGCTGGGGAGGGGCAGAATAGAAAGGGGGGTGGCAGTGTAAGACGCCCAGTATAAGAAGCTTGGCACGAGCAGTAAGTACTAGATTGCCCATCAGCAACCGTAGGCCTGGTACTCTGGTTGGCTTTTTTGTCACTAAGGGGGTCATTCTGACCTCGGCGGTAAAAGGCGCTTACCGCCGGTCAGAAGACCGCCATAACACCGCCGCGGCCGCGGTAAACCGCCACGGTCATTCTGACCCGCATCTGCCAAACCGCCGAAAACCCGACACCCTCAATAATCCGCCACACCAAAGGTCAGCGAAAAAATGGCGCTGACCAAACCTCCACCGTCACACCAACAGAAATACGCCCATACCATTCCGACCCACAAATCCACGCGGCGGTCTTTCAAACGCGGTATTCCATTGGCGGTACACACCGCCGCGGTCAAAATACACACACCCATAGAAAACTCAGCCACATTGGTCACTTCGAAATACACACACCTGATACACATACTAACACCACTCCCACACACCTAACACAATATAAAACACACACCCACATCACCCACAAGCCCCTAGGACCCGAAATCATTGACGAAGGCTAGAGACAGAGCACAGAATAGAGAATCCCACAACACAGAGGCACACAACACCATCACCCACACAGAATCCACGCACCAAACACCACACACCACCACACGCACCACACTCATCACCACAAACGCCACCCCACACCTCAACCACACCACCCCATGGCACCCCAAAGACACCCCAGGTTCAGTGATGCAGAACTCAGGGTCATGGTGGAGGAAATAGTCCGTGTAGAGCTCCAGCTCTTCGGGGCACAGGTGCTGCATACCACAATTGCCAGGAAGATGGAGCTATGGCAAAGGATAGTGGACAGGGTTAACGCGGTGGGACAGCATCCTCGCAATCGGGAGGACATCAGGAAGAGATGGAACGACCTACGGGGGAAGGTGCGTTCCATGGTATCAAGGCACAACATAGCGGTGCAGAAGACTGGCGGCGGACCCCCACCTACTCCCCCAGAATTTACCACGTGGGAGGAGGAAGTCTTGCACATCCTGCATCCTGAGGGCCTCGCTGGAGTAGGCGGAGGAATGGACTCTGGTAAGGCAAATCTTCACTACTGCTTCCCACCCCCACCCCACCTGCATGCCAAATCATACCCCCACCCTCACCCCCTCCCCCATCACACCAATCCCTAGCAAAAGCCTCACCATCACAACCCACCCATCCCAACACCAAGCCCTGCATGCGACCCCAAAGCATGGACACCCATCACCAAAGCATGCCCACTGCACACACACATCACCCCCACAAGCCACCCTCACAAAAGCCCCCACAAGGAAATGCCTGCACTTGGGTACACGGACACCCACCCATCACACGAAATCCCACACACAGAAGCAATAACCATACCTTTATACCCCTGCAGGACCCGAACGCCACCACACCGCCACGGAGGGTCCAGAGATGTCCATCTCACCCCCAGAAGAGGCCCCCAGCGATGACAGCAGCTCTGTCTCCCTGGAGCCAGACGACCAGCCCGGCCCATCGGGGACCTCTGGACAGTCGGTTCCCCACAGACAGCCACAGGCTTCACCAGACCCAACCCCCTCTGGGAACACCAGCACAGCTCCCACCCAGCGGGCCCATGCCTCTGTCTCCAGGGCACGTCAATCAGCGGTGTGTCCACCACTACAGGGCACCCAGGTTGACCCACCACCCCAACAACAACAGGGACCTGGGGGCAGTGGTAGTGGGCACACCGGCCAGGGGACAGAGGCCCAGGGACACAGGGGAACTGGGAGGGCTGCTGTGCGACAGGGGGGGGACAGGCCCGGGGAACCGACTCTCCAAGAGGCCCTCTCCACCATCATGGGAGCATACCACCGCTCCCAGGAGACAATGGCGACGGTACTGGCCCGGTTCCAGGAGATCCAGGAACTGCAGGTGGAACGGTACATGGGGTTCAGGGAGGAACTGAGGAACATCGGTTCCGCAATGGGGACCATCGTCCTGGCCCTTACCCAGATCGTCACCACATTGCGGGACCATGTGGCACCCCAAAGGGCCCCTGTCACTAGCCCAGGCCAGGAACAGCCTACCACCTCCGCCGGCGCCAGTGGACAGGAGGCCCCCACACAACGACAGGCCACCAGAACCCCATCTCCTGCAGAAGAAGAACAACCCTGCAAGCGGAACCTGAGATCTCACAAGAAGACAGAGTAGGATTGCAAGACCCCCGCCAGCCTAAGATACCCCCTGATGTCATCCCACTGTCCCACATTGTCACCCTGTCCAACCTTGAACTGCCCCTGCTCCATCCTTCCACAGGCATATGGACTATGCACCTGTGCGACTGAGAACTGGACTCTGCCATGGACATTACTCCACCCCCACCCATCCCCGCTTCCCAATCATTTACCTATATCTAGCACTTTAAATAAATCACTTATTCCACTTAAATAAACAGGAGTCTGCTTGTATTCTTAACAAATGTATTACACATAACGGTTCAATAATGTCCAGTTACTTTGTGATGACAACATACCAATTTCAATAAGCTTTAGTCCATGGGCAAACAAAGCTGAAGTCAGGCAGTGGGTCATACAGCTCTGAAAAGGGAAGGGAAAGTCACAAATCAGTTAACAGGAACTGGGGGGAAACACAGACAGTGGAGACGCATGAGGCCTCAAGTAAATGTAAATTGGGGTGGCTGTTCCTTACCTGTGTGCTACTGAAAGTATTGTTGTATGACTGTATCCCTGTTGTCCGTGTCGTCCCCGTCGTCTTCCTCTTCTTCACTCTCCACAGGCTCCACAGCTGCAACAACACCACCATCTGGACCATCCTCCTGCAGAAAAGGCACCTGGCGTCGCAATGCAAGATTGTGAAGCATACAGCAGGCCGCGATGATCTGGCACACCTTCTTTGGTGAGTACATGAGGGATCCCCCTGTCATATGCAGGCACCTAAACCTGGCCTTCAGGACCCCGAAGGTCCTTTCTATGATCCTCCTAGTTCACCCATGGGCCTCATTGTAGCGTTCCTCTGCCCTTGTCCTGGGATTCCTCACTGGGGTCAGTAGCCACGACAGGTTGGGGTAACCAGAGTCACCAATTAGCCACACATGGTGTCTCTGTAGCTGTTCCATCACATAAGGGATGCTGCTATTTCGCATGACATACGCGTCATGCACTGACCCAGGGAACTTGGCATTTACATGGGAGATGCACTGGTCAGCCAAACAGACCACCTGGACATTCATCGAATGATAACTTTTTCTGTTTCGGTACACCTGCTCACTGTCTTTGGGGGGAACCAAAGCCACATGGGTCCCATCAATGGCCCCAATGATGTTGGGGATATGTCCAAGGGCATAGAAATCACCCTTCACTGTAGCCAATTCGCCCACCTCAGGGAAAATAATGTATCTCCGCATGTATTTCATCAGGGCAGACAACACTCTGGACAAAACCTTTGAAAACATAGGCTGAGACATCCCAGATGATATGGCCACTGTTGTCTGAAACGACCCACTTGCCAAAAAATGGAGTACTGACAGAACCTGCACCAGAGGGGGAATCCCTGTGGGTTGGCGGATGGGGGACATCAGGTCTGGCTCCAGCTGGGCACATAGTTCATGTATAGTTGCTCTGTCAAGCCGGTATGTAAGTATGATGTGTCGTTCTTCCATTGTCAACAGGTCCACCAGCGGTCGGTACACGGGAGGATTCATCCTTCTCCTCGCAAGTCCCAGCGGACGGTGGCTAGGAAGGACAACATGGAGCACAGAGTCAAGCAACCCACAGGTTCGTTCACACAGCTTGCACAGTACACGAATCGCTATGCATGGAACGGCTTGTATGAGTGGCAATGCAAGGCCTAGGCCTGTGTGACGCAGTAGAAATCATGCCATGTGGGCCCTTGAAATGGCGGCTGCCTGACCTGTGAAGTGTGACAGTGGGATGTGAGGTCAATGCGCTGGCGTGGCACACCGTGGTGGTAGACGGTCGAAGACCGCGGCGCAAAGCAGCATTGGTTAACATTGAACCCTATGGGTCTCAGGAGCCAATGACGATGTGCGCCGGCGGTCGCGGTACGCACCGCCGCGGTACGCACCGCCGCGGGCGTGACCGCCATTTTCTATCTGATTAATCACTCGAGACCTGATCATCCACAGGAGAGGACCTATACTGCAAGTGCTGCTGTGACCTCGGTCTGGGAGATACAATGGCTGCTGCGACTGGGGAAAGGGCCCCTGCCTTCACTTCCGAAGAATTGGAGAAACTTGTTGTTGGGGTCCTCCCCCAGTATGCGCTACTCTACGGTCCTCCAGACCAACAGGTTAGTACACAGGGTGCACGCTGAATGGGCTATGCCTGTGTTGAGTGGGGTGTATGTAAGATGGTGGGGAGGGGAGCGAATGAGGAGTGCAACGAACGACAGATGGGAACATGTGCCACATGGCAAGGTTGGGGAGGGGGGGCCCTCACATCTACCATGCTGAAAAGTGATGATATTTCCTTTCCCACCCTGTACATGTCAAATAGGTCAGCGCCCATCAGAAGGTCGACATTTGGCGTGCCATCGCCAAGGACGTCCGGGTCCTGGGGGTCCACGACAGACGGGGCACCCACTGCCGAAAGAGGTGGGAGGACATCCGCCGCGGGACCAGAAAGACAGCCGAGTCTCTGCTGGGGATGGCCTCCCAACGTAGGAGGGGTGCCAGCCGCCAATTGACCCCCCTGATGTCCCGGATCCTGGCGGTGGCCTACCCCGATTTGGATGGGAGCGTGAGGACATCACAGCAGACACAAGGGAGTGAGTATCAGCACATTCTGCTATCTTTGCACGCAGTGGAGGTGTCTGGGTGGGGGAGGAGGGCTGTGGGTAACTCAAGGCCAGGGCGCTTTCTGTAGGCTAGTCCTCTCGGTTAGCCATCCCATCCACACCGTCAGACCAGCCTGCACACACCTCAACACCCAAGGGCAGCTCATCCAGACATAAGCACCACAGATCCCACAAGCATTCACACAAACAATATCCAGATGCAGACATGCCAACAGTCACTACCACCTCTGTGTCCCCCTCCTCCACGTCTCCCTCCTCCCTCCCTGTGACGTCTCCATTCACACCTGCATGCACTCCACCATCAGCCAGTACTTCCATCACCAGCACACCCTCCATTACAGTCAGCACACGTGCAGTCACCACCCCCACTGCCATTTACACGTCCCCTGTGTCCTCTCCCAGTGTGTCTGTCACCCCCTCTTCCAAACCACACAAACGCAGGCAGCCACCCACCCAACAGCCATCCACCTCACGACAGCCTCCAGCCCAAGCACCTGCACCCAAAGACAGCACACTTGACTCTCCTACAACCACATCCTCTTCCTCCACTCCCATACCCACTGCACCTACCGTTCCCATTGCTCCTAAAAAACTTTTTCTCTCCAAAATTAACCTCTTTGCATCACCTGACCCACCCTCTCCATCTCGTAAGAGTTCAAAGAGCACCTGAGCCACCACCAGCCCTGCATCTAGTATCACCATAGTGCCGGGCTACTGGAGTCCACCAGCTCCTAGGGAAGGAACATCGGCGAGCAGCAAGAGGAAAGCCAGCCCACCCCCTGGGAAGAGGACAAGAAAACTTAAGGGCCGGCGCGAAAAGCCTGAGACGGCTGCCACCACGGAGAGTGGCCTTGCCACGTCACCTGCCACATCATCTAAGGGAGGCAAGGTCCCCAGAGCTGCAGCGAATGAGGGCAAGGGCAGCAGGGCGGAGAAGACATGCAGCAGCCGAGCGCACCAGGAGGGCCCCACCAGCCCCATACCGGGTGTGACGGACGACACCCACGGGCACAAGACTCCATCACAGGAGGGCCCGCTACCGCAAGGTCGGAGGGCGACTAAGCGGGGAGTCTTGGCCAGGTCTGGCTCCCTTGAAAGACAGGACAAGCACCGCTGAAGAGGACCCCGCCGTGAGGAGCACCGCTGAAGAGGGCCCCGCCAAGACAGGCACCGCTGAACAGGGCCCCGCCATGAGGAGCACCGCTGAAGAGGGCCCGGCCAAGACTGGCACCGCTGAACAGGGCCCCGCCGTCTCAAGCACCGCTCCGCTGGGCCCTTCATCTCAAGCACCGCTCCGCTGGGCCCTTCCTGTCAAGCACCGCTCCGCTGGGCCCTTCATCTCAAGCACCGCTCCGCTGGGCACCGCCGTCTCAAGCACCACTAGTCCTTTGACAGTGCCGGTTCTGTGTCGAGCAGGTGTTCACGAAGCACTCTGGGCACCATGCCTCCTCCAATACCAGTGGAGTCGGTTATCCATCTGATGGACTGTGGTTTTGCACTCCCCAGGATGGTACAGTGGGCATGGAGGCCCCTCGTGGATCTGGCGTCGTGGACTCATGTGGCTGAGGTGCCCCCCTTTCCCTTCCCCCTGAGGTGCCTGTTGTTTTCTCATCTGATGCCCCAGCAGTGTTCTCTCCAATGGTTTCCGGTCTCCTGTGTGGGCTTTGCCCATGTGTTTATACACATTGGCCCACGGACTATGGATATTGAAAGGACTGTGCAGGACTTATTCACTATGTTTATACTTTGCACTATGTTCATTATTTATTTTGTATATTTCATATGGCATATTTACCATGACTTAAATGAACCTATTTTATACATAAATTTTAAACTTCATTTGAATTATGTCTTTGCATTCTTCCAGGGGGTTTGGGGGGTGTCACTGTGACTTGTTGCTCTGCATTGGTGTGTAGGTATTGGGGGGGTGGGTTGGGGGGGTGGGTGTATTGTGTATGTGTGTGCCCGTAAGCTTTCCTCCTCCCCCCTCCCCTGTGTCGTAGGTGCAGTACTCACCGTTGTCGTCTGCGCCGGCGTTCGTACTCCTGGTAGATGAGCAGGTAGACAATAGCCGGTAGGATGTGTAATTCGGGCTCCGTGCTGTCCTCCTTCCTCGTGGAGTGTGTATAGGTGAGCGTTTTCCCGTACGTAGTCTGTTTCCGCCGTGTTTTTATCGGCGGGGCTCCCGCCCCGGAAAAGGTGGCGGATTGGTGAGTTGTGATAGGGTGGGCGGTACATTGTCTGCCGCCTGCCTGTTGGCGGTGACCGCCGCGCTGTTTGTCGGTCCCGCCGTGGCGGTCGGAGTGTTAATGTGGCGGACTGTGTTGGCGGTTCCCGCCAGGGTCAGAATTCACTTTTTTGGACCGCCTGCCTGTTGGCGGGTTGGCCGCCGCTTTATCACCGACCGCCAGGGTTAGAATGACCCCCTAAATGCCATAGCACAGGCATAAGGTTCCTGGCGCTAGTTTGTGGGCAACTTGCAAGAGGTACTTGATAAAAAAATCACTTTTAAACGCTGTTTAAAGATGAAATGGTAAAAATTTCAAATGTGGGAGGTAATTCATTTATATAAAAAAGGACCCTGTCAATCTCTGCTTCCATTTAATCATTAAATAAAGTTGAATTTAAAGTAGGCCCTCCTGTAAAGAAGTGTACATGAAAAACGAATCTGCAGGATGCTGTGTAGTACTGTTTCAACTGCATGCCTCCATTTTCCATTGGACTGCACCCTCCCCACCCCGACACGCACTAGGTGCACAAAATTCACACCAGGTTTAAAAGGTTTATGTTGTAAACAGCGCTGTGTGATGTTTAGTGTCCTTTGCTTATAGGCTGGTAAGGTGACTCAATTGCTTAAAGTCACGCTTTCAGATCTACAGGACACGAGTTGAATTCCAGCAGGGCCTACTTTGCCTTTCATCCTTACAAGTTCAGTAACATGTCACCTGTCATTCAAGTGCCTCAAGGTGATGTGTTTCCTGAATTGACAAAAAGAATAGCCATGCATTAAAACATTTCAACGATGTGTGTTCACTATGTTTTCAGGTGGTGTGGCATTTAGGAACCTGTCTTTAATGGATCTCAGTGAACCACTAGTGGCATGTTTGGTTTTGAAAATCTTGCACGGCGTAATTGTGGCGAGAGCGGGGTGTTCAAGGTGGCTCTGAATGACAGGGTATAAGAAGCTTGTCAGTCAGGGGGGAACCGTAGCTTTCTTGGAGGGCCAAAGAGAAAGCTTAGTATAGCACTGCCTTGAAGGGTCTGTAAGAAAACAGCCAGCAACATCTCCTCCCGGACTGTGATGCACCTTGTACCATGCTGTTGTGGCTCCGTCCCCAAACAGCGATGCACATTACACCGCAGTGGCAGACGGTGGTGTGCTTTATGCCACCGTCTCGCAACTGCGCCACTCACATTGTGGCACTCTATAACAAAGCAGTCCTCCACCCAGACCAGTGTGCACGTTATCGTGGAGTTGCTGATCCTCTACGCAGACTGCAGCCCACCTTGCTGTGAGTGGCATGGAGGTCTCTGGAAACAGTGCACAAATTGCTTAGGCTTCAGTAGATCACATTGATTTTCACTGATCAGAAGTAGTTCTCACTATACAAAACGTTGGAGACCCCTGTCATAGACAAATCATGGGGAAAACTCATTGTTTTATTTAAGCTTCCAATCCACTTTGCAAAGCTTGCCAGGTAATTTACTATGGGTGAAACTGGTAATTTGGGAATCTCAGCAAACCTACTTAGAGCCATACAACTCTTATACAGTAATTCCTGGATTACAGTAAAGATCAGAGATGGGGAACATGTTTCACACAAAATCCCAACATCCACTGGCTTGAAGCAGAATTGTGTGCTCGCTTCTCAACTATTCTATTTATATCTATCAGGCCTTTCCAACTCTTTGGAATTTACACAATCCCATCCACCAAAACTGGGAGGCAAACTCATTTCCCATCTACAATCTGCAGACGACTGGTCCTTGCAAACAAAACACAAATGGATCTCCAAAGTCTCCTCTTGAGGGTATAGTTCTCATAACAAACTAAAAGATACTTTAACCAAGACTAACATAATGTGAATTGGCATCAAATAAAATGTAAGGGAGCTTGGTTTCTAAACAACAGTGCAGTGAGAGTGTGAAGGAGTATAGGTATTTCGTGGTAACAATGAACTCCCTAGGTTTCTTCCTCGCGCCCTTACAGCAGATACTTTCACATGCGCCTGCCTTGCCTTCAGCCTTTATTTCATCATGTAAATCTCTAAAGGGCTCTTTTGTTTTAGAGGCTAAGGGCCATATGTACGAACACTTTTTCCCATAGACACAGAATGGGTAAAAACCTTTGCTACATCTGGCCCTAAGTTGCTGCCAACAACTAGCTGCAAAGGCCATTGACAATTTAGTTACATAAACATTTAACATTTTATTCTGTTTAGCAAGCTCTGCGCCACCAGCCCAAATCCACCTGAAGTTCGACAATATTAAGCAAACCATAGCAAGGCAAGGAGCATTCTTAAAATGTTGTTTTAAACTTAGAGCTACATAAAATCGACTCTAAATTAAAGTGTGTGCTGAATTGATTAGAGGTGCGTGACATGCATTTTCCAGCCGGACAGTATATGATGAAGCCCTGACAAATATTAAAGTAAAAGAAGTTTGGAATGCACCAGTCACTTTTCAGGTTTAAACAAAAAAAAAACAATCCTCAATAAAAGTATGCGGAAATTGTCGAGTTGCCAGGATCGGCAGTTATTGTAATAACGATCGCACGACTGGATGGTTTTACAATTCTTTGCACTTAAAATCTGTTTTTTTTCCGAGAACTTGTCACCAGGCTATCATTAGCTGCTTAAATCCTAACGACCCAATTTTAAATATAAAGTTTGTAAAATGAATGTCCTCAGCAAAAGGAAGTAAACAGTAAATGACAAACCCTTTTAACATTTTTTGGCATAAGTAATTGTATGTTACTGCTTTGTATTTTATTGTTTAAGTTTTATCACGTAATGATTTTAAATAATCGATCATGAATAAAGTTTTATTTCATTTGAGTGAGTATAGGCTCACAACCCAAAATGCGTGCAGCAGCAATAAATCATTATCCAGCTTAATACTCACTTTTGCGAAAAAAGAGAAGCATTTTTACTTCCATGCTATCAACACAAAAGAAAACTTATGACACAAGCAACAACACAGTCCCTCTGAGGTCAGGGCTCTAGTGTTTCTTTAAGCAGTTCCCTGGTTCCCACTCCATCCTCACTCCATCCTCACTTCTAACAGTAGTAGGTATTCCCTATTAATTCTAGTGGTAGTGGTCATTCCCCATTCACAATAAGTAACATCCAGGGTAAGGCCCACTAGCATTCCAGGTCTCAAGAATCCACTATGACTCTGTTTTAAAGTCAAAAGTATTCCAGAGCTGCAGTGCTAACAAGCAGGTCCAACTTGCCTGAAATTAGTGTTACCCCCAACTTGCAGGATCGGAGCACCCAGAGTTCCTCAGTGCATCCCTTCCATGGGCGCTGGGGCGGCAGCAGCTGATTCAGGTGAGTTTGCTGCACACAGCCTAAGAGGGTTGTAGAGTCCTCACACTTAGTCATTCCTCCATAGTGTTTGGAGGTTCTTGGAAGCTCCTCTTGTCCGGGTCAGTCTCTGGCTCCTCCTGCAAAGGGGGTTGGTTGGTGGTGGAAAGATCCTGGTGCGAATCCTTCTTCCCAGGCAGGTGTGCAGGGTCCCACAGTAGACTCACTCCTCTCAGGGTCTACTCCAACTAGTTCACTTGACTTGCTAGTCACAGTGTCTACCCAGCTGAGGCCCCTGCTGGAATATGGGGTCACGGACCACTACCACACATGGGCTAAGACTCTTACCAGACAGCATTCTTCTCACAGCAGCCCCTCCTGGCATATGGGGATGGCACTCCCATTATGCAAGAATGTGACCCGGTCGGCGCAGCAATGCACACAACTCAATTCAGTGTGGCCCTCCTCTGGCATACGAGGGTCGACAACATGTTATGCACACAGGCAATAGCCTATCAGAGCAAGAGCCATCTCCCCACACCTTGCAATGGGTGTCCACTCAACAGGGCTCCCCACTGGATCTCGCTCTTTCCAGCACTCTCCTCTTCCACACAGGGTACATTGGCCTGGCAAGCAGGTAGGCCCAAACACTACTCTTTATGATTCCATTATCAGCACTATCTTCTTCCTGAGATGTGCTCAGGACCCTTCCATGTGACCTCTCACTGAATCAAAAAACAACCTGTGATGTGTGCAGGAGAAGCCTGGCTCTTCCCTCTTCAGTGTGTCCCACCCAGCTTACTGGAATGCAGCAATACATAAATTTGTCCGGGGGGATTTCTCTACCTCTTCTCCATGTTTCAGCACACAAGCGTGGGTCTCCCAAAATGCAACTAAAGGCCCTCCATGTATTGTACCATCAACAGATTCACATACATCCAGGCAAATATACAACATTCACACGATCTGCACAGCACTGTATCCTATATGTACCGGCAGGAGCAGATCATGGTACTAAAAAGGAGCAGGGCCGTGTACACGCAGGTGAGGGGGGGATTAATTAAAATAAAAACTACCTGTGCCACCGCCGTCACCACCGCGCTGCTCCTCTCCTCTGCAGACGGGCTGCAGGCACAGGCTCCCAGCCTGCCCTGCGTCCAATCCTGATGCTGCTCAGAGCAGGGTTAGGATTGGCTTGGAGCGCCCAGCCAGGGCGCTCCCAGGCAGAATGGGAGCCTGTGCCTACTCTCTCCAGCCCAGCAACACTGTCCCGGGTCTGGAAGAGCCTACTGCACATGTATGTTTGGCCGGCCCGAGACAGCTGGCCAAACATACATGCACATTGAGGGGGAGTGCAGTGCACTCCCCCTCAGTACTCGTCACAGTATGTGGCCCGCCCCTTTTTACCACAAAATGATAACATAGTTTATTATTGTTTTTTGGTAAAAGGTTTGCAGCTGCTGCTGCTGGCAGGTGGACGCTCCTCTGCCCTAGCGGGGGAGCCACGCCTGTGTACTGTACCACTCAAAGGCATACAGACGTCCAGCACATACATTTAACATGCACACATTGCACACACTACATGTTCCATGTACTGTGTCAGTCATAGGCACACATACACCTAGCACAAACATTTACCATGCATGCACTGCTCAGTACTGCATTTTCCCTGTATTGTACCCTTCCCTGGCATACATACACACAGTGAAGATACACCACTCACGTGCTGCAGAGCACTACACACCAAGCCAATGTAGGCCAAGGGTGAGTTAAGCACACAGAAGTGGAACTTTAAAAATGAGTGAGCCTGTAGGCCTCATTCCAGTGACTCAGTTACAAAAGGACCTGTTCACTACTACTGACCACTACACTGTATACTACTACTACAGCACTCATGCTGCTTAGATCCTGGTGAAAGCAGTAGCCTCTCACCACTATGAGAACATATTTTTGGGCACCCCTCTCAGTCTAACAAGACCGCAGTCCAAGAGACAGGCCTATGTCATGGTGCTCACACACGATCTGTGTTTGCCTATGACAGCATGAATCAGCATTAGGGACCCAGACATCAGTACAGTTGGGCACTCAGGGCAGGTGTGCACATCCATTACCATCCAGAGGTCTTTTCCATCTCAACAGACATGATAATTCAGAGGCTTAGCAAGAAATCAACCAATCAACATATGTCAGGAGCAATGGAACCTGGGGACACTAAAAAGGTACCCAAAATACCTCAAGGAACATTGTCAGTACATTCTGATGTACTTTGAAAACGAAATATCTAAAAAGTACAATTCTGCCTCTAATAAGCCGCAACCAACCATCAATGTAATACCCACCCCCATGATCCACGTTCTTTTGCAATCTATATTCACACAACTGATTAGCTCTCAAAAGAAAAGGATCCAACCTCCCTGTAGATCCTTACCCTGCAACGTGCATGAGATAATCCTTCATCTCTTTTAAAGTCCATGATGAATCTGCGCATCAAAAAGGACCCAATTCTAGCCCTGTCATCACTCACTTTGTGAAGAAGCCATCAGAAGACCCAAATAAATACCAGGCCTATTTACCAGATGACCTACATACTTCACTGTGCCACTAAAGTCAGGGATTAAGAAAAACAATGGGACAATTTAAAGTATATATGGAAGTGAATCACCTTCTCTATGATCACCAGTCAAAGTTAAGGTCTAAAAGGGACACTGAATCTATCGTGGTGAATGTCAAAGAGGCACTGGTGCCTTTACTGGATGAGGACAAGAATTCCGCCCTAATTCTCCTTTTGGCATCATAAACACCATGGATCCAAATTGTAGGAAGTTGGCTCTGTATGTGCTATCTCAAAGTAAGGATAGCATGCACAGAGTCCAAGGGTTCCCCTTAGAGGTAAGATAGTGGCAAAAAGAGATAATACTAATGCTCTATTTTGTGGTAGTGTGGTCGAGCAGTAGGCTTATCAAAGGAGTAGTGTTAAGCATTTGTTGTACATACACATAGACAATAAATGAGGTACACACACTCAGAGACAAATCCAGCCAATAGGTTTTTGTATAGAAAAATATCTTTTCTTAGTTTATTTTAGGAACCACAGGTTCAAATTCTACATGTAATATCTCATTCGAAAGGTATTGCAGGTAAGTACTTTAGGAACTTCAAATCATCAAAATTGCATGTATACTTTTCAAGTTATTCACAAATAGCTGTTTTAAAAGTGGACACAGTGCAATTTTCACAGTTCCTAGGGGAGGTAAGTATTTGTTAGGTTAACCAGGTAAGTAAGACACTTACAGGGCTTAGTTCTTGGTCCAAGGTAGCCCACCGTTGGGGGTTCAGAGCAACCCCAAAGTCACCACACCAGCAGCTCAGGGCCGGTCAGGTGCAGAGTTCAAAGTGGTGCCCAAAACGCATAGGCTAGAATGGAGAGAAGGGGGTGCCCCGGTTCCGGTCTGCTTGCAGGTAAGTACCCGCGTCTTCGGAGGGCAGACCAGGGGGGTTTTGTAGGGCACCGGGGGGGACGCAAGCCCACACAGAAATTTCACCCTCAGCAGCGCGGGGGCGGCCGGGTGCAGTGTAGAAACAAGCGTCGGGTTTGTAATGGAAGTCAATGGGAGATCTAGGGATCTCTTCAGCGCTGCAGGCAGGCGAGGGGGGGGTTCCTCGGGGAAACCTCCACTTGGTCAAGGGAGAGGGACTCCTGGGGGTCACTCCTCCAGTGAAAGTCCGGTCCTTCAGGTCCTGGGGGCTGCGGGTGCAGGGTCTCTCCCAGGTGTCGGGACTTAGGATTCAAAGAGTCGCGGTCAGGGGAAGCCTCGGGATTCCCTCTGCAGGCGGCGCTGTGGGGGCTCAGGGGGGACAGGTTTTTGTACTCACAGTCTTAGAGTAGTCCTGGGGTCCCTCCTGAGGTGTTGGATCGCCACCAGCCGAGTCGGGGTCGCCGGGTGCAGTGTTGCAAGTCTCACGCTTCTTGCGGGGAGCTTGCAGGGTTCTTTAAAGCTGCTGGAAACAAAGTTGCAGCTTTTCTTGGAGCAGGTCCGCTGTCCTCGGGAGTTTCTTGTCTTTTCGAAGCAGGGGCAGTCCTCAGAGGATGTCGAGGTCGCTGGTCCCTTTGGAAGGCGTCGCTGGAGCAGGATCTTTGGAAGGCAGGAGACAGGCCGGTGAGTTTCTGGAGCCAAGGCAGTTGTCGTCTTCTGGTCTTCCTCTGCAGGGGTTTTCAGCTAGGCAGTCCTTCTTCTTGTAGTTGCAGGAATCTAATTTTCTAGGGTTCAGGGTAGCCCTTAAATACTAAATTAAAGGGCGTGTTTAGGTCTGGGGGGTTAGTAGCCAATGGCTACTAGCCCTGAGGGTGGGTACACCCTCTTTGTGCCTCCTCCCAAGGGGAGGGGGTCACAATCCTAACCCTATTGGGGGAATCCTCCATCTGCAAGATGGAGGATTTCTAAAAGTTAGAGTCACTTCAGCTCAGGACACCTTAGGGGCTGTCCTGACTGGCCAGTGACTCCTCCTTGTTGCTTTCTTTGTTCCCTCCAGCCTTGCCGCCAAAAGTGGGGGCCGTGGCCGGAGGGGGCGGGCAACTCCACTAAGCTGGAGTGCCCTGCTGGGCTGTGACAAAGGGGTGAGCCTTTGAGGCTCACCGCCAGGTGTCACAGCTCCTGCCTGGGGGAGGTGTTAGCATCTCCACCCAGTGCAGGCTTTGTTACTGGCCTCAGAGTGACAAAGGCACTCTCCCCATGGGGCCAGCAACATGTCTCTGGTGTGGCAGGCTGCTGGAACTAGTCAGCCTACACAGACAGTCGGTTAAGTTTCAGGGGGCACCTCTAAGGTGCCCTCTGTGGTGTATTTTGCAATAAAATGTACACTGGCATCAGTGTGCATTTATTGTGCTGAGAAGTTTGATACCAAACTTCCCAGTTTTCAGTGTAGCCATTATGGTGCTGTGGAGTTCGTGTTTGACAGACTCCCAGACCATATACTCTTATGGCTACCCTGCACTTACAATGTCTAAGGTTTTGTTTAGACACTGTAGGGGTACCATGCTCATGCACTGGTACCCTCACCTATGGTATAGTGCACCCTGCCTTAGGGCTGTAAGGCCTGCTAGAGGGGTGTCTTACCTATACTGCATAGGCAGTGAGAGGCTGGCATGGCACCCTGAGGGGAGTGCCATGTCGACTTACTCATTTTGTTCTCACTAGCACACACAGGCTTGTAAGCAGTGTGTCTGTGCTGAGTGAGGGGTCTCTAGGGTGGCATAAGACATGCTGCAGCCCTTAGAGACCTTCCTTGGCATCAGGGCCCTTGGTACTAGAAGTACCAGTTACAAGGGACTTATCTGAATGCCAGGGTGTGCCAATTGTGGATACAATGGTACATTTTAGGTGAAGGAACACTGGTGCTGGGGCCTGGTTAGCAGGGTCCCAGCACTCTTCTCAGTCAAGTCAGCATCAGTATCAGGCAAAAAGTGGGGGGTAACTGCAACAGGGAGCCATTTCTTTACACAAATAATTTCAGGTTGTTCTACATAATTCTATACGCTGGTTCTTCTTTTTACTTTTTACACTATACATCTCCTTTGGGTCAGTAAAGGCTTAGTCTAGCCTCCAGAAATCCTCATTGGTGCCACCCACATTTACCTTCTTTCCACTTTCTTAGGCATTCTCTCTGAGTTTGCATAAGTTGATGTTCATTTGTAAAAATTCCATTTAGTCTATTCCTGCAGGGGTACCTAAATCATGGCTCCCAGCATGATTGTTTGTCACAATACCAGTCCCGAAAATATCATCCAACAGATGCAGTACAATCATAATCGCCCACTCCCAAAATATCATCAGGTTCAGATTTACTGTTATTAATTCCACATTAATGATATTTCGGTGGTGGATACTATGGACAAGTTATACCTATGGACCGATATTTCAATCGCGATACTGTGGTACAACACACCCAACACAGTTATTTTAAGTACACTACAACTTCGCTAGCATAAAGGAACAATAGATGCTTTATCCACAATAGCCCTGTTCACACACAAAAACAACAGTGAATGAGCCTACGCTTTCTACTAAAACTGTACACGTAGCTGTCTGTGTACAAGAATTCAAATATCCCATCTGACAAATAAGTAATATGCTGCTGCATCATACTCATTTAAGTCTACTAAGATAGCTCAAGGACCCTGGTCCCTTCTCCAGGCAAATAAAGATTCGCAGATTTCACAAGAGTTAAAAAAAAATGACATTAGGCTCTAGGCAGTTTGAATTGTATGCCACAACTGCATACAGTTATGTAGAAGTAACACTCACCAGAGGTGTGGGTGATAGGCAGTGCTTAATTTGTAAATAAAAACGTGCTGGTGCTCTGAGTTTTCCTCTGAAACACGCGGCTGCTGCAATTAAATGTGCGAGCCGTAATACTGAGGCAGCGTAATCCTGAAGCCATCGCGGCCCTCTTTAGTACATTTAGAGCCACTCCCAGCCCCTTGGGCTCACTCCTGCAGCTTTCTGCTCTCTCCCATGATGACGCTTTTTTATTTTTCTCCTCCTCCGTCTTTCCCATGTGTTTCTTTTGCTCGCAGTAAATGCTTGAGGCAGAAGAATAAGCGCCGGCCCTCAAAAATAAGTGACGGGGATCAGCACGGGAAACAACAAGCACAAATTAAGCACTGGTCATGGGCATTACAAGGGGTGGTTAGCCATGAGAGTTTCCGAACGCTCACATGCCACATACGGTAACCATGACAATTTGTGAACATTCATAAACTTCTGAACCCGTACCCAAGTTGTAAATGGCCAGAGATTTACATCAGTTGTTCCCAACCTGTGGTCTTGGGACCACTGAGGGACCTCAAAGCCTCCTCAGGGGGTCCGTGTCTGCTTAGAAAATGAACTAATATTAACAGATAAAGTGTATATAAATAAAGTGGCTAAATGTACAATTCAACATTTTAAAATGTACTGTAAATGTCAAGGAAATGGAAATAGGAGGTTAAAAATTAAATCAGTATCCTTAAATTCGTTTGAGGGAGCAGTGCAGATGCATCAAACAGAATATAGTACGGACACTGCTTCAATCGAATTTAGAAAAGCACTAACCTTCCTAATAAAATGTAGATTTTTTTGTTTTATTTGTTTGCAAATTAAATAAAATGTGTCAGCATTTGTGTATGTGTTTGATGGAATGCTTGTTTCTGTATTTTTTGTGTATTGTTTTGTGGCTCAAATCATCAACAATGTTCAGGCTGGGGTCCCTGGCTTCTTGTAATGGCTTAGTGCGGGGTCCTCGGATTACAATAATTATTCAGTGGGGGTCCCCGGGTTCCAATAATGATAAAGTGGGGGTCTGCAGAAGTCAGAACCACTGAGTTATACCAATTAACGGCTGTGCAAGATCCTTCTCAAGGCAGGAAGGAAAATCTAACATCACAAATCTTTTTGGAGTGTGCTGATGAAGGGGTGTAGTACTCTCCCTACGTCATTAACACAATGGGAGAGCGTACTATGCATTGTTCTAACAGGGTATGTTTGATTTTTGCCTCCTGGGTGTGCAACCCTTTTTGGTGAGCCCCGTCGTCAAGTGGGCTCTCGGTAATAAATACAGGAAACTACTGGGTGGGGCATTTTTCCGAGCGGCCGACCCGTGCATTGAGCTGATGAAAACCACCACTTGCCTCTGAGCGTTTTAATTGCTGTCACTCCGCCCCGACTAAGGGCCGACCACGGGCTACACACACCCTACGACACAACAAAGGGGGTTCTCACATGTAAAAATATTTTCTCTGCGGAGAAAAAAAGTAAAAAATGTCAAATGTCACTCACAGGTTGTAGCACTGGGTGGACCATAACATGCAGTAGGGAGTTCTAGGAGAGTCGATACAAATACTTGCTGCACAACACTGGTACGAATCTCGGTGTTTCACCACACCTGCAGCCGCCTAATAACTACATAGTGGGAGTTCTGACACTGAACTCTCATTCCCTCCCAAGTTAACACTGTAGCCAGCAGCTTCAACCTTTACCTGTCCTTGCTTCGAAAACAGCCCACTTCTTCACAACTATTTTTGGGTGAATCTAAGCTGGCCTGGTGCTGGCACTATTAGACTTTCGATAGATAATTAAGACCAAGCTGCCAGAAAACTAATCAACAACCTAGATATTACAAAATCTGAGAGCCAGGCTTTCTTTTTTTCTTTGTGATTATTATTATTATTATTATTATATCATTAATATTTATTGCATGTAATGCAATGATAAAATATATTACTTGGTCAAATCAAGTGTCAACATAACAAGAATTATACAGGTCAAAAACTTTGTATAACCTAGACTATCTACAGTCATCAAAGTGTGACTATGTGAATCTGTCCTGAAAATGCTTCACAAGCGCCCAGTGTCTATTAAAGTTCTGCTGAGCTGTGTGGAGCCTGCTTGTCACTTTCCAATGTGACTATTTCCTCAGGATCGGTTTGTTGCTCAATAAGGTCCACCATTCGATAACCTCAATTCCGATTGCTATGATAGCACAGAAGGTTGAGGTGATCAAGTGAGGGAAGGTAGTGTAGGGAACAGCTGGGAAGGAGATCTAGGAAGGGATAAACACCATCAGATTTTCTGTACCACTTCCTATCACATATATCTGTATTTGGGAAGACGAGAGGAGAAAAACATTTAGGAAAACCTAGAGAACATTTGCTTAGAAGCATGTCTTGTGTTATCTACTCTTAGATATTAAAACACTGTTCGTCTGCTGTGAGAAGATAAGATATTATTTTTCTGTAATCTTGGAGAAAACTGGTTTGCCTGCATGGTGAAGTTGCACAGTGAGGCCTGGCATCACTGAAGTCTGAGCCAGGGTTAATCCAGGGTCAGGCCTGAGCACAGGACCCCCTGCCCATCCCAGCGCGAGTCAAACATTTCTTATGTTTTATCCCCCAGAGGGAAGAGCAATTGAATCAGTGGAGTGGAGGTTCATAATGTGGAAAAGCGCAGCTTGTTTGGCTTGAAGCAAGCTGCAGTGGAAGAGCCTGCTTCCCTAGGGCTGTGTGCAGAAGCGTGTCAGGCACAGCACTGGTCCGGGCTGGTTTGGGGAAGCGATTGCTATTGTGTGACTTAATTGTGCAAACGCATAATTACATTAAAGAACAAAATACCTTCAGTAACACATTATCTGGTAGAGACTCTATCTAGCTGCAGATTCATTACCGTTAGAATTTCCAAGCGTCAGCCTGGAATCCAGAACCTTTGCTGGGCAATACCTTTGCAGCTGAGTTCATCTGCCCTGGTGTTCAGAGAGCTTGCCAGGTGTTGAATCACCAGGGTTATGCTCTGCTGTTCCAGCCATGTTCAGAGATGCAAGCCCTCTTGGCAAAGAGTTCACGACCCTGCACTGCCATGCTTGTTGCAGTACCACATTGCAGTGGTGTTGTCAATGAACATCTGCACAATCTTCCCCTTGACAACTGGAAGAAATGCCTTCAGTGCCAGCTGGATTGCCTGGAGTTCCAATAAGTTGATATGGAGGTCAGATTCTGCTGGAGACCAGAGGCCTTTGATCTCCACCTCTCCCAGATGGCCGCCAATCCCAGAAGTGATGTATCTGTCACTACTGTAAAATCTGGTTGGGGAAGGGAGAGGAGTCTGCTTCTGACCCACTCGCGGTTTATTAACCACCATTGCAGATCTTTTGCAGTTACCTCTGAGATCTGAACCATGGTAATGAGATTTCCCTGATTCTGTGCCCACTGGCACTTCAGGTCCCACTGAAGAGCCCTCATATGCTATCTGGCATGTTTTACTAACAGAGTCCGTCTCACCAAAATCCAGGATACACGACAAAACATCGGAATCATAACTTGAATATTCTGGACTCGCTGCTCGGGAGGATAGGCCCGAAACTGCACTGTGTTGAGAACAGCTCTGATCAAAGGGAGCATCTCAGAAGGAGTCAGGTGTGACTTCGGCATGTTTATAGTGAACCCCAGTGATTGCAGGAGGTTGGCCGTAGTGTGACGGTGGGTGACGACTGCCTGGGGCGAAGGCGCCTTCAAAAGCCAGTCATTGAGGTAGGGGAAGACTGAAACCCCTAGCTTTCGCAGATGAGCTGTGACCACAGCCATCATCTTGCTGAACACCAGAGGGGCACTGGTAAGGCCGAAGGGTAGGACAGTAAACTGAAAGTGCTTGTGGCCTACCTTGAATCTCAAGTTCTGTTGTCAGGCAGGATGGGGATGTGGAAATATGCATCCTGCAAGTTCAACGCTACCATCCAGTCTCCTTGGACAAGGGCTGACAAGACCTGAGCCAGAGTGAGCATTTTGAATTTCTCCTTTTTGAGAAAGAGATTGACGTCCCATAAATCCAAACTAGGGCAAAGGCCCTTGTTCTTTTTGGGTATCAGAAAGTAGCGGGAATAACAGCCACTGCGTACTTCTAATATCAGGACCCTTTCTATGACTCCCTTGTCCAAGAGAGCCGCAACTTCCTCGCGGAGCAACATCAAGTGATCCTCCATCAGATGATCTTTTCAGGGAGGCATTGGGGGAGGGAAAGACTGGAAGGGGAGGGAATAGCCCTTCTGTATGATCTGCAAGGCCATTTATGCAATGTTATGAACCGCCAGTGAGGGAGATGAAATTGAATCCTCCCTCCAACTGGACATACATGATCATGCAGAATCACACTAGGAGGGTTTGGACGCTGCAGAGGTGGGGGGCTGGGTGACAGATGACTTCTGGCCAGACCCTCTGGGTCTGAAGGCACTACGACTGCACCCCTGCACAATATGTTAGCCTGACAGTGGATGGTGGCTGGTCTGTGGTTGGCATTGTGCCATGCCCCTTCTGAAGTTTTGAAAGGGGCGCTAGACAGACTGTTGGTGAGGGGTCATCGAGAAGCCCAAGGACTTGTCCATAAGGTTTGCCTGGACATCCCTCGAAAAGCGAGATGTACGAAGCCAGGTGTGGCATCGAAGGGCCAACGTCAAAGAAATTGCTCTAC
Source organism: Pleurodeles waltl (assembly GCF_031143425.1). Classification (NCBI taxonomy): domain Eukaryota; kingdom Metazoa; phylum Chordata; class Amphibia; order Caudata; family Salamandridae; genus Pleurodeles; species Pleurodeles waltl. The sequence goes on from NC_090437.1 coordinate 182,161,931, forward strand.
CCAGTGAATCAGTTGTGCCCAAACCACACCTGATGGTAAACTTTGCTGCATCTCTCCCGTCCTTAACGCTTGGGAAAGAATGGCCGATGTGTCCTCCAGGACCTAAGGAAGCACCTATCCACCGAATCCCACAAAGTGTGGGAAAATAGGCCCAATAGGCATGAGGTGTTTACTGACCTCAATGCCAGGCTGTTGGAAGAAAACTTCTCCTTCCCAAGCTGATCCAGCCTCTTGGATATCCTATCCAGAGGTGTGGAAGGGAAGGCACCATGGGATGTAGATGCCTGGACTACCAAGCTCTCTGGGGTAGGAGGATGGGTGAGGAAACTAGGGTCACCCAGAGCCAGGCGATGGCGGCGGATGATTGTCCTGCTTATAGGAGCCCCTGTGCTGGGTTTGGACCACGCCCCCAGCAGGACATCAGTGAGGGCTTCATTAAAGGGCAACATTGGTTCCGATGTGGAAGTCCACGGCTGAAGAACCTCTGTTAGGAGGTTAGTCCTGACCGGCACTGTAGGCAGATCTAAGTTCAGGACCTCAGCTGCCCTACGCACCACCATTGCATACGATGAACCCTCCTCCATGGCCACAGTAGAAGGTGAAAGAAAGCCAGTATCTGGCGGTGTCCAGTCCACTGGCCTCCTCCTAGTTCCTCATACCAGTCCAATGGTTCATTGGGGGTCTCTAAAGGGTCCAAATGCCTCTCCCATTCCTCATCAGTGCCTGGCTGTTCAAGAAAATGCTCAGACATGGATCTGGCAAGGGTATTGCTCAGCAAAATGTTCTGGATTCCAAGCTGAGGCCTGGAAATTCCTAAGGTAAGGAATCTGCAGCTAGAAGTCTCTATCAGAGTTGTACATTCGAGGATATTGTGCATCGTGTATAGACTTTTTTTGTGGGGGGTTTAGCTTAAAGACATTGGCAAAGCAAATAGCTCTCACTAAACACTCATAAGGTAAGGTTGTGCCAATACTTGTTTACCATTGTGCCCACCATCCTGATAATTGTTGAAACAAGTTAGTAGCCCTCCCCATTTTTTCCTTGATATTAGGGATGTCTCTCGTGGGGTGGGCAGGCTGACTCCTGACAGCATTCACTGCATTCTGCCCTGGGGCCCGCTTTTGAGGTTTAACACTGCTGGAATCCCCGCTTGCTGGAGCCGCCTGTTGGAGCCAGTCGTCATGTTTGGCTCCTTGTAATATAGTAGGCACACGGTATGGAGGGCTCCATCCACCGGCCAGAGTTTGATATGGCCTGGGAGCTGGTGGCAGTTCAGAGCAGGATTACCATCATCTCATATTGAGCTCTTCATCACCAAAGATATTGGCGGGGGAGAGGTAGTGAGAGTGAGAAGTGTTGAGGACTGCGGGGCCTAAACAGAGTCAAGTGGGAAGGAGCGTTGGCAAGCTGCCGTAGGAGCTAATACCTGGAAAGCGGCAGGAGGGGGCAGGAAGTGGTGAGAGGCAGGACGGCGGACGAAAAGAGACACTAGACTGCTGCACTATATGTTGCCCCGAAGTGGAAGGTGTTAGGCCGGTGCAGTTTGTGCGCGTGCTACAGTGTTCAGTGCTCGCCGCGACTACACCACCTCCACTGCTACTTCCACCCTCACCTTCATTTGTCCTCATCATTAGCCACTGGCCCTTAGCTACACACACACCCTCATCCCTACAACCATACCAAGGAGCACAGGGAGCACCCCCTGTATAAACCGAGCACAGGTTGGAGAGATCTATATTGCCACTCCAGCACAGAACACCAGCCCCTCAGGATGTCAGGACACCAAGAGGGCAGCTGAAATGTTTAATCAATTTGGACGAGGTTCTGGGGACTCCTAAGTGCAAACCCATATATAAAAGGATCAAGGCAAATAATATCTTTGAAGCTAATTGGAAAATTGCACACATTTTACAGGAGGATATCAGCAATGGCAAAAAGGAATGTACCAAACTACAACCAAAGAAGAAACACTCAAGAGAGTCCCAGAGTGGCAAAAGGAATAGCCTGGATGGCCTGACAGAGAGGTCCAAGGAATGCGCAGGACCAATACCAGTGGCTATGGAAATAGCAGACCAGGGTACATAATTTTGGAGGGTAAACATGAGACCAAAACCTTGTCCTTGATTGAGTATTTCCCTAGAATATCGAAGGGAAATGTCTTTACTGTCAGTACGGACTTTAAATCAAGCTCACCTACTGCACCATTAACTGTAGGATCAGACCTCAACTGCACCTTTAATTACCAAAATACCCCCAGAGGAGGGGCAAGAGAGGGCAAATCACCTCAGGTTTAAAGCCCGGGCGATATATCCACAAACATCGAGCTGTCCTTTTCCCTAATGGACTGTCCTGGCAACTCAACTTACCAGAAACAACTTCAAAAACATCCAGAGACAGTTGTACTTACTGTGACAATGGATCCCTACAGGGTAGGGAAGGGGTGACAACGGTCCAAGTGCATACTCAATACTCAGAAGAAATAATGATGGCAAAAGGGCTACTAGACTCACAGGAATATGTGCAAGAGAGGCTCATGGAAAGCCCGCACAAGGCACATCCCATGCCCACGCAATGAGGAAAGTGTGTAGGCAAATTATTTACAAACAAACATAATAGCACCATTGCAACAAGTTGTGATTTCACAATTAATCAAGATAAAGTGCTTACATGCATAAACTCTACCCTGATGTCAACACTAAATGTACATACGTGGCAGTCACATAAATTAGAAGCTCAAATGGATACAATGCAAACTATAGCTCAGAGCACTGCAAACATGGCCAGGAAAGTTGAAAACATCGACCACGGTGTTACATCGACCTATTGCCACTGCTCAGTAATTGTGAAAAAAGTATCAACACTGCCCCAAGTTTTGACAACAATGATAGTGTTGTGTAGCCATTTTAGCTATAGTTTTAGACACGTTATTTTAGCAAACAAGGCCTGCCGCTGTGCACTTTAACCTAGATATGTTTCATTCGAGCTTCGTTATATTATTTTAACAATAGCCACATTTGCGGTCTTGTTTTATTTGTCTCTATCTAGCTGTTCTTCGCCTAGGCAAGCACTGTGTTCTTGAACAAGACATTTCTTTCATTCTGTGCTTTCTCAAGGCTGCAGTGAGATAGGTTGCAGGCAAAAGTGGTACGCTTTGTCTCCAATGTTCACAGAAACATACACACTCTTACGTGGGGATCCTTTCTTGAAACATCAGCTGTTTTATTATAAAAACACTACTTTGACCCATGTACATTAGAGTGAGATTCCAGCCAGATGACCACGACTGTATGCTGATTGCTGAGTGCTTTGCTGCAGCTGCATATGTAGACCACAGGCCTCTTGCTCAGGTATGAGGGATGATGTCTTCCCAGGGAAAACCTGAAGGGCAGAATTAGAGCTTTACATGCTGTGCTCTAACATAGCCTAGGTAGGAACTATTCTTAATGATCTTAGTGACAATATGGTAGCGTTATTTTTGTGTTTTACTCTCCTTGTCACAATTTTAATCTTGTCATGCTTCGTCGTCCTAGTTATTGCAATACATGCTTTGTTATATAAGATGCAGTTGCTTCAATAAAACCTTATTGAACTACTCTCTCCCTCTGATTGTTCTTGCATACGTGAGACTAATATACCTGAGAGAAACGGATGGGATCTGAGTGACCACGATTTCCCGGAGGAGTCATTTGTGTCATGCGCCCAGTTGCACAATCATCACTGCTCTTGGGTGGAGATGAGGCACTGCTATTTAGCCGGAACAAAACCCAGATTACGCCAACAGGTGTCACCTGGTGTGGGATCAGACTCAGTCCCCCGCAATGCAAGTGATTCTGCCACCTGAATCCAGTAGTCTCATTAGGACAATGAGAACCTATGTGACAATAGAAGATTTGAATGTCATTAGGCAGACAGAAGCAACTAATACAGGGTCTCTAAAAATCAACCTTGGATAATAAATGACAAATTTAAGATCAAAACTAGCTCCCCAAACGTCTCAAGTGCACCAACACCGTTAGGGATGGGAGAAACAGAGACAGAAAGGAACCAACCCGGATGAGAGACAGATCAAGAAAGTTCTGACAAGACCCCAAGTATGTCTTTCAAGTTCTCTAGGGTGGAAAAGGAGGATACGAGCCCAACAGCCAAAGGAGACAGGGCAGTAACTCCAGGTATTAAACCTTTAATACGGCGGGTAAATAAAAGGCTAAAGAAAAGCAAAAAACGTAGAAAAACGCTCAAGTAAGAAGGAGCTAGGGACAAAAACCCTTTGATCCATTGGGCGAAGAAGGCGTTGCAAAACAGAGGCAGTCAACCCCAGCAACACTCATTATCCAATATTTACTAAGATCAAGAGACGGACAAAGGATCAGGAACCAAGGGACTCCAAGAACTTAGCTACAGTGACAATTCCACTGGCCGCACACAGACACAAGCACAACAACTAGTGGATAGTGCAATACTAAGCACTAAAGAAACAGTTTCAGACCGTTTTAAGGAAACCTTGGTAAACCTGGAAAAAGCCGACAACAAAGTAAGAGCCTGAAGTGAATTAAAGCAGGAAAAAGGGAGCGGGGGCTCACAAACTCCAACAAGAGACCACTCGCCCAAAGGAGAAACTGAAATTATTTCCGAAGATTCACAGAGGCACCTACCAACAAAAGGAGGATGGCAGCCCAACAGAGGAAATATCATCACAGCAAAATATATGTTTACCACAGTATACCTCAAGGGGAAGGTAAGATACACTATAGAGGAGATGTCCTGAAACTTTTACAGCACATCCCGTCATTATTGGATTTAACCAGTAAGTACCTCCAAAGCATTCAGTTTGAAGGACACGATAAGAACAACGGCAGGAGCACGCAATAATGACGTGGAAAAATGTGGCCCTGGCAAAAAGTGTCTTGATGGAGAAGGAAAGGTTTGCAGATTGGGGTATTTTAGTACAAGACAAAAGGGAGGGGAAATTTCCCTATGTGCTGGAGTCTTAATCAAAGCTTGGGACCACCCTTTCAAATGATCAAAAGTCTAAGAACAGCCTGCTAAGGGTAGCATCGAGGGTACAAGCAATCCCAAATTGCAAAAACGTAAGAATACAATATAGATCGAACGAGGAAACAGCTTAAAGGAGGGTAACCTAGTTGGCGGAAAGAACACATAACCATGAAGATGGTGGAAGCTGGCAAACAGCCAACAAGAGGGTAAGGATGAACAACTATTCCTAGCACAGCAATCGCCCATCAAGGGCATCCAAGTAGGATCCCTCCCACAGTGTGCACCAACATAACAAAAGAAGCTACACCTAGCCCATAAATAGCCCACCCAGGGCTTCAGAAAAAGACCACTACTATTGTGTGTAGCAACGCAATAACAACAGTAGCCAAGGTATTAAAAATGCTGTTACAAAAATATTATCTTGGGATGTTGGCGGTCTATCAGGGGTTCTTAAAAGTGATTCAATTACTAACAAATTGAAAGTTGTTAATATAGTCTGCTTCCAAGAAACCTGGACAGTAACCCCTATCCATCTGGAGGGATTCTCGGAAATACAGAAATCAACTAGCAAACAACACACGTATGGGAGACTGTCAGGAGGAAGATCCATATACATAAACCACTCAACAGGATTGGTTGCTCAAGAAATAAAGGTGGAGTTGGATCTGCTGCTGGCAGCCATAGTGGAATGTTATCAGGGTAAAGGTGGTAATGTTGCACTGCTGCTAATAAATGTATATCTCAACGCATATGGACCGAAAAAATGTAAATAACAAACACAGTGTTAGCGTGCCTGAAGGAATTACTGTGGAAATATTCAACTTTAGACACATTAATAACAGGGGACTTCATCCTACACAACCTTGGTGCAGACATAAAACATGGAAGGAGGTGAAGCGCAGGCAAAAAGAGTTTCAATAACTTTCTGCAATATTATAATTTTCCTTCAGCAGAAATACTAGTAACTTCAATCTAGTGCAGTCTGAGCACACTGGTATAACAACTGCATGGCCATTGACTATATCTTTTTAGATTCAACCCTTAACAAAATTCGGACAAGCTTTACAATGTCATCGCAGGAAGTAAGCGATCACGCAGTGCTTAGCACTGACCCAAAAGTCAATGGGAGCTCTTAAGAAGAGATAGTCACAGTTAATCAGACAAAAGGTGTTGACGATTATACACTGGTGAGAAGAATCAAATGGAATGCCAGACATGAAGCTAAACTAGAAGATTGGAAGAAGAGTGAGAAAGGCAGGAGGATTGACAGGAGTGCTGGAGATGCAATCCAAAGTTGTATCACGGACTTGAGACGGGCCCTAGTGGGAGCAGGAGATAAGAAGAAAGTGATTAGACCTAATTCGATAAGGCACAAACTAGTCTACCGCATAAACTTAAGGGAACATCAGCGCAAGTTAACGGCACGCCAGGCGAGCCCATCAAAAAACAGGTACTAGTGTCTTAAGGAGAATGTTGAAAGAGGCAAATCAGAAATGTAAAATCTTCATCTGGCAGTTAAAACAAAAGCACTACGAAGCAGAATGGACTAAAATCTATGAACTATCAAAAACCAACCAGCAGAAGCAATTCTGAGACTATATCAGCATGTTAGAGAACAATACAACTGACAGTTGTAATTAGATATCTGTAGAAGCATGGCAAACTCACATTGACAATATACATAGGGAGAAAACAGGAAAAATGACAATGGAAATAAGGCCGGATCCACTTCCAACAGGGACCTGTGCGGAAAGGTCAAACACTACAGCTGAAGGATCCATAACGATGGATAAGCTGATAGTGGTAAAAATAACAAAAAAGATAAGAAAGGATGGGGCCCTGGGAATGAACAGTTTTCCAAGCATAGTGTTTAGGCAGGACCCGGTATATTGGGCCAGGGTCTGTTCCCATTATATGTAGTTTGCAGACTGTGATCAGATGTGGATGCATGGCGAGGGTCTCTACTACACCCAATATTTAAAAAAGGGAATAACACTGACCCGAAAACTCATAGATTGATTGCCCACTAGAATATCAGGGGAAAGGCTTATGCGAGTACCCTACTAAGGGAATTAACAAAATGGACTGAAGAGTAAAAGTTACTCCCTTTGTATCAAACTGTATTTTGCAAAGGGGGTTAAACTATCAACAACGTTGTTGCCTTAAGTTACATCGCACAGCAAGCCAAAGTTAAGAACAACATGCCGGTGTTCGCTTGATTTGAAGACTACCCCACTGCATTTGATGGGGAAGTATGTAATAAATTATGGAAAAAGCTCAGAAGCTGGAAAATCCCAGACATTCTCCTGCATGCCATCATTTCCATTTATAGGGGGACTTGGATGAAAATAAAACTGGCTGGTGGCATGTTATCCCCAAAATGTTACGCAGACAGTGGATTGAAGCAAGGATGCGTCCTCGCCCCAACGCTTTTTAACATACACATGGCAGATCTAGGCAAGGAGCTGCAAGGAGCCAACCTAGCTACACCAAAGGTAGGCCAAAGGAAAGTGCACCTGTTGCAGTACACTGATGATCTGCTCCTTCTTGACCATACACAAATAGGGCCCCAGAAGAGACTAGACGCCCTACATATCTATAATGAACTAAACAAGTTGGTTGCCAACCAGAATAAAACAAAAGTGATCATATTTGGCCGTCATGTTAGGAAAACAATGGCAAACTGGAGGCGCGGCTCCCTCACTATAACAGCGACAAAAAGCTATAATTACCTTGGTATATGGTTTAGTGATACGTGGAAAGCGGCCATGCATCAGAATAGGATGAAGACAAAAGCACAAGCACCCACATATGCTCTATGTAAACTGTATGGAAAATTATATAGCATAACAACTGTGGCAATCAGGGCGGTTATCAAAACAAAACGGATGCCTACAGCAGGCTATGCACAACAAGCTGTCCCTGGGTAATGTGAGACACTACTAGAGAGAGCCCAGTGCCAGGGCTACAAGCACATTTTATGGCTACCAAAATATACATGGAATAGTCATATAGCTACGAGTTTGACCTCACACAGGACAAACATGAATGTTTGGTCACAACCGCAAAAAATTACTATCAAATATTATATGTTCCAGTAGCAGACTTGAAGGAGGTATTAAAAAAAAAACAATATATGGAGAGCTGCCTTCACCGTGGAGCAACTACTTAAATAGAGTGGCTGAGACCTTAACCCTGGCCACTGAGAATTGGTTAATGAAAGGAATAAGCCACGCAAGTGTGAGGAATGCTATAAACACATTCACCAGCTATCATGAGAAGCAGACATGGCCAGTCTTAGTGAAAGAAAATGGTAGTCAGGTCTGATCGCATCATACGAGTTTCATATAATATAGCCATACTTAAGCCAGGCGCTGGAGAAAAAAATGTCTGAAAGAGATCCCCTGGGCCAGTATTGTGCTTCTGCAGATAAAAGAGCCAAATCCCACCTAGAAATCGCTGTCAAATATTATAGGCTGCAGATTATGCTGTGACAGAAAAGAGTCCCTATTGTATCTTATATGCCTTTGTCCAGCACTACTACAGGTACAACGGAAATGACTAAAACACTTTTTCTGTCAAAGGGGACAAGGACTTGTGTGGAAGCAGTGGAGGTGCTCTTCTCTTGCACAGTTCCATTGAATATGTCAAGGTCTGGCAGATCCATGCAGGCGGCAAGAAGAGCCCTAAAAGAAGAAAGGTGACATTGTGGCAACAAGGATTCTGAAAAATACGGCAACCCTGTTTGTGATGAATAGCACAGACATAACACTCTTACACAGGCTAAAGATGGACGGTATTGACCCCGTATTTTGCGTTAAAACACAGACTATGGTGTCTACCATAATGTCTAGTTACAATACTTGTGACATTAGTCATCACCAAATGCAGGACAACTGCCTGCTCTCCCAAAAATGTTTGCACCCAGTTTCGCAAAGGGGAATGAGTTCCTTGAGGACCCCTTCTAATTTGCGAACAGGTTACCACCAACTTTAAGTTGGTGGTAAACTGCAAATGTTTAGCAACTGCATTTCGGTCGTAAACCATTAATACATCCCCCTTCAAGTCACTATTATGAACGGGCACCCTTAACATGACCCTTCCTAATACTGTCTCGCAAACCTATTTTGTGATTCGGTAATAGCTTACTGAAGCACAAAATAGGGTTAGTACATGTCAAAGGGCTATTTAGCTGTCCAAATGGCATGATTCTCAGTTTGTTGCCGCTAAAACCTTTTGTACATGTGGCCCGTAGTTCCCTAAAGTGTTTGTTTTTATGTTAACATCATCTGCAAAATGTTGGGTTGATCCTTGCACTTTACTCTGCTCCTCCTGCTTACCCGAATAGTTAAACCCCGGGCAAGGAGGTGTCAACCATCTTGCTTAGAAGCATGTGGACCTTGCACCTTACTTTGCTCTTTTGCCTATTTTCATGCTGTAGGAAAATGGTTACCCCCTGACTTTTTGCCTTTTATTGATGCTAGTTATGATTGAAAATGTGCTTAGACCCTGCCAACCAGGCTCCAGCACCAGTGTTCTATCCCTAAACTGTACCTTTGTCTCCACAATTGGCACAACCCTGGCACACAGATAAGTCCCTTGTACATGGTACCCCTGGTACCAAGGGCCCTGTGGCCAGGGAAAGTCTCTAAGGGATGCAGCATGTATTATGCCACCCTGGGAACCCCTAACTCAGCACATGCACACTGTCTCACAGCTTGTGTGTGCTGGTGGGGAGAAAAAGACTAAGTCAACATGGAACTCCCCTCAGAGTGCCATGCCCACAACCCACTGCCTGTGGCATAGGTAAGTCACCCCTCTAACAGGCCTTACAGCCCTAAGGCAGGGTGCACTAAATCACAGGTGAGGGCATAGCTGCATGAGCACTATGCCCCTACAGTGTCTAAGCCAAATTCTTAGACATAGTAAATGCAGGGTAGCCATAAGGAGTATATGGTCTGGGAGTTTGTCAAACGCGAACTCCACAGTTCCATAATAGCTACACTGAAAACTGAAAAGTTTGGTATCAAACTTCTCAGCACAATAAATCCACACTGATGCCTGTGTGGGATTTATTGAGAAATACACACAGAGGGCATCTTAGAGATTCCCCCTGTATACCAGCCCAACTATTAGTGTTAGGCTGACCAGTTTCTGCCAGCCTGCCACAGCCAGACGGGTTTCTGGCCATATGGAGTGAGTGCCTTTGTGCGCTCTGTGACCAGGACCAAATCCTGTACTGGGTGGAGGGGCTTCACTCCTCCCCCTGCAGGAACTGTAACACCTGGCGGTGAGCCTCAAAGGCTCAAGCCTGGTGTTATAGTGCCCCAGGGCACTCTAGCTAGTGGGGAAGACCACCCACCAACATCCCCCCCACTTTTGGTGGGAAGTCCGGAGGAGATGATGAGAAAACCAAGGAGGACTCACCCTCTAGCCAGGACAGCCCCTAAGGTGTCCTGACCTGAGGTGACCCCTGCCTTAGGAAATCCTCCATCTTGCTTTGGAGGATTCCCCCCCAATAGGATTAGGGATGTGCCCCCTCCCCACAAGGAGGAGGAACAAGGATGGTGTAGCCACCCTCAGGGACAGTAGCCATTGGCTACTGCCCTCCAGCCCTAAAAACACCCCTAAATTGAGTATTTAGGGGTGACCCTGAACCCAGGAAAACAGATTCCTGATGACCTGAAACAAGAAGGACTGCTGATCTGAAAGCCCTGCAGAGACGACGGACACAACAACTGACTTGGCCCCAGCCCTACCGGTCTACCCCAGACTCAAAGAACCTGCAACAGCGACGCATTCAGCGTGACCAGCGACCCCTGCCAACTAAGAGGCCTTCCCTGCAACCCAAAGGACCAAGAAATTCCTGTGGACAGCAGCTCTGTCTAACCTACAAAGAAGAAACCATCTTTAAAGGGACTCCAGTCTCACTCCGGGAGCATGAGTACCCAACACTCTGCACCCAACACCCTTAGCTCGTGTTAAAAAAAAAAAAACTGAAGAGAGGACCCCCAGGTGACAACAACTACATAGACACCCTGAGACGACCTCCCTGCACCCCCACAGCGACTCCTGCAGAGATAATCCATGGGATCCCCCTAACTGTGACTGCCCACTAATAAAGAACCCGACGCCTAGAAGAAGCACTGCACCTGCAGCCCCCAGGCCCGAGAGAAACCAACTACTGGTGCAGGAGTGACCAGCAGGCAGCCCTCATCGTTGCCCAGTCAGTGGCTGGCCCGAGGAGCCCACCTGTGCCCTTCTTGCATCACCAGAGTGACCCCCGGGTCTCTCCATTGATTTCTATTTTAAACCCAACACCTACTTTGCACACTGCACCAGGCCGCCCTTGTACCGCTGAGGGTGTATTTTGTGTGCCTGTGTGTGACCCCCCCCCCCCAGTGCTCTACAAAACCCCCCTGGTCTGCTCACGAGGATGCAGGTACTTACCTGCTAGCACACTGGAACCGGAGCACCCCTGGTCTCCATAGGCACCTATGATATTTGGTCCCAACTTTGACCTCTGCACCTGACCGGCCCTGTGTTGCTGGTGTGTGGTGTTTGGGGTTTACTTGAACCCCCAGCGGTGGGCTGCCTATGCCCCGGAGACTGAACTTGTAAGTGCTTTACTTACCTTATAAACTAACTTGTACTTACCTTCCCCAGGAACTGTTGATTTTGCAGGGTCCACTTTTGAAATGGCTTATTGCCATTTTTGCCAAAACCGTGTACATTACTGTTTTAATTCAAAGTTCCACATTTACCTATGCCAAGTACCTTATAATGTATGTACTTACTTGAATTCTGAATCTTGTGGTTCTAAAATAAATTAAGAAAAGAATATGTTTCTATATAAAATCCCATTGGCCTGGAGTTAGGTCTTTGAGTGTGTGTTCTCATTTATTGCCTCTGTGTTTACAACAAATGCTTAACAAAACCCTCTGATAAGCCTACTGGTCGACCACACTACCACAAAATAGAGCATTAGTATTATCTAATTTTGCCACTATCAACCTCTGAGGGGAACCCTTGGACTCTGTGCACACTATCTCTCACTTTGAGATAGTATAATCAGAGCCAACTTCCTACAAATGCCACTCAGTCTGTTAGATGGGCTGTCTCCGAATTGCACTTTATTCTGACTTGTTTTTTTAACAACCTTTATTTTTCAGTGTTATCATGAACAACACAGCAGCACTGAATGACAAAAAAGGTATAGAGGTAAGCATTAATGTATCAGGTAAACATAATGAAGACTCAACAAGCCTCAACTAGGTCCTCATTTAGTAGGAAATGGTGCAGCGAGGTGCCACAAGCAATACTGCTGTGCCCATCTGCGTCATTTGCAATACACAGGGATGCACCGTATTTAAAAGAATACTGTGCATCCCTGTGTTTTCGGCACATCCCTGTGTTTTCGCTGGCCCTAAATCAGCTGCCTAGCATCAACACAGCCAACCTTGCGCCATGGCGCAACAATGCTTCAGTTGCGGGGGTGATTGTTTATGTGCAGGAAGGGACACCTTTCTGCACATAAACAATCATTATTGGTGATTTGCTCATTCTATGTGTGCTGCATAATGCAGCACACATAGAAAGAGCAAAACATGAGGAGAATTAAAAGTATTTCTCTTTGTTGTGCCACTCTAACGCCACCCCTGGGGTGGCGTTAGTTTTTGGTGCTGCCTCAGTTTTATGATTTCTTGAAAATCTGGGGCAGAGTCAAAAAGCAATGGGAGTTGTGTGGGTTCGCCCACAACAACACCTATTGCACGCCCTTTTGCCGCAGAAAACTGAGTTGGGGTGGCCCATATTTTCAGGGCAGAATTAAGCCACATAAAGTGGCTTAACGTTGCTTTGGTGGCGCTGAAAGTGATGCTAGGGTGGCACAAGGGCCTCGTAAATGAGGCCCACAGTTTTTCTGAGACCCCAACCACACGTCCTTCTGTAGTGACAGAAACAGCTACTGTGATCTATTGTTATCTCAATGAGGTATCAACCTCCCCAACCTTGGTTCTCCATCGCTCTGGTCAGCCTCAGCATCCTCCTACCGTCCAAGACACTTTATTATGCTTAACTTGTTTATCAGGGTGAGGAAAGTGTGTTAAGCTGCTAACGAATGCTCCCATCCATATGGTCCAAAAGTTTTGCACTCTAAGGGGCATATTTATACTTGTTTTGTGCTGAATTTGCGTCATTTTTTTTACGCAAATTAGGTGCAAAACTAACTCCATATTTATACTTTGGCGCTAGACCTGTCTAGTGCCAAATTTATGGCGTTAAAGTAATTTTTTTGACATGGAAACCTACTTTGCGTCAATGAGATGCAAAGTAGGCGTTTCTGTGCAAAAAATGACTCAATGGCCTTAGCACCATATTTATCCTCCCATGCTAAAATCATGCACGGGAGGGGGGAGGGGTCACAAAATGGTGTAAAGCTTGCTTTGCATAATTTTTTAATGCCTGGGTCGAGGCAGGCATTAAGGGACCTGTGGGCCTACTTCCATGGTGGAACACCATGAAATAAGCCCACAGATGCCCTGCCTAGGGCCCAGGGACACCCCCACCAACACCAGAGGGGCAGCGGAAGATCGCGGTCCCCATCCCAGTTAAGTATAGGTCAGTACAGGTAAGTATATATATATTTTAAGTGCTATTGGGGGCCCTGAAATGGCACCCCCTACATGGCACTGGGTGCAATGGCCATGCCAAGGGGACCCTGGTCCCCAGTGCTGGCCTTTGGGGTGGTGGCCATGACTCCTGTCTTTTCTAAGACAGAAGTCATGTGGTATAGATGGTTTTGCGTCAGAAGATGACTCGAGGCAGGTTAGAGTCTTATTTTTTTACTCTAACCTGCCTAACGTCATTTTTTGGTGCAAAAACCCTTTTTCCATACCGCCAGCCCCACCCGACTAACATAATTTTTTTTAACGTTTGCCTACCCTTTGCACCAGCTTGCACCATTTCATAAATATGGTGCCTGGCTGGTGCACAGAGATGGTGCAAGCCGGTGGTAAACTTTATGGTGCAAAACTGCATTTGTGCAGTTTTTCACCAAAAAGTATAATTCATGGCCTAAATTTTTTCACGCGCACTTTAAGGCACCCACTAACCTTTCTCTTTGCTGGGTCGTCTCCAAGGATAGTGACACAAAAGGTTTAATGAAATTTCGTGCCGAACATTGCCTTTTATTGTATTTAAGTGCATATCTCCTGTTACTCGATGTAGCATTTTCGATTAGTCGTTTGGCTCTGCGCTTACATAAAATAGAAACGAGAAAATTAATGTTATTTTCTGTCATGTCTTATCGTTTAAGTGTTCCCATGCATATATATATGCTCTCATAACCTAAGAATGGAAACAGAATTTATAGGATAATACAGCAGTCTGTTGGCTGCACAACTGCATTTTGTTTTAGTTATTAATATTGTATACATTCAGAAGGAATTGCAATTATTTTAACTAATCATGCAATAACATTTCTTAATTAATTAATTCATTCATTCATTCAGACTAATTTAAAAGTCCTTTGAATGGTCCACACGTTCTAATTGCGCCAATGTCAGAGATGCTTAATAGGTCTACGTTCTGACCTGGAATCCACAGGCCAGTACAGCATACAAGACCAACCAACAAGCTCTCTACGGATTAACACTGGGAGGCAGAGACCAGGCTCAGTAGTACCTTTAATCCTAGCCATACCTGGAGCGTAATTATGCTCATGCAAAGGGTTGTGTGCGATTCTGTGAAAAAACACCCTTATGGAAACTTCTTCTAGAGGCAATTCCCCAAAGCACCTAATAAATCAAATGTTAATAAATGAGTGGTAGTCCCAGGGCATCTCAACTAGTTTGATGAATGCCACTGGTGTTAAAAAAACACTGCACTTTGTGTCAGATTAATATTATTCCCGTGTCTCTTTCCTCCTCTCTGTCTACCCTTTGGCTTTTGTTGTAGTGTGTGTGTGTGAGTGGGGTGGGGGTCTGAACCCACATGTTTTTCTACTTTTCCCTCGTTTTATTTTAATTCATCTTTCAATAGTCCACTCCCCTTCTCCCACAACTATCTGTTTTGCTTTAGCACGGCTCTCTACTCCTGCCTATACCCTAGTACTTCTACCATCGCCTATACCCTGGTACATAACCCCCCACCAGTACCCTAAGTATTTCCACTAGAGTCAAAACACTAGTACCACTTCATCTACCTAAGTACCTCCACCCCACCCTACTATACTGCAGGTTCCACTTCCACCTTTACTTCTACATATTACCGAGTACATTTACTCGCAGCTATACCTTAGGTACCTCTAGTACCGCTACCTCTGCTAATACCCTAGTACTTCTAAATACACTCTTGCACCTTTACCATATGCACCTAGAAGCTCCGCTGCTAACTATAGTGTAGTACCTGTGCGTACACCCAAGTACCTACTCCACCTACACCCTAGTAACTCTATCACTGCCGAACCTCTAGCTCTAAATATACTCTGGTACCTCAATCCTTCCTACAGCCTAATACCGTTACCCTTACATAAACTGTACCCTATTGTCTCTGCCACTAACTACATCATTGTACCTCTTCTACTTTCCATCTCTGGCCTTCCACCCATTGCCATATATACTGCTCCTTTTGTACCTTGCCTGTTTCCTTGATACATTGCCGCCTTTTTCTGATTTATACTCTAATTTTCTCATATTGTTTGGTGAAAAGCAATGTGGTCACAAAGGGAGGGCATCTGCGACGTTATCCCCAGGATCCTGTGCCTAGTCTGCCATTGTTGAACTTGCTCTATTATTCACTCCAAAAATACACTCTCGTGGCAGTCATGGCCAAAATAAAAAACACACATTATAGCTAAACACGTATTGATATACTGATACCTGATTTGAGATTAAAATTAAATTACATTTCTACTTATAAAGCGTTCGATTGCCCAGAGGCATCTCGGCGCTGCAAATCAATTCATCTTAAGGTTTATTTATAAACTGCAGTGAAAGAGATTGCTTTGTTGTGAACTAATCTAATGTGATACGATTTTAGAATTGCTGTGTCTAGCTGTTTAAGAGTCCATGTACAAACCAGGTTGTGATTGGGTGGACAAGGATAGCCGGTTTGCTGAGTAAATCTTCCCGGCTTGCCTTAGGAAATGCAGTTTCCTCATTTTCGAAATTCACTAAAACGGAATTTCATCAGGCTGAAGACACTGGACTGACATTTTTTTATTTCGTTTTTTTTCTCTGAAATAGGTTATGGGCGTGTGAAGCAAATGCTTGAAAACCAAAGTGTTTAAGCTTGTCTTTAGCTGAAACCAATGAACCAAAGGAACAGTGACTGAAGAACATCAGACTGGATCTCGCTTACAACCGATCAGAATCCAATTCAAGGATCAGTGGCGGAAGTTCACTCAGGCCACATTCTAGTCCATCACTTTTTGTACACTGCACCACTGCAGACACAGAGCAACTACTGCAGTAAGAACAATCCAGCCTCGAGTGATTGATCACGCTTTCTCTGGCAGCAGCAATTCTCAGCTTTGCTGGACATCAGTTGTGAGGTGCAGCTTACATCCAATAGCACAGTGGACATGGGAGGGTTGTCTGGGCCTACCCATTACACCTAGGCTGAAACATAAAAAAACAAAAACTGATTGGTGACTGTACCATGTTGGGAGAAAAACAATAGATTGAAATGCTGCCCCGGGGCATTGCCAGTGGCTATGACTTTTGAAATCATTTGTCTTATCCAGGTGACTGATTGACACCTGATCTGTTCGATATAAGTCAATAAGGGCGCTCAATGAAGGACCACACACCAATTATTTAGCTTTACTAGAATTTCAGGAAAATTCATGCATTTGGCACATCAATGAAGTAGAATAAAAAAACAGCAATAAAGAGCATCTATTTATATATGAGCAAAGAGTTCATTGACAGATATAAGCTTTGGTTAACTGTATACTCAACACATATCTCAATTACTGCAGCATGCTCACATTAAGACATTCAGGAAACAAAATATAAATTAGCAGAATACTTCAGATTATAAATATAGTGCAAGCATAATAATCAATCAGAGCAGAGAAACAAAGGCCTTTCATCCCTGGATGGAACTTAACTTTATCCACAAATGCTGGGAAGCCCTCCACCACCTGCTTGGACCTCTCTCCCCCTCGAGCGTCACGGTCTCTGAACAGCAAAACCAGGGAGGCTGCGCTGTGGGCTTGGCGATGGCAGCTTACACAACCCCATCTGCGAGCTTCAATCTCCTCACCCGCGCTTCAGGACTTAAATAACCTGAATCTTGGATTCTATCCCTTTCTCGCATCTTCTAGCTATGTTATCAGCACATGTCCCTTGGCTGCTCTGCCATTCCCTAGCCATTGTTTTTGCCGTCTGTTAGAAATGGGGTTTTTGGTTGGCAGTCAGGTTACCCTCTGTCCAAGCAAGAACTCACTCTAGTCAGGGTAAGTCACACATAATCCAAAATTATCCTGTGCCCTCCCTCTGGAAGCTTGGCACGAGCAGTCAGGCTTAATTTAGAAGGAAATGTGTAAAGTATTTGTGCAATAAATCATACAATAACACCATATAGCACCACAAAAATACACCACACAGTGTTTAGAAAAATATATAATATTTATCTGGATAACTGTAGGTCAAAACGAATAAAGATGCAATGTGAAATTGTAGAGATATCACTGAAAAGTGATATAAAGGGGGTTATTCCAACTTTGGAGGAAGTGGTAATCCGTCCCAAAAGTGACGGTAAAGTGACGGATATACCACCAGCCGTATTACGAGTCCATTATATCCTATGGAACTCGTAATACGTCTGGTGGTAAATCCGTCACATTTGGGACAGATTACCACCTCCTCCACAGTTGGAATAACCCCCCAAGTGTCTTAAGTCTTTAAAAAGCAAACAAAGGGGGTCATTCCGACCCTGGCTGTCATGGACCGCCAGGGCCGGGGACGGAGGAAGCACCGCCAACAGGCTGGCGGTGCTTCAGGGGCAATTCTGACCGCGGCAGTAAAGCCGCGGTCAGAAAAGGGAGCCGGTTTTCCCCTGCCCCAGTGAATCCTCCACGGCGGCGCTGCAAGCAGCGCCGCCATGGGGATTCCGACCCCCTTCCCGCCAGCCTGTTCCTGGCGGTTTTCACCGCCAGAAACAGGATGGCGGGAACGGGTGTCGTGGGGCCCCTGGGGGCCCCTGCAGTGTCCATGCCACTGGCATGGACACTGCAGGGGCCCCCTAACAGGGCCCCATTAAGATTTTCAGTGTCTGCAAAGCAGACACTGAAAATCGCGACGGGTGCAACTGCACCCGTCGCACACCAGCAACTCCGCCGGCTCCATTCGGAGCCGGCTTCATCGTTACTGGGGCTTTCCCGCTGGGCGGGCGGGCGGCCTTTTGGCGGTCGCCCGCCAGCCCAGCAGGAAAGTCAAAATGACCGCCGCGGTCATTTGACCGCGGTGCGGTCTTTTGGCGGTCATCGCCTGGCGGGCGGCGCCCGCCGCCCGCCGGGGTAAGAATGACCCCCAAAGTCTCTTTCAAGCACAAAGTACCTGGTTTGGAGTGGAAAATCCCTGCAAAGGGCCGCAGAAGAAGAGATATGTGGAAAAATGGTGTGTGCGTCGATTTCTCCCCAGCACACACGGACTTGCGTCGTTATTTTTCATGCGGGGAAGTCGTGTGTCGTTTTCCAGTGCGCGGACAGTCTCTTTCTATGGGTCGCGGGGATTACCAGATGTCCCGGGTCTGTGCGTGGATTCTCCTGCTTGTTTTACGGCTGCGCGTCGTTCCGTGGGGCTGTGCGTCGAAGTTTCGCTCTCACAGCAGGCATCGCATCAATTTCCCCTCTGGAAGTCGGGTGGTGTTGTCCTTGCGAGGCCGTGCGTTGAAGTTCCAGTCGCCCCGAAGGCGTCGATCAGCATCGGTGTGCGGCGTTTTTCTCGCCGCGGAGCAAGCTGTGCGTCAAAATTTTCGCGCACGAAGATTCCAAATGAAAAAGAGAAGTCTTTTTGGTCCTGAGACTTCAGGGAACAGGAGGCAAGCTCTATCCAAGCCCTTGGAGAGCACTTTTACAGCCAGACAAGAGTTCAGCAAAGCAGCAGGGCAACAGCAAGGCAGCAGTCCTTTGTAGAAAGCAGTCAGGTGAGTCCTTTAGGCAGTCAGGCAGTTCTTCTTGGCAGGATGCAGGTTCTGGTTCAGGTTTCTTCTCCAGCAAGTGTCTGATGAGGTAGGGCAGAGGCCCTGTTTTATACCCAAATGTGCCTTTGAAGTGGGGGAGACTTCAAAGAGTGGCTAAGAAGTGCACCAGGTCCCCTTTCAGTTCAATCCTGTCTGCCAGAGTCCCAGTAGGGGGTGTGGCAGTCCTTTGTGTGAGAGCAGGCCCTCCACCCTCCCAGCCCAAGAAGACCCATTCAAAATGCAGATGTATGCAAGTGAGGCTGAGTACCCTGTGTTTGGGGTGAGTCTGAGTGAATGCACAAGGAGCTGTCAACTAAGCCCAGCCAGACATGGATTGTAAGGCACAGAAAGATTTAAGTGCAAAGAAATGCTCACTTTCTAAAAGTGGCATTTCTAGAATAATAATATTAAATCCAACTTCACCAGTCAGCAGGATTTGGTATTACCATTCTGGCCATACTAAATATGACCTTCCTACTCCTTTCAGATCAGCAGCTTCCACTTCAATACTGTATGAGGGCAGCCCCAATGTTAGCCTATGAAGGAAGCAGGCCTCACAGTAGTGCAAAACAAATTTAGGAGTTTTACACTACCAGGACATATAAACCACACAGGTACATGTCCTGCCTTTCACCCACACAGCACCCTGCTCTAGGGGCTACCTAGAGCACACATTAGGGGTGACTTATATGTGGAGAAAGGGGAGGTTTACGCTTGGCAAGTACTTTTAAATGCCAAGTCGAGGTGACAGTGAAACTGCACACACAGGCCTTGCAATGGCAGGCCTGAGACAAGGTAAAGGGGCTACTTGAGTGGGTGGCACAACCAGTGCTGCAGGCCCACTAGTAGCATTTAATCTACAGGCCCCAGGCACATATAGTGCACATTACTAGGGTCTTATAAGTAAATTAAATAGTCCAATCAGGTGTGATCCAAGGTTACCATGTTTAAAGGGAGAGAGCATATGCACTTTAGCACTAGTTAGCAGTGATAAAGTGCGCAGAGTTAAAAGCCAGCAAAAACAGTGTCCAAAAAGTGGAGGGAGGCAGGCAAAAAGTTAGGGGTGACCACCCTAAGGCTGTCAGGTCTAACATGTGTCCCCCCAGCTGAAAGTGGGGAGAGCTACCCGACCTCCTGGGAGCTCTCATGGCTAAGGCGGAAGTATCTGGAGAGACCATCAGCATTGGCGTGGTCAACCCCTGGGCAATGCTCCACCGTAAAGTCCATCCCCTGTAGGGAAATGGACCACCTCAAGAGTTTAGGATTTTCACCCCTCATCTGCATGAGCCATCTGAGGGGCCTGTGGTCTGTCTGAACCCGGAAGTGAGTCCCAAACAGGTATGGCCTCAGCTTCTTCAGTGCCCAGACCACAGCAAAAGCTTCTCTCTCAATAGCACTCCACCTCTGTTCCCATGGTAATAGCCTTCTGCTAATAAAGACTACTGGTTGGTCTAGGCCCTCCTCATTTAGCTGTGCTAGGACCGCCCCTATGCCATGCTCTGAAGCGTCTGTCTGCACGATAAATTCCCGGGAGTAGTCAGGGGCCGTGTGCACGGGGGCCGTGCACATGGCTTCCTTTAGAGGTCAAAGGCTTTCTGACAAGCCTCTGTCCAATTCACCAACCTAGGTTGTTTCTTGGAAGTGAGTTCTGTCAAGGGTGACACAATGGTACCATAGCCCTTCACAAATCTGCGGTAGTATCCTGTGAGGCCTATAAAGGCTCTCATCTCAGTCTGTGTTCTAGGTGGTTGCCAGGCCTTGATAGTTTCAATCTTGGCCTGGAGTGGCTGCACCATGCCACCACCCACTAGGTGTCCCAAGTACACCACAGAACCCTGCCCAATCTGGCACTTATTAGCCTTGATGGTCAGGCCTGCCTATTGCAGGGCCTGAAGCACCTTCTTGAGGTGGAGCAGGTGTTCCTCCCAGCTGGAACTGTAGACAGCTATGTCGTCCAGGTAGGCTGCACAGAAGGCATCCTTGCCAGTTAGGACCCCGTTAACCAACCGTTGGAAGGTAGCGGGGGCATTTTTCAACCCAAGTGGCATCACCCGGAACTGGTAATGGCCATCAGGTGTGGAAAATGCGGATCTCTCTTTAGCCCCCTCAGTCAGGGCGATCTGCCAGTACCCTGAAGTAAGATCAAACGTATTCAGGAACTTGGCAGTGCCCAGTCTGTCAACGAGCTCATCAGCTCGGGGGATGGGGTGAGCATCAGTCCGTGTGACTGAGTTGAGACCCCGGTAGTCCACACAGAACCGGAGTTCTGGCTTCGCACCTGGGGCAGTAGCCTTAGGGACCAACACCACAGGGCTGGCCCAGGGACTACTGGATTTCTCGATAACCCTTAAAGCTAACATCTTGGAGACCTCCTCCTTGATGCTGGCCTTCACCTTATCCGATAACCTGTAAATTTTGTTCTTCACAGGGAGACTGTCCCCTGTGTCAATGTCATGAACACAGAGGTGGGTCAGTCCAGGAGTAAGGGAGAACAGGGGGGAGAACTGCTCCAACAGCTCATAGCAGTCTCCTCTCTGGTTTAGAGTCAGGGAGTCAGAGAGAATGACACCTTTCACTGACCCATCACCTTCTTGGGCAGAGAGGAGGTTGGGGAGAGGTTCACTCTCCTCTTCCATTCCTTCATCTGTGACCAGAAGCATGTTGATTTCAGACCTCTCAAAATGAGGCTTCAGTCGGTTGACATGGAGCACCCTTAGGGGGTTCCTAGGGGTTCGGAGGTCCACTAGGTAAGTGGCCTCCCCTTTCCGCTCCTCTACTTCAAATGGGCCAGTCCAGCGGTCCTGGAGAGCTCTAGGCTCTACTGGCTTCATTACCCACACTTTGTCTCCAGGTTGAAACTCTACCAGGGTGGCCTTCTGGTCATACCAGCGTTGCATTACCTCTTGACTGGCCTCAAGGTTACTTTTGGCCTCTTTCCAGAAGCGGGTCATCTGGTTGCGGAGGGCCAACATGTAGCTGACCACATCCTGAGGGGATGCCTTTGGAGCTTTCTCCAACCCCTCCTTGACAATGCTTAAGGGTCCCCTGACAGGGTACCCATAA
This sequence comes from Pleurodeles waltl, assembly GCF_031143425.1. Taxonomy (NCBI): domain Eukaryota; kingdom Metazoa; phylum Chordata; class Amphibia; order Caudata; family Salamandridae; genus Pleurodeles; species Pleurodeles waltl. The sequence goes on from NC_090437.1 coordinate 182,184,179, forward strand.
AGAAGCTCAAAGGGACTGAACCCTACCCCCTTCTGGGGTACCTCTCTGTAAGCAAAGAGAAGGCATGGTAACGCCTCAGGGCCTCAGGGAGGCCACCAATCATGCCTTTCAAGGTCTTGTTGAATCTCTCCACAAGACCATTAGATTGGGGGTGATAGGGTGTGGTGAACTTGTAGGTTACACCACACGCATCCCATATAGCCTTCATGTATGCAGACATGAAGTTAGTGCCTCTGTCAGACACTATCTCCTTTGGGTATCCCACACGGGTAAATATCCCCATCATAGTTCTGGTCACCACCGGTGCAGTTATGGTCCTCAGAGGGATTGCCTCTGTGTAATGGGTGGCATGGTCCACCAAAACCAAGATGAACCTGTTGTCTAGGGCAGTTTTGGGGTCCTTTCAAAGGGGGTGCCAACGACAGGAAGTGGGATCAGGGGTGTCTTAACCCTTTTTCCTGTTTTACCACTGGCCTGACAGTTAGGACAAGATCTACAGAACCTATCTGAGTTTGTCCTTATTCTGGGCCAATAAAAGTGGGTGACAAGCCTGGCAAAGGTCTTGTCTTGCCCCAAATCTCCAGCCAGGGGAATGTCGTGAGCCAGACCCATTAGGAAGGTTCGGTAACACTGGGGGACCACCAGCGCACGCGCTGCCCCAATGGCCAGAACCTTAGGCTCACTGTAGAGGAGATCATTCTCCCAATATATGTGGTGATCGCCAAAGGCTTCACCTGCTGCCTGGGTTGAGGCTTGCTTCCTCAGACCCTCTAGAGTGGGACATTCTTTCTGCGCCTTGCAGAATTCCTCCCTGGTGGGCCCACCCTCAACGTGCCAGCCAGCAAGCTCAGGTAGATCACCTAGGGTAGCAATGTCTTCCCCAGTTGGTTCGGGAGCCTCCTCCTCAGGAGCCCCGTCAACCACTGCAGGAACTTCTTGGACCGCTTTCCCGCTCCCCTCGCCCCTCCTCTTGGCAGTTCTCTGGGCCATTGTTCCAGGCTCCAGATGCCCTTGACTTCCCTCTCGGTCAGCCATGGACCGTGTGGTCATGCAGACCCACTCAGGTAAGCCTAACATCTCCAGGTGAGATCTGAGCTCTACTTCTTTCCAAGCAGTATGCTCAAGATCATTGCCTAACAGACAATCTACAAGCATTGCAGGACTCACAGCTACTTTCAGAGTACCAGAGACCCCCCCCACTCAAAGGGAACCAGAGCCACCAGTAGGTGACTCTCAGGATTGTCAGCGACTATGAACTGGTGGAATGTATTAGGGACTATCTGCTCTGTTGACACCAGCTGACTCTTGATAGTAGTCATACTGGCTCCTGTGTCACGCAGAGCCTCCACCTTTCTTCCATCAATGGTAACCCACTGCCTGTACTTGGAAGTATTTTGGGGCATGTGGGCTTTGGGCACCATTTCTCCTTCTCCCAGGGACACTAGGGAAATCTCTACCTGCTCCCCAAAGCTATCTGGGTCCATCTCCCTCCCGAGCGCTACACTAGTCAACCCAGGTTTCTGTCCAGTAGTGGATGATGCCCTCTTGGAGCACTGGGGGTCGCCTTTATAGTGACCATATTGGTAGCACTCTAAGCATTTGGGGTTGGATCGCCCTGATTTATCAAAAGTCCCTGGCTTTTTCCCAAATCTGGAAAAGGAATGGTTGCCACCCACTCCCTGGGAATTCTTTTAGGGGCCTTTGGAGAGTTCCTTATCTGTAAGTTTATCTCCCCCCCTCTTTCTTCTGTTGGGAACCCTGACCACCTTTGTGGGTGTCCCCCCCAGGTACCTTTTTGGACACTCGGGTGCTAACCCAGAGGTCCGCCTCCTCAGCAAGCTTCCTGGGATCAGTCAGCTTACTATCTACCAAGTGCAGGTGCAACTCTGTATAAGTAGTATTGAGCATATGCTCTCTCAGAATCAAGTCATATAACCCTTTATAATTATCTACTTTGTTGCCCCGCACCCATCCATTCAGTGCCTTACTGGAAAAGTCAAAGAAATCTACCCATGTTTGTGTGGTTTGTTTGGTGCTGTCCCTGAACCTCTGACGGTATCCCTCAGGGGTCAGCCGAAACTTGGCAAGTAAAGTGGCTTTCTGAAGTGGGTATGTGTTTTGATCAGGTTGATCCAATGTGAGAAGTGTGTCCCTCCCTGATGGCGGCACATAACCCCACATAGCTACCCCCCATTGCCCTTCAGGAACCTCATGAGCCCCTAGTGCAACTTCATAAGCAGCTAACCATTTATCTATGTCATCTACCACCACAAAACTGGGCACCACATTTTTGGGTATACAAACCTTCTTTTCTCCAGCAGGTCCTGTCGGTATGCTGCCACCATTATTGCTGGATTCAGACTGTCTCGCCTTGATCTCCAGCTCCTTGAGACTCAGTTCATGAGCCAACAATAGTTTCTTTTTTAGCCAAAGCTCTTTCAGCTTCCACCTGTTTGGCTGCTCTTTCAGCTTCAGCTTGTTTGGCTTCTCTCTCAGCCTCAGCTTGTTTGGCTTCTCTCTCTGCGCTCTTGTCTTCCTGTTGGGCCTCAATTTTCAGTTTTGCCATTTGCAACTGGAACTCCCTTTCTTCTCTCCTTTCCTCTGCGGTCAGGCTTTGCACAGAGACACTGCTCCCTGGTCTGGAAGGGGGCACAATTGCAGTGGTAACATCATCCACTGATAGCAACAAATCCTCTGAAGGGTCATTTTCTGGCTCCTCTTCCTCATCATCCTCCTCTAAATGGGCTTCTGCCCAGGCCCTCAGCGCCACTTGAAAGTCCTCCTTTTTGGAGGCCCCTTGGGTGGGTACTCTCATCACCCTGCAGAACCCTATTAACTGTTTGACCGTATATGTATCCAACAGGGCTAGGTCAAAGTCTCCTACTTGAGACCCAGTCAGAGACATGTTGAGTGAGGATTTAGTTTTTGAAAATTGTCAGGAAAACGAATTTGCAAAACAAGAGATAAAAAATCAAGTTGACCTTCAACTGTGGGTAGGTAGTGAAATACTTAGCTACTGTATGTCACTGCACAAATACAAGTCCTATCCTCACCGCTGATCACCAATGTTAGAAATGGGGTTTTTGGTTGGCAGTCAGGTTACCCTCTGTCCAAGCAAGAACTCACTCTAGTCAGGGTAAGTCACACATAATCCAAAATTATCCTGTGCCCTCCCTCTGGAAGCTTGGCACGAGCAGTCAGGCTTAACTTAGAAGGCAATGTGTAAAGTATTTGTGCAATAAATCATACAATAACACCATATAGCACCAAAAAAAAACACCACACAGTGTTTAGAAAAATACATAGTATTTATCTGGATAATTGTAGGTCAAAACGAATAAAGATGCAATGTGTAATTGTAGAGATATCACTGAAAAGTGATAAAAAGGGGGTCATTCTGACCCTGGCGGTAAAAGGCGCTTACCGCCGGCCAGAAGACCACCATAACACCGCCGCGGCCGCGGTAAACCGCCACGGTCATTCTGACCCGCAACTGGCAAACCGCCAAAAACCCGACATCCACAAAAGTCCGCCACACCAAAGGTCAGCGAAAAAATGGCGATGACCAAACCTCCACCGTCACGCCAACAGAAATATGCCCATACCATTCCGACCCACAAATCCACGCGGCGCTCTTTCAAACGCGGTATTCCATTGGCGGTACACACCATCGCGGTCAAAACACACACACACATAGAAAACTCAGCCACATTGGTCAGTTAGAATTACACACACCTGATACACATACTAACACCACTCCCACACACCCAACACAATATAAAACACACACACACATCACCGACAAGCCCCTACGACCCGAAATTATTAACGAAGGTTAGAGAGAGAGCACAGAATAGACAATCCCACAACACAGAGGCACACAACACCATCACCCACACAGAATCCACGCACCAAACACCACACACCACCACACGCACCACACTCATCACCACAAACGCCACCCCACACCTCAACCACACCACCCCATGGCACCCCAAAGACACCCCAGGTTCAGTGACGCCGAACTCAGGGTCATGGTGGAGGAATTAGTCCGTGTAGAGCCCCAGCTCTTCGGGGCACAGGTGCAGCACACCACAATTGCCAGGAAGATGGAGCTATGGCAAAGGATAGTGGACAGGGTTAACGCGGTGGGACAGCATCCACGCAATCGGGAGGACATCAGGAAGAGATGGAACGACCTACGGGGGAAGGTGCGTTCCATGGTATCAAGGCACAACATTGCGGTGCAGAAGACTGGCGGCGGACCCCCACCTACTCCCCCAGAATTTACCGCATGGGAGGAGGAAGTCTTGCACATCCTGCATCCTGAGGGCCTCGCAGGAGTAGGCGGAGGAATGGACTCTAGTAAGTCAAATCTTCACTACTGCTTCCCACCCCCACCCCACCTGCATGCCAAATCATACCCCCACCCTCACCCCCATCACACCAACACCTAGCAAAAGGCCCACCATCACAACCCACCCATCCCAACACCAAGCCCTGCATGCGACCACAAAGCATGGGCACCCATCACCAAAGCATGCCCACTGCACACACACATCACCCCCACAAGCCACCCTCACAAAAGCCCCCACAAGGAAATGCCTGAACTTGGGTACACGGACACCCACCCATCACACGAAATGCCACACACAGAAGCAATAACCATACCTTTATACCCCTGCAGGACCCGAACGCCACCACACCACCACGGAGGGTCCAGAGATGTCCATCCCACCCCCAGAAGAGGCCCCCAGCGATGACAGCAGCTCTGTCTCCCTGGAGCCAGATGACCAGCCTGGCCCATCGGGGACCTCTGGACAGTCGGTTCCCCACAGACAGCCACAGGCTACACCAGACCCAACCCCCTCTGGGAACACCAGCACAGCTCCCACCCAGCGGGCCCATGCCTCTGTCTCCAGGACACGTAAATCAGCGGTGTGTCCACCACTACAGGGCACCCAGGTTGACCCACCACCCCAGCAACAACAGGGACCTGGGGGCAGTGGTAGTGGGCACACCGTCCAGGGGACAGAGGCCCAGGAACACAGGGGAACTGGGAGGGCTGCTGTGCGACAGGGGGGGGACAGGCCCGGGGAACCGACTCTCCAAGAGGCCCTCTCCTCCATCATGGGAGCATACCACCGCTCCCAGGAGACGATGGCGACGGTACTGGCCCGGTTCCAGGAGATCCAGGAACTGCAGGAGGAACGGTACATGGGGTTCAGGGAGGAACTGAGGAACATCGGTTCCGCAATGGAGACCATCGTCGTGGCCCTTACCCAGATCGTCACCACATTGCGGGACCATGTGGCACCCCAAAGGGCCCCTGTCACTAGCCCAGGCCAGGAACAGCCTACCACCTCCGCCGGCGCTAGTGGACAGGAGGCCCCCACACAACGACAGGCCACCAGAACCCCACCTCCTGCAGAAGAAGAACCACCCCGCAAGCGGAACCTGAGATCTCACAAGAAGACAGAGTAGGATTGCAAGACCCCCGCCAGCCTAAGATACCCCCTGATGTCATCCCACTGTCCCACTTTGTCACCCTGTCCAACCTTGAACTGCCCCTGCTCCATCCTTCCCCAGGCATATGGACAATGCACCTGTGCGACTAAGAACTGGACTCTGCCATGGACATTACTCCACCCCCACCCATCACCGTTTCCCAATCATGTACCTATATGTTGCACTTAAAATAACAGGAGTCTGCTTGTATTCTTAACAAATGTATTACACATAACGGTGCAATAATGTCCAGTTACTTTGTGATGACAACATACCAATTTCAATAAGCTTTAGTCCATGGGCAAACAAAGCTGAAGTCAGGCAGTGGGTCATACAGCTCTGAAAAGGGAAGGGAAAGTCACAAATCAGTTAACAGGAACTGGGGGGAAACACAGACAGTGGAGACGCATGAGGCCTTAAGTAAATGTAAAATGGCGTGGCTGATTCTTACCTGTGTGCTACTGAAAATATTGTTGTATGACTGTATCCCTGTTGTCCGTGTCTTCCCCGTCGTCTTCCTCCTCTTCACTCTCCACAGGCTCCACAGCTGCTACAACACCACCATCTGGACCATCCTCCTGCAGAAAAGGCACCTGGCGTCGCAAAGCAAGATTGTGAAGAATACAGCAGGCCACGATGATCTGGCACACCTTCTTTGGTGAGTACATTAGGGATCCCCCTGTCATATGCAAGCACCTAAACCTGGCCTTCAGGACCCCGAAGGTCCTTTCTATGATCCTCCTAGTGCGCCCATGGGCCTCATTGTACCGTTCCTCTGCCCTGGTCCGGGGATTCCTCACTGGGGTCAGTAGCCACGACAGGTTGGGGTAACCAGAGTCACCAATTAGCCACACACGGTGTCTCTGTAGCTGTTCCATCACATAAGGGATGCTGCTATTTCGCATGACATACGCGTCATGCACTGACCCAGGGAACTTGGCATTTACATGGGAGATGTACTGGTCAGCCAAACAGACCACCTGGACATTCATCGAATGATAGCTTTTTCTGTTTCTATACACCTGCTCACTTTCTTTGGGGGGAACCAAAGCCACATGGGTCCCATCAATGGCACCAATGATGTTGGGGATATGTCCAAGGGCATAAAAATCACCCTTCACTGTAGCCAATTCGCCCACCTCAGGGAAAATAATGTAGCTCCGCATGTATTTCATCAGGGCAGACAACACTCTGGACAAAACCTTAGAAAACATAGGCTGAGACATCACAGATGATATGGCCACTGTTGTCTGAAAAGACCCTCTTGCCAAAAAATGGAGTACTGACAGAACCTGCACCAGAGGGGGAATCCCTGTGGGTTGGCGGATGGGGGACATCAGGTCTGGCTCCAGCTGGGCACATAGTTCATGTATAGTTGCTCTGTCAAGGCGCTATGTAAGTATGATATGTCGTTCTTCCATTGTCGACAGGTCCACCAGCGGTCGGTACACGGGAGGATTCATCCTTCTCCTCGCAAGTCCCAGCCGACGGTGCCTAGGAAGGACAACATGGAGCACAGAGTCAAGCAACCCACAGGTGCGTTCACACAGCTTGCACAGTACACGAATCGCTATGCATTGAAAGGCTTGTATGAGTGGCAAAGCAAGGCCTAGGCCTGTGTGACGCAGTAGAAATCATGCCATGTGGGCCCTTGAAATGGTGGCTGCCTGACCTGTGAAGTGTGACAGTGGGATGTGAGGTCACTGCGCTGGCGTGGCACACCGTGGCGGTAGGCGGTCGAAGACCGCGGTGCAAAGCAGCATTGGTTAACATTGAACCCTATGGGTCTCAGGAGCCAATGACGATGTGCCCCGGCGGTCGCAGCACGCACCGCCGCGGTACGCACCGCCGCGGGCGTGACCGCCATTTTCTATCTGCTTAATCACTCGAGACCTGATCATCCACAGGAGAGGACCTATACTGCAAGTGCTGCTGTGACCTCGGTCTGGGAGATACAATGGCTGCTGCGACTGGGGAAGGGGCCCCTGCCTTCACTTCCGAAGAATTGGAGAAACTTGTTGATGGGGTCCTCCCCCAGTATGCGCTACTCTACGGTCCTCCAGACCAACAGGTTAGTACACAGGGTGCACGTTGAACGGGCTATGCCTGTGTTGAGTGGGGTGTATGTAAGATGGTGGGGAGGGGAGCGAATGAGGAGTGCAACGCACGAAAGATGAGAGCATGTGCCACATGGCAAGGTTGGGGAGGGGGGGGCCACTCACATTGACCAGGCAGAAAACTGATGCGATTTCCTTTACCACCCTGTACATGTCACATAGGTCAGCGCCCATCAGAAGATCGACATTTGGCGTGCCATCGCCAAGGACGTCCGGGCCCTGGGGGTCCACAACAGACGGGGCACCCACTGCCGAAAGAGGTGGAAGGACATCCGCCGCGGGACCAGAAAGACCGCTGAGTCTCTGCTGGGGATGGCCTCCCAACGTAGGAGGGGTGCCAGCCGCCAATTGACCCCCCTGATGTCCCGGATCCTGGCGGTGGCCTACCCCGATTTGGATGGGCGCGTGAGGACATCACAGCAGACACAAGGGGGTGAGTATCAGCACATTCTGCTATCTTTGCGCGCAGTGAAGGTGTCTGGGTGGGGGAGGAGGGCTGTGGCTATCTCCAGGCCAGGGCGCATTCTGTAGGCTAGGCCCCTCCGTTAGACAAGGCCCTGTGCCCCCGCCCCCCACCTCTGTAGGGTGCCAAGTACAGCTATCCATGGTCTGGCCTCACCCATGTGTGCATTCGTCGTCCATAGACCTGTAGGCCTAGTCACAATAACTGAGTAGTGTACCCCGATTGCGCGGCCTAGTTCAGGGGGCTTCTGTTTTTGTCCTCTCCGACAACGGTGTTGCCAATGCATGCACTCAACCTGTCTTCATTTCTCCCCCCCCCCATTTTCTTTGTCTTCCTGTTCATGTGTGCATTAGCATCATCAGGCGGAGGAGAAGTGGCATCGGCGCACGAGGGAGCTGCATCTCACATGGCCCCGGAGGGCCATACAACAGACTCCGAGTACACCAGTGAGACGGAGGGCGAGTGGAGCTCCACAACGGGGACCCGTGGAGACGTCAGCGACACCGACACATCCTCGGAAGGGAGCTCCCTAGCGGTGGCAGCAACATCCGTGCCCACCGCCACAACAGGTACAGCCGCCACCCAGCGCACCAGCGCCGCCCTCCCAGCAGCCCCTCAGCCTTCGCTCCGTGCCCGCTCGCCCAGGAAGGCGGGCATCTCCTTCGCCCCAGGCACCTCAGGCCCTGCCCCAGTTACCCCTGCTGCCCTCAGTGAGGAGGTCATTGACCTCCTCAGGACGCTCATTGTTGGGCTGTCTACCCTTTTGAATGCCATCCAGGGTGTAGAAAGGGAGGTGCATCGGAGCAATGCATACCTGGAGGGCATTCATTCGGGTCAGGCTGCCCATCAGCGATCGTTCAACGCTCTGGCCTCAGCACTGACGGCAGCCATTGTCCCTGTCTCCAGCCTCCCTCTTCTGACTCCCTCCACCCAGTCCCAGTCTCCTGTTCCTCTGCCTATCCCGTCCACACCATCAGACCAGCCTGCACACACCTCTACACCCAAGGGCAGCTCATCCAGACATAAGCACCTCAGATCCCACAAGCATTCACCCAAGCAACATCCAGATGCAGACATGCCAACAGTCACTACCACCTCTGTGTCCTCCACCTCCTCATCTCCCTCCTCCCTCCCTGTGACGTCTCCACTCACACCTGCATGCACACCACCATCAGCCAGTACTTCCATCACCAGCACACCCTCCATTACAGTCCGCACACGTGCAGTCACCACCCCCACTGCCATTTACACGTCCCCTGTGTCCTCTCCCAGTGTGTCTGTCACCCCCTCTTCCAAAGCACACAAACGCAGGCAGCCACCCACCCAACAGCCATCCACCTCACGACAGCCTCCGTCACAAGCACCTGCACCCAAAGACAGCACACTTGACTCTCCTACAACCACATCCTCTTCCTCCACTCCCATACCCACTACACCTACCCGTCCCTGTCCTTCCCAAGTCGTTTTCCTTTCCAACCTTGAGCTCGTTCCAATCACTGACCCACCCCCTCCATCTGGTAAGAGTAAAAGAAGCACCTCAGCCACCACCAGCCCTGCATCTACTGTGACCATAGTGCAGGGCTATTGGAGTCCACCAGCTCCTAGGGCAGGAACATCGGCCAGCAGCAAGGGGACAGCCAGCCCACCCCCTGGGAAGAGGACAAAGAAAAAAAAGGCCCGGCGCGACAAGACTGAGACGGCTGCCACCAAGGACAGTAGCCTTGCCCCGTCACCTGCCACATCATCCAAGGGAGGCAAGGGCCACAGAGCTTCAGCGAAGGAGGGCAAGGGCAGCAGGGCGGAGAAGTCAGGCAGCAGGCGAGCTGCCCAGGAGGGCCCCACCAGCCCCATTCCGGTTGTGACGGACGACACCCACGGGCCCAGGACTCCATCACAGGAGGGCCCCGCGACCGCAAGCTCGGATGGCGAATGAGGGGGAAGTCTTGCCCAGGTCTGGCTCCCTAGACACACAGGACAAGCACCGCCGAACAGGGCCCCGCCGGGAGGAGCACCGCTGAACAGGGCCCCGCCGGGAGGAGCATCGCTGAACAGGGACCCGCCGGGAGGAGCACCGCTGAACAGGGCCCCGCCGGGACAAGAACCGCTGAACAGGGCCCCGCCGGGAGGAGCACCGCTGAACAGGGCCCGCCGGGAGGAGCACCGCTGAACAGGGGCCCGCCGGGACAAGAACCGCTGAACAGGGACCCGCCGGGACAAGAACCGCTGAACAGGGCCCCGCAGGGACAAGAACCGCTCCGCTGGGGCCTTCATCTCAAGCACCGCTCCTTTGGGCCCTTCATCTCAAGCACCGCTCCGCTGGGCCCTTCATCTCAAGCACCGCTCCGCTGGGCCCCGCCGCCTCTGCACCGCTCCGCTGGGCCCTTCATCTCAAGCACCGCTCCCCTGGGCCCTTCATCTCAAGCACCGCTCCGCTGGGCCCTTCCTGTCAAGCACCGCTCCGCTGGGCCCTCCATCTCAAGCACCGCTCCGCTGGGCCCTTCATCTCAAGCACCGCTCCGCTGGGCCCCGCCGTCTCTGCACCGCTCCGCTGGGCCCTTCATCTCAAGCACCGCTCCGCTGGGCCCTTCATCTCAAGCACCGCTCCGCTGGGCCCTTCCTGTCAAGCACCGCTCCGCTGGGCCCTTCATCTCAAGCACCGCTCCGCTGAGCCCTTCCTGTCAAGCACCGCTCCGCTGGGCCCTTCATCTCAAGCATCGCTCCACTGGGCCCTTCCTGTCAAGCTCCGCTCCGCTGGGCCCTCCATCTCAAGAACCGCTCCGCTGGGCCCTTCATCTCAAGCACCGCTCCGCTGGGCCCCGCCGTCTCTGCACCGCTCCGCTGGGCCCTTCATCTCAAGCACCACTCCGCTGGGCCCTTCATCTCAAGCACCGCTCCGCTGGGCCCTTCATCTCAAGCACCGCTCCGCTGGGCCCTTCATCTCAAGCACCGCTCCGCTGGGCCCTTCCTGTCAAGCACCGCTCCGCTGGGCCCTCCATCTCAAGCACCGCTCCGCTGGTCCCTTCATCTCAAGCACCGCTCCGCTGGGCCCCGCCGTCTCTGCACCGCTCCGCTGGGCCCTTCATCTCAAGCACCGCTCCGCTGGGCCCCGCCGTCTCTGCACCGCTCCGCTGGGGCCTTCATCTCTAGCACCGCTCCGCTGGGCCCTTCATCTCAAGCACCGCTGGCCCATTGACAGTGCCGGTTCTGTGTCGAGCAGGGCTTCAGGAAGCACTCTGGGCACCATGCCTCCTCCATTAACAGTGGAGTCGGTAATCCATCTGATGGACTGTGGCTTGGCACTTCCCAGGATGGAACAGTGGGCAAGCCACCCACTGTAGAGACTTGTGAGACTGTGGCTTTGCACTCCCCAGGATGGGACAGCGGGCAAGCCACCCACTGTAGGGACTTGAGAGACTGTGGCTTTGCACTCCCCAGGATGGCACAGTGGGCAAGCCACCCACTGTAGGGACTTGAGAGACTGTGGCTTTGCACTCCCCAGGATGGCACAGTGGGCAACCAACCCACTGTAGGGACTTGAGAGACTGTGGCTTTGCACTCCCCTGGATGGGACAGTGGGCAACCCACCCACTGTAGAGACTTGTGAGACTGTGGCTTTGCACTCCCCAGGATGGGACAGTGGGCATGGAGGCCCCTCGTGAATCTGGCGTCAAGGACTCATGTGGCTGAGGTGCCCCCCCTTCCCTCCCCCCTGAGGTGCCTGTAGTTTTATCATCTGATGCCCCAGCAGTGTTCTCTCCAATGGTATCTGGTCTCCTGTGTGGGCTTTGCCCCTGTGTTTGTGCACATTGGCCCACGGACTATGGAACTTTGAGGGAATGTGCAGGACTTATTGCCTATGTATATATTGTTGACTATGTTCATTCCTTATTTTTTTATCTTTTATATGGCATATTGCCCATACCTTTAATGGAGCTATTTATACATATATTTTATCGATCATTTTAATTGTGTCTTTGCATTATTCCGGTGGGTTTGGGGGGTGTCACTCTGACTTGTTGCTCGGCATTGGGGTGTAGGTATTTGTGGTGGGGGGGTGGGTGTATGGCGCATGTGTGTGCGCGTAAGCTTTCCTCCTCCCCCCTCCCCTGTGTCGTAGGTGCAGTACTCACCGTTGTCGTCTGCGCCGGCGTTCGTACTCCTGGTAGATGAGCAGGTAGACAATCGCTGGTAGGATGTTTAATTCGGGTTCCATGCTGTCCTCCTTCCTCGTGGAGTGTGTATGGGTGAGCGTTTTCCCGTTCGTAGTCTGTTTCCGCAGTGTTTTTATCGGAGGGCTCCCGCCCCGGAAAAGGTGGCGGATTGGTGAGTTGTGATAGGGTGGGCGGTACATTGTCTGCCGCCTGCCTGTTGGCGGTGACCGCGCTGTTTGTCTGTCCCGCTGTGGCGGTCGGAGTGTTAAAGTGGCGGGCTGTGTTGGCGGTTCAGAATGACCCCCAAAGTGTCTTAAGTCTTTAAAAAGCAAACAAAGTCTCTTTCAAGCACAAAGTACCTGGTTTGGAGTGGAAAATCTCCGCAAAGGGCGCAGAAGAAGAGATACGTGGAAAAATGGTGTGTGCGTCGATTTCTCCCTAGCACACACGGACTTGCGTTGTTATTTTTCATGCGGGGAAGGCGTGCATCGGTTTCCGGCGCGGACAGTCTCTTTCTGTGAGTCGCGGGGATTACCAGATGTCCCGGGTCTGTGCGTGGATTCTCCTGCTTGTTTTCCGGCTGCGCGTCGTTCCGTGAGACTGTCGGGAAGTCGGGTGGTGTTGTCCTTGCGAGGCCGTGCGTTGAAGTTCCAGTCGCCCCGAAGGCGTAGATCAGCATCGGTGTGCAGCGTTTTTCTCGCCGCGGAGCAAGCTGTGCGTCAAAATTTTCGCGCACGAAGATTCCAAATGAAAAAGAGAAGTCTTTTTGGTCCTGAGACTTCAGGGAACAGGAGGCAAGCTCTATCCAAGCCCTTGGAGAGCACTTTTACAGCTAGACAAGAGTTCAGCAAGGCAGCAGGGCAACAGCAAGGCAGCAGTCCTTTGTAGAAAGCAGTCAGGTGAGTCCTTTAGGCAGTCAGGCAGTTCTTCTTGGCAGGATGCAGGTTCTGGTTCAGGTTTCTTCTCCAGCAAGTGTCTGATGAGGTAGGGCAGAGGCCCTGTTTTATACCCAAATGTGCCTTTGAAGTGGGGGAGACTTCAAAGAGTGGCTAAGAAGTGCACCAGGTCCCCTTTCAGTTCAATCCTGTCTGCCAGAGTCCCAGTAGGGGGTGTGGCAGTCCTTTCTGTGAGAGCAGGCCCTCCACCCTCCCAGCCCAAGAAGACCCATTCAAAATGCAGATGTATGCAAGTGAGGCTGAGTACCCTGTGTTTGGGGTGTGTCTGAGTGAATGCACAAGGAGCTGTCAACTAAGCCCAGCCAGTCATGGATTGTAAGGCACAGAAAGATTTAAGTGCAAAGAAATGCTCACTTTCTAAAAGTGGCATTTCTAGAATAATAATATTAAATCCAACTTCACCAGTCAGCAGGATTTGGTATTACCATTCTGGCCATACTAAATATGATCTTCCTACTCCTTTCAGATCAGCAGCTACCACTTCAATACTGTATGAGGGCAGCCCCAATGTTAGCCTATGAAGGAAGCAGGCCTCACAGTAGTGCAAAACAAATTTAGGAGTTTTACACTACCAGGACATATAAACTACACAGGTACATGTCCTGCCTTTCACCCACACAGCACCCTGCTCTATGGGTTACCTAGAGCACACATTAGGGGTGACTTATATGTGGAGAAAGGGGAGGTTTAGGCTTGGCAAGTACTTTTAAATGCCAAGTCGAGGTGACAGTGAAACTGCACACACAGGCATCGCAATGGCAGGCCTGAGACAAGGTAAAGGGGCTACTTGAGTGGGTGGCACAACCAGTGCTGCAGGCCCACTAGCAGCATTTAATCTACAGGCCCCAGGCACATATAGTGCACATTACTAGGGTCTTATAAGTAAATTAAATAGTCCAATCAGGTATGATCCAAGGTTACCATGTTTAAAGGGAGAGAGCATATGCACTTTAGCACTAGTTAGCAGTGATAAAGTGCGCAGAGTCTAAAAGCCAGCAAAAACAGTGTCCAAAAAGTGGAGGGAGGCAGGCAAAAAGTTAGGGGTGACCACCCTAAGGCTGTCAGGTCTAACATGTGTCCCCCCAGCTGAAAGTGGGGAGAGCTACCCGACCTCCTGGGAGCTCTCATGGCTAAGGCGGAAGTATCTGGAGAGACCATCAGCATTGGCGTGGTCAACCCCTGGGCGATGCTCCACCGTAAAGTCCATCCCCTGTAGGGAAATGGACCACCTCAAGAGTTTAGGATTTTCACCCCTCATCTGCATGAGCCATCTGAGGGGCCTGTGGTCTGTCTGAACCCGGAAGTGAGTCCCAAACAGGTATGGCCTCAGCTTCTTCAGTGCCCAGACCACAGCAAAAGCTTCTCTCTCAATAGCACTCCACCTCTGTTCCCATGGTAATAGCCTTCTGCTAATAAAGACTACTGGTTGGTCTAGGCCCTCCTCATTTAGCTGTGCTAGGACCGCCCCTATGCCATGCTCTGAAGCGTCTGTCTGCACGATAAATTCCCGGGAGTAGTCAGGGGCCTTGTGCACGGGGGCCGTGCACCTGGCTTCCTTTAGAGGTCAAAGGCTTTCTGACAAGCCTCTGTCCAATTCACCAACCTAGGTTGTTTCTTGGAAGTGAGTTCTGTCAAGGGTGACACAATGGTACCATAGCCCTTCACAAATCTGCGGTAGTATCCTGTGAGGCCTATAAAGGCTCTCATCTCAGTCTGTGTTCTAGGTAGTTGCCAGGCCTTGATAGTTTCAATCTTGGCCTGGAGTGGCTGCACCATGCCACCACCCACTAGGTGTCCCAAGTACACCACAGAACCCTGCCCAATCTGGCACTTATTAGCCTTGATGGTCAGGCCTGCCTGTTGCAGGGCCTGAAGCACCTCCTTGAGGCGGAGCAGGTGTTCCTCCCAGCTGGAACTGTAGACAGCTTTGTCGTCCAGGTAGGCTGCACAGAAGGCATCCTTGCCAGTTAGGACCTCGTTAACCAACCGTTGGAAGGTAGCGGGGGCATTTTTCAACCCAAGTGGCATCACCCGGAACTGGTAATGGCCATCAGGTGTGGAAAATGCGAATCTCTCTTTAGCCCCCTCAGTCAGAGCGATCTGCCAGTACCCTGAAGTAAGATCAAACGTATTCAGGAACTTGGCAGTGCCCAGTCTGTCAACGAGCTCATCAGCTCGGGGGATGGGGTGAGCATCAGTCCGTGTGACTGAGTTGAGACCCCGGTAGTCCACACAGAACCGGAGTTCTGGCTTCGCACCTGGGGCAGTAGACTTAGGGACCAGCACCACAGGGCTGGCCCAGGGACTACTGGATATCTTGATAACCCTTAAAGCTAACATCTTGGAGACCTCCTCCTTGATGCTGGCCTTCACCTTATCCGATAACCTGTAAATTTTGTTCTTCACAGGGAGACTGTCCCCTGTGTCAATGTCATGAACACAGAGGTGGGTCAGTCCAGGAGTAAGGGAGAACAGGGGGGAGAACTGCTCCAACAGCTCATAGCAGTCTCCTCTCTGTTTTAGAGTCAGGGAGTCAGAGAGAATGACACCTTTCACTGACCCATCACCTTCTTGGGCAGAGAGGAGGTCGGGGAGAGGTTCACTCACCTCTTCCATTCCTTCATCTGTGACCAGAAGCATGTTGATTTCAGACCTCTCAAAATGAGGCTTCAGTCGGTTGACATGGAGCACCCTTAGGGGGTTCCTAGGGGTTCGGAGGTCCAATAGGTAAGTGGCCTCCCCTTTCCGCTCCTTTACTTCAAATGGGCCAGTCCAGCGGTCCTGGAGAGCTCTAGGCTCTACTGGCTCCATTACCCACACTTTGTCTCCAGGTTGAAACTCTACCAGGGTGGCCTTCTAGTCATACCAGCGTTGCATTACCTCTTGACTGGCCTCAAGGTTACTTTTGGCCTCTTTCCAGAAGCGGGTCATCTGGTTGCGGAGGGCCAACATGTAGCTGACCACATCCTGAGGGGATGCCTTTGGAGCTTTCTCCAACCCCTCCTTGACAATGCTTAAGGGTCCCCTGACAGGGTACCCATAAAGAAGCTCAAAGGGACTGAACCCTACCCCCTTCTGGGGTACCTCTCTGTTAGCAAAGAGAAGGCATGGTAAGAGGATGTCCCACTTACTCCTCAGGGAGGCCACCAATCATGCCTTTCAAGGTCTTGTTGAATCTCTCCACAAGACCATTAGATTGGGGTGATAGGGTGTGGTGAACTTGTAGGTTACACCACATGCATCCCATATAGCCTTCATGTATGCAGACATGAAGTTAGTGCCTCTGTCAGACACTATCTCCTTTGGGTATCCCACACGGGTAAATATCCCCATCATAGTTCTGGTCACCACCGGTGCAGTTATGGTCCTCAGAGGGATTGCCTCTGTGTAATGGGTGGCATGGTCCACCAAAACCAAGATGAACCTGTTGCCTAGGGCAGTTTTGGGGTCCAATGGACCAACAACATCGATGCCCACCCTTTCAAAGGGGGTGCCAACGACAGGAAGTGGGATCAGGGGTGTCTTAACCCTTTTTCCTGTTTTACCACTGGCCTGACAGGTAGGACAAGATCTACAGAACCTATCTGAGTTTGTCCTTATTCTGGGCCAATAAAAGTGGGTGACAAGCCTGGCAAAGGTCTTGTCTTGCCCCAAATCTCCAGCCAGGGGAATGTTGTGAGCCAGACCCAGTAGGAAGGTTCGGTAACACTGGGGGACCACCAGCGCACGCGCTGCCCCAATGGCCAGAACCTTAGGCTCACTGTAGAGGAGATCATTCTCCCAATATATGTGGTGATCGCCAGAGGCTTCACCTACTGCCTGGGTTGAGGCTTGCTTCCTCAGACCCTCTAGAGTGGGACATTCTTTCTGCACCTTGCAGAATTCCTCCCTGGTGGGCCCACCCTCAACTTGCCAGCCAGCAAGCTCAGGTAGATCACCTAGGGTAGCAATGTCTTCCCCATTTGGTTCGGGAGCCTCCTCCTCAGGAGCCCCGTCAACCACTGCAGGAACTTCTGGGACTGGTTTCGTGTGCCCCTCGCCCCTCCTCTTGGCAGTTCTCTGGGCCATTGTTCCAGGCTCCAGATGCCCTTGACTTCCCTCTCGGTCAGCCATGGACCGTGTGGTCATGCAGACCCACTCAGGTAAGCCTAACATCTCCAGGTGAGATCTGAGCTCTACTTCTTTCCAAGCAGTATGCTCAAGATCATTGCCTAACAGACAATCTACAAGCGTGGCAGGACTCACAGCTACTTTCAGAGTACCAGAGACCCCCCCCCACTCAAAGGGAACCAGAGCCACCGGTAGGTGACTCTCACGATTGTCAGCGACTATGAACTGGTGGAATGTATTAGGGACTATCTGCTCTGTTGACACCAGCTGACTCTTGATAGTAGTCATACTGGCTCCTGTGTCACGCAGAGCCTCCACCTTTCCTCCATCAATGGTAACCCACTGCCTGTACTTGGAAGTATTTTGGGGCATGTGGGCTTTGGGCACCATTTCTCCTTCTCCCAGGGACACTAGGGAAATCTCTACCTGCTCCCCAAAGCTATCTGGGTCCATCTCCCTCCAGAGCGCTACACTAGTCAACCCAGGTTTCTGTCCAGTAGTGAACGATGCCCTCTTGGAGCACTGGGGGTCGCCTTTATAGTGACCATATTGGTAGCACTCTAAGCATTTGGGGTTGGATCGCCCTGATTTATCAAAAGTCCCTGGCTTTTTCCCAAATCTGGAAAAGGAATGGTTGCCACCCACTCCCTGGGAATTCTTTTGGGGGCCTTTGGAGAGTTCCTTATCTGTAAGTTTATCTCCCCCCCTCTTTCTTCTGTTGAGAATCCTGACCACCTTTGTGGGTGTCCCCCCCGGTACCTTTTTGGACACTCTGGTGCTACCCCAGAGGTCTGCCTCCTCAGCAAGCTTCCTGGGATCAGTCAGCTTACTATCTACCAAGTGCAGGTGCAACTCTGTATAAGTAGTATTGAGCATATGCTCTCTCAGAATCAAGTCATATAACCCTTTATAATTATCTACTTTGTTGCCCCGCACCCATCCATTCAGAGCCTTACTGGAAAAGTCAAAGAAATCTACCCATGTTTGTGTGGTTTGTTTGGTGCTGTCCTTGAACCTCTGACGGTATCCCTCAGGGGTCAGCCGAAACTTGGTAAGTAAAGTGGCTTTCTGAAGTGGGTATGTGTTTTGATCAGGTTGATCCAATGTGAGAAGTGTGTCCCTCCCCAATGGCGGCACATTACCCCACATAGCTACCCCCCATTGCCCTTCAGGAACCTCATGAGCCCTTAGTGCAACTTCATAAGCAGCTAACCATTTATCTATGTCATCTACCACCACAAAACTGGGCACCACATTTTTGGGTATACGAACCTTCTTTTCTCCAGCAGGTCCTGTCGGTATGCTGCCACCATTATTGCTGGATTCAGACTGTCTTGCCTTGATCTCCAGCTCCTTGAGACTCAGTTCATGAGCCAACAATAGTTTCTTTTTAGCCAAAGCTCTTTCTGCTTCCACCTGTTTGGCTGCTCTTTCAGCTTCAGCTTGTTTGGCTTCTCTCTCAGCCTCAGCTTGTTTGGCTTCTCTCTCTGCCCTCTTGTCTTCCTGTTGGGCCTCAATTTTCAGTTTTGCCATTTGCAACTGGAACTCCCTTTCTTCTCTCCTTTCCTCTGCGGTCAGGCTTTGCACAGAGACACTGCACCCTGGTCTGGAAGGGGGCACAATTGCAGTGGTAACATCATCCACTGATAGCAATAAATCCTCTGAAGGGTCATTTTCTGGCTCCTCTTCCTCATCATCCTCCTCTAAATGGGCTTCTGCCCAGGCCCTCAGCGCCACTTGAAAGTCCTCCTTTTTGGAGGCCCCTTGGGTGGGTACTCTCATCACCCTGCAGAACCCTATTAACTGTTTGACCGTATATGTATCCAACAGGGCTAGGTCAAAGTCTCCTACTTGAGACCCAGTCAGAGACATGTTGAGTGAGGATTTAGTTTTTGAAAATTGTCAGGAAAACGAATTTGCAAAACAAGAGATAAAAAATCAAGTTGACCTTCAACTGTGGGTAGGTAGTGAAATACTTAGCTACTGTATGTCACTGTACAAATACAAGTCCTATCCTCACCGCTGATCACCAATGTTAGAAATTGGGTTTTTGGTTGGCAGTCAGGTTACCCTCTGTCCAAGCAAGAACCCTCTCTCTAGTCAGGGTAAGTCACACACAATCCAAAATTATCCTGTGCCCTCCCTCTGGTAGCTTGGCACGAGCAGTCAGGCTTAACTTAGAAGGCAATGTGTAAAGTATTTGTGCAATAAATCTTACAATAACACCATATAGCACCAAAAAAATACACCACACAGTGTTTAGAAAAATACATACTATTTATCTGGATAATTGTAGGTCAAAACGAATAAAGATGCAATGTGAAATTGTAGAGATATCACTGAAAAGTGATATAAAGTGTCTTAAGTCTTTAAAAAGCAAACAAAGGCGGTGATTCTAACCGCGGCGGGCGGCGGTCGCCGCCCGCCATGCGGTTACCGCCAAATGACCGCACCGCGGTCACAAGACCGCGGCGGCCATTCTGGCTTTCCCGCTGTGCTGGCGGGCGACCGCCAAAAGGCCGCCCGCCAGCACAGCGGGAAAGACCCAGCAACGATGAAGCCGGCTCCGAATGGAGCCGGTGGAGTTGGTGGAGTGCGACGGGTGCAGTAGCACCCGTTGCGAATTTCAGTGTCTGCTAGGCAGACACTGAAATTCTTTTTGGGGCCCTCTTACGGGGGCCCCTGCAGTGCCCATGCCGTTGGCATGGGCACTGCAGGGGCCCCCAGGGGCCCCGCGGCACCCCCTACCGCCATCCTGTTCCTGGCGGGAGACCCGCCAGAAACAGGATGGCGGTAGGGGGTGTCAGAATCCCCATGGCGGCGGAGCGCGCTCCGCCGCCATGGAGGATTCTCAAGGGCAGCGAAAAGTCGGCGGTACACCGCCGACTTTCCGTTTCTGGCCGCGGCTGAACCGCCGCGGTCAGAATGCCCAGCGGTGCACCGCCAGCCTGTTGGCGGTGCTACCGCAGTCATTCGCCCTGGCGGTTTTTACCACCAGGGTTAGAATGACCCCCAAAGTCTCTTTCAAGCACAAAGTACCTGGTTTGGAGTGGAAAATCTCCGCAAAGGGCGCAGAAGAAGAGATACGTGGAAAAATGGTGTGTGCGTCGATTTCTCCCCAGCACACACGGACTTGCGTTGTTATTTTTCACGCGGGGAAGGCGTGCGTCGTTTTCTGGCGCGGACAGTCTCTTTCTGTGGGTCGCGGGGATTACCAGATGTCCCGGGTCTGTGCGTGGATTCTCCTGCTTGTTTTACGGCTGCGCGTCGTTCCGCGGGGCTGTGCGTCAAAGTTTCACTCTCACGGCAGGCGTCGCATCGATTTCCCCTCTGGAAGTTGGGTGGTGTTGTCCTTGCGGGGCCGTGCGTCGAAGTTCCGGTTGCCCCAAAGGCGTCGCTTTGATCTGCGTCGGTGTGCGGCGTTTTTCTCGCCGCTGTGCATCAAAATTTTCGGCGCACGAAGAGTCCAAATGAAAAAGAGAAGTCTTTTTGGTCCTGAGACTTCAGGGAACAGGAGGCAAGCTCTATCCAAGCCCTTGGAGCACACTTTTACAGCCAGACAAGAGTTCAGCAAGGCAGCAGGGCAACAGCAAGGCAACAGTCCTTTGTAGAAAGCAGTCAGGTGAGTCCTTTAGGCAGCCAGGCAGTTCTTCTTGGCAGGATGCAGGTTCTGGTTCAGGGTTCTTCTCCAGCAAGTGTCTGATGAGGTAGGGCAGAGGCCCTGTTTTATACTCAAATGTGCCTTTGAAGTGGGGGAGACTTCAAAGAGTGGCTAAGAAGTGCACCAGGTCCCCTTTCAGTTCAATCCTGTCTGCCAGGTTCCCAGTATGGGGTGTGGCAGTCCTTTGTGTGAGAGCAGGCCCTCCACCCTTCCAGCCCAGGAAGACCCATTCAAAATGCAGATGTATGCAAGTGAGGCTGAGTACCCTGTGTTTGGGGTGTGTCTGAGTGAATGCACAAGGAGCTGTCAACTAAGCCCAGCCAGACGTGGATTGTAAGGCACAGAAAGATTTAAGTGCAAAGAAATGCTCATTTTCTAAAAGTGGCATTTCTAGAATAGTAATATTAAATCCAACTTCACCAGTCAGCAGGATTTGGTATTACCATTCTGGCCATACTAAATATGACCTTCCTACTCCTTTCAGATCAGCAGCTACCACTTCAATACTGTTTGAGGGCAGCCCCAATGTTAGCCTATGAAGGGAGCAGGCCTCACAGTAGTGCAAAACGAATTTAGGAGTTGTACACTACCAGGACATGTAAACTACACAGGTACATGTCCTTCCTTTCACCCACACAGCACCCTGCTCTAGGGGTTACCTAGAGCACACATTAGGGGTGACTTATATGTGGAGAAAGGGGAGGTTTAGGCTTGGCAAGTACTTTTAAATGCCAAGTCGAGGTGACAGTAAATCTGCACACACAGGCCTTGCAATGGCAGGCCTGAGACAAGGTAAAGGGGCTACTTGAGTGGGTGGCACAACCAGTGCTGCAGGCCCACTAGTAGCATTTAATCTACAGGCCCCAGGCACATATAGTGCACATTACTAGGGTCTTATAAGTAAATTAAATAGTCCAATCAGGTATGATCCAAGGTTACCATGTTTAAAGGGAGAGAGCATATGCACTTTAGCACTGGTTAGCAGTGATAAAGTGTGCAGAGTCTAAAAGCCAGCAAAAACAGTGTCCAAAAAGTGGAGGGAGGCAGGCAAAAAGTTAGGGGTGACCACCCTAAGGCTGTCAGGTCTAACACCGTCCTTTTCCTGTACTCCTTTTCTCAGGGTTAGAACAATCTTCGTGCCTCTCTCATACACATCCTGCGTCTTACACATGCAGCTGCGGATAATTTTATCTATGGAATGTTGGAAAACAAGCTTAAAAACAACTTTTCCACTTTGTTTCAGGTTTCAGCAGGCATCATGCTCATCTACACTGTTCAAACTAATTAACCCTTCCCGTCACAATGTCTTCCGCACCTTTCCCTACACTGATCACCATCCAATACCCTTATTTGTTCCTCAGACAAACATTCCAACCTACGGCCAAAAACAGAGCCCTTTCTTACAGAAAATACTTAATGGGACAAGCTAGTGAAATGTACTTTGGAAATGTGCTTTATAAAGATGTATTTTTCACAGCTGAGCTTTTAGCAAGTGTTTGGGTAGTTCTAATCCATTCTTTCCAGCTTGTGAACATGTACAATTGATCTTGCCATGTGTGGTTAAAGATTAACTTTGCACCGTGAGAAAGGTCAGAACATGCTGCATGTCTCCGGTTTTTCTTTGGTCACGGGTTGCTTGTATTCCTATTGAAAGGCAGCTAAGCTTGGCAGTTTGGGCTGGACCATTCCTATTGGACCGAGGCACATTTGCATAAACTTGGTCTAGATTGGTATCTTGAATGACAAATGATGGACTAGAATGTGGCACCAAGCAACTGCAATTTGCTGAGACTTTTTGCAAGCATTCCACCACAGCTATTGTGGTTTTCTCTACCTTGGAATGCAAGTCACATTCTCCTAATTCTACTAACCTCCTCTCTTGTCATGTTGTCTGTCCTTTTTACTAAACTGTCAATTATATTTCCCTTTTCTGACTAGTTCCAAAGGGATTTTTCATCTTCGCCTGTACTCAAAAAGTCTTAAATTATCTGTTTTTGATCAAAACTCATATTTTTGTTTATATCAAGACTTTAGAACACATGCTCGCAACGGGATGGGGGCAGTATACCACCAAGAGAGAAAAGCAGAGAAATAAAAAAAAAAAGAAAATGTGAGGAAACAGAGCAAGCATTGGCAAAACCAATATTCGTTTCATATGCAAGAGCTATTGGCTTTGCCAATGTATTTTAGCAATGTTGTTCACCAGCGTGGCTGCTGTACATCATGGCTAAAAGTTAGTGGAATAGAGGGGAGTGGTGTGCAGTGTTGCATGGTGGAATGGCAAAGAGTGTAGTAGAGTGTTGCAAAGTGGAGGGGCAGAGAGTGTTGTGTATTGGACTGGCATAGTGTGGAGTCACATAGAGTTGCATACATTGGAGTGGCATAGAGTAGAGTGGACTGGTGTAGAGTGCATCTGCGTAGAGTGTTGTAGTGTATAGTGGCATAGAGTGCAGTGGCATTGAGTGCACTGGCATTGAATTCAGCGGTGTACAATGCAGCATCATAGAATGCAGTGGCACAGAACAGAGTGGTGAATAGTAGAGTGCAGTGGTGCAGAGTGCAGTGGCGCAGTGTGGAGTGGCACAGAGTGGAATGGAGCAAAGTGGGGTGATGTAAAGGGCAGTGGCACAGAGCAGACTTACGTGGCACAGAGCACAGAGTTTAGTGACAGAGTACAGTGGCATAGAGTGGTGCAAAGTAGAGTAGCATAGAGTGGTGCAGAATAGAGTAAAGTGACATAGAGGGCAGTGGCATAGAGTGGAGTCGTGCAGAGCAGAATGCCATAGAGTTCAGAAGCAGAGAGTGCAGTGTTATGGAGCAGAGTGCAGTGGTGTAGAGTGGTTTAGAGTACAGTGATGCAGAGTAGAGTGCGATGACATAGAGTGCAGTTGTGTAGAGTGCGTTGATATAGAGTGCAGTGGTTAAGAGTAGAGTGGCATAGAGTGCAGTGGCATAGCATGGAGTGGCGCAGAGTGGAGTAGAGTGGCATAGAGTGCAGTGATGTAGAGTAGATTGTTTGGGAGAAGAGTGAAGGGCTGTAGAGTGGAGTGGTGCAGGGTAGAGTGCGGTTGTGTAGAGTGGCATAGAGTGTAATGCGTAGAATAGAGTGTAATAGTGTAGAGTGCAGTGGCTTGGAGTGCAGTGGTACAGAGTAGATTAGAGAGGCATACAGTGGACAGGTGCAGAGTGCAGGGGCATAAAGTTGAGTGTTACAGAGTAAAGTGCATTGGCATAGAGTGTAGTGACATAGAGTTCAGTGGTGTAGAGTGGAGTTGTGCAAGGTAGACTGGCGTGGCCCACACTGGAGTGGTGTAGAGTGCAGTGACAAAGAGGCAGTGGTGTAGAGTAGAGTTCCAAAGAGTGCATTGGCAGAAAGTAGCGTGGTATAGGGTACAGTAGAGGAGCGTAGTGTGGAGTGGCACAGAGTGTAGTGGCGTAAGGTGGAATGGTGCCGAGTGCAGTGGCATGGAGAAGTGTAAAGTGGAGTGGTGCAGAGTAGAGTGCAGTTGTGTGGAGTGGTGCAGAATGGAGTGGAGTGGCAGAGAGTGAAGTTTTCATGGTGTTGTAGTACACTGCCATTACAGAAAAACACACTTTCATTTGAAATGACCATTACATTTGCACAGACCTACAGTTTAACTAATAAAACTATACAGCGCACAGATGAAAATGTGTGGCAATGGCATTTCCTAGTTTAATGATTTTTTTGATGGTGTTAAAGTGTTTGTTTCCAAAACACTTCAGAAATAACAAAAAAAAACTGCCTCATTTGTGCGTTCATAATTTGACTATATTCTGAAATACTTAGACAGTTCATTTAAATGTTCTCGTGTACTAGAAAAAAACTCTTTCCTACCAGCAGTATCGAGGACGGTTGTCACATAAATCCCCTTACTTGGAAGTCAGAGATAGAAAAGTAAACAAGCGCCCATGAAACACAGCGCATCACATTTGACCTCGGTCTTTGAATGCACATTAGCAGAAAGCGAATTCATGGAACAGTAGGGACAAACTGAACTTGGAGAGCCTAAAGGAAATGGAAAGCCAGAAAGTGTAAGTTACAAACCACCAAGCAAATGGTAATCACAGAGCGGAATGCATTCCTGAATCAACTTTCTGAAAGTCTCCAAAATGTTTTTAGCAAATCAGATAGCTGCGCTGTCTGGTATGCTGCAACCTGAAAAGGGATGAAGCAGAGCTTTAATCTCAGTGGTCAAAAGATGACCATGACTGGCGATGTTCTCAAGGATTTGTAGAATATCATGTAAATTTCCTAATTTTAGAGAGCTGATTCTGGTTTTTGACGGGGTGTGCAGCCCTACCTGTAATAAATAAAACAAATTACCATGAAAGATGGAAAAATTAAGCAAGGCACAGCCAGGAACATTTTTCCAAAATCATCAAATACAGTTTAAGAAACATCGGCCCTCATTATGTACTTGGCAGTTGAGACCGCCATGCCGGCGGCAGCAGTAATTTCCGCCACCAGCATGGCGATCTAGACCGCCACATAATGTACACAGTGGGGACCGCCACAGGTGGCATTCCACCACCGCCAGGGTACCGCCGACAGGCAGCCAGACAATGGCGTAATTCTTCATCCGACATGGCAGCGCTGCAAGCAGCGCTGCCCTCTGGATAAAGAACCCTTGTTCCGCCAGCCATTCCCTGGCGGGCTTCCAGGGAAAAGCTGGTGGAAGGGGTGCTCCAGGGCACCCCTGGTGACCCCTGCACTGGTCATGCACTTGGCATGGGCTGTGCTGGGGCCACCGTGCAGAGCCCCGTCGCGCAGATCACTGCCCGATTTACGAGCAACGATCTGCACGACGGGTGCTGCTGCACCTGCTGCACAGCAGCATTGACAGCGACTCCATGTGGAGCCGTCGGCAATGTCCCGGCCCAGCATTCCACTGGGCTGGCTGGCAGAAACACTGTTTCCGCCCGCCGGCCCAGTAGAATGTTAATTATTCAGTCGGAGAGGGTTGAAGGGGGCTAGTGGTCTGTGATAAGACCGCCAGCATGAACATGGTGGGGATTCCCGCCGTGTTCATAATGACCCCCATAATCTTTTTTAATATGCTGATTTTGCCAAGCACCCATTTTTTGAGATGGTGACTATGAGATAATTTTCCCAGATACTCCAGTGGCATTTTGCAGAGTCATTTTCTCCTTCACACTATTTTGAACATGACGGCCAAACAATGAAAATCTAGTCATGTTCCGTATCCTACAATCTTTCAACTTCACATCATTATGAAACAGTTTTACCACTCGCAGAGGCCTTGTAAATTTTGACCTCATTTCTGTTTCTACTGGAGCACAAATCTTTACTAAATCTTTTACTTAAAACAAAACATCACACTCACTTTTCACTTACTCATAGCAAATCTTTCTTCTCATCTTCAGCATTGACAATCTACTCCTTCGCTAATCACTCCCAGCCAGCCACATCACTCCAACCTTTGGTCCTTTGCATCCATCCTGGAACTAACTTACTGTCTGTTTTCCTCTTTCTGAATAACTCAAAGTGTGCCTCATCATCTAGGTTGATGAGGGGACAATCTTGAAGCCAACAAGTGTTCATGTAATACTTTTTCCAGTTTAAGTTATTCACCTTTGCTAACAAAATACTCTCCTTTATGATTCTAGTCAACCTCTTGGCCATGGCATTGCTTTTCTGATGGTAAAGAGCACTTTTACAATGTTCAGTTTCAGAGTATTTTAAGAGAACTTGAACATTCTTTTTTTTTTTTTTTTTTTTTTGTTCTCGTACACCTCATCGATAAGTCACACCTTTTCCACAGCAAGGTCCATTTGCCTTTAAAGCTAGCGGTGGACCTATCGCCCAAGGAGGACCCTGTATCACCTGCTCAGCCCACCTGGGAGAACCCAGTAGCTGGCCCAGATGTAGAAAGGGGGATGATTTAAATCATAGGACATAATGCCCCTTATAGAGGGGAGGGGGGAAAGGAAGGAACCCCTTCCAATAGAGGAGCCCACAGTTTACTTTTTTTCCTCCTCCGCTCTGGACTGCCCACCTTAAGATCTAATTATCTGTTTTTACACACATATCCAACCAGCTCCTGTATAGTGGAGGGGCTGCCGTCATCCATTTTACACAGATCTCTCTTCTGGCCAACAAAATAGCGAAAAACACAAAGTTCCCTTTGTTTCGAGACCACCCTACCATATCGCCGGACTTCCCAAAAATAATTAAAGGGAGACTTACAGAAAGTTCCTTTCCTACCATCTGTGACAGTGCACCCACTACTTCCGTCCAAAAGAAAAACACTCCCGGGCATTCCATAAACATATGAACGTCTGCAGTCTCCGGAACTCCACATTTAAGACAGTTCACCACTTCACCCCTCTTTATCTTCGTTAGTTTCGCTGGAGTGATATAAGCTCTGTGTATCACATACAAATGATTCTTCCTTAACGGGGCGGCCTTAACTACCTCAAAACATGTTCTCAATGATTCTTGCCATCCCAACTGCGCTGTTTCTTTTGTCATGACACCTTGCCACAACTGCTCTGGCAACTTAAACTCTCTGTCGATCTGCTCCAGAATCTCCCAATACCACCTTGCAATCTTGCAGCCCTTGGGGGAGCCGTTAAAGAGATCTTTTGATAATGGGTTCCCTCTTGACGACTCCGTAGGGTGGACAATGCCCTGGAAGTCAATTGAAAATATTTAAACCTAGACAGAGTACCACCAGAACTTGAACATTCTTTTGAAAAAAATAGGATGACACCTTTAGAATGATATGACCACCCGATTGTAATTCAGACCACCAGGAGTACACACCAACCAAATCCGCTAAATGTGGTGTTGGTTGATTAGGAGTCTGCTGTGCACACAGAGGCGGATTGCATGTTTTCAAAAAACTTTATCACTATTCCAGCATTCACAGTTCACAAATCTCCACGTTTACACATTTTCATTTTAACTTCAACATCTAATCGTGGCCACCAATAATACAACCTCAGTCTTTCTTTGGTCTTGACAACACCAAGATGGTCTTCAAGTGGCATGCTGACATTATAGAGGGGGTTCATGGGTAGGTTGTTTGCAGCTGCCAGAGAAATTGTACATTTTTGGACAAACTTGCCCTTCTCCAAGATTGGTAGGCTAGCACTGTCCAAAATGGTATTGTTGCCATATTTTTCAATTTTTTTAAATCTTCCAATCAGGGTGTCCGTCTTAACCTTTAGTGAGGTTCATAAGATATTCTCTTACTTAATATGAGTGGGAGGAGTAATATTGCAGCTGATCAAACTGGGGGAGGTTGGCCCCACAAGACTTTGATTTGTACTACTTGGTGTCCTACCACAGTGGGTTGCGGGTTGGGCAGGTAGCACAAGTATGCCAGAACTGGGGTACTTGGGAGAGTTGGTAGATGGTGCTGAACTGCTGACTGAAGTCCTTAAAATTAAGGGTCAGTTACAGAGTCAATCTAGACTGATAATAGTTGCCCAGTCCTACTGGAAAAGATGTCTGAACTGCCTGAGTGGTGGCATACCCCTTAGTGCTGCCGCTGTGGATGCACTCGAGCTTGAGAGGTGTTGAAACAAGGACTGATAAAGAATGCTGGAGTCGGGCTGGTCTGCAGGTGTTTGGGGACCTGTTCAATGAGCAAATGCTGAGGCCATTTGACAAATTGTGTTAGATTTCATAGGCCCCAAATTGGCAATTCCTAGTGTATGGAACTTTAGTGCACAGAATTAAGGCCATCGGGAAGCAGGGTACTGTAGAGTCATCTATGCACTCTACTCTTAATTGCCTTCTTGACCATCATTGAGCAAAACCTGTCACATCCTTTTATCGATGCTCGGTGTGACAGTCGAAAGGGAAAGTTGCTCCTTTGGTAGGCCCGTGGGAGCAAGATCTAAACAAGAAGCTCACGCCTAAAGTAGGTAGCGGTGTATTCCACCAGGGCGTCTTGAAACACCTGTTTCAAATCAACATTTAAGATTATGCACAGGACGTACTTCACTCCTTCGATACCCAGGTGCTCCAGGGGATTGCTCTTGATGTCAGAGCCCTAAGGCAGAGATGGCCATATGTTTTGATACTGTCCGGTACTTCGGAGCTACTGGGAATCAGTCCATGCCCTGGTTAGGGAGGTAACTAGGAGGGACTACCCGCAACCCTAGAGACAAATATCCAGGGTGTGTATAAAAGAGGTAATACCATCAAATTGGAGCATAGAATTGCTGATTTAGTGTGGCTATTGGCCAGGAAGCAGATTGCATTTACGTGGAAATCCACTCAGGGTTCCTAACTGAAGTCTAGGTCCTTGCTGAAATGGGAAGAGGCTGAGGCTACACAATATGCGGTGAGCAGGTGGCCACAGTGATGGTGTGACAATGTGAGATTCAATGATACTTGTATTGCAAATAAAAGAGGTCACTAGATCTCCCTAGCTTTTTGAGAACATGGGATGTGGGGATATCAGATGTGAACCAGCAAGATGCTTCAGCTGTCTGAAAACTTTCCAGATGTGTGAAGCAAGGAATGGTGTGCTGCTTGATAGGTTACAGAAGTTAGGTGTGTTCCGATGGGACCATTGTGTTCATCCTGGAGTAATGGTGATGGATGCAGGACCTTTCCTTCCCCTCCCACAAGGAAAAAATAAAGGACTAAACAACAGAAAGACACTTATGCCTAGTCGATAACATTCCAATAGATCCTTGATCAGTAGAGTTAGCAAGGACTAGAGTGAGGTTCTAACGCGGGGAGTGCCGTCTTGTCGAGATGGCAGCAACAGAAGTCAAGTATAATATACGCAAATAATGAGGGCATTTCAGCTCCCTAAACCTGTTGGAGAAGTAGTCAATACCTGGGACCCTTGTCTTACCGAACAGTGGCAGCACTCCTGCTGCTCTCGCCATGATCATTTCCATTCATAATATGTCCCACACTTTATGGAGCCACTCCGTGTATGTGGGGATGGCATCTGAATCCCAACTGGCAAGTAACAGGTGTTTAGCGACTCCTATCGTGAGTGTGCTAGCCCTCCCGGTCAGGGATCTAAAGGGATAAGTCAGTGGATTTTGTAAGCCCAGCAGGACATAACTTGGGAACCGTGGAATGGTAGTGTCGTAGATTTCATCAATAGTGTGCAGAACGGATTCCCAGAATGAGGCAATCTTAGGGCCGTGCCACAGGATATGCTTTAGTGTGTCCTGCTGACGCAATGGCTCCAGCACTGATCTATGCTACCTGGCCTCCACCTGGCAACCCCCTCCGGTGTATAACACCAACAATGAGCTATTTTCAGAAAGAGTTCTTTGGTTTTCATGTTACAAGCCATGACCCTTGCTTGATGCAAGATGTCTCGCCATTCCTTATCAGAAAAAGTGCAACCACACTCCTTTTTCCATCTACTCCTCGCTGAAGTCTTTATCAGAGATTGGGGAATAAACAAGAATACATATATTTCTGAGATAAGCCTTCTGCCAGACGCGCAGGTAAGCAACTATTTCTCGAAAGGGGTAAGAGGTCTACTTGTGTGTGGGGTTATTTTGGGGGTGGTCACCCAGTGGCGAACAGCCAACTATTGCCAGTATGCCACTGCTGGTATGCCATAGTCCTCCTGAAGCTGCGGAAAATCTATGAGGCCATCCGCGTCAAAAAGGTCACCAACTCTTTTACAATTGGAGTCTTGCCAGATCTGGAATAGGGATCCGAAAAGGGCCAGTGGAAAATCTGGGTTGTGAGTGATTGAGGTTTGTGAGGATATGGGAGTGGATAAGCCCTGCTTCATGTACACCTTGCCCACACCTCTATTGTGACATACAAGATGGGAGATATGTAAACACTTGGAGGATGAAGTGCCTTCGGGAGCCATTGGATCTTCCATATATGTTGCCCTGCCACCACCTGATCAATAAAACACCAATATTTCTCAGAATGTTCACAGGAACATTCCATCAAGTAGCATAGTTGGACTGCCTGGAAGTAGCTCAGCATGTGAGGCACCCCCAGCCCACCCTCAGACACTGGCCAATAGGCTTGTGCTTTCGCCATTCTCGCCTTTTTCCCTGCTCATATGAACTCCCAGACAAGGTTCTGTAGTTTGTCTAAGAGCCCACAAGGGGGCTGCAGCGGGAAGGTTTACATGATAAAAAGCATTTTGGGCAACAGCTTCATCTTAATTGTTGCCACGTGGCCTAGCCATGAGAGGCCATATCCTTTCCATCTAGTCAATTCTATACAAGTGTTGTTCAGCAGCGCAGAATAATTGCCCTCCACAGTAGCCGTTGGTGTAGGATGGATTTGTAGGCCTAAGTTTTTAACCCATTGCTTGGCCCACGCAATTGGCAGAGCTTGTTATAATTGCATTTTATTCATCTCCGGCACCGTAAGATTTAGAATGGAGGACCTATTTAGGTTCGTTTTGAATTCAGCTACTGTTCCAAATGCCTTCAACTCCTCCGTTATCGCCAGGAGTGATTGCTGCAGTTGGGACACATAAAGTAGCACATCATATGCATATACTGCGATTTTGTGAGCCCGTCCGCCCATTGGAGTGCCAAGTATGTGCAGATGCTGATGCACACATTCCGTAATTGGCTACATGTATAAAGTGAATAGCAATGGTGACGGGGGCAACCATGTCGTGTCCCTCTAATGATGGAGACTGGCTGAGACAGGGAACCATTCATGCTTACTATGGCCTGTAGAGATTTGTAATTATAGGAAATCCATTGGCAAAACCGCAGTGCCAGACCGTAGCGGGGTAGGATCATGTGTAAGAATACCACAAATCACTTGGTCAAAACCCTTATCCACGTCTATAAAGAGGGGCAGAACCAGCTGGGTTTTGTCCAGGATGTGGCACAGCCTCCTACTGTTTTCTGTGCAAGTTCGATCAGGGATAAATCTGGTTTGATCTGGGTCCACCAGACCCTGCATGTAGGGGCCCAATCTACTTGCTAGAATGCCTGTAAAAAGCTTAATGTCAGTGTTAATAATGTGATTGGCCGGTATGATCAGCATAGTTGGGGGTCCCTCCTGGGTTGGGGAATGACTATAATCGTGCCTAGTTGCATCATAGGGGTGAGATTGACGGATGCTGCAAAGTCATTGAATAGTTGCGCCAAAACAGGTGCTAGGAGGACCCCAATCGTTTAAATGAATTCTGCTCTGAGACCGTCTTGCTCAGGGGCCTTGCCCGGCCTCAGAAGCTGGATGGCCATAAGCTCTTCAGTGGGGGTGATGTCTTTGTCTAGTGTGTCACTTGCATTCTATGGGAGGCAGGTCAATGAGACTAAGTCCATGTAATTCTCAATCTCAACGGCATGTAGCTTCCCCGCCTCATAGAGGAAGGTAAAAATGACTCAAATTCCCTAAGTATCTGTTTCTTCCCGCCCGACACCGCTCCACTTTTTAATTGTATCTCATTTACCCATCCCTGAGCTGCCTAAGACACGGAGGCAATATGAGAAAAGGCGCCCTGTCTTGTTTCCTCCATATAATATATTTGCTTGCGCACAAGAGGGCATATTCACCCCTGTCTATGTTGATGGCCTCTAGTTGGTTGCTGCCATAGAGCCAGAACTCCTATGCAACCCTTAAAGCTCTCGCACCCGAGCTTCGAGTTGCTAGCGCTCATCACGCCTACTTTTATTAAAACGCCCTGCTAAAGCAATGAACTGGCCCCTCACTACTGCCTTTAAAGTAGAGCCATCGGAGTTGCCGGTGCATCATTTACGACAAGGTATGGCTCTATTGTGGACTTGATTTCTACCAATATGTCTTCGTACGTCAGGAGTTTTACATTCATGCACCAAGGCTTCAAACCTACTTGGGGGCCAGGTAGTCAGAAGCACATTGTGACCAGGGCATGATCTGAAAGGGCTGCCATCCCGATCTCTGCTTTGGTCACCACGCTAAGAATGCGAGGGGAGGTGAGATAGAGGTCCAAACGTGAATACATGCAGAGAAGTAGGTATACTCCCCAACAGCGAGATTCTTCGACTGCCACACATCCATCAACCCTGCCTCCCTCACCCATTCCCAAAGGCCGGGGGAGAAAGTTCCAGTCTTTCCAATGACTTCGGGCTGATCTGTCCAACTGAGGGTCTGGGACGAGGTTAAAATCCCCTCCAAAAAATACATCAGTGTTGGGCGTGGAGAGTATCAGTCCAATTGCATCTCGTAAAAACAGTTCTTGACAGTCATTGGGGCCATAGATGCATGCTACTGTGAATCTGACCCCATGCAAGTCTCCTCGCATTGCTAATAGTCTCCCCTTAACTTCAGACTGTATTCCCATGATCTTTCCTGGGAAGTGTGTGACCAACAGTATCGCTACCCCCGCCCTCCTCCAAGGGTCTGCAGAGTGGTACTGTCTATCAAACCATCAGGATCTCAGTCTCCTCCAGTCTGGCCTAACTAGGTTGGTTTCTTGTAGGAGGCATATATCGCATTTGGATTCCCTAAGGAGGGAGAGAAGGGCCACCCTCTTCGCCGGCGCATTGAGACCTTAAGGCTAAGTACGTTGGTTGTCATGTATGTACATGTAGGTGGTCTGGGGATGCCCTTGGTGTCCATGTAGGGAGATGGTCGAGCCATGTTTAGGAAAGCCTGTAAATAATTGCCATCAACAAGGGAAAACCAAACAAACAACTATTAAACAATCCAGTTGCCCGCCTGGGAACACAACAAAGCACTTCTCTGGGGCTGAGCATCATGCACCAAGTCGGCCATAGCCAATGTCCATCTGTCATGGGTGGAGCCCCACTGTTGGCTTATACTGGGCCACCTCCTACCACCAGTCATCAGTCCCAGTCCGCCAGCTAGAGAGTCACGATGTCCTGATGACTTATTGCGGGGACCTCGACTGCGGCCCAGACAGTGGCGCCTCTGCTCCAGGACCCTAAGGCATCCGTATCTGCTTCTGCCGCACTTCCCCGGTTCCTCAAGAGGTGAAGCAGTGTACCTCTCTCCTTTCTGCTCTCATCCTCTGAGGGTTTGTGTAGCTGTAGGAAAGTATCCTCTTTTGGCATAGTTACTCCCATTTTTTGCCTGCGTTCAGTGAGTTTTGACTGTGTTCACTGGGATCCTGCTAAAAAGGACTCCAGTGACTGTGCTCTCTCCCTCTAAATTTGGTTGCTTGGAACTTCACAACCCCACATTTGGCATATACCCCTAGTATATAGTACCCAGGTACTTAGGGCATTGGGGCACCAGGGGTTCCCCATGGGCTGCAGCACGTCTTATGCCACCCATTCAAGTCCATGTAAAATGTGTCTACAGGCCTGCCATTGCAGCCTGCATGAAAAGGTACATGCACCTTTTCACGTCAGGTCACTGCACCAGACCACTGTAAGTCACCCCTCTGGTAGGCCCTTCTATCCCAGAGAGCAGGGTGCAGATACCTGTGTGTGAGGGCACCCCTGCATGAGCACCCCTACAAACTCCAGCTCCATTTTCCTGGACTTCCTAGTGTGAGGATGCCATTTCACATGTGCACTGGACACAGGTCACTACCTGTGTCCAGCTACATAATGGTAACTCTGAACCTGGGCATGTGTGGTATTAAACATGTTGGAGTCATACACCAATTCTGTTGCCATTATTGATTGTATGATTCAATGCACTCTGAGGGCTCCTTAGAGGACCCCCGGCATTGCTCCTACGAGTTTTCAGGGGTTTTCCAGGCAGCCCGCCCTGCTGCCATCCACAGACAGGTTTCTGCCCTCCTACTGCTTGACCAGCTCATGCCCAGGAAGGCAGAACAAAGGATTTCCTTTAGAAGAGGGCAACAACACCCTCTCCATTTGGAAATAGGTGTTACAGGGCTTGGGAGGGTTAGCTTACCCAAACCACTGGTATGCTTTGAAGGGTACATTTGGTGCCCTCCTTGCATAAACTGGTTTGAACCAGTCCAGGGACCGCCAGTCCCTGCTGTGGCAGCAAACTGGACAATGGAAAGGGGAGTGACCACTCCCCTGTCCATCACCACCCCAGGGGTGGTGCCCAGAGCTCCTGCAGGTGGCCACTTGATTCTGCCATCTTGAATCCTAAGTGGGCAGAGGCCTCTTGGAGCATCTGAGTGGCCAGGACAGGCAGGTGACATCATAGCCCACTCCTGATAGGTGGTCACCCTGCTAGGTGACCAATTCCCCTTTCTGGGCTATTTAAGGTCTCCCTCTTGGGTGGGTCCTCGGATTCGACATGCCAGATTCCAGCAGGATTCCTCTGCATAGTTTACTTCACCTTCTGGCCACTGGAACTGCAACTGGACCCTCCAAGAACCAACAATGTGCATCCACTCTGCTCTGCAACATTGTTTCTCCCACTCCTTCCAGCAACTGCAACATTTGCCCAGCTGTGCATCCTCTGAGGGTGACAAGTCTTCAGCCTTCACGAGAAGCATCTACAGGCACCAACTGCAACAACGACCGGCTGCGTAGGTCTCCTGTCCTATAGAGCTGCGTGGATCCTGCATCATGGGTGGTAGTCTGGAGTGGTCCCCTTGGTCCTCTCTGTCAGCTGTCCAACTTGGGAGATGGTAAGCCCTTGCCTCTCCACGCAGGGCAGTAACCCCATGCACTGTGTCTCTTGCGGCTTCCAACGGCTTGTTGGCATTTTCTCTAAGGGGTCTTCAGTCTCTGTGTAGCCCCAGCACTCTTCCCTTGTGAATATCTATATATAATAAACAGATTTGTGATATATGTTATAATTGGAGCTATCAATTAGTAAAGAGAGTAACCATTTTTCATAAGTTTACACCCATACATCTTGATCCATTTTTACATTGAAGTAGTTCATATAAGAATGCAACTAACATAACTGACTTGTTAACTGACGTTATTAACCTTGTCTACCATCCCTTACAGTTAGCTTTTTTTACATGTGAGATATGTTGTGCTCCACAATGCTTTTGTTTTTGTGATTAACTGATGTTGTTTCTTTACATCAGTATATACATGTTGGCAACAGATGTATTATAGTGTTTGAGCACCTTTAACATTTTCAATTTGACTCTAAACTTGTAGGAATGTGCAGTGTAGACTTAATCATCGTTGCTTTCTGTATTTCCTTTTTGGTGTTATTTCAACAGCACTGACCGACTGCAATCCTTCTTCCAGAGTGGGACATCAACTGCATCACTTCAGGAACTCTTCAGCTGCTCCGGTGCTGCACTGCTGACTGTCTTACTTCACCGTCAACCTGGTCGTGCATCCACAGACGGGTGGATGGTGGCTCCTGCCACAACCAGATTCTCCAACGTGAACTGGACTTGGTCCCCTTCCTTTCTAAGTCTTCCTCTTCCAGGATCCACCTTTCTTTTCTTGCAGTCTTGTCCGAGTCTTGCATTACCCTCTTCTGAAGCCCTTTTGGTGGGTTTGGGGAAAACCAGATATTTACTTCTTTTCTCCTGGTCGCTGGGGGGCACTCTGGTACTTACCTTGTGGGTTTCCTAGTTTCTCCAGCTCCCCTCTACTGATTCCACTTCCTTGGGTGGGGACCCGACTTTCACATTCTTCTTACTTAATATATGGTTTGGTCCCCCATGCCTTCAGTATTGTCTATTGCTTTCACTGTTTTCTATTACCTTTTTTATGCTAATCACTGACCCCTAATGTGTACATAAGAGTGTGTTTATTTACCTCCAGTTGGGTTTTTGCTTATGTAGTATTTTGGTATTTGTATTACCATAATAAAGTACCTTTATTTTTGTAACACTGTGTGGTTCTTTCATGTGTGTAAGTGCTGTGTGACTTCAGTGGAATTGCATAAGCTTTGCATGTCTCCTAGATAAGTGTTGGCTGCTCATCCACAGCTGTTGGATTCCTACACAGTGCCTACAACTCACTAATAGTGAATACCAGGACCTGGTATAAGGTGATAACACCATAGGTGCTCGCCACACACCAGGCCAGCTTCCTACAGTGGCGTCCCACTGTGTTGCTGGGATTTGCAGAGCCTATTGTCTGCAGGGACCTCCAGGGTACATCTTGGGTCTTGGGTTGAGGGCTCAGTTTAGCCAACATTCATGTCTGGTAATGATGCGGCCTCTTCCATTGTGTGGATAGTGCGGGTTTGATTTTGCCAGATGAACTACAGCCAGAAGGGATGTCCCCTTTTATAACTGATCCCGTTTTCCCTAAGGATATCCATTACCGGACAAAGGTCACGTCTTCACCGTAATGTCAAGGGGAAGAGGTCTTGAAAAAGGTATAGCTTATGCCATTCAAATTCAATTGCATTCAGGTCTTGGGCTGCAGCTAGGATACTTTCCGATGGTGATAATAGTGGAGACACATGAAGATGTCCTGCCTTTGTCCTGAGGATTGAGCAGGCCTGCCGACTCTGTGGTACGATTTAGCAGAATGTCCTGGTCTTTGAGCTCCGGTGAAACCTGGAAGAATAGGCGGATCACAAAGTCCTCAAGTTTCCCTATGGACGCCTGCAGCGGTACTCCCCTGATGTGGATATTGGAGCGCCGCAACCTGTTTTCTAAGTCCTCCAGGCGGTTCTATAGGTCTCGGTTGCTGTCTTGTAGGGCCAAAATCTCCTTCTTGTGCTGGTCTATCTCCTCTTTCTGGGCATCATGGGCATGTTCCACTGTATCAAACTTTTGCCCCAGTTCTGTGGCCTCCCTTTTAAGGTCTTTAACATTTGCTGCAATTTCTTGCTTCAGAATGGCAAATTCCTCATGCAGTACCCCAAACAGCTGTTCCAGGAAGTCCTTCATTATGGGGATGCTGTCTTCAGTTGGGCATCCTCCGCAGTCCGCCCCATCGCTATCTAATGATCGGTCCTGAGGGTGTTCCAGTTTCTCTGCTGGGGTCTTGAAAAAAAAAGTTGCTTTCTAAAGCGATTTTTCAATCTTGTTCTGAAATTGCTTCTTGTGTTATAACACACATTTTCTCAAACATTTCCTCATCTAAGACATAGGTGGTCATTCTGACCCTGGCGGTCTTTGACCGCCAGGGCGGAGGACCGCGGGAGCACCGCCGACAGGCCGGCGGTGCTCCAATGGGGATTCCGACCGCGGCGGTAAAGCCGCGGTCGGACCGGCACCACTGGCGGGGTCCCGCCAGTGTACCGCGGCCCCATTGAATCCTCCGCGGCGGCGCAGCTTGCTGCACCGCCGCGGGGATTCCGACCCCCCCTACCGCCATCCAGATCCCGGCGGTCGGACCGCCGAGATCCGGATGGCGGTAGGGGGGTCGCGGGGCCCCTGGGGGCCCCTGCAGTGCCCATGCCACTGGCATGGGCATTGCAGGGGCCCCCGTAAGAGGGCCCCTACATGTATTTCACTGTCTGCTGCGCAGACAGTGAAATACGCGACGGGTGCAACTGCACACGTCGCACAGCTTCCACTCCGCCGGCTCGATTCCGAGCCGGCTTCATCGTGGAAGCCTCTTTCCCGCTGGGCTGGCTGGCGGTCTGAAGGCGACCGCCCGCCAGCCCAGCGGGAAAGTCAGAATTACCGCCGCGGTCTTTCGACCGCAGAACGGTAACCTGACGGCGGGACTTTGGCGGGCGGCCTCCGCCGCCCGCCAAGGTCAGAATGAGGGCCATACATTTTGTTATCATCATAGTTTGACACAAACAACTTTGACAAACAGTTTGTTTGTTTATTCTGAACACTAGGAATATAGCACACTCAGAATGTGTGCTTCTGAAGTACCACAACTCATCTTCTGATTCTGGATGACACCGCACTCAAAACTTTGTTTTCCAGAAATTTCATGCAAAGGCTTATGATTACTTTTAATTATGAAATCCCATAGCAAAGTTCCAAATGTGTTAATTGCCCAACGGATCAGTAATTTCTCTTTCTCTATGTCGAGTAATTTAATTTCACTCCTTTAAGAGCTAATTAAGCCAAGACCACTATATTCGTACTATTGCTAATTACCAAACCAAGAATTGCTCCAAACTCTACTGAGCTGGCGTCTGTAGTGATCACACTCTCTTTACTCAGTTCAAAAGCCTACAAATTAGGCGCAAGTTCTAATTTACTTTCACATCATCAAACTAATCTCTGCAGGCCATCATTCCAAATGCATTATGCTTTACTCTACATCAATCCTTTCATCTAGCTGATGCAATTAGCAAGATTCTTCAAAACATTCCATAAAACTCAATTATATATCCAGAACAATAGTTCTTCTTTACATCCTGGGTCTTTTAAGTTCCTTATTGTGCCCATTAAACTCTTTTTCTGTCTCACACCTGCACTAGAGACTGAATGACCCAAATATGAAATGTCATGTTTTGTAAAACAAAACTTATTCGCACATGTTAGACCAGCTTTTCCATATCTTTATAACACCTCACGCACTCTTTCATGATGCTCTTGTTTTGTTCAGTTATGTACTACCACATCGTCTTGATAACTTTGACTCCTAAAAGATCCTGCAGCAAATGTGACATCACCAATTGGAACACCACCACCAGAGAGACTAACTTGAATGGCACATGTACGAATGTAAATGTGCCATTGGTGTTTTGAAGGCTGTTGAATCTATCTTGTGAGCCTTATCAGGTGACATGGAATGGCCAATACTAAGAACTTGGACCCAGCACAGCATCAGTAACATGTTAGTGAGGTTTGGCAGTGGAAGTGGACATCTATGAACTTTAATGTCTTTATTAAGTGCTCTAAGACCTACACGCAAGCAGATCTCTCCATTGGCCTTCTTCACTACAACTACAGTGACTAATCACTCCATTGTTTCAAATGGAACAATTATCCCCATACAATGCCACCTCTGAAGTTCAGCTTCCACAGGTTGATACATAGCAATAGGTAGTTTTTTGACTTTTGACACCAGAGGTGTGACATTGGTATTGCTTAAGTTTTATCTAATGCACATAGCCATGTTTTTGTCCCAAAACCTCACTAAAAACCCCAGGAATGCTCTCTCAAATTTCTTTGCTCTTCATTGGCCAACTGAACATCTTCATCATTCTTTTCTCAGGCAAATTTGAGGAACAACATTTGGATCTAGGAAAACCAAAAATTCATTTTGATGCATCCAACTTAAAATTACAGCTGCTGCAAATGTCGAAGGGGGGAGGGGGATGTTGAGGTCGGGGGAAAACATAAAAAAAGAAAAAAGTCCAATTTTCGCTGCTTCCGCCGACTCTTGTCACCTCCTGCCGCTTCGCTCCTCTTCTGGTGTCCCAGCATTCATTTGGACACCAGCACAGGCTCCCCACAATCCTGATACTGCTTTCCTGCTAAACCTACCATGAAAGCAGCACCAAGACTGGTCTGAGCAGCAGCGACTGCCGCTCAGACACTGCCCTGGGGGTCTGTAAAGTTTGGCCAGCCTGGCTGTTTAACACAGCAGGACTGGAGAAATCTAAGTGTGCATGTGTGTTTGGCCGGCCTGAGTCGGCCAGTCTATGACACATGTGCACTTAGGTGCACTCTCCCATCCTCCCCCCTTCCCGTGGGCCAACGTCGCCCCCCTAGTCAAGAGCCAGCAGATTCAAAATAAAATGATAGCTTAACTATCGTTTTATTTGTCATCTTTTGGCTCTCAGCCAAGGGGGAGATGCTCCACCATCATTGCGGAGTAGCCGCCCCTGAATTACAGCTCCTTTTATAACCACATACATTTCTCCAACAATCACATTCTCACTAAATGCATTTCTTCCTTAGAAATACCCGGCTATTTTTATCTTTTGACCTCTATATCCACCAGAAAACACATCCATTTTTTAAAACTTAAATTCCGGGTAGGAGTACAGCATAAACACTTCATCTTAGAAATGTGTTAATTTAGAGCAAGAATGAAACATAATTGGAGTGTCCACTCCTTCAATCGTCACCACTCCAGTAGGATTATCAACACTGCTAGAGCCCACTTGTGGTACAATTTCCTAACAAATTTCTTTTTACATTTCTTTGTTTCTGAATACTTGAACGTTGATAACATTTCTTATATTGTTCCTTTTCCCATAATATTAAATGTGCTTTCTGTGCAGGATATTCCTTATTATTGGCCATGTGACCAACCACACCACACCTATAGTACAACCCATTAAATTTCACAATCGTCTTCTCATTTTTATCTTGAGATCACTCACATTAGTGTGCTCACTTTGTGTTTATTTCCTTCACACACACAGTTACGTATGTTCATTTGTAACCACCAGTAACACTTCTGGTAAACTTGGACCATATCCAACCACAATTCTTCTTGAATGTTCTCTGAATTGAAATGAAGAAGGACTTGATCTCTGATTCCTTCCTCGGTTTGCACCCCAATCTTGCAACTTGAAGCCAACATTCTCAATGCTTTTACTTGATCTTCAATAGACTTTATATCAGATTGAACTCCACGCCTACTAATATATTGTTCCATTATAATGGAAACTATAGGCCAATGATTGTCCAACTTCATCAAACAAACTTTTAGTTAATTTAGTCTTCTTGAAGATTTTCTGTCTAATCTCCTAAAATGTCTTGACCTTCCGCTCCTAAGCAGTGTTTCAGTAGAGCTATTTTTCTTTGACCCACAAGCATGTTCATGATTTAATACTTTTCTCCACTTCATTTTATAACAGATTCCTCTGGATGATGTAAA
Source organism: Pleurodeles waltl (assembly GCF_031143425.1). Taxonomy (NCBI): domain Eukaryota; kingdom Metazoa; phylum Chordata; class Amphibia; order Caudata; family Salamandridae; genus Pleurodeles; species Pleurodeles waltl. Next base: position 182,225,716 of record NC_090437.1, read on the forward strand.
AAATGGCAGTAAAGTAATGTTCTGCATAACTTCCACATCACTTGTTTAAATTTACAGCCTAGACTATCATACACAATGCGAAATGGTCAGGTTTGTGTATCCAACATGATATTTCAAAAGAAAAATTAAGTTCCCCAAACCACAAAAAACTGGAAAGATAGTTTTCTGCACTTCCTTCACCTAGAAGATATGTTCACATGTATAGAAAGGAACTCTTACCAAAGTATGTCCCTCACTGTGTACTCTCGCAGAATACTAAATAATTTAATGTATGCTGCTCATCCAAGTTTGTATTTTGTATTTGTTCCATGTTCCTTCTGCAGTTCTAACAAAGTACTGCTATTTTAAATTGCAAAATCAGAACATATTCCAGCAAATATACTTGCCTCTTACCTGTGCTCTCCAAGTCACCTTTACCATCACATTCTCTGTTTTTTGTAATAAAGGTTTTAGATCGCAGGTGAACAAAGAAATGACAGAAATACTTCACAAATTCTGAAGCAACGGTCACAGACTGCGACACTGAGCTAACTGAATGCGATTCTTCTCTGCTCTCTGTTATCCCCATGCATCTTGTGAAGTATGGAATGCGATGCACCTATCTAAATAACCTTCTGTCTCTCTGATGGTGTTTCCTTATGTTCCACAGGGTCTTTTATCTTTTTAGTTGGATGCTGTTCTACAGTCGACTTTCAGTTATCAACACTAATGTCACAAGAAGCCATTAATGTCACAAGGTAAACATTACTACGTTACTGAGTGCATAATGTCATATTGTATTCTACTTCCACCATTTTATTCTCATATCTTTTCAGTGATACACTCTATTATGACAAAGCAAGCACAGCTGCAAAATCCGCAAGATAAATACTAGGGAGCATATTTACAAGCCCCTTAAGCTTCCTTGCGCCACACTAGCGTCATTTTCTTTACACTAATGTGGCGTTAAGGAGGCCATTTCCCTGTGCCATTTTTACAAAGTGGTGCAATGCATGCATTGCGCCACTTTGTAACCCCTTGCTCCACATTATGCCTGTGACAGGCATAATGTATGCAAGAGGAGTGTTCCCACACAGAGAGGCCCGAAAAAACAGTGCAGATTTAACTGCGCCATTTTTGTGTCATTTTTAATGACTTCCCCAGGCAGGCATTAAAATGGCGCACCCATACTTCCCTATGGGCCTCCCTGTGCTTTGCTGCACTAGTGTCAACATTTTTTATGCTAGTTTAGCAAAGCACCACAATAGCATAAAAAATGTTGAAGCTATTGTACTAACGACCGCCATGGTGCACCATATTATAAATGGGTAGGCGGTAGGGGAACGCAAAATAAGTGGTGCATCGGGACCGATGCGCCACTTCATTGTAAATCTGCCCCTATGTGTTGTTGCATAAATATATACCCACCATTTGAGTGCAGCAAAATCTACAAGAAACTCCTGATGCACCACTTTTCCTGCTTACCCCTACTGGCACCTAATGACACCATAATTGCGCCGTATTTATAATACGGCGCATCATGGCAGTCGTTAGCACAATAGCATCAACATTTTTGATGCTGTTTTGGCGCTTTGCCTTGAGCAGTTATTAAAATTGATGGGAAAAATGGCACAGTGATACTTCTTCGGGCCTGCCTGAGTGGGAACGCCCCCCTTGCACACATTATGCCTGGCACAGACATAATGTGGCTCAAGGAGTTGCAAAGTGGCACAATGCATGCATTGCACTACTTTGTAATTATGGCGGGGGTGGCCTACTTAGCACTGCCTTAGCGTAAAAAAAATTATGCTAAGGCGACGCTAAGAGGCGCTTGCAAATCTGCCCTCTGTTTCAGTCACAGCTAATTTAGACACTTGTGACTTTGATAAGTGCTGTTGCAGCATGTTGTCTCGGATCAGCAATGGGCTCTCCAGACTGATTAGGTTTTCAAGCTGATTGCACCATTTCACAGATGTCCAGGGCCAAAGAGGCTTTTGACGCTACTGGCGATTTCCCCAGTGGGCTGGGGCCCTTGGAGGCCGGTTTTAAAGCCAAGCTATTTCCCCCTCCCCTGTGCCTCCTTTGCAGCAGGCATGGGAAAGTTTCAAGAGAGTGAGAAAAAGAGGGAGAGGGGAGGAACGTAGACAGAAAGGGTTCAAAGAGGGAGAAAAGAGAGCAGCGAGAAGAAGAGAGAATGGGTGGATTTGAAGAGAGGCACAGCTCAGGACGAAGGGAGTGGGGCAGGTTTTAGCCAGTGCTTAATTTGAGCCAGTGGTTTCTGGTTCTTGACACTGACATTTAATTGTCAACACCAGCACGTATTACAGTCTGCCCCATGGAGGCACTGTTTAAGTAAGTTAGAGATGAGCAGAACAACAGTTGTTTATTAATTCAATATATATTTAAACAACTAAATCCTGCCACCCAAGCTATTCTGATAGGTTTGGGGGATTGAAATAGTCTGAACTGTCACACCTGAAGGAGTGAGGTGGTTAGTGGAGGTGTGGGCACTGTCTTTGGCAGCGCTCGTTGGGCACTGGGTGGTGCAAGCGGTAGTGTCCAACTGATGAGGGTCCTGTCACTTATTATTTTACAAATTAAGCACTGGTTTTGACATTTTTGGTAGGGCTGCTTTTTGTTCCACCATCTGGTTCTGCACTTCACTGACCAAACTAAACAGAAAAAACAGTAAACCTCTTTTTAAAAAAATAGCATGAAAGTTCCTTTAAAAAATCAAAGCTGCTCTGAAAGCACCATCTGTTTTTTTGCTACCTGAAACTAACTGCTTCAACCGATATTCTATCCAGGTTTTTGGTGAAATAACATCTGTTCTGTTTATAAAAAGAAAATACAAGTACAAATGCTTTGATTGAATGTACGGTGCGAAATAACTGCCTTGCAGATTATTTTTTAGCCTACAAATAAGTTCGCTGGTTGCTTGCTGTCAAAGCTCACTGTCTGCCTTAAAAATTCAGATCAGGTTACTTTACTCTGCATACCTGTCACTGGCAGAACGTCATACAAACTTACTAAATTATGATTAAAAAAGTATTTAACCCAATTTCTAAATTTAGTGTTAGAACAGACCCTGCTTCTGAAATCGGAGGCGGATGTCACAAACAAGTGTCCCACCCACTTTTGCTCAGAAAAGGAAAGGTGGTCCTTAGTAAATATGTTCCTACTCTACACTATTTATAATGATTGCCTAAATGTCTTCTATCATCTCTCTGCACTTGTCATATGCTCCCTACCATCCTTGAGAAGGCCTGAGGGTTAACAGTTGTTGTTTGCCTGGAAACCCACCCTCCCCGCTTTCACATATGTACCGGAGGATCTTAAGGGCAAATATGGTTACTACTGTTAAGATGCCATTGGTATCTATGGAATGTATCGTTGTCATTGTTCCCCTGACTTATGTGGGGCCTCTGGTCCCATAATGGACTATGGATTCTTTAACCCACCGGCCAAGGCAGCTCTGACAGGTTTTGAGGAGTCTTCCCATTTTGAAGAAGGATTCATACTCCAGAACTCCTCCAGTCGAAATCCACAGAGAAGCGAGCACATCGGCCTACAGGAAAGCCAGCGGATGAGTGACAATTCCGGGAAAGGCTCAAGGTTCATGAAGGACCAAAGCACTGCTAGGTCTAACCTTCTTCAACAGGGTTGGATTGGGACCACAATGAGGCCTGGGCACCCAAAGAAAGAGTGACCTACATTTGTGGATAATGAATTGCCATGAAACTTTGCTTAAGTAGTATCAGGGGAAGCATTTTGAAAGAAACTGTTAATAAGTTAAGCTTCTTAAGCTTGCAGGGCCAGTAGCATTGGTCAGAACTAGTAACACCATTATTCCACCGCAACTCATCCACAGGTCTCTTCAACTTATCTCCAGGCCTATACATTTCTCCTCCTTGGTCACTGAATTTCTTAGTCACCCTTTGGTCCTTTAGCCTGTGCTCCCGCTCAGATACCTGAAGTCCCTGCCTGCAATCAGGCCATGAGTCAGAGGACCATGTGCGTTTTCATGTCTGTAGGCTTCTGTTCACCCTTAAGGAACAAAGGGTCCTGCACATCCAAAGACCTTGAAACACCTCCTAATCAGTAGTATTGATACTTCACGCACACCAACCGGACCCTCAAGCTCATTTCCATTCTCAGTCCCCTAAAGCACATACTCATATTGAGGTGGCAAAAGGCTCCTGCTCAGTCTCAGATGCTTATGGCGTTCAGTTCACCTGATTTTCCTGTTCATCTTTAAGCCCTATAGCTCTTGTTCACTGTTACCCAGAAACTACAGCTTGCTCACCGGTTACTGAGAACATTGTTCACCTGCAATACTGTGTTTGCTATGTTTACCATCCTCAGTGATTTCTATGTTTAGCATCCTTTTTTACCATCCTCAGTTCTTTTCTATCCGACAGAGAACAAAGTATGCCTTTTGGAGATTTTGTATTGAATCCTTTTTCCTTACCTTGTGGGGTGCCTGAGGGTTCGTCTTTGTCCCCCACGTTATTCAACATTTATGTCACCCCTCAGGCTAAACGTATTAGGTCTTACAGCATTGTTGCTGTGGCCTATGAAGACACAAATATTGGTGTCTATTTCCTCGGATGTTGAGGATGTGGCCAGTAAATTTAGGAATTGCTAGGTGAACATTGTTCTATGGATGCAGGAGAACTGACTAAAGTTAAACTCTGAAAAGACAGAGGCTCTAACATGTTGATCTGGAACACGTCTTGTTGGCACTCTAACATCAGACTTTGGTGGTCATTCTGACCCTGGCGGTCTTTGACCGCCAGGGCGGAGGACCGCGGGAGCACCGCCGACAGGCCGGCGGTGCTCCAATGGGGATTCCGACCGCGGCGGTAAAGCCGCGGTCGGACCGGCACCACTGGCGGGGTCCCGCCAGTGTACCGCGGCCCCATTGAATCCTCCGCGGCGGCGCAGCTTGCTGCACCGCCGCGGGGATTCCGACCCCCCCTACCGCCATCCAGATCCCGGCGGTCGGACCGCCGAGATCCGGATGGCGGTAGGGGGGGTCGCGGGGCCCCTGGGGGCCCCTGCAGTGCCCATGCCACTGGCATGGGCATTGCAGGGGCCCCCGTAAGAGGGCCCCTACATGTATTTCACTGTCTGCTGCGCAGACAGTGAAATACGCGACGGGTGCAACTGCACCCGTCGCACAGCTTCCACTCCGCCGGCTCGATTCCGAGCCGGCTTCATCGTGGAAGCCTCTTTCCCGCTGGGCTGGCTGGCGGTCTGAAGGCGACCGCCCGCCAGCCCAGCGGGAAAGTCAGAATTACCGCCGCGGTCTTTCGACCGCGGAACGGTAACCTGACGGCGGCACTTTGGCGGGCGGCCTCCGCCGCCCGCCAAGGTCAGAATGAGGGCCTTTGTTTGGTTCAGAAAGTCAAAAATCTGGTGGTGTTGTTTGATGGACAGCTTTGCTTTTTTAATCAAATAAACCAGGTACATCCTCTTGCTTCCATCTTTTTAGAGTGCTGAAGGAAAGTCTTTCCATTCATCCCTTGGAAAACGCAAAAGATGGTCATTGTGGCAATAATACTATCTAGGGTAGACTATTACAACACACTCTATTTTGGGATCTAGAAACGGTTAAAATTGAAGCTCCAATCACTTCAAGATGCAGCTGCTCGTCTGCTGCTTAAAATACCTAAATACAATTATATCTCCAAAGGTATTCGGGGCATACATTGGCTTCCAATCAGCAAACAAGTGAAATTCAAGGCCCTTTGCATGGCCCATAAGGCTTTCTCTGGTGCAGGCCCATCTTATTTCCAGAAAATCTTTTTTTGGCATGCAGCCTCTCGAAAACTAAGATCAAGCATTGCTAACCTGGTGGTAGTTCCCAAAATAAATAGAGCTAGATGGTGAGGAAGACGTTTCTCTTTCTTAACTTTTAGATTTTGGAACACCATGCTCTTTGCCCTAAGATCTCAATCTAACTGAGTATCTTTTAGACAAATGCTTAAAACATGGCTCTTTTCCATTAGTATCAACTAGTTAAAATTCTCAGTACTTAGAGAACATTAGCACAAGATGCTTCTGCAATTGCTTGCTTTATATAGGTTTTTCTTACCTACTTTTTACTTACGCTCCAGTCACCAGTTGCTCTGCTCACCCTAATGACCCGAGGCTCCGATTTGTACTCAGTGTCCTCAGAGGACAATGGGATGAGTAGGCAAACTTCAAGGATTTCCACTCAATTTAGATCCCTGATGCTCCAATTCATCTTCATTTCCGTGAATCAATTGCTCACTCCCATGTCCCTGATGTTCCTGCTTCTCCCCAGGTCTCAGCTCACCTTCAATTACCTGCGGCTCCTGGTCTTCCTCGGGTACACAAGATTCATGCTCAATGTTATTTTTCTCAGAGGCTCCTAATCAGGACATAGATCCCTGAAGCTCCTGTTCAGCTTAGACACCTGAGACTCTTAATAATCATCAGGTCACTGAAGCTCATCCTTTCTTCACCTTCATGTCCCCGAGGGTACCACTCAACCTTGAACCACTGACTTTCTTGGTCATCTCCAGATCCCGTGTAACTGACACCCACCCTTAGGTGATTGTCATACTCCCTAGGAAGCTGCAGTAGGAATCCAAGGTTGTACACATTGGAGCTGTACAAAGCCTCACGTTTGGTTACTACTCAGGATTACCTCTGCATGCTATGTCTTTGTGTCTTTGGGAGCTGCATAGAGCTTGGTACGTGATGTCTTTTATATTGTGGACAGAGGCATGATGTGAATTTGGAAAAGCTGCAGGAATTCACTCCAAATGCACCATTTTAAATAATCTCCTAGATATTATCTTTGCCATTGCTCTCTCTCACACAAACTCATGTACATCACTTATCTTATCTGACCCTTTTTTCTATTACCTCGTTTCACTTCCGCTATCACCAAGTGCAATGATTTGCCTGATTTTCTATGTCTCTGTAGTTCTGTCTATAACACCAATTTTTCTATCTCCCTCTCTCCCTTTCTTTATCTATATCTCCAAATCCATTTGCACTTGCTGTGTATACCTCTCGTTCTCCCTATCACTTTTTTTCGCCTCTCTCTGGTTATTCCACTATCGCTTGTGCTCTATTTCTCTAGCTTTTCCTCTCCTTGATATCTCTCATCTACCTATTTCTTTCACCACTTTTCGTTTGCCTCTCTTTCCTATCTTTCCCTGTCAGTCTACAAATGTTGTGTACCATTTATTGCCTTGCTGCAGTCAATAATGTAAAGTGCTCCTTTGCCTGGAGACATCACTAAAACCAAAGTAGTATCCACTGGTGGGGTTTCCATTACCATTCTATACCTTTGATGAAGTATATTGCCTCAGTAGAGTGTTTTCTACATTTAGCACAACCCGAAGGGAAGCCAACGATATCTAAACTAAGTAAGGATGTATAGTACCTCACATGCACTATCCTAGCTCATTTGTGGTACTATCCATCCTTATTTCTTCTCACAGACCAGGAAACGTTTGACACCCTGTCCAGCCTTCCTCTCCTCTCATACTTTCTTTGTCATTCACCTACCTGTCTCCTTCCTCTCCACTTTTGCTTTCCAGTTTTCACTCTCTCTAGCTTTACTCATTTCTATCCTTCTCTCCACTCACTCTTTCATCAGTTCTCTCTGATCTCCTTCCCCGCCTTCCTCCATCTCTCCGCATCTCTAGGGTTCTTTTCCTGCTTCCTCTACATTTCCATTTTTCATTTTCTTTATTGCCTTTTCCTCCTCACTTCTTTATGTCTCTCTTATCCATTCTCCCGTCTCACTCTGTCTTTTGTCTCTCTCATTTTGTCCAAGATGAATATTTTTCATAGCAACAGTGTAAAAATAATAGTTTTGTTTTAGCTCATTTTAGTTAGTATCCTTATTAAAATAATAAAACAATACACCCTAATTTAAAAACAATCCTTTGCTCCATGGGCAGCAGATGGAGAACTCTCAGAAAGGGAAGTAATATGAAAATGTTAAGGCTGTTTATATATCAGGCAAGCTGTTTGGCTCTGGACAACTTGAAGCCCAGGGACAAGAGTCTTAGGGAGTCCAATATAGAGAGAGATGGCATAGTCAAGACGAGATATGACCAAGGCTATGACACCCTGCACCAAAGCTTCGAAAGTGTGGGATTTAGAGATTTGTTTTGTCCTTCAAAGTGATAAGAAGCAGGATGAAATGACTGCACCTAACTGGGATTTCAAGGATAACTCATTATCTATGGTGGTTCCAAGAATTTTAACTGCTTTTTTGGAGGTGGGGGGCCAAATCAGTGGGCCAAAAATAGGCATTCCAATTGTCCATTTTACTTTTGGTGATGACAATCTAGGTTTTATCTGTATTAAGTTTTGAGATGATTGCTATTCATCCAATCGCGGATATGGTGCATAGTGTTTTTGGTGTTTTCCTTTGACAGTGGGGATTCGTCTAACCTAAACAGTAACTGAAGATTGTCTGCATAATTGATGATAATGCAATTCATGTTTTTGAGCACGTGGATAAAGGGGCAGTGTATATTTTGAAAAGATGCAGTGATAGGGAAGAACCTTGAAGTACTCTACAATCCAAATGAGCTTCTGTTGCCCTAAAGGGTGTAAACCATACTGACTGGGAACATTCCTTAAGGAACGATTTAATCCAACCTAATGCCGAGCTGTGTAGCCCAGCGTCCTCGACACTGTCCACCAATATATTATAGTCAACCATGTCAATGGCCACTGATAGGTACTGATGCCAATGTAGAGTTAATGTTGCACTCCTGACGCATAACATCAACCACTGGAAAGATTACTCATTCAGTGGAATGTGCTAGGTGAAAACCAGCTTGGCACTGCTCTTCGAATTTAGATTCTTTAAGAAAGGAGCAAAGACCCTGTGCCACATGAGCCTCCACAACTTTGCCAGGAAACGAAATAGGGATATCCTCCGAAGGTTTTTCAGTACAGAGGATTCTCGCTGACTTCCTCCAGTTATGGATTGGCCACAGCATCTTTCAAGGAGCTAGGAACCCAGTCTTGAGAAAGAGAGGAGTTGAGTAGGGACTGAGCAGGAGCTGGGAAGGTTGAGAAGACAGTTTTAAGGACGTTAGGGGGGCAGGGATCTTTGGGTGAATCCGACTTTACTTTGGGCTGGGGTTCCAAAAAGTGTTCATTGCTAATAGAAGGCAAGGTAGCCCCTATTTTCAGGAGTGGCACAGTAGTTAACCATACTTGTAGGTATACTGTCCTTTTTGGTTTTGATCATATAAAAAAATATGGCATTTAGGCCCTGATATCCCATCAACCGATTACGTTCCTCATAGGATATCATGGGTTCATAATACGGCAGATGGGATTCCTGTCACGTTTATGACCAAGTACTCCCCTCCGCCAAGATCTAAATCAGGCCCTAAGTAAGTCACAGAAGTTCTGGAAGGGGTAAAAGGTCAGGGTGAGTCTGTCAAGGTTGAATGGTTCTGACACTATTTTAAAAAATCCCCTCCGATTTATTCATGGGCTGGATAGTTTTGTTCGTGAAAAAGGATGACCTTGCCTGCAAGAGACAGGGCTTGTTATCTTTAAGATCGGTTTAAAAAAAATCTTTCTTTTCAGGGGTGTAATCTTTCTGCCATTTACATAAATTTTTGTGTAATTCTAGTTTGGCTAGCATCAGACCATCAGAGAACCATTTAGCTTAATTGCGACATCTGACCCATTTGAACATACATAGGGGAGCATGGGCGTCGCTGGCCTTGAGTAACCAGGTGATAATTTCCTTTTCAAAGGAGTCAATGTCATGTTTTTCATCTGGTAAGGTGGATGCAAGATAGTTGCAAATGTTATACATATCTACCCATGACCAGTTCCGAAAAGATTTAACTGTTCGAGGTCTGTTCTTCTGAAAAGTCCAACCAAGGTAAATATGATGAAGCAACGGCCAGATCATACACAGGGCAATAGCATTAGGGTGGTCAATTGTAACTTAGTTGACCAAACTTGGTCTCACGTATGACCTTTATTGTGGATAGGAACAAAACATGTTGTACTACATTGAGGCAGTTAAGATAGTCTGTGAAGTCTTGGGATTTCTGGCATCATTCTCATTGTTGGCCCAATGATTAAAATCACCAAGGATTAAAATTTTGGCATGATCAATTAAGATAGGGGATACTAATTCATAGAACTTCTGAGGGAAAGTCTGCATGTATTCCGGAGGTCAGTAAGTAAGGATGGTGAGGACCTGGACTCCATTTTGATAACAAGGGTATCAGAGCAAGAGAAACTAAGGCAGGTTAATTTAGAGAATGTATGTGTCTTTTTTTTATAATTGCTGCTACTCCTCCCCATTCTTGCAAGTCTGCCTGTTGACGTTGAGTATATAGTAATAACTGTAAAATGTTGGGTATAGGCTCATCAGTGAGCCAAGTTTCAGCCGTAAACAAAATTGCAGGGTTGTCAGAATTTAGCAAGTGAAAGATTTCCATTATATGTTTTTCGAAAGAGCATGTATTCAGATAAATAATGGACAACAAATCTGATTGGAAACGGGGTTTGATGGTGTTGACACTCCCTCTGCTAGTATCCAGGAGAGAGTGCAGAAGTGAAGGTGGTAACAAGAGTTCAGCGGAGTTGGTAAAGAGATCACTTGGTCTTAGCAAACCTATCTTTTTAACTTTAAGTATAGCTGAGTATCTAGTAGGTGGCATACGGCAGAAAGCACCTGAGTTCCTCCGGAGTATAGATAAGGTTTTGGGCAAGATGGATGGTCCCTGGGCCTGGTCAGTCGTGGATGGAGGCAGACAGGCTTGCCTTTAGTATGCCTTCAATGCACCTGTGGCGTGCCCGCTCCGCACATCCATTTAAGTAGGTCCAGGCAAAACCAATGACTAGAGTGCTACCCAAATAAAAATGGCAGCTCTGGCTAAATGATCTGAAGGGTAACAAATGGCTACTTGAATTCTCACCCTTAATTTGTGGACCCGCAGTGAAAGCACCCCAGTAATATCTAACCCACTTTGACCCCTCAAAATTCAAATTCAAGTGACAATAGGTACAAAAGTACAAATGAAGAACTATGACCATATAGCTGAGAAAAGTGAGAGCAAATAAGAGATATGACAACTATCCATGCAACATCTGGGTTTGCCTTAGTGACCAATAACAAGGGGGGTGAGAAAATGTTAAGGAGTGCCAGAGTTGGGAGGGATGTAAAAGAAAATGCTCAACAAAGGGAGGTGGAAGTGGGATAGAGCAGCAGTGGTACAAGCAGAGTGGTTACACTGTTAGCTATAGTTGAAAAGCTATGTTTTTGATATTTTCTGAACTAAAGAACCACTTCTTGCACTGTGAGGTCTGCCAGTGATGAAATCCACAAAAAGGATGTAGCTGCAGACAAAGATTGAGAAGCTGCATGTGACACTTGGATGTCCTCCTTTCAAATAAAAAAATGTGTATACTCCAGAAGAAGAGAGGTAGGACAGTTTTTGGTGATGAAGAGCTCTGAAGGTGATGCATGCCAGTCTGTGAATGAATTTCTTCTGATTCATTATATCAAAGGCCAAAGAGAGGTTGAGAAAGAGAAAGAGACATAAGTCATCCTTGTCTGATAAGTAGTATGTGATGTCAAGTACTTTTACAGCACCAGATTTGGTGCTATAGCCTTTGTGGAACCAAGCTGATAGGGTTCTACAAGACTGCCGTTTTCTTTTTATTTTATAAAAAAAAAATCTTTTAAGAAGTCCTCATGCAGCTCCACCAAGGAATCTTTGTTTAGGAGATGCAGATACATTTTATTTCACCCTGGAAGATACAGTCAGGGCTACTTCACTTGGATTGTGATCTCTAAAATGAAAACAAATAATGGCACCATGCTGTAATAGGTTAATTGTACTTTACCAATCCCAGAACCAAGATGAAGATGAAGACATCTTTGTGATCTCGTTCACCGGGGGGAGGCAGCAGGGAAAGCGACCACCACCATGAGCAACATCCGGATCAATGGCAAGTCGGCAACGGTGCTCATAGACACAGGAGCATCGGTGAATGTGATGGACGAGACTCTATTCGAGCAATTGACCCCAACACCCTCACTTGCCCCAACTACCACTAAAATATACAATTATGGGGGCTGGGAGCCGCTTCCTCTAAAGGGCACAGTGGAGGTGGCAGTGTCCAGTGGGCAGGTGTCAACACAGGCAAGGTTCTATGTGGTGACTGGAGACCGAGGCACTCTGTTGGGGTGCCACACTGCAGAAGAGCTAGATCTGGTATTCTTCCCACAACAAGTGTATGACTCCCAGGCTGAACACCTAGTTAACGATTTTCTGCAGCTTTTTGAAGGGATGGGGCGACTCAAAGGTAAACGTGTCAAGCTACACATAGATCACTGAGTTACGCCCACTGCCCTCAGACACCGACGAGTTCCGTTCCATTTGCTACCAGCAGTGGAGAAGGAGCTACAGCTACTTGAAGACCAAGGAGTGATTGAGAAGGTCGAAGGGCCTACACCATAGGTATTGCCGTTGGTGATTGCGCCAAAGCCCAAGCAACCTGGCGCCATCCGTCTCTGTGTTGACATGCGCCTTCCTAACAAGGCCATTAAAAGAGAGAGGCACATAACACCTATGATGGATGGCATCATAGCTGATATGAATGGGGCACAATGGTTCTCGAAATTAGACCTTAATACTGGATATCATCAGCTGGAGCTGGAAACTGATAGTAGGAACATCACCACTTTTTCAACACACGTGGGGCTCCGACGATACAAGAGACTGAGCTTTGGGGTATCTTCGGCTGCCGAAGTGTTTCAAAACATGATTAGGGAGACGCTGTCAGGACTGCAAGAAGTGATCAATTTGAGTGATGACATCCTCAGTTATTCCAAAACTAGAGAAGAACATCACCGGCATCATAGGGCCACTCTGCAGAGGTTGTCGGAGGCAGGGCTAACACTCCACAAGAAGAAATGAGCTTTCTATCAGACGTCAGTGGAGTTTTTTGGCTATGTCTTTTCGAAAGATGGTCTACAGGTGGATCCTCGTAAAGCTGATGCCATCCGTCAAGCACCAATTCCGAAAAACCCTACCGAAGTGAGAAGTTTCCTGGGGATGACAACATATTGTGGAAGGTTCATTCTGCAGCTTGCGACCATGGCGGAACCTCTAAGAAAGCTCACCAAAGCTGGTCACCGGTGGGAGTGGAGCTCAATGGCGGACAGAGCTTTTGCTGACATTAAGACAGCGTTACTGGACAAGTCGACAATGGCGTATTTTAACCCTCACAGACATACCGAGGTGGTGGTGGATGCCAGTCCAGTAGGTCTTGGCGCTGTTCTTCTCCAAGAGCAGAACCCGCAGGAGTGGGTTCCGGTTGCGTGTGCCAGCAGAGCATTGTCTTTAGTTGAGACACGATAGAACGAGAAGCTCTGGCGATTCGGTGGGCGTGCAAACATTTTCACCTGTATCTGTATGGCCAAGAGTTCCAGGTGGTGACCGATCATAAGCCTCTAGTTGCACTGTTTGCCGGGTGCCCTCGCTTGGCACCTCCGCGAATAAAGCAGTGGACTGTTCTGCTGCAACCTTACCGGTTTACCGTTATTTATCGACCAGGAGCAAATAATCCGGCGGACTATTTATCTCGCCACCCATCCCCAATCACGACCGATGACTCTCAAGAGACTCTCGTGTCACACTTCAGGAGAGCAGGGGTTTTGGTCACATCCGAGGAGGAAGGAGAGATCAATGACTCAATCGTTGAGCCCCCAGCTGTGGAGATACAGACGGAGAGTGCTTTGGTAGCCGCGCCCAGCGCACAACATCCTGTAAGTGAAAATGCCGACAGGGGAGGATCATTTCCCAGGGGTGGACGGTATCATCTATGCCCCAACCCGGTGCTGAGCCACCAGCTAAGAGACTTTGGTGGTCATTACAACCCTGGCGGACGGCGTTAAAGCTGCAGTAATACCGCAAACAGGCCGGCGGACAAAAAAAGGGAATTATGACCCTGGCAGAAACCGCCAACAAAGACAGCCACTTTAACACACCGCCCGCCACAGCGGTACAGACGAGCAGCGCGGCGGTCACCGCCACACAGACAGACGGAGGACAAAGTACCGCCCATAGTATCACAACCCGCCAATCCGCCACCTTTTCCGGGGCGGATTCACTGTGATTAAAAACACGGCGGAAACCGCTTTTGCAATGGGAAAACGCTCACCTGAACACATCCCACGAGGAACGAGGACTCCATGGATCCGGAACTTCAAATACTCTCTTTCCTTGTGTTTCTGCTCCTCTACGACCAACAGCTACGTAGGCGCCGAAGACAACGGTGAGTACTGCACCTACGACACGGGAGAGGGGGAGGCAAAAGTTAGGGGGACATCCACCAAACACCCCCACCCCCACCCTCGCATATTACAACATACACACCAATGCATTCACAAAAATCACAGTAACAACCCACAATCCCCCCGGAAGAATGAAAAGACAAAGCGAAATTTGGTCAAACATTGTAATGTGGCAATATACATGTCATACAAAAATAAACAGATATATACAGTATATGAAAATCAGTCATAATTATATACAATACGAGAAGTAGTGCAGATATGTACATAACAATGTCCGTGCACCAACAGTCCAAAAATGCATGGGTGAGGCCCACAAAGGATACCTGACCACAATCGGAGAGAACACTGCCGGGGCATCAGATAGAAATACTACGGGCACCTCAGGGGGAAGCGAAGGGGGGCACCTCAGCAGGATGACTGCAAAGCCAGATCCACGAAGGGGCTCCATGCCCATTGATGTATCCTGGGGAGTGCAAAGCCACAGTCTCTCAAGTCTATACAGTGGGTGGGTTGCCCAAGGTACCATCCTGGGGAGTGCAAAGCCACAGACTCTCAAGTCTATACAGTGGATGGGTTGCCCACTGTTCCATCCTGAGGAGTGCAAAGCCACAGTCTCTCAAGTCTCTACAGTGGGTGAGTTGCCCACTGTGCCATCCTGGGGAGTGCAAAGCCACAGTCTCTCAAGTCTCTACAGTGGGTGGCTTGCCCACTGTGCCATCCTGGGGAGTGCAAAGCCACAGTCTCTAAAGTCTCTACAGTGGGTGGGTTGCCCACTGTTCCATCCTGGGGAGTGCAAAGCCACAGTCTCTCAAGTCTGTACAGTGGGTGGCTTGCCCACTGTGCCATCCTGGGGAGTGCAAAGCCACAGTCTCTCAAGTAGATGCAGGTCTCCACTGGTAATGGGGGGGACTGGTGCCCAGACTGGATGAGTCTCCCCGTGAAAGTTCCTGTCCTGTCACTGTCCCAGCTGCACATGGGATAAGGATGCCTGATGTGGCGGTCCATTCATTCCTACCCGGTGCTTGCCCTGTTCAGCTGTGTTTTGCCATGGCGGTCTTTGCCCTGTTCAGCGGTGCTTTGCCATGGCGGTCTTAGCCCTGTTCAGCGGTGCTTTGCCATGGCAGTCTTTGGCCTGTTCAGCGGTGCTTTGCCCTGTTCAGGGGTGCTTGACTTTGCACTTTCTGACCTGTTCAGCGGTGCTTTGCCATGGCGGTTCTGGACTGTTCAGCTGTGCTTTGCCATGGCGGTTCTGGACTGTTCAGCGGTGCTTTGCCATGGCGGTCTTTGCCCTCTTCAGCGGTCTTTGCCCTGTTCAGCGGTGCTTGACTTTGCAGTTTCTGACCTGTTCAGCGGTGCTTTGCCATGGCGGTCTTAGCCCTGTTCAGCGGTGCTTTGAAATGGCGGTGTCTGCCCTGTTCAGCGGTGCTTTGCCATGGCGGTCTTTGCCCTGTTCAGCAGTGCTTTGCCATGGCGGTCTTTGCCCTGTTCAGCGGTCTTTGCCCTGTTCAGCGGTGCTTGACTTTGCAGTTTCTGACCTGTTCAGCGGTGCTTTGCCATGGCGGTTCTGGACTGTTCAGCGGTGCTTTGCCATGGCGGTCTTTGCCCTGTTCAGCGGTCTTTGCCCTTTTCAGCGGTGCTTGATTTTGCAGTTTCTGACCTGTTTAGCGATGCTTTGCCATGGCGGTTCTGGACTGTTCAGCGGTGCTTTGCCATGGCGGTTCTGATACGGACATTAGTGTGTGGCATGACGTACCCTACACTGGGCATGGGTGTGTGGCATGACGTTCTCTACACTGGGCATTGGTGTGTGGCATGACGTTACATCATTGCCCAGTGGGGCTGTGGCAGCCGGGGCCCTCCGGGGCCCTCCAGGGCACTGACTCCGGCGGTGGCGGTGGTCTCTGGACCAGTGACGATACTTGGGCCCTCCTGGGCTGTGATTCTGGCGGTGGTCTCCTGACCAGTGACGATACTTGGGCCCTCCTGGGCTGTGACTCTGGCGGTGGTCTCCTGACCAGTGACGATACTTGGGCCCTCCTGGGATGTGACTCCTGCGGTGGTCTCCTGACCAGTGATGATACTTGGGCCCTCTGGGCTGTGACTCCGGTGGTGGTCTCCTGACCAGTGACGATACTTGGGCCCTCCTGGGCTGTGACTCCAGCGGTGGTCTCCGGACCAGTGACGATACTTGGGCCCTCCTGGGCTGTGACTCCGGTGGTGGTGTCCTGACCAGTGACGATACTTGGGCCCTTCTGGGCTGTGACTCTGGCGGTGGTCTCTGGACCAGTCACGATACATGGGCCCTCCTAAGCTGTGACTCCGGCGGTGGTCTCCTGACCAGTGACGACGGTGCTGGCGGTTGTGTCTCGACCGCCGGAAATGATGGCGCACTTCTCCGCCGTGACACTCACAACAGGCTGGGCAGACTTCCTCTGGCCCTTCCCCACCTCTGGTGGAGTCACAGCTGACTCTCCAATCCCCTTGGAATCCATGTGAGTTGTTTTCCCACCAGGAGTCTTCACACGGACCCGTCGTCCACTCTCCAATTTTAGAGCCTTTACAGGGGGTGGGCTGCCAGTGCCTTGGCTCCGGGTCACACTGCCTGCCCTGGTGGCCGGTGCACTCCACAAGCCTTGAACACGCACCACTGGTATTGGAGGCTTTTTAGCTGAGGCGCTACGACGGGGCTGATGAATTGGGGGGGGTGGGGGCAAAAAGGTCAACTTTACAGAGGGACAGTTTCTGATGAACACTGGGATGGGTAGCTGGAGGGGGTCTGGGAGTGGAGGAAGAGGAGGTGGTTGTTGGAGGTGTCACTTTAGCTGTTTTGGGTGCAGGTGCAGGTACTGGAGGCTGTCATGAGGTGGATGGATCTTGGGTGAGTGATTGCTGGCGTTTGTGTACTTTGGGAGGGGGCGTCACAGACACACTGGGAGAGGACATAGGGGACGTATAAATGGGAGTGGAGGTGGTGAGTGCAGGTGAGCGGCTTGTGGTGCTGGGTGTCCTTGTGCGATTCATGGTGCCTGTAGATGTGGTGCATGCAGGTGTGTGTGTAGACGAGCCTGGGAGGGAGGAGGGAGAAGAGGAGGGGGACACAGTGGAGGCAGTGGATGTTGCTGTGTCTGTATGTGGGTGAGGCTTGCGTGAGTGCCTCTGGTGTGTGTGGTGCCTATGTTTGCTTGAGATACTTCTGTGTGCTGACTTGTGTGCATGCTGGTCTGTAGGTGTGCTTGGGATGGGCTGGGGTACAGGAGATTGGGTCTGGGTGGAGGAAGTTGGAGGGGGGAGGCTAAACACAGGGACAATGGCTGCCATCAGTGCTGAGGCCAGAGATTGCAGGGTTCGCTGAAGGACAGCCTGACCAGAATGAATGCCCTCCAGGAATGCATTACCGTGTTGCAACTCTCGTTCTACACCCTGGATGGCATTCACAATGGTAGACTGCCCAACAGTGAGTGACCTGAGGAGGTCAATGGCCTCCTCACTGAGGGCAGCAGGGGGTGACTGGGGCAGGGCCTGAGGTGCCTGAGGCAAAGGTGATGCCCACCCTCCTGGGTGAGCGGGCACGGGGCGAACACTGAGGGGCTGCTGGGAGGGCGGTGCTGGTAGGGGAGGTGGCGGCTGTACCTGTAGAAGTGGTGCGCACAGATGGTGCCGCCACCACAAGGGAGCCCCCATCGGCGAACGAGTCCGTGTCGCTGCTTGGTGATCCGGTGGCCGACGTG
Source organism: Pleurodeles waltl (assembly GCF_031143425.1). Lineage (NCBI taxonomy): Eukaryota > Metazoa > Chordata > Amphibia > Caudata > Salamandridae > Pleurodeles > Pleurodeles waltl. Next base: position 182,243,770 of record NC_090437.1, read on the forward strand.
AAGCTCCCCTCGCCCTCCGTCCCACTGGTGCATTCAGAGTCCGTGGTGTGGCCCTCCATGGCCATGTGGGATGCAGCTCCCTCTTGCTCCGGTGCCACTGTACCTCCGCCTGATGATGCTGATGTACAAAAGAACAGGGAGAGCAGAAAAAGGGGGGGGGGAGACAGAAGAAAGAGAGTTTTAGTGCATGGCATACCGCTACCGTTGGCAGACAAGATAGACACAGCAGCCCCCTGCATTACGCCGTGCTCCTGCCCTCTGCACATGCAATTTCTGGGATATGGCCTAAATGGCAATGGTGGACATCTGCGCACATGGATGCCACAGGGGCAACTATACCTCGACTTGCCACTCTGCTGAGGTGGGGTAGAGTGCCACATGACCTACATTATGGAGGGGCCTTGCCTACCGAACTCGCCCTGGCCTAGGGACACCCACAGCCCACCTCCCCCACCCAGACACCTCCACTGCACGCAAAGTCCACAGAATGAGAGTGTACTCACCCCATTGTGTCTGCTGTGAAGCCCTCAAGCGCCCATCCAACTCCGGGTAGGCCACCGCCAGGATCCGGAACATCAGGGGGGTCATGGTGCGACGGGCACCCCTCCCACGTTGGGAAGCCATCCCCAGCTGAGCCTCTGCCATCTTCTTGCTGCAGCGGCGAATGTCCTCCCATCTCTTACGGCAGTGGGTGCCCCGTCTCTGGTGGGCCCCCAGGGTCTGGACCTCCTTGGCGATGGCACGCCAAATGTCCCTCTTCTGGTGGGCGCTGACCTACATGACATGCACAAGAAAAGAGGAACAGTCATTGCCAACTGCACCGTCGTTGTGAGTGGCCCCCTCCCTACTCTGGCCATGTGGCCCATTCATTCCCATGCATTAATGTTCTATGAACTCTGCCCCCTTCCCTCTTCCACCCAGCCCTCTCCACCCAGGCCTAGCCCATACAATGTGCTCCCTGTGTACTAACCTGTTGGTCTGGAGGACCGTAGAGTAGCGTGTACTGGGGGAGGACCCCGTCTACCAGTTTCTCCAACTGCTGTGCAGTGAAGGCAGGGGCCCTTTCCCCAGACGCAGCAGCCATCGTCGCTTCCAGACTGAGGTCACAGCAGCACTTGCAGTGTAGGTCCTCTCCTGTCGAAGGTCAGGTATCTAGTGATTGAACAGATAGAAAATGGCAGTGACGTCCGCGGCGGTGACGTCCGCGGCGGGGCGCATCATCACCGCTGGCGCACCTGTTCATTGGCTGCTGGGACCCATAGGGTCCAATGTTAACCAATGAAGCATTGCGCCGCGGTCTACGACCGCCTACCGCGACGGTGTACAACGCCAGCGCAGTTACCCCACAATCCCATTGTCCCAATTTAGAGGTCAGGCAGCCGCCATTTCAGGGGCCCACATGGCTTAATTTACTTCTGCGTCACACATAGCTAGGCCTACACTCAACACACATACAGGAAGGGTTTTGTGGGGGTGTAGTCTTCTGTGTAACTGTGGGTACATACCAGGAGGAATAATGACTGATTCTTCGCTGTTGTCCTTCGTAGGCACCGTCAGCTGGGACATGTGAGAAGATGGCGGAATCCTCTGGTGTACCGACTGCTGGTGGACCTGTTGACAATGGAAGAGAGACATGTCATCATCACCTACCGGTTTGACCGTGCCACTATCCAGAAACTATGTACCCAGTTGGAGCCAGACCTGATGTCACCAATCCGCCATCCGACTGGAATCCCCCCTGACGTGCAGGTGCTATCAGTGCTCCATTTCCTTGCAAGTGGGTCTTTTCAGACAACAGTGGCCATGGCATCAGGGATGTCCCAGCCTATGTTTTCCAACGTCTTGTCCAGAGTGTTGTCTGCCCTGCTGAAACACGTAAGGAGATACATCATTTTCCCTGAGGTGGCAGATTTGCCTACAGTGAAAGGTGACTTCTATGCCCTTGGACATATCCCCAACGTCATAGGTGCCATTGATGGGACCCATGTAGCTCTGGCCCCCCCCCCCACAGGAGTGAACAGGTGTACAGGAACAGGAAGAGTTATCATTCCATGAATGTCCAGATGGTCTGTTTGGCAGACCAGTACATCTCGCAGGTAAATGCTATGTTCCCTGGCTCAGTGCATGACGCCTACATCCTGCGGAATAGCAGCATCCCTGATATGATGGGTCAACTCCAGAGGCACCGTGTATGGCTATTGGGGGACTCTGGTTACCCCAACCTTTCCTGGCTACTGACCCCAGTGAGGAATCCCAGGACCAGGGCAGAGGAACACTACAATGAGGCCCATGGGCGGACTAGGAGGGTGATCGAACGCACCTTCGGCCTCCTGAAGGCCAGGTTCAGGTGCCTCCATATGACAGGTGGATCCCTATTCTACTCACCGAAGAAGGTGTGCGAGATCATCATCGCCTGCTCCATGCTCCATAATTTGGCTTTGCGACGCCAGGTGCCTTTTCTGCAGGAGGATGATCCAGATGACTGTGTTGTAGCAGCTGTGGAGTCTGTGGAGCCTGTGGACAGTGATGAGGAGGAAGCTGAGGAAGAAGACAATGACAACAGGGAGTCAGTCACACAGCAATATTTCCAGTGACACACAGGTGAGAACATTTTCATGTTTAACATTACATTAACTTTCACACGTCTAGCTCTATCCTGTTTCTCAAATTCAATCACTATTTGGTAACTGAGTTGTACCCTTCCATTACGGTTTCACAGGTGTGGTGACCAACGTGTCATCTGCTTGCATCCTTCAAGGACTTGTGATGTGTGACATAGATAAGTTAGCCTTACAATGGGAAACCCATTGTGACACTGTCATAGATAATACATATTTACTAAATCACAGACTTACTCCAGATTGTTTTGTGTTTCAAGGGTGTTTATTGAAGTGCTCAGAAATGTGAGGGGTTTGTTACATGAGGATGGGTGATGGTGGAGGAATGTCCATGGCAGAGTCCAGTCTATTAGTCTCACAGGTGCACTGCCCATCTGGGCATAGGAAGTGGAGCTGGGGCAGTTTAAGTATGGACAGGGAACAAGGTGGTACAGTGGGAGGACAAACAGGGTGGTCTCATTTCCTGGTGGGGGTCTTGCCATCTTGCTCTGTCCTGTTCCTGGATCTCAGGGACCGCTTGCGTGGTGGTTGTCTGTCTGCAGGGGGTGGGGTGCTGGTGTGGTGGTCCTGTGGCGGGGCGTCCTGTCCACTAGCGCCGGCGGAGGTGGTGGGCAGTTCATCGTCCTGGCTAGTGTTAGGGGCCCCTTGGAGTGCCACGTGTCCCTCATGGTGTGCTGTATGTCCTTCAGCACCCCTACGATGGTGCCCAGGGCGGAGCTGATGGTCCTGAGCTCCTCCCTGAAGCCCAAATACTGTTCCTCCTGCAGGCGCAGGGTCTCCTGCAACTTGTCCAGGACCGTCTCCATCGTCTCCTGGGAGTGGTATGCTCCCATGATGGAGGATAGGGCCTCGTGGAGAGTGGGTTCCCTTGGCCTGTCCGCCCCCTGTCGCACAGCAGCCCTCCCACTTCCCCTGTGTTCCTGTGCCTCCGTCCCCTGGACCGTGTGCCCACTACCACTGCCCCCAGGTCCCTGTTGTTGTTGGGGTGGTGGGTTATCCTGGGTTCCCTGTAGTGGTGGACACACCGCTGATAGACCTGTCCTGGGTAGGGAGGTTTGGGCCCGCTGGGTGGGTGCTGTGCTGGTGTTACCAGAGGGTGGAAGGTCAGTGTTGGGCTGTGCCTGTGCAAGGGGAACCGACTGTCCTGAGGCCCACGATGATCCGGGCTGGTCATCAGGATCCAGTAGGGCAGAGCTGCTCTCGTCACAGTGGGCCTCTTCTGGGGTGGAGTTTTTTTGTTTTTTTTTCTCCTCATTCCGCCACCCTCGCTTTGGCTAAGAGAAAAAAAAGCAAAGGCCGAGGCCCTTAAAGTATGTTTCCAAGTGCGCGGTCCACAGCACTGCTGGGCCACCCCACCTGTTCTACATACTGCAATTTTCCCCACCGATTGCCATTGACCACGTCTTACTATTTTCTTCAAGACATGATCATAACCAAAGCGATACCCGATTAGGTGAGGGGAATTTTAATCATTGGACTTAACTTTCGGGAGGAGGAAAGCAAAAAAGAAAACAGCAAAACAAAAATTACACATCTAAACATACTCCAAACTTATAATCTACTGGTAAGCATTTTCCCAATCCACCCAAAAATTGTCTCTTCTAGTATGAGGACCACATTGTTCCATTTTACACAATCGATTTACTGATAATGGCCAATCCTGAACAAGGGGGGGGGATGGATCCACCCATTTACAACATATTTCCTGTCTAGCCAAAAGCATTAGTACAAACAACAAATGCTCTTGCTGCACAGACATTTTCTGACACTTTATATCCGGTTCGCAAACCCCAAACACCACCATAAAAAGATTTATTCTTAAATTATCGTCAAAAATTACCCTAAGAATACTTCCTATATCTTCCCAGTACTTACTCAAAATTGAGCATTGCCAAAACATATGAACATCATCTGCATTGGTTTCCCCACACCGTGGACAGCTTTTATTGAATTTCCCAATAGCCGTTAATCTAGCTGGTGACCAATATACCCTGTGTAGTGTAAACAAATGATTTTTCTTCAGCCCCGCAGGTTTAATAGTAAACCACAACTCTGAACATGACTTTTGCCACAAAGATGTGACTTCTAGGGTTGGAAAAATCCTCCCCCATTTCAACAGAGGGAGGGAAGAAACGTCTTCTATTGCTTCCAACTGTACATGATACCAAAAAGCAATCTCTTTTTTAATTCATGTCTGATTTAATTTCCCCTCCCATGAGCTCCTCCCTATTTCTCCTACTTGACGAGACTTAACCCAACTAGGTAACTGAAGATACTTAAACTTAGAAATTGTCCCACTTGTACACTCCTGCAAAGCAGACCAAGATATTAATTCAGAACCTTCCATAATCTGCCCCCATTTTACCATCCCGCTGATTCTCAAAGGAGTTGATTATTTATCCATAAGACAATCAGGAGTACCAGGTGAATCCCAGATGGGAGCAGAACTACAATAATAAGCTATCCCTAGCACCTTCCGAAATTGTATCCAAACCTTACAGGCATGTCTGGGGATCTGCAAGCGCACCTTCTTAAATTACTTTGGATGTCCAAATTTATATAAAAAATTATCAGCTCCTTCCTCAAGATGCGCTGTCAAAGCTCTCCAGACCAATGAGTACTCTGACTTCTTATTCAATAACATTCTAATATTATTTAGTTGAAAAGCCAGGTAGTACCTATAAAGATCTGGAGATGCTATGCCCCACCACTCCTTCTTTCTACTCAACTTTTTCCATGATATCCTTACTCCCTTGAAGGCCCAAACAAATGAGGATAGTTCACCCTGTAGTTTTTGGAAACCAACCTGCCTTAAACTCTAAAGGAATAGTATTAAATAAGAAAGTAAACTTTGGAAGAATACACATCTTTAATATATTGGATCTTCCAATTATGGAAAGTGGAAGAGCAGCCCTCGCCTTTAACAACTTTTTAGTTTCCATATAAGCTCAATCAAAATTTACCGTAGCTACATCATTAAGATCAGTTGTAAACCAAATCCCCAAATATTTAATCTCCTGTTTAACTAAGGGAGAAACATAGGCCATATTCCAACACATAATTTCCGTCTTTTCTGTATTTATGCTGTAACCTGAAAATCTACCAAATTGCTCCATCAATGTATTAATAATGGGTAAAGTAGTCGCCACATCACTAGTATATAGCATAAGGTCATCCGCGTATAATGCTACTTTCTTTTCCCAACCCCCACTCCGAAACAGGGGAATGTCCCTGCAAGCCCATAATGAGATTGCCAAACGTTCGATGTACAAATGAAAGAGCAAGGGAGACAAAGGACAACCCTGTCGAGTACCCCGACTAATCCTAAATTCCTGCCATAGCAGACCATTAACCAAAATTCTTGCAGATGGGCATCTATACAGTTCCCTAACAGCCCTAATAAAAGGTATTCCCAAACCACCTATTTCCATCACAACCTCCAAAAAAGACCAGTTGACACAATCAAAAGCTTTGGCTGCGTCGAAAGTCAAAACCGCTAGTGGAGCCTTTTCATGTACCGCAAAATCTACTGCAGCAAATAACTTGTGAGTTAACTCATAAAGTTGTCTACCCTTCATAAAGCCCTTCTGATCTGAATGAACCAAATTACCTATAACTTTCCCTAATCTCCTAGATACAATCCCTGTATACAATTTATAATCCGAATTCAGCAATGAAATAGGTCTGTACGATGAGCAAGACATTGAATCCTTGCCTGGTTTTAAAAATAAACAAATTATGGCTTCGTTACATGATTTAGGTACCTGTGCCCCTTCTAAAAGCATAATTCCAATAAAATCGGAGTGAGTTCCTCCCCCAGTACCTTATATAACTCATTTGGTAGACTATCTGGCCCAACTGCCTTCCCTTTCTTCAAGGATTTTATAACTTCAGCAAGCTTTTCCCCACTTATCTCACAACCCAGTGACTGCCTTGCTAATTCATCCAAAACTGGGAGATTTGCTTTTTTCTAAAATGCTCTAATCGACTCCTCTGAATTTACCAAGTTCTCTGAGTATATTTCTTGAAAAAAAGATACAAATGCTCCCTCAATCTCAGATTGCTCAACACAAGTCTGATTCGTAGAGTCTAATTTAACCGATAAAATATACTTTTTAGAAAAATCTGACTTAACCTTCCAAGCTAACAGTTTGCTACAACCTTCTCCGTATTCGTAATGCGCATATCGACTGCTTTCCCACTTTAACCTATTACGATTCACCAAAAAGAATTCTAAGTCCATCCGAACCTTTTTCTCTTGACGTGCCAATTCCTCTAGTTGCTCTTCCTTCCCTTCTCTTCGTGCATTATGCATTAAAACCTGAAATGTATTTAAAGATAATTCCATACCCCCCAACTTCTTCTTTTCTTCGCGACGCCTATTGATTGCCAGGCTCACAAGCCTTCCTCTAATATAGGCCTTATAAGCATCCCAAACACACCATATACTTGCTGTTCCTCGATTCAAGTCAAAATAATCTCTTGTATCTCTCTTTAACATCTCTACTATTGAGTCATCTAAAAGTAAAGAGCGATTTATTGTACTCCTAGTACCCTGACTCTCCACCTTAATACCCAAATGTAGTTTTACGGCTGAGTGATGCGAAAGGTGTGCTGGGTTGTGGGCTGCCTTTATCACATCTGGACACAAACTCCTATGTATTAAAAAGAAATCTATTCTAGATTTATGTCCATATTTTTTATTGTGGAATGTATATCTACCTCCTTCACCCCCTTTCAAGTGCCAAATATCTATCAGACCTAAATCCCGCATGGCTTGCTTCACCTGTGCCCTAGTTTTAGGTGAGTTAACCGTACCCCGGGGGGTCGATTTATCAAGAACAGGATCCAACAATATATTAAAGTCCCCTCCTAACACCACTGGATACCTAGCTAGAAGTAAAATATTAAATAATTCTTGAACTGGCGTCGGGTCATCTAAATTTGGACCTTAATAACCTGCCACTGTAACCCAGTAGCCATATACACACATTTCTACCACTACCCATCTACCCCTGGAGTCTACTTGCACCTCTCCTACCTTAAACCTTATAGGATTTTTAATCAAAATTGCCACACCTTTGATCGCACCAGATTGAGTAGAGCATGCACTAAATAATACCCATTTCATTCGTTTAAGGCAATTTTCCCACTCTTCTCATTGCAGATGAGTTTCCTGCAGTATAATGATCTCCTCCTCAACCAATCTTAAGTACTCAAAAATCTTCCTCCTCCAAGTACCACCCTTAGGCTATTAACATTCCATGAGAGAAACTTTAATCGTAAACTACCATGCTTAGTCATTTTCACAAAAAAAAAAAAAGTCTTGGTTACAATCTTCCCCCCTCCTATCTAAGCAAGTTATGAGGACTCTCCTATTTTTATCTTTTTGTACCCACCTACCCCTACACCCAGTGCCAAACCACCCCTCCACCCACCAAACCAACACACAACCGAACCCCCCCGGGGAACCCTCCCTGTTTCTTTTAGGATAACCATCCTGCTATCCTTTATTTGAGCTCTCTGTCGGACAGGATTTTCCCAATTCTACTAAGACGCCTTAATCTGTTCTATAAAAGCGTTAACCTCCCCCGGATCTCTCATATTGTACATTTTATTTTTCCACATAATACGTAGAGCAGCCGGAAACCTTAACTGTACCGTGGCCCCAAGAGAGCGGAGCTCCTGCATAAAATTCCCCAATTCCCACTGCCTATCTAACGTTGCTTTAGACACATCCGATCTCACACGAAAAGACCAATCTCCTTTGGAAAAAGCTCTAACTTTAAGGGCTTCGGATAGGATTCTCTCCTTAATTGTATATGTGGCGAAGTTTATCAAAATCCTCCTGGGATTTTTCCTTCCGGGGTTCTTCCTGAAAGGATCCCGATGAACTCTTTGGATATCCTCCTCTAAGTTCAACAACGCTAAGCTCGGAATAGCCTCCTTGATTAAAGAGATAACATAACCTTTAATATCCTCCCCTTCCAATCCCTCAGGAACTCCCAACAGCCTAATATTGTTTTTCCTCATATTGTTTTCCAACGACTCCAGCTTATCCTGCAACATCTTTTCTCTGAGTTTTAGCTGTGAAATATCCTTAGAATGTACCATCAACCGCTCCTCCTGAGCCTCCACCACAGCCTCCAGCTTACCCAACCGATCCGATAACAGATTAATTTTGCTCTCCAAAACTTCACAGGCTTCCCGGATTCTAGCTTGATTATTTTCTGAAATCTCAAATTTCTCCCTAATCTCTTTAGTAAGAGAAATTAACAAATCCTGCACATCTGTGCTGTGAGTCGCTGAAACGGCTGGGGGGGTACCCTCTATTTCCGGCAAGGTCAATGTAACGGGAGAGGCCTCCATTTGCCCTATGAGATCCTTTGCTAACTGATCTGACATATTATTATCCGAGCTCGCAGATTGTTTTGATGACCCCAAACCACCTAAAAGAGGTTGAACGTTTACCATACTCTGCGGGGGAAGGGTTGTATTCCGAAAATACCTTGTAATCAAAGACTCACTTTTCCCTGCAGGCTCAGCCCGGCCTTCCTCAGGGGAAAGTTGGGGCACTTCCAAGTGTGATACTGTGTGCTCAATCCCCCTCCTCACTGGGCCTTTACTGCAAGCCTCTAAACCTCTATTTCTTACTATAGCCGTTTTTATAGTTACTGGTAAGTGGGGATTAATACTCGCCCCCAGGGGGCCAGGCTTACCTTTCTTCGCACCCTCCAACTCACCGACCTCTGCCCGGACACCCCTGGGGCGACGCTTGACTGGCGACATAGACTGTGATGCTCCTACGCCGTCCCCTACTCCTCTTCTCAAACTTCCACTTAGGTTTCTCCTAATTGAAAACCCCGGAGTCTCTGGTAGTCCTCCACGAAGAGAACAGCGAGAGGTTTAGCGTCTCCCGCGGCGCACACCCCTTACCGCCTCTGCCCAAATGCTGGAGTCCGATGTGCGCTTCCAGCACAACACCTCACCACCTTTCGCCGGAGCGCGGGTCTCCCCTCTCCTATCTGCCGTTTTTCTTAGTGACCCGTCCAGGGCCGAAAAAAACAATGTGGCAGGGAAAAAATAATAATAATACGTGGCCGCAAAACAACATGCGATTTTGGAGCTCCCCGCCTGCCGTTATACTCCCCAGCCCATCTGGGCTGCGAGCGAGCACAAATGCGGCAAAACAAAAAAGGAGAAAAAATCCACACAAAAAAAAACAGCCTGAGAGCTTCAAACGCTCCGCTCCGCTCCGCTTCCTTAATCCAAGCAAATCGTACCATTCCGATGGAGAAAAAACAGAGAAAAAACAACTAAGAGCCCCAAAAACACAGCCACAGACGCGCACAGCTTGGGAGCTCCAACACTCTGCTTCCGTACTTCGGGCGCAGAGTAACGCTCTGACGCCTTCCTTCCTCACCGACGGAGAGCTCGCGGTCCAGCTCTCTAGCTGGCCGCCATGTTCCCCTCACTCCGGGGGTGGAGTGGTGTTGTCTGGACCCTCTGGTGTGGTGACGGTCCTTCAGGTTCCTGCAGGGGCATAAGAGCATGATTATTGCATCTGTGTGTGTCATGGTGTGCAATGGGTGGGTGTTTGTGTACCCCAGTGCAAGCATTCCTGTGTGTGGGTTTGTGTGATGATGGTTGGGGGGTGTTCTGGGTATGTGCAGTGGGCATGCTTTAGTGAGGGGTGCCCATGCTTAGTTGTGTCATGCAAGGCTTGGTGATGGGATGGGTGGTTTGTGTTATGGGCACATTAGTGAGGATTTTGAGTGATAGGGGAGGGTGTGAGGGTGGGGTGTGTGATAGCATGCAGGTAGGGTGGGGGATCTGATAGTTAAGATTTAACTTACCAGTGTCCCATCCTCCAGCAACTCCTGCGAGGCCCTCAGGATGCATGATGGTCAAGACTTGCTCCTCCTATGTTGTTAGTTGTGGGGGAGGAGGTGGGGGTCCGCCACCAGTCCGCTGCACCGCGATGTTGTGCCTGGAGACTGTTGAACGCACCTTCCCCCGTAGGTCGTTCCACCTCTTCCTGATGTCCTCTCTATTTCTTGGGTGCTGTCCCACGGCGTTCACTCTGTCCACTATTCTGCGCCATAGCTCCATCTTCCTGGCTATTGATGTGTGCTGTACCTGTGAGCCAAATAGCTGTGGCTCTACCCAGATTATTTCCTCCACCATGACCCTGAGCTCCTCCTCGGAGAAGCGGGGGTGTCTTTGGCGTGACATGGGGTGGTGTGTGTGATGTGTGGGGTGGTGTATGTGGTGATGAGTGTGGTGAGTGTAGTGGTGTGTGGTGTTTTGTGCGTGGATGTTGTGTGGGTGATGGTGTTGTGTGCCTCTGTGTGCTGGGGTTGTCTATTCTGTGCTCTCTCTCTGGCCTTTGTTCATGATTTTTGGGTCGTAGGGGTTTGTGTATGATGTGGGTGTGTGTTTTATATTGCATTGGGTGTGTGGGAGTGGTGTGTGTACGTGTATCAGATGTGTGTATTTCGAAATGTCCAATGTGTCGGTGTTTTGTAGAAGTGTGTGTAATATAAGCGCGGCGGTGTGTACCGCCAATGGAATACCGCGGTTGAAAGACCGCCGCGTGGATTCGCATGGGCGTGTTTCTGTTGGCGTGGAGGTGGAGGATTTGTTTCCGCCAGTTTATCACTGACCTTTGGTGTGGCGGTGTTGTGTGGTTGTCTGAATTTCGGCGGATTCCGAGATGTGTGTCATAATAGCTGTGGCGGAATTCTGCCGCCGCGGCGGTGTATTGGCGGTCTTCTGCATGGCGGTAAGCGCCTTTTACCGCCAATGTTGTAATGACCCCCTTTGTCTGTACCTTGGATCCTTAGGAAGCAAAGTTGGATCATCGCCGCCTGCTCACCAGAGGGGCGGTGTCCCCGAGACTTTGTATCCTTTGGGCTCTGTTCTGTTATTATTGTGTTTCCGTCTCATTGTTGGGTTTTTAGTTTTCCTGTATATTTCTCTTCTCTTCTGTGTGAAGTAAAACATGGGAGGGATGTAGAGAGCCACCCGGGCTCTCCTTTTCTTTGCGGAACCGAGTTTTTATAATAAATCTGGGGCTGCGCTGACGCAGTTCCCCATGAGACCATATCCCGGTATGCACGTGTGTTATTTCTCTCTGCAGTATTGGGTGTGGCGCGGCGACCTTTACAAGGATGTCATAACTTCTTGTGGAGAGCTGTCACTCCGGAATGTGTATCGTAGAGCAAAGACCAGCAAAATTACATTTTAAGATTTTCAAGGATGATGCATTTATTTTGGGAGCAGCACTGGGGGGGTGCTTAAGTCAAGGGATTGAGGTACAACCGTAACCTCATTAAATTCTGCCTTTTAACTAACAAACCTAGGCCCTCCAAGTCAATCGTTATCAGCAAGACCGGTCAAAGCTGCAAACCTGTTAATACACTCCAAGACAGGCTTGGGCAGGGAACAGTTACACATAGATTGAACCATGTGTTTGACTTATTAAAAAAAATCCCAGTGGTAATGACACAAATCATGAACTGGCAAAATTACCCTCCATGTTATACCTCAATAGCTTTCTCACACAGGTTTGCTGTCTGAAATTTACCACGATACAGTCTCACTCTATGTTTTTGACTGAAAGCCCTACTCAGCCAACTCTGAGCATCATTAGGATCTCATTACACTCCATAAAACAAACGTTTTTATGCGTACAAAGCCAGTGAATAACCCTATTGTACAGGTGTTCCCAAGATTCAGTTTGGTTGCACCTGTGGGGGGGGGACACTACAGCCAGAACCAGTACATACTCGCATGCATCAAGAGGTAGATTTAATGTAACAGTATTCTGGGCAGAGTCAGTGCTTCCTTTGTCAGTTCTCGCTGTAGTTCCCAAGCTATTGATGCACGGGTTTCTGGAGGAATTACATGAATTAGTCAGGCTAGCCAATTGGTTCTCTGTGCAAGTCAAGCAATTTGTGATCGGTCTTAACTGCTCTAGTAGCATGGAAGAAAACGTCTTACATAGCTCCTCGAAGGTCGGCAGTTCCTGATTACATAGGACAGCCCCCTTGCCAAATTTAGCTGAATGTAACTGTGGCTGGAGCGAGGACGCACACCGGCTATTCTCTTTGCGGTTGACAGCTGGTTCTTGTGGTGAATTAATGCTCACTGGGCTGTGTTGCGCCGGGAGATTATCCAGATTGCCCAAATTAGCCAAATTGACTGCGTGGCAGCTATATGCATTTAAATGACTGTGGGGTTGCAACTTACAACCACCACCTTACCCTGTTGCTGACCATGCTAGTACTACTGCTTAAATCATCCTGTTCCATAGATAGTGTTCATTCAGTTAGTAAGATCTCATTTGCAATCACTCCCATGGCTCTCTCAAGATTGCGGTCTATATTGGTCATTCTGCATGGAGCTGTGGTGCTAACAGTAGGTTTGTGTTTGCCCATTATCTGTAAAGAGAAGAGAACTCATCCAGGAACTCCAAGGTGGAAACAGCAGGAAAGAGAAGCACAAAAGAAGTTAGGCCTAGCCCAGCTGTATTAGTCCTAAAAGCACCTGTATGGCGCGAAGAATGTGGCATGGCGGCCTCCCTGCCACACAGGATTCTGGCCCCTGAAGTACTGGACTGATGCGGACAAAGGAAGAAATATGGCCAAGTGGTATTAAAGAGCTCTTGCCATAAGTAGAGAGGAGTGGCCAATCTTAGGACCGGGGGTGACCCTGGGTCTTCTTTGCGCTAACAGGCACAGGACAGGCCCGCCCTTGGCCTGGGCTTCGTCCAGGCTCAGCCCACGCATGTTCCTCCCACCGGAAAGAGTGATAGTGCTATAAACGAGTTGGGGACTCCTCCCCTGTACTCAGGTGCAGCACCTCCTGGCACAGTGAAAACTGGGGTGTAAAGTCCCCTAAGGCAAACACCGGGGGGTCCTGTGCATTGGGAAGAGTGGTGGCTCTATAAGTGCATCTGGGGCTCCTGCCCTTGTCCTCAGGTGCAGTGCCTCCTGATGCGGTGGAAACTGGGGTGAGAAGTCCCCCAAGGCGAACATCAGTGGGTCCCACGCAGCAGGAAAGTGATGGCGCTATAAGCATGTCAGGGGATCCTCCGCCCTCTTCAAGTGCAACGCCTCCTGCCTTGGTGGAAACTGAGGCATGAAGTCCCTCAAGGCAAACACCAGCAAGTTGCTCTGGAGAGGCTTGGAGATTTTTAGCAAAGGGATAAAGTATCCTTTTTAATAGTCCAGAATGATGCCTTTTAGTATGGATAAGTTGATTATTTTCCACCATAGTTTCCAGAAAAATCGAAAGCCTTATTTTCATTATTGACGGTGTCATTGAAGAAGTATGACTTTTGTTCTTTAACTAGTTTTCTAGATGTTGTAAATGGGCATAACATGGGGTCGTGGGTAGTGAGATACAAAGGATAAGGCACTTTGTTGTGTGTTCATTTGATCGATTTGTTCAGGGAGGGACGTTTGCTGATCCAAACGTTTTGGAAGCCTAACAATTGGTGTTGGTTGAAACTAGTTTTGCTTTCACTGAAGTTTCATATTGAGTTTCAAAATCTGAAAGGACAGAATGCAAGCTTTGGCTGTGATAATATTGTTCTAGTATTTTTGAATTGTAGCATTTGAGGCTGACGTAAGTCAAAGTTTTTGAGATTTGTTTGATCTTCATATTCTTTCCACCAGACAGACGTTTCCTTTTATTAAACAGCTCGTGTCTAAAAAGCAGGGGTTACTGTTTCTAAGTGCAGGTCATTTTGGTGTAAAGATTAACAGCACGTACATTGTTTTGATGTATTTATTAAATATAACAACAGCATCCAAATAATCTCGTGTTTAAGAATAAGGCAGCGTTGGGTGTCTAAACAAGTGCAGGATCTGGAAAGTGTTTAGTGCTTTTCGTAATGTCGTCTCTTGGTGATACATAAATTGCCTTGAGGCTGTTATGCATTTGGGTGCTGACTGGAATTATTAATAGCAACAAAAAAAGGATGATGGACGAAGTGCTGAACAATGCAAACACTCACCCCCAGTCACAAATCTGGGTTTAATCTATCGTTCTTTTGCTCACCATGCCACCCGAGTTTGGGCCCAGCCATATACAAATCAGTCTTGACCATGTTCTTCGTGGGGACAGTTCAGCCCGAACTGCCAAGCTGGGTCCTTCTGGACCAGAAACAAGCATTCAGTGATCAGTTTCAGAGTTTCAACCCTTCATCAGCCAGGATAGCTTAAACCAGTGGCACAGGTAGCACAGGACTCACATCTGGGCATACCTTTCCCACTTATGGCAACTTTAGTAACACAAAAGGATGTGCTTAACATTACTAACACTCACCCCCAGTCACAGATATGGATTTAATTCATCCATCATTCTTTTACTCACCATGCCACCCCAGTTTGAACCCAGCCATTTGCAAATCAGTCTTGACCCTGTTCCTCATGGGAACAGTTCAGCCTGAACTACCAAGCCAGAACCTGCCTGGAACGAAAACAAGCATTCATGGACTGGTTTTAGGGTATCAACCAGGTTAGCTTGAACCCAGTGGCACAGTGAGCACGGACCTATGTCTGGGCATACCTTTCCCACTTAGGATAACTTTAGCAACACAAAAGGATAATGGAAGGAGTGCTGAACAATTCAAACACTCACCCCCAGTCACAGATCTGGATTTAATCCATCATTCTTTGGCTCACCATGTCAACCCATTTTGGACCCAGCCATATGCAAATCAGTCTTGACCCTGTTCCCAATGGGAACAGTCCAGCGGGAACTGCCAAGCCAGGTTCTCCCTGGACTGGAAGCAAACATTCTGGGACCACTTTCAGGGTATAACCCTTCATCGGCCAGGGTAGCTTGAATCCAGTGGCACAGTGAGCACAGGACCCACATCTGGGCATACCCTTCCCACTTAGGGCAACTTTAGCAACACAAAAGGATGATGAACGGAGTGCTGAACAATGCAAACACTCACCCCCAGTCACATTTGTCGCCCCAAGTGGGAAGGGTATGCCCAGACGTGGGTCCCCTGCTTGGTATGCCATCTTATTCAAGCTAGCCTACTCTGAAACCGGTCCCAGGATGCATGTTTTTGGTCCAGGGAGGACCTGGCCTGGCAGTTCGGGCTGGACTGTTCCCATGGGGAACAGTGTCAAGACTGATTTGCATACGGCTGGGCCCAAACTTGAATGGCATGACAAGCAAAAAAACTGATGGATTAAACCCAGATCTGTGACTGGGAGTGAATGTTTGATTTGCTTTGCATTCCATCCATCATCTGTTGTTTTTGCATTTGTCACCCCAAGTGGGAAGGGTATGCCCAGACGAGGGTCCCGTGCTTGCTATACCACCGGATTCAAGCTTGTCTGCCTGGTGAAGGGTAGTTTCCCGAAATCAGTCCCAAAATGCTTGTTTTTGGTCCACAGAGGATCTGGTCTAGCAGTTCAGGCTTGACTGTTCCCAGGGGGAACAGGGTAAAGAATGATTTGTATATGGCTGAGCCCAAAATAAAATGGCATGGCAAGCAAAAAAACTGATGGATTAACCCAGATCTGTGACTGGGGTAGAATGCTTGATTTGTTCTGCATTCCATCAATCACCTGTAGTTTTTGCATTTGTAGCCCCAAGTGGGAAGAGTATGCCCAGATGTGGGACCCGTGTTTGCTATGCCACCAGATTCAAGCTAGCCTGCCTGATGAAGGGTGATACCCTGAAACCGCTCCCTGGATGCTTGTTTCTGTTCCAGGGAAGACCTGGCCTGGCAGTTTGGGCTGGACTATTCCCATGGGGAACATGGTCAAGACTGATTTGCATATGTCTGGGACCAAACTGGAAAGGCATGACAAGCAAAACAACTTATGGATTAAACCCAGGTCTGTGACTGGGGGTGAATGTTTGATTTGTTCCACATTCCATCCATCATTTGTTGTTTTTGCATTTGCGGCCCCAAGTAGGAAGGGTATGCCCAGATGTGAGTGCTGTGCCATCAGTGTAGCTAATTTGGCTGATAAAGGGTAATAGCCTGAAACCAGTCCCAGGATGTTTGTTGCTGGGGTTAAATGTTTGATTTGTTCAGCTTTCCATCCATCATCTGTTGTTTTTGCAACTGGATTATCAAATCATCTGACCAATTCACTTCTGCAGTCCTTTGACTTTAACTATAACAGTGATCACAATCACAGAGTCTATGATTTTGCATTTAAAATGTGTGGGAGTTTTTTGGAAACGTACTTCAGGTGACTTAGACTGAGCACTTCCTGGAAGGAGCTGGAAGTTGAAATACCCTGTTTATGAATTCTAAGAGAAGACAGTTTGTTTTGAGGTAAGGTGCTCAGTGAGTTAATCAATATTCATTATGACTGGCTGGCATCTGAAGTAAAAGTATCTTGCCCCAGTTGTTGTAGGGTTCCAGGAGAATTTTAAAGAATTTGAGGATCTTGGGGATTTTTTTCAAGAGGAGCCAGGAAGTGTTAAAATATTTCCTATTCAAACGCCTTTCCTTCTGCTGTACTTTATGCTGGATAACACTTGGGGTACTAAACTGCCAATGACCGAGTAGTTGTTTAACAAGGTTTCAACAAAGAACTGGCAGTTCAGACTGAATTTACACTAGTGTCTAATATGAATGTATAATGTTCCTTGGCTTATCTGCAATTGTGTAGTGCCACTTTATTGTGTGTGAAGGTTGTGCATGATATGATTATATTTCTGCTCTCAGGTGATATATTTATGGTTGGTGACTATTTGATGAAGTTTTTGTGACAAGGTTGTGGCTTGGCCATAAAACAAGATGGACATTGCTCCTTGAGCCTTTTGCTAAGCTCGCTGTTAAGCCATGCCTGCTTCCTTGAATTGTGTTGGGCAGAACCCCTGCTTTATGGCTGATAGTGAGGTGACTGGTGTGAACAAGATAGTAACACCAGTGCTGCTTGCAGACCTGTCTAGCCAGAGACCAAACAAGACTGACCACCCCAGGCTTGGTTGCAGCCTACTGCAAGACAATGTAGAGGCAGAAAGAGCTTAGCACAGCAGGCAGTCCTGGCACGTCCGACACTGAACCTCGAGCGGAGCTGCCCCAAAAATCCAGGGCCTTTTGCTGCAGTCCTGTTGTGCCTGTCGTGTAATGGTGCCAATCGTACAGCTGAATAGATGGTTCGACTGCACCCTACTGCTTCAAGGTAAATGCACCACACAAGGAGACCTACAAGAACTTTAGGCAGATCAGAGAAGAGAGTAGACCTTGGCAGAAAGGCAATTGTAATTTTAGAATAGTCAAACTGGGCAGTTGGAGATAAAGCAAATCTGTGTTTCTGATGGAGCATCTTACTTATGCTGCCAACCAGAACGTTATTTATCCCTTTCAAACATTAACCTCATAATGAGAGAGAGAAAGAGAGAGGTCTCCATTTGTGTCTGTGGGTTTGAGAATATCTGGTGTTTTGTTCTCACTCGGGCACACGGATTTAGCATTTGCCATCACAATAAAACGGAAACACATTTCGAACATCTCAAGTTCTACTTGCACAATACTAGGCCAAGTACAGTTTGATGATCATGCCATTGAGGCAGCACTGATTTGCAAATTAAGGCCCATATTTATACTTTTCTGCGCCGCATTTGCGTCAGAAAATGACCCAAATGCTGAGCAAAAGAATGATAAATATGGGCCTAAAAGCGGCAAAATGCAAAAACGCCAATATAAAAGGTCACCAAAGGGCTCAATTTATCTCCCATGTAGATGGCCGTGATACCTTCAATACGTTTTCCCAGTGCGTTTCAAGAATGACCTTTCAGAATGATTTTCAAAAGACAGCTTTTTGGCTTCTTTGTTTGGGTGCAGTAGCGAAAAATATATCCTTTTACATTTTTATTTTTTTATTTTTAATGTTCGCGTGAGTAGAACCAGCCGGAGCCCTCATAGGACAATTTAGGCTCCGTCGCTTTGTGCACTTAGGGACAGGTATTTACACCACATCACTATCAGGTTTTCACCAGCCGGTGCTGGATGTCTCTGTATTTCCGGACATTAGTCGCAGGGGGTTGTTTTCGACTTGTTATGAGTAAGCACAGATGTCACATTGCCACACTGAGCCGTATCTGCTCTGAATACTGCAATACTACACCTTCCTCGTCGCGGGGAAGAAAAAGGCATTGAACTATAGATATAACGAAGGAAACAAGGAGACACGCTGTCTGTCCGCCCCCGCCTAGTCTGCTGAGACAGGGAATACATACTGCTTGTTTGTCTGAATCTTGCATAATTTCCTTACATAGTTCCTCAGGAAATGAGGTGGCAGGGTGCTGAAGTTTATGCTGGGAGAATTACCATGGGCCGAGTTTGGCTGCACTGCCGGCTCTCGGTGTGGGCAGTGTGAGCAGTTGCCCAGGGCCACATGATCCGCCCACCAACAAGGGCCCCTGCTGTTTGCAGTTTAGACACAAGCAACAGATGTAAACATTTCTCTCAGAGCAGTTATTGCAACAATCTTATTCTTTCATAAAAACATGATCAGCGATTATTAGGCAAAGGAGACAGAGCATGGTAACCAGCATTACAAAGATGGTAAAAAAGATAAACAGTTCAACCATGGTTCTGTGACTGTGTTGGTAAACACCTATCTATAACTACCTACTCTGCTGAGAGCATAGTGGGTACACCCTCTGGCAAATCTATTGGGCAAACCCGAACCCCTATACCTGGATAAGATGTACCAGAACTCCAAGAAGCCAGTCTGGTGTAGTGCAGGTTATTGGTCCTGTGAAGGTTGGAAGAATCAGCATCAGAGTCAGCCAAGCTGCGTCTTGGGTACTGTGTGCAAAGTTCCAGGATAAGGCCAGCAGAAGTGCTCCCTGTTGCCTATAGGCAGAGTTACTTTTTATAATACAAGCACCCTCCGTGTCACACTGCGTCAGACATGCAGGCTTGAAGCTGTGATATGTCTACAAATACAGAGCTCTCTCCATGGACAATCAGAATGTTCAAACATCGTGCTGTGTGTGCTCAGCATTGGACAGAGTGTACGGATTAGATGGTTTACTAAAAACAAGCTACATGTACAATGATTTCTCAGTACCTTATCACATAAACGAAAAGCCATGTAAGAGGTTATCGACAGAAAAGAAATTCTAATTTTAAAAAGTGCATTTAGGAATGGAGGCTTTAAGCAAGCCTTAGGGTACCTTCCCTACACCTCCTCTTGGCCTTGAGAGCCAAAATAGTATCATAAAACTAGGCTAAAATCGATTGCAAATGTTATACATACCAAAAATAAAATGCATTTTGTAGGAAAGTACCATCTTTCTTGGCATGTTACCTCCAATTTCTGCCTGTTTGTCAGTATGTTTTGCCTGTCTCACTGGGATCCTGCTAGGCAGGACCCCAGTGCTCATAGTTTGTGGCCTAATGTGTGTGTTGTCAGTAGTGCTTAACTGTGTCACTGAAATTCTGCTAACCAGAACTCCAGTGCTCATGGTCTCTCTACTTCCAAATTAGTCACTATAGATTAGTGACTGTATAGTTCAATTCCAATTGGCACACTGGACCCCCTTTATAAGTCCCTAGTATGTGGTACATAGGTGTATAAACCAAAAAATTTGCACACACAGTTCCAAAAAGAGGAAAATTGTATCTACCGGTTCTGCATATCAGGAAAACCAAAAGGTTGTAAGCACGAGCCCTCACTCACCTTTCGGTGACATGCTTCATCATAGGGCTGTGCTCCTCGTCAGGCCGGCGCTGCAATGCCTGACGGGCCCCACACGGGGGCTCTTTGCCGGAGATCTTTTGAGCGAAATGCGCACCGGTCAAAAATGGGAATCGAGGATTGGAGTAGAAAAGTTTAAAAATGTCTAGAGGTACAAACCGTTGATATCTTTAATTAAATGTTAGTGCCTCTGACAAGATTAAAAACAAAGAATAGGGATATGGTAAAATAATGTCTACACTCCCCATCAAGTATAACAAAATGATGTTAACTATAGCCACCAACCCTCATACTAAAGAGTGGTGAAAAAGACAGAAAGAAGAAAACACAGGATCCCCTGTGCTACTCTACATTACAGGTCAACATGTTTCTCGCTATGCGATTCGTCAGGACCTCAAAGACGTACCTAATCCTTCAAATATTTGGGCTGCCCATATTAGGGGAAGCAGAACCTAGAAGGTAGAAAGAGACATACATCAAATAAAAGAGACAAAATTAAACAGAAGTGGCATGTACTCACTGTCTTTAAAAATACCACATCAACTCGTGACGAAACCCAAAGGTGCCATGCAATAAACATACAATGATCATAGGGAGGAGGCTACAGATAAATATCGCTTCCTCACTGCTTACCCTTCAAATAATAAATGTAGGGCCTCATCGGGGGACAAACATCGAGATGTGTAAAATCCTCTGTGGTCTATGTAGACATAGAGAAAATACATAGACTTCAAGCCGTGTGTTAAATAAATACAAGAAGGTAATCTTCTAAATATATGAGCATTGACCTGAGCACACACAATAAATACATGCGTTTTAATCAGGGAGCCCTCTATTGGGGTCTGGTATTTTTTCTTAGCTGAGCAGGGGGAGGTACAAAGTATATAAACACACGTATACAGAAAACGCGATAATTATAGAATTAAAGCCATCAAACAATAAATATTGTCTGTCATAGATTGTATGCACATGTACCAACGATTCTCATCTATTTGGTTTCTATGAGGGTAGATAAAGGATGTAGTCTATACAAAGATTGTCTCAGTCAAGTAATTAAATTAAGCCCCCAAACTGGGATACTAGCGGTATACAAACATCAAAAATTAATCTAAACACAACAAGTTGGACTCGTGTAGTCCGAAATAAAACAGCCGGTTACGTAGTGCCGGCAGCGGTATACAGTGAATAACAATGGTAGTGGAGCGCGACAGGCAGCGCGTCTCTAGATCACCATGAGCAACTGCCTGAGGCGTGTTATAATGTTACCCGACCCCGCTCGTAGCGAGTGCCGGCTGGGGCGGAAAGAGGCTCCAAAGCGGCCTCATGTCTAGCAGACCTCGTTAGTAAGCAAACAGGTTAACGCTCGCTTCTAAATTAAAGGGCCGAAAAATAGGGAAATTATAAACCACCCGATCACGATTCACTTACTTTACTAAAGTTGCGAAGTCGACTGTAGACCTATGCTCATTATGGTTCCCCGGAACTGGGGAAAACGATCACCCACGAGACTATAAAAGCCGAAGAACTCCAATTGGAATAGAGGAAGGACTGTGGAGGACACATCAAAAAAGGCAGTATTGTGTCGGCCATCTTGGAAAGAGGGACAAGTCATCAGAACTCTTATAATAGATAACGATGTGACTCTAGAGACTACAGAGACCCAAAAGTAACAGCAAAAATAACATCAAAAATCGAAACAGTAGCTGCAAGGTGGTGCACTAAGTGGGATAAAGGCACATTGGTTTGGTTTAGCCGGATCACGATATAAGGAAGGTGTGTCACCACTAAGGGAAAACTAAAAATAAAGAAAGGGCTTGCAATAATACATAATAGTCCTCAGTGAATAAAGTTCACCCACTGAATGTCATCATTGAGTCCCAGGTTGTGGGTCTGAAGTCTAAACACCCATCGTTGTTCTTTCTCAAAAAGTCTACTGGTGCAGTCTTTATTATCTCTAATAGTCTCTAGCACAATCCATTTCATGTCATCAGGAGTATGTCGTTTCTCAATGTAATGATTCGTCAACTTCGTAGATGATCTCTTGCACCTGATAGTGCTACGGTGCTCATTAATACGTATTTTAACCATTCTTGTCGTCATGCCTATATATCTGAGATTGCAGGGGCAAGTAATCATATAGATGCAGTATCTAGTGCAACAATTGGTATGGGATCTAAGTTGCCAGGTCTTGGGTTCACCTAGATCCACCTCTTGCATACAGTTAGTCAGGGTACAGACATTGCAGCCACCACAAGGGTAGTGGCCTTTGACTCTTAACCAATGACTCGGGTCCACGACATCTGTATGTCTGTGCGTCATTGGTCTCGTGTGAACTAGAAGGTCTTTAATGTTGTGGGTACGTTTAAATGCAAGAAGTGGGTACTCTAGTGTTTCACCAGCACTAGTCAGGATTGGCCAGAATCTGCGTACAATCCTTTTAATCCGATTACTCAGGGGGGTAAACGTAGTCACACAAGTAAGTCTAGTTTGATGTGACCGGGTAGTGTTGGTCATTAGTGTTTCCCTGGGGATGTTACTGGCTCGCTTCTTAGCTTGTCTAACATTCTTCGAGGGATAATTGCGTTCATACAGTTTCTGGCACAGTGAATCTGCTTGAGTATGGAAGTCACTAGTATCAGAACAATTACGGCGTATCCTAAGAAACTGGCCAAAAGGTAAGTTCTCTCGTAGAGCCTTAGGATGGTGGCTGTTATAGAGTAAAAGGCTGTTCCTATCAGTGGGTTTGTGAAACATGGATGAATGTAGGTACCCATCCTTAAGCGAGATTCGTAAATCAAGAAAAGAAACCTCACTGTCAGAGATTGTGGACGTGAAACGCAGATGTGTGTCCAAGGTGTTAACCCATTGTACAAAGGCTCTAGCTTGGTCTATGTTGCCCTGCCAAATTACTAGGATGTCGTCTATGTAGCGACGCCACAATCTGATGTTGGTAAAAAATGGTTGGGCAGGAGTAAGGATGTGGAGTTGTTCGAAAGCAAACATATATAAACACGCCAGGCTAGGCGCGAAAGTGCTTCCCATGGAGGTACCCTGTATCTGGTGAAAAAGAAGATTTTCAAATTGAAAAAAGTTTTCTTTAAGGGCCACACTTGCACATTGCATGATAAAGCTTACAGGGGTGTTATAAGGCCAAGTCTCCGCCAAAAGTATATCTTCTACTGCAGCTAGAGTTGCATCTTGCGGGATGTTTGTGTAAAGTGCCTCTACATCTAGACATATCAATATGTCAGTGGTGCCTGAATCATTGATGTCATCTAGTAGGACCAAAGCATCTTTAGTATCCTTTAAAAAAGTTGGTGTCTTCTGTACAATTGGTTGCAGAAAAAAATCGCAGAATTTGGAAAGAGGTTCCAACAGGGAACCAATGCCAGAGACTATTGGGCGACCAGGTGGAGGTATACATTTATGGATTTTAGGGAGGCAGTAAAAGTAAGGAATCCTAGGGTTCTTAGTATCCAGGAACTCAGCTTCTTGGTGAGAGACCCAACCGGCAGACTCTGCTTCTAATATCATTCCTCGAATTTTACGTTGTAACCGTGGGGTCGGGTCATTAGGAATCCGACGGTAATAAGATTCATCACTCAGTAGCCTAAGACATTCCTGTTTATAATCGACTGTGTCCATCACTACTATTGCTCCACCTTTGTCTGCAGGTTTCAAGATGATGTCTGGATTGTGAGACAAGGAATGTATAGCGCCCCGCTCCACTTTGGAGATATTCTGAAAAGGGCAAGGAGGCTCAAGAAGTTGTATTTCATGTCGGACAGCTTTTTCAAAGGTAAGAACCTCTAGAGGGACCTTGGTAGCAGGGGGAATGAACGTCGAAGGTGTCCTTAGATTGGTATCTCCTCTTGGGTCCGTCGTCGGGCTGTCTTTAAAGAAGAAGTGCAATCTGATTTTACGGAATAATGCTGCCATCTCACAATTAAGTCTGAAAGGATCTTCCTTGGGAGTGGGTACAAATCCAAGACCTTTTTCAAGAACTGCCATCTCTGGGGGTGTAAGAACAGATTTCGAAAGGTTCACAACGAGGGTTTCTTTTGTAACATTAGACCGCGGCTCCTGGTAATCATCTGGGGTTCCTCCTGTGCCCAATGTACGTTTCTGCCTCGCCTTCTGTTTCTGCCTCTTCCTCTGCCCCGGCCTCTTCCTAAAAAAGGATTAAAATTATATTGCGGTTGAGGTTGAAAGAAAGGCATGGGCATAGGCTGCCATGGTGGGATCTGCTGGTAAGGGAATGGAGAATTGAAATGTATTGGTGGAGTGTAACGGTTCCGATTCTGCCTTGATCTCTCGTCACCACTCTACTCATCCGAGCTCGAGCTATACTGTGGTGTACGGGAATGACGTTGCGGGACGTCTGAATCGTCTGAGGTCTCGGAAGCTCCTTCATATTGGAAGTCATCTTTAGTATAAGGGTAGATCTTCTCTCTACTGAAACGTTTGATGTCCTTCTGTAGTTTATTGATTTTCTGTCTAGTGAGATATTCCTTCGTCTCACTAAGTTCTAAGTTAATCTCGGCCAATCGAGACTTGAACTGCGATAGTTGTACTGTAGTCTTCATGGCTGCTTCCGTGATGGTAATTTGGATGGTGATAGAATCCGCTAACCGTTTGGAGGTGTTAATGATCAAGATCAACCAATCACGGGTGCATTTCCAAGAAATCTGCGACCAGTCAAGTCGAAATTGTAAATCCTGTAAAAAGATCCTAGGGACATTGGTGACAATAAGGCCATTAGGTGAAATATTGGCCCTCAAATACTCTGTCATAATTGTGCCATGTAGGATAGTCTTTATAAGTTCTTTTTTTAAAGATGCCAACTTTGTCCAGTCTTCTTTATTACCGCTTGAAGGACCACTAGTCTCATCATCCAGTATAGAGGGGGTCTGAAGTATGGCCTGTACCATACTGTCGTCAAAACTCAGACCTTGTAGGTCCGACATGTTCACCACCAGATAAACTTTATCGGAGTGAACTCAAGGAAGCCCCGTAGCCAAGCAGCTACACTTAATCATCAAAAAACAACAGCAAGGGGGGCAGGGAGTGGGATATTCGGAGGATAGACTCCTGGTCCAGTGTGTGAAGTTCCCAATACTGTATAAACCAAAAAATTTGCACACACAGTTCCAAAAAGAGGAAAATTGTATCTACCGGTTCTGCATATCAGGAAAACCAAAAGGTTGTAAGCACGAGCCCTCACTCACCTTTCGGTGACATGCTTCATCATAGGGCTGTGCTCCTCGTCAGGCCGGCGCTGCAATGCCTGACGGGCCCCACCCGGGGGCTCTTTGCCGGAGATCTTTTGAGCGAAATGCGCACCGGTCAAAAATGGGAATCGAGGATTGGAGTAGAAAAGTTTAAAAATGTCTAGAGGTACAAACCGTTGATATCTTTAATTAAATGTTAGTGCCTCTGACAAGATTAAAAACAAAGAATAGGGATATGGTAAAATAATGTCTACACTCCCCATCAAGTATAACAAAATGATGTTAACTATAGCCACCAACCCTCATACTAAAGAGTGGTGAAAAAGACAGAAAGAAGAAAACACAGGATCCCCTGTGCTACTCTACATTACAGGTCAACATGTTTCTCGCTATGCGATTCGTCAGGACCTCAAAGACGTACCTAATCCTTCAAATATTTGGGCTGCCCATATTAGGGGAAGCAGAACCTAGAAGGTAGAAAGAGACATACATCAAATAAAAGAGACAAAATTAAACAGAAGTGGCATGTACTCACTGTCTTTAAAAATACCACATCAACTCGTGACGAAACCCAAAGGTGCCATGCAATAAACATACAATGATCATAGGGAGGAGGCTACAGATAAATATCGCTTCCTCACTGCTTACCCTTCAAATAATAAATGTAGGGCCGCATCGGGGGACAAACATCGAGATGTGTAAAATCCTCTGTGGTCTATGTAGACATAGAGAAAATACATAGACTTCAAGCCGTGTGTTAAATAAATACAAGAAGGTAATCTTCTAAATATATGAGCATTGACCTGAGCACACACAATAAATACATGCGTTTTAATCAGGGAGCCCTCTATTGGGGTCTGGTATTTTCTCTTAGCTGAGCAGGGGGAGGTACAAAGTATATAAACACACGTATACAGAAAACGCGATAATTATAGAATTAAAGCCATCAAACAATAAATATTGTCTGTCATAGATTGTATGCACATGTACCAACGATTCTCATCTATTTGGTTTCTATGAGGGTAGATAAAGGATGTAGTCTATACAAAGATTGTCTCAGTCAAGTAATTAAATTAAGCCCCCAAACTGGGATACTAGCGGTATACAAACATCAAAAATTAATCTAAACACAACAAGTTGGACTCGTGTAGTCCGAAATAAAACAGCCGGTTACGTAGTGCCGGCAGCGGTATATAGTGAATAACAATGGTAGTGGAGCGCGACAGGCAGCGCGTCTCCAGATCACCATGAGCAACTGCCTGAGGCGTGTTATAATGTTACCCGACCCCGCTCGTAGCGAGTGCCGGCTGGGGCGGAAAGAGGCTCCAAAGCGGCCTCATGTCTAGCAGACCTCGTTAGTAAGCAAACAGGTTAACGCTCGCTTCTAAATTAAAGGGCCGAAAAATAGGGAAATTATAAACCACCCGATCACGATTCACTTACTTTACTAAAGTTGCGAAGTCGACTGTAGACCTATGCTCATTATGGTTCCCCGGAACTGGGGAAAACGATCACCCACGAGACTATAAAAGCCGAAGAACTCCAATTGGAATAGAGGAAGGACTGTGGAGGACACATCAAAAAAGGCAGTATTGTGTCGGCCATCTTGGAAAGAGGGACAAGTCATCAGAACTCTTATAATAGATAACGATGTGACTCTAGAGACTACAGAGACCCAAAAGTAACAAACTTTGCCTTTATCCCACTTAGTGCACCACCTTGCAGCTACTGTTTCGATTTTTGATGTTATTTTTGCTGTTACTTTTGGGTCTCTGTAGTCTCTAGAGTCACATCGTTATCTATTATAAGAGTTCTGATGACTTGTCCCTCTTTCCAAGATGGCCGACACAATACTGCCTTTTTTGATGTGTCCTCCACAGTCCTTCCTCTATTCCAATTGGAGTTCTTCGGCTTTTATAGTCTCGTGGGTGATTGTTTTCCCCAGTTCCAGGGAACCATAATGAGCATAGGTCTACAGTCGACTTCGCAACTTTAGTAAAGTAAGTGAATCGTGATCGGGTGGTTTATAATTTCCCTATTTTTCGGCCCTTTAATTTAGAAGCGAGCGTTAACCTGTTTGCTTACTAACGAGGTCTGCTAGACATGAGGCCGCTTTGGAGCCTCTTTCCGCCCCAGCCGGCACTCGCTACGAGCGGGTCGGGTAACATTATAACACGCCTCAGGCAGTTGCTCATGGTGATCTGGAGACGCGCTGCCTGTCGCGCTCCACTACCATTGTTATTCACTATATACCGCTGCCGGCACTACGTAACCGGCTGTTTTATTTCGGACTACACGAGTCCAACTTGTTGTGTTTAGATTAATTTTTGATGTTTGTATACCGCTAGTATCCCAGTTTGGGGGCTTAATTTAATTACTTGACTGAGACAATCTTTGTATAGACTACATCCTTTATCTACCCTCATAGAAACCAAATAGATGAGAATCGTTGGTACATGTGCATACAATCTATGACAGACAATATTTATTGTTTGATGGCTTTAATTCTATAATTATCGCGTTTTCTGAATACGTGTGTTTATATACTTTGTACCTCCCCCTGCTCAGCTAAGAAAAAATACCAGACCCCAATAGAGGGCTCCCTGATTAAAACGCATGTATTTATTGTGTGTGCTCAGGTCAATGCTCATATATTTAGAAGATTACCTTCTTGTATTTATTTAACACACGGCTTGAAGTCTATGTATTTTCTCTATGTCTACATAGACCACAGAGGATTTTACACATCTCGATGTTTGTCCCCCGATGAGGCCCTACATTTATTATTTGAAGGGTAAGCAGTGAGGAAGCAATATTTATCTGTAGCCTCCTCCCTATGATCATTGTATGTTTATTGCATGGCACCTTTGGGTTTCGTCACGAGTTGATGTGGTATTTTTAAAGACAGTGAGTACATGCCACTTCTGTTTAATTTTGTCTCTTTTATTTGATGTATGTCTCTTTCTACCTTCTAGGTTCTGCTTCCCCTAATATGGGCAGCCCAAATATTTGAAGGATTAGGTACGTCTTTGAGGTCCTGACGAATCGCATAGCGAGAAACATGTTGACCTGTAATGTAGAGTAGCACAGGGGATCCTGTGTTTTCTTCTTTCTGTCTTTTTCACCACTCTTTAGTATGAGGGTTGGTGGCTATAGTTAACATCATTTTGTTATACTTGATGGGGAGTGTAGACATTATTTTACCATATCCCTATTCTTTGTTTTTAATCTTGTCAGAGGCACTAACATTTAATTAAAGATATCAACGGTTTGTACCTCTAGACATTTTTAAACTTTTCTACTCCAATCCTCGATTCCCATTTTTGACCGGTGCGCATTTCGCTCAAAAGATCTCCGGCAAAGAGCCCCCGGGTGGGGCCCGTCAGGCATTGCAGCGCCGGCCTGACGAGGAGCACAGCCCTATGATGAAGCATGTCACCGAAAGGTGAGTGAGGGCTCGTGCTTACAACCTTTTGGTTTTCCTGATATGCAGAACCGGTAGATACAATTTTCCTCTTTTTGGAACTGTGTGTGCAAATTTTTTGGTTTATACAGTATTGGGAACTTCACACACTGGACCAGGAGTCTATCCTCCGAATATCCCACTCCCTGCCCCCCTTGCTGTTGTTTTTTGATGTGGTACATAGGTACCTAGGGCATTGAGGTTCCAGGAGATCGTTATGGGCTGTAGCATTTCTTTTGCCACCCATAAGGAGCTCAGACAAACCTTTCTTCAGGACGGCCATGGCAACCTGAGTGAAATAGTGCACACACTATTTCACAGCCATTTTCACTGCACTTAAGTAACTTATAAGTCACCTACATGTCTAACCTTCATTTACTGAAGGCTAGGTGCAAAGTTACTAAGTGTGAGGGTACCTTTCCACTAGCAAAGGTGACCCCACCCTGTCCAGGGCCAATTCCCTGGACTTCGTGAGTGCAGGGACACCATTACAAGCATGCACTACATATAGGTCAATACCTATATGTAGCTTCACAATGGTAACACTGAATATAGCCGTGTGAGGTGTCTAAGATCATGGAATTGTCCCCCCATTCCAAATCTGGTACTGGGGGGCCAATCTCATGCATCCTGGGAGCTCCACCATGGACCCCCAGTACTGCTAAACCAGCTCTCTGAGGTTTGCACTGCAGCCCCAGCTGCTGCCACCTCACAGACAGGTTTCTGCCCTCCTGGGGTTTCAGCAGCTCAGCCAGGAAGGCAGAACATTGCATTTCCTTTGGGAGGAGGGTGTTACACCCTCTCCCTTTGGAAATGGGTGTTACAGGTTTGGGAGGGGTAGCCTCCCAGAGCCTCTGGAAATGATTTGAAGGGCAAAGATGGTGCCATCCTTGCATGAGCCAGTCTACATCTGTTCAGGGACCCCCAGTTCCTGCTCTGGCGTAAAACTGGACCAAGGAAAGGGGAGTGACCACTCCCCTGTCCATCACCACCCCGGGGTGTTGCCCAGAGCTCCTCCAGTGTGTCCATGGCATTAGCCATCTTGTTTTCAAAGGTGTGGGGACAATCTGGAGATCTCTGAGTGGCCAGTGTCAGCATGTGACATCAGAGACCCCTCCTGATAAGTGCATACCTGGGCAGGTAGCCAATCCCCCTCTCAGGGCTATTTAGGGTCTCTCCTGTGGGTGTCTCTTCAGATACAGCTTGCAAGACTCGTCCAGAAATCCTCTGCATCCTCTGCTTTAGCTTCTTCTGACTGTCAGATCAACCGCAGACTGCTCCAGGTACCGCTGTAACTGTAACAAAGTATCCATGATGACTCCTGTGACCTGCAAGTTCAGCTCTAGCGAGCATTTGCAACGGTTTAGAAGGTGTGCACGCTCTGAGGAGTCCCTGTCTTCACCCTGCACCAGAAGAACCGAAGGAAAATCCAATGGAGTGACAGAGTCACTTCCCTGCTCCTGAAGGACCCTTCTGCGATGACGACCAGTTCTCTGGGACTCCTCTCCTAATGACGAGCATGCTTCCTGGAACTCAGGTGGTGGGCCAACAAGACCCAGACTGCCCTAAGGTCCAGCTGTCGAAATTTGGAGGAGGTAAGAGCTTGCCTTCCCGGTTTGTGACAGTATCCCTGTGCACCCCGTCATCTACAGATCCTTGGGCTTCTGTGCACTTCTTCCAAGAATCCTTCATGCACAGTGTAGCCCAGGTCCCCAGCACTCCATCCTGCGACGCACAACTCGCTGAGTTGTTCTCTGGCGGCGTGGGACCTTCTTTTGTTGTGCTGCACCAACCACACTTTGCATCTTCTTTGTCCCCGTGTCCTGGACTCCCGTGGGCGCTGCCTGGTCATCTGTGGGCTCTCTACAGTGTTGGGATCCCCCTCTGCCTCCTCAGTCCGATTTGAGGCCCCCAGGTCCCTCCTGGGTCCAGGCAGCACCATTCTGACGCAAACCGTGACCTTGCTTGAACCAAGCCTTGTTGGACGAATCCAGTGATGCAAACAGCCTGCATCCAACATCTCTACGTGGGACATCTCCTGCACCATGCAGGAACCCTCATCCATCTTCTTTGGTGCTCTTCTGCAGACTTCATCTAACTGGAGAATCCATTTTTGCACCATCTTCTAGGTTGGCAGGGGCTCCTATCCTTCCTGGAATCTTCTGAGACTTCTGGACTTGGTTTCCTCTCTTCACAGGTCTTCAGGTCCAGGAATCCACCATTTGTTGATTGCAGTCTTGCTTGATTCTTGCGATATCTCTTATCACGACTTGTAGTGTGTCCTGAGGAAACTTGCAGTACTTAACTCCTACTTTCCTGGGCTCTGGGGTGGGGTATTTTACTTACCTTTAGTGTTTTCTTACACTCCCAGCGTCCCTCTTCACACTACACTTGCCTAGGGGGGAATTTGTGATTCCCATTCCACTTTCTTAGTATATGGTTTGTGTTGCCCCTAGAGCTATTGCATTCTATTGTATTTTCTACTGTTTGCACTATTCTATGACTATTTAGTTACCCGATTTTGGTCCCTAGTGTATATATTGTGCACAATACTTACCTTCAGAAGAAGTATTGCCTTTAAGATAATTTTGTCCTTGTGTCACTAAAAGAAAGTACCTTTGTTTTTGGTAATATTGAGTATTGTCTTTAACTGTGTATAAGTATTGTGTAACTATGGTGGTATTGCAGGAGCTTTGCATGTCTCCTAGTCAAGCCTAAGTTCCTCTGCTACAGCTACGTCTAGACAGCCTAAGCTGCTAGAACACTGCCTACATTTCACTAATAAGGGATAACTGGACCTGGTATACGTGCCTTAGGTAATAAAACAAAATGAAAGTTACATGTCTCAAAAACATGGCAAGTAAAAGCCGAGGAAACAAATAAAAACAATTTAAGTAAAAACAAAAAGTTTCTGAATCATAATCTAGGAGGTTCCTGACATATTTCCGTGTCCAAGGTCAATGGGTTCCAGGAAGGAAACGGCAAACAACAGATCCATTGAGGCCTGAGTAGCAAATTCCAAAGAACACAAATGATTGGATCCTACCAAATCAGCCGATGCTGAAGGCAAGACAGCCAGCTGTGCATCCGCATTATTAGAGCCATATTCCAGGAACCCCAGAGCTGAAGTGTCCATATCAACCAAAAGAGAAGGCTCATAATATGCATCCAGCAGCAAAGGCAGCCTGATGGGACAACACAATGTCGGTCCTCAATGAACTCACATGTAGATTAATGTTCACAGGCTGAACCATTGGCGTAGCCAAACATAGGTCCAGTGCACACCCAAACGGGCACAGCAGACAGCGGAACACATTGCAGCCACACAGGTCTAAGTGAAAGAGATCAGTGCATGTTCAATCCCTAAGCAAAGACACTTTGAAGTATCATGTTGTATCATGCATTAACGACACAGCCCAACATGTGGCAGATTAATTGCCATTTAGCCTTGTGGTGGTGAAACATCCATTGCGGAGCAGAAAAAAACAAAAACAAAATATCAATCAGTAGGAAAAATAAATTTGTCATCCCTCCAAAAACACTGTAAATCAAAGAGCGCAGAAAGGACATGATTACTCCAAAACTGGCTGGAATGTGCTCTCAAACCAAGACCCAATCAATACAAAAAGTGTACTATTCCATTGGTATTTGAGACATTGAATATCCGGTGAAAAAGTTTACCAAAATGCTGTAGCAGGTTAGTATGTAGTCGAGATTGTACTTCAGCAGAAGACCCTGCAACTTGGCGAGCAAAGATCTCTTTAGCAGATGTCAAAGCAATGTCCTTCTGAAACAATAAATCTTTCAGCCTGCTCAGCTTATCGAAATTCACAATAAAAATAGAGATGGAAGGACAAATCGTATTCTCCCTTACTACATGTGTGGGTGGAAATAATACATTGCTACAGCAGGTTATGACCCTGGAGACCGTCACCACATACTGGTCACCTGCTTCCATCCCACAACAACCTTGTGGGATGGAAGCAGGTGTCCCATATGGGACCAAATAACTCCTATACGAGAGCAATTGGAACACTGGGTGAACCAAGGAGACTGGTGTACCTTTCAGATAACATGCTAAGTACATCATGGACGCATTGCACGCGTCAATGGACGTGATCACTTTACAAAGTAATGAGTGGCCAAACACTCATCACATTTGTTTTCACGAAGGAAGACTTCTATTTCCCCACACACAAACACACTTGTAATCAAACGGCAGAACACAGGACTTGTGTACATAAGTATCCCCCATAGCTTGATATCTGCCTACTTAATAGTGTTTTAAACATGATGTGATTTGAAATGTGGAGATTTGTAACAAGATAAATCCATGGGTCAGCCACACAGCTTTTGGCATTTCGGCTACTTAAAATGGTAACTTCTCTAAAAGTTCAATGTTAAGCAAGATGTGAGTCACATCTTTTTCCACCACAACCTTCTGTATGCGTGTCAAATTAAATGGCAAAAACAATCCAGTTGTGGTTATGTATTTCCACGGCACAGACTTTAATTTAAAAACCTGTAAGGTCCAGCTGAATTGCATACTCAATCTCCAGTGGCTCTGTCCATGGTACAACAAAGGCATGTAGTTTTTAATAATATTGAATGCAGATGCCATAGTAATATTCAAAGAATAAATTTGAGTTGACAGAGTTGTGATACCGTTGTCTGCAACAGCCAAAGCTTTTTCCAAGATTTCTCTATCAATCTGTCTCAAACATTCAGCAGCATCTTGCTGGGAAATTTTCCAAATCTCATTATATATGGCATATAAAAATCTTTTCTGATGTAGTTTTCTTGGACCTAACAATATATCTTGTATATCCATGTCACTGGATAGGAGAGATAGCTGTTCTTTTACTGCAGCTAGCGTTGAATGTTGTCACCAATATTGGCACAATTTCTCCACAATGTAAGTGGTCACTACCTCTGAAAGTTGTGACTGAAAGTGTTTGGGGTTTGATCTGCTAGCTTTAAATTTAAAACCCAAAGTGGATTTTAAAAACACTAATGACAAGCATTGGTATCTACTGGCCACACTAACCGCCCATCTGGACCTGAACGTGAAGAGTTTGTTAACGCATCCTGTCTTAAATAATTTACTTGTCTGGGACTCGTTTTAGGCCAATGAATCTTTTGACCCTGATTGAAGACACCTTAGGACGAGACAACTAATCAGCACATAAATCACTAGGTCAATAATTTTCTCCTTATACAATATGCCAAAGTAAACCAATCTAGATAAATGCATTAAAAAAGTTTGATCACACCATGACCTTTCAACCATGAATAACCACACAAAAAGTAGTAAGATTTAAGTTATTTTATTCCCTATTGGTTACACTCTACTAGCAAGTTTATTAGTCTCAAAACCATAAAACACATTAGCACTGTCACAATATTGCAACTCGAATAAGATTTCATCAAAGCAAAGATCATGAACATTAGAACAAAGCACGACGTCAACATGGATTAATCTTAGCAGAGTAACATTAGCGCATTATTCAACAAAGCATCGATTCAGTCATTTGTCTATTTGCGTCCATTTAGTGAACCCCTCAACTAACCTCGAATTAGCATTGGCATGTTGGGCTTCATGCAAAACAATTTAGCAACACAAATTTAGAAAACATCTAACTATGGTCTCTATCAAAAGGTAGCACTTGGTACCTAGAAAGGAAAGGCAAACAGACAATTACAATTTCATTATCATATAGTTACCCTCCGTAATGGGTCAGCATACAGAGTCAGTCTTCGTCCTCAGGACATCAGTTGATTCGCCATCAGCCAGGGAACACAGCAAAGTTCAGAAAGACAGGCAATACGGGATACTTCCCTCATAAGGAGGGAAAGTATGAATCGGGCAGGAAAAAGATAAGGATGGTTTGAAGAATCAAACAGCAAAATCAGAGTGACAAAGTGGCTAGGTGACAGCAAAAAAAGGCACGTAATGGCTGATGTCTCCTCGTGTCGCAGGATTATATCAATCTTGTTGTACAGTCCCCTAATTTCCAATTGGCGCATCATTATCTTCGTCCAATAATCAGGTAGTCACCTCATTAGAACTGTCACTTTAGAACAGTTCTCACGTAGTTTATTGGCTCCTGTAGTTGACGTCTCCAACGGGTAGAATGTTAGGTACGAATTTTTATTCTCTCAGGCTCAGTCAGTAGTTCAATTGTCTTTACCAATTCAGGCAACCTTGTACCTGTTGCAAGTTTACACTGTTGCATTCAGCAAGAATGTCTCCGTGAGCAAGTCGAGTCTCATGAGAAAAAATTTACTACGGTTACACACATCATTATTGTTTCTGGAAAAGTACGGCTACATGCCCTTCACCAGGTCAGCACATCGCACGTTAGAGAAACACATTTAATATGAGACCGGCAGCTAGGCCCCGACTCATGCTAACTAAGGTCTAGTAATTAATTTGCAAACATTTCATGTTAATTTTGATTATAATAACTACACTCCAACAATCCCTTCTCTGATGACACTTGTCATCACACAAATCTATTCCTTAACAATCCTTTACCATTCCTTCATTTCGATTTCCTCTTTCTGCTTCGCCTTTTCATATTGTGCTCTGAACATTCTCTCCCTTTTCCTTTCTTCCCTCCTCGCTTTATGTTTTGCCCATTTTGCTTTACCTCTTTCGCAAATTTTGCTCAGTACCCATAGACCAAATAAACAAGCCAAAACAATTACTATTCCCTGTATTAGTCTTCCCTAGAACCCATGCCAAAGACCACTAAACCAGCTTCCCACACGCGCCAATCCTTCTCCAACCTTTTCCCAGACTCCTGGTTCTTTCAGTTCCTTCAAATCTGCACTATCTCTTGTTAGGTTAGTAAGCATACTTCTAATCTTTTTGCTAAAAGAATGTCTAAAGCAAGCCTATTTTGAAGAGTCGTAGCCCTCTCCGCAGCAAGTTCAGTATCCATCAGGAGTATAGTCCCTGTGAAGTTTGTCAGCATGTTATCCACAATAGTAGACAACTTTCAAATCTTTATGGAGTTCAAAACAACTCCCACTGAAGGAATTATTGCTCCAAATATGTCTCCTACTACACCAGCAGCAGTTTCTCTCTTTTGTCTAGCACAAAGTAATTCTGTCACTTTCGGACACTTCTTTAAATAATCTAGTTGATAAATCTTTGGAAAAACTATTCCCAAATAACATGTCCCATACCATCCCTTTGGAAGACGGTAATAGGCATTAAGTCCACAAATGTAATAAACCCCTGGGATCGCTTGATCCATTCCATTCAGCATGAAAGTCCATTTATTCTGAAACAAAAACATATGCTTACACTCACTCGTTCCCACAAACACATTGTCATAATATGACTTTGGTCGCATTATACAAAGCCTTCCTACATGTTTCGCATCTAAAGCTAGCTTCCCTTGTTCCCTGATCCCATTATTACTATTACTAAGGAATGATCATTGCTGCAAGCCCTTTTCTAATTTCCCATTTAAAACCCTCCTTCTATCTTCAGTGTGATCTAGAAAGCTCTTTTCTACAGATGTAAACAAGCATGTCAAATTATTGCAGTGCACATATGAAGCACTAATTGTCGTTCTAGGCTCAAAGAATCCCTTAATCAGCTTTTTAGCATAATACTTAGCTACACTATTCAAATCTTCTATGATAGGCACATAAGAGAACACTAAATCATTGTTCGAATAAAAACATTGCACTTCTTCTTGATTATAGAAACGCGTTAGTAGCAAACTACAACTAATCCTGTATGTTAATGGTAAGCTGTGATATGTAACTCCCTCTTGGACTGAAAGAGGAATTTGTGTACACACATAACAAGTCTTTGCATCCATAGTGTCAACATACTCACTCAGCAAGCGATAGAAAAAATTAGTAGACAGCTCCCCTTTTGTATTAGTTTCATCATGCAAATACTTTGTATCTTGATCAAACTTATCCCACGGTGTTAGTGTAGTAGTCTCAGAAACTGTAGCATTGTTAGCTTCACTCTCATCCACCAAACGCATTTCCACAAACAGAGCTATAATGAATATCACGCACATAACACCCAAAGCAATACCCAAATATGTACAGCGCTTATTCCCCTCAACGTCATCCCCTGACCTAGGCATGATCTGTAAAGAATCAGAAAGTAAAGTACTACAAACGTAATCAACTAATAGGAGGATGGTTAATAACTTTTTTTTTTTGCCACAAAGCTTATGCAAAAGTCTTTTTCCAGCAAGTATTTACAGCTTTCTCATTCACTCCCAGGGTCTTTTGTCAATCCGGTTAGCAGCTTGTCACAATCTGTTTTTTTCCCAAAGTCAATTCAGGTTAACAGTGTCACATCCGGTAATTTATCAGTCTCTTTCCCCAGGTTTTCACTTTTCCCTCTATTCCATTTCAGCTTAACACAGTCTCTTTTATTTATAGACGACTTCAGGTACCATAATATTGACTTGGAATCTCATGATCAAAACAAAATGCCAAGAACTCTTGTTGCCACTCAGCTGACGTTGCATAAGCCCATTCAGGACCTGCGTATCTTCTGTTGGCTATTCTCTTTCTTTTCAACTTGCGGTCACCCTGCAATTCTCCTTCACTCAGATCTTCCTTCCTTCCTTGTGGTATCGACCTCTTCCTCTATTGTTTCATTAATGACCACTTTCCCTCTTTCAGATTGCGATTCTGGCCACTTATCTCCTCTCAATGTTCTTTTTCCCTTCTGCTTTTCAGGTTGCTGTTCAATGCCCTCCTCTTGTGCTATGGTGTTTTCTCTTGATGAATCTGCAAGTGGCTCGGGAAGAGTCTGAACACTTTGACTTCCTTCTGCCTCAACTCCTTCACCTTCTGGGTCTGTCAGGGGTTCAACTTCAAACCCATAACCGTCTGTTTCTGGGAGAACCTCTCTTTGGGCCGGTTCCCCTGGTGCCTCAGTTGAGATAGGCTTACCATCACCCGTCTGGATTTGTTTGCTGTTTGAGTGACCAAGCCGTCCTCCAGTCTCAGTTCCCCTTTGATTACTCTCCGGCCCTGAGACTTCCTTCACTGTAGCTGTTAGTTTCGACAGCTCAAATTCCTCATCAGTTGGACACGTCACCTTCTTTGTGTGACTGGCATGGATCCAGTTTGGAATTCCTGCGCATTTCACAGCAGTGGTAGTTGTCAGTATCACTTGATACGGCCCCTTCCAACGTGGCTCCAAACACGACTTCCTCACGTGTTTCTTGACAACAACCCAGTCACCAGCTTTCAGATTGTGACCTGGATCATTTATCGGTGGCAGCGTGGTTGCTTCCACCTGGTGAGAGAAAGAGCGTACCACGTCAGCCAGACCCTTGCAGTAGTCCAACACCATATCATCTGTGATATTCACAAGAGCATTTGCAGGCACTGCGGGCAATCTCATAGCTCGGCCCATGAGAATTTCATGAGGAGACAGTCCTGTTTTCTTGTTAGGTGTATTTCTCATTGACATTAGCACTAAGGGCAATGCATCTGGCCCTTTCAAATTGGTAGCTGCGCACATTTTTGCCATTCTCGACTTCAAGGTACCATTCATCTGCTCCACTAGTCCTGAGGCATCAGGACGGTAGCTACAATGCAACTTCTGTTCAATGTTCAGTGCGGCACACAAGAGCTTAACCACCTCATTGTTGAAGTGACTTTCTCTATCTGATTCTAAAGAGATCGGGAACCTGAAACGTGGTATTAATTCCCTAAGCAGCAACTTCGCTACTGTGAGACTGTCATTCCTACGTGTAGGATAAGCTTCAATCCAATGACTAAAGATGCACACAATCACCAACACCTACCTCAGACCTCCACACACAGGCATCTCAATAAAATCCATCTGCATCCTGCTAAATGGACCTCCAGCTCTCCCAATGTGGCTCAAGTTCACCACGGTCCCTTTCCCCGCATTCATCTGCTGACAGATGATGCACCTGTGACAGATTACTTCTGCAGCTTGTCTGAATTTTGGATTGAACCAATCGATTTTGAACAACCTGATCATGGCGTCTCTCCCAATATGTGCTTGACCATGGTAAAACTTTGCAAACTGTGACAAGAGACTGTTTGGCAAAACCATTTTCCCCTCATCTGAAACCCACAAATCATCAGGTCTTTGTACACATTGCATTTTAAGCCAAGAACATTTCTCTTCTCTTCTCTTCTGGCACATCCCTACAACAATTTTAATTCTTCCATTGTGTCCACCACCCTCAATGCATAGCCTGTGCGTGTCTCATTTTCGGTTTCAGGTAACAATTCCCACTGATCTTTGAACGATATACAGTTCAATGCACAAAACCTTGCGACTTGATCTGCATATCCGTTTCCCATTGACACAAAGTCTTGTGATTTCACATGAGTGCTGCATTTCACCACTGCAATTTCAAGAGGTAACTGAATCGTGTGCAACAACTCCTTAATTCTTTCACCATTTTTCACTGGAGAACCAGAAGAGGTCATGAAACCCCTCTGTGACCATAGCTGGCCAAAATCATGGACAATTCCAAATCCGTATCTGCTGTCAGTATAGATAGTCACTTTTAGTTTGTCAGCGGCATGGCATGCCCTAGTAAGAGCAACCAATTCAGCCACTTGAGCAGAATACACTCTTTCGAGCCAAGATGCTTCCAGGATACCGGTGATCGTACACACATCGTATCCGGCTCTCAGTACTCCTACTGAGTCTTTCAGGCATGAACCATCAACAAAGATAATGTAATCATTTTCCTCCAATTGAGTATCTTTAATGTCGGGTCTCGGTTTGGTGCACAATTCTGTTACCTCAAGACAATCATATTCTACTTCCTCAGCATCGTCAACTTCTGTATTCTCATTAGGAAGCAAAGTTGCCGGGTTTAACACGGTACAGCATTTCACTGACACATTAGGTGACCCCAATATAATTGTTTCATATTTAGTTAGACGAGCATTTGTCATGTGCTGCGTCTTGGTTCAGGTGAGTAGTATTTCGACTGAGTGTGGGACCATAACTGTTAGGGGATGACCCATCACTATACCTTCACATTGAGTGAGGCTTTGACCAACTGCTGCAACTGCACGCAGACAACCCAGTAAGGCAGCTGCAACTGGGTCCAAAGTAGCTGAAAAATATGCTACTGGGTGGTTTGCACCTCCATGGACCTGTGTCAGGACAGACAAAGAACAAGCATCACGTTCATGACAAAACAGTACAAAAGGCTTTGTGTAGTAAGGCATACCTAAAGCTGGAGCCCTACACATGCACTCTCTCAGTTCAATGAATGCCCTCATCTCTTTCTCAGACATAGTTAGGGTATCCGGGCCATCCTTAACCTCCTTGACAGTCAACCTCACCAAAGGCTTAGAGATAATTGAGAAGTTGGGAATCCACTGGCGATAGTAGCCCACCATTCCCAAAAACATCCTAACGTCTCTCTTGGATGTCGGGGGACTCATCTGTAATATGGCTGTCACCCTTTCTTTGGATATTCTTCTCGACCCCTTCTCAATCAGGTGGCCCAAGTACTTCATCTCTTTCTGACAGTACTGCAGCTTCTTTGGGGACACTTTATGTCCGTTCTTTCCCAAATGATTCAGTAAGGCAATAGTACCATACCTGCAGTCATCTTTTGTTTTGGATGCAATCAACAAATCATCAATGTACTGTGCTAAAGTCTAATTAAGTCTAATTAAAAGGCAGTTCCAATGGTTCCAAGTCCTTCTTCAATATCTGATTGAAGATGGAAGGCAATTCTGAAAACCCTTGAGGAATTCGACACCAACTGTAAACCTTGTCCAGGAATTTGAAACTGAAGAGAAATTGGCTGTCCTCATGAAGAGGCACAGAAAAGAACGCTTGAGACAGGTCCACGACTGTGAACCACTCTGCATCACATGAAACCTGGAACATGATCACGGCTGGATTTGGCTCTATGGGGCAGCATTTTACCACTATCTCATTAATTTTTCTTAGTTCTTGGACAATTCGAACTTTCTC
Source organism: Pleurodeles waltl (assembly GCF_031143425.1). Taxonomy (NCBI): domain Eukaryota; kingdom Metazoa; phylum Chordata; class Amphibia; order Caudata; family Salamandridae; genus Pleurodeles; species Pleurodeles waltl. The sequence continues at coordinate 182,284,767 of NC_090437.1, forward strand.
ACAAGGCTTTCTCAATCCCATTATTGGCGACTTACATGGGCTGCTCATCACTTCTTTTAAGACCCCTTGCTTCACAAAGTCTGCAATTATCTGCGTCACCTGTATGAGGACATCTTGTGCCATGTGGTACTGCGGTACCTGGGGAAACACGGCATTTGGCTTCACCTCTACCTTGACTGGTTCCACTCCTTTTATCACTCCCACTTCCTTTCCTGTCAAGTCCCACATCTTCTTTGGGACTGTTCCCTATAATTCGGTTGGCAAATCGTCACTGTGAACATCGGAAAAAAGCTTATCAAAGGGTACTCCTCATCTGTGGTCTCCGTCTCTGGTTCTGAGATCTGACCATCGTCCCCTTCATCATCACTGTTTGTATGCACCTCAATTCCCTCATTGGAACAGGTGATCGAACACCTCGTCTTACACAGCAAGTCTCTTCCCAGTAAGGACACAGGACTTGAATCACAGACTACAAACCTGTGCAATCCCTGAAGGGTACCAATCTCGACTTGGACCGGATCTGTAATCGGATTAGTCAGGAGCTGATTTGCTACTCCTACCACCTTTATAGTACGCCCTGAAAGCGGCAATTTCGGAACTTCTGCACTTCTGACAGTAGAGCGTGTATCTCCTGTGTCAACCAGGAACGAAACCTTGTGACCCATCACCTTTCCCTGCACATAAGGGCCCCTCTGATCTACTTCTAGGGACGCTGCAAGTCTGCACTCCTCAACTATCCGAACAGTCATCCGACCATTCATCGTTTATTCCATTCTCACGACGCAATGGGAACTGTTGTACTGCGTTATTTTGACCTGTGACCTGTTGAGGAAGCATCAGCTGTTGCTGTCCCATTGGAGCTAAAGGCAACTGCATTCGCTGTCTAGGTGCCACAGGAATCTGCTGTTGTATTTGCTGCACCTGCGCTGGCTCAACACGTGGCATTTGCATTTGCTTCATGGGCTGGAGACCCTGCATCTGAACCATATTATTCTGGAAGTTCGGGTTTGGACCCCTCATTCTTGGACCCCTCACACCTTGAAATGCACTGACATCATTGCTTTGTTGAACAACACCATCCTGCACCATCATTGGACATTCCCGCTTCCAGTGTCCCACGCCCCACACGCATGACATGGTGACATCTTTTTCATCCCTTGCACGTCATTTTGAACCACAATAGTATTCAAGTCTGGACCACGGTTCACAAAACCTCCCCGACCTCTGCCTCTCGTTTGCGGCTGAAACATTCCGTTTCCTTGTGGTTGCTGCACCATCTACTGTAGTCCATTTCCCTGCATCCCTGCTTGAGCTGCCTTAATTTGCATCACCATCACCTTCTCCTTCAGCTTTCTTTGCTTCAACTCAATCTCATCACTACAGTATTTCGCGTACTGCAACACCTCATCAATCGGTTTTGCTTGCCAACAGATCAAATGATTCTTAATCATCTGACTAATCTCTGGTCTTAATCCTTCAACGAACCTGAACACAAGATGATTCATGTCTTTTGGTTCTATGACCTCTGTGCCACTATAGTGTTTGATCGCCTTTAACAACCTCTCATAGTAAGCATGTATCGACTCTTTGCCTTCTTGTGCCGTTCGATCAATTTTCTGCCAATCAGTAACTTTCGGTGACACTTTCTGCTTCAAGAATTCAATCACCTTATAGTAGTGCTTCATCACCTCAGGAGACGGTGCTCCTGTAGTCCTGTCCCTTGGCAGTTCCGCTGTCGGCCAATCCACACTCCTCTTGCACTCAAGCCACAAATCAGCTGGAACTATAATCTCAAACAGTGTGTTCAAGTCTTCCCAGAGACACTTTGCAAGCTTCACAAACCTGTCCGTTTGCTGATCCACTCTATGAGCTTTTCCCTTAACCTGGGGTAGTCATTGGTGAATGACAAAATGTCACCTCTAGACCATGGTAAATGAACTAGAACCCCTCCAGCTGTCTCTCTCATCGGTAACATCTTTATTGTTCCAGTGTCTGGCGCAGCTTTCGCCTGCTGCTGTTCCAGGCAGTCACTTTTCCTCTTATCTCTCTTCTTCGCCCATCTGCCTTCCCACTTCTCTAATGCTCCCCAAACCTGCGCACTCTGTAGTATCTCTTTGAGGTGTGCCTTCATCTCAGTGGATCTCATGTGATCAAAATCTTTAGGTTCGAAGTCTAACCTATAACTCCTCTTCAGATGTTTAGTATTGTCTAAGTCTATGCCGTATTTGTCTGCCACGTTCGCTAACCTCTGGTGCACCTTACTCACTTCTTTGGTTATTTTCGGGCACAGATATCTTAATTCTGCTTCAGTGTATGATTCTAATCGGTTCACTCCCATGCTCCCTTCTACTAGTTTGGCTGCTTCCACCCCCAATCTCACAAAATTCAGGTATTCCTCTCTTCCTGATCGCTCTGCTGTCGCAGGAGTAGTCTATGGAGTGTTAAGCTTGTCTAACCATTCATTCAATTGTTGCGCTGTCAAACCTTGCACAAGATATTTCCAGCTTATACCATCGGAGTTTGCGACGTGTTTGCACTCATTACCTGTGGGGTCAGTAGACCCAAGCCTGCTTGTCTCATGGTTTCTAACGAACCCCAATTGGACTGAAGTCCAACAAGGATCTAGATCTCTCCACTGTCTGTTCTCCCAGTGTCATCCCTTGGGAGATTCCTGTGAACCTTCCTCTTATCACCTCTTGAGTCATTACGCCTTGGTCACACACACTGGGTTTTGCCTGCGCATATAGCGGTACTGGCGGACTAACGGTAATTGGCAAAGATATAGCAGCTGGTGACTGTCCATCCCCTAATCCCGGTGGAGCATTTACTCCCATAGCTTGATTCATCATAGGTGCTGTAACTGATTGCAGTCCAGTGACCGAAGTATAATTCAGAACCACCTGTTGCTGCGGCTGGGGCAGCAATTGTGGAGTTGGCTCAATCTACACTAACTTTGATCTCGTGTATACTGGATCAGGCGGCACTATCAAACTTGTAGTCGTCTCTAATACAGGGACATCAGGGTAGAGTCTCTGAACTGGTGGTGGCTGCAACTGTATCTGCGTCTCGGGTGCAGTGGATACACTAGCACCATTCTGTATCAGAGCTGATGTGGTAACATTATTTGCCAGTACTGTATTTGTGATCCCCTGATTCTGTGGCGAACTTACAGGATCTGCGCTAGTACTCGGTCTGTTGTCATTTATGGCATATGGTGGTGGTCGATTATGTAACAACTGATTCAGAAACTCATCATCATCTGAATCATCTGCATCTACCCAGGACTTGTGAGTCTCCTTTTGCCTACTAGAGCCCTTGTCTGTTTTACAAGTGCCCTTTCTTCCCTGTGTTTCGGCTTCTTGAGTTATTGCCGGAAACATCCTAACTCCGTCTATGATTTGCCTTCTCCACATCTTAGTCTCACTATCCCTTCTAGCCTCCGCTAGAGTCTTTTCTGCTTTCCTCATTCTCCTCTCTAATTTCTTTTGCCTCAGTCGTATGGCCATTAAATCCCAAATCGCTAACGCCTCAAACTGAGCTGGTCTCGGAGGTGGCTTTTGCTCATTTAACGCTTTCCACAAATTCTCTAGAACCCCTATGTTAAAGGTTCCATTTTCTGGAAACGCCAAACACCTATCTTTCTCTGTTAATTTACACCATTGCTTTAACCAAAGACATGGCGCTACTCCCTTCTACTCCATTATGGCATAAGCCGGAGTATCCTCTGGTGGTGTAGGCTCCCCCACACTTGCTGTAATATACGCATCTCCCCTCAAAGCACTCTTTAAAGCCTTGAAAAACTTCATTTTTGCATCTTTTATTTTGTTTAGAATCGAATCAGGAAGTGACTTTAGTTCCCAGAACACTCTTCGCCTACCTTCTCAGCCAATCGCCTCTCACGGACGGCTGCCAAACCGTGCGCGACCCTTCTCACTAGCTGACCTATCCCAGCGCAGCTCCAATGACATCACACTCACACACACTGCGGCTGACAAAGTCTTGTGGCTTGTCTTCCTCACTCTAAATCCACACAAAACGAATGCAATATATTGCGAGCACCTTAACAACAAACTCAAATTTGCCGGTTTACTACAGGGTAACACAATCGCTTCAGAACTTTACAGAGATTTCACTTGAAGCCTCGGCCGCTAGTCTCTCCTTCTCAGATCCCGGACTCACAAGCAAAATTTTACCTGCAAATTTCACTCTCAACTTGTCAATGGTTCGTTCTAGTGCACTTTAGAAATTACCAAATCTCCATCGAAGGTTTCACTCACACATATTGACTCAAACTTGACTCGTCAACCACGCCCGATTGACCTATTAAACCGCGCAAATTACAACATAAACCAAGTGTCTCATACACTTATCAATATACTCCGGAGTCTTAGACCACGCCGGGTCCGTACATCACCAACAACCATGTGGACAATTTTTTAGCACAAAGCACCAAACTCACATGAAGTTCGCCGACTTCCCTACTCTCATACTGCGGAGTACACCCACTCCTACTAAAACATTGTCTGGCCTAAATTCTCACAAACCTCACAATTCACCTGCGATATGCATAAGCTGAGCAAGTGCAAATTCTGCGTCACGCATACCTGTCACTAGAACGCCGAGAACATACCCAACTCACTTCGGCAAGCTCCGAGATTCCGGGAAAGTCATTTGGGACTTAGGGGCACATCATACCTCCAATTTGCATTTTTTCGAAAACAATCCTAAAACAATGGTCCCTCGTCCTAGGGCCCCAAAGGGCCTAAACCGTCCTCTGCTACCAGAACTGTTAACACGTCCCATCTTAAATAATTTACTTGTCTGGGACTCGTTTTAGGCCAATGAATCTTTTGACCCTGATTGAAGACACCTTAGGACGAGACAACTAATCAGCACATAAATCACTAGGTCAATAATTTTCTCCTTATACAATATGCCAAAGTAAACCAATCTAGATAAATGCATTAAAAAAGTTTGATCACACCATGACCTTTCAACCATGAATAACCACACAAAAAGTAGTAAGATTTAAGTTATTTTATTCCCTACTGGTTACACTCTACTAGCAAGTTTATTAGTCTCAAAACCATAAAACACATTAGCACTGTCACAATATGGCAACTCGAATAGGATTTCATCAAAGCAAAGATCATGAACATTAGAACAAAGCACGACGTCAGCATGGATTAATGTTAGCAGAGTAACATTAGCGCATTATTCATCAAAGCATCGATTCAGTCATTTGTCTATTTGTGTCCATTTAGTGAACCCCTCAACTAACCTCAAATTAGCATTGGCATGTTGGGCTTCATGCAAAACAATTTAGCAACGCAAATTTAGAAAACATCTAACTATGGTCTCTATCAAAAGGTAGCAGTTGGTACCTAGAAAGGAAAGGGAAACAGACAATTACAATTTCATTATCATATAGTTACCCTCCGTAATGGGTCAGCATACAGAGTCAGTCTTCGTCCTCAGGACATCAGTTGATTCGCCATCAGCCAGGGAACACAGCAAAGTTCAGAAAGACAGGCAATACGGGATACTTCCCTCATAAGGAGGGAAAGTATGAATCGGGCAGGACAAAGATAAGGATGGTTTGAAGAATCAAACAGCAAAATCAGAGTGACAAAGTGGCTAGGTGACAGCAAAAAAGGCACGTAATGGCTGATGTCTCCTTGTGTCTCATATTAAATGTGTTTCTCTAATGTGCGATGTGCTGTCTTGGTGAAGGAAATGTAGCCGTACTTTTCCAGAAACCATAATGATGTGTGTAACCCTTAATTTGAATGCCCAATTCATTTAGTCTGCTGGGAGGGGTCACCCACTGACCCGGTGTTTTAACTTGTATGAATGTAGTATGTGCTCTTGAAACCAGAACCTCTTGAAGATTCCAGCAAACTTTCTTGACCTCTGCTGCGCTGTCCAACAGTGTCAATGCCCACGTCTTGTTCAGAAAGAGTGTTCTCAGTATCTGTAGCATATTTAACAACAATGCCTGCCACTTTCTTCTTCTGAATTGGGGTTTTTGTTGTGGAAGTTTCTTTTCCTTTTTTATGATGATGTCAAATGAGTGTTGAGCCAACATTTGGTTTCACATACCCTTCATGCCTGTGCTCGGACTGTCCTCCTCTATCAGAGCGTTTGTCTGGTGTACCCTGAAAGGAATGGGCAGGTCTACCCTGTGTTTATGTTCTATTTTTATTTGTTCTTGTTTTTACCAGTGTTTTTTAGAGACTCGATTGCCTGTTTGGAACCTTCTTGGTCTAATTTGCTTTTAAGTTGTGGCTTATTAAGCCTGGCTCCTATATTATCTTGACCTATAGATGTATAGGTGTCTCCTATAATGTTTGGTAACTTGTGTTCCTGATCCTGTACATGAGCGTTGGTGAGTCGTTGGCGTACTGCCAACTCTGCTGCCTCTCCTTTAATATTACTTAATCTAATTGAGGAAACATTGGCAAAATTGCCAGTAAATCTCATCCCCAAGTCCAGGGCAGGGGCTGCTCAGTACTCATTTTGAATCTGTTTTACTACCTCTGGCAAAACAGCTGTTGTTGGAGTACCATGAGTTATGGTACACAAAGCAGCAAAGACAGTGTCCCAGGTGGCACAATCTTCTACAGGGGGAATGGTACCAAGAGGAAGGCACATAGTAAGAATCATGTGTTTGTCATGGGGGTCCCGTATGAAAAAACAGTACTTCAAGCTGATTTGTTTTTTGAGCAACGCGGAACTGGAGGCACAACTTCCTGTGGCTGGACAGCTTGAACAGCACTAGCTAGGACACCTGTTATTATTTGCAAAACAAATTGTGCCAAATGTCTATATCAACTTACAATATTATTATGTGAGGGACAGAATTAATTAGCATTCAATGCTGCTATGTTGGAATATGGTGTGTAACCGGCTAGGACTGGCCTAGTCACCCCATTATTACTGAAGAGATCCAGTCTCAAGTATTGTAATGCATGTGGAAGGGCGCCTTGGGACTAATTCTGAGGTTTCTTATGTTAATGGTATTTCTAAGTGTTGGTCTGTATTAATTAGGTGCTGCCACCTCAGTGTATGCATGAAATGTTTGTGTGTTATACCTCTTATACCTCTTTGCTGCCCTCCTGGTGGTACCTCCTAAATCCTTCTTTCGAGAGCTTCATGGATTGCTATTGGAATTGGTGTCGGGGGTGGGTAGATGCAGGGTAGCCTTATCGATCATACAGCACCCACTCAGAGAAGGAGGTTTGGGTGCACCACACTTAAAGGTTCAAGCTTGAACAATATACAGACTAGAATAGGGGTTTCCTAATCAACTGAGGAGGTTTAATCTATAGCACTATGGATGTCTCCATATAATGTGAGAATGGAGCACTGGGGCACTTAACAATTATTCAAAAGACCTGTTAAATAAGCACCTGACCTAGAATATTGGTGGCACCATGTTATACGGTTCCTACAGCTCAAGTAGGACTATGTATCTGGTCAACATAAATGTCAGAGTATAGGGACTCAGTCCATGTATGCTATCTGGCTATGTTGACTCGACTCCTAGCTAGCTCATAGTACATCCTCTGAACCCCTAAACACTCACAACCTCGAACATGACTACTCAGATTTACAGGGAAATCGTGGAAACGTATTTACATTGTTGTCCTTTAGAGTACCCAAAATTAGACAGAAGAAAAAGAGATGTGAAAATGTTTTTCACAGCATTTATTGCAACAGTTTTATTCTTGCATAAAAATACATGAACTGTGATTAATAGGCAAACGAAACAAAGCATGGTAACCAGCATTAAAAAGATGGTGAAAAAGATAAACAGTTCAACCATGGTTCTATGATTGTGTTGGTAAACTCATATCTGTAACTACCTACACTGTTGAGAGCATAGGGAGAGTGCCCTTTGCCAGATCGATTGGGAAAACCCGAAACCCCATATCTGGGCAAGATGTAACAGGTTGACAGAAAGCCGGTCTGGTGTATTGCAAGATATTGGTCCTGTGAAGGGTAGATGTCCGATTCAGGATCAGCATCAGAGTCAGTGAGGCTGCAAGTCAGGCACTGCATGCCAGTTCCAGGATAAGTCCAGCAGAAGTGCTGCTCTGTCGCATATTGCACAAAGTCAGTTTTTACAGCTCTAACACACTGTGTCAGAGTTTTAAACTCAATGTTGTGATATGTCTGCAAACAAGAGCTGTCTCCACGGACAATCAGAATGTTCAGGCATTGTGTTCTGTATGCTCAGCATTGGTCAAAGTATAGAGATTAGATGGCTTACTAAGAACAAGCAACATGTACAATGATTTCTCAGTACATTAACTCATAAACGAAAGGCCATGTAAGAGCTTACCAACAAAAAATAAATGCTAAGTTGAAAACCTGCATTTAAAAACGGAGGTTCTAAGCAGGCCCTAGCGTGCTTTCACTACATGCTTTCCCTTTACACCAGGGCCATTGGCACCATTCTTGCTCTAACTGCCTCCCTTCCATGTTCCTGCAGCCATGTTTCAGCACTGCAAGAACCAGGAGAGGCTTTCCACCCACTTTGCCTCGCAGCCATGGTTTGGCTCTCCATGAAGGGGCGCTCACAAATGCATTTTGCAGTGGGGGACCATGGCTATGAGGCCCATAGGATGGGGTCTTTCTCGGGGTTAACAATATCAATAGTGTAGCAGGTGCTGTGGCAAAGGGTCTCAGGGATGTTAGGGACTTGGGGGCATATTTATAAGCCCCCAGCACCACCTTGCGCCACATTAGCTTTTTTTTTTTAAACACTAAAGTGGCCCGACGAGGCCAAAATCCTCGTGCCATATTTACAAAAAGGTACAATGCATCCATTGCTCCACTTTGTAACGCTTTGCGCTACATTATGTCTGCACCAGGCATAATGTATGCAAAAGGAGCGCTCCCCGTTAGAGGAGGGGGGATGAAAAAATGGCACAAGGAAATCTAGCAGATTTCCTTGTGTCATTTTTTACTGCACTTTTAACGCCTGCTCAGAGCAGGCGATAAAAGGGGGCTTCCATTATTCATAATGGGCCCCTATGTACTCTGCAGGAGTAGCGCCAATATTTTAGCACTACTCCTCCAGTGTACATCAATAGTGGCAATGAAAATGTTGCTATTGCCCCCTACCCTGTGCTATGGTGTGCCATGTCTTATATACGATGCACACATGGTGGCAGTAGGGGGGCGCTAACGGGCACAAGGAAAGTGGCGCTGCACTAGGTTCATCTCCACTTTTCTTAAATATGCCCACTGGTGTACCGACATTATGGCTGCGTTTTACTGTTCCACTGGTACCAGGCTATACCTGGATGACGAGCCTTCACTAAGGCAAAACCGGTCCTAGGTTACTTGTGTTCCGGTTCAAGGAGGACTTGACCTGGCAAATCGGAATGGACTGTTCCCATGAGGAGCAGGGTCAAGACTGATATATAGCTGGGTCCAAACTGAGGTGGCATGGTGGGTGAAAAAACGATGGATTGAGATGAGGCCATGAGCAATTGCCAGCAGCTGAGATTAATTCAAGCATTCCATCCATCACCTTGTTGCTTTTGTGTTTTCCTGCCCAGCATGATTTTCTTGGATCATGATGTCATTACTATACCACTAGCCCCTGCTCCCATGCACCTCACAGCCATGATCTAGAGCTGCGAGGCCCAGGAAAGGTCCATCATGCCCTGGGCTACACAGAGGTGCTCCAGTGCTGTGAGTCCCATGGTAAAGTCCCTCCATCCCGAGCCTCGCAGCACTGGACCGTGGCTGCAAGGACCAGGGGATGCAGGCCCTTTCAGTAGTGTTGCAGGTGCAGTGACACTAGAGTTCAGGTAGATGGGGGTCATATTAACCAAGACTATGGCTATATTTTACTGTCCAATCAGTGGACGGGGTGATCTGCAGGGTAGAAGAATGACTCAGTTACCTTGCTTTCGCCAGGGCTCATGGTACTATTGCTTCACCGCTGGCCCGCTCTCATTGTGCTTGCATCCCTGATCTAGTGCAGTGAGGCCTAGCAAAGTAGGATGGCTGGGTGCAGGATTGTCCCTAATTTTATATGTTTGTCCTATATTTTGCTGTGAGTTGTTGCATGGCGCAAAATCACCAAATTACTTTGCTCACCAATATACTGATGGCGGAAAGCACCTTAATCAATATAGGATGTAAAAGAAACAGGCCAGATGGGAAACCCAGAGCAGGCCAGCCCAGCAGGATGTGCCAACAGTGACTGGAAACAAGCACTGTGCAGAGGTGCGGAGGCCAGCATTTGTTCAAATAGAAAGTGCGAAGTTAGACTTGTAGCACTGAAAGTGATCTCCATAATCTACTTTATTAAAAGGATTACAATTAGAGGTCCTAAAAAGGAGGAACGTAAAAAGTGAGAATGAAACAGCAATGCTGAAGTGGACACCTACCCTAAAATCATTTTTCAGATGATGGCCAGTTAGCCCATATGATGGTGGCAAAGAATAAAAACGGCTAGGGGGCATTAGTTATCCGAAGTAAAAACAATTTTGTCTTCTGGGAAAATCAAAATTAGAATGCAGGACTAGTTGTTTCAAACAAAACACATACCTCTGCCAGTATACCACATGTTTTATCTGTTAAAAATATGAAGGGCCTCACTTATGAAGGGATGTAAGGGGATGAAAACCCCAAATGAAGTCTTCAATTTATAGTAACCCCAATATAAACTCCTTCTAGATGAAATTATAGAATTTTAAGTGTCCTGCAAAGTGATCATGGAAACTTGCTGCAATAATGAGAACGAAGCCGCCAGCATAGGGGGGGTGAGTATGGAACCAGTTCTTAACTTTTAGAAGTTATGGATTCATCTTTGTCATCAAGGGCTCGCAGTGATGGGCCATCTGAGAGGCCAAGTGGGGGAAGGGCACCCTCCTGGCCTTTTAGCGGTGGATTATAGGTGTCAGCCCCGTAGAAAGGCCCTTCTTCCATTGGACCTCGGAGCCTTAGTCAAACAGTGTGAGACTCAGAGAGGGGGGTCCAGGTTTGCCTTTGATTACTTCTGGATGCATCTCAGTAGGGTTATATGGTGCAGGTTTGTGGGGCTAATGTAACAGGGGGGCCTCCAGAGAATAGGAAAATGACTTTGCCCACAGACTGCTGGCAGTACCACAACTATAGCCACTTTAATTTGCCATGAGAGTAGGAATGTACCATCTTTCTTGGCATGTTACCCCCATTCTTACCTGTATGTCAGTATGGTTTTGCCTGTCTCACTGGGATCCTGCTGGTCAGGACCCCAGTGCTCATAGTTTATGGCCTAATGTGTGTGTCTGTATAGTACTTAACTGTGTCACTAAGGCTCTGCTAATCAGAACCTCAGTGCTTATTCTCTCTCTGCTTTTAAATTGGTCACTATAGGCTAGAGACTTCATTTACCAATTTCAATTGGCACACTGGAACCCCCTTATAAGTCCCTAGTATACGTTACCTAGGTACCCAGGGCATTGGGGTTCCAAGAGATCCTTATGGACTGCAGCATTTCTTTTGTCACCCACAAGGAGCTCAGACAAACCCTTTCACAGGACTGCCACTGCAGCCTACGTGAAATAATGCACACGTTATTTCACAGCCATTTTCACTGCACTTAAGTAACTTATAAGTCACCTATATGTCAAACCTTCACTTGCTGAAGGTTAGGTGCAAAGTTACTAAGTGTGAGGGCACCCTTGCACTAGCAAAGGTACTCCCACATAGTTCAGGGCCATTTCCCGGGACTTTGTGAGTGCTGGGACGCCATTACACGTGTGCACTACATATGGGTCAATACCTATATGTAGCTTCACAATGGTAACTCCAAATATGGCCATGTAAGGTGTCTAAGATCATGGAATTGTCCCCCCATTCCAAATCTGGTATTGGGGAGCCAATTCCATGCATCCTGGGGGCTCCACCATGGACCCCCAGTACTGCCAAACCAGCTCTCTGAGGCTTGCACTGCAGCTACAGCTGCTGCCACCTCACAGTCAGGGTCTGCCCTCCTGGGGTCTGAGCAGCTCAGTCCCAGGAAAGCAGAACAAAGCATTTCCTTTGGGAGCAGGGTGTTACACCCTCTCCCTTAAGAAACGGCTGTTACAGGCTGGGGAGGGGTAGCCTTCCCCAGCCTCTGGAAATGCTTTGAAGGGCACAGATGGTGCCCTCCTTGCATAAGCCAGTCTACACCTGTTCAGGGACCCCTTGTCCCCTGCTCTGGCGTGAAACTGGACAAAGGAAAGGGGATTGACCACTCCCCTGTCCATCACCACTGATGCCCGGAGCCCAGACCTCCTCCAGTGTATCCCAGACTGCAGCCATTTTGCTTTGCAAGGTGTGGGAGCCTCCCCCTCTCAGGGCTATTTAGGGTCTCTCCTGTGGGTTCTCTTCAGATTCAACTTGCAAGTTTCCAGCAGGAATCCTCTGCAACTACTTCTTCATCCTCTGACCTCGGATCAACCGCAACCTGCTCCAGGAACCGCTGTAACAGCAGCAAAGTATCCACAAGGGATACTTTTCTTCTGCAACTTCAGCTCCAGCCAGCAACTGCAACAATTTTCATGGTGTGCATGCTCTGAGAACTCCCAGTCTTCACCCTGCACCAGAAGGACCGAAGAAATCTCCCGTGGGGTGACGGAGTCACTTCCCTACTCACGCAGGCACCTTCTGAGTCGATGACTGGTTCTCTTGGACTCCTCTCACAGCAATGAGCATGCTCCTTGGAACACAGAGAGTGGACCCCATCGACACAGACTGTCCTGAGGTCCTGCTGTTGCAATTTGGAAGAGGTAAGACCTTGCCTTCCCCCAGAACTATAGTACCCCTGTGCACCGCATCTTCTTCAACTCCTGAGGCCTCTGTGCACTATTTGCAAAGTTCTTTCATGCACAGCCTGGCACAGGTCCCCAGCACTCTATCCTGCGATGCCCAACTTGCTGAGTTGTTCTCCGGTGGTGTGGAATCTTCCTTTGTAATGCTGCACCAACTGTGTTTTGCATATCCTTTGTCCCTATATCATGGGACACCCGTGGGTGCTATCTGGTGCTCTGAGGGCTCTCTGAAATGCTGAGAGCCCCCTCTTCCTCATCACACAGAGTTGAGGCCCACAGGTCCCTCCTGGGTCCAGATAGCGCCTAGTTGATGCAAAATGTGACTTTGCTGGAACCAAGGCTTGTTCGAGGAATCCAGTGCCAAAACTTGCCTGCATCCAACTTCACAACATGGGATATCCTTTGCATTATGCAGGAACCCGCTGGCATCTTCCTAGGGTGCATCTTCCTAGGGTGCATTTCTGCAGTCTTCGTCCAACCTGGGACTCTTCTTTTGCACCCTCTTCTGGGTTGGCAGGGGCTCCTGTCCTTCCTGGAACTTCTTTCGACTTCTGGACTTGGTCTCCTTCTTTTGCAGGTCTCCAGGTCCAGGAATCCACTGTTTGTTGTTTGCAGACTTGGTTGGTTCTTGCAATAATTCCAATCACGAAGTGTAGTGTGTCCTAAGGAAACTTGCAGTACTTTACTCCTGCTTTTCTGGGCTCTGGGGTGGGGTAATTTACTTACATTTACTGTATTCTTACTCTCCCCGCGATTCTGCACACACTACACTTGTCTAGGGGAGAATTTGTGATTCGCATTCCACTTTCTTAGCCTATGGTTTGTGTTGCCCTTAGACCTAGTTTCTCCCATTGCATTCTATAGCATTTCCTATTGTTTGCACTATCCTATGTCTAATTACTTACCTTATTTTGGTGTCTAATGTATATATTGTGTATAATACTTACCTCCAGAAGGAGTATTGCCTCTAAGATTTTTTTGGTACTATGTCACCCAAATAAACTACCTTTATTTTTGGTAACACTGAGTATTGTCTTTACTTGTGAATTAGTACTGTGTAACTATAAGTGGTATTGAATGAGCTTTGTATGTCTCCTAGTTCAGCCTAAGCTGCTCTGCTATAGCTGCCTCTATCAGCCTAAGCTGCTAGAACACTACTACATTTCATAATAAGGGATAACTGGACGTGGTATAAGGTGTAAGTACTCAAGGTACCCACTACAAACCAGGCCAGCCTCCTACAATGAGGAATTAGGTTTATCGTATATTGAAGACCTCACTGGGCTAGCCCACTCCTATTGTGGCTTAAGTGTTGGGACAAACGGTAGGCAGCCTTAGTTAGATCTTGTACGGCTGATTGTTTATCCATAGAGAACGGTAATCGGATCCTATGGCTTGTATATTTGAAAAGAACATTTGAAAAAGTAGGTTTTGCTGAAGTATACACTAATCTGCAAAAGATCAAAGTTAATTGTAGAAAGACCATGAAAAAGCGTTATCTTGAGCACTGTATGGAAGTGAGAATGGTGAGAGAGCAGGATCTGCAAACATTTGCGAGCTATTCATTGGTGTCATCTACTAGGATCCTCAAACTATATTTATCATGGTTTGTTAACCCAATCCACCAATTTTATCTTACTCATTTTAGGTTGAACTCTATGCACTTTAAGGCAGCCTTTCCAATGCAAAAAGCCTGGCGGCATGATCTACCACTGTGTCATTGTAATAATGTTTCAAAACAAAGCACAAGCCACTTTATACTGTTTGGTCCATTGCACTTGGTACCATGGTCCTCCTTTCTGGTCCCTGTATTGCGCAGGTCAAATATTAGACATCACTAGCTAGGGTTGGAATTTTTGCACTTTCCACACTAGAGATCTGTCATGCAGTGTTAAATTATATTAAGATGGCCTAAGTAATTAGGAAACGCAATGAAGAGATACACATCTAATTTAACCTTGTCAATGAATATGATTTGTTACTGATTTCAATTGAGGCTTTGTCTTTTAATATTTTATTATTATTGTATATGGTTTTGTCTATGTTATGACTTTTATGACTTCTGCCAAATAAAGTTTACTGAACTGATTGATTCATTCTGAAGTTCAAAAAAATAATTTAGCTAGTTACTTTTCTGTGTGGAAATTTGGATTGATGTCCCCATGTCCCAGTCCACCTGTATGCAAAAACTATCAAACACTTTGTTTAGGGTGGCTAAATAAACAGCTTTAGTTTAATCCAACCTAGATTGAATTAAGGTGTTAACAACTGCTTTGTGCCAGTTGCTGTGGATGCAAAGGTTTCTTAAAGATCTTAAGTTGACCAAAGTACACATTGGACACTTTTTCCAGTCTTATGTTTCGAGAGAATGATAGATTGGTGTTGAATGAATGCCCGATTTTTGTATGTCCTTAGGTGGGGATAGATGAAGTTGCGTAGATTCAGGCCAGCAAGTCATGAGCCAGGAACTGATTAAAGATTTTACAATATGAAATAACTTTTTCGAGAAGATCAAAGCTTTAAAGCTACAAACAAAGAAGTGCCTTTTCTGGCTTGCTTTATTTTAAATTTTTAGGTGAACACTATGTTTGTATATTAACTTATTTTATTTAGATCATAGGTCCTGATTCAGAGTCTGGTGGATGACTATCTCATCACAAATGTGAAGGAAATCTGTACATTTTAATCCAAGTGCCATGGGATATCATGCTCTTGTAATACGGAGGACAGCATATGCCTCACATTTGTGACTGAGTAACTCGTCCGTCAATCATTACATCATGCCTATACTTCCATGCCATTATCTTTATACTGTGCACACTTCCAACTCAAGAGATTTTGATTTGAGGGCGAACCAAGGATTTTTTGTGCTATATAGTTATCTCCCAAGAAATTCTGTTCTGCTCTGTTGAGAGAAATGAATCTTGATGGCAGGAATACTTAAATTAATGTAGACACTGGTCATCAGCCATCACTTGGGCAGAATTCCAGTCTATGTTTTTTATTCACTTGTCTACTATTATCAGGGGCCAACCTTATGCAAATCAGTGTTTTTTGTACTCAGACAGGAACAATCCAGGCAAGTCATGTCATGCCTCTTCTTAAGAAGAACATAAGCAGCCCCAGAATTGTCTCAGCCTTGTTATGCCTCCTAAGTGAGGTGCTGAATGTGTCCCTGGGCCCAGTGAACGCGGGGCCCACATACTTGCATCCCCATTGCACTTTGGGAGTTTCACCTAGAAGAGAAAGGTGAAGGGTAGAATGCTTCAATACATTTCACTTCCTGACAATCTTTGTAGTAAGCATTCCAAACCATTGATTTCTGGCTTAGTGTGCTACAGACGAGGACCAATCATGTGCACATCAGACGTGGTTCTCCTGTAGAAAACAGAGAAAAATACCAGCTTTGTTTCTTTATCCAACATATATTCTGGTTTGGACATGAAAATGTTTGCCATGCCTGCAAGATACTGGCCAGTTTTACCCCTAGAAGCCTAGCCTCCCTCCCCTGCACCTGGCAGCTACAGTCCAACACTGAGAAGTCCAAATAAACAGGCAAGTCAGTGAGCCAGGCTTTTAGCATTATTTTATTGTATTGGGTGAATGCATCTCAAGTGTCCTGGAAACCTGGGAAAAATCATTGCATGCAAGAGAAAATAGATTTATCTCACAAAATCTTATTTGAATCTGCATCATTCTGATTTGAAAATGAAAATGCACTCTGGAACTGCCTAAGTGTATACTAATAATTAGAATCATATGTTTTGAAAGCTGCAGAGGGTGTTGTTAGTGGTCTTGTAGCCATGGCTCAGTGCTCATGCCATTAATCCATTTTAGCTTATATATGAATTTATTCTGGTAGATCAGTAGTTTATGGCATTTTACTGTGACTTGTGTGATGCCTTCAATAGAAGTCGAGCTATTTTCAACTGTTTCAATTGTTTTGTTTCCTATCAGCTCTTTGCTACTCAACAATTTTCTGTGACACACTCATTATCTTGCGCTGGACACCTGGGAAGCCACCATGAAATTTCAGTCCGTACTGAACTCACTTAAGGGCAGCACATGCTGCAGCACAACTCATTAGGGCCTTAAGAAATATGACCACATCAGCCTGACCTTGATAGAACTCCACAGGCTCCCTTTGCCAGACTGCACCACCTTCATAAAACAGCAACAAAACTGTTATGAGCAAAACCCAAGAGTACTTAGATGACAAGGTCACCATCTTTGGTAGCTCTCCACACACCCACAACAAGGACATCCTCAGACGGAAGATGAAGTGCAAAAAAGAACAACTCAAGCGCCGCCAAGCTCCAATTTAAGAAAGAACTGAATACTGAACTCTTGAAAGGACACTACATCATGATGCAGTAAAACTCCACAAACCAGCTGCACCTCCTATCACATGTTGGCTGTCTCTTTGACTTTGACCGTGTACAGCTCTCTACTGCCCCTCCCGCATTCATATGTAATAATGTGCAAATCTGGAGACCATTTGATTAGAGACATATGTTTTGGAGAGATGAGACTCCTGCCCTGCAAGTACCACGCAACACGGGTTAGACTAACGCATTTCAGTGATGGTTTTCGCATCACTGCACTAAAATGCATTAGTCACACATTTACAGAACTGCTGGACACAGTTGGGATCGTGGGAGGCTTCACTGCTGCAGGAATATTATTGACAAAAGTTGGCTTCGCAGACGCTTGGCAACCAACACCATTTCTTTTTTTGTATGACAGGTTCTAGAACTCGCCGTCATCAAGCAGCATTTAAATTATTATTTTTAGCGTTTAGAATTAGACACTGCCATCTAGTGGCATCAGAGAGAATTCACCAAATTCTTTTAGTGTTAAACATATAAGGATTTCTACTGATAACAGCATAAAACTCGTAAGAAAAACTCACTCAATGCAACGCTTTTTTCACTTTGATGTTGTAGTCATATGGCATTTGGGCACCACTTATATTATTTCTAGAGGCACCATCTAGGCATTTGTGGTCTTGTGAAGTGTTCAGTCTAAGGTTTGTTTGCTAAATAGACCTCTATTCACAGTTATTGAGTGCCAGCTGTACTGTATCACCCCCACACCCAGTACCAGATATTCCACTTGGCCAAGGAGAGTACCCATGCACTGAGGTGCACCTGCCATGCTCATGCTAGGTATGTGCAACATTGTAGGACAGGTGCTGATCCACTGACAGCGAGGTTTAGCATGACCATGTGTAAACAAAGAGTAACAAAACTGAATCCTGATTTACACAGTGAGGAATAGTTGCTTGTATATTGATAGTGCTATGATGAAGGCACTGCGAATATGAAAGTCACCATTTTAGAACTGCATTACAAGCGGTATGAGTCACTCGAACTGTCACACACTTGGCTGTACAGTATCAATCATAAGTACTCTTAAACCATGCAAACGTCACACAAAAGCAACCTGAAAAATTGGCAGCTATGTTTTGCTCGGGAGAAAGTGTCACTCATAGTCATTGAAATGTCACTCATAAATACACTGAAATTATGAAAATGTCACACATAGCGATCTGAAACCTTGGCAGCTATGAGTAAGCCAACCTTTTCGACCTGGGTGACTAATTCAATATATTTCCACTTAATAGAACTTTAAAAAATATATACTCATCTTTCAGGGTATTACGTGTTTGGAATTTTACTGATACCCACTCCAAGAAAGTGGTCTCTTGCAAAGTTGCTTCAACAATGGCAGAGGACTAATAGTTAAATGATGGCATTTCCTGTGATGTACTTTCCTGTGGTGTCACGCTGTATGCTGATGAAAGGGGCTTTTCACATTTCCTTTCTGCCTTGGGCCCAAAAAATTCTAGAACTGTTACTGCCGCACTCTCTGAGCTAGGACAAGACACCAATGACTAGGATGAGGTTCCATAAGTTCCCTTGATGCTTTCGTACAACGACTGTACGTCCTGCTTCCCTCCTGCTCACCCTGGAGAGCAACCAGCACACATTTACTACCGCTAGGAACCATTACATGGGCTGAGTCCACAGGAAGTACTGGCGCTCTTGTTTACAAATCCGGGGCTGAAGGGCATGTGCACACAACAACTGCGGTCACGGGACAAGGGGCTGCCAGCGTGTTCATAGATGCATTCTTACAGTAAGACCACATTTCCCCATGAGCAGAAAAGCCATGAATGCCTGCGGTCATTGTAACTGCCACTGTTAACACAATATGTTTCATTTCCTCTCAAATTGTAGTCTGTACTGTTAGAAATGGAGTCTCTAGTTGGCAGAGGTATACACCTTTGTCCAAATAGGGATCACAATCCTAGTCAGGGTAAGTCACACAAAATCCAAATTATCCTGTGCCCACCATCTGGAAGCTTGGCACTGAGCTGTCAGGCTTAACTTAGAAGGCGATATGTGAAGTATTTGTGCAATAAATCATGCAATAACACAGTGAGAACACTACAAAAAGACACTGCACAGGTTTAGAAACATATAAGATATTTATCTGGTTAAATTAAGGTCAAAACAATCAAGATTTGATAAACACAAGTTGAAATATTACTTTTGTAATAATAAGAAGAGTTTAGTTCTTAAAAGCAACAATTGTCTCTTGCAAGCACAAAGTACCTGGTTAGCGTCAAAATGACATGCACGAAGACCGCAGAGGAGGCGATGCGTGGAAAAAGGGAGATGTGCGTCGGATTTCTGGGCCCACACAGACGATGAGTTGTTTCTTTTCCACGTGGCAAGGACTTTGTGTCGCATTCCGGCATGCAAGTTTGAATCCTCTTCGTGATGCGGGGTCTTTTGACGCCCAGAGATGATGGGGGGAAATTGTAAGCATGCAGGATGAAGTCACAGCTGTTGCGTCATCCGGTGGATGATGCGGCAGAGTTTCTGCCACACGGCTGCTGCTGCATCGATTCCTCTCGCAGGAAGTCGGGCTGCGTCGTTCCAGCTCGGCTTTGCGTAGATCCGGTGGGCTGTGCATCAAAGTTCAGGTCACAACGCTGGTGCTGCATCGATCGCCACTCGGGGAGTCGGGCTGTGTCATTCTGGTTCAGCGATGCCGTGATTTTCTCACCGCTGGACAGGCTGTGCGTCGATCCCGGCAGGCTGTGCATCGATTTTCACCACACAAGGAGTTTCCTTGCAGAGATTAAGTCTTTTTGGCCCTGAGACTTCAGGAAACAGGAGGCAAACTCAATCCAAGCCCTTGGAGAGCACTTCTCAGCGGAGCCAGAGCCCCACAAGGCAACAGGACAACAGCAAGGCAGCAGTCCAGGTGAGTCCTTTGGGCAGCCAGGCAGCTTCTCTTGGCAGGTTGCAGGTTCTGATGCAGAGTGTCTGTCCCAAGAAGTGTCTGAGTTGGTAGGGTCAGGGACCCAGTTTATACACTCAAAAGTGCCTTTGAAGTGGGGGAAACTTCAAAGAGTGGTTTTGAAGTGCACAAGATCCCCTTTCAGTACAACCCTGTCTGCCATGGTCCCAGTAGGGGGTCTGGCAGTCCACTGTGTGAGGGCAGGCCACTGTCATTTGAAATGTAAGTGTCAGGCCCTCCACCCTTCCAGCCCAGGAAGACCCATTCAGTATGCAGATGTGTGCAGGTGTGACTGAGCATCCTGGGTTTGTGGTTGTCTGGGTGAAATGCACAAGAGAGCTGTCAACCAGCCCAGCCCAGATGTGGTTTGGAGACATGCTGTAAGGCACAGAAGGATTTTGAGTGCAGAGAAATGCTCACTTTCTAAAAGTAGCATTTCTAAAATATTAGTAATAAAATCCAACCTCACCAGTCAGCAGGATTCTGTATTACCATTCTGGCCATACTGAATATGACCTGTCTACCCCTTTCTGATCAGAATCTACCACTCAAACAATATATGAGGGCAGCCCTAATGTTAGCCCATGGAAGGATCAGACCTCACAGCAGTGGAAAACGAATTTAGGAGTTTTCCACTACCAGAATATATAAAGCACGCAGGTATATGTCCTGCCTTTTACCTACACAGCACCCTGCCCTATGGGTTACCAAGGGCCTGCATTAGGGGTGACGTATATGTCAGAAAAGGAGAGTTTAAGGCTTGGCAAGTATTTTTAAATGCCAAGTTGAAGTGGCAGTGAAACTGCACACACATGCTTTGCAATGGCAGGCTTGAGACAGGGTTAAGGGACTACTTATGTGGGTGGCACAGTCAGTGCTGCAGGCCCACTAGTAACATTTACGTTACAGGCTCTGGGTACATGCAGTGCACCTTACTAGGGACTTACAAATAAATTAAATAGGCCAATTGGGTATGAGCCATTATCACCAAGTTTTAAGGGAGAGAGCATATGCACTTTAGCACTGGTTAGCAGTGGTAAAGTGTGCAGAGTCCTAAAACCAGCAAAAACAGTGTCAGAAAGTGGAGGGAGGCAGGCAAAAAGTTGTGGGTGACCACCCTAAGGCTGTCAGGTCTAACATGTACGCACTGAACTTTCACATTTCCTCGGCTTCCTAAAGGGCGTAGTTTCCATTGGTGCAGTAGGTAGCACCGAGGACAGGGGGATTATGGGCCCACTGAACCCTGATTATTGATGTATTTCACAGCTCAAACATGTTCTTTCTTGACGGGCCCATGACACACTGGATGCACCACTGTTTCCTCAAACATGATGTGCTTTTTTTATTCTTCTAATAACTGCGAATATAAGGTAAAAGAAAAAACATGAAGTAACGGATGAAATGGTGTCATGCGATTCATGTCACAAAAACGGCAATCAGCTGGAGATGAGAGTACCCTATAAAGGCTGCAGTGCTGTCAACTTTAAATATTAAATCTGTGATTGCTTATCAGGCATCAAGCCCGGTTCTGAGGGGCAGGGTGGAGGAAGGTTTGCAAGGCCCATCCAAACATAGGCCCTCATTATGATCCTGGCGGTCTGGGCCGCCATGCTGGCGGTGGCGGTAAATACCGCCATCCGGCATGGCGGCCCAGACCGCCATAAAATGGACTGCCTTAAACCCCACAGCGGAATACACCACCACAGCCAGCGGAAACGCTGGCGGCGGCTGTGTATTCCAATCTGACAGGGCAGCGCTCCTGATAATGATACCCATTCTGCCAGCCTTTTCCCAGCGGTTCACACAGCCAGGGAAAGGCTGGCGGCATGGGTTTCTGGGGGCAATTTGGGGGCCCCTGCACTGCCCATGCACTTGGCCCGATTTACGGGCAGTGATATGCGCGACAGGTGCAGCTCTACCCGCTGCACAGAGGCATTGACGGCGGCTCCATGTGGAGCCGTCAGCAATGTCCCGGCCAGGCATTCTGCTGAGCCGGCGGGTGGAAACAATGTTTCCGCCCGCTGGCCCAGCAAAATGTTCAGAATGCAGCTGGCAGGGTCCCAGGGGGGCTGGCGGTCAGTATAATGACTGCCGGCCTGAACACGGCGGTGAAAAACGCTGTGTTCATAATGAGGGCCATAACCTTTGGCCCACCCAGTCATGGCAGAAGAGGCCAATGTAAAGGCACCTGTTAAGTGCTTCCTCTGTTGCAACATCAGAACTCTGTAATGTTGTTTGCAGTCTTTAAAATTGCAAGCGCTGTGTTACGGGCAGAGGTGGGTGAGCCAAGAAAATTAACAGGGAGAGCCAAGTCAGAGCCGAGCTAAGGAACTGGCTTGGCTCTTAAAGCCCGTGAACAAGCCGAGCCCTAAAAATGTTTACAACAAGCCAAGTAAAATACGATAAATTCTCTTCAAAGTTCAATAAAGTGTATTTCTTTAACACATGACAGCTTTGAAATAAATTTGTCACAACATAGTCCTTCACTGAAAAGTACTTATTAAAAGTGATACTTTTTAAACATGAGCTTAGGGTCATTCCTGTCCCCGTTCTCAAACGGGGGCAGTACCCTTAGTGAACCAACAGGCAAGACAGTTACCACATGAACCCTGTTTGTAGCCCAGATTATTACAGAGCAACATTAGTCTAATAAATCAAACATAAAGGTTTTTGTATAGTTGTTTTTTTCTGATTCATGTATTTGAATGTGCTTTCATGCGCAAATATAAAGAAAAATATGTTTTGGTACAATATAATATTTGCCCAAGGTCACACAATTTAAGTGAGCAAGCTGTAATTTGCCCAAGTTTTATGTTTCCACTTTGTACAAATCAGCCACTAAATGGCTATCTATCACTCTTTTTATGTTAATGCTTTGTTTTTAGTTCTTTGTGCCGTTTTCTGCAGTTTTTATGTAGTGCGAACTCTACTCAGAGGTACTAAAGCGATCGAGGTTTCAGTGGGCCCCCATCTTTACTTGGGAGAGTGGAGACAGAGGTTTACCTGCTAATTTTGCAGCAGGTACAATGACATCAGGGCCCAGGCCTGTGAACGGCCTTCTGCACCTCAATTATGGTCTGTGTGGGGGTTCTGAGAGTGTTTATCTATTTTAGTTTGTGTAAGAAGCATGCAATAATATACTGTATGATGAGGCATGCATTATACTATTCACATAGTAGCAGCGCATGCCTCATTGGATGAGCAGCCTCTAGGGCGAGGGAATCATAAATGTCCCCCAAACATTAATGTGGAATTACAATACCTTAAATAGTAAGAGCCTGATTCATGGGAGTAAACTTACACTTTTGTATAAGTTTACTATAATTTTGTATTCAAGAACTACAAGTGTACTTTTACTGACAATAATGTTACAGCTCCGGAGATGCCGCAGTCGGGGTGAAGAGTTCTGCACATAAAAAGATAGAGCAGGCCCAACTTTTTGTGTGCAAAGTCTCTGCCATGACTGCTGAGTGTCTACACTCATAAAATTACTATTTGTACAATTAAACTTCTAGTTTAGGAATATCAAACAAATAGGAAACTTACACAAAGTGTAAGTTTATCTTTGTGAATCAGGCTCTAGGTGTGTCTCTCTGATTTGTGCCACACGTTGGTGTGAAGTAAATAACTGCTATCTCAAGTAAGATACTGTGTTGGGCTGAATTTGTTCTCACCAGTATGGCAGAATTACAAATGTGAGCATTTCATAATCTGATATCTTGTTACAGAACATTGCACATTCCTAGGTTACAGTCACCGCCACAGGAATAGTGCAGTTTTGTTGTGCTTTTTCACAAAAGTATGGATTTGCCAAATTTGTCACGTAATCTATCATCTGCTGCATAATCTGCAGATGTAAAACATGTTTCTAGTTCAAAGGGACCAAAAGTAACGACAGAAAGCTGCAAAACATGTTGCAGAGCAGTTGAAGACCTTTTCCAAAGGTTGACGGTTCACCTTTCAGTTGATTATTGCTGTATTTGGTTGTTAAACTTGTGCTAATGAGGTGAAAACAGGTGCAAACAGTGTTAACACGTAAAAAACAAATGACAAAATAATGAAGTAATCACAAAATGTTGCTGCATTACTCCACATACTTTTTATTTTCTTGTTGCATAATTCAGTCAACTCTGCCGCATAATTTGGTGCCCATCTACTGCATAATTTCAGTGGCCCTGGGGATACTCTTTGTCTCACCACATCTACTCGCAATGGAACTGATCATAATTCAATAAAGAGCCACCATAGCATCCAATGTGGGATGATATACATGTGGTGGAATTAATGCTAATTATCTAGACTCACCTCAGAACTAAATAAGCCAAGCCATGAAGCTTTGAATCATCCTGGACTGCAAACTCAACAGCACAGCCCAAGTCAATGCCATCATTGCTTTATGCTTCCACATACTGAAGATGCTAACGGAGATTTTCAGGTCGACATGGGAAAATCATCACCCACGCTCCTGCCACCAGCAACCTAGACTACAAGAACACCCTCTATGCCAGATAAACAAGCATCTCATCAGGAGGCTGCAGAACATCCAGAACTCAGCAGCCAAAATCACTCCCAACCTCTGACACTCACTCATCTCACCATACCTGAAGGAGCCACACTGGTCACCATATGCAAATGAGCACTTTTCAAACTCCTCACCCAAACTTTTTAAGGCACTCTGGCCCAGTATACATCAACAATACCATCTGCTTTCACAAACCTTCCAGGCACCTCAACTTGACAAGGCTCATATTTGCACAGATCCCACACATATGAAAAACCAGATCCAGTGGTTGATCCTTCTCCTGCATCACTCCTAAAGCATGAAATGAGGTGCTGTTACATGACAGTCTCCTGCTTAATTCCTGAATTTCACAAGAAGTTAAAGACCTGTTTTTTGAGTAACCAAATGAGGCTCTAGGCTTGGCTAATCTCACACCTGCTCAGTGCTAGGATACCTGGTGGGGTCTCGCCCCATTGACATGAGGGAACAACCTCTGAATATGGCACTGGCTATACATGTGTACCCGTGCCATGAGTATTACAGAAGGGGCTGCACAAGCATCTGTTGCCACTTCTTTAATTGGGGCAGACTGTGTAAGGTGCCAGAAGGTTACCTGTTTGACTGCAATTACCGAAAAACTGCTCTTAGTTGTCAACAACACTGCTTTCTTTTTTTCCAAAAGTGTTGCTGTTTTTTAAAACTTTTTTGTCAATGAAAATACACCACAAGAAGAATGACTGACATTAAAATAAATAGTTACAAAGTTCACAGTATGCAAAGAAGTAGGTATTAGGCAAATTGCAAGCAGTAAGCAGCCAGTTTTTCTAATGGGAAACGTCAAGGGTTAGGTGTGGCATTGGCACCTCCTTAAGCTTGAACTACTATTAAACTCTGCATGGAATCCAGGTGCTTGTGTTGAAGCCTGGCCTGCTGGAAATTATAAAGGTTTGGGCTGTTGAGTGTAACTCTTACTTTCAAATAATACTATAGATCCACTGTATGACCGTTTGGAAGAAGATATGATGTAAATCTTGGGCTATTAGCCAACTTCTAGAATTGACAAAATGTAGGCACACATTGGATCACCCCAAGATAGGGTGACCAGACGTCCTGGATTTTCCCGGACAGTCCCGTTTTTTAAAGGAGTGTCCCGGTGTCATGACGCTCCTTTTAATTTTAAATAAATGTCCCGGTTTTTGGGACAAAGGTCAGATCAGTAAATAAATGTTCCGGTTTTTGGGACAAAGATCAGATCATCTAGGGAAGCATAAGTTAAAGGTACGCTCTCCTTTAACAGACACCTACAAATGATGAAATAATTAAAGTAATTTATCTGTTACTGTCAAGCAACACAGTCCCCTGTCTGCTCCCAGCAGAGAGACAGAGTGGGGAGCAGAAAGAGGTAGGCGGGGCGGGTTGGGGGTACAGGGTGGGAGGTCAAGCCATAGCTAATTTTATATATGTAGTCTTGTAAATGTATGTGTGTATATATATTTGTGTGTGTATATATATATATATATATATACACACACACACACACGTATAGCCACACATTCACAAAGCTGCGCAAAAAAACGGGACAGGCCAGAAATAAAAGTGAGAGTAAAGTCTGTAGTCCTTCTTTTATGTCTGACCTGTCCCGGTGTTTGCTCCTCAAAATCTGGTCACCCTACCCATCCAGATGCAAATTCCTGGAACCGGGCATGCCAGGCATATCTCACAGCCTTCCCGTCATCTGAAGTGTGTCGCCTCGCTGGGCTTCCCTACACTCTCATAACCACCAAAATAGCTCCGTAGACTTTCAGAATCACTTTGCCTTTACAATCGCTGTCACCCTCACAGCATTTTTAATCTCCTTGATTTCAGTGGGCTCCTTCTGAGGTCCGGCACTTCTTTAATTTGAAGAAGGGGGTGGGAGGGGATGCAATATACATGAGAGCACCTGTATTTATTTGTCAGGCGCAAACAGGCACGCTTGATATGGAATACCAGCGTGTCTGTATTTCTGGGAAACCAGATTCAAATTCCGACCCGGCTCGACATCCTGTGCTGGTGGGCAAACCATTTAATTAATTTTGCCCTTAACAGTGTGTTGGCTTATGAAGCGCTAGAATGCCTTCTACGCGCTATGTAAAACCAGAAACAAAAAAAATAGATGTCGCTCATATAGAAGTGGATTTGAATGTTCACAGTGATAATTAACCCAGAAGCCACAAAATAATACTGATAGGAAAGCCTGTATTGAAGCACAGGCGGAAACCAGTAGTAAGCTCATGAAAGAGCCACGCACAGGGTGACAGGGTTGCCTTCTAGCCCAAATGAATGTCACTGGCGCCATCTCCTGGTAGAAAAGAAAAGAGTCTGCACACCCTGCGCTCTCTACAACTGGCCATATATTTTTAGAGGAAATAATTAGAACTTGTGGCAAATTTGTTTTGCAAAGTGAGATAGCTATGATCTCAGTTGATTAGTACTTTGATACTATCCCAAAACACACTTCAAAAACCCATACATCGATTAAGCGACACAAATATATTTTGAGATCTCTGAAAAGGCAAATATATTTTCCAAATAGATTTAAAATTAAAAGTAAAAAAAGCGTGTATAAAACAACGAGCAGCAGTAACTGCTGAAGAAAATGTTGCACACTGTCTCCAGGTAATACAAGGAAAACATTCCCACTGCATACCCACCATATATCATGATGTTGCGTGTTTTGCTGTATGATATATGTTATGGGATGTTTTATTGTAGGCTATGTGTTACGTTATGTGTCAAATTGTTATGCTATCGTGTTATTTTATGTTGTGCGATATGTTATGCGCTGTAGTGTTATGAGTTGTATTGTTATGTTATGTTATTGGTATTTGTATAGCGCAGTCTGGCATTAGTATGCCCCGCAGCCCTGCTAGCTGTCTGCAGGGTTCCCCTCCATACACATCCACTGGTTCCGTCACAGGACGGTGCGGTGGTCCACCCATAGGACTGCCTGGTGTGAGGTGAAGGCACACCCACTACCCTGTTGGATGGGCTGGAGACGGTGTGCATTACTTGAGCTGTGTGTATCTACCCATTGGTGGCAGGGCGGTGAGGCCTACGCACTTTAGGTGCACATGTATAATGTTACTACTAATTGATAGATGTAGCACATAACACAAAGTGAAATTGTTCCTTGACACTTAATAATAGGTCTTCCTTGGCACACGCACACGAGTGTGCATTTTATCACCCTCCGAAGAATGAATGAGTTACTAGGTCCTAGGCATTGCATCCATGCCTTTGGAGTAGGTGCATCACCGACTGAGCTGTATGGCCAGGACTAAATCTCGTGACCTGTAGAATGGAACTCATCAACACGCGCCTAAAGCAAGGGCGCTCCCATATTAATGACTCGTGCCCGCAACTCAGCCATTACACACCGAGTCCTGCAGCAAACACCGCAACCACCTGAGCGTTATTATCACTACTAGTACCCGAGTACCGGCGAGTACATGTACCCTGCAGCACGCGCCTCAGCCCACTGAGTCATCCCACCAGTGGATAGACGTGGCCAGGGGATGTACTAATTATGATAGCTCCGTGGATTCGTGTCCGTACTATAGGACATGTGTGCAAATTGAAAGCCAGTGTTCAAACCTGGCTATGATCAACTCAGCTTTCATTCAATTCAAGGATGATGAAATTAGTAACACTGAGCATGGTACTAAAACTCTGGTCATTTGCAGTGCTTAACAATTGGAAGACTGTGGCAACCAGTGTGCTGTGTGTTTGTGTTTATATGTATCTATTGCGCCTAAAGAGATTCTAGAAATGAGTGGATCACTTGTTCGCATGGACGTTCTTAAGTTTGGATTTGAAAGTTGGTAACCCCAAAGACAGAGAGGGTGTCAGTCCCCCTTATTCATCTTAAGTGCCTCCGCCTGTCCTCACACGTGCATCAGAAAAAGGCCGGCTAGTGCCATTCAACATTTGTTACAAGTATGTAAGGGTGGACATGCCAACCATCCACACATTCACACATAAAATACTGTCTCGTTTCTGTAAGAGTGTGTCTTTTAACAAACCATCTACAGCCTACTGATATTCATAGTACAATGATGAAATATAAGGCTATGGAAATAAAGAAGATTAACAAATGTAAGAAAAATAGCTCTCCTAAAATACAATCAATGTTCTCGTTAATTTCTCTATAAAAATGCCTTTGCCATTTTGAATCCATGTATTCCACTAATAGAAAACTCACTATTAAATATAGAATATCGCCAGTTTACACCTTAGAGCTTGTTGACACTGTGTAGAATCAGTTAGTCTTAACCTTCAGCAGGACATCTGTTATTGTCAACAATAACACCTTGAAATACAATCAAAGGTATATTGGGGACATACGCCACATTATAGCCAACATGTTTTCCTATCTTTTGTCCAACAGGGCACAGTCGCCATTTTAGGGAACAAGCCAACGTACATTGTAGAATTGCAAAGTGTTACTCATGATATAATCACTCTAAAATCAGTCTTTCCTTCACAGTGCAATGGAAAGTGTCCTGAATCAACAGGACTTCAATATCCACTATGAGATCTTGGTTCAAACCCAGGTGACTTCAAATACTCCTTTGTGTCTTCAAGTCACAGCAAGGGCCATGAACTATTTAGGGACAACCAAGATACCTCCTATAACTGCATCACACCCCTTCAGAGTGAGCAAATAGCTAAAATATAAAAAAGAGACCAGGAGCGACCAGATTCTATCGTGTAACTCAGTAGTACCTACTCATGGTGCATCTGAATAGTCGGCTGAGCTTAGCCTCACTCCAGACTGCCATACAAGGAATGTCGGGGACAAGGATGTTGGCCTATTCGATCACTTGTTCCACGTAGCTTCTCCTTTCAGCAGGTTGAAACTAAGCAGTGGGTGTCTCAGAGAGAAAGGGGGATGTGCCATGTTCAGTACAATGAGTTAGAAATGCGGAACAGTCCAAGCAGCATTTTACACTCATACTTAAAGTGGCCATCATTGGAACGTTTAACCAGCATTTTACAACCACTAAAATGTTCTGGGCTGGAGGGGTAATTTGGAGCAACGCACTTTGGAAAACAGAACATTTTAGGTGAAAATTCAGTTCAAAATGAATTGTCTGGCCAGCATTTAAATTTTATTTTAATAAAAAAATGACTATATCCCCACAAAGACCTTCCAAATTTTCTTACCAGTCCGCAACATTTTAGTGGATGGTTTAAGTCAGACCAGCGCTTTATTAACAGATGAAAAGGTTCTTATTGAAACTTTGATAGGCTGAGTAAGCTAATGCTTGGCAGGGACACAGGGGAAGAATGGAAAGGGGTGATATGTATATAAAGCACCATGGCGGCGGGGTGCAAACTTCACATCTATATTATAATACCTATTAGCGTGCTGTAATACAACATCGGTACAGCACAATTATCAATTAAACATCTCAAAATGGGGAATAACTATAAGGATACAGAATTACTATGTGTCCCTCTGCATGGTATTCTTTTTTCAGAGGGGTTTAACACAGACATTTACCACCTGCCCTGGTCACTGGGTACATTTGCAAGGGTGCTTTTGTGTGCGTCGGGGTGGATTGAGAGGTATAGGGAAGGTATGGAAGGGAAGGTGGAGATTAGTTCTGATGGGGAAGCACTGATTGTTCCTCTCTTGTCAGTGAAAAAAGTCAGGATGGAGTGGGGAATGAGGCTTGGCTGTTGCATTTTATAGTGGTAATCCACAAGGACTGAGGCATACTGAGATTGAGCTGGTAAAGCTTTGAAAGAACCAGAACTGTCCCAGGATACTTTTGCCATGTGGAAATTGGCCACCTATCAGGATCCAAAGGTAAGGGGGATGTCTTGGCAGATGCTTTGGAATCAGCACAAATCTCACAATCTCATCGCCACTTGTCGGCCTCCGATAAGATCTAATCAGAAATTAGTTCTTATCAGGTTCTTGAGAGTTGTCATTCCTATGTGAACCTAAAGCCCATCATCAAGACATTTGTTTCTAATCCCTTGGGTTATGCACACTTACATTTCTTAATACTCATGGAAATTAAACGGATACCTCTGTGAGCTATATGGTTAAACTACTTCAAAATACCACATAATGATCTGCTGATGGCCAACTTGATCAATTGAGAGTCTCATCTTTAATATCCATAGCCTTCCACTCCCGATTCTTCATGGGTTTTTATCCCATCCTCATCGCCAAATGTGGTGAGAAAGAAGATACTTTAGGTAATAACTCAAGTCTTTACTGAAGACAAGATGTGAAGCAGCACCTCAGACTACGGACATCTATTATCTGCCTTCAATGTCATAATAGAATGTCATGAGTGAAAGGTTCCATAGCAGCATACTAAAAAGGGAAGCATAAGCATGAGGGACGTAGAACAATGTGGTAGTCAGGAGAAGGAATAAAACCTAGGGGCATATTTATGAAAAGTGGCTCATCATGTCATGATGGGCCACTTTTCTTGCACCCCACTGCGCCACCCTAAAGCCACAATGTGTGCGCCATATTTTTGATACAGCACACCATGGCACACGTTAGGGAACTAGCATAAAAAATGTTGCTGTTAGTTTGGCGCTTTGTTGATGGTAAGCCTGCAAAGTGAAAGGTGGCCCATTTAAAACAATGGGGGCATAATTTTAACTCCTGCCTTAGGCCAGCGTTAAAAATGACGCAAAAAATGGCGCAGTGGAATCTCATAAATTCCGCTGCACCATTTTTCTAGGCCTCCTAATGCCAGAATGCCCCCTTGCATACATTATGCCTAGCGCAAGCATAATTTGGCGCAAGGGTTTACAAAGTGGCGCAATGCATGCATTATGCCACTTTGTAAACATTGTGTGGTGTTTTTGCCAACCTAACGCCACATTAGCGTAAAAAAATGACACTAATGTGGCACCAGGTGGCGCCAGGGGCTTGTTAAAATTGGCCCCTAAAGTATAAGGCATGTGTATATAACAGTGAGGGAAGCATTTGAGTTGCACAGCTGACTCTGCTGGCTTAAACCCAGCCCACCCACCAGAGTACCGCCAGGTCATAGTGATGGTTACCCCATGTCACTTAATTTCCATACCCAAAACCACCATGCAAAGCAAGGCTGCAAAACAAGGCTGTCCCGGGTAGGAAAATCGCTCAATGACCCCACACATAGGTTAAAAAAAATCCCTCGACATCAGTGACATTGCTTTTTAGTTTATCAAGGACAATTTCATACTTTGGAAATTTATTGTAGAAAAAACAAAAACAATATTAGGCAGGCACAATAAACATGGCGCCTCCATGACAAACTTGTCAATCTTCATAGCAATCGCCACAGGATTGGTTTGTCTGAAGGCTTAGAGAGGCCCACCAGGTAGACAGGAATCTCTAAATCTGGCAGGCGAACCTTCACCAGGGGACATCTCAAAAGGAGACCCTTAGTGCAAACGTGGAAGAAGAAAGCTGGAAAAGATGGCAAGGTTATCACAATGGCAAGGCAACTTTGGTGGCTAGAATTTCCAGCTGGTCGCACTCAGAACTTTTGGCACCAAAAATGAATATGTCAGATGCCCTCAACTTCATTGTACCCGGCCGCATGGGTTCTCACCAGCACAGCATTGTTGCTTGCTTGCTGGAGCATTTTTACTTCCATGTATGTGACTCAGTGAGAAGAAATCTTTGTTGTTGGAAAAACTGTTAGTCTTTCTTGACCTGTTCTCCAATGTGACCAGCGTAAAAAGACATGTAGGACCCAGACTCTTACACCCATAGATTTCTATTGGCACTCTGATATTCTTTTGTGCTTTTAAGGCCATATTTATACTTTTTTAGCACCGCATTAGCGTCATTTTCTGACACAAAAGCGGCGCAAACTTACAAAATATCATTGTTTTTTGTAAGTTTGCATCATTTTTGCTAAAAAAAATTACGCAAATGAGACGCTAAAAAAAGTATAAATATGGGCCTTAGACTCTTGAACTTTCAAAAATTCTTGTCTCCTGATCCCTTTTTCTGATCTGAATCATTTTTCCTGTCATTTTACACAATCATTCTGTATCCTTTTTACTAACTTGTGATTTGTACTCTCTAGTTTCTTGGCTGACGTTTTCTTTTGGTGCTTGTTTTGGTGCTGCTAAAGTGCAACACATCTAAAACTATGCCTTTTAATGTGATCTAAATTATATATTTATATCCGCAAATGTATTTTGTAAGTAGATAGCATGTTCTATTCATGTAGTACAGTAATTGCACATGTGTAAAAATCATACTTTAAACACAGCAGTTTTTAAATTATCAAAAGTGTAATTTTACAATGTGCAGTTTATTGTTGAACAAAATAATGATTCATCCAGTCATTGTAGGGTGATTTACAGGTGAACCGTATAATAGACATTCATATTTATTGCTATAGACTTAAACATCACTAGTGCAGGGTCCAAGTACTAGCGGTTAAGCATTTAGAAGTAAATACAGTCTTCATTGCATGAACTATTTCTGCGGTGGACTGGTTGTCAGGGCAATGTTCTTACGGGAGACATTTGGAACTAGGGAGACAACCTCAAATGAAGGCAAGTTCTGGACAGTGAGCGTAAAAATTCAGGACAAAGGCTCAAAATATAGGACACAAATGTAGGACAAAAGGTCAAAATTCAGGACACAACCTCAGAACAAAAGGTACATTTTGCAGACAAAAGCTAAGGAGTCTGTGCTATAGATTTAATGACAGTGGTCAGGGAATACGCCTCTTAACATAAATGTTAGCACCAGAAGCAGAAAGTGGGCCTACTGGTAGTAGCACTATTAGTTTTAATGTTTGATTTTGAAAGTGGACTTTGAATGGGAACCCACAGACTTCTGAGATTCTTTGTTTCCAAGAGAAAGCAAATGGAAATCTGCGCTTGAATGTTTCATATAATCTGGAGAGGGGGACAACTAGAGGGAGAGAAAGACAAAGTTTATTGTGTTTACTGATGTACCGTACCCACAAGGTTATTTCTTTCCAGCAATGCCTTCTGTTTTTTTCAAGTAAGTCATATGTTTTGTCTTTAGACAGAGTACAGCGCTCCGAAGCACACCCGGACAGGCTTTAGGAGGCACTGGGAGTTTTTCCAGTGGGCTGGCAGGGTAGTGGCTGATTTTTCTGCTAGTGGGGGTGG
Organism: Pleurodeles waltl; assembly: GCF_031143425.1. NCBI lineage: Eukaryota > Metazoa > Chordata > Amphibia > Caudata > Salamandridae > Pleurodeles > Pleurodeles waltl. The sequence continues at coordinate 182,318,571 of NC_090437.1, forward strand.
TTTTGTTTCGGGGAGTTTGGCCACGTTTCCTGTCTGCAGATCTTTAGCACTTTAGAAATCAAACAATACAAAAAAATGGTTTTAAAGAACCCAATATGTGGCTTAGGATGTTACTATGGATGGAGTTACATTAGTATTTTGCTTTTGTGCACCACACACACTGAACTGATGTTTTGGAGGGTGCTCTCATGGGGTGAAGGAAAGTGAGGCACTGTGTAAAACAATTATTGCCTAGGATCACACAATGTGGTCAACTGGAAGCCGGGATCGATTAAAGGTTTCCTGCTTTTACTTGTGCAATTTGGCCACTAGATTGCTATCGCTTACCTCTTTCTCTCTTCCATGTTAGCCCTTATTTACTTCTCTCTTCCATTCCAAAGCATGATGCTTTGTGCTCAGTTCTGTGAGGCGCTATTATATACATCCAGGCTATTCACATTTCATAAGGACTGACGATTGAAGTTTGAGAAGGGTAATGTTTTAATACAGAAGATAAAATAAGAATCTTATCACACACCCATGGTCGGTGCATTGAGACCTTTTGCTCCACATAGTGAACCCCCTTCCTGATGTGGTCAGGTTCGTCACTCGCTACGTGCAGTACGAGGGCTGGTCTGACAACATTTGCCAGGACTGCCTTCGGTTCGCAGTCTGGCCCTGCTCCGGTGCCAAGGGGCAAAGCGAGCATTTTACAAAGCTGGAAAACAATTCATTTTAGTGAAAATCTGAATTTATGCACATACCATTGCATCTCCTTACTTTTTTTCTCATTTCAGAATCTCCCCATTACACCCCTCTTTTGTGAACCCACAATAATCACTGTGGCCAGTCCACCTCTGACTAACAACATTTCATCCTATCAGCAGGTAAGAAACCTTAAGGAATGCAAACGGAAGGCACATCACAAGTGCTACTTGATAGGCCTTTGGGTTATTTGCACATTTGTTAATGGCCGTGTATCTTAATATAGCGCCGCCACAGTCCTGGAAGCGGTACAGCACTTTCCAGTGTTCATGAATCTCGGAGATCTCAATTACAGAAACAGACCACAAGAGACAAGCATAATACAAAGGGGAGGGAGCACACAATAAGAGGGACAGACACAAAAAGATGAGAAACACGATTAGAAAAGAGAGAGGCAGGCAGAATAAGAAGTGAGACACGATGTAGAGAAAGTTTCATATTGCTATGTTTAGTAACATACATTTCACCCTAGCTGCAGCTAATAAAGCTTCAATAAAGCTAACAGAGGCCACCTGCCATCCACAATATGTGTTTTTCTTGTCTGCACGTTTGTCGATGTGTGTGTGTCTTAACATCAGAGTCCGGAAAGCAGTTCAATGTTTCCCAACCCTTATGAAGAAACATGAAAGATCTTACAGAGAAAGACACTATACTGAGATATCTACACAATACGATGAGAAAGAAATGCACAGTAGAGAGAGAAAGGCACAATAGAGAGAGAAAAAAGGTGCATTAAAGAGACGCTAAATAGAACTACGAGACAAAGAGGGAGAGCGCACCATGGTTAAATAAAGCATCTTCAGCTGCAAACCATACAATTAGAAATGTGAAAAACCTCTCATGGGTAACAGTTGGCTGGTCAGGCCCAAGAGACTTACACCTTACTTTTCTGAGGACAGTATTATTTATGGAGGATGCGATGGGCGGGCTGAGAAAGGACCTTTAACAAAACTCTTATTCAGTCTTTGAAAGGGCTGTTTGGGGTCTTTCCTCTGGATCTAGTGGTCACTTATATAGTGGTCTAGGGCAGATCAAGCAGGCCAGAATGAGAAGGAGTCCATTTAAATAGGACTGGAAAGGCCAAAAGTTTCCTCGGGACACCCTAAATTCCACAAAGGCTGCGGCCCTTCCGGTGGGCCCATTGAGTTCCGTGGATCACCTCTGCAGTCCACTTTCTACAAAGGGCTGGCGGCAGTGGACAACTGCTCTATTATTGGACTTCCTAACTCATGGTCCTTAATGATTGGCTCTACAGAGTTTGAGAGGATCCGGCATACCGCATGGAGTTGTCTCTTATGTCCTGGTGCACAAATAAGGACCACTTGTATGGGTCCTCTGTTCCCTGCTCCCTCCCCGACCTGACCAGAATTGTATGTGGGGCAATCCACCACTATTTGGTCGCTGTGGGGGGACAAGGTCACTCTTCAGACTCCCCTTTGGAGAGGCACATGGCTCCGTCAGGTGAACAGTTTGGCGGGATTTGGGAAGTGTGACCTCATTGGGATTACATGCTTAGGTGATGTGTGATAGGGATCACACACAGGGTCCTTCTCGGACTTAAAGGCTGACTTTCAATGACATCACTCTCAGTTCTTTAGATTCCGATGGCTCTGTCATGCCCTCTCATCTCATAATCCTTGGCTCAGGGAGGTCCCGGAATTCAGCCCCATGGAGGCAAAGGGCATTATAACTCCGCTGGGATGGGTGTGGTCTCCTAAATTTATCACACATAGGTTTTTAATTCCCTGGACTTGTTTTCCACAGTCGGCACTCATTGGGAATCCTGGGTGGGCTTGCTGGAAGTGGGGGGAACTGAGGGAGGCACTCATGGCTCAGAGGAATCGAGCCATATCCTTTAGGCTCCGGCTGATTCAAATAAATGTCCTGCACACCACATACCTGATGCCACTGAAGCTTTGGAGCGCATGTTAACATTGTGGAGCTGACTAGTTAGACTTTTATCATGTAGTGTGGCTGTGCCTCATTATAGTTCAGTATTGGTCCCAGCTCATGGTCGTTTTGTCAGAGGTTCTGGGCAGGCCGGTGGATTGTTCACCCCGGGTGGCACTCCTGGGATTGCTGGAAAACCTGGGTGGGAAGTGCTCTGACAGCTACCTTGTGGGGTGGGGACTTTGCTCGCCAAGAGATATATAGCTCAGAACTAGTCATTAGCCACTGCCCCCGACTTGCAAGCTTGGCAGCGGGCCATGGACTGGGGTGCCAAGATGGAAGAGCCAGGATACACAGCATGCAATTGCCCTCACAACCACCGCAAAATATGGAACATTTAGTGGGGCTAGTATGGGCTTCAGGGGTGATAAGAACATCCTTAGGCTGACATGTGGGCACAGGAATGTAGCCGGTTGTTCTGGTTTTGCCTGATTTGTTGTCTGTGTTTTGATCATATATGAAAAACCAATACAAATATTTCAAGTCAGCACAACGTGCAAAGTGGTAAGTACTAGGATTGGCTTGTTAACATAAGCCAATTCTAGATCAATTTATGCATGGCGGACACAGTCCAGGGCAGCCATTGAATGACAAATGAGGCCACACGATTAGGTGTCAGTTTCCATCTTTAAATTTACGGACAAAAGCTGTCCATGAGGTGATTTATTATGGACAATAGGGATTGTGCTTAAATGTGTAAATACTGACAGGTGGTCATCCTGGTTGGTACTGGGCTAATCTGAGGTCCAGACAAAGAGAGAGGAATATGGCAACCCTGGGAAAAACATGAAATGATGCGGAGACTGTTGACTTTTGAATGAAGTGTAGACTTTAAGGCTCAGATCTACAAACATTTTTTAAGGGCCCACATGCTACGAATTGTAGTTTATGCGCCCAAAAGTTGTTTTCAATTATATTTTTAAAAATGTACTTTCTCCTAAAATATGACTGAGGCTGGATGCTGATTCAGTATTTGGAAAGGGCACATAGTGGCCATCCCTTCCAAATATTGACTTGATATCCAATGAATCAATGGGTTGAAACCATAATTCCAGTCTCAAACAATTGAAAAATTAGAGTCCCACATTGGGGTGAAAATGAGTTGCCAAGGGAAAGGGGTCTGATTTGGTTACTTTCACCTTTTGAGAATGTTTATAAAAATGTCAGGGGGAGTAGGCAGTGCTTCAAATGACTACTATAAACTCTGAAACTTTGAAAAAAACGTCTATTTTGTTTTAAGGAGCCACACTTCCTTTCAGTGAAACGTGCTGCTCTAAAATATATATATTTATTTCATATCAGCCACAGACATGGTGGCATGCTGATCCTTGTAGTCCACCATCCCTGTGGTTTTATCCAATTGGAGTGAGTCACCCTTTGCATCTCATTCAGATTAAGGAGGTAGGTCAGACTGTGACTCACTATGATTCGGATATTTTACGAGCCAAACTATGAGTACAAAATTCATGGGTTGTGATGCATGGTTCAATGGTCGCAAATTTTGCAACCTGTATAATCTTACATCTGGCATTGGGTTTCTGAGTTGAGCAAGGATATTTTCGAAATTTTATGAAAAAGAGGCATTGAACTTCAAGAGACTTCAGTGAAAATAACTTATGTGATTTATGAGAGCTGTCTTATCCAGCATAGAAAAAAACAGATATCTTTGAAAGTATAGTCATCAGGAATGTAAACTAGTCAAGCATGCATTTCTTAAAGCTTCAGATTAGAAAGAACTAGAGGATATATGTACCATGATTTGAAATAGGGAATTCCTAATTGTGAGTTCCTTTTTTGAGTTTCATTTGCGATTCCTAGTGGGTCCTAAATCGACTTACCTCATGTATTTTAATGAGGTAGGTCGCAATTTGAGACCCATAAAGAATTACAGCCATCAAAGGAATAATGGCCTGGTGGGTTCAGCAAGCCACCATGTCTGTGATTGCTTGTAAATAAAGAAATCATTTGTTTTTTAAACACAGTCCACTTTCCTTAAAGGAGAGTGGGATGCTTTTAAAAAGAAAAGTACGAAACTTTAAAGTTTCATTTATTAAGAGTCGGCAGTGGTCCCTGGGACCACTGCCAGCTCCTAAAAATATTTGTTTCCCATTCTCAAAGGGTTCCCTTTACGACTCCTTCCCATTTGTGCATGGGTTACCACCTCCTTCAAGGAGTGTGTAAAATATGAATGTTTTGCAACTGTAATTCTGTTCCAAAACATTCATACATCCCATTCAGATTTGGTATTTGGAAGAGCCACCCCCTCCAAATACCGAATCCAAACACAAATTGTCGATTCAGTAACCACGAAAATGCTTTTTATATATGGCTCAACATTGCTTAAAAGCAGCAGGCTAATTTGATTCTACAAGTCTTCAGTGAATCAATTCATTAAACTGTGGTTTATTTAATTAACAGTAAGCAATATGAAAAGACATTAAGTAAAACATTTGAAAAGATATTATTAAAAAGGTGCATCGAAGCTCTGGAATACTTTTTCAAAGTCAACACCCAAAAGATGATTTTAGAAGAGATGTTTCATTAACTAACTTCTGTGAACAGTTAAACCAGACACAAATGACATACAGTCTAGAGAAGACAAGACTGCATCAAACACATACATAGTTATTTCACTAGGAACCGAAGACTGCTATTGAATTGCATAAATATATGTTTTTAAACTTGATTTAAAGTATTTTGCAGAACTCAAAACAAGAAATACAGAGGCTACAAATTGTGAGTTGGTTAGGGTTGGATAGCGCAGGAGGATAAAAATGAACATGGTATGTTAACTGTATGTGTAAAGGAAAGAGAGGAAGAGGGCGGACAAAATATCATAATGGCATAGCAGTAAAGTAGATCATGCTGAAAACTTTGTCAAAGATAAGCTTGTGCATCACAGGGGAGAAGTTGCAGCTTCCCCATTATCTTATGCTGGGGTGATCTAATGTTAAAAGATAGTCCCTGAGTGGCTGCAATATGTCTTTGGGTCGCCAAGATTGTAGTTGGAGAGAAGCGTAAATTTCACTGGTGGTATCGCAGTAAGACATATCTCGCAGCCAAGCTGCCTTGGTGGGGAGCGTGCCACTGCCCCAATGGAGGGCATTTGGGGCCGTATTTATACTCTGCTTGCGCCGAATTTGCGTCGTTTTTTTCGACGCAAATTCGACGCTAAACTAACGCCAACTAACGCCATATTTATACTATGGCGTTAGACGCTTCGGGCGCCAAAGTGCCCGGAGTGTGCGTCATTTTTTAGCGTGAACCCCTTCCTTGCGTTAATGATATGCAAGGGAGGCGTTCCCGTCTTAAAAAATGACTCCCAGGCCTTTACGTGGTATTTATACTCCCAGGCAAAAATGACGCCCGGGAGTGGGCGTGGCCAAAAACGGCGCATTTGCACCGCTTTTTAACGCCTGGGTCATTAAGGTAAGTTCAGGTAAGTATTTTTTTTTTTTTTTTGTGGCATAGGGGGGCCTGATTTGTGCCCCCCTACATGCCACTATGCCCAATGACCATGCCCAGGGGACAGAAGTCCCCTGGGCATGGCCATTGGGCAAGGGGGCATGACTCCTATCTTTACAATGATAGGAGTCATGTTGATGGGGGATGGGCGTCGTTAAAAAATGGCGCAAGTCGGGTTAAGACGATTTTTTCGACGTAACCTGACTTGCCCCATTTTAAGACGCCCATACGCCATTTTCCCCCTACGCCGGCGCTGTCTGGTGTACGTGGTTTTTTTCCACGCACACCAGGCAGCGCCGGTCTGGTAGCGCCGGCTAACGCCATTCAATAAATACGGCGCCCGCATGGCGCTTCAGAATGGCGTTAGACGGCGCTAAATTTTTTGACGCTAAACTGCGTTAGCGCAGTTTTGCGCCAAAAAGTATAAATATGGCCCTTGACGTTTAGCCAAAAAGTCGCGCAAGAGCGGTGAATCGCCTTATGCCTAAGGGAAGAGGTTTAACATATTCAAGCAAAGCCAGCAGTAGGTCAGCGGTGAGTGTCTGTTCCGTCATGTGCTATAAAGTGATGTGAAAAGTTTCCCAGTATGCGCGGATTGAGGCGCAATTCCATGATAAATGGGCAAAGCACAGCTGATCAGCTAGGGCAGCAATGTGACCGGGAAGGGTCTGGTTTAGCCAATGCGTGTGGGGTTGTAGACACCTTCTTCAAGCAGTGGTACAGGAAGAAGTCTGCATCCTTCAAGAAAAACATGATTTTCATGCAGGACAATGCTCCATCACACGCGTCCAAGTACTCCACAGCGTGGCTGGCAAGAAAGGGTATAAAAGAAGGAAATCTAATGACATGGCCTCCTTGTTCACCTGATCTGAACCACATTGAGAACCTGTGGTCCATCATCAAATGTGAGATTTACAAGGAGGGAAAACAGTACACCTCTCTGAACAGTGTCTGGGAGGCTGTGGTTGCTGCTGCACGCAATGTTGATGGTGAACAGATCAAAACACTGACAGAATCCATGGATGGCAGGCTTTTGAGTGTCCTTGCAAAGAAAGGTGGCTATATTGGTCACTGATTTGTTTTTGTTTTGTTTTTGAATGTCAGAAATGTATATTTGTGAATGTTGAGATGTTATATTGGTTTCACTGGTAATAATAAATAATTGAAATGGGTATATATTTTTTTTGTTAAGTTGCCTAATAATTATGCACAGTAATAGTCACCTGCACACACAGATATCCCCCTAACATAGCTAAAACTAAAAACAAACTAAAAACTACTTCCAAAAATATTCAGCTTTGATATTAATGAGTTTTTTGGGTTCATTGAGAACATGGTTGTTGTTCAATAATAAAATTAATCCTCAAAAATACAACTTGCCTAATAATTCTGCACTCCCTGTACAGCAATTCATTTGCTGAAATATTAAGAGTGAAAAATAGGTATCAAGAAAACCTTTGCATTTCCAAAATGGGCTCAAGATAAGGTTTTGAGGAGCATTGGTTATTTGCACATCTCTGAATTCCGGGGTGCCCATACTAGCATGTGAATTGCAGGGCATTTCTCAAATAGACGTCTTTTTTACACACTCTCTTGTATTTGGAAGGAAAAAATGTAGAGAAAGATAAGGGGCAATAACACTTGTTTTGCTATTCTATGTTCCCCCAAGTCTCCCGATAAAAATGATACCTCACTTGTGTGGGTAGGCCTAGCGCCCGCGACAGGAAATGCCCCAAAACACAACATGGACACATCACATTTTTTGACAGAATACAGAGCTGTTTTTTGCAAAGTGCCTACCTGTAGATTTTGGCCTGTAGCTCAGCCGGCACATAGGGAAACCTACCAAACCTGTGCATTTTTCAAAAGTAGAGACCTAGGGGAATCCAAGATGCGGTGACTTATGGGGCTCTGACCAGGTTCTATTACCCAGAATCCTTTGCAAACCTCAAAACGTGGCTAACAAAACACGTTTTCCTCTCATTTCGGTGACAGAAAGTTCTGGAATCTGAGAGGAGCCACAAATTTCCTTCCACCCAGCGTTCCCCCAAGTCTCCCGATGAAAATGATACCTCTCTTGTGTGGGTAGGCCTAGCGCCCGCGACAGGAAATGTACCAAAACACAATGTGGACACATCACATTTTTTGACAGACTACACAGCTGTTTTTTGCAAAGTGCCTACCTGTAGATTTTGGCCTCTAGCTCAGCCGGCACATAGGGAAACCTACCACACCTGTGCATTTTTGAAAACTAGAGACCTAGGGGAATCCAAGATGGGGTGACTTGTGGGGCTCTGACCAGGTTCTGTTACCCAGAATCCTTTGCAAACCTCAAAACGTGGCTAAAAAAACACATTTTCCTCACATTTCAGCGACAGAAAGTTCTGAAATCTGAGAGGAGCCACAAATTTCTTCCACCCAGCGTTCCCCCAAGTCTCCCGATAAAAATGATACCTCACTTGTGTGGGTAGGCCTAGCGCCCGCGACAGGAAATGCCCCAAAACACAACGTGGACACATCCCATTTTTTGACAGAAAACACAGCTGTTTTTTCCAAAGTGCCTGCCTGTACATTTTGGCCTCTAGCTCAGCCGGCGCCTAGGGAAACCTACCAAACCTGTGCATTTTTGAAAACTAGAGACCTAGGGGAATCCAAGATGGGGTGACTTATGGGGCTCTGACCAGGTTCTGTTACCCAGAATCCTTTGCAAACCTCAAAAAGTGGCTAAAAAAACACGTTTTCCTCACATTTCGGTGACAGAAAGTTCTGGAATCTGAGAGGAGCCACAAATTTCCTTCCACCCAGCGTTCCCCCAAGTCTCCCGATAAAAATGATACCTCACTTGTGTGGGTAGGCCTAGCGCCCGCGACAGGAAATGCCCCAAAACACAACGTGGACACATCCCATTTTTTGACAGAAAACACAGCTGTTTTTTGCAAAGTGCCTGCCTGTACATTTTGGCCTCTAGCTCAGTCGGCACCTAGGGAAACCTACCAAACCTGTGCATTTGTGAAAACTAGAGACCTAGGGGAATCCAAGATGGGGTGACTTGTGGGGCTCTGACCAGGTTCTGTTACCCAGAATCCTTTGCAAACCTCAAAAAGTGGCTAAAAAAACAAGTTTTCCTCACATTTCGGTGACAGAAAGTTCTGGAATCAGAGAGGAGCCACAAATTTCCTTCCACCCAGCGTTCCCCCAAGTCTCCTGATAAAAATGATACCTCACTTGTGTGGGTAGGCCTGGCGTCCGCGACAGGAAATGCCCCAAAACACAACGTGGACACATCACATTTTTTCATAGAAAACAGTGCCTACCTGTGGATTTTGGCCTCTAGCTCAGCCGGCACCTGGGGAAACCTAGCAAACCAGCACATTTTTGAAAACTAGAAACCCAGGGGAATCCAAGATGAGGTGTCTTGTGGGGCTCTGACCAGGTTCTGTTACCCAGAATCCTTTGCAAACTTCAAAATGTGGCTAAAATAACACGTTTTCCTCACATTTCGGTGACAGAAAGTTCTGGAATCTGAGAGGAGCCACACATTTCCTTCCACCCAGCGTTCCCCCAAGTCTCCCGATGAAAATGATACCTCACTTGTGTGGGTAGGCCTGGTGCCCGCGACAGGAATAGATCACACAACGGTCAATGTTGGTCCTTACATGAGGCAGCTGTTCACCCTGGGGTGAACCATTCCTGACGCAGGCCCTAGGTGTAGGCACTCAAGTGGGGTAGTGTTTTTATCAGGACAGGTGAGGAGTCACTGGGTGGTAGGAATTTTGTGGATCCCAGCATATTCCTGTAGTTTGTGTGACAGAAATGCGAGAAAAATAGAGTTTTTATTCAACATTTCAGCTTTGCAGGGTATTCTGGGTAAGAAAACTTTGGGGAATCCACACAAGTCACACCTCTGTGGACTCCCCCGAATGTCTAGTTTCCAGAAATGTTTGGGTTTAGTGTGTTTCTCTATATGGCCGCCGAACCTAGGACCAAAAACACAGGTGCCTGCCTTACAAAACCAGTTTGTTTTGCCATAGATAATTTTTATGTCTCCACAATACGATTTGGGTGGTGGAATTTGGGGCTGAACTAAATTGGGGAGCTCCCAAGAGAGCACTCTCTCTCTCTCTGCTTGCCGCCGCATTCACCTGCTCTCTGGGTTGGGCTAACCCACTATTACCCAGTTGCACAAACAGCTTGCGAAGGGACAGCAGGACTGTCCTCTTCACCTCCCTCATAATGTACTGGAAGAGGAGTTATCGAATGGGACTCCTCCGACTGAAAAATCACTCCCAGAGTCTGCGCCATTGTCCTATCCCTCAGATGCTGTCTCAGTATCTGATGTCTCAGTCTCTGATCCTATGTCAGAGAGGTCCTCTATAACCCGAGTGCAGGCAGCAGTCATCCATCAAGATGCCATCTCTGCTATTGGCTAAACTGTTGCTCTAAAACACTAGCCTACGTAGACAGTCACAAAATCGATGGTGTGTGTGAGATACGTGCAACAGTAGAGGCCACCTTACCTGCGCTTCTTCCCTCAATCAGCACGTTCTTTCAAGACACTCAAAAAACACCTTGTCACATACCATTCGTCACAGTCTTTAGCACCTCCTGCGCCCAGTCCAACAATCATTATTGGTGCTCCCACTCCCTCCTCCTCGGATTCCCTCATTACCACCCAGCAAAAGTGTCCTTCATCTCTCTATAGCCGCCCTCCACCCCACACATACATTTCATTGGTATTATAGCGCAGGTAATGGCTGACTTTACTAATGTACTCAGCTATTTACATAAAATACAGATTTGCTCTTTGCAGTAGGCATATAAACCTTCTGCGCTTCTTTATGGCACTAAAACTGCCACTAGACAAGTCTGACCCTTTTCCCCCCAGGGAAACCACACACATATTGACAAAAGTGATATATACATGACAGCCAACCACCTGAAACTCAACTCAAGCAAACCGAAATAATCCTCTTTGGCCCACACAAAAACACCTGGGACCCCTCATGGTGGCCCACCACGCTAGGCCCTGCACCCACCCCTGCCAACCACGCATGCAACCTCGGCATCATCCTAGACTCCTCCCTTTCGATGACCCAACAAATCAACGCTCTCACCTCCTCATGCTTCAACACACTCCGTACACTGAAAAAAACATTCAAATGGAACCCCACAGAGACCAGAAAAACTGTCACTCACGCACTCATCAGCAGCAGACTTGATTACGGAAACGCCCTCTACGCCGGCACCACTCTAAAACTCAAGCGCAAACTACATGCATCCAGAACTCAGCAGCACGACTCATCCTCGACCTCCCCCGACACGAACACATCTCTCCACACCTCAAATCCCTCTACTGGCTCCCCACTGACAAAAGGATCACCTTCAAGATCCTCGCACACAAATCACTCCACAACACAGGCCCTGCCTACCTCAACGAGAGTCACCTTCCACACCCCCACACGAAACCTCCGCTCAGCTGACTTCTCTCTCGCCTCTGTCCCCCGCATCAAACACACCACCACCGGGAGCAGATCCTTCTCCTACCTTGCACCCAAAACCTGGAACGCCCTCCCAACCCACCTTCGCAAGACCCAAAACCTACTTCTTTTCAGGAAGGGCCTCAAAACCTGGCTTTTCGAACAGTGAATCTCCCAGCCCCTTTCCCTCCCCCCGTCCCTCCCCACCTCCCAGCGCCTTGAGACCCTCACGGGTGAGTAGCGCGCTTTATAAATCTCTTTGATTGATTGATTGATATATATAGATCTATCTCTATATATATATATATCTACATAGATATATCTATAGATATATCCATGTACATAGATATATCTACATAGATATATCTATATCTATAGATCTATATATAGATCTATTTTTTTTAGTTGTTGTATGGTTTCCTTGGGGGGCAAAATGGCCCCCAGGGAAACCCTACAACATCTAAAAAAAATATTGCCCCCACAGGGGGTCGCCCTGCCCACGGGCGACCCCCTGTCCTTTTATTTATTTTTTTATTTTATTTTTTGAAAAAAAAAAAAAAATCCCCGGGGGGGCACCTACCTTTTTTTTTTTTTTTAAATGCCCTCGGGGGGGAGGCGGCCCGTTTTCCGAGGGGGACAGCTGCGATCAGGGGCCAGGAAACAGTTTCAGAAGGTCTCGTAAGAAAGGGGAGAGTCTCCCCTTTCTTACGAGGCCTACTTCTTTTCAGGAAGGGCCTCAAAACCTGGCTTTTCGAACAGTGAACCTCCCAGCCCCTTTCCCTCCCCCCGTCCCCCCCCACCTCCCAGCGCCTTGAGACCATCACGGGTGAGTAGCGCGCTTTATAAATCTCTTTGATTGATTGATTGATATATATAGATCTATCTCTATATATATCTACATAGATATATCTATAGATATATCCATGTACATAGATATATCTACATAGATATATCTATATCTATAGATCTATATATAGATCTATTTTTTTTAGTTGTTGTATGGTTTCCTTGGGGGCCAAAATGGCCCCCAGGGAAACCCTACAACATCTAAAAAAAATATTGCCCCCACAGGGGGTCGCCCTGCCCACGGGCGACCCCCTGTCCTTTTATTTATTTTTTTATTTTGTTTTTTGAAAAAAATAAAAAATCCCCGGGGGGGCACCTACCTTTTTAAAAAAAGAAAAAAAGGCCCCCCCGGGGGGGGGGGGTGGCCCGTTTTCCGAGGGGGACGACCCCCCAAGTGAAATCCCTGGCGTCTAGTGGTGTTTCCTGGCCCCCAATCGCAGCACAGCTGCGATCAGGGGCCAAGAAACAGTTTCAGAAGGCCTCGTAAGAAAGGGGAGAGTCTCCCCTTTCTTACGAGGCCTTCTGAAAGTGTTTCCTGGCCCCCCGATTGCAGCACAGCTGCGATCGGGGGGCCAGGAAACCTGAAAGTGTTTCCTGGCCCCCGATCGCAGCACAGCTGCGACCGGGGGCCAGGAAACACTTTCAGGAAGGCCTCGTAAGAAAGGGGAGAGTCTCATGCACTTGCTGAAGCAGATATATCATGCATATTCCATATGCTATCTCTCCATACTTCCAACACCAAAATGAAGAGCAGGTGAGTGATCCCAACACATCATACATGTCCTGAAACTGCACCTGACCACTCCATCTCCAATACTAATCTCCCTTCAAAGTGTAGACTACCCAAATTACATCCCACACAGCACATGCCATATATATCACATTGCTGGCTGACACCAATACAGAAATGCTAACTGGGGTATCTAAACTGATCAAGCCACAACACGTGGCACTGCCATACAGGTATCAACTGATGTGTAGAAAACATGTCAGGAGAACAGCCATGGCATGCCATTCACACAATTACAGAGGAATATCAGAACACACCAAACACAGATACACCACATCACTTTATTGTTGCATGTCCAGCTACAATGACCTAGTTATCACCCATTACACATTCATAGTCAATCACAGAGTGTAGTGTCACAACAACTACACGACAGACAGCCACTTTAGATATCATAGGCCACCTACCATTCCACCTAACATGCAGCTCAAAGTACCGGGACTTGGCAACATGAGTACACCTACTTCACTCACACCATGCCCGACATGTGATTACATGTTCCTAACTCCAGACCACACAAATGTCACATGGAAATGGCATGTACACATGATTTACACATGGCCCAAGATGACTGCCAGTGCATGAAAGAGACATCTTCAATTACAACACATACCTGCTTACTATACAGTGGTACAACCAGACCATTACGTCATGATCACACGAGTGATGTAATACATATTCTTCACCTGACTAGACACATCAGCTTGGCCAAGGGTAACTAAATTGTCCTCCTCCACATGGTGTGCCCCCAATTAACCAATGAGACATGATGTAGCCAGCACATTACAAAGGTTACAAAGGAATTGCCATACCATTTTCTCACATACCATTGACATCACATATTGTAAAAGGCTGGCTCTGGCAAACCATTAACATTGACTATTACCCACCCATTGGGACTGAGATGAAATGCTCACTGGTCAATCATATGGAAAAGCAATTGTATCACGAACACCCAAGGAATGCACCTTAAGTATAAAGCTCCTTCATTGCTAACTTCACAAACCCCATTGTATGGAGATAACGGTAAATGGAGTTACAACCACAAACACAGATATGTATAGGCCTAGACAGGCCATATTTGTGTTGTGCATGAAGCTTTAGCAGTAAAAAGGTAATGTTGGAAGTCTGAACCAAATGAGTGACTCAACCTGTTGCTACAACAGGTGATCAACACAGATGGGAGTGGTCAGACACCTCAGAGCCACTGATGGACATATGCAGGGGGATGGTCCAGAATAGGCTAAAAGGGTATGCTGAAACACCAGTGTAGGAAGTTGGCTCTCTACATACTATTTCAAAGTAAGAAATAGTGTGCACAGAGTCCAAGGGTTCCCCTTAGAGGTAAGATAGTGGCAAAATTAGATCATTCTAATGCACTATTTTGTGGTAGTGTGGTCGAGCAGTAGGCTTATCAGAGGGTAGCATTAAGCATTTGTTGTACACACACAGGCAATAAATGAGGAACACACACTCAAAGATTTACTCCAGGCCAATAGGTTTTTATATAAAAAAATATATTTTCTTAGTTTAGTTTAAGAACCACAAGTTCAAGATTTGAAGTAAATACATAAAATGCAAGGTACTCCATACAGGTAAGTTAGGAACTTTGAACTAAAGCAATATCATATACAGTCTTTGTTAAAATGGCAATAAGCTATTTTAAAAGTGGACACAGAGCAAAAATCAACAGTTCCTGGGGGAGGTAAGTAATGGTTAGTTTGTGAGGTAAGTAAGACACTTACAAGTCTCAGTTCCTGGGCTTAGGCAGCCCACAATTGGGGGTTTAGGGCAACCCCAAAGTTACCACACCAGCAGCTCAGGACCGGTCAGGTGCAGAGGTCAAAAAGGTGCCCAAAACACACAGGCGCCTATGGAGAACAGGGGTTGTAGGAAGTTGGCTCTGTATGTACTATTTCAAAGTAAGAAATAGCATGCACAGAGTCCAAGGGTTCCCCTTAGAGGTAAGATAGTGGCAAAAAGAGATAATACTAATGCTCTATTTTGTGGTAGTGTGGTCGAGCAGTAGGCTTATCAAAGGAGCAGTGTTAAGCATTTGTTGTACATACACAAGCAATAAATGAGGAACACACACACAGAGACAATTCCAGGCCAATAGGTTTTTGTATAGAAAAATATATTTTCTTAGTTTATTTTAAGAACCACAGGTTTAAATTTTACATGTAATACTTCAAATGAAAGGTACTGCAGGTAGGTACTTTAGGAACTTTGAATAATCAAAATAGCGTATATGCTTTTCACATAAATCACACATAGCTATTTTAAAACTGGACACAGTGCAATTTTTAACAGTTCCTGGGGGAAGTAAGAGTTTGTTAGTCTTTGCAGGTAAGTAAACCACCTACGGGGTTCAAGTTTGGGTCCAAGGTAGCCCACCGTTGGGGGTTCAGAGCCACCCCAAAGTTAACACACCAGCAGCTCACGGCCGGTCAAGTGCAGAGGTCAAAGTGGTGCCCAAAACGCATAGGCTTCAATAGAGAAGGGGGTGCCCCGGTTCCAGTCCGCCAGCAGGTAAGTACCCACGTCTTCGGAGGGCAGACCAGGGGGGTTTTGTAGGGCACCGGGGGGGACACATGTCCACACAGAAAGTACACCCTCAGCAGCGTGGGGGCGGCCGGGTGCAGTGTGCAAACACGCGTCGGGTTTTCAATAGGTTTCAAAGGGAGACCAAGGGGTCTCTTCAGCGATGCAGACAGGCAAGGGGGGGGGGCTCCTCGGGGTAGCCACCACCTGGGCAAGGGAGAGGGCCTCCTGGGGGTCACTCCTGCACTGGAGTTCGGATCCTTCAGGTCCTGGGGGCTGCAGGTGCAGAGTCTTTACCAGGCATCGGGATCTGAGGAACAGGCAGTCGCGGTCAGGGGGAGCCTCGGGATTCCCTCTGCAGGCATCGCTGTGGGGGCTCAGGGGGGGCAACTCTGGCTACTCACGGTCTCGCAGTCACCAGGGAGTCCTCCCTGAAGTGATTGTTCTCCACAAGTCGAGCCGGGGGCGTCGGGTGCAGAGTGGCAAGTCTCACGCTTCCGGCGGGAAACGCAAGTTGTTTTAAAGTTGCTCCTTTGTTACAAAGTTGCAGTCTTGGGTGAACAGAGCCGCTGTCCTCGGGAGTTCTTGGTCCTTCTAGAGCAGGGCAGTCCTCTGAGGATTCAGAGGTCGCTGGTCCCTGGGGAAAGCGTCGCTGGAGCAGTGTCTTTAGAAGTGGGGAGACAGGCCGGTAGAGCTGGGGCCAAAGCAGTTGGTGTCTCCGTCTTCTCTGCAGGGTTTTTCAGCTTAGCAGTTCTCTTCTTCTTAGGTTGCAGGAATCTAGTTTCCTAGGTTCTGGGAAGCCCCTAAATACTGAATTTAGGGGTGTGTTTAGGTCTGGGAGGGCAGTAGCCAATGGCTACTGTCCTAGAGGGTGGCTACACCCTCTTTGTGCCTCCTCCCTGAGGGGAGGGGGGGAACATCCCTAATCCTATTGAGGGAATCCTCCATCTGCAAGATGGAGGATTTCTAAAAGTCAGAGTCACCTCAGTTCAGGACACCTTAGGGGCTGTCCTGACTGGCCAGTGACTCCTCCTTGTTTTTCTCATTATCTCTCCTGGACTTGCTGCCAAAAGTGGGGGCTGTGTCCAGGGGGTGGGCATCTCCACTAGCTGGACTGCCCTGGGGCATTGTAACACGAAGCCTGAGCCTTTGAAGCTCACTGCTAGGTGTTACAGTTCCTGCAGGGGGGAGATGTGAAGCACCTCCACCCAGAGCAGGCTTTTGTTTCTGTCCTCAGGGAGCACAAAGCTCCTCACAGCATGGGGTCAGAAACTCCTCTCTCAGCAGCAGGCTGGACTGAACAACTGGGTAAAATACAGGGGGCATCTCTAAGATGCCCTCTGTGTGCATTTTTTAATAAATCCAACACTGGCATCAGTTTATTATTCTGAAAAGTTTGATACCAAACTTCCCAGTATTCAGTGTAGCCATTATGGAGCTGTGGAGTTCGTTTTTGACAGACTCCCAGACCATATACTCTTATGGCTACCCTGCACTTACAATGTCTAAGGTTTTGCTTAGACACTGTAGGGGCATAGTGCTCATGCACATATGCCCTCACCTGTGGTATAGTGCACCCTGCCTTGGGGCTGTAAGGCCTGCTAGAGGAGTGACTTACCTATGCCATAGGCAGTGTGAGGTTGGCATGGCACCCTGAGGGGAGTGCCATGTCGACTTAGTCATTTTCTCCTCACCAGCACACACAAGCTGGCAAGCAGTGTGTCTGTGCTGAGTGAGGGGTCCCTAGGGTGGCATAAGACATGCTGCAGCCCTTAGAGACTTTCCTTGGCATCAGGGCCCTTGGTACCCGGGGTACCAGTTACAAGGGACTTACCTGGGTGCCAGGGTTGTGCCAATTGTGGAAACAATGGTACATTTTAGGTGAAAGAACACTGGTGCTGGGGCCTGGTTAGCAGGGTCCCAGCACACTTCTCAGTCAAGTCAGCATCAGTATCAGGCAAAAAGTTGGGGGTAACTGCAACAGGGAGCCATTTCTTTACACAAGCCCCCCCCCAGCCCACAGGCCAGGAGACTCAGCCAAAGCTGGGAGAGTCTTCCTAGTCTGTCAGGCGAGGAAGAGTAGAGGAAATAGGCTGGTTTGTTGCAGGGCCTACTCTGCCTTACATCCTCCTGTTCAGGTCATTCCCTCTGGGGAACTGACCCACTTCCACAGTGATAGGACCTAGTCTGAATTGCCTCTTGTCTGTGTCTTTAATGTCTCCACCCATTCTCTCTATTTTGGGATTAGAGGTATCCACCTCTGCTAATCTTATTTTAGCCAGGGTCACCCCTAGCTTACCCAACGAGGTTACCCAGAGCTGGAGTAACCCCACCATGACCAACAGGGTCAGGGGGCCTAACTTGCTATTTGGCATGGGGTCAGACCACCATGCCAAGGATAGTGCAGCCATAAAGGCTAACACCCAGCAGAGGCCACTGACAGCTGTCAGTGCCCAGAACCACACCTTTAGCTCTTCACCTGCAAGGGAAGGGGCTAAGTTACAGGCTTCTTTGGGTTCAGGGTGCCTGTCTGCTGTATTAGAGTGGGGGGTTACTACATCTTGTAGTAAACACCCTTCTTCCACTCTTTCTTCTGTTAGCTGAGGAGCCACCCACTCAGGCTTAACAGTTGCCTGACTAGCCAGGACTTCTTGTGGGTCAGGTTGGACTTTACCAGTGCCACTTTTGGAGTTCTCCCCTACTGGAGCAGAATCTCCTTGGCTTGTTGGAACCTTGGCTAAAGGTTGTCCACCTTTCCTACTCTGTTTTCCTTTCTTTTTCTTATGGGGCCTACTTGCATTTACTGCAGAGGCAGCACCTCCAGAATCCTTGGGAGAGGACTGGCACTGGACCAGTTCCTCTCTTGGGCTCTGACTAACCTCTGGGTAGTCATTTCCAAGGAGACAATCAAGGGGGAGGTCAGTACTGACTACCACCCTTCTCCAGCTAAAAGTCCCACCCACTTCTATGGGCACAAAAGCCACAGGCCTATCAGTGACCCTGTCTGGGCTAACTCTTTCTCTGGCAGTCTCACCTGGGATGTACTGGTTTGAGAACACCAGCCTGTCATGCACAATAGTGTGACTGGCACAAGTGTCTCTCAGGGCAGTGGCTGGGATTCCATTCACCAGTAGGTATTGGAAGTGTCTACTTCCCTCTGGAATCTCCAACTCACCTGTTGGGCCCTTTTTCCAGTTGAAGGCTAAGAAGACCTCCTCATCTGAGGAGTCATCCCCAATGGCTACACTGGTCACCCCTGGGATTTTGTTATGGGGTTTGTTTTTGGGACAAGAAGTGTCCTTGGTGTGGTGCCCTGTCTGTCTACAGTTTTGGCACCATGCCTTAGTGGCATCCCAGTTCTTACCCTGGTACCCACCTTTGTTTTGGGTTGTGTCTCGGGCCCACCCACCTGGTCTGGTTTTTGGGGGCCTACAGAGGACTCTTTTTCTTTGTTTCTAGTGTCACCCACTTTCTCCTGGGGAGGCTTTGTAACCCCTTTCGTTTGGTCACCCCCAGTGGAAGTTTTGGTTACCCTAGTCTTGACCCAGTGGTCTGCCTTCTTTCCCAATTCTTGGGGAGAAATTGGACCTAGGTCTACCAGATACTGATGCAACTTTTCATTGAAGCAGTTACTTAAAATGTGTTCTTTCATAAACAAATTATAAAGCCCAACATAGTCGTGCACTTCATTTCCAGTTACCCAACCATCCAGTGTTTTCACTGAGTAGTCAACAAAATCAACCCAGGTCTGGCTCGAGGATTTTTGAGCCCCCCTGAACCTAATTCTATACTCCTCAGTGGAGAATCCAAAGCCCTCAATCAGGGTAGCCTTCATGAGGTCATAGGATTCTGCATCTTTTCCAGAGAGTGGGAGGAGTCTATCCCTACACTTTCCAGTGAACATTTCCCAAAGGAGAGCACCCCAGTGAGATCTGTTTACTTTTCTGGTTGCAAAAGCCCTCTCAAAAGCTGTGAACCATTTGGTGATGTCATCACCATCTTCATATTTAGTTACAATCCCTTTTGGGATTTTCAACATGTCAGGAGAATCTCTGACCCTATTTATGTTGCTGCCACCATTGATGGGACCAAAACCCATCTCTTGTCTTTCCCTTTCTATGGCTAGGAGCTGTCTCTCTAAAGCCAATCTTTTGACCATCCTGGCTAACAGTAGGTCATCTTCACTGAGGCTATCCTCAGTGATTCCAGAGGTGCTGGACCCTCCTGTGAGAGAAGCAGCATCTCTGACCATCACATTTGGAGTCAGGGTTTGAGGGGCCCTGTTCTCCCTAACTAGGACTGGAGGGGGGAAATTCTCCTCCACATCACTAGCTTCCCCCTCTGTGAGGGCATCATCAGAGGGGTTGTTTTTAGCAAACTCTGCCAAGAGCTCCTGGCGCTGTTCTTTGGTAGAGTTTGATACAGTTTTTATTTTATTGATTCTGCAGAGAGTCCTTAACTCTGGCATCCTAAGACGCAGGTAAGGTGTGAGGTTGAGCTCCACCACTGTCTCTTCTGCAGTAGACATTATGGGGGTCATTCCAACCTTGGCGGTAAAAGCCGCTTACCGCTGTCAGAAGACCGCCAACATACTGCCGCGGCAAACCGCCACGGTCATTCTGACCCACAAAAGGCAAACCGCCAAAATACAGACATCCACAAAAGTCTGCCACACCAAAGGGCAGCGAGAAACTGGCGATGACCAAACCTCCACCGTCACGCCAACAGAAATACGCCCACACTATCACGACACACGAATCCACGCGGCGGTCTTTCAACCGCGGTATTCCATTGGCAGTACACACCACCACACTCAAAATACACACACTCTTACAAAACACAGCCACACTGGACAATTCCAAATACACACACCTGATACACATACACACACCACTCCCACACACACAATTAAATATAAAACACACACCCACATCACCCACAAACATCCACTCCTAGAGAATCGGTACCACGCACAGAGAAATTAAGACACCCCAGGTTTTCTGAGGATGAACTCAGGGTCATGGTGGAGGAAATCGTACGGGTAGAGCCACAGCTCTTCGGAACACAGGTGCAGCACACCTCCATTGCCAGGAAGATGGAGCTATAGAGCCGAATAGTCGACAGGGTCAACACTGTGGGACAGCACCCAAGAAATAGGGACGACATCAGGAAGCGGTGGAACGACCAACGGGGGAAGGTGCGTTCAATGGTATCCAGGCACAACATCGCGGTTCAGCGGACTGGCGGCAGTCCACCACCTACTCCCGCTGAATTTACAACATGGGAGAAGCAGGTCTTGGCGATCCTGCATCCTGAGGGCCTGGCAGGAGTATCTGGAGGAATGGACACTGGTAAGTCTCATCTTCACTACTTCATCCCCCCCACCCCACCAGCATGCCAACTCATACCCACACCCTCACCCCCATCACTCCTACTCCTTGCAAATGTCTCACCATCACAACCCACCCATCCCAACCCCAAGCCCTGCATGCGACCACAAAGCATCGACACCCATCACCAAAGCATGCCCACTGCACATCCCCATCCCCCCCCAAACCACCGTTACAAAAGCCCCCACACAGGAATGCAAGCACTGGGGTACACGGGCACCCACCCATTGCACGCTATGGCACACACAGATGCTATAACCATCCTTTTATACCCCTGCAGGACCCGAACGCCACGTCACCGCTCAGGAGGGTCCACAAATGTTAACTCCACCCCCAGAAGAGGCCCACAGTGATGACAGCACCTCTGTCGACCTGGATCTAGATGACCAGCCCGGCCCATCGGGGACCTCGGGACAGTCGGTTCCCCTCAGACAGCCACAGGCCACAGCAGACCTTCCCCCCTCTGGGAACACCAGCACAGCACCCACCCAGCGGGCCCATACCTCTGTCGCCAGGACACGTCAATCAGCGGTGTGTCCACCACTACAGGGCACCCAAGTTAACCCACCACCCCAACAACAACAGGGACCTGGGGGCAGTGGTAGTGGGCACACGGTCCAGGGGACAGAGGCCCAGGGAAACAGGGGAACTGGGAGGGCTGCTGTGCGACAGGGGGGGACAACAGGCCCAGGGAACCCACTCTCCACGAGGCCCTCTCCTCCATCATGGGAGCCTACCATCATTCCCAGGAGAAGATGGCGACGGTACTGGCCAGGTTTCAGGAGATCCAGCTCCTGCAGGAGGAACAGTTTTTGGGGTTCAGGGAGGAACTACGAACCATCAGTTCCGCCCTGGGCACCATTGTAGGGGCTCTGAATCTGGTAGTCACCACATTGTGGGACACTGTAGCACCACAAAGGGCCCCTGACACTAGCATGGACCAAGAACTGCCTACCACCTCTGCCGGCGCTAGTGGACAGGAGGCCCCGCCACAGGACCAACAGGCCACCAGCACCCCACCCCCTGCAGAAGGAGAACCACCCCGCAAGCGGGCCCTGAGATCCAGGAAGAAGACAGAGTAAATGCCAAGACCCCCGCCAGGAAAGGATACCTCCCTGATTGTCATCCCACTTTCCCACATTGTCACCCTGTCCATCCTTAAACTGCCCCTGCTCCACTTTCCACAGGCATTTGAGCAATGCACCTGTGATACTAATAGTCTGGACTCTGCCATAGACATTCCTCCACCATCACCCCTCACCGATTTGCAACCACCCACCAATATAGAGCACTGTAATAAACACAGTTATTGCACAAAACAATCAGGAGTCTGGCTGTTTTTTTTTAACAATTGTACTGTATTAGACATTACTGTGCCAAAATGCTTATTTACATTGTGATGCCAACATACCAATGTCACACAGCTGTAGTCCATGGGGAAACAAAGCAGATGTCACGCAGTGGGGCCCACATCTCTGAAATCGGAAGGGAAAGTCACAACTCAGTTACCATACACTGGGGGAAAAGGACAGACAGTAGAGAGGTAGTATTCTTTAAGTATATGTAATATGCCGGTGTGTATTCTTACCTGTGTGTCATTGGAAATACTGCTGTATTACTGTGTTTCTGTTGTCTATGTCGTCTTCTTCGGCTTCCTCGTCTTCACTCTCCACAGGCTCCACAGCTGCTACAACACCACCATCTGGACCATCCTCCTGCAGAAAAGGCACCTGTCGTCGCAAAGCCAGGTTGTGAAGCATACAGCAGGCCACGATGATCTGGCACACCTTCTTTGGTGAGTAGAATAGGGATCCACCTGTCATATGGAGGCAGCGGAACCTGGCCTTCAGGAGGCCAAAGGTCCACTCGATCACCATCCTAGTTCTCCCATGGGCCTCATTGTAGCGTTCCTCTGCCCTTGTCCTGGGATTCCTCACTGGGGTCAGTAGCCAGGACAGGTTGGGGTAACCAGAGTCACCAATTAGCCACACACGTTGCCTCTGGAGTTGACCCATCACGTAAGGGATGCTGCTATTCCGCATGATGTACGCGTCATGCACTGGGCCAGGGAACTTGGCATTAACATGGGAGATGTACTGGTCTGCCAAACAGACCATCTGCACATTCATGGAATGATAACTCTTCCTGTTTCTGTACACCTGTTCACTCCTGTGGGGGGAACCAAAGCCACATGGGTCCTATCAATGGCACCTATGATGTTGGGGGTATGTCCAAGGGCATAGAAGTCACCTTTCACTGTAGGCAAATCCCCCACCTCAGGGAAAACGATGTAGCCGCGCATGTGTTTCAGCAGGGCAGACAACACTCTGGACAACACCTTGGAAAACATAGGCTGGGACATCCCTGATGATATGGCCACTGTTGTTTGAAATGACCCACTAGCAAGGAAATGGAGCACTGACAGCACCTGCACTAGAGGGGGGATCCCTGTGGGTTGGCGGATTGGTGACATCAGGTCTGGCTCCAGCTGGGCACACAGTTCATGAGTAGTGGCTCGGTCAAGCCTGTATGTCAGTATGACATGTCTTTCCTCCATTGTCGACAGGTCCACCAGCGGTCTGTACACCGGAAGATTCCGCCATCTCCTCGCATGTCCCAGCGGACGGTGCCTATGAAGGACAACAGCGAGCACAGAGTCAATCAACCCACAGGTACGTAACCACAGCTTGCACATAACACGATTCTCAAGCCATTGAATGGTTTGTATGAGTGTTGATGCAAGGCCTAGGTATGTGTGATGCAGTAAAAAGTTAGCCATGTGGACCCATGAAATGGCGGATGCCTGACCTGTGAAGTGCGACAATGGGATGTGAGGTAAATGCGCTGGCGTGGCACACCGTGGCGGTAGGCGGTCGAAGACCGCGGCGCAAAGCAGCATTGGTTAACATTGAACCCTATGGGTCTCAGGAGCCAATGACGATGTGCGCCGGCGGTCACGGTACGCACCGCCGCGGTACGCACCGCCGCGGTACGCACCGCCGCGGTACGCACCGCCGCGTGCGTGACCGCCATTTTCTATCTGCTTAATCACTCAATACATGATCTTCGACAGGAGAGGACCTACACTGCAAGTGCTGCTGTGACCTCGGTCTGGAAGAGACAATGGCTCATGCGACTGGGGAAAGGGCCCCTGCCTTCACAGCTCAGGAGTTGGAGAAACTTGTGGATGGGGTCCTCCCCCAGTACGCGCTACTCTACGGTCCTCCAGACCAACAGGTAAGTACACTGGGAGCATGCTTTATGGGCAATGCCTGTGTTGAGTGGGGTGGATGAAAGATGGTGGGGAGGGGAGCGATTGAGGCATGTATCAAACGACAGTGAGAGCATGTGCCACATGGCAAGGGTAGGGATGGGTGGCCACTCACATTGAGCATGCAGAAGGTGATGACTATTTTTCTCCCCCTGTACGTTTCACATAGGTCAGCGCCCACCAGAAGATCGATATTTGGCGTGCCATCGCCAAGGACGTCCGGACCCTGGGGGTCCACCACAGACGGGGCATCCACTGCCGGAAGAGATGGGAGGACATCCGCCGCTGGAGCAGGAAGACGGCGGAGGCTCAGCTGGGGATGGCCTCCCAACGTGGGAGGGGTGCCAGTCGGACTTTGACCCCCCTGATGTCCCGGATCCTGGCGGTGGCCTACCCCGATTTGGATAGGCGCGTGAGGACATCACAGCAGACACAAGGGGATGAGTACACTCTCATTCTGCTGACTTTGCGCGCAGTGGAGGTGTCTGGGTGGGGGAGGAGGGCTGTGGGTATCCCTAGGCCAGGGAGATTTCTGTAGGCTAGGCCCCTCCGTAAGGTATGGCCCTGTGCCCCCGCCCCCACCTCTGTAGGGTGCCAAGTACAGCTATTCGTGGCCCTGTGTCATCTGTGTGCAGATGTCGTCCATAGGCTTGTAGGCCATGTCCCACGGATTGAGTAGTCGACCCCAAGTGCGCGGCATAGTGCAGGGGGCTTCTGTGTCTGTCCTGTCCGCCAACGGTGTCGCCAATGCATGCACTCAACATGTCTTTATTTTCTCCCCCCCCCTTTTTTTTTGGTCTTCCTGTTCATGTGTGCATTAGCATCATCAGGCGGAGGAGAAGTGGCATCGGAGCACGAGGGAGCTGCATCCCACATGGCCATGGAGGGCCATGCAACGGACTCCGAATTCACCAGTGGGACGGAGGGCGAGGGGAGCTCCACAGCGGGGACTCGGGCAGACATCAGTGACACCGACTCGTCCTCTGAAGGAAGCTCCCTTGTGGTGGTGGCAACATTTGTGCCCTCCGCAACAACAGGTACAGCCACCACCCACTGCACCAGCACCGCCCTCCCAGCAGCCCCTCAGCGTTTGCCCCGTGCCCGCTCACCCAGGAAGGTGGGCATCTCCTTCGCCCCAGGCACCTCAGGCCCTGCCCCTGTCACCCCTGCTGCCCTCAGTCAGGAGGTCATTGACCTCCTGAGGACGCTCACTGTTGGGAAGTCTACCATTTTGAATGCCATCCAGGGTGTAGAAAGGGAGGTGCACCAGAGTAATGCATACCTGGAGGGCATTCATTCTGGTCAGGCTGCCCTTCAGCGATCGTTCCAGACTCTGGCCTCAGCACTGATGGCAGCCATTGTCCCTGTCTCTAGCCTCCCCCCTCCAACTTCCTCCACCCATACCCTAGCACCTGTACCTCTGCCTATCCCAGACACACCATCAGACCAGCCTGCACACACCTCAACACCCAAGGGAAGCTCAGCCAGACATAAGCACCACACATCACACAGGCATTCACACAAGCAACATCCACATACAGACATACCAACACCCACTGCCTCCACTGTGTCCCCCTCCTCCTCGTCTCCCTCCTCCCTCCCTGTCACGTCTCCACTCACACCTGCATGCACAACATCTTCAGCCACTACCTCCATCACCAGCACACACACCAGAACCCCCCGCACACGTGCAGTCACCACCCCCACTGCCATTTACACATCCCCTGTGTCCTCTCTCAGTGTGTCTGTGACCCCCTCTTCCAAGATACACAAACGCAGGCAGCCACCCACCCAACAGCCATCCACCTCACGACAGCCTCCAGCCCAAGCACCTCCACCCAAAGACACCAAACTTAAAACTCCTACAACCACAACCTCTTCCTCCACTCCCATACCCACTACACCTACCCGTCCCACAGCTCCTAAAAAGCTTTTCCTGTCCAAACTCAACCTCTTTCCACCAACTCCCCCACCCCGTCCATGTCATAGGACCACAGTCAGCACCTCAGCCACGACAAAACCGGCCCCTGTCATCACAGTCTGCCATGGACTGTGGAGTGCCCCACCCTCCAGGGCATCCAGTTCGGTACGAAGCCAAGGCACGGGCAGCCCACCCCCGGAGAAACATCCCAAGATTAGCAGTGGTCGGCGCGAGAGGGTGAAAACACCAGGGACTAAAATCCCTATCATGGCTCCGGCAGGAAGTGTGGAGACAGCTGGCACACCGCCCAAGGTGGGGAAGGGCCCCAGGCGATCAGGGAAGGCTGCGAAGGGCAGCACGCCCGACAACACCGCCATCAGCCCAGCTGGCCAGGAGGGCGCCGCAAGCCCCATCCCAGGAGGGCAGGAGGCCACCAACAGGCCCTGCACAGCTGCCTAGGAGGGCCCCGCCAGCCACAGGACAGATGGCAAATGACCTCCCCGCCATGGCCGGATCCGCTGAACTGGGCCCTTCATCTCAAGTACCGCTGCACTGGGCCCTTCATCTCAAGCACCGCTGCACTGGGCACCGCCGTCTCAAGTACCGCTGCACTGGGCACCGCCGTCTCAAGTACCGCTGCACTGAGCACCACCGTCTCAAGCACTGCTGAACTGGGCCCTTCATCTCAAGTACCACTGCACTGGGCACTGCCGTCTCAAGCACCGCTGAACTGGGCACCGCCGTCTCAAGTACCGCTGCACTGGGCCCTTCATCTCAAGTACCGCTGCACTGGGCCCTTGATCTCAAGCACCGCTGAACTGGGCACTGCCGTCTCAAGTACCGCTGCACTGGGCACCGCCATCTCAAGTACCGCTGCACTGGGCCCTTCATCTCAAGCACCGCTGCACTGGGCACCGCCGTCTCAAGCACCGCTGAACTGGGCACCGCCGTCTCAAGTACCGCTGCACTGGGCACCGCCGTCTCAAGTACCGCTGCACTGGGCCCTTCATCTCAAGCACCGCTGCACTGGGCACCGCCGTCTCAAGTACCGCTGCACTGGGCACCGCCGTCTCAAGCACCGCTGAACTGGGCCCTTCATCTCAAGCACCGCTGCACTGGGCACCGCCGTCTCAAGTACCGCTGCACTAGGCACCGCCGTCTCAAGTACCGATGCACTGGGCACCGCCGTCTCAAGCACCGCTGAACTGGGCCCTTCATCTAAAGCACCGCTGCACTGGGCACCGCCGTCTCAAGCACCGCTGAACTGGGCCCTTCATCTCAAGCACCGCTGCACTGGGCCCTTCATCTCAAGCACCGCTGAACTGGGCACGTCCGTCTCAAGTACCGCTGCACTGGGCACCGCCGTCTCAAGTACCGCTGCACTGGGCCCTTCATCTCAAGCACCGCTGCACTGGGCACCGCCGTCTCAAGCACCGCTGAACTGGGCCCTTCATCTCAAGCACCGCTGCACTGGGCCCTTCATCTCAAGTACCGCTGGCCCATGAGCGGCAGGGGCTGGCCCGCATCTGTGTCGGGCAGGGCTGCACGAAGCACTCTGGACACCAGGCCCCCTCCAGAACCAGTGGAGACTGTTATCCACTTGTGAGGCTGTGGCTTTGCACTCCCCAGGATGTCACAGTGGGCAGCCCACCCACTGTCTGGACTTGTGAGACTGTGGCTTTGCACTCCCCAGGATTGAACAGTGGACAGCCCACCCACTGTCTGGACTTGTGAGACTGTAGCTTTGCACTCCCCAGGATGTCACAGTGGGCAGCCCACCCACTGTCTGGACTTGTGAGACTGTGGCTTTGCACTCCCCAGGATTGAACAGTGGACAGCCCACCCACTGTCTGGACTTGTGAGACTGTGGCTTTGCACTCCCCAGGATTGAACAGTGGGCAGCCAACCCACTGTCTGGACTTGTGAGACTGTGGCTTTGCAATCCCCAGGATTGAACAGTGGGCAGCCCACCCACTGTCTGGACTTGTGAGACTGTGGCTTTGCACTCCCCAGGATTGAACAGTGGGCAGCCCACCCACTGTCTGGACTTGTGAGTCTGTGGCTTTGCACTCCCCAGGATTGAACAGTGGCCATGGAGGCCCCTCGTGGATCTGGCGTCGTGCACTCATCTGGCTGAGGTGCCCCCGCTTCCCTTCCCCCTGAGGTGCCTGTAGTTTTGCTATCTGATGCCCCTGCAGTGTTCTCTCCGTTGGAGTCAGGTATCCTGTGTGGGCTTTGCCCATGTGATTTGGGCCCAGTGGTCCACGAACAATGCCTGCTACAATGCTCGGACTTGTACATTTATGTATATGAGAGTTTTTGATGTGTATATTTATTTTTTGGGCAGTAATACAATATATTCCAATGTTTAGAATCGTTTCCTTTTGTATTTTGCACTCTTCCGGGGGGTTTGGGGGGGGTCACTCTGATGTGTTGCTATGCATTGATGTGTGTGTTGTAGTGGGTGAGGGTGGGTGTGTCGCGTATGTGTGTACCCGTAATTTTTTCACTCCACCCTCCCCTGTGTCGTAGGTGCAGTACTCACCTTTGTCTTCTGCGCCGGCATTCGTGCTCCTGGTAGAGGAGCAGGAACACTATCGCTGGGAGTATGTGGAGTTCGGGTTCCATGCTGTCCGTATTCCTCGTGGGCTGTATGGAGGTGAGCGTTTTCCCTTCGAAATGGCTGTTTCTGCCGTGTTTTTATCGGCGGGGCTACCGCCCCGGAAAAGATGGCGGATTGGTAGGTTGTGATACGGTGGGCGGTACATTGTCTCCCGCCTGTCTGTTGGCGGTGACCACTGCGCTGTTTGTTTGTACTGCCGTGGCGGGCGGTGTGTTGATGTGGCGGTCGCTGTTGGCGGTTTCTGCCAGGGTCGGAATTCCATTTTTTTTCATGCCAGCCTGTTTGCGGTTTGCCCGCCGCTTTAAAACCGAACGCCAAGGTTGGAATGACCACCTATGTTTCTAAAAGTTGGAATACTTTTTAAGAATCTAAAACTATCTCTAGAACTTAATTCAAACTTTTACAAAACTTTGAAACTCTAAAAGAAATGCTAACAGGGACTAACACAAGACCCTAGCAGGACTTTTAAAAATTTAGAAAAATAGCTCAAATTTCAAAAATCAGTTTCTAATGACAATTTTTGGAATTTAGTCGTGTGATCAGGTATTGGCTGAGTAGTCCAGCAAATGCAAAGTCTTGTACCCCACCGCTGATCCACCAATGTAGGAAGTTGGCTCTGTATGTACTATTTCAAAGTAAGAAATAGCATGCACAGAGTCCAAGGGTTCCCCTTAGAGGTAAGATAGTGGCAAAAAGAGATAATACTAATGCTCTATTTTGTGGTAGTGTGGTCGAGCAGTAGGCTTATCAAAGGAGTAGTGTTAAGCATTTGTTGTACGTACACAAGCAATAAATGAGGAACACACACTCAGAGACAATTCCAGGCCAATAGGTTTTTGTATAGAAAAATATATTTTCTTAGTTTATTTTAAGAACCACAGGTTCAAATTTTACATGTAATACTTCAAATGAAAGGTATTGCAGGTAGGTACTTTAGGAACTTTGAATAATCAAAATAGCATATATACTTTTCACATAAATCACATATAGCTATTTTAAAACTAGACAGTGCAATTTTCAACAGTTCCTGGGGGAGTAACAGTTTGTTAGTTTTTGCAAGTAAGTAAACCACCTACGGGGTTCAAGTTTGGGTCCAAGGTAGCCCACCGTTGGGGGTTCAGAGCCACCCCAAAGTTAACACACCAGCAGCTCATGGCCGGTCAGGTGCAGAGGTCAAAGTGGTGCCCAAAACGCATAGGCTTCAATGGAGAAGGGGGTGCCCTGGTTCCAGTCTGCCAGCAGGTAAGTACCCGCGTCTTCGGAGGGCAGACCAGGGGGGTTTTATAGGGCACCGGGGGGGACACAAGTCCACACAGAAAGTACACCCTCAGCAGCGCGGGGGCGGCCGGGTGCAGTGTGCAAACACGCGTTGGGTTTTCAATAGGTTTCAATGGGAGACCAAGGGGTCTCTTCAGCGATGCAGGCAGGCAAGGGGGGGGCTCCTCGGGGTAGCCACCACCTGGGCAAGGGAGAGGGCCTCCTGGGGGTCACTCCTGCACTGGAGTTCGGATCCTTCAGGTCCTGGGGGCTGCGGGTGCAGAGTCTTTACCAGGTGTCGGGATCTGAGGAGCAGGCAGTCGCGGTCAGGGAGAGCCTCGGGATTCCCTCTGCAGGGGTAGCTGCGGGGGCTCAGGGGGGGCAACTCTGGCTACTCACAGTCTCGCAGTCGCCAGGGAGTCCTCCCTGAAGTGATTGTTCTCCACAAGTCGAGCCGGGGGCGTCGGGTGCAGAGTGGCAAGTCTCACGCTTTCGTTGGGAAACGCAAGTTGTTTTAAAGTTGCTCCTTTGTTACAAAGTTGCAGTCTTGGGTGAACAGAGCCGCTGTCCTCGGGAGTTCTTGGTCCTTCTAGAGCAGGGCAGTCCTCTGAGGATTCAGAGGTCGCTGGTCCCTGGGGAAAGTGTCGCTGGAGCAGTGTCTTTAGAAGTGGGGAGACAGGCCGGTAGAGCTGGGGCCAAAGCAGTTGGTGTCTCCGTCTTCTCTGCAGGTTATTTCAGCTTAGCAGTCCTCTTCTTCTTAGGTTGCAGGAATCTAGTTTCCTAGGTTCTGGGGAGCCCCTAAATACTGAATTTAGGGGTGTGTTTAGGTCTGGGAGGGCAGTAGCCAATGGCTACTATCCTTGAGGGTGGCTAAACCCTCTTTGTGCCTCCTCCCTGAGGGGAGGGGGGGCACATCCCTAATCCTATTGGGGGAATCCTCCATCTGCAAGATGGAGGATTTCTAAAAGTCAGAGTCACCTCAGCTTAGGACACCTTAGGGGCTGTCCTGACTGGCCAGTGACTCCTCCTTGTTTTTCTCATTATCTCTCCTGGACTTGCCGCCAAAAGTGGGGGCTGTGTCCAGGGGGCGGGCATCTCCACTAGCTGGACTGCCCTGGGGCATTGTAACACGAAGCCTGAGCCTTTGAACCTCACCGCTAGGTGTTACAGTTCCTGCAGGGGGGAGGTGTGAAGCACATCCACCCAGAGCAGGCTTTTGTTTCTGTCCTCAGAGAGCACAAAGGCCCTCACTACATGGGGTCAGAAACTCCTCTCTCAGCAGCAGGCTGGCAGAGACCAGTCAGTTCTGCACTGAACAATTGGGTAAAATACAGGGGGCATCTCTAAGATGCCCTCTGTGTGCATTTTTTAATAAACCCAACACTGGCATCAGTGTGGGTTTATTATTCTGAGAAGTTTGATACCAAACTTCCCAGTATTCAGTGTAGCCATTATGGAGCTGTGGAGTTCGTGTTTGACAGACTCCCAGACCATATACTCTTATGGCTACCCTGCACTTACAATGTCTAAGGTTTTGCACCTGTGGTATAGTGCACCCTGCCTTAGGGCTGTAAGGCCTGCTAGAGGAGTGACTTACCTATGCCATAGGCAGTGTGAGGTTGGCATGGCAAGCAGTGTATCTGTGCTGAGTGAGGGGTCCCTAGGGTGGCATAAGACATGCTGCAGCCCTTAGAGACTTTCCTTGGCATCAGGGCCCTTGGTACCCGGGGTACTAGTTACAAGGGACTTACCTGGGTGCCAGGGTTGTGCCAATTGTGGAAATAATGGTACATTTTAGGTGAAAGAACACTGGTGCTGGGGCCTGGTTAGCAGGGTCCCAGCACACTTCTCAGTCAAGTCAGCATCAGTATCAGGCAAAAAGTGGGGGGTAACTGCAACAGGGAGCCATTTCTTTACAGGGGTGCTCCGGTTCCAGTCTGCCAGCAGGTAAGTACCCGCGTCCTCGGAGGGCAGACCAGGGGGGGGTTGTAGAGCACTGGGGGGGACACAAGTAGGCACACAAAACACACCCTCAGCGGCACAGGGACGGCCGGGTGCAGTGTGCAAAGCAGGCATCGGGTTTTAGATAGGTTTCAATGGAGGGATCCGGGGGTCACTCTAGTGGTGCAGGCAGGCACGGGGGCTTTTCAGGACAGCCACCACCTGGGCTACGCAGAGGGTCGCCTGGGGGTCACTCCTGCACTGAGGTTCGGTTCCTTCAGGTCCTGGGGGCTGCGGTGCAGTGCTTGGTCCAGGCGTTGGATCCCTTGTTACAGGCAGTTGCGGTCAGGGGGAGCCTCTGGATTCTCTCTGCATGCGTCGCTGTGGGAGTCCAGGGGGGTCATATCGGGCTACTGATGGGGTCGCAGTCGCTGGGGAATGCTCCCTGTGATGTTGGTTCTTTGGATCTCGAGCCGGGGGCATCGGGTGCAGAGTGTGAAGTCTCACGCTTCAGGCGGGAAGAGTGAGGTCTTTAAAGTTGAAGAAAAGTTGCAAGTTTGTTGCAGATTGTTGAGCAGAGCCACTGCTCATGGGAGTTTCTTGGTCCTGGGGGTCAGGGCAGTCCTCTGAGGCTTTAGAGGTCGCTGGTCCCTGTTGGATGTGTCGCCGGTTGCAGGTTTTCTAGTCAGGAGACAGGCCGGTAGGACTGGGAACAAAGCAGTTGTCGTCTTTCGTCGTCTCTGCAGGCTTGTAGGTCAGCAGTCCTTCTTCTTTAGTTCAGGTTGCAGGAATCTAATTTCCTGGGTTCTTGGGTGCCCCTAAATGCTAGATTTAGGGGTGTGTTTAGGTCTGGGAGGGCAGTAGCCAATGGCTACTGTCCTGGAGGGTGGTTACACCCTCTTTGTGCCTCCTCCCTGTGGGGAGGGAGGCACATCCCTAATCCTATTGGGGGAATCCTCCAAACTTAAGATGGAGGATTTCTAAAGGCAGGGGTAGCCTCAGCTCAGGACACCGTAGGGGCTGTCCTGACTGGTGGGTGCCTCCTCCTTGTTTTTCTTATTATCTCCTCCAGACTTGCCGCCAAAAGTGGGGACAGTGGCCGGAGGGGCGGGCATCTCCACTAGCAGGGATGTCCTGTGGCGCTGTACCAAAAGGGGTGAGCCTTTGAGGCCCACCGCCAGGTGTTACAGTTCCTGCAGGGGGAGGTGAGAAGCACCTCCACTCAGTACAGGCTTTGTTCCTGGCCACAGAGTGACAAAGGCCTCTCCCCATGTGGCCAGCAACTTGTCTGGTTTGTGGCAGGCTGGCAGGAACTGGCCAGCCTACACTAGTAGTCGGATTGGTATTCAGGGGGCATCTCTAAGATGCCCTCTGGGTGCATGTTACAATAAATTGCACACTGGCATCAGTGTGCATTTATTGTGCTGTGCAGTGTAGCCATTATGGAACTGTGGAGTTCGTGTTTGACAAACTCCCAGACCATATACTCTTATGGCTACCCTGCACTTACAATGTCTAAGGTTTTGCTTAGACAATGTAGGGGCATAGTGCTCATGCACAGACCCCCACCACCCCCACCAGAGGATTTATGTGGACCTGATGAAGACTCAGTTTTAGTTTTGTCCCCACCCTTGTCAGAAGACATACCATCCTTCTTCTTGCCATCCTTGTCACCCCCTGTATGAACTTTTCTGTTCACTCTTGTTCTGACCCATTGCCTGCCTTCTTTCTCAATTCTTGGGGAGAGGTCAGATCTGAGTCCACTAGATATTGGTGTAAGAAGTCAGACACACAGTTATTCAGAATATGCTCTCTCAGAATAAGATTATACATGCTTTCATAGTCAGAAACTTTACTGCCATGTAACCACCCCTCCAAGGCCTTCACTGAACAGTCAACAACGCCTATCCAGTCTTGTGAGGACACTTTTCTGGTGTCTCTGAACTTAATCCTGTATTGTTCAGTGGTTAAGCCAAATCCATCCAAGAGTGCATCCTTCAAAACTGCAAAATTGTTAGCATCACTTTCTCTAACAGTAAGGAGCCTATCCCTACCTTTTCCATTGAATGATAGCCACAATATAGCAGCCCACTGCCTTTGAGAGACCCCCTATACCATACAGGCCCTCTCAAGTGCAGCAAACCACTTGTTGATGTCATCCCCCTCCTTGTAAGGGGGAACTATCTTGTGCAGATTCCTGGAATCATGCTCTCTAACAGGATTACTATCAGGAATAATGCTGTTGCTGCCACCATGTGGTCCAAACCCCAATCTCTGTCTCTCCTTCTCCAGGTCTAGGGATTCCCTATCTAGAGCCAGCTGTTGCTGTTTAAGCTTCAGTCTGGTCTCTTCAACTCTCAACTTTTTGAGTTCCTTTTCTAACATGTTGTCTTCAGGGTAGGTGGGTTGGTAATGCTTGGACGCAGAGGATAAATTGGAAACAACAGAGGAAGATCTGTCCCTAACTGACTGGACTCTAACAACCTGGCCTTCAGGAAAAAAAACATCCCTACTATGATGGGAGCTCCTATTACTACCAGCATTGCTAGGTGGTCTGCTAAGGGGCAGATTTGGAACAGAACCCTCCCCACCTCCCTCAAGGTGATCCCCTGAGTCAGAATGGGAGCCATCTATTAACTCATTTGAAGTGCCTGCTTGGGACTCATCATTCACAATCAGCACGTTATATAGAAACTCTTTTGTGGGATTCTTTCCTTTCACTAAACCTCTATCTAAGCAGAGACTCCTTAGGCTCTTGTAATTCAAATTGTCATAAGTAGTATTGACCATTTTAAGAGCAGACTCTACATCAGACATGATAGAAGAAGGTTTAGAGACAGTGAGAAGAAAGAAAAAGTTTCAGAACTTTTTAAAGAACAGAGAAAAAAACTTTTTCTAACTTTTTGGAAACTTTTAGAAGTTTTAGAGTACTTTTCAGCACTTAGTAGAAAGTGTAAGAGGAGAAAAGGAAAACTTTTTGGTTAGGTGTACATACACTGAACTTGTTTTGTATATTATTCTCTTATGAAAAGTACACAATGACAAAGTGGTAAGTAGTTACAAGTACTTATCCCACCACTGCACAACCAATGTAGGAGGCTGGCCTGGCTTGTAGTGGGTACCAGAGGTACTTACACCTTGTGCCAGGTCCAGTTATCCCCTATTAGTGTAGAAGAGGTGTTTCTAGCAGCTTAGGCTGATAGAAGGTAGCTATGGCAAAGCAGCTTAGGCTGAACTAGGAGACATGTAAAGCTCCTACAATACCACTGGTGTCATGTGCACAATATCATAAGAAAACACAATACACAGATATACTAAAAATAAAGGTACTTTATTTTTATGACAATATGCCAAAAGTATCTCAGTGAGTACCCTCAGTATGAGGATAAGTTATATACACAAGATATATGTACACAAACCAAAATTATGCAGGTAATAGCAAAAGGAAGTAATGCAAGCAATTTAAAGTTACAGTAGATTGCAATAGGAGCACATAGGTATAGGGGCAACACAAACCATATACTCCAAAAGTGGAATGCGAACCACGAATGGACCCCAAACCTATGTGAGCTTGTAGAGGGTTGCTGGGACTGTAAGAAAACAGTGAGGGTTAGAAAAATAGCCCACCCAGAGAGCACAGAAGTCGTGATAGGGGGATTCTGCAGCTGTAAGACAAGGGGACCAAGTCCAAGAGTCGCGACAGTGTCGGGAGTGGGCAGGAGCCCAGGAAATGCCAGCTGAGGGTGCAAGGAAGCTGCTGCCTGTTGGAAGAAGCTTGGTGTTCTGCAAGAACGAAGAGGACTTGGAACTTCTCTTTGGAGGATGGATGTCCCATGTCGTGAAGAAGCTTGCAGAGGTATTCCCACGCAGAAAGACCGCAAACAAGCCTTGCTAGCTGCAAGGGTCGCGGTTAGGGTTTTTGGATGCTGCTGTGGCCCAGGAGGGACCAGGATGTCGCCACTTGGGTGAGGAGACAGAGGGGGCGCCCAGCAACGTAGGGAGCCCTCACAGAAGCAGACAGCACCCACAGAAGTACCTGAACAGGCACTTAGAAAAAAAGTGAACCGGAGTCCACCCGAAGTCACAAAAGGGAGTCCCATGATGCCGGAGGACAGCTCAGAAGGTTGTGCACTGCAGGTTAGAGTGTCGGGGACCCAGGCTTGGCTGTGCACGAAGGAAATCCTGGAAGAGTGCACAGGAGCCGGAGCAGCTGCAAATCACGCGGTACCCAGCAATGCAGTCTAGCGTGGGGAGGCAAGGACTTACCTCCACCAAACTTGGACTGAAGAGTCACTGGACTGTGGGAGTCACTTGGACAGAGTTGCTGAGTTCCAGGGACCACGCTCGTTGTGCTGAGAGGGGACCCAGAGGACCGGTGATGCAGTCTTTTGTTGCCTGCGCTTGCAGGGGGAAGATTCCGTCGACCACAGGTGATTTCTTCAGAGCTCCTCGTGCAGAGAGGAGGCAGGCTACCCCCAGGGCATGCACCACCTGGAAACAGTCGAGAAAACCACCAGGATGAAGCGATACAAGGTTGCTAGTAGTCGTCTTGCTACTTTGTTGCGGTTTTGCAGGCGTCCTGAGCAGTCAGCGGTCGATCCTTTGGCAGAAGGTGAAGAGGGAGACGCAGAGGAACTCTGGTGAGCTCTTGCATTCGTTACCTGGTGAGATCCCCAAAGCAGAGACCCTAAATAGCCAGAAAAGGAGGTTTGGCTACCAGGAAGGAGGATTGGCTACCAAGAGAGGTAAGAGCCTATCAGAACATGTGCACCACCAGAGGTATAGAGCACCCTGCCTTAGGGCTGTAAGGCCTGCTAGAGGGGTGACTTACCTATGCCAGAGGCAGTGTGAGGTTGGCATGGCACTCTGAGGGGAGTGCCATGTTGACTTAGTCTTTTTCTCCCCACCAGCACACACAAGCTGTGAGGTAGTGTGCATGTGCTGAGTGAGGGGTCCACAGGGTGGCATAAGACATGCTGCAGCCCTTAGAGACATTCCCTGGCATCAGGGTCCTTGGTACCAGGGGTACCAGTTAGAAGGGACTTATCTGAGTGCCAAGGTTGTGTCAATTGTGGAAACAAAGGTACAGATGAGGGAAAGAACACTGGTGCTGGGGCCTGGTTAACAGGGTCCCAGTACACTTTCAATTAAAACTTGGCATCAGCAAAGGCAAAACGTCAGGGGGCAACCATGCCAAGGAGGCATTTCCTTACAACCAGCTCACATGCATAGGAAGGGCAGGATGTGCAACACATGTGCCATTGACATCGGGCATTTCCACATGCAGTCACAATGATGTCAAGATACATGATTCCAACACTCACACTTAGCAAAACATGGTGGCTGCTCCACATCTCATACACTAGCAATGTGCTACCAACTGATTATCGCTAGTCTAGAAACATTCCTCAGCTACAACATCATCACTGAAGGTACAGTGAGATAGCAAACAGCATTCAACCAGAGACAAGTACCAGGTAACAGTCAGTACTTACCCTCTTGTGGCTGCTGTGCTTCCTCAAACGCCAATCCACCTCAGGGTAGGCCACTGCCAAAATGCAGGCCATGAGGGGGTCAGGCTCTGATGGCCACCCCTCCCTCATTAGGAGGACATCTCCAGCTGGGCCTCTGTGGTCTTCTGGGCCCAGCGTTTCAGGTCCACCCACTACTTGCGACAATTGGTGGTCCGCCGGCTGTGAACCCCCAAGGTCAGCACTTGCTTGGCAATGGCATGCAAGATCCCTTTTTTCTGATGGGCAATCACCTGCATGGATGACACAGACAAAAGGAAAAAGTAATGTACACATGCACCATACCAACATTACTTAACACTATACAGCTGTAACAGTAAGTGGGCACACATACCCATCCACCATGGCCACACGTCTGCATGCATCTACACCAACTAGAGTTCACATGGCCAATTCACCGTCACACACAACACACATCACACATGGCTGGGGCATTGGAATCACCTGTTCCTCTGGTGCCCCATATAGCTGTACATAGGACCTCCTTCACCAGCTTTTCCAGCTCTTCCTGTGTGAAGGCAGTGTCCCTATCACCTGCAGGATGTGACATGATGGCTCCCAGAGGCAGTACACAGCAGCTCACGTAGTGGAGGTCTTGCGAAAACAGTGCCAGGAGTCAAGTGAACAAGACTGCAGAAAATGGCGGTCATGACCGCCACGTACAGGACCGTCACCGCTGGCGGTCATCGCCATTGGCCCAACTCCGCCATAGACAGCAATGTTAACCTATTACAATTTACAAGGTGGTTGCGACCGCCTACCGCCATGACGACTTCCACCGGCGGACTTAGGTCACTTTTGTAGGAAAGTACCATCTTGCCTGGCATGTTACCCCCATATTTCACTGTATATATGTTGTTTTAGTCTATGTGTCACTGGGACCCTGCCAGGCAGGGCCCCAGTGCTCATAAGTATGTGCCATGTATGTGTTCCCTGTGTGATGCCTAACTGTCTCACTGAGGCTCTGCTAACCAGAACCTCAGTGGTTATGCTCTCTCTGCTTTCCAAATTTGTCACTAACAGGCTAGTGACTAAATTTATCAATTCACATTGGCATACTGGGTCACCCATATAATTCCCTAGTATATGGTACTGAGGTACCCAGGGTATTGGGGTTCCAGGAGATCCCTATGGGCTGCAGCATTTCTTTTGCCACCCATAAGGATCTCTGACAATTCTTACACAGGCCTGCCAGTGCAGCCTGAGTGAAATAACATCCACGTTATTTCACAGCCATTTACCACTGCACTTAAGTAACTTATAAGTCACCTATATGTCTAACCTTCACCTAGTGAAGGTTGGGTGCAAAGTTACTGTAGGAAGTTGGCTCTGTATGCACTATTTCAAAGTAAGGAATACTGTAGTATGCACAGAGTCCAATGGTATGGTTCCCCTTAGAGGTAAGATAGTGGCAAAAAGAGATCATTCTAATGCTCTATTTTGTGGTAGTGTGGTCGAGAAGTAGGCTTATCAGAGGGTAGTGTTAAGCATTTGTTGTACACACACAGGCAATAAATGAGGAACACACATTCAGAGACAATTCCAGGCCAATAGGTTTTTGTATAGAAAAATATATTTTCTTATTTTATTTTAAGAACCACAGGTTCAAGATTTACAAGTAATACTTCAAATGAAAGGTATTTCAGGTAGTTACTTTAGGAACTTTGAATTAGCAAAATAGCATATACAGTTTTCACATAAATGACATATAGCTATTTTAAAACTAGACAGTGCAATTTTCAACAGTTCCTGGGGGAGGTAAGTGTTAGCTTTTGCAGGCAAGTAAACCACCTACGGGGTTCAAGTTTGGGTCCAAGGTAGCCCACCGTTGGGGGTTCAGAGCAACTCCAAAGTTACCACACCAGCAGCTCAGGGCCGGTCAGGTGCAGAGGTCAAGGTGGTGCCCAAAACGCATAGGCTTCAATGGAGAAGGGGGTGCCCCGGTTCCAGTCTGCTAGCATGTAAGTACCCGCGTCTTCGGAGGGCAGACCAGGGGGGTTTTGTAGGGCACCGGGGGGGACACAAGTCCACACAGAAAGTACATCCTCAGCGGCACGGGGGCGGCCAGGTGCAGTGTGCAAACAAGTGTCGGGTTTTCAATAGAAATCAATGGGAGAACAAGGGGTCTCTTCAGCGATGCAGGCAGGCAAGGTGGGGGCTCCTCGGGGTAGCCACCACGTGGGCAAGGGAGAGGGCCACCTGGGGGTCGCTCCTGCACTGGAGGTCGGATCCTTCAGGTCCTGGGGGCTGCGGATGCAGTGCCTTTACCAGGTGTCGGGTCTTTGAAGCAGGCAGTCGCGGTCAGGGGGAGCCTCGGGATTCCCTCTGCAGGCGTCGCTGTGGGGGCTCAGGGTGGTCAACTCTGGCTACTCACGGTCTCGCAGTCTCCAGGGAGTCCTCCCGGAAGTGATTGTTCTCCACAAGTCGAGCCGGGGGCGTCGGGTGCAGAGTGCAAAGTCTCACACTACCGGCGGGAAACGTGTGTTGTTCAAAGTTGCTTCTTTGTTGCAAAGTTGCAGCCTTTGTGGAACAGAGCCGCTGTCCTCGGGAGTTCTTGGTCCTTCTAGATGCAGGGCAGTCCCCTGAGGCTTCAGAGGTCGCTGGTCCCTGTGGAATGCGTCGCTGGTGCAGTGTCTTTAGAAGTGGAGAGACAGGCCGGTAGAGCTGGGGCCAAAGCAGTTGGTGTCTCCGTCTTCTCTGCAGGGTTTTCAGTTCAGCAGTCCTCTTCTTCTTAGGTTGCAGGAATCTGAGTTCCTAGGTTCTGGGGAGCCCCTAAATACTGAATTTAGGGGTGTGTTTAGGTCTAGGGGGTTAGTAGCCAATGGCTACTAGCCCTGAGGGTGGCTACACCCTCTTTGTGCCTAATCCTATTGGGGGAATCCCCCATCTGCAAGATGGAGGAGTTCTAAAAGTCAGAGTCACCTCAGCTCAGGACACCTTAGGGACTGTCCTGACTGGCCAGTGACTCCTCCTTGTTTTTTTCATTATCTCCTCCGGCCTTGCCGCCAAAAGTGGGGCCGAGGGCCGGAGGGGGCGGGCAACTCCACTAGCTGGAGTGCCCTGGGGTGCTGTAACAAAGGGGGTGAGCCTTTGAGGCTCACCGCCAGGTGTTACCGTTCCTGCAGGGGGAGGTGATAAGCATCTCCACCCAGTACAGGCTTTGTTACTAGCCACAGAGTGACAAAGGCACTCTCCCCATGTGGCCAGCAACATGTCTGGTGTCTGGTGTGGCAGGCTGCTAAACCTAGTCAGCCTACACGGATAGTCGGTTAAGGTTTCAGGGGGCACCTCTAAGGTGCCCTCTGGGGTGTATGTTACAATAAAATGTACACTGGCATCAGTGTGCATTTATTGTGCTGAGAAGTTTGATACCAAACGTCACAGTTTTCACTGTAGCCATTATGGTGCTGTGGAGTTCGTGCATGACAGACTCCCAGACCATATACTCTTATGGCTACCCTGCACTTACAATGTCTAAGGTTTTGCTTAGACACTGTAGGGGCACAGTGCTCATGCACTTATGCCCTCACCTATGGTATAGTACAGCCTGCCTTAGGGCTGTAATGCCTGCTAGAGGGGTGACTTATCTATACTGCATAGGCAGTGTGAAGTTGGCATGGCACCCTGAGGGGAGTGCCATGTCGACTTAGTTGTTTTATACCCACTAGCACACACAAGCTGGCAAGCAGTGTGTCTGTGCTGAGTGAGGGGTCCCCAGGGAGGCATAAGACATGCTGCAGCCCTTAGAGACCTTCCCTGGCATCAGGGCCCTTGGTACCAGGGGTACCAGTTACAAGGGACTTACCTGGATGCCAGGGTGTGCCAATTGTGGAAACAAAAGTACAGGTTAGGGAAAGAACACTGGTGCTGGGGCCTGGTTAGCAGGCCTCAGCACACTTTCAAATCAAAACTTAGCATCAGCAAAGGCAAAAAGTCAGGGGGTAACCATGCCAAGGAGGCATTTCCTTACAGTTACTTAGTGTGTGGGCACCCTGGCACTAGCCAAGGTGCCCCCACATCGTTCAGGGCAAATTCCCCGGACTTTGTGAGTGCGGGGACACCATTACACGCGTGCACTGTACATAGGTCACTACCTATGTACAGCCTCACAATGGTAACTCCGAACATGGCCATGTAACATGTCTAAGATCATGGAATTGTCACCCCAATGCCATTCTGGCATTGGGGAGACAATTCCATGATCCCCCGGGTCTCTAGCACAGAACCCGGGTACTGCCAAACTGCCTTTCTGGGGTCTCCACTGCAGCTGCTGCTGCTGCCAACCCCTCAGACAGGTTTCTGCCCTCCTGGGGTCCAGGCAGCCCTGGCCCAGGACAGCAGAACAAAGGATTTCCTCTGAGAGAGGGTGTAACACCCTCTCCCTTTGGAAATAGGTGGGAAGGCTGGGGAGGAGTAGCCTCCCCCAGACTTTGGAAATGCTTTGATGGGTACAAATGGTGCCCATCTCTGCATAAGCCAGTCTACACCGGTTTAGGGATCCCCCAGCCCTGCTCTGGCGCGAAACTGGACAAAGGAAAGGGGAGTGACCACTCCCCTGACCTGCACCTCCCAGGGGAGGTGCCCAGAGCTCCTCCAGTGTGTCCCAGACCTCTGCCATCTTGGAAACAGAGGTGTCTGTGGCACACTGGACTGCTCTGAGTGGCCAGTGCCAACAGGTGATGTCAGAGGCTCCTTCTGATAGGCTCTTACCTCTCTTGGTAGCCAATCCTCCTTCCTAGGTAGCCAAACCTCCTTTTCTGGCTATTTAGGGTCTCTGCTTTGGGGATCTCACCAGATAACGAATGCAAGAGCTCACCAGAGTTCCTCTGCATCTCCCTCTTCACCTTCTGCCAAAGGATCGGCCGCTGACTGCTCAGGACGCCTGCAAAACCGCAACAAAGTAGCAAGACGACTACTAGCAACCTTGTATCACTTCATCCTGCCGGCTTTCTTGACTGTTTCCAGGTGGTGCATGCTCTGGGGGTAGCCTGCCTCCTCTCTGCACCAGGAGCTCTGAAGAAATCTCCCGTGGGTCGACGGAATCTTCCCCCTGCAAGCGCAGGCAACAAAAGACTGCATCACCGGTCCTCTGGGTCCCCTCTCAGAACAACGAGCGTGGTCCCTAGAACTCAGCAGCTCTGTCCAAGTGACTCCCGCAGTCCAGTGACTCTTCAGTCCAAGTTTGGTGAGGTAAGTCCTTGCCTCCCCACGCTAGACTGTATTGCTGGGTACCGCATGATTTGCAGCTGCTCCGTCTCCTGTGCACTCTTCCAGGATTCTGAGTTGTCCTCCGGTGTCGTGGGACTCCCTTTTGTGACTTCATGTGGACTCCGGTTCACTTTTCTTCTAAGTGCCTGTTCAGGTACTTCTGCGGGTGCTGTCTGCTTCTGTGAGGGCTCCCTACGTTGCTGGGCACTCCCTCTGTCTCCTCACCCAAGTGGCGACATCCTGGTCCCTCCTGGGCCACAGCAGCATCCAAAAACCCTAACCACGACCCTTGCAGCTAGCAAGGCTTGTTTGCAGTCTTTCTGCGTGGGAACACCTCTGCAAGCTTCTTCACGACGTGGGACATCCATCCTCCAAAGAGGAAGTTCCTAGTCCTCTTCGTTCTTGCAGAACACCAAGCTTCTTCCAGCAGGCGGCAGCTTCCTTGCACCCTCAGCTGGCATTTCCTGGGTTCCTGCCCACTCTCGAAACTGTCGTGACTCTTGGACCTGGTCCCCTTGTCTTACAGGTACTCAGGTCCAGAAATCCACTGTTGTTGCTTTGCTGGTGTTTGTTCTTCCTGCAGAATTCCCCTATCACGACTTCTGGGCTCTCTGGGGGTTGTAGGTGCACTTTACACCTACCTTTCAGGGTCTTGGAGTGGGCTATTTTTCTAACCCTCACTGTTTTCTTACAGTCCCAGAGACCCTCTACAAGTTCACATAGGTTTGGGGTCCATTCGTGGTTCGCATTCCACTTTTGGAGTATATGGTTTCTGTTGCCCCTATACCTATGTGCTCCTATTGCAATCTACTGTAACTTTACATTGCTTGCATTACTTCCTTTTGCTATTACCTGCATAATTTTGGTTTGTGTACATATATCTTGTGTATATAACTTATCCTCATACTGAGGGTACTCAATGAGATACTTTTGGCATATTGTCATAAAAATAAAGTACCTTTATTTTTAGTATATCTGTGTATTGTGTTTTCTTATGATATTGTGCATATGACACCAGTGGTATAGTAGGAGCTT
The DNA here is from genome assembly GCF_031143425.1 of Pleurodeles waltl. Lineage (NCBI taxonomy): Eukaryota > Metazoa > Chordata > Amphibia > Caudata > Salamandridae > Pleurodeles > Pleurodeles waltl. Next base: position 182,362,564 of record NC_090437.1, read on the forward strand.
TACATGTCTCCTAGTTCAGCCTAAGCTGCTTTGCCATAGCTACCTTCTATCAGCCTAAGCTGCTAGAAACACCTCTTCTACACTAATAAGGGATAACTGGACCTGGCACAAGGTGTAAGTACCTCTGGTACCCACTACAAGCCAGGCCAGCCTCCTACAACTTTCAACTGTCCATTACAGTAGGTCAGGTGCCTGCCATTTTGTGCACATGTACTCGATGCATGTTCTTAAATAAGTGCCTCAGACACTTGATCGACCTTAATTCTATGTGACCCAATGTAGTCTGTTCATGATAGTGCTACATAATGGGACAACGTATTAAAATGACCTGTTGAGGCTGTATATATGGGGCTAGGTCTGTGTAGCTACTCTGAGGTACATAGGCGTCTGATAGAGATAGGTGAATTTAGTGACGTGTCATCAGTGCAGTACTGCACAGTAACCCACACATGTTCACATACAGATGTGGCACATCTCCTATCTGACTGACATTCGAGCCAATGTGCTGCAATGGCGGTGTCTGATGTCCATTTCTATGGTCTGTGATGTTAATGCCAGCACTGCTCAGTAGCCACTGCACTTGTGTAGGTGTCTGAAAGTATTCAATGTGCTGTTGTCGTGTGCCAACTGCATGAGTTATTGTACATTTTCTACTGTCTATTCAGATATCCTGCCATGAGGTGAATGAGACAACTACCAGTTTACCGTCCACTGGTAGACCTGCCAACCATGCAGGATAAACATGTCATCCAGACCTACCGTCTGAATCACCAGACCATCATGGACCTATGTAGACAGTTGGAGCCAGATCTGATGCCAGGCAATCGCAATCCCTATTCCATACCACCCATCATTCAAGTACTGTCAGTGATACACTTCCTGGCCTCTGGCACATTCAAGCATACTGCCTCTTAACAGCAGGAATGTCTCAGCCCATGTTCAGTCAGGTTTTGAGGGATGTACTGTGTGCTTTTTTGTAATACCTGGACAGCTACATCAGATTTCCCCAAAGAGCGGATATGGCCAATGTGAAGGGTGAATTTTATCGGATGGGACTGATTCCCCATGTGGTAGGGACGATTGATGATACCCATGTATCCCTGGTCCCTCTCACTGTCAATGAACAGGTGCATAGGAACAGGAAAAACTACCACTCCATAAATGTTCAGGTGATGTGTCTGGCAGACCAGTATATCTCCCAAGTGACTGCCAAGTTTACTGGATCAGTGCATGACTCCTACATTATGTGGAAACAGTAATGTCCCAACCATAATGGCACGACTACACACAGAGAGGGCCTGGCTGGATGATGAGTATGCATTGTTCTGTTTCTAACAGTTATGTGCCCTGTCATCATAGTCTACACAGTCGCTACCTCAAATGGTTTTGTCCCATCATTATGTTCACAGGTGACTCTGGCTATCCAAACCTTCCTTGGCTGTTGACACCTGTGAGATACCCAGTCACGGGGAACTCCATTTCAGTGAGGCCCACGGCAGGACAAGGCATGTAATAGAGCGTACATTCGGCATCCTGAAGGCACGATTCAGGTGCCTGGACCTGTATGGAGGTGCCCTCCTCTACTCGCCCCACAAGTTTTGCCAAATCATCATTGCCTGCTGCATGCTCCACAATCTAGCGCTGAGGCATCAGATACCATTACTAGCTGATGAGCACAAGGCAGAGGTACCTGTGCGTGCAAATGGTGATATGGAAAGTGATGAAGAGCTAGAGGATGAAGGAGCTGCTGACTGTAGGGCTGAGCTCATCAACCAGTATTTCCAGTGACAGATATGTATGTGAGGTGGACCCTTTCATGTCTTGTCAGTGCACAATCAGAAGTGGATAGCTGACATTACACCTTCTGCCATGTGGGAAATGTGATGCTGTAATGATGTCCAGTGCCTGTGTGTGGATTGCTGTAGCAGACAGTAGAATTGCTGGTAAATAGTATAAGTGGTTCTGCTCTAACATGTTGTGGCAACTGATTCAAGCATTCACTTCTCTCATAGAATGACAAGTTTAGAGCTGATCTTCATGTATCCCCCTGTTGCCAGCTCCTCCCATCCCCAGGATGTGCATATCATCTGTGGGTCGGCTACCTAGGCCTTTGGGTATACGTATTCAGCAGTCAATGGTTATAGAGTACAGTTCTGAGAGGTGTTCAGGACAGATAGCTTGTTAACATGATATTAGGAAAGCCCTGAAGTTTGTGCTGTATAGGTCATATCTAGATGCTCATGATTTGGCGTCTCACTACAATAGGCACACAGTCGATTAGCTGCCAGACCACAATTGTGTTGATAGACATATGTTGTTGTACTATTAAACACGCATGTACAGTAGCTGTGTCCATAAAAAAATTATTGTGCATATCAGTATTGTGAGAAGCCAAATCGAAGTGTACAACATTATAAACAGGTGATGAGTGGTGTCACAGGAGAAGGATTGGTCAGAGTAGCTGCTACAACATTTGGCCACACAGGTCCTGTGTCCATGTCCCATGGGAAAATGGAGTTAGGATTCAGAACAGTCAGCAGCGTGTGTCAGATGCACAGAAGGGTGACAAACCAGGTGACAAATCAGGAGACGTTCACTTCCTTGCAGTGGGTTAGGTCTTGGCATCTGTTGCAGCCGAATGTCTGGATGGTCATTCACGTTTGGGGGGGGGGGCTTCTTCTGCTACAGAGGAAAGGGTGTCTGAGGCTTGGGGCTCCCCTGGCAGGGATTCCATTCCACTAGCTGCTGCTGATGTTGAGGGGGCAGATGTAACATTGCTTGCTAGTGGAAGGGGCCTTATGGTGGGTTGCTATGTCACGCAAGGTGGTGTTGATGTCCCTCAGCACCCCTGCTATGGAGGACATGGTGGCATTGTGTGCCTGCCTTTGCTGCATGGCCTCCTGGTGGTATTCTCTCTGCAGCCTTTGATTTTTCCCCTACATGGTGATGATCTGGCCCACCCAGTCCTGGGAAGATCGATATGCTCCCAGGACTTGGGCAATGGTATCCTGGTCAGTGAAGTCCCACCTCTGTCCCACAGCATCCATTCCATGCCCACTGCCCCCAGGTGCCTATGCCCCTGGCACAGTGTGCCCATTCCCAGTGTTAGCATTCCCATCATTGTCTGGGGCGTCAAGGTCAGACTCAGGACCCTGTGCTGTGGGTCATACATGTTTGAACAGTCCTTGGGACACAGGTTTGGAGGCCCTTGCTTGGCTGGGATGTCTGTGCAACTGTGTTGGGGGGGCTGATGTGGGCAGAGTGAGGCTTGGAGTTGTTGACTGAACAAATGTCATGGATGGGCCAGGTTGGTTGTCACTGTCCAGACATCCAGGCGTGTTGTCCTCACTGGAGCCTTCATCCTGTGGAAAGCTGGCAGTTTCTGGTATCCTCTCCATGGTGGCAATGGCAGGGGTACCTGTGGATGGAGCGAGACACAGATTACAGTTAAGAAAGTTTGTTTGGTACCCTCTTTGTGTGATACAGACAACGGCTTACCATGATCAATGACAATGACAGTTTCTGCGTAGCATAGCTTGGTGGTACATAAGAGTCTGTGACGAGAGTGCCATACTCCATGTTGTGTGCTGTCATCAATGTTTGGTACATATGGCACTGCAGATGGGTTTCTGTAACTATCTGATACTTGACATGACAAATAGACTCTGGTACCTGGTGTGTAGTCACATAATGGCTGAACACTGGCCTATGATGTTCCAAAGGGAACAGAGTATGTGGGTTTGCAGGACACATACTCCTGTGTCTGGATATTTTTTGTGTGATGGAGTCTGGCATCTTACTTTCCAACCCATGGTCACTCCATTACAGGCTTGGGGATGTGGATCAGTGTCAAATTTGAAAGGTTACAGGGCTTTTGCTGTGTTTTGCCTTACTTGCCATTGTGATGTGCCATTGCATTGCTGTTATTGACATGTACTGGTCCCCAGTCATACATTCTAGATGGTGTAGGTTGTACAACAGTCATACATGCATGAAATGTGACCTGATGTGACCTGGTGTGTACATTGCACGTTTTCGCATAGATGGTTTGGTGCATTGTGAGAGTCGTAGTGATAAGATTAGGCTGTGGTATGCCTGCCCTTGCCAAGGGATGTGTGGGCAGTAGGGCTGTGTGGCATGCAGGAGAGGGGCATTGGGTGATAGGCAGGTAGGTGCAGTGGGAAAATCAGTGAATTGCGGATTTATGTAGGTGGTGAGGAAGCATGCAGGACATGACAATTGTGTGACATTGATGTTGTGGGTTCTTACCAGACTCCAGTCCCCCAGGTATTCCAGTCAGGTCCTCAGGATGCAGTATCTCCAAGACCTTCTCCTCCCAAGATGTGAAGTGTGGGGGAAGAGGTGGGGGCCCACTGCCAGTCTTGTGCACAGCTATTTGGTGTTTCAATGCCATGGAACTCACCTTCCCCCGTAGGTCGTTCCATCTCTTCCTGATGTCCTCCCTTATGCATGGATTGCTGCCCACAGAGTTGACCCTGTCGAATATTCTTTGCCATAACTCCATTTTACGGGCAATTGTTGTTAGCTGGACCTGTACTCCAAACAGTTGTGGCTCTACCCTGACAATTTCATCCACCATGACCCTCAACTCATCGTCTGTAAATCTTGGGTGCTTTTGTGGGGACATGTTTGTAATTGTGTTTATGGTGTGGGGGTGTTGTGCATGCAAGGACGCAGTGTTGGGTGAAAGATGGGGAGTGGGTGGTGCATTTTGAGGGATGGATGGTTATAGCAGTATGTGTGTGGTGGTTATGTGTGTGTTGTGCTTGTTTCTCAGATGTGTGATGCGTGTGATGTGTGTGTGCCTATGGTGTCAGGGTGCTCTCTCTGTGTATGTGCCTGCTCTCAGTGTATCTATATGGTGTTTTAGTTGCAAAGGATTGTGGGTTGTGTGGGGGTGTGTTATATGGCGATGTGTAGATGTGTCGGGTGTATGGATGTGTGATAGGTGAGTGGTATTCACAATGTTCAAGGTGGTGTTGTGTTCTGTCAGTGGTGGTTTCTGACCACGGTGGCTTGCACCGGCAATGGTTTTCCACAATGGAAGTATCTATGATTTATGGATCGTAATCTAGTGGGCGGATTTGTATCAGGCTGTCGGTGCTGGTGGTGGGACCACCTCTTTTCCGCTTGCCAGGTCCTGGCAGTTTCTGATATTTGGCTTTTTTTATCGGTCTTCATGGTTTGGGTCCTAATACGGCAGTCGGATGACCGCCAACATGGTGGTCTTTTGGCTGCCGCCACCGCGCAGTGTATTGCATAAAGACCGGCAAGATCATAACAAAGCCCTATATGTTAAAAGGAAAAGCACCTAGGTGGAATTGGAAAAGGGCTGCTGTGGTTAAGAAAGATATCTGTAGTGCCCTTACAGAACATAAACCCATGTCAAGGATCAGTGAGATGAAGTAGATGGGGTTTGATGAGTACGTTGCATGCTTCCTCTGGAGTAGGCCAGGGGTTTGAGCCATAAACTACCAAGTGTGTGCCTGGGGTTCCTTCTGAAGTCTGCTTTTATCTAATGATGTATTACATTACTAATATAGTGTACCCTCCCCCAAATTAATTATCCAGTCTCCAACAGGCAGGTATGTTATTGGAAGTTTTGGAACAGCAAGCTGTTTCAGTAATCTTACTTGGCTGCCCTAAACCAATCAGAACAGGCATCTGTGGTTAGACTATTATGATAAGGGTGCAGCTTTAGGAGGGGATGTGACGTGTTATGTGAGTCTATTAAATGCATTTTCTTGTTGGTCTCCCAGATGACCATTTCAGTCAGGTTTTACCAAAGATTTACATCACTGGAGACAGAGGCCCACTGTAAAGAAATGGCTCCCTGTTGCAGTTACCCCCCACTTTTTGCCTGATACTGATGCTGACTTGACTGAGAAGTGTGCTGGGACCCTGCTAACCAGGCCCCAGCACCAGTGTTCTTTCACCTAAAATGTACCATTGTCTCCACAATTGGCACAACCCTGGCACCCAGGTAAGTCCCTTGTAACTGGTACTCCTGGTACCAAGGGCCCTGATGCCAGGGAAGGTCTCTAAGGGCTGCAGCATGTCTTATGCCACCCTAGGGACCCCTCACTCAGCACAGACACACTGATTGCCAGCTTGTGTGTGCTGGTGGGGAGAAAATGACTAAGTCGACATGGCACTCCCCTCAGGGTGCCATGCCAACCTCACACTGCCTGTGGCATAGGTAAGTCACCCCTCTAGCAGGCCTTACAGCCCTAAGGCAGGGTGCACTATACCACAGGTGAGGGCATAGGTGCATGAGCACTATGCCCCTACAGTGTCTAAGCAAAACCTTAGACATTGTAAGTGCAGGGTAGCCATAAGAGTATATGGTCTGGGAGTCTGTCAAAAACGAACTCCACCGCTCCATAATGGCTACACTGAATACTGGGAAGTTTAGTATCAAACTTCTCAGAATAATTAACCCACACTGATGCCAGTGTTGGATTTATTAAAAAATGCACACAGAGGGCATCTTAGAGATAGCCCCTGTATTTTACCCAATTGATCAGTGCAGGACTGACTGGTCAGTGCCAGCCTGCTGCTGAGAGCCGAGTTTCTGACCACATGTGGTGAGAGCCTTTGTGCTCTATGAGGACAGAAACAAAAGCCTGCTCTGGGTGGAGGTGCTTCACACCTCCCCCCTGCAGGAAGTGTAACACCTAGCGGTGAGCCTCAAAGGCTCAGGCTTCGTGTTACAATGCCCCAGGGCACTCCAGCTAGTGGAGATGCCCGCCCCCTGGACACAGCCCCCACTTTTGGCGGCAAGTCCAGGAGAGATAATGAGAAAAACAAGGAGGAGTCACTGGCCAGTCAGGACAGCCCCTAAGGTGTCCTGAGCTGAGGTGACTCTGACATTTAGAAATCCTCCATCTTGCAGATGGAGGATTCCCCCAATAGGATTAGGGATGTGCCCCCCTCCCCTCATGGAGGAGGCACAAGGAGGGTGTAGCCACCCTCAAGGACAGTAGCCATTGGCTACTGCCCCCCCAGACCTAAACACACCCCTAAATTCAGTATTTAGGGGCTCCCCAGAACCTAGGAACGCAGATTCCTGCAACCTAAGAAGAAGAGGACTGCTAAGCTGAAAAACCCTGCAGAGAAGACGGAGACACCAACTGCTTTGGCCCCAGCTCTACCGGCCTGTCTCCCCACTTCTAAAGACACTGCTCCAGCGACGCTTTCCCCAGGGACCAGCGACCTCTGAATTCTCAGAGGACTGCCCTGCTCTAGAAGGACCAAGAACGCCCGAGGACAGCGGCTCTGTTCACCCAAGACTGCAACTTTGTTTCCAGAGGAGCAACTTTAAAACAACTGCGTTTCCCACCGGAAGCGTGAGACTTGCTACTCTGCACCCGACGCCCCCGGCTCGACTTGTGGAGAACAAACACTTCAGGGAGGACTCCCCGGCGACTGCGAGACCGTGAGTAGCCAGAGTTGCCCCCCCTGAGCCCCCACAGCGACGCCTGCAGAGGGAATCCCAAGGCTCCCCCTGACCGCGACTGCCTGTTCCTCAGATCCCGACGCCTGGAAAAGACTCTGCACCCCCAGGACCTGAAGGATCCGAACTCCAGTGCAGGAGTGACCCCCAGGAGGCCCTCTCCCTTGCCCAGGTGGTGGGTACCCCGAGGAGCCCCCCCCTTGCCTGCCTGCATCGCTGAAGAGACCCCTTGGTCTCCCATTGATTTCAATGACAAATCCGATGCGTGTTTGCACACTGCACCCGGCCGCCCCGTGCTGCTGAGGGTGTACTTTCTGTGCTAACTTGTGTGTCCCCCCGGTGCCCTACAAAACCCCCCTGGTCTGCCCTCCGAAGACGCAGGTACTTACCTGCTGGCAGACTGGAACCGGGGCACCCCCTTCTCCATTAAAGCCTATGTGTTTTGGGCACCACTTTGAACTCTGCACCTGACCGGCCCTGAGCTGCTGGTGTGGTAACTTTGGGGTTGCTCTGAACCCCCAACGGTGGGCTACCTTGTACCCAAACTTGAACCCCGTAGGTGGTTTACTTACCTGCAAAAACTAACTAACTCTTACTCCCCCCAGGAACTGTTGAAAATTGCACTGTGTCTAGTTTTAAAATAGCTATATGTGATTTATGTGAAGACTGTATATGCTATTTTGATTATTCAAAGTTCCTAAAGTACCTACCTGCAATGCCTTTCATTTAAAGTATTACACGTAAAATTTGAACCCGTGGAAAGATATTTTTCTATACAAAAACCTATTGGCCTGGAATTGTCTCTGAGTGTGTGTCCCTCATTTATTGCCTGTGTGTGTACAACATATGCTTAACACTACTCCTTTGATAAGCCTACTGCTCGACGACACTACCACAAAATAGAGCATTAGTATTATTTCTTTTTGCCACTATCTTACCTCTAAGGGGAACCCTTGGACTCTGTGCATACTATTCCTTACTTTGAAATAGTGCATACAGAGCCAACTTCCTACACCCACATTATGAATTGGCGGCAAACACCACCAACCGCCGTGCTGACGGCCAACAAAAGACAGCCAGTGGCGGTGGATGACATACCACGTATAAAGATGCCAAAAATGAAAACCACCCAAAAAATTGTCAACCTCCACTCACCACCAGGGCCAACAACGGTGGAAAAGCAGGACACCTGACCCCACCACCACTACGCATACAAACCCACCCACCCACCAAATAATGATGCACAAATCAGCTCAGCGGACAGTGAAAGTAGAACGACCATTGGCGGTACCGACAGCAGTGGTCAGCAAAGGGAACCGCCAACAACAAATGCACACATTGGCTGATTTGAAAAGCACACACCTGACACACATCCACACCACTATAAAACACACACATACACACCCCACAATCCTCTTTTATGCCAATAGCACAACACATATTGACACCCCAACACACTTACACTGAACAAACCATCACACAAGTCACACACACAAAATCACCACTAAAACACAAACACTGCACACCCACCATCACAAACCACACTCCCAACCACACAACAGCACCGTCACAACTCACCTACAACACACCACCCAAAACACACACCATGGCACCCCCTAAGCACCCCCGCTTGACTGACAGGGAGCTAAGGACCATGGTGGACGAGATACTCAGGGATCAGCCACAGCTATTCGGGGCACAGGTGCAGCAGACGACCCTGGCCAGGAAGATGGAGCTATGGCAGAGGATCGTCAACAAGGTCAGCATAGTGGGAACCCATCCATAAACAAGGGATGACATCAGGAAGAGATGGAACAACACTCGGCGGAAGGTGCACTCCATGGCATCATGACACAACATTGTTGTACAGAAGACTGGAGGTGGTCCCCCACCTCCTCCCCCAGAATACACCGACTGGGAGGAGAAGGTCCTGGCTATCCTGCACCCGGATGGCCTCACTGGACTCACTGGAGTACTGGACTCGGGTGAGTCAACGACAATACCCTTACAGTCACCACGCCTGTAATGCATGTATTGCCCCATCCCTCCCACTATCACCATGCCCCCATTCCCTACCCAGACCACAACGCCCAGACACTCTTATCCATGTGTCCAGCATGCCCACAACCTCCCATACAAATCACTATCCAGCCCCCTGTGCACAGTCACCAACCCATGCATGTAATGTCAGGAGCACTACAACACCCAGAATGCACCACCACCCCCTCACTAAATGCCTCAAAAAGAACACCGAAGTGACCCTGCATGCTACTACATGGGAATGTAACCACCAATCACTGCTGAGCAGTGTTGCAAGGACAAGAAAGTACAGGACACAAACATCTGTATTCTCTCACACACAGGTACCACCACCCATGCCCCCAGACGGAGACGTCAAGGAGTACCAGTCCTCCACCTAAAGACGAAGGCCCCACTCAGGAGAATGCAGAGGGATGTTGGACACAGAGGAAATCCCTGGCTCATTCTACAGTCCTGGACAGTCACCTTCCAGAAGCCCCACCCACGACACCACTGACACCCCTACCACTCAGCCACCACCATCAGCTCAGGCCCAATGCCCCAACACCAGTGTCTCCAGGCCACGGGCTGACTGCCCACATGTACAGAGGCCCGAATTTCCACCCACCACCATGCAGGCTGATGAAGGGCCTAATGCCAGTGGGACTGCCAGACCTGTGCAGGGGACACAGGCACAGGGGGCCAGTGGGAGTGTATCAGTGGGGCAGGGGGGGGCCCAAGGAGGGATGCAGCTGCCCAGGAGGTCACTGCTTAGGTCCTGGGAGCATACTACCATTCCCAGAACAGGATGCGCCGAATCATGGCCACGTTGAAGTAGAATCAGAGGGTGCAGATAGCACACCACCAGGTGGCCATGGAGCAATGGAAACAACTCAATGCCACCATGGCCTCCAATTCAGGGGTGCTACAGCCCCAGACCAACATCCAGCCTGAGCTATTGGAGTGGTGGCACTGCCAGAGGACACACATGACACCAGCAACCCTTCCACTGCAGACCAGGTACCCCCTCGCAAACATGGCCTCAGACCAGACATCCCAGTCACACACCAGCCAAGACCAAGCCCACCGCCAGGAATTGACCCGAACTGTATCCCTCGTGTGCCACTGAGCTACCTTATTGACATGCCACTGCCATTTCCCCATCTTCCAATGGCCCCATGGACTTTGCCCCTGTGCTACCAACAGCTGTGGAAATGTACCTGAGGATATTGTCCACCATATGCCCACTCCCTTCCATTGTTGGATCACTCATGTGTTTTATGTTTTATCTTCAAATATCTACACTTGTACACACAAAAAATCTGGCCTCTTTTAATGTCAGCAAGCAAATGTAATGTGTATGCATTAGCCTGTTTCCATCATAATGCCGCTTTAATTACATGAGGGGGTCTAACAAACTGTCATGTTTGAAGTATGTCACTCTGTACATTCCATTGCTGTAACACACATCTGTTTCTTCATTCATAAAGTAGCAACATCACTGGTAAGGAACACCACAGAACTTAGTACATAAGACTCCCAGAAACAATGCAGGAAGCCCATTTGCAGAATTGGAAATGTACCTCAGAGTCACTGGAAGTATAGCCGGATTAGCTTGGTCCTGGAGTTGCTGCCTTCTCCCGCTTCTTCTTCATCACTCTCATCATTCATCTAAGGTGGCAGGGGTGGTTAGGCAGCATTCTCCTCTTCCAGAAGTGGGATAGCTTTCCTCACAGCCAAGTTGTGTAGCATGCAGCAGGCCACCACTATCTGACACACCTTGTCAGGGCCATAGCACGGGGATCCTCCAGAGAGAGGCAGGCAACAAAATCTTGTCTTCAAGAGTCCTATGGTCTGCTCTATCACCCTCCTAGGGTGACTATGTGCTTCATTATAATGGAGTTCAGCATCTGTCCTGGGATTTCTCACAGTTGTCAGGAGCCATTGAATGTTTGGGTAGCCAGAATCCCCTGGAAAAGTGGGTGAAAGAGGGTTAATGCACACACTTACTACTTGAATGCAGCCTGCCTGTCAGGTATGTCACTAGTACAGTGTCATTCACACTCACCTATGAGCCAAGCTCTGTCCCCCTGTAGTTGTCCCATCATGTATGGCACACTGCTGTTTCTCAGGACATAGGAATCATGGACTGATCCTGGGAACCTTGCATTGACAGTAGACATGTACTGATCAGCAGAACACATCAATTGGACATTCATGGAGTGAAAGGTTTTACAATTTCTGAACACCTGTTCATTTACTCTTGGGGGTATGAGGGCTATGTGGGTACCATCAATGGCACCTATCACATAGGGGATATTTACAAAAGCGTAGAATCCTGATTTGATGGTGTTGAGATCAGCCCTTTGGGGGAACTGGACATAACTTTGCAGGTGTTGCACGAATGCATTCAAAAATTTGGTCAGGATGTGGCTGAGACACACGGCTGCCATGCCCACTGCCACTTGGAATAAGACTGTGACTACGAAATGTAGCACAGATAGTACCTGCACAGTTGTAGGCATGGCATGAGGATTCCTATTCACTGGCATCAGAACAGGCTCCATTTGTGCACAGAGTTCCAGGATTGTGGCTTGATTCAGGCAGTAAGTGATGATGATGTGACATTCCTCCATGGTGGCCAGGTCTACCAGGGGTCTGTAAACAGATGGGGCCCTCCCTCGCCACATGGGTCTGTACATATGGAGGAGGAAGAGAGACACATTGAGTTGGGACATACACTTCCATAACAAGGTCCCACTATTCATGTTGTACATGCAACACAATTGTCCCTCACACAGACACAAAGAACGTGTAAATCCTGTCAGGGCAATGTGTGGTGAGGTGTGTATGTTTGATTGCATCACAGTGTAGACACAATTCCCAACATGATTCCACGAGGAGGACCAATAATCATAACAGTACTCGACGAAGGGGAGATGGTATGGAGCCATGGACAAGGACCCAGGCCAGACAATGAAGGCGTGGTGGATGCAAAATGGCAGCCCCATGCCCTACAGGTAGTGTAGTGTAGGAAGTGACTTCATTCCGCTGGCGTTAGTCGTCATGGCAGTAGGCAATATTCACCGGTGTGCACCTGATCATTGGATAACACTGTTGTCAATGGGGAAGCAGGGCCAATCATGATCACCACCGGCGGTGACAGTGCACACCGCCGCCGTTTATCCCGCCATTTTGCCATGCCCTTGCCACTTGACTCCTGCACCTTGAGAAGGGTAAAACTCCACTGCAAGTGCTGCTGTGTCCTGACTCTGGTCCTTGAGATGGCACATGCTACAGGGGAATGGGCCCGGCCTTCATCAAGGAGGAGCTGGAGAGGGTGGTGGATGGGGTCGTACCCCTGTATGCAAAGCTGTATGGGTGACCAGAGGAACAGGTGAGTTACTATTTGACCTCGTTGAATGTGTGTGAATGTGGCGGATGCTTGTAGGCATTTTTGTTGGCTGTGTGAAAGGTTACCTGTTGTGTGTCTGGCAGTTTTGCGCTTAGCTATTGTCAATATGTATGTCTCCATGGGCTATGTCAGGTTGGACTGGCATGGCATTTGTCTATGGGGCACCCACACTGGCATCTGTTTCTTTACTCTGTGTGTCCCATGCAGGTCAGCGCACATCATAAGAAAGGATTATGGCAAGCCATCGCCAAGGAAGTGAGGCCCCTGGGGGTCTACAACCAGCAGAGCACCCACCTCAGGAAGCGGTGGGAGCACCTGAGGCACTGGGCCCGGAAGACCGGAGAGGCCCAGCTGGGGACGGCATCTGAATGAGGAAGGGGTGCATGTCGGACCCTAATCCCCCTAATGGCCTGCATTCTGGCGGTGGCCTATCCGGATTTGGATGGGCGCTTGATGACAGCACAGCAGCCACAAGGGGTTGAGTACCAACACTGTTGTGATGCTACTATGATGAGTGTAGTTAGTTGCTATGGGGTGAATGCATTGTGGTGGCAGGCCCATAGACAGGTGTGTCCCTGCAGTCCTTCCCCCATCTACATCCCTGGGATAGTGTCCTTAGGTAGATATGGGCGGGAATGTAGGCATGTGAGGATTCAACTGATTGGGCTATTGGTTTAATATGGCCTCATGGATTTGCAGATTTGTTGTCTTGGCATTGTCTCTCATTGTTTCCCATTGCAATGTGTAGCAGATTAGAGGGCCAGGATGGTAATGTACTCTACTGTGGGATCACGCCTACCAGTCAGGAGCACATTCATATCATATATTGTGTTTTCTGAGGGTTGGTGCCTGAGATGGGTGGGAGTGCATGTGTTCCAACATGAGTGTTTTTCCTGGATTTGACATACTTCTTTCTTCATTTGTCCGCTCCTCCTGTGTGCTCTTGTGTCCTTGTGTGGTTTAGCATCATCTGGCGAGGGAGCTGAGGCACCTGAGTGGCTGAGTGGGGATGCTGCAGCCCACGGGACCCAGGAGGCAGAATCCATCAACGCCAAGGGGGCCAGTGGGTTGGAGAGCGAGGGGAGTACCACAGGGGAGGCGACTACCACTGAAGGTAGTGACTCCGACACCTCCTCCGATGGCAGCCTCCTGGTGGTGGCGGACCCTACTGGGCCCACCCATTCTTTGCCATCTTCCGCCACCCCCCATACTATCACCGCCCTCCCAGTAGCTCCCTACTGAGTTGCTTGTGCCCACTCACCCAGGATGGTGGGCGTCTCCTTTGTCCCAGGCACCTCTTCTCCTGCCCCAGTCAACCCTGCTGCCCTCAGTGAGGAGGCTACTGACCTCCTGAAAACCATCTCTGTAGGGCAGACAACCATTGTGAATGCCATCCAGCGGCTGGCATCACAGATGCAGCAAGCAGTGCATTCCTGGAAGGCATTCATGATGCCCTGTCTGTCCTACAGATATCTATTCAGGCTCTGGCATCCTCTTTGACGGCAGTCAGTGTCCCTTGTCTTTCTGTCCCCCCTCCCACTACCTCTACCCCTTCCAGCAACCCACTCCCTTCACCCATCCCAAGAATACCTACAGATAGCCATGCACCCAAATCAACACACATGAAGCACACTGAGAAACACAAGCACAACACGTCTCAACACATGCAGGCACACACCCAACATACCCCAGCAGACACACCAACATCCACCTCCCCCACTGTGCCCACCCACCCTCCTTCCAAAACACACAATCGCTCACTCTCATCCACTCCACATACATTCACCACACATAAGCATACTAAACAGGTACCTTCATCCACATCCAGCACACCTACACCTCGTACCACCACTCCCTCTACCTCCACTCCCAAACCTGTCTCCAAACCCCTCCTGCTGCACCTAGAAAGCTTTTCCTCTCCTGTGTTGACCTGTTTGAACCCACTGACCCACCCCATCTTATCCCTAAATGTTCCCTTGGCCTCAACAAGTCTACTCCTTCCTATTCAATGTCCTTCCCAGTCCGCCCTTCCCATTCCTGTGCCCCTTTCCCAGGGAAGATGAAGGCTTGTGTTGCCACCGGTCCCTCTGCCACCCCAAGTCCAGGTCCACTCCTCCTCCTTCCAAGGGCAAGACCAAACTCTCTCCACCTCCAGAACCTACGCCCAAGACCCCCCCTTCCAAACCTGAGTCCCCACCCCACCACCCCCTGCCCCTGATCCCTGAGGTGCCTGGCTGCCTCATTGATGCCCCTTTCTCAGTGGAGGATTTTTCCATCGTAGGAGTCAAGTGTGGCCTATATTTGTCCTTCCGGGACTTGCATATGCACTGGCCTATGGTCTTGTTTGAACATGTATTTCTTATTCCTGTTTAAGTAAATTTTAGTGCCCAGCAGACCTGTTGGCACAATATTGACTAATTGTGCAGCGTTTCACTGAGAGTGTGTGGTGTGCACAGGTGTGTGCATTGATGCAGGTATTTGTTGCTTTTGTCTGGTAAGTACATTTTGTTAGGGTATGTATGGCTTGGGGTGTTGGGAGGGGTTGGGTGTGCGTTGTGGTGTGGGTAGGGTGGGTGGGTGTGTAATTGTGCCCTTTCCTCCTATGTGTGCTAGGCTGCGGTACTTACCGTCGTCTTCTTCGTCGGCGGTCACGATCCTGGAGGAAAATGGCAAGGAGAAGCACTGGCATTATTTCCAACTCTTGCTCCATGTCAGCGTTGGCGTGTTCTGTGGGGCTCCGGTGACTGTTTCCCTTTATAAGGGTCGTTTCCCAAAGGCTTTGCGTGGCGGTCGTTCCCTCCCCGGAACTGATGGCGGTGTGGTGGTTCATAATATGGTGGCCGTGTAGGGCCTTTCTGCCGGGCTGAAGCTGGCCTCTGCCGTTGTTAGCGGCGCTCCCAAAATGGTGGTGAGTTGATGGGCCGCTGGCTGTTTCTCATGTGCTTCATTATGTGGCAGTCTGGACCGCCAGCCTGTTGGCGGTAGTTACCATGACTGCCGGCATTGTGGTCTTTAGAGCCAGGTTCAAAATTACCACTAGAGACATGGTTGTCTGAATCCTTAAGCAGTTAATTTAGACAAGCCCTTCCTCTGCCTCCTCCTCTCAGTCATACACACAACAAGGCATGGGGCAAAATGGAGTACCTAATGTTCATTGAGACCTGGTGGCTTAATAAAGTTCCATTCCACTGTGATACTGTCTCCCATCTCACATTCTGTTTTTTGTAATCGGATTTCAAATAACAGAGTACTGTTGAATGTACCTCACCTCAACTGTGAGAGGCCTCCTAGTTGACTGTAAATGTTCCCTGTAAACTAATATGCTGCTCATTGAACTCAAGTACATGCTATGTTAAATAGCTAAATCAAAGACATAAATATATAATAATCTTGAAGTTATGTGCACACAAACACACACACACTTGTGTCACCGGTGCATCAAGCAACCCACACCATTTCATTGGCACTGGCATGTGTAGTCTGCAGATGTAATCAAAGATATAAATGTAAAATAATCCTGAGGATATGTGCATGTACACAAGCACACACACAGGAACTGAGACACAAACTAGTGCAACTTTACAGACATTTCCAACTACCCCAGAAATGTGTACAACTTTAACTCTTAATCCTTTATCAGAATGAAAGATAGTAGAACCAAAAAACTCCAAGGCCTTATTAACAAAGGTATTTTTCGCTCTATACATTGTGTATGGTTGAAAATACCTCCATTTATGTCTTCCATGTCATGGATTCACTAAATGATTCTTGGCTGGCATACATTAATTTACTACCGCAGATTTATCTGCCATCAGTGTGGAGAACGGTAAGTTTGTGAACACCCACTAATGTATATGTTTGTATGCATTTACAAATATCCGACCCTTTCCCACTCTGAAAATGGTTGAATATTTACACCAGCCAAGGACTGGAGTTAATCCCATTCCAGGATGGGCAGGGGAATACATCACTCCCAGATTTTGCTAAGTAGTAGGGAAAAGCTTTTTCCAAGAGGAAAGGGGTGCATTTGCACAGCAGACACAATTCAGAATGAGGCATAAAAGAAATACTAACATAGGAAATGTGTCACAGAATACTCCCAGTAGTACACCTTGAAACCTGCACCAGTTCCAGCTTTCCATATGTACTATTGGGAATGTATGCAAACTGTAAAAATTAGTAAATTTGCACACATACATATAATACTTTCACAGGTGAAGGTTTACTAGCCTTTTCTTGATGGCTTCTACTTTTTGACAATATTTGTGCCATGACTACTTACAAAAGTACTCAAACTGTGCACAAAATATTTCTAATGGAAAGGTACAATTTTTGGAGCTACAGAAGAGTAGCTATATTCCAACGGTGTTCAACATTGAGACACATCAAATGGCGTATTGACAATCTAATGTCAAATTTGCCCTTTTTCAGGTTCTGAGGGATTTTGAGTTCACACTGGAGGAACAGATAGTGAGAATTTAACTATTATACCTCTACTAACAGAACAATAGGTCTTTTTAGAAATTGGCAGCAGGAATACACCATCAAAACGTGATGGATATCCTGTCCACCGTATTACAAGTGCCATAGGCTTGTAATGCTCTTGCAATACAGCCAACTGAACAATCTTCCAAAATGTAAATAATGCTCTATGAAATGTATTTTCCACAATCCCCTTGGCAATAGCAACTGGCCATGCACCTTACTTTTTTGCTATCACTTCCTTGCTTTGAACATTAATTTCACATATGTACATTCACCAATCAAATGTAAGGGGTGTAATAGACCCTATTATCTTGGAAGTGCGTGGCTCGTAGCACTTTGCCCTTTCATGTAGACCAAAGCTCCCTACTTTTGCATTAAAGCAGACCAATATCATAAGTTCTGTAATTGATTAAGACCTGCCTCTTCTTCAGTCACTACTGAAGTATACACTATCTTAGAATGTGACCGAAAATGCACAATTCTGCCCCCACCAGTAAATGTGTCCGGAGTGTTCAACATACTCGCCGTTTAAGTAGCAGTTGAATTTTTCACAGTCCCTCCACCTTTGGGAGATGAAATGGATGGCCAGAACTGCCAGTCTGAAACTGGTTCCAGGGCAACTGAAGACTACTACTTTCCTCTGCCAATGTTAAAATGGGGACACATTTTCAGAGGCAGATTTTCTGATTTGTGATACTCTTTTGTACAACATATATTCAAATTATTTCATTGATTTGAAGGTCTTCATAAATGCTGTTTAGTTTTCAAAGTATTATTTTTCCTCTCACTCCCCTCTTTTTGCATCATGCTTTTATTTGGGTAGAACACGGTGATTGTCAGGTAATCTCAGGCTCACATCCCCTCCAACATCACTCACTGATATACATTCCTGATAGAGAACCATTGTGCAAGGTGCTGTCCTGTTTGCCTGTAGCTGATTCCGCTGGCCTGTAATGAGCGGTCAGGCAATCGCAAAGCGGGGCTTGCTACACGGTAGCACTGTGACCTTTTCCGTGTCCACAGGTGCATGAATGAATCCTGAAAATTACAGATTTGTCCACTAATATGCTTCCGCTTCCTAGAAACAGTATTATTTTTTTCTGCGCAGATGTGCTTGTCCAGTGGTGTACGCTTTTTGAACAGAAACAATTGAGGGATTCAACAAGGGTAAATTTATTTCACTAAAGAATCCCAGTTTTTCGTATTTGAAAAGACCAGCACAAAATTAATGTTTCAACTTGTTCTGTAAGTTTATACCATAATAATTTTATAACTGCTTCATGCTGCTATACCCACCTAATCCTGGGCATGTATTAGAATTAGGACATACTTTCCCTGTTTGTGGCACCTTTAAACAGGTGTGCCAGGCGCAAAAAGGGAATGTGTGCCCTATTATGACAAATGCCCTGTCCTCATGGCCACACTGTCCTGGGGCAGCGCATCCAAGTGAAATACAGAATGGCTGATTCAAAGCCACCACGTGTCTCTCTGTGCAAGTGGCAACCCGCCTGCACTTTCAAGGGGGATAAAAGATCCCCTTGTAGGCGGGTCCAGTGAGTGTCCGAGGCAACCTGCGTGGTCTATGGGACTCCCTTTCACCCTTTGAGAGGGCTGCCCTCATTGGCCGCACTATTGTGGGAGCCGAGTCTCAATAATTTACTGAACCGCAATAGTTAATGCACCTCAGGTAATCCTGCTTCATCGTTCTCATTGATCTTTCAGTGAGAGACATCACTGTCCCTGAATTTTAAACCCATTAATTAACAGTGTAACTACAAATAGGAAAATTCTAATAAGAACTGGAACCACTCAACAACTGAGTTCTAGGTCAAGAGTAAAGTTTAAATATCTATTACAGAATTGTTAGAATAAACGGTACAGAATATTCATAGGCATCAATAACGGTTCAATCATTAAATACAAAAATCATGGAAAATAAGAGTCTCTCTTTAAGCAGTCAAACCTCTCCAGATTCTAGGTGTAAATTTCGTAATGAGTACTGACAGCACTCCAAAGGGACAAAAGAAAGTCTCAAGTAAATCAGACAGTCCCAGGAGGAAAATGAGAAGTCACCCTCGAACTTTCAAAACTAGAGGTTTTATACAAATTTTAGGCATACACAATCAGCAAAACTGCAAATTCAGCATGGCATGAACATGGGTAGATCGTATTGGCAAATCAAAAGCAACTTCGTAATGATGAAAACACATGGCACTAACTCATTTCTTAAGGTAAAGAGAAATCTTCCATTTGCCTCCTCTGCAACTGCACTGCAGGGATGTACAATATAATATGAAACATTTCTCTTACAAAAGCTTATAGAATTATGTTCACAATACATGCCTTCTAAAACCTATCCGAATTTACTTCATAGCACTCTGTGCTCCCTGGAAACCGTGAGGAGAGAAGGCTCGCAGGTAGTCCCTGGTTGGGGAGGGTAAATGAACAGGAACACAATGAGCAGAACGCCAACAACTTCATCCATTCTAATCAAATGGAGTCTTGCTCAAAAATGTTATATAACTATTAATCACACTGATGAACAACCTAATTAAGTTGTTTCAAATGCATTTTCAGTAGCTCATCGGTTACGGCCATACGCATAACTAATATCACAAAATCGCACAAATAATTTGTCACCCAAAATCTGCACATAAGAAAAAAACTTTAACACTATCAGTGCACTGTTTTTTTGCTGTGCACTTTCGGTGCACCTCCTAAGGGCATGTTTGCCCCAGCAACCACATCTGTGATATGGTGCGGACAAGTATTTCCCCTCATTTTCAAGGGGCCATGGCCCTATTCAGATGAACGAATGCCTTCTGGTGCTACCTGCCATCAGCGCTATCATTTTTACTGAAGGGGACGCATAAGTATCTGCAGCCCCTTCTGTACTACCAAAGTGACCTGGAGGTGCACAAAGAGGCCGCGCTCACATGTTGCACCTCAAGGGCGCTTTCTGTAATAAGGCCCCTGGTGGGTTGTTTTGGGCATAGGAAGGAGAAAAATGCAAGCAACTTGCCTTTGTGAAATCGCATATTTTTATCTTTGATCCCAAATGTATGTATATTAAAAATATCAGCTAGTACCAATAAACCCCAAAGTCATCCTCTCACTCTCAGCCGACCCCACCACGACGAATCAATTCCAGCTTCCACAACTGCATGAAAAACCGCTCTATCTGGATGAAAGACAACTGCCTGAAGCTCAACACGTACAAAACCGAGGTACTGATTTTCAGCAGACTTACCTCCACCTGGAACGACACCTGGTGGCCATTGGAACTCAGACCCCCTCTATACCGAAAGACCACGCCCAGAGCCTTGGCATCATCCTGGTAAGCAAACTCCCCATGAAACAACAGGTGAACGCTGTCTCCTCAGTCTGCTTCCACACTCTCCGTATGCTCTGCAGAATCTTCAAATGGCTCCCCATCAGCACCAGTTATATCAACTACGGAAATGCACTCTATGCAGGCACCACCAGCAGACTGACGGATCCCCAACCTGCCCAAGGGGGCCCACATCACCCTGCACCTGAAAGACCTCCACTGGCTCCCCATCCAGAAGAGATGTCAGTTCAAGCTACTCACCCACGCCTACAAAGCCCTCCACGACCAAGGACCGGTATAATTGAACCACCACCTGAACTTCTACCAACCATCCAGAAACTAATGCTCCGCCTCCCTCGAACTCGCACAGACTCCTCGCATCCGCCGCTCAAAAGGATGCTCCTTCTTCCACCTCTCTGCCAAGTCCTTGCTGGAACACCCTCCCCTCCACCTCCGAACATCAACCTCACTGACAGACTTCAGGAAGAAACCCAAGACCTAGGTTTTCAACTGAATCCCACAGCCCAGCACCTGGATACTCTCACATATGATAAGACGCTTTTTACAGACACTGTGATTAATTGATAAATATTTACTTAAATAACATTGTTGGACTTGGCCCTTTTTGCAGGGTCATCCCCAATATTTTTGCCTCCTTCTTCCCATTTTGTCTGACCTGTTTTGGTTGGCTATAGGACTCTGGGCACTTTACATTGCTAACCAGTGCTAAAGTGCATATGCTCTCTGTGTAAATTGTATTGTTGATTGGTTTATTCCTGATTGGCATATTTGACTTAGTAGTAAGTCCCTAGTAAAATGCACTAAAGGTGCCTATGGCCTGTAAATCAAATGCTACTAGTTGGCCTGCAGCACTGATTGTGCCACCCACATAAGTAGCCCTATAAACGCGTCTCAGACCTGCCACTGCAGTGTCTGTGTGTGCAGTCTTGCACTGCCAATTTGACTTGGCAAGTGTACACACTTGCTAGGCCTAAACCTTCCCTTTTTATACATGTAAGACACCCCTAAGGTAGGCCCTAGGTAGCCCCATGGGCAGGTTGCAGTGTATGTTAAAGGTGGGAGATGTACTAATGTGTTTTACATGTCCTGACAGTGAAATACTGCCAAATTCATTTTTTTTTTGTGTCGAAAGGCCTATCTCTCATAGGTTACCATGGGGACTGCCTTTAAATGTTATTAAAGTTCAGGTTCCCGTTGGGAGCAGATAAAAATATAGAGTTTAGGGTCTCTGACCTCACAATTTAAAAATACATTTTTTGGTAAAGGTTGT
This sequence comes from Pleurodeles waltl, assembly GCF_031143425.1. Taxonomy (NCBI): domain Eukaryota; kingdom Metazoa; phylum Chordata; class Amphibia; order Caudata; family Salamandridae; genus Pleurodeles; species Pleurodeles waltl. Next base: position 182,384,582 of record NC_090437.1, read on the forward strand.
TTTTAGACTGTGTGTTTGAAAATGCCACTTTAAAAAAGTAGGCATTTTCTTGCTTAAACCATTCTGTGACTCTACCTGTTTGTGGATTCCCTGTCTGGATCAGCTTGACAGTTGGGCTGTTTGCACCTCTCCTCTAGACAGTTACACAAAGGGAGCTGGGGTGTAGCCTGTATATCCTAATGAGCCATCTGTGCTGGGAAGGAGGGGAGGAGTGGTCACTCACACCTGAGAGGGCTGTTGCTGCCCTCACACAATGCAGTCTCCACCCCCCTGGTGTATATCTGTGGCGTGGCCTGGACAAGGCAGGATCTAACAAACAAGAGAGATTATTTTCCTTTGAAGTTTGCCTACTTTAAAGGCAGAAAGGGGTATAAGTATTGGACCCAAAACCCCTGAAAATTAGATCACTTCTGGATTCAAGAGGAAACTCTGCCAAGGAGAAGAGCTGAGGAGAAGTGCTGTCCCTGCCTGTAACTGTGCTCTGTTGGGCTATCCTGTACTCGCTGCTTCTGCCTGTGAAACAGGACAAAGACTGGACTTTGTTGTTGAAGAATCTCGAAGGGCTTGAGCTGAGCTTGCCTCCTGTTGTTGAAGTCTCAGGGCCATAAAACACTTCCCCTGCCAGCACCTGGACTCTCTTCTGAGACTCCTGCCCTGCCAAGTGGTGCCCTATCGAATCCCTGGGCCCTTGAAAGGTGAAGTTGGCAGACAAGAACTGAAAATCCATGCACAGGACATCATGTGGGGAAATTTTTGGCGCACCTTCTGCAACTCAGCTGATAAACGACGCGCCACCGGCTTTGTGGATAAAATCATTGCTCCACCTGCATCGCGGGTTGGAGATCAACGCATCGCGGCTGAGGAAATGAATGGCAACACCCACTTACGGAGGCTGATAATGACGCAAACCCCACGCAGCGGGCGCCAGAAGTTTCCACGCATCATCCCTGGGCGTCAAAGTCAATCCGACTCTGCGTAAATCCGAGGTGCCCCGTCCGGAAATCAACGCATTGCTCTCTTGCGAGGGAGAAAAACGATGCATCGCCGACCCAACCAGAGAGGGAAATGACGCATGGCCTCACTTCAATCAACGCATCACTACCTTTTCCCAACACAAGCTCGCCCGTGCAGCTTTATTTTTTATGCTAACCATGTACTTTGTGTAACAACAGCATTCTCACTGTTTTCTAAGGATTAAGATGCTTATTCTTTTGAAAATTAATATCTTGACTTGTGTATGTTGGATTTTTGTCGTTTTGGTCTTGTTTGATTTAGATAAATATTACCTATTATCTAAACGGGTGTGGTGTCCATTTTTAACTGTTTTCACTGTATTACTGTGTGTGTTGGTACAAAGACTTTGCACATTGCTTATGAAGTTAAGCCTGCCTGCTTGTGCCAAGCTACCAAGAGGATGAGCGGGGTTAACTGAGGGTAATTCTCCTTCACCCTGACTAGAGTGAGGGTCCTTGCTTGGACAGGGGTTAACCTGACTGCCAACCAAAGACCCCATTTCTAACAAACATCTTCTCCCTTCTGATAACAACATAATGGAAAACAGTTAAGTTCTACGAATATTTTACAACAATGCTTAACCAAAGGACTCTGTGAACTATGCTACATCATAGTACAAACATTTGCGAAGGCAATGTGTGTTGGTTTAATATGTTAAATCCTACAGTTTTAGCACATTAGAGCAAGACCGATAGGAGGAAGCCATCAGGAGACGACCAACAGTGAAAGTGTAAAGTAGTCCCTCATGCAGTTCAAGTCATGCTCTGGAGTGGAGGGAGAAAGATACATCCTAGTAGCCAATTATATTAGTTGAGAGATGATTATTCCACTGGATTGAGGCAAGACATGACTGACAAAGTGTTGTTGGATTCTTGGTAAAGGTTCCATGCACTGAACTTGGGATGATGTAGCAGTGTTCTGTGATGATGCACAGACTACAGGTGGGCAGAAGGATTATGGGGAATGAAGGAAGAAGGACATATGGGTAAAGTTGGCTCCTGCAATTTATTCTTCAGGCAATATAATGGATTACATTTTCGAAGGAAGGTTGTAGAATAAATTAGATTTTAGACTTTGCAGATTCTGGGGTTATAGCCTTAACCATGTTTTTTTCCGTTGGGATATGCTCATGCTGCAGCCTTTGGAACCTTGAGCCACACTGCGTGATTCCAACGGCATGGACATGCATTTTCTCTCCTGCGCACATCGCTTGAATCATCAACTGATGTCATTATTCATAGACAGAGCATGAGGTCTTGTTAGGTGATCGTGTGCCGTACGTCCCTGGTGTGCGCCATCTTAGGCATATTGGTTTCTACATACTTTGCTCTTGAAACGACACAGAGATTTCTGAAGCAGCTCATTTTCATTGCTTTAAAACGTTGTTTTATATATATACTGTATATATACATATATATATATTATGGATTAAAGAGATTGCAGCAGCTTTAAAACTTTCTAAATACCTCACTGTGCCTATTTAAAGAGGTTCTGTTCTGGACTTTTGTGGGTTAAGTGTACAGGCTGAGAATGTTAACATTCTGTGTACTTCTGGAATTTGTATTTTTATTCAGCCATACTAGTCTATTCTACATCCATGCACTGTGTGTTTATAGGGTTGGTGGTGAAGTAAGAACAGTGGACAGGTACTGTTCTATGTGAAGATTGGTCACTGCACAATTCCATTTTACTAAAATGAGCACACCGAATGTTACAATGAGCGCACACTTTTATCATCAGTCCTCCTCAACCTTTTTGGCCATCTGATTACGAACCATTCCTGAAATGGATGGAATGGAAAGAATATTCTTTAAGTACAGAGCAGTGATAGATGAGACAAATACTATATCAGCTGAACATAGGAAAAATATTACTATGTTCCTTAAGTCCCCAAGGGCTAAATGTTTATTCACATTTGACTAAAATGGTAGAGATGTAAATGTTTTTAATGCTGCTATTTTGGATCTGGATTAATATTTTACACCTAACGTTTGCATTGGTATAATCAGATATGGGTTCTTTCAACAAAAACAATGAAAGAATGAATCTGTGGAGGAGCTAAAAGAATTTAGCATTAGACTTCAAATTTGGAGTATTACACAATCTTCTCAGGGATCAGCTAGTGATGCATGCCAGCAATACAGATATTCAGAAACATTTTTGGGTGAATGGTGACTGTTGGAAGGCGGATTATTAGTAAGGGTAAGTACACAACTTCCACTAGCAATAAGGCCACTAAACCATTGATAGGTCAAGTTGAGGTCACAAAACATTAGGAGACAGGTATGTAAAGCATTTAAATACACCAAAACAATAAATAAGTAAGACACAAACACAACACACAATAAAAATCTCACACCAATTTATCAACATAGGTAATATTTTTATCTTTAAACTAACACCAAAATGACAAAAATCCACTATAGGGAACCGGAGACATTAATTTTTAAAGAATGTGCTTTCTAGTGCTTAGACATCAACATCGCCAACCTGGGACATCTGGTCGCGCTAGATTGGGACCAAGTCACAATTGAAGGCTGATCCGTGATGGAGCCCTGCTCAGATACACTGAGCGCGAGGCCTCGGTCAAAATTTTACCTTCACTCTTAGAAACTTTTCTGGAGCTTTTCTCTCTCAACAGCATGCGGCCTCTCCAGCAAGCTGATTGTGATGCAACATTGTCAGATTGCTTTTCCACAAGCCCCGGTCAAATCCTGAAAGTCTGGCGCACCAGAGCTCTCAGATGGACAAACCTGAAACTCCAAACTACTTCCTGAAGTTCCTCTTGAGGATTCAAAGTGTCCAAAACACAAATCCAAGGGTTTAGAAGCTCTGAGATGGTCCTTGGAAGTTAAGGATTACAATTCCTACAATTCACATGGCCAAATACTTAATAGTCCACTGGATCTACTCCAGGCTGGGGATTTTTGTGACAGTTGGTGCAGGCAAGGTCTGTTGACCTGTTGCTTTCAGGAAGTCCACTCCTTAGACCTTCTTGGAGCAAGGCAAATTCCTTAGGGCTGTTGTTCCAGTGTGCAACAGGTGCAGTCCTTCAAAGTACAGTCCTTTGGGTTGCAGACCAGGATTCCAGCAGGGCAGTCCTTCTCCTTTTTGTGGTTCCAGGCAGCAGATCTGAGTTGCAATGCACCACCCAGATATTTATTCAACCATCTTGGGAACACGCAGGGGGGCACCCGTGTCCAATGAGATGCAGGGTGCCACCCAAAAGCATGACAGCTTCCTCCAAAGTGTGGCATTTTTCTTTCCCACCAAGCACTGCACTTTAAAATCCAAGATGGATGATTTCTCTCCAGCAGAGAAAGACCTGAATAAACCACCCTCCTGGTGTGTCTCATTTCCATTAACACGCTATCTCCTGACCATCCCATCTGCAAATTCCATTCCTGGCTTGCTATCTGTCTGTTGGGGACAGGGTGAAAGGGCAGGCCTGGCTGGCATTCCTTACTATGCTGCTACTTTGAAGCCCGGTTTGATTTACCCAGCCCCCTTCCTGGATTGGCCTCAGCAGCTGTAGAAACCCACCATCAGATAACCTCTGCTCAGTGCAGGCCACTTATCACCTCATCAAAGCAGCCTGGCTAATCCTGTTAAGGCTGAACAACCATCAAAGGCTGTTAGAAGGCTACATTTTGGCTCATATAAAAGAGAAAGTCCTATAACTTCTTTTCTACATTAGTTATGACAACTTCAAAAGTTGCAAGTTGATGGATTTATCATTACCATTCTTTTGAGCCCTTGAATGACATTGTTAACTCCTTCCTAGCCACATTTATATTCACATACAATTATTCCAATGTTACTATGAAGCTGAGTATCTACAATGGGGAAAACTGAAATGAGCAATTGTTCCCTTACTAGGGCATCTAAAACATCTTTTATAATGTCCATGCTTATAGTTACATGGCACCCCAACCCTGGGGCACCTAGGGGAGACCTTAGGGGCAACATATACAAAACAAAGGTCGATTATCGCTTTGGAAGTACCTTTAATTTCAAAGTCGAATTTCCATACATTTTACTTTTAAAAGAGTCTGCAAAGCAGGGCTGCCATTAAAAATGACAGCAGGCGACACAGCAGTGAAAGAAATCAGCTGCACTTCTAAATCTTCCTGCCCTATTATATACTCTGGACTTATAGGTAGTCTGAATCCTCCTGCCCTATTGTATACTAGGGACTTACAGGGGTCTGTCATTGCCAATTGTAATTATACATAAATACCTTTGTAATCAGAGCATTGGCCCTGAGTCTGGTTAGCAGAGCTCAGGGCACAGTCAGGGTCTGCTAACACCAGTATCAGTCAGACAGAATGGGGGTGAACATGCTAAAAGGGTGATTTTCTCAGAGAGACTGCGTTAAGTGATGTATTGGCAACTGTACTTAAAGCTGAGATGTAAAGTATGTGTGTTGGGGCTTTAAAAAAGGAAGTAACTGTGAGACTGTTGGAAAACTTCAAAATAGAAACAAAACCTATACATATCCTGTCAGGATAAGAAACCAATCGGGGGTTCATCTTCAGATTCAAGAACAGACAAACTCAGGGTAAGTTGTATGTTGCTAAGAAAGGACCCCCTATTTGGATTTGGTTTGACCAGGGAAGTTTAGACATTGTACTTGATCTGAATAGCAAAGAGCAAGTGTTGTTGGTGGTTGATGATAGAGTGCATGTGGCCAAACATATGGTCAGAAGATTTTCAACGTTTTTCAGTGGTAATTTAGGTAATGTCAAAGAGTTTGAGCACAGAATTATTTTGAAGGACAATGCAAAACCCAAGGTCCACAAGGTAAGAAACATTCCTTTTATGGTTAAAGGTGAAGGGCCTGATTTATAGTTTGGAGGAAGGGGCTATTCCTTCACAAATGTGACAGATATTCATTCCGCTGTATTACAATTCCATTATAGCCTACTGAATTTGTAATACGACGAACAGGATATCTGTCACATTTGTGATGCAGTAACCCCTCTGCAAAACTCTAAATCAGGCCTTAAGTCTTTACAGAGCTAGAGAAGTTGGTTTCTTTGGGGGTAATAGAACCAACAGAAGCTTTCAATTGGGTTTCCCCCTTAGTAGTGGCCAGATGGAGCAATGACAAAATCTGGTTGTGCGTTCACTTACGCCATCTAAATAATTACATAACTGTGGGACTAATTTCCATTACACAAAATTAACAAAATGGTAACATGTGTCAAAGGTGCCAACTGGTTTCCACTACTGACCTGTCATCAGCATACCACCAAATTTTGTACCTAAGGATTCCCAGAAACCTACATCCTTTTTCAACCCCCAAAGATGTTTCCAATTTAAATGGATGACATTTGGCTTAGCTTTGGCGGCTGCAGTCTTTCAACGCTTATCATTTCAGATATTTGGCACTAAGCATTGGCATAGTCAACAGGTCTCACCTTTGGGACCTTATAAGTGTTTGGTTAGAGCTATTGGTGTTGCCAATGTTTGTAAGCTATGTTGTACGGTATTGTCTGCTTTGCAATGTGTTGATAAGTTATACTAAAAAAAAGTGTTAGAAGCATTTTTGTTACTTTATACACATCCAGAATGCCAGCATCAAGCCACTTGATATGCAGCACCATGTAACCTTGCATAAAGATCAACACTATTGTTTACTCAAATGTGTATCATAAAACAGTATTCTACTCAAAAGGTCCAAAAACTGAAAAAAATGGCTTACTTTATAAACAGTTTGGAACATTATAAGATGTAAATAATATTGGGGCAGCATGCAAAAAGATATTATGTTAGGTAACCATGTTTGTTTGCAAAATACTAAATACATTTATTGCCAAAGTCTACTGAACCAAGCACCCGACTTCAACTTTTGCAGAGTTTAGCCCCTTCCTTCTCTAAAGCCAGAGCCAGGATGGTGTCACATATGGCCTAGGAAAGTATAGAATCTGCTGTTTTTTTTTTTTAAATAAGCCAGCTGGAACAGATGAATCAAAAGATTAGCATGGCCATAATGATTGTGTTCTCCCTTACTAGCAGCCTTTTTTTTCACAAAGCCTTATATTAAATTACACAGAAACATAGGATGTGAAACCAGCAACCGACTTAAGTGCTCGGTGCATGTTCACTTGCATGAAAACTTACACATTCCAAAATACTCAACCACAACATGCCTAATCAAAAGTACAACAAGCTACCTCCCAAAGCATTGCAATAATGAAACACAGATAATACATGGTGTCTGTGAAGCGAGTGCCGCGCTCATCATGCCTCCAAAAACACACACAGGTAAATAAAGTACTCGGTGCTCATTCACAATGTCGCACTGTTCAAGTAAGAAATAATGAAGATCAGCAACCATCAGGCAGGCGCCACACATAACTTTATAAGCCGGGAGATGAAACTCGGTGTCCATGAAGTGGGTACCGAGCTGTCCTGCACCAAAAACACACACCTAAAGGAAGTGCTCAGAGCTCATTTACAATGCTGTGCTAAGCAGAACGCTACTCAAACACAGGGTAATCCAAATGCGCTTTACTCAGAAGACAAAAAAAAACAACAGTACTCTAAAAATAAATGAAAAGAAGTAATCCAAGCGTATTTTACTAAAAATAAATTAAAGAAGCCAGTCCTCAAAAACGAAAAGCCAGTGCAAGAGCCTGTTAGTCAGAAAGCAAAAAATAAATCTACTCAAATAGAAGGTAAACCCAGCGCATTTTAGTCGGAAGGCAAAAAAAATAACACTACTCAATCGCGCGAATCCATAAGAACAAAATAGTGCACCAAAAAACCATAAATAAACAAAGGTGGCGGAGGACATGTAACAGGGGCAGTCTCCAGGGAGAAAACCAATCAACAAAAGGAAGGCCCCCCCCAAAAAATCTCACCATTTAGAAGGAAGAATTTACAAAGGGCACTACAAACTCCTAATCACAACAGACGGGTGTGAAAGGCCGTGATCAAAGCCCACAGACTGAACACAGCACGTCTCGAAGAGACAGTGCATGGCCTGCCTAGGTGAGACCTAAAAAGGTGGGTGTAAAATTCTTCCAGGGTGATATCCTAGTTTTGGGCCAAAACAAAGAAGAACATGATGACAGGCTGGTGAGAGTAAGTATTTTAAAATTAAAGGGATTAAATGTGGAATTTTTCTCAGTTCAAATTCGCAGGAACAGTGTTACACATATTTTTCGTGTGATAATTGAAGAAGGTGTTAAACCCAAACCGTCTCTCATGAGAGCTATAGAGGAAGCATTCACCCTGGACAGTAAAGATGATGTATAGCCATTCCTTGGGTTAGCAGAATAATTTACAAAATATATTGCCAAGGTTGCTGAGAAAATATCACATCAGACAGTTACTAAAGGGGAAAACATTGAATGGTCTAACCAATGAGAAGATTTTTTAACTATAAAATTGGCTATTGCCAATGCCTTTGCGTTGAAAAGTTTTGACCTGAGTGCTGTCAGCATTATCCCAACGGATGCCAGTCATAAGGGATTGGGTGCAGTTTTAACTCAATTGGGTACGTTTGATAATGAGTGAGTGATTATATATGCTTCAAGATCTATATCAGCTGCTGAGGAAAATACTCTATGATTGAGTGTGAAACATTAGTATGTGCTTGGGCGTTTGCTTGGGCATTAGATACCTTCAGAGCTTTTATGAGGGAAAGCTTGTACCATTGTAGGAAAGTACCATCTTGCCTGGCATGTTACCCCCATATTTCACTGTATATATGTTGTTTTAGTTGTAAGTGTCACTGGGACCCTGCCAACCAGGGCCCCAGTGCTCATAAGTGTGCCCTGTATGTGTTACCTGTGTTATGACTAACTGTCTCACTGAGGCTCTGCTAATCAGAACCTCAGTGGATATGCTCTCTCATTTCTTTCCAAATTGTCACTAACAGGCTAGTGACCAATCTTACCAATTTACATTGGCATACTGGAACACCCTTATAATTCCCTAGTATATGGTACTGAGGTACCCAGGGTATTGGGGTTCCAGGAGATCCCTATGGGCTGCAGCATTTCTTTTGCCACCCATAGGGAGCTCTGACAATTCTTACACAGGCCTGCCACTGCAGCCTGAGTGAAATAACGTCCACGTTATTTCACAGCCATTTTACACTGCACTTAAGTAACTTATAAGTCACCTATATGTCTAACCTTTACCTAGTAAAGGTTGGGTGCTAAGTTACTTAGTGTGTGGGCACCCTGGCACTAGCCAAGGTGCCCCCACATTGTTCAGGGCCAATTCCCCAGACTTTGTGAGTGTGGGGACACCATTACACGCGTGCACTATACATAGGTCACTACCTATGTATAGCTTCACAATGGTAACTCCGAATATGGCCATGTAACATGTCTAAGATCATGGAATTGCCCCACCAATGCCATCCTGGTATTGGGGAGACAATCCCATGAGTCCCCGGGTCTCTAGCACAGACCCGGGTACTGCCAAACTGCCTTTCCCGGGGTTTCACTGCAGCTGCTGCTGCTGCCAACCCCTCAGACAGGTTTCTGCCCTCCTGGGGTCCAGCCAGGCTTGGCCCAGGAAGGCAGAACAAAGGACTTCCTCAGAGAGAGGGTGTTACACCCTCTCCCTTTGGAATAAGGTGTCAGGGCTGGGGAGGAGTAGCCTTCCCCAGCCTCTGGAAATGCTTTGATGGGCACAGATGGTGCCCATCTCTGCATAAGCCAGTCTACACCGGTTCAGGGATCCCTCAGCCCTGCTCTGGCGCGAAACTGGACAAAGGAAAGGGGAGTGACCACTCCCCTGACCTGCACCTCCCCTGGGAGGTGCCCAGAGCTCATCCAGTGTGCTCCAGACCTCTGCCATCTTGGAAACAGAGGTGCTGCTGGCACACTGGACTGCTCTGAGTTGCCAGGGCCAGCAGGTGACATCAGAGACTCCTTCTGATAGGCTCCTTCAGGTGTTGCTAGCCTATCCTCTCTCCTCAGTAGCCAAACCTCCTTTTCTGGCTATTTAGGGTCTCTGCTTTGGGGAATTCCTTAGATAACGAATGCAAGAGCTCATCAGAGTTCCTCTGCATCTCTCTCTTCACCTTATGCCAAGGAATCGACTGCTGACCGCGCTGGAAGCCTGCAACACTGCAACAAAGTAGCAAAGATGACTACTGTGACCTTGTAACGCTGATCCTGCCGCCTTCTTGACTGTTTTCCTGGTGGTGCATGCTCTGGGGGTAGTCTGCCTCCTCTCTGCACTAGAAGCTCCGAAGAAATCTCCCGTGGGTCGATTGAATCTTCCCCCTGCAACCGCAGGCACCAAAGAACTACATCACCGGTCCTCTGGGTCTCCTCTCAGCATGACGAGCGAGGTCCCTTGAACTCAGCAACTCTGTCCAAGTGACTCCCACAGTCCAGTGACTCTTCTGTCCAAGTTTGGTGGAGGTAAGTCCTTGCCTCCCCACGCTAGACTGCATTGCTGGGAACCGTGTGTTTTGCAGCTACTCCGGCTCCTGTGCACTCATCGAGGATTTCCTTTGTGCACAGCCAAGCCTGGGTCCCCGGCAATCTAACCTGCATTGCACGACCTCCTGAGTTGTCCTCCGGCTTCGTGGGACCCTCTTGTGCAACTTCGGGTGAGCTCCGGTTCACTCCACTTTGTAGTGCCTGTTCCGGCACTTCTGCGGGTGCTGCTTGCTTCTGAGTGGGCTCCTTCTTTTGCTGGGCGCCCCCTCTGTCTCCTCACGCAGTTGGCGACATCCTGGTCCCTCCTGGGCCACAGCAGCATCCAAAAATCCTAACCGCGACCTTTGCAGCTAGCAAGGCTTGTTGGCGGTCTTTCTGCATGGAAACACTTCTGCATGACTCTTCACAACGTGGGACATCCATCCTCCAAAGGGGAAGTTTCTAGCCCTTGTCGTTCTTGCAGAATCCACAGCTTCTACCATCCGGTGGCAGCTTCTTTGCACCCACAGCTGGCATTTCCTGGGCATCTGCCCACTCCCGACTTGATCGTGACTCTTGGACTTGGTCCCCTTGTTCCACAGGTACTCTCGTCAGGAAATCCATCATTGTTGCATTGCTGGTGTTGTTGTTTCTGGCAGAATTCCCCTATCACGACTTCTGTGCTCTTTGGGGAACTTAGGTGCACTTTGCACCCACTTTTCAGGGTCTTGGGGTGGGCTATTTTTCTAACCCTCACTGTTTTCTTACAGTCCCAGCGACCCTCTACAAGGTCACATAGGTTTGGGGTCCATTCGTGGTTCGCATTCCACTTCTAGAGTATATGGTTTGTGTTGCCCCTATCCCTATGTGCCCCCATTGCATTCTATTGTGACTATACATTGTTTGCACTGTTTCCTATTGCTATTACTGCATATTTTGGTATTGTGTACATATATCTTTTCTATATTTGCTATCCTCATACTGAGGGTACTCACTGAGATACTTTGGCATATTTTCATAAAAATAAAGTACCTTTATTTTTAGTATATCTGTGTATTGTGTTTTCTTATGATATTGTGCATATGACACTAGTGGTACTGTAGGAGCTTCACTCGTCTCCTAGTTCAGCCTAAACTGCTCTGCTAAGCTACCTTTTCTATCAGCCTAAGCTGCTAGACACCCCTCCACACTAATAAGGGATACCTGGGCCTGGTGCAAGGTGTAAGTACCCCTTGGTACTCACTACAAGCCAGTCCAGCCTCCTACAACCATCCATTGTGATCACAAAAAACCCTACTTAAAACTTGACAACGGAAGGTGCAGTAAATTCAACTGCTAGATTAGTCTGATAATCTATGCACATGCAAGGTTATAACTAAAAAATTGTTTATATATCGGGTAAGGATACAGTTGTGGCTGATTTTTTATCTAGAATACTAATCAAGATGGAGGAGTGTGAGGATGAATGGTGAAATCGATTCCAGGTAGCATTGTGCATGATAGTGGTACACCAACTGTTAAAGGGGAGGAATGTAATGTGGAATATAAGAAGGAAAAAGTCTTACAAGTAGTAATGACTTACATGTGTGTGACAAATGGCTAAGGATGGAGTCAAAGGTTCAATCAATAAGACCATTCTAGCAGTAAATAATGATACAATTTTGAGGGGAGAAAGAGTGGTTCCACTGCATACTTTGCAGAAAATGGTATTCAGTTTAGGGCACAATGGGAATTCTGAAATTGCTAGAACCAAATCTGTTATGAAAAAATTGTATAAGTAGTCTAGTAAGAATCTTGCAGTGTAAAGGTTTCTGAGGGAGTGTCCCAATTGTTTTCAGGCTGATACATTTTTACAAACTTTGAGACCCACTATGAGTGAGTGATTCTGGAATATCCGTGGGAATCTGTGGCTGTTGACACATGGAACCTCTTTCGAATCCTCAGAAATATGTGCTGATTTTAATTGATTTGTTTTCCCGTGGAGTGTCATAAACGTTGTATAAAAGGCAGACACAGATTCAGTTTTGGAACTTCTGGATTAGATTTTTATATTGGAAGGCATAACTGCCACCATTTTGAGAGAGAAGGGGTGCAATTTGTCTGTAACAAGGCTGAGCTTTATTTTGAACATATTGGTGTAAAGCATAAAACTACTTCCCTATCCAATCCCAGTGGTAACAGTTTGGTGAAGCGATTTAACCATGTATTCAAAGGAATGATCCAACTAACTGTGGCATGTAATGAAGTCTGGAATACACAACTAGGTAAAATGGTATGGGCTTACAACATTACCAACAATAAATCTACTGAGTATCTCCTTTTATTATGAATCCTAAAACCAAATATACCCTTAGATGTTTTTTTCACACAGGAGTGGAGCATTGGTCTGTGGAAGATGTGCAAGAGATTATCAAAGAGATTTATGGTAAAAGTAACTTGTATTTTGATACAAAAAGTGGTTCTAGACCTCTAAAAGTTAAAGTGAGTGATTGGGTTTGGATCAAGAAGCCAGGTTTGCTCCTAAGGGTGAAAGCCAGTTTTATGAATGTTAGGAAGTGGTTGAAATGTTTCGTAGTTCTGTAAGTATGTGTAATGATAATGTTTGCAATCTCATTCAGATGATTCTAGGTCCAAATAAAGTATGGAGATGAGTTCAGAGGGATTCCCATAGGAATGGTGCTATTTTATTGGATGATCTGAGGAAATGGATGATGGGGAAGGCTGTGTTTGCAAAAACAACCGTGATGTAACTGTACATTCTGATCAGAGTGTTCAGGAGAAGAGTGGTGATGATGGTCCTGTGAAGTCTGATACTGTAATGAATAAAGAGAGGCAAATGTGGTTAGAGGAAGCTGATAATGATAGCAATGAGAAGCCTGGGTTTGATTCTGGATTCAGTGATGAATATGCAGGAAGTTGAACATGAGGATAACAAAATAACTAGTAGCCAGACAAACTGTTTGGAAGACTATATCCATGACAATATGTACTTTAATATAGCTTAGCTTATTTTAGTTTTATTGTTCTGTGTTAAAGGGTTGTTCCATTCCAAGATGAGTTTTTCCTTGTCACCTTTTTGATCTAATAATATATGTTTGTATTTTCGTTAGCTGTGGTATCTGTTATAATAAAGAGTGGGGGGGGGTGTTGTGGGCTTGTTGGTAAAGGTTCAACGTGTGAAACCTGTGATGATGTAGTAATGTTCTGTGATGATGCACAAAACACTGGTGGGCAAAAGGATTGTGGGGATTGGAGGAAGAAGGATGTTCTGGTAGATTGGCTGCTACTATTTATACTTCAGGCAATATAATGGACTAAAGTACTTCTCTTATTCAAGTTTCGCTTCGACTTTGTAACACAAAGCCTCAAACCAATGTCAAATTTATTTTTCAGGCAAGATAATGGAATAAAGTACTTTTCTCATTCAAGTTTCACTTCGTCTTTGTAACACAAAACCTCAGGCCAATATCCAAAATTGGCTAATTAAACAAACCCAGTGGATAAAAAGTATGACCCAAACTCATTGTTGGTATATTGTTAACAATATTTACTTTGACAGATGTGCTGTCAAAACTCAGAACTAAAATCGATCACCCGTTTTCTGAGCCCAATTTACATTTTTTGAAGATATAGTGTCATCTAGTGGACAATGTCTAGACACTTGGGGGCATATTTATACTCTGTTTGCACCAAATTAGCGTCATTTTTTAAAACTCTAATTCAGTGCAAAACTAACTCCATATTTATACTTTGGTGCTAGACCCGTCTAGTGCCAAATTTATGGAGTTAAAGTCATTTTTTGGAAGTGGAAACCTAGCTTGCCTTAATGAGATGCAAGGTAGGCGTTCCTGTGCAAAAACTGACTCTAGGTCCTAAACGCCATATTTATACTCCCGTGCAAAAATGGTGCACGGGAGGGAGGAGGGGTCAAAAAATGGGGCAAAGCTGCTTTGCCCCATTTGTTAATGCCTGGGTCAGGGAAGGCGTTAGGGGACCTGTGGGCCTATTTCCATGGTGGAAGACCATGGAATAAGCCCACAGGTGCCCTCCCCAGGCACCAGGGACACCCTCCCTACACCAGAGGGACTGCAGAGGATGGGAGACCCCATCCCAGGTAAGTACAGGTAAGTGTTTCATTTTATTTTTTAAAGTGTCATAGGAGGCCCTGAAATGGCCCCTCCTACATGACACTGGGTGCAATGGCCATGCCCAGGGGACCCTGGTCCCCTGTGCTGGCCACTGGGGAGGTGGGCATGACTCCTTTCTTTTCTAAGACAGGAGTCATGTGGTATGGATGGTTTTGTGTCAGAAAATGACTCTAGGCAGGTTAGAGTCATTTTTTTGTACTCTAACCTGCCTAAGGTCATTTTTTGGTTCAAAACCCCCTCCTTCCATAGCGCCAGACCCACCCGACTAACGTCATTTTGTTTTATGTTAGCTCACCTTTTGCACCGGCTAGCACCATTCCATAAATATGGTGCCTGGCTGGTGCACAGAAATGGTGCAAGCTAGTGCTAAACTTTTTGGTGCAAAACTGCGTTAGTGCAGTTTTGCACAAAAAAGTATAAATGAGGGCCTAGGTCTCATTGATTCTCCAATTTTAAATTCTTCTTGGATGTGTATCATAAATAATAAGATACATCACACACATGCCAACAGACTCCAATCATACAACAGACTCTGGATTTTCAAAGCCAAAAAATGGCTTTTATTTAGCTTTCTCCCACCTGATATTGCCCATGTTTCAATGCAAGGAAATGGAGAAGATATTTAGGGCTTGGGGGGAGATGTGCTTGCCCTGTCTCCCCCAGGGCTGATCTGTGTGGTGGTGCGTTTCAGCAATACTTCAGGGAAATTAGTGGTGGCTTAGTTGTTAATGGATGAGGCTGAGTAAGGGTTTTTTAGGGTGGGGAGTGTATGGGTGGCCTCTTTGATCTCTGTTACACCCTGGTTTAGGGTATAGTAGTTGCTGTCATAGTAGTAGGTAGGCCAGAGCAGTTTTTTGTGGTAAAATTGGCTCTATATTGTGATTTATGTTATCTGGCGATATGGCTGGTATCAACGCTTTAAGAATTTTGCGGGAGGAGAGTAGGAAGGATTTGCTGCAGGAAAGTGTTTTAGAACAAGTGTGGGTAGGTTTAAAACTCCCAAAAAGGGCATCTGCAGGGGGTGTGGCCACTGCTCTCTTGGCTTGTATCTCACCATCAGAAAAGCCCAAGAAATTCAGACAGCAAAGGAGGGCGCTTTCCTTACCTGCTGGGGGGCAACTTGTAGAACTTCCTAATGCGCCCTAATTCATGTTGTTGCCAGGGAGTGGGCCCACTCCAAAGAGAGGAGGCCTGTGGCTTGCTCGTAGCTCAGGTGTGCTGCTCCAGGAGCACGTCAGGGGAAGGGTAAGCAGTTCCCTGTCAGATACTGCAGTGGCATGTTTTTCCCAGCAGGGTGAGGAGAACAACAGCGTGCGGGCATTAACAGGGAGCGAGCATGTTCTCAAAAAAACATCACAGTCCATGAGTGCCTTTGATGCGCTGGCAGGTGATTGGCCAATTCTGGGGGCATTAGAGGAAAGAACGTATGGATCACTCGCCAAGATGGCGGTGCTCATGGTTTCTGTTGATCTGGTCATCGTAATTGACTCGGATGATGAGGTCGGTATGGAGAAGCAGCTAGAAGCTGTTGGTGATTTGCCTGCAAATCAGGCTGGAGGGGTGGCTATATCTGCACATCAATTGGTTCCTAGTTAGGTTAGCCCTATGATTAGCAAAGCGTAGAGATGGGCAGTGGATATTGGTGCTATTCTGGAGGCCAAGGATCTAAGGGTGGTTTTAGGATTTACTTAGATTACAGGTAGTACTAGTGGAATTTTAGAACTAGGAGTTGGATAATTGCCTTATGTTGGTAGAAGAAAGTATGTGTGGCAGGCAGATTTTAAAGAGGTTTTGCAGCCTAGGCCTGCTAACGGGCAGCCAGGGTGTGACAACTCCTTTGGGCTGGGCGACTCTGATTAGAATGTCCCCTACTGGCACAATGTGCCATGTGCCAGTGCTGTACAGACACCATTGGGGGTTGGAGCACCCTCTGATCACCGGTCTGAAGTGAGAGCAGGGTCTGGAGCAACTTGCTTGATATCGTGGTAGACGTCCTGTACTCTCCTAGAGCCAGATGGGTAGGCAGGCGACATGGAGCAGCCAAGCTCCAGCTGGGGTGCTGTTGGTTTTCTGGTTTTAGTAGGATGTGATGAGGACAATTTGAATTATGACAAGGAGAGTTTTTGGAGAAAGGTTAAATTGTGGAGGAGGGTGATCAGATGGTGGTACTTTGGACGTCTAAGTGTGGGTGGAAGATTACCACATGGAGGAGTGGTGGTGTTCTGCAGACGGTGGTACAGAAACCTTTTCAGCGAGCAGCGGGGGAAATGAAGAAGGCAAAGAGGATTCAAGAACAGCATCAGTCAGTACCTAGAGGTGAGCCAAAGGAGTTTTGGGGAGCTCCTAAGGTGGCAGAAGGGACTAAAGTTTTGAGACTTGTATTTGTGGGTGTGGGAAATAGTTTAATTAAGATCTTGTCACAGGACTAGAGTGATAATGGAAGTAAGGATATGGCTATACAGTCACGGAAGAGGATAAGGTTGGCAATTTGAACACAGCAAAGGATAATGGTAAGAAAGATGGGATGCGATGTTGACCGCCGGCAGTGAGAAGTCAGGTGAAGATGAGGTAGGTGGATTGGGGAGTAGTGTCAAAAATAAAAATAAATTACTTACATGGGGGGGTCGATGCCTTTGGGGGTGCATCTGACTCAACAAATGAAGGACAGGATTTTCAATGAGGGATTTGTGGATGTTTTCAAGCTGTAACACAGAGAAATTCAAGTGAAGGAGGGCTTAAAGGAGGAAGAGTGGGAGCTAGCACGTAGGCCTAAGGTTCCTATCACTTCTTAATTTTTATGAGTGTCTATTGTGAGCGCCAAATGGAGCGATGTGTTGCTCTTTTCAAATATATGGATGTGGTGTGGAGGGCGCAAATGGATTATGGGGGGGTTTTGGTTGGTTTAGTTATGATGAAGAGCTTCGAGACAGATTAGTGGTTAATCCTGATAAAGAATAGGGGAGATGGATAATGACCTCTGGACGCAATGGTTACGCACAGCAAAGAATGTTTCAGTGGTTCATACTGCTAGTAGTTTGCTGTTACAATATAAGCACTTTCATGGGCGTCCCACCTAATATGGGATGGGGGGTGTCGAGAGAGGACAATTTCCCCAAAATTGCTCCTGCTGGTCATTCAATACAGGGCATGTACACGCCTCCAATGTACATTTAGGCATGACTGCTCAAACAGCAGGGGAAACATCCTTTGGTCCAGAGTTTTGGAGGAGCTCAGTGGCCATGGCAAGGAAGTTCAGTCGGGGGAGAGGACAGATGCAACAGGTGTGGGAAAAGGGCCCTACTCTGATTAAGTTTCAAATTTTGAGTTAGTGGTTACAGTTCTATCCCATGCCAGAAGATACTAAGGCCCTCATTTCAACCTAGGCGGTCTTTTTCATAGACCGCCCAGGTTCTGCCGGGCCGAAGGCCGCCAGTGTTTGGCGGTCTTCCGCCAACCATATTATGACTGCTGGCGACCCTCCGCCCTTTTTTGGACGGGGAGCCGCCAGCAGCCATACTGGCGGTCGGCGGTGTAGTGGAGGCTGCTCCACCGTCGCTGCCACGTCATCAGAACACCGCCCACCGAATTACGTCTCAGTATTCGGCGTGGCGGTTCTCTGGTGATGGGTGCTGGCAGCGGAGCAGCCCCCATGGATCCCATTCCGTCCCGGAGGATCACCGAAACAGGTAAGGTGATTGTCCGTTAGGGGAGAGGGGTGGGGGGGTGTTGTGTGGTGTGTGCGTGCATAGGGGTGTGAGTGTGTAGAGGGGGTGTGTGAGTGCATGTATATATGCAGGAGGTGTGATGTGTGTAGGGGAAATGTTACGTGTGTGCATTTGTGCATGTATGTGCGCGTGTCTGTGTGTGAGTGGTGTGAGCGTGCGTGAAGGGGGTGCGGGGGTATGTTTGGGGGGTCTATGGGGGTCAGGGGTGGGGAGAGGGTCCTACTACCTTTGGGGGAGTGGTAGGGGGGTCGTGGGTGTTGGGGGTGGACCCAGGGGAGGGGGAGGGGGCAGGGGGATGCCCCAATCAGTGCCAGGGAAGGGATTCCCTGGCACTGATAGTGCCTACCACCATGGATTTCATGTCGGTTCAAAACCACACGAAATCCATGGTGGTATGCGGGGTCCTGATACCGCCGACGGACTAGTGACAGCCGCCGGGCTGGTGACCGTTGTCTCCAGCCTGGAAGTCGTTACTGCTGTGGCGGACGGTGCGGTACATTGGCGGTTTGGCATATGCCAAACCACCAGTGTCATAATGGGGCGGTAATGACCGCCGGCCTGTTTGCGGTCTTACCACTATTATTGCACCGTCTGCAAGGTTCGTAATGAGGGCCTAAGTGTTTATATTGGGGTTTTCGTGAATGTTTTTATTTGTGTTATTAAGGGCCTAGAGTTCGTAGATGGGCAAATAATTTAAGGGCTGCAGTGGAGAACCCAGAAGTTGTGAGGGCCAAGCTTGCTAAGGAGGTTGCTCAATGTAGAATTGTGTAACCTTTTAACGCTTGGCCTCTGCTGGACTTGACCATTTCTCCTTTGGGGGTGGGGCCAAAAAAGAACAAGGTAATTCATCATTTGTCTTGGCCTTTGGGTGAATTGGTGAACACTTTTATAGCTCAAGAAGATTCTGTGGTTCATTAAGCTTCTGTTGATGAGGCCATTTCTTTGCTGAAGGCTTGTGGTGTTGGAACAGAGATGGAAAAGTTGGATAGTCAATCTGCCTTTAGACTGTTACTGGTACATCCAGAGGATTTTTCATTGTTGGGATTCCAGTTTGACGGTTCTAATTACATGGATAGGATGCTGCCAATGAGTTGCTCAATATCCTCTTCTTTGTTTGAAACTTTTGGTACATTTTTACAGTGCTTTTTTTAGTTTAGGAGTGAAGTGCTTCAAGTTACGCACTATTTGGATGATTTCCTTCTAGTGGGAAAAGGTGGTTCTGGTGAATGTTTATGAGCGTCAATGGATGAACTGGGTGTTTAGTTGGCTCCGGAAAAGACAGAGGGCCCTAGTACCTGCCTTAACTGCTTAGGGCTAGAGTTGGATTCCCAGGCGATGGAGGTGCGTTTACCTGTGGGAAAAGAACAGAAGTTGATTTCCTTGTTGGAGGAGGCTGTGACAAAAACTAAGTTGGAGTTGCGACAGGTTCAATGTCTTTTGGGTCATTTGAATTTTTCTTGTTGAGTAGTAAGAGTGGGAGAGCTTTTTGCTGGCACCTTGGATTTGCAGTAAAGGGAGCAGTGCTGCCCCATCATAGGATACGATTATGAGCTAGCATTCTTGCTGATCTCAAGATGTTGATTGCCTTTCTCAAGGATTTCAATTATATGACTATGTGGCACATGGATGAGAACTGGTCAGGGCAAATGCATGTTTTTTTCGGATGTGTCCGGAGCTCACAGATTTGGTGCTTTTTGGGATGACCACTGGGCAGTGGAAGATTGGCCGGCAAGCTTGTAAGGCTGCAGAGCACAGTACTGCTTTTTCCGTTTTTTCTGTTGGTAGTGGTCTTGGTGGTATGGGGCAAGAAAGTGGCTGTCAGACAGGTAGTATTTCATGTAGAGAATCAAACTGTGGTAAATTTGATGAATTCACAGAAAGCACAGGATGAGAAAGTTCTGAAGGTCTTAAGGATTTTTCTTCTGGGATGCTTGAAGTTTACCATTATATTTAAGGCCAGATACATCCCAGGGGTGAATTATGATATCACTGATGCTCTATCTCATTCAAAGTGACAGAGATTCTGTGTGCTGGCACCGGGAGTGGACGCTCAGAAAACACAGATGGCACAGGATTTGTGGTTGCTGGGAGAATGAGTATGTTACACTTGATTAAACAATCCATAGCAGTGTCAAATCGCAGGAGTTGTGAGCAGGCCTGGTTTGATTTTGTTTATTCAGGTTCTTCCAGGAGGGTAGATGATCCATTCCCTTTGTTGCACAGAAGAGGGGATGTGGTGTGATTTATAATGCTGCAGTTAGAGGCAGGCTTGTCAGCTGTGACTATATCGGGTAAGATGTCAGAGATATCTTTTTACTGTAAGTATTTTTGGGGCTATGATCCTATGGAGGGAGAGATTTATAAAAGAACTGTGGCAGGATGGGCAAGGGAAGGTGGGGCATGTGTAGACAGGAAACAACCGATTTCTCGTAAAATATTGTGAGCTAGTATTGGTGAGTTGGATGGTATTTGTTTCTCCCCCTAGAAGGTTGCTTTGAGCTCCCTGTGTATGGTTTAGTTGTTCCACTGGGCTTTTTATGTATATGAATTGCTGAGTATGAGGGATAGAGGAGGCTTGCTGTATCTAATGTCCTGGGATGTGAATAGGGGATTAAAGTATGGTTGTTATGGGCCAAAACGGACCAATTAGGTCGGGGTCAAGAAATGCTGCTGAAGCCGTCTGCACCCCCAACATGTCTATTGGGTTGTTGGTTTTGTTTGGATGATTTTCTTCCCCAAGGTGCGCTTCACGTTTTCATTCATGAGGGTGGATCTAAACTGACATATTTCCAGGTATTAACAATATTGAGGATGGCATTTGGTAAGTTGGGGATTTTTCTCAGAGAATATGGGACACATTTCTTTCCGATAGGAGCAGCTATGGAAGCCAGAATGCAGGACACTTATGATAGTGGTATCATGGACATGGGTCGATGGAGGTCACAATGTTAGAAACGCTATGTTCACTCAAGTTTGCTTGATGGCTGCTCTTGAGGCTGTAAGCTGAATGTTTCTTGGGTAATTTTGTTTGTCTTTTCATGTTGTGTGGTGGGTCCTGCCAGCGGCATTTCCACATTTTGGATAGTTGGGCACTTATTCATCCGTTAGGCAGCAAAGCATGCACTGTCGAGACATTTTGGCCGGCAGTTGAGACTGGATGGAGCTTGTGTCTTAGTTTGGAGGGTGAGCAGTGGAAGGGGTAGAAGCGGCACGAGATGGGGTGAGAAACTAGCTGTCCTCTCAAAGAAATTATCAGCAGGTTTCGTCCAGGTTTGTTGGTGGTGCATCTTGGGGAGAATGATGTAATGCCATCACCTGGCATTGGGTTTCTGAAGGCGATAAAGATGGAATTTGAGAGGATTAAACAGAGATGGGCATGTATGCATATTTTTTGGACAGAGTTAGGCCCTAGAAGATATTGGCAGAGTGAAAGGAATCCTTTGGCTATAGAGAAGCAACAAAAGAAAGTCAATAGCGAGATGAGAGGTTTTTGTAAGTCACTGGATATTTCGTTTTTGAGCACTGACAGAGATAGTGCAGGCTGATGTCTCCCTTCTTCGCCATGATGAAGTGCATTTATCGTTTTTGGGCAATGAGTTTTATTTACTTGAATTGAGACTCAAGACTGCTGACCTTTTGGGTGAGAGGTTGTGGGATTAACTTTAGCAGGTTGGTTTTTTTTTGGGGGGGGAGGGTTTGCAGGTTAAATTTCAGTGGGGCAGGAATATGCCTTGGGTTTTCATGTTGGCAGGATAAAAGGCATTTTTTAGATGGGAAGGGGGATCTGAAAGCAGGGCAAGGAGCTGGCAGTGATACTGAGTTGGGACCAAAGGGATGGAGGGCAAAGGGTAAGAATGCAAGGTGGAGAGCAGGGCAGAGGGGTACAGGATTTTTGGTTCAAGGTTGGGATCGGAAGGGCCATCTCTGGGGGGGTAATATTTGAATGAGGGGTTGGGCGTTAGGTGGTTTCTCCATGTATTAGTGAGGTTGGTTAGTTTTGTAAGGCATTTTGCAGCAGAGTATTTTTTATAATTTTCCAGACCTGTTCTATTAAAGCGGCATTTTACTCCTTATATTGCATGAGTGTTGTTGTTAACGCACCGTTTCGCCCGATTGAGGCTTGGGAGGGAAATGGACTTGTCCGGTTTCCCCTCGGGCTGGTCAGGCATGGTAGTGCATTCCAGCAATGCTTCAGGGGAATGATTGATGGCCTAGTTGTTAGTGTGTGAGGCTGAGTAAGGGTTTTTAAGGGTGGGGAGGGTGTGGGCTGCCTCTTTGGCCGTTGTCACACCCAGGTTTAGGACGTGGTAGTTGCTGTCATCCCTCCCTCCCCCTTTGCTTTCTGTTTTATTTAGGTCCCTGGGATTATGGTGTTCTTTGATGTAATGTTATTCTTGTGCTTTCATAGGGCAGGTCTTCAATAGGTTGTTTGGGTTTGCCACTGGTAGGCAGGTCTGGCACTGGTGCAGGTTAGAAGGCATTTTTTTTATAGGAAGGGGGTCCAAAAGCAGAGCAAGGCAAGGTCACAGATACTGAGTAAGGACCAAAGGGATGGGTGGCAAAGGGTAACAACGCAAGGTGGATAGCAGGGCAGGGAGGCACAGGATTTTTGATACAAGGTTGGGATGGGATGGATCATCTGTAGGGAGTAAGATTTATTAGAAGGGAGAGGTTGGGTGTTAGGTGGTTTTTCCATGTATTAATGAAGTTGGTTAGTAATGTAAGGCATTTTGCCGAGGTTATTTTATTATTTGCCAGACCTGTTCTATCAAAGTAGAGTTTCACTCCTTATATTGCCTGTGTGTTGTTGTTTGCGTGCCGTCTCGTCTGAATCTACCTGATTATTTTTCTTTTTAATCTCCCTCTTTCTGTTTTCCCAGTGTTGGCATGTATGACATCACAATAATTTATATTCATTATTCCAAGACTTGTAACAAAAATAAACCTTCTCACCTGTAATGCTCATATGCTTTCCTCAAAACAAGCTGTAAAATTGTTCTAGACCTACGTTTTCTACAGACTTCCCCTGATGATCTCATACATTCTCAACAATAGCATAAAAATGATAAACACCAGTCATATTGGATTTATGGTGAGTGGAAAAGTCTGCCATTGCATAGTGTGCTTCCTATAGATTGCAATTTTTGACAGTGTGCCAACACATGGTTATTTATGCCTAGATTGCAAATGTGCACCACAACAAAATATTTGATCGGATCACTGAATCAGTGGCCATGATTGAACCAATCATCATCATTAAACCCTGCCTAAATTCAAAATCCAACTGTTAGTTCTTCATTCTCCTCAAAACTTTAATTTTGCAGACTAAAAGGGTAACTAAAGGTATATGGTGGGAAAGTGGTCATTCTAAAAAACTTCCTGGTATAGAAGACCATCCGCTTAACGACCCATGCCACATCTGAATGTCTCAAACTTTAAATCAACCACTGATCCATATGCGCACTTCATCAAAACACAATTTACCATTTTCCCAAGAGAAACCCAAGGTTCACTGACCGACTTACAGAATACATAATTGAGGGTTACATCAAACAACATATTCCTGGGTAACTTCAACCCGGACTGTGGAAAGCATTTAATTGCACTCAATACCCTAGGCAGACACTTCAGGGTATTGTGATTTCACAAATTTTAAATTATGGTGGTCATTATGAGTCTGGCGGTGTTGACCACCCCCGCCGGCGGTGGAGGTGCGACCGCCGACAGGGTAGAGGTCAGGACCGCTGTAATATAAGTCAGGTAGAAAAATGTGAGCACAGCAGCCACTTCACCCTGCTACCATCAGAGTGGGAGAGCCTCTGACGACGGCAGGGGCCATCTTCAGGCTGACGGAAAGGCCCTTCCTGCCCACCGTAATACAAAACACAACACCACAAGATTTCCGGGGCGGAACCACCGCCACACAAAGCCTGGTGGAAGTGAGCCATACATAAGGAAACACTCACCCTATGGACACATACGATGCTGAGGCTGACATGGAGCGTGAACTGGAAATCTTCCCAGTGCTGATCACTGCGACATTCCTCCATGACCGTGACCGCCGACGAAGACAACAACGGTGCGTACAGCTGCCTAGCACACAAGGGAGGGAAGGAGACATTACATACCCACACGCATCCCACACACACACCACCACGCCCACACACACACATACCCTCACCAACAACACCCCAACGCACCCCTCCCCCCAAACTAGCTGCACAATCTGTACAGGTAGACACTTACCTGACACATGCACAGCAAGAAAATGCAAAGAACATACCTGTGTGCACGACACTCCCACATTAAAACGCAGGACTATGGAACAACATTGTCTGTTGGCCAGATATATTAAACCAGAAACTGGAGGCAGAAAAATAAGTGCAGACAAGGCCATGGGCCAGTTCATTCTAATTGTCCTGCTGAGCCCACAAGGCCCCCACTTGACTCCTACCACGACCATGGCCTCCACAGGGAAGGGGCATCAATGGGGCAGGCAGGCACCTCAGGGAGCAGGGGTAGGGAGTGGCGGGATGGGGACTCAGGCTTGGGAAGGGGCCTCCCTTGATTAGGTTTTGGAGGGGGTGCGGTTTTGGACTCGCCCTGGGAAGGAGTGGGAGTGGGCTTGGCCCAGGGGTGGGAATGAGATCAGGCCTCCTACATGTCCTTTTCCTCCCCGGAGAAGGGGCAAGGGACTGTGAAGCGACAACTGTGGAGGATACTGACGAGGAAGGAGTGGATTTGGTGAGGGCAAGGCAGCATTTAGGGACAAGACGGGGTGGACCAGTGGGTTCGAAAAGGTCAACACAGAAAAGGAAAAGCTTCTTAGGTGCACATGGAGGGGTTTTGGAAACAGGTTTAGGAGTGGAGGCAGATGGAGTGGAAGAACGTGGTGTAGGCGTGCTTTCAGTTGATGCAGGTGCGTGCTTCGTCTGCTCATGTCTGGTGGATGACTGTTGCGTGGATGTGTGGGTACGTTTGTGTGTACTGGGAGGAGGGGCGGAAACAGTGGGAGTAAACAGGCAGCTAGTGTAGATGGATGTTGTGCATGTGTCTGCAGGTCTGGTGAGTGTGCCGCAAGTGACTGTGAAAGTTGTCATGGTGACTGCGGGTGTGGTGTCTGGGGTGCATGGGTGGATGTCAGCAGTTGTGGTGACTGTGAGAATGATGGCTGGAGCAGTGACTGAGGGTGCAGAAAATGTGGGTGTGCATTGTGAGGTGACAGACAAGGAGCAGGGGGTGGTTGACACAATGAGGGAAGTGGCTGTTGTGATGTGTGCAATTGGATTTTGGGTGTGTGCCTGCTTGTGGTGGGACGTGTGGTGCCTGTGTTCGTCTTTGACGTTCTTGTGTGTTGGCTTGGGTGCATGTTTGTCTGTATGTGTGCTTGGGATGGGTGAAGGATGTGGGGTACTAGAAGGGGCAGAGGAGTTGGGGGGGGCAGAAGAACTAGGGACACTGGCTGCCGTCAAAGAGGAAGCCAGAGCCTGAAAAGATCTCTGTAGGCCAGCATGGCACTGTGAATGCCTTCCAGGTATGCATTGCATTGCTGCATCTGGGATGCCAGCCTGTGGATGGCATTTACGATGGTTGTCTGTCCTACAGAGATGGTTCTCAGGAGGTCCATAGCCTCCTCATTGAGGGCAACAGGACTGACTGGGGCAGGGGCAGAGGTGCCTGCAGCGAATGAGACGTCCACCCTCCTGGGTGAGCAGGCATGGGCAACTTGGGGGGTAGCTACTGGGAGGACGGTGCCGGTACGGGGTGGCGGAAGATCTTGTATATCTGGTGTTTCCAGCAGTGTCTGCCATCACCAGGGAGCTGCCATCGGAAGAGCTGTCAGAGTCACTACCTTTAGTGGTAGTTGCCTCCCCGTGGTGCTCCCCTTGCCCTCCATTCCACTGGTCCCTTCGGTGTCTGTGGTCTCTGCCTCCTGGGTCCCGTGGGCAGCAGCATCCCCACTCGCCGGTGCCTCTGCTCCTTCACCAGATGAAGCTAATGCACACATGAACACAAGAACACAAAGGGGGGGTTAGGAAAAAAGAAGGATGTAGGCTGTCAATACCTGATTGAATGGCATGTTGGCACAAATGCACTCCCACCCGTCCCAGACACTATCCCTCCACATCACCTACTACATCAAGGTAGGTACCTCTGAGTGGTGCTTTAGCTCCCACAATACACTGACCTACATACACTTCACTGCCCAACTACATCACATCCATTCTGTACATTTCCACATCGGTTGAGTTTGAACAAGGGAGAGGGATGCTGTCCCACCACAATGTGTCCAGTCTCAGAAGACATACATCAGACCCACTAGGCCACCCATGGGACCTGTGACATGGCAAAATGCCCACCACTTCTAAGCAGAATTCACAATCCCAATTAAGGAAAGGGGGACGCCTGCATGGACATACCTTACTACCACCCAGCCACTACTTGCCAACCACCCTTTTGCACCCAACTATACTTCACAATAAGCAATGTTAACAGTGGTGATACTCACCCACCTGTGGCTGCGGTGCTGCCTCAAGCGCCCTTCCAACTCAGAATTGGCCATCGCCAGAATGTAGGCAATTAGGGGGGTCCTGGTCCGACGGGCACCCCCTCCTTGTTGGGAGGCTGTCCCCAGCTGGGCCTCTGCGGTCTTCCATGCCCAGCGTCTCAGGTCCTCCCACCACTTCCTGCAGTGGTGCTCCGCCGACTGTATACCCCCAGGGTCCGCACTTCTTTGGCGATGGCTCGCCAGTATCCCTGCTTCTGATGGGTGCTAACCTGAATGTAACATACAGAGGAAAAAGTAGCTGTGAGTGGAGGTGCACCATTAACACATGGGACACAACAACACCTGCAAATTTTCCATTCAAACTTACTATCATCCATGAGCCTACACACATATGCCCTGGCACAATGCACCTATCCATGTCCACATTCTTCAGTCACTCGCACAACCCTCCCATGCATCGGCACACATTCCTGGGACCAATGAATACTACTCACCGGGTCCTCTGGTCGCCCATACAGCTTTGCGTACAAGGGTAGGACCCCGTCCACCAGCTTCTCCAACTCCAATTATGTGAAGGCCGGGGCCCGTTCCCCTGTAGCCCGCACCATTTCCAGGACCAGGGTCAGGACACAGCAGCACACGCAGGGGAGCAGAAGCCATCTTGAGGTGCAGGGGTCAAGTGGCATAGGCAAACTAAAATGGCGGCGTAGACCGTGACGGTGTGCACCGTCACAGCCGACGGTGATCTTGATTGGCCCCTGTTACCCTTAGACAACAATGTTATCCAATGAGCATACACACCGCGGTGAACACCGCCTACCGCCATGACGACATACGCCAGCGGTATGATGTCACTTCCTACTCTCCTCAACCTGTATGACTGGAGGCTTCCATTTTTTGTACAGAACATTTACCCAAACACGACAGGGGCAGTGCATATGGAGCCATTTAGTCTACCGTCAGGGAGCTAGAGGTGACATGAAAAAAGCATACACCCATATCATGGTTGCAAGTATGCCTAAACTGTTGAATGTCCCATCCACAGCAATCACGACACATTGCCCATTCAGAGTTAGATCCTGCTTCGGGACTGTTAGTGTGTAGTGTGTGTGGAATACACATGGAATGGATGTGAGGTGAGGTGAATATAGAGTAATCAGTCCTACACAACATCTATCTACCTTTTTCCCCACATAGCTTCCGACCCATGTGGAGAGGGAGGGCTCCATCTGTCTACAGACTCCTGGTTGATATGGCTACCATGGAGGAGTGCCACCTCATCATCACTTATCGCCTGAACCGTAACACAATCCATGAGCTGTGTGACCAATTGGAGCCTGCAATTAGAAACCCATTTGCCATCCCTCCAACATTGCAGGTACTATCAGTCCTACATTTCTTAGCAACTGGGTCATTTCAGGTGACAGTGGGCATGGCATCCGGTGTGTCACAGCCAATGTTCAGCAACACCCTTACAAAACTGTTTTGTGGCAACAACCTTACAAAACTTTTGCGTGGTTTCATACGACACATGCAGAGCTGCATCCAGTTTCCTGACTGCAAGAAATGAGGTGCTCCGGCAGGCAGCACTGGCACGGCTGAGGGCTTGGAGTGTGTGAACTGTGGTGCACTGATAGAGATGTGCCCGTCGAGGTCCCAGTACTGGAGCAGCAGAGTGTGCTGACTGCAAGAACTGAGGTGCTCTGGCCGACAGCGTGTGTGGGGTTCATGGCACTGGCACGGCTTTCTACTGCAGATTGCAACAAAAATTTAATTTGTTGCTGCACAAAAAGTTTGGCCTCAAAACATGTTGTACTGAAGTGTGCTGTAGGGAGTAGGCAGAATTATTATGTTTAATAATTCAGACACGTTGTCAGTCCATTTTTTGTGTTATTTGTAATACTTATTATCACATTACAGACTCATCACTAGTTTCAAGTTTAAGTTTATTATGATACGGACCTCTATAGAGGTCCACATAAAAAGAATAAATACATAAAATGAATAAATAACACAATATTATATATACGACAACCGCCCACCCTCCAGAAGCATCTAGTCGCCTAAAACAAACATTATTCCTGAACAAACTTAAACGAAATTTGATAATTGAATTTAATACAAGGACAAAAAGCTTTTAAAGAAGTTAAAAACTCTATAGCAAAACATCTCATTAAGGGGGCAGAAAAGGCCAACATGAGCTCAGAACTGTGCATAAAGAAAGTTTGAGAGAGATAGGGCGTATCCACTTACGACAGAGAAACAGCAAGGCCGGACACATGAAAACTACATAGTTCAGGTCTTGATCGCCATTATGACAGAAATTACAAGTAGCTGAAGATCTATACCATCTGGCTTGAGTTGAGGGGAGGCAGACCCTGACGCAGTAGGAGCCAGAATCGCCTAATCCCGTGAGACAGGTTCCAGCTTAGGTAGGGCTGCATTTTCCTCAAAAGGATAGTGTTAGTTACAAATTGAAATACCTGCCTGTGTGCACAGGCCTTTTTGTCCTGACGAAGGCTTGCGGGCCAAGTTAAATGTCTGAGCATGGCTTTTAACTGTGACTGAGGAAGTGTGGGAATGGGGGCAGGATCTAATTGTAGGAAATCTAAGGAGTGTATATAATTTCTTCCAATGGTATATTTTGACCTGCTCCCAGCCAAGGCTTCTTTTTTTAATAGTGATGTGTAAGGAAATGCCTCCTTGGCATGGTTGCCCCCTGACTTTTTGCCTTTGCTGATGCTATGTTTACAATTGAAAGTGTGCTGAGGCCTGCTAACCAGGCCCCAGCACCAGTGTTCTTTCCCTAACCTGTACTTTTGTATCCACAATTGGCAGACCCTGGCATCCAGATAAGTCCCTTGTAACTGGTACTTCTAGTACCAAGGGCCCTGATGCCAAGGAAGGTCTCTAAGGGCTGCAGCATGTCTTATGCCACCCTGGAGACCTCTCACTCAGCCCAGACACACTGCTTGCCAGCTTGTGTGTGCTAGTGAGGACAAAACGAGTAAGTCGACATGGCACTCCCCTCAGGGTGCCATGCCAGCCTCTCACTGCCTATGCAGTATAGGTAAGCCACCCCTCTAGCAGGCCTTACAGCCCTAAGGCAGGGTGCACTATACCATAGGTGAGGGTACCAGTGCATGAGCATGGTACCCCTACAGTGTCTAAACAAAACCTTAGACATTGTAAGTGCAGGGTAGCCATAAGAGTATATGGTCTGGGAGTCTGTCAAACACGAACTCCACAGCACCATAATGGCTACACTGAAAACTGGGAAGTTTGGTATCAAACTTCTCAGCACAATAAATGCACACTGATGCCAGTGTACATTTTATTGTAAAATACACCACAGAGGGCACCTTAGAGGTGCCCCCTGAAACTTAACCGACTGTCTGTGTAGGCTGACTAGTTCTAGCAGCCTGCCACAAACCGAGACATGTTGCTGGCCCCATGGGGAGAGTGCCTTTGTCACTCTGAGGCCAGTAACAAAGCCTGCACTGGGTGGAGATGCTAACACCTCCCCCAGGCAGGAATTGTCACACCTGGCGGTGAGCCTCAAAGGCTCACCTCCTTTGTGCCAACCCAGCAGGACACTCCAGCTAGTGGAGTTGCCCGCCCTCTCCGGCCAGGCCCCACTTTTGGCGGCAAGGCCGGAGAAGATAATGAGAAAAACAAGGAGGAGTCACTGGCCAGGCAGGACAGCCCCTAAGGTGTCCTGAGCTGAGGTGACTCTAACTTTTAGAAATCCTCCATCTTGCAGATGGAGGATTCCCCCAATAGGGTTAGGATTGTGACCCCCTCCCCTTGGGAGGAGGCACAAAAAGGGTGTACCCACCCTCAGGGCTAGTAGCCATTGGCTACTAACCCCCCAGACCTAAACACGCCCTTAAATTTAGTATTTAAGGGCTACCCTGAACCCTAGAAAATTAGATTCCTGCAACTACAAGAAGAAGGACTGCCCAGCTGAAAACCCCTGCAGCGGAAGACCAGAAGACGACAACTGCCTTGGCTCCAGAAACTCACCGGCCTGTCTCCTGCCTTCCAAAGATCCTGCTCCAGCGACGCCTTCCAAAGGGACCAGCGACCTCGACATCCTCTGAGGACTGCCCCTGCTTCGAAAAGACAAGAAACTCCCGAGGACAGCGGACCTGCTCCAAGAAAGGCTGCAACTTTGTTTCCAGCAGCCTTGAAAGATCCCTGCAAGCTCCCCGCAAGAAGCGTGAGACTTGCAACACTGCACCCGGCGACCCCGACTCGGCTGGTGGAGATCCAACACCTCAGGAGGGACCCCAGGACTACTCTGATACTGTGAGTACCAAAACCTGTCCCCCCTGAGCCCCCACAGCGCCGCCTGCAGAGGGAATCCCGAGGCTTCCCCTGACCGCGACTCTTTGAATCCAAAGTCCCGACGCCTGGGAGAGACCCTGCACCCGCAGCCCCCAGGACCTGAAGGACCGGACTTTCACTGGAGAAGTGACCCCCAGGAGTCCCTCTCCCTTGCCCAAGTGGAGGTTTCCCCGAGGAACCCCCCCCTTGCCTGCCTGCAGCGCTGAAGAGATCCCGAGATCTCTCATAGACTAACATTGCGAACCCGACGCTTGTTTCTACACTGCACCCGGCCGCCCCCGCGCCGCTGAGGGTGAAATTTCTGTGTGGGCTTGTGTCCCCCCCGGTGCCCTACAAAACCCCCCTGGTCTGCCCTCCGAAGACGCGGGTACTTACCTGCAAGCAGACCGGAACCGGGGCACCCCCTTCTCTCCATTCTAGCCTATGCGTTTTGGGCACCACTTTGAACTCTGCA
Organism: Pleurodeles waltl; assembly: GCF_031143425.1. Classification (NCBI taxonomy): domain Eukaryota; kingdom Metazoa; phylum Chordata; class Amphibia; order Caudata; family Salamandridae; genus Pleurodeles; species Pleurodeles waltl. Next base: position 182,416,177 of record NC_090437.1, read on the forward strand.
CCTGACCGGCCCTGAGCTGCTGGTGTGGTGACTTTGGGGTTGCTCTGAACCCCCAACGGTGGGCTACCTTGGACCAAGAACTAAGCCCTGTAAGTGTCTTACTTACCTGGTTAACCTAACTAATACTTACCTCCCCTAGGAACTGTGAAAATTGCACTGTGTCCACTTTTAAAACAGCTATTTGTGAATAACTTGAAAAGTATACATGCAATTTTGATGATTTGAAGTTCCTAAAGTACTTACCTGCAATACCTTTCGAATGAGATATTACATGTAGAATTTGAACCTGTGGTTCTTAAAATAAACTAAGAAAAGATATTTTTCTATACAAAAACCTATTGGCTGGATTTGTCTCTGAGTGTGTGTACCTCATTTATTGTCTATGTGTATGTACAACAAATGCTTAACACTACTCCTTGGATAAGCCTATTGCTCGACCACACTACCACAAAATAGAGCATTAGTATTATCTATTTTTACCACTATTTTACCTCTAAGGGGAACCCTTGGACTCTGTGCATGCTATTCCTTACTTTGAAATAGCACATACAGAGCCAACTTCCTACATGATGTCAAAGAATCATCACCACAATTCATCATACTGACCACCCAACGTACAACCTCAGCGAGACCTTAAACAAAAGCCCATCGTTGGCCCATGTCAAGCCTTAAGGTTACTGCAGAGAGGGCCGAGTTTGTGGAAGAGAGTTTCCTCAGAACGCGACCCTCTAGTTTATCTGAAAAAAAAAATTGGGAAACTTTGACATGCTCTAGCCCATAGAGTGAAGACAGAGGAAACTTTGCCCAGTACACCTCTAAGAGGTGTTTGAAATGCCTCTTGCCGGTAGCCATATAAAGGGTATTCAAGCCATTAGTTTGGGATAGAGTTTTCCTTTGGTTTTGTTCTATGTGTGCCTTATCGCGGAGGTTGCCGCAGACAATTGTATCCAAAAATGTATAAGAGTTTACCCTCTCAAGCTTCTGAGCACCCATTGACCAACAAAAATTACCATATTTGAGCCTTCTTTTACTGTGGAAACACAGGATTTTACTTTTGGAGCAGTATATTTTTAGGAAATGGGCTTGTGTGAAATGCCCCAAGGCCTGAAGATGATTATTTAACCCTATTGGTGTAAGATCTAGTAAGATTATATCATCGGCATAGAGAAAACAGGGTATGGTCCTTCCTCCTAATATAGGGGTGAAACCCTCACACCGGGATAGGTGAGTGGGTAAGTCAGAGGTGTACAAGGAGAACAGCATTGGGGCTAACATACAACCTTGTTTTAAACCATTCTGAGTTGTTATTTGCTGAGATATACCCCCCTCTCCCCCTAACAGCACCCTACACCAGATGAAGGAATGCAGGGCAATCACCAAATCTAGGAGAGTACCTGCAATGCCTAGTCGAGAAAGCTTTGCCCATAACATAGTCCGATCTACCTTATCAAATATTTTACCCACCACATCCAACAGGGCAATTTGAGGATAATTCCCAGGACAATAACTTTTCCCTTTACCCTTCCAGGAAGGTGGATTTTTTCTGGTTTCATACCAACACTTAAAGACCTGAAATAATATTTTGCTCCAGGTAAGAATATTGTGTTTTATAACTAAAATGGAGATTTAGTCAGGACCCAAGTGCATTAATTTCTCTATTTAGTAGTAGTAGGGGACGGGGTTTTACTGTATGCTTGCCCTCAGCACTCAGCATTAGAATGATCATTATTAAAAAAAAAAGATTAGATTAGATTGAATACTGTTGTACAGAAAAGTTAGCATTAAGAGTGCGGAGGATGTTGGCCCTCGCACCAATCACAGGTACTAAGTCTCACTTCAGACACCATGGAAAAGGGATGTTTAAGGATGCAGTGTCCTCCTTCTACAGGTTTTGTCACTACTATAAAATCAAGCATAGAAAGTGTCATGCTGATAATGTAGTCTGAATGTCTTGTTCAGAGCTGTTGGGGTTAAGTCAGGATGTAATAGCAGGGGCAAGAGCTACTTCCTTACAAGCATCTTAGAAATAATGTTCAAAATACCTGATGAAATGCAGAACTGTTCTTCCCATTGTCTGACACAGGGGTTAGTAGGGAGAAGAAAGGCAAGCAGTATGGCACCTACTTGAGAACCTTAGCCTAGACCCAACTAGAGTTGCAGAGAACTTGCATCTCTTCTCACCATATCTGTGCTAAAAATAAGATGCAGAGTGTAGGAAAGTACCCTCTTTCTTGGCATGGTTACCCCCATTTTCCGCATGTTGTCAGTGTGTTGACTGTGTTCACTGGGATCCTGCTAACCAGGATCCCATTGATTTGCTCTCTCCCTTTAAATTCAGTTACTTGAAAAACATACACCCTACATTTGGCACACTGGTGCCCCCGTGTAAGTCCCTAGAATATGGTACTGAGGGACCCAGGAGGGCATTGGGGTACCAGGGGATCCCCGTGGGCTCCAGCATGTATTATGCCACACATGGGGAGCCCATGTAAAATATAAATGCAGGCCTACCATTGCAGCCTGCATGAAAAGGCACCTTTTTCACTTCAGGTGACTGCACCAGGTCACTGTAAGTCACCCCTATTGTAGGTCATCCTAGCCCAGAGGGCAGGTTGCAGGTACCTGTGTGTGAGGGCACCCCTGCACTAGCAGCGGTGCTCCTACAAACTCCAGTTCCATTTTCCTGTGGGGACGCCATTTTATGCATGTACTGGACATAGGTCACTGACTATGTCCAGCTACATAATGGTAACTCCAAACCTAGGCATGTTTGGTATCAAACATGTCGGAATCATACACCAATACTGTTGCCAGTATTGGAAGTATGATTCCATGCACTATGGGGGCTCCTTAGGGGAACCCCAGCATTGCTCCTACCAGCCTTCTGGGGTTTTCCCAGGCAGCCCAAGCTGCTGCCACAACTCAGACAGATGTCTGCCATCCTGCTGCTTGGACATCTCAAGCCCAGGAAGGCAGATCTAAGGATTTCCTTGGGGGGGGGGGGGGGGGGGGCACTGTGTGTAACACTCTCTCCCTTTGGAAATAGGTGTTACATGATTTGGGAGGTGTAGCCTCCCCAAGCCACTTGTATGCTTTGAAGGGCACATTTGGTGCCCTCTAAGCATAAACCAGTCTACACCAGTTCAGGGACCCCAGGTCCCTGCTCTGGTGAAAAACTCCCACTCCCACTCCCACTCCCCTGTCCATCACCACTCCAGAGTGGGTGCCCAGAGAGTGCTTTGATTCTGCCACCTTGAATCCAAGGTGGGCAGAGGCCTCTGGGGGCATCTCAGTGGCAGGATCAGGCAGGTGATGTCACAGCCCCCTCCTAATAGGTGGTCACCTGGCTAGGTTACCAATCCTCTTTCAGGGCTATTTAGGGTCTTCCTCTGGGGTGGGTCCTCAGATTCGGCTTACAAGATTCCAGCACGACTCCTCTGCAACCTCTACTTCGAATTCTAGCCACTGGAACTGCGACTGGACCCTCTAGGAACCGACAATCTGCATCCACAACGAAGACTCTGCTTGCAACATTGTTTCCACGGCTCCTTCCAGCTTCTCCAACATTTCCCCAGCTGTGCATCCTCTGAGGGTGGCACATCTTCAGTCTGCATGAGAAGGAGGAAGGAACCTCCCTTGGAGTGAAGGAGTCACTCTCCCGCATTGGCTGGCACCAACTGCAACGACAACCGGCTGCGTGGATCTCCTCTCATCCTAAGCTGTGTGGATCCTGCCTCATTTGTGGTGGTCTGGAGTAGTCCTCTTGGTCCTCTCTGCCAGCTGTCCAACTTTGGTGGAGGTAAGCCCTTGCCTTTCCACGGAGGACAATACCCCTGTGCACTGCATCACTTGCAGCTACCAAGGCATGTTGGTATCTCCTTCAAGGGATCTTCAGGCTCCGTGTACCCAGCCCCTAGCACTCCTTCCTGCGACGCACAGCCCTCTGCGTGCCTTCCCTGCGGCATGAGACCCTTCTCCAGTTGTGCGGCGTGCACTCCTCCGCAACTCATGGTTCCTCCTCCAATGGGTCACTTGTGGGGACGGCCTTTACTTCTGTGGACTCTCTGCCTTGCTCTCTGTGGGTTGAGTCCTACTGGAAGTTGCAGGTCCCCGGCAGCTCTACTTTTGCTTCACTGCGACTTCTGCCTTTGCCAAAGCTTGTTGGTGGCTTTTCCCTGCCACTGATCGACTGCAATCATCCATCTGGCGTGGGATGTCGACTGCATCCTCCAGGAACTCTCCACCGTCTCCAAGGCTGCATTGTTGACTGTCTTCATCCTACCGTCGCCCAACTCCTGCAACCACAGACAGTGGGTAGTGGCTCCAGCCCTCACTGGAAACTTCTGTGGCTTCTGGACTTGGTCCCCTTCTTCCACAGGTTTCTTGCAGTCTTGTCTGGGTGTTGCGTTATCTTATTTTTCTTCCTTTTGGGTGGTTTGGGGAATACCCAGTCACTTACTCCTTTCTTCCTGGTCGCTGGGAGGCACTGTGGTACTTACCTTTGGGGTTATCTAGGTCCTCCAGCTCCCCTCCATGCATCCCACTTACCTCAATGGGGGTCCTGCATTCGCATTCTATGTTTTTAGTATATTATTTGGGCTCCCCGTAGGGTCACTATATACTATTGCTATTTGCATTGGTTTCTATTGCTATGTATGCCTATTTGTGATTACTAGTGTACATATATAGTGTTTTTCTTGCCTCCTATTGGAGGGTTGCCTCTCTAGTACTTGTCTGTAACTGTGTCACTAAAATAAAGGACCGTTATTTTTGTAACACTGAGTGTTTTATTTTATGTGTGTAAGTGCTGTATGACTACAGTGGTATTGCATGAGCTTTGCATGTCTCCTAGATTAGACTTGGCTGCTCATCCACAGTTACCTCTAGAGAGCCTGGCTTCTAGACACTGCCTACACTGCACTAATAGAGAATACCTGGACCTGGTATAAGGTATCCACCACACACTATGCCAGCTTCCTACACAGTGATTAGGTAGTGATAGTGTAGGAAAGGATTCCCACTAGATAACGGCAAGAGGTATGGGTTATCTTTGCTGTTCAGTGCTCTAGTTACATAAGGCAGACATGGGGAAATTGTATGTAGGAGAACTGTGCCCTTTTTGTCAGGGCTGATGGTAGAGTCTGGCCTTTGCCATCTGGCGATGTCCTGCTAATTTTATCTTGGATGCAAAGGCCAGCCAAGGTGGCCATGATCACTGCCATTAAAAAAAAATGAGGAATGTATCAGGGGAAGTGAACGTCAAAAATCCATGTGGGGCCTAAAAGGAGAAAAGATGGTGAAAGGGAGTCTGTTTTCACCAAGGTGTTATATTAAGGTTCTAATCCTCAAGCAGTTTCTCTCCAGTTATGTTGTTCTATCAAGTGCTGCAGCTGACCTATTTTCAACCTTATCTGCACCTCTCTCACGACTGTCGGCATTCCTCTCTTCTTCCACCCACATAGTTACTCATCCTTCTGCCTACCTGTTGGACATATCTAAGACTTTCATCCAATTCCTCCCATCTCTTCTGTGTACTCTTGCATTGTCACTATCACCTGGACCAGAAGTGGCATGCTGATGTCCTGTGCCTGACCTAAGTAGCTGATGTTTTTCAGAGGAAAATGACTTCCTCGGCTTTCTATGTCTGTAGAAGTATGTGAATGGAGCAAAGTCCCAGTGGTGGGAGTCAATTAGGTTGAGGCCAATAGACAGTTTCCTCTCACAGAGTGCTTCTGGCATTTAATCTAATGCAATACACGCTGGGAGGCTTCATTGATGGCTTCGCAATACTAAGAAAGGTAGGTTTCTTGTTTCAAAATCTTGAGGGCTAAAACTCAATTGTAAAGGATGAATAACAAAATCAAATCATTTCCAGTTACTTTTGATATGCTTCTTTCAAAGGGAAATATTCTTTGAGAACAGCTTGCAAATTTTTCTGTTAACGGAAACTCTTCTGAACTAATAAATCCGAATAAAATAAGGGGCCACAAAAATTCGCAAAAAAAAAAAAATTATGTCCTACGAAATGTGCTTTTTTTGCTGCTGTATATACAAGACCGAGGCGCAATATTCTAGGGGGTCTGTCTGCCTAGTGGTGAGGGGGAAGATAGGCGTTGCATGTCCGTTGCCAAACTTGGCCACAGACATGAGTAATTTTTCAATTCCTTTATCCCATGCAGCTGCGGGACAACCAAGACTGAGCAGAACCTTCGCCCTGAACGTTACAATAACTTTAGCATTCGACGAGTCTTTCAACCTCTCCATTAGGTTAGCGCTCTAGTCCTTTAGTAAACCTCTCTGACTTAGACGCACGGGTGACCATAGAGACGTGCCTGCGGATTGCACTATAGTTGTAAGAAAGAGCGCCCGCATGTTTTCAGCGGAAGTAAGCCACCAAAGAGCGGAAGTTGTAAATCGATGCGCCGGAAGTTAGTCTCTGTTGTCGTTTCATTCTGAGCCTGTGGCACTGCTCCCACTGAAGGCTGCAACATGTCCATCGAAATCGAGTCATCGGAGTGAGTACTTTTTGGGGCTGCAGAAGGGTCCGTGGGTACAATATACTTTACTGTAGGCACACTTTGCTTTCGTTTCGGGAGGAGCCGGGGGTTGGAGGTCTGGTTTTAGTTAATGAGTACTTGCCCTGTTCCTTCTAAAGGTCCTTTGCACATTGACGATATGTCTAGCAGCACGTAGGGGCAGTGTATGTTTGCTTTATTATCGGCAGTTCCCACCATAATCACCCCACGCCACACGAGTGATGACCATTCACGCCCTAAGTCCTTTTACTTTCCCAGCTATCGGTATAGGACTGCAAATACTTGATTACATTTAAAACGGAACTGTAGTGTTCACTCATTCTTGTTATGGAACTTTACGACGACTTTTCATTGATTAGTCGGAACATATTCGGGGCTGTAGGCGTTTGGACATTTTCTCCACTATGGCCCGGCTTACACTTTGCAGTCTTGAATGTCGAACAACATTGTGTCAGCTTGCCTCATTCGACCAGTCCTGGCTTTTAACTGTTTACTATTCGAAGTGCAGACTATACCCCAGTACGTAAATTGTTGATAGCTGAAAAGCTAGGATCGTCAGCACCTGTCTCACAGGTCATATGTCTAATTGCCCCACCCTGTCTGTCACAGATAACCCGTTCCTGTAATCAAGTGTTCACTGCGTTTTGATAAAATAACTACACACAGTTAATATACACACTCTCTTAACTTTTCTGATCACATTCCATTCATTAGTTTGTGAAATGTACAGCAAGTGGACTATTCCATTGTTTCTACTAGTACACATGTGCCCCTCTCCTCACCACTGTTTTGGGATATGAATTAAAAAACAAAATTAATTCCTAAACTTTGTATCTTTTCTTGTTCTCGTATTAATTTCTGCTCCCATGTAATACAAGTATAGGCATATGCTGTGCCACTTGAGCCCATCCAGTCCGAATCTTCTTGCTTTGCTTCATGCATTCGCGTAATATATTTATGACAATTGCATGGAGTATGTGGTGTTTTTATATAGTGAACTTGGCCAACATGCTGCGGATTACTGTACTGGATAAAAAGTGAGGGTAGTGTCAATGAGAGATTGAAGGGTATGTCCATTCTATGTGTAGATGTGGACTGTTATGCCGTGATTTAGTTTTTTGTTATTATTAAAGAAGAGGTGTCTGTCCTGGTCTTTCCTGTACTGGAGGAGGGTTGATGCTGTCCTGATTGATCTGTAGATGTGGTTCCAGATCGTCTGAATATAAACGGAGATGGCTAATTCTCTTGGAGTTCCATCAGGTTGGGGTGCTGGGGAAATCTGTTTTCGAGTATATAAACCAAAGGCTCGTTCCACAAAGTGCTCATTGGGATTTAAAAACAAAAAAAACTGTTTGAGATGTGAGCTTGTTCACATTGTTTTTTTCAGTCAAGGCCCTGGGGAGTATCTTTTTGGGATGCACAGACCTTCACTCTTCGAGGAGGCATGGTTCACCGTAGGATCGTGCTGCACGTTGCCTTGGCGGTGTAATAGCCAGTGGTCTCCTTAATAGGGGCTCCTTGATGGATATATTTTTCTTGAGCATTTTCAGGTCCAAGTCGACCTTTGACACAAGTCCTAGTTATTAGCTGCTGAGAGGGGCTGTACTGTAGTGGTGCCCAACTGCCTGTGGATAACGAAAGACATGTTTTTAACATTCCATGGTAAGGTTAAACATATGAAAGCCCCCCCTGGGATTTACATGGACTGTTAATCCATGATGTGGTCGTCATGTTTTTTGCCTTAATTGTCCAGAAGGGGTCAGTGGCAATTCTTCATGGCCTTTAAAGTTGAACCCTATTCTCTGTGGCGACACTATTACTGAAAGATTCTCTTGTCCCAAAAATCTGAATATCATTGTCACTTCCATTAGAGTGATAGTTTTTTTACTAAAAAAAAAACAACGTAATTTTGTATGAAATTAGAGCCCTACGCCATCATCTGTTTGGGGATGCGGGATGTGGCACCATTCATTTCACACATTTGTGTACAGAGTGTGCTGCGGCCTGCCTATCTTCATGCTTCGCTGTTGAATGATCCGGCTCGGGTAGGCAGACACCCGGCACAGGCCTGGTTGCTGTTGGAAACGCCGAAAAAAAAGATCAGCATCAAATAGTCACTATCAAGGAGCCTTTTAGGTATTGCACAAGTCACCCAACGTGGAGCACCAGCTGATGATGAAGCATGCCACCGAGGTGGATGGGGGTCTGTGCAACCTGAAAAGGATACTCCTTTCCCTTTTGACACATACCTCCAGCTAAGTTATAAATGGCAACAGATGTTAGGGATTGACCATTAGAGAATGATCTAGTGCAGTTATTTTTTTGTCCCTTAAAACCAAGCACTCTTATCAGCATAATGCCTTTTATCGCCAGAGCTTTACCATCTCCCCCCCGCCCCCCCGCCCACTATCACTCAGGCCGTTAGAGAGGCCTGCCACAACCCCCCCCCCCTTTTAAAAGCTTAGACTTTTTTTTCTAAGCGACACTTTATGGAACATCACTTTCTATGTATCATTGAAGGGAGGATACCTGATCAATTCCTCTTGTACCCTCAGTTGGCCATATTTCTTCGAGCCTTTGAGGCATTTTGTGGCATGTAACCACCCTAAAAGGGGACCACTATGGAGTCTGAGAGGACCTGCAGAACAGCGTTGTCACTGGATTCTTGTGAGAATCAGAGGGCTTGAACAGCAATTAGTCACTTTGTGAGAGAAATGGATTCACTTTCTTCAGTAGAGCTACCTTATGGTAGTCGTTTTGGTATTCTTGGTGATGTTACTTGAGGGTAAAGGCTGTGCTTAGGGTGAATTTGAGGGATGTGGCATTAAATGAAAGTTGGGGTTCTGATCTGTCCAGGTTCCTGTAGTTGAGTCAGATGTTGCTCTTTGTGAACATTAGGAATTCTGTGTTGGTGGTGTTTAGCTCAGTTCTTGAATTTGAGTGTTCTCCATCATTGCTTCTTAACCTGTAGTTCAAGGATCCCTGGGGGGGGGCACAGGGCCTATTAAGAGGGTCTGCGACTGCTTTACAGAATTAAACAATATTGTAATTAATACATTAAAACTATTAATATATATACGTATTAAACAACAAAATTGAAAAGGTGAAAGCTTTTTATTTGATAGTGAATTAAGCAAAAAAAATCAATACTTGAGCATTTGTGTGGAGTATGTGTGTGTATTGTTTTTTGACCACTTGCATTGGTGAGTCTTATTTGATCAGGTCGAGCTATTTTTAAAACTTATTCATCATTTCTGGTGAGTTAATACTGAACAGGTGTTCTATTCTGTTGAAAAGCAGAGGGACAATAAAATATGCTTTTAAATATTGTTCTTATCACATTTGCTGTGTGTTCCCAGACAAAGGTCAAAAGTCAGTTTTTCTTACAATTAATTTTCCTTGTGACTGCAGAGTTCCAGGACTTTGTAAGGTGAACTCTGTGACCTGCTGCTTAGAATGTAAATGCTTAAGGATAAAAGGTGTGAAGTTTTTCATAACACACAACATTTAAATGACTAAGTCAACTGTGCAATCATTTCAACATATATTTCAGTGGTTGTGAAAGCCATTTTTTATATATGTGTAATGAAAAAAACATTTTAAAAGGGTGAAAACAAATCAGAATACTTTACGTGTTGATGTGCAAAGGATATGTTTTCTGAAACCCAGTTTTCAAAGATTGCTAATACACTATATAGTTTTATCAGTAAAGCTGCAAGTCAGTGGGGAGGTTTTTAGACATTTTTTGGAAAGTTACTGTGTGTAGATGACAATATGTTAGCACATCATGGTTTAGTAATATATTTATTAAAATTGAGTGTTTAAACAAACCGAGAAACATTCCTGCCCTGATGGCAATGTTGTTAGTCAACTAATATAAATCCTGGGTTATGTGGGCTAGATGTCATGGGTATGTGGGCTGGATTTTTGTGATGCATGCAGCAAAACTTATTCTACTTAAACAAAAGAGGTTTTTTTTGTACTGCAGAAATGTTGAGCTCACATATTTGAAGGTGCAATCATGTGAGAATGAAGAAAAAGTAGACTGTAAACTATGTGCCTAGGATCACACAATTTGAGACTCGTTTACGGCTCAAGTACATTACAGTTAGGTCGAGTAGATTATTTAAGTTACTCAACCTGCATGTCTAGTAACATTTTTATGATTTTTCGAGCCCTACAAGAATAAGAACTGCTGTGCTACATGCTTGGTGGCAATGTTGATAAATGCTTCTTTAATGTGTCGTCAACTTTTATATTACTTAAGGAGCAGCCAAATCTCATACAAAGTGCAGTAATTGGCCTTGAATAGGTTGATGTGAATTTTGAATGGAGACTAGCTCTTGGAAATGAATCACCTCGTGGTATTTAATAGTCAGAAGCAATGAGCGCACAAAGTGATGAAAGAGACTATTTTTTGTTTTTTTGTTTTTGTAAAGGAGAGGTAGATGTCTTGAGTACTTTGTCAGAGTCCTTATCATAAAAAGTGCCTGCCACTTTCAAAACTGGAGGTTTTTTTGTTCAAGTTTAGTATGTGTCCAATAGTACAGTACTAAATGTTGTTGCTATTTCATTTGTGGAAGAATAGGACAACTAAATCAGTGACTGTCCTTTGATGCATTTGTTGGACAGGAGGAAGGTGCTGAAAGTTCCCCAGGTGCTTTTACATACAGCCACTATAGTGAATGCTTCTTGTGGCATTTGATACTATTTGGCAATAGAAAATTTGATCATTTTCCAGGCCAGAATATAGTGAATGGCAATGAAAGAGTTAGGAGATGATGGTATGTCCGTTCATAATGGTGTCAAGATGGATCATAATAATTGGATATGGGAATGTACTGTGTAAGTCTGTGTTGCTCTACTTTAAACTAAGAGGAAACAATGCCAAATAATGCAGTACTCTTAGTCTGAGGACTACATTTATCAAGACACTTCCCAAATATCAAATAAAAGCACACAAAAATGTAAACATAAGTATTTAACTTGCATGCAGTGAAACACGTTTGGATGGTAAAATACTCATAGCAATTAAACACAACGCCATCAACAATGAATATATGCCTTGAGTATGTATATAGTTAAGCTAAATACCCAAGACTTATAATGCATCACTATGGGGGTTGAATTCCTTACCCTTGCCAGCATCAAACCGAGGAACGATTGAGGCAGGAGTTCTTTCCAACATGGGTCTCTTTCCCTGAACAGTGCAACCACTTTCAGACGAGCACCTTCCTCATTGCCAGATTTCCCCACCTTATATACATTAAACAAACTTAAGAGGCAGGTTTTAACAACCCCCTCTCCCCCCCTCTTCACCCCACAAGCCCCCCTTCGGTTATGAAATTGAACACGCAAAGGAATGGGCTCTGTCCTAGCGTGCATTCCAGAGACAGAGCTGTACTTTTGCTTGATGAAAACATTCCCAGGCTAGGACTTTCTTATCATGTCTACCTTCCACATCCTCCATGTTTTGTTCCAACAAGGTGTAACCCTGTCCTGCTGAGAAAAAACGTTTGGTGTGGAAAAACCTTGCTCCGCTGCTGTGACGGCACCTGAAGCTGAGCATAAAATGGAGTCAGTGGCCACAATGGAGTCAGTAGTCAAATACAGATAGCATTAGAGAGTCCAGAGGAATACAGCTGAATGTTCAGCTTTGGCATTTGACCTTAGTGCTGGGGAGATTGACCTAGCCTAGGATAGTTAAGAGAGTGGTGACATGCTGGAGTTAAAAATGCCAGTTATCACCTGTTAAGCTTCAGAAATGTACCTGTTTTAAAAGATTCAGTAGCAGAAATTCAGGTTTCTAGGGCTTGTTGTTGGTTTTGATTATTTGTGATGCAGGGGTACAGTTAGAATTACTGCTCTCCACTTATCTTCAGCCGGGTCCGAGGTTGGTGTTTAAAAGCACTTCGAACATGTGATCATTGCAGGACTGTTTACAAGAGTTTACATACATTGCAGAGAAAATAGTGAATTTTCCTTTGATGACATAGGACAGATAGACAGTTTTTTCTGTGAACGAGGGTAGAGGGGGATCTGCAGTGGGTAGGCCCCCAAATGGGCTGTCTGAGGATGGTAGGTTCTAATTGTTTATTATTATTATTATTTTTAGAAGACATTTGTGTTGGCTTGTGTGGGAAGTTGGCTCTGTATGCACTATTTCAAAGTAGGGAATAGTATGCACAGAGTCCAAGGGTTCCCCTTAGAGGTAAGATAGTGGCAAAAAGAGATAATACTAATGCTCTAATGCTCTATTTTGTGGTAGTGTGGCCGAGCAGTAGGCTTATCAAAGGAGTAGTGTTAAGCATTTGTTGTACATACACAAGCAATAAATGAGGAACACACACTCAGAGACAATTCCAGGCCAATAGGTTTTTGTATAGAAAAATATCTATTTTAAGAACCACAGGTTCAAGATTTACATGTAATACTTTAAATGAAAGGTATTGCAGGTAGGTACTTTAGTAACTTTGAATTAGCAAAATAGCATATATACTTTTCACATAAATCACATATAGCTATTTTAAAACTAGACACAGTGCAATTTTCAACAGTTACTGGGGGAGAGTAAGAGTTTGTTAGTTTTTGCAGGTAAGTAAACCACCTACGGGGTTCAAGTTTGGGTCCAAGGTAGCCCACCGCTGGGGGTTCCGAGCAACCCCAAAGTTACCACACCAGCAGCTTAGGGCCGGTCAGGTGCAGAGGTCAAAGTGGTGCCCAAAACGCATAGGCTTCAATGGAGAAGAGGGTGCCCCGGTTCCAGTCTGCCAGCAGGTAAGTACCCGCGTCTTCGGAGGGCAGACCAGGGGGGTTTTGTAGGGCACCGGGGGGACACAAGTCCACACAGAAAGTACACCCTCAGCGGCAGGGTGCAGTGTGCAAACAAGCGGCAGGTTTGTAATTGAAATCAATGGGAGACCAAGGGGTCTCTTCAGCGATGCAGGCAGGCAAGGGGGGGGGGGCTCCTCGGGGTAGCCACCACCTGGGCAAGGGAGAGGGCCTCCTCGGGGTCATGCCTGCACTGGAGTTCGGATCCTTCAGGTCCTGGGGGCTGCGGGTGCAGAGTCTTTACCAGGCGTCGGGATCTGAGGAGTGGTCAGGGGGAGTGTAAGGAAATGCCTCCTTGGCATGGTTGCCCCCTGACTTTTTGCCTTTGCTGATGCTATGTTTACAATTGAAAGTGTGCTGAGGCCTGCTAACCAGGCCCCAGCACCAGTGTTCTTTCCCTAACCTGTACTTTTGTGTCCACAATTGGCAGACCCTGGCATCCAGATAAGTCCCTTGTAACTGGTACTTCTAGTACCAAGGGCCCTGATGCCAAGGAAGGTCTCTAAGGGCTGCAGCATGTCTTATGCCACCCTGGAGACCTCTCACTCAGCACAGACACACTGCTTGCCAGCTTGTGTGTGCTAGTGAGAACAAAACGAGTAAGTCGACATGGCACTCCCCTCAGGGTGCCATGCCAGCCTCTCACTGCCTATGCAGTATAGGTAAGACACCCCTCTAGCAGGCCTTACAGCCCTAAGGCAGGGTGCACTATACCATAGGTGAGGGTACCAATGCATGAGCATGGTACCCCTACAGTGTCTAAACAAAACCTTAGACATTGTAAGTGCAGGGTAGCCATAAGAGTATATGGTCTGGGAGTCTGTCAAACACGAACTCCACAGCACCATAATGGCTACACTGAAAACTGGGAAGTTTGGTATCAAACTTCTCAGCACAATAAATGCACACTGATGCCAGTGTACATTTTATTGCAAAATACACCCCAGAGGGCACCTTAGAGGTGCCCCCTGAAACTTAACCGACTATCTGTGTAGGCTGACTAGTTCCAGCAGCCTGCCACACTAGAGACATGTTGCTGGCCCCATGGGGAGAGTGCCTTTGTCACTCTGAGGCCAGTAACAAAGCCTGCACTGGGTGGAGATGCTAACACCTCCCCCAGGCAGGAGCTGTAACACCTGGCGGTGAGCCTCAAAGGCTCACCCCTTTGTCACAGCACCGCAGGACACTCCAGCTAGTGGAGTTGCCCGCCCCCTCCGGCCCCGGCCCCCACTTTTGGCGGCAAGGCCGGAGAAAATAATGAGAATAACAAGGAGGAGTCACTGGCCAGTCAGGACAGCCCCTAAGGTGTCCTGAGCTGAGGTGACTCTAACTTTTAGAAATCCTCCATCTTGCAGATGGAGGATTCCCCCAATAGGGTTAGGATTGTGACCCCCTCCCCTTGGAGGAGGCACAAAGAGGGTGTACCCACCCTCAGGGCTAGTAGCCATTGGCTACTAACCCCCCAGACCTAAACACGCCCTTAAATTTAGTATTTAAGGGCTACCCTGAACCCTAGAAAATTAGATTCCTGCAACTACAAGAAGAAGGACTGCCTAGCTGAAAACCCCTGCAGAGGAAGACCAGAAGACGACAACTGCCTTGGCTCCAGAAACTCACCGGCCTGTCTCCTGCCTTCCAAAGATCCTGCTCCAGCGACGCCTTCCAAAGGGACCAGCGACCTCGACATCCTCTGAGGACTGCCCCTGCTTCGAAAAGACAAGAAACTCCCGAGGACAGCGGACCTGCTCCAAGAAAGGCTGCAACTTTGTTTCCAGCAGCCTTGAAAGAACCCTGCAAGCTCCCCGCAAGAAGCGTGAGACTTGCAACACTGCACCCGGCGACCCCGACTCGGCTGGTGGAGATCCAACACCTCAGGAGGGACCCCAGGACTACTCTGATACTGTGAGTACCAAAACCTGTCCCCCCTGAGCCCCCACAGCGCCGCCTGCAGAGGGAATCCCGAGGCTTCCCCTGACCGCGACTCTTTGAATCCTAAGTCCCGACGCCTGGGAGAGACCCTGCACCCGCAGCCCCCAGGACCTGAAGGACCGGACTTTCACTGGAGAAGTGACCCCCAGGAGTCCCTCTCCCTTGCCCAAGTGGAGGTTTCCCTGAGGAAGCCCCCCCTTGCCTGCCTGCAGCGCTGAAGAGATCCGTTGATCTCCCATAGACTAACACTACAAACCCGACGCTTGTTCTAACACTGCACCCGGCTGCCCCCGCGCCGCTGAGGGTGAAATTCCTGTGTGGGCTTGTGTCCCCCCCCTGGTGCCCTACAAAACCCCCCTGGTCTGCCCTCCGAAGACGCGGGTACTTACCTGCTGGCAGACTGGAACCGGGGCACCCCCTTCTCCATTGAAGCCTATGCGTTTTGGGCACCACTTTGAACTCTGCACCTGACCGGCCCTGAGCTGCTGGTGTGGTGACTTTGGGGTTGCTCTGAACCCCCAACGGTGGGCTACCTTGGACCAAGAACTGAACCCTGTAAGTGTCTTACTTACCTGGTAAAACTAACAAAAACTTACCTCCCCCAGGAACTGTGAAAACTGCACTAAGTGTCCACTTTTAAAACAGCTATTTGTCAATAACTTGAAAAGTATACATGCAATTTTTATGATTTAAAGTTCCTAAAGTACTTACCTGCAATACCTTTCGAATGAGATATTACATGTAGAATTTGAACCTGTGGTTCTTAAAATAAACTAAGAAAAGATATTTTTCTATAACAAAACCTATTGGCTGGATTTGTCTCTGAGTGTGTGTACCTCATTTATTGTCTGTGTATGTACAACAAATGCTTAACACTACTCCTTGGATAAGCCTACTGCTCGACCACACTACCACAAAATAGAGCATTAGTATTATCTCTTTTTACCACTATTTTACCTCTAAGGGGAACCCTTGGACTCGGTGCATGCTATTCCTTACTTTGAAATAGCACATACAGAGCCAACTTCCTACATTGGTGGCTGCGGTGGGATACAAGACTTTGCATTTGCTGGACTACTCAGCCAATACCTGATCACACGACAAATTCCAAAATTGTCATTAGAAATTGATTTTTGCAATTTGAAAAGTTTTCTAAATTCTTAAAAGACCTGCTAGGGCCTTGTGTTAGATCCTGTTTAGCATTTCTTTTAGAGTTTAAAAGTTTGTAAAAGTTTGAATTAGATTCTAGAACCAGTTGTAGATTCTTAAAAAGTATTCCAACTTTTAGAAGCAAAATGTCTAGCACAGATGTGACTGTGGTGGAACTCGACACCACACCTTACCTCCATCTTAAGATGAGGGAGCTAAGGTCACTCTGTAAAATAAAGAAAATAAAAATGGGCCCCAAACCTACCAAAGTACAGCTCCAGGAGCTTTTGGCAGAGTTTGAAAAGGCCAACCCCTCTGAGGGTGGCAACTCAGAGGAAGAGGATAGTGACTTGGAGGAAAATTCCCCCCTACCAGTCCTAACTAGAGAGAACAGGGTCCCTCAAACCCTGACTCCAAAAATAATAGTCAGAGATGCTGGTTCCCTCACAGGAGAGACCAACACCTCTGAAATCACTGAGGATAACTCCAGTGAAGAGGACATCCAGTTAGCCAGGATGGCCAAAAGATTGGCTTTGGAAAGACAGATCCTAGCCATAGAGAGGGAAAGACAAGAGATGGGCCTAGGACCCATCAATGGTGGCAGCAACATAAATAGGGTCAGAGATTCTCCTGACATGTTGAAAATCCCTAAAGGGATTGTAACTAAATATGAAGATGGTGATGACATCACCAAATGGTTCACAGCTTTTGAGAGGGCTTGTGTAACCAGAAAAGTGAACAGATCTCACTGGGGTGCTCTCCTTTGGGAAATGTTCACAGGAAAGTGTAGGGATAGACTCCTCACACTCTCTGGACAAGATGCAGAATCTTATGACCTCATGAAGGGTACCCTGATTGAGGGCTTTGGATTCTCCACTGAGGAGTATAGGATTAGATTCAGGGGGGCTCAAAAATCCTCGAGCCAGACCTGGGTTGACTTTGTAGACTACTCAGTGAAAACACTAGATGGTTGGATTCCAGGCAGTGGTGTAAGTAATTATGATGGGCTGTACAATTTATTTGTGAAAGAACACCTATTAAGTAATTGTTTCAATGATAAACTGCATCAGCATCTGGTAGACCTAGGACCAATTTTTCCCCAAGAATTGGGAAAGAAGGCGGACCATTGGGTCAAGACAAGGGTGTCCAAGACTTCAACAGGGGGTGACCAAAAGAAAGGGGTCACAAAGACTCCCCAGGGGAAGGGTGATGAGACAACCAAAACTAAAAATAGTAAAGAGTCTTCTACAGGCCCCCAAAAACCTGCACAGGAGGGTGGGCCCAGAGCCTCCTCACAAAACAATGGGTACAAGGGTAAAAACTTTGATCCCAAAAAGGCCTGGTGTCATAGCTGTAAACAGCATGGACACCAAACTGGAGACAAGGCCTGTCCCAAGAAAGGTTCCACTCCAAACTCCCATCCAGGTAACACTGGTATGGCTAGTCTCCAAGTGGGATCAACAGTGTGCCCAGAGCAAATCAGGGTCCACACTGAAGCTACTCTAGTTTCTGAGGGTGGGGTGGATTTAGCCACACTAGCTGTCTGGCCGCCTAACATGCAAAAATACAGACAGCAACTCTTAATTAATGGGACTAGAATAGAGGGCCTGAGGGATACAGGTGCCAGTGTCACCATGGTGACAGAAAAACTGGTTTCCCCTGGCCAATACCTGACTGGAAAAACTTACACAGTCACCAACGCTGACAATCAGAGAAAAGCACATCCCATGGCAATGGTTACTTTAGAATGGGGAGGGGTCAATGGCCTGAAACAGGTGGTGGTCTCCTCAAATATCCCAGTGGACTGTCTGCTTGGAAATGACCTGGAGTCCTCAGCATGGGCTGAGGTAGAACTAAAAACCCATGCAGCAATGCTGGGTATCCCTGAACTGGTGTGTGTGAAAACAAGAGCACAATGCAAGGCACAGGGTGAACAAGTAGAGCTGGAGTCTGGAAGAATGGCCCAGCCTACCAAGAGAACAGGAAAGTCAGTTGGGAAACCAACTGCAACACAGCAAAAGAAAGGGAACCTCTCTTCTCAGGAAGAAGTTCTGCCCTCTGAGGGAACTGAGCCTTTGGAGCTTGAACCTTATCAGGTTGAGCTCTTAGGCCCAGGGGGACCCTCAAGGGAGGAGCTGTGTAAGGGACAAGAAACCTGTCCCTCTCTTGAAGGCCTTAGGCAGCAAGCTGCTGAAGAGTCCAAGGGCAAGAAAAATGGAACACATAGGGTCTATTGGGAAGATGGACTCCTGTACACTGAGGCCAGAGACCCCAAACCTGGTGCCACTAGGAGAGTGGTAGTGCCTCAGCTGTTCAGAGAGTTCATCCTAACATTGGCCCATGACATTCCCCTTGCTGGACATTTGGGACAAACCAAGACGTGGGAGAGGCTAGTCAACCACTTCTACTGGCCCAATATGTCCAACATGGTTAAGGAGTTTTGCCTCTCCTGCCCCACCTGTCAATCCAGTGGTAAGACAGGTGGGCACCCAAAGGCCCCCCTCATTCCACTTCCAGTGGTGGGGGTCCCCTTTGAAAGAGTGGGTGTGGACATAGTTGGTCCACTGGAACCTCCCACAGCCTCAGGAAATATGTATATCCTGGTAGTAGTGGATCATGCTACCAGGTATCCTGAAGCTATTCCCCTTAGGTCGACTACTGCCCCTGCAGTAGCCAAGGCCCTCATTGGTATCTTTACCAGAGTGGGTTTCCCTAAGGAGGTGGTGTCTGACAGAGGTACCAACTTCATGTCAGCATACCTAAAACACATGTGGAATGAGTGTGGAGTGACTTACAAATTCACTACACCATACCATCCACAAACTAATGGCTTGGTTGAGAGATTCAACAAGACATTAAAAGGCATGATCATGGGGCTCCCAGAAAAACTCAAAAGGAGATGGGATGTCCTCTTGCCATGTCTGCTTTTCGCTTACAGAGAGGTGCCACAGAAGGGAGTAGGATTCTCA
The DNA here is from genome assembly GCF_031143425.1 of Pleurodeles waltl. Lineage (NCBI taxonomy): Eukaryota > Metazoa > Chordata > Amphibia > Caudata > Salamandridae > Pleurodeles > Pleurodeles waltl. Next base: position 182,435,591 of record NC_090437.1, read on the forward strand.
CCCTTTGAACTTCTGTTTGGTCATCCTGTAAGGGGACCACTTGCTCTTGTTAAAGAAGGCTGGGAGAGACCTCTCCATGAGCCTAAACAAGACATAGTGGACTATGTACTTGGCCTTCGCTCTAGAATGGCAGAGTACATGGAAAAGGCAACCAAAAACCTTGAGGCCATCCAACAGCTCCAGAAGTTTTGGTATGACCAAAAGGCTGCACTGGTTGAGTTCCAACCAGGGCAGAAAGTCTGGGTTCTGGAGCCTGTGGCTCCCAGGGCACTCCAGGACAAATGGAGTGGCCCTTACCCAGTGCTAGAAAGGAGGAGTCGGGTCACCTACTTGGTGGACCTGGGCACAAGCAGGAGCCCCAAGAGGGTGATCCATGTGAACCGCCTTAAACTCTTCCATGACAGGGCTGATGTGAATCTGTTGATGGTAACAGATGAGGATCAGGAGGCAGAGAGTGAACCTCTCCCTGATCTTCTATCATCAGACCCAAAAGATGGCACAGTAGATGGAGTGATCTACTCAGACACCCTCTCTGGCCAACAGCAAGCTGATTGTAGGAGAGTCCTACAACAGTTTCCTGAACTCTTCTCCTTAACCCCTGGTCAGACACACCTGTGTACCCATGATGTGGACACAGGAGACAGCATGCCTGTCAAAAACAAAATCTTTAGACAGTCTGACCATGTTAAGGAAAGCATCAAGGTGGAAGTCCACAAGATGCTGGAATTGGGAGTAATTGAGCGCTCTGACAGCCCCTGGGCTAGCCCAGTGGTCTTAGTCCCCAAACCTCACACCAAAGATGGAAAGAAAGAGATGAGGTTTTGTGTGGACTACAGAGGGCTCAACTCTGTCACCAAGACAGATGCTCATCCAATTCCAAGAGCTGATGAGCTCATAGACAAATTAGGTGCTGCCAAATTCTTAAGTACCTTTGACTTGACAGCAGGGTACTGGCAAATAAAAATGGCACCTGGAGCAAAAGAGAAAACAGCATTCTCCACACCTGATGGGCATTATCAGTTTACTGTTATGCCCTTTGGTTTAAAGAATGCCCCTGCCACCTTCCAAAGGTTGGTGAATCAAGTCCTTGCTGGCTTGGAGTCCTTTAGCACAGCTTATCTTGATGATATTGCTGTCTTTAGCTCCACCTGGCAGGATCACCTGGTCCACCTGAAGAAGGTTTTGAAGGCTCTGCAATCTGCAGGCCTCTCTATCAAGGCATCCAAATGCCAGATAGGGCAGGGAACTGTGGTTTACTTGGGCCACCTTGTAGGTGGAGGCCAAGTTCAGCCACTCCAACCCAAGATCCAGACTATTCTGGACTGGGTAGCTCCAAAAACCCAGACTCAAGTCCGGGCATTCCTTGGCTTGACTGGGTATTACAGGAGGTTTGTGAAGGGATATGGATCCATTGTGACAGCCCTCACTGAACTCACCTCCAAGAAAATGCCCAAGAAAGTGAACTGGACTGTGGAATGCCAACAGGCCTTTGACACCCTGAAACAAGCAATGTGCTCAACACCAGTTCTAAAAGCTCCAGATTATTCTAAGCAGTTCATTGTGCAGACTGATGCCTCTGAACATGGGATAGGGGCAGTTTTGTCCCAAACAAATGATGATGGCCTTGACCAGCCTGTTGCTTTCATTAGCAGGAGGTTACTCCCCAGGGAGCAGCGTTGGAGTGCCATTGAGAGGGAGGCCTTTGCTGTGGTTTGGTCCCTGAAGAAGCTGAGACCATACCTCTTTGGGACTCACTTCCTAGTTCAAACTGACCACAGACCTCTCAAATGGCTGATGCAAATGAAAGGTGAAAATCCTAAACTGTTGAGGTGGTCCATCTCCCTACAGGGAATGGACTTTATAGTGGAACACAGACCTGGGACTGCCCATGCCAATGCAGATGGCCTTTCCAGGTTCTTCCACTTAGAAAATGAAGACTCTCTTGGGAAAGGTTAGTCTCATCCTCTTTCGTTTGGGGGGGGGTTGTGTAAGGAAATGCCTCCTTGGCATGGTTGCCCCCTGACTTTTTGCCTTTGCTGATGCTATGTTTACAATTGAAAGTGTGCTGAGGCCTGCTAACCAGGCCCCAGCACCAGTGTTCTTTCCCTAACCTGTACTTTTGTGTCCACAATTGGCAGACCCTGGCATCCAGATAAGTCCCTTGTAACTGGTACTTCTAGTACCAAGGGCCCTGATGCCAAGGAAGGTCTCTAAGGGCTGCAGCATGTCTTATGCCACCCTGGAGACCTCTCACTCAGCACAGACACACTGCTTGCCAGCTTGTGTGTGCTAGTGAGAACAAAACGAGTAAGTCGACATGGCACTCCCCTCAGGGTGCCATGCCAGCCTCTCACTGCCTATGCAGTATAGGTAAGACACCCCTCTAGCAGGCCTTACAGCCCTAAGGCAGGGTGCACTATACCATAGGTGAGGGTACCAATGCATGAGCATGGTACCCCTACAGTGTCTAAACAAAACCTTAGACATTGTAAGTGCAGGGTAGCCATAAGAGTATATGGTCTGGGAGTCTGTCAAACACGAACTCCACAGCACCATAATGGCTACACTGAAAACTGGGAAGTTTGGTATCAAACTTCTCAGCACAATAAATGCACACTGATGCCAGTGTACATTTTATTGCAAAATACACCCCAGAGGGCACCTTAGAGGTGCCCCCTGAAACTTAACCGACTATCTGTGTAGGCTGACTAGTTCCAGCAGCCTGCCACACTAGAGACATGTTGCTGGCCCCATGGGGAGAGTGCCTTTGTCACTCTGAGGCCAGTAACAAAGCCTGCACTGGGTGGAGATGCTAACACCTCCCCCCAGGCAGGAGCTGTAACACCTGGCGGTGAGCCTCAAAGGCTCACCCCTTTGTCACAGCACCGCAGGACACTCCAGCTAGTGGAGTTGCCCGCCCCCTCCGGCCCCCACTTTTGGCGGCAAGGCCGGAGAAAATAATGAGAATAACAAGGAGGAGTCACTGGCCAGTCAGGACAGCCCCTAAGGTGTCCTGAGCTGAGGTGACTCTAACTTTTAGAAATCCTCCATCTTGCAGATGGAGGATTCCCCCAATAGGGTTAGGATTGTGACCCCCTCCCCTTGGGAGGAGGCACAAAGAGGGTGTACCCACCCTCAGGGCTAGTAGCCATTGGCTACTAACCCCCCAGACCTAAACACGCCCTTAAATTTAGTATTTAAGGGCTACCCTGAACCCTAGAAAATTAGATTCCTGCAACTACAAGAAGAAGGACTGCCTAGCTGAAAACCCCTGCAGAGGAAGACCAGAAGACGACAACTGCCTTGGCTCCAGAAACTCACCGGCCTGTCTCCTGCCTTCCAAAGATCCTGCTCCAGCGACGCCTTCCAAAGGGACCAGCGACCTCGACATCCTCTGAGGACTGCCCCTGCTTCGAAAAGACAAGAAACTCCCGAGGACAGCGGACCTGCTCCAAGAAAGGCTGCAACTTTGTTTCCAGCAGCCTTGAAAGAACCCTGCAAGCTCCCCGCAAGAAGCGTGAGACTTGCAACACTGCACCCGGCGACCCCGACTCGGCTGGTGGAGATCCAACACCTCAGGAGGGACCCCAGGACTACTCTGATACTGTGAGTACCAAAACCTGTCCCCCCTGAGCCCCCACAGCGCCGCCTGCAGAGGGAATCCCGAGGCTTCCCCTGACCGCGACTCTTTAAATCCTAAGTCCCGACGCCTGGGAGAGACCCTGCACCCGCAGCCCCCAGGACCTGAAGGACCGGACTTTCACTGGAGAAGTGACCCCCAGGAGTCCCTCTCCCTTGCCCAAGTGGAGGTTTCCCCGAGGAAGCCCCCCCTTGCCTGCCTGCAGCGCTGAAGAGATCCGTTGATCTCCCATAGACTAACACTACAAACCCGACGCTTGTTCGAACACTGCACCCGGCTGCCCCCGCGCCGCTGAGGGTGAAATTCCTGTGTGGGCTTGGGTTCCCCCCCCGGTGCCCTACAAAACCCCCCTGGTCTGCCCTCCGAAGACGCGGGTACTTACCTGCTGGCAGACTGGAACCGGGGCACCCCCTTCTCCATTGAAGCCTATGCGTTTTGGGCACCACTTTGAACTCTGCACCTGACCGGCCCTGAGCTGCTGGTGTGGTGACTTTGGGGTTGCTCTGAACCCCCAACGGTGGGCTACCTTGGACCAAGAACTGAACCCTGTAAGTGTCTTACTTACCTGGTAAAACTAACAAAAACTTACCTCCCCCAGGAACTGTGAAAACTGCACTAAGTGTCCACTTTTAAAACAGCTATTTGTCAATAACTTGAAAAGTATACATGCAATTTTTATGATTTAAAGTTCCTAAAGTACTTACCTGCAATACCTTTCGAATGAGATATTACATGTAGAATTTGAACCTGTGGTTCTTAAAATAAACTAAGAAAAGATATTTTTCTATAACAAAAACTATTGGCTGGATTTGTCTCTGAGTGTGTGTACCTCATTTATTGTCTATGTGTATGTACAACAAATGCTTAACACTACTCCTTGGATAAGCCTACTGCTCGACCACACTACCACAAAATAGAGCATTAGTATTATCTCTTTTTACCACTATTTTACCTCTAAGGGGAACCCTTGGACTCGGTGCATGCTATTCCTTACTTTGAAATAGCACATACAGAGCCAACTTCCTACAGGGAGCCTCGGGATTCCTTCTGCAGGCGTCGCTGTGGGGGCTCAGGGGGGTCAACTCTGGCTACTCACGGTCTCGCAGTCGCCGGGGAGTCCTCCCTGAAGTGATTGTTCTCCACAAGTCGAGCCGGGGGCGTCGGGTGTAGAGTGCCAAGTCTCACGCTTCCGGCGGGAAACGCAAGTTGTTTCTAAGTTGCTTCTTTGTAGCAGAGTCGCAGTCTTGGGTGAACAGAGCCGCTGTCCTCGGGAGTTCTTGGTCCTTCTAGATGCAGGGCAGTCCTCTGAGGCTTCAGAGGTCGCTGGTCCCTGGGAAGAGCGTCGCTGGAGCAGTGTCTTTAGAAGTGGGGAGACAGGCCGGTAGAGCTGGGGCCAAAGCAGTTGGTGTCTCCGTCTTCTCTGCAGGGTCTTTCAGCTTAGCAGTCCTCTTCTTTGGTTGCAGGAATCTATCTTGCTGTGTTCTGGGAGCCCCTAAATACTCGATTTAGGGGTGTGTTTAGGTCTGGGAGGGCAGTAGCCAATGGCTACTGTCCTTGAGGGTTGGTACACCCTCTTTGTGCCTCCTCCCTGAGGGGAGGGGGGCACATCCCTAATCCTATTGGGGGAATCCTCCATCTGCAAGATGGAGGATTTCTAAAAGTCAGAGTCACCTCAGCTCAGGACACCTTAGGGGCTGTCCTTATTGGCCAGTGACTCCTCCTTGTTTTTCTCATTATCTCCCGTGTACTTGCCGCCAAAAGTGGGGGCTGTGTGCAGGGGGTGGGCATCTCCACTATCTGGAGTGCCCTGGGGCATTGTAACACAAAGCCTGAGCCTTTGAGGCTCACTGCTAGGTGTTACAGTTCCTGCAGGGGGGAGGTGTGAAGCACCTCCACCCAGAGCAGGCTTTTGTTTCTGTCCTCGGAGAGCACAAAGGCCCTCACCACATGGGGTCAGAAACTTGTCTCTCAGCAGCCAGGCTGGCACAGACCAGTCAGTCCTGCACTGACAATTGGGTAAAATACAGGGGGCATCTCTTTTTTAAAATAAATCCAACACTGGCATCAGTGTGGGTTTATTATTCTGAGAAGTTTGATACTAAACTTCCCAGTATTCAGTGTAGCCATTATGGAGCTGTGGAGTTCGTTTTTGACAGACTCCCAGACCATATACTCTTATGGCTACCCTGCACTTACAATGTCTAAGGTTGTGCTTAGACACTGTAGGGGCATAGTGCTCATGCACCTATGCCCTCACCTGTGGTATAGTGCACCCTGCGTTAGGGCTGTAAGACCTGCTAGAGGGTTGACTTACCTATGCCACAGGCAGTGTGAGGTTGGCATGGCACCCTGAGGGGAGTGCCATGTCGACTTAGTCATTTTCTCCCCACCAGCACACACAAGCTGGCAAGCAGTGTGTCTGTGCTGAGTGAGGGGTCCCTAGGGTGGCATAAGACATGCTACAGCCCTTAGAGACCTTCCCTGGCATCAGGGCCCTTGGTACCAGGGGTACCAGTTACAAGGGACTTACCTGGGTGCCAGGGTTGTGCCAATTGTGGAGACAACGGTACATTTTAGGTGAAAGAACACTGGTGCTGGTGCCTGGTTAGCAGGGTCCCAGCACACTTCTCAGTCAAGTCCGCATCAGTATCAGGCAAAACATGGGGGGTAACTGCAACAGGGAGCCATTTCTTTACAGCTTGTATCGTGGTAGCTGGAGTTTTCTTTCATAAAAGGACTGGTTTATGATAGTTATGGATCATATCAAGATGTTCATGTGCTCTTTCAGGGTTTTTATTCCTAGGATGTACTTTGATGAAAAGGTGTCCTGTAGTCATCTGCAGATGTATGTATGATTAGAGTTCTGTGTGAAAAGAGAAAATGACTATTTAGTTTTCCTAGGGCCTAGTTGAAGGTGTGTCCACTTGAGGGTCTGATATTACGTTTTTGCTGTTGTGACACAAGTCCTTTTCAGGTCTAGGAAAATAATTGTTGTCCTGCTTTTCTTGCCTGCTCTTTGCTTTTCCTTCAACGGACATGGCATTTATATTTGCCTAGTGATGGCGCTGAATGCTATTTAAGCTTTGTCAGACACGCAAAAGATTTTGGGAGGAATGCTTGCAAATAATTTAAACCACTGGCAATCGTTCTGGGTATCATTTTGTGCCATTGTTTTTCCACCCACTGTGCTACACTCGAGAGTCCAGCACTATTCAGATCAGTAAAAACCTTGCTCCTCTTTGGATCAGTCCCTCCTGAACTTCCAGACAAGACCCACTCCAGAAATATTTGCTCCTTGGAACACTTTATTCTACGGCTGATAAGATTTGTTGCCAGTGGTAGAAGATTTTCTTTCATGTAGCATACAATATAATTCAGTATATTCAATTAGTGTGCAGTTATACCAACACCATAATTTTATTCTCGTTCTGGAGCAGTAGAAATGCCTGCTGCTGCTAGAAATATTTTAATGTTTTCCTTTTACAAGTCAAACTTGCAAGATTTTTTTAATTTTTGAAATTAATGAATACTATTCGAACAAGACCAATTAATAAAGTCCGTTTTTCTTTTTTTCAGTGTTATACGTCTTATGATGCAGTACCTCAAGGAGAATGGCTTGCATCGAACTCTTGCCACACTACAAGAGGAAACAACTGTGTCTTTGAATACTGTGGACAGTATAGAGAGCTTTGTAGCGGATATCAACAGTGGTCATTGGGACACAGTACTACAGGCCATACAGTCACTGAAACTGCCAGATAAAACACTGATAGATCTGTATGAACAGGTGTGGTGCTTCAGTGATAAGCATATCTTTCCTACAACTGATGTTTATATGTATTTTTACAGTGTGTGTAAATGTTTAATAGTGATGTTTTTTGCATTTATGTTTAAATCACTTAGCTCACATCCTCTTCATAGGTTCAAGCATGAAGAAAAGTAAATAGGGGTATTTGTTTCCTCAGTGATGTTCAGGATCCTAGTGTACAAATGTGAAAGAGTGGCCCAATTTTAAACCTACCTTAAACCTGCACTTTATTGCATCCTGTTTCAGGCTTGCATAGTTAAATGTTTGAGACCAAACATTCGAAAACAGCTGATTACTGTAACAATCAGATATGAATCCATCTTCTGTATTTTTTAAAGAAATTTAAAGGGTGGCTGATTGAGAAGGTTTCTTCTGAGTAATCTTGACCTACTCCTGACGTTGGTGTGACCTGTGAATATCTGGGAGTAGAATATTGTCGTTCGAGAAGCCTTATGAATCCTGTTGTCAGAAAGATTGTCAGTCTCCCCAACAAAGTTGCTTTTTTCTTTTGGTAGTAGTGGAACATGTATGCAACTCTTTCTGTTTCCAAGCTGCTTTTCCTTACCATTTGCACAGTGATCATTAGAATGGGTTTCCCACAAAGGTTGCAAAACAAAGAGCCACTTTAAATGGAAGCATACATGCATATGTATGCTCAACTCAACTCTAGGTTTTATGTGCAGTAGTTTTGTAGTGACAATTTAGTGCTGTACAAAACACACCTTCCCCTCAAAGCACAGTCCATCACCACATCATATTTCCTGCACATATTGTAGACGGAAGACTGCTAAAATCTGTCCTTCTGTTCGTTCCTTTTTTAGGTGAAGTCTGTTTTCAGCATCTACTCCTCTCCTTGGCTGGGGCAACCATACTTCATTCATTTCACCACCGAGTGCACCAACACATCTAGCAATACACAAGTTGTAACAGTAACATTCTTCTGTCTATGTTCTGACTTAAATCCCACATCATAAAGTTATTTGCCCTCAAGAGCTTGCATTTGTAAGAGTGTTTAATACTTTGACACAGTAAAGTACAAGATAGACTCAAGTTTTTGCTGTGTGGTTTACAAGAGCAGTTTAAATGCTTGCGGGTATTTATTTGTAGTAAGCAGGTTGGTCAAGTATCTACAGGGAGTGCAGAATTATTAGGCAAATGAGTATTTTGACCACATCATCCTCTTTATGCATGTTGTCCTACTCCAAGCTGTATAGGCTCGAAAGCCTACTACCAATTAAGCATATTAGGTGATGTGCATCTCTGTAATGAGAAGGGGTGTGGTCTAATGACATCAACACCCTATATCCGGTGTGCATAATTATTAGGCAACTTCCTTTCCTTTGGCAAAATGGGTCAAAAGAAGGACTTGACAGGCTCAGAAAAGTCAAAAATAGTGAGATATCATGCAGAGGGATGCAGCACTCTTAAAATTGCAAAGCTTCTGAAGCGTGATCATCGAACAATCAAGCGTTTCATTCAAAATAGTCAACAGGGTCGCAAGAAGCGTGTGGAAAAACCAAGGCGCAAAATAACTGCCCATGAACTGAGAAAAGTCAAGCGTGCAGCTGCCACGATGCCACTTGCCACCAGTTTGGCCATATTTCAGAGCTGCAACATCACTGGAGTGCCCAAAAGCACAAGGTGTGCAATACTCAGAGACATGGCCAAGGTAAGAAAGGCTGAAAGACGACCACCACTGAACAAGACACACAAGCTGAAACGTCAAGACTGGGCCAAGAAATATCTCAAGACTGATTTTTCTAAGGTTTTATGGACTGATGAAATGAGAGTGAGTCTTGATGGGCCAGATGGATGGGCCCGTGGCTGGATTGGTAAAGGGCAGAGAGCTCCAGTCCGACTCAGACGCCAGCAAGGTGGAGGTGGAGTACTGGTTTGGGCTGGTATCATCAAAGATGAGCTTGTGGGGCCTTTTCGGGTTGAGGATGGAGTCAAGCTCAACTCCCAGTCCTACTGCCAGTTCCTGGAAGACACCTTCTTCAAGCAGTGGTACAGGAAGAAGTCTGCATCCTTCAAGAAAAACATGATTTTCATGCAGGACAATGCTCCATCACACGCGTCCAAGTACTCCACAGCGTGGCTGGCAAGAAAGGGTACAAAAGAAGGAAATCTAATGACATGGCCTCCTTGTTCACCTGATCTGAACCCCATTGAGAACCTGTGGTCCATCATCAAATGTGAGATTTACAAGGAGGGAAAACAGTACACCTCTCTGAACAGTGTCTGGGAGGCTGTGGTTGCTGCTGCACGCAATGTTGATGGTGAACAGATCAAAACACTGACAGAATCCATGGATGGCAGGCTTTTGAGTGTCCTTGCAAAGAAAGGTGGCTATATTGGTCACTGATTTGTTTTTGTTTTGTTTTTGAATGTCAGAAATGTATATTTGTGAATGTTGAGATGTTATATTGGTTTCACTGGTAATAATAAATAATTGAAATGGGTATATATATTTTTTGTTAAGTTGCCTAATAATTATGCACAGTAATAGTCACCTGCACACACAGATATCCCCCTAACATAGCTAAAACTAAAAACAAACTAAAAACTACTTCCAAAAATATTCAGCTTTGATATTAATGAGTTTTTTGGGTTCATTGAGAACATGGTTGTTGTTCAATAATAAAATTAATCCTCAAAAATACAACTTGCCTAATAATTCTGCACTCCCTGTATTGAGTAATGGTCCTTTAATTAATCCAGAAATGGTATTATGTAGAGAACAAGGAGTGTACATGGCTTCCCTGTTTCTTAGGCAGAAAGGGTAAAGACATGAGACCTGGCTAGAGCTGTTCTTTTGAGTAACTTTTTTTAATGCTTTCTGGTCAAAATTCCCATTGTTTTGTACTTTGCAAAATGTCATTTTTAATTTGTTTGATAACCGCTTTCTACTGTGATGTTTGATTTTGATTGTATCTGTTTTAATATAGACTAAGTTGCACTATTCAGTGTCATTGGTTCACTTAGAATGATGATGACAACATGAAGAGCTATCTTCTAAATCGGTACCTTTCATTTGATTCATTGAAGTGCCTTTTTTAAGGTCTCACGTAGCTGCCTCAGTACGAAAGACCTGCGTAAACTTTCAGTTGGCATATATCTTGCCCCATGGCTCATCATTCATTGGCTTTATTATTACTCATTTGTTGACTTCTTGATGGCTTGCATTTTTCTTCCTTCATTTGTCCCACTCTTGCAAAATAGCCTCTTTAACTTCCTTCTGGGTAGCTGACTTTTATCATAACATTGGCTACTTTTATTTAGTCAACCACATTTTTCTTTTTCGTTAAGTACTTCATAAGAGCACTTATGTTTTCCAACTCTCTCCTGCTTGTGTTTCTTCTTCCAGCAGATACTCATCTCCTGCACTTACTTTTGCTCTGTCCCTCATGTGCTCCTTTCTCAGTCTCTCTCTCTCTCGTGTGCTTTCCCCACCCCTTACTCTGTGTTACTCTATCCCTCGTGTGCTTCTGCCACACCCCTGTATTGCCCTCTTCCATGAATACTGCTGCTTTTCTGTGACTCCCCAACCTCTTCCCCGCCAATCCTCTCCTCAATCGATTTCATAAGTCACGTTGGCCTTTTTTATATTGTTCTGTCACACTATAAATGCAGTTTTTTAATTTGCCGATCCTAGCGGCGTCCCCCACAATTTACACAAAAGTAGATTCAAACAAAAATAGATTGAAACAAAAGTAATCATCCAGGTATTGATCCCTTAAGGTAAGGTGAAATTGATGCAAGTGGGATGTCTGGTATTACCTCCAAACCATGAAACAGCACATCATCATGGAGCTTAATCAAAATAAGCACTACATAAATACAATTTGGAGGCATATCTTCTCTGAAATTCTGTCAGCCAAGTGGCCTTATTAATAGTCAAATTGTACAATGTACAGATTTAAATAATCTTTTAGATATTAACCTCTACTTGCAACCCTGGGAACTGACCCCTCTACAGTGCTGAAAAAAGTAAAAAATGAAGGGGGTCCGTCGCAGACCCCTGGAGACCACCACCTCCCTAGGGCTAAGCTAAAATGTTGGAGGGGGGGCCACACGGCCCCCCCCTTTTGGAGCCAATAATAGCCCTTGGGACCGCCAATCCCTTGGTCTGGTTCCTCCGATGTCCTGGGGTGGCGACCACCGGTACAGAGCTGTTTGCTCTGACTTTGACAGCTCTTGCCAAGTCAGAGCAAATACTCTGCTTCAGCGGGCGATAGCTGTCAGAGTGCTCTCACCTGCCGAAAGTAGAGGTTTTATCTCTTTCCCTGCCCATAGAGGTGCTTTTGCAGACAGGGAGCTGCATATTTATTTATAGCTGGGTACGGGGCCCTGGGGCCAAGATCGGGCAGATGGAGGGCTATGTGCCCCCCCTCCCCTATTGTATGAAGGTCAGGGGGGGTCCCCGGAGCCACAATCGGTCCTCAAAAAAAGCGGCACTCATATACACACAATCGCAGACCTACAGAGACAGTTATAGATTCGCCTAAAGACACACATACCCACTTACAGACCCAGACAGACACTCCCACATAGACCAAGTCAGACACTCATGCACCCACTCACAGACCCACTCAGACGCCTACTCACATACCTTCTCAGAGACTAATGCACTCACTCACATACACTCATGCACCCACTCAGGCATTCATGCACCCACTCACAGACCCACTAAGACTCTCACATACCCACTCACAGACCCAAGCAGATACACACCCAGTCACAGAGACACACTTCATGCCCACACCCAGAGACACACTCTGACACCTAGATAGACTGGCCCTGTGGCCAACCCTTGCTGTGTGCGGTGCTGGGTTGGGTGGCTATAGGGGTTGGCTGCAGGGCTTGACCACAGGCAAGACCTACGACCAAGCCACGCCGGGCCTGGCGAAAGGCTGTGTGCACTAGTGGTTGGATTAACCTATAGTAATTTGTCATGTCCTGCCCTTGTCGGATGGAACTGGAGTGCAACTTTGGAACTTGCCCATTCTGGTCTGGCCGAGAAAGGTGCAACTCTTTCTGATAGCCATGGTGCTGCTGACAAGGTGGATGTCAAGGCAGTCCGTGCCCTCCGGAAGAAGTCCCAGAGGAAAAACCCCAAACGGAAAAAACCTCTTGTATGCGAAGTCCAAGAAGCAGGATAGAGAGAGCATCAGGATACCAAGACTTCAAGGAATGGAACTACTGGAAAACCACAGAAGACAGTAACAGGAAATACTCCACAGGAATTGCTAGCAGGAGCAAGATTCACCACCTAACAGAAAATGTTGCTACGCAACGGAGCTCCTTACATACTGATGAACAGGAAGTAACAAACAGGAACTAGCATTTGCAATGCAGTGGGTCTCGCGCTTGCTCGAGTAAGAGCTATTTGCATTGTAAATTCCATGCTGGACATTTCTTGCCACATAAATTGAAAGTAAAAAGTAACAAGCATTTTCAATGCAACTGGTCTTGCATTTGCTCGAATTAGAGCTATTAGCGCTGTAAAGATTAAAAAAACGCAGCCCAATCGCTCTATGTAAAATGCAGCGCGATTGTGCTGCATGAAAAATAAACAGACGAAGTAGTCCGGACCCCAGGCTGAAAACATCGAGCCTCGTATGTTTTTAGTAGTTTACCGGTGCTTTGTAAGTGGGCTAAACTCCAGAAAAGGCATGACGTATGCATGCCTTTCACAAATGAAAACAAGCAGATGTTAAAAGGCAAGCTCACGAACCAATGTAAGTGACTGGCGTGACATGGGCGGGGTTTGAAGCCCAAAGAGAGATTACTGAATGGACGGATCGCTTTGCGCTCTCCCATAAAAAATAAATTATCTCACAGTCAAACGCATTATCGGCAAAAAAGCAATTATCCATGTAACAGGGTCGATGGGATGCAAATCGCTCGACTACCACCCAGCAAGTTCGCGCTGGAAAGGAAATACATTTTAAAAAATAGTCCAGAAACTATGCGTAAAACACAGAGCCTCGTATGTTTTCAGTAGTTGGCTGGTGCGCTCTCCTCCCCCCTGCAGGAACTGTAACACCTAGCAGTGAGCCTCAAAGGCTCAGGCTTCATGTTACAATGCCCCAGGGCCTCCAGCTAGTGCAGATGCCCTCCCCCTGGACACAGCCCCCACTTTTGGCGGCAAGTCCAGGGGAGATAATGAGAAAAACAAGGAATCATCATCCACCAGTCAGGACAGCCCCTAAGGTGTCCTGAGCTGAGGTGACCCCTGCCTTTAGAAATCCTCCATCTTGATTTTGGAGGATTCCCCCAATAGGATGTGCCCCCTCCCCTCAGGGAGGAGGCACAAGGAGGGTGTAGCCACCCTCAAGGTCAGTAGCCATTGACTACTGCATCCCAGACCTAAACACACCCCTAAATTGAGTATTTAGGGGCACACCAGAACCCAGGAAATCAGATTCCTGCAACTTGAAGAAAGGACTGCTGACCTACAAGCCTGCAGAGAAGGAGGAAGACGACAACTGCTGTGGCCCCAGCCCTACCGGCCTGTCTCCAACTTCGAAAACCTGCTCCAGTGACGCATCCGACAGGGACCAGTGACCTCTGAAGCCTCAGGGGACTGCCCTGGACTACAGGACCAAGAAACTCCCATGAACAGCGGCCCTGTTCAAAACCAGTTACTTCTTTGCAACAAAGAAGCAACTTGCAAAGACTTCACGTTTTCCGCCAGAAGCGTGAGACTTCACACTCTGCACCCGAGACCCCTGGCTTGACCTGCAGAAAACCAACACCTCAGGGAGTACTCCCCGGCGACTGCGAGCCAGTGAGTAACCAGAGACTACCCCCCCTGAGCCCCCACAGCGACGCCTGCAGAGAGAATCCAGAGGCTTCCCCTGACCGCGACTGCCTGTAACAAGGGACCCAACGCCTGGAACCAACACTGCACCCGCAGCCCCCAGGACCTGAAGGAACCGAACTTCAGTGCAAGAGCGACCCCCAGGTGACCCCCTGCTTAGCCCAGCTGGTGGCTGTCTCAAGAAGCCCCCCCCCCCTCCTTGTGCCTGCCTGCAACGCTAGAGTGACCCCCGGGTCTCTCCATTGTTTTCAATCTAAAACCCGATGCCTGCTTTGCTCACTGCACCCGGCCGCCTCTGTGCCACTGAGGGTGTACTTTGTGTGCCTACTCGTGTCCCTGTCCACCCGCCCCCCGGTGCTCAACAAAACCCCTCTGGTCTTCCCCCCGAGGACGCAAGTACTTACCTGCTGGCAGACTGGAACCGGAGCACCCCTGTTCCCCATAGGCTCCTATGTGTTTTGGGCACTTCTTTGACCTATGCACCTGTCCAGCCCTGAGCTGCTGGTGTGGTAACTTTGGGGTTGCCTATGCCCCAAACCTGAGACTTGTAAGTGTTTTACTCACCTTCAGAACTAACCTTTACTTACCTCCTCCAGGAACTGTTGATTTTTGCACTGTGTTCACTTTGAAAATAGCTTATTGCCATTTTTACAAAGACTGTACATGATATTGTTTTCATTCAAAGTTCCTAAAGCATCTAAGTGAAGTACCTTACATTTAAAGTATTAACTGTAAGTCTTGAACCTGTGGTTCTTAAAATAAACTAAGAAAATATATTTTTCAATATGAAAACCTATTGGCCTGGAGTAAGTCTTTGACTCTGTGCACACTATTTCTTACTTTGAAATAGTATATACAGAGCCAACTTCCTAAAAATGAGATACCAGGATTTGGACCGTCAACGTACAGAGCTTTGCCAGAAGTGACTCTGTTTGCTGTGCATCAAAACGTAACTATATCATTCGAACCAACCATCTTGCCAGTGTGCCACCCCCCCCCCCCCCCCCCCCCCCCCCCAATGTCACATTCTGGGATGGGAGAGAGAAAGTGACTGGACCTCTGGGGGAACCTAAGGGCCCTCGTGGTCCCAGCTGGCTCCCTGCCTCCTACAAGAGCTGGCATAGTTCCCTCATGCAAGGAGCTGCAAGAAATGAAGCCCCCTGCATGCAGGATCAATCCTTTCATCTCTTGGGCAGGGAAACAAATTACATTTCCGCTCCCTGCAAGCAGGAACAGTTTTCATACTCCTTCTTGCTGGGAGAAAAGCTAGTGTTTGCTTTGGTTTGACAGGAGCTGTCATAGCTCCTACCAAGCAAAAGCAAACAGCTGTCTCCAGAGAGTGGGCACCTCAGGAGATAGCAGGAGTCGACCCTGGGGGGTGGCGGTCCCCAGGGCCATAAATGGCTCCAAGAAAGGGCAGCGCAGCTCCCTCTTTTATTTGGCACGGGCCAGTCTCACGGAGGTGGTGGTTCCAGGGACTGTATATGGCCCGGGAGGGGATGGGGAGGGTTGTGCTCCCCCTCCCCCTTCAGTGTTTAGCCCCAGGAGGGTGGTCCCCGGGCCTTAATAAAGCCCAGGGGGACCCCTGCATCAAGGCTAGGGAGTCAGGGTATTTTTACCCTGCCCCATTTATTTTATTTCTCATGTTTATATTTGGGACTTGGCTGAGACAGAGTCCCAAAATGGCTGCTGTAGGAAGTTGGCTCTGTATGCACTATTTCAAAGTAAGGAATAGTATGCACAGAGTCCAAGGGTTCCCCTTAGAGGTAAGATAGTGGCAAAAAGAGATAATACTAATGCTCTATTTTGTGGTAGTGTGGTCGAGCAGTAGGCTTATCAAAGGAGTAGTGTTAAGCATTTGTTGTACATACACACAGGCAATAAATGAGGAACACACACTCAGAAACAATTCCAGGCCAATAGGTTTTTGTATAGAAAAATATATTTTCTTAGTTTATTTTAAGAACCACAGGTTCAAATTCTACATGTAATATCTCATTTGAAAGGTATTGCAGGTAAGTACTTTAGGAACTTTGAGTAATCACAATAGCATATATACTTTTTACATAAAACACATATAGCTATTTCAAAAGTGGAAACTTAGTGCAATTTTCACAGTTCCTAGGGGAGGTAAGTTATTGTTAGTTCTTGCAGGTAAGTAAACCACCTACGGGGTTCAAATTGGGGTCCAAGGTAGCCCACCGTTGTGGGTTCAGAGCGACCCCAAAGTTACCACACCAGCAGCTCAGGGCCGGTCAGGTGCAGAGTTCATAGTGGTGCCCAAAACACATAGGCTTCAATGGAGAAGGGGGTGCCCCGGTTCCAGTCTGCTAGCAGGTAAGTACCCGCGTCTTCGGAGGGCAGACCAGGGGGGTTTTGTGGGGCACCGGGGGGGACACAAGTCAGCACAAAAAGTACACCCTCAGCAGCACGGGGCGGCCGGGTGCAGTGTGCAAACACACGTCGGGTTTTCAATAGGTTTCAATGAGAGACCAAGGGGTCTCTTCAACGATGCAGGCAGGCAAGGGGGGGGGCTCCTATGGGGTAGCCACCACCTGGGCAAGGGAGAGGGCCTCCTGGGGGTCACTCCTGCACTGGAGTTCCGATCCTTCAGGTCCTGGGGGCTGCGGGTGCAGGGTCTTTTCCAGGCGTCAGGATTTTGGATTCAGACAGTCGCGGTCAGGGGGAGCCTCGGGATTCCCTCTGCAGGCGTCGCTGTGGTGGCTCAGGGGGGGCCAACTTTGGTTACTCACAGTCTTGGAGTCGCCTGGGGGTCCTCCCTCTAGCGTTGTTTCTTCACCAGTCGACTCGGGGTCGCCGGGTGCAGTGTTGCAAGTCTCACGCTTCTGGCGGGTGATTGTTGGGGTCTTTAAAGCTGCTCCTCTGGAAACAAAGTTGCAGTCTTTGTTGAACAGGGCCACTGTTTTCTGGAGTTTCTTGGTCTTTTTAGAGCAGGGGAGTCCCCTGAGGATTCAGAGGTCGCTGGTCCTGGGGAAAGCGTTGCTGGAGCAGTTTTCTTCCGAAGGGGGGAGACAGGCCGGTAGGGCTGGGGCCAAAGCAGTTGGTGTCTCCGTCTTCTCTGCAGGGTTTTTCAGCTCAGCAGTCCTCTTCTTCTTAAGTTGCAGGAATCTGATTTCCTAGGTTCAGGGGAGCCCCTAAATACAGGATTTAGGGGTGTGTTTAGGTCAGGGAGGGCAGTAGCCATTGGCTACTAGCCCTGAGGGAGGCTACACCCTCTTTGTGCCTCCTCCCAAGGGGAGGGGGTCACATTCCTATCCCTATTGGGGGGATCCTCCATCTGCAAGATGGAGGATTCCTAAAAGTCAGAGTCACTTCAGCTCAGGTTGTCTTAGGGGCTGTCCTGACTGGCCAGTGACTCCTCCTTGTTTTTCTCATTATCTCCTCTGGCCTTGCCGCCAAAAGTGGGGCCGTGGCCGGAGGGGGGCGGGCAACTCCACTAGCTGGAATGCCCTGTGATGCTGGAACAAAGGGGGTGGGCCTTTGAGGCTCACCGCCAGGTGTTACAGCTCCTGCCTGGGGGAGGTGATAGCATCTCCACCCAGTGCAAGCTTTGTTACTAGCCACAGAGTGACAAAGGCACTCTCCCCATGTGGCCAGCAACATGTCTCGAGTGTGGCAGGCTGCTAAAACCAGTCAGCCTACACAGGTAGTTGGTTAAGGTTTCAGGGGGCACCTCTAAGGTGCCCTCTGTGGTGTATTTCACAATAAAATGTACACTGGCATCAGTGTGCATTTATTGTGCTGAGAAGTTTGATACCAAACTTCCCAGTTTTCAGTGCAGCCATTATGGTGCTGTGGAGTTCGTGTTTGACAGACTCCCAGACCATATACTCTTATGGCTACCCTGCACTTACAATGTCTAAGGTTTGGCTTAGACACTGTAGGGGCACAGTGCTCATGCACTGGTGCCCTCACCTATGGTATAGTGCACCCTGCCTTAGGGCTGTAAGGCCTGCTAGAGGGGTGACTTATCTATACTGCATAGGCAGTGTGAGGTTGGCATGGCACCCTGAGGGGAGTGCCATGTCGACTTACTCGTTTTGTCCTCACCAGCACACACAAGCTGGCAAGCAGTGTGTCTGTGCTGAGTGAGGGGTCCCCAGGGTGGCATAAGATATGCTGCAGCCCTTAGAGACCTTCCCTGGCATCAGGGCCCTTGGTACCAGGGGTACCAGTTACAAGGGACTTACCTGGATGCCAGGGTGTGCCAATTGTGAAAACAAAAGTACAGGTTAGGGAAAGAACACTGGTGCTGGGGCCTGGTTAGCAGGCCTCAGCACACTTTCAAATCAAAACATAGCATCAGCAAAGGCAAAAAGTCAGGGGGTAACCATGCTAAGGAGGCATTTCCTTACAGCTGCCAACACTTCCTGGTTAAAGTGATGACACCCAATCGGATCTTTGCACGAGATCAGTAGTATTTGCGAATAAATAGTGTACCTAAATATACAAATTTGAATTTCATTTAATATCTGAAACTACTGAGCGGATTTTTACCAAAGAACAAAATCGTGCTTTCTGGACCAAAAGCTAAATTTGGTGTAATTCTATCCCTTTTCGGCTGTAATATTGTTTAGAATCCTTGTGCGAATTACCACAGGAAACACATTTAAAAAAAATATTTTACACACACCTCCAACCCCACTTTTTCCTCTGCCCCCTCTTGGCTGATCATCCCAAAACTTTGCATGTACAGCAAGACACCAGATGACGCTTTTTTTAAAGAAAATTTAATGAAGATTCATCAAACGGTGTCAAAGATCTAGACACGTCAAGAAATACTTTCCCTATGAAAACTAGGTTCTGGCTAAAAGCGAGAGAGAGATATTGAGATTTTGTACTCCTACTTAGTTTCGAATTTATCACTTTTTTCCACTCTAATGTTCTCTTTTCCTTGTTGTTGCACAGGTTGTTTTGGAACTGATAGAACTCCGTGAGTTGGGGGCAGCTCGATCCCTCCTGAGGCAGACCGACCCAATGATTATGCTGAAACAAAACCAGCCAGAGAGATACATTCACCTTGAGAACCTTTTGGCGAGGTCCTACTTCGATCCGCGTGAGGTAAATTTACTATAGCAAAACTACAAACAGTACACAACCTTTGGCGTTATGCTACATAAAAGTAATTAACTTCTTGAAAAATAATGCCAAGCACCACATTTTGACTGGGATAACACAGATTTAGACTGCATTTGACCAAACCAGTATACAGTCACAGGAAATGTTTCCTCCTTTACTTGGTTTTCACCTTTGATTGTGTGAAAGCCCAGCGAAGGAGTTCATTTTTTTGTGAATTGTAAAACTGATGGTTTACTAACTGTAGATAAATGCTTAAACTGCAGACAGTTCAAAGCCCATTTTTTAAATTAATTTCTAAAGGTACCAAGCAATCAGTAACCATACCTTATCCTCTAAGGTAACTATAATTCTCATCCTCACCATGCACTAATTACCCCCATACATTACATCACTCATGACATATTTTATGACATCATTGATAATATCACTGCAACGGTTGGAATTAAATTATTGATGCGAAAACTGTGCATGGCTGGGACATGAGTTGTAACCAGGGAAACTGGAATTATGTGGAAGGTGAGGGTCAAATTGTGCTGCAAGGTTGAGTAAATTGTGTGCCAAAAAAAAGGCAAACTATGTCTCGTAAAGCAGCAGAATTTAATTTTTTACTGTTTGAGCTAGAAACATTTTTTTTTTTTTTTCGTTGTTAAAATCTGCAGCAAATGGTGGCTAATGTGGCAAATCTGTAATTATGTGAGAAATATGACGGCCCCACAATCGTATCATTCCAGTGGCCCTGGTTATAGTTACCTTAGTGTGTGATTTACAGTTGATTAAGATAACTATAACTGGTGAATTTCTGTGGTTTTTTTTCTTTTTTTTTTCTTTTTTAGTTTAAACCGGTATGTTGTTGCTGAACATTTCACCTAACTATAATATTACTTTAATCTGTGTTTTTTCAGTGAAAAAAATTGTGATATCTACTTCAGATGTCTTAGTACTCTTTAAAATGTCCAGATTGACTCAAAAATGCCCGATCTGACACCTCCTTACTGCCTAACCCGTAACTCTTTCCTTGTACCATTTTCAGTCTCTTCCAACATAGCAATATCTGTGAGATGCTGTCATCTGTGCTGGGATCAAAGACTTTATTGCTTTCTGAGAAGGACTATAGAATGTTTAGAAAATTTTACCTATGTACACCCACTGACTCCACTAAGTGTACATGCTTTGTGTTCATTTTTTGCCATCTTGCACAGTTATTTGTATCTTTTGCAGGTTTTGAAAGCAGTGGCAGCAAAGGTCTTGGCTTAATTTTAAAGCTCCTCCACCTACTAAGCTTCAGATTCATATTGTGCAACTTTTTTGTGTGCTGGTCTTTAATTCTAATTGAACTGATTTGCCCTGCTTATTGTATTTAATGTCCTTTTGTTTATCCTAAAATCATTTTGTATCCATGCTCGTTAATGTAATTTGTTCACTTTTTCATGATATATTTGTGTTCATTTACCTCCGTAGGCATACCCTGATGGAAGTAGCAAGGAAAAGCGAAGAGCTGCCATTGCACAAGCTTTAGCTGGAGAAGTTAGTGTGGTGCCTTCATCTCGTCTTATGGCGTTACTGGGACAGGTAACAGATTCAGTTGCAACAGTATCAAGTTCTAGCGTGGCTCAGACAATCAGTGGCACCCTGACGTGTTTAACTGTATTTTGTTCCATGCTTCTGACTTCTGCGAACCTGTTGGGGGTTCTCCATGCTTCTTTTGTTATTTTTGATGGAATTTGTACTAAATAAGTGAGGGGATGCGTCCAAAGAGTCCCTGGCCCGTAGATGAACATGAGGTAATCTCAAATCAGTCTATGGCAGGAGTGTAGGTGGCAGCTGATTGTCTCAGGGCAGTTTCTCTTCTCTGTAATCTGTACTTAATAACTGTAGATAACCATGGTTCTTTCACCCCTTCTTGTACTCCCAGCATTATCATGCATGAAGTGTTTGTTGAATTAGAAGATTATGTGCAAAAGTATGTGGTGTCTGGGCCCTCACTAAATTGGCCCTGGTGCAGGTTGCCATCCTCCCCGTGGATGTTGAAAAAAGAAAAACAAATCGGGTTCTCTCTCCTGGATCCCTACTCCAAATGAACTTGTTTCAGACCATGGTTAAAGCTGTGTGAATATGTTGGAAATTATGAGTTTTTTTTAATTGTTTTGTTGAGATGTTAAGTCATTCAGACTCAACTAAATTGTTACATCCCATGTAGGGCATACACCATAATATAATACCCAAATAGATACTTTTTATACCTTTCCCCTATTGACTGCCCGGTGTACCCAAATGTAGTAAACCGAAAAACTCATGAATTCTGCTTAGAATACTTCATTCCGACTCCTTAGATTATATAGGCATGGCTCTAAACTTCTAGTTTAGATGTCTGTACATTTGACTGTAACTAGTTCTGTACAAATAGACTGACCTTTCTTTTAGGTGATATCTCTGACTGGACATTGAGTGTTGGCATTTTTACTGCCACCTTGTACCTGGGTTTTAACTGAGGAAGATTGAAAGATTAAATGCAAGTCTTTTGCATTGAAGACATAATTTTGTGTCCACAGACTTCAATGCTAGTAAATAAACTTACAACACCAGAGTGGACTAAGCTCTAAAGTTCTTCTTATTCCAGTGACCCAAATAATGACTAATAAGTAGATGGTATCTGGTGAGCTGATCTGTCAGGAGCACCAATCTAGGATTTTGCCACATATTCCACCACAAAGTTCAGATCTGCTTTATCAAATGCTGCTTATGTGACCAACAACCCATTGAAGAACATATTACCCTTATTGATTATCACCATTATCTGTTGACCTATTACCTATGTCTGGACTAAAGCCACCCTGGAAGGGCTTGAGCAGAGTTAAGAAAATGCGGGCTAAATATATATCAATTTTACTGGAGAGGAGAAATAACATGTTTCTTTTTCCTCTGTGCCCTTTTCTTCCAGGCATTAAAGTGGCAGCAGCATCAAGGTCTGCTTCCTCCTGGTACGACCATTGACTTGTTCAGAGGTAAAGCTGCTGTGAAGGATGTAGAGGAGGAGAGATTTCCAACTCAGCTCAGCAGGCATATTAAGGTGAGATTCCACTGGAAGCCTTCACTTCTCAGGTGTTGACCTTCCCTTTGATTACTTCTCCTGTGCGTCTCAGATTGTTTGTATGATAGGTGCCTTGTTGTTTGATGCATTAAGTCCTGCCTTACAGGTGTTTCAGAGCACTCTTATACACTATAAGCACACAGAAATTCCAAAAGAATGTTAAAGTTCACATGAACGTGTATCAGTCGGTCTGGACTTCTAGGCTATGCTCTTTCTGGTGGCCGTTAAAGTACATGTGGTGATCACTAGAATGGTCTGAACAACTAGTTTCTTTGTGTAATTAAGGTGCATGTCACTAGAAGCACATTCACATGGAGGAGACATTCTGCAGTACATTGAAATGTGCACAGGAAAATTGAAACCCTGACTTTACCTACTCCATCACCACACAAAGTGTTTGAGTAGCTTCTTGCTTGACGACTGAATAATTGTGTTAGATGGGAAAACCTTTCATATATGGAGACCACTCCCCACCCTATAATCTCCATCCATCGACCAACATTTAGCTAGCGTTTGCAACTCAGAAGTAGTATCATCTCTGCGCTGATAGCCTGTATGCAAATCCAATTTGATCCCTAAATTAGAACTCTGTTCTTGATGTGCCTTCTTGCTCCTCTGCACATTTTGATTTCATTGGTTATTATTTGTGTGTTCATTTATTTCATAACATGCTTCCTTTTGGCTGCTTTAGCACGCACTGAAAAACTGAAAATGTACAGAACTAATAGATCAAAGTGGGATACATCCAGACAGTCCTAGTGAGCCAAATAAGCATCTTGCATTATTGAGTTTAATCTCCATGTTACAGCCTCTTCAAAGAGCACTAAGACACTGTCAGCATACGGAAAATGCTAGATCAGAGCACCATTCAGGTAGTGGACAGAGTGAGCATCCTATCTAGTACATGTGTTAGGACCACATTTTACTCTTCAAATTCTTAATGCAGATGTTTTACGACCAACCCACAGAATTTCCTTTGCATTGTTGACCTTTTTTTTTTTTTTTTTTTTTTTTACCCTAAACAGTGAAGGATTTAAAATCTCCTAAGCATGATTTGGAACAAGTCATTTCATTGCAACGGTCACTGTCAGACTTAGTTTGCATAAGCAAGGCTTTTTATCCTAAATTCACAAACTTCATCCATTAGACTCTTGCATTGACATTTCGTTTAGTCTGCATTACATTCAAAGGACATTAGAAGGTGCATGAACCATCAACATTTAAACTCCAGTCTGTCTGCAGAGTAGGATGAAAATGCACTAACCACAGCTTTATTTTCTGTATCTAATTTCTTTTGTTACTCAGGTTTAAATGCTCCATTCATTTGGGGCTCAGGGTTCTAAGTTGAGGGTTTAAGAATTTGAAGTGCTCGGTACTTGTAAATAAGGAGCAATTTAACATCATTTTAAAGGGGCAGACACTCCTTCAATTCTACTCAGATGTAACAGACTCATTCTGTTGCCCTTCACCTAAAGTGCCCCATGATTCCAGCTGAGGAGATCTCTGTAAACAACATTTAGTCAGTTTCTTCCATAAGCAACATTAAGGTATGTTTGAACATCCAAAATAGTTTATACTGCAGAACTGCTCAGAATCTTTTTGCCTCTGTGGTGTGTCGTATTAAGAATGCCTGTTGTAGAAAGCTGGGTCTTTGTATAGTGGGCCAAAATGAGGTACACTGCAAAGAGTCTAAGCTTTCCCATGGTTTTCACAGAGGCACAAATGACATAATGCTTTCTTTTTGTGTAGTTTGGTCGAGCAGTTGGGCATATCAGAGGGTAATGCTAAGGATGCAAAGCACATACTCATACAGTAAGTGAGACACACCCTCAATAAAGAAATCCAACACCAATGTATAAAAATAATACATACCTTTATAACCGTTGATACGAAGATCACCAGAATCAGGTGAGTACTTTTTGAGATATGGATTTTTTGAGTTTTTAAAAGTCGACACTTAGAGCAATTTTTAGATGCGATAATCTTATCCAATGGAGGAAGAAAAAGCACTGCATACAGGTAGAGTAGAGAAACTTATAGGACTAATATCTTGGACTTAAGGCAGTGGTCTTTAAACTTTATAGTGCCGCGTCCTACCCAGGGGGGAAAAAAATCATCAAGGCCACCTCTCCACATTTTAAACAATTATTCTATTAAATTGGCAACGTTTAAATATGCCTAGACTTATTTAAATGTTGCAGTTATGTTCTGTTACTGTTTTTTAAAATGCAATACCTTTCTGGTCCTGCAGGCCTTACTAGCATGTAAAAGTATCCACAGTGTGATTATTGGGGGTTGTGTGGGAGGTTTGAAGAGCTTTTGGAGTCTCTGCCCCTTCGACACATACTCCCAGCTTGGATATAAATGACAAAACATGTTAGTGATGGCCCATTACAGAGTGGCTTACTGCTGCTAATTTTTTTCCTACTTAAAACAAAGCCCTGTTTTCAGCATAATGCTTCTGCTTGCCAGAGCCTGGCGCCACTCCGGGATCATTTGAGCCGCCCCTTAGTTTGAATACCCCCCACCTTAAGATGAATATGGAGCAAGGGCTGTGGCCACACCAACAGGTCACCTCAGGAGGCTCTGGTGGGTCCAGGTGCAGTTTTTTTTTTTTACAGTATTGGGTGTCTTATTCAAGTCTATGCGATGGACTCGAAGGTCGGTCCAGGGAAACCTACAGGGGACTCATCCCTTGAGGTCCTTGGGAACGTGGGTACAGCGTTGGTCCACTCCCTCTTGGGGTGTAGGACCGGGTGCAGTGGTGTCTTCTGGCGTCGAGTCCGGAGCTGGAGTTCCTCACAGTTGCAGGGGCCTCTCGGAAACAGTCTGCAGGTGTGGACTGGGAGTCCAGTCCGACCAAGCCAACAAGTGTACTCCGGTCTCATGAGGCTGGGAGATGTGGGGATACTCTTGGCTCTCTTCTCGTTATGGGATGGACCGATGTACAAAGGTCCTGAGGCGTCAGGGGTTGTGTCTCCTGGACAGTTGCAGGGGTATCTGCAGAAACAGACTGCAGACACCATCTCGAAGTCCACAGTGGGTAAACTCTAGGTAGACTATATGTCTCTGGAGGGCCTACGCAACACCGTTGACCCACTTCAATACAGGCTAGGTGGCTCTGGTGCAGTGGTGATGCGTGGTGTCATGTTTTTGGCTGGCCTGGTCCTCTCAGGTCTTTCTTGGGTGCCTGTAGATGCAGGGGAGCAGGCTTCTTGTCCACTCCTTCTATTGTGTCCCGCAAAGATCTGAGGTTCTGGTATCAGTGGGGTCCCCTAAATATTCAATTTAGGGGACGTTAAGGGAAGTGAAGGGTAGTAGCCGATGGGCTACATACCTTGTGGTCACTTCACCCTCTCCCCCTAGATGATCACTTCCTGTGGGGAGTGGGCATCACCCTGTCCGGAGTTCCGAAATTCCACCACATGCAAGATATATGCCCTCACTTGTAATATAATGCACCCTGCCTTAGGGATAAAAAGCCTGCTCTGGGGGGGACGAACAGATAGGACAAGCAGTGTTTGTAGGCACATGACACACAAGTGTGTGCCATGGTGTGTTTTCACTTTTGGGAGCACCTTGTCACGCAGCCTGCAGTGGCAGTCTGCATACGTTTGATGCTGGGTCCCTTTGAGTGGCACAAGTTGTGCTGCAGCTCTTTGGGGCCCTCTTCAGCACTCATGTCTTTGGTACCAGTGGTATCATTTACTAGAGACTTACAGAGGTGCCTGGTCACTTGGGGATCAAGTGGTCAGGTGTCTTGTTTTGGGGAAGAAACTCTGGCACTGGGGACCTGGTTAGCAGGAACCCATGCACTTCATTCACATTGCTCACCATGAACCTGTTTGAAACTGTAAACCAA
Source organism: Pleurodeles waltl (assembly GCF_031143425.1). Taxonomy (NCBI): domain Eukaryota; kingdom Metazoa; phylum Chordata; class Amphibia; order Caudata; family Salamandridae; genus Pleurodeles; species Pleurodeles waltl. Next base: position 182,461,915 of record NC_090437.1, read on the forward strand.
GCTTTTAAGGGCAATCTAAAAGACAAGCATTGGCAAAACCAATAGGTTCTTCCATTGCTGCCTTTCCTGCTGTACAGAATAGGCATTGCCAACTCTGCCAATGATTTGTAACCATGCTATATAGCAGTGTGGCTGCTGGCAGCATAGCTAAAAATAAATAAAAGGACTGTAGGAAGTTGGCTCTGTATGTGCTATTTTAAAGTAAGAAATAGCATGTACAGAGTCCAAGGTTTCCCCTTAGAGGTAAGATAGTGGCAAAAAGAGATAATTCTAATGCTCTATTTTGTGGTAGTGTGGTCGAGCAGTAGGCTTATCAGAGGGTAGTGTTAAGCATTTGTTGTACACACACAGGCAATAAATGAGGAACATACACTCAAAGACAATTCCAGGCCAATACTTTTTTGTATAGAAAAATAGATTTTCTTAGTTTATTTTAAGAACCACAGGTTCAAGATTTACAAGTAATACTTCAAATGAAAGGTATTTCACTTAGGTACTTTAGGAACTTTGAATTAGTAAAATAGTGTAGGAAGTTGGCTCTGTATGTGCTATTTCAAAGTAAGGAATAGCATGCACAGAGTCCAAGGGTTCCCCTTAGAGGTAAAATAGTGGTAAAAAGAGATAATACTAATGCTCTATTTTGTGGTAGTGTGGTCAAGCAGTAGGCTTATCCAAGGAGTAGTGTTAAGCATTTGTTGTACATACACACAGGCAATAAATGAGGAACACACACTCAGAGACAAATCCAGCCAATAGGTTTTGTTATAGAAAAATATCTTTTCTTAGTTTATTTTAAGAACCACAGGTTCAAATTTTACATGTAATATCTCATTTGAAAGGTATTGCAGGTAAGTACTCTAGGAACTTTGAATCATTACTTTAGCATGTATACTTTTTACATAAAACACAATAAGCTGTTTTAAAAGTGGACACAGTGCAATTTTCACAGTTCCTGAGGGAGGTAAGTTATTGTTAGTTTTAACAGGTGAGTAAGTCACTTACAGGTTTCAGTTTTTGGTCCAAGGTAGCCCACCGTTGGGGGTTCAGAGCAACCCCAAAGTTATCACACCAGCAGCTCAGGGCCGGTCAGGTGCAAAGGTCAAAGAGGTGCCCAAAACACATAGGCTTCAATGGAGAGAAGGGGGTGCACCGGTTCCAGTCTGCCAGCAGGTAAGTACCCGCGTCTTCGGAGGGCGGACCAGGGGGGTTTTGTAGGGCACCGGGGGGGACACAAATTAGCACAGAAAGTACACCCTCAGCAGCGCGGGGGCGGCCGGGTGCAGTGTGCAAACACGCGTCGGGTTTCCTTCAGGTTTCAATGGGAGACCAAGGGGTCTCTTCAGCGATGCAGGCAAGGGGGGGGCTCCTCGGGGTAGCCACCACCTGGGCAAGGGAGAGGGCCTCCTGGGGGTCACTCCTGCACAGAAGTTCTGTTTCTTTAGGGGCTGGGGACTGCGGGTGCAGGGTCTTTTCCAGCCGTCGGGAAATGGAGTTCAGACAGTCGCGGTCAGGGGGAGCCTGGGGATTCCCTCTGCAGGCGTCGCTGTGGGGGCTCAGGGGGGACAACTTTGGTTACTCACAGTCGTAGAGTCGCCGGAGGGTCCTCCCTGAGTTGGTTGTTCTCCACCAGTCGAGTCGGGGTCGCCGGGTGCAGTGTTGCAAGTCTCGCGCTTCTTGCGGGGAGTTGCAGGGGTCTTTAAATCTGCTCCTTGTAACAAAGTTGCAGTTCTTTTGGAGCAGTGCCGCTGTCCTCGGGAGTTTCTTGTCTTTTTCGAAGCAGGGCAGTCCTCAGAGGATTCAGAGGTCGCTGGTCTCTTGGAAAGCGTCGCTGGAGCAGGTTTCTTTGGAAGGCAGGAGACAGGCCGGTAAGTCTGGGGCCAAGGCAGTTGGTGTCTTCTGTTCTTCCTCTGCAGGGGTTTGTCAGCTCAGCAGTCCTTCTTCTTGTTAGTTGCAGGAATCTAAATTCTAGGTTCAGGGAAAGCCCTTAAATACTAAATTTAAGGGCGTGTTTAGGTCTGGGGGGTTAGTAGCCAATGGCTACTAGCCCTGAGGGTGAGTACACCCTCTTTGTGCCTCCTCCCAAGGGGAGGGGGTCACATCCCTAATCCTATTGGGGGAATCCTCCATCTGCAAGATGGAGGATTTCTAAAAGTTAGTCACTTCAGCTCAGGACACCTTAGGGGCTGTCCTGACTGGCCAGTGACGACTCCTTGTTGTTCTCTTTGTTTCCTCCAGCCTTGCCGCCAAAAGTGGGGGCCGTGGCCAGAGGGGGTGGGCAACTCCACTAAGCTGGAGTGTCCTGCGGTGCTGTGACAAAGGGGTGAGCCTTTGAGGCTCACCGCCAGGTGTTACAGCTCCTGCCTGGGGGAGGTGTTAGCATCTCCACCCAGTGCAGGCTTTGTTACTGGCCTCAGAGTGACAAAGGCACTCTCCCCATGGGGCCAGCAACATGTCTCTAGTGTGGCAGGCTGCTGGAACCAGTCAGCCTACACAGATAGTCGGTTAGGTTTCAGGGGGCACCTCTAAGGTGCCCTCTGGGGTGTATTTTACAATAAAATGTACACTGGCATTAGTGTGCATTTATTGTGCTGAGAAGTTTGATACCAAACTTCCCAGTTTTCATTGTAGCCATTATGGTGCTGTGGAGTTCGTGTTTGACAGACTCCCAGACCATATACTCTTATGGCTACCCTGCACTTACAATGTCTAAGGTTTGTCTTAGACACTGTAGGGGCACAGTGCTCATGCACTGGTGCCCTCACCTATGGTATAGTGCACCCTGCCTTAGGGCTGTAAGGCCTGCTAGAGGGGTGTCTTACCTATACTGCATAGGCAGTGAGAGGCTGGCATGGCACCCTGAGGGGAGTGCCATGTCGACTTACTCATTTTGTTCTCACTAGCACACACAAGCTGGTAAGCAGTGTGTCTGTGCTGAGTGAGGGGTCTCTAGGGTGGCATAAGGCATGCTGCAGCCCTTAGAGACCTTCCCTGGCATCAGGGCCCTTGGTACCAGAGGTACCAGTTACAAGGGACTTATCTGGATGCCAGGGGTGTGCCAATTGTGGAATCAAAAGTACAGGTTAGGGAAAGAACACTGGTGCTGGGGCCTGGTTAGCAGGCCTCAGCACACTTTCAATTCAAAACATAGCATCAGCAAAGGCAAAAAGTCAGGGGGTAACCATGCCAAGGAGGCATTTCCTTACACAACCCCCCCCCCCCCCCCCCCCCCCCAAACGAAAGAGGATGAGACTAACCTTTCCCAAGAGAGTCTTCATTTTCTAAGTGGAAGAACCTGGAAAGGCCATCTGCATTGGCATGGGCAGTCCCAGGTCTGTGTTCCACTATAAAGTCCATTCCCTGTAGGGAGATGGACCACCTCAACAGTTTTGGATTTTCACCTTTCATTTGCATCAGCCATCTGTGAGGTCTGTGGTCAGTTTGAACTAGGAAGTGAGTACCAAAGAGGTATGGTCTCAACTTCTTCAGGGACCAAACCACAGCAAAGGCCTCCCTCTCAATGGCACTCCAACGCTGGTCCCTGGGGAGTAACCTCCTGCTAATGAAAGCAACAGGCTGGTCAAGGCCATCATCATTTGTTTGGGACAAAACTGCCCCTATCCCATGTTCAGAGGCATCTGTTTGCACAATGAATTGCTTGGAGTAATCTGGAGCTTTTAGAACTGGTGCTGTGCACATAGCTTGCTTCAGGGTGTCAAAGGCCTGTTGGCATTCTACAGTCCAGTTTACTTTCTTGGGCATTTTCTTGGAGGTGAGTTCTGTGAGGGCTGTCACAATGGATCCATATCCCTTCACAAACCTCCTATAGTACCCAGTCAAGCCAAGGAATGCCCTGACTTGAGTCTGGGTTTTTGGAGCTACCCAGTCCAGAATAGTCTGGATCTTGGGTTGGAGTGGCTGAACTTGGCCTCCACCTACAAGGTGTCCCAAGTAAACCACAGTTCCCTGCCCTATCTGGCATTTGGATGCCTTGATAGAGAGGCCTGCAGATTGCAGGGCCTTCAAAACCTTCTTCAGGTGGACCAGGTGATCCTGCCAGGTGGAGCTGAAGACAGCAATATCATCAAGATAAGCTGCACTAAAGGATTCCAACCCAGCAAGGACTTGATTCACCAACCTTTGGAAGGTGGCAGGGGCATTCTTTAAACCAAAGGGCATAACAGTGAACTGATAATGCCCATCAGGTGTGGAGAATGCTGTCTTTTCTTTTGCTCCAGGGGCCATTTTGATTTGCCAGTACCCTTCTGTTAAGTCAAAGGTACTTAAGAATTTGGCAGCCCCTAATTTGTCTATTAGCTCATCAGCTCTAGGAATGGGATGAGCATCTGTCTTGGTGACAGAGTTGAGACCTCTGTAGTCCACACAAAACCTCATCCCTCTCTTTCCTTCTTTGGTGTGAGGTTTGGGGACTAAGACAACTGGGCTAGCCCAGGGGCTGTCAGAGTACTCAATTACTCCCAATTCCAGCAACTTGTGGACTTCCACCTTGATGCTTTCCTTAACTTGGTCGGACTGTCTAAATATTTTGTTTTTGACAGGCATGCTGTCTCCTGTGTCCACATCATGGGTACACAGGTGTGTCTGACCAGGGGTTAGGGAAAAGAGTTCAGCAAACTGCTGCAGGACCTTCCTACAGTCAGACTGCTGTTGGCTAGAGAGGGTGTCTGAGTAGATCACTCCATCTACTGAGCCATCTTTAGGGTCTGATGAGAGGAGATCAGGGAGAGGCTCACTCTCAGCTTCCTGGTCCTCATCTGTTACCATCAACAGATTTACATCAGCCCTGTCATGGAAGAGCTTAAGGCGGTTCACATGGATCACCCTCTTGGGGCTCCTGCTTGTGCCTAGGTCCACCAGGTAGGTGACCTGACTCTTCCTTTCTACTACTGGGTAAGGGCCACTCCATTTGTCCTGAAGTTCCCTGGGAGCCACAGGCTCCAGAACCCAGACTTTCTGCCCTGGTTGAAATTCAACCAGTGCAGCCTTTTGGTCATACCACAACTTCTGGAGTTGTTGGTTGGCCTCAAGGTTTTTACTTGCCTTTTCCATGTACTCTGCCATCCTTGAGCGAAGGCCAAGTACATAGTCCACTATGTCTTGTTTAGGCTCATGAAGAGGTCTCTCCCAGCCTTCTTTAACAAGAGCAAGTGGTCCCCTTACAGGGTGGCCAAACAGAAGTTCAAAGGGTGAGAATCCTACTCCCTTCTGAGGCACCTCTCTGTAAGCGAAAAGCAGACATGGCAGGAGGACATCCCATCTCCTTTTGAGTTTCTCTGGGAGCCCCATGATCATGCCCTTTAATGTCTTGTTGAATCTCTCAACAAGGCCATTAGTTTGTGGATGATATGGTGTAGTGAACTTATAAGTCACTCCACACTCATTCCACATGTGTTTTAGGTATGCTGACATGAAGTTGGTACCTCTGTCAGAAACCACCTCCTTAGGGAAGCCCACTCTGGTAAAGATACCAATGAGGTCCTTGGCTACTGCAGGGGCAGTAGTCGACCTAAGGGGAATAGCTTCAGGATACCTAGTAGCATGATCCACTACTACTAGGATGTACATATTTCCTGAGGCTGTGGGAGGTTCTAGTGGACCAACTATGTCCACACCCACTCTTTCAAAGGGGACCCCCACCACTGGAAGTGGAATGAGGGGGGCCTTTGGATGCCCACCTGTCTTACCACTGGCTTGACAGGTGGGGCAGGAGAGGCAAAACTCCTTAACCTTCTGGGACATATTGGGCCAGTAGAAGTGGTTGACTAACCTCTCCCACGTCTTGGTTTGTCCCAAATGCCCAGCAAGGGGAATATCATGGGCTAAGGTCAGAATAAACTCTCTGAAACCCTGAGGCACTACCACTCTCCTAGTGGCACCAGGTTTGGGATCTCTTGCCTCAGTGTACAGGAGTCCATCTTCCCAATAGACCCTATGTGTTCCATTTTTCTTGCCTTTGGACTCTTCAGCAGCTTGCTGCCTAAGGCCTTCAAGAGAGGGACAGGTTTCTTGTCCCTTACACAACTCTTCCCTTGAGGGTCCCCCTGGGCCTAAGAGCTCAACCTGATAAGGTTCCAGTTCCATAGGCTCAGTTCCCTCAGAGGGCAGAACTTCTTCCTGAGAAGAGAGGTTCTCTTTTTGGTGTTGTGTTGCAGCTGGTTTCCCAGCTGACTTTCCTTTTCTCTTGGTAGGCTGGGCCATTTTTCCAGACTCGAGCTCTACTTTTTCACCCTGTGCCTTGCACTGTGCCCTCGTCTTGACACACACCAGTTCAGGGATACCCAGCATGGCTGCATGGGTTTTCAGTTCTACCTTAGCCCATGCTGAGGACTCCAGGGCATTTCCAAGCAAACAGTCTACTGGGATATTTGAGGAGACCACCACCTGTTTCAGGCCATTGACCCCTCCCCACTCTAAAGTTACCATTGCCATGGGATGTACTTTAGTTTGATTGTCAGCATTGGTGACTGGATAGGTTTGTCCAGTCAGGTATTGGCCAGGGGAAACCAGTTTCTCTGTCACCATGGTGACACTGGCACCTGTATCCCTCAGGCCCTCTACACTTGTCCCATTAATTAAGAGCTGCTGCCTGTATTTTTGCATGTTAGGGGGCCAGGCAGCCAGTGTGGCTAAATCCACCCCACCCTCAGAGACTAATGTAGCTTCAGTGTGACACCTGATTTGCTCTGGGCACACTGTTGAACCCACTTGGAGACTGGCCATTCCAATTTTAGCTGGATGGGAGTTAGAAGTGGTATCTTTCTTGGGACAGGCCTTGTCTCCAGTTTGGTGGCCAGACTGACTACAGCTACGACACCAGGCCTTTTTGGGATCAAAGTTTTTACCCTTGTACCCAGAAATCTTTTGTGAAGAGGCTATGGGCCCACGCTCCTGTGCAGGTTTTTGGGGGCCTGTAGAAGACTCTTTACTATTTTTGTTTTTGGCTGTCTCACCACCTTTCCCCTGGGGAGGTTTTGTGACCCCTTTCTTTTGGTCACCCCCTGTGGAAGTTTTGGACACCCTAGTCTTGACCCAATGGTCCGCCTTCTTTCCCAATTCTTGGGGAGAAATTGGTCCTAGGTCCACCAGATGCTGATGCAGTTTATCATTGAAACAATTACTTAACAGGTGTTCTTTCACAAATAAATTGTACAGCCCATCATAATTACTTACACCACTGCCTTGAATCCAACCATCTAGTGTTTTTACTGAGTAGTCTACAAAGTCAACCCAGGTCTGGCTCGAGGATTTTTGAGCCCCCCTGAATCTAATCCTATACTCCTCAGTGGAGAATCCAAAGCCCTCAATCAGGGTACCCTTCATGAGGTCATAAGATTCTGCATCTTTTCCAGAGAGTGTGAGGAGTCTATCTGTAAGGAAATGCCTCCTTGGCATGGTTGCCCCCTGACTTTTTGCCTTTGCTGATGCTATGTTTACAATTGAAAGTGTGCTGAGGCCTGCTAACCAGGCCCCAGCACCAGTGTTCTTTCCCTAACCTGTACTTTTGTATCCACAATTGGCAGACCCTGGCATCCAGATAAGTCCCTTGTAACTGGTACTTCTAGTACCAAGGGCCCTGATGCCAAGGAAGGTCTCTAAGGGCTGCAGCATGTCTTATGCCACCCTGGAGACCTCTCACTCAGCACAGACACTCTGCTTGCCAGCTTGTGTGTGCTAGTGAGGACAAAACGAGTAAGTCGACATGGCACTCCCCTCAGGGTGCCATGCCAGCCTCTCACTGCCTATGCAGTATAGGTAAGACACCCCTCTAGCAGGCCTTACAGCCCTAAGGCAGGGTGCACTATACCATAGGTGAGGGTACCAGTGCATGAGCATGGTACCCCTACAGTGTCTAAACAAAACCTTAGACATTGTAAGTGCAGGGTAGCCATAAGAGTATATGGTCTGGGAGTCTGTCAAACACGAACTCCACAGCACCATAATGGCTACACTGAAAACTGGGAAGTTTGGTATCAAACTTCTCAGCACAATAAATGCACACTGATGCCAGTGTACATTTTATTGTAAAATACACCCCAGAGGGCACCTTAGAGGTGCCCCCTGAAACTTAACCGACTATCTGTGTAGGCTGACTAGTTTTAGCAGCCTGCCACAAACCAAGACATGTTGCTGGCCCCATGGGGAGAGTGCCTTTGTCACTCTGAGGCCAGTAACAAAGCCTGCACTGGGTGGAGATGCTAACACCTCCCCCAGGCAGGAATTGTCACACCTGGCGGTGAGCCTCAAAGGCTCACCTCCTTTGTGCCAACCCAGCAGGACACTCCAGCTAGTGGAGTTGCCCGCCCCCTCCGGCCAGGCCCCACTTTTGGCGGCAAGGCCGGAGAAGATAATGAGAAAAACAAGGAGGAGTCACTGGCCAGGCAGGACAGCCCCTAAGGTGTCCTGAGCTGAGGTGACTCTAACTTTTAGAAATCCTCCATCTTGCAGATGGAGGATTCCCCCAATAGGGTTAGGATTGTGACCCCCTCCCCTTGGGAGGAGGCACAAAAAGGGTGTACCCACCCTCAGGGCTAGTAGCCATTGGCTACTAACCCCCCAGACCTAAACACGCCCTTAAATTTAGTATTTAAGGGCTACCCTGAACCCTAGAAAATTAGATTCCTGCAACTACAAGAAGAAGGACTGCCCAGCTGAAAACCCCTGCAGCGGAAGACCAGAAGACGACAACTGCCTTGGCTCCAGAAACTCACCGGCCTGTCTCCTGCCTTCCCAAGATCCTGCTCCAGCGACGCCTTCCGAAGGGACCAGCGACCTCGACATCCTCTGAGGACTGCCCCTGCTTCAAAAAGACAAGAAACTCCCGAGGACAGCGGACCTGCTCCAAGAAAGGCTGCAACTTTGTTTCCAGCAGCTTTAAAGAACCCTGCAAGCTCCCCGCAAGAAGCGTGAGACTTGCAACACTGCACCCGGCGACCCCGACTCGGCTGGTGGAGACCCGACACCTCAGGAGGGACCCCAGGACTACTCTGATACTGTGAGTACCAAAACCTGTCCCCCCTGAGCCCCCACAGCGCCGCCTGCAGAGGGAATCCCGAGGCTTCCCCTGACCGCGACTCTTTGAATCCAAAGTCCCGACGCCTGGGAGAGACCCTGCACCCGCAGCCCCCAGGACCTGAAGGACCGGACTTTCACTGGAGAAGTGACCCCCAGGAGTCCCTCTCCCTTGCCCAAGTGGAGGTTTCCCCGAGGAACCCCCCCCTTGCCTGCCTGCAGCGCTGAAGAGATCCCGAGATCTCTCATAGACTAACATTGCGAACCCGACGCTTGTTTCGACACTGCACCCGGCCGCCCCCGCGCTGCTGAGGGTGAAATTTCTGTGTGGACTTGTGTCCCCCCCCGGTGCCCTACAAAACCCCCCTGGTCTGCCCTCCGAAGACGCGGGTACTTACCTGCAAGCAGACCGGAACCGGGGCACCCCCTTCTCTCCATTCTAGCCTATGTGTTTTGGGCACCACTTTGAACTCTGCACCTGACCGGCCCTGAGCTGCTGGTGTGGTGACTTTGGGGTCGCTCTGAACCCCCAACGGTGGGCTACCTTGGACCAAGAACTAAGCCCTGTAAGTGTCTTACTTACCTGGTTAACCTAACAAATACTTACCTCCCCTAGGAACTGTGAAAATTGCACTAAGTGTCCATTTTTAAAACAGCTATTTGTGAATAACTTGAAAAGTATACATGCAATTTTGATGATTTGAAGTTCCTAAAGTACTTACCTGCAATACCTTTCGAATGAGATATTACATGTAGAATTTGAACCTGTGGTTCTTAAAATAAACTAAGAAAAGATATTTTTCTATACAAAAACCTATTGGCTGGATTTGTCTCTGAGTGTGTGTACCTCATTTATTGTCTATGTGTATGTACAACAAATGCTTAACACTACTCCTTGGATAAGCCTACTGCTCGACCACACTACCACAAAATAGAGCATTGGTATTATCTCTTTTTGCCACTATCTTACCTCTAAGGGGAACCCTTGGACTCTGTGCATACTATTCCTTACTTTGAAATAGTGCATACAGAGCCAACTTCCTACACTATCCCTACACTTTTCAGTGAACATTTCCCAAAGGAGAGCACCCCAGTGAGATTTGTTCACTTTTCTGGTTACACAAGCCCTCTCAAAAGCTGTGAACCATTTGGTGATGTCATCACCATCTTCATATTTTGTTACAATCCCTTTGGGGATTTTCAACATGTCAGGAGAATCTCTGACCCTATTTATGTTGCTGCCACCATTGATGGGTCCTAGGCCCATCTCTTGTCTTTCCCTTTCTATGGCCAGGATCTGTCTTTCCAAAGCCAATCTTTTGGCCATCCTGGCTAACTGGATGTCCTCTTCACTGGAGTTATCCTCAGTGATTTCAGAGAAGTTGGTCCCTCCTGTGAGGGAACCAGCATCTCTGACTAGTATTTGTGGAGTCAGGGCTTGAGAGGCCCTGTCCTCCCTAGATAGGACTGGTAGGGGGGAATCTTCCTCCAAGTCACTATCCTCATCCTCTGTGTTGCCATCCACAGAGGGGTTGGCTCTTTCATACTCTGCCAACAGCTCCTGGAGCTGTTGTTTGGTAGGTCTAGAGCCCATTGTTATTTTCTTTATTTTACAGAGTGACCTTAGCTCTCTCATCTGTAGATGGAGGTAAGGTGTGGTGTCGAGTTCCACCACATTCACATCTGTGCTAGACATTATGCTTCTAAAAGTTGGAATACTTTTTAAGAAACTAAAACTGGTTCTAGAATCTAATTCAAACTTTTACCAAACTTTTAAACTCTAAAAGAAATGCTAACAGGGACTAACACAAGGCCCTAGCAGGACTTTAAAGAATTTAGAAAAATTTCAAATTGCAAAAATCAATTTCTAATGACAATTTTTGGAATTTGTCGTGTGATCAGGTATTGGCTGAGTAGTCCAGCAAATGCAAAGTCTTGTACCCCACCGCTGATCCACCAATGTAGGAAGTTGGCTCTGTATGTGCTATTTCAAAGTAAGGAATAGCATGCACAGAGTCCAAGGGTTCCCCTTAGAGGTAAAATAGTGGTAAAAAGAGATAATACGAATGCTCTATTTTGTGGTAGTGTGGTCGAGCAGTAGGCTTATCCAAGGAGTAGTGTTAAGCATTTGTTGTACATACACACAGGCAATAAATAAGGAACACACACTCTGAGACAAATCCAGCCAATAGGTTTTGTTATAGAAAAATATATTTTCTTAGTTTATTTTAAGAACCACAGGTTCAAATTTTACATGTAATATCTCATTTGAAAGGTATTGCAGGTAAGTACTCTAGGAACTTTGAATCATTACTTTAGCATGTATACTTTTTACATAAAACACAATAAGCTGTTTTAAAAGTGGACACAGTGCAATTTTCACAGTTCCTGGGGGAGGTAAGTTATTGTTAGTTTTAACAGGTAAGTAAGTCACTTACAGGTTTCAGTTTTTGGTCCAAGGTAGCCCACCGTTGGGGGTTCAGAGCAACCCCAAAGTTATCACACCAGCAGCTCAGGGCCGGTCAGGTGCAAAGGTCAAAGAGGTGCCCAAAACACATAGGCTTCAATGGAGAGAAGGGGGTGCCCCGGTTCCAGTCTGCCAGCAGGTAAGTACCCACGTCTTCGGAGGGCAGACCAGGGGGGTTTTGTAGGGCACCGGGGGGGACACAAATTAGCACAGAAAGTACACCCTCAGCAGCGCGGGGACGGCCGGGTGCAGTGTGCTAACACGTGTCAGGTTTCCTTCAGGTTTCAATGGGAGACCAAGGGGTCTCTTCAGCGATGCAGGCAAGGGGGGGGCTCCTCGGGGTAGCCACCACCTGGGCAAGGGAGAGGGCCTCCTGGGGGTCACTCCTGCACAGAAGTTCCGTTTCTTTAGGGGCTGCGGGTGCAGGGTCTTTTCCAACCGTCGGGAAATGGAGTTCAGACAGTCGCGGTCAGGGGGAGCCTGGGGATTCCCTCTGCAGGCGTCGCTGTGGGGGCTCAGGGGGGACAACTTTGGTTACTCACAGTCGTAGAGTCGCCGGAGGGTCCTCCCTGAGTTGGTTGTTCTCCACCAGTCGAGTCGGGGTCGCCGGGTGCAGTGTTGCAAGTCTCACGCTTCTTGCGGGGAGTTGCAGGGGTCTTTAAACCTGCTCCTTGTAACAAAGTGTCAGTTCTTTTGGAGCAGTGCCGCTGTCCTCAGGAGTTTCTTGTCTTTTTCGAAGCAGGGCAGTCCTCAGAGGATTCAGAGGTCGCTGGTCCCTTGGAAAGCGTCGCTGGAGCAGGTTTCTTTGGAAGGCAGGAGACAGGCCGGTAAGTCTGGGGCCAAGGCAGTTGGTGTCTTCTGTTCTTCCTCTGCAGGGGTTTGTCAGCTCAGCAGTCCTTCTTCTTGTTAGTTGCAGGAATCTAAATTCTAGGTTCAGGGAAAGCCCTTAAATACTAAATTTAAGGGCGTGTTTAGGTCTGGGGAGTTAGTAGCCAATGGCTACTAGCCCTGATGGTGAGTACACCCTCTTTGTGCCTCCTCCCAAGGGGAGGGGGTCACATCCCTAATCCTATTGGGGGAATCCTCCATCTGCAAGATGGAGGATTTCTAAAAGTTACTCACTTCAGCTCAGGACACCTTAGGGGCTGTCCTGACTGGCCAGTGACTCCTCCTTGTTGTTCTCTTTGTTTCCTCCAGCCTTGCCGCCAAAAGTGGGGGCCGTGGCCGGAGGGGGTGGGCAACTCCACTAAGCTGGAGTGTCCTGCGGTGCTGTGACAAAGGGGTGAGCCTTTGAGGCTCACCGCCAGGTGTTACAGCTCCTGCCTGGGGGAGGTGTTAGCATCTCCACCCAGTGCAGGCTTTGTTACTGGCCTCAGAGTGACAAAGGCACTCTCCCCATGGGGCCAGCAACATGTCTCTAGTGTGGCAGGCTGCTGGAACCAGTCAGCCTACACAGATAGTCGGTTAGGTTTCAGGGGGCACCTCTAAGGTGCCCTCTGGGGTGTATTTTACAATAAAATGTACACTGGCATCAGTGTGTGTAGGAAGTTGGCTCTGTATGCACTATTTCAAAGTAAGGAATAGTATGCACAGAGTCCAAGGGTTCCCCTTAGAGGTAAGATAGTGGCAAAAAGAGATAATACTAATGCTCTATTTTGTGGTAGTGTGGTCGAGCAGTAGGCTTATCAAAGGAGTAGTGTTAAGCATTTGTTGTACATACACACAGGCAATAAATGAGGAACACACACTCAGAGACAAATCCAGCCAATAGGTTTTGTTATAGAAAAATATATTTTCTTAGTTTATTTTAAGAACCACAGGTTCAAATTCTACATGTAATATCTCATTTGAAAGGTATTGCAGGTAAGTACTTTAGGAACTTTGAATCATTTCATTAGCATGTATACTTTTTACATAAAACACAATAAGCTGTTTTCAAAGTGGACACTTAGTGCAATTTTCAGAGTTCCTGGGGGAGGTAAAGTAATGTTAGTTTTAACAGGTAAGTAAGTCACTTACAGGTTTCAGTTTTTGGTCCAAGGTAGCCCACCGTTGGGGGTTCAGAGCAACCCCAAAGTTATCACACCAGCAGCTCAGGGCCGGTCAGGTGCAAAGGTCAAAGAGGTGCCCAAAACACATAGGCTTCAATGGAGAGAAGGGGGTGCCCCGGTTCCAGTCTGCCAGCAGGTAAGTACCCGCGTCTTCGGAGGGCAGACCAGGGGGGTTTTGTAGGGTACCGGTGGGGACACAAGTCAGCACAAAAAGTACACCCTCAGCAGCGCAGGGGCTGCCGGGTGCAGTGTGCAAACACGCGTCGGGTTTGTAATGGTTTTCAATGAGAGATCAAGGGATCTCTTCAGCGTCGCAGGCAGGCAAGGGGGGGGGCTCCTCGGGGTAGCCACCACCTGGGCAAGGGAGAGGGCCTCCTGGGGGTCACTCCTGCACAGAAGTTCCGGTCCTTCAGGTGCTGGGGGCTGCGGGTGCAGGGTCTTTTCCAGCCGTCGGGAAATGGAGTTCAGACAGTCGCGGTCAGGGGGAGCCTGGGGATTCCCTCTGCAGGCGTCGCTGTGGGGGCTCAGGGGGGACAACTTTGGTTACTCACAGTCGTAGAGTCACCGGAGGGTCCTCCCTGAGTTGTTTGTTCTCCACCAGTCGAGTCGGGGTCGCCGGGTGCAGTGTTGCAAGTCTCACGCTTCTTGCGGGGAGTTGCCGGGGTCTTTAAATCTGCTCCTTGTAACAAAGTTGCAGTTCTTTTGGAGCAGTGCCGCTGTCCTCGGGAGTTTCTTGTCTTTTTCGAAGCAGGGCAGTCCTCAGAGGTCGCTGGTCCCTTGGAAAGCGTCGCTGGAGCAGGTTTCTTTGGAAGGCAGGAGACAGGCCGGTAAGTCTGGGGCCAAGGCAGTTGGTGTCTTCTGTTCTTCCTCTGCAGGGGTTTGTCAGCTCAGCAATCCTTCTTCTTGTTAGTTGCAGGAATCTAAATTCTTAGGTTCAGGGGAGCCCTTAAATACTAAATTTAAGGGCGTGTTTAGTTCTGGGGGGTTAGTAGCCAATGGCTACTAGCCCTGAGGGTGGGTACACCCTCTTTGTGCCTCCTCCCAAGGGGAGGGGGTCACATTTCTCTCCCTATTGGGGGAATCCTCCTTCTACAAGATGGAGGATTTCTAAAAGTCAGAGTCACCTCAGCTCAGGACACCTTAGGGGCTGTCCTGACTGGCCAGTGACTCCTCCTTGTTTTTCTCATTATCTCTCCTGGACTTGCCGCCAAAAGTGGGGGCTGGGTCCAGAAGGCAGGCATCTCCACTAGCTGGAGTGCCCTGGGGCATTGTAACACGAAGCTTGAGCCTTTGAAGCTCACTGCTAGGTGTTACAGTTCCTGCAGGGGGGAGGTGTGAAGCACCTCCACCCAGAGCAGGCTTTGTTTCTGTCCTCAGAGAGCACAAAGGCTCTCACCGCATGAGGTCAGACACTCATCTCTCAGCAGCAGGCTGGCACAGACCAGTCAATCCTGCACTGAACAATTGGGTAAAATACAGGGGGTATCTCTAAGATGCCCTCTGTGTGCATTTTTTAATAACTCCAACACTGGCATCAGTGTGGGTTTATTATTCTGAGAAGTTTGATACTTTGTATCCATTATGGAGCTGTGGAGTTCGTTTTTGACAGACTCCCAGACCATATATTCTTATGGTTACCCTGCACTTACAATGTCTAAGGTTTTGCTTAGACACTGTAGGGCCATAGTGCTCATGCACCTATGCCCTCACCTGTGGTATAGTGCACCCTGCCTTAGGGCTGTAAGGCCTGCTAGAGGGGTGACTTACCTATGCCACAGGCAGTGTGAGGTTGGCATGGCACCCTGAGGGGAGTGCCATGTCGACTTACTCGTTTTGTCCTCACCAGCACACACAAGCTGGCAAGCAGTGTGTCTGTGCTGAGTGAGGGGTCCCTAGGGTGGCATAAGACATGCTGCAGCCCTTAGAGACCTTCCCTGGCATCAGGGCCCTTGGTACCAGGGGTACCAGTTACAAGGGACTTACCTGGGTGCCAGGGTTGTGCCAATTGTGGAAACAATGGTACATTTTAGGTGAAAGAACACTGGTGCTGGGGCCTGGTTAGCAGGGTCCCAGCACACTTCTCAGTCAAGTCAGCATCAGTATCAGGCAAAAAGTGGGGGGTAACTGCAACAGGAAGCCATTTCTTTACAGTGTGCATTTATTGTGCTGAGAAGTTTGATACCAAACTTCCCAGTTTTCAATGTAGCCATTATGGTGCTGTGGAGTTCGTGTTTCACAGACTCCCAGACCATATACTCTTATGGCTACCCTGCACTTACAATGTCTAAGGTTTTGCTTAGACACTGTAGGGGCACAGTGCTCATGCACTGGTGCCCTCACCTATGGTATAGTGCACCCTGCCTTAGGGCTGTAAGGCCTGCTAGAGGGGTGTCTTACCTATACTGCATAGGCAGTGAGAGGCTGGCATGGCACCCTGAGGGGAGTGCCATGTCGACTTACTCATTTTGTTCTCACTAGCACACACAAGCTGGTAAGCAGTGTGTCTGTGCTGAGTGAGGGGTCTCTAGGGTGGCATAAGGCATGCTGCAGCCCTTAGAGACCTTCCCTGGCATCAGGGCCCTTGGTACCAGAGGTACCAGTTACAAGGGACTCATCTGGATGCCAGGGTGTGCCAATTGTGGAATCAAAAGTACAGGTTAGGGAAAGAACACTGGTGCTGGGGCCTGGTTAGCAGGCCTCAGCACACTTTCAATTCAAAACATAGCATCAGCAAAGGCAAAAAGTCAGGGGGTAACCATGCCAAGGAGGCATTTCCTTACAAATAGCATGTACAGTTTTCACAAAAATGGCAATAAGCTATTTTAAAACTAGACACTGTGCAATTTTCAACAGTTCCTGGGGGAGGTAAGTGTTTGTTAGTTTTGCAGGTAAGTAAACCACCTACAGGGTTCAAAGTTGGGTCCAAGGTAGCCCACCGTTGGGGGTTCAGAGCAACCCCAAAGTTACCACACCAGCAGCTCAGGGCCGGTCAGGTGCAGAGGTCAAAGTGGTGCCCAAAACGCATAGGCTTCAATGGAGAAGAGGGTGCCCCGGTTCCAGTCTGCCAGCAGGCAAGTACCCGCGACTTTGGAGGGCAGACCAGGTGGGTTTTGTAGGACACTGCGGGGGACACAAGTCAGCACAAAAAGTACGCCCTCAGCGCCACGGGGGCGGCCGGGTGCAGAGTGCGAACAGGCATCGGGTTTGCAATAGGTTTCAATGGGAGACCCAGGGGTCTCTTCAGCGAAGCAGGCAGGCAAGGGGGAGCTCCTCGGGGTAGCCACCACCTGGGCAAGGGAGAGGGACACCTGGGGGTCGCTTCTGCACTGGAGGTCGAATCCTTCAGGTCCTGGGGGCTGCGGGTGCAGTGTCTTTACCAGGCGTCGGATTCTTTGAAGCAGGCAGTCGCGGTTAGGGGGAGCCTCTGGATTCCCTCTGCAGACGTCGCTGGGGGGGGGCTCATGGGGGTCAACTCTGGCTACTCACAGGGTGGCAGTCGCCATTGAGTCCTCCCTATAGTGTTGTTTCTCCGCAGGTCGCGCCGGGGCCGTCAGGTGCAGAGTGCAAAGTCTCACGCTTCCGGCGGGAAATGTGTTGCTTTAAAAGTTGCTTCTTTGTTGCAAAGATGTTTCTTCTTTGGAGCAGAGCCGCTGTCCTTGGGAGTTCTTGGTCCTTTTAGATGCAGGGTAGTCCTCTGAGGCTTCAGAGGTCGCTGTACCCTGTGGAACGCGTCGCTGTTGCAGTTTGTCTTGAAGTGGGGAGACAGGCCGGTAGAGCTGGGACCAAAGCAGTTGGTGTGTCCGTCTTCTCTGCAGGGCTTTCAGGTCAGCAGTCCTTCTTCGTCTTCAGGTTGCAGGAATCTAGTTTCCTAGGTTCTGGGGTGCCCCTAAATACTGAATTTAGGGGCGTGTTTAGGTCTGGGAGTCCTTGAGGGTGGCTACACCCTCTTTGTGCCTCTTCCCTGAGGGGAGGGGGGCACATCCCTATTCCTATTGGGGGAATCCTCCAAAATCAAGATGGAGGATTTCTAAAGGCAGGGGTCACCTCAGCTCAGGACACCTTAGGGGCTGTCCTGACTGGTGGGTGACTCCTCCTTGTTTTTCTCATTATCTCCCCTGGACTTGCCGCCAAAAGTGGGGGCAGTGTCCAGGGGGCGGTCATCTCCACTAACTGGAATGCCCTGGGGCATTGTAACACAAAGCCTGAGCCTTTGAGGCTCACTGCTAGGTGTTACCGTTCCTTCAGGGGGGAGGTGTGAAGCACCTCCACCCAGAGCAGGCTTTTGTTTCTGTCCTAAGAGAGCACAAAGGCCCTCACCACATGGGGTCAGAAACTCGTCTCTCAGCAGCAGGCTGGCACAGACCAGTCAGTCCTGCACTGAACAATTGGGTAAAATACAGGGGGCATCTCTAAGATGCCCTCTGTGTGCATTTTTTAATAAATCCAACACTGGCATCAGTGTGGGTTTATTATTCTGAGAAGTTTGATACCAAACTTCCCAGTATTCAGCGTAGCCATTATGGAGCTGTGGAGTTCATTTTTGACAGACTCCCAGACCATATACTCTTATGGCTACCCTGCACTTACAATTTCTAAGGTTTTGCTTAGACACTGTAGGGGCATAGTGCTCATGCACCTATGCCCTCACCTGTGGTATAGTGCACCCTGCCTTAGGGCTGTAAGGCCTGCTAGATGGGTGACTTACCTATGCCACAGGCAGTGTGAGGTTGGCATGGCACCCGGAGGGGAGTGCCATGTCGACTTAGTCATTTTCTCCCCACCAGCACACACAAGCTGGCAAGCAGTGTGTTTGTGCTGAGTGAGGGGTCCCTAGGGTGGCATAAGACATGCTTCAGCCCTTAGAGACCTTCCCTGGCATCAGGGCCCTTGGTACCAGGGGTACCAGTTACAAGGGACTTACCTGGGTGCCAGGGTTGTGCCAATTGTGGAGACAATGGTACATTTTAGGTGAAAGAACACTGGTGCTGGAGCCTGGTTAGCAGGGTCCCAGCACACTTCTCAGTCAATTCAGCATCAGTACCAGGCAAAACGTGGGGGGTAACTGCAACAGGGAGCCATTTCCTTATAAGGACTAAGATGCATCTAGAGTTATGCTCCTACCGTCCACATCCACCCCCAAAAAGTCCATTATCCCTGGCTGCATCATAGTGCTTTTTTAAATTAGTTTTAGACACACTGCAGATCATCCGCAATGCTTTACAGCATGGCTGCAAAACTTTGCTAAGGTCAGTAGTTCTCATAGGGAGTTTACCGCAGGGCATGAGTCACTGACAGATGCAGTGAGCAATGAGTCTGTCTCTACTAACACAGTTAGGAATTAAAGTGAAAGCTGTCAGTGAGATTACTACGAGAGATCCTTTGAGTGTCATTTTGTCACTTGGCACTGAGGTCGAGCTTGTTTAAAGGCATGATAATATGAAGAACATAGCAGGGAAGAGGTGGGGTTTTAATCCTTGCAACACCCCCTCCTGTAAAAATGATGCCCTCTATCAACAATCTCAGCTCGTTAACAACAAAAGCACAGTGAGGAAGGAGCTTTTTTTAATGTTACTCTGTGATCAAAAGTGAATTAATTATTTTTTTTCACTACGCACTGTCTGGGTCTGACAACTCACAGAGAAGAGCTGCCTCCTCTCTGAGCAAGTTAAGCACGCGCTGCTGACAAATAGTGGCAAATGCAGGTCAAGGGTGTGGAACCGGCAGGGCCAGCTCGACCGTTCATCCTTCCTGGGTTGGACTACTACATTACTCAGTGGTGTGTTTGTTATGTAAAGCGCTTCAAAGCAGTAAATAAAATAAGAAAGCACTACATACAAATGGCCATCTATTTACCATATTGAGTGATTGGGATGCACGAGGCCTGTTCTTTAGCAAAAACAGATCTGCTGGGCACTCACATAGCGGCTTTCTGGCACCAGCCCCTTGAAGTGGTGCCTGGCACCACTCTTCCCTTGCAGGTGTTGTTTGAAGAGAGAGTCTTACTGCCTTCGGGTGCCTGTTGCATCTGTTGGCGCGGGATCCAGGAAATTGCATATCCCCCAACCCCCGTCCAAGGCCTTGATACGTCCCTAAAGTAAGATGTCGGAGAGACATGTTAGAGCCTGTTTTTTGCGCTACATCACATGTGGTTTTGAATAGCGTCTCACTGGTAAACCTGCAATACCTTCTGTGTAGGTAAAAAATACATGAGAAGGAAGGAAGGAAGTAAGAGGGTCCGGAAACCGGTGAGAGAGAGAGACTTGATCACTCGACAGAGAAAGGAAGAGCGCTAACAAGAATAGGGAGGAAAGGTAAAGGTGAGAAGAATTTAGGGGTAGCAGGGAACGGAAAGGTAGATTGATATGTGGACCCAGAAAAAAGGGCAGAGTATGGAGAGTGTTAGCAGATATACAAGACCAGGAGGGGTCACTGGTAGTAACCAAGAGAAGGAAAATGGAGATGGCTTAAGAGGCCTACGAGAGGTGGTCTAAAGTAGAGATGGGGGAAGCTAGGATGGGGGGTGAAGGTGGTTGAGCTGGTAGTGAGCACTAGAACTCAAGGAACAGAGTGGAAGGAGAGGCATATAGGAAAGGTGGGGGATAGAAAAGGAAACGGCGAAAATGAGAGGAGCGAGACCGAGAAGAGGCTGGGATGTGGAGATTGGGGACACGGTGGAGTGATGTTTGGAATGAGTCGGAGTTAGGGTGGTACAAGGAAAGGGAAACGGAAGAGAGAAGGAGAGATTGAAGAGAAGGGGGGCTATGGGTGTTAACCTGAGACAGAAGCAACATAAACAGAAAATAAGATGTGGTCTATACCCGAGAAATAACAGAGAGACATGGAGAGTTGCTGAAAGTGGAAGGAAGAAGTGGATACAGACGGGGGGGCGAGCAAAGTGGAGGAGGCTAGCGAGGGTAGGAGCTGTAGTAGGTGGGATGTGGGCTAAGGGATTGGTGTGGATGCCACCCTCGAATCTCAGCCCCAGAGATGACAGTTCTAGCTCATTCTCCAGGTTCAGCTGCTCTGATAACTCTGGAGCTTTTCCTTCAGCTCTACTCACAACACCGCAGATGTGCCACCCACTTGGGGAGGGTGCCACCTCTGGTTGGGACACAGTCAAAAGCAGGTCTGCCAACTCTCCTGATGCAAGCTAGGGCCCATCCTGTTATTTCCACCCTACGGCAAAACCCCACCGCCCCCTCCCCCAAAGGTCCCTGTGCACACCGATACCACTATGTAACTTGATGTGAATCTTCATTCAAGAAGGAGGCTCTGTGCAGGAAAGATGGAGTAGTGGGTGGGTGGTTCCATGTTGGCACATTAGATCCCATGGCCGCTCTGCCTGTGGGTCCCCAGCCGGGGTGTTTAGTGCGCTGTGATTCCAGGGAGAGGGGGTTTCCAGCAGCGGGGCAATCGCCTGACATGTCGATAGAGCCCAGAGTGCTTGTAATGGCGGTAGCTTCAGAGAGCTTCGAATTTTAGACCTGAGGGAGTGGTGTGCATCAGTGAGGATGGCAGGCAGCGAAGGCGTGTGTGACCCAAATGTGATATCAGCAGTCCAGTCATCAACACTCACATGGAAGCTACTTCTTGGCTCATCCACCAATCATAAGTCAGTTTTAGGGGCTGGCAGACAATAAATTTCAACCAAAATCATGAGCATTTTTATGTATGACTTGCCTTGTACATGGTTAGCGTCAATACCCTTTGAAGCTGGTAATGCTTGTGTGGGAAGCGTCAATGCCACTAAAAGCAGATTCCTATTTACTGTTCTGCCACCATCTCGGATTTAACTTGCACCATAAGTGAGCTAAAATGTTTCAGTTCCACTGACCTAGTAGTATGGGCTTCTGATAACATATAGTGGATACACACAGGTGCTGTATGAGCTTTTAGTGGCGTTTGTGCGTTTCACAACTGCTTCGTTTTTCCTCACATTTTCTTGACATTGGTGAATGCACTCTGTAAAAAAGGAGTACCTGCAGGAGCCTGTGGCCAGTGTAAGGACGCTGGCAAGCGGAAGGAATACTTGGCCTGATCTCCACAGATGAAGACTTGACTCTGAGGCTAGGAGGAAGCCAGAGCCCTGGAGGAGCTGCCGACCATTAAGTAGCTAAGAAGACAGGAACCATGAGTGACGTGAGACCCAGCCAATGGTAAGTACAGGTAAGTAATTGGCGGGGCTCTAAGCCCCTTTGAATTTTCTTTTTTATACATAAGACTTTGCAAGGCCTGTGCAGGTGAATCCTAAAAAACTGGTCACAAACACTCTGGTATCTATGGAATCTCAGCTACAGTCCACTTAGGTCGATTTGGCTTTGGCTAACTCCTATCGCTGCATCCAAGTGTTGCCATTTGATGTCCGTTCCCTTAAGACTTTTGTCTGGAATTTGATCAGAACTAGCCTAAAACCCTTGTGAAACTCCTCTTCTTGACTCCAAGAAAGGCAGGAAGAGATTGAAGAACAACCCATTCAACTGAACGTTTCCTTTGTCTTCTGATAGGACAGTGAATACAAATGCCTCTTTTTGTTCAACTTCTCTCCCTCAGATTCTCAAGAAAAGCTTAACAAATGAAAAAACATGATGGTGTAAGGTTTTCTGAGATCCTATGCCTTCTAGTGCTAATTGCTTCCTTGGCTGCACTCAAATCTCCCTCAGGGAGCCAATGTAATCAGAAAGGTCAGGCTTACAGTCAGTTGGCTCCTCTAATACATGTTAGTTCTTGCTTTGTGGGATCCTTTTTGGTTTTTCAGACTCTTCCTGATACATGACTGATAGAAAACATGTTAATTTGGAGCAATGTGGTAGCACTGTCCAGTCTTAGGAAATAGATTCCTGAATCTTCTTGTGTTAGTTATTTATATAGTGTTATTATATTTTATAGATTCTACTGGTCATTTCCTGACTTCATGTACATGGGTTCAAGTAACAAATGTGAGCCGGCATCTGTTTCGCGTGGGGTGATTTTAACAATTTGGCCTCCTACACTGTTCAGCATGTGTTTCTTAACCCTAGCGCCTTTTTTAATCAGAGAAAGTTGGCACACAGCGATGTCGAGGAAAACAATCATGTGTAATAAGTGAAGAATGCAATTTTGCTAATTTATTAATATTGTTAAATAGACAACAGTGAACATTGAGATGTTATGGATTTGAATATCAAAATACAAGGTTTTAGAGGGCAAAGCATACTACTTCCACTTGATATCTTAATGTCTAGAAATACCGTGTAGCATCTGAGTGTTTCAGACTGTCTGTTCATAAAATTTAACAGTGTTGTACTCTACAGTTGTGAATCGTGTTCTCGTAGAGTTGTAATCGATATTTGTAAAGTGTTTACATAAGGCAGCACTACTGGTTGAATTATATACCACTAAAAGTTCTAATTGTGCAACATGACACTTGCTGCGAACAGCTTATTTCCAGCAAATTTCCTAGGTTTCTCATACAAACCAGAATACGTAAATACCCTGCTCATTTTGATCTAAAAAAAAAACACCAAATGTGAACCTCTTATGTTGTTCTTTTAAAATAAAAGTATCAGTAAGAATTACCCAGACATTGCCAAGTCACAATATGTAAAAGCTAATTCTGAGGACATGCTT
The DNA here is from genome assembly GCF_031143425.1 of Pleurodeles waltl. NCBI lineage: Eukaryota > Metazoa > Chordata > Amphibia > Caudata > Salamandridae > Pleurodeles > Pleurodeles waltl. The sequence continues at coordinate 182,485,066 of NC_090437.1, forward strand.
CAAGTCTGAAAAAGTTAAATCTTGACCTAAAGAAGAGCATGTATTGCACAAAGTGCCTGTGATCAACATTTTATTGTGTTAACTGCTGAAGGAAGATGACGAAAAGGTCCTGCTGTCAAGTAGGGCTCCTTAATGGGTAATGAAATTACGTTTTGACCTGTTCCAAGCATGGAAATGTATCCCAGTGAATGTTTGACATTGTGCCAATATCGGTTAGTGTGATAGGTTATTGCAAGCTAAAGCATGTATTTGACATGTGGGTTTTGTATAGCGCAACATATCATTAAAAAGTCTTGAAGTGCATGTGTGAGATATGAAGCGGTGCAGTGGTCCTAATTATTCAAGCTCAGAACTATGTCATACTAGGAAAGGCAAGTAGGTAGCTGAATAGCACCTTGGAAGTCATTGTTCTCCCCTAACCAAATCATTTGCTTCATTTTATCAATTTGCTATGACCATTGGTGTGGGTGTACATGGTTCTGAAATAGATGTTTCGTAGACACAGACCGCTTGGAATGCTCATGTTAGGCAATGTGCCTTGCCCCACACTCCTCCAAAACCTAGCTTCCAGAAGGCTCTGGGTGGAACATTCTTTACTAAATCTGCTCTTGGAGATGAGATAGCACACAAAACACACCCCAGAAGGAACAACTCCAAGCATGATGATGCCTAAAACTAGAAGAGGTTCTATAGTCTTCAGCCACTCAAAATGGAACTTTGCTCCATCCCAGATCCTGCATGTGTCCCTGGAATGACTGAACCTCTCCACTCTCCTGAGTGCTTTTAATCCCAAGCCATAGGCTTGATAACGCCCCCTCCCCCCGATTGTTGACCTTTCAAATCCTCTTCCTAGCTCTTATGAGCTTTTAGGGTTCCAAAGATATCATCAGTTAGTCACATTAAGGGATCCCTGGTACTGGACAGTGAGCAAATGACTGCCTGCTTTGCTTGAGCTCTCACCATCGGAAATTCTCTTCTTGAACAATAGATTTCTAGATACACACTTCCATCTCCTTTATTATCTCTTAAGGGGACATCTGCGGTGAACTGGCAATTAAGCCTGCTGCTTTTGCCACGATTAGGCCACTGGGTACTAAACTTGAAATCCAGAGACTGTGCCTTAAGGCACATTTCAGGACCTGAAACCAAATTGTAATCAAAACGAAAATTACTATTAATTTTGGCGTTGATCTGCTAAAAAAAAAAAAAAAAAAAAAAGACGTTGAAGTATTACAGACCTGAGCACCTCATTAAAGCAGAGTGCAGTTAAACCTGCTCCCATTGGGTAACATTAGCCATAAAGCTAACGGTTAAATAAAGATATATTGGCTAGCCTTAAGGGTTTTCGAAATCGTGGATTTGGTTCTAGGGGCCGGAAGGTACACATCGTTTACTTACCACCAAATAGTAATTTTCTTTAGAAAGAGAAAAAATGCCATGACATTGAAGCTTGTGTATGTTCTTGGAAGTGAAAACTGCTCAACACCACATCTTGATATGTGCTTCAACTGCTCAAACCTGCTAGTCTGACAAATGTGCAAAAAGGGAGTATTGGGTCATGAGTCTAGAATATACCAGTATTGTGGCCCTAGGACACCAGTGGTAAACAGTATTGATAGTTCAGGTAATCTCTGACTGCACTGGGTACTTAAGAAAAGCTGTCACAGCCTCATGCACACAGCTTTCAATCAAATAATTTTGTTAGCCTAGTTACAGTATCAGCTTGTTGCTTTCTATGGATGAATGATTTTTTCCTGTGTTTTGCTCGTTCCACAGAAGACTTCTTAGGGCTATTTGTGACTGTGTTGGCATACACCATGAGGTTTTCTACTATTTCTGTGCTGCATAAATTGCCCCAGTAAATGAAGACTTTAATGTCTGGGGCCATCCTGAGAGAAGGGGAACATCTGAATTCACAAAGAATGGCAACTGGTGTGGTTGTACATGTTTCTCAGATAGATGTTTCTTGTTACGCATACATAGCTTTCACTCTGCTTCCATTGTGGAGGTTGCTTAGTGTAAAGAAATGGCTTCCTGTTGCAGTTACCCCCCACTTTTTGCCTGACACTGATGCTGACTTGACTGAGAAGTGTGCTGGGACCCTGCTAACCAGGCCCCAGCACCAGTGTTCTTTCACCTAAAATGCACCATTGTCTCCACAATTGGCACAACCCTGGCACCCAGGTAAGTCCCTTGTAACTGGTACCCCTGGTACCAAGGGCCCTGATGCCAGGGAAGGTCTCTAAGGGCTGCACTATGTCTTATGCCACCCTAGGGACCCCTCACTCACCACAGACACACTGCTTGTCAGCTTGTGTGTGCTGGTGGGGAGAAAATGACTAAGTCGACATGGCTCTCCCCTCAAGGTGCCATGCCAACCTCACACTGCCCGTGGCATAGGTAAGTCACCCCTCTACCAGGCCTTACAGCCCTAAGGCAGGGTGCACTATAACACAGGTGAGGGCATAGGTGCATGAGCACTATGCCCCTACAGTGTCTAAGCAAAACCTTAGACATTGTAAGTGCAGGGTAGCCATAAGAGTATATGGTCTGGGAGTCTGTCAAAAACTAACTCCACAGCTCCATAATGGCTACACTGAATACTGGGAAGTTTGGTACCAAACTTCTCAGAATAATAAACCCACACTGATACCAGTGTTGGATTTATAAAAAAATGCACACAGCGGGCATCTTAGAGATGACCCCTGTATTTTACCCAATTGTTCAGTGCAGGACTGACTGGTCTGTGCCAGCCTGCTGCTGAGAGACGAGTTTCTGACCCCATGTGGTGAGGGCCTTTGTGCTCTCTGAGGACAGAAACAAAAGCCTGAACTGTAACACCTAGCAGTGAGCCTCAAAGGCTCAGGCTTCGTGTTACAAAGCCCCAGGGTACTCCAGCTAGTGGAGATGCCCGCCCCCCTGGACACAGCCCCCACTTTTGGCGGCAAGTCCAGGAGAGATAATGAAAAAAACAAGGAGGAGTCACTGGCCAGTCAGGACAGCCCCTAAGGCAGAGGTCTTCAAACTGGGGAGCGGGCCCCCCTTGGGGGGCCTCAAGTGATCTCAGGGGGGGCACCAAACGCTGGCCAAAAGAAATATTATACAGATAACATGCCTTTGTTTTAAGCAGAAGCATGTTATTGCGGTTTTAAAAAGGTAACAGTACTTAACTGCAATGTTTAAATAGGTTCAGACCTATTCAAACATTGCCATCTTTCTAAAATAATTGTGAAAAATTCTGAGGGGGGCCTGTAGGAAGTTGGCTCTGTATGTGCTATTTCAAAGTAAGGAATAGCATGCACAGAGTCCAAGGGTTCCCCTTAGAGGTAAAATAGTGGTAAAAATAGATAATACTAATGCTCTATTTTGTGGTAGTGTGGTCGAGCAGTAGGCTTATCCAAGGAGTAGTGTTAAGCATTTGTTGTACATACACATAGACAATAAATGAGGTACACACACTCAGAGACAAATCCAGCCAATAGGTTTTGTATAGAAAAATATCTTTTCTTAGTTTATTTTAAGAACCACAGGTTCAAATTCTACATGTAATATCTCATTTGAAAGGTATTGCAGGTAAGTACTTTAGGAACTTTAAATCATAAAAATTGCATGTATACTTTTCAAGTTATTGACAAATAGCTGTTTTAAAAGTGGACACTTAGTGCAATTTTCACAGTTCCTGGGGGAGGTAAGTTTTTGTTAGTTTTACCAGGTAAGTAAGACACTTACAGGGTTCAGTTCGTGGTCCAAGGTAGCCCACCGTGGGGGGTTCAGAGCAACCCCAAAGTCACCACACCAGCAGCTCAGGGCCGGTCAGGTGCAGAGTTCAAAGTGGTGCCCAAAACACATAGGCTAGAATGGAGAGAAGGGGGTGCCCCGGTTCCGGTCTGCTTGCAGGTAAGTACCCGCGTCTTCGGAGGGCAGGGGGGTTTTGTAGGGCACCGGGGGGGACACAAGTCCACACAGAAATTTCACCCTCAGCGGCGCGGGGGCGGCCGGGTGCAGTGTAGAAACAAGCGTCGGGTTCGCAATGTTAGTCTATGAGAGATCTCGGGATCTCTTCAGCGCTGCAGGCAGGCAAGGGGGGGATTCCTCGGGGAAACCTCCACTTAGGCAAGGGAGAGGGACTCCTGGGGGTCACTTCTCCAGTGAAAGTCCGGTCCTTCAGGTCCTGGGGGCTGCGGGTGCAGGGTCTCTCCCAGGCGTCGGGACTTTGGATTCAAAGAGTCGCGGTCAGGGGAAGCCTCGGGATTCCCTCTGCAGGCGGCGCTGTGGGGGCTCAGGGGGGACAGGTTTTGGTACTCACAGTATCAGAGTAGTCCTGGGGTCCCTCCTGAGGTGTTGGATCTCCACCAGCCGAGTCGGGGTCGCCGGGTGCAGTGTTGCAAGTCTCACGCTTCTTGCGGGGAGCTTGCAGGGATCTTTAAAGCTGCTGGAAACAAAGTTGCAGCTTTTCTTGGAGCAGGTCCGCTGTCCTCGGGAGTTTCTTGTCTTTTTGAAGCAGGGGCAGTCCTCAGAGGATGTCGAGGTCGCTGGTCCCTTCGGAAGGCGTCGCTGGAGCAGGATCTTTGGAAGGCAGGAGACAGGCCGGTGAGTTTCTGGAGCCAAGGCAGTTGTCGTCTTCTGGTCTTCCTCTGCAGGGGTTTTTCAGCTAGGCAGTCCTTCTTCTTGTAGTTGCAGGAATCTAATTTTCTAGGGTTCAGGGTAGCCCTTAAATACTAAATTTAAGGGCGTGTTTAGGTCTGGGGGGTTAGTAGCCAATGGCTACTAGCCCTGAGGGTGGGTACACCCTCTTTGTGCCTCCTCCCAAGGGGAGGGGGTCACAATCCTAACCCTATTGGGGGAATCCTCCATCTGCAAGATGGAGGATTTCTAAAAGTTAGAGTCACTTCAGCTCAGGACACCTTAGGGGCTGTCCTGACTGGCCAGTGACTCCTCCTTGTTGCTTTCTTTGTTCCCTCCAGCCTTGCCGCCAAAAGTGGGGGCCGTGGCCGGAGGGGGCGGGCAACTCCACTAAGCTGGAGTGCCCTGCTGGGCTGTGACAAAGGGGTGAGCCTTTGAGGCTCACCGCCAGGTGTCACAGCTCCTGCCTGGGGGAGGTGTTAGCATCTCCACCCAGTGCAGGCTTTGTTACTGGCCTCAGAGTGACAAAGGCACTCTCCCCATGGGGCCAGCAACATGTCTCTAGTGTGGCAGGCTGCTGGAACCAGTCAGCCTACACAGCTAGTTGGTTAAGTTTCAGGGGGCACCTCTAAGGTGCCCTCTGTGGTGTATTTTACACTAAAATGTACACTGGCATCAGTGTGCATTTATTGTGCTGAGAAGTTTGATACCAAACTTCCCAGTTTTCAGTGTAGCCATTATGGTGCTGTGGAGTTCGTGTAAAACAGACTCCCAGACCATATACTCTTATGGCTACCCTGCACTTACAATGTCTAAGGTTTTGTTTAGACACTGTAGGGGCACAGTGCTCATGCACTGGTACCCTCACCTATGGTATAGTGCACCCTGCCTTAGGGCTGTAAGGCCTGCTAGAGGGGTGTCTTACCTATACTGCATAGGCAGTGAGAGGCTGGCATGGCACCCTGAGGGGAGTGCCATGTCGACTTACTCATTTTGTTCTCACTAGCACACACAGGCTTGTAAGCAGTGTGTCTGTGCTGAGTGAGGGGTCTCTAGGGTGGCATAAGACATGCTGCAGCCCTTAGAGACCTTCCTTGGCATCAGGGCCCTTGGTACTAGAAGTACCAGTTACAAGGGACTTATCTGAATGCCAGGGTGTGCCAATTGTGGATACAATGGTACATTTTAGGTGAAGGAACACTGGTGCTGGGGCCTGGTTAGCAGGGTCCCAGCACACTTCTCAGTCAAGTCAGCATCAGTATCAGGCAAAAAGTGGGGGGTAACTGCAACAGGGAGCCATTTCTTTACACAAGCCCCCCCCAGCCCACAGGCCAGGAGACTCAGCCCAAGCTGGGAGAGTCTTCCTAGTCTGTCAGGCGAGGAAGAGTAGGAGAAATAGGCTGGTTAGTTGCAGGGCCTACTCTGCCTTACATCCTTCTGTTCAGGTCATTCCCTTTGGGGAACTGACCCACTTCCACAGTGATAGGACCTAGTCTGAATTGCCTCTTGTCTGCTTCTTCAATGTCTCCACCCATTCTTTTTATTTTGGGTTTAGAGGTATCCACCTCTGCTACTCTTATCTTAGCCAGGGTCATCCCTAGCTTACCCAAAGAGGTTACCCAGAGCTGGAGTAACCCCACCATGACCAACAGGGTCAGGGGGCCTAACTTGCTATTTGGCATGGGGTCTGACCACCATGCCAAGGATAGTGCAGCCACAAAGGCTAACACCCAGCAGAGGCCACTGACAGCTGTCAGTGCCCAGAACCACACCTTTAGCTCTTCACCTAAAAGGGAAGGGGCTAAGTTACAGGCTTCTTTGGGTTCAGGTTGCCTGTCTGCTGTATTAGAGTGGGGGGTTACCACATCTTGTAGTAAACACCCTTCTTCCACTCTTTCTTCTGTTAGCTGAGGAGCCACCCACTCAGGTTTAACAGTTGCCTGACTAGCCAGGACTTCTTGTGGGTCAGGTTGGACTTTATCAGGGTCATTTTTGGAGTTCTCCCCTACTGGAGCAGAATCTCCTTGGCTTGCTGCAACCTTGGCTAAAGGTTGTCCACCCTTCCTACTCTGTTTTCTTTTCTTCTTCTTCTGGGGCCTGCTTGCATTTACTGCAGAGGCAGGACTTCCAGAATCCTTGGGAGAGGACTGGCACTGGACCAGTTCCTCTCTTGAGCTCTGACTAACCTCTGGGTAGTCATTTCCAAGGAGACAATCAAGGGGGAGGTCTGTACTGACTACTACCCTTCTCCAGCTAAGAGTGCCACCCACTTCTATGGGCACTAAAGCCACAGGCCTCTTAGTGACCCTGTCTAGGCTAACTCTTACCCTGGCAGTCTCACCTGGGATGTACTGGTTTGAGAGCACCAGCCCGTCATGCACAATAGTGTGACTGGCACAAGTGTCTCTCAGGGCAGTGGTTGGGATTCCATTCACCAGTAGGTGGTGGAAGTGTCTGCTTCCCTCTGGAATCTCCAACTCACCTGTTGGGCCCTGTTTCCAGTTGAAGGCTAGGAAGACCTCCTCATCTGAGGAGTCATCTCCCATGGCTACACTGGTTACCCCAGGAATTTTGTTCTGGGGTTTGTTTTTGGGACAAGAAGTGTCCTTGGTGTGGTGCCCAGACTGTTTACAGTTGTGGCACCATGCCTTAGTGGCATCCCAGTTCTTACCCTGGTACCCACCTTTGTTTTGGGTTGTGTCCTGGGGCCCACCCACCTGTTCTGGTTTTTGGGGGCCTACAGAGGACTCTTTTTCTTGGTTTCTAGTGTTACCCACTTTCTCCTGGGGAGTTTTTGTAACCCCTTTCTTTTGGTCACCCCCAGTGGAAGTTTTGGTTACCCTAGTCTTGACCCAGTGGTCTGCCTTCTTTCCCAATTCTTGGGGAGAAATTGGACCTAGGTCTACCAGATACTGATGCAACTTTTCATTGAAGCAGTTACTTAAAATGTGTTCTTTCATAAACAAATTATAAAGCCCAACATAGTCACACACTTCATTTCCAGTTAACCAACCATCTAGTGTTTTTACTGAGTAGTCTACAAAATCAACCCAGGTCTGGCTCGAGGATTTTTGAGCCCCCCTGAATCTAATTCTATACTCCTCAGTGGAGAATCCAAAGCCCTCAATCAGGGTACCCTTCATGAGGTCATAAGATTCTGCATCTTTTCCAGAGAGTGTGAGGAGTCTATCCCTACACTTTCCAGTGAACATTTCCCAAAGGAGAGCACCCCAGTGAGATCTGTTTACTTTTCTGGTTACACAAGCCCTCTCAAAAGCTGTGAACCATTTGGTGATGTCATCACCATCTTCATATTTTGTTACAATCCCTTTGGGGATTTTTAGGATGTCAGGAGAATCTCTGACCCTATTTAAGTTGCTGCCACCATCGATGGGACCTAGGCCCATCTCTTTTCTTTCCCTTTCTATGGCTAGGAGCTGCTTTTCCAAAGCCAATCTTTTGACCATCCTGGCTAACAGGGGGTCATCTTCACTGGAGTTATCCTCAGTGATTTCAGAGGTGTTGGTCTCTCCTGTGAGGGAACCAGCATCTCTGACTATTATTTTTGGAGTCAGGGTTTGAGGGACCCTGTTCTCCCTAGATAGGACTGGTAGGGGGGAATTTTCCTCCAAGTCACTATCCTCTTCCTCTGAGTTGCCACCCTCAGAGGGGTTGGCCTTTTCAAACTCTGCCAAAAGCTCCTGGAGCTGTATTTTGGTAGGTTTGGGGCCCATTGTTATTTTCTTTATTTTACAGAGTGACCTTAGCTCCCTCATCTTAAGATGGAGGTAAGGTGTGGTGTCGAGTTCCACCACAGTCACATCTGTGCTAGACATTTTGCTTCTAAAAGTTGGAATACTTTTTAAGAATCTACAACTGGTTCTAGAATCTAATTCAAACTTTTACAACTTTTTAAACTCTAAAAAGAAATGCTAAACAGGATCTAACACAAGGCCCTAGCAGGTCTTTTAAGAATTTAGAAAACTTTTCAAATTGCAAAAATCAATTTCTAATGACAATTTTGGAATTTGTCGTGTGATCAGGTATTGGCTGAGTAGTCCAGCAAATGCAAAGTCTTGTACCCCACCGCTGATCCACCAATGTAGGAAGTTGGCTCTGTATGTGCTATTTCAAAGTAAGGAATAGCATGCACAGAGTCCAAGGGTTCCCCTTAGAGGTAAAATAGTGGTAAAAATAGATAATACTAATGCTCTATTTTGTGGTAGTGTGGTCGAGCAGTAGGCTTATCCAAGGAGTAGTGTTAAGCATTTGTTGTACATACACATAGACAATAAATGAGGTACACACACTCAGAGACAAATCCAGCCAATAGGTTTTGTATAGAAAAATATCTTTTCTTAGTTTATTTTAAGAACCACAGGTTCAAATTCTACATGTAATATCTCATTTGAAAGGTATTGCAGGTAAGTACTTTAGGAACTTTAAATCATAAAAATTGCATGTATACTTTTCAAGTTATTGACAAATAGCTGTTTTAAAAGTGGACACTTAGTGCAATTTTCACAGTTCCTGGGGGAGGTAAGTTTTTGTTAGTTTTACCAGGTAAGTAAGACACTTACAGGGTTCAGTTCGTGGTCCAAGGTAGCCCACCGTGGGGGGTTCAGAGCAACCCCAAAGTCACCACACCAGCAGCTCAGGGCCGGTCAGGTGCAGAGTTCAAAGTGGTGCCCAAAACACATAGGCTAGAATGGAGAGAAGGGGGTGCCCCGGTTCCGGTCTGCTTGCAGGTAAGTACCCGCGTCTTCGGAGGGCAGACCAGGGGGGTTTTGTAGGGCACCGGGGGGGACACAAGTCCACACAGAAATTTCACCCTCAGCGGCGCGGGGGCGGCCGGGTGCAGTGTAGAAACAAGCGTCGGGTTCGCAATGTTAGTCTATGAGAGATCTCGGGATCTCTTCAGCGCTGCAGGCAGGCAAGGGGGGGATTCCTCGGGGAAACCTCCACTTAGGCAAGGGAGAGGGACTCCTGGGGGTCACTTCTCCAGTGAAAGTCCGGTCCTTCAGGTCCTGGGGGCTGCGGGTGCAGGGTCTCTCCCAGGCGTCGGGACTTTGGATTCAAAGAGTCGCGGTCAGGGGAAGCCTCGGGATTCCCTCTGCAGGCGGCGCTGTGGGGGCTCAGGGGGGACAGGTTTTGGTACTCACAGTATCAGAGTAGTCCTGGGGTCCCTCCTGAGGTGTTGGATCTCCACCAGCCGAGTCGGGGTCGCCGGGTGCAGTGTTGCAAGTCTCACGCTTCTTGCGGGGAGCTTGCAGGGATCTTTAAAGCTGCTGGAAACAAAGTTGCAGCTTTTCTTGGAGCAGGTCCGCTGTCCTCGGGAGTTTCTTGTCTTTTTGAAGCAGGGGCAGTCCTCAGAGGATGTCGAGGTCGCTGGTCCCTTCGGAAGGCGTCGCTGGAGCAGGATCTTTGGAAGGCAGGAGACAGGCCGGTGAGTTTCTGGAGCCAAGGCAGTTGTCGTCTTCTGGTCTTCCTCTGCAGGGGTTTTTCAGCTAGGCAGTCCTTCTTCTTGTAGTTGCAGGAATCTAATTTTCTAGGGTTCAGGGTAGCCCTTAAATACTAAATTTAAGGGCGTGTTTAGGTCTGGGGGGTTAGTAGCCAATGGCTACTAGCCCTGAGGGTGGGTACACCCTCTTTGTGCCTCCTCCCAAGGGGAGGGGGTCACAATCCTAACCCTATTGGGGGAATCCTCCATCTGCAAGATGGAGGATTTCTAAAAGTTAGAGTCACTTCAGCTCAGGACACCTTAGGGGCTGTCCTGACTGGCCAGTGACTCCTCCTTGTTGCTTTCTTTGTTCCCTCCAGCCTTGCCGCCAAAAGTGGGGGCCGTGGCCGGAGGGGGCGGGCAACTCCACTAAGCTGGAGTGCCCTGCTGGGCTGTGACAAAGGGGTGAGCCTTTGAGGCTCACCGCCAGGTGTCACAGCTCCTGCCTGGGGGAGGTGTTAGCATCTCCACCCAGTGCAGGCTTTGTTACTGGCCTCAGAGTGACAAAGGCACTCTCCCCATGGGGCCAGCAACATGTCTCTAGTGTGGCAGGCTGCTGGAACCAGTCAGCCTACACAGCTAGTTGGTTAAGTTTCAGGGGGCACCTCTAAGGTGCCCTCTGTGGTGTATTTTACACTAAAATGTACACTGGCATCAGTGTGCATTTATTGTGCTGAGAAGTTTGATACCAAACTTCCCAGTTTTCAGTGTAGCCATTATGGTGCTGTGGAGTTCGTGTAAAACAGACTCCCAGACCATATACTCTTATGGCTACCCTGCACTTACAATGTCTAAGGTTTTGTTTAGACACTGTAGGGGCACAGTGCTCATGCACTGGTACCCTCACCTATGGTATAGTGCACCCTGCCTTAGGGCTGTAAGGCCTGCTAGAGGGGTGTCTTACCTATACTGCATAGGCAGTGAGAGGCTGGCATGGCACCCTGAGGGGAGTGCCATGTCGACTTACTCATTTTGTTCTCACTAGCACACACAGGCTTGTAAGCAGTGTGTCTGTGCTGAGTGAGGGGTCTCTAGGGTGGCATAAGACATGCTGCAGCCCTTAGAGACCTTCCTTGGCATCAGGGCCCTTGGTACTAGAAGTACCAGTTACAAGGGACTTATCTGAATGCCAGGGTGTGCCAATTGTGGATACAATGGTACATTTTAGGTGAAGGAACACTGGTGCTGGGGCCTGGTTAGCAGGGTCCCAGCACACTTCTCAGTCAAGTCAGCATCAGTATCAGGCAAAAAGTGTGGGGTAACTGCAACAGGGAGCCATTTCTTTACAGGGCCCAATGATTTTTATTTTTCAACTGGGGGGGGGGGGGGGGGGCGCGGCATTAGAAAGTTTGAAGACCACTGCCCTAAGGTGTCCTGAGCTGAGGTGACTCTGACTTTTAGAAATCCTCCATCTTGCAGATGGAGGATTCCCCCAATAGGAATAGGGATGTGCCCCCCTCCCCTTAGGGAGGAGGCACAAAGAGGGTGTAGCCACCCTCAAGGACAGTAGCCATTGGCTACTGCCCTCCCAGACCTAACCACACCCCTAAATTCAGTATTTAGGGGCTCCCCAGAACCTAGGAAACTAGATTCCTTCAACCTAAGAAGAAGAGGACTGCTAAGCTGAAAAACCCTACAGAGAAGACTGAGACACCAACTGCTTTGGCCCCAGCTCCACCGGCCTGTCTCCCCACTTCTAAAGACACTGCTCCAGCGACGCTCTCCCCAGGGACCAGGGACCTCTGAAGCCTCAGTGGACTGCCCTGCATCTAGAAGGACCAAGAACTCCCAAGGACAGCGGCTCTGTTCACCCAAGACTGCGACTTTGAAACAAAGAAGCAACTTTGAAACAACTTGTGTTTCCCGCCGGAAGCGTGAGACTTGGCACTCTGCACCCCATGCCCCTGGCTCGACTTGTGGAGAACAGTCACTTCAGGGAGGACTCCCCGGCGACTGCGAGACCGTGAGTAGCCAGAGTTGACCACCCTGAGCCCCCACAGCGACGCCTGCAGAGGGAATCCCGAGGCTCCCCCTGACCGCGACTGCCTGCTTCTAAGATCTGACGGCTGGTAAAGACTCTGGACCCGCAGCCCCCTTGCCTGCCTGCATCGCTGAAGAGACCCCTTGGTCTCCCATTGATTTCTATTACAAACCTGACGCTTGTTTGCACATTGCACCCGGCCGCCCCGTGCTGCTGAGGGTGTACTTTCTGTGTGGACTTGTGTCCCCCCCGGTGCCCTTCAAAACCCCCCTGGTCTGCCCTCCGAAGACGCGGGTACTTACCTGCTGGCAGACTGGAACCGGGGCACCCCCTTCTCCATTGAAGCCTATGCATTTTGGGCACCACTTTGACCTCTGCACCTGGCCGGCCCTAAGCTGCTGGTGTGGTAACTTTGGGGTTGCTCTGAACCCCCAATGGTGGGCTACCTTGGACCCAAACTTGAACCCCGTAGGTGGTTTACTTACCTGCAAAAACTAACAAACTCTTACTCCCCCCAGGAACTGTTGAAAATTGCACTGTCTAGTTTTAAAATAGCTATATGTGATTTATGTGAAAACTGTATATGCTATTTTGCTAATTCAAAGTTCCTAAAGTACCTACCTGCAATACCTTTCATTTGAAGTATTACATGTAAATCTTGAACCTGTGGTTCTTAAAATAAACTAAGAAAACATATTTGTCTATACAAAAACCTATTGGCCTGGAATTGTCTCTGAGTGTGTGTTCCTCATTTATTGCCTGTGTGTGTACAACAAATGATTAACACTACCCTCTGATAAGCCTACTGCTCGACCACACTACCACAAAATAGAGCATTAGAATGATCTCTTTTTGCCACTATCTTACATCTAAGGGGAACCCTTGGACTCTGTGCATGCTATTTCTTACTTTGAAATAGTACATACAGAGCCAACTTCCTACACTTAGGACAAAAGTTTTCATCACGACTCTGTGTAGGACAAAAGTTTTCATCACGACTCTGTGAAGCAGTTGTGTCCTGCACTTGTATGGTTTGCTCTGCTTGTTATGCCCAGTGAAAGCAGCACCCATGTATGCCCAGTAGTGATAGTACCATGTTAAAGTTGTGAGACATCAGTTTTAATCAATAAATAACTGTTCCTCTGAAAGAATCTCAGTAGATGTAAAGTTGGATGGATGGATTAGGGAGTCATTTCACTTAAGAATAGGTGCCCTCACACACCTGAGTGGCTGCCATGCTTCATCATCGGGCATGCTCCTCATCCGGCTAGAACTGCATTGCCCGACTGGCCCCACGAGAGAGCACTTTTCTTTTTCAGTTTGCCGTAATGATGACATGATGTGTGAGGGTGTATGATGTATAGGGTGGTGATGGGAAGTGTGAAGGAGACCAGAGACACCTACACATTAGAGTTGTACCCTGATGTATAGGAGGAACCCAAAAACACCCCTGTCTCTTAGTTTGACTTTTGTTAATTTAATGCAGTCTTTAAAGTACTAACAGGTGGCAGTGTACCACTGTCTCCCTCCATGTAAAGTCTGTGTACTCGCCTAGAATCTGACTCCTTTATTCTTTTCAGTTCGCACAACTGCTGCGCACAAGCGCTGCTCTTCTCAACATGTTGCAGTCTGTTCTGTGGGCTTTAACCATGCCCATCTCATACCCATCACTTTCATTAGTTTCAGGTCCTACCTTCCAAAAATCCGTTTGTTATTGGTAAATCAGTCCCGCCTTAAGGTTTTTTTTTGTTACCTCTTTGGAGACTGACCCTGTTACTTAGATTATTGCACGATCGGGCATGTACCGTATTGTGACTGTAGGAAGTTGGCTCTGTATGTGCTATTTCAAAGTAAGGAATAGCATGCACAGAGTCCATGGGTTCCCCTTAGAGGTAAAATAGTGGTAAAAAGAGATAATACTAATGCTCTATTTTGTGGTAGTGTGGTCGAGCAGTAGGCTTATCCAAGGAGTAGTGTTAAGCATTTGTTGTACATACACATAGACAATAAATGAGGTACACACACTCAGAGACAAATCCAGCCAATAGGTTTTGTATAGAAAAATATCTTTTCTTAGTTTATTTTAAGAACCACAGGTTCAAATTTAACATGTAATATCTTGTTTGAAAGGTATTGCAGGTAAGTACATTAGGAACTTTGAATCATTTCAATTGCATGTATACTTTTCAAGTTATTCACAAATAGCTATTTCAAAAGTGGACACAGTGCAATTTTCACAGTTCCTGGGGGAGGTACGTTTTTGTTAGTTTTACCAGGTAAGTAAGACACTTACAGGGTTCAGTTCTTGGTCCAAGGTAGCCCACCGTTGGGGGTTCAGGGCAACCCCAAGGTTACCACACCAGCAGCTCAGGGCCGGTCAGGTGCAGAGTTCAAAGTGGTGCCCAAAACGCATAGGCCTCAATGGAGAGAAGGGGGTGCCCCGGTTCCGGTCTGCTTGCAGGTAAGTACCCGCGTCTTCGGAGGGCAGACCAGGGGGGGTTTTGTAGGGCACCGGGGGGGACACAAGCCCACACAGAAATTTCACCCTCAGCGGCGCGGGGGCGGCCGGGTGCAGTGTTAGAACAAGCGTCGGGTTTGTAATGGAAGTCAATGAGAGATCAAGGGATCTCTTCAGCGCTGCAGGCAGGCAAGGGGGGGCTTCCTCGGGGAAACCTCCACTTGGGCAAGGGAGAGGGACTCCTGGGGGTCACTTCTGCAGTGAAGGTCCGGTCCTTCAGGTCCTGGGGGCTGCGGGTGCAGGGTCTTTTCCAGGCGTCGGGACTTAGGTTTCAGAGAGTCGCGGTCAGGGGAAGCCTCGGGATTCCCTCTGCAGGCGGCGCTGTGGGGGCTCAGGGGGGACAGGTTTTGGTACTCACAGTCGTAGAGTAGTCCGGGGGTCCTCCCTGAGGTGTTGGTTCTCCACCAGCCGAGTCGGGGTCGCCGGGTGCAGTGTTGCAAGTCTCACGCTTCTTGCGGGGAGTTGCAGGGTTCTTTAAAGCTGCTTCTTGAAACAAAGTTGCAGTCTTTTTGGAGCAGGTCCGCTGTCCTCGGGAGTTTCTTGTCGTCGTCGAAGCAGGGCAGTCCTCAGAGGATTCAGAGGTCGCTGGTCCCTTTGGAAGGTGTCGCTGGAGCAGAGTTCTTTGGAAGGCAGGAGACAGGCCGGTGAGTTTCTGGAGCCAAGGCAGTTGTTGTCTTCTGGTCTTCCTCTGCAGGGGTTTTCAGCTAGGCAGTCCTTCTTCTTGTTGTTGCAGGAATCTAATTTTCTAGGGTTCAGGGTAGCCCTTAAATACTAAATTTAAGGGCGTGTTTAGGTCTGGGGGGTTAGTAGCCAATGGCTACTAGCCCTGAGGGTGGGTACACCCTCTTTGTGCCTCCTCCCAAGGGGAGGGGGTCACAGTCCTAACCCTATTGGTGGAATCCTCCATCTGCAAGATGGAGGATTTCTAAAAGTTGGAGTCACCTCAGCTCAGGACACCTTAGGGGCTGTCCTGACTGGCCAGTGACTCCTCCTTGTTATTCTCATTATTTTCTCCGGCCTTGCCGCCAAAAGTGGGGGCCGGGCCCGGAGGGGGCGGGCAACTCCACTAGCTGGAGTGTCCTGCGGTGCTGTGACAAAGGGGTGAGCCTTTGAGGCTCACCGCCAGGTGTTACAGCTCCTGCCTGGGGGAGGTGTTAGCATCTCCACCCAGTGCAGGCTTTGTTACTGGCCTCAGAGTGACAAAGGCACTCTCCCCATGGGGCCAGCAACATGTCTCTAGTGTGGCAGGCTGCTGGAACTAGTCAGCCTACACAGACAGTCGGTTAAGTTTCAGGGGGCACCTCTAAGGTGCCCTCTGGGGTGTATTTTGCAATAAAATGTACACTGGCATCAGTGTGCATTTTTTGTGCTGAGAAGTTTGATACCAAACTTCCCAGTTTTCAGTGTAGCCATTATGGTGCTGTGGAGTTCGTGTAAAACAGACTCCCAGACCATATACTCTTATGGCTACCCTGCACTTACAATGTCTAAGGTTTTGCTTAGACACTGTAGGGGTACAGTGCTCATGCACTGGTACCCTCACCTATGGTATAGTGCACCCTGCCTTAGGGCTGTAAGGCCTGCTAGAGGGGTGTCTTACCTATACTGCATAGGCAGTGAGAGGCTGGCATGGCACCCTGAGGGGAGTGCCATGTCAACTTACTCGTTTTGTCCTCACTAGCACACACAAGCTGGCAAGCAGTGTGTCTGTGCTGAGTGAGAGGTCTCCAGGGTGGCATAAGACATGCTGCAGCCCTTAGAGACCTTCCTTGGCATCAGGGCCCTTGGTACTAGAAGTACCAATTACAAGGGACTTATCTGGATGCCAGGGTCTGCCAATTGTGGATACAAAAGTACAGGTTAGGGAAAGAACACTGGTGCTGGGGCCTGGTTAGCAGGCCTCAGCACACTTTCAATTGTAAACATAGCATCAGCAAAGGCAAAAAGTCAGGGGGCAACCATGCCAAGGAGGCATTTCCTTACACAACCCCCCCCAAACGAAAGAGGATGAGACTAACCTTTCCCAAGAGAGTCTTCATTTTCTAAGTGGAAGAACCTGGAAAGGCCATCTGCATTGGCATGGGCAGTCCCAGGTCTGTGTTCCACTATAAAGTCCATTCCCTGTAGGGAGATGGACCACCTCAACAGTTTAGGATTTTCACCTTTCATTTGCATCAGCCATTTGAGAGGTCTGTGGTCAGTTTGAACTAGGAAGTGAGTCCCAAAGAGGTATGGTCTCAGCTTCTTCAGGGACCAAACCACAGCAAAGGCCTCCCTCTCAATGGCACTCCAACGCTGCTCCCTGGGGAGTAACCTCCTGCTAATGAAAGCAACAGGCTGGTCAAGGCCATCATCATTTGTTTGGGACAAAACTGCCCCTATCCCATGTTCAGAGGCATCTGTCTGCACAATGAACTGCTTAGAATAATCTGGAGCTTTTAGAACTGGTGCTGAGCACATTGCTTGTTTCAGGGTGTCAAAGGCCTGTTGGCATTCCACAGTCCAGTTCACTTTCTTGGGCATTTTCTTGGAGGTGAGTTCAGTGAGGGCTGTCACAATGGATCCATATCCCTTCACAAACCTCCTGTAATACCCAGTCAAGCCAAGGAATGCCCTGACTTGAGTCTGGGTTTTTGGAGCTACCCAGTCCAGAATAGTCTGGATCTTGGGTTGGAGTGGCTGAACTTGGCCTCCACCTACAAGGTGGCCCAAGTAAACCACAGTTCCCTGCCCTATCTGGCATTTGGATGCCTTGATAGAGAGGCCTGCAGATTGCAGAGCCTTCAAGACCTTCTTCAGGTGGACCAGGTGATCCTGCCAGGTGGAGCTAAAGACAGCAATATCATCAAGATAAGCTGTGCTAAAGGACTCCAGCCCAGCAAGGACTTGATTCACCAACCTTTGGAAGGTGGCAGGGGCATTCTTTAAACCAAAGGGCATAACAGTAAACTGATAATGCCCATCAGGTGTGGAGAATGCTGTTTTCTCTTTTGCTCCAGGTGCCATTTTGATTTGCCAGTACCCTGCTGTCAAGTCAAAGGTACTTAAGAATTTGGCAGCACCTAATTTGTCTATGAGCTCATCAGCTCTAGGAATTGGATGAGCATCTGTCTTGGTGACAGAGTTGAGCCCTCTGTAGTCCACACAAAACCTCATCTCTTTCTTTCCATCTTTGGTGTGAGGTTTGGGGACTAGGACCACTGGGCTAGCCCAGGGGCTGTCAGAGCGCTCAATTACTCCCAATTCCAGCATCTTGTGGACTTCCACCTTGATGCTTTCCTTAACATGGTCAGACTGTCTAAAGATTTTGTTTTTGACAGGCATGCTGTCTCCTGTGTCCACATCATGGGTACACAGGTGTGTCTGACCAGGGGTTAAGGAGAAGAGTTCAGGAAACTGTTGTAGGACTCTCCTACAATCAGCTTGCTGTTGGCCAGAGAGGGTGTCTGAGTAGATCACTCCATCTACTGAGCCATCTTTTGGGTCTGATGACAGAAGATCAGGGAGAGGTTCACTCTCTGCCTCCTGATCCTCATCTGTTACCATCAACAGATTTACATCAGCCCTGTCATGGAAGAGCTTAAGGCGGTTCACATGGATCACCCTCTTGGGGCTCCTGCTTGTGCCCAGGTCCACCAGGTAGGTGACCTGACTCTTCCTTTCTAGCACTGGGTAAGGGCCACTCCATTTGTCCTGGAGTGCCCTGGGAGCCACAGGCTCCAGAACCCAGACGTTCTGCCCTGGTTGGAACTCAACCATTGCAGCCTTTTGGTCATACCAAAACTTCTGGAGCTGTTGGCTGGCCTCAAGGTTTTTGGTTGCCTTTTCCATGTACTCTGCCATTCTAGAGCGAAGGCCAAGTACATAGTCCACTATGTCTTGTTTAGGCTCATGAAGAGGTCTCTCCCAGCCTTCTTTAACAAGAGCAAGTGGTCCCCTTACAGGGTGACCAAACAGAAGTTCAAAGGGTGAGAATCCTACTCCCTTCTGTGGCACCTCTCTGTAAGCAAAAAGCAGACATGGCAAGAGGACATCCCATCTCCTTTTGAGTTTTTCTGGGAGCCTCATGATCACGCCTTTTAATGTCTTGTTGAATCTCTCAACTAAGCCATTAGTTTGTGGATGGTATGGTGTAGTGAATTTGTAAGTCACTCCACACTCATTCCACATGTGTTTTAGGTATGCTGACATGAAGTTGGTACCTCTGTCAGACACCACCTCCTTAGGGAAACCCACTCTGGTAAAGATACCAATGAGGGCCTTGGCTACTGCAGGGGCAGTAGTCGACATAAGGGGGAATAGCTTCAGGATACCTAGTAGCATGATCCACTACTACTAGGATGTACATATTTCCTGAGGCTGTGGGAGGTTCCAGTGGACCAACTATGTCCACACCCACTCTTTCAAAGGGGACCCCCACCACTGGAAGTGGAATGAGGGGGGCCTTTGGGTGCCCACCTGTCTTACCACTGGCTTGACAGGTGGGGCAGGAGAGGCAAAACTCCTTAACCTTCTGGGACATATTGGGCCAGTAGAAGTGGTTGACTAACCTCTCCCACGTCTTGGTCTGTCCCAAATGCCCAGCAAGGGGAATATCATGGGCTAAGGTCAGAATAAACTCTCTGAATGACTGAGGCACTACCACTCTCCTAGTGGCACCAGGCTTGGGGTCTCTGGCCTCAGTGTACAGGAGTCCATCTTCCCAATAGACCCTATGTGTTCCATTTTTCTTGCCCTTGGACTCTTCAGCAGCTTGCTGCCTAAGGCCTTCAAGAGAGGGACAGGTTTCTTGTCCCTTACACAGCTCTTCCCTTGAGGGTCCCCCTGGGCCTAAGAGCTCAACCTGATAAGGTTCAAGCTCCAAAGGCTCAGTTCCCTCAGAGGGCAGAACTTCTTCCTGAGAAGAGAGGTTCTCTTTTTCTGACTGTGTTGCAGTTGGTTTCCCAACTGACTTTCCTTTTCTCTTGGTAGGCTGGGCCATTTTTCCAGACTCCAGCTCTACTTTTTCACCCTGTGCCTTGCATTGTGCTCTTGTTTTTACACACACCAGTTCAGGGATACCCAGCATGGCTGCATGGGTTTTTAGTTCTACCTCAGCCCATGCTGAGGACTCCAGGTCATTTCCAAGCAGACAGTCTACTGGGATGTTTGAGGAGACCACCACCTGTTTCAGGCCATTGACCCCTCCCCATTCTAAAGTTACCATTGCCATGGGATGTGCTTTAGTCTGATTGTCAGCGTTGGTGACTGTATAAGTTTTTCCAGTCAGGTATTGGCCAGGGGAAACCAGTTTCTCTGTCACCATGGTGACACTGGCACCTGTATCCCTCAGGCCCTCTACACTTGTCCCATTAATAAAGAGCTGCTGCCTGTATTTTTGCATGTTAGGAGGCCAGGCAGCTAGTGTGGCTAAATCCACCCCACCCTCAGAGACTAGAGTAGCTTCAGTGTGGACCCTGATTTGCTCTGGGCACACTGTTGATCCCACTTGGAGACTAGCCATTCCAGTGTTACCTGGATTGGAGTTTGGAGTGGAACTTTTCTTGGGACAGGCCTTGTCTCCAGTTTGGTGTCCAGACTGACTACAGTTTCGACACCAGGCCTTTTTGGGATCAAAGTTTTTACCCTTGTACCCAGGATTGTTTTGTGAAGAGGCTCTGGGCCCACCCTCCTGTGCAGGTTTTTGGGGGCCTGTAGAAGACTCTTTACTATTTTTATTTTTGGCTGTCTCACCACCTTTTCCCTGGGGAGGTTTTGTGACCCCTTTCTTTTGGTCACCCCCTGTGGAAGTTTTGGACACCCTAGTCTTGACCCAATGGTCCGCCTTCTTTCCCAATTCTTGGGGAGAAATTGGTCCTAGGTCTACCAGATGCTGATGCAGTTTATCATTGAAACAATTACTTAACAGGTGTTCTTTCACAAATAAATTGTACAGCCCATCATAATTACTTACACCACTGCCTTGAATCCAACCATCTAGTGTTTTTACTGAGTAGTCTTCAAAGTCAACCCAGGTCTGGCTCGAGGATTTTTGAGCCCCCCTGAATCTAATCCTATACTCCTCAGTGGAGAATCCAAAGCCCTCAATCAGGGTACCCTTCATGAGGTCATAAGATTCTGCATCTTTTCCAGAGAGTGTGAGGAGTCTATCCCTACACTTTCCTGTGAACATTTCCCAAAGGAGAGCACCCCAGTGAGATTTGTTCACTTTTCTGGTTACACAAGCCCTCTCAAAAGCTGTGAACCATTTGGTGATGTCATCACCATCTTCATATTTAGTTACAATCCCTTTAGGGATTTTCAACATGTCAGGAGAATCTCTGACCCTATTTATGTTGCTGCCACCATTGATGGGTCCTAGGCCCATCTCTTGTCTTTCCCTCTCTATGGCTAGGATCTGTCTTTCCAAAGCCAATCTTTTGGCCATCCTGGCTAACTGGATGTCCTCTTCACTGGGGTTATCCTCAGTGATTTCAGAGTTGTTGGTCCCTCCTGTGAGGGAACCAGCATCTCTGACTATTATTTGTGGAGTCAGGGCTTGAGAAGCCCTGCTCTCCCTAAGTAGGACTGGAGGGGGGGAATTTCCCTCCAAGTCACTATCTTCATCCTCTGAGTTGCCATCCTCAGAGGGGTTGGCCTTTTCAAACTCTGCCAAAAGCTCCTGGAGCTGTACTTTGGTAGGTTTGGGGCCCATTGCTATTTTCTTTAGTTTACAGAGTGACCTTAGCTCTCTCATCTGTAGATGGAGGTAAGGTGTGGTGTCGAGTTCCACCACAGTCACATCTGTGCTAGACATTTTGCTTCTAAAAGTTGGAATACTTTTTAAGAAACTAAAACTGGTTCTAGAATCTAATTCAAACTTTTACAAACTTTTAAACTCTAAAAGAAATGCTAAACAGGATCTAACACAAGGCCCTAGCAGGTCTTTTAAGAATTTAGAAAACTTTTCAAATTGCAAAAATCAATTTCTAATGACAATTTTGGAATTTGTCGTGTGATCAGGTATTGGCTGAGTAGTCCAGCAAATGCAAAGTCTTGTATCCCACCGCTGCCACCAATGTAGGAAGTTGGCTCTGTATGTGCTATTTCAAAGTAAGGAATAGCATGCACAGAGTCCAAGGGTTCCCCTTAGAGGTAAAATAGTGGTAAAAAGAGATAATACTAATGCTCTATTTTGTGGTAGTGTGGTCGAGCAGTAGGCTTATCCAAGGAGTAGTGTTAAGCATTTGTTGTACATACACATAGACAATAAATGAGGTACACACACTCCGAGACAAATCCAGCCAATAGGTTTTGTATAGAAAAATATCTTTTCTTAGTTTATTTTAAGAACCACATGTTCAAATTTAACATGTAATATCTTGTTTGAAAGGTATTGCAGGTAAGTACATTAGGAACTTTGAATCATTTCAATTGCATGTATACTTTTCAAGTTATTCACAAATAGCTATTTCAAAAGTGGACACTTAGTGCAATTTTCACAGTTCCTGGGGGAGGTAAGTTTTTGTTAGTTTTACCAGGTAAGTAAGACACTTACAGGGTTCAGTTCTTGGTCCAAGGTAGCCCACCGTTGGGGGTTCAGAGCAACCCCAAGGTTACCACACCAGCAGCTCAGGGCCGGTCAGGTGCAGAGTTCAAAGTGGTGCCCAAAACGCATAGGCCTCAATGGAGAGAAGGGGGTGCCCCGGTTCCGGTCTGCTTGCAGGTAAGTACCCGCGTCTTCGGAGGGCAGACCAGGGGGGGTTTTGTAGGGCACCGGGGGGGACACAAGCCCACACAGAAATTTCACCCTCAGCGGCGCGGGGGCGGCCGGGTGCAGTGTTAGAACAAGCGTCGGGTTTGTAATGGAAGTCAATGAGAGATCAAGGGATCTCTTCAGCGCTGCAGGCAGGCAAGGGGGGGCTTCCTCGGGGAAACCTCCACTTGGGCAAGGGAGAGGGACTCCTGGGGGTCACTTCTGCAGTGAAGGTCCGGTCCTTCAGGTCCTGGGGGCTGCGGGTGCAGGGTCTTTTCCAGGCGTCGGGACTTAGGTTTCAGAGAGTCGCGGTCAGGGGAAGCCTCGGGATTCCCTCTGCAGGCGGCGCTGTGGGGGCTCAGGGGGGACAGGTTTTGGTACTCACAGTCGTAGAGTAGTCCGGGGGTCCTCCCTGAGGTGTTGGTTCTCCACCAGCCGAGTCGGGGTCGCCGGGTGCAGTGTTGCAAGTCTCACGCTTCTTGCGGGGAGTTGCAGGGTTCTTTAAAGCTGCTTCTTGAAACAAAGTTGCAGTCTTTTTGGAGCAGGTCCGCTGTCCTCGGGAGTTTCTTGTCGTCGTCGAAGCAGGGCAGTCCTCAGAGGATTCAGAGGTCGCTGGTCCCTTTGGAAGGCGTCGCTGGAGCAGAGTTCTTTGGAAGGCAGGAGACAGGCCGGTGAGTTTCTGGAGCCAAGGCAGTTGTTGTCTTCTGGTCTTCCTCTGCAGGGGTTTTCAGCTAGGCAGTCCTTCTTCTTGTTGTTGCAGGAATCTAATTTTCTAGGGTTCAGGGTAGCCCTTAAATACTAAATTTAAGGGCGTGTTTAGGTCTGGGGGGTTAGTAGCCAATGGCTACTAGCCCTGAGGGTGGGTACACCCTCTTTGTGCCTCCTCCCAAGGGGAGGGGGTCACAGTCCTAACCCTATTGGGGGAATCCTCCATCTGCAAGATGGAGGATTTCTAAAAGTTGGAGTCACCTCAGCTCAGGACACCTTAGGGGCTGTCCTGACTGGCCAGTGACTCCTCCTTGTTATTCTCATTATTTTCTCCGGCCTTGCCGCCAAAAGTGGGGGCCGGGCCCGGAGGGGGCGGGCAACTCCACTAGCTGGAGTGTCCTGCGGTGCTGTGACAAAGGGGTGAGCCTTTGAGGCTCACCGCCAGGTGTTACAGCTCCTGCCTGGGGGAGGTGTTAGCATCTCCACCCAGTGCAGGCTTTGTTACTGGCCTCAGAGTGACAAAGGCACTCTCCCCATGGGGCCAGCAACATGTCTCTAGTGTGGCAGGCTGCTGGAACTAGTCAGCCTACACAGACAGTCGGTTAAGTTTCAGGGGGCACCTCTAAGGTGCCCTCTGGGGTGTATTTTGCAATAAAATGTACACTGGCATCAGTGTGCATTTATTGTGCTGAGAAGTTTAATACCAAACTTCCCAGTTTTCAGTGTAGCCATTATGGTGCTGTGGAGTTCGTGTAAAACAGACTCCCAGACCATATACTCTTATGGCTACCCTGCACTTACAATGTCTAAGGTTTTGCTTAGACACTGTAGGGGTACAGTGCTCATGCACTGGTACCCTCACCTATGGTATAGTGCACCCTGCCTTAGGGCTGTAAGGCCTGCTAGAGGGGTGTCTTACCTATACTGCATAGGCAGTGAGAGGCTGGCATGGCACCCTGAGGGGAGTGCCATGTCGACTTACTCGTTTTGTCCTCACTAGCACACACAAGCTGGCAAGCAGTGTGTCTGTGCTGAGTGAGAAGTCTCCAGGGTGGCATAAGACATGCTGCAGCCCTTAGAGACCTTCCTTGGCATCAGGGCCCTTGGTACTAGAAGTACCAATTACAAGGGACTTATCTGGATGCCAGGGTCTGCCAATTGTGGATACAAAAGTACAGGTTAGGGAAAGAACACTGGTGCTGGGGCCTGGTTAGCAGGCCTCAGCACACTTTCAGTTGTAAACATAGCATCAGCAAAGGCAAAAAGTCAGGGGGTGTAGGAAGTTGGCTCTGTATGCGCTATTTCAAAGTAAGGAATAGCATGCACAGAGTCCAAGGGTTCCCCTTAGAGGTAAAATAGTGGTAAAAATAGATAATACTAATGCTCTATTTTGTGGTAGTGTGGTCGAGCAGTAGGCTTATCCAAGGAGTAGTGTTAAGCATTTGTTGTACATACACATAGACAATAAATGAGGTACACACACTCAGAGACAAATCCAGCCAATAGGTTTTTTATATAGAAAAATATCTTTTCTTAGTTTATTTTAAGAACCACAGGTTCAAATTCTACATGTAATATCTCATTCGAAAGGTATTGCAGGTAAGTACTTTAGGAACTTCAAATCATCAAAATTGCATGTATACTTTTCAAGTTATTGGCAAATAGCTGTTTTAAAAGTGGACACTTAGTGTAATTTTCACAGTTCCTAGGGGAGGTAAGTTTTGATTAGTTTTACCAGGTAAGTAAGACACTTACAGGGTTCAGTTCTTGGTCCAAGGTAGCCCACCGTTGGGGGTTCAGAGCAACCCCAAAGTCACCACACCAGCAGCTCAGGGCCGGTCAGGTGCAGAGTTCAAAGCGGTGCCCAAAACACATAGGCTAGAATGGAGAGAAGGGGGTGCCCCGGTTCCGGTCTGCTTGCAGGTAAGTACCCGCGTCTTCGGAGGGCAGACCAGGGGGGTTTGTAGGGCACCGGGGGGGACACCAGTCCACACAGAAATTTCACCCTCAGCGGCGCGGGGGCGGCCGGGTGCAGTGTAGAAACAAGCGTCGGGTTCGCAATGTTAGTCTATGAGAGATCTCGGGATCTCTTCAGCGCTGCAGGCAGGCAAGGGGGGGGTTCCTCGGGGAAACCTCCACTTGGGCAAGGGAGAGGGACTCCTGGGGGTCACTTCTCCAGTGAAAGTCCGGTCCTTCAGGTCCTGGGGGCTGCGGGTGCAGGGTCTCTCCCAGGCGTCGGGACTTTAGGTTCAAAGAGTCGCGGTCAGGGGAAGCCTCGGGATTCCCTCTGCAGGCGGCGCTGTGGGGACTCAGGGGGGACAGGTTTTGGTACTCACAGTATCAGAGTAGTCCTGGGGTCCCTCCTGAGGTGTCGGATCTCCACCAGCCGAGTCGGGGTCGCCGGGTGCAGTGTTGCAAGTCTCACGCTTCTTGCGGGGAGCTTGCAGGGTTCTTTAAAGCTGCTGGAAACAAAGTTGCAGCTTTTCTTGGAGCAGGTCCGCTGTCCTCGGGAGTTTCTTGTCTTTTCGAAGCAGGGGCAGTCCTCAGAGGATGTCGAGGTCGCTGGTCCCTTCGGAAGGCGTCGCTGGAGCAGGATCTTTGGAAGGCAGGAGACAGGCCGGTGAGTTTCTGGAGCCAAGGCAGTTGTCGTCTTCTGGTCTTCCGCTGCAGGGGTTTTCAGCTGGGCAGTCCTTCTTCTTGTTGCAGGAATCTAATTTTCTAGGGTTCAGGGTAGCCCTTAAATACTAAATTTAAGGGCGTGTTTAGGTCTGGGGGGTTAGTAGCCAATGGCTACTAGCCCTGAGGGTGGGTACACCCTCTTTGTGCCTCCTCCCAAGGGGAGGGGGTCACAATCCTAACCCTATTGGGGGAATCCTCCATCTGCAAGATGGAGGATTTCTAAAAGTTAGAGTCACCTCAGCTCAGGACACCTTAGGGGCTGTCCTGACTGGCCAGTGACTCCTCCTTGTTATTCTCATTATTTTCTCCGGCCTTGCCGCCAAAAGTGGGGCCTGGCCGGAGGGGGCGGGCAACTCCACTAGCTGGAGTGTCCTGCTGGGTTGGCACAAAGGAGGTGAGCCTTTGAGGCTCACCGCCAGGTGTGACAATTCCTGCCTGGGGGAGGTGTTAGCATCTCCACCCAGTGCAGGCTTTGTTACTGGCCTCAGAGTGACAAAGGCACTCTCCCCATGGGGCCAGCAACATGTCTCGGTTTGTGGCAGGCTGCTAAAACTAGTCAGCCTACACAGATAGTCGGTTAAGTTTCAGGGGGCACCTCTAAGGTGCCCTCTGTGGTGTATTTTACAATAAAATGTACACTGGCATCAGTGTGCATTTATTGTGCTGAGAAGTTTGATACCAAACTCCCCAGTTTTCAGTGTAGCCATTATGGTGCTGTGGAGTTCGTGTTTGACAGACTCCCAGACCATATACTCTTATGGCTACCCTGCACTTACAATGTCTAAGGTTTTGTTTAGACACTGTAGGGGTACCATGCTCATGCACTGGTACCCTCACCTATGGTATAGTGCACCCTGCCTTAGGGCTGTAAGGCCTGCTAGAGGGGTGTCTTACCTATACTGCATAGGCAGTGAGAGGCTGGCATGGCACCCTGAGGGGAGTGCCATGTCGACTTACTCATTTTGTTCTCACTAGCACACACAAGCTGGCAAGCAGGGTGTCTGTGCTGAGTGAGAGGTCTCCAGGGTGGCATAAGACATGCTGCAGCCCTTAGAGACCTTCCTTGGCATCAGGGCCCTTGGTACTAGAAGTACCAGTTACAAGGGACTTATCTGAATGCCAGGGTGTGCCAATTGTGGATACAATGGTACATTTTAGGTGAAGGAACACTGGTGCTGGGGCCTGGTTAGCAGGGTCCCAGCACACTTCTCAGTCAAGTCAGCATCAGTATCAGGCAAAAAGTGGGGGGTAACTGCAACAGGGAGCCATTTCTTTACACAAGCCCCCCCCAGCCCACAGGCCAGGAGACTCAGCCAACGCTGGAAGAGTCTTCCTAGTCTGTCAGGCGAGGAAGAGTAGAGGAAATGGCTGGTTTGTTGCAGGGCCTACTCTGCCTTACATCCTCCTGTTCAGGTCATTCCCTCTGGGGAACTGACCCACTTCCACAGTGATAGGACCTAGTCTGAACTGCCTCTTGTCTGTGCTTTTTATGTCTTCACCCATTCTCTCTATTTTGAGGTCAGAGGTATCCACCTCTGCTAATCTTATCTTAGCCAGGGTCACCCCTAGCTTACCCAAAGAGGTTACCCAGAGCTGGAGTAACCCCACCATGACCAACAGGGTCAGGGGGCCTAACTTGTTATTTGGCATGGGGTCAGACCACCATGCCAAGGATAGTGCAGCCATAAAGGCTAACACCCAGCAGAGGCCACTGACAGCTGTCAGTGCCCAGAACCACACCTTTAGCTCTTCGCCTAAAAGGGAAGGGGCTAAGTTACAGGCTTCTTTGGGTTCAGGTTGCCTGTCTGCTGTATTAGAGTGGGGGGTTACCACATCTTGTAGTAAACACCCTTCTTCCACTCTTTCTTCTGTTAGCTGAGGAGCCACCCACTCAGGTTTAACAGTTGCCTGACTAGCCAGGACTTCTTGTGGGTCAGGTTGGACTTTATCAGGGCCATTTTTGGAGTTCTCCCCTACTGGAGCAGAATCTCCTTGGCTTGCTGTAACCTTGGCTAAAGGTTGTCCACCCTTCCTACTCTGTTTTCTTTTCTTCTTCTTCTGGGGTCTGCTTGCATTTACTGCAGAGGCAGGACTTCCAGAATACTTGGGAGAGGACTGGCACTGGACCAGTTCCTCTCTTGGGCTCTGACTAACCTCTGGGTAGTCATTTCCAAGGAGACAATCAAGGGGGAGGTCTGTACTGACTACTACCCTTCTCCAGTTAAGAGTGCCACCCACTTCTATGGGCACTAAAGCCACAGGCCTCTTAGTGACCCTGTCTAGGCTAACTCTTACCCTGGCAGTCTCACCTGGGATGTACTGGTTTGAGAGCACCAGCCTGTCATGCACAATAGTGTGACTGGCACAAGTGTCTCTCAGGGCAGTGGTTGGGATTCCATTCACCAGTAGGTGGTGGAAGTGTCTACTTCCCTCTGGGATCTCCAACTCACCTGTTGGGCCCTGTTTCCAGTTGAAGGCTATGAAGACCTCCTCATCTGAGGAGTCATCTCCCATGGCTACACTGGTTACCCCTGGAATCTTGTTCTGGGGTTTGTTTTTGGGACAAGAAGTGTCCTTGGTGTGGTGCCCAGACTGTTTACAGTTGTGGCACCATGCCTTAGTGGCATCCCAGTTCTTACCCTGGTACCCACCTTTGTTTTGGGTTGTGTCTTGGGGCCCACCCACCTGTTCTGGTTTTTGGGGGCCTACAGAGGACTCTTTTTCTTTGTTTCTAGTGTCACCCACTTTCTCCTGGGGAGTTTTTGTAACCCCTTTCTTTTGGTCACCCCCAGTGGAAGTTTTGGTTACCCTAGTCTTGACCCAGTGGTCTGCCTTCTTTCCCAATTCTTGGGGAGAAATTGGACCTAGGTCTACCAGATACTGATGCAACTTTTCATTGAAGCAGTTACTTAAAATGTGTTCTTTCATAAACAAATTATAAAGCCCAACATAGTCACACACTTCATTTCCAGTTAACCAACCATCTAGTGTTTTTACTGAGTAGTCTACAAAATCAACCCAGGTCTGGCTCGAGGATTTTTGAGCCCCCCTGAACCTAATTCTATACTCCTCAGTGGAGAATCCAAAGCCCTCAATCAGGGTACCCTTCATGAGGTCATAAGATTCTGCATCTTTTCCAGAGAGTGTGAGAAGTCTATCCCTACACTTTCCAGTGAACATTTCCCAAAGGAGAGCACCCCAGTGAGATCTGTTTACTTTTCTGGTTACACAAGCCCTCTCAAAAGCTGTGAACCATTTGGTGATGTCATCACCATCTTCATATTTTGTTACAATCCCTTTGGGGATTTTTAGGATGTCAGGAGAATCTCTGACCCTATTTAAGTTGCTGCCACCATTGATGGGACCTAGGCCCATCTCTTTTCTTTCCCTTTCTATGGCTAGGAGCTGCTTTTCCAAAGCCAATCTTTTGGCCATCCTGGCTAACTGGATGTCCTCTTCACTGGGGTTATCCTCAGTGATTTCAGAGGTGTTGGTCTCTCCTGTGAGGGAACCAGCATCTCTGACTATTATTTTTGGAGTCAGGGTTTGAGGGACCCTGTTCTCCCTAGATAGGACTGGTAGGGGGGAATTGTCCTCCAAGTCACTATCCTCTTCCTCTGAGTTGCCACCCTCAGAGGGGTTGGCCTTTTCAAACTCTGCCAAAAGCTCCTGGAGCTGTATTTTGGTAGGTTTGGGGCCCATTGTTATTTTCTTTAGTTTACAGAGTGACCTTAGCTCTCTCATCTGTAGATGGAGGTAAGGTGTGGTGTCGAGTTCCACCACATTCACATCTGTGCTAGACATTTTGCTTCTAAAAGTTGGAATACTTTTTAAGAATCTATAACTGGTTCTAGAATCTAATTCAAACTTTTACAAACTTTTAAACTCTAAAAGAAATGCTAAACAGGATCTAACACAAGGCCCTAGCAGGTCTTTTAAGAATTTAGAAAACTTTTCAAATTGCAAAAATCAATTTCTAATGACAATTTTGGAATTTGTCGTGTGATCAGGTATTGGCTGAGTAGTCCAGCAAATGCAAAGTCTTGTACCCCACCGCTGATCCACCAATGTAGGAAGTTGGCTCTGTATGCGCTATTTCAAAGTAAGGAATAGCATGCACAGAGTCCAAGGGTTCCCCTTAGAGGTAAAATAGTGGTAAAAATAGATAATACTAATGCTCTATTTTGTGGTAGTGTGGTCGAGCAGTAGGCTTATCCAAGGAGTAGTGTTAAGCATTTGTTGTACATACACATAGACAATAAATGAGGTACACACACTCAGAGACAAATCCAGCCAATAGGTTTTTTATATAGAAAAATATCTTTTCTTAGTTTATTTTAAGAACCACAGGTTCAAATTCTACATGTAATATCTCATTCGAAAGGTATTGCAGGTAAGTACTTTAGGAACTTCAAATCATCAAAATTGCATGTATACTTTTCAAGTTATTGGCAAATAGCTGTTTTAAAAGTGGACACTTAGTGCAATTTTCACAGTTCCTAGGGGAGGTAAGTTTTGATTAGTTTTACCAGGTAAGTAAGACACTTACAGGGTTCAGTTCTTGGTCCAAGGTAGCCCACCGTTGGGGGTTCAGAGCAACCCCAAAGTCACCACACCAGCAGCTCAGGGCCGGTCAGGTGCAGAGTTCAAAGCGGTGCCCAAAACACATAGGCTAGAATGGAGAGAAGGGGGTGCCCCGGTTCCGGTCTGCTTGCAGGTAAGTACCCGCGTCTTCGGAGGGCAGACCAGGGGGGTTTGTAGGGCACCGGGGGGGACACCAGTCCACACAGAAATTTCACCCTCAGCGGCGCGGGGGCGGCCGGGTGCAGTGTAGAAACAAGCGTCGGGTTCGCAATGTTAGTCTATGAGAGATCTCGGGATCTCTTCAGCGCTGCAGGCAGGCAAGGGGGGGGTTCCTCGGGGAAACCTCCACTTGGGCAAGGGAGAGGGACTCCTGGGGGTCACTTCTCCAGTGAAAGTCCGGTCCTTCAGGTCCTGGGGGCTGCGGGTGCAGGGTCTCTCCCAGGCGTCGGGACTTTAGGTTCAAAGAGTCGCGGTCAGGGGAAGCCTCGGGATTCCCTCTGCAGGCGGCGCTGTGGGGACTCAGGGGGGACAGGTTTTGGTACTCACAGTATCAGAGTAGTCCTGGGGTCCCTCCTGAGGTGTCGGATCTCCACCAGCCGAGTCGGGGTCGCCGGGTGCAGTGTTGCAAGTCTCACGCTTCTTGCGGGGAGCTTGCAGGGTTCTTTAAAGCTGCTGGAAACAAAGTTGCAGCTTTTCTTGGAGCAGGTCCGCTGTCCTCGGGAGTTTCTTGTCTTTTCGAAGCAGGGGCAGTCCTCAGAGGATGTCGAGGTCGCTGGTCCCTTCGGAAGGCGTCGCTGGAGCAGGATCTTTGGAAGGCAGGAGACAGGCCGGTGAGTTTCTGGAGCCAAGGCAGTTGTCGTCTTCTGGTCTTCCGCTGCAGGGGTTTTCAGCTGGGCAGTCCTTCTTCTTGTTGCAGGAATCTAATTTTCTAGGGTTCAGGGTAGCCCTTAAATACTAAATTTAAGGGCGTGTTTAGGTCTGGGGGGTTAGTAGCCAATGGCTACTAGCCCTGAGGGTGGGTACACCCTCTTTGTGCCTCCTCCCAAGGGGAGGGGGTCACAATCCTAACCCTATTGGGGGAATCCTCCATCTGCAAGATGGAGGATTTCTAAAAGTTAGAGTCACCTCAGCTCAGGACACCTTAGGGGCTGTCCTGACTGGCCAGTGACTCCTCCTTGTTATTCTCATTATTTTCTCCGGCCTTGCCGCCAAAAGTGGGGCCTGGCCGGAGGGGGCGGGCAACTCCACTAGCTGGAGTGTCCTGCTGGGTTGGCACAAAGGAGGTGAGCCTTTGAGGCTCACCGCCAGGTGTGACAATTCCTGCCTGGGGGAGGTGTTAGCATCTCCACCCAGTGCAGGCTTTGTTACTGGCCTCAGAGTGACAAAGGCACTCTCCCCATGGGGCCAGCAACATGTCTCGGTTTGTGGCAGGCTGCTAAAACTAGTCAGCCTACACAGATAGTCGGTTAAGTTTCAGGGGGCACCTCTAAGGTGCCCTCTGTGGTGTATTTTACAATAAAATGTACACTGGCATCAGTGTGCATTTATTGTGCTGAGAAGTTTGATACCAAACTCCCCAGTTTTCAGTGTAGCCATTATGGTGCTGTGGAGTTCGTGTTTGACAGACTCCCAGACCATATACTCTTATGGCTACCCTGCACTTACAATGTCTAAGGTTTTGTTTAGACACTGTAGGGGTACCATGCTCATGCACTGGTACCCTCACCTATGGTATAGTGCACCCTGCCTTAGGGCTGTAAGGCCTGCTAGAGGGGTGTCTTACCTATACTGCATAGGCAGTGAGAGGCTGGCATGGCACCCTGAGGGGAGTGCCATGTCGACTTACTCATTTTGTTCTCACTAGCACACACAAGCTGGCAAGCAGGGTGTCTGTGCTGAGTGAGAGGTCTCCAGGGTGGCATAAGACATGCTGCAGCCCTTAGAGACCTTCCTTGGCATCAGGGCCCTTGGTACTAGAAGTACCAGTTACAAGGGACTTATCTGAATGCCAGGGTGTGCCAATTGTGGATACAATGGTACATTTTAGGTGAAGGAACACTGGTGCTGGGGCCTGGTTAGCAGGGTCCCAGCACACTTCTCAGTCAAGTCAGCATCAGTATCAGGCAAAAAGTGGGGGGTAACTGCAACAGGGAGCCATTTCTTTACAGGGGGCAACCATGCCAAGGAGGCATTTCCTTACAGTGACATACTATTTTTTTCTTTTTTGCGTTCATGCATGTTTCTGCCTCTTCTTTGTTGTCAGGCATCTTGCTGTTTCTCTGAGATGTCTTAATTATTTATTTATTTTGCAGTTTTATATAGCGCAAACTCGATAAAAAGGTATTACAGCGCTTTACATGAACACCGATTAAATTACTCAAGAACATATTAATTTTTGGTAGCAAGAGGAGATTAAGGGATGTGCCCAGAATCGCACGATGTTGAGCTGGCGTAGAGACTCGAACTGTGTTCCCCAGCTCCAAAGTTGGCAGCTGTGGCTCTTGCGCCACATCCTTTCCCCTAGGGCTCTTCGTCTGGTGTATGTTTGTGCATTCTAGCAAGAATCTTTTTTTCTTGCAAAGATGAAGAGATGATGAAGCTATATCAGGATTGTAATCTGTGACATTCTCATCATGTCAAGACCTGGGCAGTGGGTGCATTAATCAACTGACTTGAGTAGAGCTTAACACCAGCCAATATCCCCTGCTCTTGATAACCTCCGGAGGGTCACCAGCAAAGCACACAGGTTAGTTCTAGGCAAGAAGATGGCGAAAGGTGTTGTCTCCAAAATGGTGAAAAAGCAGTTGTGACTCAAGACCGTGAAGTGCTTGGGTCTGAAGTTTGATAGCAAAAAAAATCTAGCTTTTGGATCTAAATTGGGCCTCTTCAAATAGTTCATTTAGCGCAAACTCGATACAAAGGTAGTACTGCTCTTTACATGAGCTGGTTACATTACACAGGAACACATTCATTTTTAGATAGCAAGGGGAGATCAAAGTCAGTAGCTCTGGCCCTTAACTTGCATCCTCTTCCCTAGGGTTCTTTGTCTGGTGCATGTTGGGGCGGTCTGACAATAACTCGTAAATGTATGTGTGTGTATATGTATATGTGTGTGTGTGTGTGTGTGTGTGTATATATATATATATATATACCTGGTAATGCAGGTTCTTCCATTTCATAGCACTGAGAATTTGTGGCGGCGCAACATCTAATTATCCTTCACAGATTTCAGCACGTCCCCTCTCTGCATCACCACAACATTGCACTGTTTCAGAGCAGCGGTTCACGACATCTTCAATACACACAAATATTCCTATCATGTGCCCAGACTATTTCTGGGCATCTTCTTTGACTTTAAGAGAGGTCAGAGCCAAGTCTCTGCCTGAGAGGGACATGACTGTGTTAGCTTATTCTCATTGTGTGTTCTACAACTACACACCAGAATTACTCTAATGCTGTAACCTTTATTTTTGTTGCATTTGGAGATGCACGAGTTACCCTTCAGAGGGTATATTGTCTAAGCTAGCCCTGTGGTATAAGGAAGGTGCCTTGTGGAGTCACCTAGTGGGTAGGTAAAACTATTGCCAATTTACCTTAAAAATCTATATGGGGACTGCGCCATTGGCACAGTTCTATTTTGTCAGAGGAGCTGAAAATTGCACCCCTCCCTGGCCCAGCTGTTCCAACAGAACTTCCATTAAATGGCTGGGCCAATTTCTCACATGGGTTGTCCCAGTCTGTAATGGATCAGACAAGCTAAAATCGATGGAGCCGAATATGCCTCACCATGTCTCAGAATATTGTATTCAATATTGCAGTTGATACAGAGCTGCTTGCCAGCTGGAAAAGGTCTGGTTGATTTCTCAGTTGCGGCTGTGCCACTCAACCAAAATGTGTCAAAACTGGAAAGGGAACCAAGCATCAGCGTGATATAACACAAGGCACCACCACTGTGGTATCTAGTGCCACAACAGTGACATGGACAGTGGCCAACTTTGGCTGCATCAAAATCTACATCCTGGTCGGCAGGTATATTTTGAATGCAAACCATTTCTGAGCACCTAATTGGGCACCATGAGATTTATTTGTCAAATGCTTTCCCGGGAAGCAGAAAGTTGGGCAATGTGCCCCATAGCACTCATTGTCTGATTCAATCATTTGTATATATAGGTTCAACTTACTTGTGTAAATGGCTTGATTTACAAACATGGAATATAAATTTGAGCTTATAACTCAATTTACACACACACACATAATATAACACATGTATTATGTAACATTAGATTGGAGTAGATTTGCTCTCATGGGTTTGGAGTGTGTATTCCACGGTGGGGATGCCATAGAGTTTGTGCACATTTACAAATGTATGAATTGGTAACTGCTCACAAACATTCTCAGCCTGGAAAAGTTTAGAGGTTTACTGTTGTTACAGACAGGAGTAAATCATTTCTGAGTAACAGAATGAGGGGAAACATCCCTAAAATTTGTGGAGGTTTAGGAGATGTGGCTTCTCCACTGGGGAAAAAATATTTTCTCAGTGGAAAATGTGGGGGGTGGGTGGAGGGTGTTGGAAAAGGTGAATGTCTTCATAATAATTTTTTCTCATATGAAATTGTTTTCCTTTAGCAGTTATCCATGTGTAGCTGCCTACGATTGTAAGTACTTCCGAAAAGTTGGAACTGTTGCAGGCTCCCAGGATTACTTCTCGAATTCTTTGAGAATTTCAGAATAAAAAATCTCCCCCTTAATGTAGGATTAAATTCAAGACTATAGGTTTTCTTAGCGAATGTATCCCCTTGTGTCGGGAGGGGGAAAAACACACACACAAGCATAGAACATAACTGTAGGAGCCATGACTCTAGGCTGGATGGCAGCCCAGTGCCCCCTCCGCACTGTGAATATGTATGTTACTGTTTTGCTTCTGTAATTCTAAATTGCCATTTAAAATTAAGCCGGTAATTTGTGGTCAGTCTTTGATTCTGTACTCGGAATGTTAGCCTAATTTGCTAGTTGCTTGTCTTTGCATTCTGAAACAGTCATCTGCTGCTCGGGCTGCAAAGCCATGGCTGCTTCACAGCATCTTTGGGCTGGTTAACTTTTCACTTCATAATTCGTATGGGCCTAAAGTACTTTCTTTTGAAATATTTTAAACACCAAATGTTTCTACTTACTGGACATGCTTGCTTTGGGCCACTGTCATCATTCTCCTCGCTCAGAGAGAAGAGACTTCGGTGACCTCACAAGCTGATAGTGAGTGGCCTATTTATATATTAATACGAGGTGACACAGGAAGCAGTGCACTGCAAAGCAGCTTTTTTATTCATTTTTGTGTTGCAGTTCTTATGTGCTATATACATATTATTATAGATAAACGTTGAGGTTATGAGAACACTTTATTGCATGTCTTTATGGAACAAACATGTTCAATGACATACTGGGAAGGCAGGGTCCATGCCAGACTTGCAGGGTAACCACTGTGTAAATAAATTCCATTTTAATTATTTTTACATAATTGATCTTATGTGGATATCAAGAACCTCAGACATGGTTCTGGACCTACCTTGGATTTCTAATGAATTCATATATTTGAATCCTTTTCAAGGCCTGAAAAAATACCAATGAACCTGCCCTGTGGGAGCCTCACTGGGCACCAATGATCTAGGCAAACAAACACTCCGTCATCCAAATCCAGACTTCCCGCCCTGTGTGGTCTAGAGGGCAAGGCCAAGACTTCAGATTTTGAGTAGTCATCCCAACAGAGATAATTCTCACTTCAAAACCATCAGCCAGTGCACAAATGTATGCACCGAAAAGGCACCGCCAAGGCCCAGGAGATTCAGGTATACTTATCTGTTCTATAGAGTCCAGTACTTAGCCGAGGGCTGTCGTGAGACTATTAACCCAAGGCAGTGCGTTAAATGAATACAGAGTACCAGCCCTTCTGCATTTCCATTTAAAACACTGGCCCAAGGCCACAGATGTTGCACCTCTGGAACCTATCCTGTCGGCCCAATTACCACTGAAGCTCTGTTTCACCAATCTGCACATATTTGAAGCCTCCTGTTCATTTAAGCTGCCTCTTCTGTTATTCTCTTTGTATACAGTCAGTGTTTTTTAAAAGTTAGGCTGGGTTTTGCCAATGTAGAAGAATAATTCATTTAAAAGTTGAACACACAGAAATATATGGCTGCCCCCTTTTATTTGCTCTTAACTCTTTTGACCTCCCCCCTCATTCTCCTGGTTAAATGCCAGGAAGGTGCCTCTTTGTTGTTTGTTTGGTGATATAAAAGTTTAGGTAAACACCGTAGAAAGGGTTGCATCTCTAGGATGTCACAGCCAGTCTGTAGGAATGAAGCAAAGCACTCCCAAGATGGTGGCCTTGATGTTTCCTTTCTCCTGCAGCAGCAGGCCTGGGGGGCTTGCTGTGGCACCTGGCATACATCCACTACACTCCAAACCAAAACACATAGGTAAAAAATGTTGTCATTTGCCATGCCAATAACTCTAACTCTCAAAAACATGAGACCTATTGCATTGCAAATGCTTGTATATCTTTGGGACATGTAGGAAGGATGCCTAGACTTTGTGTTGAGAGTGTGTGAGGATGGACTGAAGGTCAAGGCATATTAGCATTTTCCCATCTCAAAGACAGATTAATAACACTTTATAGGATACTGTAGGAAAGTGCCTCTTTTTCACATGGTTACACCCCACTTTTTGCCTGGTATCTGATGTGATTTCGACTGAAAGTGCACTGGGTTCCTGCTAACCAGGTCCCCAGTGCCCGATCTATTTTCTTAAACTGTACAATTGTTTCACCAATTGGCAAATCCTTTAGCATCCTATGTAAGTCCCTAGTAAATGGTACCCCTGGTACCTAGATCCTGAGGTGCTAAAGAGGGCCTCTAAGGGCTCAGCACAAATAGTCACCATAAGGGACCCCTCACTGAAAACATGACAGGCTGCCATTTCAGGCTGCGTGTCTTGGTGCAGATAAAAAAATGAAAACATATGTCACACATCCCTGTGTGCCGTGTTCCAGAACACTGCATGCAATATATGTAAGCCACTCTTCGAGGAGGCCTTACCGCCCTACGTCAGGGTACATTATATTACATGTGGGGGCATATCTGTACGAGCAGATATGCCCCTGCTATATGTGTGTCAATTCTCAGACATAGTAAGTGACCAGGGAAGCCATTTAAAATGCATGTAAGTCACCCCTTGAGGAGGCCTTACCGCCCTAAGTCAGGGTAAATTATA
Organism: Pleurodeles waltl; assembly: GCF_031143425.1. Lineage (NCBI taxonomy): Eukaryota > Metazoa > Chordata > Amphibia > Caudata > Salamandridae > Pleurodeles > Pleurodeles waltl. Next base: position 182,522,657 of record NC_090437.1, read on the forward strand.
TTACATGTGGGGGCATATCTGTACAAGCAGATATGCCCCTGCCATATGCGTGTCAATTCTCAGACATAGTAAGTGGCCTGGGAAGCCATTTAAAATGAAGGTGCTGGACACTGATCAATACGGTTTCCAGAACTACATGATGGCACTGGCTACCATCCCACGCATACGGAAACCACTGCCTGAGGAAGGTCCTTCAGCTACCTCGCAGCATAGAACAGGAACAACCTACCCATGCACCTCAGACAAAGCCCATTATTCACCATCTTCAGGAAGAAGCTCAAGACATGGCTCATCAGATGAGGCTCAGTCTGTCTACCCAATCCTCCCACCCCTTCCCCCCAACTCCCCACCCCCAGACAATAGGTGTAGGAAAGTGCCTCCGTTAGACATGATTACCCCCCACTGTTTGCCTGGTGCATGATGTGATTTTGACTGCAAGTGCACTGGGTCCCCAGTGCCAGAGCTCTTTCCTAAAACTGCACAGTTGTTTCCCCAATTTCCAAAACCTTTAGCACCCTCTGTAAGTTCCTAGTAAACTGTACCCCTGTTACCTAGGGCCTGGGGTACCAAAGAGGGTCAGTAAGGGATGCAGCGTGAATTGTGCTACCAGAAGGGACCTCTTACCAAGCACAACAGGATGCCATTGCAGGCTGCGTGTCTTGGTGTAGACGAAGGTGAAAACACAACATGGCACACAGCATGTGAGCCATGTTCCCCAACACTGCATGCAATATATGTAAGTCACCCCTCTAGCAGACCTTACAGCCCTAAGTCAGGTGCATTATATTACATGTATGGCATATCAGTACGAGCAGATATCCCCCCGTCTTTGACAATTCTCAGACTTGGTGAGTGACCAGGGAAGCCATTTTAAATGTGTGTGCTGGACACTGGTCAGTACGAGTTCCCCAGCTACATGATGGCTTCACTGAAGGTAGTGATGTTTGGTATCAAAAATCTCATATTGGTAAACTCAAACTGATGCCAGTGTTGGATTCACCAATACATGCACCCAGAGGGCACCATAGAGGAGCCCCCTGAAAGCCTACACAGCTTCTGATGTGCTTCATGACTGGTTTCTGCCAGCCTGCCACCCAAGACATTGCCTTCTGCTCTCAGGAGGCCCAGAACAAAAGCCTGTCGGGGAAGAGGGTGTAACATAAAGGAGTACAAGACATCCACAAATACACACAGTAGTCAGTAAATTAGAGATACGACTCAAAAAGAAGATCCTTGCCAATTTATAAAAGTAGCAAGTATCTTTATATATAATAATTAAGCATCCGAGAAAATCATTCAGCTAAGTACGTTTTTAAAAAGGAATTCTTTTCACTTTAAAAAGTGTGCACAGTGCAGTTTCTCAGCTCTGCAATGTTATCCTATGGAAGGAAAAGCAAGTTCTGCAAAAAGGTAGAGAACAGTGACTTACAGGACCAATCCCCAGGAGTTAAGGTGAATAGTGGGCAAGGTCCAAAGCAGCACCCACAGGACACCCTCAGTGGCACAGGGGCGGCTGGGTGCAGAGTGCAAAACAGCATTGGGTCCCCAGTGTGTTCCAATGGAGATCGGTTGCTGCGAAAAGAGGCAGCAGGCTCTGGTCAGGAGGCCAATCGGGCTGAACCAACAGTGGGGCTCAGGCCTCATGATGCTCAGGCACAGGTAGGCACCTTTGGTCCTCTCCTCCACGGCTCAAGGGCGACGGGTGCAGAGGTGCCCTTAGGTGTCAGGTTTTTCTGACTGGAATGGTTGTGGTATAGAGGGCGGCTGTGTGCAGAGGCTGGGGAGTCCAGGAGGGGGTGAAACCACAGTGTACTCTAACTCTGGAGTGCTTGGGGACCTTGTTGGCACCGGTAGCCCACTTCAGCTCTGGTCGGAGATGGCTGGTGCAGTGGTGACTTCAGGTGTCTGGTTTTGGTGGTTCCAGAGCCTTCAGAGTCCCTTCTTTTGGAGTTTGTTGGAGAACAGATCCGCTGTTCACAGGAGGTCTTGAGTCTTTTTCAAAGGCAGGCAGTCCTTCCATGTGTCTGGGGTCACAGCTGCAGGAAGAGTCGACTTCGGTGCAGATTTCGACGAGGGATGATTTCAGGCTGGAGGGGTTGGTACCAGGTCAGCCTCTTCTTTTCTCCTCTTCTGCTTTCTTGACTCTTGTGTGTCCTTGGTCTTCTTAGGTCATCAGGATCTGCTTCTCAGTGCCTGGGGCTCCCCACACATGCGTTGAAAAGGGCTTCCTTGGCCACTTACTGTGTCTGAGTATTGACAAACACATAGCAAGGGCATATCTGCTCCTACAGATAAGCCCTCACATTTAATATAATGCTCCCTGCCTTATGGGGCTGTAAGGCCTGCTGCAGGGGTGGCTTACATATATTGCATGCCGTTATGGGACATGGCACAGTGGGATGTGACATGTCATGTTTTTATTTTTGTCATGCTCGGTGAGGGGATCCTTATGGTGGCACAATTCGTGCTCCATGTAGGAAGTTGGCTCTGTATGTGCTATTTCAAAGTAAGGAATAGCATGCACAGAGTCCAAGGGTTCCCCTTAGAGGTAAAATAGTGGTAAAAAGAGATAATACTAATGCTCTATTTTGTGGTAGTGTGGTCGAGCAGTAGGCTTATCCAAGGAGTAGTGTTAAGCATTTGTTGTACATACACATAGACAATAAATGAGGTACACACACTCAGAGACAAATCCAGCCAATAGGTTTTGTTATAGAAAAATATATTTTCTTAGTTTATTTTAAGAACCACAGGTTCAAATTCTACATGTAATATCTCATTCGAAAGGTATTGCAGGTAAGTACTTTAGGAACTTTAAATCATAAAAATTGCATGTATACTTTTCAAGTTATTGACAAATAGCTGTTTTAAAAGTGGACACTTAGTGCAATTTTCACAGTTCCTGGGGGAGGTAAGTTTTTGTTAGTTTTACCAGGTAAGTAAGACACTTACAGGGTTCAGTTCTTGGTCCAAGGTAGCCCACCGTTGGGGGTTCAGAGCAACCCCAAAGTCACCACACCAGCAGCTCAGGGCCGGTCAGGTGCAGAGTTCAAAGTGGTGCCCAAAACACATAGGCTAGAATGGAGAGAAGGGGGTGCCCCGGTTCCGGTCTGCTTGCAGGTAAGTACCCGCGTCTTCGGAGGGCAGACCAGGGGGGTTTTGTAGGGCACCGGGGGGGACACAAGCCCACACAGAAATTTCACCCTCAGCAGCGCGGGGGCGGCCGGGTGCAGTGTAGAAACAAGCGTCGGGTTCGCAATGTTAGTCTATGAGAGATCTCGGGATCTCTTCAGCGCTGCAGGCAGGCAAGGGGGGGGTTCCTCGGGGAAACCTCCACTTGGGCAAGGGAGAGGGACTCCTGGGGGTCACTTCTCCAGTGAAAGTCCGGTCCTTCAGGTCCTGGGGGCTGCGGGTGCAGGGTCTCTCCCAGGCGTCGGGACTTAGGATTCAAAGAGTCGCGGTCAGGGGAAGCCTCGGGATTCCCTCTGCAGGCGGCGCTGTGGGGGCTCAGGGGGGACAGGTTTTGGTACTCACAGTATCAGAGTAGTCCTGGGGTCCCTCCTGAGGTGTTGGATCTCCACCAGCCGAGTCGGGGTCGCCGGGTGCAGTGTTGCAAGTCTCACGCTTCTTGCGGGGAGCTTGCAGGGTTCTTTCAAGGCTGCTGGAAACAAAGTTGCAGCCTTTCTTGGAGCAGGTCCGCTGTCCTCGGGAGTTTCTTGTCTTTTCGAAGCAGGGGCAGTCCTCAGAGGATGTCGAGGTCGCTGGTCCCTTTGGAAGGCGTCGCTGGAGCAGGATCTTTGGAAGGCAGGAGACAGGCCGGTGAGTTTCTGGAGCCAAGGCAGTTGTCGTCTTCTGGTCTTCCTCTGCAGGGGTTTTCAGCTAGGCAGTCCTTCTTCTTGTAGTTGCAGGAATCTGATTTTCTAGGGTTCAGGGTAGCCCTTAAATACTAAATTTAAGGGCGTGTTTAGGTCTGGGGGGTTAGTAGCCAATGGCTACTAGCCCTGAGGGTGGGTACACCCTCTTTGTGCCTCCTCCCAAGGGGAGGGGGTCACAATCCTAACCCTATTGGGGGAATCCTCCATCTGCAAGATGGAGGATTTCTAAAAGTCAGAGTCACCTCAGCTCAGGACACCTTAGGGGCTGTCCTGACTGGCCAGTGACTCCTCCTTGTTGCTTTCTTTGTTCCCTCTAGCCTTGCCGCCAAAAGTGGGGGCCGTGGCCGGAGGGGGCGGGCAACTCCACTAAGCTGGAGTGCCCTGCTGGGCTGTGACAAAGGGGTGAGCCTTTGAGGCTCACCGCCAGGTGTCACAGCTCCTGCCTGGGGGAGGTGTTAGCATCTCCACCCAGTGCAGGCTTTGTTACTGGCCTCAGAGTGACAAAGGCACTCTCCCCATGGGGCCAGCAACATGTCTCTGGTGTGGCAGGCTGCTGGAACTAGTCAGCCTACACAGACAGTCGGTTAAGTTTCAGGGGGCACCTCTAAGGTGCCCTCTGGGGTGTATTTTGCAATAAAATGTACACTGGCATCAGTGTGCATTTATTGTGCTGAGAAGTTTGATACCAAACTTCCCAGTTTTCAGTGTAGCCATTATGGTGCTGTGGAGTTCGTGTTTGACAGACTCCCAGACCATATACTCTTATGGCTACCCTGCACTTACAATGTCTAAGGTTTTGTTTAGACACTGTAGGGGTACCATGCTCATGCACTGGTACCCTCACCTATGGTATAGTGCACCCTGCCTTAGGGCTGTAAGGCCTGCTAGAGGGGTGTCTTACCTATACTGCATAGGCAGTGAGAGGCTGGCATGGCACCCTGAGGGGAGTGCCATGTCGACTTACTCGTTCTGTCCTCACTAGCACACACAAGCTGGCAAGCAGTGTGTCTGTGCTGAGTGAGAGGTCTCCAGGGTGGCACAAGACATGCTGCAGCCCTTAGAGACCTTCCTTGGCATCAGGGCCCTTGGTACTTGAAGTACCAGTTACAAGGGACTTATCTGGATATCAGGGTCTGCCAATTGTGGATACAAAAGTACAGGTTAGGGAAAGAACACTGGTGCTGGGGCCTGGTTAGCAGGCCTCAGCACACTTTCAATTGTAAACATAGCATCAGCAAAGGCAAAAAGTCAGGGGGCAACCATGCCAAGGAGGCATTTCCTTACACTCCAGCCCTTGGGACCCTCCTTAGCATCTCAGGCCCTAGGTACTTACAGAAGGTGCTGAATAATATGCCAATTTGGGGAAACAATTGTACAGTTTAGGGAGAAAAAAACACTGGCACTGGGGGACCTGGTTGGCAGGGACCCAGTGCACGTCAGTCAAAGTTGCATCAAATACCAGGCAAAACGTGGGGAAGTGCTGCACTAAAAACCCAGTTCCCTACAGCTAAAACCTGCCTAATTAATAGTCATATGGTAGGTCGCAATTTGGGATCCTGTGTGACTGGCTACAGTCACAGAAATTGGGGCCCTGCAAAAGACAGGAGACCACCTTTGTAAGGTAATGCCTCCTTGGCATGGTTACCCCCTGACTTTTTGCCTTTGCTGATGCTATGTTTTGAATTGAAAGTGTGCTGAGGCCTGCTAACCAGGCCCCAGCACCAGTGTTCTTTCCCTAACCTGTACTTTTGATTCCACAATTGGCACACCCTGGCATCCAGATAAGTCCCTTGTAAGTGGTACCCCTGGTACCAAGGGCCCTGATGCCAAGGAAGGTCTCTAAGGGCTGCAGCATGTCTTATGCCACCCTGGAGACCCCTCACTCAGCACAGACACCCTGCTTGCCAGCTTGTGTGTGCTGGTGAGAACAAAACGAGTAAGTCGACATGGCACCCCCCTCAGGGTGCCATGCCAACCTCTCACTGCCTATGCAGGTATAGATAAGTCACCCCTCTAGTAGGCCTTACAGCCCTAAGGCAGGGTGCACTATACCGTAGGTGAGGGTACCAGTGCATGAGCACTGTGCCCCTACAGTGTCTAAGCAATACCTTAGACATTGTAAGTGCAGGGTAGCCATAAGAGTATATGGTCTGGGAGTCTGTTTTACACGAACTCCACAGCACCATAATGGCTACACTGAAAACTGGGAAGTTTGGTATCAAACATCTCAGCACAATAAAAGCACACTGATGCCAGTGTACATTTTATTGTAAAATACACCCCAGAGGGCACCTTAGAGGTGCCCCCTGAAACCTTAACCAACTATCTGTGTATGCTGACTGGTTCCAGCAACCTGCCACGCTAGAGACATGTTGCTGGCCCCATGGGGAGAGTGCCTTTGTCACTCTTAGGCCAGTAACAAAGCCTGCACTGGGTGGAGATGCTAACACCTCCCCCAGGCAGGAGCTGTCACACCTGGCGGTGAGCCTCAAAGGCTCACCCCTTTGTGCCAGCACAGCAGGACACTCCAGCTAGTGGAGTTGCCCGCCCCCTCCGGCCACGGCCCCCACTTTTGGCAGCAAGGCCGGAGAAAATAATGAGAATAACAAGGAGGAATCACTGGCCAGTCAGGACAGCCCCTAAGGTGTCCTGAGCTGAAGTGACTCTAACTTTTCGAAATCCTCCATCTTGCAGATGGAGGATTCCCCCAATAGGATTAGGGATGTGACCCCCTCCCCTTGGGAGGAGGCACAAAGAGGGTGTACTCACCCTCAGGGCTAGTAGCCATTGGCTACTAACCCCCCAGACCTAAACACGCCCTTAAATTTAGTATTTAAGGGCTCCCCTGAACCTAAGAATTTAGATTCCTGCAACTTACCGAAGAAGAAGACTGCTGAGCTGAAAACCCCTGCAGAAGAAGAAAGAAGACACCAACTGCTTTGGCCCCAGTCCTACCGGCCTGTCTCCTGCCTTCTAAAGAACCCTGCTCCAGCTACGCTTTCTCCAGGACCAGCGACCTCTGAATCCTCAGAGGACTGCCCTGCTTCCAAGAGACCAAGAAACTCCCGAGGACAGCGGCACTGCTCCAAAAGAACTGCAACTTTGTTTCAAGGAGCAGATTTAAAGACCCCTGCAACTCCCCGCAAGAAGCGTGAGACTTGCAACACTGCACCCGGCGACCCCGACTCGACTGGTGAAGAACCAACACCTCAGGGAGGACCCTCCGGCGACTCCGAGACTGTGAGTGTAAAGAAATGGCTCCCTGTTGCAGTTACCCCCCACTTTTTGCCTGATACTGATGCTGACTTGACTGAGAAGTGTGCTGGGACCCTGCTAACCAGGCCCCAGCACCAGTGTTCTTTCACCTAAAATGTACCATTGTTTCCACAATTGGCACAACCCTGGCACCTAGTTACGTCCCTTGTAACTGGTACCCCTGGTACCAAGGGCCCTGATGCCAGGGAAGGTCTCTAAGGGCTGCAGCATGTCTTATGCCACCCTAGGGACCCCTCACTCAGCACAGACACACTGCTTGCCAGCTTGTGTGTGCTGATGGGGAGAAAATGACTAAGTCGACATGGCACTCCCCTCAGGGTGCCATGCCAACCTCCCACTGCCTGTGCCATAGGTAAGTCACCCCTCTAGTAGGCCTTACAGCCCTAAGGCAGGGTGCACTATACCACAGGTGAGGGCATATGTGCATGAGCACTATGCCCCTACAGTGTCTAAGCAAAACCTTAGACATTGTAAGTGCAGGGTAGCCATAAGAGTATATGGGCTGGGAGTCTGTCAAAAACGAACTCCACAGCTCCATGATGGCTACACTGAATACTGGGAAGTTTAGTATCAAACTTCTCAGAATAATAAACCCACACTGATGCCTGTGTTGGATTTATTAAAAAATGCACACAGAGGGCATCTTAGAGATACCCCCTGTATTTTACCCAATTGTTCAGTGCAGGACTGACTGGTCTGTGCCAGCCTGCTGCTGAGAGACGAGTGTCTGACCTCATGCGGTGAGAGCCTTTGTGCTCTCTGAGGACAGAAACAAAGCCTGCTCTGGGTGGAGGTGCTTCACACCTCCCCCCTGCAGGAACTGTAACACCTAGCAGTGAGCTTCAAAGGCTCAAGCTTCGTGTTACAATGCCCCAGGGCACTCCAGCTAGTGGAGATGCCCGCCTCCTGGACCCAGCCCCCACTTTTGGCGGCAAGTCCAGGAGAGATAATGAGAAAAACAAAGAAGAGTCACTGGCCAGTCAGGACAGCCCCTAAGGTGTCCTGAGCTGAAGTGACTCTAACTTTTAGAAATCCTCCATCTTGCAGATGGAGGATTCCCCCAATAGGATTAGGGATGTGACCCCCTCCCCTTGGGAGGAGGCACAAAGAGGGTGTACTCACCCTCAGGGCTAGTAGCCATTGGCTACTAACCCCCCAGACCTAAACACGCCCTTAAATTTAGTATTTAAGGGCTCCCCTGAACCTAGAAAAAATAGATTCCTGCAACTAACAAGAAGAATGACTGCTGAGCTGAAAACCCCTGCAGAGGAAGAACAGAAGACACCAACTGCCTTGGCCCCAGACTTACCGGCCTGTCTCCTGCCTTCCAAAGAAACCTGCTCCAGCGACGCTTCCCAAGGGACCAGCGACCTCTGAATCCTCTGAGGACTGCCCTGCTTCGAAAAAGACAAGAAACTCCAGAGGACAGCGGCACTGCTCCAAAAGAACTGCAACTTTGTTACAAGGAGCAGATTTAAAGACCCCTGCAACTCCCCGCAAGAAGCGTGAGACTTGCAACACTGCACCCGGCGACCCCGACTCGACTGGTGGAGAACAACCAACTCAGGGAGGACCCTCCGGCGACTCTACGACTGTGAGTAACCAAAGTTGTCCCCCCTGAGCCCCCACAGCGACGCCTGCAGAGGGAATCCCCAGGCTCCCCCTGACCGCGACTGTCTGAACTCCATTTCCCGACAGCTGGAAAAGACCCTGCACCCGCAGCCCCCAGCCCCTAAAGAAACGGAACTTCTGTGCAGGAGTGACCCCCAGGAGGCCCTCTCCCTTGCCCAGGTGGTGGCTACCCCGAGGAGCCCCCCCCTTGCCTGCCTGCATCGCTGAAGAGACCCCTTGGTCTCCCATTGAAAACTGAAGGAAACCCGACGCGTGTTTGCACACTGAACCCGGCCGCCCCCGCGCTGCTGAGGGTGTACTTTCTGTGCTACTTTGTGTCCCCCCCGGTGCCCTACAAAACCCCCCTGGTCTGCCCTCCGAAGACGCGGGTACTTACCTGCTGGCAGACTGGAACCGGGGCACCCCCTTCTCTCCATTATAGCCTATGTGTTTTGGGCACCTCTTTGACCTTTGCACCTGACCGGCCCTGAGCTGCTGGTGTGATAACTTTGGGGTTGCTCTGAACCCCCAACGGTGGGCTACCTTGGACCAAAAACTGAAACCTGTAAGTGCCTTACTTACCTGTTGAAACTAACAATAACTTACCTCCCCCAGGAACTGTGAAAATTGCACTGTGTCCACTTTTAAAATAGCTATTTGTGAATAACTTGAAAAGTATACATGCAATTGAAATGATTCAAAGTTCCTAATGTACTTACCTGCAATACCTTTCAAACAAGATATTACATGTTAAATTTGAACCTGTGGTTCTTAAAATAAACTAAGAAAAGGTATTTTTCTATAACAAAACCTATTGACTGGATTTGTCTCTGAGTGTGTGTACCTCATTTATTGTCTATGTGTATGTACAACAAATGCTTAACACTACTCCTTGGATAAGCCTACTGCTCGACCACACTACCGCAAAATAGAGCATTAGTATTATCTCTTTTTACCACTATTTTACCTCTAAGGGGAACCCTTGGACTCTGTGCATGCTATTCCTTACTTTGAAATAGCACATACAGAGCCAACTTCCTACAGTGAGTAACCAAAGTTGTCCCCCCTGAGCCCCCACAGCGACGCCTGCAGAGGGAATCCCGAGGCTCCCCCTGACCGCGACTGCCTGAACTCCATTTCCCGACGGCTGGAAAAGACTCTGCGCCCCCAGCACCGAAAGGAACGGAACTCCTGTGCAGGAGTGACCCCCAGGAGGCCCTCTCCCTTGCCCAGGTGGTGGCTACCCCGAGGAGCCCCCCCCTTGCCTGCCTGCAACGCTGAAGAGATCCCTTGGTCTCTCATTGATTTACATTGAAAACCCGGCGCTTGTTTCTACACTGCACCCGGCCACCCCAGTGCCGCTGAGGGTGTACTTTTTGTGTGAACTTGTGTCCCCCCCGGTGCCCTACAAAACCCCCCTGGTCTGCCCTCCGAAGACGCGGGTACTTACCTGCTGGCAGACCGGAACCGGGGCACCCCCCTTCTCTCCATTGAAGCCTATGTGTTTTGGGCACCTCTTTGACCTCTGCACCTGACCGGCCCTGAGCTGCTGGTGTGGTAACTTTGGGGTTGCTCTGAACCCCCAACGGTGGGCTACCTTGGACCCAAACCTGAGACTTGTAAGGGATTTACTTACCTGACAAAACTAACAAAAACTTACCTCCCCCAGGAACTGTGAAAATTGCACTAAGTGTCCAATTTTAAAACAGCTTATTGTGTTTTATGTAAAAAGTATACATGCTAATGTAATGATTCAAAGTTCCTAAAGTACTTACCTGCAATACCTTTCAAATGAGATATTACATGTAGAATTTGAACCTGTGGTTCTTAAAATAAACTAAGAAAAGATATTTTTCTATAACAAAATCTATTGGCTGGATTTGTCTCTGAATGTGTGTTCCTCATTTATTGCCTGTGTGTATGTACAGCAAATGCTTAACACTACTCCTTGGATAAGCCTACTGCTCGACCACACTACCACAAAATAGAGCATTAGTATTATCTCTTTTTGCCACTATCTTACCTCTAAGGGGAACCCTTGGACTCTGTGCATACTATTCCTTACTTTGAAATAGTGCATACAGAGCCAACTTCCTACAACCTTCCCAGCCATTGCATTTCAAAACTCAAAACGTTTTTAAAAAACGTAAAAGCCAGAGTTCTTTAAAGGACCACTGCCTACTCCTCCTTATGTCACCACCTTGATATCCTAAGGGGAAGGGGCCCTATTGCAAATCACTTACCTCTCTTACTTTGGGGTTGGTAACTGATCAATAGTTTGTGACCGGAATTGCAGTAGCAAACCATTGATACATACGTTACCGATTCATAACTGGTAATAAGTGCCCAAAAACACTCCCCTTCCAAATTGTAAATCGCTACCCATTCCTAAACCATTTTTGCGATTTGGAAAAACATTTCTGAATCACAAAATTAATTTAGTAAATAAGAAAAGTTGATTTTGCGGCTGCAAACCCTAAAGTGTAGTGATTCACTGGGTTTGCCCCTGCTGAATCACATAGTAAATCTGGCCTCAAGTTCCATTTGGTTTCTGTATGTAAATTTATTTTTTGTTTCTAGCTTTGAAATCTGGCTTTGATCTAATCGTCCAGAACCAGAACCTATGTTGGACTCATTACCATTAGAAACTCACTCCTTCGCCTTGGATGAAATGCAATCTATCGAAAGAGGCAATAGGAAATACAAATCCCTTTATAGATCATATTCTATAGGAATAATTCGTTTTCAAATCGTTGTTACTACCACAGATTAATTCTCTTTTGACGCTCTGTAATTAACAATTGTCACCTTAGTGGTAATAGGTTTATCATCCTTGACCGGGTGAACAATGTTTTTGTGCTTCGAAAGTAGGAACCTAAATTCCTACCTTCAACTCAAAAAATATAATCACAAAAGAAAATATTTGAATTAAACTGAATTATATTTGTTCCCCTTTATGCAGTTTGGCCAGAAGTCACATGTGGAATGCGCACGGTTTTCTCCAGATGGCCAATACCTAGTAACTGGCTCTGTAGACGGGTTCATTGAAGTATGGAATTTCACAACTGGAAAAATCAGGAAGGTTGGTATAACAAGAGAAACATTAAGCACTGTAAAACCTTTCCAAATGATTTCTGGTTTGTTTTATGATTTTTTTAAAATTGTATTTAAGTTCACTTGCACCTGTAAAGCTAGCATCTGGCTCTGTTGAGAAAAAAACAATTCAAACAACCATAATTTTAATAACGTAATGAAGTTAAACACTTTTACTTTCACATCAGAGTTGCTAAGTGTTTGGTTTCTTTTTTACCTCTTTTCTTTAGGATCTGAAGTACCAGGCTCAAGACAACTTTATGATGATGGATGATGCTGTGCTTTGTATGTGTTTCAGCAGAGACACAGAAATGTTAGCAACGGGAGCTCAAGATGGAAAGATAAAGGTAAACTGATGTGACATAATGTGTGTTGGTACTCTTACATACCCATCTCAACTTTTCTTTTGATGTCGTCCCCCCCCCCCCCCCCCCCCCCCCCCCCCCTTTACGGCTGGTGGTTAGGTCAAGGACCTGAGATGAGCATCTACTAACCTTCATCTGTAGATGGGATACATTGATATAAATCCTATACTTACCTGTATTTATTAATCCCTCTAAAATCTTTCATGCTGTCTGTCTGTTGATCTACCAAGCGTTTAATGGTGACAAAAAGAAACATGTAACCAAAAAAAAAAAATCAGACAATCATTGAATAGAAACAGACACAAGGAAATATAAAAACTAAAGAAAAGACAGCACTGAAAAAGAAAACCTAGATCCCATTAGTGCAGAGAGATATAGCAGCCTGAAGATCAATGTTATGGTCTACTTGAGTCAATTAGATAAATCTTGCTGAAGAACTATGAAGTTGATTCTTCTATAATTCAAACTTGCCTGGGTCTGTTAAAGTTTGCTGTAGCTGCATTCATGTGAGATTAGTGTGCAGCAGGAAGTAATAAATCATGAGGCGCAAGATGAGAAAATTAGGCGGGTTGCAGCTGAGGCATTAATGTGACGTCTTGTGCTGTGGTCATGAAGCCAGGTAGGGCTGGGAGGGCAACTACTGCTGTGAAGCCGAAGACTTAATCCCCTTCAGTTGCAGCAGTTTAAGACACACAACCTATTTATACTGTGAAGAGGGATAATTGTAATTTCTTCCTCAAGGAATTCTGGCTGGTCAGATGGAAATTCAGTGGATGGTGAATGTACGCGTTGCATTTAATGCCACATTTAAATCATTTGTTTACTTTCAAATACTGAAGCGGAGCACAAATCCCTCCACATTCCTTTTATGGCAGTGTAGGTTTTGCGGCGTCATACCTCTGGGGCTACTGGCTCTAGACTGGGGCTTTGAAACTGGCTGATAGGGACTTACTTTTATTTTATGCATTGTTGAGCTTTTTAGGGACAATGTCATACATTCAGTGTAAAGAAATGGCTCCCTGTTGCAGTTACCCCCCACTTTTTGCCTGATACTGATGCTGACTTGACTGAGAAGTGTGCTGGGACCCTGCTAACCAGGCCCCAGCACCAGTGTTCTTTCACCTAAAATGTACCATTGATTCCACAATTGGCACACCCTGGCATCCAGATAAGTCCCTTGTAACTGGTACTTCTAGTACCAAGGGCCCTGATGCCAAGGAAGGTCTCTAAGGGCTGCAGCATGTCTTATGCCACCCTGGAGACCTCTCTCTCAGCACAGACCCACTGCTTGCCAGCTTGTGTGTGCTAGTGAGGACAAAACGAGTAAGTCGACATGGCACTCCCCTCAGGGTGCCATGCCAGCCTCTCACTGCCTATGCAAGTATAGGTCAGTCACCCCTCTAGCAGGCCTTACAGCCCTAAGGCAGGGTGCACTATACCATAGGTGAGGGTACCAGTGCATGAGCATGGTACCCATACAGTGTCTAAACAAAACCTTAGACATTGTAAGTGCAGGGTAGCCATAAGAGTATATGGTCTGGGAGTTTGTCAAACACGAACTCCACAGCACCATAATGGCTACACTGAAAACTGGGAAGTTTGGTATCAAACTTCTCAGCACAATAAATGCACACTGATGCCAGTGTACATTTTATTGCAAAATACACCCCAGAGGGCACCTTAGAGGTGCCCCCTGAAACTTAACCGACCATCTGTGTAGGCTGACTAGTTCCAGCAGCCTGCCACACTAGAGACATGTTGCTGGCCCCATGGGGAGAGTGCCTTTGTCACTCTGAGGCCAGTAACAAAGCCTGCACTGGGTGGAGATGCTAACACCTCCCCCAGGCAGGAGCTGTAACACCTGGCGGTGAGCCTCAAAGGCTCACCCCTTTGTCACAGCACCGCAGGACACTCCAGCTAGTGGAGTTGCCCGCCCCCTCCGGCCCCGGCCCCCACTTTTGGCGGCAAGGCCGGAGAAAATAATGAGAATAACAAGGAGGAGTCACTGGCCAGTCAGGACAGCCCCTAAGGTGTCCTGAGCTGAAGTGACTCTAACTTTCAGAAATCCTCCATCTTGCAGATGGAGGATTCCCCCAATAGGGTTAGGATTGTGACCCCCTCCCCTTGGGAGGAGGCACAAAGAGGGTGTACCCACCCTCAGGGCTAGTAGCCATTGGCTACTAACCCCCCAGACCTAAACACGCCCTTAAATTTAGTATTTAAGGGCTACCCTGAACCCTAGAAAATTAGATTCCTGCAACAACAAGAAGGACTGCCCAGCTGAAAACCCCTGCAGAGGAAGACCAGAAGACAACAACTGCCTTGGCTCCAGAAACTCACCGGCCTGTCTCCTGCCTTCCAAAGAACTCTGCTCCAGCGACGCCTTCCAAAGGGACCAGCGACCTCTGAATCCTCTGAGGACTGCCCTGCTTCGACGACGACAAGAAACTCCCGAGGACAGCGGACCTGCTCCCAAAAGACTGCAACTTTGTTTCAAGAAGCAGCTTTAAAGAACCTTGCAACTCCCCGCAAGAAGCGTGAGACTTGCAACACTGCACCCGGTGACCCCGACTCGGCTGGTGGAGAACCAACACCTCAGGGAGGACCCCCGGACTACTCTACGACTGTGAGTACCAAAACCTGTACCCCCTGAGCCCCCACAGCGCCGCCTGCAGAGGGAATCCCGAGGCTTCCCCTGACCGTGACTCTCTGAAACCTAAGTCCCGACGCCTGGAAAAGACCCTGCACCCGCAGCCCCCAGGACCTGAAGGACCAGACTTTCACTGCAGAAGTGACCCCCAGGAGTCCCTCTCCCTTGCCCAAGTGGAGGTTTCCCCGAGGAAGCCCCCCCTTGCCTGCCTGCAGCGCTGAAGAGATCCCTTGATCTCTCATTGACTTCCATTGCGAACCCGACGCTTGTTCTAACACTGCACCCGGCCGCCCCCGCGCCGCTGAGGGTGAAATTTCTGTGTACACATGCAATTGAAATGATTCAAAGTTCCTAATGTACTTACCTGCAATACCTTTCAAACAAGATATTACATGTTAAATTTGAACCTGTGGTTCTTAAAATAAACTAAGAAAAGATATTTTTTTCTATAACAAAACCTATTGGCTGGATTTGTCTCTGAGTGTGTGTACCTCATTTATTGTCTATGTGTATGTACAACAAATGCTTAACACTACTCCTTGGATAAGTCTACTGCTCGACCACACTACCACAAAATAGAGCATTAGTATTATCTATTTTTACCACTATTTTACCTCTAAGGGGAACCCTTGGACTCTGTGCATGCTATTTCTTACTTTGAAATAGCACATACAGAGCCAACTTCCTACATTCAGTGTGTGGTGCCCCTTCATGCTTTTACTGTTTAATTATAGAAGTGTCACAGTAGCACAGCGATCATCTCTGGGGCTATAGAAGATGATGGACAAAAGGGAATTATCACTTGTGACACTGAAAAAAGTGGCGAGACTTTAGTTTGGTTATTGCACTTGTTTTACACACTCTTGTTGGTGTGTTGAAGCAAGGCTTAATGGGGAATTTGATAGGTCATGTTGTCCATGTGCCGACCTAAGCATGGAGGGCAAAGGATATTTACACTTTATACTGTGTTACAATTGAAGCATAGTTTGGTGTACATGAAACCGAGGATTATAGAGGATAATTCCAGGTAAGGGCAGTAGCCCTCTGCTTTTATCGTTTGGTGCACCCTCCCAAGTCTAACCAAATCGCATAGCGTGAGATATGCCTAAGTCATGGCACATCACACAAGTGTGATGCATTTTCACCTGTGACCAAAAGTCAGTACTATGGCTCCAGATATCCATGAAGCAAGGGCATTCAGGGCAGGAGTTGCACGCCTGTCCCTACACAAGAGACTTCTCCATCTCAACTGACACCCTTACAAAAGCACTGAAAAACCTAATGTTCCAGAGTCTGTTTCAGAATTGGCAGCCCTTTGAATAATTACTCCTCTTGACATTACAAGATGTTTCTGTAAGGGCTAACCATTCAGTTGATGCTATTCTTCTCACATCTACTACTTCATTTCACCCCCATAGCCATTTATTATATGTAAATCTTTGTTTATATTTCCATTTCACGCTTGCTAGCTTGTGTGTACTAGTTCATTCCTTACAGCCTATGCAACTGATCCTTATTTGTGAATTACTGTATATATCTGTTTGCCTCTGTTAAACTATCCGCTTTTAGGGTTGAGCGTGCAATAGCATGCATTATTCATGTATCTTGTCTGTGAGACACTGTTGTATATATGAAAGGGCTTGGATCCCACCCGTTGCTTGATATTTGTTGGCTTGCGTGGCACTCTTCTTTACAGCCTTGTAATTAGTCACTGCAGGCCTAGTATCATTTACGTTCCTGTTTGTGAAGCAGGGACCAAGAACAGATTGATTCAACTTAAATTAGTGCCTGTTGTACGAAACTGGCTCTGTATATACTACTTCAAAGTAATGTAAAGTGCAGTGAGCCACCAGAGGCTTTACAGAGGCTAAAGTAGATAACACTAATGCTCTCTCTTGTGGTAGTGTGGTCGAGCAGTTAGGCTTATCAGAGGTTGATGCTAAGCATTTTTTATTCGAAAGGTGAAGAAATGAGGCACACACTCAATGACTGACTCCAGACCCTTGCGTATGTATAAAAAAATATACATTATTTTTAGAAACAGATGGATCTTTGTTGCTCGTAAGTACACTTTCAAGAATGTATCACTTTCAAGTATCACATGCCCTTTGTTTGGAAGTCACAGATAAAACAGTTTTCAGGTGAGTAATACTTTTCAAATTTAAAAGTAGACAGTGCAATTTTCGTAGAAAGCATTGCAGTGCTAGCGAGGAAAAGTAACAACACATTTTACAGGTAAGTACTCGACTTACGATCCCAGTCTTCGGGGGTTAAGGTGTCCACAGGGCAAATTTTAGGAAGGTCAGGTCAGTACCAAACACACACCCCCAGCAGCATGGGGGAGGCCAGGTTCAGTGTGCAAACACAGCATTGGGTGCCCAATGCTTTTCAATGGAGGATCACAAAGATGCCGCAGGCTTGGTCCAGAGAGTCGGCTGAAGAAGACCAATGGCTGGAGAGGTAAGTAGAGAGCCCACTGGGCATTGCTGGGCTGTCAGTTGGATTCCTTAAGGCCAGTCGGCTGCTGGTGCAGGGGTACCTTTATGCTTTGGGAAATCTTCACTGGAGCTGGTCGAGGTCACGGGGGTTCTCTGAATTTAGGCTGCAGGCATTGTCATGTTGGTCAGGAAGGGCCAACCTAGGGTGGACTTGAGGTTGGAATAGCCTTCTGTGGACTGTTAGGCCACCTGGAGTTGGGCCGTGGGCGTCAGGTGCAGAGGGGGCAGGACTCAAGGATTTAGAAGGGTCTGGAGTCCTTCTTAAAGGTTCCTTTGTGGACAGGACCGCTGTCCTCGGGATATCTTGGTCCTTGGGTAGGCAGCTACCCCTCTGGGGGTTTGTAGATGTTGCTGGTCCTGCAGGATGTATGGCCTTATTATAGCAGGAGTCTTGGGCCAAGTCAGTTGTCGTCTGAAGTCTTCACTGCTGGTGGGGCTCTTCAGTCTTTCTTCTTTCAGGTTGCTGGGAATCTGAAGAGCAGCGTTCGGGGGTCTCCCTAAATACTAGATTTAGGGGCACCACAGAGGGCAGCAGCCCATGGCTACTGAACCTCAGGGTGGCTCCACTAGTTGGAGTGCCCTGAGGCAGCAAACCAAAAGGCAGAAGCCTCTGAAGCCCACCACCAGTGTTGCTGTTCCTGCAGGGGGGAGATGTTAAGTACCTCCACCCAGAGCAGGCTTTGTCCCTGACTCCTGAGAGCACAAAGGCTCCCACTCCATGGGGTCAGAAACTCATCTGGTAGTGGTAGACTGGCATAGACCGGTCAGCCCCACACTAGAGTTGTGGGTGAACTTCAGGGGGCTTCTCTAAGATGCCCCCTGTGTGCATTTTACAATAAATCCAATACTGTTGTCAGTGTTATTGAGCTGAGAAATTTGATACTAAACTTCCCAGCATTCAGTGAAGCCATCATGGAGGTGTGGAGTTCATAATGACAAGCTCCCAGCCCATATACTCCTTATGGCTACACTGCACTTACAGGGTCTAAAAATGGACACTGTAGGGGCATATTGCTCATGCAGCTATGCCCGCACCTGTGGTATAGTGCACCCTGCCTTAGGGTGGTGAGGCCTGCTAGAGGGGTGACTTACCTATGCCACAGGCAGTGGTTTGTGGGCATGGCACCCAGAGACGGATGTCATGTCGACTTTACCTTTTTCTCCCCACCAACACACACAGTCTGCAAGGGCAGTGTAGATGTGTTTGGTGAGAGGGCCCTTAGGATGGCACAATACATTCTGCAGCCCTTAGAGACCCTCCTTGGCCACAGGGCCCTTGACAACACTGATACCTTTTACCAGGAACTTAGCCGTGTGCCATTTGTGGAAGCAGTGGTGCAATTTAGGGAAAGAACAGAAGTGCTTGGGCCTGGTTAGCAGGATCCCAGCACACACCCAGTCAAGTTAGCATCAGATATCAGGCAAAAAGTGGGAGAGTAACCATGCCAAAAGGGGCACTTTCCTATACCCATCCCCTGCTCCTGACGTGATTGAGGTACTATTTTGTTCTTTTTAACTTCTAGTGCCCTTCAAACAGGTGTGTGACTGCCATAAATGTGCACAGTAGGGCAAACAAAATTACTCTCTTATTTTGCCTGGTCTTTTCTCAATCATGTTTTGTTTTTGCTCGTGAGCGCTGTTATCAAATGATGATGAATAACTTGTAAATATTGTAGAGCAACATTGTTTCTTTTTTTATGTTTAATGTCCAGAATTATGCTTTGACACATAATCGTGCAGTACACCCTAACCCACCCCTACTCCAATCCACCCCACCTCACACCATTCCACCCCAATCCTTACAATCCACCCCACCTGAGCCAGTCCACCCCGCTCCAATCCAAACCACTCACCACAATCTAATCCACTCCAATCCATCAAACTTCAATCCTCCCACCCCACTCTGCCCCACTGCAGTCCAAAACAATCTGCCCGCCCCAATCCAAAACAATCTACCCGCCCCAATCCAAAACAATCTGCCCGCCCCAATCCAAAACAATCTGCCCCATTCCAAATCAAAACAATTTTCCCCACTCCAGTCCATAACAATCTGCACGACTCTGATCATACACAATCTGCCCTACTAACCATGTCCCACTCCAAACCAAAACAATCTGCCCTACTCCAGTTCACCACAGACTGCCCCACTCCAATCAGCAGCCTGCCCCACTCCAATCAGCAGCCTGCCCCGCTCCTATCAGCAGCCTGCCCGCTCCTATCCAGAACTATCTGCCCCACTCCAATTCAAAACAATCTTACCCATTCCATTCCACCCCACAATGACCTGCCCACTCCAATCTGCCCCACCCCAGTCCTAAACAGTCCGTCCCTCTCCAATCCCACCTGCCTCACTCCTATCCCCCTACCCCACTCCGATCCGCCCCACCCTAATCCAATCCATCCCCATTTCATTCCAGTTCACCCCATTCCAATCCAGTGCACTCCAATCCAGCCCACCCCACACTAATCCAGTCCAACTCATTCTAGTCAACCCCACTCCAATGCAGTCCACCTCGCCGCATTCCAGTCCACCCCACTCAATCCAATACACCGCATTTCAGTCTAAAACAATATGCCCCGCTCCAGTATGCCTAACTTCAATCTTCCCCACTCAGTCCGAAACATTCTATCCCACTCCTGTCGAAAACAATCTGCCCCACTCCAATCGAAAACAATCTACCCCACTCTATTCTCGAACAATCTGCCCCACTCAAACCTGTCCTACTCTATTCCGGAACAATCTGCCTGCCTTCAATCGGCCCCACTCCAGTCCAAAACAATAGGCCCCACTTCAATCCAGAACAATCGGCCCACCCTCCAATCTGCCTCACTCCAGTCCACCCCACTCCAACTCATCACACCAATCCAATCATCCCAATCTAATGTACCCCAATCCACCCCACCTCACCCCAATCCAATCCACTCACCCCAAACTCCCCCCCCCCCCCCCCCACCCAATACAGTCCACCAATCCAGAACAATCTACCCACTCCAGTCTGCCCCCCTCTGGTCCAAAACCATCGGCCCCACTCCGGTCCAAAACATCTGCCCACCCTCAAATCGGCCCAACTCACCACAGTCCACCACAATCCAATGTAGCCCACTCCAGTCCCCCTCACCTCAATCCAGTCCACTCCACTCCCCTCAGTCAGTACAGTCCACCCCATTCCAATACAATCTGCCCGTTCCAGTCTGCCTCCCTGCAATCCACAACAATTTGCCCCACTCCAATCTGCCTCAGTCCAATCCAGAACAAACTTCCCTACTCCAAGGTGCCCCACTACAGACAGCCCGCTCCAGTCCGCCCGTTCAATTTGCCCCACTTTAATTGGCCCCACTTCAATTCACCTCACACCAATCCAGTCCACCCCAATCCACCCCATTTCACCACGCTGCAACTCACCACAATCCACCCCACACTAATCCACCCCTCTCCAATCCTTTCCACTCCATCCTAATCAACCCCACTCAATTCAGTCCACCCCATTCCAATACAATCTGTCCACTCCACTCTGCCCCACGCCAGTCCAAAACAATCTGCCTCAGTTCAATCTGCCCCACTCCAAGCCAAAACAATCTGTCCCCCCACTTCAGTCTGCCCTACTCCAGTCCAAAACAAACTTTCTCATTCTCATCTGCCCCAATCCACCCCACTCCAACCCAGTCCACCCCACCCCACCCCACCCCACTCAGTACAATCCAACCTGCTCCAATCTGATCTGCCCCACTCCAGCCCAAAAATGTCTGTCCCCCTCCAGCCCAAAAATGTCTGTCCCCCTCCAGCCCAAAAATGTCTGTCCCCCTCCAGCCCAAAAATGTCTGTCCCCCTCCAGCCCAAAAATGTCTGTCCCCCCTCCAGCCCAAAAATGTCTGCCCCCCCTCCAGCCCAAAAATGTCTGTCCCCCCTCCAGCCCAAAAATGTCTGTCCCCCCTCCAGCCCAAAAATGTCTGTCCCCCCTCCAGCCCAAACATTTCTGTCCCCCCTCCAGCCCAAACATTTCTGTCCCCCCTCCAGCCCAAACATTTCTGTCCCCCCTCCAGCCCAAACATTTCTGTCCCCCCTCCAGCCCAAACATTTCTGTCCCCCCTCCAGCCCAAACATTTCTGTCCCCCCTCCAGTCCAAAACAATCTGTCCCACTCCAGCCCAAAACAATCTGTCCCACTCCAGCCCAAAACAATCTGTCCCGGTCCAATCGGCCCAACTCCATTCTCCTCTACTCTAAAACGCCCCACTCCAATCCAAAACAATTTGTCCCACTCCAATTCACTTCAGCCCACTGCACCCCACACCAACCCAAAACAATCCACGCCACTCCATTCCAAAACAATCTGCCCCCCTACTCCAGTCTGCCCGCCACTCCAATCTGCCCACTTCAATCCAAAACAACCTACCCCACTGCAGTCTACTCCAAACCAGCCCAATCCAGTCCAGTCCTCTTCATCCCAATCCACCGCACATCAATCCACCACAGTCAACCCCACACCAATCCAGTCTACCCCATTGTAAGGAAATGCCTCCTTGGCATGGTTACCCCCTGACTTTTTGCCTTTGCTGATGCTAAGTTTTGATTTGAAAGTGTGCTGAGGCCTGCTAACCAGGCCCCAGCACCAGTGTTCTTTCCCTAACCTGTACTTTTGTTTTCACAATTGGCACACCCTGGCATCCAGGTAAGTCCCTTGTAACTGGTACCCCTGGTACCAAGGGCCCTGATGCCAGGGAAGGTCGCTAAGGGATGCAGCATGTCTTATGCCACCCTGGGGACCCCTCACTCAGCACAGACACACTGCTTGCCAGCTTGTGTGTGCTGGTGAGGACACAACGAGTAAGTCGACATGGCACTCCCCTCAGGGTGCCATGCCAACCTCACACTGCCTATGCAGTATAGATAAGTCACCCCTCTAGCAGGCCTTACAGCCCTAAGGCAGGGTGCACTATACCATAGGTCAGGGCACAAGTGCATGAGCACTGTGCCCCTACGGTGTCTAAGCAAAACCTTAGACATTGTAAGTGCAGGGTAGCCATAAGAGTATATGGTCTGGGAGTCGGTCAAACACGAACTCCACAGCACCATAATGGCTACACTGAAAACTGGGAAGTTTGGTATCAAACTTCTCAGCACAATAAATGTACACTGATGCCAGTGTACAATTTATTGTAACATACCTTAGAGGTGCCCCCTGGAACCTTAACCAACTACCCGTGTAGGCTGACTGGCTTTAGCAGCCTGCCACACTCGAGACATGTTACGGACCACATGGGGAGAGTGCCTTTGTCACTCTGTGGCTAGTAACAAAGCTTGTACTGGGTGGAGGTGCTTCACACCTCCCCCTGCAGGAACTGTAACACCCGGCGGTGAGCCTCAAAGGCTCACCCCCTTTGTTACAGCACCACAGGGCACTCCAGCTAGTGGAGTTGCCCGCCCCCTCCGGCCACGGCCCCACTTTTGGCGGCAAGACCGGAGGAGATAATGAGAATAACAAGGAGGAGTCACTGGCCAGTCAGGACAGCCCCTAAGGTGTCCTGAGCTGAGGTGACTCTGACTTTAGGAAATCCTCCATCTTGCAGATGGAGGATTCCCCCAATAGGGATAGGAATGTGACCCCCTCCCCTTGGGAGGAGGCACAAAGAGGGTGTACCCACCCTCAGGGCTAGTAGCCATTGGCTACTAACCCCCCCAGACCTAAACACGCACTTAAATTTAGTATTTAAGGGCTCCCAAGAACCTAGGAACTCAGATTCCTGCAACCTAAGAAGAGGACTGCTAAGCTGAAAAACCCTGCAGAGAAGACGGAGACACCAACTGCTTTGGCCCCAGCTCTACCGGCCTGTCTCCCCCCCCCCCCCCCAACCCCCCCCCCCCCCTTCTGAAGACACTGCTCCAGCGACGCTGTAACTGTTACCCCTGGTACCAAGGGCCCTGATGCCAAGGAAGGTCTCTAAGGGCTGCAGCATGTCTTATGCCACCCTAGAGACCCCTCACTCAGCACAGACACCCTGCTTACCAGCTTGTTTGTGCTAGTGAGAACAAAATGAGTAAGTCGACATGGCACTCCCCTCAGGGTGCCATGCCAGCCTCTCACTGCCTATGCAGTATAGGTAAGACACCCCTCTAGCAGGCCTTACAGCCCTAAGGCAGGGTGCACTATACCATAGGTGAGGGCACCAGTGCATGAGCACTGTGCCCCTACAGTGTCTAAGCAAAACCTTAGACATTGTAAGTGCAGGGTAGCCATAAGAGTATATGGTCTGGGAGTCTGTTTTACACGAACTCCACAGCACCATAATGGCTACACTGAAAACTGGGAAGTTTGGTATCAAACTTCTCAGCACAATAAATGCACACTGATGCCAGTGTACATTTTATTGTAAAATACACCCCAGAGGGCACCTTAGAGGTGCCCCCTGAAACCTAACCGACTATCTGTGTAGGCTGACTGGTTCCAGCAGCCTGCCACACTAGAGACATGTTGCTGGCCCCATGGGGAGAGTGCCTTTGTCACTCTGAGGCCAGTAACAAAGCCTGCACTGGGTGGAGATGCTAACACCTCCCCCAGGCAGGAGCTGTGACACCTGGCGGTGAGCCTCAAAGGCTCACCCCTTTGTCACAGCACCGCAGGACACTCCAGCTTAGTGGAGTTGCCAGCCCCCTCCGGCCACGGACCCCACTTTTGTCGGCAAGGCTGGAGGAAACCAAGAGAACAACAAGGAGGAGTCACTGGCCAGTCAGGACAGCCCCTAAGGTGTCCTGAGCTGAAGTGACTAACTTTTAGAAATCCTCCATCTTGCAGATGGAGGATTCCCCCAATAGGATTAGGGATGTGACCTCCTCCCCTTGGGAGGAGGCACAAAGAGGGTGTACTCACCCTCAGGGCTAGTAGCCATTGGCTACTAACCCCCCAGACCTAAACACGCCCTTAAATTTAGTATTTAAGGGCTCCCCTGAACCTAGAAAAAATAGATTCCTGCAACTAACAAGAAGAAGGACTGCTGAGCTGAAAACCCCTGCAGAGGAAGAACAGAAGACACCAACTGCCTTGGCCCCAGACTTACCGGCCTGTCTCCTGCCTTCCAAAGAAACCTGCTCCAGCGACGCTTTCCAAGGGACCAGCGACCTCTGAATCCTCTGAGGACTGCCCTGCTTCGAAAAAGACAAGAAACTCCAGAGGACAGCGGCACTGCTCCAAAAGAACTGCAACTTTGTTACAAGGAGCAGATTTAAAGACCCCTGCAACTCCCCGCAAGAAGCGTGAGACTTGCAACACTGCACCCGGCGACCCCGACTCGACTGGTGGAGAACAACCAACTCAGGGAGGACCCTCTGGCGACTCTACGACTGTGAGTAACCAAAGTTGTCCCCCCTGAGCCCCCACAGCGACGCCTGCAGAGGGAATCCCCAGGCTCCCCCTGACCGCGACTGTCTGAACTCCATTTCCCGACGGCTGGAAAAGACCCTGCACCCGCAGCCCCCAGCCCCTAAAGAAACAGAACTTCTGTGCAGGAGTGACCCCCAGGAGGCCCTCTCCCTTGCCCAGGTGGTGGCTACCCCGAGGAGCTCCCCCCTTGCCTGCCTGCATCGCTGAAGAGACCCCTGGGTCTCCCATTGAAAACTGAAGGAAACCCGACGCGTGTTTGCACACTGCACCCGGCCGCCCCCGCGCTGCTGAGGGTGTACTTTTTGTGCTGACTTGTGTCCCCCCCGGTGCCCTACAAAACCCCCCTGGTCTGCCCTCCGAAGACGCGGGTACTTACCTGCTGGCAGACTGGAACCGAGGCACCCCCTTCTCTCCATTATAGCCTATGTGTTTTGGGCACCTCTTTGACCTTTGCACCTGACCGGCCCTGAGCTGCTGGTGTGATAACTTTGGGGTTGCTCTGAACCCCCAACGGTGGGCTACCTTGGACCAAAAACTAAAACCTGTAAGTGACTTACTTACCTGTGAAAATTAACAATAACTTACCTCCCCCAGGAACTGTGAAAATTGCACTGTGTCCACTTTTAAAACAGCTTATTGTGTTTTATGTAAAAAGTATACATGCTAAAGTAATGATTCAAAGTTCCTAGTGTACTTACCTGCAATACCTTTCAAATGAGATATTACATGTAAAATTTGAACCTGTGGTTCTTAAAATAAACTAAGAAAATATATTTTTCTATAACAAAACCTATTGGCTGGATTTGTCTCAGAGTGTGTGTTCCTTATTTATTGCCTGTGTGTATGTACAACAAATGCTTAACACTACTCCTTTGATAAGCCTACTGCTCGACCACACTACCACAAAATAGAGCATTAGTATTATCTCTTTTTGCCACTATCTTACCTCTAAGGGGAACCCTTGGACTCTGTGCATACTATTCCTTACTTTGAAATAGTGCATACAGAGCCAACTTCCTACATTGGTGGATCAGCGGTGGGGTACAAGACTTTGCATTTGCTGGACTACTCAGCCAATACCTGATCACACAACAAATTCCAAAAATTGTCATTAGAAATTGATTTTTGCAATTTGAAATTTTTCTAAATTCTTTAAAGTCCTGCTAGGGCCTTGTGTTAGTCCCTGTTAGCATTTCTTTTAGAGTTTAAAAGTTTGGTAAAAGTTTGAATTAGATTCTAGAACCAGTTTTAGTTTCTTAAAAAGTATTCCAACTTTTAGAAGCATAATGTCTAGCACAGATGTGAATGTGGTGGAACTCGACACCACACCTTACCTCCATCTACAGATGAGAGAGCTAAGGTCACTCTGTAAAATAAAGAAAATAACAATGGGCTCTAGACCTACCAAACAACAGCTCCAGGAGCTGTTGGCAGAGTATGAAAGAGCCAACCCCTCTGTGGATGGCAACACAGAGGATGAGGATAGTGACTTGGAGGAAGATTCCCCCCTACCAGTCCTATCTAGGGAGGACAGGGCCTCTCAAGCCCTGACTCCACAAATAATAGTCAGAGATGCTGGTTCCCTCACAGGAGGGACCAACTTCTCTGAAATCACTGAGGATAACTCCAGTGAAGAGGATATCCAGTTAGCCAGGATGGCCAAAAGATTGGCTTTGGAAAGACAGATCCTGGCCATAGAAGGGGAAAGACAAGAGATGGGCCTAGGACCCATCAATGGTGGCAGAAACATAAATAGGGTCAGAGATTCTCCTGACATGTTGAAAATCCCCAAAGGGATTGTAACAAAATATGAAGATGGTGATGACATCACCAAATGGTTCACAGCTTTTGAGAGGGCTTGTGTAACCAGAAAAGTGAACAAATCTCACTGGGGTGCTCTCCTTTGGGAAATGTTCACAGGAAAGTGTAGGGATAGACTCCTCACACTCTCTGGAAAAGATGCAGAATCTTATGACCTCATGAAGGGTACCCTGATTGAGGGCTTTGGATTCTCCACTGAGGAGTATAGGATTAGATTCAGGGGGGCTCAAAAATCCTCGAGCCAGACCTGGGTTGACTTTGTAGACTACTCAGTAAAAACACTAGATGGTTGGATTCAAGGCAGTGGTGTAAGTAATTATGATGGGCTGTACAATTTATTTGTGAAAGAACACCTGTTAAGTAATTGTTTCAATGATAAACTGCATCAGCATCTGGTGGACCTAGGACCAATTTCTCCCCAAGAATTGGGAAAGAAGGCGGACCATTGGGTCAAGACTAGGGTGTCCAAAACTTCCACAGGGGGTGACCAAAAGAAAGGGGTCACAAAACCTCCCCAGGGGAAAGGTGGTGAGACAGCCAAAAACAAAAATAGTAAAGAGTCTTCTACAGGCCCCCAAAAACCTGCACAGGAGGGTGGGCCCAGAGCCTCTTCACAAAACAATTCTGGGTACAAGGGTAAAAACTTTGATCCCAAAAAGGCCTGGTGTCGTAGCTGTAGTCAGTCTGGCCACCAAACTGGAGACAAGGCCTGTCCCAAGAAAGATACCACTTCTAACTCCCATCCAGCTAAAACTGGAATGGCCAGTCTCCAAGTGGGATCAACAGTGTGCCCAGAGCAAATCAGGTGTCACACTGAAGCTACATTAGTCTCTGAGGGTGGGGTGGATTTAGCCACACTGGCTGCCTGGCCCCCTAACATGCAAAAATACAGGCAGCAGCTCTTAATTAATGGGACAAGTGTAGAGGGCCTGAGGGATACAGGTGCCAGTGTCACCATGGTGACAGAGAAACTGGTTTCCCCTGGCCAATACCTGACTGGAAAAACCTAACCAGTCACCAATGCTAACAATCAAACTAAAGTACATCCCATGGCAATGGTAGCTTTAGAGTGGGGAGGGGTCAATGGCCTGAAACAGGTGGTGGTCTCCTCAAATATCCCAGTAGACTGTTTGCTTGGAAACGACCTGGAGTCCTCAGCATGGGCTGAGGTAGAACTAAAAACCCATGCAGCCATGCTGGGTATCCCTGAACTGGTGTGTGTCAAGACAAGGGCACAGTGCAAGGCTCAGGGTGAA
The DNA here is from genome assembly GCF_031143425.1 of Pleurodeles waltl. Classification (NCBI taxonomy): domain Eukaryota; kingdom Metazoa; phylum Chordata; class Amphibia; order Caudata; family Salamandridae; genus Pleurodeles; species Pleurodeles waltl. The sequence continues at coordinate 182,550,477 of NC_090437.1, forward strand.
AAAGTAGAGCTGGAGTCTGGAACAATGGCCCAGCCTACCAAGAGAAAAGGAAAGTCAGCTGGGAAACCAGCTGCAACACAACAAGAAAAAGAGAACCTCTCTTCTCAGGAAGAAGTTCTGCCCTCTGAGGGAACTGAGCCTATGGAGCTGGAACCTTACCAGCTTGAGCTCTTGGGCCCAGGGGGACCCTCAAGGGAAGATTTGTGTAAGGGACAAGAAACCTGTCCCTCTCTTGAAGGCCTTAGGCAGCAAGCTGCTGAAGAGTCCAAAGGCAAGAAAACTGGAACACATAGGGTTTATTGGGAAGATGGACTCCTGTACACTGAGGCAAGAGATCCCAAACCTGGTGCCACTAGGAGAGTGGTAGTGCCTCAGGGTTTCAGAGAGTTTATTCTGACCTTAGCCCATGATATTCCCCTTGCTGGGCATTTGGGACAAACCAAGACGTGGGAGAGGTTAGTCAACCACTTCTACTGGCCCAACATGTCCCAGAAGGTTAAGGAGTTTTGCCTCTCCTGCCCCACCTGTCAAGCCAGTGGTAAGACAGGTGGGCATCCAAAGGCCCCCCTCATTCCACTTCCAGTGGTGGGGGTCCCCTTTGAAAGAGTGGGTGTGGACATAGTTGGTCCACTAGAACCTCCCACAGCCTCAGGAAATATGTACATCCTAGTAGTAGTGGATCATGCTACTAGGTATCCTGAAGCTATTCCCCCTTATGTCGACTACTGCCCCTGCAGTAGCCAAGGCCCTCATTGGTATCTTTACCAGAGTGGGCTTCCCTAAGGAGGTGGTGTCTGACAGAGGTACCAACTTCATGTCAGCATACCTAAAACACATGTGGAATGAGTGTGGAGTGACTTATAAGTTCACTACACCATATCATCCACAAACTAATGGCCTTGTTGAGAGATTCAACAAGACATTAAAGGGCATGATCATGGAGCTCCCAGAGAAACTCAAAAGGAGATGGGATGTCCTCTTGCCATGTCTGCTTTTCGCTTACAGAGAGGTGCCTCAGAAGGGAGTAGGATTCTCACCCTTTGAACTTCTGTTTGGCCACCCTGTAAGGGGACCACTTGCTCTTGTTAAAGAAGGCTGGGAGAGACCTCTTCATGAGCCTAAACAAGACATAGTGGACTATGTACTTGGCCTTCGCTCAAGGATGGCAGAGTACATGGAAAAGGCAAGTAAAAACCTTGAGGCCAACAAACAACTCCAGAAGTTGTGGTATGACCAAAAGGCTGCACTGGTTGAATTTCAACCAGGGCAGAAAGTCTGGGTTCTGGAGCCTGTGGCTCCCAGGGCACTTCAGGACAAATGGAGTGGCCCTTACTCAGTACTAGAAAGGAAGAGTCAGGTCACCTACCTGGTGGACCTGGGCACAAGCAGGAGCCCCAAGAGGGTGATCCATGTGTACCGCCTTAAGCTCTTCCATGACAGGGCTGATGTAAATCTGTTGATGGTAACAGATGAGGACCAGGAAGCTGAGAGTGAGCCTCTCCCTGATCTCCTCTCATCAGACCCTAAAGATGGCTCAGTAGATGGAGTGATCTACTCAGACACCCTCTCTAGCCAACAGCAGTCTGACTGTAGGAAGGTCCTGCAGCAGTTTGCTGAACTCTTTTCCCTAACCCCTGGTCAGACACACCTGTGTACCCATGATGTGGACACAGGAGACAGCATGCCTGTCAAAAACAAAATATTTAGACAGTCTGACCAAGTTAAGGAAAGCATCAAGGTGGAAGTCCACAAGATGCTGGAATTGGGAGTAATTGAGTACTCTGACAGCCCCTGGGCTAGCCCAGTGGTCTTAGTCCACAAACCTCACACCAAAGAAGGAAAGAGAGGGATGAGGTTTTGTGTGGACTACAGAGGTCTCAACTCTGTCACCAAGACAGATGCTCATCCCATTCCTAGAGCCAATGAGCTAATAGACAAATTAGGGGCTGTCAAATTCTTAAGTACCTTTTACTTAACAGCAGGGTACTGGCAAATCAAAATGGCCCCTGGAGCAAAAGAAAAGACCGCATTCTCCACACCTGATGGGCATTATCAGTTCACTGTTATGCCCTTTGGTTTAAAGAATGCCCCTGCCACCTTCCAAAGGTTGGTGAATCAAGTCCTTGCTGGGTTGGAATCCTTTAGTGCAGCTTATCTTGATGATATTGCTGTCTTCAGCTCCACCTGGCAGGATCACCTGGTCCACCTGAAGAAGGTTTTGAAGGCTCTGCAATCTGCAGGCCTCTCTATCAAGGCATCCAAATGCCAGATAGGGCAGGGAACTGTGGTTTACTTGGGACACCTTGTAGGTGGAGGCCAAGTTCAGCCACTCCAGCCTAAGATCCAGACTGTTCTGGACTGGGCAGCTCCAAAAACCCAGACTCAAGTCAGGGCATTCCTTGGCTTGACTGGGTACTATAGGAGGTTTGTGAAGGGATATGGATCAATAGTGACAGCCCTCACAGAACTTACCTCGAAGAAAATGCCCAAGAAAGTAAACTGGACTGTAGAATGCCAACAGGCCTTTGACACCCTGAAGCAAGCTATGTGCACAGCACCAGTTCTAAAAGCTCCAGATTACTCCAAGCAATTCATTGTGCAAACAGATGCCTCTGAACATGGGATAGGGGCAGTTTTGTCCCAAACAAATGATGATGGCCTTGACCAGCCTGTTGCTTTCATTAGCAGGAGGTTACTCCCCAGGGAGCAGCGTTGGAGTGCCATTGAGAGGGAGGCCTTTGCTGTGGTTTGGTCCCTGAAGAAGTTGAGACCATACCTTTTTGGTACTCACTTCCTAGTTCAAACTGACCACAGACCTCTCAGATGGCTGATGCAAATGAAAGGTGAAAATCCAAAACTGTTGAGGTGGTCCATCTCCCTACAGGGAATGGACTTTATAGTGGAACACAGACCTGGGACTGCCCATGCCAATGCAGATGGCCTTTCCAGGTTCTTCCACTTAGAAAATGAAGACTCTCTTGGGAAAGGTTAGTCTCATCCTCTTTCGTTTGGGGGGGGGGGGGGTTGTGTAAGGAAATGCCTCCTTGGCATGGTTACCCCCTGACTTTTTGCCTTTGCTGATGCTATGTTTTGAATTGAAAGTGTGCTGAGGCCTGCTAACCAGGCCCCAGCACCAGTGTTCTTTCCCTAACCTGTACTTTTGATTCCACAGTTGGCACACCCTGGCACCCAGATAAGTCCCTTGTAACTGGTACCCCTGGTACCAAGGGCCCTGATGCCAGGGAAGGTCTCTAAGGGCTGCAGCATGTCTTATGCCACCCTAGAGACCCCTCACTCAGCACAGACACCCTGCTTACCAGCTTGTGTGTGCTAGTGAGAACAAAATGAGTAAGTCGACATGGCACTCCCCTCAGGGTGCCATGCCAGCCTTTCACTGCCTATGCAGTATAGGTAAGACACCCCTCTAGCAGGCCTTACAGCCCTAAGGCAGGGTGCACTATACCATAGGTGAGGGCACCAGTGCATGAGCACTGTGCCCCTACAGTGTCTAAGCAATACCTTAGACATTGTAAGTGCAGGGTAGCCATAAGAGTATATGGTCTGGGAGTCTGTTTTACACGAACTCCACAGCACCATAATGGCTACACTGAAAACTGGGAAGTTTGGTATCAAACTTCTCAGCACAATAAATGCACACTGATGCCAGTGTACATTTTATTGTAAAATACACCCCAGAGGGCACCTTAGAGGTGCCCCCTGAAACCTAGCCGACTATCTGTGTAGGCTGACTGGTTCCAGCAGCCTGCCACACTAGAGACATGTTGCTGGCCCCATGGGGAGAGTGCCTTTGTCACTCTGAGGCCAGTAACAAAGCCTGCACTGGGTGGAGATGCTAACACCTCCCCCAGGCAGGAGCTGACACCTGGCGGTGAGCCTCAAAGGCTCACCCCTTTGTCACAGCACCGCAGGACACTCCAGCTTAGTGGAGTTGCCCGCCCCCTCCGGCCACGGCCCCCACTTTTGGCGGCAAGGCTGGAGGAAACAAAGAGAACAACAAGGAGGAGTCACTGGCCAGTCAGGACAGCCCCTAAGGTGTCCTGAGCTGAAGTGACTCTAACTTTTAGAAATCCTCCATCTTGCAGATGGAGGATTCCCCCAATAGGATTAGGGATGTGACCCCCTCCCCTTGGGAGGAGGCACAAAGAGGGTGTACTCACCCTCAGGGCTAGTAGCCATTGGCTACTAACCCCCCAGACCTAAACACGCCCTTAAATTTAGTATTTAAGGGCTCCCCTGAACCTAGAAAAAATAGATTCCTGCAACTAACAAGAAGAAGGACTGCTGAGCTGAAAACCCCTGCAGAGGAAGAACAGAAGACACCAACTGCCTTGGCCCCAGACTTACCGGCCTGTCTCCTGCCTTCCAAAGAAACCTGCTCCAGCGACGCTTTCCAAGGGACCAGCGACCTCTGAATCCTCTGAGGACTGCCCTGCTTCGAAAAAGACAAGAAACTCCCGAGGACAGCGGCACTGCTCCAAAAGAACTGCAACTTTGTTACAAGGAGCAGATTTAAAGACCCCTGCAACTCCCCGCAAGAAGCGTGAGACTTGCAACACTGCACCCGGCGACCCCGACTCGACTGGTGGAGAACAACCAACTCAGGGAGGACCCTCCGGCGACTCTACGACTGTGAATAACCAAAGTTGTCCCCCCTGAGCCCCCACAGCGACGCCTGCAGAGGGAATCCCCAGGCTCCCCCTGACCGCGACTGTCTGAACTCCATTTCCTGACGGCTGGAAAAGACCCTGCACCCGCAGCCCCCAGCCCCTAAAGAAATGGAACTTCTGTGCAGGAGTGACCACCCAGGAGGCCCTCTCCCTTGCCCAGGTGGTGGCTACCCCGAGGAGCCCCCCCCTTGCCTGCCTGCATCGCTGAAGAGACCCCTGGGTCTCCCATTGAAAACTGAAGGAAACCCGACGCATGTTTGCACACTGCACCCGGCCGCCCCCGCGCTGCTGAGGGTGTACTTTTTGTGCTGACTTGTGTCCCCCCCGGTGCCCTACAAAACCCCCCTGGTCTGCCCTCCGAAGACGCGGGTACTTACCTGCTGGCAGACTGGAACCGGGGCACCCCCTTCTCTCCATTATAGCCTATGTGTTTTGGGCACCTATTTGACCTTTGCACCTGACCGGCCCTGAGCTGCTATTGTGATAACTTTGGGGTTGCTCTGAACCCCCAACGGTGGGCTACCTTGGACCAAAAACTATAACCTGTAAGTGACTTACTTACCTGTGAAAATTAACAATAACTTACCTCCCCCAGGAACTTTGAAAATAGCACTGTGTCCACTTTTAAAACAGCTTATTGTGTTTTATGTAAAAAGTATACATGCTAAAGTAATGATTCAAAGTTCCTAGAGTACTTACCTGCAATACCTTTCAAATGAGATATTACATGTAAAATTTGAACCTGTGGTTCTTAAAATAAACTAAGAAAAGATATTTTTCTATAACAAAACCTATTGGCTGGATTTGTCTCTGAGTGTGTGTACCTCATTTATTGTCTATGTGTATGTACAACAAATGCTTAACACTACTCCTTTGATAAGCCTACTGCTCGACCACACTACCACAAAATAGAGCATTAGTATTATCTCTTTTTGCCACTATCTTACCTCTAAGGGGAACCCTTGGACTCTGTGCATACTATTCCTTAATTTGAAATAGTGCATACAGAGCCAACTTCCTACATAAGCCTACTGCTCGACAACACTACCACAAAATAGAACATTAGTATTATCTCTTTTTGCCACTATCTTACGTCTAAGGGGAACCCTTGGACTCTGTACATACTATTCCTTACTTTGAAATAGTGCATACAGAGCCAACTTCCTACATTGGTGGATCAGCGGTGGGGTACAAGACTTTGCATTTGCTGGACTACTCAGCCAATACCTGATCACACGACAAATTCCAAAAATTGTCATTAGAAATTGATTTTTGCAATTTGAGCTATTTTTCTAAATGTCCTGCTAGGGCCTTGTGTTAGCCCCTGTTAGCATTTCTTTTAGAGTTTAAAAGTTTTGTGAAAGTTTGAATTATTTTCTAGAAATAGTTTTAGATTCTTAAAAAGTATTCCAACTTTTAGAAACATAATGCCTGGTGCAGAAGAGAATGTGGTGGAGCTCGACCTCACACCATACCTCCATCTTAATATGAGGGAGCTAAGGTCTCTCTGCAAAATAAAGAAAATCCCAGTTGGCTTAAGACCCTCCAAACAACAGCTCCAGGAGCTGCTGGCAGACTTTGAAAAAGCCAACCTGCACTTTCAATTCAAAACATAGCATCAGCAATGGCAAAAAGTCAGGGGGTAACTATGCCAAGGAGGCATTTCCTTACACAACCCCTCTGAAGATGACCTCACAGAGGGGGAAGATAGTGACTTGGAGGAGAATTCCCCCCTCCCAGTCCTAATTAGGGAGATCAGGGACCCTCAATCCCTGACTCCAACCATAATAGTCAGAGATGCTGCTTCCCTCACAGGAGGGGCCAGCACCTCTGTTATCACTGAGGAAAGCCTCAGTGAAGATGACCTCGTGTTAGCCAGGGTGGCCAAAAGATTGGCTTTGGAGAGACAGCTCCTAGCCATAGAAAGTGAAAGACAAGAGATGGGTTTTGGTCCCATCCATGGTGGCAGCAACATAAATCGGGTCAGAGATTCTCCTGACATGTTGAAAATCCCTAAAGGGATTGTAACTAAATATGAAGATGGTGATGACATCACCAAATGGTTCACAGCTTTTGAGAGGGCTTGTGCAACCAGAAAAGTAAACAGATCTCACTGGGGTGCTCTCCTTTGGGAAATGTTCACTGGAAAGTGTAGGGATAGACTCCTCACACTCTCTGGAAAAGATGCAGAATCTTATGACCTCATGAAGGGTACCCTGATTGAGGGCTTTGGATTCTCCACTGAGGAGTATAGAATTAGATTCAGGGGGGCTCACAAATCCTCGAGCCAGACCTGGGTTGATTTTGTGGACTACTGTAGGAAGTTGGCTCTGTATGCACTATTTCAAAGTAAGGAATAGTATGCACAGAGTCCAAGGGTTCCCCTTAGAGGTAAGATAGTGGCAAAAAGAGATAATACTAATGCTCTGTTTTGTGGTAGTGTGGTCGAGCAGTAGGCTTATCAAAGGAGTAGTGTTAAGCATTTGTTGTACATACACACAGGCAATAAATGAGGAACACACACTCAGAGACAAATCCAGCCAATAGGTTTTGTTATAGAAAAATATCTTTTCTTAGTTTATTTTAAGAACCACAGGTTCAAATTCTACATGTAATATCTCATTTGAAAGGTATTGCAGGTAAGTACTTTAGGAACTTTGAATTATTACATTAGCATGTATACTTTTTACATAAAACACAATAAGCTGTTTTAAAAGTGGACACAGTGCAACTTTCACAGTTCCTGGGGGAGGTAAAGTATTGTTAGGTTTCACAGGTAAGTAAGTCACTTACAGGTTTCAGTTCTTGGTCCAAGGTAACCCACCGTTGGGGGTTCAGAGCAACCCCAAAGTCACCACACCAGCAGCTCAGGGCCGGTCAGGTGCAGAGGTCAAAGAGGTGCCCAAAACACATCGGCTATAATGGAGAGAAGGGGGTGCCCCGGTTCCAGTCTGCCAGCAGGTAAGTACCCGCGTCTTCGGAGGGCAGACCAGGGGGGTTTTGTAGGGCACCGGGGGGGACACAAGTCCACACAACAAGTACACCCTCAGAAGCGCGGGGGCGGCCGGGTGCAGTGTGGGAACACGCGTCGGGTTTCCAATAGTTTTCAATGAGAGATCATGGGATCTCTTCAGCGTTGCAGGCAGGCAAGGGGGGGGCTCCTCGGGGTAGCCACCACCTGGGCAAGGGAGAGGGCCTCCTGGGGGTCACTCCTGCACAGGAGTTCCGTTACTTTAGGTGCTGGGGGCTGCGGGTGCAGGGTCTTTTCCAGCCGTCGGGAAATGGAGTTCAGGCAGTCGCGGTCAGGGGGAGCCTCGGGATTCCCTCTGCAGGCGTCGCTGTGGGGCCTCAGGGGGGACAACTTTGGTTACTTACAGTCTTGGAGTCGCCGGAGGGTCCTCCCTGAGGTGTTGGTTCTCCACCAGTCGAGTCGGGGTCGCAGGGTGCAGTTTTGCAAGTCTCACGCTTCTTGCGGGGAGTTGCAGGGGTCTTTAAATCTGCTACTTGAAACAAAGTTGCAGTTCTTTTGGAGCAGGGCCGCTGTCCTCGGGAGTTTCTTGTATTTCTCGAAGCAGGGCAGTCCTCAGAGGATTCAGAGGTCGCTGGTCCCTTGGAAAGCGTCGCTGTAGCAGGTTTCTTTGGAAGGCAGGAGACAGGCCGGTAAGTCTGGAGCCAAAGCAGTTGGTGTCTTCTGTTGTTCCTCTGCAGGGGTTTTTCAGCTCAGCAGTCCTCTTCTTCTTGTAGTTTCAGGAATCTGTTTTCCTAGGTTCAGGGAAGCCCTTAAATACTAAATTTAAGGGCGTGTTTAGGTCTGGGGGTTAGTAGCCAATGGCTACTAGCCCTGAGGGTGAGTACACCCTCTTTGTGCCTCCTCCCAAGGGGAGGGGGTCACATCCCTAATCCTATTGGGGGAATCCTCCATCTGCAAGATGGAGGATTTCTAAAAGTTAGAGTCACTTCAGCTCAGGACACCTTAGGGGCTGTCCTGACTGGTCAGTGACTCCTCCTTGTTTTTCTCATTATTTTCTCCGGCCTTGCCACCAAAAGTGGGGGCCGGGGCCGGAGGGGGCGGGCAACTCCACTAGCTGGAGTGTCCTGCTGTGCTGGCACAAAGGGGTGAGCCTTTGAGGCTCACCGCCAGGTGTGACAGCTCCTGCCTGGGGGAGGTGTTAGTATCTCCACCCAGTGCAGGCTTTGTGACTGGCCTCAGAGTGACAAAGGCACTCTCCCCATGGGGCCAGCAACATGTCTCGGATGTGGCAGGCTGCTGGAACCAGTCAGCCTACACAGATAGTCGGTTAAGGTTTCAGGGGGCACCTCTAAGGTGCCCTCTGTGGTGTATTTTACAATAAAATGTACACTGGCATCAGTGTGCATTTATTGTGCTGAGAAGTTTGATACCAAACTTCCCAGTTTTCAGTGTAGCCATTATGGTGCTGTGGAGTTCGTGTAAAACAGACTCCCAGACCATATACTCTTATGGCTACCCTGCACTTACAATGTCTAAGGTATTGCTTAGACACTGTAGGGGCACAGTGCTCATGCACTGGTGCCCTCACCTATGGTATAGTGCACCCTGCCTTAGGGCGGTAAGGCCTACTAGAGGGGTGACTTATCTATACCTGCATAGGCAGTGAGAGGCTGGCATGGCACCCTGAGGGGAGTGCCATGTCGACTTACTCGTTTTGTTCTCACCAGCACACACAAGCTGGCAAGCAGTGTGTCTGTGCTGAGTGAGGGGTCTCCAGGGTGGCATAAAACATGCTGCAGCCCTTAGAGACCTTCCTTGGCATCAGGGCCCTTGGTACCAGGGGTACCACTTACAAGGGACTTATCTGGATGCCAAGGTGTGCCAATTGTGGATACAAAAGTACAGGTTATGGAAAGAACACTGGTGCTGGGGCCTGGTTAGCAGGCCTCAGCACACTTTCAATTCAAAACATAGCATCAGCAAAGGAAAAAAGTCAGGGGGTAACCATGCCAAGGAGGCATTTCCTTACACAACCCCCCCTCCCAAACGAAAGAGGATGAGACTAACCTTTCCCAAGAGAGTCTTCATTTTCTAAGTGGAAGAACCTGGAAAGGCCATCTGCATTGGCATGGGCAGTCCCAGGTCTGTGTTCCACTATAAAGTCCATTCCCTGTAGGGAGATGGACCACCTCAACAGTTTTGGATTTTCACCTTTCATTTGCATCAGCCATCTGAGAGGTCTGTGGTCAGTTTGAACTAGGAAGTGAGTACCAAAGAGGTATGGTCTCAACTTCTTCAGGGACCAAACCACAGCAAAGGCCTCCCTCTCAATGGCACTCCAACGCTGCTCCCTGGGGAGTAACCTCCTGCTAATGAAAGCAACAGGCTGGTCAAGGCCATCATCATTTGTTTCTATCCCATGTTCAGAGGCATCTGTTTCCACAATGAATTGCTTGGAGTAATCTGGAGCTTTTAGAACTGTGTAGGAGGCTGGACTGGCTTGTAGTGAGTACCAAGGGGTACTTGCACCTTGCACCAGGCCCAGTTATCCCTTATTAGTGTATAGGGTGTCTAGCAGCTTAGGCTGATAGATAATGGTAGCTTAGCAGAGCAGCTTAGGCTGAACTAGGAGACGTGTGAAGCTACTACAGTACCACTTAGTGTCATATGCACAATATCATAAGAAAACACAATACACAGTTATACTAAAAATAAAGGTACTTTATTTTTATGACAATATGCCAAAGTATCTTAGAGTGTACCCTCAGTGAGAGGATAGGAAATATACACAAGATATATATACACAATAGCAAAAATATGCAGTATAGTCTTAGAAAACAGTGCAAACAATGTATAGTTACAATAGGATGCAATGGGGAAACATAGGGATAGGGGCAACACAAACCATATACTCCAAAAGTGGAATGCGAACCACGAATGGACCCCAAACCTATGTGACCTTGTAGAGGGTCGCTGGGACTATTAGAAAATTGTGAGAGTTAGAAAAATAACCCTCCCCAAGACCCTGAAAAGTGAGTGCAAAGTGCACTAAAGTTCCCCTAAGGACAAAGAAGTTGTGTTAGAGGAATAATGCAGGAAAGACACAAACCAGCAATGCAACAACTGTGGATTTCCAATCTAGGGTACCTGTGGAACAAGGGGACCAAGTCCAAAACTCACAAGCAAGTCGGAGATGGGCAGATGCCCAGGAAATGCCAGCTGCGGGTGCAAAGAAGCTTCTACTGGACAGAAGAAGCTGAGGTTTCTGCAGGAACGAAAAGGGCTAGAGACTTCCCCTTTGGTGGACGGATCCCTCTCGCCGTGGAGAGTCGTGCAGAAGTGTTTTCCCGCCGAAAGAACGCCAACAAGCCTTGCTAGCTGCAAATCGTGCGGTTAGCGTTTTTGGACGCTGCTGAGGCCCAGGAGGTCGCAAATTGGACCAGCAGAGAGAGGGGACGTCGAGCAAGACAAGGAGCCCTCTCTGAAGCCGGTAGCACCCGGAGAAGTGCCAGAAACAGGCACTACGAGGATGCGTGAAACGGTGCTCGCCGAAGTTGCACAAAGGAGCCCCACATCGCCGGAGACCAACTTAGAAAGTCGTGCAATGCAGGTTAGAGTGCCGTGGACCCAGGCTTGGCTGTGCACACAGGATTTCCGCCGGAAGTGCACAGGGGCCGGAGTAGCTGCAAAAGTCGCGGTTCCCAGCAATGCAGCCCAGCGAGGTGAGGCAAGGACTTACCTCCACCAAACTCGGGCTGAAGAGTCACTGGACTGTGGGGGTCACTTGGACAGAGTCGCTGGATTCGAGGGACCTCGCTCGTCGTGCTGAGAGGAGACCCAAGGGACCGGTAATGCAGCTTTTTGGTGCCTGCGGTTGCAGGGGGAAGATTCCGTCGACCCACGGGAGATTTCTTCGGAGCTTCTGGTGCAGAGAGGAGGCAGGCTACCGCCACAGCATGCACAAGCAGGAAAAGAGTCGAGAAGGCGGCAGGATCAGCGTTACAGAGTTGCAGTAGTCGTCTTTGCTACTATGTTGCAGGTTTGCAGGCTTCCAGCGCGGTCAGCAGTCGATTCCTTATCAGAAGGTGAAGAGAGAGATGCAGAGGAACTCGGCTGAGCTCATGCATTCGTTATCTAAAGTTTCCCCAGAGACAGAGACTCTAAATAGCCAGAAAAGAGGGTTTGGCTACCTAGGAGAGAGGATAGGCTAGCAACACCTGAAGCAGCCTATCACAAGGAGTCTCTGACGTCACCTGGTGGCACTGGCCACTCAGAGCAGTCCAGTGTGCCAGCAGCACCTCTGTTTCCAAGATGGCAGAGGTCTGGAGCACACTGGAGGAGCTCTGGACACCTCCCAGGGGAGGTGCAGGTCAGGGGAGTGGTCACTCCCCTTTCCTTTGTCCAGTTTCGCGCCAGAGCAGGGCTAAGGGGTCCCCTGAACCGGTGTAGACTGGCTTATGCAGAATTGGGCACATCTGTGCCCAACAAAGCATTTCCAGAGGCTGGGGGAGGCTACTCCTCCCCTGCCTTCACACCATTTTCCAAAGGGAGAGGGTGTCACACCCTCTCTCAGAGGAAGTTCTTTGTTCTGCCATCCTGGGCCAGGCCTGGCTGGACCCCAGGAGGGCAGATGCCTGTCTGAGGGGTTGGCAGCAGCAGCAGCTGCAGTGAAACCCCAGGAAGGGCAGTTTGGCAGTACCAGGGTCTGTGCTACAGACCACTGGGATCATGGGATTGTGCCAACTATGCCAGGATGGCATAGAGGGGGCAATTCCATGATCATAGACATGTTACATGGCCATATTCGGAGTTACCATTGTGAAGCTACATATAGGTAGTGACCTATATGTAGTGCACGCGTGTAATGGTGTCCCCGCACTCACAAAGTTCAGGGAATTGGCTCTGAACAATGTGGGGGCACCTTGGCTAGTGCCAGGGTGCCCTCACACTAAGTAACTTTGCACCTAACCTTTACCCGGTAAAGGTTAGACATATAGGTGACTTATAAGTTACTTAAGTGCAGTGTAAAATGGCTGTGAAATAACGTGGACGTTATTTCACTCAGGCTGCAGTGGCAGGCCTGTGTAAGAATTGTCAGATCTCCCTATGGGTGGCAAAAGAAATGCTGCAGCCCATAGGGATCTCCTGGAACCCCAATACCCTGGGTACCTCAGTACCATATACTAGGGAATTATAAGGGTGTTCCAGTAAGCCAATGTAAATTGGTAAAATTGGTCACTAGCCTGTTAGTGACAATTTGAAATAAATGAGAGAGCATAACCACTGAGGTTCTGATTAGCAGAGCCTCAGTGAGACAGTTAGGCACTACACAGGGAACACACACATATAGGCCACAAACTTATGAGCACTGGGGTCCTGACTAGCAGGGTCCCAGTGACACATAACAAACATACTGAAAACATAGGGTTTTCACTATGAGCACTGGGCCCTGGCTGGCAGGATCCCAGTGAGACAGTGAAAACACCCTGACATACACTCACAAACAGGCCTAAAGTGGGGGTAACAAGGCTAGAAAGAGGCTACTTTCTCACAAACTGGTGCTGTGCACATAGCTTGTTTCAGGGTGTCAAAGGCCTGTTGGCATTCTACAGTCCAGTTTACTTTCTTGGGCATTTTCTTGGAGGTGAGTTCTGTGAGGGCTGTCACAATGGATCCATATCCCTTCACAAACCTCCTATAGTACCCAGTCAAGCCAAGGAATGCCCTGACTTGAGTCTGGGTTTTTGGAGCTGCACAGTCCAGAATAGTCTGGATCTTAGGCTGGAGTGGCTGAACTTGGCCTCCACCTACAAGGTGTCCCAAGTAAACCACAGTTCCCTGCCCTATCTGGCATTTGGATGCCTTGATAGAGAGGCCTGCTGATTGCAGAGCCTTCAAAACCTTCTTCAGGTGGACCAGGTGATCCTGCCAGTTGGAGCTAAAGACAGCAATATCATCAAGATAAGCTGCACTAAAGGACTCCAACCCAGCAAGGACTTGATTCACCAACCTTTGGAAGGTGGCAGGGGCATTCTTTAAACCAAAGGGCATAACTGTAAGCTGATAATGCCCATCAGGTGTGGAGAATGCTGTCTTTTCTTTTGCTCCAGGTGCCATTTTGATTTGCCAGTACCCTGCTGTTAAGTCAAAGGTACTTAAGAATTTGGCAGCACCTAATTTGTCAATCAGCTCGTCAGCTCTAGGAATGGGATGGGCATCTGTCTTGGTGACAGAATTAAGACCTCTGTAGTCCACGCAAAACCTCATCTCTCTCTTTCCTTCTTTGGTGTGAGGTTTGGGGACTAAGACCACTGGGCTAGCCCAGGGGCTGTCAGAGTACTCAATTACTCCCAATTCCAGCATCTTGTGGACTTCCACCTTGATGCTTTCCTTAACTTGATCAGACTGTCTGAAGATTTTGTTTTTGACAGGCATGCTGTCTCCTGTGTCCACATTATGGGTACACAGGTGTGTCTGACCAGGGGTTAGGGAAAAGAGCTCAGCAAACTGTTGTAGGACCTTCCTACAGTCAGCTTGCTGTTGGCCAGAGAGGGTGTCTGAATAGATCACTCCATCCACTGAGCCATCTTTAGGGTCTGATGAGAAGAGATCAGGGAGAGGCTCACTCTCCGCTTCCTGGTCCTCATCTGTTACCATCAACAGATTTACATCAGCCCTGTCATGGAAGACCTTAAGGCGGTTCACATGGATCACCCTCTTGGGGCTCCTGCTTGTGCCCAGGTCCACCAGGTAGGTGACCTGACTCTTCCTCTCTAGCACTGGGTAAGGGCCACTCCATTTGTCCTGAAGTGCCCTGGGAGCCATAGGCTCCAGAACCCAGACTTTCTGCCCTGGTTGAAATTCAACCAGTGCAGCCTTTTGGTCATACCAAAACTTCTGGAGTTGTTGGCTGGCCTCAAGGTTTTTACTTGCCTTTTCCATGTACTCTGCCATCCTTGAGCGAAGGCCAAGTACATAGTCCACTATGTCTTGTTTAGGCTCATGAAGAGGTCTCTCCCAGTCTTCTTTAACAAGAGAAAGTGGTCCCCTTACAGGGTGGCCAAACAGAAGTTCAAAGGGTGAGAACCCTACTCCCTTCTGAGGCACCTCTCTGTAAGCGAAAAGCAGACATGGCAGGAGGACATCCCATCTCCTTTTGAGTTTTTCTGGGAGCCCCATGATCATGCCCTTTAATGTCTTGTTGAATCTCTCAACAAGGCCATTAGTTTGTGGATGATATGGTGTAGTGAACTTATAAGTCACTCCACACTCATTCCACATGTGTTTTAGGTATGCTGACATGAAGTTGGTACCTCTGTCAGACACCACCTCTTTAGGGAAACCCACTCTGGTAAAGATACCAATGAGGGCCTTGGCTACTGCAGGGGCAGTAGTCGACCTAAGGGGAATAGCTTCAGGATACCTAGAAGCATGATCCACTACTACTAGGATGTACATATTTCCTGAGGCTGTGGGAGGTTCCAGTGGACCAACTATGTCCACACCCACTCTTTCAAAGGGGACCCCCACCACTGGAAGTGGAATGAGGGGGGCCTTTGGATGTCCACCTGTCTTACCACTGGCTTGACAGGTGGGACAGGAGAGGCAAAACTCCTTAACCTTCTGGGACATGTTGGGCCAGTAGAAGTGGTTGACTAACCTCTCCCACGTCTTGGTTTGTCCCAAATGCCCAGCAAGGGGAATATCATGGGCTAAGTTCAGAATAAACTCTCTGAAACCCTGAGGCACTACCACTCTCCTAGTGGCACCAGGTTTGGGATCTCTTGCCTCAGTGTACAGGAGTCCATCTTCCCAATAGACCCTATGTGTTCCATTTTTCTTGCCTTTGGACTCTTCAGCAGCTTGCTGCCTAAGGCCTTCAAGAGAGGGACAGGTTTCTTGTCCCTTACACAACCCTTCCCTCGAGGGTCCACCTGGGCCCAAGAGCTCAACCTGATAAGGTTCCAGCTCCATGGGCTCAGTTCCCTCAGAGGGCAGAACTTCTTCCTGAGAAGAGAGGTTCTCTTTTTCTTGTTGTGTTGCAGCTGGTTTCCCAGCTGACTTTCCTTTTCTCTTGGTAGGCTGGGCCTTTCTTCCAGACTCCAGCTCTACTTTTTCACCCTGTGCCTTGCACTGTGCCCTTGTCTTGACACACACCAGTTCAGGGATACCCAGCATGGCTGCATGGGTTTTCAGTTCTACCTCAGCCCATGCTGAGGACTCCAGGTCATTTCCAAGCAAACAGTCTACTGGGATATTTGAGGAGACCACCACCTGTTTCAGGCCATTGACCCCTCCCCACTCTAAAGTTACCATTGCCATGGGATGTTGTAAGGAAATGCCTCCTTGGCATGGTTGCCCCCTGACTTTTTGCCTTTGCTGATGCTATGTTTACAATTGAAAGTGTGCTGAGGCCTGCTAACCAGGCCCCAGCACCAGTGTTCTTTCCCTAACCTGTACTTTTGTATCCACAATTGGCAGACCCTGGCATCCAGATAAGTCCCTTGTAACTGGTACTTCTGGTACCAAGGGCCCTGATGCCAAGGAAGGTCTCTAAGGGCTGCAGCATGTCTTATGCCACCCTGGAGACCTCTCACTCAGCACAGACACACTGCTTGCCAGCTTGTGTGTGCTAGTGAGGACAAAACAAGTAAGTCGACATGGCACTCCCCTCAGGGTGCCATGCCAGCCTCTCACTGCCTATGCAGTATAGGTAAGACACCCCTCTAGCAGGACTTACAGCCCTAAGGCAGGGTGCACTATACCATAGGTGAGGGTACCAGTGCATGAGCCTGGTACCCCTACAGTGTCTAAGCAAAACCTTAGACATTGTAAGTGCAGGGTAGCCATAAGAGTATATGGTCTGGGAGTCTGTCAAACACGAACTCCACAGCACCATAATGGCTACACTGAAAACTGGGAAGTTTGGTATCAAACTTCTCAGCACAATAAATGCACACTGATGCCAGTGTACATTTTATTGTAAAATACACCACAGAGGGCACCTTAGAGGTGCCCCCTGAAACTTAACCGACTATCTGTGTAGGCCGACTAGTTTTAGCAGCCTGCCACAAACCGAGACATGTTGCTGGCCCCATGGGGAGAGTGCCTTTGTCACTCTGAGGCCAGTAACAAAGCCTGCACTGGGTGGAGATGCTAACACCTCCCCCAGGCAGGAATTGTCACACCTGGCGGTGAGCCTCAAAGGCTCGCCTCCTTTGTGCCAACCCAGCAGGACACTCCAGCTAGTGGAGTTGCCCGCCCCCTCCGGCCAGGCCCCACTTTTGGCGGCAAGGCCGGAGAAAATAATGAGAAAAACAAGGAGGAGTCACTGGCCAGTCAGGACAGCCCCTAAGGTGTCCTGAGCTGAGGTGACTCTAACTTTTAGAAATCCTCCATCTTGCAGATGGAGGATTCCCCCAATAGGGTTAGGATTGTGACCCCCTCCCCTTGGGAGGAGGCACAAAGAGGGTGTACCCACCCTCAGGGCTAGTAGCCATTGGCTACTAACCCCCCAGACCTAAACACGCCCTTAAATTTAGTATTTAAGGGCTACCCTGAACCCTAGAAAATTAGATTCCTGCAACTACAAGAAGAAGGACTGCCTAGCTGAAAAACCCCTGCAGAGGAAGACCAGAAGACGACAACTGCCTTGGCTCCAGAAACTCACCGGCCTGTCTCCTGCCTTCCAAAAGATCCTGCTCCAGCGACGCCTTCCAAAGGGACCAGCGACCTCGACATCCTCTGAGGACTGCCCCTGCTTCGAAAAGACAAGAAACTCCCGAGGACAGCGGACCTGCTCCAAGAAAAGCTGCAACTTTGTTCCCAGCAGCTTTAAAGAACCCTGCAAGCTCCCCGCAAAAGGCGTGAGACTTGCAACACTGCACCCGGCGACCCCGACTCGGCTGGTGGCGATCCAACACCTCAGGAGGGACCCCAGGACTACTCTGAGACTGTGAGTACCAAAACCTGTCCCCCCTGAGCCCCCACAGCGCCGCCTGCAGAGGGAATCCCGAGGCTTCCCCTGACCGCGACTCTTTGAACCTAAAGTCCCGACACCTGGGAGAGACCCTGCACCCGCAGCCCCCAGGACCTGAAGGACCGGACTGTCACTGGAGAAGTGACCCCCAGGAGTCCCTCTCCCTTGCCCAAGTGGAGGTTTCCCCGAGGAACCCCCCCCTTGCCTGCCTGCAGCGCTGAAGAGATCCCGAGATCTCTCATAGACTAACATTGCGAACCCGACGCTTGTTTCTACACTGCACCCGGCCGCCCCCGCGCCGCTGAGGGTGAAATTTCTGTGTGGACTTGTGTCCCCCCCGGTGCCCTACAAAACCCCCCTGGTCTGCCCTCCGAAGACGCGGGTACTTACCTGCAAGCAGACCGGAACCGGGGCACCCCCTTCTCTCCATTCTAGCCTATGTGTTTTGGGCACCACTTTGAACTCTGCACCTGACCGGCCCTGAGCTGCTGGTGTGGTGACTTTGGGGTTGCTCTGAACCCCCAACGGTGGGCTACCTTGGACCAAGAACTGAACCCTGTAAGTGTCTTACTTACCTGGTAAAACTAACAAAAACTTACCTCCCCCAGGAACTGTGAAAATTGCACTAAGTGTCCACTTTTAAAACAGCTATTTGTCAATAACTTGAAAAGTATACATGCAATTTTTATGATTTAAAGTTCCTAAAGTACTTACCTGCAATACCTTTCAAATGAGATATTACATGTAGAATTTGAACCTGTGGTTCTTAAAATAAACTAAGAAAATATATTTTTCTATACAAAACCTATTGGCTGGATTTGTCTCTGAGTGTGTGTACCTCATTTATTGTCTATGTGTATGTACAACAAATGCTTAACACTACTCCTTGGATAAGCCTACTGCTCGACCACACTACCACAAAATAGAGCATTAGTATTATCTATTTTTACCACTATTTTACCTCTAAGGGGAACCCTTGGACTCTGTGCATGCTATTCCTTACTTTGAAATAGCACATACAGAGCCAACTTCCTACATTGGTGGATCAGCGGTGGGGTACAAGACTTTGCATTTGCTGGACTACTCAGCCAATACCTGATCACACGACAAATTCCAAAATTGTCATTAGAAATTGATTTTTGCAATTTGAAATTTTTCTAAATTCTTAAAAGTCCTGCTAGGGCCTTGTGTGTTAAGTCCCTGTTTAGCATTGTCTTTTAGAGTTTAAAAGTTTGTTAAAAGTTTGAAATTAGATTCTAGAAACAGTTGTAGATTCTTAAAAAGTATTCCAACTTTTAGAAACAAAATGTCTAGCACAGATGTGACTGTGGTGGAACTCGACACCACACCTTACCTCCATCTTAAGATGAGGGAGCTAAGGTCACTCTGTAAAATAAAGAAAATAACAATGGGCCCCAAACCTACCAAAATACAGCTCCAGGAGCTTTTGGCAGAGTTTGAAAAGGCCAACCCCTCTGAGGGTGGCAACTCAGAGGAAGAGGATAGTGACTTGGAGGACAATTCCCCCCTACCAGTCCTATCTAGGGAGAACAGGGTCCCTCAAACCCTGACTCCAAAAATAATAGTCAGAGATGCTGGTTCCCTCACAGGAGAGACCAACACCTCTGAAATCACTGAGGATAGCCCCAGTGAAGAGGACATCCAGTTAGCCAGGATGGCCAAAAGATTGGCTTTGGAAAGACAGATCCTAGCCATAGAGAGGGAAAGACAAGAGATGGGCCTAGGACCCATCAATGGTGGCAGCAACATAAATAGGGTCAGAGATTCTCCTGACATGTTGAAAATCCCTAAAGGGATTGTAACTAAATATGAAGATGGTGATGACATCACCAAATGGTTCACAGCTTTTGAGAGGGCTTGTGTAACCAGAAAAGTGAACAGATCTCACTGGGGTGCTCTCCTTTGGGAAATGTTCACAGGAAAGTGTAGGGATAGACTCCTCACACTCTCTGGACAAGATGCAGAATCTTATGACCTCATGAAGGGTACCCTGATTGAGGGCTTTGGATTCTCCACTGAGGAGTACAGGATTAGGTTCAGGGGGGCTCAAAAATCCTCGAGCCAGACCTGGGTTGACTTTGTTGACTACTCAGTGAAAACACTAGATGGTTGGATTCAAGGCAGTGGTGTAAGTAATTATGATGGGCTGTACAATTTATTTGTGAAAGAACACCTGTTAAGTAATTGTTTCAATGATAAACTGCATCAGCATCTGGTAGACCTAGGACCAATTTCTCCCCAAGAATTGGGAAAGAAGGCGGACCATTGGGTCAAGACAAGGGTGTCCAAGACTTCAACAGGGGGTGACCAAAAGAAAGGGGTCACAAAGACTCCCCAGCAGAAGGGTGATGAGACAACCAAAACTAAAAATAGTAAAGAGTCTTCTACAGGCCCCCAAAAACCTGCACAGGAGGGTGGGCCCAGAGCCTCTTCACAAAACAATGGGTACAAGGGTAAAAACTTTGATCCCAAAAAGGCCTGGTGTCATAGCTGTAAACAGCATGGACACCAAACTGGAGACAAGGCCTGTCCCAAGAAAGGTTCCACTCCAAACTCCCATCCAGGTAACACTGGTATGGCTAGTCTCCAAGTGGGATCAACAGTGTGCCCAGAGCAAATCAGGGTCCACACTGAAGCTACTCTAGTTTCTGAGGGTGGGGTGGATTTAGCCACACTAGCTGTCTGGCCGCCTAACATGCAAAAATACAGACAGCAACTCTTAATTAATGGGACTAGAATAGAGGGCCTGAGGGATACAGGTGCCAGTGTCACCATGGTGACAGAGAAACTGGTTTCCCCTGGCCAATACCTGACTGGAAAAACTTACACAGTCACCAACGCTGACAATCAGAGAAAAGTACATCCCATGGCAATGGTTACTTTAGAATGGGGAGGGGTCAATGGCCTGAAACAGGTGGTGGTCTCCTCAAATATCCCAGTGGACTGTCTGCTTGGAAATGACCTGGAGTCCTCAGCATGGGCTGAGGTAGAACTAAAAACCCATGCAGCAATGCTGGGTATCCCTGAACTGGTGTGTGTGAAAACCAGAGCACAATGCAAGGCACAGGGTGAACAAGTAGAGCTGGAGTCTGGAAGAATGGCCCAGCCTACCAAGAGAAAAGGAAAGTCAGTTGGGAAACCAACTGCAACACAGCAAAAGAAAGGGAACCTCTCTTCTCAGGAAGAAGTTCTGCCCTCTGAGGGAACTGAGCCTTTGGAGCTTGAACCTTATCAGGTTGAGCTCTTGGGCCCAGGGGGACCCTCAAGGGAAGAGCTGTGTAAGGGACAAGAAACCTGTCCCTCTCTTGAAGGCCTTAGGCAGCAAGCTGCTGAAGAGTCCAAAGGCAAGAAAAATGGAACACATAGGGTCTATTGGGAAGATGGGCTCCTGTACACTGAGGCCAGAGACCCCAAACCTGGTGCCACTAGGAGAGTGGTAGTGCCTCAGCTGTTCAGAGAGTTCATCCTAACATTGGCCCATGACATTCCCCTTGCTGGACATTTGGGACAAACCAAGACGTGGGAGAGGTTAGTCAACCACTTCTACTGGCCCAATATGTCCAACATGGTTAAGGAGTTTTGCCTCTCCTGCCCCACCTGTCAAGCCAGTGGTAAGACAGGTGGGCATCCAAAGGCCCCCCTCATTCCACTTCCTGTGGTGGGGGTGCCCTTTGAAAGAGTGGGTGTGGACATAGTTGGTCCACTAGAACCTCCCACAGCCTCAGGAAATATGTATATCCTGGTAGTAGTGGATCATGCTACCAGGTATCCTGAAGCTATTCCCCTTAGGTCGACTACTGCCCCTGCAGTAGCCAAGGCCCTCATTGGTATCTTTACCAGAGTGGGTTTCCCTAAGGAGGTGGTGTCTGACAGAGGTACCAACTTCATGTCAGCATACCTAAAGCACATGTGGAATGAGTGTGGAGTGACTTATAAATTCACTACACCCTACCATCCACAAACTAATGGCTTAGTTGAGAGATTCAACAAGACATTAAAAGGCATGATCATGGGGCTCCCAGAAAAACTCAAAAGGAGATGGGATGTCCTCCTGCCATGTCTGCTTTTCGCTTACAGGGAGGTACCACAGAAGGGAGTAGGATTCTCACCCTTTGAACTTCTGTTTGGTCATCCTGTAAGGGGACCACTTGCCCTTGTTAAAGAAGGCTGGGAGAGACCTCTCCATGAGCCTAAACAGGACATAGTGGACTATGTACTTGGCCTTCGCTCTAGAATGGCAGAGTACATGGAAAAGGCAACCAAAAACCTTGAGGCCAGCCAACAACTCCAGAAGTTTTGGTATGACCAAAAGGCTGCACTGGTTGAGTTCCAACCAGGGCAGAAGGTCTGGGTTCTGGAGCCTGTGGCTCCCAGGGCACTCCAGGACAAATGGAGTGGCCCTTACCCAGTGCTAGAGAGGAAGAGTCAGGTCACCTACCTGGTGGACCTGGGCACAAGCAGGAGCCCCAAGAGGGTGATCCATGTGAACCGCCTTAAGCTCTTCCATGACAGGGCTGATGTGAATCTGTTGATGGTAACAGATGAGGATCAGGAGGCAGAGAGTGAACCTCTCCCTGATCTTCTGTCATCAGACCCAAAAGATGGCACAGTAGATGGAGTGATCTACTCAGACACCCTCTCTGGCCAACAGCAAGCTGATTGTAGGAGAGTCCTACAACAGTTTCCTGAACTCTTCTCCTTGACCCCTGGTCAGACACACCTGTGTACCCATGATGTGGACACAGGAGACAGCATGCCTGTCAAGAACAAAATCTTTAGACAATCTGACCATGTCATAGAAAGCATCAAGGTGGAAGTCCACAAGATGCTGGAATTGGGAGTAATTGAGCGCTCTGACAGCCCCTGGGCTAGCCCAGTGGTCTTAGTCCCCAAACCTCACACCACAGATGGAAAGAAAGAGATGAGGTTTTGTGTGGACTACAGAGGGCTCAATTCTGTCACCAAGACAGATGCCCATCCAATTCCAAGAGCTGATGAGCTCATTGATAAATTAGGTGCTGCCAAATTTCTAAGTACCTTTGACTTGACAGCAGGGTACTGGCAAATAAAAATGGCACCTGGAGCAAAAGAAAAGACAGCATTCTCCACACCTGATGGGCATTATCAGTTTACTGTTATGCCCTTTGGTTTAAAGAATGCCCCTGCCACCTTCCAAAGGTTGGTGAATCAAGTCCTTGCTGGCTTGGAGTCCTTTAGCACAGCTTATCTTGATGATATTGCTGTCTTTAGCTCCACCTGGCAGGATCACCTGGTCCACCTGAGGAAGGTTTTGAAGGCTCTGCAATCTGCAGGCCTCTCTATCAAGGCATCCAAATGCCAGATAGGGCAGGGAGCTGTGGTTTACTTGGGACACCTTGTAGGTGGAGGCCAAGTTCAGCCACTCCAACCCAAGATCCAGACTATTCTGGACTGGGTAGCTCCAAAAACCCAGACTCAAGTCAGGGCATTCCTTGGCTTGACTGGGTATTACAGGAGGTTTGTGAAGGGATATGGATCCATTGTGACAGCCCTCACTGAACTCACCTCCAAGAAAATGCCCAAGAAAGTAAACTGGACTGTGGAATGCCAACAGGCCTTTGACACCCTGAAACAGGCAATGTGCTCAGCACCAGTTCTCAAAGCTCCAGATTATTCTAAGCAGTTCATTGTGCAGACTGATGCCTCTGAACATGGGATAGGGGCAGTTTTGTCCCAAACAAATGATGATGGCCTTGACCAGCCTGTTGCTTTCATTAGCAGGAGGTTACTCCCCAGGGAGCAGCGTTGGAGTGCCATTGAGAGGGAGGCCTTTGCTGTGGTTTGGTCCCTGAAGAAGCTGAGACCATACCTCTTTGGGACTCACTTCCTAGTTCAAACTGACCACAGACCTCTCAAATGGCTGATGCAAATGAAAGGTGAAAATCCTAAACTGTTGAGGTGGTCCATCTCCCTACAGGGAATGGACTTTATAGTGGAACACAGACCTGGGACTGCCCATGCCAATGCAGATGGCCTTTCCAGGTTCTTCCACTTAGAAAATGAAGACTCCCTTGGGAAAGGTTAGTCTCATCCTCTTTCGTTTGGGGGGGGGTTGTGTAAGGAAATGCCTCCTTGGCATGGTTGCCCCCTGACTTTTTGCCTTTGCTGATGCTATGTTTACAATTGAAAGTGTGCTGAGGCCTGCTAACCAGGCCCCAGCACCAGTGTTCTTTCCCTAACCTGTACTTTTGTATCCACAATTGGCAGACCCTGGCATCCAGATAAGTCCCTTGTAACTGGTACTTCTGGTACCAAGGGCCCTGATGCCAAGGAAGGTCTCTAAGGGCTGCAGCATGTCTTATGCCACCCTGGAGACCTCTCACTCAGCACAGACACACTGCTTGCCAGCTTGTGTGTGCTAGTGAGGACAAAACAAGTAAGTCGACATGGCACTCCCCTCAGGGTGCCATGCCAGCCTCTCACTGCCTATGCAGTATAGGTAAGACACCCCTCTAGCAGGCCTTACAGCCCTAAGGCAGGGTGCACTATACCATAGGTGAGGGTACCAGTGCATGAGCCTGGTACCCCTACAGTGTCTAAGCAAAACCTTAGACATTGTAAGTGCAGGGTAGCCATAAGAGTATATGGTCTGGGAGTCTGTCAAACACGAACTCCACAGCACCATAATGGCTACACTGAAAACTGGGAAGTTTGGTATCAAACTTCTCAGCACAATAAATGCACACTGATGCCAGTGTACATTTTATTGTAAAATACACCACAGAGGGCACCTTAGAGGTGCCCCCTGAAACTTAACCGACTATCTGTGTAGGCCGACTAGTTTTAGCAGCCTGCCACAAACCGAGACATGTTGCTGGCCCCATGGGGAGAGTGCCTTTGTCACTCTGAGGCCAGTAACAAAGCCTGCACTGGGTGGAGATGCTAACACCTCCCCCATGCAGGAATTGTCACACCTGGCGGTGAGCCTCAAAGGCTCACCTCCTTTGTGCCAACCCAGCAGGACACTCCAGCTAGTGGAGTTGCCCGCCCCCTCCGGCCAGGCCCCACTTTTGGCGGCAAGGCCGGAGAAAATAATGAGAAAAACAAGGAGGAGTCACTGGCCAGTCAGGACAGCCCCTAAGGTGTCCTGAGCTGAGGTGACTCTAACTTTTAGAAATCCTCCATCTTGCAGATGGAGGATTCCCCCAATAGGGTTAGGATTGTGACCCCCTCCCCTTGGGAGGAGGCACAAAGAGGGTGTACCCACCCTCAGGGCTAGTAGCCATTGGCTACTAACCCCCCAGACCTAAACACGCCCTTAAATTTAGTATTTAAGGGCTACCCTGAACCCTAGAAAATTAGATTCCTGCAACTACAAGAAGAAGGACTGCCTAGCTGAAAAACCCCTGCAGAGGAAGACCAGAAGACGACAACTGCCTTGGCTCCAGAAACTCACCGGCCTGTCTCCTGCCTTCCAAAAGATCCTGCTCCAGCGACGCCTTCCAAAGGGACCAGCGACCTCGACATCCTCTGAGGACTGCCCCTGCTTCGAAAAGACAAGAAACTCCCGAGGACAGCGGACCTGCTCCAAGAAAAGCTGCAACTTTGTTTCCAGCAGCTTTAAAGAACCCTGCAAGCTCCCCGCAAAAGGCGTGAGACTTGCAACACTGCACCCGGCGACCCCGACTCGGCTGGTGGCGATCCAACACCTCAGGAGGGACCCCAGGACTACTCTGAGACTGTGAGTACCAAAACCTGTCCCCCCTGAGCCCCCACAGCGCCGCCTGCAGAGGGAATCCCGAGGCTTCCCCTGACCGCGACTCTTTGAACCTAAAGTCCCGACACCTGGGAGAGACCCTGCACCCGCAGCCCCCAGGACCTGAAGGACCGGACTGTCACTGGAGAAGTGACCCCCAGGAGTCCCTCTCCCTTGCCCAAGTGGAGGTTTCCCCGAGGAATCCCCCCCTTGCCTGCCTGCAGCGCTGAAGAGATCCCGAGATCTCTCATAGACTAACATTGCGAACCCGACGCTTGTTTCTACACTGCACCCGGCCGCCCCCGCGCCGCTGAGGGTGAAATTTCTGTGTGGACTTGTGTCCCCCCCGGTGCCCTACAAAACCCCCCTGGTCTGCCCTCCGAAGACGCGGGTACTTACCTGCAAGCAGACCGGAACCGGGGCACCCCCTTCTCTCCATTCTAGCCTATGTGTTTTGGGCACCACTTTGAACTCTGCACCTGACCGGCCCTGAGCTGCTGGTGTGGTGACTTTGGGGTTGCTCTGAACCCCCAACGGTGGGCTACCTTGGACCAAGAACTGAACCCTGTAAGTGTCTTACTTACCTGGTAAAACTAACAAAAACTTACCTCCCCCAGGAACTGTGAAAATTGCACTAAGTGTCCACTTTTAAAACAGCTATTTGTCAATAACTTGAAAAGTATACATGCAATTTTTATGATTTAAAGTTCCTAAAGTACTTACCTGCAATACCTTTCAAATGAGATATTACATGTAGAATTTGAACCTGTGGTTCTTAAAATAAACTAAGAAAAGATATTTTTCTATACAAAACCTATTGGCTGGATTTGTCTCTGAGTGTGTGTACCTCATTTATTGTCTATGTGTATGTACAACAAATGCTTAACACTACTCCTTGGATAAGCCTACTGCTCGACCACACTACCACAAAATAGAGCATTAGTATTATCTATTTTTACCACTATTTTACCTCTAAGGGGAACCCTTGGACTCTGTGCATGCTATTCCTTACTTTGAAATAGCACATACAGAGCCAACTTCCTACAGATGTACTTTAGTCTGATTGTCAGCGTTGGTGACTGGATAAGTTTGTCCAGCCAGGTATTGGCCAGGGGAAACCAGTTTCTCTGTCACCATAGTGACACTGGCACCTGTATCCCTCAGGCCCTCTACACTTGTCCCATTAATCAAGAGCTGCTGCCTGTATTTTTGCATGTTAGGGGGCCAGGCAGCCAGTGTGGCTAAATCCACCCCACCCTCAGAGACTAATGTAGCTTCAGTGTGACACCTGATTTTCTCTGGGCACACTGTTGATCCCACTTGGAGACTGGCCATTCCAGTTTTAGCTGGATTGGAGTTAGAAGTAGTATCTTTCTTGGGACAGGCCTTGTCTCCAGTTTGGTGTCCAGACTTACTACAGCTACGACACCAGGCCTTTTTGGGATCAAAGTTTTTACCCTTGTACCCAGAATTGTTTTGTGAAGAGGCCCTGGGCCCACCCTCCTGTGCAGGTTTTTGGGGGCCTGTAGAAGACTCTTTACTATTTTTGTTTTTGGCTGTCTCACCACCCTTCCCCTGGGGAGGTTTTGTGACCCCTTTCTTTTGGTCACCCCCTGTGGAAGTTTTGGACACCCTAGTCTTGACCCAATGGTCCGCCTTCTTTCCCAATTCTTGGGGAGAAATTGGTCCTAGGTCTACCAGATGCTGATGCAGTTTATCATTGAAACAATTATTAATAGGTGTTCTTTCACAAATAAATTGTACAGCCCATCATAATTACTTACACCACTGCCTTGAATCCAACCATCTAGTGTTTTTACTGAGTAGTCTACAAAGTCAACCCAGGTCTGGCTTGAGGATTTTTGAGCCCCCCTGAATCTAATCCTGTACTCCTCAGTGGAGAATCCAAAGCCCTCAATCAGGGTACCCTTCATGAGGTCATAAGATTCTGCATCTTTTCCAGAGAGTGTGAGGAGTCTATCTGTAAGGAAATGCCTCCTTGGCATGGTTACCCCCTGACTTTTTGCCTTTGCTGATGCTAAGTTTTGATTTGAAAGTGTGCTGAGGCCTGCTAACCAGGCCCCAGCACCAGTGTTCTTTCCCTAACCTGTACTTTTGATTCCACAATTGGCACACCCTGGCATCCAGATAAGTCCCTTGTAACTGGTACCTCTGGTACCAAGGGCCCTGATGCCAGGGAAGGTCTCTAAGGGCTGCAGCATGTATTATGCCACCCTGGAGACCCCTCACTCAGCACAGACACACTGCTTACCAGCTTGTGTGTGCTAGTGAGAACAAAATGAGTAAGTCGACATGGCACTCCCCTCAGGGTGCCATGCCAGCCTCTCACTGCCTATGCAGTATAGATAAGTCACCCCTCTAGCAGGCCTTACAGCCCTAAGGCAGGGTGCACTATACCATAGGTGAGGGCACAAGTGCATGAGCACTGTGCCCCTACAGTGTCTAAGCAAAACCTTAGACATTGTAAGTGCAGGGTAGCCATAAGAGTATATGGTCTGGGAGTCTGTCATGCACGAACTCCACCCACGAATTATGCACGAATTATGTACGAACTCCACAGTTCGTACATAATGGCTACTCTGAAAAATGGGAAGTTTGGTATCAAACTTCTCAGCACAATAAATGCACACTGATGCCAGTGTACATTTTATTGTAACATACACCCCAGAGGGCACCTTAGAGGTGCCCCCTGAAACCTTAACCAACTACCCGTGTAGGCTGACTGGTTTTAGCAGCCTGCCACACTCAAGACATATTGCTGGCCACATGGGGAGAGTGCCTTTGTCACTCTGTGGCTAGTAACAAAGCCTGTACTGGGAGGAGGTGCTTCACACCTCCCCCTGCAGGAACTGTAACACCTGGCGGTGAGCCTCAAAAGCTCACCCCCTTTGTTACAGCACCACAGGGCACTCCAGCTAGTGGAGTTGCCCGCCCCCTCCGGCCACGGCCCCACTTTTGGCGGCAAGACCGGAGGAGATAATGAGAATAACAAGGAGTCACTGGCCAGTGAGGACAGCCCCCCTAAGGTGTCCTGAGCTGAGGTGACTCTGACTTTTAGAAATCCTCAATCTTGCAGATGGAGGATTCCCCCAATAGGGATAGGAATGTGACCCCCTCCCCTTGGGAGGAGGCACAAAGAGGGTGTACCCACCCTCAGGGCTAGTAGCCATTGGCTACTAACCCCCAGACCTAAACACGCCCTTAAATTTAGTATTTAAGGGCTCCCAAGAACCTAGGAACTCAGATTCCTGCAACCTAAGAAGAAGAAGACTGCTAAGCTGAAAAACCCTGCAGAGAAGGCAGAGACACCAATTGCTTTGGCCCCAGCTCTTCCGGCCTCCCCCCCCTCCCCCCCCCCCCCCTTCTGAAGACACTGCTCCAGCGACGCTTTCCCGAGGGACCAGTGACCTCTGAGTCCTCAGAGGACTGCCCTGCTCTAAAAGGACCAAGAACTCCAGAGGACAGCGGCTCTGTTCACCCAAGACTGCAACTTTGTTTCCTAAGGAGCAACTTTAAAACAACTGCGTTTCCTGCCGGAAGCGTGAGACTTGCTACTCTGCACCCGACGCCCCCGGCTCGACTTGTGGAGAAACAACACTTCAGGGAGGACTCCCCGGCAAGCCAGAGTTGCCCCCCCACCCGAGCCCCCACAGCGACGCCTGCAGAGGGAATCCCGAGGCACCCCCTGACCGCGACTGCCTGCTTCCCAGATCCCGACGCCTGGTAAAGACTCTGCACCCGCAGCCCCCAGGACCTGAAAGATCGGAACTCCAGTGCAGGAGTGACCCCCAGGAGGCCCTCTCCCTTGCCCAGGTGGTGGCTACCCCGAGGAGCCCCCCCCCTTGCCTGCCTGCATCGCTGAAGAGACCCCTTGGTCTCCCATTGATTTCCATTGGAAATCCGACGTGTGTTTGCCGGAGAAAATAATGAGAAAAACAAGGAGGAGTCACTGACCAGTCAGGACAGCCCCTAAGGTGTCCTGAGCTGAAGTGACTCTAACTTTTAGAAATCCTCCATCTTGCAGATGGAGGATTCCCCCAATAGGATTAGGGATGTGACCCTCTCCCCTTGGGAGGAGGCACAAAGAGGGTGTACTCACCCTCAGGGCTAGTAGCCATTGGCTACTAACCCCCCAAACCTAAACACGCCCTTAAATTTAGTATTTAAGGGCTTCCCTGAATCAAAAACTTTAGATTCCTGAAACTACAAGAAGAAGAGGACTGCTGAGCTGAAAAAGCCCTGCAGAGGAAGAACAGAAGACACCAACTGCTTTGGCCCCAGACTTACCGGCCTGTCTCCTGCCTTCCAAAGAAACCTGCTCCAGCGATGCTTTCCAAGGGACCAGCGACCTCTGAATCCTCTGAGGACTGCCCTGCTTCAAGAAAGACAAGAAACTCCCGAGGACAGCGGCACTGCTCCAAAAGAACTGCAACTTTGTTTCATGGAGCAGATTTAAAGACCCCTGCAACACCCCGCAAGAAGCGTGAGACTTGCAACACTGCACCCAGCGACCCCCGACTCGACTGGTGGAGAACCAACACCTCAGGGAGGACCCTCTGGCGACTCCAAGACTGTGAGTAACCAAAGTTGTCCCCCCTGAGCCCCCACAGCGACGCCTGCAGAGGGAATCCCGAGGCTCCCCCTGACGGCGAATGCCTGAACTCCATTTCCCGACGGCTGGAAAAGACCCTGAACCCGCAGCCCCCAGCACCTGAAGGAACAGAACTCCTGTGCAGGAGTGACCCCCAGGAGGCCCTCTCCCTTGCCCAGGTGGTGGCTACCCCGAGGAGCCCCCCCCTTGCCTGCCTGCATCGCTGAAGAGACCCCTTGGTCTCCCATAGGAAACTATTGGAAACCCGACGCATGTTTACACACTGCACCCGGCCGCCCCCGCGCTGCTGAGGGTGTACTTTTTGTGCTGACTCGTGTCCCCCCCGGTGCTCTAAAAAAAAACCCTGGTCTGCCCTCCGAAGACGCGGGTACTTACCTGCTGGCAGACTGGAACCGGGGCACCCCCTTCTCTCCATTGAAGCCTATGTGTTTTGGGCACCTCTTTGACCTTTGCACCTGACCGGCCCTGAGCTGCTTGTGTGATAACTTTGGGGTTGCTCTGAACCCCCAACGGTGGGCTACTTTGGACCCCAATCTCAAACCTATAGGTAATTTACTTACCTGCTAAAACTAACATTACTTTACCTCCCTCAGGAACAGTGAAAATTGCACTGTGTCCACTTTTAAAACAGCTTATTGTGTTT
Source organism: Pleurodeles waltl (assembly GCF_031143425.1). NCBI lineage: Eukaryota > Metazoa > Chordata > Amphibia > Caudata > Salamandridae > Pleurodeles > Pleurodeles waltl. The sequence continues at coordinate 182,581,147 of NC_090437.1, forward strand.
TATGTAAAAAGTATACATGCTAATTGTAGGAAGTTGGCTCTGTATGTGCTATTTCAAAGTAAGGAATAGCATGCACAGAGTCCAAGGGTTCCCCTTAGAGGTAAAATAGTGGTAAAAAGAGATAATACTAATGCTCTATTTTGTGGTAGTGTGGTCGAGCAGTAGGCTTATCCAAGGAGTAGTGTTAAGCATTTGTTGTTCATACACATAGACAATAAATGAGGTACACACACTCAGAGACAAATCCAGCCAATAGGTTTTGTATAGAAAAATATATTTTCTTAGTTTATTTTAAGAACCACAGGTTCAAATTTAACATGTAATATCTTGTTTGAAAGGTATTGCAGGTAAGTACATTAGGAACTTTGAATCATTTCAATTGCATGTATACTTTTCAAGTTATTCACAAATAGCTATTTTCAAAGTGGACACTTAGTGCAATTTTCACAGTTCCTGGGGGAGGTAAGTTTTTGTTAGTTTTACCAGGTAAGTAAGACACTTACAGGATTCAGTTCTTGGTCCAAGGTAGCCCACCCTTGGGGGTTCAGAGCAACCCCAAAGTTACCACACCAGCAGCTCAGGGGCGGTCAGGTGCAGAGTTCAAAGTGGTGCCCAAAACGCATAGGCTTCAATGGAGAGAAGGGGGTGCCCCGGTTCCAGTCTGCCAGCAGGTAAGTACCCGCGTCTTTGGGGGGCAGACCAGGGGGCTTTTGTAGGGCACCGGGGGGGGACACAAGCCCACACAGAAATTTCACCCTCAGCGGCGCGGGGGCGGCCGGATTCAGTGTTAGAACAAGCGTCGGGTTCGCAATGGAAGTCAATGAGAGATCAAGGGATCTCTTCAGCGCTGCAGGCAGGCAAGGGGGGGCTTCCTCGGGGAAACCTCCACTTGGGCAAGGGAGAGGGATTCCTGGGGGTCACTTCTGCAGTGAAAGTCCGGTCCTTCAGGTCCTGGGGGCTGCGGGTGCAGGGTCTTTTCCAGGCATCGGGACTTAGGTTTCAGAGAGTCGCGGTCAGGGGAAGCCTCGGGATTCCCTCTGCAGGCGGCGCTGTGGGGGCTCAGGGGGGACAGGTTTTGGTACTCACAGTCGTAGAGTAGTCCGGGGGTCCTCCCTGAGGTGTTGGTTCTCCACCAGCCGAGTCGGGGTCGCCGGGTGCAGTGTTGCAAGTCTCACGCTTCTTGCGGGGAGATTGCAGGGTTCTTTAAAGCTGCTCCTTTGGATAAAGTTGCAGTCTTTTTGGAGCAGGTCCGCTGTCCTCGGGAGTTTCTTGTTGTCGTCGAAGCAGGGCAGTCCTCGGAGGATTCAGAGGTCTCTGGTCCCTTTGGAAGGCGTCGCTGGAGCAGAGTTCTTTGGAAGGCAGGAGACAGGCCGGTGAGTTTCTGGAGCCAAGGCAGTTGTTGTCTTCTGGTCTTCCTCTGCAGGGGTTTTCAGCTAGGCAGTCCTTCTTCTTGTTGTTGCAGGAATCTAGTTTCTAGGTTCAGGGAGAGCCCTTAAATACTAAATTTAAGGGCGTGTTTAGGTCTGGGGGGTTAGTAGCCAATGGCTACTAGCCCTGAGGGTGGGTACACCCTCTTTGTGCCTCCTCCCAAGGGGAGGGGGTCACATCCCTAATCCTATTGGGGGAATCCTCCATCTGCAAGATGGAGGATTTCTAAAAGTTAGAGTCACCTCAGCTCAGGACACCTTAGAGGCTGTCCTGACTGGCCAGTGACTCCTCCTTGTTGCTTTCTTTGTTCCCTCCAGCCTTGCCGCCAAAAGTGGGGGCCGTGGCCGGAGGGGGCGGGCAACTCCACTAAGCTGGAGTGCCCTGCTGTGCTGTGACAAAGGGGTGAGCCTTTGAGGCTCACCGCCAGGTGTTACAGCTCCTGCCTGGGGGAGGTGTTAGCATCTCCACCCAGTGCAGGCTTTGTTACTGGCCTCAGAGTGACAAAGGCACTCTCCCCATGGGGCCAGCAACATGTCTCTAGTGTGGCAGGCTGCTGGAACCAGTCAGCCTACACAGATAGTCGGTTAAGTTTCAGGGGGCACCTCTAAGGTGCCCTCTGTGGTGTATTTTACAATAAAATGTACACTGGCATCAGTGTGCATTTATTGTGCTGAGAAGTTTGATACCAAACTTCCCAGTTTTCAGTGTAGCCATTATGGTGCTGTGGAGTTCGTGTAAAACAGACTCCCAGACCATATACTCTTATGGCTACCCTGCACTTACAATGTCTAAGGTTTTGCTTAGACACTGTAGGGGCACAGTGCTCATGCACTGGTACCCTCACCTATGGTATAGTGCACCCTGCCTTAGGGCTGTAAGGCCTGCTAGAGGGGTGTCTTACCTATACTGCATAGGCAGTGAGAGGCTGGCATGGCACCCTGAGGGGAGTGCCATGTCGACTTACTCATTTTGTTCTCACTAGCACACACAAGCTGGTAAGCAGTGTGTCTGTGCTGAGTGAGGGGTCTCTAGGGTGGCATAATACATGCTGCAGCCCTTAGAGACCTTCCCTGGCATCAGGGCCCTTGGTACCAGAGGTACCAGTTACAAGGGGCTTATCTGGATGCCAGGGTGTGCCAATTGTGGAATCAAAAGTACAGGTTAGGGAAAGAACACTGGTGCTGGGGCCTGGTTAGCAGGCCTCAGCACACTTTCAATTCAAAACATAGCATCAGCAAAGGCAAAAAGTCAGGGGGTAACCATGCCAAGGAGGCATTTCCTTACACAACCCCCCCCCCCCCAAACGAAAGAGGATGAGACTAACCTTTCCCAAGAGAGTCTTCATTTTCTAAGTGGAAGAACCTGGAAAGGCCATCTGCATTGGCATGGGCAGTCCCAGGTCTGTGTTCCACTACAAAGTCCATTCCCTGTAGGGAGATGGACCACCTCAACAGTTTTGGATTTTCACCTTTCATTTGCATCAGCCATCTGAGAGGTCTGTGGTCAGTCTGAACTAGGAAGTGAGTACCAAAGAGGTATGGTCTCAGCTTCTTCAGGGACCAAACCACAGCAAAGGCCTCCCTCTCAATGGCACTCCAACGCTGCTCCCTGGGGAGTAACCTCCTGCTAATGAAAGCAACAGGCTGGTCAAGGCCATCATCATTTGTTTGGGACAAAACTGCCCCTATCCCATGTTCAGAGGCATCTGTTTGCACAATGAACTGCTTGGAGTAATCTGGAGCTTTTAGAACTGGTGCTGTGCACATAGCTTGTTTCAGGGTGTCAAAGGCCTGTTGGCATTCTATAGTCCAGTTTACTTTCTTGGGCATTTTCTTGGAGGTGAGTTCTGTGAGGGCTGTCACAATGGATCCATATCCCTTCACAAACCTCCTATAGTACCCAGTCAAGCCAAGGAATGCCCTGACTTGAGTCTGGGTTTTTGGAGCTACTCAGTCCAGAATAGTCTGGATCTTGGGTTGGAGTGGCTGAACTTGGCCTCCACCTACAAGGTGTCCCAAGTAAACCACAGTTCCCTGCCCTATCTGGCATTTGGATGCCTTGATAGAGAGGCCTGCAGTTTGCAGGGCCTTCAGAACCTTCTTCAGGTGGACCAGGTGATCCTGCCAGGTGGAGCTGAAGACAGCAAGATCATCAAGATAAGCTGCACTAAAGGATTCCAACCCAGCAAGGACTTGATTCACCAACCTTTGGAAGGTGGCAGGGGCATTCTTTAAACCAAAGGGCATAACAGTGAACTGATAATGCCCATCAGGTGTGAAGAATGCTGTCTTTTCTTTTGCTCCAGGGGCCATTTTGATTTGCCAGTACCCTGCTGTTAAGTCAAAGGTACTTAAGAATTTGGCAGCCCCTAATTTGTCTATTAGCTCATCAGCTCTAGGAATGGGATGAGCATCTGTCTTGGTGACAGAGTTGAGACCTCTGTAGTCCACACAAAACCTCATCCCTCTCTTTCCTTCTTTGGTGTGAGGTTTGGGGACTAAGACCACTGGGCTAGCCCAGTGGCTGTCAGAGTACTCAATTACTCCCAATTCCAGCATCTTGTGGACTTCCACCTTGATGCTTTCCTTAACTTGGTCAGACTGTCTAAATATTTTGTTTTTGACAGGCATGCTGTCTCCTGTGTCCACATCATGGGTACACAGGTGTGTCTGACCAGGGGTTAGGGAAAAGAGTTCAGCAAACTGCTGCAGGACCTTCCTGCAGTCAGACTGCTGTTGGCTAGAGAGGGTGTCTGAGTAGATCACTCCATCTACTGAGCCATCTTTAGGGTCTGATGAGAGGAGATCAGGGAGAGGTTCACTCTCAGCTTCCTGGTCCTCATCTGTTACCATCAACAGATTTACATCAGCCCTGTCATGGAAGAGCTTAAGGCGGTTCACATGGATCACCCTCTTGGGGCTCCTGCTTGTGCCCAGGTCTACCAGGTAGGTGACCTGACTCTTCCTTTCTAGTACTGGGTAAGGGCCACTCCATTTGTCCTGGAGTGCCCTGGGAGCCACAGGCTCCAGAACCCAGACTTTCTGCCCTGGTTGAAATTCCACCAGTGCAGCCTTTTGGTCATACCACAACTTCTGGAGTTGTTGGCTGGCCTCAAGGTTTTTACTTGCCTTTTCCATGTACTCTGCCATCCTTGAGCGAAGGCCAAGTACATAGTCCACTATGTCTTGTTTAGGCTCATGAAGAGGTCTCTCCCAGCCTTCTTTAACAAGAGCAAGTGGTCCCCTTACAGGGTGGCCAAACAGAAGTTCAAAGGGTGAGAATCCTACTCCCTTCTGAGGAACCTCTCTGTAAGCGAAAAGCAGACATGGCAGGAGGACATCCCATCTCCTTTTGAGTTTTTCTGGGAGCCCCATGATCATGCCCTTTAATGTCTTGTTGAATATCTCAACAAGGCCATTAGTTTGTGGATGATATGGTGTAGTGAATTTGTAAGTCACTCCACACTCATTCCTCATGTGTTTTAGGTATGCTGACATGAAGTTGGTACCTCTGTCAGACACCACCTCCTTAGGGAAACCCACTCTGGTAAAGATACCAATGAGGGCCTTGGCTACTGCAGGGGCAGTAGTTGACCTAAGGGGAATAGCTTCAGGATACCTAGTAGCATGATCCACTACTACTAGGATGTACATATTTCCTGAGGCTGTGGGAGGTTCTAGTGGACCAACTATGTCCACACCCACTCTTTCAAAGGGGACCCCCACCACTGGAAGTGGAATGAGCGGGGCCTTTGGGTGCCCACCTGTCTTACCACTGGATTGACAGGTGGGGCAGGAGAGGCAAAACTCCTTAACCTTCTGGGACATATTGGGCCAGTAGAAGTGGTTGACTAACCTCTCCCACGTCTTGGTTTGTCCCAAATGCCCAGCAAGGGGAATATCATGGGCTAAGGTCAGAATAAACTCTCTGAAACCCTGAGGCACTACCACTCTCCTAGTGGCACCAGGTTTGGGATCTCTTGCCTCAGTGTACAGGAGTCCATCTTCCCAATAGACCCTATGTGTTCCATTTTTCTTGCCTTTGGACTCTTCAGCAGCTTGCTGCCTAAGGCCTTCAAGAGAGGGACAGGTTTCTTGTCCCTTACACAACTCTTCCCTTGAGGGTCCCCCTGGGCCCAAGAGCTCAACCTGATAAGGTTCCAGCTCCATAGGCTCAGTTCCCTCAGAGGGCAGAACTTCTTCCTGAGAAGAGAGGTTCTCTTTTTGGTGTTGTGTTGCAGCTGGTTTCCCAGCTGACTTTCCTTTTCTCTTGGTAGGCTGGGCCATTTTTCCAGACTCCAGCTCTAATTTTTCACCCTGTGCCTTGCACTGTGCCCTAGTCTTGACACATACCAGTTCAGGGATACCCAGCATGGCTGCATGGGTTTTCAGTTCTACCTCAGCCCATGCTGAGGACTCCAGGTCATTTCCAAGCAAACAGTCTACTGGGATATTTGAGGAGACCACCACCTGTTTCAGGCCATTGACCCCTCCCCACTCTAAAGTTACCATTGCCATGGGATGTACTTTAGTCTGATTGTCAGTATTGGTGACTGGATAGGTTTGTCCAGTCAGGTATTGGCCAGGGGAAACCAGTTTCTCTGTCACCATGGTGACACTGGCACCTGTATCCCTCAGGCCCTCTACACTTGTCCCATTAATTAAGAGCTGCTGCCTGTATTTTTGCATGTTAGGGGGCCAGGCAGCCAGTGTGGCTAAATCCACCCCACCCTCAGAGACTAATGTAGCTTCAGTGTGGCACCTGATTTGCTCTGGGCACACTGTTGATCCCACTTGGAGACTGGCCATTCCAGTTTTAGCTGGATGGGAGTTAGAAGTGGTATCTTTCTTGGGACAGGCCTTGTCTCCAGTTTGGTGTCCAGACTGACTACAGTTTCGACACCAGGCCTTTTTGGGATCAAAGTTTTTACCCTTGTACCCAGGATTGTTTTGTGAAGAGGCTCTGGGCCCACCCTCCTGTGCAGGTTTTTGGGGGCCTGTAGAAGACTCTTTACTATTTTTATTTTTGGCTGTCTCACCACCTTTCCCCTGGGGAGGTTTTGTGACCCCTTTCTTTTGGTCACCCCCTGTGGAAGTTTTGGACACCCTAGTCTTGACCCAATGGTCCGCCTTCTTTCCCAATTCTTGGTGAGAAATTGGTCCTAGGTCCACCAGATGCTGATGCAGTTTATCATTGAAACAATTACTTAATAGGTGTTCTTTCACAAATAAATTGTACAGCCCATCATAATCATTTACACCATTTCCTTGAATCCAACCATCTAGTGTTTTTACTGAGTAGTCTACAAAGTCAACCCAGGTCTGGCTCGAGGATTTTTGAGCCCCCCTGAATCTAATCCTATACTCCTCAGTGGAGAATCCAAAGCCCTCAATCAGGGTACCCTTCATGAGGTCATAAGATTCTGCATCTTTTTTAGAGAGTGTGAGGAGTCTATCCCTACACTTTCCTGTGAACATTTCCCAAAGGAGAGCACCCCAGTGAGATTTGTTCACTTTTCTGGTTTCACAAGCCCTCTCAAAAGCTGTGAACCATTTGGTGATATCATCACCATCTTCATATTTAGTTACAATCCCTTTGGGGATTTTCAACATGTCAGGAGAATCTCTGACCCTAGTTATGTTGCTGCCACCATTGATGGGTCCTAGGCCCATCTCTTGTCTTTCCCTTTCTATGGCTAGGATCTGTTTTTCCCAAAGCCAATCTTTTGGCCATCCTGGCTAACTGGATGTCCTCTTCACTGGAGTTATCCTCAGTGATTTCAGAGAGGTTGGACCCTCCTGTGAGGGAGCCAGCATCTCTGACTATTATTTTTGGAGTCAGGGCTTGAGAAGCCCTGTTCTCCCTAGATAGGACTGGTGGAGGGGATTCTTCCTCCAGTTCACTATCATCTTCCTCTGTGTTATCCACAGAGGGGTTGGCTCTATCATACTCTGCCAACAGCTCCTGGAGCTGTGCTTTGGTAGGTCTGGAGCCCATTGTTATTTTTCTTATGTTACAGAATGACCTTAGCTCTCTCATCTGGAGATGGAGGTAAGGTGTGGTGTCGAGTTCCACCACATTCACATCTGTGCTAGACATTATGCTTCTAAAAGTTGGAATACTTTTTAAGAAACTAAAACTGGTTCTAGAATCTAATTCAAACTTTTACAAACTTTTAAACTCTAAAAGAAATGCTAACAGGGACTAACACAAGGCCCTAGCAGGACTTTAAAGAATTTAGAAAACTTTTCAAATTGCAAAAATCAATTTCTAATGACAATTTTGGAATTTGTCGTGTGATCAGGTATTGGCTGAGTAGTCCAGCAAATGCAAAGTCTTGTACCCCACCGCTGATCCACCAATGTAGGAAGTTGGCTCTGTATGTGCTATTTCAAAGTAAGGAATAGCATGCACAGAGTCCAAGGGTTCCCCTTAGAGGTAAAATAGTGGAAAAAGGAGATAATACTAATGCTCTATTTTGTGGTAGTGTGGTCGAGCAGTAGGCTTATCCAAGGAGTAGTGTTAAGCATTTGTTGTACATACACATAGACAATAAATGAGGTACACACACTCAGAGACAAATCCAGCCAATAGGTTTTGTATAGAAAAATATATTTTCTTAGTTTATTTTAAGAACCACAGGTTCAAATTTAACATGTAATATCTTGTTTGAAAGGTATTGCAGGTAAGTACATTAGGAACTTTGAATCATTTCAATTGCACGTATACTTCAAGTTATTCACAAATCGCTATTTTAAAAGTGGACACTTAGTGCAATTTTCACAGTTCCTGGGGGAGGTAAGTTTTTGTTAGTTTTACCAGGTAAGTAAGACACTTACAGGGTTCAGTTCTTGGTCCAAGGTAGCCCACCGTTGGGGGTTCAGAGCAACCCCAAAGTTACCACACCAGCAGCTCAGGGCCGGTCAGGTGCAGAGTTCAAAGTGGTGCCCAAAACGCATAGGCTCCAATGGAGAGAAGGGGGTGCCCCGGTTCCAGTCTGCCAGCAGGTAAGTACCCGCGTCTTCGGGGGGCAGACCAGGGGGGTTTTGTAGGGCACCGGGGGGGACACAAGCCCACACAGAAATTTCACCCTCAGCGGCGCGGGGGCGGCCGGGTGCAGTGTTAGAACAAGCGTCGGGTTCGCAATGGAAGTCAATGAGAGATCAAGGGATCTCTTCAGCGCTGCAGGCAGGCAAGGGGGGGCTTCCTCGGGGAAACCTCCACTTGGGCAAGGGAGAGGGACTCCTGGGGGTCACTTCTGCAGTGAAAGTCCGGTCCTGGGGGCTGCGGGTGCAGGGTCTTTTCCAGGCGTCGGGACTTAGGTTTCAGAGAGTCGCGGTCAGGGGAAGCCTCGGGATTCCCTCTGCAGGCGGCGCTGTGGGGGCTCAGGGGGGACAGGTTTTGGTACTCAGTCGTAGAGTAGTCCGGGGGTCCTCCCTGAGGTGTTGGTTCTCCACCAGCCGAGTCGGGGTCGCCGGGTGCAGTGTTGCAAGTCTCACGCTTCTTGCGGGGAGATTGCAGGGTTCTTTAAAGCTGCTCCTTTGGATAAAGTTGCAGTCTTTTTGGAGCAGGTCTGCTGTCCTCGGGAGTTTCTTGTCGTCGTCGAAGCAGGGCAGTCTTCAGAGGTCGCTGGTCCCTTTGGAAGGCGTCGCTGGAGCAGAGTTCTTTGGAAGGCAGGAGACAGGCCGGTGAGTTTCTGGAGCCAAGGCAGTTGTTGTCTTCTGGTCTTCCTCTGCAGGGGTTTTCAGCTAGGCAGTCCTTCTTCTTGTTGTTGCAGGAATCTAGTTTCTAGGTTCAGGGAGAGCCCTTAAATACTAAATTTAAGGGCGTGTTTAGGTCTGGGGGGTTAGTAGCCAATGGCTACTAGCCCTGAGGGTGGGTACACCCTCTTTGTGCCTCCTCCCAAGGGGAGGGGGTCACATCCCTAATCCTATTGGGGGAATCCTCCATCTGCAAGATGGAGGATTTCTAAAAGTTAGAGTCACCTCAGCTCAGGACACCTTAGGGGCTGTCCTGACTGGCCAGTGACTCCTCCTTGTTGCTTTCTTTGTTCCCTCCAGCCTTGCCGCCAAAAGTGGGGGCCGTGGCCGGAGGGGGCGGGCAACTTCACTAAGCTGGAGTGCCCTGCTGTGCTGTGACAAAGGGGTGAGCCTTTGAGGCTCACCGCCAGGTGTTACAGCTCCTGCCTGGGGAGGTGTTAGCATCTCCACCCAGTGCAGGCTTTGTTACTGGCCTCAGAGTGACAAAGGCACTCTCCCCATGGGGCCAGCAACATGTCTCTAGTGTGGCAGGCTGCTGGAACCAGTCAGCCTACACAGATAGTCGGTTAAGTTTCAGGGGGCACCTCTAAGGTGCCCTCTGTGGTGTATTTTACAATAAAATGTACACTGGCATCAGTGTGCATTTATTGTGCTGAGAAGTTTGATACCAAACTTCCCAGTTTTCAGTGTAGCCATTATGGTGCTGTGGAGTTTGTGTAAAACAGACTCCCAGACCATATACTCTTATGGCTACCCTGCACTTACAATGTCTAAGGTTTTGCTTAGACACTGTAGGGGCACAGTGCTCATGCACTGGTACCCTCACCTATGGTATAGTGCACCCTGCCTTAGGGCTGTAAGGCCTGCTAGAGGGGTGTCTTACCTATACTGCATAGGCAGTGAGAGGCTGGCATGGCACCCTGAGGGGAGTGCCATGTCGACTTACTCATTTTGTTCTCACTAGCACACACAAGCTGGTAAGCAGTGTGTCTGTGCTGAGTGAGGGGTCTCTAGGGTGGCATAATACATGCTGCAGCCCTTAGAGACCTTCCCTGGCATCAGGGCCCTTGGTACCAGAGGTACCAGTTACAAGGGACTTATCTGGATGCCAGGGTGTGCCAATTGTGGAATCAAAAGTACAGGTTAGGGAAAGAACACTGGTGCTGTGGCCTGGTTAGCAGGCCTCAGCACACTTTCAATTCAAAACATAGCATCAGCAAAGGCAAAAAGTCAGGGGGTAACCATGCCAAGGAGGCATTTCCTTACACTAATGTAATGATTCAAAGTTCCTAAAGTACTTACCTGCAATACCTTTCAAATGAGATATTACATGTAGAATTTGAACCTGTGGTTCTTAAAATAAACTAAGAAAATATATTTTTCTATAACAAAACCTATTGGCTGGATTTGTCTCTGAGTGTGTGTTCCTCATTTATTGCCTGTGTGTATGTACAACAAATGCTTAACACTACTCCTTTGATAAGCCTACTGCTCGACCACACTACCACAAAATAGAGCATTAGTATTATCTCTTTTTGCCACTATTTTACCTCTAAGGGGAACCCTTGGACTCTGTGCATGCTATTCCTTACTTTGAAATAGTACATACAGAGCCAACTTCCTACACCCATTCAGTCTAATTTACCCCCAATCCAATACAGTTTACCCCAATCCAATCTACCCCACTATAATCCACATCACTCCACTCACATCACTCCATTTCAGTCCACCCCACCCCAATAACTCCCCACTCTACTCTAAACCACCCCATTATAATAAATTCCATCCCAATCCAGTCCATCACACTCCAGACTAAACCTTCCCGCTCCAGTCCAATCCACCCCACCCCACTTCAGTCCAGTCCATCTAACTCCAAACCACTCACCCCAATACAATCCACCCCACTCCAGTCCAGCCCATCCCGGTCCTAACACAATTTAATCCACCAATCCTAATCCTGACTTCCCCACCCCAGTCCAATCCACCTCACCCTGTTTCAGTGCTTTCCACTCTGATCCAATCCAGCCCATCCACTCTAGTCCACCCACTCTACCCTAATCCAATCCACCCACTATCCACCACACTACCTCCGTCTACTCCAACCTACTCCACCCTATTCTACCCACCCCACAACACTGCACTCTACGACACTCACTGCCACTGAACTCTAATCCCCTCCACTCTGACACTCTACTCTCCCCTACTCCACTCTGCGATACTCTACTCCCCCACTCTATGCCACTCTCTTTCAGCCAAGGGGAACACCAGCCACACGGGTGTACAGCATGGCAAAAACATATTGCCAGAGCCATGTATAGGCGCGACCTATTAGCTTTGCCAATGCTCTTTTCGGTATGTTCTGTAAAAATTACTACTACTCTTTAAGGTGCTCTTATTCCCTTGGGTAACGTCTGTACTATATATAAAAAAAAAACATTAATAATGTGCAGTAGCCCATGGTGGCCCTGAGTCTAAGGTGATTGGTAATAGAGATGTGGTAATCCCACTCCTGGAATTACTGATGACATGCATTTTTTATTCCAGGATGCAGTAACATCGCTCTATTCTGATTGGTGCTGCTGCATAGTCATTGAAATTAAGGATTTCTGATGGAATCTGTGTTTCTACACCAGAATCCTCCTGTAGGTCTCCATTTTAAAACATTTTTCTTTACCTTTTCTCTCGTGGAAATGTCACCAGCTTTTACCTGATAAAAGTTCTGTGAGGAAGGGGGAATCTTAAGTGCAATATTTCCACATCTCTTGAAATTCCCAGTTCGACTGGACACTCAGGGTACTTGCTGAATCGGGAATTGGGACTTTGAGAGGAGGCTGTTGCTGGAAGATTTGGATTAAAGATTGGTACTTAAAGTTGGCTGGGCTCTTGCAAACTCTTGTGGGAATTATGGCAGGTGGACGGCCAGATGTTCCCTATCTCACTAATCATGATTAGCATATACCTACTTTCAAAATCATCAGCTTGTAAATTTCCCATTCATGAGCACTCTTAGTGTGGCTGTCTGTAGTGGATAAACGCAGTTAGTGGACTGAGGTAGTTCAGGTGTTGTCTTGGTGAGACAAATAATTATTTGATCTGAGGCTTCTCCAGCAATATAAGTATTATTGTACTATGGCCACATACAGATATTAGTCCACAAACTACCATTAACCTTTGCTTAAATAACTCTATGCTAAGTCCTTTGAGAAGGACCCAGTCAGGAGAGTAGAGAGAGCACAGCATAGCCAGGATAGGAATGCTGTTCTTTTGAAAGATAGAATTTCATGGTTCATACAGTGTTTAGATGGTGAGGCTTGTTGGGCCCTGGTGAGCTCTCACTCGACCCTTAATTCTCTCCCTGTGAGGCCTCATCTACACTGGAAGGCAGGATGATTAGATGACTGGACCCTGGAGACAACAAGAAAATAATAAAATAAGGGATACAATAAGAATTGACACCCCTTTCATCTGGAACATTCCATCATAGTCTACTACTTTTCAAGGTATCCTGTTCTGCTGTAGTACCCCCGAACTTGTCTTCCTTATCACCTCTCTCTTCCTCTGAGACAGAGGAGACGCAAGGAGATAACTGAGGTGAGTTGGCAGGGGTGAGGGGTGGGTAAAGGAGGGACAAAGCAAAAGCCCCACTGCACCACCTGAAATAGAAAACTGGGCTGGGAAGAAAGGTCCTATTGGCACCTGGATACCACACTACACTTTGTCTTGGTAACTAAACAGCCTTGTGGCGATCCTAGTACCCTTGGGTAAGCAGAGAAAAAGGTGACGTTCGCAATTTACACAACTTGTACAATTTAAAACTAATGAGCTAAAATGTCCAAAAGGAAAATCCTGTCTCAGGAAAAAAAAAAGCCCATGCAGGTGCACCCTCCTCATTGCCAACCTCACCTCTACCATTAGCCCACTTCATATCACCCTCTATTGAGTTGGTCGACTTGAGTGTGAACGGGAAACATCCAAGTAGAATACCCATGTATAAAACTGTAGGAAAGTACCCTCTTTCTTGGCATGGTTACCCCCCATTTTCTGCCTGTTGTCTGTGTTTGTCTGTGTTTACTGGGATCCTGTTAACCAGGACCCCAGTGATTATGCTCTCTCCCTTTAAACGTGATTACTTACACCACATACACCCCACATTTGGCACACTGGTGCCCCCATGCAAGTCCCTAGTATATGGTACCCAAGGCATTGGGTTACCAGGGGATCCCCATGGGCTGCGGCATGTATTATGCCACCCATGGGGAGCCGATGCAAAGTTTGTCTGCAGGCCTCCATTGCAGCCTGCATGAAATGATGCATGCACCCTTTTCACTACAGGCCACTGCACCAGGTCAAAGTAAGTCACCCCTGTGGTAGGCCCTTCTAACCCAGAGGGCAGGGTGCAAGTGCCTGTGTGTGAGGGCACCCCTGCACTAGCAGAGGTGCCCCTGCGAATTCCAGTTCCATTTTGCTGTACTGCATGAGTGCGGGACGCCATTTTATTGGGGGCTTATTAGAGGCAGCCTGAGCTGCTGCCACCCCTCAGACCGCATTTCTGCCTTCCTGCTGCTTGAACAGCTCAAGCCCAGGAAGGCTGAACAAAGGATTTCCTTTGTGAGGAGGAGTAACACCCTCTCCCTTCGGAAATAGGTGTTACATGGCTTGGGAGGGATCGCCTACCAAAGCCACTGGTATGCTTTGAAGGGAACGTTTGGTGCTCTCCGTGCATAACCAATCTACACCGGTTCAGGGACCCCCAGTTCCTGCTCTAGCGTAAAACTGCTCAATGGAAAGGGGAGTGACCACTCCCCTGTCCATCACCACCCCAGGGGTGGTACCCAGAGCTCCTCCACAGGGTTCCTGGGTTCTGCCATCTTGAAACCATGGTGGGCAGGGGCCTCTGGGAGCATCTGAGTGGCCAGGTCAGGCAGGTCACGTCAGAGCCTCCTCCTGATAGGTGGTCATCTGGCTAGGTAACGAATCGTCCTTTCAGGGCTATTTAGAGTCTCCCTCTTGGGTGGGTCCTCCGATTCGGCTTGCAAGATTCCAACAGGACTCCTCTGGAACCTCTACTTCTAGCCACTGGAACCGCGACTGTAACCTCCAGGAACCGACAATCTGCATCCATGATGAAGACTCTGCTTGCAACATTGTTTCCACAGCTCTTTCCTGCTTCTGCAACATTTCCCCAGCTGTGCATCCTCTGAGGGCGGCAAATCTTCAGTCTGCACGAGAAGGAAGAAGGAATCTCCCTTGGAGTGAAGGAGTCATTCCCCTGCATCCGCAGGCACCAACTGCAACGATGACCGGCCGCGTGGCTCTCTCGTCCTGAGCTGGTGGATCCTGCGTGACTGGTGGTAGTCCGGAGTAGTCCTCTTGGTCCTCTCTGCCAGCTGTCCAACTTTGGTGGCGGTAAGCCCTTGCCATCCCACGCAAGGACAGTACCCCTGTGCACTGCGTCTCTTGTACCTACCAAGGCTTGCTGGCATCTCCTCCAAGGCATATCCAGGCTCCGTGTAGTCTCAGCCTCCAGCATTCCTTCCTGCGGCGTGGGATCCTTCTCCAGTTGTGCTGCGTGGGCTCCTCTGCGACTCCTGGTTCCTCCTCCAGTGGGTTTTTCTGTGAGGGGCTGCCTTTTCTTCTGTGGTCTCTGCCTTGCTGAAAGTCCCCCCAGGACTACTACCCACTACTCCTCTCTCTGCCCCCCCTCCCCCCCCACCCGTGGGTTGAGTCCTCCTGGACCTTGCTGGTTCCTCGCAGCTCCACTTTTGCTTCCCCGCAACTTTTGCCTTTGCCAGGGCTTATTGATGGCTTTTCCACACCACTGACCGACTGCAATCATCCATCCGGCCTGGGACGTTGACTGCATCCTCCAGGAACTCTTCACTGACTCCGGGGCTGCATTGCTGACAGTCTTCGCCCTACCGTCAACCAACTCTTGCAACCACAGGTGGGTGCGTAGTAGCTCCTGCCCCCACTGGACACTTCTGGACTCTGTCCCCTTCTTACACAGGTCTTCCACTTCAGATATACACCGCTGGTTTCTTGCAGTCTTGTCTGGATGTTGCATTATCTTCTTTTTATTCCTTTTGCGTGGTTTTGGGAAATCCAGAAACTTACTCCTTTCTTCCTGGTCACTGGGGGGGCACTGTGGTACTTGCCTTTGGGGTTTCCTAGTTCCTCCAGCTCCTCTCTACACATGCCACTTACCTCAGTGGGAGTCCTGCATTCACATTCAATTTTTTTGTACATTGTTTGGCCTCCCCCTTGGGTCACTATTGCCTATTTCTATTTTCACTGTTTTCTAATGCTTTCTATGCCTATTTCTGATTACTTGTACACATATCTAGTGTGTTAATTACCTCCTATTGGAGGGTTGCCTCTAGTACTTTTTGGTAATTGTGTCACTAAAATGAAGAACCTTTATTTTTGTAACAGTGAGTGTTTTCTTTCATGTGTGTAAGTGCTGTGTGACTACAGGTGATATTGCATGAGCATTAGGAGAAATGTAGATAGGCCTTGGCTGCTCATCCACAGCTACCTCTAGAGAGCCTGGCTTCTAGACACTGCCTACACTATACTAATAGGGGATACCTGGGCCTGGTATAGGTTGTAAGTACCTCAGGTACCCACCACACAACAGGCCAGCATCCTATTAAATCACTTGCTTTAAACAGTGTAAGGAAATGCCTCCTTGGCATGGTTGCCCCCTGACTTTTTGCCTTTGCTGATGCTATGTTTTGAATTGAAAGTGTGCTGAGGCCTGCTAACCAGGCCCCAGCACCAGTGTTCTTTCCCTAACCTGTACTTTTGTATCCACAATTGGCACACCCTGGCATCCAGATAAGTCCCTTGTAAATGGTACCCTTGGTACCAAGGGCCCTGATGCCAAGGAAGGTCTCTAAGGGCTGCAGCATGTCTTATGCCACCCTGGAGACCCCTGACTCAGCACAGACCCACTGCTTGCTAGCTTGTGTGTGCTGGTGAGAACAAAACGAGTAAGTCGACATGGCACTCCCCTCAGGGTGCCATGCCAGCCTTTCACTGCCTATGCAGGTATAGATAAGTCACCCCTCTAGTAGGCCTTACAGCCCTAAGGCAGGGTGCACTATACCATAGGTGAGGGCACCAGTGCATGAGCACTGTGCCCCTACAGTGTCTAAGCAATACCTTAGACATTGTAAGTGCAGGGTAGCCATAAGAGTATATGGTCTGGGAGTCGGTTTTACACGAACTCCACAGCACCATAATGGCTACACTGAAAACTGAGAAGTTTGGTATCAAACTTCTCAGCACAATAAATGCACACTGATGCCAGTGTACATTTTATTGTAAAATACACCACAGAGGGCACCTTAGAGGTGCCCCCTGAAACCTTAACCGACTATCTGTGTAGGCTGACTGGTTCCAGCAGCCTGCCACAACCGAGACATGTTGCTGGCCCCATGGGGAGAGTGCCTTTGTCACTCTGAGGCCAGTAACAAAGCCTGCACTGGGTGGAGATGCTAACACCTCCCCCAGGCAGGAGCTGTCACACCTAGCAGTGAGCCTCAAAGGCTCACCCCTTTGTGCCAGCACCACAGGACACTCCAGCTAGTGGAGTTGCCCGCCCCCTCCGGCCACGGCCCCCACTTTTGGTGGCAAGGCCAGAGAGAATAATGAGAAAAACAAGGAGGAGTCACTGACCAGTCAGGACAGCCCCTAAGGTGTCCTGAGCTGAAGTGACTCTAACTTTTAGAAATCCTCCATCTTGCAGATGGAGGATTCCCCAATAGGATTAGGGATGTGACCCCCTCCCCTTGGGAGGAGGCACAAAGAGGGTGTACCCACCCTCAGGGCTAGTAGCCGTTGGCTACTAACCCCCCAGACCTAAACACGCCCTTAAATTTAGTATTTAAGGGCTCCCCTGAACCTAAGAATTGAGATTCCTGCAACTAACAATTAGAAGAGGACTGCTGAGCTGAAAAACCCCTGCAGAGGAAGAACAGAAGACACCAACTGCTTTGGCCCCAGACTTACCGGCCTGTCTCCTGCCTTCCAAAGAAACCTGCTCCAGCGACGCTTTCCAAGGGACCAGCGACCTCTGAATCCTCTGAGGACTGCCCTGCTTCAAGAAAGACAAGAAACTCCCGAGGACAGCGGCACTGCTCCACAAGAACTGCAACTTTGTTTCAAGGAGCAGATTTAAAGACCCCTGCAACTCCCAGCAAGAAGCGTGAGACTTGCAACACTGCACCCGGCGACCCCGACTCGACTGGTGGAGAACCAACACTTCAGGGAGGACCCTCCGGCGACTCCAAGACTGTGAGTAACCAAAGTTGTCCCCCCTGAGCCCCCACAGCGACGCCTGCAGAGGGAATCCCGAGGCTCCACCTGACCGCGACTGCCTGAACTCCATTTCCCGACGGCTGGAAAAGACCCTGCACCCGCAGCCCCCAGCACCTAAAGGAACGGAACTCCTGTGCAGGAGTGACCCCCAGGAGGCCCTCTCCCTTGCCCAGGTGGTGGCTACCCCGAGGAGCCCCCCCCTTGCCTGCCTGCACCGCTGAAGAGACCCCTTGGTCTCTCATTGAAAACCATTGAAAACCCGACGTGTGTTTGCACACTGCACCCGGCCGCCCCCGCGCTGCTGAGGGTGTACTTTTTGTGCTGACTTGTGTCCCCCCCGGTGCCCTACAAAACCCCCCTGGTCTGCCCTCCGAAGACGCGGGTACTTACCTGCTGGCAGACTGGAACCGGGGCACCCCCTTCTCTCCATTGAAGCCTATGTGTTTTGGGCACCTCTTTGACCTCTGCACCTGACCGGCCCTGAGCTGCTGGTGTGGTGACTTTGGAATTGCTCTGAACCCCCAACGGTGGGCTACCTTGGACCAAGAACTGAAACCTGTAAGTGACTTACTTACCTGTGAAACCTAACAATACTTTACATCCCCCAGGAACTGTGAAAATTGCACTGTGTCCACTTTTAAAACAGCTTGTTGTGTTTTATGTAAAAAGTATACATGCTAATGTAATGATTCAAAGTTCCTAAAGTATTTACCTGCAATACCTTTCAAATGAGATATTACATGTAGAATTTGAACCTGTGGTTCTTAAAATAAACTAAGAAAAGATATTTTTCTATAACAAAATCTATTGGCCTGGATTTGTCTCCGAGTGTGTGTTCCTCATTTATTGCCTGTGTGTATGTACAACAAATGCTTAACACTACTCCTTTGATAAGCCTACTGCTCGACCACACTACCACAAAATAGAGCATTAGTATTATCTCTTTTTGCCACTATCTTACCTCTAAGGGGAACCCTTGGAGCCAACTTCCTACAAACAGCAAAAAGATTGATAAAAATAATTCTTCCATAAAATCTCTGATCATGTAGCACAAGGGCCCGCCATCTCAGCCACATGGTCCTCAGCTAATCTTCACATTAACTGCCACACTGTTAGACAAGAGCCCTCGTCATCCATAGGGAAAAAGACCCGCCGGTTGCATTCTCATGTCCAGGGCTGAGCTGGAAGGAACAGTGTTGAGCTGCTGCCCTAACCCCACTTCACGCAGCAACAATGAGAAGCACAAATGTGAAGTGCCATAGAAAAGCAATTCTGGCCAGATAACACACCCTTCACTAGCCCGATCTTCAAAGGTCCTCCAGCATCACAAGTCTGGCAAACCAAGTAGACAGTGGTTATGCAAGTTCATGCAAGGCCAGTCAAGTCTTTTGAAGAGTTAGTCACAGGAGCACGAGCCCGCTAAGCCCACAACAGTGATACCACCACCATCATCTCCTCCTAGGAGAGCAAAGGGGAAAAGTATTACAGACCAGGAACTGGGAAATCTCACGGGACCGCCTTCTCTCCAAAATCGTGGCCCAAATTGAAGAAACTGGCTCAAACCCCCACATACCTGTGAGAGAACTATAGACCAGGGTTCCCTGATCAACACAGGACCATGTGTCTTCCCCTTTGACCCTAGCTAGTCCTTCCTTGGTCACCATCAGTGCCTTGCAAGACACGATTGCCAGGGCGCTTCTCGGGCAATCTAAAAAGATAAATAGCTACACACCTGGCCGATCTGGGGTCTATAATAACCTTGCTGGAGAAGCTACTGGGAGCCTCGGGGGAGAAAAGACCATGCCCTAAACTAAGTATTTTACCCGGGATGCTAGGCACTCCTGTGGAAAGTGTACAGAGCAACACAAAATGGGCTGGAATAAACAAAAAGGCTACAATTCAAACCAAGAACAGCCCTGCTAAAACACCTGATTGCCAATTAACATAAGCTAAGATCACAGTGACTCATTCTGGATCAGCAAGGGAGGCTCATATTTTCCTTTCATCTTCCACATCCTTCCACCAGAAGATAAGCCCTCTTTGAGCTTGATCAACGGCGATGAATCTAGGCACGGAGCAGCACTAGTGCCCAGCCCACCTGTCCCCTCCAGCAAAAGTCACTCCCTTGAGAAGGGCGAAAAAGAAACTGAAAAAGCAGTCAGAGAAGGGGCGCTCCTTAAAAGGGAGATCTCTGACTTTAGGAGCAGCTAATATCCCTATGCTGCACCCAGGGCTTGGCTCCAAGAAGCTTTTTCCTTATTTGATCCACAAACTAAGCCAAACACTGTTGTCCCAGAAGGCACATGTCCAAAGGAGGGGACCCTCGTAGTAAAACATAGCAACTGTTCCCCCGAGACGACCTCGGCCAGTCTGACCACAGCCGCTGGGACCTTGGTTCCGTCAGTCTGTACCTCATCTAACAGTAGCCAGAATGTGCAAGGGGACATGGGTCCACAGCCGAATATAGTTAATTTGAACAGTCTTAGCCGCCCCAAGAAAACAGACAGCCTATATGGCCACACAGTCAGACTGCGTGCCCATTGATCTAACAAATAAGATCCAGCACAAGTAAGAGCGCAACTGGATAACTTTAAACCCACTCATTGCGGCGTCCTAATTCAACATCAATAGACATCAAAATAGGCAGCTGCCCAACAAATGTTCCAGCTGACATCAGGCCCTTAAAACCCCAACACCCAAGAGGCCAGAGCTCTCACACACCATACTGGGCAGAGCCACCCACAAGGGCACACAAAAGGGTTTTAAGTTGGCCTTTATTCCTCACTATTGCCCTATGGGGTTTTTACAATATACATAGGAAACCTTTTAGGGCTACTCCAACATATTCCCTCACTGAAAGTTCTCCCCTCTAGAGATTTATCTTTTGTGAAGTTTGCACATATTCCTGTAAGTGGAAACATGGAAGTTACCGTAACAACTTGGAAGAGGGAGGCTGACAGGGATGTTGTTCTGGGCAAAAAGAGGAATTGAAGACTGGGGAATAGAGCTTCTAAAGCCACAACCACCGAAATATCCTCGGCTGCTAGTGGAACCAAGAACAAATAGAAGCATGCTGAGGGGCACAGCTGGTAGCAAGCATGACATATTCCCACGGACACCTGAGAATGTGGCCTCCTTAATAGTATTGTATTCGCAAAACCAAAGGAAGATGAGTTGCACCAGAACAAGCAATGAACAAATGATTGGAGGTGGTTGGCTCCCTCCCGTTTAGTGGCTTTAGACCAGCATCCCTGGTCAATGCAGCTGCACATCATGGACCATTGAAGACAAACACTCTGTCCAACCTCACATTAACATCCTGGAATGTGGCTGGCCTTAAGACAGCCAGAACAAGTAAGCTAGCACTAGCCTTGCAAGAGACCTGGGCTTTTACTCCATCAATGATACAAGGATTCTATGAAATATTAAAGCCAGCCTCCCATTCTAACCTCTTTGGTCACCCCTTGGGCGACTTGTCCATCTTCATTAAATGCAAGTGCAAGTTAGAGGCCATTCCAATAAAACTTAACTCCTAGTTTTACAAGCAGTTCTAATGACAGAAACAAAACGTCAACATAAAAAAACATCTTTGCCGCTTTAAAATTGTTAACCTCAACACACCCAAAAAACCTGAAGGCTTCTATAGTCAGACTATGGGGAAAACTAGATGTTTTGGCGTTCCAATAAAACTATTGGGGGCAATAATCTCATGATACGCAAGCACATGGGTGCGAGCCACAGCAAGACCTCACACCGTCACACCTAAAATCTGCACCCATCCTGGCCTAAAGCAGGGCTGTGTTCTTTCCACTCTCCTGTTCAACCTATACACAGCAGACTTGGGAAAACCTATGGAGAGTGGCAGCCTAGTTCCTGCAAGAAGAAGATTATGTACATGCATTTATGCTGCTTACCAGTGACAGATTGTAACCCAGCAAGGGCCCATCAGGATGGAGTAGGGACTTGCAGCTATAGAAAAGAATCGGGGCTGCACCTTCTGTGCTGTTGTCCCAAGTTAGATGTGTCAAGGAGGTGAACTGCTGAAATCAGTCTTCTGAATTGAATTCATTCACACTTGTCTAGATGCATCTTTGCTATGTTTCACTCATTCTGGACCATGTGCCTTATTGTGGTGAGAGAAATGAGGGCTCTGCTCCGCCTGCAAATTAGTGGCACTCACAAGCCCAAGACAACACAAAAGCTGATGACGGATTACTGTATCCAAAAGAACTGAATTGTGCCATTAGGACATCTAAAGTGCACTTAATCTAAAAAGGGCAGCTAATTGAGGGGCTATATTAGCAAGATAACAGCCCCACTATTCCATCATTTTACCTCTTTCTACTGTGTCTGTCTGCACTTTGCAGAGCACTCCTACCTTGCACTGCATGTTCCCCTCTGTACTTCCTTCTCGTATCTTCCACCGTGTTAACTGCCTTATAACATTTCTTTGCACCCTATAATGCACTTCGACCTTGCACTCTACGAAATTTGCTCTGCATTTCCAACTGCGTTAACTTTCTTTGCGCTTTGCTCTTTACAAGGCATCTTGACTTTGCACTTCTCGTTGCTTCCACCTTTCAACCTATCACGCTTCCCTTGTACAACATCAGTAATGTGCAATGGTATTTAGATTTCCTTGGTATTGAGCATCTCAGGCAAAGAATGGGGGTTGCAGCGAGCAGTAAGCACTTTATTAGTGCATGTGAGTTTACATAAAACAATATTTTTAGCTAATTAACTTTTTAGCTATCAAATTTCTTATTTATCCTTTTATTTGTAATTTTAATGATTGTTTATTGTATTATATGGATGTATACATTGTTATGGTTTTTATTAACTAAAACAATAACATTTGCACATGACATGTATTGTAGCTCCTTTTAAGGGTCTCCAATAGTTTGCTTGTAGCTTCTTGGACTATGGTGGTTGAAAGGTAGTGCCTCTCATTTGGTGTGTAGAGAGATGTAATTGCCGCTCCTCAACATGGGTGCAGAATCTAGAATAAGGCTGACACAGTAGGTGGAATATATGGAGACCTTTGAGTGAGCACCATAAACATTCTCCAGGGCAGGAGCTTAGTAGGTAAGATAATTAAGTGCAGGAAAGTGGTAGAGATTTCAGCTGTATTTATGTGGTTTAGAATTGGTAGGATCAGAAAGCATTGTGAGAGTCTAGTGGCTTTAAGGCTTCGTGTGGCAATGAGATTTTCACATTTGGAGCCTCTGTCTTTTTTGTTGTTGTTTTTTTTTCTTCTTCTTCCTCTAATATTTTTTTGTTTGCTCTTGTAAAGTCATAATTGTTTTAAAAGTTTTTATAGTATCATGCGTTGATCACAGTAAGTTCTCAGATGTTTTGAAAATCATGAAATTACCTATATTGAATCTTGGCTACAGCTAAATTCTGCTTTTGAAAAGTTGATTTCCTAATGTCCATCCTCTTTTCCTGAGCAGTGAATGATTTCTTATGTTTATGCACGACACCATTTAATTTGATGAAATGGATCACTCAGTTTTTCACCTGCTGTGTTTCCTGCATTTCTTTTTGAAATAATTTACCCAAAACGTTTACATTGTTTTAACTTTTCATTGTTCATCCAACCAACGTACATTTTAGCCAATAATTTCTTCAAAAGCATTGTTAACTACACTAGCTGGTATTCAGTGCTCTTTTTGAATTCAAGCCATGTTTCTCTTGCTTCCCTAGGTATGGAAAATTCAAAGTGGCCAGTGCTTACGCAGATTCGAACGTGCACACAGCAAAGGTGTTACCTGCCTCAGTTTCTCCAAAGACAGTAGTCAGATTCTCAGTGCTTCATTTGACCAAACTATCAGGTGAGGTTGGCACAGGAAACAGATTTTCAAATACAGTTGCTATCGTGTTAAAATTTAACCATTCCGTTATTTTTGCTGGTTTGATAAAGTTAATGTAACGGATAATGAAGATACTCTGTTGTCCTTTGCTGGCCTGCATGTGGCAGGTTGGACCAAAAAGGTGCCTCCCTCCCCTCCCCTCCAGTGTTGCTTTTTCACTTACATTTTTTGTTGAGCTCCACTTATTTGTGTGTGGTGCTGTATGCTTTAGCTCATCATTTGCGTGTCACCAACTGTCCTCACTCAGTTACCGCTTTTTCCCCTTACTACCAAAGTTGAAACTAGGGGCAATCTTGTATTTCTAGGAACCTTGGTGCTTATGACTTTATAGAAACAATTGTTCTTTCAGGATCATTTACTCACATTTACAAATGAATTGGCCACAGTCATAAACACCATACAAAGCAACCATAAATTAACGACATGGTAAAAGACCACAAAAAGTGTACGTGAAGCCCAAAGGGATCGTTAAGCAAATAAGGTTAGAGTTCTAATGAAATAGTGACACAGTGGTATGGAGAGAGTGCAAATTGATGTAATGCTTGTGAGTTGTAAGTGATGATGTGCAGAAGCTTTGTGTTTTAAAGGCAAAAAGCGCAAGTTCTACCATAGGATATTTTTTCTACTCTCTGAATAAATCGGGAGAAATTCAGTCCAGAACATACATTAAGTAGGCATTTTGACCACCTGGGACAATTTGAGTACTGTCTTCATTAGGATAAAAGTCAGCGAAATAGTTAGACAAAGTACCCGATTTAAAATGGGTCAGTGTGAATTGAATCCTCGTGATAGAGACCAGTGTGAATTGCAGGATAGGGAAACAAGGAACAGTGCAAGTCCTCATTGTCAAAGAGAGTCTGAAGTTATTAACACTTCGGTTAGTGCTGCACTCCCCTCAGTCAATGGTTGTACCTAGGGTGCTACTCCCTATCACTAGTGTTCAGTTCTCAATGCACTTCAAGTAGTTCATGATAGCTGACCCTGACAAAGTCTGTGTTGTATTTGGAAAATTGCATTTTTATTTCTGCAGCATGTTTGTGCTTTGGAAGTTAAGAAACCAGGGATGATTATTTTTGAAGACTTGACATGCATGTAATCTTGACTGGGGGTTTTAGAATTTGGAGCGACTGTGAGGACATTCATAAGCGACATTGTAGTGAGTGTCCACTCCCCTCTGCATGGGATGCCAAACTTGCCAGAAGGGACTACGAGTCCCTGTGACCGGAGGGAGAGCCAGAAGAAGGCAGGGACAGAGCACTCTTCCCACTACAAAGCGCTTGCCGGCTCTTTGCTGCGCAGGACTTGCTCGCCCATGTGAAGTCTAGGCAAAAAGCAGGCCCGACTGCGCCTATCGTGCCATGGCGAGACCGGACCTGGCTCCTCCTCCTCCTGACTTTTTTTTTTTCCTCTTGCAACACTGATGGGGAAAGACATGGATCTATCTAAACCCCTGTGGGGAAAGCCCAGCACTTTGTATTTTTTATCTTTGACTGTGGGTGTTCGCAAAGGGGTGTGAATTCAATAAAATATCTACTTGTCCATGGGACAGGTTGCTTCTTAAATCGAATTGTTCTGTAAAAAAAAATCTACTTGTCCCTTTGGTGCCATGTAATGCGGTGACAAATTATGGCAGAAAGTTCATTACGTAAGAGCTCTGATAATAGCCTCTCTGATTATGCCAGGGCTACTACTATAGTAGGGCTTTAGTACTTGCAGTTTCAATCCCCACTACAGCAATTTCCTTATTTTGCCACCTTCCCACAGATCTACAAAGCGATGCTGGAGTCAGCAGTAAGCAATGGAACAATAGTTCTAGGGCTGGAATGCTTCTGAGTCTGCAAACCTGCTAACTTGCATGTTTTAAGGATTTTCACCTGCTCTTCTCTAATCTTTTCCCATAATGAGAAAGGTCGAAATTTATTCCTGACAATGGCCGAAGGAGAAGTTCTTTCAGGGTTGGGGGAAAAAGTGGTTGAAGGGAAAGTGAACTTGTAAATGCTCAGTAGATTTTCACATGAGCAAATCTACCCATGCATATTTGCTTGTGCTAAAATACAGTTCACAAATATTTTCTAGGAGTAAGATTTCCTGGTCTACTACTTAAGTTTTGTCAAAGTTATAAAAGCCACTAATTCAAAGACATATACCATTAGTGCACTTTTGTGACTTTAAGTATTTGGGTCCCTAATTAAGTCTGGCGTTAACAAAGACATTTTGTTTCTTTTAAACTTCTCTTTCTCTCTCTATTGGCTGGCTTTACTGTGAGTGATCACATTCTACTCTTCCACAAGGAGCATATTGGCACACAAAGTAGTTTTGTTCAGTGCCAGGAACTACTGTGACAATAAGTGGTGTAACGAAACTGGAGGGGGGCCCCTGCAAAGAAAATGAAGGCCCCCTGCCTCCAGACACACTCACTGTAAGTGTTGTGCTGAGTTGGGGCCTGGATAGGGGCTGCGAGACCTTTGTTACACCACAAGTGACAATGTGTGCTTTTTGAGACCAAAAACTTTTTTTTCTTTTTGCCAGTGTTGGTTCCAATGGTGAGGGCCTGGCAGCTCCCACAACAATAGTGTTACAAAAACCATGTCAAAACATGTCCCGCATTGACGAAACCAAAAGACTTTTTAAAAAAATGTTGGATTGGTTGGCTTTGCCAGTGCTTGTTTATTTTCATGCTTCCCATAATCTTGTTGAAAATGGTTACACTGATTTTCCATTAGGAATATTTTTTGGAAATACTAGCATGAATCAACATGTTTTACTAAATAACAATTCAAAGAAACAGCACCTAAAATGTCATAGTACTGAAACATTTTTTTTTTTTCCTACTTGCGTTTTTTCAGAACATTTTATTGTGAAAACAAAGAATCATCACTCTTGCTTACTAGCTGATGCAAACATTTACATATAATCAGAGAGCATTCTGGGAGCATCATACGCAGCCTCATATTGTTAAACTTTTCAAATGTGTGTACTTTATTTCTTTTTCTTTTTTTTTTTTTTTTTTACTGGAACCAGTAGTGGAATCAGTAGTGCAGGGTGACAGTAAAAAGTTTATTTACAGGTCTCACCCTTATATTGAAGGCTTTTAATTAATGAACCACAAATACAAGTTAGAAAAGCATTAACATATGGGGACCCATATTATCTCAACTGCAGGCAGTTTCCTCCTCTCTAAACTGGCAGCCAAAGGTTTTGTGCTGCAGGGGGTTGGACCTGCTTGTCCCGAGGACAAAATAAACATGAAAGCTTGTTGCCCTTGACCCCAAACAATATGACATGGACGTCGGGCGATTGGAATTCCACATCCCTGTTGCAACAATGAAATTACAAATGGATAAGAAAAAAATTGTCCTTCAAGTCAGCCTGATTGTATCCCTCCTTCACTTATGCAAGGTATTCCAGCTGCTCCAAGCCTTCCTTCTGTTGGCACTTTTCATATGTAACTACCTCTGCACCCTAAGATGCAAGAGGTAACAAAGGCAAATCCAGCAAATGTGCATGTTGAAGCGGTAGTGCATAACTCATACTCTGAAACTGCTCCTCCCCCAGAAAGAAACTGTTGCATAGCCTGTCACAGACTCTATAATAGATTCCCATCCTCCATCATGCAAGCACGAAAAATCTGCTACTTGTAACAAAGTCCAGAACTTTGTGTACAAGTGTGGGCAGTCTTTATTACAATCTTTGGGTCCTTTAGTAAAAGGAACTTTAAGCCATTTCTTCATCACCTAAATAGCAGTTCATAAAGGATCTTAGC
This sequence comes from Pleurodeles waltl, assembly GCF_031143425.1. Taxonomy (NCBI): domain Eukaryota; kingdom Metazoa; phylum Chordata; class Amphibia; order Caudata; family Salamandridae; genus Pleurodeles; species Pleurodeles waltl. The sequence goes on from NC_090437.1 coordinate 182,608,293, forward strand.
AAGGAGTCATCCATACCTGCCTGTTAAACTGAGTTGGTCTCCGAAACCTCGGTGCAGTCTTATGATTCCAGTGCTGGTGCCATGCATAGTAGGTAGGTTCTAAGACCTTCTGTTAATGGAGATGATTCTGGAACAATGTGAATGATTTGGATTCAGAGTTAAACACTTCTAGTTACTTGTTAGGTAAAACGGGCCACTATACACAAACTCTGAATTCTCAGGGGCATACTGCCAGTTTGGAACATTCCACCGAGCTCTCCTGGTTTCAGCCTGTAAGGGATAATGCCTAGGCCAGGCACCTCGTTTTCCCTCCTAAGCTCCATCTCTCAAATGTTGATTGCAGGAAACTGGACTTCTTTGCAGATGTCCCCCACTTTTTGCCCCCATTTGAACTGCTAGACACTGGTTTTCGACTCCCGCAGTGCACTGCAGCCTGCTAAACAGTCTCCAGTGCCAGTGTTCTTTCCCCTGAAAACAACCTACTCAATTGTGAAACATTTAGCCGGAGTAAGCTTGATCTCTAAGGGCTGCAGCGCGTATTGTGCCCACCCTAAGCGACTTCTGTAAAAATTGCATACAGCCTGCAATGCAGACTGCCTGTCATGGTGCAAATCATGAGTGAAAACATGACATGGCGAACTCAATGTCTGCCATTCTTAAGACACTGCTGGTATTATATGCAGGTCACCCCTACAGCAGGCCTTAAGTGTTCCAAGGCAGGGTGCATTATAATACATGTGAGGGCATGTCTGCATGAGCAGATATGCCCCGGTGAAGTTTAGTTATATTGCTAGATATTGCAGGTGAACAGAGAAGTAATCTTAAGGTAGGTACTGGGTCACTACGAGTTACCCAGCTACATAATGGCTTCACTGAAACCTACGGTGTTTGGTATCATACACCTTGTCGTAATAAATCCATACTGACGTCAATATTGGATTTATTATGACATGCACCCAGAGGGCACCTTAGAGGTGCCCCCTGAAACCTACTAGTTTCTACTCCTCTAATGTGCTGGCCTACTAGTATCTTCCAACCTGCCACCTTAGGCATGTTTCTGAACCTCTGGAGGTAAGAGCCCCTGCTCTGAGGCCAGAAGTAGTGCCTGCTCTGGAGTAAGGTGTTACCACCCTCTCCAGCAGGATGGCTAGTAAATCTGCTGCCTTTGATATGCATCCCTGACTTCCCCCAGACCTGGTTAATGCCACCCCCTGCCTTGAGGCCCCAGAACAGATCATAAATGAGGTATGCAAGGAGGCGTGTTGCACCACCAGGCTAGTCACACCCCTAAGGTGGGCAGCCTGATGTGCTCTATGAAGGAGGGTTTCCACCATCTTGTTTTTGGTGAAATTAGTAACTCTGGCACAGGGCTATGCCCACTCCCCAGAGTAAGTGGTCATATAAGGGGTGTAGTCACCCAGGGTGAGTAGCCCATTGTCTACTCCCCTAAGTGCCCCGAAATTAAGTATTTAGGGAGCCACCTGACACCAGGAACACTGATTTGACATCCTGGGAACCGAAGAGGACAAAAGAGCCGTCACCACAAGAACTGAGGACTGACCATGAACGTGGTGCAAAACCCTGACTAACTGCTGGAACCTTGACAATTGCAAAGACTTGGCTTGTCTGTAAGCTGTGCATCCTCTCCAACGACTGGATGACTGCCTAGCCCTTCGACAGCCAGTTAGCATCTCCCTTGGTGTGGATGAGCAATCCCCCTGCAGCCACAAGCACCAACAAGCATCTGCCCAGTCCACTATGTTGCTGGCCATCTGGCCCACCAAGGGAACAGCACTCCAGAAAGAGGACTTCGCTGCTCTAGGAGGTCAGATCCGTCCCCCGATCAAGTTTGGAGACACCAGGACCTCCAGGAGCCACCCAGCTCTAATACCCCTTGTACCAGAGCATTTGCAGCAACCAAGTCCAGTTCTTACACCACCTCCATGACAGAACTGCAGATGTGGGACATCAGCACCACCGAGGCTATCATCAAGAATGGCCCTCTTGTCCTGCTTTGTCCCCATCTCCAGGTTGACCTAAAAAGTGAGAGCCTCCAACGCGAGCGACCTGCTGGAAAAAACACCTCTGCACCCAAGCCCAGAGACCCTCAAGAGCCAACCCCCCCTTTGGGTTCTGCCAGACTGGTCCGCCAGTCCTCACTTGCAGCCTTTTTTTATGTTACAGGTTTCCCATTGACTTCAGAGGCTTGCGACCAGCACCTCTGCACCCCGACACAACCCAACACACCAGGGCGGGTAACCTAAAACTAGAGGTGGTTCTAAGGGCCTTGGCCCCTACTTACCTTAAGTCCAGAAGATCAAACCTGTAAGTTGTAAGCAAGGGACCTTATGCAGTGTATGTTTTCTTCATAGGCTAACATTATAGTTTTTGCCTCCGATTTACCAGTTGTATTTACAGTACCTTTAAAAATCGCTAACTCAAATTACTTACCTGATCTTGTAGATTACTGTCTAAATGAATATATGTAGGAAGTTGGCTCTGTATGTGCTATTTCAAAGTAAGGAATAGCATGCACAGAGTCCAAGGGTTCCCCTTAGAGGTAAAATAGTGGTAAAAATAGATAATACTAATGCTCTATTTTGTGGTAGTGTGGTCGAGCAGTAGGCTTATCCAAGGAGTAGTGTTAAGCATTTGTTGTACATACACATAGACAATAAATGAGGTACACACACTCAGAGACAAATCCAGCCAATAGGTTTTTATATAGAAAAATATATTTTCTTAGTTTATTTTAAGAACCACAGGTTCAAATTCTACATGTAATAGCTCATTTGAAAGGTATTGCAGGTAAGTACTTTAGGAACTTTAAATCATAAAAATTGCATGTATACTTTTCAAGTTATTCACAAATAGCTGTTTTAAAAGTGGACACTTAGTGCAATTTTCACAGTTCCTAGGGGAGGTAAGTATTTGTTAGTTTTACCAGGTAAGTAAGACACTTACAGGGTTCAGTTCTTGGTCCAAGGTAGCCCACCGTTGGGGGTTCAGAGCCACCCCAAAGTCACCACACCAGCAGCTCAGGGCCGGTCAGGTGCAGAGTCCAAAGTGGTGCCCAAAACACATAGGCTAGAATGGAGAGAAGGGGGTGCCCCGGTTCCGGTCTGCTTGCAGGTAAGTACCCGCGTCTTCGGAGGGCAGACCAGGGGGGTTTTGTAGGGCACCGGGGGGGACACAAGTCCACACAGAAATTTCACCCTCAGCAGCGCGGGGGCGGCCGGGTGCAGTGTAGAAACAAGCGTCGGGTTCGTAATGGAAGTCAATGGGAGATCTAGGGATCTCTTCAGCGCTGCAGGCAGGCAAGGGGGGGGTTCCTCGGGGAAACCTCCACTTGGGCAAGGGAGAGGGACTCCTGGGGGTCACTTCTCCAGTGAAAGTCCGGTCCTTCAGGTCCTGGGGGCTGCGGGTGCAGGGTCTCTCCCAGGTGTCGGGACTTGGGATTCCAAGAGTCGCGGTCAGGGGAAGCCTCGGGATTCCCTCTGCAGGCGGCGCTGTGGGGGCTCAGGGGGGACAGGTTTTTGTACTCACAGTCTTAGAGTAGTCCTGGGGTCCCTCCTGAGGTGTTGGATCGCCACCAGCCGAGTCGGGGTCGCCGGGTGCAGTGTTGCAAGTCTCACGCCTTTTGCGGGGAGCTTGCAGGGTTCTTTAAAGCTGCTGGAAACAAAGTTGCAGCTTTTCTTGGAGCAGGTCCGCTGTCCTCGGGAGTTTCTTGTCTTTTCGAAGCAGGGGCAGTCCTCAGAGGATGTCGAGGTCGCTGGTCCCTTTGGAAGGCGTCGCTGGTGCAGGATCTTTGGAAGGCAGGAGACAGGCCGGTGAGTTTCTGGAGCCAAGGCAGTAGTCGTCTTCTGGTCTTCCTCTGCAGGGGTTTCAGCTAGGCAGTCCTTCTTCTTGTAGTTGCAGGAATCTAATTTTCTAGGGTTCAGGGTAGCCCTTAAATACTAAATTTAAGGGCGTGTTTAGGTCTGGGGGGTTAGTAGCCAATGGCTACTAGCCCTGAGGGTGGGTACACCCTCTTTGTGCCTCCTCCCAAGGGGAGGGGGTCACAATCCTAACCCTATTGGGGGAATCCTCCATCTGCAAGATGGAGGATTTCTAAAAGTTAGAGTCACTTCAGCTCAGGACACCTTAGGGGCTGTCCTGACTGGCCAGTGACTCCTCCTTGTTGCTTTCTTTGTTCCCTCCAGCCTTGCCGCCAAAAGTGGGGGCCGTGGCCGGAGGGGGCGGGCAACTCCACTAAGCTGGAGTGCCCTGCTGGGCTGTGACAAAGGGGTGAGCCTTTGAGGCTCACCGCCAGGTGTCACAGCTCCTGCCTGGGGGAGGTGTTAGCATCTCCACCCAGTGCAGGCTTTGTTACTGGCCTCAGAGTGACAAAGGCACTCTCCCCATGGGGCCAGCAACATGTCTCTAGTGTGGCAGGCTGCTGGAACCAGTCAGCCTACACAGATAGTCGGATAGGTTTCAGGGGGCACCTCTAAGGTGCCCTCTGTGGTGCATTTTACAATAAAATGTACACTGGCATCAGTGTGCATTTATTGTGCTGAGAAGTTTGATACCAAACTTCCCAGTTTTCAGTGTAGCCATTATGGTGCTGTGGAGTTCGTGTTTGACAGACTCCCAGACCATATACTCTTATGGCTACCCTGCACTTACAATGTCTAAGGTTTTGTTTAGACACTGTAGGGGTACCATGCTCATGCACTGGTACCCTCACCTATGGTATAGTGCACCCTGCCTTAGGGCTGTAAGGCCTGCTAGAGGGGTGTCTTACCTATACTGCATAGGCAGTGAGAGGCTGGCATGGCACCCTGAGGGGAGTGCCATGTCGACTTACTCGTTTTGTCCTCACTAGCACACACAAGCTGGCAAGCAGTGTGTCTGTGCTGAGTGAGAGGTCTCCAGGGTGGCATAAGACATGCTGCAGCCCTTAGAGACCTTCCTTGGCATCAGGGCCCTTGGTACTAGAAGTACCAGTTACAAGGGACTTATCTGGATGCCAGGGTCTGCCAATTGTGGATACAAAAGTACAGGTTAGGGAAAGAACACTGGTGCTGGGGCCTGGTTAGCAGGCCTCAGCACACTTTCAATTGTAAACATAGCATCAGCAAAGGCAAAAAGTCAGGGGGCAACCATGCCAAGGAGGCATTTCCTTACAATATAAAAATCAGTTATTTTTCTAAATTGTCTTGAGTTTCTTCTTGTGTGTAAATGCTTAACACTACCCTCTGATGAGCCTGAACTGCTCGCCCATACTACCACAAAGCAAGCGTTTGGGATTATTAATTTAAGCCCTGTAAGGCAATAAGGGTCGACTGGACTATCTGCACGGTGACCGCTACATTGGTACACTACATTAATAGCCAGCTTCCTACACATGCACAACATACTGGGCCTTAATAACCCACTTGAATGTTGTTCCATCCTTCACTAATTCTACTGCCCACTGATGTGGGACTCCTTTAAGAGATGGACCTTTGCTGGAAGCCCATATTTGCTTGAAATTATAGGATTTCCCTTGCCATTACTTTTTTCCAGGACAGAGCTGAGTGTGGGGATTCTTGACTATCATCTGCTAGTGGTGGGGGAGTCCCTAAAAGATAAAATGAGCCGATGTTTAGTAATTAAGGGAACCTTGAGAGGGGAACCAGTCACATTAGCTTCCATATGCAGCTGTAACCGGAGCAAGAGTATTTCCAGATAGTGGCAGTCTGCTCTCTGGCATGGTGGTCTTCACTGCCAATCATGAGGAGGGGTGGCCTCAGTCTTGTATATGATCAAGGAGTGAATGCTGACAAATCAGGGAGTGGAGGGACGAAACCCTTTTGAAATCAGACAAGCTGCTATTAAAAGACTTGGGGTTGGAGGATTGTAAGGAAATGCCTCCTTGGCATGGTTGCCCCCCTGACTTTTTGCCTTTGCTGATGCTATGTTTACAATTGAAAGTGTGCTGAGGCCTGCTAACCAGGCCCCAGCACCAGTGTTCTTTCCCTAACCTGTACTTTTGTATCCACAATTGGCAGACCCTGGCATCCAGATAAGTCCCTTGTAACTGGTACTTCTAGTACCAAGGGCCCTGATGCCAAGGAAGGTCTCTAAGGGCTGCAGCATGTCTTATGCCACCCTGGAGACCCCTCACTCAGCACAGACACACTGCTTGCCAGCTTGTGTGTGCTAGTGAGGACGAAACGAGTAAGTCGACATGGCACTCCCCTCAGGGTGCCATGCCAGCCTCTCACTGCCTATGCAGTATAGGTAAGACACCCCTCTAGCAGGCCTTACAGCCCTAAGGCAGGGTGCACTATACCATAGGTGAGGGTACCAGTGCATGAGCATGGTACCCATACAGTGTCTAAACAAAACCTTAGACATTGTAAGTGCAGGGTAGCCATAAGAGTATATGGTCTGGGAGTCTGTCAAACACGAACTCCACAGCACCATAATGGCTACACTGAAAACTGGGAAGTTTGGTATCAAACTTCTCAGCACAATAAATGCACACTGATGCCAGTGTACATTTTATTGCAAAATACACCACAGAGGGCACCTTAGAGGTGCCCCCTGAAACTTAACCGACTGTCTGTGTAGGCTGACTAGTTCCAGCAGCCTGCCACACCAGAGACATGTTGCTGGCCCCATGGGGAGAGTGCCTTTGTCACTCTGAGGCCAGTAACAAAGCCTGCACTGGGTGGAGATGCTAACACCTCCCCCAGGCAGGAGCTGTAACACCTGGCGGTGAGCCTCAAAGGCTCACCCCTTTGTCACAGCCCAGCAGAGCACTCCAGCTTAGTGGAGTTGCCCGCCCCCTCCGGCCACGGCCCCCACTTTTGGCGGCAAGGCTGGAGGGAACAAAGAAAGCAACAAGGAGGAGTCACTGGCCAGTCAGGACAGCCCCTAAGGTGTCCTGAGCTGAGGTGACTCTAACTTTTAGAAATCCTCCATCTTGCAGATGGAGGATTCCCCCAATAGGGTTAGGATTGTGACCCCCTCCCCTTGGGAGGAGGCACAAAGAGGGTGTACCCACCCTCAGGGCTAGTAGCCATTGGCTACTAACCCCCCAGACCTAAACACGCCCTTAAATTTAGTATTTAAGGGCTACCCTGAACCCTAGAAAATTAGATTCCTGCAAACTACAAGAAGAAGGACTGCCTAGCTGAAAACCCCTGCAGAGGAAGACCAGAAGACGACAACTGCCTTGGCTCCAGAAACTCACCGGCCTGTCTCCTGCCTTCCAAAGAACTCTGCTCCAGCGACGCCTTCCAAGGGACCAGCGACCTCTGAATCCTCTGAGGACTGCCCTGCTTCGAAAAAGACAAGAAACTCCCGAGGACAGCGGACCTGCTCCAAAAAGACTGCAACTTTGTTTCAAGGAGCAGCTTTAAAGACCCTGCAATCTCCCCGCCAGAAGCGTGAGACTTGCAACACTGCACCCGGCGACCCCGACTCGGCTGGTGGAGAACCAACACCTCAGGGAGGACCCCCGGACTACTCTCCGACTGTGAGTACCAAAACCTGTCCCCCCTGAGCCCCCACAGCGCCGCCTGCAGAGGGAATCCCGAGGCTTCCCCTGACCGCGACTCTTTGAAACCTAAGTCCCGACGCCTGGAAAAGACTCTGCACCCGCAGCCCCCAGGACCTGAAGGACCGGACTTTCACTGCAGAAGTGACCCCCAGGAGTCCCTCTCCCTTGCCCAAGTGGAGGTTTCCCCGAGGAAGCCCCCCCTTGCCTGCCTGCAGCGCTGAAGAGATCCGTTGATCTCTCATAGACTAACATTGCGAACCCGATGCTTGTTTCTACACTGCACCCGGCCGCCCCCGCGCTGCTGAGGGTGAAATTTCTGTGTGGGCTTGTGTCCCCCCCGGTGCCCTACAAAACCCCCCTGGTCTGCCCTCCGAAGACGCGGGTACTTACCTGCAAGCAGACCGGAACCGGGGCACCCCCTTCTCTCCATTCTAGCCTATGCGTTTTGAGCACCACGTTGAACTCTGCACCTGACCGGCCCTGAGCTGCTGGTGTGGTGACTTTGGGGTTGCTCTGAACCCCCAACGGTGGGCTACCTTGGACCAAGAACTGAACCCTGTAAGTGTATTACTTACCTGGTAAAACTAACAAAAACTTACCTCCCCCAGGAACTGTGAAAATTGCACTAAGTGTCCACTTTTAAAGTAGCTATTTGTCAATAACTTGAAAAGTATACATGCAATTGAAATAATTCAAAGTTCCTAATGTACTTACCTGCAATACCTTTCGAACAAGATATTACATGTTAAATTTGAACCTGTGGTTCTTAAAATAAACTAAGAAAAGATATTTTTCTATAACAAAACCTATTGGCTGGATTTGTCTCTGAGTGTGTGTACCTCATTTATTGTCTATGTGTATGTACAACAAATGCTTAACACTACTCCTTGGATAAGCCTACTGCTCGACCACACTACCACGAAATAGAGCATTAGTATTATCTATTTTTACCACTATTTTACCTCTAAGGGGAACCCTTGGACTCTGTGCATGCTATTCCTTACTTTGAAATAGCACATACAGAGCCAACTTCCTACATTGGTGGATCAGCGGTGGGATACAAGACTTTGCATTTGCTGGACTACTCAGCCAATACCTGATCACACGACAAATTCCAAAATTGTCATTAGAAATTGATTTTTGCAATTTGAAAAGTTTTCTAAATTCTTAAAAGACCTGCTAGGGCCTTGTGTTAGATCCTGTTTAGCATTTCTTTTAGAGTTTAAAAGTTTGTAAAAGTTTGAATTAGATTCTAGAACCAGTTGTAGATTCTTAAAAAGTATTCCAACTTTTAGAAGCAAAATGTCTAGCACAGATGTGACTGTGGTGGAACTCGACACCACACCTTACCTCCATCTTAAGATGAGGGAGCTAAGGTCACTCTGTAAAATAAAGAAAATAACAATGGGCCCCAAACCTACCAAAATACAGCTCCAGGAGCTTTTGGCAGAGTTTGAAAAGGCCAACCCCTCTGAGGGTGGCAACTCAGAGGAAGAGGATAGTGACTTGGAGGAAAATTCCCCCCTACCAGTCCTATCTAGGGAGAACAGGGTCCCTCAAACCCTGACTCCAAAAATAATAGTCAGAGATGCTGGTTCCCTCACAGGAGAGACCAACACCTCTGAAATCACTGAGGATAACTCCAGTGAAGAGGACATCCAGTTAGCCAGGATGGCCAAAAGATTGGCTTTGGAAAGACAGATCCTAGCCATAGAGAGGGAAAGACAAGAGATGGGCCTAGGACCCATCAGTGGTGGCAGCAACATAAATAGGGTCAGAGATTCTCCTGACATGTTGAAAATCCCCAAAGGGATTGTAACTAAATATGAAGATGGTGATGACATCACCAAATGGTTCACAGCTTTTGAGAGGGCTTGTGTAACCAGAAAAGTGAACAGATCTCACTGGGGTGCTCTCCTTTGGGAAATGTTCACAGGAAAGTGTAGGGATAGACTCCTCACACTCTCTGGAAAAGATGCAGAATCTTATGACCTCATGAAGGGTACCCTGATTGAGGGCTTTGGATTCTCCACTGAGGAGTATTGGATTAGATTCAGGGGGGCTCAAAAATCCTCGAGCCAGACCTGGGTTGACTTTGTAGACTACTCAGTAAAAACCCTAGATGGTTGGATTCAAGGCAGTGGTGTAAGTAATTATGATGGGCTGTACAATTTATTTGTGAAAGAACACCTGTTAAGTAATTGTTTCAATGATAAACTGCATCAGCATCTGGTAGACCTAGGACCAATTTCTCCCCAAGAATTGGGAAAGAAGGCGGACCATTGGGTCAAGACAAGGGTGTCCAAAACTTCCACAGGGGGTGACCAAAAGAAAGGGGTCACAAAACCTCCCCAGGGGAAAGGTGGTGAGACAGCCAAAAATAAAAATAGTCAAGAGTCTTCTAAAGGCCCCCAAAAACCTGCACAGGAGGGTGGGCCCAGAGCCTCTTCACAAAACAATCCTGGGTACAAGGGTAAAAACTTTGATCCCAAAAAGGCCTGGTGTCGAAACTGTAGTCAGTCTGGACACCAAACTGGAGACAAGGCCTGTCCCAAGAAAAGTTCCACTCCAAACTCCAATCCAGGTAACACTGGAATGGCTAGTCTCCAAGTGGGATCAACAGTGTGCCCAGAGCAAATCAGGGTCCACACTGAAGCTACTCTAGTCTCTGAGGGTGGGGTGGATTTAGCCACACTAGCTGCCTGGCCCCCTAACATGCAAAAATACAGGCAGCAGCTCTTTATTAATGGGACAAGTGTAGAGGGCCTAAGGGATACAGGTGCCAGTGTCACCATGGTGACAGAGAAACTGGTTTCCCCTGGCCAATACCTGACTGGAAAAACTTATACAGTCACCAATGCTGACAATCAAACTAAAGCACATCCCATGGCAATGGTAACTTTAGAATGGGGAGGGGTCAATGGCCTGAAACAGGTGGTGGTCTCCTCAAACATCCCAGTAGACTGTCTGCTTGGAAATGACCTGGAGTCCTCAGCATGGGCTGAGGTAGAGCTAAAAACCCATGCAGCCATGCTGGGTATCCCTGAACTGGTGTGTGTAAAAACAAGAGCACAATGCAAGGCACAGGGTGAAAAAGTAGAGCTGGAGTCTGGAAAAATGGCCCAGCCTACCAAGAGAAAAGGAAAGTCAGTTGGGAAACCGACTGCAACACAGTCAGAAAAAGGGAACCTCTCTTCTCAGGAAGAAGTTCTGCCCTCTGAGGGAACTGAGCCTTTGGAGCTTGAACCTTATCAGGTTGAGCTCTTAGGCCCAGGGGGACCCTCAAGGGAGGAGCTGTGTAAGGGACAAGAAACCTGTCCCTCTCTTGAAGGCCTTAGGCAGCAAGCTGCTGAAGAGTCCAAGGGCAAGAAAAATGGAACACATAGGGTCTATTGGGAGGATGGACTCCTGTACACTGAGGCCAGAGACCCCAAACCTGGTGCCACTAGGAGAGTGGTAGTGCCTCAGTCGTTCAGAGAGTTTATTTTGACCTTAGCCCATGATATTCCCCTTGCTGGGCATTTGGGACAAACCAAGACGTGGGAGAGGTTAGTCAACCACTTCTACTGGCCCAATATGTCCCAGAAGGTTAAGGAGTTTTGCCTCTCCTGCCCCACCTGTCAATCCAGTGGTAAGACAGGTGGGCACCCAAAGGCCCCCCTCATTCCACTCCCAGTGGTGGGGGTCCCCTTTGAAAGAGTGGGTGTGGACATAGTTGGTCCACTGGAACCTCCCACAGCCTCAGGAAATATGTACATCCTAGTAGTAGTGGATCATGCTACTAGGTATCCTGAAGCTATTCCCCTTAGGTCGACTACTGCCCCTGCAGTAGCCAAGGCCCTCATTGGTATCTTTACCAGAGTGGGTTTCCCTAAGGAGGTGGTGTCTGACAGAGGTACCAACTTCATGTCAGCATACCTAAAACACATGTGGAATGAGTGTGGAGTGACTTACAAATTCACTACACCATACCATCCACAAACTAATGGCTTAGTTGAGAGATTCAACAAGACATTAAAAGGCATGATCATGGGGCTCCCAGAAAAACTCAAAAGGAGATGGAATGTCCTCTTGCCATGTCTGCTTTTCGCTTACAGAGAGGTGCCACAGAAGGGAGTAGGATTCTCACCCTTTGAACTTCTGTTTGGTCATCCTGTAAGGGGACCACTTGCTCTTGTTAAAGAAGGCTGGGAGAGACCTCTTCATGAGCCTAAACAAGACATAGTGGACTATGTACTTGGCCTTCGCTCTAGAATGGCAGAGTACATGGAAAAGGCAACCAAAAACCTTGAGGCCAGCCAACAGCTCCAGAAGTTTTGGTATGACCAAAAGGCTGCACTGGTTGAGTTCCAACCAGGGCAGAAAGTCTGGGTTCTGGAGCCTGTGGCTCCCAGGGCACTCCAGGACAAATGGAGTGGCCCTTACCCAGTGCTAGAAAGGAAGAGTCAGGTCACCTACCTGGTGGACCTGGGCACAAGCAGGAGCCCCAAGAGGGTGATCCATGTGAACCGCCTTAAGCTCTTCCATGACAGGGCTGATGTGAATCTGTTGATGGTAACAGATGAGGATCAGGAGGCAGAGAGTGAACCTCTCCCTGATCTTCTGTCATCAGACCCAAAAGATGGCACAGTAGACGGAGTGATCTACTCAGACACCCTCTCTGGCCAACAGCAAGCTGATTGTAGGAGAGTCCTACAACAGTTTCCTGAACTCTTCTCCTTAACCCCTGGTCAGACACACCTGTGTACCCATGATGTGGACACAGGAGACAGCATGCCTGTCAAAAACAAAATGTTTAGACAGTCTGACCATGTTAAGGAAAGCATCAAGGTGGAAGTCCACAAGATGCTGGAATTGGGAGTAATTGAGCGCTCTGACAGCCCCTGGGCTAGCCCAGTGGTCTTAGTCCCCAAACCTCACACCAAAGATGGAAAGAAAGAGATGAGGTTTTGTGTGGACTACAGAGGGCTCAATTCTGTCACCAAGACAGATGCTCATCCAATTCCTAGAGCTGATGAGCTCATAGATAAATTAGGTGCTGCCAAATTCTTAAGTACCTTTGACTTGACAGCAGGGTACTGGCAAATAAAAATGGCACCTGGAGCAAAAGAGAAAACAGCATTCTCCACACCTGATGGGCATTATCAGTTTACTGTTATGCCCTTTGGTTTAAAGAATGCCCCTGCCACCTTCCAAAGGTTGGTGAATCAAGTCCTTGCTGGCTTGGTGTCCTTTAGCACAGCTTATCTTGATGATATTGCTGTCTTTAGCTCCACCTGGCAGGATCACCTGGTCCACCTGAAGAAGGTTTTGAAGGCTCTGCAATCTGCAGGCCTCTCTATCAAGGCATCCAAATGCCAGATAGGGCAGGGAACTGTGGTTTACTTGGGCCACCTTGTAGGTGGAGGCCAAGTTCAGCCACTCCAACCCAAGATCCAGACTATTCTGGACTGGGTAGCTCCAAAAACCCAGACTCAAGTCAGGGCATTCCTTGGCTTGACTGGGTATTACAGGAGGTTTGTGAAGGGATATGGATCCATTGTGACAGCCCTCACTGAACTCACCTCCAAGAAAATGCCCAAGAAAGTGAACTGGACTGTGGAATGCCAACAGGCCTTTGACACCCTGAAACAAGCAATGTGCTCAACACCAGTTCTAAAAGCTCCAGATTATTCTAAGCAGTTCATTGTGCAGACAGATGCCTCTGAACATGGGATAGGGGCAGTTTTGTCCCAAACAAATGATGATGGCCTTGACCAGCCTGTTGCTTTCATTAGCAGGAGGTTACTCCCCAGGGAGCAGCGTTGGAGTGCCATTGAGAGGGAGGCCTTTGCTGTGGTTTGGTCCCTGAAGAAGCTGAGACCATACCTCTTTGGGACTCACTTTCTAGTTCAAACTGACCACAGACCTCTCAAATGGCTGATGCAAATGAAAGGTGAAAATCCTAAACTGTTGAGGTGGTCCATCTCCCTACAGGGAATGGACTTTATAGTGGAACACAGACCTGGGACTGCCCATGCCAATGCAGATGGCCTTTCCAGGTTCTTCCACTTAGAAAATGAAGACTCTCTTGGGAAAGGTTAGTCTCATCCTCTTTCGTTTGGGGGGGGGGTTGTGTAAGGAAATGCCTCCTTGGCATGGTTGCCCCCTGACTTTTTGCCTTTGCTGATGCTATGTTTACAATTGAAAGTGTGCTGAGGCCTGCTAACCAGGCCCCAGCACCAGTGTTCTTTCCCTAACCTGTACTTTTGTATCCACAATTGGCAGACCCTGGCATCCAGATAAGTCCCTTGTAACTGGTACTTCTAGTACCAAGGGCCCTGATGCCAAGGAAGGTCTCTAAGGGCTGCAACATGTCTTATGCCACCCTGGAGACCCCTCACTCAGCACAGACACACTGCTTGCCAGCTTGTGTGTGCTAGTGAGGACAAAACGAGTAAGTCGACATGGCACTCCCCTCAGGGTGCCATGCCAGCCTCTCACTGCCTATGCAGTATAGGTAAGACACCCCTCTAGCAGGCCTTACAGCCCTAAGGCAGGGTGCACTATACCATAGGTGAGGGTACCAGTGCATGAGCCTGGTACCCCTACAGTGTCTAAACAAAACCTTAGACATTGTAAGTGCAGGGTAGCCATAAGAGTATATGGTCTGGGAGTCTGTCAAACACGAACTCCACAGCACCATAATGGCTACACTGAAAACTGGGAAGTTTGGTATCAAACTTCTCAGCACAATAAATGCACACTGATGCCAGTGTACATTTTATTGCAAAATACACCACAGAGGGCACCTTAGAGGTGCCCCCTGAAACTTAACCGACTGTCTGTGTAGGCTGACTAGTTCCAGCAGCCTGCCACACCAGAGACATGTTGCTGGCCCCATGGGGAGAGTGCCTTTGTCACTCTGAGGCCAGTAACAAAGCCTGCACTGGGTGGAGATGCTAACACCTCCCCCAGGCAGGAGCTGTAACACCTGGCGGTGAGCCTCAAAGGCTCACCCCTTTGTCACAGCCCAGCAGGGCACTCCAGCTTAGTGGAGTTGCCCGCCCCCTCCGGCCACGGCCCCCACTTTTGGCGGCAAGGCTGGAGGGAACAAAGAAAGCAACAAGGAGGAGTCACTGGCCAGTCAGGACAGCCCCTAAGGTGTCCTGAGCTGAGGTGACTCTAACTTTTAGAAATCCTCCATCTTGCAGATGGAGGATTCCCCCAATAGGGTTAGGATTGTGACCCCCTCCCCTTGGGAGGAGGCACAAAGAGGGTGTACCCACCCTCAGGGCTAGTAGCCATTGGCTACTAACCCCCCAGACCTAAACACGCCCTTAAATTTAGTATTTAAGGGCTACCCTGAACCCTAGAAAATTAGATTCCTGCAAACTACAAGAAGAAGGACTGCCTAGCTGAAAACCCCTGCAGAGGAAGACCAGAAGACGACAACTGCCTTGGCTCCAGAACCTCACCGGCCTGTCTCCTGCCTTCCAAAGAACTCTGCTCCAGCGACGCCTTCCAAGGGACCAGCGACCTCTGAATCCTCTGAGGACTGCCCTGCTTCGAAAAAGACAAGAAACTCCCGAGGACAGCGGACCTGCTCCAAAAAGACTGCAACTTTGTTTCAAGGAGCAGCTTTAAAGACCCTGCAATCTCCCCGCCAGAAGCGTGAGACTTGCAACACTGCACCCGGCGACCCCGACTCGGCTGGTGGAGAACCAACACCTCAGGGAGGACCCCCGGACTACTCTCCGACTGTGAGTACCAAAACCTGTCCCCCCTGAGCCCCCACAGCGCCGCCTGCAGAGGGAATCCCGAGGCTTCCCCTGACCGCGACTCTTTGAAACCTAAGTCCCGACGCCTGGAAAAGACTCTGCACCCGCAGCCCCCAGGACCTGAAGGACCGGACTTTCACTGCAGAAGTGACCCCCAGGAGTCCCTCTCCCTTGCCCAAGTGGAGGTTTCCCCGAGGAAGCCCCCCCTTGCCTGCCTGCAGCGCTGAAGAGATCCGTTGATCTCTCATAGACTAACATTGCAAACCCGACGCTTGTTTCTACACTGCACCCGGCCGCCCCCGCGCTGCTGAGGGTGAAATTTCTGTGTGGACTTGTGTCCCCCCCGGTGCCCTACAAAACCCCCCTGGTCTGCCCTCCGAAGACGCGGGTACTTACCTGCAAGCAGACCGGAACCGGGGCACCCCCTTCTCTCCATTCTAGCCTATGCGTTTTGGGCACCACGTTGAACTCTGCACCTGACCGGCCCTGAGCTGCTGGTGTGGTGACTTTGGGGTTGCTCTGAACCCCCAACGGTGGGCTACCTTGGACCAAGAACTGAACCCTGTAAGTGTCTTACTTACCTGGTAAAACTAACAAAAACTTACCTCCCCCAGGAACTGTGAAAATTGCACTGTGTCCACTTTTAAAGTAGCTATTTGTCAATAACTTGAAAAGTATACATGCAATTGAAATAATTCAAAGTTCCTAATGTACTTACCTGCAATACCTTTCGAACAAGATATTACATGTTAAATTTGAACCTGTGGTTCTTAAAATAAACTAAGAAAAGATATTTTTCTATAACAAAACCTATTGGCTGGATTTGTCTCTGAGTGTGTGTACCTCATTTATTGTCTATGTGTATGTACAACAAATGCTTAACACTACTCCTTGGATAAGCCTACTGCTCGACCACACTACCACAAAATAGAGCATTAGTATTATCTATTTTTACCACTATTTTACCTCTAAGGGGAACCCTTGGACTCTGTGCATGCTATTCCTTACTTTGAAATAGCACATACAGAGCCAACTTCCTACAAGGATGCTTAGAGGACTATACAGTCTCTGGGGTGAGACTACATACACAGTTCTGTGTCACACAAAATTTACGCTAGACTTGACTACCTCCTTCTCGATAGACTGACTTTACCAGACTTGGGACTAGTCGTTTATCACCCCATTACCCTTTCAGACCATGGGCAGGCTCTTGCATACTTAACTTCCAGTGACCAATGCCTCAAAGACTTCAAAGTACATGGTGATTGCAGTAGGGCCTCTTTCAGGACCGAGTCATAATTGCCATCTGAAAGACCAGTATTGCAGGTTACATGTCTCACAGTCACACAGGTGATCTAAAGGCTGCACCCCTTTGGGATGCTTGAAAGGCTGGTTTTCGAGGCAATTTTGATACAAAGGTAGCTCAGTTATGCAAAATGTACACAGTGTTGCTAACAAAGCTTACTGAGGGACTTAGTGGGCTTTAGCACACACATGAACCTACTCACTTGCAAAACATCTGGAGAAAACTCCTCATGTATGCAGCCAGATCAAAACTTTAGAATCTGATTGATCTGCACATTTGTTGGCCAAACTATCTAATAAATATTATAAATGGGAAACAAATCTGGCAAATTACTGGCCACTCTTGTACGAGCATGCCATGCTAAAAGCATAATAGCTGAAGTTAAATCATTGGATTGGCGAACACATAGTCTGGACTCAGAGAAAGCTAAATGCTTTCACAAGTTTTATTTGCGACTCTGTGCAAAGGAACCCACAGATCCACAGGGTCGAACCACCTAATTAACGGGAGCTGCATTACCTTAGTTGAGACAGGCAGATAGGGACCCCCTTAACAAACCCATTACCAAAGAGGGCATTCTCATGGCGATACCTAAACAATGCCTCTCATGATCACCGGGCCCTGTTGGCTTTACAGCTGCCCTCCACAAATGTTTAGCGCCCTCACTCCTTGCCCCTACTTCGCAAAGGTTATTAAGAGAACCCCTTCAATGTCCTACTGAAATATATCTGTTCCTCAAGCTAGGCAAGGAAGAGAGGGTATATCGATTGTGCCATCCAACCTCCCTCCTCAACATCAGTGGAAAAATCTTTACTCAAGTAGTGGCGCTGATCAGTCCTCATTCAAGAACGATAGGCAGGTGAGAACATTAAAAAGGCTCTAAATCTTTTTAATATAGTGACTGCAGGGTTTAAACCACACTAGTGGACCGCATCAAGGGAAGCTCAAACATTGAAGGAAGTTGCAAAGAGAGTGTCACGTAGGCTCTCATTATCCTAATGAGACTACTGGATTTTTGGGCAGCGAGATCGTTCACAGTGTGGGGGGCTAAGTCTAACCCACGGCGAAGGACCCTGGTCACCCCTAATCCGGGTTGAGCTCCAGCTAACTAGCAGTGCCTCCTCTCTCCCAAAGGGGAGAGACAATTGGGCAGCCGAGCGCATGACATCTTAGTGCTTCCCAGGGAAGTCGTGGTCACTCAGATCCCAACCAGTTCTCTCATACACAGTGTGGTCTCGTATATAAATGACAAAGGCAGTTTGAGTTTTAAAGATTGGTTTAATAAAACGACTGCATTTTAGATGACAACGCGTGAGCCGCAATAACCAGAACCATACAACAGAGTAGGATTGAAATAGTAACGAGGACGGTGAAACATAAGAATAACGCTATCATAGTGCAACTAGATTACATTCTCTCTTCTAGGTTCTATTTTGAACATAGCATGTTAAGCTCTAAGCCTGCCTTTCAGGTTCCCCCGGGAGGACATCGACCCTCATGCCTGAGCAAAGGCCTGTGATCGGGATCAGCATCTGCAACAGGGAAGTCAGCGTCTAGTTGTGGGTTCCTGGTCGGATCTCCCTCCTACGTGTACCAGGACTAGGAAGTGTTTTTATAACTAACACGCCGGTGTTCTAAGAAACGTCCCTATGCAAGAATGTGTACTTTCTACTAACCCTAAAGACTAAACTTCTACCACGTCTATCGGCAATGTACCGGACTGTATCCTTGACTGAAGCACAGAGCGAGCAAGAATGTATTGTTTGAGAACTTCAGTGCTGAAGTTAGCTAAACAGTGTGATAGAAGAAAATAAAATAAGACAGTGAAACTGGTTATTATAAAATAACAGTGCTAGACTAAATAAAATGCATCTAGTGCAAAGTGCACAGAGGCCTAATACTTTAAGCAAACGCGCAAAAATCTACATAAAAAATGGCTACACTACATCCTTCCCTTGTTTGTAGAAAGTGGTTTAAGCTGAAGCTAAAAATGCCCTAAGCTAAAAAAAATAATTAAAACCCTACAGAATTTCAAAAAGTCAAGAGGACACCAAAGCACATTAATCCTCAATTTAGAAATAATCATGTGGCTAAGAGCCAAATTCATGTGACAGGGTAAATTTGGACCAGATCCAATTCAAGCAGTGGTCATGGAAAGCAGGAGGTTCTCCACTTCGGCAGATGACAAGACCGGAAAATCCACGCCAAAGATTATCAAGGAGCAAGTGTGTTCCAAAGCCCCAGAATCAACCAAGGCGGCATCCCGTACAGAGTCCGTGAACGAGTTAATATCAACTTCCTCCAGGAAGGGTATCTCGTAATCAGCCTCACGAAGCAAACGCGGCTGCAGCGTGCATGTCTGGGAATGAGCCCTCATCAGGAACATCAACAGATCAGCATCAACCACTGGGGTGATTGGAGCGCCCACATTCGTCCTTGTTGCGGCAGGACAGCCATTGTGGAAAAACAACAGCAACAGCAAAATGCCGGCTAATAAAGCCATAGTTATAAGAAATCCCCCAAAAAATGCTTCCGAAAATTGAATGAATAGACGAAGGTATTAAACCAAATATGGAAGAGAAGGTGTGAACGAAACCAACACCAACGGCTTTGGAAAAATGTGGTAATCCAGCCGTGCTGGATGCATTAATTATACGTCCCACGAGTTCACCAAAGTGGCTTGGAAAATTTGTATTTAACAGGGACTGTATTTCTGCTGATGACCTTGCCAACTGAAATGCGTAGGTCTCGCGTGCAGATGTAAGGGCCACATGCTTCTGAAACAATAAAGCCTTTAGTCTACTTAACTTGTCGTAATTCACCTTGGAAGTAGCAGTGTGAGGCCAGATATCCGCTACCTCCCTTAATTTAGTGGGGGGAAACAACACATTCCCGCAGCAAGTAACGACCTTGGTGACAACTGTAGGAAGTTAGCTCTGTATGCACTATTTCAAAGTAAGGAATAGTATGCACAGAGTCCAAGGGTTCCCCTTAGAGGTAAGATAGTGGCAAAAAGAGATAATACTAATGCTCTATTTTGTGGTAGTGTGGTCGAGCAGTAGGCTTATCAAAGGAGTAGTGTTAAGCATTTGTTGTACATACACACAGGCAATAAATGAGGAACACACACTCAGAGACAATTCCAGGCCAATAGGTTTTTGTATAGAAAAATATATTTTCTTAGTTTATTTTAAGAACCACAGGTTCAAATTCTACATGTAATATCTCATTTGAAAGGTATTGCAGGTAAGTACTTTAGGAACTTTGAATAATCACAATAGCATATATACTTTTTACATAAAACACATATAGCTATTTCAGAAGTGGACACAGTGCAATTTTCAACAGTTCCTGGGGGAGGTAAAGTAATGTTAGTTTTTGCAGGTAAGTAAACCACCTACGGGGTTCAGTTTGGGGTCCAAAGTAGCCCACCGTTGGGGGTTCAGAGCAACCCCAAAGTCACCACACCAGCAGCTCAGGGCCGGTCAGGTGCAGAGTTCAAAGTGGTGCCCAAAACGCATAGGCTTCAATGGAGAAGGGGGTGCCCCGGTTCCAGTCTGCCAGCAGGTAAGTACCCGCGTCTTCAGAGGGCAGACCAGGGGGGTTTTGTAGGGCACCGGGGGGGACACAAGTCCACACAAAAAGTACACCCTCAGCAGCGCAGGGGCAGCCGGGTGCAGTGTGAAACAAGCGTCTGGTTTCCAGTAGATTTCAATGGGAGACCAAGGGGTCTCTTCAGCGGTGCAGGCAGGCAAGGGGGGGGCCCCTCGGGGTAGCCACCACCTGGGCAAGGGAGATGGCCTCCTGGGGGTCACTCCTGCACTGGAGTTCCGATCCTTCAGGTCCTGGGGGCTGCGGGTGCAGGGTCTTTTCCAGCCGTCGGGATTTCAGAGTCAGGCAGTCGTGGTCAGGGGGAGCCTCGGGATTCCCTCTGCAGGCGTCGCTGTGGGGGCTCAGGGGGGACAACTTTGGTTACTCACAGTCTCGGAGTCGCCGGAGGGTCCTCCCTGAGGGGTGGTTTCTTCACCAGTAGAGTCGGGGTCGTCGGGTGCAGTGTTGCAAGTCTCACGCTTCTTGCGGGGATTGCAGGGGACTTTAAATCTGCTCCTCTGGATACAAAGTTGCAGTCTTTGTTGAACAGGGCCGCTGTTCTCTGGAGTTTCTTGGTCTTTTGGAAGCAGGGCAGTCCTCTGAGGATTCAGAGGTCGCTGGTCCCGGGGAAAGCGTTGCTGGAGCAGTTTTCTTCTGAAGGAGGGAGACAGGCCGGTAGGGCTGGGGCCAAAGCAGTTGGTGTCTTCTTCTCTGCAGGGTTTTTCAGCTCAGCAGTCCTCTTCTTCTTTAAGTTGCAGGAATCTGGTTTCCTAGGTTGAGGGGAGCCCTTAAATACTAAATTTAAGGGCGTGTTTAGGTCTGGGGGGTTAGTAGCCAATGGCTACTAGCCCTGAGAGTGGGTACACCCTCTTTGTGCCTCCTCCCAAGGGGAGGGGGTCACATTCCTATCCCTATTGGGGGAATCCTCCATCTGCAAGATGGAGGATTTCTAAAAGTTAGAGTCACTTCAGCTCAGGACATCTTAGGGGCTGTCCTGACTGGCCAGTGACTCCTCCTTGTTTTTCTCATTATTTCCTCCGGCCTTGCTGCCAAAAGTGGGGCTGTGGCCGGAGGGGGCGGGCAACTCCACTAGCTGGAGTGCCCTGTGGTGCTGGAACAAAGGGGGTGAGCCTTTGAGGCTCACCGCCAGGTGTTACTGCTCCTGCCTGGGGGAGGTGATAGCATCTCCACCCAGTGCAGGCTTTGTTACTGGCCACAGAGTGACAAAGGCACTCTCCCGATGTTGCCAGCAATATGTCTCGAGTGTGGCAGGCTGCTAAAACCAGTCAGCCTACACGGGTAGTTGGTTAAGGTTTCAGGGGTGTATTTCACAATAAAATGTACACTGGCATCAGTGTGCATTTATTGTGCTGAGAAGTTTGATACCAAACTTCCCAGTTTTCAGTGTAGCCATTATGGTGCTGTGGAGTTCGTGTTTGACAGACTCCCAGACCATATACTCTTAGGGCTACCCTGCACTTACAATGTCTAAGGTTTTGCTTAGACACTGTAGGGGCACAGTGCTCATGCACTGGTGCCCTCACCTATGGTATAGTGCACCCTGCCTTACGGCTGTAAGGCCTGCTAGAGGGGTGACTTATCTATACTGCATAGGCAGTGTGAGGTTGGCATGGCACCTTGAGGTGAGTGCCATGTCGACTTACTCGTTTTGTCCTCACCAGCACACACAAGCTGGCAAGCAGTGTGTCTGTGCTGAGTGAGGGGTCCCCAGGGTGGCATAAGATATGCTGCAGCTCTTAGAGACCTTCCCTGGCATCAGGGCCCTTGGTACCAGGGGTACCAGTTACAAGGGACTTACCTCGATGCCAGGGTGTGCCAATTGTGAAAACAAAAGTACAGGTTAGGGAAAGAACACTGGTGCTGGGGCCTGATTAGCAGGCCTCAGCACACTTTCAAATCAAAACATAGCATCAGCAAAGGCAAAAAGTCAGGGGGTAACCATGCCAGGGAGGCATTTCCTTACAACAACGTAAACTATTCCGGCCCGCATGCCACAACAGTCTTCACTATTGAGGAGGACGTAGCTGCCGTTTGAAAGCACCTGGAACGTGCGTTTAATCAAGGGGACCGGAACTCCCTTCAGATAGCAAGCCAAGTTCGCAACCGAGGCATTACATGCCCCAAGCAAGGACAACTGCTTACAAATCATCGAATGGCTGACTGAAGTCTCGCATTCACTACCGCTAAGAAAGACCTCTTTCATGCCATTGAGACACTTGTACAAGAAGGGAAGCTCCCACACCTCATGGATATAACTATCCCCCAACTTCTCATACCTGCCTACCGGAACATGTTTCAAACAAGAAGTGAATTGTAACGTAGAAATAGGCAGATTAATAACCCTGTGTATCTACCACTCAGCAGACGGTATTTCGTCCACGGTAAAAGGCAATCTTTCTAATTTCTCAGTGTTGAGCATGACATAAGTCGCCTCCTTCTTAGCCATTAGTTGTTGTTGTCGCGTTAAATTAAAGGAAAAAAATATCTCCCTGGAACTGATGTGCTGCCATGGAACCCGACCCCCCTTCAATGTCTGAAGTGTCCAACCCAACTGCATAATGGACCGAATCTGACTTTGTCCATGATATAAAGAAGACATATCAGATCGTATAATGTCTATAGCAGAAGAAACAATGTTATTAATCGTATATATTCGGTCGGACAAGGTGTGAATTCCATTATCCACAACAGCTAAAGCCTTTTATAAATTTTCCTCATCTATTTGCCTTAACCGGGCTGCAGCCTCCTGTTGGGAACGTTTTCATATTTCATTGTACACTTTGTACAGGAAACGCTTCCTACGTGGTGTCTTCGGGCCTGACAAAAAATCTTGCAAGTCAGTGTTATTAGACAATTAGACAGGAGAGTGAGATGTGTCTTGACTGCATCTAGTGAGGATGATCTTAACCATTGTTGGCACAATTTTCCCACACTATATGTAGTAATTATTTCAGCATGTTCTGGTGATATATAGCGAGGCTATAATAAAAATTGTGTACACTGTTCCAAAACAAGAATATTGTCAATGAGGACGAAAAGAAGACTGAAAGAAGATGTTGTAGGAGTGCCCTCAAGCATCACAATAGGATGCTAGGCATCATCATCGGGCTAACTCCTCGCCAGACCGGCACTGCAACGTCTGACTGGCCACCACACAAGAGGTGGTGGCTCTTCAACCGGAAAACGGTTCTGCAGATCAAATTAGGTCCGCAGGACGTGCTGACAGAGGAGGAAAGGAGAGTGAAGGGTATATAAAATTGGCTCTGAACACCTAATGACTAGATTTTATGTTTATAGTAAGGGTCAGGCCAAGATTAAAAATAAGTAAAGGAGTATCAAGGGAATAATGTCTCCTATACTCCTAAAAAAGGGAAGGAGGAGAGAGTATTCACTCCTAACGCTGGGTCGACATGTTTCGCGCCTACTCGCTGCTGGCAGACTGGAACCGGGGCACCCCCTTCTCTCCATTGAAGCCTATGTGTTTTGGGCACCTCTTTGACCTCTGCACCTGACCGGCCCTGAGCTGCTGGTGTGGTGACTTTGGGGTTGCTCTGAACCCCCAACGGTGGGCTACCTTGGACCAAGAACTGAAACCTGTAAGTGACTTACTTACCTGTGAAACCTAACAAAACTTTACCTCCCCCAGGAGCTGTGAAAATTGCACTGTCCACTTTTAAAACAGCTTATTGTGTTTTATGTAAAAAGTATACATGCTAATGTAATGATTTAAAGTTCCTAAAGTACTTACCTACAATACCTTTCAAATGAGATATTACATGTAGAATTTGAACCTGTGGTTCTTAAAATAAACTAAGAAAATATATTTTTCTATAACAAAACCTATTGGCTGGATTTGTCTCTGAGTGTGTGTTCCTCATTTATTGCCTGTGTGTATGTACAACAAATGCTTAACACTACTCCTTTGATAAGCCTACTGCTCGACCACACTACCACAAAATAGAGCATTAGTATTATCTCTTTTTGCCACTATCTTACCTCTAAGGGGAACCCTTGAACTATGTGCATACTATTCCTTACTTTGAAATAGTGCATACAGAGCCAACTTCCTACATTTGAGTAGTGGGATTACGTCTTGTAATGTCACCAAGTGAAAGTGATCTGATTTGATGTAGGTATTTAATGTTCGGAGATCTAATATAGGTCTCAGACTCTTGTCTTTTTTGGGTATGAGAAAGTACAGAGAGTAAACTCCTGTTCCTTTCTGGTGTTTTGGTACTAATTCTATTGCTTCTTTTAGTAGTAATGCCTGAACTTCTAGTCCTAGAAGATCTATATGTTGTTTTGACATATTGTGTGTTTTCGGAGGGACGTTTGGAGGGAATTTGAGAAATTGTATGCAATAACCATGCTGGATAATTGCCAGTACCCAAGTGTCTGTTGTTATCTCCTCCCAATGTTTGTAAAATTGGCTTAGTCTCCCCCCCACAGGTGTTATGTGTTGGGGATGTGTGACTTGGAAGTCACTGCTTGTTTTGAGGGGTTTTGGAACTTCCCTCTATTTTTTGGGAATTGTCCCCCTCTATATTGCCCCCGAAAAGTTCCCTGCTGATATTGGCTTTGATAAGTGGGCCTTGCTTGTGAGGTTGTGGCCTCTGTAGGTTGACCTCGAAATCCTCCCCTAAATTGTGTTTTGCGAAATGTGCCTCTGCTTTGTGGGGAGTAGTGTGCGCCCATGGCTTTTGCGGTATCAGTATCTTTCTTGAGTTTTTCAATAGCAGTGTCGACTTCCGGCCCAAACAACTGCTGCTCATTAAAGGGCATATTCAGCACGGCTTCTTGTATTTCCGGCTTGAACCCTGACATACGCAACCATGCGTGTCTCCTTATTGTTATTGCAGTATTTACTGTCCTTGCAGCTGTATCTGCTGCATCCATTGATGACCGTATCTGATTATTGGAGATACTTTGTCCTCCTTCTACCACTTGTTGTGCCCTTTTCTGGAACTCTTTGGGTAAGTGTTCTATGAAATGCTGCATTTCGTCCCAATGAGCTCTGTCGTATCTTGCCAAATGTGCTTGTGAATTGGCAATACACCATTGGTTTGCTGCTTGTGCTGCAACTCTTACCTGCAGCATCTCCTTGTCTGGAGGTGGTGCATCTCCCGAGGTATGAGAGTTTGCTCTCTTGCGAGCTGCCCCAACAACCACAGAATCTGGTGTTAATTGCTGCGTAATATAAACAGGGTCTGTTGGTGGTGGCTTGTACTTCTTTTCCACCCTTGGAGTTATGGCTCTGCCTTTATCAGGATCCTGAAATACTTGTTTGGAATGTTTTAGCATTCCCGGGAGCATAGGTAAGCTTTGGTATTGGCTATGAGTGGAGGAGAGTGTATTAAACAAAAAGTCATCCTCAATTGGTTCTGAATGCAAAGAGACGTTGTGAAACGCAGCTGCCCTTGAGACCACCTGCGTGTAGGATGTACTGTCTTCAGGTGGTGACGGCCTCGTAGGGTAACAGTCTGGGCTGTTATCTGATACAGGAGCATCATAAAGGTCCCATGCATCAGGATCATCTTGACTCATTGCAGTATGAGTCGGGGATTGCATCAGTGGTGGAGTGGCTACCGGTGATGTGTGCATTGATGGTGGTGGAGATGGTGGTGGAGTTGTTTATCTTGCCACCTTTGCCTGTGGCTGCTTGTCCTTTTCTTGAAAGGCAAGTCTTCTTTTCATTTTAATTTGGGGAAGAGTGCTTATTTTCCCTGTGTCTTTTTGAATGTGGAGCCTTCTTTGAGTGTAGTCTGGCTCAACAGATTCAAGTTCCTCTCCGAACTTATGTCCTTGCATCTGGGAGGACAATCCCTGTTCCTCTGTGTAGGAACCTGTTTTCGGTTCCGAGGCTGGATGTTTCGGGATCGAAATCTTTTCGGTCGCCTTTTTGGGCTCCGAGGCAACCTTCTTTATTTTTGGCGTCGTGGTGTCTCGGTGCTGAACCATTTCGGTGCCACTGTCTCGGTGCCGAATCTTTTCGGAGCCACTGTCTCGGGCCCGAGATTGCTGTGTGGCGGTATCTCGACCGGAGTCGGATGACTTCGCCACTTTCGGTGCTGATGATCGGTCACCTATTTTTCGGGTTAAGCCATGGCCTGTTGGCGGTGGCGTCCCCTGTGCTTTTGTTGTCTTCTCGTGAGTTTTATGTTTCGACGTCTTACTCACGGTTTTTGGCGTTTCTTCGGGATCGAGCTCGTCCGAGTCCGATTCATGGATGGAGAAGGTTTCTTCTTCCTCCTCGAAACGCTCTTGTCCTGTCGGCGCCGACGCCATCTGCAGTCTTCTTGCTCTTCGGTCTCTTAATGTCTTCCTCGACCGAAACGCTCGACAGGCTTCACAGGTATCCTCCTTGTGCTCTGGAGACAGACACAAGTTACAGACCAGATGCTGATCTGTATATGGATACTTGTTATGACATTTTGGGCAGAAGCGGAATGGGGTCCGTTCCATCA
Source organism: Pleurodeles waltl (assembly GCF_031143425.1). NCBI lineage: Eukaryota > Metazoa > Chordata > Amphibia > Caudata > Salamandridae > Pleurodeles > Pleurodeles waltl. The sequence goes on from NC_090437.1 coordinate 182,634,969, forward strand.
GCCTTGAAGAGACACGTGGCCAGGCCGACCAGGCCCCGACGGGGGGATCGAAAAAAACCCAAAGGGCCACCGGAGCTCTTCCAAAGTCGGTGTCGATCTGTTTTAACTAACCCGATACCGAACGCAAACAATACCGACGATTTTTCCGAGATTCTAACTAACTTTCCGACCCGAAACACGGAGCGAAAAGGAACACGTCCGAACCCGATGGCGGAAAAAAAACAATCTAAGATGGAGTCGACGCCCATGCGCAATGGAGTCAAAATGGGAGGAGTCCCTCGATCTTGTGACTCGAAAAGACTTCTTCGAAGAAAAACAACTTGTAACACTCTGAGCCCAACACCAGATGGCGGGATGTGCACAGCATGTGTATCTGCAGCTACACATGCCATCGAACATATATATATATATATATAAACCAATATATATATATGGCACCAGAATCAATTCGATCAAGTGAGTACATTTTGCAAGATAAATCTTTACAGTATTGAAAAGTGCAATTTCTGAAAGCTGCAATGTTATCCTTCAGAGGAAAAACAAAGACGGCCAACAAGCACAGCACAGCGACTTACAGGACAAATCTCATGGACTTAAGGTGAGTATTGGCAGAGTGTCATGACCACAACAAATCACAACAGTCCACACTAGGGTGGCTGTGTGTAGAGGTGCAGTATGGTGTCAGGTGCCCAATGTTGGTCAATGGGGATCTGTCCTTTGCCAAGAGGCTGCAGGTTTGGACAGGAAGTCCAGTCAAAGAGAACCAGCAGGTGTGGTCCAATCTTGGGATCTCCAGGGACATCTTGGCTCCTCTCCTCCATGAGCCAGGGGAGACGGGTGCAGAGGCGTCTTGAGGGGTCGGGTTTTCTCCACCGAGCACTCACAGTGCAGAGGCTGAAGGAGGCATTGGTGAGTCCCAGTGGGCAAGTCCCAGGTGGGCTTTGTCCCTGGGGAGCTGTGGAACCACGGTAGCACCGTTGGTCTACTCCAACTTGGGCTTTGCGGCACGGGTGCTCTGGTGCTTTCAGGTGTTGGGTTTTAGGGAGTCAGGAGTCCTCGCAGGTTGTCTCGGGGTGCCTACCAGATGCAGGGAAGCAGCTACGCTGCTCCACAGGAGTTCCTAAGTCTTTTTTGAAGGCAGGCAGTCTTCCCAGGCTTTCGAGACAGAACAACTGCAGGATGAGATGACTTTGGCACAATTCGGCACAAGCAGCAGACAGGCCGGCAGGGCTGTGTGCAGGTCAGGTGCGTCTTCCTTTGCTTTCACAGCTCTTGAGTGTCCTTCTTTTCTTGGGTCGGCAGGAATCTGATTTCCTTGTGCCAGGGGATTGCCTAAATACTGCATACCCCTGTCCCAAGGTTACTAAATCTGTCAACACAAAAATGGCAGATTTCTAAAAGTGTTGTCCTTATCAGGCAGCACACCTTAGGGGTGGGACTGACCTGAGTGGTGGCCACACCTCGCTGAGTACTAAATTTTCTGCCTATCCAGGTGCCAAATTGGCCCTGGGGCAGTGGGTCCGCAACTCCCTGTAAGGGAAGCCAGATTTGCATACCAAAGGAGAGGGCTTCTTTGAAGGCACCTGCCTTGGAATGCAGATTCACAGGTCATCCTGTTGGGTGGGGTGTGCAAGCAGCTGTCCCAGAGTAGGCTTTGTCACTGACCGTCTGAGAGCAAAGGCTCTCACCTAGTGGGCCAGAAACTTGTCTGATGGGGGCAGGCTAGCTGAAACTAGTCAGTCCCCACACAGTGCCTGGTAGGTGTCAGGGGCACCTATAAGGTGCCCTCTGGTTGCATGAATTAATAAATCCATCACCAGAATCAGTGAGTGTAAAGAAATGGCTCCCTGTTGCAGTTACCCCCCACTTTTTGCCTGATACTGATGCTGACTTGACTGAGAAGTGTGCTGGGACCCTGCTAACCAGGCCCCAGCACCAGTGTTCTTTCACCTAAAATGTACCATTGATCCCACAATTGGCACACCCTGGCATCCAGATAAGTCCCTTGTAACTGGTACCTCTGGTACCAAGGGCCCTGATGCCAGGGAAGGTCTCTAAGGGCTGCAGCATGTATTATGCCACCCTAGAGACCCCTCACTCAGCACAGACACACTGCTTACAAGCCTGTGTGTGCTAGTGAGAACAAAATGAGTAAGTCGACATGGCACTCCCCTCAGGGTGCCATGCCAGCCTCTCACTGCCTATGCAGTATAGGTAAGACACCCCTCTAGCAGGCCTTACAGCCCCAAGGCAGGGTGCACTATACCATAGGTGAGGGTACCAGTGCATGAGCACTGTACCCCTACAGTGTCTAAGCAAAACCTTAGACATTGTAAGTGCAGGGTAGCCATAAGAGTATATGGTCTGGGAGTCTGTTTTACACGAACTCCACAGCACCATAATGGCTACACTGAAAACTGGGAAGTTTGGTATCAAACTTCTCAGCACAATAAATGCACACTGATGGCAGTGTACACTTTATTGCAAAATACACCCCAGAGGGCACCTTAGAGGTGCCCACTGAAACTTAACCGACTGTCTGTGTAGGCTGACTAGTTCCAGCAGCCTGCCACACTAGAGACATGTTGCTGGCCCCATGGGGAGAGTGCCTTTGTCACTCTGAGGCCAGTAACAAAGCCTGCACTGGGTGGAGATGCTAACACCTCCCCCAGGCAGGAGCTGTAACACCTGGCGGTGAGCCTCAAAGGCTCACCCCTTTGTCACAGCCCAGCAGGGCACTCCAGCTTAGTGGAGTTGCCCGCCCCCTCCGGCCACGGCCCCCACTTTTGGCGGCAAGGCTGGAGGGAACAAAGAAAGCAACAAGGAGGAGTCACTGGCCGGTCAGGACAGCCCCTAAGGTGTCCTGAGCTGAGGTGACTCTAACTTTTAGAAATCCTCCATCTTGCAGATGGAGGATTCCCCCAATAGGGTTAGGACTGTGAACCCCTCCCCTTGGAAGGAGGCACCAAGAGGGTGTACCCACCCTCAGGGCTAGTAGCCATTGGCTTCTAACCCCCCAGACCTAAACACGCCCTTAAATTTAGTATTTAAGGGCTTCCCTGAACCCTAGAAAATTAGATTCCTGCGACAACAAGAAGAAGGACTGCCCAGCTGAAAACCCCTGCAGAGGAAGACCAGAAGACAACAACTGCCTTGGCTCCAGAAACTCACCGGCCTGTCTCCTGCCTTCCAAAGAACTCTGCTCCAGCGACGCCTTCCAAAGGGACCAGCGACCTCTGAATCCTCTGAGGACTGCCCTGCTTCGACGACGACCAGAAACTCCAGAGGACAGCGGACCTGCTCCAAAAAGTCTGCAACTTTGTTTCAAGGAGCAGCTTTAAAGACCCCTGCAACTCCCCGCAAGAAGCGTGAGACTTGCAACACTGCACCCGGCGACCCCGACTCGGCTGGTGGAGAACCAACACCTCAGGGAGGACCCCCGGACTACTCTCCGACTGTGAGTACCAAAACCTGTCCCCCCTGAGCCCCCACAGCGCCGCCTGCAGAGGGAATCCCGAGGCTTCCCCTGACCGCGACTCTCTGAAACCTAAGTCCCGACGCCTGGAAAAGACCCTGCACCCGCAGCCCCCAGGACCTGAAGGACCGGACTTTCACTGGAGAAGTGACCCCCAGGAGTCCCTCTCCCTTGCCCAAGTGGAGGTTTCCCCGAGGAAGCCCCCCCTTGCCTGCCTGCAGCGCTGAAGAGATCCGTTGATCTCTCATAGACTAACATTGCAAACCCGACGCTTGTTTCTACACTGCACCCGGCCGCCCCCGCGCTGCTGAGGGTGAAATTTCTGTGTGGGCTTGTGTCCCCCCCGGTGCCCTACAAAACCCCCCTGGTCTGCCCTCCGAAGACGCGGGTACTTACCTGCAAGCAGACCGGAACCGGGGCACCCCCTTCTCTCCATTCTAGCCTATGCGGTTTGGGCACCACTTGGAACTCTGCACCTGACCGGCCCTGAGCTGCTGGTGTGGTGACTTTGGGGTTGCTCTGAACCCCCAACGGTGGGCTACCTTGGACCAAGAACTGAACCCTGTAAGTGTCTTACTTACCTGGTAAAACTAACAAAAACTTACCTCCCCCAGGAACTGTGAAAATTGCACTGTGTCCACTTTTGAAATAGCTATTTGTCAATAACTTGAAAAGTATACATGCAATTGAAATGATTCAAAGTTCCTAATGTACTTACCTGCAATACCTTTCAAACAAGATATTACATGTTAAATTTGAACCTGTGGTTCTTAAAATAAACTAAGAAAAAATATTTTTCTATACAAAACCTATTGGCTGGATTTGTCTCTGAGTGTGTGTACCTCATTTATTGTCTATGTGTATGTACAACAAATGCTTAACACTACTCCTTGGATAAGCCTACTGCTCGACCACACTACCACAAAATAGAGCATTAGTATTATCTATTTTTACCACTATTTTACCTCTAAGGGGAACCCTTGGACTCTGTGCATGCTATTCCTTACTTTGAAATAGCACATACAGAGCCAACTTCCTACAGTGAGGGTTTACTAATAAGAGTTGTTTGATTCCAAATATCCCTATTTTCAGTGAAGACATCCTTTAGCTGGGGAACTTGTAGTGACCATTGTCCAGCACATGCACTCAAAACGGCTTCCCTGTTTACTTACTATACCTAACAATTGACAAAGGCATAGCAGGGGTGTAGGAAGGTGCCTCTTTTTGACATGGTCCCCAATTTTTGCCTGGTATCGGATGTGATTTTGCCCGAAAGTGCACTGGGTTCCTTCTAATCAGGTCCCCAGTGCCAGATCTCTTTCCCTAAACTGTACTGTTGTTATCCCAATTTGCAAATCCTTTATCATACTCTGTAAGTACTTAGTACCTAAGGCCTGAGGGACTAAAGAGAGTCACTTCGGGGCTGCAGCACAAATTGTGCCACCCTAGGGAACCTCTCACCAAGGACATGACAGGCTGCCATTGCAAGCTGCGTGTTTTGGTGCAGACAAAAATGAAAATATGACATGTCCCTGTGTGCCTGTCCCACTTACACTGTATGCAATATATGTAAGTCATCCCTACAGCAGGCCTGGCAGCCCCAATGAAGGGTGCAGATGTTTGCAAGGCTGCTGTGGAAGAAGTTGGATAAGTTGTTGGAGAGGTGCTTGTAGGCCGCAATGTAGTGTAGCCATTTTTAATATAGATTTTTTCATGTTTGCTTAAAGTATTAGGCCTCTGTGCACTTTGCCCTAGATGCATTTTATTTAGCCTCGCACTGTTATTTTACAATAACCAGTTTCACAGTCTTGTTTTATTTTCTTCTATCACACTGTTTAGCTTACTTCAGCACTGAAGTTCTCAAACAATTCATTCTTGCTCGCTCTGAGCTTCAGTCAAGGATACAGTCTGGTACATTGCCGATAGACGTGTGTAAGGAAATGCCTCCTTGGCATGGTTGCCCCCTGACTTTTTGCCTTTGCTGATGCTATGTTTACAATTGAAAGTGTGCTGAGGCCTGCTAACCAGGCCCCAGCACCAGTGTTCTTTCCCTAACCTGTACTTTTGTATCCACAATTGGCAGACCCTGGCATCCAGATAAGTCCCTTGTAACTGGTACTTCTAGTACCAAGGGCCCTGATGCCAAGGAAGGTCTCTAAGGGCTGCAGCATGTCTTATGCCACCCTGGAGACCTCTCACTCAGCACAGACACACTGCTTGCCAGCTTGTGTGTGCTAGTGAGGACAAAACGAGTAAGTCGACATGGCACTCCCCTCAGGGTGCCATGCCAGCCTCTCACTGCCTATGCAGTATAGGTAAGACACCCCTCTAGCAGGCCTTACAGCCCTAAGGCAGGGTGCACTATACCATAGGTGAGGGTACCAGTGCATGAGCATGGTACCCCTACAGTGTCTAAATAAAACCTTAGACATTGTAAGTGCAGGGTAGCCATAAGAGTATATGGTCTGGGAGTCTGTCAAACACGAACTCCACAGCACCATAATGGCTACACTGAAAACTGGGAAGTTTGGTATCAAACTTCTCAGCACAATAAATGCACACTGATGCCAGTGTACATTTTATTGTAAAATACACCACAGAGGGCACCTTAGAGGTGCCCCCTGAAACTTAACCGACTATCTGTGTAGGCTGACTAGTTCTAGCAGCCTGCCACAAACCGAGACATGTTGCTGGCCCCATGGGGAGAGTGCCTTTGTCACTCTGAGGCCAGTAACAAAGCCTGCACTGGGTGGAGATGCTAACACCTCTCCCAGGCAGGAATTGTCACACCTGGCGGTGAGCCTCAAAGGCTCACCTCCTTTGTGCCAACCCAGCAGGACACTCCAGCTAGTGGAGTTGCCCGCCCCCTCCGGCCAGGCCCCACTTTTGGCGGCAAGGCCGGAGAAAATAATGAGAATAACAAGGAGGAGTCACTGGCCAGTCAGGACAGCCCCTAAGGTGTCCTGAGCTGAGGTGACTCTAACTTTTAGAAATCCTCCATCTTGCAGATGGAGGATTCCCCCAATAGGGTTAGGATTGTGACCCCCTCCCCTTGGGAGGAGGCACAAAGAGGGTGTACCCACCCTCAGGGCTAGTGGCCATTGGCTACTAACCCCCCAGACCTAAACACGCCCTTAAATTTAGTATTTAAGGGCTACCCTGAACCCTAGAAAATTAGATTCCTGCAACAAGAAGAAGGACTGCCCAGCTGAAAACCCCTGCAGCGGAAGACCAGAAGACGACAACTGCCTTGGCTCCAGAAACTCACCGGCCTGTCTCCTGCCTTCCAAAGATCCTGCCCCAGCGACGCCTTCCGAAGGGACCAGCGACCTCGACATCCTCTGAGGACTGCCCCTGCTTCGAAAAGACAAGAAACTCCCGAGGACAGCGGACCTGCTCCAAGAAAAGCTGCAACTTTGTTTCCAGCAGCTTTAAAGAACCCTGCAAGCTCCCCGCAAAAGGCGTGAGACTTGCAACACTGCACCCGGCGACCCCGACTCGGCTGGTGGCGATCCAACACCTCAGGAGGGACCCCAGGACTACTCTGATACTGTGAGTACCAAAACCTGTCCCCCCTGAGCCCCCACAGCGCCGCCTGCAGAGGGAATCCCGAGGCTTCCCCTGACCGCGACTCTTTGAACCTAAAGTCCCGACGCCTGGGAGAGACCCTGCACCCGCAGCCCCCAGGACCTGAAGGACCGGACTTTCACTGGAGGAGTGACCCCCAGGAGTCCCTCTCCCTTGCCCAAGTGGAGGTTTCCCCGAGGAACCCCCCCCTTGCCTGCCTGCAGCGCTGAAGAGATCCCTAGATCTCCCATTGACTTCCATTACAAACCCGACGCTTGTTTCTACACTGCACCCGGCCGCCCCCGCGCTGCTGAGGGTGAAATTTCTGTGTGGGCTTGTGTCCCCCCCGGTGCCCTACAAAACCCCCCTGGTCTGCCCTCCGAAGACGCGGGTACTTACCTGCAAGCAGACCGGAACCGGGGCACCCCCTTCTCTCCATTCTAGCCTATGTGTTTTGGGCACCACTTTGAACTCTGCACCTGACCGGCCCTGAGCTGCTGGTGTGGTGACTTTGGGGTTGCTCTGAACCCCCAACGGTGGGCTACCTTGGACCAAGAACTGAACCCTGTAAGTGTCTTACTTACCTGGTAAAACTAACAAATACTTACCTCCCCTAGGAACTGTGAAAATTGCACTAAGTGTCCACTTTTAAAACAGCTATTTGTCATTAACTTGAAAAGTATACATGCAATTTTGATGATTTGAAGTTCCTAAAGTATTTACCTGCAATACCTTTCGAATGAGCTATTACATGTAGAATTTGAACCTGTGGTTCTTAAAATAAACTAAGAAGAGATATTTTTCTATATAAAAACCTATTGGCTGGATTTGTCTCTGAGTGTGTGTACCTCATTTATTGTCTATGTGTATGTACAACAAATGCTTAACACTACTCCTTGGATAAGCCTACTGCTCGACCACACTACCACAAAATAGAGCATTAGTATTATCTATTTTTACCACTATTTTACCTCTAAGGGGAACCCTTGGACTCTGTGCATGCTATTCCTTACTTTGAAATAGCACATACAGAGCCAACTTCCTACATTGGTGGATCAGCGGTGGGGTACAAGACTTTGCATTTGCTGGACTACTCAGCCAATACCTGATCACACGACAAATTCCAAAATTGTCATTAGAAATTGATTTTTGCAATTTGAAAAGTTTTCTAAATTCTTAAAAGACCTGCTAGGGCCTTGTGTTAGATCCTGTTTAGCATTTCTTTTAGAGTTTAAAAGTTTGTAAAAGTTTGAATTAGATTCTAGAACCAGTTTTAGTCTCTTAAAAAGTATTCCAACTTTTAGAAGCATAATGTCTAGCACAGATGTGAATGTGGTGGAACTCGACACCACACCTTACCTCCATCTACAGATGAGAGAGCTAAGGTCACTCTGTAAACTAAAGAAAATAGCAATGGGCCCCAAACCTACCAAAGTACAGCTCCAGGAGCTTTTGGCAGAGTTTGAGAAGGCCAACCCCTCTGAGGATGGCAACTCAGAGGATGAAGATAGTGACTTGGAGGGAAATTCCCCCCCTCCAGTCCTACTTAGGGAGAGCAGGGCTTCTCAAGCCCTGACTCCACAAATAATAGTCAGAGATGCTGGTTCCCTCACAGGAGGGACCAACAACTCTGAAATCACTGAGGATAACTCCAGTGAAGAGGACATCCAGTTAGCCAGGATGGCCAAAAGATTGGCTTTGGAAAGACAGATCCTAGCCATAGAGAGGGAAAGACAAGAGATGGGCCTAGGACCCATCAATGGTGGCAGCAACATAAATAGGGTCAGAGATTCTCCTGACATGTTGAAAATCCCCAAAGGGATTGTAACTAAATATGAAGATGGTGATGACATCACCAAATGGTTCACAGCTTTTGAGAGGGCTTGTGTAACCAGAAAAGTGAACAGATCTCACTGGGGTGCTCTCCTTTGGGAAATGTTCACAGGAAAGTGTAGGGATAGACTCCTCACACTCTCTGGACAAGATGCAGAATCTTATGACCTCATGAAGGGTACCCTGATTGAGGGCTTTGGATTCTCCACTGAGGAGTACAGGATTAGGTTCAGGGGGGCTCAAAAATCCTCGAGCCAGACCTGGGTTGACTTTGTTGACTACTCAGTGAAAACACTAGATGGTTGGATTCAAGGCAGTGGTGTAAGTAATTATGATGGGCTGTACAATTTATTTGTGAAAGAACACCTGTTAAGTAATTGTTTCAATGATAAACTGCATCAGCATCTGGTAGACCTAGGACCAATTTCTCCCCAAGAATTGGGAAAGAAGGCGGACCATTGGGTCAAGACAAGGGTGTCCAAGACTTCAACAGGGGGTGACCAAAAGAAAGGGGTCACAAAGACTCCCCAGCAGAAGGGTGATGAGACAACCAAAACTAAAAATAGTAAAGAGTCTTCTACAGGCCCCCAAAAACCTGCACAGGAGGGTGGGCCCAGAGCCTCTTCACAAAACAATGGGTACAAGGGTAAAAACTTTGATCCCAAAAAGGCCTGGTGTCATAGCTGTAAACAGCATGGACACCAAACTGGAGACAAGGCCTGTCCCAAGAAAGGTTCCACTCCAAACTCCCATCCAGGTAACACTGGAATGGCTAGTCTCCAAGTGGGATCAACAGTGTGCCCAGAGCAAATCAGGGTCCACACTGAAGCTACTCTAGTCTCTGAGGGTGGGGTGGATTTAGCCACACTAGCTGCCTGGCCGCCTAACATGCAAAAATACAGGCAGCAGCTCTTTATTAATGGGACAAGTGTAGAGGGCCTGAGGGATACAGGTGCCAGTGTCACCATGGTGACAGAGAAACTGGTTTCCCCTGGCCAATACCTGACTGGAAAAACTTACACAGTCACCAACGCTGACAATCAGAGAAAAGTACATCCCATGGCAATGGTTACTTTAGAATGGGGAGGGGTCAATGGCCTGAAGCAGGTGGTGGTCTCCTCAAATATCCCAGTGGACTGTCTGCTTGGAAATGACCTGGAGTCCTCAGCATGGGCTGAGGTAGAGCTAAAAACCCATGCAGCAATGCTGGGTATCCCTGAACTGGTGTGTGTGAAAACAAGAGCACAATGCAAGGCACAGGGTGAAAAAGTAGAGCTGGAGTCTGGAAAAATGGCCCAGCCTACCAAGAGAACAGGAAAGTCAGTTGGGAAACCAACTGCAACACAGCAAAAGAAAGGGAACCTCTCTTCTCAGGAAGAAGTTCTGCCCTCTGAGGGAACTGAGCCTTTGGAGCTTGAACCTTATCAGGTTGAGCTCTTAGGCCCAGGGGGACCCTCAAGGGAGGAGCTGTGTAAGGGACAAGAAACCTGTCCCTCTCTTGAAGGCCTTAGGCAGCAAGCTGCTGAAGAGTCCAAAGGCAAGAAAAATGGAACACATAGGGTCTATTGGGAAGATGGGCTCCTGTACACTGAGGCCAGAGACCCCAAACCTGGTGCCACTAGGAGAGTGGTAGGGCCTCAGCTGTTCAGAGAGTTCATCCTAACATTGGCCCATGACATTCCCCTTGCTGGACATTTGGGACAAACCAAGACGTGGGAGAGGTTAGTCAACCACTTCTACTGGCCCAATATGTCCAACATGGTTAAGGAGTTTTGCCTCTCCTGCCCCACCTGTCAAGCCAGTGGTAAGACAGGTGGGCACCCAAAGGCCCCCCTCATTCCACTTCCAGTGGTGGGGGTGCCCTTTGAAAGAGTGGGTGTGGACATAGTTGGTCCACTGGAACCTCCCACAGCCTCAGGAAATATGTATATCCTGGTAGTAGTGGATCATGCTACCAGGTATCCTGAAGCTATTCCCCTTAGGTCGACTACTGCCCCTGCAGTAGCCAAGGCCCTCATTGGTATCTTTACCAGAGTGGGTTTCCCTAAGGAGGTGGTGTCTGACAGAGGTACCAACTTCATGTCAGCATACCTAAAGCACATGTGGAATGAGTGTGGAGTGACTTATAAATTCACTACACCTTACCATCCACAAACTAATGGCTTAGTTGAGAGATTCAACAAGACATTAAAGGGCATGATCATGGGGCTCCCAGAAAAACTCAAAAGGAGATGGGATGTCCTCCTGCCATGTCTGCTTTTCGCTTACAGGGAGGTACCACAGAAGGGAGTAGGGTTCTCACCCTTTGAACTTCTGTTTGGTCATCCTGTAAGGGGACCACTTGCCCTTGTTAAAGAAGGCTGGGAGAGACCTCTCCATGAGCCTAAACAGGACATAGTGGACTATGTACTTGGCCTTCGCTCTAGAATGGCAGAGTACATGGAAAAGGCAACCAAAAACCTTGAGGCCAGCCAACAACTCCAGAAGTTTTGGTATGACCAAAAGGCTGCACTGGTTGAGTTCCAACCAGGGCAGAAAGTCTGGGTTCTGGAGCCTGTGGCTCCCAGGGCACTCCAGGACAAATGGAGTGGCCCTTACCCAGTGCTAGAGAGGAAGAGTCAGGTCACCTACCTGGTGGACCTGGGCACAAGCAGGAGCCCCAAGAGGGTGATCCATGTAAACCGCCTTAAGCTCTTCCACGACAGGGCTGATGTCAATCTGTTGATGGTAACAGATGAGGATCAGGAGGCAGAGAGTGAACCTCTCCCTGATCTTCTGTCATCAGACCCAAAAGATGGCACAGTAGATGGAGTGATCTACTCAGACACCCTCTCTGGCCAACAGCAGGCTGATTGTAGGAGAGTCCTACAACAGTTTCCTGAACTTTTCTCCCTAACCCCTGGTCAGACACACCTGTGTACCCATGATGTGGACACAGGAGACAGCATGCCTGTCAAGAACAAAATCTTCAGACAGTCTGACCATGTTAAGGAAAGCATCAAGATGGAAGTCCACAAGATGCTGGAATTGGGAGTAATTGAGCGCTCTGACAGCCCCTGGGCTAGCCCAGTGGTCTTAGTCCCCAAACCTCACACCACAGATGGAAAGAAAGAGATGAGGTTTTGTGTGGACTACAGAGGGCTCAATTCTGTCACCAAGACAGATGCTCATCCAATTCCAAGAGCTGATGAGCTCATTGATAAATTAGGTGCTGCCAAATTTCTAAGTACCTTTGACTTGACAGCAGGGTACTGGCAAATAAAAATGGCACCTGGAGCAAAAGAAAAGACAGCATTCTCCACACCTGATGGGCATTATCAGTTTACTGTTATGCCCTTTGGTTTAAAGAATGCCCCTGCCACCTTCCAAAGGTTGGTGAATCAAGTCCTTGCTGGCTTGGAGTCCTTTAGCACAGCTTATCTTGATGATATTGCTGTCTTTAGCTCCACCTGGCAGGATCACCTGGTCCACCTGAGGAAGGTTTTGAAGGCTCTGCAATCTGCAGGCCTCTCTATCAAGGCATCCAAATGCCAGATAGGGCAGGGAACTGTGGTTTACTTGGGACACCTTGTAGGTGGAGGCCAAGTTCAGCCACTCCAACCCAAGATCCAGACTATTCTGGACTGGGTAGCTCCAAAAACCCAGACTCAAGTCAGGGCATTCCTTGGCTTGACTGGGTACTACAGGAGGTTTGTGAAGGGATATGGATCCATTGTGACAGCCCTCACTGAGCTCACCTCCAAGAAAATGCCCAAGGAAGTGAACTGGACTGTGGACTGCCAACAGGCCTTTGACACCCTGAAACAGGCAATGTGCTCAGCACCAGTTCTCAAAGCTCCAGATTATTCTAAGCAGTTCATTGTGCAGACTGATGCCTCTGAACATGGGATAGGGGCAGTTTTGTCCCAAACCAATGATGATGGCCTTGACCAGCCTGTTGCTTTCATTAGCAGGAGGTTACTCCCCAGGGAGCAGCGTTGGAGTGCCATTGAGAGGGAGGCCTTTGCTGTGGTTTGGTCCCTGAAGAAGCTGAGACCATACCTCTTTGGGACTCACTTCCTAGTTCAAACTGACCACAGACCTCTCAAATGGCTGATGCAAATGAAAGGTGAAAATCCTAAACTGTTGAGGTGGTCCATCTCCCTACAGGGAATGGACTTTATAGTGGAACACAGACCTGGGACTGCCCATGCCAATGCAGATGGCCTTTCCAGGTTCTTCCACTTAGAAAATGAAGACTCTCTTGGGAAAGGTTAGTCTCATCCTCTTTCGTTTGGGGGGGGGTTGTGTAAGGAAATGCCTCCTTGGCATGGTTGCCCCCTGACTTTTTGCCTTTGCTGATGCTATGTTTACAATTGAAAGTGTGCTGAGGCCTGCTAACCAGGCCCCAGCACCAGTGTTCTTTCCCTAACCTGTACTTTTGTATCCACAATTGGCAGACCCTGGCATCCAGATAAGTCCCTTGTAACTGGTACTTCTAGTACCAAGGGCCCTGATGCCAAGGAAGGTCTCTAAGGGCTGCAGCATGTCTTATGCCACCCTGGAGACCTCTCACTCAGCACAGACACACTGCTTGCCAGCTTGTGTGTGCTAGTGAGGACAAAACGAGTAAGTCGACATGGCACTCCCCTCAGGGTGCCATGCCAGCCTCTCACTGCCTATGCAGTATAGGTAAGACACCCCTCTAGCAGGCCTTACAGCCCTAAGGCAGGGTGCACTATACCATAGGTGAGGGTACCAGTGCATGAGCATGGTACCCCTACAGTGTCTAAATAAAACCTTAGACATTGTAAGTGCAGGGTAGCCATAAGAGTATATGGTCTGGGAGTCTGTCAAACACGAACTCCACAGCACCATAATGGCTACACTGAAAACTGGGAAGTTTGGTATCAAACTTCTCAGCACAATAAATGCACACTGATGCCAGTGTACATTTTATTGTAAAATACACCACAGAGGGCACCTTAGAGGTGCCCCCTGAAACTTAACCGACTATCTGTGTAGGCTGACTAGTTCTAGCAGCCTGCCACAAACCGAGACATGTTGCTGGCCCCATGGGGAGAGTGCCTTTGTCACTCTGAGGCCAGTAACAAAGCCTGCACTGGGTGGAGATGCTAACACCTCTCCCAGGCAGGAATTGTCACACCTGGCGGTGAGCCTCAAAGGCTCACCTCCTTTGTGCCAACCCAGCAGGACACTCCAGCTAGTGGAGTTGCCCGCCCCCTCCGGCCAGGCCCCACTTTTGGCGGCAAGGCCGGAGAAAATAATGAGAATAACAAGGAGGAGTCACTGGCCAGTCAGGACAGCCCCTAAGGTGTCCTGAGCTGAGGTGACTCTAACTTTTAGAAATCCTCCATCTTGCAGATGGAGGATTCCCCCAATAGGGTTAGGATTGTGACCCCCTCCCCTTGGGAGGAGGCACAAAGAGGGTGTACCCACCCTCAGGGCTAGTGGCCATTGGCTACTAACCCCCCAGACCTAAACACGCCCTTAAATTTAGTATTTAAGGGCTACCCTGAACCCTAGAAAATTAGATTCCTGCAACAAGAAGAAGGACTGCCCAGCTGAAAACCCCTGCAGCGGAAGACCAGAAGACGACAACTGCCTTGGCTCCAGAAACTCACCGGCCTGTCTCCTGCCTTCCAAAGATCCTGCCCCAGCGACGCCTTCCGAAGGGACCAGCGACCTCGACATCCTCTGAGGACTGCCCCTGCTTCGAAAAGACAAGAAACTCCCGAGGACAGCGGACCTGCTCCAAGAAAAGCTGCAACTTTGTTTCCAGCAGCTTTAAAGAACCCTGCAAGCTCCCCGCAAAAGGCGTGAGACTTGCAACACTGCACCCGGCGACCCCGACTCGGCTGGTGGCGATCCAACACCTCAGGAGGGACCCCAGGACTACTCTGATACTGTGAGTACCAAAACCTGTCCCCCCTGAGCCCCCACAGCGCCGCCTGCAGAGGGAATCCCGAGGCTTCCCCTGACCGCGACTCTTTGAACCTAAAGTCCCGACGCCTGGGAGAGACCCTGCACCCGCAGCCCCCAGGACCTGAAGGACCGGACTTTCACTGGAGGAGTGACCCCCAGGAGTCCCTCTCCCTTGCCCAAGTGGAGGTTTCCCCGAGGAACCCCCCCCTTGCCTGCCTGCAGCGCTGAAGAGATCCCTAGATCTCCCATTGACTTCCATTACAAACCCGACGCTTGTTTCTACACTGCACCCGGCCGCCCCCGCGCTGCTGAGGGTGAAATTTCTGTGTGGGCTTGTGTCCCCCCCGGTGCCCTACAAAACCCCCCTGGTCTGCCCTCCGAAGACGCGGGTACTTACCTGCAAGCAGACCGGAACCGGGGCACCCCCTTCTCTCCATTCTAGCCTATGTGTTTTGGGCACCACTTTGAACTCTGCACCTGACCGGCCCTGAGCTGCTGGTGTGGTGACTTTGGGGTTGCTCTGAACCCCCAACGGTGGGCTACCTTGGACCAAGAACTGAACCCTGTAAGTGTCTTACTTACCTGGTAAAACTAACAAATACTTACCTCCCCTAGGAACTGTGAAAATTGCACTAAGTGTCCACTTTTAAAACAGCTATTTGTCAATAACTTGAAAAGTATACATGCAATTTTGATGATTTGAAGTTCCTAAAGTATTTACCTGCAATACCTTTCGAATGAGCTATTACATGTAGAATTTGAACCTGTGGTTCTTAAAATAAACTAAGAAGAGATATTTTTCTATATAAAAACCTATTGGCTGGATTTGTCTCTGAGTGTGTGTACCTCATTTATTGTCTATGTGTATGTACAACAAATGCTTAACACTACTCCTTGGATAAGCCTACTGCTCGACCACACTACCACAAAATAGAGCATTAGTATTATCTATTTTTACCACTATTTTACCTCTAAGGGGAACCCTTGGACTCTGTGCATGCTATTCCTTACTTTGAAATAGCACATACAGAGCCAACTTCCTACAACGTGGTAGAAGTTTAGTCTTTAGGGTTTGTAGAAAGTACACATTCTTACATAGGGACGTTTCTTAGAACACCGGCGTGTTAGTTATATAAACACTTCCTAGTCCTGGTACACGTAGGAGGGAGATCCGACCAGGAACCCACAACTAGACGCTGACTTCCCTGTTGCAGATGCTGATCCCGATCACAGGCCTTTGCTCAGGTATGAGGGTCGATGTCCTCCTGGGGGAACCTGAAAGGCAGGCTTAGAGCTTAACATGCTGTGCTCAAAATAGAACCTAGAAGAGAGAATGTAATCTAGTTGCACTATGATAGCGTTATTCTTATGTTTCACTCTCCTCGTTACTATTTCAATCCTACTGTGTTGTATGGTTCTGGTTACTGCGGCTCACGCCTTGTTATCTAAAATGCAGTCGTTTTACTAAACTAATCTTTAAAACTCAAACTGCCTTTGTCATTTATATATGAGACAACACTGTGTATGAGAGAACTGGTTGGGATCTGAGTGACCATGACTTCCCTGGGAAGCACTAAGATGTCATGCGCTCGGCTGCCCAATTGTCTCTTCCCTTTGGGAGAGATGAGGCACTGCTAGTTAGCCAGAGTTCAACCCGGATTTGGGGTGACAAGGGTCCTTCGCTGTGGTTAGACTTAGTCCCCCACACTGTGAACGATCTTGCCACCCAAAAATCCAGTAGTCTCATTAGGATAATGAGAGCCTACGCGACATGGCGCCGCCAACGATTGGTCTGGCTCTAATTTTCGGTTCCACCAGTCTCTCTCAGTCTCATATATTATAATGATCCCTCAGTTCCTTTAACGGAGACGTCCGTGGCACTGAGGATTTCCACCACCGCGATATAGGTAACCCTAAATATAGCGGATGGTTGTTCAAGCTTGAACCTTAAAAGGAAAGACCCCGTTTTGGTGTGCCTTCTCTGAACCACCGCTGTTTTTCTAATGGCGAATCCCAAGGTAATACAAATAGCTCTTAATATGATACAGCCGCTCACAGCACATTTGCTTGCACATGGTCTTACAAACCAGGGTGGTCCAGTCACGTTTGTGGTGGCTGTCCATGCAGCCTATAGAACAGAACTTTTCTACACCTGGGTCACGTTTCCAGCAGTTGATGGGAATACAAATACATTTCACACACATACGGTTGCGAACGCGCCTGGCCAGTACAGGGCGTACGCATACCTAGAGATACCTCTATCTTATCAAGAACATAATAATTGGCTTGATGGCGCCCTACCCCATACAATATTGCCAGTGAGGTTAGGTCCACTGAGTAATGATGGTCCGACCTGGCCTTTATTGGCCACATATACACCACATCCTGCGGTTGCAAATATGCCGGTGGCTGAAGTTCGCCGTTTATATACAGACTTAACGGCTACATATAGACGATTAGTACAATTTGGGATGCAGACACTAAATACAAACCCAGCGCGTGCTGCTCCAGCACAACCACATGCAGTAGCCCCAGGTATAAACCCGGTGACTGTATACTCTATCATGGGTAAAGTTCCAGCAAAACGGGAGGAGACTCCATTTTGGCTGGCACAGAAAATGAATAAGCTGGAGGCGGTATTTCCCCATACGGGACCTCAGGACAAACACAGAATATTAACTATGTGTTTACCATTTGGCATGGTTCCCACAGTGGAACATTGTAATACATGGGGCATGGTGTTTGCCGCGCTCTATACAACGGCACACGGTACACCGACCTTGGCCAACCTACCGGAAGTGCTTAAACAGATTCAGGATGAATACGGGGCTGCCCCAGCCTTAGATTTAGGAATGCAACTGATGGGCAACTTTGCCACAATTTCTTCAATAATACTAAGTAATCTTAAAGGGGAGGCAGTTGCACTTGCGGTGCGTATGCGTCTTCGTGACGTCCCGCAACTAGATCAGGAGCGGGAACTGCCTAAAATAATGGAAACATATTCCAGTATCGGTCGAGATAGCCTAGGGGCTAGACCGCAAAAACCACAGTTTCAAGGAAAAATTAGTAAAGACCATGCTAAACAGCAACTTGAGGGTAATAAGAAACACTGGGAGAAAAAACAACAGACACCTAAAAAAGAAAGGGGAAAATCTCTCCGGGTACGGAGACCCTGCAGAATAGGTATAATCTCAGAAATAGGGATAGTTTGAAGACACCTGATACACGCCAATGTCGTTCCTTTCAGGACTCATCGGAAAAGAGAAATGAGAGAGGTGGGCAGTCAGAGCGGAGAACAGAGTACGTGAAACCAAGACAGGAATCACAGCGCTCTTCGGAGGTTTCTATCAAGAAGGAAGAGAAACCGATACAACAAAAACAACAGTTTAAAAAGAAAAAGGTGGCGGCAGTCTCAGTTAGACATGCCACACAGGAAGAGCGTTCTCTTGAAGAACAAGACTTGGGCACTAGCACTGCTAGACAGCGCGGCAGAGGTCACAATAGTTCGCCTGAATCTTCTAGAGCATCTGGAGGTGAAAGCAACTGATGACTTCATACAAGTCGAAACAGCAGATATGCGTGTCTCTGAACCAGATAGGGTGTATACAGTGACTTTACAATTGGAAGGAGACATTGAACGCACTATAAAAGCAATCTTTTGGGATCGTGTAGTCAAGATATGACATTTTGCTGGCTGAACAGGATTGGCCGCCTGGCTTTGTTCGCACCTGCCCAGTTGGGGAGGAGGTTATTAAACCTTCGTTCTCACCACTTGTTCCAGGGGAACTCGCAGAGTCCTATTGCATCAAGTGGGCTCTAGCACAAGCACCTGCCTTATATAGAAATCACGTAGGGTGGGATAGGGATTCTCCATATCATGTAATTCCGATTAAAGGTGAACCTCAGCCACAACCGCAGTATCCAATAAAACATGAAGCAAGGGCACCGGTGAGGGAAATACTTACACAGCTGGAATTCCAGGGGGTAATAAACCCTGTGTCTCACCGATGAATAATCCCTTATTCCCTGTAGCTAAACCGGACCATTCATATAGAATAGTCTTAGACAACAGACATTTGAACGGACATACACGTACATATGCTATACAAAATTCACATAGCGCCGCACTGATGAACAAATTTGTGCGGAAAAAATATGAGACGACTTTAGACATCTCGAATGGATTCTTCTGCCAGAATATTTCACCCGAAAGCAGGGATTTGGCAAGCTTTAGCGTGTTAGGCTCCCAGAAAAAATTCTGTTGTTTGCCTCAGGGGTATAAGAATAGCCCGGGACTGTTTGTGGCTCGTGTGACTGCAATTTTACACGAGTTGGACCCTGAAGCATTGTCATATGTAGACTGTAGGAAGTTGGCTCTGTATGTACTATTTCAAAGTAAGAAATAGCATGCACAGAGTCCAAGGGTTCCCCTTAGAGGTAAGATAGTGGCAAAAAGAGATAATTCTAATGCTCTATTTTGTGGTAGTGTGGTCGAGCAGTAGGCTTATCAGAGGAGTAGTGTTAAGCATTTGTTGTACACACACAGGCAATAAATGAGTGTAGGAAGTTGGCTCTGTATGCACTATTTCAAAGTAAGGAATAGTATGCACAGAGTCCAAGGGTTCCACTTAGAGGTAAGATAGTGGCAAAAAGAGATAATACTAATGCTCTATTTTGTGGTAGTGTGGTCGAGCAGTAGGCTTATCAAAGGAGTAGTGTTAAGCATTTGTTGTACATACACACAGGCAATAAATGAGGAACACACACTCAGAGACAATTCCAGGCCAATAGGTTTTGTTATAGAAAAATATATTTTCTTAGTCTGTACAGTCTGTGGACCAGTCGTCACAGTCAGTCTAGTTGTAGGTCGCCCATCCCACCAGTTGTGAGGCACGCGACCTCGGGTAGGCACACAGCAGACCACCAACGGAGTCGAATGAACTCACCTTGGTTATGAGGCTTTACGCGTCCCTATGATGCCCTGTCTTTACATGGGATGGGCGACCTACAACTAGACTGACTGTGACGACTGGTCCACAGACTGTAAGTGACCTCCCAGCATTTACGGTTTTTGTTTTGTTTTTTGATTTTTGTTTATTAAGGAGAAGTTACAACTAAACGGTCCTGATGAAGCACCAGTGGATCAATTTCTGACCGAGTAGGCGCGTGCCCCCCACTTTTTGCCTGATACTGATGCTGACTTGACTGAGAAGTGTGCTGGGACCCTGCTAACCAGGCCCCATCACCAGTGTTCTTTCACCTAAAATGTACCATTGTTTCCACAATTGGCACAACCCTGGCACCTAGGTAAGTCCCTTGTAACTGGTACCCCTGGTACCAAGGGCCCTGATGCCAGGGAAGGTCTCTAAGGGCTGCAGCATGTCTTATGCCACCCTAGGGACCCCTCACTCAGCACAGACACACTGCTTGCCAGCTTGTGTGTGCTGGTGGGGAGAAAACGAGTAAGTCGACATGGCACTCCCCTCAGGGTGCCATGCCAACCTCACACTGCCTGTGGCATAGGTAAGTCACCCCTCTAGCAGGCCTTACAGCCCTAAGGCAGGGTGCACTATACCACAGGTAAGGGCATAGGTGCATGAGCACTATGCCCCTACAGTGTCTAAGCAAAACCTTAGACATTGTAAGTACAGGGTAGCCATAAGAATATATGGTCTGGGAGTCTGTCAAAAACGAACTCCACAGCTCCATTATGGCTACACTGAATACTGGGAAGTTTGGTACCAAACTTCTCAGAATAATAAACCCACACTGATGCCAATGTTGGATTTATTAAAAAATGCACGCAGAGGGCATCTTAGAGCTGCCCCCTATATTTTACCCAATTGTTCAGTGTAGGACTGACTGGTCTGTGCCAGCCTGCTGCTGACAGACGAGTTTCTGACCCCATGCGGTGAGAGCCTTTGTGCTCTCTGAGGACAGAAACAAAGCCTGCTCTGGGTGGAGGTGCTTCACACCTCCCCCCTGCAGGAGCTGTACCACCTAGCAGTGAGCTTCAAATGCTCAAGCTTCGTGTTACAATGCCCCAGGGCACTCCAGCTAGTGGAGATGCCCGCCCCCTGGACACAGCCCCCACTTTTGGCGGCAAGTCCAGGAGAGATAATGAGAAAAACAAGGAGGAGTCACTGGCCAGTCAGGACAGCCCCTAAGGTGTCCTGAGCTGAGGTGACTCTGACTTTTAGAAATCCTCCATCTTGTAGAAGGAGGATTCCCCCAATAGGATTAGGGATGTGCCCCCCTCCCCTCAGGGAGGAGGCACAAAGAGGGTGTACCCACCCTCAGGGCTAGTAGCCATTGGCTACTAACCCCCCAGACCTAAACACGCCTTTAAATTTAGTACTTAAGGGCCCCCCAGAACCTAGGAAACTAGATTCCTGCAACTTACAAGAAGAAGAGGACTGCTGAGCTGAAAACCCCAGCAGAAGAAGAAAGAAGACACCAACTGCTTTGGCCCCAGTCCTACCGGCTTGTCTCCTGCCTTCCAAAGAAACC
This sequence comes from Pleurodeles waltl, assembly GCF_031143425.1. Classification (NCBI taxonomy): domain Eukaryota; kingdom Metazoa; phylum Chordata; class Amphibia; order Caudata; family Salamandridae; genus Pleurodeles; species Pleurodeles waltl. The sequence continues at coordinate 182,656,279 of NC_090437.1, forward strand.
TGCTCCAGCGACGCTTTCCCCAGAACCAGTGACCTCTGAATCCTCAGAGGACTGCCCTGCTTCAAGAAAGACTAGAAACTCCCGAGGACAGCGGCCCTGTTCCAAAAAGACTGCAACTTTGTTACAGAGGAGCAGCTTTAAAGAACCCTGCAATCTCCCCGCAAGAAGCGTGAGACTTGCGACACTGCACCCGGCGACCCCGACTCGGCTGGTGGAGAACCAACACCTCAGGGAGGACCCCCGGACTACTCTACGACTGTGAGTACCAAAACCTGTCCCCCCTGAGCCCCCACAGCGCCGCCTGCAGAGGGAATCCCGAGGCTTCCCCTGACCGCGACTCTCTGAAACCTAAGTCCCGACGCCTGGAAAAGACCCTGCACCCACAGCCCCCAGGACCTGAAGGACCGGACTTTCACTGCAGAAGTGACCCCCAGGAGTCCCTCTCCCTTGCCCAAGTGGAGGTTTCCCCGAGGAAGCCCCCCCTTGCCTGCCTGCAGCGCTAAAGAGATCCCTTGATCTCTCATTGACTTCCATTGCGAACCCGACGCTTGTTCTAACACTGCACCCGGCCGCCCCCGCGCCGCTGAGGGTGAAATTTCTGTGTGGGCTTGTGTCCCCCCCGGTGCCCTACAAAACCCCCCTGGTCTGCCCTCCGAAGACGCGGGTACTTACCTGCTGGCAGACTGGAACCGGGGCACCCCCTTCTCTCCATTGAAGCCTATGCGTTTTGGGCACCACTTTGAACTCTGCACCTGACCGGCCCTGAGCTGCTGGTGTGGTAACTTTGGGGTTGCTCTGAACCCCCAACGGTGGGCTACCTTGGACCAAGAACTGAACCCTGTAAGTGTCGTACTTACCTGGTAAAACTAACAAAAACTTACCTCCCCCAGGAACTGTGAAAATTGCACTTAGTGTCCACTTTTAAAATAGCTATTTGTGAATAACTTGAAAAGTATACATGCAATTGAAATGATTCAAAGTTCCTAATGTACTTACCTGCAATACCTTTCAAACAAGATATTACATGTTAAATTTGAACCTGTGGTTCTTAAAATAAACTAAGAAAAGATATTTTTCTATACAAAACCTATTGGCTGGATTTGTCTCTGAGTGTGTGTACCTCATTTATTGTCTAGGTGTATGTACAACAAATGCTTAACACTACTCCTTGGATAAGCCTACTGCTCAACCACACTACCACAAAATAGAGCATTAGTATTATCTCTTTTTACCACTATTTTACCTCTAAGGGGAACCCTTGGACTCTGTGCATGCTATTCCTTACTTTGAAATAGCACATACAGAGCCAACTTCCTACATTGGTGGATCAGCGGTGGGGTACAAGACTTTGCATTTGCTGGACTACTCAGCCAATACCTGATCACATGACAAATTCCAAAATTGTCATTAGAAATTGATTTTTGCAATTTGAAAAGTTTTCTAAATTCTTTAAAGTCCTGCTAGGGCCTTGTGTTAGTCCCTGTTAGCATTTCTTTTAGAGTTTAAAAGTTTGGTAAAAGTTTGAATTAGATTCTAGAACTAGTTTTAGTTTCTTAAAAAGTATTCCAACTTTTAGAAGCATAATGTCTAATACAGATGTGAATGTGGTGGAACTCGACACCACACCTTACCTCCATCTACAGATGAGAGAGCTAAGGTCACTCTGTAAACTAAAGAAAATAGCAATGGGCTCCAGACCTTCCAAACTACAGCTCCAGGAGCTGTTGGCAGAGTTTGAAAGAGCCAACCCCTCTGAGGATGGCAACACAGAGGATGATGATGGTGACTTGGAGGGTGATTCCCCCCCACCAGTCCTATCTAGGGAGAACAGGGCTTCTCAAGCCCTGACTCCACAAATAATTGTCAGAGAGGCTGGTTCCCTCACAGGAGGGACCAACAACTCTGAAATCACTGAGGATAACTCCAGTGAAGAGGACATCCAGTTAGCCAGGATGGCCAAAAGATTGGCTTTGGAAAGACAGATCCTAGCCATAGAAAGGGAAAGACAAGAGATGGGCCTAGGACCCATCAATGGTGGCAGCAACATAACTAGGGTCAGAGATTCTCCTGACATGTTGAAAATCCCCAAAGGGATTGTAACTAAATATGAAGATGGTGATGACATCACCAAATGGTTCACAGCTTTTGAGAGGGCTTGTGAAACCAGAAAAGTGAACAAATCTCACTGGGGTGCTCTCCTTTGGGAAATGTTCACAGGGAAGTGTAGGGATAGACTCCTCACACTCTCTAAAAAAGATGCAGAATCTTATGACCTCATGAAGGGTACCCTGATTGAGGGCTTTGGATTCTCCACTGAGGAGTATAGGATTCGATTCAGGGGGGCTCAAAAATCCTCGAGCCAGACCTGGGTTGACTTTGTAGACTACTCAGTAAAAACACTAGATGGTTGGATTCAAGGAAATGGTGTAAATGATTATGATGGGCTGTACAATTTATTTGTGAAAGAACACCTATTAAGTAATTGTTTCAATGATAAACTGCATCAGCATCTGGTGGACCTAGGACCAATTTCTCCCCAAGAATTGGGAAAGAAGGCGGACCATTGGGTCAAGACTAGGGTGTCCAAAACTTCCACAGGGGGTGACCAAAAGAAAGGGGTCACAAAACCTCCCCAGGGGAAAGGTGGTGAGACAGCCAAAAATAAAAATAGTAAAGAGTCTTCTACAGGCCCCCAAAAACCTGCACAGGAGGGTGGGCCCAGAGCCTCTTCACAAAACAATCCTGGGTACAAGGGTAAAAACTTTGATCCCAAAAAGGCCTGGTGTCGAAACTGTAGTCAGTCTGGACACCAAACTGGAGACAAGGCCTGTCCCAAGAAAGATACCACTTCTAACTCCCATCCAGCTAAAAACTGGAATGGCCAGTCTCCAAGTGGGATCAACAGTGTGCCCAGAGCAAATCAGGTGTCACACTGAAGCTACATTAGTCTCTGAGGGTGGGGTGGATTTAGCCACACTGGCTGCCTGGCCCCCTAACATGCAAAAATACAGGCAGCAGCTCTTAATTAATGGGACAAGTGTAGAGGGCCTGAGGGATACAGGTGCCAGTGTCACTATGGTGACAGAGAAACTGGTTTCCCCTGGCCAATACCTGACTGGACAAACTTATCCAGTCACCAACGCTGACAATCAGACTAAAGTACATCCCATGGCTATGGTAACTTTAGAGTGGGGAGGGGTCAATGGCCTGAAACAGGTGGTGGTCTCCTCAAATATCCCAGTAGACTGTTTGCTTGGAAATGACCTGGAGTCCTCAGCATGGGCTGAAGTAGAACTAAAAACCCATGCAGCCATGCTGGGTATCCCTGAACTGGTGTGTGTCAAGACTAGGGCACAGTGCAAGGCACAGGGTGAAAAAATAGAGCTGGAGTCTGGAAAAATGGCCCAGCCTACCAAGAGACAAGGAAAGTCAGCTGGGAAACCAGCTGCAACACAACACCAAAAAGAGAACCTCTCTTCTCAGGAAGAAGTTCTGCCCTCTGAGGGAACTGAGCCTATGGAGCTGGAACCTTATCAGGTTGAGCTCTTGGGCCCAGGGGGACCCTCAAGGGAAGAGTTGTGTAAGGGACAAGAAACCTGTCCCTCTCTTGAAGGCCTTAGGCAGCAAGCTGCTGAAGAGTCCAAAGGCAAGAAGAATGGAACACATAGGGTCTATTGGGAAGATGGACTCCTGTACACTGAGGCAAGAGATCCCAAACCTGGTGCCACTAGGAGAGTGGTAGTGCCTCAGGGTTTCAGAGAGTTTATTCTGACCTTAGCCCATGATATTCCCCTTGCTGGGCATTTGGGACAAACCAAGACGTGGGAGAGGTTAGTCAACCACTTCTACTGGCCCAATATGTCCCAGAAGGTTAAGGAGTTTTGCCTCTCCTGCCCCACCTGTCAATCCAGTGGTAAGACAGGTGGGCACCCAAAGGCCCCCCTCATTCCACTTCCAGTGGTGGGGGTCCCCTTTGAAAGAGTGGGTGTGGACATAGTTGGTCCACTAGAACCTCCCACAGCCTCAGGAAATATGTACATCCTAGTAGTAGTGGATCATGCTACTAGGTATCCTGAAGCTATTCCCCTTAGGTCGACTACTGCCCCTGCAGTAGCCAAGGCCCTCATTGGTATCTTTACCAGAGTGGGTTTCCCTAAGGAGGTGGTTTCTGACAGAGGTACCAACTTCATGTCAGCTTACCTAAAACACATGTGGAATGAGTGTGGAGTGACTTATAAATTCACTACACCATATCATCCACAAACTAATGGCCTTGTTGAGAGATTCAACAAGACATTAAAGGGCATGATCATGGGGCTCCCAGAAAAACTCAAAAGGAGATGGGATGTCCTCCTGCCATGTCTGCTTTTTGCTTACAGAGAGGTGCCTCAGAAGGGAGTAGGATTCTCACCCTTTGAACTTCTGTTTGGCCACCCTGTAAGGGGACCACTTGCTCTTGTTAAAGAAGGCTGGGAGAGACCTCTTCATGAGCCTAAACAAGACATAGTGGACTATGTACTTGGCCTTCGCTCAAGGATGGCAGAGTACATGGAAAAGGCAAGTAAAAACCTTGAGGCCAGCCAACAACTCCAGAAGTTGTGGTATGACCAAAAGGCTGCACTGGTTGAATTTCAACCAGGGCAGAAAGTCTGGGTTCTGGAGCCTGTGGCTCCCAGGGCACTCCAGGACAAATGGAGTGGCCCTTACCCAGTACTAGAAAGGAAGAGTCAGGTCACCTACCTGGTAGACCTGGGCACAAGCAGGAGCCCCAAGAGGGTGATCCATGTAAACCGCCTTAAGCTCTTCCATGACAGGGCTGATGTAAATCTGTTGATGGTAACAGATGAGGACCAGGAAGCTGAGAGTGAGCCTCTCCCTGATCTCCTCTCATCAGACCCTAAAGATGGCTCAGTGGATGGAGTTATCTACTCAGACACCCTCTCTGGCCAACAGCAAGCTGACTGTAGGAAGGTCCTGCAACAGTTTGCTGAACTCTTTTCCCTAACCCCTGGTCAGACACACCTGTGTACCCATGATGTGGACACAGGAGACAGCATGCCTGTCAAAAACAAAATATTTAGACAGTCTGATCAAGTTAAGGAAAGCATCAAGGTGGAAGTCCACAAGATGCTGGAATTGGGAGTAATAGAGCACTCTGACAGCCCCTGGGCTAGCCCAGTGGTCTTAGTCCCCAAACCTCACACCAAAGATGGAAAGAGAGAGATGAGGTTTTGTGTGGACTACAGAGGTCTCAACTCTGTCACCAAGACAGATGCCCATCCCATTCCTAGAGCTGATGAGCTCATAGACAAATTAGGGGCTGCCAAATTCTTAAGTACCTTTGACTTAACAGCAGGGTACTGGCAAATCAGAATGGCCCCTGGAGCAAAAGAAAAGACAGCATTCTCCACACCTGATGGGCATTATCAGTTCACTGTTATGCCCTTTGGTTTAAAGAATGCCTCTGCCACCTTCCAAAGGTTGGTGAATCAAGTCCTTGCTGGGCTGAAATCCTTTAGTGCAGCTTATCTTGATGATATTGCTGTCTTCAGCTCCACCTGGCAGGATCACCTGGTCCACCTGAAGAAGGTTTTGAAGGCTCTGCAATCTGCAGGCCTCTCTATCAAGGCATCCAAATGCCAGATAGGGCAGGGAATTGTGGTTTACTTGGGACACCTTGTAGGTGGAGGCCAAGTTCAGCCACTCCAACCCAAGATCCAGACTATTCTGGACTGGGTAGCTCCAAAAACCCAGACTCAAGTCAGGGCATTCCTTGGCTTGACTGGGTACTATAGGAGGTTTGTGAAGGGATATGGATCCATTGTGACAGCCCTCACAGAACTCGCCTCCAAGAAAATGCCCAAGAAAGTAAACTGGACTGTAGAATGCCAACAGGCCTTTGACACCCTGAAGCAAGCTATGTGCACAGCACCAGTTCTAAAAGCTCCAGATTACTCCAAGCAATTCATTGTGCAAACAGATGCCTCTGAACATGGGATAGGGGCAGTTTTGTCCCAAACAAATGATGATGGCCTTGACCAGCCTGTTGCTTTCATTAGCAGGAGGTTACTCCCCAGGGAGCAGCGTTGGATTGCCATTGAGAGGGAGGCCTTTGCTGTGGTTTGGTCCCTGAAGAAGTTGAGACCATGCCTCTTTGGTACTCACTTCCTAGTTCAGACTGACCACAGACCTCTCAGATGGCTGATGCAAATGAAAGGTGAAAATCCAAAACTGTTGAGGTGGTCCATCTCCCTACAGGGAATGGACTTTATAGTGGAACACAGACCTGGGACTGCCCATGCCAATGCAGATGGCCTTTCCAGGTTCTTCCACTTAGAAAATGAAGACTCTCTTGGGAAAGGTTAGTCTCATCCTCTTTCGTTTGGGGGTGGGGTTGTGTAAGGAAATGCCTCCTTGGCATGGTTACCCCCTGACTTTTTGCCTTTGCTGATGCTATGTTTTGAATTGAAAGTGTGCTGAGGCCTGCTAACCAGGCCCCAGCACCAGTGTTCTTTCCCTAACCTGTACTTTTGATTCCACAATTGGCACACCCTGGCATCCAGATAAGTCCCTTGTAACTGGTACCTCTGGTACCAAGGGCCCTGATGCCAGGGAAGGTCTCTAAGGGCTGCAGCATGTATTATGCCACCCTGGAGACCCCTCACTCAGCACAGACACACTGCTTGCCAGCTTGTGTGTGCTAGTGAGAACAAAATGAGTAAGTCGACATGGCACTCCCCTCAGGGTGCCATGCCAGCCTCTCACTGCCTATGCAGTATAGGTAAGACACCCCTCTAGCAGGCCTTACAGCCCTAAGGCAGGGTGCACTATACCATAGGTGAGGGCACCAGTGCATGAGCACCGTGCCCCTACAGTGTCTAAGCAATACCTTAGACATTGTAAGTGCAGGGTAGCCATAAGAGTATATGGTCTGGGAGTCTGTTTTACACGAACTCCACAGCACCATAATGGCTACACTGAAAACTGGGAAGTTTGGTATCAAACTTCTCAGCACAATAAATGCACACTGATGCCAGTGTACATTTTATTGTAAAATACACCACAGAGGGCACCTTAGAGGTGCCCCCTGAAACTTAACCGACTATCTGTGTAGGCTGACTGGTTCCAGCAGCCTGCCACACTAGAGACATGTTGCTGGCCCCATGGGGAGAGTGCCTTTATCACTCTGAGGCCAGTAACAAAGCCTGCACTGGGTGGAGATGCGAACACCTCCCCCAGGCAGGAGCTGTAACACCTGGCGGTGAGCCTCAAAGGCTCACCCCTTTGTCACAGCACCGCAGGACACTCCAGCTTAGTGGAGTTGCCCGCCCCCTCCGGCCACGGCCCCCACTTTTGGCGGCAAGGCTGGAGGAAACAAAGAAAGCAACAAGGAGGAGTCACTGGCCAGTCAGGACAGCCCCTAAGGTGTCCTGAGCTGAAGTGACTCTAACTTTTAGAAATCCTCCATCTTGCAGATGGAGGATTCCCCCAATAGGATTAGGGATGTGACCCCCTCCCCTTGGGAGGAGGCACAAAGAGGGTGTACCCACCCTCAGGGCTAGTAGCCATTGGCTACTAACCCCCCAGACCTAAACACGCCCTTAAATTTAGTATTTAAGGGCTCTCCCTGAACCTAGAAACTAGATTCCTGCAACAACAAGAAGAAGGACTGCCTAGCTGAAAACCCCTGCAGAGGAAGACCAGAAGACAACAACTGCCTTGGCTCCAGAAACTCACCGGCCTGTCTCCTGCCTTCCAAAGAACTCTGCTCCAGCGACGCCTTCCAAAGGGACCAGCGACCTCTGAATCCTCTGAGGACTGCCCTGCTTCGACGACGACAAGAAACTCCCGAGGACAGCGGACCTGCTCCAAAAAGACTGCAACTTTATCCAAAGGAGCAGCTTTAAAGAACCCTGCAATCTCCCCGCAAGAAGCGTGAGACTTGCGACACTGCACCCGGCGACCCCGACTCGGCTGGTGGAGAACCAACACCTCAGGGAGGACCCCCGGACTACTCTACGACTGTGAGTACCAAAACCTGTCCCCCCTGAGCCCCCACAGCGCCGCCTGCAGAGGGAATCCCAAGGCTTCCCCTGACCGCGACTCTCTGAAACCTAAGTCCCGACGCCTGGAAAAGACCCTGCACCCGCAGCCCCCAGGACCTGAAGGACCGGACTTTCACTGCAGAAGTGACCCCCAGGAGTCCCTCTCCCTTGCCCAAGTGGAGGTTTCCCCGAGGAAGCCCCCCCTTGCCTGCCTGCAGCGCTAAAGAGATCCCTTGATCTCTCATTGACTTCCATTGCGAACCCGACGCTTGTTCTAACACTGCACCCGGCCGCCCCCGCGCCGCTGAGGGTGAAATTTCTGTGTGGGCTTGTGTCCCCCCCGGTGCCCTACAAATCCCCCCTGGTCTGCCCTCCGAAGACGCTGGTACTTACCTGCTGGCAGACTGGAACCGGGGCACCCCCTTCTCTCCATTGAAGCCTATGCGTTTTGGGCACCACTTTGAACTCTGCACCTGACCGGCCCTGAGCTGCTGGTGTGGTAACTTTGGGGTTGCTCTGAACCCCCAACGGTGGGCTACCTTGGACCAAGAACTGAACCCTGTAAGTGTCGTACTTACCTGGTAAAACTAACAAAAACTTACCTCCCCCTGGAACTGTGAAAATTGCACTATGTCCACTTTTAAAATAGCTATTTGTGAATAACTTGAAAAGTATACATGCAATTGAAATGATTCAAAGTTCCTAATGTACTTACCTGCAATACCTTTCAAACAAGATATTACATGTTAAATTTGAACCTGTGGTTCTTAAAATAAACTAAGAAAAGATATTTTTCTATACAAAACCTATTGGCTGGATTTGTCTCAGAGTGTGTGTACCTCATTTATTGTCTAGGTGTATGTACAACAAATGCTTAACACTACTCCTTGGATAAGCCTACTGCTCGACCACACTACCACAAAATAGAGCATTAGTATTATCTATTTTTACCACTATTTTACCTCTAAGGGGAACCCTTGGACTCTGTGCATGCTATTCCTTACTTTGAAATAGCACATACAGAGCCAACTTCCTACAGTGGACACAGTGCAATTTTCACAGTTCCTGGGGGAGGTAAAGTATTGTTAGTTTTAGCAGGTAAGTAAATTACCTACAGGGTTCAGTTTTGGGTCCAAGGTAGCCTACCGTTGGGGGTTCAGAGCAACCCCAAAGTTACCACACCAGCAGCTCAGGGCCGGTCAGGTGCAGAGGTCAAAGGGGTGCCCAAAACACATAGGCTTCAATGGAGAGAAGGGGGTGCCCCAGTTCCAGTCTGCCAGCAGGTAAGTACCCGCGTCTTCGGAGGGCAGACCAGGGGGGTTTTGTAGGGCACCGGGGGGGACACAAGTCCACACAAAAAGTACACCCTCAGCAGCGCGGGGGCGGCCGGGTGCAGTGTGCAAACAAGCGTCTGGTTCTCTGTAGGTTTCAATGGGAGACCAAGGGGTCTCTTCAGCGGTGCAGGCAGGAAAAGGGGGGGGCTCCTCTGGGTAGCCACCACCTGGGCAAGGGAGAAGGCCTCCTGGGGGTCACTCCTGCACAGAAGTTCCGATCCTGCAGGTGCTGGGGGCTGCGGGTGCAGGGTCTTTTCCAGCCGTCGGGAAATTAGAGTTCAGGCAGTCGCGGTCAGGGGGAGCCTCGGGATTCCCTCTGCAGGCGTCGCTGTGGGGGCTCAGGGGGGACAACTTTGGTTACTCACGGTCTTGGAGTCGCCGGAGGGTCCTCCCTGAGGTGTTGGTTCTCCACCAGTCGAGTCGGGGTCGCCGGGTGCAGTGTTGCAAGTCTCACGCTTCTTGAGGGGAGTTGCAGGGGTCTTTAAATCTGCTCCTTTGAAACAAAGTTGCAGTCTTTTTGGAGCAGGGCCACTGTCCTCGGGAGTTTCTTGTCTTTCTTGAAGCAGGGCAGTCCTCTGAGGATTCAGAGGTCGCTGGTCCTTTGGAAAGCGTCGCTGGAGCAGGTTTCTTTGGAAGGCAGGAGACAGGCCGGTAGGACTGGGGCCAAAGCAGTTGGTGTCTTCTGTTCTTCTCCTGCAGGGGTTTTCAGCTCAGCAGTCCTCTTCTTCTTGTAAGTTGCAGGAATCTAAATTCTTAGGTCCAGGGGAGCCCTTAAATACTAAATTTAAGGGCGTGTTTTGGTCTGGGGGGTTAGTAGCCAATGGCTACTAGCCCTGAGGGTGGGTACACCCTCATTGTGCCTCCTCCCAAGGGGAGGGGGTCACATTCCTATCCCTATTGGGGGAATCCTCCTTCTACAAGATGGAGGATTTCTAAAAGTCAGAGTCACCTCAGCTCAGGACACCTTAGGGGCTGTCCTGACTGGCCAGTGACTCCTCCTTGTTTTTCTCATTATCTCTCCTGGACTTGCCGCCAAAAGTGGGGGCTGTGTCCAGGGGGGCGGGCATCTCCACTAGCTGGAGTGCCCTGGGGCATTGTAACACGAAGCTTGAGCCTTTGAAGCTCACTGCTAGGTGTTACAGTTCCTGCAGGGGGGAGGTGTGAAGCACCTCCACCCAGAGCAGCCTTTGTTTCTGTCCTCGGAGAGCACCAGGGCTCTCACCCCAGGGGGTCAGAAACTCGTCTCTCAGCAGCAGGCTGGCACAGACCAGTCAGTCCTGCACTGAACAATTGGGTAAAATACAGGGGGCATCTCTAAGATGCCCTCTGTGTGCATTTTTTAATAAATCCAACACTGGCATCAGTGTGGGTTTATTATTCTGAGAAGTTTGATACCAAACTTCCCAGTTTTCAGTGTAGCCATTATGGAGCTGTGGAGTTCGTTTTTGACAGACTCCCAGCCCATATACTCTTATGGCTACCCTGCACTTACAATGTCTAAGGTTTTGCTTAGACACTGTAGGGGCATAGTGCTCATGCACATATGCCCTCACCTGTGGTATAGTGCACCCTGCCTTAGGGCTGTAAGGCCTGCTAGAGGGGTGACTCACCTATGCCACAGGCAGTGTGAGGTTGGCATAGTACCCTGAGGGGAGTGCCATGTCGACTTAGTCATTTTCTCCCCACCAGCACACACAAGCTGGCAAGCAGTGTGTCTGTGCTGAGTGAGGGGTCCCTAGGGTGGCATAAGACATGCTGCAGCCCTTAGAGACAAAGGTCTCTAAGGGCTGCAGCATGTCTTATGCCACCCTGGCATCAGGGCCCTTGGTACCAGGGGTACCAGTTACAAGGGACTTACCTTGATGCCAGGGTTGTGCCAATTGTGGGAACAATGGTACATTTTAGGTGAAAGAACACTGGTGCTGGGGTCTGGTTAGCAGGGTCCCAGCACACTTCTTAGTCAAGTCAGTAGCAGGCAAAAAGTGGGGGGTAACTGCAACAGGGAGCCATTTCTTTACAACCTGCAATACCTTTCAAATGAGATATTACATGTAAAATTTGAACCTGTGGTTCTTAAAATAAACTAAGAAAATATATTTTTCTATAACAAAACCTATTGGCCTGGAATTGTCTCTGAGTGTGTGTTCCTCATTTATTGCCTGTGTGTATGTACAACAAATGCTTAACACTACTCCTTTGATAAGCCTACTGCTCGACCACACTACCACAAAATAGAGCATTAGTATTATCTCTTTTTGCCAGTATCTTACCTCTAAGGGGAACCCTTGGACTCTGTGCATACTATTCCTTACTTTGAAATAGTGCATACAGAGCCAACTTCCTACACATAGCCATTGTCCCAAACGCAAGGATGCACATGCGGCCCTTACAACAGTGCCTAGCATCACAGTGGTCACAGGCACAGGGTCAAATTCTAGATCTGGTGTTGGTAGACCGCCAAACATACACCTCGCTTCAATGGTGGAACAGTATAAATTTAAACCAAGGGCGGCCTTTCCAAGACCCAGTGCCACAATATGTAATAACGACAGATGCCTCCATGATAGGGTGGGGAGCACACCTCAATCAATACAGCATCCAAGGACAATGGGACACTCACCAAAAACAGTTTCACCTAAATCACTTCGAACTATTGGCAGTATTTCTAGCGCTGAAAGCATTCCAACCCATAATAAGCTACAAACACATTCTTGTCAAAACAGACAACATGACAACGATGTATTACCTAAACAACAAGGAGGCACACACTCAACACAGTTGTGTCTCCTGGCACAGAGAATATGGCATTGGGCGATTCACAACCAGATTCGCCTTATAGCACAATTTATTCCAGGAATTCAGAATCAGTTAGCAGACAATCTCTCTCGGGGTCACCAACAGATCCACGAATGGGAGATTTACCCCCAAATACTGAAAACTTACTTCCAAATTTGGGGAACACCACAAATAGATCTATTTGCAACAAAGGAAAACGCAAAATGCCAAAACTTCGCATCCAGGTACCCACAAGATCAGTCTCAGGGCAATGCGTTATGGATGAGTTGGTCAGGGATATTTGCTTACGCTTTTCCCCCTCTTCCACTCCTTCCATATCTAGTAAACAAGCTGAGTCAAAGCAAACTCAAACTCATACTAATAGCACCAACATGGGCAAGGCAACCTTGGTACACGACACTACTAGACCTCTCAGTAGTGCCTCATGTCAAACTACCAAACATACCAGATCTGTTAACGCAACACAAACAACAGATCAGACACCCAAATCCAGCATCGCTGAATCTAGCAATCTGGCTCCTGAAGTCCTAGAGTTCGGACACTTAGACCTTACACAAGAATGTATGGAGGTCATAAAACAAGCTAGGAAACCTACCACTAGACATTGCTATGCAAATAAGTGGAAAAGATTTGTTTATTACTGCAATAATAATCAAATTCAACCCTTACACGCATCTGCCAAAGACATCGTAGGATACTTACTACATTTGCAAAAATCAAAGCTAGCTTTTTCTTCCATTAAAATACATCAAATAGCAATTTCAGCTTACCTGCAAATTACGCACTCAACTTCTCTGTTTAGGATACCAGTCATAAAAGCATTTATGGAAGGTCTAAAGAGAATTATACCACCAAGAACACCACCATTTCCTTCATGGAACCTCAACATTGTCTTAACACGACTCATGGGTCCACCTTTTGAGCCCATGCACTCTTGTGAAATGCAATACTTAACATGGAAAGTTGCATTTTTAATTGCCATCACATCTTTAAGAAGAGTAAGTGAGATTCAAGCATTTACCATACAAGAACCATTTATTCAGATACACAAGCATAAAGTAGTTCTACAAACAAATCCTAAATTTGTTACCAAAAGTCATATCACCGTTCCACTTAAATCAAACAGTAGAATTACCAGTGTTCTTCCCACAGCCAGACTCTGTAGCTGAAAGAGCACTACATACATTAGACATCAAAAGAGTGTTAATGTACTACATTGACAGAACAAAACTAATTCGCAAAACAAAACAATTACTTATTGCTTTCCAAAAACCTCATACAGGAAATCCAATTTCTAAGCAAGGCATTGCTAGATGGATAGTTAAGTGCATTCAAACCTGTTATCTTAAAGCAAAAAGAGAACTGCCTATTACACCAAAGGCACACTCAACTAGAAAGAAAGGTGCTACCATGGCCTTTCTAGGAAATATTCCAATGACAGAAATATGTAAGGCAGCTACATGGTCTACGCCTCATACATTTACCAAACACTACTGTGTAGATGTGCTAACAACACAGCAAGCCGCAGTAGGCCAAGCAGTACTACGAACATTGTTTCAAACAACTTCAACTCCTACAGGCTTGTAGGAAGTTGGCTCTGTATGTGCTAATTCAAAGTAAGGAATAGCATGCACAGAGTCCAAGGGTTCCCCTTAGAGGTAAAATAGTGGTAAAAAGAGATAATACTAATGCTCAATTTTGTGGTAGTGTGGTCGAGCAGTAGGCTTATCCAAGGAGTAGTGTTAAGCATTTGTTGTACATACACAAAGACAATAAATGAGGTACACACACTCAGAGACAAATCCAGCCAATAGGTTTTGTTATAGAAAAATATCTTTTCTTAGTTTATTTTAAGAACCACAGGTTCAAATTTTACATGTAATATCTCATTTGAAAGGTATTGCAGGTAAGTATTCTAGGAACTTTGAATCATTACTTTAGCATGTATACTTTTTACATAAAACACAATAAGCTGTTTTAAAAGTGGACACAGTGCAATTTTCACAGTTCCTGGGGGAGGTAAGTTATTGTTAGTTTCAACAGGTAAGTAAGTCACTTACAGGTTTCAGTTTTTGGTCCAAGGTAGCCCACCGTTGGGGGTTCAGAGCAACCCCAAAGTTATCACACCAGCAGCTCAGGGCCGGTCAGGTGCAAAGGTCAAAGAGGTGCCCAAAACACATAGGCTATAATGGAGAGAAGGGGGTGCCCCGGTTCCAGTCTGCCAGCAGGTAAGTACCCGCGTCTTCGGAGGGCAGACCAGGGGGGTTTTGTAGGGCACCGGGAGGGACACGAGTCTGCACAAAAAGTACACCCTCAGCAGCGCGGGGGCGGCCGGGTGCAGTGTGCAAACACGCGTCGGGTTTCCTTCAGTTTTCAATGGGAGACCAAGGGGTCTCTTCAGCGATGCAGGCAAGTGGGGGGCTCCTCGGGGTAGCCACCACCTGGGCAAGGGAGAGGGCCTCCTGGGGGTCACTCCTGCACAGAAGTTCCGTTTCTTTAGGGGCTGGGGGCTGCGGGTGCAGGGTCTTTTCCAGCCGTCGGGAAATGGAGTTCAGACAGTCGCGGTCAGGGGGAGCCTGGGGATTCCCTCTGCAGGCGTCGCTGTGGGGGCTCAGGGGGGACAACTTTGGTTACTCACAGTCGTAGAGTCGCCGGAGGGTCCTCCCTGAGTTGGTTGTTCTCCACCAGTCGAGTCGGGGTCGCCGGGTGCAGTGTTGCAAGTCTCACGCTTCTTGCGGGGAGTTGCAGGGGTCTTTAAATCTGCTCCTTGTAACAAAGTTGCAGTTCTTTTGGAGCAGTGCCGCTGTCCTCGGGAGTTTCTTGTCTTTTTCGAAGTAGGGCAGTCCTCGGAGGATTCAGAGGTCGCTGGTCCCTTGGAAAGCGTCGCTGGAGCAGGGTTCTTTGGAAGGCAGGAGACAGGCCGGTAAGTCTGGGGCCAAGGCAGTTGGTGTCTTCTGGTCTTCCTCTGCAGGGGTCTTTCAGCTCAGCAGTCCTTCTTCTTGTAGTTGCAGGAATCTAATTTCTAGGTTCAGGGAGAGCCCTTAAATACTAAATTTAAGGGTGTGTTTAGGTCTGGGGGGTTAGTAGCCAATGGCTACTAGCCCTGAGGGTGAGTACACCCTCTTTGTGCCTCCTCCCAAGGGGAGGGGGTCACATCCCTAATCCTATTGGGGGAATCCTCCATCTGCAAGATGGAGGATTTCTAAAAGTTAGTCACTTCAGCTCAGGACACCTTAGGGGCTGTCCTGACTGGCCAGTGACTCCTCCTTGTTGCTTTCTTTGTTTCCTCCAGCCTTGCCGCCAAAAGTGGGGGCCGTGGCCGGAGGGGGCGGGCAACTCCACTAAGCTGGAGTGCCCTGCTGTGCTGTGACAAAGGGGTGAGCCTTTGAGGCTCACCGCCAGGTGTTACAGCTCCTGCCTGGGGGAGGTGTTAGCATCTCCACCCAGTGCAGGCTTTGTTACTGGCCTCGGAGTGACAAAGGCACTCTCCCCATGGGGCCAGCAACATGTCTCTAGTGTGGCAGGCTGCTGGAACCAGTCAGCCTACACAGATAGTCGGTTAAGTTTCAGGGGGCACCTCTAAGGTGCCCTCTGTGGTGTATTTTACAATAAAATGTACACTGGCATCAGTGTGCATTTATTGTGCTGAGAAGTTTGATACCAAACTTCCCAGTTTTCAGTGTAGCCATTATGGTGCTGTGGAGTTCGTGTTTGACAGACTCCCAGACCATATACTCTTATGGCTACCCTGCACTTACAATGTCTAAGGTTTTGCTTAGACACTGTAGGGGCACAGTGCTCATGCACTGGTACCCTCACCTATGGTATAGTGCACCCCGCCTTAGGGCTGTAAGGCCTGCTAGAGGGGTGTCTTACCTATACTGCATAGGCAGTGAGAGGCTGGCATGGCACCCTGAGGGGAGTGCCATGTCGACTTACTCATTTTGTTCTCACTAGCACACACAAGCTGGTAAGCAGTGTGTCTGTGCTGAGTGAGGGGTCTCCAGGGTGGCATAATACATGCTGCAGCCCTTAGAGACCTTCCCTGGCATCAGGGCCCTTGGTACCAGAGGTACCAGTTACAAGGGACTTATCTGGATGCCAGGGTGTGCCAATTGTGGAATCAAAAGTACAGGTTAGGGAAAGAACACTGGTGCTGGGGCCTGGTTAGCAGGCCTCAGCACACTTTCAATTCAAAACATAGCATCAGCAAAGGCAAAAAGTCAGGGGGTAACCATGCCAAGGAGGCATTTCCTTACAAGGCTGAACCACCGCTTTTGGGGAGATAACTGCTTACTAGTCTATGCACAGCATGTGTATCTGCAGCTACACATGCCATCGAACGGAAAATGTCACTTACCCAGTGTACATCTGTTCGTGGCATTAGTTGCTGCAGATTCACATGCGCCCACCCGCCTCCCCGGGAGCCTGTAGCCGTTTAGAAGTTGATCTTGAACATTTGTAAATTTGTAAATATATTACTTTAAACTACATTATGTACATACGTATTCACTCCATTGCATGGGCACTATTACTAGTATACACAACTCCTACCTCACCCTCTGCGGGGAAAAACAATCTAAGATGGAGTCGACGCCCATGCGCAATGGAGTCGAAATGGGAGGAGTCCCTCGATCTCGTGACTCGAAAAGACTTCTTCGAAGAAAAACAACTTGTAACACTCCGCGCCCAACACCAGATGGCGGGATGTGCACAGCATGTGAATCTGCAGCAACTAATGCCACGAACAGATGTACACTGGTAAGTGACATTTTCCATATATATATATATATGTTCGGTGGCATGTGTAGCTGCAGATACACATGCTGTGCATAGTCCGCCGTCTGGTGTTGGGTCGGAGTGTTACAAGTTGTTTTTCTTCGAAGAAGTCTTTTCGAGTCACGAGACGAGGGACTCCTCCTACTTTGGTTCCATTGCGCATGGGCGTCGACTCCATGTTAGATTGTTTTTTTTCCGCCATCGGGTTCAGACGTGTTCCTTTTCGCTCCGTGTTTCGGGTCGGAAAGTTAGTCAGAATCAACTGAAAATTCGTCGGTATTGTTTAGTTCGGTATCGGGTTAGATTAGAGTCGACACCAAATCCAGAAGAGCTCCGGTAGCCCTTCGGGGTAATTTCGATTCCCCGTCGGGGCCTGGTCGGCCCGACCGCGTGCAACATCAAGACTGATGGAACGGACCCCGTTCCGATTCTGTCCTAAATGCCACAGTAAATATCCCTATTCAGACCAACATTTGGTCTGTAACTTGTGCCTGTCACCTGAGCACAAAGAAGAGACGTGTGAAGCCTGTCGAGCGTTTCGGTCGAGAAAAACGTTCCGAGACCGAAGAGCCAGAAGGTTACAGATGGCGTCCACGCTGACAGGACAACAAAGGTTCGAGGAAGAGGGAGAAGAAGAAGCATTCTCCATCCACGAATCAGATTCGGAAGAATTCGACGTCGAAGAAACCGTGAGTAAGACGTCGAAACAAACATCACAGGGGAAAACAGACAAAGCCCAGGGGACGCCACTGCCGACAGGCCATGGCTCAACCCATAAAGTAGGTGACCGTCCATCGGCACCGAAGAAGGGCGAGACGGTGCCGAGATCGTCCGACTCAGGTCGAGACACAGGCACGCAGCAATCTCGGGACCGAGAAGGTGCCGCGGAAAAGGGTCGACACCGAGATAGCGGTACCGAAGCTGCTCGACACCGAGATAGCGTTACCGAAGCTGCTCGACACAGAGACAGCGGCACCGAAGCTGCTCGGCACAGAGATAGCGGCACCGAAGATGGTCGACAGCGAGAGGGTGCGACGCCGAAAAAGAGGAAAATCCGTCGGAGCCGAAAATAACAAAAGGCACGGTTTCGGTGCCAAAACGCCCAGCAACCGAACCGAAAGCCAGTTCCTACTCAGAGGAACAATCACTGTCCTCCCAACTTCAAAAACACAGGTTTGAGGAGGAATTACAAACAACAGCTGTAGATCACACGCAAAAGCGGATCTTTATACAAAGTGGTACAGGGAAGATCAGCACCCTTCCCCCAATCAGAAGAAAAAGGAAACTAGATTTCCAACAACAAGAAACAACACCACAAGCAAAATTGGTGAAGAAGGTAACTCCACCACCCTCTCCACCACCGGCACCTCCTATATCACCGGCACAGACTCCGTCACAATCACCAGCTCATACCACCATGAGCCAAGATGACCAGGACGCATGGGATCTCTATGACGCCCCAGTATCGGACAATAGCCCTGAGTCGTACCCCACTAAGCCCTCACCACCTGAGGACAGTACAGCGTATGCTCAGGTAGTGGCTAGGGCAGCAGAGTTTCATAACGTATCGCTACATTCAGAGCCTATCGAGGATGACTTCCTTTTTAACACCCTGTCCTCCACCCATAGCAATTATCAAAGCCTTCCTATGCTCCCTGGAATGCTAAGGCACGCTAAACAAATCTTTAAGGAGCCAGTTAAAAGCAGAGCAATAACCCCAAGGGTTGAGAAGAAATACAAGGCACCACCCACAGACCCTGCTTTTATTACATCACAACTGACACCAGATTCAGTTGTCGTAGGAGCAGCTCGTAAAAGAGCCAACTCGCACACATCAGGCGACGCACCACCTCCAGACAAGGAGAGCCGAAAGTTTGATGCAGCCGGGAAAAGGGTTGCAGTACAAGCTGCAAATCAGTGGCGCATCGCTAACTCACAGGCACTCCTAGCGCGATATGACAGAGCCCATTGGGACGAGATGCAGCATCTCATCGAACACCTCCCAAAAGAATTCCAAAAACGGGCAAAACAAGTGGTTGAAGAGGGACAGAACATTTCCAACAACCAAATCCGTTCTTCTATGGATGCAGCAGATACAGCTGCAAGAACAATAAATACTGCTGTAACAATGAGGCACACATGGCTGCGCACATCCGGCTTCAAACCCGAGATACAGCAGGCAGTGCTTAATATGCCGTTCAATGAAAAACAATTGTTTGGCCCAGAAGTGGACACTGCAATTGAAAAATTAAAGAAAGACACTGATGCAGCTAAAGCCATGGGCGCACTCTATTCCCCGCAGGGCCGAGGCACATTTGGCACATTTCGTAAAACCACTTTCAGAGGAGGGTTTCGAGGTCAAGCCACACAAGCCAGCACCTCACAAACAACACCGCCTACCTACCAGGGACAATACCAAAGGGGAGGCTTTCGAGGCCAATACAGAGGGGGCCAATTCCCTAGAAACCGGGGAAAATTTCAAGGTCCGAAAACCCCTCAAAACAAGCAGTGACTCACAGGTCACTCAACCCCTTCACACAACACCAGTGGGGGGAAGACTAAGCCAGTTCTACAAATCTTGGGAGGAAATAACAACAGACACTTGGGTCTTAGCAATTATCCAACATGGTTATTGCATAGAATTTCTCCAACTCCCTCCAAACGTCCCACCGAAAACACACAATATGTCAAAACAGCATTTAGACCTTCTAGGACTAGAAGTTCAGGCATTACTGCAAAAAGACGCAATAGAAATAGTACCAGGTCCACAAAAGAACACAGGAGTTTACTCACTGTACTTTCTAATACCCAAAAAAGACAAAACTCTAAGACCAATATTAGATCTCAGAACACTAAACACCTACATCAAATCAGACCACTTTCACATGGTGACATTACAAGACGTAATCCCACTGCTGAAACAGCAAGACTACATGACAACATTAGATCTAAAGGATGCGTATTTCCATATACCGATACATCCCTCGCACAGGAAATACCTAAGGTTCGTATTCAAAGGAATACACTACCAATTCAAAGTGTTGCCATTCGGAATAACAACAGCGCCAAGAGTCTTTACAAAGTGTCTAGCAGTAGTAGCTGCACACATCAGAAGGCAGCAAATACACGTGTTCCCGTACCTAGACGATTGGCTAATCAAGACCAACTCGCTAACAAAGTGTTCACACCACACAGATTATGTTATACAAACCCTTTACAAGCTGGGTTTCTCCATCAACTATGCAAAGTCACACCTTGTGCCGTGTCAAACACAGCAATACTTAGGAGCGACAATCAACACAACAAAAGGGATAGCCACTCCAAGTCCACAAAGGGTTCAAAATTTTCACGAGGTGATACAAGCCATGTATCCAAATCAAAAGATACATGCAAAAATAGTATTAAAACTCCTAGGCATGATGTCCTCATTGTAAGGAAATGCCTCCTTGGCATGGTTACCCCCTGACTTTTTGCCTTTGCTGATGCTAGGTTTTGAATTGAAAGTGTGCTGAGGCCTGCTAACCAGGCCCCAGCACCAGTGTTCTTTCCCTAACCTGTACTTTTTGATTCCACAATTGGCACACCCTGGCCTCCAGATAAGTCCCTTGTAACTGGTACCTCTGGTACCAAGGGCCCTGATGCCAGGGAAGGTCTCTAAGGGCTGCAGCATGTATTATGCCACCCTAGAGACCCCTCACTCAGCACAGACACACTGCTTACCAGCTTGTGTGTGCTAGTGAGAACAAACTGAGTAAGTCGACATGGCACTCCCCTCAGGGTGCCATGCCAGCCTCTCACTGCCTATGCAGTATAGGTAAGACACCCCTCTAGCAGGCCTTACAGCCCTAAGGCAGGGTGCACTATACCATAGGTGAGGGCACCAGTGCATGAGCACTGTGCCCCTACAGTGTCTAAGCAAAACCTTGGACATTGTAAGTGCAGGGTAGCCATAAGAGTATATGGTCTGGGAGTCTGTCAAACACGAACTCCACAGCACCATAATGGCTACACTGAAAACTGGGAAGTTTGGTATCAAACTTCTCAGCACAATAAATGCACACTGATGCCAGTGTACATTTTATTGTAAAATACACCACAGAGGGCACCTTAGAGGTGCCCCCTGAAACTTAACCGACTATCTGTGTAGGCTGACTGGTTCCAGCAGCCTGCCACACTAGAGACATGTTGCTGGCCCCATGGGGAGAGTGCCTTTGTCACTCTGAGGCCAGTAACAAAGCCTGCACTGGGTGGAGATGCTAACACCTCCCCCAGGCAGGAGCTGTAACACCTGGCGGTGAGCCTCAAAGGCTCACCCCTTTGTCACAGCACCGCAGGACACTCCAGCTAGTGGAGTTGCCCGCCCCCTCCGGCCCCGGCCCCCACTTTTGGCGGCAAGGCCGGAGAAAATAATGAGAATAACAAGGAGGAGTCACTGGCCAATCAGGACAGCCCCTAAGGTGTCCTGAGCTGAGGTGACTCTAACTTTTAGAAATCCTCCATCTTGCAGATGGAGGATTCCCCCAATAGGATTAGGGATGTGACCCCCTCCCCTTGGGAGGAGGCACAAAGAGGGTGTACCCACCCTCGGGGCTAGTAGCCATTGGCTACTAACCCCCCAGACCTAAACATGCCCTTAAATTTAGTATTTAAGGGCTTCCCTGAACCTAAAGATTTAGATTCCTGCAACTACAAGAAGAAGGACTGCTGAGCTGAAAGACCCCTGCAGAGGAAGACCAGAAGACACCAACTGCCTTGGCCCCAGACTTACCGGCCTGTCTCCTGCCTTCCAAAGAACCCTGCTCCAGCGACGCTTTCCAAGGGACCAGCGACCTCTGAATCCTCCGAGGACTGTCCTGCTTCGAAAAAGACAAGAAACTCCGGAGGACAGCGGCACTGCTCCAAAAGAACTGCAACTTCGTTACAAGGAGCAGATTTAAAGACCCCTGCAACTCCCCGCAAGAAGCGTGAGACTTGCAACACTGCACCCGGCGACCCCGACTCGACTGGTGGAGAACAACCAACTCAGGGAGGACCCTCCGGTGACTCTACGACTGTGAGTAACCAAAGTTGTCCCCCCTGAGCCCCCACAGCGACGCCTGCAGAGGGAATCCCCAGGCTCCCCCTGACCGCGACTGTCTGAACTCCATTTCCCGGCGGCAGGAAAAGACCCTGCACCCGCAGCCCCCAGCCCCTAAAGAAACGGAACTTCTGTGCAGGAGTGACCCCCAGGAGGCCCTCTCCCTTGCCCAGGTGGTGGCTACCCCGAGGAGCCCCCCCCTTGCCTGCCTGCGACGCTGAAGAGATCCCTTGATCTCTCATTGACTTCCATTGAAAACCCGACGCTTGTTTGCACACTGCACCCGGCCGCCCCCGCGCTGCTGAGGGTGTACTTTCTGTGCTATCTTGTGTCCTCCCCGGTGCCCTACAAAACCCCCCTGGTCTGCCCTCCGAAGACGCGGGTACTTACCTGCTGGCAGACTGGAACCGGGGCACCCCCTTCTCTCCATTATAGCCTATGTGTTTTGGGCACCTCTTTGACCTTTGCACCTGACCGGCCCTGAGCTGCTGGTGTGATAACTTTGGGGTTGCTCTGAACCCCCAACGGTGGGCTACCTTGGACCAAAAACTGAAACCTGTAAGTGCCTTACTTACCTGTTGAAACTAACAATAACTTACCTCCCCCAGGAACTGAAAATTGCACTGTGTCCACTTTTAAAACAGCTTATTGTGTTTTATGTGAAAAGTATACATGCTAAAGTAATGATTCAAAGTTCCTAGAGTACTTACCTGCAATACCTTTCAAAAGAGCTATTTTATTACATGTAAAATTTGAACCTGTGGTTCTTAAAATAAACTAAGAAAAGATATTTTTCTATAACAAAACCTATTGGCTGGATTTGTCTCTGAGTGTGTGTACCTCATGTATTGTCTATGTGTATGTACAACAAATGCTTAACACTACTCCTTGGATAAGCCTACTGCTCGACCACACTACCACAAAATAGAGCATTAGTATTATCTCTTTTTACCACTATTTTACCTCTAAGGGGAACCCTTGGACTCTGTGCATGCTATTCCTTACTTTGAAATAGCACATACAGAGCCAACTTCCTACACTCATGCATAGCCATTGTCCCAAACGCAAGATGGCACATGCGGCCCTTACAACAGTGCCTAGCATCACAATGGTCACATGCACAGGGACAACTTCTAGATCTGGTGTTGATAGACCGCCAAACATACATCTCGCTTCTATGGTGGAACAGTACTAATTTAAACAAAGGGCGGCCTTTCCAAGACCCAGTGCCACAATACGTGATAACAACAGATGCTTCCATGACAGGGTGGGGAGCACACCTCAATCAACACAGCATCCAAGGACAATGGGACGTACATCAAAGAAAGTTACATATAAATCACCTAGAACTGTTAGCAGTATTTCTAGCATTGAAAGCATTCCAACCCATGATATCCCACAAATACATTCTTGTCAAAACAGACAACATGACGACAATGTATTATTTAAACAAACGGGGGGACACACTCGACACAGTTGTGTCTCCTAACACAAAATATATGGCATTGGGCAATTCACAACCACATTCGACTAGTAGCACAATTTATTCCAGGGATCCAGAACCAGCTAGCAGACAATCTCTCTCTGGATCACCAACAGGTCCACAAATGGGAAATTCACCCCCAAATCCTGAACAATTACTTCCAAATTTGGGGAACACCTCAAATAGATCTATTTGCAACAAAAGAAAACGCAAAATGCCAAATCTTCGCATCCAGGTACCCACACCGGCAATCCCAAGGCAATGCTCTATGGATGAATTGGTCAGGAATATTTGCGTACGCTTTTCCCCCTCTCCCTCTCCTTCCATATCTGGTAAACAGATTGAGTCAAAACAAACTCAAACTCATACTGATAGCACCAACATGGGCAAGACAACCTTGGTATACCACACTACTAGAACTGTCAGTAGTACCTCATGTCAAACTACCCAACAGGCCAGATCTGTTAACACAACACAAACAACAGATCAGGCATCCAAACCCTGCATCGCTGAATCTAGCAATTTGGCTCCTGAAATCCTAGAATTTGGACACTTGAACCTCACACAAGAATGTATGGAGGTCATAAAACAAGCTAGAAGGCCATCCACTAGACACTGCTATGCAAGTAAATGGAAAAGATTTGTTTGTTACTGCCATAATAATCAAGTCCAACCATTGCATGCATCTCCAAAAGATGTAGTAGCATATTTACTACATCTACAAAAAGCAAATCTAGCTTTTAATTCCATAAAAATACATCTCGCAGCAATATCTGCTTACCTGCAGATTACTCATTCAACTTCCCTATTTAGAATACCGGTCATTAAAGTGTTTATGGAGGGCCTAAAGAGAATAATACCACCAAGGACACCACCTGTTCCTTCATGGAACCTCAACATTGTCTTGACAAGGCTCATGGGTCCACCTTTCGAACCCATGCATTATTGTGAAATGCAATACTTAACGTGGAAAGTTGCATTTCTCATTGCCATTACATCTCTAAGAAGAGTGAGTGAAATTCAGGCATTTACTATACAAGAACCATTTATTCAAATACACAAAAATAAGGTAGTGCTAAGAACCAACCCAAAATTCTTACCAAAGTTCATCTCACCGTTCCACTTAAATCAAACAGTAGAATTGCCAGTGTTCTTTCCACAGCCAGACTCAATAGCTGAAAGAGCACTACATACATTAGACATCAAAAGAGCACTAATGTACTACATTGACAGAACAAAACTAATTAGGAAAACAAAACAACTATTTATTGCATTTCAAAAACCTCATACAGGAAATCCAATATCAAAACAAGGTATAGCTAGATGGATAGTTAGGTGCATCCAAACCTGCTATCTTAAAGCAAAGAGACAGCTGCCTATTACACCAAAGGCACACTCAACCAGAAAGAAAGGTGCTACCATGGCCTTTCTAGGAAATATTCCAATGAACGAAATATGTAAGGCAGCAACATGGTCTACGCCTCACACATTTACTAAACACTACTGTGTAGACGTGTTATCTGCACAACAAGCCACAGTAGGTCAAGCTGTACTAAGAACTTTATTTCAAACTACTTCCACTCCTACAGGCTGAACCACCGCTTTTTGGGGAGATAACTGCTTACTAGTCTATGCACAGCATGTGTATCTGCAGCTACACATGCCACCGAACGGAAAATGTCACTTACCCAGTGTACATCTGTTCGTGGCATTAGTCGCTGCAGATTCACATGCGCCTACCCGCCTCCCCGGGAGCCTGTAGCCGTTTGGAAGTAATCTTCAACATTTGTACATTTGTAAATATATTACTTTAACATTCATTTTGTACATACTTAGTCATTCCATTGCATGGGCACTATTACTAACATACACAACTCCAACCTCACCCTCTGCGGGGAAAACAATCTAACATGGAGTCGACGCCCATGCGCAATGGAACCAAAGTAGGAGGAGTCCCTCGGTCTCGTGACTCGAAAAGACTTCTTCGAAGAAAAACAACTTGTAATACTCCGACCCAACACCAGACGGCGGACTATGCACAGCATGTGAATCTGCAGCGACTAATGCCACGAACAGATGTACACTGGGTAAGTGACATTTTCCATATATATATATATATATATATATATATATATATATATATATATATATATATAATATTAGATACTTGTTATTTTTGTAAATTGGTGTGAATCTCCTACTTGAGTTGTGTGTCTCATTTATTGACTGTGTGTGTGTGTCTATTTGCAGATGTCCCACACTCCACTCTGATAAGCCTAAGGCTGCTCGACCTCGCTACCCTCTAAAAGAGCACCTTGGGATTGCTAGAGCAAGCCCCTGTCCACTAGTAAGAGAATCCCTGGACTTTTAGCTTGATATATCTCATTTTGATATATAATATAAAGAACCAGTTTTCTACATTGGGAGTGCAGGGGTGGGTAAAAGACTTGACATTTCCTGTACTACCTGGTTAGTAAGTGATACCACTAAGGAATGCAAAATTGTCTTTAGATAGGAAACATTGATTCCAATTGTCATTTTCTTTAAAAAAAATATATATATTATTATTATTATTTTTAGGGGAAGGGGGGTTGTTTAAGATTTACTGTTAGGGCCTTGTGTCATTTCCCCAGGCCACACTATTTAGAATTTAAAATACTTTTAGTAAGGCCTTTTAGTGGCTCACGTAGAACTTTTTTTTAAGTTTCTAAAAAGGTCCCAACTACTTTAAGACCATGATTGAGGGTGCAGATACGTCCCAGGAGCTCAACCTAGGCTGCTACCAAAACCTTACTTGGCCCTACTTAAGTTTCTACTCTTGGCAGAGGCCTTACCATGGAGTTTAAACCCACACAAGTTCATCTGCAGTAACTGTTTGCAGAAAATGACAAGTAAAGGAGCCCTTCAGGAGACTGAGGAGGAAGAGATGGTAGAAGAGGATGATTAATCCCTCTATATCTCCACTAACAGTAACACCACTGGGAGCCCTTCTGACAGTACCACAGGCAATGGAGACATTGAAGATGCTGAACTCCAAAAGTTAACTGAGAAAATAGAATTAACAGTCTAGTCTATTACCTATAAAAAAAGGGCCTGTCCCTGGTGGCAGCAAACTTTAAAATTGGGAGAAAGAAGAAGCTTTTGACCCTAAGATCCTCAAAGGGAGTGTCCCAAATACACAGAGGGTGATGATATCCCCAAGTGGTTCACAGCCTTTGTGAGGGCCTGTGCCATGAGGAAGCTCAACTAAACGTATTGGGGCGCTCTGCTCTGGGAGCTGTTTTCATGGAATTGTAGGGATAGACTTCTATCACTGACTGGAGCAGATCTGGAGTCCTATAACTGGATGAAACATACTCTGATTGAGGGATTTGGACTCCCAACTGAAGAGTACAGGAGTAGGTTCAGGGAGACTAGAAAAACCTCTAGTCAGTCCTGGATAGATTTGGTTGACTTCTCACTCAAAACACTAAGTGGCTGGTTGAATGGAACTATGTGCATGGTTATGATGTGCTTCTGAACAATTGCATATATACCTGGTAGTCCTAGGTCCACTTTTTCCCCCAAGAATTGAAAAAAAGGCAGGCCACTGAGTCAAGACTAGGGTATCCTAGACATCTCATGGTGGGTGTGAACACAAGAAAGGGATTGCTAAGCTCCTCAAAGAAAAGGATGGTGACCAATCTAATAAGAGTCTCTTTAAAGGCTCCCAAAAATCTGATCTGGAGGGTGGGCTTTCACATTCATCAGTGCTGACAACCAAGCTAAGATCCACCCATGGTAAAGGTGTCCTTGGAGTGTGGAGTGCTTGCTGGCCAGAAAAAGATGGTGTTATCCTCTGCAATTCCAGTAGCCTGTCTACTAGGAGATCTGGAGTCGTCAGCATGGGCTGAGGTCGCAAGAAAGTGCATCTATGCTGGGTATACCTGAATGGGGGGTTGTGGAAACCAGAGCACAGTGCAAAGTCCAGGGTGCAAAAGGTGCTGGAGCCTGGAATAATGGCCCAGCTCTCCAAGAGAAAAGGCAAGAAGGCTGGTAAGCCAGCTTCTGAGCAGTTCCAAGCTCAGGTCTTCTTTCCTCAAGGATGAGACCTGTCAGCCCTTGAGGGAACTGAGCCCCAGAAACTTGGGCCTTACATGGCAGAGCTCCTGGGCCTGGGGGTGCTTTATGGAAGAGCTGTGCCAGGGACAGAGTACCTGTGGCACTCTTGAAAACCTGAGCCAGCAAGCTGCTGATCAGGAAAAGATATGTAATTTGCTCCCACAGAATCTATTGGGATGAGGGACTTCTTTATGCAGAGGCCAAAGACCCCAAACCTGGTGCCACTAGTAGAGTGGTAGTGCTTCAGATGTATAGAGAGTTCCTGCTCACTTTGGCTTATTACATCCCCTTAGTTGGGCATCTTGGCCATACCAAAACTTGGAGTAGGTTGGTACCTCACTTCTGCTGGCCAGCTATGTCCCAGAATGTGAAGGAGTTTTGTGACTCCTGTGTCACCTGTCAAGCCAGCGGCAAGACAGGTGGCCACCCTTAAGGCCCATTGATCCCACTTCCAGTGGTTGGGGTTCCCTTTGAAAAGGTAGGAGTCGAAGTTGTTGACCCCCAAGACCCTCCAACAACATCAGGGAATAGATTTATACTGGTGGCAGTGGATCATGCCACCACATACTCTGAAGCTATACTCCTTAGGACTACCACTGCTCCTGCAGTTGCTAGGGCCCTCCTCAGTATTTTTACTACAGTGGGCTTCCCTAAGGATATGTCATCAAACAGAGGTAGTAACTGCATACCTCAAGGCATTGTGGAATGAATGTGGAGTGGCTTATAAGTTCATTACCCATATCACCCACAAGGAAATGGTTTAGTTGAGAGATCAGATATCATATTACCATGCTTGCTTTTCGCTTACAGAGAAGTGCCACAGAAGAGAGTAGGTTTTCCTCCCCTTTGAACGTCTGTTTGGTCATTCTGTAAGGGGGACCACTGTGTCTGGTGTGGGAAGGCTGGTAGAGACCTCTCAAAGAGCCCACACAGGATTTTGTGGACTATGTGCTTGGCCTACGTTCAAGGATGGCTGAGTACATGGAAAAAGCATCCAAAAACTTGAGGCCAGCCAAGAGCTCCATAAGCTCTGGTATTACCAAAAGTCTGCCATGGTGGAGGTCCAACCAGGGAAGAAGGTGTGGGTACTTGAGCCTGTGGCTCCCAGCGCACTCCAGGACAAAGGAAGCGATCCTTAACCTATCTTTGAAAAGAAGAGTGAGGACACCTATCTGGTTGCCCTAGGCACTCCCAGAGCCCTAAGAGGGTTATTCATGTGAATTGCCTAAAAGTCTTGACAGGGCTATTGTGGCCATGTTGATATTCACTGATGAGTATCTGAAAGAAAAGAGAGAGACTCTCCCTGACCACCTCTCCCCCCACCCCCAAAGATGAGTCAGTTGATGGAGTGGTCTTACATACACCCTCACTGCCCAGCAGAAAGCTGACTGCAGGCAAATGCTACAGCAGAATGCTAAGCTCTTTACCTAACCCTTAGTCAGACTAACTGGTGACCATTTGCCTGTCAAAAGCAAAATATACAGACAGTCTGACCAAGTGAAGGATAGCATCAGAGCTGAAATAAGCAAGATGCTGGATTTAGGCGCAATCGAGCCCTCTGATAGTCCCTTGGCCAGGCCAGTGGTCTTAGTCCCCAAACCCCATTCCAAGGGTGGTACACCAGAACCGAGGTTTTGTGTGGACTATAGAGGGCTTAATGCTGTCCCTAAGACAGATGAACACCCTATTGCAAGAGCAGATGAACTGATTGACAGGTTAGGGGCAGCCAAGTGGCTCAGTACTTTTGATTTGGTGTCAGGGTACTGGCAGATTGGTCAGGCCCCTGGAACAAAAAAAAGATTAGCATCTTGTAAAGATTTGTCTTGCAAATCATACTTAACCTGATCAAATTGATTCTGAGCCAAAATATATGTAAAGACATTTGTTATTTTTGGTATGGCTCTACTTTTTGAGTTATTGACTGTGTACGTCTTTGCAAGTGTCTCACATTGCTCACTGATAAGCCTAAGGCTGCTCAACCACACTACTCCCTAAAAGAGCACCTTGGGATTGCTACAGCAAGCCCCTGTCCACTAGTAAAGGAACCCCTGGACACTATGCACGATATCTAATTTTTATTTCTCATATAGAGAGCCAGCTTCCCACACCTATAAGCCAAAGTGATTGAGTAAGCCATCAGCAAGCAACTCACAACCCACTTCGAGCTGTACTATCTTCAAGACAGATCTTACTGTGGCTACCGAAGACCTTGGAATAATACTGGACTGAGAAGAAACAGCTCCCCACATCCTGCTCGACCTCTCTGAGGCCTTCAACACTGTCTCCCGGAACACCCTCATCAGAAGACTCAATGAGATTTGCATACAAGAATTTGCTCTTCAGTGGTTCTGTTCCTTCCGCTCTGGAAGAATCCAAAGGGTCAGGCTGCTACCCCTCACAATAGAGACCAAGGAATTAATGTGCAGAGTGCCAAATGGATAGTTTCTCAGACCTACCCTTTCCAACGTACTCATGACATCGTTCACCAACATCTTCTGATCACAAGACATCACAGTCATCTCCTGTGCCAATGACACGCAACTCAGCCTATCATTAGCGGACAAAACAACCACCGCCAGAACCAGCTTCACAAAATGCATAGCTTATTAGCAGACTGGATGCAAACCAACTGCCTGCAGCTCCACTTCGAAAAGGCAGAAGTACTGGTCTTCAGCAACAAGACCTCCCCAAGGGACTCCATCTGGTGGCTGTTGGAGCTAGGACCATTGCCCACAGACCACGCAAGAAATCATCCTAGACAATAAGCTCTACATGACTGCTCAAGTCAACACAGTGTGCATCTCCTGCTTCCACATCCTAAGCATGCTGCGAAAAACCTTCAAATTGTTGCCCCAAAACACCAGATGGACAGCCAGTCAAGAACTCATCACCAGCAGGCTGGATTACTGCAACACTCTCTACGCCAGAATCTCCAAACAACTCCTACACAAACTCCAGAACCATCCAGAACACCACTGCAAGATTACTACTTGGCCTCTCATGCCACACCCACATAGCACCAAACCTAAGGAAGCTTCACTGGCTTCCCATTCACAAGTGTAGAGATTTCAAACTTCTCACACACAAAAAGTCCTACACAACACATTGCCTGAATACCTACCTCACTCACACTCGCACACACTCTCCACATCTGCAAAAGCAAAACTGGAGGTTGCTCATTCTCCTACATCACACCCAAGAAATGGAACAACCTCTCTCAACACATCAGATCCGCCTTCTCACTTGTTTAGTTCCGCAAGAAGCTGAAGACCTGGCTCTTCGTATAAACATCTTGGGTTCCACAAACCTACTCACCTGCCCAAGCGCCTGGATGCTTTCTCAGGTGATTAGTGCACTATACAGATCAATACAACATAAGTCTACCCTGATCACCCTGGATGCTGAAAAAGTGTTTGACAGAGTTTACTAGGATTTTATATCGGACAAATTGAGGATAAGTGGGCTGGCAGATTACTTTATTGTCTGGCTTCTGGCAGGAAATTGTAACTCCAGAGCCAGGATAAGGACTTATGGGCTCCATTCCTACTAGGTTAACTTCATCAGATGAAATCCTACTTTCTCTCACAAGCTCCCACATCTTGATCCCTACTGTATTGGAGGAGTTGGCCACATATCAGAGGGTCTCTGGGATTCAAAATTAATATCTCTAAATCAGAAATCTTAAATATCTTGACCTTTAAAACTGTAGTTGAACAACTATGGAAATTAGCCCTGTAGGAAGTTGGCTCTGTATGTGCTATTTCAAAGTAAGGAATAGCATGCACAGAGTCCAAGGGTTCCCCCTAGAGGTAAGATAGTGGCAAAAAGAGATAATACTAATGCTCTATTTTGTGGTAGTGTGGTCGAGCAGTAGGCTTATCAAAGGAGTAGTGTTAAGCATTTGTTGTACATACACACAGGCAATAAATGAGGAACACACACTCGGAGACAAATCCAGCCAATAGGTTTTGTTATAGAAAAATATATTTTCTTAGTTTATTTTAAGAACCACAGGTTCAAATTCTACATGTAATATCTCATTTGAAAGATATTGCAGGTAAGTACTTTAGGAACTTTGAATAATTACAATAGCATGTATACTTTTCACATAAAACACAAATAGCTGTTTTAAAAGTGGACACAGTGCAATTTCACAGTTCCTGGGGGAGGTAAAGTATTGTTATTTTTAGCAGGTAAGTAAATCACTTACAGGTCTCAGTTTTGGGTCCAAGGTAGCCCACCGTTGGGGGTTCAGAGCAACCCCAAAGTTACCACACCAGCAGCTCAGGGCCGGTCAGGTGCAGAGGTCAAAGAGGTGCCCAAAACACATAGGCTTCAATGGAGAGAAGGGGGTGCCCCGGTTCCAGTCTGCCAGCAGGTAAGTACCCGCGTCTTCGGAGGGCAGACCAGGGGGGTTTTGTAGGGCACCGGGGGGGGGGGACACAGGTCAGCACAAAAAGTACACCCTCAGCAGCACGGGGGCGGCCGGGTGCAGTGTGCAAACACACGTCGGGTTGGTAATAGGAATCAATGGGAGACCAAGGGGTCTCTTCAGCGAAGCAGTCAGGCAAGGGGGGGGCTCCTCGGGGTAGCCACCACCTGGGGCAAGGGAGAGGGCCTCCTGGGGGTCACTCCTGCACTGGAGTTCCGATCCTTCAGGTCCTGGGGGCTGTGGGTGCAGGGTCTTTTCCAGGCGTCGGGATCTTAGAGTCAGGCAGTCGCGGTCAGGGGGAGCCTCGGGATTCCCTCTGCAGGCGTCGCTGTGGGGGCTCAGGGGGGACAACTTTGGTTACTCACAGTCTCGGAGTCGCCGGAGGGTCCTCCCTGAGGTGTTGGTTCTCCACCAGTCGAGTCGGGGTCGCCGGGTGCAGGGTTGCAAGTCTCACGCTTCTGGCGGGAAACGCTGTTGCCTTTAAGTTGCTCCTTTAGAAACAAAGTTGCAGTCTTGGGTGAACAGGGCTGCTGTTCTCGGGAGTTTCTTGGTCCTTTTAGAGCAGGGCAGTCCTCTGAGGATTCAGAGGTCGCTGGTCCTGGGGAAAGCGTAGCTGGAGCAGTTTTCTTCCGAAGGGAGGAGACAGGCCGGTAGAGCTGGGGCCAAGGCAGTTGGTGTCTCCGTCTTCTCTGCAGGGTTTCTCAGCTCAGCAGTCCTCTTCTTCTTAGGTTGCAGGAATCTGAGTTCCTAGGTTCAGGGGAGCCCTTAAATACTACATTTAAGGGCGTGATTAGGTCTGGGGGGTTAGTAGCCAATGGCTACTAGCCCTGAGGGTGGGTACACCCTCTTTGTGACCCCTCCCAAGGGGAGGGGTCACATTCCTATCCCTATTGGGGGAATCCTCCATGTGCAAGATGGAGGATTTCTAAAAGTTAGAGTCACCTCAGCTCAGGACACCTTAGGGGCTGTCCTGACTGGCCAGTGACTCCTCCTTGTTATTCTCATTATTTTCTCCGGTCTTGCCGCCAAATGTGGGGCCGTGGCCGGAGGGGGCGGGCAACTCCACTAGCTGGAGTGCCCTGTGGTGCTGGAACAAAGGGGGTGAGCCTTTGAGGCTCACCGCCAGGTGTTACAGCTCCTGTCTGGGGGAGGTGATAGCATCTCCACCCAGTGCAGGCTTTGTTACTAGCCACAGAGTGACAAAGGAACTCTCCCCATGTGGTCAGCAACATGTCTCGAGTGTGGCAGGCTGCCAAAACCAGTCACCTCTAAGGTGCCCTCTGGGGTGTAGTTTACAATAAAATGTACACTGGCATCAGTGTGCATTTATTGTGCTGAGAAGTTTGATACCAAACTTCCCAGTTTTCAGTGTAGGCATTATGGTGCTGTGGAGTTCGTGTTTGACAGACTCCCAGACCATATACTCTTATGGCTACCCTGCACTTACAATGTCTAAGGTTTTGCTTAGACACTGTAGGGGCACAGTGCTCATGCACTGGTGCCCTCACCTATGGTATAGTGCACCCTGCCTTAGGGCTGTAAGGCCTGCTAGAGGGGTGACTTATCTATACTGCATAGGCAGTGTGAGGTTGGCATGGCACCCTGAGGGGAGTGCCATGTCGACTTACTCTTTTTGTCCTCACCAGCACACACAAGCTGGCAAGCAGTGTGTCTGTGCTGAGTGAGGGGTCCCCAGGGTGGCATAAGATATGCTGCAGCCCTTAGAGACCTTCCCTGGCATCAGGGCCCTTGGTACCAGGGGTACCAATTACAAGGGACTTACCTGGATGCCAGGGGGTGCCAATTGTGAAAACAAAATGCACAGGTTAGGGAAAGAACACTGGTGCTGGGGCCTGGTTAGCAGGCCTCAGCACACTTTCAATTCAAAACATAGCATCAGCAAAGGCAAAAAGTCAGGGGGTAACCATGCCAAAGAGGCATTTCCTTACCCCCACCTATGCAGAACAGATACACTGGTACTGCTTAGGGCCTTTGGAGCTGTCCGACTATGTCACATTGTAGAAAAACAGGCAGTTCACTCTGCCTGCGTTCCAAATTCCAGTGAGGTCTCGCAGGCATGTGGGTGAAGCAGGATCGACTTGCAACAGTGACTTCTGAGTCGCCCCTTTCTGCCCTGCAAGACAGCCGTCTGCATAGTGGCAAACTAAATAAGGCTAATGTGCAAGCATCATATCCTTGTGCGATACGGGAAGCTACACGTTGGCTAATTTTGATTTTCCTCCTGAAATTGTATCATTGTCACCTGCTTGTAGCCACTAGGAGAAGCCATAGAAAAAAGAGTATCAATAGAATCTTGTCCAGTGTTCCTACTAATGTAAATAAACTACTGTGAATTACAATTATTTTTGCATAAATCTTTATTACTTTTCAAAAAGGGGGTAGCATTGCCTTGATTGCAAGTAATGGAATGTGCTAAGTCAGCTTGTGGTTTGATGCCACACCATACTCCCAAGTGTGTTGACTGTTTCACCTTACATGCAAGCTAATGCTTAAAAATGAGATTTTTGATGTTGTGTGTGTCTGTGGTTCCATTGAGAACATTCATACTTATCACAAGGATTGGTTTGTTCGAAATGGAGTTCCACGGGTGCAGAAGATCTACCAGATATCTGTACTTTTAATTCTTATTCTCCTTTTTTTTTTTTTTTAAACTGTTTTCATATAATTTGTCAACTCAGAACTGGCCGATCAGTATAGCAGGAATGTCACAGCGATTTATTTGCCACCCCACCCCCCGATTTGTATATTGGACTGAATTACGGTAAAACTTGTAAGTCCATCTATGACGGTCTTGTCTTAATTGTTAGCGCTGTAGAAAAAATAATTAGAAAGGCTGTGTTTATGCATTGTTTACTGAAATACTCTGTTCAGCACCCATATTCCTGTAAAATACTCTAATTTCACCATTTTCGAAGCCCTAAACCACATTTATGTGTTCCATTCCAAAGCAATTAGTACACCTTTTAGCCATATCATTTTTGGTACCTATGAAAATGTGAGTTGTATTTGTGTCTTCATTAAAATAAGATTGTTTCCATAAAATGACTTTTGGCGTTAGCTTGCAAAGCAGGAACCTAGTTTTGAAAGTAAATGTAATATGTAATTTCACACCCTGAGCTCTAAAACCTAAAAAGTGACATTCCATTTGGAACGTTGGAACTGTCCTAACCCATCTGAAACACATGATGTGAAAATGCCTTTTAAAACACAATTTTGTTTGTCCTGCTTGAATTGAACATTTCTGTAAGCTTTGTGAATGATTTTTTTCTTGCACTTTTTGGATTAGTTGCAATAGAGATAACAAAGTTCTAGAGTCTCTGCTTCCTAATTGTTGAAACTGTCTGCTTTATTTGATCCAGGATCCATGGCTTGAAATCTGGCAAAACTTTAAAGGAATTCCGAGGTCACTCATCATTTGTCAATGAAGCAACTTTCACGCAGGATGGGCATTATATAATCAGTGCATCCTCTGATGGTACAGTAAAGGTAGGGCATTAGACGTTTAGATGGGTTTCCCACAAGTTGCATTGTTCAATATGAGCTTGTATTGGAATTAGCTTGAGGCTTGTGATTGTATGAATTTGCAATTAATAAAATAGAAAAGCATGCAAATTAAGGCTAGTGCAGAGAGAAAGCTTGGAATTATGATTTTATCATGTACACTCATGTTATTATACTGAACACTTTCCATTAGTAAGGAATCACAAATATTTTTTTAGTCATTAATCTGCTGGAGCACTTATGTATTACTCTTTGACACGTTCTATTTTTCACATAAGTATGGGGATAAAAATAAAAAACGTTTGTTTTGTATGAGAGGTTTTCAGAGCCTCTAGTGCAGAGGATTTACAGGCCTCAAAAAATCATAAAAATGTTACTAGACCTGTAGGTCGAGTAACTTGAATGATCTATTCGACCATAAATGTAATGTACTTGATCTGTAAATGAGGTCTCATATTGTGTGGTCCTAGGCAAATATTGTAGTTTACAGAGTTGCCTTTTCTTCATTCACACATATAAGTGCACCTTCAAATATGTGAGCTCAGCATTACTGCTGTAGAAAAAAAACTATTTTTTTGATAAATTTAAACTGAACATTTGCTCCATGTATAAAACGAGTCTAGCCCACATATAGGGGACACATGATCTATGACTTGCCTCCTTGTTTATTAATAGCATTGCTATCAGGGCAGGAGTGTTTCTTACTTTGTTTAAGCACTCAATTTTAATAAATATACTACTAAAGCATGATGTGATCGCACACTGTCATTTACAGACACATTTCCAAGAAATGTCTAAAAACATTCACACTAACATGCAGCTTTACTGAGAAAACTATATAATGTATTAACAATCTGTGAAAATTGGGTTTCAGAAAACATATTTTTCTTTACACATCACCAAGTAAAGTTTTCTGATTTCTTTTCATCCTAGTAAAATATTTTTTCATCACACTGAAGTACAAACAGCGAGCTTTTACAACTACTGAAATATATTTTGAAATGTCTGTACAGTTGACTTAGTTATTTAAATGTTGTGCTAGGAAAAAACCCGACCACCTACAGCCTTTCATTTCAAACTCTTTCTACAGCAGGTCATTCAGTTCACCTTACAAAATCCCAGAGTCCTACAGTCAGAAGGAAAATTTATTGTAAGACATACTGACTTTTGACCTCTGTCTCTGAACATAGAACAAATGTGAGCAAGATTTAAAGGTGTCTTTATTGAGCCTTCACTCTCTGACTGAACAGAACATCTGTTATTTGTCAATTCGCCAGAAGGGGCGAGTAGGTCCTAAACTAGCACGACCTGATAAAATATGACTCGCCATAGCAAGTGGGCGAGTAGAGCTTTCGAGGCCAGCTTTAGTCAACATGATTGCACACCCCAGATATTCCCCCACGGCATTGACTGGAGCTCTACTTCCCTAACCAACAGCAGTCAGCCTTCCAGTACTCCCATGAAGATATATCTCCAACCTGCTTGCCTACAAAAGCTAGAGAGCAACACTAGACACTGTGAAAAAATGATTGTAAAATTAATGGATGGTGGTGCAAAAATCTAAATTGCTAGAACAGCTTTCTCACCCCAAGGAGCACAAAAAGCCGACGTGACACTAGTGATGGATTTAATAAGAAACGGATGGTGAATTACTGAGGGTGGACGCATTCCTAGTATTGAGCCACCCTTCCCATTGGCTAGGAGCAGGGGAGCTTTACATATTAACACCAGGGAATTATGAAAAGACATCAAGAGGCTAGCAGTCCTGCTTTTCTAGGGATCGAGCTGTACTAATCCTGGAGAAAAATACATATGTTTGCCTCTAACTGGCAGGGGGAGGGGGTGGATTTAGAGGATAGAAAACATCTGTGACCTAAAGATAACATTAAATTTTTTTTTTTTTAAATGGAGTGTTGGACTGGTTCTTTCTCGCACTTTGGGCATTAACCGTCATATGCTTGAGTGAAGGAAAAAGATGAGTTCAGTGAGTTTTTGCTCTTCCTGGTAGCTGAGATCTAGAAACAAGAAGGAATCAATACTGTGTATAACTAAGGAGCCAAACCGGTTAGTGCAGGACTGACCGGTCTGTGCCAGCCTGCCACTTTCAGACAAGTTTCTGACCACATTGGGTGAGAGCCTTTGTGCGTTCTCTGGCCAGAAACAAACCTGTCCTGGGTAGAGGTGCTTCTCACCTTCTGTAGGAAGTTGGCTCTGTATGCACTACTTCAAAGTAAGGAATAGTATGCACAGAGTCCAAGGGTTCCCCTTAGAGGTAAGATAGTGGCAAAAAGAGATAATTCTAATGCTCTATTTTGTGGTAGTGTGGTCGAGCAGTAGGCTTATCAGAGGGTAGTGTTAAGCATTTGTTGTACACACACAGGCAATAAATGAGGAACACATACTCAGAGACAATTCCAGGCCAATAGGTTTTTGTATAGAAAAATATATTTTCTTAGTTTATTTTAAGAACCACAGGTTCAAGATTTACAAGTAATACTTTAAATGAAAGGTATTTCAGGTAGGTACTTTAGGAACTTTGAATTAGCAAAATAGCATATACAGTTTTCACATAAATCACATATAGCTATTTTAAAACTAGACACAGTGCAATTTTCAACAGTTCCTGGGGGAGGTAAGTGTTTGTTAGTTTTTGCAGGTAAGTAAACCACCTACAGGGTTTGTTTGGGTCCAAGGTAGCCCACCGTTGGGGGTTCAGAGCAACCCCAAAGTTACCACACCAGCAGCTCAGGGCTGGTCAGGTGCAGAGGTCAAAGTGGTGCCCAAAACACATAGGCTTCAATGGAGAAGGGGGGGCCCCGGTTCCAGTCTGCCAGCAGATAAGTACCCACGTCTTTGGAGGGCAGACCAGGGGGGTTTTGTAGGGCACCGGGGGGGACACAAGTCCACACAGAAAGTACACCCTCAGCAGCACGGGGGCGGCCGGGTGCAGTGTGCAAACAGGCGTCCGGTTCGCATAGGAATCAATGGGAGACCAAGGGGTCTCTTCAGCGATGCAGGCAAGGGGGGGGGGCTCCTCGGGGTAGCCACCACCTGGGCAAGGGAGAGGGCCACCTGGGGGTCACTCCTGCACTAGAGGTCGGATCCTTCAGGTCCTGGGGGCTGCGGGTGCAGAGTCTTTACCAGGCGTCGGGTCTTTGAAGCAGGCAGTCGCGGTCAGGGGGAGCCTCAGGATTCCCTTTGCAGGCGTCGCTGTGGGGGCTCAGGGGGGTCAACTCTGGCTACTCACTGTCTCGTAGTCGCCGGGGAGTCCTCCCTGTGGTGTTTGTTCTCCACAAGTCGAGCCAGGGGCGTCGGGTGCAGAGTGCAAAGTCTCACGCTTCCGGCGGGAAACGTGTGTTGTTTAAAGTTGCTTCTTTGTTGCAAAGTCGCAGTCTTTGGGGAACAGAGCCGCTGTCCTCTGGAGATGTTGGTCCTTCTAGATGCAGGGTAGTCCTCTGAGGCTTCCGAGGTTGCTGGACCCTGGGAACGCGTTGCTGGAGCAGTGTCTTTAGAAGTGGGGAGACAGGCCGGTAGAGCTGCTGCCAAAGCAGTTGGTGTCTCCGTCTTCTCTGCAGGGTTTTTCAGCTTAGCAGTCCTCTTCTTCTTAGGTTGCAGGAATCTGAGTTCCTAGGTTCTGGGGAGCCCCTAAATACTGAATTTACGGGTGCGTTTAGGTCTGGGGGGTTAGTAGCCAATGGCTACTAGCCCTGAGGGTGGCTACACCCTCTTTGTGCCTCCTCACTGAGGGGAGGGGGGGCACACCCCTAATCCTATTGGGGGAATCCTCCATCTGCAAGATGGAGGATTTCTAAAAGTTAGTCACCTCAGCTCAGGACACCTTAGGGGCTGTCCTGACTGGCCAGTGACTCCTTGTTTTTCTCATTATCTCCTCCGGTCTTGCCGCCAAAAGTGGGGCCGTGGCCGGAGGGGGCGGGCAACTCCACTAGCTGGAGTGCCCTGGGGTGCTGTAACAAAGGGGGTGACCTTTGAGGTGGTACAGTTCCTGCAGGGGGAGGTGAGAAGCACCCCCACCCAGTACAGGCTTTGTTACTAGCCACAGAGTGACAAAGGCACTCTCCCCATGTGGCCAGCAACATGTCTGGTGTGTGGCAGGCTGCTAAAACTAGTCAGCCTACACGGATAGTCGGTTAAGGTTTCAGGGGGCACCTCTAAGGTGCCCTCTGGGGTGTATGTTACAATAAAATGTACACTGGCATCAGTGTGCATTTATTGTGCTGAGAAGTTTGATACCAAACTTCACAGTTTTCAGTGTAGCCATTATGGTGCTGTGGAGTTCATGCATGACAGACTCCCAGACCATATACTCTTATGGCTACACTGCACTTACAATGTCTAAGGTTTTGCTTAGACACTGTAGGGGCATAGTGCTCATGCACTTATGCCCTCACCTATGGTATAGTGCACCCTGCCTTAGGGCTGTAAGGCCTGCTAGAGGGGTGTCTTATCTATACTGCATATGCAGTGTGAGGTTGGCATGGCACCCTGAGGGGAGTGCTGTGTCGACTTACTCGTTTTGTTCTCACCAGCACACACAAGCTGGCAAGCAGTGTGTCTGTGCTGAGTGAGGGGTCCCCAGGGTGGCATAAGACATGCTACAGCCCTTAGAGACCTTCCCTGGCATCAGGGCCCTTGGTACCAGGGGTACCAGTTACAAGGGGCTTACCTGGATGCCAGGGTGTGCCAATTGTGAAAACAAAAGTACAGGTTAGGGAAAGAACACTTAGCATCAGCAAAGGCAAAAAGTCAGGGGGTAACCATGCCAAGGAGGCATTTCCTTACAATTGTGGTCTAGTGTCTGACTCCTCCCCCCCCCCCCCCTCCCCCACCCCCAAACTTGTACTTTCACTAAGCTATTCAAAACATCACTGTCAAAGGCAGATATGAATGGCAATGCCAAAGTTGAGATGGACAGCCAGAAACTCCCTCCTTGTTAATTAGGATTTATGGTTTGTCATTGAGATTTGAAACAGAATGTCTGGAGTGTTCATCCTTAGGTTCCAGGACAGCCCACAATTCCTACATCCTTTTGAAGACTAGAAACTGTGCAGACTCTAAGCATGTCTG
This sequence comes from Pleurodeles waltl, assembly GCF_031143425.1. Classification (NCBI taxonomy): domain Eukaryota; kingdom Metazoa; phylum Chordata; class Amphibia; order Caudata; family Salamandridae; genus Pleurodeles; species Pleurodeles waltl. The sequence continues at coordinate 182,696,933 of NC_090437.1, forward strand.
ATTGGAGAATGGTGTGTAAGAGAATGCATTGCACAACGTCTCTTTGCCCATAAATCTATAATTCCAATTACTATGGAAAAGTACTCATTCCTTACATTTATGTCGTGGTGAGCACAGAAACGTAATGCCAGAGTCCAAGCATAGTGTTTCCATACTTCAGCTGATAAAAACATACCTCATGTGTGGGAAGGCCTTTTGTGAACATCAGTTATGGCTCGATGCTGTGGCCACCTGAAGTCACAGCTTTGCATGTGGGAATTGGTAGCTGTATTTGGGCTCGTAGTCGGACAGCACCTAGGCAACCCTACCACCCAGCATTTCTCTAAAGAAAAAATGGAGACCCAGGGAGGTAGATGCTATTTGGATGCCAGCAGTTTCTCTTACTTAGAAGGCTAACCAAACAGCAAAATAAATCCGCATAAAATGTGATTTCCATGGGAGATTCCTGCATAATTTGAGTGCAGTGTAGCTGGCACCAAGGAAATCCTACGCTGCATTTCAGAGACATGGAGGACTAGGCGAAGCTAGTAAGTTGTGCGTTGCGTAGATCAAACCACTTTTCCCTACTCTTTTTGCCCTGCATATGTCATACTATGGCCATACAAAACACAATTTCCTCACAATTACTTTGGAGAGGGGGGGGGAAGGGGCTGAGTTTGCCCATGGTCAACCACACCGGTATAGCTTGTGTGGATACCACCATTTGGCAGATCCAGAGTGCCTTAACATCATTGATCTCTTGTCTAACAAAGTACATTTTCCTCCTTTTTGGTTATTGTAAAACACCAGAAGAACTTGTGGCCAACTGTAAAAGTCATCTTGTAATAGAAATGGCACATCACGTGTGTTTTTGTTCAACTGGCGACCGTCTGAAGTCTACATTGACTCTGCTTTTTTTATGGTTTTGTGGACCATTCACATTTGCAGTGTGATTTGTATCAAGAGAATGGTGTGGCAGCACCGAACGGTAAGATGTTTGCCATTGAGTGCATATTTTAGAGTGTTCATCACAGGAAATATTTAAAAAGTGAATTTTTACTACCTAATATTAAAAGGCATTATTGACAAGAAAAGGTGAGGGAACCCACACAAACCATTATACCATTAATTACCTTGGGCCTCTACTTTCCAGAAATGTCTGGCCAGCCAAACACAGGCTCAATTGCTGCAGTCCTATACCATTGCAAAAGTCTACATTTTACAACCCCTTTTAACAAGATCGCAGCTTTGTGCCTTTCCTGTCTTACGAGATAGTACCACCCGCACATGTGAGATAGTGTAATTATCAGAAGAAATGAGGGAAAACAGCATGGTAACACATTGCCATTACCTTTTCACAAATGTTTTGTCTACCTATTGCAAGAGAATGTCAACAAATACTTTGTGGAACATCTCCTTCACAATCCGATTATTGGTAATCAAAAATTTGAAGTGGTACAAATGATGCCTTTCCCCAAATGAAAGTTTTTGTGTACATTTCAAAAAATGCATGTCTTTGCTGCATTCACACTTGCTAGTCATTTTATGTTTTGATCTCAAGTGAGACACTTTTTATTTTGTTTTAAATATATTTTTATTTTCGTATGTTATGTTGAAACAAAACAAATTTTAGGACCATTACACTTGAGCATTCGTTACATTGTAAGTATATATCTGGTGTCTTGGAAACAGAGCTTAACAAGTCAGATCAATATTTTTTATTGTACTCTCGATAGATGACATCAATTAGCATCAACATTTGGATGCATGGTGTATTGCTCATTGTCTCCGGTTACTTATCCTGGCCTGACCCTGAGATGTATCCTGTGTGTCAGTCAGTACTCCCACTCCAAAGTATGTCCTTTGCCAGCCCCATATTTTGTTGAACTTACGGGGGCAGCCCCTGTTGCGGTAGACCACCTTTTCTGCGAACATGTACATATTCAGTCCTATCTGCCATTCCTGTATGTTTAGCATGTATACTCTTCCCCCCCCCCCCCCCCCCCCCCAAAATCCCCCTCAGAAAATCCCGCTTTGTCACAACTAGTCCCAGTGAACAAAACTGGACCTTAAACCACGGGATGTCCATGTCATTTGGGATTCCCAGTAATACAAATTTTGGGTCTACTGGGATCTGTACTTCTAGTATTGTGGTGAGTTCCTGATTTATCACCTTCCGGTGTACCTGGATATTTGGACATTACCACAGTGTGTTTAGGAATGAGCTGTTGTCTGTCTCACTCCTCAAGCAGAACAGTGAGAGGGCCCGTCCCATGTGGTGTAGTTTTTGTTTGTCATAATTGGCTCCATGGAGGATCTGGAATTGGATCTGGTGTAGACAGGATTTGATAGCTACCTCTTGGGGTTGCACAAGTGCTGCCTCCCAGTTTGAATTACCTGTTCTCCCAGGTCCTGTTCCCATTTACTTCTCAGAGCAGTCAGGTTGTCTGGCATATTGTTATTTATCGTTTTATATACGCAGGAGATCTCTCCCCTGCCTATTTCCCCTGTGAGGAGACGCCCCTCAAGGGGAGCGTATTCGGTAATGCCTATGCCTGCCAACCCATGGGCGTTCCATGCATGGCACAGCTGCGCATATTTCAGGATTTAGGGCTGGTGCTTATTGTATTCTTACTATAGGGCTAGGAAGGGTATGATATTTCCCTGTTCAAGGATGTCCCACTGTGTGGTGATACCTATCGTGCCTCATATCTCAAACCCCCGCAGTTTTGCTATTTCTTTCAGCCAGGTCCCTTTCCACAGGGGCGTCAGTCTGGTGGCCTTTTGTGCCCATCCTAGTGTTTTGGTGGCCTTAGGAAGCTAGGAAGGTGACTTGTGAGGCTAGGTGGAGTTTGGATAACCCTGGTCCTCCATACAGGTAGTGTAGGCATGTTTTGTGACCCATGAAGTCGCTTTCAAGCGGGAGGTAGGGTGGTCGTGCGGGGCATATATCCAATCGTTTATAGCTATCAGGTGAGCTGCCCAATAGTAGTGCTCTACATCCAGGATGGCAAGGCACTCTGTAGGAAGCTGGCTCTGTATATACTGTATACAAATTTGATATAGTGTGCACAGAGTCCAGGAGTTCCCCAGAGGCTTAACAGAGGCTAAAGCAGATAATACTAATGCTATCTTGTGGTAGTGTGGTCGAGCAGTTAGGCTTATCAGAGGGTAGTGCAAAGCATTTGTTGTACACACACAAGCAATAGAAGAAGCACACACTCGATGACTTAACTCCAGACCAATGGTTTTCATATATCAAAAATATATTTTCTTAATTTTTTTCTAGAACCACTATATTTAAGTTGCAAGTAAGTACTTCAATAGATTCGCATTTCACACATATATCAATAGTACTTTGTTTGAAATCGATGAGTTATACAGTTTTGGAAATATTTGCAATTATCTGTTTTAAGAGTTGACAGCGCAATTTTCCGAAACCGTTTCTGGAGGGAAGAAAAGTTAATACGATCTACAGGTAAGTACTTGACTTACAGTTCCAGTCTCTGGAAGTTAGGATGTCTACAGGTCGGGGCTCAAGTTAACCCCAAACACCCACTACCAGCAACATAGGGCTGGCTGGGTGCAGAGCTCAACGTTGGGGCAAACTTAACATGGGATTCTATGGAGACTGGGGACACACGGCTGCAGATCTGCTGGCAGGTAAGTACCCACGTCTTTGGACGGCAGACCTAAGGGTTTAGAGGAGCACCGGGGGGGGCACAATTAGGCACCAAACACACACCCTCAGCAGCACAGGGGCGTCCAGGTGCAGGGTGCAAACTCCATGTCTGGCTCCCAGTGCTTTTCTGTGAGGGAACACTGGGGTCACTCAGATGCTGCAGGCGAGGTCCAGTGGGGTCGACTTGGACAAACCACAGGCCGGACAGGGAGGAGTGGCGCCTGCTGAACATAGCTGCACTGGAGGTTGGGTTCTCCAAGGCCTGGGGGCTGCGGGGTTTAGTGGTTCTTTAGGCGTCTCTTATCTTCGTCTGGAGCTTTTGTGGTCATGGGGGTCCTCGGTATTCCCTTTGCAGATGTCGTTGTGGAGGGGTGGTGAGGTCAACCCTGTCTAGCTGGTTGGGCCACGTGGACACCGGCCACAGGCATCGGGTGCAGGTTGGTCAGGTCTCATAGATCATAGGAGGCTCTGGAGTCCCTTGGTTGTTGGCTCTTTGTGGACAGGCTTGCTGTCCATTGGAGGTTTCGGTCCTCTGTGGTGCAGGGCAGTCTTCTAGAGCTTGGCAGAGGTCGCTTATCCAACTGGATGTGTTCCTTTCTTTGTGCAGGTTCTCTGAAGCAAGAGACAGGCCGGTAGGATGGGGCCAAGTCATTTTGTGTTGTCCTTCTTCTCTGTTGGGGTTTCAACTATGCAGTCCTGTAAGGAAATGCCTCCTTGGCATGGTTACCCCCTGACTTTTTGCCTTTGCTGATGCTATGTTTTGAATTGAAAGTGTGCTGAGGTCTGCAAACCAGGCCCCAGCACCAGTGTTCTTTCCCTAACCTGTACTTTTGATTCCACAATTGGCACACCCTGGCACCCAGATAAGTCCCTTGTAACTGGTACCCCTGGTACCAAGGGCCCTGATACCAGGGAAGGTCTCTAAGGGCTGCAGCATGTCTTATGCCACCTGTAAGGAAATGCCTCCTTGGCATGGTTGCCCCCTGACTTTTTGCCTTTGCTGATGCTATGTTTACAATTGAAAGTGTGCTGAGGCCTGCTAACCAGGCCCCAGCACCAGTGTTCTTTCCCTAACCTGTACTTTTGTATCCACAATTGGCAGACCCTGGCATCCAGATAAGTCCCTTGTAACTGGTACTTCTAGTACCAAGGGCCCTGATGCCAAGGAAGGTCTCTAAGGGCTGCAGCATGTCTTATGCCACCCTGGAGACCTCTCACTCAGCACAGACACACTGCTTGCCAGCTTGTGTGTGCTAGTGAGGACAAAACGAGTAAGTCGACATGGCACTCCCCTCAGGGTGCCATGCCAGCCTCTCACTGCCTATGCAGTATAGGTAAGCCACCCCTCTAGCAGGCCTTACAGCCCTAAGGCAGGGTGCACTATACCATAGGTGAGGGTACCAGTGCATGAGCATGGTACCCCTACAGTGTCTAAACAAAACCTTAGACATTGTAAGTGCAGGGTAGCCATAAGAGTATATGGTCTGGGAGTCTGTCAAACACGAACTCCACAGCACCATAATGGCTACACTGAAAACTGGGAAGTTTGGTATCAAACTTCTCAGCACAATAAATGCACACTGATGCCAGTGTACATTTTATTGTAAAATACACCACAGAGGGCACCTTAGAGGTGCCCCCTGAAACTTAACCGACTGTCTGTGTAGGCTGACTAGTTCCAGCAGCCTGCCACACCAGAGACATGTTGCTGGCCCCATGGGGAGAGTGCCTTTGTCACTCTGAGGCCAGTAACAAAGCCTGCACTGGGTGGAGATGCTAACACCTCCCCCAGGCAGGAGCTGTAACACCTGGCGGTGAGCCTCAAAGGCTCACCCCTTTGTCACAGCCCAGCAGGGCACTCCAGCTTAGTGGAGTTACCCGCCCCCTCCGGCCACGGCCCCCACTTTTGGCGGCAAGGCTGGAGGGAACAAAGAAAGCAACAAGGAGGAGTCACTGGCCAGTCAGGACAGCCCCTAAGGTGTCCTGAGGTGACTCTGACTTTTAGAAATCCTCCATCTTGCAGATGGAGGATTCCCCCAATAGGGTTAGGATTGTGACCCCCTCCCCTTGGGAGGAGGCACAAAGAGGGTGTACCCACCCTCAGGGCTAGTAGCCATTGGCTACTAAGCCCCCAGACCTAAACACGCCCTTAAATTTAGTATTTAAGGGCTACCCTGAACCCTAGAAAATTAGATTCCTGCAACTACAAGAAGAAGGACTGCCTAGCTGAAAACCCCTGCAGAGGAAGACCAGAAGACGACAACTGCCTTGGCTCCAGAAACTCACCGGCTTGTCTCCTGCCTTCCAAAGATCCTGCTCCAGCGACGCCTTCCAAAGGGACCAGCGACCTCGACATCCTCTGAGGACTGCCCCTGCTTCGAAAAGACAAGAAACTCCCGAGGACAGCGGACCTGCTCCAAGAAAGGCTGCAACTTTGTTTCCAGCAGCTTTGAAAGAACCCTGCAAGCTCCCCGCAAGAAGCGTGAGACTTGCAACACTGCACCCGGCGACCCCGACTCGGCTGGTGGAGATCAAACACCTCAGGAGGGACCCCAGGACTACTCTGATACTGTGAGTACCAAAACCTGTCCCCCCTGAGCCCCCACAGCGCCGCCTGCAGAGGGAATCCCGAGGCTTCCCCTGACCGCGACTCTTTGAATCCTAAGTCCCGACGCCTGGGAAAGACCCTGCACCCGCAGCCCCCAGGACCTGAAGGACCGGACTTTCACTGGAGAAGTGACCCCCAGGAGTCCCTCTCCCTTGCCCAAGTGGAGGTTTCCCCGAGGAACCCCCCCCTTGCCTGCCTGCAGCGCTGAAGAGATCCCGAGATCTCTCATAGACTAACATTGCGAACCCGACGCCTGTTTCTACACTGCACCCGGCCGCCCCCGCGCTGCTGAGGGTGAAATTTCTGTGTGGGCTTGTGTCCCCCCCGGTGCCCTACAAACCCCCCTGGTCTGCCCTCCGAAGACGCGGGTACTTACCTGCAAGCAGACCGGAACCGGGGCACCCCCTTCTCTCCATTCTAGCCTATGTGTTTTGGGCACCACTTTGAACTCTGCACCTGACCGGCCCTGAGCTGCTGGTGTGGTGACTTTGGGGTTGCTCTGAACCCCCAACGGTGGGCTACCTTGGACCAACAACTGAACCCTGTAAGTGTCTTACTTACCTGGTAAAACTAACCAAAACTTACCTCCCCTAGGAACTGTGAAAATTGCACTGTGTCCACTTTTAAAACAGCTATTTGTCAATAACTTGAAAAGTATACATGCAATTTTTATGATTTAAAGTTCCTAAAGTACTTACCTGCAATACCTTTCGAATGAGATATTACATGTAGAATTTGAACCTGTGGTTCTTAAAATAAACTAAGAAAATATATTTTTCTATTCAAAAACCTATTGGCTGGATTTGTCTCTGAGTGTGTGTACCTCATTTATTGTCTATGTGTATGTACAACAAATGCTTAACACTACTCCTTGGATAAGCCTACTGCTCGACCACACTACCACAAAATAGAGCATTAGTATTATCTCTTTTACCACTATTTTACCTCTAAGGGGAACCCTTGGACTCTGTGCATGCTATTCCTTACTTTGAAATAGCACATACAGAGCCAACTTCCTACACCACCCTAGAGACCCCTCACTCAGCACAGACACCCTGCTTACCAGCTTGTGTGTGCTAGTGAGAACAAAATGAGTAAGTCGACATTGCACTCCCCTCAGGGTGCCATGCCAGCCTCTCACTGCCTATGCAGTATAGGTAAGACACCCCTCTAGCAGGCCTTACAGCCCTAAGGCAGGGTGCACTATACCATAGGTGAGGGCACCAGTGCATGAGCACTGTGCCCCTACAGTGTCTAAGCAAAACCTTAGACATTGTAAGTGCAGGGTAGCCATAAGAGTATATGGTCTGGGAGTCTGTTTTACACGAACTCCACAGCACCATAATGGCTACACTGAAAACTGGGAAGTTTGGTATCAAACTTCTCAGCACAATAAATGCACACTGATGCCAGTGTACATACATTTTATTGTAAAATACACCCCAGAGGGCACCTTAGAGGTGCCCCCTGAAACCTAACCGACTATCTGTGTAGGCTGACTGGTTCCAGCAGCCTGCCACACTAGAGACATGTTGCTGGCCCCATGGGGAGAGTGCCTTTGTCACTCTGAGGCCAGTAACAAAGCCTGCACTGGGTGGAGATGCTAACACCTCCCCCAGGCAGGAGCTGTGACACCTGGCGGTGAGCCTCAAAGGCTCACCCCTTTGTCACAGCACCGCAGGACACTCCAGCTTAGTGGAGTTGCCCGCCCCCTCCGGCCACGGCCCCCACTTTTGGCGGCAAGGCTGGAGGAAACAAAGAGAACAACAAGGAGGAGTCACTGGCCAGTCAGGACAGCCCCTAAGGTGTCCTGAGCTGAAGTGACTCTAACTTTTAGAAATCCTCCATCTTGCAGATGGAGGATTCCCCCAATAGGATTAGGGATGTGACCCCCTCCCCTTGGGAGGAGGCACAAAGAGGGTGTACTCACCCTCAGGGCTAGTAGCCATTGGCTACTAACCCCCCAGACCTAAACACGCCCTTAAATTTAGTATTTAAGGGCTCCCCTGAACCTAGAAAAATAGATTCCTGCAACTAACAAGAAGAAGGACTGCTGAGCTGAAAACCCCTGCAGAGGAAGAACAGAAGACACCAACTGCCTTGGCCCCAGACTTACCGGCCTGTCTCCTGCCTTCCAAAGAAACCTGCTCCAGCTACGCTTTCCAAGGGACCAGCGACCTCTGAATCCTCTGAGGACTGCCCTGCTTCGAAAAAGACAAGAAACTCCTGAGGACAGTGGCACTGCTCCAAAAGAACTGCAACTTTGTTACAAGGAGCAGATTTAAAGACCCCTGCAACTCCCCGCAAGAAGCGTGAGACTTGCAACACTGCACCCGGCGACCCCGACTCGACTGGTGGAGAACAACCAACTCAGGTAGGACCCTCCGGCGACTCTACGACTGTGAGTAACCAAAGTTGTCCCCCCTGAGCCCCCACAGCGACACCTGCAGAGGGAATCCCCAGGCTCCCCCTGACCGCGACTGTCTGAACTCCATTTCCCGACGGCTGGAAAAGACCCTGCACCCGCAGCCCCCAGCCCCTAAAGAAACTGAACTTCTGTGCAGGAGTGACCCCCAGGAGGCCCTCTCCCTTGCCCAGGTGGTGGCTACCCCGAGGAGCCCCCCCCCCTTGCCTGCCTGCATCGCTGAAGAGATCCCGAGATCTCTCATAGACTAACATTGCGAACCCGACGCTTGTTTCAACACTGCACCCGGCCGCCCCCGCGCTGCTGAGGGTGAAATTTCTGTGTGGACTTGTGTCCCCCCCGGTGCCCTACAAAACCCCCCTGGTCTGCCCTCCGAAGACGCGGGTACTTACCTGCAAGCAGACCGGAACCGGGGCACCCCCTTCTCTCCATTCTAGCCTATGTGTTTTGGGCACCACTTTGAACTCTGCACCTGACCGGCCCTGAGCTGCTGGTGTGGTGACTTTGGGGTTGCTCTGAACCCCCAACGGTGGGCTACCTTGGACCAAGAACTAAGCCCTGTAAGTGTCTTACTCACCTGGTTAACCTAACAAATACTTACCTCCCCTAGGAACTGTGAAAATTGCACTGTGTCCACTTTTAAAACAGCTATTTGTGAATAACTTGAAAAGTATACATGCAATTTTGATGATTTGAAGTTCCTAAAGTACTTACCTGCAATACCTTTCGAATGAGATATTACATGTAGAATTTGAACCTGTGGTTCTTAAAATAAACTAAGAAAAGATATTTTTCTATACAAAAACCTATTGGCTGGATTTGTCTCTGAGTGTGTGTACCTCATTTATTGTCTATGTGTATGTACAACAAATGCTTAACACTACTCCTTGGATAAGCCTACTGCTCGACCACACTACCACAAAATAGAGCATTAGTATTATCTCTTTTTGCCACTATCTTACCTCTAAGGGGAACCCTTGGACTCTGTGCATACTATTCCTTACTTTGAAATAGTGCATACAGAGCCAACTTCCTACATTGGTGGATCAGCGGTGGGGTACAAGACTTTGCATTTGCTGGACTACTCAGCCAATACCTGATCACACGACAAATTCCAAAAATTGTCATTAGAAATTGATTTTTGCAATTTGAAATTTTTCTAAATTCTTTAAAGTCCTGCTAGGGCCTTGTGTGTTAAGTCCCTGTTTAGCATTGTCTTTTAGAGTTTAAAAGTTTGTTAAAAGTTTGAAATTAGATTCTAGAAACAGTTTTAGATTCTTTAAAAAGTCTTCCAACTCTTAGCAAAATAATGTCTGATACGGAGATGAATGTGGTGGAACTCGACACCACACCTTACCTCCATCTTAAGATGAGGGAGCTAAGGTCTCTCTGTAATATCAAAAAAATAACCATTGGCTCCAGACCTACCAAAATTCAGCTCCAGGAGCTGTTGGCAGAGTTTGAAAAAGCCAACCCCTCTGATGATGACATCACAGAGGAAGAAATTAGTGACTTGGAGGCCAATGTCCCTCCTCCAGTCCTAAATAGGGAGAACAGGACCCCTCAAGTCCTGTCTCCAACTGTGTTAGTCAGAAATAGTGAGTCCCTCACAGGAGGGTCCCACATTTCTGAAATCACTGAGGATGCTCTCAGTGAAGATGACCTCCTGTTAGCCAGGATGGCCAAAAGATTGGCTTTAGAGAGACAGCTCCTAGCCATAGAAAGGGAAAGACAAGAGATGGGCCTAGGACCCATCAATGGTGGCAGCAATATAAATAGGGTCAGAGATTCTCCTGACATGTTAAAAATCCCCAAAGGGATTGTGACAAAATATGAAGATGGTGATGACATCACCAAATGGTTCACAGCTTTTGAGAGGGCTTGTGTAACCAGAAAAGTGAACAGATCTCACTGGGGTGCTCTCCTTTGGGAAATGTTCACTGGAAAGTGTAGGGATAGACTCCTCACACTCTCTGGAAAAGATGCAGAATCTTATGACCTCATGAAGGGTACCCTGATTGAGGGCTTTGGATTCTCCACTGAGGAGTACAGGATTAGGTTCAGGGGGGCTCAAAAATCCTCGAGCCAGACCTGGGTTGACTTTGTTGACTACTCAGTGAAAACACTAGATGGTTGGATTCAAGGCAGTGGTGTAAGTAATTATGATGGGCTGTACAATTTATTTGTGAAAGAACACCTATTGAGTAATTGTTTCAATGATAAACTGCATCAGCATCTGGTAGACCTAGGACCAATTTCTCCCCAAGAATTGGGAAAGAAGGCGGACCATTGGGTCAAGACAAGGGTGTCCAAGACTTCAACAGGGGGTGACCAAAAGAAAGGGGTCACAAAACCTCCCAAGGGGAAAGGTGGTGAGACAGCCAAAAACAAAAATAGTAAAGAGTCTTCTACAGGCCCCCAAAAACCTGCACAGGAGGGTGGGCCCAGAGCCTCTTCACAAAACAATTCTGGGTACAAGGGTAAAAACTTTGATCCCAAAAAGGCCTGGTGTCGTAGCTGTAAACAGCATGGACACCAAACTGGAGACAAGGCCTGTCCCAAGAAAGATACCACTTCTAACTCCCATCCAGCTAAAACTGGTATGGCTAGTCTCCAAGTGGGATCAACAGTGTGCCCAGAGCAAATCAGGGTCCACACTGAAGCTACTCTAGTTTCTGAGGGTGGGGTGGATTTAGCCACACTAGCTGTCTGGCCGCCTAACATGCAAAAATACAGACAGCAACTCTTAATTAATGGGACTAGAATAGAGGGCCTGAGGGATACAGGTGCCAGTGTCACCATGGTGACAGAGAAACTGGTTTCCCCTGGCCAATACCTGACTGGAAAAACTTACACAGTCACCAACGCTGACAATCAGAGAAAAGTACATCCCATGGCAATGGTTACTTTAGAATGGGGAGGGGTCAATGGCCTGAAACAGGTGGTGGTCTCCTCAAATATCCCAGTGGACTGTCTGCTTGGAAATGACCTGGAGTCCTCAGCATGGGCTGAGGTAGAACTAAAAACCCATGCAGCAATGCTGGGTATCCCTGAACTGGTGTGTGTGAAAACAAGAGCACAATGCAAGGCACAGGGTGAAAAAGTAGAGCTGGAGTCTGGAAAGATGGCCCAGCCTACCAAGAGAACAGGAAAGTCAGTTGGGAAACCAACTGCAACACAGCAAAAGAAAGGGAACCTCTCTTCTCAGGAAGAAGTTCTGCCCTCTGAGGGAACTGAGCCTTTGGAGCTTGAACCTTATCAGGTTGAGCTCTTAGGCCCAGGGGGACCCTCAAGGGAGGAGCTGTGTAAGGGACAAGAAACCTGTCCCTCTCTTGAAGGCCTTAGGCAGCAAGCTGCTGAAGAGTCCAAAGGCAAGAAAAATGGAACACATAGGGTCTATTGGGAAGATGGACTCCTGTACACTGAGGCCAGAGACCCAAAACCTGGTGCCACTAGGAGAGTGGTAGTGCCTCAGCTGTTCAGGAAGTTCATCCTAACATTGGCCCATGACATTCCCCTTGCTGGACATTTGGGACAAACCAAGACGTGGGAGAGGTTAGTCAACCACTTCTACTGGCCCAATATGTCCAACATGGTTAAGGAGTTTTGCCTCTCCTGCCCCACCTGTCAAGCCAGTGGTAAGACAGGTGGGCATCCAAAGGCCCCCCTCATTCCACTTCCAGTGGTGGGGGTTCCCTTTGAAAGAGTGGGTGTGGACATAGTTGGTCCACTAGAACCTCCCACAGCCTCAGGAAATATGTATATCCTGGTAGTAGTGGATCATGCTACCAGGTATCCTGAAGCTATTCCCCTTAGGTCGACTACTGCCCCTGCAGTAGCCAAGGCCCTCATTGGTATCTTTACCAGAGTGGGTTTCCCTAAGGAGGTGGTGTCTGACAGAGGTACCAACTTCATGTCAGCATACCTAAAGCACATGTGGAATGAGTGTGGAGTGACTTATAAATTCACTACACCATACCATCCACAAACTAATGGCTTGGTTGAGAGATTCAACAAGACATTAAAAGGCATGATCATGGGGCTCCCAGAAAAACTCAAAAGGAGATGGGATGTCCTCTTGCCATGTCTGCTTTTCGCTTACAGAGAGGTGCCACAGAAGGGAGTAGGATTCTCACCCTTTGAACTTCTGTTTGGTCATCCTGTAAGGGGACCACTTGCCCTTGTTAAAGAAGGCTGGGAGAGACCTCTCCATGAGCCTAAACAGGACATAGTGGACTATGTACTTGGCCTTCGCTCTAGAATGGCAGACTACATGGAAAAGGCAACCAAAAACCTTGAGGCCAGCCAACAGCTCCAGAAGTTTTGGTATGACCAAAAGGCTGCACTGGTTGAGTTCCAACCAGGGCAGAAAGTCTGGGTTCTGGAACCTGTGGCTCCCAGGGCACTCCAGGACAAATGGAGTGGCCCTTACCCAGTGCTAGAAAGGAAGAGTCAGGTCACCTACCTGGTGGACCTGGGCACAAGCAGGAGCCCCAAGAGGGTGATCCATGTGAACCGCCTTAAGCTCTTCCATGACAGGGCTGATGTGAATCTGTTGATGGTAACAGATGAGGATCAGGAGGCAGAGAGTGAACCTCTCCCTGATCTTCTGTCATCAGACCCAAAAGATGGCACAGTAGATGGAGTGATCTACTCAGACACCCTCTCTGGCCAACAGCAAGCTGATTGTAGGAGAGTCCTACAACAGTTTCCTGAACTCTTCTCCTTGACCCCTGGTCAGACACACCTGTGTACCCATGATGTGGACACAGGAGACAGCATGCCTGTCAAAAACAAAATCTTTAGACAGTCTGACCATGTTAAGGAAAGCATCAAGGTGGAAGTCCACAAGATGCTGGAATTGGGAGTAATTGAGCGCTCTGACAGCCCCTGGGCTAGCCCAGTGGTCTTAGTCCCCAAACCTCACACCAAAGATGGAAAGAAAGAGATGAGGTTTTGTGTGGACTACAGAGGGCTCAATTCTGTCACCAAGACAGATGCTCATCCAATTCCAAGAGCTGATGAGCTCATAGATAAATTAGGTGCTGCCAAATTCTTAAGTACCTTTGACTTGACAGCAGGGTACTGGCAAATAAAAATGGCACCTGGAGCAAAAGAGAAAACAGCATTCTCCACACCTGATGGGCATTATCAGTTTACTGTTATGCCCTTTGGTTTAAAGAATGCCCCTGCCACCTTCCAAAGGTTGGTGAATCAAGTCCTTGCTGGCTTGGAGTCCTTTAGCACAGCTTATCTTGATGATATTGCTGTCTTTAGCTCCACCTGGCAGGATCACCTGGTCCACCTGAAGAAGGTTTTGAAGGCTCTGCAATCTGCAGGCCTCTCTATCAAGGCATCCAAATGCCAGATAGGGCAGGGAACTGTGGTTTACTTGGGCCACCTTGTAGGTGGAGGCCAAGTTCAGCCACTCCAACCCAAGATCCAGACTATTCTGGACTGGGTAGCTCCAAAAACCCAGACTCAAGTCAGGGCATTCCTTGGCTTGACTGGGTATTACAGGAGGTTTGTGAAGGGATATGGATCCATTGTGACAGCCCTCACTGAACTCACCTCCAAGAAAATGCCCAAGAAAGTGAACTGGACTGTGGAATGCCAACAGGCCTTTGACACCCTGAAACAAGCAATGTGCTCAGCACCAGTTCTAAAAGCTCCAGATTATTCTAAGCAGTTCATTGTGCAGACTGATGCCTCTGAACATGGGATAGGGGCAGTTTTGTCCCAAACAAATGATGATGGCCTTGACCAGCCTGTTGCTTTCATTAGCAGGAGGTTACTCCCCAGGGAGCAGCGTTGGAGTGCCATTGAGAGGGAGGCCTTTGCTGTGGTTTGGTCCCTGAAGAAGCTGAGACCATACCTCTTTGGGACTCACTTCCTAGTTCAAACTGACCACAGACCTCTCAAATGGCTGATGCAAATGAAAGGTGAAAATCCTAAACTGTTGAGGTGGTCCATCTCCCTACAGGGAATGGACTTTATAGTGGAACACAGACCTGGGACTGCCCATGCCAATGCAGATGGCCTTTCCAGGTTCTTCCACTTAGAAAATGAAGACTCTCTTGGGAAAGGTTAGTCTCATCCTCTTTCGTTTGGGGGGGGGTTGTGTAAGGAAATGCCTCCTTGGCATGGTTGCCCCCTGACTTTTTGCCTTTGCTGATGCTATGTTTACAATTGAAAGTGTGCTGAGGCCTGCTAACCAGGCCCCAGCACCAGTGTTCTTTCCCTAACCTGTACTTTTGTATCCACAATTGGCAGACCCTGGCATCCAGATAAGTCCCTTGTAACTGGTACTTCTAGTACCAAGGGCCCTGATGCCAAGGAAGGTCTCTAAGGGCTGCAGCATGTCTTATGCCACCCTGGAGACCTCTCACTCAGCACAGACACACTGCTTGCCAGCTTGTGTGTGCTAGTGAGGACAAAACGAGTAAGTCGACATGGCACTCCCCTCAGGGTGCCATGCCAGCCTCTCACTGCCTATGCAGTATAGGTAAGCCACCCCTCTAGCAGGCCTTACAGCCCTAAGGCAGGGTGCACTATACCATAGGTGAGGGTACCAGTGCATGAGCATGGTACCCCTACAGTGTCTAAACAAAACCTTAGACATTGTAAGTGCAGGGTAGCCATAAGAGTATATGGTCTGGGAGTCTGTCAAGCACGAACTCCACAGCACCATAATGGCTACACTGAAAACTGGGAAGTTTGGTATCAAACTTCTCAGCACAATAAATGCACACTGATGCCAGTGTACATTTTATTGTAAAATACACCACAGAGGGCACCTTAGAGGTGCCCCCTGAAACTTAACCGACTGTCTGTGTAGGCTGACTAGTTCCAGCAGCCTGCCACACCAGAGACATGTTGCTGGCCCCATGGGGAGAGTGCCTTTGTCACTCTGAGGCCAGTAACAAAGCCTGCACTGGGTGGAGATGCTAACACCTCCCCCAGGCAGGAGCTGTGACACCTGGCGGTGAGCCTCAAAGGCTCACCCCTTTGTCACAGCCCAGCAGGGCACTCCAGCTTAGTGGAGTTGCCCGCCCCCTCCGGCCACGGCCCCCACTTTTGGCGGCAAGGCTGGAGGGAACAAAGAAAGCAACAAGGAGGAGTCACTGGCCAGTCAGGACAGCCCCTAAGGTGTCCTGAGCTGAGGTGACTCTGACTTTTAGAAATCCTCCATCTTGCAGATGGAGGATTCCCCCAATAGGGTTAGGATTGTGACCCCCTCCCCTTGGGAGGAGGCACAAAGAGGGTGTACCCACCCTCAGGGCTAGTAGCCATTGGCTACTAACCCCCCAGACCTAAACACGCCCTTAAATTTAGTATTTAAGGGCTACCCTGAACCCTAGAAAATTAGATTCCTGCAACTACAAGAAGAAGGACTGCCCAGCTGAAAACCCCTGCAGCGGAAGACCAGAAGACGACAACTGCCTTGGCTCCAGAAACTCACTGGCCTGTCTCCTGCCTTCCAAAGATCCTGCTCCAGCGACGCCTTCCGAAGGGACCAGCGACCTCGACATCCTCTGAGGACTGCCCCTGCTTCGAAAAGACAAGAAACTCCAGAGGACAGCGGACCTGCTCCAAGAAAGGCTGCAACTTTGTTTCCAGCAGCTTTAAAGAACCCTGCAAGCTCCCCGCAAGAAGCGTGAGACTTGCAACACTGCACCCGGCGACCCCGACTCGGCTGGTGGAGACCCGACACCTCAGGAGGGACCCCAGGACTACTCTGATACTGTGAGTACCAAAACCTGTCCCCCCTGAGCCCCCACAGCGCCGCCTGCAGAGGGAATCCCGAGGCTTCCCCTGACCGCGACTCTTTGAATCCAAAGTCCCGACGCCTGGGAGAGACCCTGCACCCGCAGCCCCCAGGACCTGAAGGACCGGACTTTCACTGGAGAAGTGACCCCCAGGAGTCCCTCTCCCTTGCCCAAGTGGAGGTTTCCCCGAGGAACCCCCCCCTTGCCTGCCTGCAGCGCTGAAGAGATCCCGAGATCTCTCATAGACTAACATTGCGAACCCGACGCTTGTTTCGACACTGCACCCGGCCGCCCCCGCGCTGCTGAGGGTGAAATTTCTGTGTGGACTTGTGTCCCCCCCGGTGCCCTACAAAACCCCCCTGGTCTGCCCTCCGAAGACGCGGGTACTTACCTGCAAGCAGACCGGAACCGGGGCACCCCCTTCTCTCCATTCTAGCCTATGTGTTTTGGGCACCACTTTGAACTCTGCACCTGACCGGCCCTGAGCTGCTGGTGTGGTGACTTTGGGGTTGCTCTGAACCCCCAACGGTGGGCTACCTTGGACCAAGAACTAAGCCCTGTAAGTGTCTTACTTACCTGGTTAACCTAACAAATACTTACCTCCCCTAGGAACTGTGAAAATTGCACTAAGTGTCCACTTTTAAAACAGCTATTTGTGAATAACTTGAAAAGTATACATGCAATTTTGATGATTTGAAGTTCCTAAAGTACTTACCTGCAATACCTTTCGAATGAGATATTACATGTAGAATTTGAACCTGTGGTTCTTAAAATAAACTAAGAAAAGATATTTTTCTATACAAAAACCTATTGGCTGGATTTGTCTCTGAGTGTGTGTACCTCATTTATTGTCTATGTGTATGTACAACAAATGCTTAACACTACTCCTTGGATAAGCCTACTGCTCGACCACACTACCACAAAATAGAGCATTAGTATTATCTCTTTTTGCCACTATCTTACCTCTAAGGGGAACCCTTGGACTCTGTGCATACTATTCCTTACTTTGAAATAGTGCATACAGAGCCAACTTCCTACAGCCAGTCTCCAAGTGGGATCAACAGTGTGCCCAGAGCAAATCAGGTATCACACTGAAGCTACATTAGTCTCTGAGGGTGGGGTGGATTTAGCCACACTGGCTGCCTGGCCCCCTAACATGCAAAAATACAGGCAGCAGCTCTTAATTAATGGGACAAGTGTAGAAGGCCTGAGGGATACAGGTGCCAGTGTCACCATGGTGACAGAGAAACTGGTTTCCCCTGGCCAATACCTGACTGGACAAACCTATCCAGTCACCAATGCTGACAATCAAACTAAAGTACATCCCATGGCAATGGTAACTTTAGAGTGGGGAGGGGTCAATGGCCTGAAACAGGTGGTGGTCTCCTCAAATATCCCAGTAGACTGTTTGCTTGGAAACGACCTGGAGTCCTCAGCATGGGCTGAGGTAGAACTAAAAACCCATGCAGCCATGCTGGGTATCCCTGAACTGGTGTGTGTCAAGACAAGGGCACAGTGCAAGGCTCAGGGTGAAAAAGTAGAGCTGGAGTCTGGAAGAATGGCCCAGCCTACCAAGAGAAAAGGAAAGTCACCTGGGAAACCAGCTGCAACACAACAAGAAAAAGAGAACCTCTCTTCTCAGGAAGAAGTTCTGCCCTCTGAGGGAACTGAGTCTATGGAGCTGGAACCTTACCAGGTTGAGCTCTTGGGCCCAGGGGGACCCTCAAGGGAAGATTTGTGTAAGGGACAAGAAACCTGTCCCTCTCTTGAAGGCCTTAGGCAGCAAGCTGCTGAAGAGTCCAAAGGCAAGAAAACTGGAACACATAGGGTCTATTGGGAAGATGGACTCCTGTACACTGAGGCAAGAGATCCCAAACCTGGTGCCACTAGGAGAGTGGTAGTGCCTCAGGGTTTCAGAGAGTTTATTCTGACCTTAGCCCATGATATTCCCCTTGCTGGGCATTTGGGACAAACCAAGACGTGGGAGAGGTTAGTCAACCACTTCTACTGGCCCAACATGTCCCAGAAGGTTAAGGAGTTTTGCCTCTCCTGCCCCACCTGTCAAGCCAGTGGTAAGACAGGTGGGCATCCAAAGGCCCCCCTCATTCCACTTCCAGTGGTGGGGGGTCCCCTTTGAAAGAGCGGGTGTGGACATAGTTGGTCCACTAGAACCTCCCACAGCCTCAGGAAATATGTACATCCTAGTAGTAGTGGATCATGCTACTAGGTATCCTGAAGCTATTCCCCTTAGGTCGACTACTGCCCTTGCAGTAGCCAAGGCCCTCATTGGTATCTTTACCAGAGTGGGCTTCCCTAAGGAGGTGGTGTCTGACAGAGGTACCAACTTCATGTCAGCATACCTAAAACACATGTGGAATGAGTGTGGAGTGACTTATAAGTTCACTACACCATATCATCCACAAACTAATGGCCTTGTTGAGAGATTCAACAAGACATTAAATGGCATGATCATGGGGCTCCCAGAGAAACTCAAAAGGAGATGGGATGTCCTCTTGCCATGTCTGCTTTTCGCTTGCAGAGAGGTGCCTCAGAAGGGAGTAGGATTCTCACCCTTTGAACTTCTGTTTGGCCACCCTGTAAGGGGACCACTTGCTCTTGTTAAAGAAGGCTGGGAGAGACCTCTTCATGAGCCTAAACAAGACAAAGTGGACTATGTACTTGGCCTTCGCTCAAGGATGGCAGAGTACATGGAAAAGGCAAGTAAAAACCTTGAGGCCAACCAACAACTCCAGAAGTTGTGGTATGACCAAAAGGCTGCACTGGTTGAATTTCAACCAGGGCAGAAAGTCTGGGTTCTGGAGCCTGTGGCTCCCAGGGCACTTCAGGACAAATGGAGTGGCCCTTACCCAGTACTAGAAAGGAAGAGTCAGGTCACCTACCTGGTGGACCTGGGCACAAGCAGGAGCCCCAAGAGGGTGATCCATGTGAACCGCCTTAAGCTCTTCCATGACAGGGCTGATGTCAATCTGTTGATGGTAACAGATGAGGACCAGGAAGCTGAGAGTGAGCCTCTCCCCGAACTCCTCTCATCAGACCCTAAAAATGGCTCAGTAGATGGAGTGATCTACTCAGACACCCTCTCTAGCCAACAGCAGTCTGACTGTAGGAAGGTCCTGCAACAGTTTGCTGAACTCTTTTCCCTAACCCCTGGGCAGACACACCTGTGTACCCATGATGTGGACACAGGAGACAACATGCCTGTCAAAAACAAAATATTTAGACAGTCTGACCAAGTTAAGGAAAGCATCAAGGTGGAAGTCCACAAGATGCTGGAATTGGGAGTAATTGAGTACTCTGACAGCCCCTGGGCTAGCCCAGTGGTCTTAGTCCCCAAACCTCACACCAAAGAAGGAAAGAGAGAGATGAGGTTTCGTGTGGACTACAGAGGTCTCAACTCTGTCACCAAGACCGATGCCCATCCCATTCCTAGAGCTGATGAGCTTATAGACAAATTAGGGGCTGCCAAATTCTTAAGTACCTTTGACTTAACAGCAGGGTACTGGCAAATCAAAATGGCCCCTGGAGCAAAAGAAAAGACCGCATTCTCCACACCTGGTGGGCATTATCAGTTCACTGTTATGCCCTTTGGTTTAAAGAATGCCCCTGCCACCTTCCAAAGGTTGGTGAATCAAGTCCTTGCTGGGTTGGAATCCTTTAGTGCAGCTTATCTTGATGATATTGCTGTCTTCAGCTCCACCTGGCAGGATCACCTGGTCCACCTGAAGAAGGTTTTGAAGGCTCTGCAATCTGCAGGCCTCTCTATCAAGGCATCCAAATGCCAGATAGGGCAGGGAACTGTGGTTTACTTGGGACACCTTGTAGGTGGAGGCCAAGTTCAGCCACTCCAGCCTAAGATCCAGACTATTCTGAACTGGGCAGCTCCAAAAACCCAGACTCAAGTCAGGGCATTCCTTGGCTTGACTGGGTACTATAGGAGGTTTGTGAAGGGATATGGATCAATAGTGACAGCCCTCACAGAACTTACCTCCAAGAAAATGCCCAAGAAAGTAAACTGGACTGTAGAATGCCAACAGGCCTTTGACACCCTGAAGCAAGCTATGTGCACAGCACCAGTTCTAAAAGCTCCAGATTACTCCAAGCAATTCATTGTGCAAACAGATGCCTCTGAACATGGGATAGGGACAGTTTTGTCCCAAACAAATGATGATGGCCTTGACCAGCCTGTTGCTTTCATTAGCAGGAGGTTACTCCCCAGGGAGCAGCGTTGGAGTGCCATTGAGAGGGAGGCCTTTGCTGTGGTTTGGTCGCTGAAGAAGTTGAGACCATACCTTTTTGGTACTCACTTCCTAGTTCAAACTGACCACAGACCTCTCAGATGGCTGATGCAAATGAAAGGTGAAAATCCAAAACTGTTGAGGTGGTCCATCTCCCTACAGGGAATGGACTTTATAGTGGAACACAGACCTGGGACTGCCCATGCCAATGCAGATGGCCTTTCCAGGTTCTTCCACTTAGAAAATGAAGACTCTCTTGGGAAAGGTTAGTCTCATCCTCTTTCGTTTGGGGGGGGGGGGGGTTGTGTAAGGAAATGCCTCCTTGGCATGGTTACCCCCTGACTTTTTGCCTTTGCTGATGCTATGTTTTGAATTGAAAGTGTGCTGAGGCCTGCTAACCAGGCCCCAGCACCAGTGTTCTTTCCCTAACCTGTACTTTTGATTCCACAATTGGCACACCCTGGCACCCAGATAAGTCCCTTGTAACTGGTACCCCTGGTACCAAGGGCCCTGATACCAGGGAAGGTCTCTAAGGGCTGCAGCATGTCTTATGCCACCCTAGAGACCCCTCACTCAGCACAGACACCCTGCTTACCAGCTTGTGTGTGCTAGTGAGAACAAAATGAGTAAGTCGACATGGCACTCCCCTCAGGGTGCCATGCCAACCTCTCACTGCCTATGCAGTATAGGTAAGACACCCCTCTAGCAGGCCTTACAGCCCTAAGGCAGGGTGCACTATACCATAGGTGAGGGCACCAGTGCATGAGCACTGTGCCCCTACAGTGTCTAAGCAAAACCTTAGACATTGTAAGTGCAGGGTAGCCATAAGAGTATATGGTCTGGGAGTCTGTTTTACACGAACTCCACAGCACCATAATGGCTACACTGAAAACTGGGAAGTTTGGTATCAAACTTCTCAGCACAATAAATGCACACTGATGCCAGTGTACATTTTATTGTAAAATACACCCCAGAGGGCACCTTAGAGGTGCCCCCTGAAACCTAACCGACTATCTGACTAGCTGACTGGTTCCAGCAGCCTGCCACACTAGAGACATGTTGCTGGCCCCATGGGGAGAGTGCCTTTGTCACTCTGAGGCCAGTAACAAAGCCTGCACTGGGTGGAGATGCTAACACCTCCCCCAGGCAGGAGCTGTGACACCTGGCGGTGAGCCTCAAAGGCTCACCCCTTTGTCACAGCACCGCAGGACACTCCAGCTTAGTGGAGTTGCCCGCCCCCTCCGGCCACGGCCCCCCACTTTTGGCGGCAAGGCTGGAGGAAACAAAGAGAACAACAAGGAGGAGTCACTGGCCAGTCAGGACAGCCCCTAAGGTGTCCTGAGCTGAAGTGACTCTAACTTTTAGAAATCCTCCATCTTGCAGATGGAGGATTCCCCCAATAGGATTAGGGATGTGACCCTCTCCCCTTGGGAGGAGGCACAAAGACTATACTGCATAGGCAGTGTGAGGTTGGCATGGCACCCTGAGGGGAGTGCTATGTTGACTTACTCGTTTTGTCCCCACCAGCACACACAAGCTGACAAGCAGTGTGTCTGTGCTGAGTGAGGGGTCCCCAGGGTGGCATAAGATATGCTGCAGCCCTTAGAAACCTTCCCTGGCATCAGGGCCCTTGGTACCAGGGCTACCAGTTACAAGGGACTTACCTGGATGCCAGGGTGTGGCCAATTGTGGATACCAAAGTACAGGTTAGGGAAAGAACACTGGTGCTGTGGCCTGGTTAGCAGGCCTCAGCACACTTTCAATTCAAACATAGCATCAGCAAAGGCAAAATGTCAGGGGGGTAACCATGCCAAGGAGGCATTTCCTTACACGACCCCCCCCCCCCCCCCCCCCCCCCCCCCCCCAAACGAAAGAGGATGAGCTTAACCTTTCCCAAGAGAGTCTTCATTTTCTAACTGGAAGATCCGGGAAAGGCCATCAGCATTGGCATGGGCAGTCCCAGGTCTGTGTTACACTATAAAGTCCATTCCCTGTAGGGAGATGGACCACCTCAACAGTTTTGGATTTTCACCTTTCTTTTGCATCAGCCATCTGAGAGGTCTGTGGTCAGTTTGAACTACAAAGTGAGTACCAAAGAGGTATGGTCTCAGCTTCTTCAGGGACCAAACCACAGCAAAGGCCTCCCTCTCAATGGCACTCCAACGCTGCTCCCTGGGGAGTAACCTCCTGCTAATGAAAGCAACAGGCTGGTCAAGGCCATCATCATTTGTTTGGGACAAAACTGCCCCTATCCCATGTTCAGAGGCATCTGTCTGCACAATGAATTGCATAGAGTAATCTGGAGCTTTTAGAACTGGTGCTGTGCACATTGCTTGTTTCAGGGTGTCAAAGGCCTGTTGGCATTCTATAGTCCAGTATGCCTTCTTGGGCATTTTCTTGGAGGTGAGTTCTGTGAGGGCTGTCACTGTGGATCCATATCCCTTCACAAACCTCCTATAGTACTCAGTCAAGCCAAGGAATGCCCTGACTTGAGTCTGGGTTTTTGGAGCTGCCCAGTCCAGAATAGTCTGGATCTTAGGCTGGAGTGGCTGAACTTGGCCTCCACCTACAAGGTGTCCCAAGTAAACCACAGTTCCCTGCCCTATCTGGCATTTGGATGCCTTGATAGAGAGGCCTGCTGATTGCAGAGCCTTCAAAACCTTCTTCAGGTGGACCAGGTGATCCTGCCAGTTGGAGCTAAAGACAGCAATATCATCAAGATAAGCTGCACTAAAGGACTCCAAGCCAGCAAGGACATGATTCACCAACCTTTGGAAGGTGACAGGGGCATTCTTTAAACCAAAGGGCATAACATGGAACTGATAATGCCCATCAGGTGTGGAGAATGCTGTCTTTTCTTTTGCTCCAGGTGCCATTTTGATTTGCCAGTACCCTGCTGTCAAGTCAAAGGTACTTAAGAATTTGGCAGCACCTAATTTGTCAATCAGCTCTAGGAATGGGATGGGCATCTGTCTTAGTGACAGAGTTAAGTCCTCTGTACTCCACACAAAACCTAATTTCTCTCTTTCCATCTTTGGTGTGAGGTTTGGGGACTAAGACTACTGGCTAGCCCAGGGGCTGTCAGAGTGCTCACTTACTCCCAATTCCAGCATCTTGTGGACTTCCACCTTGATGCTTTCCTTAACTTGGTCAGACTGTCTGAATATTTTGTTTTTGACAGGCATGCTGTCTCCTGTGTCCACATCATGGGTACACAGGTGTGTCTGACCAGGGGTTAGGGGAAAGAGCTCAGCAAACTGCTGCAGGACTTTCCTACAGTCAGATTGGTGTTGGCTAGAGAGGGTGTCTGAATAGATCACTCCATCCACTGAGCCATCTTTAGGGTCTGATGAGAGGAGATCAGGGAGAGGCTCACTCTCAGCTTCCTGGTCCTCATCTGTTACCATCAACAGATTTACATCAGCACTGTCATGGAAGAGCTTTAGGCGGTTCACATGGATCACCCTCTTGGGGCTCCTGCTAGTGCCCAGGTCCACCAGGTAGGTGACCTGACTCTTCCTCTCTAGCACTGGGTAAGGGCCACTCCATCTGTCCTGGAGTGCCCTGGGAGCCACAGGCTCTAAAACCCAGACTTTCTGCCCTGGTTGAAATTCAACCAGTGCAGCCTTTTGGTCATACCAAAACTTCTGGAGCTGTTGGCTGGCCTCAAGGTTTTTGCTTGCCTTTTCCATGGACTCTGCCATCCTTGAGCGAAGGCCAAGTACATAGTCCATTATGTCTTGTTTAGGCTCATGAAGAGGTCTCTCCCAGCCTTCTTTAACAAGAGCAAGTGGTCCCCTTACAGGGTGGCCAAACAGAAGTTCAAAGGGTGAGATCCCTACTCCCTTCTGAGGCACCTCTCTGTAAGCGAAAAGCAGACATGGCAAGAGGACATCCCATCTCCTTTTGAGTGTTTCTGGGAGCCCCATGATCATGCCCTTTAATGTCTTGTTGAATCTCTCAACAAGGCCATTAGTTTGTGGATGATAGGGTGTAGTGAATTTATAAGTCACTCCACACTCATTCCACATGTGTTTCAGGTATGCTGACATGAAGTTGGTACCTCTGTCAGACACCACCTCCTTAGGGAAGCCCACTCTGGTAAAGATACCAATGAGGGCCTTGGCTACTGCAGGGGCAGTAGTCGACCTAAGGGGAATAGCTTCAGGATATCTAGTAGCATGATCCACTACTACTAGGATGTACATAATTCCTGAGGCTGTGGGAGATTCAAGTGGACCCACTATATCCTCACCCGCTCTTTCAAAGGGGACCCCCACCACTGGAAGTGGAATGAGGGGTGCCTTTGGATGTCCACCTGTCTTACCACTGGCTTGACAGGTTGTTTCAGGAGACACAAAACTCCTTAACTTTCTGGGACAAGTTGGGCCAGTAGAAGTGGTTGACTAACCTCTCCCACGTCTTGGTTTGTCCCAAATGCCCAGGAAGGGGAATATCATGGGCTAAGGTCAGAATAAACTCTCTGAACTCCTGAGGCACCACCACTCTCCTAGTGGCACCAGGTTTGGGATCTCTTGCCTCAGTGTAAAGGAGTCCATCTTCCCAATAGACCCTATGTGTTCCAGTTTTCTTGCCATTGGACTCTTCAACAGCTTGCTGCCTAAGGCCTTCAAGAGAGGGACAGGTTTCTTGTCCCTTACACAACTCTTCCCTTGAGGGTCCCCCTGGGCCTAAGAGCTCAACCTGATAAGGTTCCAACTCCATAGGCTCAGTTCCCTCAGAGGGCACAACTTCTTCCTGAGAAGAGAGGTTCTCTCTTTCTTGTTGTGTTGCAGCTGGTTTCCCAGCTGTCTTTCCTTTCCTCTTGGTAGGCTGGGCCCTTTTTCCAGACTCCAGCTCTACTTTTTCACCCTGTGCCTTGCACTGTGCCCTTGTCTTGACACACACCAGTTCAGGGATACCCAGCATGGCTGCATGGGTTTTCAGTTCTACCTCAGCCCATGCTGAGGACTCCAGGTCATTTCCAAGCAAACAGTCTACTGGGATATTCGAGGAGACCACCACCTGTTTCAGGCCATTGACCCCTCCCCACTCTAAAGTTACCATAGCCATGGGATGTACTTTAGTTTGATTGTCAGCATTGGTGACTGGATAAGTTTGTCCAGTCAGGTATTGACCAGGGGAAACCAGTTTCTCTGTCACCATAGTGACACTGGCACCTGTATCCCTCAGGCCTTCTACACTTGTCCCATTAATTAAGAGCTGCTGCCTGTATTTTTGCATGTTATGAGGCCAGGCAGCCAGTGTGGCTAAATCCACCCCACCCTCAGAGACTAATGTAGCTTCAGTGTGACACCTGATTTGCTCTGGGCACACTGTTGATCCCACTTGGAGACTAGCCATTCCAGTGTTAGCTGGAGTGGAGTTAGAAGTGGTTGTTTTCTTGGGACAGGCCTTGTCTCCAGTTTGGTGTCCAGGCTGATTACAGCTACGACACCAGGCCTTTTTGTAATCAAAGTTTTTACCCTTGTACCCAAAATTGTTTTGTGAAGAGGCTCTGGGCCCATCCTCCTGTGCAGGTTTTTGTGGGCCTGTAGAAGACTCTTTACTATTTTTGTTTTTGGCTGTCTCACCACCCTTCCCCTGGGGAGGTTTTGTGACCCCTTTCTTTTGGTCACCCCCTGTGGAAGTCTTGGACACCCTAGTCTTGACCCAATGGTCCGCCTTCTTTCCCAATTCTTGGGGAGAAATTGGTCCTAGGTCTACCAGATGCTGATGCAGTTTATCATTGAAACAATTACTTAATAGGTGTTCTTTCACAAATAAATTGTACAGCTCATCATAATTACTTACACCACTGCCTTGAATCCAATCATCTAGTGTTTTTGCTGAGTAGTCTACAAAGTCAACCCAGGTCTGGCTCGAGGATTTTTGAGCCCCCCTGAATCTACTCCTATACTCCTCAGTGGAGAATCCAAAGCCCTCAATCAGGGTACCCTTCATGAGGTCATAAGATTCTGCATCTTTTCCAGAGAGTGTGACGAGTCTATCCCTACACTTTCCTGTGAACATTTCCCAAAGGAGAGCAACCCAGTGAGATTTGTTCACTTTTCTGGTTACACAAGCCCTCTCAAAAGCTGTGAATCATTTGGTGATGTCATCACCATCTTCATATTTAGTTACAATCCCTTTAGGGATTTTCAACATGTCAGGAGAATCTCTGACCCTATTTAAGTTGCTGCCACCATTGATGGGTCCTAGGCCCATCTCTTGTCTTTCCCTTTCTATGGCTAGGATCTGTCTTTCCAAAGCCATTCTTTTGGCCATCCTGACTAACTGGATGTCCTCTTCACTGGAGTTATCCTCAGTGATTTCAGAGTTGTTGGTCCCTCCTGTGAGGGAACCAGCATCTATGACTATTATGTTTGGAGACAGGGCTTGAGAGGCCCTGTTCTCCCTAAATAGGACTGGTAGGGGGGAATTTTCCTCCAAGTCACTATCTTCATCCTCTGTGTTGCCATCCTCAGAAGGGTTGGCTCTTTCAAACTCTGCCAAAAGCTCCTGGAGCTGTAGTTTGGAAGGTCTGGGGCCCATTGTTATTTTCTTTCATTTACAGAGTGACCTTAGCTCCCTCATCTTAAGATGGAGGTAAGGGGTGGTGTCGAGTTCCACCACATTCACATCTGTACTAGACATTATACTTCTAAAAGTTGGAATACTTTTTAAGAATCTAAAACTAGTTCTAGGTTCTAATTCAAACTTTCACAAAACATTTAAACTCTAAAAGAAATGCTAACAGGGACTAACACAAGGCCCTAGCAGGACTTTTAAGAATTTAGAAAAATAGTTCAAATTGCACAAATCAATTTCTAATGACAATTTTTGGAATTTGTCGTGTGATCAGGTATTGGCTGAGTAGTCCAGCAAATGCAAAGTCTTGTACCCCACCGCTGATCCACCAATGTAGGAAGTTGGCTCTGTATGTGCTATTTCAAAGTAAGGAATAGCATGCACAGAGTCCAAGGGTTCCCCTTAGAGGTAAGATAGTGGCAAAAAGAGATAATACTAATGCTCTATTTTGTGGTAGTGTGGTTGAGCAGTAGGCGTATCCAAGGAGTAGTGTTAAGCATTTGTTGTACATACACACAGGCAATAAATGAGGAACACACACTCTGAGACAAATCCAGCCAATAGGTTTTGTTATAGAAAAATATATTTTCTTAGTTTATTTTAAGAACCACAGGTTCAAATTCTACATGTAATATCTCATTTGAAAGGTATTGCAGGTAAGTACTTTAGGAACTTTGAATAATTACAGTAGCATATATACTTTTCACATGAAACACAAATAGCTGTTTTAAAAGTGGACACTGCAATTTTCACAGTTCCTGGGGGAGGTAAAGTATTGTTAGTTTTTGCAGGTAAGTACACCACCTACGGGGTTCAGATTTGGAGCCCACCGTTGGAGGTTCAGAGCAACCCCAAAGTCACCACACCAGCAGCTCAGGGCCGGTCAGGTGCAGAGGTCAAAGAGGTGCCCAAAACACATAGGCTTCAATGGAGAGAAGGGGGTGCCCCGGTTCCGGTCTGCCAGCAGGTAAGTACCCGCGTCTTCGGAGGGCAGACCAGGGGGGTTTTGTAGGGCACTGGGGGGGACACGAGTCCACACAAAAAGTACACCCTCAGCAACACGGGGCGGCCGGGTGCAGTGTGCAAACAAGCGTCTGGTTTCCAATTGGAGTCAATGGGAGACCAAGGGGTCTCTTCAGCGGTGCAGGTAGGCAAGGGGGGGGGGGGGCTCCTCGGGGTAGCCACCACCTGGGCAAGGGAGAGGGCATCCTGGGAGTCACTCCTGCACTGGAGTTTCGATCCTTCAGGTGCTGGGGGCTGCGGGTGCAGGGTCTTTTCCAGTGTTGGGATTTTAGAGTCAGGCAGTCGCGGTCAGGGGGAGCCTCGGGATTTCCTCTGCAGGCGTCGCTGTGGGGGCTCAGGGGGGACAACTTTGGTTACTACCAGTCTTGGAGTCGCCGGAGGGTCCTCCCTGTAGCGTTGTTTCTCCACCGCCAGGTGTTACAGCTCCTGCCTGGGGGAGGTGTTAGCATCTCCACCCAGTGCAGGCTTTGTTACTGGCCTCAGAGTGACAAAGGCACTCTCCCCATGGGGCCAGCAACATGTCTCGAGTGTGGCAGGCTGCTAGAACCAGTCAGCCTACCCAGATAGTTGGTTAAAGTTTCAGGGGGCACCTCTAAGGTGCCCTCTGGGGTGTATTTCACAATAAAATGTACACTGGCATCAGTGTGCATTTATTGTGCTGAGAAGTTTGATACCAAACTTCCCAGTTTTCAGTGTAGCCATTATGGTGCTGTGGAGTTCGTGTTTGACAGACTCCCAGACCATATACTGTTATGGCTAACCTGCACTTACAATGTCTAAGGTTTGGCTTAGACACTGTAGGGGCACAGTGCTCATGCACTGGAGCCCTCACCTATGGTATAGTGCACCCTGCCTTAGGGCTGTAAGGCCTGCTAGAGGGGTGACTTATCTATACTGCATAGCCAGTGTGAGGTTGGCATGGCACCCTGAGGGGAGTGCCATGTCGACTTACTCGTTTTGTCCCCACCAGCACACACAAGCTGACAAGCAGTGTGTCTGTGCTGAGTGAGGGGTCCCCAGGGTGGCATAAGATATGCTGCAGCCCTTAGAAACCCTCCCTGGCATCAGGGCCCTTGGTACCAGGGGTACCAGTTACAAGGGACTTACCTGGGTGCCAGGGTGTGCCAATTGTGGATACAAACGTACAGGTTAGGGAAAGAACATTGGTGCTGTGGCCTGGTGTAGGAAGTTGGCTCTGTATGTGCTATTTCAAAGTAAGGAATAGCATGCACAGAGTCCAAGGGTTCCCCTTAGAGGTAAAATAGTGGTAAAAAGAGATAATACTAATGCTCTATTTCGTGGTAGTGTGGTCGAGCAGTAGGCTTATCCAAGGAGTAGTGTTAAGCATTTGTTGTACATACACATAGACAATAAATGAGGTACACACACTCAGAGACAAATCCAGCCAATAGATTTTTATATAGAAAAATATCTTTTCTTAGTTTATTTTAAGAACCACAGGTTCAAATTCTACATGTAATATCTCATTCGAAAGGTATTGCAGGTAAGTACTTTAGGAACTTCAAATCATCAAAATTGCATGTATACTTTTCAAGTTATTCACAAATAGCTGTTTTAAAAGTGGACACAGTGCAATTTTCACAGTTCCTAGGGGAGGTAAGTATTTGTTAGGTTAACCAGGTAAGTAAGACACTTACAGGGCTTAGTTCTTGGTCCAAGGTAGCCCACCGTTGGGGGTTCAGGGCAACCCCAAAGTCACCACACCAGCAGCTCAGGGCCGGTCAGGTGCAGAGTTCAAAGTGGTGCCCAAAACACATAGGCTAGAATGGAGAGAAGGGGGTGCCCCGGTTTCAGTCTGCCAGCAGGTAAGTACCCGCGTCTTCGGAGGGCAGACCAGGGGGGTTTTGTAGGGCACCGGGGGGGACACAAGCCCACACAGAAATTTCACCCTCAGCAGCGCGGGGGCGGCCGGGTGCAGTGTAGAAACAAGCGTCGGGTTTGTAATGGAAGTCAATGGAAGATCTAGGGATCTCTTCAGGGCTGCAGGCAGGCAAGGGGGGGGTTCCTCGGGGAAACCTCCACTTGGGCAAGGGAGAGGGACTCCTGGGGGTCACTTCTCCAGTGAAAGTCCGGTCCTTCAGGTCCTGGGGGCTGCGGGTGCAGGGTCTCTCCCAGGTGTCGGGACTTAGGATTCAAAGAGTCGCGGTCAGGGGAAGCCTCGGGATTCCCTCTGCAGGCGGCGCTGTGGGGGCTCAGGGGGGACAGGTTTTTGTACTCACAGTCTTAGAGTAGTCCTGGGGTCCCTCCTGAGGTGTTGGATCGCCACCCGCCGAATCGGGGTCGCCGGGTGCAGTGTTGCAAGTCTCACGCTTCTTGCGGGGAGCTTGCAGGGTTCTTTAAAGCTGCTGGAAACAAAGTTGCAGCTTTTCTTGGAGCAGGTCCGCTGTCCTCGGGAGTTTCTTGTCTTTTCGAAGCAGGGGCAGTCCTCAGAGGATGTCGAGGTCGCTGGTCCCTTTGGAAGGCGTCGCTGGAGCAGGATCTTTGGAAGGCAGGAGACAGGCCGGTGAGTTTCTGGAGCCAAGGCAGTTGTCGTCTTCTGGTCTTCCTCTGCAGGGGTTTTCAGCTAGGCAGTCCTTCTTCTTGTAGTTGCAGGAATCTAATTTTCTAGGGTTCAGGGTAGCCCTTAAATACTAAATTTAAGGGCGTGTTTAGGTCTGGGGGGTTAGTAGCCAATGGCTACTAGCCCTGAGGGTGGGTACATCCTCTTTGTGCCTCCTCCCAAGGGGAGGGGGTCACAATCCTAACCCTATTGGGGGAATCCTCCATCTGCAAGATGGAGGATTTCTAAAAGTTAGAGTCACCTCAGCTCAGGACACCTTAGGGGCTGTCCTGACTGGCCAGTGACTCCTCCTTGTTGCTTTCTTTGTTCCCTCCAGCCTTGCCGCCAAAAGTGGGGGCCGTGGCCGGAGGGGGCGGGCAACTCCACTAAGCTGGAGTGCCCTGCTGGGCTGTGACAAAGGGGCGAGCCTTTGAGGCTCACCGCCAGGTGTCACAGCTCCTGCCTGGGGGAGGTGTTAGCATCTCCACCCAGTGCAGGCTTTGTTACTGGCCTCAGAGTGACAAAGGCACTCTCCCCATGGGGCCAGCAACATGTCTCTAGTGTGGCAGGCTGCTGGAACTAGTCAGCCTACACAGACAGTTGGTTAAGTTTCAGGGGGCACCTCTAAGGTGCCCTCTGGGGTGTATTTTACAATAAAATGTACACTGGCATCAGTGGGCATTTATTGTGCTGAGAAGTTTGATACCAAACTTCCCAGTTTTCAGTGTAGCCATTATGGTGCTGTGGAGTTCGTGTTTGACAAACTCCCAGACCATATACTCTTATGGCTACCCTGCACTTACAATGTCTAAGGTTTTGTTTAGACACTGTAGGGGTACCATGCTCATGCACTGGTACCCTCACCTATGGTATAGTGCACCCTGCCTTAGGGCTGTAAGGCCTGCTAGAGGGGTGTCTTACCTATACTGCATAGGCAGTGAGAGGCTGGCATGGCACCCTGAGGGGAGTGCCATGTCGACTTACTCGTTTTGTCCTCACTAGCACACACAAGCTGGCAAGCAGTGTGTCTGTGCTGAGTGAGAGGTCTCCAGGGTGGCATAAGACATGCTGCAGCCCTTAGAGACCTTCCTTGGCATCAGGGCCCTTGGTACTAGAAGTACCAGTTACAAGGGACTTATCTGGATGCCAGGGTCTGCCAATTGTGGATACAAAAGTACAGGTTAGGGAAAGAACACTGGTGCTGGGGCCTGGTTAGCAGGCCTCAGCACACTTTCAATTCAAAACATAGCATCAGCAAAGGCAAAAAGTCAGGGGGCAACCATGCCAAGGAGGCATTTCCTTACACCTGGTTAGCAGGCCTCAGCACACTTTCAATTCAAAACATAGCATCAGCAAAGGCAAAAAGTTAGGGGGTAACCATGCCAAGGAGGCATTTCCTTACAGAGCTATTTTTATAAAGTTTTAAAAGTCCTGTAGGGCCTTGTGTTAGTCCCTGTTAGCATTTCTTTTAGAGTTTACAAGTTTTGTAAAAGTTTGAATTAGGTTCTAGAAATAGTTTTAAATTCTTAAAAAGTATTCCAACTTTTAGAGACATAATGTCTTGTGCAGAAGAGAATGTGATGGAACTCGACCTCACACCTTACCTCCATCTTAAGATGAGGGAGCTAAGGTCTCTCTGCAAAATAAAGAAAATCCCAGTTGGCTTAAGACCTTCCAAACAACAGCTCCAGGAGCTGCTGGCAGAGTTTGAAAAAGCCAACCCCTCTGAGGATGACCTCACAGAGGGAGAAGATAGTGACTTGGAGGAGAATTCCCCCCTTCCAGTCCTAATTAGGAAGATCAGGGACCCTCAATCCCTGACTCCAACCATAATAGTCAGAGATGCTGCTTCCCTCACAGGAGGGGCCAGCACCTCTGTTATCACTGAGGAGAGCCTCAGTGAAGATGACCTCCTGCTAGCCAGGATGGCCAAAAGATTGACTTTGGAAAGACAGATCCTAGCCATAGAAAGGGAAAGACAAGAGATGGGTTTTGGTCCCATCCATGGTGGCAGCAACATAAATAGGGTCAGAGATTCTCCTGACATGTTGAAAATCCCAAAAGGGATTGTAACTAAATATGAAGATGGTGATGACATTACCAAATGGTTCTCAGCTTTTGAGAGCGCTTGTGCAACCAGAAAAATAAACAGGTCTCACTGGGGCGCTCCTTTGGGAAATGTTCACTGGAAAGTGTAGGGATAGACTCCTCACACTCTCTGGAAAAGATGCAGAATCTTATGACCTCATGAAGGGTACCCTGATTGAGGGCTTTGGATTCTCCACTGAGGAGTATAGAATTAGATTCAGGGGGGGCTCAAAAATCCTCGAGCCAGACCTGGGTTGATTTTGTAGACTACTCAGTGAAAACACTAGATGGTTGGATTCAAGGCAGTGGTGTAAGTTATTATGATGGGCTGTACAATTTATTTGTGAAAGAACACCTATTAAGTAATTGTTCAAATGATAAACTGCATAAGCATCTGGTAGACCTAGGACCAATTTCTCCCCAAGAATTGGGAAAGAAGGCGGACCATTGGGTCAAGACTTCTACAGGGGGTGACCAAAAGAAAGGGGTCACAAACCTCCCCAGGGGAAGAGTGTTGAGACATCCAAAAACAAAAATAGTAAAGAGTTTTCTACAGGCCCCCAAAAGCCTGCACAGGAGGGTGGGCCCAGAGCCTCTTCACAAAACAATTTTGGGTACAAGGGTAAAAACTTTGATCCCAAAAAGACCTGGTGTCGTAGCTGTAATCAGCCTGGACACCAAACTGGAGACAAGGCCTGTCCCAAGAAAAGTACCACTTCTAACTACACTCCAGCTAACACTGGAATGGCTAGTCTCCAAGTGGGATCAACAGTGTGCCCAGAGCAAATCAGGTGTCACACTGAAGCTACATTAGTCTCTGAGGGTGGGGTGGATTTAGCCACACTGGCTGCCTGGCCTCATAACATGCAAAAATACAGGCAGCAGCTCTTAATTAATGGGACAAGTGTAGAAGGCCTGAGGGATACAGGTGCCAGTGTCACTATGGTGACAGAGAAACTGGTTTCCCCTGGTCAATACCTGACTGGACAAACTTATCCAGTCACCAATGCTGACAATCAAACTAAAGTACATCCCATGGCTATGGTAACTTTAGAGTGGGGAGGGGTCAATGGTCTGAAACAGGTGGTGGTCTCATCAAATATCCCAGTAGACTGTTTGCTTGGAAATGACCTGGAGTCCTCAGCATGGGCTGAGGTAGAACTGAAAACCCATGCAGCCATGCTGGGTATCCCTGAACTAGTGTGTGTCAAGACAAGGGCACAGTGCAAGGCTCAGGGTGAAAAAGTAGAGCTGGAGCCTGGAAAAAGGACCCAGCCTACCAAGAGAAAAGGAAAGACAACTGGGAAACCAGCTGCAACACAACAACAAAAAGAGAACCTCTCTTCTCAGGAAGAAGTTCTGCCCTCTGAGGGAACTGAGCCTGTGGAGTCAGAACCTTATCAGGTTGAGCTCCTAGGCCCAGTTGTGTAAGGGGCAAGAAACCTGTCCCTCTCTTGAAGGCCTTAGGCAGCAAGCTGCTGAAGAGTCCAATAGCAAGAAAACTGGAACACATAGGGTCTATTGGGAAGATGGACTCCTTTACACTGAGGCAAGAGATCCCAAACCTGGTGCCACTAGGAGAGTGGTAGTGCCTCAGGAGTTTAGGAAGTTCATACTGACCTTAGCCCATGATATTCCTCTTGCTGGGCATTTGGGACAAACCAAGACGTGGGAGAGACTAGTCAACCACTTCTATTGGCCCAACATGTCCCAGAAAGTCAAGGAGTTTTGTGTCTCCTGTACCACCTGTCAAGCCAGTGGTAAGACAGGTGGACACCCAAAGGCTCCCCTCATTCCACTTCCAGTATTGGGGGTCCCCTTTGAAAGAGTGGGTGTGGACATAGTGGGTCCACTTGAACCTCCCACAGCCTCAGGGAACATGTACATACTAGTAGTAGTGGATCATGCTACTAGATACCCTGAAGCTATTCCCCTTAGGTCGACTACTGCCCCTGCAGTAGCCAAGGCCCTCATTGTTATTTTTACCAGAGTGGGTTTTCCTAAGGAGGTAGTTTCTGACAGAGGTACCAACTTCATGTCAGCATACCTGAAACACATGTGGAATGAGTGTGGAGTGACTTATAAATTCACTACACCTTACCATCCACAAACTAATGGCCTTGTTGAGAGATTCAACAAGACATTAAAAGGCATGATCATGGGGCTCCCAGAAGAACTCAAAAGGAGATGGGATGTCCTCTTGCCATGTCTGCTTTTCGCTTACAGAGAGGTGCCTCAGAAGGGAGTAGGGTTCTCACCCTTTGAACTTCTGTTTGGCCACCCTGTAAGGGGACCACTAGCTCTTGTGAAAGAAGGCTAGGAGAGACCTCTTCATGAGCCTAAACAAGACATAGTGGACTATGTACTTGGCCTACGTTCAAGGATGGCAGAGTACATGGAAAAGGCAAGTAAAAACCTTGAGGCCTGCCAACAGCTCCAGACGTTTTGGTATGACCAAAAGGCTGCAATGGTTGAATTTCAACCAGGGCAGAAAGTCTGGGTTCTGGAGCCTGTGGCTCCCAGGGCACTTCAGGACAAATGGAGTGGCCCTTACCCAGTGCTAGAGAAGAAGAGACAGGTCACCTACCTGGTGGACCTAGGCACTAGCAGGAGCCCCAGGAGGGTGATCCATGTCCATGTGAACCGCCTTAAGCTCTTCCATGATAGGGCTGATGTGAATCTGTTGATGGTAACAGATGAGGACCAGGAAGCTGAGAGTGAGCCTCTCCCTGATCTCCTCTCATCAAACCCTAAGGATGGTTCAGTAGATGGAGTGATCTATTCAGACACCCTCTCTGGCCAACAGCAATCTGACTGCAGGAAGGTCCTGCAACAGTTTACTGAGCTCTTTTCCCTAACCCCTGGTCAGACACACCTGTGTACCCATGATGTGGACACAGGAGACAGCATGCCTGTCAAAAACAAAATTTTCAGACAGTCTGACCAAGTTAAGGAAAGCATGAAGGTGGAAGTCCACAAGATGCTGGAATTGGGAGTAATTGAGCACTCTGACAGCCCCTGGGCTAGCCCAGTGGTCTTACTCCCCAAACCTCACACCAAAGATGGAAAGAGAGAGATGAGGTTTTGTGTGGACTACAGAGGACTTAACTCTGTCACCAAGACAGATGCCCATCCCATTCCAAGGGCTGATGAACTGATTGATAAATTAGGTGCTGCCAAATTCTTAAGTACCTTTGACTTAACAGCAGGGTACTGGCAAATCAAAATGGCACCAGGAGCAAAAGAAAAGACAGCATTCTCCACACCTGATGGGCATTATCAGTTTACTGTTATGCCCTTTGGTTTAAAGAATGGCCCTGCCACCTTCCAAAGGTTGGTGAATCAAGTCCTTGCTGGCTTGGAGTCCTTTAGTGCAGCTTATCTTGACGATATTGCTGTCTTTAGCTCCAGCTGGCAGGATCACCTGGTCCACCTGAAGAAGGTTTTGAAGGCTCTGCAATCAGCAGGCCTCTCTATCAAGGCATCCAAGTGCCAGATACGGCAGGGAACTGTGGTTCACTTGGGACACCTTGTAGGTGGAGGCCAAGTTCAGCCACTCCAGCCTAAGGTCCAGACTATTCTGGACTGGGCAGCTCCAAAAACCCAGACTCAAGTCAGGGCATTACTTGGCTTGACTGGGTATTACAGGAGGTTTGTGAAGGGATATGGATCCATAGTGACAGCCCTCACAGAACTTACCTCCAAGAAAATGCCCAAGAAGGTAAACTGGACTGTAGAATGCCAACAGGCCTTTAACACCCTGAAACAAGCAATGTGCACAGCACCAGTTCTAAAAGCTCCAGATTACTCCAAGCAGTTCATTGTGCAGACAGATGCCTCTGAACATGGGATAGGGGCAGTTTTGTCCCAAACAAATGATGATGGCCTTGACCAGCCTGTTGCTTTCATTAGCAGAAGGTTCCTCCCCAGGGAGCAGCGTTGGAGTGCCATTGAGAGGGAGGCCTTTGCTGTGGTTTGGTCCCTGAAGAAGCTGAGACCATACCTCTTTGGTACTCACTTTGTAGTTCAAACTGACCACAGACCTCTCAGATGGCTGATGCAAATGAAAGGTGAAAATCCAAAACTGTTGAGGTGGTCCATATCTCTACAGGGAATGGACTTTATAGTGGAACACAGACCTGGGACTGCCCATGCCAATGCAGATGGCCTTTCCAGGTTCTTCCACTTAGAAAATGAAGACTCTCTTGGGAAAGGTTAGTCTCATCCTCTTTCGTTTGGGGGGTGGGGGGGGTGTTGTGTAAGGAAATGCCTCCTTGGCATGGTTACCCCCTGACTTTTTGCCTTTGCTGATACTAAGTTTTGATTTGAAAGTGTGCTGAGGCCTGCTAACCAGGCCCCAGCACCAGTGTACTTTCCCTAACCTGTACTTTTGTTTTCACAATTGCCACACCCTGGCATCCAGGTAAGTCCCTTGTAACTGGTACCAAGGGCCCTGTTGCCAGGGAAGGTCTCTAAGGGATGCAGCATGTCTTATGCCACCCTGGGGACCCCTCACTCAGCACAGACACACTGCTTGCCAGCTTGTGTGTGCTGGTGAGGACAAAACGAGTAAGTCGACATGGCACTCCCCTCAGGGTGCCATGCCAACCTCACACTGCCTATGCAGTATAGATAAGTCACCCCTCTAGCAGGCCTTACAGCCCTAAGGCAGGGTGCACTATACCATAGGTGAGGGCACCAGTGCATGAGCACTGTGCCCCTACAGTGTCTAAGCAAAACCTTAGACATTGTAAGTGCAGGGTAGCCATAAGAGTATATGGTCTGGGAGTCTGTCAAACACGAACTCCCCAGCACCATAATGGCTACACTGAAAACTGGGAAGTTTGGTGTCAAACTTCTCAGCACAATAAATGCACACTGATGCTAGTGTACATTTTATTGTAACATACACCCCAGAGGGCACCTTAGAGGTACCCCCTGAAACCTTAACCAACTACCCGTGTAGGCTGACTGGTTTTAGCAGCCTGCCACACTCGAGACATGTTGCTGGCCACATGGGGAGAGTGCCTTTGTCACTCTGTGGCTAGTAACAAAGCCTGTACTGGGTGGAGGTGCTTCACACCTCCCCCTGCAGGAACTGTAACACCTGGCGGTGAGCCTCAAAGGCTCACCCCCTTTGTTACAGCACCACAGGGCACTCCAGCTAATGGAGTTGCCCGCCCCCTCCGGCCACGGCCCCACTTTTGGCGGCAAGGCCGGAGGAGATAATGAGAATAACAAGGAGGAGTCAGTGGCCAGTCAGGACAGCCCCTAAGGTGTCCTGAGCTGAGGTGACTCTGACTTTTAGAAATCCTCCATCTTGCAGATGGAGGATTCCCCCAATAGGGATAGGAATGTGACCCCCTCCCCTTGGGAGGAGGCACAAAGAGGGTGTACCCACCCTCAGGGCTAGTAGCCATTGGCTAATAACCCCCCAGACCTAAACACACCCTTACATTTAGTATTTAAGGGCTCCCCAGAACCTAGGATCTCAGATTCCTGCACCCTAAGAAGAAGAGGACTGCTAAGCTGAAAAACCCTGGAGAGAAGACGGAGACACCAACTGCTTTGGCCCCAGCTCTACCGGCCTGTCTCCCCACTTCTAAAGACACTGCTCCAGCGACGCTTTCCCCAGGGACCAGCGACCTCTGAATCCTCAGAGGACTGCCCTACTCTAGAAGGCCCAAGAAACTCCTGAGGACAGCGGCTCTGTTCACCCAAGACTGCAACTTTGTTTCAAAGGAGCAACTTTAAAACAACTGCGTTTCCCGCCGGAAGCGTGAGACTTGCTACTCTGCACCTGACGCCCCCGGCTCGACTTGTGGAGAAACAACACTTCAGGGAGGACTCCCCGGCGACTACGAGACTGTGAGTAGCCAGAGTTGCCCCCGTGAGCCCCCACAGCGAAGACTGCAGAGGGAATCCCGAGGCTTCCCCTGACCGCGACTGCCTGCGTTCCAGATCCCGACGCCTGGTAAAGACTCTGCACCCGCAGCCCCCAGGACCTGAAAGATCGGAACTCCAGTGCAGGAGTGACCCCCAGGAGGCCCTCTCCCTTGCCCAGGTGGTGGCTACCCCGAGCAGCCCCCCCTTGCCTGCCTGCATCGCTGAAGAGACCCCTTGGTCTCCCATTGATTTCCATTGGAAACCCGACGTGTGTTTGCACACTGCACCCGGCTGCCCCCATGCTGCTGAGGGTGTACTTTCTGTGCTAACTTGTGTCCCCCACGGTGCCCTACAAAACCCCCCTGGTCTGCCCTCCGAAGACGCGGGTACTTACCTGCTGGCAGACTGGAACCGGGGCACCCCCTTCTCCATTGAAGCCTATGCCTTTTGGGCACCACTTTGACCTCTGCACCTGACTGGCCCTGAGCTGCTGGTGTGATAACTTTGGGGTTGCTCTGGACCCCCAACAGTGGGCTACCTTGGACCCAACCTGAACCCCGTAGGTGGTTTACTTACCTGCAAAAACTAACAAACTCTTACTCCCCCTAGGAACTGTTGAAAATTGCACTGTCTAGTTTTAAAATAGCTATATGTCTTTTATGTGAAAACTCTATATGCTATTTTGCTAATTCAAAGTTCCTAAAGTACCTACCTGCCATACCTTTCATTTAAAGTATTACATGTAAAATTTGAACATGTGGTTCTTAAAATAAACTAAGAAAATATATTTTTCTATACAAAAACCTATTGGCCTGGAATTGTCTCCGAGTGTGTTCCTCATTTATTGC
The DNA here is from genome assembly GCF_031143425.1 of Pleurodeles waltl. Classification (NCBI taxonomy): domain Eukaryota; kingdom Metazoa; phylum Chordata; class Amphibia; order Caudata; family Salamandridae; genus Pleurodeles; species Pleurodeles waltl. The sequence continues at coordinate 182,736,648 of NC_090437.1, forward strand.
TTGTGTATGTACAACAAATGCTTAACACTACTCCTTTGATAAGCCTACTGCTCGACCACACTACCACAAAATAGAGCATTAGTATTATCTCTTTTTGCCACTATCTTACCTCTAAGGGGACCCCTTGGACTCTGTGCATACTATTCCTTACTTTGAAATAGTGCATACAGATCCAGCTTCCTACAGAAGGTGAGAAGCACCTCCACCCAGGACAGGCTTTGTTTCTGGCCAGAGAACGCACAAAGGCTCTCACCCAATGTGGTCAGAAACTTGTCTGAAAGTGGCAGGCTGGCACAGACCGGTCAGTCCTGCACTAACCTGTTTGGCTAACATACAGGGGGCATCTCGAAGATGCCCTCTGGGTGCATTTTTCAAAAATTCCAACTCTGTTGAGTTTATTGTGCTGAGAAGTGTGATACCAAACTTCCCAGTGAAAGCATTATGGAGCTGTGGCATTCAGAATGACAAACTCCCAGACCATATACTCAATATGGCTACACTGCATTTAGAATGTCTAAGAATAGACTTAGACACTGTAGGGACATATTGCCCATGCAGCTATGCCCTCACCTGTGGTATAGTGCATCTTGACTTAAGGGTGTAAAGCCTGCTTGAGTGGTGACTTACCTATACCATAGCTGGTGGGTTGTGGGCATGGCACCCTGACAGGGGTGCCATGTTGACTTTCTTTTTCTCCCCACCAGCACACATGAGCTGCAAAGGACCCCTGGTACCATGGCTAACTTTTACAAGGGACTTATCTGTGTGCAATGGGTGTGCCAATTGTGGAAACAAAGGTACAGATTTTGGGAAGGAACACTGGTGCTTGGGCTTGGTTAACGGGATCCCAGCACACTTTCAATTAAAGTTGGCATCAATATCAGTCAAAAGGTATGGGGTAACCATGCCAATAGTGGCACTTTCCTACACCCCTGTTATATGGATTGCATTGGAGAGCTTTTATTGCTATCTGCGGGTGTCCTCCAGGCCATAATAAAGTTTGCAGAATCATGTTTATTTTGAGAATTGTGATTTGGGGGGGTGTCAGGTAATGTGTGTTTTGTAGCACAAAGCAGTTTGGGAAGGGTAATCATCTTAAAAATGGCTGTATGGCCTGTCTGGGTCAGAGGCCGCTTGTGTTATGGGTAGCATATAGCTCTTTTTGTTGGCTGTCATACAAAAAAATCCCAGGTATTTAGAGCCCTCTATGATGTGTTGGAGGCCCTGTGGCATCAGTGGAGGGGTCCTGCATTGTTTTAGGGGAGTATAGAACAGACTTGTCCCAGTTGATTTTATAGCCGGAGTGGGTTCCATATTCTTGTATAATGTGAAGATGCTGTGGAATAGTGTTTGTGGGGGCGTGATATAAAGTAGTACGTCATCTGCGTAAAGTGATATTTTTTCCTCATAGTTGTCCCTGTGGGAGGTCTGGAATCAGTGTATACCAGGATGAGGTCTTATCTTGTTTGCTAGGAACTCAGTGACAAGGGCAAATTAAAGGGGTGACAGGGTACAACCCGCTCTGGTACCTCTCGCTATTGGGAATTTTCCAGCGGTCAGTCCATTGAATTTAATTGAGGCCGTCAGATCATGATACAGGAGCGCCACCCAGTGTCTACATTTTGGGCCAAACCCGAATCTGCACAGCGTCTGCTCTAGGAAGGGCCAGTGAACCACGTCAGACCTTTTTCCACGTGAGTGATAAAAGAAACGCAGTGCATCTCTGGACTGCACTGTGATGAGCCAATTATGTGCCCTCTGGATATTTTGCCATGTAGATCTACCTGGCATAAAGCCAGATTGGTCCCAGTTTAGTTATGACCCGTAGGAGACACATGGCTGGGATTATGCAAGTAGCTTTGTCTTTAGGCTTTCCCTCCTTGAATATTGTAACAATTATGGCTCTCTGGAGGTCAGAGAGGAGTTCTCCTTTCTCTTCTGCTTCTTGGAACATGTGTAGCAAGTCAGGCCCTAAAAAACTTGAGTGTCGCTTGTAGAACTCTACTGGTATACCCTTGGGCCTGGAAGTTTTCCCCGGGCGGAGTTTGGCTATAGCTGCCTGAACCTCAGAAGGTGTCAGATCTTGCTCAAGATCCTCCCTGTCTGCAGTGTCTAATGCCAGACCTGGGATTGCTGCCAGGTAGTGCGCTATAGTCTCCTGGTCTGCAAGGGGTTGGATGCTATAGAAACGCACATAGTATTGTGCAGATTCTCTCCTATTTGTACTTCTGTGTCATATGTTCCCCCTCGTCTGATCTAATCGACTATGTATATCTGGCCTCCTGTTCTTTCTTGCTAAGCCATGGCAGTATTTTCTCCACTGTATCCCCTGTTTCGTATAAACTGTCATGTTTGGCACGTTTGTGTTTCATGGTCAGGGACTGCGACAGGTCTCTTTATTCCACTTGTAGGGACTTAATCTGCCACTTTGGAAGGGTGTAAGGAAATGCCTCCTTGGCATGGTTGCCCCCTGACTTTTTGCCTTTGCTGATGCTATGTTTACAATTGAAAGTGTGCTGAGGCCTGCTAACCAGGCCCCAGCACCAGTGTTCTTTCCCTAACCTGTACTTTTGTATCCACAATTGGCAGACCCTGGCATCCAGATAAGTCCCTTGTAACTGGTACTTCTAGTACCAAGGGCCCTGATGCCAAGGAAGGTCTCTAAGGGCTGCAGCATGTCTTATGCCACCCTGGAGACCTCTCACTCAGCACAGACACACTGCTTACCAGCTTGTGTGTGCTAGTGAGAACAAAATGAGTAAGTCGACATGGCACTCCCCTCAGGGTGCCATGCCAGCCTCTCACTGCCTATGCAGTATAGGTAAGACACCCCTCTAGCAGGCCTTACAGCCCTAAGGCAGGGTGCACTATACCATAGGTGAGGGTACCAGTGCATGAGCACTGTACCCCTACAGTGTCTAAGCAAAACCTTAGACATTGTAAGTGCAGGGTAGCCACAAGAGTATATGGTCTGGGAGTCTGTTTTACACAAACTCCACAGCACCATAATGGCTACACTGAAAACTGGGAAGTTTGGTATCAAACTTCTCAGCACAATAAATGCACACTGATGCCAGTGTACATTTTATTGCAAAATACACCCCAGAGGGCACCTTAGAGGTTCCCCCTGAAACTTAACCGACTATCTGTGTAGGCTGACTAGTTCCAGCAGCCTGCCACACTAGAGACATGTTGCTGGCCTCATGGGGAGAATGCCTTTGTCACTCTGAGGCCAGTAACAAAGCCTGCACTGGGTGGAGATGCTAACACCTCCCCCAGGCAGGAGCTGTAACACCTGGCGGTGAGCCTCAAAGGCTCACCCCTTTGTCACAGCACCGCAGGACACTCCAGCTAGTGGAGTTGCCCGCCCCCTCCGGCCCCGGCCCCCACTTTTGGCGGCAAGGCCGGAGAAAATAATGAGAATAACAAGGAGGAGTCACTGGCCAGTCAGGACAGCCCCTAAGGTGTCCTGAGCTGAGGTGACTCTAACTTTTAGAAATCCTCCATCTTGCAGATGGAGGATTCCCCCAATAGGATTAGGGATGTGACCCCCTCCCCTTGGGAGGAGGCACAAAGAGGGTGTACCCACCCTCAGGGCTAGTAGCCATTGGCTACTAACCCCCCAGACCTAAACACGCCCTTAAATTTAGTATTTAAGGGCTCCCCTGAACCTAAGAATTTAGATTCCTGCGACAACAAGAAGGACTGCCTAGCTGAAAACCCCTGCAGAGGAAGACCAGAAGACAACAACTGCCTTGGCTCCAGAAACTCACCGGCCTGTCTCCTGCCTTCCAAAGAACTCTGCTCCAGCGACGCCTTCCAAAGGGACCAGCGACCTCTGCATCCTCTGAGGACTGCCCTGCTTCGACGACGACAAGAAACTCCCGAGGACAGCGGACCTGCTCCAAAAAGACTGCAACTTTATCCAAAGGAGCAGCTTAAAGAACCCTGCAATCTCCCCGCAAGAAGCGTGAGACTTGCAACACTGCACCCGGCGACCCCGACTCGGCTGGTGGAGAACCAACCCCTCAGGGAGGACCCCCGGACTACTCTACGACTGTGAGTACCAAAACCTGTCCCCCCTGAGCCCCCACAGCGCCGCCTGCAGAGGGAATCCCGAGGCTTCCCCTGACCGCGACTCTCTGAAACCTAAGTCCCGACGCCTGGAAAAGACCCTGCACCCGCAGCCCCCAGGACCTGAAGGACCGGACTTTCACTGCAGAAGTGACCCCCAGGAGTCCCTCTCCCTTGCCCAAGTGGAGGTTTCCCCGAGGAAGCCCCCCCTTGCCTGCCTGCAGCGCTGAAGAGATCCCTTGATCTCTCATTGACTTCCATTGCGAACCCGACGCTTGTTCTAACACTGCACCCGGCCGCCCCCGCGCCGCTGAGGGTGAAATTTCTGTGTGGGCTTGTGTCCCCCCCCCCTGGTGCCCTACAAAACCCCCCTGGTCTGCCCTCCGAAGACGCGGGTACTTACCTGCCTGCAGACTGGAACCGGGGCACCCCCTTCTCTCCATTGAAGCCTATGCGTTTTGGGCACCACTTTGAACTCTGCACCTGACCGGCCCTGAGCTGCTGGTGTGGTAACTTTGGGGTTGCTTGAACCCCCAACGGTGGGCTACCTTGGACCAAGAACTGAACCCTGTAAGTGTCTTACTTACCTGGTAAAACTAACAAAAACTTACCTCCCCCAGGAACTGTGAAAATTGCACTAAGTGTCCACTTTTGAAATAGCTATTTGTGATTAACTTGAAAAGTATACATGCAATTGAAATGATTCAAAGTTCCTAATGTACTTACCTGCAATACCTTTCAAACAAGATATTACATGTTAATTTGAACCTGTGGTTCTTAAAATAAACTAAGAAAAGATATTTTTCTATAACAAAACCTATTGGCTGGATTTGTCTCTGAGTGTGTGTACCTCATTTATTGTCTATGTGTATGTACAACAAATGCTTAACACTACTCCTTGGATAAGCCTACTGCTCGACCACACTACCACAAAATAGAGCATTAGTATTATCTCTTTTTACCACTATTTTACCTCTAAGGGGAACCCTTGGACTCTGTGCATGCTATTCCTTACTTTGAAATAGCACATACAGAGCCAACTTCCTACAAAGGGAGTCAGTGGTTTTCCCTGGAGAACCCTCTAGTTGCAAAATCTGTGCTTCAAGGTTTTCTAAATCCTTAGTGTCCCTTTTCTTTCTGAGTGCTACTGAATTTTGTGCTCTGTCTTGCATGACATTCTTCTAGGCCTCCCACAGTACCACCTTGAAGGTGATGGAGTGTTGATTTTCAGCAAAATACAGTTTTCTCAGTTCAGAGTGTCCATGCCACTTACCTGTCTTTAAAATCCCATGCATTCAGTCTCCAGCCTACAGTCGTTCTGTCTCTAATGGGCCCTAGCTTGGCCAGCAAGGGTGAGTGGTCCGATAGGCCTTTTGCTTGGTAACTCACCCTTTGTATATCTCTGGACCCTTGTGTGGACACTAGACAATAATAGCGCAAATATACAATGTGGGCCCCGGAAAAGTATGAATGTTGTCAGGTGTGTCGACCTCCACACGTCTGTCAGTAACAACCCTTCCACAAAGTGTGCTAGTGCAGTTGGTTGTACGGCGGTGGTCTGTGAATGCGTTTGGTAAAGACCAGTGTCCGTTACTTCATTGAAGTCCCTGCCCAGGATGTGTGGGGGAGGATAGAGTGGTACGTATGTCTGTAATTTCAGCTAGGGTGGAGGATTGAAGTCTTGGCGGTGGGTATACTCAACACACCATCATCTCCCTTCAACCTCTGTGACCATGTACACTCACAAACTTGCCCCCTGGGTCTGTCCATGTCTTAACCACCTGGAATGGAGGATTTCTTTTTGCCAATATGGCCACTCCACGAGCCCCCTTAGTGAAACATGCGTGGGCCAGAGTGTAGTATGCTTCAAGCCCCATGAAATAGCAATTCGTTCCTTGATAGTGTGTCTCCTGGAGGAGGACCAAGTCCGGGCTGTTGTCTCTTTATGTACTACCTCACTAACTCTTTTAATCTTGCTGCCCAGCCCGTTGATGATCCATGTGAGGACCGTAATGGAATGAGTGTAAGGTTTACCACCGTATGTCATTGTGAGGTGCAATTTGTGTATTTTGTCATTGGTTTCCACCCTGTTCCACATGGCCCCAACATGTGTATTTTGAGTCCCCGCAAAAGTTAAAAAAAAAAAAAAAAAAAAAACAGGTAACACGTATCCCAACTATCCCTCCTTGGTCATTACAGGATGGATGTATTCAGATTCTGAGTGAGGGGCGTCAGTGAGGTCTTCTGGAGCAGCGGGGTTGCCTTTCCCCGAGCCCTGTTAGGATTTCTTCCCTGAATGTGAATCCAAGGAGATGTTCAGATTGTATGTCTGTCGAGTGCTAGGCAGTCGAAGTTTAGGAAACGGGCTATCACTGGTCTTGATGGGGGCGTTGGCCATTGCCTGGCACTCAGGGGACGGTGTGCTCTTCCCGGGACCGTATGAATCTGACCTGGTGTGTGGTGGGTACCCAAGGTACTTACACCTTATTCCAGGTATCCCCTCTTAGGGAAGTATAGGCAATGTCTAGAAGTCAGGCTGTCTTGAGGTAGCTGTGGATGAGCAGCCAAAGGCTTATCTAGGAGACATTCAAAACTCATGCAATACCACTGTAGTCACAACGCACTTACACACATGAAAGAAAACACTCAGTTGTACAAAAATTAAATAAAGGTACTTTATTTTTGGCACAGATTATCACAAAATACTAGACAGGGGACCCACCCTTAGGAGGTAAGTAATACACTAAATATACACACTAGCAATACGAAATAGGCATATAAAAGGTTAGAAAACAGTTTAAACAGTAATAACCAGTAGTGACCCTAGGCAGTCACTCCCCATTCCATTGTTCAGTTTCACACCAGAGACGGGACTGGGGGTAGAGGGGTGGGGGTCCCTGAACCAGTGTGGACTGGTATATGTACGGAGGGCACTAAATGTGCCCTTCAAAGCAAACCAGTGGCTTGGGGAGACTACCTCTCCCAAGCCAGTCACACCTATTTCCAAAAGGAGAGGGTGTTACCTCCCTCTCCCAAAGGAAATCCTTTGTTCTGCCTTGTAGGGCTTGATCAGAGCAAGCAGCAGGAGGGCAGAAACTTGTCTGAGGGGTGACAGCAGCTGGGCTGCCCAAGAAACCCTTTAAGACTGGTGGTATCAGTGCTGGGGGTCCTCTAAGGAGCCCCCAGAGTGCATGGAATCATACTTTCAATACTTGCAATAGTATTGGGGTATGATTCCGACATGTTTGATACCAAACATGCCCAGGTTCGGAGTTACCATTATGTAGCTGGACATAAGTAGTGACCTGGGTCCAGTACAAAGGAAAAATGGCTTCCCCACACTTACGAAGTCCTGTGTAATGGAGCTGGCATTCATAGGCACACCTCTGCTCATGCAGGGGTGCCCTCACACACAGGTACCTGCGCTCTGGGCTATGAGAGCCTACCATTGGGTTGACTTACAGTGACCTGGTGCAGTGACCTGTGATGAAAGGGTGCATGCACCTTTTCACGCAGGCTGCAATGGCAGGCCTGCAGACACATTTTGCATCGGCTCCCATGGGTGGCACAATACATACTGCAGCCTATGGGGAACCCCTGATGCCCCAATGCCCTGGGTACCTAAGTACCAAATACTGGAGACTTATATGGGGGCACCAGTATGCCAATTGTGAGGTGTGCTAAGTCCTAAGCAACCAAATTTAGAAGGAGAGAGCACAGCCACTAGGGTACTGGTTAGCAGGATCCCAGTAAATACAGTCAAAACACACAGTCGGCAGGCACCCCCAGAGGACCTCCAGCATTGCTCCTACTAGTCTTCTGGGGTTTTCCAAGCAGCCTGAGCTTCTGCCACCCATCAGACAGGATCCTGCCCTCCTGCTGCTTGAGCAGCTCAGGCAGGGGAAGGCAGAACAAAGGATTACCTGTGGGAGAGGGAGGTAACCTCTCCCTTGGAAATAGGTGTTACATGGCTTGGAAGGGGTAGCCTCCCCGAGCCACCGGTATGCTTTGAAGGGCACATTTTGTGCCCTCCTTGCATAAACCGGTTTGCACCAGTCCAGGGACCCCCCCCGATCCCTGCTCTGGCACGAAACTGGACAATGGAAAGGGGAGTGGCCAGAGCTCCTCCACTTGATTCTGCCATCTTAAATCCAAAGTGGGCTAAGGCCCCTGGGAGCATCTGAGTGGCCAGGTCAGGCAGTTGACGTCACAGCCCTCTCCTGAAAGGTGACTAATCCCCCTTCCTGGGCTATTTAGGGTCTCCCTTTTGGGTGGATCCTCAGATTCGATGTGCCAGATTCCATCCGGACTCCTCTGCATCGTTTACTTCATCTTCTGGCCACCGGGACTGCAACTGGACCCTCCAGGAACCGACAATCTGCAACTCCAGCGACGACCCCGCTCTGCAACACTATTTCTCTGGCTCCTTCCAGCAACTGCAACATTTCCCTGGCTGTGCATCCTCTGAGGGTGACGAGTCCTCAGTCTGCACCAGAAGTAAGAAGGATTTTCCCTTGCGGTGAAAGAGTCACTCCCCTGCATCCGCAGACACCAACTGCAACGATGACCGGCTGCATGGACCCTCTCTCCTCTGGAACTGCATGGATCCTGCATCAAAGGTGGTGGTTTAGAGTGGTTCCCTGGGTCCTCTCTACCAGCTGTCCAACTTGGAAGACGGTAAGCCCTTGCAAGTCCTTGCAGGATAGAGTACCCCTGGCCCTGCGACTCTAGCAGCTACCAAGGTTTGTTTGTTCCTACTCAAAGGAATCCTCAGGCTGGGTGTAGCCCCAGCCTCCAGCCATCCTTCCTGCAAAGGACAGTCTCCTGCCTGCTGCTCCAGCGACGTTGGGCTCCTCTTCAGGTGTGCTGAGTGGGCCTCACTGCATCTCCTGTGCCTGCTGCCTGTGGTTCGCCTTTGGGGGGCTGCCTCCTCTTCTTGTGACTCCCCCAGCTGCTGAGGTTCACCTCGCATTCCCCTCCTTGGATCGAGTCCCCTGGGCCTTGCTGGTCTTGCAAAACATTCTTCTCCGCCAAGGCTTGTTGGTGGTTTTCCAGCACCACTGACTGACTGCATCACGACCTCCGACTTGAGCTCTCGTTTGCATCACTTCTGGAACTCCTTTTCTGCTCCTGTGCTGCACTGCTGACTTTCTTCATCCACTGTCCTGGTCCTGCATCCTCAGAAGGGTGGGTAGTGGCTCCTAGCACAGCCGGACAATCCAACTCGAACTGGACTTGGTCCCCTTCTTTTGCAGGTCCTGTTCTGTCAGGATCCACCTTTTGGTTTCTTCCAATCTTTTCGGGGTCTTGCACAGTCCTTTTCCAAAGATTCTCCTTTGGGTGTAGGGACAAACCAGGTACTTAGTGGTCACTATGGGAGGGGTGGGAGGGTACCCTGGTACTTACCTTTTGGGGTTCCTAGTTTCTCCAGCTCCCCTCTACTGATTCCACTTCCTTGAGTGGGGGACTGCCTTTCACATTCCACTTTCTTAGTATATGGTTTGGTCTCCCACTAGGGCCTTCACTATTTTGTATTGTTTTCACTATTTGCTATTGCTTTCTCTGCTAATCACGGACTTCTAATGTGTACATAATAGTGTGTTTAGGCAATACTCCAATAGGAGATAAGTATTCAGTCTTTCAGTATTTGTGTTACTGTAATAAAGTACCTTTATTTTTATAACAGTGTGTGGTCCTTTCATGTGTGTAAGTGCTGTGTGACTGTAGTGGTATTGCGTAAGCTTTGCATGTCTCCTAGACAAGTCTTGGCTGCTCCTCCACAGCTTCCTAGACACTGCCCACACCTCGCTTACAGGGGATACCTCGACCTTGTATAATGTGATAACTCCGTAGGTGCTCACCACACACCACGCCAGCTTCCTACACTGAGGTTCACCCAGGTCTCCCCTCCTTGGGTCAAATCCCCTAGACCTTACTGGTCCTCTTTAGCCTTGCAGACCTTCATTCCCTTCCCCTTCTCTTACATTTGTCAATGCTTGTTGGTGGTTTATCAGCACAACTAACCGACTGCATCTCGACCGCCGACGTGGGACATCACTTGCATCACTTCTGATTCTCCACTTCAGCTCCTGTGCTGCACTCTGGACCTTCTTTGTCCACTGTCGACCTGGTCCTGCATCAACAGAAGGGTGGGTAGGGACTCCTGTCACAACTGGACACTCCAATTTGAACTGGAGTTGGTCTCCTTCCTTTGCAGGTCCTCTTCTGTCAGGGTCCACTTTTGGGTTCTTCCAGTCTTATTTGGGTCTTGCACAATCCTTTTCCAAAGTCCTCCTGTTGGTTTTGGGGAAAACCGGGTACTTACCTCTTCGCTGGTCAGTGGGGGTCATTCTGGTACTCACCTCCTGGGACTCCTAGTTCCTCCATCTCCCTTCTACCTATTCCACTTCCTTGGATGTAGGGACTGCCTTTCACATTCCACTTTTTTTTTTTTTTTTTTTTTTGTATATGGTCTTGTCCTCCCCAAGGGCCCTCACTATTTGCTATTACTTCTACCAGTGCCAATTGCTTTCTATGCTATTTACTGATTGCTAATGTGTATATAATAGTGTGTTTACTTATCTCCATTTGGGAGTTTACCTATTCAGTATTCCAGTATTTGTGTTACTATAATAAAGTACCTTTATTTTTGTAACACTGTGTTTTTCTTTCATGTGTGTAAGTCCTGTGTGACTATAGTGGTACTGCATATGCTTTGCATGTCACCTAGATAAATCTTAGCTGCTCATCCACAGCTACCTCTAGAGAGCCCTGGCTTCCTAGACGCAGTGCCTACACTTCACTGATAGGGGATACCGGGACCTAGTATAAGGTGATAACACCATAGGTGCTCACCACACACCAGGCAGTTTCCTGCAGCATGCCCATGCTAGGCAGCCCACACCCCTACAAATAAGGTTTTCTGCCCTCCCATCCCCCCTTAGCCTCCCCATGGCGAGGGAGGGTCGGGGGGAAAATTTACCTAAAAATAATATCAATCTGTCCCCGGGGGTGGGGGACAAAAAACAGCCAAAGGGAATTCCCAAATATTGGGAGCAGCCCTTGCCTAAGGGGCTGCTCCCAAAACAAAATTCCTTGTGTCTAGTGGGGTGGATCCCTGCTTGGGGGTGGCCTCCTTGGGTGATCCCTAAGCAAGGATCCAGTTGGGACAGGTACCATTGGAAATGGGAGATTCTCCCCTTTCCAATGATACGTCTGCCGTGTGCTTTGGTGCTTGGGGATCTGAGATAACCCCGCGAGAACCAAAGCAGTGAAGGTGAAATTAGCAGATTGGCTCATTTCAGTTTCAGAGTAAAGACGTCAGCACAGTCGTAATTATACAGGGGAAAAAAAAACACATATCAATCCATCTCCCTTAATCCTTCTGCATAGAGTGGGCTCCCGTCAGATCACCTAGAATAAGCAGTGTACCTCTCACGAGAATGAACCCAGCTCCCAATAGGATAAGCCCGTACTGTGTACCCTCCTGGTCACCCATGATACCTAAACATAGGTTCACTTTCAATCCACCTTATCTGCCCCATGAAGCCTCTGGGTGTTTACTATTTACACCAGGTGTGGAGCCAGCAATCAAAAGATGACTGTACCATCTTAATGTCTGATTGGACTGCAAAAGGTGACCATTTCTTTGAACCATATGAAAGATAGCACCACAGTAATACTAAAGTTAAAGATAAGGAATGTGTTTTTTCACTGCAGCACGACTCCATCTGATGCTTAGAATATCATACTGTCTCCATTTATATGGCAGCATCTCAGTAATGTAAGACACTGACTGTAGGAAGTTGGCTCTGTATGTGCTATTTCAAAGTAAGGAATAGCATGCACAGAGTCCAAGGGTTCCCCTTAGAGGTAAAATAGTGGTAAAAATAGATAATACTAATGCTCTATTTTGTGGTAGTGTGGTCGAGCAGTAGGCTTATCCAAGGAGTAGTGTTAAGCACTTGTTGTACATACACATAGACAATAAATGAGGTACACACACTCAGAGACAAATCCAGCCAATAGGTTTTTATATAGAAAAATATCTTTTCTTAGTTTATTTTAAGAACCACAGGTTCAAATTTAACATGTAATATCTTGTTCGAAAGGTATTGCAGGTAAGTACTTTAGGAACTTCAAATCATCAAAATTGCATGTATACTTTTCAGGTTATTGTCAAATAGCTGTTTCAAAAGTGGACACTTAGTGCAATTTTCACAGTTCCTGGGGGAGGTAAGTTTTTGTTAGTTTTACCAGGTAAGTAGGACACTTACAGGGTTCAGTTCTTGGTCCAAGGTAGCCCACCGTTGGGGGTTCAGAGCAACCCCAAAGTCACCACACCAGCAGCTCAGGGCCGGTCAGGTGCAGAGTTCAAAGTGGTGCCCAAAACACATAGGCTAGAATGGAGAGAAGGGGGTGCCCCGGTTCCGATCTGCTTGCAGGTAAGTACCCGCGTCTTCGGAGGGCAGACCAGAGGGGTTTTGTAGGGCACCGGGGGGGACACAAGTTGACACAGAAATTTCACCCTCAGCAGCGCGGGGGCGGCCGGGTGCAGTGTAGAAACAAGCGTCGGGTTTGTAATGGAAGTCAATGGGAGATCTAGGGATCTCTTCAGCGCTGCAGGCAGGCAAGGGGGGGATTCCTCGGGGAAACCTCCACTTGGGCGAGGGAGAGGGACTCCTGGGGGTCACTCCTCCAGTGAAAGTCCGGTCCTTCAGGTCCTGGGGGCTGCGGGTGCAGGGTCTCTCCCAGGCGTCGGGACTTTAGGTTCAAAGAGTCGCGGTCAGGGGAAGCCTCGGGATTCCCTCTGCAGGCGGCGCTGTGGGGGACAGGTTTTGGTACTCACAGTATCAGAGTAGTCCTGGGGTCCCTCCTGAGGTGTTGGATCGCCACCAGCCGAGTCGGGGTCGCCGGGTGCAGTGTGGCAAGTCTCACGCTTCTTGCGGGGAGCTTGCAGGGTTCTTTAAAGCTGCTGGAAACAAAGTTGCAGCTTTTCTTTGGAGCAGGTCCGCTGTCCTCGGGAGTTTCTTGTCTTTTCGAAGCAGGGGCAGTCCTCAGAGGATGTCGAGGTCGCTGGTCCCTTTGGAAGGCGTCGCTGGAGCAGGATCTTTGGAAGGCAGGAGACAGGCCGGTGAGTTTCTGGAGCCAAGGCAGTTGTCGTCTTCTGGTCTTCCGCTGCAGGGGTTTTCAGCTAGGCAGTCCTTCTTCTTGTAGTTGCAGGAATCTAATTTTCTAGGGTTCAGGGTAGCCCTTAAATACTAAATTTAAGGGCGTGTTTAGGTCTGGGGGGTTAGTAGCCAATGGCTACTAGCCCTGAGGGTGGGTACACCCTCTTTGTGCCTCCTCCCAAGGGGAGGGGGTCACAATCCTAACCCTATTGGGGGAATCCTCCATCTGCAAGATGGAGGATTTCTAAAAGTTAGAGTCACCTCAGCTCAGGACACCTTAGGGGCTGTCCTGACTGGCCAGTGACTCCTCCTTGTTATTCTCATTATTTTCTCCGGCCTTGCCGCCAAAAGTGGGGCCTGGCCGGAGGGGGCGGGCAACTCCACTAGCTGGAGTGTCCTGCTGGGTTGGCACAAAGGAGGTGAGCCTTTGAGGCTCACCGCCAGGTGTGACAATTCCTGCCTGGGAGAGGTGTTAGCATCTCCACCCAGTGCAGGCTTTGTTACTGGCCTCAGAGTGACAAAGGCACTCTCCCCATGGGGCCAGCAACATGTCTCGGTTTGTGGCAGGCTGCTAAAACTAGTCAGCCTACACAGATAGTCGGTTAAGTTTCAGGGGGCACCTCTAAGGTGCCCTCTGTGGTGTATTTTACAATAAAATGTACACTGGCATCAGTGTGCATTTATTGTGCTGAGAAGTTTGATACCAAACTTCCCAGTTTTCAGTGTAGCCATTATGGTGCTGTGGAGTTCGTGTTTGACATACTCCCAGACCATATACTCTTATGGCTACCCTGCACTTACAATGTCTAAGGTTTTATTTAGACACTGTAGGGGTACCATGCTCATGCACTGGTACCCTCACCTATGGTATAGTGCACCCTGCCTTAGGGCTGTAAGGCCTGCTAGAGGGGTGTCTTACCTATACTGCATAGGCAGTGAGAGGCTGGCATGGCACCCTGAGGGGAGTGCCATGTCGACTTACTCGTTTTGTCCTCACTAGCACACACAAGCTGGCAAGCAGTGTGTCTGTGCAGAGTGAGAGGTCTCCAGGGTGGCATAAGACATGCTGCAGCCCTTAGAGACCTTCCTTGGCATCAGGGCCCTTGGTACTAGAAGTACCAGTTACAAGGGACTTATCTGGATGCCAGGGTCTGCCAATTGTGGATACAAAAGTACAGGTTAGGGAAAGAACACTGGTGCTGGGGCCTGGTTAGCAGGCCTCAGCACACTTTCAATTGTAAACATAGCATCAGCAAAGGCAAAAAGTCAGGGGGCAACCATGCCAAGGAGGCATTTCCTTACACAACCCCCCCCCAAACGAAAGAGGATGAGACTAACCTTTCCCAAGAGAGTCTTCATTTTCTAAGTGGAAGAACCTGGAAAGGCCATCTGCATTGGCATGGGCAGTCCCAGGTCTGTGTTCCACTATAAAGTCCATTCCCTGTAGGGAGATGGACCACCTCAACAGTTTAGGATTTTCACCTTTCATTTGCATCAGCCATTTGAGAGGTCTGTGGTCAGTTTGAACTAGGAAGTGAGTCCCAAAGAGGTATGGTCTCAGCTTCTTCAGGGACCAAACCACAGCAAAGGCCTCCCTCTCAATGGCACTCCAACGCTGCTCCCTGGGGAGTAACCTCCTGCTAATGAAAGCAACAGGTTGGTCAAGGCCATCATCATTGGTTTGGGACAAAACTGCCCCTATCCCATGTTCAGAGGCATCAGTCTGCACAATGAACTGCTTAGAATAATCTGGAGCTTTGAGAACTGGTGCTGAGCACATTGCCTGTTTCAGGGTGTCAAAGGCCTGTTGGCATTCCACAGTCCAGTTCACTTTCTTGGGCATTTTCTTGGAGGTGAGTTCAGTGAGGGCTGTCACAATGGATCCATATCCCTTCACAAACCTCCTGTAATACCCAGTCAAGCCAAGGAATGCCCTGACTTGAGTCTGGGTTTTTGGAGCTACCCAGTCCAGAATAGTCTGGATCTTGGGTTGGAGTGGCTGAACTTGGCCTCCACCTACAAGGTGTCCCAAGTAAACCACAGTTCCCTGCCCTATCTGGCATTTGGATGCCTTGATAGAGAGGCCTGCAGATTGCAGAGCCTTCAAAACCTTCCTCAGGTGGACCAGGTGATCCTGCCAGGTGGAGCTAAAGACAGCAATATCATCAAGATAAGCTGTGCTAAAGGACTCCAAGCCAGCAAGGACTTGATTCACCAACCTTTGGAAGGTGGCAGGGGCATTCTTTAAACCAAAGGGCATAACAGTAAACTGATAATGCCCATCAGGTGTGGAGAATGCTGTCTTTTCTTTTGCTCCAGGTGCCATTTTTATTTGCCAGTACCCTGCTGTCAAGTCAAAGGTACTTAGAAATTTGGCAGCACCTAATTTATCAATGAGCTCATCAGCTCTTGGAATTGGATGAGCATCTGTCTTGGTGACAGAATTGAGCCCTCTGTAGTCCACACAAAACCTCATCTCTTTCTTTCCATCTGTGGTGTGAGGTTTGGGGACTAAGACCACTGGGCTAGCCCAGGGGCTGTCAGAGCGCTCAATGACTCCCAATTCCAGCATCTTGTGGACTTCCACCTTGATGCTTTCCTTAACATGGTCAGACTGTCTAAAGATTTTGTTCTTGACAGGCATGCTGTCTCCTGTGTCCACCTCATGGGTACACAGGTGTGTCTGACCAGGGGTTAAGGAGAAGAGTTCAGGAAACTGTTGTAGGACTCTCCTACAATCAGCTTGCTGTTGGCCAGAGAGGGTGTCTGAGTAGATCACTCCATCTACTGTGCCATCTTTTGGGTCTGATGACAGAAGATCAGGGAGAGGTTCACTCTCTGCCTCCTGATCCTCATCTGTTACCATCAACAGATTGACATCAGCCCTGTCGTGGAAGAGCTTAAGGCGGTTTACATGGATCACCCTCTTGGGGCTCCTGCTTGTGCCCAGGTCCACCAAGTAGGTGACCTGACTCTTCCTCTCTAGTACTGGGTAAGGGCCACTCCATTTGTCCTGGAGTGCCCTGGGAGCCACAGGCTCCAGAACCCAGACTTTCTGCCCTGGTTGGAACTCAACCAGTGCAGCCTTTTGGTCATACCAAAACTTCTGGAGCTGTTGGCTGGCCTCAAGGTTTTTGGTTGCCTTTTCCATGTACTCTGCCATTCTAGAGCGAAGGCCAAGTACATAGTCCACTATGTCCTGTTTAGGCTCATGGAGAGGTCTCTCCCAGCCTTCTTTAACAAGGGCAAGTGGTCCCCTTACAGGATGACCAAACAGAAGTTCAAAGGGTGAGAACCCTACTCCCTTCTGTGGTACCTCCCTGTAAGCGAAAAGCAGACATGGCAGGAGGACATCCCATCTCCTTTTGAGTTTTTCTGGGAGCCCCATGATCATGCCTTTTAATGTCTTGTTGAATCTCTCAACCAAGCCATTAGTTTGTGGATGGTATGGTGTAGTGAATTTATAAGTCACTCCACACTCATTCCACATGTGCTTTAGGTATGCTGACATGAAGTTGGTACCTCTGTCAGACACCACCTCCTTAGGGAAACCCACTCTGGTAAAGATACCAATGAGGGCCTTGGCTACTGCAGGGGCAGTAGTCGACCTAAGGGGAATAGCTTCAGGATACCTGGTAGCATGATCCACTACTACCAGGATATACATATTTCCTGAGGCTGTGGGAGGTTCCAGTGGACCAACTATGTCCACACCCACTCTTTCAAAGGGCACCCCCACCACTGGAAGTGGAATGAGGGGGGCCTTTGGATGCCCACCTGTCTTACCACTGGCTTGACAGGTGGGGCAGGAGAGGCAAAACTCCTTAACCATGTTGGACATATTGGGCCAGTAGAAGTGGTTGACTAACCTCTCCCACGTCTTGGTTTGTCCCAAATGTCCAGCAAGGGGAATGTCATGGGCCAATGTTAGGATGAACTCTCTGAACAGCTGAGGCACTACCACTCTCCTAGTGGCACCAGGTTTGGGGTCTCTGGCCTCAGTGTACAGGAGCCCATCTTCCCAATAGACCCTATGTGTTCCATTTTTCTTGCCTTTGGACTCTTCAGCAGCTTGCTGCCTAAGGCCTTCAAGAGAGGGACAGGTTTCTTGTCCCTTACACAGCTCTTCCCTTGAGGGTCCCCCTGGGCCTAAGAGCTCAACCTGGTAAGGTTCAAGCTCCAAAGGCTCAGTTCCCTCAGAGGGCAGAACATCTTCCTGAGAAGAGAGGTTCCCTTTCTTTTGCTGTGTTGCAGTTGGTTTCCCAACTGACTTTCCTTTCCTCTTGGTAGGCTGGGCCATTCTTCCAGACTCCAGCTCTACTTGTTCACCCTGTGCCTTGCATTGTGCTCTTGTTTTCACACACACCAGTTCAGGGATACCCAGCATTGCTGCATGGGTTTTTAGTTCTACCTCAGCCCATGCTGAGGACTCCAGGTCATTTCCAAGCAGACAGTCCACTGGGATATTTGAGGAGACCACCACCTGTTTCAGGCCATTGACCCCTCCCCATTCTAAAGTAACCATTGCCATGGGATGTACTTTTCTCTGATTGTCAGCGTTGGTGACTGTGTAAGTTTTTCCAGTCAGGTATTGGCCAGGGGAAACCAGTTTCTCTGTCACCATGGTGACACTGGCACCTGTATCCCTCAGGCCCTCTATTCTAGTCCCATTAATTAAGAGTTGCTGTCTGTATTTTTGCATGTTAGGCGGCCAGACAGCTAGTGTGGCTAAATCCACCCCACCCTCAGAAACTAGAGTAGCTTCAGTGTGGACCCTGATTTGCTCTGGGCACACTGTTGATCCCACTTGGAGACTAGCCATACCAGTGTTACCTGGATGGGAGTTTGGAGTGGAACCTTTCTTGGGACAGGCCTTGTCTCCAGTTTGGTGTCCATGCTGTTTACAGCTATGACACCAGGCCTTTTTGGGATCAAAGTTTTTACCCTTGTACCCATTGTTTTGTGAAGAGGCTCTGGGCCCACCCTCCTGTGCAGGTTTTTGGGGGCCTGTAGAAGACTCTTTACTATTTTTAGTTTTGGTTGTCTCATCACCCTTCTGCTGGGGAGTCTTTGTGACCCCTTTCTTTTGGTCACCCCCTGTTGAAGTCTTGGACACCCTTGTCTTGACCCAATGGTCCGCCTTCTTTCCCAATTCTTGGGGAGAAATTGGTCCTAGGTCTACCAGATGCTGATGCAGTTTATCATTGAAACAATTACTTAACAGGTGTTCTTTCACAAATAAATTGTACAGCCCATCATAATTACTTACACCACTGCCTTGAATCCAACCATCTAGTGTTTTCACTGAGTAGTCAACAAAGTCAACCCAGGTCTGGCTCGAGGATTTTTGAGCCCCCCTGAACCTAATCCTGTACTCCTCAGTGGAGAATCCAAAGCCCTCAATCAGGGTACCCTTCATGAGGTCATAAGATTCTGCATCTTGTCCAGAGAGTGTGAGGAGTCTATCCCTACACTTTCCTGTGAACATTTCCCAAAGGAGAGCACCCCAGTGAGATCTGTTCACTTTTCTGGTTACACAAGCCCTCTCAAAAGCTGTGAACCATTTGGTGATGTCATCACCATCTTCATATTTAGTTACAATCCCTTTGGGGATTTTCAACATGTCAGGAGAATCTCTGACCCTATTTATGTTGCTGCCACCATTGATGGGTCCTAGGCCCATCTCTTGTCTTTCCCTCTCTATGGCTAGGATCTGTCTTTCCAAAGCCAATCTTTTGGCCATCCTGGCTAACTGGATGTCCTCTTCACTGGGGCTATCCTCAGTGATTTCAGAGGTGTTGGTCTCTCCTGTGAGGGAACCAGCATCTCTGACTATTATTTTAGGAGTCAGGGTTTGAGGGACCCTGTTCTCCCTAGATAGGACTGGTAGGGGGGAATTGTCCTCCAAGTCACTATCCTCTTCCTCTGAGTTGCCACCCTCAGAGGGGTTGGCCTTTTCAAACTCTGCCAAAAGCTCCTGGAGCTGTATTTTGGTAGGTTTGGGGCCCATTGTTATTTTCTTTAGTTTACAGAGTGACCTTAGCTCTCTCATCTGTAGATGGAGGTAAGGTGTGGTGTCGAGTTCCACCACATTCACATCTGTGCTAGACATTTTGCTTCTAAAAGTTGGGATACTTTTTAAGAATCTACAACTAGTTCTAGGTTCTAATTCAAACTTTTACAAACTTTTAAACTCTAAAAGAAATGCTAAACAGGATCTAACACAAGGCCCTAGCAGGTCTTTTAAGAATTTAGAAAACTTTTCAAATTGCAAAAATCAATTTCTAATGACAATTTTGGAATTTGTCGTGTGATCAGGTATTGGCTGAGTAGTCCAGCAAATGCAAAGTCTTGTACCCCACCGCTGATCCACCAATGTAGGAAGTTGGCTCTGTATGTGCTATTTCAAAGTAAGGAATAGCATGCACAGAGTCCAAGGGTTCCCCTTAGAGGTAAAATAGTGGTAAAAATAGATAATACTAATGCTCTATTTTGTGGTAGTGTGGTCGAGCAGTAGGCTTATCCAAGGAGTAGTGTTAAGCACTTGTTGTACATACACATAGACAATAAATGAGGTACACACACTCAGAGACAAATCCAGCCAATAGGTTTTTATATAGAAAAATATCTTTTCTTAGTTTATTTTAAGAACCACAGGTTCAAATTTAACATGTAATATCTTGTTCGAAAGGTATTGCAGGTAAGTACTTTAGGAACTTCAAATCATCAAAATTGCATGTATACTTTTCAGGTTATTGTCAAATAGCTGTTTCAAAAGTGGACACTTAGTGCAATTTTCACAGTTCCTGGGGGAGGTAAGTTTTTGTTAGTTTTACCAGGTAAGTAGGACACTTACAGGGTTCAGTTCTTGGTCCAAGGTAGCCCACCGTTGGGGGTTCAGAGCAACCCCAAAGTCACCACACCAGCAGCTCAGGGCCGGTCAGGTGCAGAGTTCAAAGTGGTGCCCAAAACACATAGGCTAGAATGGAGAGAAGGGGGTGCCCCGGTTCCGATCTGCTTGCAGGTAAGTACCCGCGTCTTCGGAGGGCAGACCAGAGGGGTTTTGTAGGGCACCGGGGGGGACACAAGTTGACACAGAAATTTCACCCTCAGCAGCGCGGGGGCGGCCGGGTGCAGTGTAGAAACAAGCGTCGGGTTTGTAATGGAAGTCAATGGGAGATCTAGGGATCTCTTCAGCGCTGCAGGCAGGCAAGGGGGGGATTCCTCGGGGAAACCTCCACTTGGGCGAGGGAGAGGGACTCCTGGGGGTCACTCCTCCAGTGAAAGTCCGGTCCTTCAGGTCCTGGGGGCTGCGGGTGCAGGGTCTCTCCCAGGCGTCGGGACTTTAGGTTCAAAGAGTCGCGGTCAGGGGAAGCCTCGGGATTCCCTCTGCAGGCGGCGCTGTGGGGGACAGGTTTTGGTACTCACAGTATCAGAGTAGTCCTGGGGTCCCTCCTGAGGTGTTGGATCGCCACCAGCCGAGTCGGGGTCGCCGGGTGCAGTGTGGCAAGTCTCACGCTTCTTGCGGGGAGCTTGCAGGGTTCTTTAAAGCTGCTGGAAACAAAGTTGCAGCTTTTCTTTGGAGCAGGTCCGCTGTCCTCGGGAGTTTCTTGTCTTTTCGAAGCAGGGGCAGTCCTCAGAGGATGTCGAGGTCGCTGGTCCCTTTGGAAGGCGTCGCTGGAGCAGGATCTTTGGAAGGCAGGAGACAGGCCGGTGAGTTTCTGGAGCCAAGGCAGTTGTCGTCTTCTGGTCTTCCGCTGCAGGGGTTTTCAGCTAGGCAGTCCTTCTTCTTGTAGTTGCAGGAATCTAATTTTCTAGGGTTCAGGGTAGCCCTTAAATACTAAATTTAAGGGCGTGTTTAGGTCTGGGGGGTTAGTAGCCAATGGCTACTAGCCCTGAGGGTGGGTACACCCTCTTTGTGCCTCCTCCCAAGGGGAGGGGGTCACAATCCTAACCCTATTGGGGGAATCCTCCATCTGCAAGATGGAGGATTTCTAAAAGTTAGAGTCACCTCAGCTCAGGACACCTTAGGGGCTGTCCTGACTGGCCAGTGACTCCTCCTTGTTATTCTCATTATTTTCTCCGGCCTTGCCGCCAAAAGTGGGGCCTGGCCGGAGGGGGCGGGCAACTCCACTAGCTGGAGTGTCCTGCTGGGTTGGCACAAAGGAGGTGAGCCTTTGAGGCTCACCGCCAGGTGTGACAATTCCTGCCTGGGAGAGGTGTTAGCATCTCCACCCAGTGCAGGCTTTGTTACTGGCCTCAGAGTGACAAAGGCACTCTCCCCATGGGGCCAGCAACATGTCTCGGTTTGTGGCAGGCTGCTAAAACTAGTCAGCCTACACAGATAGTCGGTTAAGTTTCAGGGGGCACCTCTAAGGTGCCCTCTGTGGTGTATTTTACAATAAAATGTACACTGGCATCAGTGTGCATTTATTGTGCTGAGAAGTTTGATACCAAACTTCCCAGTTTTCAGTGTAGCCATTATGGTGCTGTGGAGTTCGTGTTTGACATACTCCCAGACCATATACTCTTATGGCTACCCTGCACTTACAATGTCTAAGGTTTTATTTAGACACTGTAGGGGTACCATGCTCATGCACTGGTACCCTCACCTATGGTATAGTGCACCCTGCCTTAGGGCTGTAAGGCCTGCTAGAGGGGTGTCTTACCTATACTGCATAGGCAGTGAGAGGCTGGCATGGCACCCTGAGGGGAGTGCCATGTCGACTTACTCGTTTTGTCCTCACTAGCACACACAAGCTGGCAAGCAGTGTGTCTGTGCAGAGTGAGAGGTCTCCAGGGTGGCATAAGACATGCTGCAGCCCTTAGAGACCTTCCTTGGCATCAGGGCC
The DNA here is from genome assembly GCF_031143425.1 of Pleurodeles waltl. Taxonomy (NCBI): domain Eukaryota; kingdom Metazoa; phylum Chordata; class Amphibia; order Caudata; family Salamandridae; genus Pleurodeles; species Pleurodeles waltl. Next base: position 182,758,744 of record NC_090437.1, read on the forward strand.
CTTGGTACTAGAAGTACCAGTTACAAGGGACTTATCTGGATGCCAGGGTCTGCCAATTGTGGATACAAAAGTACAGGTTAGGGAAAGAACACTGGTGCTGGGGCCTGGTTAGCAGGCCTCAGCACACTTTCAATTGTAAACATAGCATCAGCAAAGGCAAAAAGTCAGGGGGCAACCATGCCAAGGAGGCATTTCCTTACACTGACTTTTGTAGAGCTCATTGTATTTGCTATAAGTTCCTAGATTTACACTAAATTAATTTGGTGATCTGCTTTTATTTTCTGAAATCACAGATCTGGAACATGAAGACAACTGAATGCAGCAGCACCTTCAAATCCCTGGGAAGCACTGCAGGGACAGACATCACAGTTAACAATGTAGTGCTGTTGCCGAAAAATCCAGAGCACTTTGTTGTGTGTAACCGGTCAAACACAGTGGTTATCATGAACATGCAAGGACAGGTACGTGACTGACCATATACTATGCCTGAGATGCCATATTCATAAATGGACCGAGCAATATTAGGAATGTAATTTGCGTGTCTGTCCCGTTATGCCTTACAAAATGCATTTCTTCATCTTGGGGTATTCATCATAATGCATAACCTCAGAATCCAGCCATTCACGTTTGATTTTGGCCTAGACTAGAAAAAATGAATGGTAAAACAATATTAATTTCACCTCTGGCAATACAGTCTCTATCCCTTTATAACAAGAGCATTCTCCAGCAGAGTTCCTAACCCTGAAAATAGTAGAAGCGTCTATTTCAATTTAACATTTGTGATGATGGGCTTTCTTTTGGTTTAGATTTCTTGCCAGAATGCCTCTATTTTATTGTTGCAAGTTTTATGCTAGTTCCAAGAAGTATTTCATTGCTCCTGATCACATTTCCTCTGCTTTGTAGTCCAGATACCAATTTTCTTTTCATACGGATTGACTCTGAATATGTAACTCTGTGCTTTTGTCTTGCCTATTTAATTCCCACTGTATCAAGGGCTGTGACTTGTGATAGCAGCTAGTATGGATTTTCATTATGTTTACTAGTGGCGTCAAGTAGCCTTCATGTAGCCTTCTCCCAGTGAGCTATTTATTTATTGTTTGTTTTTTTGCAGTACTGCATAATAAAATAACCTTTGAACATGAGAAGGAAAAGCATTATTACAGACTTCCCTGCTGTCAATGAATTTAATAACCTCTGTATGCCCATATTCTCAGGCATGACTAGTTGCATTGACATAGAGCATGTTGAGGCACATTTATTGTAGGCTTGTGTCCAGCACCTGGGACCACTCCTTTTTATTGCTGTGTATGTGGAGCTTTGTTGTCTCCTAGATACCCCTAGATACCCCTATAGGTTGCCACTCCATAGGTGTACACCATAAACTGAGCCAGCCTCCTACAAGGGGTGAATATGGAACCAGAGGGAAGGGAGGATACATGCAAGGGGAGAAAGAGCTGGAGAATAGTCAGATGGGGCTTACAAAGCACATTGAAACTGCTAGCGGGGAACGAGGCACATATCATTTTTGAGGGAAGATGTTACAGTGGGGCAGTCTGGAGGAAGCAATGAAGTAGTGTGTGGGGTGTCGGGAATTAAAGCAGGGGAACAGAGACTGTAGAGGAGGAAAGAGAGGAACCCTGAGGGACAGTAGGGCATCCTAAGCGTGCGAGAAAAGAGGGAGATAGCAGAAAGAGGGTGCTTTTACAAAAGAGGGGCAGAGGAAGTGTCTGAAGAGGATAGCCAGTAAGAGGAGAGTGCAGAAGAAGCATGCAAGGAGAAGAAGCCTGCGTGGGAGGTAACCCGTGAGGGGAGAGGGGAAGGTGGAGGGTCAGGAAGTGCCTGTATCAAGGGCTGTGACTTGTGATAGCAGCTAGTATGGATTTTCATTATGTTTACGAGTGGCGTCAAGTAGCCTTCATGTAGCCTTCTCCCAGTGAGCTATTTATTTATTGTTTGTTTTTTTGCAGTACTGCATAATAAAATAACCTTTGAACATGAGAAGGAAAAGCATTATTACAGACTTCCCTGCTGTCAATGAATTTAATAACCTCTGTATGCCCATATTCTCAGGCATGACTAGTTGCATTGACATAGAGCATGTTGAGGCACATTTATTGTAGGCTTGTGTCCAGCACCTGTGACCACTCCTTTTTATTGCTGTGTATGTGGAGCTTTGTTGTCTCCTAGATACGTCTTGGCTGCTCATCCACAGCTACCTATAGAGAGCCTGGCTTCTAAACACTGCCTACACTTCACTAAGAGGGGATACCTGGACCTGGTATAAGGTGTAAGTACCTTAGGTGCCCACCACACACCAGGCCAGCTTCCTACATTCTGTAATAAAATATCCTTTATTTTTACAACCCTTTTGTACTTCTTTCTTCTGAGAGTGTTACTATCGGACTACTGTGGCAATCCAAGTGCTTTATATTCCTCCTGGATAAGCCTGAGCTGCTCGCTTCAGCTACCCCTAGAGAGCTTTTAGTATCTGGACACCTATTCGCCATCACTCAGGGGCAGCTCCTCCATTAGGATGGAGGAGCGTCACCCCCTCCAGCAGCTGCAGTCCTTTTACCAAAAAACTATAATAAACTGTTTATTATCATTTTTTGGTACCAGGACGGACCATGGGGGTGAAGAGCAGTGAGAGGGAGTGCCCAGCACTCCCCCTCAGAGACCTTGTTTGTTTGGCTGGCCTTCTCGGGCTGGCCAAACACACATGCGCAGTAGGCTCTCTCCAGCCCAGCAACACAGTTGCCGGGCTGGAGAGAGGTTGCACAGACTGGGAGCGCCCTGGCTGGGCACTCCCAGCCAATCCTGACACTGCTTTGAGCAGGGTCACGATCTGCTGCAGGGCAGACTGGGAGCCTGTGCCTGCAGCGAGGAGGCAGAGGAGTGAAGCGGCATGCAGGGTTAAGGTAAGTGTGTTTTTTTTTGTTTGTTTTTTTATTTCTCCTCCCGCTCCCACCCCCATGCGCCATCCTGCCCCTTCTGCGTACCGTGAGCCACTCCTGCTATCACTAAGGGTTGCCTGGACTCAGTATAGGTTGCCACTCCATAGGTGTACACCATAAACTGAGCCAGCCTCCTACAAGGGGTGAATATGGAACCAGAGGGAAGGGAGGATACATGCAAGGGGAGAAAGAGCTGGAGAATAGTCAGATGGGGCTTGCAAAGCACATTGAAACTGCTAGCGGGGAACGAGGCACATATCATTTTTGAGGGAAGATGTTACAGTGGGGCAGTCTGGAGGAAGCAATGAAGTAGTGTGTGGGGTGTCGGGAATTAAAGCAGGGGAACAGAGACTGTAGAGGAGGAAAGAGAGGAACCCTGAGGGACAGTAGGGCATCCTAAGCGTGCGAGAAAAGAGGGAGATAGCATAAAGAGGGTGCTTTTACAAAAGAGGGGCAGAGGAAGTGTGAAGAGGATAGCCAGTAAGAGGAGAGTGCAGAAGAAGCATGCAAGGAGAAGAAGCCTGCTTGGGAGGTAACCCCAGAGGGGAAGGTGGAGGGTCAGGAAGTGCGGTGGTGGAAGAGGCAGCGCATGCACTGTACAGCAGGGAGCACTGGGGACATCTGGCAGGCCCTGGGGAGTGGGGAATTAGCAGGCAGTGGCCAAGTCCTGAGCTGGGTGTGTGCAGGAAGAGTCGTCAGTAGGCAGCTCTTAGAGCGGCCAAGGCTCGGGCTATTCTCCAGGTTGCTGTGGGTTCTGCGACTCAGCTAAGTGAGTGTAGGAAGTTGGCTCTGTATGTGCTATTTCAAAGTAAGGAATAGCATGCACAGAGTCCAAGGGTTCCTGTAGGAAGTTGGCTCTGTATGCACTATTTCAAAGTAAGGAATAGTATGCACAGAGTCCAAGGGTTCCCCTTAGAGGTAAGATAGTGGCAAAAAGAGATAATACTAATGCTCTATTTTGTGGTAGTGTGGTCGAGCAGTAGGCCCATCCAAGGAGTAGTGTTAAGCATTTGTTGTACATACACATAGACAATAAATGAGGTACACACACTCAGAGACAAATCCAGCCAATAGGTTTTTATATAGAAAAATATCTTTTCTTAGTTTATTTTAAGAACCACAGGTTCAAATTCTACATGTAATATCTCATTCGAAAGGTATTGCAGGTAAGTACTTTAGGAACTTCAAATCATCAAAATTGCATGTATACTTTTCAAGTTATTCACAAATAGCTGTTTTAAAAGTGGACACTTAGTGCAATTTTCACAGTTCCTAGGGGAGGTAAGTATTTGTTAGGTTAACCAGGTAAGTAAGACACTTACAGGGCTTAGTTCTTGGTCCAAGGTAGCCCACCGTTGGGGGTTCAGAGCAACCCCAAAGTCACCACACCAGCAGCTCAGGGCCGGTCAGGTGCAGAGTTCAAAGTGGTGCCCAAAACACATAGGCTAGAATGGAGAGAGGGGGGTGCCCCGGTTCCGGTCTGCTTGCAGGTAAGTACCCGCGTCTTCGGAGGGCAGACCAGGGGGGTTTTGTAGGGCACCGGGGGGGACACAAGTCCACACAGAAATTTCACCCTCAGCAGCGCGGGGGCGGCCGGGTGCAGTGTAGAAACAAGCGTCGGGTTTGTAATGGAAGTCAATGGGAGATCTCGGGATCTCTTCAGCGCTGCAGGCAGGCAAGGGGGGGGTTCCTCGGGGAAACCTCCACTTGGGCAAGGGAGAGGGACTCCTGGGGGTCACTTCTCCAGTGAAAGTCCGGTCCTTCAGGTCCTGGGGGCTGCGGGTGCAGGGTCTCTCCCAGGCGTCGGGACTTTAGGTTCAAAGAGTCGCGGTCAGGGGAAGCCTCGGGATTCCCTCTGCAGGCGGCGCTGTGGGGGCTCAGGGGGGACAGGTTTTGGTACTCACAGTATCAGAGTAGTCCTGGGGTCCCTCCTGAGGTGTTGGATCGCCACCAGCCGAGTCGGGGTCGCCGGGTGCAGTGTTGCAAGTCTCACGCTTCTTGCGGGGAGCTTGCAGGGTTCTTTAAAGTTGCTGGAAACAAAGTTGCAGCTTTTCTTGGAGCAGGTCCGCTGTCCTCGGGAGTTTCTTGTCTTTTCGAAGCAGGGGCAGTCCTCAGAGGATGTCGAGGTCGCTGGTCCCTTTGGAAGGCGTCGCTGGAGCAGGATCTTTGGAAGGCAGGAGACAGGCCGGTGAGTTTCTGGAGCCAAGGCAGTTGTCGTCTTCTGGTCTTCCGCTGCAGGGGTTTTCAGCTGGGCAGTCCTTCTTCTTGTAGTTGCAGGAATCTAATTTTCTAGGGTTCAGGGTAGCCCTTAAATACTAAATTTAAGGGCGTGTTTAGGTCTGGGGGTTTAGTAGCCAATGGCTACTAGCCCTGAGGGTGGGTACACCCTCTTTGTGCCTCCTCCCAAGGGGAGGGGGACACAATCCTAACCCTATTGGGGGAATCCTCCATCTGCAAGATGGAGGATTTCTAAAAGTTAGTCACCTCAGCTCAGGACACCTTAGGGGCTGTCCTGACTGGCCAGTGACTCCTCCTTGTTGCTTTCTTTGTTCCCTCCAGCCTTGCCGCCAAAAGTGGGGGCCGTGGCCGGAGGGGGCGGGCAACTCCACTAAGCTGGAGTGCCCTGCTGGGCTGTGACAAAGGGGTGAGCCTTTGAGGCTCACCGCCAGGTGTCACAGCTCCTGCCTGGGGGAGGTGTTAGCATCTCCACCCAGTGCAGGCTTTGTTACTGGCCTCAGAGTGACAAAGGCACTCTCCCCATGGGGCCAGCAACATGTCTCTAGTGTGGCAGGCTGCTGGAACCAGTCAGCCTACACAGCTAGTTGGTTAAGTTTCAGGGGGCACCTCTAAGGTGCCCTCTGTGGTGTATTTTACAATAAAATGTACACTGGCATCAGTGTGCATTTATTGTGCTGAGAAGTTTGATACCAAACTTCCCAGTTTTCAGTGTAGCCATTATGGTGCTGTGGAGTTCGTGTTTGACAAACTCCCAGACCATATACTCTTATGGCTACCCTGCACTTACAATGTCTAAGGTTTTGTTTAGACACTGTAGGGGCACAGTGCTCATGCACTGGTACCCTCACATATGGTATAGTGCACCCTGCCTTAGGGCTGTGTCTTACCTATACTGCATAGGCAGTGAGAGGCTGGCATGGCACCCTGAGGGGAGTGCCATGTCGACTTACTCATTTTGTTCTCACTAGCACACACAGGCTTGTAAGCAGTGTGTCTGTGCTGAGTGAGGGGTCTCTAGGGTGGCATAAGACATGCTGCAGCCCTTAGAGACCTTCCTTGGTATCAGGGCCCATGGTACTAGAAGTACCAGTTACAAGGGACTTATCTGAATGCCAGGGTGTGCCAATTGTGGATACAATGGTACATTTTAGGTGAAGGAACACTGGTGCTGGGGCCTGGTTAGCAGGGTCCCAGCACACTTCTCAGTCAAGTCAGCATCAGTATCAGGCAAAAAGTGGGGGGTAACTGCAACAGGGAGCCATTTCTTTACACAAGCCCCCCCCAGCCTACAGGCCAGGAGACTCAGCCCAAGCTGGGAGAGTCTTCCTAGTCTGTCAGGCGAGGAAGAGTAGGAGAAATAGGCTGGTTAGTTGCAGGGCCTACTCTGCCTTACATCCTTCTGTTCAGGTCATTCCCTTTGGGGAACTGACCCACTTCCACAGTGATAGGACCTAGTCTGAATTGCCTCTTGTCTGCCTCTTCAATGTCTCCACCCATTCTTTCTATTTTGGTCTTAGAGGTATCCACCTCTGCTAACCTTATCTTGGCCAGGGTTACCCCTAGCTTACCCAGAGAGGTTACCCAGAGCTGGAGTAACCCCACCATGACCAATAGGGTCAGGGGGCCTAACTTGCTATTTGGCATGGGGTCAGCCCACCATGCTAAGGATAGTGCAGCCATAAAGGCTAACACCCAGCAGAGGCCACTGACAGCTGTCAGTGCCCAGAACCACACCTTTAGCTCTTCACCTAAAAGGGAAGGGGCTAAGTTACAGGCTTCTTTGGGTTCAGGTTGCCTGTCTGCTGTATTAGAGTGGGGGGTTACCACATCTTGTAGTAAACACCCTTCTTCCACTCTTTCTTCTGTTAGCTGAGGAGCCACCCACTCAGGTTTAACAGTTGCCTGACTAGCCAGGACTTCTTGTGGGTCAGGTTGGACTTTATCAGGGCCATTTTTGGAGTTCTCCCCTACTGGAGCAAAATCTCCTTGGCTTGCTGTAACCTTGGCTAAAGGTTGTCCACCCTTCCTACTCTGTTTTCTTTTCTTCTTCTTCTGGGGCCTGCTTGCATTTACTGCAGAGGCAGGACTTCCAGAATCCTTGGGAGAGGACTGGCACTGGACCAGTTTCTCTCTTGGGCTCCGACTAACCTCTGGGTAGTCATTTCCAAGGAGACAATCAAGGGGGAGGTCTGTACTGACTACTACCCTTCTCCAGCTAAGAGTGCCACCCACTTCTATGGGCACTAAAGCCACAGGCCTCTTAGTGACCCTGTCTAGGCTAACTCTTACCCTGGCAGTCTCACCTGGGATGTACTGGTTTGAGAGCACCAGCCTGTCATGCACAATAGTGTGACTGGCACAAGTGTCTCTCAGGGCAGTGGTTGGGATTCCATTCACCAGTAGGTGGTGGAAGTGTCTACTTCCCTCTGGAATCTCCAACTCACCTGTTGGGCCCTGTTTCCAGTTGAAGGCTAGGAAGACCTCCTCATCTGAGGAGTCATCTCCCATGGCTACACTGGTTACCCCAGGAATTTTGTTCTGGGGTTTGTTTTTGGGACAAGAAGTGTCCTTGGTGTGGTGCCCAGACTGTTTACAGTTGTGGCACCATGCCTTAGTGGCATCCCAGTTCTTACCCTGGTACCCACCTTTGTTTTGGGTTGTGTCCTGGGGCCCACCCACCTGTTCTGGTTTTTGGGGGCCTACAGAGGACTCTTTTTCTTTGTTTCTAGTGTTACCCACTTTCTCCTGGGGAGTTTTTGTAACCCCTTTCTTTTGGTCACCCCCAGTGGAAGTTTTGGTTACCCTAGTCTTGACCCAGTGGTCTGCCTTCTTTCCCAATTCTTGGGGAGACATTGGACCTAGGTCTACCAGATACTGATGCAACTTTTCATTGAAGCAGTTACTTAAAATGTGTTCTTTCATAAACAAATTATAAAGCCCAACATAGTCACACATTTCATTTCCAGTTAACCAACCATCTAGTGTTTTTACTGAGTAGTCTACAAAATCAACCCAGGTCTGGCTCGAGGATTTTTGAGCCCCCCTGAATCTAATTCTATACTCCTCAGTGGAGAATCCAAAGCCCTCAATCAGGGTACCCTTCATGAGGTCATAGGATTCTGCATCTTTTCCAGAGAGTGTGAGGAGTCTATCCCTACACTTTCCAGTGAACATTTCCCAAAGGAGAGCACCCCAGTGAGATCTGTTCACTTTTCTGGTTACACAAGCCCTCTCAAAAGCTGTGAACCATTTGGTGATGTCATCACCATCTTCATATTTTGTTACAATCCCTTTGGGGATTTTTAGGATGTCAGGAGAATCTCTGACCCTATTTAAGTTGCTGCCACCATTGATGGGACCTAGGCCCATCTCTTTTCTTTCCCTTTCTATGGCTAGGAGCTGCTTTTCCAAAGCCAATCTTTTGACCATCCTGGCTAACAGGGGGTCATCTTCACTGAGAGCATCCTCAGTGATTTCAGAAATGCTGGACCCTCCTGTGAGGGAAGCAACATTTCTGACTATCATTTTTGGAGACAGGGCTTGAGAGGCCCTGGTCTCCCTATTTAGGACTGGAAGGGGGGAATTGCCCTCCAAGTCACTAATTTCTTCCTCTGTGAAGTCATCCTCAGAGGGGTTGGCTTTTTCAAACTCTGCCAACAGCTCCTGGAGCTGAATTTTGGTAGGTCTGGAGCCAATGGTTATTTTCTTTATATTACAGAGAGACCTTAGCTCCCTCATCTTAAGATGGAGGTAAGGTGTGGTGTCGAGTTCCACCACCTGCATCTCTGTATCAGACATTATTTTGCTAAAAGTTGGAAGACTTTTTAAAGAATCTAAAACTGTTTCTAGAATCTAATTTCAAACCTTTAACAAACTTTTAAACTCTAAAAGACAATGCTAAACAGGGACTTAACACACAAGGCCCTAGCAGGACTTTTAAGAATTTAGAAAAATTTCAAATTGCAAAAATGAATTTCTAATGACAATTTTGGAATTTGTCGTGTGATCAGGTATTGGCTGAGTAGTCCAGCAAATGCAAAGTCTTGTACCCCACCGCTGATCCACCAATGTAGGAAGTTGGCTCTGTATGCACTATTTCAAAGTAAGGAATAGTATGCACAGAGTCCAAGGGTTCCCCTTAGAGGTAAGATAGTGGCAAAAAGAGATAATACTAATGCTCTATTTTGTGGTAGTGTGGTCGAGCAGTAGGCCCATCCAAGGAGTAGTGTTAAGCATTTGTTGTACATACACATAGACAATAAATGAGGTACACACACTCAGAGACAAATCCAGCCAATAGGTTTTTATATAGAAAAATATCTTTTCTTAGTTTATTTTAAGAACCACAGGTTCAAATTCTACATGTAATATCTCATTCGAAAGGTATTGCAGGTAAGTACTTTAGGAACTTCAAATCATCAAAATTGCATGTATACTTTTCAAGTTATTCACAAATAGCTGTTTTAAAAGTGGACACTTAGTGCAATTTTCACAGTTCCTAGGGGAGGTAAGTATTTGTTAGGTTAACCAGGTAAGTAAGACACTTACAGGGCTTAGTTCTTGGTCCAAGGTAGCCCACCGTTGGGGGTTCAGAGCAACCCCAAAGTCACCACACCAGCAGCTCAGGGCCGGTCAGGTGCAGAGTTCAAAGTGGTGCCCAAAACACATAGGCTAGAATGGAGAGAGGGGGGTGCCCCGGTTCCGGTCTGCTTGCAGGTAAGTACCGCGTCTTCGGAGGGCAGACCAGGGGGGTTTTGTAGGGCACCGGGGGGGACACAAGTCCACACAGAAATTTCACCCTCAGCAGCGCGGGGGCGGCCGGGTGCAGTGTAGAAACAAGCGTCGGGTTTGTAATGGAAGTCAATGGGAGATCTCGGGATCTCTTCAGCGCTGCAGGCAGGCAAGGGGGGGGTTCCTCGGGGAAACCTCCACTTGGGCAAGGGAGAGGGACTCCTGGGGGTCACTTCTCCAGTGAAAGTCCGGTCCTTCAGGTCCTGGGGGCTGCGGGTGCAGGGTCTCTCCCAGGCGTCGGGACTTTAGGTTCAAAGAGTCGCGGTCAGGGGAAGCCTCGGGATTCCCTCTGCAGGCGGCGCTGTGGGGGCTCAGGGGGGACAGGTTTTGGTACTCACAGTATCAGAGTAGTCCTGGGGTCCCTCCTGAGGTGTTGGATCGCCACCAGCCGAGTCGGGGTCGCCGGGTGCAGTGTTGCAAGTCTCACGCTTCTTGCGGGGAGCTTGCAGGGTTCTTTAAAGTTGCTGGAAACAAAGTTGCAGCTTTTCTTGGAGCAGGTCCGCTGTCCTCGGGAGTTTCTTGTCTTTTCGAAGCAGGGGCAGTCCTCAGAGGATGTCGAGGTCGCTGGTCCCTTTGGAAGGCGTCGCTGGAGCAGGATCTTTGGAAGGCAGGAGACAGGCCGGTGAGTTTCTGGAGCCAAGGCAGTTGTCGTCTTCTGGTCTTCCGCTGCAGGGGTTTTCAGCTGGGCAGTCCTTCTTCTTGTAGTTGCAGGAATCTAATTTTCTAGGGTTCAGGGTAGCCCTTAAATACTAAATTTAAGGGCGTGTTTAGGTCTGGGGGTTTAGTAGCCAATGGCTACTAGCCCTGAGGGTGGGTACACCCTCTTTGTGCCTCCTCCCAAGGGGAGGGGGACACAATCCTAACCCTATTGGGGGAATCCTCCATCTGCAAGATGGAGGATTTCTAAAAGTCAGAGTCACCTCAGCTCAGGACACCTTAGGGGCTGTCCTGACTGGCCAGTGACTCCTCCTTGTTGCTTTCTTTGTTCCCTCCAGCCTTGCCGCCAAAAGTGGGGGCCGTGGCCGGAGGGGGCGGGCAACTCCACTAAGCTGGAGTGCCCTGCTGGGCTGTGACAAAGGGGTGAGCCTTTGAGGCTCACCGCCAGGTGTCACAGCTCCTGCCTGGGGGAGGTGTTAGCATCTCCACCCAGTGCAGGCTTTGTTACTGGCCTCAGAGTGACAAAGGCACTCTCCCCATGGGGCCAGCAACATGTCTCTAGTGTGGCAGGCTGCTGGAACCAGTCAGCCTACACAGCTAGTTGGTTAAGTTTCAGGGGGCACCTCTAAGGTGCCCTCTGTGGTGTATTTTACAATAAAATGTACACTGGCATCAGTGTGCATTTATTGTGCTGAGAAGTTTGATACCAAACTTCCCAGTTTTCAGTGTAGCCATTATGGTGCTGTGGAGTTCGTGTTTGACAAACTCCCAGACCATATACTCTTATGGCTACCCTGCACTTACAATGTCTAAGGTTTTGTTTAGACACTGTAGGGGCACAGTGCTCATGCACTGGTACCCTCACATATGGTATAGTGCACCCTGCCTTAGGGCTGTGTCTTACCTATACTGCATAGGCAGTGAGAGGCTGGCATGGCACCCTGAGGGGAGTGCCATGTCGACTTACTCATTTTGTTCTCACTAGCACACACAGGCTTGTAAGCAGTGTGTCTGTGCTGAGTGAGGGGTCTCTAGGGTGGCATAAGACATGCTGCAGCCCTTAGAGACCTTCCTTGGTATCAGGGCCCATGGTACTAGAAGTACCAGTTACAAGGGACTTATCTGAATGCCAGGGTGTGCCAATTGTGGATACAATGGTACATTTTAGGTGAAGGAACACTGGTGCTGGGGCCTGGTTAGCAGGGTCCCAGCACACTTCTCAGTCAAGTCAGCATCAGTATCAGGCAAAAAGTGGGGGGTAACTGCAACAGGGAGCCATTTCTTTACACAAGCCCCCCCCAGCCTACAGGCCAGGAGACTCAGCCCAAGCTGGGAGAGTCTTCCTAGTCTGTCAGGCGAGGAAGAGTAGGAGAAATAGGCTGGTTAGTTGCAGGGCCTACTCTGCCTTACATCCTTCTGTTCAGGTCATTCCCTTTGGGGAACTGACCCACTTCCACAGTGATAGGACCTAGTCTGAATTGCCTCTTGTCTGCCTCTTCAATGTCTCCACCCATTCTTTCTATTTTGGTCTTAGAGGTATCCACCTCTGCTAACCTTATCTTGGCCAGGGTTACCCCTAGCTTACCCAGAGAGGTTACCCAGAGCTGGAGTAACCCCACCATGACCAATAGGGTCAGGGGGCCTAACTTGCTATTTGGCATGGGGTCAGCCCACCATGCTAAGGATAGTGCAGCCATAAAGGCTAACACCCAGCAGAGGCCACTGACAGCTGTCAGTGCCCAGAACCACACCTTTAGCTCTTCACCTAAAAGGGAAGGGGCTAAGTTACAGGCTTCTTTGGGTTCAGGTTGCCTGTCTGCTGTATTAGAGTGGGGGGTTACCACATCTTGTAGTAAACACCCTTCTTCCACTCTTTCTTCTGTTAGCTGAGGAGCCACCCACTCAGGTTTAACAGTTGCCTGACTAGCCAGGACTTCTTGTGGGTCAGGTTGGACTTTATCAGGGCCATTTTTGGAGTTCTCCCCTACTGGAGCAAAATCTCCTTGGCTTGCTGTAACCTTGGCTAAAGGTTGTCCACCCTTCCTACTCTGTTTTCTTTTCTTCTTCTTCTGGGGCCTGCTTGCATTTACTGCAGAGGCAGGACTTCCAGAATCCTTGGGAGAGGACTGGCACTGGACCAGTTTCTCTCTTGGGCTCCGACTAACCTCTGGGTAGTCATTTCCAAGGAGACAATCAAGGGGGAGGTCTGTACTGACTACTACCCTTCTCCAGCTAAGAGTGCCACCCACTTCTATGGGCACTAAAGCCACAGGCCTCTTAGTGACCCTGTCTAGGCTAACTCTTACCCTGGCAGTCTCACCTGGGATGTACTGGTTTGAGAGCACCAGCCTGTCATGCACAATAGTGTGACTGGCACAAGTGTCTCTCAGGGCAGTGGTTGGGATTCCATTCACCAGTAGGTGGTGGAAGTGTCTACTTCCCTCTGGAATCTCCAACTCACCTGTTGGGCCCTGTTTCCAGTTGAAGGCTAGGAAGACCTCCTCATCTGAGGAGTCATCTCCCATGGCTACACTGGTTACCCCAGGAATTTTGTTCTGGGGTTTGTTTTTGGGACAAGAAGTGTCCTTGGTGTGGTGCCCAGACTGTTTACAGTTGTGGCACCATGCCTTAGTGGCATCCCAGTTCTTACCCTGGTACCCACCTTTGTTTTGGGTTGTGTCCTGGGGCCCACCCACCTGTTCTGGTTTTTGGGGGCCTACAGAGGACTCTTTTTCTTTGTTTCTAGTGTTACCCACTTTCTCCTGGGGAGTTTTTGTAACCCCTTTCTTTTGGTCACCCCCAGTGGAAGTTTTGGTTACCCTAGTCTTGACCCAGTGGTCTGCCTTCTTTCCCAATTCTTGGGGAGACATTGGACCTAGGTCTACCAGATACTGATGCAACTTTTCATTGAAGCAGTTACTTAAAATGTGTTCTTTCATAAACAAATTATAAAGCCCAACATAGTCACACACTTCATTTCCAGTTAACCAACCATCTAGTGTTTTTACTGAGTAGTCTACAAAATCAACCCAGGTCTGGCTCGAGGATTTTTGAGCCCCCCTGAATCTAATTCTATACTCCTCAGTGGAGAATCCAAAGCCCTCAATCAGGGTACCCTTCATGAGGTCATAGGATTCTGCATCTTTTCCAGAGAGTGTGAGGAGTCTATCCCTACACTTTCCAGTGAACATTTCCCAAAGGAGAGCACCCCAGTGAGATCTGTTCACTTTTCTGGTTACACAAGCCCTCTCAAAAGCTGTGAACCATTTGGTGATGTCATCACCATCTTCATATTTTGTTACAATCCCTTTGGGGATTTTTAGGATGTCAGGAGAATCTCTGACCCTATTTAAGTTGCTGCCACCATTGATGGGACCTAGGCCCATCTCTTTTCTTTCCCTTTCTATGGCTAGGAGCTGCTTTTCCAAAGCCAATCTTTTGACCATCCTGGCTAACAGGGGGTCATCTTCACTGAGAGCATCCTCAGTGATTTCAGAAATGCTGGACCCTCCTGTGAGGGAAGCAACATTTCTGACTATCATTTTTGGAGACAGGGCTTGAGAGGCCCTGGTCTCCCTATTTAGGACTGGAAGGGGGGAATTGCCCTCCAAGTCACTAATTTCTTCCTCTGTGAAGTCATCCTCAGAGGGGTTGGCTTTTTCAAACTCTGCCAACAGCTCCTGGAGCTGAATTTTGGTAGGTCTGGAGCCAATGGTTATTTTCTTTATATTACAGAGAGACCTTAGCTCCCTCATCTTAAGATGGAGGTAAGGTGTGGTGTCGAGTTCCACCACCTGCATCTCTGTATCAGACATTATTTTGCTAAAAGTTGGAAGACTTTTTAAAGAATCTAAAACTGTTTCTAGAATCTAATTTCAAACCTTTAACAAACTTTTAAACTCTAAAAGACAATGCTAAACAGGGACTTAACACACAAGGCCCTAGCAGGACTTTTAAGAATTTAGAAAAATTTCAAATTGCAAAAATGAATTTCTAATGACAATTTTGGAATTTGTCGTGTGATCAGGTATTGGCTGAGTAGTCCAGCAAATGCAAAGTCTTGTACCCCACCGCTGATCCACCAATGTAGGAAGTTGGCTCTGTATGCACTATTTCAAAGTAAGGAATAGTATGCACAGAGTCCAAGGGTTCCCCTTAGAGGTAAGATAGTGGCAAAAAGAGATAATACTAATGCTCTATTTTGTGGTAGTGTGGTCGAGCAGTAGGCCCATCCAAGGAGTAGTGTTAAGCATTTGTTGTACATACACATAGACAATAAATGAGGTACACACACTCAGAGACAAATCCAGCCAATAGGTTTTTATATAGAAAAATATCTTTTCTTAGTTTATTTTAAGAACCACAGGTTCAAATTCTACATGTAATATCTCATTCGAAAGGTATTGCAGGTAAGTACTTTAGGAACTTCAAATCATCAAAATTGCATGTATACTTTTCAAGTTATTCACAAATAGCTGTTTTAAAAGTGGACACTTAGTGCAATTTTCACAGTTCCTAGGGGAGGTAAGTATTTGTTAGGTTAACCAGGTAAGTAAGACACTTACAGGGCTTAGTTCTTGGTCCAAGGTAGCCCACCGTTGGGGGTTCAGAGCAACCCCAAAGTCACCACACCAGCAGCTCAGGGCCGGTCAGGTGCAGAGTTCAAAGTGGTGCCCAAAACACATAGGCTAGAATGGAGAGAGGGGGGTGCCCCGGTTCCGGTCTGCTTGCAGGTAAGTACCGCGTCTTCGGAGGGCAGACCAGGGGGGTTTTGTAGGGCACCGGGGGGGACACAAGTCCACACAGAAATTTCACCCTCAGCAGCGCGGGGGCGGCCGGGTGCAGTGTAGAAACAAGCGTCGGGTTTGTAATGGAAGTCAATGGGAGATCTCGGGATCTCTTCAGCGCTGCAGGCAGGCAAGGGGGGGGTTCCTCGGGGAAACCTCCACTTGGGCAAGGGAGAGGGACTCCTGGGGGTCACTTCTCCAGTGAAAGTCCGGTCCTTCAGGTCCTGGGGGCTGCGGGTGCAGGGTCTCTCCCAGGCGTCGGGACTTTAGGTTCAAAGAGTCGCGGTCAGGGGAAGCCTCGGGATTCCCTCTGCAGGCGGCGCTGTGGGGGCTCAGGGGGGACAGGTTTTGGTACTCACAGTATCAGAGTAGTCCTGGGGTCCCTCCTGAGGTGTTGGATCGCCACCAGCCGAGTCGGGGTCGCCGGGTGCAGTGTTGCAAGTCTCACGCTTCTTGCGGGGAGCTTGCAGGGTTCTTTAAAGTTGCTGGAAACAAAGTTGCAGCTTTTCTTGGAGCAGGTCCGCTGTCCTCGGGAGTTTCTTGTCTTTTCGAAGCAGGGGCAGTCCTCAGAGGATGTCGAGGTCGCTGGTCCCTTTGGAAGGCGTCGCTGGAGCAGGATCTTTGGAAGGCAGGAGACAGGCCGGTGAGTTTCTGGAGCCAAGGCAGTTGTCGTCTTCTGGTCTTCCGCTGCAGGGGTTTTCAGCTGGGCAGTCCTTCTTCTTGTAGTTGCAGGAATCTAATTTTCTAGGGTTCAGGGTAGCCCTTAAATACTAAATTTAAGGGCGTGTTTAGGTCTGGGGGTTTAGTAGCCAATGGCTACTAGCCCTGAGGGTGGGTACACCCTCTTTGTGCCTCCTCCCAAGGGGAGGGGGACACAATCCTAACCCTATTGGGGGAATCCTCCATCTGCAAGATGGAGGATTTCTAAAAGTCAGAGTCACCTCAGCTCAGGACACCTTAGGGGCTGTCCTGACTGGCCAGTGACTCCTCCTTGTTGCTTTCTTTGTTCCCTCCAGCCTTGCCGCCAAAAGTGGGGGCCGTGGCCGGAGGGGGCGGGCAACTCCACTAAGCTGGAGTGCCCTGCTGGGCTGTGACAAAGGGGTGAGCCTTTGAGGCTCACCGCCAGGTGTCACAGCTCCTGCCTGGGGGAGGTGTTAGCATCTCCACCCAGTGCAGGCTTTGTTACTGGCCTCAGAGTGACAAAGGCACTCTCCCCATGGGGCCAGCAACATGTCTCTAGTGTGGCAGGCTGCTGGAACCAGTCAGCCTACACAGCTAGTTGGTTAAGTTTCAGGGGGCACCTCTAAGGTGCCCTCTGTGGTGTATTTTACAATAAAATGTACACTGGCATCAGTGTGCATTTATTGTGCTGAGAAGTTTGATACCAAACTTCCCAGTTTTCAGTGTAGCCATTATGGTGCTGTGGAGTTCGTGTTTGACAAACTCCCAGACCATATACTCTTATGGCTACCCTGCACTTACAATGTCTAAGGTTTTGTTTAGACACTGTAGGGGCACAGTGCTCATGCACTGGTACCCTCACCTATGGTATAGTGCACCCTGCCTTAGGGCTGTAAGGCCTGCTAGAGGGGTGTCTTACCTATACTGCATAGGCAGTGAGAGGCTGGCATGGCACCCTGAGGGGAGTGCCATGTCGACTTACTCATTTTGTTCTCACTAGCACACACAGGCTTGTAAGCAGTGTGTCTGTGCTGAGTGAGGGGTCTCTAGGGTGGCATAAGACATGCTGCAGCCCTTAGAGACCTTCCTTGGTATCAGGGCCCATGGTACTAGAAGTACCAGTTACAAGGGACTTATCTGAATGCCAGGGTGTGCCAATTGTGGATACAATGGTACATTTTAGGTGAAGGAACACTGGTGCTGGGGCCTGGTTAGCAGGGTCCCAGCACACTTCTCAGTCAAGTCAGCATCAGTATCAGGCAAAAAGTGGGGGGTAACTGCAACAGGGAGCCATTTCTTTACAGTTCCCCTTAGAGGTAAGATAGTGGCAAAAAGAGATAATACTAATGCTCTATTTTGTGGTAGTGTGGTCGAGCAGTAGGCTTATCCAAGGAGTAGTGTTAAGCGTTTGTTGTACATACACACAGGCAATAAATGAGGAACACACACTCAGAGACAAATCCAGCCAATAGGTTTTGTTATAGAAAAATATCTTTTCTCAGTTTATTTTAAGAACCACTGGTTCAAATTCTACATGTAATATCTCATTTGAAAGGTATTGCAGGTAAGTACTTTAGGAACTTTGAATAATCACAATAGCATATATACTTTTTACATAAAACACATATAGCTGTTTTAAAAGTGGACACTGCAATTTTCACAGTTCCTGGGGGAGGTAAAGTATTGTTATTTTTTTTAACAGGTAAGTAAAGCACTTACAGGTCTCAGTTTTGGATCCAAGGTAGCCCACCGTTGGGGGTTCAGAGCAACCCCAAAGTTACCACACCAGCAGCTCAGGGCCGGTCAGGTGCAGAGGTCAAAGAGGTGCCCAAAACACATAGGCTTCAATGGAGAGAAGGTGGTGCCCCGGTTCCAGTCTGCCAGCAGGTAAGTACCCGTGTCTTTGGAGGGCAGACCATGGGGGTTTTGTAGGGCACCGGGGGGGGGACACGAGTCAGCACAAAAGTACACCCTCAGCAGCGCGGGGGCGGCCGGGTGCAGTGTGCAAACACGCGTCGGGTTTCCAATGGTTTTCTATGAGAGACCAAGGGGTCTCTTCAGCGATGCAGGCAGGCAAGGGGGGGGCTCCTCGGGGTAGCCACCACCTGGGCAAGGGAGAGGGCCTCCTGGGGGTCACTCCTGCACAGAAGTTCCGTTCCTTCAGGTGCTGGGGGCTGCGGGTGCTGGGTCTTTTCCAGCCGTCGGGACTGTAGGATCAGGCAGTCGCGGTCAGGGGGAGCCTCGGGATTCCCTCTGCAGGCGTTGCTGTGGGGGCTCAGAGATGACAACTTTGGTTACTCACAGTTTTGGAGTCGCCGGAGGGTCCTCCCTGAGGTGTTGGTTCTCCACCAGTCGAGTCGGGGTCGCCGGGTGCAGTGTTGCAAGTCTCACGCTTCTTGCGGGGACTTGCAGGGGTCTTTAAATCTGCTCCTCTGTAACAAAGTTGCAGTTCTTTTGGAGCAGTGCCGCTGTCCTCAGGAGTTTCTTGTCTTTCTTGAAGCAGGGCAGTCCTCTGAGGATTCAGGGGTCGCTGGTCCTTGGGAAAGCGTCGCTGGAGCAGGTTTCTTTGGAAGGCAGGAGACAGGCCGGTAGGACTGGGGCCAAAGCAGTTGGTGTCTTCTTTCTTCTTCTGCAGGGGTTTTTAGCTCAGCAGTCCTCTTCTTCTTGTAAGTTGCAGGAATCTAAATCTTTAGGTTCAGGGAAGCCCTTAAATACTAAATTTAAGGGCGTGTTTAGGTCTGGGGGGTTAGTAGCCAATGGCTACTAGCCCTGAGGGTGGGTAACACCCTCTTTGTGCCTCCTCCCAAGGGGAGGGGGGTCACAATCCTATCCCTATTGGGGGAATCCTCCATCTGCAAGATGGAGGATTTCTAAAAGTTAGAGTCACTTCAGATCAGGACACCTTAGGGGCTGTCCTGACTGGCCAGTGTCTCCTCCTTGTTGTTCACATTATTTCCTCCGGCCTTGCCGCCAAAAGTGGGGACCGTGGCCGGAGGGGGCGGGCAACTCCACTAGCTGGAGTGTCCTGCGGTGCTGGAACAAAGGGGTGAGCCTTTGAGGCTCACCGCCAGGTGTTACAGCTCCTGCCTGGGGGAGGTGTTAGCATCTCCACCCAGTGCAGGCTTTGTTACTGGCCTCAGAGTGACAAAGGCACTCTCCCCATGGGGCCAGCAACATGTCTCTAGTGTGGCAGGCTGCTGGAACCAGTCAGCCTACACAGATAGTTGGATACAGTTTCAGGGGGCACCTCTAAGGTGCCCTCTGGGGTGTGTTTCACAATAAAATGTACACTGGCATCAGTGTGCATTTATTGTGCTGAGAAGTTTGATACCAAACTTCCCAGTTTTCAGTGTAGCCATTATGGTGCTGTGGAGTTCGTGTTTGACAAACTCCCAGACCATATACTCTTATGGCTACCCTGCACTTACAATGTCTAAGGTTTGGCTTAGACACTGTAGGGGCACAGTGCTCATGCACTGGTGCCCTCACCTATGGTATAGTGCACCCTGCCTTAGGGCTGTAAGGCCTGCTAGAGGGGTGACTTATCTATACTTGCATAGGCAGTGAGAGGCTGGCATGGCACCCTGAGGGGAGTGACATGTCCACTTACTCATTTTGTTCTCACCAGCTCACACAAGCTGGCTAGCAGTGTGTCTTGTGCTGAGTGAGGGATCTCCAGGGTGGCATAAGACATGCTGCAGCCCTTAGAGACCTTCCCTGGCATCAGGGCCCTTGGTACCAGGGGTACCAGTTACAAGGGACTTATCTGGATGCCAGGGTGTGCCAATTGTGGATACAAAAGTACAGGTTAGGGAAAGAACACTGGTCCTGGGGCCTGGTTAGCAGGCCTCAGCACACTTTCAATTCAAAACATAGCATCAGCAAAGGCAAAAAGTCAGGGGGTAACCATGCCAAGGAGGCATTTCCTTACACAACCCCCCTCCCTCCCCCCCCCCTCCCCCAAACAAAAGAGGATGAGACTAACATTTCCCAAGAGAGTCTTCATTTTCGAAGGGGAAGAACCTGGAAAGGCCATCTGCATTGGCATGGGCAGTCCCAGGTCTGTGTTCCACTATAAAGTCCATTCCCTGTAGGGAGATGGACCACCTCAACAGTTTTGGATTTTCACCTTTCATTTGCATCAGCCATCTGAGAGGTCTGTGGTCAGTTTGAACTACAAAGTGAGTACCAAAGAGGTATGGTCTCAACTTCTTCAGGGACCAAACCACAGCAAAGGCCTCCCTCTCAATGGCACTCCAACGCTGCTCCCTGGGGAGTAACCTCCTGCCAATGAAAGCAACAGGCTGGTCAAGGCCATCATCATTTGTTTGGGACAAAACTGCCCCTATCCCATGTTCAGAGGCATCTGTTTGCACAATGAATTGCTTGGAGTAATCTGGAGCTTTTAGAACTGGTGCTGTGCACATAGCTTGTTTCAGGGTGTCAAAGGCCTGTTGGCATTCTACAGTCCAGTTTACCTTCTTGGGCATTTTCTTGGAGGTCAGTTCTGTGAGGGCTGTCACTATTGATCCATATCCCTTCACAAACCTCCTATAGTACCCAGTCAAGCCAAGGAATGCCCTGACTTGAGTCTGGGTTTTTGGAGCTGCCCAGTCCAGAATAGTCTGGATCTTAGGCTGGAGTGGCTGAACTTGGCCTCCACCTACAAGGTGTCCCAAGTAAACCACAGTTCCCTGCCCTATCTGGCATTTGGATGCCTTGATAGAGAGGCCTGCTGATTGCAGAGCCTTCAAAACCTTCTTCAGGTGGACCAGGTGATCCTGCCAGGTGGAGCTAAAGACAGCAATATCATCAAGATAAGCTGCACTAAAGGATTCCAACCCAGCAAGGACTTGATTCACCAACCTTTGGAAGGTGACAGGGGCATTCTGTAGACCAAAGGGCATAACAGTGAACTGATAATGCCCATCAGGTGTGCAGAATGCTGTTTTCTCTTTTGCTCCAGGTGCCATTTTGATTTGCCAGTACCCTGCTGTTAAGTCAAAGGTACTTAAGAATTTGGCAGCACCTAATTTGTCAATCAGCTCGTCAGCTCTAGGAATGGGATGGGCATCTGTCTTGGTGACAGAATTAAGACCTCTGTAGTCCACACAAAACCTCATCTCTCTCTTTCCATCTTTGGTGTGAGGTTTGGGGACTAAGACCACTGGGCTAGCCCAGGGACTGTCAGAGTGCTCAATTACTCCCAACTCCAGCATCTTGTGGACTTCCACCTTGATGCTTTCCTTAACTTGATCAGACTGTCTGAATATTTTGTTTTTGACAGGCATGCTGTCTCCTGTGTCCACATCATGGGTACACAGGTGTGTCTGACCAGGGGTCAAGGAAAAGAGCTGAGCAAACTGTTGCAGGACCTTCCTACAGTCAGATTGCTGTTGGCCAGAGAGGGTGTCTGAATAGATCACTCCATCCACTGAGCCATCTTTAGGGTTTGGAGAGGAGATCAGGGAGAGGTTCACTCTCAGCTTCCTGGTCCTCATCTGTTACCATCAACAGATTCACATCAGCCCTATCATGGAAGAGTTTTAGGCGGTTTACATGGATCACCCTCTTGGGGCTCCTGCTGGTGTCTAGGTCCACCAGGTAGGTGACCTGACTCTTCTTCTCTAGGATTGGGTAAGGGCCACTCCATCTGTCCTGGAGTGCCCTGGGAGCCACAGGCTCCAAAACCCAGACTTTCTGCCCTGGTTGAAATTCAACCAGTGCAGCCTTTTGGTCATACCAAAACTTCTGGAGCTGTTGGCTGGCCTCAAGGTTTTTACTTGCCTTTTCCATGTACTCTGCCATCCTTGAGCGAAGGCCAAGTACATAGTCCACTATGTCTTGTTTAGGCTCATGAAGAGGTCTCTCCCAGCCTTCTTTAACAAGAGCAAGTGGTCCCCTTACAGGGTGGCCAAACAGAAGTTCAAAGGGTGAGAATCCTACTCCCTTCTGAGGCACCTCTCTGTAAGCGAAAAGCAGACATGGCAGGAGGACATCCCATCTCCTTTTGAGTTTTTCTGGGAGCCCCATGATCATGCCCTTTAATGTCTTGTTGAATCTCTCAACAAGGCCATTAGTTTGTGGATGATATGGTGTAGTGAACTTATAAGTCACTCCACACTCATTCCACATATGTTTTAGGTATGCTGACATGAAGTTGGTACCTCTGTCAGACACCACCTCCTTAGGGAAGCCCACTCTGGTAAAGATACCAATGAGGGCCTTGGCTACTGCAGGGGCAGTAGTCGACCTAAGGGGAATAGCTTCGGGATACCTAGTAGCATGATCCACTACTACTAGGATGTACATATTTCCTGAGGCTGTGGGAGGTTCAAGTGGACCCACTATGTCCACACCCACTCTTTCAAAGGGGACCCCCACCACTGGAAGTGGAATGAGGGGGGCCTTTGGATGTCCACCTGTCTTGCCACTGGCTTGACAGGTGGTACAGGAGATGCAAAACTCCTTAACCTTCTGGGACATGTTGGGCCAGTAGAAGTGGTTGACTAACCTTTCCCACGTCTTGGTTTGTCCCAAATGCCCAGCAAGGGGAATATCATGGGCTAAGGTCAGAATAAACTCTCTGAACTCCTGAGGCACTACCACTCTCCTAGTGGCACCAGGTTTGGGATCTCTTGCCTCAGTGTACAGGAGTCCATCTTCCCAATAGACCCTATGTGTTCCAGTTTTCTTGCCATTGGACTCTTCAGCAGCTTGCTGCCTAAGGCCTTCAAGAGAGGGATAGGTTTCTTGTCCCTTACACAACTGCTCCCTTGAGGGTCCCCCTGGGCCTAAGAGCTCAACCTGATAAGGTTCCAACTCCATAGGCTCAGTTCCCTCAGAGGGCAGAACTTGTTCCTGAGAAGAGAGGTTCTCTTTTTGGTGTTGTGTTGCAGCTGGTTTCCCAGCTGACTTTCCTTTTCTCTTGGTAGGCTGGGCCCTTCTTCCAGGCTCCAGCTCTACTTTTTCACCCTGTGCCTTGCACTGTGCCCTTGTCTTGACACACACCAGTTCAGGGATACCCAGCATGGCTGCATGGGTTTTCAGTTCTACCTCAGCCCATGCTGAGGACTCCAGGTCATTTCCAAGCAAACAGTCTACTGGGATATTTGAGGAGACCACCACCTGTTTCAGGCCATTGACCCCTCCCCACTCTAAAGTTACCATAGCCATGGGATGTACTTTAGTTTGATTGTCAGCATTGGTGACTGGATAAGTTTGTCCAGTCAGGTATTGGCCAGGGGAAACCAGTTTCTCTGTCACCATAGTGACACTGGCATCTGTATCCCTCAGGCCCTCTACACTTGCCCCATTAATTAAGAGTTGCTGCCTGTATTTTTGCATATTAGGGGGCCAGGCAGCCAGTGTGGCTAAATCCACCCCACCCTCAGAGACTAATGTAGCTTCAGTGTGACACCTGATTTGCTCTGGGCACACTGTTGATCCCACTTGGAGACTAGCCATTCCAGTGTTAGCTGGAGTGGAGTTTGAAGTGGTATTTTTCTTGGGACAGGCCTTGTCTCCAGTTTGGTGTCCAGACTGACTACAGCTACGACACCAGGCCTTTTTGGGATTAAAGTTTTTACCCTTGTACCCAAAATTGTTTTATAAAGAGGCTCTGGGCCCACCCTCCTGTGCAGGTTTTTGGGGGCCTGTAGAAGACTCTTTACTATTTTTGTTTTTGGGTGTCTCACCACCCTTCCCCTGGGGAGGTTTTGTGACCCCTTTCTTTTGGTCACCCCCTGTGGAAGTTTTGGACACCCTAGTCTTGACCCAATGGTCCGCCTTCTTTCCCAATTCTTGGGGAGAAATTGGTCCTAGGTCTACCAGATGCTGATGCAGTTTATCATTGAAACAATTACTTAACAGTTGTTCTTTCACAAATAAATTGTACAGCCCATCATAATTACTTACACCACTGCCTTGAATCCAACCATCTAGTGTTTTTACTGAGTAGTCTACAAAGTCAACCCAGGTCTGGCTCGAGGATTTTTGAGCCCCCCTGAATCTAATCCTATACTCCTCAGTGGAGAATCCAAAGCCCTCAATCAGGGTACCCTTCATGAGGTCATAGGATTCTGCATCTTTTCCAGAGAGTGTGAGGAGTCTATCCCTACACTTTCCTGTGAACATTTCCCAAAGGAGAGCACCCCAGTGAGATTTGTTCACTTTTCTGGTTACACAAGCCCTCTCAAAAGCTGTGAACCATTTGGTGATGTCATCACCATCTTCATATTTAGTTACAATCCCTTTAGGGATTTTCAACATGTCGGGAGAATCTCTGACCCTATTTATGTTGCTGCCACCATTGATGGGTCCTAGGCCCATCTCTTGTCTTTCCCTTTCTATGGCTAGGATCTGTCTTTCCAAAGCCAATCTTTTGGCCATCCTGGCTAACTGGATGTCCTCTTCACTGGAGTTATCCTCAGTGATTTCAGAGAGGTTGGTCCCTCCTGTGAGGGAGCCAGCATCTCTGACTATTATGCTTGGAGTCAGGGCTTGAGAGGCCCTGTTCTCCTTAAATAGGACTGGTAGGGGGGAATCACCCTCCAAGTCACTATCATCATCCTCTGTGTTGCCATCCTCAGAGGGGTTGGCCTTTTCAAACTCTGCCAACAGCTCCTGGAGCTGTAGTTTGGAAGGTCTGGGGACCATTACTATTTTCTTTATTTTACAGAGTGACCTTAGCTCCCTCATCTTAAGATGGAGGTAAGGTGTGGTGTCGAGTTCCACCACATTCACATCTGTACTAGACATTATGCTTCTAAAAGTTGGAATACTTTTTAAGAATCTAAAAACTAGTTCTAGAATCTAATTCAAACTTTTACCAAACTTTTAAACTCTAAAAGAAATGCTATCAGGGACTAACACAAGGCCCTAGCAGGACTTTAAAGAATTTAGAAAAATTTCAAATTGCAAAAATCAATTTCTAATGACAATTTTTGGAATTTGTCGTGTGATCAGGTATTGGCTGAGTAGTCCAGCAAATGCAAAGTCTTGTACCCCACCGCTGATCCACCAATGTAGGAAGTTGGCTCTGTATGTGCTATTTCAAAGTAAGGAATAGCATGCACAGAGTCCAAGGGTTCCCCTTAGAGGTAAGATAGTGGCAAAAAGAGATAATACTAATGCTCTATTTTGTGGTAGTGTGGTTGAGCAGTAGGCTTATCCAAGGAGTAGTGTTAAGCATTTGTTGTACATACACACAGGCAATAAATGAGGAACACACACTCGGAGACAAATCCAGCCAATAGGTTTTGTTATAGAAAAATATCTTTTCTTAGTTTATTTTAAGAACCACAGGTTCAAATTCTACATGTAATATCTCATTTGAAAGGTATTGCAGGTAAGTACTTTAGGAACTTTGAATAATTACAATAGCATGTATACTTTTCACATAAAACACAAATAGTTGTTTTAAAAGTGTACACTTAGTGCAATTTTCACAGTTCCTGGGGGAGGTAAAGTATTGTTATTTTTAGCAGGTAAGTAAAGCACTTACAGGTCACAGTTTTGGGTCAAAGGTAGCCCACCGTTGGGGGTTCAGAGCAACCCCAAAGTCACCACACCAGCAGCTCAGGGACGGTCAGGTGCAGAGGTCAAAGAGGTGCCCAAAACACATAGGCTTCAATGGAGAGAAGGGGGTGCCCCGGTTCCAGTCTGCCAGCAGGTAAGTACCCGCGTCTTCGGAGGGCAGACCATGGGGGTTTTGTAGGGCACCGGGGGGTACACGAGTCAGCACAAAAGTACACCCTCAGCAGCGCGGGGGCGGCCGGGTGCAGTGTGTAAACACGCGTCGGGTTTCCAATGGTTTTCTGTGAGAGACCAATGGGTCTCTTCAGCGATGCAGGCAAGGGGGGGGCTCCTCTGGGTAGCCACCACCTGGGCAAGGGAGAGGGCCTCCTGGGGGTCACTCCTGCACAGAAGTTCCGTTCCTTTAGGTGCTGGGGGCTGCGGGTGCCGGGTCTTTTCCAGCCATCGGGACTTTAGGATCAGGCAGTCGCGGTCAGGGGGAGCCTCGGGATTCCCTCTGCAGGCGTCTCTGTGGTGGCTCAGGGGGGACAACTTTGGTTACTCACAGTCTTGGAGTCGCCGGAGGGTCCTCCCTGAGGTGTTGGTTCTCCACCAGTCGAGTCGGGGTCGCCGGGTGCAGTGTTGCAAGTGTCACGCTTCTTGCGGGGACTTGCAGGGGTCTTTAAATCTGCTCCTCTGTAACAAAGTTGCAGTTCTTTTGGAGCAGTGCCGCTGTCCTCGGGAGTTTCTTGTCTTTCTTGAAGCAGGGCAGTCCTCTGAGGATTCAGGGGTCGCTGGTCCTTGGGAAAGTGTCGCTGGAGCAGGTTTCTTTGGAAGGCAGGAGAAAGGCCGGTATGACTGGGGCCAAAGCAGTTGGTGTCTTCTTTCTTCTTCTGCAGGGGTTTTCAGCTCAGCAGTCCTCTTTTTCTTGTAAGTTGCAGGAATCTAAATCTTTAGGTGCAGGGAAGCCCTTAAATACTAAATTTAAGGGCGTGTTTAGGTCTGGGGGGTTAGTAGCCAATGGCTACTAGCCCTGAGGGTGGGTACACCCTCTTTGTGCCTCCTCCCAAGGGGAGGGGGTCACAATCCTATCCCTATTGGGGGAATCCTCCATCTGCAAGATGGAGGATTTCTAAAAGTTAGAGTCACTTCAGCTCAGGACACCTTAGGGGCTGTCCTGACTGGCCAGTGACTCCTCCTTGTTGTTCTCATTATTTCCTCCGGCCTTGCCGCCAAAAGTGGGGGCCGTGGCCGGAGGGGGCGGGCAACTCAACTAGCTGGAGTGTCCTGCGGTGCTGGAACAAAGGGGTGAGCCTTTGAGGCTCACCGCCAGGCGTTACAGCTCCTGCCTGGGGGAGGTGTTAGCATCTCCACACAGTGCAGGCTTTGTTACTGGCCTCAGAGTGACAAAGGCACTCTCCCCATGGGGCCAGCAACATGTCTCTAGTGTGGCAGGCTGCTGGAACCAGTCAACCTACACAGATAGTTGGATACAGTTTCAGGGGGCACCTCTAAGGTGCCCTCTGGGGTGTGTTTCACAATAAAATGTACACTGGCATCAGTGTGCATTTATTGTGCTGAGAAGTTTGATACCAAACTTCCCAGTTTTCAGTGTAGCCATTATGGTGCTGTGGAGTTCGTGTTTGACAAACTCCCAGACCATATACTCTTATGGCTACCCTGCACTTACAATGTCTAAGGTTTGGCTTAGACACTGTAGGGGCACAGTGCT
The DNA here is from genome assembly GCF_031143425.1 of Pleurodeles waltl. NCBI lineage: Eukaryota > Metazoa > Chordata > Amphibia > Caudata > Salamandridae > Pleurodeles > Pleurodeles waltl. The sequence goes on from NC_090437.1 coordinate 182,786,100, forward strand.
CATGCACTTGTGCCCTCACCTATGGTATAGTGCACCCTGCCTTAGGGCTGTAAGGCCTGCTAGAGGGGTGACTTATCTATACTTGCATAGGCAGTGAGAGGCTGGCATGGCACCCTGAGGGGAGTGCCCTGTCGACTTACTCATTTTGTTCTCACCAGCACACACAAGCTGGCTAGCAGTGTGTCTTGTGCTGAGTGAGGGGTCTCCAGGGTGGCATAAGACATGCTGCAGCCCTTAGAGACCACCTTCCCTGGCATCAGGGCCCTTGGTACCAGGGGTATCAGTTACAAGGGACTTATCTGGATGCCAGGGTGTGCCAATTGTGGATACAAAAGTACAGGTTAGGGAAAGAACACTGGTGCTGGGGCCTGGTTAGCAGGCCTCAGCACACTTTCAATTCAAAACATAGCATCAGCAAAGGCAAAAAGTCCTAAGGTGTCCTGAGCTGAAGTGACTCTAATTTTTAGAAATCCTCCATCTTGCAGAGGGAGGATTCCCCCAATAGAGATAGGAATGTGACCCCCTCCCCTTGGGAGGAGGCACAAAGAGGGTGTACCCACCCTCAGGGCTAGTAGCCATTGGCTACTAACCCCCCAGACCTAAACACGCCCTTAAATTTAGTATTTAAGGGCTTCCCTGAACCTAAGAATTTACATTCCTGCAACTTACAGAAGAAGAGGACTGCTGAGCTGAAAAACCCTGCAGAGAAGAAGACACCAACTGCTTTGGCCCCAGCCCTACCGGCCTGTCTCCCTCCTTCAGAAGAAAACTGCTCCGGCAACGCTTTCCCCGGGACCAGCGACCTCTGAATCCTCAGAGGAATGCCCTGCTTCCAAAAGACCAAGAAACTCCCGAGAACAGCGGCCCTGTTCAACAAAGACTGCAACTTTGTATCCAGAGGAGCAGATTTAAAGACCTGTGCAATCCCTGCAAGAAGCGTGAGACTTGCAACACTGCACCCGGCGACCCCGACTCGACTGGTGAAGAAACAACACCTCAGGGAGGACCCTCCGGCGACTCCGAGACCGTGAGTAACCAAAGTTGTCCCCCCTGAGCCCCCACAGCGACGCCTGCAGAGGGAATCCCGAGGCTGCCCCTGACCGCGACTGCCTGACTCTGAAATCCCGACGCCTGGAAAAGACCCTGCACCCGCAGCCCCCAGGACCTGAAGGATCGGAACTCCAGTGCAGGAGTGACCCCCAGGAGGCCCTCTCCCTTGCCCAGGTGGTGGCTACCCCGAGGAGCCCCCCCCTTGCCTGCTTGCACCGCTGAAGAGACCCCTTGGTCTCCCATTGAAATCTACTGGAAACCCAACGCTTGTTTGGGCACTGCACCCGGCCGCCCCCGCGCTGCTGAGGGTGTACTTTTTGTGTAGACTTGTGTCCCCCCCTGTGCCCTACAAACCCCCCCTGGTCTGCCCTCCGAAGACGCGGGTACTTACCTGCTGGCAGACTGGAACCGGGGCACCCCCTTCTCTCCATTGAAGCCTATGCGTTTTGGGCACCACTTTGAACTCTGCACCTGACCGGCCCTGAGCTGCTGGTGTGGTAACTTTGGGGTTGCTCTGAACCCCCAACGGTGGGCTACCTCGGACCCCATTTGAACCCCGTAGGTGGTTTACTTACCTGCAAGAACTAACATTACTTTACCTCCCCCAGGAACTGTGAAAATTGCAGTGTCCACTTTTAAAACAGCTAAATGTGTTTTATGTAAAAAGTATATATGCTACTGTGATTATTCAACGTTCCTAGTGTACTTACCTGCAATACCTTTCAAATGAGACGTTACAGGTAGAATTTGAACCTGTGGTTCTTAAAATAAACTAAGAAAATATATTTTTCTATAACAAAAACCTATTGGCCTGGAATTGTTTCTGAGTGTGTGTTCCTCATTTATTGCCTGTGTGTATGTACAACAAATGCTTAACACTACTCCTTTGATAAGCCTACTGCTCGACCACACTACCACAAAATAGAACATTAGTATTATCTCTTTTTGCCACTATCTTACCTCTAAGGGGAACCCTTGGACTCTGTGCATACTATTCCTTACTTTGAAATAGTGCATACAGAGCGAACTTCCTACACATGACAAATGCATGCCATGGACAAATGGGAGAAAGAATATGAAAGTAACGAGTAAGCCAGCAAATGGGAAGCATATGGGTCGGCTGAAGCCCACAAATTATATACTACATCTCTCGAAGAGACAGTGCAAGCATTGTGTAGCAGAGTCCTAAAAAAGAGAGAATGGGAGCATATAAGGGGACTAAGACCATTCTCAACCCAATTACTGGATAGCAGAATAATGCACAGCATGTGAATCCAGAAAATCCTTAAAGCTGCAAAACTGTTGCTACTTAACCATTTCGTCAAAGTCTGCGATGAACAGTGGTAAAGAGGAGATTGAAGTTTCTTAATTCTGGTGTTTTCTGTAAATTTACAGATTGTTAGGGTTTTTAAAACATTTTGTTGACTTGCTGTAGAATTCATCCATTTGGTGGATGGTAATTGAAAGAATAGATTGATTACATGCAAAAGTGTTCCCACTTGTAAGTAACCATTTCGTTAAAGTCTACTTTGGACAGAAGTAATGAGGAAATGTAATTTTTTTTTTTACTCTGGTGGCCAGTGTATTGAATTAGTACTTGGCCCCTGCTCTCTGCACTGCTAAACCCAGAAAGTGGCATGCCAAATGCACGCCACAAACAAATGGGGAGAAGGAATATGAGAGGAACGATGGAGCAAGCAAATGGTAAGCCTATGGGTGGGCTGAAGCCCACAAAGTATGTACAACATGTCTCGAAGAGACAGCGAAAGCGCTGTCTAGCCAAGATCTAAAAAAGACAGATCGTAAAAGGGACCCAAGACCATTCTCAACCCAACCACTAGACTGCTGAATAATGCACAGCATGTGAGTCCAGAAAATTCTTTATGCTGCAAAATTGTTATCTGCTCTGGATAAAGTATAGGATTAGACAATTATCCCAATTATGGGTTACTGTATGGATCATAACCGGGTGGGCAGTAGGCTTCATCTTCACCTGGTAACCTGATAAAAAAGGCCTGTCCTTTGAACTAGAATCTGCTGCCACTCCCAACAGTTACCTCATACATAGTCTGATTAGAAAAAATGTCAGCTAGCAAAGCACAGGACTTTCTCCCAACACTGATTCATTCAGATGGGTGAATACTTAACAAATTATTTGTAGCATGCCACACCATGGACTTCCATTTGCTCTTGGGGGTATTCCACTATGTTGTAAGAACACATACTCCCATCTGGTTTCATTCCTTCCTTCATGACACTTAAGTTGGAGTCTGCCAAGGCCTTTTCTTTGCCATGGTGGCAGTCTTTTACTATGAGATTCATAAAGTCTCTATTCTCCCTCAATCATTGTTTGATGATGGTGTATGTCCTTGACTGCGGTTTATGTGTCACTGCCCTACAGTAGTTTCTGCAGCAATGACACCGGTCAAGGTACATCATACAACTGCCACAGTCAAAACTGTAGTGGATAAACACAATATACTTTCCTCAAAGTTTGCTGCGGCTGAATTTCTCACCAAGACCCATAGCACTTTCTTACTGCCAAATACATCCCTAAAAGTCTTTGAAACAGTGTAAGGAAATGGCTCCCTGTTGCAGTTCCCCCCCACTTTTTGCCTGGTACTGATGCTGACTTGACTGAGAAGTGTGCTGGGACCCTGCTAACCAGGCCCCAGCACCAGCGTTCTTTCACCTAAAATGTACCATTGTTTCCACAATTGGCACACCCCTTGTAGGAAGTTGGCTCTGTATGTGCTATTTCAAAGTAAGGAATAGTATGCACAGAGTCCAAGGGTTCCCCTTAGAGGTAAAATAGTGGTAAAAATAGATAATACTAATGCTCTATTTTGTGGTAGTGTGGTCGAGCAGTAGGCTTATCCAAGGAGTAGTGTTAAGCATTTGTTGTACATACACAAGACAATAAATGAGGTACACACACTCAGAGACAAATCCAGCCAATAGGTTTTTATATAGAAAAATATCTTTTCTTAGTTTATTTTAAGAACCACAGGTTCAAATTCTACATGTAATAGCTCATTAGAAAGGTATTGCAGGTAAGTACTTTAGGAACTTCAAATCATCAAAATTGCATGTATACTTTTCAAGTTATTCACAAATAGCTGTTTTAAAAGTGGACACTTAGTGCAATTTTCACAGTTCCTGGGGGAGGTAAGTTTTTGTTAGTTTTACCAGGTAAGTACGACACTTACAGGGTTCAGTTCTTGGTCCAAGGTAGCCCACCGTCGGGGGTTCAGAGCAACCCCAAAGTCACCACCCCAGCAGCTCAGGGCCGGTCAGGTGCAGAGTTCAAAGTGGTGCCCAAAACACATAGGCTAGAATGGAGAGAAGGGGGTGCCCCGGTTCCGGTCTGCTTGCAGGTAAGTACCCGCGTCTTCGGAGGGCAGACCAGAGGGGTTTTGTAGGGCACCGGGGGGGACACAAGCCCACACAGAAATTTCACCCTCAGCGGCGCGGGGGCGGCCGGGTGCAGTGTAGAAACAAGCGTCGGGTTCGCAATGTTAGTCTATGAGAGATCTCGGGATCTCTTCAGCGCTGCAGGCAGGCAAGGGGGGGATTCCTCGGGGAAACCTCCACTTGGGCAAGGGAGAGGGACTCCTGGGGGTCACTTCTCCAGTGAAAGTCCAGTCCTTCAGGTCCTGGGGGCTGCGGGTGCCGGGTCTCTCCCAGGCGTCGGGACTTTAGGTTCAAAGAGTCGCGGTCAGGGGAAGCCTCGGGATTCCCTCTGCAGGCGGCGCTGTGGGGGCTCAGGGGGGACAGGTTTTGGTACTCACAGTATCAGAGTAGTCCTGGGGTCCCTCCTGAGGTGTTGGATCGCCACCAGCCGAGTCGGGGTCGCCGGGTGCAGTGTTGCAAGTCTCACGCTTCTTGCGGGGAGCTTGCAGGGTTCTTTAAAGCTGCTGGAAACAAAGTTGCAGCTTTTCTTGGAGCAGGTCCGCTGTCCTCGGGAGTTTCTTGTCTTTTCGAAGCCGGGGCAGTCCTCAGAGGATGTCGAGGTCGCTGGTCCCTTTGGAAGGCGTCGCTGGAGCAGGATCTTTGGAAGGCAGGAGACAGGCCGGTGAGTTTCTGGAGCCAAGGCAGTTGTCGTCTTCTGGTCTTCCTCTGCAGGGGTTTTTCAGCTAGGCAGTCCTTCTTCTTGTAGTTGCAGGAATCTAATTTTCTAGGGTTCAGGGTAGCCCTTAAATACTAAATTTAAGGGCGTGTTTAGGTCTGGGGGGTTAGTAGCCAATGGCCACTAGCCCTGAGGGTGGGTACACCCTCTTTGTGCCTCCTCCCAAGGGGAGGGGGTCACATTCCTAACCCTATTGGGGGAATCCTCCATCTGCAAGATGGAGGATTTCTAAAAGTTAGAGTCACTTCAGCTCAGGACACCTTAGGGGCTGTCCTGACTGGCCAGTGACTCCTCCTTGTTTTTCTCATTATTTTCTCCGGCCTTGCCGCCAAAAGTGGGGCCTGGCCGGAGGGGGCGGGCAACTCCACTAGCTGGAGTGTCCTGCTGGGTTGGCACAAAGGAGGTGAGCCTTTGAGGCTCACCGCCAGGTGTGACAATTCCTGCCTGGGAGAGGTGTTAGCATCTCCACCCAGTGCAGGCTTTGTTACTGGCCTCAGAGTGACAAAGGCACTCTCCCCATGGGGCCAGCAACATGTCTCGGTTTGTGGCAGGCTGCTAAAACTAGTCAGCCTACACAGATAGTCGGTTAAGTTTCAGGGGGCACCTCTAAGGTGCCCTCTGTGGTGTATTTCTCAATGAAATGTACACTGGCATCAGTGTGCATTTATTGTGCTGAGAAGTTTGATACCAAACTTCCCAGTTTTCAGTGTAGCCATTATGGTGCTGTGGAGTTCGTGTTTGACAAACTCCCAGACCATATACTCTTATGGCTACCCTGCACTTACAATGTCTAAGGTTTTGTTTAGACACTGTAGGGGTACCATGCTCATGCACTGGTACCCTCACCTATGGTATAGTGCACCCTGCCTTAGGGCTGTAAGGCCTGCTAGAGGGGTGTCTTACCTATACTGCATAGGCAGTGAGAGGCTGGCATGGCACCCTGAGGGGAGTGCCATGTCGACTTACTCGTTTTGTCCTCACTAGCACACACAAGCTGGCAAGCAGTGTGTCTGTGCTGAGTGAGAGGTCTCCAGGGTGGCATAAGACATGCTGCAGCCCTTAGAGACCTTCCTTGGCATCAGGGCCCTTGGTACTAGAAGTACCAGTTACAAGGGACTTATCTGGATGCCAGGGTCTGCCAATTGTGGATACAAAAGTACAGGTTAGGGAAAGAACACTGGTGCTGGGGCCTGGTTAGCAGGCCTCAGCACACTTTCAATTGTAAACATAGCATCAGCAAAGGCAAAAAGTCAGGGGGCAACCATGCCAAGGAGGCATTTCCTTACACAACCCCCCCCCAAACGAAAGAGGATGAGACTAACCTTTCCCAAGAGAGTCTTCATTTTCTAAGTGGAAGAACCTGGAAAGGCCATCTGCATTGGCATGGGCAGTCCCAGGTCTGTGTTCCACTATAAAGTCCATTCCCTGTAGGGAGATGGACCACCTCAACAGTTTAGGATTTTCACCTTTCATTTGCATCAGCCATTTGAGAGGTCTGTGGTCAGTTTGAACTAGGAAGTGAGTCCCAAAGAGGTATGGTCTCAGCTTCTTCAGGGACCAAACCACAGCAAAGGCCTCCCTCTCAATGGCACTCCAACGCTGCTCCCTGGGGAGTAACCTCCTGCTAATGAAAGCAACAGGCTGGTCAAGGCCATCATCATTTGTTTGGGACAAAACTGCCCCTATCCCATGTTCAGAGGCATCAGTCTGCACAATGAACTGCTTAGAATAATCTGGAGCTTTGAGAACTGGTGCTGAGCACATTGCCTGTTTCAGGGTGTCAAAGGCCTGTTGGCATTCCACAGTCCAGTTTACTTTCTTGGGCATTTTCTTGGAGGTGAGTTCAGTGAGGGCTGTCACAATGGATCCATATCCCTTCACAAACCTCCTGTAGTACCCAGTCAAGCCAAGGAATGCCCTGACTTGAGTCTGGGTTTTTGGAGCTACCCAGTCCAGAATAGTCTGGATCTTGGGTTGGAGTGGCTGAACTTGGCCTCCACCTACAAGGTGTCCCAAGTAAACCACAGTTCCCTGCCCTATCTGGCATTTGGATGCCTTGATAGAGAGGCCTGCAGATTGCAGAGCCTTCAAAACCTTCCTCAGGTGGACCAGGTGATCCTGCCAGGTGGAGCTAAAGACAGCAATATCATCAAGATAAGCTGTGCTAAAGGACTCCAAGCCAGCAAGGACTTGATTCACCAACCTTTGGAAGGTGGCAGGGGCATTCTTTAAACCAAAGGGCATAACAGTAAACTGATAATGCCCATCAGGTGTGGAGAATGCTGTCTTTTCTTTTGCTCCAGGTGCCATTTTTATTTGCCAGTACCCTGCTGTCAAGTCAAAGGTACTTAGAAATTTGGCAGCACCTAATTTATCAATGAGCTCATCAGCTCTTGGAATTGGATGAGCATCTGTCTTGGTGACAGAATTGAGCCCTCTGTAGTCCACACAAAACCTCATCTCTTTCTTTCCATCTTTGGTGTGAGGTTTGGGGACTAAGACCACTGGGCTAGCCCAGGGGCTGTCAGAGCGCTCAATTACTCCCAATTCCAGCATCTTGTGGACTTCCACCTTGATGCTTTCCTTAACATGGTCAGACTGCCTAAAGATTTTGTTCTTGACAGGCATGCTGTCTCCTGTGTCCACATCATGGGTACACAGGTGGGTCTGACCAGGGGTTAAGGAGAAGAGTTCAGGAAACTGTTGTAGGACTCTCCTACAATCAGCTTGCTGTTGGCCAGAGAGGGTGTCTGAGTAGATCACTCCATCTACTGTGCCATCTTTTGGGTCTGATGACAGAAGATCAGGGAGAGGTTCACTCTCTGCTTCCTGATCCTCATCTGTTACCATCAACAGATTCACATCAGCCCTGTCATGGAAGAGCTTAAGGCGGTTCACATGGATCACCCTCCTGGGGCTCCTGCTTGTGCCCAGGTCCACCAAGTAGGTGACCTGACTCTTCCTTTCTAGTACTGGGTAAGGGCCACTCCATTTGTCCTGGAGTGCCCTGGGAGCCACAGGCTCCAGAACCCAGACTTTCTGCCCTGGTTGGAACTCAACCAGTGCAGCCTTTTGGTCATACCAAAACTTCTGGAGCTGTTGGCTGGCCTCAAGGTTTTTGGTTGCCTTTTCCATGTACTCTGCCATTCTAGAGCGAAGGCCAAGTACATAGTCCACTATGTCCTGTTTAGGCTCATGGAGAGGTCTCTCCCAGCCTTCTTTAACAAGGGCAAGTGGTCCCCTTACAGGATGACCAAACAGAAGTTCAAAGGGTGAGAATCCTACTCCCTTCTGTGGCACCTCTCTGTAAGCGAAAAGCAGACATGGCAAGAGGACATCCCATCTCCTTTTGAGCTTTTCTGGGAGCCCCATGATCATGCCTTTTAATGTCTTGTTGAATCTCTCAACCAAGCCATTAGTTTGTGGATGGTATGGTGTAGTGAATTTATAAGTCACTCCACACTCATTCCGCATGTGCTTTAGGTATGCTGACATGAAGTTGGTACCTCTGTCAGACACCACCTCCTTAGGGAAACCCACTCTGGTAAAGATACCAATGAGGGCCTTGGCTACTGCAGGGGCAGTAGTCGACCTAAGGGGAATAGCTTCAGGATACCTGGTAGCATGATCCACTACTACCAGGATATACATATTTCCTGAGGCTGTGGGAGGTTCTAGTGGACCAACTATGTCCACACCCACTCTTTCAAAGGGCACCCCCACCACTGGAAGTGGAATGAGGGGGGCCTTTGGATGCCCACCTGTCTTACCACTGGCTTGACAGGTGGGGCAGGAGAGGCAAAACTCCTTAACCATGTTGGACATATTGGGCCAGTAGAAGTGGTTGACTAACCTCTCCCACGTCTTGGTTTGTCCCAAATGTCCAGCAAGGGGAATGTCATGGGCCAATGTTAGGATGAACTCTCTGAACAGCTGAGGCACTACCACTCTCCTAGTGGTACCAGGTTTGGGGTCTCTGGCCTCAGTGTACAGGAGCCCATCTTCCCAATAGACCCTATGTGTTCCATTTTTCTTGCCTTTGGACTCTTCAGCAGCTTGCTGCCTAAGGCCTTCAAGAGAGGGACAGGTTTCTTGTCCCTTACACAGCTCTTCCCTGGAGGGTCCCCCTGGGCCTAAGAGCTCAACCTGATAGGGTTCAAGCTCCAAAGGCTCAGTTCCCTCAGAGGGCAGAACTTCTTCCTGAGAAGAGAGGTTCCCTTTCTTTTGCTGTGTTGCAGTTGGTTTCCCAACTGACTTTCCTATTCTCTTGGTAGGCTGGGCCATTTTTCCAGACTCCAGCTCTACTTTTTCACCCTGTGCCTTGCACTGTGCTCTTGTTTTCACACACACCAGTTCAGGGATACCCAGCATTGCTGCATGGGTTTTTAGCTCTACCTCAGCCCATGCTGAGGACTCCAGGTCATTTCCAAGCAGACAGTCCACTGGGATATTTGAGGAGACCACCACCTGTTTCAGGCCATTGACCCCTCCCCATTCTAAAGTAACCATTGCCATGGGATGTACTTTTCTCTGATTGTCAGCGTTGGTGACTGTGTAAGTTTTTCCAGTCAGGTATTGGCCAGGGGAAACCAGTTTCTCTGTCACCATGGTGACACTGGCACCTGTATCCCTCAGGCCCTCTATTCTAGTCCCATTAATTAAGAGTTGCTGTCTGTATTTTTGCATGTTAGGCGGCCAGACAGCTAGTGTGGCTAAATCCACCCCACCCTCAGAAACTAGAGTAGCTTCAGTGTGGACCCTGATTTGCTCTGGGCACACGGTTGATCCCACTTGGAGACTAGCCATACCAGTGTTACCTGGATGGGAGTTTGGAGTGGAACCTTTCTTGGGACAGGCCTTGTCTCCAGTTTGGTGTCCATGCTGTTTACAGCTATGACACCAGGCCTTTTTGGGATCAAAGTTTTTACCCTTGTACCCATTGTTTTGTGAAGAGGTTCTGGGCCCACCCTCCTGTGCAGGTTTTTGGGGGCCTGTAGAAGACTCTTTACTATTTTTAGTTTTGGTTGTCTCATCACCCTTCTGCTGGGGAGTCTTTGGGACCCCTTTCTTTTGGTCACCCCCTGTTGAAGTCTTGGACACCCTTGTCTTGACCCAATGGTCCGCCTTCTTTCCCAATTCTTGGGGAGAAATTGGTCCTAGGTCTACCAGATGCTGATGCAGTTTATCATTGAAACAATTACTTAACAGGTGTTCTTTCACAAATAAATTGTACAGCCCATCATAATTACTTACACCACTGCCTTGAATCCAACCATCTAGTGTTTTCACTGAGTAGTCAACAAAGTCAACCCAGGTCTGGCTCGAGGATTTTTGAGCCCCCCTGAACCTAATCCTGTACTCCTCAGTGGAGAATCCAAAGCCCTCAATCAGGGTACCCTTCATGAGGTCATAAGATTCTGCATCTTGTCCAGAGAGTGTGAGGAGTCTATCCCTACACTTCCCTGTGAACATTTCCCAAAGGAGAGCACCCCAGTGAGATCTGTTCACTTTTCTGGTTACACAAGCCCTCTCAAAAGCTGTGAACCATTTGGTGATGTCATCACCATCTTCATATTTAGTTACAATCCCTTTGGGGATTTTCAACATGTCAGGAGAATCTCTGACCCTATTTATGTTGCTGCCACCATTGATGGGTCCTAGGCCCATCTCTTGTCTTTCCCTCTCTATGGCTAGGATCTGTCTTTCCAAAGCCAATCTTTTGGCCATCCTGGCTAACTGGATGTCCTCTTCACTGGAGTTATCCTCAGTGATTTCAGAGTTGTTGGTCCCTCCTGTGAGGGAACCAGCATCTCTGACTATTATTTGTGGAGTCAGGGCTTGAGAAGCCCTGCTCTCCCTAAGTAGGACTGGAGGGGGGGAATTTCCCTCCAAGTCACTATCTTCATCCTCTGAGTTGCCATCCTCAGAGGGGTTGGCCTTTTCAAACTCTGCCAAAAGCTCCTGGAGCTGTACTTTGGTAGGTTTGGGGCCCATTGCTATTTTCTTTAGTTTACAGAGTGACCTTAGCTCTCTCATCTGTAGATGGAGGTAAGGTGTGGTGTCGAGTTCCACCACATTCACATCTGTGCTAGACATTATGCTTCTAAAAGTTGGAATACTTTTTAAGAAACTAAAACTGGTTCTAGAATCTAATTCAAACTTTTACCAAACTTTTAAACTCTAAAAGAAATGCTAACAGGGACTAACACAAGGCCCTAGCAGGACTTTAAAGAATTTAGAAAACTTTTCAAATTGCAAAAATCAATTTCTAATGACAATTTTGGAATTTGTCGTGTGATCAGGTATTGGCTGAGTAGTCCAGCAAATGCAAAGTCTTGTACCCCACCGCTGATCCACCAATGTAGGAAGTTGGCTCTGTATGTGCTATTTCAAAGTAAGGAATAGTATGCACAGAGTCCAAGGGTTCCCCTTAGAGGTAAAATAGTGGTAAAAATAGATAATACTAATGCTCTATTTTGTGGTAGTGTGGTCGAGCAGTAGGCTTATCCAAGGAGTAGTGTTAAGCATTTGTTGTACATACACAAGACAATAAATGAGGTACACACACTCAGAGACAAATCCAGCCAATAGGTTTTTATATAGAAAAATATCTTTTCTTAGTTTATTTTAAGAACCACAGGTTCAAATTCTACATGTAATAGCTCATTAGAAAGGTATTGCAGGTAAGTACTTTAGGAACTTCAAATCATCAAAATTGCATGTATACTTTTCAAGTTATTCACAAATAGCTGTTTTAAAAGTGGACACTTAGTGCAATTTTCACAGTTCCTGGGGGAGGTAAGTTTTTGTTAGTTTTACCAGGTAAGTACGACACTTACAGGGTTCAGTTCTTGGTCCAAGGTAGCCCACCGTCGGGGGTTCAGAGCAACCCCAAAGTCACCACCCCAGCAGCTCAGGGCCGGTCAGGTGCAGAGTTCAAAGTGGTGCCCAAAACACATAGGCTAGAATGGAGAGAAGGGGGTGCCCCGGTTCCGGTCTGCTTGCAGGTAAGTACCCGCGTCTTCGGAGGGCAGACCAGAGGGGTTTTGTAGGGCACCGGGGGGGACACAAGCCCACACAGAAATTTCACCCTCAGCGGCGCGGGGGCGGCCGGGTGCAGTGTAGAAACAAGCGTCGGGTTCGCAATGTTAGTCTATGAGAGATCTCGGGATCTCTTCAGCGCTGCAGGCAGGCAAGGGGGGGATTCCTCGGGGAAACCTCCACTTGGGCAAGGGAGAGGGACTCCTGGGGGTCACTTCTCCAGTGAAAGTCCAGTCCTTCAGGTCCTGGGGGCTGCGGGTGCCGGGTCTCTCCCAGGCGTCGGGACTTTAGGTTCAAAGAGTCGCGGTCAGGGGAAGCCTCGGGATTCCCTCTGCAGGCGGCGCTGTGGGGGCTCAGGGGGGACAGGTTTTGGTACTCACAGTATCAGAGTAGTCCTGGGGTCCCTCCTGAGGTGTTGGATCGCCACCAGCCGAGTCGGGGTCGCCGGGTGCAGTGTTGCAAGTCTCACGCTTCTTGCGGGGAGCTTGCAGGGTTCTTTAAAGCTGCTGGAAACAAAGTTGCAGCTTTTCTTGGAGCAGGTCCGCTGTCCTCGGGAGTTTCTTGTCTTTTCGAAGCCGGGGCAGTCCTCAGAGGATGTCGAGGTCGCTGGTCCCTTTGGAAGGCGTCGCTGGAGCAGGATCTTTGGAAGGCAGGAGACAGGCCGGTGAGTTTCTGGAGCCAAGGCAGTTGTCGTCTTCTGGTCTTCCTCTGCAGGGGTTTTTCAGCTAGGCAGTCCTTCTTCTTGTAGTTGCAGGAATCTAATTTTCTAGGGTTCAGGGTAGCCCTTAAATACTAAATTTAAGGGCGTGTTTAGGTCTGGGGGGTTAGTAGCCAATGGCCACTAGCCCTGAGGGTGGGTACACCCTCTTTGTGCCTCCTCCCAAGGGGAGGGGGTCACATTCCTAACCCTATTGGGGGAATCCTCCATCTGCAAGATGGAGGATTTCTAAAAGTTAGTCACTTCAGCTCAGGACACCTTAGGGGCTGTCCTGACTGGCCAGTGACTCCTCCTTGTTTTTCTCATTATTTTCTCCGGCCTTGCCGCCAAAAGTGGGGCCTGGCCGGAGGGGGCGGGCAACTCCACTAGCTGGAGTGTCCTGCTGGGTTGGCACAAAGGAGGTGAGCCTTTGAGGCTCACCGCCAGGTGTGACAATTCCTGCCTGGGAGAGGTGTTAGCATCTCCACCCAGTGCAGGCTTTGTTACTGGCCTCAGAGTGACAAAGGCACTCTCTCCATGGGGCCAGCAACATGTCTCGGTTTGTGGCAGGCTGCTAAAACTAGTCAGCCTACACAGATAGTCGGTTAAGTTTCAGGGGGCACCTCTAAGGTGCCCTCTGTGGTGTATTTCTCAATGAAATGTACACTGGCATCAGTGTGCATTTATTGTGCTGAGAAGTTTGATACCAAACTTCCCAGTTTTCAGTGTAGCCATTATGGTGCTGTGGAGTTCGTGTTTGACAAACTCCCAGACCATATACTCTTATGGCTACCCTGCACTTACAATGTCTAAGGTTTTGTTTAGACACTGTAGGGGTACCATGCTCATGCACTGGTACCCTCACCTATGGTATAGTGCACCCTGCCTTAGGGCTGTAAGGCCTGCTAGAGGGGTGTCTTACCTATACTGCATAGGCAGTGAGAGGCTGGCATGGCACCCTGAGGGGAGTGCCATGTCGACTTACTCGTTTTGTCCTCACTAGCACACACAAGCTGGCAAGCAGTGTGTCTGTGCTGAGTGAGAGGTCTCCAGGGTGGCATAAGACATGCTGCAGCCCTTAGAGACCTTCCTTGGCATCAGGGCCCTTGGTACTAGAAGTACCAGTTACAAGGGACTTATCTGGATGCCAGGGTCTGCCAATTGTGGATACAAAAGTACAGGTTAGGGAAAGAACACTGGTGCTGGGGCCTGGTTAGCAGGCCTCAGCACACTTTCAATTGTAAACATAGCATCAGCAAAGGCAAAAAGTCAGGGGCAACCATGCCAAGGAGGCATTTCCTTACACCCCTGGCACGCAGATAAGTCCCTCGAAAAAGGTACCAGTGGTACCAAGGGCCCTGTGACCAGGGAAGGTCCCTAAGGGCTGCAGCATATGTTGTGCCACCCTAATGGACCCCTCACCTAACACACGCACACTGCTATTGCAAATTGTGTGTGTTGGTGGGGAGAAAAAGGCTAAGTCTACATGGCATCCCCCTCAGGATGCCATGCACACAAAATACTGCCTGTGGCATAGGTAAGTCACCCCTCTAGTAGGCCTTACAGCCCTAAGGCAGGGTGCACTATACCACAGGTGAGGGCATAGCTGCATGAGCAATATGCCCCTACAGTGTCTAAGTCTATTCTTAGACATTGTAAGTACAGTTGTGGCCATATTAAGTATATGGTCTGGGAGTTTGTCAAAAACAAACTCCACAGCTACATAATGGGTACACTGAATACTGGAAAGTTTGGTATCAAACTTCTCAGAATAATAAACCCACACTGATGCCAGTGTTGGATTTATTAAAAAATGCACACAGAGGGCATCTTAGAGATGCCCCCTGTATTTTACCCAATTGTTCAGTGCTGGACTGACTGGTCTGTGCCAGCCTGCGGCTGAGAGACGAGTTTCTAACCCCATGTGGTGAGGGCCTTTGTGCTCTCTGAGGACAGAAACTAAAGCCTTCTCTGGGTGGAGGTGCTTCACACCTCCCCCCTGCAGGAACTGTAACACCTAGCAGTGAGCCTCAAAGGCTCAGTGTAGGAAGTTGGCTCTGTATGTGCTATTTCAAAGTAAGGAATAGCATGCACAGATTCCAAGGGTTCCCCTTAGAGGTAAAATAGTGGTAAAAAGAGATAATACTAATGCTCTATTTTGTGGTAGTGTGGTCGAGCAGTAGGCTTATCCAAGGAGTAGTGTTAAGCATTTGTTGTACATACACATAGACAATAAATGAGGTACACACACTCAGAGACAAATCCAGCCAATAGGTTTTGTATAGAAAAATATATTTTCTTAGTTTATTTTAAGAACCACAGGTTCAAATTTAACATGTAATATCTTGTTTGAAAGGTATTGCAGGTAAGTACATTAGGAACTTTGAATCATTTCAATTGCATGTATACTTTTCAAGTTATTCACAAATAGCTATTTTAAAAGTGGACACTTAGTGCAATTTTCACAGTTCCTGGGGGAGGTAAGTTTTTGTTAGTTTTACCAGGTAAGTAAGACACTTACAGGGTTCAGTTCTTGGTCCAAGGTAGCCCACCGTTGGGGGTTCAGAGCAAACCCAAAGTTACCACACCAGCAGCTCAGGGCCGGTCAGGTGCAGAGTTCAAAGTGGTGCCCAAAACGCATAGGCTCCAATGGAGAGAAGGGGGTGCCCCGGTTCCAGTCTGCCAGCAGGTAAGTACCCGCGTCTTCGGAGGGCAGACCAGGGGGGTTTTGTAGGGCACCAGGGGGGACACAAGCCCACACAGAAATTTCACCCTCAGCGGCGCGGGGGCGGCCGGGTGCAGTGTTAGAACAAGCGTCGGTTTCGCAATGGAAGTCAATGAGAGATCAAGGGATCTCTTCAGCGCTGCAGGCAGGCAAGGGGGGGCTTCCTCGGGGAAACCTCTACTTGGGCAAGGGAGAGGGACTCCTGGGGGTCACTTCTGCAGTGAAAGTCCGGTCCTTCAGGTCCTGGGGGCTGCGGGTGCAGAGTCTTTTCCAGGCGTCGGGACTTAGGTTTCAGAGAGTCGCGGTCAGGGGAAGCCTCGGGATTCCCTCTGCAGGCGGCGCTGTGGGGGCTCAGGGGGGACAGGTTTTGGTACTCACAGTCGTAGAGTAGTCCGGGGTCCTCCCTGAGGTGTTGGTTCTCCACCAGCCGAGTCGGGGTCGCCGGGTGCAGTGTTGCAAGTCTCACGCTTCTTGCGGGGAGATTGCAGGGTTCTTTAAAGCTGCTCCTTTGGATAAAGTTGCAGTCTTTTTGGAGCAGGTCCGCTGTCCTCGGGAGTTTCTTGTCGTCGTCGAAGCAGGGCAGTCCTCAGAGGATTCAGAGGTCGCTGGTCCCTTTGGAAGGCGTCGCTGGAGCAGAGTTCTTTGGAAGGCAGGAGACAGGCCGGTGAGTTTCTGGAGCCAAGGCAGTTGTTGTCTTCTGGTCTTCCTCTGCAGGGGGTTTTCAGCTAGGCAGTCCTTCTTCTTGTTGTTGCAGGAATCTAATTTCTAGGTTCAGGGAGAGCCCTTAAATACTAAATTTAAGGGCGTGTTTAGGTCTGGGGGGTTAGTAGCCAATGGCTACTAGCCCTGAGGGTGAGTACACCCTCTTTGTGCCTCCTCCCAAGGGGAGGGGGTCACATCCCTAATCCTATTGGGGGAATCCTCCATCTGCAAGATGGAGGATTTCTAAAAGTTAGTCACCTCAGCTCAGGACACCTTAGGGGCTGTCCTGACTGGCCAGTGACTCCTCCTTGTTATTCTCATTATTTTCTCCGGCCTTGCCGCCAAAAGTGGGGGCCGGGGCCGGAGGGGGCGGGCAACTCCACTAGCTGGAGTGTCCTGCGGTGCTGTGACAAAGGGGTGAGCCTTTGAGGCTCACCGCCAGGTGTTACAGCTCCTGCCTGGGGGAGGTGTTAGCATCTCCACCCAGTGCAGGCTTTGTTACTGGCCTCAGAGTGACAAAGGCACTCTCCCCATGAGGCCAGCAACATGTCTCTAGTGTGGGAGGCTGCTGGAACCAGTCAGCCTACACAGATAGTCGGTTAAGTTTCAGGGGGCACCTCTAAGGTGCCCTCTGTGGTGTATTTTACAATAAAATGTACACTGGCATCAGTGTGCATTTATTGTGCTGAGAAGTTTGATACCAAACTTCCCAGTTTTCAGTGTAGCCATTATGGTGCTCTGGAGTTCATGTAAAGCAGACTCCCAGACCATATACTCTTATGGCTACCCTGCACTTACAATGTCTAAGGTTTTGCTTAGACACTGTAGGGGCACAGTGCTCATGCACTGGTACCCTCACCTATGGTATAGTGCACCCTGCCTTAGGGCTGTAAGGCCTGCTAGAGGGGTGTCTTACCTTAACTGCATAGGCAGTGAGAGGCTGGCATGGCACCCTGAGGGGAGTGCCATGTCGACTTACTCATTTCGTTCTCACTAGCACACACAGGCTGGTAAGCAGTGTGTCTGTGCTGGGTGAGGGGTCTCTAGGGTGGCATAATACATGCTGCAGCCCTTAGAGACCTTCCCTGGCATCAGAGCCCTTGGTACCAGAGGTACCAGTTACAAGGGACTTATCTGGGTGCCAGGGTGTGCCAATTGTGGAATCAAAAGTACAGGTTAGGGAAAGAACACTGGTGCTGGGGCCTGGTTAGCAGGCCTCAGCACACTTTCAATTCAAAACATAGCATCAGCAAAGGCAAAAAGTCAGGGGGTAACCATGCCAAGGAGGCATTTCCTTACACTCAGGCTTTGTGTTACAATGCCTCAGGGCACTCCAGCTAGTGGAGATGCCTGCCCCCTGGACACTGCCCCCACTTTTGGCGGCAAGTCCAGGGGAGATAATGAGAAAAACAAGGAGGAGTCACTCCCCAGTCAGGACAGCCCCTAAGGTGTCCTGAGCTGAGGTGACTCTGACTTTTAGAAATCCTCCATCTTGCAGATGGAGGATTCCCCCAATAGGATTAGGGATATGCCCCCCCCCTCCCCACAGGGAGGAGACACAAAGGGGGTGTAGCCACCCTCAGGGCTAGTAGCCATTGGCTACTATCCTCCTAGACCTAAACACACCCCTAAATTGAGTATTTAGGGGCTCCCAGAACCGAGCAAGATAGATTCCTGCAACCTGAAGACGAAGAAGGACTACTGACCTGAAGCCCTGCAGAGAAGACGGAGACACCATCTGCTTTGGCCCCAGCTCTAGCGGCCTGTCTCCCCACTTCGAGAAAAACTGCAACAGCGACGCGTCCCCCATGGTCCAGCGACCTCTGAAGCCTCAGAGAACTACCCTGCATCTAAAAGGACCAAGAACTCCTGAGGACAGCGACCCTGTTCCAAAGAAACTGCAACTTTGCAATAAAGAAGCAACTTTTAAAGACCACACTTTTCCAGTCTGAAGCTTGAAACTTTCCACTCTGCACCCGACACCCCCAGCTCAACCTGCGGAAAACCAACACTACAGGGAGGAATCCCCGGCGACTGCGAGCCCGTGAGTAGCCAGAGTTGACCCCCCTGAGCCCCCACAGCGACACCTGCAAAGGGAATCCAGAGGCTCCCCCGACCGCCACTGCCTGGTTCAAAGAACCCAACGCCTGGGAAACACACTGCACCCGCAGCCCCCAGGACATGAAGGATCCGACCTCCAGTGCAGGAGTGACCCCCAGGTGGCCCTCTCCCTTGCCCAGGTAGTGCCTACACCGAGGAGCCCCCCCCTTGCCTGCCTGCATCGCTGAAGCGACCCCTGGGACTCCCATTGAAACCTATTGCAAACCCGACGCCTGTTTGTACTCTGCCCCCCCCCCCCCCCCCCCGGCCTCCCCTGTGCCGCTGAGGGTGTACTTTTTGTGCTGACTTGTCCCCCCCGGTGCCCTACAAAACCCCCCTGGTCTGCCCTCCGAAGTTGCGGGTACTTACCTGCTGGCAGACTGGAACCGGGGCACCCCCTTCTCCATTGAAGCCTATGTGTTTTGGGCACCACTTTGACCTCTGCACCTGACCGGCCCTGAGCTGTTGGTGTGGTAACTTTGGGGTTGCCCTAAACCCCCAAAGGTGGGCTACCTTGGACCCAACTTTGAACCCTGTAAGTGCTTTACTTACCTGAAAAACTAACACATTTCTTACCTCCCCCCAGGAACTGTTGAATTTTGCACGGTGTCCAATTTTAAAATAGCTTATTGCCATTTTTGCCAAAACTGTACATGCTAATGTGATGATTCAAAGTTCCTAAGATGCCTGAGTGAAATACCTTTCATTTAAAGTATTGTTTGTAAATCTTGAACCTGTGGTTCTTAAAATAAACTAAGAAAATATATTTTTCTATATAAAAACCTATTGGCCTGGAGTAAGTCTTTGAGTGTGTGTTCCTTATTTATTGCCTGTGTGTGTACAACAAATGCTTAACACTACCCTCTGATAAGCCTACTGCTCGACCACACTACCACAAAATAGAGCATTAGAATTCTCTCTTTTTGCCACTATCTTACCTCTAAGGGGAACCCTTGGACTCTGTGCATGCTGTTTCTTACTTTGAAATAGTGCATACAGAGCCAACTTCCTACAAACATTCCTTGCATATTCTCTTTGAAAACACAACTAAAGTGCCTTTGACTAATTTGCCATTAGTCTCCACTCTCTCTAGAACCCACTTGTCTTCAGTCATCTGGCAAGGCATTATTAGGATTATGTGATGAACATTGCCTTATGAAACCCCAAAATAAATTCAGTGGCATCAAAAAATGACAAGATTGCTTTCACTTCTGTGCGCATGATTGGAAAGACCCAGAAGGAATTCACATGGAACCCATAAGTGCTGTCGCTATTTCTGATGTGCTGTAAGCTGTACCACACAGATTTAAAAATTTCTGTGAGATCAACAGTAAAATCTAACCAAAAGTTTCCGATTGAACAAGTAAATTAATTTCTGATGCAGGAGGCGGTTCACGGGCTAAGAAGTTCGGCTACTGTTTATTTCTAGGGTTGATGATCACTGACTTAGACGGTTCAGTGTATGCTTTCTAAGACAGGAGGTCCCTTTTTGATTTCTGTTCAGTGTTAAATTGTGGGTGGTTTCCAATTATTGTTTTCTATATGTTCCATACAATTACCCTCCAAATCTGTCCATTTTGACTTTTTGTGTTCTATTGAAAGCAAATTCTAGAACTTTTCAGGACATGCCAGTGGACATTCCAATGGTGCATGACACCCTAGTAAGCCTGACACTGGTTTCAAATCGAGGGTAGGTCGTGGTTTGGAAACACGTTTTTTTTAGACGTAAATGGCTAGACAAGTGCTTATATTAAGCAGAAAGATTAGCAAATTATCAGAATATATGAATGATGTTTGTTTCAAGTAGTTTGTAAGCCCTACATATGTGTCTTATTTGTTTTGTTGTTATATTTTTTTCACATCCTAAGTCTTTTAGCCAGAGTTCAATTTCTAGCTCTTAATACAATCTTAGGTAGTGTGCTATCAAGAGTCTCAAGAAATGTAACCTGAATTTGCGCATGCTTCTCACAAAACAAACTAAACACTACTTTAAGGGCATACTCATTTTCTCCTTGTGCTTGATTTTATAATGATTTCTCAACAATTACCAAATGCACTCCTTGATGTTAAAGTTTGTGTGCCAATAGAAGCCACTCTGTTTGTTTTGTTGTATATATTAATACAGTGTATCTATTTCAGATTGTGAGAAGCTTCAGCTCTGGTAAGAGGGAAGGTGGTGATTTTGTTTGCTGCACCCTGTCTCCACGTGGAGAATGGATCTACTGTGTAGGTGAAGACTTTGTGCTGTACTGCTTCAGTACAGTCACCGGCAAGCTGGAACGAACCTTGACGGTGAGCAAACAAGGCCAGATTGATTATAGAAAAGCACTTTTTAAAAATAATTTCTTGTTTCTTCTAAATACAGGAAATGCTGAAACCAATAATTGCATCAGGATATATTTCTTAGGAATACATTTGCTTATGCTGTTGAGTGATACGATCACACTATATTTACAAAGGAAGACTAAACTCAAATATTTTGCTCAGTCACTATTCTTTATAGCTAATGTTTAAAAACATTCACTTGTTCTGTATTACTCTGTCATCGAGTGAGTCTTGACATTTTAGATTCCTTTTTCTACTAGTGGGTTTGAAGTGAGTAGGAGCACATGTGATTATTTGTGTGTACAGGGAGTGCAGAATTATTAGGCAAGTTGTATTTTTGAGGATTAACTTTATTATTGAACAACAACCATGTTCTCAATGAACCCAAAAAACTCATTAATATCAAAGCTGAATATTTTTGGAAGTAGTTTTTAGTTTGTTTTTAGTTTTAGCTATGTTAGGGGGATATCTGTGTGTGCAGGTGACTATTACTGTGCATAATTATTAGGCAACTTAACAAAAAACAAATATATACCCATTTCAATTATTTATTATTACCAGTGAAACCAATATAACATCTCAACATTCACAAATATACATTTCTGACATTCAAAAACAAAACAAAAACAAATCAGTGACCAATATAGCCACCTTTCTTTGCAAGGACACTCAAAAGCCTGCCATCCATGGATTCTGTCAGTGTTTTGATCTGTTCACCATCAACATTGCGTGCAGCAGCAACCACAGCCTCCCAGACACTGTTCAGAGAGGTGTACTGTTTTCCCTCCTTGTAAATCTCACATTTGATGATGGACCACAGGTTCTCAATGGGGTTCAGATCAGGTGAACAAGGAGGCCATGTCATTAGATTTCCTTCTTTTATACCCTTTCTTGCCAGCCATGCTGTGGAGTACTTGGACGCGTGTGATGGAGCATTGTCCTGCATGAAAATCATGTTTTTCTTGAAGGATGCAGACTTCTTCCTGTACCACTG
Source organism: Pleurodeles waltl (assembly GCF_031143425.1). NCBI lineage: Eukaryota > Metazoa > Chordata > Amphibia > Caudata > Salamandridae > Pleurodeles > Pleurodeles waltl. Next base: position 182,807,863 of record NC_090437.1, read on the forward strand.
CTTGAAGAAGGTGTCTTCCAGGAACTGGCAGTAGGACTGGGAGTTGAGCTTGACTCCATCCTCATCCCGAAAAGGCCCCACAAGCTCATCTTTGATGATACCAGCCCAAACCAGTACTCCACCTCCACCTTGCTGGCGTCTGAGTCGGACTGGAGCTCTCTGCCCTTTACCAATCCAGCCACGGGCCCATCCATCTGGCCCATCAAGACTCACTCTCATTTCATCAGTCCATAAACCTTAGAAAAATCAGTCTTGAGATATTTCTTGGCCCAGTCTTGACGTTTCAGCTTGTGTGTCTTGTTCAGTGGTGGTCGTCTTTCAGCCTTTCTTACCTTGGCCATGTCTCTGAGTATTGCACACCTTGTGCTTTTGGGCACTCCAGTGATGTTGCAGCTCTGAAATATGGCCAAACTGGTGGCAAGTGGCATTGTGGCAGCTGCACGCTTGACTTTTCTCAGTTCATGGGCAGTTATTTTGCGCCTTGGTTTTTCCACACGCTTCTTGCGACCCTGTTGACTATTTTGAATGAAACGCTTGATTGTTCGATGATCACGCTTCAGAAGCTTTGCAATTTTAAGAGTGCTGCATCCCTCTGCAAGATATCTCACTATTTTTGACTTTTCTGAGCCTGTCAAGTCCTTCTTTTGACCCATTTTGCCAAAGGAAAGGAAGTTGCCTAATAATTATGCACACCTGATATAGGGTGTTGATGTCATTAGACCACACCCCTTCTCATTACAGAGATGCACATCACCTAATATGCTTAATTGGTAGTAGGCTTTCGAGCCTATACAGCTTGGAGTAAGACAACATGCATAAAGAGGATGATGTGGTCAAAATACTCATTTGCCTAATAATTCTGCACTCCCTGTATATGCAAATCTGGAAGATTGCCACTGTAGGTGTGCCGCTGTTGAAGAAGATAGAACAGCTTCAGGGTTAAAACACGCATTGGCAAAGCGAATAGGTCTTGCTTATGGGTGAGCTATTGCCTTTGGCAATCTGGTGGACGTGGTCAATGGGAGGGTGGGTTGCTGGTGAATGGGAGGGCGGTTGGGGTGGATAACAGGACTGGCAAAAAAGCATTCACCTAAAATAGGTCTAGTTACTTTAAAAAGTTCAGTTTCTAGGCAGATAGCTGGTGTACATCAAATCAAATCAGAGAAAGTGAAAAAAATATTTAATGAACAGCCAGCCTTGGTTGCACAACATGTATTGCCAATTCTGGGATGACAAAAAATAGTGACTGTTCTTCCAGATTGAAACAAGTTTTTCCAACGTTGGGAAGATATATATTTTTTCCTTATTTAAAATTAAAATCTTTGCAAATGAGCAATTATAAGATTATAAGACAAATCAAGCAATGGAAATACCAGGTAGAAAATACAAATAAACTTGTTAAATGTGAGTCACATGTTTTAGATGAGCATTATGCAACCATATTAGAAAAAAGAAGGTACATGTTGCTTTCTTTGCATTTAAAAATGTACATAGATCTTCTTTGCAACACTGAACAGCTTGATCTGCTCGTCAAAAACACAGCACGCAATCAGAATGGCTTCTTTGAAGTATTCAGTCATAAAATGCGGACTTTAATTTGTCCCACCAAGAAAAGGAAAGCTTTTTTCCTAGTGTAAAAGTCAAAGCCCGCACCTTGATTTAATGAAAAGTATGCGTGTACTTAGTGGAAGATCCACGAAAACAATATATTTCTATTCCAGACACGAACCATATATATATTTTTTTTTTTACGTGACTACCGAGCAGTCATTCAGTCATTATCATTACATGTGTGTCCTAGCTGAAATAATCATTTTTAAAAAAGGTATGTTGATTCACAAGGGTGCTCGTAAACCGGAATTATCTCGCTTGTTGTTGTAGGCAAACATAGACTGCACTTCCGAGGCCTGCTCTGCATTTCAGGCATTCCTCTGCCACAGTATTTTGGGAGCCGGTGAGAGGGCCACCCTTGCTACAGCGAATCTGGAATCAAACAGGCAATTCTACAGAGGAAGTGCAAAAATACATTTTGTCAATGTGTTTCACCTTTTAGCTTCCCCCAGTGCCATGCAGCATGGTTAAAACAAAAAAAAATAACTTTTGATGCCGATGAGCAACTTTTACTGTAATAAGTGCCTGTGCGCTAGTCTGGTAATATGCTTGGCCATTATTGTTGTAAAATGACCTACTTAAACTTAATTAAGAGTTATACAAAAAATGATATACAGACACAAACCACTGAGTCACACTATGTCTGTGAAGGGGATGAGGGCATCTAATAATAAAATAGTATCTGGCTGAGAGAGGATTAACTTAATAATATAGTCATCACCATATTCCTTTATTTTGATTCCATTAAAGGGTACATAGAAATATACATCATAAGATCAATAACAAACAAGCCTAAAACAAACATAAGACATAGACAAAAAATAAAATTATTTATATAGATTACATTTTGTAATTTTTACATTTCCAATTCATCATGACACAATTTCACAATTCTAAGAAACATTGCCTGGCATACAAAAACACCCTTTACCTCCTTGTAAGTGCCTTCAACTTAATAAGCCATATTCCCTTAAACAGCTTGCAACTGAGAACATAACATAATAATTTGTCATAGTTTTACAAAGCTTAAGACCATTAACTCGATCCCTAAGACCAAGAAGTCAACACAGTGGTACAATTCACTTTAAACGTTGCTTTGCGTAAGCGTAACAAAAAAATAAAACATGTTCCGTGTTTTCTACTGCCTCACAGCCCATCAGGCCCAAGTTTGATGTATCACCCTTTTTGGTCCAGTGACACATGAAGGAGGCCAGAGGCAGAGTTCCTATTCTGAATTTCACATAAAGTGCATGTGCTAATGGATTAGATACAAAATTCAAATGTGATTCAAAACCTGGCACACATTTAAACCGCAAAAAGAACATGCAAAGCTGTCTGAAGGAGCTCCAGAGATTTTCACACCCAGACAGAAATCCCAGAATAATGATTTTAGCTTGTCATTGGCTCTCAAGTTAACAGAGAGATGTAGCCAAAAAATGTTCAATCCAAACTTATAGAGCCTACTTGTATATGGACAAGCCAAGGAATTTTCCCAGTAGATTTGACATCTGTTATTATTCTAATACAGTCTCTATAGGGTTCTGTATTCTCTGTGGACCGGTCTCTTATCCAGTCTTGGATGGGCCTCAAGACCACAATATCTGAAATTGGCCTGAGATTGAGGTCAGATCTTATCAGCAACATAGGTGTACTAGATGGGGGTCTTAGAAAGGTTTTCTATTTTTTCCAGGGTACAAAGATGGCAATGTCCTTACAAATCCACCCCATAAAGAGCAAAGAGTAGGCACAGTATTTCTAGTCATTTACCTTAAGGTAATCGTTCTCACAATATAGGGAATGCATCCATTTATATAAAGGAGGAAAAGCCTATGGGCCAAAACACATCTCTGTCTAATACCTCTCCTTATGGGGATATCTTCTGTCATTTCAATCAGTCAGTCACTATACTTGTAAAGTGAGGCTAGTCACCCGCTAGCGGCTAGGGTCTCAAGGTGCTTGGGGAGGGAAGGAGCACAGTGAGTGAGTAGTCATCGATGAACAGACGGGATCAGACGAAGAGACAGGTTTTGAGGCCTTTTCTCAGTTGCGATCGAGTGGGAGATCTTCTGAGGTGGATGGGAAGGGGAGTTCCAGGTCTTGGCAACGTGGTGAGAGAAAGATCCTCCTCTGGCTGTGGTCTTCTGGGAGCGTGGGACAGCAGTGAGGGCAAAGTTGGCAGAGCTGTGTGGTGGGCGTGTAGAAGTGGAGTCTGTGGTTGAGGTATTCTGGTCTAACGTTGTGAAGGGCTTTCCCTTAGGTTCCCCTAATGACCCTTGCAAAAGGTTCCTAATTATAATACCTCTATTAGGGACAATACACCTCATGGTACCCCAATGCCATCCAGAACCTCCTAAAGTTTTGCCCTTTGGACCAAATCAAATGCAGCTCGAAGGTCCACAAAGGTGACATATAATGGTTCCTTACCTATATCTACCATCTTCCACTTAATAGACAGGAGCCGTGTAATCTGATCTGTTGTACTAATATTAGGACAGATGCCCGTCTGAAGATGGGATAGCACTTTAGCCTGGGAAATCCAGTCCCATAGTCTAGTTAAAATTTGCGTGCAATATACTTTTTGTATGCTGTCCATCAGATTTATGGGTCTGTAGTTTCCCAGGGTAGATTCGTCTCTCTTGTTATTTATAGGTATTATTTCTGCTCCTCTCCAGGAATTTGGAATCCGAGCTACTACTATCCTACTATCAAAGAATTTGACAACATTTTATATAAGGACCCCATGCCCATAATTCGCTACAAAATAAGTCTGCAGGGTTTCTATCCAAACCTGGGGATTTACCTAGTTTCTGAGTCTGAATGGCTTCAATAGTTTTTCATGAACACCATGGGGAGGCGTCAGCGACCCCAGGGGTTCCCGGACCACAGGTTGGGAACCACTTCCTTATTATACTAATGCCTGGCCTCGACAATCGCTTTTCTTAGACTTCTCTTTAGAGCATGTACCAAGGCTTTCTTAGCTGTCTTGCAAGTTTTGTTAAACCACACATTTGTTCTCGGTGTCTGCGGCTGTCTTCCATGTTTGCATTACTTCACAAACAAGTTTCCCATCTTATTAAAAAAGATTTTCATAAAGAACTTGTACCTGATTGGGAACCAAGAATTGATGCTTCAAGTCCTGCAGTTCCTCTGATGCAATTCTGTATATAGCAGAAATGTTTTTTTTTTTTTTTAGATTTAGAAACCACCTCCCATTTCACTTTGCATTTATTATTTGTCACCACCAAATGAGAAAGTAGAGGTGGGCTTAAATTTACCCCGTTATTGACCTTGCCTTATCCGATCTCAAAACAATAGGGAAGTGGTCACTATTAAAAAGATCTAATACTGTTATATCAGTTATTACATGCGAGGCGTGAACATCTAAAAGGATAAAGTCAATATGGCTTTTATGGTTAGACCCCCCTCATCCTCTTCTACAAATGTTAGTTTAGCTACATTGTCTGAGGGGGGAAAAGCCATTGCCTGGTCTCAGACATGAGAGACCAATATATATCTAGAACCTGAAAGGCAGCTAAAATCATTTTTGGAGATTTCTGATGAACGCAAATGGGAGGAACTCCTCAAGATTCATCCTCGTTAATTCTGAAAAAAAGGGATGTACGGCTCAAAATGTACATCAAAGTCACCTGCATTGATCACAATATAGCTTGTACCAAACTCTGTCTAGAAGGCATTCTCAACGTTTGAGAAGGCTTATTGAAGGGGGTTGATGTGTTATACACATTGATAATTAAATATGGGGTCCCTGACGTTTGGGTTAAGCCCAGTGCTAGAAGATCACTGGAGTCAATGTCCGTTCTCTTGATATCACACTTGAGAGACAATCTAGACTATAGAATAAGCCCCACTGAGGGGCAACCTGCTGCTGATGGAACAGGTTCAGTGCTATAAGTTTTAAAACCCTGTCTAAGTTCTTGGGTAAGCACCTAAGACTTTTGAAAGATGCAGAGATCAAAATGATCAATGAACATACCCCAATCCATTTTTGATTGAATTTTGACAATATTCCAATAAATTAGACGTTCAGTTGACAGCTTATTTAGGGGAAGGTTAGGCCTAGAAATGATTGATTTGAGCTGCTGGGGGTTGTTTTTAAAATCAAGAACACTAGTCTCCCTTGTGGCAGCTAAAGAAAATGGAATCTCAATCTGGCTTTGTCCCAAGTCAGAAACCTCACTTATCAGAGAAGGCAGATCAATAGATAAAGAGGATGGAAAGAAAGATGAAAATTGCAGTCAATCCGCTGCACCCACCCACAGTCCCAGAATTTGATAGTTTGGTCATAGGCTGGCAGCTTTTAAAATGAACTTCCAAACCATTTGAGGGAGAAGAATGCAGTTTCATAGAGAGCAAATCATCCATCAAATCAGAGGAACGAAGAGTGACTTCTGTTGAATCCTAAGGGCCAGTGGGCGCTATAAGATGCTTTGCATGGATAATATCGGGATATACAATAGAATAGCACTGCCTAACATGCCTAATACAACGGAGGACCTTATTTTTTAAGGAAGCACTCCCTTCATAGGAGCCCAGGTCAATTTTGGGACTTTTGTGATATAGACAGTGGACCCAATTGAGGCCATCGCATACCTCTACAAACTTCTGGACTGCATGGCGCCACGGGGACCCGGTGGAACAGAAAAGGTTACGTCTCTTGTTAGATTCTGGTGCAGCTAAAAGTGAAAACACGACATGGCACGCAGTCCGTGTGCCATTTCCCCTAACAATGCATGCAATATATGTAAGTCACTCCTACAGCAGGCCTCACAGCCATGAAGCACGCTGCATTATCTTACATGTGAGGACAGTTCTGCAAGCCCAGTTATGCCACTGCTATGTCTTTGTTAATTCTTAGACGCAGTGAATAAACAAGAAAGCCATTTTAAAAGCATGTACTGGACACCATCTACCCTTGCTACATGATGGCTTCACTGAAAATAAGGATGTTTGGTATCGAACATCTCATATTAGTAAACAATCACTGATACCAGGGATGGATTTAGTAATACATGCACCCAGAGGGCACCTTATAGGTGCCCCCTGAAAACCTACAAAATACCTTTGTGAGGACTGACTAGTTTAGCCAGCCTGCCACCACCAGACAAGGTTCTGGCCCATTAGGGCGAGAGCCTTTGCTTTCAGGTGGTCTCTGGGAAAGATGCTTGCAAACCCCACCTGTAAGGAAATGGCTCCCTGTTGCAGTTACCCCCCACTTTTTGCCTGATACTGATGCTGACTTGACTGAGAAGTGTGCTGGGGCCCTGCTAACCAGGCCCCAGCACCAGTGTTCTTTCACCTAAAATGTACTATTGTCTCCACAATTGGCACAACCCTGGCACCCAGGTAAGTCCCTTGTAACTGGTACCCCTGGTACCAAGGGCCCTGATGCCAGGGAAGGTCTCTAAGGGCTGCAGCATGTCTTATGCCACCCTAGGGACCCCTCACTCAGCACAGACACACTGCTTGCCAGCTTGTGTGTGCTGGTGGGGAGAAAATGACTAAGTCGACATGGCACTCCCCTCAGGGTGCCATGCCAACCTCACACTGCTTGTGGCATAGGTAAGTCACCCCTCTAGCAGGCCGTACAGCCCTAAGGCAGGGTGCACTATACCACAGGTGAGGGCATAGGTGCATGAGCACTATGCCCCTACAGTGTCTAAGCAAAACCTTAGACATTGTAAGTGCAGGGTAGCCATAAGAGTATATGGTCTGGGAGTCTGTCAAAAATGAACTCCACAGCTCCATAATGGCTACACTGAATACTGGGAAGTTTGGTATCAAACTTCTCAGAATAATAAACCCACACTGATGCCAGTCTTGGATTTATTAAAAATGCACAAAGAGGGCATCTTAGAGATGCCCCATGTATTTTATCCAATTGTTCAGTGCAGGACTGACTGGTCTGTGCCAGCCTGCTGCTGAGAGATGAGTTTCTGACCCCATGTGGTGAGGGCCTTTGTGCTCTCTGGGGACAGAAACAAAAGCCTGCTCTGGGTGGAGATGCTTCACACCTCCCCCCTGCAGGAACTGTAACACCTAGCAGTGAGCCTCAAAGGCTCAGGCTTCGTGTTACAACGCCCCAGGACACTCCAGCTAGTGGAGATGCCCGCCCCCTGGACACAGCCCCCACTTTTGGCGGCAAGTCCAGGAGAGATAATGAGAAAAACAAGGAGGAGTCACTGGCCAGTCAGGACAGCCCCTAAGGTGTCCTGAGCTGAGGTGACTCTGACTTTTAGAAATCCTCCATCTTGCAGATGGTGGATTCCCCCAATAGGATTAGGGATGTGCCCCCCTCCCCTCAGGGAGGAGGCACAAAGAGGGTGTAGCCACCCTCAAGGACAGTAGCCATTGGCTACTGCCCTCCCAGACCTAAACACACCCCTAAATTGAGTATTTAGGGGCTCCCCAGAACCTAGGAACTCAAATTCCTGCAACCTAAGAAGAAGAGGACTGCTAAGCTGAAAAACCCTACAGAGAAGACGTAGACACCTGCTGCTTTGGCCCCAGCTCTACCGGCCTGTCTCCCCACTTCTAAAGACACTGCTCCAGCGACGCTTTCCACAGGGACCAGCGACCTCTGAAGCCTCAGAGGACTGCCCTGCATCTAGAAGGACCAAGAACTCCCGAGGACAGCGGCTCTGTTCACCCAAGACTGCAACTTTGTAACAAAGGAGCAACTTTAAACCAACTTGCGTTTCCCGCCGGAAGCGTGAGACTTGCTACTTTGCACCCGACGCCCCCGGCTCGACTTGGGGAGAACAATCACTTCAGGGAGGATTCCCCGGTGACTGTGAGACAGTAGCCAGAGTTGCCCCCCCCTTAGCCCCCACAGCGACGTCTGCAGAGGGAATCCCGAGGCTCCCCCTGACAGCGACTGCCTGCTCCTCAGATACCGACGCCTGGTAAAGACTCTGCACCTGAAGGATCCGAACTCCAGTGCAGGAGTGACCCCCAGGAGGCCCTCTCCCTTGCCCAGGTGGTGGCTACCCCGAGGAGCCCCCCCTTGCCTGCCTGCATCGCTGAAGAGACCCCTTGGTCTCCCATTGATTTCAATTACAAACCCGACGCGTGTTTGCACACTGCACCCAGCCGCCCCGTGCTGCTGAGGGTGTACTTTCTGTGTGGACTTGTGTCCCCCCTGGTGCCCTACAAAACCCCCCTGGTCTGCCCTCAGAAGACACGGGTACTTACCTGCTGGCAGACTGGAACCGGGGCACCCCCTTCTCCATTGAAACCTATGCGTTTTGGGCACCACTTTGACCTCTGCACCTGACCGGCCCTGAGCTGCTGGTGTGGTAACTTTGGGGTTGCTCTGAACCCCCAACGGTGGGCTACCTTGGACCCAACCTTGAACCCCGTAGGTGGTTTACTTACCTGCAAAAACTAACAAACTCTTACTCCCCCCAGGAACTGTTGAAAATTGCACTGTCTAGTTTTAAAATAGCTATATATGATTTATGTGAAAACTGTGTATGCTATTTTGATTATTCAAAGTTCCTAAAGTACCTACCTGCAATACCTTTCATTTGAAGTATTACATGTAAATCTTGAACCTATGGTTCTTAAAATAAACTAAGAAAATATATTTTTCTATACAAAAAAACCTATTGGCCTGGAATTGTCTCTGAGTGTGTGTTCCTCATTTATTGCTGGTGTATGTACAACAAATGCTTAACACTACTCCCTTGATAAGCCTACTGCTCGACCACACTACCACAAAATAGAGCATTAGTATTATCTCTTTTTGCCACTATCTTACCTCTAAGGGGAACCCTTGGACTCTGTGCATACTATTCCTTGCTTTGAAATAGTGCATACAGAGCCAACTTCCTACACCACCCAACACAATGACCTGTGAATCTGCATTCCAAGGCAGAGGGCTTCAAAGAAGCCTGCCACCCTTGGTATGCAGATCTGGCTTCACTCAAAGGAGAGATATCAACCACCCTGCCCCAGGGCCCATTTTGAGACCTGCATAGGTGGGAATGTTAGTATTCAGGGAGGTGTGCCTGATGTGGACACCGCTTTCAGAAACCTTCTATCTTGGCGTGGGCTCATTTAGGAACTCTAGGATAGGGTTGTGCCCACTTCCCACAGGAAGTAGTCATATAGGGGGTGCAGTGGCAACAGAGATAAGTAGCCCATTGGCTACTACTTCCCCTCCCCCGAAACACCCCTAAATGCAGTATCTAGGGGACCCCTTGGCACCTGGAAAGCAGAACCGGCTGACCTCAAGGGCACCCTAGAGACGGTAAATTAAGAACTGAATGCCAGTGACAGACTTATTGCCAACCCTGCCAGCCTGCCTGCTAACTTCAACAGTCATGCCAAAGTCACCTCGTCCTCCAGCTCCGGAAACTTCCAAAAGCCAGGAAGACTGCCAGCTTTCACCGCAGCGCAAGGGAACTTCCGTGGAGTAGCTGAGCTGCTTCCCTGCATCCTTGCAGAAACCGCTGGAGCAGACCCCGGACCGCCAAAACTGCCACCAGACAGCACCACTACACCCAAGCCTCCCAGTCCATGTTGAAGTGGGCCAATGGTACCAACCTGGTCACCAACCTCTCCGGCGACAAAGTCAATCGTGGGTTTCCACACTGCGATCTTCACTCGAACACCTGCAGTCTCTGTGCATGGAGCCCGACTGTCCACTGCACATCTACACCTGGTTGCCCCAGAGGGGAAGAGGACCACTGGTGTCTTTTCCCTCTAGGCTGTTAAACTTGAATTCACTTGTTCGTTCACCTGGACTGATCCCCCAGTCCATGCCTTCAGCCTGTTTCTTTGGGCCTCCCTCCAACGCTACCGGTGACTGACAGCCGATGGTCCAAGAATCCCATGCGCCCGGCAGCCCCAGGCCAATGTGAAGAGGTCCACTGGCGTCCCTCTGTCCCTTAGCATCGCAAGACCTGAGCCCACTCAGTGGCTCACCCTGACTGGATACTGGGTCCTAACCTGCAGCTGCTTTACAACCAGACTGATCCCCCTTGACTAACATTGGGCACTCAACACCGTAGTGCACCTCTGCACCCGGCTGCCCTAGTGTCACCCAGGGTGACCTGTTGGTGTGGCCCTGACCCTTGTCCAATACTCAGTCCAGTAGATTGGTCCCGTACGTTGCTGGACTGTACCCGATTGCAATCTTTGTCTTTCCTCCATAGGATAACATTGCACACCCCAAAATTGCACTGTTGACTTTTCAAAACTAAGTATTTTTTTGGGGTAAAACGTACTTACCTGATCTAATTGATTCTGGTGCCAAAATATGTATAAATATACTTGTTATTTTTGTTAACTGGTGGGGATCTCCTTCTTGAGTTGTGTGCCATTTATTGACTGTGTGTGTATTTGCAGATGTCTCACACTCCTCTCTGATAAACCTAAGGCTGCTCAACCACACCACCCCCAAAAAGAGCACCTTGGGATGGCTGGACCAAGCCCGCCCCTGTCCACTGGTAGGGGCACCCCTGAACACTCTGCACAGTGCATCTCATTTTGATATATCATATACAGAGCCAACTTCTACAAAGACTTACTGGGATACATAGTCCCCTCTGTATCCTGCGTGTCCCGCACTGCGGGAGAAGTGGAACGCGCAATATAGCGGTAGGAAGGAGATGCAGGTGAGGAAATCCCAAGGGCCACCTCCTAGAGCCCAAGATTAGCTGGGATATGTAGTCCCCTCCATGTCCAGCATGGCCACTTGCGCTCTGGTTGCTGTAATAAGAAAATGTTACAGGTGGCTCTGTTGCATCTGTGAAGACAGCCTAGAGTCTAGAGTTCCGCAGAACAATGCAAAGTGAAGTTAGAAAGCAGTTTCTAAAAAGGACGATCGGAGGTGATACGAGGGCATACATTCCACACAATCCTATTGAAATGCACTGGAGGAGATACATTTGTGTGAAGAGACTGAGTCAGTACAAATTTGCCATCTCGGTCCAGTTTGAGGGACGTATATGGACTCAGGCTGACAAATTAAATTCCTTGCAAAGTCAAATTATGTTTTCCTGTGGCTACTTGATGCAGATCTGACTGTGACAAATGCCACCAATTATTTCAGTGCTGAGACATATTTCCTTGATGTTAATTTTTGAAGACAGCCCTGTGCCAGGCTGCCTTTATCGTCAATGTACAATAAACAATACAAGCCTGCCACAAGTAGTCAAACTCGCCTCTTACACATGAGGAGCTAAACAAGGCGGGAGCAAGCAGTGATGAGGGAGATGGTGGGGAAGGGGTCAAGCTGGGAAGCATGAGGGGATTGCAGGGCAGACAGGTGCCCTCGGAAAACAGTGTTTGACATTTGATCTCGGTCTTTTAATGAACAACAAATGCGACAAAATAAGAACATAACAGGCATGTTTACAGGAAAGCTCACAGCTAATGAAAACAGAGCACTTTTGTCAGCTACTTTTAGCCAAAGAAAAGTTGCTAATATGGGACAATTGTAAGGCTACAAGTAAGAGTGCAGTGCTCCGTGGTAGGGAACAACCCACAAAAGGAGAGACAAATAGGAGAGATTGACCACTTGGAAGCAAGAATTTTTAAAGGATACTCGAAGAAACAAAATGAAAAGCAATGGGCTGACTGTAAGCCTAAAAAGTATATACAACATGTCTCAGAGAGACCTAAAAAAGACATTTGACAAGAAACCTTTGAGGATTCTTTGAGATCTTACACCGTTCTTAGTCCTGGCCTCTTAATGCACCTCTGTTTAAAAAAAAAAAAAAAAAAAAAAAAATTATCGTCCTGCGATTCCATTTTAGATTTGTGTTATTGTATCATTACAGAAGTAATTTAGCTTGAGTATCATTGCTAGTCTGGGCTGATTTTTCTCAACTGCACCCCCCATTTTGAACCCTAAACCCTCCCCCCCATCCCCCCCACCCTTCCCCCCCAACTACTTTTTGTAATATGGCGGATGTGTTGCAGTGATGATGTAATATTTCAGGAACCATGAGACCTAAATGCTTCATTTTGGTGTCAAAACATAGGTTTTGGGGGTCGAGCAGTCTTATAGCGAAAGAAAATAACTCCTCAGATATCTGCCATTTTCCAAAATGGTGGCTCTATAATGATGTGGTTTAGCAATTGTAGGAAGCTGCCCTGGTGTTTGGTGAGCCCCTATGGTGTTATCACCTTATACCAGGTCCAGGTATCCCCTATAAGTGAAGTGTAGGCAGTGTCTAGGAAGCCATGGCTCTCAAGAGGCAGCTGTGGATGTGCAGCCAAGACTTGTATAGGAGTCATGAAAAGCTTATGTAATACCACTATTGTCACACAGAACTAGCACACATGAAAGAACCACACAGTGTTACAAAAATAAAGGTACTTTATTATAGTAATACAACACTAGAATACTTATAGGCAGTTCCCCCCCCCTCCCCCAACTAGAGGTAACTGCACACTAACTATATACACATTAGCAATTAGAAAATAGCATGTAAACAACAAGCATTGGCAAAAGTTTTAGAAAATAGTGTGGGCCCTAGGGGAGGGCCAAACCATATACTAAGAAAGTGGAATGGGAGTTACAGTCCCCTACCCAAGGATGTGGAGTCATTAGAGGGGAGCTGGATGAACTAGGAACCCCAAGAGGTGAATACCAGAGTGACCCCCAGCGAACAGGAGAGCAGAGGTAAATACCAGTTTTTTTCCCAAAACTAACAGGAGGACATAGCAAAAGGATTGTGCAAGACCCAGACCAGACTGGAAGAACCCAAGGGTGGATTCTGTCAGAAGAGGACCTGCAATGGAAGAGGGGGAGTCCAGTTCGTGATGGAGTGTCCGGTGGTGGCAGGAGCTACTACCCACCACTTCTGTGTATGCTGGACCAGATCGACCGGGGAAGAGGATGACCAGCTGTGCAGCACAGGACATGAAGAGGAGTCCCTGAACTGATGCACATGGTGTCCCACGTCGGCTGTCGGGTTGCAGTGGGTCTGTGGTACCGGAAACCACCAACAAGCCAATAGCAAAAGAAGAAAAAGAAGAGTTGCAAGGCCCAGGTGATTCGACCCTTGGAGGGGAGTCTGAGGTGACCCTCAGAAGTCAGGAGAGCCAACAGAAGCAGTCACATCCCCCACAGGCAATCCACTGGCAGCAGGCACAGTAAGTTGCAGTGAGGCCCAGTCACCACACCAGAAGGTGAGTCCCACGTCGCTGGAGCAGCAGAGAGGAGGTTGTGCTTGGCAGGAAGAAGTGCTTAGGGGTTCGGGCTACACAGAGCCTGATGATCCCTTGGAGCAGGAGCAAACAATCCTTGGCAGCTGTAAGAGTCGCAGTGCACAGGGGTACTCTCCTGCAAAGAGAGGCAAGGGCTTACCATGTCCCAAGTTGAACAACTGCAGAGAGGACCAAGGGTACCACTTCCCTTGCTTGAGCTGGTCAAGCAGCAGGAGAGCAGAAGCCTGTTTGGGGTGGCAGCGTGGGCTGCCTGGAAAATCCCAGAAGACTGGTAGGAACAATACTGGGGAGGGTCCTCTGAGGAGCCCCCAAAGTGCATGGAAGCATAAACCAATACTGGCAACAGCATTGGGGTATGATTCGGACATAATTGATACCAAACATGCCCAGATTCAGAGTTCCCATTTTGTAGCTGGACACAGGTAGTGACCTATGACCTGTGCCCAGTACACAGCTAAAATGGCTTCCCCTCACTTACGAAGTCCAGTGCAATAAAAATGGAGTCCGTAGGAGCACCTCTGCTCATGCAGGGGTGCCCTAACACACAGGTACCTGCACCCTGCCCTCTTCCCTCTGGGCTAAGAGGGCTTACCATACAGGTGACTTAGAGTGACCTGTGGTGAAAGGGCACATGCACCTTTTCATGCAGGCTGTAATGGCAGGCCTGTAGACACATATTGCTTGGGCTTCCATGGGTGGCACAATATATGCTGCAGCCCATGGGGAACCCCTGGAGCCCCAATGGCCTGGGTACCATATACTAGGGACTTATAAAAAAAAAAAAAGGGCATCCTAATATCGGGGTGTGCAAAATCATAGGCAACCAAATTTAGAGAGAGAGCACATACTGCAGCCCTTAAGGACCTTCCTTTGTACCCATGCCCCAAGTACCAGGGGCACCATTTACTAGGGTTTTACAGGGGTGCTAAAGATATTGCAAATTGGGGGACAATAGCACAGTTTTAGTGAAAGAGATCTGGCTCTAGTGACCTGGTTAGCAGGAACCCGGTGCACTTTCAGTCAAAATTGCATAGTATACCAGGCAAAAATTGTGATTGACAATGTTAAAAAAAGGGCACTTTTCTACAGTCAGTTAAGTAATGCATCACAAACCAACCATGTATCTGCTGTTGCAGTGCAGATAAAAGGAGTGATTAAAAATCATTGTTAAACCCACCAATGCTTAAATACTTTTTAAAACTGATAAAAAGCATGCTTCACGACACAGATTACCAATGCGTGATGGGACTTAAATACACTTTTGAGTAGTCTCAGGCTACAAGTGTTTAAACAAATTAAGAATGAAATCTTGTGTGTAGTTGCCTCATTGCTTACAACAAGTGAAATACAAGCTGTAGTGGTCCGACAGCCAAACTTGCACATCTGTATTGATTGTGTTGTGATGAGGGCAACCTAACGTTTTGCAACTGGAATCTTTTCTGGATTGACATGTTATGCATTGTTCTGCCATCTAGTGGCTGGATTTGGAATTCTCCACTATTTAGTAGTCCTTCACTTTTAAGTTTGTTTGCATATTTGTTGGCATCCTCATCAGCTTCATTTGGTGTCCCTTGTGATGTAGTCCTACTTCCTTCGAAAGCTCCCACTGTTGGTCGCCATTTTCAGATTATTTTTTTCTGCCGTTGGGTCTGGAAACACACCGAAAGATCTCCAACTCAGGGAAGAAGCTCATGATGAATAAGTTACAGAAATCGGCAAAAAGTTCACCAGATTTGTTTTTACCACAGACGGAGTAAGAGTAAGGTTAGGAGAAGGAAGTTGAATCTGAGGAGTACATCACAGAATGCTTGTTGAGGGGAATGCTTGAGGGGCCTCATGGAGAAAACAACTTGTGAGTACTGCCAGAACTGCTGTCACAAGATCTTCCAAAAAGAAAAGCATCCAGTCTGCAATCTTTGTCTCCCCCTCGAACACCAGAGTGAAGATTGCAACACCTGCTCAGCCTTCACGTCAAAGATACTGAAAACAAGGGAGAGACAGAGACGGGCACACCACAGTATGCACAGCCAGCAAGTGACACCATCCCTGAGGGATCTAGGCCTCTCTAGTGAAGAAGACCATGTTGCCAAATTAGCAGAAGAGATGTCTGACACAGAGGTAAAGATTGTCAATGTTGGGGACGAGGCGACAAAAAAGAAATTGGGGCGAGGTAAGGGAAACTTTGGTGTTGGAAATATCGCCACAGTCAAGGAAATCTGGCTCTCGATCTTCAGAGGGGGGCCTCAGTGCCAAAACGTTTGCCAACCGATGGCACACCTAAAGGGGAGCCACCCCACAGATCCCTTGAGGGAGACTCTTGGAGGAAGGACTCCTGAAAAGCCCGAGGTGTGGAAGGAAGTACAGGAGAAAGACATTTCAACATCGAAAAAAGGAGGGTCAAGAGCAGAACACCAAAGCTCGATGACCAATATGTCCTTAAAAGATTCTCCGATCTACAAGAGTAAAACTCTGAGTCTCAATCCCGAAGAACAGGTCACAGAGATCAAAAGAAAGTGTAAGAGACTTGAATTCGAAATGTGTACTCTTCTATATATAAAAAAAAACCAAAAAAAACAGTCTGATGACTCTCTCAGGGCATTGAGAATCCCACAAAAGACTTCAACGCTGAAAGAAAGCACTGAAAAGAGGGGTGAGGATTTACACACCTCAACCCCCCCCCCTTACTCCTGAACCTTGGGTAGAACAGGAAGAGCTCTTCTGTGAAAAGGAAGAGGAGGAAACACCAGAGTTGTACCAGGGTTCGGAGGAAGCCAAATTCTTCGATTCTCAATGGCAAGATCTTGAGACATTCACCCAGGGAACGGGTCTACTGTTATCCGTCAAGGCCTTCGCATGACATTGCAATGTGTAATCAAGTTATCAAAGAGGGAGCTGAAAACTTTGGGGTGCAGCTGGAAGAGGAAAAGCCCAAGTCATGCTTCCTACTGGAAACACTATTGCCCGTCATGCAGCAAATCAGTTTTCACCTATGCTCCCTAGCATACTTGATATAGGTAAGGAGGGTTTTAAGGAACCAGCCACTTGCAGAACTGTTACTCCAAGAGCTGAAAAGAAGTATTAGTACTCATCAAAAGATCAGGCATACATCAAAGGAACTGTCCCTCCGGATTTCATAATAACATCTACAGCCAAGAAGAGGGCAAATATTCCCTCACCCTTAGGCCTTCCACCAGATAAGAAGCAAGAGAAAGGAGCTCATGGGTCGTAGAGTAGAATGCAATGCTGAAAACCAAAGGTTAATCACAAACTCCAGTGTGCTACTAAATAGACATTCACACCAGCATTGGGAAGAGATGGGGTGGAACTCATGAAACACCTCCCTGAGCAGTATCAGAAGAGGGCAGCACACCTGGCTGAAAGCGGTAAGAACATAGTTGAAACCTGTTTAAACTCAGCCTTAGATAGAGCAGACATATCATGTAGACAGGTGATAATGGGAGTTAACTAAAGGTGCCATTCATGGCTAAGAATTTCTGTATTTAAGCATGAAGTCTAGGCAAACATCCTAAACACCCCCTTCCACGGGGAGTAGTCATTTGGTAGCACCTTAGATGAAAGTCTTAATCAGTGGAAGAAAGACAGTGAGACAGTAAAGTCTGTGGGGACACTGCAATTCCAGGGTGGCAAGCGAAGAGTCACCTTTGCTCCAAGAAAACCATCTCCTAGAGGGAATTCCCCGGGGGTAAGTTCCTACCAAACATTTCAAAGCAGCAACCAGTCTGCATCGTCACAACAAGGCTGGCAATAGCTGCAGCAGGGACGTCAACCTTTTTGAGGAAGAGACAAGGGAAAAGGGTGACAACATAGAGGCTCAACCCCCTCAAATAAGTAACTCTTTAAACGGATACTTACTTTCAAAATTTCCATCAGGGAAAGTCTCAAACAAGCAGTACAAATTCCTACACAAAACACCTGTGAATGGAAGAATAAAAAAACTTTCTCCCCACGTGGCGTGATGGAAAATACACCTTTCCAGTCTTGAAAAAACTGCCATCATAAATATGCACAGAAAGAACAACATCTTGTGTGCAACCATTGTCTTCCAGTCGATCATCGGAGCGAAGACTGCCTCGCCTGTTCAGTATTCACACCAAAGACTTTGAGGGTGAGAAAAAAAGCACCATTCTCTTTGAGGTCAGAAATCAGGCCCTTCGTTGAAAGATCTCTGCTTATTGAGCAACGACGAAGAAAATGTAGCTGAGGGTGCTGAAGGAGAACGGGACTTCCTGGAAATCGAAGAAGAGGCACTGAAAGGACTCAAAAAGAGCTAAGTGAGGCAGACCTCCTTAGAATCTCTTGAGCCAAAAAAATTCAACTTGCAACACCAAAAAGGGGCCTCAATGCCAAAACACTCGCCGCCCGCAGGCAAATCCCACGATAAAGACTCCCATGGATACCTGGAGAGAAGGACTCAAAAAGACAGGAGACCACAAAAAATGGGAAGCCGAAAGATGCCACGCCCCCACTGAAAGCCCTCAACGCGCCCTTAAACCACTGAGCTCAACGGGACAGCATTCGTCAAAGGCGCAAGAGCATTTGTCAAAGGACCACGAGCATTTCTCAAAGTGGGAAGAGCATTCTTCAAATGAAATTTTGACTCTGAAGACCGGGTAGTCGAAATCGAGAATAAGAAGAGACTCAAGGCTGAAATGGCAGTGCTAATTCAAAAGAAACGCAAATTCGATGAAAGTCTGAAAGCGCTTAGGATCCCTTACAAATCCTCGACAGCTAAATATATTCCTGAGCCAGAGGAAGAAAACCGTCGAGCCCCTTTAACGCCTGAACTTCAGGAGGAGGAAGAGGGCGAGGACACATATCACGAGGCAGAAGACCAAGAGTACTTTCACCCTTCAGGGGAAGGAGGACAGGAGGAGACTTTGTGAGAAGACCTCAAGGTGGACTCTTCTGAGGAAGATGTTGAATCCTACCCTTCAAAACCATCCCCTCCATATAATATATGGAGATATATTTTGGTCATTAAAAATGCAGCAGAATGCTTTAATGTGCAGCTGGAAAAAGTTATAACCCAATCATGTTTTCTCTTAAAGATACCAGTACTAACTCAAACTGAGAACCACTACCCATGTTGCCAAGTCTTCTTGATCAAGGCTGAGAAGCATTTAAGGAACCAGTAACTTGTAAAGCAATAACTCTCAGGGCGGAGAAAAAAATACAAGTCTTCATCCAAGGATCCTTCATATATAAAGGGTACAGTCCCAGCAGACTCCATTTTAACCCTGCCACAGCAAGGAAATGAGCTAATGTTCCCTCGACATCCGGACCACCCCCGGATAGAGAAAGCAAAAAAAATGGAATAGATGGGAAGACAAATCAATAGCAGCACGGTAAATGAATGGCACATTGCAAATTTAATTGCCCTACTAAAAAGGCATGCACACCAACATTGGGAAGAAATAGATGAATTATTAAAATATCTTCCCAGACAATACAAGAAGAGAGCTGCTCATTTAGTGGACAGTGGCAAAAACCTGTTTAAAATGTGCACTGGACGCAGCAGAAATTTCAAGCCGTGAATTGATGATGGGGGTCATGTTAAGACGGCACTCTTGGTTGAGGCTCTTAGGGCTCAAGCCGGAAGTGCAGTCTAACATTATAAACACCCCTTTTTAATGTTCGTCAACTTTTTGGATATCAAGTAAATGATTCCCTAAATCAGTTGAAAAAAGGCACAGAAACAGAAAAATCAATGGGGCTTTGCAGTTCTGAGGAGGGTTTTGGAGATTAACCTTCCCCACAAAAGACCATCTGCCAGAGGCTCCTCTCATGGAGGGAGTTCACCCCATAGTTTTCAAAAGAGCACACAACCGGCAGTTCAGCACCAAACGTGGCAGTATAATCCGCAAGTAAGAAATACTTTTAGAGGCAGAACAAAAACAAGAGGCCAATCTTCCAGGGGAAGCGCAGCAACAGCCAATAAGTGACTGCACGACAGTGCAAAACAAAAGGTCAGCAATTCAAGATGACAAGTCAGCATTACATTACAACTCCTCATTAGGGGGGAGAATAAGATTTTTTTTCTCCAGGAGTGGAGTATAATAACTTCAGACAAATTGGTTCTAAGTATTGATACATGGATATTGCATAGAGTTAATACAATTCTAACCTGCAAGGAGAAAATTATTCATTCCAAAGAAGAAACCGATCACCTTTTAAAAGAATTCTCAGAACTTCTGGACAAGCAAGCTTCAGAGAAAGTAGGAATAGAGCAGATCAACAAAGGGAATTACTCGATATACTTCCTAATACCAAAAGTGGACAGCCCACTTCATCCAGTTCTAGATCTCAGGTACATCAACAAATTCATAAAAATGCAAACATTCAAAATGACAACCTTGCAGGAAGTAATACCTCAACTTCAAAAAGGAGATTACATGGCGACTATAGACTTAAGACGCTTACTGGCACACCCAATGCATGCAAAGCACAAGAAATACTTAAGGTTCATGGTCAACAAAGAAAATTACCAATTCAGGGTCCTAGCTTTCGGAATAAAATCGGCACCAAGAGTATTCACAAATTGTTTAGTAGAGGTTGCAGCACATCTTTGAACAAAAGGGATTTTTGTATATCCATACCTGGACGACTGGCAAATTCTTATAAACAATGCAAACAGGATATTTCAGAGGTAACGAAAACTCTTCAAAGTCTAGGTTTCCCTTTAAACACACAGAAATCATCACCAGAGCCAAACCTACAAAAAGTGTTTCTGGGAGCAGATTTGACCTCAGTCCTAGCAAAAGCATTTTTCGCCGAGAAGAGGACTCAATTTCTGTAACAGGAAACTTTCCGATACCAGAGGAGGCAAGTTCTGACAGTGAGGACAGTGATGAAATTGTTAGGAAAGATGGCATCATGCATTTCGCTAATCCCATACGTGAGACTTCACATGAGACCAATCCAGGAATGGCTTCAGAAACAATGGCCTCAAGCGACAGGGAGTTTGAAGAGCTAGTGGTTGTCACGCAGAGGGTGCAGGAGGAAATGGCGTGGTTCAAGAAAGAGTATTACTTGCAGGAGATTTTTTCAGCAACCAACTCCAACATTAACCATAACCACAGATGCCTCACATATGGGTTGTGGAGCTCACATGAGGGATTTGGTCCAACAAAGATGCAGTTCAACACATCAGTTGGCTGAAAATAAAGAAAAATTGTCTGGCCTTGAAAGCGTTCAAACAACACATTATGAGGAGGACTGTTATCAACAACAGTGCTCTACATCCAACAATGCTCTACATCCAACACTGGACCAGAATACCTCAACAGATGGCTCTCCTTCTACACCCTGACCTGACAGCTTCACTCCGCCGCCCTTGCCCTCGCAGCGTCCCATGCATCCGCAAAACAACCGCCGGCAGAAAATCGTTCTCCCACCTCACCGCCAAGACGAGGAACACTCTTACCACCCACCTGCGTCAGACTAAGGACCTACTTACCTTCAGGAGACTACTCAAGACATGCCTGTTCGAGCAGTAGCAAGCCCCCTCCATCGCCCCCTGCCTCCCATCCTCAGTGCTATTATTCAAGCAATTCGTCTTCCAGAGAAGGAGAATTGCACAACAGACAGACTCGGCAGACAGGCTTCATGTACACATGCATGAACACATGAATGGGACCCAAACCAAAAAGTAGTACAAGACATTTTCAAAAGATGGGGTATGCCCACAGTGGATTTATTTGTAACTCCAGAGAACGCAAAATGCCAACTCTTTACCTTCAGACAACCACTGCCACAGTCTCTGGGGAATGCACTTTGATAAATTTGTCAGGGACATTTGCATATGCTTTTCCACTGATATCTCTATAACACAGGATGATCTACAAATGCAGCAGAAGCTAGATGAGTTTAACACTAATAGTGCCACAGTGGGCAAGACAGACATGGCACTCAGAACTAATTCAGTTGCCCGAAGGAAATTTTCGACCACTACCAAAAAGACAAGATTGGCTATCCATGGAAAGGGGAAAGGTTTTTCATCCAGAACTAGAATATTGCAAATTAACAGCATGGCTCCTGAAGACTTAGAATTTGCACATTTGAAATGGCCAGGAGACACATTGGCTGTCTTAAGGGAAGCCTGAAAAACGGTTACAAGTAAATGTTACATGGCAAAATGTAAAAGATTCCCACTTTGAACAACAAGGGAGAAAACTGTATGAAAATAGCTAACCTATCTACTACAGGAGGGGCTTGCGTACGCCTCTTTAAAAGTTCATCAGGCAGCAATAGTAGCATACACTAGAGGTCCAATGGGTAGAGGTTTCTTCACATCACCAGTAGTTAAAAGACTCTTAAAGGGAGCAAAAAGCATAGCTCCTCCTAAAAGGGTTCCAGCACCTACTTGGAACTTAAATCTAGTGCTTTCACAACTCATGAAAAAACCCTTTGAACTATTGCACAAAGCTACTTTATGGACATTAACTTTAAAACCTGCGTTTTTAGTGGCTATTACTTTCCTACGCAGGGTGAGTGAGTTACAAGCACTCACTATTCAAGAGCCTTACTTTCAAATTCACAAAGGCAGAATTATCATAAGGACAGATCCTTCTTTTATACCAAAAGTGGTTTCCCAATTCCATATCAAACAATCTATTCAAATACCCAATTTCTTTCAAAATCCTAAAACCTGCAGAAAAGATTCTGCACACATAGGATGATAGATGTTGTGTCATGTATTGTGTTGAAAGGACACTTGTTTGTTTCGTTCTCAAAGAACTGTCGCAGGAAGGCAGTATCAAAAAGTACTATTACAAGATGGATTGCGCAGCTGATTAAATCATGTTACTCAAATGCAGCACAAATGTTACCTAGGGCGCCAGGGGCGCACTCAACAAGTAAAAAATGAGCTTCAGTAGCATTTATCTCACATACCCCTTTGAAAGACATTTGCTTGGCAGTAACTTGGGCTTCAGTGCATACCTTTACAAAACATTATTGTATTGATACACAAATGAACAAAGGGGCTAAATGGTGCTAAAGCATTGTAAGGAAATGCCTCCTTGGCATGGTTACCCCCTGACTTTTTGCCTTTGCTGATGCTATGTTTTGAATTGAAAGTGTGCTGAGGCCTGCTAACCAGGCCCCAACACCAGTGTTCTTTCCCTAACCTGTACTTTTGTTTTCACAATTGGCACACCCTGGCATCCAGTTAAGTCCCTTGTAACTGGTACCCCTGGTACCAAGGGCCCTGATGCCAGGGAAGGTCTCTAAGGGCTGCAGCATATCTTATGCCACCCTGGGAACCCCTCACTCAGCACAGACACACTGCTTGCCAGTTTGTGTGTGCTGGTGAGGACAAAACGAGTAAGTTGGCATGGCACTCCCCTCAGGGTGCCATGCCAACCTCACACTGCCTATGCAGTATAGATAAGTCACCCCTCTAGCAGGCCTTACAGCCCTAAGGCAGGGTGCACTATACCATAGATGAGGGCACCAGTGCATGAGCACTGTGCCCCTACAGTGTCTAAGCCAAACCTTAGACATTGTAAGCGCAGGGTAGCCATAAGAGTATATGGTCTGGGAGTCTGTCAAACACGAACTCCACAGCACCATAATGGCTGCACTGAAAACTGGGAAGTTTGGTATCAAACTTCTCAGCACAATAAATGCACACTGATGCCAGTGTACATTTTATTGTGAAATACACCCCAGAGGGCACCTTAGAGGTGCCCCCTGAAACCTTAACCAACTACCTGTGTAGGCTGAATGGTTTTAGCAGCCTGCCACACTCAAGACATGTTGCTGGCCACATGGGGGGAGAGTGCCTTTGTCACTCTGTGGCTAGTAACAAAGCCTGCACTTGGTGGAGATGCTATCACCTCCCCCAGACAGGAGCTGTAACACCTGGCTGTGAGCCTCAAAGGCTCACCCCCTTTGTTCCAGCACCACAGGGCATTCCAGCTAGTGGAGTTGCCCGCCCCCTCCGGCCACGGCCCCACTTTTGGCGGCAAGGCCGGAGGAGATATTGAGAAAAAGAAGGAGGAGTCACTGGCCAGTCAGGACAGCCCCTAAGGCAACCTGAGCTGAAGTGACTCTGACTTTTAGGAATCCTCCATCTTGCAGATGGAGGATCCCCCCAATAGGGATAGGAATGTGACCCCCTCCCCTTGGGAGGAGTCACAAAGAGGGTGTAGCCACCCTCAGGGCTAGTAGCCATTGGCTACTGCCCTCCCTGACCTAAACACACCCCTAAATCTTGTATTTAGGGGCTCCCCTGAACCTAGGAAATCAGATTCCTGCAACTTACGAAGAAGAGGACTGCTGAGCTGAAAAACCCCTGCAGAGAAGACGGAGACACCAACTGCTTTGGCCCCAGCCCTACCGGCCTGTCTCCCTCGTTCAGAAGAAAACTGCTCCAGCGACACTTTCCCCAGGACCAGCCACCTCTGAATCCTCAGAGGACTGCCCTGCTTCCAAAAGACCAAGAAACTCCCTAGAACAGCGGCCCTGTTCAACAAAGACTGCAACTTTGTTTCCAGAGGAGCAGATTTAAAGACCCCTGCAATCCCCGCAAGAAGTGTGAGACTTGCAACACTGCACCCGGCGACCCCGACTCGACTGGTGGAGAAACAACGCTACAGGGAGGACCCCCCCGGCGACTCCGAGACTGTGAGTAACCAGAGTTGTCCCCCCTGAGCCCCCACAGCGACGCCTGCAGAGGGAATCCCGAGGCTCCCCCTGACCGCGACTGCCTGACTCTAAAATCCCGACGCCTGGAAAAGACCCTGCACCCGCAGCCCCCAGGACCTGAAGGATCGGAAGTCCAGTGCAGGAGTGACCCCCAGGAGGCCCTCTCCCTTGCCCAGGTGGTGGCTACCCCGAGGATCCCCCCCCCTTGCCTGCCTGCATTGCTGAAGAGACCCCTTGGTCTCTCATTGAAACCTATTGAAAACCCGACGCGTGTTTGCACACTGCACTCGGCCGCCCCAGTGCCGCTGAGGGTGTACTTTTTGTGCTGACTTGTGTCCCCCCACCGTGCCCTACAAAACCCCCCAGGTCTGCCCTCCGAAGACGCGGGTACTTACCTGCTGGCAGACTGGAACCGGGGCACCCCCTTCTCCATTGAAGCCTATGTGTTTTGGGCACCACTTTGAACTCTGCACCTGACCGGCCCTGAGCTGCTGGTGTGGTAACTTTGGGGTTGCTCTGAACCCCCAACGGTGGGCTACCAATTTGGTACCCTGTAGGTGGTTTACTTACCTGCAAGAACTAACATTACTTTACCTCCCCCAGGAACTGTGAAAATTGCACTGTGTCCACTTTTAAAATAGCTATATGTGTTTTATGTACAAAGTATATATGCTATTGTGATTATTCAAAGTTCCTAAAGTACTTACCTGCAATACCTTTCAAATGAGATATTACATGTAGAATTTGAACCTGTGGTTCTTAAAATAAACTAAGAAAATATATTTTTCTATAACAAAACCTATTGGCCTGGAATTGTCTCTGAGTGTGTGTTCCTCATTTATTGCCTGGGTGTATGTACAACAAATGCTTAACACTACTCCTTTGATAAGCCTACTGCTCGACCACACTACCACAAAATAGAGCATTAGTATTATCTCTTTTTGCCACTATCTTACCTCTAAGGGGAACCCTTGGACTCTGTGCATACTATTCCTTACTTTGAAATAGTGCATACAGAGCCAACTTCCTACAAGCAATTATTCTCAAATCATCCATCTTCAACCCGACCACCGCAATGACAAACTGCTTTTAAATAAATGCACAGCATGTGAATCCAATTCACGTTGCAAAACGTAAAGTTTCTTGCCTGTAGGTGTAGTTTTGCAGCTTGAAGAATTTTCTGGATTCACAAGCAACCCGTCCACCTCTACCAAGAAAATAGAAACTAAAAGAAAAAACAGAATCTAAAAATGCCGAATTGGGGTGGAAACTTTCAGAGGAAGTGGAACAATGTCACAGAGAGACACCAAATGGAAGTGCGGTCGACGTCCACCACTAAACAAACGTAGAGAGAGACGAAGGACAAAATATTTTCAGAGAATAGTAAAATATCTGGACCCAACCACTAGTCGGCGGAATAATGCACAGCATATGAATACAGAAAATAGTCAAGCTGCAAAACTACTCCTACAGGTAAAAAAACTTAACAATATTTAACTTACCTTCTTGAAGGAGGACTGACTTGTGCTTTGCTTAGAGTCCACTTGGCAGTGATAGTGGCATAAGCAAGAAAACATATTGGGAGAGGTTTGTTCACATCACCGGTAATTAAATGTTTTAGAAGGAGCAAAGAGAGTGGCTCCACCAAAATGGGTACCAGCTCCTACTTGAAACTTAAATGTGGTACCCACACAACTAATGAAAACAACAT
This sequence comes from Pleurodeles waltl, assembly GCF_031143425.1. NCBI lineage: Eukaryota > Metazoa > Chordata > Amphibia > Caudata > Salamandridae > Pleurodeles > Pleurodeles waltl. The sequence continues at coordinate 182,834,060 of NC_090437.1, forward strand.
TCAAGTCTTTGCACAAATCAAACATGCCTATGCTAACCTTAAAGGCAGCTTTCTTGATGGCTATTACATCACAACGCAGAGTAAGTGGGTTAGAGGCACTCACAATTCAAGAACCTTATTGGCAAATTCATAAGGACAGAATTGTCATGAGAACTGATCCTCCGTTCTTACTAAAAGTATTTTTTACATGAAGCAAACTTTATAAATTCAAAACATTTTCCAGGAACCAAAAACTCATGCAGGAAGAGCTTTACATACGTTACATGCAAGATGGGCCATAATGTACTACATAGAAAGGATAAAGACTATCAGAAAGACTTAGCAACTCTTTGTATCATTTACAGATCATTTCTTATAAAGAAAATTAACAAAAAACACAATTGCAGGATGGATTGCACGAACAATTCAGTTGTGTCACATTCATGCAAGAGAAACTTTAATGGTGACACCATAGGTGCAATCAACAAGAAAGTAGGGAGCAACAGTTATCTGTGTGGCAAATACACCTTTGCAGGAAATTTGCTTAGCCGCAACTTGGTCTTCAATTCACACATTTAAAACCATTATTATATCAATATACAAATGTAAAAGGAAGCTTAAGTAGGGCAAAGAGTTTTACAGCGTTTGTTTATCTTCAACCTAACCACCACAAAGTTAGAAACTGCTACAAAGTCAGTGCATGGCATATAAACCCAGAAAAGGTTTGTGCTGCAAAACCTGTTGCCATAAGGTTGATTCACACGGTAGGCCTGAAGCTATGTATTCACTGCCAGTGTAGCGGATGGCACGATAGGTGCAGCAGTCCACTACTTTCCATGCTATGGGTGTATTTCTACATCAGATACTATGGCCTTATGAGAAAGTTAAAAGTGGCAATCAGGTTTTAAGTCAATTTTGACATGTTTAAGGGACAGAGCACATGGACTGGGCACTGGAGTGTTAAAAAAGAGGTCCCTTTGCAACAACAGCTATTTGTGCTATTTGTTTTAACAAGGTTGATTGTCATTATATACTTTTACAAAACATTATTGTGTATTCTCAGGCATGGATGGAAATGGAACAAACTGTGTTAAACATTTGTTTGCTGCTTTTCATACTTCACATCCTGTTCCTCAGTGGAGAAATGCTGCTGTATAATTGATAAACAGCTTGTAATCAGTTTACACTGCAAAATAAATTAATTGCTTACCTTTTACTATAGTTTTGGATTTCGGGACTGGCCTAAATTCACAAATGATCCTTCCACCTCCACGGCGAAGGGGGAGGTTGCATACAAAATGAGAGTTTATTGTTGATCAATATCTGTACACATACCACTCATAAAATAATTTGAAGAAAAAAAAATCTCAAGAATGCCACTTGTAGAACATTTCCAAACCCAACAACTTAATGACCAAATAATATACGCCATGTGACTCTAGAATAGTCTCAACATTCAAAACTATTGTTAGGTGAAAATAACTAATTTCTAATATATAATGGTACACTTAATGCACTGAAACATTTAGAGCTGTGTTAGTAGCAGAAACAATTATTGTGTCTCAGGTGACTGTGGAGAGATTACGTTCTGTTGTCCTTGGGTTCGCTACCTTGTCTTTACTTGTATAGTGCAGTGTAATAGCATTTGCTAACAGGGTGGACACAGATGTTCATGTTTCTGATCTGTGTGTGTTCTGTATGCATATGTAACATGGTCTGTTGAAATAGGATTGCTTCTTTTGAGTTAATTAGTTGAAGATATAGAGTAAATGTTAAAATTGATTGTTCAGCATTGTTCAGTGAATTGTTCTAGCTTGTCCTGAAATGTATTTGCTGTAAAGGGAAGCCCTCCTCTGCAAGGTCTTCCTTACCTGCACTAGCCTTAAACAGCATGTTAAGACCTAGGCAGGTGGATGAAAATAGTTATAATACTTAGTTCACTTACTATTTCTGTGCTAAAAATGCGCACAAATATGGACATCGTTAAAAAGGTCAGCAGAGTGTGCCCAGGAAAGTTAAAGTGATTCATTTCTGGATCTTACCTTTAAAAGTTGCTGCGAGTGGGAAGAGTGGTTCTTTACTGTGGCATTAGAACAGTAATGATTGTGTCATTGATTTCAATGTGTGTATTTACATTTGCTCATTAGGAGTTTATGGCCAGCTTCAGATCCTTATTTCCCAGCCATACTTGTTTTTTCCTCCCGCTTCAGCAGGTGTGCCATGTCTTTCTTTACTCCAAACAAACCCTCATTTGGAACCTCATGCCTCTCTTCAGAAATGCTTTATTTACCATCAACCCACCGGTTTACTCCATTTTCTTTCCTCATTTTGGTCATTTCATTAATGAATAACACTCTTGTATCCCCCAGGTGGTTTTCATTCCTCTTCAACCAGATACTATATTTTTCTGTCTCAGCACTGAAGTACATTTCAGTTGCCCCTTTTTACGCTCCTGTGCACACGCTATTTCTTGGTTCTGAAGTGTACCTCTACCCTAGCTCTATCTTTTGAGTCATGTTGCATTTTAATGTCCCCCTGCCTTTTTGGTCAGGTATGTCTATTCCAATGGCAAATATCTACTTCTCCTTGCTGCTGACAATCCATCCTTCTGCCACCATTACCATATCAACCTTTCTCTGCTACTATGCCACCCCACCACACCCACTAATGTTCAATTTTTGCTGTTGATTTTACTTATGTTTGCTCCCACCCATATTAAAAGATTAATTGCCACTAGCTTAGGAAGAGTAATGGCCATCTGGCAGACACAGTAAATTTTCACCCTGATTCTGAAGATTTAAAACCATTTATAAAGAAACAAATTTGATCTTAACTAACCTGAATACCCATTGTTATTTGTGTAAGCAGTTCTAAGCTTGACCTGTTTTTTTTGTTGCAGGTTCATGAAAAAGATGTAATTGGTATTGCACATCATCCACATCAAAATCTGATAGGTACATATAGTGAAGATGGACTTTTGAAGCTTTGGAAACCATAAAGAGCCTACATTCCCTTTGGAAGGGAAGGAAACCCCAATTGTGTTGGTGCTTGGTTGTGATTTTTCAACAATATGCAATGCGCCAGCTCCATGGTCCTGTATTGATGAACTATGTGTAATATTTGTATTTTAGTTTTTATTCTTCTCCCCTGGATGGACTTCACTTAGTGTTCCTAAGTAAAAGAAAAAAAAGTGGTTCAAAACAAATAAAGATTGAGTGGTGTGTGCTTTTGGATGCTTACTTTTGATTAGGATCACAGCATTCTAAAAGCATCATTGTAACCCCAGGGCCCTAAATCCGACACTGTAGAATTTTGACCTTCAGTTTATGCTTAGATTCTGACAGAGATCTCTTGTTTTCTATTTCATTGGCTTCTATCCAAATTGATGTTCCACGTGCAAAGCGCCAACGCTGTATTTCACGAAAGAAGGTAGTTAGGTCTTGGTCAGATGGTGAACAATTGCACAAAGCAGTGAAGGTACACTTAAACACTGGTCGTCTCAATATATTTTGCACTGACCATTGTTACAATTCAGTAAGTCTCATTTAACCAGTAAAAGGTTGAAGGTATATCTCCCTGAGTTAAGATATTGGTTTCAAAGATTTAACTGTAGTGTCCTTCATGTTAACAATGTTGACTTTTACATAATTACTGGTTGAACGCTTCTGAGTTTGCTTACCTGTGTTTTCATTGGCTTCATAAATGTGAAATTACTCAACCATTGAGCTCTTGCCTAATATGTTTCCTATATGTTGATAAAATATATCTATACATTTGTACATTTTTCTGTTCTGTTTTGTTTTTATTGAAACTTGTTTTTCAAGGACATGCCTTTTTTGGGAGTTGTTGCTTTAAATATAGTGTGGTTTTCCAACAAAGTGCTTTTTGTACCCTACCTTCATCATATATCTCTAACGGTATACTAATATCTGCCTTATTTCTGTTCTGCTGATAATTAAATTACTCCTTGATATTGTTGTGTAGTTAAAGACACAATACAGCAATTAAGAAGAACTCTTGCAGTCTCCAGGAGTTTGTTTTATTATTTGTGAATTAAATGTCATTGTGAATAGCCAGATATGATCACTATGTGCAAAGGAATTCTCACCTACACCATAAAAACATCCTCAGATTGCAACATTCATTTTCATGACATTTTCAGCATTCGGTTACATCTAAAATATGAACACAGCCCTAGTACAAATGACGTGTGTCTGTCTGTAGATCATGACAACACAGTCAGCTTGACCTTTGGACCCTAGAAGAAGTAGAAACCTAATGGTGCCTCATGTTTTAGTTGTTCCCCTAAATTCGAGGATTTGAACCTGTTGACAGTAGTTGATTTGCAAGGATTTTGTCACTACAAAATCCTAATTTCTGATGAGCTCACCTACGTTTGAGCTTGATGCTTTGTGACTCAGTTTGTTCTGTTGTTCTCCCTTCTTTACCAGTTCCGCCTTTGCAGGCAGGGTAAGAGAGTACCCTATAGATGTTGCCACTTTAAAAGTCTCAAGGTGGATCCTAGGCATAAGCATATTTCAATTTTTCATGCTTTCTCCCCGTTTATTCGTCACTAAAATCAATTTAGCTCCTTTGTGTTGGTCATTTTTGTCTGTTCATCTTTTGGAGCACTGTTTTTTTCGTGAGAGGAGGACCATTTTAGAACGCTGTTTAGAAAAATGACAGTGCTGTCCAGAAAATGTGCAAGGGCAGAGTAGCACACATTGCTATAGTTGCTCCTAGGACATTAGTCCTTACATAGAGCTTTCATTCCAACATAAACGTGATATTGGCTTTGAGAGAGCTAATATTTCCACTACCTATCTAGTGCCCTAGGAAGACTATGAGAGTCTGACCACCTTGAAATAATATTGCTTTGATGGTCAATTTGAATTATAATGCAGTCTGCACTCTTTGGAGATATTCCAACTGTTCTTCACAAGTCTTGCTGTAAATAGCAAAGTCAACTTAGTAGACCTTTAGACAAAATAACACATTATTTATCAGTCCAGGGAATTGAACTCCAAGAAGTTGCTAAGTCCTTTGGGTCTGGATAACAGTCTTCTCCTTGGCTCCAACACCAAAGCAAATTGTCAGTAGCCATACTAAGGTACTTTGCTGTGCCCAACGTTTCCACAAACTGACAGTTTATGGAAAGGAATAGTCATCTGTCTGAGTACTTCTACAGTTTCCCCACAGGGGCACAGGTAAAAAGAAGTATTCATATACTAATAATTAAAATTCACTATGGTCAATTACCCCATAACCTGGATTAAAGTAGCAGTAGACACCCTCACTCAAAAAACGAGAGAACAAGTTGGTATTGTAAGAGCATTGCTCCAGTGATGCACAAACGAGAAAAGACATGGACCACCTTTAGTGGACTCGCATAATGGATATGAGTAACTGGAGGAACAGTGCAGGTATGTGCTGAAAAACATTATGGGGCAGGACAACACTACTTTACCAAATTGATGGGAGTTGTGTTACAATACTTGATTCACTGTGGCAAAAAAGTCCTCTTCAAGACTAGGAGAATATTTCCTGTTTGGGTAGTAACATTTTTCTGAATTACCATGCCTTGTTCCTGCAGTAAGCGTGACTGCCATGTGGACCTACTGGAGGTACTTTGTGCCGTTTTGTGTGTTTATGAACATCAATCTCTGAAATCATGTGCAGAGCCTCCAAAATACAACCCTCTTTCTGATTGAGGTTGGCTACTACCCTCATAATCTTGACTACTGCTAGTTAATGTGATAGGCTTCTAAAAGTACTCTCTAGTTTTACAAGATCTAGGACTACCATTTTGGTCCTGAACTGTTAGTTTGACTCCAGTGACTTAAAACCGTTTTGCCTGTGACCTTTATTAGGCCCCAGTAACTGAATATTGGAAGAGAGCATCAGAGAATGCTGAATCGGTTTCTGGGTCATACATTAGTGATAGTGATGTTTTCTATTCTGGACTTCATTCACAGTAACCCATTTTAATTCTGAAGTTGGTACCAGAATATTACCTAGGAACAGTGCCAGAGTTGGGTCTAGAGTCCACTGCATCTGTTTCTGATCCACTTTTCAGATCCATTTGTGAGAATGTATCTCCTGCTAAAACCCCAGGGCTAGAGTGCTGCCACTGGTCCCTAGGTCTACCCATATCAAGTTCAACAAGGCCAATGTTATCAGAAATGTAGTCCCTGAGGAATAGTCATGCACCTCTACTGCTCCACCCTATTGGTGGTTAGCAGAAAACAAAGGCAAACACAGGAATTGATAGATTACTCCCGTCTACCAAATAACACCTCAAATTAGCCCTTTCAGAGCAGAACATTTACAAAGTGCTTGATTTCCACACACCCTCCTTTCTGCTACTGCTCTAGTCACCTGGCAGTTTTTTCTTCATACCTGTAGGAAGTTGGCTCTGTATGTGCTATTTCAAAGTAAGGAATAGCATGCACAGAGTCCAAGGGTTCCCCTTAGAGGTAAAATAGTGGTAAAAATAGATAATACTAATGCTCTATTTTGTGGTAGTGTGGTCGAGCAGTAGGCTTATCCAAGGAGTAGTGTTAAGCATTTGTTGTACATACACATAGACAATAAATGAAGTACACACACTCAGAGACAAATCCAGCCAATAGGTTTTTATATAGAAAAATATCTTTTCTTAGTTTATTTTAAGAACCACAGGTTCAATTTCTACATGTAATATCTCATTCGAAAGGTATTGCAGGTAAGTACTTTAGGAACTTTAAATCATAAAAATTGCATGTATACTTTTCAAGTTATTGACAGATAGCTGTTTTAAAAGTGGACACTTAGTGCAATTTTCACAGTTCCTGGGGGAGGTAAGTTTTGGTTAGTTTTACCAGGTAAGTAAGACACTTACAGGGTTCAGTTCTTGGTCCAAGGTAGCCCACCGTTGGGGGTTCAGAGCAACCCCAAAGTCACCACACCAGCAGCTCAGGGCCGGTCAGGTGCAGAGTTCAAAGTGGTGCCCAAAACACATAGGCTAGAATGGAGAGAAGGGGGTGCCCCGGTTCCGGTCTGCTTGCAGGTAAGTACCCGCGTCTTCGGAGGGCAGACCAGGGGGGGTTTTGTAGGGCACCGGGGGGGGACACAAGCCCACACAGAAATTTCACCCTCAGCAGCGCGGGGGCGGCCGGGTGCAGTGTAGAAACAAGCGTCGGGTTGGTAATGGAAGTCAATGGGAGATCTAGGGATCTCTTCAGCGCTGCAGGCAGGCAAGGGGGGGGTTCCTCGGGGAAACCTCCACTTGGTCGAGGGAGAGGGACTCCTGGGGGTCACTCCTCCAGTGAAAGTCCGGTCCTTTAGGTCCTGGGGGCTGCGGGTGCAGGGTCTCTCCCAGGTGTCGGGACTTAGGATTCAAAGAGTCGCGGTCAGGGGAAGCCTCGGGATTCCCTCTGCAGGCGGCGCTGTGGGGGCTCAGGGGGGACAGGTTTTGGTACTCACAGTATCAGAGTAGTCCTGGGGTCCCTCCTGAGGTGTTGGATCTCCACCAGCCGAGTCGGGGTCGCCGGGTGCAGTATTGCAAGTCTCACGCTTCTTGAGGGGAGCTTGCAGGGTTCTTTAAAGCTGCTGGAAACAAAGTTGCAGCTTTTCTTGGAGCAGGTCCGCTGTCCTCGGGAGTTTCTTGTCTTTTCGAAGCAGGGGCAGTCCTCAGAGGATGTCGAGGTCGCTGGTCCCTTTGGAAGGCGTCGCTGGAGCAGGATCTTTGGAAGGCAGGAGACAGGCCGGTGAGTTTCTGGAGCCAAGGCAGTTGTCGTCTTCTGGTCTTCCTCTGCAGGGGTTTTTCAGCTAGGCAGTCCTTCTTCTTGTAGTTGCAGGAATCTAATTTTCTAGGGTTCAGGGTAGCCCTTAAATACTAAATTTAAGGGCGTGTTTAGGTCTGGGGGGTTAGTAGCCAATGGCTACTAGCCCTGAGGGTGGGTACACCCTCTTTGTGCCTCCTCCCAAGGGGAGGGGGTCACAATCCTAACCCTATTGGGGGAATCCTCCATCTGCAAGATGGAGGATTTCTAAAAGTTAGAGTCACTTCAGCTCAGGACACCTTAGGGGCTGTCCTGACTGGCCAGTGACTCCTCCTTGTTTTTCTCATTATTTTCTCCGGCCTTGCCGCCAAAAGTGGGGCCTGGCCGGAGGGGGCGGGCAACTCCACTAGCTGGAGTGTCCTGCTGGGTTGGCACAAAGGAGGTGAGCCTTTGAGGCTCACCGCCAGGTGTGACAATTCCTGCCTGGGAGAGGTGTTAGCATCTCCACCCAGTGCAGGCTTTGTTACTGGCCTCAGAGTGACAAAGGCACTCTCCCCATGGGGCCAGCAACATGTCTCGGTTTGTGGCAGGCTGCTAAAACTAGTCAGCCTACACAGATAGTCGGTGAAGTTTCAGGGGGCACCTCTAAGGTGCCCTCTGTGGTGTATTTTACAATAAAACGTACACTGGCATCAGTGTGCATTTATTGTGCTGAGAAGTTTGATACCAAACTTCCCAGTTTTCAGTGTAGCCGTTATGGTGCTGTGGAGTTCGTGTTTGACAAACTCCCAGACCATATACTCTTATGGCTACCCTGCACTTACAATGTCTAAGGTTTTGTTTAGACACTGTAGGGGTACCATGCTCATGCCCTGGTACCCTCACCTATGGTATAGTGCACCCTGCCTTAGGGCTGTAAGGCCTGCTAGAGGGGTGTCTTACCTATACTGCATAGGCAGTGAGAGGCTGGCATGGCACCCTGAGGGGAGTGCCATGTCGACTTACTCGTTTTGTCCTCACTAGCACACACAAGCTGGCAAGCAGTGTGTCTGTGCTGAGTGAGAGGTCTCCAGGGTGGCATAAGACATGCTGCAGCCCTTAGAGACCTTCCTTGGCATCAGGGCCCTTGGTACTAGAAGTACCAGTTACAAGGGACTTATCTGGATGCCAGGGTCTGCCAATTGTGGATACAAAAGTACAGGTTAGGGAAAGAACACTGGTGCTGGGGCCTGGTTAGCAGGCCTCAGCACACTTTCAATTGTAAACATAGCATCAGCAAAGGCAAAAAGTCAGGGGGCAACCATGCCAAGGAGGCATTTCCTTACACAACCCCAACCCAAACGAAAGAGGATGAGACTAACCTTTCCCAAGAGAGTCTTCATTTTCTAAGTGGAAGAACCTGGAAAGGCCATCTGCATTGGCATGGGCAGTCCCAGGTCTGTGTTCCACTATAAAGTCCATTCCCTGTAGGGAGATGGACCACCTCAACAGTTTAGGATTTTCACCTTTCATTTGCATCAGCCATTTGAGAGGTCTGTGGTCAGTTTGAACTAGGAAGTGAGTCCCAAAGAGGTATGGTCTCAGCTTCTTCAGGGACCAAACCACAGCAAAGGCCTCCCTCTCAATGGCACTCCAACGCTGCTCCCTGGGGAGTAACCTCCTGCTAATGAAAGCAACAGGCTGGTCAAGGCCATCATCATTTGTTTGGGACAAAACTGCCCCTATCCCATGTTCAGAGGCATCAGTCTGCACAATGAACTGCTTAGAATAATCTGGAGCTTTGAGAACTGGTGCTGAGCACATTGCCTGTTTCAGGGTGTCAAAGGCCTGTTGGCATTCCACAGTCCAGTTTACTTTCTTGGGCATTTTCTTGGAGGTGAGTTCAGTGAGGGCTGTCACAATGGATCCATATCCCTTCACAAACCTCCTGTAGTACCCAGTCAAGCCAAGGAATGCCCTGACTTGAGTCTGGGTTTTTGGAGCTACCCAGTCCAGAATAGTCTGGATCTTGGGTTGGAGTGGCTGAACTTGGCCTCCACCTACAAGGTGTCCCAAGTAAACCACAGTTCCCTGCCCTATCTGGCATTTGGATGCCTTGATAGAGAGGCCTGCAGATTGCAGAGCCTTCAAAACCTTCCTCAGGTGGACCAGGTGATCCTGCCAGGTGGAGCTAAAGACAGCAATATCATCAAGATAAGCTGTGCTAAAGGTCTCCAAGCCAGCAAGGACTTGATTCACCAACCTTTGGAAGGTGGCAGGGGCATTCTTTAAACCAAAGGGCATAACAGTAAACTGATAATGCCCATCAGGTGTGGAGAATGCTGTCTTTTCTTTTGCTCCAGGTGCCATTTTTATTTGCCAGTACCCTGCTGTCAAGTCAAAGGTACTTAGAAATTTGGCAGCACCTAATTTATCAATGAGCTCATCAGCTCTTGGAATTGGATGGGCATCTGTCTTGGTGACAGAATTGAGCCCTCTGTAGTCCACACAAAACCTCATCTCTTTCTTTCCATCTGTGGTGTGAGGTTTGGGGACTAAGACCACTGGGCTAGCCCAGGGGCTGTCAGAGCGCTCAATTACTCCCAATTCCAGCATCTTGTGGACTTCCACCTTGATGCTTTCTTTGACATGGTCAGATTGTCTAAAGATTTTGTTCTTGACAGGCATGCTGTCTCCTGTGTCCACATCATGGGTACACAGGTGTGTCTGACCAGGGGTCAAGGAGAAGAGTTCAGGAAACTGTTGTAGGACTCTCCTACAATCAGCTTGCTGTTGGCCAGAGAGGGTGTCTGAGTAGATCACTCCATCTACTGTGCCATCTTTTGGGTCTGATGACAGAAGATCAGGGAGAGGTTCACTCTCTGCCTCCTGATCCTCATCTGTTACCATCAACAGATTCACATCAGCCCTGTCATGGAAGAGCTTAAGGCGGTTCACATGGATCACCCTCTTGGGGCTCCTGCTTGTGCCCAGGTCCACCAGGTAGGTGACCTGACTCTTCCTCTCTAGCACTGGGTAAGGGCCACTCCATTTGTCCTGGAGTGCCCTGGGAGCCACAGGCTCCAGAACCCAGACCTTCTGCCCTGGTTGGAACTCAACCAGTGCAGCCTTTTGGTCATACCAAAACTTCTGGAGTTGTTGGCTGGCCTCAAGGTTTTTGGTTGCCTTTTCCATGTACTCTGCCATTCTAGAGCGAAGGCCAAGTACATAGTCCACTATGTCCTGTTTAGGCTCATGGAGAGGTCTCTCCCAGCCTTCTTTAACAAGGGCAAGTGGTCCCCTTACAGGATGACCAAACAGAAGTTCAAAGGGTGAGAATCCTACTCCCTTCTGTGGTACCTCCCTGTAAGCGAAAAGCAGACATGGCAGGAGGACATCCCATCTCCTTTTGAGTTTTTCTGGGAGCCCCATGATCATGCCTTTTAATGTCTTGTTGAATCTCTCAACTAAGCCATTAGTTTGTGGATGGTAGGGTGTAGTGAATTTATAAGTCACTCCACACTCATTCCACATGTGCTTTAGGTATGCTGACATGAAGTTGGTACCTCTGTCAGACACCACCTCCTTAGGGAAACCCACTCTGGTAAAGATACCAATGAGGGCCTTGGCTACTGCAGGGGCAGTAGTCGACCTAAGGGGAATAGCTTCAGGATACCTGGTAGCATGATCCACTACTACCAGGATGTACATATTTCCTGAGGCTGTGGGAGGTTCTAGTGGACCAACTATGTCCACACCCACTCTTTCAAAGGGCACCCCCACCACAGGAAGTGGAATGAGGGGGGCCTTTGGATGTCCACCTGTCTTACCACTGGCTTGACAGGTGGGGCAGGAGAGGCAAAACTCCTTAACCATGGTGGACATATTGGGCCAGTAGAAGTGGTTGACTAACCTCTCCCACGTCTTGGTTTGTCCCAAATGCCCAGCAAGGGGAATGTCATGGGCCAATGTTAGGATGAACTCTCTGAACAGCTGAGGCACTACCACTCTCCTAGTGGCACCAGGTTTGGGGTCTCTGGCCTCAGTGTACAGGAGTCCATCTTCCCAATAGACCCTATGCGTTCCATTTTTCTTGCCTTTGGACTCTTCAGCAGCTTGCTGCCTAAGGCCTTCAAGAGAGGGACAGGTTTCTTGTCCCTTACACAGCTCTTCCCTTGAGGGTCCCCCTGGGCCCAAGAGCTCAACCTGATAAGGTTCAAGCTCCAAAGGCTCAGTTCCCTCAGAGGGCAGAACTTCTTCCTGAGAAGAGAGGTTCCCTTTCTTTTGCTGTGTTGCAGTTGGTTTCCCAACTGACTTTCCTTTTCTCTTGGTAGGCTGGGCCATTCTTCCAGACTCCAGCTCTACTTGTTCACCCTGTGCCTTGCATTGTGCTCTGGTTTTCACACACACCAGTTCAGGGATACCCAGCATTGCTGCATGGGTTTTTAGTTCTACCTCAGCCCATGCTGAGGACTCCAGGTCATTTCCAAGCAGACAGTCCACTGGGATATTTGAGGAGACCACCACCTGTTTCAGGCCATTGACCCCTCCCCATTCTAAAGTAACCATTGCCATGGGATGTACTTTTCTCTGATTGTCAGCGTTGGTGACTGTGTAAGTTTTTCCAGTCAGGTATTGGCCAGGGGAAACCAGTTTCTCTGTCACCATGGTGACACTGGCACCTGTATCCCTCAGGCCCTCTATTCTAGTCCCATTAATCAAGAGTTGCTGTCTGTATTTTTGCATGTTAGGCGGCCAGACAGCTAGTGTGGCTAAATCCACCCCACCCTCAGAAACTAGAGTAGCTTCAGTGTGGACCCTGATTTGCTCTGGGCACACTGTTGATCCCACTTGGAGACTAGCCATACCAGTGTTACCTGGATGGGAGTTTGGAGTGGAACCTTTCTTGGGACAGGCCTTGTCTCCAGTTTGGTGTCCATGCTGTTTACAGCTATGACACCAGGCCTTTTTGGGATCAAAGTTTTTACCCTTGTACCCATTGTTTTGTGAAGAGGCTCTGGGCCCACCCTCCTGTGCAGGTTTTTGGGGGCCTGTAGAAGACTCTTTACTATTTTTAGTTTTGGTTGTCTCATCACCCTTCTGCTGGGGAGTCTTTGTGACCCCTTTCTTTTGGTCACCCCCTGTTGAAGTCTTGGACACCCTTGTCTTGACCCAATGGTCCGCCTTCTTTCCCAATTCTTGGGGAGAAATTGGTCCTAGGTCTACCAGATGCTGATGCAGTTTATCATTGAAACAATTACTTAACAGGTGTTCTTTCACAAATAAATTGTACAGCCCATCATAATTACTTACACCACTGCCTTGAATCCAACCATCTAGTGTTTTCACTGAGTAGTCAACAAAGTCAACCCAGGTCTGGCTCGAGGATTTTTGAGCCCCCCTGAACTTAATCCTGTACTCCTCAGTGGAGAATCCAAAGCCCTCAATCAGGGTACCCTTCATGAGGTCATAAGATTCTGCATCTTGTCCAGAGAGTGTGAGGAGTCTATCCCTACACTTTCCTGTGAACATTTCCCAAAGGAGAGCACCCCAGTGAGATCTGTTCACTTTTCTGGTTACACAAGCCCTCTCAAAAGCTGTGAACCATTTGGTGATGTCATCACCATCTTCATATTTAGTTACAATCTCTTTAGGGATTTTCAACATGTCAGGAGAATCTCTGACCCTATTTATGTTGCTGCCACCATTGATGGGTCCTAGGCCCATCTCTTGTCTTTCCCTCTCTATGGCTAGGATCTGTCTTTCCAAAGCCAATCTTTTGGCCATCCTGGCTAACTGGATGTCCTCTTCACTGGGGCTATCCTCAGTGATTTCAGAGGTGTTGGTCTCTCCTGTGAGGGAACCAGCATCTCTGACTATTATTTTTGGAGTCAGGGTTTGAGGGACCCTGTTCTCCCTAGATAGGACTGGTAGGGGGGAATTGTCCTCCAAGTCACTATCCTCTTCCTCTGAGTTGCCACCCTCAGAGGGGTTGGCCTTTTCAAACTCTGCCAAAAGCTCCTGGAGCTGTATTTTGGTAGGTTTGGGGCCCATTGTTATTTTCTTTATTTTACAGAGTGACCTTAGCTCCCTCATCTTAAGATGGAGGTAAGGTGTGGTGTCGAGTTCCACCACAGTCACATCTGTGCTAGACATTTTGTTTCTAAAAGTTGGAATACTTTTTAAGAATCTACAACTGTTTCTAGAATCTAATTTCAAACTTTTAACAAACTTTTAAACTCTAAAAGACAATGCTAAACAGGGACTTAACACACAAGGCCCTAGCAGGACTTTTAAGAATTTAGAAAACTTTTCAAATTGCAAAAATCAATTTCTAATGACAATTTTGGAATTTGTCGTGTGATCAGGTATTGGCTGAGTAGTCCAGCAAATGCAAAGTCTTGTACCCCACCGCTGATCCACCAATGTAGGAAGTTGGCTCTGTATGTGCTATTTCAAAGTAAGGAATAGCATGCACAGAGTCCAAGGGTTCCCCTTAGAGGTAAAATAGTGGTAAAAATAGATAATACTAATGCTCTATTTTGTGGTAGTGTGGTCGAGCAGTAGGCTTATCCAAGGAGTAGTGTTAAGCATTTGTTGTACATACACATAGACAATAAATGAAGTACACACACTCAGAGACAAATCCAGCCAATAGGTTTTTATATAGAAAAATATCTTTTCTTAGTTTATTTTAAGAACCACAGGTTCAATTTCTACATGTAATATCTCATTCGAAAGGTATTGCAGGTAAGTACTTTAGGAACTTTAAATCATAAAAATTGCATGTATACTTTTCAAGTTATTGACAAATAGCTGTTTTAAAAGTGGACACTTAGTGCAATTTTCACAGTTCCTGGGGGAGGTAAGTTTTGGTTAGTTTTACCAGGTAAGTAAGACACTTACAGGGTTCAGTTCTTGGTCCAAGGTAGCCCACCGTTGGGGGTTCAGAGCAACCCCAAAGTCACCACACCAGCAGCTCAGGGCCGGTCAGGTGCAGAGTTCAAAGTGGTGCCCAAAACACATAGGCTAGAATGGAGAGAAGGGGGTGCCCCGGTTCCGGTCTGCTTGCAGGTAAGTACCCGCGTCTTCGGAGGGCAGACCAGGGGGGGTTTTGTAGGGCACCGGGGGGGACACAAGCCCACACAGAAATTTCACCCTCAGCAGCGCGGGGGCGGCCGGGTGCAGTGTAGAAACAAGCGTCGGGTTGGTAATGGAAGTCAATGGGAGATCTAGGGATCTCTTCAGCGCTGCAGGCAGGCAAGGGGGGGGTTCCTCGGGGAAACCTCCACTTGGTCGAGGGAGAGGGACTCCTGGGGGTCACTCCTCCAGTGAAAGTCCGGTCCTTTAGGTCCTGGGGGCTGCGGGTGCAGGGTCTCTCCCAGGTGTCGGGACTTAGGATTCAAAGAGTCGCGGTCAGGGGAAGCCTCGGGATTCCCTCTGCAGGCGGCGCTGTGGGGGCTCAGGGGGGACAGGTTTTGGTACTCACAGTATCAGAGTAGTCCTGGGGTCCCTCCTGAGGTGTTGGATCTCCACCAGCCGAGTCGGGGTCGCCGGGTGCAGTATTGCAAGTCTCACGCTTCTTGAGGGGAGCTTGCAGGGTTCTTTAAAGCTGCTGGAAACAAAGTTGCAGCTTTTCTTGGAGCAGGTCCGCTGTCCTCGGGAGTTTCTTGTCTTTTCGAAGCAGGGGCAGTCCTCAGAGGATGTCGAGGTCGCTGGTCCCTTTGGAAGGCGTCGCTGGAGCAGGATCTTTGGAAGGCAGGAGACAGGCCGGTGAGTTTCTGGAGCCAAGGCAGTTGTCGTCTTCTGGTCTTCCTCTGCAGGGGTTTTTCAGCTAGGCAGTCCTTCTTCTTGTAGTTGCAGGAATCTAATTTTCTAGGGTTCAGGGTAGCCCTTAAATACTAAATTTAAGGGCGTGTTTAGGTCTGGGGGGTTAGTAGCCAATGGCTACTAGCCCTGAGGGTGGGTACACCCTCTTTGTGCCTCCTCCCAAGGGGAGGGGGTCACAATCCTAACCCTATTGGGGGAATCCTCCATCTGCAAGATGGAGGATTTCTAAAAGTTAGAGTCACTTCAGCTCAGGACACCTTAGGGGCTGTCCTGACTGGCCAGTGACTCCTCCTTGTTTTTCTCATTATTTTCTCCGGCCTTGCCGCCAAAAGTGGGGCCTGGCCGGAGGGGGCGGGCAACTCCACTAGCTGGAGTGTCCTGCTGGGTTGGCACAAAGGAGGTGAGCCTTTGAGGCTCACCGCCAGGTGTGACAATTCCTGCCTGGGAGAGGTGTTAGCATCTCCACCCAGTGCAGGCTTTGTTACTGGCCTCAGAGTGACAAAGGCACTCTCCCCATGGGGCCAGCAACATGTCTCGGTTTGTGGCAGGCTGCTAAAACTAGTCAGCCTACACAGATAGTCGGTGAAGTTTCAGGGGGCACCTCTAAGGTGCCCTCTGTGGTGTATTTTACAATAAAACGTACACTGGCATCAGTGTGCATTTATTGTGCTGAGAAGTTTGATACCAAACTTCCCAGTTTTCAGTGTAGCCGTTATGGTGCTGTGGAGTTCGTGTTTGACAAACTCCCAGACCATATACTCTTATGGCTACCCTGCACTTACAATGTCTAAGGTTTTGTTTAGACACTGTAGGGGTACCATGCTCATGCCCTGGTACCCTCACCTATGGTATAGTGCACCCTGCCTTAGGGCTGTAAGGCCTGCTAGAGGGGTGTCTTACCTATACTGCATAGGCAGTGAGAGGCTGGCATGGCACCCTGAGGGGAGTGCCATGTCGACTTACTCGTTTTGTCCTCACTAGCACACACAAGCTGGCAAGCAGTGTGTCTGTGCTGAGTGAGAGGTCTCCAGGGTGGCATAAGACATGCTGCAGCCCTTAGAGACCTTCCTTGGCATCAGGGCCCTTGGTACTAGAAGTACCAGTTACAAGGGACTTATCTGGATGCCAGGGTCTGCCAATTGTGGATACAAAAGTACAGGTTAGGGAAAGAACACTGGTGCTGGGGCCTGGTTAGCAGGCCTCAGCACACTTTCAATTGTAAACATAGCATCAGCAAAGGCAAAAAGTCAGGGGGCAACCATGCCAAGGAGGCATTTCCTTACAATACCTCTTCTGCAGGTGCCAGACTATAGCACTGGATAGGATGCATTGAATGGAGTGCTGCCACACTCTAGGATGTTGACTTAGGGTGACTTCTCCATTTGAACAGTCAGAGTTTCATAAATCCTTCCAGGACCCCCATACTTTCGAAGCACTAACCCATAACTAACTAAGCAGTGGCTGGGTAAATTATGATTTTGGGGAGTAGTCTTTGATATGATTAATCTAGGTATTGACGAGCTGCTTCAAACATTTGCAATATCTATTGATAGGTCCATCCCAGTGCAACAGGGAGGCCCAGTTGGGCCTCTTGTCACCCCACCTTCCATCTAGCACTCAAGCATGCACACAGTAGCGCACGCCTGCACCTTATGTTTGAGCAGGAGGCACCTGGTTGACACTATGAAAATGGGCAACTTCTTGACTGCTGAAGACAATCCTAACTCCTGCATCCTCAGTAAGGGCTTCATCTCAGTTTTTCCTTATGAGGACTCCTCATGGCTAAACCTGCATGGGGCTGGCATGTTGATGGTAGTTCTTGATGTGCCTCTATTTCTGGAGCGGACTTTGCACCTGCCGATCGACACATGGTTTCTGATAGAGGCTTCTAAATGCAGATTCCCCTCACCTTAGATTAGTACACAGGCATCAGACTGGATTAGGAAAATCTTTAGCAATACCTATGCACAGCGGTAGGTGGCATCGTTTCGCTCTGCGTTGGTGTCGTAAGTGATGGGCATGGTGCCTATCTAGACACCACCCTAGCATGCTGACATCAGATCCTTTCTTTCCGCAAGGTTTCAAAGAGCTACCTCAGTCACCATTTGACCATCTTTGTTTGACTTTCGTGGACTGTTTTTGAGCAGTTTGCTCCCAGTGTGCTAGTGATATGTCCCCTAACATACTTGCAGGTTTTAAACCTTGTGGGGAATGTCGCAGACAGGTGTCTGTGTCTGATTTCCATTTGGTCTGTCTGTGGTGCCTGGGTTTAGGCTACAACCCCAAGGCCTGTGCCGACTGCAAGCGGATACACCAAAAGGCAATGCACAAGCAGAGGATGATGCTCCTGGTGGAGCAGCAGAAGGCTCTCCATCATTGCCAGTCATGCTCCTGAGGGAGATCTCTGGCCTCTCCAGGAATTTTTCCCATGGGCAGCCATTGCCTACTCCAAAATCTCCTCCTTGAAGTTGGGTAAGTCCAAGAAACAGAAGAAAAAGTGAAAGCTTCCTTCAGCGTCTCCATCCAAATAACATGCTTCGAGGACCTACTCCCGCACTCCACTGTGTTTCCCCATGTTCCCTAGAGCAAGAGTGACCTCGCCCAGTTAAGAGTTTTAGGATGCCATGTTTGGGTCTTTGACTCTTTCTGGCACACCTTCTGGACCCATTGAGCTGAGAGTTACCCTTGCTGAGTTACTGCCTGTGGGTTTTCACCAGACGCTAGCCGGGCCCTCTGGATCTGGCCTTAGTCCAATGCTGCCACAGGTGTGTCAAGAGCTGGGAGATGTCTGTGGTCTGGATACGTACCCTGACTCTGGCATGTTTCCATTTCTGGGCCCTATTTTGGAGGAAGATGTCTTTTGCAAAAATGATGAGTCCAGCAGCGGAGATCCTTGACCTACAACTGCTGGCTATCGAGGTCAAGACCAGTGTCTTGATGGAGGTGCATCACCCAGGGGAGAGCTCTTTTGAGCCATCGTGCACCATATGATTGCCTGTCACCATTGTCCTGCCCCAGAAGAACCCAGCCTTTCTCTTTCAGCATCCCTCCATTGAGAACCTGGTTGTGTAGGCCTCAGCAGCCAAGATTAACCAAAACACATTCTTGTCCACTCACTGGTTAGGGAATCCAAGAGGCTGGACATTTTTGGGAAGAGAATCTTCTCCACTAGCTTGGCTTTGTGGTCAGTGAACACTGCTTTCCTCCTGGGCCGATATTCCCATGCTCTATGGGACTCATTGCACACCTGCTGCCCAAAAAGGGTTGAGCCGTCCCAAACCAGGAACGGGTGGATGGTTGAGAGACAGTCAAGTTCGCCATCAGGTGCCGACAGGACACCTTGGACTCCTTAAGCAGGGCCATGGCCTCTACGGTGGCACTTCACCACCATGTCTGGTTGCAGTCCTCTTTGTTGTTAGGACAGTGTCATAGCATCCTTTATTGACATCCCCTTTGATGGCTCCTGCCTGTTTGGCAACAAGGCTGACAGCACCTGATCAGTTTCGTGAAAGCCTGGTCACCACCAGATCTCTGGGCCACTCTCTGGCTTCTTGATCACAGCAGCAGTCCTTTCGTCCCTTATGTGTTACTTGGCTGGGACCTCTGTAGGGCTCCACAATCCCAACCCTATCTGCTGGCCCAGAAGGCTTCCAAGCGCCTTCGTGGTCATGGCTGTGGTTGTGATCTCAAAGAGTGTGTGGGAGCCAGTCCCAGTGCGCTGTCCAGTCCCCCAGCCCTTGAGCTACTGCAGCCTCTGTCGTGGATTCATCTTAGCACCTTTCTTGGGCACATGTACTTTAGCTTCAGGGCTGCGACCTGTGCGGTTTTACTCGGATACATATTTTATTTTGTTTATTCATTTTATTATATTTTACCTTGGTTTGCTTTTAGCAGGGATGTTTTTATTTTCTAACCAACTGCCTTTATACAAAAGCATTGTTGTCAGTTCCTTTGCGCTACATTTCATCCGGTGCCTCTGCTCAAGTCTGTACATGATAGTTTATCTAGTATTGCTGGCCCAAGAGTATGAACTCAACCTTCTAAACCTAGACGTCAGGCCTATTCTCAGAAAACAATACGTTTTGTTATAAAAACAGATACCACAGGCAGGTTGAAGGAGGGCAGAGGGGACATGCCAGCCAGCCAGCCATCCTACAGTGTGTGCCACTTCATCACAGCTTTGCTGATCTTGGCCTTGTCTCTCCAGCCACTGGGAGGACTGCCAGCAGCCTACTGGCAGACCTTTGCTTTTCTAGATATGGTTTGCTGTGTTCATTTCATGGACTAGTATGAGGCAGAAGGGCTAACACTGCTATGCTCTCATGTTAGATGATAGAAGTGTAGGTAAGACTTCTTTGACTAATGATTGTCAGGATGCAGGGGCTGTTTAAATGTTATACTCTAATGGGCATAATCATTGCTGTACTATGTTTCATCTTCCTTCTAATTGCAGCTCACAACTTTTAGCATAGAATGCTGTTCCTTCAATAAATGAATTGAAACTTATCCTGCATTTATCTGTCAGTCTTTGCATGTATGAGACTTTGTGTAAATGAGAGAAAGGGGTAAGATCTGTTCTAGCACGACCCTGAGGAGCCAGAGTGTCTTTCATCAGGCTGCCACGAATAACCTTTACTTTCTACGTTTGGGTGAGGTGTGGCTAGCAGAGATGAATCAGGCTGACATCTTTCAGTCGGTGTGGGACTGACTCAGTCACCCACACGCAGTGGTGCTGCCACCCAAACCGAAGCACTTACCCCCATGGTAAGAGTCCTACGACACGGCACCACTAACGTTGGTCAAGCAGTAAACGGATCGCCTGAGTATCTCTGCCGCTTACAAGCTAAAGGCACCTTAATTACCTTATACAAAGACGTCCTTGGTGTTGGGGAAATATCCTCCTCAGCTAAATAGGCAGTACCGATCTTAGGCTGTAATTTGTTCAAGCTTGAACCTTAAAAGGATTTCCCCAGATTGGTGTTTCTGTGTCTGAATCTTATGAACATAGAATATGGCGGACCCTCAGTGGGTGGCAACTCCAGTAAATATGAGATAATGTCTCACACATTTATTAGTTCACGGACTCACTGAAGAGGTGGGAATGTTACGTTCGTGGTAGAGGCACATGATGCATACAGAACTTGTCTATTCCTTGGTCACCTTTCCAGCAACAGATTGAAACACACCCACTTTCCACAATTACACAATGGCAAACACACCTACACAATACAAAGCTTATATATATATATATTTAGAAATACCATTATCTTATCAAGACCACCAGAATTGGTTTGATGGCACCCTACCACACGTTGTAAAAAACGTCAGGTTAGGTACCTTAATTAATGAAAGACCTACATGGCCAGAACCAGCCACATATGCACCACATCCCAGTGTAGCAAATATGCCATTAGCGGATTTACGCCTCTTATATAATAATTTAGTAGATATATAAATACAATTTGCTCAGTTACATTAAGAAAACTTAAGGGGGAAGCAGTAGTATTGGCAGTACACCTGCTTCTCTGAGACATTCCTCAACAGGAACATGATCTGCCTAAGATTATCTCCAGGAGTTATTCTAGTATAGGTTGGGATAGTCTGGGAACCAGACCAGGTAAACCACAATTACAAGGAGAATCCAGTAAGGATAATGTCAAACAAGCACAAGAGGGTACTAAAAAGTGCTGAGCTAAACAGAAAAATAATAAAGATAAATGAAAGCAAAGAGGAGAATCTCTGCGTTCGGAAACCTCTGAAAAGTGCTACAGTCTTAGAAATAGGGAACCCTTAAATACTCCTAAAATACCAATATACTGGCACTCGCCAGTCTTGTTCCTTTCAGGACTCACCCGATAAACGCAGTGAGAGGAGAGGGCAGTCATCAAACAGAAACGAGTATGTGAAACCGAGAAATGAGTCACAATGCTCATCTGAAGTTTCGGTCAAAAAGAAAGAGAGACTTCCACAACAAAAGCCCCAATTCAAAAAGCAAAAGGTTGTGGCAATTTCAGCCAAAGATGCCACGTAAATTGAGAACCTTACTGAAGAACAGGACATGGGTAGTGACTCAGCTTGACAGCGCATCAAGGGTTACAATAGTTAACCAGCATCTTCTAGAAGTTCTGGATGTGACACCAACTAATGACTTTCTCGAAGTCGAAACTAGACAGGCACATCTTCCCACCCGACAGGGTTTACAAATTAAGAATTCAAATTGAGCGAGACCTAGAGCTCACCATCAAAGTGATCTTCTGGGGAAGATTAACAGTTATGGCAATCTATTGGCAGAAAAGGATTGGCCACCTGAATTTGTCCTTACACTCCCACAAGGGGAAGATGTCATTATGCCATCTTTCTCAGTGCTTGTTCCAGATGCAGTAAAAGAAGGTTACGCCGCACATTGGGCATTGGCGCAAGCACCTGTACTGTACCTCAACAATGTGGGGTGGAATAGGGATTCACCTTGCCACATT
This sequence comes from Pleurodeles waltl, assembly GCF_031143425.1. Lineage (NCBI taxonomy): Eukaryota > Metazoa > Chordata > Amphibia > Caudata > Salamandridae > Pleurodeles > Pleurodeles waltl. The sequence goes on from NC_090437.1 coordinate 182,856,087, forward strand.
ATACCAATAAGGTCTACTCCACAGATCCAACCTCAATATCCCATTAAACATGAGGCTAAAGCACCAGTGAGTGAAATTCTCTCACAGCTTGAGTACTAGGGAGTAATTGAATCCGGTTTATCTCCTGTGAATAACCCTTTGATAACTATAGCTAAGCTGGACCTTTCATTCAGGAGAGTCTTAGATTATAGACACTTAGTCATATATGCACATTTGCAATACAAAATTCACATAGCCCAGCACTTATCAACAACATAAGTGCACAAAAAATACAAAACCTCCTTCGATATTTTCTTATTTTTTTCGGCCAAAATCTAATACCTGAAAGCAGGGATTTAAGCGCCTTCACAGCGCTCGGCTCTCAAAGAAAATATTGTAGGCTTCTTTAGGAAGCTGGTTCTTTATGTAGTATACCAAATGAGGTTTACTGTGCTAAGAGTCCAGGAGTTCCATTGCTAGTGGACAGGCGCTTGCTCTAGCAATTCCACGTTGCTCTTTTTAGGAGAGAGAGTAGTCGAGCAGCTTTAGGCTTATCAGAGAGGAGTGTTAGATATCTGCAAATACACAGTCAATAAATGAGATGCACAATTCAAAAAGGAGATCCACACCAATTTACAAATATAACAAATATCTTTCTATATATTTAGGCACGCAAATCAATATGATCAGGTAAGTACATTTTTCAAGAAAAATACTTCAGGTTTCAAAAGTTGAAACTTTTTTCATGGGAGGCATTGTTATCCTATGGAGGAAAAACAAATACTGCATACAGTTCAGTACAGTGACTTACTACGGGACCAATCTCCTGGACTTAAGGTAAGTGTGAGGTAGGGTCCATGGCAGCACCAACAGGTCACCTCAGCCGGCACTGGGGCGGCCGGGTGCAGAGGTGCTTTACAAAGTTGGGTGGCCAATGTTAGTCAATGTGGATTGGTCCAGTTGAAAAGAAGCTGCATGTTTGGACAGGAAGTCCTTTCGAGGAGAACCATCGTGTGGGTTCAAGTCGTGAGATGCTTAGGAACGTGGGGACACCTTGGGTTCGCTTGTCCAGGGCCCAGGGGCGATAAGTGCAGTCGTGCCCTGAACGTCTGGTTTTCTCCACAGTGAGCACTTGCGGTTGAAGGGGCCTGTGGACAGAGGCTACAGGCGGTACCTGGGAGTCCACAGTGGGCAAGTCCTCTGGAGGGCTGTGGGGGCCATTTTGGCACTTTTGGCTCACTTCAACCCAGGCTAGTTGGCATGGGTGCAGTGGTGCTTTCCAGTGTTGAGTTTTTGAAGTCTGGAGTCCTCTAAGGTATCTTGGTATGCCTGCAAGATGCAGGAAAGCAGCTTTGTTGCTCCACAGGAGTCCCTGGCTATTTTATGAAGGCAGGCAGTACTCCCAGGCTTTTGGAGGCACAGCAGCTTGCAGGATAAGTCCGCTTTGGTGCAAATCGGTGGGAACAGCAGACAGACTGGCAAAGCTGGGGCCAAGTCAGGGGCTTCTTCCTTAGTTGTTGCTTTTGCAGCTTTTGGGTGTTCTTCTTAGTAGGTCAGCAAGAATCTGATTTCCTGGTGCCGGTGGCTCCCCTAAATACTGAACTTAGGGGAATTCAAGGGAGTGTAGGGTAGTAACCAATGAGCTACTTAGCCCCTGGGGTCACTATGTCTATTCCTATGGGAAGTGGGCTTAACCCTGAGAATTCCTACCTCTGCCAACACCAGTATGGCAGATTATTAAATGTGTGCCCACATCGGGCAGCTCACCTTAGGAGTGGGACTGACCTCTGAGGGGTAGACCCACTTCTCTGAATGCTACATTTCCCACCTGTCCAGGTACCGAATGGGCCCCAGGTCAGGAGGGTCAGCATCTCACCTTTGAGTGAAGCCAGATCTGCATCTCCAGGGTGGTTGGCTTCTTTAAAGCCCCTGCCATGGAATGCAGATTTACAGGTCATCCTGTAGGGTAGGGTGTATAAACACCTCTTCCAGAGCAGGCTTTGTTTCTGACTGCCAGAGATCAAAGGCTCTCACCCTAGGAGGTCATAATCATGTGTGGGGGGGGTGGTGGCAGGCTGGGTGAAACTAGTCAGTCTGCACACTGGTAGTTGGTAGGTTTTCAGGGCGCACCTCTAAGGTGCCCTCTGGTTGAATGTAAAAATAAATCCATCACTGGCATCAGTGAGGGTTTATTAATATGAGATATTTGATACCAAACATCCCTATTTGCAGCAAAGCCATCATGAAGCTGGGGAATTCGTACTGACCAGTATCCAGCACATGTACTTAAAATGGCTTCCCTGTTCACTCACCATGTCTAAGAATCGACAAAGACATAGGGGCATATCTGCTCCTGCATATATGCCATAACATGTAATATAATGCAACCTGCCTGAGGGCTGTAACGTCTGCTGTAGGGGTGATCTACATAGATTACATGCATTGTTAGGGGACAGAGCAGACAGGCCGTGTTGTCACATTTAGCTGCACCAAGATATGCAACCTGCAATGGCAGTCTGCATGTGCTAGGTGAGAGGCCCCTGAGGGTGGCACAATACATGCTGCAGCCCTTTGGGACCATGCCCTAGCTACCGGGGGTTACCATTTACTAGGGACTTATAGGGAGGCCAAAGGTGTTGCCAGTTGGGGAACAATTGCATAGTTTTAGGGAAAGAGATCTGGCACTGGGCACCTATTTTTCAGGAACCCAGTGCACTTTCAATCAAAATTGCATCATGTAACAGGCAAAAAGTGGGGGTGACCATGTCAAAAAGGGGCACCTTCCTAAAGACCCTTCCCCCTCAAAACGAAAGAGGAGACTTCTCTTTCTTAAGAAAGTCCTCATTGTCTAAGTGTAAAAACCTGGAAAGGCCTTTTGCATTGATGTGTTGAGTCCCAGTTCTGTGTTCCACTTTTAAGTCCATTCCCTTGAGGGAGCTTGACCACCTCAGCAGTTTGCAGGGATTTTACCTCTTTGCATCAGGCATCTAGGAAGTCTGTGGTCAGTTTGACCAAGGAAATGAGAAACAAACAGGTATGGTCTCAGCTTCAGGGACCAGACCACAGCAAAAGCATCTCACTCAATGGCATTCCTAACACTTCTCTTTGAGGAGTAAACTCCTGCTAATGAAAGCAACAGGATAGTCATGGGCATAGCCATCATCATTGGTCTGGGATAGGGCCTCTTATCCCATGTTCAGAAGCATCCATCTGCACTATGAGCTGCTTGGAATAATGCGGAACCTCTAGAATGGGCGATGAGCACATTGCTTCCTTCAGAGTGTCAAAAGTCTTTTGACAGATCACTGTCCAGTTCTCTTTCTTTGGCACTTTCTTGGAGGTCCGTTCAGTAAGGGGAGCCACAATATGGTACCACATCCCTTCACAAACCTCCTGTAGTAGCCAGTCAAGCCAAGGAATGTCCTGACTTGGGTCTGGGTGGTTGGAGCATCCCAGTCTGAATTGTCTGGACCTTGGGTTGTAGTGGTTGAACTTGGCCCCCACCTAAAAGGTGGCCCATGTATACAATCTTGCCCTTCCCTATCTGGCACTTGATTGCCTTAATAGTGAGGCCTGCACTTCGCAGAGCTTGAAGAGCTTTGCCAAGTTGGATCAGGTGATATTGCCAAGAGGAGCTGAAGACAGCAATATCATCAAGATATGCTGCACTAAACACTTCCAACCCAGCTAGGACTGCATTCGCTAGCCTTTGGAAGGTTGCAGGGGAATTCCCTAAACCAAATAGCATAACAGCTGGTAATGTCCATCTGGGGTCGAGAATGCTGATCTTTCTTTTCCTACAGGGGTCAGACCAATCTGACAGTATCCTGATGTCAAATCAAAAGTACAGAGAAATTTGTCTGCACCTAACCTGTCAATCGGGGATAGGGTGTGCATCTGTCTTGGTGACAGCATTGAGACCTTTATGGACGTGATCCATTACCACCAGTATAAATCTGTTCCCTGATGCTGTTGGAGGGTCCAGGGGACCAACAATGTCAACACCTATCCTCTCACAGGGAACCCCAACCCCTGGAAGTGGAATTAAGGGGGCCTTTAGGTGGCCACCTTTCTTGCCCACTGGATTGACAGGTGACACAGGAGTCACAAAACTTCTTCATCTTCTAGGACAGAGATTCCCAACCTTTTGGCTTCTGTGGACCCCCACTTTATCATTACTGGAAGACCAGGACCCCCACTGAATCATTATTGGAAACCGGGGATCCCCCCCAGTGGGTCATTTTCTGAGCAGTCGCGGACCCCCAGAGGTTGGGAACCACTGTTCTACGACATACTTGGTCAGTAGAAGTAGGTACCAACTTACTCGAAGCCAGGATGCCCAGCTAAGGGGATGTCATGAGCCAAAGTGAGTAGGAACTCCATACATCTGAGGCACTACCACTCTGCTAGTGGCACCAGGTTTGTGGTCTCTGGCCTTAGTATACAGGAGTCCCTCTTCCCAATAGGTTCTGTTGAAGTTACTGACATCTCCCTTTTCCTTGTCAGCAGCATGCTGTTTTAGGCTCTATAGAGTGGGACAGGTCATCTACCCCTGGCCCTGCACTTCTCTAGAGTGTCCCCCTGGGCGTAGCAGCTCTGCTGTGTACGGCCCAAGTTCCTGGGGCTCAGTGATTGTGTGTGATTCGTACTGCTGTGTGCAGTCTTTCTATGAATAGTTACACAACGGGCACCTAAATGTGTTCAGAAACTCCAAAGGAAATACCATAATACACACAGTCTTGTGGAGGAAGGTAACCGATCTCAAAGAAAAGTTGCAGCGGGCTCATGTTGTACATACATTGGATCACCGGCGTGTTGGAATACATGTAGGAAACACTTTGGCTGACAAATCTGAAGTAGCTATGGCTTCTGTTACTGCGATTACTCGTTCCTGTACAAGGCTGAATGATGAAACATAGGCAGCTGTGACAGCTTCAGCTGATGGCAAGCACTCACCAAAAGCGCATATGCTGTCAAATATTCCTACCACTCAAGTGCCCAAAATGTTGCTTTTGCAGCAATACCAGGGGTCGGTGATTGCGTAATCCCCAACCAGGACCAGAGATTAGATCTCATCAAAGCAGGGCATAAAGGGATTGCTTCTGCCCATGCTAACGTGGCAGTTACCATCTCACTTCTGCAAAAATGCTATTTGTGGCCTGGTCTATACAAACAGACCAAGCAGTATGTCCTTACTCGTGACATTTGCCAACAAATGAAAGGTTCCACCTTCAAATGCCCACCCCAGACACACCTCTTAGTCTCTAACAAACCATTATAATGGTTGTTCCTGGACCATTGCAGTCCCTTATAACCATATGGTGCATACATATACATTCTAGTCGCTGTAGATTCATGCTTCAAATTTCTATGGGTGTGGCCACAATGCAAGTCTTAATTGGGACATATGCAGTTGCAGCATTCCACTTGGACCAGGGCCCTGCTTTTGCCTCCGGGCAACCATGGCAATGATGGGTGTTTAAGTGCATTTCTCGTCTTCCTATTGGCCTGAAAGAAACAATTGTGGAGCGGAAACGCAGACTTAAAGCATTCCTTAACAGCTAGAGTATTAGGTTCAGGTCGTAGTTGGCTTCATCACCTGTATGAAGTCCAGAGAGCACTAAATGATCTTCCCAGAAGGTCTTAGGGAGGATGCACCCCTATGAAGTCCTATTTGGGATACCTATGTAGGCCGAGATCTTGATGGCCCTGGCACGGTGGCAGCAGAAATACCTTTTGACATAAATGAATGTCACTGTCTTGCAGGAATTATAGCAGTTCAGTGAAATAAATTCATGCGTACATGCCACCACCTTGGGAATGAGATATTTGCCACTAACCACAGACTGGATTCCTAAAGTTGGGGATCTAGCTCATGAAAAGATACCTGTGAAGAAAGTTTGGCCCATCCTTCAGAGCACCAGTTCCAGCCATGGGAATACATGGTACCAGTACTGTCATTCTACAACTGCTGCTTGATGTTCAAGAAAACCGCTTTGTTTCAATTGGCAACATCAAATTGCACCATGTGGCTAGTCCTCCACCTAAGACCAGAAGGACTCCCAAGTGGTTTCTGTACCCCTCTAACTACCATTCAAGATGTTGAAATTATTTCCTGGAGCTTGGGGAGGGTGGAGAATGAACTTTTGTTGATTTCTGCCTGTCACCACTTCATCGAACAGAAATCTCCAAAAGTCAAAGTTGCACTCTTCAAATGCAACACAAACTGATGAAATTACTTATTACAAACCACCAATTGATATATCAGCCTTTTCACTTTCACCTGCACCGGCTCCAGTTTTTGAGCAGACTGCTGTACTTTCTGACATTGATGACTTTTCTTCAAATTCTTCAGCTGCATCCACAGAACCTTTATCAAAAGCATGTAAGCTCTACATGTGACTTAAACATAACTATTTAGTTTGTCCATGGTATTACCGGTAGATACTTCTGACTTTGCTTGCTGTTCTGCTTTGGATTGGTTTTGTCATAATTTTCTTTCTTCTGATACATGGACATTATCTTCCTGAATGCTCTGCTGTTGAATGGGTGAATGAGGTTTTGAAACCCCACATAAGGTCCGAAAAGACTTTTCCCTTGTGAACATTTCAGCTGTTCAGGTTCCTGATGGGATTGTTTGGGGTTAAAGTATAGTTATATACCTTTGGCCCTACAGACATTATTGAAATTCCATACATTTTTAAAGTATCAATGAATGAATTTATTACACCAGGGTTTATTTAGAGCATACCTTATTCTGTAAAAATTATATTTCTCAATTGTCGTAGTTTGACCGTTGCTCTAGGCAAGACTGCTGGTTTAAGGATGACAGTACTTCTTTATGTTTGTAGGCGACTATGCCTGCCCTACAACAAGTCGCAACTGTTGTCCCAACCCTGCTGGCTCATAAGCAGCACCTCACCAAAAACCCAAACAGTAAAAGGTGATTTGTGGCAGCCTTTACGTATGGTCTCAAGAGTGTGACATCTCAGGGTTGTGGTTAAACCGAGATTACCCCTTTCTCACATGAACAACATGTCTCAATCAAACACAGGCAATGAAGAAGGTGCAGTAAAGTTTCAATAGGTTTTATTTAACAAAACTGCAATCTTTTATAAGTTGCATGGGCTGCAATGATTAGAATAATAAATAATGCAAGAAACCGAATGGTAAAAACAAGTCATAAATTAAAAAAAATTAAAAACACAATCGTGCCATAACATGAAGTGACATGAGATGTGAAATATGTCCCAGTACCCTAATAATGTGAACTAAATATCTGACCTAAAAGAGAGCTGGGTGTGTTAAACCTAATCTGCCATTGTCAAGTCCATGAGTAGAGCCCCTCAACCCTCATTACCATGGAATGAGGTCTCTAGCTCAGATTCCGTAAGGACACAAAGACTGGGTCAGCGTCAAGGTGACATGCAGCATCGATAGCAGCAATGGCATCTGGTCAGAATCCCTCTGACTGTCTAAGTGAGGTGCATTTATACAGATCTGCTCTGACGTAGATCAGTTCCCAAACAATAGTTAACAAGACATGCTTGGGACGGTAATTTATATAAACAATTCCCTCGAAGGTGTGAATAGGGAAAGTACCTAATGTGAACACCTACAGTTTATTTATCTTTGTTGCTTGATATTGACACCTTAGTGCGGTGGCACTGATAAACTTAAACTAAAACATAGGCCTAACTAAAAACAAGGCAGCCATTTTAAAAGATATAATTAAATAAATGTGCTAAAACAGAGCAAGCTAAGTAGGGTAAAAGTCACTAGGTGACGGGGGCACGAGTCTGCAAGCCAAAGGCAAAGCTAACTCCTGCTTCCCATTAAAACAAACTAGGATTCACTACACCCTCCCCATTGCCTGAACAAGTATGACGCCATAGTGGTGATGCCACCGAAGGCAAATTAACCCAATGCTAAAAAGTGCTCTGGACTAAAAGCTAAAAGCACAGCAGGCCACAGTAATGGCAATGAATGCAAATTTTGAATTTGGTAGTATAAGCCAGTCAGCAAATCTTTCTAACAATAGTCATGATCTTGAAGAGCATCTTCAAAGCTGTCGAATGGAAAGGACCTCAGGAAAGATGCTACATCATCAGATGTTAGATCAATCACAGGATGGGCAGATGAATCCACGGAGCAGTAGTGCGTAGTAGTCTCATGTGCAGGTCCATCTGCAGGAGTGGCACTCTCCACAGTGCCGAAAAGAGCCAGATCGTTCACCAAGGGTGGCTCATAAGTGGCCTAGCAAATCAGCCTTAGTCTCAAGGGGCATGACCGTGAATGAACCCTGATCGGGAACATCAGCAGTGCTTGGTCCACAGGAGGCACTGGTGTAACAGCAAGACACACTGTAGGCAAGTAATCAAAGAGGCACCATACGCAGGGAAAGACTGGTGGCACGCACCATAGGAGTGGTGGGAATGACAATGTCCAATCACGCTCCTGTGACAGAGCATTACAGACCTGAACCACGCGCTCACTGCACAGTTGAGCGGGTGGCAGTGGCTCCATTGCTTTGCGTAGCTGGAAAGACACAACCACTGCGAATCAGAAGAAATAGCAGCAGTATTCCGCCAATCAATGCCAAAATTATAAGAAAGCCGGCAAACACACTTGTACATTTCACAATAGCAATTCTTTTTGGTAGTGTCCCAGTGTGGTCCCTAAAGCATGATCCATCGACAAACAAATCCCCTCTGCATCTGGAAACGGGGTGTCTCTAATGTCTGGTCTCACTGTGTGTGTCCATCGACCGCCATAATACAGTCGTGGAATGAGTTGTCTGTAGTGGGGTCATCATGGTCATACTCTGTTGGCAGAAGGCATGAGAGATTCAGTGTGGTACACCTCTTAATCACTATGTGTGGTGCCAACAATGTTAGTTTGTATCATGAGAGACGAGCATTTGTGATGTGTTGGGTCTTAGTGGTAGTCAGTAATGTGTCAACTGCATGTGAGACATGCAATACCAGCGTGTGTGCCAATACAATAACTATTGCTAGAACGGCTGCTGCTACCGCCCTCAGGCATGGCGGGAGGCTCGCCGCTACTGGGTCTAAGGTGGCAGAATAATAAGCCACTGGGCGGTAGAAGGAGCCTTGTTTCTGAGTCAATACTCCCAACGATCAGCCTCCTTTCTCATGACAAAATAAGTGAAATTCCTTAGTGTAATCTGGGAGACCAAGTGGTGGTGCTATGCACAATTCCCTCTTCACCTTTTGGAAAGCTTCCTCACAATCCATGGGCCATGGCACCTTGTCTGGCACTTCCTTATGTGTGAGGTTCTGGAGTGGGCATGCAATCGGGGAGAAATTTGGGATCCAGTGTCTGCAGTAGCCTGCCACCCCAAGAAAAGCACTCACTTCCCTCTGTGTTTGTGGCTTTGAGAATTGTGTTATAGTCGCTATCCTATCTTGCAGCAATCTCCTTGATCCTTGGGATAGTTCATGTCCCAAGTATCACACTTTCGATTGGCAGAACTGTGATTTCTTGGGGGAACCCTAATGGCCCTTCCTTGCTAGGTGACATAATAGGGCCACTGTATCTTGAACACATGTCCGTGGCGGTGAGGCCAATAACAAGTCATCAATATATTGTACCAACGTGGACCCTCCCGGTAGGCGCAGTGATGTCAAATCTGTTCGTAGCGCATTAGAAAATATTAAGGGGCTATCACAAAACCCCTGGGCTAGCCGTTCCCATGTTAGTCTTTTCCCTTTAAAAGTGAAGAGATACTGGGATTCACTGGGAAGAGGCACTGAAAAGAAAGCATTGCTGAGGTCCAGGACTTAAAAATGGGTGGCTGTGTTTGAGATGTTGGATAGGATGGTGGCTGGTTCTGAAACCACTGGGAATGAAGGTATGACTACTTTATTGAGTTCTCGCAGATCTTGAACAAATCAGAACACCGGGGCCCCATCAGGCCCCTTGGCCTCCTTCACCGGAAGGATCGGCATATTACAGGGCTATTCTGTATTTCCCTCAATATCCCCTTCTTCAGGAGGTCCTCTGTTACCGGGCTATACCCTCCTCCCCCTCTTTAGCTATTTTGTATTGAGGTACCTGTGGCAGTGATGCTCCGAGGCGCAGTGTCAACCACACCTGGGGGGTAGTCCAATATCCTGCCCACATCATTTGGTCCTTGTGCCCAGACCTCGCTAGGGACCAAGTCTTGTAACTCTTGTGGGAGGCCCTGCACTTGCACGTTTTCCTGATGATCGCATCTCATAAATGCCTGTAACATTATCTCATTCTGCTTACTTTCCAGAAATACCCCTTCAGGTGAGCAGCTGATAGTACACTGTAACTTACATAGGAGGTCCCTTCCCAGCAAATTAACTGGACAATGTCTACCAAAGAGCAATTGATGTTTTACAATGATAGGGCCTACTTTAAATTTCAGTGGTTGTGTTAGATATTCGTTCACCGGTTGTCCTGTCATTCCTTCAGCTATTACCTGTGTTTCTGATAGTGGTGCATCTGGTATGTTGGTTGCTTTCAGCATTGACCTTGTTGCTCCTGTGTCCACTAAGAATGGTACTGTTTTGCTCAGTACTGACCCGTCTACATATGGACCGTCTTGATCCACTGATATTACCGGACCCATGAAGTATGTGTCTGGAGGAGGCGGATATGGGAACCCATTCTCCTGTCCTTCACCAGTCCGGAGTGGCAGTGAGGGTTGAGGTGTCTGTGGCCTGTCTTGGTGTGTGCCGTTGGCGAGGGCATCAATTACATTATCAGTGTAAGGTGGGGGTGGTGTTCCGTGGTGTTGTCTCAGCTGACTCCTACCTCTCTGTCTCCTTGCTAAGAGGGGGCATTCTGCTTTCCAGTGTCCCTGCTGGATGCAGTGAAAGCATGCTGTGCCCGGAGGGGGTTGAGAGGATGCTCACCCATATCCCCCTTCCCTGTCCTCTGCCCCACCCCTTTCCCCTGCCCTGGCTACCGCTGTAGAACTGCTCCTGCACCACAATTAACTTAATCTTGTCTCTTTTTGTCTTTTCTTAATCTGCCTTCTGCAGATGTGTTTGATAGTCTGCTGCTAATACCTTATCTATTGGTTCCTATTGCCAGCATACGAAGGATGTTTGTAAAGGCGTCTGAATGGGCTGTTGTAAGCCATAAGCAAACGTAGTGACAAATGCTTGCATTGCCTCCCCTAGTGGATTTTTCATCCCACTGCTTTGCTGGTATACCTGAAGGAGACAATCATAGTAAATGTTTACACTCTCATTCTTCTCTTGCTTCGTATGTATTATTTTCAACCAATCTACCTTTTCTTCTGGCACCTTTCCCTTTATGTATTCCAGTACCTTTTTTCTTGCCTTCTCTACTTTTCTCCTGGTAGTCCCTCCTTGTTAATATGGTGCCCCACTTCTACCCCCCCTTTTTAAAACACAACACTCAACCCACAATGTGTGTGAAGAGAGGCAAAACCAGAGTTGACCAAAGAAGTGACCGATACTCACGTCAACCCCAACAATGTGCTTGCCATTTGGGATAGTTCGTACTGTAGATAATTGTAATACATGGGGCACGGTATTTGCCACGCTCTATACTACCTCACACAGTACACTGACACTTGCCAATTTACCGGAAGTGTTGAAACAAATTCAAGATGAGTACGGGGCTGCCCCAGCCCTGGACTTAGGAATTCAATTAATGGACAATTTTGCCACAGGGTCCTCAACTGTATTAAGTAACCTTAAAGGGAAAGCATTCGCACTAGCGGTGCGCATGCCACTCCGGAATGTTCCTCCACAGGATCAAGAACGTGAGCTGCCAAAAATTATTGTGGAGACCTACTCTAGCATTAGTCTAGATAGTCTGGGGGCCAGACCCACAAAACCACAATTCCATGGTAAATCTAATAAAGATTCTGCCAAGCATGCTCCTGAGAGTACTAAGAAACGCTAGGATAAAAAACAAAATCTAAAAAAGAAAGGGGAGAATCTCCGCATACGGAGACCCCACAGATTAGATATAATCTCAGAAATAGAGATGATATAAAAACATCTGACCGATATCAATATACTGATACATGCCAGAGAGGTGGGCGGTCAGAGCGAAGAACTGAGTACGTGAAACCGAGACAGGAATCACAACACTCAACAGAAGTTTCTGTTAAAAAAGAAGAGAAACTTCCCCCCAAAAAAACTAAATTCAAAAAGAAAAAAGTGGCACCAGTTGCAGTTCCACACGCCACTCAAGAAGAGGGCTCTATTGAAGAACAAGAAGTGGGCATTAGCGCTATTAGACAGCGCAGCAGAGTTCACAATAGTTTGCTGGAATCTTCTAGAGCATCTGGAGGTGAAAGCAACTGATGACTTCCTACAAATAGAAACTGCGTACATGCGTGTGTTTACGCCCGATAGGGTGTACAAAGTAACGCTACAGTTAGAAGGAGACATTGAGGTCACAATCAACGCAATCTTTTGGGACAGTGTTGTAAACATATATGATATTCTACTGACCGAAAGGGATTGGCCACCTGAGTTTGTCCGTACTTGCCCATATGGGGAAGAATTTATCAAACCTTCTTTCTCGCCCCTTTTTCCCGAGGAGCTCGCAGAATCCTACACCATCAATTGGGCATTGGCGCAGGCAACCACGTTATATCGCAACCATGTAGGGCGGGACAAAGATTCCCCCTATCATGTAATCCTTATTAAAAATCAACCCCAACCCCAATATCCAATAAAGCAGGATGCTAAAGCACCCGTGAGGGAAATCCTCACACAACCGGAGTACCAGGGTGTAATCGAACCCTGTGTCTCACCCATGAATAATCCGTTATTCCCAGTAGCTAAACCGGACCATTTGTATAGAATAGTCTTAGACTACAGACATTTAAACAGTCATATACGCTATACAAAACTCACATAGCACAGCACTCATTAACAACATAGTGCGCAAAAAATACAAAACAACATTGGACATTTCCAATGGTTTCTTCTGCCAAAATATAGAGCCTGAGAGTAGAGACTTAAACAGTTTCAGCGCACTAGGCTTCCAGAAAAATGTTGTCGCTTACCCCAGGGGTACAAGAACAGTCCAGGACTGTTCGCAGCTTGTGTGACTTCAATATTGCACGACATAGACCCTGAAGCATTGTCCTATGTAATTGATATCTATCTCACGGATGATAAATTGTTGCAACATTTAAGATGGGTAGCCCGCATTGTTGTGGGATTTGCCGAATTTGGCTACAAATTCAATTTAAATAAAACAAAAATAGCCTTCATTAGCGTCCTGTTTCTGGGATAAGAGCTATCAAGTGAAGGAAAGATCCTAGAGCCACAATTCCTGGAAAAATGTGCACAGTTACAACCTCCAAATACAATTTAAAAACTCCAATTCCTATTGGGTTCCCTGAATTTTGGCAGAACTTACATTCCTGATTACGCATCACGCATAAAACCTTTATATGACTTAATACGTCCAGACTTCTCAAGTAAATTTTGGACAGTCAAACACACACACCTCCTCAGAGCTTTGCAAACAGACATGCTTGCAACACGACACCTACACACAAGGGACAACAAAAAACATCTGATCATCAGAGTAATTGCTGGTGCCATTGGTTTCACCTATGTAACTTTCAATGAGGGTGAGACAGTCCCGATTGCATACAAATCACATTTGTGTTCAGCAGCAGAACAACGCTTTGCTCCCACTGACAAAATTCTCACTGCTGTTCAGGTGGCCGTCATCAAAGAAAGACCACTAGCCCATTAACACGCATTATTGTTTCTCCAATTCCAGCCCTGGAGGCTGTTACCAAAGCCAGCGTTCCTAATGCTAAAGCATCACATCTACGTTGGATTCAATGGGCAACGTCTTTGACAGCCACTGATGTTGACCACATTTTTTACACAAAATTACAAACTCAAGAATTCTTGCAATATGAATTACAATACCCAGTTCCAGCAAATACACTACCTATTGATTGATCAGTATCAAAGAGTCATGTACACCGATGGCTCAGCACAACCTGCAATTGGCACAAAACATCAATAGTCCGCTGATAATAAATTTTTTCCCCAACATACATACCCTAGGGGATTGCACAGCACAATTAGCAGAGCTAAAGACTCTGGTGATGGCACTGCAACACACGGATCCTGCACACCTAACACTGCTTGTCTGTGATTCGTACTATTGTGTCCAGCCTTTTAATGAATACCTGCATTACTGGCGCCAGAATGGGCTCAGAAATTCTAAAGGCAACACCATCAAACACAGACTTCTGTGGGTGAAGTAGCGGATCTGAAGGAAATGCTACCAAACGTCCATGTTGTACATACACTTGGACACCAGCACGTTGGAATACACATTGCTGACAATACACTGGCTGATGAGGCCGCAAAATCAGCAGTAGCTACGGCTGCTGTTGCTGCAGTAACCTGTTCTGGAGCAAAACCCGGTGATGACATATGGGCTGCATTGAAAGCCACGGCTTAGGGCACGCCCTATCCAAAAGCATTTTCTGCTAAATATTCCTACCGAATGGGAGGCTGCCTAGACACCAAAGTAAAAAATACCAGGCGACGGGGTTTGAGTAATTCCCAACAGAGATATACGATCAGAGTTGATTAAAGCATTACATGAGGGGTAGCATCTGCCCATGCTGGTGTGGTGGCTACAATATCATTGTTGCAAGCACGTTATTGGTGGCCAGGTCTATACAAACAGGCCAAGGAGTACGTCCTTTGTTGTGATATCTGCCAACAAATTAAGGGTTCCACGTCAAACGCCCCCTGCAGACACCCCTCCTAATTTCCAACAAACCATTATAATGTGTGTACTTGAACCATTGTGGTCCCCTAACACCAGATAGTGCATACAAATACATTTTAGTCACTGTCGACTCCTACTCCAGATTTCTATGGGTGTGGTCACGACACCCGGCTGACGCTCGGACTGTTATTAAAGACTTGAGTCTTTTTCAGTACATATACAGTTGCGGCCTTCCACTCGGACCAGGGCCCTTCTTTCGCCTCAAGTGCATTGAGGGACGTCATGGCATTGTTAGGGGTCCAACTCCATTACTCATCTCCATTTCATCCCAAGGGAAATCGTGTTGTGGATCAGTGAAACCATGATTTAAAGCAGCCCTTAACAGCCAGAGTCTTAGGTACGGGTCGTAGTTAGCTTAACCACCTGTATAGAGTCCAGAGAGTACTTAACAATCTGCCTAGAGGGTCCCGGGGGGGGGGGGTCCTACTTCATACGAGTGCCTGTTCGGAACTCAAATGTATGTTCCAGATCTTGATGGTCCTGGCGTAGAGGTGGCAGAAAGATCCTTTGACATAAATGAACGTGTCACTGTCAGGCAGAAATTACCACATTTCCGTGATGACAACGCTTCTGCCAATGCTGCTGCCACAGGAATTAAGGATGTACCAGTAACACCTACCAGCTGGATTCCTAAGGTTGGGGATCTAGTATGTGAAAAAGTTGCTGTGAAAAAGGAGTTTGGTCCTTCCTATCGTGCACCGGTCCCAGTCTTGGGAATACACTCTACCAGAACCATCATTCTACCACCGTTGGCTGGTGCTAAAGAACATCGTTTTGTATCTATCCACAATGTCAAGTTACACCATGTGGCCGATCCTGCACAGCAGATCAAGAGAAACAACCAGTGGTTCCCGAATCCCTTTCCCTACTGGTCAAGAGGTTCTTCTACAAGTTGTCAGCAGCAACGCTGACACCTCTCCGAGCGTGGGGAGGGAGGAAAATGATCTTGCATTAGTTCCACTAACAACTGTTGCAACAAACAATATTGAAAGTACTGATCGGTTTGACACAACTTCAACACAGACGGATGACGTCATTTACTATGAACCGCCGCGGAAGACCCCTACCAGTTCTCCTACTACAAATACAGCTCCAGCTTTTGCACGAACTGCTTCTGAATACTTCGCTGATGTCAACAACACCTTTTCGGACTCATTTGTCTTTTGTACAACTGAACTGCCAAAAAACACGTAAGCTGATAAACTGGCTTAAAACAAGTTACTTTATTTTTTCCATGGAACTATCTGTGGGTTTCCTTGATGTATTATATTTCCTCCTTTGGATTGGCTTTGTCTTAACATTCTTTCTATTGATACATGGTCATTTTCTTCCTGAAAGATAAACTTTTGAACTGGTGGATGAGGTCCTAAAACCCTATTTTTCTTCTCACAAGGTCCGCAGAGACTTGTTTTTTGTGAACATTTCCGCTATACCAATTTCTGATGGGATTCTTTAGGATAAAGTAAATTTTATATATACGGCCCGACAGAGGTCATCCAAATACCATATATGTTTAAATTTTCAATGAACGATGTAATAATACCCGGAGTTGTTTCTTATGACTAGGATGTGAAAACAGTTGATTCCATGATGACTGAATTGCAGTATTATATTGAATTTGAAAGTGAAGATGTGTAGGAAGTTGGCTCTGTATATACTATTTCAAAGTGAGAAATAGTGTGCACAGAGTCCAAGGGTTCCCCTTAGAGGTAAGATAGTGGCAAAAATAGATAATTCTACCGCTCTATCTTGTGGTAGTGTGGTCGAGCAGTAGGCTTATCAGAGGGTAGTGTTAAGCATTTGTTGTACACACACAAGCAATAAATGAGGAACACACACTCAAAGACAAATTCCAGGCCAATAGGTTTTTATGTAGAAAAATATATTTTCTTAGTTTATTTTAAGAACCACAGGTTCAAGATTTACAAACAATACTTTAAATGAAAGGTATTTCACTCAGGTATCTTAGGAACTTTGAATTATCACAAAAGCATGTACAGTTTTGACAAACTATTTTAAAAGTGGACACAGTGCAAAAATCAACAGTTCCTGGAGGAGGTAAGTAAATGTTAAGTTCACAGGTAAGTAAAACACTTACAGGGTTCAAAGTTGGGTCCAAGGTAGCCCACCGTTGGGGGTTCAAAGCAACCCCAAAGTTGCCACACCAGCAGCTCGGGCCAGTCAGGTGCAGAGGTCAAAGTGGTGCCCAAAACACATAGGCTTCAATGGAAATAGGGGTGCACCGGTTCGAGTCTGCCAGCAGGTAAAGTACCTGCGACTTCCGAGGGCAGACCAGGGAGGTTATGTAGGGCACTGGGGGGGGGGGGGGAACACAAGCAGGCACAGAAAGTACACCAGCAGCAGCACAGGGGCGGCCGGGTGCAGAGTGCAAACAAGCGTCGGGTTTTCATTAGGAATCAATGGGGAGACCCGGGGGTCTCTTCAACGATGCAGGCAGGCACAGGGGGGGCTCGTCGGGGCAGCCACCACCTGGGACTAGGCTGGGGGTCGCTCCTGCACTAGAGTTCGGTTCCTTCAGGTCCTGGGGGCTGCGGGTGCAGTGGGTTTTCCAGGCGTAGGGTTCCTTGAAGCGGGCAGTCGCGGTCAGGGGGAGCCTCTGGATTTCCTCTTTAGGCGTCGCTGTGAGGGCTCAGGGGGGGTCAACTCTGGCTACTCACGGGCTCGCAGTCGCCGGGGAGTCCTCCCTGTAGTGTTAGTATTCCGCAGGTCGAGCCGGGGGCATCGGGTGCAGAGTGGAAAGTCTCACGCTTCCGGCGGGAAACGTGTGGTCTTAAAAGTTGCTTCTATGTTGCAAAGTGTTGCAGTTTCTTGAACAGGGCCGCTGTTCTCGGGAGCTTCTTGGTCCTTTAGATGCAGGGTAGTCCTCTGAGGCTTCAGAGGTCGCTGGACCCTGTTGGATGCGTCGCTGTTGCAGTTTTCTTCGAAGTAGGGAGACAGACCGGTGGGGCTGGGGCCAAATCAGTTGTTGTCTCCGTCTTCACTGCAGGGCTTCAAGTCAGCAGTCCTTCTTCTTCTTCAGGTTGAAGAAATCTATCTTCCTCGGTTCTGGGAGCCCCTAAATACTCAACTTAGGGGTGTGTTTAGGTCTGGGGGGATAGTAGCCAATGGCTACTAGCCCTGAGGGTGGCTACACCCTCTTTGTGCCTCCTCCCTGTGGGGAGGAGGGCACATCCCTAATCCTATTGGGGGAATCCTCCCTCTGGAAGATGGAGGATTTCTAAAAGACAGAGTCACCTCAGCTCAGGACACCTTAGGGGCTGTTCTGACTGGGGAGTGACTCCTCCTTGTTTTTCTCATTATCTCCTCCAGCCTTGCCGCCAAAAGTGGGGGCAGTGGCCGGAGGGGCAGGCATCTCCACTGCTGGGATGCCCTGTGGGGCTGTAACAAAGGGGGTGAGCCTTTGAGGCTCACCGTCAGGTGTTACAGTTCCTGCAGGGGGAGGTGAGAAGCACCTCCACCCAGTACAGGTTTTGTTCTTGGCCACAGAGTGACAAAGGCACTCTCCCCATGTGGCCAGCAACATGTCTGGTTAGTGGTAGGCTGAAAAAAACTAAGGTATGTTTTCAGGGGGCATCTCTAAGATGCCCTCTGGGTGTATTTTTACAATAAAGTGCACACTGGCATCAGTGTGCATTTATTGTGCTGAGAAGTTTGATACCAAACTTCCCAGTTTTCAGTGTAGCCATTATGGTGCTGTGGAGTTCGTGTTTGGCAGACTCCCAGACCATATACTCTTATGGCTACCCTGCACTTACAATGTCTAAGGTTTTGCTTAGACACTGTAGGGGCATAGTGCTCATGCACCTATGCCCTCACCTGTGGTATAGTGCACCCTGCCTTAGGGCTGTAAGGCCTGCTAGAGGGGTGACTTACCTATGCCACAGGCAGTGTGAGGTTGGCCTGGCACCCTGAGGGGAGTGCCATGTCAACTTAGTCATTTTCTCCCCACCAGCACACACAAGCTAGCAAGCAGTCTGTATGTGCTGTGTGAGGGGTCCCCAGGTTGGCATAAGACATTCTGCAGCCCTTAGAGACCTTCCCTGGCATCAGGGCCCTTGGTACCAGGGGTACCAGTTACAAGGGACTTACCTGGGTGCCAGGGTTGTGCCAATTGTGGAGACAAAGGTACAGTTAAGGGAAAGAACACTGGTGCTGGGGCCTGGTTAGCAGGGTCCCAGCACACTTTCAAATCATAACTTGGCATCAGCAAAGGCAAAATGTGGGGGGGTAACCATGCCAAGGAGGCATTTCTTTACACGCCCCCCCCCCCCAATGAAAGAGGATGAGACTAACCTTTCCCAAGAGAGTCTTCATTTTCTAAGTGGAAGAACCTGGAAAGGCAATCTGCATTGGCATGGGCAGTCCCAGGTCTGTGTTCCACTATATAGTCCATTCCCTGCAGGGAGATGGACCACCTCAACAGTTTTGGATTTTCACCTTTCATTTGCATTAGCCACCTGAGAGGTCTGTGGTCAGCTTGAACTACAAAGTGAGTACCAAAGAGGTATGGTTTCAGCTTCTTCCGGGACCAAACCACAGCAAAGGCCTCCCTCTCAATGGAACTCCAACGCTGCTCTCTGGGGAGTAACCTTCTGCTAATGAAAGCAACAGGCTAGTCAAGGCCATCATCATTTGTCTGGGACAATACAGCCCCTATCCCATGTTCAGAGGCATCAGTCTGCACAATGAACTGTTTGGAGTAATCTGGAGCTTTGAGAACTGGTGCTGTGCACATAGCTTGTTTCAGGGTGTCAAAGGCCTGTTGGCATTCTATAGTCCAGTTTACCTTCTTGGGCATTTTCTTAGAGGTAAGTTCTGTGAGGGGTGTCACTATTGATCCATGTCCCTTCACAAACTTCCTATAGTAACCAGTCAAGCCAAGGAATGCCCTGACTTGAGTCTGGGTTTTTGGAGCTACCCAGTCCAGAATAGTCTGGATCTTGGGTTGGAGTGGCTGAACTTCACCTCCACCTAGAAGGTGTCCCAAGTAAACCACAGTACCCTGCCCTATCTGACATTTGGATGCCTTGATTGAGAGGCCTGCTGCTTGCAGGGCCTGCAAAACCTTCTTCAGGTGGACCAGGTGATCCTGCCAGCTGGAGCTAAAGGCAGCAATATCATCAAGATAAGCTGCACTAAAGGACTCCAAGCCAGCAAGGACTTGATTCACCAACCTTTGGAAGGTGGCAGGGGTATTCTTTAAGCCAAAGGGCATCACAGTGAAGTGATAGTGCCCATCAGGTGTGGAGAATGCTGTCTTTTCTTTTGCTCCTGGTGCCATTTTTATTTGCCAGTACCCTGCTGTCAAGTCAAAGGTACTCAAGTATTTGTCAGCTCCTAGTTTGTCAATTAACTCATCTGCCCTTGGAATGGGATGGGCATCTGTCTTGGTGACAGAATTAAGTCCTCTGTAGTCCACACAAAACCTCATCTCTCTCTTACCATCTTTTGTGTGAGGTTTGGGAACTAAGACCACTGGGCTAGCCCAGGGACTGTCAGAGTGCTCAGTGACTCCCAATTCCAGCGTCTTGTGGACTTCCACTTTGATGCTTTCCTTAACTTGGTCAGACTGTCTAAAAATTTTGTTTTTGACAGGCATGCTGTCTCCTGTGTCCACATCATGGGTACACAGGTGTGTCTGACCAGGGGTTAGGGAAAAGAGCTCAGCAAACTGTTGCAGGACTTTCCTACAGTCAGCTTGCTGTTGGCCAGAGAGGGTGTCTGAATAGATCACTCCATCTACTGAGCCATCTTTAGGGTCAGTGGAGAGGATATCAGGGAGACGTTCACTCCCAGCTTCCTGGTCCTCATCTGTAACCATTAACATGTTTACATCTGCCCTGTCATGAAAGAGTTTGAGGCGGTTCACGTGGATCACCCTTTTGGGGGTCCTGCTAGTGCCTAGGTCTACCAGGTAGGTGACCTGTCTCTTTCTCTCTAGCACTGGGTAAGGGCCACTCCATCTGTCCTGAGGTGCCCTGGGAGCCACAGGCTCCAGAACCCAGACTTTCTGCCCTGGCTGAAACTCAACCATAGCAGCCTTTTGGTCATACCACATCTTCTGGAGTTGTTGGCTGGCCTCAAGGTTTTTACTTGCCTTTTCCATGTACTCTGCCATCCTGGAACGTAGGCCTAGTACATAGTCCACTATATCTTGCTTAGGCTCATGGAGAGGTCTCTCCCAGCCTTCTTTAACAAGAGCCAGTGGTCCCCTTACAGGATGGCCAAACAGAAGTTCAAAGGGGGAAAACCCTACTCCCTTCTGAGGCACCTCTCTGTAGGCAAAAAGCAGACATGGCAAGAGGACATCCCATCTCCTTTTGAGCTTTTCAGGGAGCCCCATGATCATTAAATTTTTCCACAAGACCATTGGTTTGTGGATGGTATGATGTGGTGAATTTGTAAGTCACCCCACACTCATTCCATTTGTGTTTAAGGTATGCTGACATGAAGTTGGTACCTCTGTCAGAAACTACCTCCTTAGGAAATCCCACTCTGGTAAAGATACCAATGAGTGCTTTGGCTACTGCAGGGGCAGTAGTGGACCTAAGGGGAATTGCTTCAGGGTACCTAGTAGCATGATCCACTACTACTAGGGTATACTGATTCCCTGAGGCAGTGGGAGGTTCAAGTGGACTCACTGTGTCCACTCCTACTCTCTCAAAGGGGACCCCAACCACTGGAAGTGGAATGAGGAGGGCCTTTGGGTGGCCACCTGTCTTACCACTGGCTTGACAGGTG
Source organism: Pleurodeles waltl (assembly GCF_031143425.1). Taxonomy (NCBI): domain Eukaryota; kingdom Metazoa; phylum Chordata; class Amphibia; order Caudata; family Salamandridae; genus Pleurodeles; species Pleurodeles waltl. The sequence continues at coordinate 182,877,642 of NC_090437.1, forward strand.
GCACAGGAGGCACAAAACTTCTTAACTTTCTGGGACATGTTGGGCCAATAGAAATAGTTGACTAACCTCTCCCAAGTCTTGGTTTGTCCCAAATGCCCAGCAAGTGGAATATCATGGGCTAAGGTCAGGATGAACTCTCTAAACTCCTGAGGCACTACCACTCTCCTAGTGGCACCAGATTTGGGATCTCTTGCCTCGGTGTAAAGGAGCCCATCTTCCCAATAGACCCTATGTGTTCCACAGATTTTTCCTTTGGTCTCTTCAGCAGCTTGCTGCCTAAGGCCTTCAAGAGAGGGACAGGTTTCTTGCCCCTTACACAGCTGTTCCCTTGTGGGCCCCCCTGGACCTAAGAGTTCAACCTGATAAGGTTCCAACTCTATGGGCTCAATTCCCTCAGAGGGCAGAACTTCTTCTTGGGAAGAGAGGTTATTTTTCTTTTGCTGTGTTGAAGCTGGTTCCCCAGTCTTCTTTCATTTTCTCTTGGAGGGTTGGGCCATTCTTCCAGGCTCCAACACCTCTTTTTCACCCTGAGCCTTGCACTGTGCCCTTGTCTTGACACACACCAGTTCAGGGATACCCAGCATGGCTGCATGGGTTTTGGGTTCTACCTCAGCCCATGCTGAGGACTCCAGGTCATTTCCAAGCAAACAGTCTACTGGGATAGCAGAGGAGACTACCACCTGTTTCAGGTCAGTGACCCCTCCCCATTCTAAAGTTACCATAGCCATAGGATGTACTTTAGTCTGATTGTCAGTGTTGGTGACTGGATAAGTTTGTCCAGTCAGGTGTTGTCCTGGGGAAACCAGTTTGTCTGTCACCATTGTGACACTGGCACCTGTATCCCTCAGGGCTTCTGCACTAGTCCCATTAATCAAGAGTTGCTGCCTGTATTTTTGCATATTAGTGGGCCAGGCAGCCAGTGTGGCTAATTCCACTCCACCCTCCGAAACTAATGTAGCTTCAGTGTGAACCCTGATTTGCTCTGGGCACACTGTTGATCCCACCTGGAGACTGGCTATTCCAGTGCTACCTGGAGTAGAAGTAGAAGTGGAGCCTTTCTTGGGACAGGCCTTGTCTCCAGTTTAGTGTTCCTGTGCCTTTTTGGGATCAAAGTTTTTACCCTTGTACCCAAAATTGGATTGTGAAGAGGCTTTGGACCCTCCCTCCTGAGCAGGTTTTTGGGGCCCTGTAGAAGACTCTATGTAGGAAGTTGGCTCTGTATGTGCTATTTCAAAGTAAGGAATAGCATGCACAGAGTCCAAGGGTTCCCCTTAGAGGTAAAATAGTGGTAAAAAGAGATAATACTAATGCTCTATTTTGTGGTAGTGTGGTCGAGCAGTAGGCTTATCCAAGGAGTAGTGTTAAGCATTTGTTGTACATACACATAGACAATAAATGAGGTACACACACTCAGAGACAAATCCAGCCAATAGGTTTTGTATAGAAAAATATCTTTTCTTAGTTTATTTTAAGAACCACAGGTTCAAATTTAACATGTAATATCTTGTTTGAAAGGTATTGCAGGTAAGTACATTAGGAACTTTGAATCATTTCAATTGCATGTATACTTTTCAAGTTATTCACAAATAGCTATTTTAAAAGTGGACACAGTGCAATTTTCACTGTTCCTGGGGGAGGTAAGTTTTTGTTAGTTTTACCAGGTAAGTACGACACTTACAGGGTTCAGTTCTTGGTCCAAGGTAGCCCACCGTTGGGGGTTCAGAGCAACCCCAAAGTTACCACACCAGCAGCTCAGGGCCGGTCAGGTGCAGAGTTCAAAGTGGTGCCCAAAACGCATAGGCTTCAATGGAGAGAAGGGGGTGCCCCGGTTCCAGTCTGCCAGCAGGTAAGTACCCGCGTCTTCGGAGGGCAGACCAGGGGGGTTTTGTAGGGCACCGGGGGGGACACAAGCCCACACAGAAATTTCACCCTCAGCGGCGCGGGGGCGGCCGGGTGCAGTGTTAGAACAAGCGTCGGGTTCGCAATGGAAGTCAATGAGAGATCAAGGGATCTCTTCAGCGCTGCAGGCAGGCAAGGGGGGGCTTCCTCGGGGAAACCTCCACTTGGGCAAGGGAGAGGGACTCCTGGGGGTCACTTCTGCAGTGAAAGTCCGGTCCTTCAGGTCCTGGGGGCTGCGGGTGCAGGGTCTTTTCCAGGCGTCGGGACTTAGGTTTCAGAGAGTCGCGGTCAGGGGAAGCCTCGGGATTCCCTCTGCAGGCGGCGCTGTGGGGGCTCAGGGGGGACAGGTTTTGGTACTCACAGTCGTAGAGTAGTCCGGGGGTCCTCCCTGAGGTGTTGGTTCTCCACCAGCCGAGTCGGGGTCGCCGGGTGCAGTGTTGCAAGTCTCACGCTTCTTGCGGGGAGATTGCAGGGTTCTTTAAAGCTGCTCCTTTGGATAAAGTTGCAGTCTTTTTGGAGCAGGTCCGCTGTCCTCGGGAGTTTCTTGTCGTCGTCGAAGCAGGGCAGTCCTCAGAGAATTCAGAGGTCGCTGGTCCCTTTGGAAGGCGTCGCTGGAGCAGAGTTCTTTGGAAGGCAGGAGACAGGCCGGTGAGTTTCTGGAGCCAAGGCAGTTGTTGTCTTCTGGTCTTCCTCTGCAGGGGTTTTTAGCTAGGCAGTCCTTCTTCTTGTTGTTGCAGGAATCTAAATCTTTAGGTTCAGGGAAGCCCTTAAATACTAAATTTAAGGGCGTGTTTAGGTCTGGGGGGTTAGTAGCCAATGGCTACTAGCCCTGAGGGTGGGTACACCCTCTTTGTGCCTCCTCCCAAGGGGAGGGGGTCACATCCCTAATCCTATTGGGGGAATCCTCCATCTGCAAGATGGAGGATTTCTAAAAGTTAGAGTCACCTCAGCTCAGGACACCTTAGGGGCTGTCCTGACTGGCCAGTGACTCCTCCTTGTTTTTCTCATTATCTCTCCTGGACTTGCCGCCAAAAGTGGGGGCTGGGTCCAGGAGGCGGGCATCTCCACTAGCTGGAGTGCCCTGGGGCATTGTAACACGAAGCTTGAGCCTTTGAAGCTCACTGCTAGGTGTTACAGTTCCTGCAGGGGAGAGGTGTGAAGCACCTCCACCCAGGGCAGGCTTTGTTTCTGTCCTCAGAGAGCACAAAGGCTCTCACCGCATGAGGTCAGACACTCGTCTCTCAGCAGCAGGCTGGCACAGACCAGTCAGTCCTGCACTGAACAATTGGGTAAAATACAGGGGGTATCTCTAAGATGCCCTCTGTGTGCATTTTTTAATAAATCCAACACTGGCATCAGTGTGGGTTTATTATTCTGAGAAGTTTGATACTAAACTGCCCAGTATTCAGTGTAGCCATTATGGAGCTGTGGAGTTCGTTTTTGACAGACTCCAGCCCATATACTCTTATGGCTACCCTGCACTTACAATGTCTAAGGTTTTGCTTAGACACTGTAGGGGCATAGTGCTCATGCACATATGCCCTCACCTGTGGTATAGTGCACCCTGCCTCAGGGCTGTAAGGCCTACTAGAGGGGTGACTTACCTATGCCACAGGCAGTGGGAGGTTGGCATGGCACCCTGAGGGGAGTGCCATGTCGACTTAGTCATTTTCTCCCCATCAGCACACACAAGCTGGCAAGCAGTGTGTCTGTGCTGAGTGAGGGGTCCCTAGGGTGGCATAAGACATGCTGCAGCCCTTAGAGACGTTCCCTGGCATCAGGGCCCTTGGTACCAGGGGTACCAGTTACAAGGGACTTACCTAGGTGCCAGGGTTGTGCCAATTGTGGAAACAACGGTACATTTTAGGTGAAAGAACACTGGTGCTGGGGCCTGGTTAGCAGGGTCCCAGCACACTTCTCAGTCAAGTCAGCATCAGTATCAGGCAAAAAGTGGGGGGTAACTGCAACAGGGAGCCATTTCTTTACACTCTACTTTTACCCTTGGGATGTCTCAACACTCTTCCCCTGGGAGTCTTTGTGACCCCTTTCTTTTGGTCACCCCCTGTGGAAGTCTTGGTCACCCTAGTCTTGACCCAATGGTCTGCCTTCTTTCCCAATTCTTGGGGAGAAATTGGACCCAGGTCTACCAGATGCTGATGCAGTTTATCATTGAAAAAATTACTTAAAAGGTGTTCTTTCATAAACAGATTGTACAGCCCATCATAATCATTTACACCACTGCCATTAATCCAACCCATCCAATGTTTTGACTGAGAAGTCAACATAATCAACCCAGGTCTGGCTTGATGATTTTTGAGCCCCCCTGAACCTAATCCTGTACTCCTCAGTTGAGAATCCAAAGCCCTCAATCAGGGTAGCCTTCATGAGGTCATAGGATTCTGCATCTTTTCCAGAGAGTGTGAGGAGTCTATCCCTACACTTTCCAGTGAACATTTCCCAAAGGAGAGCACCCCAGTGAGATTTGTTTACTTTTCTGGTTGCACAAGCCCTCTCAAAAGCTGTGAACCATTTGGTGATGTCATCACCATCTTCATATTTGGTTACAATCCCTTTGGGGATTTTTAGCATGTCAGGAGTATGCTTCCAGAGCTGTTGGACTCTCCTGTGAGAGAAGCAACATCTCTGACTATCACTTGTGGAGTCAGGGTTGGAGGAACCCTGTTCTCCCTAACTAGGAGTGGAGGGGGGAAATTATACTCCACTTCACTAGCATCATCCTCTGTAAGGACATCTTCAGAGGGGTTGTCTCTAGCAAACTCTGCCAAGAGCTCCTGGAGCTGTACATTGGTAGGGTTTGAACCAGTTTTATGTTTCTTGATTCTGCAGAGAGTCCTTAGCTCTGACATCCCTTGCAGGTAAGGTGTGAGGTTGAGCTCCACCACTGTCTCTTCTGCAGCAGACATTATTTCTCTAAAAGTTGGGATACTTTTTAAGAATCTAAAACTATCTCTAGAACTTAATCCAAACTTTTAAACTCTAAAAAAATGCTAACAGAGACTAACATCAGGCCCTAGCAGGACTTTAAAAAATTTAGAAAAAGAAAATCAGTTTCTAATGACAATGTTTGGAACTTTAGTCGTGTGATCAGGTATTGGCTGAGTAGTCCAGCAAATGCAAAGTCTTGTACCCCACCGCTGATCCACCAATGTAGGAAGTTGGCTCTGTATATACTATTTCAAAGTTAGAAATAGTGTGCAAAGAGTCCAAGGGTTCCCCTTAGAGGTAAGATAGTGGCAAAAAGAGATAATTCTAATCCTGTATTTTGTGGTAGTGTGGTCGAGCAGTAGGCTTATCAGAGGGTAGTGTTAAGCATTTGTTGTACACACACAGGCAATAAATGAGGAACACACACTCAAGGACAAATTCCAGGCCAATAGGTTTTTATATAGAAAAATATATTTTCTTAGTTTATTTTAAGAACCACAGGTTCAAGATTTAAAAACAATACTTTAAATGAAAGGTATTTCACTCAGGTATCTTTGGAACTTTGAATTATCACAATAGCATGTACAGTTTTGCAAAAAATGGCAATAAGCTATTTTAAAAGCAGACACAGGGCAAAAATCAACAGTTCCTGAGGGGAGGTAAGTAAATGTTAAGTTCACAGGTAAGTAAAACACTTACAGGGTTCAAAGTTGGGTCCAAGGTAGCCCACCATTGGGGGTTCAAGGCAACCCCAAAGTTACCACACCAGCAGCTCAGGGCCAGTCAGGTGCAGAGGTCAAATTGGTGCCCAAAACACATAGGCTTCAATGGAAATAGGGGTGCCCCGGTTCCAGTCTGCCAGCAGGTAAGTACCCTCGACTTCATAGGGCAGACCAGGGGGGTTTTGTAGGGCACCGGGGGGGACACAAGCAGGCACAGAAAGTACACCCTCAGCGGCACAGGGGCGGCTGGGTGCAGAGTGCAAACAGGTGTCGGGTTTTCAATAGGAATCAATGGGGAGATCCGGGGGTCTCTTCAACGATGCAGGCTGACACAGGGGGGCTCCTCGGGGTAGCCACCACCTGGACTAGGCAGAGGGTCACCTGGGGGTCACTCCTGCACTGGAGTTCGGTTCCTTCAGGTCCTGGGGGCTGTCGGTGCAGTGTGTTTTCCAGGCGTCGGGTTCCTTGAAGAAGGCAGTCGCAGGTCAGGGAGAGCCTCTGGATTTCCTCTGCAGGCGTCGCTGTGGGAGCTTAGGGGGGTCAACTCTGGCTACTCACGGGCTCGCAGTCGCCGGGGAGTCCTCCCTGTAGTGTTAGTTTTCCGCAGGTCGAGCCGGGGGCTGTCAGGTGCAGAGTGGAAAGTCTCACGCTTCCGGCGGGAAACGTGTGGTCTTTAAAAGTTGCTTCTTTGTTGCAAACTGTTGCAGTTTCTTGAACAGGGCCGCTGTTCTTGGGAGCTTCTTGGTCCTTTAGATGCAGGGTAGTCCTCTGAGGCTCCAGAGGTCGCTGGACCCTATTGGATGTGTTGCTGTTTTCTTTGAAGTAGGGAGACAGACCGGTGGGGCTGGGCCAAATCAGTTGTCGTCTCCGTCTTCACTGCAGGGCTTCAGGTCAGCAGTCCTTCTTCTTCTTCTTCAGGTTGCAGGAATCTATCTTCCTCGGTTCTGGGAGCCCCTAAATATTCAATTTAGGGGTGTGTTTAGGTCTGGGGGGATAGTAGCCAATGGCTACTAGCCCTGAGGGTGGCTATACCCGCTTTGTGCCTCCTCCCTGTGGGAAGGAGGGCACATCCCTAATCCTATTGGGGGAATCCTCCCTCTGAAAGATGGAGGATTTCTAAAAGACAGAGTCACCTCAGCTCAGGACACCTTAGGGGCTGTCCTGACTGGGGAGCGACTCCTCCTTGTTTTTCTCATTATCTCCTCTAGCCTTGCCGCCAAAAGTGGGGGCAGTGGCCGGAGGGGCGGGCATCTCCACTGCTGGGATGCCCTGTGGGGCTGTAACAAAGGGGGTGAGCCTCTGAGGCTCACCGCCAGGTGTTACAGCTCCTGCAGGGGGGGTGAGAAGCACCTCCACCCAGTACAGGCTTTGTTCCTGGCCACAGAGTGACAAAGGCACTCTCCCCATGTGGCCACCAACATGTCTGGTGTGTGGTAGACTGGCAAAAACTAGTCAGCCCACACTGGAAGTCGGGTATGTTTTTAGGGGGCATCTCTAAGATGCCCTCTGGGTGTATTTTTACAATAAAGTGCACACTGGCATCAGTGGCCATTTATTGTGCTGAGAAGTTTGATACCAAACTTCCCAGTTTTCAGTGTAGCCATTATGGTGCTGTGGAGTTCGTGTTTGACAGACTACCAGACCATATACTCTTATGGCTACCCTGCACTTACAATGTCTAAGGTTTTGCTTAGACACTGTAGGGGCATAGTGCTCATGCACCTATGCCCTCACCTGTGGTATAGTGTACCCTGCCTTAGGGCTGTAAGGCCTGGTAGAGGGGTGACTTACCTATGCCATAGGCAGTGTGAGGTTGGTATGGCACCCTGAGGGGAGTGCCATGTCGACTTAGTCATTTTCTCCCCACCAGCACACACAAGCTGGCAAACAGTGTGTATGTGCTGAGTGAGGGGTCCCCAGGGTGGCATAAGACATGCTGCAGCCTTAGAGACCTTCCCTGGCATCAGGGCCCTTGGTACCAGGGGTACCAGTTACAAGGGACTTACCTGCGTGCCATGGTTGTGCCAATTGTGGAGACAAAGGTACAGTTTAGGGAAAGAACACTGGTACTGAGGCCTGGTTAGCAGGATCCCAGCACACTTTCAAATCATAACTTGGCATCAGCAAAAGCAAAAAGTCAGGGGGTAACCATTCCAAGGAGGCATTTCTTTACAAGATGTTTATCAATCTAAAGAGAATTATGATGATTATTTTTTGCTATAATTATTATGGGCGCCATTTCCTTCACAGAGCAAGTACCCCAAATACTCTTTTTAACTACACACAATGGGAACATTGTCCAACTCCACCACAGAGGGGTTCTAAAACATATTCGGAAAAGTTTGCATATTTTCTGGGCACAATGTTAAAAATGCTGAGTCATATTATTTTAAATTGCCATCAATGGAAAATGGACATATATTATTGACAGACACGAAATTCATTTATTCAGATTCCTTTGTTTCTATGAATATTGGGCTATGAATATTGTCTGAAGTCGATTGACCTAAAAAGTGTGTGGGGAACTAGAAACTGGCAAATAAGGGCAAAGGAAGATTTATTTAGAGCATGCCTGATACCTGTTCAAATTATATTTTTGAATGAAACTGTACAACAAACTAGTATTTTGGGCTTAGCAACGATTAAGGAATTGAATGCACCCAGTATTCCTGCCCCTGCAAAATTTTACAAATGGCAAAAGTATATTAATGTAACAGAAGATCACCTTGATGAATGGGTCCAGAATGGCAAGTTTAATGCTTCGCTGTCACATCCTGGTGGGTGGTTATTGTGGCAAATAGATACCAACTGGTGTCACAGAGGTTTTATAAACTCCATGGGGTTTTAGAACTAGTAGGCCGGACCCTCACTATGTGTCATCCGAACATGCTGGTATAGTAACAACATACAGGGTAGGGAAACTATGCCAGCAATGGTTGAAGAGTTCCTCACTAGATGCTGTTAGAGAACACCTCAGTCTCCTGTCTAATAATACTGACTTACAGGACTTCCTGTTAGGCCCCAGTAAACAACGCTGAAAGCGCTTCTTTTATGCAGTATAGAATGAAATTTGGAAGCTTTCCCAACAAGAAGCTGCTGCCCGGTTAAGGAAAATAGACCAGGAAAACTTACAGAAAGCATTAGCTGTTGTAGATAATGGGATTAATACCCTGTCCGACCGGATATACAGCTTAAATAACATTGTCTCTTCTGCAGTAGACATAATACAAAGTGATATGTCTTTGTTACACCATGGACAAACTCAGCTAAGGTCCATTATGCAGTTGTGTTGGACACTTCAGACATTGAAGGCAGGTTGCGTTCCCTGGCAACACGTTAGCGCAAGGGACATTTTTTCCACAATTAATTTAACGTGACAACAACTAATGGCTAAGAAAGAAGCAACTTATGTCATTTTAAACATCGAAAAGTTAGATAAGTTGCATTTTATTGTGGTTGAAATACCATCTGCTGAGTGTTTAATACACTGGGTCAATAATCTGCCTTTTTCAACACTCCAATTCATGTCTTGTTTAAAACACAATCCAGTAGCCAGATCTGAAAGGCTGGGAGATAATTACATCCATGAGGTGTGGGAGCAGCCCTTCTCGTACAAATGTCTCAGTGGCATAAATGAGGTCTTTCTTAGCGGTAGTGAATGCAAGACTTCTGTCAGCCACTTGATGGTTTGTAAACAGCTGTCCTTGCATGGGGCATGTAACGGTTCAGCAGCGAACTTGCTTGTTATCTGAAGGGAGGTCCAGTCCCCTTGATTAGACCTGCACTCCGTGTGCTTTCAAATGACAGCTATGTTCTCCTCAATAGTGAAGACTGTTGTGGGATGCGAGCCGGAATAGTTTGTTGTTTCGGTCTCTAAGATTGTTACATGCTGCTGGAAAGGTACTTTTTCCTCCCTCAAGACAGAGAGAAGTAGCTGAGATTTGGCCCTATACTGCTACTTCAAATGTGAATTTTGACAAGTTAAGCAGACTCAAGGCTTTATTGCTCCCAAAACATGAGGCGCTCACATCTGCACGCAAGACCAACGCACTTCAGGTGGCAAGGTCATCAGCAGAGATACAGTCCCTTTTAAGTACTAACTTTCCGAGACACTTTGGTGAGCTTGTGGGGCAAATATTGAATGCATCCAGTACTACTGGTATCGCAAATTTCTTTAAGGCTGTTGGTTCTGGTTTCATTCACACCTTCTCCTTTATATTCGGTTTAATACCATCAGCCATCCACTCAATATTCTCCAGTATTTTTGGGGGATTTCCAATAACTATGGCTATAATAGGTGGCATTTTGTTATTGCTACATTTTCTGCGCAATGGCTATCGCGCCGCAACAAAGAGGAATGAAAGTGCTCCCACCAGCGCAGCTGTGTCGTGAACGCATGATGCAGTACTTCAGAGCAACACTCCTGGAGCAATTGGAGTGTGACTGGTCTCTGTCATTCAGCCCGGTTTTGCATTGTGTGCAGCCTGTGTTTCAGTGCCTCTGGTGCTCATTCTAAAATTCACTGAAAGTTTGTCTTTCTACGCAGCTCTTCCTTTCATTGGATGATGATCTGTTGATGTTTTCGCGGAGAGTTCATTACCGGACATGCGTGTTGAGGGTGCGTCTGCTACGGGAAGCTACTTATGAGTTGCTCTTCATGGAAGAGGCAGCTCTGAGCTCATTTTTGGGCACACCACGGAATGCTGAAGCCTTGGCTGACGCTCAGGTAATGGAACACGAGTGCTCCTTGGTTCTTCTTCGCGATGAGTTTACTACTTTACCACCTGCTGAAGTGGAAGATTTCCTGTCTTCAATTGTCACGGATTCTATTGGCAACCTTCAAAGTGATTCTGACTTGAAATTAGGTATTTTACGTCACAAGTTAACATTTTTAAATTGTCCTTTCATATATGTTCTAATGTCTTTTAGCTTGTCATTATTGATATTTTTATACATATGTCTTAGGTTGCATTTAGTAACTTTTTTTACATAATTAGGCTTTGAACCACCTTTAAACCGGCAAGGGGAGGGTGTTGTGTAGCCATTTTAGTTATAGCTCCATGCACATTATTTTAGCAAAACCAAGCCTGCAGCTATGCACTTTAACCTAGATATATTTTATTCAGCTTTGTTTATTATGTTAACAATAGCCACATTTGCAGTCTTGTTTTATTTCTCTGTATCTAGCTGTTCTTTGCCTCGGCCAGCACTGCATTCTTAAACAAGACATTTCTTTCACTCTGTTCTTCTTTCAAGGCTGCAGTAAGGTAGGTTGCCGGTAAACGTGGTAACGCTTTGTCTCTGGTATTCATAGAAACATACACATCCTTACGTAGGGACATTTTCTCAGAACATCAGCTGTTTTATGATAAAAACACTTCACTGTCCCTACACCTTAGAGGGAGATTCCAGCTAGATGACCATGACTGTATACTGATTGCTGAACACTTCGCTACAGCTGCTTATGCAATCTTCAGGCCTCTTGCTCAGGTATGAGGGATGATGTCTTTCCAGGGGAACCTGAAGGGCAGAACTAGAGCTTAACATGCTGTGCTCTAATATAGCCTAGGTAGGAATTATAGTTGCAACTCTAGTGACAATATGGTAGCGTTATTTTTATGCTTTACTCTCCTTGTCACAATTTTAATCCTGTCATGCTTTATCGCCCTGGTTATTGCAGTACATGCTTTATTATCTAAGATGCAGTTGCTTCTTTAAAACCTTATTGAAACATATACTGCCTCTACCTGTACTTGTATACGTGAAACTAATGTAACTGAGAGAAACGGATGAGATCTGAGTGACCACGATTTCCCTGAGGAGTCAATTGTGTCATGCGTTCGGCTGCCCAATCATCCCTGCTCTTGGGTAGAGATGAGGCACTGCTAGTTAGCCGGAACAAAAAACTGACAGGTGTCACCTGTAGTGGGTTAGACTCAGTCCCCCACACCGCAGGTGATTCTGCTGCTAAAGTCCAGTATTCTCATTAGAATTATGAGAGCCTACGCGACACCCCCAGACCACGGACGTCTCCGTATGATGGTACTTAGGGTACCTGTAGTATGAGACAGTGATAGTCAGGGTATCCGTAAGTTAGCGCCTAAACACCATTGTTGGTGGCGCCATGTCTTAGTTTGACTCTTGCTCTATGCAACACTGCTGGTTTAAGGATGACAGTACTTATGTTTGTAGGTGACTATGCCTGTCCTACAACAAGTTGCAACTGTCGTCCTAACCCTCCCAGCTCACAAGCAGCACCTCACCAAAAACCCAAACAGGAAAAGGTGATTTGTGGCAGCCTTTACGTATGGACTCAAGAGTGTGACATCTCAGGGATTGTCGTGGGTAAACGGAGATTACCACTTTCTCACATGAACATGTCTCAGTCAAACACAGCTAATGAAGAAGATGCAGTAAAGTTTCAATATGTTTTATTGAACAAAACTGCAATCTTTGATAAGGTGCATGGGCTGCAATGATTAGGATAATGAATAATGCAAGAAACAGAATGGGAAAAACAAGAGTCATTAATACAAAGACCCCCACCATCTTGCCATGACATGAAGTGACATGAGATGTGAAATATGTCCCAATACCATAATAATCTCTAACCTAAAAGAGAGCTAGGTGTGTTAAACCTAATCTGCCAATGCCAAGTTCATGAGAAGAGCCCCCAACCCTCATTACCTTGGAATGAGGTCTCTAGCTAAGACTCCGTAAGGACACGAAGACTGGGTCAGCGTCAAGGCAACATGCAGTATCGATAGCAGCGATGGCATCTGGTCGGAATCCCTCTGACTATTGGTCTAAGCGAGGTGCATGTATACAGATCTGCTCGGACCTCTGACGTAGGTCTGTTCCCAAACAATAGATAACAAGACATGCTTGGGAAGGTAATTTATATAAACAATTCCCTTGAAGGCGTGAAGAGGGAAAGTACCTAATGTGAACACCTACAGTTTGTTTATCTTTGTCGCTTGATATTGAATGAATGAATTATCTTTATTTGCATGATTATTTAAAACCTTTGCAAAAGCACTAAAATAGAAAATACATAAAACGAATACCAAATAAAATTACACTTCATAGTAAAACGCTGTATCCTTCGCGACATCTATCGTCATGCGATTACCTAAAATTGTCTTGACTAGAGTGGACATTAGGTCGCAGAACTTGGTTGTAGTTATAGAATGCTAAATGGCATGAAGATCATCTTAAAAAATTTAACATACCCACATCTTGCGATACATATTACTAACTCACTACCTAAAAAGGATTCCCTGCACCTACTGAGATTGTAGAATCTGGGTGCGTTTACGAGAGCTTATTAGAGAGGATTTTTGTAAGAGTCGCCGCAATGTGTATGGAGTGTACAAGCCTACACAACATAAATAAGACAACAAATTTTAAGTATACAAGTAAAATTCTTACCTAAAAGGAGTGTAGTAAAAATTCCAAAGAGTGCGAAATAAGACAAGTCTGTAGTAGTGTGTGTGTAAAAATTCACTAAAAGACTTTTAAACGGAGATACGGATACCCAACAATGCATAATCCACCTCTATTTGGCCCTTACCCCCCTGTGGCAGTGTGCTAATGTTCAGGGTCTATGTTGGATCTCATATGTAAGTGCTGGTGGAGCGCACAATCCCCTCTTTGAAACTACTCAAAGTCAACATTTGGGGGGGGGTGTCAGCCACTTAGTTAACAACAGGGATTTAGATGCTGCTTCTCCCTTTTTAGTTTTCGGTAGTTCATGGGCACATACTAGCAGTAAGTTTTTCCTCATGATGGTGAAGAATTTCCCAAAACGGGCCAGCTCCATGGGCATCTCTGCAGTGAATATGTATTAAACAGCTTCTTTACATGTCCTTTGGCCAATTTGAAAAAATAAGTTTTAAAAGTCGATGTTGCTCTGAGACCAATCCCGGGCAGCAGCATATTAAATGACAAATGGATTCAGTGTGATAATTACATAAAATACATTCCTGAGAGTGCCTCCACGTTGATTTCCAACTGTATCTAAATTCCCAGGCCAGTAATGTTAGGAGTCGCATATGTAAAATGCTTCGAAAAGTTTGAGCTCTCAGGGCTGCTTTTATATACGGCTGGGGGTTAGTGACACTATATGACTCGGCTAAACCCTCTACCCCCCCTGATTTCCCTGATTGTGGCAATGTCATTTTCTCTGGAGATTTGCGTGCCATGATCTTTCAGTATCTTTTGTCGGAGGGCCTTCGATATTAGGGAATCCGATGAGTACGTGGGGACTAGATTAAAAATAAAAAAACGGCATGCCTGAGACAAATGGCCCAGCTGCTGGAAACGTCTTCAAAAATTGCTTTCACCGAACCCCTCAACTGTCGATATTGGCCCTGGAGACAGCATGAAATAACTTAATTATGTCCATTTTGCAGCTCATGTCCATACTTGTTATATTAAATTCTAGGCCTATCTCTGCATTCCTGGTGAATTTAGGAATTTGAAAGATCCTTTTGTATGCTCTCATTTGACATTTCTCCACAGTTTTTGTTGTCCTGCCTGGGTATGCTAAATGGCCATAGGTAATAGTGGGTAGAAGTTTTGATTCTGATGTAGGTGCTTGGAGCCGGAGATAGAGTTTAGCTAAAGTATAGGTGGTTCTCTCTCCCTTCGTTCTTAGTGCTGTTGCCTGATTTACTGTTTTACCGGCATTTGATAGCCATACTCGAAGGTACTCCGTGTCTATTCGTAAGGCACTGAGCTTCCAAGTCCTGGATATTTCTGTGACTGGCTTCCGAACACCAAAACCTTGGTTTTCGTTACATTAACCATCAGAGCATTTTTTTGTTGTTGTAATCGTGCAGGATGGCCAAGCCCCTTTTCAAGTCCAGTTGAATCTGGGCGAGCAGGACTAGATCATCCGCATATTGGAATATAGGAAGCACTGTCTTTCCCAGTTTTGGGGAGAATGTATTTCCTCTGTGTAGGTCCTTACCAAGGTTAGCTGTATAGAGATTAAAAAGGGTGAAAGCAATGACACAACCTTTTTTTAGGGGTTTGTTAGTGTATATTCTTTTGGTCACATGTGTGTTCGAAATCTTTACTCTCACCCATGTATCAGAGTAAACTTGCCAGTAAATTCCCTGGTATACCCCAGGAGGCCAACTTCTTCCAGAGTATGTGGTGTACTACGCCATCAAATGCCACACTGTAGTCAATGAAACATGCAAAGAGAGGTTGAGCAGCTGGTTTCAAGGTTTTCTGTCCTAAATATGCAAGAGCCAGCATATTGTCTAGGGTGGATGAGCATGGCCTAAATCCTGTTTGGTACATTGGTATAATATCATTTTCTGTAATCCAGTGTTCCAGTTCCCGAAGCAGGACCCTTGCATAGGCCTTGCCATCCACACCCAATAGAGCTATTAACCTTTAATTTCCTGGGAGGGTAGCATCACCCTTTTTAAAATTGGGATGCAATAATGAGCCTTTCCAGGCTCCAGGAACGTCTGATTGACGTAGGCAGTTGTTGAAGAGAGTGGTCAAGGGTGCTGCCCAAAAATTGTGGTCATCCTTAAATATACTCCCAGGTAGACCATTTGGGCCAGGAGATCCATCCTGCCTAATACTGCTTAAGATCATTTTAGTCGATTTGACTGTGACTGTTGATGTAGTGTTATCTGGGCCTTCAAAATCAAATTGCCTCCCCATGGTGCCCTTGTTTTCGATGCATCCTGGATCCACATAAAGGGAGCCCACGTGTTTTTCCCAGACACTGGCTGCTATTGCGTTAGCCTTACTTGCTGTCACTTGATATTGACGCCTTAGCATGCTGGCACTGATAACGTGAAACTAAAACATAGGCCTAACTAAATACAAGGCATCCATCTTAAAAAATATAATTAAATAAATATGCTAAAACAGAGTAAGCTAAGTAGGGTAAAAGTCACTAGGTGACGGGGGCACGAGTCTGCAAGCCAAAGGCTAAACTAACTCCTGTTTCCCATTAAAACAAACTAGGATTCACTACACAATGACATCATACAACAAAACTACTTGTTAAGGCTTGGCAATTTTTTTAAAAAATGAATGCGCCCAGTATTCCTTCACCAGCTAAATTTGATAATTGGCAAAACATTTTAAATGTCAATGAAGAACAGCTCTGGTTAGGTTCAGAATGGCACATTTAATTTAACACTTTCAGGTCCTAAAGGGTGGTTATTTTGGCCAGTGGTCGCAAATGGTAGTCATGCACATTTTGTTAACTCCACAATGGGTTTTAGAGCAAGCAGACCTGACCCTCGTTACATCACCACACAACACTCTGGTATTGTAATAACATACTGCGTGGGCAAACATTGTCAACAATGATTCAAACCTTTCACTTTAACAGCTCTAAGGCAAATAGATAAGGAAAATTTAGCGAAAGCTCTACACATTGTTGATAATGGTATGAACTTGTTGTCCAACCGTATATACACTTCGAACAACATTGTGTCTTCTGCGACTAATGTTATTCAAAATGATATATCACTTTTACATCATGGACAAGTCAACTTAGGTCCATTATGCAGTTAAGTTGGACATTAAAAGTTCTTAAACATGGCTGTGTGCCTTGGAAGTACGTTAATTCTAAAGAGTTATTTGCAGCATTTCACACAGAAACAACAGAAAATGGCTAAGAAAGAAGCTTATTGCATCATGCTTAACATCCAAAAGTTGGCGGAAATACCATTGTCAATTTGATTAATACATGGCGTGATTAATCTGCCCATTTCAACATTCTTATTCATTTTGTGTTTACAATATTTACTTGTAGGCAGATTCGAACAGCTAGGAGACATTTATATCCATGATGTGTGGGAATTACCTTCCGATTACAATTACTTTAACAATGAGAAAGAGGCCTTTCGTAGTAGCAGCAAATGTAAGACTTCTGTAAGCCATTTTATGATTAGTAAGTAGGTGTCCTTGCATGGAGCATGCAATGCTTCCATCAAAAATTTGGCTTGCTATCCGAAGTGTATTCTTGTGCCTTTGATTCACCCGGTGTTTCAGTTACTTTTGAATGGGAGTTACTTAATGTTGAGCGATTAAGGCTGCTGTGGGATAATGCCAGGTGTTCCCTATGCAATTTCGGTCCCTAAAATTCTGTCCCTCCCCCCCCCAAAAGCATGAGATAACACAAGCAGATATGTGGCCTCATATTGCTACTCATAATGTACATTTTGACAAGCTGAGCAGACTGAATGCTCTTTTGTTTAAAAAACACGCAGCTCTCATATCGGCCTGTGAAACCTATGACCCCCAAGTGGCAAGGTTGTCCTCAGAGATAATCCCTTTTAAATACCAACATTTCTGTGAAATTGATCAGGCACATTTTTAATGCATCTAACACTGCCGGGATTGTACACTTTTTTAAGGCTGTTGGTTTTGTCACCACTTTCAGACCTTCTTTGGAGATACACCATCAGCTATCCACTCACTTTTTCAAGTGTTTTGGGGTATTCCTAATAACTTTGGCATTAATCGGTAGGATCCTGCTGTTGCTATTTTGGATTTGCAGTGGCCGCGCCATCTCAATGAGAAATAATGGAGCTCCCACCGGCCAACCAGTGTCATGATGGCAAGGTACAGTACTTAGGAGCATCACTCTTAGAAGAAATGGACAGGAACTGGTCATTGTCATTTTGACCAGTCCTTAATTGTGTGTTGCCTAACTTTCACTGCTTGTGGTGCTCTTTTGAAACTGCACTAGAGGTGTGTCTTGCTTTACAACATGTGCCATCTGTGGATGTAAATCTGATGATGTTCTTGATAAG
Source organism: Pleurodeles waltl (assembly GCF_031143425.1). NCBI lineage: Eukaryota > Metazoa > Chordata > Amphibia > Caudata > Salamandridae > Pleurodeles > Pleurodeles waltl. The sequence continues at coordinate 182,895,007 of NC_090437.1, forward strand.
GGTTAATTGCCGGACCTGCTCAGTGAGAATACGGTTGTTGTGGGATGCCTCCTATGAACTTCCCTTTGTGGATTTTCTGGCTCCTGGTGCTTCAACATCTGGCACTGCACAAAATGCTGCCTTCTTGGCCAGACCTGTGGCTGAGGCACCGCAACAAGTATGCTCTTTCCATCTTTTGTCTGATATGTTGGTTAACTTATCACCTTCCGGAGTGAGATCCATTAGTGTTGATGACATTGGAGATGTCTTGAGGGATCATGATTATTGTTAAATTTGGCATTTGGTATTTTTTATTCAAATTCATTTTTTGTTAAAATTCAAAATGGCCCATTTAATTTGGCTATTTTTAGTCTTGCCCTGCTTGTCAACTTGCACATTTTATCTTTTATGTATATTTTTAGTTTGCTTTTAAAAAGTAATTTTAGCATAGGTTATTTTAGGTTTTGGACCCTGCACTCTTGTACCTACAATGGGGAGGTTATTGTGGGTTCATCTTAGCGCCTTGCTTGGGCTCACTTATTTTAGCTTCAGGCCTGTGGCCTGTGTCCTTTTATCCAGATACATATTTTATTTTGATTTTTCATTTTATTAAATTTTATCCTGGTTTACTTTTAACAGGGATGCTTTTATTTTCTAATCAACTGCCTTTCTAGGAAAGCATTGTTGTCCGTTCCTTTGCACAACATTTCATCTTGTGCCTCTGCTCAAGGCTGCACATGATACCTTACCTAGTATTGTCGGCTCAGGAGTGTGCAGTCAACCTTCTAAACCTAGACATATGATCACGCCAGGCCTGTTCTCAGAACACAACACATCTTGTTATAAAAAATACAACACACGCCGAAGGAGGGTAAAGGGGACATTCCAGCCAGCCAGCCATCTTGCACTGTGTGCCACTGCATCACAACTTTGCTGATCTTGGCCTTGTTTCTCCAGTCATCCAGGAGTACTGTCAGCGGCCTATGGGCAGACCCTTGCTTTTCCAGGTATGGTGGGCTCATTCATGGACTAGTACAGGCAGAAGGGCTAACATCACTATGCTCTCATGTTAGATGTTTGAAGTGTAGGTAGGAATTCTGAGACTAATGATTGTCAGGATGCTAGGACTGCTTATATGTAATTTTCTAATGGTCACACTCATCGCTGTACCATGTTTCATCTTCCTTCTAGTTGCAACTCATGTATTTTATCATAGATAGCAGTTTCTTCAATAAATGTATTGACACAGCCTGTGTTTCTATGTCTTCGCATGTATGAGACTGTGCAAATAAGAGAAAGGGGTCTACCACAACTTCTCTAGGGAGTCAAAGTGTCATGCGTCAGGCTGCCGCAAATTACCTTTACTTTCTAAGTTTGGGTGAGGTGCTTCTAGTTAGCCGAGAAGGTAATGCCGACAGCTTCCAGTCCATGTGGGACTGGCTCTGTCACCCACACACAGTGGTGCTGCCACCCCAAACCAAGCAGTCCTACCCTAATGGTGAGTGTCCTGCGACACTTGCAAGCTGCTTTAGCGAACCCAGCACAAGATCCCTTCTGACTAGTGGGTGCTACAGATTGTTCAGATGGGGTATGCCCTTCCCTTTGTGGAAACCCCCCTGCCTTTGCCACCATCCCCAGAATGGCTGATGGAGGAACATCTCTTAATGATCCATCAGGAAATGAAGGCTCTGTTGGCCAAAGGAGCCAGCAAGAGGGCTCCAGAAGTAGGGCTTTGTTGTTATTCCTGCTACTTTCTGGTACTAGATCTGCACCTCTTCAATGCCTTACTGAAAAAAGAGAAATTCCAGATGCTCACCTTGGCTCAGGTTTTGTCTGCCCCAGAGACCGGATGGTAGTGCAGACCTTGCAGGATGCTTATTTTAAAATGCTTGTCCCGGAAGCCTGCAGGCGTTACCAACGGTTCACTGTGGGCCATAGGCATTTCCAGTTCACTGTGCTCCCCTTTGGCCTCACTAGTGTCCCTCAGGTGTGCACGAGTGTGATGCCAGTGGTTGCAGCACACCGGTGGAGGTCAAGGGTCCATTCTCCCTCTACCTCAACAATTGGCTGATGAATGCGGGCTTATCCCAGAGAGTTGTTAACCACCTCTAGACTGTGGTCAACATCCTGCATTTGCTGAAGTTCATTATCAACATGCCGTAGTCACACCTGAATCCTTCTCAGATGCTCCCTTTCATTGAAGGTATTTTAGCAAACCGCAATTAGACCATCAGCAGACTCCTTTTGTTCCCCACCCGCATCTGACAGTGGTGAACGATGCATTGCTTCTGGGCTGGCCAAAGTAGCCAGCAAGAGGGCTCCAGTAGTAGGAAGTAGTTGTTATTCCTGCTACTTTCTGGTACTAGATCTGCACTTCTTCAATGCCTTCCTGAAAAAAGAGAAATTCCAGATGCTCACCTTGGCTTAGGTTTTGTCTGCCCCGGGGACTGGATGGTACCTTGCAGGACCCTTATTTTAATTTGTTTATCCTGCAAGCCCACAGGCATTACCTGCGGTTCACTGTGGGCAATAGGCATTTCCAGTTCAATGTGCTACCCTTTGGCCTCACTAGTGTCCCTCAGTTGTGGTTGCAGCACACCGGTGGAGGTCAGTGGTCCAATTTCCTCTACCTTGGCTGATGAATGCGGGCTCATCCCAAGCAGTTGTTAATCACCTCTAGACTGTGGTCAGCATCCTGCATTTGCTGAAGTTCACTATCAACATGCCGTAGTCACACCTGACTCCTTCTCAGACTCTCTCTTTCATTGAAGGTATTTAAGCAAACCGCAATTAGACCAGCAGCAGACTCCTTTCGTTCCCCACCCGCAACTGACAATGGTGAACAACGCATCGCTTCTGGGCTGGGGCGGCCATCAGAGAGAGATGGAGGTCCGAGAACTCTGGTCGCTCCACACCAATCTTTTGTAGCTGAGTGATTTGCTTGACTTTAAAAGCCTTCCTTACATCCATGAAAGAACTGCTGGTTCAGGTGATCACAGGCACCATTACTGTCATGTAGTATTTCAAAACAAAACGGGCAAAGTGGGCTCGTGGTCTGCGCCAGGAGGCCCAGTGCCTCTGAACCCAGCTGGAGTGACAGGACAACTTCCTGATTGTGCAGCACCTGGGAGGATCTCTGAACCCCAGGGCAGACAGACTTGGATTTCAATGCCTTGCGGATCACAAATGGTATCTAGACTCGGAGGTCGTGCAAGGTCTCTTCAGAAATTGGGGAGACTCTTCGCTCAATCTCTTTGCTGTCACCGAGAACACGCATTCAGCTCTTCTACGCGTTGGAGTGTCCAAAGCGGCTCTCGATCTGAGATGCATTTAGGGGCTTATTTATAGGCCCCTAGCGCCACAGGACCGGCACTTTTAGTGACACTCCTGTGGCGCTAAGCACTGCTCCGTATTTACAGGGTGAGGTTAAGCCACTTTTTGTGGCTTAACGTCACCTTGTAAATATGGCCCCTTCCCACACAGCCCTTTGTGTGGAAGGGGCGTGCAATGGGCGTTGGCCCAGAGGTGGCGTCAGCAGGGCGCAACGAGGAGTAATACTTTTATTCCTCCTTGTTTTTTGCTTTTTCTATGTGTGCTGCATTCTGCAGCAAGCATAGAATGAGCAAAATGCCAGAAATATTTGCTTATGTGCGGGAAGGTGTCCCTTCCTATAGGAAGTTGGCTCTGTATGCACTATTTCAAAGTAAGGAATAGTATGCACAGAGTCCAAGGGTTCCCCTTAGAGGTAAGATAGTGGCAAAAAGAGATAATACTAATGCTCTATTTTGTGGTAGTGTGGTCGAGCAGTAGGCTTATCAAAGGAGTAGTGTTAAGCATTTGTTGTACATACACATAGGCAATAAATGAGGAACACACACTCAGAGACAATTCCAGGCCAATAGGTTTTTGTTATAGAAAAATATATTTTCTTAGTTTATTTTAAGAACCACAGGTTCAAATTTTACATGTAATATCTCAAATGAAAGGTATTGCAGGTAAGTACTTTAGGAAGTTTGAATAATCACAATAGCATATATACTTTTCAAATAAAACACATATAGCTATTTTAAAACTAGACACTGCAATTTTCACAGTTCCTAGGGGAGGTAAGTAATTGTTAGTTCTTGCAGGTAAGTGAACCACCTACGGGGATCAAGTTTGGGTCCAAGGTTGCCCACCGTTGGGGGTTCAGAGCAACCCCAAAGTTACCACACCAGCAGCTCATGGCCGGTCAGGTGCAGAGTTCAAAGTGGTGCCCAAAACGCATAGGCTTCAAAGGAGAAGGGGGTGCCCCGGTTCCAGTCTGCCAGCAGGTAAGTACCCGCGTCTTCGGAGGGCAGACCAGGGGGGTTTTGTAGGGCACCGGGGGGGACACAAGTTAGCACAGAAAGTACACCCTCAGCAGCACGGGGCGGCCGGGTGCAGTGTGCAAACACACGTCGGGTTTTCAATTGGAATCAATGGGAGACCAAGGGGTCTCTTCAGCGATGCAGGCAGGCAAGGGGGGGGGCTCCTCGGGGTAGCCACCACCTGGGCAAGGGAGAGGGCCTCCTGGGGGTCACTCCTGTACTGGAGTTCCGATCCTTCAGGTCCTGGGGGCTGCGGGTGCAGGGTCTTTTCCAGGCGTCGGGATCTTAGAGTCAGGCAGTAGCGGTCAGGGGGAGCCTCGGGATTCCCTCTGCAGGCGTCGCTGTGGGGGCTCATGGGGGACAACTTTGGTTACTCACAGTCTCAGAGTTTCCGGGGAGTCCTCCCTGAAGTGTTGTTTCTCCACAAGTCGAGCCGGGGGCGTCGGGTGCAGAGTTGCAAGTCTCACGCTTCTGCCGGGAAACACAGTTGTTTTAAAGTTGCTCCTTTGGAAACAAAGTTGCAGTCTTGGGTGAACAGGGCCGCTGTTCTCTGGAGTTTCTTGGTCCTTTTAGAGCAGGGCAGTCCTCTGATGATTCAGAGGACGCTGGTCCTGGGGAAAGCATCGCTGGAGCAGTTTTCTTCCGAAGGGGGGAGACAGGCCAGTAGAGCTGGGGCCAAAGCAGTTGTTGTCTCCGTCTTCCCTGCAGGGTTTTTCAGCTCAGCAGTCCTCTTCTTCTTAGGTTGCAGGAATCTGAGTTCATAGGTTCTGGGGAGCCCTTAAATACTAAATTTAAGGGCGTGTTTAGGTCTGGGGGGTTAGTAGCCAATGGCTACTAGCCCTGAGGGTGGGTACACCCTCTTTGTGCCTCCTCCCAAGGGGAGGGGGTCACATTCCTATCCCTATTGGGGGAATCCTCCATCTGCAAGATGGTGGATTTCTAAAAGTTAGAGTCACCTCAGCTCAGGACACCTTAGGGGCTGTCCTGACTGGCCAGTGACTCCTCCTTGTTATTCTCATTATTTCCTCCGGCCTTGCCGCCAAAAGTGGGGCAGTGGCCGGAGGGGGCGGGCAACTCCACTAGCTGGAGTGCCCTGTGGTGCTGGAACAAAGGGGGTGAGCCTTTGAGGCTCACCACCAGGTGTTACAGCTCCTGCCTGGGGGAGGTGATAGCATCTCCACCCTGTGCAGGCTTTGTTAATAGCCACAGAGTGACAAAGGCACTCTCCCCATGTGGCCAGCAACATGTCTCGAGTGTGGCAGGCTGCTAAAACCAGTCAGCCTACACGGGTAGTTGGTTAAGGTTTCAGGGGGCACCTCTAAGGTGCCCTCTGGGGTGTATTTTGCAATACAATGTACACTTGCATCAGTGTGCATTTATTGTGCTGAGAAGTTTGATACCAAACTTCCCAGTTTTCAGTGTAGCCATTATGGTGCTGTGGAGTTCGTGTTTGACAGACTCCCAGACCATATACTCTTATGGCTACCCTGCACTTACAATGTCTTAGGTTTTGCTTAGACACTGTAGGGGCACAGTGCTCATGCACTGGTGACCTCACCTATGGTGTAGTGCACCCTGCCTTAGGGCTGTAAGGCCTGCTAGAGGGGTGACTTATCTATATTGCATAGGCAGTGTGAGGTTGGCATGGCACCCTGAGGGGAGTGCCATGTCGACTTACTCGTTTTGTCCTCACCAGCACACACAAGCTGGCAAGCAGTGTGTCTGTGCTGAGTGAGGGGTCCCCAGGGTGGCATAAGATATGCTGCAGCCCTTAGAGACCTTCCCTGGCATCAGGGCCCTTGGTACCAGGGGTATCAGTTACAAGGGACTTACCTGGATGCCAGGGTGTGCCAATTGTGAAAACAAAAGTACAGGTTAGGGAAAGAACACTGGTGCTGAGGCCTGGTTAGCAGGCCTCAGCACACTTTCAATTCAAAACATAGCATCAGCAAAGGCAAAAAGTCAGGGGGTAACCATGCCAAGGAGGCATTTCCTTACACAACCCCCCCCCCCCCCCCCCAAACGAAAGAGGATGAGACTAACCTTTCCCAAGAGAGTCTTCATTTTCTAAGTGGAAGAACCTGGAAAGGCCATCTGCATTGGCATGGGCAGTCCCAGGTCTGTGTTCCACTATAAAGTCCATTCCCTGTAGGGAGATGGACCACCTCAACAGTTTTGGATTTTCACCTTTCATTTGCATCAGCCATCTGAGAGGTCTGTGGTCAGTTTGAACTACAAAGTGAGTACCAAAGAGGTATGGTCTCAGCTTCTTCAGTGACCAAACCACAGCAAAGGCCTCCCTCTCAATGGCACTCCAACGCTGCTCCCTGGGGAGTAACCTCCTGCTAATGAAAGCAACAGGCTGGTCAAGGCCATCTTCATTTGTTTTTGGGACACAACTGCCCCTATCCCATGTTCAGAGGCATCTGTCTGCACAATGAACTGCTTGGAGTAATCTGGAGCTTTTAGAACTGGTGCTGTGCACATTGCTTGTTTCAGGGTGTCAAAGGCCTTTTGGCATTCTACAGTCCAGTTTACCTTCTTGGGCATTTTCTTGGAGGTGAGTTCTGTGAGGGCTGTCACTATGGATCCATATCCCTTCACAAACCTCCTGTAATACCCAGTCAAGCCAAGGAATGCCCTGACTTGAGTCTGGGTTTTTGGAGCTGCCCAGTCCAGAATAGTCTGGATCTTAGGCTGGAGTGGCTGAACTTGGCCTCCACCTACAAGGTGTCCCAAGTAAACCACAGTTCCCTTCCCTATCTGGCATTTGGATGCCTTGATAGAGAGGCCTGCTGATTGCAGAGCCTTCAAAACCTTCTTCAGGTGGACCAGGTGATCCTGCCAGCTGGAGCTAAAGACAGCAATTTCATCAAGATAAGCTGCACTAAAGGACTCCAAACCAGCAAGGACTTGATTCACCAACCTTTGGAAGGTGGCACGGGCATTCTTTAAACCAAAGGGCATAACAGTAAACTTCTAATGCCCATCAGGTGTGGAGAATGCTGTCTTTTCTTTTGCTCCAGGTGCCATTTTGATTTGCCAGTACCCTGCTGTTAAGTCAAAGGTACTTAAGAATTTGGCAGCACCTAATTTATCAATCAGTTCATCGGCCCTAGGAATGGGATGGGCATCTGACTTGGTGACAGAATTAAGTCCTCTGTAGTCCACACAAAACCTCATCTCTCTCTTTCCATCTTTGGTGTGAGGTTTGGGGACTAAGACCACTGGGCTAGCCCAGGGGCTGTCAGAGTGCTCAATTACTCCCAATTCCAGCATCTTGTGGACTTCCACCTTTATGCTTTCCTTAACTTGGTCAGACTGTCTGAATATTTTGTTTTTGACAGGCATGATGTCTCCTGTGTCCACATCATGGGTACACAGGTGTGTCTGACCAGGGGTTAGGGAAAAGAGCTCAGCAAACTGTTGCAGGACCTTCCTGCAGTCAGATTGCTGTTGGCCAGAGAGGGTGTCTGAATAGATCACTCCACCTACTGAACCATCTTTAGGGTCTGAGGAGAGAAGATCAGGGAGAGGTTCACTCTCAGCTTCCTGGTCCTCATCTGTTACCATCAACAGATTCACATCAGCCCTGTCATGGAAGAGTTTTAGGCGGTTCACATGGATCACCCTCTTGGGGCTCCTGCTAGTGCCTAGGTCCACCAGGTAGGTGACCTGACTCTTCTTCTCTAGCACTGGGTAAGGGCCACTCCATCTGTCCTGAAGTGCCCTGGGAGCCACAGGCTCCAGAACCCAGACTTTCTGCCCTGGTGGGAATTCAATCAGTGCAGCCTTTTGGTCATACCAAAACCTCTGGAGCTGTTGGCAGGCCTCAAGGTTTTTACTTGCCTTTTCCATGTACTCTGCCATCCTTGAACGAAGGCCAAGTACATAGTCCACTATGTCTTGTTTAGGCTCATGAAGCGGTCTCTCCCAGACTTCTTTCACAAGAGCTAGTGGTCCCCTTACAGGGTGGCCAAACAGAAGTTCAAAGGGTGAGAACCCTACTCCCTTCTGAGGCACCTCTCTGTAAGTGAAAAGCAGACATGGCAAGAGGACATCCCATCTCCTTTTGAGTTTTTGTGGGAGCCCCATGACCATGCCTTTTAATGTCTTGTTGAATCTCTCAACAAGGCCATTAGTTTGTGGATGATAGGGTGTAGTGAATTTATAAGTCACTCCACACTCATTCCACATGTGCTTCAGGTATGCTGACATGAAGTTGGTACCTCTGTCAGACACCACCTCCTTAGGGAAGCCCACTCTGGTAAAGATACCAATGAGGGCCTTGGCTACTGCAGGGGCAGTAGTCGACCTAAGGGGAATAGCTTCAGGGTATCTAGTAGCATGATCCACTACTACTAGTATGTACATATTCCCTGAGGCTGTGGGAGGTTCAAGTGGACCCACTATGTCCACACCCACTCTTTCAAAGGGGACCCCCACCACTGGAAGTGGAATGAGGGGGGCCTTTGGATGTCCACCTGTCTTACCACTGGCTTGACAGGTGGTACAGGAGACACAAAACTCCTTAACTTTCTGGGACATTGTAAAGAAATGGCTCCCTGTTGCAGTTACCCCCCACTTTTTGCCTGATACTGATGCTGACTTGACTGAGAAGTGTGCTGGGACCCTGCTAACCAGGCCCCAGCACCAGTGTTCTTTTACCTAAAATGTACCATTGTTTCCACAATTGGCACAACCCTGGCACCTAGGTAAGTCCCTTGTAACTGGTACCCCTGGTACCAAGGGCCCTGATGCAAGGGAAGGTCTCTAAGGGCTGCAGCATGTCTTATGCCACCCTAGGGACCCCTCACTCAGCACAGACACACTGTTTGCCAGCTTGTGTGTGCTGCTGGGGAGAAAATAACTAAGTCGACATGGCACTCCCCTCAGGGTGCCATGCCAACCTCACACTGCCTGTGGCATAGGTAAGTCACCCCTCTAGCAGGCCTTACAGCCCTAAGGCAGGGTGCACTATACCACAGGTGAGGGCATATGTGCATGAGCACTATGCCCCTACAGTGTCTAAGCAAAACCTTAGACATTGTAAGTGCAGGGTAGCCATAAGAATATATGGTCTGGGAGTCTGTCAAAAACGAACTCCACAGCTCCATAATGGCTACACTGAATACTGGGAAGTTTAGTATCAAACTTCTCAGAATAATAAACCCACACTGATGCCAGTGTTGGATTTATTAAAAAATGCACACAGAGGGCATCTTAGAGATGCCCCCTGTATTTTACCCAATTGTTCAGTGCAGGACTGACTGGTCTGTGCCAGCCTGCTGCTGAGAGACGAGTTTCTGCCCCATGCGGTGAGGGCCTTTGTGCTCTCTGAGGACAGAAACAAAGCCTGCTCTGGGTGGAGGTGCTTCACACCTCCCCCCTGCAGGAACTGTAACACCTAGCAGTGAGCTTCAAAGGTTCAAGCTTCGTGTTCCAATGCCCCAGGGCGCACTCCAGCTAGTGGAGATGCCCGCCCCCTGGACCCAGCCCCCACTTTTGGCGGCAAGTCCAGGAGAGATAATGAGAAAAACAAGGAGGAGTCACTGGCCAGTCAGGACAGCCCCTAAGGTGTCCTGAGCTGAGGTGACTCTGACTTTTAGAAATCCTCCATCTTGATTTTGGAGGATTCCCCCAATAGGGATAGGAATGTGACCCCCTACCCTTGGGAGGAGGCACAAAGAGGGTGTACCCACCCTCAGGGCTAGTAGCCATTGGCTACTAACCCCCCAGACCTAAACACGCCCTTAAATTTAGTATTTAAGGGCTCCCCTGAACCTAAGAATTTAGATTCCTGCAACTTACAAGAAGAGGACTGCTGAGCTGAAAAACCCCTGCAGAAGAAGAAAGAAGACACCAACTGCTTTGGCCCCAGTCCTACCGGCCTGTCTCCTGCCTTCAGAAGAAAACTGCTCCAGCAACGCTTTCCCCAGGACCAGCCACCCCTGAATCCTCAGAGGACTGCCCTGCTTCCAAGAAACCAAGAAACTCCCGAGAACAGCGGCTCTGTTCAACAAAGACTGCAACTTTGTATCCAGAGGAGCAGATTTAAAAGACCCCTGCAATCCCCGCAAGAAGCGTGAGACTTGCAACACTGCACCCGGCGGCCCAGACTCGACTGGTGAAGAAACAACGCTACAGGGAGGATCCCCAGGCGACTCCAAGACAGTGAGTAACCCAAGTTGTCCCCCCTGAGCCCCCACAACGACGCCTGCAGAGGGAATCCCGAGGCTCCCCCTGACCGCGACTGCCTGACTCTGAAATCCTGACGCCTGGAAAAGACCCTGCACCCGCAGCCCCCAGGACCTGAAGGATCGGAACTCCAGTGCAGGAGTGACCCCCAGGAGGCCCTCTCCCTTGCCCAGGCGGTGGCTACCCCGAGGAGCCCCCCCCTTGCCTGCCTGCACCGCTGAAGAGACCCCTTGGTCTCTCATTGAAAACCATTGGAAACCCGATGCGTGTTTGCACACTGCACCCGGCCGCCCCCGCGCTGCTGAGGGTGTACTTTTTGTGCTGACTTGTGTCCCCCCCGGTGTCCTACAAAACCCCCCCTGGTCTGCCCTCCGAAGACGCGGGTACTTACCTGCTGGCAGACTGGAAGCGGGGCACCCCCTTACCTCCATTGAAGCCTATGTGTTTTGGGCACCTCTTTGACCTCTGCACCTGACCGGCCCTGAGCTGCTGGTGTGGTAACTTTGGGGTTGCTCTGAACCTCCAACGGTGGGCTACCTTGGACCCCAATTTGAACCCCGTAGGTGGTTTACTTACCTGAAAGAACTAACAATAACTTACCTCCCCCAGGAACTGTTGAAAATTGCACTGTGTCCACTTTTAAAATAGCTATATGTGTTTTATGTAAAAAGTATATATGCTATTGTGATTATTCAAAGTTCCTAAAGTACTTACCTGCAATACCTTTCAAATGAGATATTACATGTAGAATTTGAACCTGTGGTTCTTAAAATAAACTAAGAAAATATATTTTCCTCTACAAAAACCTATTGGCTTGGAATTGTCTCTGAGTGTGTGTTCCTCATTTATTGCTTGTGTATGTACAACAAATGCTTAACACTACTCCTTTGATAAGCCTACTGCTCGACCACACTACCACAAAATAGAGCATTAGTATTATCTCTTTTTGCCACTATCTTACCTCTAAGGGGAACCCTTGGACTCTGTGCATGTTATTTCTTACTTTGAAATAACACATACAGAGCCAACTTCCTACAGACATGTTGGGCCAATAGAAGTGATTGACTAGCCTCTCCCACGTCTTGGTTTGTCCCAAATGCCCAGCAAGGGGAATATCATGGGCTAAGGTCAGTATGAACTCTCTGAACTCCTGGGGCACTACCACTCTCCTAGTGGCACCAGGTTTGGGATCTCTTGCCTCAGTGTACAGGAGCCCATCCTCCCAATAGACCCCATGTGTTCCAGTTTTCTTGCCATTGGACTCTTCAGCTGCTTGCTGCCTAAGGCCTTCAAGAGAGGGACAGGTTTCTTGCCACTTACACAACTGCTCCCTTGAAGGTCCCCCTGGGCCTAAGAGCTCAACCTGATAAGGTTCTGACTCCAGAGGCTCAGTTCCCTCAGAGGGCAGAACTTCTTCCTGAGAAGAGAGGATTCTCTTTTTGTTGTTGTGTTGCAGCTGGTTTCCCAGTTGTCTTTCCTTTCCTCTTGGTAGGCTGGGCCCTTTTTCCAGACTCCACCTCTACTTTTTCACCCTGAACCTTGCACTGTGCCCTTGTCTTGACACACACCAGTTCAGGGATACCCAGCATGGCTGCATGGGTTTTCAGTTCTACCTCAGCCCATTCTGAGGACTCCAGGTAATTTCCAAGCAAACAGTCTACTGGGATATTTGAGGAGACTACCACCTGTTTCAGGCCATTGACCCCTCCCCACTCTAAAGTTACCATAGCCATGGGATGTACTTTAGTTTGATTGTCAGCACTGGTGACTGGATAAGTTTGTCCAGCCAGGTATTGACCAGGGGAAACCAGTTTATATGTCACCATGGTGACACTGGCACCTGTATCCCTCAGGCCTTCTACACTTGTCCCATTAATTAAGAGCTGCTGCCTGTATTTTTGCATGTAAGGAGGCCAGGCAGCCAGTGTGGCGAAATCCACCCCACCCTCAGAGACTAATGTAGCTTCAGTGTGACACCTGATTTGCTCTGGGCACACTGTTGATCCCACTTGGAGACTAGCCATTCCAGTGTTAGCTGGAGTGGAGTTAGAAGTGGTACTTTTCTTGGGACAGGCCTTGTCTCCAGTTTGGTGTCCAGGCTGATTACAGCTACGACACCAGGCCTTTTTGGGATCAAAGTTTTTACCCTTGTACCCAAAATTGTTTTGTGAAGAGGCTCTGGGCCCACCCTCCTGTGCAGGTTTTTGGGGGCCTGAAGAAGACTCTTTACTATTTTTGTTTTTGGATGTCTCAACACCCTTCCCCTGGGGAGGCTTTGTGACCCCTTTCTTTTGGTCACCCCCTGTGGAAGTCTTGGGCACCCTAGTCTTGACCCAATGGTCCGCCTTCTTTCCCAATTCTTGGGGAGAAATTGGTCCTAGGTCTACCAGATGCTGATGCAGTTTATCATTTCAACAGTTACTTAATAGGTGTTCTTTCACAAATAAATTGTACAGCCCATCATAATTATTAACACCACTGCCTTGAATCCAACCATCCAGTGTTTTCACTGAGTAGTCCACAAAATCAACCCAGGTCTGGCTCGAGGTTTTTTGAGCCCCCCTGAATCTAATTCTATACTCCTCAGTGGAGAATCCAAAGCCCTCAATCAGGGTTCCCTTCATGAGGTCATAAGATTCTGCATATTTTCCAGAGAGTGTGAGGAGTCTATCCCTACACTTTCCAGTGAACATTTCCCAAAGGAGAGCACCCCAGTGAGATCTGTTAACTTTTCTGGTTACACAAGCCCTCTCAAAAGCTGTGAACCATTTGGTGATGTCATCACAATCTTCATATTTAGTTACAATCCCTTTAGGGATTTTCAACATGTCAGGAGAATCTCTGACCCTATTTATGTTGCTGCCACCATTGATGGGTCCTAGGCCCATCTCTTGTCTTTCCCTTTCTATGGCTAGGATCTGTCTTTCCAAAGCCAATCTTTTGGCCATCCTGGCTAGCAGGAGGCCATCTTCACTGAGGCTCTCCTCAGTGATAACAGAGGTGCTAGCCCCTCCTGTGAGGGAAGCAGCATCTCTGACTATTATGTTAGGAGTCAGGGATTGAGGGTCCCTGATCTCCCTACTTAGGACTGGAAGGTGGGAATTCTCCTCCAAGTCACTGTCTTCTCCCTCTGTGAGGTCATCCTCAGAAGGGTTGGCTTTTTCAAACTCTGCCAAAAGCTCCTGGAGCTGTTGTTTGGAGGGTCTTAAGCCAACTGGGATTTTCTTTATTTTGCAGAGAGACCTTAGCTCCCTCATCTTAAGATGGAGGTAAGGTGTGAGGTTGAGTTCCATCACATTCTCTTCTGCACCAGACATTATGTTTCTAAAAGTTGGAATACTTTTTAAGAATCTAAAACTATCTCTAGAACTTAATTCAAACTTTTACAAAACTTTTAAACTCTAAAAGAAATGCTAACAGGGACTAACACAAGGCCCTAGCAGGACTTTTAAGAATTTAGAAAAATAGTTCAAATTGCAAAAATCAATTTCTAATGACAATTTTTGGAGTTTGTCGTGTGATCAGGTATTGGCTGAGTAGTCCAGCAAATGCAAAGTCTTGTACCCTACCGCTGATCCACCAATGTAGGAAGTTGGCTCTGTATGCACTATTTCAAAGTTAGGAATAGTATGCACAGAGTCCAAGGGTTCCCCTTAGAGGTGAGATAGTGGCAAAAAGAGATAATACTAATGCTCTATTTTGTGGTAGTGTGGTCGAGCAGTAGGCTTATCAAAGGAGTAGTGTTAAGCATTTGTTGTACATACACATAGGCAATAAATGAGGAACACACACTCGGAGACAATTCCAGGCCAATAGGTTTTTGTTATAGAAAAATATATTTTCTTAGTTTATTTTAAGAACCACAGGTTCAAATTTTACATGTAATATCTCAAATGAAAGGTATTGCAGGTAAGTACTTTAGGAACTTTGAATAATCACAATAGCATATATACTTTTCAAATAAAACACATATAGCTATTTTAAAACTAGACACTGCAATTTTCACAGTTCCTGGGGAGGTAAGTAATTGTTAGTTCTTGCAGGTAAGTGAACCACCTACGGGGTTCAAGTTTGGGTCCAAGGTAGCCAACCGTTGGGGGTTCAGAGCAACCCCAAAGTTACCACACCAGCAGCTCAGGGCCGGTCAGGTGCAGAGTTCAAAGTGGTGCCCAAAACGCATAGGCTTCAATGGAGAAGGGGGTGCCCCGGTTCCAGTCTACCAGCAGGTAAGTACCCGCGTCTTCGGAGGGCAGAACAGGGGGGTTTTGTAGGGCACCGGGGGGGGGGGGGACACAAGTTAGCACAGAAAGTACACCCTCAGCAGCACGGGGCGGCCGGGTGCAGTGGGCAAACACACGTCGGGTTTTCAATTGGAATCAATGGGAGACCAAGGGGTCTCTTCAGCGATGCAGGCAGGCAAGAGGGGGGCTCCTCGGGGTAGCCACCACCTGGGCAAGGGAGAGGGCCTCCTGGGGGTCACTCCTGCACTGGAGTTCCGATCCTTCATGTCCTGGGGGTTGCGGGTGCAGGGTCTTTTCCAGGCGTCGGGATCTTAGAGTCAGGCAGTCGCGGTCAGGGGGGCCTCGGGATTCCCTCTGCAGGCGTCGCTGTGGGGGCTCAGGGGGGACAACTTTGGTTACTCACAGTCTCAGAGTCGCCGGGGAGTCCTCCCTGAAGTGTTGTTTCTCCACAAGTCGAGCCGGGGGCGTCGGGTGCAGAGTTGCAAGTCTCACGCTTCTGGCGGGAAACACAGTCGTTTTAAAGTTGCTCCTTTGGAAACAAAGTTGCAGTCTTGGGTGAACAGGGCCGCTGTTCTCTGGAGTTTCTTGGTCCTTTTAGAGCAGGGCAGTCCTCTGAGGATTCAGAGGACGCTGGTCCTGGGGAAAGCATCGCTGGAGCAGTTTTCTTCCGAAGGGGGGAGACAGGCCAGTAGAGCTGGGGCCAAAGCAGTTGTTGTCTCCGTCTTCCCTGCAGGGTTTTTCAGCTCAGCAGTCCTCTTCTTCTTAGGTTGCAGGAATCTGAGTTCATAGGTTCTGGGGAGCCCTTAAATACTAAATTTAAGGGCGTGTTTAGGTCTGGGGGGTTAGTAGCCAATGGCTACTAGCCCTGAGGGTGGGTACACCCTCTTTGTGCCTCCTCCCAAGGGGAGGGGGTCACATTCCTATCCCTATTGGGGGAATCCTCCATCTGCAAGATGGAGGATTTCTAAAAGTTAGAGTCACCTCAGCTCAGGACACCTTAGGGGCTGTGTTGACTGGCCAGTGACTCCTCCTTGTTATTCTCATTATTTCCTCCGGCCTTGCCGCCAAAAGTGGGGCAGTGGCCGGAGGGGGCGGGCAACTCCACTAGCTGGAGTGCCCTGTGGTGCTGTAACAAAGGGGGTGAGCCTTTGAGGCTCACCACCAGGTGTTGCAGCTCCTGCCTGGGGGAGGTGATAGCATCTCCACCCAGTGAAGGCTTTGTTACTAGCCACAGAGTGACAAAGGCACTCTCCCCATGTGGCCAGCAACATGTCTCGAGTGTGGCAGGCTGCTAAAACCAGTCAGCCTACACTGGTAGTTGGTTAAGGTTTCAGGGGGGCACCTCTAAGGTGCCCTCTGGGGTGTATTTTGCAATAAAATGTACACTGGCATCAGTGTGCATTTATTGTGCTGAGAAGTTTGATACCAAACTTCCCAGTTTTCAGTGTAGCCATTATGGTGCTGTGGAGTTCGTGTTTGACAGACTCCCAGACCATATACTCTTATGGCTACCCTGCACTTACAATGTCTAAGGTTTTGCTTAGACACTGTAGGGGCACAGTGCTCATGCACTGGTGCCCTCACCTATGGTATAGTGCACCCTGCCTTAGGGCTGTAAGGCCTGCTAGAGGGGTGACTTATCTATACTGCATAGGCAGTGTGAGGTTGGCATGGCACCCTGAGGGGAGTGCCATGTCGACTTACTCGTTTTGTCCACACCAGCACACACAAGCTGGCAAGCAGTGTGTCTGTGCTGAGTGAGGGGTCCCCAGGGTGGCATAAGATATGCTGCAGCCCTTAGAGACCTTCCCTGGCATCAGGGCCCTTGGTACCAGGGGTACCAGTTACAAGGGACTTACCTGGATGCCAGGGTGTGCCAATTGTGAAAACAAAAGTACAGGTTAGGGAAAGAACACTGGTGCTGGGGCCTGGTTAGCAGGCCTCAGCACACTTTCAATTCAAAACATAGCATCAGCAAAGGCAAAAAGTCAGGGGGTAACCATGCCAAGGAGGCATTTCCTTACACTTCCTGCACATAAACAATCGTATGAAAATTAAGCTTTGGCACTTCTGTGTGACTGCATTCTCCAGCACACACAGAGGTGCCAAAGCACCATTAGTGATTGTTTATGTGCAGGAAAGGACACCTTTCCGCACATAAACAATCAAACCCCTCAATGCAGACATCCGTGCATGATAGTTCAAGAATACCTGCGTTGGCACTGGCAGCTAAATTTAGCACCTGGGCAGGGGACAACACAGGGGTGCGCCGTATTCACTTAAGTACGGCGCATCCCTGTGTTTCTAAAGTGATGCAGCAAAGCGCTGCTAATTTTGGCACAGTACCACGCTACGCCACTTTTCCATAAATCTGGCCCGGAGTTCATACTGGATCCTCGGACTCCTGTGCGCCATTCCGCTGATGCTGCTTCTGCCCTGAGTTCTCAAGAAGATCAGGACTAACTGGGCTCATTTCATCCTAGTAACTCCAAACTGGGCAAGGAGAGTTTGGTATCACAAACTCCTGAGCATGAGCTTCTGTTCTCCAACAAGGCTGCCTCTTTGGGAGGACCTTTTGCCGTAACAACAGGGCAGGGCCCTACATCTGAACCTATGCACACTCTAACTGCATGTGTGGAGCTTGAGCAGCAATAGTTGAATGCCTTTGACCAGCCTACAGAGATCAGTGATATACTCTAGGTAGCCAGGTGTCCCTTAACAAAGACTGTATAAGCCTGCTGTTGGGACAGATTTGTGGCTTGGTGCTCCTCCTGTCGGGTTGACCTGCTTTGCCCCCCTTGTCTCAGAGGTTTTACTGTATGTACTGTCCTTAGCCTGGCAAGGCTTTGCTCTGGCCACTGTTAAAGCTTACCTGTTATCCATATCAGCTTTTTTTGTAGTTGCTGTATCAGCCCTCACATTTCACACTTCTCGAAAGAACACTTGTTCCCTCCTACCCCTTTCATTATGCCTCAATGGGATCTTAATTTGATTCTACCATTCCCCTCAGGCTTGCCATTCGAGTCCCTGCACAGTTATCTGCTCATATTCCTAACTCTCGAGACTGCTTAATTGGTGGCCTTTACATTAGCCAGAAGAGTCAGTGAGCTTCAAGCTTTCAGTTCACCCTCTGTATGCCAGCTTTTACCCCGATAAACTCGTTCTTCAGACATGTTCCTCTTATTTGCAGTAGGAGGTCACTCCCTTTCATGTTGGACAAAACACCACCCTGGAGGAGGAGCGACTCCACCTGATGGACCCAAAAAGAGCTTTTCTTTCCTACACCGATTGCACCAAAGAACATCTGACAGACAAACAGCTCTTCAGTGGGTTCACTGTAGCCAAAAAGTGCAAGGCGGTGCAGAAACAAACCATCTCATAATGGATTGAACTCTGCATCAAGATCTGCTATGCATCAGCTAAAAAGTAGCCCCCTGAGGGCTTGCGGACCCACTCCACCAGGTCCAAGGCCACTACTGCTCCATTTGCATGTAGGGTACCTGTCCTGAACATCTGCCAAGCTGTTACGTGGCAATCCCTCCACACGTTCACGAAGCACTACTGCTTGGACATTCAGGTCTGTCAGGAAAAGGACTTTGCCTGTTAGGTGCTCCAGAACTTCCTGAGTTGAGCAATTTTACAGACCTTTCTCTGGGGAGGTATTACTTGGGTATCTACTGTAAGATAAGGAATCTGCAGTTGGAAGTCTCTATCAGAAGGAAAAGTTACTTACTTTCAGTAACACATTTTCTTGCAGCGGCTCACACTAATCGCAGATTCCTTACCGTCCCTCCCATCCTTCCTGTTCTGCTAAATGGGCTCTTTTCCCTAACATCTGGTTAGATTCTGCACACTGGTCAAACACTCAATCTAACAAGGCTCTGCATTTTTGGCATAGAAATAGTCACAAAAGAAACTGTCAGAGTGCCGAGGTGGTGCCTACATAGGCTCTGCTAATGTGACGTCTGATGTGGACGACACCAACCTGGAGCAAATCAATGCCACCTACCGACGCGCAGTAGTAATGCTGAATATTTTCCAGATCCAGTCTGGCGCCGTGAGAATGTTCTAAGATTAGGAATCTGCGGTTAGATTTTTTTTTTTTTAATCTCTTTATTGTTATTGAATGCGCAACATCATATACAGGAATCTGCGGTTAGATAACATCTTTGCCAGAAAAGCAGTACAGAAGGTAACTTTCTTTACTGTGATAGACGCCTTCAAAATGGTAATCTGCTTATTTGAGTGCTGTGTTACTGCACACAGCCAATCTGGGACTCTGACTAAATACTGGATTGATGGTGGTCTCTGTTGTCATTTGACATACTTGTGTGCTTTCGTTGCACAATGTCTCTGCATACGTTCTTGCTCCCTGGAGGCCCTGGAATTTAATACTGTTGGTTACGTTCTGGTTACTGACTTACAATGTTGCAGCTTGCATGTGGTGCTGTGTTTTGTATTTCTTCAACACCACTCATAATAGCTGCTTCCTGCCTCCACCTCCACCTCCTGAAAGCTAAAAAGAGTACAAAGAAAGGGATCAAGCAGTTTCTGACTAAACTTGGGTGAATTTAAATTGCAGTTGAGTAATTTCAGTAATTCTGCATTACTTTTTGATGCAGAATTACCGATAATAACATGATTACTTCTGCATGCATAATTAAGAGTAATTTGGGGGAAACAATCTTACCATGAGAGCACATTTAGCTAATGACTGCTTATGCACACTACTCATTTTCTAGATGTTCTGCTGCACTTAGCTCTATTTCCTAGCACAAAATGCACCCTTGCATGCATTTTGGATACAAGGGTGCATTTTGCACTAAGAAAATACTGATAAATGGCGTGAGTATGTCGGGGGAAAATTGTACTGCAAGAGCACATTTAGTTCTATTTCTTAGCACAAAATGCATTTTCACTCACAATTTTGGATGCGATGGGGCATTTTTGCACTAAGCAATAGCACTAAAGACAGAATTATTCTTCTCACGTTATGTGTAATCTCGAGGAATTTTTAGCTAATCCCATGTGATCAAGCTACACTGAATTGTGGGATTTACGTCCAGCCCTATTTCTGACACCTGGTGGCTATGCCAAACACCTATGAGAACAGTAGTCCTCTGACGCAGCCTTGCCTATGCATTTTATACTGGTTTAAAAATGTCTCTCACACAATATGACCTAAAGTCCTTTTTCTCTAGCAAAAAGTACCCCAGAGACCGAATCAAAGAAGATATAACAAAGGGTTTTCATGAAAGGGGGGAAGATTTGGCCTCCAAGATTAACGTATTGAGCACAAAAACCGGGACACTGAGTGGTAGGACAGACGATATGGAGAGGCACCTGGCACCACGTGGACAACCCGGAGGAAGCATGTAAAGTCATATCTATCTATGAAATTTGCCCTCTCTGGCCCTTTGCAAGTGTAAATAGTTAGAGAACGCCTCCTGAATTGAAAACGTAATGGCCAGACCCTTCAAGAGAAAATGAAGGAACAGGATCTTGCAGCCTTCCACATGGTTATTTTATCCACTATGTTGGAAGACAACCGCCTTGGTACAGAGAATGGGCCAGAGAAATGCCTGGAATTTGTCATGCTTGAACAAATTTTACAACAACCATGGCAAAGGTTAGGTCTTCTCTGTTGCCTGAATTTTCGTTTAAAATCTACTCTTGTAGACTTTTGCAGAACATCTGATCCAGGGCCCTATGCAATGCCTGAATGCCATTATGAACCAATTGCAGGACGACAGAATATGATATGTGAATGTTTCTTTATGGTCTTGCTTTAGATAAAGACAGTGTGGCACATTATTGCACGTCAAAGGTGGTGACATTAGGGGGCATATTTATACTCCGTTTGCGCCGAATTAGCGTCGTTTTTTTCGACGCAAATTCGGCGCTAAACTAACGCCATATTTATACTTTGGCGCTAGACGCGTCTAGCGCCAAAGTATGAGGAAAGAGCGTCATTTTTTTGCGTGAACGCCTTCCTTGCGTTAATGAGATGCAAGGTAGGCGTTCCCGTCCAAAAAAATGACTGCGACGCAAATGCGTCGTATTTATACTCCCGGGCAAAAATCACGCCCGGGAGTTGGCGGGGCAGAAAACCCCGCATTTGCGCCACTTTTTAACGCCTGGGTCAGGGCAGGCGTTAAGGGACCTGTGGGCTCAAAATGAGCCCACAGCTGCCCTCCCATGCCCCCAGGGACCCCCCCTGCCATCCTTGCCCACCCCAGGAGGACACCCAAGGCTGGAGGGACCCACCCCAGGGACATTCAGGTAAGTTCAGGTAAGTATATATATTTTTTTTTGGCATAGGGGGGCCTGATTTGTGCCCCCCTACATGCCTCAATGCCCAATGACCATGCCCAGGGGACATAAGTCCCCTGGGCATGGCCATTGGGCAAGGGGGCATGACTCCTGTCTCTACTAAGACAGGAGTCATGTAAATGGCGTCTGGGCGTCGTTAAAAATGGCGCAAATCGGGTGGAGGTGATTTTTTGCGTCAACCTGACTTGCACCATTTTTAAGACGCCCTAGCGCCATTTTTCCCAAAGCCGGCGCTGCCTGGTGTACGTGGTTTTTTTCCACGCACACCAGGCAGCGCCGGTCTGGTTGCGCCGGCTAACGCCATTCAATAAATACGGCGCCCGCATGGCGCTTCAGAATGGCGTTAGCCGGGGCAAAATATTTTGACGCTAAACTGCGTTAGCGCAGTTTAGCGTCAAAAAGTTTAAATACGGGCCTAGGTGTCACAACGAATTTACCACCCAGAATTAGGGGACATCAAAAACAGTTACCTACCCCCAGGTTCTCAGGGACCCCTAATGGAGAAACCACAATTGCAATGAAGGTATAAGTGTGGCTTGCATCAAGGATGTGGGCCCTTAATTGAAAGCCCATTGAATAAGTCGATACTGGAATCCTTGATGCTTTATATGGGGTTTTTGGTTTGTATAGTCTTGCAACATAAATGTATTTTGGATTCACATGCTGTGCATTATTCTGTCATCTAGAGGTTGGGTCCGGAGCTGTCCCTGTGTTTTATTTTTTGGGTGTCAACCAGAGTGGGTGGGTGTAGTGCCAGTCTTGATGTCCAATGTAAACCCACAATTATTAATTACCTAGTCATAATCCTTAGTTACTTTTCTACACCATTGTGTTCTTAAGTAGTGTTGACGGCTTTGGATCCTCTGTCATCAAGGCAGTTAGTTGGCCTTCAACCAAAAGAGGTAGGAGAATACTTTGGGCAGAGCCTGTTTGCTCTTCCTGCATCTTTTCTGAATACAGAAGATGATACTCAGTTAAGGTTTTTGTAGGAAGCTGTCTCTTTATGTAGTACATCAAAATGAGATTTTACGTGTAAAGAGTCCAGAGGTTTCCTTACTAGTGGGCAGTGACTTGCGCTAGCAATCTGAAGGTGCTCTATTAGAGGTTAATGTCGGCGAACATCTTAGGCTTATCAGAGGAGTGTGTTAGACATCTGCAAATAAACACAGTCAGTACTTGATGCACACTACTCAATAAGGAGATCCACTCCAATTTATAGAAATAAGACATATCTTTATATATATTTAGGTACCGGAATCAATATGATCAGGTTAGTACCTTTTGCAAGAAAAATACTTTCAGGTTTTAAAAGTCTGCTGCATTTTTCAGTGGTGGCAAAGTAATCCAATGGAGGAAAAACAAATACGTCAAATAAAGAGAAGGGATCGGAGGATTTTATGGTCCACTGTACACCCTCCAGTTAACCTGATAATATAATATAATACACTGTTCCAAAATGAGCGAAAGGAAGAGGGGAAAGAGTCCTGATAATCAGGAGCACAAGTCCTCACACACCATATTTGGTGTCATGCTTCATCATCGGACAGCTCCTCGTCAGGCCGGCACTGCAATGCCTGACGGGCACCCCCCGAAGGGGGGCTCTTTGCCGGAGATCTTTTTGTTAATGATGAAGCCGTGGGGCCAAGTGTGGGTCCCAAAAAGAGGGAGGACAGAACAAGAAAAAAGGTAAAATTGGCTCAAAACCCTCACTAAATCATTTATTGCTTGCTGTTGGGAATTGGTCAAGATTAAAAAAAATAAACAAGGGAGTGAAACAAGAGATAATGCTCAAACACTCGTACAAAAAAATTTGAGGGCAGAGGGAGACGGTGCTTATCCGCAATCCCTCAATATATGGTCATATGGTCGACATGTTTTGCGTCTCTTATGGTCCAACAGGATCCCCTTACGCTTCTTCAGGACCTAATTTATCATTGGACTTCTCCAATTGAAAACAGAGGAAAAAGGAAAAAATCATCAGCTCCTGCAATCTAACGCTCACAGTCAAGACGTCATCAGTCACTTACTGGAGGTAAACTGGACTGGCTTTCCTTTCCTATCAGTCACCCTAGGTACAGGGAGAAAACTGTGGTTAGTAAATGGCGTGACTACTTCATCTGCACTCGGAGAGTAGTACGTTTAAGTGAAAAGTAAAACATAGTGACAAACTGTGCAACTCATAGTGATAAGGTGGATGATAGCAACCCATGCTCATAATATATAGGAGGGCTTACCATCTCCATTAAAGAAAGGGTATCATGGGATCACGCAGGCCTGTTGCCCGGTTCACAATGAATCTAGTTATGAGATAAACATAGATACATGACAATTGAACAAGATGTCTCTGTTACCAAATCATCCGTTAAACCTATAACATGGTCACTGGAAGTAAACAAAAATTATGTATAGTTGGAAGTACAGACTGGGTACAAATAAAGTGTAGTATGCATCAACACGCACACAATAGGACCCATAACACACCAGTATAACTTCATAGGTTACATGATGATAATATTCGACAACCTGGTATATAATATATGCACTTGAAGTCTGTAAAATGCCAGCCTTCAGGATGAAGAATACAACAAGGTAAGCATACACTTAAGTTAGTTAGAGTCAAATACTGAGTATATAAAAAATGATACTCAGCAATAAATGAAAGAAGTAATGAAGGGGGGGACTAGGGTGTTCTATACACATTAGTTCAACTCCATTTTAAGCAGAATCACCTATACATGTGGGTAACATATAGCCCAAATAATGGGAAGATATTTGTGCCATCATTGCGTTTTCTGGTCGATTGCTAATGAGGGCCGCTAAACGCGCAGCGTATACAGTCCAGGTAGCCAAGGAGAATATATAGGGAGACAAGCGATCTAAGTATCGCGTCCCAAACAGTGGTCTTAGCGGGCCGGGAGCACTTACTTTCGTGATTTCCGGCGTTCACTGGAGCACCTACCCCCGCGGCTACGTTCCCGGATACAAGACGAGCCGGGAACTACGAGTATAAATAGTCCGCGTGTAGAGCGCGCGTGATGTAATTAATCACTTAGTTGCCAAGCAACTCCATTAGGCTTGGTCAACGTGGTCTGAAAGGGAGAAGGGACTTCACCCACAAGGTCGCGACTGTGCATATCACTACGGCGGCCATCTTGGGCTGGTTAATAGTTACCAGAACAATGGGTGAAAAAGTAAATAAAAACTCCAGTCGCAGTTTTGAAATGAGATGGTGGTTTTCCACCCACGTGATTTCTGAAAAAAACGGTCATCAACTACTTGTGTTAATAAAAGGAAATACGTTTTGTAGAAAGAGTGGTAAAATAAAAATGTGGTGTTGTCAGAGACCCTGTCAGTGGCATATTAAAGCAGTCGGAAATGGGTCCTGACTAAGGGTGAGTAATCACAACGCCACCAACCATCTATATTGAGAGATTGAACCAAGGTATGTCATCATTCAATCCTCGACGGTGGGTATTAAGTCTGTATACCCAACGTTGTTCAAGCTCAAAGAGAGGGCGAGTACCTGTCAGGGCACAGGTCTGTAATACTACCCACCACATGTCATCTGGTGTATGATTAGATTCAATAAAATGGATACTAAGTTTTGTCGTGGCACGTCCACAGCGAATGTTGCTGCGGTGTTCGTTTATCCTAACTTTTACAGGTCGTGTGGTCATCCCTACGTATCGCAGATTACATGGACATGTGATCAGATAAATGCAGTTGCGAGTATTGCAATTGGTATGTTTCATCAATCGCCATGTTAGTAAGGGTTCTAGTTCAAGGGTGTCTACCCGTTTAGTGAGCGAACAAACATTACAGTTTCCACAGGGGAAGTGGCCCTTAACTGGAGGGAGGTCCCAAAGTGACCTTTGATTGGTCGGGGTCATGGTGGGTCTTGGTCGAGTATGTACCAGCATATCTTTAATGTTGGAAGTTCTCTTAAAGGCAAAAACAGGCTTGGGAATACTCTCACCCCCACTACAGAGGACTGACCATCTTTTGTTAACTATTTTTTTGACTGCATTAGAGAGTGGTGTAAATGTAGATACACAGGTAAGTTTGGTTTCCGTGGATTTAGGAGTCAACTGAAGTAGTGATTCTCTGTCACTGTATTTAGCTCGCTTGTAGGCTGTATTAATAACCCTGTTCGGACAGTGACGGTCGTGTAGTCTGGTCTGTAAATCAGAGGCTTGGGTGTTAAATAGCTGCAGATTGCTGCAGCTCCGTCGGAGGCGTAAAAACTGCCCATACGGTAAATTGTCTCTTAGTGCCTTGGGATGGTAGCTGTCATATAATAACAAGCTGTTCCGATCCGTCACTTTATGGAAGGTTCGAGTTCTCAATTTGCCTTCCTCAATACTGATCAACAGGTCTAAGAAGGAGATCTCTGTAGTAGAGATAGAGGATGTAAAGTTCAGAAAAGGATCCAGACCATTTATCCAAGTGGTGAATGAGTCTACTTCAAATATGGGGCCGTGCCATATGACAAGAATGTCATCTATATACCGACGCCATAATTTTATGTTGTCAAAAAAAGGGTTAGACTCAGGTAAGATAAAACGTTGCTCAAAATCGTACATATACATGCAGGCTAGGCTCGGGGCAAAGGTGCTCCCCATCGAAGTGCCGCGAATCTGGTGGAAGAGTTTGTCCTCAAACTGAAAAAAGTTCTTAGTCATGGCTAAGCTAGCGCAATGCATGATGAAGTGAACAGGAGTCATTGAATGTAAACTAGCAGACAGAAGGGATGTCTCAACTACCTTCAGTGTAGCTGCCTGTGGAATATTGGTGTATAACGCCTCGACGTCAAGGGTGATGAGGGCATTGACATGGACTGTTGAGTTGATGGACTCAATGAGATTAAGGACATCTTTAGTGTCCCTGAGGTAAGTGGAAGATTGTTGTACAAGCGGTCGTAAAAAATGGTCACAGAATATGGATAATGGTTCGAGGATGGACCCAATCCCTGAGACTATCGGGCGTCCAGGAGGGGGAGATCTGCCCTTATGGATCTTCGGGAGACAGTAAAAGTACGGAATACGAGGATCCTCAGTGTCTAGAAATTCTGCTTCTTTCTGAGATATCCAAGTATTGCAATAGGCCTCCTCTATCATACCACGGATCTCTGTTTGCAGGCTAGCTGTAGGATCCTGATCAATCTGAGCATAGTAGGTGGGGTCACCTAAAAGGCAGAGACATTCCTGTCTGTAGTCCTCTGTGTTCATCACAACAATCGCACCTCCCTTGTCCGCTGGTTTGATGGTGATATTAGTATCAGCGGATAGATCTCGGAGTGCCTCATTCTCAGCTTTAGGTATATTGATGAATCTATGTTCTGGTCGTATTTTCATAACGTCAGAGGTAACCGCTTTTTCAAAAGCCAGAACCTCACAGGGCATGGAGGAAGTTGGAGGCATGAACTTTGAAGGTCGTCTAAGACCCGAGTCCAGAGGGGAGTCATCAGTAGGTCTATCTTTGAAAAAGAATTGGAGACAAATTTTTCTGAAGAACCGTGAAAGTTCACATTGTAACCGAAAGGGGTCAGTTTTAGGAGTAGGAACGTACCCCAATCCTTTATTCAATACCCTTGTTTCATAAAGGGAGAGAGGCCTAGAGGACAAATTTACCACTAGATCTTGGTTGGGGAGGTCTTGCCCTGGCTCCTTGTGACCATCTGTGGTTCCTCCTGAGACCAATGAACTCTCCTGCCTCTTCCTCGTCTTCTGCCTCTTCCTCTGCCCCTGCCCTGGCCTAAAAAAGGCATGTATGGTGGCATTGGGCGTGGTTGATAAAAGGGGAAGGGTTGGTGCCATGCCATCGGGTGACCTGGATGGTATTGAGGAAAGTTGTAATAAGGTTGTGGTCTCTCATCTTCAGTGCTCCATCCGTCAGAGGATGAGCTATGGCTATATTTGCGAGGTCTTCTACCAGGTGAAGATTCGTCTGATGAGACAGATGGCGTATCTGTAGTGTAGTCATCCTTGATATAAGGGTAGACTTTCTCTCTGTTGAACTTGGTAATATCTTTCTGTAACTTTGTTATCTTCTGTTGTGTTAGAAACTCTTTTGTTTCATTTAGATCAGTATTGATTTCTGCTAATCGGCTCTTAAATGCTGCTAAAGAGATTGTGGTTTTTAGTGTATGCTCCATAAAAGTGATCTGTATAGCCATGGACTCTGCTAGTCGTCTGGATGTATTAATAATTAGGACTAACCAGTCCCGAGTGCACTTCCATGCAATCTGCGCCCAGTCCTTCCTAAAGACGAGGTCCTGTAGGAAGATCCTGGGCATGTTGGACACAAGTAGTCCATTGGGGGCTATGTTGGCTCTGAGGTATTCGGTCATGATGGTCCCATCTAAAACTGTTTTTACCAAATCACGTTTCAGTGAAGACAGTTTGTCCCATTCTTCCTTGGTAGGACCGGATGGTCCCGCACCATCATTGGTAAGAATGGAAGGAGTCTGCAAAATAGCGGACACAATATCATCATCGAAGCTGAGACCTTGAAAATTATCCATATTGAGGGTCTCAGAGAAATTATCTAGTCAGTAATCCCACAGCAAACCTGCTGTACTGAATATTTCAAATAAAAAGAAGGGATCGGAGGATTTTATGGTCCAGTGTCACCCTCCAGTTAACCTGATAATATAATATAATACACTGTTCCAAAATGAGCGAAAGGAAGAGGGGAAAGAGTCCTGATAATCAGGAGCACAAGTCCTCACACACCATATTTGGTGTCATGCTTCATCATTGGACAGCTCCTCGTCAGGCCGGCACTGCAATGCCTGACGGGCACCCCCCGAAGGGGGGCTCTTTGCCGGAGATCTTTTTGTTAATGATGAAGCCGTGGGGCCAAGTGTGGGTCCCAAAAAGAGGGAGGACAGAACAAGAAAAAAGGTAAAATTGGCTTAAAACCCTCACTAAATCATTTATTGCTTGCTGTTGGGAATTGGTCAAGATTAAAAAAAATAAACAAGGGAGTGAAACAAGAGATAATGCTCAAACACTCGTACAAAAAAATTTGAGGGCAGAGGGAGACGGTGCTTATCCGCAATCCCTCAATATATGGTCATATGGTCGACATGTTTCGCGTCTCTTATGGTCCAACAGGATCCCCTGACGCTTCTTCAGGACCTAATTTATCATTGGACTTCTCCAATTGAAAACAGAGGAAAAAGGAAAAAATCATCAGCTCCTGCAATCTAACGCTCACAGTCAAGACGTCATCAGTCACTTACTGGAGGTAAACTGGACTGGCTTTCCTTTCCTATCAGTCACCCTAGGTACAGGGAGAAAACTGTGGTTAGTAAATGGCGTGACTACTTCATCTGCACTCGGAGAGTAGTACGTTTAAGTGAAAAGTAAAACATAGTGACAAACTGTGCAACTCATAGTGATAAGGTGGATGATAGCAACCCATGCTCATAATATATAGGAGGGCTTACCATCTCCATTAAAGAAAGGGTATCATGGGATCACGCAGGCCTGTTGCCCGGTTCACAATGAATCTAGTTATGAGATAAACATAGATACATGACAATTGAACAAGATGTCTCTGTTACCAAATCATCCGTTAAACCTATAACATGGTCACTGGAAGTAAACAAAAATTATGTATAGTTGGAAGTACAGACTGGGTACAAATAAAGTGTAGTATGCATCAACACGCACACAATAGGACCCATAACACACCAGTATAACTTCATAGGTTACATGATGATAATATTCGACAACCTGGTATATAATATATGCACTTGAAGTCTGTAAAATGCCAGCCTTCAGGATGAAGAATACAACAAGGTAAGCATACACTTAAGTTAGTTAGAGTCAAATACTGAGTATATAAAAAATGATACTCAGCAATAAATGAAAGAAGTAATGAAGGGGGGGACTAGGGTGTTCTATACACATTAGTTCAACTCCATTTTAAGCAGAATCACATATACATGTGGGTAACATATAGCCCAAATAATGGGAAGATATTTGTGCCATCATTGCGTTTTCAGGTCGATTGCTAATGAGGGCCGCTAAACGCGCAGCGTATACAGTCCAGGTAGCCAAGGAGAATATATAGGGAGACAAGCGATCTAAGTATCGCGTCCCAAACAGCGGTCTTAGCGGGCCGGGAGCACTTACTTTCGTGATTTCCGGCGTTCACTGGAGCACCTACCCCCGCGGCTACGTTCCCGGATACAAGACGAGCCGGGAACTACGAGTATAAATAGTCCGCGTGTAGAGCGCGTGTGATGTAATTAATCACTTAGTTGCCAAGCAACTCCATTAGGCTTGGTCAACGTGGTCTGAAAGGGAGAAGGGACTTCACCCACAAGGTCGCGACTGTGCATATCACTACGGCGGCCATCTTGGGCTGGTTAATAGTTACCAGAACAATGGGTGAAAAAGTAAATAAAAACTCCAGTCGCAGTTTTGAAATGAGATGGTGGTTTTCCACCCACGTGATTTCTGAAAAAAACGGTCATCAACTACTTGTGTTAATAAAAGGAAATACGTTTTGTAGAAAGAGTGGTAAAATAAAAATGTGGTGTTGTCAGAGACCCTGTCAGTGGCATATTAAAGCAGTCGGAAATGGGTCCTGACTAAGGGTGAGTAATCACAACGCCACCAACCATCTATATTGAGAGATTGAACCAAGGTATGTCATCATTCAATCCTCGACGGTGGGTATTAAGTCTGTATACCCAACGTTGTTCAAGCTCAAAGAGAGGGCGAGTACCTGTCAGGGCACAGGTCTGTAATACTACCCACCACATGTCATCTGGTGTATGATTAGATTCAATAAAATGGATACTAAGTTTTGTCGTGGCACGTCCACAGCGAATGTTGCTGCGGTGTTCGTTTATCCTAACTTTTACAGGTCGTGTGGTCATCCCTACGTATCGCAGATTACATGGACATGTGATCAGATAAATGCAGTTGCGAGTATTGCAATTGGTATGTTTCATCAATCGCCATGTTAGTAAGGGTTCTAGTTCAAGGGTGTCTACCCGTTTAGTGAGCGAACAAACATTACAGTTTCCACAGGGGAAGTGGCCCTTAACTGGAGGGAGGTCCCAAAGTGACCTTTGATTGGTCGGGGTCATGGTGGGTCTTGGTCGAGTATGTACCAGCATATCTTTAATGTTGGAAGTTCTCTTAAAGGCAAAAACAGGCTTGGGAATACTCTCACCCCCACTACAGAGGACTGACCATCTTTTGTTAACTATTTTTTTGACTGCATTAGAGAGTGGTGTAAATGTAGATACACAGGTAAGTTTGGTTTCCGTGGATTTAGGAGTCAACTGAAGTAGATTCTCTGTCACTGTATTTAGCTCGCTTGTAGGCTGTATTAATAACCCTGTTCGGATAGTGACGGTCGTGTAGTCTGGTCTGTAAATCAGAGGCTTGGGTGTTAAATAGCTGCAGATTGCTGCAGTTCCGTCGGAGGCGTAAAAACTGCCCATACGGTAAATTGTCTCTTAGTGCCTTGGGATGGTAGCTGTCATATAATAACAAGCTGTTCCGATCTGTCACTTTATGGAAGGTTCGAGTTCTCAATTTGCCTTCCTCAATACTGATCAACAGGTCTAAGAAGGAGATCTCTGTAGTAGAGATAGAGGATGTAAAGTTCAGAAAAGGATCCAGACCATTTATCCAAGTGGTGAACGAGTCTACTTCAAATATGGGGCCGTGCCATATGACAAGAATGTCATCTATATACCGACGCCATAATTTTATGTTGTCAAAAAAAGGGTTAGACTCAGGTAAGATAAAACGTTGCTCAAAATCGTACATATACATGCAGGCTAGGCTCGGGGCAAAGGTGCTCCCCATCGAAGTGCCGCGAATCTGGTGGAAGAGTTTGTCCTCAAACTGAAAAAAGTTCTTAGTAATGGCTAAGCTAGCGCAATGCATGATGAAGTGAACAGGAGTCATTGAATGTAAACTAGCAGACAGAAGGGATGTCTCAACTACCTTCAGTGTAGCTGCCTGTGGAATATTGGTGTATAACGCCTCGACGTCAAGGGTGATGAGGGCATTGACATGGACTGTTGAGTTGATGGACTCAATGAGATTAAGGACATCTTTAGTGTCCCTGAGGTAAGTGGAAGATTGTTGTACAAGCGGTCGTAAAAAATGGTCACAGAATATGGATAATGGTTCGAGGATGGACCCAATCCCTGAGACTATCGGGCGTCCAGGAGGGGGAGATCTGCCCTTATGGATCTTCGGGAGACAGTAAAAGTACGGAATACGAGGATCCTCAGTGTCTAGAAATTCTGCTTCTTTCTGAGATATCCAAGTATTGCAATAGGCCTCCTCTATCATACCACGGATCTCTGTTTGCAGGCTAGCTGTAGGATCCTGATCAATCTGAGCATAGTAGGTGGGGTCACCTAAAAGGCGGAGACATTCCTGTCTGTAGTCCTCTGTGTTCATCACAACAATCGCACCTCCCTTGTCCGCTGGTTTGATGGTGATATTAGTATCAGCGGATAGATCTCGGAGTGCCTCATTCTCAGCTTTAGGTATATTGATGAATCTATGTTCTGGTCGTATTTTCATAACGTCAGAGGTAACCGCTTTTTCAAAAGCCAGAACCTCACAGGGCATGGAGGAAGTTGGAGGCATGAACTTTGAAGGTCGTCTAAGACCCGAGTCCAGAGGGGAGTCATCAGTAGGTCTATCTTTGAAAAAGAATTGGAGACAAATTTTTCTGAAGAACCGTGAAAGTTCACATTGTAACCGAAAGGGGTCAGTTTTAGGAGTAGGAAAACAAATACTGCATAAATGTATAATACAGCGACTTGCAGGACCAATCTCCTGGACTTAACGTAAGTAAATAGCAAGGTACAAGGCATCACCAGCAAGTCACCTAGGGCGTTAGTCGGGCAGCCAGGTGCAGAAGTGCTTTTTAGCATTCGTGCCCAACATCATCCTATGGGGAAAAACATGTACTGCAATTGGGCACTTCACAGCGACTTACGGGCTCCTGGCCTTACGGTAAGTATGGGGCAAGGTCCAAGGCCATACCAACAGGTCACATCAGGTAGCACTGGAGCAGCTGGGTGCAGAGGTGCAACAAAGCATCGGGTTCCCAATGTTAGTCAATGGGGATCGGTCTGTTTAAAAAGAGGCTGCATATTTGGACTGGGAGGCCAGTCGGGCTAAACCAGCAAGTGGGCTCAGCTCTCATGCTGCTTGGGGATGGGGGGGGACACCTTAGGTCCTCTTCTTCACGGTCCAGGGGCGACAGGTACAGCAGTGTCTTCAGTAGTCGGATTTTCAGCACCAGGAGCACTTGCTGTCGAGGGGGCCTGCAAACAAAGGCAGCATTGTTGAGTCCACAGTGGGCAAGTACAAAGTGGGCTTTGTCTCTGGAGGGCCGGGGGACCACACTAGCACCCTTGGCACACTTCAGCTCAGGCTAGGCGGCACAGATGCAGTGGTGCTTTCCGATGTCAGTTTTTGCGGTCCGGAGTCTTCTCCAGTGTCTTGGGTGGATGCAGGGAAGCAGGTGCGCTGCTCCATGGCAGTATCTTTGTCTTAGTTGAAGCAGGCAGACCTCGCAGGCTTTTGGAGGCCTGATAGCTTGCAGGTCAACTTTGACACAATTCGGTGGAAACAGCAGACAGGCCGGCAGGGCTGGTGCCAAGTCAGCTGCTTCTTCCTCAGTCTTTGCTTTGGTAGTTCTTGAGTGTCCTTCGTAGGTCAGCAGGAATCTGATTTTCTGGTGACAGGGGCTCCCCTAAATCCTGAATTTAGGGGAGTGTAGAGTAGTAGCCAATGGGCTACTTACCCATGGGGTCACAATGCTCCTTTTATGACCACTTCCTGTGGGAAATGGGCATAACCCTGTCCCAGAGTTCCTAGATCTGCCATCACCAAGATGGCAGACCTTTAAATTTTGTGTCCACATCAGGCAGCACCTTAGGGGTGGAACTGACCTTAAATTATACACACCTTCCTGACTACTCATTTTCTCGCCTCTCCAGGTTGGGGGTCAGCATCTCCCTTTTGAGGGAAGCCAGATCTGCATACCAAGAGCGGTGACCCACTTTGAAGCCCCTTGCCTTGGAATGCAGATTTGCAGGTCATCCTGTTGGGAGGGGTATGTTAACACACCTGCCAAAGCAGGCTTTGTTCCTGACCACCCAGGACCATAGGTTCTCACCCTTGTGGGTCAGAAACCTGTCTGTTGGTGGCAGGGTAAATAAGCCAGCACACAGGTAGATGGTAGGTTTTTCAGAGGACACCCATAAGGTACCCTATGAGTGTACGTATTAATAAGTTCATCACTGTAATCAGTGGGGGTTTATTAATATGAGATGACCAAACATCCCTATTTTCAGTGAAGCCATCATGCAGCTGGATAACTCGTATTGAGCAGTGTAAAGCACATGCACTTAAAATGTCTTCCCTGATCACTTACTATGTCTAAGAATCGACAAAGACCTAACAGGGTATATCTGCTTTTGCAGATATGTTCTTACATGTAAGGCTTGCTATAGGGTTGACTTACATATATTGCACACAGTATTAGTGGACATGGCACACAAGCAATGTGCCATGTTGTGTTTTCACTTTTAGCTGCACCAAGACATGCAGCCTGCAGTGACAGTATGAAGGAGTATGGTGCTCTGTCCCTTAGAGTGGCATAATCTCGAGGGGGACCCTTGTTAGTACCCTGCCCGAGGTACCAGAGGCACCATTTACTAGGGTCTTAGAGGTGCTAAAGGCATGACCACTTGGGGATCAAGAGGCAGATTTATATTTGGCTTGCGCCGTTTTAGAATTAAAAAACGGCGCATAGCCAACTCCCTATTTATATTTTGGTGCTAGACCCATCTAGCATCAAAATAATGGACTTAGCGCCATGTTTAGGATGCACAAAACCACCTTGCGTCAATGAGATGCAATGTAGGCATTCCTGTCCTAAACACAACGCTAACTCCCTAGCACCATATTTATCCACGAATGCAAAAACGATGCTAACAAAGGACGCAGACTTAAAAAATGGCACAAAGTCTGATTAGCACCAAAAATTAACGCCTGGTCAGGCCAGGCATTAAAAACAGGCTCACACACCACCACTCAAGGGAAAAACACAGAAGGAGCCTTGGAAACTGCCAGGACAACATAGAAGTGCTACTGCTCCAGCTTGGCACAAGCCACAGACATCTGCAAAGACAGCAGATTCAACCACCACCACTGCAGCAACCTCAAACCCAACTACAACAGCCACAGAGGCAGCGCAGAAGGAGGGAGAGAATCTTTAGACAGTGAATCACCATCTTAGGAATGAGGGAACAAGATGTGGTGCGGATGTACAGACTCAACCAGGAGTCCATTGTACGCCTGCTGCACCTGATAGCGCCACACATCATTGCAAGGCTGCAAACTCCCCAAAATATTCCACCCATGACAAAAATTCTCGCTGTCCTCCACATGATGGCACCTGGATCATTCCAGACAATGGGTGCTCTAGTGGCTGGTATCTCCAAGTCATCCTTCTCTGTTGAACTACCAAAAGTCCTGGACGCAATCCTATACCTAACGTCACAGCACATCTGCTTCCCAACACCCAGCAGCTGCAACAGGAGACAAAGCAAAGTTTCTATCAGATTCCTGGGTTTCCACACACCTCTACAGGAACTGCAAGCACACACATTCCATCAATGTGCAGGCCATCGTGGACCACCACAGGCTCTTCAGCAACATTCTGGCGAAATATCCTGGCAGGGGCCACGATGCATACATCTTTCGCCAATGCACCATCAACCAGCAGTTCCAGGATGGCGAATATGGCAATGGGCTACTCAAAGATAAGTCGACATACCAATCATACCACACAACACACCAGGCATCAAGGACAAACAAGACAAACACAACTATAAATACATATGGGCAGTTCCACAGAGATATACAGGCAGCAACACATAAGCTACATGCCACACTACACTTCACACATTGCATGTCACAAACACGTACACCCAAATCTACATAACACAGCAACAACCTGTCTGGCAAACCACCTGTGGACATGTGGAGCCAAGTCTCCATTGCATACTGAAGATGCACACAAACCACTACAAGTGTCCACAGGTTGACAACTAAATACAGATCACACACACACATTACACCAAACAAAAAGGCCCATAGGCATGTCAATGGCATAGGCTAGCGTCATGTTGTGGAAGTCTCACATAGGCACAGCCCCACGTAAACCATGGTGTGCAAGCCTCAGGCAGAACCTAAATCCAAAGCCACCCAAGTGGTGCTATAACCAAGTATACATCAGCTACACATACCTGTAGTGTTCACTTACACCTGTCTGCTGCATTGTGTCCCACACATATGTATAAAAAATATTTGCTGTTAAAGACCATAGGGTTGACTCAAGAGAAATGGGACAGCACCTACTCCAGTGCCACCTCACATGTGCTCCTAGTGCCCACTAAGAACACCATGTCTGTTCCAGCTACCAGAAATGGTCCTCAATGGTGTTGTGTCTGTGAAAATATACTAACATTCATGGATGACATAGTCGTATTGCGGTAGGTTTATAGTGGAGACATCTAACCTTATATGCACCGTACTAAGGGACCCATGTGAAAAATAGGTGTGGTCCCTCCCAAAACCTGCACTGTGCATGTGTAGAAAGTGTCTGTCAGAAATCATGTAATAGAAGCTAATAGACACTTCTGCAACAAATTAAATCATCCTACCAATGTGGGACACACACTCCCGTACACTTCATTGCTGGCACAACCATCATCTGCCACAAAGAGTCACTAGGGCCCATAATTAAAGTAAAATGACGAAGTGCGATGCTGCGCCAAAATTGGCAGCGCCCGCGCTCCCTCATTTACACTATGCAGGGATGCTCCTTATTTAATTGAATACAGCACACCCTTGTGTTGTCCCCTGTGCTTACGCAAAAATTAGCAAAAATTAGCAGTATGCAGCACACATCGAAATAGCAAAAAACGAGGAGGAATAAAAGTATTCCTCCTTGTTGCGCCTTGCTAACACCACCCCTGGGGTGGGGTTAGATATTGGTGCTGCCTCAGGTTTACGAAAACTTGTAAATCTGATGCTGCAAGAAAATGCTATGGATGTTGCTGTGGCACGCCCACAGCAACACCCCTTCAACACCCCTTCCACACAAAGGGCTGTGTGTGAAGGGGCTGTAGTTATACAGTGGCGTCAAGCTACAAAAAGTAGCATAACGCCACCTTTAAAATACGGGCAGGGCATAGCGCTACCCGAGCTTCAATAAAAGTGATGCTCTGGTGCCGCTATGGGCACTTAAATATGCCCCTAAGTGTCACACTGACTGCATTTTGCAACATGGTAATATGGATGGCACAATCTGGCTTTGTAGGGCAACTATGCTGTATCAACATCTGACACCATTGTGCTGCTAGGAAGTGGTATGTACCATGGAAGGATAGAACACTGCTTCAAATCTGGACTACACAACATGTGCCCAAATCATGACCATCACTTTTGGGAACAACATAAAAACTTCCCAGGCCCTTTAGTCACTACCCAAGATTGTCATGTTCATCAACACAGTCCAAAGAAACCATTTCACAAGAACAAGAACATACACTACATCACAAGCAAGTCTGTGTAACAACTCCAACTAAAAAGTACAACAGCCATGGGATGTTCCAAACCAATATCGACACTTACCAACACATCTCCTCTCTAGCCTTTGCAGCTGACCAAGGGCATGGCATTCAGCCATGGGTGATGACCCCTTTTGCCAATCCCACAATGGTGGAACAGCGGGCCATAACGAGGGACACAGGAAACCCCGCAAAGTGTTGAAGAGGACATTTGGCCTCCTGAAATCAAGGTTTGGGTGTTTGGCCCTGACAGGAGGAAGCCTTTTATATGCCCCACTTGTCACACAAATCGGCTGTCCTGACACATGGCTAGCCCAAATCAAGGCAAACGTGCAGCCTGATGTATGGGTGTATGTTCTAGGTAGCAACGGTTTTGCCAGGCTCAACAATGCTTGACTTGTCAGCATGTATATCTAGTATGCTATGTACAACTATATCACACAGCACAAAGCAATGCACTCCATCCACTGTCACCCACATGACAGGACAAGTGCATGATAGCAACATTAACAAATAGTTCCATACATGTCGTGGCCTCCAACATCGCAATCAGGTATGGGATGTGCTACTCTGTCCAGCATTGTTGAAATATGTCTGAGACACAACGCCAAACAGAGTGGGAGTAGACCTAGACATATATGTTGCAATTGGCTAATTAACTCTCGAGCACTGAGATGATGTGACACCTCAAAATCAGTCAATCATGGTAAGAGTTACCTAGGATGTGCCATGCTGGAAGAAATGCAAACACATGTACAATGGGCGTTCTGGATAGACTGCTTCCAGACACCGACACATACTTGCAAATACAACATGGGATGTCAAATAGAGAAAACCAAAGTGGTGTGGCAGTAATGATGTCAATGTGTGTGTGGAACTCATGAAAACCCACAAATACTGAGACTGGAACCGTACCCATAAAGTTGGCAGGAGAAGGAGATGTAAACATTTTCCATGAACACAAGTAGCATGTTGCATTACGCCCATGTATATATAGACAATATTGCAGTATGATATGCGCACAAAGTGCAAACAGACTAAAGAATGGCAGCAATGTAGGTGATAATACATGCCTCACAAGTAGTGCAGGAATACATGGAGAAGGGACACACATAGACCAACACTGATTGTACAACACAGCAATGTCTACATGTCAACATTTCACATATGTACAGAGAGGGTGGCCAGGACAGTACATTACCCAGTCATGTTGGCCACTTGCATACTATGGTATTTGCCCATCGCATGCCACCATGACAGGAGGCTGTGACAGATAACACCATCTGTACCCTGGCACGTTTCCAATGTTGAAGTCACCACAGAGATACAAGCCCAAAAAGATTCCCAATGGAAATGCTAAGGATATCAAAACATGTCACATGTACAAAATGTGCAAGACCCCAGTATTGTACGTGAGAGGAGAAAGCTGACATCAATTACAGCAGTGGTAAATGTGAGATCCAGGACTGTATGACCACAATTGTGCATGTGTCTGCTGGGGAGTGTGCATAGTAGTGCTGAGTGGCAAACATGAAGAGGCTAGGTCCCTGCTCAAGGAACCCAACACCACTGCTCTATCTACATGAACATATCACATTGTCAGGGGCCTGATGCATGTGCATGTGGGGGTGATTAATCTGGGGCTCCATCGACTTACCTCTTCACATGCAACCATGGGTTTGTGTTGCTATAGGAACTCAAACTGTTGTGATTATGAGTAGGCTGGCAGCTATGCCATTGTTTGTGACGGTCAATATTAACCTGATGTGGACAAATATGGGTGCCTAGTTGATGGCATGCACACATATGGCATATATGTCAGCACACATGTACCACCATATTGTCTCGGGCATGGAAATGTGTAAGGATTGAGAGCAAAAGGCAACCTTGCACAAAAGTATGGCATACGTATCTTTAGATCAGTGACTATCAGAAATCAGAAACACATGTGTTCCGACATACGGAAACATGGGTGGCACTGATATGACAACACATGCATGTGTCAAATGGCCACATGTGTCCATGCAGGAAGATAGTAATGTAATGTTTCACATCCCTTGAACACACCACTGGCGTCATATTTGACAGAAATCACAAAACACATGTCCATACACACACGCAGCAGATACCAATCTTCCACAACACATGTGTACATGACATTTCCTGCAACTACGGTGCATGGGGGCACAAATGCACACGTGTAACAGAACAACATGTAGGGAAATCCAACTACATACCACCGAGTGAACACACATACACAGGCAAATTGACGTGATGTTAATGCAGTCCAAGTCTACTGAGTACTGTGTGTAGAAACTTTAATGATTGTCACATGCATTACCATGTGTTGGACATAGGCCACCAAACATGGTTGATGTTGTAGGTATGTGTACATCTGTATCTCAGACATAACAATGTAGTCTACACCCAAATTAGTTTACATACACAAGTATACACACATAGCAAACATGTGCCAACATGTCTGTGCACACAGTGTAGCTACACATGCACATGTGCATAAGGTATTGAGTAATCACATCCAGCAGACACACAAATGAACCCATAGGTCCAACATACCATTGTCACCGTAATGACAGTACTGAACATACACATACATGTTTCCGTACCACATATACACCATAGTTGCACAGCCCAGGTAACGTGAAGTCACTCAGGGTACACACAAGGTACAAAATGCAAAAATCCACACGTCATCATAAGTTAAAAATCTTTCACACATAGACATTTGCCATATAATACCCCTCAGCTAATAGACGCATGCGTCTGTTGCACGTCCACAGTTCTTTTCACGCTAATGGTGTGAAAATACAACACAAAACCCTCATGTATAAAAAATAAATGACGCATGACTGAAAAACGTGACACACACGCCCAGGAAGGGATGTACCAGGACATCCTGCATGGAAACATGCTACAGTGAGTTTAAACACAAGTAGAGAAGGTCCGAATTTCCATTCCTATAGAATGCCTGAAGAAGAGTATTAATTTGTGAGGTGAGAACTCAGGTAGGGGTATGGACCAATAATCCCCTGAAGAAGCAAATATCTGAAAGTACTAAAGTTGAGAACCCACTTGATTCATGTTGAAGAAGTTAACATGCTATAGCAGATTGCAAGCAGTTAATAATTCATCAGATCCACGTGTTGTAATTCAGGTGCATTTATTAGTTAGTACTTTCAGATATATGCTATAGTGAGTGTAGTTTCACTTTCACTTTACAGTCTGTTTCTCTGTGACTGTGTGAGGTTGTGTGTTTTAGATGCTGGTGGATTTGTGGAGTGTTTGTTTTGTTTGTTGTGTACATTGTGCTGTCGCCTGTGTTATTTTGTATAATTATTGTCTCAAAACTTGTATTTTGTATAGTAAGTGTACTGTTATTGTCTCTATATTGTCAGATGTTTGTCTGGTGTAGTTTAATAGTTGTGGTAGTTTGGGTAGGTGGGATAGGTGTATGTGTTAAGTTTCATTTCTTTTTTATTTGGGTGAGCTCCATTCACCACTGGGAATGTCTGGGAAAGGGAGGATGAGCTGGATGTCTGCTGATGACCCTGGGGGTTCATCTGGCTTGAGGCACACTACCTTCCCACGATTCTACAACTGGGTGGCTAGGTCATACTTGGCTACCCCACGGAGGCAAGGTTGCTGCGTGGGGCAAGGTGCTCCACCACCTTACCCAGATTTTTGCTACAGGAAGGAACAACCACCAAATTAAGCACAGCTGGGCAGATCTAGTGTTAAGGTATCAGATCTGCTCGGCCATTTGGGAATTGAGATTGGTGCAACAGTTGGTAAATCTCCCATTGCCATACAATCTCATTTTGTTAGCATGTGCATGACAGTTGCTGTTAAGTTTGAGTGCTGCATGCAATGGATGTGGACATGTCGTATGCGACCTGGATGAACAGTCAATGTCTGACGTTAGGGCTGCATTTCAGTTGTACAACAAGGAAGCAAATGCAGGACAGATGTATCATTTAGCCTGCACAACCATCTCCAAGTTTTGTGATGCATGCATGTTATGTTATGTTATGTTATGTTATGTTATGTTATGTTATGTTATGTTATTGAGACTTATATAGCGCCAGCTACCCGGAGGCCTCGTAGCGCTGATCAGTTTGAAAAGTTTAGAACATACTGGAGGAATCTCAAACTTCCCTGGAGAGGGGGGGACTTAGAAGAATTTAGAATAGCCAGGTTTTAATGGCCTTCCTAAATTCTGTCTCCTGATTCATCATGCGAATATTCGTGGGTAGGGAGTTCCAAAGTCTGGCTCCCTGGTACTTCAGGGATCTTCCTCCCCATGATGTTCTCTTTACTTTGGGTACCACTACCAGGGCTTTAGAGGCCGATCTCAAAACTCTTGTGGGTGTATATAGTGATATTAATGATATTAGATAATGAGGATCCTTTTTATATAGAGGTCTGTGGAAGAAGCAAAGAGCCTTAAACTCTATCCTTTTTGCCACTGGAAGCCAGTGCAGTTCAATCAGAGCTTATTTAGCTGATGTGGTCCTAGGCAGATTAAAGAGCAGATATGCTGCAGCATTTTGTACCACCTGTAGTTTGTTAACCACATAACCTGGAGATCCCAAAAAGAGGCTGTTTCCATAATCTAATCTGGATAAAATCAGGGCTTGTACGGCCAATCTTTTGGCCAATGGCAGAAGCAGACCAATAATCTTCCTTAGTAGCTTAAGAATCCCAAAACAGGTGGCTGACATTCTCTTGGCTTGATGTTCCATGGTGAGTTTGGGATCCAACCACACTCCCAAGGCTTTTATCTGAGCTTTGGGGGGGGGGGGTAAATAATCTAAATGTATTACTGGTCCTATATTTTTAGCAGGGTTGGCCAGTTTTCCTAAAAACATAATTTCTGTCTTTTCTTTGTTGAGTTGCAGCCTGCTTTCTGTCATCCAGGCAGCAATCGTTTGGAGACAGGCAGGCAAGGCCGAGTTGTCCGCCTCCTTATTGGGGGAGAAGGAAACCACCAGCTGTGTGTCGTCTTCATATGATACCAGGGATACCCCAAAGGGTTCTATGACTTCTGCTAGGGGGGACATGTAAATGTTGAACAGAGTGGGACTCAAAGATGAGCCCTGCGGAACTCCGCATAAAAGTTTCAAATGGGCTGAGAAAAAAGAACGATCCAGGACTTGAAAGGTTCTATTTTGTAAGAACAAGCTTAACCATTTAAGCGCCCTTCCTTTAATCCCACTATTTCCCATTCTTTGAATGAGTAGATCATGATTGACCGTATCAAATTCCGCGCTCAAATCTAGAATTATTATTACTACAGTTGCCTGACCTTGGTCCATTCGTTTTCTCGCTTCTTCCGTAACCGCAATCATGGCAGATTCAGTGCTGTGGCCCGGTCTAAAGCCCATTTGAGTTATATGCAAAATCTTAGGTTCTTCCAGAAAGCGCGATAGTTGTATATTTACGTGCTTATCAATAAGTTTTGCCATCATGGGAAGGAGCGAAATAGGCCTGTAGTTTTTAAAGACAGCTCCTTTTAGATTAGGCTTCTTTAGAAGGGGCTTGACCACTGCATGTTTCCAGGAGTCCGGCACCATCCCACTTTGTAGCGAGCTGTTTAACAGCTCGGTTATTACTGGATTTAGTGCTACTCTTCCCTGCATAATAATATGGGGAGGTGCGGGATCAAGTGGAGAGCCTGATTTTAATTTACTGAGGAGCCCCAAAGTTCCTTCCTCAGAGATGGGAAGAAAACTCTGTAAAACAGTCACCTTCCTTCTTCTCCATCGCATGCCCTGCGACTCCCCCTAC
Organism: Pleurodeles waltl; assembly: GCF_031143425.1. Classification (NCBI taxonomy): domain Eukaryota; kingdom Metazoa; phylum Chordata; class Amphibia; order Caudata; family Salamandridae; genus Pleurodeles; species Pleurodeles waltl. The sequence continues at coordinate 182,937,558 of NC_090437.1, forward strand.
TTCCCCTGAGAAGTTTTCATAGATGTCCTCAATCTTCTTTAAGAAGAAGGAGGCAAAATTGTTACTATGTTCTTCTGAAGCTTCCATTGCTTCCGGGCATGCAGGAATATACAATAGCTCCTTGAGCACAGCAAAAATTTCTTTAGGAGATCCTGCCGCCTTTTCAATTTTATCTCCATAAAAGTTTGTTTGGGCTAATCTGATCTCCTTCTGGTACAACCTAATTGAACCTCTGTACTCTTCTCTGTCCTCCTCCTTTAGTGATTTCCTCCATTTCCTTAAATCTTCCTACAGTTCCTCTTTAATGTCATTAAGTGGTTATTGAACCAGGGAGCCTTTCCTCCCTTCTTTTGCCCAGAGAGGGGTGTATAGGGCAGCACTCTGTCCAGACTATCAGAGATCCACTCATTAAAAGAGGTAGGGTCTATCTGCTGGTCCCTCATAAAATATTTTTTATTTCTATTCAGTGAATTGACCCATTCTGTTGTCTTTAGTTCATTCCACTTCCTAATCTTACTTTTGGAGTGGTAGTGGTGTCCAAACCTATTAGTTATATTAGCCTTTAAGGTGATCAAAAAATGATAGGACCATGCTACACGGGTAGGGGATAGTGCGACCAACGCTGAAAGATTACTAAACACCAGGTCTAAAGTATGCCCTTTCTCCTGTGTGGGGCCTCTGATCAATTGGTGTATTCCCAGAGCTTCCAGATCATTCACTAACCGCTTAGTTGCCATCAGTTCTAAATTATCAACTTGGATTTTAAAATCTCCTAATAAAGTAAAATTTGGCCTATTGCAAATGAGACTTGCCATTCACTCGGGTAATAGGTACAGGAATTCATCATAAGTCCCCGGGGGCGGTAGAGTAGTACTCCTGTAAATGTAAACGTAGGATTGAAGGTAATGGAAAAAATCATTCCCTCACACCCTACGAGGTCAAGGGGACTATAGTTAAAAAGAAAATCTTGTTTAAAAATAATTGCTATTCCCCCTCCTTTCCCTTTATCTCTATCGGTTCTTGCTATCACATACTGTAGGAAGTTGGCTCTGTATGCACTATTTCAAAGTAAGGAATAGTATGCACAGAGTCCAAGGGTTCCCCTTAGAGGTAAGATAGTGGCAAAAAGAGATAATACTAATGTTCTATTTTGTGGTAGTGTGGTTGAGCAGTAGGCTTATCGAAGGAGTAGTGTTAAACATTTGTTGTACATACACAAGCAATAAATGAGGAACACACACTCAAAGACAATTCCAGGCCACTAGGTTTTTGTATAGAAAACTATATTTTCTTAGTTTATTTTAAGAACCACAGGTTCAAGATTTACATGTAATACTTCAAATGAAAGGTATTGCAGGTAGGTACTTTAGGAACTTTGAATTAGCAAAATAGCATATACAGTTGTCACATAAATCACATATAGCTATTTTAAAACTAGACAGTGCAATTTTCAACAGTTCCTGGGGGGAGTAAGAGTTTGTTAGTTTTTGCAGGTAAGTAAACCACCTACGGGGTTCAAGTTTGGGTCCAAGGTAGCCCACCGTTGGGGGTTCAGAGCAACCCCAAAGTTACCACACCAGCAGCTCAGGGCCGGTCAGGTGCAGAGGTCAAAGTGGTGCCCAAACCGCATAGGCTTCAATGGAGAAAGGGGTGCCCCGGTTCCAGTATGCCAGCAGGTAAGTACCCGCGTCTTCGGAGGGCAGACCAGGGGGGTTTTGTAGGGCACCAGGGGGACACAAGTCCACACAGAAAGTACACCCTCAGCAGCACGGGGGCGGCCGGGTGCAGTGTGCAAACACGCCAATAGGTTTCAATGGGAGACCAAGGGGTCTCTTCAGCGATGCAGGCAGGCAAGGGGGGGGGCTCCTCTGGGTAGCCACCACCTGGGCAAGGGAGAGGGCCACCTGGGGGTCGCTCCTGCACTGGAGGCCGGATCCTTCAGGTCCTGGGGGCTGCGGGTGCAGAGTCTTTACCAGGCGTCGGATTTTGGAAGCAGGCAGTCGCGGTCAGGGGAGCCTCGGGATTCCCTCTGCAGGCGTCACTGTGGGGGCTCGGGGGGGCAACTCTGGCTACTCACGGTCTCGCAGCCGCCGGGGAGTCCTCCCTGAAGTGATTGTTCTCCACAAGTCGAGCCGGGGGCGTCGGGTGCAGAGTGTCAAGTCTCACGCTTCCAGCGGGAAACGCAAATTATTTCAAAGTTGCTTCTTTGTAGCAAAGTCGCAGTCTTTGGTGAACAGAGCCGCTGTCCTCGGGAGTTCTTGGTCCTTCTAGATGCAGGGCAGTCCTCTGAGGCTTCAGAGGTCGCTGATCCCTGGGAAGAGCGTCGCTGGAGCAGTGTCTTTAGAAGTGGGGAGACAGGCCGGTAGAGCTGGGGCCAAAGCAGTTGGTGTCTCCGTCTTCTCTGCAGGGTTTTTCAGCTTAGCAGTCCTCTTCTTCTTAGGTTGCAGGAATCTGAGTTCCTAGGTTCTGGGGAGCCCTTAAATACTAAATTTAAGGGCGTGTTTAGGTCTGGGGGGTTAGTAGCCAATGGCTACTAGCCCTGAGGGTGGGTACATCCCCTTTGTGCCTCCTCCCTGAGGGGAGGGGGCCACATCCCTAATCCTATTGGGGGAATCCTCCATCTGCAAGATGGAGGATTTCTAAAAGTTAGAGTCACCTCAGCTCAGGACACCTTAGGGGCTGTCCTGACTGGCCAGTGACTCCTCCTTGTTTTTCTCATTATCTCCTCCGGCCTTGCCGCCAAAAGTGGGGCCGTGGCCGGAGGGGGCGGGCAACTCCAATAGCTGGAGTGCCCTGTGGTGCTGTAACAAAGGGGGTGAGGCTTGAAGGCAAACCACCAGGTGTTACAGTTCCTGCAGGGGGAGGTGTGAAGCAACTCCACCCAGTACAGGCTTTGTTACTAGCCACAGAGTGACAAAGGCACTCTCCCATGTGGCCAGCAACATGTCTGGTGTGTGGCAGGCTGCTAAAACTAGGCAGCCTACACGGATAGTCGGTTAAGGTTTCAGGGGGCACCTCTAAGGTGCCCTCTGGGGTGTATGTTACAATAAAATGTACACTGGCATCAGTGTGCATTTATTGTGCTGAGAAGTTTGATACCAAACTTCACAGTTTTCAGTGTAGCCATTATGGTGCTGTGGAGTTCGTGCATGACAGACTCCCAGACCATATACTCTTATGGCTACCCTGCACTTACAATGTCTAAGGTTTTGTTTAGACACTGTAGGGGCATAGTGCTCATGCACTTATGCCCTCACCTATGGTATAGTGCACCCTGCCTTAGGGCTGTAAGGCCTGCTAGAGGGGTGACTTATCTATACTTCATAGGCAGTGTGGGGTTGGCATGGCACCCTGAGAGGATCAACTTACTCGTTTTGTCCTCACTAGCACACACAAGCTGGCAAGCAGTGTGTCTGTGCTGAGTGAGGGGTCCCCAGGGTGGCATAAGACATGCTGCAGCCCTTAGAGACCTTCCCTGGCATCAGGGCCCTTGATACCAGGGGTACCAGTTACAAGGGACTTACCTGGATGCCAGGGTGTGCCAATTGTGGAAACAAAAGTACAGGTTAGAGAAAGAACACTGGTGCTGGGGCCTGGTTAACAGGCCTCAGCACACTTTCAAATCAAAACTTAGCATCAGCAAAGGCAAAAAGTCAGGGGGTAACCATGCCAACATACCCTTTGGGTACTGCAAGAGCTAAATCCGGCCCTGAACCCTCATGGAGCCACGTTTCTGTCAAAAGGAGGGCATCTGGTGCCCCCTCGCTCAGCAAGAGATTTATGTCTAGTTTGTATGCTGGCAGAGAGCAGCAATTTATTAGCTGAATCCTCACCTTATATTTGGAGGGTTCTGCCTGATCTGAGTCAGGACCCATAGGCTTTTCCAGAGTGTAACTAGGTTATGAGCAACTACAAAAGAGGCCTGAGCCATGCAACATGCATGAAAGGGGCCCCAAAACATTTTTGGAATCCCAAAGTATCATCCGCTGAGTCCGAAGATAATTCCCTAAGTATTATTTTCCAGCACTCAGAACGGTTGCTGAGAGAAAGTGCATAATGTGGGCATGCAAATGTATGAGAAGTGGCCCCATGTATTCAGCAGTACTTGTGATAATCTGTTGCATCTCCTGCTGAGTGCGTCATTGACCTTCACATGAATAGTTAATGTTGGACGACACCTGCATCATGCTGTGACATATTTCTGACTACGCACACACATGGCGGTGAATAAGGGGTGCACTGAAGGCCACAAGAACAGTACAGATACAAATGGTAATGCACCACTGTAGTTCCTTTGGGCCCTTTGTGTAATTAACCAAGGCCATCTAATGGTGCTTGATCATACAATGGTCCAGACTACTGGCAGTTCCATGTTATAGTTCTTTGTGTATCACAGACAGCCTACACGATGTCTATAACCAGACACGTGCTGAGTCAGTTCCACATACCTGCGCTTCTCACTGACAGTATGGGGCTGCCCTGCATCAGCTCCGTCACTGGCATACCACTCACTAACCTGCACCACCATATGCATCCTTTGACCACTGAGCAAGTGTGAGCCCTATTTCTATGCCCATGTTCTTATCCCTCACCAGACTAACAATGGTATACCATGGCAACAATGGCACGCCACACACTATTGGCACTACCTCCATGATTTCATCCAGTCAATGTGCAGGTAGGTATATCAATGTCACATGTATACACTCCCACAGCAATTCTGAAAGTATGTGTGCCTTGTGATGGCACACACAGATTACTTACTTCGTTGAAGGATGTAAGATGCCATTCCTCAACACCTTGGAATACCCTCACAACCCCAGGTTAGTAGTTTGTCAGTTTGCTATGACAATGATGTAGATGTTTACAACATCAGATGTAGGCTGAAATTCTATGGGTGTTGCAATGGACCAGGCACTACAACAACCATCCCATGCCCCTCAGATGAAATACACATTATCACGCTGACTCATATGGTAATGGAGGTGTCGTGCTAACAGACAGCTGCATGTCATTGTCATGTGTAAATGGTGCAGTGAGAAGCTGGAGTAACACCAGCACTGAGCGTGGTTCCCTTTTAGAAGGAAATCTTGAGGGCATTTTCTTCTAAAAGGGAACCACGCTCAGTGCTGGTGTTACTCCTGTTTGAACAGTGTTCCCTTTTTTGATTTGATAACATGATATAGGAGGCTGTACACTGGACCATCTAACCTCCTTGTCCCCGTTTTTTTGTGAAGCAGTGAGAAGCACCACAGGAGTGTAGGGGGCAGTGATGGTTTATAGGTGCGTGGGTCTACCTTATCTGAGAGTATATGTGATAGAGTGTTTATAGATGTTGGTCAGTTACTATGATCTATCACTAGGACAACTACCTCACTCAGCCTAACACGTTTACACTGTACAATGTTGTCCATTTACTGAAACTTGCCTTTTACACTAAGCAGTGTTTTCTATTAATGTCTTGCATGTGGACCAGTGCCCTACTCCATAGGAGAGGTGGCAGGTTTTCAAGACCCAGAAGCATCCAGTAAGTGTCATATTGTGTGTCCTGTGAGCGATTCCAGGAAATGCTGTGAGTCAGTCAGAAGTGTGGAATGCCACAACAGAAGTTTTTGTCCTGACCAATGATCTGATATCATAGAAGGATGGATGTTGGAATGTTATACAATGAGAATGGCTTGCATGTAGTTCACAGGGCAAACATGTGCTGGCATAGAATTGTGTGTAATAGGAATTGTAATGGCTGGCCACATATTCATTGCTGTTTCCCATAATAGGTCACAGGGCAGCTGTATATGTACATAGCATGCCTGTTGACAACCACTTTGTCACAGCACCATTGTCAGCACTGTATGCCACACATAGCATACACTTATTGACATGATGGTACAGATGTCTGTTCTATCTGCAGAAGTCACTAGGAAACACACATACCACCAACCTTCAGATATAATGTGTTTGTAGGACTGCATGGAGCCATAATGTGCTGCACAAGAGTCAGTAGTGCACACAATTTGTGGACAACTCCACTTCAGATGGTTGTGGGAAAAGTCTATGATTTTCCCAAACCAGGGGGCATATTAAAGATCCCCTTGCGCCACTGGAGCATCACTTTACGTGACGCTCCAATGGCGATAACCTCTGTTCCGTATTTATAAGGAGGTGTAATGCCACTTTTTGTGGCGTTACACCTCCTTCTAAATATGGGCCCCTCCGACGCAGTATTCTGTGTCAGAGGGGCGTTGAATGGGTGTAGCTGTAGGCGTGTCACAGCAACACCGATTGCATTTTGACGCTGCCTTTATAAACCTGAGGCAATCCCAAAATCTAACGCCACCCCAGGGGTGTCGTTAGCAAGGTGCTACGTGGAGAATACTTTCATTCTTCCTCGTTTTATGCTTTTTCTATGCATGCTGCATTCTGCAAATGCCAGAAAGTATTGTTTATGTACGGGAAAGTGTCCCTTCCTGCACATAAACAATCATTTGGATAAGGCGCTTTGGCACTTCTGTGTGTGCTGCACAGAAGTGCCAAAGCGCCATTAGTGATTGTTTATGTGCAGGAAGGGACACCTTCCCACACATAAACAATGACACCCCTCAATGCAGATTGCAATAGTGCAAGGATGGCTGTGATGGCACTGGCAGTTAAATTTAGCACCAGCACAGGGGACAACACAGGGGTGTGCCGTATTCAATTAAATACGGCATATCCCTGCGTTGTGAAAATGACGGAGTGTGGTGCTGTCAATTTTGGTGCAGTGTCGCGCTCCGTCATTTTCCCATAAATATGGTCCAGATGTCTACAGTTTTCACAACATGATCCTGCCACCATGATAACTGTGACTGATGTAGGTCACATCCCATAAGCATTTGATGTGAATTGTGTGTGTGTGTAGCTGGTACTTTGATGATGTATGACATGCATGTGCTTAAGAGGCAACACATTTCAAGATGCAGTTGCTGAACTCAAAGCAGTGCCAATATCACTGTGGGCTTAAGGCCATCCATACAGCCACCTTGTGTGTGCCGTTTAACACATGTAGGACTACATAGCACAGCATAGGGGGCTTCAGTTCTGCAATGTGTTGGCAACTATGATGTGCAGCTAAGGGTTTGCCCAACCTTTCTTGTGCCTACATTGCATCAGTTGTACATGTGGACACATCATGGAAAATAGTGTTGCCCCTTGTAACGAATGCTCAGGCCATGTCTTACACTAGGACAAATGAATGTAGATTTACCATATCTCGCAATAGCAGGTTGGTAGTTAGCAGCCCCACTATAGTATGGGCAACACCTTGACTCCATAATGAGTGGCCAGGCCTTGATGTATCACCAGGAGTGTTGAGGAGATGGATAGCATGCCCAGCCCCTCTTATGCTCAGGGAGACAGTAAATTCAGACCTGTAGAGGCACGTGATCCTTACAAGTTAGATGACACAAATGTTGATCAGGGTTGTATTTGTTCCTATCAGCTCTGGGCCCTTTTGATTTACAATAGATTGTCGTAGTTTCACTGACCTGTACATGATACTGGTGATGTCTGGTTTGAAATAAGCATAAATGAGGAGGAAGTCATTTTTGTGGAATGTGTGTGGGACTGTATGTGTTACTTGCTGTTGCAGTGTAATTTAAAACTCTGTACATACTCCACCCACTGCTCATACTGATGCTTGCTTGTCCTCATATTTCAGCAGCCAGTATGACTTGTGAGCAGAGGCGCATGTTTATGAAGAGGGCAGAACGTTAACGCCACATCCTTGAGGTGGAAGCAGGATACCGCAAGATGGCCGGGCGATTCAGGCATGAGAAAGCTTTGGGGGAATGGCGTTACTTTGCACATGGTGGTCCAACAAAGCAGGCACCAAGGGACACAGGAGCAAGCTCCTCAGGGATGCAGAGGGTCACAGCTGGACCTAAAACCCACAGCCATAGATACTCCCACCAGTATCTGGTGTACCAACTCAATTTGAGCTGGACCTCAGGAGGGACCTGAATGCAATCCTCAAGTGACTGGACAAATTGGAGGAGGAGTCGGCTGACAACAGGAGAATGTTGAAGTTCATTAAGAAAAAAGTCAAAAAGGGAAAAAAAATGAACTTTTGGGCTTGTGGACTACCTCCCAGTTCCTTCTGCTCCCTATTGAAGTTTTGTTAGTTTTGGGTTGGGTTTTAGATAGTTAGTATTAGGTTAGTGTAGAGTAGGCATATGTTAGGTTAAGTATAATTGGGGGGTGGGTTTTGCTTATTATGTTTTTATTGGTGGGGGTGGGGTGGGTGAGGGTATATGTGTCTAAGAGAAAAAAATAAAATATATATATATATATTTGTTTAGGTCATAGGATGTTAGTACATGTGTAGTTATAATAATTGCTGTCCTACTTGTATCTTAAGGGGGATGGTGGGGCAATGTTTAGAGTGTGGTGTTCCATGTGTAAGAAAAGTTTAGATTCGGTTAGTAAGATGTAGTTTGATGAGCATAGTTAGTATAGGTTAGTTTAGGATAGGGTATGTTTTAGTTAATATATTGGTTAATGTTTTTATAATAAATTATCTTTATTATAGCACACATTTTGTGTAAGTTCCCTGAGTATCTGGGTCTTCTCATGAGTGCATTGGGCAAATTGGGGGAATGGCCTATGGAATCCTTACTGTCTTGATATCCCTGATTTACCATGTGCTTTCCCTCTTGAGGAAGGAGCTTTCACATTGGCTGCAAAATCACGTCTACTGGTCCATGCATTTGCCATCCAGGGTACCCGCCATTCACAATTTCTATGTATACTTTGTCTTGGACAGGTAAGTCTAGTACTTCATTGGTGGGGTCCTGTAGTTTTAATATTGGGAACTGTGACACATCTGACAACAGGCACAATTGGAAGTGTATCCTGCATCACTGATGAGGTTAGCTACCTCTGTACCACACAAATTATTTTCTTTCTGGGACTCTCACCTGTCTATATTGCCATTGACTTGGTTCTCAGCCATACCTGCCATATATCTGAACTAAATTATATATGCATACGTTTTTGTTTTTATGTTCAGTGAATTGGTTGTATCAGGCAACACCATCATACACCTTCCTCATGTTAGCATCCTTGTGTCTAGATTTGTGTCCCACATTTCTGTACTCATGTTCTTCTATACTGTAATAATTGACATGGATTCACACAATTCAACCATTTAGATGAGTAGGTGGATCACAGAAAACATAGACATAAATATGTACAAGGTGTTTATATACAGGTGGAAGTGTCAAAGTGAATTATTTACAATTCACTATGACACCCCATTAGTGAAAGTCATGAATACGTGACACAGTCAGAGTCCAGGGTTGAGGGACATGTCATGAGACATGCTTAGGAGTAGTGTCCATTAGGGAGGAGGAAAACAATTTGCCAATTGGTTTGTCAGAGACAATGACCGTATATAGCAGACAAGTCAACAGTGGGTGGGTGAAGAGGGCACATGTCCTACTGTCACAACACTGGCATGATCTTATGGCCAGAACTAAGGAGGATTGCCCATGTGGCACAGACTGGGGCTAACGGGTACTCTTCCTACTAAAAGTAATTGTTTCCATATCTTCATCCTCTGATGTGTGTGGTGCCTCTTGTGCCATTGGTGGTGCTGTTGTAGAGATAGAGGGGGGCACACACGCTTCAGGAGATAAAGGTGTAGATTCCAAGTTCCCAGCAGCAGCCATTTGTGGTAAACATAAGGCATTACTGCAGCAAGGAGGAACTGCTGATTTTTCAATATAGCTGCAACATCGCGGTGGTAGACAGCGATGTCTTCCCTGAGGGGGGCCACTTCCTGCTGAATGGACTCCAGCCTGTTGTCTTCTATGCCGCTGCCAGTTTGGGAGAGGCATTGTTGTGGCCTCTCCCTCATGGCAGCAGCTATGTCCGCCAGGGACTGTTAAAGTCCACGCAGTGGGGAGTGTGTGCCTCGGATGGCAGCTGTGTTTAAATGAGGTGTTATGAGGCACGTCCGCAGTCCCTCTAGGCTGCCTTCCACAGTCTCCATCCTCACCCGCACCTGCTTGGCCACTGGACTCCTACCACTGTCCTCTGAAAGCTGGTCTCTGGGTCCTAGGAGTCTAGGGCTGTGTCAGTACTGGCAGGTGGTATATTTTGGTTCTTGGGTGGTTCATGTGGAGAACCGGCAACAATGTGTGTCCTCCTTGCAACTGGAGGTGGTGTCTAGCAGGATCCTAGGACATCCTGGTGAGTTGGTTCATTGATTATTGTCAGCTGGTCATCCAGGTCATCATTGAAATCCAGGACAGGCAGGTCCGCAGGAGGAAAGCCATTATCCCCTGCAATGATATAGTGTAAAATCAATCCTAAATTGTTGTGGCAGTTGACATGGCACATAATGAATTTGATAGTGGAGTCTCAGTGACTAGTTAAAGGCCCAAGGTTGTTATTGTACATTATGTGGCATATATTTTTAGCCCCTAGTGCCACTGGAGTGTCACGTAAAGAGGCGCTTCAGTGGCGCTATGGGCTGCTTCGTATTTACTAGGTGGCATATCACCTTGTAAATATGGCCCATTCCCATGCAGCACTTTGCGTGGAAGGGGCGTGCAATGGCTGTTGCTGTGGGTGGGCCACGCCAACACCCATTGCATTTTGACGCTGCCCCAGATTTACGTGTTTTTGTAGACCTGAGGCTGCGCCAATATCTAACACTACCCCATGGGTGGCATTAGGAGGGCGCAATGTTGACGTATACTTCAATTCTATGTCGGGACCGGAGGCTCCGATTATTGTTCTCAATTCTTTACTGCTCAAAAACAGCAGCCAATTAAAAAAAACAATAAACATTAATGAGGCTTTGAACCCCACCTCCCATAACCACCAATAGCAGACCAACATAGTCTATAAACAGGGGAGGCACCAATTGATTTCTTCTTTCTTTGTTGCGCCACATTCAGATAAGTGCCTTCCCATTTGTGCCTAAATTTGGTCATTGTTATGTGAAAAGTTATTTTATTGATGTATTTTTCCTTCTTGCGCTCGGCTTTTATAGGCACGCTAGGGTGCGTGTTGCGCCCGTAATCTGTTTCTTTTCTGAAGCCGTTTTTCCTTGTGCCTTGCGCGCCTTACACGTGCTACAGACCTTTTTGTCGGGTGGCCTATGCGGTTTTCTTTTCCTGCTCCACTTTCTTCTTGGGAGGCAAGCGCCTCGCATGCGCGCTGCAGACTCTATGGCGGGCGGCCTCTGGGGCTTTATTTCTCTTTGCCTCATCGCGGCGGCAACGTTGGCTTCGCCGCATCGCGGCTATCTCGTTTCTCATGCACCTGTGCGCGTCAGGGAGATTGTGGCGACCAGAAGGTCAGGCACGGCTTGTTTGATTTCCGGGTCGTGAACAATTGGTTCCGCACCAGGAGATACACGTGTATAGCCCAATTGGGCTATTCACGCGCGCGTACATCCCGGGAGGGAGGGAAGTGACGTGTGTCAACTTCCCTTTCTCGTCGGACCACGGACGCTGGCCCCGGGCTGATCCAACAGGGGCAGTGATTTTTTCAATATTTTACACACTTCTGTGCCTCGTTTATGTTTACATAGCGAGTCTGCTATTGCTCTTTACTGGGCAGGCACTCGTCTCCTGGTGCAGCTAATTACCTAATTTAATTTGATTATTGGATTTTCTGACGCACCTGACCTGTGCTGGCTGGGGTTGGAACAATTAAAAACTTGCTTTTCAAGCAATTGTGAGCACTTCAACCTTTGAAGTTTTGACAGTGGTAATACCATGTCTGATGAAGAGCATTATAGTCAGGGCCTGGAGATGTATGGCCCTTATGAAGATGAAGATTACTATTTTGAACCCTGTTTTGAACAGGTTATTGACTCTTCTATACAGAAGTCTTTGGATAAAGCAATTGCATCAGCCCTTGTACCCTTATACAAAAAGATTGATGACCTAGCTGGCCCTTTTCAGTCTCTTCCTTCTGGGGGACACTTCATCTCCGTCTGTCCCTTCTACTGAACAACTGTGGCCTCATAAGAGCAAACTGGCCAATATTCCTTTTCCTTCTAGCTCTGAACACACTTATGCTTCAGATCCTTCCACTCCTATTACTTTGCCTACAGCAGTTTCTGATTCTGACTCTGTTTCTTCTCAGGATTCCGCTCCACCTAAGAAACGCACGAAGAAGCGTAAGCTTTCCTCTTCTTTCTCTCCCTCTCCTTTTTCTTTCGAGCCATCTGATATTATTCATCCTAGATCACCAGAGTGGGCTCCTGCCCCTGCTGTAGTGGATTATATGCATCTGCATATTCGAAAAGGGTTTGAGAAGGAGGTCAGATCCAGATTGAGAGTGTCCACGACCAGATTTACCACATAAAACTGCGCTCACTCCGGGGATTTACAACTAGTCAAATCCTTTATAGATGGTGAAATTCAGGAATGGTTAACAAAGAAGGCTATTTCTATCACTTCCCGTCACCAAAGGGGTTTCTGCAGCAACCTTTTCTTGGTGCAACAGAAGGGAGGTGGTCAGAGATTAGTACTCAGTTTAATACACTTCAACCCCTTTGTGGTATACTGTCACTTCAAGATGGAGGGCATCCGTCTGTTGAGAGATCTTCTTCAGAATGGAGATTGGATGGTTCGTCTAGATCTGAAGGATGCTTACTTATCAGTTCCCATAGCGCCTTCCCACCAACGTTTCCTCCAATTTCAGTGGAGAGACAGTTGGTACGAATACCTAACACTCCCTTTCGGGCTGTCTTCAGCTCCTTGGGTTTTCACCAAACTCTTGAAACCAGTAGTGGAAAATCTTTGCGAGAGAGGCATTCAACTGATAATCTAGCTAGACGACATGATTATCATGGCTCAAGATCGATCTCTGTTATTGACCCATCTGCTATGGGTAAGTTCTCTTCTTCAGGATCTGGGGTTTGTGATCAACCACAAGAAATCCTGCATGGTTTCTGGGATTCCAGGTATATTCAATACAAGCCCAGTTGCTTCTTCCTCCTCAGAAAATGAAATCGATCAAGACAGAGTTGAGGATGTCGTTATCAAAACAGATGGTTTCTTTGAGGTCCCTAGAACAGATTGTAGGCCTTTTGGCCTCTTCGATTCAGGTGGTTTTTCCGGGTCCTGTCCATTACAGAGCCTTGCAGAGATTGAAGATCCAATTCCTTCAACAGGGTTTCTCGAATGGTCACCTGGTTCCACTCTCTCTAGAACCCCTGGAAGAGCTTCTGTGGTGGCTCTCTCACATGGAGGTGTGGAACGGCAGGGCCATTTTGGGGGAAATCCCCGAGGTGGTGATAGAGTCGGATGCCAGTCGTTGGGGCTGGGTAGCAGGATGCATTCCTTTTTCAACAGGAGGGAGGTGGTCCTCAGAGGAATTGCATCTCCACATCAGTTATCTGGAACTCTTAGCGGGTTCTTTTGCCATCAGATCTCTGTCCCCCCTCAGGAGCAATTGTTGTATTCTTCTAAAAATGGACAATGTGTCCGCAGTCCGGTATATCAACCGTTTTGGGGCAACGACCCCGCCCTCACCATGTCCAAACAGGTCAACGCAGTTTCCTCCTCCTGCTACAACACCCTCTGCATGCTCCGTAGAATCTACAAATGGATCCCGACAGAAACCAGAAAAACTGTGACCCAGGCCCTCGTCAGCAGTAGACTAGACTACGGCAACGCACTCTACACAGGCATCCCAGCTAAAGACATCCGACGACTCCAACGCATCCAAAACGCCTCCGCCCGACTGGTCCTCGACGTACCCCGCCGATGCCACATCTCCCACCACCTGAGAGACCTCCACTGGCTCCCTGTGGACAAGAGGATCACCTTCAACCTCCTCACTTACACTCACAAGGCACTCTACAACTCCGGACCCGCCTACCTGAACGACAGACTCAACTTCTACGTCCCCTCCCGCCAACTCCGCTTTGCCAACCTCTCCCTCCCATTCGTCCCCCGCTTCCAACGCAAGACTTCCGGCGGCAGATCCTTCTCCTACCTCGCCGCCAAGACCTGGAACTCCCTCCCGACCCCCCTGCGACAGACCCAGGACCTTCTCACCTTCAGGAGACTACTCAAGACCTGGTTCTTCGACCAATAGCATCAACCCCCCCCTCCTCAGCACCTTGAAACCCTAACGGGTACTTAGTGCACTTTATAAATACTGTGATTGATTGAACGAGGTCTCGTCTCTTGGTGAATATTGCCAGGGAGTTTTGGCATCTTTGTCTGGATCGGAAGATCTTGGTGATAGCGGAATTCCTTCCAGGCAAAGACAACCTAGTGGCAGATTGCAATTCTGGATTCCTAATGGATTTTTCTTTCAGACACGGATTCCAAACAAGGATGAAGTTTTGACGGACAGTCGTTTGGTCGTTTTTGGCAAGCTTGAATTCGGGTGGATTGTTCTTCTTCCCAGAGACTTTTGATGGACTTGGTCACTGTATGTTTTTTTCTGATTATTCTAAGAAAGAGGACGTCAATTGGTGCCTCCCCTGTTTATAGACTATGTTGGTCTGCTATTGGTGGTGATGGGAGGCGGGGTTCAAAGCCTCATTAATGTTTATTGTTTTTTAATTGGCTGCTGTTTTTGAGTAGTAAAGAATTGTGAAGCATAATCCTCGCCTCAGTGTCCTTAATAGAATCTAAAATTCTTAACGCTACACCAGAATATTTTGTGTTCCTCCTCATGTTTTCCTTTGTCAATGTGTGCTGCATTATACTGCACACATGAACCAAAGAGATTGCCATATCAGTTCCTTGTTGTGCAGGAAGGTGCTCAGCGTTGTGGAGGCGTGTGCGGAGAGTGTGATGACATACCGTGTCGAAAGCTGCGGAGAGGTCCAGGAAGATAAGTGCTGCTGTTTCTCCTTCGTCGAGCATGGTCCTAATGTCGTCTGTGGCAGCAATGAGTGCAGTCTCTGTGCTGTGGTTTCTGCGGAATCCGGATTGGGAGGTGTCGAGTACCTTGCTGTCTTCCAGGAACCGGGATAGTTGGCTGTTTACGATTTTTTCGAAGACCTTGGCTGGGAGGGAGATCGGCCGATAGTTCTTGGGGTCGTCTGGGTCTGCCTTTGGTTTCTTCGGCAGGGCGTTGATTTCTGCGTGCTTCCATCTTTCTGGGATGGTGGCTGACTCAAAGGAGCTGTTGATGGTTTTGCAGAGGTGGGGGGGGCGATGATGATGTTTGCCTTATTAAAGATATGATGTGGGCAGGGGTCCGATGGTGATCCGGAGTGGATGGAGGCCATGGTGGTGGCGGTGTCCTTTATGTTGACGGGGGTCCAGGTGTGGAGGAGGTGGGTGTTGCTTGGAGCGTTGGGTTCTTGGGTGTTTGTAGTCCGCTGGTGGGTCTGGGGTTTGAAGCTATTGTGGATTTCTTCTATCTTTCAACGGAAGTGGGTTGCCAGTGAGTCGCAGAACTCCTGTGATGGCGGGGGTTCGTTGGAGCAGGTCCTGGGGGTGGAGAGCTCATTGACGATGCCGAAGAGCTCTTTACTGTCGTGAGCGTTGACGTCGATGCGGTTTTTGAAGTGGGTCCTTTTGGTGGTGCGCATCAGTTGGTGATGTTTGCTTAGGGCATCCTTGAAAGCGATGTGGTTGGAGTTAGTAGGGTCAAGGTGCAAGGTTTTTTCCATTCTGCGACATAGCCATTTGGATTCCTGTAGTTCTGGGGTGAACCAGCTGGCCTTGATTCTGTGGGAGTTTTTTTTTTTTTTTGAGCGGTGCGAGGGTGTTGGCGCAATCTTCTATCCAGCGATGCAGGTTGGTGGTGGCTGTGTTGGGGTCTGGGGTCCCAGGGGGTGGGGCCCGGGCGAGAGTGGAGATCAGTTGATCCGTTGATATTTTGCTCCAGTTGCGTCGGGGGGGTTGTGTGCTGTGGTGGTGAGTGACTGGTTTTTGGTAGGAGAAGTGGATGCAGCAGTGGTCTGTCCAGCTGAGTTCGGTGGTGTGGCTGAAAGAGACGTGGTTGCTAGCGGAGAAGATGGGGTCGAGTGTGTGGCCTGCGGTGTGGGTGGGTGTAGTGACGAGTTGCTTGAGGCCGAAGTTGGCGAGGTTGTCGATTAGGTTGGTGGTGTTGATATCGTTATTTTCTAGGTGGAAGTTTAGGTCACCGAGGAGGATGTAGTCTGTTGAGGTGAGGGCGTGGGAGCTGATGGCGTCGGCGATGCCGTCGCAGAACTGCGGTCTGGGTCCGGGGGGGGGTCTGTAGACCAGTGTTCCTCTGAGTGTGTTGTTGGAGTTGATGTGGATTTTGAAGTGGAGGTGCTCGGCGGAGTTGATGGTGTCGTGGGAGTTGGTGGAGACTCTTATGGTGTTTTTGTGTTTTCCTCCTCCTGGTCTGTTGATTCGGTCTCTTCTGGTGATCTTGTAGTTTTCTGGTATGGCTATGGCTACGTCTGGTTCTGAGGCCGAATTCATCCAGGTTTCGGTGAGGAATGCGACGTTGGGCGAGTATGTGGTCAGGAGGCCCCAGAGTTCAATTGCATGTTTGTGGATGGAGCAGGTGTTAAGTAGGATGCATCTTAGGCGGTTGTCTGTTTTGATTTGGAGTTTGGAGCTTAGGTTGCAGGTGAATTTGCAGGAGAAGGGTCCTTTGGTGCGTGACGGTGTGGACTGGAAGCAAATGGAGGAGCGTCCTGGATTAAGGGCGTGGAGTTCGCTGGCAGTGTAAAGGTGTTCGGTAGCGCAGGAGGTGTGTTGGCCAGGTGGTCTGGCGCTGGGTGCGGTCTTGGCGCGGAGGGGCGCAGACGGGCTTGCCTTTGCCACGCCTTCAGTGCGCCAGCGGCATGTCCGCGCTGCGATCGGCATGAGGGGAGGTGGGAGGGAGTGGCAGCTGGGAGGAGGGAGGTAAACTTCCAATGGGAGTGCGGGGGGCGGAGGCAGCAGGAGTCAGGAGCGGGAAGAGCTCCGAGGAGGAGGGAGGGAGGCGGGGCCTTCTGGGAGAGGAGAAGCCAAGAAGCCCAAACAAGCCCAAACAAGCCCAAAATAATGGCAGCACTTAACAGAGCAGTGGTGAGGAGGAAGCGAACTGCCTGCAAGGATGCAGGGTCAGAGGTCGCTTCTAACCTTGCGCTGCGGCCGGCATAAAAGGGGAGGGAAACCTCCAATGGGAGTGCGGGGGGTGGGGCAGCAGGAGTCATGAGCGGGAAGAGCTCCGAGGAGGAGGGAGGGAGGCGGGGCCTTCCGGGAGAGGAGAAGCCAAGAAGCCCAAACAAGCCAAAAACATTAAGGGGCATATTTATAGGCCCCTAGTGCCACCTTGAGCCACACTAACGTCATTTATTTTGACGTTATTGTGGCCCAACAAGGCCAAAATCCCCGCTCCATATTTACAGGGTGGCGCAATGCATGCATTGCACCACCCTGTAACCCTTTGCTCTTCATTCTGCCTGGCCAGGCATAATGTATGCAGAGGGGGCATTTCCCGTTAGGGGAGCCGGTAAAATGGTGCAAGGAAATCTATGCGATTTCCTTGCGCCATTTATTATGGCACTTTTAATGCCTGCTCAAGAGCAGGCATTAAAAGGGGGCTTCCATTCTTTAGACTGGGCCCCTATGTACTCTGCAGGAGTAGCGCCAACAGTTTGGCGCTACTCCTGCAGAGTGCACTGCCACTATAAATCTGCCCCTAAGTGTGGTAGTCAAACAGAGGCAGGCTCACTTCGCTATACAAGGGCAAAAATGAACTCCATCCCTAAAGGACTTAGGACAATCCTGCGACGAGAAAGGAAATGTCCCTGAGGGAGCCGAAGGAGAAGGATTAGTCTTGAGTTATCGGTCATCAACGTTGAAAAAAGAACATCAAAAACAAAAGGTAACCTCGAAAAAACACAGGGGGGGGGAATCGAAAAAACACCTGACTCTAAAAGTCAAAAAGTGGCCTCAGTCAGCAAAACAGTTGTCAACTGAGAGCAAGGCAAGACTTAAAGAACCCCTTGGGTCCCAAGCTAGGGGTACCGCAGGCGGTCAAGCTCCTGAAAAGACGTTGAAAGGCGATCGGAGTGGAGGAGGAGAAAGAATAGGTCAAAGCCGAGAAGCTTTGATGACCAGGGATAAAAAGAAAGGAGAAACTAAAAAAAGCACTGTTGAAGGTAGTTGCCTGAAAGAAGTATAGACATTCCTCAAAAGATCCTCTATACATTAAAGGATCAGTTAAAGCTGATTCTATCATTGCAGGACCTGCAAGAAAAAAGGCCAATATTCCCACAACGTAGCCGCCCCTAAATAAGTAAAACAAGAAAATAGATCTGGTGGGAAGAAAGCTCAAGAGAGTGGCAGCAGATCAATGGAGAATTGCAATCTATAATGCTCTTTTAAATCAGTACACCTATCAGCAGTGGGACGAAATGGTGGAACTCATGAAACATCTACTAGGGCAATACAGGAAACATGCTGCAACATTAGTTGAAAAAGGTAAAAAAATTGCTAATACTTGCCTCAAGTCAGCTCTGGATGCAGCAGACACAGCTAGTTGTCAGATGATGGCTGGAACAACTTTGCAGCAACACGCTTGGCTAAGGGTGTTGGGGTTTAAACTTGAAGTACAGGCAAAAACCATCAATGCCCCATTTGATGGTGAATATCTATTTGGATCTGCTGTAGACACCACTTTACAGCAACCAAAAAATGACGACAAGTATGTGAAGTTCATGGGTGCTCTTCAATTTAGAGGTCACCTAAGAAGAGGAGCAACCCCTAACAGAAAACCCATAGGAAGAGGAAGCTTTTCCAGCACATCTTCTCGTCAAAGGTTTCGAGGGTCAAGTCAGTCACAAACAACACATCCAAATTGGCAATTTCAATCACAAGGGCAGCAGTCCTTCTGCCGACATGAAAGGGGAAGAGCACAGCCTGAAAGAAGAGTAACTAAATCCTCCAGTGAGTGACTCTACCAGGCAACAAAACCTCTCACATGCAACACCTATGGGAGGAAGAATAAAAAAACTTCCTTCAGGAGTGGTGGAAGATAACTTCAGAAACTTGGATCATAAGCATCATCAAATATGGATATTGCATAGAACTAATAAAAACACCACCAGCAAGGGGACCAAAGAAAAGGTTCTTCTCAAAAGAAGAAACATCACGACTAATCAAGGAAGTAGACAAGTTGCTGGGAAAGAAAGCAACAGAAATAGTGCCCAAAAAAATAAATCAGTGGAACTACTCAACATATCTCAAAACCAGGTGGATCCTTGTGTCCAATTCTAGATTTGAGGTTTATAAACAAGATCATAAAGACTCAAAACCTCAAAATGATCGATCTGCAGGACGTCATCCCACAAATTAGAAAAGGAGACTATATGGCAACTATAGACCTCAAATATGCTTACCTGCACATCCCTATGAATCGCAAACACAAAATATATTTAAGATTTGTGGTTAACAAAAAACATTTCTAATTCAAAGTGTGAGCTTTCAGAATAACGATAGCTGCAATGGTATTTACAAGCTTAGCAGCTCATTTAAGGAAACAAGGAATTCACATATACCCTTACTTAGACAATTGGTTAATAAGAACACGTTCTTTAAATAAATGCAAAAAAAAGATATTCAAACAGTCATGACAAAACAGTTCAATCTGGGATTTTCAATAAATACTGAAAAAACATCAACAAATCCAGAGCAGGAAACAATCTTTCCAGAAGCAAGATTAAACGCAATAGAGGAAAAAGATTATCCTTATGAAAAAAGGATAGCCACAATACTTCAAGAAACTCTCCTTTACCAGAAGGGTCAGTCTCAGACAGAGAACTGTAGGGAAAATCTTGGGGAAGCTGGCCTCATGCATCCCACTCATCCCATATGCAAGGCTTCATATTCAAGAATGGCTACATAACCAATGGTCACAAGCGACATGGAGTTGGGAAGATCTAGTAGTTGAAAAATCTAGGAAGAGGTGGTGTGGTGGAACAGAACACAGTTAACAGCAGGAAGACCTTTTACACAGCCAACTTCTGCAGTAACCATTACAACAGATGCCTCGCATATGGAATGAAGAGTTCATATGGGATTATTCAATGTATGGTGTGTATGGACTGAATAGGAAGCAGGTCAGCACAGGAATCTGGTGGAATTAAAAATGTGGTCCTAGATTTAAAAGGCTTTCCGAAAGAGCTTTGGGGTAAATCAATAGTAATACAAACCGACAATGTAACACCAATGTTTATTATCAACAAACAAGGGAGAACACAATTATTTGTCCTATCAAAACTAGCAAATTTGGAAATGGGAAATGCAGGGACAAATTTACCTTTCAGCAATCCGTCATCTAGGAAAGGACAATGTCCAAGCAAACAGACTAAGCAGACTCTGTCTAACTACCCATGAATGGGAACTCAATGAATTAATACTCAAACAAATATTCAAATGTTAGGGAACACCAAAAATAGATCTATTTGCAACAGTAGAATACACAATCATTAGAATAATGCCCTGCCGATAAGTTAGTCAGGGATATTTGCATATGCTTTTCCCCCAATACCTCTGCTACACGGGGTAATCAACAAATACAAACAGGACACAATTACTCTAATTCTTATTGCCTCACAGTGGGCAAGACAGACTGGGTACTCAGCACTGATATAAATAACCAAAGGAAACATTAATTAATTGCCATAATGACACAACTTAGGGCCATATTTATACTTTTTGACGCAAAGCTGCACCGTCGCAGTTTTGCGTCAAAAAAATTACCGCCGGCTAACGCCATTTCGATGCGCCGTGCGGGCGTCAAATTTATACTTTGACGCACGGCGGCGCAACCAACAGGTGGGAGTCATTATTTTGTGACGCACACAGTGGCGTCAAGTCGTAAAGGAAACCAACGTTAACGCGACGCAAATGACTGTGGGTCGATTTACGACAGCGCAACCCGGAAAGCGCTGTTTTTTTTTACGCAATAGCGTCAAAATCATCCGCGAACACTGCCCTTTCAGCAGAGGAGAGCCAAAATGGATCCCAGATGCCACAACAGACCCCAGGAAGATGACAGCAGACCAGGAACCAGCCAGGATGATCCATACAGGAACCAGGACATTTATAGAAAAAAAAGAAAGTGTTGCTTCAGTGCAGAGGAGCAGGAAATCCTGGTTAAAGAGGTGACGGAACACCAGCACCAAATGTTTATCACCTCTAAGTTGCCAATCAGCAGGAGAGAGGCCATATGGCAACAAATTGTGGACAAGATCAACAGTGTGGCTGAAGAACGCAGAACAGTCACCGAGTGTAAGAAACGCTGGCATGACTGCAAACGTAGGACAAAGGAAAAAATGGCCAGGAAGGCAGCACTGCAGACTGGAGGTGGGAGTCCAGCACACCAGGAGGCCCTGGACCACATGGAGGAGATGGTCGCAGCCGTCATCCCTGAGGAGATCGTCACAGGGATTCAAGGACAGGACAGCGCAGACTACCACGAGACAACGCACATGCAGGGTAAGTCACATGGGGAATTATAATGCAATAATGATAACTGCAACCTGGGTGGGGAATACCTACTACACAATGCATGTAAGTCAGCATATATATGAAGTGGCATGGGTAAAGGTGCACGGCAGGGGGGCATGGCCAGCACAGACAGAAGCTGGGGCACGACAAAACACAGCACCAACAACAGTCCCATGGGGCCATCCTGTCATGACAACAATGGAGCTAAGGGAAAGCTGCGACAGGTGGGAAGGCCACTACGTCAAACTTACATCCAGGCACTCGTCAGTCAAAATGTATTCTACATCAACTAGGTCCCTGTCAGTAATCCAGTAGCCAAAACAACAACTGCAATGTAACTGCGACAACAGTTGACACTAAAACCTCTGATCTCTGTGCAGCTATAGTAGCAAATGGCAGGAACCTCCCCATGGAACATACATACCTAAATTAGAGGGTGAGGATGACATCTGCAACTATTTCTAGAAATAAGACAAAGGCATCAGTACACTCAAATGCCAATGCCCATAGTTGACACATACATCAGCCAAAGTAAACAGCAATAGGAGCCACACAGCACTAAGGACACACACATGCTGCATACGTCAGGGTCCCTCACGTGCCTGGCCAACAAGGCAACATCACTAATGTCATACTGCTCAGATAACAACATTGAGGAGGGGACACATGCAACTGGTCACTGAAACACACCTGCACAGTCTGAGAACCAAATAGGACATTGATACGATAAACAGGGCAATCCAATTAAACACACATTACCCAACATCATCTGGAAACATCAACAATGTTTACATCCATATCACATCCTAACATTGCCATGCATAGGATATGCCACATAACAATTACATTTAGGTCAATGTGAATAAAAAGATTTTGGGGCAGGTCCTGAGAGGCAAGTGTGCTGCCAGGGCAATCACAACACCCACAGCCAGTGAAAGTGTAGTGTGGTAACTTTTACGTATCCTTTGCGCATTAGCTTCAGGCTCTAGGCCTTTGTGCACTTTGCCCTGAATGTATTTTATTCATTTGCTGACAGCTTAGAGCCTCTGTGCACTTTGCACTAAATGCTTTTTTATTAGGCTTCGTACTGTTATTTTTCAAATAGCCAGTTCTACGGTGTTGTTTTTTATTCATTTCACACTGTTTTGCCTACTTCAGCACTGGAGTTCTCCATAACATATTCACTCTGTGCTTCAGTCAAGGATACAGTCTGGTACATTGCCGATAGACGTGGTAGGAGTTTAGATTTGGCATTCCTGCGTAGGGACATTTTGTGATCACGATGACATGTTAGTTATAAAATCACTTCCTTGTCCCAATACACGAAAGAGGGAGTTTCCGAACAGAGAACAACAACTAGACGCTGCCTGCCTTGTTGCAGATGCTGAACCAGATCACAGGCCTGTGCTCAGGTATGAGGGCTGATGTCTCCCCAGTGATTCGGAAAGGCAAGCTAGAAGCTTAACATGCTGTGCTCTAAATAGAACAAGCAGAGGGAGAGTAGAAACTGTTAGGCACCATGATAGCTTTGTTCTTATGTTTTACTCTCCTGGTGACTATTTCAATTCTACTATGTTGTATTGTTCGGGTTATTGTGGCTCACGCCTTATTATCTAAAATACAGTTGTTTTATGAAATCATCATATAAAACTTTGTACTGTCTTTGTCATTTGTATATGAGATCATACTGGAAATGAGAGAGTTGGTTTGGATCTGAGTGACCACGACTTCCCTGAGAAGTTCCAAAGATGTCATGAGCTCAGCTGCCTAATCATTTCTTTCCTGTGGGAGACATGAGGCACTGCTAGTTAGCCAGAGCAATAAAAAAGATTTAGGGTGACAGAGTTCTTTACAAGTGGGTCAGACTCAGTCCCCCACATCGTTATCTATCCTGCTGCCTAGAAATCCAGTAGTCTCATTTAGGATAATGAGAGCCCACGCGACAAAATGTCTCTCCATAAGAATAGATATACACGGAGGGACGAGTAGGACAAAAAGATGGCTGTTCACTAATTGGTACAAAGCAACGCCTAGAGGCAATTAGGCAGACAAGTCTGATAACTCTATATCATACATGTGACACACAGGTGGGCCATAGGCCTATAACAATGCCCATATGAAGGACAGCAGATACCAATACCAAACCAGAGCACAAAGTAAAGTCATCAAAAGGCTTGCATGTTACGGCAAAATTGTCACAACACAGACACACTAATTGTACCCTGTTTCATTGCAGAGGAACATGGATCTCCTGCCGATATGCCTGTCCCTGATTTCCCTGATGACATGGATGACGAGCCCATAAACATTTCCCAGGAGACCATCCAAAAGGTCCTTGAAACCCTCCAGACCCCACCTTCAGTCACAAGGAGGAGCACAGAACAGGCAGCCATCACCGAAGACCCACCTACCACCCCAATTGTAAGACCTGCCAGCTCCAACACAGCTGAGGACTCTGACGACAGTGGCACCAGCTTTGAAAGAACTGTAGTTGGTGTACAGCGGGAGCTGGCCAAGGAGGTGCGGGTGGGGATGCAAAACATGGCAGCCAGCCTTGAGGGGGTGCGTTTGTGCATGACGTCATTTCCAGATCAGGCAGCTGCTATGCAAGCCCTAACATCTCTCTTGCAGGAACTTGCGAAAACACAGAAGGAAATCAGCACAGCTGTAATCCAGTTGACACAACACCTACAACTGCAATCCAGTCAACGCGTGCACGAATGCAACATTGAACCCCTCAGGGCCGACCTGGCTGCCTACCATCGTGAAGTGGCTGCTATTCTCAAAAACCAGCAGGCCCTCCTTGCAGCAGTACTGCCCTTAAGAACTTCACAGGGCGCAGCCCCCGGGATGTCTGACTCCACGTCTTCCAACACTGAGGTGTGTGTTGCCCCTTCACAACCAACAACAAGGACAAACCAGGCAACACACACATCAGAAGAAGAAGACCTGGAACAGATCACATTCTCACGAAGAGTACCCGGAAGCACTAGTCCCTGCACCATGGCCTACTTTGACCAAGGTCCTACGTTTTGTCAAATGCCAGTCTCACTACAACTACACTCAATGACTGTTCTGCTCTCCACTGTATGACTTGTCACCATTGCCAGTGAATGTCTACTATGTCTACTATTTGCCAAATCCTGTCCCTCTGCACTGTCTGTGACATCACCCCAGCATGTCAGGAGCATCATCCACACCCCTTCTGTAGGATCACCATGTAAGAATGCACCAGAACGGACTCAGCAAACATGGACAATGGACATTTTGCACTACAGCACCTATCAATAAATAGCACTTGCACACCTAATATGTGTTATTTGACACATCAACTGTGCAGTAGATAACTCTAAAGTGCCTGTGTGGCAACCATGTAGCTTGTCAATACAACTGTCCTGACATCATGTAGTCTGATACATCTGTGCAGTGGCCAGGATTGCATCATAGCCTTACCATCCTGAGGAGAATAACTGATGAAGGGACAAACCACACACAATAATGCTGTGTTGGACAGAATAATGCTCCATCTATAGCAATTCAAGTCAACTAATGGTGGCTGATAAATGTAGGCACCATGCAATACTAAAACATGAAATTATGCAGCAAAATCTAAGCAAACAAAAAAAAACACTGCATCAATCACCCTTTCTGAGTATACTTCCATGAAGGGAAGTCCTGCTGAATTATTACACACATGATCTAGGTCAGCAATGAAGGCAACAAGACAAGAGTGTTAACAACACCTCATCTACAAAGATCTCCCTGAACATCACACTGCAGTCCGACCTATTCAATTTCCCACAATAACAAGTCTGGAAGCACACTTTGTGATGTAGAATACCTACTCATCAACACAAATCCTTGGTGATCGATGTAAACTACCAATGGTGGGTCTCCCAAATGGTGGATACTTACCAAGTTAGCACACGGGTAGCTGGCATGTTAAACCTCCATTTTCTGTGGTGGGTAGCATAGGACACTAATGTCATAGAAAAACATTCACCTACACTGATGTCAAGGCCATGATAAAGTAGCACTTAACGCATCATGCAAAGGGTTAACTATATGTTTATTCCTATTTATTCACACAAGAGGCAACTAAGGGAAAAGTCATACCTACACTAATCTAACCTGACTACTACTAACCCACAACTGTCCCTAACTAACCTAAGCTAAACTTACTCTACACATATAACGAAACGATCTAAACATCAACCCCCCACCCACCATTATGAGACAGGACACATGCAGGACAACACATACTAACCTACACACATACTATCCTAAACAATCATATTTTTTTTGTGTTTTTTTTAAATATTTTTTATATATATATATATATTTTTTTTATTAACAAACATGAATCCCAACATTGACCCCCACCCACCCAAAAAAGAAAAATAGAAAGAATAAGGACCCCCCATCCTCCTCCCTAACACTAACTAAGCTAACAACCTACACTAACCTAACACTAATCCCCAAAACCCAACTATCAGTACAAAAAGGAAAGAGGAGAGAGGGAAGGGGTAAAAGTAAAACATGGCAAAAGTCCTAGAGGTTGGCCCTCCGTAGGGTCCACCTGATGGACCGAACCCTTTTCTTAATATATGCCACATCCTGGCTTAGCTTGTCCACCTTTGAAAAAACTTTGTCCAATTTACGGCTTAATGCCAGGAATGCGGCTGGGTCTACAGGAGGGGCTGCTGCAGTCTGTGTGCTGGCCGAGGTGGACGGTGTGGCAGTAGTTGTATGCCCACTGGACTGTCCTGGGTGTTGGAAATGGCTGGGTCCAGATCTTGCTGACGAGGCAGGGTCAACTGTCCCCGCCGTTGCTGGGGCCACTTGGGGAGACCTGGTGGATGTGGTGGTGGTGGCTGTTGTGGGCAATGTAGGGCCACCCTGTGGTGAGGCCCACCATGCCCCGGAGGCCCGATCTGCTTGGTATTTGCGGGCCATCCTCCTGAACCCCGACTGCACCTGCAGGATGTGCCGGTATCGCATTGCACGCCGTTCAAACTGGTGTCTCTCTGCGGCACTCATGTTTGCAGCTGTGAAGAGAAATGGCAAATATTCACCATAGGAAATGCATTGGGTGGAATTGCACAGTGGGTCATTTGCACATTACTTGTACTGTATTTTTTACAGCAATTGTCACAACATAGTTCATTGAAAGTCTCAGAGGAAGTACATGTGAAGCCTGCATACAAAAGGCCATCTCACACCTAGCATATCCATGTCTCTACATGATGGGTGACATCAACCTAAACTTCTCAACCAAATAATGGCTAATGCAGCTGACATTATGGCTGAACCTCTTCCGCATACTGACTTCACTACATATGTCACTCTATGTGATAACTATCACAACCCTCACTCAATGCCATTTGTAAATTGTTGTTTTCAAATATTGAACCCATGTGCCATAACCGAATGTGTACACTAAGTTCTAAACTAAGTTGCAAAAGGTCACAAGTATGTGTAACATACTGGTTGCTACAGTCCTAGGTACCCTATTCCCAATCACATGGCAGTCTTTGAGGGTGGGGTGGGAAGAACAACCAACAATCCCAGATTCAATGCACACCCAGGAGTGTATAGAAAGGTCAACAAGTATTTGCCTCCACACACAACACCAATGAAGGGCTAGCAACAATTTGGAGTCAGCCAAACATTGTCCTATCCAAGGTCCACACATGTCAAAATGCACTGACTCAGGCCAACATCACATACTACCAGTGAGGCATATTTTACCACACACACCGAGGAGCAAGAACACCCATGATCATGAGTCGAATGAACATCTAGGCCATTGCACTCTAGTCCCACACACTTCTAGTTCAACTTGTGGAAGTACATGCCCCCGGAAGATCCAACCTACAGTGTACTCAGTCCATCCTCAACTAGGAAGCTGCATATTTAATACAAGCCTTTTGCGGAAGCTATCTGGGAGAATGTCAGTCTGAAATGCAGACTCAGTCCAAGCCAAGTCCCAGAGCAACTCTTACATTAACCAGTATATTCCACATGACTCATCCCACTCCCCATAGCGGGCCGACTGGAATGACCTACAGCCCCTAAATCTGAGAGATGGCTAAGCATTGGTCTACAGAAACTGAAGTGATATATGAAATCCCACTAATGCAACAATACCAATGAACGGGCAGCGCATCAAACCTTGAATTCTGTTGAACACACAGTAGTCCATCATGCATCACTAGCAAACAATAAAAATAGCACTCAGGCCACACTCACTGTAGGTGTCGGGGTTCTCAAAATGAGCCACCTCTCCCACTGTGTACGGTGCAGGTCCACCTGTAAAGCAAGGAAGGAAGAATATACTCAGACTCCGTTCACTGACAAATAATTGCAGTTACAATGACAATGTGAGAATATGACATGCGTAATGATACCCTTTCACACATGCTCATACTGCATGGAAGAATTCTTAATCAACATTTACATTGGATGAGTCTCCTGCTACAGTTACACACCCTACTACACACATGCAGTGGCCAGGACAGTCATGTGGTGTCAAAGATACACCTCCATTAGTATGCCCCAAGAATATCGGGGTGCATTAATCTCATCATGTGCATCCCAGAGAGACATCCAAAAGCTGGTTAATTGAGGACTGCATGACCCCTCAAACTCAAACAGCCTATGTGGTCATTTTCAACACACACCAACCAGACACACATGTGACATATGTGTGGACAACATAGCTAACTTCATGTGACGTGAAGGCACCACTCATTTATAGCATCATAATGGTTTTACAAATTTCTGTCTAGCTATGGCATCTACATATGTAGGTATGATGTTTCAACATCCCTTTTTCACTGGCAATTATGACCTGTAGAGTTCAAATAGAGGCATTAACGTGTCGCTTGTCTGACACAAAGGCAACACTACATTACATACAGCTACAGGCATCCGGTATGTGTTGAAAACATGAGCCATCTGACTGCTAGCATTGGTGTTCCTACACATTGTGCAACAAATACACATTAGGTTTCCCTAGCATTACACACAGTCAGCTACTTATCTATCAGATTGGGTAACAATCATCACATGTCCCCACACAGCTTTCAATTATTCACATGTAATTGATTTGTACTCACCAACAGGGCCACCAATCCTGATTCCCAGGTGGTCCAGTAGATCCTGCTCCCTGGATATCAGATCAGCCCAGCGGTGCTTGAGTTGATGGTCATTCCTCATGCTACCGTAGACCCGGACCAAGTGATGGCTCACCTTCCCCCACCGGACTTTACGTGCCTCCGTGTGATACCCCTGTATCACACGGCCCCCAGCCTCCAGCATGAGTGGGAGGAAATGGCAAACTGTTTTTATTTTTCCGATATGCGTCATATTTTCACGCATACAGATTGTGCGTCATATTTTTTGACGCATAACAGTGCACATAATGCAGAGTCAAAACTAATTTCTTCATTGTTCCCTTACATTTGTGTGAGGCTGAGTTTACAGTTCTAGAGTAGAAATGTAATTAGCTGGCAAATATGAGAACCAAATATGAAAATTATATTTGACTCTGCATTCTGTGCACTCCTGTACGTCAAAAAATTATGACGCCCATGCTGTATGCGTGGAAATATGACGCATCATAGAAAATATGGTGGACATGTAATGCAGCTTATGAATCTATTATTTTTAATAGGAAATTTTTTGACTCTGCATTCTGTGCACTCCTGTACGTCAAAAAATTATGACGCCCATGCTGTATGCGTGGAAATATGATGCATCATAGAAAATATGGTGGACATGTAATGCAGCATATTAATCTATTATTTTGAATAGGAAATTTTTTGACTCTGCATTCTGTGCACTCCTGCACGTCAAAAAATTATGACGCCCATGCTGTATGCGTGGAAATATGACGCTTTTTGACAAAAATTTCTTAATTTTTTCAAGTTGTGAAAGGAATTTTGTCATGACCAAACGGTGCTATGTGATACACATTTGTGGTTAGCTATGACACATGTCCCTTATTGGATGTATAGAAGGCATTCACAGTGTAATATTAATGATTGCTCAAAATGGTTATTAACCATATCTGTACACATATTTTGGGTAATTGCTGATGGCTATTTTGAAATGATGAATGGGATACCAGGATGTATTCCTTCTCAAAAATGTGTCCACATTTATCACGGTAATGCATTTATCTATAGTCCAAACAGGTAGTGCAATTGTCACTTACACTTTTTATGGGGCTAACCATATCCTAATAATGATTTTGTGTATCTTATATGTGTTTTACTTTTGACATGTAGGCCACACATGCGCCTTATGCATGTGTTTACTTCACATGTACATAATTATTGTATATTTGGGGGGCGGTAGAGGTGGACTTAGGCCCCCAGCACCCTAGGGTTTGCCCTTCCAGATTTGATAATTTATCCATGGCTTTCATTGATTCTGTTATGCTAAACCTGCAGCAGCAGGCTCATGGAAGGCCATAGGGTATGAATCACTGTTAGCCATTCAATAATCCCATTAGCCCATTTGACGTTTGCCCTATTGATTATTTGGAGCAATCTGACATACCATTTTGCACAGAATTTTTTTGCTAAATCTCGGCGTTACTCATGTGCTGATGACAAATAGGTTGTTGATGTATGTGGCCCTTTATGCATTACCTGGTTTAGTGGCATGTTACATTCTTCCTGCTAGGTTCGAACGGGGACACTACTGTGATCGGCTGCTTGCAAATATTTGGTTGATTGGATGACATATGTTTGTATGTGTGGGCGAATGTAGATCCACTATCAACTGTCTGGGTGTATGTTGTCACTGTAACTTCAAGGTCTCCTCATGAGTTAGTGGCAGCTAATCTTGTTCCAAATGGGCATTGTTTGTAGCAAAAATTGAGAGAAGCCATTGAGGACATGGTCACGTACACATGGATGGTCCCACCCTGTCACTGAACACGTGTAATGAGACTTTCAAATGAGCTACATTTTTGTGCTGAGTGAGAGAATGTCTCAGGTGACTGGATCAGGCATGTGTCATTGCCACATTTGTACTCCTGTTGGCCTCTGTGGATGGTAATGTATCATGAAACATCATAGCCTCTGTGCAGACATTTGTGGTGTATATTTTTTGTGTGATGAGTGTTATGTCATTATTGCTCAATGAGACGACATTCTTCTTCAGCATATTCAAACTAAAGGTGGGCAGAAATGAATAGGCCAAAGCGTGATGTGGTGTTTGTTATCTGTGTTTATTTACAATTGTGCAATAAGTGTTGATATAAGAAATTATGAAAATAAATTATTTACAAGCTGTTGGTGCCTACGCACTCCAGCAGCCGTGTTTGGTTGTTCCCCCTCCTGTTGCAGGCCAGCATCCTCCTCTTCGTCGTCTTCAGGCATGTCTGGGTCTGGGTCTGGTTCAAGGAGGGGAATGTTCCTTTTTACACAAATATTGTGCAATATGGCACAAGTGAGTATGATCCTACAGACCATCTCTGGGGAATATAGTAGGCTACCGCCAGTGATGTCAAGGTAGCGGAACCTTGACTTTAGAATCCCAAAGGTCCGCTCAACAATGCTGCGTGTCCTCTTATGGGCGTCGTTGTATGCCCGCTCTGCAGCAGTAGTCGGGTTCCCAAATGGTGTAATTAGCCAAGGCTGGATGCCATACCCCTGATCAGCTGAAAGAGAAACA
This sequence comes from Pleurodeles waltl, assembly GCF_031143425.1. NCBI lineage: Eukaryota > Metazoa > Chordata > Amphibia > Caudata > Salamandridae > Pleurodeles > Pleurodeles waltl. The sequence continues at coordinate 182,968,697 of NC_090437.1, forward strand.
CAGAATGGGATCAATTAGATGTAGGAGGCACTCTAGTACAGACCTTTGATGGCAGTAGTTGTCTTGTGTTGTCTGTGACTCTTTTGTGTACTAATGTGACAACCTATACTTGTAGGAGAAAACTTTTGCATTGAGTTTTTTCCTTGGCTGAGCAAGTGTTTGTTAGCTAACCGTTTGTCAGCAGTATGTATTTGGATTTTCAGTACAGTGTGCCCTCCCTAGCATTGTGACTTGTGATACACGTGTCCGTGTGTCTTCACTGGGGGTGAGATGATAGTTCCATGCGGAGTTAAAAATGAAAGTGTAGTTAACATGTTCATATGAAAGTACCCTGGACATCCCATACCTTAAGACTTATGCAATGTATTAATGTACAGGTTATTGTGACACTTACAATTTGCAAGGTGACATTTAGGCAACCACACTCATTAATGTCTTCACATTAAGCTGTAGAGTAAATTCCAATGTGTGACAGGTTCAATGGTGACTTCAGAAACATGGCTATGAGGACCTCAGTGTGTTCCTGGCTAGGTGTTGCTATTGTGGTGTATGTGTTGTGTGTCCTAGAGGGTTGCTGTGCAGTGTGTATATAAGTTGGATTTTTGTACTTACCAACAAGTAGTCCATTGCCATACCGTCCATCCTGGAAGTGTTGGTTGATGGTAAAGTGACGGAAGATGAATGCGTCATGTACACTCCCAAGATATTTAGCCACAATGTTGCTGATCAATCCTTGGTGATCGACTATGGCCTGCACGTTGGTTGAATGTGTGTGCTTCCTGTTGCGGTAGAGGTGTTCTGTTGCAGCAGGTGGCACAAGGCGTACGTGTGTGCAGTCGATTGCACCAAGGACGTGTGGGAAGCCACGGATGGCGTAGAACCCCTGTTTTGTTTTCTGCTGCTTCTGCAGTGTGTTAGGGAAGCAGATGTGGAGGGGTGTCAGGCGAATGATGGCATCCAGTACTTTTGGCAGGAATGCGGAGAATGATGGTTGTGATATTTCACCAACCAGGGCACCAGTTGTCTGAAACAAGCCACTTGCCAGCAGGTGAAGTACGGCAAGCAGCTTTGTTTCTGTTGGTATGGTGTGGGGTATCACCAAAGTGGGGTCCAACTGCTGTTCAATATTTCTCAGCAGCTGCTGAATGGCCTGCCAGTTCAACCGGTACCTCTGTATGATGTCGTGTTCCCTGAGGCCATGCAGGGCTGTTCTTGGGCGGAATATCCTCTCCTGCCTTCTGCGCTGCCTTTGGGGTCCCTGCTGTTGTTGTTGTAGCTGCTGTTGTTGCTGCAGGGCTCTGCGTCTACGTGCACGCTGAATAAAAATCACCTCCATGTCTCCCTGTTGCTGCTCTGCTGCTCTGCTGTTTGTTCTGTGTGTTCTGATTAAATACAGGTGTGATTGCCCCATTTTAACGCCTGCCCTGACTCAGGCGTTACATTTTGGCGCACATCGGGCTTTGCGTCATTTTTTTGCTCCGCCTCCCGGCCGAGAGTCATTTTTGCCCGGAAGCATAAATACGGCGCACGGGTGTGTGCGTCGTTTTTTGGACGGGAACGCCTACCCTGCATATCATTAACCCAGGGCGGGTTGCCACATCCAGAAAATGACGCATATTGCGGATTTTTTTCGTCCGCGGGCTCGGGCGTCAGGGTTTAAATATGGGGCAACGTTTGCGCTGATTGTGCATCAAAATGTTTGACGCACATTCGGCGCAAACGGAGTATAAATATGCCCCTTAGTGTCAATAAATAAGGGGCAAGTTCTTTATCCAAAACCAGAAACATTAAGGGCCAGACTTAAGTGAAAATGACGGTGTGCGTCGCTGGGCCAAATTTAGCAGTGGCGTGCACCGTCAAAACGCAGGGATGCGCCGTAATTCCAATAATACAGCACACCCCTGTGTTTCCCCCTGTGCTGGTGGAAAATTTGCTGCTGCTCTTCAATGCAACCATCCTTGCACCACAGTGCAAGGATGGCTACGTTGAGGGTGATAATGTTTTTGTGCAGGAAGGGACACCTTCTTCCACAAAAACAATCTTCAGCGTCGATGTTCTCCTTATATGTGTGCTGCAAATTGCAGCACACTTGGTGTAGGAAAGTAGCCTCTTTCTAGCATGGTTACCCCCACTTTTGGCCTGTTTGTGAGTGTGTGTCAGTGTGTTTTTACTGTGTCACTGGGATCCTGCTAGCCAGGACCCCAGTGGTCATAGATAAAAACCTATATGTCAGTGGGTTTTGCCTGTCTCACTGGGATCCTGCTAGCCAGGACCCCAGTGCTCATAGTTTGTGGCGTAATGTGTATGCCCGTGTAGTGCCTAACTGTGTCACTGAGGCTCTGCTAATCAGAACCTCAGTGCTTATGCTCTCTCTGCTTTTAAATTTGTCACTGTAGACCAGTGAGTTCATTTACCAATTTCAATTGACATACTAGACCCCCTTTATAAGTCCCTAGTATATGGTACCTAGGAACCCAGGGCATTGGGGTTCCAGGAGATCCATATGGGCTGCAGCATTTCTTTTGTCACCCATAGGAAGCTCAGACAAACCCTTACACAGGACTTCCATTACAGCCTGTGTGAAATAGTGCAAACACTATTTCACAGCCATTTTCACTGCACTTAAGTAACTTATAAGTCACCTATATGTCTAACCTTCACTTGCTGAAGGTTAGGTGCAAAGTTACTAAGTGTGAGGGCACCTTTGCACTAGCAAAGGTGCCCCCACATAGTTCAGGGCCATTTCCCTGGACTTTGTGAGTTCAGGAACACCATTACAATCGTACACTACATATAGGTCAATACCTATATGTAGCTTCACAATGGTAACTCTGAATATTGCCATGTAACATGGTGTAGGTGTTACAGGCTGGGGAGGGGTAGCCTCCCCCAGCCTCTGGAAATGCTTTGAAGGGCACAGATGGTGCCCTCCTTGCATAAACTAGTCTACTACGGTTCAGGGACCCCTTTGCTCTGGCGGGAACCTGGACAAAGGAAAAGGGAGTGACCACTCCCCTGTCCATGAACACCCCAGGGTTGGTGCCCAGAGCTCCTCCAGTGTGTCCCAGACTTCAGCCATCTTACTTTGCAAGGTGTGGGGGCACTCTGGAGGGCTCTGAGTGGCCAGTGCCAGCAGGTGACGTTAGAGACCCCTTCTGATAGCTCCTTACCTGATAAGGTAGCCAATCTCCCTCTCAGGCCTACTTAGGGTCTCTCCTGTGGGTTCTCTTCAGATTCTGCTTGCAGGTTTCCTTCAGGAATCCTCTGCAACAACTTCAGACTCTTATGACCTTGGATCAACTGCAGCCTGCTCCAAGAAACGTTGTAACTGCAACAAAGTGTCTACAAGAGACACTTTTCTTCAGCAACCTCAGCTCCAAGTCAGCAGCTGCAACAGTTTCCATGGTGTGCACGCTCTGGGGGACTTACTGTCTTCATCCTGTACCAGAAGAACCAAAGAAATCTCCTGTGGAGTGATGGAGTCACTCCCCTGCTCCAAGCAGGCACCTTCCAAGACGACGACCAGTACCCTGGGACTCCTCTCACAACAACGAGCGTGCTTCTAAGGACACAGAGGATGGACATCATCAACATAGACTGTCCTGAGGTCCTGCTGACGCAATTTGGAGGAGGTAAGACCTTGCCTCCCCGAGAACAATGGTGCCCCTGTGTACTGTGTTTTCTTCACCTCCTGAGGCCTCTGTGCACTTATTGCAAAATTCCTTCATGCACAGCCTGCCCCAGGTCCCAGCACTCTATCCTGTGATGCTCAACTCGCTGAGTTGTTCTCCAGCGGCATGGGACCTTCTTTTGTTGTGCTGCATCAACTGCATTTTTCACCTCCTTTGAACCCGGATCCAGCGGCTTCTGGGGGTGCTGGATGGAATCCTGGAGGCTCTATAAAGTGCTGAGAGACCCCTCTACCTCCTCACACAGAGTTGAGACCCCAAGGTCCCCCCTGGGTCCATCCAGCACCAGTTTGAGGAAAAATCCACTTTTGTCATGGTCAAGGCTTGCTGGCGACTTCCAATACGAAATCTCATCTGCAACGATCTTCACGCCGTGGGACATCTTTTGCATTATGCAGGAACCCACTGGCATCTTCCTAAAGTGCAATTCTGCAGTGTTCGACTAACTGTGGACTCTTCTTTTGCACCCTTTTCTGGGCTGGCAGGGGCTCCTGTTCCTCCTGGAACTTTTTTCAATTTCTGGACATGGTCCTCTTCCTTTGCAGGTCTTCAGGTCCAATAATCCAGCAGTTGTTCTTTGCAGACTTGGTTGGCTGCTCAAAATCCCCAAAACGAGGTGTAGTGTGTCCTAAGGACACTTGCAGTACTTTAATCCTGCTTTTCTGGGCTCTGGGGTAGGGTAATTTAGTTACCTGTACTGTATTCTTACTCTCCCAGCGATTCTGCACACACTACACTTGTCTAAGGGGGAATTAGTGATTCACATTAGACTTTTTTAGTATATGGTTTGCATTGCCCCTAGACCTATTTTCTCCCATTGCATTGTATAGGATTTCCTACTGTTTGCATTGTTCTATGACTACTTACTTGTCTAATTCTGGTGTCTAGTGTATATATTGTGTATAATACTTACCTGCAGAAGGAGTATTGTCTCCAAGATATTTTTGGTACTGTGTCACCCAAATAAATACCTTTATTTTTGGTACCACTGAGCATTGTCTTTACTCGTGTATATATACTGTGTAACTATAAGTGGTATTGCATGAGCTTTGCATGTCTCCTAGTTTAGTCTAAGCTGCTCTGCTATAGCTACCTCTCTCAGCCTAAGCTGCTAGAACACTACTACATTCACTAACAAGGGATAACAGGACCTGGTATAAGGTGTAAGTACCCAAGGTACCCACTACAAACCAGGCCAGCCTCCTACACGTGGAAAGAGCAAAAAATGAGGAAAACTGAAAGCATTTCTCCTCGTTGTAAAATTCTAACCCCACCCTTGGAGTGGCATTAGATTTTACCACTGCCCCAGGTTTAAGAAAATTCGTAAATCTGGGGGAGGCATCAAAATGCAATGGGTTTTGCTCTGGCACCCTCACAGCAACACCCATTGCACACCACTTCCACGCAAAGTGCTGCGTGTGAAGGGGCCATATTTACAAGGTGGCATTAAGCCACAAAAAGTGGCTTGATGCCACCTTGTAAATACGGTGCAGTGCATAGCGCCACTGAAGCGTCACTAAAAGTGACGCTCCAGTGGCACTAGGAGCTCTTAAATATGCCCCTAAGTCTAGCAGTGTGGCTCCTGAAGTGTTAGATTTTGTCCACTCACATTTAACAGAAAAAACAACAGTGGTGTTCAGAGAAGCCAGAAGGACAACAACAAGAAAATGTTATGTGGCAAAATGGGAAAGAATCACTCATTGGTGTAAAAGTTGGGGTCTTCTAGACCAGAACACAAAAGAGGTCACAATACTAAGGTATCTCACTCATCTTTTAGATTGCAAACTAACATATGCTTCCTTAAAAGTACATTTAGCAGCCATTGGGAACACTTAGGAAGAAGTCTTTTTACCTCTCCTGTAATTTAAAGATTCTTCGAAGAAGTAAAAGGTATAGCACCACACTGAAGGGTACCTGCACCAGCATGGAACTTAAATATGGTTTTAACACAACTGATGTTGAGCCTCTCCACAAAGCAATGTTAAAATTGCTAATGCTAAAAACAGATTTTCTGGTAGCAAGAACATTGTTGCGTACAGTGATTGAGTTACAAGGTCTCACAATTCAAAAACCTTATTTACAAATTCACAAGGACAGAGTGGGCATGAGGACAGACCCACAATTTCTACCTAGAATAATCTCTGATTTTCTTATTAATCAGTCAATAGAATTTCCAAGATTTTTCCTGGGACCTAAAAACAACACTGCAAGAGCGTTACACACGTTGGATGCTAGAAGAACAATCGTACTATACAGAAAGAATGAAAACAATCAGGAAAACAAAACAATTATGTGTATCCTTTCCAGAAAATAATAAAGGAAACCTAGTCACCGAAGGAATTATTGCAAAATGGATTTCTCAAACTATAAAATTGTCACGCAATTGCAGGAACACCATTAAGTTAGAACCCAAGAGTACATTCAAAATGCAAAAAAGGAGCAATAGTCTTTCTAGCAAACATTCCACTACAAAATATTGGTGGTGAGAGGGTCATCTGTTCATACTTTCACAAAACATTATCGTATTGACATGCAAATGAACAAAGACGCTTACGTTGGACAAGCAGTACTGAAACACAAATTTATCAGTTTAAGCTTATCTTCATTCCAATAATCTCAACCGAAAAATGTAGCTACAAAATCAATGCATGCAATGTGAATCCCAAAAAGATTAATTCTGCAAAACAAAATAGTTTCCTACCTGTAGGTGCGTGAAGAATTTTCTGGATTCCCAAGCGACCCACCCGCCTCCCCAGACCATGAGGCCAAAAGTAAAAGGATGCCGACCAACAGGAAGACTTCAGGGGAGGGCACCTGGTATCACAAGAGGAGGATCTAGGCACCAAATGTTGGAGGTTGTTCACACCCTACCAAACAAAGGAAAGTAGAAAAAGAAAAAGGACTACTAATACTTTGGAGAAATTTGGTTCCAACTACTAACTGGCAGAAGAATGCACAGCATGTGAATCCAGAAAATTATTTAAGCGGCAAAGCCACATGTAAGAAATTATTACGTTCTCAAACTTTTGACTTCTGTGGACTGCCACTTTATCATTAAAGGAACCTGGGGACACCTACTGAATCATTATTGGAATCCGGGACTCCCCCACTCAGTCATTACTGGAAGGCATGGACCCTGGTCTAAATATTGTCAATGAGTTGAACAGCAAAACAATACATATACACTACAGAAGCAAGCATTAAACACATTGACAAATAACACATTTTATTTAATTTGCAAACAAATATAAATACTAATTTTAATTTTAATAGGAAGGTTGGTGTAGGAAGCTGGCCTGGTGTGTGGTGGGTACCTATGGTGTTTGCTCCTTATACCAGGTCCAGGTAACCCATATTAGTTAGTGAGACAGTGTCTAGGAAGCCTGGACTCTCTAGTGGTAGTTGTGGTGAGCAGCCAAGACTTATCTAGGTGGAGTGTAGAGCACTTGCAATACCACTGCAGTCACATAGTAACTTACCACATATGAAAGGAACCACAAAGCGATACAAAAATAAAGGCACTTTATTACAGTACCACTGAACTAGATTACGTGTAGGCAGTCCCCCAACTGGAGGTAACTACACATTATATATATATATATATATATATTTATATATATATATTGTAGGAAGTTGGCTTTGTATGTACTATTTCAAAGTAAGAAATAGCATGCACAGAGTCCAAGGGTTCCCCTTAGAGGTAAGATAGTGGCAAAAAGAGATAATTCTAATGCTCTATTTTGTGGTAGTGTGGTCGAGCAGTAGGCTTATCAGAGGGTAGTGTTAAGCATTTGTTGTACACACACCAGCAATAAATGGGGAACACACACTCAAAGACAATTCCAGGCCAATAGGTTTTTATATAGAAAAAATATCTTTTCTTAGTTTATTTTAAGAACCACAGGTTCAAGATTTACAAACAATACTTTAAATGAAAGGTATTTCACTTAGGAACTTTAGGAACTTTGAATTAGCAAAATAGCATATACAGTTTTCACACAAATGGCAATAAGCTATTTTAAAACTAGACAGTGCAATTTTCAACAGTTCCAGGGGAGGTAAGTGTTTGTTAGATTTGCAGGTAAGTAAACCAACTACAGGGTTCAAAGTTGGGTCCAAGGTAGCCCACTGTTGGGGGTTCAGAGCAACCCCAAAGTTACCACACCAGCAGGTCAGGGCCGGTCAGGTGCAGAGGTCAAAGTGGTGCCCAAAACGCATAGGCTTCAATGGAGAAGGGGGTGCCCCGGTTCCAGTCTGCCAGCAGGTAAGTACCCGCGTCTTCGGAGGGCAGACCAGGGGGGTTTTGTAGGGCACCGGGGGGGACACAAGTCAGCACAAAAAGTACACCCTCAGCGGCACGGGGACAGCCGGGTGCAGTGTGCAAACAGGCGTCGGGTTTGCAATGTAGTTCAATGGGAGACCTAGGGGTCTCTTCAGCGATGCAGGCAGTCAAGGGGGGGGGGCTCCTCGGGGTAGCCACCACCTGGGCAAGGGAGAGGGCCACCTGGGGGTCGCTCCTGCACTGGAGGTCGGATCCTTCAGGTCCTGGGGGCTGCGGGTGCAGTGTCCTTACCAGGCATCAGGTTGTTAGAAGCGGGCAGTCGCGGTCAGGGGGAGCCTCGGGATTCCCTCTGCAGGCGTCGCTGTGGGGCTCAGGGGGGTAAACTCTGGCTACTCACGGGCTCGCAGTCGCTGGGGAGTCCTCCCTGTAGTGTTGATTCTCCACAAGTCGAGCCGGGGGCGTGGGGTGCAGAATGGCAAGTCTCACGCTTCCGGCGGGAAACGTGTTGTTTTCAAAAGTTGCTTCTTTGTTGAAAAGTTGCAGTCTTTGTGGAACAGGGCCACTGTCCTCGGGAGATCTTAGTCCTTTTAGATGCAGGGTAGTCCTCTGAGGCTTCAGAGGTCGCTGGACCCTGTGGAACGCGTCACTGTAGCAGTTCTATTGAAGTGGGGAGACAGGCCGGTAGAGCTGGGGCCAAAGCAGTTGGTGTCTCCGTCTTCTCTGCAGGTTTTTCAGCTCAGCAGTCCTTCTTCGTCTTAGGTTGCAGGAATCTCTCTTGCTAGGTTCTGGGGGCCCCTAAATACTCAATTTAGGGGTGTGTTTAGGTCTGGGGGGTTAGTAGCCAATGGCTTCTAGCCCTGAGGGTGGCTACACCCTCTTTGTGCCTCCTCCCTGAGGGGAGGGGGGCACATCCCTAATCCTATTGGGGGAATCCTGCATCTGCAAGATGGAGGATTTCTAAAAGTCAGTGTCACCTCAGCTCAGGACACCTTAGGGGTTGTCCTGACTGGCCAGTGACTCCTCCTTGTTTTTCTCATTATCTCTCCTGGACTTGCCACCAAAAGTGGTGGCTGTGTCCAGGGGGCGGGCATCTCCACTAGCTGGAGTGCCCTGGGGCATTGTAACACAAAGCCCGAGCCCTTGAGGCTCACTGCTAGGTGTTACAGTTTCTGCAGGGGGGAGGTGTGAAGCACCTCCACCCAGAGCAGGCTTTGTTTCTGTCCTCAGAGAGCACAAAGACTCTCACCACATGGGGACAGAAACTCGTCTCTCAGCAGCAGGCTGGCACAGACCAGTCAGTCCTGCACTGAACAATTGGGTAAAATACAGGGGGCATCTCTAAGATGCCCTCTGTGTGCATTTTTTAATAAATCCAACACTGGCATCAGTGTGGGTTTATTATTCTGAGAAGCTTGATACCAAACTTCCCAGTATTCAGTGTAGCCATTATGGAGCTATGGAGTTCGTTTTTGACAGATTCCCAGACCATATACTCTTATGGCTACCCTGCACTTACAATGTCTAAGGTTTTGCTTAGACACTGAAGGGGTATAGTGCTCATGCACCTATGCCCTCACCTGTGGTATAGTGCACCCTGCCTTAGGGCTGTAAGGCCTGCTAGAGGGGTGACTTACCTATGCCACAGGCAGTGTGAGGTTTGCATGGAACCCAGAGGGGAGTGCCATGTCGACTTAGTCATTTTCTCCCCACCAGCACACACAAGCTGGCAAGCAGTGTGTCTGTGCTGAGTGAGGGGTCCCTAGGGTGGCATAAGACATGCTGCAGCCCTTAGAAACCTTCCTTGGCATCAGGGCCCTTGGTACCAGGGGTACCAGTTACAAGGGACTTACCTGGGTACCAGGGTTGTGCCAATTGTGGAGACAATGGTACATTTTACGTGAAAGAACACTGGTTCTGGGGCCTGGTTAGCAGGGTCCCAGCACACTTCTCAGTCAAGTCAGCATCAGTATCAGGCAAAAAGTGGGGGGTAACTGCAACAGGGAGCCATTTCCTTACACAAGCCCGCCGACAGGCCAGGAGACTCAGCCAAAGCTGGGAGAGTCTTCCTAGTCTGTCAGGCGAGGACGAGTAGAGGAAATAGGCTGGTTTGTTGCTGGGCCTACTCTGCCTTACATCCTCCTGTTCAGGTCATTCCCTCTGGGGAACTGACCCACTTCCACAGTGATAGGACCTAGTCTGAATTGCCTCTTGTCTGTGCCTTTTATGTCTTTACCCATTCTCTCTATTTTGGGTTAGAGGTATCCACCTCAGCTAATCTTATTTTAGCCAGGGTCACTCCTAGCTTACCCAAAGAGGTTACCCAGATCTGGAGTAACCCCACAATGACCAACAGGGTCAGGGGGCCTAACTTGCTATTTGGCATGGGGTCAGACTACCATGCCAAGGATAGTGCAGCCATAAACACTAACACCCAGCAGAGGCAACTGACAGCTGTCAGTGCCCAGAACCACACCTTTAGCTCATCACCTACAAGGGAAGGGGCTAAGTTACAGGCTTCTTTGGGTTCAGGGTGCCTGTCTGCTTTGTTAGAGTGGGGGGTTACTACATCTTGTAGTAAACACCCTTCTTCCACTCTTTCTTCTGTTAACTGAGGAGCCACCCACTCAGTTTTAACAGTTGCCTGACTAGCCAGGACTTCTTGTGGGTCAGGTTGGACTTTACCAGTGCCATTTTTGGAGTTCTCCCCTACTGGAGCAGAATCTCCTTGGCTTGCTGGAACCTTGGCTAAAGGTTATCCACCTTTCCTACTCTGTTTTCCTTTCCTTTTCTTTTGGGGCCTACTTGCAGTTAGTGCAGGGGTAGCACCTCCAGAATCCTTGGGAGAGGACTGGCACTGGACCAGTTCCTCTCTTGGGCTCTGACTAACTTCTTGGTAGTCATTTCCAAGGAGACAATCAAGGGGGAGGTCTGTACGGACTACCACCCTTCTCCAGCTAAAAGTCCTACCCACTTCTATGGGCACCAAAGCCACAGGCCTATCAGTGACCCTGTCTGGGCTAACTCTAACTCTGGCAGTCTCACCTGGGATGTACTGGTTTGAGAACACCAGCCTGTCATGCACAATAGTGTGACTGGCACAAGTGTCTCTCAGGGCAGTGGCTGGGATTCCATTCACCAGTAGGTGGTGGAAGTGTCTACTCCCCTCTGGAATCTCCAACTCACCTGTTGGGCCCTTTTTCCAGTTGAAGGCTATGAAGACCTCCTCATCTGAGGAGTCATCCCCAATGGCTACACTGGTCACCCCTGCGATTTTGCTAGGGGGTTTGTTTTTGGGACAATAAGTGTCCTTGGTGTGGTGCCCTGTCTGTCTACAGTTTTGGCACCATGCCTTAGTGGCATCCCAGTTCTTACCCTGGTACCCACCTTTGTTTTGGGTTGTGTCTTGGGGCCCACCCACCTGGTCTGGTTTTTGGGCGCCTACAGAGGACTCTTTTTCTTTATTTCTAGTGTCACCCACTTTCTCCTGGGGAGGCTTTGTAACCCCTTTCTTTTGGTCACCCCCAGTGGAAGTTTTAGTTACCCTAGTCTTGACCCAGTGGTCTGCCTTCTTTCCCAATTCTTGGGGAGAAATTGGACCCAGGTCTACCAGATACTGATGCAACTTTTCATTGAAGCAGTTACTTAAAATGTGTTCTTTCATAAACAAATTATAAAGCCCAACATAGTCATGCACTTCATTTCCAGTTACCCAACCATCCAGTGTTTTCACTGAGTGGTCAACAAAATCAACCCAGGTCTGGCTCAAGGATTTTTGAGCCCCCCTGAACCTAATCCTGTACTCCTCAGTGTAGAATCCAAAGCCCTCAATCAGGGTAGCCTTCATGAGGTCATAGGGATTCTGCATCTTTTCCAGAGAGTGTGAGGAGTCTATCCCTACACTTTCCAGTGAACATTTCCCAAAGGAGAACACCCCAGTGAGATCTGTTTATTTTTCTGGTTGCACTAGCCCTCTCAAAAGCTGTGAACCATTTGGTGATGTCATCACCATATTCATATTTTGTACAATCCCTTTGGGGATTTTTAGGATGTCCGTATTCTCTCTGACCCTATTTAAGTTGCTGCCACCATTGATGGGACCAAAACTCATCTCTTGTCTTTCCCTTTCTATGGCTAGGAGCTGTCTCTCTAAAGCCAATCTTTTGGCCATCCTGGCTGGCAGGAGGTCCTCTTCATTGAGGTTGCCCTCAATGCTTCCAGAGTTGCTGGACTCTCCTGTGAGAGAAGCAGCATCTCTGACTATCACTTGTGGAGACAGGGTTTGAGGGACCCTGGTCTCCCTAACTAGGAGTGGGAAATCCTCCACATCACTAGCTTCCCCCTCTGGGAAGGTATCCTCAGAGGGGTTGTTTTTACCAAACTCTGCCAAAAGCTCCTGGAGCCATACTTTGGTAGGGTTTGAACCATTCTTTATCTTTTTTATTTTGCAGAGAGACCTTAACTCTGACATCCTAAGATGCAGGTAAGGGGTGAGGTTGAGTTCCATCACTCTCTCTTCTGCAGCAGACATTATGTTTGTAAAAGTTGGAATACTTTTTAAGAATCTAAAACTATCTCTAGAACTTAATTCAAACTTTTACAAAACTTTTAAACTCTAAAAGAAATGCTAACAGGGACTAACACAAGACCCTAGCAGGACTTTTAAAAATGTAGAAAAAAGAGCTCAAATTTCAAAAATCAGTTTCTAATGACAATTTTTGGAATTTAGTCGTGTGATCAGGTATTGGCTGAGTAGTCCAGCAAATGCAAAGTCTTGTACCCCACCGCTGATCCACCAATGTAGGAAGTTGGCTCTGTATGTACTATTTCAAAGGAAGAAATAGCATGCACAGAGTCCAAGGGTTCCCCTTCGAAGTAAGATAGTGGCAAAAAGAGATAATTCTAATGCTCTATTTTGTGGGGGTGTGGTCGAGCAGTAGGCTTATCAGAGGGTAGTGTTAAGCATTTGTTGTACACACACAGGCAATAAATGGGGAACACACACTCAAAGACAATTCCAGGCCAATAGGTTTTTATAAAGAAAAAATATATTTTCTTAGTTTATCTTAAGAACCACAGGTTCAAGATTTACAAACAATACTTTAAATGAAAGGTATTTCACTTAGGAACTTTGAATTAGCAAAATAGCATATACAGTTTTCACACAAATGGCAATAAGCTATTTTAAAACTAGACAGTGCAATTTTCAACAGTTCCTGGGGGAGGTAAGTGTTTGTTAGATTTGCAGGTAAGTAAACCACCTACAGGATTCAAAGTTGGGTCCAAAGTAGCCCACCGTTGGGGGTTCAGAGCAACCCCAAAGTTACCACACCAGCAGCTCAGGGCCGGTCAGGTGCAGAGGTCAAAGTGGTGCCCAAAACGCATAGGCTTCAATGGAGAAGGGGGTGCCCCGGTTCCAGTCTGCCAGCAGGTAAGTACCTGCGTCTTCGGAGGGCAGACCAGGGGGGTTTTGTAGGGCACCGGGGGGGACACAAGTCAGCACAAAAAGTACACCCTCAGCAGCACGGGGGCGGCTGGGTGCAGAGTGCAAACAGGCATCGGGTTTGCAATGTAGTTCAATGGGAGACCTAGGGGTCTCTTCAGCGATGCAGGCAAGGGGGGGCTCCTCGGGGTAGCCACCACCTGGGCAAGGGAGAGGGCCACCTGGGGGTCGCTCCTGCACTGGAGGTCGGATCCTTCAGGTCCTGGGGGCTGCGGGTGCAGTGTCCTTACCAGGCATCGGGTTCTTAGAAGAAGGCAGTCGCGGTCAGGGGGAGCCTCGGGATTCCCTCTGCAGGCGTCGCTGTGGGGGCTCAGGGGGGTCAACTCTGGCTACTCACGGGCTTGCAGTCGCCGGGGAGTCCTCCCTGTAGTGTTGGTTCTCCACAAGTCGAGCCGGGGGCATCGGGTTCAGAATGCCAAGTCTCACGCTTCCGGCAGGAAACTTGTTGTTTTCAAAAGTTGCTTCTTTGTTGCAAAGTTGCAGTCTTTGTGGAACAGGGCCGCTGTCCTCGGGAGATCTTGGTCCTTTTAGATGCAGGGTAGTCCTCTGAGGCTTCAGAGGTCGCTAGACCCTGTGGAACGCGTCGCTGTAGCAGTTCTCTTGAAGTGGGGAGACAGGCCGGTAGAGCTGGGGCCAAAGCAGTTGGTGTCTCCGTCTTCTCTGCAGGTTTTTCAGCTCAGCAGTCCTTCTTTGTCTTAGGTTGCAGGAATCTCTCTTGCTAGGTTCGGGGGGCCCCTAAATACTCAATTTAGGGGTGTGTTTAGGTTAGTAGCCAATGGCTACTAGCCCTGAGGGTGGCTACACCCTCTTTGTGCCTCCTCCCTGAGGGGAGGGGGGCACATCCCTAATCCTATTGGGGGAATCCTGCATCTGCAAGATGGAGGATTTCTAAAAGTCAGAGTCACCTCAGCTCAGGACACCTTAGGGGTTGTCCTGACTGGCCAGTGACTCCTCCTTGTTTTTCTCATTATCTCTCCTGGACTTGCCGCCAAAAGTGGGGGCTGTGTCCAGGGGCCGGGCATCTCCACTAGCTGCCCTGGGGCATTGTAACACGAAGCCTGAGCCTTTGAGGCTCACTGCTAGGTGTTACAGTTCCTGCAGGGGGGAGATGTGAAGCACCTCCACCCAGAGCAGGCTTTGTTTCTGTCCTCAAAGAGCACAAAGGCTCTCACCACATGGGGTCAGAAACTCGTCTCTCAGCAGCAGGGTGGCACAGACCAGTCAGCCCTGCACTGAACAATTGGGTAAAATACTGTGCGCATTTTTTAGTAAATCCAACACTGGCATCAGTGTGGGTTTATTATTCTGAGAAGTTTGATACCAAACTTCCCAGTATTCAGTGTAGCCATTATGGAGCTGTGGAGTTCGTTTTGGCAGACTCCCAGACCATATACTCTTATGGCTACCCTGCACTTACAATGTCTAAGCTGGGAGAACGAGGGACCCTAAGAGGTGAGTACGTAGGTGACCCCCAGCAACCAGGAGAGCAGAGGTAAGTTACCTGTTCTTCCCAAAGACTAACAAGAGGACTTGGAAAAGGAAGATTTCAAGACCAGGACCAGTCCAGTGGGACCCAATGGTGGATTCGTAACGAAGAGGACATGCAAAAGAAGGAAACAGAGTCCAGTCCACGCAGGAGTGTCAAGGTGGGGCAGGAGCCACTACCCACCCTTCTGTGGATGAAGATCTGGGTCGACGAGTGAAGATCAAGATCAGCTGTGGAGTCCAGGAGCTGCAGAGAGGTCCTTGGAGTTGAGCAGATGATGTGTCCTGCCAGTCGCCGGGTTGCAGATGGTCAGTGGTCAGGAGGACTACCAACAAGCCTTGGCAAATGCAAATCTGGTAAAAGAGGATTTGCAGAGAAGAAGAGGACCGGCAAGCTTCAGGAGACTCAACCCTTGGCAGGTAGTCCGGCCTGACACTCAGCAGTTGGAAGAGCCAGCAGAAGCAGTCACAGCCCCCCAGGCAACCGACTGGCAGCAGGCACAGTAAGTTGCAGTGAGGCTAGTCAGCACACTTGGAGAGGAATCCCACGTTGCTAGAGCAGCAGAGGAGAGACTGTCCTTGCAAGGATGAAGTGCTGGAGGCTGGGGCTACTTGGAGCCTGAAGATCCCTTGGAACAGGAGTCAACAAGCCTTAGATGCTGCAAGAGTCATGGTGCACAGGGGTACTGTCCAGCAGGGAGAGGCAAGGACTCACCATCTCCCAAAATGGACAGAGGGCAGAGAGGAGCATGAGGAACACTCAGGATCAACACCTGTGTTGGAGGATCCAAGCAGTTCATGTGGAGAGCAGTAGTCGGACGCCATTGCCTTAGGTGCCTGCAGATGCAGGATAGTGACTCCTTCACTCCAAAGGAGATTCTTTCTTGCTTCTTTAGTGCAGCTGAGGTCTTGCTGACCCCAGAGGATACACAGATGTGGAAATGTTGCAATTACTTGAAGGTGCCAAAGAAACAATATTGCATGGCAAGGTCATCTCAGTAGTTGCAGGCTTGTTTGGTTCTGTGAAGTCTAGCAGCGGTTCTAATGGCCAGGAGAAAAATAAGTCAATACAGACGAGTCCTGGTTGAGTCTTGCATGTCGAATTTGGGACTCACCCGCAAGGGATCCCTGAATAGCCCTAACAGGAGGCTAGGTCACTCTGCAGGAACAAAAAATCGTATGTGCATGTTTATTCAAACTTTGACATTTACAGGTGCATTTGTGCAAATTGTAAGGCCGAGTGTCTCTCTTCTAACTCTTCTAATTGTTTTTATCTGATAGCAACACGTAGCTGCAGATTCCTTACCTTTCGAATTTCTCCAGTGAGGCTGGATCCAGAAATATTTGCTTTAGCAATACCCCTGCACACGCTACGGGTGGCTCTGTTCAGTTCCACACGGCATTGTCTGCATTATTGGCAACGGATGTGACGTTGCAGTCACCTATATAGGAGCCACCGTGGCGAGCGGACATCAGCTCTTTTCATTTCATGCCAGTTAGCGCAGATTTGGCGAGAGCTGCCCCTTTGTCACTTTTTGACAGGTTTTTTTTCAACGTTTTGATGAAGATTTTTTGTGTCAAGATGACATCTAGGAAGCTGTGTGGCGCCTGTCATTGAGCCACATCAGTTACAGACCCTCACCTAGTCTGCCTATGGTCTCTCAAGTGTGGCCACAACTCCAAGTCATGCTCGGACTGCCGGGCCATGGTGCCAAAGGCTTTGAGGGAGCAGTCCCTAAAGCCCCTTGTGGCCCGCAGTCAATGCCATCTGGCACAACTCCTAGGAGGTCATGGTTATGGTTTAGGAGAATGTCACAGGACTGCTCCAGAAGCCCCAAGTCCTCCTCTTCCCATTCGAGGTCCTTGGGACACTTGGGAAAGAGGCATAAGAAGATGTCTAAACGGAGTTTGCCTCATCCATCGGTCGAACTGACAACTTTGGAACATCTGCTTTCCAAGCACAGTTCTACGGAACCGAGGCCAGGTCAGACTCTGTGCCTCCGTCCATTTCCCAGAGCCAGAGTGACCCCGGTTCAAGTCAAGGACTTTTATGAGGCCATGCACTGCGTATTTCAGAGGGTTGACCCCTCAGGAGCACTTATAGGCCCCGCGGAGTAGGAGGAGACCCCATCAGGTTACGCAACGGCGGCTTAGGCCTCTGCTCCAATGGGGTCTCATGGATCCGATTCCAGATCTGGACTGGCACCGATCGTGCCCACACAACCTGGTCCTGTCCTGTGCCTGTCATGATGCAGATGCTCCCGGCACCAGTGCCATTCTGATTCCTGATGGTCCAGAAACGGAACTGTGTTGCACAACACTGATTCCAGTGCTGACGGCACCTACAGGTACCAAATCGTTGCCTGAGCCTTAATTTCAGCAGCCAGGCATGGAAGGAGAGGGGAGGGTTCACTGAACTCTTTAGAACACCAGTTAGAGAGGTCTATGGACTGGTATAAGGAAGTAGGAGAGGCCTCTGTGTGGACTGAACACCTCTCCAGATACTGGCTTGCTCTCTCTCCCCTCTGTGGCTACAGAAGAGGGAGCTTCCTATATAATGGTGCACATAGGTCAGCAGAGGTCCTCTACTTCAAACTGCCCTTGGTGGCTGTCAAGACAAACCTCTTCACTAAAGTGCCACAGCCTGGGGCTTCTACTTCCCAACCTCTCCTGCCTTTTAATGACGCACTTACAGACATTCTGTTGGGAACTTGCTCCAAGCCCAGCACAGGGGCTCCTGTAAATAAGATGATTGCCCACTGCCATTGCCCTTCATCAAGTGACCCTAGTTTCCTCAGCCAACACCCCGGCCCTGAGAGCTTGGTATTCCAGACCTCAAATTCCCACTGCGCATTCCCTTCCACTCCCCGGGACAGGGAATCCAAAAGGCTGGACCAGCTTGGGAAGAAGCTGTTTCCTTCCACCAGCCTGGCACTGAGGTCAGTGAACACCTCAAGCTTATCGGGCAGTTTTTTCACACAACTTAAGGGATACAGTTGCGCAAGTGCTTTCACAGATACAGGAATAGGCCCTGGCCATCATCTTCCAAGTGTTGAAGGATGGGAGAGACGTAGCGAAGTTCACCATTCGGTGTGGCCTGGATACAACTGACTTGCTGGGCAGAGTGATTTCATCGCCAGTGGCCTTACGGCGCCACGCCTGGCTGAGAACATCTGGTTTTTCGGGCGATGTCCAGGCAAACCTTATGGACATGCCCTTTGATGGGGCTTGCTTGCTTGGTGAGAAGGCAGACTCAGTGCTAGAGCGCTCTAAGGACTCCAGGACTACAGCCAAGAACTTGGGCCTCTCAGCAAACCCACGTCCACTGTTTGTCTTTCAACCCTTTTGGGGTCACAGAAGAGGGGTGTGATCGGTTCCCGTGTGGAAGGAATACTCGAACGCGTTGGTCAGGTGCACCAGTGTTTTATTAGAACAAGATGATAGTCGGTGAGATATGGTGCAGGTAAGTTTTAAAAGGTTTTCTCCTTTTGGTGGTGGGCGATTTCTTGTGGTGGTCGATCTCACTCTTCTTTCTCTTTGTTTCCTCGGCGTACA
The DNA here is from genome assembly GCF_031143425.1 of Pleurodeles waltl. NCBI lineage: Eukaryota > Metazoa > Chordata > Amphibia > Caudata > Salamandridae > Pleurodeles > Pleurodeles waltl. Next base: position 182,987,208 of record NC_090437.1, read on the forward strand.
GGTGCCCAGGGAGGTACATGTGAAGAGAACAGAGGACATAGGGTAAGTGGAGGGATCACTTTGGGGTTTGAACTTTCCTTTCTCCTTTCTATTCTCTGCCTGTTTACTTCACTTTTTACAATAGCTATGATTTCACTGTCTCTCTTTTGCTTGCTGTCTCTCTTGTACGTCTGTTCTGAAACCGGTCTTCTGGCTTTTTCAGTGCTTTAGTGTCTTTTCCCTTCTTCCGTTGTGCCTCTACAGTTTCTTGGGTGCAGTGCCTTTCAAGTGCCTCAGTTTAAATATCTATAGTGCTTCAGTGTGCTTGATTCGAGAGAGTGTCAGTGCTCTGTTCCCCCCCTTTTCTTCCCTCGTTCCTCCCCACCTTTTCTTCTCACCCCCCTTCCCCTTTAATACATGTCTCTCACTCTCGCTCTCTTTCTCTCTCTTTTCCCCACTCAGGTATGTAATCCCACGCACCTGAGTTCGCCACGCTTCTCCAGAGGCGTGGCGGGCATTAGCGTTTCGTCCTCCCGGCTGCCTGCTCCCACGGGACCTGTCAGACGTCTCCGGCTGGGTTCTCCACTTCGCATTCGGCAAGTGCTGGGTCCGGGTCTCGCAGCGTCGCCCTTCTTCTTCTTCGTTGACCTCCGGTAGCTCGCTTCTTTCCTCCTCTTGGGATCGTCCGTCCGCTTCCTCCACCCCATCGATCCCCACCAGTGCTGACGGAGGCAAATTTAACCTGGCAGCGGCCCGCCATTCCTGCGAGTCCCACCAATCACGGGACGGGAGGCGGGTCAGGCAACGGTCCCCAGGGGCATAGTCAGTACAGGACCTTTGGGTACTGCAGATCATTGGGAAAGGGGTATGGCCTGCCTTTCCAATTCTTTCCTCCATCAATACCACCAACATACAAACGGCTAGCATAGGATCATTTGTCTCTGCTCCAAGAGAAAGTTACAGCTCTCGTGGCCAAGAGAGACATACAAAGGGTCCCAATATCAAAAGTAGGCAGTGTTGTTATTCCTGTTACTTTCTGATACCCCAAAAGAACAAAAGTATTTGCCCTATTCTAGGCCTATGGACCGTAATTATTTTCCTCCAGAAGGATAAGTTCAAGATGCTCACGTTGTGTCAGGTCTTGTCTGCCCTAGACCTAGAAGACTGGTTGATAGCGCTGGACCTACAGGATGCGTATTTTTATATAACCATCCAGCCTGCCCACAGACGTTGCCTACGGTTCACTGTAGGCCATGAGCACTATCAGTTCACCTTGCTAGAATTTGACCTTACCAGTGCCCCTCGGGTGTTCACCAAGGTGATGGCAGTGGTGGCAGCTCATCTGCGCAGGTCAGGGGTTTCAGTCTTACCATACCTTGACAACTGGCTGTTGAAGGTAAGCTTGCTCCAGACTGTTTTCTCCCACCTGCAGAATACAGAAAAGCTTCTGCTTTAGCTGGTGTTCACTATAAACGTGCCAAAGTCACACCTGACTTCCTCTCAGACACTCTGTTTCATAGATGCTGTTCTGGACACAGTGCAGTTTCTGGCTTATCCTCCTGAGCCATGTGTCCAGGATGTTCAGGTTTTGCGAAGACTGACTATGAGACTGCTGGGCCTCATGGCCTCCTGCATCCTCCTGGTAAATCATGCCAGATGGCATATGCGGGCTCTGCAGTGGCTGAAGTTCCAGTGGGTGCAGCATCAGGGAAATCTCTCCAACATCGTCCAGATCTCGGACGGAACTTCAAAAGACCTGCAGTGGTGGATTACAAACCACGATTGAGTTAGACGCAGACTCCGCTCCCTTCCCCAACCAGATCTCACAGTAGTGACAGATGTGTCGTTTCTGGGATGGGGTGGCCATCTGGGAGAGGTAGAGATCAGAGGACTCTGGTCCCCGGAGGAATCCAGGCTGTACATCAACCTGTTGCAGCTCCGGGTGATTCGACTAGCATTGAAGGCATTTCTTCCCTCTGTTAAGGGGAAGTTAGTGCAGGTGTTAATTGGCGACACACTGCTATGTGGTACTGCAACAAGAAGGGTGGGGTTGGGTTGTGGACCCTTTGTCAAGAGGCCCTGCACCTCTGGACATGGCAGAACAGCAGGGCGCATCCTTGGTGGTTCATCACCTGGCAGCTTCTCTGAATACCAGGGTAGACAGACTCAGCTGTCAATGCCTAGCGAATCACGGATGGTGTGTCTGTTCTGAGGTGGCGCAAGCACTCTTTCAGGAGCAGGAATTGGATTGGATTTTTTTGCCTCCAAAGAGAACACGCTTGCCCATATTTATACTTTTTTAGCGTCACATTTGTGCCGCTTTTTGATGCAAAAACAGCGCAAACTTACAAAATCCAATTGTATTTTGCAAGTTTGAGCCATTTTTGTATCAAAAAATGACACAAATGTGGCGCTAAAAAGTATAAATACAGGCTGAAATGTCAGTATTTTTGCGTGTTGGACTTTCCAAGGGAGCGATCACTCTGCAACACTTTTTTCGCAAGTGAAGCTCAGGCCTGCTGTATGGCTTTCCACCCAAACCACTCCTGTCCGGGGTTCTCAAGAAGATCAAGAATGACCGGGCCCAAGTAATTATTGTGGCTCCTGATTGGGCACAGAGAGTCTGGTATCATGAGCTTCTGTAAATGGGCTTCAATCCTCCCATCAGGCTGCCCCGTTGGAAGGATGTTCTGTCGCAGCAGCAAGGTAGGGTTCTCCACACGAACCTGTCAACTCTGCACCTTCATGCGTGGAGATTGAGTGGTGACAGTTGACAACTTTCAGGCTTCCTCCTCAAGTCTGTGATGTTATTTTAGCATCCAGGTGTTCCTCCACAAAAACTGTTCACACCTGCCATTGGCAAAGATCTGTAAAATATTGTGCAGAGAAGTCTTAAGACCCTCTTTCTGCTTCTCTTTCTAATGTTCTGCTTTTCATTCTGTCCCTTTCTCAGCGGGGCTCTGCTTTGGGCACTCATAAGGGTTATCGATCCGCTTTAACTGCTTTTCTGTGACTGCCTGACCAACCCTCATTGTTTAAGTCTTCTATTGTAAATAGGTTCCTAAAAGGGCTTGTACGTAGGATCCCTCCTTTGCCCTTATTATGCCTCAGTGGGCCCTAAAACTAGTTCTCACATACCTCATGTGTGCTCCTTTTGAGCCTCCGCACAATTGTCCCCACAAGCTGCTCACCATCAAGGCAGCTTTCCTAGTGGCAATAACATCTCCCTTATCATGCAAGCCTCCATATCTCAGTGTTTCCTAATAAAGTTGTGCTTTGCACCCGTGTCTCTTTTCTCCCAAAGGTGGTGAGCCCATCTCATTTGGGACAGACTGCTACCCTGCCCACCTTCTTAGCTTGCCTGCATCACTCTAAGGAAGGAGAGCGGCTCCACCGACTGGACCCAAAAAGAGCGTTATGGTTCTACCTTGACCTCACAAGAGTTCCGGGTGGATGACCAACTCTTTGTGAGATATGTAGGAGCAAAGAAAGGTCGGACAGTAAAGAAATGAACTATTTAATGCAGGGTCTCTTTATCAAGATCTGCAATGTCCTGGCTAAAATGTAGCCTCGTGAGGGCTTAAGGGCCCATTCCACCAGAGGAAAAGCTGCGTTAGCTCGTGAAGTCGCAGTCCTGTACATCTGCCAGGAATCAACCTGGGCGTACCTGCACACATTTGCCAAACACTACTTCCTGTACAGCCAGGTCTGTAGGGACAGGCATTTCATCTGTTTCGGTCCTACAGTACTTCCTAGTTTAAAAGTTTGTCTGCAGCCCACCACGAGGATATGGCTTGGGTATGTATTCAAAGGTGAGGAATCTGCAGCTAGAGGTCTCTTTCAGATAAACAAGTTACTTACCTTCAGTAATGCATTATCCGGTAGAGACTATAGGCCATATTTATACTTTTTTAGTGCCGCATTTGCACCGCTTTTTGGCGCAAAAGCGCCGCAAACTTACAAAATACAATTGAATTTTGCAAGTTTGCGCTGCTTTTGCTCCAAAAAATGACGCAAACGTTGCGCTAAAAAAGTATAAATACGAGCCAATATCTAGCTGCAGATTCCTTACACCCACCCATGCCTCCCCGCTCTGTGGACAGATTTCTCGGGTCTAGGTGATCCCTTTACAAGGCCCTAGATCTGACACACAATTGTCCGTTTGCTTCATGGCTCTGTGCTCCTGGAGTGGAAAGTCTCGAAGAAAGTAACTGACCTCTGTGTGTGTTGGTAGCGCATACAGCACACATCCAGCGGCGACAACGCCACGCAGAACCGAACGGGGCCAACTGACTGCGCATGCAGGGCTTTTGCTCAAGCAAAAGTTTCTGGATCCAGCCTGACGCCTGTGAAATTCACATGTAAGGAATCTGCCAGATAATGCGTTACCAAAGGTGAATAACTTGCTTTTGAATGTGCTGTAGGAGCATTTAAAAGGCAGAATGTATTTTTTTTCTTATTTATATTTTTTAATTACAAACGCTGCAAATGTAGGCATGCTGTTTAAAAAATGTTTGCCTGTGTGCACGACGTTTGCAATTAAAATATATATATCAGAATGAAAAGGCACGCTGTCTTTCAAATGCTCCTACATCACATTACAAAAAAGAAACAATTAGAAGAGAGACATGAAGCCTTTCAATTCGTCGAAATGCACCAATAAATGTCAAAATTTGAATAAAGCAGACATTGTTTTTTTTTTGTTTCCTTAGTCTCCGCTCTGTATTTTACCTTCCGTCTGTTTTCTTCCCTTATCTGCGCTATTTTTTCTTTACTCAATTTTCTACTTGTGTTCTGATTTGTGTTCCGTGTTTTGTACTTTATCTGACTGCCATCCTTTGCTTTTCCTCACAGGCGCTCTTTTTGCAGAACCTTTTCGCTCCGAGATTTGCTCTGCATTACAATAAAAACAATTCGAAGAGAGACACACAACATTTGAATTCGCAGAAACGTACTGATAAATGTTAAAGTTTAAATAAACAAGCACATACTTTGACAAAAGACATATAAACACGCAAACAAAAGGTTGTTTTCTATTTTAATTTTAACATACTACATTGAAAGCATAACCAAGGGTACGTTAATAAACCTAATCAAACTTTAAAACATATTTTCCAACACATGCGTACTTTCGTTGATAAATACATATGCATAAGCCGGATGTCTGGTAAAAGTATTAGATTGTTTAACTATGGAGCGGGAACTAAGAAAACAAAAAAATGATGTGTCCTTGTTTATTCAAACTTGACACGTGCATTTTTTGAATTGGAAGGTTGCGTTGCTCTCTTATTGTTTTTCTCTGCTTTAGGAGCATCTGGGAAGCAGCATGTATTTTTTTTTAATTTTTTTTTTTATTGTAAATGTCGCATATAGAGGCATAGTGTTTAAAAACTGTGTTTGCCTACGTATGCAACGTTTGCAATTAAAAAGTATGTATAACTTGAAAAGACGTGCTGCCTTCCAGATGCCCCTAAAGCACACTACCAAAATAATAACAAATAGCAGAGAGGCCCATAGGCATTCAATTCGCACAAACAAGCGCACCGATAAATGTGAATATAAATAAGCTATTTTATTAGTTAAGGAGAGACAGACACGCTTCACTTACAATGGTACCTTAAATGTTAAAGCTGAAAAAAAAGTTTACTAATTTTATTTTATGTAGCGTTTCTGCCTTTGGTAAAAGGATCTCCTTGTTTGCTTAAACTATCCTGTTAAACATGCATCATGTTTTCGTTTTTCTTTACCGAAGGGTAACATTTGACTTTTTAAGAGACTAAAATATTCGTAAAATACACCAGATGTGGCTTTGTAGCTACAACAAACTTATTTGCAACTTGTAAACCAGGGCCATGTCACGGTGGCAAGCTTCCCATCCTGTCATTTAGGGCAATTAGCTGAATGATTACCTTCCCAAACAAGAGCCATATGCAGATTGTGAGAGCAATCTTTGCAGCTATGCGTCTGCTTTCACAAAAACAACTGCAAATCATTCAGCCCCCTTCCGTCAACGCCCCCTCCTTGTTGCACCTTTCTCACTTAAAAAATAAACAAAGGTGTGAGCGCTGTCCAAACAGCTTGCGTGCTGGCAGCGTGTCTCTCTTCCCCTGTGAGAAACAACTCAACTAAACTGTGCCTACACACTTCCTCTCTGAGCTCTAAAAAAATATTTCTCATATAAAAAATAGCATGCAGAAGAAAACATAGGCAACTTTGTGATATATGTCTAACCATCTCAACAGAATGAAACATTTACAATGTACACAGTGGAGGTCACTGAATAAGACCAGCGATGGCACTCTCACGTTTCGCACCCAAACCGCAAGTTAAACAACTTTGTACCCCAACCCTCAACATTTTAGATTTTTATTTATAAATAAATGCAATGTGTACTTTTAAGATCCTAACGTTCTCCCAACCTCCCAAATTCTAAATGCATTATCCCGTGCCGCTACTCAGGGCTATTGCTTTGCTTGGGGAGGGAGGCGGTCAGTGAAATGACCCACTTGCCCAGCAGCTACAGTGTAATGCAGATGTGATTAAGATCAACACCATCTGTGACGTACAATTTACAGCTGCCCTTTGGGAAGCTAGTGGTTTTTCAAACACCAATCAGAGTGGTTTAAATGCACAAGTCACATGGCTAGGCATCTGTTTCTACATGTGCACCATGACCTAAGACAGAAGGGTTGTTGCAGAGACCCTCCTAGTCAGCGTGGCTTTCATTTTCATTTAATTAATTTTGTTAGAAAGAGTTTATTTATATTTGACAGGGAGCTTGTAGGCACAATATTTTGTTAATTAGTTTCCCCTCTAATACAATTTTACTGTCTTTTGATAAGAACGATGTATTTATCAACGAAAGTACGCATGTGTCGGAAAATATGTTTTAAAGTTTGATTAGGTTTATTAACGTACCATTGGTTGTGCTTTCAATGCAGTATTTTAAAATTAAAATAGAAAACAACCTTTTGTTTGCGTGTTTATATGCCTTTTGTCAAAGTATGTGCTTGTTTATTTAAACTTTAACATTTATCAGTACGTTTCTGCGAATTCAAATGTTGTGTGTGTCTCTTCGAATTGTTTTTTATTGTAATGTGCTTTAGGGGCATCTGAAAGGCAACGTGTCTGTTCTTATCTGTATTTTTTAATTGCAAACGTTGGGTAGCCAGACATACTGTTTACAACATTTGTTTATATAAGAAATTTTGCACGCACAAACAAAAACATTAATATTCAAATGTGCCTACACGCTTCCTTTCAAGGTAAATAAATCCTTTGTCTGAGCTACCCATCCTGTGATTTAGGGCAAATCACTCAATGTTCACGTTCTCAAACGAGGCCTATCTGCAGGTCAGGACAGTGATCTGTACTATGCGTCTCCTTTCACAACACACGTAGAAACTATTCAGTCGCACCTTTCTCGCTTCAAATACAATAAGGTGTCAGTGCTTCCCAAACAACTTGAGTGCTGGCAGCATATCTCTCAAAACAAATTAACCAAACACTGTGCCTACACACTCCCTTTCCAACCTCAATAAATCCTTTCTAATATCAACAAATAGCGTGCACGATAACATGTACCCAACGTGTTCAATATAACGAACAATTTCAACAGTATGCAGCATTTACAATGGATATAAATAAATACGAAAGAAAAACATGCTGTATTTAATATGCCTTAAAAGCACATTACAGGTGTCTCTCTCTCTATTGTTTGCTGAACTGGTACAGTATTTTTATTCTATATCATGTTTGTGTCTTTTCATAAAGTTCGTGCTTTTTTTATTCATGCTTTAACATTTATCGGTGCATTTGTGCGAAATGAAAGCCTGGGTGGCTCTCTTCTAATTGATTTTTTGTCATGTGCTTTAGGGGCGTTTGCAAGGCTGTGTGCATTTTCATTTTTATTTTTGAATTTTTATTGCAAACACTGTATGTAGGCATATTGTTTGAAAAATGTGTTTCTTATTGGCAAAAAATGCATTCCTACACGTGTGCCTTCGTTGATACATGAATGGTATCAAAAGACTATAACATTGTATTGCATAGGGCAGCGGGCCTGTTCCTGTGTGGTCCATGCTCCTCAAACAGCTGCTGGTGTGAGTTGCATGCATGCAGTTCCTTATTTGAACAGAGAGATCATTGGGTTCCTGCCAGCTGCTGATGCAAGAAACATAGCTTTTGGTGCAGCACTTGAACCCTGATGTAACATGAGCTCATCAGCTGTCTATGGTTACAGAAAAAGCTTACCTTCTGTCCTTGCTGACATGTAGTCTAAAACCTAAGCACCAGACTGTCACATCTCCATGCCTGCAGTGTATACTGTAATTGTGTGCATGTGTGTGTGTATGTATATATATATATATATATATATACAGGGAGTGCAGAATTATTAGGCAAATGAGTATTTTGACCACATCATCCTCTTTATGCATGTTGTCTTACTCCAAGCTGTATAGGCTCGAAAGCCTACTACCAATTAAGCATATTAGGTGATGTGCATCTCTGTAATGAGAAGGGGTGTGGTCTAATGACATCAACACCCTATATCAGGTGTGCATAATTATTAGGCAACTTCCTTTCCTTTGGCAAAATGGGTCAAAAGAAGGACTTGACAGGCTCAGAAAAGTCAAAAATAGTGAGATATCTTGCAGAGGGATGCAGCACTCTTAAAATTGCAAAGCTTCTGAAGCGTGATCATCGAACAATCAAGCGTTTCATTCAAAATAGTCAACAGGGTCGCAAGAAGCGTGTGGAAAAACCAAGGCGCAAAATAACTGCCCATGAACTGAGAAAAGTCAAGCGTGCAGCTGCCACGATGCCACTTGCCACCAGTTTGGCCATATTTCAGAGCTGCAACATCACTGGAGTGCCCAAAAGCACAAGGTGTGCAATACTCAGAGACATGGCCAAGGTAAGAAAGGCTGAAAGACGACCACCACTGAACAAGACACACAAGCTGAAACGTCAAGACTGGGCCAAGAAATATCTCAAGACTGATTTTTCTAAGGTTTTATGGACTGATGAAATGAGAGTGAGTCTTGATGGGCCAGATGGATGGGCCCGTGGCTGGATTGGTAAAGGGCAGAGAGCTCCAGTCCGACTCAGACGCCAGCAAGGTGGAGGTGGAGTACTGGTTTGGGCTGGTATCATCAAAGATGAGCTTGTGGGGCCTTTTCGGGTTAAGGATGGAGTCAAGCTCAACTCCCAGTCCTACTGCCAGTTCCTGGAAGACACCTTCTTCAAGCAGTGGTACAGGAAGAAGTCTGCATCCTTCAAGAAAAACATGGTTTTCATGCAGGACAATGCTCCATCACACGCGTCCAAGTACTCCACAGCGTGGCTGGCAAGAAAGGGTATAAAAGAAGGAAATCTAATGACATGGCCTCCTTGTTCACCTGATCTGAACCCCATTGAGAACCTGTGGTCCATCATCAAATGTGAGATTTACAAGGAGGGAAAACAGTACACCTCTCTGAACAGTGTCTGGGAGGCTGTGGTTGCTGCTGCACGCAATGTTGATGGTGAACAGATCAAAACACTGACAGAATCCATGGATGGCAGGCTTTTGAGTGTCCTTGCAAAGAAAGGTGGCTATATTGGTCACTGATTTGTTTTTGTTTTGTTTTTGAATGTCAGAAATGTATATTTGTGAATGTTGAGATGTTATATTGGTTTCACTGGTAATAATAAATAATTGAAATGGGTATATATTTTTTTTTGTTAAGTTGCCTAATAATTATGCACAGTAATAGTCACCTGCACACACAGATATCCCCCTAACATAGCTAAAACTAAAAACAAACTAAAAACTACTTCCAAAAATATTCAGCTTTGATATTAATGAGTTTTTTGGGTTCATTGAGAACATGGTTGTTGTTCAATAATAAAATTAATCCTCAAAAATACAATTTGCCTAATAATTCTGCACTCCCTGTATACATACATATATATATATCTTTAGCGCATAAGCGTCAAAGTGCTTTTTGGACAGTACCACACTACTCCAAAACCCAAAATGATAGTGGTGGATTAGTGTAGGGAAATATGAGTACAGTGTTAGTAAGGCTTAATTTGAGCAGAGGATATGTGTGAGTTTATTAGTTGGATTAAATAGAGTAATGGTGGGGCAGAGGAGAGAGGAATCCAGAAGTGTTATTTGGGTGTTTATATTAAAGGATGAGGCTTGGGATGAGTGAAGGAGAGATGGAGGAGGGAAGAGTCTGTAGAAAGGGGTTAAGGAGATCATAGTAGTAGAAGGGGTTTTGGATGACTCAAAGGTGAGATAAATTAGGGAGAATTTAGTAGGGTTGTTTGGGAGATCATAGAAGTAAACTGAGGTTTGGTGTGAGCCAGGAGCTGTAGAGGGGGGAAGAACACAGGTAGGGTCATTTTGCAGATTATAGTAGTGGACTGGGTTTGGGAGGAGTCAGAGAGTGGGGATGGAAGATAGACTGACAGAGGTATAGTGGGGTGGGGAGACAAAGTAAAGCTTACAACAGAGTATTTTTTTCCCTTGTACACTCAGAGAGGAGTAATAAATAAATAGATAGGTAAATACAGTACATAGTAAGGGAATATATGTGTAAGGAATATATAAATGGATATAATATTTTGAGATTTAGAGTTGTATTGTATAAATGCAGATTTTCAAGATTTGCAATATTTGAAGTTAATTTAATTCTGTACTTTTCTAACATTATTTCATGTTTCCTCGGTATGTCAATAGCAAAATGCTTGCAGGTAAATAATTAAGATAACATTTACTCATTGTGATAGATAACATGAAAACAGAGATTTATAAGTATCTAATCTAACAATTTATCTTGCAACTATGCAATGATTTATGAACATGTTAAACATAGAATAACATACACATATATGTATGTGCACGCACACATACATTATATACATATAGAAAGTTTGTGTTTTTATTCATACTTTAACATTTATCATTGTATTTGTGTGATATACATATCCACACACACATATATATTTAACTGTGAGTAAAATATACATTTCTTAAATAGGCTTAAATAGTATGTATATATTTTGTTATTATAAATGAGTAATTAAACATATTTCTTAAAGAAACACAAAATCTAGATATATTCACATAATCAGATTATAAATGTTTACTAGCACAGGCAAATGCAGTTCTTTCTGTTTGGATATGGTGGTTATGAAGGAAACAACAAACTCTTGAATTTTCTTCTGAAGATAAGATAGTTATCCATGGATCTTATATTTGGGGATTATGAATACCATAGTTTGGCCGCTTGAACAGAGATGCATGTACCACCTATTGTCTTTTTCTTGTATGGTGGTGTTTTAAGGCAGGGTGCCAATCTTGAGCGGAGGTTTCTTTATTGAATATATTTGGTGATTTTTTTCCTGATTACTTTGTATTGCTTTGTGGGTGATTCAGAGCAGCTTGAAGGTGGATCTTGTAGCAACCGGTAACCAATGTAGTGCCCTCAAGGCAGGGGAGATGTGGGCTTGTGGCTTTACATGTAGTAGTTGTCTGGCAGCTGAGTTCTGCATGCGTTGTAGTTTTTTCATAGTAGATAGAAATGATCCATGGTCGAGGTCATTGGCGTAATCCAGGTTAGATAGTACAAGAGAGATAGTAGCCTGGACCTTGTGTGGAAACCCAAGGTGAGGGAAGATGCGTCGCAGAGTTTTCAAGGTGATGAAGCTTGATCTTGCTAATTTGTCCACTTAGGCATTCATTGTTAACTTGGAATCCATGATAATTCCAAGGTTTTTAATTTCCTTAAATACTTGAGAAGGTGGTCCCAGATAGTAAGGCCAGACGCAGAGTGGGTCATAATTTTTCCAGTCGCCACATGTGAGTATTTTTGTTCTGGAAGCATTCAGTTTGAGATGGCTCCTGTGAGAAAGTAGCCTCTTTCTAGCCTTGTTACCCTCACTTTTGGCCTGTTTGTGAGTGTATGTCAGGGTGTTTTCACTGTCTCACTGGGATCCTGCTAGCCAGGGCCCAGTGCTCATAGTGAAAACCCTATGTTTTCAGTATGTTTGTTATGTGTCACTGGGACCCTGCTAGTCAGGACCCCAGTGCTCATAAGTTTGTGGCCTATATGTATGTGTTCCCTGTGTGGTGCCTAACTGTCTCACTGAGGCTCTGCTAACCAGAACCTCAGTGGTTATGCTCTCTCTGTACAAATTGTCACTAACAGGCTAGTGACCAATTTCACCAATTTACATTGGCATACTGGAACACCCTTATAATCCCCTAGTATATGGTACTGAGGTACCCAGGGTATTGGGGTTCCAGGAGATCCCTATGGGCTGCAGCATTTCGTTTGCCACCCATAGGGAGCTCTGACAATTCTTACACAGGCCTGCCACTGCAGCCTGAGTGAAATAATGCACACATTATTTCACAGCCATTTTCACTGCACTTAAGTAACTTATAAGTCACCTATATGTCTAACCTTTACCTGGTAAAGGTTAGGTGCAAAGTTGCTTAGTGTGTGGGCACCCTGGCACTAGCCAAGGTGCCCCCACATTGTTCAGGGCAAATACCCCGGACTCTGAGTGTGGGGACACCATTACACGTGTGCACTACACATAGGTTACCTATGTGTAGCTTCACAATGGTAACTCCGACTATGGCCATGTAACATGTCTAAGATCATGGAATTGCCCCCTCTATGCCATCCTGGCATAGTTGGCACAATCCCATGATCCCACGGGTCTGTAGCTCAGACCTGGGTACTGTCAAACTACCTTTCCCGGGGTTTCACTGCAGCTGCTGCCAACCCCTCAGACAGGTTTCTGCCCTCCTGGGGTCCAGCCAGGCTTGGCCCAGGATGGCAGAACAAAGGACTTCCTCAGAGAGAGGGTGTTACACCCTCTCCCTTTGGAAAAAGGTGTCAGGGCTGGGGAGGAGTAGCCTCCCCCAGCCTCTGGAAATGCTTTCATGGGCACAGATGGTGCCCATTTCTGCATAAGCCAGTCTACACCGGTTCAGGGACCCCTCAGCCCTGCTCTGGCGCGAAACTGGACAAAGGAAAGGGGAGTGACCACTCCCCTGACCTGCACCTCCCCTGGGAGGTGCCCAGAGCTCCTCCAGTGTGCTCCAGACCTCTGCCATCTTGGAAACAGAGGTGCTGCTGGCACACTGGACTGCTCTGAGTGGCTAGGGCCAGCAGGTGACGTCAGAGACTCCTTCTGATAGGCTCCTTCAGGTGTTGCTAGCCTATCTTCTCTCCTAAGTAGCCAAACCCTCTTTTCTGGCTATTTAGGGTCTCTGCTTTGGGGATTTCCTTAGATAACGAATGCAAGAGCTCATCAGAGTTCCTCTGCATCTCTCTCTTCACCTTCTGCCAAGGAATCGACTGCTGACCGCGCTGGAAGCCTGCAAAACTGCAACAAAGTAGCGAAGACGACTACTGCAACTCTGTAACGCTGATCCTGCCGCCTTCTCGACTGTTTTCCTGGTGGTGCATGCTGTGGGGGTAGTCTGCCTCCTCTCTGCACTAGAAGCTCCGAAGAAATCTCCTGTGGGTCGACGGAATCGTCCCCCTGCAACCGCAGGCACCAAAGAACTGCATCACCAGTCCCCTGGGTCTCCTCTCAGCACGACGAGCGAGGTCCCTTGAATCCAGCAACTCTGTCCAAGTGACTCCCACAGTCCAGTGACTCTTCAGTCCAAGTTTGGTGGAGGTAAGTCCTTGTCTCACCACGCCAGATGGCATTGCTGGGAACTGCATCTTTTGCAGCTACTCCGGCCTCTGTGCACTTCCGGCAGAAATCCTTTGTGCACAGCCAAGCCTGGGTCCACGGCACTCTAACCTGCATTGCACGACCTCCTAAGTTGTCCTCCGGCGGCGTGGGACTCCTTTGTGCAACTTCGGGTGAGCATCATTTCACTCCTCTTCGTAGTGCCTGTTCTGGCACTTCTGCGGGTGCTGCCTGCTTCTGAGAGGACTCCTTGTCCTGCTGGATGCCCCCTCTGTCCCCTGACGCAATTGGCGACATCCTGGTCCCTCCTGGGCCACAGCAGCATCCAAAAACCCTAACCGTACAATTTGCAGCTAGCAAGGCTTGTTGGCGGTCTTTCTTCAGGAAAACACTTCTGCACGACTCTCCACGGCGTGGGTGATCTATCCTCCAAAGGGGAAGTTTTTAGCCCTTGTAGTTCCTGCAGAATCCTCAGCTTCTACTGTCCAGTAGCAGCTTCTTTGCACCCACAGCTGGCATTTCCTGGGCATCTGCCCACTCTCGACTTGATCGTGACTTTTGGACTTGGTCCCCTTGTTCCACAGGTACTCTCGTCTGGAAATCCATCATTGTTGCATTGCTGGTGTTGGTCTTTCCTGCAGAATTCCCCTATCACGACTTTTGTGCTCTGTGGGGAACTTTAGTGCACTTTGCACTCACTTTTCAGGGTCTTGGGGTGGGCTATTTTTCTAACCCTCACTGTTTTCTTACAGTCCCAGCGACCCTCTACAAGGTCACATAGGTTTGGGGTCCATTCGTGGTTCGCATTCCACTTTTGGAGTATATGGTTTGTGTTGCCCCTATCCCTATGTGTCCCCATTGCATCCTATTGTAACTATACATTGTTTGCACTGTTTTCTAAGACTATACTGCATAGTTTTGGTATTGTGTACATATATCTTGTGTATATTTGCTATCCTCATACTGAGGGTACTCACTGAGATACTTTTGGCATATTGTAATAAAAATAAAGTACCTTTATTTTTAGTATATCTGTGTATTGTGTTTTCTTATGATATTGTGCATATGACACTAGTGGTACTTTAGGAGCTTCACTCGTCTCCTAGTTCAGCCTAAGCTGCTCTGCTAAGCTACCATTATCTATCAGCCTAAGCTGCTATACACCCTATACACTAATAAGGGATAACTGGGCCTGGTGCAAGGTGTAAGTACCCCTTGGTACTCACTACAAGCCAGTCCAGCCTCCTACAGCTCCATGCTATCCACTGGTCAACGGCTCTGAGCCAACTGAAGATTTGTGAGTTCCCAATGTCTTCGGGGCATTCCAATTTAAGGAGTATTTGTTTGTCATGTGTATAGTTGTGGCATGTGAGTTGAAATTCATTGATCAATTACTGTAATGACATCATGTATATGTTGAAAAGCATAGATGAGATGATTGAGCCTTGAGGCACCCCTGCTTTTGTAAAGTAGGGTTTGGATGAGAATGTGGGAGAATAGATGACATTTGTTCTGTTTTGAAGGTAGGATGTAATCCAGTTGAGAGCAGTCCCTTCTATGCCAGCTTCGTGGGGTCTTTGAATTAGAGTGTCATGGTCAACAGTGTAAAAGGCAGCTGAGAGGTCCAAGAGAAGTAGTGCAGCAACTCCAATGTGGTCGACTGTGTTTTTGAGATCATCCCTGATGGCGATGAGGGCAGATTCCGTGCCTTTGCCTGGGTGGAATCCAGTTTGGTAGTCTGAAAGTATGGAGTTATCTTCAATTAATTGTGACATCTGGGCGAATGCTGCTCTTTCTATCAGTTTGTCCAGGAAAGGGCCATTTCTAATTGGTCTGTATTTGTTGGGGTCATGTGGGTCCAGGTTTGTTTCCTTTAATAATGGACATATGTATGCCTTTTTAAGGTCTTTAGAAAAGGTTCACGTAGTTAAAGAATTAGTTCAAGACTCTACTTACTGGTGTGACAGCCAAAGTAGATAAAAGAATGTTCTTGAAGATGTGTGCTGGACAAGGGTCAGAAGGGCAGCCAGAAACCCTGCTTGCTTCGACCAAATCCATATATTCACTTTGTGATATTTGTTTGAAGGAGTGCAGAGGTAGGGTTTGCTTACTCTTCAAGGGAGTTTTAGGAAAAGGGTTGGTGCTGGTGGTTTTCTCTTGTTTTAAAAAGGAGTTCAATATGTCTGCCTTGGTTGTGTAATGATCTGCCAGTTTGTCTGTGAATTCTTGAATAATGAGATAAGTTCCTTCCATGCATTTAGGTTTTTGAAATTTGTTGAGAATTTTATAAAAAATGTTATTTGCAGATTTAGCATTTTAATTCTGTCTGAATAGTACTTTTTTTTTAAAAGCTTTTTTGATTGATGATTTGCATATTCTGTTAAGTGTGGGTAGGTGAAGTTTGTCTTAAATGTTGTTTGTTTTGAGCCAGGTTCATTGCAGCCTTCTGATTTGTTGTTTTATCATTTTTAGTTCTGTATTTCTCCAAGGTGTTGGTTGTCTTTTGTCCGGTTCAGTTTTTTTTTAGTGGTATTCAGATATAAAAAGCTTCCTGTAGCCACTCATAAAGTTTTTGAACATAATTCATTGTGTCTAGATCTGTGTTGGCTGTTAGTTGTGTTCCTAAGTCTTCAAAACTGAGTTTGTGCCATGGCGGTGGATGTATAGGTGAAAGTATGTAAGATGGCTTGGGTGTGTTGATTTGTGGTGCTTTCTAATGTAAAGTTACCAAATGGTGGTCTGACCATCTGACTGCTGTGATGCTTTGGATGGTAACTAGTTCTGGGTTTTCAAAAATGACATCTAGGATGTGTTCAGTGATGTGTGTGGGATTGTGTACAATCTAATGTAGGTTTAATGTGACCAGGCCAGTGGTGATAGTTTTTGAATGTGGCATATTGGGTTTGTCAAACCAAATGTTTAGGTCCCCAAGAACTGATAGATTGGAGTGTAACGTTATAAGGTTTGAAAATGTCTAGAAATGTGTCTCGGAATGTTGAATCATTTGGCGGTGGTCTGTAAAAGAGGAGGAAGTTAAAGGAGGAAGTTGGTGTACAGTTGCATCTGGTGATGAGGACCTCACAACCTTGTATGGACATGTTGCCTGTTTTGCTGAGATTTATTGCTTGTTTGAATATAATAGCTAGTCCACCTCCTCTTTTGCCTATAAGATTTTGTGTGATGGTTTGATAGCCTGGAGGAACAGCTTTATGCAACACTGGGGCCATGTAATTTCTCAACCATGATTCTGTTATGAATAGTAAGTCCCGTTGTGTGTCATTGAGCAGGTCGTAGATGTGGTGCTTGTTTCTTGAAAGTGATCGCGCATTTATGAGCTGACAGTTTAGAACTTGTACTTTGGTGGTGGTGTAATTTGTTTTGGAGAAGGGTAAGTAGTATATTTTGAGCTTGTAGCAGGTGTGTTGTTAGTTGTGATTTTTTCAATTTCTGATAGCGACAACTAGCTGCAGATTCCTTACCCTAGAATTCTTCCCAGGTGCCAGACTGGATCTGGAAAAACTTTTTAGCAGTATCTTTGTGTGTCGGTAGAGGGTGTTGTGCGACTCCATATCGACATCGCCCTCAGGATATGATGTCAACAGAGCCCATATAATCCCTCCCCTGCCGCGTTGACTTCAGTTTCTTCTTTTCCGAGCAGCAACGTGGATCCGGAGAAGCGGTTACCTCAGGCCATTTTTTGGCCTTACCTTTTGGTGGTTTTTGTCATTGGAACAGTGTTTACGCCTTCTGGCTTCAAACCTTGTGGTCTTGTGCTCGACAAATGTGGGTCACGGACCCCCACTCTGTTTTTATGTGGTACTTAGGCAACCACCACGATACCGAAGATTGCGACGCCTGTCAACATTTGAGGTCTAAGGCGATGCGGAAGAGGCAGATGAAGCTCCTAGGAGCGCAGGTGTCACAGTCTTCACAGGACTCTCGTAGGCGTCGTAGTCCTTCTTCTTCCACAGTTCATCCTAGTGACTTTTCTAGGGGTTGCTCTCGTACGGTCCTTCGACGTCTCCAGATCCTGTGACGTCTAACAGTAAGTGCCACCCACGGCCGAAGTTACATCCTCCAGCTTCACCGCCCCTCTATGGCTCCTCCCGTTCCTCTGAGAACGGGTCTGCGCAGAAGACGACCCCGTGTCTCCTGCTTTATTCCGCCGCCTGGGCAACTCTGGACCTGATGTGAGACTATTACTTATCCTTGTGTGCTATTTTTGGGCCTTCGGGCCTAAAGGAGGTGGTGGGTGTCCTGACGGGATCCTCACCGGCGGCTTCGTCCTCGGTGCCTGTTGGGCCCCTCGACTCCGACTCCAGAGCTGGATAAGTGCTGATGCAAAGCCTCCTACGGCTTCCATCTTCTGGGCCTGCCTCTTCACTTACGACTCCAATTTTGGCAACCTGTTCTACCTTGCCGACTTCGGTGATGGTGGCACATGCAACTTAGCTGGACGCCCCCATTGTTGTATTCCAAGAGTCGGATGAGGCCCCTTCCAATGTCGAGGTCACACCCCCGATGTCGGTCGACATCGACTCCGATGCCAGTAGCGGCGCCATTGGAGTAGGTTAATCTGCGCTTCTGTCTTCTGCAACGCAGCCTCCCATTCTTCCATTGGAGGGGCCCAGTTTCTATTCTCAGCCTCCCAAGTCTGATACCATTCAGCTTCAATCGGACTGGTTATTTCACTTGGTCAATGTAGCGGCCTAGACTCCTCGCTGGCTTCCAGCCTCCTGTCATGCCCTGGGTTGGCTTCAGAGACTAATTCTGCTCTTACAGATTATGTTAAAGTGTGTGTCGGAAATGTTACACTTACAACTTGCTACTGTGCAATTATCTACGGACCCATTGCTTGATGTTTTACAATCCTGACCAGTCTACTGTGGAGCCAGTCCTTCCTTATTGTGAAGCTCTTTATGATATCCTCTTGGGAGTTAGGACCCAACCGGTTTCTGATCCCTGTGGAGTGCTCTATCTCACAGACACAGGCCAGCCCTGGAGGATCCGTCTTGCCTCCGGCAGCATCCAACTACTTAAAGCTTTATGGTGAGAAACTGCTTTGGCTGCACATAGTTTTGCGCAGGTTCCTCCTGTCCCACCAGAGCGAGAAGCCAGACAGATGGACGCTTCTGGTAGACAGATTTTCACCTCATCTAGTTCTGCCTTGCGTTCAGTCAATACTTCCTTTGTCCTTGCTCACTTCTCCCATGTTTTGTGGGCCTCAGTTGAGCACATTTAGCCTTTTCTGCCTGACGAGGCTAAAAATGCTTGAATGCCCGTTGTAGGGGATGGTCAGCAGGCTGCCAATCTTAATATCAGATGTGGTATGGATACCACAGATTCTGTTGGAAGGATTTTGGCTTCTTTGGTAGTGATGTGACAAAGAGCATGGTTGAGTTCTTCCACTTTCTCAGAAGTTGTGCAGGCATCTTTACTTGATATGCCTTTTTAATGGCACCTCCCTTTTTAGCGCGCATGCCAACAGGACTTTACACCACTTTAAAGATACTCATGGTGGAACTCAGTCTTAAGGCCTCTTCATGGTACGGAGTCTTCCCCTGGCTTGGTTACTTTGTTCAGGGGCAGTTGTTTTTTCCCCTGTTGCGCTTTTTTCTACCGCCCTTTTAGTGGTCTGCTTCTTGTTTACGGTGTGACACCCGGCGTAGTGTTCCTGCTCCTCACAGCTGCTTTTCTTCTTATCATGTTCTAGCACTCAAGGTGGTGTTCCTGTGATGAAGGTGTTGTGTTTCTGTTTACAAGTGCTCACTTTGGCAGCACATATACTAAAATTGGAACGATGTAGAAAAGATTAGCATGGTCCCTATGCAAGGATGACATGCAAATTTGTGAAGCGTCCCATATTTACATGATAGTTTCATTATTCTTCTGACCCTGTTTGGATTTACTGCCTCTAAAAAGGGTTTTTTTCTGTTGTACTCTGCTGATAGGCGGGTTGCACAAGAGATTGCACTTTCTAAGGGGTTCTTCCCCGTGTTGGAGTTGCTTTCAGTGCCTGCTCTTAGGAGCAATTGGTGTATTGGCCTTATTGGGAACTTGCTTAGAGCTTCTTATGGGAGTGGTATAGTTCCTTGTGTCAATAAGGACTCTACTAATTCTACTAGCTGTTCTTTACAGATGTCCTTATATATATATATATATATATATACAAAATATATATATATATATATTCGCACAAAAAACAAAGGTTACAGGGGCTTTATAGTTAGGCTCACATTTTAAACATACAAAACCATAGAAATTCACCAGTTATAGTTAGAGTTACCTCAAGTAACTATAACTGGTGCACTAAGGTAACTATAACTCGCGCCCTGCCATGCACAGGTATGTGATCAATAATTTTACTGTTATCAAAGATGTTATGAGTGCTATGGGGTAATTAGCAGTGTGTGGGGAGTGCATGAGTTATAGTTACTGGAGGTAACTCTAACTCTAACTGGTGAATTTCTATGGTTTTGTATGTTTTAAATTTGAGCCTTACTATAATGTCCCTGTAACCTTTGGTTTTATAAGTGAATTCCTTTATTTTTTTGTTCTATTTCCTAACTAAAATATCCCTGCAACCTTTGTTTTTTCAGTGAATTTCTAGGTATTTTAACATATAGTAATTTTCATTACTATATGCTAATTCAACCACCACCGCACATAGCCTGGGGCAAGGCCCTCAGCCCAACGCCCTGTAAACACCCAACATTGCCCGATGCACGGCCTTCGCCTGATGATAGCAGGAGTTAAAACAGTATTTTGTTTGTTTAGATTCAGTTTATGATATTTTTTTAATGAATATTTAGATTATTTGGGGCCATATAATTAATAATGAATGAAACGGAATCTAAGAGAAAAGTGGCATAAGCAAATTTTTGTATTGGGGGTTTGAAGGTCCATGGGAGGTATTAAAAAAAGATTTGTAATATGTTTTCGAAATGTAAAAATTGCAAGTTTGCAGGATATTGTTTATTAGCTGACTGATATATAATAGTGGGATGATAATCAGATCCCCATGAAGTTAATTTAGAGTATAATTATGTCAAAATTTTATTTTATTTACAATCGCTTATATATTTTAAGACGGCACTGATATTTTCGGTGTTTGAAGTAGGAGTTTGGACGTCTTGTCCCTTCTTTGCTTTTATGATCACAGCATGTTTTATAATGCACATTTGCTTTGTGATGGTGGTAATGTGAACAAGACCAAATGGTCTAAACGCATCATTTGGGATATTAAATTCACCACTGATGGAAGTCCGAGTGTGCATTTTTCTTGCTTGGAGAAGCGTTAATTGATATTCCAGTTGCTCCACTGGCAATGTGCTACCTTCTCAGGATACCAGTCATGGAGCTTGAAAGAAATATATGTATATATCCTTGCAGCTACAGAGCTATTGCACAGTGGATATATCTAGTCTCTCATAGTTACACATTGGACAGGGCAAGTGTTCCATTCTGCCAATGGAGCAACACTCAGTTATTCTTTCCATGCTGTTAATATGCCTATTTGTTGTTTCCCCTGCCCTGCTCTTGTAGGTTTGGGGCATTATCCTTTTGTGTATGGGATCTTGTCTTTATTTTCCTGTCCCATTAGGGTTTTTTTCCCTTCTTGGGGTCCTTCCCACTTCTGTGTATGTTTTGGCTGCTATATTCAGGCATTTTATGTGTAGGATTCCAATCTGAGCATTTGCTTCATCCTTTCTATGTCATCTGCAAGAAGGTACTCCTATTTCTCGTCTGTCGGACATTTACTCCTTCTTAACCTCATATTGTTTTTGTGTTTAGGACTGTTGTCCACGGATACGGACATTCACATTTGGCCTTGCAGACTTCTGCAGGTCTGGTGTTCGAACCTCATTCTGGGGGCTGTAGTCAAATATACTTTATATTTCATTTTTGGGTCCACATATTGGAACACTTTCTTATACACTGGCTGTCCCCAGAATCGTGATGTTAATGTTGGTTTCTATCAGCAGGTGGTTCTACCACCTCTTTTTACGTTTAGTCCGCCAGCATTAACTTTCCTGCTTGGCTGGCTTTTCTTTCTTGAGGGGTGTACTCTCTCTGTCTCCCTCTCTCCCTCTCTTTCTTCTTTTGCTGTTGCTATTTGTATATCTATAGGCAGGTATACCTATAAATCGTTTCTGCTTCATAAGTCTGTGTCTATATTTTTATATCAGAATCTGTGTTAACCTGACCCTATGCATTTCTATAAACAAAATATTTAAGGACAAATCATGTCTTTACATCAATGTCTGTGTGTCTGGGCATGTATGTTCCAGACCTCCTCATTTCACCATTGTATGTCATGCATATGGCAACCCTTTTGTGTCTTCTGTCGACTAGCTCTATATGTCTCACAGTTCTGTTAGGCATCTTCTCAGGTTCCGCCCTTTGGGTGTTCCCGGAGATGTACTTTCTGTCTTTTGAGCTACTCTCCCTTCCTGCTTTAAGGTTCCTGCTTCTTGCGGGTTTTGCCTATGCATCCTGGTGGAAGGAGCATACATGCATTGCTTCCCTTTTTCCATATCCTCTAGGGTTATCATTTGATGGGTGTACCATTCCTTTTATCTCAGTAACCATTGGGGTGCTTTTGAACCTTCCTCCTTCAGCTCCCATTTGGGGCAGTTCATGTTATTTATTTTTTTGTTCTCTACCAACAGGTTGATTTTCATTGTCATATGCTCTGCCCTCCATGGCGTTCACATTTTCCTAAAACATTTTGTGGGTCGTCCGATCTCTTCAAGTGAGATGAATGTTTCTTCTTACCTTTGTCTCTCTCATATATGGTCTACTCCTCTTTTAGTTAGACCAGTTGTTTAATGCAAGACTTGGGTAGGATGCGTTTGAAGACCCACCTCCTGGGTTGCTATTGCTTTGGTATCTAATTCTAAGGTAAGGAATCTGCGGCTAGTTGTCTCTGTCGGATGAACAAGTTACTTACATTTGGTAAAGCCTTATCTGGTAGAAACATAGACTAGCTGCAGATTCCTTACTGACCCACTCATCCTCCCCATTCTGCAAACTGTTTTATCCTACTTCAGTCCCACTTTCTTGGCCTTCCTTGCTTTGCTTTTCACTTTAGTGGTTGTAAAATCAAATTTACACCTATCTCTCTTGTGATACACTGTTTCATTACCAGTTTCTTTAGTGACTCCACATTGTTGCGCCACTTCTAGTCACAGAAGAAACTGATGTCAGCGTGTAGGGGGAGGGGCTGGGGTGGTGGAGGAGCATGTGGATCATAATCTAAGGCTCTAAATTGTGCAGTAGATGAGAGGGGTGAATGACTGTTGCTGTGTTGGGGTGTATGTGGTAGATATTTGTGAAGAGTGAGAATTTTGGAGTAAAGTTTGGTTAGGAGTTGTATTTTTTGTGTGGTAATGAGGGTGGGTGTGATGGAGAGTATTATGAAAGTTTGTGTTATTTTGATGTGTTGATGTGTGGTTTGTTTTGTTTTTGTAGAGTAGTGAGGATATATTGGTATAGATGTTTTCTGTGAAGGTTTTGTATGTGAGTTACTGGTGGTGAGTGGTATTTGAATAGTACAGGGGTGGTAATGTGTTTTGGAGAAGAGTATATGAGGTGTGCAAGAGGGGATGGACAAGATTTAAGAGTGTGTTAGATTTGATCACTGGTTGAGGTAATATGTGTTGTGAGGCTGAGTTTAAGGATTGTACGGTTGTGTGTAATTGGTAAAAAGAGGAGAGGAAGAGAGTGTATATCGCTTCCACAAACAGCTGGGAGCACTTTGAAAACAGCGAATGTGGTAACCATAGCCGAAAAGCTTCTAGGCACACAAAAGTGCAACAATAGTCTAGATTTCCACATACTTTGACCAGAATAAAACTTTGCTTCCATTAACAATTATTCCTGCTTATGTCACATAGCCTTTAACAACCAATAGCACTCAATATGTCTGTTTACGTTACACTTTTAGCCAATTAAAAAAAAAAAATCAGAAATTGGGTGCAGCTTATGTGCTACATTTCCTTTGCCATTGTCACCGTTTATTACCTTTAGTCAAACACCAAACACTCCTTCCTTCAAAACATTTGCGAGGCAGAATCTGGTGCGCTGAACATTACTTGCTACTTCAAGACATTGGTAAGTACGCCCTATTTGGCATTTTTAACAACAAAATGTACACCTGCTGAAAATATTGCTTTATTAGCGTTGGTTAACTTGTTTACTGTTGTCTTTCTTTACACCACCTAGCTACCTAACACAGTCTGTTCAATCGTGTGCAAGGCAAAAACTTCAGAATAACGCAATAAATGCTGCATTGCTAAGTATGCTGATTTATTCGAACATTGCTTTGTTTCTTATTTTAACATCCGCATCAATGTTACTATCTTTACCTTATTGGTGCGTTTGAGGATTTGTTTATTTGCACAATGGATTAGTTATGTCCTTTTGGAAGAAAATAACGCCAGCGTCTCTCATTATTTTCGACAATATTACTATGAACATGCCACTTGTTGGCAAAATGTAAGGACACAGAACTTTCAAATGAACAAGTAGCCTTCAGTTTAAAGAGAATTCTATTATATAACTTGTAATATTTGAAATACATGTGATTCGGAATAATTACAAAAAAGACTTAGGATAACAACACATAGGCAGAGTGGATTTACTTTTCACATCTTTAATTACGGCCCAGGCTAAAATCTTTGCTGGCATTCACACACTCTGAAAGACTTGAAGACACTCTTTATAATCCGAAGGAGTCGCCTAATAAAAACAGGAAAACAAATTTGAAATTATTTATGTGTTAATTTAAATTACCTATTCGCTCCATCTCGGACATTTCTTTCTCTTGCTCCCCTCTCTCTGTCTCTCTTGCTCTCTCTCTCTTTTTATCGATATCTCTATCTCTTCTGCTATTTATCTTCCACATTTCACTTACTCAATTAGCGCAGTCATCACTCAGGTTCTCAGCTGCTCTTGTACTTTCGGTCCCTCAGTTTATAACTCTCTGGCTTACTATCAAAGGTGGGCTCGTTTTTCATTTTTCTTCACTCGTATACCTTACACACCCACTGCTTTGTTTTTCCCTTATAAATATTTAATAATTTTTAACCGTAGAACATTAACAAATCTGCTGGTTACAAAAAAACACGAACTTGTGGGCACATTTTTTCTTTCCACTCAGCAAAGTCCACGTTTAATACCCTCCTTGCATCACACACATTTCATTTTCCGGTAGTTTTCTATCCGCAAAAAAATATGTTTTTGCAACTTCCTGCTAATTCCTATGATTAAACTACAACTAATATATAACAGCTTCAGACACCAGTTTAGATTGGACGGTGTTATTACTATGCATTTTGTAACATAATTTATATGTACACTTATTTAAAATGAATAGCATTAATTGATTTACAAATTGATTATCTTCCTTACACACTTTAGATACTTAACAAACAGCTCGTCCGCACGTGTGCAAAGCAGGATCTGACGATTTCAGCCTTAATTCCTGCTTAAAAAACTGCAACAAATATATATGTGTTTTAATAATGTCAAGTTTGTGATTGAAAAAAAATGTATTTTGTTGTTCCAATAAAGTATTATTAATGTTCTTTTAGCCAAACAAAAATGTCTCTCATTAGTAAGTATATATTTACCCTAGACGTGTTGTGTAGCTTGACAAATTGTAACAAATGATGCAACTGCACAGTAACGTTACTCTTTTTTGCTTCTCAGTAAACGTTGCACTTGTGGTGCATTTGTTGCTTCTTCTACATGTATTTAAATAAACTTGAATGCAGCCTGACTTGCCAAAACGTTTCTTTAGTTACAACCAACCCAAACAAATTAGTCTTTCACACTCTGTGGAGGACTTGGAGATGCACTTTAAAATCAATAACCCTTTCCTAGTACAAATGGGATAATTATCTCCTGCACGATTTGTCCCTGCCCTTCTTTCCTTTATGTTTCGCTCTTGTTTATCACACTATTTCTCACTTTATTTATTTATTTATGTCAATCTTTTGATCTCTTTCTCTATTTCTCGTTCAAACAACAACTTCTCATTTCTGCTTTTCAAAATTATTTTTTTTTCATTGTATATTACGTTAAATATCTGCTTTTCTGCAAAGCTAAACAATGCATATATCACAGTCTTCTTTAGTTTTCCCATAGAAATGTTGTGTATATAGCCATACTATTTTACAATTTCAGTGTAGATCAGAAGGGTAGCACAAATGTTCTTCTGCATGCTATTTCTAACAATGTATATCCCAAAATGCTCCAATAAGGGATTGAGTCCTTATTAGACATCAACATCCACCAGTGCAGCAACGCTAAACATCAACAAGCCTCCACTACAAAAGCCAATGCAAATAAAAAGTAAATATAAGGTTGCCCAAATGCTACATCACACATGATTAAGATACATTTTTGTGTATTTTAACTTTTACTACCATGTAAGCAATAGGCGTTGATCAGTATAGGGAAAGGTGCGGAAGACATTGTGACGCAAAGGGTTAATTAGCTTGAGCAGTGTAGATGAGCGTGATGCCTGCTGAAAACCCCGAACAACGTGGAAAAGTTCATGATGTTATTTTCAAGCTTGTTTGTGTAGGAAACTCGGTCTCAACCTTGAGAACGAGAGTGCAGGGAGAAGATGGAATGAAAACAAAGGCTGGGGAAGGGCAGAGCAGCCAAGAGACAAGTGCTGATAACATAGCTAGAAAATGCCAGAAAGAGAGAGAATCCAAGCTTCGAGTTATTTAAGCACTCAAGTGCGGGTGAGGGATTTGAAGCTCGCAGATGGGGTTGTGAAAGCTGCCATCTCCAGACCCAGTGCTGCCTCCCTGTTTGCTGTTCAGAGACCGTGATGCTTGAGAGGGGGAGAGGTCCAAGTGGGCAGTAGAGGGCTTCCCAGCATTTCGTGGACTAAGTTAAGTTCCACACAGGGATAAAGGCCTTTGTTTCTCTGCTCTATTATTATGATTGATTATTATGCTTGCACTGTGTTTATAATCTGAAGTATTCAGCTCGTTTATATTTTGCTTTCTGAACATCGTAATGTGAGCCTGCTGCAGTAATTGAAACATGCATTTTGGTGTGCAGTAAATAAAAGGTTATCTGAAGTATTCAACTCATTTATATTTTGCTTCCTGAACATCGTAGTGTGATGCATTTTGGTATACAGTTAATCAAAGTTTATATCTGTCAATGAACTCTTTGCTTATATATATGTATATGCATAGATGCTCTTTGTAGTGTACTTATAAATAAATAGATGCTTTTCATTGCTATTCTTATTCTACAATTGTTGACGTGCTAAATGCATACATTTACCTGAAATTCTAGTAAAGCTAAATTGTATTCATAATTGGCGTGTGGTCCTTCATTGAGCGTCCTTATTGACTTATACCGAACAGGTGTCAACCAGTCACCTGGATAAGACAGGCGTGTAACTAGCAAACTCATGCATCGCAGGAACAAAAATAATCTACAGCATTCCAATCCATCCAACCCCAATCTGCCTCCCTACATTCCTAAACAATCTACCCCACTCCAAACTGCCCCACTTCAATCGGACCCACACTTATCTGCACCCCCCCAATACAAAACAATCTGCCTAATACAATCTCCAACAGTCCAATCTGCCCCACTATAATCCAATACAATCTGCCCACTTCAATCCGCTCCGCTCCACTCAAATCTTCCACACTCCAGTCCAAAAAAATCTGCTCTACTCTATTCTGCCCTACTCAAATCTGCCCCTTTCAAATCTGCCCCACTCAAGTCCAAAACAATCCATACCACTACAATCTGCACCATTCTAATTTACACACTCCAAATCACACCACTCCAATCCAGTACAAATCACCACCTCACCGTCATAAAATCTACCCTACTCTCTCCCCAATCCACACCAATCCAATCAACAGCAATCCACTACAAAATAACTATCCACTTAAATCCGTACTACTCCAATCCAACCCACCCCCCTCTAATCCACCTCTCCCCCAATCAAATACACCTCAACCCAATCCATTCCATTCCAATCAAATATACCATACCCCAAACCAATCCATATCAAACCAAACAAATCAATATACCCTACTCCAATCCACCGCACATTACACCACTCCAAACCACCCCACCCCAATCCAAATTACATCAATCCAAATAATCCCAACCCAATTCAATGCACCCAACCCCAATCCAATCCACCTCAATCAAATACACCCAATAATAAACAACACCGTTCAATCCAAAACACATCATTCCAATCTAATCCATGCCACTACAATCCAATATACTCCACATCAATCTACCCCACAGCCAATTCAAATCACCGCACTCCGAAATGCCAAACTTCCTTTCCAAACGACCCCACTTCAATCTACCCCACTCAAATCCCAAACAATTAACTACACTCAAAACAAAGCAATCTAACCAACTACTATCCAAAACAAAAAAGCCCTACTCCAATCGAAAAAAATAACACTCCAAGCTACACCTTTCCAAACAAAAAAACTATCCCACTCCCATCACCCCGACTCATGACCAAAATAATACACCCAACCAAATTATGCACAAAACCAATCCAAAACAAAGAGCACCACTACAATCTTACCGACTTCAATTTGAAACAATGTAAAAAACTCCAAACTAACCAACTGCACCCCTAAAATAGTATTTTAATCCACACAACTCTAAACCCCCCACTCTAATACAATCCATATAATCCCGATCTGTATAATCTCATCCCAATCAACTCCATTCCATTACAATCTAATCCACACCACCCTAAACCAATCATTCCCAATCCAACCAAAACCAATGTACACCACTCCAATCCACACCACCCTACACCACTCCAAACCAAAACAGTCAACCCCACACATTTGCCCACCCCAGTCTATGCCAAATCAATCTGTCCCACTCCAGTCTGTCCAACACCAATCTGCCTCACTTTAATCCAAAACAATCTGCCACGCCCAAATAATAAACAATCTACCCTACTCCAATCCAAAACAATTTATACAAATATAATAGCCATTCTAACTAACAAATCTCTTGTCTATAATAGTGAAACACTGTCACACATTGCATACTTCACACTAATCAAAATCAAAGTTATACAACTCCTCTCTACAATACTCTACACCACTTGCCTCTACAACACTCTGTTCCACTCTGTCCCATTCCACTCCACTCCATCCCATACCGCTACACTCCACAAAAATAAGCACACCTCTACTTCATTCTATAACACATCATTCTACACACCTCTATTTTACAACATTTAATTCTACCACACTACACTCCAATCTACAGCAACCCAAATGACAACACTACACTGTAATAAACCCCCTCCAATAGTCTACTAAACTCCAGTCTAATATTTCAATCTAACATACTCTAATTCAGACAATCCACTCCACTATACTAAACAACACTCCATCCTATTATAATGTCACTCTACTCCATTCCAATATACCACCACTCTACTCCATTCCAACCTACCCCCTCTCGAATCAGCTCCAAAATATCCCACTCTACTTTACTACAATCTGCCCTATTCCACTCTATCCCAATCTCCCCAACTCCACTCTACCATAATCCAATCTACCAAATGTAACACAATCTACTACACTCCACTCCAAACCAGTCAATGTACACCACACACCTCCACTACAATCTAACCTACTACACTCTATCCCAAACTATCACACGCCACTTTACACAGATCAATCACACTCTATTTCGAAACAGTCGATCATACTCAAATCAACCACACTCTACTCAAATCTAACCTGCTCCACCAAATGAACCCCTCTCAACTTTACCAAATGAAGTCCACTACAGTCTACTTCACTTTAATCTACTAAACTCTATAGCACTCTATAGCACCCCATTCCACCCCACTCCAAACAAAGCTACCCTACTTCACTCCACTCTATCCCACATCAAATAATCCCACTCCAATCTATCCCACTCTACTATACTAAACTCTACCATGCTACATTCAAATCAACCCTACTGTAATTCACCCAGTCAACCCCACTCCAAATACACCACTCCATTCCAATCTAAGCCACGCTACTCCCCCCACTCAAAACTACCACAATCTACAGCACTCTTTACCAATCAACACCATTCCAGTCTACCCCATTATACCTCACTCCACTAACAACCAATCTACCCCAAACTATCAAACTCCAATAGACCACAATCCAAAAACATCTACTTCTATGTACCCCACGCCACCCAAAAATACCCCACTCAATCTACCCTACCCCACTCTATCCCCAATCTACCCTACTCCAGTCCAATCTACCCCACTCCAATCTACCCCACTCAAATCAACCCCACCCATTCCACTCCAATCTACCCCACTTCACTCTACTCCAGTCTACCCCACTATATACAACTTCAATCTACCCCACTCTAGTCGACTTCACTCTACCCCAATATACCCCACTAAAACACTTTACAGAACCAAAAAACTTGATAACATTATATTCAGTCATCAAAACAAAAATAACTTTAATACTTTTTTATTATTTTAAAGGAAAAAAAGAACTCAAAAACATAAGTAACAATTTTATTACAAGTTTAACAGAGGGAAAAACAATACGTTAACTAAACTAAAAAATTACACAAACACATACCATATACAAACAGATAAATCATTCACAATCCACACTGCAACATATACTACCACTCCCTTTTTACCATCTTCAACACCCACCACAATAATGTAAAACATACCTAAACAACATACAAAACCTAATAGCTCTTCATAATGAATACATACACAAAAACAAATTAAGCAAATAACACTTTTAAATTAGTTACAAAAAAAAAGCAAATACAAAAACAAAACAAATAATTACAAAGACATCACTTTGAATACAATTGTACACGCTAGTTATTATCAAGGCCAAGACATATTTTATATCAATTACCAAATAGTACTTTTGCAATATTACCTAACCACTATAAACATGCAGGAACTTGGAATCAAAATGATTTACACTATGTCTAGATCTAGGAGAAAATGTATATTCTAAAATGCATTCCATTAATAATGAAATGCATATGAATCCAGATTGACTAATTATATACAACACAATAGCACAATATATTCACTTAAACTGGGAACACCTTATTATGGTGACATACTCCATTGTATTCATCCTTCGTATCTAGACTTTAAAACTGCAGAACTTAAAAATGGAGCTCCGAAATCAACAATTGACTTTACGCTAAAAAATGACGCAGCACGCCCAGAAAGCGACCACTTTCCTCAAGCCATACAGCTAAGATGGGCATGCAAGCGATTACCAACTACATCATTGCTGCCCCGAGGACCGGCAACATAAAGAAGTTAAAATGGCAAGGGCAAGGCATTAAGAAAGTGATGGAAGCAGTATATTGTGGCACTGGGTCATTTGAAGAGCTTAAAAATGAATTTGAAAATCAGGACGGTATCATTTTGCGTCTAGGAGCCCGGGTGAAGGCTTGGAAGCACTTATGTGACTCATTACTATACAAGTTTCCTAATAAATCATCCAGTTTAAGCTCTGCAGTTGTTGTAAAGGAAAAGCAAAAAGCTATCACCAAAGAGCAGCCATGGTACAATAGAACCCTGCTCAATTTAAAAAAACAAGTTTCACGGAAATCTAAAAAAGTGGCTAAGGAAACACATAAGAATAAGACCCCCTATAACTCAATGCTCCTGAAATTGAGATTACAATAGAAGAAGGCCTGCTGGAAGGAAAAAAGGCAGTATTACGAAGACCTGTGGGGCAAGCTCTTGATGTCCAACTAAACGAAGAACAATAGTAAATTCTGGCAATTGGTGAATGGGCTGGTACATGGGAAACTATGACATTCCAATGCAGGCATAGATGTGCCTCTTGGGAAGCCCATGTTTTGGCATCATACTCATCCCCAGTACAAATGGAGATAGTAGGGGACCCTCCACCAACAATCTGGAGCATTTCAAAGCTGTCTGATTTCGGCTTTAGAATCAAGACAAAGGCACACCCTGACCAAATCGATGTCATCAAGAACATTGATATTGAACAGCTGATTGGCATCATAAAGAAAAATGGCAGGAGCCGCAGGACAGAATGGTATTCCCAATTCCCTATTCAAAGGTGATGCAACATACTGGGCCTACTATCTGGAGCTCCTGTTCAACGAACTCCATGGCTCCAAGATGCTTCCAGACACCTGGAAAGGCAGAATATTCCATCCCATCTACAAGATGGGCAATCCTGCCTCTCCAACGAACTATAGACTAATAGCCTTGATTGACGTTGAAGCTAATCTTTATTCATCATGTTTGCTGTCACATCTATCTGGTTGGATCCAAGACAACTCTTACCAAAAAGCCAGACTGGCTTTAGTGCTGGCATGGGAACCTCAACCAACCTGACTGCCTTGGCCTTGTTAGGCTTTAAGTCCAGATACAAGAAAAGTTGGTTATTTGCCTGTTTCATCGACCTTAAGTCAGCGTTCGATCGGGTCCCGAGAGTCCATCTGTGGGAAAAACTGAAAAGCTGGGGTCCACCCAGCTGCCTGTTGACCACAATGATGGAACTATACACAGGCACCTGGGCGCAAGTTAAGATCGGAGCAGGCAGCCATGTCACCAACAGAGTTCCTACCTTAAACGGTCTAAAGCAAGGATGTGTGTTAGCCCCCATGGTCTTTAATTTATACCTAGCCGATCTTGCCGAGGCTCTCTCCTCGATATCAAACCATCCGCCAGTCCTGGCTCAGGATACAGTTGCAAGGTTACAGTATGCAGATGACATTGTGCTTCTTAGTCAAACTCCCATCGGCCTGCAGTGTAGTATTAATGCCCTTACTGGTTACATCACCAAACAAGGTTTAGAACTGAACCTGATCAAAACCAAAGTGGTCAGACTGGTGGATTTGAAACGTAAATCTGGCTCATGGTTCATCGATGGAACCCAGGTGGAGGTTGTTGCCGCTTACAAATATCTAGGCTTCATAGTAGATAAAACCTGTCCTTCAAACCCCAGCTAGTTGCTGCTCAAGCAAAAGCACAAGCCCTGACATATGGATTCAACACACTAAAACAAAAACTGAGTTGTCCATCATACAGTCATCTGCTCTCTGTTATGACAGCACGGTTAATGCCAACAGTCACTTATGGGACTGAGACAATGCTGGGCAAAGAAACAGCAGTTTTTAATCAAATTCAAACAAAGGCCTAAAAAGTCGTGTTCCAGATCCCTAATTCAGCTTCACCAGCTAAGATTCACCTAGAATTTGGGTTAAAAAACTATATATTCCAGGGCAAGAATGCGTATGTAAAACTCTACTGGCGACTGCAAGCCGCAGAAATAGGATAAATAAGTAACCTATGATGGCTTGAAATCAAGGAACAACAGCGACGAAATATCATCGACTCATGGGGAAGCCATCTAAATAACTCAAAAAAGGACCTGGGCCTAGACACTGTTTGGGGCATGAGCTTGAGAGCAAAGGGGAGTTTTACCGGATGGTCAATGCTGCAACCCGGTCACTGTCACTCATCACTGATAAGAACACACTTGCCAAAAGATGACATGCCTGGGTGGTACTACCGTCATACAAAGTTCACAGACCCCAGGAATATCTATCATCTTTTTTAGGCAAATGCTGAAATGCCAATTTATGCTTTTGTGCTTTGGGTAGATTGCCACCAAAGATATGATTCCCTCCTGGAAACACAACTCAGGTCGGAAGCGTGTTGTCTTTGCGGGTACAAACAAGAGTCTCTTGTGCATGTTTTTTGTGTATGTCCAGCACTGTTGGAGCGAAGTAAAATACTTTTGAAACACACCTTCACTGCCCTTGTCATACACTCTTGCAGACTGGCTGTTATCAGCTGGGTAAGCGCTCTTCAATTCCTTTTGCCTGCGGGAGACAAAGTTTACAGTGCAGGCGTGTAAATCTCTGTCAAATATGGCTGAACCAGTAGCTGAAAGGTCTGCGCAAAGCCAGGATTGATATGGGTGTCATTGTCCTACATCCAGTATGAGGTGTAACCAAGTTCCACCAGACTTCGGGATGATAGTCAATGCTGTATTGAAATTGCAAAAATAAGATCTGAATAGAGGATTCGTCCTCAACTTTCTGTTTTTTTTAAGTATTAAGGAGGATCCATCCTCAACTCTCTGTTTTAAGTTTTAAGAAAACCAGGTGGGGCAAACCCACACGGCCAGTTTGTAATCGCCTAGCTCACAAATGTGATGCGCTGAACTGGCGTTGGTTTTAATTAACTATACTAATAAAATCTACACACTGACTTTAAAACTGCATTACATTCAACAGTAAATTTGCATTGGGGCATAATACTCTGCAGAAATGCATATACAATTTAAAAGTTTCACAAACCAACATATTTACTTCGTTTTTGATTCACATAGCCATGATAACAAAGGGATGCCTTATCCAAATGGAACATGTATTACTATTCATATAATGAGCTTCAAAGAAGTAATACAATATATTTTTTAACTTGCAACCAGTATTAAAGTTCCACATGAGAATTATATTGCTTATGAACTGACTCCCATAGATAGAAATACAATTTTAAAAAAACACTTCAAGCTGCACACCTGAGATACTAGTATAAAAAATTGTAAATGAAACACATACATATATTGATACAGTTAACAATAGTCATTCTTGATACACATACAGAAAATGCTTTTGATACAAATATTGACTTTAATATGAATACACACTTAGACTTAGCAACAATACCAATCTCTGTATCACAAACAAATCAATTTACTAATTCAGAAACTAACACATTTGCACATTCACTAAAAAGAAAAATAATTAATTTCCCATTAGAACTACTAAGAGCCGACTAAAAAGGACATATGAACAATAACCGCATATACAAAACTGCAAACAATCAGTCAAACATACAAACAAACACACAAACAACAAATGGCATAATTAGCAACTTCCATAAAGAAATATTTTATGGTCTGGGATACATTTGTATTTTTGTAATCAATTATAGCATAATAATTGTTAAACTACATTAACTTACATCCCACATTCATACATTGTAACATAACCCAAAACCCAACGGACAATATATGTAACACTTGCTATACAAACATTAGCAACAATAAAATACCACCCTGTTCATTTCTCAATGGAATGAATTTCCTAAATATCCCAACACAACTACATTTACATAATTTGGAAGAAAGATTAGTTTTCCATTCCTACAAATTAGAACATTACCACATGGCTTTCAGAAATCATTATCAGGTGCTGTAGTGGCGAGACGGTGGCGTGGCAAAGAGGGCGGCCGATTCGGACACTTTGTAATGAGCTCCATTTCAAGCCTGATCAAACTCCTCTAAATATCCTGCCCACCAAGCAATTGTGACTCCTGGAAAGATGTGAATGCCTGCGTTGCTGAGCCTGGTCGCCGCATAGCCCCAATATTGAGTCACAGACTCATCGGATGGTTAGCGGGAGGACGGCAGGCTGGAGGGGGGCCGGGCCTGGCAAAGTAACTCGGGAGCTGGGGCCTGACACCTGAGGGGACTCTCAGGGAACTGCATGCTTGCCGTGGACGGCGGTGCCTGCTTACTGGGACGCGCACCAAGCACACTGGGAGGACCCTCCATTCTGTTTGAGCAGAAATAGTGATCGAGTTGTGCAGCTGCTCAAAGCAGATTGCTGGAGGTCCGGACAGCCTATCTGGTACCGGTGAGTGGCGAACTGCTCAGATCGCCCTTCCAGTCTCCGCATTGCAGCAGACAACTGCTTTACCCGCGGCTGCACTGCTGCTTACCTCTCGGCTGGGCAACAGCAGAACCTGGCCTATCCATATTTAGAGCCAATGTGTTGCTGCGAGAGGGACGCCACCCTTCTTGGTCTGGGGGACTAGGCGGATGCCCTTTAATCACATCCTCTGAACTCGCCTGCCTCTCTATTGACATCGGAGCCAGTGGCTAGGGGGACCCCGGCAGCATACAATACCCCACATGCAGGGCAGTGACCTGCCTGGGTGGTGTATTTGCAGCACAGACTTGATTGCATCAGCTGCCCCTCCTGAACTTACCTTCTCGGCAGAGACGGATCGACAGACGTTTATATTGTCCACTACTTACTATGGGTTTGACCCATGTGTTGCTGAACTTGCCCAGCCCTCAAACCACGGGGTCACAGCTTTGGGGGCTCACTGACAGCACACATTGGTGCAGGGTGGGACATTATTTCTGGCACTGGTGGGCTGTCCCTGCTGGGTGTTACGGCTTACTTCCCCGCCGATCGACACAGTATTGTGCCGCCCTGGACGTCAGAGCTGGGACTCTGAAAGGTTTCTCCTGTTTATTGGATAACTGTGTTTTCACTATTGTCCCTTTAATGCCCTGTTAACTACTCACATATTTTCACAACACCCTGCAGTTTGTTAGAGGCTGCCCCAGGCCAGAAGTTGCAAGTGTGTATAGGGAGCGAGGACACAGAATCACCACAAAAAGTGTGGCTCGTCCACTGACTATACCTGCCGTCACAGTGGAAACTACTATCTACAAAAACGGTGGCAGCGAACATGACCATCTTTCTGTCATTCCCTCTCCTCCTGTCATCCAGGGAGGGTACACCCAGGGTCCTACAGTAATTGGAAACCACTCACAAAACACATTCCATGCAATTTGATAAGATACGCAGGGGATACTAGAGACCAAGACCTCACTGGAGTCAAGAAGTGACACTATCTCCCTGGAAGTCAATCTATTACGGGCTGATCACCACAAGCTAGTGGACTGTGTTGACGATGTGGAATCATGACTGACCTCTCTTCACCCTACAGTTCAAGACCTACAAGCCCAAGTGAAATTGCTCAGAGACAAGATGGTCACTCCACACCACCGCCCTGAAGACATTGAGGGCAGGCCCTGGCACAACAACATTCCATTTCTGGGACTTCCTGAAAAGTTGAAGGCCCTAACGTGGAACACTTTGTGGAGACCTGGAGGATCGAGACAGTGCTAGCTGGGAAGGTCCCAAAATTCTTCTCCATATAAAGAGCACATCGGATCCAGTAAGCCCCTGTTGCGCCGCCAAGGGCAATCATCACCAGATTTTTTAATTTTCAGGATCGCAATCTGGTGCTCCAAACTTTTCAAGCGCACGGCCCCATGAAATATGAGAATACTCTGATCACGGGCTACCCAGACTTCACGGCTGAGGTACAACAACTCTGCAACTCATACTATAAAGTGAAGCAGAAACTCAGAGAACGTGTTATCACATATGCCCTCCTATTCCCGGCAAAGCTGGGAGTCATATCTGATGGGACCGCTGATGTGTTCTTCTTGCTGAAGGATGCTTGAACCTGGTACATGCCAAGGGATTGGCACTGCGGATGATTGACACTGCGCCCACTAAAGATTGGTTAATTCCTCGTAGGCACCGCAGGAAGCATAAACCTGGTGACAAGCAGTGACCTACTCGTGAGCAAATAGCCGATGAACAACCTAGGGTGGTACAAGAAGCTTCGCAACTCGGTGACAATCCTTTTGTCCCCCCTCTCCAAGGACATCCAGTCGGACTCCAACTCGGAGGTGGAGGCATCCGATTTATCAGTAGTGGGGACCCATATGGAGTCCTAGGTCAGCCCATGACCTTTGATGGGGGGCACTTGACGCATTACTGGACAATAATGGTAGATACATTAGGCACAGGGCAACGGCTCAGGTAACTCATTCTCTACCTTCACCTTTGGTTGGGACGACATCCGTGATAGGTCATGATCATGGACCTATGGGCTCTCCACTTTTCATGCCCCCCAAGGCTTTCAAAGTGAACATATGCTATTGTTTGTTATTGTTCATATCTTCCTATTATATTATCGAGATTGAATGGCAGGGAGGGGTTTGTCAACTGACTGGGGAGGGAGTGCATGCTCTCACTCCTTTGTTGTTTGTGGTTATTGTTACATCACCTTACAGTTGCTGCACACACTTGTACATGCAGAGGGCGCACCCGAGTTGCAGCCTTTTCCTAATCCTGGGTATCAGGGACATACATTAGGTCATCCTAGTTTATCACGGAGCAATGGGATCATACTCCTTATTTCGTTAAGATCCCTTTAATCAATGACTGATAAACCAGATAAAAGAATACCACAATATACTTTTTACACATGGAATGTGCAGGGTGTAGCTACGTCTATTAAGCACTACCGGGTGCATGTCTTCCTCATGTGCCACCATACACACATTGCTATGATACAAGAATCCCAATTACGGAGGTTGAATTACACAAATTGCTCCCAAAATGGAGGGGACAGGTCTACGGCACAATATCCTCAGCATATGCCCCGGGGGTACTTATATGGATTGCCCAAGGGGTGCCCTATACAATGACCAGGAACCTTATAGACCTGGAAGGGCGTTATGTGATTTTTGAGGGACAATGCCTCCTTCTTACACTAGTGGCCCTTTATGCTCCGAATTCTAATCAATCGGCTTTCCTTGACACCCTCTCTCCAGCATTATTCACTGAACCTCAAACACCCAGCACATGGGAGGGTGCGATTTCAATTGGGTAGTGGACATTGTCCTGGACCATTCCTACTTCCATTAGACTTCACTCCCTGCGCTAATACTTCTCAACACCTTAAAGCATTGCTGGAACACCAACATCTGCATGACATATGGCACACACTTCACCCAACTGATCGGGACTCTTCCACTGGTCCATAATGTGCATACACAATTAGATTTACTACTCGGCACAGGTAAAATCCTCTCACTCACCACTCACACTAGATATCTAGCTCGTACCCTCTCAGACCACTGGCCCTTGCAGTTAGTACTGCAATGGGGAAGAACCATTCTGACCATTCCCACATACCGACTGTAACCCGAAGCTCTACAGGATCACCCTTTCAAGGCTGACCTATCTCAATGCATAACCCATTACTTCACTCAAAATGAGGGCTCTACTCCTACTAGGGTGACAGAATGGGATGCTCATAAAGTGGTTATAAGGGGACACTGTGGCACTCATTACAACATTGGCAGTAAAAGCCGCTTACCGCCATGCAGAAGACCGCCAACACACCGCCGCGGAATTCCGCCACAGCTATTATGACCCACATTTCGGAATCCGCCAAAATTCAGACACCCACACAAGTCAACCACACCAAAGGTCAGTGATAAACTGGCGAAAACAAAACCTCCACCGTCACACCAACAGAAAAATGCCCACACTATTACAAACGAAAGTCTTTCAACCGCGGTATTCCATTGGCGGTACACACCGCTGCGCTCAAAATACACACACTTTTACAAAACACAGCCACATTGGACAATTCGAAATTCACACACCTGATACACATACACACTCCACTCCCACACACCCATTACAATATAAAACACACACCCACATCACCCACAAACCCCTACTACCATAAATTCCGAAAGAAGGCCAGAGAGAGACAGCACCAGCAAGAACAACAGCATCAACAGGCGCACAACACCATCACCCACAGAACTTCCACGCACCTCACACAACACCCCACTACATATCAGCACACTCATCACCACACACTCCACCCCAAACATCACCTACACCACACCATGGCACGGCAAAGACACCCCAGGTTCTCGGAGGAGGAGCTCAGGGTCATGGTGGAGGAAATCGTCCGGGTAGAGCCACAGCTATTCGGATCACAGGTGCAGCACACCTCAATTGCAAGGAAGATGGAGCTATGGCGAACAATAGTGGATAGGATCAACGCAGTGGGACAGCAACCAAGAAATCGGGAGGACATCAGGAAGAGGTGGAACGACCTACGGGGGAAGGTGCGTTCCGTGGTCTCAAGACACCACTTGGCGGTTCAGCGGACTGGCGGCGGACCCCACCTCCTCACCCACAACTAACAACATGGGAGGAGCAGGTCTTAGCGATTCTGCATCCTGAGGGCCTCACAGGAGTAGGTGGAGGAATGGACTCTGGTAAGACAAATCTTAACTATTACATCCCCCACCCTACCTGCATGCCATCACATACCCCCACCCTCACCCCCAGCACTCCTACTCCTCACATATGTCCCAACATCACAAACCACCCATCCCAACACCAAGCCCTGCATGCAACAACAAAGCATGGACACCCATCACTAAAGCATGCCCACTGCACATACCCATACAACCCCCTAAACCATCCTCACACAAGGTCCCACACAGGAATGCAAGCACTGGGGTACACAGTCACCCACCCATTGCACACCATGCCACACACAGATGTAATAACCATCCTTTTACACCCCTGCAGGACCCCTAACCCACGTCACCGGACAGGAGGGTCCACACATGTCCACACCACCAACGGATGAGGCCCACAATGATGACAGCACCTCTGTCCAACTGGATCTAGATGACCAGCCCAGCCCATCAGGGACCTCGGGACAGTCGGTTCCCCTCACACTGGCACAGGCCACCACAGACCTTCCCCCTCTGGAAACACCAGCACAGCACCCACCCAGCGGGCCCATACCTCCGTCCCCAGGACACGTCAATCAGCTGTGTGTCCACCACTACAGGGAACCCAGGCTAACCCACCACCCCAACAACAACAGGGACCTGGGGGCAGTGGCAGTGGGCACACGGTCCAGGGGACGGAGGCCCAGGAACACAGGGGAACTGGGAGGGCTGCTGTGCGACAGGGGGCGGACAGGCCCAGGGAACCCACTCTCCACAAGGCCCTCTCCTCCATCATGGGAGCCTACCACCACTCCCAGGAGACGATGACAACAGTACTGGCTAAGTTTCAGGAGACCCAGCGCCTGCAGGAGGAACAGTATATGGGCTTCAGGGAGGAACTCAGAACCATCAGCTCCACCCTGGGCACCATCGTAGTGGTGCTGAAGGAACTTGTGAACACCAGGAGGGACACTGTGGCACTACAAGGGACGATGAACTGCCCACCACCTCCGCCGGCGCTAGTGGACAGGACGCCCCGCCACAGGACCACCACACCAGCACCCCACCCCCTGCAGAGGGAGAACCACCCCGCTAACAGTCCCTGTGATCCAGGAACAAGACAAAGCACGATGCCAAGACCCCACCAAGAAATGAAACCACCCTGATTGTCATCCTACTGTCCCACTTTGTCACCCTGTCCATACTTAAACTGCCCCAGCTCCACTTCCAATGCCCATATGGGCAATGCACCTGTGAGACTAATAGACTGGACTTCGCCATGGACATTCCTCCGCCATCACCCCTCACCATTTCACTACCCCCTCCAATATTGAGCACTTAAATAAACACACTTAAAGCACAAAACAATCTGGAGTATGTCTGTGATTTCGAAATAGTATATTAGCAATTACAGTGACAAAATGCTCTTTCAATTGTAATGTCAACATACCTATGTCACACAGCTCTAGTCCATGAGGAATCTAAGCAGATGTCACACAGTGGGACCCATTTCTGTGAAATCGTAAGGGAAAGTGACAACTCAGTGACCATACACTGGGTGAAAACAACAGACAGTAGAGAGGTAGTAGTTTTAAAGTACATGTAGTAGGCAGGTCTGTACTCTTACCTGTGTCTCACTGGAAATATTGCTGGATCACTGAGTCCCTGTTGTTCATGTCTTCTTCCTCTGCTTCCTCGTCTTCACTGTCCACAGGCTCCACAGCTGCCACAACACCACCATCTGGACCATCCTCCTGCAGAAAAGGCACCTGTTGTCGCAAAGCCAAGTTGTGAAGCATACAGCAGGCCACGATGATCTGGCACACCTTCTTTGGTGAGTAGAATAGGAATCCACCTGTCATATGGAGGCACCGCAACCTGGCCTTCAGGAGGCCGAAGGTCCACTCGATCACCCTCCTAGTTCGCCCATGGGCCTCATTGTAGCGTTCCTCTGCCCTTGTCCTGGGATTCCTCACTGGGGTCAGTAGCCATGACTGGTTGGGGTAACCAGAGTCACCTGCAAATGGCGAGGGACAACTGTTTGACACGCACTAACCTGGAGGGATATCCCCAGACCCAGACAACCATTCCCACTGTCTTGCTTCCAGGTGCTCACCTAATAGCCACACACGGTGCCTCTGGAGTTGACCCATCACATAAGGGATGCTGCTATTCCGCAGGAGGTAGGCGTCATGCACTGAGCCACGGAACATGGCATTCACATGGGAGATGTACTGGTCTGCCAAACATATCATCTGTACATTCATCGAATGATAACTCTTCCGGTTTCTGTACACCTGTGGGGGGGGGGGGGGGACCAAAGCCACATGGGTCCCATCAATGGCACCTATGATGTTGGGGATGTGTCCCAGGGCATAGAAATCACCTTTCACTGTAGGCAAATTGTCCACCTGAGGAAAAACGATGTAGCTCTGCATGTGTTTCAGAAGGGCAAACAACACTCTGGACAATACGTTGGAAAACATAGGCTGGGACATCCCTGATGCTATGGCCACTGTTGTTTCAAAAGACCCACTTGCAAGGAAATGGAGCACTGACAGCACCTGCACTTGAGGGGGGGATTCCTGTGGGATGGCGGATTGCTGACATCAGGTCTGGCTCCAACTGGGTACACAGTTCCTGGATTGTGGCACGGTCAAGCCTGTATGTGATAATCACATGTCGCTCCTCCATTGTTGACAGGTCCACAAACGGTCGGTACACCGGAGGATGCCGCCATCTCCTCACATGTCCCAGCAGACGGTGCCTATGAAGGACAACAGCGAGCACAGAGTCAAACACCTCAGAGGTACGTACCCACAGTTTACACAGAACACCATTCATACACAAAAGGTGGCCTGTATGTGTTTTGAGTCTAGGCCTAGGTGTGTGTGACGCAGTAGAAAATGAAGCCATGTGGGCCCCTGAAATGGCGGCTGCCTGACCTCTAAAGTGGGACAATGAGATGTGAGGTAACTGCGATGGTGTTGTACACCGTCGCGTTAGGCGGTCGAAGACCGCGGCGCAGTGCTGCATTGGCTAACATTGGACCTTATCGGTCCCGAGAGCCAATGACCATGTACGCCGGCGGTGACGGTACGCACCGCCGTGGACGTGACCGCCATTTTCTATCTGTTCAATCACTCGATGCCTGATCTTTGACAGGAGAGGACCTACACTGGAAGTGCTGCTGTGACCTCGGTCTGGAAGAGACAATGGCTCGAGTGTCTGGGGAAAGGGCCCCTGCCTTCACATCAGAGGAGTTGGAGAAACTCGTGGATGGGGTCCTCCACGAGTACACGCTACTCTACGGTCCTCCAGACAAACAGGTAAGTACACAGGGAGCATGTTTTATGGGCTATGCCTGTGTGGAGAGGGCTGGATGTAAGAAGGAAGGGGGGAGAGGGTTGCATGCATGAAAGACGGTGAATGCATGTGCCACATGGCAAGGGTAGGCCAATCAGTTTGACGGTGCAGTTGGTAATTGTAGGAAGTTGGCTCTGTATGTGCTATTTCAAAGTAAGGAATAGCATGCACAGAGTCCAAGGGTTCCCCTTAGAGGTAAAATAGTGGTAAAAAGAGATAATACTAATGCTCTATTTTGTGGTAGTGTGGTCGAGCAGTAGGCTTATCCAAGGAGTAGTGTTAAGCATTTGTTGTACATACACACAGACAATAAATGAGGTACACACACTCAGAGACAAATCCAGCCAATAGGTTTTGTTATAGAAAAATATCTTTTCT
This sequence comes from Pleurodeles waltl, assembly GCF_031143425.1. Classification (NCBI taxonomy): domain Eukaryota; kingdom Metazoa; phylum Chordata; class Amphibia; order Caudata; family Salamandridae; genus Pleurodeles; species Pleurodeles waltl. The sequence continues at coordinate 183,030,611 of NC_090437.1, forward strand.
TAGTTCATTTTAAGAACCACAGGTTCAAATTTAACATGTAATATCTTGTTTGAAAGGTATTGCAGGTAAGTACATTAGGAACTTTGAATCATTTCAATTGCATGTATACTTTTCAAGTTATTCACAAATAGCTACTTTAAAAGTGGACACAGTGCAATTTTCACAGTTCCTGGGGGAGGTAAGTTTTTGTTAGTTTTACCAGGTAAGTAAGACACTTACAGGGTTCAGTTCTTGGTCCAAGGTAGCCCACCGTTGGGGGTTCAGGGCAACCCCAAAGTCACCACACCAGCAGCTCAGGGCCGGTCAGGTGCAGAGTTCAAAGTGGTCCCCAAAACGCATAAGCTATAATGGAGAGAAGGGGGTGCCCCGGTTCCTGTCTGCTTGCAGGTAAGTACCCGCGTCTTCGGAGGGCAGACCAGGGGGGTTTTGTAGGGCACCGGGGGGGACACAAGCCCACACAGAAATTTCACCCTCAGCGGCGCGGGGGTGGCCGGGTGCAGTGTTAGAACAAGCGTCGGGTTCGCAATGTTAGTCAATGAGAGATCGAGAATCTCTTCAGCGCTGCAGGCAGGCAAGGGGGGGTTTCCTCGGGGAAACCTCCACTTGGGCAGGGGAGAGGGACTCCTGGGGGTCACTTCTGCAGTGAAAGTCCGGTCCTTCAGGTCCTGGGGGCTGCGGGTGCAGGGTCTTTTCCAGGCATCGGGACTTAGGTTTCAGAGAGTCGCGGTCAGGGGAAGCCTCGGGATTCCCTCTGCAGGCGGCGCTGTGGGGGCTCGGGGGGGACAGGTTTTGGTACTCACAGTCGTAGAGTAGTCCGGGGGTCCTCCCTGAGGTGTTGGTTCTCCACCAGCCGAGTCGGGGTCGCCGGGTGCAGTGTTGCAAGTCTCACGCTTCTTGCGGGGAGTTGCAGGGTTCTTTAAAGCTGCTTCTTGAAACAAAGTTGCAGTCTTTTTGGAGCAGGTCCGCTGTCCTCGGGAGTTTCTTGTCGTCGTCGAAGCAGGGCAGTCCTCAGAGGATTCAGAGGTCGCTGGTCCCTTTGGAAGGCGTCGCTGGAGCAGAGTTCTTTGGAAGGCAGGAGGCAGGCCGGTGAGTTTCTGGAGCCAAGGCAGTTGTTGTCTTCTGGTCTTCCTCTGCAGGGGTTTTCAGCTAGGCAGTCCTTCTTCTTGTTGTTGCAGGAATCTAATTTTCTAGGGTTCAGGGTAGCCCTTAAATACAAAATTTAAGGGCGTGTTTAGGTCTGGGGGGTTAGTAGCCAATGGCTACTAGCCCTGAGGGTGGGTACACCCTCTTTGTGCCTCCTCCCAAGGGGAGGGGGTCACAATCCTAACCCTATTGGGGGAATCCTCCATCTGCAAGATGGAGGATTTCTAAAAGTTAGAGTCACCTCAGCTCAGGACACCTTAGGGGCTGTCCTGACTGGCCAGTGACTCCTCCTTGTTGCTTTCTTTGTTCCCTCCAGCCTTGCCGCCAAAAGTGGGGGCCGTGGCCGGAGGGGGCGGGCAACTCCACTAAGCTGGAGTGCCCTGCTGGGCTGTGACAAAGGGGTGAGCCTTTGAGGCTCACCGCCAGGTGTTACAGCTCCTGCCTGGGGGAGGTGTTAGCATCTCCACCCAGTGCAGGCTTTGTTACTGGCCTCAGAGTGACAAAGGCACTCTCCCCATGGGGCCAGCAACATGTCTCTAGTGTGGCAGGCTGCTGGAACTAGTCAGCCTACACAGACAGTCAGTTAAGTTTCAGGGGGCACCTCTAAGGTGCCCTCTGGGGTGTATTTTGCAATTAAATGTACACTGGCATCAGTGTGCATTTAGTGTGCTGAGAAGTTTGATACCAAACTTCCCAGTTTTCAGTGTAGCCATTATGGTGCTGTGGAGTTCGTGTTTGACAAACTCCCAGACCATATACTCTTATGGCTACCCTGCACTTACAATGTCTAAGGTTTTGTTTAGACACTGTAGGGGTACCATGCTCATGCACTGGTACCCTCACCTATGGTATAGTGCACCCTGCCTTAGGGCTGTAAGGCCTGCTAGAGGGGTGACTGACCTATACTTGCATAGGCAGTGAGAGGCTGGCATGGCACCCTGAGGGGAGTGCCATGTCGACTTACTCGTTTTGTTCTCACTAGCACACACAAGCTGGCAAGCAGTGTGTCTGTGCTGAGTGAGAGGTCTCCAGGGTGGCATAAGACATGCTGCAGCCCTTAGAGACCTTCCTTGGCATCAGGGCCCTTGGTACTAGAAGTACCAGTTACAAGGGACTTATCTGGATGCCAGGGTCTGCCAATTGTGGATACAAAAGTACAGGTTAGGGAAAGAACACTGGTGCTGGGGCCTGGTTAGCAGGCCTCAGCACACTTTCAATTGTAAACATAGCATCAGCAAAGGCAAAAAGTCAGGGGGCAACCATGCCAAGGAGGCATTTCCTTACAGTGTGCTTGGGGTAGGCTGAGGTACAGGAGATTGGGTCGGGGTGGAGGAAGTTGGAGGGGGGAGGCTAGACACAGTATTATTATTAGCATTAGTATTATCTCTTTTTGCCACTATCTTACCTCTAAGGGGAACCCTTGGACTCTGTTCATACTATTCCTTACTTTGAAATAGTGCATACAGAGCCAACTTCCTACATTGGTGGATCAGCGGTGGGGTACTAGACTTTGCATTTGCTGGACTACTCAGCCAATACCTGATCACATGACAAATTCCAAAAATTGTCATTAGAAATTGATTTTTGCAATTTGAAATTTTTCTAAATTCTTTAAAGTCCTGCTAGGGCCTTGTGTTAGTCCCTGTTAGCATTTCTTTTAGAGTTTAAAAGTTTGGTAAAAGTTTGAATTAGATTCTAGAACTAGTCTTTAGATTCTTAAAAAGTATTCCAACTTTTAGAAGCATAATGTCTAGCACAGATGTGAATGTGGTGGAACTCAACACCACACCTTACCTCCATCTTCAGATGAGAGAGCTAAGGTCACTCTGTAAACTAAAGAAAATAGCAATGGGCTCCAGACCTTCCAAACTACAGCTCCAGGAGCTGTTGGCAGAGTTTGAAAGAGCCAACCCCTCTGAGGATGGCAACACAGAGGATGATGATAGTGACTTGGAGGGTGATTCCCCCCCACCAGTCCTATCTAGGGAAAACAGGGCCTCTCAAGCCCTGACTCCAAAAATAATAGTCAGAGATGCTGGTTCCCTCACAGGAGGGACCAACCTCTCTGAAATCACTGAGGATAACCCCAGTGAAGAGGACATCCAGTTAGCCAGGATGACCAAAAGATTGGCTTTGGAAAGACAGATCCTAGCCATAGAAAGGGAAAGACAAGAGATGGGCCTAGGACCCATCAATGGTAGCAGCAACATAAATAGGGTCAGAGATTCTCCTGACATGTTGAAAATCCCTAAAGGGATTGTAACTAAATATGAAGATGGTGATGACATCACCAAATGGTTCACAGCTTTTGAGAGGGCTTGTGTAACCAGAAAAGTGAACAAATCTCACTGGGGTGCTCTCCTTTGGGAAATGTTCACAGGAAAGTGTAGGGATAGACTCCTCACACTCTCTGGAAAAGATGCAGAATCTTATGACCTCATGAAGGGTACCCTGATTGAGGGCTTTGGATTCTCCACTGAGGAGTATAGGATTAGATTCAGGGGGGCTCAAAAATCCTCGAGCCAGACCTGGGTTGACTTTGTAGACTACTCAGTAAAAACACTAGATGGTTGGATTCAAGGCAGTGGTGTAAGTGATTATGATGGGCTGTACAATTTATTTGTGAAAGAACACCTGTTAAGTAATTGTTTCAATGATAAACTGCATCAGCATCTGGTGGACCCAGGACCAATTTCTCCCCAAGAATTGGGAAAGAAGGCGGACCATTGGGTCAAGACTAGGGTGTCCAAAACTTCCACAGAGGGTGACCAAAAGAAAGGGGTCACAAAACCTCCCCAGGGGAAAGGTGGTGAGACAGCCCAAAACAAAAATAGTAAAGAGTCTTCTACAGGCCCCCAAAAACCTGCACAGGAGGGTGGGCCCAGAGCCTCTTCACAAAACAATTCTGGGTACAAGGGTAAAAACTTTGATCCCAAAAAGGCCTGGTGTCGTAGCTGTAGTCAGTCTGGACACCAAACTGGAGACAAGGCCTGTCCCAAGAAAAATACCACTTCAAACTCCACTCCAGCTAACACTGGAATGGCTAGTCTCCAAGTGGGATCAACAGTGTGCCCAGAGCAAATCAGGTGTCACACTGAAGCTACATTAGTCTCTGAGGGTGGGGTGGACTTAGCCACACTGGCTGCCTGGCCCCCTAACATGCAAAAATACAGGCAGCAGCTCTTAATTAACGGGACAAGTGTAGAGGGCCTGAGGGATACAGGTGCCAGTGTCACTATGGTGACAGAGAAACTGGTTTCCCCTGGCCAATACCTGACTGGAAAAACCTATACAGTCACCAATGCTGACAATCAAACTAAAGTACATCCCATGGCAATGGTAACTTTAGAGTGGGGAGGGGTCAATGGCCTGAAACAGGTGGTGGTCTCCTCAAATATCCCAGTAGACTGTTTGCTTGGAAATGACCTGGAGTCCTCAGCATGGGCTGAGGTAGAACTGAAAACCCATGCAGCCATGCTGGGTATCCCTGAACTGGTGTGTGTCAAGACAAGGGCACAGTAGTGCAAGGCCCAGGGTGAAAAAGTAGAGCTGGAGTCTGGAAGAAAGGCCCAGCCTACCAAGAGGAAAGGAAAGTCAGCTGGGAAACCAGCTGCAACACAACAAGAAAAAGAGAACCTCTCTTCTCAGGAAGAAGTTCTGCCCTCTGAGGGAACTGAGCCTATGGAGCTGGAACCTTACCAGGTTGAGCTCTTAGGCCCAGGGGGACTGTGGCAGGTCGAACAGTATGAAGACCACTGAAGCGTTGTTTTGGGAGTGGTAAGTGGTTTATTTTTAATTATACGGGAAATAAGGTATTTTAACAAAACAACAAGGGCGATTGTCTTTCTCCTTCGTTCTGTTCTTCTTTCGTATCTTTTCCCAGATTGATGATTTTATGGTTGAACTTCTTGTCTTACAGGTGACCCATCTGTCTTGCTCGCTCGTAGGAATCCAGGGAGATACCGAAAACAGAAGGGAAAACGCTAAGGTAAGTATTGTTGTCTAATTGGGATTCTCCTCTCTCTCTATTATCTCTGGACTGGGGAAATCGGTAAACACAAAAGGAGGGGGTTGGTGCCGGTGAGGAGTTTTAGGGAATGGTGTGACCACATCTATTCTTAGTGAAAAAAATACGTGTCACTGATGTGATAGTTGTAGTGCCCTTCCTTCTACCTCCCTTTCCAACCTTCCTCTATGACCCCTCCCCAGTCCCTTTTTTACTTATTTCCCTTCTTTTTGTCCACAAGGACCGTACCTTGTTTAGCCACGACCCTCCAGGGTCGTGGCTGGCTTGGTAGTGGTCCTCCTGATGGTCCCCTTTCTCCAGGCTCTGGTGCTCTTCTGCCCTCTCTCCCTCCTCCTGCTCCTCATCTGCTTCTCTCCTCCTGTCCCTCCGTTCCTCCTCGCGCTCCTCGTTTCTCCCGGTCTCCGTCTCCGTGTTCGTTTCTCCTCCTCTTCTCCGCAGCGTCTCTGCCCCTTTACTCTCTCCAGCCCGGGAAACTGACCTCGTTTCCCGGGAAACGCTGTCCCGCCTGCCTAGCTCTCGCCGCCTCTCCCCGGCAACGGGAAGACACGGAAATGACGTATCGGCCCCGTCCGATACGTCATCCGAGTTGTTCGTAGCCGGGATCGCCCGGCTACACACCTCTCCCCATGAAAGGTCCTGCTCGAGGACCGTAGCAGAGTCCGGGAATCGAGATAAATAGTCAGCTGGGGCCTGTTGGTGTCCTGGTATGTGACGGACCTGAAATGAAAATGGTTGCAGTTCAAGGAACCATCTTAAAATCCGTGAATTGGTATCCTTATGAGCAGATAACAACGTGAGGGGAGCATGATCCGTAAAAAGTATAAAGGGTCGGCCTAGAAGGTAATATTGCAAGGTATCCACGGCCCATTTAATGGCCAAACATTCCTTTTCAATACAGTAGTTGGATAGTGCTGTTCCCGGGGAAACAGTTTCCTACTGACGTATACTACCGGATGATCCCTACCTTCCCCGTCGGGTTGGGCCAGTACTCCCCCTAAACCCACATCTGAGGCATCAGTATATAGATGAAAAGGTTTCGAAAAATCCGGGCACCGGAGTATTGGGTCTTTGGTCAGATAGGACTTCAGTTGTTCAAAGCTGTCTTTCTGTTGATCCGAAAAAGGTGCTAGCCTATTAGGATGGGATTTAGACAGAAGGTCCGTGAGAGGGGCGGCCAGGGTAGAATAGTCAGGTATGAACCTTCTATAGTAACCTACCAACCCTAGGAATGAGCGTAAATCTTTCTTTGTTGTCGGTTTAGGTGCATTTAGAATGGCATCTACTTTTTTTGTTTGAGGTTTTAGGCTCCCTTGACTAATTTTGTAGCCCAAGTACGATATGTCAGGTGTTCCTATGACGCACTTTTTAGGATTGGCAGTTAATCCAGCGGTGGTGAGAGTGTGAAAAACCTGGTGTAAATGTTTTAGATGATCGTTCCAGGTTTCGCTAAAAATTACTACATCGTCTAGGTAGGCTGCTGCAAAAGACTGAAAGGGGTTTAAGAGTTTATCCATTAACCGTTGGAATGTAGCTGGTGCTCCATGGAGACCAAATGGTAGCACAGTGAACTGATAAAGACCGGACTGAGTGGCAAAAGCTGTTTTCTCTTTATCCTCTGTGGCTAAGGGAATCTGCCAATACCCTTTTGTCAAATCTAAGGTAGACATATATTTGGCTTTTCCTAGTTTCTCTAATACGTCATCAACTCTGGGTATAGGATATGTGTCAAACATGGAGTTTTCGTTAAGCTTCCTGAAATCAATACAGAATCTAATAGTACCATCGGGTTTTGGCACCAGAACAACCGGGGAGCACCAGGGACTATTTGATGGTTCAATCACTCCTTGTTCTAACATTTTCTGTATTTCAGCTTCCATAATCTGTTTCCTCGCCTCAGGAATACGATACGGCCGTAACCTCACAATTTTCCCTGGTGTAGTTCTTATTTTATGGGTTATCAAGGTGGTTTTACCCGGTAATACTGAAAAAAAATCCCGGAAGTGTTCTAGTAAGCTGTATACCTGTTCCTTCTCTGATCTGGTTAATGTTTCATTTACTGCGGGTAGCCCTTCCTCATTGCTGTGTTCGGTTGGACAGAACTCAATACTTAAATTGTTACTAGGATATAGGAATCCTGCCAACACTCCGGAAGTGTTCGAGTTGTCTGGTTCTTCCCATTTTTTAAGGAGATTTATATGATAGATCTGTGATTTCTGGGGAGTATTCGATAGTTCAACCAGGTAGGTGACAGGAGAAACTGCTCTTATTATCTAATAGGGACCCTGCCATTTGGCGATTAGTTTTTGTTCTGATGTTGGACGCATTATTAAAACCTGATCTCCTGGTTGTAAAACCCTTAACTTACTCCCTCGTCATAATATTGTTTTTGAGTGTTTTGAGCTTGTTCCATATTCACTTTGACCGTGTCCCATAGACCTTGTAGCTGGGACCTTAAATTGTGGGCATATTCTAGAAGGGGCCTTCCTCCTTCTTCTGCCTCTTCCTCCCATGTTTCAATGGCCATGTCAAGAAGAGATCTCGGCTGTCTTCCGAACACAAGCTCAAATGGGCTGTGGCCTGCAGAGGACTGTTCATGCGTTCGAATAGCGTATAACACTAAGGGTAATTTTTGATCCCAGTCTCTCCCTGACTCTTCCATTAATTTTTTCAGTAAGGTTTTTATTGTTCGGTTAAATCGTTCCACTAGTCCATCCGTCTGGGGATGGTATACCGACGTACGGATTTGGTAAATACCCAAGGTCTTACATACTTGCTTCATGAGAGTAGACATAAAAGGAGTTCCCTGGTCGGTGAGTATTTCATGCGGGAACCCAACTCGAGAAAAAATGTTTATCATTGCTTGGGCCACTGTTTTGGTTGTCATACTTTTTAATGGAACGGCCTCAGGGTATCGTGTGGCATAGTCAACCATGACTAGGATATATGTGTGACCCTTTGTGGATGGTACTACAGGCCCAATCAGGTCCATTCCTATCCTACTGAATGGAATGTCTATGATGGGTAGGGGCATCAGTGGTGCTTTCTTAGGTCTACCGGGTTCAGTGAGTTGGCACCTGGGACATTGGGAACAATATTTACGTATGTGGGCGAAAACTCCCGGCCAATAGAACCGTCTAAGGAGATATTCTTCTGTTTTTTCCCTCCCATAATGACCCCCACCGGGTTGACAATGAGCCATCGTTAGGACCTGATTTCTATAATGATCGGGTACCACTAATTGTTGTTTATGTTCCCCGGTACCAGTAGTGGTTATCCGGTATAAAAGGTTTTTCTTAATGAGGAAGTAGGGACCCACCTCTTCGGTTTCTTCTTCTCTGGCCGACTTCCAGGCGTGGGCGAGAGAAGGATCTTCTCTTTGTTGATGGGGAAAACTGACAGGGACTTCATGGGTTTCTGCAATAAGGCCTGTGCTCTGTCCTGTTATCTCTTTTCCCAGGTAACTCAATTTTTCTATTCGTTTCTCTCTGCGTGATAACTTCCTACGGATTGTGGGGCTTTCTATAATGCTATCAGAAAAAGGAGCGTCTTTCCACCAATCTTGTGCCAGTTTGGGTTGTCGAACATAATCCAGTATTTCTTGGAAATGTTCATAATCAGTTCCAATGATACACTCCTCAATCAGGTCTGTCATTATACCCATTGGTAGGACATCCCGGTGTGTTCCCCATTCCACTGTTATTTCATGTAAAGGGTATTTCTCTTTATCTCCGTGAATACAACAAATATTCACCCATCGCTCTGTTCCTTTATCTACTATGGTTACTATGTCTTTTCTCACCACCGACTGGCTACACCCTGAATCAATAAGGGCCCATACTGTTTTCCCGTTGACTTTCAGAGTCTGTTTGAACTTCTGGTTACCTCTTCCGGTACACAGTACCCGTCGCCTAGTAACTCCGATTTCCATTGGCTCACTACTATCCTGTTTTCTGGGGCATACTCGGGCAATGTGGCCCCATTCCCCACAGTTGTAACATTGGGGACCGGCTATCGGTGGATGGTCAATCAGTCTGTGGGGAACTGGTTCCTCTGAAAGGTTTCTTGGCGTGGTTTTAGGATTGGAAGGCCCTGGCTTTAGGCTGGGTCGGGGTGATATACTTCTTACATCGGTTGAGCAATGATAGGCACATGCTAGGTCAATTGCCATGTCAGTAGTCACCTTTGGATGTTGACGGATCCAGTGTTTTGTGGTGGTAGGCAGGGACTCTAGATATTGTTCAAGGACAATTGTTTGTATCACTTCCTCCCTACTATTTCCGGAAGAACCCAACCATTTCAATGCCAAATCCTTTACCCGATAATAAAAGGTTTGGGGATCTTCATTCGGTCCCCATTTGATTTTTCTAAATTTAACCCTATAGTATTCCGTGTCATGTCCCACACGTTCTAAGATACTAGTCTTTATCTCTTGGTATGGCGTGGTTCCACCCGGGTTTGCTGCTTGATAGGCTGCTTGTAAGATACCTGTAAGTAAGGGGGCGACATACTGACCCCATCTATCCTCAGGCCATTGGGCGGATGACGCCACTCTCTCAAAATGAGTAAAAAAGGCTTCGGGGTCTTCTCCATCTTGATATTTCTGTAACACGGAACTGGGAACATTGGGGTGAACCTTACTACTAGCAATAGTCTCCGTCAATTTTTTCATGGCCATCTCATGGACCAGTTGATTATTCGCAAGGATGGTCGCCTGACTTTTCAAAGCCGACTGTAAGACTTCCCTGTCCTCTTTAGCTTCTCGCTGGTGTGCCTCCCACACCAGCTATAGATGGCGTTGGCCTTCGGCCAATTGCTTTATCATATCTTCCAACGAGGGTTTGTCACTCATTGTTATACTGTTCGATTACTGCGAGGAGGCCTCACGGGTCAAGATCCCACTTCTGACACCACTGTGGCAGGTCGAACAGTATGAAGACCACTGAAGCGTTGTTTTGGGAGTGGTAAGTGGTTTATTTTTAATTATACGGGAAATAAGGTATTTTAACAAAACAACAAGGGCGATTGTCTTTCTCCTTCGTTCTGTTCTTCTTTCGTATCTTTTCCCAGATTGATGATTTTATGGTTGAACTTCTTGTCTTACAGGTGACCCATCTGTCTTGCTCGCTCGTAGGAATCCAGGGAGATACCGAAAACAGAAGGGAAAACGCTAAGGTAAGTATTGTTGTCTAATTGGGGTTCTCCATTCTCTCTATTATCTCTGGACTGGGGAAATCGGTAAACACAAAAGGAGGGGGTTGGTGCCGGTGAGGAGTTTTAGGGAATGGTGTGACCACATCTATTCGTAGTGAAAAAAATACGTGTCACTGATGTGATAGTTGTAGTGCACTTCCTTCTACCTCCCTTTCCAACCCTCCTCTATGACCCCTCCCCAGTCCCTTTTTTACTTATTTCCCTTCTTTTTGTCCACAAGGACCGTACCTTGTTTAGCCACGACCCTCCAGGGTCGTGGCTGGCTTGGTAGTGGTCCTCCTGATGGTCCCCTTTCTCCAGGCTCTGGTGCTCTTCTGCCCTCTCTACCTCTTCCTGCTCCTCGTCTGCTTCTCTCCTCCTGTCCCTCCGTTCCTCCTCGCGCTCCTCGTTTCTCCCGGTCTCCGTCTCCGTGTTTGTTTCTCCTCCCCTTCCCCGCAGCGTCTCTGCCCCTTTACTCTCTCCAGCCCGGGAAACTGACCTCGTTTCCCGGGAAACGCTGTCCCGCCTGCCTCGCTCTCGCCGCGTCTCCCCGGCAACGGGAAGACGCGGAAATGACGTATCGGCCCCGTCCGATACGTCATCCGAGTTGTTCGTAGCCGGGATCGCCCGGCTACAGGGACCCTCAAGGGAAGAGTTGTGTAAGGTGCAAGAAACCTGTCCCTCTCTTGAAGGCCTTAGGCAGCAAGCTGCTGAAGAGTCCAAAGGCAAGAAAAATGGAACACATAGGGTCTATTGGGAAGATGGACTCCTGTACACTGAGGCAAGAGATCCCAAACCTGGTGCCACTAGGAGAGTGGTAGTGCCTCAGGGTTTCAGAGAGTTTATTCTGACCTTAGCCCATGATATTCCCCTTGCTGGGCATTTGGGACAAACCAAGACGTGGGAGAGATTAGTCAACCACTTCTACTGGCCCAACATGTCCCAGAAGGTTAAGGAGTTTTGCCTCTCCTGTCCCACCTGTCAAGCCAGTGGTAAGACAGGTGGACATCCAAAGGCCCCCTTCCTTACACTTCCAGTGGTGGGGGTCCCCTTTGAAAGAGTGGGTGTGGACATAGTTGGTCCACTAGAACTTCCCACAGCCTCAGGAAATATGTACATCCTAGTAGTAGTGGATCATGCTACTAGGTATCCTGAAGCTATTCCCCTTAGGTCGACTACTGCCCCTGCAGTGGCCAAGGCCCTCATTGGTATCTTTACCAGAGTGGGCTTCCCTAAGGAGGTGGTGTCTGACAGAGGTACCAACTTCATGTCAGCATACCTAAAACACATGTGGAATGAGTGTGGAGTGACTTATAAGTTCACTACACCATATCATCCACAAACTAATGGCCTTGTTGAGAGATTCAACAAGACATTAAAGGGCATGATCATGGGGCTCCCAGAAAAACACTAAAAGGAGATGGGATGTCCTCCTGCCATGTCTGCTTTTCGCTTACAGATAGGTGCCTCAGAAGGGAGTAGGGTTTTCACCCTTTGAACTTCTGTTTGGCCACCCTGTCAGGGGACCACTTGCTCTTGTTAAAGAAGGCTGGGAGAGACCTCTTCATGAGCCTAAACAAGACATAGTGGACTATGTACTTGGCCTTCGCTAAAGAATGGCAGAGTACATGAAAAAGGCAAGTAAAAACCTTGAGGCCAGCCAACAACTCCAGAAGTTTTGGTATGACCAAAAGGCTGCACTGGTTGAATTTCAACCAGGGCAGAAAGTCTGGGTTCTGGAGCCTGTGGCTCCCAGGGCACTTCAGGACAAATGGAGTGGCCCTTACCCAGTACTAGAGAGGAAGAGTCAGGTCACCTACTTGGTAGACCTGGGCACTAGCAGGAGCCCCAAGAGGGTGATCCATGTGAACCGCCTTAAGCTCTTCCATGACAGGGCTGATGTAAATCTGTTGATGGTAACAGATGAGGACCAGGAAGCTGAGAGTGAGCCTCTCCCTGATCTCCTCTCATCAGACCCAAAAGATGGCTCAGTGGATGGAGTGATCTATTCAGACACCCTCTCTAGCCAACAGCAATCTGACTGTAGGAAGGTCCTGCAGCAGTTTGCTGAACTCTTTTCCCTAACCCCTGGTCAGACACACCTGTGTACCCATGATGTGGACACAGGAGACAGCATGCCTGTCAAAAACAAAATATTCAGACAGTCTGACCAAGTTAAGGAAAGCATCAAGGTGGAAGTCCACAAGATGCTGGAATTGGGAGTAATTGAGCACTCTGACAGCCCCTGGGCTAGCCCAGTGGTCTTAGTCCCCAAACCTCACACCAAAGATGGAAAGAGAGAGATGAGGTTTTGTGTGGACTACAGAGGTCTTAATTCTGTCACCAAGACAGATGCCCATCCCATTCCTAGAGCTGATGAGCTGATAGACAAATTAGGTGCTGCCAAATTCTTAAGTACCTTTGACTTAACAGCAGGGTACTGGCAAATCAAAATGGCACCTGGAGCAAAAGAGAAAACAGCATTCTCCACACCTGATGGGCATTATCAGTTCACTGTTATGCCCTTTGGTTTAAAGAATGCCCCTGCCACCTTCCAAAGGTTGGTGAATCAAGTCCTTGCTGGGTTGGAATCCTTTAGTGCAGCTTATCTTGATGATATTGCTGTCTTTAGCTCCACCTGACAGGATCACCTGGTCCACCTGAAGAAGGTTTTGAAGGCTCTGCAATCTGCAGGCCTCTCTATCAAGACATCCAAGTGCCAGATAGGGCAGGGAACTGTGGTTTACTTGGGACACCTTGTAGGGGGAGGCCAAGTTCAGCCACTCCAGCCTAAGATCCAGACTATTCTGGACTGGGCAGCTCCAAAAACCCAGACTCAAGTCAGGGCATTCCTTGGCTTGACTGGGTACTATAGGAGGTTTGTGAAGGGATATGGATCCATTGTGACAGCCCTCACAGAACTCACCTCCAAGAAAATGCCCAAGAAAGTAAACTGGACTGTAGAATGCCAACAGGCCTTTGACACCCTGAAGCAAGCTATGTGCACAGCACCAGTTCTAAAAGCTCCAGATTACTCCAAGCAATTCATTGTGCAAACAGATGCCTCTGAACATGGGATAGGGGCAGTTTTATCCCAAACAAATGATGATGGCCTTGACCAGCCTGTTGCTTTCATTAGCAGGAGGTTACTCCCCAGGGAGCAGCGTTGGAGTGCCATTGAGAGGGAGGCCTTTGCTGTGGTTTGGTCCCTGAAGAAGCTGAGACCATACCTCTTTGGTACTCACATCCTAGTTCAAACTGACCACAGACCTCTCAGATGGCTGATGCAAATGAAAGGTAAAAATCCAAAACTGTTGAGGTGGTCCATCTCCCTACAGGGAATGGATTTTATAGTGGAACACAGACCTGGGACTGCCCATGCCAATGCAGATGGCCTTTCCAGGTTCTTCCACTTAGAAAATGAAGACTCCCTTGGGAAAGGTTAGTCTCATCCTCTTTCATTTGGGGGGGGGGGGGTTGTGTAAGGAAATGCCTCCTTGGCATGGTTACCCCCTGACTTTTTGCCTTTGCTGATGCTATGTTTTGAATTGAAAGTGTGCTGAGGCCTGCTAACCAGGCCCCAGCACCAGTGTTCTTTCCCTAACCTGTACTTTTGTATCCACAATTGGCACACCCTGGCATCCAGATAAGTCCCTTGTAAATGGTACCCCTGGTACCAAGGGCCCTGATGCCAAGGAAGGTCTCTAAGGGCTGCAGCATGTCTTATGCCACCCTGGAGACCCCTCACTCAGCACAGACACACTGCTTGCCAGCTTGTATGTGCTGGTGAGAACAAAATGAGTAAGTCGACATGGCACTCCCCTCAGGGTGCCATGCCAGCCTCTCACTGCCTATGCAAGTATAGATAAGTCACCCCTCTAGCAGGCCTTACAGCCCTAAGGCAGGGTGCACTATACCATAGGTGAGGGCACCAGTGCATGAGCACTGTGCCCCTACAGTGTCTAAGCAAAACCTTAGACACTGTAATGGCAGGGTAGCCATAAGAGTATATGGTCTGGGAGTCTGTTTTACACGAACTCCACAGCACCATAATGGCTACACTGAAAACTGGGAAGTTTGGTATCAAACTTCTCAGCACAATAAATGCACACTGATGCCAGTGTACATTTTATTGTAAAATGCACCACAGAGGGCACCTTAGAGGTGCCCCCTGAAACCTTAACCGACTATCTGTGTAGGCTGACTGGTTCCAGCAGCCTGCCACAACGAGACATGTTGCTGGCCCCATGGGGAGAGTGCCTTTGTCACTCTGAGGCCAGTAACAAAGCCTGCACTGGGTGGAGATGCTAACACCTCCCCCAGGCAGGAGCTGTCACACCTGGCGGTGAGCCTCAAAGGCTCACCCCTTTGTGCCAGCACCACAGGACACTCCAGCTAGTGGAGTTGCCCGCCCCCTCCGGCCACGGCCCCCACTTTTGGCGGCAAGGCCGGAGAAAATAATGAGAAAAACAAGGAGGAGTCACTGACCAGTCAGGACAGCCCCTAAGGTGTCCTGAGCTGAAGTGACTCTAACTTTTAGAAATCCTCCATCTTGCAGATGGAGGATTCCCCCAATAGGATTAGGGATGTGACCCCCTCCCCTTGGGAGGAGGCACAAAGAGGGTGTACTCACCCTCAGGGCTAGTAGCCATTGGCTACTAACCCCCGAGACCTAAACACGCCCTTAAATTTAGTATTTAAGGGCTTCCCTGAACCTAAGAATTTAGATTCCTGAAACTACAAGAAGAAGAGGACTGCTGAGCTGAAAAACCCCTGCAGAGGAAGAACAGAAGACACCAACTGCTTTGGCCCCAGACTTACCGACCTGTCTCCTGCCTTCCAAAGAAACCTGCTCCAGCGACGCTTTCCAAGGGACCAGCGACCTCTGAATCCTCTGAGGACTGCCCTGCTTCAAGAAAGACAAGAAACTCCTGAGGACAGCGGCACTGCTCCAAAAGAACTGCAACTTTGTTTCAAGGAGCAGATTTAAAGACCCCTGCAATCCCTGCAAGAAGCGTGAGACTTGCAACACTGCACCCGGCGACCCCGACTCGACTGGTGGAGAACCAACACCTCAGGGAGGACCCTCCGGCGACTCCAAGACTGTGAATAACCAAAGTTGTCCCCCCTGAGCCCCCACAGCGACGCCTGCAGAGGGAATCCCCAGGCTCCCCCTGACCGCGACTGCCTGAACTCCATTTCCCGACGGCTGGAAAAGACCCTGCACCCGCAGCCCCCAGCACCTGAAGGAACGGAACTCCTGTGCAGGAGTGACCCCCAGGAGGCCCTCTCCCTTGCCCAGGTGGTGGCTACCCCGAGGAGCCCCCCCCCTTGCCTGCCTGCACCGCTGAAGAGATCCCTTGGTCTCCCATTGAAATCAACAGAGAACCCGACGCTTGTTTGCACACTGCACCCGGCCGCCCCCGCGCTGCCGAGGTTGTACTTTCTGTGTGGACTTGTGTCCCCCCCGGTGCCCTACAAAACCCCCCTGGTCTGCCATCCGAAGACGCGGGTACTTACCTGCTGACAGACTGGAACCGGGGCACCCCTTTCTCTCCATTGAAGCCTATGCGTTTTGGGCACCTCTTTGACCTCTGCACCTGACCGGCCCTGAGCTGCTGGTGTGGTGACTTTGGGGTTGCTCTGAACCCCCAACGGTGGGCTACCTTGGACCAAAAACTGAGACCTGTAAGTGACTTACTTACCTGTTAAAACTAACAATACTTTACCTCCCCCAGGAACTGTGAAAATTGCACTGTGTCCACTTTTAAAACAGCTTATTGTGTTTTATGTAAAAAGTATATATGCTACTGTGATTATTCAAAGTTCCTAAAGTACTTACCTGCAATACCTTTCAAATGAGATATTACATGTAGAATTTGAACCTGTGGTTCTTAAAATAAACTAAGAAAATATATTTTTCTATAACAAAACCTATTGGCTGGATTTGTCTCTGAGTGTGTGTTCCTCATTTATTGCCTGTGTGTATATACAACAAATGCTTAACACTACTCCTTGGATAAGCCTACTGCTCGACCACACTACCACAAAATAGAGCATTAGTATTATCTCTTTTTGCCACTATCTTACCTCTAAGGGGAACCCTTGGACTCTGTGCATACTATTCCTTACTTTGAAATAGTGCATACAGAGCCAACTTCCTACATTGGTGGATTAGCGGTGGGGTACAAGACTTTGCATTTGCTGGACTACTCAGCCAATACCTGATCACACGACAAATTCCAAAAATTGTCATTAGAAATTGATTTTTGCAATTTGAAATTTTTCTAAATTCTTTAAAGTCCTGCTAGGGCCTTGTGTTAGTCCCTGTTAGCATTTCTTTTAGAGTTTAAAAGTTTGGTAAAAGTTTGAATTAGATTCTAGAACTAGTCTTTAGATTCTTAAAAAGTATTCCAACTTTTAGAAGCATAATGTCTAGCACAGATGTGAATGTGTTGGAACTCGACACCACACCTTACCTCCATCTTCAGATGAGAGAGCTAAGGTCACTCTGTAAACTAAAGAAAATAGCAATGGGCTCCAGACCTTCCAAACTACAGCTCCAGGAGCTGTTGGCAGAGTTTGAAAGAGCCAACCCCTCTGAGGATGGCAACACAGAGGATGATGATAGTGAACAAACTACAGCAAACGTACACCTCCTACAACCACCACCTCTTCCTCCACTCCCAAACCCCCTCCAGCTACCCGTCCCAAAAACTTTTTCTGTCCAACCTTGACCTCTTTCCCACACCTCCCACACCCCGTCCGTCTCCTAGGTCCCGAACTAGCAACTCAGCCATAACATCTCCGGGACCAGTGGTGCCTGTAGTCACCGGAATTTGGAGTGCACCGGCCACCAGGGCAGCCAGTGTGGCACAGAGCCACAGCCCAGACAGTCCCCCACCTGTGAAGCATCAGAAGTTGGCCAGTGCCCGGCAGGAGAGGGGGAAGACTCCAGCCACCAAACCCGCTCCCAGGGGTGCCGGTGGGAGTGTGGAGTCAGCTGTGACACCTTCCAAGGTGGGGAAGGGCCACAAGAAACCCGGCAAGTCTGGGAAGAGCAGCACAGCGAAGAAGACCGCCATCATCCTCGCTGCCCAGGAGGCCACCTCCAGCACAAGCCCAGCTGCCCAGGACAGGACCGCCAGCAAAAGCCCAGCTGCCCAGGACAGGCCCGCCAGCACAAGCCCAGCTGCCCAGGACAGGACCACCAGCACAAGCCCAGCTGCCAAAGACAGGACCGCCAGCACAAGCCCAGCTGCCGAGGACAGGACCGCCAGCACAAGCCCAGCTGCCCAGGACAGGTCCGCCAGCACAAGCCCAGCTGCCTAGGACAGGCCCGCCAGCACAAGCCCAGCTGCCCAGGACAGGACCCCCAGCACAAGCCCAGCTGCCCAGGACAGGACTGCCAGCACAAGCCCAGTTGCCCAGGACAGGATCGCCAGCACAAGCCCACCTACCCAGGAGGGGCCCACCAGCACCAGCCCACCTGCCCAGGAGGCCACCGCCAGCACAAGCCCTGCTGGGCCATGAAGGACCGCCAGCAAAAGCCCTGCTGGGCCATGAAGGACCACCAGCAAAAGCCCCGCTGGGCCATGAAGGACCACCAGCAAAAGCCCCACTGGCCCATGAAGGACTGCCAGCAGCTGAGTCCCTGCAATGGAGACCGCTGCCTCAAGCACTGGTGAACAGGGCACCGCCATCTCAAGCACCGCTGCACAGGGCACCACCGTCTCAAGCACCGCTGAACAGGACACCACCGTCTCAAGCACCGCTGAACAGGACACCACCGTCTCAAGCACCGCTGCACAGGGCACCGCCATCTCAAGCACCGCTGAACAGGGCACCGCCGTCTCAAGCACCGTTGAACAGGGCACCGCCGTCTCAAGCACCGCTGAACAGGGCACCGCTGAACAGGGCACCGCCGTCTCAGGCACCGCTGCACAGGGCACCGCCATCTCAAGCACCGCTGAACAGGGCACCGCCGTCTCAAGCACCGCTGCACAGGGCAGCTCCATCTCAAGCACTGCTGCACAGGGCACCGCCATCTCAAGCACCGCTGAACAGGGCACCGCCGTCTCAAGCACCGCTGAACAGGGCACCGCCGTCTCAAGCACCGCTGAATAGGGCACCGCCATCTCAAACACCGCTGAACAGGGCACCGCTGTCTCAAGCACTGCTGGCCCATGAGCGGCAAGGGCACTGACGCAACTGAGTCCGTCACAGGGTGAATGATGCACTCTGGGCACAAAGCCCCCTCCAGAACCAGTGGAGAATGTCATCCACTACCTCTGTCCTTAGCAGGATGAAGCACTCTGGGCACTATGCCCCCTCCAGAACCAGTGGAGAGATCCATCCACTACCTCTGTCCTTAGCAGGATGAAGCACTCTGGGCACCATGCCCCCTCCAAAACCAGTGGAGACTGTCATCCACTACCTCTGTCCTTAGCAGGATGAAGCACTCTGGGCACCATGCCCCCTCCAGAACCAGTGGAGACTGTTATGCACTTGAGAGACTGTGGCTTTGCACTCCCCAGGATATGGCAGTGGGCAAACCACCCACTGTGGAGACTTGAGAGACTGTGGCTTTGCACTCCCCAGGATTGAACAGTGGGCAAACCACCCACTTTAGAGACTTGAGAGACTGTGGCTTTGCACTCCCCAGGATTGAACAGTGGGCAAACCACCCACTGTAGAGACTTGTGAGACTGTGGCTTTGCACTCCCCAGGATTGAACAGTGGGCAGACCACCAACTGTAGAGACTTGAGAGACTGTGGCTTTGCACTCCCCAGGATTGAACAGTGGGCAACCCACCCACTGTAGAGACTTGTGAGACTGGGGCTTTCCACTCCCCAGGATTGAACAGTGGGCAAACCACCCACTGTAGAGACTTGAGAGACTGTGGCTTTGCACTCCCCAGGATGGAACAGTGGGCATGTGGCCCCCTCGTGGATTTGGCGTCGTGCACTCAACCGGCTGAGGTGCCCCCCCTTTCCCTCCCCCTGAGGTGCCTGTTTAGTTGCTCTCTGATGCCCCTGCAGTGTTTTTTCCGTCATGGTCGGGGATCTTGTGTGGGCCTCGCCCGTACCGTGTGGTCCCAGTGTTCCACGGACTATCTTAGAGCACTACCTCGACTACTATGCTTGGTATATATTTTGCACATGGTGTATATATATATTTCTGCCTACTTGCTTTTAATATATTACAATGGTTACACTCATTTTCTATTGTCTTTGCATTCTTCCGGGGGGTTTGGGGGGTGTAACTGTGATGTATTGATATGCATTAGTGTGTGTGTGTTGCAGTGGGTGCGGGTGGGTGTGTTGCATGTGTATGTCCCCGTTGTTTGCCTCCCCCTCCCCTGTGTCATAGGTGCAGTACTCACCGTGGTCTTCGCTGCCGGCGTTCGTGCTCCTGGTAGAGAAGCAGGAAGACTATTGCAGATTGAATGTGGAGTTCCGGATCCATGGCGTCCTCGTTCCTCGTGGGGTGTGTAGAGGTGAGCGTTTTTCCTTCGGGATTCCTGTTTCCACCGCGATTGGCCTGTCATAATAGTGTGGGCGGTACATTGTCACCCGCCTGTCTGTTGGCGGTGACCGCTGCGCTGTTTGTTTGTACCGCCGTGGTGGTCGGAGTGTTAAAGTGGCTGTCTTTGTTGGCGGTTTCCGCCACGGTCGTAATTGCAATTTTTTTACCGCCGGCCTGTTGGCAGTCTTACCGCTGCTTTAACACCGATCGCCAGGGTTGTAATGACCACCTGTATGTCTGCCTCTTGGGGTGTCCGCCGTACTCTTACTGCGGATATGGAGTCTCTGGAGCACAACTTGTGCGCCTTAGAGCAGGAGGTGGTTGGTTGTCTGGAGAGGGCTATAAATTTCAGAGACAAGCGTAAACAATACAGGGAAGTGGAGACACGCCTTAGCTGTCATTATTATCGGCAAAGTATCTCTTTGTTACATGCAGAGGGCAACAGCGAGGGCAGGCTACTAGCTTGGCTGGTTAGAGAAGATACTCCACAAACATTGATAAGGGCCATAAAAATAGAGACGGTAGAGTTCTGAATACACAGAATGAGATCAATAACAAATTTTGCGGTTATTACCGTACACTCTATGCGGCGGGACATACCCCTTTCATTGACCGTGAACCTGAGTTTCTGCATAGCCTGCCACTTCCCCGCCTCACTCCCCTTCAACAAGCTGACCTGGATGTCCCAATACCATTATAAGAGTTCAAACTAGCGCTATCACAGATCTCCAGAAACAAGGCTCCTGGCTCTGATGGTTTACCAGTCGAGTACTATGCAGCTTTCTCGGCAATGTTATCCCAACATCTACTGGAGGTGTTCCAGGAGGCTCATTCAGCCACTTGCTTACCAGCCTCGATGCGAAATGCCATAACAATAGTATTGCACAAGCAGTGTTGCGATCCACTAAATGCCCGCTCATTTTATCCCCTTTCCTTACTCAACCTTGACTGTAAAATATTGGGGAAAGTTCTTGCCAATAGACTGCTTCCTCTAATCACCAATCTTATATGCCCAGATCAGTCGGGGTTTATACCCAGATGAAATACGTTCCTGAACATCAGGCGCCAACTACGACTGGTCAAAGAAACACCATCCGAGACACATGGCAGAGTAGCACTGTCACTTGACATTGAAAAGGCTTTTGACACTCTTGGCGGGCACTACCTGAAAAGTACGCTGGAATATATGGACTTTGGTCCCAGATTTGTGTGATGAATGTGCACTTTATGCACCAACCCCTTAGCCCGAGTTAAAACTGGACGCATGATCTCAGATAGTTTCCCTATTCAATGTGGCACTCGCCAAGGGTGCCCACTGTCACCTCTTTTATTTGCACTTGCAATGGAGCCCTTGGCTTCCTGTCTAAGCCTTTGTGTGGAGGATTGGAGGATCTAAGAAATTATTACTTATTATATAGTGTCCTTGTATGCTGATAACACGTGGGTATTCGTACGTGAGTCGACTTTACCGGACTTTATGACATTATTAGATGATTTTGCCCTGATATCTGATCTCAGGATTAATTGGGGTAAATATTGTCTGTTCCAACTGACTCCCACACCTGAACTTAATAGAAGGATGGAACTCAGTCTTAGACTCCGGTGGTGTTACAACACATTTAACTACCTAAGTGTACATGTATATCATACGGAAGATGCCCCCTGGGAGGTCAACCTAGGCCAAGTCGTGCTCACTATTTGGGGCTCTTTGCCCTTCTGGCACTTGCTGCTGCTATCACCGTTGGTATGTCTTGCGATATCCAGAATGCTGATCCTGCTGATACTATTATACCTCTTTGCTGCCCTCCCGGTGGTACTTTCTAAATCCTTCTTTCGAGACCTTGATAGATTGCTATTGGAATTGGTGTGGGGGTAGGCAGATGCAGGGTAGCCCTATCGATCATACAGCACCCACTGAGGGAGGGTTGGGAGCATCACACTTCAAAATATATTATGCTGCGGCAAAGCTGCAATGGCCTATGAGCTGGCTTTTCTGAGCTGCCACCCGGAACAAATAGCAGCTCGAACGGTGGTGGGTGACTCTAACATATTGTCCGCCGCAGACCGCGAGATCCACCTTCAACACGAGCTGCTCCACATACGTACGGCCCGAACGTGCTACTTGCAATACCTATATAGAAAGGTGGCACACTCCATACACCCCTCTTATACTGACAGATCAAATACCGGGCATGCGCTGCCTAGTATTGTAGCATGATTTCACACCCTGGCGAGCAGTGGGATTCACCGAAGTGGATAGCTTTTTCCCTGGGGGGATCCTTGCTATAGTTTCAGGAAATTAAGTTTGAACACAATATTACCTCGAGGATTGTTCCTTGCTTACTATGCCATTAAATGCCACCTACAGGCTACATAGGGGCAGGGGAGGAGGAACCTGCATTAACACCTGCTTTACACCTACTGTTATACTCCTCTCTACTAGCTGCACCGCTAACTACCCTAACCCAGGCAAAGGCCAGGTGGGCTAGTGTATTGGATCCTCCTTTGCCAGATAAAGCTTGGATTCTTGCAATCCATCAGGTTAAAGGAGTATCCTGTACAATTTAATTTTATCCAACATACATACCTATCCCCATACCGAATTGGCCGCATGTTTCCGGACACCCACAGTGAATGTCCGAGATGCAGTCTACCCGATGCTGGGTTCTACCATATGGTGTGGGAGTGCCCCCCATTACGAAGGGATCGGGATGAGGTCACAGCACTTTCATCCGAAATGGTGGATCACACCTTATCTACCACTCCTGAATCCTGTCTGTTGGGAACCAGACACAAGGCCAAAGGCTACAAACACTTACAAAGATTTGTTGATCTTGCATTTTTTTCTTTTCAAGCACCAGATCGTCATGACATGGAAGGCCCCAGTGGCGCCAGATACAGGACAGTGGTTGTGGACCCTGTTGCTGTAGGCCCGAGCCAAAGCCAATACCCTTCACACACTGCAAAACAGGGGCTTGCTTAAAACTGGGATGGGTCACTTGGACACATATATTCTTAATGTTAAGGCCAAAAATGATAATTAGCCACCCTGAATAACGAGAATCGTCACCCAGATGGCTCAAGTAATGATTAGATCATTTGTTTGCTATCTCGCGACATACATTACCTGGCGCTGAGACCTGTTGATTCACCCCATATTGTAGTGTGCATGGACCAATCTTTGCGGCTAGTGATTCCCATGGCCTGGCCTCTACTCGGCTCAGTTAAGGTGTAGGAAGTTGGCTCTGTATGTGCTATTTCAAAGTAAGGAATAGCATGCACAGAGTCCAAGGGTTCCCCTTAGAGGTAAAATAGTGGTAAAAATAGATAATACTAATGCTCTATTTTGTGGTAGTGTGGTCGAGCAGTAGGCTTATCCAAGGAGTAGTGTTAAGCATTTGTTGTACATACACATAGACAATAAATGAGGTACACACACTCAGAGACAAATCCAGCCAATAGGTTTTGTTATAGAAAAATATCTTTTCTTAGTTTATTTTAAGAACCACAGGTTCAAATTCTACATGTAATATCTCATTCGAAAGGTATTGCAGGTAAGTACTTTAGGAACTTTAAATCATAAAAATTGCATGTATACTTTTCAAGTTATTGACAAATAGCTGTTTTAAAAGTGGACACAGTGCAGTTTTCACAGTTCCTGGGGGAGGTAAGTTTTTGTTAGTTTTACCAGGTAAGTAAGACACTTACAGGGTTCAGTTCTTGGTCCAAGGTAGCCCACCGTTGGGGGTTCAGAGCAACCCCAAAGTCACCACACCAGCAGCTCAGGGCCGGTCAGGTGCAGAGTTCAAAGTGGTGCCCAAAACGCATAGGCTTCAATGGAGAAGGGGGTGCCCCGGTTCCAGTCTGCCAGCAGGTAAGTACCCGCGTCTTCGGAGGGCAGACCAGGGGGGTTTTGTAGGGCACCGGGGGGGGACACAAGCCCACACAGGAATTTCACCCTCAGCGGCGCGGGGGCAGCCGGGTGCAGTGTTAGAACAAGCGTCGGGTTTGTAGTGTTAGTCTATGGGAGATCTAGGGATCTCTTCAGCGCTGCAGGCAGGCAAGGGGGGGGTTCCTCGGGGAAACCTCCACTTGGGCAAGGGAGAGGGACTCCTGGGGGTCACTTCTCCAGTGAAAGTCCGGTCCTTCAGGTCCTGGGGGCTGCGGGTGCAGGGTCTCTCCCAGGCGTCGGGTTTTGGATTCAAGGAGTCGCGGTCAGGGGAAGCCTCGGGATTCCCTCTGCAGGCGGCGCTGTGGGTGCTCAGGGGGGACAGGTTTTGGTACTCACAGTATCAGAGTAGTCCTGGGGTCCCTCCTGAGGTGTTGGATCTCCACCAGCCGAGTCGGGGTCGCCGGGTGCAGTGTTGCAAGTCTCACGCTTCTTGCGGGGAGCTTGCAGGGTTCTTTCAAGGCTGCTGGAAACAAAGTTGCAGCCTTTCTTGGAGCAGGTCCGCTGTCCTCGGGAGTTTCTTGTCTTTTCGAAGCAGGGGCAGTCCTCAGAGGATGTCGAGGTCGCTGGTCCCTTTGGAAGGCGTCGCTGGAGCAGGATCTTTGGAAGGCAGGAGACAGGCCGGTGAGTTTCTGGAGCCAAGGCAGTTGTCGTCTTCTGGTCTTCCTCTGCAGGGGTTTTCAGCTAGGCAGTCCTTCTTCTTGTAGTTGCAGGAATCTAATTTTCTAGGGTTCAGGGTAGCCCTTAAATACTAAATTTAAGGGCGTGTTTAGGTCTGGGGGGTTAGTAGCCAATGGCTACTAGCCCTGAGGGTGGGTACACCCTCTTTGTGCCTCCTCCCAAGGGGAGGGGGTCACAATCCTAACCCTATTGGGGGAATCCTCCATCTGCAAGATGGAGGATTTCTAAAAGTTAGAGTCACCTCAGCTCAGGACACCTTAGGGGCTGTCCTGACTGGCCAGTGACTCCTCCTTGTTATTCTCATTATTTTCTCCGGCCTTGCCGCCAAAAGTGGGGGCCGGGGCCGGAGGGGGCGGGCAACTCCACTAGCTGGAGTGTCCTGCGGTGCTGTGACAAAGGGGTGAGCCTTTGAGGCTCACCGCCAGGTGTTACAGCTCCTGCCTGGGGGAGGTGTTAGCATCTCCACCCAGTGCAGGCTTTGTTACTGGCCTCAGAGTGACAAAGGCACTCTCCCCATGGGGCCAGCAACATGTCTCTAGTGTGGCAGGCTGCTGGAACTAGTCAGCCTACACAGATAGTCGGTTAAGTTTCAGGGGGCACCTCTAAGGTGCCCTCTGGGGTGTATTTTGCAATAAAATGTACACTGGCATCAGTGTGCATTTATTGTGCTGAGAAGTTTGATACCAAACTTCCCAGTTTTCAGTGTAGCCATTATGGTGCTGTGGAGTTCGTGTTTGACAGACTCCCAGACCATATACTCTTATGGCTACCCTGCACTTACAATGTCTAAGGTTTTGTTTAGACACTGTAGGGGTACCATGCTCATGCATTGGTACCCTCACCTATGGTATAGTGCACCCTGCCTTAGGGCTGTAAGGCCTGCTAGAGGGGTGTCTTACCTATACTGCATAGGCAGTGAGAGGCTGGCATGGCACCCTGAGGGGAGTGCCATGTCGACTTACTCGTTTTGTTCTCACTAGCACACACAAGCTGGCAAGCAGTGTGTCTGTGCTGAGTGAGAGGTCTCCAGGGTGGCATAAGACATGCTGCAGCCCTTAGAGACCTTCCTTGGCATCAGGGCCCTTGGTACTAGAAGTACCAGTTACAAGGGACTTATCTGGATGCCAGGGTCTGCCAATTGTGGACACAAAAGTACAGGTTAGGGAAAGAACACTGGTGCTGGGGCCTGGTTAGCAGGCCTCAGCACACTTTCAATTGTAAACATAGCATCAGCAAAGGCAAAAAGTCAGGGGGCAACCATGCCAAGGAGGCATTTCCTTACACAACCCCCCCCCAAACGAAAGAGGATGAGACTAACCTTTCCCAAGAGAGTCTTCATTTTCTAAGTGGAAGAACCTGGAAAGGCCATCTGCATTGGCATGGGCAGTCCCAGGTCTGTGTTCCACTATAAAGTCCATTCCCTGTAGGGAGATGGACCACCTCAACAGTTTAGGATTTTCACCTTTCATTTGCATCAGCCATTTGAGAGGTCTGTGGTCAGTTTGAACTAGGAAGTGAGTCCCAAAGAGGTATGGTCTCAGCTTCTTCAGGGACCAAACCACAGCAAAGGCCTCCCTCTCAATGGCACTCCAACGCTGCTCCCTGGGGAGTAACCTCCTGCTAATGAAAGCAACAGGCTGGTCAAGGCCATCATCATTTGTTTGGGACAAAACTGCCCCTATCCCATGTTCAGAGGCATCAGTCTGCACAATGAACTGCTTAGAATAATCTGGAGCTTTTAGAACTGGTGCTGAGCACATTGCTTGTTTCAGGGTGTCAAAGGCCTGTTGGCATTCCACAGTCCAGTTCACTTTCTTGGGCATTTTCTTGGAGGTGAGTTCAGTGAGGGCTGTCACAATGGATCCATATCCCTTCACAAACCTCCTGTAATACCCAGTCAAGCCAAGGAATGCCCGGACTTGAGTCTGGGTTTTTGGAGCTACCCAGTCCAGAATAGTCTGGATCTTGGGTTGGAGTGGCTGAACTTGGCCTCCACCTACAAGGTGTCCCAAGTAAACCACAGTTCCCTGCCCTATCTGGCATTTGGATGCCTTGATAGAGAGGCCTGCAGATTGCAGAGCCTTCAAAACCTTCTTCAGGTGGACCAGGTGATCCTGCCAGGTGGAGCTAAAGACAGCAATATCATCAAGATAAGCTGTGCTAAAGGACTCCAAGCCAGCAAGGACTTGATTCACCAACCTTTGGAAGGTGGCAGGGGCATTCTTTAAACCAAAGGGCATAACAGTAAACTGATAATGCCCATCAGGTGTGGAGAATGCTGTTTTCTCTTTTGCTCCAGGTGCCATTTTTATTTGCCAGTACCCTGCTGTCAAGTCAAAGGTACTTAAGAATTTGGCAGCACCTAATTTGTCTATGAGCTCATCAGCTCTTGGAATTGGATGAGCATCTGTCTTGGTGACAGAGTTGAGCCCTCTGTAGTCCACACAAAACCTCATCTCTTTCTTTCCATCTTTGGTGTGAGGTTTGGGGACTAAGACCACTGGGCTAGCCCAGGGGCTGTCAGAGCGCTCAATTACTCCCAATTCCAGCATCTTGT
This sequence comes from Pleurodeles waltl, assembly GCF_031143425.1. Taxonomy (NCBI): domain Eukaryota; kingdom Metazoa; phylum Chordata; class Amphibia; order Caudata; family Salamandridae; genus Pleurodeles; species Pleurodeles waltl. Next base: position 183,057,687 of record NC_090437.1, read on the forward strand.
GGACTTCCACCTTGATGCTTTCCTTAACATGGTCAGACTGTCTAAAGATTTTGTTTTTGACAGGCATGCTGTCTCCTGTGTCCACATCATGGGTACACAGGTGTGTCTGACCAGGGGTTAAGGAAAAGAGTTCAGGAAACTGTTGTAGGACTCTCCTACAATCAGCTTGCTGTTGGCCAGAGAGGGTGTCTGAGTAGATCACTCCATCTACTGTGCCATCTTTTGGGTCTGATGATAGAAGATCAGGGAGAGGTTCACTCTCTGCCTCCTGATCCTCATCTGTTACCATCAACAGATTCACATCAGCCCTGTCATGGAAGAGTTTAAGGCGGTTCACATGGATCACCCTCTTGGGGCTCCTGCTTGTGCCCAGGTCCACCAAGTAGGTGACCTGACTCTTCCTTTCTAGCACTGGGTAAGGGCCACTCCATTTGTCCTGGAGTGCCCTGGGAGCCACAGGCTCCAGAACCCAGACTTTCTGCCCTGGTTGGAACTCAACCAGTGCAGCCTTTTGGTCATACCAAAACTTCTGGAGCTGTTGGCTGGCCTCAAGGTTTTTGGTTGCCTTTTCCATGTACTCTGCCATTCTAGAGCGAAGGCCAAGTACATAGTCCACTATGTCTTGTTTAGGCTCATGGAGAGGTCTCTCCCAGCCTTCTTTAACAAGAGCAAGTGGTCCCCTTACAGGATGACCAAACAGAAGTTCAAAGGGTGAGAATCCTACTCCCTTCTGTGGCACCTCTCTGTAAGCGAAAAGCAGACATGGCAAGAGGACATCCCATCTCCTTTTGAGTTTTTCTGGGAGCCCCATGATCATGCCTTTTAATGTCTTGTTGAATCTCTCAACCAAGCCATTAGTTTGTGGATGGTATGGTGTAGTGAATTTGTAAGTCACTCCACACTCATTCCACATGTGTTTTAGGTATGCTGACATGAAGTTGGTACCTCTGTCAGACACCACCTCCTTAGGGAAACCCACTCTGGTAAAGATACCAATGAGGGCCTTGGCTACTGCAGGGGCAGTAGTCGACCTAAGGGGAATAGCTTCAGGATACCTGGTAGCATGATCCACTACTACCAGGATATACATATTTCCTGAGGCTGTGGGAGGTTCCAGTGGACCAACTATGTCCACACCCACTCTTTCAAAGGGGACCCCCACCACTGGAAGTGGAATGAGGGGGGCCTTTGGGTGCCCACCTGTCTTACCACTGGCTTGACAGGTGGGGCAGGAGAGGCAAAACTCCTTAACCATGTTGGACATATTGGGCCAGTAGAAGTGGTTGACTAGCCTCTCCCACGTCTTGGTTTGTCCCAAATGTCCAGCAAGGGGAATGTCATGGGCCAATGTTAGGATGAACTCTCTGAACAGCTGAGGCACTACCACTCTCCTAGTGGCACCAGGTTTGGGGTCTCTGGCCTCAGTGTACAGGAGTCCATCTTCCCAATAGACCCTATGTGTTCCATTTTTCTTGCCCTTGGACTCTTCAGCAGCTTACTGCCTAAGGCCTTCAAGAGAGGGACAGGTTTCTTGTCCCTTACACAGCTCCTCCCTTGAGGGTCCCCCTGGGCCTAAGAGCTCAACCTGATAAGGTTCAAGCTCCAAAGGCTCAGTTCCCTCAGAGGGCAGAACTTCTTCCTGAGAAGAGAGGTTCCCTTTCTTTTGCTGTGTTGCAGTTGGTTTCCCAACTGACTTTCCTGTTCTCTTGGTAGGCTGGGCCATTCTTCCAGACTCCAGCTCTACTTGTTCACCCTGTGCCTTGCATTGTGCTCTTGTTTTCACACACACCAGTTCAGGGATACCCAGCATTGCTGCATGGGTTTTTAGTTCTACCTCAGCCCATGCTGAGGACTCCAGGTCATTTCCAAGCAGACAGTCCACTGGGATATTTGAGGAGACCACCACCTGTTTCAGGCCATTGACCCCTCCCCATTCTAAAGTAACCATTGCCATGGGATGTGCTTTTCTCTGATTGTCAGCGTTGGTGACTGTGTAAGTTTTTCCAGTCAGATATTGGCCAGGGGAAACCAGTTTTTCTGTCACCATGGTGACACTGGCACCTGTATCCCTCAGGCCCTCTATTCTAGTCCCATTAATTAAGAGTTGCTGTCTGTATTTTTGCATGTTAGGCGGCCAGACAGCTAGTGTGGCTAAATCCACCCCACCCTCAGAAACTAGAGTAGCTTCAGTGTGGACCCTGATTTGCTCTGGGCACACTGTTGATCCCACTTGGAGACTAGCCATACCAGTGTTACCTGGATGGGAGTTTGGAGTGGAACCTTTCTTGGGACAGGCCTTGTCTCCAGTTTGGTGTCCATGCTGTTTACAGCTATGACACCAGGCCTTTTTGGGATCAAAGTTTTTACCCTTGTACCCATTGTTTTGTGAAGAGGCTCTGGGCCCACCCTCCTGTGCAGGTTTTTGGGGGCCTGTAGAAGACTCTTTACTATTTTTAGTTTTGGTTGTCTCATCACCCTTCCCCTGGGGAGTCTTTGTGACCCCTTTCTTTTGGTCACCCCCTGTTGAAGTCTTGGACACCCTTGTCTTGACCCAATGGTCCGCCTTCTTTCCCAATTCTTGGGGAGAAATTGGTCCTAGGTCTACCAGATGCTGATGCAGTTTATCATTGAAACAATTACTTAATAGGTGTTCTTTCACAAATAAATTGTACAGCCCATCATAATTACTTACACCACTGCCTTGAATCCAACCATCTAGTGTTTTCACTGAGTAGTCTACAAAGTCAACCCAGGTCTGGCTCGAGGATTTTTGAGCCCCCCTGAATCTAATCCTATACTCCTCAGTGGAGAATCCAAAGCCCTCAATCAGGGTACCCTTCATGAGGTCATAAGATTCTGCATCTTGTCCAGAGAGTGTGAGGAGTCTATCCCTACACTTTCCTGTGAACATTTCCCAAAGGAGAGCACCCCAGTGAGATCTGTTCACTTTTCTGGTTACACAAGCCCTCTCAAAAGCTGTGAACCATTTGGTGATGTCATCACCATCTTCATATTTAGTTACAATCCCTTTAGGGATTTTCAACATGTCAGGAGAATCTCTGACCCTATTTATGTTGCTGCCACCATTGATGGGTCCTAGGCCCATCTCTTGTCTTTCCCTCTCTATGGCTAGGATCTGTCTTTCCAAAGCCAATCTTTTGGCCATCCTGGCTAACTGGATGTCCTCTTCACTGGAGTTATCCTCAGTGATTTCAGAGGTGTTGGTCTCTCCTGTGAGGGAACCAGCATCTCTGACTATTATTTTTGGAGTCAGGGTTTGAGGGACCCTGTTCTCCCTAGATAGGACTGGTAGGGGGGAATTTTCCTCCAAGTCACTATCCTCTTCCTCTGAGTTGCCACCCTCAGAGGGGTTGGCCTTTTCAAACTCTGCCAAAAGCTCCTGGAGCTGTATTTTGGTAGGTTTGGGGCCCATTGTTATTTTCTTTATTTTACAGAGTGACCTTAGCTCCCTCATCTTAAGATGGAGGTAAGGTGTGGTGTCGAGTTCCACCACAGTCACATCTGTGCTAGACATTTTGCTTCTAAAAGTTGGAATACTTTTTAAGAATCTACAACTGGTTCTAGAATCTAATTCGAACTTTTACAAACTTTTAAACTCTAAAAGAAATGCTAAACAGGATCTAACACAAGGCCCTAGCAGGTCTTTTAAGAATTTAGAAAACTTTTCAAATTGCAAAAATCAATTTCTAATGACAATTTTGGAATTTGTCGTGTGATCAGGTATTGGCTGAGTAGTCCAGCAAATGCAAAGTCTTGTACCCCACCGCTGATCCACCAATGTAGGAAGTTGGCTCTGTATGTGCTATTTCAAAGTAAGGAATAGCATGCACAGAGTCCAAGGTCCAAAGTCCTTAGAGGTAAAATAGTGGTAAAAATAGATAATACTAATGCTCTATTTTGTGGTAGTGTGGTCGAGCAGTAGGCTTATCCAAGGAGTAGTGTTAAGCATTTGTTGTACATACACATAGACAATAAATGAGGTACACACACTCAGAGACAAATCCAGCCAATAGGTTTTGTTATAGAAAAATATCTTTTCTTAGTTTATTTTAAGAACCACAGGTTCAAATTCTACATGTAATATCTCATTCGAAAGGTATTGCAGGTAAGTACTTTAGGAACTTTAAATCATAAAAATTGCATGTATACTTTTCAAGTTATAGACAAATAGCTGTTTTAAAAGTGGACACAGTGCAGTTTTCACAGTTCCTGGGGGAGGTAAGTTTTTGTTAGTTTTACCAGGTAAGTAAGACACTTACAGGGTTCAGTTCTTGGTCCAAGGTAGCCCACCGTTGGGGGTTCAGAGCAACCCCAAAGTCACCACACCAGCAGCTCAGGGCCGGTCAGGTGCAGAGTTCAAAGTGGTGCCCAAAACGCATAGGCTTCAATGGAGAAGGGGGTGCCCCGGTTCCAGTCTGCCAGCAGGTAAGTACCCGCGTCTTCGGAGGGCAGACCAGGGGGGTTTTGTAGGGCACCGGGGGGGGACACAAGCCCACACAGGAATTTCACCCTCAGCGGCGCGGGGGCAGCCGGGTGCAGTGTTAGAACAAGCGTCGGGTTTGTAGTGTTAGTCTATGGGAGATCTAGGGATCTCTTCAGCGCTGCAGGCAGGCAAGGGGGGGGTTCCTCGGGGAAACCTCCACTTGGGCAAGGGAGAGGGACTCCTGGGGGTCACTTCTCCAGTGAAAGTCCGGTCCTTCAGGTCCTGGGGGCTGCGGGTGCAGGGTCTCTCCCAGGCGTCGGGTTTTGGATTCAAGGAGTCGCGGTCAGGGGAAGCCTCGGGATTCCCTCTGCAGGCGGCGCTGTGGGTGCTCAGGGGGGACAGGTTTTGGTACTCACAGTATCAGAGTAGTCCTGGGGTCCCTCCTGAGGTGTTGGATCTCCACCAGCCGAGTCGGGGTCGCCGGGTGCAGTGTTGCAAGTCTCACGCTTCTTGCGGGGAGCTTGCAGGGTTCTTTCAAGGCTGCTGGAAACAAAGTTGCAGCCTTTCTTGGAGCAGGTCCGCTGTCCTCGGGAGTTTCTTGTCTTTTCGAAGCAGGGGCAGTCCTCAGAGGATGTCGAGGTCGCTGGTCCCTTTGGAAGGCGTCGCTGGAGCAGGATCTTTGGAAGGCAGGAGACAGGCCGGTGAGTTTCTGGAGCCAAGGCAGTTGTCGTCTTCTGGTCTTCCTCTGCAGGGGTTTTCAGCTAGGCAGTCCTTCTTCTTGTAGTTGCAGGAATCTAATTTTCTAGGGTTCAGGGTAGCCCTTAAATACTAAATTTAAGGGCGTGTTTAGGTCTGGGGGGTTAGTAGCCAATGGCTACTAGCCCTGAGGGTGGGTACACCCTCTTTGTGCCTCCTCCCAAGGGGAGGGGGTCACAATCCTAACCCTATTGGGGGAATCCTCCATCTGCAAGATGGAGGATTTCTAAAAGTTAGAGTCACCTCAGCTCAGGACACCTTAGGGGCTGTCCTGACTGGCCAGTGACTCCTCCTTGTTATTCTCATTATTTTCTCCGGCCTTGCCGCCAAAAGTGGGGGCCGGGGCCGGAGGGGGCGGGCAACTCCACTAGCTGGAGTGTCCTGCGGTGCTGTGACAAAGGGGTGAGCCTTTGAGGCTCACCGCCAGGTGTTACAGCTCCTGCCTGGGGGAGGTGTTAGCATCTCCACCCAGTGCAGGCTTTGTTACTGGCCTCAGAGTGACAAAGGCACTCTCCCCATGGGGCCAGCAACATGTCTCTAGTGTGGCAGGCTGCTGGAACTAGTCAGCCTACACAGATAGTCGGTTAAGTTTCAGGGGGCACCTCTAAGGTGCCCTCTGGGGTGTATTTTGCAATAAAATGTACACTGGCATCAGTGTGCATTTATTGTGCTGAGAAGTTTGATACCAAACTTCCCAGTTTTCAGTGTAGCCATTATGGTGCTGTGGAGTTCGTGTTTGACAGACTCCCAGACCATATACTCTTATGGCTACCCTGCACTTACAATGTCTAAGGTTTTGTTTAGACACTGTAGGGGTACCATGCTCATGCATTGGTACCCTCACCTATGGTATAGTGCACCCTGCCTTAGGGCTGTAAGGCCTGCTAGAGGGGTGTCTTACCTATACTGCATAGGCAGTGAGAGGCTGGCATGGCACCCTGAGGGGAGTGCCATGTCGACTTACTCGTTTTGTTCTCACTAGCACACACAAGCTGGCAAGCAGTGTGTCTGTGCTGAGTGAGAGGTCTCCAGGGTGGCATAAGACATGCTGCAGCCCTTAGAGACCTTCCTTGGCATCAGGGCCCTTGGTACTAGAAGTACCAGTTACAAGGGACTTATCTGGATGCCAGGGTCTGCCAATTGTGGACACAAAAGTACAGGTTAGGGAAAGAACACTGGTGCTGGGGCCTGGTTAGCAGGCCTCAGCACACTTTCAATTGTAAACATAGCATCAGCAAAGGCAAAAAGTCAGGGGGCAACCATGCCAAGGAGGCATTTCCTTACATAAGGCTTGCCACTTTAGGAGTCACTATCATGCTCACATTTTCACCCGAACCTTCCACACTAACACCATTGCTCATGTCTTAAATGTTTGCATGATTTGATAAATCCCCAGAGCTCAACAATAACAGATATTATGTATACCCTTAATGTGGTTGGTTAGCACCTTCGCAGATATAATGCGATCTAAACCATCCAAGTGCAGTTGTATTGATTCAATGTTCTTTTGATGACTACGTTGATGTCTGAAGTGTTAATTTCAATAAAAAGATATGAAAAAAATCAGGTGCTGTTGTTAATGTACCTGCAGATATTATGACAACTGTTACAATATTACTAAGGGATATTAATGATGACATGACAAGTACTATAAAATTAAAAAGACAGTTCACTTATAAATCTTAAACACATTTTGAAAATGTGAGACCAAATAAAGTCAAACAAGCAGCACCATGGTTAGCAACAAATATTAACACATTCAAAGAATAAGGAATCACTGTTAATCCAGATTGGAAGCACATGCCACAACAAATAACTATTGCAATGAAACATCAGAATCGAATGATTCAATAGATACTTCAGACAACATAGCAGCCAGAAATATTGATATCATGTTAACAAATTAAACTATTACCCCTGATCGTGTTAATATCTTGCGTTTAGCATCTGTAGACCATAATACACCCAGAGGTTTATATGAAGACAAAGATTCTGAATTTTCTAGCTTTTCCAGCAATTTTTTGTGACAAACGAAGACCTAATAATAAAGATAGACACTTACCTGTACATTACAGTACAATATGTCAATGGGAATTAAGAAGCTGTGATAGAAGAGTGGCAAAAAGTGGCAAAATCTATCACTAATATTTTATTTAAGCTAAAGAAATTACACCTAAATCAAATTCAAGGTAAAATCAACATATCGCTCTGAAAACATTTTAACAATGGGAAATTTGTTACTACAAAAGACATAAAATATAATTTAAAAAACATCTTACAGTACAATGAAGCATACAAAATGCTAAAAACGATTTGTAGTCCCCAACCATTATTGGAGAATTGCAAAAAAGATATTTTTGCTACGATGAGACAGCTTGGAATACCAATATTTTTTCTAACGTCATCGGCAGCAGAAACAAAATGGCACCATTTAATAAATATACTACTAAGAATACAAAATCTGAATGAACACACACAAGAAGAGTTTCAAAATATACCTTTGTAAACAAAGTGTAAATTAATACAACAAGATCCAATGACATATACAAGACATTTTGACTTTCAAGTTCCGAAAATAGTTAATTGCATTTTAATGCATACAAGTAACCCCATTGGCTAATTAATTGACTACTTTTACAGGGTAGAATTTCAACAAAGAGGTTCACCACATATATATGCTGTATTATGGATTGAAAATGCTCCACAGTATAGAAAAAAACCTACACAAAGTAATTCAATTTATTGATAAATGTATCACAAGCTAGATCACAAGAGCCACAACTATAATCTTTAATACCACTGCAAAAGATGCACAAACCAAACATTGCAGTCCAAAAAACAAAATAACATTCAAATATGAATGTTCTAAATATCCAATGCCACAAACTATGATCCTTGAACCTTTACCACTTGACTGAACAGATCAATAGTTGCAACAACAGATTGAAAACAATCATGAAAATATGAATACACCAGGTCGTGATATTTTAGATTTTGAGACTTTTTTTTTGTAAAAAATATACATTTAAATGGAGGATAATTTATTACATGTATAAAATCAGTTATAGAAAAAAGAGAATGGCAGCAGAATGCTTTAAAAATAACCATAATTCCGCTCTTTTACAATCCTTGAAGAAAACACAAACTTACAGTTTATATTAGTTGCTTTCGCTGTTTACATAATTACATATATCAGTAAATCACAAACAGAACTAGGTAAAATAATTGCACAAGCAGCAAAACTATATTGCAATACTAATATAAAAGCACACACACAACAAATTCCTAACTGTACAGAACTAAGGGCCATATGTATGAACACTTTCTCCCATAGACACAGAGGGGGTCATTCTGACCTCGGCGGTAAAAGGCCCTTACCGCCGGTCAGAAGTCCGCCATTATACCGCCGCGGTAAACCGCCACGGTCATTCTGACCTCCAACTGGCAAACCGCCAAAAACCCGACATCCACGGAAGTCCGCCTCATCAGCGGGCAGCGATAAACTGGAGATGACCAAACCTCCACCGTCACGCCAACAGAAATACGCCCATGCCATTACGACCCACGAATCCACGTGGTGGTCTTTCAACCGCGGTATTCCATTGGCGGTACACACCGCCGCGGTCAAAATACACACACCCTTACAAAACACAGCCACATTGGACAATTCAAAATACACACACCTGAGACACATACACACAACACTCCCACACACCCATCACCATATAAAACACACACCCACATCACCCACAAACCCCTACAAATCGAAATTCAGAGACAAGGTGCAATACACAGAGAGAGAGCACAGGGAACGCAAACCACAACACACACAGGAACCCAACATCATCACCCTCACCACATCTACGCACACATCACCACACACCACCACTCACATCACCACAAACACCACCCCACACCTCATCCACACCACCCCATGGCACCCCAAAGACACCCCAGGTTCTCGGACCAAGAACTCAGGGTCATGGTGGAGGAAATAATAAGGGTAGAGCCCCAGCTCTTCGGCACACAGGTGCAGCACACCACAATAGCCAGGAAGGCGGAGCTATGGCAAAGGATCGTCGACAGGGTCAACGCTGTGGGACAGCATCCCAGAAATCGGGAAGACATCCGAAAGCGCTGGAACGACCTACGGGGGAAGGTGCGCTCGATGGTGTCAAGATACAACATCACTGTGCAGAAGACTGGCGGCGGACCCCCACCTACTCCACCCGACTTCACAGCATTGGAGCAAGAGGTCTTTAACATCCTGCATCCTGACGGCCTCGCTGGAGTAGCCGGAGGAATGGACTCTGGTAAGTCTAATCTCAACTACTTCACCCCCCCCAACCACCAGCATGCCAACCCACACCCCCACCCTCACCCCCAACCCCCCAGCACACATCCTCCCTGCCAATGTCTCACCAGCACAACCCACCCAACCCAACACCAAACCCTGAATGCCAACACAAACCATGGACACCCATCACCTATGCATGACCACTGCACATACCCATCCCCCCCCACAAACCACCCTCACATCTCCTCCCACAAGGGAATGCCAGCACTGGGGGACAAGGGCACCCACAAATCGCACGCCATGGCACACACAGAAGCAATAACCATACTCTCACTTCTGAAGAGTTGGAGAAACTTGTGGATGGGGTCCTCCCCCAGTATGCGCTACTCTACGGTCCTCCAGACCAACAGGTAAGTACACTGGGTGCACGTTGAATGGGCTATGCCTGGGTTGTGTATGGTGGATGTAAGATGGTGGGGTGGGGAGAGAATGAGTAGTGCAAGGCACGACAGATGAGAGCATGTGCCACATGGCAAGGTTGGGGAGGGGGGGGCAATCACACCTAACATGCAGACAAATGATGATATTTCCTATTCCACCCTGTACATGTCAAATAGGTCAGCGCCCATCAGAAAGTCGACATTTGGCGTGCCATCGCCAAGGAAGTCCGGGCCCTGGGGGTCCACAACAGACGGGGCACCCACTGCCGAAAGAGGTGGGAGGACATCCGCCGCGGGACCAGGAAGACCGCCGAGTCACTGCTGGGGATGGCCTCCCAACCTAGGAGGGGTGCCAGTCGTACCCTGACCCCCCTGATGTCCCGGATCCTGGCGGTGGCCTACCCCGATTTGGATGTGCGCGTGAGGACATCACAGCAGACACAAGGGGGTGAGTAACAGCACATTCTGCTATCTTTACGCGCAGTGGAGGCGTCTGGGTGGGGGAGGAGGGCTGTGGGTGACATTAGGCCAGGGCGCTTTCTGTAGTGTAGTCCCCTCCTTTAGGCATGGCCCTGTGCCCCCGCCCCCCACCTCTGTAGGGTGCCAAGTACAGCAATCGATGGTCCAGCATCACCCATGTGCGCATTTGTTGTCCATAGACCTGTTGGCCTAGTCACAAGTACTGAGTAATGTACCCCGATTGCGCGGCTTAGTGCATGAGGCTCCTGTGTCTGTCCTCTCCGCCAACGGTGTTGACAATGCATGCACTCAACCTGTTTTTATTTCTCCCCCCACCCTTTTTCTTTATCTTCTTGTGCATGTGTGCATTAGCATCATCAGGCGGAGGAGAATTGGCATCGGAGCACGAAGGAGCTGCAACTCACAAGGCCCCGGTGGGCCATGGTACAGACACCGAGGTCACCAGTGATACGGAGGGCGAGGGGAGCACCACAACGGGGACCCGTGGTGACACCAGCGACACCGACACGTCCTCAGAAGGGAGCTCCCTAGCGGTGGCGGCAACATCCGGGCCCCCCGCCTCTACAGGTACAGCCGCCACCCAGGGCACCTGCTCCGCCCTCCCAGCAGCCCCTCAGCCTTCGCTCCGTGCCCAAGAAGGCGGGCATCTCCTTCGCCCCAGGCACCTCAGGCCCTGCCCCAGTTACCCCTGCTGCCCTCAGTGAGGAGGTCATTGACCTCCTACAGACCATCATTGTTGGGCAGTCTACCCTTTTGAATGCCATCCAGGGGGTAGAGAGGGAGGTGCATCGGAGCAATGCATACCTGGAGGGCATTCATTCGGGTCAGGCTGCCCATCAACGATCGTTCAATGCTCTGGCCTCAGCACTGACGGCAGCCATTGTCCCTGTTTCCAGCCTCCCTCTTCTAACTGCCTCCACCCTGTCTCTGTCTCCTGTTCCTCAGCCTATCCCATCCACACCATCAGACCAGCCTGCACACACCTCAACACCCAAGGGCAGCTCATCCAGACATAAGCACCACAGATCCCACAAGCATTCACCCAAGCAACACCCAGATGCAGACATGTCAACAGTCACTCCCACCTCTGTGTCCCCCTCCTCCTCGTCTCCCTCCTCCCTCCATGTGACGTCTCCACTCACACCTGCATGCACACCACCATCAGCCAGTACTTCCATCACCAGCACACCCTACAGTACAGTCCGCACACGTGCAGTCACCACCCCCACTGCCATTTACACGTCCCCTGTGTCCTCTCCAACTGTGTCTGTCACCCCCTCTTCCAAGACACACAAACGCAGGCAGCCACCCACCCAACAGCCAACCACATCACCACAGCCTACGTCACAAGCACCTGCACCCAAAGACAGCACACCTGACTCTCCTACAACCACATCCTCTTCCTCCACTCCCATTCCCACTACACCTACCCTTTACCTTGGTCATAAGAAAGTTTACCTCTCCAAACTTAACCTCTTTGCCCCACCTGACCCACCCCCTCCATCTGCTAAGAGTCCCAAGAGCACCTCAGCCACCACCAGCCCTGCTTCAAGTGTCACGATTGTGCACGGGTTTTGGAGTCCACCCTTTCCCAGCACTGATACATCGGCCAGCAGCAAGGGGACAGCCAGCCCCCCCCCCTGGAAAGAGGACCCGTAAAATCAAGGGCCGCCGCGAGAAGACTGACACGGCTGCCCCCAAGGAGCAAAGTCCTGGGACGTCATCTGCCACAACATCCAGGGGAGGCAAGGGCCAGAGAGCCTCATCGAAGGAGGGCAAGGGCAGCAGGGCGGAGAAGTCAGCCAGCAGGGGCGCGGACCAGGAGGGCCCCACAAGCCCCATCCCGGGTGTGAGGGAGGACACCCACGGGCCCAGGACTCCGTCACAGAAGGGTCCAGCAACTGCACGGTCGGAGGGCGACTAAGCAGGGAGTCCTGGCCAGGTCTGGCTCCCTTGAATGACTGGACAAGCACCGCTGAAGAGGGCCCCGCCGTGCAGAAAGGCACCGCTGAAGAGGGCCCCGCCGTGCAGAAAGGCACCGCTGAAGAGGGCCCCGCCAAGACAGGCACCGCTGAACAGGGCCCCGCCGTGAAGAGCACCGCTGAACAGGGCCCCGCCGTGAAGAGCACCGCTGAACAGGGCCCCGCCAAGACAGGCACTGCTGAAGAGGGCCCGCCATGCAGGAAGGCACCGCTGAACAGGGCCCCGCCGTGAAGAGCACCGCTGAACAGGGCCCCGCCAAGACAGGCACCGCTGAAGAGGGCCCCGCCATGCAGAAAGGCACTGCTGAACAGGGCCCGCAGTGAAGAGCACCGCTGAACAGGGCCCCGCCGTCTCAAGCACCGCTCCGCTGGGCCCTTCCTGTCAAGCACCGCTCCGCTGGGCCCTTCATCTCAAGCACCGCTCCGCTGGGCCCTTCCTGTCAAGCACCGCTCCGCTGGGCCCCGCCGTCTCAAGCACCGCTCCGCTGGGCCCTTCCTGTCAAGCACCGCTCCGCTGGGCCCTTCCTGTCAAGCACCGCTCCGCTGGGCCCTTCATCTCAAGCACCGCACCGCTCCGCTGGGCCCTTCCTGTCAAGCACCGCTCCGCTGGGCCCCGCCGTCTCAAGCACCGCTCCGCTGGGCCCTTCCTATCAAGCACCGCTCCGCTGGGCCCCGCCGTGTCAAGCACCGCTCCGCTGGGCCCTTCCTGTCAAGCACCGCTCCGCTGGGCCCTTCCTGTCAAGCACCGCTCCGCTGGGCCCTTCCTGTCAAGCACCGCTCCGCTGGGCCCTTCCTGTCAAGCACCGCTCCGCTGGGCCCTTCCTATCAAGCACCGCTCCGCTGGGCCCCGCCGTGTCAAGCACCGCTCCGCTGGGCCCTTCCTGTCAAGCACCGCTCCGCTGGGCCCTTCCTGTCAAGCACCGCTCCGCTGGGCCCTTCCTGTCAAGCACCGCTCCGCTGGGCCCCGCCGTGTCAAGCACCGCTCCGCTGGGCCTTTCCTGTCAAGCACCGCTCCGCTGGGCCCTTCATCTCAAGCACCGCTCCGCTGGGCCCTTCATCTCAAGCACCGCTCCGCTGGGCCCTTCCTGTCAAGCACCGCTCCGCTGGGCCCTTCCTGTCAAGCACCGCTGGCCCATTGACAGTGCCGGTTCTGTGTCGAGCTAGTGTTCACGCTGCACTCGGGGCACCCTGCCTCCTCCATTACCTATGGAGTCCGTAATCCACCTGATGGCCTGTGTCTCTGCACTCCCCAGGATGGCACAGTGGGCAGACCACCCACTGTAGAGACTTGTGAGACTGTGGCTTTGCACTCCCCAGGATGGCACAGTGGGCAGACCACCCACTGTAGAGACTTGTGAGACTGTGGCTTTGCACTCCCCAGGATGGCACAGTGGGCATGGTGGCCCCTTCGTGGATCTGGCGTCGTGGACTCATGTGGCTGAGGTGCCCCCCTTTCCCTTCCCCCTGAGGTGCCTGTAGTTTTGTCATCTGATGTCCCAGCAGTGTTCTCTCCAACAGACTCAGGTCTCCTGTGTGGGCTTTGCCCATGTGTTGATACACTTTGGCCCACGGACAGTGGAAATTTAAGTGACTGTGCAGGACTTATTGCCTATGTTTATCGGTTTCGCAATGTTCTTACTGGATTTTTTACAATTCATATTGCTATTTTACCATGACTTCAAAGAACCTATTTTATACATAAATTTTGTTTCTCAGTTTAATTATGTCTTTGCATTATTCCGGGGGGTTTGGGTGGTGTCACTGTGACTTGTTGCTCTGCATTGGTGTGTAGATAGTTGGGGGGGGGCGGGGTCGCATATGTGTGTGCCCGTAACCTTTTCTCGTCCCCCCCTCCCCTGTGTCGTAGGTGCAGTACTCACCGTTGTCGTCTGTGCCGGCGTTCGTACTCGTGGTAGATGAGCAGGTAGACAAGAGCAGGTAGGATGTTTAATTCGGGTTCCATGCTGTCCTCCGTCCTCGTGGAGTGTGTATAGGTGAGCGTTTTCCCGTTCGTAGTCTGTTTCCGCCGTGTTTTTATTGGCGGGGCTCCCGCCCCGGAAAAGGTGGCGGATTGGTGAGTTGTGATAGTGTGGGCGGTACATTGTCTGCCGCCTGCCTGTTGGCGGTGACCGCCGCGCTGTTTGTGTGTCCCGCTGTGGCGGTCGGAGTGTTAAGGTGGCGGGCTGTGTTGGCGGTTCCCGCCAGGGTCAGAATTCCATTTTTTGGACCGCCTGCCTGTTGGTGGGTTGGCCGCCGCTTTATCACCGACCGCCAGGGTTGGAATCACCCCCAGAATGAGTTAAACCTTTGATACATCTGGCCCTAAGTGCTCAGGAAGCTGCTTACCTCATTCTTCAAATTCCATTATGCAAAAGTTCATGATCAATTGTATTTATTAATACTAACCCTTCAGAAAAAAGAACATATTTAATGAGACCTAGATCCTATAAATTCATTACCAGATACATCAACTAACAAACAATTTGACAATATCATATTAAAATATAGCAGATGGCCAAAAACATTAGAGCAATGTACATTAGCAGAATATGCTTCTATGTACGATCATAAGGGCAGAGGAAAGCAAACGAAAACTCACAATGACAATGGAAATGTACTCACTGAAACAATTTCTGATTTACATGTTGTTGTCAACAATGAACAGCACTGACACCTGTACTATCACCAATAACTAATACCACACACAACACAATACCATCTGATGCAACATCAAGTGATCAACAGTATACAGTACAGAACCACAAATTCTATATGATTTGTCATTATATTTAGGTATTAGAGGCAATGCTGAAGAAGAAACCCTAATGAAAAACACCATGCTATACATTCTGTACTGGTGGGACAAGACTTGGAAAAAGTTTTCTTCTTACAACACTTTAACACACATTAATATGTTATTATAATAGTAAGAAGGTGACAATTCGGACAACAGTTATATATTGCTTACAGCATCAACAGGTAAAGCAGCACATAATATTAATAGAAAAACACTACATAGCACATTCAAAATACCTGTGTTGCAAACTTTTAATTATGAACCACTAGCCCTTGAACATAGGACTGCTTTTCAGAGTCATATAATGCATCTTAAAGTACTAATGAATGATAAAATGTTAGTGGTCGGGACAAATATGTTCAATTTTATACATAACAGATTACAAGGAATAAACCATCCTCTCAGCCATTTGAAGGCATCTCTGTTTTAGTTACTGAAAAGTTTTATCAATTAAAACCTGTTTTGGACACATACATATTTAAAAATTCAAAACATTTATGTGGAGCACTAAGTACTAATTTATGGATAACACATTTTAAACTACATGACCTTACAAAAATCATGAGACAACTTAATGACCTACAATTTTAAGAGTTGCTAAAAAGTTAAGAGAAGGAAATCATACAGAAACAGATACTTCACACATTAAACAGTACGAAATACAACCAAATGAAAGAATGATCAAAAATATACCACATATCTTCTAAACAAACAAAGTAGTAAATAACATTAACAATAAAGCATATGCACAAACAATACATAGGACAGAAGGTGAAACTATTGAAGAACTTTATATACAATTTAACCATCGCAAAATACATCACTGGCTTCAAGCAGAGCAAAATCAATATCAAACATATACATTAAAAACTTTAGTGAAATAAAATAATTGTCATCACAAAAGTACAAGAAAAAATGCAATGATTACGTACAAAAAGTGCCATTACATATATCTGTACCACAAAAAGGGACATAATAACAAATGAAATATTATCATGCAAAATATGCATTCACTTCAAATGCATTTCAGATCAATAGCACCCGATCAAAACATCATGAATGCAGACATTATATGCTTAACAGAAATAAACACTACTAGAAAAGCACCAAATCATGCTTTCTCAAATAAAGAATATTGGGCCAGATGTAGCAAAAAAGCAAATTGCGACTTGCAATTTGCGAGATCGTGGGACTCGCAAATTGCAAGTCGCAATTAGCTATGCAGAAAGGTGTCTCAGACACCTTCTGCAACTCGCAATGGGGTCGCAAAGACCCACCTCATTAATATTAATGAGGTGGGTCGCAGTTTGCGACCCCATTGCGAGTATGGGCACTCACGGGGATGGTGGCCTGCTGGAGACAGCAGACCACCATGTCCGTGACTGCTTTTTAATAAAGCAGTTTTTTTTTTCTATCTGCAGTCCGTTTTCCTTAAAGGAAAACGAGCTGCACTTAGGAAAAAAACCGAAACCTTTTGTTTCGGTATTTTTCAGAGCAGGCAGTGGTCCATAGGACCACTGCCTGCTCTGAAAAAATATTTTTGTTTCCATTCACAAAGGGGAAGGGTTCCCATGGGGACCCCTTCCTGTTTGCGACTGGGTTACCATCCACTTCAAGTGTATGGTAACTGCGATTTCATTTGCGACCACTTTTGCGGTCACAAATGAAAATGCATAGCATTGCTAGTCACAAATAGGAAGGGAACACCCCTTCCTATTTGCGAGTCGGAAATGCATTTTGCGAGTCGGATCCGACTCGCAAAATGCATTTCTGCATACCGGAGAGGCTTGTGCGCCTCGCAAACTGCGTTTTTCGCCGTTTGCGAGGCGCAAAACCCTATTTACATCTGGCCCATTATCACATAATATTTGATAAATACCACAATGAACAAACAAAACTTGGCATTACAATATACTACAAAAAAGAGCATTTCATACTACCTATTTACAGTACAAAGCATAACAAGGAACTGATATTATACATCTCACACT
Organism: Pleurodeles waltl; assembly: GCF_031143425.1. Classification (NCBI taxonomy): domain Eukaryota; kingdom Metazoa; phylum Chordata; class Amphibia; order Caudata; family Salamandridae; genus Pleurodeles; species Pleurodeles waltl. The sequence goes on from NC_090437.1 coordinate 183,074,874, forward strand.
ACATATAAACCCCTTATCTGTTGAGCCTTTCCCTCCAGTTCTGAGCCCTTTTTTGGATATTTGGGGTAGTTCGCACTTAGGCCCCATACCTTTTGTCCACATGAGCTATCTGCGCCAAATTTGTGTCCTTTTTTCCCCAACATCCTGGGGATTCTAAAGGTACCACCGTTTTGGGGTTCTACTACAGGAAACTGAGAAATTATCCAAAATACAGCTAAAATTAGTTTTTTTTAAAGAAAAATGGGAAACTAAGGGGGTCATTCCGACCCTGGCGGTCAAAGACCTCCAGGTCCGCGAATGACGGAAGCACCACCAACAGGCTGGCGGTGCTTCCTTGCCCATTCTGACCCCGGCGGTAAAACGCGGTCAGAAAACCGGGGCCGGCAGTTTCCCGCCGGTTTAACCCCAGCTGGGCGAATCCGCAATGGCAGCGCTGCAAGCAGCGCCGCCATGGGGATTCTGACCCCCTTACCGCCAGCCTGTTTCTGGCGGTTGTCACCGCCAGGAAGTGGCTGGCGGTAACGGGTGTCTAGGGGCCCCTGGGGGCCCCTGCACTGCCCATGCCACTGGCATGGGCAGTGCAGGGGTCCCCTAACAGGGCCCCAGCCTGCTTTTCACTGTCTGCTTAGCAGACAGTGAAAAGCGCGACGGGTGCAACTGCACCCGTCGTACACCTGCAACACCGCCGGCTCCATTCGGAGCCGGCTTCAGTGTTGCAGGTCCCCTTCTCGCTGGGCCGGCGGGAAGGTTGGAATGGCTGCAGCGGTCTTTTGACCGTGGAGCGGCCAAATGGCGGTTCCCCCCAGGCGGGCGGCGACCGCCGGGGTCAGAATGACCCCCTAAGTGCTAGCTGAAGAAAACACTTGTTTTTTCCCTGCAAATGGAATCAACTAAGGGTTTGTGGTGCTAAAATCACCATCTTCCAAGCTTTCAGGAACAGGCAGACGAGAATCAGAAAACCACATTTTTCAACACTGTTTTGGCATTTTACTGGTACATACCCCATTTTTACTATTTTTTGTGATTTCAGTCTCCTTCCAGTTAGTGACAGAAATGGATTTGAAACCTATGGTGGATCCCAGACAGCTAAACATTTCTGAAAACAAGACACAATTCAGAATTTAGCAAGGGGTCATTTGTGTAGGTCCATCAAGGTTTTCCTACAGAAGTAACAGTTAAATAAAAAAATATTGAAATTGACTTGAAAAAACCCAGCAACTTCTGTCTCTGTTTTCTTCTGTAACTTTTTCCACCTACTCAGATTTTTTAAAGCAATATATCATTATGTCTACTGGACCCTTCTGGTTGCGGAGCTATAAAGGGCATGTAGGTTCATCAAAAACCCAAGGTACCCAAAGCCAATAAGTGAGCTGCACCTTGCAACGGGTTTTCATTGTGTACCTGGTATACAGCAATTCATTTGGCAAACTATAAAGAGTGATAAGTAGGTATCAAGGAAACGTGTGTTTCTGGAAAGAGCACAAGATATGGAGTTTAGAAGCAGTGGTTATTTGCATTTCTCTGAATTTGGGGGTACCCATACTAGCATGTGAATGACAGGGTATTTCCCAAAATGTCTTCTTTCTTTCCCATCATCTTACATTTGGAAGGCACAAATGTAGAGAAAGACAATTGGCAATAACACTTGTTCTATTCTATGTTCCCACAAGTCTCCCGATAGAAATGGTACCTCACTTGTGTGGGTAGGCTGAGTCCCCGCGACAGGAAGCACGCCAAAACGCAGCATGGACACATCACATTTTTCAATGAAAACGGATGTGTTTTTTGCAAAGTGCCTAGCTGCAGATTTCAGGCTCTAGTTCAGCCGCATCTTAGGGAAACCCTCCAAACCACACATATTTTTGAAAACTCTACACCTAGGGGAATCCAGGATGGGGTGACTTGTGGGGCTCTCACTTGATTCTGTCATCCAGAATCCTTTGCAAACCTCAAACTTTTGCAACAAAATACTTTTTTTCTCAAATTTTGGTGATGGAAACTTCTAGAATCTGAGGGGAGCTACAAACTTCCTTTCATCCAGTGTTTCCCCAAGTCTCCTGATTGAAATGGTACCTCACTGGTGTGTATAGGCCTAGTGCCCGTGATAGGAAACAAACGCAATGTGGACACCACATTTTTTCACTGATAACTGACTTGTTTTTGGCAAAGTGCTGAGCTGTTGATTTTGGCCTCTAGCTCAGCTGGCACCTAGGGCAACCTAGAAAATATATACATTTTTGAAAACTAGACACCTAGGGGAATCCAGAATGGGGTGACATGTGGGGCTCTCGCCAGGTTCTGTCACCCAGAATCCAAAGGATGGCTAAAAAACACATTTCCTTACATTTCAGAGATGCAAAGTACTGCAATCCGAGGACAGACACAAATTTCTTTCCACACAGCATTTCCTCAAGTCTTTCGATAAAAACGGTACCTCACTTGTGTGGGTAGGCCTAGTGCCCGTGACAGGAAACACCCCCAAAACACAATGTGGACACATCACATTTTCCAATGAAATTGGATGTTTTAGCAAAGTGCCTAGCTGTGGATTTTGTCCTCTAGCTCAGTCGGCACCTAGGGAAACCTAGCAACGCTATACATTTTTTAAAACTAGACACCTAGGAAAATCCAGAATGGGGTGACCTGTGGGGCTCCTACCAAGTTCTGTCACCCAGAAGGCTCTGCAAACCTCAAAAGTTGGCTAAAATTACATCTCCTCACATTTCAGCGATGCAAAGTTCTGGAATCTGAGGGTAGCCCCAAACTTCCTTCCACCCAGGATTCCCCCAAGTCTCCGAAAAAAAATTGTACCTCACTTGTGTGTGTAGGCCTAGTGCCCACGACAGGAAACGCCCCAAAACACAACATGGGCACATTACATTTTTCCAATGAAAACTGATGTGTTTTTTGCAAAGTGCCTAACTTTGAATTTTGGCCTCCAGCTCAACCGGCACCTAGGGAAACCTAGCAAACCTATAAGTTTTTTAAAGCTAAAAACTTAGGTGAATTCAGAATGGGGTGACTTGATTTGTGGGGCTATGACCAGGTTCTGTCACACAGAATCCTTTGCAAACATAAACATTTGGCTAAAAAACACATTGTCCTCACATTTCAGCGATGCAAAGTTCTGGAATCTGAGGGAAGCCACAAACTTCTTTAAATTCAGCTTACTTCCAAGTCTCCCGATAAAAATGGTACCTCACTTGTGTGGGTAGGCCAAGTACCTGCAACAGGGAAGGGCCCAAAATGTACTGTGGCGATCATGAAAACTGAGGTGAGTGGACTAATTAGTCCTGGGATCTGGAATCATTCTGGAAAATCTACCAAACCCCGACATTTCCTAAAAATAGACACCCATGGGAGTCCACAAAGGTGTGGCTTGTGTGGATTTCCCAACATTTTTTTACCCAGAATACCCTTCAAAGGTAAAACATTGATTACAAACTGTATTTTTCTTACAGTTCTGTGAAGTAAACTACAGGAATATGTATGGCTCCACAAACATCTTACCACCTAGTGTTCCCCAACCTGTACCAATAAAAACACTACCCACGGTGTGCCTGGGCCTAGTGCTCGTGACAGGAATGGATCACACAAGGGTCAATGGTAGTGTCGCACAGGCTCTCATTATTCTAATGAGACTACTGGATTTTGAGCGACTGAATCGCCTGCGGTGTGGGAGACTGAGTCTGACCCACTACAGGTGACACCTGTCGCCCCAATCTGGGTTTTGCTCCTGCTAACTAGCAGTGCCTCATCTCTCCCCAAGGGCAGGGATGACTGGGCAGCCAAATGCATGACATAATTGATTTCTCAGGGAAACCGTGGTCAGTCAGGTCTCATCCCTTTCTCTCGGTTACATTGGCCTCACATACACAATGACAAACAGAGGCACTATAACCCATATTTATACTTTTTTAGTGCCGCATTTGCATCATTTTTTGACGCAAAAGTGGCGCAAACTTACAAAATACAATTGTATTTTGTAAGTTTGCGCCGCTTTTTCGTAAAAAAGCGGCGCAAATGAGGCGCTAAAAAAGTATAAATACGGGCCTATGTGTTTCAATAAGATTTTAATGAAGTGACTGCATCTTATATAGCAAAGCATGTGCTGCAATAACCAGGACGATACAGCATGACAAGATTAAAATTGTGACAAGGAGAGTAAAGCATAGAAATAACGCTACCATATTGTCACTAGAGTCAATAGACTAATTCATACCTAGGCTATAATAGAGCACTGCGTGTTAAGCTGTAATTCTGCCCTTCAGGTTCCCCTGGGAAGAAATCATCCCCCATACCTGAGCAAAGGCCTTATGTCTGCATAAGCAGATGTAGCGAAGCATTTATTAATCAGCATACAGTCATGGTTCTCTGGCTGAAATATCCCTCTAACGTGTAAGGCACAGGGAAGTGTTTTTATAATAAAACAGCTGATGTTCTGAGAAAATGTCCCTATGTAAGGATGTGTGTTTTTCTATGAATGTCTGATACAAAACTTGTACCACGGCAACCTATCTTACTAGAGCCATGAAAGAAGCACAGAGTGAGCAAGAATGACTTGTTTGAGAACATAGTGCTGGCTTAGGCAAAAACAGTTATAGATAAACATAAATAAAACAAGACCGTAAAAATGGCTATTGTAACAATAATAAAACGAAGCCGAATAAAATATATCTAGGTTAAAGTGCACAGCGGCAGGCCTAATATGCTAAAATAACGTGCATGGCGCTATGACTAAAATGGCTACACAAAACCCTCCCCTTGTCCGTTGAAGGTGGTTCCAAGCCTCAATGTACATAAAAGCTACTAAAACTCAACCTAAGATATATATGTAAAAAATATCAATAATGACAAGTAAAAGGGACACATGAGCATATATAAAAGGACAATTTAAAATGTTAACATGTGGCACAAAACAACCAAATTTCAAGAGTCAGAGTTATTTTTAGAATTCCCAATTGATTCCGGGACAATGGAGGACAGGAAATCTTCCACTTCGGCAGGTGTTAAAGTTGGAAAGGTATCGCCGAGAAGCACCAAGGAGCAATCGTGTTCCATAGCCTGAGCCTCAGCCAAGGCAGCAGCATTCCATGGTATACCCAACTCATAAGCAGCTTCCAGTAGCAAACGCACCCTCAATGCGCATGTCTGGTAATGAACCGTCAGCGAGAACATCAACAGATCAGCGTCCAATGAAAGCAAGTGCTGCGTTGAAAGACAAACTTCCAGTGCATGTTTGAAAGAGCACCAGAAGCACCGAACCACAGGCTGTACACAATGCAAAACCGGTCTGAATGACAGGGACCAGTCACACTCCAATTGTTCCAGGAGTGTTGCTCCAAAATACTGCATCATGCGTTCACGACACAGCTGCACTGATGGGAGCACTGTCACTCCTCCTTGTTGCAGTGGGACAGCCATTGCGCAAGAAAAATAGCAACAGCAAAATGCCAACTATTAACGCCAAAGTTATTGGAAATCCCCCGAAAATACTGGAGAATATTGAGTGGATGGCTGATGGTATTAAACCAAATATGGTGGAGAAGGTGTGAACGCGGCTAGGACGCCTCCACTGTTTATTATTTAAACCCCGGAATAGCGCCGGACCCGCGTCTACAGGCGGACAGCGCACGGGCAGGTTTCCTGTTTCATGAAGAGGAAAAACAAGTAAGTGCACACATCGTCTTTAGACAGGGCATATGAGGCTGCACGTCTCCTTCTTTTTACACAGGGGTTGTTAGGCTCCCCATAACTATGATCAGCAGTTGATTGGTATTCGGACTCTGGATTGTACAGGCACTTATACGGTTGGTTTTTGTGCCTCACTTGTTACCTAACCTTTTCCCAAACTTTTTGTATGAAAACGTTTATAACAGCTTACAATACCCTGTACCTTTGTATAAGCATATCCACATGGAAAGATAGATATAAGATTGACAGCTTTATCTTGAGGCTGCTGATTTGCCTTTTTACTTGGATTAAGGCATCCACACTGCCATATGACCGGACAATAGGGGTTTAATTCCCCCTAATTGATGTCTTATTTTTGGACATTAGAGGCCATATGTGACTTGACTAATTTTAGCTATGGTACTCATTTTTGTGACCCACTATTGTGCACATGTGTGTTATGTTGTTATTTCTATACCTAATAGTACCCCCTCGAGTGTGGCTAGCGCGGTCCTAGGAAGCTCAATCTCGAATGTGGGATGGTAAGCCCCCCTTTTTATCATTTTTTATCATCTTGATGTATAGCACGATGGGGGTGACGTTTTCCATTGGTTTTCGCTGTAATTACACTGCATCTTTGAGCTTGTTTCCACCTAGCACTAATTGTCATTTGTTTCTCACTTGTACGCAGGGTGACTAATTGACCAACTGACGTTGACGACTTGTCCTCAGTTTGTAAGTGACATACTAATAGTAATTTTTGATCTATATAGGAGAAATAGTTTCTGGGTCCTGATTAAGCGTCGCGGGATCACTTGCTGACCCATAAAAGACGCGAAACATGTTGACCACCAATGAGCAGGATTAGGCACACTACCTTTTCTTCTCTATAGAGTTCAGTGGGACATTATTCCCACCAATACTCTGCACTATTTTTAATCTTGGCCTGTGCCTTTTTTTGATTCATTAAAGTGATGTTTGAGGCACAGAGCTAATTTTAACTCATTCACTCTCCTACACACTTTCACTTTTACTATCTTCTGTGTCAGTATTCGTTGCAGACCTTTTCCCTGGCAAATTGCCTCCGGTATAGCACCATCCCCATTGCCAGGGTGGGCCGCCAGACATTGCAGCACCGGTCTGACGAGGAGATAGCCCAGTGATGATACCTGCCACCCTCTGGGTGCTTGAGGGCTCTCCTGATATCATTTGTATCTCTGACACCCCTTTTCCCTGCGTATACTTATAGTTTCTTTGGAACAGTGTACCTTTCTATATATAAATAGGTTACATTGGGAGAGCGTACACTGGACAAAGTTAATCTCCCTGTCCCTCCCTTATTTTGTATGTCGTGAACGAAACCAGAACCAACAACCTTAAAGAAATTTGCGATCCCAGTAGTACTGGACGTATTAAATATTCGTCCCATGAGTTCACCAAAGTGTCTCAGAAAGTTGGTACTTAAAAGGGACTGTATCTTTGCTGATGACCTTGCCACCTGTAGTGCATACTTCTTGCGTGCAGATGTGAGAGCCACATGTTTTTGAAACAATAAAGCCTTGAGTCTGCTCAACTTGTCAAAATTCACATTAGAAGTAGCAATATGGGGCCAAATGTAAGCTACCTCTTTTATTCTAGTGGGAGGAAAAAGTACATTCCTGCAGCATGTAACAATTTTAGAGAAAAAACAACATAAACTATTCCGGCTCGTATCCCACAACAATCTTTACCATTGAGGAGAACATAGCTGCCGTTTGAAAGCACCTGGAACGTAGGTCTAATTAAGGGGACTGGAACTCCCTTCATATAACAAGCCAAGTTTGCGGCAGACACGTTACACGCCCCATGCAAAGACAGCTGTTTACAAACCATTGAATGGCTGACAGAAGTCTCGCATTCACTATCGCTAAGAAAGACTTCTTTCATGCCACTGAGACATTTGTACGAGAAGGGTAGCTCTTACACCTCATAGATGTAACTATCTCCCATATCTGCCTACCGGAATGTGTTTTAAACAGGAGGTGAATTGAAGTGTGGAAATAGGCAGATTAATGACCCCGTATATTAACCACTCAGCAGATGGTATTTCAGCCACAGTAAAAGGCACCTTTTCTAACTTTTTGATGTTTAGCATGGCATAAGTCGCTTCTTTCTTAGCCATTAGTTGTTGTTGCCGTGTTAAATTAAAGGTAGAAAATATTTCCTTTGCGCTGACGTGTTGCCAGGGAACGCGACCTGCATTCAGTGTTTAAAGTGTCCAACCCAACTGCATAATGGGCCTTAATTGACTCTGTTCATGCTGTAATGAAGACATATCTGTTTGTATGATGTCTATTGCAGAAGAGACAATGTTAATTAAGGTGTATAACCAGTCGGACAGGGTGTTAATCCCATTATCTACAACAGCTAATGCTTTCTGTACGTTTTCTTGGTCAATTTGCCGTAACCGGGCAGCGGCTTCCTGTTGGGAAAGCTTCCAAATTTTACTATATACTTCATATAAGAAATGCTTTCTGCGTTGTTTTCTGGGGCCTAACAGGAAGTCCTGTAAGTCGGTGTTATTAGACAGGAAACTGAGGTGTTCTCTAACCGCAGCTAGTGAGGAAGTCTTTAACCATTGCTGGCATAGTTTCCCTACACTGTATGTTGTTACTATACCTGCATGTTCGGACGATATATAGCGAGGGTCCAGCCTACTAGTTCTAAAACCCCTGTGGAGTTTATAAAACCTTTATGACACCCATTGGTACCTATTGGCCACAATAAACCCACCAGGACGTGACAATGAAGCATTAATCGTGCCATCCTGGACCCATTCATCAAGCTGATCTTCAATTGCGTTTATATATTTTTGCCATTTATGAAATTTTGCAGGTGCAGGAATACTAGGTGTGTTCAATTCCTTAATCTTTGCTAAGCCTAAACAACTTGTTTATTGTACAGTTTCATTTAAAAATATCATTTGAACAGGTATAGGGCATGCTATAAATAAAGCTTCCTTCCCCCGTATTTGCCAATGTCTCGTTCCCCACACACTTTTAAAGTCAATCGACTTCAGCCAATATTTATAGCCTTCTATAGTCAACCGGGAAACAAAGGAGTCAGAATAAATGCATTTCGTATTTGTCATTAGTATGCATATATTTGCTGTTGGTGGCAATTTAAAATAATATGACTCAGCATTTTTAACATCGTGCCCAGAAAAATATGTAAACTTTTCAGAATATGTTTTAGAATTCTCTTGCAGTGGAGTCGGACAATGTTCTCATTGTGTGCAATTAAAAACAGTCTTTGGGGTTCTTGCTCTGTGGATGAAATGGTGCCCATAATAACTATTGCAAAACATTTCACCATAATTCTCTTTAGATTGATAAACATCTTTGTTTTCAAAGAAAGTGTAATACTGCAATTCAGTCATCATAGAATCAACTGTTTTCACATCCCAGTCATCAGAAACAACTGCGGGTATTATTATATTATTCATTGAAATTTTAAACACATATGGTATTTGAATGACCTCTGTGGGGCCGTATATATCTTTATCCCAAACAATCCCATCAGGAATTGATATGGCAGAAATGTTCACAAAAACAAGTCTCAGCGGACCTTGTGAGAAGAAAAATGTGGTTTTAGGACCTCATCCACCAGTTCAACTGTTGATTTTTCAGGAAGAAAATGGCCATGTATTAATAAAAAGAACGTTATGACAAACCCAGTCCAAAATAGGAAAGCTAATACAGTCAAGGAAAGCCACAGATAGTTCCATGGAAGAATAAAGTAAGTTGCTTTAAGCCAGTTTATCAGTTTATGTGTTTTTGACAGTTCAGGTGTCAAAGAGGTGAATGAGTCCGAAACTTTGTCGTTAATGTCGGCAAAGTATCCAGAAGCAGTTTGTGCTAAAACTGGAGCCGTATCTATAGGTGGAGTGGGTATTTCCCACGGTGGGTCAGAGTAAATGGTGCCATCCGTCTGTGTTGAAGTTGTGTTGATCAGTTATTTCTGCATTATTTGATGTTAGTGGAACCAATGCAAGATCATTTTCCACTCTCCTCAAGCTCGGAGAGGTGTCAGTGTTGCAGCTTACAACTTGTAGAGTAACTTCTTGACCAGCAGTGAGAGGGATTCGGGAACTACTGGTGGTTCCTTTTTGTCTGCTGTGCAGGATCGGCCACATGGTGTAGTTTGACATTGTCGATAGAGACAAAGCAATTTTCTTTGGCACCTGCCAACGGTGGTAGAATGACAGTTATGGTACTGTGTATTCCTAAGACTGGGACTGGTGCACGATAAGAAGGGACAAATTCCTTTTTCACAGCAACCTTTTCACGTTCTAGATACCTGACTTTAGGAATCCAGCCTGTAGGCATTACAGGTACATCCTCAATTCCTGTGGAGGCAGCACTGGCAGAAGCGTTGTCGTCACTGAACTGTTGCAAATCCTGTAAGACAGTGATACGTTCATTTATGGCAAAGGGTGTTTCTGCCACCTCCACGCCAGGACCATCAAGATCTGGAACATACATTTGAGTTCCAAACAAGCACTCATATGAAGTACGACCCCCCAGGGACCTTCTAGGCAGATTGTTAAGTACTCTCTGGAGTCCATACAGGTGGTTAAGCCAACTACGACCCGTACCTAAGACTCTGGCTGTTAAGGATTGCTTTAAATTTGGTTTAATCGCTCCAAAACACTATTTCCCTAGGGATGAAATGGAGACGAGTACTGGAGTTGGACCCCCAATTAAGCCATGGAGTCCCTGAATGCCCTTGAGGCGAAAGCAGGGACCTGGGGCCAGATGTACGAAAGTCCGAGTTTGCGACTCGCAAATCCGGATGTAGGATGGTGTCCCTGACACCATCTGCGAATCGCAAGGGGGTCGCAAAGACCCACTTCGTTAATATTAATGAGGTGGGTCGCATTTTGCGACCCCCTTGCGATTCGCAGCACTCACAGGGATGGTGGCCTGCTGGAGACAGCAGACCACCATGTCTGTGACTGCTTTTAAATAAAGCAGCTTTTTGTTTTTGTATTGCAGCCCGTTTTCCTTAAAGAAAAATCAGTTGCAATACAAACGAAAAAATTTAAAGTTTTTGTTTCATTTTTTCAGGGCCATTCACAAAGGGGAAGGGGTCCCCTGGTGACCCCTTCCCTTTTGCAAATGGGTTACCACCAGTGTGACACTGGTGGTAACTGCAAATTGCTTTGCGACCGCGTTCGCGGTCACAAAGCAGTTCTGCATCGCGATGTGAATCGTAAATAGGAAGGGGAACAACCCTTCTTATTTGCGACTCGCATTCCCATTTTGCGAGTCGGTAACCAGGTTACTGACTCGCAAAATGGGAATGAGCATCGCGATGTGCTTTTTGCATGTCGCCAATAGCGAAATTCGCTGTTTGCGCCATGCAAAAAGTTGCGGACATCTGGCCCCTCGTCCGAGTGGAAAGCAGCAACTGCCTATGTACAATAAAGACTCGCAAATCTTTAATAACAGTCGGAGCGTCAGCCAAGCGTTGCGGCCACACCCATAGAAATCTGGAGCAGGAGTCAACAGCGACTAAGATGTATTTGTATGCACTGTCCAGTTGTAGAGGACAGCAATGGTACAAGTACACACACTGTAAAGGTTTGTTGGAAATTAGGAGGGGTGTCTGCGGCGGGCGTTTAGCAGTGGAAACTTTAATTTGTTGGCCAATGTCACAACAAAGGACATACTATTTTGCCTCTTTTTATAGGCCTTGCCACCAATAACGGGCTTGTAACAATGATATTGTAGCCGCCACACCAGCATGGGGAGATGCTACCCCCTCATGCGCTGCTTTAATCAACGCTGGCCTTATATCTTTGTTGGGACTATCTCAAATCCCCTATGCCTGGTATCTTAACCTCAACATTTAGGCAGCCTCCCATTCGGTAGGAATATTTAGCAGGAAATGCTTTTGGATAGGGTGTACCATCAGCAGTAGCTTTCACGGGAGCCCATATGTCTTTGTCCGGTTTCGCACCTAAGCGGGTTACTGCAGCAACAGTGGCCGTAGCTACTGCTGACTTTGCGGCTTTATCAGTCAGTGTATTACCAGCAACGTGTATTCCAACGCGCTGGTGTCCAAGTGTATGTTTAAAATGGACATTTGGTAGCGTTTCCTTAAGATCCGCTACTTTCCCCCACAGAAGTCTGTGTTTAACGGTGTTGCCTTTAGAATCTCTGAACCCATTTTGGCGCAAGTAATGCAGGTATTCATTAAAGGACTGGACACAATAATACGAATCACAAACAATCAGTGTTAGCTGTGCAGGATCCGTATGCTTTAGTGCCATCACCAGAGCCTTTAGCTCTGCCAGCTGTGCTGTGCAATCTCCTATGGTTTGTGTGAATGCATGTTGGGGACAACATTTATTTTCCTCCATGTAGCCACTTACGACTGCGCAAGCAGCGGAGTATTGATGCTTTGTGCCAATTGCAGGTTGTGCAGAGCCTTCAGTGTACATGACTCTTTGATACTGATCAATAGGCAGTGTGTTTGCAGGAACTGGGTATTCTAGTTCATATTGCAAAAAATCTTGAATTTGTAATTCTGGGTAAAAATGTAGTCAATATCAGTGGCTGTCAAAGACGTGGCCCATTGTATCCAACGTGGATGTAATGCTGTAGCGTTTGGAATGCTGGCTTTGGTGACAGCCTCAAGGGCTGGAATTGGGGAGGCAACGATAATGCATTTATCCTGAGCTAGAGGTTTTTCTTTAATGACAGCCATCTGTACAGAGGTGAGAATTTTCTCAGTGGGAGAAAAGCGTTTTTCTGCTGCTGAGTAGAAGTGTGATTTGTATGCAACCGGGACGGTCTCACCCTCATTAAAAGTTACAAAAGTGAAATCAATGGCACCAACGATTACTCTGATGACCAAGTGTGTTTTATTGTCCCTTGTGTGTAGATGTTGTGCTGCAAGCATATCTGCAGCAGGTCTCTGAGAATGCGTGTGTGTTCGACTGTCCAAAATTTACTTGAAAAGCCAGGACGTATTAAGTCATATAAAGGTTTTATGCATGTTGCATAATCAGGAATGTACGTTCTGCCAAAATTTAGGAAACCCAATAGTGATTGGAGTTTTTTAATCGTGTTTGGAGGTTGTAATTGTGTGCATTTTTCTAAGAATTGTGGCGCTAGGCTCTTTCCTTCACTCGATAGCTCATATCCCAGAAACAGGATGCTGAGGAAGGCTATTTTTTTAATTGAATTTGTAGCCAAATTCAGCAAATTCCACAACAATGCGGCCCACCCGTCCTAAATGTTGCAGCAATTCATCATCTGTGAGATAGATATCATCTACGTAGGACAATGCTTCAGGATCAATGTCATGCAAAATTGAAGTCACACGAGCTGCGAACAGTCCTGGACTGTTCTTGTTCCCCTGGGGTAAATGACAGAATTTTTTCTGGGATCCTAGTGCGCTGAAACTTGTTAAGTCTCTACTCTCAGGCACTATATTTTGGCAGAAGAAAACATTGGAAATGTCCAGTGTTGTTTTGTATTTTTTGCGTACTATGTGGTTCATCAGTGCTGTGCTATGTGAGTTTTGTATAGCATATGTGCGTGTATGACTGTTTAGGTGTCTGTAGTCTAAGACTATTCTGTATGAATGGTCTGGTTTAGCTACTGCGAATAAAGGATTATTCATTGGGGAGACACATGGTTCAATTACACCATGGTACTCTAGTTGTGTGAGGATTTCCCTCACAGGTGCTTTAGCATCATGTTTTATTGGATATTTAGGTTGAGGTTGTGGTTGATTTTTAATAGAAATTAAGTGGTCAGGGATTCTTTGTCCCATCCTACGTGGTTGCGATATAACGTGGGTGTCTGCGCCAATGCCCAATTGATGGCATAGGATTCTACGTGTTCCTCTGGAACAAGGGGCGAGAAAGAAGGTTTGATAACATCTTCCCCATATGGGCAGGTATGGACAAATTCAGGTGGCCAATCTTGTTCGGCCAACAAGATATCGCATATGTTTACCACGCGATCCCAAAATATTGCGTCTATTGTGCTTTCAATGTCTTCTAACTGTAGCGTTATTTTGTACACCCTATCAGTCGTGGAAACACGCATGTCCGCAGTTTCTATTTGTAAAAAGTCATCAGCTGCTTTCACCTCCAGGTGCTCCAGAAGATTTAGGCTAACTATTGTGACCTCTGCCGTGCTGTCTAGCAGTGCTAGTGCCCACTTCCTGTTCTTCAAGAGGACCCTCTTCTTAAGTGGCATGTCGAACCGCAACTGCTGCCACCTTTTTCTTTTTAAATTGGGGTTTTTGTTGGTGAGGTTTCTCTTCCTTTTTAACAGAAACCTCTGTTGAGCGTTGTGATTCCTGTCTCGGTTTAACATACTATGTTCTTCGCTCCGACCGCCCACCTCTCTCACTGCGTTTTTCTGATGAGTCCTGAAAGGAACGAGATTGGCGTGTATCAGTATATTGATATCTGTCAGGCATTTTTATATTATCTCTATTTCTGAAATTATATATATATTCTTTTGGGTCTCCATGAGTGGAGATTCTCCCCTTTCTTTTTGGGGAGTTTGTTGGTTTTTTATCCCAGTGTTTCTTATTACCTTCAGGAGCTTACTTGGAAAAATCTTCATTAGATTTACCCTGAAATTGTGGTTTTGTTGGTCTGGCTCCTAGTCTATCTCGACCAATACTAGAGTAGGTCTCTGTGATAATCTTTGGCAACTCAAGTTCTTGATCCTGTTGAGGAACATCCCGGAGCCACATGTGCACCACTAATGTGACCGCTTCCCCTTTAAAGTTACTTAAAATAATTGAGGATACTGTGGCAAAGTTGCCCATTAATTGCATCCCCAAGTCTAGGGCCTGGGGATGTCCCTGTATTCATCTTGAAATTGTTTCAACACTTCCGTTAAGTTGGCAAGTGTCGGAGTACCGTGTGTGGTAGTATAGAGCGCGGCAAATACTGTGCCTCATGTATTACAATTATCTATTGTGGGAACCATCCCAAATGGCAAGCACATCATTAGTATTCTGTATTTATTCTGAGGTCCTGTATGGGGAAATACTGCTTCCAGTGCATTTATTTTTTGGCTAATTAAAATGGAATTTCTTCTCATTTGGCGGGTACCTTACTCATGATCGAATGTACAGTTGCAGGGTTAATGCCTGGTGTTACTGCATGTGGTTGCACTGGAGCAGCACGTGCTGGGTTTGTATTTAATGCTTGCATTACAAACTGTACTAGTCGTCTGTATATTGCCATCAGCTCAGTATATAAGCGACTGTCAACACCAGAGTTCAATCCTGAAAACTTATTTTTAATATGCTTACAAATACTGTTCCTTTGTAATGTATTGATGCAGGTTTTCAGAGTGTGTTAGGGTGTGGCCCCTTTCCAGGGCCTTCCAGAGACTTTCCCTGCAACATGCCTGGGCGTGGTTCTGGGCTGGGCCAAGACTCTATAAAACAGAGCCAGCCCAACTCCCAGTGCTCACTATTCAGAGGTCCCGGTGCAGAGCAGCAGCTTCTTCCTGAACTCCTGTCCCGGTGGCCTATTTGGATCTTCCAGTCTTCTGCCCTTCATCCTTCATTGGTGATCATTGTTCCAGGCGGTAAGACGGTGGTTGGACTGTTCCGACACCGTTATTGAGAATTTTCAAATTCTTGGTTTAATTCTTAAATGAGTAACAGATTACTTGCGCGCTACCATTTCTTGACATTTCTATGGTAGTTTACAAATAGGCAAGACGTGCGATTTGTTTCATAAAGGTTTGACTTTGTTATTCATTGCGTGCTACCATTTCTTGACATTGGCATGGTGGTTTAAGAATCGGCAAGATGCGCGATTCGTTTTATGGTGTTTAAACATTTTTGTTTATTGCACGCTACTATTTCTTGACATTTACATGATGTTTTACAAATTGGCAAGACGCGCAACTCGTTTCATGAAGATTTAACTTTGTTGTTCATTGCGCGCTACCATTTCTTGACATTTACATGGTGGCTTAAGAATTGGCAAAAGAAGCGTGATTCGTTTCATTGTACTTTGATCTTGTTATATATTGTGAGCTGTTATTTATTGACATTTACATCGTCAAGATGCGCGATTCGATTAATGATGATTTGACTTTGATATTCATTGCGTGCTACCATTTCTTGGTATTTTACATGGTGACACTCGAATCGGCAAGACGCACAGTTCTCTCCTCAAGTTTATTTCATGTTGTTTATTGTATGTCACTATTCTAAGATATTTATTATGTAATATTCGAGTTGACAAGTTATGTGATTTGTTTCCTGAATCCATATTGTGTTATTCATGGTGCACAATCCTTTTATGGTGTTTACTATATATATATATATATATATATATATGCAATATGCGCAATTTGTGTTGAAACATTTTAAGAGTACACAGAAGGCCAGAGTTTCTAGATGCAATATTGTATGGTTCTAGTATACATTCTCAAAACAGGATTTATATGACTGGTTTAAAATGTAGTCAGAATGTTTTTTCTGATTCTCATGTAAAGGAAAGTACTTGAATAAGAAGGTTTTCATTTAATTAATCTTGATTCCCTTACAGGTATCCGGCCATCTTGAAACGTAGTCATTATAAACGTAACTCTTAGATTGTTCATGTTTTCAGAGTGACTAGGCTTATAATCATAGTCTAGTATTGATTTCAGGAGATATAATTTTCATATTGTGTGTTCTAACCTTCTTCTTACTACAGGTCTCCTTCCCAGCTGTTCCCTTCCTAATCCCCTCTTGAACTCTCTCAGTCTCTGTGATTTATCTATCAGAGTCTTGGAGCTGTTCAGTGGTGGACGTTTTGGGAACGTGCACAGACCCCGAGGATCTGGTGACTCTGACAGAATAGTGAGCCCACAAATTTTTATCCTCCTGGCTTGTGTATGTTCTCAGCATGGCCACGCTAGACGAGTTAGTCAAGGCTATCACCCAGCTCCAAGCAGAGGTGGTATCATCCAAATAATTGACAACTAGCTTAGCAGAGAGAGTGAGTCAGTTGCAAGATAAGGTAGAGAAGAAGGAAGAAAATCCCACAGGTGTGTCTTGGCCAGGTACCTCTTCTCAGGGTTCTGGAAGTAATCCGGTTTCCCTAAATGTTCCTTCTGCAATTCCTTTAGCTCCCCCAGAACGTTTCTCAGATGACCCTCTGAAAGCGCAATCTTTCCTGGTTCAAGTGGAACTACACTTCACCTGCAGACCAAATACTTTCCCTGATACCCAGTCCAAAGTAGCTTTCTTGTTATCATATCTGTCTGTGGATGCAGCTACTTGGGCAATTCCTCTTGTGTGTAAAAATAGTCCCTTGTTGTACAACTGGAGAAATTTTGTTAGTGAATTTGAGAGATTTTTTGATCGTAGAACTGCAACACAGTCAGCAGATCGTGAATTATTAGATTTACGTCAAGGGAATCAAGACCTAGTGTCGTATTTAGCCAACTTTAATCGGCTGGTTGCTGAGACATCCTGGCCTGAAGAAAAACAAGCGGTCTTGTTTTACAAGGGACTCAAAGAGGAACTAAAAGATATCTTAGCGCAAATCGACCCACAACCTACAGACTGTCAAGAATTAATAAATCTTGTCTTGAGACTTGATCATTGTTTAGCAGAACATAAAGGAACGCGCAAAAAGATTGAAAAATATTCATGACGCGTTCATGATAACAGAGACTCAAGAACTCCGAAAGAAAGAACGCTGGAACCGATGGAAATTGGAACCATCAGAAGACCTTTGACCAAAGATGAAAAGGACCTACGCAGAAAAAATTGACAATGTCTTTATTGTGGGCGAAAAGGTCATTTTGCCAAAGATTGTCCAATCAAACCAAAGAACAAGCAAGGTCCAGTTCAGAAGGTCGCAGCCAATGCACCAGTTGAGTTGGAAAACTAAAACACCCAAGATGCAGAGAAGGGTTGCTCTTGGGTGTCACCGTGGACCCTTCACAATCTAGACATCTTAAACTGGAAATAAGAGTTCAGGTCAAGAAAAAGATCTATTTAAAAAAAGCTCTAGTCGATTCTGGGGCTACTGGGAATTTTGTTGATGTCCAATTGGTTCGTGCATGGGGGATCCCATGTATTGAAAAGAAGACCCCAGAAATCATCCAGGCAGTCGATGGAAAACTCTTGACTGGAGGTGCGGTACTCTTTAGACTATCCCCTTGTCGATGATTTGTGAAGATAAGAATGAAAGAAAGAAACATAAAGAGAAAATCATCCTTGACGTGATCCATGCTCCCCAATATGGGATTATCCTCGGCTTGCCATGGTTAACTCATCACAATCTGGAGATCAATTGGGCAGAACGAAAAATTGTGTTCTCATCTGCGCTATGTAACGAACAATGTCTCCAAAAGATTCAAGTACCAAAAGTTTGCAACTCTTACATAGCTACTGCCACGGAGAAAGAAATTCAGCTGCCCAAACAGTATTCATCTTACAAAGATGTATTTGATGAGAAAGGAGCAGAGACTCTATCTCCTCATAGATCTTATGACTGTCAAATTGATCTAGCCCCAGGTGCGATACTTCCCAATTGTCGTGTATATGGCCTGTCAGAACATGAAAATCAACATTTACGAAAATACCTAGATCAATTTTTGGAGAATGGCTCCATTCGCCCCTCTAAGTCTCCTGCAGCTTCGCCTTTGTTTTTTGTTCCAAACGCTAATGGAGAACTTCGAGCTTGCATCAACTATAGGGGTTTGAACAAAGTCACCATCAAGAATAAATATTCTTTATCCCTAATTCTGGTCTTATTGGAACAAGTAAAGAGAGCAAAAATCTACACGAAGCTTGACCTTCGAGGTGCTTATCATTTGGTCAGAATGGGAGAGGGTGATGAATGGAAAACAGCGTTCAAGACAAGATATGGCCTTTTTTAATACACCGTCATGCCTTTTGGTCTGTGTAATGCTCCAGCAGCATTTCAATTTTTCTTGAATGACGTTCTTAGAGAGTACCTCAACATATTTGCCATAGTCTACATTGATGACATTTTGATCTACTCAGACAATGAAAACGAACATGTCCAACATGTCAAGAAAATTCTTGCAGCCCTTCGAAAACACCATTCATATTGCAGTGTGAGTTTCATGTTACCACAGTTGAGTTTTTAGGGGTTATTCTTACCCCTCAAGGTATGGTGATGGCAGAAAAGAAAGTAAAAACCGTATCTGATTAGCCCACCCCAAAGACTGTTCATGATGTACAATGTTTCCTGGGGTTTTCAAATTTTTACCAGAGGTTCATAAATCATTTCTCCCAGACAGTGGCTCCAATCACTAAGCTACTAAGAAATAAAAAAAAGTTTGTAGGATCCCCAGAAGCTGATCAAGCCTTCTCGACTTTGAAGGAAGCTTTCTCCACTGCCCCAGTCTTGACTCATCCTGATGCGAATCAACCTTTCATGGTGGAAGCTGATGCTTCAGATGTAGCAATAGGAGCCGTCTTATCACAACGAAATAAAGACACTGGTCAACTTCATCCTGTAGCTTATATGTCTCGGAAGTTGAACAAAGCCGAACAGAACTATGTCATTGCTGAAAAAGAGCTTCTGGCGATTCGTGACGCCTTTAAAGAATCGAGACATCATTTGTTGGGTGCCAAATACACTGTCACAGTATTTACTGATCATCGTAATCTTCAATTCATAAGTTCCACCAAACTTTTGACCCCTCGGCAATTACGCTGGATGCTTTTTTTTGCCGAATTTGATTTTGTAGTAACTTTCCGGCCTGGTGAAGATAATCGCAAGGCTGACGCCTTGTCCCATCAAGAGTCTACCGCGTTTCCTGCATTTCAAGCCTCCAGAGCTATCATTGCTCCTGACAAGGTTCTATGTATCATAAAAACTGAAGATTTCTTTGAAGAAATTCGCAACTCTTTCACTGTTGAAAAATGGCAAACATGGGCCCAAGCAGATCCCAAAAGGTCAATCAAGCAAGGTTTACCCTTTCATGACGCCTGTGTGTTCGTACCCACTACCAAACTTCGCAAGATAGTGTTTCATTGGTTGCATGTTATACCTACGGCAGGTCACCCAGGTACTCCTAAAACTCTTGAACTGATCCAACGCTATTTTTGGTGGCCTACCCTAACAAAAGATATAAAAGCAATGGTAAACAACTGTGAAGTTTGTGCTTGCATTAAAACAAGTCATTCAAAACCAAGAGGGTTGTTACATCCACTTCCAACCCCAAGTCGTCCATGGGAGCACATTTCTTTAGACTTTATTACCGGTCTGCCAGTGGTTCAACAGCATTCAGTAATTCCGGTGGTAGTAGATAGTCTCATGAAATATGGACATTTTATCGCCTGTAAAAAATTGCCCACTTCTAGTGAATTGGCAACTATTTTACTGAACAGAGTGGTTCGTTATCATGGACTGCCAAAGATTATCCTCTCCGATCGGGGGTCACAATTTTCCTCCAATTTCTGGAAGACATGGTGTAAAACACTCCAAGTGACATCTACACTATCTACTAGTCACCATCCTCAAACAGATGGTCAAACAGAGAGATTAAATCAGACTTTGAAACAATACCTACGTGCCTACGCTGAAAAGGCACTTCATTCTTGGACATCTATGCTCTGGTGAGCTGAGTTAGTTTACAATAACTCATTCCACACTTCTATTGGCGTTACACCCTTTTTTGGTTTATTTGGCTATCATCCTGACACCTTGCCCATCACAATTCCTCAAGAAAGTTCTCTTACTCCAGCTGTGTCAGAAACCATTCAGCATTTACATGAAACCCAGAAACTGATTCAACAGCATTTAGAAAAAGCCAAACAAAAATATAAAAGGCAGTATGACAAGAAACATTGTGCAGGACCGCAATATCAACCAGGTGACAAAGTGTGGCTTTCCACAAAACATATAGACTTCAAGAAGAAGCACATGTTTAACCCCAAATTCATAGGTCCTTATACTGTCCTTCACCAAATCAATCCGGTGACCTATAAACTACAGTTGCCCAGATCCTTACGGATTCATCCAGTGTTCCATACTTCCTTCTTGAAAAAGGCAGTCCAAAAGGTCCACCCTCATCCAGCTCCCCAGTACAAGGGGAAGAAGAATACGAAGTCAAGAAAGTGTTGGATTCTAAACTGAGAGGGCGTAATCTATGGTACTTAATCTCATGGAAAGGTTATGGTCCTGAAAGTAACTCATGGGTTTCCGCATCTGATCTTCATGCTCCAGTACTTGTGAGACGCTTTCATCATCTTAATCCAAGCAAAGCAGGCCCTAGAGCGCGTCTGGGAGAGGGGAGTACTGTCAACACCAGAGCAGTACGCGCTCTATTGGTGACAAAAATGCAAAAACCCAGCACTCTCAAAACAACGTAATTTATGCATTGTGCTGATATGCTGTGGTTTAACCTTTTGCATTGCAGAGTTCAATCCTGAAAACTTATTTTTAATATGCTTACAAATACTGTTCCTTTGCAATGTATTGCTGCAGGTTTTCAGAGTGTGTTAGGGTGTGGCCCCTTTCCAGGGCCTTCCAGAGACTTTCCCTGCAACATGCCTGGGCGTGGTTCTGGGCTGGGCCAAGACTCTATAAAAGAGAGCCAGCCCAACTCCCAGTGCTCACTATACAGAGGTCCCGGTGCAGATCAGCAGCTTCTTCCTGAGCTCCTGTCCCGGCGGCCTATTTGGATCTGGAACCACATCTACAGATCAATCACGACAGCGTGAACCCTCCTCCAGTACAGGAAAGAGCAGAACAGACACCTCTTCTTTAATAATAACAAAAAACTAAATCACGGCATAACAGTCCAGATCTACACACAGAATTGACATATCCTTCAATCTCCCATTGACACTACCCTCACTTTTTATCCAGTACAGTCATCCTTCATTGGTGATCATTGTTCCAGGCGGTAAGACGGTGGTTGGACTGTTCCGACACCGCCATTGAGAATTTTCATATTCTTGGTTTAATTCTTAAATGAGTAACAGATTACTTGCGCGCTACCATTTCTTGACATTTATATGGTAGTTTACAAATAGGCAAGACGCGCGATTTATTTCATAAAGGTTTGACTTTGTTATTCATTGCGTGCTTCCATTTCTTGACATTGGCATGGTGGTTTAAGAATCGGCAAGATGCGCGATTCGTTTTATGGTGTTTAAACATTGTTGTCCATTGCGCGCTACTATTTCTTGACATTTACATGATGTTTTATGAATTGGCAAGACACGCAACTCGTTTCATGAGGATTTAACTTTGTTGTCCATTGCGCGCTACCATTTCTTGACATTTACATGGTGGCTTAAGAATCGGCAAAAGAAGCACGATTCGTTTCATAGTACTTTGATCTTGTTATTTATTGTGAGCTGTTATTTCTTGACATTTACATCGTGTTTTACGAATCGGCAAGACGCGCAATTCGATTAATGATGATTTGACTTTGATATTCATTGCGTGCTACCATTTCTTGGTATTTTACATGGTGACACTCGAATCGGCAAGACGCACGATTCTCTCCTCGAGTTTATTTCATGTTGTTTATTGTATGCCACTGTTCTAAGATATTTAATATGTAATATTCGAGTTGACAAGTTATGTGATTTGTTTCCTGAATCCATATTGTGTTATTCATGGTGCACAATCCTTTTATGGTGTTTACTATATATATATATATATATATATATATATATATATATATATATATATATATATCTGCAATATGCACAATTTGTGTTGAAACATTTTAAGAGTACACAGAAGGCCAGAGTTTCTAGATGCAATATTGTATGGTCCTAGTATACATTCTCAAAACAGGATTTATATGACTGGTTTAAAAGTTAGTCAGAATG
This sequence comes from Pleurodeles waltl, assembly GCF_031143425.1. Classification (NCBI taxonomy): domain Eukaryota; kingdom Metazoa; phylum Chordata; class Amphibia; order Caudata; family Salamandridae; genus Pleurodeles; species Pleurodeles waltl. The sequence continues at coordinate 183,097,407 of NC_090437.1, forward strand.
TTTTTTCTGATTTTCATGTAAAGGAAAGTACTTGAACAAGAAAGTTTTCATTTAATTCATCTTGATTCCCTTACAGGTATCCGGCCATCTTGAAACTTAGTCATTTTAAACTTAACTCTTAGATTGTTCATGTTTTCAGAGTGACTAGGCTTAGAATCATAGTCTAGTATTGATTTCAGGAGATATAATTTTCATATTGTGTGTTCTAACCTATTTCTTACTACAGGTCTCCTTCCCAGCTGTTCCCTTCCTAATCCCCTTTTCCCCTCTTGAACTCTCTCAGTCTCTGTGATTTATCTATCAGAGTCTTGGAGCTATTCAGTGGTGGACGTGTTGGGAACGTGCACAGACCCCGAGGATCTGGTGACTCTGAAAACGACGGACTTCAGCTACTGCTAAGTTTGCTGCTGCAGGGTGAGGTGTATAAGTGGCCAATAAAGGCCAGGTAGGACCATCATTACTTAGAGGACCTAACCTAACTGGTAAAATCGTGTGGGGTAGGGCGCCATGGAGCCAATTATTATTATGATAAGATAAAGGTATTTCTAAATATGCGTATGCTCTGTATTATCCAGGTATGTTTGCAGGTATATAATGATGAAATGTATTCGTGTTCCCATCAACTGCTGGAAATGTGACCCAAGAATAAAATAGTTCTGTTCTATATGCTGCATCTGCGTTAACTACAAATGTGACTGGACCCCCTGGGCCGTTGCTGTGCAGTCAGGGGTTGTCTCATATTGACTGCAATTGCTACGTGCTGTAGATATGCCATAATAGATGGTAAATTTGTTCAGAGATGAGCACACCAAATCGGGATTTTCCTTTTAAGGTTCAAGCTTGAACAACCTCCAGCATCAGATAGGTGTTCGCTACTTTGCTGAGGAGGAAATCCTCAATACCACAGATGTCTCCGTATATAGTACTGAGGTGTCTTTGTATATAGTGAGACAGAGATACTCAGGAGGACCCAAAAATTAGAGCCTGACCAAATGTTGGCGGCGCCATGTCGTGCAGGCTCTAATAAGACTGCTGGATTTTGAGTGGCAGAATCGCCTGCGGTGTGGGAGACTGAGTCTGACCCACTAAAGGTGACACCTGTCGCCCCAATCCGGGTTTTGCTATGGCTAACTAGCAGTGCCTTATCTCTACCCAATGGCAGGGATGACTGGGCAGCCGAGCGCAAGACATAATTGATTTCTCAGGGAACCCGTGGTCACTCAGGTCTCATCCTTTTTTCTTGGTTATATTGGTCTCACATACACAATGACAAACAGAGGCAGTCTATGGTTCAATAAGATTTTAATGAAGCGACTGCATCTTAGATAGCAAAGCAGGTGCTGCAATAACCAGGTCGATACATCATGACAAGATTAAAATTGTGACAAGGAGATTAAAGCATAGAAATAACGCTACCATATTGTCACTAGATTCAATAGACTAATTCCTACCTAGGCTATAATAGAGCACAGCGTGTTAAGCTCTGATTCTGCCCTTCAGGTTCACCTGGGAAGACATCATCCGCCATACCTGAGCAAAGGCCTGAATTCTGCATAAGCAGACGTAGAGAAGCATTTAGCAGTCAGCATTCAGTCGTGGTTCTCTGGCTAGAATATCCCTTTAATGTGTAAGGGACAGGGAAGTGTTTTTATAATAAAACATCTGATGTTCTGAGAAAATGTCCATATGTAAGGATGTGTGTTTTTCTATGAATGTCTGAGACAAAACTTGTACCACGTTCACCGGTAACCTATCTTACTACAGCCATGAAAGAAGCACAGAGTGAGCAAGAATGTCTTGTTTGAGAACATAGTGCTTGCCTAGGCAAAAACAGTTAGATAGAAAGAAATAAAACAACACCGTAAAAATGGCTATTGTAACAATAATAAAACAAAGCTGAATTAAATATATCTAGGTTAAAGTGCACAGCGGCTATAACTAAAATGGATACACAACAGTAGCCTTGCCTGAGATTTACTGTTGACCCTCGAGTGATCCATTCCTGGTACAGGCACACAAGTGGGGTTGTGTTTTTATCAGGACAAGAGGGGATACACTGGGTGGTAGGAATTTTGTGGATCTCTGCACATTCCTGTAGTATACGTGACGGAAAAACAAGGACAAACAGTGTTTTTAATCAATGTTTCACCATTGCAGAGTATTCTGGGTAAAAAAACTTTGTGGAATCCACACACGCTACACCCCTGTGGACTGCCCCCAATGTCTACTTTTCAGAAATGTCTTGGTTTGGTAGGTTTCCCTATATGACCACTGAGCACCGGGACCAAAGATACTGGTGACCGTCTTACAAAACCAGGCTGTTTTGTGATAGGTACTTTTGATGTCTCCATAACACATTTTGAGCCCTTCCCTGTTGTGGTCACTTGCCTACCCACACAAGTGATGCAATGTTTTTCTCTGGAGAGTTAGGGGAATGCCAGGTGGTAGGACATTCGTGGCTGCTTGCAGATTCCAGGATTTTCCCTCATGGAAATGCAAGGAAACTGTATTTTTTAACCAAAGTTTGTGATTTCAAGGGGATTCTGGGTGAAGGAGAAGTGGTGAGAGTCACGCAAGCCCTGCACTCTTGGACTCCCCTAGTATCAGTATGTTAAAGTTAATCCACCACTCACACTGGTTGGTTTTTGCATCTCCAGAAATATGGTTTAAAAGCATGAATACCTATTAAAGTATCTGAATATTGAAACCAAGCCTTCTGAAGGTAAGCCATAAAGCCACTTCACGACACCAACCACTTTATGGTCCATTCATGCACAACACACAATACTTTCATACCACCGGCCACGGGCCCAATCCAACCAATCACTGCACTTACATCAATTTACCACCACCAAACAAGAGCCCATCACATTCATACACCACAGGAAGGAATACGTTTGACTACATTTCACCACCTGTCAAGTAACCGCCTCCTTCTTCCTGAAGATTACCAAAGGCATGCTTAAGGAACCTTAACTAATTGCTCTCATGACAGCAACATGAGGCTCAGGAAGACATGCTTTTCATTTGCTTTTAGCACACTCACTTTGCTAAATCCAACTCCTTCCAGTTTGTGGATGCATGTTGGGGGTTTCCAAGTATGCCTTGTGAGGCCTATGCCTCGAACTGAGCGAGCGTATCTACGTTTGAAACTAAGGCAGACATGCTGGGGAATTTTCGTGAAGTTTCCTAAAGAGAACATCATAAACTATGAAAAAGGATAGTGTTTGGCACACAGGGTAGTCTGTGAGAAGGTAGCATATGTCCCAGCCACCGTTGTGTGCTTATGTTCTGTCCACTAATATGTACTGTGTGGGGACTATAATATACGCTAATCGAACAGAACACCTACCACAGTCTGACTGCGGATAAAGGTGTCATAAGGAAGTCCATGATTTCCTGAAGTAGATGAACTAAAATTCTGTGGCTGCTTGCCTAACGAAGCAGTGGCCCATGGACATTCGGTATTCATGCACAGTTAATGAAAGGTTTAACCAATGGCAGCCCCACCTCAGTCGATTACCCAGAACTTTGCTTTAGTATGATATAACGTAAACCAAGTAGGGAAACAGAGGCCTGGCTGAGATGGGCACTAGGGACAGCAAACACGATACTCCTGACTCTTTCCCTGCTGTGGCACACTTTATATCGATGACTTGGTCAATCCTTTTTTGGGTGTTTTAGGAATACGATGAGCAAAGTGTTACTCCTGCAGCCTTGCCACATCCTCCAGAACAAATTAAGTGGAGGCTACTGCTTCTGTAGCAGCAGTGAGGCTTTCAATTACAGACAACTGGATGTCAAGGAAAGACATCAATGTTCCTGTGGTCGTCTTACAATAAACAACATGCACATTGTATGTTGCCTTCTGGATCAGTTGGGTAAACAGTTTCTTGTACCAAGTGGAAGTTTTACAACACGCATTTTAAGGTTGAAGAACCTATTCGCTCTTGTCCACTCCGCCCATGTACTCATTATAATCAAGTATACAGGTTTGCTTGTGGTCTTCAGCTATCTGACCCCAAACCATGATGGGGGAAGTACTCTAATCATGAATTGTAGTGAGCACGGATACATCATGCCTATCTGAGAACTAAACTGCGAGCAGTTCGTTGGAATGCAACGCAGTACACTGGCACTTCTGGAGCTTCTGCAAACAAGCTCCTGCAGGAATCCTTTGTGGTTACCAGAAACTGTTCCATAGGTCACAGTGACAGCTTTTAGAGCTCACTGAACAGCTGTAGTCTTGTATAGAAATTGTCCACATAATGGTGTGGACGATCCCGGGGCAATGCAGCAGAATTATCACTGAAATGCAGCATGCGCTGCAATAGCAACAAAACAATCTCTGCTCATGATGGGGGTTACCCAGACCGTGCAAGTCATCCAGTAAGACTGCAAGGTGGGTTTCTGCACTAACCCCATTTTAAGTGTGAGGTCCAAAAATATCTTCAACTTTTCCAGCGAAGTGGGAGTTCATTGGTGAGTCCTAGAACAGGACCCTAAAGTGCCTCCATGCTCCCTCGAAAATTGTTTTGCACACAAATTTGTTTGTTACACAATTTGCTGAAGGAAGTCAACATCCAAAAAGAGATCAACGTAGTTGACTGGCAAAACATTGGCCGTATCGACTTTACATCCAGTGTCACCAGTAAAAGGTGAAATTTGGTGCTGAACTAAATTGGGGGGGCTGCCAAGAGAGCAGTTGCTGCTGCATACACCTGCTCTCTGGGTTGGGCCAACCCACTGTTGTCCCGTGCACTGACTGTGCTTGGGAAGGGGCAGCATGACTGTCCTCATCATCTCCCTCAAAATCACTGAAAGAGATGTCATTGGATGGAACTCCGCAGACAGAAAAATCACTCCCAGATTCTGCTTAATTTCCCTCTCCTTTAGATGCTGTCTCAGTATCTGCTGTCTCAATCTCGGATTCTGCCTCAGAGCTGTCCTCCATAACCTGAGTTACGGTTTCAGCAGCAGTCATCCAATGAGATGCCATCTCTGCTACTGGCTAAACTGTCCCTCTAAAACACTAGCCTACGTAGAAGGCAGATATGTTGCCAGAAAAATTGCTGGTGGGGGTGCATGTGTGATATGTGCGCAATAATAAATGTCAGTCACCTTACCTTTGCTTCTTCCTTCAATCAGCAGGTTCTCTAAAGACGCTGAAAAGAAAAAGACACACTTTTACTTTGCCACATAACCCATTATCACAGACTTTAGTGCTAGTGGCAACCAGTGAGGCAATCATTTTTGGCACTCCCATCCCATGACCTCCTCCTAGTATTTTATCACTACCACCAAGAAAGAGTGCCCTTCATCCCCCCTCACACATACATTTAATTTGTTTTAAAGCGCAGGTAACGGCTGGCTTTACTAATCCACACAGCTGTTCATATATAATACAGATCTGTTCTTTGCAGCAGGCATAGAAACATTCTGCGCTACTTTATGACGTCAAAATTGCCACTAGACAAAAGTCCGATCTCTTTCTCTAGAAGGAACATAGGGCCAGATGTATCATCTAACCCTTTTGCGATTCGGTAATAGCGATTTTTAAGAAATCGCTATTTCTGAGTCGCAAAATGGTATGTATCATATTTGCGATTCGGTAATAGCAATTTCTTAAAAATCGCAAATGATATTACCGAATCGCAAATTGCGATGCAGACCCCATGCGTACCTGTGGGCCTGTAGGCCCATATTTGTGAATTTTTTGCATTTCCCGAATTGCGAATTCCTAACTGGAATTCGCAATTTGGGAAATGCAAAACTCCAGGGTGCTGGGGGCCTAAGGCCCCCTCTGCTGCACCCCAAAAAAATATTCCAGGACACGTAAGGCGCACACATGCCAAAGGGGCATGTGTGCGTTACATCTACATTTAAAAAATGCATTTTGAAAATGTGCACATGGTTACCACCAAGTTTTACTTGGTGGTAATTGCGATTCCTTAATGCCCAATTCGTATTAAGGAAAAGCTTGATACATGTGCTTAAGAAATCGCAAATAAGGATTCCTTATTTGCGATTTCTTACTTAGAGAATCGCAATTTGCGATACTCTAAATGGGCTCTCAATTTTGAGGAATCGCTATTTTAGCGATTCCTTAAAATTGCATAGCGAATGCCTTTCATACATACTGAAAGGCATTTTTGCATTCGCAAACAGCCATTCGCACCGTTTGCGAATGCAAAAACCTTTGATACATGTGGCCCATAATCACAAGAGTTATCTTGACATTTTTATTACTGACAGCTCTCTATGCCTGAAAGATATAATGTATGTGTATATATATATATATATATATATATATATATATATATATATATATAGAGAGAGAGAGAGAGAGAGAGAGACACTCCCTCTCTATATATCACTTAAAAAAAATATATATACGTGTAGTTTCCCTATGGACAAAAGTAAAATATATGCCACCATAGGGGGTTGACCCGTGCCAGGAGAGACGACCCGACATTTTTTACTATTTATATTCTTTTTTTCGCCCTTTTTTTAATCTCTTTTGGAGGCAAAGGGGGCCGCCCCCTACCCCCAGGGGACAAATTCTAATTTTTTATTACAATGGTTACCCCCATGGGGGGGCTGGCACACTTACACGAGGGCAATCCCCCTCCAAATAAGATCCCTGGGGCCTTGGGCCGTTTCCTGGAAACGGTGCCAGGAAGGAATCGATGGAAAGGGGAGTCTCTCCCTTTTCCATTGATGCCTCCCTGACATATGGGGAGGCTGTTTCGGAATTTTTCTTCCACCAGAGTGGGGAGAGGACGCTCACCTGCTCCTCCAATCCTCCTGTGGGGAAAACTGTGATGTTAGCGCACCACGCGCCACACTGATGTCACAGATGGGTGGGTGGGGGTGGAGCGGGGTGGGGAGACATGGAACGTCTTCCACATCTCCCAAGGGTATTAAACTAAATCCACCCTCCCTGGTGTCGGCCAATGGACGTGGCCCATACCAGGGAGGGTGTGTGTATGTCAGCCAGTGGCCGACACACACACTAATGGGGTTAATGAAACAATCTACTTAGTTATGATATTATAGAAACCACTATATATACTAATACAAACATTATTAACTTCTATCCCAATTTTACATATATCATCATGGGTGATATTACCATAAATTTAAACAAAAAATGCCAACAAAGTTCCTTACCACAAGAATGTATGCATACAAATTTTAGATGTAACCAAATAATATATACTTATACCACAAACTACAAAACAGTATGAGATCACATATACACTAATGCACATACAAAAGACTATGGAATGTTAGAATGCTATTATAGTGAGCATAAAGGTTTATGAATAGCAGCTTAAAGCAAATAATGATGTACTTATTAATAATTTTATTCTCATTTGAGATGCTTTCAATGCAAGTCATTAATAGAAAAACCACAGAAGGCAACAAACCATATCAAAAAGCAATCAAAGCAAATATTATCAAGTTTACCACCAAAATGTACTATAAAAATTCAAAACAGAAAAACAAAGTTCTTTATCATCTCACATTGGCAGACACAAGTAGAACACTCAAAGCAACTAACTACGATGATGACTATAATAATTTAATGAAAGAAAATAATGGAATTCTAATTTAAAATGTTATGGTAAAAAACAATGCAATATTAATTACAAAACAAACAAAAATGACAAGAATACTGCCAATTACAATTCCAGATTCAAATGTGAAAGAGGCAGAAAATGTATTACAGCCACCAGCTCTGCCAATTAAAACCATAAAGGAAGGGAAGCTAAAAACACTGACGACAGTTTGTGGGACAGTCACAGAGGTACGACAAGTAGCCCACTCCACTCTAATCTACCCCACTCCACCACACTCTAGACTACCACAATCCATCACACTCTTCCCCAAACAACACCATTTCAATCTACCCCAATAAACATCCCTCCATTCAAAGCCTATCTTCCCCGATCTACCAAACTCCAATCTACCCAATCCAACAACATCTGCTCCTATCTATGGACATAAATAATGAACTACTAATGGATTGGTTCCTTATAATTTAGCCATTGAATTACTGGGATATCTGTGATTAACCTGTGAAAGAATTTTCTGCAATAAATGCATCAAGGTAATACTAAATGAAATTGCAATGTGTAATAAACAATAAACATGTAAATAATTTTTTATTGTAAATATAATGTTTTACTGCTATAAAAAATGTGCACGTTAAATATAATACTAAATTTATATGGAATAAAACTATGAGGAGGAATAAAAACCTGAGTCGCACAAAAATTAGAGTGTAATTTATTTGCATGGATTTACTCACAAACAATGCACTCATCTTCACTGCAATCAATGCAAATCTATTCCTCAGCACTATCGTACTTTACACAACTTCAGGGAAAGCCACTCTACGGCACTCCATGCTACAACACTCCACTCTACCTCCACTCAAAGAAATGCAACACTACAATATTCCACTCTATAAAACTAAAGTTCATTAAACTATTCTCCACTCTATAACAATCCACTCAACAACAGTCTACACCACTTTATACCACTCAACTCTACAACATTCTTATTCACACTATGCCACTCTACAGTACTACTCTACAACACTCTCCACAATTTGCTATACCACTTTACTCCACTCTATTCCACAACACACTAATCCACTCTACACCTCCACTCTATGCCACTCCACTCAAACACTGTATGCTTCTCCACTATACTCAACCTTACAACACTCTCCTCCATTCTATGCCATTTCACTCTCCTACAATACTCCACTCCATGCCTCTTCAGTCTCACAATTCACTCCATTATAGGCCACTCTACTCTAATCTATACCACACCCATTAAGACAATCAACTCTGCTCCACACACAACACTCTACAGCACTTATCAACACTCTGCTCCACTCTAAAACTCTACTCCACTTAACTCTATGCCCTTTCACTATACAACACTATGCTCTCTACATTACACAACACTACACACAACACCATAACACTATGGCCCTCTTTACAACATTGGCGGTAAATCCCGCTTACCGCCGTGCAGAAGACTGCCAACACACCGCTGCGGGTGCGGAATTCCGCTGCAGCTATTACGACCCACAACACGGAATCCGCCAAAATCCAGACACCCACACAAGTCCACCACACCAAAGGTCAGTGATAAACTGCCCATAACAAAACCGACACCGTCACGCAAATAGGAATACGCCCACACTATCACGACCCACGAATCCACGCGGCGGTCTTTCAACTGCGGTATTCCATTGGCGGTACACACCGCTGCGCTCACAATACACACACATTTACAAAACACAACCATATTGGACAATTCCAAATACACACACCTGATACACATACACACACCACTCCCACACAATCAACACAATATAAAACACACACCCACATCACCCACAAACCACTACGACAAAAATTGAGAAAGAAGCCCAGAGAGAGACACCACCATCAACAATACTAGCATCCACAGGCACACAACACTATCACTCACACAACATCCACACACCTCAGACAACACACACAAACACATCCCCTCACACCGGAAGATGCCGCCATCTCACCACCTGTCCCCGCAGACGTGCCCTATGGAGGAGAACAGCGAGCAGAGAGTCAGCCAACACTGAGGTATAACTAAATGTCATTAGCAAACATTTGTAAATCTGCAATGTGCCTGTTACTGTGTGTATGCAAGGCCTAGATAGGTGTGACACAGTTATTATTAATTCCATGTGGCCCCCTGAAATGGCGGCTGCCTGACCTGTAAGGTGGGACAAGGGGACACCGTCGTGGTAGGCGGTTGAAGACCGCAGCGCAATCCTGCATTGGTTAACTTTGGACCCTATGGGTCCCAGGAGCCAATGACGATTTACGCCGGGGGTGACGGTACGTACCGCCCCGGACATAAGCGCCATTTTCTGTCTGTTCACTCACTTGATACCTGACCTTCAACAGGAGAGGACCTACACTGCAAGTGCTGCTGTGACCTCAGTCTGGAAGCGACGATGGCTCATGTGTCTGGGGAAAGGGCCCCTGCCTTCACTTCGGAGGGATTGCAGAAGTTAGTGGATGGGGTCCTCTCCCAGTACACGCTACTCTACTGTCCTCCAGACTAACAGGTGAGTACACTGTGAGCATGCATGTTTGGAGTGGTGTGGATGGAAGATACATGGGGGGGGAGACAGAGACCTGCATTTGCGGACGGTGAGTGTATGTGCGTCAGGGCAAGGATAGGAACATGGGCCAATGACCGTGACGGTCCGGACGGTTAAAGTTTTTCCTTTTCCCCTGTACTATCCCTCTAGGTCAGCGCCCACCAGAAGAAGGATATTTGGCATGCCATCGCCAAGGATGTCCGGACCCTGGGGGTCCACCACAGACGGAGCACCCACTGCTGTAAAAGATGGGAGGACATTCGCCGCTGGAGCAAGAAGACGGCAGAGGCCCAGCTGGGGATGGCCTCCCAACGTGGGAGGGGTGCGACCCCCCTGATGTTCCAGATCCTGGCGGTGGCATATCTGGAGTTGGATGGGCTCTTGAGGGTATCACAGCAGCCACAAGGTGGTGAGTACCGTCACATCCATCTGACTCTGCGCGCATTACGAGGTGTCTGGGTGGGGGAGGTGGGCAGTGGGTTACCCTAGGCCAGGGCAAGCTTTGTAGGCAAGGACCCTTTGTGAGGCAGGCTATGTGGCACCCCAACCCCACCAGTGGTAAGAGCTATCTACACCTATTCAGGCTCCTGTGACTTCCATGTGTGCAGCAATCGGGCATAGGCCTTGTACCCCATGGCTCTGTGATTTCTCTAGGAACTCTAAGTGCATGGCGTAGTGCAGAGGGCTGCTGTGCTTGTAGTGTCTGCCAACGGTAGTGGTATTGCATACACTGAACATGTCTTTCTTCTGTCTTTCCCCCACCCTTTTTGTGGTCTCCCTGTTATTGTGTGCAATAGCATCATCAGGCGGAGGAGCAGTGGCACCGGAGCAGGAGGGAGCTGCACCCCACTTGGCCCTGGAGGGCGAGACAAAGGAGTCTAAAGCCACCAGTGGGACGGAGGGCAAGGGGAGCTCCACGGGAGGACAGGAGGTGACTTCAGCAACAGCGACTCCTCCTCTGATGGGAGCTCCCTTGCAGTGGCGGGCCCCTCTGTGTCCCCCGTATCAACAGGTACAGCCGCCACCCCCCCCTACCAGCACCGCCCTCCCAGCAGCCCCTCAGCGTGTGTCCTGTGGCCGCTCACCCAGGAGGGTGGGCATCGCCTTTGCCCCAGGCACCTCAGGCCCTGCCCCAGTAAGCCCTGCTGCCCTCAGTGAGGAGGCTATTGATCTCCTGAGATCCCTCACTGTTGGGCAATCTACCATTCTGAATGCCATCCAGGGTGTCAAGAGGCATTTGCAACAAACAAATGCATACCTGGAGGGCATTCATTCTGGCCAGGCAGCCCAACAGAGAGCATTGCAGGCTCTGGCCTCAGCACTGATGGCAGCCTGTGTCCAGCCTCCCCCCTCCAACTTCCTCTATCCAGAGCCAATCCCTGTACCTCAGCCTATCCCAAGCACACCATCAGACCAGCATGCACACACCTCATCACACAAGGGTGGCTCAGGCAAACATAAGCACCACACATCCCACAGGCACTCACACAAGCATCATTCCCATGCAGACATACCATCATCCACTGCCTCCACTGTGTCCCCCTCCTCCACGTCATCCTCCTCCCTCCCTGTCTCGTCTCCAGTCACACCTGCATGCACTACATCCTCAGCCACTACCTCCAGCACGCCTATCAACACACACCGCTCACGTGCACTCACCACCCCCACTACCATTTACACATCCCCCTGTGTCCTCTCCCAGTGTGTCTGTGAGCCCACCTCCCAAAGTACACAAACGCAGGCACACACCCACCCAACAGCTATCCACCTCACAAAAGCCTCCAGCCCAGGCACCTTCACCCAAATTCAGCATTCGTACACCTCCTACAACCACTACCTCTTCCTCCACTCCCAAACCCACTCCATCTACCCGTCCCAGTGTGTCTAAAAAACTTTTCCTGTCTAACATTGACCTCTTCCCTACACCTCCCCCGTCCGTCCCCTAGGGCCAGGCTTTCCAGGTCCCAACCCAGCACCTCAGCCACCACATTACCGGGCACAGTGGTCCCAGCAACAGCAGGCTTTTGGAGTGCGTCAAGCATCAGGGCAGCCAGTGTGCCACGTAGCGAGGGCAAGGACATTCCGCCACCTGCAAAAGTAAAAAAAAGTTGCCCACATCCCAGAGGGAGAAGGCAAAAACATCTGCCACCAAGGGCTCAGGGAAAACAAAAGGGGATGGTGGCAAGACAGCTGCGCCACCATCCAAGGTGGGGAAGGGCCAGAAAATCAAGGGCAAGTCAGGAGAGGGCATGGTGGCACTGACTATGGGACCAGTGTCACACCTTCTGTCCACGTCGACGCCAACCGGTACGGCGGAGAAGACCGCCACCTACTCTGCCACCTGCACCGCCACATGCACCGCCACCAGCACCGCAGTTACTGAGCCCGCCACCAGCACCGCAGTCACTGAGCCCGCCACCAGCACCGCAGTCACTGAGCCTGCCACCAGCACTGCCACCACAGAGCCCACCACCAGCACCACCACAAGCACTGCCGCCACAGTCTTCCACCAGCACCGCCGCCACAGAGTCCGCCACCTGCACCGATGACACAGAGGCCGCCGCCAGCACCGATGACACAGAGGCCGCCGCCAGCACCGATGCCACAGAGGCTGCCGCCAGCACCGATGCCACAGAGGCCGCCGCCAGCACCCCTGCCACAGAGTCCGCCGCCAGCACCCCTGCCACAGAGTCCGCCGCCAGCACCGATGCCACAGAGGCCGCCGCAAGCACTACTGCCACAGAGTCCGCCGCCAGCACCGATGCTGCTGACACCGCCGCAAGCACCGCCAGCGGCCCCATGACATCCTGCGCCAGTGGCACCACTGCAGACATGGCTGCCATCCCCAGTGGTCAGTCGACCGAGGCTGTTGGTCAGTTCCAGGAGCCTGGGCAGCTTCCATGATGCACCACCTTCAGTGGAGAAATGCATCCACTACCTCTGTCCTTGGCAGGATGAAGCACTCTGGGCACAAAGCCCCCTCCAGAACCAGCAGAGTATCACATCCACTACCTCTCCACACCTCTGTCCTTGGCAGGACGAAGCACTCTGGGCACAGAGCACCCTCCAGAACCAGTGGAGTATCACATCCACTACCTCTGTCCTTGGCAGGATGAAGCACTCTGGGCACAAAGCCCCCTCCAGAACCAGTGGAGTATCACATCCTCTACCTCTGTCCGTGGCAGGATGAAGCACTCTGGGCACAAAGCCCCTCCAGAACCAGTGGAGAAAGGCATCCACCTGAGAGACTGTGGCTTTGCACTCCCCAGGATAAAGCAGTGGGCAAACCACCCACTGGAGAGACTTGAGAGACTGTGGCTTTGCACTCCCCAGGATAAAGCAGTGGGCAAACCACCCACTGGAGAGACTTGAGAGACTGTGGCTTTGCACTCCCCATGATAAAGCAGTGGGGAAACCACTCACTGGGGAGACTTGAGAAACTGTGGCTTTGCACTCCCCAGGATAAAGCAGTGGCTAACCACCCACTGGAGAGACTTGGGAGACTGTGGCTTTGCACTCCCCAAGATAAAGCAGTGGACAAACAACCCACTGGAGAGACTTGCAAGACTGTGGCTTTGCACTCCCCAGGATACATCAATGGGCATGGAGCCCCCTCGTGGAGCAGTGGCGTTGTGCACTCATCTGGCTGAGGTGCCCTCCCCTTCCCTTCCCCCTGAGGTGCCTGTTTCTTTTCGATCTGATGCCCCTGCAGTGTTCTCTCCATTTGAAGTCTGGTATCGAGTGTAGGCCTCACCAATGCATTTTGGGCCCAGTGGTCCACGGACAATTATTGGTGCACTATACGGACTTGTGTAGTTGGTGTACAAAACTTTATATACTGTATTTCGAGTTTTGACTACTGTTTTTTTCATGATTACAATCGTTCAACTCATTTCCTTCTGTTTTTGCGTTCTTGAAGGGGGTGGGGGGTGTAAATGTAATGTTGCAGCATGTATTTGTGTGTATGTTGGAGTGGGTGATGGTGGGGGTGGGGGTGTTGCATGTGTGTGTCACTCTATTTTCCCTCCCCCCTCCCCTGTGTTGTAGGTGCAGTACTCACCATGGTCGTCGTGGCCGTCTTTGTTGCTCCTGATAGAGGAGCAGGAATACCATCCTGGCGCCATGGCGTCCTGGTTCCTCGTGGGGTGTGGAGAGGTGAGTGTTTTCCCTTCCAAGTCCTGTTTCCGCCATGTTTATGTTCGTGTTAATTCCGCCCCGGAAAAGGTGGCGGATTGGCCTCTCATAATAGTGTGGGCGGTACATTGTCTTCTGCCTGTCTGTTGGGGGTGACCGCCAAGCTGTTTGCTTGTATCCCCGTGGCGGTCGGAGGGTTAAAGTGGCTGTCTATGTTGGCAGTTTCCGCCATGGTCGTGATTCCATTTTTTTTCCCGCCGGCCTGTTGGCGGTATTACCGCTGCTTTAACACCGACCGCCAGGGTTGTAATGAGGGCCTATATCTCTCAATCAACCTACCACTGTACTCCATCCCGTTCCATAACGCTACACTCTATTCAACTTTAATAACACTTCACTCACAAAAAGATTTAGCCATACTGAACAACAACTACACTATTGTACAACATAGCAAAAACATATTGGGAAAGCCCTGGCGAGACCTATTGGCTATGCCAATATTTGTCATGCATTGTGTGCCATGCCGACTCAAGATGAAAGACACTGCTGTTCCATGCTTCTACTGGCACAGTACACACAGACACACTTAGGCCCATATTTATGAAAAATGACGCACAACTGTGCTAACTCAGCTTTGCATCATTTTTCTTAATGCCATTCCTTGGAGCCATCTTAATACCATATTTATTAAATGACACAAGATGGGGCTATGGAATGGCTAGCGCCTAAAAAAAAGACGCTAGCCGGTCAGGGATGGCGTTAGGAAAAATGGCGCTAGTGGGTCTGAAATCGTTAGGCTGTTTAATGGCAAAAAATATGCAGCTAACCAGCCTAGCGTCATTTCTTGACGCCCAAGCAGCCTAAAATGACTTCTGTCCGAGTGTAGACAGGAGTCATTACTACCACCCCAATGCCCACCACATGGGACTAGTGTCCCCTGGGCAAGCCAAACATGCCCAGTGCAAGGCAGGGGGCCCCATGTAAGGGGCCCAAATGGTAATAAAAAAATGTAATTAATACTTACCTGGGATGGGGCCCCCCTCCTGTAGTGTCCCTGTGGTGTGGGTGGTGGTGTTCCTGGAGCTTGGGGTGGGCATCTTTGTGCCCATTCTATGGTGTTCCACCATGGAAATGGACCTACATGCACCCTAACGCCTGGTCTGACCCAGGCGTTAAATAATGGCGCTAGATGGACTTAGGACCATTATTTAGGCTCACCTCCTCCTTGCGTGTCGTTTCTGCACCTGGAGATAAATATGGCGCTGGGAGGTTAGCGTTGTGCTTAGGACAGGAACGCCTACCTTGGATCTCATTGACACAAGGTGGTTTCGCGCATCCTAAACATAACTCCAATATTTTCATGCTAGATGGGTCAATCGTCAAAATATAAATATGGAGTTAGGTTAGCGCAGTTTTTGCGCCAAAATGAATGGCGCTAAAGCGATGCTAGCCATCCATAAATATTGGCCTTACTCTCTCCGATCTCCGTCCACCAAGGATCTAGCCACCTTGAACCACTCACCCTTTGTCCCATACAGAGACCACGCAACAGCAGCTCTCAGTGCAAGAAAACCACTGGAAGGGTACACTTAGAAATTCCAGTGAGGCCAGAGACAAGATCGATGTCTCCATGATGTGCTTCCTCCCTCGACCAGCACAGGCTTTTTTGTTCTTTTGTGGGACCCTGTGGAGCAGTGAGTATTACCAAGTGTTGTGCAGTTTGTGCATATTTGGTTATGTGCGAACGTGCAAAATGCATTTATAGTTATAACGTATGCTGGCTTGTATGTATTTTATTGTACAATGTAATGCTCTGTGCTCTCATTGTATTGTGTTCATAAGAAATCTACTTGGCCTCCGTTCGCGAACTTGTTACATTCTAGATATATGCTTTTGCTTTATCCTTAGTTTTATGATGATGTTAACTGTATTATAACTGGATTGGTAATTTGCTAATAAGCACCAAGTACTTCTTCATTCCATTATTACTACCAAAATATTTTGTTCATTTTCTTCTTTGTAAGAATCGGTTTAGGTAATCCACGAAGCTACTACTTCTCTGGTTATGTGCTTAGGCAAACCGGGCAGTTTTCGTATCTGTGACATGCTTGCCAATAGGACTGATGCCAACAGGAGATTCCAAATTTGTTGCAGTCTCCCTTATGAAATTACATTTGTTTCAGTAGAAGGCAATGAGGGAAATATACTCTCCTGATTCGTTTTTTTTTTTTAATCTCCCACTTTCCCCTTCTAAAATGTAGGCATGTATGCTGTGATTATTTACTGATTTGAACCCTGTTCTTCCTCTTTGGCTGTTTTGGATCCTGCTACCAAAAGACCTTTAAATGTTTTGCTCTGTTTTGGTGTAATTATGCGCATGTGCCACTAGGGCAAATACTTCAAGTGTATCGCTCTGCTCAACTCTATAATTTTTATTCCTACCCCACCATTTTGTTTGATGGTTCTTACTCTCCTATTTATTGCCTTAACTTCTTTCTGCACTTATTCTTGATTTATACCCCTCTTGATGCTAGTCTACCTCCACTGCTGCATTCACAGCCTCACTCAAAATGATCCTTGCAGAAGGTAACCATTCCTTTTAACTCTCCCTCCCATCTCCACCTCGACCTCCGTTCTCCACCTCAACCTTCTTTCTGCACCTAATCCACCTCTCCCCCTCTTTCCTCCTTCCTATGCCTCCATCTTGCGTCTCAACAACACCCTTCTTCCTCATCATACAACTTCTTTCATCCTTCTGTTACTCCCTACCCATCCTCCTAACTCTCCTATCAGCACACACGATCCCACGCCATATTAAAAAACAGAGCTCTTGTACAATCTCACATACACAGACATACAGGCCAGAGTGCTTTGAGCGCTGAGACTATGCTTTCAAAGAAATTACAACCTTCTTTTTTTGTCTGTTTGACTTGGAGGTCAAAGAAATTATGGCACTATTATGATGTTCCCAATATATCCCCCATAAATCCAGGCCCTGGATTTACTGATAATGGGGTTACCAATACTACCCGAAGGGTGAGTCAACAGGGTTTACAAGTGGCGCCCTGAAGATGCCCTGAGAAAGGGAGGATTACCGAAGGGAGTCTGAAATGTTGGCTCTGCTTTCTCTTGCAATTCCTACTTTTCCCTCAGTAGTTTACCAGAGAAACGCTCTGCCTTCAGATATTATCTCAAGGTGAAACATTATCCAGAGAGTCACTGTATATTTTGTAATCCAGGTTCGCCTAGTAACTCCTGGTCCCAATCAATCAATGATTTGTAAGGTGCAGCAAATCACCTGTGAGGGTCTCAAGGTGCTGGAGTTTCTAGCTGCTTCATGGTGAATTGTTTATTCACACAGCCAGGTCTAGAGTAATTTCCTGAATAGCTGGAGTGATGAGGTGGTTCTTAGGTACAGGGGAAGGTCTTTCCAAGCTTTGACCGCCAGGTGTGAGAAGGAGTGTTCTCTGCTGTTGTTTCAGCAGATCCGGGGGTGGCTGCGAGTAAGAGGGAGGTGAATCAAAGGTGTCTGGTTGATTGGTGGAAGGTCATGCATTTGTTGATGTATGCTGGTCCCTCGTTGTGCAGGGCTTTGTATGCGAGGGTCAACATCTTGAACTGGCATCTCTCCTGGATCTGGCCAGTGTAGGTTCTTGAGGTGGGGTGTGATGTGGGTTAGTCTGGAGGGATCAAAAACAAGTCTGGCAGCTGATTTTTGTAATGTCGGTAGTCTCTTAAGTAGGCATGCAGTGATGATTCCTACGTAGAGTTTGTTCCTGTAGTCCAGCCTGCTGGTGATGAGGGCCTGCATGACACTCCTTCTGGTGTTGATGGGAGCCACCTGAGGATCTTGAAGAGCACGTACAGGGTGTGGAAGCAGGCGGATGAGACCATGTTTACCTGTTTCTTCATGGTTAGCTTGCTGTCTAAGATGATGCCCAGGTAGCAGGCATGATCTTGTCGGGGCAGGGGAAGGGCCAAATTCAGAAAGCCACCATGCGTCATTCCATGGCAAGGTGTTTTTCCCAAAGATGAGGACTTCTGTCTTGTCCGTGTTAAGCTTGAGACAGTTGTCCTTCATCCAGTCAGTGACATTCATCATACATCTGTGGAAGTTGGCTCTGGTGGTGGAGGGGTCTTCTGACAGTGGTAGAATGAGCTGGGTGTTGGTGGCGTAATAGAGGTCAGGGTGGTCGTGTACATATTGAAGAGGATGGGGCTGAGGTACAATGCTTGGGGGATACTGCAGATGATCCGCTTGAGTTCAGAGGTGAATGGTGGGAGATGTATGCTCTGTGTTCTTCCAGTGAGAAATGAGGCAATCCATTTGAGGGTGACTCCCTGGATTGCAATGTATTGGAGTCTGTTATCAGGATGTGATGGAAGATGTGTCGAAGGTGGCTGACAGGTCCAGGAAGATGAGGTCTGCTGCCCAGGAGTGCTCTGATGTCATCAGCAACTGAACTCAGGGCTGTCTTAGTGCTGTGGTTGGCTTGGAATCCGGATTGACAGGGGTCCAGGATTGCTGTGTTCTTTGGTGTTCAGTGAGTTGCTGGTTGATTTCCTTCCTGAGAACCTTCGCTGGAAAGGGAAGCAGGGAGATGGACCGGTAGTTCTTCGGTTCGTGCTGGGTCGGCAGATGGTTTCTTTGGAGGGATCCTCACTTTAGTGTGTTTCCAGTCCTCAGGAAAGAAGTTCGAGATAATGGAAGTGTTCAGGACTTTATTGAGCTTGTTGCTAGTCGTCTTGCTCCTGAGGTTGAGGAGGTGGTGGGGACAGAGTGTGTGGGTGCTCCAGAGTGCACGCAGTTCATGATGGACATTGTTGCTTGAGTCTTGACATCAGTTTGTGTGTTTGGGGTTTGTGTTTGTGGGAATGAGCAGGCTGATGCTGTCAGAGGCAGAGGGTTGGGGTTCGAAGTTTTCATAGATGACTGAGATCTTGTGGAAAAAGTCTGCCAGGGCGTCACACAGTTCTTGGGAGGGGTAATGTCATTCCCAGTGACAGCGGGGTAGGAGAACTCCTTCCTGATGGCAAAGAGCTCCTCGCTGAAGTTTGTGCTGACTTCTATGAGGTACTGGGTAAATAGGATTTCCATTGTGATTGAAATCAATGCCTGAGTGCAAACATACTTTTAACTTCAGTAAGAACAAGTTTTTTTTCTTTAAAACAAAAGTACATTAATTCCTGAAAAATTATATTTTACTACCTAGTGTCTAAGTTACTAGCACTTCACCATGGTTTGCAATTACTTTTGCAACAAACGTTTGCAAAAACACAATTAATTTTTGTACAAGTTCATTGGAACTTGTACAAAGCATTTCTTCTGGGGGTCAGTGGCAGGTAATTTCCTTAAAGTGCATGCACGAGGCATGGTCTAACTGGGAATGGAGTGAGACGTGTCTTCTGCAGCTCTCCTTCAAGCTGGTCTTTATCTGGGAGCATTAGCACCCCTACTTGACTACTTTCCATTGTGGGGAACACCAGAGAATCCTGGGGGTACCCCTTGCATGTGGGTGTCACAGTCCAGACATTGGATCCAGACATTTGCAGGCACTCACAGTGATGTTTAGTGCAGCCAGGAGGCACTGCCCACCATCTTGGTGCCTCTGACCGCAGGGACTCATCCTCGAGGACCGCACTGAGGCATCATCATGGCTTCCATGCCATCTGGCCACACCTGCCCCCCCATTTCCCCTGGCACGACAGAGGAGAAAGGCCCCTTGACGTCAACTGTAGCAGACTCTGGGAGACTGAGGGCCATATTTATACTCCGTTTGCGCCGAAATTGCGTCGTTTTTTTTGACGCAATTTCGACGCAAAACTAACGCCAACTAACGCCATATTTATACTATGGCGTTAGAGGCGAATAGCGCCAAAGTTCCCGGAATGTGCGTCATTTTTTAGCGTGAACCCCTTCCTTGCGTTAATGATATGCAAGGGAGGCGTTCCCGTCTAAAAAATGACTCCCAGGCCTTTACGTGGTATTTATACTCCCGGGCAAAAGAGACGCCCGGGAGTTGGCGTGGCTAAAAACGGCGCATTTGCGCCACTTTTTAACGCCTGCTCAGGGCAGGCGTTAAGGGGCCTGTGGGCTCAAAATGAGCCCACAGGTGCCCTCCCATGCCCCCAGGGACCCCCCCTGCCACCCTTGCCCACCCCAGGAGGACCCCCAAGGATGGAGGGACCCACCCCAGGGACATTCAGGTAAGTTCAGGTAAGTTTTATTTTTTATTTTTTATATTTTATTTTGGTGGCATAGGGGGGCCTTATTTGTGCCCCCCTACATGCCACTATGCCCAATGACCATGCCCAGGGGACAGAAGTCCCCTGGGCATGGCCATTGGGCAAGGGGGCATGACTCCTATCTTTCCAATGATAGGAGTCATGTTGATGGGGGATGGGCGTCGTTAAAAAATGGCGCAAGTCGGGTTAAGACGATTTTTTCGACGTAACCTGACTTGCCCCATTTTAAGATGCCCATGCGCCATTTTCCCCCTACGCCGGCGCTGTCTGGTCTACGTGGTTTCTTCCCACGCAAACCAGGCAGCGCCGGTCTGATTGCGCCGTCTAACGCCATTCCATAAATACGGCGCCCGCATGGCGCTTCAGAATGGCGTTAGACGGCGCAAAACTTTTTGACGCTAAACTGCGTTAGCGCAGTTTAGCGTCAAAAAGTATAAATATGGGCCTGAGTGATCTTACCAACTATTACACTTTCACAGACCAGTTTTAGAGATCTGATTGAGGCCCCAGTGGTGACTCTGGCCCATCCCTGGGACCGTCCCCTCTGCACAGCAGTAGAGGCCCCTGAGAATTGGTGGGGCAACTCCGTGGGCGCAGTCAAGACGGCTTCCTCTACCCATGGCGGGGCTTAAAGGGGCCTGCAGCTAACCGCCATCCCCCTTGCACGGAAACCCTGGGGAAGGGCCTCCCTATTAGCAGCAACAAGGTCTGAGCCCCTTACTGCAGTGTGTGCTCCTCGATCATCAGGGGAGGACTGGAGGAGGACAATACCTGGATCAATGATGTCCACCATTTGGGATGTTGCATGTCCACAGGGCTTACTTGGGGAAATAAGGGCCAGCAGCAGTTCCTTCTAACGGGTGGAGGAACATCGACCTGCCTGCAGCAAGCACCAGAGGTAAACACACAGAATAATAAAATGGTGATTACCAATGTATTATTCTGTGTGCTGCAGTGCTGGCCCGTGCTGCTGTTACAGCACACATCTGAGGAGGGGGCTGCGATAGCAGCATGATGACTGCTGCCAGTGCACATGTCGGATAGGCTCGCTGTCTACAGTGCCCTATCTGACATGCGCACTGTAGACCCAGCAATCCCAGGGCTGTGAAACAGCTGGGGATTGCTGGCACAGGCCCCTAGCCTCAAAATGAGAGCTGCGTTAGACTGCTTCAACCAATTCTGGACCCTTTTTAGCCACATTCGTGTAAATATTGTACATAATACTGGTGCACTTTTTTATTTCTTCACTTTAATCATTTTCACTGTGCCGCTATTTTAGGAGCACTTTAAGAGAATAAATATAATACGTTCTGATTATGAACCAATATTGAATTATATATGCAATAATATTTATGACTAACAATCTGTTCGGGTTGAGAGATTGATAAAATACTGCAGAGGGAGTTAAGGGCTACACTTTCCCCTCGAGGACCAAGAGATTTTGTAATATAACCAACCAATCCTGGAGCTGTGCTCATGCTGAAAACAGCATAAGAGCAGCCCAAGGATTGGTTGTTGGCATGACAGGAAGTTGTGAACCACCTTCCTGTTTGTCACCTGAGATTTGACAGAGGAGAGACACCCAGCACGGGGGAGTCTTTTCAGCATTATGCCGCAACCTGCCCCACTGTTTTTAAAGAATACTAGCCTCTACTGTAAAGGACATAGGCCCTCATTACAACCCTGGCGGTTGGTGATAAAGTGGCAGTAATACCACCAACAGGCTGGCGGTAAATACCGCCAAATTATAACCATGGCGGAAACAGCTCAGACAGCCAGCCACTTTAACACACCGACCGATAGGGTGGAATCAACAGGCACCACAGTGGTAACTGCCTACAGCCAGGTGGAAGCCAATGTTCCGCCTACTGTATTAAGACACAAGAAACTGCCACCTTTTCCGGGGCCGTACCAACGACATCAAAAGCCTGGTGGAAACAGATCTCAGAAGTCAAATGACTCACCTGTGGAGACTCAGGGAAGAACCATGACGCCATGGAGCCCGAGCTGCACATATTCCCAATGTTGATTTACGTCCTGCTCCACTATGAACACCAACGACGACGAAGACGACCATGGTAAGTACAGCCGCCTAGCACACAGGGGGGAGAGAGTGACACACACACACACGCAACACCCCCAACACCTTACACACAAGCAGATGCAGCAACATAACACATTTACCCCGTACCCCTCAGGAATAATGCAAGGACAACTCCAATAGATAAAATAAGATTAAATAGTAGCAAAACGTGCATCCAAATCAAAAAGTATATACTTATTTACAAATGAAGGGACACTGCCCAGTCCTCAATGTTCGTGGGATACAGGGCCACATTACGAAGTCCTAGGCCCCACTTTACTCCTGCAATAACACAGAGAGAACACTGCAGGGGCATCAAGTCGCAAATAGGCAGGCACCCCAGGGGGACGGGAAATGGGGGGCACCTCAGCCGGCAGATAGTGCAACGCCACTGGTCCTGGAGGGGGCAACATGCCCTGTGCTTTGTCCTGGGGAGTGCAAGGCCACAGTCTCTCAAGTAGGTGACTTTCCCACTGGCTCTGGAGGGGGCAACATGTCCATTGTTTGTCCTGGGAAGTGCAAGGCCACAGTCTCTCAAGTGGGTGACTTTCCCACTGGCTCTGGAGGATACAACATGCCCATTGCTTTGTCCTGGGGAGTGCAAGGCCACAGTCTCTCAAGTGGATGGCTTCTCCACCGGTTCTGGAGGGGCATTGTGCACTGTGATCTTCATCCTGGGGAGGATGGGGTGAGTGGATGGCATCTCCACTGGTTCTGGAGGGGGCATCATGCCCTCTGATTCAGACTTTGGGGAGTGCAAGGTCACAGTCTCTCCGGTGGGTGTCATACCCACAGGATTTTAAGGGGGCAGGCCGCACAACAACCCATGGAGGCAGGTCTACAGAATGTCCACCGGCAGTGACGGCTGTTCAGTGGGGGCAGTGGTGCTGCAGCTGCTGCTGCTGGTAGTGGTGGAGGGAGGCTCCAGCCCATCCCCTGCAGCCTCGGACAGCTGCCCACTGGTGCTGCTGCTAGTTGTGGGGGGAGGCCCCAACCCATCCCCTGCAGCCTCGGACGGCTGCCCACTGGTGGTGCTGCTGCTGGTGGTGGTGGTGGTGGTGGTGGTGCTGCTGGCGGAGCTGGTGGTGGAGGGAGGCCCCAGCCCATCCCCTGCAGCCTCAGATGGCTGCACCACCATGGTTGGTGGTGTGGGCTCTGACAGAGTCCCACCACCACGCCCCTTGTCATTTCTGCCTGCTGGTGCAGGCCCCTTGACTTTCCTGCCAGCAGCTGGGGGTGGCTCCTTGCTCCTTTTGGTAGCAGCTGGGCATGACTTCTTGCTCCTTTTGGCAGCAGCTGGGGGTGGCTCTTTGCCCTTCCTTCCTGCAGCTGGGGATGGCTCCTTGCCCTTCCTTCCTGCAGCTGGGGCTGGCTCCTTGCCCTTCCTCACAGCAGCTGGGGGTGGCTCCTTGCCCTTCCTTGAAGCACCTAGGGCAGGCACCCTTTCCATCTGGCTGACTGGTGGCCGGGATCCTTTCCCACCTGGAGTTGCTGGGGACACTACTGTGCCCATGGACTGGGTGGCTGAGGTGCTTGCCTGGGTTTTGGCCACCCTGGCCTGACGTGAAGGACAGGGGGAGGAGGGGTAGGGAAGAGGTCAACAGTTGAGAGGAAAAGCTTCTTAGGGACATTGGGGCGGGAAGAGGGAGAAGGTGTGGGAGTGGAGGAAGAGGGAGTGGTTGTAGGAGGTGTCAGTCTGCTGTGTTTGGGTTCAGGTGCATGGTCTGGATGCTGTTGTGAGGTGGGTGGCTGTTAGGTATCTGAGTGCTTTCGTTTGTGTACTTTGGGAGGAAGGGGCACAGACACAGTGGGAGAGGACACAGGGGACGTGCATGGATGTAGGAGTGGTGACTGCCAGTGAGGTGTGTGTTCTGATAGGTGTGCTGGTGATGGTGGTAGTGGATGAGGATGTAGTGCATGCAGGTGTGAGTGGAGACGTAACTCGGAGAGAGGTGGACGAGGAGGAGGAGGGAGACACAGTGGAGGCAGTGGATGTTGGTATGTCTGTATCTGGATGGTGTTTGTGTGAGTGCCTGTGGGATGAAGTGTGGTGCTTGTGTTTGTCATGTCCAGTCTTGTGTGTTGTCCTGTGTGATCGCTCGTCTGCCTGTGTGCTTGGAATAGGTTGGGGTTGAGGGGAATGGGACTGGGAAGAGGAAGTTGGAGGGGGAGGGGGGAAACAGGGACAATGGCTGCCATGAGAGAGGAGGCCAGAGCCTGGATTGACCTCTGTTGGGCCGCCAAGCCAGTGTGAATGCCCTTCAGAAATGCATTGGACTGTTGCATTTGGACTGCCAGACCCTGGATGGCATTCACAATGGTTGACTGCCCAACAGAGATGGATCGCAGGAGGTCAATAGCCTCCTCATGCAGGGCAGCAGGGCTAACCGGGGCAGGGCCTGAGGTGCCTGTGGTGAACGAGATGCCCACCATCCTGGGTGAGCCAGAACGGGCAACTCACTGAGGGGTGCTGGGAGGGTGGTGCTGGTACAGGGGTGGTAGCTGTGCCCGTAGCTGGGGTGGGCACAGAGGTGTCCGCCACCACCAGGGATCTTCCATCGGAGGAGGTATCCGTGTCCCAGCTGTCCCCTCCAGTCTCTGCCGTGGTGCTCCACTCGCCCTCCGTCCCACTGGTGCCCTCACCATCGGTGGACTCTGCCTCCTGGGCCCTGTGGGATGCAGCTCCCTCCGTTGCCGGTGCCTCTGCTTCTCCGCCAGATGATACTAATGCACATAAGGACAGGGTGACAAAACAAAAAGGGGGTGGGGGAGAGACAAAGGATACACTTGGTCAATGGCGGCACCAACACCACCGTTGGCGTACGCAACACACTTACACACAGAGAACAGCCATACGCACTAGGCAATGCACTACCTGTTACAATTCTAGTAAACCAGGCCATGGGTAGTGACACATACCGCCAACTGCACCATACCTTAGACCACACACATCTGCCCAGTAGTCGATGCCTACTAGCTGGGTTGGAGGAATTTCACATCAGAACCCTGCCCAACATGGGACCTACTCTGCAATGTCAGGCCTGGCATCGGGGCACCCACAGGCCCACATCCCCCACCTGGATACCACCACACCAGGCGTAAGTAATAATGAAGGGCACTGTACTCACCCCGTTGTTGCTGCTGTGATGCCTGCAAGCACCCATCCAGCTCCAGATAGGCCACCAAAAGTATGCGGGCCATCAGGGGGGTCAGGGTTCGACGGGCACCCCTTCCTCGTTGGGAGGCCATCCCCAGCTGGGCCTCCGCCGTCTTCTGTGCTCAGCGTCTCAGGTCCTCCCACTGTTTGCAACAGTGGGTGCTCCGCCTGCCGTAGACCCTCAGGGTCCACACGTCATTGGCATGCCATATACCCTTCTTTTGGTGGGCGCTGAACTGCAGAGGAAATAGACACAGGGAAAGGTATTACTCAGACAGTCCTGCATGTTACACTTGTGGCCCACCATGTCCCTTCCCATCACCATTAGCACAGACATGCCCCAGCATACATGCTGCACGTTGCCCAGGGCCCATCCACCAACCCCCTCCTACACGAGCCCTTCACACACAGCACTCCATGCATTCATGCCCCATGCATCATACTCACTGTGTACTCATCTGTTGGTCTGGAGGGCCATACAGCAGTCGGTAATGGGTTAGGACCCTAACCACCAGTCTCTCCAACTCTGCCGAGGTAAAGTCAGGGGCCCTTTCCCCAGTCACACAAGCCACGGTAGGCTCAAGACCCAGGTCACAGCAGCACATGCAGTGTAGGTCCTCTCCTGTTGAAGGTCAGGTAGCAAGTGAGTGAACAGATACAAAATGGCGGTGACATCTGCGGCAGTGCATACCATCACCGCTGGGGTACCTCACCATTGGCCACTGTACCCCATAGGGCTCAATGATAACCAATGAGGAGTTGCACGTCAGTTCCCGACCGCCTCCCACAACGGCGCACAACATCAGCAAAATTACCTCATTTCCACCTGTCCCTCCATACTGGACAGGCGGCCGCCATTTCGCGGGGTGGGGGGGGCAGGCCATGGATCCTAACTGTGTCACAGTTCACAATTGTACATTCAAGACATATGCCACCAATATATTGTAACAATCACAATATGCATTGAACTGTAGTGGTTACAATGTACAGATAATGACCAGCTTCTCACTCTTTTGCCCCATATATTGCAACCGCTGCGGATGAATAGGAGATGGAGACATCCCCCGTGTACAGACCCCTTGTGGACTTAGCAACAATGGGGGACAGGCACATTATCCTCACCTACAGACTTGACATGGCCACAATCACAGAGCTGTGTTCCCAATTGGAGCCTGACCTGATATCTGCTATCCGTCACCTCACTTGGATCCCCCCTCTTGTGCAAGTGCTATCAGTGCTCCATTTTTTGGCAACAGGTTCTTTTTAAGTGACAGTGGGCTTGGCACCAGGAATGTGACAGCCAGTGTTCTCAATAGTGTTGACCAGAGTGTTGTCTGCCCTGTTTAAACACATGTGCAGCTACATCGCTTCCCCCAGGTGGAAGATATGGCCACAGTGAAGGCTGACTTCTATGCAATGGGACATATCCCCAACATCAATGGTGCGATTGATGGGACACATATTGCATTTGTCCCCCCACCCCTGGCAAAATGAACAGGTCTTCAGAAATCAAAAAAGTTTCCACTCGATGAATGTGCAGATGGTGTGTTTGGCGGACCAGTACATCTCCAATGTCAATGCTAAGTATCCAGGCTCTGTGCATGATGCTTTTATCCTGAGGAATAGCAACATCCCAAATGTGATGGCCCAACTCCAGAGGCACAGGGTGTGGCTAAAAGGTGAGCCCTGATTCCCACCCAGTGGATGTTGGTGTATGAGTATAGTGTGGGCCATAAGGGATAGTCTGTGGCTAACTGTTGTCCATCGATATTTGCAGGTGACTTTGGTTACCCCAACCTATCATGGCTACTAATCCCTGTGAGGAATCCCAGGACAAGGGCCGAGGAACGTTACAATGAGGCACATGGGCGAACAAGAAGGATTATTGAACGTACCTTTGGCCTCCTGAAGGCCAGGTTTCGGTGCCTCCATCTAACAGGTGGATCCCTGTGCTATTCCCCCAAGAAGGTCTTCCAGATCATCGTGGTATGCTGTATGTTGCACAATCTTGCCTTGAGACGCCATGTGCCTTTTCTGCAGGAGGAGGAGGCTGGAGATGGCCGTGTGGCAGCAGTGGACCCTGTGGACAGTGAAGATGAGGAGGCAGAGGATGAGGACTACAGAAGTGAGTTAATTTGTCAGTACTTCCAATGACACACAGGTAAGACAGTGTTATTTCACATTTCATTGACAGTTTGATGTGTGACATTGTTACTGACAGGCAGTGAATTCCTACTTCTATGCCCACTCACTGTCCCCATTGGCATCTCTTTTTGCAGATGTTGGTGCCCCACTATTGCTCCTGGTGTGTTCACTGCAGCCAACTACAGGTCTTTCCTATGTTAACATTAGTGTACAGTTGAATTGCAATGTTTAAAGCTTGTTAAACGAATACATACTTAAATCATTTGACATACTCCATACTCCAAAACTATGTTTATTGTAGTGCTCTGAATAAAAGGGGGAAGTGCTATGGGCTGAGGTGATGATGGAGGAAAGTCAAGGCTAGAGTCCAGTCTATTTGTAGCACAGGTGCATTGTCCAAGGGGCCATAGGAAGGGGAGCAATGACAGTTCAAGGTGGACAGGGTGACAGAGTGGGACACAAGGGTGACAATCAGGAGAGTCTTATTTCCTGGCAGGGGTCTTAGCAATAGTCTCTGGCTTCTGCCTGGATCACAGGGAATGTTTGCAGGGTGGTTCTCCTTCTGCAGGGGGAGGGGTGCTGGTGGCCTGTTGCGGGGCCTCCTGTCCACTAGCGGCAGTGGAGGTGGAAGGCAGATCATTAGTCTGGCTAGTGTCAGGGGCCTGCTGGTGTGCCACTGCCTCCCTCATACTATTGGCCATGTCTGCCAGCACCCCTGCAATGGAGACCAGGGTGGTGTTAACGGACTTCAATTCCTCCCTGATCACTAGATACTGTCCCTCCTGCAGCTGCATGTTCTCCTGCATCTTGTACAGGATCAGGCCCAGCGTATCCTGGGAATGTTGATATGCTCCCAGGATCACAGTGAGTGCCTCCTGGAGAGTCGGTTCCCTGGGCCTGTCCTCCCCCTAGCGCACAGCAGTCCTCCCAGCTTGCCTGTTGTCCTGTGCCTCTGTCCCCTGAACCGTGTGCCCACTGTCACTGACCCCAGGTCCCTGATTGTCCTGGGTTTGTGGTGTGCCATGGGGTCCCTGTAGTGGTAGACACACTGCACATTGACGTGTCCTGGGGATAGAGGTATGGGCCTGCTGGGTGTGTGCTGTGGTGGTGTTTCCTGAGGGGGGAGGCTCTGTGATGGTGTGAGACTGCCTGGGTAACCAACTGTACGGAGGTCCCTGATGGGCCAGGTTGGTCATCCAGATCCAGGCGACCACAGCTGCTGTGATCACTGTGGGGGGACTGGATTTTGATGGCACCTATTCTCAGGTGACATTGGCTGGGATACCTGTGGGGATGTAAATGCAGTGTTATTGTTTCTGTTTGTGACATATTGTGCATGGGTGGGTTTCCTCTATGGTTGTTATTGCCCTGGCAGCTTTGTCTTGTGTGGGTTGTTATTTGGTGGGCTAGCTGATTGTCTCTAGTGTGCATGCTGTAGTGATAGGTGTCAATGCAGGGCTGTGAGTGGTGTCCATGCATTGGTATGGCATACAGGGCTTGGCATTGGGATGAGTGGGTTATGATGGTGGGGTGTGTGGGCAGTGGTGGAGTGATGGGAGTGAGGGTAAGGGTGGGGGGGTATTATTGGCATGCAGGTGGGGGGGGTGATAGTAATAGAGAGTTGACTTACCAGATTCCAGTCCTCCTCCTACTCCTGCCAGGCCCACAGGATGCATGATTGCCTAAATTTGCTCTTCCCATGTTGTTAGTTGTGGGGGAGGAGATGGGGGTCCACCGCCAGTCCTCTGTACTGCGAGTTGGTGTCTTGCTGCAATGGAACACACCTTCCTCCGTAGGTTGTTCCACCTCTTCCTGATGTCATCCCTTGTTCTGGGGTGGTGTCCCATGGCATTGACCCTGCCCACGATTCTCCACCATAGCTCCATCTTCCTAGCAAAGGATATCTGCTGCACCTGTGATCCAAATAGCTGTGGCTCTATCCGGATAATTTCCTCCACCATGACCCTTAGCTTCTCCTCAGAGAATCTGGGGTGTCATTGTGATGCCATGGGTGTAGTGTGAGTGGTGTGGGTGAGGATGTATAGGGTGATGTGTTGGGGTGTGTGATGTAAGGTGCGTGGGTAGTGTAAAGCTGATGCTGGTATGTGGCTCTGGTTGTGTGGGTGCTCTTTCTGTCTCTCTCTGCTGGCAATTATTGGTATTAGTAATGGGTTGTGGGTAATGTGGGTGTGGGTTTTATAGTGGTGTGGGTGTGGTGTGTGCATGGGTGTCAGGTGTGTGTAGTTTGAATTGTCCAATGTGGTGCTGTTTTGAATGTGTGTGTGTATTTTGAGTGCTGTGGTATGTACCGCCAATGGTTTACCGCAGTTGAATGTCTGCCGTTGTGATTCGTGGGTCATAATGTTGTGGCCGTAGTTCTGTTGCCGTAACGGTGTGGGTTTTGATACCGCCAGTTTATCACTAACCTTTGGGCTGGCAGATTTGTGTGTGTGGCTGTATTGTGGCGGACTGGTGTGTGTCATAATATGGTTAGCGGGTATTCACGACAGCGGCGGTATGGTGGTGGCAGTCAGTATGGCAGTAAGTGGGATTTACCGCCTATGTCATAATGAGGGCCATAGTACCAGGCCATGGAGTGGGGGCCCTGCAAAGCTCCCACACTCAGTCCGGCATGGATGCCTGACAGCAAGTAAGAAGTGTTGACTCCTGCGACACAACCTTGCACGGTAGGCGACTTTAGTCCTGCAGCACCCTCCCTGGTGTTGGATATTGTACCAGCCACACCCCACTGAGCCTCTGACCCTCTCTGCCACGGGGGTTTGAGAGGACCCCATTGTTGGCATGGGGGGGTTGTGGACCCCTGAACTGATCTCTCTGACTGCCCCTTGCAGACAAGCACTACCCAGTGCGAAACACACCAGTGCACCCACTGGTTCCTCCTATATCACCAACCCCCTACCTCTGCCACACAGTCCACCTGAATTTTCCGCTACCATGGCTATAAAAGAAAGGCAGCTCAAGCACAGTTCTGTGTCAGACCTCTGAGGCCGCATGGCATCTGCAACACAACTCGGACCGGAGGGCATGGCACATATAACCCAGGAGCTGCCTAATTCCACTCCCATTACTCAGGAATACAAGGGCAGATTTCCCCAGGCTATCTGCATGAACATTGGCTCCATGAAGACCAATTTCAAGGCATACCTCCAAGACCTGCGCAATGTGGTCACAGAACTGGGTGGTAGAGTAGATGATGTGAAATGCAACTTAGATGCCAGGTCAGGGGAACAGGAGATGCTGTGACAGTGGTTGTGCACACTGGAAGACCAATAGATTGAACTACAGGCGATGCAAGAGGACCTGGAAAACAGAAGTTGCCGAAACAACATTAAAATCAGACAGGTGCCCAAGGAGGCAGAGGGAGATGATATACTCAGGTTCACCCGTGGCCTCCTCCAGACACTCAGGGGCTAGTCTGAATCACCGCCCACCAACTAGACTGGGCACACAGACCCTCTTCTTGTCAACTCGTACTGGGGGCTTCCAAGACATCCTCACCGAGTCCAATTCTTTGAGGACAAAGAAGAAATCATATGCAAGGCCAGGGGCAAGGCAGACATAATCAGTCGGGAAAATGAAGGGTGAGTACAATGGGGGTCACCCTCAAAGCTATTTATCATCAAGCACACTAGATGGGGGGGTCCTCACTCCCTTAAACTCCTTTCCTTAAACATCAGAGGGCCTAACTCCCCCAAAAAAGCGAGTCCAATTACGGAGATACCTCACACACCACAACCTTGACATAATTTTCCTGTAAGAAACCTACCTCCTACTTAAAGACTAGCCCCGCATGTGCCTTTAAAGATACCTTTGTCAATTCCGGATATCCTAAACTGAGAAAACAGCGGGGTTTGGCTTACTCTGCAAAACACATATAGGTAAGGGGACAACCTACTTCCTTCAAAGTCAAGGAAGGCTGCTTCCTTAAATTCCACTCCTCCAGGACAGGTACTCCCCTCACTTGTCTCAACATATATGCTTCTAATACCACACAGGACACTTTCCTATGCACCCTCTTCAGAGACCACTTGAAAGACACTAAAGGGGACATAATAGTAGAGAGCCACCAACTTGGTTTGTGATGCATCCCACATCAGAGGTCAGAACTCCTACCAGGGAATAGGAGTGATGTTGGGTATCATGAGAAAAGAAATACTGAACTAGGCCTGGTGGATGCCTGGTGATACCTCCACAATGCAATAGGAATCATTCCTACTACTCCAATGTCCATATTTGTATTCCTGAATCAACCATCTTTTTGTGCCCCTCATGCTAGTACAAAAAGAAGGCTTGGCAGAGATGTCTGACATCTTCATTTCAGACCATGCCTACATGAAACTTTCCTGGTGGGGCGGCCATAGACCCCCTTCAGGTCAAGCATGATGGCACTTAAAACGTAATATCCTGCGGGACCCGGTAAATAGGAAGACGGTGGATATGGTTATTAAATACTGCTTTGCCACAAACACACACCCTGGTACCTCCCCACACACTATATGGGACACCTTCTAGGTAACAAAATGACAAGGGGGACACAGTGCGAAGCCTCCTAGCGCACAAACTGCACCCCAACAAGCAGAAACACACATGGCCCAAATTAAAAGACTGTAACAGCACTTGGATAACTAGGAAATCGGAGAAACCATAAGCATTCCATGAGATTTATCAAGACTTGTGCCAGAAACTCCCCAAGACATACAGGCATACCTGTCATCATGCGACTGGACCCCCTAACCCCCACACATCGAGATATTTTCGACAGCAGATAGACCCAGCTGAGATGCATAATGCCCTCCGGGCACTTCCAACCAGGAAAACCCAACAACCCAATGACCTCCCTGTCACATTTTACAAACTCATCCTATTACTACTTCTCGACGGCGTCTCCTCACTCTTCAATTCCTTCACCTTCACCATAAGCCTAACTCCTACAATGTGTGAAGCTCAATGAGAACTCATCCTGAAACCAGGCAAAAACCCCACCACACGTGCCTCTTACCAGCCCATAGCCCTGTTAAATACAGACTCCAAGCTTTACACTAAAGTTCTAGTTCACCGACTAGAATCATTATTACACAGCTTAAGTAACCCCAATCGCATGGGGTTTATCTGTCACCACCAGAAAATAAATCTGTTTGTGGACGACCTCCTCCTTACACTGACTGACCCCGCAGATTCCCTTTCAGCTGGAGTTCAGGCACTGGAGAGCTTTGAGGTCCACTGCTTCAAGATTAGCAACTGAAAATCTCAGGCCCTGGATCTCAACATCCTGTTGTACCTACTTACCCACCTCAAGACCCTAGCCCTAAAAAACCTTAATAATTGGGTTTTGTTATTACCCCCGCCCCCTGAGTTCTGGACCAAATCCAATGGGCGGGCCTTACAAAGTAACCTTCTGGAGGACCGCCACAGATGGAAACTCCTTTATGTCTCCTGACTGGGATGTACCAGTGTGATCAAAATGAACGTGCTGCCCAGGGTACTCTACCTGTTGCAATCCTTCACAACCCCGATACCCGAGGCAGACTTCCGTACACTCCCTGAGTACTGGACCAAATCCAATGGGCTGGCCTTACAAAGTAACCTTCTGGAAGACCGCCATAGATGGAAACTCCTTTATGTCTCCTGACTGGGATGTACCAGTGTGATCAAAATGAACGTGCTGCCCAGGGTACTCTACCTGTTGCAATCCTTCACAACCCCAATACCCGAGGCAGACTTCCACATACTCCAAAACAAACAACAGATTTTTACCTGTAGGAGCGTGGGCCAGACCATGTATTTCCAAAGGAGACTGGCTTGGCCCATCTTGGCCAAGTATTAATGGGCAGGGCACCTCCAATATATCTTGAAGTGGGTGGTTAGGGAATCTGAAAAAACTTGCGACGTATGGACTGAGCGGTAACCTGGAGGTCGCTATGGGACCTAGCTTGGCTACCAGAATACCACCACTCTAAGAGTGCATGCATAGGTATGCCTACCCGATTCGAACTCCACATTTGGGACTGTTGCCACCAAGAAAAGCTTTACATCCCTTCAAATATGGCTCGTTCACACACATCCCTCTGCGTGGAAGGAGCGTGCAATGGATGTTGCTGGGGGGTGTGCCACAGCAACACCTATTGCATTTAGACGCTGCCTCAGATTTCTGAGATTTCGTAAACCTGAGGCACTGCCAAAATCTAACACCATCACAGGGTGCAGGTGTATTCCTCCTCATTTTTGCTTCTTCTATGCGTGCTGCTTTCATTTCAAAATAACGTTTTGCCACTTCTGTGTTTGCTGCATTCTGCAGCAGACCCAGAAGTGCCAACTCTCCATTAATGATTGTTTATGTGTAGGAAGGGACACCTTCAAACATATGAACCCCTCAACGCAAACATCCTTGCACGATGGTGCAAGGATGCCTGCGTCAGCACTAGGCAGCTCAATTTAGCGCCAGTGCAGGGGACAACACAGGTGTGTGTTGTATTCAATTAAATAATCTTATCCCTGCATTGTGAAAACGACAAAGCGCGACGCTGCCTATTTTGCCGCAGCATCGCGCTCCATCATTTTCTTTTAAATATGGGCCTTAGTGACCTATTACAGGCAAACACATCAAATCCTTCAAGCAATGCAAATAGAAATTCCAGGTACCAGAAACTGCTTGCCTCCAATGCTGTCAGTTACAACACTGGGGATGCCACCCTCCGATAACACACGTGCTCTTTCCATTCGAGAAGCTGGTCCTCAGTAGGCTGCTAAGGATTTATCTCACACAACAACGCCACAATACAAGAATACAAACCTCGCCCCCAGCATGCGTACCAGGCCAGTTGGGAGACTGAACTGGGCCACACATTCATGGACAAGCAGTGGGACGAGTTCTGGAGGGAAATCCTCAAAACCCACAGAAGAATCCCCTGTAGAGAAGCAGGGCTAAGAGTAACGTTCCAAAGGTATCTGACACCCAATGGTCTGTCAGGCATGTACCCCAACACTCCTAAGACATACTGCGGACACCACAAGAACACAGGCACATTTTTACACAGCTGGTCGTACTGTTCCATGAATCAAACATATTAGAAAGAAATCCTTGGGCATGTTAAAGGGGGTCTGAGGTACCCCTTCCGAATAACCCCACCACCTTGATCATGGGCATGAAGCCTCCCAAACTTGAGGCTTTGATATACACTGGGCCGTAACGTGCCATCTGACTAGGGTGGCCAAACAAGTCCTGGTGCTATACTGGAAATGACAAGACCACTCCCCCTTACATCTTTGTTTCATAAATTATTGTAAATCTTGGTGATGTAACACCTATCCCACAAGCTTTCCCACAGAAAAGAAATTCACTTACCTTGGCGCCCATTGATCCTTTTCAAACTGTAACTCATGTGCTGTCAACCTCTAGGTCTCATGGCACTGCACCTTTTTGATTAAACACTGGGGCCAGATTTATACTTTTTGCCACAAACCTGCGTTAGGGCAGGTTTACAGCAAAAAATATAACACCAGCGCGCGCCATTACTAGACCCCAGCCAGGCACCATATTTAAGGAATGGCGTAGCCGGCGCTAAAGCCCTGTTAACGTCCTTTGAAAGGACGCAAACAGGGCCTGGGAGGCGTAGGGGGAACCAGAGCTTGTGTGCCAAATTATGGCACTACACTGTTTAGAGGCAAAAAAATTGCTTCTAAGCAGTGTAGCGCCATTTTCTGGTGCACAACCCCCATGGACATGGCTCCTGTCTTAGTAAAGACAAGAGCCATGCCCACCACCCCAATGGCCATGTCCAGGGGACAAATGTCCCCTGGGAATGGGCATTGGGGCCAGCGCCGTACAGAGGGCCACAAGTCAGGGCCCTCAAGTGGCATTGGCTAGAAGAAAAAATATATCTACCCGGACTTACCTTCGGATGGGTCCCCCATCCATGGGCGACCTCCTGGTGTGGGTGGGTGGGGGTGTCCCTGGGGACAGGGAAGGGCACCTGTGGGCAATTTCCATGGTCTTTGACCATGGAAATCTGCCTCCACGCCCCCTTACGCCTGTCCATACCCAGGCGTCAAATAATGGCGCTAAGCAGGCTTAGTGCCAATATTTAAGGCCCGCCTCCTCCCCTGCATGATTTTTGCATGGGAGGATAAATAAAGCGCTAGGGCCTGTGAGGCATTTTTTGCCCGGGAACACCTAACTTGCATCTCATTGGCGCAAGGTGGTTTTCCACGGCATAAAATGTTGTTAACTCCAATATTTTGCCGCAAAATGGTAAGTGGCTAATAGAGTGAGAAACTGCAGAGGTAAATGGTGTCAAGAAGAGAACTGGAATGACTGAGACATTCCAAATACCACTACCCCTTCCAAAGCCCTAAAATAGTTAAACTCAGAAAACTTTCAAAATTGAAACACTTTCAATTCTAATCATTAACAATTATTATTAATATTAACAGTTATCAGCGTTGCTAAACATTGATCTGATTCTTTCAGTAAGCATTGGCAATACCAATAGATCTGGATACAGTGATTGAAAATTCACAGAGACACTCAAATACTGGTCATTGCTTTGATGTATTCATTCGAAGTGTCACACATTTGACATATAAATGTCACTCATAACTGGATTGAAACCATAGAAATGCCACACATAAGCGATCTGAAAAATTGACAGCTATGAAATGGCCTGAGCATCAGTATCGAACTTTGAACAGTTTAAGAGAACCAGTCATTCATACTTGCAGTCTAGTTAAAGTGATGCCTCTCCACGCCAATCAATGACTGGACATCAGAAATACTTGATTACAGTTGGAAGTCAGAAAATAAAACCACTTGTTCCCATTCTATGTAAAAGTTGCTGTATAATGATGCTTCTTGGCAAAGTTCTGAAAAGGAGGACGATTCAGAATATAACCCTCACTCTGTTATCCCTTCCCTTCCAGAGGTACTGGAGACATGCTTTTTTAGGTTTCACCTGCACACCGCTTGTGTTGTGCTATCAAAATCTCATGTATGAAAAAATATCTTAAAGGGGGCTTAAAGCCCACCCATTACTCACCTTAATTACCATTAATTGGCTTCCACGTGGCTCTCATGTCACCTTTACTTACCATTGGCTGGCTCCCACGTCACTCTCATTTCCTTGCTTCCTATTGGTCCGCGCCTCCTCCTGGCCTTCACCTTTCTCATGGGCTTCAAGTCTTCATCCTGCTGTAGAGCCTGGACCAGGTACTGCTTCTGGTGGTCATGTCAATTCACTGCAGGCTCCTGCAGGTATTCTTTTTATATGCAATGCAGGGGCTGTACGTGTACCTGATGGATTCATTTGCATGGCCCTAAGCGTATGGATATATTCGTAAGCTGTGGCTCTCCTGTGGTGTGGAGAGCCCCGAGCTCCAGGGGGCCCCATCAGCACAGCACTTGGCCAGAGTGAGACTGGAGGGGGGCCCCCTTTCCATGTGTTATGCAGGGGCGCTCCCTCCAGTTTCGTTATGTCACTGGTTAAGGATGAGAATGTACTTTCGAAAGACAAGGCTATGTCATCCATCAAACAAGAACCAAAACGCACATTAAAATCCAATGTAAACAAGTGCCCTGTTTTTAGGTCAACCACGCAAGTGCTCTGGCCTGTTGGAATCTATCTGTGGGCTTTTACCCATGCCCACTGCACAGCCATCACTATCAAAGGTTCATGGTCTTGCCTTTCAAAAATCCTTTGTAATCATTGGTAAATGCTTTACGTTTGTCCCTCCTTAGGGCAGTTTTTTTTACTGCCTTGGTCATCGACCCTGTTACACGGATAATTGCACGATTGCCGATACGTTTGACTGCGAGCAAACTTCTTTTTCCTTTCGTGCTCATGGTGGCCATGGTGCTTTGAATAAGCTTACTTATGTCAACTGTTTTACTTTTCATTTTCAATTCATGTGGCAGGAAACATCAAGTTAGGAATTTACAATGGTAATAGCTCAAACTCGAGCAAACGTGAGACCTATTGCATTGCAAATGCTTGTTTTTGTTTGTCTTCAGCAAAGTTGGTGTCAGGAGGACGGACACTTTCTCTGAGCTCCATGGAATGACTTTCATGCTGAGCTATTGTAAAAGCTGAATTGATTACTAATAAATTTATATTGATTAATGGTTAAGAATTTACATGAATTAGGCTAACGCATAGAAAATAATGTATCATGGAGAATGTGCCCACCCCAGTGGCCACCATTTCGTGTCTAACAACTAATGAAGAATTCGTACTTAGTGTTTAAATAATGTGCACACGTAGAATAAAATGTATTAGTGGGTCATAGTAACATATTAATATTATGTATTTGGTGAGAATATTTGAGCATTTATTAACTCTAGGAGTTTTGTGCCTTGTCGACCAAGATACATTTTAAGTTTCATGGCATAAATAAATGCTTGTAAATGTTTTGTGAGAGCAGAAAATTAATGTTGTCCATTGTTCGTACAGCGCCGACCAAGCGATTTGTTAATGTCTTTAACGTTCTCATGAGAAATGCTTGCTGTAACACTCTGTACTAGATGTTGATACATTGTAATTGTGATGCGTGAGAAGCTAAGGTTCTCAGGAGCTGACAATGGCCACACTGACTTCAGCCGTAATGTGCAACAAAAGTTACCTGACAAAGCTGACGATGGGAATGGGAGAAGAGGAGCCAATCATCGACGTGTGAAAGACTGTCTAGTTGTATTTTAGATTTAGGATTTAGAGACTGTTGGCCCCACTGCAAACATACAATTTCCTGACCAATGACGGCATGAGAAAATGCTCTAGGGAATTTAGTATATCCAGACTATACCTTGCAGAGCAGTTAGCCATTCTTTTCTATTCTGGTCCGAGCCCTGTTTGAGGAGCACCTCAGTTAATGTTGTCGATGCAGTGTAATTAGTTAAATTTTTCTAAAGTTGGTTCAGTTAACTTAGAGCCCAACTGTACTGAGCCATTTCCTTTTACTGTCCTGTTGCTGAAGCTGACCAGGGGGATGTCCAACTGACGAAGAGAAATTGCAGCTTTCTGATCTATTGAGGAGAGGTATAATGAAATGCTATCGATTTTGCTAAATGTTTTATTCTTCTCTTAGGTACCAACCGCTATTTTGATAGAGCCCTGGTTAGATGTTTTCTAAAATAACTTTTGACTAAATTACCTTTTGCATAAAGTCCAATCATGCCATTCTAATTGGAGTGTTAGTTAGAGAGTCACATGCTTACAAATGTCATAAACTAACATTTGATTTTGTTCACCTTTCGAATTTAGATGCATGCTATCTTTGTTGTTCAGTTGTTGATGCTATTAATTTGTACTGTAACTCTTGAGTGCCTAATTATCAATGCACTATTTAAATTGAGATTCTTTCAACGCTTTGGTCAGCCTGTGTTGTTTGTATATGCTTAACACTTGGTGCTGAGACTAATCTACATGATATTAGCATTGTTAAAATAGGGATAAATACATTTTCTAATTCTACTAATTTGTGTGGTTATTTATTGCCACATGGGTCATGGTGCATAAAGATTACTGACTCAAAGTCTTTGAAAATTGATTTGTTGTTCATGTTATGTTGTTGCCGATCTGATTTTGAGTAAGAATTGTGTATATGGTGGAATCACTCTAAACGTAGTCAAAAGGTCCATTGAACCTCTAACACGTCCCCTTATAAATAAATTACAAGAGAACAAATAAGGTTAGACGCACTCACAGATCCTGGGAGCAGAGTCAGATGGTTAGTCTCCTTAAGAGGCTCCATATTTTTTTCAGTTATTCATAGAAGAGTCGGATAGTATGTCTCATTAAGAGGTTACCATACATTTCTTAGATCTTGGTAGTAGAAACGGAAGATCATGTTTCTCTAAGAACTTGCCATGACTTTCCCAGAACTTTGGAGTTTGCCTATGCTTGTTTGAAGATGTTCTCAGCGTTCCTAGTGAGAGTGTGAATGGAATAGGTTTTGTGCATGCACGGCTTAGGCAAATCGCAGGTGAATTGTGATGTTTGTGAATGAATAGGGTGTCTGCTTACTCCAATTAAGTTGTTTAGGAAGTTTGCGTACTCCAAAGAGTGTGTGTAGAGAAATCGTCGAACTTCACATGTATGTGGCGCTTTGTGCTAAACAATTGCCCACGTGCTTGTTGGTATGCAGACCCTGAATGGTCTAAGACTCCAGAGTATTGTATAAGTGTATGAGACACTTGGTTTGATGTTGTAATTTGTCTGTTTGATAGGTCAATCTGGAGTGGTTGACAAACTCAGAGTTAGTGTCAAGGCGAGTACTAGTTTTTGATGGAGATTTGGTGAGTTTTATGTGCACCATGAGGACCCAATGATCAGTTGAGAGTAAAATTTGTTGGTTGAATTTTGCTTGCGAGTCACGGAAACTGAGATAGGAAGAGTATCTGTTAGAGCTAAAAGCGGCAGTTGAAAATTCAGTAAGGTTTCTGAAGCAATTGTGTTACCTAGCTGCAGTAAACTAAACACATTGTGTGTTGATTTTTATTTAGTGGTCGCAATATTTGCATTTTGCTCGGCGCAGATCTGAATTGAGGAAGACAATTCAAATGGCTTTGTCAGCCACTGTACATGTGAGTGTGACATCACTAGAGCTGCGCTGGGATAGGTTGGTTGGTGAGAAAGGCCGCAAACGGATTGGTGGACAACCATGAACCGTCATTGGTTGAGAAGGCAAGCAAAAAGGATTTGGGGATTGAATTCACTTCCTGATTCAATTGAAGAGTAGCGTAAAATACAGAAATTAAATTCTTCAAAGCATTAAAGAGTGCCCTAAGGGGAGATGTGGAAATTCCAGTTAGAATAGGAGAAAATACACCGCCAGAAGGTACCCCTGCATACATTGTATTTGAAGAACAAGGTGCTGCACAATGTCTTTGGCCAAAACAATGGTGCAAAGAGACTGAGAAAAAAGGGAGCTTAGAATTTCCTTCCCACGGAACATTCAATTTGAGAATTTTAGAGAATTTGAGGAGAGTACTGAATGATTTGAAACCTCCTCCGAGGCCTGCACAACTTGAAGCCTTAGCTATTTGGGAGTTAGCGGCCAGACAGCAACAGCAACAGAAATTTGAGAGAATGAGAAAGGCTCAGAAAACTTTAGCTGAAGCAAGATGGGATAGTGAGTGTAGAAAGCTGGCTCTTTATATACTATCTCAAAATTAGATATAGTGTGCACAGAGTCCAGGGGTTCCCCACAAAGCTTGACAGAGGCAATAATAGATAATATTAATGCTCCATTTGTGGTAGTGTGGTCAAGCAGTTAGGCTTATCAGAGGGTAGTGTTAAGCATATGTTATACACACACAAGCAATAAGTGAAAACGCACACTCAATGACTTAACTCCAGACCAATAGGTTTTTGTATAGAAAAATAACATTTGTTAATTTATTTCTAGAACCACAAGATTCAGTTTGCAGGTAAGTACATTAAATTAAAGGTACTTTGCATAGGTAAGTTCAGTACTTTGAATCAAATGGACAATACATACAGT
Source organism: Pleurodeles waltl (assembly GCF_031143425.1). Lineage (NCBI taxonomy): Eukaryota > Metazoa > Chordata > Amphibia > Caudata > Salamandridae > Pleurodeles > Pleurodeles waltl. Next base: position 183,138,861 of record NC_090437.1, read on the forward strand.
TTTCTTTAAAATGGCAAAAAGCTATTTTAAAAGAGGACACAGCAATTTTCAACAGTTTGTGGGGGAGGAAAATACAGTACAGTTTTGGAGGTAAGAAATCGACTTACAGATTCAGTCTCCGGGGCATAGGTAGCTCACTGTTGGGGGTTCAAGATAACCCCAAACACCCAGCACCAGCAACACAGGGCAGGTTAGGTGCAGAGGTCAAAGAGGAGCCAAAATAACGTGGGTGCCTATTGAGACAGGGGCTAAGCCGGTTCCGATCTGCTTGCAGGTAAGTACCTGCGTTGTCGGAGGGCAGACCAGGGGGGATTAGAGGAGCACTGGGGGGCCCCAAGTAGGCACCAAACATGCACCCTCAGCGGCACAGGGGTGAGGTCATGGAGGAGTGGAGAGGTCAGCCCAGGGTGGACACTTGGTTGGAATCGCCTGGGGTTTCTCTCTGGCTAGTTGATTCCTCTGGACACGGGCCAGGGGCGGCGGGCTCAGGGTAGTTTTGGACTCACGCTTCTGGAGTGAGGTGGGAGTCCTTTTAAAGATGGTTGCTTTTTCTTCTTGTTGGGCAAGTCCGCTGTCCACTGGAGTTTCTTGGTCCTCTGTGATGCAGGCAGTCCCCTGGAGGCTTTTCAGGGGTCGCTGGTCCAGAAGAACGCGTTGTTTCTTCTATTGCAGCTTTTTGAAGCAAGAGAGGGGCCTGTAGTGCTAGGGCCGAGTCAGTTGTTGTCTCCTTCTCTTCTCTGTGGGGTTTTCAGCTCAGCAGTCCTCCTTCTTTTCTTGAGGTCGTCAGGAATCTGAGGAGCTGGGTTCATGGAGGCCCTTAAATACAAGATTTAGAGGCGTTTCAGGGGTCAGAGGGCAGTAGCCAACGGCTACTGCCCCTGATGGTGGCTACACCCTCCTTGTGCTCACTCCCTTTGGGGAGGGGAGCACATCTCTATCCCTATTGGTCCCAATCCTCCAAAGCAAGATGGAGGATTTCTCAAGGAGGAGGTCACTTCAGCTCTGGACACCATAGGGGTGGTCCTGGCTGAGGGGGTTTCTCCTCCTTGTTTTTCCTAATTATCTCTATGGACTTGCTGCCAAAGGTAGGGGCTTGTCTGGGGTGTGGGCGTCTCAACTAGCTGGAGTGCCTGAGGCACTGTAACATCAGGCCTGAGCCTTTGAGGCTCACCGCCAGGTGTTACAGTTCCTTCAGGGGGAGATGTGAGGCACCTCCACCCAGGACAGGCTTTGTTTCTGACTACAGAGTATACAAAGGCACTCACCCCATGAAGTCAGAAACTCGTCTGGAAGTGGCAGGCTGACACAGACCTGTAAGCCTTACACTATCAGTTGGGCTAACATACAGCGGGCATCTCTAAGATGCCCTCTGTGTGCACTTTTCAATAAATCCCACACTGGCATCAGGGTGGGTTTATTGTGCTGAGACGTTTGATACCAAACATCACAGTATTCAGTGTAGCCATTATGGTGCTGTGGAGTTCGTAATGATAAATTCCCAGGCCTTATACTCAATATGGCTACCCTGCACTTACAATGTCTAAGGATTGACTTAGACACTGTAGGGGCATATTGCTCATGCAGTTATGCCCTCACCTGTGGTATAGTGCACCCTGCCTTAGGTTTGTAAGGCCTGCTAGAGGGGTGACTTACCTATGCCACAGGCAGCGGTTTGTGGGCATGGCACTCTGAGGGGAATGCCATGTCGACTTTGTCTTTTCTCCCCACCAGCACACACACCAGCTGCAAGGCAGTATACATGTAGAGTGAAGGGTCCCTTAGGGTGGCATAATAAATGCTGCAACCCTTAGATATCTTCCCTGGCCACAGGGCCCTTGGTACCAGGGTTACCTTTTACAAGGGACTCAACTGTGTGCCAGGGCTATGCCAATTGGGTAAACAAAGGTACAGTTTTTAGGAAAGAACACTAGTGCTGGGGCCTGGTTAGAAGGGTGCCAGCACACTTCCAATCAAAGCTAGCATCAACACTAGGCAAAAAGTGAGGGAGTAACCATGCCAACAGTGGCATTTTCCCACAGTGAGCAAAAATGTTTGAGAACCGAGACCTTACAAGAATTAAGATGTTTCCTGCAACTACACAAGAGAACAAGAACAAGGCCAGAAAGTGTACCAGAAAGAGGGATTCATATCCTTCTGAGGAAATGGAGCAGAATTCAAATGAGTCTAGAAAATCTTTGACCTATGATGAGGAATCAGACGATGATGAGTTTATTTTGCAGCTACTAAGAATTCAGCCCCTACCATATGCAGCACATGAGACACGTCCAAGTGCACCCTACAGCTCCGGTATCCATTGAAACTACACAGAGGCAGATACAAAACAGCTGCAATGTTCCTACGACTTCCACATCACAGATACTTATGCTGCAGATTGACATACCGAGAATTTACCCGATTGTACCTATTGTTGATACTGTATCGAGTTGAAGGTTCCAAAAGGAAAAGTTTCACAGACAAGACAGACTTATCAGATGCCGACACTGATTCAGATAGAGTCTACCCCAAATTTAATGAGCCCAGTGCAAGCACTGACAATCCTGAGGTACACCCCCATAACAGGATCACAAACAGAGATGTCTGCATTGACAAGTCAGAATACAGGAGTAATGTACCCTAGAGATCAAAGCCTCCGATCGAGTCCAGACGGTGTGTCACTATTGGTCCAGTCATACCATTTTTTTCCCAGGGAAATAATAAGAGCAAAGAACAAAAGATTCTGAATTCAAGGGTAGAAATGGATAGGTTTAACATGAATACGGGAGTTATGTCTCCAATGAAGCAGACTTTTGACATGACAGGTCCCTTAATTGACCTGAGTCATTCCAGGACTCCACCGAATAATTCAGGGAGACCAGAGATATGTCCCAACTCATTTTCAAGAACACCAGAAATTCCATGCCTAATGTTGCAACAAGTGCCCAATGTAAGTAATAACCATATCTCGTTATAAGGTTTGACAGCTCACCAATTAACCAAGTGGCTGGAAAAGCTGAATACTACACCAGGAGATTCAAGTGGAGGCAATCCACTGAATTTGACCAGGCTTAAATTAGAAGTAGAAGAATTGATTGAGGAATCAATTGAATTGAATAGACTTCACTCATATAGATAGGATGAGTTGTGCTTTTTGTGCAAACTAATTACCAAAAAAGCAGGCTTGGTACATCAGAAATTAGCAGACCTAGCAAAGAAATATGACTTAAAAATTGAGAAGACAAATCATTTGAGAAGAAGTCACAGATTAGAATTTGACTCCAAAGACATTGAGAACATGAAAATACCAGGAATGAAAATTCACATTAGGGAATTAATCCAGAGCATTCAGACATGGGGAGCATTGGATAAGTGGGAAGGCTGAGGGTAAAGAAATGAAATAGGAAGAAAAGGGATTCTGCGAATTTAACTGTTAATGTGCAGCAGACTGATAATCCAGTAAAAATATTACTGATGAGAGAAATCCCCGGAGGGAATTTTGCCCGTATCCCTTGGAGCAGAAGTGACATTTTGTCATTTACCAATGATTACCCCAGGTTGAGAGAGAAAACAGTTGAATGGTACCAGCAAACAGATAGGTTTGTTAAGCTTGCAAAATGCCCGTGGGAAGATTGGAACACTCTATTAGAAATAGTGGCGACAGCAGATTTATGGGTGGAATGCAAAAGAAGTGCAGATTGGCCAACGAGAGAACCTCCAGGAGATCCAGTTCCTGGTGCACCATCTTCTGAGGGTATGAAATATTATTATAAGGTGGTTGAAGTTTTGAAAATGAAAATTTCTCCCAAGCATATTGATTGGCAGAGAATAGACAGGAAAGCTCAGGAACGAAAGGAGTCCATGCATGTATTCTATGAGAGATTGTTGCAGGCATTATACAGAGGTACAGAAACAATTGAGCCGAAGGACATGATTAATTTTGTGTTTAGGTTTGTTGAAAGATTGAGACCTGAAATTAGCCAGATGATTAAGTCATTTGATTTGTTGGCAAGCAAAGCCAATTGATGAGGTACCGCAATATGCTAAGTACTGTAGTGATGAGATTAAAGCAGAGAAAGTTTAAAGAGAGGACAATGGTGATGCAGATTGAAGTGACACAATCAGGAATGCAAGGGAGTTTTCCGCAGCAGCAGCAGGGAAACATGTGGTTTCCGAATCAGGTGAAAGGTAGAGGTCGGGTTGGAATTGTATATGTGAATCGTGATACCAATTTGAATACTGTAGTTACGCAGAATGATATGCAGGCATTGAAAAGAACGTTACCTTGTGAAGCTCGCTGAAGCCTCGGACACTGGAAGCGGGAGTGTCCAGTGCTAGGACAGTAAGCTGTTGTTTCACAGACAAATGAAATCAATTCTTTAACAAACATGAGAGGACCAAGAGTGAGAGGTCAAAATTTGGTTTCCAAATCAATGTGAATCAGGTGAAAGGTCCTCTGCACATGCAACAGATGCAAATGCCACATTTGCAGATGCCTCAGTCACAGTAAATGCAACCCCAAGTTCAAATGGTGCCAAGGCAACAAATGCAGATACCTCAAGCCACGATGGAAGAGTTACAGATGGTGCTTCCTCAGCAGGGCACAGGTCAAGGGTTTAACATGAGTAATAACACCATATACCAATACCCATTGCACAGTGAAGATGAATCAAATGAGGATTGGGTGGGTGAGAGTTGAGATGAAGGGGAGTGTGTGTTAGCAGCTTCATTAGAAGTAGACCAGAAAGGTCCATGAGTGAAGGGAAAAGTGATGGGCCACAAAGTCTAATTTGTAGTCAGTACAGGAGCTACACGCTCTACAGTGAGAACGGCAGAAGTTTCCAACTTGCCCCTTTTGGAGAAGACAGTACAGATTGTAAGAGTAGCAAACCAGTATTTGACAAACCTGATTACAGAATCAGTCACAGTTAAAATTGGAAACTATAAGGGATTACACAAATTCGTAGTTTGTGACTCAAGTCCAGTTTCCTTGTTGGGGAGAGATTTGCTATGCAAAACGAGAAGCTTGATTACCTTTACAGATGATTGGATTGCCATTCAGATAAACAGTGATGATGATGATGATCAGCCGGAGGCAAAAGATTGTGACTTAGTGAATGAAGAGTACCCTTTGATCAGTTTTTTTCCCATTTTTACAGTACGAGATTGTCCTTCTGATTTAAAGGGAACAGTCAAAATGAAATTATGGGATTTTTTCAGGGAAAGACATTGACCTAATCCGAGAAGATGAGCTAGTTAAAGTCCCTGTCAAGCCAAATGCAATGTTTCCCAGATTCCTCCATACCACATGGCACAGGATACTATTGAAGGGATTGCCCCTGTAATGAGGGAATTTGTGAGACAAGTTGTTCTAAAAGAAGTATTGAGCAGACCATGTAATTCACCTATCATGGGTCTACGTAAACCCTGTGGGAAATTTCTGATAGTTCAGGATTTGAGGAAAATCAATGATATTGTGATTAAATGTTATCCAGTGGTGTAAAATCCAGCAGTGATATTGTTTCAGATCTCATGTGAAGCTGAATGGCTCTCTGTAGTGGACCTATCACACGCATTCTTTTCCGTACCTCTTCAAGAGGATAGCCAGTTTCTCTTCTGTTTTAAATTCCTGGATCTAGTATATTGCTGGTGCAGAATTCCTCAAGGGTTTTCAGAGTCACCATCCATTTTCAATCAAATACTAAAGAAGAATCTTGAGTCACTGGAAATGCCTTTCTAATCGACATTGGTTCAGTACACTGATTATTTGTTAATCGCTGCAAAAACAAGAGAAGCATGCAGGTATGATATGATTGTCTTGTTAAATCATGTGGGAAAGAACTGGCATTAAGTGTCCTCAGCAAAAAATGACAGTATTGTCAGGAAAAAGTGAAATATTTGGGACACCAAATTGAAAAGGGAGCTAGAAAAATTTCCAGAGAGAGAGTCTCCGCCATATTACAGATGAATCCCCCAGTTATGCAAAGAGATGTCAGGATGCTTCTGGGAATGGAAAGCTCTTGTCACCAGTGGATTCCCAACTTTTCAATCATTTCAAAGCCATTGCAGAAGCTAACTGATCCCCTAGAATTAGATCAGGCTTGCATTAAAGCCTTTATTGAGTTGAGAGAAAATCTATGCAAAGCTCCGACTTTGGGAATGCCTGACTACACAAAGCCATTCATGTTGTTTTGTCATGAGCATGATGCATGTTCCTTGTCTGTCCTGAGGCAGGTCCATGGTGGTGTAAACCGCTCAGTAGCATATTTTTCAGCTACTTTGGACCCAGTTGCACCAGAATTACTTGGCTATCTGCAAACTGTAGCAGCGGTTGGATTGAGCCTCACTCAGAGTGAGAGCACTGGGGTGGGACATCCCTTAACTGTTTTGATCCCTTACTCCATTGAGGTTTTGCTTACCCAAACCCCCAAACCAAGGCTCAACATCTTAACAACGCAAGATTGACCCAATATGAAACTATAATTTGGGGTCACCAAATGTTACTCTGAAAAGGTGTACCCCAGCAACCTTGCTTCCAAAAGAAAATGTTGAAATTGATAAATTGAAAGAGGTTAACATGACTGTTTGGAAGTTACTGATTTGTGCACAAAATACAGACCTGGTATTCAAGATACCAGATTGGAAGAAAATGACCAGATTCTTTTTGTTGATGGTTCCTGTTTAACAGATAACATGGGAACATTAAAAGCAGGATACGTAGTGTGCACAATTTCTGGTATACTTGAGGTTTCCTGGCTTCCAGGAGCGAATTCTGCACAAGTGGCTGAAGTAGTAGCTCTTACTGGAGAATGGCATGTCTCTGCACAGCTTAAAGTTACTACATATACCAACAGTCAGTATGGATTTGGAATAATCCACAATTTTGGTCCGCTATGGTCACAGAGGGGTTTCCTGACCTCTTCTGTTTCACCAGTTAAAAATAGTGAGAGAATCCATGATTTGTTACATGCCTTACAAATGCCTGAAAAGATTGCTGTGGTGAAATGCAGTGCACATCAGAGACTGCAAGACTTTGTTTCAATGGGAAAGGGATATGAGGATCAAGTTGCAAGGTTTTGTGCATTGAACTGTATATCCTTCAAAGACAAATGGGAATTGTTACCTGATGAAGAAATTAGTACGAACTTTTCTTTGCCTGTAATTGACACTTGGGAAGAGCTAAAAGCTCAACAAGAAAATGTTGACAAAGATTAAAAGAAAATATGGGTTAAAATGAAATGTGTACAGAGAGAAGATGATGTCTGAGTGTCAGGAAATGGTCAGATAGTCCTGCCAAATAACCTGTCGACTCAAATGGCTAGATAGTATCATGGTCAAGCACATGTTAGGAGGGATGCTATGATTCGCACCTTCAGACAATTTTGGTTCAATCTGAAATTTAGATAGGTTGCCAAAGCAGTTTGCAACTGTTGCATCATTTGTCAGCAAATGAACGTGGGTAAAAGGACTGTAGTTAATATGAGCCACATTGGAAACAGCGGAAGGTCCATTTAGCAGGAAGCAGATGGATTTAATTGAGATCCCTGTGTGTGGAGGATTGAGATATGTGATTGTTTGCATTTTTAGTCACTGGATTGAAGCCTACCCCAGAAGAAGAAATGACAGCTTTACCTTAGCAAACCTATTGCTTAGGAAACTGATACCTAGTTTTGTTTTTCCAGTCTCTTAGAATCAGATAGAGGAAGTCACTTCAATAATGAAGTAATTAAATGACTATGTTCAACCCTAAACATTGAGCAGAAGTTGCACTGTAGTTACCGCCCTGAAGCATCAGGACTTGTAGAGCAAATGAATGGTACCTTGAAGTCAAGACTTGCAAAAATGTGTGCGTCCACAAATCTGAAATGGCCATATGCTCTGCGGCTAGTTCTGATGAGTATGAGAAACACACCCGACTGGAAGACTGGACTGTCTTCGCATGAAATCCTCATGGGCTGATCAATGAAGTTGCCAGCAGTTGTTGAGAGTACCATCAACATCCGGACAAATTCCAGACTCAGAAAAGGAAGCTGGAGAATCAGAGACAGATTCCGAGCAGACCAAGGGCAATCCAGACACTCCTGTAAGAGACAAAATGGAAGACCTACAGGAGGGTGAAATCGAACTAACCTCAAATGAGATAGCAGGAGACTCTAGTCAGAGAAGAGCCCTCCCAGAAGCAGGCACACTCAAAAGACAAGTAGAGCAATACACAGACCCGGTGGAAGGAGTTGAGTTGTATCAGTCAAACCGTCAGTATCAGTCAAGTCGTAACCCTGCAGAAGAAGCTGAAAGTCCAACATTGAAAAAAGCATTAACCAAGGGTCCACTGAAAGAGGATAAGTGGCTGAAATCACAAGCTAAGAGGAAAGAATCAATTACAGTGTCAACGATCAAAGAAGAAGTAGACACCACAAGAAAGGAAGATTTGAGTGATGGAAAGGTAAATGGAGAGCGAAGGCTGAAAAGAAAGAGAATTTCAAATCAAAGATACGCAGGTCCTGAATGGGTGTATGATTCACAAAGTGAATTTTTGTCTTTTTGTTTTGATGCTGAGATCCCAGGCCAATATTTTGGCACGTGAAGTTGGTCAATGAACTGAACTTTGAAAAAGTCTGTGCGACTGAAAGAAAGAAAAGAGACATTGAAAGTAACCTGAAAAGACTTTTGAAACAAAACCTGATTTTGACAAGGTGCTAAACCTATTTTGACAGATTGCCGATTTTTGTGACAAGAAGGCCTGGGAAAAGAGACTGAAAGCTGTACATATCTGCAAGAAGATTTTTGTTTTGCTGCATAGTTATATATTTTTCTTTCTATTTTCTGATTCTTCACAGATCCTGAATAATCACAACAAGCAGGTTAGAAAAAATAGGTGTTGTAAATACTTAGAAAGAAACTTCAGGGAAAATCAGGGAAAGAAAAGAAATGTAAAAGGTTATCTTGAGGCAAAATGTTACGTAAACAAAAATTGTGTTAGAGTGATGGAAGGTGTGATGACACATTTAGTCATCAGAGGAGGGATTGTGAAAGCTGAATGAATTATTAATACATTTATATTGAGTAATGGTTAAGAATTTACATGAAGTAGGCTAAAGCATAGAAAATAATGTATCTTGGAGAATGTGCCCAATTGAGTGGCCACCATTTCGCGTCTAACAACTAATGAAGAATTTGTTCTTAAGGTTTAAATAATGTGCACACGTAGAATAAAATGTATTAGTGGGTAATAATAACATACTATTAATATATATATTACATATTATATTAATATTTACGGAGAATATTTAAGAATTAATTACCTATAGGAGTTTTGGGCCTAGACAACCAAGATTCTTGTTAAGTTTCATGGTATAAATAAATGCTCGTAAAAGTTTTGTGAAAGCAGAAAATTAATGCTATCCATTGTTCACACAACGCTGACCAAGCGATTTGTAAATGTCAAACTTTGTCATAAGAAATGCTTGCTGTAACGCTCTGTACTAGATGTTGATACATTGTAATTTTGATGCGTGAGAAGCTAAGGTTCTCATGAGCTGACAATGGCTGCACTGACTTCAACCGTAATGTGCAACAAAAGTTTATTTAAAACTGTTTTTATTGATTATTATAAACTGTAAACAGACAGTGCAGGCCGACATGTCCAATAAGAAAAGGAAATGTAGTTTGTGGTACATAATAATGGCGAAATCAAGCATGTATCAAACATACACAAGAAAGAAATCCCACTCCTCCCGACCACCACCCTCACCCCTAGGAATCCACATGAGACCAAACACAATATGCGATCTATCGGAAGTCAGAGTAGTAAGGCAGAAACCATAGTTGATCGTCTCCAAAACACTGGATACATTATACACCATCCCCACCCTCATCCTCAGTACTGTCAGTAGAGACCACCTCCATAACACCAGAAACTCGCTCCAGTAGAGACCCCACACCTCCAAATCAGTGACCACCTTGTCATCCCTGCGTGTGCAGCGCATGTGTTGTTCCTCAGCCACACCCCATTGCTGTAGGTCTCGTATCCATTCGGAAAGCAGTGGAATCCGGGCACTCATCCATCCGATCAATACCCTACGCCTAGCCAGTACCAGTGCAAATTGCACTAGCTTATATGGAATAGTCCGACCTCTCGGTTTCTTGAGCAATGTGCAACAAAAGTTACCTGACGAAGCGGACGATGGGAAGGGGAGGAGAGAAGCCAGTCATCAACGTGTGAAAGACTGTCTAGTTATATTTTAGATTTAGGATTTATAGACTATTGGCCCTACTGCAAACGTATGATTTCCTGACCAATGACCGTGCGAGAAAATGCTTCAGGGAATTTAGAATATCCAGGCTATACCTTGCAGAGCAGTTAGACATTCTTTTCTATTCTTGTCCAAGTCGTGTTTGTGGAGCACCTGAGTTCTAGAGGTCTTTTTCCCCCTTCACCATCCTCATATAGAGATTGAGTTAATGTGGTGGATGCTGTGTATTTAGTTTGATTTTTCTAAAGTTGGTTCAGTTAACTTAGAGCCCAACCGTGGCTGGGCCATTTCCTTTTGCTGTCCTGTTGCTGAAGCTGACCAGGCGGATGTCCAACTGACGAAGAGAAATCGCAGCTTGCTGATCTATTGTGGAGAGGTATAATGAAATGCTATCGATTTTGCTAAATGTTTTACTCTTCTCTTAGGTACCAACCGCTATTTTGATAGAGCCCTGGTTAGTTGTTTTCTAAATTAACTTTTCATTAAATTACTTTTTGCATGAAATCCAAACATGCCATTCTAATTGGAGTGTTAGTTAGAGTGTCACATGCTTACAAATGTCATTAACTAAGATTTGATTTTGTTCACCTGTCGAATCTAGATGCATGCTACCTCTGTTGTTCACTTGTTGATGCTATTAATTTGTACTGTAACTCTTGAGTGCCTAATTATCAATGCACTAGTTAAATTGAGATTCTTTGGACGCTTTGGTCAGCCTGTGTTCTTTGTAAATGCTTATCATTTGGTGTTGAGACTAATCTACATATTAGCATTGGTAATATAGGGATTTTTTTCTAATTATACTAATAGGCGTGGCTATTCATGGTCACATGGGTCATGGTGCGTAATGATTACTGACTGAAAGTCTTTGAAAATTGATTTGTTGTTCACGTTATGTTGCTGCTGATCAGATTTTGAGTAAGGGTTGTGTATATGGTGGAATCACTCTAAGCGCAGTCAAAAGGTCCATCGGACCTCTAACGCCGCCCCTTATGAATAAATGACCAGAGAACAAATAAGGTTAGATGCGCTCACACTGTCAGTATACAAACAAGAGGGCCCTCATTTACAGGAGAAAACAAAGCAAATAAGGCCACTCCCTGAGCACCTGCATGTCTCCAAAAGATCAGGGACCGTGTCCACAGGCAGCACTGTTGCCGCCGGCACAAAAGGGTTGAAAAAACAAGCTCACCAGAATACAAACACCACAGGAAAAAGGTCCAAGGCAAAAATACAGCGCGCAGTGTTTCAGAATCAGCCACAGGTGTTGTTTACATTTGTAATATAAATTAGGGCAATCGTTTCTCAACACCTTTCAGACATTTGACATTTCTACCACAATTGCAAAATTAAAATAGCACAAAGGTATTTTGAACGCATTTTGTGTTTCCTAGATCGTAATGATAGCAAAAGAGTATTTTCATTCAAAGGTCTGAAAGTGCATATGGAGCATTATAATTCGATTTCACCGATTGCATTAAAATAGAGTCCAACAAATGTCAGAATTGATTTTAAAACAATCACATGCACACTATTTCTTAATGCTTCACATTTGTCCTTGCATCAGCAGGACAGTTCTGATAGGAAAAAAAACAGGTTGCATATGGAATACATGAATCATCGGTGAGGTGAATTCCCGAGAATCACAGCAGGTTGATACATATAACAAGCATTGGCAAAGCCAATAGGTTTCGCCTGTACATAATCTATTGGCTTTGTCAATGTTTGTTTTTTTACATGTTACACAGCTGTTGAGCTACTGTGCAACATGGCTTCAAGCAAAAAAAAAAAGTGCTATGACGCAGTCACTGCTGGCTGTGTCATAGCGCTTTTTTCCATGCCATAGTGTTTTTTTCATACTTTAAACCAAGTTGCACAGCAGCTCAACTATTGTGCAACGTAAAAGAAATGACTAAGCCAATAGAGTTCGCATAGGCGAAACCTAATGGTTTTGCCAATGCTTGTTCTCATTGACTAGAGAGCGGAAACTACACTCCTTCTACTTGTCATCAGCAGTTCAAAGTGTTCTATGGTCGCAATGGAAACACAGGGCTTGTATGGTTAGCTTGAGGCAGAGGCATGGGTTGGTGTGCAATGAGAATAAAACAAATTCTAACTTACGCGTCAAGAATTTTCAATTCTATTAGGGACACAGAGGTGAGGATTATGCTTTCTCTCTCTTCACTGACCAAAACACAGCAGCCAATCAGTAAACAGTAAACGAAAAAACTACGCATCCCATGATGCTTGGCATATAATCACATGCTCCAATCAATAGCCATGACCCCTGTCCATAAATACCATAGCCCCCAGAGTCACTTCCTCTTTCTTTGATAAAGTCAGATAATATTTAAAACTTCCGAACTGAAACTTCTTATGTAGACGCCGACTCAACAAATTTCCAACTGGATCTGGATATATAGGAGCTCAACAGGAGCCAAATACCAAGAAACGTCCATGGAACTGAGCCGTCTAAAGATGTCTTCATCTAGCCAACAACGATAAGAAAATTCATGTAGTCTTCTGTTCAGACCGTATAAACTTAAATTAAAAGGTAATATCTCACGCCAGTCAAAATAGTAAATTAAACATTGAACTGACTGATATAATTAAATAGGGAGGGTAAACAAAGTCACAATCATCATATGACATAGGTATATTATTCATACATGACATCACCATATATCAAAAGGGAGGGATAATCCTCGCCTCTGTGTCCTTAATAGAACTGAAAATTCTTGACGCGTTAGCTAGAAAGTTTTTATTCTATGTCAGGACCGGAGGCTCCGATTATGCTAGTTTAAAGCTGCTCAATCACTACCAAAGCGACATTTACTACAGGTTTATGATAAAATGTTTGAAACATAGATTCAGAAGACAAGTCAGCTGCCTTCATAATGTCCTCTAAACAAGACCCTATGGCATAAGATTTAGAAGCCATAGCCCCTCTGACAGAGTGACCACCAAATTGATTGGTATCTATACCTGCATCCTTCATTAACCATTTCACCCACCTTGAAAGAGTAGCAGAAGAGACTGGTTTAAAAAGTTTTTGCAACAAAATTAGTAATTGACTATTGGCAGACTGCCTGAATTCATCAGTAGCTACTTCATAATCTTTCAAACATTGAACTACACATAGTTTTGAATTATCCGGATACATTGGGTAAGTTACTGACCTGCAATTAGTTTTTGTTCTTCTGATAATAGTAAAAGTGACACCTTCAGGAGAATACACCCTACCAGACAAATCCAAAGCCTTGACATCTGAAACCCTCTTACAAGAAATCAAGCATAATAACATAGCCAATTTAGCTGAAATTTGTTTACGAGATAAATATTTATTGGAAGGCCATGCGTCCAAAAATCTCAAAACAATGTTCACATCCCATAGTACAGAATATCTGGTTTGAGGAGGATTGGAAAAACGAATATCCCTTAACAATTTGCAGACCATAGGGTGCTCACCAACTAGTTTGCCATTAATATGAACATGACCTGTGGAAATAGCTGACCTAAAATTATTCACAGATCTATACGCCAGACCTGAAACTGCTAATTCTGCTAAGAAATTTCGTATCAGCTCAACGTCCGACTCCACGGGATTAACACCCCTTCCATCACACCAACTATGCCATCTGCGCCAAGCTGATGAATATTGTTTATGTGTGCCTGACGCCCAAGCTTGCTTGATGAACTCTGCAGCCTGAGTCGAAAGGCCTGGGTAATTCCATCTCGATCTGAAATCAACCAGGCCATTAATATCAGTTTCCCTGATAGGATCGGTGGATGTTGATGCCCTTCCGGTTTCAGAAGAAGATCCTGCAGAGGAGCAATGCGAAGGGGGCGAGCACACGCTAATTGCAGTACAATGGGAAACCAAGGTTGAGCTCTCCAAAATGGAGTCACCAGGACCATGTCTGCTTTCTGTCTCTGGACCTGAGACAGTACCCTGGAGATCAACAGAAAAGGAGGGAAGGCATAACCCTGTAACTGAGACCAGACCTGAAGGAAAGCATCCGTCGCCAGTTCTAGGGGATCCGGCCACCAGCTGAAGAATTTTGCAAACTGGGAGTTGAGGCGAGATGCAAAAAGATCCACCTCGCAAGGACCCAACTCCCTGTGTATCTGAAAGAATATAACTGGATCCAGTCTCCAATGGCTGAAATCCGTCAGAAACCTGGAGTTCCAGTCTGCTATTGTATTCTGATCTCCTTGGAGATATTCTGCTAGCACGACCAGGCGATGTTTGAGACAATAGTGCCAAAAGTTCTTGGCAGTCTCTGCCAGGATCCTGGATTTCGTACCCCCTAGCTTGTTTACATATCGTACTGCCAAGATGTTGTCCATCCTCTGTAGTATGCAACAGTCTGTCTTCTGAGGAGAAAGACTCTGTATAGCAAAAGAGCCTGCCAGGAGTTCCAGGCAATTGATATGCAGAGTCTGCTCCGATTTTGGCCAACAACCCCCAGTCGCAAGGGGACCGCAGCGGGCTCCCCTACCCCAACGACTGGCGTTGGACTCGATCACCACTTCCGGGTGAGAACCGAAAATGGCTCTGCCGTTCCATGCTTCCATGTGCTAGAGCCACCAAAGAATCTCCGATTTGACTTCCACAGTTAAAGGAATCAGCTCTGAGTAATTCAGACCTCGTTGTAGATGTCTGATCTTGAGTCTCTGCAAGGCACAATAGTGAAGAGGGGGTGGGAATATAGCCTGAATAGATGAGGCCAGAAGACCCACTATTCTGGCAATATTCTGCAGAGAAATAGTCGGACTGGTCAAAGCCATCCTCAGCTCTCTTTTGATATTGTAAATTTTTTGTGAGGGCAGAATCAACTGAGCACGGACCGAGTCTATCTTGAAACCCAGAAACTCTATCATTTGAGACAGAATCAATAATGACTTCTGCACATTGATAAGGAAACCCAGATCCTGCAGCAGACTGATAGTCCAGTCTAAATGAATCAGAAGTGATTGACGGTTCTGAGCCATCAGTAAAATATCGTCGAGGAAAATTATCACACAAACTCCCTTGGTCCTCAACCATTCCATCACTGGTCTCAACAGTTTCGTGAAACACCAAGGGGCTGACGACAGACTGAACGGAAGAGCATTGAATTCCAGACATTGACCCTTCCAAAGGAATTGAAGGAATCTCCTGTGAGGGGGAAACACTGGGATCGAAAGGTAAGCATCCTTTAGGTCCAGACGGACCATCCATTCCCCTTCCAAAAGAATATCCCTTAACAAGTGAATCCCTTCCATTTTGAAATGCCTGTACAAGATCCACAAATTGAAATCCTTTAGATTAATACTAAGCGATGACCCCCACCTTTTTTGTCTACTACAAAAATGGGACTGAGGAAACCTGAAGGGTGAAGGACTGAAAAACGTACTGCCCCTTTGTCTAGCAAGGCTTGCACTTCTGCATCTATAAAATTCTGATCTTCGTGGGAAAAGAATCATTGGAATCGGAGGGGTAATTTGTCTCGGAGTGCCAATAAACTCCAGATGAAACCCCAACACTGTCTGAAGAACCCAAGGGTCTCCAGATATTTTCTTCCAATTTTCTAGAAACAAGCCCACTCTGCCCCCAAGAATCACATGAGACCAAGGAATAATACTCACCTGAGTAACTAGAGTCTTGGATTTCTCTGCAGGGTCCTCTGCAAAATCTGGTGTGAACTCCTCTGGGTCGAGTGGGGTAGAAGGTGGGGTCTGATTGGTCTCTATACCAACCCCCTCTCCCCCTGGGATAGTAGTTCTGAGGACCTGAAAAGGTACTGTGGCCGGGCATTTGTCCTCCAAAACGACCGGCCCTGACAAAAAGGCCTCGTCTGAAAACCTTCTAAAGGGACAAGTGCGCTTTATTAAGAGATGAAAAAGTTGAACAAAATTTGGCGAGCTCTTTGATAAAGGCAGATCTGAAAAGGAGGCCATCGGCAGATGGACCTGCCTCAGAGGAGGACAAGTCAGCTGACTTCGGATCTATTCGCATGAGGACAGATTTTCTGCACTCAGAAGAAATAGCACAATTAGTGTTGCCCAAAATAGAAATGGCACTCTGGGCAGACCTGTGTCCTTCACCCACCCTGTGGTGGCAGATGCATCCCTGCTAAGCTGGAGGAGATAGCGATGAGAGCGCTCTGGCCTCTCACAGAAGGCCTGCTCCATATTAGTCTACTGGCCATTTGTCTGACTCTAAAGGCCTTCTTGCCATCCATAAAGGGAGGTTGGTGCAAGTTCTCAGGATTGGGTCCTGTGCCATGTGCACCTTTGGAGATTGTTGAAGCGTTAGGTCAGTTTCCTGATAGAGAACTGTTAGAAATGTGGTCGCTAGTTGGCAGTCAGTTTACACACTATCTAAGTAGGAACCCCATCTCTAATCAGGGTAAGAGAGTCACACACCTAAGATAACCCCTGCTCACCCCCTTGATAGCTTGGCACAACCAGTCAGGCTTATCTCAGAGGCAATATGTAAAGTAGTTAAACACACACATATAGTAACACAGTGAAAACACCACAAAAGGACTCCACACCAATTTAGAAAAATAGCCAATATTAATCTAAATCAAACAAGACCAAAAAGTGTAAATCATCCACAAAAAGAGATATCAACTTTTAAAGTAAAAAGAGTCTTAGTTCATAGAACTCTATGGATGCGTTGTTTTAGCACAAAGTACCTGGTATGTGTCAAAAATAAAGCTGCAGTGGTGAGGGTGTGTCAGAAAAGCAAGCAATGTGTCGATTTTCCAGACAGGCAGCCTCGGGTCCGTGCAGTGATGTTGAAGTTTTGGCGAACCAGGACCATGTGTGAAAAATCCAGATGCACGGTAACGATGAAGCCACGCTGAGTCAGTGATGTGTCAATTTCTGCAGCCGCAAGGCAGGTGCTGCGTTTATTTTACAGACGCAAGGTGGGTGCTGCATCGATTTTACAGCTGCGGTGCGGGCGCTGTGTCGATTTTTCTGCCGCTCGGCTTTGGTGTGTGGATTTTCACTCAGATTTTACCACCTTCTCCTTCCAAGGGACTCAAGAGTCATCACTTGGCAAATCAGGGGTCTCAGCAAGAGAGCCCAGGTGCTTGCAGATGAAGTCTTTGATGTCCCTGAGGTTTCTTAACAGGAGGCAAGCTCTGTCCAAGCCCTTGGAGAAACTTCTCAAGCAGGATACACAGCAAAGTCCAGTCTTTGTCCTCTCTAAGGCAGAAGCAGCAACTGCAGGAAACCAGTAAAGCAAACACAGCAAAGGGGCAGTACTCCTCTTCACAGCTCTTTGGTTCTTCTCCTTGGCAGAGGTTACTCTTGATCCAGAAGTGTTCTAGAATTGTGGAGTCAGCAGTCCAATACGTATGCTCATTTCTGCCTTTGAAGTAGGCAAACTTCAAAGGAAAGTCTTTGTAGTGCACAAGACCCTGCCTCTTCCTTGCTCTGCCCTGGACTGTATTGTGTGAGGTCAAGCACATCCCTTTCAAGTGCAGGTGTCAGCTCCACCTTGCCACTCTAGCCCAGGAAGACCCATCAGAATATGCAGGACACACCTCAGATCCCTTTGTGTTACTGTCTAGGGTGCATTCACAAACAGCCCAATGGTCAATCTGATCCAGACTCGGATTCAGTAGTCAAGCAGAGGCACATAATGGTTAAGCAAGAAAATTACCACTTTCTAAAAGAGCCATTTTCAAACTCACAATCTAAAAAATCAACTTTACCAAAAGATGTATTTTTAAATTGTGAGTTCAGAGACCCCAGACTTCCTATCTCTATTTGCTTCCCCTGGCTGGGAAATTACACTTAAAAGGTATTTAAAGACAATCTTCATGTTAACCTATGGAAGAGATAGGCCTATCATTAGTGAAAAACTAATTTGGCAGTATTTCACTACCAGGACACGTAAAACACACCAGTACATGTCCTACCTTTTAAATACACTGCACATTGGCCGTGAGGCTGCCTTGGACCTACCTTAGGAGTGATTTATTTTGTGTTAAAAGTGAAGGTTTAGGCCTGGCAAGTGGGTGCACACACAGACACTGCAGTGGCAAGTCTGAGACATGTTTACAGAGCTACACATGTGAGTGGCACAATCAGTGCTGCAGGCCCACTAGTAGCATTTGATTTACAGGCCCTGGGCACCTCTAGTGCACTTTACTAGGGGCTACCTAGTAAATTAAATATGCCAATCAGGGATAGTCAATCATAATTACAATTTAGATACAGAGCACTTGCACTTTAGCACTGATCAGTAGTGGTAAGGTGCCCAGAGTACCAAAACCATGAAACTGAAATCCAGCACACAGTCAAAAATACTGGAAGTAGAGGCAAAAAGACAGGGGAAACCACAACAAGGATGCCAGGTTTAACAAGAACCAATTGGAAGGGTCTTTCAATGCCAAAGCATATGAGCTCAGCAGGCAGCTTCTGGCTGATCGTAAATGGCGTCTACATCCTAAGGTGGTTAAAGACATCTTCCAGCAGTGGGGAGAACACTGGCTAGATGTTTTCACCACCATCAAGAAAATGCAATGTCAATAGTTTTGCACACTGGAGTTTCTGTCAGAACATTTGATAGGAGGTGCATTGCAGCTGGAATAGAACACAGGACTCCTGTACTCTTTCAAGCTCATCCTTCTCCTTCACTGAGTGTTGAAAAAGATCAGGAACAACTGGGATCACACCACCACCCTTGTTTAAATCAGCTGTTATGATGATGTTAACAAAAGGTGTGACACATGTTTCCTCCCAAACTGTTTGTGGTGCCATAGTGGTACCTTATTTTGGTCTTAATATTTCTGATGTGTACACCCTATGAGTCAATCCACAGCTGCTTGCTGTATCTCCTGACTTAAAAGACCACCTTCAGCTTGTTGCATAAGTACATTTAAGGCATTGTCAGTGCAGCCACTCTACACCATTGTTTCTTCAGACAACCTGGTGCTAAGGATGCAGTCAGCCTTCTTCTCTGGAAGTTGTGTCTCCATTCCCCTTTGGGCAATCCATCACCGTGCCTAGCATTCGTTGCCCTCCTCCTCATTCCTGAAAAGTAGAGGCAAGCCTTATTAGGCTGGAGCCTCAAAAGGGGTTTAGGCTTTTACATTGATTGTACCAAAGGACTTCGTTTCGACAATCAGCTTTTTGAGGGGTTCTGTGAGGTGAAGAAAGGGAAGCGTGAAAAGGCTCTTCAGAGGGCCACAGAGCAAGCACAGGCTACTGGGACCAACCGTGTTTGCTGTGGCTTTTTACTCCTGCCGGCAGGGAACTGACCTACTATGGCACCTGCAAAACTGGGCCATATTGCTACTCCTTTCAGTACTTGACTGGCATTCAAAGGTTCTTCGAGGGGGAAGTAGTGGTAAGGCATACACAGGCTCAAAGTATAAACAGTAACAGCTTTAACCTGACTCTCCAGTTAATTACTTGCTTTTATTAAAAAGGAACATTGTAATGTAAACACACAAAGTATATAAACTGAGCACACTTAAAAATCAATGTTAGCAGTGCTATGTGCTATGTTTTTACAACTCTCCAGCATGCCCAATGACCTAGAACAGTCTTACCCGACCTATTGACAGCCAGCAAACACAGGAGAACCAGAGTGCGTAGGGCCCGCAACCTTTGATGCACGGGGCTTCCTCAGTCTTCAGACAACTCGAGTCAGTGTCAGACATCCTCTGCAGCAGTCGATAAGTGTCTTTCACAGCATCTTTGCACAACTATCCAGGATAATGGCCTGACTTTACAGTGGCCCCCTGTTGGCACATGGAGGTCGCCGACTTTGGGTTACACATGGGCAACGACCCTAACCTCATGGTGGCCCCCTCCTGGTCACACTAGGATCATCTACTTTGGCTCGCACACAGGTGACCATCTTGTCTTCACAGTGGCCCACCTTCCTGGTACACAGGGGTCACCAACTTTAGTGCTCTGATGAACGTCAAGTCTAGCTTCACAGTGAGCCCCTACTGGCACACGGGGGTCACTGACTTAAGCACAACACAGGCAATGGCCCAAGTTTCACTGTAGCCTCTTCCTAGCACACAGGGGTTGCCTATGTCAGCTCTCACAAGGGGAATGGTCCTATCTTCCACCAGAAGATAGTGTGGGCCATCCATCCCACACTCTTGCAATGGACCCCACTGGAGGGTGTCTGGCGTCTCACCCTTTGCTCACCAGGATCCCCACTAGGCTGCGCTCTCTGTAGGTGCACTCCTCCTCACTCATAGGATCCGTTGGACAGGATCCGCTGGTATTGGCAGGCAAGCAGTACGCTGGTGCTCCAGGCTCACAGCAAGTGGTCTTGACTTCCTGAGTGATGGCTTCTCACCCATCAGGCAAACTAGCAGACCTTAGTTCCTTGTCCTGGTTTCAGCAACTAGAAGTCTTGGTTATCTTCTCTCCAGCTGAACCCAGCTGTAGAACAGCACTGTTGATTAACTTGTAAGATTCATGCTTCCAACTTTATAATCCAAATCCATACATGGATGTGATTAGTGTCTGGTTCTTAGATATTCCTACTGTGGGTGTTGACTTCTTTGAAGTGCCCTCTCTGCAGCCCTGTCATTTGTTAAAGGGACAGTCTGCCACCACAGGAATGACTCCAATTTTTGATTGACCCACAACACAGGTAACCGGAGATTACATCAAGCTGTCAGTTTCCACTGAAATATGCCTTATAAAGATTCAAATACCTAAGCCTTTTCCTGTTTCATAATTCCCTGGTCGAAAAGTGGCAACCTGATCAGACTCTCCATCTCCCTAAAAATGAGCCAAGTCTCCACTGACCAGTAACTCTTCCTGGAATCAGAAACTTTCAATGTGACAGCCCAAAGGACATTAGGCCCACTTAGTTCTGCAAGATTGTTTGATCTGAGTCAACTCCACAGACACTTCACAAGGAGAAGTACTGTTTTGGTATCTATTCAAAGGTGTGGAATCAGTGGTTAGAAGTATCCATCAGAAGAACACGTTCCATTTTAGAATGCTCTCTCTGGTTGTATAGTTTGTCTCACTGCAGATTTCTCACTGCTGCCCCACCTCCATGATATGTTGAGTAGCCTATTTTTAACATCTAAAAATGTCCCAAATAAGGAATCCGTACAATGGTACCAACAAGTGTACATGCTCCACATCTGAGTTCACATAAAGGGCAAAATTAGAAACTCCCATCAGCATGCAGGGTTGGTGCTTCTATGCAGCTCTGCTACATCACTTCCAGGGTGGTATGGAGCCACAAGGGAGCATTGCCGGAGAAAGGTTTCCCGATATAGTCTGATGAGTTACTAAGGTGAGGAATCTGGGGTTAGATAGTGTATCCACCAGAAGGAGCATCACCAAAGGTATGTAACTTGTTCTATGTGAGTGCACCTCTCTGCTTTAGTCGCATATACTCAAGGCTCCTCTAAGGGATTTGTCATTTCAGTAATTAACAAGTTCCTAGAAGGAGTAAAGAGAATGTCTTCACCAAGGTAAGAACAGACTCCCTAGTTGAACCCCAGCCTAGTACTAGCACAGCCCATAACACACCCTGCCAAACTGATCCATAAAACAGGGATCGAGTATCTAACAGTTAAGATATTTTTTTTTTATCTCAGTCATGTCTTAGAGGGAGTAAACTGAGTGGATTAACTATCCAAGGATTCTATCTACAACTCTACTAGGGTAGTGTAGTCATGAGAACTGACATCATTCCAAAGGTCATTTTATATTTTCATGTGAACCTATATGAATCCAGTTACCTGTTTTCTCATTAGCCAAAAACACAAGCGGAGAAGGCACTAGAATGAGCAAGATGTAAAAAGATTACTCTCAAGAGACAAAGCCAGTTTTGAAAAGTGAACAGTCTATAGCGGCATTCATACCAGCAAATAAAGGTATCACAGAGATAGGGGGTGATTCTGACCTCGGCGGTAAAATGCCCTTACCGCCGGTCAGAAGACCGCCATAACACCGCCGCGGCCGCGGTCAACCGCCACGGTCATTCTGACCCATAACGGCCAAACCTCCAAAAATCCGTCCTCCACTGCAGCCCGCCACATCGGCGGGCAGCGATAAACTGGAGATGACCAAACCTCCACCGTCACGCCAACAGAAATACGCCCATGCCATTACGACCCACGAATCCACACGGCGGTCATTCAAACGCGGTATTCCATTGGCGGTACACACCGCCGCGGTCAGAATACACACACATCACCAAAACACAGCCACATTGGACAATTTGAAAAACACACACCTGATACACATACACACACCACTCCCACACAATCAACCAACTATAAAACACACACCCCCATCACCCACAAACCCCTGCGACCCCAAATACTGAGAGAAGGAGAGAGAGACACAGCAGACAATCCAAAGCAAGACACACTGAGGCACACTACACCATCACACACACCACATAGTAGCACAAAGCACCACTCACCAACACACTCCTCATCACATACACCACCCCACACCTCACCCACACCACCCCATGGCACCCCAAAGGCATCCACGCTTTTCGGACCAAGAACTCAGGGTCATGGTGGAGGAAATCCTAAGAGTGGAACCCCAGCTCTTCGGCTCGCAGGTGCAGCACACCAGTATAGCCAGGAAGGCGGAGCTATGGCAGCGGATCGTGGACAGGGTCAACGCGGTGGGACAGCATCCCAGGAATAGGGAGGACATCCGCAAAAGATGGAACGACCTACGGGGGAAGGTCCGGTCGATGGTCTCGAGGCACAACATCGCGGTCCAGAAGACTGGTGGCGGACCCCCACCCACCCCTCCCGAATTTACATCGTGGGAACAAGAGGTCTTGACCATCCTGCATCCTCAGGGCCTCGCAGGAGTAGCCGGAGGAATGGACTCTGGTAAGTCCCATCTCAACTACTATATCCCCCACACCCCACCAGCATGCCAACCCACACCCACACCCCCACCCTCACCCCCAACCCCCCAGCACACATCCTTCCTGACAATGTCTCACCAGCACAACCCACCCATCCCAACACCAACTCCTGCATGCCAACACAAACCATGGGCACCCATCACCTAAGCATGACCACTGCACTAACCCCTCCCCCCCACTAAATACCCTCACAACACCTCCCTCCAGGGAATGCCTGCACTGGGGGACAAGGGCACCCACAACACGCATGCTATTGCACACACAGAAACAATAACCAAACTCTCTTACCCCATGCAGGACCCGAACGACAACACACCAGCCAGGAGGGTCCAGAAGTGTCCATCCCACCACCGGAACAGGCCCACACTGAGGATAGCAGCTCTGTCGACAGTGAACCTGATGACCAGCCCGGACCATCGGGGACCTCTGGGCAGTCGGTTCCCCTCACCCAGACACAGGCCACACCAGACCCGACCCCCTCTGCCGACACCAGCACAGCTCCCACCCAGCGGGCCCATGCCTCTGTCTCTAGGACAGCTCAATCAGCGGTGTGTCTGCCACTACAGGGCACCCAGGCTAACCCGACACCCCAACAACAACAGGGACCTGGGGGCAGTGGGAGCGGGCACACCGGCCAGGGGACAGAGGCTGGGGGAAACCGGGCAGCTCGGAGGGCTGCTGTGCGACAGGGGGGGGAGGAGAGGCCCAGGGAACCCACTCTCCAAGAGGCCCTCACCACCCTCATGGGGGCCTACCACCACTCCCAAGAAACGATGGCGACGGTACTGGCCAGGTTCACTGAGATCCAGGCACAGCAGGAGGAACGCTACATGGGCTTCAGGGAGGAGCTGAGAATCATCGGGACCGCAATGGGGACCATCGTCCTGGCCCTCCACAGGATAGAGGACGCGTTGCGGGACCATGGTGCACCACACAGGGCCCCTGTCACTAGGCCGGACCAGGAACAGCCTACCACCTCCGCCGGCGCTAGTGGACAGGAGGTCCCAACACCTCGACAGCCCCCCAGAACCCCACCTCCTGCTGAAGAACAACCACCCCGTAAGAGGAGCCTGAGACCAAAGAAAAAGACAGAGTAGGATGTCAAGACCCCCGCCAGCAGGACATACCCCCTGAAGTCTTCCCACTGTCCCACATTGCCACCCTGTCCAACCATGAACTGCCTATGCTCCATCCTTCCACAGGCAAAAGAACAATGCACCTGTGAGACTGAGAACTGGACTCTGCCATGGATATTCCTCCACCCCCACCCATCACCCTTAGAATCACATGTACCGGTATCTAGCACTGTAAATAAATCACATTTTGCACACAAACCTGTTTTGAGTCATGCTGTATTATTAACAAAGGGATAACATATTACTGTTCAATTTCTGTTCTGTCAATTAGTCATGACAACATACCAATGTCAATACGCTGTATTTCATGGGCAAACCAAGCAGAAGTCAGGTACTGAGTCAGACAGCACTGAGAAGGGAAGGGAAAGGCATAAATTAATAAAAAACATCTGTGGGGAACTACAGAAAGTATAGATGCAGGAGGCTAGAAGCAATTGTGAAATGGCGTGGGTGATTCTTACCTGGGTGTTACTGGAAATACTGTTGTATCACTCTGTCCCTATTGTCTGTGTCGTCCTCAGAGTCTTCCTCCTCTTCACTCTCCACAGGCTCCACGGCTTCTACAACACCACCATCTGGACCATCCTCCTGCAGGAAAGGCACCTGGCGTCGCAAAGCCAGGTTGTGAAGCATACAGCACGCCACGATGATATGGCACACCTTCTTTGGTGAGTACATTAGGGATCCACCAGTCATATGCAGGCACCTAAACCTGGCCTTCAGGAGGCCAAAGGTTCGCTCAATCACCCTCCTTGTACGCCCATGGGCCTCATTGTAGCGTTCCTCTGCCCTTGTCCGGGGATTCCTTACTGGGGTCAGTAGCCACGGCAGGTTGGGGTAACCAGAGTCACCTATTAGCCACACACGTTGTCTCTGTAGCTGCTCCATCACATAGGGGATGCTGCTATTTCGCATCACATACGCGTCATGCACTGACCCTGGGAACTTGGCATTTACATGGGAGATGTACTGGTCAGCCAAACAGACCACCTGGACATTCATCGAATGATAATTCTTTCTGTTTCGGTACACCTGCTCATCGTCTTTTGGGGGTACCAAAGCCACATGGGTCCCATCAATGGCACCAATGATGTTGGGGATATGTCCAAGGGCATAGAAATCACCCTTCACTGTGGGCAAGTCACCCTCCTCGGGGAAAATGATGTAGCTCCGCATGAGTTTCATCAGGGCAGACAACACTCTGCTCAAAATCTTTGAAAACATAGGCTGAGACATTCCAGATGACATGGCCACTGTGGTCTGGAATGACCCACTGGCCAAAAAATGGAGGACTGACAAAACCTGCACCAGAGGGGGAATCCCTGTGGGTTGGCGGATGGGGGACATCAGGGCTGGCTCCAGCTGGGCACACAGTTCATGGATAGTGGCACGGTCAAGTCGGTATCGAAGGATTATATGGCGTTCTTCCATTGTCGACAGGTCCACCAGCGGTCGGTACACGCGAGGATTCCTCCTTCTCATCCCAAGTCCCAGCGGACGGTGCCTAGGAAGGACAACATGGAGCACAGAGTCAGCCATACCACAGGTACGTACAGACAGCTTGCACAGTTAAAGAATGGCAATGGGTTGAAAGGCGTGTATGTGTGGCAATGCAAGGCCTAGGCCTGTGTGTCGCAGTCAAAATTAAGACATGTGGGCCCTTGAAATGGCGGCTGCCTGACCTGTGAAGTGGGACAATGGGATGTGAGGTCACTGCGCTGGCGGGGCACACCGTGGCGGTAGGCGGTCGAAGACCGCGGCGCAAAGCCGCATTGGTTAACATTGAAGCCTTTGGGTTTCAGGAGCCAATAACGAAGTGCGCCGGCGGTCGCGGTACGCACCGCCGCGGTACGCACCGCCGCGGACGTGACCGCCATTTTCTATCTGCTTAATCACTCGAGACCTGATCATCCACAGGAGAGGACCTATACTGCAAGTGCTGCTGTGACCTCGGTCTGGAAGATACAATGGCTGCTGTGACTGGGGAAAGGGCCCCTGCCTTCACGTCTGAAGAATTGGACAAGCTCGTGGATGGGGTCCTCCCCCAGTATGCGCTACTCTACGGTCCTCCAGACCAACAAGTGAGTACCCCGGGTGCTAATGGAATGGGCTATGCCTGTGTGGATTGGGGTGGATGTAAGTTGGTGGGGTGGGGTGGGGGGCGAATGAGGAGTGCAACGCCCGACAGATGAGAGCATGTGCCATATGGCAAAGTGGGTGGGGGGGGGCCAATTACATCTAACATGCAGGCCATTGATGATTTCCTCCTTTCCACCCTGTACATGTCTAATAGGTCAGCGCCCATCAGAAGATCGATATTTGGCGTGCCATCGCCAAGGAAGTCCGGACCTTGGGGGTCCACAACAGACGGGGCACCCACTGCCGCAAGAGGTGGGAGGACATCCGCCGCGGAACAAGGAAGACCGCAGAAACACTGCTGGGGATGGCCTCCCAACCTAGGAGGGGTGCCAGTCGCACCATGACCCCCCTGATGTCCCGGATCCTGGCGGTGGCCTACCCTGATTTGGATGGGCGCTTTAAGACATCACAGCAGACACAAGGGGGTGAGTATCAGCACATTCTCCTATCTTTCTGCGCAGTGGAGGCGTCTGGGTGGGGGAGGAGGGCTGTGGGTGACATTAGGCCAGGGCACTTTCTGTAGTGTAGTCCTCTCCCTTAGGCATGGCCCTGTGCCCCCGGCCCCCACCTCTGTAGGGTGACAAGTACAGCCATTGAAGGTCCAGCATCTCCCATGTGCGCGTTTGACGTCTCTTGGCCTGTTGTCTTAGTCAGTAGTACTGAGTAGTGTACCCCGAATGCGCGGCTTAGTGCATTAGGCACCTGTGTCTGTCCTCTCCGCCAACGGTGTTGACATTGCATGCACTCAACCTGGTCTTCTTTTTTCTCCCCCCACCCTTTCTCTTCATCTTCTTGTGCATGTGTGCATTAGCATCATCAGGCGGAGGAGATATGGCATCGGAGCACGAGGGAGCTGCAGGACACAAGGCCCCGGTGGGCCCAGGAACAGACACCGAGGGCACCAGTGATCCGGAGGGCGAGGGGAGCACCACGACGGGGACCGCTGGTGAGAGCAGCGAAAGCGAAACGTCCTCGGATGGGAGCTCCCTAGGGGTGGCGGCAACATCCGTGCCCCCCGCCTCTACAGGTACAGCCGCCACCCAGCGCACCAGCCCCGCCCTCCCAGCAGCCCCTCAGTCTTCGCTCCGTGCCGCTTCGCCCAGGAAGGTGCGCGTCTCCTTCGCCCCAGGCACCTCAGCCCCTGCCCCTGTTGCCCCTGCTGCCCTCAGTGCGGAGCTCATTGACCTGGTAAGGACGCTCATTGTTGGGCAGACGACCCTTCTGAATGCCATCCAGGGTGTGCAAAGGGAGGTGCAACAGAGCAATGCGTACCTGGAGGGCATTCATTCGGGTCAGGCTGCCCATCAACGAGCGTTCACTGCTCTGGCCTCAGCACTGACGGCAGCCATTGTCCCTGTTTCCAGCCTCCCTCTTCTGACTGCCTCCAGCCTGTCTCTGTCTCCTGTTCCTCAGCCTATCCCATCCACACCATCAGACCAGCCTGCACACACCTCAACACCCAAGAGCAGCTCATCCAAACACAAGCACCACAGATCCCGCAAACACTCACCCGAGCAACACCCAGATGCAGACATGCCAACAGCCACTGCCACCCCTGTGTCCCCCTCCTCCTCGTCTCCCTCCTCCCTCCCTGTGACGTCTACACTCACACCTGCATGCACCCCAACATCAGCCAGTGCTTCCATCACCACCTCACCCTCCAGTACAGTCCACACTCGTGCAGTCACCACCCCCACTGCCATGTACACGTCCCCTGTGTCCTCTCCCACTGTGTCTGTCACCCCCTCTTCCAAGACACACAAACGCAGGCAGCCACCCACCCAACAGCCATCCACCTCACGACAGCCTACAGCACCAGCACCTTCACCCAATGACAGCACACCTGACTCTCCTACAACCACCTCCTCTACCTCCACTTCCATCTCCACTTCTCCTACCCTTTACCTTGGCCCTAAAAAACTTTTCCTGGCTAACCTTAACCTCTTTCCCCCCGATGACCTCCCCCATCCATCTTCAAAGAGTCCCAAGAGCACCGCAGCCACCACCAGCCCAGCTTCGGGTGTCACTGTTGTGCCTGGGTTCTGGAGCCCACCCTTTGCCAGCAGTGACACATCGAGCTGCAGCAAGGACACGTCCAGCCCCCCCCCCGGCAAGAGGACCCGCAAAACCAAGGACCGCCGTGCGAGGACCGACAGGGCTGCCCCCAAGGAGCAATGTGCGGCCACTTCACCACCCACACCATCTGGGGGAGGCAAGGGCCCGAGAGCCCCATCAAAGGAGCGGAAGGGCAGCAGGAGCGCGGAGAAGGTGGACCCCACATGCCACATCCCAGCTGGGAAGGAGGACACTAAGGAGGCCAGGAGTCCGTCCCCGAAGGGTCCAGATACGTCACGGTCCGAGGGCGACTGAACAGGGAGTCCAGGCCAGGTCTGGCTCCCTTGACCTGCTGGATGGGCACCGCTGAACAGGGCCCGCGGTGCAGAAGAGCACCGCTGAACAGGGCCCCGCCGTGGAGATAGGCACCGCTGAACAGGGCCCGCGGTGCAGAAGAGCACCGCTGAACAGGGCCCCGCCGTGGAGATAGGCACCGCTGAACAGGGCCCGCGGTGCAGAAGAGCACCGCTGAACAGGGCCCCGCCGTCTCAAGCACCGCTCCGCTGGGCCCCGCCGTCTCAAGCACCGCTCCGCTGGGCCCCGCCGTCTCAAGCACCGCTCCGCTGGGCCCTTCCTCTCAAGCACCGCTCCGCTGGGCCCCGCCGTCTCAAGCACCGCTCCGCTGGGCCCTTCCTTTCAAGCACCGCTCCGCTGGGCCCCGCCGTCTCAAGCACCGCTCCGCTGGGCCCCGCCGTCTCAAGCACCGCTGAACAGGGCCCCGCCGTCTCAAGCACCGCTCCGCTGGGCCCTTCCTCTCAAGCACCGCTCCGCTGGGCCCTTCCTCTCAAGCACCGCTCCGCTGGGCCCTTCCTCTCAAGCACCGCTCCGCTGGGCCCCGCCGTCTCAAGCACCGCTGAACAGGGCACCGCCGTCTCAAGCACCGTTGATGGTTCATTGTGCCCACCATGCCTCCTCCTTGACCAGTGGAGACTGTCATCCACATGATGGACTGTGGCTTTGCACTCCCCAGGATGGTCCAGTGGGCAATCCACCCACTGCAGAGACTTGAGAGACTGTGGCTTTGCACTCCCCAGGATGGCACAGTGGGCAGCCCACCCACTGTAGAGACATTGAGAGACTGTGGCTTTGCACTCCCCAGGTTGGTCCAGTGGGCAGCCCACCCACTGTAGAGACATTGAGAGACTGTGGCTTTGCACTCCCCAGGTTGGTCCAGTGGGCAGCCCACCCACTGTAGAGACATTGAGAGACTGTGGCTTTGCACTCCCCAGGTTGGTCCAGTGGGCAGCCCACCCACTGTAGAGACATTGAGAGACTGTGGCTTTGCACTCCCCAGGATTGAACAGTGGGCATGGTGGCTCCTCGTGGATCTGGCGTCGTGGACTCATGTGGCTGTGGTGCCTCCCCCCTTCCCCCTGAGGTGCCTGTAGTTTTTACATCTGATGCCCCTGCAGTGTTCTCTCCAAAGGACTCAGGTCTCCTGTGTGGGCTTTGCCCTTGTTTCTCAAGACTTTGGCCCACGGACATGCTGAATTCGTAGGATGTGCAGGACTTGGTACTTCAGTTATACACTGATGTGTATGTCATTTGTTTTGTTGTGGATATCTTTCATGGTTGTACGCTAATTTTCTGGAGCTTTTTGGTACATAAATATTTATTCCAAATATGATTATGTCCTAGCATTTTTCAGGGGTGTTTGGGTGGTGTCACTGTGACTTGGTGCTCTGCATTGGTGAGTACATGATTGGGGGGGGGGGGGGGGGGGGGCGCATATGTGTGTGCCCGTAACCTTTCGTCCTCCCCCTCCCGTGTGTCGTAGGTGCAGTACTCACCGTTGTCGTCTGCGCCGGACTTCGTACTCGTGGTAGATGAGAAGGTAGACGAGAGCAGGTATGATGTTCAATTCGGGTTCCATGCTGTCCTCCGTGGAGTGCGTAGAGGTGAGCGTTTTCCCGTTCGTAGTCTGTTTCCGCCGTGTTTTTATCGGCGGTGCTCCCGCCCCGGAAAAGGTGGCGGATTGGTGAGTTATGATAGTGTGGGCGGTACATTGTCTGCCGCCTGCCTGTTGGCGGTGACCGCCGCGCTGTTTGTCTGTACCACCGCGGCGGTCGGAGTGTTAAGTTGGCGGGCTGTGTTGGCGGTTCCCGCCAGGGTCAGAATTCCATTTTTTGGACCGCCAGCCTGTTGGCGGGTTGGCCGCCACTTTAACACCGACCGCCAGGGTTAGAATCACCCCCATAGTGTCTTGTCACCTTAGCTTTGCAAGGTAAACAACTGGATCCTGCCCTTCAAGGTGGGAGAATACCTGACTGTGTCTAGGTCCTTACAGCACAACAGCAGCTAGGCCTCCAAGTGGATGGTGGGCCTAAGCCATCTCCACTCTGGACCTTCTCACCTGTAAGACTTCAGTTGAAAAACCCACTTAAGTGCTTGAGACATTAAAGCTAATACAATTATAAAAATTAGATAATAAGGCAAGGCATTAAATGTGACCAAAAGAACACAATAGGCCATTAAAGACAAAACAAGACAATAGTGTTTACAAGACCGAAGAGCATAGGCATTGAAGTTATCAGTCAGTACTCCATTAAGTCTGCATACTAGTAAGGACAGCTCCACTAGCTATCCTAGTGTCTCTTTCCGGATAAATCAAGTGATCTTACTCTCCACAATGGGTGACAATTTACTCTAAAGAAAAAAGCCCAAACAGGGCTTAAGGGCACAAACAAGATCCTCCCATTCTTGACTCACTAATAAAAGAAAAAGGTAATCAAAACCTAAGTTTGGACATTAGTCTAAAGTAATTAAATACAGCCCATAAGATCGCACAAAGCACCAAAACAAGCATTGACTTACTGCACGTATAAATCTCTAGCATAAGAAAACATTTCAAAGATTTGTAAATCAATGTCACTGAAACTGATACTAAAATCAGCAGACTCAAAGACAAAGCTAGTCTGTGTTGTCAAACTGAAATGTCTTCTAAAAATATCACTCATCTACAAAGCAAGAATATGAAATTAGAAGATCAGATCAGGTGAAGCAATCTCTGCATCTTTGGGCTACTGGCAGATGCAGAAGACACAGACTCTGCTTGTGTCTGTTTCCTGAAAACTGCATTCCCAAAACTCTGGGGGCTGTCACTCTCTGGAAACTTTAAAAGTGAGAGAGCCCAATGAGAAAAAAGCAAAAACTAAGCTCAAGAGGCCACTAATCTTCAAACGATAATGCTATTAGCACCTGGAACAAATCCTGTTCCAAATTAGAAAGATCAAACTGGTAACCTGGCAAGGCACCAACATCAATATGTCTCAGTACTGTCTTATAGAAACAGTTAAGAAGGAAAGGCCTTCTGGCTCTACAGAGTAAACTGGCAGTGATGTCGATTCAACAATGCTTTATGGGCCTTGCCTACTCCAGAGTCACTTACAATGGGAAGAGCTACATGTTTAATGATCCATATACCATTTTTCTTGGTTATGCACAAATGATCTCACTGTACGAATTCTTAACTGACACTGCATGTCATAACCCTGTGTCTATACCACATCCTGGTTTAAGCATGATCTAAACACGTCATTTCACTCTTTCTTTTTAACCACCACTATCGTCTACTAGCACAACAAGGGCCATATTTATGACCTGCTTTGCATCGCTCTTGTGCCACGTAACTTGGTGCAAGAGTGGCGCAAACCTTAAGTGAGATTTATGAAGCCACGCAATGCCACCTTGTGTGGCCCTACATAGCTTCATAAATGTCATGTAATGTAATGCAGTGCAAATCACTGCGTTACATTACTCTGCACCAGGTAGGCGTTTCCTGGGGTGCTCCCACACATCATCCATAGATTTTGACGCATTCCGCAATTTACAAGAACTTGTAAACCTGGGAATTCACCAAAAAGATACTCCTCCCCAGGAGAAGTGTAACAAGGAGAAATATGTTTATTTCTCCTTGTTTTTTTCCTCTTTCTATGTGTGCTGCAGAATGCAGCACACATAGAAAAAGGAAATTGCTTCTCAGGATTGTTTTTCTGCAGGAAGGTACTCCTTACTGCACAAAAACAATCCTGCATGAAACACAAGCACCCTTGCGCCATGGTGCAGCAGTGCCTGCATTGGTGCTAGGCTGCCTAAAGGGCACCAGCATGGGGCAAAGGACAGGATTTCACTTAAAAAACTGCACATTCTGCATACCGCCATGGATTTTTTGTGGTTTGGAACTGCCACGAAATCCATGGCGGTAGGCACTATCAGTGCCAGGGAATTACTTCCCTGGCACTGATAGGGGTCTCCCGAACAACCCCCTCTCCCACCCCTGAGTCCTCCCCCACACTCCAACCCCCCTACAACCCAACAAAGGTGGCAGGACACCCCTCCACACCCCACCCCCAACATTGACACACACACCCTCCCCACCTCCCCAACATTGACACCCCCCCTACATGCACACATACACGACAACACATACCCGCACACATACAAACAGACATACAAACAGACCGACCCGCACACATTTTCCAGACACACAGCACACCCCTTGCATGCATACACACACTCACACACCCCTTCTACATACTCACACCCCCATGCACGCACACAACACCCCACCACCCCCTCCCCTAACGGACGATCACCTTATCTGGTCCGGTGATCCTCCAGGAGGTAACGGAATCCATGGGGGCTGCTCCGCCGCCAGCTCCCCGTCACCAGAACACCGCCACACCGAATCCTGGATTGGAATTCGGTGGGTGGTGTTCTGATGACAGGGCGGTGGAGGTGGAGCATCCTCCACTTCCCCGCCGACTGCCAGTATGGCTGCTGGCGGCTCTTCTCCGTCCAAAAAAGGATGGAGGGCTGCCAGCAATCGTGATACGCTGTGCGGAAAACCGCCTGCACTGGCGGTCTTCAGCACGGCGGTACCTCGGCGGTCTTGACAAAAGACCGTCGAGGTTGAAATGAGGGCCTACATCTCAACTGTTAGAGATGTTGCATTTATACTGCCTCTGCTGACTGTCATTTCTAGAAGCTGCTTTGAATAGTTCAACCTGCTGAAATATCGAAGTAGGCAAAGATTGCATTGGGCGGATTGCTGCTCACCGTTGTTTAATGATTATTATTTCAGAGAAGAGGAGTTGGGAGCTACTTGCTGGTTAATTTATCCACAGCTCACCGTAGCCACACTGTTAAAAGGGGGTGGGTTGTAGGTGGGGGAGGGGAGTTGACTGGGGAAGGAACGTATAGTATTTCAGTTTAGTTATGTTGCTTCTTTGCTCTCTTTCTTCACTCTTTTCTTCTTACTTTGCTGGAGCTACTGTGTTTCATAACATTATTTGACCCTCTCTTCTCTATCCGCTATGGCGATCATAAGTATACACCAGAGGTCTTCTTTCCGACTGAACAATGTTTTGTGAGCTGCATTAACACGCTCAAGCATCGACTGACCATTTCATGTGTTTACACTAACATTGCAATCCCCCACATGCTCCACCATTCATGTAACATCTCAACTGAGAAAAACTCTATGTATGAATTTAAACTCAGTCACTCAAAACTCTTAGCCCTCAGTACCTAAGGACTCAAGCATCCTGTATGAAGGTAGAACATACACTAATACTGTCACAAACTGTAAGGTGACAATATTTCCCTACTGGAAATCAAAACTGGTTATCGTGAAACCAACTCACTGAAAGGAGGTTGGACTAATGGCTTCACCTGCTCAGAGGCCGCCAAGGTAAAATGGTGTCATCACTCTAATCTCTAACTGACTAGACCTCCCTCTGATTCTGAGCATCAGAAGTTCCCATGCGTGGCATTATCACATATGCCTTTCCCCTGCTGGCATTACAATGCATTGTAATACCAAACATGGCTTTCCAATGCATGCCTTTACCACACAAAGAAGTGGTATAGTCCAGTATTTAGAGAGGGTACCTAGAAATCTTTAAAAGAGCCAAGTTTTCGCCTTCTTCTGAAAGAATTTAAGCCATGCACAGTTTTCTAACCAATAATTTAATTGCACGTGTTGCAGTGATATTATCAATAATGTCATAGGTTGATGTCACGAGTGATGTAATATGTGGGGCAAATAACACTGCATGGTGAGGGCGCGAATTATAGTTACTTTAGGGCTCGAGTTATAGTTACCTTAGGACACGAGTTATAGGTTCTTGAAATAACTATAACTGGTAAATTTCTGTATATTTTTTTTGTTTAAAATGTTACTTTAACCTTTGGTGTTTTGTGTTTTTCAGTGAGTTTCTAGATTTTTTTTTTAACACAAAGCAATATTTTGTTACCATATATAGGCCCTGATTGGGGGCGGGGCGTGGCTAACCGCCTAAGATGGTGGTCGCCTAATCGCGGAGCTTCCATCTCGGGCCCGCCAAAACATTCAAATCCGCTGCACGAAGGAGATATCAGAGCATCTCCGGAAAGCTGTTTGTGCGCTCTGTTGAGTGCGGGAGGTGGCACTAGACCCCGCCGAAAGCCCGGGCCTGCGATGCAGCAGTTGGAAAAATCGAGACGACGGCCAGACCGAGTCGCGCTGCAGTGAGTGGGGGGTGCGGCTGGGCCCGAGAGTGAGAACCTGGGCTGAGGCGACATGCCCTGACTGGGCCTAGGGCCCCGGTTTCCCCCCCGCTTCCCTCCCTTTTTCCTCCGTAGAAGAACCGCAGAGAGCACGAGTGATGGGGTGGTAGGGGGAGAGACGATCCCAGAGCTGGCTGCGCTCGCAATATGCCCGGGGCTGAGGAGACGCTGCAAAGACACAGCGGCATGTCCTGAAGGACGATGAATGTACCAGAGGACTGCCAGTGACTTGCCTTACATGAGTGAACTGGAGCTGCGCCTGTGGATCCCACCGGCCCCCTCTGGGGAGAACTCGTCAAGAGCGGGGACTGGGATATGCTGCACGGTATGGCAACAGAGCTGAGATACCCATGGAACACTTGAGTGTCGTTTGGACCGGAGAGGGAGGAATGCATTGAACGCGTAGCTACAACTGCAGAGCTTGAGAGTTGAAGGCATGCGCCTGGATATAGGAAGGTCCCGGATCTTGACTTGGGCAGAACGGGGCTATCGGTCGGTGCCTACCCTGTGCCCTGAACGCCCCCCTGCGCAAAGACCCAGTATTTAACTCCAGCTGAATGAGAAGAAATCACAACCTGCACAAATTCACTTGTGGGCTTAACTGGGTGTTCTAAATTACTGACTCACTGGAATAAACGCCATCCGGAAGTCAAACGGACAAGCTAGATGTTATCCTTCAAGAAATCAAAGACTCACGGCAAGCGACAGAGAAAAAACTGGGCTCCATTACCATTGAGTTGAGTGTCCTGAAAGACGACCAGAAGACATTATCGGACAGAATGAAGCAAACTGAATCAAACGTTGCCGAAATCCTCCCGACCCACAAAGAAAACAAAAACGCCATTGAGCACCTCCAGCAGCAAGTAGAGGCTCTGCAGGAATGAGTCAAAGATGCAGAAGGACAATCTTGACACAACAATGTTCGCATAATTGGTCTCCCGGAGGGAAAGGAGGGTAGAAACCCCACGCAAAATGTAGAAGACTGGCTGAAAAAAATAAAAACTGACCTATTGTCAGTGCACTTTGCAGCGGAAAGAGCGCACCGCATACCAGGGAAGAGACCCCCACCAGGATCGCCAGCACACCCATTAATAGCCCGGATTCTAAACTACAGAGAGCGTGACATTGTACTACAAGCAGCGAGAGACTTAGACCCCATTACAGTGGACAATGCCCGAATCTCCCTGTATCCTGCCTACACATTAATGGTCCAGAAATGCAGAGCCTCTTTCCAATCTGTGAAAAAGAGACTACGAGCAGAAGGGATAACATATGCACTATTATTCCCGGCCCGGCTGCAAGTTACATTCAATCAGAAAACGCACTTTTTTGAAACACCAGACTTGGCATGTGGCTGGCATGATGCGACCTTCCCTCACTCGGAATCTGGAGAACATAGTGGCGCCCTTTCCCCAAGACAGCCCCATCAGCCTCGCAAAGACAAAAGCAGTAGGGCACAATCAGCTCAGAAAAAGGCTGGCCCAACGCTGTTGCCGGTTCTGGAAAGCCGGACTGACGCATTACAATCAGCGTATTCTTTACAGGGAATAGACCTCCCCACACAGGGCTCTCTCGTCCATAGATAGCACTGCGGCATCTGACTCTGAGGGAAGCTTGGTGTTATTCCCCGCTGTCACCCCACAGTCAGCACGAGACCTCTAAAAGGAAAACCCACTAACTCATCATAGACTATGCACCCATCCTCTGTGGAGACCATTTCTCCCCTCCTATATGGCGGGTCCGGGCGGTTGAGCACCGCGATCCCTGCTATATATAAAGTAACCCGTTGGCCACGGGTGTGAACTATTGACTGCACATCTGATATAACTCCAGTGATATGGTTCTCCGTTGGTTGCAACTATAATGGTTTTGTGTTGCACAACAGTTTGGCAAAGTCAGTTTAGGCTTCCCCTAGTATTAAGTTCAATAAGAAGCATTAATAGCTGGTCTATAGGGCCAACGTCACCACACACATCATGCATACTACATCAAGAGGGGCAGGGGCTAAAATTGGCTGCAAAAATGATGATCATATTAATACCTCAGTATGACTTTGTTACGTGAATATAATATTATCACCTGGAACGTGCGGGGAATGGGGTCTATCCAAAAACGACATAGAATACTGGCTCAATTGAATTGCCGGAAAATACACATAGCCTACTTGCAGGAAACTCACCTCACTACCCACAAGGCGACTAAACTCCGCAAGAAATGGCGGGGACAACTCCTACATACATCATACTCTGCGTTTGCAAGGGGAGCGGCGGTATGGATACGGGCTGGAGTACCCTTTGATGTATTGGACACTAAAATAGATGATGAGGGCAGATACACACAGATCAGAAGCAATCTAGATGGAAATCCCATAATATTGGGTAGTATATATGCCCCTAATACTGCCCAAGACGTCTTCTTGGAACGCCTGTCAAGGGTGCTACTACAGTGGGCACACATCCCATGGATAATAGGCTGAGACTTTAACATGGTACTAGATATCACGATCGACCGCACCACCCCCTCATTACCAGGCACTAAAGCACAGAGACAGGCAGACGCATTGCGCAATTGGCTACAAGGCTGGTCACTAACAGACATTTGGCGAGCTAGAAACGTGGGTATGAGAGAGTTCTCCTTCTACTCACACAAAGTGCACATGAGACTAGACCGCGTTGTATGTACCACATCACTGCAAACCCAGATATCTCAGATCACATATCTAGGGAAAACATTATCAGACCATAATCCTTTAGAGCTGACACTATTATGGGGCCGACGGTCTACACCTATCCCCACATGGCGTCTACAACCATCAATATTAGAAGATGTTATTTTAAGAGACAAAATATCCCAAACGATCACAAACTTCTTTGCTAATAACACTGGCTCAGCATCCTCCCCATTGTTCGAATGGGAAGCATTCAAGCTAGTAATAAGAGGAGCAGTGATGGGAGCAGCATCTGGAGTGCGGAAAGTATTGGCAAGGGAGCTAATGCAAGTAGAGAACAGACTGCACTCACTAAAAAAATAAATTATACTACAACCCTCTAAGGCTCAGCAACTACGTGAAGCGAGGGCCGAACATACAGAACTTATTGAAAGACTACGAAAAATAGACTATGCTAAATATAGAGAACTTACTCATAGTAAAGGGGACAAAGCAGGGACACTACTGGCATGCCTAATAAAAGCAGAGCCCTCCCCCACTCCCATTCTCCAACTTATCTCACCACAATGAGCT
Source organism: Pleurodeles waltl (assembly GCF_031143425.1). Taxonomy (NCBI): domain Eukaryota; kingdom Metazoa; phylum Chordata; class Amphibia; order Caudata; family Salamandridae; genus Pleurodeles; species Pleurodeles waltl. The sequence goes on from NC_090437.1 coordinate 183,177,183, forward strand.
AATATAACTATGCAAATGGAGATAAATGCAGCATTCTGTGACTTCTACACTACATTATACTCAGCCCCCCAGTAATAAATCAAGCTAAGATTGACTTTCTTTCTGTCTGATATTACACTCCCGACACTTAACGAAGAGACTAGACTACAATTAAGCTTGCAGTTAACACAAGATGAGATACGGGAGACTATTAAAAGCATGGCGTGTAACAAAACACCAGGTTCGGATGGACTACCATCCGAATTCTATTCCCTCTATTGCTCACAGCTTGCCCCACAGTTGGAAAAATTACACGATGCCTCATAACAAAATGGAGCCCTCCCAGATACGACTAAACAGGCAATAGTTACCTCACTATTAAAACCGGAAAAACCATAACAGACATCGCATCCTATAGACCCTTGTCTTTACTGAATACAGAATATAAAATACTAGCAAAAATATTAACACAAAGACTGCTCAATTTTATAGACAGCCTAATACACATGGATCAATGCGGATTCGTTCCGTCCCGGAACACCTCCCTGAACATCCATCGATTGTATCATGTGATGGATGCTGCCAGGGGACGATACCCATACGCTGGGTGTCTCTCCCTGGACCTTCGGCAGGCGTTCGACTCCCTGAGTTGGGAATATATGTTCAAAGTGTTGGAGAAGTTTGGGGTCCCTCACGACTACACACGTTGGGTCCGTCTGTTATATGCTTCACCAACGGCAGGGACACGCACAGGGCAGAACATCTCTGAAGCCTACCAAATACACAGGGGCACGAGGCAAGGATGCCCAGTATCCCCCCCTACTGTTTGTCCTGGCGATAGAGCCATTAGCCCACCGATTGAGGCAGAGTAGCGCAGACGGGGGAATAGATACACCTAGAACAAAACACACGGTGTCTTTATATGCTGACAACATTATTTTATATGTAAAAGATCTAGGGATAAACCTGGACTCCATTGCACAAATATTTCAAGAATTTACACCATTATCAGGACTGGCCATAAACTTTGAAAAATCAACAGCGTTCTCCCTTTCTGGTCCAGATCCGAGAAACGCAGTGCCATTTGGTGATAAACAATCACAAATGGCTGCAGACACATTTCGGTACCTTGGTATACAAATTTATTTTACCCCAATAGATCTCTTAGAAGGCAACCTACAAAGAGCGATGACTTCACTTAGGTCACAGATCCAGTTTTGGACATCACTACCAATATCAATTGCAGGTAGACTAGCTCTGGCCAAAATGGTGATGTTGCCCTGCTTGCTATATTACTTTATGAATTTACCGGTGAGGGTACCAGAGATATGCTTTAAGACAATCCACTGGATGCTGCTTGAACTGATTTGGGGAAAGAGAAGACGCCGTATTGGCCTAGCCAAACTGCAGATGCCGGTGGGTCAGGGAGGCATGGGTGCACCGGACTTCAACGCCTACTACTGTGTGGCAAGCCAACTACAATGGCTAGCATTTTGGTTGGCCGGACTAAACTTGCAGGAAATAGAGTACACCCAAATAATGTTGGATAAAGGTAGCATACATTCCTTGTTATGTCCCGGCTCTCAAACTCCAGAGAAAATGCCACTTCTACTACGAGTAGCCTTGTCATACTGGAAGCTATCACTCAAATACACAGCTAAAACAACCCCTTACTCCCCTAATATTCCACTATTAGGATTACCAGTGAATACAGGCGCACTGACTCAATGTCAAATACAAAAATGGACACAGGAGGGTGTGGACACAGTTGGGTCACTGTTTAAAGACCAACACCTACTAGCACACACAGACTTCACACACAAACATAACCTGACATCATCGCTCTTCCTTCTACATGCCACTCTACTACACTATATTAAAAAATATTGGACCCACGATGGTATAGAACCCCCTACACATGAACTTGTAAGTATTATATGCACAATAGGGCATGGAAACCACTTAACTAAATGGCTCTATCGAGGGCTAAAGACTCATTTATCACTACCCCAGACAAAACTAAAAACTAAATGGGAGACGGACATTGGCAAAGAGCTATCTGATGATGATTGGGCGGCAATAATAAAGTATCCTAGTCAAATACCATGCAACAGAAGATTCAAATTTATACAGTACGACATAGGGCATACCTCACACCACACAAGTTACATTTACTATACCCCGAAGCACCATCAAGATGTCCTAGATGTGGTACTGAAGAGGCAGAGCTAATACACGTGCTCTGGAACTGCCCTATCATTGTCAGTAATGGAAAGAGGTGAAAATGATACTAGAGAAAACAACAGGGAACACTGTTTGCCAGACAATGGAAGCTTGTGTGCTGGGGCTATTCCCACGCTCAAGGAAAGGGAAAGCACTCTCACGTCTAATAAACTTAGCACTCATCCTGGCAAAACGCCTACTAACCAAGCATTGGAAAGCCACAATGGCCCCCCAAGTGACGCAATGGTGTGTAGAAGTGATAGACTGGGGAAAGTCAGAAAGTATAGCCCTTAAAGGAGAGGAGAGTAGGGGACTGAGAAGTCACCCTTTGGCTGAGGAATGGGACGAATTCTTAGATATATTTGTAACAATATGTGGGACGGAAGGGATCCAGGTTAATATATAGAAATGTCTATGCTCAACCGCAACAGTAATGTAAGTTAAAAAACTGATACCAAGATACCCCCCAAGCACCATAATATCATTGAAGTAAGAACGGCTGATCTGGATAACATTGTAGGACCCCAAAATAAACATATGTTATATAGTCTCAAGAGGTACAACTGGATAAAGTTATCAATTAAAGTGCAGCTGTCAATGCCCCCCTATAGAGTTGTGATGTCAATTTAAGGTAAAAGTTAAAGTTAAAAATAATAAAACAAACATAAGAAAGAACAAGATGGTTAAACATTTCATACCATGCAAGATTAATATGTATAGAGTCACAGATTTGAATTTTTTTATTACGTTGCCTACAAAGCTCTGTATGTTGGGTCTACAATGTCATTTATTCATGTCAACCCTAACAACTATATGTACTGTATTCCTAATTGCTTTATGAGATGATGTATAATATACATGGCAATCTGTGAAAACTCTTGAAAATAATGAAAAGATGTTTAAAAAAAATATATATATAGGCCCTGATGTATACTTTTTTGGTGCAAAACTGCACTAACGCAGTTTTGCACCAAAACATTTAGCACCGGCTTACACCATTTCTGTGCACCAGCCGGGCACCATATTTATGGAATGGTGCAAGCCGATGCAAAGGGTAGGCTAGCGTAAAAAATAAAGATGTTAGTCGGATGGGGCTGGTTGTATGGAAGAAGGGGGTTTTGCACCAAAAAATAACATTAGGCAAATTAGAGTAAATAAAGTGACTGTAACCTGTCTAGAGTCATTTTCTGACACAAAACCATCCATACCACATGACTCCTGTCTTAGAAAAGACAGGAGTCATGCCCACCACCCCAATGGCCAGCACAGGGGACAAGAGTCCCCTGGGCATGGCCATTGCACCTAGTTCTATGTAGGGGGGCCCATTACAGGGCCCCCAGTGGCACTTAAAAAAAAATACTTACCAGGGATGGGGTCCCTCATCCTCCGCTGTCCCTCTGGTGTGGGTGGGGGTGTCCCTGGGGCAGGCACCTGTGGGCTTATTCCATGGTGTTCCACCATGGAAATAGGTCTACGGGTCCACTAACGCCTGCCCTGACCCAGGTGTTAAAAAATGGTGCAAAGGAAGCTTTGCACCATTTTTTGACCCCCTCCTTCCCCCTGTGCGTGATTTTTGCACTGGAGGATAAATAAGGCGCTAGGGCCTTGTAGTCATTTTTTGCATGGGAACGTCTACCTTGCTTCTCATTGACGCAAAGTAGGTTTCCACATCCAAAAAAAGACTTAAATTCCATAAATGTGGCGCTAGACAGGTCTAGCGACAAAGTATAAATATCGAGTTAGTTTTGCACTGATTTTGCGTACAAAAATTACACAAATTTGGTGCAAAACAAGTATAAATATGCCCCATAAAGCCAAACCCTGCTGCACTTCTGCCATGCGCGGTGGGAGTTAGCCACAGGACCTGGCCTACAGCCGGGCCCTGCTTCCGACCCCCTCAAGCAGCCTACCCCATTCTGCACATGGCTGGGGGTTGGCCAGAACCTGTAGCCAACCACCACCCCTCAGGCAGCCAACCTTACATTGTGCAGGAGCCAAGTTCAACAAAAGAGGAAAGAGGGGACCAAGGGCTCCCCTCTCCAAGCCTTATTAGGCCCTGGGGACCCCATTCCCTGGAGTACAGTTTTAAGGGGAGGGGACATGAAGCCCCCTTCCAAGACTTATCAGGTCCCGCAAACCCCTTTCCTCAGGACCAATAAATAAGGGGAGGGAGGTCGCACGGACCTCCTCCCCGAGCATTATTAGGCCCTGGGTACCCCATCCTCCAGACCCCATGCTTTGGGTCATATTTTACTAAAAATCGAAAGGGGCAGCAGAGCACTCTTCCTTGTGCCTATGTTGGCCCGGGGACCCCATCACCTAGAGTCCGCCCTCAATATAGGTGGGTGCCCTTGTGCCCACCTGGGGCCCCCACAAACAACACGTCGGGAGGTGCAGGGGGAGCCCCAGTGCCTATGGAGCCCCAGCTGGCTTCCTGCATAGAGCAGGAGCTAGCATTGCTTCCGCCTGGAGGAAGCAACTGTTTTCTGCTTGCTCCCTCCAGGTGTTTTATTTCTTTGCCCACAGGAGTGGACCTGCATGTAGCCTTGGTGGTCCAAGAGTTAAGTGCTGATGATGGTGATGATGTTTAGGAATAGGATAAAGTGCACCCAAGAGGAAACTTGCCCTTCATGATCACCATTCAATAGAGGGTCATTTTCAACATGACAAACTTTCATCCTAATGAGGAACATTTAAGAGCCTCCAATGATGCACGTTACCTGTAGACCTTATTTAGGATCTCCAACCCATGATGACAGATTATTATTCAAGATTTCCTCAAACCCAACCAGAATCTTCTCTTCCAATGATGCCACCCCAACTGTAGCAGTCACTACAACTATTAATCCCACAACAACCTCCACCTCAACTCTACCACCAGCACCATCATCCCAAATAGCAGATACCACAGAACAGCATGACAGTGAGGAAGGAGAGGTATTGAGGAGGCCAGCCAAGATTGAGATGACTACACTACAAACCCAGTATGCAAAGTGGATTCAGCACCTTCCCACTACAGCTCTAGCTTTCTTTTCATAGACTGGGCATCTAAAAGATTTGTTCTACCGATCGAAGTGCTGCAAACTGATTGTTTTCTCTTTGACTTTCAAGCAGTAACAAAGACTTCGAGAGTTATACCTTTGGTGAATCACATATGGAACGTGTGGGAAAAGCTAATGCAAAGTCCAGCAACTGCCTCGGCGACCATTCAAGTCTAAAAACAGAAACATAGAACTCATGTTGACTGTTTACCTTACCAGTGAGTATATACCCTTGTTAACTGACTGACTTACTGAAGTTACAAAACTCAACATTATTTTTTATTGGACTGTCTCCTTAGCTGAGCTTTTTACCTTATGCACTGTGCTTTGACTTGTCAGACTTTGCTTTCCTTATTTGCCCTTCACGTTTCTCTCCACACAGGGATTCTTACCAGCTCAAGGTCCTTGTCAACCAAAGTAAACTCCTTCTTTCTTTCCCTCGACCTTAGCTTATCCGCTAACAGGTCTGACATTGACTATCATTCTTTATGACTTCCAACCAGTATGGCTCTCCCAATGTCCCCAGACACCAGTTCTAAAGATGATCCTGTCAAGTTTACCGTAGAGGGTCAAAATGTCGACATGCCATGACATGTGGACTGTGTATGCCAGTGAATCAAACAAGAGGAAACAGCTATTTGCATTTTTCCACATAGAATAACACTCGCAGCCATATTCTGAACTTTACATGCTTCATTTTCTTTACACATGATATGCCACACAAGCGCTGCCACTCGTTCCACTTTTTCCCACCTATTTGAGAGCAACATTTTTGAAAATTATTTGAAAAAAATATTTTTATTTGATACATATGAGAACATATGTGGCTCATATATATTTTTATGTTAAACACCCTCAATACCGATTGTTTATTCATACTGTAAAATTGTTGTCGCTACTGAATGCATTACTATATATGAGAATCATATGCTCTTACACATCACTAGGTCCAAAGGAACCCTGTTCTTGTACAACATATTGCCATGGCTCCCATTGTGACTAGACCAGTCCTTTGCTATACATTTACATAGAGCTGGAGATTGGCAGGAAGGATTCACTTTCCCATCTTCCTGTTTTAGGTTAAATTTGGGGCCAAGATATATCTAGGAAAACGGTAATCTACAGCAAAGAATATATATATAAAAACTGCATAATACTTCCACAATTCTTGGTACCACAACTGATCGTCAAAATGCAACTCTTCAAAGCAAAATAGATTAGAAAAAAAAATCAAAAAGAAATTAATAGGACTTAACTCCATGGTCACTTGAGGACAGGTTATCTCAAGGGTAGTACTATTCCCCTAAGCTTACAAATTAGGAACACACCATTTATCTTTACAGAGGATACTAAACACAGAGGTGATTTCAGTTACACTGCAAACCAGTTTTTCAGGCATTGTATAGTCTATAAACACTCAGGTGTGCCACACGGAATGGTTATGTAAAGAAACTGTTGAGCTCGTAAAAAACGTTTTAGTGGACAGTAGCCTTGCTACTGCCAAAGAAACATTAGCCAACCTTGAAAAGTCAATTACAGAATTCCAAAAAATAACCTTAAACAAAAAACTGACCAAACGTCAGAAGGACACGGATAATTACGATAAAATCATTACTTATCCTTACCTTTAAGACGAATTCTACAAGACACCACCTCAAGAATAATACTCGTCAGGTAATTCCCCAACTCACAAAAAACATGTGCCATTCTCTGAATCCAGTAGACAGACTGAGTCTGAATACAACCCAGACCCCTGACCTGGTACCAGTATCAGTGTGTTACCTTCAGGTCCCCGACCTCCCCCTCACACCTTTGATCAATCTTCCCTCTTTGTTAGACATTCTACAAGGCAGAGGGAGGGGTAGAGGCAGAGGGAGAAGCAAAGCTCCACTGAACTACCAGTTGGGAGACAGCTAGACCAGATGCCACCACAATCAATGGTAATGGCAACTGTTGTAGGCATACCCCCTTCTTCAGTCTGTTTAAATAACAGCTCACTTCCACACAGATCAAAAATCTCGGCAGAAGACTGTCCTTTGTTCTCACTTCAAACTCAGATTTCTTTAAAGTAAATATTTATATAAACAGGTTCTTTAGTAAAGCAATTTTATATGTGTTATTTAAAGTTAAAGAGGACAGGCCAGTTTGTTAGAAATGGGGTCTCTAGTTGGCAGTCAGTTTACACTCTGTCCAAGTAGGGACCCACACTCTAGTCAAAGTAAGGAGGGGGGTCACACACAGTAACAGTGAAAACACTACAAATGGACACCACACCAGTTTAGAAAAATAGCCAATACTAAGATATACATTTTTAAATTTAAAAGAATCTTAATCCATAGGAATCAATGGATGTGCTGTTCAGCACAAAGTAGCTACAATGCCTCAAAAATAAAGAAACAGGAGATGTGATGCGCCAGAAAAGCAAGCAATGTGTTGATTCCTCACTCACAAGTGAGGCCTTGTGTCGATTCTTTACCCTCTGGGTAGGTGGGGCATCAATTCTTTTCCCCGCAGGAGAAAGATGTGTCGATTTCCAGACATGCAACCAAATAGGAGTTGGAACAACGCATGCTGGAAACACGCATGCATAAACAACGTGGTCGGAAAAATTACTGCGTTTTTACCACGAATGCCTTAACAATGATTTTTCATTGTAAAGGCATTCCTGGTAAAGGCATGCGTGAACAGCATGCGTAGTTCCAGCATGTGACTCCCCCAACCCCACCCCTAAAACAATCGTACACCAACCCCCCACCCCTAAAAACAATTCTACCACTACCACAACCCCATCCCTAAAACTTAAACTACCCCACCCCTAAAACTACTGCAACCCCCCCAAAACCTAAACTACCCCGACCCCCCCACCCTGCCCCTAAAAACTAAAAACACCCCAACCCTGACCCTAAAACTACTGCGATCCCCCACTCCCCCAAAACCTAAACTACCCTGACCCCCCAACCCCACCCCTAAAAACTAGAAATACCATGACGTTGTGCAAAGGGTTTGCCTTGAGAACAGACGCTGTGTTGAATTTTCAATCACTGGACACCCGCTGCGATTAATTTTAAGCCACAGGACAGGCGCTGCATCGATTTTTCTGACACACAGATAGCGGTGTGTGGACTTCCCCCTGCACGATACAAGCTTACACTTCTAAGGGCCAAAGGACTGGATTTGGCACCACTTAGCAAGTCAGGACTCTCAGCAGAAGAACCCAGGTACTGGTAGATGAAGTCTTTGATGTCCTTGAGACTTCACAACACGGGGCAAGCTCAGTTCAAGCCCTTGGAGAACCTTGGAAAGCAAGGTCCAGTCCTTTCACTCCCAGGATAGAAGTAGCAGCAGCAGGCCAGCACAGCAAAGCAACAGGCAGAATGTCAAGTCCTACTCAAGCATCCAGCTCTTCTCGCTGGCAAAATGTCCTCAGTCCAGAAGTGTTCTGAAGTCGTAGGGTCAGCAGTCCAATACTTATACTCATTTCTGCCTTTGAAGTAGGCAAACTTTGAAGGATTGTGTTTGTAGTGCACAAGACCCTGCCTCTCTCTGGCCGGGCCCCAGACACACTCCAGGAGGTTGGAGACTGCTTTGTGGAAGGACCAGCACAGCCCTATTCAGGTGCAAGTGTCAGCTCCTCCCTCCACTCTAGCCCAGGAAGAACCCTCAGGATATTCAGGACACACCTCAGCTCCCTTTGTGTAACTGTCTAAAGTGAATGCACAACCAGCCCAACTGTCAGTCTGACCCAGACATGTATTCCACAGTCAGGCAGAGGCACAGAATGGTTAAGCAAGCAAATGGCCACTTTATAAAAGTGGCATTTTCAAACGTACAATCGAAAAAACAACTTTACCAAAAGATGTATTTTTAAACTGTGAGTTCAGAGACTCCAAACTCCACATCTCAATCTGCTCCCAATGTGAAATTGCACTTAAAATATATTTCAAGGCAATCCCCATTTTAAGCTATGGGAGAGATAAGCCTTGCAATAGTGAAAAACTAAATTAGACAGCATTTCACTATCAGGACATATCAAACACACCAGTACATTAAACATACTGCACCCTGCCGATCGGGCTTCCTTGGGCCTACCTTACGGGTGACTGTCATGTAGTAAAAGGGAAGCTTTGGACCTGACAAGTAGGTGCACTTGCTGGGTCGAACTGGCAGTTTTAAAACTGCACACACAGACATTGAAGTAACAGGTCTGAGACATGTTTTACAGTGCTACTCATGTGGGTGGCACAATCAGTGCTGCCGTCCCACTAGTAGCATTTGATTCACAAGCACTGGGCACACAGGGTGCACTTTACTAGGGACTTACTGATAAATTAAATATGCCAGTCATGGACAAATCAATCACCAATGCAATTTAGACAGAGAGCACTTGCACTTTAGCACAGGTCAACAGTGATAAAGCGCTCAGCTCCCTTTGTGTGACTGACTAGAGTGAATTCACAACAAGCCCAAATGTCAGTCTGACCAAGATGTGTATTCCACAGCCAGGCAGAGGCACAAAATGGCTAGGCAAGAAAATGCCCACTTTCTAAAAGTGGCATTTTCAAACTTACAATCTAAAAACCAACTTTACCAAGAGATGTATTTTTAAATTGTGAGTTCAGAGGCTCCAAACTCCATATTTCTATCTGCTCCCAATGGAAAATTACACTTAAAATATATTTCAGGCATCCCCTTTTTATCTACAGGAGAGATACGCCTTGCAATAGTGAAAAAATGAATTAGCAGTTTTTTTTAACTATCAGGACATGTAAAACACACTAGTACATGTCCTACCTTTTAAATTCACTACACCCTGCCCATGGGGCTGCTGCAGTCCTACCTTAGGGGTGACTTACATGTAGTAAAAGGGAAGGTTTGGACATTGCAAGTGGGTGCACTTGCTAGGTCGAACTGTCAGTTTCAAAACTGCACACACAGACACTGCAGTGGCAGGTCTGAGACATGTTTTACAGGACTACTCATGTGGGTGGCACAATCAGTGGATAAACCAATCACCAATACACTTTAGACAGAGAGCATATGCATGTTAGCACGGGTTAGCAGTGGTGAAGGGCCCAGAGTCCTACAGGCAACAAAAACAGGTCAGACAAAATATGAGGAAGGAGGGACAACGTTCGGGGATGACCCTGCAAAAAGTGCCAGGTCCAACAACCACCTCCCAACCAGCCTAAAGCCAGGGGAGGTCGATCAATACCTTGATGGACTTCCCTGAATGGGGTAATAGAATATGGACTCTGGCCTGCAACAGCAGGGGCATGTTCCCCTTCTATGACTTTCTGAACCTAGCTGGGCCCCTCTTCCCATACTATTAGCGACCATTAAGCTAGATCGGGGGACCCTTCTCCTCATCTGCAGATACCATATATGCAGCACCAAACCTTACTTTGCTCACAGATTTATTCCAGTGGGCAGGTGGTACCACCATGGCTAACACAGTGGTGTAGCCCACTCCACCACTGGGGTGTGACTCTTGTGCCCCACACCCTTAACTCCAGAGGCAACTCTGTCCACCACAACAGCAAATCACTGTGGCCACTGACAGCTGTCAGTGACGAGAGTTAGGGCTCTCTAACCACTGTGACTTCAGAGAGAGGGGGGTGGTAGCCCCAGGTGCCTGGCACCCTTTGCCCACTCTCCCTCCCACAGGTAAGAAATGGCAGCCTGACACTGGGTCCTCCCCTATGAGGCCCTTTACCCTTCCCCCAGGAGCACCACCCCCAGAGTCCAGAATTGTCAGGGTGCTTGTGGAAGCAGACCTGTACAATTCTCCTACCGGTGCAGGGATGGCACCTTGACACTGGTCCCCCAATTCCAGGGTCTGTACTCAGGCTGGACAGGAGTCAGAGGAGAGGCTTTCCTGCCAATCCTTCTGGATTTCTGTACCCTCCCACCAGGAGTAGTACCACCAGACACGAGAACTGGTGAGATGCTTGTGACTGCTGCCCCCCCAAGTTCTCCTGACAGTATGGGGTCCCCCTCAGCAGTTGGTTTCCCTTACAGACTAGACTCCCCCTGGTGTTCTCTAGTGGAACCCTCCAGGCTCTGATACTGGGTCTCAGGCAACTTGGGCCTCTGCCCACCCCCACTCCTTCTCTTGCGATACAGGACATAGGACCCCACACTCACCCCAGTACACCTATCTGGGTCACTGCAAACCTCCCCCACCTCCCTTGGTTGGGAAAAACATGAGCCTCTCCCTTCAGAAGCACCCTAAAATGCCTCTTCAGACTTTCTGGTACTCACCCAGAGGTCTGCCTCCAGTGCAAGTTCCCTGGGGTCAGAGAACTCACACTCCACGTGCTGTTGGCGTAGCTCTGGAAAACAGGGTCTGAACATATGCTGTCAAGCAATCACATCGCACAGCCCCTCACATGTGTTAACCAAACGCCCGTCCACCTCACCATCCAGTGCGTTGAAAAAGTATCCCACATCACCCTCCTGAGACTGATGAGACAGTATCTGACTGTCCATGACACTCAACCCACATTCTTCCGGGGTGTCTCCATACTTCATTACCAGGGCTTCTACCTGGGGGAACCCTTCCCTCTGTCACGCTTACCTAGAGCCAGCAGAGCATCCCTCCCACCACTAGGAATATGACTTCCCGTGCAAGTTCCCCAATCCACCTCAGGGACCCTGAGCACCACTGGAGCTACCTCATAAACCTGAACCTCCTGGTGTATGTCATCCCCCTCCTTCAAGATGGGCACCAAGTCTCTGGGCATGCACACTTCTCCCACAATACTGGACATAACACTTTTGCTGCCACCATCTGAACTGAACTCAGCATTCATGGATTCCAGCTTCAGCTCTCCAAGGCTCAGTTCATGATCTACAACTATTTCTGTTTCCTTGGCTAAGGCTCTCTCAAACTCAGTTCTCTCAACCTCTTCATCCAGCTCTCTCAGCCTCTGCTCATGAGCTAGAAGCCATCCCTCTCGCTCTGTTTCCCTCTCAGGGCAACTGCCCTCACTTTCAGAGCAGTCCTCCTTCTCAGAATCATCTGGTAGTGTTGCTTGCCAGCATTTTAGCTCATAACAAACAGGACTGCCTCAAGATCCTCCCTTGTGGACCTGTTCTTCACACCAGCCCTCCCTCCTTGAAGAAAACTTTAAGCCCCCTCATTGTATAGATCTACAGGTGCCAGAAGCTGATTTCCATTCTGTCAAGACCTCACAGGTGAAACCACTAACCAGTGTCCCACGTATGAACAATCCATCCGGGAGGACATCAGAGAACATAAAAGGGAAAAACAGTATGTGGTTGTGTAATGGTCAGCACTATGCAATAGCGTACACCAATCACTGTATGCAAAGTACAAATACAAGTCCTATCTTCACCGCTGATCACCAGTGTTAGAAAAGGGGTCTCTAGTTGGCAGTCAATTTACACCCTGTCCAAGTAGCAACCCTCACTCTAGCCAGGGTAAGGGGGAGCGGGCACACTCCTAAGATGACCCCTGCTCACCCCCTTGGTAGCTTGGCACGAGCAGTCAGGCTTATCTCAGAGGCAATGTGTAAAGTACCCACACAGACAGTAACACAGTGAAAACACTACAAATGAACACCACACCAGTTTAAAAAGATAGCCAATATTTATCTGACTACAACAAGACCAAAACAAAAGAAATCCAACATACACAATAAAATATATCAATTTTTAAAGTTAAGAATCCTAATCCATAGGAATCAATGGATGCGTTGGTTTAGCACAAAGTACCTGGAATGCGTAAAAAATAAAGCCACAGAGAGGTGATGCGTCAGAAAAGCAAGCAATGCTACGATTGCTTACTCGCAAGTGATTGGTGCATTGATTTTTTCCCTTACTAAGTAGGCGATGAGTCGATTCTTTCCCCCTCAGGAGAAAGATGCATCGATTTCCAGACACACAGCCTCCGGACTTGATGCGATGTTGCAGATTTGACACCCAGGGTCAATGCATGAAGAAATCCTACGGACTATGCAAAGGGTCTGCTTTGAGAACAGGTGCTACATCGAATTTTCATCTACGGGACTGGCACTGCATCGAATTTTCAGCTTCCATTTCTAAGGGCCTAGGGACTGGTTTTGGCACCACTTAGCAAGTCAGAACTCTCAGCAGAAGAAACCAGGTACTGGCAGATGAAGTCTTTGATGTCCTTGAGACTTCACAACAGGAGGTAAGCTCAGTTCAAGCCCTTGGAGAACCTTGGAAAGTAAAGTCCAGTCCTTTCACTCCCAGGACAGAAGTAGCAGCAGCAGGCCAGAACAGCAAAGCAACAGGTAGAGTGGCAGGCCCTCCTCAAGCATCCAGCTCTTCTCCCTGGCTGTTGTGGGGCCAGCTGTCCAATACTTATACCCATTTCTGCCTTTAAAGTAGGCAAACTTCAAAGGAAAGTCTTTATAGTGCACAAGACCTTACCTCTCCCTGTCTTGGCCCCAGACACACTCCCGGCTGTTGAAGGCTGCTTTGTGGAAGGACAGACACAGCTGTATTCAGGTGCAGGTGCCAGCTCCTCCCTCCACTCTAACCTAGAAAGACCCAACAAGAAATGCAGGACACTCCTCAGCTCCCTTTGTGTGACTGTTCTAGAGTGAATTCACAACCAGCCCAACTGTCAGTCTGACCCAGACATGTATTCCACAGCCAGGCAGACGCACAGAATGGTTAAGCAAGCAAATGGCCACTTTATAAAAGTGGCATTTTCAAACTTACAATCTAAAAAACAACTTTACCAAAACATTTATTTTTAAACTGTGAGTTCAAAGACCCCAAACTCCATATCTCTATCTGCTCCCAATGTGAAATTACACTTAAAATATATTTCAAGGCAATCCCCATTTTAAGCTATGGGAGAGATAAGCCTTGCAATAGTGAAAAACTAAATTAGACAGCATTTCACTATCAGGACATATCAAACACACCAGTACATTAAACATACTGCACCCTGCCGATCGGGCTTCCTTGGGCCTACCTTACGGGTGACTGTCATGTAGTAAAAGGGAAGCTTTGGACCTGACAAGTAGGTGCACTTGCTGGGTCGAACTGGCAGTTTTAACACTGCACACACAGACATTACAGTGACAGATCTGAGACATGTTTTACAGTGCTACTCATGTGGGTGGCACAATCTGTGCTGCCGGCCCACTAGTAGCATTTGATTTACAGGTACTGGGCACACAGAGTGCACTATACTAGGGACTTACTGATAAATTAAATATGCCAATCATGGACAAATCATTCACCAATGCAATTTAGACAGAGAGCACTTGCACTTTAGTACTGGTCAACAGTGGTAAAGCGCTCAGAGTCTTAAAGGCAAAAAAACAGGTAAAAGAAAATAGAAGGAAGGAGGCAAAAGGTTTGGAGATGACCATCCAAAAGAGCCAGGTCCAACACAGTTGTACAGATAGCCCCTTTAGATATCCATCTACATATTGTCCACTGACAAATATGGTCGGCTCAGAGGTGATGGCTTTTGAAAATATCATAATAAGAGAATTAGAAAAACTGTGTATTGACAACCCTCAGATTAGATACAATGTGCAAAAGTGAAAAAATGACGTAGACCAACTTAACAACAGCCTAGACATCATCATAAAAACAGCCACATGAGTTGTAGGATTGTCATTATGAACACCTCTGACTTTAACTAATACATATGTAGACAATTCTCAAACAAGGAACACTACATTAAATTTACTAGAGACTCATCACCTGAAGTCATTACTCTCATAAAATAAATCACAGACACAGGATTGGAATCTGGATCTTGGAGTCCATTTGAACATCAGTTACAGAATGTAAATGGGGGATGCGTGACCGTAGCCTATATTTTGCAGAAAGTCCACGAAGACTCCAGTTTGCTACCAGGCTAAATTATTTGAGGGTTTGACTCCATCCTTGAAACATTCTGCCTACTTAATCAAGACATTTGTGTTCTACACTGCTTCTTTTGAATGAGGCCGCACTGACTTAATCAACCAAATAGAGAAATGCCCATTTGATCCCAACTTCAAATTTCTGAGAACGCTAGGCATTGAATCCCTCTACACCAACACTCACTGTCATTACATAGTAAAACCCAAGGAGACCACAAAATATGCACAGCGCAAATGTGCCTACATGTTCCTCAATATATCCCCTGGTGAGAGACATTGTTTAACAGAACAATATCAATACATTGGGTTATTTTTATAAAGGAGGGTACTACGATGCAATCAGGACCTCAGTTTCCTGTTTGAAAGCGTTTCTTGCACGTCTGAAGTGAGAGTGTTAGGTTGCATTTGTAAGATACTGAATTATAAATTTAAAAAAGAAATTAATTTTGTAAATTTAAAATATTCAATTTAATTGTTCATTTCAGAATAAAATCCATTAAACACTGCAAAGCAGATTATGTAAAACAGACATTTCAAACTTTACAATAAAACTAAAATCAGATTTCATCAATGCACATCATAAATTGGTGATATAACAATACATTATCTTAAAACACACCAAGAACCAGTAGGACTAAATAATAAAATACAATGTGAGAGGTGGAAGTTAGGGCCTGATTAAGATCTTGGCGGGGGGAATACTCTGTCACAAAAATGATGGATATCCCATATTTACGGACTCATTATGGCCTATAGAGATCGTAATACGGTAGACAGAATATCCGTCACATTTGTGACGGATTAGTTCCTCTGCAAATATCGAAATCAGGCCCTAAGGGCCCAATTACAAGTTTGGCGGTCTTACCACCCATCTGTCATGGCGGTGGGACCGAGTACTCTGCCAAGCAGCCAGCCTCCCTGACGTACAATATTAGAAGTTTCAGGTGGGGTTGGCGGTTTCACAGCTGCAGAGTCATGACTGCAGTACATTTCACTATTGGAAATGAGCCATAAGCCAATGTTGCCTACACTGCAGTGCTTCCGGAATGCGCTACTGCCATACATAAAATGTTGTGCCACTGGTGAACATCTCTAAGTCATTGACTGTCATGCAAGTGTGTGTTGCTCCACTTCCTGGACACGGATGCCCCATAATGTGATACCAGCCAGTCAGGCGCTATTATTTTTCTCTTTAATGTTTTACAGTGTACCATAGTGCAAACCCAACCCGAAGGCATTGGTGCACTTTACATGTGCACCAAGTGACATATCACAATCACCCTCGGCTCAATATTTAGGCTAATTTACTGCCTTTCTGCTGACTCGCACATGGCGGTGTCCCTGCCAGGAAATGGTTGGTGGAAAGGCAGGTCGTGATTAGCCCAGCAGGATGCTGGGCAGGAACCCCTTCATGGGCCGGCTCTTCCTTCATAGCCACAGGAGCAGAAGTATCAGTGGAGGTAGTGGTCTTGTGGCCGTGTTTCTCCACACTTTGTAATCGGGTGGAGGCAGGCGAGAGAACTGCCGAAAATGTGACAGCACGACACATCTTGCCGTCATCGTAATCAGGCCTTTAGTCTGTCAACTGTAGTGTCGCGTGCCAGTTACGCAACTGGTCACCGGACACTAACACTGGTGGGAGGGTGTGGGAACCACCTGTGCCAAAATGTTGTTGTACCCCTGTAGTTTTCGTTGCTAATGGTTATCCCTGAGGTCGTAGGTGAGCAGCTATAAAAATAAAGGGCGTGGCTGGAGGAAGGCAGGGAGGCAATGCACAAAGTCAGTGCAAGTATTAGCAGCCTCCGCTAGCCACACAGTTGTGTGTTTTTCTTTTCTTCAAACTTAAGAATCGAACGTCGGACAGCGCCGACATTACATTTGGCGACAAGGAAGTGAAACGACTCCCCGTGCTGCTCTACCCTGTGGCGGTCGCTCCAGGCACGGTGCTCGTGCCACATTCATTGCGGTGAGACGGCAGTGTGTCCTTCTGTCGACCTCCCACCGTTGGATGCACGCTGCCCCTGGTGACCGCGGGGGTCTGCTGTTACCCTGCATTTTGGCCGTGAGTGGTGCCGGCACGCCTACTACAAGGAGCGCGCTGCTCTATTGTGTGGCCCATGTCGGTGGCCCCGCCCACCCCACGTGTCTCAAGCTCTCGGCTTGCTGCTGCTGCCTCTTATGTGTCGAGACTACTGTGCAAGGCAGTTTATTCTTATCTGCCACAAAGAATCCACCTGCACCTCCTCATTCCAGAGGAGTATCAAGACTACTGTGCAAGGCAGTTTATTCTTCTCTGCCACGGAGAATCCACCTGCCCCTCCACATTCCAGAGGAGTATCGACGTGCCCCAAGGCCTCCCACACGGCTCTTCAACAGAGTGCTCTGGCTCCTTGCGCAGCTGGGCTAGTGACAACCTGGTGAGTGCACCTGTCTACAGATTTTGCCCTGCCAACACCCAAGTTCACTGCAGGCGCGTAATCCCACCGCTGCTATGTCATCAAAACCTCCCGTAGACCCCTTTCTTGTTGATGGGGCCCAATCTGCACAAGCCCCTAAGTGGAGAGACTGGGTGGAAAGGGTCCTACTATTTTTTTTAAGTCAGCAAGGTGGAAGATGCTCAGAAGCGTGCCATGCTCCTATATATAGGCGGAAAGGACATCTAAACGATAGCCAAAAATCTAATTGAGGATGTTCCCAGAACACACACCACTCTCATTGCTGCCCTAAATAGACATTTTGAGCCCATGGCCAATACAGACTACGAGGGTTTTGTCTTCAGACAAGCCCGTCAGCAGGCAGAAGAGTCATTACACTCCTTCCACATGAGACTGAGATATCTGGCCAGAAAAGATAAGGGGGCAAATAATTCAAGGATGTTCGTCAATCAAACTCAGAGAATGGAACCTGGAGGAGTCCAGAAGGTCCTTACCCGACTTCATACATATGGGGCACACAAAGGAACTATCTAAAGCCCGAGCCTCTCATATGGAAGCAGCATTACAGAGACCCATAAAAGAGGAGGTCGCCAACGTAGTATCCCCAACCAAGAGCAGAACGAAATACCGCCCAAACAGCCAACAAGACAATGTGGGTACTGCGGTGGACCCATACACAGGCCGTCTGAATGCCCTGCAAGAGGCAAGAAATGTGCTGGCTGCAGAAAACTACACCACTTTGTAAAAGTGTGTAGGTCAAACAAAAACCTAACTGGAAATACCTCCACCAATGCCAAAACAGACAAATCTGAGCATGGTAGTGACATGGATGAGGATGAGGCTGAGGTACTATTGTTCACGGTTGGGATAACCTCCCTTGTTTCAACAAACTTACCAAAATGCCAGGTTCATGTAGGCACGCATGAGATTCTGGCAGTGCTCGACACGGGAGCATCAATCAACATTCTGGCCGCTGATGAACACTG
This sequence comes from Pleurodeles waltl, assembly GCF_031143425.1. Lineage (NCBI taxonomy): Eukaryota > Metazoa > Chordata > Amphibia > Caudata > Salamandridae > Pleurodeles > Pleurodeles waltl. The sequence goes on from NC_090437.1 coordinate 183,195,725, forward strand.
TAAAATGACTCCTATTCCTGTACTAACTAAAGACAAAGTAAAGGTCTATTCCTACAGCCAGAACACTCCACTCACCCTGAAGGGTATGTTTCAAACTAAAACTACCATCTCACATGGGTCTCGAACCATCCTGGCTAACATCTATGTGACACAAAAAGGACGTGGAATGCTGCTAGGCTGCAAGGCGGCAGAAGACCTAGGAGTAGTCACCTTTGCACTCAGCATACATCAGGAGTCAGTAACAGAGCTTTTGGCCCAATACCAGGGAGTGTTTGAAGGAATTGGATGTTTAAAGAGCAAAGAGGTAAAGCTACACATTGACAAGACAATGCAACCGGTTGCCCTTCGCCACAGACGCATTGCATTTCACCTCCGACCCCAGGTAGAGAAGGAATTAGATCACCTTGAGAAGGCGGGTATCATAGAAAAAGCGACAGGACCAATGCCGTGGGTTTCACCCATCGTCGTGGCACGCACACCCAAGCAACCTGGAGAGGTCCGCATCTGTGTGGACATGCGCCTCCCGAATGCAGCCATCAAATGGGAGAGACATCTGACACCCACGAATGATGATATTATAGGTGAACTCAGCAGATCCTGTTGGTTTTCAAAGCTGGACCTAAGGTCAGGGTACTACCAGCTGGTGCTGTCAAAGGAGTTGCGCTACATCACAACGTTTTCTACTCACATAGGGCCAAGAAGATATAAGCGTTTGAATTTCGGGATCTCCAGCGCCGCTGAAGTCTTCCAAATGGGACGATCAATGTCAGTGATGATATCCTGATCCACGCACCCACCATCGTAGAACACCACTCCCATCTCAGAAGCGTGCTTCAGCGGATCTAGGAGTCTGGACTAACACTACACCGCAGAAAATGTGAGTTCTTAAAAGATAGAATACAGTTCTTTGGGTATGTATTCTCAGCCAACGGTGTTGCATCGGACCCAGCGAAAGTAAGTGACGTCAAAGATGCGCCTCCTCCCACGTGCGTGACCGAGGTTCGAAGCTTCTTGGGCATGGTCAATTACTGTGGTCGATTCATAAAGGACTTGTCCACTCTCACACAGTCCCTCTGAAATTTGACCAAAGCATCCGAATCTTGGACGTGGGGTTCGGTTGAACAAACCGCATTGAGGCCATCAAGGATGCTCTGTCCAGTGAAACCACACTGACGTACTTCGACCCAAATAAAAAGACCAAAGTTGCTGTTGAAGCAGGGCCAAAAGGACTGGGAGCTCTATTATTCCAAGAACCGGATGAGGGGCATTGGTGCCCAGTAGCTTATGCCAGCAGATCTCTAACTGAGACCGAACAAAAATACTCTCAAATAGAGAAGGAAGCAATTACTGTACATTGGCGCTGTAAAAATGTTCACATCTACGTATACGGACGCCCTTTCTTAGTGACAACGGATCACAAACCCCAAATACCTTTGTTCAAAGGCACTGCATCAAAGCCTCCTCCCAGGATAGAGAAATGGATGCTCCAGTTGCAGGACTATAGGTGTCAGCTAAAATACCGTCCTGGGTTTGAGAACCCTGCAGACTATCTGTCAAGACACCCACGAGCAGCGTCAGATGAAGAAGTGCATGACGCCCAAGAGATGGAAGAGTACGTCAAGTATGTTTCAGACCGATCTAGACTGTTACCTCTCTCGGTGAGTGAGGTCGTCCAAGCTACAGAAGGTGATGAGGGTCTACTATAGGTGTTAACTAGCATACAAACCAATCAGTGGTACGTTGTGAAGAAACAACTGCCCACCTTAACCTCTGATTCCCAACGTATTCTGGGAAGTTTGTACAATGTTCGAGATGAACTTACCATGGACACGGATGGATGTGTGCTCAGAGGGTGCAGATTGGTCATACCGTTGTCTCTTACAGCCCGAGTGGTGAAGCTTGCTCACAATGGTCACCAAGGCATGGTCAAGACCAAAAGCCGTTTGAGATCAAAAGTGTGGTTTTCCCTTATTGATGAACAAGTGGAGAATGTGGTGAGGTCTTGTGTGTGGTGCCAGGCCTCTGGGGAGCCCAGCCGACCAGTCCCAGTTGAAATAAAGCCTGGACCAGAGGAACCCTGGATGTCAACGAGTCTTGATTTTGGGAGTCTCCCAGACGGACGCCACACCCTGGTTCTGATTGTTCACTTCTCCAAACACCCAGAGGTGGAGATCGTAGCAGCTCTCACAGCTGATGTAGTAATATCCTGTTTGGAGAAGGTCATGGCTACATGCCGTCTCATCTCTGAAATCAAAACTGATAATGGTCTGCCTTTCCAGAGTCGGGAGGTGGCTGGATATTTGAGCGCACAGTTGTTCAACACCGTCAAATCACACCACGATGGCCCCAGGCTAACGGGGAGGTCGAGAGTTTTATGAGAAACCTAAACAAAGTGATACGCATTGCCCACACTAGTGGTCAAACCAGTGGCTATGCCATATACTCGTTTTTGCGGAACTATCACCAGACCCCTCATTCTGCGACTAATCGAGCGCCTGGACATGTCGTTTTTGGGGGAGCCGCAGTTGACTCCATCCCACATCACCGCTCTTGGGTCCCTCCATCCATAAACCCTGGCCACGAACAGTTATGCAAGCCGGAAAAGACAAGCGGTATCGTCAGACCTCACGGTTAGTGACAGAGTACTGTTGAGGGAGCTGTCATCAGGAAGTACGTTCTGCATGCCGTTTGGTACCGCTCCTTGGACCATCATCCGTCGACATGGATCGTCAGTGGTGGCGCAACGAGGAGCTGATGTTGTCACCCGCAACATATCCCTATTCAAGAGATTCCATCCTTCAGATGATGTTGCCAAGGACGCACCTAACCCCGTTATGGACGGTGATACGATATTGCTGCCTGATGAGGATACTGTTGGTGACCCATGCCCCGAAGAGTCTCCCGATACCATGCGGGTTCCGATCCATGATGTTATCCCTTGTCAAGACTCCAGTCGAGACCCTGATCCAGGCCGGTCCGAGGCTACACAATACAACCTGCCCAGCAACCCAACTCCATCTATAAGACTACGCGACCATCTAGTTGATGGATGACTTAATGCTGTGTGGTGCCTTTTAATTTTTTTAAATTTATTTAGGAGGAATGTAGTGTCGCGTGCCAGTAACGCAACTGGTCACCGGACACTACCACTGGTGGGAAGGTGTGGGAGCCACCCATGCCAAAATGTTGTTGTACCCCCTTAGTTTTCATTGCTAATGGTTGGCCTCGAGGTCATAGGTGAGCGGCTATAAAAATAAAGGGCGTGGCTGGAAGAAGGCAGGTAGGCAATACACAAAGTCAGTGCAAGTATGAGCAGCCTGTGCTAGCCACACAGTTAAACGTACTGGTGTGGTGTGTTTTTCTTTTCTTCACACTTAAGAATCGAATGTCGGACAGCGCCGAGAAAACATCGATAATTGCGTGCAGGATTTTTTCCTGATTATCCGTGCAGAAATCAAACATTTTGCCATGCTTTGGGCTATATAATCGTCTGTACGTGTTCTAAAAAAATTTAAAGCTTTGAAGTTTCAGCCCACTAACTGGTGACAATTTGGTAAAACAGTTTTCTTCACGAGGTATCACAATAGAAAAATGTAGGATAATGCGGGTCTCTCTCAGGCAAGTAATCTTCAGAAGCTGAAGTTTATTATGTGTGAAAACCACTCCGACAAAACTTGTAACAGCCGACAGCTCCTGCGTGATCCCGGCTCCCTCCTTGCCGTCCGTTTGCCTTGCGCGTTCCCGCATGAATGTTTTCAGCCATCCCAGTTCGCAAGACAGGAGCGCGGACTAATAAAAGTCAAGCGAAGCGATGTCACGAGCCTGAAACATTAGAGAGTATTACAAAAAGCAAATGCAGCACCGTTTCGATAGCTTTGCTGCTTGCAGGACAACAGTAACTCCTGTGATTTGACCTATCCCATTTCAGGAAAACACCATTAACAGCAAGATTCCATGCCTAAATTTAACATAGAGCTGTTGAGACATAGAAGACCCTATATTGTCGAAAAAAGACTCAAAGGAAGGGTAGCACTTATGGTCCAGAAGTATATCTGATAGTGATCCATATTAAACAATAAAATCCTTACTTGACTCATCCACCTACCCGTGAATGGCTCTGTATGGGGCTAGCTCTGGTGTATGATGTAATCTGCACAACCAAACAAGGGTCACAATGTTAAAACGTGCAGGAGGGTGATGGTCCAAATCAATAAAACAGCGGAATAAGAGGTGCGCTCTGGAGGAGACTAAATAGGGACTTTAGTAATTTATTTTCCATTATTGACAGCCTAGCTGCCTTTTCGTTCCCCCAAAGTTCTGTCCTCAAAGTGCAGAACCCAGTGATTTAAACCTGTAGATTTCCAGATCAGTGCTCACCGTTGTTTTTTTGCATTCTTAAAACATTTTTAAAATAGCTACCGTTTCATACTGAAATGTCAAGGCACACTTGGCGATCTGCGGAGTCCAGATTTAGGGCCAGATGTAGCAAACAGTTTGCATGTCGCAAACAGCGAATTTCGCTGTTTGCGACGTGTAAACTGCAGTTGGCAATGTCCCCTTCCTAATTGCGAGTCGCAGTGCAATGCCAGATTGCTTTGTGACCGCGAACGCGGTCGCAAAGCAATCGCAGTTAGCACCCATTTCAAATTGGTGCTAACCCATTCACAAAAGGGAAGGGGTCCTCATGGGACCCCTTCCCCTTTGTGAATGGCATTAAAAACATTTTTTCCAGAGCGCTCTGAAAAAATGAAACAAAAACGTTTCATTTTTTAGTTTTGTAATGCATCTCGTTTTCCTTTAAGGAAAACGGGCTGCATTAAAAAAAAAAAAACCTGCTTTATTTAAAAGCAGTCACAGACATGGTGGTCTGCTGTCTCCAGTCGCAAAGCAATCGCAGTTAGCACCCATTTGAAATGGGTGCTAACCCATCCGCAAAAGGGAAGGGGTCCCCATGGGACCTCTTCCCCTTTGTGAATGGCAGTTTTTTAATGCATCTCGTTTTCCTTTAAGGAAAACGGGCTGCATTACAAAAAAAAGAAAACTGCTTTATTTAAAAGCAGTCACAGACATGGTGGTCTGCTGTCTTCAGCAGGCCACCATCCCTATGAGTGCCGCGAGTCTCAAGGGGGTTGCAAATTGCGACCCACCTCATTAATATAAAGGAGGTGGGCCTTTGCAACCCCCTTGCGAGTCGCAGATAGTGTCAAGTCGCAAATTGGAATATACCTACATCTTGCCCTAAATTACTTGCCATCCCTACACTCAAGTATTCGAAGTGGGGGACTCGCTCAATTTGGGCAGAGCTACCTTTCAAGGTGTCGCTGTATGATTTATAGGGATTAAGGGTCACGTACTTAGCTTTTGAGGCATTTAGCTCAATCCAGTGTTCATTGCAAAATCCATAAAAATGATGCAAGTGTGCAAAGTAAGGACATGCAGGGAGCATGATGTGGAAAAAAACTGGTGACAGGTTAAAGCAAAGTTATAGATTCTCTCATTTAATAATGCAAGCGTTTTCAATGGAGAGAAAGACATTGGGCCAGATGTATGAAACTTTTTTGCCCATACCACCCCTACAGCCAGCAGACAGGACCAGTGCAGCAGAGGGAAGGCAAAGGCGTGCTGACATCACACACAACCATTTCAGATGTAAGTATGAATAAGACAAATGCACTGACAAATGTACCTGTACTGAATTAAATTTATTACTTTAATGTCAGGTAATGTTAGTTCAACGAATCGTAAAAGAAATGAGTTAAAAAACAAGAGACAATAGAAGTTCAGAGTAATGCACTATTACGTTATAGTGAACTCATTACCCCTCTGGCCGCTACAGTTACTTTTTGCGGCCACGCACACCACTCTGGTGACCAGTTACCTTACTGGCACCTCGATTGTCCGCCTCAGTGGCAGTGCTGTGCCTGGCACTGTGCCGTCTGGTGTCCATTGCGGGTACAGCTAGACTGCTGAGGCTGGAAGTATTCTCTGTGTCCCCCAGTGCAAGCTCACTTGGTGTGGCTGACCTCTGTCCCATGATGTTATCAATCACATTAGTGATTTGGACAAGTCCGTTAGCCACATCCCTGCTGCTGTGTGCTGCCTCCACCTGTGCAGCCACTGCACGACGTGCAATCAGTGAGGCTGAAGTAGCCACCCTGTTGACAGAGCGACAGAAGCCCCCAAACATGTTCATGAATCTGCGCTCCTGTCAAGGTGGCTCACCCTCTCATGGCGCAGCTCCTGGCATAGTTCACACACAGCAGAAGTGAGCTCTCTTGTGTCCTGCGATGCCTGCACCTGTCCCTCATGCAGCAGTTCTATATTTGCATTCAGGCACTCAAGCTGGCGATGCAGGCCCCCCATGTTGGTGTTATGTTGCTGCATTTGTTTTTGTAAGCCAGTTATCCTTTTATTCTGTAGGCGCTGCTGCTGCAACATAGCTGCTTCCAGCCCACCAAAGAAGGAGGGACCCTCACCTGCCTCATTCTGCTGTGCACCGGCATTTGTTGCCATCCCATGGGATGCGGTGGTCTGCTGAAAACTGGCCTCCTGCATCTGGGTGCGCCTGCCAGTTGGGGATGGTGTAATTGGCCCTTCCTGCAGCTCATCCGAGTCCTGACTGAGCTCTGGCAGTGGCAGTGCCCTGGGCCTGCGTCAGACTGGCGCAATGGTGAGAGACCCACTTGTGTTTGAGTCAGAGGCTGGATGGGTGTCAGTCTTGCCTACGCTTGCTGATGCTGTGGCTGCTAGGGCTGTCCCACCTGCAACGACAATATGCAGCATGTCAGTTATGTTTGTTGCAAGTAAGGGCACACAATGGTAATAAAGGTACAGGCACTTCTCTTCACTGTGTTGTGGGTGTTGTGTTCCTCTGGGTGTTGCTCTACTTAATTACATTGTACGTGCTACTTTCAGTTCTGGGTTGTGGACTGCCACTCCCATAATGCATTGTTGTGCTGTTACTAAGATGTGGAATGGACTACTTCTCACAATGTTTTACATTACTTGCTAATTCCTAAGGGGCTTTTGTGCATACACATATTGCACAATATACAATTCAATATTGCACTTACCTTGGCTGGTAGTTGGTGTGCCGGATGGGTCTATCTCTGTGACCCGAGTCACTGCTTCAGGGAAAAGTGTGGACTCCACTAGGTCCTCTAATGGGGTGGATGGTGCCTCTGTGGGTGGACCGCCTCCTGTGCCCCTGGCCTCCTGCAGTCTTCTTGCCACCCTCTCCTTCGCACGGGACCGCAGGTCATACCACCTTTTCTTAATCTCGTCGACCGAGCGCTGGGCCACTCCAATTGCGCAGATTTTGGTTTGTATATCTGCCCAGAGTCTCCTTTTCTCACTCTCCGGCACCTGGAGTGAGCTTTTACCAAAAAGGCGGTCATGGCTCCTGACCACCTCCTCTATCAGGACCTCCAGCTCTTGCTCACTGAATTTGAGCTTCCTCTTTCTCTCTCCCTTCTCCTTTCCTTGGACTAAAGTGTCCATCCTTGTTCAGGTGTGCTGCCTCCTTCAGTGTGTTGCTCAGTGTGGCTGGGCTGCTCTCTCTGGAGGCTGATTTGGGTGTGGCACCTGAAACTGCCTGGGATGACTCACTTCCTGCTTGTGATGTCATCAGGCTCCTCCAGGTGTGCTTTCTCGAAATTTCTCGCAATTTGCGATTTTCAATTACCAAATCGCAATTTGCGGAAATACAAATTGCGATTCGGTAAATCGGCCTCGCAAAACACAAATAGCGATTTTTAAGAAAACGCTAATTCCGATTCGCAATTATGTTACATGGCCTATTGCGACTCGGAAATAGCGATTTCTTAAAAATCGCTATTTGCAAATCGCAAGGCCATTTCTTCATAAATATGGCCCATTGTGTTGAGGGCGACAGCCTACTTTTAAGAAAACTCTCACTATCAGTTGATGCCTGAAAGGTACTATGGAAGTCATCACATAAAACCGAGGAGACATAAAAAATTGTGCCAGTGAGATAAAATTATGTTGCACAAATGTGCCTTCATGTTGTTCAATGTATCCCCTGGTGAGAGACATTTTTTAACAGCATACCACAAATAAGTTATTTATATAAAGGAGTGTACTATAATGCAATCATGATTTCAGTTTCCTGCTTGAAAATGTTTCTAGCACATCTGAAGCAAGAGTCTTAGGTTGCATTTTCAAAATAAAATAACTTTTGTATTTGCAATTGACTAAAAAATAAAACTTTACTTACCTTCAGTAATGCTCATTCTGGTGGATAATTTATCTACGCACAGATTTTTCACCTTGTGACTACCCCAGGTGCCTGACTGGATCCAGAAATGTTTCTATCTCAGCAGTTCCTTCATGTGCCTATAGGCAGTGTTGTGAAGTTCCAAGTCAAGTCTGCCTGCCCCAGAAGTGACAATGGGGCAACTACATAGCCGCCATATCTGCACAGTGATATCAGTTTCTTTCTGAGATCTGTCCATGCTGTCTGACAGTGAGTTTAGTAATCAGACTGTGCCAGTATGCAAATCTGTAACTTGGAATCTTATTAATGTGGATCAGATAAGACAGTTCCATAGAACGGGTAGGTGGATGAGTCAAGTAAGGAATTTGCACTTAGAGTATCCACCAGAAAGAACATAACTGAAGGAAAGTAACTTTTTCCTCTGATGGATACTCCTAACTGAAGATTCCTCACCTTGGGAATGTACACAAAAGAAATAACTCCCTAGGTGATGGGTCAGTGGAATGGCTCAAACCATGAAGTCCTGTAGGACACAACTGGCAAAATGCCCCTCCCACGGGACCTGGCTATCAAACAGTAGTGCTTCATGAACATGTGAAGTGATACCCTCATAGCAGCTAGGGAGATGTCCAAGACTGGCACTCAGTGTCCTAGTGCAATGATAGCTGCTTTAACTCTGGTAGAATGAGCCAGAGGCCCTCTGGAGGCTTCTTCTTGGCCAATCTATAACAGGTTGTAATTAGGCCTGGGTGAAATTTTAATTAAGCTACTTGAAATTGACAAAAATTGCGTAATTATGCCCATTTGAGTAATTATGAGTAATTAAGTGCAAAAAGCCTACCACTAGAGCACAGGAAGAATGAATTGCTTCTATTCATGTTCTGCTGCATTTAGCTATATTTTCTTGCATAAAATGCTTTCTCACGTCCATTTTGAATGTGAGGATGCATTTTGTATTAAGAAAGTAGTTCTAAACATGAGGAACAACCTGGTCAAACTCATCTTTGTGACTCCAGATTGGACAAGGAGAGTGTGGCACCCAGACCTTCTAGGTACAAGCATCTGCCCTGAATTGTCTTCCTACTTCAAGCCTTTGGGTAATTATAAATCCAAAAATAAGCATATGAAGCACAAGCGTGATTCTCCTGAGGTCTGCCATGTTCTTTCTGAAAAGTTCCATGGATGCCCAGGTCCTACTTGGTCTCAGTTCAAGAACTCCTACTGAGAAACCAATCCCCCAAGTAGCCCTGATCCAACTTGTGTTTCTGCAGCTACCACAGATGCCACAATGGATCAAAGCCTTCAAGGAGTCTATGTTGTGCATCTTCAACACCCTACCGAAGCAACAGGAGGAGAAATGCACACTAAAAAGACAATTTGAAAACACAGACACTCTCATGGAGTGCTTAAAAACAAAGAAGTAGTTCCTCAAAAGTGAGATGAGGATACATAGAAGCCAGCCAGCCAGTGAGCTGGTAGACAGACTATGCTCCAGGAGAGGAACAAACACAAGATGGACAGGCTAAAACAAGGAAAGCCATTGAATAGAAAGCAAACAAATAAGAATAACAGTAAAGCCAACCCATGGTAAGCAAAAGGCGGGCTACAAGCTCACCTATGTTCTTGGCAAGCCAAAATATGGCTTTCGCAACCAGGCAGTTTGCGCTGTCTGGTGGGCTCAACCTAAAAAGGATTTACTTCAGTGCAAGTGCAGATGAATTGACCAGTTAAAATCAGCACAAACAGTACTCAATGCCGTTGATGATTCAAATATAAGGAATTTATGATACCACACATTTTTTGATCTTTCATTTTTCGGTTGTCTCCTCAATGTACCTCTGTGTTCCTTCCATGCTCTGTGGATAATCATCCTCTGCATTCTGATTGTATATCCTCAAGCGTGAATTGATGACTGATGTATCCCACATCACTACATGCTCACAAATGGCATCTAAGGCTTTAAAGCATGGAAAAGGGCTCATGGCTAAACAACGGCCAGTGAAGGAGTGGGCAAATAATGGGCTACGTAAGAAAATACGCGAGGCTTTTAAAGTGGGGGGAGTCCATAGGGAGGCCCTAATTAGACAATATAGGAAGGAGTTTAGAGGGCAGATAAGAATAATTGGTCTGAGAAAGAAACATCTTGGACGAAGGTTAGAACAGCCGTCTGCAAAGGAAGACCAACGTGCTTCTGGGAAGTTGTGGGCAAAAATGTAGGATTAACGAGTAAACCAGTAGCAAACCTAGTGGTGTCTAGGAGTGAGTTAAGTTTATAGCAAAGCTCTATAAGGAAAAATGAGCTAATAGGAGCCCGGCCCTTATCAAATGTTTCTGGAATTAAGGCAAGGGTGCATTTTAGCCCACTCCTTTTCTGCATATATATTGCAGATGTATCCACAACACAGAAGCAGGTTCACTTATTTCCACCAACATTGGGAGGAGAGGCTATTCGTTGTTTTATGCCGACAGCACAGTTCCATTATATCTTAGTCCCGTGGTCCTTCAGAGGGAATTAAAGGCATTTTGGGCATAATGAACAGTAAACAATTTGATCAACGTTTCTGAAACTTCTCTATTTAAAACCATCCAGAAGCCACAACATAAGTTGTGGGGTCAGTGGGGTGCAATTGGAAGAGTACTGGTACTCAGGCAATCTTTTTAAATACAATCTTAACTTTAAATCACATATCGATCAACAGTAATAAAGAGCAGAGGTGGCACTTGGCATATTACAAAGAATGGATGCAGAACTGGGGCATAAATCTGTAAAAGTCCGTAAAGAGACTTACATTTTGAAAATAGCAAATTTGATATCGTATGGTTTGAAATCCTCCTGGAGAAAAACATCCCTTGGCTCCCGATTATTGAAATGAATATCTGGAAAAGATGGCTAGACCTCCAGAGAGGCAAAGTTAATTGGGCAGTAATGCAGTAATTAAGCTGACTAATATAGTATTCAAGTCCAGCAACAATCCTTAATTATTGAGGCAGTCATATCAACCCTGTTGATGGATCAATGAAACATTTAATTAGATGTCATGTGCAGTCAAAACATTCAGCTCCATGGACTGAAAACCTTCATAAAATCAAGAAAAGCCTGGATATATCATTATCGAATATATGGGGGTAGTAGAGTGACTTGTGGACAAAAGTAATAAAGAGTGTGGTTAAAGAAACATCTATAAACTGTGATTTAGATGATGTGGGCAGAAGAAACCATCTGCCCCTCTGTTGGACTCAGATGATAGAGGCAACCTGCAACCATACCTGCGAGACATTAAAAGTTCTTACAGTAAGTAGAAGGTGGATAATGAAGGTCAGGCTTGGCCAGGTCCCGTCCTTCAGACAAAGGAAGTTTGATGATGAGAACGAGGTACCTATCCCCACTTGACGTTTTTGCACACGTTGCTTATTGCTACTGCGTCACCTAATTGGTTATTGCTCTGTCTTCATTACAGAGAGGAGACGTTTTTTACTTCCAGTTTTTAGAGACTGAACAGGTCCGCCATCTACAGGAATTAATGAAAACAGTTCTGAATTGTGATGACTTGAGAATATGTCACTGTGTGGGGAAACCTTTAGCTATTGTGTCAGAACACCTGGATTACATATCCTAGAAAGTTTTGTAACGGGAAGATATTCACATATCAGCAATAGGATATGACACACATTCTATTATTATGCCATTGCTTCTTTTTCTTGTTCCCTACTAGTTGTAGACATAATTTTCCTCTTTTGACTTTATCAAATAGGCGAGACGCTATTGGTGTATATGTACTTGCATCTTGTCTTGTTTGGACAACGTGTAAAAGTTGTCCTTTTGGTGACTTTTGGGGAAACAGAACAGAAACTACAGCTGCAAATGCCACAAACAGAAAATGTTACCATGTATGCACCTGTTTGTGGCACGTAGTGCTTTAGATTCACACGTGCCCAGGCCTCCTCCCTTGAGGTCTTTGGTTGTTGCAGAGGCCATTCTTTCTTCGTCCATTGCATGGTCATCTTATACTGTATCTCTACACTCCAATCCTATCCTCACCCTCCATGCGAATCTAACAATGGAGCCGATACCCATGCACATTACCAGTAATATGTGGAGTCTCCATGCCCTGTGACTCGAAGACTTCTTTGAAGAAACACAAGTTGCACACATCCAAACCCAATACTAGATGGCAGGAGTATCCCCAGCATTTGAATCTACAGCACTACATGCCATGAACAGAAACTTACAGGGTAACATTTTCAATTTTGCACAGGGCTCCATACAGTTTACATCATGTAACCAGTGTGCCATTTGTGTATTGTATTTTATTTATTTGATATTTTGCAGACAAGGCAATACATACTCCATCACAAAACAATACATAAATAAGTAAAAATGTAGTAATACACTACTTAAATTCCATTGCTGAAACACAGTTTATTATTGTAGGAAGCTGGCTCTATATATACTATATCAAAATGAGATATTGTGTGCACAGAGTCCAGGGGTTCCCAAAGAGGCTTGACAGAGGCAATAATAGATAATAATACTGCTCTATTTGTGGTAGTGTGGTCGAGCAGTTATGCTTATCAGAGGGTAGTGTTAAGCATTTCTTGTACACACACAAGCAATAAGTGAAAAACACACACTCAATGATAACTCCAGACCAATAAGTTTTTATATAGAAAAATATTCTTTTTTAATTTATTTCTAGAACCACAAGATTCATTTAGCAGGTAAGCACATTAAATGAAAGGTACTTTGCATAGTAATACTTAGAACTTTGATTGGAATCAACACTGTACACAGTTTTCTTTAAAATGGCAAAAAAGCTATTTTAAAAGTGGACACTGCAATTTTCAACAGTTCCTGGGGGAGGTAAGTAATGTACAGTTTTTGAGGTAAGTAACAAACGTACAGGTTCAGTCTCCGGGGCATAGGTAGCCCACAGTTGGGGGTTCAAGATAACCCCAAACACTCAGCACCGGCAACACAGTGCCGGTCAGGTGCAGAGGTCAAAAAGGAGCCAAAAGAACGTGGGCCCCTATGGAGACAGGGGGTACTCCGGTTCCGGGCTACTTGCAGGTAAGTACCCATGTTGTTGAAGGGCAGACCAGGGGGGGGGGGCTTTAGAGGAGCACTGGGGGGGGGCAAGTAGGCACCAAACACACACCCTCAGTGGCACCTGGGTGCTGCCGGGTGCAGGGTGCATATCTTCGTCCCGGGCAGTCTCGGTCAGGGGGGTCCTCGGGATTCCCTCTGCAGGCGTCATCAGGGAGAGGTATAGAGGTCCGCCAAGGGTGGACACTTGGTCGGAATCGCCTGGGGGTCCTCTCTGACTGGTCGGTTACTCTGGACATGGGCCAGGGGCATCGGGTGCAGAGTAGTTCGGACTAACACTTCTGGAGGGGAGATGAGAGTCCCTTTAAAGATGGTTTATTTTTTCTTCTTGTTGGACAGGTCCGCTGTCCACAGGAGTTTCTTGGTCCTCGGTGAGGCAGGCAGTCCCCTGGAGGCTTTTCAGGGGTCGCTGGTCCTGCAGAACACGTTGCTTCTAATTTTGAAGCTTTTTTAAGCAGGAGACAGGCTGGTAGAGCTGGGGCCAAGTCAGTTGTGGTCTCCTTCTGTTCTCCAGGGGTTTTTAGTTCAGCAGTCCTTTTTTCTTCAGGTTGTCAGGAATCTGAAGAGCTGGGTTCAGGGTCGCCCCTAAATACTAAATTTAGGGGTGTGTTAGGGTCAGGGGGCAGTAGCCAATGGCTACTGTCCCTGACGGTGACTACACTCTCCTTGTGCCCACTCCCTCTGGGGAGGGGGGCACATCCATATTCTTATTGGTCCTACTCCTCCAAAGCAAGATGGAGGATTTCTCAAGGAGGGGGTCACTTCAGCTCTGGAGACCTTAGGGGTGGTCCTGGCTGAGGGGGTGACTCCTCCTTGTTTTTCTCATTATCCCTCTGGACTTGCCACCAAAAGTGGGGCTTGTCTGGAGGGGGGGGGGGGGGCGGGCATCTCCACTAGCTGGGGTGCCCTGGGGCGTTGTAACACCAGGCTTGTGCCTTTGAGGCTTACAGCCAGGTGTTACAGTTCCTGTAGGGGGAGGAGTGAAGCACCTCCACCCAGGACAGGCTTTGTTTCTGACCACAGAGTGCACAAAGGCACTCACCCCATGTGGTCAGAAACTCGTCTGGAAGTGGCAGGCTAGCAGAGACCAGTCGGTCCTACACTACAAGGCTGGCTGACATACAGGGGACATCTCTAAGATGCCCTCTGTGTGCATTTTTCAATAAGTCCCTCACTGGCTTCAGTGTGGGTTTATTGTGCTGAGAAGTTTAAAACCAAACTTCCCAGTTTTCAGTGTAGCCATTATGGTTCCGTGGAGTTCGTAATGACTAACTTCCGGACCATATACTCAGTATGGCTACCCTGCACTCCCAATGTCTAAGAATTGACGTAGGCACTGTAGGGGCATAGTGCACATGCAGCTATGCCCTCACCTGTGGTATAGTGCACCCTGCCTTAGGGCTGTAAGGTCTGCTAGAGGGGTGACTTACCTATGCCACAGGCAGTGGTTTGTGGGAATGGCACTCTGAGGGGAGTGCCATGTCAACTTTGTCTTTTCTCCCCGCTAGCACTCACAAGCTGCAAGTCAGTGTGTATGTGCTGAGTCAGGGGTCCCATTGGGTGGCATAATACATGCTGCAGCCCTTTAGGGACCTTCCCTGGCCACGGGACCCATGGTACCAGGGTTACCTTTTACAAGGGTCTTAACCGTGTGCCTGGGCTGTGCCAATTGGGTAAATAAAGGTACAGTTTTGGGAAAGAGCAGTGGTGCTGGGTCCTGGTTAGAAGGGTCCTAGCACACTTCCAATCAAAGCTAGCATCAACACTAGGCCAAAAAGTGAGGGTTAACCATGCCAACAATGGCATTTTCCTACAAATATAATAAAACTTATAGTTGTGCCATGCACCGTAACCATTCTTGATACACACTAACATACCTTCTAATTAACATATAACTTCGATCAATACCCATCAGAAGTTCTATTTATTAAAATATACGTAGGAATATCTAAACATTACTTAAAAGCATATTCAATGAACTCAGATTACAGAGGCAAATTAAGTTAATATGCATGGTGTGCATAGACAGTAAAGTAGTTCTCCCCTATGCAGCATGGATTACAGCCTATCCAACTTTAGTTTGTTGGTGTGCTAAGACATTTATGCTTGGGAATTAATGCTTGGTGAAAGTGTGTGGAGTACACAAGGTAGCTACTTTGCAGATGCCAGCTACAGGTATTTTGCCCGGGAAAGCCAAAGAGGCTCCCTTTTTGCAGTTGGAGTGGGGTCTGGGAGGTACAGGCAAAGATTGCTTGACCTTAGCATAACAGATGTGGATACATTTGACCAACCAAATTGCTATTCCCACTCTAGAGAGAGCACAGCCTTTGTGTGGTTTGGAAAAAGAGACGAAGTGTTGCTGTGTCTTACGGTCACAAAACAATACAACATCGCGCTGCGACACCCCTTCCTAATTGCGGCGACAGTCCCGTTTTGCGAATCGGTAACCAGGTTACTGAATCGCAAAATGGGGATTGGGCATAGCAATGTGCTTTTTGCACGTCGCAAACAGCAAAATTTGCTGTTTCGACGTGCGAAAAGTTTTGTACATCTGACCCTAAGTGCTGCCCTGCTTCTATAGGTAAAATATGGCATCATGTTGTCTGTCTGAACGAGGACCGCCTTGTGCTGAATGTGGTAGAGGAATGACTTGAGGGCAAGCTGGATGGCCAATAGCTCCAGATAGCTGATGTGGAGGCCCTATTGATGGGTTGCACACATGCTCTGAATGGACAAGTCCTGTAGGTGTGCTTTCCACCTGGTGAGGGGATTGTCTGTCGTGATGGTCACCTGTGGAACTGGGTCGGACCTGCAACAGGTTGCTGCTGTTCCACCAATGCAGAGAGCAATTAGTGCAGTTCCAGGTCTACACTAGATCTTCCCAGTGACCATCCACCTGTGACCACTGTGCGGTTAGGCACTCCTATAATCGGTGCATGTGTAACCTGGCATTGGGAACTATGGAAATACAGAAGGCGGTGGTGACCCAGAAAGGCAGCACTTTGAACTAATAATGCTGACCACGAACTGGAGGTAGTGGCGATGTGTAGGGTGGATTGGGATGTGAAAGTAGTCACCCTTCAAGTCGTGGTTGTCATGAAATGGCAATGCTGCAGTAGAGGTATAATATCCTAAAGTGTCATCATGTGGATGTGTTCTGACAGGACGTTATTTGTTGAGAGGCCTGAGGTCGAGTATGGGTTTGAGGGGCCCATCCTTTTTTGGAGGAGAAAGTACAAGTAATACATTCCCTTGCTGTGGTGGTGGAGTGACTGGTTCAATAGCCTCTTTGACAATGAGTGCTTCTCATTCCGTCTGAAGGAGGTACTGATGCTGCTGAGAGAGGGTGTGTCTATGAGGAGGGATGTTTAGTGGGGTTGAGGGGCACTCTAAGTAGTAGCCCTGCCCTATGATGAAAAGTACCCTCTGATCGGAGGTGAACCTGGACCAATGGGTGAGAAATCCCTGCAGTCTTTGGCCAACAGGCATAGTCTGATTTGGCAGAAAGGAGAGAAGCCACTGCTTAGTTGTGGCAGCTGATTAAGCTGCCGATCCTCTACCTATGTCTCTAAAGTTACTACCCTTGTAGCCCAGTGGTGGCGTTTGTTTGTGCAACTGCCTCTGGTAGGAAGTAAATGCCCAGGGAGACGTAGTTAAATCCTTATCTTTAGTTGGGCCTTCAAAAGGACCCTTGTAGAATAGGTGTTTTAAGTGCTCCTATCGCCTTCAGTGAGTGTTCTACGCATCAGCTTGCAGTGTGCAGAGGTGCTCCCCATTGAAAGGCAGGTTAAGGAGATTCTGTTGTACCTCTGATTTAAACCCAGAGACACGCAGCCAGGTGTAGAATTGAACCAGGACACTGGATTTAATGGCCAGTGCTGCAGGGTCAGCTGCTACCAGGGCACAGCAAGTAGTGGTGTTCAAATTGAGGTTTCCTTTGGAGGCTAGCTCATGTCCCTGCTTTTTGAACTCATGTGGAGGTGTGGAGGAGATCCTCAATCCCATCCCAATGAGCACATCACAACTTGGGAATAGTCCGATGGAGTTTGTAATCCTCCACAGGTTTGCCGATTGAGCGATGACACATTTGCCTGCTACATCATCTTTATAGTTTCTTTATCTGGACGAGGAGCATCGCCAGTGCCCTGTGCATTTGCGTACTGCATGCACCTCCAAAGAGTCAGGTGTACATTGGCTCCCAACGTGTGATGGGTCGGAGGGTGTTGCTTTGTATTTTATTAATTATTATTAATCAACCCCTTTGGGTTATTACCCTAGCTTTTAAAGGGTCTTTCAGGGTTTCAGGAGCAGTTCTTAGCATGCCTTTCAACAATGGACTATACTGCACCGAAGTAGAGGAGAATGTCGTCTCCACAAAGAAGTCCTCATTCTTATACAGCTCTACCTTGTGGAAGGTGGCAGAATGGCTGATGATCTTGTGATATGAGGTGTTATCAACAGGAGGATATGACTGTGCAGGGTAAAGGTATGTTTCTGTGTCTACTGGTGGGTGAATTGTGTATTCATCCCATGGGTCATCTGGGTCATCTCCCGCCCCGGGTCTAACGGTGCCTCATACAAATCAAAGGGGTATGAGAGGCTCCATCCCTCATAAGAGGAGCTTGGTGATCCCTCTGGTGAAGGAGTTTGAGGAAGGGATGGTGGTGGAGGAGGATGAGTGGGTGGTGCAGGAAGCCAAGGTGTTGCTGGACTAGTGTCCCCGTCACAATCCTTCATCAGCTTAGGTGGAGATGGGGATTCTTGAGCAAGCTCTTCCTTGAAAGTCAGCTTTCATTTATGGGAAAGAAAATCTTGCTCCTTTGGAGATAGTTTGGTAATAATCCTCCCTATCTAGCGTCGACATCCTCCTGCAGCCTAAGCAGGATGAACTATTCTTTGTCCCCCGCTGATGAAGCTTTGTGCTCTGAACTCTTCCACACAGAGACAGGTTTTTGCATGGTGTGCGCCAAATGGCGTGTCAGAGCCAAAGAAGTCTTGGATGTCAAGGGACATTTCAGTAGCAGGTTCGAAGGAGCTGATGATTGGATCCGGAGCAGCTGCGTCAGTGTTGGTAGTTGGCTCAGACTTGCATCTGAGGCCTTTGTTGTGTGCTAGCCATGGCCTTCAGGTAGTGGCAGAGCAGAATTCTGAGTGTGGACTTCGGGGTTCAATGTGTGAACCTCTTTAGGGCAGTGTTCGGCCTGTCTTTTCTGGTGTAGAGGTGGAAGGGGGTTGTCATACTCGCACTAACTGTCTTCTGTTGGATGAAATACAGCCCCTCTGCCTCGGAGTTAGAGTAAGAGCCCAGTTCTGGATTGAAGCAAAGGACCTGGTGACCAAAGGTCTTTGGCTCCACCTCAATGTCTTGGTCTCCAAAGAGATCAGGAGTGTCATCATCTTCAGTGTTGCTCCATGGTACGTGATCTCGTTGATAATGAAGCGTCTTTTCGGATCAGGAGGCTAGGCAGGCAGCACAGGATGCCTCATCATTCTCCAGTGAAAGACACAAGTTACACGCTCAATCTTGAGCTGTCCATAGGTATTTTGAGTGGCACTCTGGACAGTACTGGAAAGGGGTTCTTTCCATCATGGAGCTAGAAATCTTGGTGGACAATGACAAGGAGAAGGACCCGGGAAGGGTCAAGTTCATCATAGGAGGTGGGTAGGGGTGGGATAACAGACAAAACTCAATTACTGATTTAACCTCTAAGGTCATGTGCCACTTTGTGTGTAAATGTTGTTCACTATATATTGCTAGTTGAATGACAATTTTTTTTTGCTGTCTGTACACTTCCACATGTAGTAGTTCATAGGGTCCCTCACACACTCATTCACTGTACATCTTTTTTTGGTTAGCCTGAGCCTCCAGCTCTTTGGACCGGTCATCACCACAGCCTTGGGATTAACACCAAAGATCCATTCTGCACTCTGAGCGGAACCCTGCCTCTGTACTACTTGGATACAAGCAGCAGATTAGTGTTTTCCCACACTCAACATCACTACGCACTCTCTAGCACCCTGTGTTTACTGCTCAAGACACACTGCATTTTCATTTCTGCATTTTGGTCCTGCACACATATGGAATCTCTGGTACCACATTGCTTTGGACTGTAGAGTTAGTAGTCCTACGAGTTTTGGTATTTTTAGGACAGTATCAGTTTTGTCTACCAGGACTCCTTTGTGTCTTTTCTGATCCACCCTTGGAGTGTCAGGTCTTGCTGATTTAGAGACCTCCCTGGCACGTTAAGCACTTGTAGTGACCTCACAGCCCTACTGCCTGTTTAACTGACCAGTGGTTAGACATCCTTGGTAACTCTGACTTGCAGGAGTTACAACCTTCAGCAT
Organism: Pleurodeles waltl; assembly: GCF_031143425.1. NCBI lineage: Eukaryota > Metazoa > Chordata > Amphibia > Caudata > Salamandridae > Pleurodeles > Pleurodeles waltl. Next base: position 183,215,410 of record NC_090437.1, read on the forward strand.
TCATTTTTAGGTCTTGGCTAGACTGATTGCGCTGTCTCTTCTAGACATGTTGTATAGACTTTGTGAGTTTCAGCCCGCCCATAGGCTTCCTGTTTGCTGGCTCCATCATCACTCTCATATTCTTTTTCCCACTTTGTCCCTGGCATGCATTTGTCATGCCTCTTCATGTGTTTAGCATTCCCTGAGAGCATGGACCAATTACCCTATACCTCCACTACTTTAATTTTAGGATCTGTTTCAGGAACTACTTTTTTCTTTGCTAAAGAGCACCTAGCACGAACTTATATGTATTCACTCGCTCCAAATGCCTCTGTAAACAACCCTGTAAATCTTGTTTTATCTCTTCACATTTGCTGTGCATTTAAAGACAGAGGTCAAATCTCAGATGCTCGTTTCCATGGGCACCAGTTTACTTTTCTTTCTCTTTGTCACCCAACCCCCTCCCACTTCGCTGCTTCACTCATCCACCATCCTTTCCCTCATCACGGCTTGTTTTCAGTGTGTTCTTTAGTACCCGAGTAAATTGCTTTAATGTCTGAGTTCTGTGATTGCAGTACACCCCAATTCACCTCACCCCAAACCAACCATTTTACCCCACACCAATCCACCTCAATCCAACCCACTCACCCCTAGCCATTCACCCCAATACAATCCACTCCAATCCTCCCAACCCATCCCACTCCAGTCTGCCCCACTCCATTCTTCTGCACTCCAGTCTGCCCCACTCTACTCTAAACAAAACATTCTGCCCCACTTCAATCCAAAACAATCTGCAGTACTCCAATCAAAAACAATCTGCTCCACTCCAACCCACAACAATCTGCTCCACTCCAACCCACAACAATCTGCTCCACTCCAACCCACAACAATCTGCTCCACTCCAACCCACAACAATCTGCTCCACTCCAACCCACAACAATCTGCTCCACTCCAACCCACAACAATCTGCTCCACTCCAACCCACAACAATCTGCTCCACTCCAACCCACAACAATCTGCCCCACTCCAACCCACAACAATCTGCCCCACTCCAACCCACAACAATCTGCCCCACTCCAACCCACAACAATCTGCCCCACTCCAACCCACAACAATCTGCCCCACTCCAACCCACAACAATCTGCCCCACTCCAACCCAAAACAAAACATTGTATCCCACTGCAAAACACAACATTCTGCCCCACTCCTAAACAAGACATCCTGCCCCACTCCTAAACAAGACATCCTACCACACTCCTAAACAAGACATCCTGGCTCACTCCTTAACAAGACATCCTGGCTCACTCCTTAACAAGACATCCTGCCCCACTCCTAAACAAGACATCCTGCCCCACTCCTAAACAAGACATCCTGCCCCACTCCTAAACAAGACATCCTGCCCCACTCCTAAACAAAACATCCTGCCCCACTCCTAAACAAAACATCCTGCCCCACTCCTAAACAAAACATCCTGCCCCACTCCTAAACAAAACATCCTGCCCCACTCCTAAACAAAACATCCTGCCCCACTCCTAAACAAAACATCCTGCCCCACTCCTAAACAAAACATCCTGCCCCACTCCTAAACAAAACATCCTGCCCCACTCCTAAACAAAACATCCTGCCCCACTCCTAAACAAAACATCCTGCCCCACTCCTAAACAAAACATCCTGCCCCACTCCTAAACAAAACATCCTGCCCCACTCCTAAACAAAACATCCTGCTCCACTCCTAAACAAAACATTCTGCCCCACTCCTAAACAAAACATTCTGCCCCACTATAATCCAAAACAATCTGCCCCACTATAATCCAAAACAATCTGCCCCACTATAATCCAAAACAATCTGCCCCACTATAATCCAAAACAATCTGCCCCACTCCAATACAAAACAAAACAACCTGCCCCACTCCAATACAAAACAAAACAACCTGCCCCACTCCAATACAAAACAAAACAACCTGCCCCACTCCAATACAAAACAAAACAACCTGCCCCACTCCAATACAAAACAAAACAACCTGCCCCACTCCAATCCAAAACAAAACAACCTGCCCCACTCCAATCCAAAACAACCTGCCCCACTCCAATCCAAAACATTCTGCCCCACTCCAATCCAAAACATTCTGCCCCACTCCAATCCAAAACATTCTGCCCCACTCCAATCCAAAACATTCTGCCCCACTCCAATCCAAAACATTCTGCCCCACTCCAATCCAAAACATTCTGCCCCACTCCAATCCAAAACATTCTGCCCCACTCCAATCCAAAACATTCTGCCCCACTCCAATCCAAAACATTCTGCCCCACTCCAATCCAAAACATTCTGCCCCACTCCAATCCAAAACATTCTGCCCCACTCCAATCCAAAACATTCTGCCCCACTCCAATCCAAAACATTCTGCCCCACTCCAATCCAAAACATTCTGCCCCACTCCAATCCAAAACAATCTGCCCCACTCCAATCCAAAACAATCTGCCCCACTCCAATCCAAAACAATCTGCCCCACTCCAATCCAAAACAATCTGCCCCACTCCAATCCAAAACAATCTGCCCCACTCCAATCCAAAACAATCTGCCCCACTCCAATCCAAAACAATCTGCCCCACTCCAATCCACCCTAATCTAGTCCACCCCACCCCAATCCAGCAAAACCCAATTTACCCTACTCCAGCCCACCCCACCCCCTCCAATCCACTTCAATCCAATGCACCCCAATCCAGTTCTACCTACCCCAATCTAGTTACCCACACCCTGATTCAATCCAGTTCTACCTACCCCACACCAATCCACCTCACCCCAACCCACCTCAGTCTGCCCCAATCCAATCTACCTCACTGCAATTCAATCTTCTCTACTCCAATCCAATCCACCTGACTGCAATCCAATCCACCGCATGTCAATCCAATCTACCTCTATGCAATTCAATGTACCTCACTGCAATTCAAACTACTCTACTCCAATCCAATCCACCATATTGCAATCCAATCCACCCTACTGCAATCCAATCCACCCAACAATACAATTCACTGCACCTCAGTACAATCCACCAAATCTCAATCCAATGCAATCCACCTCCCCCTACCCCAATTCAATCCACCTCACTGCAATTCAATCTTCTCTACTCCAATCCACCTGACTGCAATCCAATCCACCCACTGCAATCCAATCTACCCCCTGCAATCCAATCTACCCCACTGCAATCCAATCCACCCCATGCCATGCCAAACCACTTCACCCCACTCCAATCCACCGCACCTAAATGCAATCCACCCCTCCAATCCACTGCACCTCAATACAATCCACCCCAATCCAACCCACCTCACCCCAATCCAGTCACTCCAGTCCACCACACACTACACCAATCCAATTCACCCAGTCCAGCAAACCCCAATCTATCTAATTCCATTTCACCCCAACCCTAACTCACCCCATCAACATCCAATGCACCCCACCCCAATCTAATCCTCCCCAACCCAATCCCGACTCGTTTCCTCCACCACACCCAATCCATTTCATCCCACTCCAATCCACTGCACCTCAATGCAAGCCACCCCACTCCAATCCAATCCACCCACTCCCCATTTCAGCCCACCACAATATAAATCTAAATCTACTCCATCCAGTCCACCCCACCCCAGTCTAGTCCAACCCACCCAAATCCACCCCTAAAGTCTAATTTACCCCACTCCAAACCATTTTACTCCAGTGCAATCCACCCACCCCAAATCAATCTAATCCACCCCACCTCACTCCACTCCACTCCAATCCGCCACGCTCCAATCTGAAGCACCCCATCCAGTCCATCCACTCCAATCTAAGCCACACTACCCCAATCCAATCTACCCCACTACCTCAACCCACTCCACCCTATTTCATGCAACTGGACCTTGACACATTGCCACTTAACTCTACTCCCTTCTATTCAAACCTTTGACACCCTACTCCCACCTTCTGCACTCTACGACACTCTACTCCAACAAATTCAGTCTACAACACTCTAGTGACCTCCCTTGCACGCCGCTATAGGACACTCCTCGCCACTAACTTTTAGCTGTGCTGAACAGCAGCCACACTGGAGTACAACATGGCAAAACACACATTGCCAAAGCGAATAGCTTTTGAATAGGCATGACCTGTTGGGTTTGCCAATGCTTGTTATTGAATTTGTGTTGCTTTTGTCTCCTCAGCAGCCTTCTTCCACAAAGTAAGCCAATTAAGCATTGTGATTTGCCTTTTAAGATCTTCCTTTCATCAACTGTCCTTCACTTCTCTCCACACATGCCCACTTAGCAATTCCAGCTACTTGACATCAAAGGTAAGCCCCTTCTCTTCCCTCAACTTTACACCCAATAACAGTTCAAACATTGATAGTTCTCCTCTTTGAATTCCACCCCAGGGTTGCTTTCTCGGTGTCTCCAGGAATCTGGAAGATGGCCCTGTCAAGTTCACCTTTGAGGGTTAAACCATCAATGTGCCACAACAGGAGTTAATGTATGGATCATCCTGACCACTGGAAATAACTATCCCCATTCCTCCACACAGGCTAACACCTGCAGCTATATTTTGTGTGAAACTTAGCACTTCATTTTCTTTACACGCCATGTATGTGTGATAAATCACAAGCACTGTGCTGCATTCCACTTTTTTCACACTTGAGAGCATCCTTTGTGAGAATGGACAGAATTATCCTTTTGATATCCATGTGGATATAATTTGCTCATATATAAAATTATAACAACTCCTAAATGCTAATTGTTTAATCATACTTTTGAATTGTCTTTGTATTCTAAGACCATGAGCTCCACATATAAGTAGATGTCAAGGAAACCATGTTCCTATACCGACTCAACAGCATGACTCACTAGCCATCCCAAGCTGGACTCAGTTGTAGGAACTGTTCAGTGCCTCTCATGCTGTCATCTCCATGTAATGCACCTCCTGGAAGAGAGACTCCAGGATTCCCAAAGCAAACTGTTTTTATCCCTGCAGCTACATCCATCCAGGCTGCCAACGAAAAGGCGAAGTGAAGTTGTGATGATCACCAAACGTGAAATGATACTGGCCCCTTAACTGGAACTCATTCCAGAATGTAGAAATAAAGCTAATTCATTGGGAAGGGAAGAAAGCTTCAGCATCTATAATTAGAATAATGGATGTGTAGAACACTGATTCAGATAGTTAGCCAGAGCATCATCACTACAACATCAAGGCTAGCTTAGGTTTATCACATTTCAAGCAGAACTGCACAACCTTATTCTGGGCCTGCCATTCTGTGGCAGATCATTAGTTGACTCCCATGTTGATGATGCCCTTTAGAAAAGCAAGATCATTGGTTTCATTTAAAGCACATATACTGTAATCCAGTCATAGCTCAAGAACCCAAGGTTACCAGTAATTTGGAAAGGCTTATCGCCATATCTCCAACTGCAGTAAACCTAGTTTAGGATCCTTTACAATCCAGCACAACAAGCCAGAGGATCCTCAAGTTCACGACAGTTTGGCTAGTCTAACACCAAAAGAAGAGGCAAGCTCTCAAAAGGTCTGGAGTCAAGGAGACCGTAATATCAGACCAGCTACCAATTCACTATGTCACTTGTTTTGGGAAATAATTGCTGCCTTCTATGAAAGGCACCCGCAATCACCACAGACAAGCCAGTACTGGACCCAGTGTGCAAAAGGCATACTTTGAAATTCACCTGTAAACAACTTGCAACACTGCCAAGAAGGAAGCCTATCCACACCTTGCTCTTCAAGCCAGAAATTATTTCCATGCTATAAATATAGGCCTCTTGAGCCCTTTCAAGTCTGAACACAAAAGGATTATATTCAAGGTTCTTCTACTTTAGAAACAAGTCAGAAAATGGAGACCCAAATTCGCTCTAAGACGTCTGAGCAAATTCCTAAGGAAACAATTATTTTCCATAGAAATCCTTAGAGATATACTTCAGCTAATCAAGATGGGAGGCCATTAGGCTGGATTTTCAAGATGCACAATTTCAAATCCTAAACACAAAGGCCCAGATTTAAGAGGGCCTAGCGTCTCCTTGTGCAACATTAGTATCATTTAAAAAAAATGCTAATGTGGCCCAATGAGGCCAAATTCACGGCACCATATTTATAAAGTAGCACAATGCATGCATTGGGCCATTTTGTAACCCCATTGTGCCTGCGCCAGGCATAACGTAAGCGGGGGGGGGGGTTCCTGAGTTAGGGGAACCGCAAAAATGGCGTAGTGGAATCTAAGAGATTCCACTGTGCCATTTGTAATGGCAATTATTAACGCCTGCACAGAGCAGACGTTAAAAGGGAGCATACCATTGTTTTCGATGGGCCCTATGTACTCTTCAGGATTGGCCCCAAAAGTGTAGTGCTAATCCTGCACATTACATCAATGGCATCAAAAACTGACGCTATTGCCCCTACCTTGCACCATGATGCACCATATATTAAATACGGTGCGCACATGGCGGTGGTAGGGGGGCGCTAAGGGGCACATAAAAAGTGGTGCTGCATTGGATGCAGGACCACTTTTCGTAAATTCAGGCCAAAGTATCTTCACTTTCAATTAGCCTGTTGCCCCTATCAGTTCTGTGTCCTTCCTTTCAGCCTCAAGACTACACTCCCTATTTTTTCCAAGTTTCTACCACCAGTAGAAGTTCAGAAGATAGGGCAACCATGTGTACTCATGTCTGAAGGACTGGCTTAAAGTCAACAGCCCCAAAAAAATATATATATTGCACTTTCCACTTTGACGTGTCTCAACACATTTTCAACCACCTATGTCTTGCCATCGATGCACCGAAATCTTTCATAACACCAACAACCAGGATTCAATTCTTAAAAGCCGCTCCTGATATATAAACGGGGAAGGCATACCTTTCGGAAGAAGTGGATATTCATCCTCAAATTACTAGAAAGCAAATTCAGACTACAACAGTCTGCAACTGGGAAATTTTACTTGATCTGTCCTATATGATGAGGACCTGTGTTTTTCAACTTGTTCTAAGTTTGACATCTTTATAACCTTTTTATTATGTGTATTTTCATTTTAATGTAAAATATGTCTGTTTACTTTTGTGCACTTTATTGGTTACATCAACCGAATAAAGTATTTGAAATTGAATTGAACTGCAAGTCCATACTCTCGCATTATTCTAGTGCCCAATTATATCTGCTTATGACACCCTTTCAAGAGAAACTAGACCCAGTCCCAAGGGTCGTTTGAGGGTCTTATCAAAATCACAAAGTCTTCACTGCAATGGTGAACGCTTAAAAAAAAGCATCGAGCATCAGAATCTAGATATTGCCAAAAGATGGATATTTTTGGAGCCAAGCCGAAGGTCAGACTCCACGGGCTGTAGAAGATGAGAGAACATCAGATGCAAAGGAGGGACAAGAGATGTACTCCTTGAGAAGCACACCAGATACAGAAGCACTTCCACTTCGCTCAATACATTCTACTTGACAATGGTGCTCTGGCTGGAGGGGATCTTTCTCTAACTGTCCAGTGTCTCATTGTGTGGCCTCAGTGCTCAGGAGCCATGCTGTCAAAGCTACTAATATTATGTCTAGGAGAAGTACTTGGGCGTTTTTGTATGATAGAAGGAATAGGATATTACTTAGGCTCATCAGAGGAGCTGCCAGCCTCTCCAGAAGCACCAATTACGAATATTATGTGGATCAAGCTGGGGCTACGAGAATGGTGGTGTTCCCATTTGAATTTTGTAACCATCAGTAGTAAGAGAGGAAGCGGCAGAGCACGTAACTGAACGTTTCATTCCATGCCATCAAAAATGCATTTCAGTTTCTTGGTCCAGGGTCTACCGGCAATGTCTCAGCATTTCATGTTCTTGTCACAAAGGTTGAGATTCAGATGTCCCTATTTCCAAATTACAGAGTCAAGAGCTCCCATTTATGGGACTCTTCTAGTCTGCCGAGTAAGTCAGCCCACTTGTTTTGACTCCATGTAGATGCTCCATTTTGAGCGATATGCCATTGCTAAGTGCCTGTACACATAGTTATTGGGCCTCCTAAGAGAAAGCCTGTGACTGACCCCTCTTTGCTTTTTGAGAATTATACATTGACATAGTGAGTCCGTCCTTAACACTGAGGATTCCTTATATGGATGAGTCTAGCCATTGCTAATCAGCGCTTGAGTATAGTTAGGTGGTATACTAGCCACCCCCTTTCACGGAGGCATCTGACAACCGCAACAGGAATGGGACAAAACGTTTGAGGCGTGTTCTTTTTGTATATCCCCAGAAGAAAGACTTCACTGTGTTGTATTACATTTATAAGATCCTCGAGATCAAGTCCGTTCTGAGCCTACCTTCTCTTGAAGAGGTCCCATGAGTGAGCAAGTTAGTACCAGAGGAAGGCAAGGGGACCACCATTATACCAATAAGTTGTTTAGGCAGGTGGGCCATTCTTGCAAAGGATATGCATTCCCGCTCTCCTGTATTGAGAAGAGCTCATAAGAACTGAGTTATGATTGTCAGGAGCATAACAACTTTGACATTTTAATGGCAAGACCAAGATGGTTGAAAAGGTCAGGGCAAGCTGAAGTGGAGACCACAGCATTTTTTTTTAGCTGAACTGGCACAATTGCCAGACACTTTGTAAAAATGCAGGGTGCAGACTAGACTGAAGGGAAAGACATGGACTTGGTGGCTTGAAAACAGCTACTTGGAAACATTGACACTTCCTTTGTTTTGGATATGAAAATAGGTATCCTGAAGATCCAGCGACGTCATGTATTCCTAGTGAAGTAGCTAGGGTGTCTTGAAGGTATACCATTCAAAACAACTGCTTCATCAGGAATTTGTTTATATATCTTAGGTCCAATTTGTGTTTATTCCCCATGACTTTTTCCTTACTAGGAAGAACATTGAATAGAATAATTTCTTACATAGGCTACTGGGAGCAGACTCGAAGGCCCCTTCCTGCAACCCAGAACTATTGGTGTTTTTTTTTTAGATGAACTGGAAGATTTTACTTCAGCCTTCTCAGCCACCTGTGTGCTAGAATTGTTTTAGATACATTAACAGGGGTTCCATGCTATATAAAAAACAAAGGTTACAGGGACACTATAATTAGCGTTTACTCGTGCAAAACCATAGAAATTCAGCAGTTAGTGTTATTTCAAGTAACTATAACTTGCACTCTAATATCAATATAACTCACGACCCCATCCCCTGGATATGTCACCTGTCCACGAGCCCCTCCCACCTCCGTTAGTAAAAATTTGGCTCTGGGAGGTGGTGGTCCCCGGGTGGTCCAGGCAGTCCGCTCTCAGTAATATTTAGCACCGGGGAGATGGTGGTCCCCAGGGCTCAGTGAGCCCCCACCCCACCAGGACCTGACCCGCCGTGGGGATTTTTCCAAAAAAGCTTTTTTTTCTTAATTTCCACAGGATCCACTGCGACTCTTAGTGACATTTTAATTTAAAAAAAAAGTTTTTTTGCCTTGGCCACTCTGGGACATCAGCACCAGAGCTAAGAGGTCAGGGTGGCCATACCCTGGCCCCTTTTCGTGTTTTTTTTTTTTTTTTTTTTTTTTTTTTCAGGGACTCGCTGAAGCCGAGTCCTAAGATGGCTGCTAACACTTCCTTGTTGAAGTTTTGGCAGCCAATCAGATTTCAGCACCAGAGCAGGAGGGCTCACGGAGCCTTTGCGCCCCTATACACACAAATATGATGTGTTTTTTAATATCTCAAAAACGAATGAACAGATTTAAACCAAATAACAAAAAGGGCGCTTTCTGGACCAAGAGCTACATTTCTTCCAAATTTGGTGTGATTCTGTCCAGCAGTTTGGGCTGCAGTCCTGTTAAAAAAAAAACTACAGAAATTGACAAGGGTAAAACACGTATTGGGATTTCCCCCGCCCGCTTGCTGGATCACCCCGAAACTTTCCAGACCACAGCAGATCTGAGCGACAAATGTTTGGGGAAAATTTCACAAAGATTCATCAACCGCACTAAAGATATAGACAAGAAAAAAAAAACACTGTTCTATATGAACTAGTTCCTGACTATAACTACCTACTGGCGACTGCCACTAGGTTATATATATATATATATATATATATATATATATATATATATATATATATAGAGAGAGAGAGAGAGAGGGAGAGAGAGAGACACAAATATTATATATACACACACAGATATACGAAGTAGAAGATTTGATTCGTCCTCATAAGTACCTTCCATTTTTTTAGCCTGTAGGGCAGGCAGTGTTTTTTGTTGTTGCAGAGAATGTTTTGCAGTTTTCAGTCCTGAAATTTATGCTTAGGGCAGCGGCATTAAAAGCAACTTCTTTAAAAATGTTCGCAGGTCCCCTACATGCCTGCATGGAGATGCTGTTATCCTCCCCACAAGCTGAATCGGTCTTGAGAAGGGCTTTCCTTAAAGAATCCATCATCCTGGAGATGAGGTCTGAAGGAAAGTAGAATCCTCTTGACATAGTTACCCCCACTTTTTGTCTGGTGTCAGTGTGTTTAGACTGTAGTGCATTGGGATCCTGCTAACCAGGAACCCAGTGCATGTGCTCTCTCCTCTAAATTTGGTTGCTGGTAAACTTTACACCCCACAATTGGCATAATGGTGCACCCATGTAAGTTCCCTATTATATGGTACTTAGGTACCCGGGGCAGGACATTGGTACACAAGGGGTCTCCCATGGGCTACAACATGTTTTGTGCCACCCATGGGAGCCCATGCAAACTGTGTCTGCAGGCCTGCCACTGCAGCCTGTGAGAAATGGTGCATGCACCCTTTAACCACCGATATAAGGCTTACCTTCTTTCCTGGTCAGTGCACTTAGAAACTATAAGTCACCCGTCTAGTAGGCCCTTCAGCCCAAGGGCAGGGTGCATTTCCCAAAGTGTAAGGGTACCCTTGCATGAGCAGGATACCCCTACAAACCCCAGACTCAGTTCCTTTGGCTTTGTAAGTTTGGGGGAAGACACCTTAAGGTATGTAGTGGATACTGGTCAATATGAGTGGTCCAACTACATAATGGCTTCTCCAAACCTAGGCATATTTGTTATCAAACCTGTTGGAATCATGCAAATACACAGATTTGAGTGCTGGTTGCATGATCCCCTATACTCTGCGGGTTACTTAGAGGATCCCCCAGTTCTGCCTGTGCAACCTTACGAGGTCTGGCTTCCAGCACACACTGCTGCCGACCCCAGACATTGTTCTGCCCTCCTGCTGGTTAGCCTGACTCAAGCAGAGGAAGGCAGAACAAAGGATTTCCTGCAAGGGAGAGGTGTGACCACCTCCCCCTGTGTATTAGGTGTCTAAGGGCTGGGGTGGCCTCTGAGTGCCAGACTGCTTTGAAGGGCACATTTGTTGCCCTCCTTGCATAATCTGGTTTGCAACAGATTGGAACCCCTGGTGCTTGTTCTTGCATGAAACCACACTAAGGACAGGGAAGTGACCACCCCCCTGTCCAGCTCCTCTCCTAGGGAGGTTCACAGAGCTCTGACAGGTGGCTGGTTGATTCTGCCATCTTGGAAACAAGATAGGCAGAGGACCCTGAGAGCATCTGACTGGTTAAGCCAGGAAGATGACATCCCTGACCCCTCTGATAGGTGGGTCACTTCAGAGAGTGGCCAGCCCCCTTTTAGTGTTACTTAGTGGCTCCCCCGAGGGTGGGTCCTGAGGTTCGTAGTGCAAGACTCTACAAGGAACTCTCTGTAAGACATCTTCTGCTCCCGGCCTCCGGAACCACTGCTGGTGTGCTTACATGCCTGCTCCTGGTGGGAAGGCTCCCACTGCAACATTGTTTCTCCAGATCCTGCAAGAATTCTGCAAGGCTGGGCATTCTCCAGGGTAAGAAGGCTCTGTTTGCACCTGGAAGCATGAAGGAAACTCCTTTGGAGTGAAGGAGTCATTCCCCTGCATTTGCAGGCATCCCAAGGCCAAGGCGGGCTGGTGGATCCTGCTGTCCCACAGACAATGTGAAGGCTCTGCTCACAGGTGGTGATTCTGTGGCCTATTTTGGTCCCTCCTATCTTCTGATCCACTTGGGAGTCACTGGAGGAGACTCACTGTGAACCGCGACTGTTGCTGTTGCCAAAGCTTGTTCGCTCTTTCTCCAAGAGATCATCGAGCACCGAGAAGCCTTAGCACTCTGCAATCTGAAGATCAGCCTCTGTTCTGCAACTCCTGCGACGTGGAAATCTGTTTTGTTGTGTTGCTGAAGTCTTATTGTGGCTCCCGGTGTCCATTACCTGTTGGTTACTCATGGGGGCTCCAACAACTTCTGCTGGCCTTCCTGCATGCTGAGGGCTAGCCTTGACTACTGCTCAAGGCTAGAGTCTCCTGGATCTTGCTGGTCCCCAAAACTTTGCAAGTACATCTTCAGCATCTGCTTGCATTTCCCAAGTGCTCGTTGGTGACCTGGCTGGTCACGGACCCTCCCGCAATCCGGTGACCATCGAGGGACAGCTTGTAGGTGGCTCCTAGGATCTTCTGCAGCTCCTGGACCTCGCAGCTGAACGACTTCTTTCACGAACCTGCAGGAATGTCACCTCTAGGAGAGTGGGCATTGCCACCTGCACCACTTGGGTACCTCTAAAGGGTGCTGGACCCTGTCCCCTTTCTTTTCAGGTCTTCTACGTCCGTTTCCATCCCTGTGTTTCACCGGCCTGGTTCACGGGCCACAATAGCAGCTGGTTTACATTAACTTCGGTGAGGGTTTCAGATGTCCTTTCACCTCTATGCCTTAGGGTCCCCTGGTGTAGGTACTCCTGTCTTCTGGGTATCCTTGGGGAAGGGGGGGGGGGACACACTCCAACCTTAATCCTGTCTGCTGGCTTCCTCAGACTCCACTGGGAAGGGTAAGGAAACACACAAATTCCAACTACCACTTCCCTGTGTTAGCCTATGGAACGAGTGGGTAGATAATCACTCTGCACCTGGTTGCTGGGGACACTTGCTGTACTTACCTCTGGTGTTTTAATCTTTCCCCAGCTCCTAGCTAACTATCACACTTACCTTGGTTGGGCTCCCTATTTCGCATTCCGCTTACTTAGTATATGGTCCCTCCACCCCCAATAGGGCCCTGTACATATAATACTAGTTCTGCTTGTTATTTTGTGTATATATTGTATGTCGATATCTCCAAAGCGAGATATACCAAAGCTAGTCTAGTAGTTAGTGTTGTAATAAAGAATCCTTAATTTTTGCAACACTTGCGTAGTTCTTTCTTGTGTGAGGGTTACTGGCTGACTACTGTGGTGTTGCAAGTGCTTTACATTCCTCCTGGATAAGCTTCAGTTGCTCGCCTCAGCTACCCCTAGAGAGCATTTACTACCTGGACACCTAAACACTAACGTTAAGTGTGAGGAAAAGCCTCTTATTGACATGGTTAGCCACTACTTTTTGCCTGTTTGATGTAGCCTAGAAATTGTAGCACCCAGGGCCCCTGCTAACCACGCTCCCTGTGCCAAAGCTCTTCGACTAAAACTGATGTGATGCATTGGCACAATTGGATACACATTTAGCTACCACTATAAGTCCCTAGTAAAAGGTACTTAGGTACCCAGGTCATGGGGTACTAAGGGAAGGTCCCTGAGGGCAGCGGCACTAATTGTGCCACCGTCTATGGCCATGCACCCAGACACACCCAGCCCTACTATTGTAGGCTGGGTACTCTGGGGCAAACCTAAAACACAAACTCAACATGGCTAACTGCCTGTGTCCGCTGTCCACTATACACTGCATACATTATGGATAAGACACCCGTCTGGCAGGCCTTCCAGCCCCAAGGGAGGGTGCACCATATTATATGTAAGGGCATAGCTGCATGAGCAATATGCCCCTACTGTGTCCTTGCCAGGCCTGGGACATAGTGGCTGAACAGAGCAGCCATTGTAATACATGTGCTGGACACTGGCCAATATGAGTTTCCCACCTACATGATGATCACTCTGAACCTTGGGTTGTTTGGTATCAAACCACTCAGAATAATAAATCTAAACTGATACCAGTATTAGTATTATCCCTAAATATACACAGGGGTCACCTTAGAGGTGCCCCCTGCAAAAGCTTGGCATGCTATCCAGCCTGCCACTGCCAGACGTCCAATCTACAACCTTGGGGGGAGAGATCAGATTCTCTGGATTGCAGAACAATGCCCTTCCTGGGAGGAGGTGCTAACACTCCCTCCCTCAGGATTGTAATCTGCCCTGGCAAGCAGCTTCAAAGGGATTACAGCCTTTGAAACTCGACCCCCAGGCTTGCTGCTAGCAGCAGATGGTCACCCCCTTTTCAAAACCCACTTTTGGCAGGAGCAACAGCAAGAAAATACACAAAGGGTAGGAGAAGTGGCCACACCTGGCATGCACCACCCCTAATATGTTGCCTGCGAGGTGGGCACTCCATTTCACTTGGATGGAGGAAAAATAGCCAACCAGGTATAGGGAAGTGACCTTTCCCCAAAGGAAGTGGTCACTAGTGGGTGTAGCCACCCTACGGTAGATGACCCATTGGTCACTACCAGGTTCTCCCTAAAACACCCACTATGTACGGTATTTATTGGGCATCCCTAGACTAGGAACTCAGATTTGACAGACAACAGAAGGACGGCAACAAGATGATTCAAGGCACGAGGACTGTGGACCTGCTGCAACAATAAGAAGGCACCAAACCCTGACTGCTGCACCCAGGAACAACAATCGCCACTGAGAAGCCACTGGACAACTGGAAAAACTCTAAAGAACCCCAGAGGACCTCAAGGCTTTGCAATTTGCCATAGAACTCCCTCCAGAGTGGAGGTTCTACTCTACAACAGCAAGAAGCCAGTGAGGGTCACTTCACTGACCAGCCGCTAACTCCCGACCCGGATGCTGCAGCTGGACCAAACTAAAAACCAACATCCGTGAGGACAAACCCTGCTAGTGTGCCATGTTTGGTGGCACTGCGCTCTTCAGTAGTCCAACCACACCAATAACCTGGGTATTGGTCAGCCAACTCTGGAAACCAAGAAAACCAGGCCACCCGGGACTGAAAAAGGACCAGGAGGAAGCCCCAGTTGAGGGACTTCAGGAACACCCCAGACCTTCCCCAGAGTGCCCCCATTGTCCTGCAAATTACCCTTGAGCCAACTTACCTCCTGTTCTTGAGGACATCCTTGCACACAGCTCCTGGCTCACCAATTCGCTCTGCATCTGGCTGCCCTGTGCCCTGCACTGAAGACCCTGCTGTGCCCTAAGGGTCCCCCACCGCTTGCGACCGCAACACTCCAAAGGGACCCCCAAGGAACCATCTTTAAACTTATCTGTGCATTGCTTTTCCAAGTGGGCCCCTGCAGTGGCCCTGCACCAGCTCCAGAGACCTTTCCTCACTGCTCCCGCCGGAACTGGGAGCCGCCCGAACTTCTCCAGCTGGCACAGTGTGCCCAGTGACAACCTCGACCAACACGCAGAAGAAGAACTTGGTAAACCAACTGTACTATTTTATACAAAGTTTTAAAGGTGATCTTCAATTGATTCCTATGGTGTGTAATTACGCACAAAAATACTATGTTATTTAAACTTCAAAAATTCTTATCTCGAAAAGTACTTAACCAATTTTGATAATATTGGTCTTACAAATTACATAATAATCTTAATTATTTTTATAAATTGGTCTTGAATTATTCCTTTGAGTCTGTGAGCGGCATGATTGATGCTGTGCACTTCAAGATTGGCTTAACTGCTTGACCAAGCTACCTTGAAAATTAGAGCATTGGGTGATCTAGTTTTTACCCCTGTAAACCAACGTGTGGTTGCCTGGACCCCCTGCACAGTGTGCCTAGCTTTGCTACTGCATAGAGGGCCAGCCTCCTACATTAAGGGTTGCCTGGATTCAGTATAGGGTGCCACACTATAGGTGTACACCATAAATTGAGCCAGCCTTCTACACTGGTGGTGCAGCAGTGGGATAAAACACTTGCATTGCTTTACCACTTGGTCAGCAGTGACTTTCCATAATAAAGTTCACTACTAGTTATTGGTTACACACTACAATAGTAACTTCAGGAATGTCTAAACTTTTGCTTGGGTAGTTAGGGGTCTAGCATAGCCCTTTTCCAACCTTTTAAAGTTTAGAACTTTGGAGTAGATACGTACACTACATACACTGCTCTAACACCATGTACTCATTTGAAGGAGCTGGCCAGACCAGGAGTTTAGGTTTGGAGGTCTTAAGTTCAAGGAACTTAGGACCCTGTGTACAGCTAGGAAACGTAGGACAGGGAGCAACCCTTCCAAAGCTATTCTCCTAGACTTACTTATTCAGGATGAAATTCAGAATCCTGATAGGGAAAGAGAAGTAGATGAGGAGGGTGAACCACCAGTGCTGGAAAAGTAAGTACCAGGTACTTCCTATGGCCACACTGGGCAGAACCATCAGGATTCTGGAGAGAATGTTCAACCTCCAGGGAGCTGTGCTGGTAGCACAACAGGGGGTCGTAGTAGCAGGCCAACTTTTTCTCTCCCTGGGTTGGTAAAAAGGGTATCCAGTAGGGTAGGTACTCCTCATCTTCCCTTGCCTCTGCATTTTCTGCTGGGACCGTTCACTCCAGCTCAGAAGAGGGATCCTTGGGGAGGGGGTTCAGCTTGCTGAAACTTGAGAAGGCCAAACTCAAGTTGAAAAAGCACCAGCTAGCTCATGAAAGAGGCCCTAGAGATTGCAAAGGAAAGGGAAAGGGAAATTGTGGGGTTAGAACCCGATGGTGACAGCATAATAAAGTCCAGGGGCAAGACATCTTTGATTCCAGGAATCTCAGCAGGATAGCCCCTCCTTACAAGTCTGAGGATGGCATCCATAAGTGGATTACTGCTTTAGAGAGGGCCTGTAAAGTCCAGAAGGTCCCTAAAAGGTGGTGGGCAGCTATCCTGTGGTTCGCCTTTGCAGACAAAGGCAGAGACAACCTTTTGGCAGTTAAAGAAGAGGATGCAGACAAGTACTGAGTCTTGAAAGAGGCTCTGATTGATGGGTTTTGGTGCACAACTGAGGAGTACAGGATTAAGTTCAGCGAAACTCAGAAGGAGTCCTCTCAAGATTTGGTAGATTTTGTTGACTGTATAGTTAAGACTCTGGAAGGCTAGTTACATAGTAGTAATGTGCATGCCTATGAAGGGTTGTACAATCTTATCATGAGAGAGCACATCTTTAACAATTGTGTGTCCGAGAAACTGCACCTATACCTGGTGGACTCTGATCTGACCTCTCCCCAAGAATTGGGAAAGAAAGCAGAAAAATGGGTTTGCCCCAGGATGCGTAAGAAATCTCACAGTGTTGGTGACCAAATGATGAAGGGTTCTTCTAAACCCAGGAGAAGTAGGGGGAAATGCCCAATGAAAAGAAGAAAGATTCTTCATCAAGCCTGGGTCCAAATTCTCTTTCTCCTCTTCCAAAAATAAACTTTGGTGCTTCCTGTGTAAGAAAAAAGGCCATATGGCAGGTGATAGCAACTGTCCTTAGAAAAGCACCAGGATTACTACTATCACCCACCCCAGTGCCCCTAGCAATAGCACTGGTAGTAGTACTTCAATCAAGGATACAGCTGGGATCCCCTTGAGTACTGCAGTGGACTCTGGCCTAGTCAGAGAAACCACTGAGGCTGTCATAATACCAGAGGGTGGCACTGACCTTGCCACTCTGGCTGCCTGGCCTCCTAATAGGAAGCAATACCAGACAGTACCCCCTCATAAATGAGGCAGAAGCTTAGAGGGACACAGTTGCCAGTGTCACCATGGTGACTATAAAACTGGTCTCCTGAGCATATCTTACTTGGTCACAGTTACCAAGTCACCAATGCTGATATCATCACTAAGTGCCACCCAATGACAGTGGTTAACTTTAGCTGGGGGTGGTTACTGGCCCTAAAACATTGTAGTGCCCTTTCTATACCTGTAGACTGTCTAATGGGCAATGATTGGAGACCTCTGCCTGTGCTGAAGTGGAGCTACAGGCCCATGCAGGAATACTGGGCATCCCTGCTAATGTCTTTGTGACAGCTAGAGCACAGGCCAAAAACAGGGAGAATCAGGAGCACCCCTGAGCCTGAAAGCAAGGACCAGTCAGCTCCCAAGAAGAGCGATAGGAATGTTAAGAAAGCACCCTCTGCCCAAAACTCATGTGAGGATCAGTTGCCTCAGGGAGATGATCTTGCCCCTTTTGAGGAACCTGCACCTGAGGAGCTTGGGTCTGATACAGCAGAGCTCTTAGTTGCAAGAAAGCCCTCCAGGGAAGAATTGAGTTTGGAGCAAAAATCCTGCCCCTCTCTTGGAGGCCTCAGACAGCAAACTGCTGCAGAGGAGGCAGGGTATGTCAGTGGACCCCACAGGGTCTATTGGAAAAATGGGCTTCTATACTCTGAGGCTAGAGATCCCAAGCATGGTGCCATCATGAAGTTGGTCATATCTCAGAGGTTTAAGGGGTTCCTATTGACCTTAGCTCCTGACATTCCCTTTGCAGGACATCTTGGTCAAAGTAAGACCTAATACAGACTTGTTCCACACTTACACTGGACCCACATGTCTGAACATCAAGGTGTTTTGTCGCTCCTGTGTCACCTGCCAATCTAGTGGCAAGTCAGGTGGCACTGCAAAGGCCCCCTTAATCCCAATACCTCTAGTTGGGTTTCCCTTTGAGAGGTTAGGGATTGCCATTGTTGGCCCCCTTGACCCTCCTACAGCATTTGGGAACAGATTTATTCTGGTGGTGGTGGTGGACCGTGGCACCAGCTCTCTAGAGGCCATTCCTCTTAGGACCACTATACCCCCTGCAGTGGCCAAGGCCCTCCTGGGAATCTTTTCCAGGGTGGACTTCCCTCTGACAGAGGTGTAAACTTCATGTCTGGATACCTCAAAGCAATGTGGAAGTAATGTGGTGTAACATACAAATTCACCATTCCCCATCATCATGCACAAGGAAAGGGGTTAGTTGAGAGATTCAACAAAATCCTAAAAGGTATGATTATGGGACTCTCAGACAAACTGAGGAGAAGATGGGATGTTCTACTACCTTGCCTTATTTTTGCCTACAGAAAGGTTCCACAGAAGGGAGGGGGTACAGTCCATTTTAACTTCTGTTTGGGCTTCTAGTTAGGGGCCCTCTTACTCTAAACATGACATAGTTGACTTTGTACTAGGCCTACGCTCTTGCATGGCAAAGTACATGAAGAGCGCTTCAAAAAACCTTGAGGCCAGCCAGGAGCTTCAAAAGCAGTTACATGACCAAAAGGCTGTACTGACTGTTTACCATCCAGTACAGAAGGTGTGGGTGTTAGAGCCTGTGGCCCCAAGAGCACTACATAGCAGGTGGAGTGGCCTCCACATAATAGTAAAGCAGAATGGTGAGGGCACCTATTTGGTTAACCTGGGCACACCAAGAAGCCCCCACAGGGTGCGTCATGTGAACCGCCTTAAACCTTACTATCACATGGCTAACATGAGCTTGCAGGGCAAGAGGCAGAGAGTGACCCTCTCCCTGACCTTTTCTCCCACAACCCTGTTGATGGTTAACTAGATGGGGTAGTCTTTGCAGATTGCCTCTCTGAACAGCAACAAGCTGACTACAGGCAAGTCCTCAGTCAGTTCTTTGTACTATTTTCCCTAACACCAGACACAGGTGATAGTCTGCCAGTGAAGAGTAAAATCTATAGGCAGTCTAACCAAGGCAGAGAGTGCATCAGGGCAGAAATCCAAAAGATGCTGGATTTGGGGGTTACTGAGCCTTCAGATAGCCCTTGGGCTCACACAGTAATCCTTGTAACAAAACCTCAATCTCAGGGCGGAAAGAAAGAAGAGAGGTTTTGTGCAGACTACAAAGGCCTCAATGGAGTCATTAAGATTGATGCCCATCAAATGCCTAGGGCAGATGAGCTGATTGATACTGTGGCTTCAGCCAAGTACCTCAGCACTTTTGACCTGGCAGCAGGCTATTGGCAGATCGAGCTAACTGATGCTGCCAAGCCGAAAACAACATTTTCCACTACTGTAGGCTTTATCACTTTACAGTGATGCCATGTGGTTTGGAAAATGCAACTGCCACCTCCAAAGATTGGTGAATCAAATTCTGGCAGGCCTGGAAAACCTTTGTGCAGCATATCTTTATGACATTGCTGTCTTTACCTCCACCTGGCAAAATCACCTGGTCCACCTCAGGAGTGTACTTGAAGCCTTGAAAAAGGCAGGCCTCACTATCAAGACTACAAAATGCCAGATAGGGCAGAGCACAGTTGTTTACTTGGGCCACCTGGTAGGTGGAGGCCATGTTCAACCCATCCAGAGAAAAATCCAAACCATTGTGGATTGGGTTGCTCTAACTACACAGACTCAAGTCAGAGCCTTTTAAGGCTTGACTGGGTACTACAGGAGATTTGAAAAAGGGTATGGCTCCACTATTACCCCCCTGAATGATCTCACTTCGAAATAAATGCCTAAAAGGGTAAAATGGACAGTTAGCTGTCAAGAGGCCTTTGATGCCCTGAAAAAGGCCATGTGCTCAGCTCCCATTCTTAAAAGCCCAGATTAATCTAAATCATTCATTGTCCAGACTGATGCTTCAGAAATAGGAATAGGAGCAGTGCTATCGCAACTAAATGAGGAAGGCCAGGATCAACCTGTGGCCTTTATCAGAAGAAGGTTGACCCCCCCAGAAAAAAGCGTTGATCAGCTATTGAGAGGGAGGCCTTTGCAGTGGTCTTGGCCTTGAAGTTGAGGTCATACCTGTTTGTCACTCACTTCATTGTTCAAACAGATCACAAGTTCCTAATATGGCTAAAACAGATGAACTGTGAAAACCCTAAACTGTTGAGGTGGTCCATTTCCCTACAGGGGATGGACTTTTCAGTGGAACATAAACCTAGGAGTAACTATGCCAATGCTGATGGACTTTCCAGATATTTCCACTTGAAGATGAAGACTCACCTGGGTAAGGCTGCTCTTATCTTTTATTTTGGAGGGGTTTATGTAGAAAAGTAGCATCTTTCTGACATTGTTACTCCCACTTTTTGCCTGGTGTCAGTGTGTTTAGACTGTAGTGCACTGGGATCCTGCTAATGAGGACCCCAGTGCCTGTGTTCTCTTCTCTAAGTTTGTTTGCTGATAAACTTTTACACCCCACCGTTGGCATACTGGTACACCCATGTAAGTCCCTAGTATCTAGTACTTAGGTACCCAGAGCATTGATACACCAGGGGTCTCCCTTGGGCTGCAGCATGTATTGTGCCACCCATGGGAGCCCATGCAAACTTTTTTGCAGGCCTGCCATTGCAACCTGTGAGAAAGAATACATGCACCCTTTCACCACCGATATATGGCTTACCTTATATCCTGGTCACTGTAATTATAAGTCACCGCTCTGGTAGGCCCTTCAGCCCAATGGCAGGGTGAGTGTCCATAAGTGTGCAGGTACCTTTGCATGAGAAGGGTACCCCCTACAAACCCCAGACTCCATTCCCTGGGCTTTTTGTAAGTGTGGGGAAGCCATCTTGATGTTTGTAGTGGACACTAATGGTCCACAGCTACATAATGGCTTCTCCGAACCTAGGCATGTTTGGTATCAAACATGTTAGAATCATGCAACTACACCAATTCCAGTGCTTGTTGCATGATCCCCTGCACTCTGGGGGTTCATTAGAGGATCCCCCAGTTCTGCTTGTGAAGCCTTACGGGGTCTGTCTGCCATCCCACACTCCTGCCGACCCCCAACACTGTTCTGCCCACCTGCTGGTGAGCCTGGCTGAAGCAAGGGGCAGCAGAGAAAAGGATTTCCTTAGGAGAGGTGTGGCCACCTCCCCTGTGTATTAGGTGTATAAGAGCTGGGATGGTCTGAGCACCAGACTGCTTTAAGGGCACATTTTCTGCGCTCCTTGCATAATCCGGTTTGCACCAGTTCAGGAACCCCCGGTTCCTACTCTGGCGTGAAACCACACAAAGGACAGGGGAGTGACAACCCCCCTGTCCAGCTCCTCCCCTAGGGAGGAGAACAGAGCTCTACCAGGTGGCCGGTTGATTCTGCCATCTTGGAAACAAGATAGGCGGAGGCCCCTGGTAACATCTGATTGGTTAGGCCAGGTAGATGACGTCCCTGACCTCTTTGATAGATGGGTCACTTCAGAGAGTGACCAACCCCCTTTTTAGGGTTACTTAAGGGCTCCCCCGAGGGTGGGTCCTGAGATTCGAGTAAGACTCTACAAGAAACTCTCTGCAAGACATCTTCTGCTCCTGGCCTCTGGAACCGCTGCTGGTCTGCTTTGGAAGCGAAACACATCTGCTTCTGGTGGGAAGGCCCCCATTGAAACATTGTTTCTCCAGATCCAGCAAGAATTCTGCAACATCCAGGGCTGTGCATCCTTCAGGGTCACAAGGACTCTGTTTGCACCTCAAAGCATGTAGGAATCTCCCTTGGAGTGAAGGAGTCACTCCCCTGCAGGCACCCCAAGACAAAGAAGACAGGCTGGTGGCTCCTATTGTCCAACGGACAAAGTGAAGGCTCTGCTCACAGGTGGTGGTTCTGTGGTACTCTTCGGATTCCTATTGTCTTCTGATCCACTTGGGAGACTGTGGGTCCCTGTTGCAGCCACTGGAACATCACCCCTGTGCACCATGACTGTTGCTCTTGCCATGGCTTGTTGTCTCTTCCTCCAAGAGATCTTCAAGCACCAAGAAGCCCCAGCCTCCAGCGCTCTGCATTCTGAAGATCAGCCTCTTAGCCTCAACTGCTGTGATGTGGGACTTCTGTTTTGTTGTGCTGCTGAGGCCTCCTTGAGGCTCCGTGTCTATCACCTGTAGGTCACTCATGGGGGCTCCAATGACTTCCACTGGCCTTCCTGCATACTGAGGGCTAGCCTCAACTCCGCTCAAGGGTACAGTCTGCTGGACCTTGCTGGTCCCCAAAACTTTGCAAATACATCTTCAGCATCTGCTCGCATTAGCCAGTGCTTGTTGATGACCTGGCTGGTCACTGACCCTCCTGCAATTCGGGGACCGTCAAGGGACAGCTCGTAGGCAATTCCTAGGATCTTCTGCAGCTCCTGGACCCCGCAGCTGGACTTCTTCTTTCACCAACTTGCAGGAACTTCACCTCTAAGAGGGTGGGCATTGCCACCTACACTGCCTGGGCATCTCCAAGGGTGCTGGACTCTGTCCCCTTCCTTTTCACATCTTCTACATCTGGAATCTGTCCCTGGGTTCTCCACCGGCCTAGTCTATGGGTTGAAACAGCAGCTAGGCAATCCGAGGCTTCCATTGACTTCAGTGAGGGTTTCCAACATCCCTTTCACTCCTATGCATCTGGGTCCCCTGGTATAGGTACTCGTGTCTTCTAGGTATCCTTGGGTTGGGGGCACTCTCCAACCTTCCTCCTGTCTGCCGGTTTCCTCGGATCCACTAGGAAGGGTTCTGAAACACATGAATTCCAACTACTACTTTCCTGTGTTAGCCTATGGGACGACTGGGTAGGTAACCACTCTGCGCCTGGTCCCTGGGGACACTTGCTGTACTTACCTCCGTTGTTTTCATCATTCCCCAACTCCGAACTATCTACCACACTTACCTTGGTTGGTTTGCATATTTCACATTCCACTTAGTCAATGTTACCCCGCCCCCAAAAGGGCCCTGAACATTGTATGCTATTTCTGCTTGTTATTTAGTGTATATGTTGTGTGTAGCTATCTCCAAAGGGAGATAAACCAATGTTAGTCTAGTAGTTAGTGCTGTAATAAAGAATCCTTTATTTTTGCAATACATGTGTGGTTCTTCCTTGTGCGAGAGTTACTGTTCAACTACTGTGGTATTGAAAGTGCTTTAGATTCCTCCTGGATAAGCTTCAGCTGCCCGCCTCAGCTATCCCTAGAGAGCTTTTGCTATCTGGACACCTAAACACTATCACTAAGGGTATCCCAAACTCAATATAGGGTGCCACACCATAGGTGTACACCTTAAACTAATTCAGCCTCCTACAAGGTCCAAAACACCTGAGAGAGGAATTTAAGTTGAACTGCCAGTGGTGCTGGACATATTTTATGGATGCTGGGTCAAAACACTAATTAAACACTATTTAATATGCCTTCACATAGTAGACATTATTATATAATTTTATACAATACACATCTATAAACCTGCACTTTCTATAGAGATATAGATAGGTATACAAATAACCAATAGAGGCTTACCTTAGTGAAATAGATGGCGCAGCACTGCTTGACCAACAGCTGCATCACTGAGATGAGCAAATTTGAGGTAATAGTGCTGCGTAAACAAATGTATGCTCTTCCAAGTCACAGCACAGCACATTTTGTCCAAAGGCACACCAATGAACAGGGCTGTAGATGTGGACTCTGCCCTGGTTGAGTGCACCCCGACTTTGCTTGATAAAGGCTGTCCTGTTTTAGAGTGGCAAAACTGGGTGGCGGCTGAAATCCATTGAGCGATGGTTGCTTTAGTCACTGGGCACTCTTGTGAATGAATGTGACTGTAAGATACTAAAAATTGAGTTGTTTTTTCTGATATCCTTTGTGCGATTTAAGTAGAATTTGAGGCATTGTTTGAGTTCCTAAGTGTGCAAACATCTTTCTGTCAGTGAATTCAGATTCGGGAAAGAAAGTTCTCAATATGGTAGGCTCATTGAGATGGCAGTTGCAGGGTACTATAGGGATGAACCTTGGGTTAGTTCTGAGGATGACAGCATCATCTGTGAAGGGCAAGAACAGTTCTTGAGTTGTAAAGGCCTGAATCTCCCCAACTCTTCTGGCTCTAGTGAGAGTAAAGCGACCTTCCAGGAGAGAAACTTGAGATCTGCTGTGTGTATGCTTAGATGCCATCCTGGTGGAGGAGCCTTCACAGGGGGAAAAGACCCTGAACAAACCCTTAAGAAATTGCCTGATGAACCTGTTGAGCAGAAGGAGGGAGAACGCTCTGAACAGGTGTGTACCTGGAAATCACTGCCAGGTGCACCCTAATAGAAGAATGAGCTAAACTTGAAGTAAGCCAATGAAAGAAGATAGGGCAGAAGCTGCTCAGGGTGCAGATTTGATTTCTTGCACTACATGCAAAACATTTTCCATTTTAATATGTAGGCCTTTAATGTAGAATCCACTTGTGCCTTAGAGAGAATATCTCTACACTCCTGTGAAATGTTTAAGCTTTGGAACTCACTTAATTCAGGAGCCATATGCATAAGTGAAGAGAAGTCGGGTCTGGATGACGGACCTGGCCCCCTGTTCATCATTAACAAATCTTGCAGTGGTCTTAGGCAAATGTGGGTGTTCTCAGATAGGAGGAGGAGTTTGGTGAACCAGTGTTGTCTGGGTCACTTGGGGGCTATCAGAATAATGCAACACCTCTGCTTTGATCTTGCTGAGAACTTTTGGGATCACAGGAATCAGAGGGAAAAGCACAAACAAATATCCGGGACCATCTGATTGAAAAGGCATTTCCCCATGACGCTGGATGGGGATGCCAGCTTGTAAAGAATTGGCACGTGTGGTTCTCTTGTGCCACAAACAGATTGAGCTAAGGTTTGCACCATAAAGAGAATATCCCCTCCAGTGTGGACTGATCCAGTCCCCATTCGTGGCAAGTTGACTTCATCCTGCTGTGACTGTCCACTAAGGTGTTGGTTAGCCCGAGTACATGTTGTGCCCAAAGAGTGATGCAATGCTCCATCAACCAATTCCATATTCTCTGCACTTCCCTGGAAAGGGTCAATGGTCTTGTGCCCACCTGCCTGTTGATATAATACATACTGGTGGTATTGTCTGTACATATCAGAACTGATGCATCTCTTATTCTCGGCAGGAAAGCCTGGGGGCTGAGAAAAATAGCTTTTAGTTCCAGCTGGTTGATGGCCCTCTGAGCTGGAGACCACTTCCCTTGAATACGCAACTCCTGCAGATGTCCTCCCCATCCATCCAGGGAAGCGTCCATGGTGATGTAGTCGGGAACCTGAGGCAGGAATGAGAGTCCTTTGTCCAGATGGTGAGGCAGAGACCACCAGTTTAGAGCCGATATAATTTGTGGAGTGATTGTGATTAGTTTGTCAAAGGTTCCATTTATTTGCAACCACTGTTTGTCGAGCTTGTCTTGTTTAGGCCTAATTTTCAAGCAAGTGAACGGAAGGACACCTATGGATGAGGACATTCCTTGGAAAGACTCGTACAGACGTACTGAAACAGACTTTATTGTAGTTTCAGAACTAAAAACACCATAGTTTTTGCTGTCTGTACTGCAATAGAAAAGCCTTGCTCTGTATGGTATCCAAAGCTGCTGATGGCGTAGTCGAGGATTTGAGATGATTGTTAGTCCCAGTTTGTTAAATAACCTGAAGCAAGCTTAGGTCGTTTCTATCACTTGACCAGCTGTAGGTGACTTGATCAACCAGTCGTCTAGGTATGGGAATACCTGATATCCAGAGCTGTTCAGTGAAGCCACCACAGGAACAAGACATTTCTTGAAAATAAATGGTGCTGACTTGAGACCGAAGGGAAAAACCTTGAACTGGTAATGGGTGCCAGTTACTGTAAACCTCAGGAATATTTCATGCTTGAGATGTATAGGGATCTTGGAAGTACGCATTCTGTAAATCTAGAGTTGTAATATAGTCCCCATGATCTAGGAGTCTCAAGATGTCTGAACGAGTGATCATACAGAAGGATTGCTTGCGTAGGAACTTGTTCAACTTCGGTGGGTCCAGAATGGGTTGCCATTCCCCTATTTCTTTTGTACTAGTAACAAATGGGAGCAGAAACCCATTCCCCTCTGTGATGGAGGAATACTTACTATTGCTCCCTTCTTTAACATGTTGTGGGCTTCTTCTCGAAGTAAGTGAAGATGAGGTGGGTACGTTCCCTTTGGGGGGAGTTGTAGGCAGTTGAAGGATGAATTCCAGGGTATGACCATGGGTGACAAGGTCTAATACTCACTTATCCGTTGTTGTTTTCCACCAATAATGAACGTAATTGGAGATATTTGCACCAACAGGTAGTGAAGGACTGGGTATAGCTGACACTCGATACAGGTCACTGATTCCTGTTGGACTCTTCCCCTGAGAGACCTGCTATTGTTGGTAATACAGCCTGTATTGCTGGTAACACGGTTGTTGTAATCACTGTTAAGTACCTCGATATGTGGAGAGCCCTCCCCCACAAGCTCCCCGAAAGGGTAATTTGCAGAACTGTAAAGTACCCAGCGAAGTTGCTGTCTGTATCAGCCTTTACAAACTGAAGCACCTCATCTATATGTTTCTCAAAAAGGGCTTCTCAATCGAAGGTCATGTCTAAAAAAATTGCCTGGGCTTCCAGTCTAAACAAAGTGGATTTTAACAACCTTCGGAGTCTTGGGACTGTGGACCCCGCAAACTGATGGAACCCCGTAGCCGCAATGTCCATTGCCCAGTCAATTATTTCTGAGGACGCCCTCCTGAAGTATTTTCCTTGTTTCCATTCTTCTGTCCTCGGGCACCAGTTCGATCAGAGCTCCAGTATCTGACCACATCTGTCGGTCGTAGCACGCTAATATGGCCAGAGCATTAGCAGCCCACACTGTAACTGCAGACATGGAAGAGAAACACTTGCCTATATTATCTGCCTTCACGATAAGGAGGAGCCTAAACAGGCATAGAAGGTTTTTGAAGAGGACTTCTGCTGTCTGTGCAATAACAGAGTCCACTTTTGGATGGCCCGCTAAACAGGCTGGTGAATATTTAGGAGGTTTGTACTTCTTGTCTATGTAAAGTAAGACACAAGCCACTGTCTTATGGATTCTGTATGATCTTAATGCCCTCCTGCCAGATGTAGTTTATGATTGGGATAGTATGCCCTGATATTCTTGCTGGTTCTTTAAAATCACACTGGAAACAGTCCAATTGTTTGACTATCATTGGAAGGTGAAATCTATTAGCAGCTCTTGCCATTAGAGTATGAAACCCTCATATATTGTCAGGAGGGGAGTCTACTGGGTGGCAAGCCAGTGGGGATGGTGTAGAAAGTAGGTATTCATCCCACTCTTGGTATGAGCGATTGTCAGGGATCTCTCCTTCTTGATCATTGCTAGATGATGGATCATTCCATGGGGGAGCAGCAATGGTGGATCCTGGGGTCATCCTTGGCGTCATCTGTGGTAGAATGTGTTCTTGAGTCTGTGGTAGCTGAGGAGGAAGAGGGGCAGTGAAATGGTCTGTGGAGCTAGCTGAGCCGGTTCAGGAAGTCTTGTTTGATAATCTTTTAGCATGCCTTGGAGGTCCTGCAATAAAGACAAAGGCATTTGTATGACATCTTGTGGTGTATGAGGCTGCTCATGAAATTGATAATGGTCATGTGGAAGAGCAGGTCCATCAGTAAACCTAGGCTCCTGAAAATATTCCTCATAATACTGATCCTCTTCCTCATCTACTGCTTAGCCCTTTAATCAGTTCTGAGGGACTATGTGCTGTTCCACATGGTCCCTCATTGTCAGTCATCTATATCCAAGAGAGGGTGTGGAGACACCTTACTGGCAGAGGTGTGCCCTGGGCATATAGACTTCATGGAAATTTTTATGATCGTCGACAATGACGTTGTCGAGCTCTTAATGGCCATCATTGGTGGTAATATCTTTGTCAACAAGGTCATCATCAGTACGGCATTGGCGGTGGGGCTATTGTTGACGCCAACTTCTGTGTTGTCAAAGATGGTTTTGTTGACGAGACAGTCAACGGAATTGTTGTCAAAGTGAAGGTGGACAGTGTTGTCATGGTTGTAGTAGTTGATGTTAAAGTAATGTTCGTCCTTGATGGTGTCATCAACAATGTGCTTGTCAACGAGAGTTTTGAAGTAGAATTCACTGTCAACAGTTCTGAGGCAGAGTTTGAAGAGTGTATCCCAGAACTTTTTGGAGGAGTTGAGGGATGAGATCTACTGTGAGCAGGAGATTTTTTCCTTTTTATCCTTGTCGGCTGGGCCTTTGACAGACTTGTGGTGAGACTTTTTAAGGCCTTTTTAGATGGTTCAGGGTGCTCCTTGTCACAGGACATTTCCCTTTTGGATGCCCTTTTGGGGAGGTTGAAGAAAAGTCACTGTCTTCATCTGTACTGACAGTTATTGCAGTTTTACACTTCTGTAGCCACAACAACTGTCTGCCTTCGAGTCTTTTAATGTTTTAGATGACGAAGTGCAACAGATTTTACAATTTTTCACCTTATGTAGAGGGTGTAGACAATATATACAATCCTTGTGTTGGTCCATCTACGTGCAGTACCTTTGTCCCATAAGAATTACATGGTCGAAATTACCCTTTTTTAGTTGTTTCAGCCATAGCATATAGGTAATAAGGGTTACAATAAGAGTTGGTTGAGCAAAACCGAGCAGGGCTCAGGGAGACTCCCTTCTCACGACAAAAGGTAGACAATCTGAGGGATTCAGCCACTCTTGGGAGTGTTCTAGAGAGGGCTGTCATCTGATTGGTCATAGTCTAAGTTTGATCCTTTCTTTAAAAAAAACAAAAGAACAGATATGTTATTAAAGAGACTGTTCATTGTCATTAGGGCCAATGGTAATGATAGATTAATTACTTACCTGTAATCCTAGTTCTGTACCTCATCAAAGTCAT
Organism: Pleurodeles waltl; assembly: GCF_031143425.1. Taxonomy (NCBI): domain Eukaryota; kingdom Metazoa; phylum Chordata; class Amphibia; order Caudata; family Salamandridae; genus Pleurodeles; species Pleurodeles waltl. The sequence goes on from NC_090437.1 coordinate 183,244,987, forward strand.
AAGCACTGAATATTCCTCCCCTGTGCGGGAACCCCGGAAAATATATCAAATATACAAACATATAATAGACATATGTAAAACCATTATGTTCATGTACATATATGCAGCCTATAGTAAAGACTAAAAATGCCACTCATACTAGCTTTTTCTTTAATAAACCTCTTACCAGACTCAAATATGTCTGTAAAAACAGAAAAGAGGCCATCCTAAGAATGGTAGTCCAACCCAGATTCGTGTACTTCTTTGTGATGCTCCCCCTCTGGATACCCAGATCATTCTTCACAGAGCTTAACTCTATTATAACATCCTTTCTCTGGGGTTCTTGATGCTGCCGCCAACTCCTGGCCAGACTGCAGCGTCCTACTTCACAGTGAGGGTTAGGAGCCCCAGACTTTAAATCTTACTATTTAGCAGCCCAGTTACAGTGGCTCACACAGTGCATGGCCAGTAGACAGGCCTTTGATAGATTGATAGCCCCCACGGTCTCACCCCTGGAAGTCCTCACATGAACCCTATTGTGGGTTAGACATGTCTCAAATGTCAGATGCAAAGAGTTCATGGTCATTCGGAAGTGGTGGACCTTCTGTCTACGAAAAACAACCTCCCAGGTTTCATATAACCTGGAACTTCCCCTTAGAATCCTATACTTTATCCCCCACATTGGGAACTGAAGGGGACTACAGGAGGGGTGGATGCTGGGATTACCATGGTGGGTAACCTCTATAAAGACTATGTATTGCTCCCTTTTGAAAACCTAAGAACAGACTTCAATTTACCATAGGACTATTATTTACTACATGGGTCAGTGGCAGCAGTTATATGTTGACATTGGAAATTGGAAGGTACTGAACCTAAGGCGCTTCAGAGCTGTTGCTACATAGTTTTGTCAGCTGGTATGTTCAAAGCCATTACCTGCCTTTACAGCTTGCTGCAGACAGATTCTCTCTACTCACTAGAAGCACTAAAAGGTGACTTGGTAACCCCAATTCCTAATGCAGAATGGGAGACCATTCTGGAGCGTGCTGCTAACATCTCTAGAAATACACACTTCACTTTAATCAGTTTCTACCTTCTCCATAGGGCCCACCTCACCTCATGTAGAATAATAGACATTTCTGAATAGCAGATTCCTCCAGTCCCAGACGAGGTGAAGTAGATGCTAACTTTATTCACATGATATGCTGTCTGACTAATAGGAGGGGGTTATCAGCACATTAGCAGAAATAATGGGCAAGGAGGTTCCCATGTCCCCTGGTGACTGCTTACTACACTGGTTTCCCCACACCTCCAAGATGAACGTGACCAGCAAATTCCAAGTCCCTGGAATGATATTGGCTAAACAAGACATTACCTCTCACTGGAAGGACCGGGTGGGTCCCCGACTGACACCTGGTGTATAGAATTTGAAAATCAGACTGCTTCTGAGGGAGGCACAACATGGAATCTGCACTCTAGACACTGCTCAAGCCTGGGGGACACTAGTAGATATGTTAAAACAACCCTGCCCCTATGATCACGGGAAACCTCTCCGGTCCCACTCCCCCCCCCCGGGAGCCTACTCAACAGTCCCGTCCCCCCTTGACCCCCACTATCAACAGGTATCTCCTGCTCAGCTTATACCGCTTACCCGCATTGGACACCATTTGAATCCCAATGTCAAACTGCCATTTACATTGGGACACACAGAAGTAGATGCGCAATTATATATTAGTACTTTCATCTTCTGACTCTGGAACAGTTAAGGGGGGATACTGATCTACAGACTGTGAGACTGTGAATTGCCAAATATTACATTAACGCTATACCTACTCAATACCTGACAGAATATTCAGTTCTTGTAACTAAACTGTTACTAAAATTCAATAAAATCTGTTTTACCCCCCCCCCCAAAAAAAACTGATGAGTATAGAGTGCAAAACCACAGCTTTTATTAAAGCAAAAACTGTAGAGAAATCCAAAGGCATTTTAAGCAATAGGCTGCATTTAAAAGCATAACAAAGACAAAACTGGCACCATGCATGTAAGACCTCAAGGACCTCCTGTATCCTATCCTGCCCCAGAGGTGACTATTGTGTGACAGTTAGGTCAATACTTTTTTACGGTGACATGAAAAACAAACTAGAGGTATGTTTATAGTGCTGCATGTAAGATTCATCCAGGGAGGAGGAGGGGGTTGCTTATGACTTAGATGAGGATTCCCCTTGGAAGAGAACTAGGATTACAGGTAAGTAACTTATCCTTCTCCTCCAGATGATCTTCTTCAATAGGATAGCAAGCCCATCCCATACTTCTGTGGACGAATTAAAGTGAAACACTATTATTATCAGCAAAATAAATTTCTTAAGGCGGCCTGCCCTACTAGGGTGTCTGTCTTAGTATCTGACTCTAGACAGTAATGTCTTGTGAAAGTATGCATCGATCTACAGGTAGAGGAGCTTTGCAGATTTCAGAGATGGGGACATCCTTTAGCAGGGCTGTGGTTGCCACCTTGCCCCTTATTGACAAGACCATTCCACTCACCTGAATTCCAGGTTCCACAGTAGCAGAGAGAATAAAACCCTCACCCCTAAACACAATTCTCTTGTATCTGAAATGAACAGAGAACAAGTGAATAGCCTCTGGGGGGAAAGGGATAAGGAACAAGGATTGGAGATGGGAAGAAAAAAAAAACACTTGTCTACGAAGGAGCATCACTGTTGTCCTGAGAAAGTTGCCTCAGGGCTTGGTGCAGGAATTTTAAGACCAAAAACAAATAAACAAAAGAACTACAAATATCGCAGAGTCTTTCAGAAAAATAACAATAATTATTATCATTCGACTGGGAAATCACGGAGTCTTTCAGAAAAGTCACAATAATTATTAGTGCTCGATTGCTCAACTATTAAGCACGCTTTTGTAACTCACAACAAAATCGTTATAAAATAAAACTTATGAATTTGCCTTTTGTTATTTATTTTCACAAAATAGACTTGCTCCAAAACAATCATAATAAACATTTAAGTTTGCATAGATATCGAGCGATGCTTTCAGAAGCTCACAATACTTAACTTCAATGCTGCTTTTAAAAATACTTCTCAAGCTGCCTTTGGCAAATACTCTTGTATCATGGGTTTCTCAACATCGACAAATGTCTTTTATAATGCACCAAAAGGTCACTAACCGCAAGAAGGCTGAAAACAGGAAGACAAGAGGGGAATTACTCAGGAACTGACTTCCCCTGGAATGTTTTGTTTATTTGAGGAAGATGGAATACTGCTCGTAAATTCTCTAGCCGCTGCAAAAGTAATCCGCTCCAGAGAGGGAAGCTCCGATGAAGCCTCGCATTGAAAAGACGACTCCTGAAAGAATCATGGAAATCCAGCTGAACTGGGAACACCTGCGAGCGAAGGAAGACTCGAAGCCAAGCACAGAAAACACTTTGGCAGTTCTATTTATAGACTCGTGTGCTGGTGATGAGTCACCAGACACATGATGGTGATGAGTCATCAAACACTTCTGATGATTCATATGAAGGTATTCGATGTCTCCATAAACCGCTTGGCACACAGTTCACAAATTGGACAACACTTGCTTTTATCAATATGCAATGTAATATTCGGTCTTCAGACGGGAGATCACTTTCCTCACAAGCTACAAGGAAGTGCTGTGCTGTAAACACATTCATGACATGTTTAATCTTTTTTCATACATGTTGATTTATTGTGTGAGGGAGCAGCAAGAAGGGCCCATGTGTGAATGTGAGTCCTAACACTTGTAGAGTGGGCTTTGCTTGTTGGCCAACTGGTAAGTGAACATAATGCAAGAACCTTTCCGCATGTGTCCATAGTTTACAAAGAGGCAATCAGACTGTCTGATGTCTCTATTATTTTCCAGGTAAGTACTCTTTTGAGGTCTTGAGAGTGTAAAACTCTTTCCGCAGGTGTGGACAGATTAGGGATGAACATAGGAAGTGAAATTGTCTGGTTAATGTGGAATTCAGACACCACCTTGGGGAGGAAACTGGGATGAGTCCTCATCGCTACACTTTTGGCATGAAAAAACGTGTAAGGCTCTTCGACACTGAGAGACTGAATCTCACTGCATGCCGAAGTAATTGCTACTAGAAAAGCAGTCTTCCAGGTACGATGCTGTAAGGAAGCCTCATGTATCGGTTCAAAAGGGGCCCCATTCGTTTTGAAAGTACCATGTTCAACTCCCAAGGAGAAGAGTGGGGAACGTACAGGAGGGAACACCTTCTTTAATCCCTCTAGGAAATCTTTCACCACAGGTATTTGAAAGAATGACAGTTGAGAAGATTATTTTCTATAAGCAGTAATTGCTGACAGGTATACAAGAATAAAAGAAAACTGTAACCCTGATTTTGCTAGATGGAGGAGGCAGGGTAATATAACCTCTTATCCCAGAACTGAATGGTAATCATTCTGAATACACCACATTTAAAAACATTTCCATTTAAAGGAATAAGAACGTCTAGTAGAAGGTTGTTTCAATTCTTTTAGAATATTCATGCACTCCTGAGAGAGACCCAAGTGCCCATAATGCAGGAATTCAGGAGCCATGCTGTAAGGCTCAGCAAGGGAAGGTTTGGATGGGATATCTTCCCTTCTAGCTTGTGTAGGAGATCCGGTCTGTAAAGCAGTCTCCTGTGTAGTCTTTCTGACAGGTGGAGAAGAGTTGTTTACTACCACTGTTTACTTCCAGGTTCATTCTGGTCCTGGCTCTGTAGAACTTGTTGATGACCAAAGGTATCAGAGGAATGGGGGAGAAACGCATACAGAAAAGTCCCTGACCAGCTTATCAAAAGAGCATTCCCCTTTGTCCCTGGTAGGTAGAACCTGGATGTGAAGTCTGGGCATTTTTTGTTTGTTTCATCTGCAAACATGGTCTATTTGCAGTTGCCACCATTCCTGAGAAATAACTTGAGCAATATCACCATTTAGAACCCAGTCGTGAGCCTCTGTGAAGGTGTGACTTAGGGAGTCTGCTTGGGTGCTCAGCGATCCTGGTAGGTGAACAGCAGAAATTGTTAGGTCTCTGGCTAGTAGCCATTTCCAGATGGCTTGTGCCTCCAGTGATAGGGGGCATGAGCAAGTCTCTCCCTGTTTGTTCAAATAATGCCTTGCGATTGTGTTGTCTGTTTGAATGAGAAGAGAACTTGTCTGTATGGATGGATAGAGACTTCAGCGCTAGATGGACTTCCTGAGTTCCAGCATGTTTATGTGATAGAGCTGTTCCTTATCTGATCACAAGCCTTGAACGTCCAGAGACCCCCATGTGAGCTCCCCAAACTTGGAGGAAAACATCCATGATCAAAGTATGTGTCGGGAGTTCCTGGAGAAAAGGCACTCCTATCCTTAAGTGCTGACTCGGCATACACCATTTGAGTGAATTTCTGAAATTGACTTGTAGATCCAGATTTTGTAGAGTTTTGAGGCAGGTCTGATAGTACTGTTGTGTAAGTGCTGGGGAGGAGTTCTTGATCAACCAGTCCTCTAAATGTGGGTAGACAAATATTTTCTTCCTCCTCAGTTGCGCAGCAACTACCACCATGCATTTTGAGAGCATTAAAGGAACTGATTTGAGCCCAAAGGGTAACACTTTGTACTGGTAGTGCTTGGATGCCACTCTGAAGAGCAGAAACATATGATATTTTCTTGCAATTGAAATGTAGAAGTAGGCATCCTGAAGGTTGCTGGAGCACATCCAGTCCCCCTGATGGAGTTGGGGCTAAATCTGGTGAAGGGCAAGCATTCTGAATTTCTCCTTGCAAATGAACTTGTTCAGAAGCCTTGGTTCTAGAATCGATCTGAGTCTCGAGCTGGGCCTTTTTTTGGACTAGAAAGCAGCATGAATAAATTCCTGTTATCCATTGCAAGAAAGAAACTTCCTCTATCACTTCTTTTTGTAGCAGTGTGTCTACATTTTGCAATAAGACTTGTAGATGACAGGAAGTTGTTTTTGGTGGGACTGCCAGGGGGAAGAAACTTGAATCAGAGTAACCATTTTGGACAATGATCAATACCCATCTGACGCTTTTAATATTGTGCCACTTGTCTAGGTATTTGAAGATACTTCCCCCTGACCCCCACTGGAGCGGGAAACGGAGAAGCGGGAACCGATTGCTCATTGTTTGGCTGTGGGTTAGATGAAGATGCAGAGGGACACAGAGGGATGAAGAGGGACGGGGAGTACTCCTTCCTCATCCTAGACGACGTGGATGGTAATGTGATTGAGCTTGATGTTGCTGGTGTGGAACCCAGTGATGGATTTGAAAACTCGGCTGATAAGGTCGATCATAAGGCCCATCTTTGCACCTGAATTCTGTGTGCTTCTCAAGGCCCTCTGCCTTGAGAGTATCCACTTCCATCTTAGCCGTTTTGTCATCAGCATGTGTGCCGGAAAGGGATGTTCCAGTGAAGGGGAGATTTCATATTTTGTGCTGGCCTTCAGGCCTGTAAGTCTGAGCCAAGAAAGACATCTTGTAGATATTCCATGAGAATAGCCATGATCACCGAAGTCAGAGGCATCAGCTGTAGCACTGATGACCTTGTTTGCAATCAGGCCGCCTTCCTCTAGGATTTCCTGAAAATCTTTTTTATGCTCCTCTGGCAATTTCTCTGTAAACCTGGACAGAGAGTTCCACAATAATCTATCATACCTCCCAAGTAGTGCAGGAGCGCTGGCCACCTTCATGAAAGATGCAGAGGTATTACACATCCCCATTGAATCAAGCTGTTTGTTGTCCTTATCTGGCAGCACTGTAGATGGTGCAGTAACATGTGCCATTAGTTCAGCCGTGACTATAACAGTCTGGAGAAGGATCAGACGAAAGAAAAATTAGGGTCCTGATCAAGATTTTTTATTTCTTCAGCATTCTTCATGGTGCAGCACACACAAAAGCTGGAGTCAGGAAGACTTGCATAGCAGGCTCCAAAAGTCCTGGAACCAGTGGAAGAAGTGGTCTGGAAGCCGATTTGTGGTGGAGCATCTCAAAATTACAGATGATGCAGACAGATATTGCAATGTCTATGTTCAGTTTCACTGCCTATCTGACAAGTACCTAATTAAAACTAACAAAGTCGTCCACCGGAGAGACCCTCGTATGAGGTGAGTTAATGTTGGTGAATAATTTCACTGATGAGTGAGAAGTTGTGGACCAAGAGGGCGATTTAGGTCTGCGGCAAGATCTGGAGCGATAGGAGTGACAAGACCTTCAATGAGAACTCCTATGTAGTGTCCTAAATCTTGTTCTGTGTGACTGTGATGTTGGAGCTCGTGACATGCTTGTGTGGACTCCTGGATCTTATTCACAACAACACTGCACCCTAGTAGGAGCAGGTTCAGGTGAAAAATTACATGGTGGCGTAAGTTTCGGTGTAGGTGTATGCCTGGATGGTGAGTATGTTTGGTAGTAATCCGATTCTGGCGATAACAGATGACTGGACAGGAGATTTTTTCTGCCACTGGGGCACTACCTGCAGGTAGAATTAAGATCTGAGGAAAGATCTACGTCTTGACGTCAAAAATCTTGACCATGATGTCAACCTATGTGTGATGTTGTACTTGTCTTGATGACAATAAGTGTGTCGATGGTGGCTGACGTCGGGTGCCTTTCGACGTCTGTACAGTAGCCTCTGTAGCTGGTGACAGTCGAGCTCCTTGGGGTATGTCTCGACAAGTCTTGTGGATGCGAGAGTTGCGATCTTATTGTCGGCGTTCTACCTTTCCTTGATGTACACTGTCTGTGAGTTGTCTCAACGGCGATTTCTCCACTGGTCTCTTCGATGACTGCTGACTTGGCGCCACCCCCCTACCTTTCATTTCTTGGATTGCATGTAGTCTGCTCTTTTCTTCGTCTTTTAGAGTTCTCTTGGAATTTTTTTTTTACAATGGCATCATGTTTCAGGCTGATGAGAAATCGGTAAACTGACAATACAGACAACAGAGTTTGGGTTAGATAGTGCCATCTTTCTCCCACAGGATGGGCATTGGTTGAAAAAGAGATGGCTTTTGAAGACTGATAAAAATTATTTTTCATTCAGAAAAAGGGTTTAAAGTACACTAGGGGGGTCATTACAACCCTGGTGGACAGTGTTAAAGCGGCAGTAAGACCGCCAACAGGCCGACGGTAAAAAAATGGGAATTAGGACCGTGGCGGAAACCGCCAACAAAGACAGCCACTTTAACACTCCGACCGCTACGGCGGTACAGACAAACAGCGCGGCGGTCACCGCCAACAGACAGGCGGGAGACAAAATACCACCCACAGTATCACAACCTACCAATCCGCCACCTTTTCCGGGGCAGATTCACCGTGGATGAAAACACGGCGGAAACAGCCATTTCAAAGGGAAAACGCTCACCTCTACACACTCCACGAGGAACGACGACACCATGGAGCCGGAACTCCATATTCTTCCTGCACTAGTCTTCCTGCTCCTATACGACGATCATCAACGCCGGTGGCGAAGACAACGGTGAGTACTGCACCTACAACATAGGGGAGGGGGAGGCAAAAGACAGGGACACACACATGCAACACCCCCACCCCGACCCTCACCCACTACAACACACACACCAATGCATATCCAAACATTACAGTAACAACCCCCAACCCCCTCCCCCCCCCCCGGAAAAATGCAAAGACAAAAGGAAATGAGTGGAACCATTGTAATATATCAAACTACAGTAAGCAAATATATACATATATATATATATATATATATATATATATATATATATATATATATATATATATATATATATATACACATTAAACAAAATATACACCACGATTAGTAGTGCAGGTAATGCACCATTCATCGTCCGTGGACCACTGGGCCCAAAATGCATGGGTGAGGCCCACATTAGATACCTGATCAAAACGGAGAGAACACTGCTGGGGCATCAGATAGATATACAACAGGCACCTCAGGGGGAAGGGAAGGGGGGGCACCTTAGCCGGATGAGTGCAAGACGCCAGATCCACGAGGGGGCTCCATGCCCATTGATGTATCCTGGGGAGTGCAAAGCCACAGTCTCTCAAGTCTCTACAGTGGGTGGGTTGCCCACTGTACCATCCTGGGGAGTGCACAGCCACAGTCTCTCAAGTCTCTACAGTGGGTGGGTTGCCCACTGTACCATCCTGGGGAGTGCAAAGCCACAGTCTCTCAAGTGGATAACAGTCTCCACAGGTTCTGGAGAGGGACTAGTGCCCAGAGTGCTTCATCCTGTGAAGGACAGAGGTAGTGAATGCCTGTCTCCACTGGTTCTGGAGGGGGACTGGTGCCCAGAGTGCTTCATCCTATGAAGGACAGAGGTAGTGGATGCATGTCTCCACTGGTTCTGGAGGGGGACTGGTGCCCAGAGTGCTTCATCCTGTGAAGGACAGAGGTAGTGGATGCATGTCTCCACTGGTTGCTGGTGCCCAGAGTGCTTCATCCTGTGAAGGACAGAGGTAGTGGATGCATGTCTCCACTGGTTCTGGAGGGGGACTGGTGCCCAGAGTGCATCACTCACCCCGTGACGGTCCCTGTTGCGTTACTGCCCCTGCCGCCCATGGGCTAGCGGGGCTTGAGTTGGCGGTCTTTGCCCTGTTCAGCGGAGCTTACCAAGGCGGTCTTTGCCCTGTTCAGCGGTGCTTGAATTTGCAGTTCCTGACCTGTTCAGCGGTGCTTGCCATGGCGGTCTTTGCCCTGTTCAGCGGTGCTTGAGTTTGCAGTTCCTGACCTGTTCAGCGATGCTTGCCCTGTTCAGCGGTGCTTGCCATGGCGGTCCTTCATTGCCCAGCTGGGCTGGGGCTGGTGGTCCTTCATTGCCCAGCTGGGCTGTGGCTGCCGGGGCCCTCCTGGGCAGCTGGGCTGTGTCTGGCGGTGGCCGCCTGGCCAGTGACGATCGGGCTGCCCTCCTGGGCACCGACTCTGACGATTGGACTGGCGGTGGCCTCCTGTGCAGCGGTGACGATGGCGGTCTTCTCCGCTGTGCTGCTCCACCCAGACTTTGGCGATTTCTTCTGCCCCTTCCCCACCTTGGGAGGAGTCACAGCTGAGTCGACACTCCCCCCGGGACCCTTGTGAGCGGCTTTGCTGGCTGGAGTCTTCCGCCTGTCCCGCCGGGCACTGTCCAGCTTCTGGTGCTTCACAGGGGGGGACTGGCTGTGCTGTGGCTCCGTGTCACACTGGCTGCCCTGGTGCCCGGTGCACTCCACATACCTGTAACAACAGGCCCCACTGGTCCCGGAGATTTTTTGGCTGAGGTGCTAGTACGGGACCTATGAATTGGAGGGGGGGGTGGGAAAGAGGTCAAGCTTGGTCAGGAAAAGTTTCTTAGGAACACTGGGACGGGTAGCTGGAGGGGGTTTGGGAGTGGAGGAAGAGGCAGTGGTTATAGGAGGTGTACGTTTGGTGACTTTGGGTGAAGGTGCATGCGCTGGAGGCTGTCGTGAGGTGGATGGCTGTTGGGTGGGTGTGTGCCTGCGTCTGTGTACTTTGGGAGGGGGCGTCACAGACACACTGGGAGAGGACACAGGGGACGTGTAAATGGTAGTGGGGGTGGTGAGTGCACATGAGCGGGTTGTGGTGGTGGGTGTGCTGGTGCGGGACGTAGTGGCTGTAGTGGTAGTGCATGCAGGTGAGAGTGTAGACGAGACTGGGAGGGAGGAGGGAGACGACGAGGGGGACACAGTGGAGGCAGTGGATGTTGCTGTGTCTGTATTTGTGTGATGCTTGTGTGAGTGCCTGTGGGATGTGTGGTGCTTATGTTTGCCTGAGCTTCCCTTGTGTGGTGAGGTGTGTGCATGCTGGTCTGATGGTGTGCTTGGGATAGGCTGGGGTACAGGGGATTGGGTCTGGGTGGAGGAAGTTGGAGGGGGGAGGCTAGACACAGGGACAATGGCTGCAATCAGTGCTAAGGCCAGAGTTTGCAGGGTTCGATGAAGGGCAGCCTGACCAGAATGAATGCCCTCCAGGAATGCATTTGTGAGTTGCAATTCCCTTTCTACACCCTAGATGGCATTCAAAATGGTAGACTGCCCAACAGTGAGTGACATGAGGAGGTCAATGGCCTCCTAACTGAGGGCAGCAGAGGTGGCAGGGGCTGAGGTGCCTGGGGCGAAGGTGATGCCCACTCTCCTGGGTGAGCGGGTACGGGCGAAGGCTGAGTGGCTGCTGGGAGGGCGGTGCTGGTAGGGGGGTGGCAGCTGTACCTGTAGAAGTGGGGGGCACAGATTTTGCCACCACCACAAGGGAGCTCCCATCGGAGGACGAGTCCGTGTCGCTGGTTGCAGATCCTGTGACCGCCGTGAAGCTCCCCTCGCCCTCCGTCCCACTGGTGTAATCTGAGTCCGTGGTGTGGCCCTCCATGGCCATGTGGGATGCAGCTCCCTTGTGCTCCGGTGCCACTGTACCTCTGCCTGATGATGCTGATGCACACAAGAACAGGGAGACCACAAAAAGGGGGGGGGGGGTGACAGAAGAAAGACAGGTTGAGTGCATGGCTTACCGCTACTGTTGGCGGACAATACAGACACAGCAGCCCCCTGCACTACGCCGCGCTGTTGGGCTCTACAGATGCAATTCCTGGGATATGGCCTACATGGCTATGGTCGACATCTGCACACATAGATGACACAGGGGCATGTATACCTGTACTTGGTACTCTACAGAGGTGAGGTCGTGTGCCACATGGCCTGCATTACGGAGGGGCCTAGCCTACCGAACTCGCCCTGGCCTGGGGAAACCCACAGCCCTCCTCCCCCACCCAGACACCTTCACTGCGTGCAAAGTCCGCTGAATGATGTTGTACTCACCCCCTTGTGTCTGCTGTGATGCCCTCAAGCGCCCATCCAACTCAGAGTAGGCCACCACCAGGATCCGGAACATCAGGGGGGTCATGGTTCGACGGGCACCCCTCCCATGTTGGGAGGCCATCCCCAGCTGAGCCTCCGCCGTCTTCTTGCTCCAGCGGCGAATGTCCTCCCATCTTTTCCGGCAGTGGGTGCTCCGTCTGTGGTGGACCCCCAGGGTCCGGACGTCCATGGCGATGGCACGCCAAATATCCTTCTTCTGGTGGGCGCTGACCTACATGACATGTACAGGGGAAGAAGAGAAGTCATTAACAACTGCACCGTCAAAGTGAGTGGCCCCCATCCCTACCCTTGCCATGTGGCACATGCATTCACCGTCTTTCATGCACTCAGAACTCTGCCCCCCTTCCTTCTTACAACCAGCTCTCTCCACACAGGCATAGCCCATACAACGTGCTCCCTGTGTACTTACCTGTTGGTCTGGAGGACCGTAGAGTAGCGTGTACTGGGGGAGGACCCCGTACACGAGCTTCTCCAACTCCTCTGCAGTGAAGGCAGGGGCCCTTTCCCCAGACGCACGAGCCATTGTCTCTTCCAGACCGAGGTCACAGCAGCACTTGCAGTGTAGGTCCTCTCCTGTCGAAGATCAGGTATCGAGTGATTGAACAGCTAGAAAATGGCGGTCACGTCCACGGCGGTGCGTTGCATAACCGCCGGCGTACATCGTCATTGGCTCCTGGGACCCATAGGGTCCAATGTTAACCAATGCAGCATTGTGCCGCGGTCTTCGACCGCCTACCGCGACGGTGTACAACGCCAGCGCAGTTACCTCACATCCCATTGTCCCACTTTAGTGGTCAAGCAGCCGCCATTTCAGGGGCCCACATGGCCTAATAACCAACTGCGTCCCACAGACCTAGGCCTTGTCGCACAACACAAATACAGGCCAGATTTTGTGTATGGTGTTCTGTGTAGACTGTGGGTACATACCTCTGAGTTGTTTGACTCTGTGGTCGCTGTTATCCTTCCTAGGCACTGTCCGCTGGGACATGTGAGGAGATGGCGGAATCCTCCGGTGTACCGACCGCTGGTGGACCTGTTGACAATGGAGGAGCGACATTTGATCATCACCTACAGGTTTGACCGTGCCAGAATCCTGGAACTGTGTACCCAGTTGGAGCCAGACCTGATGTCAGCAATCCGCCATCCCACAGGGATCCCCCCTCAAGTGCAGGTGTTATCAGTGCTCCAATTCCTTGCAAGTGGGTCATTTCAAACAACAGTGGCCATGGCATCAGGGAAGTCCCAGCCTATGTTTTCCAACGTGTTGCCTGCCCTTCTGAAACACATGCGGAGCTACATCGATTTCCCTCAGGTGGAGGATTTGCCTACAGTGAAAGGTGACTTCTATGCCCTTGGACATATCCCCAACATCATAGGTGCCATTGATGGGACCCATGTAGCTCTGGTCCCACCCACAAGAGTGAACAGGTGTACAGGAACCGGAAGAGTTATCATTCGATGAATGTACAGATGGTATGTTTGGCAGACCAGTAGATCTCCCAGGTAAATGCTATGTTCCCTGGCTCTGTGCATGACGCCTACATCCTGCGGAATAGCAGCATCCCTTATGTGATGGGTCAACTCCAGAGGCACCGGGTGTGGCTATTAGGGGATTCTGGTTACCCCAACCTGTCATGGCTACTGACCCCAGTGAGGAATCCCAGGACCAGGGCAGAGGAATGCTACAATGAGGCCCATGGGTGGACTAGGAGGGTGATTGAATGCACCTTCGGCCATCTGAAGGCCAGGTTCAGGTGCCTCCATATGACAGGTGGTTCCCTATTCTACTCACCAAGGAAGGTGTGCCAGATCATCGTGGCCTGCTGTATGTTTCACAATTTGGCTTTGCGACGACAGGTGCCTTTTCTGCAAGAGGATGGTCCAGATGACGGTGTTGTGGCAGCTGTGGAGCCTGTGGACAGTGATGAGGAGGAAGCAGAGGAAGAAGACATTGACAACAGGGACTCAGTTATCCAGCAATATTTCCAGTGACACACAGGTGAGAATACATTCCTGCTTACTACAAGTACTTTCACACTTCTACCTCTAGCCTGTCTGTTGATTTCAACCAGTATATTGTAACTGAGTTGTAAATTTCCATTACGGTTTCACAGGTGTGGTTTCCAACGTGTGTTATCTGCTTAGATTCCTCATGGACTTGAGATGTGTGACATAGGTATGTTGACATTACATTTGAGAACGCATTTTGTCACTGTCATTGCTAATACACATTTTCAAAATCACAGACTGACTCCAGATTGTTTTGTGCTTCAAGGGTGTTTATTGCAGTGCTAAATATTGGTGAGGGGTCATGGTGGAGGAATGTCCATGGCAGAGTCCAGTCTATTAGTCTCACAGGTGCATTACCCATATGGGCATAGGAAGTGGAGCTGGGGCAGTTCCAATATGGACAGGGTTACAAAGTGGGACAGTAGGATGACAATCAGGGTGGTCTCATTTCTTGGCGGGGGTCTTGGCATCGTGCTCTGTCTTGTTCCTGGATCTCAGGGACCGTTTGCGGGGTGGTTCTCCGTCTGCAGGGGGTGGGGTGCTGGTGTGGTGGTCCTGTGGCGGTGCCTCCTGTCCACTAGTGGCGGAGGTGGTGGGCAGTTCATCGTCCATGCTAGTGTCAGGGGCTCCTTGGAGTGCCACAGTGTCCCTCCTGGTGTTAAGTATCTCCTTCAGCACCCCTACGATGGTGCCCAGGGCGGTGCTGATGGTTCTGAGTTCCTCCCTGAAGCCCAAATACTGTTCCTCCTGCAGGCGCTGGGTCTCCTGAAACTTGGCCAGTACCGTTGCCATCGTCTCCTGGGAGTGGTGGTATGCTCCCATGATGGAGGAGAGGGCCTCGTGGAGAGTGGGTTCCCTAGGCCTCTCCGCCCCCTGTCGCACAGCAGCCCTCCCAGTTCCCCTGTGTTCCTGGGCCTCGGTCCCCTGGACCGTGTGCCCGCTACCACTGCCCCCAGGTCCCTGTTGTTGTTGGGGTGGTGGGTTATCCTGGGTTCCCTGTAGTGGTGGACACACAGCTGATTGACGTGTCCTGGGTACGGAGGTATGGGCCCGCTGGGTGGGTGCTGAGATGGTGTTACCAGAGGGTGGAAGGTCTGTGGTGGCCTGTGACTGGGTGTGGGGAACCGACTGTCCCGAGGCCCACGATGTTCCGGGAGTGGTCATCTGGATCCAGTTGGACAGAGCTGCTGTCATCACTGTGGCCCTCTTGTGTGGGTGGGGTGGAGATGTCTGGACCCTCCTGTCTGGTGACGTTGGGTAGTAGTCCTGCAGGGGTGTAAAGGCATGATTATTGCATCTGTGTGTGTCATGGTGTGCAATGGGTGGGTGACCGTGTACCCCAGTGCTAGCATTCCTGTGTGGGACCTTGTGTGATGATGGTTTAGGGGGTTGTGTGGGTATGTGCAGTGGGCATGCTTTTTAAGATTTTTTTGTCGTAGGGGTTTGTGGGTGATGTGGGTGTGTGTTTTATATAGTATTGAGTGTGTGGGAGTGGTGTGTGTATGTGTATCAGGTGTGTGTCTTTCGAATTGTCCAATGTGGTGGTGTTTTTGGAGATGTGTGTGTATTTTTAGCGCGGCGGTGTGTACCGACAATGGAATACTGCGGTTGAAAGACCATCGCGTGGATTCGTGGGTCGTGATAGCATGGGGGTATTTCTGTTGCCGTGACGGAGGAAGTTTTGTTTTCGCCAGTTTATCACTGACCTTCGGTGTGGTGGACTTGTGTGGGTGTCTGAATTTTGTCGGTTTTCGGGATGTGGGTCATAATAGCTGTGGCGGATTTCCGCGACCACGGCGGTGTGTTGGCGGTCTTCTGCACAGCGGTAAGTGGCTTTTACCACCAATGTTGTAATGACCCCCTAGGTGCTTAGACATGACGAATGAGGAGAGAATCCGGTTTTGTGGTAATTTTTCCTAAACTAGTCAAAAGACTGAAGAGTCTGGGATCCTCACTGAAGGAGCTGGAAAAAATAACTGACCCAACTGTCACACAACAGTCACCTCTGGGGCATGATGGGACATAGGAGGTCCTGGCGGTCTTAACCCCTTCGCTGCCAGGCCTTTACCCCCACAGGTGCCAGGCCTTTTTTTGGGCTATTTGGGGCAGTTCGCGCTTAGGCCCTCATAACTTTTTATCCACATACGCTACCCACGCAAACTTTCATCCTTTTTTACCAATATCCTACTGATTCTTGAGGTACCCAGAGTTTGTGGGTTCCCCTGAAGGAGACCAAGAAATTAGCCAAAATACAGCGAAAATGTTGTGTTGTTTTTTTTAAAAAAGGGAAAAAGGACTGCAGAAGAAGGCTTGTGATTTTGTCCCCTGAAAATGGCATTGTAGGAAGTTGGCTCTGTATGCACTATTTCAAAGTAAGGAATAGTATGCACAGAGTCCAAGGGTCCCCCTTAGAGGTAAGATAGTGGCAAAAAGAGATAATACTAATGCTCTATTTTGTGGTAGTGTGGTCGAGCAGTAGGCTTATCAAAGGAGTAGTGTTAAGCATTTGTAGTACATACACAAGCAATAAATGCGGAACACACACTCAAAGACAATTCCAGGCCAATAGGTTTTTGTATAGAAAAATATATTTTCTTAGTTTATTTTAAGAACCACAGGTTCAAATTTTACATGTAATACTTTAAATGAAAGGTATTGCAGGTAGGTACTTTAGGAACTTTGAATTAGCAAAATAGCATATATACTTTTTACATAAATCACATATAGCTATTTTAAAACTAGACAGTGCAATTTTCAACAGTTCCTGGGGGGAGTAAGAGTTTGTTAGTTTTTGCAGGTAAGTAAACCACCTACGGGGTTCAAATTTGGGTCCAAGGTAGCCCACCGTTGGGGGTTCAGAGCAACCCCAAAGTTACCACACCAGCAGCTCAGGGCCGGTCAGGTGCAGAGGTCAAAGTGGTGCCCAAAACGCATAGGCTTCAATGGAGAAGGGGGTGCCCCGGTTCCAGTCTGCCAGCAGGTAAGTACCCACGTCTTCGGAGGGCAGACCAGGGGGGTTTTGTAGGGCACCGGGGGGGGGGGGGACACAAGTCCATACAGAAAGTACACCCTCAGCAGCACGGGGCGGCCGGGTGCAGTGTGCAAACATGCGTCGGGTTTCAATAGGTTTCAATGGGAGACCAAGTGGTCTCTTCAGCGATGCAGGCAGGCAAGGGGGGGGGCTCCTCGGGGTAGCCACCACCTGGGCAAGGGAGAGGGTCACCTGGGGGTCGCTCCTGCACTGGAGGTCGGATCCTTCAGGCCCTGGGGGCTGCGGGTACAGAGTCTTTACCAGGCGTCGGATCTTAGGAGCAGGCAGTCGCGGTCAGGGGGAGCCTCGGGATTCCCTCTGCAGGAGTCGCTGTGGGGGCTCAGGGGGGGGGCCAACTCTGGCTACTCGCGGTCTCGCAGTCGCCAGGGAGTCCTCCCTGAAGTGATTGTTCTCCACAAGTCGAGCCGGGGGCGTCGGGTGCAGTGTGTCAAGTCTCACGCTTCCGGCGGGTAAAGCAAGTTGTTTCAAAGTTGCTTCTTTGTTTCAAAGTTGAAGTCTTTAGTGAACAGGGCCGCTGTCCTTGGGAGTTCTTGGTCCATCTAGATGCAGGGAAGTCCTCTGAGGCTTCAGAGGTCGCTGGTCCCTGGGGAGAGCGTCGCTGGAGCAGTGTCTTTAGAAGTGGGGAGACAGGCCGGTAGAGCTGGGGCCAAAGCAGTTGGTGTCTTCTCTGCAGGGTTTTTCAGCTTAGCAGTCCTCTTCTTCTTAGGTTGCAGGAATCTGAGTTCCTAGGTTCTGGGGAGCTCTTAAATACTAAATTTGAGGGCGTGTTTAGGTCTGGGGGGTTAGTAGCCAATGGCTACTAGCCCTGAGGGTGGGTACACCCTCTTTGTGCCTCCTCCCTGAGGGAGGGGGCACATCCTTAATCCTATTGGGGGAATCCTCCATCTGCAAGATGGAGGATTTCTAAAAGTTAGAGTCACCTCAGCTCAGGACACCTTAGGGGCTGTCCTGACTGGCCAGTGACTCCTCCTTGTTATTCTCATTATCTCTCCTGGACTTGCCGCCAAAAGTGGGGCTGTGTCCAGGGGGCGGGCATCTCCACTAGCTGGAGTGCCCTGGGGCATTGTAACACGCAGCCTGAGCCTTTGAGGCTCACTGCTAGGTGTTACAGTTCCTGCAGGGGGAGGTGTGAAACACCTCCACCCAGAGCAGGCTTTGTTTCTGTCCTCAGAGAGCACAAAGGCTCCCACCACATGGGGCCAGAAACTCGTCTCTCAGCAGCAGGCTGGCACAGACCAGTCAGTCCTGCACTGAACAATTGGGTAAAATACAGGGGGCATCTCTAAGATGCCCTCTGTGTGCATTTTTTAATAAATCCAACACTGGCATCAGTGTGGGTTTATTATTCTGAGAAGTTTGATACCAAACTTTCCAGTATTCAGTGTAGCCATTATGGAGCTGTGGAGTTCGTTTTTGACAGACTCCCAGACCATATACTCTTATGGCTACCCTGCACTTACAATGTCTAAGGTTTTGCTTAGACACTGTAGGGGCATAATGCTCATGTAGCTATGCCCTCACCTGTGGTATAGTGCACCCTGCCTTAGGGCTGTAAGGCCTGCTAGAGGGGTGACTTACCTATGCCACAGGCAGTGTGAGGTTGGCATGGCACCCTAAGGGGAGTGCCATGTCGACTTAGTCATTTTCTCCCCACCAGCACACACAAGCTGGCATAAGACATGCTGCAGCCCTTAGAGACCTTCCCTGGCATCAGGGCCCTTGGTACCAGGGGTACCAGTTACAAGGGACTTACCTGGGTGGCAGGGTTGTGCCAATTGTGGAGACAATGGTACATTTTAGGTGAAAGAACACTGGTATTAGGCAAAAAGTGGGGGGTAACTGCAACAGGGAGCC
Organism: Pleurodeles waltl; assembly: GCF_031143425.1. Lineage (NCBI taxonomy): Eukaryota > Metazoa > Chordata > Amphibia > Caudata > Salamandridae > Pleurodeles > Pleurodeles waltl. The sequence goes on from NC_090437.1 coordinate 183,263,769, forward strand.
ATTTCCTTACAGGCATAAACAAAGGGTTTGCATTGCTGAAATCACCATTTTCCCAGCTTTCAGGAACAGGCAGACTTGAATCAGACCAGGTTCTGTTACCCAGAATCTTTTGCAAACCTCAAAATGTGGCTTAAAAAAACACTTTTTTCTCACATTTCGGTGACAGAAAGTTCTGGAATCAGAGAGGAGCCACAAATTTCCACCCAGCGTTCCCCCAAGTCTCTTGATAAAAATGATACCTCACTTGTGTGGGTAGACCTAGCGCCTGTGACAGGAAATGCCCCAAAACACAACGTGGACACATCACATTTTCCCAAAGAAAACAGCTGTTTTTTGCAAAGTGCCTAGCTGTGGATTTTGGCCTCTAGCTCAGCAGGCAACTAGGGAAACCTAACAAACCTCTGCATTTTTTAAAACTAGACACCTAGGGGAATCCAAGAAGGGGTGACTTGTGGGGCCTGCAACAGAAAAAGGCCAAAAACCTGTAGAGAATGAGGGGGTAGCACAGGAAGTTGATAAGCACATATTTTTCTTTTATACATCTTTAGGCTGATTCTGCTTTGGGGACCCACACAAGTGAGGTATCATTTTACTTGAGACTGAGGGGAACGCTGGGGAGTGGGAATTCTGTACAAATTTTGAGGTTTGCTGATGAGTCTGGGTAAGAAAATGTTGGGGGAGGGGGCAGAGCTTGCCCAGCTGCAAGATGGCCGCATTTTAGAGCTCTGCAAATCGCCCTGCAATCCATCTTCCAATCCACCATTTACATGCTGACTTGCCCCAACAGATGTTGCAGAGAGCTGTGCCCTGAGGGCTGCGATACCAGTGGCCTGCCATGGAACGGCGGGGCTGAGGGGTGAGACCTGATGCTGGGCCACCACGATCGAGTCGCCGGAGTGACGTGGGGTGGCCCGGGCCTTGAGATCCCGCTGTAGGCAGCACGTGACCTGGGTGTGAGGGCCGGATGCAGCCCGTCTGGAGAGACTGGAGCGAAGGGAGGCAGCTGACGCTACACCCGGTAAGGGGTGATGGGTGCTTGAGTGGGCCGGGCTGAGACCGCCGCCGCCTGGGAGACGGTTTTGCCGATGGCCACGGCAGCCTAGTTGGTGGCTGGAGCGATCGGAGGCACAGGGGAAATATGCTACCGCCGTTGGGTGCTGAAAACACCTTGAGTGACAGTAGCGGCCTCTTGGTGGTTCGGCTGGATGCAGGGTGTGCGGATGAGACACTGCGGGGAGTGATGAGTCCCTGGTGGCCTGGAGACCTGGTCAGATGACTAAACCCCATGATCTACTAAGACTGGATCTCTTTTGCACATAGGGATTCGACAGGAGGTGCCTGGTCGGCCAATACTGGACAATAACACTCAGGTGAGGAGATGGGACTGGAGGCTTCTGTTTTCGCAACAGGGATGATGGTAGCCCCATCTCTTTAGAGTGTGTCACAGACTCAGAAAACTGGCTGGGGTGCCACATTTTGGCAGTGCACCATCTGCATGCCTACAAGATCACATACCATGGGCAAAACTAACAAAAACCAAGCTAAACTACAATTTGAGCAGCGAAGGTTGCAGGCGCCGGCTGTGGACCGTGCGGAGGCGGGTGCTCTGGGAGGAGGAGATGTGCCGCAGGGAGAGGAGCCCAAACTCAGGCAAATATTAACTGCAATGCAACAAAGCCTGACACAGATTGACAGTAAAATAAACTCACTCTCCTACCGAATGGACAGAATGACGGAGCGCCTGGACAAACATGCAAACAGATTGGACCAGTTGGAGAAACGCATCTCAGAGATTGAAGACAGGCAGGCAGAGGACTCTGGATATGTCAAGATGAGCAAAGAGCTGGCAGCGTTGCAAGCTAAGGTTGAGGACTTGGAGGGCATGCTCACGCCGCAATAATCTGCGAATAGTGGGAATAGCGGAGTCCACGGCAATAGACAATATGGAGAGCCACGTGGAGGGTTTGCTGATACAACTACTGGGGCCTGAAACGTTTTCCAGTCAATTCGTAGTGGAGAGGGCACACCGAGTCTTGCAGGCCCGGCTGCCGCCGGGCACTCCGCCGCACTCCATAATAGCTAGAATATTGAACTATAGAGATCGAGATGCTGCTCTAAGGCGAGCTTGTGAACTTAAGTCTTTGACACATGAAGGAGCGGCAGTCTCACTGTACCCAGACTTTACACAACAGGGACAAGATGCTAGGAGACAATGTATTGCTGTGAAATGACAACTACGCGAAATGCGACTGGAATACTGCATGTTATACCCCGGAAGTCTCCGGGTTGTGGTGCATGGCAAACCCCTCCTCTTCACAGACGTGCAAGAGCAAAGGATGGAAAGGGACGAAACACGAGAGACACTAACTCGAGAGATAGTGATGAATAACTTGTGCTGTCTCTGTGAGGCCCGGGACAGGATCTCAACACGCTAGGTGTAATGATATAACTGATGAAGACACATCACCCTTGTAGAAGCGGGGGAGATGACATTCAGTGGCAAATAACAGTTAGGTGGCAGGGAATCTACAACAATGTCGCATACAGTTGTTAAGTTTTGGCACTGGCTCTACTGTATAAGCAATGCTAAGTAAATGTTAATATTGATGGGTGGCTGGCATCATAGTGCTGAGAGGGTGGTCGGGCAACATCCACCCTAGAGTGTATACCACTTGCTTGTTTGCAACAGGTCTAATTGACCTCTGGGAGGGAGGGGGCGGGAGTAAGTAACTGACGGGCCGGTTGGGGCAATGCTTGCTGTGGGTGGAGGGGGGGGAGAGCAATGGGAGTTATATGTTTTAGGAGTTTATATTGCAGTATAGCGATGGCAGTCACAAGGGTGCAGTATGGCAGACACAACATACACATATCCAGTAGTTAATGACGAATAGCAACCCAACAACTTACTCAAGCAAGGGCCTGAATACACTGCGAATAATAACATGGAATGTTAGAGGCTTAAACGATGCTAGGAAAACACGCAAGGTAATAACTTATCTGCAGTGACCTGAGGTAGATCTGGTGATCCTCCAGGAGACACACATGGCCCCGGAAAGCCCAATGCTTACCCCCAGGAGAAACATGGGAGCATATTAGCATCGGGATACACCGCTCACTCTCACGGGATACTGATCTGGGTGTCTAAACCCTTGGGGCTCCTCCTGTGGGAGGTCGAGAAAGACCCAAATGGTAGATATATAGTCGCAAAATGTAGCAAGGGGCAGTCACGTTTCTCCTGGTTGGGACTTATGGGCCTAACTTCGATAACCCTCAATTTTATTATGATTTAGCAGCTAGGGCAGGTGGGTGGGGGGGGTACCCACAGGTTTGGGGGGAGATTTTAATTGCACTTTGGACCCGCTGCTCGACAGATCGGGAGGGGCGCACAGAAGGCCAGTGTAGGAAGTTGGCTCTGTATGTGCTATTTCAAAGTAAGGAATAGCATGCACAGAGTCCAAGGGTTCCCCTTAGAGGTAAAATAGTGGTAAAAATAGATAATACTAATGCTCTATTTTGTGGTAGTGTGGTCGAGCAGTAGGCTTATCCAAGGAGTAGTGTTAAGCACTTGTTGTACATACACATAGACAATAAATGAGGTACACACACTCAGAGACAAATCCAGCCAATAGGTTTTTATATAGAAAAATATCTTTTCTTAGTTTATTTTAAGAACCACAGGTTCAAATTCTACATGTAATAGCTCATTCGAAAGGTATTGCAGGTAAGTACTTTAGGAACTTCAAATCATCAAAATTGCATGTATACTTTTCAAGTTATTCACAAATAGCTGTTTTAAAAGTGGACACTTAGTGCAATTTTCACAGTTCCTAGGGGAGGTAAGTATTTGTTAGTTTTACCAGGTAAGTAAGACACTTACAGGGTCAGTTCTTGGTCCAAGGTAGCCCACCGTTGGGGGTTCAGAGCAACCCCAAAGTCACCACACCAGCAGCTCAGGGCCGGTCAGGTGCAGAGTTCAAAGTGGTGCCCAAAACACATAGGCTAGAATGGAGAGAAGGGGGTGCCCCGGTTCCGGTCTGCTTGCAGGTAAGTACCCGCGTCTTCGGAGGGCAGACCAGGGGGGTTTTGTAGGGCACCGGGGGGGACACAAGCCCACACAGAAATTTCACCCTCAGCAGCGCGGGGGCGGCCGGGTGCAGTGTAGAAACAAGCGTCGGGTTTGTAATGGAAGTCAATGGGAGATCTAGGGATCTCTTTAGCGCTGCAGGCAGGCAAGGGGGGGGTTCCTCGGGGAAACCTCCACTTGGGCAGGGGAGAGGGACTCCTGGGGGTCACTCCTCCAGTGAAAGTCCGGTCCTTCAGGTCCTGGGGGCTGCGGGTGCAGGGTCTCTCCCAGGCGTCGGGACTTTAGGTTCAAAGAGTCGCGGTCAGGGGAAGCCTCGGGATTCCCTCTGCAGGCGGCGCTGTGGGGGCTCAGGGGGGACAGGTTTTGGTACTCACAGTATCAGAGTAGTCCTGGGGTCCCTCCTGAGGTGTTGGATCGCCACCAGCCGAGTCGGGGTCGCCGGGTGCAGTGTTGCAAGTCTCACGCCTTTTGCGGGGAGCTTGCAGGGTTCTTTAAAGCGGCTGGAAACAAAGTTGCAGCTTTTCTTGGAGCAGGTCCGCTGTCCTCGGGAGTTTCTTGTCTTTTCGAAGCAGGGGCAGTCCTCAGAGGATGTCGAGGTCGCTGGTCCCTTCGGAAGGCGTCGCTGGAGCAGGATCTTTGGAAGGCAGGAGACAGGCCGGTGAGTTTCTGGAGCCAAGGCAGTTGTCGTCTTCTGGTCTTCCGCTGCAGGGGTTTTCAGCTGGGCAGTCCTTCTTCTTGTTGCAGGAATCTAATTTTCTAGGGTTCAGGGTAGCCCTTAAATACTAAATTTAAGGGCGTGTTTAGGTCTGGGGGGTTAGTAGCCAATGGCTACTAGCCCTGAGGGTGGGTACACCCTCTTTGTGCCTCCTCCCAAGGGGAGGGGGTCACAATCCTAACCCTATTGGGGGAATCCTCCATCTGCAAGATGGAGGATTTCTAAAAGTTAGAGTCACTTCAGCTCAGGACACCTTAGGGGCTGTCCTGACTGGCCAGTGACTCCTCCTTGTTGCTTTCTTTGTTCCCTCCAGCCTTGCCGCCAAAAGTGGGGGCCGTGGCCGGAGGGGGCGGGCAACTCCACTAAGCTGGAGTGCCCTGCTGGGCTGTGACAAAGGGGTGAGCCTTTGAGGCTCACCGCCAGGTGTCACAGCTCCTGCCTGGGGGAGGTGTTAGCATCTCCACCCAGTGCAGGCTTTGTTACTGGCCTCAGAGTGACAAAGGCACTCTCCCCATGGGGCCAGCAACATGTCTCTGGTGTGGCAGGCTGCTGGAACTAGTCAGCCTACACAGACAGTCGGTTAAGTTTCAGGGGGCACCTCTAAGGTGCCCTCTGTGGTGTATTTTACAATAAAATGTACACTGGCATCAGTGTGCATTTATTGTGCTGAGAAGTTTGATACCAAACTTCCCAGTTTTCAGTGTAGCCATTATGGTGCTGTGGAGTTCGTGTTTGACAGACTCCCAGACCATATACTCTTATGGCTACCCTGCACTTACAATGTCTAAGGTTTTGCTTAGACACTGTAGGGGCACAGTGCTCATGCACTGGTACCCTCACCTATGGTATAGTGCACCCTGCCTTAGGGCTGTAAGGCCTGCTAGAGGGGTGTCTTACCTATACTGCATAGGCAGTGAGAGGCTGGCATGGCACCCTGAGGGGAGTGCCATGTCGACTTACTCATTTTGTTCTCACTAGCACACACAGGCTTGTAAGCAGTGTGTCTGTGCTGAGTGAGGGGTCTCTAGGGTGGCATAAGACATGCTGCAGCCCTTAGAGACCTTTCTTGGCATCAGGGCCCTTGGTACTAGAAGTACCAGTTACAAGGGACTTATCTGAATGCCAGGGTGTGCCAATTGTGGATACAATGGTACATTTTAGGTGAAGGAACACTGGTGCTGGGGCCTGGTTAGCAGGGTCCCAGCACACTTCTCAGTCAAGTCAGCATCAGTATCAGGCAAAAAGTGGGGGGTAACTGCAACAGGGAGCCATTTCTTTACACAAGCCCCCCCCAGCCCACAGGCCAGGAGACTCAGCCCAAGCTGGGAGAGTCTTCCTAGTCTGTCAGGCGAGGAAGAGTAGGAGAAATAGGCTGGTTAGTTGCAGGGCCTACTCTGCCTTACATCCTTCTGTTCAGGTCATTCCCTTTGGGGAACTGACCTACTTCCACAGTGATAGGACCTAGTCTGAATTGCCTCTTGTCTGCCTCTTCAATGTCTCCACCCATTCTTTCTATTTTGGTCTTAGAGGTATCCACCTCTGCTAACCTTATCTTGGCCAGGGTTACCCCTAGCTTACCCAGAGAGGTTACCCAGAGCTGGAGTAACCCCACCATGACCAATAGGGTCAGGGGGCCTAACTTGCTATTTGGCATGGGGTCAGACCACCATGCCAAGGATAGTGCAGCCATAAAGGCTAACACCCAGCAGAGGCCACTGACAGCTGTCAGTGCCCAGAACCACACCTTTAGCTCTTCACCTAAAAGGGAAGGGGCTAAGTTACAGGCCTCTTTGGGTTCAGGTTGCCTGTCTGCTGTATTAGAGTGGGGGGTTACCACATCTTGTAGTAAACACCCTTCTTCCACTCTTTCTTCTGTTAGCTGAGGAGCCACCCACTCAGGTTTAACAGTTGCCTGACTAGCCAGGACTTCTTGTGGGTCAGGTTGGACTTTATCAGGGCCATTTTTGGAGTTCTCCCCTACTGGAGCAGAATCTCCTTGGCTTGCTGTAACCTTGGCTAAAGGTTGTCCACCCTTCCTACTCTGTTTTCTTTTCTTCTTCTTCTGGGGCCTGCTTGCATTTACTGCAGAGGCAGGACTTCCAGAATCCTTGGGAGAGGACTGGCACTGGACCAGTTCCTCTCTTGGGCTCTGACTAACCTCTGGGTAGTCATTTCCAAGGAGACAATCAAGGGGGAGGTCTGTACTGACTACTACCCTTCTCCAGCTAAGAGTGCCACCCACTTCTATGGGTACTAAAGCCACAGGCCTCTTAGTGACCCTGTCTAGGCTAACTCTTACCCTGGCAGTCTCACCTGGGATGTACTGGTTTGAGAGCACCAGCCTGTCATGCACAATAGTGTGACTGGCACAAGTGTCTCTCAGGGCAGTGGTTGGGATTCCATTCACCAGTAGGTGGTGGAAGTGTCTACTTCCCTCTGGAATCTCCAACTCACCTGTTGGGCCCTGTTTCCAGTTGAAGGCTATGAAGACCTCCTCATCTGAGGAGTCATCTCCCATGGCTACACTGGTTACCCCTGGAATTTTGTTCTGGGGTTTGTTTTTGGGACAAGAAGTGTCCTTGGTGTGGTGCCCAGACTGTTTACAGTTGTGGCACCATGCCTTAGTGGCATCCCAGTTCTTACCCTGGTACCCACCTTTGTTTTGGGTTGTGTCTTGGGGCCCACCCACCTGTTCTGGTCTTTGGGGGCCTACAGAGGACTCTTTTTCTTTGTTTCTAGTGTCACCCACTTTCTCCTGGGGAGTCTTTGTAACCCCTTTCTTTGGGTCACCCCCAGTGGAAGTTTTGGTTACCCTAGTCTTGACCCAGTGGTCTGCCTTCTTTCCCAATTCTTGGGGAGAAATTGGACCTAGGTCTACCAGATACTGATGTAACTTTTCATTGAAGCAGTTACTTAAAATGTGTTCTTTCATAAACAAATTATAAAGCCCAACATAGTCACACACTTCATTTCCAGTTAACCAACCATCTAGTGTTTTTACTGAGTAGTCTACAAAATCAACCCAGGTCTGGCTCGAGGATTTTTGAGCCCCCCTGAACCTAATTCTATACTCCTCAGTGGAGAATCCAAAGCCCTCAATCAGGGTACCCTTCATGAGGTCATAAGATTCTGCATCTTTTCCAGAGAGTGTGAGGAGTCTATCCCTACACTTTCCAGTGAACATTTCCCAAAGGAGAGCACCCCAGTGAGATCTGTTCACTTTTCTGGTTACACAAGCCCTCTCAAAAGCTGTGAACCATTTGGTGATGTCATCACCATCTTCATATTTTGTTACAATCCCTTTGGGGATTTTTAGGATGTCAGGAGAATCTCTGACCCTATTTAAGTTGCTGCCACCATTGATGGGACCTAGGCCCATCTCTTTTCTTTCCCTTTCTATGGCTAGGAGCTGCTTTTCCAAAGCCAATCTTTTGGCCATCCTGGCTAACTGGATGTCCTCTTCACTGGGGTTATCCTCAGTGATTTCAGAGGTGTTGGTCTCTCCTGTGAGGGAACCAGCATCTCTGACTATTATTTTTGGAGTCAGGGTTTGAGGGACCCTGTTCTCCCTAGATAGGACTGGTAGGGGGGAATTGTCCTCCAAGTCACTATCCTCTTCCTCTGAGTTGCCACCCTCAGAGGGGTTGGCCTTTTCAAACTCTGCCAAAAGCTCCTGGAGCTGTATTTTGGTAGGTTTGGGGCCCATTGTTATTTTCTTTATTTTACAGAGTGACCTTAGCTCCCTCATCTTAAGATGGAGGTAAGGTGTGGTGTCGAGTTCCACCACAGTCACATCTGTGCTAGACATTTTGCTTCTAAAAGTTGGAATACTTTTTAAGAATCTACAACTGGTTCTAGAATCTAATTCAACCTTTTACAAACTTTTAAACTCTACAAGAAATGCTAAACAGGATCTAACACAAGGCCCTAGCAGGTCTTTTAAGAATTTAGAAAACTTTTCAAATTGCAAAAATCAATTTCTAATGACAATTTTGGAATTTGTCGTGTGATCAGGTATTGGCTGAGTAGTCCAGCAAATGCAAAGTCTTGTACCCCACCGCTGATCCACCAATGTAGGAAGTTGGCTCTGTATGTGCTATTTCAAAGTAAGGAATAGCATGCACAGAGTCCAAGGGTTCCCCTTAGAGGTAAAATAGTGGTAAAAATAGATAATACTAATGCTCTATTTTGTGGTAGTGTGGTCGAGCAGTAGGCTTATCCAAGGAGTAGTGTTAAGCACTTGTTGTACATACACATAGACAATAAATGAGGTACACACACTCAGAGACAAATCCAGCCAATAGGTTTTTATATAGAAAAATATCTTTTCTTAGTTTATTTTAAGAACCACAGGTTCAAATTCTACATGTAATAGCTCATTCGAAAGGTATTGCAGGTAAGTACTTTAGGAACTTCAAATCATCAAAATTGCATGTATACTTTTCAAGTTATTCACAAATAGCTGTTTTAAAAGTGGACACTTAGTGCAATTTTCACAGTTCCTAGGGGAGGTAAGTATTTGTTAGTTTTACCAGGTAAGTAAGACACTTACAGGGTCAGTTCTTGGTCCAAGGTAGCCCACCGTTGGGGGTTCAGAGCAACCCCAAAGTCACCACACCAGCAGCTCAGGGCCGGTCAGGTGCAGAGTTCAAAGTGGTGCCCAAAACACATAGGCTAGAATGGAGAGAAGGGGGTGCCCCGGTTCCGGTCTGCTTGCAGGTAAGTACCCGCGTCTTCGGAGGGCAGACCAGGGGGGTTTTGTAGGGCACCGGGGGGGACACAAGCCCACACAGAAATTTCACCCTCAGCAGCGCGGGGGCGGCCGGGTGCAGTGTAGAAACAAGCGTCGGGTTTGTAATGGAAGTCAATGGGAGATCTAGGGATCTCTTTAGCGCTGCAGGCAGGCAAGGGGGGGGTTCCTCGGGGAAACCTCCACTTGGGCAGGGGAGAGGGACTCCTGGGGGTCACTCCTCCAGTGAAAGTCCGGTCCTTCAGGTCCTGGGGGCTGCGGGTGCAGGGTCTCTCCCAGGCGTCGGGACTTTAGGTTCAAAGAGTCGCGGTCAGGGGAAGCCTCGGGATTCCCTCTGCAGGCGGCGCTGTGGGGGCTCAGGGGGGACAGGTTTTGGTACTCACAGTATCAGAGTAGTCCTGGGGTCCCTCCTGAGGTGTTGGATCGCCACCAGCCGAGTCGGGGTCGCCGGGTGCAGTGTTGCAAGTCTCACGCCTTTTGCGGGGAGCTTGCAGGGTTCTTTAAAGCGGCTGGAAACAAAGTTGCAGCTTTTCTTGGAGCAGGTCCGCTGTCCTCGGGAGTTTCTTGTCTTTTCGAAGCAGGGGCAGTCCTCAGAGGATGTCGAGGTCGCTGGTCCCTTCGGAAGGCGTCGCTGGAGCAGGATCTTTGGAAGGCAGGAGACAGGCCGGTGAGTTTCTGGAGCCAAGGCAGTTGTCGTCTTCTGGTCTTCCGCTGCAGGGGTTTTCAGCTGGGCAGTCCTTCTTCTTGTTGCAGGAATCTAATTTTCTAGGGTTCAGGGTAGCCCTTAAATACTAAATTTAAGGGCGTGTTTAGGTCTGGGGGGTTAGTAGCCAATGGCTACTAGCCCTGAGGGTGGGTACACCCTCTTTGTGCCTCCTCCCAAGGGGAGGGGGTCACAATCCTAACCCTATTGGGGGAATCCTCCATCTGCAAGATGGAGGATTTCTAAAAGTTAGAGTCACTTCAGCTCAGGACACCTTAGGGGCTGTCCTGACTGGCCAGTGACTCCTCCTTGTTGCTTTCTTTGTTCCCTCCAGCCTTGCCGCCAAAAGTGGGGGCCGTGGCCGGAGGGGGCGGGCAACTCCACTAAGCTGGAGTGCCCTGCTGGGCTGTGACAAAGGGGTGAGCCTTTGAGGCTCACCGCCAGGTGTCACAGCTCCTGCCTGGGGGAGGTGTTAGCATCTCCACCCAGTGCAGGCTTTGTTACTGGCCTCAGAGTGACAAAGGCACTCTCCCCATGGGGCCAGCAACATGTCTCTGGTGTGGCAGGCTGCTGGAACTAGTCAGCCTACACAGACAGTCGGTTAAGTTTCAGGGGGCACCTCTAAGGTGCCCTCTGTGGTGTATTTTACAATAAAATGTACACTGGCATCAGTGTGCATTTATTGTGCTGAGAAGTTTGATACCAAACTTCCCAGTTTTCAGTGTAGCCATTATGGTGCTGTGGAGTTCGTGTTTGACAGACTCCCAGACCATATACTCTTATGGCTACCCTGCACTTACAATGTCTAAGGTTTTGCTTAGACACTGTAGGGGCACAGTGCTCATGCACTGGTACCCTCACCTATGGTATAGTGCACCCTGCCTTAGGGCTGTAAGGCCTGCTAGAGGGGTGTCTTACCTATACTGCATAGGCAGTGAGAGGCTGGCATGGCACCCTGAGGGGAGTGCCATGTCGACTTACTCATTTTGTTCTCACTAGCACACACAGGCTTGTAAGCAGTGTGTCTGTGCTGAGTGAGGGGTCTCTAGGGTGGCATAAGACATGCTGCAGCCCTTAGAGACCTTTCTTGGCATCAGGGCCCTTGGTACTAGAAGTACCAGTTACAAGGGACTTATCTGAATGCCAGGGTGTGCCAATTGTGGATACAATGGTACATTTTAGGTGAAGGAACACTGGTGCTGGGGCCTGGTTAGCAGGGTCCCAGCACACTTCTCAGTCAAGTCAGCATCAGTATCAGGCAAAAAGTGGGGGGTAACTGCAACAGGGAGCCATTTCTTTACAGCCAGCATCTGCAGCAGGGGCGCTGAAAGAGATAGCAGAGGATCTGGGATTGGTGGAAATGTGGAGATGTAGGAACCAGACACAAGGGCGATACACTCATTACTCAGCAGCACATAACCTACATACTCAAATCGATCTCTGGTTGGTCTCCACCAGTATATTGAGCAATTTACAGATAGAAACACCATTACCCCGAACGTACTCTGACCATTCCCCAGTCTTGTTGGTAATGATCCTGGGTCCCAGGCGGACCCTCCCATTCACATGGAGGTTCCCGCCATATTCGCTCCTGGACTCGGTGTTTCAAGGAGAGCTGGCTACGGATATACAAGACTTCATTCGAACTAATATTAGCTCAGTGGATAGTATTTGTACCATGTGGGAGGCATTCAAAGTCTATATACGTGGCGTAACCAAGGCAAAACATGCAGGAGTCTTGAGATCAGTCCGTGGTAGGCTAGACACACTGGAACGAGAGCTTGCTCAGTTAGAACAGATGCACCTACTCACGGCGGAGGCCCAGTTCTGGAGGCCATGCGCACCAAACTGGAGGAGTTTCAGGATACGGCGCTCACAGTAATCCAACACATGGGGAAATATGCAGTGGCCTGTGTTTATGGTGAGGGGGGAGGCCAGGGATGGTATTGGCAAGTATGATACACCCAAGCAGAGAGAGGGACACGATTACCAAACTGCAGACTGCAGATGGTAAGGAACTCACAGACCCAGAACAAATAATGATAAGGTTTCGGGAGTATTACAAAGACCGGTACACTTCCAAAATTGCCTCGGATCTGGGGGCACTGATGGACCATCTGTCATATATAAAACTACCATGGCTGGCAGCCGAAGATAGGGAGGTCCTCATGGCGCCTCTGACTTTGGAGGAGATGGGTAGGGCACTGGGGAAAATGGCGGAGGGGAAGGCTCCAGGATCGGATGGGCTGATGGTAAAATTTTACAAGGCCTTTAAAGATATTTTGCTCCCACATCTAAGTAAGGTTTATGAAAGGAAGGTGGAGGACGGTATGATGCCTCCCTCCATGCGGGAAGCCATGTTGATCACACTTCTAAAGCCGGGTAAATCACCTGAGCAGTACTCATCCTATTGCCCATTGTCTCTGATCAATGTGGACACCAAAATGTATGCAAAAATCCTTGCTGATAGGCTGGCTCAGTTCTTGCCGACACTGGTTCAACCAGAGCAGTTGTATTTGTCCCAGGCTGTCGTCTTCCTGCTAACCTTCTTACACTGTTCGGGGCGATGCAAAACTTTGACCCGAAAGTAAAAGCTGTAGCGATCTTTCTGGACGCGAGAAGGCATTAGAGTCGGTTGAGTGGCACTTCATGAAAGCAATACTAACGCAAATGGGGTGGGGGATATATATCGAAGACTAGTGATGACACTGTATAAGGAGCCCCTGGCCAGGCTGTGGATCAACGGCACGATATCGAACACTTTCCAAATCACGAGGCGCACCAGACAGGGGTACCCACTGTCGCTGCTGCTGTATGCTATAGTGGCAGAACCCTTGCCATGTGCACTGAGGGAGGATCACAGCCATAGAGGCCTACAATTTCAGGTCTAGACTGCTGCTTTCTACATATGCGAATGACACTTTGCTATATGTCCAGAACCCACAACACAATGTGGCACCGATTTTGAGGGAAATAATAAAATATGGGGCGCCTATTCAGGATTACGGATCCACTGGGGGAAGTCGATTATGTTCCCCTTAATACCAGTCACGACGCCAGTGGCAACAGAATTCCCACTTCAGTGGGAAACAGGGCCAGTTCTATACCTAGGCATCCGTGTACACACAGATCCAAAGATAGTACAGGTAGTTAATTATGAAGCGGCAATTCAGACATTAACGAAAGATGTGGAGGGATGGATCAGGCTGCCATTGTCACTGGTGGGGAGAATAGCGCACATGAAGATGGTAGTGCTCCCTAGATTCCTGTTCCTTTTCCAGAACATACCCATGTTGCTCTCGAAGGTGTTTTTTTGTAGACCTAAGAAAGAGCGCTGTATATCAGGTTGGCCTGGGCAGCTGCCAAGGGTTTAGTGGAAGACTCTGACCCTGCCATATGAGATGGGAGGACTAAATGCACCAGACTTAGAGCTCTATTACAAAGTAGCACATGCTGTTAGTTGCCCTTTTTAAAAACTGAACGGGAACTGGCTGCCCCGGACCCTTCTGCCGAGTAAAATTTTTTGCCCCCGGTTAGAAAACTCAGAGTGATTGTGTCACTGGATGCCATCACTTGGGCTTGCCATGACTTAAAACAGCACAGGGGCTTGTTCTCTTATACTCTCCGCAAGTGCCACAGAGGTGGTGTTCATGGTATGAACTGTGGAGAGACAGGGGATTCGCGGATGCCATGCGAAAACGGACAATCACAAAGATGGGGGAAGCATGGACACATGGGAGGAGATTGTGGAACGGGTAGACGGGACAACTTCCCTTTTAAAATATCAGTACGACCGGGCCCGACACGCAATGGGAGCATTACTGGGGGCGGAGATGAGAGAGCCTCCGGAGATACGACCCCAGTCTTTGGTGCTCATTGAGGTTCAGCTGCGGCGCTTGATATCCCAGTTGTATGCGTACACACACAAAAAGAACATACACATGAACTCACAAAGGCATGACTTGAGTGGCAGTGAGATCTGGGGGTGCAGCTCACAGACAAGCAGTGATGGCACTGCTGCCCAAAAACTTGTGAGGTATCCCTAAATGGCAGACACCGCCTGATACATTTTAAGTACATCAGCAGAGTATATTACACTCCCATGAGGCTACATAGATATGGCCTCCGCTCAGATGCCAGGTGTCCAAGATGTGGAGAGGACCAGGCTGATTTCCTTCATATGGCATGGATATGCCCTGGGGTTTATCGCTTTTGGGACAGAGTACTCACTGAACTAGAGAACATAGGAGGGCACAGGCTAGATCATGAGCCACTTTTGGCTTTATTGGGCTGGGATAGGGGAGTGCCAAAATTGAGTCGCCAAGTTACGGAGATCGGGCTGCTGCTAGCAAAACAACGCATAGCAATGAGGTGGGACGGGGGTCCAGTAACCACAATATCCGAATGGCATAGAGATATGGTATATTGCAATACACAGAGGTATACAACGAGCTGGCACCCCCTACCAGCAGACCCGCGCCGTACGGGAATGTATACAAACAATACTTCATTGGTAAAGAAACAGGAGAACTGGAGGGTAGGATACTGAGTAAGGACAGGACTAGTGTTTCCTAAGCGCACACCACCGCCTTTGGATGCTTTGCGGTGACCTACTGTTGACCGTCAGATGTGAGCTGATGAATAATGTGGAGGGGGGAACACAGGAGTTCTGCACTGCATGACATAAACACACTGTTGGATAAACAACATAATGTACTACGCTTGCAGAGCTGAAATGTACACTGAAATTGGCCACATAAGACGTAATGTGTATTGCTGTGCTCATTAGTTGAACATTCTACGTACCGTAATGTTAATAATGGAATATATTCTAGGATGTGACTTTAAGATGTATTGTGTGCTGGTGTACTCGCTTGCAGTAATCATTTGTATAAAAAGTATAAATAAACAAAAAAAATGCTGGTGGATCCACACAAGCCACACCTCCCTGGACTCCTTGGGGTGTCTAGTTTTAAAAAATGTCTGGGTTTGGATGGTTTCCCTAGTTGAAGGCAGCACCCGGGACCAAAAACATATGTTCTCCCATACCAAAACAGGTCGTTTTGTAATATATTATTTTGACGTGTCCACGTACTTCTGTGATGTTCCAAACACTAAAACTTGGGGGGGGGAAACCTGGTGCCTAAGTGGATTCTGCGTCCCCTTGGTGGTAGATGGCCTAAAAAAAAATAGGCCGATCTCCCCTTAAGGGGGGCAGAAATGGCCAACAGCTCTGTGACCCCTTTGGATGGGTGACCCTTGTCAAAGGTGACGCCCCGCGCACAAACAAAACAAAGGGGAACAAAAAAAATCCCTGATGTCTTGGTGGCTTCTGCCCCCGGGGGCAGAAACGGCCAGCAGTAATGTGCCCCCTTTGGGGGACGACCCTTGACAAAGGGGCTGCCCCCCCACACAAAACACACACACAAGATCCCTGGTGCCTAAGTGGATTCTGCCCCCAAGCGGGGCAGAAATGGCCAACAGCTCGGTGCCCCCTTTGAGGGAGAAGACCCTTGCCAAACGGGGCGCCCCCCCCCCAGCACAAAACAACAAAGGGGAAAAAAAACTCCCTGGTGTATTGGTGGCTTCTGCCCTCCTTGGGGGCAGACGGGCCTAAACAAAATAGGTCCTCTGCCCCCAAGGGGGGCAGAAATAGCCAACACTAATTTCCCCCTTTGGGGGGGCGACCCTTGCCCAAGGGGTACCCTCAAGACCCAAAACACACACACACAATCCCTGTGGCCTAGCAGGTTTCGACCCTCCCCCCCCAGGGATGAGATCGGCCAAAAACATTGCCAATCTATCCCCGGGGGGGGCGAAATATATAAAAAATTATTGACCCCAGGGCAGCGACCCTTGCCTACGGGGTCGCTGCCCGAAATCATTACAAACAATATAATCCCTGGTTTCTAGTGGGTTTCGACCCCCCCTTGGGGCAGAAACACACAGATGGTATATTGCCCCCAGGAGAGCGACCCTTGCCCAAGGGGTCACTCCCCCAAAAAACTAAGCTAAAATCCCTGGTGCCTATTGGAGGATTCCTGCTCCACGAACGCGGGCCTCGCCCATGATCGTGGAGCAGGAATCCATTGAAAACAGGCACAGGGGAAAGGAAAAACTTTGTTTTTTTGTTATGTTTTATTGGCTGTTAATGCCTATGGATTTCTCTTCAGTTTTCACTTTAATAAAAGCTATGGTTTTGCCCTCTATACTCTTTCTTCTGTTTTTACAGTCTGATAAGAGGTTTATTAAAGGAAAAACTAATGTAAGCGTCATTTTAGCATTTACTATTGACTGCATAGATGTATATGAATATAATGGTGTTACATATGTATATTATATGTTTATTTATTTGATATATGCTCCTGGGTCTGCGCACATAGGCAGGAATATTCAGTGCTTATGATTATTGATGAGGATCCTCTGGAGGAGAAATATACTGCTATGTTAAAGTACTGTAGGACTCCCACTTTGACGACAAGGATGATTCAAGCATCTATGAAAGATCTACTACTGGATAAAAATGAGTTACTTACTCTGTAACTGCAGTCATCCAGTGTTGGTATCTTTCATAGATTCACATGCTTGAATCATTCTTCGTCGTTGAAGTCGGAGTTCCACGGTCCCATAATAAGGCAGTATGCAAGAACTATAATAGGCTATATTGGCAGTAGGCCATCAGTTTAATAGACTATTTATGCTCTTTTTAAAACACGCATTGGCAAAGCAAATAGGTTTTGCCTTTGTTTTTCGTATTCCTAGCTTGATTATAAATATTCGAAAAAGGTTATAATAATGTTCGTTTTAAATTTGATAGACTGCTTAAAGCTACTTATTAATTCAAAATACATCACAACATAAACTATGACCGGTTTAGGAAATTTAAAACAAATATTATAACCTTTTTGTAATATTTATAATTGAGTTGAGATTGTGAGAGGTCGTGGTGCAGTGTTAGACAGAACATTGCTCGTTGTGGGGAATGCACACACAAAGGCAGTTCACATATTGCAACAGTATGCACACATTAGTTTGTGAGTTGTTCCAAATGTTTGCATGTTAGGATAATGAAAAGTTAACCACCGCTGTAGATTAGGAAACAACCAGTAGAATCCATTAGTGTGGCACAAGTCATATTTACTTGCTCTGTTCTGAATATGCTAGTGAAACTCAATAGTTGCTCCCAACTGAATGCTTCATGGGGGACAGGGACGAGAGGGAGAGAGGGGGAGAGAGAGAGAGAGAGGGAGAGAGGGAGAGAGAGAGAGAGGGAGAGAGAGAGAGAGGGAGAGAGAGAGAGAGAGAGAGAGAGAGAGGGAGAGAGGGAGAGAGAGAGAGGGAGAGGGAGAGGGAGAGGGAGAGGGAGAGAGAGAGAGAGAGAGAGACACACGCTCCTTCTGTGACTCACATTCGTGTGTGAGAGGTTCCATGCCCTACTTAAGCACATACAAAGGAAAGGAATCTGCATCTTACAAACTAAAAGACGCTTTAGAAACACTCAGGGAATGCCCGCTTCCTTGTGCGTGCACCACTCCACTCCCAGCAGTCTCCAGTGGCCCTTGACTGGAAATGTCGCGCACCCATCAATTAAGCAGTGTGCATACAACTTGCTTTTTCCATTTACCTTCTCTTGAGGTCTCTTCTGTGAAACGTTAGCGAGGTTGCATTTATCTGATTGTATTATGTGTACCCCGATCGAGTTACTGATTTGAAAAATGTACTGATGGAAATCTACTTTGTTGCTGTCTTCTGTGGGCATATACACATATCTTGGCCCTGCAACCATGCCTTTCCTTAATCTCCGTGTATCGGTGTGAGAGGGTACATTCTCTTGCAGCCTGGTTCTATCTACTGTCATGCCTCTGGTCAGCTCTCCACAAGAGGATGAGCTTTCAGTGGTGCTGAAGCAACACAGGGGCCCTGAGAGAGACATTCCCTCTGTGACTCGAAAGCTAAAAAGGGCACTCCCAATGTGAAAAATACTCCACATTGCGTGTCCAGACATTCACTGTTAGCTGATTTGCTCCAGCACTGCTCCTTTCAAAGAAATAGGCAAAATGATGGCTCCTGCTTGTAGTGTTCGAGGGCCTAAGCCTTTGTAGTACTCTACGTGCTTCTATAAATCATGAAGAGGCTTATGGCTTTGCTCGTAAGCAAAAAAAAAAACATCAGCATGCTGTGTAGAGTAACATCTTATCTACAGAAGGCACACTTTTGATAAGGACTGCTTAATTTGATGTAGTGTTTACCAGTACGGGGCAAAAATAGTTTGCTTGAAGGGTCGGCAATTAAGTTTCTGAAACAGGCATTCACTGTGATAAAAATATAAAATTGGTTAAAGGCATTTTGATGAAGCAGAGAAGTGCATGAGTAAGATGAACAGACAGGGAGCTGCTCTGAATAGAGTACAAGGGCCGAGATGGCTTTAGGATTAACCTGCCTTAGTATTCTGTACTTGCACTTCTATATGCAGCAGTCCTGTATTTCAAAACACAGATGTAGGCATCAGCACACTTCACGAGAGTGTATGGAGTAGTTAGGCAAGCGCTGGGAAAGAGTGGAACCGGAAATGGTAAGTACCTAGAAGATGCCCAGCGGCTGGAAGCAGAGAGTTAAGTTACCCGGTTCTCCCAAAGGCTAACATGGAGACGTCGCAGTTGGTAAATGCAGAGGCAGGACTGGACCAGTAGAACCCAAGGGCAGATTCCAGGTGAAGAGGAACTGCAAAATAAGGGGACAGAGTCCAGTCCAAGCAGGAGTGTCCAGGAGGGGCAAGAACCAATGCCCACCCTTTTACAGCTGAATATCCAGGTCAACAGTGATGGATGAAGTTCAGCTGTGGGGTCCAGGAGCCGCAGAGGAGTCCCTGAAGTTGCCTACAATCGGTCCCCCCGACGGTTGCCAGATTTCAGATGGGTCAGTGGTGAGGATGGCCACCAACAAGCACAAGAAAATGTAGGAAGAGCTGTTGGACTTTTTGCGGAGCTGTGGAGGACCAGCACAGCCCTGGGTACTCGACCCTTGGAGGGGAGTCTGGGCTGACCCTCAGAAGACAGGAGAGCCAGCACAAGCAGTCATAGCCCTCACAAGCAACTTACTGGCAGCAGGCACAGTAAGTCGCAGTGAGGCCCAGTCAGCACACCTGAAGATGAGTCCCACGTCACTGGAGCAGCAGAGAGGAGACTGTCCTTGCAAAGATAGAGTGCTGGGGGCCACGGCTACTTGGAGCCAGAAGATCCCTCAGAGCAGGCGTCAACAAGCCTTGGTTGCTGCAACAGTTGTGGTGCACATGGATTCTGTTCCAGTGCAGAGGCAATGGTCTATGGTCTCCCACGTTGGGCAGAAGGCAGAGAGGACCCAGGAGATGCTCAGTGCCACCACCTGTGTTGGAGAATCTTCATAGATCCGGAAGTCAGAAGATCCTACCAGCTGGACGTCGTTGCCTTAGGTGCCTGCAGATGCAGGGGAGTGACTACTTCACTCCAAGGGAGATTGCTTCTTGCTTCTTTGGTGCAGCTGAAGTCTTGCCGACCACAGGATGCACAGCCATGGAAATGTTGCAGATTGCTGACAGGAGCTGTGAAAACAATGTTGCATTAAGAAGTCTTCTTAGGCATTGCAGTCTTGTTGGTTCCTGTGTTGCACAGCAGCGGTCCCGGGGGCCAGAAGAAGATGATGTCTTTACAGAGAGGTCTTTTTGGAGTCTTGCACAATGAATCTGGGGACCCATCCTCAAGGGAGTCCGTAAATAACCCAAAAAGGGTGTGTGTGTGTGGGGGGGGGGGGGAAGTTTGGTCACTCTCTGGAGTGACCGCCTATCAGGAGGGGTCTCTGACGTCAGCTACCTGACCGACCCAGTCAGATGCCCCAAGATGCCTCTGCCCATCTTGGTTTCAAGATGGCAGAACCAAGTGGCCACCTGGAGGTGCTTTGGGCACCATCATAGGGGTGTAGCTGGACCGGGGAGTGGACACTCGCCTTTCCTTTGAATGTTTCACACCAGAGCAGGGACCAGTGTTCCCTGGACTGGTGCAAACCAGTCTAAGTATGGAGGGCACCAAATGTGCCCTTCAAAGCAATCCGGTGGCGTGGGGAAGTGTTGCAAGTATTGGAAGTATGGAAGTATGATTTCTTTCACTCTGGGGGCTCCTTAGAGGACCCCCAGCATTGCTACCATCAGTCTTACAGGGTTTTCCGGGCAGCCTAGCTGCTGCCACCCCTCAGACAGGTTTCTGCCCTCCTGCTGCTTGATCTGATCAAGCCCAGGAAGGCAGAACAAAGGATTTGACTTTGGAAAGGGAGGCAACACCCTCTCCCTTTGAAAATAGGTGACTGGCCTGAGAGAAGTAGCCTCCCCAAGGCACTGGTTTGCTTTGAAGAGCACATTTGGTGCCCTCCATGCAGAAACCAGTCCACAAAGGTTGAGGGACCCCCAGTCCCTGCTCTGGTGTGAAACTGGACAAAGGAAAGGGGAGTGACTACTCCCCTGTCCACCACTACCCTAGGGGTGGTGCCCAGAGCTCTTTCAGAGGGTCCCTGGGTTTTGCCATCTTGTTTCCAAGCTTGGCAGGGAACTCTGGGAGCATCTGAGTAGCCCGTCCAGGCAGGTGATGTCAGAGCCCCCTCCTGATAGGTGCTTACCTGGAGACCAGTCCCCCTTTCTTGACTATTTAGTGTCTTCCTCTTGGGTGGGTCCTCAGATTTGGTTTATAAGATTCCAGCAGGACTCCTCTGAAATCTCCACTTTGACTTCTGGACACTGGAACCGTGACTGGACACCCCCCCCCATCCCGCTCCCGGGAACCGACAAAGCTGCAGATACACAAGGAAAACTCTTCTGCAACATTGTTTCCAAGACTCCTGCCAGCTCTGCAGCATTTCCCCTGGCTTTGCATCCTCAGAAGACCGCAACCCTTCAGCCTGCACAGGAAAGGAGAAGGAATCTCCCTTGGAGTGAATGAGTCACTGCCCTGCATCCTCAGACACCTAAAGCAATGACAACCATGGCTCCTCTCCTGTTGAGCTGCCTGGATCATGCATCTACCAGCTGTCCAACTTGGATGGAGGTAAGCCTTTGCCTTCCCACGCAGGGCAGTACCCCCGTGCACCACGCCTCTTGCTGCTGCCAAGGCTTGTTTGCATCTCCTCCACGGGATCTTCAGGCGATGCACAGCACTCCTTCCTGTGAAGCGCAGTCCTCTGCGTGTTTCTCCTGCAGCGTGGGATCTCCTTTTGTAGTGCTGCGTGGCCCCCTTCCTGCACCTTTCTGTGTCCTCCTGTGAGACTCCTGTGGTTGCTGCCTGGGCTTCTGTGGGCTCTCTTGATTGCTGAGGGCCCCCTGTGACTCCCCCTCATGGGTTGAGTCCTCCTGCACCTCACTGATCCCGGGCAGTCCCACTGTCCTCCAACCACAAAGATTGCCTTTCCCAAGGCTTGTTGGAGGAATCCAGACGCAACCAAGTCTGCAATCATCTACCCAGCGTGGGACATCAACTGCAACCTCCAAGAATTCAACTCCATCCTCAGGGGTGCAGTGTTGACCATACTGGGTCCACCGGTGACCAACTCCTGCATCTTCAGTATGGTGGGTAGGGGCTCCTGCCCCCACTGGACTCTGTTGTGCCTTCTGGACTTAGTCCCCTCTCTCCGCAGGTATTCCTTCACAGGAATCCACCCCTGGGGTCTTGCAGTCTTTTCCGGGTCTTGCATTTCTTCTCTTTTCCTCCTTTTGGGTGGTTTGGGGAAAATCCAGTTATTTACTCCTGCTTTCCTGGTCCCTAGGGGGGGTACAGTGTTACTTAACTCTTTGGTTTTCTAGTACTCCCAGCTCCCCTTTACACATTTTACTTAACTAGGTTGGGCTCCTGTGTTTGCATTCCATTTCTTTAGTATATGGTTTGTGCTACCCGTAGGGAAACTATTGCTATTGCTATTTGCACTGGTTTCCAACCTTTTCTATGCCTATGCAGGATTACTAGTGTATATATTTAGTGCATTATTTAACTTCAATTGGTGGGTTGCCCTTCTAGTATTTTGTGGTGATTTGTTAAAAAAATAAAGTACCTTTATTTTTGTACAACGGAGTGTTTTCTTTCAAGTGTGTAAAAGCTGTGTGACTACAGTGGTATTGCTTGAGCTTTGCATGTCTCCTAGATAAGCCTTGGCTGCTCATCCACAGCTACCCCTGGAGAGCCTGGCTTCTAGACACTGCCTGCACTACATTAATAGGGGATACCTGGACCTGCTATAGGGTGTAAGTACCCTAGGTACCCGCCACACACCAGGTCAGCATCCTGCATCCACAGAAGGGTGGTTAGTGGCTCCTGCCACAACCTGACACTCCATCACGAACTGGACTTGGTCCCCTTCCTTTGCAGGTCCTCTTTTGTCAGGATCCACCTTTGGGTTCTTCCGGTCTTGTCTGGGTCTTGCACAATCCTTTTCCAAAGTCGTCCTGCTGGTTTTGGGGAAAAGCAGGTACATACCTTTGCTCTCCTGGTTGCTGGGTGTCACGCTGGTACTCACCTCTTGGGGTTCCTAGTTCCTCCAGCTCCCTTCTACTGATCCCACTTTCTTGGGTGGGGGACTGCCTTTCACATTCCACTTTTTTAGTATATGGTTTGGCCCTCACTATTTGCTACTGCTTTTACCAATGCCTATTGTTTTCTATGCTGTTTATTGATTTCTAATCTGTATATGATAGTGTGTTTACTTACCTCCAGTTGGGGTATTGCCTATATAGTATCTTAGTATTTGTGTTACTATAATAAAGTCCCTTTATTTTTGTAAGACCCTATGGTACTTTCACGTCTGTAAGTGCTGTGTGACTGTAGTGGTATTGCAGAAGCTTTGCATGTCTCCTAGATAGGTCTTGGCTGCTCATTCACAGCTACCTCTAGAGAACCCTGGCTTTCTAGACACTGCCTACACTTCACTAATAGGGGATACCTGGACCTAGTATAAGATGTTAACACCATAGGTTCTCACCATATGCCAGTTTCTTACACCCATACACACTCATAGGGACCTTCACCCTGCCCCTTGGGGTGAAAGAGCCTACCATAGGTGTGATTTATAGTGACTTGGTGAAGTGACCCGCAATGAAAGTTTGCGTGCACCTTTTCACGCAGGCTGCAAATGGCTACAGATTGCATGGGCTCCCATGGGTGGCGTAATACATGCTGCAGCCCGTGGAGGACCCCTGGTGTACTAATGCCCTGGGTACCCAAGTACCATCTACCAGGGACTTACTAGTATACCAATTGAGGGGTGTAAGAAGTACCAAGACAACCAAACAGACGAGAGAGCACAATCACTGGGGACCTGATTAACACATTCCCAGCTAAAACAGTCTACGCACACCTACATCAGGAAAAAAGTGGGGGTACCCATGCCAGAAAGATGGGACTTTCCTACACAGGTAAGTAGGGGGTTGGTTCCAAGCCCCTTTAAGTTTTTGTAACTAACAAAAGATTTTGCAAGCATGCACGCAAGGAAAACCTAAAAAGTACCAAACTTGAAGTATGACCAATCAGGTGCTAACACTCCCAAGAGAGGCTGATTCCCTCAGATTTTCAAGCAAAGTGAGAATAATACCCTTAATTATAAGAGTAGCCTCTCAGGATTGGAGGCTGAGATGCATGTGAATCTGTGCAAGGTACCAATAGTGAATAACTGCAGTTAGAGGTAATTAACTAATTTTCTTATCCAGTATTGGATCTTTCATAGATTCAGGTGCCTGAATTAGAATAGCAAGCAGTATTGTAGGCAACTGAAGTACTCTTCGAGAATGTTGAGTAAAAGCCAAACATTTTCATAATACTCATTCCTGCATACCCATTTATGTCTCTAGACATATATTTGAAATTGATAAATTAATATTAATAGGACAGGAAAGCAACAATATACAGCTGACTGAAAAAGCATTAGAAATAATATGAACAAACTAAACACCTCTATTTAAAGAGGCTTACCTTACTGGAATAGATCGCTTAACAGCCTATCCCACAGCCGAGTCACTGCATCGTGTTGACTCTAGGCAGTAGTGTTGGTTGAACGAGCAGGTGCTCTTTCATGTGGCAGCTCAGCATATTTTCTTCAGTGGTATGCTCGCGAAAACAGCAACTGAAGTGGATACTGCTCTTGTGGAATGCGCCTTAGGTTCTCTCATCTGGGATTTGCCAGCTTTTGAGTGGCAAAACTGAATTGTTGCCGAGATCCACTGTGCTGTTGTGGCTTTCAGCCCGGCAGTCCCCGGACGCCCTTGATTGTAGAAAACTAGCAGTTGATCTGTTTTTCAAATCTGTTAGTATAGTGAAGGTAGAACTTGAGACACCGGTTGATGTCTAAAGTGTGGAGAGTTGTTTCAGCCAGTGTAGACGGATTGGGGAAAATGTTTGAAGTATGATTAGTTCATTAAGGTAAAACTGGGAAGGAACCTTGGGATGAACCTCTGATTTGTCCTCAGAATGACAAATTTGTCTGTAAAGTGTAAGAAAGATTCGAATTGTAAAGGCCTTCAACTTGCTGACTTTTGGTGGACGTGAGAGCAAGTAAAGTTGCAATATTTCATGTAAGGAACTTTAGTTCAGTCTTATGAATTGGTTCAAAAAGGGGATTTCATCAATTGTGAGAGGGCCACATTGAGATGCCATTCTGAGGGATGTGCTCGCACCGACGGAAAAGTTCTGAATAAACCTTTCATAAACTGCTTGATGAGTCTTGTGGAGCGGAGTGATGCAGTCTGTGTGGAATGCCTGTATCTTGAAATTGCGGCAAGGTGAACCTTAATTGATGCATGAACAAGCCCAGACTTGGCCAATCAGAGAAGATAAGGTATGTTCTGTTCAGGAGAGCCCTCAAACGGGTGTAAGTTGTTATGCGGGCACCAACAACAGAGCGTGTTCCCCTTTTGCCTGTCTTATTCGTACTCTCGATAGACTATGTTTCTGCACTCTTGATCAATGGTTAAGTTTCAGAACTCAGGACCCATGCATGTAACTGGAGAGAGGCTGGCTCCAGGTGTAAGATGTGGCCTTGGTTCCTCATTAGGAGGGTTTGTGTCCTTGCAAGACAGATGGAATCAGTCACGGACAGCAGAATCAGCTGCGTAAACCAGTGTTGCCTGGGCCATTTGGGAGACATCGAGATGAGGCGCCAGTGCTCCATTTTCATCTTTCTGAGAATCCTGGGTAGCAATGGGAAAGGGGGTGGTGTATGCATAGATCCCGGACCATCACATCAAAAGGACATTCCCTACAACCCTGGGAGAGGGTAATGACTGGCGTAGAACTGGTATTTGGTATTCTTCTCTGTTGCAAAGAGATCCAAGGCTGGTTTGCCCCAGCGTAAGAAGATCTTGTCCACTTCCAGTTAATCCAGTTCCCACTCTTGGCAACTGTCCTCTGTTTGGCTGAGTGTGTCTGCCTGAGTATTTTTTACACCCAATCCATGTTCCACTTGAAGGGAGATTTTATGAATCGTGAGCCAATTCCAAAAAGCTTGCATTTCTCTAGAAAGGGATAGAGATCGGGTTCCTTCCGGTTTGTTGATGTAATACATGCTGGTCGTGCTGTCTGTACGGACCAGCACAGAGGAACTTGTTATTTGTGGTTGAAAAGCTTGCAGCGTGAAGAACATTGGTTTTAATTCCAGGAGATTGATGTGCATCAGTTTCTGATGTTTGCACAATGTTTTTGGATCTGCAGTTCCTGCAAATGACTGCCGCAGCCTTCCAAGGAGCATTGGTTGAGATGGCGTAGTCCGGAACTGGAGTAAGGAATGTCAGACCCTGGGAGATGTGACCTATGCGAGATCACCACTTTGATGCTCTTCACCATCCTGGGGGTCACACTGATCAAAGCCACGGAGATGCCGTGAGATTGGATCCATTGTTCTCTAGCTCCTCTTGTAGTGGTACTATCCTTAGTCGCACTAGATATACAAGGTTTATAGCAGAGATCATCGTCCCCAGGATGTCTTGAAGAGTCTTACAGAAATGCCTTTCTGTTGGAGATTTAGAGAGCAAGACTGGATAGTTTTTGTTGTCTGTCTTCTGAAAGGGAAGCTTTGTTCTCGATTGTGTCGAGGTTGGCACCGAGAAAGATCATCCTTTGAGTTGGTGTGATGGATGACTTTTGGTAGTTTATAGTGAGGCCCAGTCTTTGAAAAAGTGGGAGACAAGTCCAGGTGGCTTACAATGCTTGTTACGGTGATGAAGCTTTCAGCAGCTATTTGTCTAGTTAGGGAAACACTCAACCTTGTTTATGAAGCGTTGCTGCAATTGGGATGAGACATTTTGTGAAATTCTAGGGGCTGACTTTAGTCCGAAAGAAAGAACTCTGAACTGATAATGGGTACCGGCTTCTGTAAATTGGAGGTAATTGCAATGTTTGGGATAAATGGGGATATGGAAGTAGGCATCTGATGTCATGTGGTCTCTGCTGTGCAGAAAGTGAAGGATGTCTCAAAGAGTAATCATACAGAAAGATTGTGCAGAAATTTGTTACATTTTCTGAGATCTAGTGTGGGTCTCTATGCCCCTGTTTTCTTTCTCACCAGGAAGAACCAGGACTAAAAACCTAATCCTCATTGAGGGGAATCTTTCTCTATTGCGCCATTGAAAAGCATTCCTTTCTCAATAAGTAAAGATTGGGTGGGTGCGCTCCTCTTGGAGGATGGTTTGGAGGTCTGTGCACAACTGCAGTTTACTTAATCCAACACCCATTTGTCTGATGTTCTCTTTTCCATTGCTTTGGGCAAGTGGAGATGTTCGCACCCACCTGGATGGAATGAGTGGAAGGAGGTGTTGTAGCCGATACCTGGTCCAGGTCACGGTTTATGGCTTGTGTCTGGACCTTGGTGGGGTTATTTGCGTCACGCACCTTGCTTGCTGTAGGCTGCCACGGGTGGCTAGTGATAAACCTGATGGTAGGAGAGCCTGTATTGGTATCGAAATTGCAGTTGCTCTAAGAAGAGAAACCTTTCCCTATGGTGCCTCAAAAGTGCAACTTCTTGAACTGTAAAGTACCAAGAGACCTGGCGGTGTCCGTGTCTGTTTTGATTGTCAGTATGACGTCGTCAATGTTTCAAACATAAGGTTTCGCCATCATAGGCCATGTCCAAGATTTTAGATTAGACTTCTGGTTGAAAGGATGTGGCCTTCAACTATCCTTGACCCTTAGGACCGATGCTCCGGCTAACTGGCAGAAACCTGTGGAGGCGATGTATAGGGCGCAATCAATCTCTAAAGAAGTGCGCTCGCCCTCCTGAAGTATCTTCTTCGCCACCAATCATTTGCCATCCGGAATGAGTTTGAATAAGCTGCTCACATCTGACAACATCTGGCAGTCATATCATCCTAGAATTACTAGAATATTGCCTGCATGAACAGTGAAGGCAGACATAAGGGAGAACCTATTCCCTATATTTTCTAGATGGCTGCCTTCCTTATCTGGTGAAGCAGATATCGGAATGGTAGGGTTCAGCAGCTTGGGAGACAGGCTTTGAATGGCCAGTTAATCTTCTGCGGCCTCATACTTTTTATACACGTGAGGGTGAACTGGAGGAATCGTAGCTGGATTCTTCATAATTTTAAGCCTCTCACTCCAGATGTAGTCCATGATGGGGATGGCTCTTACAGATTTTCTGGCCTGCTGTTTAAAATAATGAAGAAAGCAGTCTGAGTAACAGAAGTTGGTAGATGAAAACGTTTTGCAGCTCTGTCCAGTAAATTGTGGAAATCCCCAATGTCCTGAAAGGGAGAGTGAGTGGTGAGGAGGTGGAGGAAATGGAGTAGGGGGTAAGTAGTCATCCCACTCGTTGTGGCATAAGGATCTTTTCCTCTTCCATATCTTTTTCCAAGGCGGTGTCATCCTCCCTAGGAGGTGCAGCAATGTTTGAGGCTGGTGTAAGCCTAGGTGTCAGCAGAGGAGGAATGTTCCTCGGCATGGTCGGAAAGACATGTTGAGGTTACTACGGCTGCTGCTGATCCTGGTTAAAGTCTGAACTTTCTCCTGTAGTCTTGTAGCATGGCCTGCAAATCTTGGACTAGGGAGATAGGCATCTGTGCAACATCATGTCTGGGTTGGGGATAATCACAATGTTCATAGCGTTTGCTATGTGGGGTGCAGTAGTAGTCCTCTAGTGCTTGTCATCGTAGTCGTCATGTTGATATCGAACATGAAGTTGCAAGGGACTGTGCATTCCCAGAAGGTCCTTCATCTTTAGACTCTTCCCAATCTAATAGGTGGCTTGGGCGCAAGGATGACAATTTGCTTGGGAAAGTTTCCTCAGGATGTAAAGCAGTCTTTGTGACCTTGGTGCCCCTAATAGTAGTTGTAGCATCAGTGGATGACAAGGTAGAGGAGGCAATAGTAAACTGAGCAGTTGAAAGTAATGTTGGTCTCGTCAACGGTGCTGCCGCCGATGGTGTTGTCGACAGTGGGCCTGTAGACAACTGTGTAGATGTAAACGGTTATTTAGTTGAAGATTTCTTCATCATCTGTACTGTCTTTTTAGACAGCGGTGATGTTAAATTCATGGTCTCTGAGGATATGGAGGTCTCTTTCATCTATATACCTTAGTGAAAGAGATGGGAGCATTAACGGCTGTCGCTAATAATTTTGCTGATGATGGCCTTTTCAACTAAATGGTGGTGAAAGTAGCTGTCGTAGCAGCAACTAGTGTCAACAGTAGTGTTGTCGACAGTTTTAAGGGATGTTTTTGATCTCAACATCGATAGTTCAGAAGGAAATGGTGAGGAGTCTTCTTTTTCTTCAGGGATGGAGTGGATGGTGGTGAGGAGGAGGCTGACATTGCGGACAGCTTAGGAATTTTCTCCTTTTTGTGAGGGTCGCTGTGGTGGGTTTTCATAACCTTTCTGCTCTCCTCAGGAACCTCTTGGTCAGAGGATCTTGACCTTTTATGGGGTTTTGCAGAGGTACGACTATCCTCAACTGAAGAGCTGGATATATGGGATCTGGACTTTTGTAGCCAGAGAAGCAATCTTTCTTCTCCCTCTCTGTTGTTTTGAGGAAAAGGTTCAACAGATCCTACACTCTTCACCTGCTGTTCTGGGTACAGGCAATGCAGACAGTCTACGAGGGTCATCCACATGCAGCCTTTTCTTCCCACAAGACTTGCAGGAACAAGAGACCTTTTTTTAGGATGAATCAGACATTGTAGACAGAGGAAAAAAGAAGTTCTCACAGGAAAAGCTTTAGCTGAGATTAGGGGGACTCCATTCACATGACGTACAGTATAAAATCTGAGAGTATCAGCCTTTCGTGGGAACATTCCAGAGGGTGCTAGCACCTGATTGGTCATAGTTCATTCGGCTTTTTTATGACATAGATAGGCCATTAACCTGATAGCCTACTGCCATTATAGCCTGATACAGGTTCTTGCATGCTGCTTTATTGTGGTACTGTGGGACTCGCACTTCGACAATAGGGAATGATCCAAGCATGTGAATCTGTAAAAGATCTAATACTGGATAAACACAGTTTCCATTTTCTATAGGAGATAGTTTTCTACAGTGCATCAAATGTATCAGAAGTCTCCCCCCTCCCTCCCCCCGACAATGGGGAAGATCAACCATGTAAATCTCCAATGTTGGAGAAGAAATAGTTACTTAGCTATAATTTCAGTTTAATCACATTGGTATTGTTCCTAGATTCACAACAGGCCCTCCCCATGTTCCCTCTTTCAGCTCACCTGTATTTCTGTTTATTTGACTCTGAAAGGTAAAATACTGGAGAAAGAAACATTCCCACCTCAGCCAAACTCAAGTTATAGATTGATTTACTATGTTTGGACATTAAAAGATTGACTCTTCTGGGTATGTTCTATATGTAAAGAAAAATCCTAAAATTAAAATTGTAGGAAGCTGGCCTGGTGTGTGGTGAGCACCTATGGTGTTATCACCTTATACCAGGTCCACGTATCCCCTATTAGTGAAGTGTAGGCAGTGTCTAGGAAGCCAGGTAAAGGTAGTTGCGGATGAGCAGCCAAGATTTATCTAGGAGACATACAAAGTTATTATGGTAACACAAATACTAAAATACTGTATAGGCAATACCCCAACTGGAGGTAAGTAAACACACTATTATTATATACATATAAGCAATCAGGAAATAGCATTAAAAGCAATAAGCATTGGTAAAAGCAACAGCAAATAGTGAAGGCCCTATGGGAGGGCTAAACCATATACTAAAAGAGTAGTATTGTATTGTATTGTAATAGTAATTATATAGCACTTACTACCCCTGACGAGGCATCGAATCGCTTTTCGGCGAGTAGCACGCTACTCCGGAACCCAAAAGAAAATTAGTGGTGGACTAGTATAAGGAAATTTGAGTACAGTTTTAGTATTATTGTGAGTTATTTTGAGCCGCGGATATATGAGTCTATTAGTTGGATTGACTTTAGTAATGGAGGGGTGAAGGAGGGAAGAATCCAGAAGTGTTAACTGGGAGTCTATAGTAATAGGATTTAGGCTTGGGATGAGTAAAAGGGGAACGGAGGAGGGAAGAGTCTGTGGAAAGGGTTAGTGAGATTATAGTAGCAGGAGGGGTTTTGGATGAGTTAAAGGTGAGATAAATGAGGGAGAATTTAGTAGGGTTGTTTGGGAGATCATGGTAGTAAACTGAGTTTTGGGTGAGTTAGATGTGGAAGAGGGGGGGAAGAGCTTAGGCAGGGTTATTTAGGGGATGAAAGTAGTAGAATGGATTTGGGATGAGTCAGAGTGGGAATGGAGGATAGATTGATAAGAGACATGACATGGCAAAAGGTAATCACATACGTACACACATATACGTACATACATATTTAAACCGGGAGTAAATATACATTAGTTAAACACATTTAAAGAGTATGTGTGTAGTTTATTGTTATGACATAGTAACGATACATATTTTCTAAAGAACTATAACTAGAATATACACATAAGATAAAAAATATTTATCAACACAGGCATATACAGTTCATAGCTGTTTGAATATGATAGTTATGAAGGAAAGAGCCAACTCTTGAGTAGTCTTCTGAAGACAAGATAGTTATCTGTGGATCTTATAGTTAGGGGTAATGAATTCCATAGTTTGGTGTCAATATCATTCATCCTACAAATCCATATAACACAATCCCATGATATGACACAGCATTTGACATGGCCACTGTTCTGGAGACCACAGTGACAAAGTATGCCCTGATCTGCATAAAGGGTATCTTCTAGTTTTCATGGTTTATAGAGGCAAAGAAAGAAAGATCACTCAGGGATCATTGTTGGACGATATTGTGATTTTATTTTTAAAATGGATCCAACTAGTTTCTCCACAAAAACTGTTAATGGGTGCTACTACTGAATTCGGAAGGTCGTAAACCTTACTTCGCATTGCCAGAAATTAGACTCACTGATTAACTGTCAGCAGTCACAATCTTTCTGGTGTACATGCAGCAAAGACTGCACTTGCCCGACAAAACAATATGTCTACCAAACCATGGTTTTCAAACATGTAAAGCTGCAATGCAGCACCCTAGCATGTAAACTAATTTAATCAGGCCCATCAACAGTTCCTACTATTGTATATGACAAAAACTAGTTGTCTGAGGTGTTTTTCAATGCACCGCAACAAATATGCAGAGTAAAATATAGCAAGCAAGCAGACTATCTGATCGCAGGGCACGTGGGTATTATAAAACAACTATTACAAATAAATGTTATGTTTGATGTTTACTTTCATTTTGCTTTAAACCCATATCAAGCTAGCAAGTTGTCCCGGGTCATACACTTCCAGTCTATCCCTAGATTTGAGCCAAAACCACTTGAATACTGAATTTGTTGGGCCCATTCTTTCATTGTTAAATGTAAGACTACAAGCGAGCCTGAAGGTGCGGCAGTACATTTTAGCAACCTGAACATTGCAGCTGTAGCTTTTAACATTTTCAGGTAAACTAAAACTGAATTCTAGCATAGCTCAAAGCACTGTATTCTTTAAATGAAACGTCAGCACTGTGTTTTTTTTTTCAAGATTGATATCCGACCCTGTCTTAAGAGCGAGGCTAGCCCTGGTGACCCATTAGAACTGGCCCATAAGGCACTTTATTAAAAAGGCCTGTCATCACATTGTAGACATCCATACTTTACAATAATATCACAGGTCCCTGCAGTTGTTTACAAAACATGGAACATCTTAGGAGCCACTGCACCCTGGACACGAGTGAGAACATTTTTTTTTTCTCTTTTTATATATGACAATTGATTTCACTTTTGAGCAGATTGTTAATTAGTGATAAAGTGATTTTGCCTGTGCACTTAACCTTTTGGTCAAGCTACTCAACTAATTTAATTGGGGTGGCGCTACTTTGGTGATGGTAATTTAACTAACTAAGCCTATCCCATATAGCATATCCCATATATCCTCATCCCTTTATACCGGAACTAAAGTGATATCACAAAATATGGGAAAAACAAAGCATTCAACATTGAGTCACCCCCCAAATTTAAGACAGTACATCCATAGTAAAATACATCTCAGGGGCAATGGGGATGATAGATAAACAAACTGCCAACGTAGAGGGGAAAATGCTGACACCCAAATATACTACTCAATCACCAAAGAATGTGGTGATATCTGACGATCTTAATCAGTGTGATAATGATGTAGCGAACAGAGATGTAATATACAAAAATGGATGCATTCAAAACACCTCAGACTTAATCCTTACACCGGACGACCTTTCACCTGCAGCTAAACGCTCAAGGAAGCCGGTGGTAGAGAAGGCAGGTAACATCTCTAAAAAAATCTCCTTAGAAGGACTTCGCACCTATACCTGATAGAAAGCCCCCAAAGAAACCATTACGAAAGAAACTCCCAAGCAACTCAGTAGATACGACTCGAACCCACCTTGCCAATCTTAATGACTTAGTAAATATTATGAAATCATGAATCAGGGCTACACTGGACTCCTTGATGGAGAGGAAGGTTGAGGCAGGTGTAGGAATTATAAAGTCCTTACACCCAGAGGCCTTACACCACCGGAAACAAGATTCTAGCATAACATTGCCGACCCCAAATTCTGAACGTAATACCCAACTTACCTTCCAAGACAGGGATGATGGCTCATATTTGACTCCAAAGATTTTGACCAAATTACAGCTACCACCAATACCATCAAGCAATAGTAATTTACACTTGACCTTAAAGCCTTCGTCCGGATTACAACTATCCCCACCAGCACCAAATATTAGCTATAAATCAGCTACAATAGCACCCAACATCCCATTATTAGCTAGGATAAATCACCCCCAGTTAGATACAGGAGGGAACCAATGTAGTGAAATAAGACCTCTAAAGCCCATATATTCACCAAGCGACCTTTTACATCTTCCCCCGGAGGCAACTCCATATGTGGTGGTCTTGGCAAATGTTCCTCCTATAGGTGATCAACAGCGGGAAACGTGGTCGGCATTGAGGAACAAGACCCTGAACTGGATAGGCACACGTTTGGGTTCCGGAGGGGTGGGGTTTCTTTTCGATGACATAAAAATGGTCAGAAGAGCCAAGTGGATAGGAAGTAGGGAGAAAGTAGTGGAGGGAGACTGTGTGGTCCTCTCATTCAAGACCCCAGACTTAGTGGACAGTATCATTCGCGAATTAGGCGCCAGACAAGCCACCTAGCAAGGCATCTTCCTACTGCCCCTGGGCTTTTTCTATCAGAGACCCCTGGGGCGTAAACCTAGGAATCCACAATTTGCAAATAAACAAGCCCCAAATAGTCCGGATCCCATTCTCTCTAGTAATAGAGTCCAACCTCTTACAACGCTAGAAGATCTGGATTGACTTAGTATGAACAAGAAAGATTTCCCTCATGAAGTGGTCCCAGACGTAAATATAGAAGGGCCTAGCATGAACAGGGGAGACACACTGCACGCAGTGGTATCCGATAGGAACATCGCAGATACCTACTCGAATCAGAGAAACCTCCCTTCACCAACAATCCATACAAAAGATGATAGGCTACTCTCACCAATCATAGAGAAGGCGCGTTCCCAACCCCACCAGTGCATGGAAATAGCTATACTTTACTGGAATGTAGCAGGCCTAACTAACAAGATTAATAACGAGCTTTGGATGAACTTTATAGAAGATTTGTTTTGCATATGCCTCCAGGAGACCTGGCTATTAAATCCTGTTCACATGAACGGTTTTAAGACATTTCATACACCAGCTGTACAGACCAAACATGGCAGGCCAAAAGGAGGTCTATGTATATATATTTCCAATATGTTGCGGTTACATAATTTAAAAATGCAAATTATGAAACCCCATTATCAAATGATAGAGAGTAACTTGGACCAGAATACGCAGCTAGTAGTTATTAATTTTTATAACAACGCATCACCAAGAGAAGTTTTTTAAATTTTAACAGAGATGGGAGAGGACCCAGAGAAAATATGTGCAAACAATAGACGTGAGACTCTTATTATATGGGGCGGTGATTTTAATGTTCATCTCTGTAAGGAACTTACGGGAAAGGTGTGCGGTTGGGACAACAAAGATACTGGCACAAGGCCTTATTTTTCACATACTATCCAAGGAGATGCAATGAATTCAGTGGCCCAAAAATACAACCTGTCTTTTGTAAATGAATTACATTTTAAAGAACCATTGTTTAAACCAACTTTTAACGGTAGGGGCGCTGGCACGGTGAATGATTATGTTTTAATGTCAACCCATTTTGCACATTGTTTTATTAACTATATAATTCATGACATCGCAATAAGCGATCACTTCCCTCAGAGACTGGAACTCTCATTAACCTCCGTCATACAGGCTAAAGATGGAAAGGCCATGACGGTAAATGACATTGTATTATCCCCGGGTAATGGATATACACTGAGATGGTCTCAGATAGATTCACAGGTCTTACTAAAACAGCTATTATGTGAACACAATCAAGCGTTCCTAGACTGCCTTAGTGAGGACACGGCTCCAGGAAAATGCTTAAGTGCTTTTCTGCAGATAACTCAAGGCGTGAAAGAAGCCCTCACTATTAGGTCGGGAAGGGCAGGGAAAAAAGGGGAAAGCGGCTGGTTTGACCATGACTGCACGAAAGCTCATACGAGATTAAAAAAAGCCCTAAGCGCCCCTAGAAGATGCCTGACTGAAATACGTATCTGTAGACAGGCATACAAGACAGCCATTTAAAAGAGGAAATCTGCCTTGAGAGAAAACTTATGGGAAAACCTACACAAAGCTAGCCTTGTGAAAAATAACATCCTCTTCTGGAAAATAATAAATACTCCCGTTTTAGGCAATAGAGACACCCCCAGATTGGAAACTGCAATTTCGGAAGAGGACTGGATCATGTATTTCTCTAAGATATATTGTCAACCTAGTGACAGAGATCCCCCGGACTCTTTAAAGGCTCCAGATTCCCAGGAAGGCCCACGTCTAGCTGTAATACCTCAGTTTAGCTTAGAGGAGGTAGTGGAAGCCATAAATATAAGTAAAGCGGGGAAAGCCCCGGGCCCCGATGGCGTCCCAATAGATTTATACAAAGCAAATACGCATCTATGGGGCCCCCTATTGACGCAGGTATTGAGGGCCTTTTGTACACAAGGCCCGCCATCGACGTGGCGAGATTCTATTATTATCCCTATATACAAAAAAGGCGACCGCCTTAATCCAGCCTGCTATAGGCCACTCTCCCTGCTCGACACATCAGCTAAACTAGCGGGGAGAATAATTTTAAACAGACTTCAAACATGGGCGGAAGGAAACAACATCTTATCTCCAGTGCAGTATGGCTTCCGCACAGGACTAGGTACAGTGGAAGAGGGCATGAATTTAAGTATTTTAGTGGGGAAGTATACAAAGATCAGAGAGGGTAATCTGTACCTGGCCTTCATAGATTTATCCTCCGCATTTGACTGCGTTTTACATGAGAAGTTATGGGACATTTTAACAAACATAGGGGTTGAATCAACAATAGTTCATTTTATACTGGACTTGTATACAGGGTGTAGAGCAAGAGTAAGGTATGGGATGAGAGGGGAATGCACCAGGCCTTTTGGTATACACAAGGGGGGCGCAAAGGCTGTGTACTCGCTCCACTCTTGTTTTGATTATATATAAACAACTTAGAATGTGAATTGAGAAGCAAATGTAAAGACCTTCCCCAAATAGGTAATCGTGCTGTCCCCGCACTCCTTTACGCAGACGATGCAGTACTTATGGCTAGGACACCGTTAGCCCTTCAAAAACTCCTAACCACTTGCATAATCTTCATGACAGACTTGGGACTTACAGTCAACCGTTCAAGAACTTTTATAATGAACTGTGGCAGGAAACTGGGCAAGACCTATTACACTACTATCCATGAGGACAAGGTGGAGATAGCCCGTACTTTCTCATATTTGGGTATAATGTTTGATAAACAGGGTACTTGGGCACACTGTGTGAAAACAAAAAAAGATCAGATCATTAAAACAACGGCGGCCTTGAAGATTTTTTCTAAAAGGCTAGGGGGGATTACCCCGCCGAATATGGTAAAGATCTATACAGCTAAGTGCATATCGGCTGCTATGTATGGAGCAGGTATTTGGGGGTATACCAATTGTAATTCAATTCAGATAGTGGAGAATGATTCCTCAGATACTTGCTAATGGTACCAAATAGCACATCATCATACATTAGCCATGCGAGAATTAGGGGTACCCTTTGTAGTTGACTTGATAAAGATACAGCCATTATTACTATGGCACAAAGTGTGGACCTCCGAGCATACTGGACTAAACAAGGCCATTTTATCTGATTGTATGAGGATAACACACTCGCTCAGAGTCCCCTGGTTAAGATACATTATGACCTTTTTCGGAAATATGGGTTGCAAAGACTATTACTTAAACCCACAATCACTGGAAAAAATAACCAGGAGAGAACTGAGGGCCTTGACATTGAAGTACCTGGAGGAACAGAGATGGGAAGTTGAATTAAGAAAACCCAGTGTCATGTCTAATCAACTAATCTTGTCCATGGACGCGGTGCAGCCTTATCTAGCAAGTATGATAAACCCTCGAAATCGATTTGTCCTTACAAGACTACGCTTATATACTTTCCATCGCTTAGTAACCTTTCCGACTATGAATGACTGGAGTACAACCCTAAGAGCATGCCCCTGTGATGTGAAGGCAGCCCAATCTACAATGCACGTGGTCCTCTTTTGCAAATTCTATGATAAACAGAGAAAAATTATTTTATTGCCTTTTTTAAGATCGACTAATTTGCGTCACTGTCGTGATGCGTATTTTAGTTTACAGATCTTACCCTCTATTGAAATGTGTGGAATCTTGGCAAATTTTTTATGTAAAGTACTGACTGTAAGGAAGTCTATGGGCGCATTGGCCTAATTTTATTGGACTGTCTGGAACTTTTGGCAAATTCCTTACTATTTAGAATTAATTTTAAGGGAATTCATGGGTGTATTGGCTTAAATTTATCAAGGTTTTAAATATTCGTATTTGGATAAATTAAGGATGTGTACTATTACATTTATTTCTATTATTATTTTATTATTATTGCTACTTTTTATCTATTTATTGTGTGTTACTATTTGATACTTTTATGACTTGCTGAAAGTCGAATAAAGTCTGTTTGATGATGATGATACAAAACAGTGTCAGTTGCAGGCGCGCCTTATACAACACACCCAATGTGTGCTTTCTTCTCGGAAACAAACGATCCCAGAGCTGTTTACAGTGGCACAGGAACAGGGCTTTAAGTAGGAAGGTTAGACCGAAGGAAACCAGATGAGTTGGTGGTGGTAAGGGGGGGGAGGAGGGAAGGAACCAGCACCTGGGAAAGGCTTAATAACCCCGACGTTGTGCTTCCTTGTAGCCGCACGAGGGTCTTAGTAGAAACAAAGAAAATAGACTGGCGAAGGCAGACAGATGGTGCCACCTTCGAGCAGGGATCTTTGAAGATAGGAGGCCCCGACCTCTCCCAACACAACACTATATAAGGGGGGGGTCTCTGGTGGTTATTTACCGTCACTCAGCCGTTCACCATCCCACTTACCACTGCGCTGGACACCCTCCCTCCCCCGGTGAACAGAGGCTTCCTGACCGGCTGAACTTCCAGGAAATTAAACGAGGAAATGTTCCTGGTACCCAATGTCTCCCCCGGCTGGCGGACACTCATGGAAAAAATGGGTCAATGCCATGAAGAAAGTGTATATCTGGGAAATTAAAGTGCTGGACATGCCACGGGCGAGGAACCAGGAGCTGTAAAGGTAAATATAAATTACTTTGCAAAAAAATATATGACATACCCAAAAAATTAAGTCAAATTATGCATTATATTGTGACGTGCCAGTCTGGCATTTAGCACTTTTTTTTGCACAAGATGGTTCTTCGCATCCAATTTGAACACAAGGAAACATTTTGCAGACAAAAAAAAAATCTCAAAATCACCCAGGACACGTAATGGTGTAATCTAAGGTATTTCGCATAGCAAGCCTGTAACACAAAATGTGAAATGCCCTTAAAAGCAAAATTGTGCATCATTATGACATGCGGGTCCAGCCATTTGCACTTTTCATGCAAAGTAAATGTTTACATCTATTTTGAGCCCGAGGATAGACTTCTCACAAAAAAAAGTATTTAAAAAAGATGGAAAATCACCCATGATGTAAACAGGTGTTTGCATTCTACTATTATACGTCACACACACTTTGTCTAATATCACCTATTGACACTAGTCAAATTTGGAACTTCCACTTAACATGCACAAGGCGAGTGCTATCTTCTATTCACCACACCATCATTAATGATAACATTCAATCGCTGGCGAATGTAAAACAGATGAGACAGCTTAGACAATCACGGTAGGAATCTAAGAGCTCAAACGGCGAGACTTGCCTTCTTCGGAGCAGATGAGATTAGCCCTTGTCTTTTCCTCCAGCTGCTAACGGGGTTGTGCCCAGACTGGAATGGGCACAAGTGTCCTATCTCTGCCCAGCTGTCCTCTCACTTTCGCATACTGCAGACTCTCATACCATTCACAAAGTATGCTGCTGCGTTAGACGCTGAACATTCCTATCATGACAAAGAATATCATCAGTTCTCCTCCCATAAGCGGTGATTAGCCTGTAGAAGTTGAAGTTGTTTGAAATAGTGTTCTTAGTACAGCCTGTCCTACTGTGGCTTGTTGTGTTGCTAACACATCTACACAGTAATGCTTGGTAAATGTATGGGGTGTTGACCAAGCGGCTGCTTTACAGATTTCTGTCATTGGTATATTTCCTAGAAATGCCATTGTTGCTCCTTTCTTCCTGATGGAGTGTGCCTTTGATGTTACTAATAGCTGTCTTTTAGCTTTTAGGTAACATGTTTGGATGCACTTTACTATCCATCTGGATAGTCCTTGTTTTGAGATAGGATTACCAGTATGGGGTTTTTGGACTGCGACAAATAACTGTTTAGTTTTCCTAAATGATTTTGTTCTGTCAATGTAATACATTAAAGCTCTTTTAATGTCTGAAGTGCTCTTTCTGCTACTGAGTCTGGCTGTGGGAAGAAGGCTGGAAGTTCCACTGTTTGATTCATATGAAACAGTGAGCTGACTTTAGGTAGGAATTTTGGGATTGTCTGAAGTACTACTTTATATTTGTGTGCCTGTATAAAGGGTTCTTCAATAGTGAATGCTTGTATTTCACTAACTCTTCGTAATGAAGTGATTGCAATGAGGAATGCTACTTTCCATGTTAGATATTGAATCTGACACGAGTGCATGGGTTGAAACGGTGGACCCATGAGCAGTGTGAGTACAATATTGAGATTCCATGAAGGAACTGGTGGTGTTCTTGGTGGTATGATACATTTTTGTCCTTCAATTAAGGTTTTGATGACAGGGACTCTAAATAGAGACTTGTAGGAAGTTGGCTCTGTATATACTATTTCAAAGTAAGAAATAGTGTGCACAGAGTCCAAGGGTTCCCCTTAGAGGTAAGATAGTGGCAAAAGTAGATAATTCTAATGCTCTATTTTGTGGTAGTGTGGTCGACCAGTAGGCTTATCAGAGGGTAGTGTTAAGCATTTGTTGTACACACACAGGCAATAAATGAGGAACACACACTCAAAGACTTACTCCAGGCCAACAGGTTTTTATATTGAAAAATATATTTTCTTAGTTTATTTTAAGAACCATAGGTTCAATATTTACATTAAACACTTTAAATGTAAGGTACTTCACTTAGATACTTTAGGAACTTTGAATGAAAATAATATCATGTACAGTAAAAATGGCAATAAGCTATTTTCAAAGTGGACACAGTTTAAAAATAAACAGTTCCTGGGGAGGTAAGTAAAGGTTAGATTAGGAGGTAAGTAAAACACTTACAAGTCTCAGTTCTGGGGCATAGGTAGCCCACCATTGGGGGTTCAAGGCAACCCCAAAGTTACCACACCAGCAGCTCAGGGCCGGTCAGGTGCAGAGGTCAAAGAGGTGCCCAAAACACATAGGCGCCTATGGAGAACAGAGGTGCTCCGGTTCCAGTCTGCCAGCAGGTAAGTACCTGCGTCCTCGGGGGGGCAGACCAGGGGAGTTTTGTAGAGCACTGTGGGTGGGGGGGGGGTGGGGGAGGGGAGACACACAAGTAAGCACACAAAACACACCCTCAGCGGCACAGGGGCGGCCGGGTGCAGTGTGCAAAGCAGGCGTCTGGTTTTAGGTAGGAAACAATGGAGGGACCCGGGGGTCACTCTAGCGGTGCAGGCAGGCACGGGGGGGCTCCTTGGGGCAGCCACCACCTGGGCTAGGCAGAAGGTCGCCTGGGGGTCACTCCTGCATCGAAGTTCGGTTCCTTCAAGTCCTGGAGGCTGCGGGTGCAGTGTGGGTTCCAGGCGTCGGGTCCCTTGTTACAGGCAGTAGCGGTCAGGGGGAGCCTCTGGATTCTCTCTGCAGGTGTCACTGTGGGGGCTCAGGGGGGTCGTGTCTGGTTACTCACGGGCTTGCAGTCGCTGGGGAGTCACTCCCTGAGGTGTTTGTTCTCTGGATCTCGAACCGGGGGTGTCCGGTGCAGAGTGTTCTGGTGGGAAACGTGCAGTCTTGGAAAGTTGCTTCTTTGTTGCAAAGAAGTAGCTGGTTTTGAAAAGGGCCACTGTTCACAGGAGTTTCTTGGTCCTTTAGTCCAGGGTAGTCCTCTGAGGCTTCAGAGGTCGCTGGTCCCTGTCGGATGCGTCGCTGGAGCAGGTTTTCGAAGTTGGAGACAGGCCGGTAGGGCTGGGGCCAAAGCAGTTGTCTTCTTTCTTCTCTGCAGGCTTGTAGGTCAGCAGTCCTTGTTTCTTCAGGTTGCAGGAATCTGATTTCCTGGGATCTGGGGAGCCCCTAAATACTGAAATTAGGTCTGAGAGGGCAGTAGCCAATGGCTACTGTCCTTGAGGGTGGCTACACCCTCTTTGTGCCTTCTCCCTGTGGGGAGGGGGGCACATCCCTAATCCTATTGGGGGAATCCTCCAAACTCAAGATGGGGGATTTCTCAAGGTAGGGGTCACCTCAGCTCAGGACACTTTAGGGGCTGTCCTGACTGGTGGGTGACTCCTCCTTGTTTTTCTCATTATCTCCTCGGGCCTTGCCGCCAAAAGTGGGGGCAGTGGCTGGAGGGGCGGGCATCTCCACTAGCTGGGATGCCCTGGGGCGCTGTAACAAAGGGGGTGAGGCTTTGAGGCTCACCGCCAGGTGTTACGGTTCCTGCAGGGGGGGATGAGAAGCACCTCCACCCAGTACAGGCTTCTTCCTGGCCACAAAGTGACAAAGGCACTCTCCCCATGTGGCCAGCAACATGTCTGGTGTGTGGCAGGCTGGCAGAAACTGTCGGGTAGATAATCAGGGGGCATCTCTAAGATGCCCTGTGGGTGTGTGTTACAATAAATTGCACACTGGCATCAGTGTGCATTTATTGTGCTGAGAAGTTTGATACCAAACTTCCCAGTTTTCAGTGCAGCCATTATGGATC
The DNA here is from genome assembly GCF_031143425.1 of Pleurodeles waltl. Taxonomy (NCBI): domain Eukaryota; kingdom Metazoa; phylum Chordata; class Amphibia; order Caudata; family Salamandridae; genus Pleurodeles; species Pleurodeles waltl. The sequence continues at coordinate 183,306,037 of NC_090437.1, forward strand.
TGTGGAGTTCGTGTTTGACAAACTCCCAGACCATATACTCTTATGGCTACCCTGCAATTACAATGTCTAAGGTTTTGCCTAGACACTCTAGGGGCATCATGCTCATATGCCCTCACCTGTGGTATAGTGCACCCTGCCTTAGTGCTGTAAGACCTGCTAGAGGGGTGACTTACCTATGCCACAAGCAGTGTGAGGTTGGCATGGCACTCTGAGGGGAGTGGCATGTCGACTTAGTCATTTTCTCCCCACCAGCACACAAGCTGTGAGGCAGTGTGCATGTGCTGAGTGAGGGGTCCCCAGGGTGACATAAGACATGCTGCAGCCCTTAGAGACCTTCCCTGGCAGGAGGGCCCTTGGTACCAGGGGTACCAGTTACAAGGGACTTACCTGAGTGCCAGGGTTGTGCCAATTGTGGAGACAAAAGTACAGTTTAGGGAAAGAACACTGGTGCTAGGGCCTGGTTAGCAGGGTCCCAGGACACTTTCAAATCATAACCTAGCATCAGGCAAAGGCAAAAAGTTAGGGGGTAACCATGCCAAGGAGGTATTTCCTTACAAGACTTGTTTTGTATATTTTGTAAATAGGCTGAAATAGCTGTGAGATGTATTTTAATGGATGAAAAAGCTAAATTTGCTTTTTGTAGATGAAGAAAATAACCTACAATGTCTGGTATGGATGCGGAAAGAGGTGTTATGTGTTTGGATTGGCAGAAAAAGTGGGTTTTCTTGCTTGTTTAATTACTTCCATACATTCTGGTGGAAGATGTAGATATCCAAACTCTAAGACTTCTGGAGCCAGATTGCTAGATTGAGTATTGCTGGATTTGGGTGCCTGATCAGTTGTTTGTTTTGTGTCAACAGATCCGGCCAGTTTGGTAGCATGATGTGTGGTACTAGTGATAGGTCTAACAATGTTGTGTACCTTGGTTGACGTGCCCACGTTGGCGCTATAAGTATGAGTTTGAGTTTGTTTTGACGCAGTTTGTTGACCAGAAATGGAATGAGCGGGAGAGGAGGAAAAGCGTAAACAAGTATCCCTGACCAGTTGATCCATAGGTCATTGCCCTTGGATAGAGGGTGTGGGGACCTGGATGCGAAGTGTTGGCATTTTGCGTTCTGGCTGGTGGCGAATAGATCTATGTCTGGTGTTTCCCATTGGCAAAAGTACTTGTGAAGTACCTGGGGGTGAATTTCCCCACTCATGTGTTTGCTGATGATCCCGGCTGAGAACATCTGATAATTAATTGTGAATCCCTGCAATGTATTGTGCTACAGGGTGAATGTTGTTGTGAATTGCCCAATGCCAATTATTTTGTGCTAGAAGACAAAGTTGTGAGGAGCGGGTTCCTCCCTGTTTGTTTACATAGTACATTGTAGTCATATTGTCCGTTTTAATGAGAATGTTTGTGAACGAGAAGAGGTCTAAAGGCTTTTAGTGCTAGAAATACAGCTAGCAATTCTAAGTGATTTATGTGAAGTTATTTGTGTTTGTTGTCCCATTGTCCCTGAATATCGTGATTGTGGAGGTGTGCTCCCCATCCAATCATTGATGCATCTGTTGTAAGTGTGGCTTGAGGCACAGGGTCCTGAAATGACCGCCCTTTGTTTAAATTTGTGGAATTCCACCACTGAAGCGAGATGTGTGTTTGGCGGTCTATCAACACTAGATCTTGAAGTTGACCATGTGCCTGTGACCATTGTTTTGCAAGGCACTGTTGTAAGGGCCGCATGTTTAGTCTTGCATTGGAGACAATGGTGGTGTATGATACCATCATGCCCAACAGTTTCATGACAAATTTGACTGTGTACTGTTGGTTTGGTTGGATTTGTGGTAATATGTTGTGGAATGATTGTACCCTTTGTGGACTTGGGCTTGCAAGTGCTGTTTGGGTGGCTCCTACATACTGTTGAACCTGCGCTGGTTGTAAGTGAGATTTTTGGTAGTTTATTGAGAACCCTAGTGTGTGTAGGGTCTTTATTACATAATGTGTATGGTATTGACACTGTGTTTGACTGTTGGCTTTTATTAGCCAGTCGTCGAGATATGGAAAGACATGGATATGTTGTCTTCTTATGTAGGCTGCGACTACGGCAAGGCATTTTGTAAATACTCTGGGAGCTGTTGTTATCCCGAAAGGTAACACTTTGAACTGGTAATGTTTTCCTTGTATTACAAACCTGAGATATTTTCTGTGCGCTGGATGGATGGGTATGTGAAAATACGCATCTTTGAGATCCAGTGTTGCCATAAAATCTTGTTGTTGTAACAGTGGGACTACATCCTGTAGTGTTACCATGTGAAAGTGTTCCGATAGGATGTAAAGATTGAGAGTTCTGAGATCTAGTATTGGTCTCAATGTTACGTCTTTTTTGGGAATGAGGAAATACAGGGAGTAAACCCTTGTTCCTTTTTGATGATGTGGTACAAGCTCTATGGCTTGTTTGAGTAATAACGATTGTACCTCTGCTTGAAACATTGAAATGTGTTGGGAGGAGAGTTTGTGTGGTTTTGGAGGTATATCTGGAGGTATTTGTGTGAATTCTATGCAGTAACCACGTTGGATAATAGATAAGACCCAATTGTCTGTTGTGATGGGTAACCAGTGTGTATGGAACTTTTGCAGTCTTTCGTCCCACAGAAGAAGTGTGGTGAGGGAAGACGTAGAGCAAGTCACTGCTTGGTGTGTGTGGTTTGCTTTGAGGGCTGATATTTTACTGTAGTTCTGGGAAATTGTCCCCTGTAGGTTCCTCGAAACCCCCCTCTTTGGTACTGTGGCTGGTAAGAGGGTGTGGATTGTGAGGTAGATACCTCAGATGTTTGGGCTCTAAAACCTCCCATATATTGAGGCTTTCAAAATGAGCTAAGCCATGTGTAGGAAGTTGGCTCTGTATGTGCTATTTCAAAGTAAGGAATAGCATGCACAGAGTCCAAGGGTTCCCCTTAGAGGTAAAATAGTGGTAAAAAGAGATAATACTAATGCTCTATTTTGTGGTAGTGTGGTCGAGCAGTAGGCTTATCCAAGGAGTAGTGTTAAGCATTTGTTGTACATACACAGACAATAAATGAGGTACACACACTCAGAGACAAATCCAGCCAATAGGTTTTGTTATAGAAAAATATCTTTTCTTAGTTTATTTTAAGAACCACAGGTTCAAATTTTACATGTAATAGCTCTTTTGAAAGATATTGCAGGTAAGTACTCTAGGAACTTTGAATCATTACTTTAGTAGGTATACTTTTTGCATAAAACACAATAAGCTGTTTTAAAAGTGGACACAGTGCAATTTTCACAGTTCCTGGGGGAGGTAAGTTATTGTTAGTTTTCACAGGTAAGTAAATCACTTACAGGTTTGAGTTTTTGGTCCAAGGTAGCCCACCGTTGGGGGTTCAGAGCAACCCCAAAGTTATCACACCAGCAGCTCAGGGCCGGTCAGGTGCAAAGGTCAAAGAGGTGCCCAAAACACATAGGCTATAATGGAGAGAAGGGGGTGCCCCGGTTCCAGTCTGCCAGCAGGTAAGTACCCGCGTCTTCGGAGGGCAGACCAGGGGGGTTTTGTAGGGCACCGGGGGGGACACAAAGTAGCACAGAAAGTACACCCTCAGCAGCGCGGGGGCGGCCGGGTGCAGTGTGCAAACACACGTCGGGTTTCCTTCAGGTTTCAATGGGAGACCAGGAGGTCTCTTCAGCGGTGCAGGAAGGCAAGGGGGGGGCTCCTCGGGGTAGCCACCACCTAGGCAAGGGAGAGGGCCTCCTGGGGGTCACTCCTGCACAAAAGTTCCGTTTCTTTAGGCGCTGGGGGCTGCGGATGCAGGGTCTTTTCCAGCCGTCGGGAAATGGAGTCTAAGACAGTCGCGGTCAGGGGGAGCCTGGGGATTCCCTCTGCAGGCGTCGCTGTGGGGGCTCAGGGGGGACGACTTTGGTTACTCACAGTCGTAGAGTCGCCAGAGGGTCCTCCCTGAGCTGTTTGTTCTCCACCAGTCGAGTCGGGGTCGCCGGGTGCAGTGTTGCAAGTCTCACGCTTCTTGCGGGGAGTTGCAGGGGTCTTTAAATCTGCTCCTTGTAACAAAGTTGCAGTTCTTTTGGAGCAGTGCCGCTGTCCTCGGGAGTTTCTAGTCTTTCTTGAAGCTGGGCAGTCCTCAGAGGATTCAGAGGTCGCTGGTCCCTTGGAAAGCGTCGCTGGAGCAGGTTTCTTTGGAAGGCAGGAGACAGGCCGGTAAGTCTGGAGCCAAAGCAGTTGGTGTCTTCTGTTCTTCCTCTGCAGGGGTTTTTCAGCTCAGCAGTCCTCCTTCTTCAGGTAAGTTGCAGGAATCTAGTTTCTAGGTTCAGGGAGAGCCCTTAAATACTAAATTTAAGGGCGTGTTTAGGTCTGGGGGGTTAGTAGCCAATGGCTACTAGCCCGGAGGGTGGGTACACCCTCTTTGTGCCTCCTCCCAAGGGGAGGGGGTCACATCCCTAATCCTATTGGGGGAATCCTCCATCTGCAAGATGGAGGATTTCTAAAAGTTAGAGTCACCTCAGCTCAGGACACCTTAGGGGCTGTCCTGACTGGTCAGTGACTCCTCCTTGTTATTCTCATTATTTTCTCCGGCCTTGCCGCCAAAAGTGGGGGCCGGGGCCGGAGGGGGCGGGCAACTCCACTAGCTGGAGTGTCCTGCGGTGCTGTGACAAAGGGGTGAGCCTTTGAGGCTCACTACCAGGTGTTACAGCTCCTGCCTGGGGGAGGTGTTAGCATCTCCACCCAGTGCAGGCTTTGTTACTGGCCTCAGAGTGACAAAGGCACTCTCCCCATGGGGCCAGCAACATGTCTCTAGTGTGGCAGGCTGCTGGAGCCAGTCAGCCTACACAGATAGTCGGTTAAGTTTCAGGGGGCACCTCTAAGGTGCCCTCTGTGGTGTATTTTACAATAAAATGTACACTGGCATCAGTGTGCATTTATTGTGCTGAGAAGTTTGATACCAAACTTCCCAGTTTTCAGTGTAGCCATTATGGTGCTGTGGAGTTCGTGTAAAACAGACTCCCAGACCATATACTCTTATGGCTACCCTGCACTTACAATGTCTAAGGTTTTGCTTAGACACTGTAGGGGCACAGTGCTCATGCACTGGTACCCTCACCTATGGTATAGTGCACCCTGCCTTAGGGCTGTAAGGCCTGCTAGAGGGGTGTCTTACCTATACTGCATAGGCAGTGAGAGGCTGGCATGGCACCCTGAGGGGAGTGCCATGTCGACTTACTCATTTTGTTCTCACTAGCACACACAAGCTGGTAAGCAGTGTGTCTGTGCTGGGTGAGGGGTCTCTAGGGTGGCATAATACATGCTGCAGCCCTTAGAGACCTTCCCTGGCATCAGGGCCCTTGGTACCAGAGGTACCAGTTACAAGGGACTTATCTGGATGCCAGGGTGTGCCAATTGTGGAATCAAAAGTACAGGTTAGGGAAAGAACACTGGTGCTGGGGCCTGGTTAGCAGGCCTCAGCACACTTCCAATTCAAAACATAGCATCAGCAAAGGCAAAAAGTCAGGGGGTAACCATGCCAAGGAGGCATTTCCTTACACAACCCCCCCCCAAACGAAAGAGGATGAGACTAACCTTTCCCAAGAGAGTCTTCATTGTCTAAGTGGAAGAACCTGGAAAGGCCATCTGCATTGGCATGGGCAGTCCCAGGTCTGTGTTCCACTATAAAGTCCATTCCCTGTAGGGAGATGGACCACCTCAACAGTTTTGGATTTTCACCTTTCATTTGCATCAGCCATCTGAGAGGTCTGTGGTCAGTCTGAACTAGGAAGTGAGTACCAAAGAGGTATGGTCTCAGCTTCTTCAGGGACCAAACCACAGCAAAGGCCTCCCTCTCAATGGCACTCCAACGCTGCTCCCTGGGGAGTAACCTCCTGCTAATGAAAGCAACAGGCTGGTCAAGGCCATCATCATTTGTTTGAGACAAAACTGCCCCTATCCCATGTTCAGAGGCATCTGTTTGCACAATGAATTGATGGAGTAATCTGGAGCTTTTAGAACTGGTGCTGTGCACATAGCTTGCTTCAGGGTGTCAAAGGTATGTTGGCATTCTACAGTCCAGTTTACTTTCTTGGGCATTTTCTTGGAGGTGAGTTCTGTGAGGGCTGTCACAATGGATCCATATCCCTTCACAAACCTCCTATAGTACCCAGTCAAGCCAAGGAATGCCCTGACTTGAGTCTGGGTTTTTGGAGCTACCCAGTCCAGAATAGTCTGGATCTTGGGTTGGAGTGGCTGAACTTGGCCTCCACCTACAAGGTGTCCCAAGTAAACCACAGTTCCCTGCCCTATCTGGCATTTGGATGCCTTGATAGAGAGGCCTGCAGATTGCAGAGCCTTCAAAACCTTCTTCAGGTGGACCAGGTGATCCTGCCAGGTGGAGCTGAAGACAGCAATATCATCAAGATAAGCTGCACTAAAGGATTCCAGCCCAGCAAGGACTTGATTCACCAACCTTTGGAAGGTGGCAGGGGCATTCTTTAAACCAAAGGGCATAACAGTGAACTGATAATGCCCATCAGGTGTGGAGAATGCTGTCTTTTCTTTTGCTCCAGGGGCCATTTTGATTTGCCAGTACCCTGCTGTTAAGTCAAAGGTACTTAAGAATTTGGCAGCCCCTAATTTGTCTATTAGCTCATCAGCTCTAGGAATGGGATGGGCATCTGTCTTGGTGACAGAGTTGAGACCTCTGTAGTCCACACAAAACCTAATCTCTCTCTTTCCTTCTTTGGTGTGAGGTTTGGGGACTAAGACCACTGGGCTAGCCCAGGGGCTGTCAGAGTACTCAATTACTCCCAATTCCAGCATCTTGTGGACTTCCACCTTGATGCTTTCCTTAACTTGGTCAGACTGTCTAAATATTTTGTTTTTGACAGGCATGCTGTCTCCTGTGTCCACATCATGGGTACACAGGTGTGTCTGACCAGGGGTTAGGGAAAAGAGTTCAGCAAACTGCTGCAGGACCTTCCTGCAGTCAGACTGCTGTTGGCCAGAGAGGGTGTCTGAGTAGATCACTCCATCTACTGAGCCATCTGTAGGGTCTGATGAGAGGAGATCAGGGAGAGGTTCACTCTCAGCTTCCTGGTCCTCATCTGTTACCATCAACAGATTTACATCAGCCCTGTCATGGAAGAGCTTAAGGCGGTTCACATGGATCACCCTCTTGGGGCTCCTGCTTGTGCCCAGGTCCACCAGGTAGGTGACCTGACTCTTCCTTTCTAGTACTGGGTAAGGGCCACTCCATTTGTCCTGGAGTGCCCTGGGAGCCACAGGCTCCAGAACCCAGACTTTCTGCCCTGGTTGAAATTCAACCAGTGCAGCCTTTTGGTCATACCACAACTCCTGGAGTTGTTGGCTAGCCTCAAGGTTTTTACTTGCCTTTTCCATGTACTCTGCCATCCTTGAGCGAAGGCCAAGTACATAGTCCACTATGTCTTGTTTAGGCTCATGAAGAGGTCTCTCCCAGCCTTCTTTAACAAGAGCAAGTGGTCCCCTTACAGGGTGGCCAAACAGAAGTTCAAAGGGTGAGAATCCTACTCCCTTCTGAGGCACCTCTCTGTAAGCGAAAAGCAGACATGGCAGGAGGACATCCCATCTCCTTTTGAGTTTTTCTGGGAGCCCCATGATCATGCCCTTTAATGTCTTGTTGAATCTCTCAACAAGGCCATTAGTCTGTGGATGATATGGTGTAGTGAATTTGTAAGTCACTCCACACTCATTCCACATGTGTTTTAAGTATGCTGACATGAAGTTGGTACCTCTGTCAGACACCACCTCCTTAGGGAAACCCACTCTGGTAAAGATATCAATGAGGGCCTTGGCTACTGCAGGGGCAGTAGTCGACCTAAGGGGAATAGCTTCAGGATACCTAGTAGCATGATCCACTACTACTAGGATGTACATATTTCCTGAGGCTGTGGGAGGTTCTAGTGGACCAACTATGTCCACACCCACTCTTTCAAAGGGGACCCCCACCACTGGAAGTGGAATGAGGGGGGCCTTTGGGTGCCCACCTGTCTTACCACTGGATTGACAGGTGGGGCAGGAGAGGCAAAACTCCTTAACCTTCTGGGACATATTGGGCCAGTAGAAGTGGTTGACTAACCTCTCCCACGTCTTGGTTTGTCCCAAATGCCCAGCAAGGGGAATATCATGGGCTAAGGTCAGAATAAACTCTCTGAAACCCTGAGGCACTACCACTCTCCTAGTGGCACCAGGTTTGGGATCTCTTGCCTCAGTGTACAGGAGTCCATCTTCCCAATAGACCCTATGTGTTCCATTTTTCTTGCCTTTGGACTCTTCAGCAGCTTGCTGCCTAAGGCCTTCAAGAGAGGGACAGGTTTCTTGTCCCTTACACAACTCTTCCCTTGAGGGTCCCCCTGGGCCCAAGAGCTCAACCTGATAAGGTTCCAGCTCCATAGGCTCAGTTCCCTCAGAGGGCAGAACTTCTTCCTGAGAAGAGAGGTTCTTTTTGGTGTTGTGTTGCAGCTGGTTTCCCAGCTGACTTTCCTTTTCTCTTGGTAGGCTGGGCCATTTTTCCAGACTCCAGCTCTACTTTTTCACCCTGTGTCTTGCACTGTGCCCTAGTCTTGACACACACCAGTTCAGGGATACCCAGCAAGGCTGCATGGGTTTTCAGTTCTACCTCAGCCCATGCTGAGGACTCCAGGTCATTTCCAAGCAAACAGTCTACTGGGATATTTGAGGAGACCACCACCTGTTTCAGGCCTTTGACCCCTCCCCACTCTAAAGTTACCATAGCCATGGGATGTACTTTAGTCTGATTGTCAGCGTTGGTGACTGGATAAGTTTGTCCAGCCAGATATTGGCCAGGGGAAACCAGTTTCTCTGTCACCATGGTGACACTGGCACCTGTATCCCTCAGGCCCTCTACACTTGTCCCATTAATTAAGAGCTGCTGCCTGTATTTTTGCATGTTAGGGGGCCAGGCAGCCAGTGTGGCTAAATCCACCCCACCCTCAGAGACTAATGTAGCTTCAGTGTGACACCTGATTTGCTCTGGGCACACTGTTGATCCCACTTGGAGACTGGCCATTCCAGTTTTAGCTGGATGGGAGTTAGAAGTGGTATCTTTCTTGGGACAGGCCTTGTCTCCAGTTTGGTGTCCAGACTGACTACAGTTACGACACCAGGCCTTTTTGGGATCAAAGTTTTTACCCTTGTACCCAGAATTGTTTTGTGAAGAGGCTCTGGGCCCACCCTCCTGTGCAGGTTTTTGGGGGCCTGTAGAAGACTCTTTACTATCTTTGTTTTTGGCTGTCTCACCACCTTTCCCCTGGGGAGGTTTTGTGACCCCTTTCTTTTGGTCACCCCCTGTGGAAGTTTTGGACACCCTAGTCTTGACCCAATGGTCCGCCTTCTTTCCCAATTCTTGGGGAGAAATTGGTCCTAGGTCCACCAGATGCTGATGCAGTTTATCATTGAAACAATTACTTAATAGGTGTTCTTTCACAAATAAATTGTACAGCCCATCATAATCATTTACACCATTGCCTTGAATCCAACCATCTAGTGTTTTTACTGAGTAGTCTACAAAGTCAACCCAGGTCTGGCTCGAGGATTTTTGAGCCCCCCTGAATCTAATCCTATACTCCTCAGTGGAGAATCCAAAGCCCTCAATCAGGGTACCCTTCATGAGGTCAAAAGATTCTGCATCTTTTTTAGAGAGTGTGAGGAGTCTATCCCTACACTTTCCTGTGAACATTTCCCAAAGGAGAGCACCCCAGTGAGATTTGTTCACTTTTCTGGTTTCACAAGCCCTCTCAAAAGCTGTGAACCATTTGGTGATGTCATCACCATCTTCATATTTAGTTACAATCCCTTTGGGGATTTTCAACATGTCAGGAGAATCTCTGACCCTAGTTATGTTGCTGCCACCATTGATGGGTCCTAGGCCCATCTCTTGTCTTTCCCTTTCTATGGCTAGGATCTGTTTTTCCAAAGCCAATCTTTTGGCCATCCTGGCTAACTGGATGTCCTCTTCACTGGAGTTATCCTCAGTGATTTCAGAGAGGCTGGACCCTCCTGTGAGGGAGCCAGCATCTCTGACTATTATTTTTGGAGTCAGGGCTTGAGAAGCCCTGTTCTCCCTAGATAGGACTGGTGGAGGGGATTCTTCCTCCAGTTCACTATCATCCTCCTCTGTGTTATCCACAGAGGGGTTGGCTCTATCATACTCTGCCAACAGCTCCTGGAGCTGTACTTTGGTAGGTCTGGAGCCCATTGTTATTTTTCTTAAGTTACAGAGTGACCTTAGCTCTTTCATCTGGAGATGGAGGTAAGGTGTGGTGTCGAGTTCCACCACATTCATCTCTGTACTAGACATTATTCTTCTAAAAGTTGGAATGCTTTTAAGAATCTAAAACTAGTTCTAGAATCTAATTCAAACTTTTACAAACTTTTAAACTCTAAAAGAAATGCTAACAGGGATTAACACAAGGCCCTAGCAGGACTTTAAAGAATTTAGAAAACTTTTCAAATTGCAAAAATCAATTTCTAATGACAATTTTGGAATTTGTCGTGTGATCAGGTATTGGCTGAGTAGTCCAGCAAATGCAAAGTCTTGTACCCCACCGCTGATCCACCAATGTAGGAAGTTGGCTCTGTATGTGCTATTTCAAAGTAAGGAATAGCATGCACAGAGTCCAAGGGTTCCCCTTAGAGGTAAAATAGTGGTAAAAAGAGATAATACTAATGCTCTATTTTGTGGTAGTGTGGTCGAGCAGTAGGCTTATCCAAGGAGTAGTGTTAAGCATTTGTTGTACATACACATAGACAATAAATGAGGTACACACACTCAGAGACAAATCCAGCCAATAGGTTTTGTTATAGAAAAATATATTTTCTTAGTTTATTTTAAGAACCACAGGTTCAAATTTTACATGTAATAGCTCTTTTGAAAGATATTGCAGGTAAGTACTCTAGGAACTTTGAATCATTACTTTAGCAGGTATACTTTTTGCATAAAACACAATAAGCTGTTTTAAAAGTGGACAGTGCAATTTTCACAGTTCCTGGGGGAGGTAAGTTATTGTTAGTTTTCACAGGTAAGTAAATCACTTACAGGTTTGAGTTTTTGGTCCAAGGTAGCCCACCGTTGGGGGTTCAGAGCAACCCCAAAGTTATCACACCAGCAGCTCAGGGCCGGTCAGGTGCAAATGTCAAAGAGGTGCCCAAAACACATAGGCTATAATGGAGAGAAGGGGGTGCCCCGGTTCCAGTCTGCCAGCAGGTAAGTACCCGCGTCTGCGGAGGGCAGACCAGGGGGGTTTTGTAGGGCACCGGGGGGGACACAAAGTAGCACAGAAAGTACACCCTCAGCAGCGTGGGGGCGGCCGGGTGCAGTGTGCAAACACACGTCGGGTTTCCTTCAGGTTTCAATGGGAGACCAGGAGGTCTCTTCAGCGGTGCAGGCAGGCAAGGGGGGGGCTCCTCGGGGTAGCCACCACCTAGGCAAGGGAGAGGGCCTCCTGGGGGTCACTCCTGCACAAAAGTTCAGTTTCTTTAGGCGCTGGGGGCTGCGGATGCAGGGTCTTTTCCAGCCGTCGGGAAATGGAGTCTAAGACAGTCGCGGTCAGGGGGAGCCTGGGGATTCCCTCTGCAGGCGTCACTGTGGGGGCTCAGGGGGGACGACTTTGGTTACTCACAGTCGTAGAGTCGCAGGAGGGTCCTCCCTGAGCTGTTTGTTCTCCACCAGTCGAGTCGGGGTCGCCAGGTGCAGTGTTGCAAGTCTCACGCTTCTTGCGGGGAGTTGCAGGGGTCTTTAAATCTGCTCCTTGTAACAAAGTTGCAGTTCTTTTGGAGCAGTGCCACTGTCCTCGGGAGTTTCTAGTCTTTCTTGAAGCTGGGCAGTCCTCAGAGGATTCAGAGGTCGCTGGTCCCTTGGAAAGCGTCGCTGGAGCAGGTTTCTTTGGAAGGCAGGAGACAGGCCGGTAAGTCTGGAGCCAAAGCAGTTGGTGTCTTCTGTTCTTCCTCTGCAGGGGTTTTTCAGCTCAGCAGTCCTCCTTCTTCAGGTAAGTTGCAGGAATCTAGTTTCTAGGTTCAGGGAGAGCCCTTAAATACTAAATTTAAGGGCGTGTTTAGGTCTGGGGGGTTAGTAGCCAATGGCTACTAGCTCTGAGGGTGGGTACACCCTCTTTGTGCCTCCTCCCAAGGGGAGGGGGTCACATCCCTAATCCTATTGGGGGAATCCTCCATCTGCAAGATGGAGGATTTCTAAAAGTTAGAGTCACCTCAGCTCAGGACACCTTAGGGGCTGTCCTGACTGATCAGTGACTCCTCCTTGTTATTCTCATTATTTTCTCCGGCCTTGCCGCCAAAAGTGGGGGCCGGGGCCGGAGGGGGCGGGCAACTCCACTAGCTGGAGTGTCCTGCGGTGCTGTGACAAAGGGGTGAGCTTTTGAGGCTCACCGCCAGGTGTTACAGCTCCTGCCTGGGGGAGGTGTTAGCATCTCCACCCAGTGCAGGCTTTGTTACTGGCCTCAGAGTGACAAAGGCACTCTCCCCATGGGGCCAGCAACATGTCTCTAGTGTGGCAGGCTGCTGGAGCCAGTCAGCCTACACAGATAGTCGGTTAAGTTTCAGGGGGCACCTCTAAGGTGCCCTCTGTGGTGTATTTTACAATAAAATGTACACTGGCATCAGTGTGCATTTATTGTGCTGAGAAGTTTGATACCAAACTTCCCAGTTTTCAGTGATGCCATTATGGTGCTGTGGAGTTCGTGTAAAACAGACTCCCAGACCATATACTCTTATGGCTACCCTGCACTTACAATGTCTAAGGTTTTGCTTAGACACTGTAGGGGCACAGTGCTCATGCACTGGTACCCTCACCTATGGTATAGTGCACCCTGCCTTAGGGCTGTAAGGCCTGCTAGAGGCGTGTCTTACCTATACTGCATAGGCAGTGAGAGGCTGGCATGGCACCCTGAGGGGAGTGCCATGTCGACTTACTCATTTTGTTCCCACTAGCACACACAAGCTGGTAAGCAGTGTGTCTGTGCTGGGTGAGGGGTCTCTAGGGTGGCATAATACATGCTGCAGCCCTTAGAGACCTTCCCTGGCATCAGGGCCCTTGGTACCAGAGGTACCAGTTACAAGGGACTTATCTGGATGCCAGGGTGTGCCAATTGTGGAATCAAAAGTACAGATTAGGGAAAGAACACTGGTGCTGGGGCCTGGTAAGCAGGCCTCAGCACACTTTCAATTCAAAACATAGCATCAGCAAAGGCAAAAAGTCAGGGGGTAACCATGCCAAGGAGGCATTTCCTTACACCATGCGTGTTGCTAATGGGGACTGCTGTATTAATAGTTCTTGCGGCTGTGTCTGCGGAGTGTAACGCTGACCTGATTGGATTATTGGTAATGGCCTGCCCTTCCTCAACTATTTGCTGGGCTCTTTTCTGTTGATCCTTGGGGAGATGCCGATGTCTCATCTCATCCCAGTGGGCCCTGTTGTATCTAGCTATTAGCGCTTGGGAATTGGCTATACGCCATTGATTAGATGCTTGTGATGCTACTCTTTTACCAGCAGCATCAATTTTTTTGCTTTCTTTATCTGGTGGCAGTGCGTCACTAGACAACTGGGAGTTAGCCCTTTTTCTTGCTGCGCTGACCACTACAGAATCTGGGGGTAGCTGTTGGATAATAAAAGCTGGGTCAGAAGGAGGCGCCTTATATTTCTTTTCTACCCTAGGAGTGATTGCTTTTGCCTTAACTGGTTCCTGAAAGATTGTATGTGCATGTTTTAGACTCTGGTAGATGGCGTGAGTTGAGGACAACGTATTAAATAAAAAATCATCCTCAAAAGTTTCTGTGTGCATGGCTACATTATGGTATGATGCTGCCCTAGCTAGAACCTGAGTGTATGAGGTGCTTTCCTCTGGGGGTGATGGCTTTGACGGATAGCACTCTGGACTATTGTCAGAAATGGGATCATCATAAAGGTCCCATGGGTCGACATCATCCTGGTGTGACTCTGCAGAGTGTACTGGAGACTGTGCAGTGAGGGTAATAGGTGGAGAGACGGTGGAGAGACAGTTGAGGAGAATGAGGAGACTGGTGAGGTGAGAACCGAGGAGGTGGAGATTTTTGTCTCGGTTTTGGCACTTTAGCTGGTGGCTGGTCAGTGTCCAAATGTCCTTGAAAGGCCAGCTTCCTCTTTTTAGAGGAGGTGCAGTGAGGATCTTGCCAGTGTCTTTATGAATTTGAATTCTGGCCTGTTTTTCATCAAATTCCTCCATTTGCGTAAGTTCTTCCGCAAATCTATGGCTTTCTTTCAATTGTTTGGAAAGTCCATGCTCCTCTGTATATATGGGTCTTTTCGGCTCCGAAGCTGGTTTCCTCTGGATCGAAGGGCCTGGAGTAGACGTTGGCCTCAGCTCGGAGAGGGATCTTCAGGGCTTCGACTCAAGGGGTCTGTGCTTTACTATTTCGGAGCCTGTGCTTCGACTCGAGTCCAAAGGCTTCGGTGGCGTGGCCTTGCTCGGTGCATAAGTTGTTGTTTGGTCACCGGCAGTCTTTTTTAAGGGTGGAGCCATGGCCTTCCGGCAGTGGCATCCCCGAGGCCTTGTGTTTCGGCTTTGACTGGGTAGGGGCAGGCGTACTCACGTGCTGGCCCGCTTTAATTGGTGTTTCGTTGTCGGACTCATGCTCGGAGTCGGACCCCCGAACGGAGACTGCGGTGTGGATCATCTCCTCTTCTACGTCGCAGCGTTCAGTGCTTCTCAAAGCCATTTCCAACCTTCGCGCTCTTCGGTCTCGCAGAGTCTTCTTCGAGTGGAAGGATCTGCAGTCCTCGCAAGTATCCTCTCGGGGGTCTGGAGATAGACACTGGTTACAGACTAGATGTTGGTCCGTATACGGGAACTTGGCGTGGCACAGAGAGCAGAATCGAAATGAGGTTCGGTCCATGAGGCTTCGACGAGGCTTTGGTCGGGCCGGCCAAGCCTGAGTTGGGCGCAGGTGCCCCGAAGGGCAAGTAGAGAGGTGTATCCGCCAGTACCGAAGTATTGATGAGAGATGGTATGCGATCGAAAACAATACCAATGAATTTAGAGAGTTTGTAGTACTTTTCCGACTCGAACTACCGGAGGGAAAAGAAACACGTCCGAACCCGATGGCGGAAAGAAAACAATCTAAGATGGAGTCGATGCCCATGCGCAATGGGGCCGAAGAGGAGGAGTCACTCGATCCCGTGACTCGAAGAGACTTCTTTGAAGAAAAACAACTTGTAACACTCCGAGCCCAACACTAGATGGCATGACCTGTGCATAGCCTGTGTATCTGCAGCTACACATGCCATCAAATATATATATATATCTCAATTCTAAAAGTTTATTAGTTGTTTAGAATTTATATATATACACATATCAATTCTAAACAATGTTTATATATATAAATATTCTAAACAACTAATAAACCATAAAAATAAAAAAATAAAAATGTGAAAGTCAGTCCCCCACCCAAGAAAGTGAGATCAGTAGAAGGGAGCTGAAGGAACTAGGAACCCCAAGAGGTGAATACCAGAGTGACCCCCGTAGACGCAAGTACCTGGCTTTCCCCAAAACCAACAAGAGGACTTTGGAAAAGGACTGTGCAAGACCCAGACAAGCCTGGAAGAAACCAAAGGTGGATCCTGACAGAAGAGGACCTGCAAAGGAAGGGAGTCAAGTCCAGTTTGTGATGGAGCATCCAGCTGTGGCAGGACCCACTACCCACCCTTCTGTGGATGAAGCACCAGGTCAACGGTGGCTGAAGAAAGTAAACAGTGCAGCAGATGAGCAGAAGAAGAGTTCCAGAAGTGATGCAAGTGGTGTCTCACGCCGGCAGTTGTGATGCAATCACAAGAGTCAGAGAGGAAGATTTTGCAAGGCTGAAGAGGACCAGCAAGGTCCAGAGGACTCGACCCAAGGAGAGGAGTCTGTGGTGACCCTCAGCAGCTGGGAGAGTCACAAGAAGAGATAACCCCCACTGACACAGGAGTCGCAGTGAGGCCCACTCAGCACACCAGAAGAATCCCATGTCACTGGAGCAGCAGGCAGGACACTACTTTGCAGGAGGAAGTGCTACACGGAGACTGAAGATCCTTTGGAGGAGGAACAAACAAGCCTTGGTAGCTGCAAGAGTCGAGGTGCAAAGGTGTACTGTCCTGCGAGGAGGGACAAAGGCTTACCGTCTTCCAAGTTGGACAGCTAATAGAGGACCAAGGGGACCACTCCAGACCACCACCTGTGATGCATGATCCACACAGTTTTGAAGGAGTGAGGATTCACGCAGCCAGTCATTGTTGCAGTTGGTGCCTGCGGATGCAGAGGAGTGACTCCTTCACTCCAAAGGAGATTCCTTCTTGTGCAGGCTGAAGACTGGTCACGCTTAGAGGATGCACAGCCAAGGAAATGTTGCAGTTGCTGGAAGGAGCCGGAGAAACAATTTTGTAAACCAGAGTCATCGCTGGAGTTGCAGATTGTTATCTCCTGGAGGGTCCAGTTGCAGTCCCAGGGGTCAGAAGATGAAGTAAACAAAGCAGAGGTGTCCTGCTGGAATCTTGCATGTCAAATCTGAGGACCCACTCAAGACGGAGACCCTAAATAGCCCATGAAAAGCAGTTGGTCAACTAGCAGGGTGATCATCTATCAGGAGGGGGCTGCCACGTCACCTGCCTGACCTGGCCACTCAATGCTCCCAGGGGCCTCTGCCCACCTTGGATTCAAGATGGCAGAATCAAGGGGCCATATGGAGGAGCTCTGGGCACCACCCCCTAGAGGTGGTTATGGACAGGGGTGTGGTCACTTCCCTTCCCATTGTTCAGTTTCGAGCCAGAGCAGAGACCGGGGGTGCCTGGGATAGTGCAAACCGGTTTATGCAAGGAGGGCACCAAATGTGCCCGTCAAAGCATACCGGTGGCTTGGGAAGGCTACTCCTCCGAAGCCATCTAACACCTATTTCCAAGGGGGAGGGGGGGCGATACCTCCATCTCCTACAGGAAATTCATTGTTCTGACTTAATCTGCCTGAGCTGGTCAAGCAGCAGGAGGGTGCCCGGAAAACTCAAGAAGACTAGTAGGAGTAATGCTGGGGTGTTCTTTAAGGAGCTCTCAGAGTGCATAGAATCATACAACCAATTCTGGCAACAGTATATTGGGGTATGATTCCGATGTACGAGTTACCTTCGGTAACGAAATATCTGGTAGAGACATATTCTAGTAGCAGATTCCTTAACTTAGACGTTTCCACCAGGAGTCAGACTGGATCAAGAGACTTTTTTCTTCGAGCAACACCCTTACACGTCAGTAGGTCAACTCCGTGGACGTCATCACCGTGATGACATCAGGAGTAGTACATAGACACCATCTCAGCACAGTGACGTCAGTTTCTTTTAACTACTTTCCACGCCAACGCGCAGAGCTGCTAAGAACACTGAGATTGGTGCGCCAGAGCCAAGGACCCGAGTGGGGAATTCCTGTCCCTAGAAATCAGTTCGCAAGAGGGGAGGATGGGTGGGCCGGTAAGGAATATGCAACTAGAATATGTCTCTACCAAATATTTCGTTACCGAAGGTAAGTAACTTGTACATCTGATAGACTTCTAGTTGCTGACTCCTTACCTTAGAATAGATACCCAAGCAATGCCATCCTCAGAGGTGGACTGCAAACCAAAATCATAATAGAAAGTCCTGCAGGACCAAATGACCAAAGTAACCATCCTGACGGACCCGACTGTCCAGGCAGTAATGTTTAGCAAACGTGTGCAAGGACGCCAACGTAGCTGCCAGGCAGATATCCAGGACAGAAACTCCACGTGCTAACGCAATGGAAGCAGCAGTCGCTCTGGTGAAATAAGCACAAATGCCCTCAGGGGGTTGCTTCTTGGCCAAAGTGTAGCCATCTTGATGCAAAGAAGTACCCATCGAGAGATGGTACGTTTTTGCACCGCTTTCCCTTTCTTTTCACCCACATATTGAACAAATAGTTGATCATCCACCCGGAAATCTCTAGTACGATTGAGATAGAACACCAATGCTCTTTTTGGGTCCAGACGGAGTCTCTCCTTAGAGGTCAGAGTTCCACTTGAGACGAAAAGCGTCTATAAGTGAGCGCCGCCTTGGAAACTGCAATGTGCAAAACAGCTGACATTGCATGTTCTCGGCAGAGGCTAACAGATCTAACCAAGGCTCTCCCCACTGTAGAAAGAGACCTTGCATCACCTCCGGATGGAGATGCCATTCATGATCTGCTATGCATCAACGGGTGAGTTAGTCTGCTCTGGGGTTCAGAGAGCCTGCCAGATGTTGAACCACCAGGGTAATGTCCTGATGTTCAAGCCATGTCCAGAGACGTACTGCCTCCTGACAAAGGATCCAGCATCCTACTCCACCCTGTTTGTTGCAGTACCACATGGCGGTAGTGTTGTCCGTGAACACTTGCACTACTTTCCCTTTGAGAGAGGGAAGAAATGCTTTCAACGTAAGCCTGATCGCCCAGAGCTCCAAAAGATCGATATGGAGCCCAGACTCCGCCAGAGACCAGAGGCCTCTGATCGCTGCCTCTCCCATGTGGCTGCCCCAACCAAGAAATGGGACATCTGTCACTATGGATAGATCTGGCTGGGGAAGAGAAGGATCTACTGTGGACCCAATGCGGATTTGAAAGCCACCACTGCAGGTCTTTCACAGGCCCCTCAGAGATCTGGACCATGTTGGAGGGATTTCCCTCATGCTGCGCCCACTGGAACTTCAAGTCTTACTGCAGAGCCCGCATATGCCATCTGGCATGCGTTACTAGCAGGATGCGAGAGGCCATGAGGCCCAGCAGCCTCCGAGTCAGGCGCACCAAAACCCAAGACAGAGGCTGAAAGATCAGAATCATAGCCTGAATATCTGGGACTTGCTTTTTGGGAGGATAAGCCCGAAACTGCACTGTGTCCAGAACAGCTCCGATGAGATAGTGTCTGAGAGGGGGTCAGGTGTGACTTCGTCACATTGATAGTAAACCCCAGCATGTGCAGGAGGCCTTCCGTAGTCTGAAGGTGGGAGACTACTTTCTGGGGTGAGTGGGTGAGTCCACCTTCAACAGCCGGTCATTGAGGTGGGGGAGGGGAGACTGAAACCCCTAACCTGTGCAGATAAGCTGCAACCACAACCACAACTTTTGTGAACTCCTGAGGGCAGCTGGTAATGCCGAAGGGGAGCATGGTAAACGCATAGTGCTCGTGACCTACCACAAATCGCAGGTAACTTCTGTGGGCAGGCAGGATGGGAATGTGGAAATAGGCGTCCTGCAAGTCCAACGCTATCATACAGTCTCCTGGGTCCAAGGCAGACAGGACCTGAGCCAGGGGAGCATTTTGAATTTCTCTTTCTTGAGAAAGCAGTTGAGGTCCCAAATCTAGGACAGGACATAAGACTTCATCCTTTTTCAGCACCAGAAAGTGGCTGGAATAACAACCATGACTTACTTCTGGCGCAGGGATCTTCTCTATGGCTCCCTTGGCCAAGAGAGCTGCGACTTCCTGGCAGAGAAGTGTCAAATGATCCTCCGGAAGGCATGGCTGGTGGTGTAGATTCGAAGGGGAGGGAGTAGC
Organism: Pleurodeles waltl; assembly: GCF_031143425.1. Taxonomy (NCBI): domain Eukaryota; kingdom Metazoa; phylum Chordata; class Amphibia; order Caudata; family Salamandridae; genus Pleurodeles; species Pleurodeles waltl. The sequence goes on from NC_090437.1 coordinate 183,325,652, forward strand.
CCCTTCGAACCCTCTGCAAAACCCACCTGTCCGTAGTGATGGATTCCCAGTGGGGTAGGTGATGGAGAAACCTGCCGCCAACTGGATCGGAGTGAGGAGACAGACTAGGGGGGGTTTGGAGTCTGCAGCAGGGGTAGGGGTGGACTAGGCAGACCTCTGGTTCCCTGTCCCACGCGGGATTCTGCACCCCCAGCCACACAGCGGCTGAACAGCATGGGTGGCAGAGTGGCTGTGATGGGAATGCAACAGGGATCCCCTTCCTTGTAAACGACGGGGGCGAAAGGCGGACTGTTGCGGGTAAGGGGCAGTGGAAAGGCCAATAAACTGAGCCGTAGCCCAGGAGTCCTTGAACCGCTCCAAAGCTGTGTCCGCCTTGTCTCCAAAGAGACAAGAGTCATCAAAAGGCATTACGATAAGGGTCTGTTGGACATCCCCCCCCAAAAACAGATGTACGCAACCAGGTGTGGCACTGCAAGGCCACCTTTGACGTAACCGATCTGCCTAGAGAGTTGGATGTGTCCAGTCCAGACCACACCTGATCGTGAACTTCGCTGCATCTCTCGCATCGATGACAGCTTGGGAGACTATAGCACGGGCCTCCTCTGGTATCTGTGGCAGAACTTGCACAACCGTATCCCACACAGAGTAGGTATAGCGGCCCAAAAGGCATGCTGGGTTCACGGACCGCAGCACTAGACTGGGGGAAGAAAACATCTTCCCAAATTGTTCTGGCCTTTTTGATTCCCTATCCGGGGGTGCGGAAGGGAATGCGCCCGAGGAAGCCTGGATGACAAGACTCAGGCGTGAGGTGTTGGGACAGGAATTTAAGAAGGACAGGCCGATGGCACACAATAGTACTGTTCACAGCAGCCCCTGTGTTGCGTCTGGACCAAGTACCCAAGAGGACATTGGTGAGGGCTTCACAGAATTGTAGAAGGGGCTCATATGTGGAAGCACCTGACTGAAGCACCTCTGTCAGGAGATCTGACTTGACCTGAACAATAGGCAGCTCAAGGCCAAGGACCTCAGCTGCCCTAATGACCACCATAGAATAAGTCACTTCTTCTGTCAGAGACGGTAGGAGGAGACAGCATGCCAGCGTCTGGAGAAGTTTCCAGGTCACTGGCCTCACCCAACTCCTGTGCCCAGTCAAAATTAGGGTCATCCAGGTATTCATAACAGTCCAGGGACCCCTCCAATCCTTCCCTGAATTCATACCCATAAGAAAAAGGGTCAGAATCTGACCAGTGGTGAGTAGGCACAATCGAAGACAAACGTCAATGGGGAAAAAGGATCGGGTCGACGGTGGGCACCACTGACGTCAGAAGTGTAGACAATCAAACCGGCACTGGGGAAGGTCTCAGTGGTACGAGCAGCATCATTGCAGATCCAGAGGGGACTTCGGTGGCTGGAGCCGAAGCAGGACCCAAAGGCCCCCTGACCAAACAGTTAGGGCCCCGAAGGTGCTGTATCAGGATCCACATGGCCTCATAAAACTCTTTCAATAAGGAAGGGGTGTAGTAAAGTACCATCTTTCTTGGCATGTTACCCCCATTTTTACCTGTATGTCAGTATGTTTTTGCCCGTCTCACTGGATCCTGCTGGTCAGGACCCCAGTGCACATAGTTTGTGGCCTGTGTGCGTTGTGAATAGTGCTCAACTGTCACTGAGGCTCTGCTAATCAGAACCTCAGTGCTTATGCTCTCGGCTTTTAAATTTGTCACTATAGGCTAGTGACTTCATTTACCAGTTTCAATTGGCACACTGGACCCTCCCGCATATAAGTCTCTAGTATATGGTACCCAGGGCATTGGGGTTCCCGGAGATCCTTATGGGCTGTGGCATTTCTTTTGCCACCCATAAGGAGCTCAAACAAACCCTTTCACAGGACTGCCACTGCAGCCTGTGTGAAATAGTGCACACATTATTTCACAGCCATTTTCACTGCACTTAAGTAACTTATAAGTCACCTATAGGTTTAACCATCATTTAATGAAGGCTAGGTGCAAAGTTACTAAGTGTGAGGGCACCTTTGCACTAGCAAAGGTGCCCCCACATAGTTCAGGGCCAATTCCAGGAACTTTGTGAGTGCGGGGACGCCATTACACATGTGCACTACATATAGGTAAATACCTATATGTAGCTTCACAATGGTAACCCCAAATATGGCCATGTAAGGTGTCTAAGATCATGTAATTGTCTCCCCCCCCCCCAATTACAAATCTGGTATTGGGGAGCCAATTCCACGCATCCTGGGGGCTCTACCATGGACCCCTAATACTGCCAAACCAGCTCTCTGAGGCTTGCAATGCAGCTACAGCTGCTGCCACCTCACAGACCGGGTTCTGGAGGGCAGAACAAAGCATTTCCTTTGGGAGCAGGGTGTTATACCCTCTCCCTTTGGAAATAGGTGTTGCAGGCTGGGGAGGGGTGGCCTCCCCCAGCCTCTGGAAATGCTTTTAAGGGCCCAGATGGTGCCCTCCTTGCATAAGCCCGTCTACACCGGTTCAGGGACCCCTTGTGCCTGCTCTGGTGCGAAACTGGACAAAGGAAAGGGGAGTGACCACTCCCCTGTCCATCACCACCCTAGGGGTGGTACCAGAGCTCCTCCAGTGTGTCCCTGACTTCAGCCATTTTGCTTTACAAATTGTAGGGACACTCTGGAGGCCTTTGAGTGGCCAATGCCAGCACGTGATGTCAGAGACCCTTCCTGATAGGTCCATACCTGATCAGGAAGCCAATCCCCCCTCTCGGGGCTATTTAGGGTTTCTCATGTGGGTTCTCTTCAGATTCTACTTGCAGGTTTCCAGCAGGAATCCTCTGCAACTACTACTTCATCCGCTGACCTCAGATCAACCGCAGACTGCTCCAGGAACCGTTGTAACAGCAACAAAGTATCCAGAAGGGCTACTTTTCCTTTGCAACTTCAGCTCCAGCCAGCAACAGGAAGTTTCCACGGTGTGCACGCTCTGAGGATTCCCTGTCTTCACCCTGCACCAGAAGGACCGATGAAATCTCCAGTGGAGTGACTGAGTCACTCCACTGCTCAAGCAGGCACCTTCTAAGTCGACGACCGGTTCTCTTGGACTCCTCTCCTGGCAACGAGTGTGCTCCTTGGAACACAGAGGGCGGACCCCATTGACAGACTGTCCTGCTGTCCCAATTTGGAGGAGGTACGATCATGACTTCCCAGAGAACAATACCCATTTGCACCGCGTCTTCACCTCCTGAGGCCTCTACACTATTTGCAAAATTCCTTCGTGCACAGCCTGGCTCAGGTCCCCAGCACTCTATCCTGCGATGCTCAACTTGCTCAGTTCTCCAGCGGCGTGGGACCTTCCTTTGTAGTGCTGCACCAACCGCATTTTGCACCTCCTTTGTCACCGTGTCCTGGGACTCCCATAGGTGCTATCTGGTGTTCTCAGGGCTCCCTAAAGTGCTGAAAGCCCCCTCTTCCTCCTCCCAGAGTTGAGGCCCCCAGGTTCCTTCTGGGTCCAGATAGCCGATTTCAATCAAATTGTGAAAAGAACTAATATCATCCGGAGGGGATTCAACAGAAGTTGGCTCTGGTGACAAAGGTGCTGGGAGTACAGTCACGCCACTCATCCTGTTCTGAAAGCACTTCACCGTCCTGAGCCGCTTCATCTGATGAAGCACAGGCTTGTGGACCCTGTGGAACTTGAGAAGGAATCTGTGGAGTAGTAGGAAGAACTGGAAGTGGTACCGGAGTACATGGTGCCGTAAATACTGGAATAGGATCTGCTACAGGGTGTGGACGGAAGCGCTCCTTATAATCTGCCACCATGGCCTGTAGGTCAAAAACCAGACCCGAAGGCAAACATACCATTTCTTGTTGCTGTTGATGCAGAACTGGTTCGTAATATTGCTGATCATAATACGAGTCCGAGTACTCTTGACATTTCACATGTAATTGAGATGGATTCCTGGCCTCACCAAATGTTCCGTCTTCATCTGAATCATCATCGCCATCCACAAAGCGAGATGGCAACAGTCTTGACACTTTACTTGGTGATATGACGGACAGTATCAAATGAGTCTTAGTTACCCTTCTAAGAGGAGTATGCTGTGAAGAGTGGTACAGAGGTAATGATGACGGTCTGTTTTGCAGGAATCATTTTAACTGTCGACGACAAAACGTCCTGGTAGCGTCGACGCTGGTGTAGATGAGAATAACGACACTGGAGAGGTCGTCGGTGTAATCAACGACGAAAGTACAGTCGACGTGGGTGTTGTCGACGTGAGATCAAGCGTCAACGAGAGGGTCATCAACGTGTATGGTCCTGTTGACAAGATGGGGCGCCCCGTTGACGAAGACGAAAGCATCAATGAGGATCTTGCAGCCACCGACATTGATATAGTGACTATTATAGGCGTCACTGACGAAACAGTTGTTGACAAGAGCACCGTCGACTATGGCGCTGTCGACTGAGCGGATTTTTTTTTTTTTTTTTTACTTTTTTTGAATCTTCAACGGTGGCGTGGATGGTTCATAAACAGTCTTTTTTGAAGACTGAGGGATTCTGCATTTTGAATGCCTGTATGCTTTTTCTGTGGAGGGCTATGTTTTGAAGAGGTCCCAGCAGATTTCTGTGCCATTTTCTTGGGTGGCTCCTGAACATCCCAGTCTTCCTGCTTCTTTTTAACAGGCGTTTTGGGAGCAGAGATAGAGGAAGAGACACTGTCCTCATCAGAGGCTGAGTGGCTAGCCTTACCTTTCTGAAGCCACAAAAGCAAACAACCCTCTGTCCTTCAAAGTCTTTGTAGAAGACTTTCTACATTTCTTGCAGACCTTTGTTTTATGACTGGGATATCATCAGTCATTGCATTCCTCATGTGGATCATCCACATATAACCTTTTCTTTAAACAAGAGGCACAGGATCTAAAAAGGCCCTTTCTTGGTGTCTGACATGGCAGCCAGTTTGGAGCACCAAAGAAGAAATGTCCAAATTCAGGTATTAGTCTTCTGAGAGAAAATGTTTTGAGCAGAGCTCAAAGGAGACTCCTCAGCACGACGTGCGGTGGAAAATCTGAGGGAAGGCAGCTCCTCACAGAAGGTTATTAGGGGTGAGGCAATCGGATTGGTTCAAATTTGAGTTTGGGTCTATTTTACAAAATGACTGTGATTGTTGAATTGAGGCCTAAAGCATGTAATGTAGATGTACATTCTAGGCCTATGTTGTATATTCCACCGGGGACTCCCATCTTGACGACAGGAAAGTATTCAAGCATGTGAATCTATGAAAGCTTTCAATACTGGAGAACTACAGTTAGAGGTAAGTAACTGTTTTCTTCTGAAAGAGCATATATTGAATAATTGTGTGTCTGACTTGTTGCATCAGTATCTTGTGGTCTCAGATCTGACCTCTGCACAAGAATTGGCAAAGGCGGCAGCCAAATGGGTCAGAACAAGGGTGAACAGACAAGTTCATACAGGGGGTGACAAGGACAGCAAGAAGGATGTTAAGTCACATGACAAGGGTGGGGGAAAAAGATTTAAAAAAATCTTCTGAGTCTTCATCAGGCCTACAAAAATCCTCTGGGGGTGATGGGTCCACACCCTCTTCTCACAATCAGAAAAAGCCATGGTGTTCTCTCTGTAAAGCCAAAGGTCATTGGGGAAGTAACCCCACTTGACCAAAAAGAAACACCAAACCTCCCACCACCACAACCCCTACTACTTCCACTAGTGCCCCCTAGTAATAGCAGTGGTGATGGGAAGAGCACTACTAATAGCCAATCAAAGGGTGTAGCTGGGCTCACCATTGTTAATGTAGAAGGGGTTAGTCTAGTTAGGGAGATCACTGAGGCTATTTAGTCTCTGATGGTGGCACTGACCTCAACACTTTAGTTGCTTGTTCCCTTAATATGGATAAGTTCAAGCAGCTACCCCTAATAAATGGTGTTCAGGTTGAGGCCTACAAGGACACAGGTGCCAGTGTCACTATGGTGATGACGAAACTGGTTACCCCTGAGCAGCACCTACTTGGTCATCAGTACCAACTGACAGACGCCCATAGCAACAGTTAGCCACCCATTGGCTGTTGTGAATCTCAACTGGTAGGTGTTACGGATCCAAAGAAAGTTGTGGTAGCCACTGATCTACCTGTAGAACGTCTGCTAGGCAATGATTTGGAGGCTTCAGCTTGGGCTGAGTTGGAGGGTGTAGGAAGGTAGCCTCTTTCTAGCCTTGTTACCCCCCCACTTTGGGCCTGTTTGTGAGTATGTCAGGTGTTTTTACTGTCTCACTGGGATCCTGCTAGCCAGGCCCCAGTACTCATGAGTTTGAGCCTATATGTGTTCCCTGTGTGGTGCCTAACTATCACTGAGGCTCTGCTAACCAGAACCTCATTGTTTATGCGCTGCTTTTAAAATTGTCACTGCAGGCTAGTGACTAATTTTACCAATTCTGATTGGCACACTGGAACACCCTAGTATATGGTACCTAGGTACCCAGGGTATTGGGGTTCCAGGAGATCCCTATGGGCTGCAGCATTTCTTTTGCCACCCATAGGGAGCTCAGACAATTCTTACACAGGACTGCCACTGCATCCTGCGTGAAATAACATCCACGCTATTTCACAGCCATTTTACACTGCACTTAAGTAACTTATAAGTCACCTATATGTCTAACCCTCACTTAGTGACGGTTAGGTGCAAAGTTACTTAGTGTGTGGGCACCCTGGCACTAGCCAAGGTGCCCCCATATTGTTCAGGGCAAATTCCCTGGACATTGTGAGTGCGGGGACACCATTACACACGTGCACTACATATAGGTCGCTTCCTATATGTAGCATCACAATGGTAACTCCGAACATGGCCATGTAACATGTCTAGGATTATGGAATTGTCCCCCCCCCCCCAAAACCATTCTGGTATTGGGGGGACAATTTCATGCATCCCCGGGTCTCCAGCATAGAGCCGGGTACTGCCAAACTAACTTTCCAGGGTCTCCACTTCAGCTACTGCTGCTGCCAACCCCTCAGACAGGTTTCTGCCCCACTGGGGCATGGGCAGCCAGGTCCCAGGAAGGCAGAACAAAGGATTTCCTCTGAGAGAGGGTGTTACACCCTCTCCCTTTGGAAATAGGTGTGAAGGGCCTAGGAGGAGTAGCCTCTCCTGGCCTCTGGAAATGCTTTGAAGGGCACAGATGGTGCCCTCCTTGCATAAGCCAGTCTATACCGGTTCAGGGATCCCCCCAGCCCTGCTCTGGCGCGAAACTGGACAAAGAAAAGGGGAGTAACCACTCCCCTGACCAGCACCTCCCAGGGGAGGTGCCCAGAGCTCCTCTAGTGTGCCCCAGACTTCTGCCATCTTGGATGCACAGGTGTGACGGCACAATGGACAGCTCTGAGTGGCCAGTGACGTCCGAGACCCCTCCTGATAGGTGCTTACCTTTCTCTGTTGCCAATCCTCCTCTGTGGGCTATTTAGGGTCTCTCCTGTGGGTATCTCACCAGATAACGAATGCAAGATGTAAGGAAATGGCTCCCTGTTGCAATTACCCCCCACTTTTTGCCTGATACTGATGCTGACTTGACTGAGAAGTGTGCTGGGACCCTGCTAACCAGGCCCCAGCACCAGTGTTCTTTCAGTTAAAATGTACCATTGTCTCCACAATTGGCACAGCCCTGGCACCCAGGTAAGAGTCTTTTAACTGGTACCCCTGGTACCAAGGGCCCTGATGCCAGGGAAGGTCTCTAAGGGCTGCAGCATGTCTTGCCAGCTTGTGTGTGCTGATGGGGAGAAAATGACTAAGTCGACATGGCACTCCCCTCAGGGTGCCATGCCAACCTCCCACTGCCTGTGGCATAGGTAAGTCACCCCTCTAGCAGGCCTTACAGCCCTAAGGCAGGGTGCACTATACCACAGGTGAGGGCATAGGTGCATGAGCACTATGCCCCTACAGTGTCTAAGCAAAACCTTAGACATTGTAAGTGCAGGGTAGCCATAAGAGTATATGGTCTGGAAGTCTGTCAAAAACGAACTCCACAGCACCATAATGGCTACACTGAATACTGGGAAGTTTGGTACCAAACTTCTCAGAATAATAAACCCACACTGATGCCAGTGTTGGATTTATAAAAAAAATGCACACAGAGGGCATCTTAGAGATGCCCCCTGTATTTTACCCAATTGTTCAGTTCAGGACGGACTGGTCTGTGCCAGCCTGCTGCTGAGAGACGAGTTTCTGACCCCATGTGGTGAGAGCCTTTGTGCTCTCTGAGGATAGAAACAAAGACTGCTCTGGGTGGAGGTGCTTCACACCTCCCCCCTGCAGGAACTGTAACACCTAGCAGTGAGCCTCAAAGGCTCAGGCTGCGTGTTACAATGCCCCAGGGCACTCCAGCTAGTGGAGATGCCCGCCCCCTGGACACAGCCCCCACTTTTGGCGGCAAGTCCTGAAGAGATAATGAGAAAAACAAGGAGGAGTCACTGGCCAGTCAGGACAGCCCCTAAGGTGTCCTGAGCTGAGGTGAATGACTTTTAGAAATCCTCCATCTTGCAGATGGAGGATTCCCCCAATAGGAATAGGGGTGTGCCCCCCTCCCCTCAGGGAGGAGGCACAAAGAGGGTGTAGCCACCCTGAAGGACAGTAGCCATTGGCTACTGCCCTCCCAGACCTAAACACACCCCTAAATGAAGTATTTAGGGGCTCCCAGAACCAAGCAAGATAGATTCCTGCAACCTAAGAAGAAGAGGACTGCTAAGCAGAAAAACCCTGCAGAGAAGACGGAGACACCAACTGCTTTGGGCCCAGCTCTACCGGCCTGTCTCCCGCCTTCTAAAGACACTGCTCCAGCGACGCTCTCCCCAGGGACCAGCAACCTCTGAAGCCTCAGAGGACTGCCCTGCATCTAGAAGGACCAAGAACTCCCGAGGACAGCGGCTCTGTTCACCAAAGACTGCAACTTTGAAACAAAGAAGCAAATTTGCAACAACTTGCGTTTCCCGCCGGAAACGAAAGACTTGACACTCTGCACCAGACGCCCCCAGCTCGACTTGTGGAGAACAAACTTCTGGGAGGACTCCCCGGCGACTGCGAGACCGTGAGTAGCCAGAGTTGCCCCACCTGAGCCCCCACAGCGATGCCTGCAGAGGGAATCCCGAGGCTCCCCCTGACCGTGACTGCCTGCTTTTAAGATCCGACGCCTGGTAAAGACTCTGCACCCGCTGCCCCCAGGGCCTGAAGGATCCGACCTCCAGTGCAGGAGCGACCCCCAGGTGGCCCTCTCCCTTGCCCAGGTGGTGGCTACCCGGAGGAGCCCCCCCCCTTGCCTGCATCGCTGAAGAGACCCCTTGGTCTCCCATTGAAACCAGACGCGTGTTTGCACACTGCACCCGGCCGCCCCCGTGCTGCTGAGGGTGTACTTTGTGTGGACTTGTGTCCCCCCCCCCCCCGGTGCCCTACAAAACCCCCCTGGTCTGCCCTCCGAAGACGCGGGTACTTACTGCTGGCAGACTGGAACCGGGGCACCCCCTTCTCCATTGAAGCCTATGCGTTTTGGGCACCACTTTGACCTCTGCACCTGACCGGCCCTGAGCTGCTGGTGTGGTAACTTTGGGGTTGCTCTGAACCCCCAACGGTGGGTTACCTTGGACCCAAACTTGAACCCCGTAGGTGGTTTACTTACCTGCAAAAACTAACAAACTCTTACTCCCCCCAGGAACTGTTGAAAATTTCACTGTGTCTAGTTATAAAATAGCTATGATATTTATGTGTAAACTGTATATGCTATTTTGCTAATTCAAAGTACCTACCTGCAATACCTTTCAGTTGAAGTATTACATGTAAATCTTGAACCTGTGGTTCTTAAAATGAACTAAGAAAATATATTTTTCTATACAAAAACCTATTGGCCTGGAATTGTCTGTGTGTGGGTGTGTGTGTGTGTGTGTGTTCCTCATCTATTGCTTGTGTATGTATAACAAATGCTTAACACTACTCCTTTGATAAGCCTACTGCTCTACCACACTACCACAAAATAGAGCATTAGTATTCTCTCTTTTTGCCACTATCTTACCTCTAAGGGGAACCCTTGGCCTCTGTGCATACTATTCCTTACTTTGAAATAGTGCATACAGAGCCAACTTCCTACACAAGTTCCTCTGCACTTCCATCTTCGACTTCTGCCAAGGATCGACCGCTGACTGCTCCAGGACGCCTGCATAACCTCAACAAAGTAGCAAGAAGACTACCAGCAACATTGTAGCGCCTCATTCTACTGGTTTTCTCGACTGTTTCCTGGTGGTGTATGCTCTGAGGGCTGTCTGCCTTCACCCTGCACTGGAAGCCGAAAAGAAATCTCCTGTGGGTCCATGGAATCTTCCCTCTGCTAACGCGGGCACCAAACTTCTGCATCACTGGTCCTCTGGGTCCCTTCTCATCCTGACTAGCGTGGTCCCTGGAACACAGGAGCTGGGTCCAAGTGTTTTTGACAGTCCAGTGGCCCTTCTGTCCAAATTTGGTGGAGGTAAGTCCTTGCCTCCCCACGCCAGACAGTAATCCTGTGTACTGCGTGAACTGCAGCTGCTCGGGCTTCTGTGCACTTTTGCAAGACTTCCTTCGTGCACAGCCTAGCCCAGGTGTAAGGAAATGCCTCCTTGGCATGGTTACCCCCTGACTTTTTGCCTTTGCTGATGCTATGTTTTGATTTGAAAGTGTGCTGAGGCCTGCTAACCAGGCCCCAGCACCAGTGTTCTTTCCCTAACCTGTACTTTTGTTTTCACAATTGGCACCCCCTGGCATCCAGATAAGTCCCTTGTAACTGGTACCCCTGGTACCACGGGCCCTGATGCCAGGGAAGGTCTCCAAGGGCTGCAGCATATCTTATGCCACCCTGGGGACCCCTCACTCAGCACAGACACACTGCTTGCCAGCTTGTGCGTGCTGGTAAGGACAAAACGAGTAAGTCGACATGGCACTCCCCTCAGGGTGCCATGCCAACCTCACACTGCCTATGCAGTATAGATAAGTCACCCCTCTAGCAGGCCTTACAGCCCTAAGGCAGGGTGCACTATACCATAGGTGAGGGTACCAGTGCATGAGCACTGTGCCCCTACAGTGTCTAAACCAAACCTTAGACATTGTAAGTGCAGGGTAGCCATAAGAGTATATGGTCTGTGAGTCTGTCAAACACAAACTCCACAGCAGCATAATGGCTACACTGAAAACTGGGAAGTTTGGTATCAAACTTCCCAGCACAATAAATGCACACTGATGCCAGTGTACATTTTATTGTGAAATACACCCCAGAGGGTGCCCCCTGAAACCTTAACCAACTACCTGTGTAGGCTGACTGGTTTAAGCAGCCTGCCACACTCAAGACATGTTGCTGGCCACATGGGGAGAGTGCCTTTGTCACTCTGTGGCTAGTAACAAAGCCTGCACTGGGTGGAGATGCTATCACCTCCCCCAGGCAGGAGCTGTAACACCTTGCGGTGAGCCTCAAAGGCTCACCCCCTTTGTTCCAGCACCACAGGGCATTCCAGCTAGTGGAGTTGCCCGCCCCCTCCGGCCACGGCCCCACTTTTGGCGGCAAGGCCGGAGGAGATAATGAGAAAAACAAGGAGGAGTCACTGGCCAGTCAGGACAGCCCCTAAGGCAACCTGAGCTGAAGTAACTCTGACTTTTAGAGATCCTCCATGTTGCAGATGGAGGATCCCCCCAATAGGGATAGGAATTTGACCCCCCTCCCCTTGGGAGGAGGCACAAAGAGGGTGTAGCCACCCTCAGGGCTAGTAGCCATTGGCTACTGCCCTCCCAGACCTAAACACACCCCTAAATCCTGTATTTAGGGGCTCCCCTGAACCTAGGAAATCAGATTCCTGCAACTTAAGAAGAAGAGGACCCCCCCCCCTTGCCTGCATCGCTGAAGAGACCCCTTGGTCTCTCATTGAAACCTATTGAAAACCAGACGTGTGTTTGCACACTGCACCCGGCCGCCCCCGTGCTGCTGAGGGTGTACTTTTTGTGCTGACTTGTGTCCCCCTCGGTGCCCTACAAAACCCCCCTGGTGTGCCCTCCGAAGACGCGGGTACTTACCTGCTGGCAGACTGGAACCGGGGCACCCCCTTCTCCATTGAAGCCTATGTGTTTTGGGCACAACTTTGAACTCTGCACCTGACAGGCCCTGAGCTGCTGGTGTGGTAACTTTGGGGTTGCTCTGAACCCCCAACGGTGGGCTACCTTGGACCCCAATTTGAACCCCGTAGGTGGTTTACTTACCTGCAAGAACAAGAACTTACCTCCCCTAGGAACTGTTGAAAATTGCACTGTGTCCACTTTTGAAATAGCTATATGTGTTTTATGTAAAAAGTATATATGCTATTGTGATTATTCAAAGTTCCTAAAGTACTTACCTGCAATACCTTTCAAATGAGATTGCATGTAGAATTTGAACCTGTGGTTCTTAAAATAAACTAAGAAAAGATATTTTTCTATACAAAAACCTATTGGCCTGGAATTGTCTCTGAGTGTGTGTTCCTCATTTATTGCCTGTGTGTATGTACAACAAATGCTTAACACTACTCCTTTGATAAGCCTACTGCTCGACCACACTACCACAAAATAGAGCATTAGTATTATCTATTTTTGCCACTATCTTACCTCTAAGGGGAACCCTTGGACTCTGTGCAAACTATTCCTTACTTTGAAATAGTGCATACAGCGCCAACTTCCTACATTGGTGGATCAGCGGTGGGGTACAAGACTTTGCATTTGCTGGACTACTCAGCCAATACCTGATCACACGACAAATTCCAAAAATTTTCATTAGAAATTGATTTTTGCAATTTGAATTATTTTTCTAATTTTTTAAAAGTCCTGCTAGGGCCTTGTGTTAGTCCCTGTTAGCATTCCTTTTAGAGTTTAAAAGTTTTGTGAAAGTTTGAATTAGAACCTAGAACTAGTTTTAGATTCTTAAAAAGTATTCCAACTTTTAGAAGCATAATGTCTAGTGCAGAGATGAATGTGGAGGAACTCGACCTCACACCTTACTTCCATCTTAAGATGAGGGAGCTAAGGTCACTCTGCAAAATAAAGAAAATTACAATGGGCCCCAGACCTTCCAAACTACAGCTCCAGGAGCTTTTGGCAGAGTTTGAAAAGGCCAACCCCTCTGAGGATGGCAACACAGAGGATGAAGATAGTGACTTGGAGGAGAATTCCCCCCCTCCAGTCCTACTTAGGGAGAACAGGGCTGCTCAAGCCCGGACTCCAAATATACTAGTCAGAGATGCTGTTTCCCTCACAGGAGGGACCAGCACATCAGAAATCACCGAGGATAACTCCAGTGAAGAGGACATCCAGTTAGCCAGGATGGCCAAAAGATTGGCTTTGGAAAGACAGATCCTAGCCATAGAAAGGGAAAGACAAGAGATGGGCCGAGGACCCAACAATGGTGGCAGCAACATAACTAGGGTCAGAGATTCTCCTGACATGTTGAAAATCCCTAAAGGGATTGTAACTAAATATGAAGATGGTGATGACATCACCAAATGGTTCACAGCTTTTGAGAGGGCTTGTGTAACCAGAAAAGTGAACAGATCTCACTGGGATGCTCTCCTTTGGGAAATGGTCACTGGAAAGTGTAGGGATAGACTCCTCACACTCTCTGGAAAAGATGCAGAATCTTATGACCTCATGAAGGGAACCCTGATTGAGGGCTTTGGATTCTCCACTGAGGCGTATAGGATTGGATTCAGGGGGACTCAAAAAACCTCGAGCCAGACCTGGGTTGATTTTGTGGACTACTCAGTGAAAACACTGGATGGTGGGATTCAAGGCAGTGGTGTTAATTATGATGGGCTGTACAATTTATTTGTGAAAGAAAACCTGTTAAGTAATTGTTCAAATGATAAACTGCATCAGCATCTGGTAGACCTAGGACCAATTTCTCCCCAAGAATTGGGAAAGAAGGCGGACCATTGGGTCAAGACTAGGGTGACCAAGACTTCCACAGTGGGTGACCAAAAGAAAGGGGTCACAAAGCCTCCCCAGGGGAAGGGTGTTGAGACATCCAAAAACAAAAATAGTAAAGAGTCTTCTTCAGGCCCCCAAAAACCTGCACAGGAGGGTGGGCCCAGAGCCTCTTCACAAAACAATTTTGGGCACAAGGGTAAAAACTTTGATCCCAAAAAGGCCTGGTGTCGTAGCTGTAATCAGCCTGGACACCAAACTGGAGACAAGGCCTGTCCCAAGAAAAATACCACTTCAAACTCCACTCCAGCTAACACTGGAATGGCTAGTCTCCAAGTGGGATCAACAGTGTGCCCAGAGCAAATCAGGTGTCACACTGAAGCTACATTAGTCTCTGAGGGTGGGGTGGATTTAGCCACATTGGCTGCCTGGCCTCCTAACATGCAAAAATACAGGCAGCAGCTCTTAATTAATGGGACAAGTGTAGAAGGCCTGAGGGATACAGGTGCCAGTGTCACCATGGTGACAGAGAAACTGGTTTCCCCTGGTCAATACCTGGCTGGACAAACTTATCCAGTCACCAATGCTGACAATCAAACTAAAGTACATCCCATGGCTATGGTAACTTTAGAGTGGGGAGGGGTCAATGGCCTGAAACAGGTGGTGGTCTCCTCAAATATCCCAGTAGACTGTTTGCTTGGAAATGACCTGGAGTCCTCAGCATGGGCTGAGGTAGAACTGAAAACCCATGCAGCCATGCTGGGTATCCCTGAACTGGTGTGTGTCAAGACAAGGGCACAGTACAAGGCTCAGGGTGAAAAAGTAGCGCTGGAGTCTGGAAAAAGGGCCCAGCCTACCAAGAGGAAAGGAAAGAGCTGGGAAACCAGCTGCAACACAACAAGAAAAAGAGAACCTCTCTTCTCAGGAAGAAGTTCTGCCCTCTGAGGGAACTGAGCTTATGGAGTTAGAACCTTATCAGGTTGATCTCTTAGGCCCAGGGGGACCCTCAAGGGAGCAGTTGTGTAAGGGGCAAGAAACCTGTCCCTCTCTTGAAGGCCTTAGGCAGCAAGCTGCTGAAGAGTCCAATGGCAAGAAAACTGGAACACATAGGGTCTATTGGGAAGATGGGCTCCTGTACACTGAGGCAAGAGATCCCAAACCTGGTGCCACTAGGAGAGTGGTAGTGCCTCAGGAGTTCAGAGAATTCATACTGACCTTAGACCATGATATTCCCCTTGCTGGGCATTTGGGACAAACCAAGACGTGGGAGAGACTAGTCAACCACTTCTACTGGCCCAACATGTCCCAGAAAGTTAAGGAGTTTTGTGTCTCCTGTCCCACCTGTCAAGCCAGTGGTAAGACAGGTGGACATCCAAAGGCCCCCCTCATTCCACTTCCAGTGGTGGGGGTCCCCTTTGAAAGAGTGGGTGTGGACATAGTGGGTCCACTTGAACCTCCCACAGCCTCAGGAAATATGTACATCCTAGTAGTAGTGGATCATGCTACTAGGTATCCTGAAGCTATTCCCCTTAGGTCGACTACTGCCCCTGCAGTAGCCAAGGCCCTCATTGGTATCTTTACCAGAGTGGGCTTCCCTAAGGAGGTGGTGTCTGACAGAGGTACCAACTTCATGTCAGCATACCTGAAACACATGTGGAATGAGTGTGGAGTGACTTATAAATTCACTACACCATACCATCCACAAACTAATGGCCTTGTTGAGAGATTCAACAAGACATTAAAGGGCATGATCATGGGGCTCCCAGAAAAACTCAAAAGGAGATGGGATGTCCTCTTGCCAGGTCTGCTTTTCGCTTACAGAGAGGTGCCTCAGAAGGGAGTAGGGTTATCACCCTTTGAACTTCTGTTTGGCCACCCTGTAAGGGGACCACTAGCTTGTGTGAAAGAAGGCTGGGAGAGACCTCTTCATAAGCCTAAACAAGACATAGTGGACTATGTACTTGGCCTTCGCTCAAGGATGGCAGAGTACATGGAAAAGGCAAGTAAAAACATTGAGGCCAGCCAACAGCTCCAGAAGTTTTGGTATGACTAAAAGGCTGCAATGGTTGAATTTCAACCAGGGCAGAAAGTCTGGGTTTTGGAGCCTGTGGCTCCCAGGGCACTCCAGGACAAATGGAGTGGCCCATACCCAGTACTAGAGAAGAAGAGTCAGGTCACCTACCTGGTGGACCTAGGCACTAGCAGGAGCCCCAAGAGGGTGATCCATGTGAACCGCCTAAAACTCTTCCATGATAGGGCTGATGTGAATCTGTTGATGGTAACAGATGAGGACCAGGAAGCTGAGAGTGAACCTCTCCCTGGTCTCCTCTCATCAAACCCTAAAGATGGCTCAGTGGATGGAGTGATCTATTCAGACACCCTCTCTAGCCAACAGCAATCTGACTGTAGGAAGGTCCTGCAACAGTTTGCTGAGCTCTTTTCCCTAACCCGTGGTCAGACACACCTGTGTACCCATGATGTGGACACAGGAGACCGCATGCCTGTCAAAAACAAAATTTTCAGTCTGACCAAGTTAAGGAAAGCATCAAGGTGGAAGTCCACAAGATGCTGGAATTGGGAGTAATTGAGCACTCTGACAGCCCCTGGGCTAGCCCAGTGGTCTTAGTCCCCAAACCTCACACCAAAGATGGAAAGAGAGAGATGAGGTTTTGTGTGGACTACAGAGGACTTAACTCTGTCACCAAGACAGATGATGCCCATCCCATTCCTAGGGCTGATGAACTAATTGATAAATTAGGTGCTGCCAAATTCTTAAGTACCTTTGACTTAACAGCAGGGTACTGGCAAATCAAAATGGCACCTGGAGCAAAAGAAAATACCGCATTCTCCACACCTGATGGGCATTATCAGTTTACTGTTATTCCCTTTGGTTTAAAGAATGCCCCTGCCACCTTCCAAAGGTTGGTGAATCAAGTCCTTGCTGGTTTGGAGTCCTTTAGTGCAGCTTATCTTGATGATATTGCTGTCTTTAGCCCCAACTGGCAGGATCACCTGGTCCGCCTGAAGAAGGTTTTGAAGGCTCTGCAATCAGCAGGCCTCTCTATCAAGGCATCCAAATGCCAGATAGGGCAGGGAACTGTGGTTTACTTGGGACACCTTGTAGGTGGAGGCCAAGTTCAGCCACTCCAGCCTAAAATCCAGACTATTCTGGACTGGGCAGCTCCAAAAACCCAGACTCAAGTCAGGGCATTCCTTGGCTTGCTGGGTACTATAGGAGGTTTGTGAAGGGACATGGATCCATAGTGACAGCCCTCATAGAACTTACCTCCAAGAAAATGCCCAAGAAGGTAAACTGGACTGTAGAATGCCAACAGGCCTCTGACACCCTGAAACAAGCAATGTGCACAGCACCAGTTCTAAAAGCTCCAGATTACTCCAAGCAGTTCATTGTGTAGACAGATGCCTCTGAACATGGGATAGGGGCAGTTTTGTCCCAAACAAATGATGATGGCCTTGACCAGCCTGCCTGTGGCTTTCATTAGCAGGAGGTTACTCCCCAGGGAGCAGCGTTGGAGTGCCATTGAGAGGGAGGCCTTTGCTGTGGTTTGGTCCCTGAAGAAGCTGAGACCATACCTATTTGGTACTCACTTTGTAGTTCAAACTGACTACAGGCCTCTCAGAAGGCTGATGCAAATGAAAGGTGTAGGAAGTTGGCTCTGTATGCACTATTTCAAAGTAAGGAATAGTATGCACAGAGTCCAAGGGTTCCCCTTAGAGGTAAGATAGTGGCAAAAAGAGATAATACTAATGCTCTATTTTGTGGTAGTGTGGTCGAGCAGTAGGCTTATCAAAGGAGTAGTGTTAAGCATTTGTTGTACATACACACAGGCAATAAATGAGGAACACACACTCAGACAATTCCAGGCCAATAGGTTTTGTTATAGAAAAATATATTTTCTTAGTTTATTTTAAGAACCACAGGTTCAAATTCTACATGTAATATCTCATTTGAAAGGTATTGCAGGTAAGTACTTTAGGAACTTTGAATAATCACAATAGCATATATACTTTTTACATAAAACACATATAGCTATTTCAAAAGTGGACACAGTGTAATTTTCAACAGTTACTGGGGGAGGTAAAGTAATGTTAGTTTTTGCTGTTAAGTAAACCACCTACGGGGTTCAAATTGGGGTCCAAGGTAGCCCACCGTTGGGGGGTTCAGAGCAACCCCAAAGTCACCACACCAGCAGCTCAGGGGCGGTCAGGTGCAGAGTTCAAAGTGGTGCCCAAAACACATAGGCTTCAATGGAGAAGGGGGTGCCCTGGTTCCAGTCTGCCAGCAGGTAAGTACCCGTGTCTTCGGAGGGCAGACCAGGGGGGTTTTGTAGGGCACCGGGGGGGGGACACAAGTCCACACAAAAAGTACACCCTCAGCAGCGCGGGGGCGGCCGGGTGCAAACAAGCGTCGGGTTTCCAGTAGATTTCAATGGGAGACCAAGGGGTCTCTTCAGCGGTGCAGGCAGGCAAGGGGGGGGCTCCTCGGGTAGCCACCACCTGGGCAAGGGAGAGGGCCTCCTGGGGGTCACTCCTGCACTGGAGTTTCGATCCTTCAGGTCCTGGGGGCTGCGGGTGCAGGGTCTCTTCCAAGCATCGGCATTTCAGAGTCAGGCAGTCGCGGTCAGGGGGAGGCCTCGGAATTCCCTCTGCAGGCGTCGCTGTGGGGGCTCAGGGGGGACAACTTTGGTTACTCACAGTCTCGGAGTCGCCGGAGGGTCCTCCCTGAGGTGTTGATTCTTCACCAGTCGAGTCGGGGTCGCCGGGTGCAGTGTTGCAAGTCTCACGCTTCTTGCGGGGATTGCAGGGGTCTTTAAAACTACTCCTCTGGATACAAAGTTGCAGTCTTTGTTGAACAGGGCCGCTGTTCTCGGGAGTTTCTTGGTCTTTTGGAAGCAGGGCAGTCCTCGGAGGATTCAGAGGTCGCTGGTCCTGGGGAAAGCGTTGCTGGAGCAGTTTTCTTATGAAGGAGGGAGAAAGGCCGGTAGGGCTGGGGCCAAAGCAGTTGGTGTCTTCTCTGCAGGGTTTTTCAGCTCAGCAGTCCTCTTCTTCTTTAAGTTGCAGGAATCTAAATTCTTAGGTTCAGGGGAGCCCTTATATACCAAATTTAAGGGTGTGTTTAGGTCTGGGGGGGTTAGTAGCCAATGGCTACTAGCCCTGAGGGTGGGTACACCCTCTTTGTGCCTCCTCCCAAAGGGAGGGGCTCACATTCCTATCCCTATTGGGGGAATCCTCCATCTGCAAGATGGAGGATTTCTAAAACTTAGAGTCACTTCAGCTCAGGACACCTTAGGGGCTGTCCTGACTGGTCAGTGACTCCTCCTTGTTTTTCTCATTAATTCCTCCAGCCTTGCCGCCAAAAGTGGGGCCGTGGCCGGAGGGGACGGGCAACTCCACTAGCTGGAGTGCCCTGTGGTGCTGGAACAAAGGGTGTGAGCCTTTGAGGCTCACCGCCAGGTGTTACAGCTCCTGCCTGGGGGAGGTGATAGCATCTCCACCCAGTGCAGGCTTTGTTACTGGCCACAGAGTGACAAAGGCACTCTCCCCATGTGGCCAGCAACATGTCTCGAGTGTGGCAGGCTGCTAAAACCAGTCAGCCTACACGGGTAATTGGTTAAGGTTTCAGGGGGCACCTCTAAGGTGCCCTCTGGGGTGTATTTCACAATAAAATGTACACTGGCATCAGTGTGCATTTATTGTGCTGAGAAGTTTGATACCAAACTTCCCAGTTTTCAGTGAAGCCATTATGGTGCTGTGGAGTTCGTGTTTGACAGACTCCCAGACCATATACTCTTATGGCTACCCTGCACTTACAATGTCTAAGGTTTGGCTTAGACGCTGTAGGGACACAGTGCTCATGCACTGGTGCCCTCACCTATGGTATAGTGCACCCTGCATTAGGGCTGTAAGGCCTGCTAGAGGGGTGACTTATCTATACTGCATAGGCAGTGTGAGGTTGGCATGGCACCCTGAGGGGAGTGCCATGTGGACTTACTCGTTTTGTCCTCACCAGCACACACAAGCTGGCAAGCAGTGTGTCTGTGCTGAGTGAGGGGTCCCCAGGGTGGCATAAGATATGCTGCAGCCCTTAGAGACCTTCCCTGGCATCAGGACCTTGGTACCAGGGGTACCAGTTACAAGGGACTTACCTGGATGCCAGGGGGTGCCAATTGTGAAAACAAAAGTACAGGTTAGGGAAAGAACACTGGTGCTGGGGCCTGGTTAGCAGGCCTCAGCACACTTTCAAATCAAAACATAGCATCAGCAAAGGCAAAAAGTCAGGGGGTAACCATGCCAAGGAGGCATTTCCTTACACCTGGGCTAGGCTGTGCACAAAAGAAGTCTTGCAAAAGTGTACAGAAGCCCGAGCAGCTGCAGTTCACGCAATACACAGGATTACTGTCTGGCGTGGGGAGGCAAGGACTTACCTCCACCAAATTTGGACAGAAGGGCCACTGGACTGTCAAAGACACTTGGACCCAGCTACTGTGTTCCAGGGACCACGCTAGTCAGGATGAGAAGGGACCCAGAGGACCAGTGATGCAGAAGTTCCTTACAAAAGGTGAAAATCCAAAACTGTTGAGGTGGTCCATCTCCCTACAGGGAATGGACTTTATAGTGGAACACAGACCTGGGACTGCCCATGCCAATGCAGATGGCCTTTCCAGGTTCTTCCACTTAGAAAATGAAGACTCTTGGGAAAGGTTAGTCTCATCCTCTTTCGTTTGGGGGGGAGGGGAGGGGGGGTTGTGTAAGGAAATGCCTCCTTGGCATGGTTACCCCCTGACTTTTTGCCTTTGCTGATGCTGTTTTGATTTGAAAGTGTGCTGAGGCCTGCTAACCAGGCCCCAGCACCAGTGTTATTTCCCTAACCTGCACTTTTGTTTTCACAATTGGCACCCCCTGGCATCAAGGTAAGTCCCTTGTAACTGGTACCCCTGGTACCAAGGGCCCTGATGCCAGGGAAGGTCTCTAAGGGCTGCAGCATATCTTATGCCACCCTGGGGACCCCTCACTCAGCACAGACACACTGCTTGCCAGCTTGTGTGTGCTGGTGAGGACAAAACAAGTAAGTCGACATGGCACTCCCCTCAGGGTGCCATGCCAACCTCACACTGCCTATGTAGTATAGATAAGTCACCCCTCTAGCAAGCCATACAGCCCTAAGGCAGGGTGCACTATACCATAGGTAATGGCACCAGTGCATGAGCACTGTGCCCCTACAGTGTCTAAACCAAACCTTAGACATTGTAAGTGCAGGGTAGCCATAAGAGTATATGGTCTGGGAGTCTGTCATACACGAACTCCACAGCACCATAATGGCTGCACTGAAAACTGGGAAGTTTGGTATCAAACTTCTCAGCACAATAAATGCACACTGATGCCAGTGTACATTTTATTGTGAAATACACCCCAGAGGGCACCTTAGAGGAGCCCCCTGAAACCTTAACGAACTACCTGTGTAGGCTGACTGGTTTAAGCAGCCTGCAACACTCGAGACATGTTGCTGGCCACATGGGGAGAGTGCCTTTGTCACTCTGTGGCTAGTAACAAAGCCTGCACTGGGTGGAGATGCTATCACCTCCCCCAGGCAGGAGCTGTAACACCTGGCGGTGAGCCTCAAAGGCTCACCCCCCTTTGTTCCAGCACCACAGGGCATTCCAGCTAGTGGAGTTGCCCGCCTCCTCCGGCCACGGCCACACTTTTGGCGGCAAGGCCGGAGGAGATAATGAGAAAAACAAGGAGGAGTCACTGGCCAGTCAGGACAGCCCCTAAGGCAACCTGAGCTGAAGTGACTCTGACTTTTAGGAATCCTCCATCTTGCAGATGGAGGATCCCCCCAATAGGGATAGGAATGTGACCCCCCCTCCCCTTGGGAGGAGGCACAAAGAGGGTGTAGCCACCCTCAGGGCTAGTAGTCATTGGCTTCTGCCCTCCCTGACCTAAACACACCCCTAAATCCTGTATTTAGGGGCTCCCCTGAACCTAGGAAATCAGATTCCTGCAACTTAAGAAGAAGAGGACTGCTGAGCTGAAAAACCATGCAGAGAAGACGGAGACACCAACTGCTTTGGCTCCAGCCCTACCGGCCTGTCTCCCTCCTTCGGAAGAAAACTGCTCCAGCGACGCTTTCCCCAGGACCAGCGACCTCTGAATCCTCAGAGGACTGCCCTGCTTCCAAAAGACCAAGAAACTCCCGAGAACAGCGGCCCTGTTCAACAAAGACTGCAACTTTGTTTCCAGAGGAGCAGATTTTTAAGACCCCTGCAATTCCCGCCAGAAGCGTGAGACTTGCAACACTGCACCCGGCAACCCCGACTCGACTGGTGGAGAAACAACGCTACAGGGAGGACCCTCCGGCGACTCCAAGACCGTGAGTAACCAAAGTTGTCCCCCCTGAGCCCCCACAGCAACGCCTGCAGAGGGAATCCCGAGGCTCCCCCTGACCGCGACTGCCTGACTCTAAAATCCTGACGCCTGGAAAAGAACCTGCACCCGCAGCCCCCAGGACCTGAAGGATCGGAACTCCAGTGCAGGAGTGACCCCCGGGAGGCCCTCTCCCTTGCCCAGGTGGTGGCTACCCCGAGGAGCCCCCCCCTTGCCTGCCTGCATTGCTGAAGAGACCCCTTGGTCTCTCATTGAAACCTATTGAAAACCAGACGTGTGTTTGCACACAGCACCCGGCCGCCCCCGTGCTGCTGAGGGTGTACTTTTTGTGCCGACTTGTGTCCCCCCCCGGTGCCCTACAAAACCCCCCTGGTCTGCCCTCCGAAGACGCGGGTACTTACCTGCTGGCAGACTGGAACCGGGGCACCCCCTTCTCCATTGAAGCCTATTTGTTTTGGGCACCACTTTGAACTCTGCACCTGACCGGCCCTGAGCTGCTGGTGTGGTAACTTTGGGGTTGCTCTGAACCCCCAACGGTGGGCTACCTTGGACCCCAATTTGAACCCCGTAGGTGGTTTACTTACCTGCAAGAACTAATAATAACTTACCTCCCCTAGGAACTGTGGAAAATTGCACTGTGTCCACTTTTGAAATAGCTATATGTGTTTTATGTAAAAAGCATATATGCTATTGTGATTATTCAAAGTTCCTAAAGTACTTACCTGCAATACCTTTCAAATGATATTACATGTAGAATTTGAACCTGTGGTTCTTAAAATAAACTAAGCAAAGATTTTTCTATACAAAAACCTATTGGCCTGGAATTGTCCGAGTGTGTGTTCCTCATTTATTGCCTGTGTGTACGTACAACAAATGCTTAACACTACTCCTTTGATAAGCCTACTGCTCGACCACACTACCACAAAATAGAGCATTAGTATTATCTATTTTTGCCACTCTTACCTCTAAGGGGAACCCTTGGACTCTGTGCATACTATTCCTTACTTTGAAATAGTGCATACAGAGCCAACTTCCTACACCAGGTCCCCAGCACTCTGTCCTGCATTTCCCAACTCGCTGAGTTGGACTCAGACGTCGTGGGACCCTCCTTTATGACTCTGAGTCGACCGTTGTCCTCTTCTAAGTGCCTGTTCAGGTGCTTCTGCAGGTGCAGTCTGCTTCTGCGTGGGTTCTCAGTGTTGCTGAGCGCCCCCTCTGTCTCCTCCTCAGAGGGGCGACCGCCTGGTCCTTCCTGGGCCCTAGAATCACCCAAAATCCTCAACCGCGACTCATGCAGCTAGCAAGGCTTGTTTGCGGTCTTTCTTCATGGAAACAACTCTGCATCCTCCAGCACGCCGTGGGACATCTTCTGACCAAAGGAGAAGTTCCTGGCACCTTCCGTTGTTGCAGAATCTTCGGCTTCTTCCACCCAGAGGCAGCCCTTTTGCACCTTTATCTGGGGTTTAGTGGGCTCCTGACCCGACCTCCCCCCCCCCCCCCCCAACCCTGGACACTTGCGTGACTAACTTGGTCCCCTTCCTTTACAGGTCCTCTGTCCACGAATCCGTCTTCAGTGTTTTGCAGTCAGTTGTTGTCCTTGCAGAATCCCCTATCTTGACTTTACTGTCTTTCTGGGTAGTAGGGTAACTTTACTCCTACTTTTCAGGGTCTTGGGGTGGGGTATCTTGGACACCCTTAGTGTTTTCTTACACTCCCAGCGACCCTCTACACACTACACAAGGCCTGGGGTCCATTTGTGGTTCACATTCCACTTGGAGTATATGGTTTGTGTTGCCCCTAGGCCTATTTCTCCCTATTGCATTCTCCCTATTGCATTCTATTGTGATTCTATATTGTTTGTACTACTTTTTTTTTCAACTGTTACTTACCTGATTTTGGTTTGTGTGCATATATTTTGTGTATATTACTTACCTCCTAAGGGAGTATATCCTCTGAGATATTTTTGGCATATTGGCACTAAAATAAAGTACCTTTATTTTTATTAACTGAGTATTGTGTTTTCTTGTGATATAGTGCTATATGATAGCAGTGGTATAGTAGGAGCTTTGCATGTCTCCTAGTTCAGCCTAACCTGCTCTGCTATAGCTACCTCTATCAGCCTAAGTTGCTAGAACACCTCTATTCTACTAATAAGGGATAACTGGACCTGGCACAAGGTGTAAGTACCACAAGGTACCCACTATAAGCCAGGGCAGCCTCCTACTGAGGCTCATGCGGCAATGCTGGACATATCTTTGCTCTTACTAGGGCTCAGGTCAAGAAGCAAAGAGGACAGGGAAACTTGGATCCTGGAACAGACCAAGTGCTCCCAAAAACTAGGGGTAGAAAGGGCAAACCCTTGTCCACTATCCATCCCTCTCCAGGTGATTCCCACTTTGAGGAGTCTCCTCCCTGTGCAGAACCTACACCAGAGCAGCTTGAAGCTGATACAGCTGAGCTTTTGGGTGCAAGGGGGCTGCCAGGGAGGAACTGTGTGTGGCACAGCAGACCAGACCTGTCCCACACTAGAGGGTCAGACAGCAAGCGGTCAAACAGCAGAATGTGGATGTCAATGGCAGCCACAGTTTACTGGGAGAATAATCTCCTCTATAGGGAAGCAAGGGGCCCTAAACCTGGTGCCACCAGGAGACTGGTCATCCCCCTTCAGTACCGGGAATTCCTAACTAGCCCATGACATTGTTTTACTCTGGCCTAAATGCCCAGCCAAGGCATAGGACAGACTTGTTCCACATTTTCATTGGGCCCAGAAGACAAAGGAGTTTTGTCACTCCTGTGTCACCTGCCAAGCCAGTGGCAAGACTGGTGGCACCCCAAAGGCCTCCTTAATTCCACTGCCTGTGGTTGGGGTGCCTTTTGAAAGAGTAGGAGCTGATATTGTTGCCCCCCTTGACCTGCCAACAGCTTCTGGCAATAGATTCATCCTTGTGGCAGTGGACCATGCAACAAGGTATCCAGAAGCTATCCTCTTAAGGACCACTACAGCACCTGCAGTGGCAAAAGCCCTCCTGGGAATCTTTTCCAGGGTGGCTTTCCCTAAGGAAGTTTTATCAGACAGAGGTAGTAACTCCATGTCTGCATACCTCAAGGCAATGTGGAAGGAGTGTGGCGTTACAAGTTCACTACTCCTTAGCATCCACAGACAAATGGTCTGGTTGAGAGGTTTAATAAAACTCAAAGGCATGATCATGGGACACTGAGAAACTCAGGAGATGGGATGGTCTCTTGCCATGCCTCCTTTTCACATAAAGGAAGGTACCCCCAAAAAGGATTGGGCTACAGTGCCTTTGTACTCCTATTTGGTCACCCTGTTAGGTGTCACCTTGCTCTTAAGGAGGGTTGATTATGGACTGGGCTCCCCCTACTACGCAGACCCAGGTCAGAGCCTTCTTAGGCTCACTGGGTATTACAGGAGGTTCATTAAGAACTATGGCTCCATTGTTGCCCATATTAAGGACCTCACCAGTAAGATGCCTAAAAGGGTATTGTGGACAGCTAGCTGTCAAAGCTTTTGAGAGGCTTTAGCAGGCAATGCGCTTTGCACCTGTCCTGAAGAGCCCAAACTACTCCAAAACAAATCGTTGTCAAAACAGATGCTTCTGAATTCGGGGTAGGGGCTGTACTATAACAACTTAACTCAAAAGCAACAGGTTGATCCTGACCCTCTATCAGTAGGCGGTTTACCCCTAGAGAAAAGCGTTGGTCTGCCATAGAGGGAGGCCTTTGCTGCGGTCTGTGCCTTGAAGCTGAGACCCTACTTGTTTGGGACTCACTTCATTGTACAAACAGACCACAAACCTCTATTATGGCTTAAACAAATGAAAGGTGAAAACCCTAAATTGTTGAGGTGGTCCATTACAGTGGAACATATCTGGGAGTAACCACTCCAATACAGATGGGACTCTCCAGATATTTCCACTTAGACGATGAAGACTTATCTATGCAAGGGTAGCCTCATTGTCCCTTCTGGGGCGTGGGTGGGAGGTGAATTGTGTAGGACAGTACCATCTTTCTTAGCATGTTACCCCCATTATTACCTGTATGCCAGTATGTTTTTGCCTGTCTAAGTGTAAGGAAATGCCTCCTTGGCATGGTTACCCCCTGACTTTTTGCCTTTGCTGATGCTATGTTTTGAATTGAAAGTGTGCTGAGGCCTGCTAACCAGGCCCCAGCACCAGTGTTCTTTCCCTAACCTGTACTTTTGTATCCACAATTGGCACACCCTGGCATCCAGATAAGTCCCTTGTAAATGGTACCCCTGGTACCAAGGGCCCTGATGCCAGGGAAGGTCTAAGGGCTGCAGCATGTCTTATGCCACCCTGGAGACCCCTCACTCAGCACAGACACACTGCTTACCAGCTTGTGTGTGCTGGTGAGAACAAAATGACTAAGTCGACATGGCACTCCCCTCAGGGTGCCATGCCAGCCTCTCACTGCCTATGCAAGTATAGATAAGTCACCCCTCTAGCAGGCCTTACAGCCCTAAGGCAGGGTGCACTATACCATAGGTGAGGGCACCAGTGCATGAGCACTGTGCCCCTACAGTGTCTAAGCAAAACCTTAGACATTGTAAGTGCAGGGTAGCCATAAGAGTATATGGTCTGGGAGTCTGTTTTACACAAACTCCACAGCACCATAATGGCTACACTGAAAACTGGGAAGTTTGGTATCAAACTTCTCAGCACAATAAATGCACACTGATGCCAGTGTACATTTTATTGTAAAATACACCCCAGAGGGCACCTTAGAGGTGCCCCCTGAAACCTTACCCGACTATCTGTGTAGGCTGACTGGTTCCAGCAGCCTGCCACAACCGAGACATGTTGCTGGCCCCATGGGGAGAGTGCCTTTGTCACTCTGAGGCTAGTAACAAAGCCTGCACTGGGTGGAGCTGTAACACCTGGCGGTGAGCCTCAAAGGCTCACCCCCTTTGTTCCAGCACCACAGGGCACTCCAGCTAGTGGAGTTGCCCGCCCCCTCCGACCACGGCCCCACTTTTGGCAGCAAGGCCGGGGGAAATAATGAGAATAACAAGGAGTCACTGGCCAGTCAGGACAGCCCCTAAGGTGTCCTGAGCTGAAGTGACTAACTTTTAGAAATCCTCCATCTTGCAGATGGAGGATTCCCCCTATAGGGATAGGATTGTGACCCCCTCCCCTTGGGAGGAGGCACAAAGAGGGTGTACCCACCCTCAGGGCTAGTAGCCATTGGCTACTAACACCCCAGACCTAAACACGCCCTTAAATTTAGTATTTAAGGGCTCCCCTGAACCTAAGAATTTAGATTCCTGCAACTACAAGAAGAGGACTGCTGAGCTGAAAGACCCCTGCAGAAGAAGAAAAGAAGACACCAACTGCTTTGGCCCCAGACCTACCGGCCTGTCGCCTGCCTTCTAAAGAAACCTGCTCCAGCAACGCTTTCCCAAGGATGAGCGACCCCTGAATCCTCAGAGGACTGCCCTGCTTCAAGAAAGACAAGAAACTCCTGAGGACAGCGGCACTGCTCCAAAGGAACTGCAACTTTGTTACAGAGGAGCAGATTTAAAGACCCCTGCAAATCCCCGCAAGAAGCGTGAGACTTGCAACACTGCACCCGGCGACCCCGACTCGACTGGTGAAGAACCAACACCTCAGGGAGGACCCTCCGGCGACTCCGAGACCGTGAGTAACCAAAGTTGTCCCCCCTGAGCCCCCACAGCGACGCCTGCAGAGGGAATCCAGAGGCTCCCCCTGACCGCGACTGCCTGAACCTAAAGTCCCGACGGCTGGAAAAGACCCTGCACCCGCAGCCCCCAGCACCTGAAGGAACGGAACTTCTGTGCAGGAGTGACCCCCAGGAGGCCCTCTCCCTTGCCCAGGTGGTGGCTACCCCGAGGAGCCCCCCCCTTGCCTGCACCGCTGAAGAGACCCCTTGGTCTCCCATTGAAACCTACAGAGAACCCGACGCTTGTTTGCACACTGCACTCGGCCGCCCCCGCGCTGCTGAGGGTGTACTTTTTGTGTGGACTTGTGTCCCCCCCCGGTGCCCTACAAAACCCCCCTGGTCTGCCCTCCGAAGACGCGGGTACTTACCTGCTGGCAGACTGGAACCGGGGCACCCCCTTCTCTCCATTGAAGCCTATGTGTTTTGGGCACCTCTTTGACCTCTGCAGCTGACCGGCCCTGAGCTGCTGGTGTGGTAACTTTGGGGTTGCTCTGAACCCCCAACGGTGGGCTACCTTGGACCCAAAACTGAGACTTGTAAGTGATTTACTTACCTGCTAAAAATAACAATACTTTACCTCCCCCAGGAACTGTGAAAATTGCACTGTGTCCACTTTTAAAACAGCTATTTGTGTTTTATGTGAAAAGTATATATGCTACTGTAATTATTCAAAGTTCCTAAAGTACTTACCTGCAATACCTTTCAAATGAGATATTACATGTAGAATTTGAACCTGTGGTTGTTAAAATAAACTAAGAAAAGATATTTTTCTATAACAAAACCTATTGGCTGGATTTGTCTCTGAGTGTGTGTTCCTCATTTATTGCCTGTGTGTATGTACAACAAATGCTTAAAACTACTCCTTTGATAAGCCTACTGCTCGACCACACTACCACAAAATAGAGCATTAGTATTATCTCTTTTTGCCACTATCTTACCTCTAAGGGGAACCCTTGGACTCTGTGCATGCTATTCCTTACATTGAAGTAGCACATACAGAGCCAACTTCCTACAGTAAGGAAATGCCTCCTTGGCATGGTTGCCCCCAGACATTTTACCTTTGCTGATACTAAGTTAGGATTTGAAAGTGTGCTGGGATCCTGCTAATCGGGCCCCAGCACCAGTTTTCTTTTCCTAAACTGTACCTTTGTTCCCACAATTGGCACAACCCTGGCACCCAGGTAAGTCCCTTGTAACTGGTACCCCTGGTACCAAGGGCCCTGATGCCAGGGAAGGTCTCTAAGGGCTGCAGCATGCCTTATGCCACCCTAGGGACCCCTCACTCAGCACATGCACACTGCCTTTCAACTTGTCTTTGCTGATGGGATAGAAAATTACTAAATCAACATGGCACTTCCCTCAGAGTGCCATGCCAACCTCACACTGCCTATGGCATAGTTAAGTCACCCCTCCAGCAGGCCTTATAGCCCTAAGGCAGGGTGCACTTTACCAAAGGTGAGGGCATATGTGCATGAGCACTATGCCCCTACAGTGTCTAAGCAAAACAGGGAAGTTTGGTATCCAACTTCTCAGCACAATAAATGCACACTGATGCCAGTGTACAATCTATTGTAAAATACGCCCAGAGGGCATCTTGGAGATGCCCCCTGAAAACATACCCAACTTCCAGTGTAGGCTGACCAGTTTCTGCCAGACATGTTGCTGGCCACATGGGGAGCGGGCCTTTGTCACTGTGGCCAGGAACTAAGCCTGTACTGGGTGGAGGTGCTTCTCACCTCCCCCTGCAGGAACTGTAACACCTGGCGGTGAGCCTCAAAGCCTCACCCCTTTTGTTACAGCACCCCAGGGCATCCCAGCTAGTGGAGACGCCCACCCCTCCGGCCACTGCCCCCCCTTTTGTCAGCAAGGCTGGAGGAGATGAGGAAAAAAAAGGAGGAGTCACCCACCAGTCAGGACAGCCCCTAAGGTGTCCTGAGCGGAGGTGACCCCTGCCTTGAGAAATCCTCCATCTTTAGTTTGGAGGATTCCCCCAATAGGATTAGGGATGTGCCCCCATTTCCATAGGAAGGAGACAAAAAGAGGGTGTAGCCACCCTCAAGGACAGTAGCCATTGGCTACTACTCTCCCAGACCTAAACACACCCCTAAATTTAGTATTTAGGGGCACCCCAGAACCTAGGAAACTAGATTCCTGCAACCTTAACAAGAAGAACTGCTGACCTGAAGCCCTGCAAAGAAGATGGAGACGACAACTGCTTTGGCCCCAGCCCTACCAGCCTGTCTCCCAACTTCGAAGAAAACTGCAACAGTGACGCATCCAACAGGGCCCAGCGACCTCTGAAGCCTCAGAGGACTGCCCTGCGTCCAAGGACCAAGAAACTCCTGTTAACAACGGCTCTGTTCAAAAACCTGCAACTTCTTTGCAACAAAGAAGCAACTTTAAAGACTTCACGTTTTCCGCCAGAAGAGTGAGACTTCCCACTCTGCACCCGACGCCCCCGGTTCGACCTGCAGAAAACTAACACCTCAGGGAAGACTCCCCGGTGACTGCGAGCCCGATAGTAACCAGAGACGACCCGCCAGAGCCTGCACAGCGACTCCTGCAGAGAATCCAGAGGCTCCCCCTGACCGCGTCTGCCTGTAACAAGGGACCCGAAGGAACTGAACTCCAGTGCAGGAGCAAACCCCAGGCAATCCTCTACCTAGCCCAGGTGGTGGCAGCCCCAAGGAGCACTCTCCCCTCCCCCCCCCCGCTGTGCCTGCCTGCATCGTTGAAGTGACCCCCGGGTCACTCCATTACTTCCTATCTAAAACACAATGCCTGTTTGCACTCTGCACCTGGCCGCCCCTGTGCCACTGAGGGTGTACTTCCTGTGCCTTCTTGTGTGTCCCCCGGTGCCCTACAAAACCCCCCCCAGGTCTGCCCCCCGAGGATGCAGGTACTTACCTACTGGGAGACTGGGACCGGGGCACCCTGTTCTCCATTGAAGCCTATGTGTTTTAGGCACCTCTTTGACCGCTGCACCTGACCGGCCCGGAGCTGCTGGTGTGGTAACTTTGGGGTTGCCTTGAACCCCCAACAGTGGGCTACCTATGCCCCAACTTTGAGACTTGTAAGTGTTTTACTTACCTTCAAACCTAACCTTTACTTACCTCCCCCAGGAACTGTTGATTTTTGCACTGTGTCTACTTTGAAAATAGCTTATTGCCATTTTTACAAAGACTGTATTTGATATTGCTTTTATTCAAAGTTCCTAAAGTATCTAAGTGAAGTACCTTACATTTCAAGTATTACTTGTAAATCATGAACCTGTGGTTCTTAAAACAAAGAAAAGATTTTTCAATATAAAAACCTATTGGCCTAGATTAAGTCCGAGTGTGTTCCTTATTTATTGCCTGTGTGTGTACAACAAATGCTTAACACTACCCTCTGATAAGCCTACTGCTCGACCACACTACCACAAAATAGAGCATTAGAATTATCTACTTTTGCCACTATCTTACCTCTAAGGGGAACCCTTGGACTCTGTGCACACTATTTCTTACTTTGAAATAGTATATACAAAGCCAACTTCCTACACCGTCTCACTGGGATCCTCCTGGTCAGGATGCAAGTGCTCATAGTATATGGCCTAATGTGTGTGTCTGTATAGTGCTTAACGGTGTCATTGAGGCTCTGCTAATCAGAACCTCAGTGCTTATGCTCTCTCTGCTGTTAAATTGGTCACTATAGGCTAATGACTTCATTTACCAATTCCAATTGGCACACTGGACCCCCTTATAAGTTCCTAGTATATGGTACCTAGGTACCCAGGGCACTGGGGTTCCAGGAGATCCTTATGGGCTGCAGCATTTCTTTTGCCACCCATAAGGAGCCCAGACAAACCCTTTCACAGGACTGCCACTGCAGCCTGCCTGAAATAGTGCACACATTATTTCACAGCACTTAAGTAACTTATAAGTCACCTATATGTCTAACATTCATTTACTGAAGGCTAGGTGCAAAGTTACTAAGTGTGAGGGCACCCTTGCACTAGCAAAGTTGCCCTCACAAAAATTCAGGGCCAATTCCCGGAACTTTGTGAGTGCAGGGACGCCATTATATGCATGCAATACATATAGGTCAATACCTATATCTAGCCTGACAATGGTAGCCAATCCCCCCTGTAGGAAGTTGGCTCTGTATGCACTATTTCAAAGTAAGGAATAGTATGCACAGAGTCCAAGGGAACCCCTTAGAGGTAAGATAGTGGCAAAAAGAGATAA
This sequence comes from Pleurodeles waltl, assembly GCF_031143425.1. Lineage (NCBI taxonomy): Eukaryota > Metazoa > Chordata > Amphibia > Caudata > Salamandridae > Pleurodeles > Pleurodeles waltl. The sequence goes on from NC_090437.1 coordinate 183,357,944, forward strand.
TACTAATGCTCTATTTTGTGGTAGTGTGGTCGAGCAGTAGGCTTATCAAAGGAGTAGTGTTAAGCATTTGTTGTACATACACACAGGCAATAAATGAGGAACACACACTCAAACAAATCCAGCCAATAGGTTTTGTTATAGAAGGAAAATGTCACTTACCCAGTGTACATCTGTTCGTGGCATTAGTCGCTGCAGATTCACATGCTGTGCATAGTCCGCCGTCTGGTGTTGGGCTCGGAGTGTTACAAGTTGTTTTTCTTCGAAGAAGTCTTTTCGAGTCACGAAACCGAGGGACTCCTCCCACTTCGGTTACATTGCGCATGGGCGTCGACTCCATCTTTGTTTTCCCAGCAGAGGATGAGGTAGGAGTTGTGTATGCTAATAGTGCCTATGCAATGGAATAAATACGTATGTACAAAATGAAGGTTTAATGTAATATATTTACAAATGTACAAATGTTCAAGATCTACTTCTAACCGGCTACAGGCTCCCGGGGAGGAGGGTGGGCGCATGTGAATCTGCAGCGACTAATGCCACGAACAGATGTACACTGGGTAAGTGACATTTTTCCGTTCGGTGGCATGTGTAGCTGCAGATACACATGCTGTGCATAGACTAGTAAGCAGTTATCTCCCCAAAAGCGGTGGTTCAGCCTGTAGGAGTGGAAGTAGTTTGAAATAAAGTTCTTAGTACGGCTTGACCTACTGTGGCCTGTTGTGCAGATAACACATCTACACAGTAGTGTTTAGTAAATGTATGAGGCGTGGACCATGTTGCTGCCTTACATATTTCGTTCATTGGAATATTTCCTAGAAAGGCCATAGTAGCACCTTTCTTTCTGGTTGAGTGTGCCTTTGGTGTAATAGGCAGTTCTCTCTTTGCTTTAAGATAGCAGGTTTGGATGCACTTTACTATCCATCTGGCAATACCTTGTTTTGAAATTGGATTTCCTGTATGAGGTTTTTGGAAGGCAATAAATAGTTGTTTTGTCTTCCTAATTTCTTTTGTCTTGTCAATGTAGTACATTAGCGCTCTCTTGATGTCTAATGTATGTAGTGCTCTTTCAGCTATTGAATCTGGCTGTGGGAAGAACACTGGTAATTCCACTGTTTGGTTTAAGTGGAACGGTGAGATAATCTTTGGTAAGAATTTTGGATTTGTTCTTAGAACGACCTTATTTTTGTGTATTTGAATAAATGGTTCTTGTATGGTAAACGCCTGTATTTCACTTACTCTTCTTAGAGATGTAATGTCAATGAGAAATGCAACTTTCCACGTTAAGTATTGCATTTCACAAGAATGCATGGGTTCAAAAGGTGGACCCATGAGCCTTGTTAAGACAAGGTTGAGGTTCCATGAAGGAACAGGTGGTGTCCTTGGTGGTATAATTCTCTTTAGGCCCTCCATAAACGCTTTAATGACAGGTATTCTAAATAGGGAAGTTAAATGAGTAATCTGCAGGTAAGCAGATATTGCTGCAAGATGTATTTTTATGGAAGAGAAAGCTAGATTTGATTTTTGTAAATGTAGTAAATATCCTACTACATCTTTCGGAGATGTATGCAATGGTTGAATTTGATTATTATGACAGTAAGAAACAAATCTTTTTCATTTACTTGCATAGCAGTGTCTAGTGGAAGGTTTTCTAGCTTGTTTTATGACCTCCATACACTCGAGTGAGGCCTAAGTGTCCAAATTCTAGGATTTCAGGAGCCAAATTGCTAGATTCAGCGATGCAGGGTTTGGATGTCTGATCTGTTGTTTGTGTTGTGTTAACAGATCTGGCCTGTTGGGTAGTTTGACATGAGGTTCTACTGACCGGTCTAGTAGTGCCGTATACCAAGGTTGTCTTGCCCATGTTGGTGCTATTAGTATGAGTTTGAGTTTGTTTTGACTCAATCTGTTTACTAGATATGGAAGGAGAGGGAGAGGGGGAAAAGCGTACGCAAATATCCCTGACCAATTCATCCATAGAGCATTGCCTTGGGATTGCCGGTGTGGGTACCTGGATGCGAAGTTTTGGCATTTTGCGTTTTCTTTTGTTGCAAATAGATCTATTTGAGGTGTTCCCCAAATTTGGAAGTGTTCAGGATTTGGGGGTGAATTTCCCATTCGTGGACCTGTTGGTGATCCAGAGAGAGAATGTCTGCTAGCTGGTTTTGGATCCCTGGAATAAACTGTGCTATTAGGCGAATGTGGTTGTGAATTGCCCAATGCCATATTTTTTGTGTTAGGAGACACAACTGTGTCGAATGCGTCCCCCCGTTTGTTTAAATAATACATTGTCGTCATGTTGTCAGTTTTGACAAGAATGTATTTGTGGGTTATCATGGGTTGGAATGCTTTCAACGCTAGAAATACTGCTAACAGTTCTAGGTGATTTATCTGAAACTTTCTTTGATGTACGTCCCATTGTCCTTGGATGCTGTGTTGATTGAGGTGTGCTCCCCACCCTGTCATGGAAGCATCTGTTATCACGTATTGTGGCACTGGGTCTTGGAAAGGCCGCCCTTTGTTTAAATTTGTACTGTTCCACCATAGAAGCGAGATGTATGTTTGGCGGTCTATGAACACCAGATCTAGAAGTTGACCCTGTGCATGTGACCATTGTGATGCTAGGCACTGGTGTAAGGGCCGCATGTGTAATCTTGCATTTGGGACAATGGTTATGCATGAGGACATCATGCCCAGAAGTTTTAATACCATCTTTGCATGTATCTTTTGTGTTGGATACATGGCTTGTATCACCTTGTGAAAAGTTTGAACCCTTTGTGGACTTGGAGTGGCTATCCCTTTTGTTGTGTTGATTGTCGCTCCTAAGTATTGCTGTGTTTGACACGGCAAAAGGTGTGACTTTGCATAGTTGATGGAGAAACCCAGCTTGTAAAGGGTTTGAATAACAATCTGTGTGGTGTGAACACTTGGTTAGCGAGTTGGTCTTGATTAACCAATCATCTAGGTACGGGAACACGTGTATTTGCTGCCTCCTGATATGTGCAGCTACTACTGCTAGACATTTTGTAAAGACTCTTGGCGCTGTTATTCCGAATGGCAACACTTTGAATTGGTAATGTATTCCTTTGAATACGAACCTTAGGTATTTCCTGTGCGAGGGATGTATCGGTATATGGAAATTATGCGTCTTAGATCTAACGTTGTCATGTAGTCTTGCTGTTTCAGCAGTGGTATTACGTCTTGTAACGTGACCATGTGAAAGTGGTCTGATTTGATGTAGGTGTTTAGTGTTCTGAGATCTAATATTGGTCTCAGACTTTTGTCCTTTTTTGGTATTAGAAAGTACAGTGAGTAAACTCCTGTGTTCTTTTGTGGACTTGATACTAATTCTATTGCGTCTTTTTGCAGTAATGCTTGAACTTCTAGTCCTAGAAGGTCTATATGCTGTTTTGACATATTGTGTGTTTTCGGTGGGACGTTTGGAGGGAGTTGGAGAAATTCTATGCAATAACCATGTTGGATAATTGCTAAGACCCAAGTGTCTGTTATTTCCTCCCAAGATTTGTAGAACTGGCTTAGTCTTCCCCCCCACTGGTGTTGTGTGAAGGGGTTGTGTGACCTGTGAGTCAGTTTATTTTGAGGGGTTTTGGGACCTTGAAATTTTCCCCGGTTTCTTGGGAATTGGCCCCCTCTGTATTGGCCCCAAAAGCCTCCCCTTTGATATTGTCCCTGGTAGGTAGGTGGTCTTGTTTGTGAGGTGCTGGCTTCTGTGGCTTGACCTCGAAACCCTCCTCTGAAAGTTGTTTTGCGAAATGTGCCTCTGCCCTGCGGGGAATAGAGTGCGCCCATGGCTTTGGCTGTGTCGGTGTCCTTTTTTAATTTTTCAATTGCAGTGTCCACTTCCGGCCCAAACAATTGCTGTTCGTTAAACGGCATATTGAGCACTGCCTGTTGTATCTCAGGTTTGAAGCCAGATGTGCGCAGCCATGCATGCCTTCTTATCGTCACAGCAGTATTTGTTCTTGCAGCTGTATCTGCTGCATCCATAGAAGAACGTATCTGGTTGTTGGAGATATTTTGTCCTTCAACCACTTGTTGCGCTCGTTTCTGGAATTCGTTGGGGAGGTGCTCGATGAAATGCTGCATCTCGTCCCAATGGGCCCTGTCGTATCGCGCTAGGAGTGCTTGCGAGTTGGCGATGCGCCACTGATTTGCAGCTTGTGCTGCAACCCTTTTCCCAGCTGCATCAAACTTGCGGCTCTCCTTGTCCTGAGGTGGTGCGTCGCCTGATGTATGCGAGTTGGCTCTTTTACGAGCTGCTCCTATGACTACTGAATCTGGTGTCAGTTGTGATGTAATAAAAGCAGGGTCTGTGGGCGGTGCTTTGTATTTTTTCTCCACCCTTGGAGTTATTGCTCTGCTTTTAACTGGCTCCTTAAAAATCTGTTTAGCGTGCCTTAGCATTCCCGGGAGCATAGGAAGGCTTTGATAATGGCTATGGGTGGAGGACAGGGTGTTAAAGAGGAAGTCATCCTCGATAGGCTCTGAATGTAGCGATACATGATGAAATTGGGCTGCCCTAGCTACCACCTGTGCATATGCTGTACTGTCCTCAGGTGGTGAGGGTTTAGTTGGGTACGACTCTGGGCTATTGTCCGATACTGGAGCGTCAGAGGTCCCATGCATCCTGATCATCTTGGCTCATGGTGGTATGAGCTGGTGATTGTGGTGGAGTCTGTGCCGGTGATACATGAGTTGACGGTGGTGGAGTTACCTTCTTTACCACCTTTGCTTGTGGTGGCTTGTCTTGTTGCTGGAAGTCAAGTTTCCTTTTCCTTCTGATTGGGGGAAGAGTGCTGATCTTCCCTGTGTCTCTTTGGATAAAGATCCGCTTTTGCGTGTGATCTACTTCTGTTTGTAATTCCTCCTCAAACCTGTGTCTTTTTAGTTGGGAGGACAGTGATTGTTCCTCCGAGTAGGAACTGGTTTTCGGTTCGGTTGCTGGGTGTTTTGGCACCGAAACCGTGTCTTTAGTTTTTTTTGGCTCCGACGAGATCTTTCTTTTTTTTGGTGTCGTGCCCTCTCGGTGCCGACCATCTTCGGTGCCGCTGTCTCTGTGCCGAGCAGCTTCGGTGCCGCTATCTCGGTGTCGACCCTTTTCTGCACCACTCTCTCGGTCCCGAGAGTGTTGCGTGCCTGTGTCTCGACCTGAGTCGGACGACTTCGGCACCAGCTCGCCCTTTTTCGGTGCTGATGGACGGTCACCTACTTTATGGGTTATGCCATGGCCTGTTGGCAGTGGCGTCCCCTGGGCTTTGTCTGTTTTTTCGTGTGATCTTTGTTTCGACGTCTTACTCACGGGTTGGTTGCTCTTCGACGTCGAATTCTTCGGAATCCGACTCATGGATGGAGAAAGTTTCTTCTTCCTCCTCCTCGAACCTTTGTTGTCCTGTCGGCGTGGACGCCCTCTGCAACCTCCTGGCTCTTCGGTCTCCGAGCGTTTTTCTCGACCGAAACGCGCGACAGGCCTCACACGTCTCCTCCTTGTGCTCGGGGGACAGGCACAAGTTACAGACCAAATGTTGGTCTGTATAAGGATATTTACTGTGGCATTTAGGACAGAATCGGAACGGGGTCCGTTCCATCAGTCTCGATGTTGCACGCGGTCGTGCCGACCAGGCCCCGACGGGGGATCGAAAATACCCCGAAGGGCTACCGGAGCTCTTTAAGGTTCGGTGTCGATTTGCCCTAACTATCCCGATACCAAACGAAACAATACCGACGAATTTTCCGGAGATTCTGACTAACTTTCCGACCCGAAACACGGAGCGAAAAGGAACACGTCCGAACCCGATGGTGGAAAAAAAACAATCTAAGATGGAGTCGACGCCCATGCGCAATGGAACCGAAGTGGGAGGAGTCCCTCGGTCTCGTGACTCGAAAAGACTTCGAAGAAAAACAACTTGTAACACTCCGAGCCCAACACCAGACGGCGGACTATGCACAGCATGTGTATCTGCAGCTACACATGCCACCGAACAAATATCTTTTCTTAGTTTATTTTAAGAACCACAGGTTCAAATTCTACATGTAATATCTCATTTGAAAGGTATTGCAGGTAAGTACTTTAGGAACTTTGAATCATTACATTAGCATGTATACATTTTACATAAAACACAATAAGCTGTTTTAAAAGTGGACACAGTGCAATTTTCACAGTTCCTGGGGTAGGTAAATGAAAATGTCACTTACCCAGTGTACATCTGTTCGTGGCATCAGTCGCAGTAGATTCGCATGTTCTGCAATAGCTCGCCATCTGGTGTTGGGCCGGAGTGTTACAAGTTGTTTTTCTTCGAAGAAGTCTTTCGAGTCACGGGACCGAGTGACTCCTCCTTTTGTCTCCATTGCGCATGGGCGTCGACTCCATCCTCGATTGTTTTTCCCCGCAGAGGGTGAGGTAGGAGTTGAATTGTAGTAATAGTGCCCATGCAATGGAGTGACTAAGTATGCACTTATTTAAGGTTGAGATGATACATATATAAATAATTGAAGGTAACTTCCAAACTGCTACAGGCTCCCGGGGAGGCGGGTGGGCACATGCGAATCTACTGCGACTGATGCCACGAACAGATGTACACTGGGTAAGTGACATTTTCAGTTCGATGGCATCTGTCGCTGTAGATACGCATGTTCTGCAATAGACTAGTAAGCAGTTATTTCCCCAAAAGCGGTGGATCAGCCTGTAGGAGTGGAAGTAGTCTGAAATAATGTCCTTAATACAGCTTGACCTACTGTGGCTTGTTGTGCGGATAACACGTCTACACAGTAGTGCTTGGTGAATGTGTGAGGCGTAGACCATGTGGCTGCCTTACATATTTCTTGCATTGGGATGTTTCCTAGAAAGGCCATGGTAGCACCTTTCTTTCTGGTTGAGTGTGCCCTTGGTGTAATGGGCAGCTGTCGTTTAGCTTTAAGGTAGCAGATTTGGATGCATTTAACTATCCATCTGGCTATACCTTGTTTTGAAATTGGGTTTCCTGCATGAGGTTTTTGAAATGCAATAAAGAGTTGTTTAGTCTTTCTGATGTTCTTTGTTCTGTCAATGTAATACATTAATGCTCTTTTGACATCTAATGTATGTAGTGCCCTTTCAGCTACGGTATCTGGCTGTGGAAAGAACACCGGAAGTTCCACTGTTTGATTTAGATGGAACGGTGAAATAACCTTTGGCAAAAATGTAGGATTGGTCCTTAGGACGACTTTATTTTTGTGTAGTTGTATAAAAGGTTCCTGTATAGTAAACGCCTGAATCTCGCTTACTCTTCTCAGGGAAGTAATGGCGATGAGAAATGCCACCTTCCAGGTTAGGAACTGTATGTCGCAGGAGTGCATGGGTTCAAAAGGTGGACCCATAAGTCTAGTTAGGACAACATTTAGGTTCCATGAAGGAACAGGTAGTGTTCTTGGTGGTATAATTCTCCTAAGGCCCTCCATGAATGCTTTAATGACTGGTATTTTATATAGGGAAGTTGAATAGGTAGTCTGCAGGTATGCAGATATTGCTGCAAGGTGAATCTTAATGGAAGAGAAAGCTAGGTTAGATTTTTGTAAGTGAAGCAAGTAACCCACTACATGTTCTGGAGTTGTGTGTAATGGTTGTATTTGATTAATATGGCAGTAGCAAACAAACCTCTTCCATTTACTTGCATAGCAGTGCCTGGTGGATGGCCTTCTTGCTTGTTTTATGACTTCCATACATTCTTGGGTAAGTTGTAAGTGCCCGAATTCTAGGATTTCAGGAGCCAGATTGCTAGATTCAGCGATGCTGGATCTGGGTGTCTGATCTTTTGGTTGTGCTGTGTCAACAGATCTGGCCTGTTGGGCAATTTGATGCAGGGTACCACTGATAGGTCTAGCAGCGTTGTGTACCAGGGTTGCCTTGCCCAAGTTGGTGCTATCAATATGAGTTTGAGTTTGCTTTGACTGAGTTTGTTTACCAGGTAAGGAAGGAGAGGGAGAGGAGGAAAAGCGTAAGCAAATATTCCTGACCAGTTCATCCATAGGGCATTGCCTTGGGATTGTTTGTGTGGGTATCTGGATGCGAAGTTTTGGCATTTTGCGTTCTCCCTTGTCGCAAACAAGTCTATCTGAGGTGTTCCCCAGAGTTTGAAATAAGTGTTCAGTATTTGGGGGTGAATTTCCCATTCGTGGACCTGTTGGTGATCTCGAGAGAGATTGTCTGCGAGTTGATTTTGTATCCCTGGTATAAACTGTGCAATTAGGCGAATTTGGTTGTGAATTGCCCAATGCCAAATTTTTTGTGCTAACATGCTTAACTGCGTGGAGTGCGTCCCTCCCTGCTTGTTTAGATAATACATTGTTGTCATGTTGTCTGTTTTGACGAGAATGTATTTGTGAACTATTATTGGTTGGAAAGCTTTTAGTGCTTGAAAAACTGCAAGAAGTTCTAGGTGATTGATATGCAGTTTTGTTTGATGTACGTTCCATTGTCCTTGTATGCTGTGTTGATCGAGGTGTGCTCCCCACCCTGTCATGGAAGCATCTGTTGTTATTACGTATTGTGGCACTGGGTCTTGGAAAGGCCGCCCCTTGTTTAAATTTATGTTGTTCCACCACAGAAGCGAGAGGTAAGTTTGGCGGTCTATTAACACCAGATCTAGAAGGTGACCCTGTGCTTGAGACCACTGTGATGCTAGGCATTGTTGTAAGGGCCTCATGTGCAGTCTTGCGTTTGGGACAATGGCTATGCATGATGACATCATGCCTAGGAGTTGTAATACCATCTTTGCTTGTATCTTTTGTGTTGGATACATGCGTTGTATGATGGTGTTGAAATTTTGAATTCTTTGTGGACTTGGAGTGGCTACTCCTTTTGATGAGTCTATTATGGCTCCCAGGTATTGTTGTACCTTGCGTGGCTGAATCTTGGATTTTGTGAAATTGACGGTGAACCCTAGTTTGAAGAGGGTTTGTATGATATGATTTGTGTGATTTGAGCACTCTATTAACGAATGGGCCTTGATTAGCCAGTCGTCTAGATATGGGAACACATGTATTTGCTGCCTTCTGATGTGTGCAGCGACTACCGCTAGACATTTGGTAAAGACTCTTGGTGCGGTTGTTAATCCGAAAGGCAGTACCTTGAATTGGTAATGTATTCCTTTGAATACAAACCTTAGGTATTTCCTGTGCGATGGGTGAATTGGTATATGGAAATAAGCATCCTTGAGGTCTAAAGTTGCCATGTAGTCGTGCAGCTTTAGCAATGGCAATACTTCTTGTAGTGTGACCATGTGGAAGTGGTCTGATTTGATGAAAGTGTTGACTACTCTGAGGTCTAGGATTGGTCTCAGTGTTTTGTCCTTCTTTGGTATCAGAAAGTACAGTGAGTAAACTCCTGTGTTTATTTGTGTGTTTGGCACTAATTCGATTGCATTCTTTTGCAATAGTGCCTGCACTTCTATCTCTAGGAGATTGGAATGGTGTGTTGTTAAATTTTGTGCTTTTGGTGGTATGTTTGGAGGGAACTGTAGAAATTCTATGCAGTAACCATGTTGGATAATTGCTAGAACCCAAGTGTCTGTAGTGATTTTCTCCCATGCTCTGTAATAATGACCTATTCGTCCCCCCACTGGTGTTGTGTGGAGGGGGTGAGTGACATGTGAGTCACTGTTTAGTAGTAGGGGTTTTGGGGCTTTGGAATCTTCCTCTATTTCTAGGGAATTGCCCTCCTCTATATTGTCCCCGAAAACCTCCTCTATACTGTCCTTGGTAACTGGACGGTGTGGCTTGTGAGGTGCTGGCTTGTGTGCTTTGACCCCGAAACCCCCCTCGAAAGGGCGTTTTACGGAATGAGCTGTAATTCCCTCTGCTCTGCGGGGAGTAGAGTGCGCCCATGGCTTTGGCAGTGTCCGTATCTTTTTTGAGTTTCTCAATCGCTGTGTCCACTTCTGGACCGAACAGTTCTTTTTCATTAAAAGGCATATTGAGAACTGCTTGTTGAATCTCTGGTTTAAATCCAGACGTTCGGAGCCATGCATGCCTTCTGATAGTTACAGATGTATTAATTGTCCGTGCAGCTGTATCTGCAGCGTCCATGGAGGAGCGGATCTGGTTGTTGGAGATGGCCTGTCCCTCCTCAACCACTTGTTTTGCCCTATTTTGGAAGTCTTTGGGCAGATGTTCAATGAGATGTTGCATCTCGTCCCAGTGGGCTCTGTCATAGCGCGCAAGTAGTGCCTGGGAGTTCGCGATGCGCCACTGGTTTGCAGCTTGTGCTGCGACTCTTTTACCAGCTGCATCAAACTTGCGGCTTTCTTTATCTGGGGGTGGTGCATCTCCAGATGTGTGAGAGTTGGCCCTTTTCCTAGCTGCTCCTACAACAACAGAGTCTGGTGGCAGCTGTGTTGTGATGAAAGCCGGGTCTGTAGGAGGCGGCTTATACTTTTTTTCCACCCTTGGTGTGATTGCCCTACTTTTGACCGGGTCCTTAAATATGTCTTTTGCGTGCCGGAGCATACCAGGGAGCATAGGCAGGCTTTGGTAGGAGCTGTGGGTGGAGGAGAGTGTGTTGAACAGGAAATCATCCTCGACCTGTTCTGAGTGGAGGCTTACGTTGTGAAATTGTGCTGCTCTAGCCACCACCTGAGAGTACGCGGTGCTGTCTTCTGGTGGAGATGGTTTTGTAGGGTATGCCTCTGGGCTGTTATCTGACACTGGGGCGTCGTATAGGTCCCATGCGTCCTGGTCTTGGTCACCCTGGCTCATGGTGGTGTGAGCTGGGGAGTGTGATGGCGTTTGTGCTGGTGAAACGTTAATCACGGGCGGAGGAGAGGGTGGTGGTGTAACTCTTTTCACCACTTTTGGTTGTGGTACTTGTTCCGCCTGGAACTCCAACCTTCTCTTTCTCCTAATGGGGGGAAGGGTGCTTATTTTTCCTGTCCCCTGCTGAATGAAGATACGCTTTTGCGTATGGTCCGCATCAGTTGCTTGTAGCTCTTCCTCAAACCTATGCTTCTGCATTTGGGAGGTTAGCGAGTGCTCTTCTGTATAAGAGCCTGAAGCTGGGTCGCTTGCAGTTTGTTTCGGCGTCGAAACTGTGTCTGCGTGTTTTTTCGGCTCCGAGGTGACTTTTTTCCTTTTCGGTGCCGAAACCTCTCGGCGTCGATCTGTTTCGGTGCCGCTGTCTCGGCGTCGAGCCGTGTCCACACCGGCATCTCGGTGTCGAGGCTTGTCTCCAGCACTTTCTCGGTCCCGAGAAGGCTGCGTGCCGGTGTCTCGACCGGAGTCGGACGATCTCGGCACTGTTTGGGCCTTTTTCGGTGCCGACGGTCGGTCACCGATTTTATGGGTTGAGCCATGGCCTGGTGGCAGTGGCGTCCCCTGGGCCTTGTAAATGTTTCTTTGTGTGGTTTTCGACGTCTTACTCACGGTTTGTGTATCGTCGAATCCTTCGGAGTCTGAGTCTTGGATCGAGAAGGTACCTTCCTCTTCCTGTTCCTCGAACTCCCGTTGGGCTGTCGGTGCGGACGCCATTTGAAGTCTTCTGGCTCGACGGTCTCGGAGTGTTTTTCGGGACCGGAACGCACGACAGGCCTCGCAGGTGTCTTCGCTGTGCTCAGGTGACAGGCACAGGTTGCAGACCAAGTGTTGGTCTGTGTAGGGGTATTTATTGTGGCATTTGGGGCAGAAACGGAACGGGGTCCGTTCCATCGGCGTTCCTCAGCACGCGGTCGGGCCGACCAGGCCCCGACGGAGGATCGAAAAACTACCCCGAAGGGCACCGGAGCTCTTCGATCTTCGATGCGGTGTTGAATCTAAGTACGCCGATCCCGAACGCAACAATACCGACGAAAATCTTCCGAAATTAACTATTTTTTCCGTTCCGAAACTCGGAGCGACAGGAACACGTCCGAACCCGATGGCGGAAAAAAAACAATCGAGGATGGAGTCGACGCCCATGCGCAATGGAGACAAAAGGAGGAGTCACTCGGTCCCGTGACTCGAAAGACTTCTTCGAAGAAAAACAACTTGTAACACTCCGGCCCAACACCAGATGGCGAGCTATTGCAGAACATGCGTATCTACAGCGACAGATGCCATCGAACGTATGGTTATTTTTTAACAGGTAAGTAAGTCACTTACAGGTCTCAGTTTTTGGTCCAAGGTAGCCCACCGTTGGGGGTTCAGAGCAACCCCAAATTCACCACACCAGCAGAACAGGGCCAGTCAGGTGCAGAGGTCAAAGAGGTGCCCAAAACACATAGGCTTCAATGGAGAGAAGGGGGTGCCCCGGTTCCAGTCTGCCAGCAGGTAAGTACCCGCGTCTTCGGAGGGCAGACCAGGGGGGTTTTGTAGGGCACTGGGGGGGGGGGGGGGGGGGGGACACAAGTCAGCACAAAAAGTACACCCTCAGCAGCGCGGGGGCAGCCGGGTGCAGTGTGCAAACACACGTCGGGTTTTCAATGGTTTTCAATTAGACCAAGGGGTCTCTTCAGCGGTGCAGGCAGGCAAGGAGGGGGCTCCTCGGGGTAGCCACCACCTGGGCAAGGGAGAGGGCCTCCTGGGGGTCACTCCTGCACAGGAGTTCCGTTCCTTCAGGTGCTGGGGGCTGCGGGTGCAGGGTCTTTTCCAGCCATCGGGAAATAGAGTTCAGGCAGTCGCGGTCAGGGGGAGCCTCGGGATTCCCTCTGCAGGCGTCGCTGTGGGGGCTAAGGGGGGACAACTTTGGTTACTCACAGTCTTGGAGTCGCCGGAGGGTCCTCCCTGAGGTGTTGGTTCTCCACCAGTCGAGTCGGGGTCGCCGGGTGCAGTATTGCAAGTCTCACGCTTCTTGCGGGGAGTTGCAGGGGTCTTTAAATCTGCTCCTTGAAACAAAGTTGCAGTTCTTTTGGAGCAGTGCCGCTGTCCTCGGGAGTTTATCTTTCTTGAAGCAGGGCAGTCCTCAGAGGATTCAGAGGTCGCTGGTCCCTTGGAAAGCGTCGCTGGAGCAGGTTTCTTTGGAAGGCAGGAGACAGGCCGGTAAGTCTGGGGCCAAAGCAGTTGGTGTCTTCTGTTCTTCCTCTGCAGGGGTTTTTCAGCTCAGCAGTCCTCTTCTTGTAGTTTCAGGAATCTAAATTCTTAGGTTCAGGGAAGCCCTTAAATACTAAATTTAAGGGCGTGTTTAGGTCTGGAGGGTTAGTAGCCAATGGCTACTAGCCCTGAGGGCGAGTACACCCTCTTTGCGCCACCTCCCAAGGGGAGGGGGTCACATCCCTAATCCTATTGGGGGAATCCTCCATCTGCAAGATGGAGGATTTCTAAAAGTTAGTCACTTCAGCTCAGGACACCTTAGGGGCTGTCCTGACTGGTCAGTGACTCCTCCTTGTTTCTCATTATTTTCTCCGGCCTTGCCACCAAAAGTGGGGGCCGTGGCCGGAGGGGGCGGGCAACTCCACTAGCTGGAGTGTCCTGCGGTGCTGGCACAAAGGGGTGAGCCTTTGAGGCTCACCGCCAGGTGTTACAGCTCCTGCCTGGGGGAGGTGTTAGCATCTCCACCCAGTGCAGGCTTTGTTACTGGCCTCAGAGTGACAAAGGCACTCTCCCCATGGGGCCAGCAACATGTCTCTAGTGTGGCAGGCTGCTGGAACCAGTCAGCCTACACAGATAGTTGGATACAGTTTCAGGGGGCACCTCTAAGGTGCCCTCTGGGGTGTATTTCACAATAAAATGTACACTGGCATCAGTGTGCATTTATTGTGCTGAGAAGTTTGATACCAAACTTTCCAGTTTTCAGTGTAGCCATTATGGTGCTGTGGAGTTCGTGTAAAACAGACTCCCAGACCATATACTCTTATGGCTACCCTGCACTTACGTCTAAGGTTTTGCTTAGATACTGTAGGGGCACAGTGCTCATGCACTGGTGCCCTCACCTATGGTATAGTGCACCCTGCCTTAGGGCTGTAAGGCCTGCTAGAGGGGTGACTTATCTATACTTGCATAGGCAGTGAGAGGCTGGCATGGCACCCTGAGGGGAGTGCCATGTCGACTCACTCATTTTGTTCTCACCAGCACATACAAGCTGGCAAGCAGTGTGTCTGTGCTGAGTGAGGGGTCTCCAGGGTGGCATAAGACATGCTGCAGCCCTTCGAGACCTTCCTTGGCATCAGGGCCCTTGGTACCAGGGGTACCATTTACAAGGGACTTATCTGGATGCCAGGGTGTGCCAATTGTGGATACAAAAGTACAGGTTAGGGAAAGAACACTGGTGCTGGGGCCTGGTTAGCAGGCCTCAGCACACTTTCAATTCAAAACATAGCATCAGCAAAGGCAAAAAGTCAGGGGGTAACCATGCCAAGGAGGCATTTCCTTACACCCCCCCACCCCCAACCCTCCCTCCCTCCCTCCCTCCCTCTCAGGGCTATTTAGGGTCTCTCCTGTGGGTTCTCTTCAGATTCTACTTGCAAGTTTCCATCAGGAATCCTCTGCAACTACTACTTCCTCCTCTGACCCCCCCCCCCCCCCCCCCCCGGATCAACCGCAGACTGCTCCAGGACCTGCTGTAACAGCAACAAAGTATCCAGAAGGGCTACTCTTCCTCTGCAACCTCCGCTCCAGCCAGCAACTGCAACAGTTTCCACAGTGTGCATGCTCTGAGGATGCCCTGTCTTCACCCTGCACCAGAAGGAACGAAGAAATCTCCTGTGAAGTGACGGAGCCACTCCCCTGCTCAAGCAGGCCCTTCCAAGTCAACGACCAGTTCTCTTGGACTCCTCTCCTGGCGACGAGCGTGCTCCTTGGAACACACTGGGTGGACCCCATCAACAGATTGTCCTGAGGTCCTGCTGTCTCAGTTTGGAGGAGGTAAGACCTTGCCTTCCCCAAGAAGGGCAGTACCCCTGTGCACCACGTCTTCACCTCCTGAGGCCTATGTGGACTATTTGCAAAATTCCTTTGTGCACAACCTGCCGAGGTCCCCAGCATTGTATCCTGTAATGCTCAACTCGCTGTGTTCTCTGGCGGCGTGGGACCTTCCTTTGTAGAGCTGTACTAACTGCATTTTACACCTCCTTTGTCCCCATGTCCTGGGACTCCCGTGGGTGCTAGCTGATGTTCTGAGGGCTCCCTAAAGTGCTGAGAGACCCCTCTTCCTCCTCACAGAGTTGAGGCCCCCAGGCCCATCCTGGGTCCAGATAGTGCCAACTTTACACAAAACGCTACTTTGCCGGAACCAAGGCCTGTTGGAGGAATCCAGTGCCAAAACTCGCCTACATCCACATTCTCTGTGGGACATACAGTGGATCATGCAGGAGCCCACTGACATCTTCCATGGGTGTGTTTCTGCAGTCTTCGTCCAACCGGGAACTCTTCTGTTGCACCCTCATCTGGGTAGGCAGGGGCTTCTGTCCTTCCTGGAACTTCGACTTTTTGACTTGGTCTCCTTCCTTTTCAGGTCCAGTAATCCACCATTTTTTGTTTGCAGTCTTGCTCAGTTCTTGCAATAACTAATCATTACTTGCAGTGTGTCCTGAGGAAACTTGCAGTACTTTACTCCTTTTCTGGGCTGGTGTACTTTACTTTGCTGTATTCTTACTCTTTCAGCTATTCCCTACACACTACACTTGTCTAGGGGGGAATTTGTGATCCGCATTCCACTTTTATTATATGATTTTTGTTGCCCCTAGACCTATTTTCTCCCATTGCATTCTATAGCATTTCCTATTGGTTGCACTATCCTATGTCTAATTACTTACCTTATTTTGGTGTCTAGTGTATATATTGTGTATAATACCTCCACAAGGAGTATTGCCTCTAAGATATTTTTGCCATTGTGTCACCCAAATAAACGACCTTCATTTTTGGTAACAGAGTATTGTCTTTCCTTGTGTATAAGTACTGTGTAACTATAAGTGGTATTGGAGGAGCTTTGCAGGTCTCCTAGTTCCACCTAAGCTGCTCTGCTATAGCTACCTCTATCAGCCTAAGCTGCTAGAACACTACTACATTTCAATAATAAGGAATAACTGGACCTGGTGTAAGTACCCAAGGTACCCACTACAAACCAGGCCAGCCTCCTACAAAGGGTTGCTCCGGCTCCCGGAAACTTTGGGAAGCGCAGAGCAGACAGAAGCAGGCTTTGAAGACTGAGGCCAGAGCATCAACACTCCTCCTGCGTCACATCAGCCGAGCGAAAGGGTGAAGTTGAAGGATGACAGGACCGGTTCGATGACTTCTTACCAGAGCCTGAAGACTTAAAAGAAGAATGGTGGTGGCTCTGCAAGCAGTCTCGAGACCTTCCCCTCGAGCAAGACCTGCACTGAGTCGAGCGTCGGGCCGCCATGAGCTTGATGGACTGCTCCCTCAAGGCCTTTGGGTGCACAGCCCGGCACTCTAAGCACAACATCGGATCAAGGCCGAGCTCCAAGCACCACAAACAGACCAGATGCAGATCAGTCACCGACATTATACAGTGACAGTCCTCGCACGGCTTGAAACCGGTCTTCGGGGACATCCTTGACTCCCCAAAAAAACTCAAGAGTTGAAATCGGTCTAAAAGAGAACAAGGTAGCTCTCTTCGGATCAGCGCATGACGTGGAAAGAAAAGAACTGACATCACTGCACTACCCCTGACGCCACCACGGCAACTACGACGCTTGCGGAGTGGACCAACACCACCTACCGACATGCAAGGGTATTGCTTGAAGAAAAAAATCTCAGGATTCAGTCTGACGCCTGGGGGAAAATTCTAAGGTAAGGAATCTGCAACTAGAAGTCTTTATCAGGTATGTTTGATACCAAACATGCCCAGGATTGGAGTTACCATTATGTATCTGGACACAGGTCCAGTACCCAGGTAAAATCGATTTTCCCCACTTAAGAAGTTCAATGTAATGAGGCTGGAGTTCGTAGGGGCACCTCTGCTCATGCAGGGGTGACCTCATACACAGGTACCTGCACCCTGCCCTCTGGGTTGGGGGGGGGGAAGGCTACCACAGGGGTGACAGTGACCTGGTGCAGTGACCTGCAGTGAAAGGGTGTATGAACCTTTTCAAGCAGGCCTGCAGATATGTTTTGCATGGGGTCCCATGGTGCCCCTATGAATTGAGTACCTAAGTCCCATAATCTAGGGACTTACATTGGGGCACCAGTATGCCAATTGGGGTGTGTGCAAAGTCCTAAGCAACCAAATTTAGAGGAAGAGAGCAGAATCACTGGGGTCCTGGTTAGCAGGATCTCACTGAACACAGTGAAAATACACTGACAGCAGGCAAAAAGTGGGGGTGACAAAGCCAGAAAGAAGGTACTTCCTGACAAAAATCACAAATTGCTTTCTAGATCCAGTCTGTAGACAGATTTTCTAGAGATTAAGATCAAATATGTAAAGGAGAATCTGCCATTGTTTGAAGTCTCACAGTAGCACACTGCTTTAACCTTAATCAAGCAGGTCTATGTTGTACATGATGTAAAGAACAAGAGGCAGGAGTTTATCGTTCTTGAACATGCACAAGACTAATGTAAATTTTCCACCTTCACCTAATGCACAGCCTTTTAAGAAGAAACTAGAGTTAGAGAGCAACTCGTGTGGAGCAATAAAGGAAAAAAAAAAGCTTAAATTATAGATTTTTATTTCCATAATTAATGCTGTGTTCTTAACATATATGGTTGAATTTTAAAACGAGCACAGGAGTAAACCGTGGGGTTTTTGTTTTCTTCAGTCTGTCCACCACAGAATACAAAACAAGGAATTACAACAAGTATTAAAATCCTCTAGGCTCGATTTAAGATGTCTGACATTGAACACCTCCTCTTGGGTGATCTTCATCGTCATCATGATACGCTTCTCCATTATAATTACGCCTTCTCTGCTGGGATGGATCAAAGTCTACTAAGTCTACTTGCTCCATGTCCTCCGTTTCCTCAATGTGCTTCCTTGATGGCAAAAGTTTTTCCAAGAAGGGGACTTTTTCAGGTGAAAGAAATCCATTCTCTGGAAAGTTGACCTAGAATGGAAAATTCAGACAACCTGTCAAAAGATTTTTCACTGCAGGGTAGAAACAAAAATAGCTTCTGTTCAAGTTACTAGAAATCTATAAAAAAATAAAAACCTTCCTAAAAATGCACATAGCCACACATTCCACTCAGTCGAGGGTTTACCATAATTATGCTTTGAAGAACTAACATGGCCTTGTTAAGGACACAAATAGCTGTGGAAAAATAAAGCTTCAAACCAACATTTTTGCTTCCATTTCAGTCTTCGAGAAATTGCATATGTGCCAAGAGTCCAACAAATGTATTCTTAACAATAAATATACAGTAAACATTCACAAGTGACATGTTATTCAGATAGTGTTCTCTCAGCAACCAAATTTCGTTTTGGAGGTAGAATCCATTGTGTTTCTTCAGAGGTGGTGAGGCAAAGGTTAAAGAGGTCTTTGTAGGAAGTTGGCTCTGTATGTGCTATTTCAAAGTAAGGAATAGCATGCACAGAGTCCAAGGGTTCCCCTTAGAGGTAAAATAGTGGTAAAAATAGATAATACTAATGCTCTATTTTGTGGTAGTGTGGTCGAGCAGTAGGCTTATCCAAGGAGTAGTGTTAAGCATCTGTTGTACATACACAGACAATAAATGAGGTACACACACTCAGAGACAAATCCAGCCAATAGGTTTTGTTATAGAAAAATATATTTTCTTAGTTTATTTTAAGAACCACAGGTTCAAATTTAACATGTCATATCTTGTTTGAAAGGTATTGTAGGTAAGTACATTAGGAACTTTGAATCATTTCAATTGCATGTATACTTTTCCAGTTATTCACAAATAGCTATTTTAAAAGTGGACACTTAGTGCAATTTTCACAGTTCCTGGGGGAGGTAAGTTTTTTGTTAGTTTTACCAGGTAAGACAGACACTTACAGGGTTCAGTTCTTGGTCCAAGGTAGCCCACCGTTGGGGGTTCAGAGCAACCCCAAAGTTACCACACCAGCAGCTCAGGGCCGGTCAGGTGCAGAGGTCAAAGTGGTGCCCAAAACGCATAGGCTTCAATGGAGAGAAGGGGGTGCCCCGGTTCCAGTCTGCCAGCAGGTAAGTACCCGCGTCTTCGGAGGGCAGACCAGGGGGGTTTTGTAGGGCACCGGGGGGGACACAAGCCCACACAGAAATGTCACCCTCAGCGGCGTGGGGGCGGCCGGGTGCAGTGTTAGAACAAGCGTCGGGTTCGCAATGTAAGTCAATGAGAGATCGAGGGATCTCTTCAGCGCTGCAGGCAGGCAAGGGGGGGCTTCCTCGGGGAAACCTCCACTTGGGCAAGGGAGAGGGACTCTTGGGGGTCACTTCTGCAGTGAAAGTCCGGTCCTTCAGGTCCTGGGGGCTGCGGGTGCAGGGTCTTTTCCAGGCGTCGGGACTTAGGTTTCAGAGAGTCGCGGTCAGGGGAAGCCTCGGGATTCCCTCTGCAGGCGGCGCTGTGGGGGCTCAGGGGGGACAGGTTTTGGTACTCACAGTCGTAGAGTAGTCCGGGGGTCCTCCCTGAGGTGTTGGTTCTCCACCAGCCGAGTCGGGGTCGCCGGGTGCAGTGTTGCAAGTCTCACGCTTCTTGCGGAGAGTTGCAGGGTTCTTTAAAGCTGCTTCTTGAAACAAAGTTGCAGTCTTTTTGGAGCAGGTCCGCTGTCCTCGGGAGTTTCTTGTCGTCGAAGCAGGGCAGTCCTCAGAGGATTCAGAGGTCGCTGGTCCCTTTGGAAGGCGTCGCTGGAGCAGAGTTCTTTGGAAGGCAGGAGACAGGCCGGTGAGTTTCTGGAGCCAAGGCAGTTGTTGTCTTCTGGTCTTCCTCTGCAGGGGTTTTCAGCTAGGCAGTCCTTGTTGTTGCAGGAATCTAATTTTCTAGGGTTCAGGGTAGCCCTTAAATACTAAATTTAAGGGCGTGTTTAGGTCTGGGGGGTTAGTAGCCAATGGCTACTAGCCCTGAGGGTGGGTACACCCTCTTTGTGCCTCCTCCCAAGGGGAGGGGGTCACATTCCTATCCCTATTGGGGGAATCCTCCTTCTACAAGATGGAGGATTTCTAAAAGTCAGAGTCCCCTCAGCTCAGGACACCTTAGGGGCTGTCCTGACTGGCCAGTGACTCCTCCTTGTTTTTCTCATTATCTCTCCTGGACTTGCCGCCAAAAGTGGGGGCTGGGTCCAGGAGGCGGGCATCTCCACTAGCTGGAGTGCCCTGGGGCATTGTAACACGAAGCTTGAGCCTTTGAAGCTCACTGCTAGGTGTTACAGTTCCTGCAGGGGGGAGGTGTGAAGCACCTCCACCCAGAGCAGGCTTTGTTTCTGTCCTCAGAGAGCCAAAGGCTCTCACCGCATGAGGTCAGACACTCGTCTCTCAGCAGCAGGCTGGCACAGACCAGTCAGTCCTGCACTGAACAATTGGGTAAAATACAGGGGGTATCTCTAAGATGCCCTCTGTGTGCATTTTTTAATAAATCCAACACTGGCATCAGTGTGGGTTTATTATTCTGAGAAGTTTGATACTAAACTTCCCAGTATTCAGTGTAGCCATTATGGAGCTGTGGAGTTCGTTTTTGACAGACTCCCAGCCCATATACTCTTATGGCTACCCTGCACTTACAATGTCTAAGGTTTTGCTTAGACACCGTAGGGGCATAGTGCTCATGCACATATGCCCTCACCTGTGGTATAGTGCACCCTGCCTTAGGGCTGTAAGGCCTACTAGAGGGGTGACTTACCTATGCCACAGGCAGTGGGAGGTTGGCATGGCACCCTGAGGGGAGTGCCATGTCGACTTAGTCATTTTCTCCCCATCAGCACACACAAGCTGGCAAGCAGTGTGTCTGTGCTGAGTGAGGGGTCCCTAGGGTGGCATAAGACATGTTGCAGCCCTTAGAGACCTTCCCTGGCATCAGGGCCCTTGGTACCAGGGGTACCAGTTACAAGGGACTTACCTAGGTGCCAGGGTTGTGCCAATTGTGGAAACAATGGTACATTTTAGGTGAAAGAACACTGGTGTTGGGGCCTGGTTAGCAGGGTCCCAGCACACTTCTCAGTCAAGTCAGCATCAGTATCAGGCAAAAAGTGGGGGGTAACTGCAACAGGGAGCCATTTCTTTACAGTCTTGAAGAAATGTTCCTAGCCATGTGAACATAGACAGAAATGTATATGAACTCACCCTAGGGAATTCTACTCATAATCCTGTATTTACTAACTTATTAAAAGTAAGCCTTTAAATAACATACACAGAAGGTTATTACATTGGTAGGTGAGATTCCAGTGAAGGGTTGATTAGAAATGTGTAGATAATGAAAATGTCACTTACCCATTGTACATCTGTTCGTGGCATCAGTCGCTGAAGATTCACATGTTTTGCATAGCTCGCCATCTGGTGTTGGGTCGGAGTGTTACAAGTTGTTTTTCTTCGAAGAAGTCTTTCGAGTCACGGGACCGAGTGACTCCTCCTTTTGTCTCCATTGCGCATGGGCGTCGACTCCATCTTCGATTGTTTTCCCTGCAGAGGGTGAGGTAGGAGTTGTGTTGTAGTAATAGTGCCCATGCAATGGAGTGACTAAGTATGTACCTATTTAAGGTTTAAATAATATATTTACAAATGTACAAAGCTTAAGCTAACTTCCAAACTGCTACAGGCTCCCGGGGAGGCGGGTGGGCACATGTGAATCTTCAGCGACTGATGCCACGAACAGATGTACACTGGGTAAGTGACATTTTCAGTTCGATGGCATCTGTCGCTGGAGATACACATGTTTTGAATAGACTAGTAAGCAGTTAACTCCCCAAAAGCGGTGGTTTAGCCTGTAGGAGTGGAAGTGGTTTGAAATAAGGTTCTTAGCACGGCTTGACCTACTGTGCAGATAACACGTCTACACAGTAGTGCTTGGTGAATGTGTGAGGCGTAGACCATGTGGCTGCCTTACATATTTCGTGCATTGGAATATTTCCTAGGAAGGCCATGGTGGCACCTTTCTTTCTGGTTGAGTGTGCCCTTGGTGTAATGGGCAGCTGTCGTTTTGCTTTAAGGTAGCAGATTTGGATGCACTTAACTATCCATCTGGCTATACCTTGTTTTGATATTGGGTTTCCTGCATGAGGTTTTTGGAATGCAATAAATAGCTGTTTAGTTTTCCTGATGTTCTTTGTTCTGTCAATGTAGTACATTAATGCTCTTTTGACATCTAATGTATGTAGTGCCCTCTCAGCTATGGAATCTGGCTGTGGGAAGAATACTGGTAGTTCCACCGTTTGATTTAGGTGGAATGGTGACATAACCTTCGGTAAAAATTTAGGATTAGTCCTTAGGACTACCTTATTTTTGTGTAGTTGGATAAAAGGTTCTTGTATTGTAAACGCCTGAATCTCACTTACTCTTCTTAGAGATGTGATGGCGATGAGAAATGCAACTTTCCAGGTTAGGAATTGTATTTCGCAAGAATGCATAGGTTCAAAGGGTGGACCCATGAGCCTTGTTAAGACGATGTTAAGGTTCCATGAAGGAACGGGTGGTGTCCGTGGTGGTATAATTCTTTTGAGGCCTTCCATAAACGCTTTAATGACAGGTATCCTAAATAGTGAAGTTGAATGGGTAATCTGCAGGTATGCAGATATTGCTGAGAGGTGTATCTTAATGGAAGAGAAGGCCAGGTTCGATTTTTGTAAGTGTAGTAAGTAGCCCACTACATCCTTTGGAGATGCGTGTAATGGTTGGATTTGATTCTGATGGCAGTAGCAAACAAACCTTTTCCATTTGCTTGCATAACAGTGTCTAGTGGATGGTCTTCTAGCTTGCTTTATGACTTCAATGCATTCTTGTGTGAGGTTTAAGTGTCCGAATTCTAGGATTTCAGGAGCCAGATTGCTAGATTCAGCGATGCTGGGTTTGGATGCCTGATCTGTTGTTTGTGTTGTGTTAACAGATCTGGCCTGTTGGGCAACTTGACGTGGGGTACTACTGATAGGTCTAGCAGTGTTGTGTACCAAGGTTGCCTTGCCCATGTTGGTGCTATCAGTATGAGTTTGAGTTTGCTTTGACTCAATTTGTTTACTAGATATGGAATGAGAGGGAGAGGGGGAAAAGTGTACGCAAATATCCCTGACCAGTTCATCCATAGGGCATTGCCTTGGGACTGCCTGTGTGGGTATCTGGATGCGAAGTTTTGGCATTTTGCGTTCTCCTTCGTTGCAAATAAGTCTATTTGAGGTGTTCCCCAAAGTTTGAAGTAAGTGTTTAGAATTTGGGAGTGAATTTCCCATTCGTGGACTTGTTGGTGATCGAGAGAGATTGTCTGCAAGTTGATTTTGGATCCCTGGAATAAACTGTGCTATTAGGCGAACGTGGTTGTGAATTGCCCAGCGCCATATCTTTTGTGCTAGGAGGCTCAGCTGCGGTGAGTGTGTCCCCCCGTTTGTTTAGATAATACATTGTTGTCATGTTGTCTGTTTTGACAAGAATGTACTTGAGTTATGATTGGTTGGAATACTTTTAGTGCTTGAAAAACTGCTAGCAGTTCCAGGTGATTTATGTGCAGTTTTGTTTGATGTACGTCCCATTGTCCTTGTATGCTGTGTTGATCGAGGTGTGCTCCCCACCCCGTCATGGAAGCATCTGTCGTTATTACGTATTGTGGCACTGGGTCTTGGAAAGGCCGCCCTTTGTTTAAATTTATACTGTTCCACCATAGAAGCGAGAGGTATGTTTGGCGGTCTATCAACACCAGATCTAGAAGGTGACCCTGTGCTTGTGACCATTACGATGCTAGGCACTGTTGTAAGGGCCTCATGTGCAGTCTTGCGTTCGGGACAATGGCTATGCATGAGGACATCATGCCTAGGAGTTGTAATATAATTTTTGCTTGTATTCTCTGTGTTGGGTACATGCGTTGTATGATTTTGTTGAAATTTTGAATTCTCTGTGGACTTGGAGTGGCTAATCCTTTTGTTGTGTCTATTATGGCTCCTAGATATTGTTGTACTTTGCACAGCAGAATGTGTGATTTTGCATAGTTGATGGTGAAACCGAGTTTGTGGAGATTTTGTATGACCTGATTTGTGTGGTGTGAGCACCTTGTCATTGAGTTGGTCTTGATTAGCCAGTCGTCTAGATACGGGAATACGTGTATTTGCTGCCTTCTGATGTGTGCAGCCACTACTGCTAGACATTTTGTAAAGACTCTTGGCGCGGTTGTTAAACCAAACGGCAATACTTTGAATTGGTAATGTAGTCCTTTGAATACAAACCCGAGGTATTTCCTGTGCGACTGATGTATTGGTATGTGGAAATACGCGTCTTTGAGATCTAAGGTTGTCATGTACTCTTGTTGCTTTAACAATGGTAACACCTCTTGTAGCGTGACCATGTGAAAGTGTTCTGATTTGATGTAGGTGTTTAGTGTTCTGAGGTCTAGGATTGGTCTCAGTGTTTTGTCCTTTTTTGGTATTAAGAAGTACAGTGAATAAACTCCTGTGTTTATTTGTGTTTCTGGTACTAGTTCTATTGTGTTCTTTTGCAATAATGCTTGAACTTCTGTTTCCAGAAGGTCTGAATGTTGTTTTGATAAATTCTGTGTTTTTGGTGGTATGTTTGGAGGGATTTGTAGAAATTCTATGCAATAACCATGTTGGATAATTGCTAAGACCCAAGTGTCTGTAGTTATTTCCTCCCATGCTTGGTAATACTGGCCTATTCTTCCCCCCACTGGTGTTGTGTGGAGGGGATGAGTGACATGTGAGTCACTGCTTGGTTGTAGGGGTTTTGGGGCTTTGAAATCTTCCCCTATTCCTAGGGAATTGTCCTCTGTATTGGCCCCGAAAGCCTCCCCTCTGATACTGTCCCTGGTAGCTGGACGGTGTTGTCTGTGAGGTGCTGGCTTGTGTGGCCTGACCCCGAAACCCCCCTCTAAAGGTTGTCTTGCGGAAGGTGCTGTAAGTGCCTCTGCTCTGCGGGGAGTAGAGTGCGCCATTGGCTTTAGCAGTGTCAGTGTCTTTTTTCAGTTTCTCAATTGCCGTGTCCACCTCTGGTCCGAACAGTTCTTTTTCATTGAATGGCATATTGAGCACTGCCTGCTGTATCTCTGGTTTAAAACCAGACGTTCGTAGCCATGCGTGCCTTCTTATAGTCACAGATGTGTTAATTGTTCTCGCAGCTGTGTCCGCTGCGTCCATAGAGGAGCGTATCTGATTATTCGATATGTTCTGTCCTTCCTCAACCACCTGCTTCGCCCTCTTTTGCATTTCCTTGGGTAGATGCTCAATGAGGTGTTGCATCTCGTCCCAATGGGCTCTGTCATAGCGCGCAAGTAGCGCTTGGGAGTTAGCGATGCGCCACTGGTTTGCAGCCTGTACTGTGACTCTTTCCAGCTGCATCGAACTTGCGGCTCTCTTTATCTGGGGGTGGTGCATCCCCAGATGTGTGGGAGTTGGCTCTCTTGCGAGCTGCTCCTACTACGACAGAATCTGGTGGCAGCTGTGAGGTGATGAAAACCAGGTCTGTGGGAGGCGCTTTATATTTCTTTTCCACCCTTGGTGTTATTGCCCTACTCTTGACCGGCTCCTTGAAGATGTCCTTTGCGTGCCGTAGCATTCCTGGGAGCATAGGCAAGCTTTGGTAGGAGCTGTGGGTGGAGGAGAGGGTGCTGAATTAAAAGTCATCCTCGACTGGTTCTGAGTGTAGGTTTACGTTGTGGAACTCTGCCGCTCTAGCCACCACTTGTGAATAAGCCGTGCTGTCTTCTGGTGGTGAGGGCTTTGTGGGATACGCCTCTGGACTGTTGTCCGACACTGGGGCGTCGTATAAGTCCCAAGCGTCCTGGTCTTGGTCAACTTGGCTCGCGGTGGTGTGAGCCGGGGAATGTGATGGAGTTTGTGCTGGTGAAACGTTAGTTACAGGTGGAGGAGAGGGTGGCGGAGTTACATTTTTCACCATTTTTGTTTGTGGTGCTTGGTCTGTTTGAAACTCCAGTCTCCTTTTCCTTCTAATTGGGGGAAGGGTGCTTATTTTCCCTGTTCCTTCCTGTATGAAAATACGTTTCTGCGTACGGTCCACTTCGGTGGATTGCAACTCTTCCTCAAATCTATGCTTTCGCATCTGAGAGGACAGTGATTGCTCCTCTGAATAGAAACCGGTAACTGGGTCGGTTGCGGCTCGTTTTGGCACCGAAACCCTGTCTGTACTCTTTTTCGGCTCCGAGGTGACTTTTCTTTTTTGTAGTCGAAACCTCTCGGCGTCGATCTTCCTCGGTGCCACTGTCTCGGCGTTGAGCCGTCTCGGCGTCGATCCCTTTCAGCAGCACTGTCTCGGTCCCGAGCAGGCTGCGTGCCGGTGTCTCGACCGGAGTCAGACGATCTCGGCACTGTTTCGGTGCCGACGGTCGGTCACCGAATTTATGGGTCGAGCCATGGCCTGGTGGCAGTGGCGTCCCCTGGGCCTTGTCACTTTTCTTGTGTGTTGCCTTTGACGTCTTACTCACAGTTCTTTGATCGTCGAATTCTTCGGAGTCCGATTCGTGGATCGATAAGGCTTCTTTCTCCTCTTGTTCCTCGAACTCTCGGTGTGCTGTCGGCGTGGACGCCATCTGAAGTCTTCTGGCTCGACGGTCACAGAGTTTTTTTCGGGACCGGAACGCACGACATGCCTCGCAAGTCTCTTCACTGTGCTCAGGCGACAGGCACAGGTTACAGACCAAATGTTGGTCTGAATACGGGTATTTGTTGTGGCATTTGGGACAGAAACGGGGTCCGTTCCATCTGCGTTGTCTGACACGCGGTCGGGCCGACTAGGCCCCGACGGGGGATCGAAAGCTACCCCGAAGGGCACCGGAGCTCTCCAAACTTCGATGCAGTGTCGATTCTATCCAAGCCGATCCCGAACGCAACAATACCGACGTAATCTTCCGATAGATAGCTAACTTTCCATTCCGAAACTCGGAGCGACAGGAACACGTCCGAACCCGATGGTGGAAAAAAAAAAACAATCGAAGATGGAGTCGACGCCCATGCGCAATGGAGACAAAAGGAGGAGTCACTCGGTCCAGTGACTTGAAAGACTTCTTCGAAGAAAAACAACTTGTAACACTCCGACCCAACACCAGATGGCGAGCTATGCAAAACATGTGCATCTCCAGCGACAGATGCCATCGAACAAAGCAGTTTCACAGACTTAGTGTTTCATAGATTTATATGCTATTTGAGTAATATTTGGCAAATAAAACTCAGAGGGAGCAGAAATGTCAAGTTATGGTACAATGTGATACCGAAGGGAGATGTATAAATCTTAGGTTTAAGTGTGAAACGCTGCCTCTGCATTGTATTAAGTAATTAAGCATTTCAATAGGTCACAGACTCTTTCTGTAGTCTGGCAGGAAATTATGTTAGAAAGAGGGAAAATAGCAATTACAAAAGGTATCTGGAAAAGAGTAACTCTTTTTTAACTTAGGCAATGTATGCGACCAGTTGCTTCCCACCCTGGCTTTTAATAAAGCAGTGAATAAATCAAGTAAATTATATAGCTGGCTAGAAGACAGGGAGGCTCTGGCTAAAAAGGTTGCATGGTTGGTTGATTAATTCATATAAAACAAATTCAAAGAATCGCCACTTACGGCTAGCCCCTTATTCACAACAAATCAAGCAACGCTTTTCTAAGGCTCAGGCTGGGTGAAGTTCCAACACTAGACCTCATGCCAAAATGGAAGAAGGGGCTGCTAGCAGGCAGCCATGAGTGCCACCTTTGTCATCTGGCGGAAGAAAACTTGGTGCATGTGGTCTGCATTTGCCCAGCTTTGGCTGCTGAAAGAAGATGGTTTACTGAGAAAAAAAAAAAAGAACTAAACTGCTTAGGGATCAGATCTTGCAGACAAGCACTAACCGAAGCATTCAAACCACGAAACACCATATCGAATATTAGGCTGGTTCAATTTTTTGATTTTTTTTCCTCCAAAATTACATGTGCCAAAACAAGCCAGCGACAGGGAGGGTGCCAATGGAAATAAAATCAATCTATCACAAATGAATACAAAGAAAGGAAGGTTCTTAGGTAACATCGCTGTGAATACATCCAACCCTGTAATACAGTCATGTACCAGCAACTGGATTTAAGAGGGGGCAAATCTGTAGAATGTATCAAACGAATAAGTCACTTACCTTTGGTAACGCTTTTTCTGGTGGATGCAATAAGGATTAGTTACTTACCTGTAAATCCTAGTTCTCTTCCAGGGGTATCCTCATCAAAGTCATAAACATTGAATATTCCCGCCCTTGTGCGGGGACCCCGGAGCATATATATATATAAAATACATACATATTATCATGTGTAAAACAGCAATGCAGGCTATAATCATAAATAGGCTAAAATGCTTTATTTCTATGCAAGTTTTTTTTTTTTTTTTTTATATTATAAAATCACAATAGATCATAAATATCTACCTAAGCCCCAAAAGCTGGACTTAGGGAAGTAAACAGCAGTAAATATCAGAGAAAAATAGAAAAAAACCACATTGAAAAACAATGAAGCATTCTTAGCCAATAGGCTGCATGCAGGTTAACACAGGAGAACCATAAAAACTTTGGCACCGTGCCTTTAAGACCCTGAGCACCTCCAGTATCCCACCATGCCTCAGGGGTGAAGGGAAGGTGACAGTTGGTTCACAGTTAGGTCAGTACTTTTTTACGGTGACAATCTGTGTAACTGATCAGAAAGATAATCTGTCCTGCACTTCTAGGAGACTTAAGTCCGGGGAGGAGGGTGGGTTGTTTATGACTTTGATGAGGATACCCCTGGAAGAGAACTAGGATTTACAGGTAAGTAACTAATCCTTCTCTTCCAGGGGATCCTCATCAATAGTCATAAACATTGAATAGATTAGCAAGCCCATCCCTAAACTCTGCGGACTGTCCGAAAGAAGTGCAGGAAAGAATACATATTCATGCAAATAGATTTCTAAGAGAGGCCTGCCCCACCTGGGCATCCGCTCTTGCATCCGAGTCTAAACAGTAATGCTTAGTAAAGGTATGCACAGACTTCCATGTAGCAGCCTTACAAATCTCGGAAATTGGTACATTGTTAAGGAGGGCAGCAGTAGCCGCTTTTTCCCCTTGTGGAATGCGCTTTTGGCCTAGCCAGTAATTGCTTATTAGCCAGTTGGTAAGTGTTAACAATACAAGACACAATCCATCTTGATATAGTTCGTTTAGACGCTGCCTCTCCTGTTCTTAAATGACCATAATTCAGAAACAAATGGTTAGAATGTCTAATCGGTTTTGTTTTGCCCAAATAGAATTTCAGCACTCTTTTTAAGTCTAAAGAATGCAATGCTTTCTCAGCCGGAGTCTGCGGACTGGGAAAGAAAGTCGGTAAAGATATAGTCTGATTGATATGGAATTCTGACACCACCTTCGGAAGGAAAGATGGGTGAGTTCGCAGAACCACTCTATTATCGTGAAAAAACGTGTACGGTTCTCTGCAAGACAGAGCCTGAATTTCGCTGACCCTCCTCGCTGAAGTAATGGCCACCAAAAAAGCCGTCTTCCACGTAAGGTGCTGTAAAGAGGCCTTGTGGATAGGTTCAAAGGGAGGGCCCATAAGTTTTGACAGGACTACATTCAGTTCCCATGGAGGAGAAGGTCTCCGAATGGGAGGAAAAACCTTTTTCAAGCCTTCAAAAAAATCCTTGACTACAGGTATCGTAAAGAAGGATTCCTGAGAAGGCGACTTACGATACGCTGTAATTGCAGATAAATGAACCTTAATAGAAGATACCTGCAGACCAGACTTCGCCAGATGAAGTAAATAGGATAGTATGACGTCCTCCTGAGCTCGTATGGGATTTATACCTTGTTGAGAGCACCAGATGTAAAATCTCTTCCACTTAAAAGCGTAAGAACGCCGCGTGGAAGGTCGTTTTGACTCTTTCAAGATGCTCATGCACTCCTGTGAGAGCCCTAGGTGCCCATACTGTAGGAATTCAGGAGCCATGCTGTCAAGCTCAGAGAGGGAAGGTTGGGATGTAGGATTCTGCCTTCCATTCTGCTCAGGAGATCCGGTCTGCACGGCAACCTCCTGTGAGGTCTTTCCGATAAGTTGAGTAGGTCCGTGTACCAGAATTGGCGGGGCCATTGTGGCGCTATCAGAATCATTCTGGTTCTGGAGTTGTAAAATTTGTTGATTACTGCCGGTATGAGGGGAATCGGTGGAAAGGCGTAGAGAAATGTCCCTGACCAGTTGATCAACAGGGCATTCCCTTGAGATCCCGGACGGCAGAAACTGGACGCGAAGTCTGGGCATTTTTTGTTTGTTTCGTCTGCAAAGAGATCCAACTGAGGTCGACCCCATTGACCGAAGATGTCCTCGACGACTTCGTCGTGTAGCACCCAGTCGTGCGCGTCTTCCAGATGTCTGCTCAGGAAATCTGCCTCTACGTTTTGCTGACCTGGCAGGTGTACCGCTGTGATAGACATTCCCCTGGCCAGGAGCCAATGCCATATCGTTTGGGATTCTCGAGACAGAGGTAGTGATCTTGTTCCCCCCTGTTTGTTCAGGTAATACATTGTGGTTGTATTGTCTGTCTGAACTAGGATAGATTTCCCCTGAACCAATGGAGAGAAAGATTTGAGAGCCAGATGGACTGCTCTGAGTTCCAGTAGATTTATGTGATAGTTCTTTTCCTTGTCGGACCACAGACCCTGAGCTTGGAAGGAACCCAGATGAGCACCCCAACCCTGAAGAGACGCATCCGTTACCAGAGTGTCGACTGGAATTGTCTGGTGAAACGGAGAACCTATCGACAGGTGAGGTCTGTGCATCCACCATTGTAGTGATTGAAAAGCCACTGCTGGTAGTCTAACTCTGTCCTCCCAGTGACCAGTCTTTTGGCTCCAATTGTTCTCTAATGCCTCCTGAAGGGGCCTCATGCGTAGCCTGGCATTCGGGACAATGAAGATGCATGAAGCCATGGAGCCCAGAAGCGATGTCACCTGACGAGCTGTAGGTGCATCGGCTGTTAATAGATGTTGACACTTCCTGTGGATTGATAAAAGTCGTTCCTCCGAAGGATACACTCTTTGGAGCTCTGTGTTTAGTATCGCTCCCAGGTAGTGGAGGTTTTGTGTTGGAATCAAGGTTGACTTGTCGTGGTTGATTTGAAGACCTAGAGACTCGAAAGTTCTTAGAACGATATCTCGATGTTTTCTCGCCTGATCCGGAGATGAGGCCTTCACTAGCCAGTCGTCCAGGTAGGGGTAGACGAATATTTTTTGTCTTCGAAGGTGTGCCGCTACCACTGCTACACATTTTGAAAAGACTCGGGGTGCAGACTTCAGGCCGAATGGAAGGACTCTGAATTGGTAGTGCTGTGACGCTATCTGGAAACGTAAAAATTTCCGATGTTTGGTTGCTATTGGGATGTGAAAATATGCATCCTGTAGGTCGATGGAGCACATCCAGTCTCCCTGATGCAGTTGCGGGACAATCTGGTGAAGGGCTAGCATCCTGAACTTTTGTTTTCTTATGTACTTGTTCAGGAGCCGTAAGTCCAGAATTGGTCTGAAGAGGCCCTGTTGACCTTTTTTCGCCACCAGAAAGTAACGGGAGTACACCCCTTTTCCTTTTTGTGCCGGAGGAACCTTTTCTACAGCTTTCTTTTGTAGGAGTGCGAGAACTTCCTTGCGTAGCAGGCTGAGATGAGAAGGAAAACACCTTGCTGGCGGCAAGTGTGGAGGAGGTTTTTTGAAAAGGAGAGAATAGCCATGTTCGACAATATTGAGCACCCATTTGTCTTTTGTGATTGAGTGCCACTCGCGAAGATGATGCGTAACACTTCCCCCCACCGGAGTGGTGCACAGTGCTGAGGGAAGCAATGCCTCATTGCTTTGATGGTGTCTTTGCTGTAGACTGTTGAGGTCTACTTGACCCTCTGTCTCTTGTGGGTCTACGTGCCTGAAACAGGGGACGTCCCTGTCGTTGTTGTGGCCTTTGAGACCAGTGAGGGGTTTGAACCCTCTGCTGGAATGGTCGTCTGTCATACGGCCTCTACCTCCGCCTGAAGTCTTTTTTACGTTCCAGGCCCACTGCCCTCATCGTGTCGACTTCCGTTTTCATTCGGGCCATCTCTTCATCTGCGTGGGTACCGAACAACGAACTCCCGCTGAATGGGAGGTTCAAAATGCGCTGCTGTGCTTCCTGTTTCAGACCCGTGAGCCGTAGCCAGGAAGACCTCCTAGCGCAGATTCCGTGCGCATACCCATGCGCAGCCAAATCCGCCCCGTCTGCCACCGCGCTGATGACCTGGTTAGATACTAGGCCCCCTTCCTGCAAGATTTCCTGGAAGTCCTGTCTATCTTCCCTGGGCAACTTTTCTGTAAATCTGTGGAGTGAGTCCCACAGAGAGCGGTCATATCTGCCCAGAAGTGCTGAGGCGCTGGAGACCTTCATAGCAGATGCCGCTGTACCGCACATCTTTCTCCCCAGAGAGTCTAGGTGTCTGCTCTCCTTATCCGGGGGGACTGTGGAAGATGATGCCACAGAGTGTGTTTTTCTGGCTGCGGCTAAGATCACAGAGTCCGGTGGCGGATCCTTCCGCAGGAATAAAGGATCTTGTTCCGGAGCTTTGTATTTCTTTTGAATCCTAGCCGGGGCAGACTTGAGAGTGGCTGGAGACAGAAAAGTGTCCATAGTCGGTTGCAGCAAACCCGGTACTAGTGGCAGCAGTTTTCTCGAGACTGATCTGTGTTGTAGGGTCTCAAAGATAACTGAGGATGAGGTGGCTGGCTCTGGTACCTCAATATTTAGCTTCTGCGCTCCCCTTAGAAGAACCTCATTAAAAGTGGTGATATCATCCACCGGGGAAATCCTAGCAGGTGGAGAATCTGTGAGTGTGGGGGAGTAGCGCCCCACAGACGATCCTGAAGAAGACCAAGGTGGTGATCTTCTGCGTGGTGTTCGTGACCTGGTTCTCCTTCGGGAACGGGACCTGCTCCGAGAGGCTGTAGCAGAGTGTGCAGGTCTTGTGGTCGGCTGACGAGAAGCAGAACGAGCCCGTCCTGCTCTAGCTGTAGGCGATGGCGTTCTCGGTAATGAGGCAGTAGGAGAATACATCCTCGAGTATTGTGAATCCGGGGATGCTGTGATGGGAGAAACATGCCCGATGCTCTGGAATGGGATGATGCACTCCTTATAGAGACCACCGGTGAGGGAGCTTTGTCCGCTGGCTCTACTGCCTGTGACACAGCTAAAGGTTGTGTCGACGTCGATTGCATCCTCGACGTCGAAGGTTGCGATGGCTGGTCTGCTCTCGACGTCGAATGTCCTGACGTCGGAGGTCTTGCCGTCGAGTGTCTTGACGCCGATCGCCTATCACGGGACCTGGACCTACTCTCCGTCGTGTGTCTCGACGTTGAGTGGCGAGTGGTCGACGGC
Organism: Pleurodeles waltl; assembly: GCF_031143425.1. Classification (NCBI taxonomy): domain Eukaryota; kingdom Metazoa; phylum Chordata; class Amphibia; order Caudata; family Salamandridae; genus Pleurodeles; species Pleurodeles waltl. The sequence continues at coordinate 183,391,309 of NC_090437.1, forward strand.
GGATGTTCATGCCGTCGAGGTGTTTTTGGTGTCGTGTCCTTCGACGCCAAGGGGTGAGACGTTCTCAACGGCGAACGGGAGCGCCGGAGATGACTCGACGCCGAACGGCGGCCTGCCGTCGACGGAGATGTACCCCTGTGTCCATGCCTCGACGTTTTGTCCCTCGACGTCGGTCTGGTCGCCGTCGACGGCGATCTACGCCGGTGAGACGGTGGTGCCGATGACGTCGATGGAGAACAAACAGGTACAATCCTACCTGTCGACGTCGATCGGGCCATTCCTTCTGCTGTAGGTCTGGGAAGTGAAGAGGATGTTGACTTTTTCCTCTCCTGAAGCCCATGTAGCCTGATCTTCTCTCTGTCTTTGAGAGTCCTCCTTGACATGTTCTTACAATACTTGCAGGTGTCAGGACAGTGACTCTGTGGCAGGCAGACAATACACAGAGAGTGTGGGTCTGACTGGGCTTTCTTCTTCCCACAAGAGGGACATTTTACAAAAAGAGAAGGCATTTTTCTGTCAGAAAAAACCTTCCTAGCTCAGACAAAGATATTACTTGTCGAGTGAAAAGTGAAAAACGCTTTTTTAAAGAATTTTTCTGAGGAAAACTCAGAAAAACTGAGAGCTCAATGCTCCAGGATCCTCTCAGAAGAAGCCGGAAAAAAAAGATTCCGCGATGCCACGAACAGATGTACACTGGGTAAGTGACATTTTCAGTTCGATGGCATCTGTCGCTGTAGACACGCATGTTCTGCATAGACTAGTAAGCAGTTATTTCCCCAAAAGCGGTGGATCAGCCTGTAGGAGTGGAAGTAGTGTGAAATAATGTTCTTAATACGGCTTGACCTACTGTGGCTTGTTGTGCGGATAACACGTCTACACAGTAGTGCTTGGTGAATGTGTGAGGCGTAGACCATGTGGCTGCCTTACATATTTCTTGCATTGGGATGTTTCCTAGAAAGGCCATGGTAGCACCTTTCTTTCTGGTTGAGTGTGCCCTTGGTGTAATGGGCAGCTGTCGTTTAGCTTTAAGGTAGCAGATTTGGATGCATTTAACTATCCATCTGGCTATACCTTGTTTTGATATTGGGTTTCCTGCATGAGGTTTTTGAAATGCAATAAATAGTTGTTTAGTCTTTCTGATGTTTTTTGTTCTGTCAATGTAATACATCAATGCTCTTTTGACGTCTAATGTATGTAGTGCCCTTTCAGCTACGGTATCTGGTTGTGGAAAGAACACTGGAAGTTCTACTGTTTGATTTAGATGGAACGGTGAAATAACCTTTGGCAAAAATTTAGGATTGGTCCTTAGGACGACCTTATTCTTGTGTAGTTGTATAAAAGGTTCCTGTATTGTAAACGCCTGAATCTCGCTTACTCTTCTTAGGGAAGTAATGGCGATGAGAAATGCCACCTTCCAGGTTAGGAACTGTATGTTGCAGGAGTGCATGGGTTCAAAAGGTGGACCCATAAGTCTAGTTAGGACAACATTTAGGTTCCATGAAGGAACAGGTGGTGTTCTTGGTGGTATAATTCTCCTAAGGCCCTCCATGAATGCTTTAATGACTGGTATCTTATATAGGGAAGTTGAATAGGTAGTCTGCAGGTATGCAGATATTGCTGCAAGGTGTATTTTAATGGAAGAGAAAGCCAGGTTAGATTTTTGTAAGTGAAGCAAGTAACCCACTACATGTTCTGGAGTTGTGTGTAATGGTTGTATTTGATTAATATGGCAGTAGCAAACAAACCTCTTCCATTTACTTGCATAGCAGTGCCTGGTGGATGGCCTTCTAGCTTGTTTTATGACTTCCATACATTCTTGGGTAAGTTGTAAGTGCCCGAATTCTAGGATTTCAGGAGCCAGATTGCTAGATTCAGCGATGCTGGATCTGGGTGTCTGATCTTTTGGTTGTGCTGTGTCAACAGATCTGGCCTGTTGGGCAATTTGATGCAGGGTACCACTGATAGGTCTAGCAGCGTTGTGTACCAGGGTTGCCTTGCCCAAGTTGGTGCTATCAAAATGAGTTTGAGTTTGCTTTGACTGAGTTTGTTTACCAGGTAAGGAAGGAGAGGGAGAGGAGGAAAAGCGTAAGCAAATATCCCTGACCAGCTCATCCATAGGGCATTGCCTTGGGATTGTTCGTGTGGGTATCTGGATGCGAAGTTTTGGCATTTTGCGTTCTCCCTTGTCGCAAACAAGTCTATCTGAGGTGTTCCCCAGAGTTTGAAATAAGTGTTCAGAATTTGGGGGTGAATCTCCCATTCGTGGACCTGTTGGTGATCTCGAGAGAGATTGTCTGCGAGTTGATTTTGGATCCCTGGTATAAATTGTGCTATTAGGCGAATTTGGTTGTGAATTGCCCAACGCCAAATCTTTTGTGCTAGCAGGCTTAACTGCGTGGAGTGCGTCCCCCCCTGTTTGTTTAGATAATACATTGTTGTCATGTTGTCTGTTTTGACGAGAATGTATTTGTGAACTATTATTGGTTGGAAAGCTTTTAGTGCTTGAAAAACTGCTAGAAGTTCTAGGTGATTGATATGCAGTTTTGATTGATGTACGTTCCATTGTCCTTGTATGCTGTGTTGATCGAGGTGTGCTCCCCACCCTGTCATGGAAGCATCTGTTGTTATTACGTATTGTGGCACTGGGTCTTGGAAAGGCCGCCCCTTGTTTAAATTTATGTTGTTCCACCACAGAAGCGAGAGGTAAGTTTGGCGGTCTATTAACACCAGATCTAGAAGGTGACCCTGTGCTTGAGACCACTGTGATGCTAGGCATTGTTGTAAGGGCCTCATGTGCAGTCTTGCGTTTGGGACAATGGCTATGCATGAAGACATCATGCCTAGGAGTTGTAATACCATCTTTGCTTGTATCTTTTGTGTTGGATACATGCGTTGTATGATGGTGTTGAAATTTAGAATTCTTTGTGGACTTGGAGTGGCTACTCCCTTTGATGTGTCTATTATGGCTCCTAGGTATTGTTGTACCTTGCGCGGCAGAATGTTGGATTTTGTAAAGTTGACGGTGAACCCGAGTTTGAAGAGGGTTTGTATGATCTGATTTGTGTGATTTGAGCACTCTATGAACGAATGGGCCTTGATTAGCCAGTCGTCCAAATATGGGAACACATGTATTTGCTGCCTTCTTATGTGTGCAGCGACTACCGCTAGGCATTTGGTAAAGACTCTTGGTGCGGTTGTTAATCCGAAAGGCAGTACCTTGAATTGGTAATGTATTCCTTTGAATACAAACCTTAGGTATTTCCTGTGCGATGGGTGTATTGGTATATGGAAATAAGCGTCCTTGAGGTCTAAAGTTGCCATGTAGTCGTGTAGTTTTAGCAATGGCAATACTTCTTGTAGTGTGACCATGTGGAAGTGGTCCGATTTGATGAAAGTGTTCACTACCCTGAGGTCTAGGATTGGTCTCAGCGTTTTGTCCTTCTTTGGTATCAGAAAGTACAGTGAGTAAACTCCTGTGTTTATTTGTGTGTTTGGCACTAATTCGATTGCATTCTTTTGCAATAGTGCCTGCACTTCTATCTCCAGGAGATTGGAATGGTGTGTTGTTAGATTTTGTGCTTTTGGTGGTATGTTTGGAGGGAATTGTAGAAATTCTATGCAATAACCATGCTGGATAATTGCTAGAACCCAAGTGTCTGTAGTGATTTCCTCCCATGCTTTGTAATAATGACCTATTCTTCCCCCCACTGGTGTTGTGTGGAGGGGGTGAGTGACATGTGAGTCATTGTTTAGTAGTAGGGGTTTTGGGGCTTTGAAATCTTCCTCTATTTCTAGGGAATTGCCCTCCTCTATATTGTCCCCGAAAACCTCCTCTATACTGTCCCTGGTAACTGGACGGTGTTGCTTGTGAGGTGCTGGCTTGTGTGCTCTGACTCCGAAACCCCCCTCGAAAGGGCGTTTTAAGGAATGTGCTGTAATTCCCTCTGCTCTGCGGGGAGTAGAGTGCGCCCATGGCTTTGGCAGTGTCCGTATCTTTTTTGAGTTTCTCAATCGCTGTGTCCACTTCTGGACCGAACAGTTCTTTTTCATTAAAAGGCATATTGAGAACTGCTTGTTGAATCTCTGGTTTAAATCCAGACGTTCGGAGCCATGTATGCCTTCTGATAGTTACAGATGTATTAATTGTCCGTGCAGCTGTATCTGCAGCGTCCATGGAGGAGCGGATCTGGTTGTTGGAAATGGCCTGTCCCTCCTCAACCACTTGTTTTGCCCTATTTTGTAAGTCCTTGGGCAGATGTTCAATGAGATGTTGCATCTCGTCCCAGTGGGCTCTGTCATAGCGCGCAAGTAGTGCCTGGGAGTTCGCGATGCGCCACTGGTTTGCAGCTTGTGCTGCGACTCTTTTACCAGCTGCATCGAACTTGCGGCTTTCTTTATCTGGGGGTGGTGCATCTCCAGATGTGTGAGAGTTGGCCCTCTTCCTAGCTGCTCCTACAACGACAGAGTCTGGTGGCAGCTGTGTAGTGATGAAAACCGGGTCTGTAGGAGGCGCCTTATACTTTTTTTCCACCCTTGGTGTGATTGCCCTACTTTTGACCGGCTCCTTAAAGATGTCTTTTGCGTGCCGGAGCATACCAGGGAGCATAGGCAGGCTTTGGTACGAGCTGTGGGTGGAGGAGTGTGTTGAATAAAAAATCATCCTCGACCTGTTCTGAGTGGAGGCTTACGTTGTGAAATTGTGCTGCTCTAGCCACCACTTGAGAATACGCGGTACTGTCCTCTGGTGGAGATGGCTTCGTAGGGTATGCCTCCGGACTATTATCTGACACTGGGGCGTCGTATAGGTCCCATGCGTCCTGATCTTGGTCACCCTGGCTCATGGTGGTGTGAGCTGGGGAGAGTGATGGAGGTTGTGCTGGTGAGACGTTAATCACGGGCTGAGGAGAGGGTGGTGGGGTAACTCTTTTCACCACTTTTGGTTGTGGTGTCTGTTCAGTCTGGAACTCCAACCTTCTCTTTCTCCTAATAGGGGGAAGGGTGCTTATTTTTCCTGTCCCCTGCTGTATGAAGATACGCTTTTGCGTATGGTCCACATCAGTTGCTTGTAGCTCTTCCTCAAACCTATGTGTAAGGAAATGCCTCCTTGGCATGGTTGCCCCCTGACTTTTTGCCTTTGCTGATGCTATGTTTACAATTGAAAGTGTGCTGAGGCCTGCTAACCAGGCCCCAGCACCAGTGTTCTTTCCCTAACCTGTACTTTTGTATCCACAATTGGCAGACCCTGGCATCCAGATAAGTCCCTTGTAACTGGTACTTCTAGTACCAAGGGCCCTGATGCCAAGGAAGGTCTCTAAGGGCTGCAGCATGTCTTATGCCACCCTGGAGACCTCTCACTCAGCACAGACACACTGCTTGCCAGCTTGTGTGTGCTAGTGAGGACAAAACGAGTAAGTCGACATGGCACTCCCCTCAGGGTGCCATGCCAGCCTCTCACTGCCTATGCAGTATAGGTAAGACACCCCTCTAGCAGGCCTTACAGCCCTAAGGCAGGGTGCACTATACCATAGGTGAGGGTACCAGTGCATGAGCATGGTACCCCTACAGTGTCTAAACAAAACCTTAGACATTGTAAAGGCAGGGTAGCCATAAGAGTATATGGTCTGGGAGTTTGTCAAACACGAACTCCACAGCACCATAATGGCTGCACTGAAAACTGGGAAGTTTGGTATCAAACTTCTCAGCACAATAAATGCACACTGATGCCAGTGTACATTTTATTGTCAAATACACCACAGAGGGCACCTTAGAGGTGCCCCCTGAAACTTAACCGACTATCTGTGTAGGCTGACTAGTTTTAGCAGCCTGCCACAAACCGAGACATGTTGCTGGCCCCATGGGGAGAGTGCCTTTGTCACTCTGAGGCCAGTAACAAAGCCTGCACTGGGTGGAGATGCTAACACCTCTCCCAGGCAGGAATTGTCACACCTGGCGGTGAGCCTCAAAGGCTCACCTCCTTTGTGCCAACCCAGCAGGACACTCCAGCTAGTGGAGTTGCCCGCCCCCTCCGGCCAGGCCCCACTTTTGGCGGCAAGGCCGGAGAAAATAATGAGAAAAACAAGGAGGAGTCACTGGCCAGTCAGGACAGCCCCTAAGGTGTCCTGAGCTGAGGTGACTCTAACTTTTAGAAATCCTCCATCTTGCAGATGGAGGATTCCCCCAATAGGGTTAGGATTGTGACCCCCTCCCCTTGGGAGGAGGCACAAAGAGGGTGTACCCACCCTCAGGGCTGGTAGCCATTGGCTACTAACCCCCCAGACCTAAACACGCCCTTAAATTTAGTATTTAAGGGCTACCCTGAACCCTAGAAATGAAAATGTCACTTACCCAGTGTACATCTGTTCGTGGCATCAGTCGCAGTAGATTCGCATGTTCTGCAATAGCTCGCCATCTGGTGTTGGGCCGGAGTGTTACAAGTTGTTTTTCTTCGAAGAAGTCTTTCGAGTCACGGGACCGAGTGACTCCTCCTTTTGTCTCCATTGCGCATGGGCGTCGACTCCATCTTCGATTGTTTTTCCCCGCAGAGGGTGAGGTAGGAGTTGAATTGTAGTAATAGTGCCCATGCAATGGAGTGACTAAGTATGCACCTATTTAAGGTTGAGATGATACATATATAAATAATTGAAGGTAACTTCCAAACTGCTACAGGCTCCCGGGGAGGCGGGTGGGCACATGCGAATCTACTGCGACTGATGCCACGAACAGATGTACACTGGGTAAGTGACATTTTCAGTTCGATGGCATCTGTCGCTGTAGATACGCATGTTCTGCAATAGACTAGTAAGCAGTTATTTCCCCAAAAGCGGTGGATCAGCCTGTAGGAGTGGAAGTAGTCTGAAATAATGTCCTTAATACAGCTTGACCTACTGTGGCTTGTTGTGCGGATAACACGTCTACACAGTAGTGCTTGGTGAATGTGTGAGGCGTAGACCATGTGGCTGCCTTACATATTTCTTGCATTGGGATGTTTCCTAGAAAGGCCATGGTAGCACCTTTTTTTCTGGTTGAGTGTGCCCTTGGTGTAATGGGCAGCTGTCGTTTAGCTTTAAGGTAGCAGATTTGGATGCATTTAACTATCCATCTGGCTATACCTTGTTTTGAAATTGGGTTTCCTGCGTGAGGTTTTTGAAATGCAATAAAGAGTTGTTTAGTCTTTCTGATGTTTTTTGTTCTGTCAATGTAGTACATTAATGCTCTTTTGACATCTAATGTATGTAGTGCCCTTTCAGCTACGGTATCTGGCTGTGGAAAGAACACTGGAAGTTCCACTGTTTGATTTAGATGGAACGGTGAAATAACCTTTGGCAAAAATTTAGGATTGGTCCTTAGGACGACTTTATTTTTGTGTAGTTGTATAAAAGGTTCCTGTATAGTAAACGCCTGAATCTCGCTTACTCTTCTCAGGGAAGTAATGGCGATGAGAAATGCCACCTTCCAGGTTAGGAACTGTATGTCGCAGGAGTGCATGGGTTCAAAAGGTGGACCCATAAGTCTAGTTAGGACAACATTTAGGTTCCATGAAGGAACAGGTGGTGTTCTTGGTGGTATAATTCTCCTAAGGCCCTCCATGAATGCTTTAATGACTGGTATTTTATATAGGGAAGTTGAATAGGTAGTTTGCAGGTATGCAGATATTGCTGCAAGGTGTATTTTAATGGAAGAGAAAGCCAGGTTAGATTTTTGTAAGTGAAGCAAGTAACCCACTACATGTTCTGGAGTTGTGTGTAATGGTTGTATTTGATTAATATGGCAGTAGCAAACAAACCTCTTCCATTTACTTGCATAGCAGTGCCTGGTGGATGGCCTTCTTGCTTGTTTTATGACTTCCATACATTCTTGGGTAAGTTGTAAGTGCCCGAATTCTAGGATTTCAGGAGCCAGATTGCTAGATTCAGCGATGCTGGATCTGGGTGTCTGATCTTTTGGTTGTGCTGTGTCAACAGATCTGGCCTGTTGGGCAATTTGATGCAGGGTACCACTGATAGGTCTAGCAGCGTTGTGTACCAGGGTTGCCTTGCCCAAGTTGGTGCTATTAATATGAGTTTGAGTTTGCTTTGACTGAGTTTGTTTACCAGGTAAGGAAGGAGAGGGAGAGGAGGAAAAGCGTAAGCAAATATCCCTGACCAGTTCATCCATAGGGCATTGCCTTGGGATTGTTTGTGTGGGTACCTGGATGCGAAGTTTTGGCATTTTGCGTTCTCCCTTGTCGCAAACAAGTCTATCTGAGGTGTTCCCCAGAGTTTGAAATAAGTGTTCAGAATTTGGGGGTGAATTTCCCATTCGTGGACCTGTTGGTGATCTCGAGAGAGATTGTCTGCGAGTTGATTTTGTATCCCTGGTATAAACTGTGCAATTAGGCGAATTTGGTTGTGAATTGCCCAATGCCAAATTTTTTGTGCTAGCAGGCTTAACTGCGTGGAGTGCGTCCCTCCCTGCTTGTTTAGATAATACATTGTTGTCATGTTGTCTGTTTTGAAGAGAATGTATTTGTGAACTATTATTGGTTGGAAAGCTTTTAGTGCTTGAAAAACTGCTAGCAGTTCTAGGTGATTGATATGCAGTTTTGTTTGATGTACGTTCCATTGTCCTTGTATGCTGTGTTGATTGAGGTGTGCTCCCCACCCTGTCATGGAAGCATCTGTTGTTATTACGTATTGTGGCACTGGGTCTTGGAAAGGCCGCCCCTTGTTTAAATTTATGTTGTTCCACCATAGAAGCGAGAGGTAAGTTTGGCGGTCTATTAACACCAGATCTAGAAGGTGACCCTGTGCTTGAGACCACTGTGATGCTAGGCATTGTTGTAAGGGCCTCATGTGCAGTCTTGCGTTTGGGACAATGGCTATGCATGATGACATCATGCCTAGGAGTTGTAATACCATCTTTGCCTGTATCTTTTGTGTTGGATACATGCGTTGTATGATGGTGTTGAAATTTTGAATTCTTTGTGGACTTGGAGTGGCTACTCCCTTTGATGTGTCTATTATGGCTCCCAGGTATTGTTGTACCTTGCGTGGCAGAATTTTGGATTTTGTGAAATTGACGGTGAACCCGAGTTTGAAGAGGGTTTGTATGATCTGATTTGTGTGATTTGAGCACTGTATGAACGAATGGGCCTTGATTAGCCAGTCGTCCAAATATGGGAACACATGTATTTGCTGCCTTCTTATGTGTGCAGCGACTACCGCTAGACATTTGGTAAAGACTCTTGGTGCGGTTGTTAATCCGAAAGGCAGTACCTTGAATTGGTAATGTATTCCTTTGAATACGAACCTTAGGTATTTCCTGTGAGATGGGTGTATTGGTATATGGAAATAAGCATCCTTGAGGTCTAAAGTTGCCATGTAGTCGTGTAGTTTTAGCAATGGCAATACTTCTTGTAGTGTGACCATGTGGAAGTGGTCTGATTTGATGAAAGTGTTCACTACTCTGAGGTCTAGGATTGGTCTCAGCGTTTTGTCCTTCTTTGGTATCAGAAAGTACAGTGAGTAAACTCCTGTGTTTATTTGTGTGTTTGGCACTAATTCGATTGCATTCTTTTGCAATAGTGCCTGCACTTCTATCTCCAGGAGATTGGAATGGTGTGTTGTTAAATTTTGTGCTTTTGGTGGTATGTTTGGAGGGAATTGTAGAAATTCTATGCAATAACCATGTTGGATAATTGCTAGAACCCAAGTGTCTGTAGTGATTTCCTCCCATGCTTTGTAATAATGACCTATTCTTCCCCCCACTGGTGTTGTGTGGAGGGGGTGAGTGACATGTGAGTCATTGTTTAGTAGTAGGGGTTTTGGGGCTTTGAAATCTCCCTCTATTTCTAGGGAATTGCCCTCCTCTATATTGTCCCCGAAAACCTCCTCTATACTGTCCCTGTTAAGTGGACGGTGTTGCTTGTGAGGTGCTGGCTTGTGTGCTTTGACCCCGAAACCCCCCTCGAAAGGGCGTTTTACGGAATGTGCTGTAATTCCCTCTGCTCTGCGGGGAGTAGAGTGCGCCCATGGCTTTGGCAGTGTCCGTATCTTTTTTGAGTTTCTCAATCGCTGTGTCCACTTCTGGACCGAACAGTTCTTTTTCATTAAAAGGCATATTGAGAACTGCTTGTTGAATCTCTGGTTTAAATCCAGACGTTCGGAGCCATGTATGCCTTCTGATAGTTACAGATGTATTAATTGTCCGTGCAGCTGTATCTGCAGCGTCCATGGAGGAACGTATCTGGTTGTTGGAGATGGTCTGTCCCTCCTCAACCACTTGTTTCGCCCTATTTTGGAAGTCCTTGGGCAGATGTTCAATGAGATGTTGCATCTCGTCCCAGTGGGCTCTGTCATAGCGCGCAAGTAGTGCCTGGGAGTTCGCGATGCGCCACTGGTTTGCAGCTTGTGCTGCGACTCTTTTACCAGCTGCATCGAACTTGCGGCTTTCTTTATCTGGGGGTGGTGCATCTCCAGATGTGTGAGAGTTGGCCCTTTTCCTAGCTGCTCCTACAACAACAGAGTCTGGTGGCAGCTGTGTAGTGATGAAAACCGGGTCCGTAGGAGGCGGCTTATACTTCTTTTCCACCCGTGGTGTGATTGCCCTACTTTTGACCGGCTCCTTAAATATGTCTTTTGCGTGCCGGAGCATACCAGGGAGCATAGGCAGGCTTTGGTAGGAGCTGTGGGTGGAGGAGAGTGTGTTGAACAAGAAATCATCCTCGACCTGTTCTGAGTGGAGGCTTACGTTATGAAATTGTGCTGCTCTAGCCACCACCTGAGAGTACGCGGTGCTGTCTTCTGGTGGAGATGGCTTTGTAGGGTAGGCCTCCGGGCTGTTATCTGACACTGGGGCGTCGTATAGGTCCCATGCGTCCTGATCTTGGTCACCCTGGCTCATGGTGGTGTGAGCTGGGGAGTGAGATGGAGTTTGTGCTGGTGAAACGTTAATCACGGGCGGAGGAGAGGGTGGTGGTGTAATTCTTTTAACCACTTTTGGTTGTGGTGCTTGTTCCGTCTGGAACTCCAACCTTCTCTTTCTCCTAATGGGGGGAAGGGTGCTTATTTTTCCTGTCCCCTGCTGAATGAAGATACGCTTTTGCGTATGGTCCACATCAGTTGCTTGTAGCTCTTCCTCAAACCTATGCTTTTGCATTTGGGAGGTTAGCGAGTGCTCTTCTGTATAAGAGCCTGAAGCTGGGTCGCTTGCAGTTTGTTTCGGCGTCGAAACTTTGTGTGCGTGTTTTTTCGGCTCCGAGGTGACTTTTTTCCTTTTCGGGGCCGAAACCTCTCGGCGTCGATCTGTTTCGGTGCCGCTGTCTCGGCGTCGAGCCGTGTCCACACCGGTATCTCGGTGTCGAGGCTTGTCTCCAGCACTTTCTCGGTCCCGAGAAGGCTGCGTGCCGGTGTCTCGACCGGAGTCGGACGATCTCGGCACTGTTTTGGCCTTTTTCGGTGCCGACGGTCGGTCACCGAATTTATGGGTCGAGCCATGGCCTGGTGGCAGTGGCGTCCCCTGGGCCTTGTAAATGTTTCTCTGTGTGTTTTTCGACGTCTTACTCACGGTTTGTGTATCGTCGAATCCTTCGGAGTCTGAGTCTTGGATCGAGAAGGTACCTTCCTCCTCCTGTTCCTCGAACTCCCGTCGGGCTGTCGGTGCGGACGCCATTTGAAGTCTTCTGGCTCGACGGTCTCGGAGTGTTTTTCGGGACCGGAACGCACGACAGGCCTCGCAGGTGTCTTCGCTGTGCTCAGGTGACAGGCACAGGTTGAGGACCAAGTGTTGGTCTGTGTAGGGGTATTTATTGTGGCATTTGGGGCAGAAACGGAACGGGGTCCGTTCCATCGGCGTTCCTCAGCACGCGGTCGGGCCGACCAGGCCCCGACGGAGGATCGAAAAACTACCCCGAAGGGCACCGGAGCTCTTCGATCTTCGATGCGGTGTTGAATCTAAGTACGCCGATCCCGAACGCAACAATACCGACGAAAATCTTCCGAATTTAACTATTTTTTCCGTTCCGAAACTCGGAGCGACAGGAACACGTCCGAACCCGATGGCGGAAAAAAAACAATCGAAGATGGAGTCGACGCCCATGCGCAATGGAGACAAAAGGAGGAGTCACTCGGTCCCGTGACTCGAAAGACTTCTTCGAAGAAAAACAACTTGTAACACTCCGGCCCAACACCAGATGGCGAGCTATTGCAGAACATGCGTATCTACAGCGACAGATGCCATCGAACATTAGATTCCTGCAACTACAAGAAGAAGGACTGCCCAGCTGAAAACCCCTGCAGCGGAAGACCAGAAGACGACAACTGCCTTGGCTCCAGAAACTCACCGGCCTGTCTCCTGCCTTCCAAAGACCCTGCTCCAGCGACGCCTTCCAAAGGGACCAGCGACCTCGACATCCTCTGAGGACTGCCCCTGCTTCGAAAAGACAAGAAACTCCCGAGGACAGCGGACCTGCTCCAAGAAAAGCTGCAACTTTGTTTCCAGCAGCTTTAAAGATCCCTGCAAGCTCCCCGCAAGAAGCGTGAGACTTGCAACACTGCACCCGGCGACCCCGACTCGGCTGGTGGAGATCCAACACCTCAGGAGGGACCCCAGGACTACTCTGATACTGTGAGTACAAAAACCTGTCCCCCCTGAGCCCCCACAGCGCCGCCTGCAGAGGGAATCCCGAGGCTTCCCCTGACCGCGACTCTTTGAATCCTAAGTCCCGACACCTGGGAGAGACCCTGCACCCGCAGCCCCCAGGACCTGAAGGACCGGACTTTCACTGGAGAAGTGACCCCCAGGAGTCCCTCTCCCTTGTCCAAGTGGAGGTTTCCCAGAGGAATCCCCCCTTGCCTGCCTGCACCGCTGAAGAGATCCCGAGATCTCTCATAGACTAACATTGCGAACCCGACGCTTGTTTCTACACTGCACCCGGCCGCCCCCGCGCCGCTGAGGGTGAAATTTCTGTGTGGGCTTGTGTAGGAAGTTGTCTCTGTATGTGCTATTTCAAAGTAAGGAATAGCATGCACAGAGTCCAAGGGTTCCCCTTAGAGGTAAAATAGTGGTAAAAATAGATAATACTAATGCTCTATTTTGTGGTAGTGTGGTCGAGCAGTAGGCTTATCCAAGGAGTAGTGTTAAGCATTTGTTGTACATACACATAGACAATAAATGAGGTACACACACTCAGAGACAAATCCAGCCAATAGGTTTTTATATAGAAAAATCTATTTTCTTAGTTTATTTTAAGAACCACAGGTTCAAATTCTACATGTAATATCTCATTCGAAAGGTATTGCAGGTAAGTACTTTAGGAACTTCAAATCATCAAAATTGCATGTATACTTAACAAGTTATTGACAAATAGCTGTTTTAAAAGTGGACACTTAGTGCAATTTTCACAGTTCCTGGGGGAGGTAAGTTTTTGTTAGTTTTACCAGGTAAGTAAGACACTTACAGGGTTCAGTTCTTGGTCCAAGGTAGCCCACCGTTGGGGGTTCAGAGCAACCCCAAAGTCACCACACCAGCAGCTCAGGGCCGGTCAGGTGCAGAGTTCAAAGTCTCACGCTTCTTGCGGGGAGCGTGCAGGGTTCTTTAAAGCGGCTGGAAACAAAGTTGCAGCTTTTCTTGGAGCAGGTCCGCTGTCCTCGGGAGTTTCTTGTCTTTTCGAAGCAGGGGCAGTCCTCAGAGGATGTCGAGGTCGCTGGTCCCTTTGGAAGGCGTCGCTGGAGCAGGATCTTTGGAAGGCAGGAGACAGGCCGGTGAGTTTCTGGAGCCAAGGCAGTTGTCGTCTTCTGGTCTTCCTCTGCAGGGGTTTTTCAGCTAGGCAGTCCTTCTTGTAGTTGCAGGAATCTAATTTTCTAGGGTTCAGGGTAGCCCTTAAATACTAAATTTAAGGGCGTGTTTAGGTCTGGGGGGTTAGTAGCCAATGGCTACTAGCCCTGAGGGTGGGTACACCCTCTTTGTGCCTCCTCCCAAGGGGAGGGGGTCACAATCCTAACCCTATTGGGGGAATCCTCCATCTGCAAGATGGAGGATTTCTAAAAGTTAGTCACCTCAGCTCAGGACACCTTAGGGGCTGTCCTGACTGGCCAGTGACTCCTCCTTGTTGCTTTCTTTGTTCCCTCCAGCCTTGCCGCCAAAAGTGGGGGCCGTGGCCGGAGGGGGCGGGCAACTCCACTAAGCTGGAGTGCCCTGCTGGGCTGTGACAAAGGGGTGAGCCTTTGAGGCTCACCGCCAGGTGTTACAGCTCCTGCCTGGGGGAGGTGTTAGCATCTCCACCCAGTGCAGGCTTTGTTACTGGCCTCAGAGTGACAAAGGCACTCTCCCCATGGGGCCAGCAACATGTCTCTAGTGTGGCAGGCTGCTGGAACCAGTCAGCCTACACAGATAGTTGGTTAAGTTTCAGGGGGCACCTCTAAGGTGCCCTCTGTGGTGTATTTACAATAAAATGTACACTGGCATCAGTGTGCATTTATTGTGCTGAGAAGTTTGATACCAAACTTCCCAGTTTTCAGTGTAGCCATTATGGTGCTGTGGAGTTCGTGTAAAACAGACTCCCAGACCATATACTCTTATGGCTACCCTGCACTTACAAGGTCTAAGGTTTTGCTTAGACACTGTAGGGGCACAGTGCTCATGCACTGGTACCCTCACCTATGGTATAGTGCACCCTGCCTTAGGGCTGTAAGGCCTGCTAGAGGGGTGTCTTACCTATACTGCATAGGCAGTGAGAGGCTGGCATGGCACCCTGAGGGGAGTGCCATGTCGACTTACTCATTTTGTTCTCACTAGCACACACAGGCTTGTAAGCAGTGTGTCTGTGCTGAGTGAGGGGTCTCTAGGGTGGCATAATACATGCTGCAGCCCTTAGAGACCTTCCCTGGCATCAGGGCCCTTGGTACCAAAGGTACCAGTTACAAGGGACTTATCTGGATGCCAGGGTGTGCCAATTGTGGAAACAATGGTACATTTTAGGTGAAAGAACACTGGTGCTGGGGCCTGGTTAGCAGGGTCCCAGCACACTTCTCAGTCAAGTCAGCATCAGTATCAGGCAAAAAGTGGGGGTTAACTGCAACAGGGAGCCATTTCTTTACACAAGCCCCCCCCAGCCCACAGGCCAGGAGACTCAGCCAAAGCTGGGAGAGTCTTCCTAGTCTGTCAGGCGAGGAAGAGTAGAGGAAATAGGCTGGTTTGTTGCAGGGCCTACTCTGCCTTACATCCTCCTGTTCAGGTCATTCCCTCTGCTGAACTGACCCACTTCCACAGTGATAGGACCTAGTCTGAACTGCCTCTTGTCTGTGCTTTTTATGTCTTCACCTATTCTCTCTATTTTGGGGTTAGAGGTATCCACCTCTGCTAATCTTATCTTAGCCAGGGTCACCCCTAGCTTACCCAAAGAGGTTACCCAGAGCTGGAGTAACCCCACCATGACCAACAGGGTCAGGGGGCCTAACTTGTTATTTGGCATGGGGTCTGACCACCATGCCAAGGATAGTGCAGCCATAAAGGCTAACACCCAGCAGAGGCCACTGACCGCTGTCAGTGCCCAGAACCACACCTTTAGCTCTTCACCTACAAGGGAAGGGGCTAAGTTACAGGCTTCTTTGGGTTCAGGGTGCCTGTCTGCTGTATTAGAGTGGGGGGTTACCACATCTTGTAGTAAACACCCTTCTTCCACTCTTTCTTCTGTTAGCTGAGGAGCCACCCACTCAGGCTTAACAGTTGCCTGACTAGCCAGGACTTCTTGTGGGTCAGGTTGGACTTTATCTGAGCCACTTTTGGAGTTCTCCTCTACTGGAGCAAAATCTCCTTGGCTTGCTGGAACCTTGGCTAAAGGTTGTCCACCTTTCCTACTCTGTTTCCTTTTCTTTTTCTTCTGGGGCCTACTTGCATTTACTGCAGAGGCAGGCACTCCAGAATCCTTGGGAGAGGACTGGCCCTGGACCAGTTCTTCTCTTAGGCTCTGACTAACCTCTGGGTAGTCATTTCCAAGGAGACAATCAAGGGGGAGGTCTGTACTGACTACCACCCTTCTCCAGCTAAAAGTTCCACCCACTTCTATGGGCACAAAAGCCACAGGCCTATTAGTGACCCTGTCTGGGCTAACTCTTACTCTGGCCATCTCACCTGGGATGTACTGGTTTGAGAACACCAGCCTGTCATGCACAATAGTGTGACTGGCACAAGTGTCTCTCAGGGCAGTGGTTGGGATTCCATTCACCTGTAGGTGGTGGAAGTGTCTACTTCCCTCTGGAATCTCCAACTCACCTGTTGGGCCCTTTTTCCAGTTGAAGGCTATGAAGACCTCCTCATCTGAGGAGTCATCCCCAATGGCTACACTGGTCACCCCTGGAGTTTTGCTAGGGGGTTTGTTTTTGGGACAAGAAGTGTCCTTGGTGTGGTGCCCTGTCTGTTTACAGTTATGGCACCATGTCTTAGTGGCATCCCAGCTCTTACCCTGGTACCCACCTTTGTTTTGGGTTGTGTCTCTGGGCCCACCCACCTGGTCTGGTTTTTGGGGGCCTACAGGGGACTCTTTTTCTTTGTTTCTAGTGTCACCCACTTTCTCCTGGGGAGGCTTTGTAACCCCTTTCTTTTGGTCACCCCCAGTGGAAGTTTTGGTTACCCTAGTCTTGACCCAGTGGTCTGCCTTCTTTCCCAATTCTTGGGGAGAAATTGGACCTAGGTCTACCAGATACTGATGCAACTTTTCATTGAAGCAGTTACTTAAAATGTGTTCTTTCATAAACAAATTATAAAGCCCAACATAGTCATACACTTCATTTCCAGTTACCCAACCATCCAGTGTTTTCACTGAGTAGTCAACATAATCAACCCAGGTCTGGCTCGAGGATTTTTGAGCCCCCCTGAATCTAATTCTATACTCCTCAGTGGAGAATCCAAAGCCCTCAACCAGGGTACCCTTCATGAGGTCATAAGATTCTGCATCTTTTTTAGAGAGTGTGAGGAGTCTATCCCTACACTTTCCTGTGAACATTTCCCAAAGGAGAGCACCCCAGTGAGATTTGTTCACTTTTCTGGTTACACAAGCCCTCTCAAAAGCTGTGAACCATTTGGTGATGTCATCACCATCTTCATATTTTGTTACAATCCCTTTGGGGATTTTCAACATGTCAGGAGAATCTCTGACCCTATTTATGTTGCTGCCACCATTGATGGGTCCTAGGCCCATCTCTTGTCTTTCCCTTTCTATGGCTAGGATCTGTTTTTCCAAAGCCAATCTTTTGGCCATCCTGGCTAACTGGATGTCCTCTTCACTGGAGTTACCTTCAGTGATTTCAGAGAGGCTGGACCCTCCTGTGAGGGAGCCAGCATTTCTGACTACTATTTTTGGAGTCCGGGTTTGAGAGACCCTGTTCTCCCTAAATAGGACTGGTAGGGGGGAATTTTCCTCCAAGTCACTAACTTCATCCTCTGTGTTGCCATTCTCAGAGGGGTTGGCCTTTGCAAACTCTGCCAACAGCTCCTGGAGCTGTAGTTTGGAAGGTCTGGGGCCCATTGTTATTTTCTTTATTTTACAGAGTGACCTTAGCTCCCTCATCTTAAGATGGAGGTAAGGTGTGGTGTCGAGTTCCACCACATTCACATCTGTGCTAGACATTATGCTTCTAAAAGTTGGAATACTTTTTAAGAAACTAAACTGGTTCTAGAATCTAATTCAAACTTTTAACAAACTTTTAAACTCTAAAAGAAATGCTAACAGGGACTAACACAAGGCCCTAGCAGGACTTTAAAGAATTTAGAAAACTTTTCAAATTGCAAAAATCAATTTCTAATGACAATTTTGGAATTTGTCGTGTGATCAGGTATTGGCTGAGTAGTCCAGCAAATGCAAAGTCTTGTACCCCACCGCTGATCCACCAATGTAGGAAGTTGTCTCTGTATGTGCTATTTCAAAGTAAGGAATAGCATGCACAGAGTCCAAGGGTTCCCCTTAGAGGTAAAATAGTGGTAAAAATAGAGAATACTAATGCTCTATTTTGTGGTAGTGTGGTCGAGCAGTAGGCTTATCCAAGGAGTAGTGTTAAGCATTTGTTGTACATACACATAGACAATAAATGAGGTACACACACTCAGAGACAAATCCAGCCAATAGGTTTTTATATAGAAAAATATCTTTTCTTAGTTTATTTTAAGAACCACAGGTTCAAATTCTACATGTAATATCTCATTCGAAAGGTATTGCAGGTAAGTACTTTAGGAACTTCAAATCATCAAAATTGCATGTATACTTAACAAGTTATTGACAAATAGCTGTTTTAAAAGTGGACACTTAGTGCAATTTTCACAGTTCCTGGGGGAGGTAAGTTTTTGTTAGTTTTACCAGGTAAGTAAGACACTTACAGGGTTCAGTTCTTGGTCCAAGGTAGCCCACCGTTGGGGGTTCAGAGCAACCCCAAAGTCACCACACCAGCAGCTCAGGGCCGGTCAGGTGCAGAGTTCAAAGTCTCACGCTTCTTGCGGGGAGCGTGCAGGGTTCTTTAAAGCGGCTGGAAACAAAGTTGCAGCTTTTCTTGGAGCAGGTCCGCTGTCCTCGGGAGTTTCTTGTCTTTTCGAAGCAGGGGCAGTCCTCAGAGGATGTCGAGGTCGCTGGTCCCTTTGGAAGGCGTCGCTGGAGCAGGATCTTTGGAAGGCAGGAGACAGGCCGGTGAGTTTCTGGAGCCAAGGCAGTTGTCGTCTTCTGGTCTTCCTCTGCAGGGGTTTTTCAGCTAGGCAGTCCTTCTTGTAGTTGCAGGAATCTAATTTTCTAGGGTTCAGGGTAGCCCTTAAATACTAAATTTAAGGGCGTGTTTAGGTCTGGGGGGTTAGTAGCCAATGGCTACTAGCCCTGAGGGTGGGTACACCCTCTTTGTGCCTCCTCCCAAGGGGAGGGGGTCACAATCCTAACCCTATTGGGGGAATCCTCCATCTGCAAGATGGAGGATTTCTAAAAGTTAGTCACCTCAGCTCAGGACACCTTAGGGGCTGTCCTGACTGGCCAGTGACTCCTCCTTGTTGCTTTCTTTGTTCCCTCCAGCCTTGCCGCCAAAAGTGGGGGCCGTGGCCGGAGGGGGCGGGCAACTCCACTAAGCTGGAGTGCCCTGCTGGGCTGTGACAAAGGGGTGAGCCTTTGAGGCTCACCGCCAGGTGTTACAGCTCCTGCCTGGGGGAGGTGTTAGCATCTCCACCCAGTGCGGGCTTTGTTACTGGCCTCAGAGTGACAAAGGCACTCTCCCCATGGGGCCAGCAACATGTCTCTAGTGTGGCAGGCTGCTGGAACCAGTCAGCCTACACAGATAGTTGGTTAAGTTTCAGGGGGCACCTCTAAGGTGCCCTCTGTGGTGTATTTACAATAAAATGTACACTGGCATCAGTGTGCATTTATTGTGCTGAGAAGTTTGATACCAAACTTCCCAGTTTTCAGTGTAGCCATTATGGTGCTGTGGAGTTCGTGTAAAACAGACTCCCAGACCATATACTCTTATGGCTACCCTGCACTTACAAGGTCTAAGGTTTTGCTTAGACACTGTAGGGGCACAGTGCTCATGCACTGGTACCCTCACCTATGGTATAGTGCACCCTGCCTTAGGGCTGTAAGGCCTGCTAGAGGGGTGTCTTACCTATACTGCATAGGCAGTGAGAGGCTGGCATGGCACCCTGAGGGGAGTGCCATGTCGACTTACTCATTTTGTTCTCACTAGCACACACAGGCTTGTAAGCAGTGTGTCTGTGCTGAGTGAGGGGTCTCTAGGGTGGCATAATACATGCTGCAGCCCTTAGAGACCTTCCCTGGCATCAGGGCCCTTGGTACCAAAAGGTACCAGTTACAAGGGACTTATCTGGATGCCAGGGTGTGCCAATTGTGGAAACAATGGTACATTTTAGGTGAAAGAACACTGGTGCTGGGGCCTGGTTAGCAGGGTCCCAGCACACTTCTCAGTCAAGTCAGCATCAGTATCAGGCAAAAAGTGGGGGTTAACTGCAACAGGGAGCCATTTCTTTACAGCTTGTGTCCCCCCCGGTGCCCTACAAAACCCCCCTGGTCTGCCCTCCGAAGACGCGGGTACTTACCTGCAAGCAGACCGGAACCGGGGCACCCCCTTCTCTCCATTCTAGCCTGTGTGTTTTGGGCACCACTTGGAACTCTGCACCTGACCGGCCCTGAGCTGCTGGTGTGGTGACTTTGGGGTTGCTCTGAACCCCCAACGGTGGGCTACCTTGGACCAAGAACTGAGCCCTGTAAGTGTCTTACTTACCTGGTTAACCTAACAAATACTTACCTCCCCTAGGAACTGTGAAAATTGCACTAAGTGTCCACTTTTAAAACAGCTATTTGTGAATAACTTGAAAAGTATACATGCAATTTTGATGATTTGAAGTTCCTAAAGTACTTACCTGCAATACCTTTCGAATGAGATATTACATGTAAAATTTGAACCTGTGGTTCTTAAAATAAACTAAGGAAATATATTTTTCTATATAAAAACCTATTGGCTGGATTTGTCTCTGAGTGTGTGTACCTCATTTATTGTCTATGTGTATGTGCAACAAATGCTTAACACTACTCCTTGGATAAGCCTACTGCTCGACCACACTACCACAAAATAGAGCATTAGTATTATCTATTTTTACCACTCTTTGACCTCTAAGGGGAACCCTTGGACTCTGTGCATGCTATTCCTTACTTTGAAATAGCACATACAGAGCCAACTTCCTACACTATGCTTTTGCATTTGGGAGGTTAGCGAGTGCTCTTCTGTATAAGAGCCTGGAGCTGGGTCGCTTGCAGTTTGTTTCGGCATCGAAACCCTGTCTGCGTGTTTTTTCGGCTCCGAGGTGACTTTTTTCTTTTTCGGGGCCGAAACCTCTCGGCGTCGATCTGCTTCGGTGCCGCTGTCTCGGCGTCGAGCCGTGTCCACACCGGCATCTCGGTGTCGAGGCTTGTCTCCAGCACTTTCTCGGTCCCGAGAAGGCTGCGTGCCGGTGTCTCGACCGGAGTCGGACGACCTCGGCACTGTTTGGGCCTTTTTCGGTGCCGACGGTCGGTCACCGAATTTATGGGTGGAGCCATGGCCGGATGGCAGTGGCGTCCCCTGGGCCTTGTAAATGTGTCTCTGTGTGGTTTTCGACGTCTTACTCACGGTTTGTGTATCGTCGAATCCTTCGGAGTCTGAGTCTTGGATCGAGAAGGTACCTTCCTCTTCCTCGAACTCCTGTTGGGCTGTCGGTGCGGACGCCATCTGAAGTCTTCTGGCTCGACGGTCTCGGAGTGTTTTTCGGGACCGGAACGCACGACAGGCCTCGCAGGTGTCTTCGCTGTGCTCAGGTGACAGGCACAGGTTGCAGACCAAGTGTTGGTCTGTGTAGGGGTATTTATTGTGGCATTTGGGGCAGAAACGGAACGGGGTCCGTTCCATCGGCGTTCTTCAGCACGCGGTCGGGCCGACCAGGCCCCGACGGGGGATCGAAAAACTACCCTGAAGGGCACCGGAGCTCTTCGATCTTCGATGCGGTGTGGAATCTAAGTACGCCGATCCCGAACGCAACAATACCGACGAAAATCTTCCGAAATTAGCTAATTTTCCGTTCCGAAACTCGGAGCGACAGGAACACGTCCGAACCCGATGGCGGAAAAAAAACAATCGAGGATGGAGTCGACGCCCATGCGCAATGGAGACAAAAGGAGGAGTCACTCGGTCCCGTGACTCGAAAGACTTCTTCGAAGAAAAACAACTTGTAACACTCCGGCCCAACACCAGATGGCGAGCTATTGCAGAACATGCGTGTCTACAGCGACAGATGCCATCGAACACAGGATTATTCCCCACTGCGTTCAGAGCCCCTGGAACCCTTCATATCAAGAGATCATGTATGGAGAGAGGTTTAGAGTTCAACATGTTCAAAATGTTGTAGCGCACCAAAAACGTATCCAAGAAAGAGTTTGAGAATATGTAGTACCAAGATATGTAGTTCTATTAACCCTCTCAAAACTTAGCACCTATAACCCAAAATGATGCCTACATGTCTAAGCAATTAGGCAAAATGCAACCAAAAATCACTTGTAACTGTCAGAACCACAGACTGTCTCTTTTTGGGTGCATGGGCTTAAGTTATCCATGATGCTTCTTTGATAGCTTCCTCAGAGCCAGTTCTTTTGCACCAGCACATGGCTCTAGGAGTTATCACACCCATTGTTTGCTTGAAAATGCCCATCAGATTATATTTTGTGCCTGACATTTTCAACATTTTGCAGGGAAAGTGACGCATTTTTCACAGGGCTTTAGTCTGAATCACTTACATGTTTGTGAAGTGCCGATCTTGTAGAAGGAAAAAGGCTGCCCAGTCTCACACTAGGTATGTGTGGCATGCTCCATGGTGCTCACACGGAGCATAGAATTATTCCAGTGTTTAAGTCTATCAAGTTAAATGCTACGGTGCAGAAAATTTAGCATGCAAGTCCAAAATGGGTTAACTACTCATAAATATAAAGCAGTTTATATTGCTTTTTTGTTTGATAACACAAAAGCATGTATGGTAAAAAGATTTGCCACATTTAACGGTCAGTCGTTTTCTCACCTTGAATTCAATGATAAGACGTCCCTTCTCATATGGCCTGCGATATACTGGCATACCTTCACTCAACACTGATTTGATATCACCATGTTTGACAATTTCTCCTACAAAAGAAAAGATATTTCAGCAACAGATAACCGTGCAGACGCGTACAGTCTACTCAATACACAGAAGTATAAGTCAGCCCTCTGCATTATATTACCTTAGCTTTAATTTTAAGATAATCACACTGCATGCTTACAAAGGTTCCATTTGAAACCACATGGTACACAGAAACTGATGAGTATGGAAAAAGGAACTATGAAATGCTATCTAAGCAATCAGTATGGTGAAGATACTTACCTGGAATCCTGTTTCTTCATTATGAAAATTCAGTCTTAAAAAAAACAAAAAAAACTTTCACCAGCCTCCTTGTGGGCTAAAAGCATTTTCTGTTCAGTTACATGTTTGAACACTACCACTCCTTCAGAAATTAATAGACCCATCACATCATGAGACAGTAACTTTGGAAAAATCTGAAGTGTGGTCAGTATTACACTGTTCACAACGTATAAGTGAGGCTCAAGTACAGTCAGAAGTTTGAACTGTTTCAATCAAATATGCTTTGACTTATTTGAGTTCCTCAAACATACAAGAGCTGATAGAGCTGCTTGTAATTTGTCTAACCACTGGCAATTGCTTCTAGCAACATTTCAAAATCCTCTGTTATTTGCCCACCATCAGATTAAACCCAGCATTATGCAAAATGGGACTTCGTCCGGCTCCAATAGAAACAATCCAACCGGATCTGTCAAGCCAGGTCCTCCTCTAAACGAAACAAGCAACCCAAGACCTGCCCACTTGGGTCTCCACAGTCTGATGCAGCTTGGCTCCACTGGCACAATCAGCAAAAGACCCGCAACTGGGCATACCCATGGCCACTTGGGGCATTTCCTCATTGTGTGTAACCACTGGCAATGACTTGGGGCACCATTCTAACCCATTTTTTTATTTTGTCCACTGTCCTACCAGAGTTTTGGCTCCCTGCTTTTTTTTTTAGATAGAAGAAAATATGCAAAAATAAGTTGCTTTGTATAGGCATATGTTTTAAGTTAACCTCAATTTAAAATGTATTCTAGGTACTAGGTTACTGACCCTGTTGGCATCTGTTCAATGCATGTAGTGATGCGATTCACATACTCCTGCCATTCAGTGTTGGCCTCAGACTGCACTTGTTTATCTTCAAAAAGGGCTTTCAAGTCAAGAGGTCTCAGGTACTCCTCTGGCCTGAGATAGGTATGGGTACAGACTCCACTGGTAGAGTTTCTTACCCATCAGATGAGCGCAACAATAGAGTCCATGTGTAGGAAGAAAAAGAAACCTTAAGGGAAAAATCTGTACAAAAAAAAAACGCTTGACTTCCAAGGAGAAGAGAGGGCACATGAGAATCTACAGCTCTGCATGCAACAACCCTGTGCTTACAGAGTAAGTAATCAGTTTGCAGAAATTGTGTATCTGCAGCCACACATGCTACAATCAGTACTCCCCTAAGTGTCGCTAGCCAGTGGATGGTGCAGATCTCTGAAACAGTCGTAAGAACAGCCTGACCAACTTTAGCTTGCTGCCTAAAAAGTATATCCACACAATTATGTTTTATGTAAGTGTGTGGAATGGACCATGTGCCAGCTGCACAAATACCCACTATCAGAATATTCCATAGAAAAGCAATAGCAGAATCCTGTTTGTGGGTGGAGTGATGTTTGGGGTGGGAAGGTAGGGTTTTTAGCTTTTGCGTAAAAAGCATGGATGGGCTTAACCCACCTTGCAATCCCTACCTTAAATGGCACATTTGAGGCTGTCAAAAGATCTCAAACAATTGTTGCATTTTACGAAATTATTTGATTCTGTGAATGTAGATTATTAGAGCGCACCTGAGATAAAAGTGTATGAAAAGCCCTTTCAGCAACTGAGTCTAGGTGTGGAGAAGACTGGGAGCTTGTAGGAAGCTGGCTCTATATACATATATACACACACACATATACATACACACACATATATACACACACATACACACTGTAGGAAGTTGGCTCTGTATGTGCTATTTCAAAGTAAGGAATAGCATGCACAGAGTCCAAGGGTTCCCCTTAGAGGTAAAATAGTGGTAAAAATAGATAATACTAATGCTCTATTTTGTGGTAGTGTGGTCGAGCAGTAGGCTTATCCAAGGAGTAGTGTTAAGCATTTGTTGTACATACACAGACAATAAATGAGGTACACACACTCAGAGACAAATCCAGCCAATAGGTTTTGTTATAGAAAAATATCTTTTCTTAGTTTATTTTAAGAACCACAGGTTCAAATTTAACATGTAATATCTTGTTTGAAAGGTATTGCAGGTAAGTACATTAGGAACTTTGAATCATTTCAATTGCATGTATACTTTTCAAGTTATTCACAAATAGCTATTTTAAAAGTGGACACTTAGTGCAATTTTCACAGTTCCTGGGGGAGGTAAGTTTGTTAGTTTTACCAGGTAAGTACGACACTTACAGGGTTCAGTTCTTGGTCCAAGGTAGCCCACCGTTGGGGGTTCAGAGCAACCCCAAAGTCACCACACCAGCAGCTCAGGGCCGGTCAGGTGCAGAGTTCAAAGTGGTGCCCAAAACACATAGGCTATAATGGAGAGAAGGGGGTGCCCCGGTTCCAGTCTGCCAGCAGGTAAGTACCCGCGTCTTCGGAGGGCAGACCAGGGGGGTTTTGTAGGGCACCGGGGGGACACAAGCCCACACAGAAATTTCACCCTCAGCGGCGCGGGGGCGGCCGGGTGCAGTGTTAGAACAAGCGTCGGGTTCGCAATGTAAGTCAATGAGAGATCAAGGGATCTCTTCAGCGCTGCAGGCAGGCAAGGGGGGGCTTCCTCGGGGAAACCTCCACTTGGGCACGGGAGAGGGACTCCTGGGGGTCACTTCTGCAGTGAAAGTCCGGTCCTTCAGGTCCTGGGGGCTGCGGGTGCAGGGTCTTTTCCAGGCGTCGGGACTTAGGTTTCAGAGAGTCGCGGTCAGGGGAAGCCTCGGGATTCCCTCTGCAGGCGGCGCTGTGGGGGCTCAGGGGGGACAGGTTTTGGTACTCAGTCGTAGAGTAGTCCGGGGGTCCTCCCTGAGGTGTTGGTTCTCCACCAGCCGAGTCGGGGTCGCCGGGTGCAGTGTTGCAAGTCTCACGCTTCTTGCGGGGAGTTGCAGGGTTCTTTAAAGCTGCTTCTTGAAACAAAGTTGCAGTCTTTTTGGAGCAGGTCCGCTGTCCTCGGGAGTTTCTTGTCGTCGAAGCAGGGCAGTCCTCAGAGGATTCAGAGGTCGCTGGTCCCTTTGGAAGGCGTCGCTGGAGCAGAGTTCTTTGGAAGGCAGGAGACAGGCCGGTGAGTTTCTGGAGCCAAGGCAGTTGTTGTCTTCTGGTCTTCCTCTGCAGGGGTTTTCAGCTAGGCAGTCCTCCTTGTTGTTGCAGGAATCTAATTTTCTAGGGTTCAGGGTAGCCCTTAAATACTAAATTTAAGGGCGTGTTTAGGTCTGGGGGGTTAGTAGCCAATGGCTACTAGCCCTGAGGGTGGGTACACCCTCTTTGTGCCTCCTCCCAAGGGGAGGGTGTCACAATCCTAACCCTATTGGGGGAATCCTCCATCTGCAAGATGGAGGATTTCTAAAAGTTAGAGTCACCTCAGCTCAGGACACCTTAGGGGCTGTCCTGACTGGCCAGTGACTCCTCCTTGTTGCTTTCTTTGTTCCCTCCAGCCTTGCCGCCAAAAGTGGGGGCCGTGGCCGGAGGGGGCGGGCAACTCCACTAAGCTGGAGTGCCCTGCCCTGCTGGGCTGTGACAAAGGGGTGAGCCTTTGAGGCTCACCGCCAGGTGTTACAGCTCCTGCCTGGGGGAGGTGTTAGCATCTCCACCCAGTGCAGGCTTTGTTACTGGCCTCAGAGTGACAAAGGCACTCTCCCCATGGGGCCAGCAACATGTCTCTAGTGTGGCAGGCTGCTGGAACTAGTCAGCCTACACAGACAGTCGGTTAAGTTTCAGGGGGCACCTCTAAGGTGCCCTCTGGGGTGTATTTTGCAATAAAGTGTACACTGCCATCAGTGTGCATTTATTGTGCTGAGAAGTTTGATACCAAACTTCCCAGTTTTCAGTGTAGCCATTATGGTGCTGTGGAGTTCGTGTTTGACAAACTCCCAGACCATATACTCTTATGGCTACCCTGCACTTACAATGTCTAAGGTTTTGTTTAGACACTGTAGGGGTACCATGCTCATGCACTGGTACCCTCACCTATGGTATAGTGCACCCTGCCTTAGGGCTGTAAGGCCTGCTAGAGGGGTGACTGACCTATACTTGCATAGGCAGTGAGAGGCTGGCATGGCACCCTGAGGGGAGTGCCATGTCGACTTACTTGTTTTGTTCTCACTAGCATACACAAGCTGGCAAGCAGTGTGTCTGTGCTGAGTGAGAGGTCTCCAGGGTGGCATAAGACATGCTGCAGCCCTTAGAGACCTTCCTTGGCATCAGGGCCCTTGGTACTAGAAGTACCAGTTACAAGGGACTTATCTGGATGCCAGGGTCTGCCAATTGTGGATACAAAAGTACAGGTTAGGGAAAGAACACTGGTGCTGGGGCCTGGTTAGCAGGCCTCAGCACACTTTCAATTGTAAACATAGCATCAGCAAAGGCAAAAAGTCAGGGGGCAACCATGCCAAGGAGGCCTTTCCTTACACAACCCCCCCCCCCCCCCCCCCCAAACGAAAGAGGATGAGACTAACCTTTCCCAAGAGAGTCTTCATTTTCTAAGTGGAAGAACCTGGAAAGGCCATCTGCATTGGCATGGGCAGTCCCAGGTCTGTGTTCCACTATAAAGTCCATTCCCTGTAGGGAGATGGACCACCTCAACAGTTTAGGATTTTCACCTTTCATTTGCATCAGCCATTTGAGAGGTCTGTGGTCAGTTTGAACTAGGAAGTGAGTCCCAAAGAGGTATGGTCTCAGCTTCTTCAGGGACCAAACCACAGCAAAGGCCTCCCTCTCAATGGCACTCCAACGCTGCTCCCTGGGGAGTAACCTCCTGCTAATGAAAGCAACAGGCTGGTCAAGGCCATCATCATTTGTTTGGGACAAAACTGCCCCTATCCCATGTTCAGAGGCATCTGTCTGCACAATGAACTGCTTAGAATAATCTGGAGCTTTTAGAACTGGTGCCGAGCACATTGCTTGTTTCAGGGTGTCAAAGGCCTGTTGGCATTCCACAGTCCAGTTCACTTTCTTGGGCATTTTCTTGGAGGTGAGTTCAGTGAGGGCTGTCACAATGGATCCATATCCCTTCACAAACCTCCTGTAGTACCCAGTCAAGCCAAGGAATGCCCTGACTGGAGTCTGGGTTTTTGGAGCTACCCAGTCCAGAATAGTCTGGATCTTGGGTTGGAGTGGCTGAACTTGGCCTCCACCTACAAGGTGGCCCAAGTAAACCACAGTTCCCTGCCCTATCTGGCATTTGGATGCCTTGATAGAGAGGCCTGCAGATTGCAGAGCCTTCAAAACCTTCTTCAGGTGGACCAGGTGATCCTGCCAGGTGGAGCTAAAGACAGCAATATCATCAAGATAAGCTGTGCTAAAGGACTCCAAACCAGCAAGGACTTGATTCACCAACCTTTGGAAGGTGGCAGGGGCATTCTTTAAACCAAAGGGCATAACAGTAAACTGATAATGCCCATCAGGTGTGGAGAATGCTGGTTTTCTCTTTTGCTCCAGGTGCCATTTTTATTTGCCAGTACCCTGCTGTCAAGTCAAAGGTACTTAAGAATTTGGCAGCACCTAATTTGTCTATGAGCTCATCAGCTCTAGGAATTGGATGAGCATCTGTCTTGGTGACAGAGTTGAGCCCTCTGTAGTCCACACAAAACCTCATCTCTTTCTTTCCATCTTTGGTGTGAGGTTTGGGGACTAAGACCACTGGGCTAGCCCAGGGGCTGTCAGAGCGCTCAATTACTCCCAATTCCAGCATCTTGTGGACTTCCACCTTGATGCTTTCCTTAACATGGTCAGACTGTCTAAAAATTTTGTTTTTGACAGGCATGCCGTCTCCTGTGTCCACATCATGGGTACACAGGTGTGTCTGACCAGGGGTTAGGGAGAAGAGTTCAGGAAACTGTTGTAGGACTCTCCTACAATCAGCTTGCTGTTGGCCAGAGAGGGTGTCTGAGTAGATCACTCCATCTACTGAGCCATCTTTTGGGTCTGATGACAGAAGATCAGGGAGAGGTTCACTCTCTGCCTCCTGATCCTCATCTGTTACCATTAACAGATTTACATCAGCCCTGTCATGGAAGAGCTTAAGGCGGTTCACATGGATCACCCTCTTGGGGCTCCTGCTTGTGCCCAGGTCCACCAGGTAGGTGACCTGACTCCTCCTTTTTAGCACTGGGTAAGGGCCACTCCATTTGTCCTGGAGTGCCCTGGGAGCCACAGGCTCCAGAACCCAGACTTTCTGCCCTGGTTGGAACTCAACCATTGCAGCCTTTTGGTCATACCAAAACTTCTGGAGCTGTTGGCTGGCCTCAAGGTTTTTGGTTGCCTTTTCCATGTACTCTGCCATTCTAGAGCGAAGGCCAAGTACATAGTCCACTATGTCTTGTTTAGGCTCATGAAGAGGTCTCTCCCAGCCTTCTTTAACAAGAGCAAGTGGTCCCCTTACAGGGTGACCAAACAGAAGTTCAAAGGGTGAGAATCCTACTCCCTTCTGTGGCACCTCTCTGTAAGCAAAAAGCAGACATGGCAAGAGGACATCCCATCTCCTTTTGAGTTTTTCTGGGAGCCCCATGATCATGCCTTTTAATGTCTTGCTGAATCTCTCAACTAAGCCATTAGTTTGTGGATGGTATGGTGTAGTGAATTTGTAAGTCACTCCACACTCATTCCACATGTGTTTTAGGTATGCTGACATGAAGTTGGTACCTCTGTCAGACACCACCTCCTTAGGGAAACCCACTCTGGTAAAGATACCAATGAGGGCCTTGGCTACTGCAGGGGCAGTAGTCGACCTAAGGGGAATAGCTTCAGGATACCTAGTAGCATGATCCACTACTACTAGGATGTACATATTTCCTGAGGCTGTGGGAGGTTCCAGTGGACCAACTATGTCCACACCCACTCTTTCAAAGGGGACCCCCACCACTGGAAGTGGAATGAGGGGGGCCTTTGGGTGCCCACCTGTCTTACCACTGGATTGACAGGTGGGGCAGGAGAGGCAAAACTCCTTAACCTTCTGGGACATATTGGGCCAGTAGAAGTGGTTGACTAACCTCTCCCACGTCTTGGTTTGTCCCAAATGCCCAGCAAGGGGAATATCATGGGCTAAGGTCAGAATAAACTCTCTGAACGACTGAGGCACTACCACTCTCCTAGTGGCACCAGGTTTGGGGTCTCTGGCCTCAGTGTACAGGAGTCCATCTTCCCAATAGACCCTATGTGTTCCATTTTTCTTGCCCTTGGACTCTTCAGCAGCTTGCTGCCTAAGGCCTTCAAGAGAGGGACAGGTTTCTTGTCCCTTACACAGCTCTTCCCTTGAGGGTCCCCCTGGGCCTAAGAGCTCAACCTGATAAGGTTCAAGCTCCAAAGGCTCAGTTCCCTCAGAGGGCAGAACTTCTTCCTGAGAAGAGAGGTTCTCTTTTTCTGACTGTGTTGCAGTTGGTTTCCCAACTGACTTTCCTTTTCTCTTGGTAGGCTGGGCCATTTTTCCAGACTCCAGCTCTACTTTTTCACCCTGTGCCTTGCATTGTGCTCTTGTTTTTACACACACCAGTTCAGGGATACCCAGCATGGCTGCATGGGTTTTTAGTTCTACCTCAGCCCATGCTGAGGACTCCAGGTCATTTCCAAGCAGAGAGTCTACTGGGATGTTTGAGGAGACCACCACCTGTTTCAGGCCATTGACCCCTCCCCATTCTAAAGTTACCATTGCCATGGGATGTGCTTTAGTCTGATTGTCAGCGTTGGTGACTGTATAAGTTTTTCCAGTCAGGTATTGGCCAGGGGAAACCAGTTTCTCTGTCACCATGGTGACACTGTGTAGGAAGTTGGCTCTATGTGCTATTTCAAAGTAAGGAATAGCATGCACAGAGTCCAAGGGTTCCCCTTAGAGGTAAAATAGTGGTAAAAAGAGATAATACTAATGCTCTATTTTGTGGTAGTGTGGTCGAGCAGTAGGCTTATCCAAGGAGTAGTGTTAAGCATTTGTTGTACATACACATAGACAATAAATGAGGTACACACACTGTAGGAAGTTGGCTCTGTATGTGCTATTTCAAAGTAAGGAATAGCATGCACAGAGTCCAAGGGTTCCCCTTAGAGGTAAAATAGTGGTAAAAATAGATAATACTAATGCTCTATTTTGTGGTAGTGTGGTCGAGCAGTAGGCTTATCCAAGGAGTAGTGTTAAGCATTTGTTGTACATACACATAGACAATAAATGAGGTACACACACTCAGAGACAAATCCAGCCAATAGGTTTTTGTATAGAAAAATATCTTTTCTTAGTTTATTTTAAGAACCACAGGTTCAAATTCTACATGTAATATCTCATTCGAAAGATATTGCAGGTAAGTACTTTAGGAACTTTAAATCATAAAAATTGCATGTATACTTTTCAAGTTATTGACAAATAGCTGTTTTAAAAGTGGACACTTAGTGCAATTTTCACAGTTCCTGGGGGAGGTAAGTTTTTGTTAGTTTTACCAGGTAAGTAAGACACTTACAGGGTTCAGTTCTTGGTCCAAGGTAGCCCACCGTTGGGGGTTCAGAGCAACCCCAAAGTCACCACACCAGCAGCTCAGGGCCGGTCAGGTGCAGAGTTCAAAGTGGTGCCCAAAACACATAGGCTAGAATGGAGAGAAGGGGGTGCCCCGGTTCCAGTCTGCCAGCAGGTAAGTACCCGCGTCTTCGGAGGGCAGACCAGGGGGGTTTTGTAGGGCACCGGGGGGGGACACCAGCCCACACAGAAATTTCACCCTCAGCAGCGCGGGGGCGGCCGGGTGCAGTGTAGAAACAAGCGTCGGGTTCGTAATGTTAGTCAATGAGAGATCTCGGGATCTCTTCAGCGCTGCAGGCAGGCAAGGGGGGGGATTCCTCGGGGAAACCTCCACTTGGGCAAGGGAGAGGGACTCCTGGGGGTCACTTCTCCAGTGAAAGTCCGGTCCTTCAGGTCCTGGGGGCTGCGGGTGCAGGGTCTCTCCCAGGCGTCGGGACTTTGGATTCAAAGAGTCGCGGTCAGGGGAAGCCTCGGGATTCCCTCTGCAGGCGGCGCTGTGGGGGTTCAGGGGGGACAGGTTTTGGTACTCACAGTATCAGAGTAGTCCTGGGGTCCCTCCTGAGGTGTTGGATCTCCACCAGCCGAGTCGGGGTCGCCGGGTGCAGTGTTGCAAGTCTCACGCTTCTTGCGGGGAGCTTGCAGGGTTCTTTCAAAGCTGCTGGAAACAAAGTTGCAGCCTTTCTTGGAGCAGGTCCGCTGTCCTCGGGAGTTTCTTGTCTTTTCGAAGCAGGGGCAGTCCTCCGAGGATGTCGAGGTCGCTGGTCCCTTTGGAAGGCATCGCTGGAGCAGGATCTTTGGAAGGCAGGAGACAGGCCGGTGAGTTTCTGGAGCCAAGGCAGTTGTCTTCTGGTCTTCCTCTGCAGGGGTTTTCAGCTAGGCAGTCCTTGTAGTTGCAGGAATCTAATTTTCTAGGGTTCAGGGTAGCCCTTAAATACTAAATTTAAGGGCGTGTTTAGGTCTGGGGGGTTAGTAGCCAATGGCTACTAGCCCTGAGGGTGGGTACACCCTCTTTGTGCCTCCTCCCAAGGGGAGGGGGTCACAATCCTAACCCTATTGGGGGAATCCTCCATCTGCAAGATGGAGGATTTCTAAAAGTTAGAGTCACCTCAGCTCAGGACACCTTAGGGGCTGTCCTGACTGGCCAGTGACTCCTCCTTGTTGCTTTCTTTGTTCCCTCCAGCCTTGCCGCCAAAAGTGGGGGCCGTGGCCGGAGGGGGCGGGCAACTCCACTAAGCTGGAGTGCCCTGCTGGGCTGTGACAAAGGGGTGAGCCTTTGAGGCTCACCGCCAGGTGTTACAGCTCCTGCCTGGGGGAGGTGTTAGCATCTCCACCCAGTGCAGGCTTTGTTACTGGCCTCAGAGTGACAAAGGCACTCTCCCCATGGGGCCAGCAACATGTCTCGGTTTGTGGCAGGCTGCTAAAACTAGTCAGCCTACACAGATAGTCGGTTAAGTTTCAGGGGGCACCTCTAAGGTGCCCTCTGTGGTGTATTTTACAATAAAATGTACACTGGCATCAGTGTGCATTTATTGTGCTGAGAAGTTTGATACCAAACTTCCCAGTTTTCAGTGTAGCCATTATGGTGCTGTGGAGTTCGTGTTTGACAAACTCCCAGACCATATACTCTTATGGCTACCCTGCACTTACAATGTCTAAGGTTTTGTTTAGACACTGTAGGGGTACCATGCTCATGCACTGGTACCCTCACCTATGGTATAGTGCACCCTGCCTTAGGGCTGTAAGGCCTGCTAGAGGGGTGTCTTACCTATACTGCATAGGCAGTGAGAGGCTGGCATGGCACCCTGAGGGGAGTGCCATGTCGACTTACTCGTTTTGTCCTCACTAGCACACACAAGCTGGCAAGCAGTGTGTCTGTGCTGAGTGAGAGGTCTCCAGGGTGGCATAAGACATGCTGCAGCCCTTAGAGACCTTCCTTGGCATCAGGGCCCTTGGTACTAGAAGTACCAGTTACAAGGGACTTATCTGGATGCCAGGGTCTGCCAATTGTGGATACAAAAGTACAGGTTAGGGAAAGAACACTGGTGCTGGGGCCTGGTTAGCAGGCCTCAGCACACTTTCAATTGTAAACATAGCATCAGCAAAGGCAAAAAGTCAGGGGGCAACCATGCCAAGGAGGCATTTCCTTACACCTCTCCATGAGCCTAAACAGGACATAGTGGACTATGTACTTGGCCTTCGCTCTAGAATGGCAGAGTACATGGAAAAGGCAACCAAAAACCTTGAGGCCAGCCAACAGCTCCAGAAGTTTTGGTATGACCAAAAGGCTGCACTGGTTGAGTTCCAACCAGGGCAGAAAGTCTGGGTTCTGGAGCCTGTGGCTCCCAGGGCACTCCAGGACAAATGGAGTGGCCCTTACCCAGTACTAGAAAGGAAGAGTCAGGTCACCTACCTGGTGGACCTGGGCACAAGCAGGAGCCCCAAGAGGGTGATCCATGTAAACCGCCTTAAGCTCTTCCACGACAGGGCTGATGTCAATCTGTTGATGGTAACAGATGAGGATCAGGAGGCAGAGAGTGAACCTCTCCCTGATCTTCTGTCATCAGACCCAAAAGATGGCACAGTAGATGGAGTGATCTACTCAGACACCCTCTCTGGCCAACAGCAAGCTGATTGTAGGAGAGTCCTACAACAGTTTCCTGAACTCTTCTCCTTAACCCCTGGTCAGACACCCCTGTGTACCCATGATGTGGACACAGGAGACAGCATGCCTGTCAAGAACAAAATCTTTAGACAATCTGACCATGTTAAGGAAAGCATCAAGGTGGAAGTCCACAAGATGCTGGAATTGGGAGTAATTGAGCGCTCTGACAGCCCCTGGGCTAGCCCAGTGGTCTTAGTCCCCAAACCTCACACCAAAGATGGAAAGAAAGAGATGAGGTTTTGTGTGGACTACAGAGGGCTCAATTCTGTCACCAAGACAGATGCTCATCCAATTCCAAGAGCTGATGAGCTCATAGACAAATTAGGTGCTGCCAAATTCTTAAGTACCTTTGACCTGACAGCAGGGTACTGGCAAATAAAAATGGCACCTGGAGCAAAAGAGAAAACAGCATTCTCCACACCTGATGGGCATTATCAGTTTACTGTTATGCCCTTTGGTTTAAAGAATGCCCCTGCCACCTTCCAAAGGTTGGTGAATCAAGTCCTTGCTGGCTTGGAGTCCTTTAGCACAGCTTATCTTGATGATATTGCTGTCTTTAGCTCCACCTGGCAGGATCACCTGGTCCACCTGAAGAAGGTTTTGAAGGCTCTGCAATCTGCAGGCCTCTCTATCAAGGCATCCAAATGCCAGATAGGGCAGGGAACTGGGGTTTACTTGGGACACCTTGTAGGTGGAGGCCTAGTTCAGCCACTCCAACCCAAGATCCAGACTATTCTGGACTGGGTAGCTCCAAAAACCCAGACTCCAGTCAGGGCATTCCTTGGCTTGACTGGGTACTACAGGAGGTTTGTGAAGGGATATGGATCCATTGTGACAGCCCTCACTGAACTCACCTCCAAGAAAATGCCCAAGAAAGTGAACTGGACTGTGGAATGCCAACAGGCCTTTGACACCCTGAAACAGGCAATGTGCTCAGCACCAGTTCTAAAAGCTCCAGATTATTCTAAGCAGTTCATTGTGCAGACTGATGCCTCTGAACATGGGATAGGGGCAGTTTTGTCCCAAACAAATGATGATGGCCTTGACCAGCCTGTTGCTTTCATTAGCAGGAGGTTACTCCCCAGGGAGCAGCGTTGGAGTGCCATTGAGAGGGAGGCCTTTGCTGTGGTTTGGTCCCTGAAGAAGCTGAGACCATACCTCTTTGGGACTCACTTCCTAGTTCAAACTGACCACAGACCTCTCAAATGGCTGATGCAAATGAAAGGTGAAAATCCTAAACTGTTGAGGTGGTCCATCTCCCTACAGGGAATGGACTTTATAGTGGAACACAGACCTGGGACTGCCCATGCCAATGCAGATGGCCTTTCCAGGTTCTTCCACTTAGAAAATGAAGACTCTCTTGGGAAAGGTTAGTCTCATCCTCTTTCGTTTGGGGGGGGGTTGTGTAAGGAAATGCCTCCTTGGCATGGTTGCCCCCTGACTTTTTGCCTTTGCTGATGCTATGTTTACAATTGAAAGTGTGCTGAAGCCTGCTAACCAGGCCCCAGCACCAGTGTTCTTTCCCTAACCTGTACTTTTGTATCCACAATTGGCAGACCCTGGCATCCAGATAAGTCCCTTGTAACTGGTACTTCTAGTACCAAGGGCCCTGATGCCAAGGAAGGTCTCTAAGGGCTGCAGCATGTCTTATGCCACCCTGGAGACCTCTCACTCAGCACAGACACCCTGCTTGCCAGCTTGTGTGTGCTAGTGAGGACAAAACGAGTAAGTCGACATGGCACTCCCCTCAGGGTGCCATGCCAGCCTCTCACTGCCTATGCAGTATAGGTAAGACACCCCTCTAGCAGGCCTTACAGCCCTAAGGCAGGGTGCACTATACCATAGGTGAGGGTACCAGTGCATGAGCATGGTACCCCTACAGTGTCTAAACAAAACCTTAGACATTGTAAGTGCAGGGTAGCCATAAGAGTATATGGTCTGGGAGTCTGTTTTACACGAACTCCACAGCACCATAATGGCTACACTGAAAACTGGGAAGTTTGGTATCAAACTTCTCAGCACAATAAATGCACACTGATGCCAGTGTACATTTTATTGTAAAATACACCCCAGAGGGCACCTTAGAGGTGCCCCCTGAAACTTAACCGACTATCTGTGTAGGCTGACTAGTTTTAGCAGCCTGCCACAAACCGAGACATGTTGCTGGCCCCATGGGGAGAGTGCCTTTGTCACTCTGAGGCCAGTAACAAAGCCTGCACTGGGTGGAGATGCTAACACCTCCCCCAGGCAGGAATTGTCACACCTGGCGGTGAGCCTCAAAGGCTCACCTCCTTTGTGCCAACCCAGCAGGACACTCCAGCTAGTGGAGTTGCCCGCCCCCTCCGGCCAGGCCCCACTTTTGGCGGCAAGGCCGGAGAAAATAATGAGAAAAACAAGGAGTCACTGGCCAGTCAGGACAGCCCCTAAGGTGTCCTGAGCTGAAGTGACTCTAACTTTTAGAAATCCTCCATCTTGCAGATGGAGGATTCCCCCAATAGGGTTAGGATTGTGACCCCCTCCCCTTGGGAGGAGGCACAAAGAGGGTGTACCCACCCTCAGGGCTAGTAGCCATTGGCTACTAACCCCCCAGACCTAAACACGCCCTTAAATTTAGTATTTAAGGGCTACCCTGAACCCTAGAAAATTAGATTCCTGCAACTACAAGAAGAAGGACTGCCTAGCTGAAAACCCCTGCAGAGGACGACCAGAAGACGACAACTGCCTTGGCTCCAGAAACTCACTGGCCTGTCTCCTGCCTTCCAAAGATCCTGCTCCAGCGACGCCTTCCAAAGGGACCAGCGACCTCGACATCCTCGGAGGACTGCCCCTGCTTCGAAAAGACAAGAAACTCCCGAGGACAGCGGACCTGCTCCAAGAAAAGCTGCAACTTTGTTTCCAGCAGCTTTAA
This sequence comes from Pleurodeles waltl, assembly GCF_031143425.1. Taxonomy (NCBI): domain Eukaryota; kingdom Metazoa; phylum Chordata; class Amphibia; order Caudata; family Salamandridae; genus Pleurodeles; species Pleurodeles waltl. The sequence continues at coordinate 183,428,251 of NC_090437.1, forward strand.
AGAACCCTGCAAGCTCCCCGCAAGAAGCGTGAGACTTGCAACACTGCACCCGGCGACCCCGACTCGGCTGGTGGAGATCCGACACCTCAGGAGGGACCCCAGGACTACTCTGATACTGTGAGTACCAAAACCTGTCCCCCCTGAGCCCCCACAGCGCCGCCTGCAGAGGGAATCCAGAGGCTTCCCCTGACCGCGACTCTTTGAACCTAAAGTCCCGACGCCTGGGAGAGACCCTGCACCCGCAGCCCCCAGGACCTGAAGGACCGGACTTTCACTGGAGAAGTGACCCCCAAGAGTCCCTCTCCCTTGTCCAAGTGGAGGTTTCCCCGAGGAATCCCCCCCTTGCCTGCCTGCAGCGCTGAAGAGATCCCGAGATCTCTCATAGACTAACATTGCGAACCCGACGCTTGTTTCTACACTGCACCCGGCCGCCCCCGCGCCGCTGAGGGTGAAATTTCTGTGTGGGCTTGTGTCCCCCCCGGTGCCCTACAAAACCCCCCTGGTCTGCCCTCCGAAGACGCGGGTACTTACCTGCAAGCAGACCGGAACCGGGGCACCCCCTTCTCTCCATTCTAGCCTATGTGTTTTGGGCACCACTTTGAACTCTGCACCTGACCGGCCCTGAGCTGCTGGTGTGGTGACTTTGGGGTTGCTCTGAACCCCCAACGGTGGGCTACCTTGGACCAAGAACTGAACCCTGTAAGTGTCTTACTTACCTGGTAAAACTAACAAAAACTTACCTCCCCTAGGAACTGTGAAAATTGCACTAAGTGTCCACTTTTAAAACAGCTATTTGTGAATAACTTGAAAAGTATACATGCAATTTTGATGATTTGAAGTTCCTAAAGTACTTACCTGCAATACCTTTCGAATGAGATATTACATGTAGAATTTGAACCTGTGGTTCTTAAAATAAACTAAGAAAAGATATTTTTCTATATAAAAACCTATTGGCTGGATTTGTCTCTGAGTGTGTGTACCTCATTTATTGTCTATGTGTATGTACAACAAATGCTTAACACTACTCCTTGGATAAGCCTACTGCTCGACCACACTACCACAAAATAGAGCATTAGTATTATCTATTTTTACCACTATTTTACCTCTAAGGGGAACCCTTGGACTCTGTGCATGCTATTCCTTACTTTGAAATAGCACATACAGAGCCAACTTCCTACAACACTGGTGCTGGGGCCTGGTTAGCAGGCCTCAGCACACTTTCAATTGTAAACATAGCATCAGCAAAGGCAAAAAGTCAGGGGGCAACCATGCCAAGGAGGCATTTCCTTACACATACATACGGAAAATGTCACTTACCCAGTGTACATCTGTTCGTGGCATTAGTCGCTGCATGTAAGGAAATGCCTCCTTGGCATGGTTGCCCCCTGACTTTTTGCCTTTGCTGATGCTATGTTTACAATTGAAAGTGTGCTGAGGCCTGCTAACCAGGCCCCAGCACCAGTGTTCTTTCCCTAACCTGTACTTTTGTATCCACAATTGGCAGACCCTGGCATCCAGATAAGTCCCTTGTAACTGGTACTTCTAGTACCAAGGGCCCTGATGCCAAGGAAGGTCTCTAAGGGCTGCAGCATGTCTTATGCCACCCTGGAGACCTCTCACTCAGCACAGACACACTGCTTGCCAGCTTGTGTGTGCTAGTGAGGACAAAACGAGTAAGTCGACATGGCACTCCCCTCAGGGTGCCATGCCAGCCTCTCACTGCCTATGCAGTATAGGTAAGACACCCCTCTAGCAGGCCTTACAGCCCTAAGGCAGGGTGCACTATACCATAGGTGAGGGTACCAGTGCATGAGCATGGTACCCCTACAGTGTCTAAACAAAACCTTAGACATTGTAAGTGCAGGGTAGCCATAAGAGTATATGGTCTGGGAGTCTGTCAAACACGAACTCCACAGCACCATAATGGCTACACTGAAAACTGGGAAGTTTGGTATCAAACTTCTCAGCACAATAAATGCACACTGATGCCAGTGTACATTTTATTGTAAAATACACCACAGAGGGCACCTTAGAGGTGCCCCCTGAAACTTAACCGACTATCTGTGTAGGCTGACTAGTTTTAGCAGCCTGCCACAAACCGAGACATGTTGCTGGCCCCATGGGGAGAGTGCCTTTGTCACTCTGAGGCCAGTAACAAAGCCTGCACTGGGTGGAGATGCTAACACCTCCCCCAGGCAGGAATTGTCACACCTGGCGGTGAGCCTCAAAGGCTCACCTCCTTTGTGCCAACCCAGCAGGACACTCCAGCTAGTGGAGTTGCCCGCCCCCTCCGGCCCGGCCCCCACTTTTGGCGGCAAGGCCGGAGAAAATAATGAGAATAACAAGGAGGAGTCACTGGCCAGTCAGGACAGCCCCTAAGGTGTCCTGAGCTGAGGTGACTCTAACTTTTAGAAATCCTCCATCTTGCAGATGGAGGATTCCCCCAATAGGGTTAGGATTGTGACCCCCTCCCCTTGGGAGGAGGCACAAAGAGGGTGTACCCACCCTCAGGGCTAGTAGCCATTGGCTACTAACCCCCCAGACCTAAACACGCCCTTAAATTTAGTATTTAAGGGCTACCCTGAACCCTAGAAAATTAGATTCCTGCAACTACAAGAAGAAGGACTGCCCAGCTGAAAACCCCTGCAGCGGAAGACCAGAAGACGACAACTGCCTTGGCTCCAGAAACTCACCGGCCTGTCTCCTGCCTTCCAAAGATCCTGCTCCAGCGACACCTTCCGAAGGGACCAGCGACCTCGACATCCTCTGAGGACTGCCCCTGCTTCGAAAAGACAAGAAACTCCCGAGGACAGCGGACCTGCTCCAAGAAAGGCTGCAACTTTGTTTCCAGCAGCTTTAAAGAACCCTGCAAGCTCCCCGCAAGAAGCGTGAGACTTGCAACACTGCACCCGGCGACCCCGACTCGGCTGGTGGCGATCCAACACCTCAGGAGGGACCCCAGGACTACTCTGATACTGTGAGTACCAAAACCTGTCCCCCCTGAGCCCCCACAGCGCCGCCTGCAGAGGGAATCCCGAGGCTTCCCCTGACCGCGACTCTTTGAACCTAAAGTCCCGACGCCTGGGAGAGACCCTGCACCCGCAGCCCCCAGGACCTGAAGGACCGGACTTTCACTGGAGAAGTGACCCCCAGGAGTCCCTCTCCCTTGCCCAAGTGGAGGTTTCCCCGAGGAACCCCCCCCTTGCCTGCCTGCAGCGCTGAAGAGATCCCGAGATCTCTCATAGACTAACATTGCGAACCCGACGCTTGTTTCTACACTGCACCCGGCCGCCCCCGCGCCGCTGAGGGTGAAATTTCTGTGTGGACTTGTGTCCCCCCCGGTGTCCTACAAAACCCCCCTGGTCTGCCCTCCGAAGACGCGGGTACTTACCTGCAAGCAGACCGGAACCGGGGCACCCCCTCCTCTCCATTCTAGCCTATGTGTTTTGGGCACCACTTTGAACTCTGCACCTGACCGGCCCTGAGCTGCTGGTGTGGTGACTTTGGGGTTGCTCTGAACCCCCAACGGTGGGCTACCTTGGACCAAGAACTGAACCCTGTAAGTGACTTACTTACCTGGTAAAACTAACAAATACTTACCTCCCCTAGGAACTGTGAAAATTGCAGTGTCCACTTTTAAAACAGCTATTTGTGAATAACTTGAAAAGTATACATGCAATTTTGATGATTTGAAGTTCCTAAAGTACTTACCTGCAATACCTTTCGAATGAGATATTACATGTAGAATTTGAACCTGTGGTTCTTAAAATAAACTAAGAAAATATATTTTTCTATATAAAAACCTATTGGCTGGATTTGTCTCTGAGTGTGTGTACCTCATTTATTGTCTATGTGTATGTACAACAAATGCTTAACACTACTCCTTGGATAAGCCTACTGCTCGACCACACTACCACAAAATAGAGCATTAGTATTATCTATTTTTACCACTATTTTACCTCTAAGGGGAACCCTTGGACTCTGTGCATGCTATTCCTTACTTTGAAATAGCACATACAGAGCCAACTTCCTACACTGCAGATTCACATGCTGTGCACAGTCCGCCATCTGGTGTTGGGCTTGGAGTGTTACAAGTTGTTTTTCTTCGAAGAAGTCTTTTCGAGTCACGAGACCGAGGGACTCCTCCCATTTCGATTCCATTGCGCATGGGCGTCGACTCCATCTTAGATTGTTTTCCCCGCAGAGGGTGAGGTAGGAGTTGTGCATGTCAGTAATAGTGCCCATGTAATGGAATGAATACGCATGTACATAATAAAGGTAAAGTAATATATTTACAAATGTACAAATGTTCAAGATCTACTTCTAAACGGCTACAGGCTCTCGGGGAGGCGGGTGGGCGCATGTGAATCTGCAGCGACTAATGCCACGAACAGATGTACACTGGGTAAGTGACATTTTCCGTTCGATGGCATGTGTAGCTGCAGATACACATGCTGTGCATAGACTAGTAAGCATTTATCTCACCAAAAGCGGTGGTTCAGCCTGTAAGAGTTGAAGTAGTTTGAAATAATGTTCTTAGTACAGCTTGACCGACTGTGGCTTGTTGTGCAGTTAACACATCTACACAGTAGTGCTTGGTAAATGTATGAGGCGTAGACCATGTTGCTGCCTTACATATTTTGTTAATTGGAATATTTCCTAGAAAGGCCATGGTAGCACCTTTCTTTCTGGTTGAGGGTGCCTTTGGTGTAATAGGCAGCTCTCTTTGCTTTAAGATAGCAGGTTTGAATACACTTAACTATCCACCTAGCAATGCCTTGTTTTGAAATTGGATTTCCTGTATGAGGTTTTTGGAAAGCAATAAATAGTTGTTTTGTTTTTCTAATTAGTTTTGTTCTGTCAATGTAGTACATTAATGCTCTTTTGATGTCTAATTATGTAGTGCTCTTTCAGCTACAGAATCTGGCTGTGGGAAGAACACTGGTAATTCTACTGTTTGATTTAAGTGGAATGGTGAGATAACCTTTGGTAAAAATTTTGGATTTGTCCTTAGAACTACTTTATTTTTATGTATTTGAATAAATGGTTCTTGTATGGTAAATGCCTGAATCTCACTCACTCTTCTTAGAGATGTGATGGCAATTAAAAATGCAACTTTCCATGTTACATATTGCATTTCACAAGAATGCATGGGCTCAAAAGGTGGACCCATGAGTCTTGTTAAGACAATGTTGAGGTTCCATGAAGGAACAGGTGGTGTTCGTGGTGGTATAATTCTCTTTAGGCCTTCCATAAATGCTTTAATGACTGGTATTCTAAATAGAAGTTGAATGAGTAATTTGCAGGTAAGCTGATATTGCGGTGAGATGTATTTTTATGGAAGAGAAAGCTAGATTTGACTTTTGCAAATGTAATAAATATCCTACTATATCCTTTGGAGATGCGTGTAATGGCTGAATTTGATTATTATGGCAGTAATACACAAATCTTTTCCACTTATTTGCATAGCAGTGTGTAGTGGTAGGTTTCCTAGCTTGTCTTATGACCTCCATACATTCTTGTGTGAGGTCTAAGTGTCCGAATTCTAGGATTTCAGGAGCCAAATTGCTAGATTCAAAGATGCTGGATTTGGATGTCTGATCTGTTGTTTGTGTTGTGTTAACAGATCTGGTTTGTTGGGTAGTTTGACATGAGGTACTACTGAAAGGTCTAGTAGTGTTGTGTACCAAGGTTGCCTTGCCCATGTTGGTGCTATTAGTATGAGTTTGAGTTTGTTTTGACTCAACCTGTTTACTAGATATGGAAGGAGAGGGAGAGGGGGAAAAGCGTACGCAAATATCCCTGACCAGTTCATCCATAGAGCATTGCCTTGGGATTGTTCCTGTGGGTACCTGGATGCGAAGTTTTGGCATTTTGATTTTCCTTTGTTGCAAATAGATCTATTTGAGGCGTTCCCCAAATTTGAAAATACCTGTTTAGTATTTGGGGGTGAATTTCCCATTCGTGGGTCTGTTGGTGATCGAGAGAGATTGTCTGCCAACTGGTTCTGAATCCCTGGAATAAAAATTGTGCTATTAGGCGAATGTGGTTGTGAATCGCCCAATGCCATATTTTTTGTGTTAGGAGGCACAACTGTGTCGAGTGTGTCCCTCCTTGTTTGTTTAGATAATACATTGCCGTCATGTTGTCTGTTTTGACAAGAATGTATTTTTGGGTTATGGGTTGAAATGCTTTTAGCGCTAGAAATACTGCTAACAGTTCTAAGTGATTTATGTGAAACTGCCTTTGACGTATGTCCCATTGTCCTTGGATGCTGTGTTGATTGAGGTGTGCTCCCCACCCTGTCATGGAAGCATCCGTCGTTATGACGTATTGTGGCACTGGGTCTTGGAAAGGCCGCCCTTGGTTTAAATTTGTACTGTTCCACCATAGAAGCGAGATGTATGTTTGGCGGTCTATCAACACCAGATCTAGAAGTTGACCCTGTGCTTGTGACCATTGTGATGCTAGGCACTGTTGTAAGGGCCGCATGTTCAATCTTGCGTTTGGGACAATGGCTATGCATGAGGACATCATGCCTAGGAGTTTCATGACCATTTTGACTTGTATCTTTTGTGTTGGGTACATGGCATGTATTACCTTGTGAAATGTTTGAATTCTTTGTGGACTTGGAGTGGCAATCCCTTTTGCTGTGTTGATTGTTGCTCCTAGGATTTGCTGTGTTTGACACGGCAAAAGGTGTGACTTCGCGTAGTTGATGGAGAAACCTAGCCTGTGAAGGGTCTGTAGGACATATTTTGTGTGCTGTGAACACTGTCTTAGCGTGTTGGTTTTGATTAACCAGTCGTCTCAATATGGGAACACATGTATTTGCTGCCTTCTGATATGTGCAGCTACTACTGCCAGGCATTTTGTAAAAACTCTTGGCGCAGTGGTTATTCCGAATGGCAACACTTTGAATTGGTAATGTATCCTTTGGAATACAAACCTTAGGTATTTCCTGTGTGAAGGATTGTAAGGAAATGCCTCCTTGGCATGGTTGCCCCCTGACTTTTTGCCTTTGCTGATGCTATGTTTACAATTGAAAGTGTGCTGAGGCCTGCTAACCAGGCCCCAGCACCAGTGTTCTTTCCCTAACCTGTACTTTTGTATCCACAATTGGCAGACCCTGGCATCCAGATAAGTCCCTTGTAACTGGTACTTCTAGTACCAAGGGCCCTGATGCCAAGGAAGGTCTCTAAGGGCTGCAGCATGTCTTATGCCACCCTGGAGACCTCTCACTCTGCACAGACACACTGCTTGCCAGCTTGTGTGTGCTAGTGAGGACAAAACGAGTAAGTCGACATGGCACTCCCCTCAGGGTGCCATGCCAGCCTCTCACTGCCTATGCAGTATAGGTAAGACACCCCTCTAGCAGGCCTTACAGCCCTAAGGCAGGGTGCACTATACCATAGGTGAGGGTACCAGTGCATGAGCATGGTACCCCTACAGTGTCTAAATAAAACCTTAGACATTGTAAGTGCAGGGTAGCCATAAGAGTATATGGTCTGGGAGTCTGTCAAACACGAACTCCACAGCACCATAATGGCTACACTGAAAACTGGGAAGTTTGGTATCAAACTTCTCAGCACAATAAATGCACACTGATGCCAGTGTACATTTTATTGTAAAATACACCACAGAGGGCACCTTAGAGGTGCCCCCTGAAACTTAACCGACTATCTGTGTAGGCTGACTAGTTTTAGCAGCCTGCCACAAACCGAGACATGTTGCTGGCCCCATGGGGAGAGTGCCTTTGTCACTCTGAGGCCAGTAACAAAGCCTGCACTGGGTGGAGATGCTAACACCTCTCCCAGGCAGGAATTGTCACACCTGGCGGTGAGCCTCAAAGGCTCACCTCCTTTGTGCCAACCCAGCAGGACACTCCAGCTAGTGGAGTTGCCCGCCCCCTCCGGCCAGGCCCCACTTTTGGCGGCAAGGCCGGAGAAAATAATGAGAATAACAAGGAGGAGTCACTGGCCAGTCAGGACAGCCCCTAAGGTGTCCTGAGCTGAGGTGACTCTAACTTTTAGAAATCCTCCATCTTGCAGATGGAGGATTCCCCCAATAGGGTTAGGATTGTGACCCCCTCCCCTTGGGAGGAGGCACAAAGAGGGTGTACCCACCCTCAGGGCTAGTAGCCATTGGCTACTAACCCCCCAGACCTAAACACGCCCTTAAATTTAGTATTTAAGGGCTACCCTGAACCCTAGAAAATTAGATTCCTGCAACTACAAGAAGAAGGACTGCCTAGCTGAAAACCCCTGCAGCGGAAGACCAGAAGACGACAACTGCCTTGGCTCCAGAAACTCACCGGCCTGTCTCCTGCCTTCCAAAGATCCTGCTCCAGCGACGCCTTCCAAAGGGACCAGCGACCTCGACATCCTCTGAGGACTGCCCCTGCTTCGAAAAGACAAGAAACTCCCGAGGACAGCGGACCTGCTCCAAAGAAAAGCTGCAACTTTGTTTCCAGCAGCTTTAAAGAACCCTGCAAGCTCCCCGCAAGAAGCGTGAGACTTGCCACACTGCACCCGGCGACCCCGACTCGGCTGGTGGCGATCCAACACCTCAGGAGGGACCCCAGGACTACTCTGATACTGTGAGTACCAAAACCTGTCCCCCACAGCGCCGCCTGCAGAGGGAATCCCGGGGCTTCCCCTGACCGCGACTCTTTGAACCTAAAGTCCCGACGCCTGGGAGAGACCCTGCACCCGCAGCCCCCAGGACCTGAAGGACCGGACTTTCACTGGAGGAGTGACCCCCAGGAGTCCCTCTCCCTCGCCCAAGTGGAGGTTTCCCCGAGGAATCCCCCCCTTGCCTGCCTGCAGCGCTGAAGAGATCCCTAGATCTCCCATTGACTTCCATTACAAACCCGACGCTTGTTTCTACACTGCACCCGGCCGCCCCCGCGCTGCTGAGGGTGAAATTTCTGTGTCAACTTGTGTCCCCCCCGGTGCCCTACAAAACCCCTCTGGTCTGCCCTCCGAAGACGCGGGTACTTACCTGCAAGCAGATCGGAACCGGGGCACCCCCTTCTCTCCATTCTAGCCTATGTGTTTTGGGCACCACTTTGAACTCTGCACCTGACCGGCCCTGAGCTGCTGGTGTGGTGACTTTGGGGTTGCTCTGAACCCCCAACGGTGGGCTACCTTGGACCAAGAACTGAACCCTGTAAGTGTCCTACTTACCTGGTAAAACTAACAAAAACTTACCTCCCCCAGGAACTGTGAAAATTGCACTAAGTGTCCACTTTTGAAACAGCTATTTGACAATAACTTGAAAAGTATACATGCAATTTTGATGATTTGAAGTTCCTAAAGTACTTACCTGCAATACCTTTCGAACAAGATATTACATGTTAAATTTGAACCTGTGGTTCTTAAAATAAACTAAGAAAAGATATTTTTCTATATAAAAACCTATTGGCTGGATTTGTCTCTGAGTGTGTGTACCTCATTTATTGTCTATGTGTATGTACAACAAATGCTTAACACTACTCCTTGGATAAGCCTACTGCTCGACCACACTACCACAAAATAGAGCATTAGTATTATCTATTTTTACCACTATTTTACCTCTAAGGGGAACCCTTGGACTCTGTGCATGCTATTCCTTACTTTGAAATAGCACATACAGAGCCAACTTCCTACATTGGTGGATCAGCGGTGGGGTACAAGACTTTGCATTTGCTGGACTACTCAGCCAATACCTGATCACACGACAAATTCCAAAATTGTCATTAGAAATTGATTTTTGCAATTTGAAAAGTTTTCTAAATTCTTAAAAGACCTGCTAGGGCCTTGTGTTAGATCCTGTTTAGCATTTCTTTTAGAGTTTAAAAGTTTGTAAAAGTTTGAATTAGAACCTAGAACTAGTTGTAGATTCTTAAAAAGTATCCCAACTTTTAGAAGCAAAATGTCTAGCACAGATGTGAATGTGGTGGAACTCGACACCACACCTTACCTCCATCTACAGATGAGAGAGCTAAGGTCACTCTGTAAACTAAAGAAAATAACAATGGGCCCCAAACCTACCAAAATACAGCTCCAGGAGCTTTTGGCAGAGTTTGAAAAGGCCAACCCCTCTGAGGGTGGCAACTCAGAGGAAGAGGATAGTGACTTGGAGGACAATTCCCCCCTACCAGTCCTATCTAGGGAGAACAGGGTCCCTCAAACCCTGACTCCTAAAATAATAGTCAGAGATGCTGGTTCCCTCACAGGAGAGACCAACACCTCTGAAATCACTGAGGATAGCCCCAGTGAAGAGGACATCCAGTTAGCCAGGATGGCCAAAAGATTGGCTTTGGAAAGACAGATCCTAGCCATAGAGAGGGAAAGACAAGAGATGGGCCTAGGACCCATCAATGGTGGCAGCAACATAAATAGGGTCAGAGATTCTCCTGACATGTTGAAAATCCCCAAAGGGATTGTAACTAAATATGAAGATGGTGATGACATCACCAAATGGTTCACAGCTTTTGAGAGGGCTTGTGTAACCAGAAAAGTGAACAGATCTCACTGGGGTGCTCTCCTTTGGGAAATGTTCACAGGAAAGTGTAGGGATAGACTCCTCACACTCTCTGGACAAGATGCAGAATCTTATGACCTCATGAAGGGTACCCTGATTGAGGGCTTTGGATTCTCCACTGAGGAGTACAGGATTAGGTTCAGGGGGGCTCAAAAATCCTCGAGCCAGACCTGGGTTGACTTTGTTGACTACTCAGTGAAAACACTAGATGGTTGGATTCAAGGCAGTGGTGTAAGTAATTATGATGGGCTGTACAATTTATTTGTGAAAGAACACCTGTTAAGTAATTGTTTCAATGATAAACTGCATCAGCATCTGGTAGACCTAGGACCAATTTCTCCCCAAGAATTGGGAAAGAAGGCGGACCATTGGGTCAAGACAAGGGTGTCCAAGACTTCAACAGGGGGTGACCAAAAGAAAGGGGTCACAAAGACTCCCCAGCAGAAGGGTGATGAGACAACCAAAACTAAAAATAGTAAAGAGTCTTCTACAGGCCCCCAAAAACCTGCACAGGAGGGTGGGCCCAGAGCCTCTTCACAAAACAATGGGTACAAGGGTAAAAACTTTGATCCCAAAAAGGCCTGGTGTCATAGCTGTAAACAGCATGGACACCAAACTGGAGACAAGGCCTGTCCCAAGAAAGGTTCCACTCCAAACTCCCATCCAGGTAACACTGGTATGGCTAGTCTCCAAGTGGGATCAACAGTGTGCCCAGAGCAAATCAGGGTCCACACTGAAGCTACTCTAGTTTCTGAGGGTGGGGTGGATTTAGCCACACTAGCTGTCTGGCCGCCTAACATGCAAAAATACAGACAGCAACTCTTAATTAATGGGACTAGAATAGAGGGCCTGAGGGATACAGGTGCCAGTGTCACCATGGTGACAGAGAAACTGGTTTCCCCTGGCCAATACCTGACTGGAAAAACTTACACAGTCACCAACGCTGACAATCAGAGAAAAGTACATCCCATGGCAATGGTTACTTTAGAATGGGGAGGGGTCAATGGCCTGAAACAGGTGGTGGTCTCCTCAAATATCCCAGTGGACTGTCTGCTTGGAAATGACCTGGAGTCCTCAGCATGGGCTGAGGTAGAACTAAAAACCCATGCAGCAATGCTGGGTATCCCTGAACTGGTGTGTGTGAAAACAAGAGCACAATGCAAGGCACAGGGTGAACAAGTAGAGCTGGAGTCTGGAAGAATGGCCCAGCCTACCAAGAGGAAAGGAAAGTCAGTTGGGAAACCAACTGCAACACAGCAAAAGAAAGGGAACCTCTCTTCTCAGGAAGATGTTCTGCCCTCTGAGGGAACTGAGCCTTTGGAGCTTGAACCTTACCAGGTTGAGCTCTTAGGCCCAGGGGGACCCTCAAGGGAAGAGCTGTGTAAGGGACAAGAAACCTGTCCCTCTCTTGAAGGCCTTAGGCAGCAAGCTGCTGAAGAGTCCAAAGGCAAGAAAAATGGAACACATAGGGTCTATTGGGAAGATGGGCTCCTGTACACTGAGGCCAGAGACCCCAAACCTGGTGCCACTAGGAGAGTGGTAGTGCCTCAGCTGTTCAGAGAGTTCATCCTAACATTGGCCCATGACATTCCCCTTGCTGGACATTTGGGACAAACCAAGACGTGGGAGAGGTTAGTCAACCACTTCTACTGGCCCAATATGTCCAACATGGTTAAGGAGTTTTGCCTCTCCTGCCCCACCTGTCAAGCCAGTGGTAAGACAGGTGGGCATCCAAAGGCCCCCCTCATTCCACTTCCAGTGGTGGGGGTGCCCTTTGAAAGAGTGGGTGTGGACATAGTTGGTCCACTGGAACCTCCCACAGCCTCAGGAAATATGTATATCCTGGTAGTAGTGGATCATGCTACCAGGTATCCTGAAGCTATTCCCCTTAGGTCGACTACTGCCCCTGCAGTAGCCAAGGCCCTCATTGGTATCTTTACCAGAGTGGGTTTCCCTAAGGAGGTGGTGTCTGACAGAGGTACCAACTTCATGTCAGCATACCTAAAGCACATGTGGAATGAGTGTGGAGTGACTTATAAATTCACTACACCATACCATCCACAAACTAATGGCTTGGTTGAGAGATTCAACAAGACATTAAAAGGCATGATCATGGGGCTCCCAGAAAAACTCAAAAGGAGATGGGATGTCCTCCTGCCATGTCTGCTTTTCGCTTACAGGGAGGTACCACAGAAGGGAGTAGGGTTCTCACCCTTTGAACTTCTGTTTGGTCATCCTGTAAGGGGACCACTTGCCCTTGTTAAAGAAGGCTGGGAGAGACCTCTCCATGAGCCTAAACAGGACATAGTGGACTATGTACTTGGCCTTCGCTCTAGAATGGCAGAGTACATGGAAAAGGCAACCAAAAACCTTGAGGCCAGCCAACAGCTCCAGAAGTTTTGGTATGACCAAAAGGCTGCACTGGTTGAGTTCCAACCAGGGCAGAAAGTCTGGGTTCTGGAGCCTGTGGCTCCCAGGGCACTCCAGGACAAATGGAGTGGCCCTTACCCAGTACTAGAGAGGAAGAGTCAGGTCACCTACTTGGTGGACCTGGGCACAAGCAGGAGCCCCAAGAGGGTGATCCATGTAAACCGCCTTAAGCTCTTCCACGACAGGGCTGATGTCAATCTGTTGATGGTAACAGATGAGGATCAGGAGGCAGAGAGTGAACCTCTCCCTGATCTTCTGTCATCAGACCCAAAAGATGGCACAGTAGATGGAGTGATCTACTCAGACACCCTCTCTGGCCAACAGCAAGCTGATTGTAGGAGAGTCCTACAACAGTTTCCTGAACTCTTCTCCTTAACCCCTGGTCAGACACACCTGTGTACCCATGAGGTGGACACAGGAGACAGCATGCCTGTCAAGAACAAAATCTTTAGACAGTCTGACCATGTTAAGGAAAGCATCAAGGTGGAAGTCCACAAGATGCTGGAATTGGGAGTCATTGAGCGCTCTGACAGCCCCTGGGCTAGCCCAGTGGTCTTAGTCCCCAAACCTCACACCACAGATGGAAAGAAAGAGATGAGGTTTTGTGTGGACTACAGAGGGCTCAATTCTGTCACCAAGACAGATGCTCATCCAATTCCAAGAGCTGATGAGCTCATTGATAAATTAGGTGCTGCCAAATTTCTAAGTACCTTTGACTTGACAGCAGGGTACTGGCAAATAAAAATGGCACCTGGAGCAAAAGAAAAGACAGCATTCTCCACACCTGATGGGCATTATCAGTTTACTGTTATGCCCTTTGGTTTAAAGAATGCCCCTGCCACCTTCCAAAGGTTGGTGAATCAAGTCCTTGCTGGCTTGGAGTCCTTTAGCACAGCTTATCTTGATGATATTGCTGTCTTTAGCTCCACCTGGCAGGATCACCTGGTCCACCTGAGGAAGGTTTTGAAGGCTCTGCAATCTGCAGGCCTCTCTATCAAGGCATCCAAATGCCAGATAGGGCAGGGAACTGTGGTTTACTTGGGACACCTTGTAGGTGGAGGCCAAGTTCAGCCACTCCAACCCAAGATCCAGACTATTCTGGACTGGGTAGCTCCAAAAACCCAGACTCAAGTCAGGGCATTCCTTGGCTTGACTGGGTATTACAGGAGGTTTGTGAAGGGATATGGATCCATTGTGACAGCCCTCACTGAACTCACCTCCAAGAAAATGCCCAAGAAAGTGAACTGGACTGTGGAATGCCAACAGGCCTTTGACACCCTGAAACAGGCAATGTGCTCAGCACCAGTTCTCAAAGCTCCAGATTATTCTAAGCAGTTCATTGTGCAGACTGATGCCTCTGAACATGGGATAGGGGCAGTTTTGTCCCAAACCAATGATGATGGCCTTGACCAACCTGTTGCTTTCATTAGCAGGAGGTTACTCCCCAGGGAGCAGCGTTGGAGTGCCATTGAGAGGGAGGCCTTTGCTGTGGTTTGGTCCCTGAAGAAGCTGAGACCATACCTCTTTGGGACTCACTTCCTAGTTCAAACTGACCACAGACCTCTCAAATGGCTGATGCAAATGAAAGGTGAAAATCCTAAACTGTTGAGGTGGTCCATCTCCCTACAGGGAATGGACTTTATAGTGGAACACAGACCTGGGACTGCCCATGCCAATGCAGATGGCCTTTCCAGGTTCTTCCACTTAGAAAATGAAGACTCTCTTGGGAAAGGTTAGTCTCATCCTCTTTCGTTTGGGGGGGGGTTGTGTAAGGAAATGCCTCCTTGGCATGGTTGCCCCCTGACTTTTTGCCTTTGCTGATGCTATGTTTACAATTGAAAGTGTGCTGAGGCCTGCTAACCAGGCCCCAGCACCAGTGTTCTTTCCCTAACCTGTACTTTTGTATCCACAATTGGCAGACCCTGGCATCCAGATAAGTCCCTTGTAACTGGTACTTCTAGTACCAAGGGCCCTGATGCCAAGGAAGGTCTCTAAGGGCTGCAGCATGTCTTATGCCACCCTGGAGACCTCTCACTCTGCACAGACACACTGCTTGCCAGCTTGTGTGTGCTAGTGAGGACAAAACGAGTAAGTCGACATGGCACTCCCCTCAGGGTGCCATGCCAGCCTCTCACTGCCTATGCAGTATAGGTAAGACACCCCTCTAGCAGGCCTTACAGCCCTAAGGCAGGGTGCACTATACCATAGGTGAGGGTACCAGTGCATGAGCATGGTACCCCTACAGTGTCTAAATAAAACCTTAGACATTGTAAGTGCAGGGTAGCCATAAGAGTATATGGTCTGGGAGTATGTCAAACACGAACTCCACAGCACCATAATGGCTACACTGAAAACTGGGAAGTTTGGTATCAAACTTCTCAGCACAATAAATGCACACTGATGCCAGTGTACATTTTATTGTAAAATACACCACAGAGGGCACCTTAGAGGTGCCCCCTGAAACTTAACCGACTATCTGTGTAGGCTGACTAGTTTTAGCAGCCTGCCACAAACCGAGACATGTTGCTGGCCCCATGGGGAGAGTGCCTTTGTCACTCTGAGGCCAGTAACAAAGCCTGCACTGGGTGGAGATGCTAACACCTCTCCCAGGCAGGAATTGTCACACCTGGCGGTGAGCCTCAAAGGCTCACCTCCTTTGTGCCAACCCAGCAGGACACTCCAGCTAGTGGAGTTGCCCGCCCCCTCCGGCCAGGCCCCACTTTTGGCGGCAAGGCCGGAGAAAATAATGAGAATAACAAGGAGGAGTCACTGGCCAGTCAGGACAGCCCCTAAGGTGTCCTGAGCTGAGGTGACTCTAACTTTTAGAAATCCTCCATCTTGCAGATGGAGGATTCCCCCAATAGGGTTAGGATTGTGACCCCCTCCCCTTGGGAGGAGGCACAAAGAGGGTGTACCCACCCTCAGGGCTAGTAGCCATTGGCTACTAACCCCCCAGACCTAAACACGCCCTTAAATTTAGTATTTAAGGGCTACCCTGAACCCTAGAAAATTAGATTCCTGCAACTACAAGAAGAAGGACTGCCTAGCTGAAAACCCCTGCAGCGGAAGACCAGAAGACGACAACTGCCTTGGCTCCAGAAACTCACCGGCCTGTCTCCTGCCTTCCAAAGATCCTGCTCCAGCGACGCCTTCCAAAGGGACCAGCGACCTCGACATCCTCTGAGGACTGCCCCTGCTTCGAAAAGACAAGAAACTCCCGAGGACAGCGGACCTGCTCCAAAGAAAAGCTGCAACTTTGTTTCCAGCAGCTTTAAAGAACCCTGCAAGCTCCCCGCAAGAAGCGTGAGACTTGCCACACTGCACCCGGCGACCCCGACTCGGCTGGTGGCGATCCAACACCTCAGGAGGGACCCCAGGACTACTCTGATACTGTGAGTACCAAAACCTGTCCCCCACAGCGCCGCCTGCAGAGGGAATCCCGGGGCTTCCCCTGACCGCGACTCTTTGAACCTAAAGTCCCGACGCCTGGGAGAGACCCTGCACCCGCAGCCCCCAGGACCTGAAGGACCGGACTTTCACTGGAGGAGTGACCCCCAGGAGTCCCTCTCCCTCGCCCAAGTGGAGGTTTCCCCGAGGAATCCCCCCCTTGCCTGCCTGCAGCGCTGAAGAGATCCCTAGATCTCCCATTGACTTCCATTACAAACCCGACGCTTGTTTCTACACTGCACCCGGCCGCCCCCGCGCTGCTGAGGGTGAAATTTCTGTGTCAACTTGTGTCCCCCCCGGTGCCCTACAAAACCCCTCTGGTCTGCCCTCCGAAGACGCGGGTACTTACCTGCAAGCAGATCGGAACCGGGGCACCCCCTTCTCTCCATTCTAGCCTATGTGTTTTGGGCACCACTTTGAACTCTGCACCTGACCGGCCCTGAGCTGCTGGTGTGGTGACTTTGGGGTTGCTCTGAACCCCCAACGGTGGGCTACCTTGGACCAAGAACTGAACCCTGTAAGTGTCCTACTTACCTGGTAAAACTAACAAAAACTTACCTCCCCCAGGAACTGTGAAAATTGCACTAAGTGTCCACTTTTGAAACAGCTATTTGACAATAACTTGAAAAGTATACATGCAATTTTGATGATTTGAAGTTCCTAAAGTACTTACCTGCAATACCTTTCGAACAAGATATTACATGTTAAATTTGAACCTGTGGTTCTTAAAATAAACTAAGAAAAGATATTTTTCTATATAAAAACCTATTGGCTGGATTTGTCTCTGAGTGTGTGTACCTCATTTATTGTCTATGTGTATGTACAACAAATGCTTAACACTACTCCTTGGATAAGCCTACTGCTCGACCACACTACCACAAAATAGAGCATTAGTATTATCTATTTTTACCACTATTTTACCTCTAAGGGGAACCCTTGGACTCTGTGCATGCTATTCCTTACTTTGAAATAGCACATACAGAGCCAACTTCCTACAAGGATGTATTGGTATATGGAAATACGCATCTTTTAGGTCTAATGTTGTCATGTAGTCTTGCTGTTTGAGCAGTGGGATTATGTCTTGCAACGTGACCATGTGAAAGTGGTCTGATTTGATGTAGGTATTTATTGTTCTGAGATCTAGTATCGGTCTCAGAGTTTTGTCCTTTTTGGGTATTAGAAAGTACAGTGAGTAAACTCCTGTGTTTTTTTGTAGACTTGGTACTAATTCTATTGCGTCTTTTTGTAGCAATGCTTGAATTTCTAGTCCTAGAAGATCTATATGTTTTGACATGTGTCTTTTCGGTGGGACGTTTGGAGGGAATTGGAGAAATTCTATGCAATAACCATGCTGGATAATTGCTAAGACCCAAGTGTCTGTTATTTCCTCCCAATGTTTGAAAAATTGGCTTAGTTTCCCCCCCCCACAGGTGTTGTGTTGGGGTTGTGTGACTTGTGAGTCACTGTTTATTTTGAGGAGTTTTGGGGCCTTGGAATTTCTCGATTTCTGGGGAATTGGACCCCTCTATTGCCCCCGAAAACCTCCCCTCTGATATTGACCCTGGTAAGTAGGCCTTGTTTGCGAGGTTGTGGTTTCTGTGGGTTGACCTCGAAACCCTCCCCTAAAAGGTGTTTTCCGAAATGTGCCTCTGCTCTGCGGGGAGTAGAGTGCGCCCATGGCTTTGGCTGTATCGGTGTCTTTTTTGAGTTTCTCAATGGCAGTGTCGACCTCCGGCCCAAGCAATTGCTGTTCATTAAATGGCATATTGAGCACAGCTTGTTGGATTTCCGGCTTGAACCCTGAAGTGCGCAGCCATGCGTGCCTTCGTATCGTGATTGCAGTGGTTGTCCTTGCAGCTGTATCTGCTGCATCCATGGAAGACCGTATCTGATTTGAGATACTTTGTCCCTCTTCCACCACCTGTTGCGCTCTTTTTTGGAACTCCTTGGGTAAGTGTTCGATGAAATGTTGCATTTCATCCCAATGAGCTCTGTCGTATCTTGCCAAAAGTGCTTGTGAATTGGCAATACGCCATTGATTCGCTGCTTGTGCTGCAACCCTTTTTCCCGCAGCATCCAATTTTCGGCTCTCCTTATCTGGAGGTGGTGCGTCTCCTGAGGTATGAGAGTTGGCTCTTGTAGGAAGTTGGCTCTGTATGTGCTATTTCAAAGTAAGGAATAGCATGCACAGAGTCCAAGGGTTCCCCTTAGAGGTAAAATAGTGGTAAAAATAGATAATACTAATGCTCTATTTTGTGGTAGTGTGGTCGAGCAGTAGGCTTATCCAAGGAGTAGTGTTAAGCATTTGTTGTACATACACATAGACAATAAATGAGGTACACACACTCAGAGACAAATCCAGCCAATAGGTTTTGTTATAGAAAAATATCTTTTCTTAGTTTATTTTAAGAACCACAGGTTCAAATTCTACATGTAATATCTCATTTGAAAGGTATTGCAGGTAAGTACTTTAGGAACTTTAAATCATAAAAATTGCATGTATACTTTTCAAGTTATTGACAAATAGCTGTTTTAAAAGTGGACACTTAGTGCAATTTTCACAGTTCCTAGGGGAGGTAAGTTTTGGTTAGTTTTACCAGGTAAGTAAGACACTTACAGGGCTTAGTTCTTGGTCCAAGGTAGCCCACCGTTGGGGGTTCAGAGCAACCCCAAAGTCACCACACCAGCAGTTCAGGGCCGGTCAGGTGCAGAGTTCAAAGTGGTGCCCAAAACACATAGGCTAGAATGGAGAGAAGGGGGTGCCCCGGTTCCGGTCTGCTTGCAGGTAAGTACCCGCGTCTTCGGAGGGCAGACCAGGGGGGTTTTGTAGGGCACCGGGGGGGACACAAGTCCACACAGAAATTTCACCCTCAGCAGCGCGGGGGCGGCCGGGTGCAGTGTAGAAACAAGCGTCGGGTTTTCAATGTTAGTCTATGAGAGATCTCGGGATCTCTTCAGCGCTGCAGGCAGGCAAGGGGGGGGATTCCTCGGGGAAACCTCCACTTGGGCAAGGGAGAGGGACTCCTGGGGGTCACTTCTCCAGTGAAAGTCCGGTCCTTCAGGTCCTGGGGGCTGCGGGTGCAGGGTCTCTCCCAGGCGTCGGGACTTTAGGTTCAAAGAGTCGCGGTCAGGGGAAGCCTCGGGATTCCCTCTGCAGGCGGCGCTGTGGGGGCTCAGGGGGGACAGGTTTTGGTACTCACAGTATCAGAGTAGTCCTGGGGTCCCTCCTGAGGTGTTGGATCGCCACCAGCCGAGTCGGGGTCGCCGGGTGCAGTGTTGCAAGTCTCACGCTTCTTGCGGGGAGCTTGCAGGGTTCTTTAAAGCTGCTGGAAACAAAGTTGCAGCCTTTCTTGGAGCAGGTCCGCTGTCCTCGGGAGTTTCTTGTCTTTTCGAAGCAGGGGCAGTCCTCAGAGGATGTCGAGGTCGCTGGTCCCTTCGGAAGGCGTCGCTGGAGCAGGATCTTTGGAAGGCAGGAGACAGGCCGGTGAGTTTCTGGAGCCAAGGCAGTTGTCGTCTTCTGGTCTTCCGCTGGGCAGTCCTTCTTCTTGTAGTTGCAGGAATCTAATTTTCTAGGGTTCAGGGTAGCCCTTAAATACTAAATTTAAGGGCGTGTTTAGGTCTGGGGGTTAGTAGCCAATGGCTACTAGCCCTGAGGGTGGGTACACCCTCTTTGTGCCTCCTCCCAAGGGGAGGGGGTCACAATCCTAACCCTATTGGGGGAATCCTCCATCTGCAAGATGGAGGATTTCTAAAAGTTAGAGTCACCTCAGCTCAGGACACCTTAGGGGCTGTCCTGACTGGCCAGTGACTCCTCCTTGTTTTTCTCATTATTTTCTCCGGCCTTGCCGCCAAAAGTGGGGCCTGGCCGGAGGGGGCGGGCAACTCCACTAGCTGGAGTGTCCTGCTGGGTTGGCACAAAGGAGGTGAGCCTTTGAGGCTCACCGCCAGGTGTGACAATTCCTGCCTGGGGGAGGTGTTAGCATCTCCACCCAGTGCAGGCTTTGTTACTGGCCTCAGAGTGACAAAGGCACTCTCCCCATGGGGCCAGCAACATGTCTCGGTTTGTGGCAGGCTGCTAAAACTAGTCAGCCTACACAGATAGTCGGTTAAGTTTCAGGGGGCACCTCTAAGGTGCCCTCTGGGGTGTATTTTACAATAAAATGTACACTGGCATCAGTGTGCATTTATTGTGCTGAGAAGTTTGATACCAAACTTCCCAGTTTTCAGTGTAGCCATTATGGTGCTGTGGAGTTCGTGTTTGACAGACTCCCAGACCATATACTCTCATGGCTACCCTGCACTTACAATGTCTAAGGTTTTGTTTAGACACTGTAGGGGTACCATGCTCATGCACTGGTACCCTCACCTATGGTATAGTGCACCCTGCCTTAGGGCTGTAAGGCCTGCTAGAGGGGTGTCTTACCTATACTGCATAGGCAGTGAGAGGCTGGCATGGCACCCTGAGGGGAGTGCCATGTCGACTTACTCGTTTTGTCCTCACTAGCACACACAAGCTGGCAAGCAGTGTGTCTGTGCTGAGTGAGAGGTCTCCAGGGTGGCATAAGACATGCTGCAGCCCTTAGAGACCTTCCTTGGCATCAGGGCCCTTGGTACTAGAAGTACCAGTTACAAGGGACTTATCTGGATGCCAGGGTCTGCCAATTGTGGATACAAAAGTACAGGTTAGGGAAAGAACACTGGTGCTGGGGCCTGGTTAGCAGGCCTCAGCACACTTTCAATTGTAAACATAGCATCAGCAAAGGCAAAAAGTCAGGGGGCAACCATGCCAAGGAGGCATTTCCTTACACAACCCCCCCCCCAAACGAAAGAGGATGAGACTAACCTTTCCCAAGAGAGTCTTCATTTTCTAAGTGGAAGAACCTGGAAAGGCCATCTGCATTGGCATGGGCAGTCCCAGGTCTGTGTTCCACTATAAAGTCCATTCCCTGTAGGGAGATGGACCACCTCAACAGTTTAGGATTTTCACCTTTCATTTGCATCAGCCATTTGAGAGGTCTGTGGTCAGTTTGAACTAGGAAGTGAGTCCCAAAGAGGTATGGTCTCAGCTTCTTCAGGGACCAAACCACAGCAAAGGCCTCCCTCTCAATGGCACTCCAACGCTGCTCCCTGGGGAGTAACCTCCTGCTAATGAAAGCAACAGGCTGGTCAAGGCCATCATCATTTGTTTGGGACAAAACTGCCCCTATCCCATGTTCAGAGGCATCAGTCTGCACAATGAACTGCTTAGAATAATCTGGAGCTTTGAGAACTGGTGCTGAGCACATTGCCTGTTTCAGGGTGTCAAAGGCCTGTTGGCATTCCACAGTCCAGTTTACTTTCTTGGGCATTTTCTTGGAGGTGAGTTCAGTGAGGGCTGTCACAATGGATCCATATCCCTTCACAAACCTCCTGTAATACCCAGTCAAGCCAAGGAATGCCCTGACTTGAGTCTGGGTTTTTGGAGCTACCCAGTCCAGAATAGTCTGGATCTTGGGTTGGAGTGGCTGAACTTGGCCTCCACCTACAAGGTGGCCCAAGTAAACCACAGTTCCCTGCCCTATCTGGCATTTGGATGCCTTGATAGAGAGGCCTGCAGATTGCAGAGCCTTCAAAACCTTCCTCAGGTGGACCAGGTGATCCTGCCAGGTGGAGCTAAAGACAGCAATATCATCAAGATAAGCTGTGCTAAAGGACTCCAAGCCAGCAAGGACTTGATTCACCAACCTTTGGAAGGTGGCAGGGGCATTCTTTAAACCAAAGGGCATAACAGTAAACTGATAATGCCCATCAGGTGTGGAGAATGCTGTCTTTTCTTTGGCTCCAGGTGCCATTTTTATTTGCCAGTACCCTGCTGTCAAGTCAAAGGTACTTAAGAATTTGGCAGCACCTAATTTGTCTATGAGCTCATCAGCTCTTGGAATTGGATGAGCATCTGTCTTGGTGACAGAATTGAGTCCTCTGTAGTCCACACAAAACCTCATCTCTTTCTTTCCATCTTGGGTGTGAGGTTTGGGGACTAAGACCACTGGGCTAGCCCAGGGGCTGTCAGAGCGCTCAATTACTCCCAATTCCAGCATCTTGTGGACTTCCACCTTGATGCTTTCCTTAACATGGTCAGATTGTCTAAAGATTTTGTTCTTGACAGGCATGCTGTCTCCTGTGTCCACATCATGGGTACACAGGTGTGTCTGACCAGGGGTTAAGGAGAAGAGTTCAGGACACTGTTGTAGGACTCTCCTACAATCAGCTTGCTGCTGGCCAGAGAGGGTGTCTGAGTAGATCACTCCATCTACTGTGCCATCTTTTGGGTCTGATGACAGAAGATCAGGGAGAGGTTCACTCTCTGCCTCCTGATCCTCATCTGTTACCATCAACAGATTGACATCAGCCCTGTCGTGGAAGAGCTTAAGGCGGTTTACATGGATCACCCTCTTGGGGCTCCTGCTTGTGCCCAGGTCCACCAGGTAGGTGACCTGACTCTTCCTTTCTAGTACTGGGTAAGGGCCACTCCATTTGTCCTGGAGTGCCCTGGGAGCCACAGGCTCCAGAACCCAGACTTTCTGCCCTGGTTGGAACTCAACCAGTGCAGCCTTTTGGTCATACCAAAACTTCTGGAGTTGTTGGCTAGCCTCAAGGTTTTTGGTTGCCTTTTCCATGTACTCTGCCATTCTAGAGCGAAGGCCAAGTACATAGTCCACTATGTCCTGTTTAGGCTCATGGAGAGGTCTCTCCCAGCCTTCTTTAACAAGGGCAAGTGGTCCCCTTACAGGATGACCAAACAGAAGTTCAAAGGGTGAGAATCCTACTCCCTTCTGTGGCACCTCTCTGTAAGCGAAAAGCAGACATGGCAAGAGGACATCCCATCTCCTTTTGAGCTTTTCTGGGAGCCCCATGATCATGCCTTTTAATGTCTTGTTGAATCTCTCAACCAAGCCATTAGTTTGTGGATGGTATGGGGTAGTGAATTTATAAGTCACTCCACACTCATTCCACATGTGCTTTAGGTATGCTGACATGAAGTTGGTACCTCTGTCAGACACCACCTCCTTAGGGAAACCCACTCTGGTAAAAATACCAATGAGGGCCTTGGCTACTGCAGGGGCAGTAGTCGACCTAAGGGGAATAGCTTCAGGATACCTGGTAGCATGATCCACTACTACCAGGATATACAGATTTCCTGAGGCTGTGGGAGGTTCTAGTGGACCAACTATGTCCACACCCACTCTTTCAAAGGGAACCCCCACCACTGGAAGTGGAATGAGGGGGGCCTTTGGATGCCCACCTGTCTTACCACTGGCTTGACAGGTGGGGCAGGAGAGGCAAAACTCCTTAACCATGTTGGACATATTGGGCCAGTAGAAGTGGTTGACTAACCTCTCCCACGTCTTGGTTTGTCCCAAATGTCCAGCAAGGGGAATGTCATGGGCCAATGTTAGGATGAACTCTCTGAACAGCTGAGGCACTACCACTCTCCTAGTGGCACCAGGTTTGGGGTCTCTGGCCTCAGTGTACAGGAGTCCATCTTCCCAATAGACCCTATGCGTTCCATTTTTCTTGCCTTTGGACTCTTCAGCAGCTTGCTGCCTAAGGCCTTCAAGAGAGGGACAGGTTTCTTGTCCCTTACACAGCTCCTCCCTTGAGGGTCCCCCTGGGCCTAAGAGCTCAACCTGATAAGGTTCAAGCTCCAAAGGCTCAGTTCCCTCAGAGGGCAGAACTTCTTCCTGAGAAGAGAGGTTCCCTTTCTTTTGCTGTGTTGCAGTTGGTTTCCCAACTGACTTTCCTTTCCTCTTGGTAGGCTGGGCCATTCTTCCAGACTCCAGCTCTACTTGTTCACCCTGTGCCTTGCATTGTGCTCTTGTTTTCACACACACCAGTTCAGGGATACCCAGCATTGCTGCATGGGTTTTTAGTTCTACCCCAGCCCATGCTGAGGATTCCAGGTCATTTCCAAGCAGACCGTCCACTGGGATATTTGAGGAGACCACCACCTGTTTCAGGCCCTTGACCCCTCCCCATTCTAAAGTAACCATTGCCATGGGATGTACTTTTCTCTGATTGTCTGCGTTGGTGACTGTGTAAGTTTTTCCAGTTAGGTATTGGCCAGGGGAAACCAGTTTCTCTGTCACCATGGTGACACTGGCACCTGTATCCCTCAGGCCCTCTATTCTAGTCCCATTAATTAAGAGTTGCCTGTCTGTATTTTTGCATGTTAGGCGGCCAGACAGCTAGTGTGGCTAAATCCACCCCACCCTCAGAAACTAGAGTAGCTTCAGTGTGGACCCTGATTTGCTCTGGGCACACTGTTGATCCCACTTGGAGACTAGCCATACCAGTGTTACCTGGATGGGAGTTTGGAGTGGAACCTTTCTTGGGACAGGCCTTGTCTCCTGTTTGGTGTCCATGCTGTTTACAGCTATGACACCAGGCCTTTTTGGGATCAAAGTTTTTACCCTTGTACCCATTGTTTTGTGAAGAGGCTCTGGGCCCACCCTCCTGTGCAGGTTTTTGGGGGCCTGTAGAAGACTCTTTACTATTTTTAGTTTTGGTTGTCTCATCACCCTTCCCCTGGGGAGTCTTTGTGACCCCTTTCTTTTGGTCACCCCCTGTTGAAGTCTTGGACACCCTTGTCTTGACCCAATGGTCTGCCTTCTTTCCCAATTCTTGGGGAGAAATTGGTCCTAGGTCTACCAGATGCTGATGCAGTTTATCATTGAAACAATTACTCAATAGGTGTTCTTTCACAAATAAATTGTACAGCCCATCATAATTACTTACACCACTGCCTTGAATCCAACCATCTAGTGTTTTCACTGAGTAGTCAACAAAGTCAACCCAGGTCTGGCTCGAGGATTTTTGAGCCCCCCTGAACCTAATCCTGTACTCCTCAGTGGAGAATCCAAAGCCCTCAATCAGGGTACCCTTCATGAGGTCATAAGATTCTGCATCTTTTCCAGAGAGTGTGAGGAGTCTATCCCTACACTTTCCAGTGAACATTTCCCAAAGGAGAGCACCCCAGTGAGATCTGTTCACTTTTCTGGTTACACAAGCCCTCTCAAAAGCTGTGAACCACTTGGTGATGTCATCACCATCTTCAAATTTTGTCACAATCCCTTTGGGGATTTTTAACATGTCAGGAGAATCTCTGACCCTATTTATATTGCTGCCACCATTGATGGGTCCTAGGCCCATCTCTTGTCTTTCCCTTTCTATGGCTAGGAGCTGTCTCTCTAAAGCCAATCTTTTGGCCATCCTGGCTAACAGGAGGTCATCTTCACTGAGAGCATCCTCAGTGATTTCAGAAAGGTGGGACCCTCCTGTGAGGGACTCACTATTTCTGACTAACACAGTTGGAGACAGGACTTGAGGGGTCCTGTTCTCCCTATTTAGGACTGGAGGAGGGACATTGGCCTCCAAGTCACTAATTTCTTCCTCTGTGAGGTCATCATCAGAGGGGTTGGCTTTTTCAAACTCTGCCAACAGCTCCTGGAGCTGAATTTTGGTAGGTCTGGAGCCAATGGTTATTTTTTTGATATTACAGAGAGACCTTAGCTCCCTCATCTTAAGATGGAGGTAAGGTGTGGTGTCGAGTTCCACCACCTGCATCTCTGTATCAGACATTATTCTGCTAAGAGTTGGAATACTTTTTTTAAGAATCTAAAACGGTTTCTAGAATCTAATTCAAACTTTTAACAAACTTTTTAAACTCTAAAAAGACAATGCTAAACAGGGACTTAACACACAAGGCCCTAGCAGGACTTTTAAGAATTTAGAAAAATTTCAAATTGCAAAAATGAATTTCTAATGACAATTTTGGAATTTGTCGTGTGATCAGGTATTGGCTGAGTAGTCCAGCAAATGCAAAGTCTTGTACCCCACCGCTGATCCACCAATGTAGGAAGTTGGCTCTGTATGTGCTATTTCAAAGTAAGGAATAGCATGCACAGAGTCCAAGGGTTCCCCTTAGAGGTAAAATAGTGGTAAAAATAGATAATACTAATGCTCTATTTTGTGGTAGTGTGGTCGAGCAGTAGGCTTATCCAAGGAGTAGTGTTAAGCATTTGTTGTACATACACATAGACAATAAATGAGGTACACACACTCAGAGACAAATCCAGCCAATAGGTTTTGTTATAGAAAAATATCTTTTCTTAGTTTATTTTAAGAACCACAGGTTCAAATTCTACATGTAATATCTCATTTGAAAGGTATTGCAGGTAAGTACTTTAGGAACTTTAAATCATAAAAATTGCATGTATACTTTTCAAGTTATTGACAAATAGCTGTTTTAAAAGTGGACACTTAGTGCAATTTTCACAGTTCCTAGGGGAGGTAAGTTTTGGTTAGTTTTACCAGGTAAGTAAGACACTTACAGGGCTTAGTTCTTGGTCCAAGGTAGCCCACAGTTGGGGGTTCAGAGCAACCCCAAAGTCACCACACCAGCAGCTCAGGGCCGGTCAGGTGGAGAGTTCAAAGTGGTGCCCAAAACACATAGGCTAGAATGGAGAGAAGGGGGTGCCCCGGTTCCGGTCTGCTTGCAGGTAAGTACCCGCGTCTTCGGAGGGCAGACCAGGGGGGTTTTGTAGGGCACCGGGGGGGACACAAGTCCACACAGAAATTTCACCCTCAGCAGCGCGGGGGCGGCCGGGTGCAGTGTAGAAACAAGCGTCGGGTTTTCAATGTTAGTCTATGAGAGATCTCGGGATCTCTTCAGCGCTGCAGGCAGGCAAGGGGGGGGATTCCTCGGGGAAACCTCCACTTGGGCAAGGGAGAGGGACTCCTGGGGGTCACTTCTCCAGTGAAAGTCCAGTCCTTCAGGTCCTGGGGGCTGCGGGTGCAGGGTCTCTCCCAGGCGTCGGGACTTTAGGTTCAAAGAGTCGCGGTCAGGGGAAGCCTCGGGATTCCCTCTGCAGGCGGCGCTGTGGGGGCTCAGGGGGGACAGGTTTTGGTACTCACAGTATCAGAGTAGTCCTGGGGTCCCTCCTGAGGTGTTGGATCGCCACCAGCCGAGTCGGGGTCGCCGGGTGCAGTGTTGCAAGTCTCACGCTTCTTGCGGGGAGCTTGCAGGGTTCTTTAAAGCTGCTGGAAACAAAGTTGCAGCCTTTCTTGGAGCAGGTCCGCTGTCCTCGGGAGTTTCTTGTCTTTTCGAAGCAGGGGCAGTCCTCAGAGGATGTCGAGGTCGCTGGTCCCTTCGGAAGGCGTCGCTGGAGCAGGATCTTTGGAAGGCAGGAGACAGGCCGGTGAGTTTCTGGAGCCAAGGCAGTTGTCGTCTTCTGGTCTTCCGCTGCAGGGGTTTTCAGCTGGGCAGTCCTTCTTCTTGTAGTTGCAGGAATCTAATTTTCTAGGGTTCAGGGTAGCCCTTAAATACTAAATTTAAGGGCGTGTTTAGGTCTGGGGGGTTAGTAGCCAATGGCTACTAGCCCTGAGGGTGGGTACACCCTCTTTGTGCCTCCTCCCAAGGGGAGGGGGTCACAATCCTAACCCTATTGGGGGAATCCTCCATCTGCAAGATGGAGGATTTCTAAAAGTTAGAGTCACCTCAGCTCAGGACACCTTAGGGGCTGTCCTGACTGGCCAGTGACTCCTCCTTGTTTTTCTCATTATTTTCTCCGGCCTTGCCGCCAAAAGTGGGGCCTGGCCGGAGGGGGCGGGCAACTCCACTAGCTGGAGTGTCCTGCTGGGTTGGCACAAAGGAGGTGAGCCTTTGAGGCTCACCGCCAGGTGTGACAATTCCTGCCTGGGGGAGGTGTTAGCATCTCCACCCAGTGCAGGCTTTGTTACTGGCCTCAGAGTGACAAAGGCACTCTCCCCATGGGGCCAGCAACATGTCTCGGTTTGTGGCAGGCTGCTAAAACTAGTCAGCCTACACAGATAGTCGGTTAAGTTTCAGGGGGCACCTCTAAGGTGCCCTCTGGGGTGTATTTTACAATAAAATGTACACTGGCATCAGTGTGCATTTATTGTGCTGAGAAGTTTGATACCAAACTTCCCAGTTTTCAGTGTAGCCATTATGGTGCTGTGGAGTTCGTGTTTGACAGACTCCCAGACCATATACTCTCATGGCTACCCTGCACTTACAATGTCTAAGGTTTTGTTTAGACACTGTAGGGGTACCATGCTCATGCACTGGTACCCTCACCTATGGTATAGTGCACCCTGCCTTAGGGCTGTAAGGCCTGCTAGAGGGGTGTCTTACCTATACTGCATAGGCAGTGAGAGGCTGGCATGGCACCCTGAGGGGAGTGCCATGTCGACTTACTCGTTTTGTCCTCACTAGCACACACAAGCTGGCAAGCAGTGTGTCTGTGCTGAGTGAGAGGTCTCCAGGGTGGCATAAGACATGCTGCAGCCCTTAGAGACCTTCCTTGGCATCAGGGCCCTTGGTACTAGAAGTACCAGTTACAAGGGACTTATCTGGATGCCAGGGTCTGCCAATTGTGGATACAAAAGTACAGGTTAGGGAAAGAACACTGGTGCTGGGGCCTGGTTAGCAGGCCTCAGCACACTTTCAATTGTAAACATAGCATCAGCAAAGGCAAAATGTCAGGGGGCAACCATGCCAAGGAGGCATTTCCTTACAGCTCTCCTACGAACTGCCCCTACAACTACTGAGTCTGGTGTAAGTTGTGTTGTAATATAGATTGGATCTGTTGGCGGTGGCTTGTACTTTTTCTCCACCCTTTGAGTTATAGCTCTGCCTTTCACTGGTTCCTGAAATATTTGTTTTGAATGTCTTAGCATTCCTGGGAGCATGGGAAGACTTTGGTACTGGCTATGGGTGGAGGATAGGGTGTTAAACAGAAAGTCATCCTCAATGGGTTCAGAATGTAAGGTGACGTTGTGAAATTCGGCTGCCCTTGCGACCACCTGTGTGTAGGATGTACTGTCCTCAGGTGGTGACGGTTTTGTAGGATATGATTCTGGGCTGTTGTCAGACACTGGAGCATCGTAAAGGTCCCATGCATCGGGATCATCCTGACTCATTGTAGTATGAGCTGGTGAGTGCATCAGTGGTGGAGTTGTTGCTGGTGATGCATGTATTGATGGTGGTGGAGACGGTGGTGGGGTCGTTTTCCTTGCCACCTTTGCTTGTGGTTGCTTGTCCTTTTGTTGAAAGGCAAGTTTCCTCTTTATTTTGATTGGGGGAAGAGTGGTTATCTTCCCTGTGTCCTCATGAATATGAAGTCTTCTTTGCGTGTAGTCAGGCTCTACAGCTTGAAGCTCCTCTCCAAATCTATGTAATTGGGAGGTTAATCCTTGTTCCTCTGTATAGGAACTAGTTTTCGGCTCCGAGGCTGGATGCTTCGGAACCGAAACCCTTTCGGAAGTCTTTTTAGGCTCCGTAGAAACCTTCTTTGGTTTCGGCGTGGTGTCTCGGTGCCGAGATTCTTCGGTGCCGCTGTCTCGGCTCCGAGGTTGCTGTGTGGCGGTATCTCGACTGGAGTCGGATGACTTCAACACCAGCATGCCCTTTTTCGGTGCCTTGGATCGGTCACCTAGTTTTCGGGTTAAGCCATGGCCTGTTGGCGTTGGCGTCCCCTGGGCTTTTGTGAACTTCTCTTGAGTCTTGATTTGACGTCTTACTCACGGTTTTGTGTGTTTCTTCGGCGTCGCGTTCTTCAGAATCCGACTCGTGGATGGAGAAAGCTTCCTCCTCGAAGCGTTCTTGACCTGTCGGCGTGGACGCCATCTGTAGTCTCCTGGCTCTTCGGTCTCTCAGCGTTTTCCTCGACCGAAACGCTCGACAGGCTTCACAAGTATCCTCCTTGTGCTCGGGAGACAAGCACAAATTACAGACCAGATGCTGATCCGTATACGGATACTTGTTATGGCATTTTGGGCAGAAGCGGAATGGGGTCCGTTCCATCAGCCTTGAAGTTGCACGTGGCTGGGCCGACCAGGCCCCGACGGGGGGCAATCGAAAAAACCCCGAAGGGCCACCGGAGCTCTTCAAAATTCGGTGTCGATTTATTCTAACTAACCCGATACCGAACGCAAAAAATACCGACTTTTTTCCCGAGATTCTAACTAACTTTCCGACCCGAAACACGGAGCGAAAAGGAACACGTCCGAACCCGATGGCAGAAAAAAAACAATCTAAGATGGAGTCGACGCCCATGCGCAATGGAATCGAAATGGGAGGAGTCCTTCGGTCTCGTGACTCTAAAAGACTTCTTCGAAGAAAAACAACTTGTAACACTCCGAGCCCAACACCAGACGGCGGACTGTGCACAACATGTGTATCTGCAGCTACACATGCCATCGAACATATATATATAAATATAAAAAGATAGTGTGCACAGAGTCCAGGTGTTCCCCGAGAGGCTTGACAGAGGCAATAATAGATAATACTAATGCTCTATTTGTGGTAGTGTGGTCGAGCAGTTAGGCTTATCAGAGGGTAGTGTTAAGCATTTGTTGTACACACTCAAGCAAAAAGTGAAAGCACACACTCAATGACTTAACTCCAGACCAATAAGGTTGTTATAAAGAAAAATATTCTTTGGTTAATTTATTATTAGAACCACAAGATTTAAATTGTAGGTAAGTATATTAAATGTAAGGTACATTGCATAGGTATAGTTAGAACTTTGAACCAAAACAGAAATGTACAGTTTCATAAAATTGCAATAAGCTATTTTAAAAGTAGACACTTACTGCAAAATTCAACAGTTGCAGAGGGGAGGTAAGTACAGTTAGGTTAATGTGGTAAGTAAAGCACTTACAAGTTCAGTCTCCGGGGCATAGGTAGCCCACTGTTGGGGGGCTTGAAGTCAATCTCAAACACCCAGCAACACAGAGCTGGTCAGGTGCAGAGGTCCAAGAGGGGCCCAAATAACAGACACCTATTGACATAGGTGGTGCTCCGCTTCTAGTCTGCTGGCAGGTAAGTACCTGCGTCCTCGGAGGCAGACAAGGAGGGTTTAGTAGAGCACGGGGGGGGCGGGGGAAGATCCCAAGTAGGCCCACAAAGTACACCCACAGGGGCAGCTAGGTGCAGTGGGCAAACAAGACATCAGATTTGTAATAGCAATCAATGGAGGGACCCAGGGGTCAATCAGACGTTGCAAGCAGGGCACGGGGGGCCTTCTCAGTCCAGCCACAGACTGGGCAAGGGTGAGGGCCGCCTGCCGGTCACTGCAGCACCGGTGGTTGGTTCTTCACGAGCCTGAGGGCTGTGGGTGCAGTGCTTCTTCCAGGCGTCTGTTTTCTTCTTTCTGGGAAGTCGTGGTTGGTTTGGGGGAGGCGGGGGGGAGAGAGGAGGTGGTCCTCGGATTCCCTCTGGAGTCGTGGGGGTGCAGAGAGGTTAGCCCAGGGTGGACACGTCGTCAGTTGCCTGGGGATCCTCTCTGGGTAGTTGGTTTCTCTGGACACGTGACAGGGGTGTCGGATGCAGAGTGGTGGGGACTCACGCTTCTTGAGTGAGGTGAGAGTCCTTTTAAAGATGATTTGTTCTTTCTTTGGTTGAACAGGTCTGCTGTCCACAGGAGTTCTTGATCCTTTGTAGTTGCAGGGCAGTCCTGAGTCGGCAGAGGTCGCTGGGCCCACATGATTGGAGAAAGGCCGGTAGGGCTGGGGCCAAAGCAGTTTTCCTTCTTTGCAGGGGTTTTTCGGCTAGGCAGTCCTTTCTAGGTCGTCCGGAATCTAAAGTCCTGGGTTCAGGGTCGCCCATAATACTGAATTTAGGGGTGTGTTAGGGTCACAGGGCAGTAGCCAATGGCGTCCTTGAGGGTGGCTCCCTATCTCTATTGAGCTAAATCCTCCAAACAGAACAAGATAGAGGATTTTCCGAGGAGGAGGAAGAGGGGGGGGGGGGGTCACTTCAGCTCTAGTCGCCTTAGGGGTGGACCTGAGTGAGGGGGTGACTCCTTGTTTTTCTCATTCACTCCCCGGACTTGCCGCCAAAAGTGGGAGCTGTGTATGCCATCTCCACTAGCTGAAGTGCACTGGGGCATTGTAACACGAAGGATGAGCCTTTGAGTGTCACTGCTAGGTGTTACAGTTCCTGCAGGGGGTGGTATGAAGCACCTTCACCCAGTGCAGGCTTTGTTTCTAGTCCCAGAGAGCACAAAGGCTCTTGCCCCAGGGGGTCAGAAACTCGTCTCTCAGTGGGAGGCTGGCATAGACCAGTCAGTCCTGCACTGAAGGATTGAGTAAAATACAGGGGGGCATCTTTAAGATGCCCTCTGTGTGCATTTAATAAATCTAACACTGGCATCACTGTGGGTTTATTCAGAGAAGGTTGATACCAAACTTCCCAGTGTAGCCATTGTAAAACTGGAGTTCGTTTTGACAAACTCACAGACCGTATATTTAATATGGCCACACTGTAGTTACAATGTATAAGAATAGACAATGTAGGGGCATATTGCTCATGCAGCTATGCCCTCACCTGTGGTATAGTGCACCCTGCCTTAGGGCTTTAAGGCCTGCTAGAGGGGTGACGTACCTATGCCACAGGCAGTATTTTGTGTGCATGGCATCCTGAGGGGGATGCCATGTCAACTTTGCCTTTTTCTCCTTACCAACACACAATCTGCAATGGCAGTGTGCCTGTGTTAGGTGAGGGGTCCCTTAGGGACCTTCCCTGGTCACAAGGCCCTTGGTACCATAGGCACCTTTTACAAGAGACTTGTGTGCCAATTGTGGTACATTTTTATTGAAAGAACACTGCTGCTGAGGTCTGGTTAGCAGGGTTCCCAGCACACTCAGTCAAGTCAGCATCAATATAAGGCAAAAAGTGGGGGAGTAAATGCAACGAGGAGCCATTTTCCTACAGAGCACCATGGTCTGGTTAAGGTGGAATGGGGAGATCGCCATGGGCAAGAACTTAGGATTGGTTCCAAGAACTACTCTATCCCAATGTAACCGGACAAAAAGCTTCTGTAGTGTGAGGGCCTGTTCACTAATATGCCTGGGACACATTATGGTTACTAGAAAGGCAACATTCGTAGAGGGAAACTGCAAAGGGCATGAAGTCTGGAACAGACATTAGGATTGTCGACTGAAGCTGGTGGAATGACATGCTTAAGGCCCTATATAAAAGCTTTAATTACAGGAATTTTGAAGTAAGATATACGCAGCAATGATGCCCAAATGTAGCTGAACTGACAAGTAGGCCAACCCTGACTTTTCTAAGTGTGGGAAGTGTCAAAATAATGCCTTGGACCGTACACATAAGAGGATTCATGTGCTTTGGAATATGGTAGTGGACAAAACACTTAAACTTGGAAGCATACGTGGTTAGTGGGCCAAATGGATTCCCCAGAATAGGTCCATGCACTCCTGGAGCAGGTGAAGTAATCAAACTTAAGCCAGTAGCCAAATCAGCAGGTTTATCTGTCTGGGATCTACCAGTCTGACTCAGTCATTGTAGTGTCAGAAGGTGTAACAGGAGAGGGTGTTTGACATTTCTGTAAGTGCTGAGAACTATGGTTGTCTGGTCCACGTAGGAACCACCAGAATGAGAGCGAGGAACGTTTGCTTGAGCTTCCCGACTGGAGGAAGCTGGACTGATGTGTGGTGAGTACTTATGGTGTTAGCACCTTGTACCAGCTCCAGGTATCACCTTTTAGTGAGGTGCAGACAGTGTCTAGAAAGCCAGAACGTTGTGGATGAGCAGCCAAGACTTATCTAGGAGACATGCAAAGCTTATGCTTTACCACTATAGTCACAGCACTTACACACACGAAAGAACCACACAGTTACAAAAATAAAGGTACTTGATGTAGGAAGTTGGCTCTGTATGTGCTATTTCAAAGTAAGGAATAGCATGCACAGAGTCCAAGGGTTCCCCTTAGAGGTAAAATAGTGGTAAAAATAGATAATACTAATGCTCTATTTTGTGGTAGTGTGGTCGAGCAGTAGACTTATCCAAGGAGTAGTGTTAAGCATTTGTTGTACATACACAGACAATAAATGAGGTACACACACTCAGAGACAAATCCAGCCAATAGGTTTTTATATAGAAAAATATCTTTTCTTAGTTTATTTTAAGAACCACAGGTTCAAATTCTACATGTAATAGCTCATTCGAAAGGTATTGCAGGTAAGTACTTTAGGAACTTCAAATCATCAAAATTGCATGTATACTTTTCAAGTTATTCACAAATAGCTGTTTTAAAAGTGGACACTTAGTGCAATTTTCACAGTTCCTAGGGGAGGTAAGTATTTGTTAGTTTTACCAGGTAAGTAAGACACTTACAGGGTTCAGTTCTTGGTCCAAGGTAGCCCACCGTTGGGGGTTCAGAGCAACCCCAAAGTCACCACACCAGCAGCTCAGGGC
This sequence comes from Pleurodeles waltl, assembly GCF_031143425.1. Lineage (NCBI taxonomy): Eukaryota > Metazoa > Chordata > Amphibia > Caudata > Salamandridae > Pleurodeles > Pleurodeles waltl. Next base: position 183,462,938 of record NC_090437.1, read on the forward strand.
CGGTCAGGTGCAGAGTTCAAAGTGGTGCCCAAAACACATAGGCTAGAATGGAGAGAAGGGGGTGCCCCGGTTCCGGTCTGCTTGCAGGTAAGTACCCGCGTCTTCGGAGGGCAGACCAGGGGGGTTTTGTAGGGCACCGGGGGGGACACAAGTCCACACAGAAATTTCACCCTCAGCGGCGCGGGGGCGGCCAGGTGCAGTGTAGAAACAAGCGTCGGGTTCGCAATGTTAGTCTAGGAGAGATCTCGGGATCTCTTCAGCGCTGCAGGCAGGCAAGGGGGGGGTTCCTCGGGGAAACCTCCACTTGGGCAAGGGAGAGGGACTCCTGGGGGTCACTTCTCCAGTGAAAGTCCGGTCCTTCAGGTCCTGGGGGCTGCGGGTGCAGGGTCTCTCCCAGGCGTCGGGACTTTAGGTTCAAAGAGTCGCGGTCAGGGGAAGCCTCGGGATTCCCTCTGCAGGCGGCGCTGTGGGGGCTCAGGGGGGACAGGTTTTGGTACTCACAGTATCAGAGTAGTCCTGGGGTCCCTCCTGAGGCGTCGGATCTCCACCAGCCGAGTCGGGGTCGCCGGGTGCAGTGTTGCAAGTCTCACGCTTCTTGCGGGGAGCTTGCAGGGTTCTTTAAAGCTGCTGGAAACAAAGTTGCAGCTTTTCTTGGAGCAGGTCCGCTGTCCTCGGGAGTTTCTTGTCTTTTCGAAGCAGGGGCAGTCCTCAGAGGATGTCGAGGTCGCTGGTCCCTTTGGAAGGCGTCGCTGGAGCAGGATCTTTGGAAGGCAGGAGACAGGCCGGTGAGTTTCTGGAGCCAAGGCAGTTGTCGTCTTCTGGTCTTCCGCTGCAGGGGTTTTCAGCTGGGCAGTCCTTCTTCTTGTAGTTGCAGGAATCTAATTTTCTAGGGTTCAGGGTAGCCCTTAAATACTAAATTTAAGGGCGTGTTTAGGTCTGGGGGGTTAGTAGCCAATGGCTACTAGCCCTGAGGGTGGGTACACCCTCTTTGTGCCCCCTCCCAAGGGGAGGGGGTCACAATCCTAACCCTATTGGGGGAATCCTCCATCTGCAAGATGGAGGATTTCTAAAAGTTAGAGTCACCTCAGCTCAGGACACCTTAGGGGCTGTCCTGACTGGCCAGTGACTCCGCCTTGTTTTTCTCATTATTTTCTCCGGCCTTGCCGCCAAAAGTGGGGGCCTGGCCGGAGGGGGCGGGCAACTCCACTAGCTGGAGTGTCCTGCTGGGTTGGCACAAAGGAGGTGAGCCTTTGAGGCTCACCGCCAGGTGTGACAATTCCGGCCTGGGGGAGGTGTTAGCATCTCCACCCAGTGCAGGCTTTGTTACTGGCCTCAGAGTGACAAAGGCACTCTCCCCATGGGGCCAGCAACATGTCTCGGTTTGTGGCAGGCTGCTAGAACTAGTCAGCCTACACAGACAGTCGGTTAAGTTTCAGGGGGCACCTCTAAGGTGCCCTCTGTGGTGTATTTTACAATAAAATGTACACTGCCATCAGTGTGCATTTATTGTGCTGAGAAGTTTGATACCAAACTTCCCAGTTTTCAGTGTAGCCATTATGGTGCTGTGGAGTTCGTGTTTGACAGACTCCCAGACCATATACTCTTATGGCTACCCTGCACTTACAATGTCTAAGGTTTTGTTTAGACACTGTAGGGGTACCATGCTCATGCACTGGTACCCTCACCTATGGTATAGTGCACCCTGCCTTAGGGCTGTAAGGCCTGCTAGAGGGGTGTCTTACCTATACTGCATAGGCAGTGAGAGGCTGGCATGGCACCCTGAGGGGAGTGCCATGTCGACTTACTCGTTTTGTCCTCACTAGCACACACAAGCTGGCAAGCAGTGTGTCTGTGCTGAGTGAGAGGTCTCCAGGGTGGCATAAGACATGCTGCAGCCCTTAGAGACCTTCCTTGGCATCAGGGCCCTTGGTACTAGAAGTACCAGTTACAAGGGACTTATCTGGATGCCAGGGTCTGCCAATTGTGGATACAAAAGTACAGGTTAGGGAAAGAACACTGGTGCTGGGGCCTGGTTAGCAGGCCTCAGCACACTTTCAATTGTAAACATAGCATCAGCAAAGGCAAAAAGTCAGGGGGCAACCATGCCAAGGAGGCATTTCCTTACACACCCCCCCCCCCAAACGAAAGAGGATGAGACTAACCTTTCCCAAGAGAGTCTTCATTTTCTAAGTGGAAGAACCTGGAAAGGCCATCTGCATTGGCATGGGCAGTCCCAGGTCTGTGTTCCACTATGAAGTCCATTCCCTGTAGGGAGATGGACCACCTCAACAGTTTAGGATTTTCACCTTTCATTTGCATCAGCCATTTGAGAGGTCTGTGGTCAGTTTGAACTAGGAAGTGAGTCCCAAAGAGGTATGGTCTCAGCTTCTTCAGGGACCAAACCACAGCAAAGGCCTCCCTCTCAATGGCACTCCAACGCTGCTCCCTGGGGAGTAACCTCCTGCTAATGAAAGCAACAGGCTGGTCAAGGCCATCATCATTTGTTTGGGACAAAACTGCCCCTATCCCATGTTCAGAGGCATCAGTCTGCACAATGAACTGCTTAGAATAATCTGGAGCTTTGAGAACTGGTGCTGAGCACATTGCCTGTTTCAGGGTGTCAAAGGCCTGTTGGCAGTCCACAGTCCAGTTTACTTTCTTGGGCATTTTCTTGGAGGTGAGTTCAGTGAGGGCTGTCACAATGGATCCATATCCCTTCACAAACCTCCTGTAATACCCAGTCAAGCCAAGGAATGCCCTGACTTGAGTCTGGGTTTTTGGAGCTACCCAGTCCAGAATAGTCTGGATCTTGGGTTGGAGTGGCTGAACTTGGCCTCCACCTACAAGGTGTCCCAAGTAAACCACAGTTCCCTGCCCTATCTGGCATTTGGATGCCTTGATAGAGAGGCCTGCAGATTGCAGAGCCTTCAAAACCTTCCTCAGGTGGACCAGGTGATCCTGCCAGGTGGAGCTAAAGACAGCAATATCATCAAGATAAGCTGTGCTAAAGGACTCCAAGCCAGCAAGGACTTGATTCACCAACCTTTGGAAGGTGGCAGGGGCATTCTTTAAACCAAAGGGCATAACAGTAAACTGATAATGCCCATCAGGTGTGGAGAATGCTGTCTTTTCTTTTGCTCCAGGTGCCATTTATATTTGCCAGTACCCTGCTGTCAAGTCAAAGGTACTTAGAAATTTGGCAGCACCTAATTTATCAATGAGCTCATCAGCTCTTGGAATTGGATGAGCATCTGTCTTGGTGACAGAATTGAGCCCTCTGTAGTCCACACAAAACCTCATCTCTTTCTTTCCATCTGTGGTGTGAGGTTTGGGGACTAAGACCACTGGGCTAGCCCAGGGGCTGTCAGAGCGCTCAATGACTCCCAATTCCAGCATCTTGTGGACTTCCACCTTGATGCTTTCTTTAACATGGTCAGATTGTCTAAAGATTTTGTTCTTGACAGGCATGCTGTCTCCTGTGTCCACATCATGGGTACACAGGTGTGTCTGACCAGGGGTTAAGGAGAAGAGTTCAGGAAACTGTTGTAGGACTCTCCTACAATCAGCTTGCTGTTGGCCAGAGAGGGTGTCTGAGTAGATCACTCCATCTACTGTACCATCTTTTGGGTCTGATGACAGAAGATCAGGGAGAGGTTCACTCTCTGCCTCCTGATCCTCATCTGTTACCATCAACAGATTGACATCAGCCCTGTCGTGGAAGAGCTTAAGGCGGTTTACATGGATCACCCTTTTGGGGCTCCTGCTTGTGCCCAGGTCCACCAAGTAGGTGACCTGACTCTTCCTCTCTAGTACTGGGTAAGGGCCACTCCATTTGTCCTGGAGTGCCCTGGGAGCCACAGGCTCCAGAACCCAGACTTTCTGCCCTGGTTGGAACTCAACCAGTGCAGCCTTTTGGTCATACCAAAACTTCTGGAGCTGTTGGCTGGCCTCAAGGTTTTTGGTTGCCTTTTCCATGTACTCTGCCATTCTAGAGCGAAGGCCAAGTACATAGTCCACTATGTCCTGTTTAGGCTCATGGAGAGGTCTCTCCCAGCCTTCTTTAACAAGGGCAAGTGGTCCCCTTACAGGATGACCAAACAGAAGTTCAAAGGGTGAGAATCCTACTCCCTTCTGTGGTACCTCCCTGTAAGCGAAAAGCAGACATGGCAGGAGGACATCCCATCTCCTTTTGAGTTTTTCTGGGAGCCCCATGATCATGCCTTTTAATGTCTTGTTGAATCTCTCAACTAAGCCATTAGTTTGTGGATGGTAGGGTGTAGTGAATTTATAAGTCACTCCACACTCATTCCACATGTGCTTTAGGTATGCTGACATGAAGTTGGTACCTCTGTCAGACACTACCTCCTTAGGGAAACCCACTCTGGTAAAGATACCAATGAGGGCCTTGGCTACTGCAGGGGCAGTAGTCGACCTAAGGGGAATAGCTTCAGGATACCTGGTAGCATGATCCACTACTACCAGGATATACATATTTCCTGAGGCTGTGGGAGGTTCTAGTGGACCAACTATGTCCACACCCACTCTTTCAAAGGGCACCCCCACCACAGGAAGTGGAATGAGGGGGGCCTTTGGATGCCCACCTGTCTTACCACTGGCTTGACAGGTGGGGCAGGAGAGGCAAAACTCCTTAACCATGTTGGACATATTGGGCCAGTAGAAGTGGTTGACTAACCTCTCCCACGTCTTGGTTTGTCCCAAATGTCCAGCAAGGGGAATGTCATGGGCCAATGTTAGGATGAACTCTCTGAACAGCTGAGGCACTACCACTCTCCTAGTGGCACCAGGTTTGGGGTCTCTGGCCTCAGTGTACAGGAGCCCATCTTCCCAATAGACCCTATGTGTTCCATTTTTCTTGCCTTTGGACTCTTCAGCAGCTTGCTGCCTAAGGCCTTCAAGAGAGGGACAGGTTTCTTGTCCCTTACACAGCTCCTCCCTTGAGGGTCCCCCTGGGCCTAAGAGCTCAACCTGATAAGGTTCAAGCTCCAAAGGCTCAGTTCCCTCAGAGGGCAGAACTTCTTCCTGAGAAGAGAGGTTCCCTTTCTTTTGCTGTGTTGCAGTTGGTTTCCCAACTGACTTTCCTGTTCTCTTGGTAGGCTGGGCCATTTTTCCAGACTCCAGCTCTACTTTTTCACCCTGTGCCTTGCATTGTGCTCTTGTTTTCACACACACCAGTTCAGGGATACCCAGCATTGCTGCATGGGTTTTTAGCTCTACCTCAGCCCATGCTGAGGACTCCAGGTCATTTCCAAGCAGACAGTCCACTGGGATATTTGAGGAGACCACCACCTGCTTCAGGCCATTGACCCCTCCCCATTCTAAAGTAACCATTGCCATGGGATGTACTTTTCTCTGATTGTCAGCGTTGGTGACTAAGTTTTTCCAGTCAGGTATTGGCCAGGGGAAACCAGTTTCTCTGTCACCATGGTGACACTGGCACCTGTATCCCTCAGGCCCTCTATTCTAGTCCCATTAATTAAGAGTTGCTGTCTGTATTTTTGCATGTTAGGCGGCCAGACAGCTAGTGTGGCTAAATCCACCCCACCCTCAGAAACTAGAGTAGCTTCAGTGTGGACCCTGATTTGCTCTGGGCACACTGTTGATCCCACTTGGAGACTAGCCATACCAGTGTTACCTGGATGGGAGTTTGGAGTGGAACCTTTCTTGGGACAGGCCTTGTCTCCAGTTTGGTGTCCATGCTGTTTACAGCTATGACACCAGGCCTTTTTGGGATCAAAGTTTTTACCCTTGTACCCATTGTTTTGTGAAGAGGCTCTGGGCCCACCCTCCTGTGCAGGTTTTTGGGGGCCTGTAGAAGACTCTTTACTATTTTTAGTTTTGGTTGTCTCATCACTCTTCCCCTGGGGAGTCTTTGTGACCCCTTTCTTTTGGTCACCCCCTGTTGAAGTCTTGGACACCCTTGTCTTGACCCAATGGTCCGCCTTCTTTCCCAATTCTTGGGGAGAAATTGGTCCCAGGTCTACCAGATGCTGATGCAGTTTATCATTGAAACAATTACTTAACAGGTGTTCTTTCACAAATAAATTGTACAGCCCATCATAATTACTTACACCACTGCCTTGAATCCAACCATCTAGTGTTTTCACTGAGTAGTCAACAAAGTCAACCCAGGTCTGGCTCGAGGATTTTTGAGCCCCCCTGAACCTAATCCTGTACTCCTCAGTGGAGAATCCAAAGCCCTCAATCAGGGTACCCTTCATGAGGTCATAAGATTCTGCATCTTGTCCAGAGAGTGTGAGGAGTCTATCCCTACACTTTCCTGTGAACATTTCCCAAAGGAGAGCACCCCAGTGAGATCTGTTCACTTTTCTGGTTACACAAGCCCTCTCAAAAGCTGTGAACCATTTGGTGATGTCATCACCATCTTCATATTTAGTTACAATCCCTTTGGGGATTTTCAACATGTCAGGAGAATCTCTGACCCTATTTATGTTGCTGCCACCATTGATGGGTCCTAGGCCCATCTCTTGTCTTTCCCTCTCTATGGCTAGGATCTGTCTTTCCAAAGCCAATCTTTTGGCCATCCTGGCTAACTGGATGTCCTCTTCACTGGAGTTATCCTCAGTGATTTCAGAGTTGTTGGTCCCTCCTGTGAGGGAACCAGCATCTCTGACTATTATTTGTGGAGTCAGGGCTTGAGAAGCCCTGCTCTCCCTAAGTAGGACTGGAGGGGGGGAATTTCCCTCCAAGTCACTATCTTCATCCTCTGAGTTGCCATCCTCAGAGGGGTTGGCCTTTTCAAACTCTGCCAAAAGCTCCTGGAGCTGTACTTTGGTAGGTTTGGGGCCCATTGCTATTTTCTTTAGTTTACAGAGTGACCTTAGCTCTCTCATCTGTAGATGGAGGTAAGGTGTGGTGTCGAGTTCCACCACATTCACATCTGTGCTAGACATTTTGCTTCTAAAAGTTGGAATACTTTTTAAGAATCTACAACTGGTTCTAGAATCTAATTCAAACTTTTACAAACTTTTAAACTCTAAAAGAAATGCTAAACAGGATCTAACACAAGGCCCTAGCAGGTCTTTTAAGAATTTAGAAAACTTTTCAAATTGCAAAAATCAATTTCTAATGACAATTTTGGAATTTGTCGTGTGATCAGGTATTGGCTGAGTAGTCCAGCAAATGCAAAGTCTTGTACCCCACCGCTGATCCACCAATGTAGGAAGTTGGCTCTGTATGTGCTATTTCAAAGTAAGGAATAGCATGCACAGAGTCCAAGGGTTCCCCTTAGAGGTAAAATAGTGGTAAAAATAGATAATACTAATGCTCTATTTTGTGGTAGTGTGGTCGAGCAGTAGGCTTATCCAAGGAGTAGTGTTAAGCATTTGTTGTACATACACATAGACAATAAATGAGGTACACACACTCAGAGACAAATCCAGCCAATAGGTTTTTGTATAGAAAAATATCTTTTCTTAGTTTATTTTAAGAACCACAGGTTCAAATTCTACATGTAATATCTCATTTGAAAGGTATTGCAGGTAAGTACTTTAGGAACTTTAAATCATAAAAATTGCATGTATACTTTTCAAGTTATTGACAAATAGCTGTTTTAAAAGTGGACAGTGCAATTTTCACAGTTCCTAGGGGAGGTAAGTTTTTGTTAGTTTTACCAGGTAAGTAAGACACTTACAGGGTTCAGTTCTTGGTCCAAGGTAGCCCACCGTTGGGGGTTCAGAGCAACCCCAAAGTCACCACACCAGCAGCTCAGGGCCGGTCAGGTGCAGAGTTCAAAGTGGTGCCCAAAACACATAGGCTCGAATGGAGAGAAGGGGGTGCCCCGGTTCCGGTCTGCTTGCAGGTAAGTACCCGCGTCTTCGGAGGGCAGACCAGGGGGGTTTTGTAGGGCACCGGGGGGGGGACACAAGCCCACACAGAAATTTCACCCTCAGCAGCGCGGGGGCGGCCGGGTGCAGTGTAGAAACAAGCGTCGGGTTCGCAATGTTAGTCTATGAGAGATCTCGGGATCTCTTCAGCGCTGCAGGCAGGCAAGGGGGGGATTCCTCGGGGAAACCTCCACTTGGGCAAGGGAGAGGGACTCCTGGGGGTCACTTCTCCACTGAAAGTCCGGTCCTTCAGGTCCTGGGGGCTGCGGGTGCAGGGTCTCTCCCAGGCGTCGGGACTTTGGATTCAAAGAGTCGCGGTCAGGGGAAGCCTCGGGATTCCCTCTGCAGGCGGCGCTGTGGGGGCTCAGGGGGGACAGGTTTTGGTACTCACAGTATCAGAGTAGTCCTGGGGTCCCTCCTGAGGTGTTGGATCTCCACCAGCCGAGTCGGGGTCGCCGGGTGCAGTGTTGCAAGTCTCACGCTTCTTGCGGGGAGCTTGCAGGGTTCTTTCAAGGCTGCTGGAAACAAAGTTGCAGCCTTTCTTGGAGCAGGTCCGCTGTCCTCGGGAGTTTCTTGTCTTTTCGAAGCAGGGGCAGTCCTCAGAGGATGTCGAGGTCGCTGGTCCCTTTGGAAGGCGTCGCTGGAGCAGGATCTTTGGAAGGCAGGAGACAGGCCGGTGAGTTTCTGGAGCCAAGGCAGTTGTCGTCTTCTGGTCTTCCTCTGCAGGGGTTTTCAGCTAGGCAGTCCTTCTTCTTGTAGTTGCAGGAATCTAATTTTCTAGGGTTCAGGGTAGCCCTTAAATACTAAATTTAAGGGCGTGTTTAGATCTGGGGGGTTAGTAGCCAATGGCTACTAGCCCTGAGGGTGGGTACACCCTCTTTGTGCCTCCTCCCAAGGGGAGGGGGTCACAATCCTAACCCTATTGGGGGAATTCTCCATCTGCAAGATGGAGGATTTCTAAAAGTCAGAGTCACCTCAGCTCAGGACACCTTAGGGGCTGTCCTGACTGGCCAGTGACTCCTCCTTGTTGCTTTCTTTGTTCCCTCCAGCCTTGCCGCCAAAAGTGGGGGCCGTGGCCGGAGGGGGCGGGCAACTCCACTAAGCTGGAGTGCCCTGCTGGGCTGTGACAAAGGGGTGAGCCTTTGAGGCTCACCGCCAGGTGTCACAGCTCCTGCCTGGGGGAGGTGTTAGCATCTCCACCCAGTGCAGGCTTTGTTACTGGCCTCAGAGTGACAAAGGCACTCTCCCCATGGGGCCAGCAACATGTCTCTGGTGTGGCAGGCTGCTGGAACTAGTCAGCCTACACAGACAGTCGGTTAAGTTTCAGGGGGCACCTCTAAGGTGCCCTCTGGGGTGTATTTTGCAATAAAATGTACACTGGCATCAGTGTGCATTTATTGTGCTGAGAAGTTTGATACCAAACTTCCCAGTTTTCAGTGTAGCCATTATGGTGCTGTGGAGTTCGTGTTTGACAAACTCCCAGACCATATACTCTTATGGCTACCCTGCACTTACAATGTCTAAGGTTTTGTTTAGACACTGTAGGGGTACCATGCTCATGCACTGGTACCCTCACCTATGGTATAGTGCACCCTGCCTTAGGGCTGTAAGGCCTGCTAGAGGGGTGTCTTACCTATACTGCATAGGCAGTGAGAGGCTGGCATGGCACCCTGAGGGGAGTGCCATGTCGACTTACTCGTTTTGTCCTCACTAGCACACACAAGCTGGCAAGCAGTGTGTCTGTGCTGAGTGAGAGGTCTCCAGGGTGGCATAAGACATGCTGCAGCCCTTAGGGACCTTCCTTGGCATCAGGGCCCTTGGTACTAGAAGTACCAGTTACAAGGGACTTATCTGGATGCCAGGGTCTGCCAATTGTGGATACAAAAGTACAGGTTAGGGAAAGAACACTGGTGCTGGGGCCTGGTTAGCAGGCCACAGCACACTTTCAATTGTAAACATAGCATCAGCAAAGGCAAAAAGTCAGGGGGCAACCATGCCAGGAGGCATTTCCTTACAGACCTACTGTGGCTTGTTGTGCAGATAGCACGTCTACACAGTAGTGCTTAGTAAATGTGTGAGGCGTAGACCATGTTGCCGCCTTACATATTTCGTTCATTGGAATATTTCCTAGGAAGGCCATGGTAGCGCCTTTCTTTCTGGTTGAATGTGCCTTTGGTGTAATAGGCAGCTCTCTCTTTGCTTTAAGGTAGCAGGTTTGAATGCACTTAACTATCCATCTGGCTATACCTTGTTTTGATATTGGGTTTCCTGTATGAGGTTTTTGAAATGCAATAAATAGTTACTTTGTTTTCCTAATTAGTTTTGTTCTGTCAATGTAGTACATTAGTGCTCTTTTGATGTCTAATGTATGTAGTGCCCTTTCAGCTATTGAGTCTGGTTGTGGAAAGAACACTGGTAGTTCTACTGTTTGATTTAAGTGGAACGGTGAGATAACTTTTGGTAAGAATTTTGGATTGGTTCTCAGAACTACCTTATTTTTGTGTATTTGAAAAAATGGTTCCTGTATAGTAAACACCTGAATTTCACTTACTCTTCTTAGAGATGTAATGGCAATGAGAAATGCAACTTTCCACGTTAGGTATTGTATTTCGCAAGAATGCATGGGTTCGAAAGGTGGACCCATGAGTCTTGTTAAGACAATGTTGAGGTTCCATGAAGGAACAGGTGGTGTTCTTGGTGGTATAATTCTCTTTAGGCCTTCCATAAATGCTTTAATGACAGGTATTCTAAACAGTGAAGTTGAATGAGTAATCTGCAGGTATGCAGATATTGCTGCGAGATGTTTCTTTATGGAAGAGAAGGCCAGATTTGATTTCTGCAAATGTAGTAAGTATCCTACTACATCCGTTGGAGATGCATGTAATGGTTGAACCTGATTATTATGGCAGTAGCAAACAAATCTTTTCCATTTACTTGCATAGCAGTGTCTAGTGGATGGCCTTCTAGCTTGTTTTATGACCTCCATACATTCTTGTGTGAGGTTTAAGTGTCCAAATTCTAGGATTTCAGGAGCCAAATTGCTAGATTCAGCGATGCTGGGTTTGGATGCCTAATCTGTTTGTGCTGTGTTAACAGATCTGGTCTGTTGGGTAGTTTGACATGAGGCACTACTGACCGGTCTAGTAGTGTTGTATACCAAGGTTGTCTTGCCCATGTAGGTGCTATTAGTATGAGTTTGAGTTTGTTTTGACTTAATCTGTTTACTAGATATGGAAGAAGAGGGGGAAAAGCGTACGCAAATATCCCTGACCAATTCATCCATAGAGCATTGCCTTGAGACTGCTGGTGTGGGTACCTGGATGCGAAGTTTTGGCATTTTGCGTTCTCTTTTGTTGCAAATAGGTCTATTTGAGGTGTTCCCCAAATTTGGAAGTAAGAATCTCCCATTCGTGTACTTGTTGGTGACCCCGAGAGAGATTGTCTACTAGCTGATTCTGGATCCCTGGAATAAACTGTGCTATTAGGCGAATGTGGTTGTGAATTGCCCACTGCCATATCCTTTGTGCTAGGAGACACAGCTGTGTCGAGTGTGTTCCCCCCTGTTTGTTTAGATAATACATTGTTGTCATGTTGTCTGTTTTGACAAGAATGTATTTGTGGATTATGATGGGTTGAAATGCTTTCAACGCTAGGAATACTGCTAACAATTCGAGGTGATTTATATGAAACCTTCTTTGATGTACGTCCCATTGTCCTTGGATGCTGTGTTGATTGAGGTGTGCTCCCCACCCTGTCATGGAAGCATCTGTAGTTATCACGTATTGTGGCACTGGGTCTTGGAAAGGCCGCCCTTTGTTTAAATTTATACTGTTCCACCATAGAAGCGAGATGTATGTTTGGCGGTCTATCAACACCAGATCTAGAAGGTGACCCTGTGCATGGGACCATTGTGATGCTAGGCACTGTTGTAAGGGCCTCATGTGCAATCTTGCGTTTGGGACAATGGCTATGCATGAGGACATCATGCCTAGGAGTTTTAACACCATCTTTGCATGTATTTTTTGTGTTGGATACATGGCTTGTATGACTTTGTAAAAATTTTGAACACTTTGTGGACTTGGGAGTGGCTATCCCTTTTGTTGTGTCGATTGTCGCTCCCAAGTATTGCTGTGTTTGGCACGGCAGAATGTGTGACTTTGTATAGTTGATGGAGAACCCTAGTTTGTAGAGGGTTTGTACGACATAATCTGTGTGTTGTGAACACTTTGTTAGGGAGTTGGTCTTGATTAGCCAATCGTCCAGGTCGGGGAACACGTGTATTTGCTGCCTTCTGATATGTGCAGCTACTACTGCTAGACATTTGGTAAAGACTCTCGGTGCGGTTGTTATACCGAACGGCAACACTTTGAATTGGTAATGTATTCCCTTGAATACAAACCTTAGGTATTTCCTGTGCGAGGGATGTATCGGTATGTGGAAATACGCGTCTTTTAGATCTAAGGTTGTCATGTAGTCTTGCTGCCTCAACAGTGGTAATACGTCCTGTAGCGTGACCATGTGAAAGTGTTCTGATTTGATGTAGGTGTTTAGTGTTCTGAGATCTAAGATTGGTCTCAGTGTTTTGTCTTTTTTTGGTATTAGAAAGTACAGTGAGTAAACTCCTGTGTTTCTTTGTGGACCTGGTACGAATTCTATTGCGCCTTTTTGTAGTAATGCTTGAACTTCCAGATCTAGCAGGTCTAAATGCTGTTTCGACATATTCTGTGTTTTTGGTGGGACGTTTGGAGGGAGTTGGAGAAATTCTATGCAATAACCATGCCGGATAATTGCTAAGACCCAAGTGTCTGTTGTTATCTGTAAGGAAATGCCTCCTTGGCATGGTTGCCCCCTGACTTTTTGCCTTTGCTGATGCTATGTTTACAATTGAAAGTGTGCTGAGGCCTGCTAACCAGGCCCCAGCACCAGTGTTCTTTCCCTAACCTGTACTTTTGTGTCCACAATTGGCAGACCCTGGCATCCAGATAAATCCCTTGTAACTGGTACTTCTAGTACCAAGGGCCCTGATGCCAAGGAAGGTCTCTAAGGGATGCAGCATGTCTTATGCCACCCTGGAGACCTCTCACTCAGCACAGACACACCGCTTGCCAGCTTGTGTGTGCTAGTGAGGACAAAACGAGTAAGTCGACATGGCACTCCCCTCAGGGTGCCATGCCAGCCTCTCACTGCCTATGCAGTATAGGTAAGACACCCCTCTAGCAGGCCTTACAGCCCTAAGGCAGGGTGCACTATACCATAGGTGAGGGTACCAGTGCATGAGCATGGTACCCCTACAGTGTCTAAACAAAACCTTAGATATTGTAAGTGCAGGGTAGCCATAAGAGTATATGGTCTGGGAGTCTGTCAAACACGAACTCCACAGCACCATAATGGCTACACTGAAAACTGGGAAGTTTGGTATCAAACTTCTCAGCACAATAAATGCACACTGATGCCAGTGTACATTTTATTGTAAAATACACCACAGAGGGCACCTTAGAGGTGCCCCCTGAAACTTAACCGACTATCTGTGTAGGCTGACTAGTTCTAGCAGCCTGCCACAAACCGAGACATGTTGCTGGCCCCATGGGGAGAGTGCCTTTGTCACTCTGAGGCCAGTAACAAAGCCTGCACTGGGTGGAGATGCTAACACCTCTCCCAGGCAGGAATTGTCACACCTGGCGGTGAGCCTCAAAGGCTCACCTCCTTTGTGCCAACCCAGCAGGACACTCCAGCTAGTGGAGTTGCCCGCCCCCTCCGGCCAGGCCCCACTTTTTGGCGGCAAGGCCGGAGAAAATAATGAGAATAACAAGGAGGAGTCACTGGCCAGTCAGGACAGCCCCTAAGGTGTCCTGAGCTGAGGTGACTCTAACTTTTAGAAATCCTCCATCTTGCAGATGGAGGATTCCCCCAATAGGGTTAGGATTGTGACCCCCTCCCCTTGGGAGGAGGCACAAGGAGGGTGTACCCACCCTCAGGGCTAGTAGCCATTGGCTACTAACCCCCCAGACCTAAACACGCCCTTAAATTTAGTATTTAAGGGCTACCCTGAACCCTAGAAAATTAGATTCCTGCAACTACAAGAAGAAGGACTGCCTAGCTGAAAACCCCTGCAGAGGAAGACCAGAAGACGACTACTGCCTTGGCTCCAGAAACTCACCGGCCTGTCTCCTGCCTTCCAAAGATCCTGCTCCAGCGACGCCTTCCAAAGGGACCAGCGACCTCGACATCCTCTGAGGACTGCCCCTGCTTCGAAAAGACAAGAAACTCCCGAGGACAGCGGACCTGCTCCAAGAAAGGCTGCAACTTTGTTTCCAGCAGCTTTAAAGAACCCTGCAAGCTCCCCGCAAAAGGCGTGAGACTTGCAACACTGCACCCGGCGACCCCGACTCGGCTGGTGGCGATCCAACACCTCAGGAGGGACCCCAGGACTACTCTAAGACTGTGAGTACAAAAACCTGTCCCCCCTGAGCCCCCACAGCGCCGCCTGCAGAGGGAATCCCGAGGCTTCCCCTGACCGCGACTCTTTTGAATCCAAAGTCCCGACACCTGGGAGAGACCCTGCACCCGCAGCCCCCAGGACCTGAAGGACCGGACTTTCACTGGAGGAGTGACCCCCAGGAGTCCCTCTCCCTTGCCCAAGTGGAGGTTTCCCCGAGGAACCCCCCCCCTTGCCTGCCTGCAGCGCTGAAGAGATCCCTAGATCTCCCATTGACTTCCATTACAAACCCGACGCTTGTTTCTACACTGCACCCGGCCGCCCCCGCGCTGCTGAGGGTGAAATTTCTGTGTGGGCTTGTGTCCCCCCCGGTGCCCTACAAAACCCCCCTGGTCTGCCCTCCGAAGACGCGGGTACTTACCTGCAAGCAGACCGGAACCGGGGCACCCCCTTCTCTCCATTCTAGCCTATGTGTTTTGGGCACCACTTTGAACTCTGCACCTGACCGGCCCTGAGCTGCTGGTGTGGTGACTTTGGGGTTGCTCTGAACCCCCAACGGTGGGCTACCTTGGACCAAGAACTGAACCCTGTAAGTGTCTTACTTACCTGGTAAAACTAACAAATACTCACCTCCCCTAGGAACTGTGAAAATTGCACTAAGTGTCCACTTTTAAAACAGCTATTTGTGAATAACTTGAAAAGTATACATGCAATTTTGATGATTTGAAGTTCCTAAAGTACTTACCTGCAATACCTTTCGAAGGAGATATTACATGTAGAATTTGAACCTGTGGTTCTTAAAATAAACTAAGAAAAGATATTTTTCTATATAAAAACCTATTGGCTGGATTTGTCTCTGAGTGTGTGTACCTCATTTATTGTCTATGTGTATGTACAACAAATGCTTAACACTACTCCTTGGATAAGCCTACTGCTCGACCACACTACCACAAAATAGAGCATTAGTATTATCTATTTTTACCACTATTTTACCTCTAAGGGGAACCCTTGGACTCTGTGCATGCTATTCCTTACTTTGAAATAGCACATACAGAGCCAACTTCCTACATTGGTGGATCAGCGGTGGGGTACAAGACTTTGCATTTGCTGGACTACTCAGCCAATACCTGATCACACGACAAATTCCAAAATTGTCATTAGAAATTGATTTTTGCAATTTGAAAAGTTTTCTAAATTCTTAAAAGACCTGCTAGGGCCTTGTGTTAGATCCTGTTTAGCATTTCTTTTAGAGTTTAAAAGTTTGTTAAAAGTTTGAATTAGATTCTAGAATCAGTTTTAGTCTCTTAAAAAGTATTCCAACTTTTAGAAGCATAATGTCTAGCACAGATGTGAATGTGGTGGAACTCGACACCACACCTTACCTCCATCTACAGATGAGAGAGCTAAGGTCACTCTGTAAACTAAAGAAAATAACAATGGGCCCCAAACCTACCAAAATACAGCTCCAGGAGCTTTTGGCAGAGTTTGAAAAGGCCAACCCCTCTGAGGGTGGCAACTCAGAGGAAGAGGATAGTGACTTGGAGGACAATTCCCCCCTACCAGTCCTATCTAGGGAGAACAGGGTCCCTCAAACCCTGACTCCTAAAATAATAGTCAGAGATGCTGGTTCCCTCACAGGAGAGACCAACACCTCTGAAATCACTGAGGATAGCCCCAGTGAAGAGGACATCCAGTTAGCCAGGATGGCCAAAAGATTGGCTTTGGAAAGACAGATCCTAGCCATAGAGAGGGAAAGACAAGAGATGGGCCTAGGACCCATCAATGGTGGCAGCAACATAAATAGGGTCAGAGATTCTCCTGACATGTTGAAAATCCCTAAAGGGATTGTAACTAAATATGAAGATGGTGATGACATCACCAAATGGTTCACAGCTTTTGAGAGGGCTTGTGTAACCAGAAAAGTGAACAGATCTCACTGGGGTGCTCTCCTTTGGGAAATGTTCACAGGAAAGTGTAGGGATAGACTCCTCACACTCTCTGGACAAGATGCAGAATCTTATGACCTCATGAAGGGTACCCTGATTGAGGGCTTTGGATTCTCCACTGAGGAGTACAGGATTAGGTTCAGGGGGGCTCAAAAATCCTCGAGCCAGACCTGGGTTGACTTTGTTGACTACTCAGTGAAAACACTAGATGGTTGGATTCAAGGCAGTGGTGTAAGTAATTATGATGGGCTGTACAATTTATTTGTGAAAGAACACCTGTTAAGTAATTGTTTCAATGATAAACTGCATCAGCATCTGGTAGACCTAGGACCAATTTCTCCCCAAGAATTGGGAAAGAAGGCGGACCATTGGGTCAAGACAAGGGTGTCCAAGACTTCAACAGGGGGTGACCAAAAGAAAGGGGTCACAAAGACTCCCCAGGGGAAGGGTGATGAGACAACCAAAACTAAAAATAGTAAAGAGTCTTCTACAGGCCCCCAAAGACCTGCACAGGAGGGTGGGCCCAGAGCCTCTTCACAAAACAATGGGTACAAGGGTAAAAACTTTGATCCCAAAAAGGCCTGGTGTCATAGCTGTAAACAGCATGGACACCAAACTGGAGACAAGGCCTGTCCCAAGAAAGGTTCCACTCCAAACTCCCATCCAGGTAACACTGGTATGGCTAGTCTCCAAGTGGGATCAACAGTGTGCCCAGAGCAAATCAGGGTCCACACTGAAGCTACTCTAGTTTCTGAGGGTGGGGTGGATTTAGCCACACTAGCTGTCTGGCCGCCTAACATGCAAAAATACAGACAGCAACTCTTAATTAATGGGACTAGAATAGAGGGCCTGAGGGATACAGGTGCCAGTGTCACCATGGTGACAGAGAAACTGGTTTCCCCTGGCCAATACCTGACTGGAAAAACTTACACAGTCACCAACGCTGACAATCAGAGAAAAGTACATCCCATGGCAATGGTTACTTTAGAATGGGGAGGGGTCAATGGCCTGAAACAGGTGGTGGTCTCCTCAAATATCCCAGTGGACTGTCTGCTTGGAAATGACCTGGAGTCCTCAGCATGGGCTGAGGTAGAACTAAAAACCCCTGCAGCAATGCTGGGTATCCCTGAACTGGTGTGTGTGAAAACAAGAGCACAATGCAAGGCACAGGGTGAAAAAGTAGAGCTGGAGTCTGGAAAAATGGCCCAGCCTACCAAGAGAACCGGAAAGTCAGTTGGGAAACCAACTGCAACACAGCAAAAGAAAGGGAACCTCTCTTCTCAGGAAGAAGTTCTGCCCTCTGAGGGAACTGAGCCTTTGGAGCTTGAACCTTACCAGGTTGAGCTCTTAGGCCCAGGGGGACCCTCCAGGGAGGAGCTGTGTAAGGGACAAGAAACCTGTCCCTCTCTTGAAGGCCTTAGGCAGCAAGCTGCTGAAGAGTCCAAAGGCAAGAAAAATGGAACGCATAGGGTCTATTGGGAGGATGGACTCCTGTACACTGAGGCCAGAGACCCCAAACCTGGTGCCACTAGGAGAGTGGTAGTGCCTCAGCTGTTCAGAGAGTTCATCCTAACATTGGCCCATGACATTCCCCTTGCTGGACATTTGGGACAAACCAAGACGTGGGAGAGGTTAGTCAACCACTTCTACTGGCCCAATATGTCCAACATGGTTAAGGAGTTTTGCCTCTCCTGCCCCACCTGTCAAGCCAGTGGTAAGACAGGTGGGCATCCAAAGGCCCCCCTCATTCCACTTCCAGTGGTGGGGGTGCCCTTTGAAAGAGTGGGTGTGGACATAGTTGGTCCACTGGAACCTCCCACAGCCTCAGGAAATATGTATATCCTGGTAGTAGTGGATCATGCTACCAGGTATCCTGAAGCTATTCCCCTTAGGTCGACTACTGCCCCGGCAGTAGCCAAGGCCCTCATTGGTATCTTTACCAGAGTGGGTTTCCCTAAGGAGGTGGTATCTGACAGAGGTACCAACTTCATGTCAGCATACCTAAAGCACATGTGGGATGAGTGTGGAGTGACTTATAAATTCACTACACCTTACCATCCACAAACTAATGGCTTAGTTGAGAGATTCAACAAGACATTAAAGGGCATGATCATGGGGCTCCCAGAAAAACTCAAAAGGAGATGGGATGTCCTCCTGCCATGTCTGCTTTTCGCTTACAGGGAGGTACCACAGAAGGGAGTAGGGTTCTCACCCTTTGAACTTCTGTTTGGTCATCCTGTAAGGGGACCACTTGCCCTTGTTAAAGAAGGCTGGGAGAGACCTCTCCATGAGCCTAAACAGGACATAGTGGACTATGTACTTGGCCTTCGCTCTAGAATGGCAGAGTACATGGAAAAGGCAACCAAAAACCTTGAGGCCAGCCAACAGCTCCAGAAGTTTTGGTATGACCAAAAGGCTGCACTGGTTGAGTTCCAACCAGGGCAGAAGGTCTGGGTTCTAGAGCCTGTGGCTCCCAGGGCACTCCAGGACAAATGGAGTGGCCCTTACCCAGTACTAGAGAGGAAGAGTCAGGTCACCTACTTGGTGGACCTGGGCACAAGCAGGAGCCCCAAAAGGGTGATCCATGTAAACCGCCTTAAGCTCTTCCACGACAGGGCTGATGTCAATCTGTTGATGGTAACAGATGAGGATCAGGAGGCAGAGAGTGAACCTCTCCCTGATCTTCTGTCATCAGACCCAAAAGATGGTACAGTAGATGGAGTGATCTACTCAGACACCCTCTCTGGCCAACAGCAAGCTGATTGTAGGAGAGTCCTACAACAGTTTCCTGAACTCTTCTCCTTAACCCCTGGTCAGACACACCTGTGTACCCATGATGTGGACACAGGAGACAGCATGCCTGTCAAGAACAAAATCTTTAGACAATCTGACCATGTTAAAGAAAGCATCAAGGTGGAAGTCCACAAGATGCTGGAATTGGGAGTCATTGAGCGCTCTGACAGCCCCTGGGCTAGCCCAGTGGTCTTAGTCCCCAAACCTCACACCAAAGATGGAAAGAAAGAGATGAGGTTTTGTGTGGACTACAGAGGGCTCAATTCTGTCACCAAGACAGATGCCCATCCAATTCCAAGAGCTGATGAGCTCATTGATAAATTAGGTGCTGCCAAATTTCTAAGTACCTTTGACTTGACAGCAGGGTACTGGCAAATAAAAATGGCACCGGGAGCAAAAGAAAAGACAGCATTCTCCACACCTGATGGGCATTATCAGTTTACTGTTATGCCCTTTGGTTTAAAGAATGCCCCTGCCACCTTCCAAAGGTTGGTGAATCAAGTCCTTGCTGGCTTGGAGTCCTTTAGCACAGCTTATCTTGATGATATTGCTGTCTTTAGCTCCACCAGGCAGGATCACCTGGTCCACCTGAGGAAGGTTTTGAAGGCTCTGCAATCTGCAGGCCTCTCTATCAAGGCATCCAAATGCCAGATAGGGCAGGGAACTGTGGTTTACTTGGGACACCTTGTAGGTGGAGGCCAAGTTCAGCCACTCCAACCCAAGATCCAGACTATTCTGGACTGGGTAGCTCCAAAAACCCAGACTCAAGTCAGGGCATTCCTTGGCTTGACTGGGTATTACAGGAGGTTTGTGAAGGGATATGGATCCATTGTGACAGCCCTCACTGAACTCACCTCCAAGAAAATGCCCAAGAAAGTAAACTGGACTGTGGACTGCCAACAGGCCTTTGACACCCTGAAACAGGCAATGTGCTCAGCACCAGTTCTCAAAGCTCCAGATTATTCTAAGCAGTTCATTGTGCAGACTGATGCCTCTGAACATGGGATAGGGGCAGTTTTGTCCCAAACAAATGATGATGGCCTTGACCAGCCTGTTGCTTTCATTAGCAGGAGGTTACTCCCCAGGGAGCAGCGTTGGAGTGCCATTGAGAGGGAGGCCTTTGCTGTGGTTTGGTCCCTGAAGAAGCTGAGACCATACCTCTTTGGGACTCACTTCCTAGTTCAAACCGACCACAGACCTCTCAAATGGCTGATGCAAATGAAAGGTGAAAATCCTAAACTGTTGAGGTGGTCCATCTCCCTACAGGGAATGGACTTTATAGTGGAACACAGACCTGGGACTGCCCATGCCAATGCAGATGGCCTTTCCAGGTTCTTCCACTTAGAAAATGAAGACTCTCTTGGGAAAGGTTAGTCTCATCCTCTTTCGTTTGGGGGGGGGTTGTGTAAGGAAATGCCTCCTTGGCATGGTTGCCCCCTGACTTTTTGCCTTTGCTGATGCTATGTTTACAATTGAAAGTGTGCTGAGGCCTGCTAACCAGGCCCCAGCACCAGTGTTCTTTCCCTAACCTGTACTTTTGTGTCCACAATTGGCAGACCCTGGCATCCAGATAAATCCCTTGTAACTGGTACTTCTAGTACCAAGGGCCCTGATGCCAAGGAAGGTCTCTAAGGGATGCAGCATGTCTTATGCCACCCTGGAGACCTCTCACTCAGCACAGACACACCGCTTGCCAGCTTGTGTGTGCTAGTGAGGACAAAACGAGTAAGTCGACATGGCACTCCCCTCAGGGTGCCATGCCAGCCTCTCACTGCCTATGCAGTATAGGTAAGACACCCCTCTAGCAGGCCTTACAGCCCTAAGGCAGGGTGCACTATACCATAGGTGAGGGTACCAGTGCATGAGCATGGTACCCCTACAGTGTCTAAACAAAACCTTAGATATTGTAAGTGCAGGGTAGCCATAAGAGTATATGGTCTGGGAGTCTGTCAAACACGAACTCCACAGCACCATAATGGCTACACTGAAAACTGGGAAGTTTGGTATCAAACTTCTCAGCACAATAAATGCACACTGATGCCAGTGTACATTTTATTGTAAAATACACCACAGAGGGCACCTTAGAGGTGCCCCCTGAAACTTAACCGACTATCTGTGTAGGCTGACTAGTTCTAGCAGCCTGCCACAAACCGAGACATGTTGCTGGCCCCATGGGGAGAGTGCCTTTGTCACTCTGAGGCCAGTAACAAAGCCTGCACTGGGTGGAGATGCTAACACCTCTCCCAGGCAGGAATTGTCACACCTGGCGGTGAGCCTCAAAGGCTCACCTCCTTTGTGCCAACCCAGCAGGACACTCCAGCTAGTGGAGTTGCCCGCCCCCTCCGGCCAGGCCCCACTTTTTGGCGGCAAGGCCGGAGAAAATAATGAGAATAACAAGGAGGAGTCACTGGCCAGTCAGGACAGCCCCTAAGGTGTCCTGAGCTGAGGTGACTCTAACTTTTAGAAATCCTCCATCTTGCAGATGGAGGATTCCCCCAATAGGGTTAGGATTGTGACCCCCTCCCCTTGGGAGGAGGCACAAGGAGGGTGTACCCACCCTCAGGGCTAGTAGCCATTGGCTACTAACCCCCCAGACCTAAACACGCCCTTAAATTTAGTATTTAAGGGCTACCCTGAACCCTAGAAAATTAGATTCCTGCAACTACAAGAAGAAGGACTGCCTAGCTGAAAACCCCTGCAGAGGAAGACCAGAAGACGACTACTGCCTTGGCTCCAGAAACTCACCGGCCTGTCTCCTGCCTTCCAAAGATCCTGCTCCAGCGACGCCTTCCAAAGGGACCAGCGACCTCGACATCCTCTGAGGACTGCCCCTGCTTCGAAAAGACAAGAAACTCCCGAGGACAGCGGACCTGCTCCAAGAAAGGCTGCAACTTTGTTTCCAGCAGCTTTAAAGAACCCTGCAAGCTCCCCGCAAAAGGCGTGAGACTTGCAACACTGCACCCGGCGACCCCGACTCGGCTGGTGGCGATCCAACACCTCAGGAGGGACCCCAGGACTACTCTGATACTGTGAGTACAAAAACCTGTCCCCCCTGAGCCCCCACAGCGCCGCCTGCAGAGGGAATCCCGAGGCTTCCCCTGACCGCGACTCTTTTGAATCCAAAGTCCCGACACCTGGGAGAGACCCTGCACCCGCAGCCCCCAGGACCTGAAGGACCGGACTTTCACTGGAGGAGTGACCCCCAGGAGTCCCTCTCCCTTGCCCAAGTGGAGGTTTCCCCGAGGAACCCCCCCCCTTGCCTGCCTGCAGCGCTGAAGAGATCCCTAGATCTCCCATTGACTTCCATTACAAACCCGACGCTTGTTTCTACACTGCACCCGGCCGCCCCCGCGCTGCTGAGGGTGAAATTTCTGTGTGGGCTTGTGTCCCCCCCGGTGCCCTACAAAACCCCCCTGGTCTGCCCTCCGAAGACGCGGGTACTTACCTGCAAGCAGACCGGAACCGGGGCACCCCCTTCTCTCCATTCTAGCCTATGTGTTTTGGGCACCACTTTGAACTCTGCACCTGACCGGCCCTGAGCTGCTGGTGTGGTGACTTTGGGGTTGCTCTGAACCCCCAACGGTGGGCTACCTTGGACCAAGAACTGAACCCTGTAAGTGTCTTACTTACCTGGTAAAACTAACAAATACTTACCTCCCCTAGGAACTGTGAAAATTGCACTAAGTGTCCACTTTTAAAACAGCTATTTGTGAATAACTTGAAAAGTATACATGCAATTTTGATGATTTGAAGTTCCTAAAGTACTTACCTGCAATACCTTTCGAAGGAGATATTACATGTAGAATTTGAACCTGTGGTTCTTAAAATAAACTAAGAAAAGATATTTTTCTATATAAAAACCTATTGGCTGGATTTGTCTCTGAGTGTGTGTACCTCATTTATTGTCTATGTGTATGTACAACAAATGCTTAACACTACTCCTTGGATAAGCCTACTGCTCGACCACACTACCACAAAATAGAGCATTAGTATTATCTATTTTTACCACTATTTTACCTCTAAGGGGAACCCTTGGACTCTGTGCATGCTATTCCTTACTTTGAAATAGCACATACAGAGCCAACTTCCTACATTATCTCCTCCCAAAATTTGTAGAACTGGCTTAGTCTTCCCCCCACTGGTGTTGTGTGAAGGAGTTGAGTGACTTGTGAGTCACTGTTTGGTTGGTGGGGTCTTGGGACTCTGAAATTTTCCCCGGTTTCTAGGGAATTGTCCCCCTCTGTATTGGCCCCGAAAGCCTCCCCTTTGGTACTGTCCCTGGTAGGTAGACGGTGTTGTTTGTGAGGTACTAGCTTGTGTGGTTTGACCTCGAAACCCCCCTCTGAAGGTTGTTTTGCGAAACGTGCCAAAAGTGCCTCTGCCCTGCGGGGAATAGAGTGCGCCCATGGCCTTAGCTGTATCAGTATCTTTTTTCAATTTTTCAATTGCCGTGTCCACTTCGGGTCCAAACAATTGTTCATTGAATGGCATATTGAGCACTGCCTGTTGTATCTCAGGTTTGAAGCCGGATGTGCGCAACCATGCGTGCCTCCTTATGGTTACCGCGGTATTTGTTCTTGCAGCTGTATCCGCTGCATCCATAGAGGAACGTATTTGGTTGTTGGAGATATTTTGTCCCTCCTCAACCACTTGTTTTGACCGTTTCTGGAATTCTTTGGGTAGATGCTCGATGAGATGCTGCATCTCGTCCCAATGGGCTCTGTCATATCGCGCTAGGAGCGCCTGCGAGTTAGCGATGCGCCACTGGTTTGCAGCTTGTACTGCAACCCTTTTCCCAGCTGCGTCGAACTTGCGGCTCTCCTTGTCTGGAGGTGGTGCGTCGCCTGATATGTGCGAGTTGGCTCTTTTACGAGCTGCTCCTACGACAACTGAATCTGGTGGCAGTTGTGATGTGATAAAAGCAGGGTCCGTGGGCGGTGCTTTATATTTCTTCTCCACCCTTGGAGTTATTGCTCTGCTTTTGACAGGGTCTTTAAAGATCTGTTTAGCGTGCCTTAGCATTCCCGGGAGCATAGGAAGGCTTTGATAATTGCTATGGGTGGAGGAGAGGGTGTTGAAAAGGAAGTCATCCTCGACAGGCTCTGAGTGTAACGACACGTTATGGAACTCTGCTGCCCTAGCTACCACCTGTGCATACGCTGTACTGTCTTCAGGTGGTGAGGGCTTAGTAGGGTACGACTCAGGGCTGTTGTCTGATACTGGGGCGTCAGAGATCCCACGCATCCTGGTCATCTTGGCTCATAGTGGTATGAGCTGGTGAATGTGACGGAGTCTGTGCCGGTGATGTATGAGTTACCGGTGGTGGAGAGGGTGGTGGAGTTACCTTCTTTACCACTTTTGCTTGTGGTGTCTTTTCTTGTGGTTGGAAATCAAGTTTCCTTTTCCTCCTGATTGGGGGAAGAGTGCTGATCTTCCCTGTACCACTTTGTATGAAGATCCGCTTTTGGGTGTGGTCTACATCTGTGGTTTGTAAATCTTCCTCAAACCTGTGTTTGCGCATTTGGGAGGACAGCGAGTGTTCCTCCGAGTACGAACTGGCTGTCGGTTCGGTTGCTGGTCGTTTAGGCACCGAAACCGTGTCTTTTGTTGTTTTCGGCTCCGACAAGATTTCTCTCTTTTTCGGTGTCGAACTTTCTCGGCGTCGACCATCTTCGGTGCCGCGGTCTCTGTGCCGAGCAGGTTCGGTGGTGCTGCCTCGGTGTCGACCCTTTCCTGCAGCACTTTCTCGGTCCCGAGATTGCTGCGTGCCTGTGTCTCGACCCGAGTCGGACGACCTCGGCACCAGTTCGCCTTTTTTCAGTGCCGATGGACGGTCACCTACTTTATGGGTTGAGCCATGGCCTGTTGGCAGTGGCGTCCCCTGGGCTTTGTCTGTTTTCCCGTGTGGTGTTTGCTTTGACGTCTTACTCACGGTTTCTTCGACGTCAAATTCTTCCGATTCATGGATGGAGAAGGCTTCTTCTTCTCCCTGTTCCTCGAACCCTCGGTGTCCTGTCGGCGTGGACGCCATGTGCAACCATCTGGCTCTTCGGTCACGGAGCGTTTTTCTCGACCGAAACGCTCGACAGGCCTCACACGTTTCTTCCTTGTGCTCGGGTGACAGGCACAAGTTACAGACCAAATGCTGGTCTGTATAGGGATATTTACTGTGGCATTTAGGACAGAATCGGAACGGGGTCCATTCCATCAGTGTCGATGTTGCACGCGGTCGGGCCGACCAGGCCCCGACGGGGGATCGAAATTACCCCGAAGGGCTACCGGAGCTCTTCAGGATTCGGTGTCGATTCTAATCTAACCTGATACCGAACGAAACAATACTGACGTAGTTTTCCGAAGTTATGACTATCTTTCCGTCCCGAAACACGGAGCGAAAAGGAACACGTCCGAACCCGATGGCGGAAAAAAAACTATCTAAGATGGAGTCGACGCCCATGCGCAATGGAAACAAAGGAGGAGGAGTCCCTCGGTCTTGTGACTCGAAAAGACTTCTTCGAAGAAAAACAACTTGTAACACTCCGACCCAACACCAGACGGCGGACTATGCACAGCATGTGTATCTGCAGCTACACATGCCACCGAACACACTATTATATACACATTAGATGTCAAGAACTGGCAACAAAAACAATAGAAAACAGTGAAATAGAATAAAATGGAGACCAAACCATATACTAAGTGGAACGCGAGTCAGTCCCCCACCCAAGGAAGTGGAATCTCTAAAGAGGAGCTGGAGGAATTAGGAACCCCAAAAGGTAGTACTAGGGTTCTCTCCCCCCCCCCCCCCCCCCCACACACACACACACACAGGAGAGAACTTGTTTTTCCCCCTAAACCCACAGGAGAATCTTTGAAAAAGGACTGGGCAAGACCCAAGTGTAAGGAAATGCCTCCTTGGCATGGTTGCCCCCTGACTTTTTGCCTTTGCTGATGCTATGTTTACAATTGAAAGTGTGCTGAGGCCTGCTAACCAGGCCCCAGCACCAGTGTTCTTTCCCTAACCTGTACTTTTGTATCCACAATTGGCACACCCTGGCATTCAGATAAGTCCCTTGTAACTGGTACTTCTAGTACCAAGGGCCCTGATGCCAAGGAAGGTCTCTAAGGGCTGCAGCATGTATTATGCCACCCTGGAGACCTCTCACTCAGCACAGACACACTGCTTGCCAGCTTGTGTGTGCTAGTGAGGACAAAACGAGTAAGTCGACATGGCACTCCCCTCAGGGTGCCATGCCAGCCTCTCACTGCCTATGCAGTATAGGTAAGACACCCCTCTAGCAGGCCTTACAGCCCTAAGGCAGGGTGCACTATACCATAGGTGAGGGTACCAGTGCATGAGCATGGTACCCCTACAGTGTCTAAACAAAACCTTAGACATTGTAAGTGCAGGGTAGCCATAAGAGTATATGGTCTGGGAGTCTGTCAAACACGAACTCCACAGCACCATAATGGCTACACTGAAAACTGGGAAGTTTGGTATCAAACTTCTCAGCACAATAAATGCACACTGATGCCAGTGTACATTTTATTGCAAAATACACCCCAGAGGGCACCTTAGAGGTGCCCCCTGAAGCTTAACCGACTATCTGTGTAGGCTGACTAGTTTTAGCAGCCTGCCACAAACCGAGACATGTTGCTGGCCCCATGGGGAGAGTGCCTTTGTCACTCTGAGGCCAGTAACAAAGCCTGCACTGGGTGGAGATGCTAACACCTCTCCCAGGCAGGAATTGTCACACCTGGCGGTGAGCCTCAAAGGCTCACCTCCTTTGTGCCAACCCAGCAGGACACTCCAGCTAGTGGAGTTGCCCGCCCCCTCCGGCCAGGCCCCACTTTTGGCGGCAAGGCCGGAGAAAATAATGAGAAAAACAAGGAGGAGTCACTGGCCAGTCAGGACAGCCCCTAAGGTGTCCTGAGCTGAAGTGACTAACTTTTAGAAATCCTCCATCTTGCAGATGGAGGATTCCCCCAATAGGGTTAGGATTGTGACCCCCTCCCCTTGGGAGGAGGCACAAAGAGGGTGTACCCACCCTCAGGGCTAGTAGCCATTGGCTACTAACCCCCCAAACCTAAACACGCCCTTAAATTTAGTATTTAAGGGCTACCCTGAACCCTAGAAAATCAGATTCCTGCAACTACAAGAAGAAGGACTGCCTAGCTGAAAAACCCCTGCAGAGGAAGACCAGAAGACGACAACTGCCTTGGCTCCAGAAACTCACCGGCCTGTCTCCTGCCTTCCAAAGATCCTGCTCCAGTGACGCCTTCCGAAGGGACCAGCGACCTCGACATCCTCTGAGGACTGTCCCTGCTTCGAAAAGACAAGAAACTCCTGAGGACAGCGGACCTGATCCCAGAAAAGCTGCAACTTTGTTTCCAGCAGCTTTAAAGATCCCTGCAAGCTCCCCGCAAGAAGCGTGAGACTTGCAACACTGCACCCGGCGACCCCGACTCGGCTGGTGGAGATCCGACACCTCAGGAGGGACCCCAGGACTACTCTGATACTGTGAGTACCAAAACCTGTCCCCCCTGAGCCCCCACAGCGCCGCCTGCAGAGGGAATCCTGAGGCTTCCCCTGACCGCGACTCTTTGAACCTAAAGTCCCGACGCCTGGGAGAGACCCTGCACCCGCAGCCCCCAGGACCTGAAGGACCGGACTTTCACTGGAGAAGTGACCCCCAGGAGTCCCTCTCCCTTGCCCAAGTGGAGGTTTCCCTGAGGAACCCCCCCCTTGCCTGCCTGCAGCGCTGAAGAGATCCCGAGATCTCTCAGACTAACATTGCAAACCCGACGCTTGTTTCTACACTGCACCCGGCCGCCCCCGCGCTGCTGAGGGTGAAATTTCTGTGTGGGCTTGTGTCCCCCCCGGTGCCCTACAAAACCCCCCTGGTCTGCCCTCCGAAGACGCGGGTACTTACCTGCAAGCAGACCGGAACCGGGGCACCCCCTTCTCCATTCTAGCCTATGTGTTTTGGGCACCACTTTGGACTCTGCACCTGACCGGCCCTGAGCTGCTGGTGTGGTGACTTTGGGGTTGCTCTGAACCCCCAACGGTGGGCTACCTTGGACCAAGAACTAAGCCCTGTGAGTGTCTTACTTACCTGGTTAACCTAACAAATACTTACCTCCCCTAGGAACTATGAAAATTGCACTAAGTGTCCACTTTTAAAACAGCTATTTGTGAATAATTTGAAAAGTATACATGCAATTTTGATGATTTGAAGTTCCTAAAGTACTTACCTGCAATACCTTTCGAATGAGATATTACATGTAGAATTTGAACCTGTGGTTCTTAAAATAAACTAAGAAAATATATTTTTCTATATAAAAACCTATTGGCTAGATTTGTCTCTGAGTGTGTGTACTTCATTTATTGTCTATGTGTATGTACAACAAATGCTTAACACTACTCCTTGGATAAGCCTACTGCTCGACCACACTACCACAAAATAGAGCATTAGTATTATCTATTTTTACCACTATTTTACCTCTAAGGGGAACCCTTGGACTCTGTGCATGCTATTCCTTACTTTGAAATAGCACATACAGAGCCAACTTCCTACACATTGTAAGTGCAGGGTAGCCATAAGAGTATATGGTCTGGGAGTCTGTCAAACACGAACTCCACAGCACCATAATGGCTACACTGAAAACTGGGAAGTTTGGTATCAAACTTCTCAGCACAATAAATGCACACTGATGCCAGGGTACATTTTATTGTAAAATACACCACAGAGGGCACCTTAAAGGTGCCCCCTGAAACTTAACCAACTATCTGTGTAGGCTGACTGGTTCCAGCAGCCTGCCACACTAGAGACATGTTGCTGGCCCCATGGGGAGAGTGCCTTTGTCACTCTGAGGCCAGTAACAAAGCCTGCACTGGGTGGAGATGCTAACACCTCCCCCAGGCAGGAACTGTGACACCTGGCGGTGAGCCTCAAAGGCTCCCCCCTTTGTCACAGCCCAGCAGGGCACTCCAGCTTAGTGGAGTTGCCCGCCCCCTCCGGCCACGGCCCCCACTTTTGGCGGCAAGGCTGGAGGGAACAAAGAAAGCAACAAGGAGGAGTCACTGGCCAGTCAGGACAGCCCCTAAGGTGTCCTGAGCTGAAGTGACTAACTTTTAGAAATCCTCCATCTTGCAGATGGAGGATTCCCCCAATAGGGTTAGGATTGTGACCCCCTCCCCTTGGGAGGAGGCACAAAGAGGGTGTACCCACCCTCAGGGCTAGTAGCCATTGGCTACTAACCCCCCAGACCTAAACACGCCCTTAAATTTAGTATTTAAGGGCTACCCTGAACCCTAGAAAATTAGATTCCTGCAACTACAAGAAGGACTGCCTAGCTGAAAACCCCTGCAGAGGAAGACCAGAAGACGACAACTGCCTTGGCTCCAGAAACTCACCGGCCTGTCTCCTGCCTTCCACAGATCCTGCTCCAGCGACGCCTTCCAAAGGGACCAGCGACCTCGACATCCTCTGAGGACTGCCCCTGCTTCGAAAAGACAAGAAACTCCCGAGGACAGCGGACCTGCTCCAAGAAAAGCTGCAACTTTGTTTCCAGCAGCTTTAAAGAACCCTGCAAGCTCCCCGCAAGAAGCGTGAGACTTGCAACACTGCACCCGGCGACCCCGACTCGGCTGGTGGCGATCCAACACCTCAGGAGGGACCCCAGGACTACTCTAAGACTGTGAGTACAAAAACCTGTCCCCCCTGAGCCCCCACAGCGCCGCCTGCAGAGGGAATCCCGAGGCTTCCCCTGACCGCGACTCTTTGATTCCTAAGTCCCGACACCTGGGAGAGACCCTGCACCCGCAGCCCCCAGGACCTGAAGGACCGGACTTTCACTAGAGGAGTGACCCCCAGGAGTCCCTCTCCCTTGACCAAGTGGAGGTTTCCCCGAGGAACCCCCCCCTTGCCTGCCTGCAGCGCTGAAGAGATCCCGAGATCTCCCATTGACTTCCATTACAAACCCGACGCTTGGTTCTACACTGCACCCGGCCGCCCCCGCGCTGCTGAGGGTGAAATTTCTGTGTGGGCTTGTGTCCCCCCCGGTGCCCTACAAAACCCCCCTGGTCTGCCCTCCGAAGACGCGGGTACTTACCTGCAAGCAGACCGGAACCGGGGCACCCCCTTCTCTCCATTCTAGCCTATGTGTTTTGGGCACCACTTTGAACTCTGCACCTGACCGGCCCTGAGCTGCTGGTGTGGTGACTTTGGGGTTGCTCTGAACCCCCAACGGTGGGCTACCTTGGACCAAGAACTAAGCCCTGTAAGTGTCTTACTTACCTGGTTAACCTAACAAATACTTACCTCCCCTAGGAACTGTGAAAATTGCACTGTGTCCACTTTTAAAACAGCTATTTGTGAATAACCTGAAAAGTATACATGCAATTTTGATGATTTGAAGTTCCTAAAGTACTTACCTGCAATACCTTTCGAATGAGATATTACATGTAAAATTTGAACCTGTGGTTCTTAAAATAAACTAAGAAAAGATATTTTTCTATACAAAAACCTATTGGCTGGATTTGTCTCTGAGTGTGTGGACCTCATTTATGGTCTATGTGTATGTACAACAAATGCTTAACACTACTCCTTGGATAAGCCTACTGCTCGACCACACTACCACAAAATAGAGCATTAGTATTATCTCTTTTTACCACTATTTTACCTCTAAGGGGAACCCTTGGACTCTGTGCATGCTATTCCTTACTTTGAAATAGCACATACAGAGCCAACTTCCTACACCAAGCAAGACTGGAAGAAACCAAAGGTGGAACCTGACAGAGGAGGCCCTGCGAATGAAGGGGACTAAGTCCAGTTCCAGTTGGTGTGTCCGGTTGGGGCAGGAGCCACTACCCACCCTTCTGGAGTTGCAGGACCAGGTCGATGGTGAAGACAGTCAGCTTTGCAGCACTGGAGCTGGAGAGAAATCCCAGCAGTGATGCAGCTGATGTTACACGATGGAAGATTTGCAGCTGGGCAGTGGGGTGGAAAAAAAACGCCAACAAGCCTTGGCAAAGGCAAGAGTTGCAGGGCTGCCAGGGACCAGGAAGGTCCGGGGGACTCAACCCAAGGAGGGGAGTCTCAGGTGACCTTCAGCAGTGAGGAGTCAGAAGACCAGGAGGCAGCCCCGACAGGCAACTCACAGGCAGCAGGCACAGGTGTTACAATGAGGCCCACTCAGCACACCTGGCGAGGAGTCCCACGTTGTAGGAAGTTGGCTCTGTATGTACTATTTCAAAGGGCTCAAGGGGGTCAACTCTGGCTACTCACAGGGTCGCAGTCGCCGGGGAGTCCTCCCTGTAGTGTTTATCCGCAGGTCGAGCCGGGGGCATCGGGTGCAGAGTGGAAAGTCTCACGCTTCCAGCGGGAAACGTGCAGTCCTTTAAAAGTTGTTTCTTTGTTGCAAGTTGTAGTTTCTTTGGAAAAGGGCCGCTGTCCTTAGGAGTTCTTGGTCCTTTTAGATGCAGGGTAGTCCTGAGGCTTCAGAGGTCGCTGGACCCTGGGGAGCGCGTCGCTGTTGCAGTTTTTCTCGAAGTGGGGAGACAGGCCGGTAGGGCTGGGGCCAAAGCAGTTGGTGTCTCAGTCTTCTCTGCAGGGCTTCAGGGCAGCAGTCCTTCGTCTTAGGTTGCAGGAATCTGTTTTCCTAGGTTCTGGGGGCCCCTAAATACTCGATTTATGGCTGTGTTTAGGTCTGGGGGGTTAGTAGCCAATGGTTACTAGCCCCGAGGGTGGCTACATCCCTAATCCTATTGGGGGAATCCTCCATCTGCAAGATGTGCTGAGAAGTTGGATACCAAACTTCCCAGTTTTCAGTGTAGCCATTATGGTGCTGTGGCTACCCTGCACTTACAATGTCTAAGGTTTTGCTTAGACACCGTAGGGGCATAGTGCTCATGCACTTATGCCCTCACCTATGGTATAGTGCACCCTGCCTTAGGGCTGTAAGGCCTTCTAGAAGGGTCACTTATCTATGCCATGGGCAGTGTGAGGTTGGCATGGCACCCTGAGGGGAGTGCCATGTCGACTTAGTCATTTTCTCCCCACCAGCACACACAAGCTGGCAAGCAGTGTGTCTGTGCTGAGTGAGGGGGTCCCCAGGGTGGCATAAGACATGCTGCAGCCCTTAGAGACCTTCCCTAGCATAAGGGCCCTTGGTACCAGGGGTACCAGTTACAAGGGACTTACCTCGATGCCAGGGTGTGCCAATTGTGGAGACAAAGGTACAGATTAGTGAAAGAACACTGGTGCTGGGGCCTGGTTAGCAGGGCCCTAGCACACTTTCAAGTCATAACTTAGCATCAGCAAAGGCAAAATGTCAGGGGGTAACCATGCCAAGGAGGCATTTCCTTACACACGTCGTTGGAGCAGCAGGCAGGAGACTGCTTTGCAGTGAAGAGTGCTGGAAGCAAGGGTTACATGGAGCCTGAAGATCCCTTGGAAAAAGAGCCAACAAGCCTTGATAGCTGCAAGAGTTGCAGTGCGCCAGTGTGCCGTCCTGCAAGGAGAGGCAGGGGATCAGTCTCCCAAGTTGGATAGCTGGTATAGAGGATTGAGGGGGACCACTCCAGATCACCACCTGTGTTGCTGGATCCACACAGTTTTGCACAAGAGAGATCCACTCAGCCAAACGTCATTGCAGTTGGTGCCTGCAGAGGCAGGAGAGCGACTACTTCACTCCAAGGGAGATTCAGTCTTGCTTCTTGTGCATGCAAAAGACTTGTCGCATTCAGAGGATGCACAGCCAGGGAAATGTTGCAGAAGGAGCTGGGGGAAAAAAAAAAATGTTGCAAAGTTGAGTCGTCCCTGGAGTTGCAGATTGTCAGGTCCTGGAGGGTCCCGTTGCAGCCCCGGTGGCCAGAAAATGAAGTAAACTATGCAGGAGTCCTGCTGGAATCTTCCACGTCAAACCCTGGAGGGAGACCCTAAATAGCCCGGGAAGGAGGAATTGGTCAATTAGCAGGGTGACCACCTACCAGGAGGCAGGGGGCGACGTCAATTGCCTGACTTGGCCCCATGCGATCAGGGGCCACTGCACACCTTGGATTCAAGATGGCAGAATCAAGTGGCCACTTAGAGGAGCTTTGGGCACCACCCATCAGGTGGTGATTGAGTGGTCACTTCCATTGCTCAGTTTCACGCCAGAGAATGGACCAAGGGTCCTTGGACTGGTGCAAACCAGTTTATGCAAGGAAGTCAAACGTGCCCTTAAAAGCACGGTGGCTTTTGAAAGGGGGGGGGGGGGGGGGGGGGCTGTCCCTCCCAAACCGTGTAACACTTATAAGGGAGATGGTGTGTTCTGCCTCTTTCAAAGGAAATTCTTTGTTCTGCTGAGCATGCTAAGCAGCAGGAGGGCAGTAACCTGCCTGTGGGGTGGCAGCAGAACAGACTGTCTTGAAAACCCCAGAAGACTGGTAGGAACAATACTGGGGGTCCTCCAAGGAGCCCCTGGAGTGCATGGAATTATACTGACATGTTTCATACCAAACAAGCCCAGGTTCGGAGTTACCATTACAGAGCTGGACACAGTTAGCGGTGCCCTGTGTCTAGTACGCAGGTAAAATAGCTTCCCCACACTTACGAAGTCCAGTGTACTGGAGCTGGAGTTCGTAGGGGCACCTCTGCTCCTGCAGGGGTGCCCTCACACAGGTAGCTGCATCCTGTCCTCTGGGCTGGGAGGGCCTACCATAGAGGTGACTTAGTGACCTTGTGCAGTGACCTGTAGTGTATTCACCTTTTCCACACAGGCTGCCATGGCAGGCCTGCAGACATTTTGCGTGGACCCCCATGGGTGGCACCACACGATGTAGCCAATGAAGATCCCCCCCCCCCGACCCCTGACCCTCCCACCCCAACCCCCCCCCCCCAACCTCCCCAGTGACCCAATGGCCTTAGTACCCGAGTACAAATACTAGGGACATGGGGGCACCAGTATCCTAACAGGGGTTGTGCAAAGTCCTAAGCAACCAAATTTAGAGGGAGAGTGCTCAATCACTGGGGTCCTGGTTAGCAGAAACCGATGCGAAAACAGACCAAGCATGCTATTAGCAGGCAAATAGTGGAGGTGACCATGCCAAGAAGTTACTGTCTTACAAAGTGATAATGCTCCTACCCACTCATAATTTCTCTTATTTCAAGTCCTACTGTTTGTCACAGTCCTGCTATCCCACTGTTTCAATGGTGGTTGTGGCCACACTGATCTGTGGGTCTGCCTCAAAAATAACAAGTGAATGCATTTAAAAAGTTGCTAAGAGAACTTGCAAAAAGATATTCTGCCATTTGTGAATCCTGAAGTTTGATTTACACTTTCACATCACAAAGTTCCAGCAAGGAAGTGGGCTGGCAAACCAAATGCACTACAATGTAACAGAACTTTGAAATATGTACCCAGTAAAATTAGTTTGAACATATGCGTCAGACATGGAGAACAGGAATTCTGCACCCAGGGGGCCACATTGCCACTCCTGGGAAAGATTTCGGGAGATAATCTATGATGTGTGTGAAATATTCCTGATGAGCCAGGAGACAGTCCAATATGGACCATAAAAAACACCAGTGTTTTTTTTTTGTTTTACAGTAACTCTAGATACATTTTAAAATAACACAAATCAAGCATTACCTGCATCATTTAGCTCTAATCTGCAAGTACTCAAGATCCCCCTTGAAACTAAGTGGACCAGGTCAAAAAAAAAAACTTATTAGCGGAAGCAAGGTATTACTGAAAATATATGATCTCACCAAAAACAGGTTTAATCTGTCGAACTATAAAACTAGTTAGAGTCAAAAAGGGGACTAAGCACTAAAAACAAATACTCTGGTTAATTCACAAGCAAAAAAAAACACATATTACTTACCAGGATGAGAAGTTATGACAATAGTTCTACTGTCCAATGTACAAATTGGTCTTTGGAAACCACACAGTGCCTCAACTAACTCGATCTCCATATGCATCAAGAGGTCGTCACCCCGTCTGACATAGGGGGAATAGAAAAAAAAATGAATTGTATTGTGGAAGCCTTAAAAATTGTACAAGTGAATGAAATACAGACAGTGAAAGCTACAGGAGAAGATTTACTTACCTTTACAATAGTTTCTAGTGGTGGAAATCATTTCCAGCAT
The DNA here is from genome assembly GCF_031143425.1 of Pleurodeles waltl. Classification (NCBI taxonomy): domain Eukaryota; kingdom Metazoa; phylum Chordata; class Amphibia; order Caudata; family Salamandridae; genus Pleurodeles; species Pleurodeles waltl. The sequence goes on from NC_090437.1 coordinate 183,498,111, forward strand.
AATGTGCTGCAAAATATTCAGTTTGATCCCAGAGTCACAAAGGATCCAGAGCATCTTTAATACTGTTTTGATGTAATTGAAGTAAACTGCAAAAGGGTTTCGACCCCCTTAAACATGTGCTTGCTAGGAATGAGCAAATGTTCTGCTCCTTTTTAGAATTGGGTTTTGATACAAATAAACATTTACATTATTTTAAACTAAATCAGTCACTAATTTACATTTAAGTGAAAAAACATCTGAAATGCATGTTTGCCATTAAAAGCAGTGTCCATCTCCTTTGCCTTCAGCAGGAGTGAAAACGTGCCACACCTTCACCATTTCTAGAAGTTGCACTGTCCCAACATACACCATTGTTCAGTTAATGATGGCTATTTTTGAAAGTTAGATTGACAAGGACTGAACACAAAGAAATACAGGGTCCTGGCTAACGGAAAGCAGTGAGAGGCTCATGAACACACAGAAATTATCCATAAAGGATAGCTAGGATTACAAATGTAAGGCAAAGTTGGATACTTGAAATAATCCTCCAAGATGTTTATCTGTAAAATAGAGGCAGAAAAATACCACTCACGGGAGCACACTAAATTGTGTTATCACTTAGAAAACATGCAAGAGTCGGCGTTTTTGTATAGACACGCCTATAAGCAGCAAGTAATTGTGAAGGAACAGGAAATGCATTTGGCAGTGAAAAGGGAATAAAACTCTAAAAACAGCCCCCCCCCCATTTTTATATATATATATATATATATATATATATATATATATATATATATATATATATATGGAAAATGTCACTTACCCAGTGTACATCTGTTTGTGGCATTAGTCGCTGCAGATTCACATGCTGTGCACATCCCGCCATCTTGTGTTGGGCTCGGAGTGTTACAAGTTGTTTTTCTTCGAATAAGTCTTTTTTCGAGTCACGAGACTGAGGGACTCCTCCCATTTTGACTCCATTGCGCATGGGCGTCGACTCCATCTTAGATTGTTTTCCCCGCAGAGGGTGATGTAGGAGTTGTGTATGCTAGTAATAGTGCCCATGCAATGGAGTGAATAAGTATGTACATAATGAAGTTTAAAGTAATATATTTACAAATGTTCAAGATCAATTTCTAAACGGCTACAGGCTCCCGGGGAGGCGGGTGGGCGCATGTGAATTTGCAGCGACTAATGCCACGAACCGATGTACACTGGGTAAGTGACATTTTCCGTTCGATGGCATGTGTAGCTGCAGATACACATGCTGTGCATAGACTAGTAAGCAGTTATCTCCCCAAAAGCGGTGGTTCAGCCTGTAGGAGTTGAAGTTGTTTGAAATAATGTTCGTAGTACAGCTTGACCTACTGTGGCTTGTTTTGCCGTTAACACATCTACACAGTAGTGTATGGTAAATGTATGAGGCGTAGACCATGTTGCTGCCTTACGTATTTCGTTCATTGGAATATTTCCTAGAAAGGCCATGGTAGCACCTTTTTTTTCTCTGGTTGAGTGTGCCTTTGGTGTAATAGGCAGCTCTCTCTTTGCTTTAAGATAGCAGGTTTGAATACACTTAACTATCCATCTAGCAATGCCTTGTTTAGAAATTGGATTCCCTGTATGAGGTTTTTGGAAAGCAATAAATAGTTGTTTTGTTTTTCTAATTAGTTTTGTTCTGTCAATGTAGTACATTAGTGCTCTTTTGATGTCTAATGTATGCAGTGCTCTTTCAGCTACAGAATCTGGCTGTGGGAAGAACACTGGTAATTCTACCGTTTGATTCAAGTGGAACGGTGAGATCACTTTTGGTAAAAAAAATTGATTTGTCCGTAGAACTACTTTATGCTTGTGTATTTGAATAAATGGTTCTTGTATGGTAAATGCTTGAATTTCACTCACTCTTCTTAGAGATGTGATGGCAATTAAAAATGCAACTTTCCATGTTAAGTATTGCATTTCACAAGAGTGCATAGGCTCAAAAGGTGGACCCATGAGTCGTGTTAAGACAATGTTGAGGTTCCATGAAGGAACTGGTGGTGTTCGTAGTGGTATAATTCTTTTTAGGCCTTCCATAAATGCTTTTATGACTGGTATCCTAAATAATGAAGTTGAGTGCATAATTTGCAGGTAGGCTGAAATTGCGGTTAGATGCATCTTTATTGAAGAGAAAGCTAGCTTTGACTTTTGCAATTGTAGTAAGTATCCTACTATATCTTTGGCAGATGCGTGTAAGGGTTGAATTTGATTATTATGGCAGTAATAAACAAATCATTTCCACTTATTTGCATAGCAGTGTCTAGTGGTAGGTTTCCTAGCTTGTCTTATGACCTCCATACATTCTTGTGTGAGGTCTAAGTGTCCGAATTCTAGGATTTCAGAAGCCAAATTGCTAGATTCAGCGATGCTGGATTTGGATGTCTGATCTGTTGTTTGTGTTGTGTTGTGTTAACAGATCTGGTCTGTTTGGTAGTTTGACATGAGGTACTACTGAGAGGTCTAGTAGTGTTGTGTACCAAGGTTGTCTTGCCCATGTCGGTGCTATTAGTATGAGTTGGAGTTTGTTTTGACTCAATTTGTTTACTAGATATGGAAGGAGTGGGAGAGGGGGAAAGCGTAAGCAAATATCCCTGACCAGCTCATCCATAACGCATTGCCCTGAGACTGATCTTGTGGGTACCTGGATTTGGCATTTTGAGTTTTCTTTTGTTGCAAATAGATCTATTTGTGGTGTTCCCCACATTTGGAAGTAAGTGTTTAGTATTTGGGGGTGAATCTCCCATTCGTGAATCTGTTGGTGATCCCGAGAGAGATTGTCTGTGTAAAGAAATGGCTCCCTGTTGCAGTTACCCCACACTTTTTGCCTGATACTGATGCTGACTTGACTGAGAAGTGTGCTGGGACCCTGCTAACCAGGCCCCAGCACCTGTGTTCCTTCACCTAAAATGTACCATTGTATCCACAATTGGCACACCCTGGCATTCAGATAAGTCCCTTGTAACTGGTACTTCTAGTACCAAGGGCCCTGATGCCAAGGAAGGTCTCTAAGGGCTGCAGCATGTCTTATGCCACCCTGGAGACCTCTCACTCAGCACAGACACACTGCTTGCCAGCTTGTGTGTGCTAGTGAGGACAAAACGAGTAAGTCGACATGGCACTCCCCTCAGGGTGCCATGCCAGCCTCTCACTGCCTATGCAGTATAGGTAAGACACCCCTCTAGCAGGCCTTACAGCCCTAAGGCAGGGTGCACTATACCATAGGTGAGGGTACCAGTGCATGAGCATGGTACCCCTACAGTGTCTAAACAAAACCTTAGACATTGTAAGTGCAGGGTAGCCATAAGAGTATATGGTCTGGGAGTCTGTCAAACACGAACTCCACAGCACCATAATGGCTACACTGAAAACTGGGAAGTTTGGTATCAAACTTCTCAGCACAATAAATGCACACTAATGCCAGTGTACATTTTATTGTAAAATACACCACAGAGGGCACCTTAGAGGTGCCCCCTGAAACTTACCCGACTGTCTGTGTAGGCTGACTAGTTCCAGCAGCCTGCCACACCAGAGACATGTTGCTGGCCCCATGGGGAGAGTGCCTTTGTCACTCTGAGGCCAGTAACAAAGCCTGCACTGGGTGGAGATGCTAACACCTCCCCCAGGCAGGAGCTGTGACACCTGGCGGTGAGCCTCAAAGGCTCACCCCTTTGTCACAGCCCAGCAGGGCACTCCAGCTTAGTGGAGTTGCCCGCCCCCTCCGGCCACGGCCCCCACTTTTGGCGGCAAGGCTGGAGGGAACAAAGAAAGCAACAAGGAGGAGTCACTGGCCAGTCAGGACAGCCCCTAAGGTGTCCTGAGCTGAGGTGACTAACTTTTAGAAATCCTCCATCTTGCAGATGGAGGATTCCCCCAATAGGGTTAGGATTGTGACCCCCTCCCCTTGGGAGGAGGCACAAAGAGGGTGTACCAACCCTCAGGGCTAGTAGCCATTGGCTACTAACCCCCCAGACCTAAACACGCCCTTAAATTTAGTATTTAAGGGCTACCCTGAACCCTAGAAAATGAGATTCCTGCAACTACAAGAAGAAGGACTGCCTAGCTGAAAAACCCCTGCAGAGGAAGACCAGAAGACGACAACTGCCTTGGCTCCAGAAACTCACCGGCCTGTCTCCTGCCTTCCAAAGATCCTGCTCCAGCGACGCCTTCCAAAGGGACCAGCGACCCCGACATCCTCTGAGGACTGCCCCTGCTTCGAAAAGACAAGAAACTCCCGAGGACAGCGGACCTGCTCCAAGAAAAGCTGCAACTTTGTTTCCAGCAGCTTTAAAGAACCCTGCAAGCTCCCCGCAAGAAGCGTGAGACTTGCAACACTGCACCCGGCGACCCCGACTCGGCTGGTGGCGATCCAACACCTCAGGAGAGACCCCAGGACTACTCTAAGACTGAGTACAAAAACCTGTCCCCCCTGAGCCCCCACAGCGCCGCCTGCAGAGGGAATCCCGAGGCTTCCCCTGACCGCGAGACTTTGAATCCAAAGTCCCGACACCTGGGAGAGACCCTGCACCCGCAGCCCCCAGGACCTGAAGGACCGGACTTTCACTGGAGGAGTGACCCCCAGGAGTCCCTCTCCCTTGCCCAAGTGGAGGTTTCCCCGAGGAACCCCCCCCTTGCCTGCCTGCAGCGCTGAAGAGATCCCTAGATCTCCCATTGACTTCCATTACAAACCCGACGCTTGTTTCTACACTGCACCCGGCCGCCCCCGCGCTGCTGAGGGTGAAATTTCTGTGTGGGCTTGTGTCCCCCCCGGTGCCCTACAAAACCCCCCTGGTCTGCCCTCCGAAGACGCGGGTACTTACCTGCAAGCAGACCGGAACCGGGGCACCCCCTTCTCTCCATTCTAGCCTATGTGTTTTGGGCACCACTTTGAACTCTGCACCTGACCGGCCCTGAGCTGCTGGTGTGGTGACTTTGGGGTTGCTCTGAACCCCCAACGGTGGGCTACCTTGGACCAAGAACTAAGCCCTGTAAGTGTCTTACTTACCTGGTTAACCTAACAAATACTTACCTCCCCTAGGAACTGTGAAAATTGCAGTGTCCACTTTTAAAACAGCTATTTGTGAATAACTTGAAAAGTATACATGCAATTTTGATGATTTGAAGTTCCTAAAGTACTTACCTGCAATACCTTTCGAATGAGATATTACATGTAGAATTTGAACCTGTGGTTCTTAAAATAAACTAAGAAAATATATTTTTCTATATAAAAACCTATTGGCTGGATTTGTCTCTGAGTGTGTGTACCTCATTTATTGTCTATGTGTATGTACAACAAATGCTTAACACTACTCCTTGGATAAGCCTACTGCTCGACCACACTACCACAAAATAGAGCATTAGTATTATCTATTTTTACCACTATTTTACCTCTAAGGGGAACCCTTGGACTCTGTGCATGCTATTCCTTACTTTGAAATAGCACATACAGAGCCAACTTCCTACAGTCTGCTAACTGGTTCTGAATTCCTGGAATAAATTGTGCTATTAGGCGAATGTGGTTGTGAATCGCCCAATGCCATATTTTCTGTGTTAGGAGACACAATTGTGTTGAGTGTGTGCCTCCCTGTTTGTTTAGGTAATACATTGTTGTCATGTTGTCTGTTTTGACAAGAATGTGTTTGTGTCTTATTATGGGTTGAAATGCTTTGAGCGCTAGAAATACCGCTAACAGTTCTAAGTGGTTTATGTGAAACTGGTTTTGCTGTATGTCCCATTGTCCTTGGATGCTGTGTTGATTGAGGTGTGCTCCCCACCCTATCATGGAAGCATCTGTTATTACGTATTGTGGCACTGGGTCTTGGAAAGGCCGCCCTTGGTTTAAATTTATACTGTTCCACCATTGAAGCGAGATGTATGTTTGGCGGTCTATCAACACCAGATCTAGAAGCTGACCCTGTGCTTGTGACCATTGTGATGCTAGGCACTGTTGTAAGGGCCGCATGTGCAACCTTGCGTATGGGACAATGGCTATGCATGAAGACATCATGCCTAGTAGTTTCATCACCAGTTTGACTTGTAGCTTTTGATTTGGATACATGGTCTGTATCACATTGTGAAATGTGTGAACTCTTTGTGGACTTGGAGTGGCAATCCCTTTTGCTGTGTTGATTGTTGCTCCTAAGTATTGCTGTGTTTGACATGGCAGAAGGTGTGACTTTGTGTAGTTGATTGAGAATGAAAATGTCACTTACCCAGTGTACATCTGTTCGTGGCATCAGTCGCTGAGATTCACATGGTATGCATGAGCTCGCCATCTGGTGTTGGGTCGGAGTGTTACAAGTTGTTTTTCTTCGAAGAAGTGTTTTCGAGTCACGGGACCGAGTGACTCCACCTTCTGTGCTCATTGCGCATGGGCGTCGACTCCATCTTCGATTGTTTTCCCCGCAGAGGGTGAGGTAGGAGTTGTACTATAGTAATAGTGCCCGCGCAATGAAAAATGTAAGTATGTACCTATTAAAGGATTAAGTAATATATATACAAATGTACAAAATTGAAGGTAACTTCTGAACTGCTACAGGCTTCCGGGGAGGTGGGTGGGTCCATGTGAATCTCAGCGACTGATGCCACGAACAGATGTACACTGGGTAAGTGACATTTTCAGTTCGATGGCATCTGTCGCTGTAGATACACATGGTATGCATAGACTAGTAAGCAGTTAGTTCCCCATAAGCGGTGGTTTAGCCTGTAGGAGTAGAAGTTGTCTGAAATAGAGTTCTTAATACAGCTTGACCTACTGTAGCTTGTTGTGCGGATAGCACATCTATACAGTAGTGTTTGGTGAATGTGTGAGGCGTAGACCAAGTGGCTGCCTTACATATTTCTTGCATTGGGATGTTTCCTAAAAAGGCCATTGAAGCACCTTTTTTCCTTGTTGAATGTGCCCTGGGAGTAATGGGCAGTTGTCTTTTTGCTTTAAGGTAGCAGATTTGGATGCATTTAACTATCCATCTGGCTATACCTTGTTTTGATATGGGGTTACCTGCATGAGGTTTTTGGAATGCAATAAATAGCTGTTTAGTTTTTCTGATGTTCTTCGTTCTGTCAATGTAGTACATTAATGCTCTTTTGACATCTAATGTATGTAGTGCTCTTTCAGCCACAGAATCTGGCTGTGGGAAGAATACTGGTAATTCTACCGTTTGATTTAGATGGAATGGAGAAATAACTTTTGGTAAAAATTTTGGATTAGGTCGTAGGACGACCTTATTTTTATGTATTTGTATAAAAGGCTCTTGTGTTGTGAACGCTTGAATTTCACTTACTCTTCTTAGAGATGTAATGGCGATGAGAAAGGCAACTTTCCAGGTGAGGAATTGTATTCCGCAAGAGTGCATGGGTTCGAAGGGTGGGCCCATGAGTCTTGTTAGAACCACGTTTAGGTTCCATGAAGGAACAGGTGGTGTTCTTGGTGGTATAATTCTTTTAAGCCCTTCTATGAATGCTTTGATAACTGGTATCCTATACAAGGAAGTTGAATATGTAGTTTGCAGGTATGCAGATATTGCTGCAAGGTGTATTTTAATAGAAGAGAAGGCTAGCTTTGCTTTTTGTAAATGGAGCAAGTAATCTACTATATGTTTTGGAGTAGCCTCTAGTGGTTGTATCTGATTATGATGGCAGTAACAAACAAATCTTTTCCACTTACTTGCGTAGCAGTGTCTAGTGGATGGCCTTCTGGCCTGCTTTATGACTTCCATACACTCTTGGCTAAGTTGTAAGTGTCCGAATTCTAGGATTTCAGGAGCCAGATTGCTAGATTCAGCGATGCTGGGTCCGGGTGTCTGATCTGTTGGTTGTGTTGCGTTAACAGATCTGGTTTGTTGGGCAGTTTGATGTGTGGTACTACAGACAGATCTAGCAGTGTTGTGTACCAGGGTTGTCTTGCCCACGTTGGTGCTATTAAAATGAGTTTGAGTTTGTTTTGACTCAATTTGTTTACTAGGTAAGGAAGGAGAGGGAGAGGAGGAAAAGCGTAAGCAAATATTCCTGACCAGTTCATCCATAGGGCATTGCCTTGGGATTGCTTGTGTGGGTATCTGGACGCGAAGTTTTGGCATTTTGCGTTCTCTTTTGTTGCAAATAAGTCTATTTGTGGTGTTCCCCAGAGTGTGAAGTAGGTGTTCAGAATTTGTGGGTGGATTTCCCATTCGTGGACTTGCTGGTGATCTCGAGAGAGATTGTCTGCCAGCTGATTCTGGATCCCCGGAATAAACTGTGCTATTAGACCAATTTGATGGTGGATTGCCCACTTCCATATTTTTTGAGCTAACAAGCTTAACTGCGTTGAATGTGTTCCTCCTTGTTTGTTTAGATAATACATCGTTGTCATGTTGTCTGTTTTGACAAGGATGTATTTGTGGGTTATGATTGGTTGGAAAGCTTTTAGTGCTTGAAAAACTGCTAATAATTCTAGATGATTTATATGCAGTTTTGTTTGATGTATGTTCCATTGTCCTCTTATGTTGTGTTGATTGAGATGTGCTCCCCACCCTGTCATGGAAGCATCTGTTGTTATTACGTACTGTGGCACTGGGTCTTGGAAAGGCCGCCCTATGTTTAAATTTATACTGTTCCACCATAGAAGCGATAGGTAAGTTTGGCGGTCTAGCAACACCAGATCTAGAAGGTGACCCTGTGCTTGAGACCACTGTGAGGCTAGGCACTGTTGTAAGGGCCTCATGTGCAGTCTTGCGTTTGGGACAATGGCTATGCATGAGGACATCATGCCTAGGAGCTGTAGTATTGTTCTTGCTTGTATTGTTTGGTTTGGAGACATGTGTTGAATGACCCTGTTGAAATTGTGGATCCTTTGTGGAGTTGGCGTTGCTACTCCTTTTGTCGTGTCTATTATGGCTCCTAGATATTGCTGTACTTTGCTTGGCAGAATGTTTGATTTTGCAAAGTTGACGGTGAACCCTAAATTGTAGAGGGTTTGTATGACTTGATTTGTGTGGTTTGAGCATTGTGTGAGCGAACTGGTTTTGATTAGCCAGTCGTCTAGATACGGGAACACATGTATTTGCTGCCTTCTGATGTGTGCAGCGACTACTGCTAGGCACTTTGTGAATACTCTTGGAGCGGTTGTTAAACCAAAAGGCAATACTTTGAATTGGTAATGTATTCCTTTGAATACAAACCTTAGATATTTCCTGTGTGATTGATGGATTGGTATATGGAAATATGCGTCCTTGAGGTCTAGGGTTGTCATGTAGTCGTGTTTTCTGAGCAATGGTAACACTTCTTGTAGTGTGACCATGTGAAAGTGGTCTGATTTGATGAATGTGTTTACTACCCTGAGGTCTAGAATTGGTCTCAGTGTTTCGTCCTTTTTTGGTATCAAGAAGTACAGTGAATAAACTCCTGTGTTTATTTGTGTGCTTGGTACTAATTCTATTGCATTTTTTTGCAGTAGTGCTTGAACTTCTATCTCTAGAAGTTGTGAATGGTATTTTGATAAATTTTGTGATTTTGGTGGTATGTCTGGAGGGAATTGCATGAATTCTATGCAATAACCATGTTGGATAATTGCTAGGACCCATGTATCTGTAGTTATTTTGTCCCATGCTTCGTAATATTGATGTATCCTCCCCCCCACTGGTGTTGTGTGGGAGGGGTGAGTGACGTGTGAGTCACTGCTTGTTGGTAGTGGTTTTGGGGCTTTGAAATCTTCCTCTATTCCTAGGAAATTGCCCCCCTCTATACTGGCCCCGAAAACCTCCTCTGTACTGTCCCTGGTAGGTGGGCGGTGCGGACTGTGAGGTGCTAGCTTGTGTGGCCTGACCCCGAAACCCTCCTCTAAAAGGTGTTTTGCGGAAGGTGTTATAAGATCCTCTGCTCTGCGGGGAGTAGAGTGCGCCCATGGCCTTGGCAGTGTCAGTGTCCTTCTTGAGCTTTTCTATAGCTGTGTCGACCTCCGGACCGAACAGAAGTTTCTCGTTTACTGGCATGTTAAGCACTGCCTGCTGAATTTCTGGCTTGAATCCAGACGTTCTGAGCCATGCGTGCCTACGGATGGTAACCGACGTATTAATGGTTCTTGCGGCCGTGTCTGCTGCATCCATGGAGGAGCGTATTTGATTGTTGGAAATGTTTTGACCCTCCTCAACAACCTGTTTTGCTCTTTTTTGCAGATCTTTTGGGAGATGTTCAATGAGATGCTGCATCTCATCCCAGTGGGCTCTGTCGTATCGCGCTAGCAGCGCTTGTGAATTTGCGATGCGCCACTGGTTTGCTGCTTGGACAGCAACCCTGTAAAGAAATGGCTCCCTGTTGCAGTTACCCCCCCACTTTTTGCCTGATACTGATGCTGACTTGACTGAGAAGTGTGCTGGGACCCTGCTAACCAGGCCCCAGCACCAGTGTTCCTTCACCTAAAATGTACCATTGTATCCACAATCGGCACACCCTGGCATTCAGATAAGTCCCTTGTAACTGGTACTTCTAGTACCAAGGGCCCTGATGCCAAGGAAGGTCTCTAAGGGCTGCAGCATGTCTTATGCCACCCTGGAGACCTCTCACTCAACACAGACACCCTGCTTGCCAGCTTGTGTGTGCTAGTGAGAACAAAATGAGTAAGTCGACATGGCACCCCCCTCAGGGTGCCATGCCAGCCTCTCACTGCCTATGCAGTATAGGTAAGCCACCCCTCTAGCAGGCCTTACAGCCCTAAGGCAGGGTGCACTATACCATAGGTGAGGGTACCAGTGCATGAGCATGGTACCCCTACAGTGTCTAAACAAAACCTTAGACATTGTAAGTGCAGGGTAGCCATAAGAGTATATGGTCTGGGAGTTTGTCAAACACGAACTCCACAGCACCATAATGGCTACACTGAAAACTGGGAAGTTTGGTATCAAACTTCTCAGCACAATAAATGCACACTGATGCCAGTGTACATTTTATTGTAAAACACACCACAGAGGGCACCTTAGTGGTGCCCCCTGAAACCTAACCGACTATCTGTGTAGGCTGACTAGTTTTAGCAGCCTGCCACAAACCGAGACATGTTGCTGGCCCCATGGGGAGAGTGCCTTTGTCACTCTGAGGCCAGTAACAAAGCCTGCACTGGGTGGAGATGCTAACACCTCTCCCAGGCAGGAATTGTCACACCTGGCGGTGAGCCTCAAAGGCTCACCTCCTTTGTGCCAACCCAGCAGGACACTCCAGCTAGTGGAGTTGCCCGCCCCCCTCCGGCCAGGCCCCACTTTTGGCGGCAAGGCCGGAGAAAATAATGAGAATAACAAGGAGGAGTCACTGGCCAGTCAGGACAGCCCCTAAGGTGTCCTGAGCTGAGGTGACTCTAACTTTTAGAAATCCTCCATCTTGCAGATGGAGGATTCCCCCAATAGGGTTAGGACTGTGACCCCCTCCCCTTGGGAGGAGGCACAAAGAGGGTGTACCCACCCTCAGGGCTAGTAGCCATTGGCTACTAACCCCCCAGACCTAAACACGCCCTTAAATTTAGTATTTAAGGGCTACCCTGAACCCTAGAAAATTAGATTCCTGCAACAAGAAGAAGGACTGCCCAGCTGAAAACCCCTGCAGCGGAAGACCAGAAGACGACAACTGCCTTGGCTCCAGAAACTCACCGGCCTGTCTCCTGCCTTCCAAAGATCCTGCTCCGGCGACGCCTTCCGAAGGGACCAGCGACCTCGACATCCTCTGAGGACTGCCCCTGCTTCGAAAAGACAAGAAACTCCCGAGGACAGCGGACCTGCTCCAAGAAAAGCTGCAACTTTGTTTCCAGCAACTTTAAAGAACCCTGCAAGCTCCCCGCAAGAAGCGTGAGACTTGCAACACTGCACCCGGCGACCCCGACTCGGCTGGTGGCGATCCAACACCTCAGGAGGGACCCCAGGACTACTCTGATACTGTGAGTACCAAAACCTGTCCCCCCTGAGTCCCCACAGCGCCGCCTGCAGAGGGAATCCCGAGGCTTCCCCTGACCGCGACTCTTTGAACCTAAAGTCCCGACGCCTGGGAGAGACCCTGCACCCGCAGCCCCCAGGACCTGAAGGACCGGACTTTCACTGGAGAAGCGACCCCCAGGAGTCCCTCTCCCTTGCCCAAGTGGAGGTTTCCCCGAGGAACCCCCCCCTTGCCTGCCTGCAGCGCTGAAGAGATCCCGAGATCTCTCATAGACTAACATTGCGAACCCGACGCTTGTTTCTACACTGCACCCGGCCGCCCCCGCGCCGCTGAGGGTGAAATTTCTGTGTGGACTTGTGTCCCCCCCGGTACCCTACAAAACCCCCCTGGTCTGCCCTCCGAAGACGCGGGTACTTACCTGCAAGCAGACCGGAACCGGGGCACCCCCTCTTCTCCATTCTAGCCTATGTGTTTTGGGCACCACTTTGAATTCTGCACCTGACCGGCCCTGAGCTGCTGGTGTGGTGACTTTGGGGTTGCTCTGAACCCCCAACGGTGGGCTACCTTGGACCAAGAACTGAACCCTGTAAGTGTCTTACTTACCTGGTAAAACTAACAAATACTCACCTCCCCTAGGAACTGTGAAAATTGCACTAAGTGTCCACTTTTAAAACAGCTATTTGTGAATAACTTGAAAAGTATACATGCAATTTTGATGATTTGAAGTTCCTAAAGTACTTACCTGCAATACCTTTCGAATGAGCTATTACATGTAGAATTTGAACCTGTGGTTCTTAAAATAAACTAAGAAAATATATTTTTCTATATAAAAACCTATTGGCTGGATTTGTCTCTGAGTGTGTGTACCTCATTTATTGTCTATGTGTATGTACAACAAATGCTTAACACTACTCCTTGGATAAGCCTACTGCTCGACCACACTACCACAAAATAGAGCATTAGTATTATCTCTTTTTACCACTATTTTACCTCTAAGGGGAACCCTTGGACTCTGTGCATGCTATTCCTTACTTTGAAATAGCACATACAGAGCCAACTTCCTACATTGGTGGATCAGCGGTGGGGTACAAGACTTTGCATTTGCTGGACTACTCAGCCAATACCTGATCACACGACAAATTCCAAAATTGTCATTAGAAATTGATTTTTGCAATTTGAAAAGTTTTCTAAATTCTTAAAAGACCTGCTAGGGCCTTGTGTTAGATCCTGTTTAGCATTTCTTTTAGAGTTTAAAAGTTTGTAAAAGTTTGAATTAGATTCTAGAACCAGTTGTAGATTCTTAAAAAGTATTCCAACTTTTAGAAGCAAAATGTCTAGCACAGATGTGACTGTGGTGGAACTCGACACCACACCTTACCTCCATCTTAAGATGAGGGAGCTAAGGTCACTCTGTAAAATAAAGAAAATAACAATGGGCCCCAAACCTACCAAAATACAGCTCCAGGAGCTTTTGGCAGAGTTTGAAAAGGCCAACCCCTCTGAGGGTGGCAACTCAGAGGAAGAGGATAGTGACCAGGAGGAAAATTCCCCCCTACCAGTCCTATCTAGGGAGAACAGGGTCCCTCAAACCCTGACTCCAAAAATAATAGTCAGAGATGCTGGTTCCCTCACAGGAGAGACCAACACCTCTGAAATCACTGAGGATAACTCCAGTGAAGATGACCCCCTGTTAGCCAGGATGGTCAAAAGATTGGCTTTGGAAAAGCAGCTCCTAGCCATAGAAAGGGAAAGAAAAGAGATGGGCCTAGGTCCCATCGATGGTGGCAGCAACTTAAATAGGGTCAGAGATTCTCCTGACATCCTAAAAATCCCCAAAGGGATTGTAACAAAATATGAAGATGGTGATGACATCACCAAATGGTTCACAGCTTTTGAGAGGGCTTGTGTAACCAGAAAAGTAAACAGATCTCACTGGGGTGCTCTCCTTTGGGAAATGTTCACTGGAAAGTGTAGGGATAGACTCCTCACACTCTCTGGAAAAGATGCAGAATCTTATGACCTCATGAAGGGTACCCTGATTGAGGGCTTTGGATTCTCCACTGAGGAGTATAGAATTAGATTCAGGGGGGCTCAAAAATCCTCGAGCCAGACCTGGGTTGATTTTGTAGACTACTCAGTCAAAACACTGGATGGTTGGTTAACTGGAAATGAAGTGTGTAACTATGTTGGGCTTTATAATTTGTTTATGAAAGAACACATTTTAAGTAACTGCTTCAATGAAAAGTTGCATCAGTATCTGGTAGACCTAGGTCCAATTTCTCCCCAAGAATTGGGAAAGAAGGCAGACCACTGGGTCAAGACTAGGGTAACCAAAACTTCCACTGGGGGTGACCAAAAGAAAGGGGTTACAAAAACTCCCCAGGAGAAAGTGGGTGACACTAGAAACAAAGAAAAAGAGTCCTCTGTAGGCCCCCAAAAACCAGAACAGGTGGGTGGGCCCCAAGACACAACCCAAAACAAAGGTGGGTACCAGGGTAAGAACTGGGATGCCACTAAGGCATGGTGCCACAACTGTAAACAGTCTGGGCACCACACCAAGGACACTTCTTGTCCCAAAAACAAACCCCAGAACAAGATTCCAGGGGTAACCAGTGTAGCCATGGGAGATGACTCCTCAGATGAGGAGGTCTTCATAGCCTTCAACTGGAAACAGGGCCCAACAGGTGAGTTGGAGATTCCAGAGGGAAGTAGACACTTCCACCACCTACTGGTGAATGGAATCCCAACCACTGCCCTGAGAGACACTTGTGCCAGTCACACTATTGTGCATGACAGGCTGGTGCTCTCAAACCAGTACATCCCAGGTGAGACTGCCAGGGTAAGAGTTAGCCTAGACAGGGTCACTAAGAGGCCTGTGGCTTTAGTACCCATAGAAGTGGGTGGCACTCTTAGCTGGAGAAGGGTAGTAGTCAGTACAGACCTCCCCCTTGATTGTCTCCTTGGAAATGACTACCCAGAGGTTAGTCAGAGCCCAAGAGAGGAACTGGTCCAGTGCCAGTCCTCTCCCAAGGATTCTGGAAGTCCTGCCTCTGCAGTAAATGCAAGCAGACCCCAGAAGAAGAAGAAAAGAAAACAGAGTAGGAAGGGTGGACAACCTTTAGCCAAGGTTACAGCAAGCCAAGGAGATTCTGCTCCAGTAGGGGAGAACTCCAAAAATGGCCCTGATAAAGTCCAACCTGACCCACAAGAAGTCCTGGCTAGTCAGGCAACTGTTAAACCTGAGTGGGTGGCCCCTCAGCTAACAGAAGAAAGAGTGGAAGAAGGGTGTTTACTACAAGATGTGGTAACCCCCCACTCTAATACAGCAGACAGGCAACCTGAACCCAAAGAAGCCTGTAACTTAGCCCCTTCCCTTTTAGGTGAAGAGCTAAAGGTGTGGTTCTGGGCACTGACAGCTGTCAGTGGCCTCTGCTGGGTGTTAGCCTTTATGGCTGCACTATCCTTGGCATGGTGGTCTGACCCCATGCCAAATAACAAGTTAGGCCCCCTGACCCTGTTGGTCATGGTGGGGTTACTCCAGCTCTGGGTAACCTCTTTGGGTAAGCTAGGGGTGACCCTGGCTAAGATAAGATTAGCAGAGGTGGATACCTCTGACCTCAAAATAGAGAGAATGGGTGAAGACATAAAAAGCACAGACAAGAGGCAGTTCAGACTAGGTCCTATCACTGTGGAAGTGGGTCAGTTCCCCAGAGGGAATGACCTGAACAGGAGGATGTAAGGCAGAGTAGGCCCTGCAACAAACCAGCCATTTCCTCTACTCTTCCTCGCCTGACAGACTAGGAAGACTCTTCCAGCGTTGGCTGAGTCTCCTGGCCTGTGGGCTGGGGGGGGCTTGTGTAAAGAAATGGCTCCCTGTTGCAGTTACCCCCCCACTTTTTGCCTGATACTGATGCTGACTTGACTGAGAAGTGTGCTGGGACCCTGCTAACCAGGCCCCAGCACCAGTGTTCCTTCACCTAAAATGTACCATTGTATCCACAATCGGCACACCCTGGCATTCAGATAAGTCCCTTGTAACTGGTACTTCTAGTACCAAGGGCCCTGATGCCAAGGAAGGTCTCTAAGGGCTGCAGCATGTCTTATGCCACCCTGGAGACCTCTCACTCAACACAGACACCCTGCTTGCCAGCTTGTGTGTGCTAGTGAGAACAAAATGAGTAAGTCGACATGGCACTCCCCTCAGGGTGCCATGCCAGCCTCTCACTGCCTATGCAGTATAGGTAAGCCACCCCTCTAGCAGGCCTTACAGCCCTAAGGCAGGGTGCACTATACCATAGGTGAGGGTACCAGTGCATGAGCATGGTACCCCTACAGTGTCTAAACAAAACCTTAGACATTGTAAGTGCAGGGTAGCCATAAGAGTATATGGTCTGGGAGTTTGTCAAACACGAACTCCACAGCACCATAATGGCTACACTGAAAACTGGGAAGTTTGGTATCAAACTTCTCAGCACAATAAATGCACACTGATGCCAGTGTACATTTTATTGTAAAACACACCACAGAGGGCACCTTAGTGGTGCCCCCTGAAACCTAACCGACTATCTGTGTAGGCTGACTAGTTTTAGCAGCCTGCCACAAACCGAGACATGTTGCTGGCCCCATGGGGAGAGTGCCTTTGTCACTCTGAGGCCAGTAACAAAGCCTGCACTGGGTGGAGATGCTAACACCTCTCCCAGGCAGGAATTGTCACACCTGGCGGTGAGCCTCAAAGGCTCACCTCCTTTGTGCCAACCCAGCAGGACACTCCAGCTAGTGGAGTTGCCCGCCCCCTCCGGCCAGGCCCCACTTTTGGCGGCAAGGCCGGAGAAAATAATGAGAATAACAAGGAGGAGTCACTGGCCAGTCAGGACAGCCCCTAAGGTGTCCTGAGCTGAGGTGACTCTAACTTTTAGAAATCCTCCATCTTGCAGATGGAGGATTCCCCCAATAGGGTTAGGACTGTGACCCCCTCCCCTTGGGAGGAGGCACAAAGAGGGTGTACCCACCCTCAGGGCTAGTAGCCATTGGCTACTAACCCCCCAGACCTAAACACGCCCTTAAATTTAGTATTTAAGGGCTACCCTGAACCCTAGAAAATTAGATTCCTGCAACAAGAAGAAGGACTGCCCAGCTGAAAACCCCTGCAGCGGAAGACCAGAAGACGACAACTGCCTTGGCTCCAGAAACTCACCGGCCTGTCTCCTGCCTTCCAAAGATCCTGCTCCGGCGACGCCTTCCGAAGGGACCAGCGACCTCGACATCCTCTGAGGACTGCCCCTGCTTCGAAAAGACAAGAAACTCCCGAGGACAGCGGACCTGCTCCAAGAAAAGCTGCAACTTTGTTTCCAGCAACTTTAAAGAACCCTGCAAGCTCCCCGCAAGAAGCGTGAGACTTGCAACACTGCACCCGGCGACCCCGACTCGGCTGGTGGCGATCCAACACCTCAGGAGGGACCCCAGGACTACTCTGATACTGTGAGTACCAAAACCTGTCCCCCCTGAGTCCCCACAGCGCCGCCTGCAGAGGGAATCCCGAGGCTTCCCCTGACCGCGACTCTTTGAACCTAAAGTCCCGACGCCT
Organism: Pleurodeles waltl; assembly: GCF_031143425.1. Classification (NCBI taxonomy): domain Eukaryota; kingdom Metazoa; phylum Chordata; class Amphibia; order Caudata; family Salamandridae; genus Pleurodeles; species Pleurodeles waltl. The sequence continues at coordinate 183,515,593 of NC_090437.1, forward strand.
GGGAGAGACCCTGCACCCGCAGCCCCCAGGACCTGAAGGACCGGACTTTCACTGGAGAAGCGACCCCCAGGAGTCCCTCTCCCTTGCCCAAGTGGAGGTTTCCCCGAGGAACCCCCCCCTTGCCTGCCTGCAGCGCTGAAGAGATCCCGAGATCTCTCATAGACTAACATTGCGAACCCGACGCTTGTTTCTACACTGCACCCGGCCGCCCCCGCGCCGCTGAGGGTGAAATTTCTGTGTGGACTTGTGTCCCCCCCGGTACCCTACAAAACCCCCCTGGTCTGCCCTCCGAAGACGCGGGTACTTACCTGCAAGCAGACCGGAACCGGGGCACCCCCTCTTCTCCATTCTAGCCTATGTGTTTTGGGCACCACTTTGAATTCTGCACCTGACCGGCCCTGAGCTGCTGGTGTGGTGACTTTGGGGTTGCTCTGAACCCCCAACGGTGGGCTACCTTGGACCAAGAACTGAACCCTGTAAGTGTCTTACTTACCTGGTAAAACTAACAAATACTCACCTCCCCTAGGAACTGTGAAAATTGCACTAAGTGTCCACTTTTAAAACAGCTATTTGTGAATAACTTGAAAAGTATACATGCAATTTTGATGATTTGAAGTTCCTAAAGTACTTACCTGCAATACCTTTCGAATGAGCTATTACATGTAGAATTTGAACCTGTGGTTCTTAAAATAAACTAAGAAAATATATTTTTCTATATAAAAACCTATTGGCTGGATTTGTCTCTGAGTGTGTGTACCTCATTTATTGTCTATGTGTATGTACAACAAATGCTTAACACTACTCCTTGGATAAGCCTACTGCTCGACCACACTACCACAAAATAGAGCATTAGTATTATCTCTTTTTACCACTATTTTACCTCTAAGGGGAACCCTTGGACTCTGTGCATGCTATTCCTTACTTTGAAATAGCACATACAGAGCCAACTTCCTACAAACCCTCTTCCCGGCTGCATCGAACTTCCTACTTTCTTTATCTGGGGGAGGTGCATCCCCAGAAGTGTGCGAGTTTGCCCGTTTTCTGGCAGCCCCTACCACCACAGAGTCTGGTGGCAGCTGAGAGGTGATGAAGACAGGGTCCGTAGGAGGCGCCTTATACTTTTTGTCCACCCTAGGCGTCACTGCCCTACTTTTAACTGGCTCCTTGAAAATGTCCTTTGCATGGCGTAGCATGCCTGGGAGCATCGGCAGGCTTTGGTAGGAGCTGTGGGTTGAGGAGAGGGTGTTAAATAAAAAATCATCCTCTACTTGTTCCGAGTGTAGTTCCACATTATGGAATAGAGCTGCTCTAGCCACCACTTGTGAGTAGGCTGTGCTGTCTTCCGGTGGTGATGGCCTAGTTGGGTATGTGTCTGGGCTGTTATCAGACACTGGTGCGTCGTACAAGTCCCACGCATCCTGATCTTGGTCGTCGTGGCTCATGGCGGTGTGAGCTGGCGAATGTGACGGGGTGTAAGTTGGCGAAGCCGGAGTTACAGGTGGAGGCGAGGGAGGAGGTGTTACCTTTTGTGTTGTTTGTTGCTGAGGAGTAAACTGAAGCGTTCTCTTTCGTTTGACAGGTGGAAGGGTACTGATCTTCCCAGTCCCCTGCTGAATAAAGATACGCTTTTGCGTGTGATCCACGTCAGTGGATTGCAGTTCTTGTTCAAATCTATGTTTCTTCATTTGAGAAGACATAGAATGCTCTTCGGTATAGGAGCCAGAAACAGGGTCTGATGTCGCTTTTTTCGGCTCCGAAAGCCCTGTCGATTGTTTTTTCGGCTCCGAGGTAACCTTCCTCTTTTTCTGTGCCGAAAATTCTTGGCCTCTATGGTCTTCGGCGCCACTGTCTCGGCGTCGATCGGTGTCGACACCGAACTCTCGGTGTCGATGCTTCTGTTTAGCACTCTCTCGGTCCCGAGGAGGCTGCGTGCCGGTGTCTCGACCGAAGTCGGACGATCTCGACACTGTATGGGCCTTTTTCGGTGCCGATTGTTGGTCACCGAGAATTTGGGTGGAGCCATGGCCGGTTGGCAGTGGCGTCCCCTGGGCCTTCTTTCCTTTTTTAGGGTTTGATCTCGACGTCTTACTCACAGTTCTTGTAGAGTGTAGCTCGTCGGAGTCTGAATCCTGGATGGAAAAGGATTCCTCCTGTTCTTCTTCTGTCTCGAACTGTCGACGCTCTTTTGGCGTGGACGCCATCTGCAGTCTTCTCGCTCGACGGTCGCGCAGAGTTTTTCGGGACCGGAACGCCCGACAGGCCTCGCAGGATTCTTCACTGTGCTCGGGTGACAGGCACAGATTACAGACCGAGTGCAGGTCCGTATAAGGATATTTGTTGTGGCATTCGGGGCAGAATCGAAACGGGGTCCGATCCATCGGCGTTGTCCTCCACGCGGTCGGGCCGACTAGGCCCCGACGGGGTGCCGAAATCTACCCCGAAGGGCACCGAAGCGCTTCGATGTTCAACGCGTCGTCGTATGTGTCTATCTGTAACCGGATCGCAACGATACCGTCGAAAATCTTCCGTCTTCAGCTATCTTTCCGTTCCGAAACTCGGAGCGACATGAACACGTCCGAACCCGATGGCGGAAAGAAAACAATCGAAGATGGAGTCGACGCCCATGCGCAATGAGCACAGAAGGTGGAGTCACTCGGTCCCGTGACTCGAAAACACTTCTTCGAAGAAAAACAACTTGTAACACTCCGACCCAACACCAGATGGCGAGCTCATGCATACCATGTGTATCTACAGCGACAGATGCCATCGAACACATAGTTTATGGAGGATTTCTATGACATATTTTGTGTGTTGTGAACACCGTCTTAGCGTGTTGGTTTTGATTAACCAATCGTCTAGGTACGGGAACACATGTATTTGCTGCCTTCTGATATGTGCAGCTACTACTGCTAGGCATTTTGTAAAAGCTCTTGGTGCAGTTGTTATTCCGAATGGCAACACTTTGAATTGGTAATGTATCCCTTGGAATACAAACCTTAGGTACTTTGTGTGAAGGATGTATTGGTATATGGAAATATGCATCCTTTAGGTCTAGTGTTGTCATGTAGTCTTGTTGTTTGAGCAGTGGGATTACGTCTTGTAATGTAACCATGTGAAAGTGATCTGATTTGATGTAGGTATTTAATGTTCTGAGATATAGTATAGGTCTCAGACTCTTGTCTTTTCTGGGTATCAGAAAGTACAGGGAGTAAACTCCTGTGTTTATTTGTTGTTTTGGTACTAACTCTATTGCTTCTTTTTGTAGCAATGCCTGAACTTCTAGTCCTAGAAGATCTATATGTTGTTTTGACATATTGTGTGTTTTCGGTGGGATGTTTGGAGTGAATTTGAGCAATTCTATGCAATAACCATGCTGGATAATTGCTAAGACACAAGTGTCAGTTGTTATTTCCTCCCAAGGTTTGTAAAACTTGGTTAGTCTCCCCCCCCCACAGGTGTTGTGTTGGGGATTTGTGACCTTGAAGTCACTGCTTGTTTGGAGGAGTTTTGGGACTTTGGAACTTTCCTCTATTCCTTTGAAATTGTCCCCCTCTATATTATCCCCAAAAACCTCCCCGTTGATACTAGCTCTGGTAAGTGGGCTTTGTTTGTGAGGTTGTGGCTTCTGTGGTTTGCCCTCGAAACCCCCTCGAAATTGTGTCTTTCGAAATGTGCCTCTGCTCTGTGGGGAGTAGAGTGCGCCCATGGCTTTGGCCGTGTCAGTGTCTTTCTTTAGTTTTTCGATCGCAGTGTCCACCTCCGGCCCAAACAACTGCTGTCCGTTGAATGGCATATTCAGCACAGCTTGCTGTATCTCTGGTTTAAATACTAATGTACGTAGCCATGCATGTCTCCTTGTTACTGCTGTGTTGACAGTTCTAGCAGCTGTGTCTGCAGCATCCATTGCGGACCGTATCTGATTATTGGAGATACCCTGTCCTCCTTCTACTACTTGCTGCGCTCTTTTTTGGAACTCCTTGGGTAAATGTTCAAGAAGGTGTTGCATCTCATCCCAATGGGCCCTATCATATCTGGCTAGCAAAGCTTGCAAATTTGCAATACGCCACTGGTTTGCTGCCTGTGCCGCCACCCTTTTGCCTGCAGCATCGAATTTTAGACTTTCTTTATCTGGAGGTAGTGCATCTCCTGAAGTATGAGAGTTGGCTCTTTTGCGTGCTGCTCCCACTACAACAGAGTCTGGTGTTAGCTGTTGTGTAATGTACACTGGGTCTGTTGGTGGCGGTTTATATTTTTTATCTACTCTTGGAGTAATGGCTCTCTGTAAAGAAATGGCTCCCTGTTGCAGTTACCCCCCACTTTTTGCCTGATACTGATGCTGACTTGACTGAGAAGTGTGCTGGGACCCTGCTAACCAGGCCCCAGCACCAGTGTTCCTTCACCTAAAATGTACCATTGTATCCACAATTGGCACACCCTGGCATTCAGATAAGTCCCTTGTAACTGGTACTTCTAGTACCAAGGGCCCTGATGCCAAGAAAGGTCTCTAAGGGCTGCAGCATGTCTTATGCCACCCTAGAGACCCCTCACTCAGCACAGACACACTGCTTACAAGCCTGTGTGTGCTAGTGAGAACAAAATGAGTAAGTCGACATGGCACTCCCCTCAGGGTGCCATGCCAGCCTCTCACTGCCTATGCAGTATAGGTAAGACACCCCTCTAGCAGGCCTTACAGCCCTAAGGCAGGGTGCACTATACCATAGGTGAGGGTACCAGTGCATGAGCACTGTGCCCCTACAGTGTCTAAACAAAACCTTAGACATTGTAAGTGCAGGGTAGCCATAAGAGTATATGGTCTGGGAGTCTGTTTTACACGAACTCCACAGCACCATAATGGCTACACTGAAAACTGGGAAGTTTGGTATCAAACTCCTCAGCACAATAAATGCACACTGATGCCAGTGTACATTTTATTGTAAAATACACCCCAGAGGGCACCTTAGAGGTGCCCCCTGAAACTTAACCGACTATCTGTGTAGGCTGACTAGTTTTAGCAGCCTGCCACAAACCGAGACATGTTGCTGGCCCCATGGGGAGAGTGCCTTTGTCACTCTGAGGCCAGTAACAAAGCCTGCACTGGGTGGAGATGCTAACACCTCCCCCAGGCAGGAATTGTCACACCTGGCGGTGAGCCTCAAAGGCTCACCTCCTTTGTGCCAACCCAGCAGGACACTCCAGCTAGTGGAGTTGCCCGCCCCCTCCGGCCAGGCCCCACTTTTGGCGGCAAGGCCGGAGAAAATAATGAGAAAAACAAGGAGGAGTCACTGGCCAGTCAGGACAGCCCCTAAGGTGTCCTGAGCTGAGGTGACTCTGACTTTTAGAAATCCTCCATCTTGCAGATGGAGGATTCCCCCAATAGGGTTAGGATTGTGACCCCCTCCCCTTGGGAGGAGGCACAAAGAGGGTGTACCCACCCTCAGGGCTAGTAGCCATTGGCTACTAACCCCCCAGACCTAAACACGCCCTTAAATTTAGTATTTAAGGGCTACCCTGAACCCTAGAAAATTAGATTCCTGCAACAACAAGAAGAAGGACTGCCTAGCTGAAAACCCCTGCAGCGGAAGACCAGAAGACGACAACTGCCTTGGCTCCAGAAACTCACCGGCCTGTCTCCTGCCTTCCAAAGATCCTGCTCCAGCGACGCCTTCCAAAGGGACCAGCGACCTAGACATCCTCTGAGGACTGCCCCTGCTTCGAAAAGACAAGAAACTCCCGAGGACAGCGGACCTGCTCCAAGAAAAGCTGCAACTTTGTTTCCAGCAGCTTTAAAGAACCCTGCAAGCTCCCCGCAAGAAGCGGGAGACTTGCAACACTGCACCCGGCGACCCCGACTCGGCTGGTGGCGATCCGACGCCTCAGGAGGGACCCCCGGACTACTCTGATACTGTGAGTACCAAAACCTGTCCCCCCTGAGCCCCCACAGCGCCGCCTGCAGAGGGAATCCCGAGGCTTCCCCTGACCGCGACTCTTTGAATCCTAAGTCCCGACACCTGGGAGAGACCCTGCACCCGCAGCCCCCAGGACCTGAAGGACCGGACTTTCACTGGAGGAGTGACCCCCAGGAGTCCCTCTCCCTTGCCCAAGTGGAGGTTTCCCCGAGGAACCCCCCCCTTGCCTGCCTGCAGCGCTGAAGAGATCCAGAGATCTCTCATAGACTAACATTGACGCTTGTTTCTACACTGCACCCGGCCGCCCCCGCGCTGCTGAGGGTGAAATTTCTGTGTGGGCTTGTGTCCCCCCCGGTGCCCTACAAAACCCCCCTGGTCTGCCCTCCGAAGACGCGGGTACTTACCTGCAAGCAGACCGGAACCGGGACACCCCCTTCTCTCCATTCTAGCCTATGTGTTTTGGGCACCACTTTGAACTCTGCACCTGACCGGCCCTGAGCTGCTGGTGTGGTGACTTTGGGGTTGCTCTGAACCCCCAACGGTGGGCTACCTTGGACCAAGAACTGAACCCTGTAAGTGACTTACTTACCTGGTAAAACTAACAAAAACTTACCTCCCCCAGGAACTGTGAAAATTGCACTAAGTGTCCACTTTTAAAACAGCTATTTGTCAATAACTTGAAAAGTATACATGCAATTTTGATGATTTGAAGTTCCTAAAGTACTTACCTGCAATACCTTTCGAATGAGATATTACATGTAGAATTTGAACCTGTGGTTCTTAAAATAAACTAAGAAAAGATATTTTTCTATATAAAAACCTATTGGCTGGATTTGTCTCTGAGTGTGTGTACCTCATTTATTGTCTATGTGTATGTACAACAAATGCTTAACACTACTCCTTGGATAAGCCTACTGCTCGACCACACTACCACAAAATAGAGCATTAGTATTATCTATTTTTACCACTATTTTACCTCTAAGGGGAACCCTTGGACTCTGTGCATGCTATTCCTTACTTTGAAATAGCACATACAGAGCCAACTTCCTACATTGGTGGATCAGCGGTGGGGTACAAGACTTTGCATTTGCTGGACTACTCAGCCAATACCTGATCACACGACAAATTCCAAAATTGTCATTAGAAATTCATTTTTGCAATTTGAAATTTTTCTAAGTTCTTAAAAGTCCTGCTAGGGCCTTGTGTGTTAAGTCCCTGTTTAGCATTGTCTTTTAGAGTTTAAAAGTTTGTTAAAGGTTTGAAATTAGATTCTAGAAACAGTTTTAGATTCTTTAAAAAGTCTTCCAACTTTTAGCAAAATAATGTCTGATACAGAGATGAATGTGGTGGAACTCGACACCACACCTTACCTCCATCTTAAGATGAGGGAGCTAAGGTCTCTCTGTAATATAAAGAAAATAACCATTGGCTCCAGACCTACCAAAATTCAGCTCCAGGAGCTGTTGGCAGAGTTTGAAAAAGCCAACCCCTCTGAGGATGACTTCACAGAGGAAGAAATTAGTGACTTGGAGGGCAATTCCCCCCTTCCAGTCCTAAATAGGGAGACCAGGGCCTCTCAAGCCCGGTCTCCAAAAATGATAGTCAGAAATGTTGCTTCCCTCACAGGAGGGTCCAGCATTTCTGAAATCACTGAGGATGCTCTCAGTGAGGATGACCCCCTGTTAGCCAGGATGGTCAAAAGATTGGCTTTGGAAAAGCAGCTCCTAGCCATAGAAAGGGAAAGAAAAGAGATGGGCCTAGGTCCCATCAATGGTGGCAGCAACTTAAATAGGGTCAGAGATTCTCCTGACATCCTAAAAATCCCCAAAGGGATTGTAACAAAATATGAAGATGGTGATGACATCACCAAATGGTTCACAGCTTTTGAGAGGGCTTGTGTAACCAGAAAAGTGAACAGATCTCACTGGGGTGCTCTCCTTTGGGAAATGTTCACTGGAAAGTGTAGGGATAGACTCCTCACACTCTCTGGAAAAGATGCAGAATCCTATGACCTCATGAAGGGTACCCTGATTGAGGGCTTTGGATTCTCCACTGAGGAGTATAGAATTAGATTCAGGGGGGCTCAAAAATCCTCGAGCCAGACCTGGGTTGATTTTGTGGACTACTCAGTAAAAACACTAGATGGTTGGTTAACTGGAAATGAAGTGTGTGACTATGTTGGGCTTTATAATTTGTTTATGAAAGAACACATTTTAAGTAACTGCTTCAATGAAAAGTTGCATCAGTATCTGGTAGACCTAGGTCCAATTTCTCCCCAAGAATTGGGAAAGAAGGCAGACCACTGGGTCAAGACTAGGGTAACCAAAACTTCCACTGGGGGTGACCAAAAGAAAGGGGTTACCAAAACTCCCCAGGAGAAAGTGGGTAACACTAGAAACAAAGAAAAAGAGTCCTCTGTAGGCTCCCAAAAACCAGAACAGGTGGGTAGGCCCCAGGACACAACCCAAAACAAAGGTGGGTACCAGGGTAAGAACTGGGATGCCACTAAGGCATGGTGCCACAACTGTAAGCAGTCTGGGCACCACACCAAGGACACTTCTTGTCCCAAAAACAAACCCCAGAACAAAATTCCTGGGGTAACCAGTGTAGCCATGGGAGATGACTCCTCAGATGAGGAGGTCTTCCTAGCCTTCAACTGGAAACAGGGCCCAACAGGTGAGTTGGAGATTCCAGAGGGAAGTAGACACTTCCACCACCTACTGGTGAATGGAATCCCAACCACTGCCCTGAGAGACACTTGTGCCAGTCACACTATTGTGCATGACAGGCTGGTGCTCTCAAACCAGTACATCCCAGGTGAGACTGCCAGGGTAAGAGTTAGCCTAGACAGGGTCACTAAGAGGCCTGTGGCTTTAGTGCCCATAGAAGTGGGTGGCACTCTTAGCTGGAGAAGGGTAGTAGTCAGTACAGACCTCCCCCTTGATTGTCTCCTTGGAAATGACTACCCAGAGGTTAGTCAGAGCCCAAGAGAGGAACTGGTCCAGTGCCAGTCCTCTCCCAAGGATTCTGGAAGTCCTGTCTCTGCAGTAAATGCAAGCAGGCCCCAGAAGAAGAAGAAAAGAAAACAGAGTAGGAAGGGTGGACAACCTTTAGCCAAGGTTACAGCAAGCCAAGGAGATTCTGCTCCAGTAGGGGAGAACTCCAAAAATGGCCCTGATAAAGTCCAACCTGACCCACAAGAAGTCCTGGCTAGACAGGCAACTGTTAAACCTGAGTGGGTGGCTCCTCAGCTAACAGAAGAAAGAGTGGAAGAAGGGTGTTTACTACAAGATGTGGTAACCCCCCACTCTAATACAGCAGACAGGCAACCTGAACCCAAAGAGGCCTGTAACTTAGCCCCTTCCCTTTTAGGTGAAGAGCTAAAGGTGTGGTTCTGGGCACTGACAGCTGTCAGTGGCCTCTGCTGGGTGTTAGCCTTTATGGCTGCACTATCCTTAGCATGGTGATCTGACCCCATGCCAAATAGCAAGTTAGGCCCCCTGACCCTATTGGTCATGGTGGGGTTACTCCAGCTCTGGGTAACCTCTCTGGGTAAGCTAGGGGTGACCCTGGCCAAGATAAGGTTAGCAGAGGTGGACACCTCTAAGACCAAAATAGAAAGAATGGGTGGAGACATTGAAGAGGCAGACAAGAGGCAATTCAGACTAGGTCCTATCACTGTGGAAGTGGGTCAGTTCCCCAAAGGGAATGACCTGAACAGAAGGATGTAAGGCAGAGTAGGCCCTGCAACTAACCAGCCTATTTCTCCTACTCTTCCTCGCCTGACAGACTAGGAAGACTCTCCCAGCTTGGGCTGAGTCTCCTGGCCTGTGGGCTGGGGGGGGGCTTGTGTAAAGAAATGGCTCCCTGTTGCAGTTACCCCCCACTTTTTGCCTGATACTGATGCTGACTTGACTGAGAAGTGTGCTGGGACCCTGCTAACCAGGCCCCAGCACCAGTGTTCCTTCACCTAAAATGTACCATTGTATCCACAATTGGCACACCCTGGCATTCAGATAAGTCCCTTGTAACTGGTACTTCTAGTACCAAGGGCCCTGATGCCAAGAAAGGTCTCTAAGGGCTGCAGCATGTCTTATGCCACCCTAGAGACCCCTCACTCAGCACAGACACACTGCTTACAAGCCTGTGTGTGCTAGTGAGAACAAAATGAGTAAGTCGACATGGCACTCCCCTCAGGGTGCCATGCCAGCCTCTCACTGCCTATGCAGTATAGGTAAGACACCCCTCTAGCAGGCCTTACAGCCCTAAGGCAGGGTGCACTATACCATAGGTGAGGGTACCAGTGCATGAGCACTGTGCCCCTACAGTGTCTAAACAAAACCTTAGACATTGTAAGTGCAGGGTAGCCATAAGAGTATATGGTCTGGGAGTCTGTTTTACACGAACTCCACAGCACCATAATGGCTACACTGAAAACTGGGAAGTTTGGTATCAAACTCCTCAGCACAATAAATGCACACTGATGCCAGTGTACATTTTATTGTAAAATACACCCCAGAGGGCACCTTAGAGGTGCCCCCTGAAACTTAACCGACTATCTGTGTAGGCTGACTAGTTTTAGCAGCCTGCCACAAACCGAGACATGTTGCTGGCCCCATGGGGAGAGTGCCTTTGTCACTCTGAGGCCAGTAACAAAGCCTGCACTGGGTGGAGATGCTAACACCTCCCCCAGGCAGGAATTGTCACACCTGGCGGTGAGCCTCAAAGGCTCACCTCCTTTGTGCCAACCCAGCAGGACACTCCAGCTAGTGGAGTTGCCCGCCCCCTCCGGCCAGGCCCCACTTTTGGCGGCAAGGCCGGAGAAAATAATGAGAAAAACAAGGAGGAGTCACTGGCCAGTCAGGACAGCCCCTAAGGTGTCCTGAGCTGAGGTGACTCTGACTTTTAGAAATCCTCCATCTTGCAGATGGAGGATTCCCCCAATAGGGTTAGGATTGTGACCCCCTCCCCTTGGGAGGAGGCACAAAGAGGGTGTACCCACCCTCAGGGCTAGTAGCCATTGGCTACTAACCCCCCAGACCTAAACACGCCCTTAAATTTAGTATTTAAGGGCTACCCTGAACCCTAGAAAATTAGATTCCTGCAACAACAAGAAGAAGGACTGCCTAGCTGAAAACCCCTGCAGCGGAAGACCAGAAGACGACAACTGCCTTGGCTCCAGAAACTCACCGGCCTGTCTCCTGCCTTCCAAAGATCCTGCTCCAGCGACGCCTTCCAAAGGGACCAGCGACCTCGACATCCTCTGAGGACTGCCCCTGCTTCGAAAAGACAAGAAACTCCCGAGGACAGCGGACCTGCTCCAAGAAAAGCTGCAACTTTGTTTCCAGCAGCTTTAAAGATCCCTGCAAGCTCCCCGCAAGAAGCGTGAGACTTGCAACACTGCACCCGGCGACCCCGACTCGGCTGGTGGAGATCCGACGCCTCAGGAGGGACCCCCGGACTACTCTGATACTGTGAGTACCAAAACCTGTCCCCCCTGAGCCCCCACAGCGCCGCCTGCAGAGGGAATCCCGAGGCTTCCCCTGACCGCGACTCTTTGAATCCTAAGTCCCGACACCTGGGAGAGACCCTGCACCCGCAGCCCCCAGGACCTGAAGGACCGGACTTTCACTGGAGGAGTGACCCCCAGGAGTCCCTCTCCCTTGCCCAAGTGGAGGTTTCCCCGAGGAACCCCCCCCTTGCCTGCCTGCAGCGCTGAAGAGATCCCGAGATCTCTCATAGACTAACATTGAAAACCCGACGCTTGTTTCTACACTGCACCCGGCCGCCCCCGCGCTGCTGAGGGTGAAATTTCTGTGTGGGCTTGTGTCCCCCCCGGTGCCCTACAAAACCCCCCTGGTCTGCCCTCCGAAGACGCGGGTACTTACCTGCAAGCAGACCGGAACCGGGACACCCCCTTCTCTCCATTCTAGCCTATGTGTTTTGGGCACCACTTTGAACTCTGCACCTGACCGGCCCTGAGCTGCTGGTGTGGTGACTTTGGGGTTGCTCTGAACCCCCAACGGTGGGCTACCTTGGACCAAGAACTGAACCCTGTAAGTGACTTACTTACCTGGTAAAACTAACAAAAACTTACCTCCCCCAGGAACTGTGAAAATTGCACTAAGTGTCCACTTTTAAAACAGCTATTTGTCAATAACTTGAAAAGTATACATGCAATTTTGATGATTTGAAGTTCCTAAAGTACTTACCTGCAATACCTTTCGAATGAGATATTACATGTAGAATTTGAACCTGTGGTTCTTAAAATAAACTAAGAAAAGATATTTTTCTATATAAAAACCTATTGGCTGGATTTGTCTCTGAGTGTGTGTACCTCATTTATTGTCTATGTGTATGTACAACAAATGCTTAACACTACTCCTTGGATAAGCCTACTGCTCGACCACACTACCACAAAATAGAGCATTAGTATTATCTATTTTTACCACTATTTTACCTCTAAGGGGAACCCTTGGACTCTGTGCATGCTATTCCTTACTTTGAAATAGCACATACAGAGCCAACTTCCTACACTCTCCCTTTAACAGGCTCCTCAAACACTTGTTTGGAGTGTTTTAGCATTCCGGGTAGCATAGAAAGACTCTGATATTGGCTGTGTGTGGACGACAGTGTATTAAAAAGAAAGTCGTCTTCAATGGGCTCTGAATGAAGGCTGACATTATGAAATGCTGCTGCTCTTGACACCACCTGTGCGTAGCCTGTACTATCCTCTGGTGGCGATGGTTTAGCTGGATAGCATTCTGGACTATTATCTGACACTGGTGCGTCATAAAGGTCCCATGCGTCAGGGTCATCTTGACTCCTTCCTGTATGAGTTGGGGATTGCATCATTGGTGGAGTGGCTACCGGTGATGGTTGCGGAGAGTGATGTGGGGATGGTGGCGGTGTTACTTGTTTAGCCACCTTTGCGTGTGGCTGTTTGTCCTTGTCTTGGAAGGCAAGCTTGCGTTTCATTTTGACTGGAGGAAGAGTGCTGATCTTCCCTGTATCTTTTTGAATAAAGAGCTGTCTGTGTGTGATCTGGCTCTATTGCCAGTAATTCCTGTCCAAATCTATGTGTCTTCATTTGTGTGGACAGTCCTTGTTCCTCAGTGTAGGAACTTGTTTTTGGTTCCGAGACCGGATATTTCGGTACCGAAACCTTTTCGGCTGCTTTTTTTGGCTCCGACGAAACCTTTTTTTACTTTCGCCGTCATGCTCTCTCGGTGCCGAATCTTCTGAGCCACTACCTCGGGCCCAAGATTGCTGTGTGCCGGTATCTCGACCGGAGTCGGATGACTTAGACACCAGCTCGCCCTTTTTCGGTGCCGATGAACGGTCACCTACTTTTCGGGTTAAGCCATGGCCTGTTGGCGGTGGCGTCCCCTGGGCTTTAGCGCTTTTCTCGTGAGTTCTTGGTTTCGACGTCTTACACAGTTTTAGGTGTTTCCTCGGGATCGATCTCCTCAGAGTCCGACTCCTGGGTTGAGAATGTTTCTTCCTCCTCCTCGAAACGCTCTTGTCCTGTCGGCGCCGACGCCATTTGCAGTCTTCTTGCTCTTCGGTCCCTGAGTGTCTTCCTGGACCGAAACGCTCGACAGGCCTCACAAGTATCCTCCTTGTGTTCTGGTGACAAACACAAGTTACAGACCAGATGTTGATCTGTATATGGATACTTGTTATGGCATTTTGGACAGAAGCGGAATGGGGTCAGTTCCATCAGCCTTGAAGAGACACGTGGCCGGGCCGACCAGGCCCCGACGGGGATGGAAAAAAAACCCGAAGGGCCACCGGAGCTCTTCTTAATTCGGTGTTGATCTGTTGTAACTAACCCGATACCGAACGCAAACAATACCGACGATTTTTCTTAGATTCTAACTAACTTTCCGACCCGAAACACGGAGCGAAAAGGAACACGTCCGAACCCGATGGCGGAAAAAAAATAATCTAAGATGGAGTCGACGCCCATGCGCAATGGAGTCGAAATGGGAGGAGTCCCTCAGTCTCGTGACTCGAAAAAAGACTTCTTCGAAGAAAAACAACTTGTAACACTCCGAGCCCAACACCAGATGGCAGGATGTGCACAGCATGTGTATCTGCAGCTACACATGCCATCGAACATACATATACACACACACACATTTTTTAAACTTTGCGTTGCTATATTGTTACCGGGGGCTCCAATCTTGATGACTGGGAATGATTCAAGCATGCTAATATATGAAATTTTCAATACTGGAATAAAGAAAGACTTTGAAACCGGAGCGAGGTTAAGACAGAATGAAGAGACATATCTGAACCAGACGACAGAGAAAATGTAACAACGGAGTTGATGCCCATGCACAATATCACCATCCCATGACTTGAAAATGCTTCTTTGAAGAAAACCAACTTGCAGTATTCCAAACTAAACACTAGATGGCATATACAGCCACACATGCCATCGAAATTAAGGATTATTAAACAAAAAACACAAACCAAAAAAACAACACTCTGGACCAAGGGAACTGGTTAGAAACCTATATTCAACCAGGAACACAAGTTTTACGGATGGATGTAAGAACCTAGAATTCTTTGCAGATCTACCCCCCCCCCCCCCCAATACTTTTTGCCCCCTTTTTAACAACTAGTGCTGGTTTGACTGAAAGGGCACCGAGGCCAGGTAATCAGATCGCAGGGACATTGTTCTTTCCTTTAAAACAAGGTTTGTTTGATGGGTCCCAAAGGGCTGCAGCATATCTTATGCTATCTTAAGGGACCTGCACACAAATTGCAGCCTGCCAGCGCACATTTTGCCAGGGTGCAAGCCCAGAGTGAATACACATGGCACACAAATGATTTGCCATGCCTAAGTCACTTCATTTATTCACCCCCTACAGTAGGCCTTAAGAGCCCTAAGGCAGGGTGCCTTAAATACACGTGAGGGTATGTCAGCATTAGCAGATACGTCCCTCTGATGTCTAGTTCTATTCCTAGATATTGCAAGTGACCGGGCAGCCACCTTAGAACACGTACTTGGACACTGGTCATTACGAGTGACCCAACTACATGACTAATGGAAAAGAATTGTATTTGGTATCAAATAAATTGTCTTAACTCATACTGATGCCAGTATTGATTTATTATGACATGCACCCAGAGGTCACCTTAGAGGTGCCCCCCTGAACCCTACTGGTTCTCTAGTGAGCTAGCTGACTAGTATCGACCAGCCTGCTACCACAGGGGAGTTCCTGACCACCTCCACCCCTTTAGAGGTTAGAGCCTGATCTTAGATGTCAGAAACAATGCCTGTTCTGGCAGGAGGTGTTATCACTTCTTCCAGCAGGACGGCTAATGAATCTGCATGCTAGGGACTTCAAATTCCCTGCCATATTTGATATGTGACCCCCAGCTTCCCCCAGACCAGGGAGGCAACCCCCTGCTATGAGGGCCATCTGGCAACAGGACAGTCTGGAAAACTAGACAGCTTGGAGAGGTCACACCCCTAGGGTGGGTTACCTGAAGTGACCATGACAATGAATTCCACCATCTTGTGTGTGATGGAATTAGGAACTCTGGGACAAGGTGATGCCCACTCCCCAAAGGAAGTGGTCGGGGTCGGGGACACCCCCCCCCCCCCCAAGGGTAAGTAGCCCATTCACTACTACCCTACACGCCCCTAAGTTGAGTATTTAGGTGGCAGCCGACACCAGGACCGAAGAGATCTGAACTAAAGACCTGCACCACAGATTGGCACGAAACCCTGCCAGGCAGCCTGCACTTCAGAAATCACTGGGACCAACTTCAAAAATGTCTGGACATACTCCCACACTCCCTTGGAGGACTGGCCAGCACCTCAAGAACAAGCAAAGATCTCCCTTGGATCAGAGGAACTGCTACCCTGCATCATTCAAGCACCACCTGCTAAGTCCAGTACTCTGGACTAGTTTGCCATTGAGTCCGTGGAGGGAACAATGAGCCAGAGAAGATTGTTTGGAGCTCAAGTGCTCAGCCCTGCCTCTTCACTGAAGTCCCAAGGCACTAACCCCTCTCAGAGTCCCCCCCCCCCCCCCTACACCTATACCCTGGTTACTGGACCCCTCGCACAAACCAAGGCTTGTTGAAGGTCCAACCCAGACTACAACAGCACCCAAGCAGACCTACCATTGAGGGACATTGTAAGGAAATGCCTCCTTGGCATGGTTACCCCCTGGCTTTTTACCTTTGCTGATGCTAAGTTAGGACTTGAAAGTGTGCTGGGACCCTGCTAACCAGGCCCCAGCACAAGTGTTCTTTCCCTAACCTGTACCTTTGTCTCCACAATTGGCACCCCCTGGCATCCAGGTAAGTCCCTTGTAACTGGTACCAAGGGCCCTGATGCTAGGGAAGGTCTCTAAGGGCTGCAGCATGTCTTATGTCACACTGGGGACCCCTCACTCAGCACATGCACACTGCCTCACAGCTTGTGTGTGCTGGTGGGGAGAAAATGACTAAGTCGACATGCCACTCCCCTCAGAGTGCCATGCCAACCTCACACTGCTTGTGGCATAGGTAAGTCACCCCTCTAGCAGGTCTTACAGCCCTAAGGCAGGATGCACTATGCCCCTACAGTGTCTAAGCAAAACCTTAGACATTGTAAGTGCAGGGTAGCCATAAGAGTATTTGGTCTGGGAGTTTGTAACACACGAACTCCACAGTTCCATAATATCAAACTGCCCCTTTTTCAGTGTGGCTATCAAACTTCTCAGCACAATAAATGCACACTGATGCCAGTGTGCAATTTATTGTAAAATACACCCAGAGGGCATCTTAGAGATGCCCCCTGAAAACATACCCGACCACCAGACATGTTGCTGGCCACATGGGGAGAGTGCCTCTGTGGCCAGGAACAAAGCCTGTACTGGGTGGCTGTGCTTCTCACCTCCACCTGCAGGAACTGTAACACCTGGCGGTGAGCCTCAAAGGCTCACCCCGTTTGTTACAGTGCCACAGGGTATCCCAGCTAGTGGAGATGCCCGCCCCTCCGGCCACTGCCCCCACTTTTGGTGCAAGGCTGGTGGAGATAATGAGGAAACCAGGAGGAGTCACCCACCAATCAGGACAGCCCCCAAGGTGTCCTGAGCTGAGGAGATTTAGTTTTAGAAATCCTCCATCTTGTGGATGGAGGATTCCCCCACTAGGATTAGGGATGTGCCCCCCCCCCCTCCCCACAGGGAGGAGGCACAAGGAGGTTGTAGCCACCCTCAAGGACAGCAGCCATTGGTTACTGCCCTCCCAGACCTAAACACACCCCTAAAATCAGTATTTAGGGTCTCCCCAGAACCTAGGAAAATCAGATTCCATACACCTTAAGAAGGACTGCTGACCTGAAGCCCTGCAGTGAAGACTGAGGCGATAACTGCTTTGGCCCCAGCCCTACCGGCTGGTCTCCCAACTTTGAAGAAAACTACAACAACGACGCATACAACAGGGACCAGCGATCTCTGAAGCCTCTAAGGACTGCCCTGCAACCAAGGACCAAGAAACTCCCGTTAACAGCGGCCCTGTTCAACAATCTGCAACTTTCTTGCAACAAAGAAAACTCTATGGACTTCTCATTTCCTGCCGGAAGCGTGAGACTTTCCACTCTGCACCAGACTCCCCTGGCTCGACCTGCAGAAAACCAAAACACAGGGAGGACTGCCCGGCGACTGCGAGCCCGTGAGTAGCCAGAGACAACCCCCTGAGCCCCCCACAGAGACACCTGCAGAAGAAATCCAGAGGCTCCCCCTGACCGCGACTGGCTGTAAAAAGGTACCCGACGCCTGGAACCAACACTGCACCAGCAGCCCCCAGGACCTGAAGGAACCGAACCCCAGTGCAGGAGCGACCCCCAGGCGACCATCTGCCTAGCCCAGGTGGTGGCTACCCCGAGGAGTCCCCCTGTGCCTGACTGCTTCGTTGAAGAGACCCCAGGGTCTCCCCATTGCTTTCAATACAAAACCTGACGCCGGTTTGCACTCTGCACTCGGCCACCCCTGTGCCGCTGAGGGTGCACTTTCTGCGCCTGCTTGTGTCCCCCCCCCCCCCCCATGCCCTACAAACCCCCTCCCCCCTGGTCTGCCCCCGAGGATGCGGGTACTTACCTGCTAGCTGACTGGAACCGGGGCACCCCTGTTCTCCATAGAAGCCTGTGTGTTTTGGGCACCTCTGACCTCTGCACCGGACTGGCCCTGAGCTACTGGTGTGGTAACTTGGGGGTTCAAGGCAACCCAAAACAGTGGGCTACCTTGGATCCAACTTTGAACCCTGTAAGTGTTTCACTTACCTGAGAACTTAACATTTACTTATTTCCCCCAGGAACTGTTGATTTTTGTACTGTGTCCACTTATTTTAAAATAGCTTATTGCCATTTTTACCAAACCTGTACATGCTATTGTGATAATTCAAAGTTCCTAAAGTACCTAGGTGAAATACCTTTCATTTAAAGTATTACTTGTAAATCTTGAACCTGTGGTTTTTAAAATAAAGAAAATATATTTTTCTTATATAAAAACCTATTGGCCTGGAGTAAGTCTTTGAGTGTGTGTTCCTCATTTATTGCCTGTATGTGTACAACAAATGCTTAACACTACCCTCTGATAAGCCTACTGCTCGTCCACACTACCACAAAATAGAGCATTAGAATGATCTACTTTTGCCACTATCTTACCTCTAAGGGGAACCCTTGGACTCTGTGCACACTATTTCTTACTTTGAAATAGTACATACAGAGCCAACTTCCTACAGACATCAATATCCACAAGGCCAGTCACAAGAGTGTCCCCACTACCTGGTTTCCCCTCTTCACCAGGTCACCAAGACACATTAAGTCTCTCACCACTGTGACCTAAAAAGCCTCAAAGCACCACTGCACCAAAGCCCCACAGCCCAAGTGAGAGGGAGGCGACTGTGCCAATGGGGTCCTGAGACCCTCAGAAGCGGAGGCCAATCTTGGGTTTGGCCAGACTGGTCCCCCAGTCATCACCTGCAGCCTCTTTCTGCAGGGACTGGGAACTGTAGATCTTTAGCAGTGTGACCAGACACCTCAGTGGACCACTGCACAAGCCCCCACTTAGAGCGGAACAACTATGTCCCCGCGTGCCCAAGACCTTCAAGATCTGAGGGGGCCCCACCCAATTGGGTGGAGCCAGACTGGCCCCCCCTCAGTCCCCCTTTGCAGCCTTTGTCACATGACAGTTTCCCATTGAAGTGAACTGGGCACCCAATGCTGAAATGCACTTCTACACACAGACACCCCATTGCCTCCCAAGGTGACCCGTTGGTGCTGCTTTTGACTTTGCCCCATTCTCAGCTTGAGTCCAAGAAACTGTCCTGTAAATCATTTCTAGAGGCCCGTTGTTTTGACTTACAAATTGATAACTGGGTGAGTACTCACTCAATTATGATGCTCTGGGTGTCTAAATGTATAAATCTGTACCTTCTATAAACTGGTGTCAGATTTCCTTGAGTGTGCATCTCGCTTACTGACTGTGTGCAATAAATGGTCAACACTATCCGCTGATAAGCTTAACTGCTAGTCCACACTACAACAAAAGAGCTTTTGGGATTACTGTAATGCCAGCGAACCAATAAGGCTCACCCTGGACTACATAGATAGCCAGCTTCCTAGAGGAGAAACAGAAGGCTAGAGGCTTGGGTGTCAGGTGCATTTTGTGCAACATGCTCAGGGGGTCCAAAAGATTCACTAACCCATTCCACATAACATACATCCTTCATGTACATCCGAAGCACGATTAAGGCACTTGAACACAAATACAGTGACAGGGCAACTCTTTCACTACCAAGAGAAGTAAATAGGAACTCTCTCTGCATGGGTACTTGCTGCCACCAACACCAATCACACAGCTTGGAAGGACCGCCTTCCACATGTTTGGTTACAGAAAACAGTTTTACCTTTTGAAATAAATCTTCATTCAAAACATTACATTTGATTTCCAATTCAGACACCTCAATGTTATAGTAAGAAAAAAAAAAAAGGTTCACCTTGTAAATATGCTGTGATCCTTTTGATCCAAAACAATGACTATGTCCCCTGGTTCCAAACCTGGTTCTTGGTCACCCTCTCCATGGAATGTAATCTTCTGGCCATCTCTCATTCCTTAAAAAATGAAACTTATCAATGAAGTAAATAAAAGGCCAAATCCTATCATGCTGTCGCCATGGTGAAGAGAAAAACATTTAGTTAATTACCTGTGTAAGGAAATGGCTCCTGTTGCAGTTACCCCCCACTTTTTGCTTGATACTGATGCTGACTTGACTGAGAAGTGTGCTGGGGCCCTGCTAACCAGGCCCCAGCACCAGTGTTCTTGCACCTAAAATGTACCATTGTCTCCACAATTGGCACAACCCTGGCATCCAGGTAAGTCCCTTGTAACTGGTACCCCCTGGTACCAAGGGCCCTGATGCCAGGGAAGGTCTCTAAGGGCTGCAGTATGTCTTATGCCACCCTACGGACCCCTCACTCAGCACAGACACTGCTTGCCAGATTGTGTGTGCTGGTGGGGAGACAATGACTAAGTCGACATGGCACTCCCCTCAGGGTGCCATGCAAACCTCACACTGTTGGTGGCATAGGTAAGTCACCCCTCTAGCAGGCCTTACAGCCCTAAGGCAGGGTGCACTATACCACAGGTGAGGGTATAGGTGCATGAGCACTGTGCCCCTACAGTGTCTAAGCAATACCTTAGACATTGTAAGTGCAGGGTAGCCATAAGAGTATATGGTTTGGGAGTCTGTCAAAAACGAACTCCACAGCTCCATAATGGCTACACTGAATACTGGGAAGTTTGGTATCAAACTTCTCAGCATAATAAAACCCACACTGATGCCAGTGTTGGATTTATTAAAAAATGCACACACAGGGCATTTTAGAGAGCCCCCTGTATTTTACCCAATTGTTCAGTGCAGGACTGACTGGTCTGTGCCAGCCTGCTGCTGAGAGATGAGTTTCTGACCCCATGTGGTGAGGGCTTTTGTGCTCTCGGAGGACAGAAACAAAAGCCTGCTCTGGGTGGAGGTGCTTATCATCTCCCCCTGCAGGAGCTGTAACACCTAGCAGTGAGCGTCAAAGGCTCAGGCTTCGTGTTACAATGCCCCAGGGCACTCCAGTTAGTGGAGATGCCCGCTCCCCTTGGCACAGCCCCCACTTTTGGCGGCAAGTCCAGGAGCGATAATGAGAACAACAAGGAGTCGTCACTGGCCAGTCAGGATAGCCCCTAAGGTGTCCTGAGCGGAGGTGACTGACTTTTAGAAATCCTCCATCTTGCAGATGGAGGATTACCCCAATAGGAATAAGGATGTGCCCCCCTCCCCTCAGGGAGGAGGCACAAAGAGGGTGTAGCCACCCTCAAGGACAGTAGCCATTGGCTACTGCCCTCCCAGACCTAAACACACCCCTAAATTCAGTATTTAGGGGCTCCCCAGAACCTAGGAAACTAGATTCCTGAAACCTAAGAGGACTGCTGAGCTGAAAACTCCTGCCGAGAAGACGGAGACACCAACTGCTTTGGCCCCAGCTCTAACCGGCCTGTCTCCCCCCCTTCTGAAGAACCTGCTCCAGCGAAGCTTTCCCCAGGGACCAGCAACCTCTGAATCCTCAGAGGACTCCCCTGCTCTAGAAGGACCATGAACTCCAGAGGACAGCGGCTCTGTTCACCTAAGACTGCAACTTTGTTTCAAAGGAGCAACTTTAAACCAACTTGCGTTTCTCGCTGGAAGCGTGAGACTTGCTACTCTGCACCGGATGCCCCCGGCTCGACTTGTGGAGAACAAACACTTCAGGGAGGACTACCCGGCGACTGCGAGACCGTGAGAAGCCAGACTTGCCCCCACAGCAACACCTGCAGAGGGAATCCCGAGGCTCCCCCTGACCGCGACTGCCGGTTCCTCAGATCCTGATGCCTGGTAAAGACTGCACCCGCAGCCCCCAGGACCTGAAGGATCCGAACTCCAGTGCAGGAGTGACCCCCAGGAGGCCCTCTCTCTTGCCCAGGTGGTGGCTACCCCGAGGTGCTCCCCCCTTGCCTGCATCGCTGAAGAGACCCCTTGGTCTCCCATTGAAACCTATTGAAATCAGACGCGTGTTTGCACACTGCACCCGGCCGCCCCCGTGCTGCTGAGGGTGTACTTTCTGTGTGGACTTGTGTCCCCCCCCGGTGCCCTACAAAACCCCCCTGGTCTGCCCTCCGAAGACGTGGGTACTTACCTGCTGGCAGACTGGAACCGGGGCACCCCCTTCTCCATTGAAGCCTATGCGTTTTGGGCACCACTTTGACCTCTGCACCTGACCGGCCCTGAGCTGCTGGTGTGGTAACTTTGAGGTTGCTCTGAACCCCCAACGGTGGGCTACCTTGGACCCAAACTTGAACCCCGTAGGTGGTTTACTTACCTGCAAAAACAAACAAACTCTTACTCCCCCCAGGAACTGTTGAAAATTTCACTAAGTGTCTAGTTTTAAAATAGCGATGTGTGATTTATGTGAAAACTGTATATGCTATTTTGCTAATTCAAAGTTCCTAAAGTACCTACCTGCAATACATTTCATTTGAAGTATTACATGTAAATCTTGAACCTGTGGTTCTTAAAATAAACTAAGAAAATATGTTTTTCTATACAAAAACCTATTGGCCTGGAATTGTCTCTGAGTGGGTGTTCCTCATTTATTGCCCGTGTGTGTACACCAAATGCTTAACACTACTCCTTTGATAAGCCTACTGCTCGACCACACTACCACAAAATAGAGCATTAGTATCTCTTTTTGCCACTATTTTACCTCTAAGGGGAACCCTTGGACTCTGTGCATACTATTCCTTACTTTGAAATAGTGCATACAGAGCCAACTTCCTACAACCTGTAACTGTAGTTCTTCAGTATTGTAATCTTTCATAGATTCACATGCTTGAATCCTTCCCAGTCGTCGAGATGGGAGCCCCCGGTACATTAAAACTGCAATATAGAAGCTACTGCAATGAAAAAAGGCCCAAAGGCTTTCACTTTAGTAGCCTATCTTGGTCTCTGAGTAAAAAGGACCAAAGCAAGTCCCAACCAATCCTTCCCCTCCCTCTAGAACCCTCCTGACAGAAGCTCCATTCCCTCAGATTTTCCCAAGCACGAGTGGCAGAGTATCTGAAGAAAAGAGGTAACAGTGAGCTTCCCAGGAGAGAGGAGGGAGGGTCGCATGTGAATCTATGAAAGATTCCAGTACTGGAGAATGAAAATGTCACTTACCCAGTGTACATCTGTTCGTGGCATCAGTCGCAGTAGATTCGCATGTTCTGCAATAGCTCGCCATCTGGTGTTGGGCCGGAGTGTTACAAGTTGTTTTTCTTCGAAGAAGTCTTTCGAGTCACGGGACCGAGTGACTCCTCCTTTTGTCTCCATTGCGCATGGGCGTCGACTCCATCTTCGATTGTTTTTCCCCGCAGAGGGTGAGGTAGGAGTTGAATTGTAGTAATAGTGCCCATGCAATGGAGTGACTAAGTATGCACCTATTTAAGGTTGAGATGACACATATATAAATAATTGAAGGTAACTTCCAAACTGCTACAGGCTCCCGGGGAGGCGGGTGGGCACATGCGAATCTACTGCGACTGATGCCACGAACAGATGTAGACTGGGTAAGTGACATTTTCAGTTCGATGGCATCTGTCGCTGTAGATACGCATGTTCTGCATAGACTAGTAAGCAGTTATTTCCCCAAAAGCGGTGGATCAGCCTGTAGGAGTGGAAGTAGTCTGAAATAATGTTCTTAATACAGCTTGACCTACTGTGGCTTGTTGTGCGGATAACACGTCTACACAGTAGTGCTTGGTGAATGTGTGAGGCGTAGACCATGTGGCTGCCTTACATATTTCTTGCATTGGGATGTTTCCTAGAAAGGCCATGGTAGCACCTTTCTTTCTGGTTGAGTGTGCCCTTGGTGTAATGGGCAGCTGTCGTTTAGCTTTAAGGTAGCAGATTTGGATGCATTTAACTATCCATCTGGCTATACCTGGTTTTGAAATTGGGTTTCCTGCATGAGGTTTTTGAAATGCAATAAAGAGTTGTTTAGTCTTTCTGATGTTTTTTGTTCTGTCAATGTAATACATCAATGCTCTTTTGACATCTAATGTATGTAGTGCCCTTTCAGCTACGGTATCTGGCTGTGGAAAGAACACTGGAAGTTCCACTGTTTGATTTAGATGGAACGGTGAAATAACCTTTGGCAAAAATTTAGGATTGGTCCTTAGGACGACTATTTTTGTGTAGTTGTATAAAAGGTTCCTGTATTGTAAACGCCTGAATCTCGCTTACTCTTCTTAGGGAAGTAATGGCGATGAGAAATGCCACCTTCCAGGTTAGGAACTGTATGTCGCAGGAGTGCATGGGTTCAAAAGGTGGACCCATAAGTCTAGTTAGGACAACATTTAGGTTCCATGAAGGAACAGGTAGTGTTCTTGGTGGTATAATTCTCCTAAGGCCCTCCATGAATGCTTTAATGACTGGTATCTTATATAGGGAAGTTGAATAGGTAGTCTGCAGGTATGCAGATATTGCTGCAAGGTGTATTTTAATGGAAGAGAAAGCTAGGTTAGATTTTTGTAAGTGAAGCAAGTAACCCACTACATGTTCTGGAGTTGTGTGTAATGGTTGTATTTGATTAATATGGCAGTAGCAAACAAACCTCTTCCATTTACTTGCATAACAGTGCCTGGTGGATGGCCTTCTGGCTTGTTTTATGACTTCCATACATTCTTGGGTAAGTTGTAAGTGCCCGAATTCTAGGATTTCAGGAGCCAGATTGCTAGATTCAGCGATGCTGGATCTGGGTGTCTGATCTTTTGGTTGTGCTGTGTCAACAGATCTGGCCTGTTGGGCAATTTGATGCAGGGTACCACTGATAGGTCTAGCAGCGTTGTGTACCAGGGTTGCCTTGCCCAAGTTGGTGCTATTAATATGAGTTTGAGTTTGCTTTGACTGAGTTTGTTTACCAGGTAAGGAAGGAGAGGGAGAGGAGGAAAAGCGTAAGCAAATATCCCTGACCAGTTCATCCATAGGGCATTGCCTTGGGATTGTTTGTGTGGGTATCTGGATGCGAAGTTTTGGCATTTTGCGTTCTCCCTTGTCGCAAACAAGTCTATCTGAGGTGTTCCCCAGAGTTTGAAATAAGTGTTCAGAATTTGGGGGTGAATTTCCCATTCGTGGACTTGTTGATGATCTCGAGAGAGATTGTCTGCGAGTTGATTTTGGATCCCTGGTATAAACTGTGCTATTAGGCGAATTTGGTTGTGAATTGCCCAATGCCAAATTTTTTGTGCTAGCAGGCTTAACTGCGTGGAGTGCGTCCCCCCCTGCTTGTTTAGATAATACATTGTTGTCATGTTGTCTGTTTTGACGAGAATGTATTTGTGAACTATTATTGGTTGGAAGGCTTTTAGTGCTTGAAAAACTGCTAGAAGTTCTAGGTGATTGTAAGGAAATGCCTCCTTGGCATGGTTGCCCCCTGACTTTTTGCCTTTGCTGATGCTATGTTTACAATTGAAAGTGTGCTGAGGCCTGCTAACCAGGCCCCAGCACCAGTGTTCTTTCCCTAACCTGTACTTTTGTATCCACAATTGGCAGACCCTGGCATCCAGATAAGTCCCTTGTAACTGGTACTTCTAGTACCAAGGGCCCTGATGCCAAGGAAGGTCTCTATGGGATGCAGCATGTCTTATGCCACCCTGGAGACCTCTCACTCAGCACAGACACACTGCTTGCCAGCTTGTGTGTGCTAGTGAGGACAAAACGAGTAAGTCGACATGGCACTCCCCTCAGGGTGCCATGCCAGCCTCTCACTGCCTATGCAGTATAGGTAAGACACCCCTCTAGCAGGCCTTACAGCCCTAAGGCAGGGTGCACTATACCATAGGTGAGGGTACCAGTGCATGAGCATGGTACCCCTACAGTGTCTAAACAAAACCTTAGACATTGTAAGTGCAGGGTAGCCATAAGAGTATATGGTCTGGGAGTCTGTTTTACACGAACTCCACAGCACCATAATGGCTACACTGAAAACTGGGAAGTTTGGTATCAAACTTCTCAGCACAATAAATGCACACTGATGCCAGTGTACATTTTATTGTAAAATACACCACAGAGGGCACCTTAGAGGTGCCCCCTGAAACTTAACCGACTATCTGTGTAGGCTGACTAGTTTTAGCAGCCTGCCACAAACCGAGACATGTTGCTGGCCCCATGGGGAGAGTGCCTTTGTCACTCTGAGGCCAGTAACAAAGCCTGCACTGGGTGGAGATGCTAACACCTCTCCCAGGCAGGAATTGTCACACCTGGCGGTGAGCCTCAAAGGCTCACCTCCTTTGTGCCAACCCAGCAGGACACTCCAGCTAGTGGAGTTGCCCGCCCCCTCCGGCCAGGCCCCACTTTTGGCGGCAAGGCCGGAGAAAATAATGAGAATAACAAGGAGGAGTCACTGGCCAGTCAGGACAGCCCCTAAGGTGTCCTGAGCTGAGGTGACTCTAACTTTTAGAAATCCTCCATCTTGCAGATGGAGGATTCCCCCAATAGGGTTAGGATTGTGACCCCCTCCCCTTGGGAGGAGGCACAAAGAGGGTGTACCCACCCTCAGGGCTAGTAGCCATTGGCTACTAACCCCCCAGACCTAAACACGCCCTTAAATTTAGTATTTAAGGGCTACCCTGAACCCTAGAAAATTAGATTCCTGCAACTACAAGAAGAAGGACTGCCTAGCTGAAAACCCCTGCAGCGGAAGACCAGAAGACGACAACTGCCTTGGCTCCAGAAACTCACCGGCCTGTCTCCTGCCTTTCAAAGATCCTGCTCCAGCGACGCCTTCCGAAGGGACCAGCGACCTCGACACCCTCTGAGGACTGCCCCTGCTTCGAAAAGACAAGAAACTCCCGAGGACAGCGGACCTGCTCCAAGAAAAGCTGCAACTTTGTTTCCAGCAGCTTTAAAGAACCCTGCAAGCTCCCCGCAAGAAGCGTGAGACTTGCAACACTGCACCCGGCGACCCCGACTCGACTGGTGGAGATCCGACGCCTCAGGAGGGACCCCAGGACTACTCTGATACTGTGAGTACCAAAACCTGTCCCCCCTGAGCCCCCACAGCGCCGCCTGCAGAGGGAATCCCGAGGCTTCCCCCGACCGCGACTCTTTGAACCTAAAGTCCCGACGCCTGGGAGAGACCCTGCACCCGCAGCCCCCAGGACCTGAAGGACCGGACTTTCACTGGAGAAGTGACCCCCAGGAGTCCCTCTCCCTTGCCCAAGTGGAGGTTTCCCCGAGGAATTCCCCCCTTGCCTGCCTGCAGCGCTGAAGAGATCCCGAGGTCTCTCATAGACTAACATTGCGAACCCGACGCTTGTTTCTACACTGCACCCGGCCGCCCCCGCGCCGCTGAGGGTGAAATTCCTGTGTGGACTCGTGTCCCCCCCGGTGCCCTACAAAACCCCCCTGGTCTGCCCTCCGAAGACGCGGGTACTTACCTGCAAGCAGACCGGAACCGGGGCACCCCCTTCTCTCCATTCTAGCCTATGTGTTTTGGGCACCACTTTGAACTCTGCACCTGACCGGCCCTGAGCTGCTGGTGTGGTGACTTTGGGGTTGCTCTGAACCCCCAACGGTGGGCTACCTTGGACCAAGAACTGAACCCTGTAAGTGTCTTACTTACCTGGTAAAACTAACAAAAACTTACCTCCCCCAGGAACTGTGAAAATTGCACTAAGTGTCCACTTTTAAAACAGCTATTTGTCAATAACTTGAAAAGTATACATGCAATTTTGATGATTTGAAGTTCCTAAAGTACTTACCTGCAATACCTTTCGAATGAGCTATTACATGTAGAATTTGAACCTGTGGTTCTTAAAATAAACTAAGAAAAGATATTTTTCTATACAAAAACCTATTGGCTGGATTTGTCTCTGAGTGTGTGTACCTCATTTATTGTCTATGTGTATGTACAACAAATGCTTAACACTACTCCTTGGATAAGCCTACTGCTCGACCACACTACCACAAAATAGAGCATTAGTATTATCTATTTTTACCACTATTTTACCTCTAAGGGGAACCCTTGGACTCTGTGCATGCTATTCCTTACTTTGAAATAGCACATACAGAGCCAACTTCCTACATTGGTGGATCAGCGGTGGGGTACAAGACTTTGCATTTGCTGGACTACTCAGCCAATACCTGATCACACGACAAATTCCAAAATTGTCATTAGAAATTGATTTTTGCAATTTGAAAAGTTTTCTAAATTCTTAAAAGACCTGCTAGGGCCTTGTGTTAGATCCTGTTTAGCATTTCTTTTAGAGTTTAAAAGTTTGTAAAAGTTTGAATTAGATTCTAGAACCAGTTTTAGTCTCTTAAAAAGTATTCCAACTTTTAGAAGCATAATGTCTAGCACAGATGTGAATGTGGTGGAACTCGACACCACACCTTACCTCCATCTACAGATGAGAGAGCTAAGGTCACTCTGTAAACTAAAGAAAATAGCAATGGGCCCCAAACCTACCAAAGTACAGCTCCAGGAGCTTTTGGCAGAGTTTGAGAAGGCCAACCCCTCTGAGGATGGCAACTCAGAGGATGAAGATAGTGACTTGGAGGGAAATTCCCCCCCTCCAGTCCTACTTAGGGAGAGCAGGGCTTCTCAAGCCCTGACTCCACAAATAATAGTCAGAGATGCTGGTTCCCTCACAGGAGGGACCAACAACTCTGAAATCACTGAGGATAACTCCAGTGAAGAGGACATCCAGTTAGCCAGGATGGCCAAAAGATTGGCTTTGGAAAGACAGATCCTAGCCATAGAGAGGGAAAGACAAGAGATGGGCCTAGGACCCATCAATGGTGGCAGCAACATAAATAGGGTCAGAGATTCTCCTGACATGTTGAAAATCCCCAAAGGGATTGTAACTAAATATGAAGATGGTGATGACATCACCAAATGGTTCACAGCTTTTGAGAGGGCTTGTGTAACCAGAAAAGTGAACAGATCTCACTGGGGTGCTCTCCTTTGGGAAATGTTCACAGGAAAGTGTAGGGATAGACTCCTCACACTCTCTGGACAAGATGCAGAATCTTATGACCTCATGAAGGGTACCCTGATTGAGGGCTTTGGATTCTCCACTGAGGAGTACAGGATTAGGTTCAGGGGGGCTCAAAAATCCTCGAGCCAGACCTGGGTTGACTTTGTTGACTACTCAGTGAAAACACTAGATGGTTGGATTCAAGGCAGTGGTGTAAATAATTATGATGGGCTGTACAATTTATTTGTGAAAGAACACCTGTTAAGTAATTGTTTCAATGATAAACTGCATCAGCATCTGGTAGACCTAGGACCAATTTCTCCCCAAGAATTGGGAAAGAAGGCGGACCATTGGGTCAAGACAAGGGTGTCCAAGACTTCAACAGGGGGTGACCAAAAGAAAGGGGTCACAAAGACTCCCCAGCAGAAGGGTGATGAGACAACCAAAACTAAAAATAGTAAAGAGTCTTCTACAGGCCCCCAAAAACCTGCACAGGAGGGTGGGCCCAGAGCCTCTTCACAAAACAATGGGTACAAGGGTAAAAACTTTGATCCCAAAAAGGCCTGGTGTCATAGCTGTAAACAGCATGGACACCAAACTGGAGACAAGGCCTGTCCCAAGAAAGGTTCCACTCCAAACTCCCATCCAGGTAACACTGGTATGGCTAGTCTCCAAGTGGGATCAACAGTGTGCCCAGAGCAAATCAGGGTCCACACTGAAGCTACTCTAGTCTCTGAGGGTGGGGTGGATTTAGCCACACTAGCTGCCTGGCCGCCTAACATGCAAAAATACAGGCAGCAGCTCTTTATTAATGGGACAAGTGTAGAGGGCCTGAGGGATACAGGTGCCAGTGTCACCATGGTGACAGAGAAACTGGTTTCCCCTGGCCAATACCTGACTGGAAAAACTTACACAGTCACCAACGCTGACAATCAGAGAAAAGTACATCCCATGGCAATGGTTACTTTAGAATGGGGAGGGGTCAATGGCCTGAAACAGGTGGTGGTCTCCTCAAATATCCCAGTGGACTGTCTGCTTGGAAATGACCTGGAGTCCTCAGCATGGGCTGAGGTAGAGCTAAAAACCCATGCAGCAATGCTGGGTATCCCTGAACTGGTGTGTGTGAAAACAAGAGCACAATGCAAGGCACAGGGTGAAAAAGTAGAGCTGGAGTCTGGAAAAATGGCCCAGCCTACCAAGAGAACAGGAAAGTCAGTTGGGAAACCAACTGCAACACAGCAAAAGAAAGGGAACCTCTCTTCTCAGGAAGAAGTTCTGCCCTCTGAGGGAACTGAGCCTTTGGAGCTTGAACCTTATCAGGTTGAGCTCTTAGGCCCAGGGGGACCCTCAAGGGAGGAGCTGTGTAAGGGACAAGAAACCTGTCCCTCTCTTGAAGGCCTTAGGCAGCAAGCTGCTGAAGAGTCCAAAGGCAAGAAAAATGGAACACATAGGGTCTATTGGGAAGATGGGCTCCTGTACACTGAGGCCAGAGACCCCAAACCTGGTGCCACTAGGAGAGTGGTAGTGCCTCAGCTGTTCAGAGAGTTCATCCTAACATTGGCCCATGACATTCCCCTTGCTGGACATTTGGGACAAACCAAGACGTGGGAGAGGTTAGTCAACCACTTCTACTGGCCCAATATGTCCAACATGGTTAAGGAGTTTTGCCTCTCCTGCCCCACCTGTCAAGCCAGTGGTAAGACAGGTGGGCACCCAAAGGCCCCCCTCATTCCACTTCCAGTGGTGGGGGTGCCCTTTGAAAGAGTGGGTGTGGACATAGTTGGTCCACTAGAACCTCCCACGGCCTCAGGAAATATGTATATCCTGGTAGTAGTGGATCATGCTACCAGGTATCCTGAAGCTATTCCCCTTAGGTCGACTACTGCCCCTGCAGTAGCCAAGGCCCTCATTGGTATCTTTACCAGAGTGGGTTTCCCTAAGGAGGTGGTGTCTGACAGAGGTACCAACTTCATGTCAGCATACCTAAAGCACATGTGGAATGAGTGTGGAGTGACTTATAAATTCACTACACCTTACCATCCACAAACTAATGGCTTAGTTGAGAGATTCAACAAGACATTAAAGGGCATGATCATGGGGCTCCCAGAAAAACTCAAAAGGAGATGGGATGTCCTCCTGCCATGTCTGCTTTTCGCTTACAGGGAGGTACCACAGAAGGGAGTAGGGTTCTCACCCTTTGAACTTCTGTTTGGTCATCCTGTAAGGGGACCACTTGCCCTTGTTAAAGAAGGCTGGGAGAGACCTCTCCATGAGCCTAAACAGGACATAGTGGACTATGTACTTGGCCTTCGCTCTAGAATGGCAGAGTACATGGAAAAGGCAACCAAAAACCTTGAGGCCAGCCAACAACTCCAGAAGTTTTGGTATGACCAAAAGGCTGCACTGGTTGAGTTCCAACCAGGGCAGAAAGTCTGGGTTCTGGAGCCTGTGGCTCCCAGGGCACTCCAGGACAAATGGAGTGGCCCTTACCCAGTGCTAGAGAGGAAGTGTCAGGTCACCTACCTGGTGGACCTGGGCACAAGCAGGAGCCCCAAGAGGGTGATCCATGTAAACCGCCTTAAGCTCTTCCACGACAGGGCTGATGTCAATCTGTTGATGGTAACAGATGAGGATCAGGAGGCAGAGAGTGAACCTCTCCCTGATCTTCTGTCATCAGACCCAAAAGATGGTACAGTAGATGGAGTGATCTACTCAGACACCCTCTCTGGCCAACAGCAAGCTGATTGTAGGAGAGTCCTACAACAGTTTCCTGAACTCTTCTCCTTAACCCCTGGTCAGACACACCTGTGTACCCATGATGTGGACACAGGAGACAGCATGCCTGTCAAGAACAAAATCTTTAGACAGTCTGACCATGTTAAGGAAAGCATCAAGGTGGAAGTCCACAAGATGCTGGAATTGGGAGTCATTGAGCGCTCTGACAGCCCCTGGGCTAGCCCAGTGGTCTTGGTCCCCAAACCTCACACCACAGATGGAAAGAAAGAGATGAGGTTTTGTGTGGACTACAGAGGGCTCAATTCTGTCACCAAGACAGATGCTCATCCAATTCCAAGAGCTGATGAGCTCATTGATAAATTAGGTGCTGCCAAATTTCTAAGTACCTTTGACTTGACAGCAGGGTACTGGCAAATAAAAATGGCACCTGGAGCAAAAGAAAAGACAGCATTCTCCACACCTGATGGGCATTATCAGTTTACTGTTATGCCCTTTGGTTTAAAGAATGCCCCTGCCACCTTCCAAAGGTTGGTGAATCAAGTCCTTGCTGGCTTGGAGTCCTTTAGCACAGCTTATCTTGATGATATTGCTGTCTTTAGCTCCACCTGGCAGGATCACCTGGTCCACCTGAGGAAGGTTTTGAAGGCTCTGCAATCTGCAGGCCTCTCTATCAAGGCATCCAAATGCCAGATAGGGCAGGGAACTGTGGTTTACTTGGGACACCTTGTAGGTGGAGGCCAAGTTCAGCCACTCCAACCCAAGATCCAGACTATTCTGGACTGGGTAGCTCCAAAAACCCAGACTCAAGTCAGGGCATTCCTTGGCTTGACTGGGTACTACAGGAGGTTTGTGAAGGGATATGGATCCATTGTGACAGCCCTCACTGAGCTCACCTCCAAGAAAATGCCCAAGAAAGTGAACTGGACTGTGGACTGCCAACAGGCCTTTGACACCCTGAAACAAGCAATGTGCTCAGCACCAGTTCTCAAAGCTCCAGATTATTCTAAGCAGTTCATTGTGCAGACTGATGCCTCTGAACATGGGATAGGGGCAGTTTTGTCCCAAACAAATGATGATGGCCTTGACCAGCCTGTTGCTTTCATTAGCAGGAGGTTACTCCCCAGGGAGCAGCGTTGGAGTGCCATTGAGAGGGAGGCCTTTGCTGTGGTCTGGTCCCTGAAGAAGCTGAGACCATACCTCTTTGGGACTCACTTCCTAGTTCAAACTGACCACAGACCTCTCAAATGGCTGATGCAAATGAAAGGTGAAAATCCTAAACTGTTGAGGTGGTCCATCTCCCTACAGGGAATGGACTTTATAGTGGAACACAGACCTGGGACTGCCCATGCCAATGCAGATGGCCTTTCCAGGTTCTTCCACTTAGAAAATGAAGACTCTCTTGGGAAAGGTTAGTCTCATCCTCTTTCGTTTGGGGGGGGGTTGTGTAAGGAAATGCCTCCTTGGCATGGTTGCCCCCTGACTTTTTGCCTTTGCTGATGCTATGTTTACAATTGAAAGTGTGCTGAGGCCTGCTAACCAGGCCCCAGCACCAGTGTTCTTTCCCTAACCTGTACTTTTGTATCCACAATTGGCAGACCCTGGCATCCAGATAAGTCCCTTGTAACTGGTACTTCTAGTACCAAGGGCCCTGATGCCAAGGAAGGTCTCTATGGGATGCAGCATGTCTTATGCCACCCTGGAGACCTCTCACTCAGCACAGACACACTGCTTGCCAGCTTGTGTGTGCTAGTGAGGACAAAACGAGTAAGTCGACATGGCACTCCCCTCAGGGTGCCATGCCAGCCTCTCACTGCCTATGCAGTATAGGTAAGACACCCCTCTAGCAGGCCTTACAGCCCTAAGGCAGGGTGCACTATACCATAGGTGAGGGTACCAGTGCATGAGCATGGTACCCCTACAGTGTCTAAGCAAACCCTTAGACATTGTAAGTGCAGGGTAGCCATAAGAGTATATGGTCTGGGAGTCTGTCAAACACGAACTCCACAGCACCATAATGGCTACACTGAAAACTGGGAAGTTTGGTATCAAACTTCTCAGCACAATAAATGCACACTGATGCCAGTGTACATTTTATTGTAAAATACACCACAGAGGGCACCTTAGAGGTGCCCCCTGAAACTTAACCGACTATCTGTGTAGGCTGACTAGTTTTAGCAGCCTGCCACAAACCGAGACATGTTGCTGGCCCCATGGGGAGAGTGCCTTTGTCACTCTGAGGCCAGTAACAAAGCCTGCACTGGGTGGAGATGCTAACACCTCTCCCAGGCAGGAATTGTCACACCTGGCGGTGAGCCTCAAAGGCTCACCTCCTTTGTGCCAACCCAGCAGGACACTCCAGCTAGTGGAGTTGCCCGCCCCCTCCGGCCAGGCCCCACTTTTGGCGGCAAGGCCGGAGAAAATAATGAGAATAACAAGGAGGAGTCACTGGCCAGTCAGGACAGCCCCTAAGGTGTCCTGAGCTGAGGTGACTCTAACTTTTAGAAATCCTCCATCTTGCAGATGGAGGATTCCCCCAATAGGGTTAGGATTGTGACCCCCTCCCCTTGGGAGGAGGCACAAAGAGGGTGTACCCACCCTCAGGGCTAGTAGCCATTGGCTACTAACCCCCCAGACCTAAACACGCCCTTAAATTTAGTATTTAAGGGCTACCCTGAACCCTAGAAAATTAGATTCCTGCAACTACAAGAAGAAGGACTGCCTAGCTGAAAACCCCTGCAGCGGAAGACCAGAAGACGACAACTGCCTTGGCTCCAGAAACTCACCGGCCTGTCTCCTGCCTTTCAAAGATCCTGCTCCAGCGACGCCTTCCGAAGGGACCAGCGACCTCGACACCCTCTGAGGACTGCCCCTGCTTCGAAAAGACAAGAAACTCCCGAGGACAGCGGACCTGCTCCAAGAAAAGCTGCAACTTTGTTTCCAGCAGCTTTAAAGAACCCTGCAAGCTCCCCGCAAGAAGCGTGAGACTTGCAACACTGCACCCGGCGACCCCGACTCGACTGGTGGAGATCCGACGCCTCAGGAGGGACCCCAGGACTACTCTGATACTGTGAGTACCAAAACCTGTCCCCCCTGAGCCCCCACAGCGCCGCCTGCAGAGGGAATCCCGAGGCTTCCCCCGACCGCGACTCTTTGAACCTAAAGTCCCGACGCCTGGGAGAGACCCTGCACCCGCAGCCCCCAGGACCTGAAGGACCGGACTTTCACTGGAGAAGTGACCCCCAGGAGTCCCTCTCCCTTGCCCAAGTGGAGGTTTCCCCGAGGAATTCCCCCCTTGCCTGCCTGCAGCGCTGAAGAGATCCCGAGGTCTCTCATAGACTAACATTGCGAACCCGACGCTTGTTTCTACACTGCACCCGGCCGCCCCCGCGCCGCTGAGGGTGAAATTCCTGTGTGGACTCGTGTCCCCCCCGGTGCCCTACAAAACCCCCCTGGTCTGCCCTCCGAAGACGCGGGTACTTACCTGCAAGCAGACCGGAACCGGGGCACCCCCTTCTCTCCATTCTAGCCTATGTGTTTTGGGCACCACTTTGAACTCTGCACCTGACCGGCCCTGAGCTGCTGGTGTGGTGACTTTGGGGTTGCTCTGAACCCCCAACGGTGGGCTACCTTGGACCAAGAACTGAACCCTGTAAGTGTCTTACTTACCTGGTAAAACTAACAAAAACTTACCTCCCCCAGGAACTGTGAAAATTGCACTAAGTGTCCACTTTTAAAACAGCTATTTGTCAATAACTTGAAAAGTATACATGCAATTTTGATGATTTGAAGTTCCTAAAGTACTTACCTGCAATACCTTTCGAATGAGCTATTACATGTAGAATTTGAACCTGTGGTTCTTAAAATAAACTAAGAAAAGATATTTTTCTATACAAAAACCTATTGGCTGGATTTGTCTCTGAGTGTGTGTACCTCATTTATTGTCTATGTGTATGTACAACAAATGCTTAACACTACTCCTTGGATAAGCCTACTGCTCGACCACACTACCACAAAATAGAGCATTAGTATTATCTATTTTTACCACTATTTTACCTCTAAGGGGAACCCTTGGACTCTGTGCATGCTATTCCTTACTTTGAAATAGCACATACAGAGCCAACTTCCTACAGTGATTGATATGCAGTTTTGTTTGATGTACGTTCCATTGTCCTTGTATGCTGTGTTGATCGAGGTGTGCTCCCCACCCTGTCATGGAAGCATCTGTTATTACGTATTGTGGCACTGGGTCTTGGAAAGGCCGCCCCTTGTTTAAATTTATGTTGTTCCACCACAGAAGCGAGAGGTAAGTTTGGCGGTCTATTAACACCAGATCTAGAAGGTGACCCTGTGCTTGAGACCACTGTGATGCTAGGCATTGTTGTAAGGGCCTCATGTGCAGTCTTGCGTTTGGGACAATGGCTATGCATGAAGACATCATGCCTAGGAGTTGTAATACCATCTTTGCCTGTATCTTTTGTGTTGGATACATGCGTTGTATGATGGTGTTGAAATTTAGAATTCTTTGTGGACTTGGAGTGGCTACTCCCTTTGATGTGTCTATTATGGCTCCTAGGTATTGTTGTACCTTGCGCGGCAGAATGTTGGATTTTGTAAAGTTGACGGTGAACCCGAGTTTGAAGAGGGTTTGTATGATCTGATTTGTGTGATTTGAGCACTGTATGAACGAATGGGCCTTGATTAGCCAGTCGTCCAAATATGGGAACACATGTATTTGCTGCCTTCTTATGTGTGCAGCGACTACCGCTAGACATTTGGTAAAGACTCTTGGTGCGGTTGTTAATCCGAAAGGCAGTACCTTGAATTGGTAATGTATTCCTTTGAATACAAACCTTAGGTATTTCCTGTGCGATGGGTGTATTGGTATATGGAAATAAGCATCCTTGAAGTCTAAAGTTGCCATGTAGTCGTGTAGTTTTAGCAATGGCAATACTTCTTGTAGTGTGACCATGTGGAAGTGGTCTGATTTGATGAAAGTGTTCACTACTCTGAGGTCTAGGATTGGTCTCAGTGTTTTGTCCTTCTTTGGTATCAGAAAGTACAGTGAGTAAACTCCTGTGTTTATTTGTGTGTTTGGCACTAATTCGATTGCATTCTTTTGCAATAGTGCCTGCACTTCTATCTCCAGGAGATTGGAATGGTGTGTTAAATTTTGTGCTTTTGGTGGTATGTTTGGAGGGAATTGTAGAAATTCTATGCAATAACCATGTTGGATAATTGCTAGAACCCAAGTGTCTGTAGTGATTTTCTCCCATGCTTTGTAATAATGACCTATTCTTCCCCCCACTGGTGTTGTGTGGAGGGGGTGAGTGACATGTGAGTCACTGTTTAGTAGTAGGGGTTTTGGGGCTTTGAAATCTTCCTCTATTTCTAGGGAATTGCCCTCCTCTATATTGTCCCCGAAAACCTCCTCTATACTGTCCCTGGTAACTGGACCGTGTGGCTTGTGAGGTGCTGGCTTGTGTGCTTTGACCCCGAAACCCCCCTCGAAAGGGCGTTTTACGGAATGTGCTGTAATTCCCTCTGCTCTGCGGGGAGTAGAGTGCGCCCATGGCTTTGGCAGTGTCCGTATCTTTTTTGAGTTTCTCAATCGCTGTGTCCACTTCTGGACCGAACAGTTCTTTTTCATTAAAAGGCATATTGAGAACTGCTTGTTGAATCTCTGGTTTAAATCCAGACGTTCGGAGCCATGCATGCCTTCTGATAGTTACAGATGTATTAATTGTCCGTGCAGCTGTATCTGCAGCGTCCATGGAGGAGCGTATCTGGTTGTTGGAGATGGTCTGTCCCTCCTCAACCACTTGTTTTGCCCTATTTTGTAAGTCCTTGGGCAGATGTTCAATGAGATGTTGCATCTCGTCCCAGTGGGCTCTGTCATAGCGCGCAAGTAGTGCCTGGGAGTTCGCGATGCGCCACTGGTTTGCAGCTTGTGCTGCGACTCTTTTACCAGCTGCATCGAACTTGCGGCTTTCTTTATCTGGGGGTGGTGCATCTCCAGATGTGTGAGAGTTGGCCCTTTTCCTAGCTGCTCCTACAACGACAGAGTCTGGTGGCAGCTGTGTAGTGATGAAAACCGGGTCCGTAGGAGGCGGCTTATACTTTTTTTCCACCCTTGGTGTGATTGCCCTACTTTTGACCGGCTCCTTAAAGATGTCTTTTGCGTGCCGGAGCATACCAGGGAGCATAGGCAGGCTTTGGTATGAGCTGTGGGTGGAGGAGAGTGTGTTGAATAAGAAATCATCCTCGACCTGTTCTGAGTGGAGGCTTACGTGGTGAAATTGTGCTGCTCTAGCCACCACTTGAGAGTACGCGGTGCTGTCTTCTGGTGGAGATGGCTTTGTAGGGTATGCCTCCGGACTGTTATCTGACACTGGGGCGTCGTATAGGTCCCATGCGTCCTGATCTTGGTCACCCTGGCTCATGGTGGTGTGAGCTGGGGAGTGTGATGGAGTTTGTGCTGGTGAAACGTTAATCACGGGCGGAGGAGAGGGTGGTGGTGTAACTCTTTTTACCACTTTTGGTTGTGGTGTTTGTTCCGTCTGGAACTCCAACCTTCTCTTTCTCCTAATGGGGGGAAGGGTGCTTATTTTTCCTGTCCCCTGCTGAATGAAGATACGCTTTTGCGTATGGTCCACATCAGTTGCTTGTAGCTCTTCCTCAAACCTATGCTTCTGCATTTGGGAGGTTAGCGAGTGCTCTTCTGTATAAGAGCCTGAAGCTGGGTCGCTTGCAGTTTGTTTCGGCATCGAAACTTTGTCTGCGTGTTTTTTCGGCTCCGAGGTGACTTTTTTCCTTTTCGGGGCCGAAACCTCTCGGCGTCGATCTGTTTCGGTGCCGCTGTCTCGGCGTCGAGCAGTGTCCACACCGGCATCTCGGTGTCGAGGCTTGTCTCCAGCACTTTCTCGGTCCCGAGAAGGCTGCGTGCCGGTGTCTCGACCGGAGTCAGACGATCTCGGCACTGTTTGGGCCTTTTTCGGTGCCGACGGTCGGTCACCGAATTTATGGGTCGAGCCATGGCCTGGTGGCAGTGGCGTCCCCTGGGCCTTGTAAATGTTCCTCTGAGTGGATTTCGACGTCTTACTCACGGTTTGTGTATCGTCGAATCCTTCGGAGTCTGAGTCTTGGATCGAGAAGGTACCTTCCTCTTCCTGTTCCTCGAACTCCCGTTGGGCTGTCGGTGCGGACGCCATCTGAAGTCTTCTGGCTCGACGGTCTCGGAGTGTTTTTCGGGACCGGAACGCACGACAGGCCTCGCAGGTGTCTTCGCTGTGCTCAGGTGACAGGCACAGGTTGCAGACCAAGTGTTGGTCTGTGTAGGGGTATTTATTGTGGCATTTGGGGCAGAAACGGAACGGGGTCCGTTCCATCGGCGTTCTTCAGCACGCGGTCGGGCCGACCAGGCCCCGACGGAGGATCGAAAAACTACCCCGAAGGGCACCGGAGCTCTTCGATCTTCGATGCGGTGTGGAATCTAAGTACGCCGATCCCGAACACAACAATACCGACGAAAATCTTCCGAAATTAGCTAATTTTCCGTTCCGAAACTCGGAGCGACAGGAACACGTCCGAACCCGATGGCGGAAAAAAAACAATCGAAGATGGAGTCGACGCCCATGCGCAATGGAGACAAAAGGAGGAGTCACTCGGTCCCGTGACTCGAAAGACTTCTTCGAAGAAAAACAACTTGTAACACTCCGGCCCAACACCAGATGGCGAGCTATTGCAGAACATGCGTATCTACAGCGACAGATGCCATCGAACCTATAGTTACAGGTAAATAATTTTCTTACTCCAGTATTGGAACTTTAGATTCACATGCTTGAATCAGAATAGCAAGCAGTAATGAAGCACATTGTATAATCAGTCAGTCCCACAAAAAGCGCTGTGGATGCAGCCAATTTCTTGTTGAACGCGCTGGATTCTGTAAGGGTTTTCCTGCTGCAGTATGACAATAGTTAATCGCAGAGGCTATCCACCTTGCAATCCCCTGCTTGGACAATGCTTAGCCTTTACGCAGAGCACTAAATGCCACAAAAAGCTGGTTTGATTGTCTAAATTGCTTAGTTCTATCGAGATAAAATTTTAGGCACTTCTGAACATCCAAGGAATGCAGAGCTTGTTCCCCTGGCGTCAATGGATTTGGTAAATATGACTTCAGTACCACCGGCTGGTTTATATGGAAATCCGAAGGGTCTTTAGGTATACATTTTTGGTTTATTCGTAAAATTACCTTGTCTCTCTTGAACAGCAAGAAAGGGTCTTGGATAGTGAATGCTTGAATCTGGCTCAGGTAAGAGCGAGAAGGAGAGAGACCTTCCAGGATAGAATTTTCAAATCTGCTTTGAGAATTGGCTCAAAGCGGTGGTTTCATTAATTGAGACAAGACCAAATTAAGTTTCCATGATGGAGGAGGAGGCCTGACTGGCAGTAAAGACCTGAACAGTCCCTTAAGAAACAGCTTTATGGCCCTTGCTGACCACAAAGGAGGTACGTTATCTGCACACCCCTAGTGGGAATTCACTGCTAAGTGGATCTTAAATTGAGGAAATAGCCAAATCCGATCTGGCCAGGAGGAGAAGATAAGCCAGTATTTGCTGTGGCGAAGAATAGTAAGGATGCACCTGTGCTTGTGTACACCATGAGCCAAACCTTCTCCGCTTCAGACGATAACATCTGCTGGTACTCTCAGCTGCAGCCCTGGCGAGGATGACTCTACAATATTGTAAGGAAATGCCTCCTTGGCATGGTTACCCCCTGACTTTTTGCCTATGCTGATGCTAAGTTTTGATTTGAAAGTGTGCTGAGGCCTGCTAACCAGGCCCCAGCACTCTTTCCCTAACCTGTACTTTTGTTTTCACAATTGGCACCCCCTGGCATCCAGGTAAGTCCCTTGTAACTGGTACCAAGGGCCCTGATGCCAGGGAAGGTCTCTAAGGGATGCAGCATATCTTATGCCACCCTGGGGACCCCTTACTCAGTACAGACACACTGCTTGCCAGCTTGTGTGTGCTAGTGAGGACAAAACGAGTAAGTCGACATGGCACTCCTCAGGGTGCCATGCCAACCTCACACTGCCTATGCAGTATAGATACGTCACCCCTCTAGCAGGCCTTACAGCCCTAAGGCAGGGTGCACTATACCATAGGCGAGGGCACAAGTGCATGAGCACTGTGCCCCTACAGTGTCTAAGCAAAACCTTAGACATTGTAAGTGCAGGGTAGCCATAAGAGTATATAGTCTGGGAGTCTGTCATGCACGAACTCCACAGCACCATAATGGCTACACTGAAAACTGAAGTTTGGTATCAAACTTCTCAGCACAATAAATGCACACTGATGCCAGTTGTAAGGAAATGCCTCCTTGGCATGGTTACCCCCTGACTTTTTGCCTTTGCTGATGCTATGTTTTGAATTGAAAGTGTGCTGAGGCCTGCTAACCAGGCCCCAGCACCAGTGTTTTCCCTAACCTGTACTTTTGATTCCACAATTGGCACACCCTGGCATCCAGATAAGTCCCTTGTAACTGGTACCTCTGGTACCAAGGGCCCTGATGCCAGGGAAGGTCTTTAAGGGCTGCAGCATGTA
Organism: Pleurodeles waltl; assembly: GCF_031143425.1. Taxonomy (NCBI): domain Eukaryota; kingdom Metazoa; phylum Chordata; class Amphibia; order Caudata; family Salamandridae; genus Pleurodeles; species Pleurodeles waltl. Next base: position 183,556,888 of record NC_090437.1, read on the forward strand.
TTATGCCACCCTAAGAGACCCCTCACTCAGCACAGACAAACTGCTTACCAGCTTGTGTGTGCTAGTGAGAACAAAACGAGTAAGTCGACATGGCACTCCCCTCAGGGTGCCATGCCAGCCTCTCACTGCCTATGCAGTATAGGTAAGACACCCCCTCTAGCAGGCCTTACAGCCCTAAGGCAGGGTGCACTATACCATAGGTGAGGGTACCAGTGCATGAGCACTGTGCCCCTACAGTGGCTAAGCAAAACCTTAGACATTGTAAGTGCAGGGTAGCTATAAGAGTATATGGTCTGGGAGTTTGTCAAACACGAACTCCACAGCACCATAATGGCTACACTGAAAACTGGGAAGTTTGGTATCAAACTTCTCAGCACAATAAATGCACACTGATGCCAGTGTACATTTTATTGTAAAATACACCACAGAGGGCACCTTAGAGGTGCCCCCTGAAACTTAACCGACTATCTGTGTAGGCTGACTGGTTCCAGCAGCCTGCCACACTAGAGACATGTTGCTGGCCCCATGGGGAGAGTGCCTTTGTCACTCTGAGGCCAGTAACAAAGCCTGCACTGGGTGGAGATGCTAACACCTCCCCCAGGCAGGAGCTGTAACACCTGGCGGTGAGCCTCAAAGGCTCACCCCTTTGTCACAGCCCCGCAGGACACTCCAGCTAGTGGAGTTGCCCGCCCCCTCCGGCCCCGGCCCCCACTTTTGGCGGCAAGGCCGGAGAAAATAATGAGAACAACAAGGAGGAGTCACTGGCCAGTCAGGACAGCCCCTAAGGTGTCCTGAGCTGAGGTGACTCTGACTTTTAGAAATCCTCCATCTTGCAGATGGAGGATTCCCCCAATAGGATTAGGGATGTGACCCCCTCCCCTTGGGAGGAGGCACAAAGAGGGTGTACTCACCCTCAGGGCTAGTAGCCATTGGCTACTAACCCCCCAGACCTAAACACGCCCTTAAATTTAGTATTTAAGGGCTTCCCTGAACCTAAAGATTTAGATTCCTGCAACTACAAGAAGGACTGCTGAGCTGACAAACCCCTGCAGAGGAAGAACAGAAGACACCAACTGCCTTGGCCCCAGACTTACCGGCCTGTCTCCTGCCTTCCAAAGAAACCTGCTCCAGCGACGCTTTCCAAGGGACCAGCGACCTCTGAACCCTCTGAGGACTGCCCTGCTTCGAAAAAGACAAACTCCCGAGGACAGCGGCACTGCTCCAAAAGAACTGCAACTTTGTTACAAGGAGCAGATTTAAAGACCCCTGCAATTCCCCGCAAGAAGCGTGAGACTTGCAACACTGCACCCGGCGACCCCGACTCGACTGGTGGAGAACAACAAACTCAGGGAGGACCCTCTGGCGACTCTACGACTGTGAGTAAGGATTAGTTACTTACCTGTAAATCCTAGTTCTCTTCCAGGGGTATCCTCATCAAAGTCATAAACATTGAATATTCCCGCCCTTGTGCGGGGACCCCGGAGCATATATATATATATAAAATACATACATATTATCATGTGTAAAACAGCAATGCAGGCTATAATCATAAATAGGCTAAAATGCTTTATTTCTATGCAAGTTTTTTTTTTTTTAATTTTTTTTTTTATATTATAAAATCACAATAGATCATAAATATCTACCTAAGCCCCAAAAACTGGACTTAGGGAAGTAAACAGCAGTAAATATCAGAGAAAAATAGAAAAAAACCACATTGAAAAACAATGAAGCATTCTTAGCCAATAGGCTGCATGCAGGTTAACACAGGAGAACCATAAAAACTTTGGCACCGTGCCTTTAAGACCCTGAGCACCTCCAGTATCCCACCATGCCTCAGGGGTGAAGGGAAGGTGACAGTTGGTTCACAGTTAGGTCAGTACTTTTTTACGGTGACAATCTGTGTAACTGATCAGAAAGATAATCTGTCCTGCACTTCTAGGAGACTTAAGTCCGGGGAGGAGGGTGGGTTGTTTATGACTTTGATGAGGATACCCCTGGAAGAGAACTAGGATTTACAGGTAAGTAACTAATCCTTCTCTTCCAGGGGATCCTCATCAATAGTCATAAACATTGAATAGATTAGCAAGCCCATCCCTAAACTCTGCGGACTGTCCGAAAGAAGTGCAGGAAAGAATACATATTCATGCAAATAGATTTCTAAGAGAGGCCTGCCCCACCTGGGCATCCGCTCTTGCATCCGAGTCTAAACAGTAATGCTTAGTAAAGGTATGCACAGACTTCCATGTAGCAGCCTTACAAATCTCGGAAATTGGTACATTGTTAAGGAGGGCAGCAGTAGCCGCTTTTCCCCTTGTGGAATGCGCTTTTGGCCTAGCCAGTAATTGCTTATTAGCCAGTTGGTAAGTGTTAACAATACAAGACACAATCCATCTTGATATCGTTCGTTTAGACGCTGCCTCTCCTGTTCTTAAATGACCATAATTCAGAAACAAATGGTTAGAATGTCTAATCGGTTTTGTTTTGTCCAAATAGAATTTCAGCACTCTTTTTAAGTCTAAAGAATGCAATGCTTTCTCAGCCGGAGTCTCCGGATTGGGAAAGAAAGTCGGTAAAGATATAGTCTGATTGATATGGAATTCTGACACCACCTTCGGAAGGAAAGATGGGTGAGTTCGCAGAACCACTCTATTATCGTGAAAAACCGTGTACGGTTCTCTGCAAGACAGAGCCTGAATTTCGCTGACCCTCCTCGCTGAAGTAATGGCCACCAAAAAAGCCGTCTTCCACGTAAGGTGCTGTAAAGAGGCCTTGTGGATAGGTTCAAAAGGAGGGCCCATAAGTTTTGACAGGACTACATTCAGTTCCCATGGAGGAGAAGGTCTCCGAATGGGAGGAAAAACCTTTTTCAAGCCTTCTAAAAAATCCTTGACTACAGGTATCGTAAAGAAGGATTCCTGAGAAGGCGACTTACGATACGCTGTAATTGCAGACAAATGAACCTTAATAGAAGATACCTGCAGACCAGACTTCGCCAGATGAAGTAAATAGGATAGTATGACGTCCTCCTGAGCTCGTATGGGATTTATACCTTGTTGAGAGCACCAGATGTAAAATCTCTTCCACTTAAAAGCGTAAGAACGCCGCGTGGAAGGTCGTTTTGACTCTTTCAAGATGCTCATGCACTCCTGTGAGAGCCCTAGGTGCCCATACTGTAGGAATTCAGGAGCCATGCTGTCAATCTCAGAGAGGGAAGGTTGGGATGTAGGATTCTGCCTTCCATTCTGCTCAGGAGATCCGGTCTGCACGGCAACCTCCTGTGAGGTCTTTCCGATAAGTTGAGTAGGTCCGTGTACCAGAATTGGCGGGGCCACTGTGGCGCTATCAGAATCATTCTGGTTCTGGAGTTGTAAAATTTGTTGATTACTGCCGGTATGAGGGGAATCGGTGGAAAGGCGTAGAGAAATGTCCCTGACCAGTTGATCAACAGGGCATTCCCTTGAGATCCCGGACGGCAGAACCTGGATGCGAAGTCTGGGCATTTCTTGTTTGTTTCGTCTGCAAAGAGATCCAACTGAGGTCGACCCCATTGACCGAAGATGTCCTCGACGACTTCGTCGTGTAGCACCCAGTCGTGCGCGTCTTCCAGATGTCTGCTCAGGAAATCTGCCTCTACGTTTTGCTGACCTGGCAGGTGTACCGCTGTGATAGACATTCCCCTGGCCAGGAGCCAATGCCATATCGTTTGGGATTCTCGAGACAGAGGTAGTGATCTTGTTCCCCCCTGTTTGTTCAGGTAATACATTGTGGTTGTATTGTCTGTCTGAATTAGGATAGATTTCCCCTGAACTAATGGAGAGAAAGATTTGAGAGCCAGATGGACTGCTCTGAGTTCCAGTAGATTTATGTGATAGTTCTTTTCCTTGTCGGACCACAGACCCTGAGCTTGGAAGGAACCCAGATGAGCACCCCAACCCTGAAGAGACGCATCCGTTACCAGAGTGTCGACTGGAATTGTCTGGTGAAACGGAGAACCTATCGACAGGTGAGGTCTGTGCATCCACCATTGTAGTGATTGAAAAGCCACTGCTGGTAGTCGAACTCTGTCCTCCCAGTGACCAGTCTTTTGGCTCCAATTGTTCTCTAATGCCTCCTGAAGGGGCCTCATGCGTAGCCTGGCATTCGGGACAATGAAGATGCATGAAGCCATGGAGCCCAGAAGCGATGTCACCTGACGAGCTGTAGGTGCATCGGCTGTTAATAGATGTTGACACTTCCTGTGGATTGATAAAAGTCGTTCCTCCGAAGGATACACTCTTTGAAGCTCTGTGTTTAGTATCGCTCCCAGGTAGTGGAGGTTTTGTGTTGGAATCAAGGTTGACTTGTCGTGGTTGATTTGAAGACCTAGAGACTCGAAAGTTCTTAGAACGATATCTCGATGTTTTCTCGCCTGATCCGGAGATGAGGCCTTCACTAGCCAGTCGTCCAGGTAGGGGTAGACGAATATTTTCTGTCTTCGAAGGTGTGCCGCTACCACTGCTACACATTTTGAAAAGACTCGGGGTGCAGACTTCAGGCCGAATGGAAGGACTCTGAATTGGTAGTGCTGTGACGCTATCTGGAAACGTAAAAATTTCCGATGTTTGGTTGCTATTGGGATGTGAAAATATGCATCCTGTAGGTCGATGGAGCACATCCAGTCTCCCTGATGCAGTTGCGGGACAATCTGGTGAAGGGCTAGCATCCTGAACTTTTGTTTTCTTATGTACTTGTTCAGGAGCCGTAAGTCCAGAATTGGTCTGAAGAGGCCCTGTTGACCTTTTTTCGCCACCAGAAAGTAACGGGAGTACACCCCTTTTCCTTTTTGTGCCGGAGGAACCTTTTCTACAGCTTTCTTTTGTAGGAGTGCGAGAACTTCCTTGCGTAGCAGGCTGAGATGAGAAGGAAAACACCTTGCTGGCGGCAAGTGTGGAGGAGGTTTTTTGAAAAGGAGAGAATAGCCATGTTCGACAATATTGAGCACCCATTTGTCTTTTGTGATTGAGTGCCACTCGCGAAGATGATGCGTAACACTTCCCCCCACCGGAGTGGTGCACAGTGCTGAGGGAAGCAATGCCTCATTGCTTTGATGGTGTCTTTGCTGTAGACTGTTGAGGTCTACTTGACCCTCTGTCTCTTGTGGGTCTACGTGCCTGAAACAGGGGACGTCCCTGTCGTTGTTGTGGCCTTTGAGACCAGTGAGGGGTTTGAACCCTCTGCTGGAATGGTCGTCTGTCATACGGCCTGTACCTCCGCCTGAAGTCTTTTTTACGTTCCAGGCCCACTGCCCTCATCGTGTCGACTTCCGTTTTCATTCGGGCCATCTCTTCATCCGCGTGGGTACCGAACAACGAACTCCCGCTGAATGGGAGGTTCAAAATGCGCTGCTGTGCTTCCTGTTTCAGACCCGTGAGCCGTAGCCAGGAAGACCTCCTAGCGCAGATTCCGTGCGCATACCCATGCGCAGCCAAATCCGCCCCGTCCGCCGCCGCGCTGATGACCTGGTTAGATACTAGGCCCCCTTCCTGCAAGATTTCCTGGAAGTCCTGTCTATCTTCCCTGGGCAACTTTTCTGTAAATCTGTGGAGTGAGTCCCACAGAGAGCGGTCATATCTGCCCAGAAGTGCTGAGGCGCTGGAGACCTTCATAACAGATGCCGCCGTACCGCACATCTTTCTCCCCAGAGAGTCTAGGTGTCTGCTCTCCTTATCCGGGGGGACTGTGGAAGATGATGCCACAGAGTGTGTTTTTCTGGCTGCGGCTAAGATCAGAGTCCGGTGGCGGATCCTTCCGCAGGAATAAAGGATCTTGTTCCGGAGCTTTGTATTTCTTTTGAATCCTAGCCGGGGCCGACTTGAGAGTGGCTGGAGACAGAAAAGTGTCCATAGTCGGTTGCAGCAAACCCGGTACTAGTGGCAGCAGTTTTCTCGAGACTGATCTGTGTTGTAGGGTCTCAAAGATAACTGAGGATGAGGTGGCCGGCTCCGGTACCTCAATATTTAGCTTCTGCGCTCCCCTTAGAAGAACCTCATTAAAAGTGTTGATATCCACCGGGGAAATCCTAGCAGGTGGAGAATCTGTGAGTGTGGGGGAGTAGCGCCCAACAGACGATCCTGAAGAAGACCAAGAAGGTGATCTTCTGCGTGGTGTTCGTGACCTGGTTCTCCTTCGGGAACGGGACCTGCTCCGAGAGGCTGTAGCAGAGTGTGCAGGTCTTGTGGTCGGCTGACGAGAAGCAGAACGAGCCCGTCCTGCTCTAGCTGTAGGCGATGGCGTTCTCGGTAATGAGGCAGTAGGAGAATACATCCTAGAGTATTGTGAATCCGGGGATGCTGTGATGGGAGAAACATGCCCCGATGCTCTGGAATGGGATGATGCACTCCTTATAGAGACCACCGGTGAGGGAGCTTTGTCCGCTGGCTCTACTGCCTGTGACACAGCTGAAGGTTGTGTCGACGTCGATTGTATCCTCGACGTCGAAGGTTGCGATGGCTGATCTGTTCTCGACGAAGGTCTTGACGTCGAAGGTCTTGCCGTCGAGTGTCTTGACGCCGATCGCCTATCGCGGGACCTGGACCTACTCGCCGTCGTGTGTCTCGACGTTAAGTGGCGAGTGGTCGACGGCGGATGTTCATGCCGTCGAGGTGTTTTTGGTGTCGTGTCCTTCGACGCCAAGGGGTGAGACGTTCTCAACGGCGAACGGGAGTGCCGGAGATGACTCGACGCCGAACGGCGGCCTGCCGTCGACGGAGATGTACCCCTGTGTCCACGCTTCGACGTTTTGTCCCTCGACGTCGGTCTGGTCGCCGTCGACGGCGATCTATGCCGGTGAGACGGCGGTGCCGATGACGTCGATGGAGAACAAACAGGTACAATCCTACCTGTCGACGTCGATCGGGCCATTCCTTCTGCTGTAGGTCTGGGAAGTGAAGAGGATGTTGACTTTTTCCTCTCCTGAAGCCCATGTAGCCTGATCTTCTCTCTGTCTTTGAGAGTCCTCCTTGACATGTTCTTACAATACTTGCAGGTGTCAGGACAGTGACTCTGTGGCAGGCAGACAATACACAGAGAGTGTGGGTCTGACTGGGCTTTCTTCTTCCCACAAGAAGGACATTTTACAAAAAGAGATGGCATTTTCTGTCAAAAGAGACTTCCAAACTCAGACAAAAGATGTTATCTGTCGAGTAAATAGGAAAAACACTATTTTTAAGGATTTTTCTGAAGAAAAACTCAGAAAAACTGAGAGCTCAATGCTCCAGGATCCTCTCAGAAGAAGCCGGAAAAAAGAACTGACCTAACTGTGAACCAACTGTCACCTTCCCTTCACCCCTGAGGCATGGTGGGATACTGGAGGTGCTCAGGGTCTTAAAGGCATGGTGCCAAAGTTTTTATGGTTCTCCTGTGTTAACCTGCATGCAGCCTATTGGCTAAGAATGCTTCATTGTTTTTCAATGTGTTTTTTTTCTATTTTTCTCTGATATTTACTGCTGTTTACTTCCCTAAGTCCAGTTTTTGGGGCTTAGGTAGATATTTATTATCTATTGTGATTTTATAATATAAAAAAAAAAAAAAAAAAAAAAAAAAAAACTTGCATAGAAATAAAGCATTTTAGCCTATTTATGATTATAGCCTGCATTGCTGTTTTACACATGATAATATGTATATTTTATATATATATGCTCCGGGGTCCCCGCACAAGGGCGGGAATATTCAATGTTTATGACTATTGATGAGGATCCCCTGGAAGAGAACCAAAGTTGTCCCCCCTGAGCCCCCACAGCGACGCCTGCAGAGGGAATCCCCAGGCTCCCCCTGACCGCGACTGTCTGAACTCCATTTCCCGACGGCTGGAAAAGACCCTGCACCCGCAGCCCCCAGCCCCTAAAGAAACGGAACTTCTGTGCAGGAGTGACCCCCAGGAGGCCCTCTCCCTTGCCCAGGTGGTGGCTACCCCAAGGAGCCCCCCCTTGCCTGCATCGCTGAAGAGACCCCTTGGTCTCCCATTGAAACCTGAAGGAAACCCGACGCGTGTTTGCACACTGCACCCGTCCGCCCCCGCGCTGCTGAGGGTGTACTTTCTGTGCTACTTTGTGTCCCCCCCGGTGCCCTACAAAACCCCCCTGGTCTGCCCTCCGAAGACGCGGGTACTTACCTGCTGGCAGACTGGAACCGGGGCACCCCCTTCTCTCCATTATAGCCTATGTGTTTTGGGCACCTCTTTGACCTTTGCACCTGACCGGCCCTGAGCTGCTGGTGTGATAACTTTGGGGTTGCTCTGAACCCCCAACAGTGGGCTACCTTGGACCAAAAACTGAGAACTGTAAGTGACTTACTTACCTGTGAAAACTAACAATAACTTTACCTCCCCCAGGAACTGTGAAAATTGCACTGTGTCCACTTTTAAAACAGCTTATTGTGTTTTATGTGAAAAGTATACATGCTAAAGTAATGATTCAAAGTTCCTAGAGTACTTACCCGCAATACCTTTCAAACAAGATATTACATGTAAAGTTTGAAGCTGTGGTTCTTAAAATAAACTAAGAAAAGATATTTTTCTATAACAAAACCTATTGGCTGGATTTGTCTGAGTGTGTGTACCTCATTTATTGTCTGTGTGTATGTACAACAAATGCTTAACACTACTCCTTGGATAAGCCTACTGCTCGACCACACTACCACAAAATAGAGCATTAGTATTATCTCTTTTTACCACTATTTTACCTCTAAGGGGAACCCTTGGACTCTGTGCATGCTATTCCTTACTTTGAAATAGCACATACAGAGCCAACTTCCTACACCAGTGTACATTTTATTGTAACATACACCCCAGAGGGCACCTTAGGAGGTGCCCCCAGAAACCTTAACCGACTATCCGTGTAGGCTGACTAGTTCTAGCAGCCTGCCACACACCAGACATGTTGCTGGCCACATGGGGAGAGTGCCTTTGTCACTCTGTGGCTAGTAACAAAGCCTGTACTGGGTGGAGGCGCTTCTCACCTCCCCCTGCAGGAACTGTAACACCTGGCGGTGAGCCTCAAAGGCTCACCCCCTTTGTTCCAGCACCCCAGGGCACTCCAGCTAGTGGAGTTGCCCGCCCCCTCCAGCCACGGCCCCCCTGTTGGCGGCAAGGCCGGAGGAGATAATGAGAAAAACAAGGAGGAGTCACTGGCCAGTCAGGACAGCCCCTAAAGTGTCCTGAGCTAAGGTGACTAACTTTTACAAATACTCCATCTTGGAGATGGGGGAATCCTCCAATAGGATTAGGGATGTGCCCTCCTCCCTCAGGGAGGAGGCACAGAGAGGGTGTACCCACCCTCAGGGCTAGTAGCCATTGGCTACTAACCCCCCAGACCTAAACATGCCCTTAAATTTAGTATTTAAGGGCTCCCCAGAACCTAGGAACTCAGATTCCTGCAACCTAAGAAGAAGAGGACTGCTAAGCTGAAAAACCCTGGAGAAGACGGAGACCCCAACTGCTTTGGCCCCAGCTCTACCGGCCTGTCTCCCCACTTCTAAAGACACTGCTCCAGCGACGCTTTCCACAGGGACCAGCAACCTCTGAAGCCTCAGAGGACTGCCCTGCATCTAGAAGGACCAAGAACTCCAGAGGACAGCGGCTCTGTTCACCAAAGACTGCAACTTTGAAACAAAGAAGCAACTTTGCAACAACTTGCATTTCCCGCCGGAAGCGTGAGACTTGCTACTCTGCACCAGACGCCCCCGGCTCGACTTGTGGAGAACAAACACTTCAGGGAGGACTCCCGGGCGACTGAGACCGTGAGTAGCCAGAGTTGACCCCCCTGAGGCCCCACAGCGACGCCTGCAGAGGGAATCCCGACGCTCCCCCTGACCGCGACTGCCTGCTTCGAAGATCCGACGCCTGGTAAAGACTCTGCACCCGCAGCCCCCAGGGCCTGAAGGATCCGACCTCCAGTGCAGGAGCGACCCCCAGGTGGCCCTCTCCCTTGCCCAGGTGGTGGCTACCCAGAAGAGCCCCCCCCACCTTGCCTGCATCGCTGGAGAGACCCTTGGTCTCCCATTGAAACCTATTGAAATCCCACGCGTGTTTGCACACTGCACCCGGCCGCCCCCGTGCTGCTGAGGGTGTACTTTGTGTGGACTTGTGCCCCCCCCCCCCCCCCCCCAGGTGCCCTACAAAACCCCCCCTGGTCTGCCCTCCGAAGACGTGGGTACTTACCTGCTGCCAGACTGGAACCGGGGCACCCCCTTCTCCATTGAAGCCTATGCGTTTTGGGCACCACTTGACCTCTGCACCTGACCGGCCCTGAGCTGCTGGTGTGGTAACTTTGGGGTTGCTCTGAACCCCCAACGGTGGGCTACCTTGGACCCAAACTTGAACCCCGTAGGTGGTTTACTTACCTGCAAAAACTAACAAACTCTTACTCCCCCCAGGAACTGTTGAAAATTGCACTAAGTGTCTAGTTTTAAAATAGCTACGTGATTTATGTGAAAACTGTATATGCTATTTTGCTAATTCAAAGTTCCTAAAGTACCTACCTGCAATACATTTCATTTGAAGTATTACATGTAAATCTTTAACCTGTGGTTCTTAAAATAAACTAAGAAAATATATTTTTCTATACAAAAACCTATTGGCCTGGAATTGTCTGAGTGTGTGTTCCTCATTTATTGCCTGTGTGTGTACACCAAATGCTTAACACTACTCCTTTGATAAGCCTACTGCTCGACCACACTACCACAAAATAGAGCATTAGTATTATCTCTTTTTGCCACTATCTTACCTCTAAGGGGAACCCTGGGACTCTGTGCATACTATTCCTTACTTTGAAATAGTACATACAGAGCCAACTTCCTACAAATCCGAAGGTATATCTATACGTGCAAACTCATGGTTTTCAGGAGCCAGGCTGTGAAGTGAAGACGGATCCATGTGGAGAATTTGGCCCTCGCTCATTGTTAGCATGGAGAGCATCACTGGTAGAGTGATGCTGTGGTTCTGTGAGAGGAGAAGGAGCTCTGTATACCAAAACTGGCGAGGCCACGCTGGAGCAATCAAAAAGAGCTTGCAGCGTTCGATCTTGATCCCCGCCAGAACCCTTGGTATTTGGGGAATGGGAGGAAAAGCGTAACCATAAATACCTGACCATGCCATGGAAAATGCATTCCTCCGAAGAGCCCCGTGGAGGTCTCAACTTGCAAAGAATCGGCATTTCGCATTCTGCAGGGTGGCGAAGAGATTCAGGTTTGGTTTCCCCCATTTTGAGAGGACTTGATTCAACACTCAATCATCCAACCACGAGTGGGAGCTGGATCATGGAGACCCGCTCAGAGAATCCGCTATGATGTTCTGTACGCCTGGGACATGTTCTGCTCAAAGGTTTATCTGCTGGCTGATAAACCATTCCCAAATGCGCAGAGATTCTCTCGTTATAGAGCAGAGACCTGGTTCCCCCCGCTTGTTGATATAATGCATTGTTGTCCGTCTGAATGAGTACTGATGAGCCTTTTATTTTTGCAAGAAAAGCGCTAATCGAACAGCTTTCAATTCGAGGTAATTGATGTGAAAGACCTTCTGATGTGGTTTCTATTTGCCCCTGACTCGTAGGTGCTGGAAGAAGGCACCCCAACCCTCGAGAGAAGCATCTGTCATAATTACCCATGGAGCTTGTTGGGGGAGAAAAGTCCCCTCGATAAGTGACACTCCTGAGTCCACCAAGTTAGAGGCGATATCATGGGCTTCGTTATTCTGATGACATCGTCGAAAGACCCCCTGGACTGCGTCCACTGAAGGTCTAGCTGCTCTTGTAGAGGCCTCATTCTGAGACAACAGAATGGTACCAGAGGAATGCAAGAGGACATCATCCCTAACAGGGACTTGAAGCGGCGAACTGAAACATATGTTTTTTCGTAAGCGCCTCGTGAGGAATATGAGCTTTCTCAGTCTGTCCTCTGTAAGAGTTGCACTGTTGGTAGAAGTGTCCAATATCGCCCCTAGAAATGTTCTCCTTAAGGGCTGGAAGGCTGACTTGTTGCGGTTGACCGATAAGCCTAGGATCGTGAACAGCTCGATGCAAGAGCATGTAGACTTCAGTGCCTGAGACCTGGTGTAGGAAGTTGGCTCTGTATATACTATCTTAAAGTAAGAGATGGTGTGCACAGAGTCCAAGTGTTCCCCTTAGAGGTTGATAGAATGGTCTAATTTTGCCACTAATGCTCTATTTTGTGTAAGTGTGGTCGAGCAGTAGGCTTATCAGAGGGTAGTGTTAAGCATTTGTTGTACACATACAGGCAATAAATGAGGCACACACTCAAGACAACTGTAGGCCAATAATTTTTACATAGAAAAATATATTTTCTTAATTTATTTTTAGAACTACAAGTTCAAGATTTGAAGTAAACACATAAAATGCAAGGTACTCCACACAGTTACGTTAGGAACTTTGAATTAGAGCAGTAACATACACAGTTTTAGTTAAAATGGCAATAAGCTATCTTAGAAGTGGACATGGTGCAAAAATCAACAGTTCCTGGGGGAGGTAAGTAATGGTTAGTTTTGCAGGTAAGTAAGGCACTTACAAGTTCAAGTTCCTGGGCCTAGGCAGCCCACCGTTGGGGGTTCAAAGCAACCCAAAGTCACAGCACCAGCAACACAGGGCCGGTCAGGTGCAGAGGTCAAAAGGAGGGCCCAAAACACATGGGTGCCTATGAAGAACAGGGGTGCTCCGGTTCCAGTCTGCCAGCAGGTTGGGGGGGGACACAAGTAGGCACACAACACACCCTCTGGGGCACAGGGGCAACCGGGTGCACTGTACAAAGCAGGCACCAGTTTTGTATAGGAATCAAAGGAGTGACCCGGGGGTCACTCTAGCGGTGCAGGCAGGGCACAGGGGGGGCTTCTCGGGCCAGCCACCGACTGGGCTAGGCAGAGGGTCACTCCTGCACTGGAGATCAGTTCCTTCTGGTCCTGGAGGCTGCGGGTGCAGTGCTTGGTCGAGGCATCAGGTTCCTGGTTACAGGCAGTCACGGTCAGGGGGAGACTCGAGAGGCCTCCCTGTAGTGTTGGTTCTCTGGAGCTAGTTCCGGGTTGGGGTTTAGGAGGGGGGAGAGAGATGTGTTGGTGGGGGGGGGGGGGGAGGGGGGGGTGGTCAGGTGCAGTGTGTGAAGTCTCTCACTCACTTCTGGCGGGAAGAGTGAGTTCTTTGAAAGTTTTTAGAAGTTGCAAAAATGTTGCTGTAGGTGAACAGTGCTGCTGTTCTCTGGACTTTCTTGGCCCTTCTGATTTCAGGGCAGTCCTCTGAGGCTTCAGAGGTCGCTGGTCCCTGTCAAATGCGTGGCTGTGCAGTTTTGAGTCTGGAGACAGGCCGGTAGGGCTGGGGCCAAAGCAGTTGTCTCCGCTGTCTCTGCAGGGCTTTCAGGTTAGCAGTCCTCGTTTCAGGTTGCAGGCATCTGATTTCCTGGTTTCTGGGGTGCCCCTAAATACTGAAGTTAGGGGTGTGTTTAGGTCAGGAGGCCAGTAGCCAATGGCTACTGTCCTGGAGGGCGGCTACACCTTTGTGCCTCTCCCTGAGGGCACATCCCTAATCCCATTGGGGGGGGGGGGGGGGGGGGGGGGAATCCTCCAATCTCAAGATAGGCAGGGGTCACCTCAGGGGTTGTTGTGACTGGTGGATGACTCCTCCTTGTTTTTCTCATTATCTCCTCCAGCCTTGCGGCCAAAAGTGGGGGCAGTGGCCGGAGATCATCTCCACTAGCTGAGATGCTGGGGTGCTGTAACAAAAGGCATGAGCCTTTGAGGCTCACCGCCAGGTGTTACAGTTCCTGCAGGGGAGGTGAGAAGAACCTCCACCCAGTGCAGGCTTTGTTGCTGGCCACAGAGTGACAAAGGCACTCTCCCCATGTGGCCACTAACTCGTCTGGTTGTGGCAGGCTGGCAGAGACTGGTCAGCCTAGCATTAGGAGTCTGCCTGTGTAGGAAGTTGGCTCTGTATATACTATTTCAAAGTAAGAAATAGTGTGCACAGAGTCCAAGGGTTCCCCTTAAAGGTAAGATAGTGGCAAAAAGAGATAATTCGAATGCTCTATTTTGTGGTAGTGTGGTCGAGCAGTAGGCTTATCAGAGGGTAGTGTTAAGCATTTGTTGTACACACACAGGCAATAAATGAGGAACACACTCCCAAGACTTACTCCAGCCCCAATAGATTTTTATATTGAAAAATATATTTTTTTATTTAAAGAACCACGGGTTCAAGATTTACAAGTAATACTTCAAATGAAAGGTATTTCACTTAGGTACGCTAGGATCTTTGAATAATCACAATAGCATGTACAGTCTTTGTAAAAATGGCAATAAGCTATTTTGAAAGTGGACATTGCAAAAATCAACAGTTCCTGGGGGAGGTAAGTAAAAGTTAATTTTGCAGGTAAGTAAAACACATACAAGTCTCAAAGTTTGGTCCAAGGTAGCCCACCGTTGGGGGTTCAAGGCAACCCCAAAGTTACCACAAAAGCAGCTCAGGCCCGGTCAGGTGCAGAGGTCAAAGAGGTGCCTAAAACAAATAGGCTTCAATGGAGAACAGGGGTGCCCCGGTTCCAGTCTGCCAGCAGGTAAGTACCCGCATCCTCTGGGGGGCAGATCAGGGGGGTTTTGTAGGGCACCCGTGGAAGGGGGGGGGGCACAAGCAGGCACAGAAAGTACGCCCTCAGCGGCACAGGGGCAGCCGGGAGCAGTGTGCAAGCAGGCGTCAGGTTTTAGATAGAAAGTAATAGAGGGACCAGGGAGTCTCTTCAACGATGCAGGCAGGCACGGGGGCTCCTCGGGGTAGCCACCACCTGGGCTAGGTAGAGGGTCACTCCTGCACTGGAGTTCAGTACCTTCAGGCCCTGGGGGCTGCGGGTGCAGTGTTGGTTCCAAGGTTCCCTTGTTACAGGCAGTAGCGATCAGGGGGAGCATCTGTATTCTCTGCAGGCATAGCTTTGGGGGTCAGGGGAGTCGTCTCTGGTTACTCACGGGCTCGCAGTCGCCAGGGAGTCCTCCCTGTAGTGATGGTTTTCCGCAGGTCGAGCCGGAGGCGTCTGGTGCAAAGTGAAAAGTCTCACGCTTCCGGCGGGAAACCTGAAGTCTTTAAAGTTGTTTCTTTGTTGCAAGAAAGTTGCAGGTTGTTGAACAGGGCTGCTGTTCACTGGAGTTTCTTGGTCCTTGGTTGCAGGGCAGTACTCTGAGGCTTCATGGGTCGCTGGTCCCTGTTTGATGCGTCGCTGTTGCAGTTTTCTTCGAAGTTGGGAGACAGGCCGGTAGGGCTGGGGCCAAGGCAGTTGTCTCAGTCTTCTCTGCAGGGCTTCAGGTCAGCAGTCCTTCAGGTCAGCAGTTCTTCTGGTTAAGGTTGCAGGAATCTAGTTTCCTGGGTTCGGGGGAGCCCCTAAATACTGAATTTAGGGGGGGGGTTTAGGTCTGGGAGGGCAGTAGCCAATGGCTACTGTCCTTGAGGGTGGCTTCACCCTCTTTGTGCCTCCTCCCTGTGGGGAGGGGGGCCCATCCCTAATCCTATTGGGGGAATCCTCCACTCACAAGATGGAGGATTTCTAAAGGCAGGGGTCACCTCAGCTCACAACACCTTAGGGGCTGTCCTGACTGGTGGGTGACTCCTTGTTTTCGTAATTATTTCCTCCAGCCTTGTCGCCAAAAGTGGGGGCAGTGGCCAGAGGGGCTGGCATCTCCACTAGCTGGGATGTCCTGTGGTGTTGTAACAAAGGGGGTGAGCCTTTGAGGCTCACCGCCAGGTGCTACAGTTTCTGCAGGGGGAGGTGAGAAGCACCTCAACCTAGTACAGGCTTTGTTCCTGGCCACAGAGTGACAAAGGCACTTTCCCCAGGAGGCCAGCAACATGTCTGGTGTGTGGCAGGCTGGCAGAAACTAGTCAACCGACACTGGAAGTCGGGTATGTTTTCAGGGGGCATCTGGGTGTATTTTACAATAAATTGTACACTGGCATCAGTGTGCATTTATTGTGCTGAGAAGTTTGATACCAAGTGTAAAGAAATGGCTCCCTGTTGCAGTTACCCCCCACTTTTTGCCTGATACTGATGCTGACTTGACTGAGAAGTGTGCTGGGACCCTGCTAACCAGGCCCCAGCACCAGTGTTCTTTCACCTAAAATGTACCATTGTTTCCACAATTGGCACACCCTGGCATCCAGATAAGTCCCTTGTAACTGGTACCTCTGGTACCAAGGGCCCTGATGCCAGGGAAGGTCTCTAAGGGCTGTAGCATGTATTATGCCACCCTAGAGACCCCTCACTCAGCACAGACACACTGCTTACAAGCCTGTGTGTGCTGGTGAGAACAAAATGAGTAAGTCGACATGGCACTCCCCTCAGGGTGCCATGCCAGCCTCTCACTGCCTATGCAGTATAGGTAAGACACCCCTCTAGCAGGCCTTACAGCCCTAAGGCAGGGTGCACTATACCATAGGTGAGGGTACCAGTGCATGAGCACTGTGCCCCTACAGTGTCTAAGCAAAACCTTAGACATTGTAAGTGCAGGGTAGCCATAAGAGTATATGGTCTGGGAGTCTGTTTTACACGAACTCCACAGCACCATAATGGCTACACTGAAAACTGGGAAGTTTGGTATCAAACTTCTCAGCACAATAAATGCACACTGATGCCAGTGTACATTTTATTGTAAAATACACCACAGAGGGCACCTTAGAGGTGCCCCCTGAAACTTAACCGACTATCTGTGTAGGCTGACTGGTTCCAGCAGCCTGCCACACTAGAGACATGTTGCTGGCCCCATGGGGAGAGTGCCTTTGTCACTCTGAGGCCAGTAACAAAGCCTGCACGGGGTGGAGATGCTAACACCTCTCCCAGGCAGGAATTGTCACACCTGGCGGTGAGCCTCAAAGGCTCACCTCCTTTGTGCCAACCCAGCAGGACACTCCAGCTAGTGGAGTTGCCCGCCCCCTCCGGCCAGGCCCCCACTTTTGGCGGCAAGGCCGGAGAAGATAATGAGAAAAACAAGGAGGAGTCACTGGCCAGTCAGGACAGCCCCTAAGGTGTCCTGAGCTGAGGTGACTCTAACTTTTAGAAATCCTCCATCTTGCAGATGGAGGATTCCCCCAATAGGGTTAGGATTGTGACCCCCTCCCCTTGGGAGGAGGCACAAAGAGGGTGTACCCACCCTCAGGGCTAGTAGCCATTGGCTACTAACCCCCCAGACCTAAACACGCCCTTAAATTTAGTATTTAAGGGCTGCCCTGAACCCTAGAAAATTAGATTCCTGCAACAAGAAGAAGGACTGCCCAGCTGAAAACCCCTGCAGCGGAAGACCAGAAGACGACAACTGCCTTGGCTCCAGAAACTCACCGGCCTGTCTCCTGCCTTCCAAAGATCCTGCTCCAGCGACGCCTTCCGAAGGGACCAGCGACCTCGACATCCTCTGAGGACTGCCCCTGCTTCGAAAAGACAAGAAACTCCCGAGGACAGCGGACCTGCCCCAAGAAAAGCTGCAACTTTGTTTCCAGCAGCTTTAAAGAACCCTGCAAGCTCCCCACAAGAAGCGTGAGACTTGCAACACTGCACCCGGCGACCCCGACTCGGCTGGTGGAGACCCGACACCTCAGGAGGGACCCCAGGACTACTCTGATACTGTGAGTACCAAAACCTGTCCCCCCTGAGCCCCCACAGCGCCGCCTGCAGAGGGAATCCCGAGGCTTCCCCTGACCGCGACTCTTTGAACCTAAAGTCCCGACGCCTGGGAGAGACCCTGCACCCGCAGCCCCCAGGACCTGAAGGACCGGACTTTCACTGGAGAAGTGACCCCCAGGAGTCCCTCTCCCTTGCCCAAGTGGAGGTTTCCCCGAGGAATCCCCCCCTTGCCTGCCTGCAGCGCTGAAGAGATCCCGAGATCTCTCATAGACTAACATTGCGAACCCGACGCTTGTTTCTACACTGCACCCGGCCGCCCCCGCGCCGCTGAGGGTGAAATTTCTGTGTGGACTTGTGTCCCCCCCGGTGCCCTACAAAACCCCCCTGGTCTGCCCTCCGAAGACGCGGGTACTTACCTGCAAGCAGACCGGAACCGGGGCACCCCCTTCTCTCCATTCTAGCCTATGTGTTTTGGGCACCACTTTGAACTCTGCACCTGACCGGCCCTGAGCTGCTGGTGTGGTGACTTTGGGGTTGCTCTAAACCCCCAACGGTGGGCTACCTTGGATCAAGAACTAAGCCCTGTAAGTGTCTTACTTACCTGGTTAACCTAACAAATACTTACCTCCCCTAGGAACTGTGAAAATTGCACTAAGTGTCCACTTTTAAAACAGCTATTTGTGAATAACTTGAAAAGTATACATGCAATTTTGATGATTTGAAGTTCCTAAAGTACTTACCTGCAATACCTTTCGAATGAGATATTACATGTAGAATTTGAACCTGTGGTTCTTAAAATAAACTAAGAAAAGATATTTTTCTATATAAAAACCTATTGGCTGGATTTGTCTCTGAGTGTGTGTACCTCATTTATTGTCTATGTGTATGTACAACAAATGCTTAACACTACTCCTTGGATAAGCCTACTGCTCGACCACACTACCACAAAATAGAGCATTAGTATTATCTATTTTTACCACTATTTTACCTCTAAGGGGAACCCTTGGACTCTGTGCATGCTATTCCTTACTTTGAAATAGCACATACAGAGCCAACTTCCTACACCAAGCTTCCCAGTTTTCAGTATAGCCATCATGGTACTGTGCAGTTTGTGTTTGACAAACTCCCAGACCATATACTCTTACAGCTACCCTGCACTTACAATGTCTAAGGTTTTGCTTAGACACTGTAGGGGCATAGTGCTCATGCTCCTATGCCCTCACCTGGGGTATAGTGCACCCTGCCTTAGGGCTGTAAGGCCTGCTAGAGGGGTGACCTACCTATGCCACAGGCAGTGTGATGTTGGCATGGCACCCAGAGGGGAGTGCCATGTCGACTTAGTCATTTTCTTCCCACCAGCACACACAAGCTGTGAGGCAGTGTGCATGTGCTGAGTGAGGTGTCCCCAGGGTGACATAAGACATGATGTAGTCCTTAGAGACCTTCCCTGGCATCAGGGCCCTTGGTACCTGGGGTACCATTTACAAGGGACTTATCTGAGTGCTAGGGCTGTGCCAATTGTGGAGACAAAGGTAACGTTTAGGGGAAGAACACTGGTGCTGGGGCCTGGTTAGCAGGGTCCCAGCACACTTTCAATCAAAACTTCGCATTAGCAAAGGCAAAAAATAAGAGGTAACCATGCCAAGGAGGCATTTCCTTACACTAGTCCTACAAGATATAATTTTTTTTAAGTTTGATAAGTAGAACGATTTGCCAGCCAGTCAACACCACTGGCCTCTGCACAACACAATATGCATTCTGCACTCTACTGGAAGGAGAAGTCACAGCCTCCTATTAAATACACACAGCTATTCCACTTTTTACACGGCTTCTTCTCCACTTCTCCACTCACCTGCCCCTTGACATTACACGTGAGCCCCCCCCCCCCCCCAACTACAGAGCAACTTGTAAGTGGGTATAATGTTGCAGATGAGTACACTTGCAGCTCCTAGATCCCCTTCCTACATCCATGGTTTCCCACATTCATACACCATTGTGATAGAACCATCTTCTGTTCCCCCATTGTAAGGAAATACCTCCTTGGCATGGTTACCCCCTGACTTTTTGCCTTTGCTGATGCTATGTTTTGAATTGAAAGTGTGCTGAGGCCTGCTAACCAGGCCCCAGCACCAGTGTTCTTTCCCTAACCTGTACTTTTGATCCCACAATTGGCACACTCTGGCATCCAGATAAGTCCCTTGTAAGTGGTACCCCTGGTACCAAGGGCCCTGATGCCAAGGAAGGTCTCTAAGGGCTGCAGCATGTCTTATGCCACCCTGGAGACCCCTCACTCAGCACAGACACACTGCTTGCCAGCTTGTGTGTGCTGGTGAGAACAAAACGAGTAAGTCGACATGGCACTCCCCTCAGGGTGCCATGCCAGCCTCTCACTGCCTATGCAGATATAGATAAGTCACCCCTCTAGTAGGCCTTACAGCCCTAAGGAAGGGTGCACTATACCATAGGTGAGGGCACCAGTGCATGAGCACTGTGCCCCTACAGTGTCTAAGCAAAACCTTAGACATTGTAAGTGCAGGGTAGCCATAAGAGTATATGGTCTGGGAGTCTGTTTTACACGAACTCCACAGCACCATAATGGCTACACTGAAAACTGGGAAGTTTGGTATCAAACTTCTCAGCACAATAAATGCACACTGATGCCAGTGTACCTTTTATTGTAAAATACACCACAGAGGGCACCTTAGAGGTGCCCCCTGAAACCTTACCCGACTATCTGTGTAGGCTGACTGGTTCCAGCAGCCTGCCACAACCGAGACATGTTGCTGGCCCCATGGGGAGAGTGCCTTTGTCACTCTGAGGCCAGTAACAAAGCCTGCACTGGGTGGAGATACTAACACCTCCCCCAGGCAGGAGCTGTCACACCTGGCGGTGAGCCTCAAAGGCTCACCCCTTTGTGCCAGCACCGCAGGACACTCCAGCTAGTGGAGTTGCCTGCCCCCTCCAGCCACGGCCCCCACTTTTGGCGGCAAGGCCGGAGAAACTAATGAGAACAAGGAGGAGTCACTGGCCAGTCAGGACCCACCCTAAGGTGTCCTGAGCTGAAGTGACTAACTTTTAGAAATCCTCCATCTTGCAGATGGAGGATTCCCCCAATAGGATTAGGGATGTGACCCCCTCCCCTTGGGAGGAGGCACAAAGAGGGTGTACCCACCCTCAGGGCTAGTAGCCATTGGCTACTAACCCCCCCAGACCTAAAACACGCCCTTAAATTTAGTATTTAAGGGCTCCCCTGAACGTAAAACTTTAGATTCCTGCAACTAACAAGAAGAGGACTGCTGAGCTGAAAAACCCCTGCAGAGGAAGAACAGAAGACACCAACTGCTTTGGCCCTAGACTTACCGGCCTGTCTCCTGCCTTCCAAAGAAACCTGCTCCAGCGACGCTTTCCAAGGGACCAGCGACCTCTGAATCCTCTGAGGACTGCCCTGCTTCAAGAAAGACAAGAAACTCCCGAGGACAGCGGCACTGCTCCAAAAGAACTGCAACTTTGTTTCAAGGAGCAGATTTAAAGACCCCTGCAACTCCCCGCAAGAAGCGTGAGACTTGCAACACTGCACCCGGCGACCCCGACTCGACTGGTGGAGAACCAACACCTCAGGGAGGACCCTCCGGCGACTCCAAGACTGTGAGTAACCAAAGTTGTCCCCCCTGAGCCCCCACAGCGACGCCTGCAGAGGGAATCCTGTGGCTCCCCCTGACCGCGACTGCCTGAACTCCATTTCCCGACGGCTGGAAAAGACCCTGCACCCGCAGCCCCCAGCACCTAAAGGGACTGAACTCCTGTGCAGGAGTGACCCCCAGGAGGCCCTCTCCCTTGCCCAGGTGGTGGCTACCCCGAGGAGCCCCCCCCCCCCTTGCCTGCCTGCGACGCTGAAGAGATCCCTTGATCTCTCATTGAAAACCATTGTAAACCCGACGCGTGTTTGCACACTGCACCCGGCCGCCCCCGCGCTGCTGAGGGTGTACTTTCTGTGTGGACTTGTGTCCCCCCCCGCTCCCCCCCCCGGTGCCCTACAAAACCCCCCTGGTCTGCCCTCCGAAGACGCGGGTACTTACCTGCTGGCAGACTGGAACCGGGGCATCCCCTTCTCTCCATTGAAGCCTAAGCGTTTTGGGCACCTCTTTGACCTCTGCACCTGACCGGCCCTGAGCTGCTGGTGTGGTGACTTTGGGGTGGCTCTGAACCCCCAGCGGTGGGCTACCTTGGACCAAGAACTGAAACCTGTAAGTGACCTAGTTACCTGTGAAACCTAACAAAACTTTACCTCCCCCAGGAACTGTGAAAATTGCACTAAGTGTCCACTTTTAAAACAGCTTATTGTGTTTTATGTAAAAAGTATACATGCTAATGTAATGATTTAAAGTTCCTAAAGTACTTACCTGCGATACCTTTCAAATATTACATGTAGAATTTGAACCTGTGGTTCTTAAAATAAACTAAGAAAATATATTTTTCTATAACAAAACCTATTGGCTGGATTTGTCTCCGAGTGTGTGTTCCTCATTTATTGCCTGTGTGTATGTACAACAAATGCTTAACACTACTCCTTGGATAAGCCTACTGCTGGACCACACTACCACAAAATAGAGCATTAGAATTCTCTCTTTTTGCCACAATCTTACCTCTAAGGGGAACCCTTGGACTCTGTGCATGCTATTCCTTACTTTGAAATAGCACATACAGAGCCAACTTCCTACACCCATCTCCTGTACAACTCCTTAAACCATCCTTCCATCTAGGAGAACTCACTTTCCCATGGTTCCATCTCTGGTACCTCTCTCCCAATGCTTGGTCCTGTTCCTTTCTCCTCACTACTATCCCCTTGGCTTTGGTCTTTCTGAGCAGCTCCCCAAGGACCTCTACAGAGAAGAACAGTTCACTGGTTTCTCTACATTAGCATGAAAATGTCAAACCTACTGACTTTACCAGTACTAATTTTTTGTGTTAAGTCTTGCCTAAGACAGTGCATCTGGTTTCATTTACCAAACATTTTAGCTTATAGTGGGAATAAAAAGGCACCCACTTAACCAATGGTTGTCCTCACTGTCACTCATTTGCTTCCTTTTTAGGTCGAGCATAGCAGCGCGGAAGCGCTGCTTCTCTGACGTGTTGGTAGGTATCTGGGCTTTCAACCACACCCATCAGGACCACTTGTTCATGGCCTTGCTCTTCAAAACTCCTTTCATGACATTGGTAAATGGTTTATGTTTGTCCCTCCTTGGGGAGGTTGTTACAACCATGGCCATCCCCCGTTACATGGCTAATTGCACTTTGGCCGATAAATTTTACTGCAAGCAAGCTTATTTTTCCTTTTGTGTGCTCCTTCACAATGATGCTCATGGCAGCCGTAGCGCTGAGAATCGGCTCACTTATGTGAAACTGTTTTAGTTTTCATTTTCAATTTATGTGGCAAGAAAACTCATGTTAGGAGCTTACAATGCTAATAGCTCTAACTTGAGCAAATGCATTGCAGTGCAAATACTTATTTTAGGCTTCTATATCCAGGTCCACCCGATTTGTTCCTTGCATCACCTTGACCCTCACGCGGATCCTGTGAGGAAATATTCCTCTGAATCCATTTTCTGCAGCATGTCTGATGTTTTCAGAATATAAAAGTTGAAGATTTCCCAATTCTCTCACACACCCCCAAGTTTATTTTGTGTGGTAATCCAACTGAAAAAGAAGTGAGGGGATAAATTAGACCAGTGTGACCAGTCTCTAGGTCAAAATGATTACTGCATACTGATCTACTATACAAGTCCTAGTTTTGTGTGGAAATACAGTGTGTCTCCGCCAGCTTCCTTTCATTTTCATACCCTGCTGTTGCGAAACCAGTAGGGACCTAGTTACGAGGATTAAATCTTAACTGCCGTCCATTAGTCAAGATCAACATTCTTTTGGACACTGAAGTCCAACTTTTTTGAGGTGCAACTCCTCAATTCAATCAGATTTTGAAACTCCTTTTCTGAAGCTGGCTGAAAAGGTTGGTGTACTCATCATGTGAGGCCTAGAACTAGAATCTTGCAGGTTTCTACAAGTTTGAGTTCTAGATGGTCCATAGCATCCTATTATAAACTCTGCTTCAGAAGCAGAATTTGTCATCCACACCCTCCTTTAGTGTCTGCCTTGAATTTTCAAAGACGCGCATAAAAGAAATTTAAGAACACAACTTTGCATTTTATTTGTGAAGTGTGTCCATAGTCAATTCCTCCCCTTTGCTTGTCTTTTTGGACTCCAATGCCACACGACATTCATACTTTGGCAACAGACGTTACATACCCAATGGACCTCATCAAGGAAAATGCTATATCCCTAAAGAAAGGAGGTTTGTGGAATGTGGTTTGTAAGTGGACATATGGACATGCATGTAGAGCAAGAGGTCCACAGCCCATATTCTTAATGCAGTCCTGTGAACAAACCTTTCTGTAACATGGACTATCACAAAGTTTGTTTACTTAACTGTGCATCAGGTCTACAAATACTATGAGAAATACTTTACATTTGGAACTGGTATTTACACAACGCAAAGTTTCCCAACTGCTTAACAGCGTTGGACTTTGGATCAGTTATAATACCAATTAAGTGAATGTACATTATGTAGCCCCACGCTCTTGCGAGTTAAGACTAGGCAAGTGAGATTAGCCTCACAGAATAAATATTTCTGTACCAGAAGAGAAATAAAAATACCTTTATCCAGGTGAACTTCCAGTATCTTCTTTTCCCTTACAATTTTTCTTCCATTGCAGCTTTTACATTTGTCTTTTGGATTGATTCGCTCTCCTTGGCCCTGGCATTCCAAACACATGGACTGGATCTGTTGGACCATTCCTGGACCGATTTGATGAATTCTTATTTGCATGCCAGTGCCTCTGCATGTAGGGCAGCATTCCACAGCACCTTTTTTACCACCACGACCTGAAAGAAAAGAAAAAAAAATGTGGTGCAATTAAAGACAGTGTCTGCCAAATGCAAAAGCAAGCACTGAACCTATTTAAGGAGACCAAAATGCAATTTACAGTACACTAAAACCATACATTTAAAACCAGACAGGAGACTAACACTGTTATCTTTAATAATAACTATGGTGTGTCAGGAATGAGTTAAGAGGGATCAGCACACAAATGGCTTTTATACACTCAACTGTTCACACAAAAGCTTGTCAAATTAAATGCTCAAGGCATAGTCTAGTGTGACCAGCAGGCCAAGAGTACTGGCAATGCTTGCCTCAAATCTACTTCCTTTGCTATCCTCTTCACTACCATTACTCACTTCCCTTATCTGAAATGTTTTTTTGCTGAAACCACTCAGGTGAAACAGCTCTTTAATGAATTTGCTGACTTCAACTTTCTCCCCTGCTTCAACCACCAGCTTTTTTGCCATGCCTAACCAATATTATTCCTTCAATAATCTTGAAGAATTTGGAAAAGCACTTGTTCTCATCTTTCTCTCTGCAAATATTCTATGTCTTGATGCACTTTTCCCATCCATGCAGGACACCATTTTTATTAGAGTCCTTGCTTCTAGCATATGTTCACCTTACAGTTCATGTAGTTTCTACACCCACAAATGCCAGATCGTTCCCCTTTTCTGCCCCCTACCCTGTACTGAGATGTGGTTCCATTTCTTCCTTTTGAGTTCTCGGTTGACTCCTTTTATATCAGAAATCGTGAAAGACTGAACTTCTTCCACCTTAGGTTTGCCCTCAAATTACACACCTTTTGTCTTCCCCCTTTGCACCTCCCATCTCCTTTTTGCACAATATGGATGTAACATTGGATCCAAAGTTCTCTCAATCCATTCTTACCATTACTGGCAGTGGCATATTTCAGTTAACTCACATTTTATAAATCTAACCCACTCTTACTTTCTTCTAACAGAATTCTTCTTGTCAACTTGGTTATCTAGCTTCGACAATTTTACTTCTGTGTTCCATCATCTTCATACTTGTTAATTTGCCACGAGTCAAATGTTTAAACTTTCGCCCTCTGCACATTTTTTTTCCAACTAGCTGTTCTATGCACTGGTTATCCTTTGGACAGTCTTCAATGTTTATCTGTTTAGATGTACATATATGGGCTAGCTCTTTCTACTCTATTAGGTAATGTGCCCTCTCAAAACTCCATTATACCGAAACAGTGTATTTTTACCATTTGTTAGACGTTCTAAATGGTTTCTCTTTTTGTGCATCTAAATAATAGAAATGGCGCATTTTGCTTTCAACAAGAACATCTCTTCAGCACAATCATGTTACTTCACTGCAAGTTTTGGCCTTTTTTTTTATATTGAAACTAATTTACGTCATGAAAGTATAGCACTTCAGCGGAATATCTTGTTAAGTGAAAAACAATTAAATAAGGAGCAGGCACTCATTTTTCATTTTTTAGCAGGTTGTACATCGAGCTCATTTATCAGGCTGTTAAAGGCCTTAGAAGTAGCAACAGCAGTGGTAATGTACAAAACTACACATTCAGAGGACATGAAGTAAAAGCATATAGATTTAAGGTTTGCACTCAAGATAAGATTGCTTCCTGCCAAAAATAGCAATTTTAAGTCCCTCGTCAGTGCAGAAAGGTGTTCAGCCAAACCTAGAAGAACGAAGACAATGGCGAATGCACACAACCAGTTTATCATTGCACATCTCTGATACAGGGGTAGTAAGTCTGGTGGGGGGAAGGGGCATATCTCAAGAGTAAGTTGAGGATTTTGCAGTTGTGTTTAAACATTTTGTGCTTGTCAGCTAGCCTGAATCTGCTGGATAAGTAGTTTGTGATACCCCAAATATTAAAGTGTAAATTGTGTTGCTAAGCAACAGAAAAGGCCTAACCCTCTGATTCAAAATAAGTGTTTGTCACATTGTACATCTATTGGGTTAGGGCCACACAAAAAAGGAAGAAAAAAAATGGCTTTTAAGTGGGCTTCAAAAAGTATAGCATAGAGAGACTATTTTTAATATGGTTCGTCAGATTTGGAATACTGCCTTGAACCAAATGTAATCAAATATAAACATCACATACCTTCACATTTATCACAAATCGTGTTCTTTTGCAGAGCCAATTTCCTTGTCGCACCATTATATAAATCTTCCAGTGATACAGACAACTGATGAACAACATTCTTTCCTGTTAAAACCAAAAGCAATGTAAAAAAACAAAAAAAAAAAAAAAGAAACATCAATCTTAAAGAGTTTTAGTGCAACTTACCAGCTGTAAATGTCTGCAAGGGAGGGAGAAAACGAACAAATCTTATTTTACCACACTACCCACAGAAACTGTCATTGTGGAACTGTTTGCTAACTTTATTGCCACACTACTAAGGGTCCACAAATAATCACACTGCAATCACCATCCACATTGAAAGGTTTAAAGTTACTACAGGACCGTTTGCTTGCTTGTGGCTGACCTCGTGTACGTCCAAGAGAAGCAGAACGCTGCTCTAGTACTAGGGCTCAAATTTTAAAATACCCTTTGAGCAGAGAAAAATGTATGTTTGTGAATCCTATAAATGACCTGTTTTGGAGAAACATGCGTACAACTTAGTTTACCCTCTGTACAGATCACCAGTTAATCTTTCATTAGATGTATCAAATACACCTCTCAAGTCGAACACAGTACATGATGTCTAAATCAAATGGGCTCCAATAAAGTAACAGTAACAAAATTGAGCTTAGCAAATGTGTGAATATCCTACTTTAACAGATAAATCAGTCACTAATTTAGTGTGCAAAAAAAAGTGCAATTACCTCTCCTTTCCCGTTGCATTCTTCCACCACCTCCAAAAAACATGTCAAAGATGTCCATGGGTGAGCCAGAGCCAAAGCCACTTCCACCACCCATGCCACCTTCTTTTATGGCCTGATCCCCACCTTTGTCATATAAACCTCTCTTCTTTGCATCAGAGAGTACTTCATAAGCTTGAGAAATCTGTTTAAACTGAAATGTAAAGCTTGGTTAATCAACAGGAAATGAGAAAAACACCATCTTACAATGTGTAATACTTCTACAATCAGAATTATTTGGCACACATTTGTTCTTCACCAATAACTTAGTTTAGATAGTGTATGGACACGCAATAGCACACCATTACCATTTCAAAATGTACCTACACTCTCTGGAAAGGGATAGAATAAAAAAATATATATTTAAACTCCAACAGCTGCCAGACATCCGAGGCTACTAATATGGTAGCGGTCCGGGCGTGGATCTGGCTAGCCACAAAACATTTCACATTACTTCTAACACTATATAGAAGATTACCCGGACAACAAATGGAAGTCCAAAAATACTTTAATCACCAATGCTTCCTCACAGTACAACGCGTTTCAGCCAGAGCCTTGCTCACGTACAACATGGGAGTTTGCTACACACAATCTAAATACCCCTATCTACGATAACACAAAGAAAGGACTAAAAGGAACACATGATTATATTGCACTACACAAAGCTAAGCGCCATCTTAGAATGTCCACAGTACATACAATATAAGTATCTTACAGAGCAATTGTGTATGGGTGAGTAACATTCCAAAACTGTTGCCATTTCCAATACATTAAAAGAAAGCTTTATATTTGAAGCAACTGATAACTACCTTTTCACCTTCATTGGGATTTTTGTCTGGGTGATATTTTAGTGCCAGCTTTCTGTAAGCTTTTTTGAGTTCTTCTTGGGAGGCGTTGGGTTTCACACCCAGAAGATCGTAATAAGCAGTTTCTTTCACCATTTTTCACAGCCTAAAAATAAAAAGAAACAAAAAAGAAAATAAAAGCCCCAATACTACATTCATTACCACTATAGCAGTTGCATTTTTATACTTTAATATAACCTTATATGCCAACGCAGAGGGCTATTCCAGCCATGAAAGGCCCGCTCCATCGTTCAAGGGAGCAGGACTTTAATGCCAGTATAACTACAGATGGTTATACAGGTATTAGAACATTCCGCGAACGGGGGGCAGAACGTTCTCATAAAACCAGAGGTCTCACAGAGCCCAAGGGGACTGAAACGCCTCTGGCCCCGTGAGGCCTTTGTTCATGGCAACAGAAGTGAACGAAAACTTTGTAATGTTGGAGCTTCAGGCTTCTGCCAGCTATTAGAAGCTCGGAGCCACTCCATTGTTTTGAATGGGGCTCCCAACATTCCACTGATGTAATACCGATCAGCGAAGGCCACAAATCAACAAGTACATCAAATGGCTTCCTCTGATAATTATTTGCATAATTATGTTGAAGAACAAAGCCCTTTAAATCTGGGAATAGCTAGATCTGATGAACTAAGCAGTTCTAAATTTCACATTTGAGCAATGACAGCAAAATAAATACTCTGAGTAGCAAGCTTCTTGCAGATTCAGCAATCCTGGAAATGCTTACTTTCTCAATCGGAGAGCGATACAAATCGAGCATTAGTCTGAAATGAACGCAATTCCAAGTTATGTGTCATTTAGTAGATGCCAAGGGTGCAATTCTTTTGCACTCAATAGGATAACAGAGTTACTCTCACTTGGGAAGTTCACCTGGTAGTAAGGGCGAGCAGTCAAGGCTTGCTTCGGGAAGCAGAATGGGTAATTCAGCACTTGCGCACAAGCAGCTACATTTTATATAAAACTGGCCCTCATGCCACTGTAGGGTAAAGGTCTTCAAACTGACCCACCCCGCAGGTGGGTCAGATGTGTTCCCCACGGGCGAGCAAATGTCTGCAATTACACATAAATGATGACAGTCTGGAAGCGTGAAAGGCTAATGTCTAGGCCGTCTTCATTTACAAGCAGCATTTCATGAAAATCCATTAAAGTGTGAGGGCGGTATTTCTGGTAACCGCATACAAAAACACTCCAAATGAAAAATAAATAGAAGTTGAACTAATCAAAAGGGAAATATACTCATTTACCTAATTAAACCTCAGTTGGCTAATGTGATAACTTCGGCTGTCTGTGTGTGACCAGATTCACAGAATTAAATCCTGATTGGAGCAGTGAAGAACAGTGACTTGTTTATAGTGCTACAAAGACTGACATAAAGCACTCTGAAAGTCATTTTAAGACAATCACACTATATAAAACAGGTTGCTGCATAAATTCTGTTCAAGATGAAATGAGGACTTTAAAATATACATTTCAGTGTTAAGCATTTAGACTATAACATACATTTGTGACCATTAAAAAGGGTGTACTCCTTTTAAAGGACATATTACCTTTAAAAAAAATAAAAAAATAATGAATATCTGTCCCTATTAGAATGGGTGAGTCAATTATTTAAAAACTACACTGGCTCCAAAGCAGCCTTTGTATCTGGTGATTAACCATTGCACACATTTACATTTTTCAGGTAGTAGGCACCATGATGAGAAGGCATGCTTCTTCTTTAGTTCTTAACTATCCCCTTCACCGCAGTTCCCCCTCCACACACTGTGTCCTTTTTTTAGTGCCCATTCACGAGGTGCATTTTCCTTGCAAGCAGTAGGGCCCAGGTCACCAGTGTTGCGCACGAAATAGGGCCCATGCAACAAAAGAGAGGGAGGAGCCGCATTACATGGCGAGGGGGTAACGGCCCTCCCACGCCCATTTAACACAAAGCAGTAAGAAGCTTGCTTTCCGCACCTGGCCTGGAAGTAAAGGCCCTGTTCAGTGGGCAGAGTAGACAAATGCGTTAGAGGCCCAGGGTATACTTTGTGCCAGTGTTTCTTTGAACCTTGGTGCATGGCCTGGGGGAGGGGGAAAAATGAAGCAGAGGAGACAACTTGATTGGGGGGGGCAGGGGGGGTCAGATAAGAGGAAGTATGAAAGATGAGGGATGGTGTGAGAAGGGAGCCCGAGATAAGAGATCAGATGTGACAGGCATTAGTGGAAGATGTACAGTGACTTTTGCCTAGGGGTCCATTACATCAATTTTGAATATTTTACAAAAATAAAGTTGGCATGAATGGCTCATTTTCCTTGCTAGCATTGGGACAGATAGAACCTTTGTCTCAAACACAGGGGATCTGCATCCACTAGCTGTTTATTTTTCTGAAAAAAGACCAGGCTAGTTTTGAGACTGAAGGGATGGTCAGACATGGAGGGGAAGGAGTGAAAGAAGGAGAGCTTGCTTCGCAGAACAGCCATCAATAGTCAGGGGTGCGAGATTTCATAAAATATCTACTTGTCCATAGGACAGGGTGCTTCTTAAAACTACTTGTCCTGGGGGAAAAAAAAATCTGCTTGTCCCTTTGGTGCAATGTAGTGCGGTGACAAATTATAGCAGCAATCATATTATATAAGAGCTCTTATAATAGCTTGTCTGATTATGCCATGGCTACAACTATAGTAGGGCTTGAATACTTGCAATATTAAAGCCCTACTATAACAATTTCCTTCCTTTGCCACCTTTCCGCAGCTCTAAATACTGGGGCTGAATGAAGCAATAAACAATAGTTCCAGAGTTGAAATGCATTTGAGTCTGAAAACCTACTAACTTGCACGTTTTAAGGATTTTCACCAGCTCTTTTCTAATCTTTTCCCATAATGAGAAAGGTTGGAAATTTACTCCTGACAATGGCAGAAGTAGAAGTTCTTCCAGGGTTGGGAAATAAGTAGTTGTAGGGAAAGTGAACTTGTAAAAGCTCAGAAGATTTTCACATGAGCAAATCTACACATACAGATTTGTCCACGCTAAAATAGAGTTCACAAATATTTTCTAGGAGTACGATTTCCTGGTCTACTTCTGTAAGTTCTTGTGAATTCATGAAAGCCACTAAGACATACCATGGGTGCACTTTTGTGACTTTCTTTAAGTTTTGGGTCTCTAATTAGGTCTGGAGTTAAAGACATTTTGTTTTTATTAAATTTCCATTTCTCCATCTATCGGCTGGCTTTACTGTGAGTGATCGCATTCTGCTCTTCCACAAGGAGCATATTGGCACACAAAGTAGTTATTTCAGTGCAATCAGTGAATGAAAACCGGTCAGGGCCTCACTGCAAAGTGCACGGAGAGGCATCCCCTCCAGACTCGAGGCAGGCGATTTTTTTTGGGTGGAGGGGGGGGGGGGAGGGGGACTGCAGTGCCTTTGTTAACCACTGGTGTCAATATGTGCCTTTTGAGACCAACCCCCCCCGCCTTTTGCCAGTGTTTGTTACAATGGTGAGGGCCTGGCAGCTCCCACAACAATAAAGTGTTACAAAAGCCATGTCAAAGCAAGACACGCATTGACTAAATCAAGACTCACAAAAAATGTTGATCTGTTGGCTGCCAGTGCTTGTTTATTTCCATGCTTCCCATAATCTTGTTGAAAATGGTTTCACTGATTTTCCATTAGGAATACTTTTTGGAAATACTAGCACGCATCATATTTTACTAAGTGATGCTTCAAAGAAATAGCACCTAAAATGTCACAGTACCAAAAAGTTTTTCCTACTTGTATTTTTTTCTGCACATTTTATTCTGAAAGCAAATAATCCTCAGTCTTGCTTACAAGCTTCTGCAAATATTTGCATCTAATCAGAGAATTCTACTTAGTCTCATATTGTTAAGCTTTTCAAACTTACACTTTTTTTTTTTTACTGGAACTACTTTCAGTAGTGCAGTGACCTTAAAATGTTTATTTACGGCGCTAACCCTAACAATGAAGGCTTTTCGTGAATGAACCATAAATACAAATGTTTGAACAGCATTAACTTACGGACACACACATTACCTTAACTGCAGACAGTTCCCTTCTCTGTAAACTGGAAGCCAAAGGGTTTGTTCTGCAGGGTCTTGGGCCTACTTGTCCCAAGGACAAAACAAACATAAAACCTTGCTGCCCTTGACCCCAAACAATGTGTCCTGGGTGTCAGGCAATAGGAATTCTACATGCCTGAATAGTGCGGCAGGTGGAGTTGGACCGGGGCCCACAGAACATCAATTATGTTGAGTGGTGTTTTTGGTCAATTCTGTTCTTGTTTGATGCTGTTGCTTTTATAAATGACCCCCTGAAATGATCTCATGATCCCTGCCATCACCCCTCCCCACTTCCCCAAATTCTTGCCACATAAATTTTGAAGGGTGTTCAACTTCAAATCATTTTGCTTAAGGGCAATGTGCCCAACATGGACAACGGCAGTGATGATAAAGGAAAATCAACTATTTGGGTAGCACATACAAGAAAAGCAAAGCAGGGTTCCCAAGGTAAACACGCTGTTGTTGTGGGTAATAGACAAACATTTAACTAGGAAGTCAGCATGAGTTTCTCCACAGGGAAAAAACAAAGCCATCCGTGTCTAAACCACAAATCTGCCGCCACCTCCACAAAGTGTGGTTGCCTATAGAAAAAGCTCTGGTAAGGGTGTTTGGGGGAATGTTGGTGTGTACATGCAAGAGAGAATGTGACACATAACTGAAGAGTTTGGGAAGGAGGTCTTCTAAAATAGATTGTGTCTTTTTAATCAACATTTTCTAAGAAATCAACCCACTATTTTAAAGTGCTTCTACCATACTAATGAAACGCTGTTCAGAATATCTGAGCAATCAGATGGGACTCAAAGACTTTTTCCTCTAAGTAATAAATTGAAATTTAGCACTTTCCTATAAAAGGAATCTTAATTAATTGGGGGTGGGCAACACCTTATGCAGTTCAAAGACACCCACTATCTATGGCGATTTGCCGCCATGGACCATAAGGCAAACCATACAACCATACACCCTTAGCTGCTGAAGCTTTTCTACCCTCGGTGCCAAGCCCTTTTAATGATTTACCGGTTACTTCAAGCCTTTATAACTTCTTCCATCTACAATGTACCTGTCCCAATTTAGTGATTTTTCTAATAACTTGGGGATATGAAAGGTACCTGGGAATAAAGGATTCCTTTGGAAGCCAAAGAGAAAATGGCCCAAAAAAATAGCTACAATTAGAGTTTTTGGGGAAAAGAAATGCCATTAGTACAAAGCTGGCTCTTAATACAGTCTACCAAAACGAGGCATTCAATGCAAAGAGTCCAGGGATTCCCTTATGAGTGGACAGGGGCTTGATCAAGCAACCCCAAGGTGATCTTTTAGGGGGTAGTGTGGTCAAGAAGCCTTAGGCTTATGAGAGAGTACTGTTAGACATGTATTTACTATAGGTACACAATAGATGAGATGACTCAATAAGGAGATCCACGCTAATTTACAAAAACATGTACCTTTAAATACGTGTAGGCACAAGAATCAGTATGATCAGGTATGTATGTTGTAAAATACAAATTATCACAGTTTTGAAGTCAACAGTGCAATTCTCTGAAGCTGCAATGGTATCCTGTAGAGGATAAACAAATATGGCAAACATGCATTCGGCAGTGACTTACAGAACTAATCTTTCAGACTAGAAATGAGGGGAATTGGGGAAATGGTGTCTAGGGTCAGGATCAGAACAGAAACAGGTCTGTTGGGGTCAGTCTAGATAAAACTAGTGAGCCAGCACACGGGCACATGGGGTGCTTTCAGTAGCCAGTGCTATGGTGCCCTCAGGGTGCATGTATTGATAAATCCACCAATGGTATCAGTGAGGGTTTATCAAAACATGATGTTTGATACCAAACACCCCTATTTTCAGTAAAGCCACCATGTAGCTGGAGACCATGTATTGACCAGTGTCCAGCACGTGTACTTAAAATGGCTTCCCTGTTACCTCGCTATGTCTGGGAAATCGACAGACCTAGCATGAGCGTATAAGCTCTAGAAGATCTGTCCTCACCTTTAATATAATGAACCCTGGCTTAGGACTGTTAGGCCTGCTATATAGGTGACTTACATATCTTGCATGCAGTGTTTAGGGGTTGTATTTTTACTCTTAGCTGCACCAAGACATGCACAGCCTACAGCGCCAGTCTTCATATGCTAGGTGAGGAGTCTTTGAGGGTGGCACACTACAAGGTCAGCCCTTGGGGACCAAACCTCTTTGGTACCAATGCCTTTGGTTTGAGGGTTCCCAAACGTAATGCCAACTGGGCAACAACTGCACAGTTTTGGACAAAGATTTGGCACCGCTGGCTAGCAAGAACCCGGTGCATTTTCTTTCAAAACGAAATCATATGCCAGGGAAAAAACGGGGGTGGCTATGTCAAAAAGGGACACTTTCCTACACTGTTCCAGAACTCATTGTTTCACCCTAAGATAGCATCAACAAAAGGTTTGCAATGCTAGGGTCACATTCCTGGAACAAGAAGAGTAGCATAAAAACTGCTAGAAAAAACAATACAGTTTTGACTTTTCTACAGAAGTAGTCTATATTTTTCAAAATGTCAGTGGTTTCAACCTACTTGCAGTATGTAATAGGAACAGGAGTGGAATCAATGGGTGAGCCTGGAAAGCTAGACATTTCACAAAATTAGACGGCATTCCGAAGCAAGGGGGTAGTTTGTGTAGATCATTAAAGGTTTTCCTTTAAAAACTAACGTTGAAAGAGGAAAAAATAAAAAATAACTGAATAGGAAAAAATAGCCATTGATGACAATGTTTCCATTTGGAATTGTGTCAATGGTCGCATTGGCAAAAGCAATATAATGTGTCCAGTGGACCCGTATGGGAGAAGAACTGGAGTAATTCTGTAATTCTAAACATGGAACCAACAACTGACCCGCAGCTTAAAATACTTTTTCCACTGTATTCTAATTTACAATCACTTTCCATTGTATATTAACAGCAGTTCCAATGGAAACAATTACTGATCAAAATGAGTGCGAAAGAAACATGTATTCCTGAAGTGTGCACAGATACTGAATATGGTAGGAGTTATTTGTGTGGGGGTGCCCATACTATCCAAAAATCATACGGAATTTTGCAAAACTCGTTCCCATGTCTCCTCATAAAAAGCAGTACGCCTCTTATGGGGCTGTGCCCATTTGCCACAATACAAATCACACCAAAACGCAACTTGGAAGCAACGCACTTCACTCAGCAAAACTTTTTTTTTTTTTTTTTTTTTTTAATACAAACACTCAGATGGTAGCTGCTGAATTTGAGCTCTAACTTAGCTGCCACCACCAAGGCAAATTTTTTACCACCCAGTATTCCCACGTCTCCCAATAAAAACGCTACCCACTTGTATGACTGGGTTGTGAAACAAGAACAGAACCATGAACACGAAGACTAGAGGGACTTTAAAATCACCTGAACTTTCTCCAAAAGCCCAAATATTGAAGCCAATAAGCATTAGGATTCATCACCAAAGACTTCTGCCCTTTCGGGGGTAAGGGGTATGTCCTGATGCCAGGCGAGCCACTCCCTTAAAGTCACCTAAAAATATGGCATTTAAAGGACCTGCTACCACCCCCCCAGCCCCCCCAAAAAATCTAGGATAAGCAAGCAGACTATTGTGCCAGTGTGCGGGGGTAAAATATCCATTCCCTGTGTGGCTTACCCACATCAAACATCCCTTGGTATCTAATAGAAAGGATCCCTGCTTGAGGATCACTCTTAGGGCGATCACCAAGTTGGGATCCACTGGGGAGAGTATGCTGCTTCGCTCATCAGCATAGGAATGCAGAGTTGGGCCCCTAGCACCGATCAGTAAGTGAAACCAATAGGCACTAACTACGCCCACAGTATTCACTATTCACCTGTCATGTCAGTGACTAGTATGGCGCGTAGGTGTCACAGATGGATTGGAGGGCCTGAAACAGAAGCCGCTCCGCTTTGACCCCTACCTGGCGGAAAAAATGAAGTAACTTGCACCAAAGGTTTCTTTCAAAGCCTCCCTGCCAGCTGCACTAAATTAATATAACTGACAACGTCCTAACCACTGCACAACCTTAGCAACAAGAGATTCATTTGGCGTTGCCTCGTGCAAACCTTCGTACAGCAAATAAAGTACCTAGAATTAAGTTTCTAGCTGAACTAAATGTAAGACCTAGCATCAAGAGTGCAACAACAATACCTCAAACTCATTTTTGCCAGTACAATGCGAAGAACCTGGCATCAATTTTGTATGCGTAGCAAGGGACTGACCTGTTAGTAGAAGTTCAAGAATGCTCAAGTTCTGTGTGATGCTGCGGTGCAGATATTTAATTACTACAATAACGTTCAAACACTTGTACATTTTTTGTGGAAAGACTCGCGCCTGTTATTGAGGGCTTACTTAAAGGATGGTGTAAGGGGAGCAAGTACCATTCCTGCTCCCCCTGGCCAAAGTATTTGTGTTGTTGAATAAGATATGCCACCACATGGGAACGATACCGAATAAATACCGACGTGAGCCAAAAAGGCACACTCCTCATGTAGAAGAATATTCAGGGGTGTTTTGTAGCCTAGTTCTCATACGGCACTGAAATTGCAGAAAGTCGATTTAGTACGCCGCCTTTTGATAATAACTGGTATAATGCCGAGACAGAGCAGTGTACTTGTTGGGCAACAGTAACGGACAGCGTGGAGTTCTGTCATTGGTAATACGAGATGTTTGGGTTATCACTTGTCGCGAAGCTACTTCATAAACCAACTTTGATGGAATTAGGGCCAGCGTTTAAACGGTTTTTGTCTGCTGTTCGGCAAATACCGTATATTATGTGCCATTTTTCATTCCAGTAGACGGACACGGTAGAAGTCCCTTTTGCAATCTATTCCAGGACGGGTATTCGAAGAGTGGTTCATACTAAATGTAGGACACATGTTTGCTGAAGTCGCTACATAATATTCTCAAGCTTTCAAAATCGCTTCACTACACGCGAGACAACCATTAAGGACACCGAATATAACATCCTTCGAACACCAGTGTGCCGAAACAAAAGACTGAGCTACCCGAGTAGGTTATGACTTTAATGGATTAATTAACGACGCGACAGGGGTTACATTTCATGTATCATTTGGTGACATGTTCACCTACATCGATTAGTATAGTCAAATTGAAAAAAATATCTCGAGAAACATCTTGGCAAAAATTCGAGGACGTTTAGTTGGCTGGCAAACTAACGACTCCCGGAACGATAAACTGACTAAAAAATGGCCTCATCATCCCCACTCTCAGATGACGCTGTGACTCGTTCGATAATAACACTCACAAGGGAGAGCAAGACTACAATGAAGGGAGGATGGGGCGGCGGGACGTTGCTAACCAACGAGGCCTGGCAACGAGCGCACAAGAGAACCAAGCCCGAGAGGGAGACCCTCGCTGGAGGGCCGCGACAACCGGGGAGGTGGGGGAGAAAGCTTCACCTTTACACTGCGATGCCCAACAGATTGCCCGGGTCACAGGAGCTCATTGGGCATAGAGCTAACTTCGAGGGACGAGTGAAGTGCTGGGAGGGACTTTGTCAACATCCCTTACTACCAGCCGCTGGGGGGCGTCAGTGCGTAGCGCTCCATAAAAAATACCTACCCACCTTAACGGTGACGTCACGGATGCCATACGTCACTCAAACCTAAAACAAGGACAGGTACCTGAAACGTAATTAACGTGACCCATTCCTTCCCAAAAACAGACACTCTTTGAATCAACGCCGGAAACTACATCCCATTCATCCATATAGTTCAACACCCCATTCATTCAGCTACCAGTAAAAATCAGGACCAGGGAGGCGTCGCTCGCTCACCGGCAGGGGTCCGAGACAGTCGGCAGTTGGGTCACAGGTCGAGCAGTGCGGCGGCGCTGAAGCTGCTCTGCGGCTCCTTGTTGTTCCTTTGCCGCAGTCTTCTAGAAAGTTCGGGGGAACAACGCATCCCGGCAACCCAATGCAGGGGGCGGGAGCCAAAAAACGTCACCTGCCTGTCTGACGTGTAAAGCCTAGAGCGGTCACCGTGCGAGTGTGAGAGAGCAGCGGCCATGTTTGAAGGAATTATTTAGACACGTGTCTCTCGCCAATAACCTGTCATCTTTAAATATGTCGTCACACGTTCTACGTCTTAGAGTATTTATTCTGGGTTTTATGCAACTTTTTCCTTGTAAATATATTTCTTTTGCACATAGTCTTTTTATATTTTAGATATCCAGTTGTCATTATGAAAGGGTAAACGCCAGGCTTGGCTCCTCCCCCATTTGTGGTAAGCGGGAGAGGCCGCACAGGAAATAGGACTACTTCTTCAAGCAGGTAGGCATGAAATAAGCGGTATACATTGGCATCTCTATGGGTAGTTGTGTAAACCCTGCGCACTCCATCTACAGTGTCGTCCTCCTTCTTTATTAGACAGTCGGGAAGAGAAGACCTGACGTGCGACTACTGAGCTGTGTTTAGAACAACCGCGACCATACTGTGTGTGTGGCATAGTTAGTTTCTTCCTCAGTCTGCACTGTGTGGATCCTAAGTTTTTGTTTTCTGCCTGTATCCGTTGTTTATTACAATTCCTTGTTTGTTCAATTTCTTTGACCTCGGTTAGGGGAAGAACGTTGTAACTAGGCTTTATGTGCTTGCTAATAGTGAAATTCATCAACCGAGAAATCATCCCCCAACAGAGACAAGTTTTGGCGAAGCCAATGGGCCTCGCCTTTACAAGAGGTACTAGTTTTGCTAATGTGTTTTAGCCACGCTGTACACCAGCGTGGCAAAAAGTTAGTGGGATAGAGGAGTGTGGTGTGTAGTCTTGTAAAAGGGGATGACGAAGAGTGGAGTACAGAGCGCATCGTAGAGTAGCATAGCATAGGGCAGTGGTTCCCAACCTTTTGACTTCTGTGGATCAGTACTGCAACCCGGGGACCCCCGCTGAATCGTTTTTGGAATTCGAAGACCCCTCTTTGAGTCATTACTCAAAGCTGGGGACCTAATCTCTGAAAATTATCTGATTTTCTAAGTAGTCGCAGACCCCCTAAGGATGCTTCCCAAACCACAGGTTGGGAACCACTGTCATAGGGTGTCTTTTTCTGGAGCCATGTAGAGTGATGTACTATGATGTGATGTGGCGTAAAGTAGAGTGGACTGGTATAGAATGCATTGGCGAAGAATCGTGCAGAGTATAGTGACGTAGAGCACAGCAACATACAATGCAGGATCATGGAATGCAGTGGCATAGATTAGAGTGTTGCATAGTAAAGTGCATGGGTGTAGAGTATAGGGAAATAGAGTACAGGGACGTAGAGTGGTAGAGTACATTATAGTAAAGCAAAACACAACGCTGTGGGATTGCGTAACTGGATGGACGGAATGCGGAACCAATCAAACATTCACCCCCAGTCACAGATCTGGGTTTAAGCCATCCATTATTTTGCTCACCATGCCACCCCAGTTTGAACCCAGCCATATGCAAATCAGTCTTGACCCTGTTCCTCATGGGAACAGTCCAGCCCGAATTGCCAGGCCAGGTTCTCACTGGACCGGAAACAAGCATCCTGGGACCGGTTTCAGGGTTTCACCCCTCATCAGCCAGGCTAGCTTGAATCCAGTGGCATGGGAAGCACAGGACCCACGTCTGGGCATACCCTTCCCACTTAGGCCGACATTAACAACAAGCCATCTTAATTGAACACAGTATCACGTTCAGGCTCCTCAAGTCGGTTGCTAATCCTAACGGTTGATACATTCTTATTTAGGGAGTACTGAGGGGAACCCACATCACCTACGGGCCGAATACTGATGACCCAGTATTTTTCAACGAGGTTTGGGGTAAATCACAGGAGCTAAAACTGACATCCATATTCTTGGAGAGAGAGGGTTAGGGGGGTGTGGAGGGGGGTTGCATTTCAATGTGATATTAGAACCAAGAATGAACAAATCACAGCCTGAAACGAGGGGACACGCCTTAGTTACCAGAGTGTTTCAGGGTATTATAAGGAACTGTGACTTTCTGGATGTCTGGAAAGTCCGGCAGATGGACCTCAAGGAGGGCACATACTACTCAGGACGCTATAACATGGGTGCCTGGCACGAACACCCTCTGACGACTCACCGGTTGTAAGGAAATGCCTCCTTGGCATGGTTACCTCCTGACTTTTTGCCTTTGCTGATGCTATGTTTTGAATTGAAAGTGTGCTGAGGCCTGCTAACCAGGCCCCAGCACCAGTGTTCTTTCCCTAACCTGTACTTTTGATTCCACAATTGGCACACCCTGGCATCCAGATAAGTCCCTTGTAACTGGTACCTCTGGTACCAAGGGCCCTGATGCCAGGGAAGGTCTCTAAGGGCTGCAGCATGTATTATGCCACCCTAAGAGACCCCTCACTCAGCACAGACACACTGCTTACCAGCTTGTGTGTGCTAGTGAGAACAAAATGAGTAAGTCGACATGGCACTCCCCTCGGTGCCATGCCAGCCTCTCACTGCCTATGCAGTATAGGTAAGACACCCCTCTAGCAGGCCTTACAGCCCTAAGGCAGGGTGCACTATACCATAGGTGAGGGTACCAGTGCATGAGCACTGTGCCCCTACAGTGTCTAAGCAAAACCTTAGACATTGTAAGTGCAGGGTAGCCATAAGAGTATATGGTCTGGGAGTCTGTTTTACACGAACTCCACAGCACCATAATGGCTACACTGAAAACTGGGAAGTTTGGTATCAAACTTCTCAGCACAATAAATGCACACTGATGCCAGTGTACATTTTATTGTAAAATACACCACAGAGGGCACCTTAGAGGTGCCCCCTGAAACTTAACCGACTATCTGTGTAGGCTGACTGGTTCCAGCAGCCTGCCACACTAGAGACATGTTGCTGGCCCCATGGGGAGAGTGCCTTTGTCACTCTGAGGCCAGTAACAAAGTCTGCACTGGGTGGAGATGCTAACACCTCCCCCAGGCAGGAGCTGTAACACCTGGCGGTGAGCCTCAAAGGCTCACCCCTTTGTCACAGCCCCGCAGGACACTCCAGCTAGTGGAGTTGCCCGCCCCCTCCGGCCCCCACTTTTGGCGGCAAGGCCGGAGAAAATAATGAGAATAACAAGGAGGAGTCACTGGCCAGTCAGGACAGCCCCTAAGGTGTCCTGAGCTGAGGTGACTCTAACTTTTAGAAATCCTCCATCTTGCAGATGGAGGATTCCCCCAATAGGATTAGGGATGTGACCCCCTCCCCTTGGGAGGAGGCACAAAGAGGGTGTACCCACCCTCAGGGCTAGTAGCCATTGGCTACTAACCCCCCAGACCTAAACACGCCCTTAAATTTAGTATTTAAGGGCTTCCCTGAACCTAAAGAGTTAGATTCCTGCAACTACAAGAAGAAGGACTGCCGAGCTGACAAACCCCTGCAGAGGAAGAACAGAAGACACCAACTGCCTTGGCCCCAGACTTACCGGCCTGTCTCCTGCCTTCCAAAGAAACCTGCTCCAGCGACGCTTTCCAAGGGACCAGCGACCTCTGAATCCTCTGAGGACTGCCCTGCTTCGAAAAAGACAAGAAACTCCCGAGGACAGCGGCACTGCTCCAAAAGAACTGCAACTTTGTTACAAGGAGCAGATTTAAAGACCCCTGCAACTCCCCGCAAGAAGCGTGAGACTTGCAACACTGCACCCGGCGACCCTGACTCGACTGGTGGAGAACAACCAACTCAGGGAGGACCCTCCGGCGACTCTACGACTGTGAGTAACCAAAGTTGTCCCCCCTGAGCCCCCACAGCGACGCCTGCAGAGGGAATCCCCAGGCTCCCCCTGACCGCGACTGTCTGAACTCCATTTCCCGACAGCTGGAAAAGACCCTGCACCCGCAGCCCCCAGCCCCTAAAGAAACGGAACTTCTGTGCAGGAGTGACCCCCAGGAGGCCCTCTTCCCTTGCCCAGGTGGTGGCTACCACGAGGAGCCCCACCGTTGCCTGCCTGCATCGCTGAAGAGACCCCTTGGTCTCCCATTGAAACCTGAAGGAAACCCGACGCGTGTTTGCACACTGCACCCGGCCGCCCCCGCGCTGCTGAGGGTGTACTTTCTGTGCTACTTTGTGTCCCCCCCGGTGCCCTACAAAACCCCCCTGGTCTGCCCTCCGAAGACGCGGGTACTTACCTGCTGGCAGACTGGAACCGGGGCACCCCCTTCTCTCCATTATAGCCTATGTGTTTTGGGCACCTCGTTGACCTTTGCACCTGACCGGCCCTGAGCTGCTGGTGTGATAACTTTGGGGTTGCTCTGAACCCCCAACGGTGGGCTACCTTGGACCAAAAACTGAAACCTGTAAGTGCCTTACTTACCTGTTGAAACTAACAATAACTTACCTCCCCCAGGAACTGTGAAAATTGCACTAAGTGTCCACTTTTAAAACAGCTTATTGTGTTTTATGTGAAAAGTATACATGCTAAAGTAATGATTCAAAGTTCCTAGAGTACTTACCTGCAATACCTTTCAAAAGAGCTATTACATGTAAAATTTGAACCTGTGGTTCTTAAAATAAACTAAGAAAATATATTTTTCTATAACAAAACCTATTGGCTGGATTTGTCTCTGAGTGTGTGTACCTCATTTATTGTCTATGTGTATGTACAACAAATGCTTAACACTACTCCTTGGATAAGCCTACTGCTCGACCACACTACCACAAAATAGAGCATTAGTATTATCTCTTTTTACCACTATTTTACCTCTAAGGGGAACCCTTGGACTCTGTGCATGCTATTCCTTACTTTGAAATAGCACATACAGAGCCAACTTCCTACATTGGTGGATCAGCGGTGGGGTACAAGACTTTGCATTTGCTGGACTACTCAGCCAATACCTGATCACACGACAAATTCCAAAATTG
The DNA here is from genome assembly GCF_031143425.1 of Pleurodeles waltl. Classification (NCBI taxonomy): domain Eukaryota; kingdom Metazoa; phylum Chordata; class Amphibia; order Caudata; family Salamandridae; genus Pleurodeles; species Pleurodeles waltl. Next base: position 183,600,091 of record NC_090437.1, read on the forward strand.
TCATTAGAAATTGATTTTTGCAATTTGAAAAGTTTTCTAAATTCTTTAAAGTCCTGCTAGGGCCTTGTGTTAATCCCTGTTAGCATTTCTTTTAGAGTTTAAAAGTTTGTAAAAGTTTGAATTAGATTCTAGAACTAGTTTTAGATTCTTAAAAGCATTCCAACTTTTAGAAGAATAATGTCTAGTACAGAGATGAATGTGGTGGAACTCGACACCACACCTTACCTCCATCTCCAGATGAAAGAGCTAAGGTCACTCTGTAACATAAGAAAAATAACAATGGGCTCCAGACCTACCAAAGTACAGCTCCAGGAGCTGTTGGCAGAGTATGATAGAGCCAACCCCTCTGTGGATAACACAGAGGAGGATGATAGTGAACTGGAGGAAGAATCCCCTCCACCAGTCCTATCTAGGGAGAACAGGGCTTCTCAAGCCCTGACTCCAAAAATAATAGTCAGAGATGCTGGCTCCCTCACAGGAGGGTCCAGCCTCTCTGAAATCACTGAGGATAACTCCAGTGAAGAGGACATCCAGTTAGCCAGGATGGCCAAAAGATTGTCTTTGGAAAAACAGATCCTAGCCATAGAAAGGGAAAGACAAGAGATGGGCCGAGGACCCATCAATGGTGGCAGCAACATAACTAGGGTCAGAGATTCTCCTGACATGTTGAAAATCCCCAAAGGGATTGTAACTAAATATGAAGATGGTGATGACATCACCAAATGGTTCACAGCTTTTGAGAGGGCTTGTGAAACCAGAAAAGTGAACAAATCTCACTGGGGTGCTCTCCTTTGGGAAATGTTCACAGGAAAGTGTAGGGATAGACTCCTCACACTCTCTAAAAAAGATGCAGAATCTTATGACCTCATGAAGGGTACCCTGATTGAGGGCTTTGGATTCTCCACTGAGGAGTATAGGATTAGATTCAGGGGGGCTCAAAAATCCTTGAGCCAGACCTGGGTTGACTTTGTAGACTACTCAGTAAAAACACTAGATGGTTGGATTCAAGGCAATGGTGTAAATGATTATGATGGGCTGTACAATTTATTTGTGAAAGAACACCTATTAAGTAATTGTTTCAATGATAAACTGCATCAGCATCTGGTGGACCTAGGACCAATTTCTCCCCAAGAATTGGGAAAGAAGGCGGACCATTGGGTCAAGACTAGGGTGTCCAAAACTTCCACAGGGGTGACCAAAAGAAAGGGGTCACAAAACCTCCCCAGGGAAAGGTGGTGAGACAGCCAAAAACAAAGATAGTAAAGAGTCTTCTACAGGCCCCCAAAAACCTGCACAGGAGGGTGGGCCCAGAGCCTTTTCACAAAACAATTCTGGGTACAAGGGTAAAAACTTTGATCCCAAAAAGGCCTGGTGTCGTAACTGTAGTCAGTCTGGACACCAAACTGGAGACAAGGCCTGTCCCAAGAAAGATACCACTTCTAACTCCCATCCAGCTAAAACTGGAATGGCCAGTCTCCAAGTGGGATCAACAGTGTGCCCAGAGCAAATCAGGTGTCACACTGAAGCTACATTAGTCTCTGAGGGTGGGGTGGATTTAGCCACACTGGCTGCCTGGCCCCCTAACATGCAAAAATACAGGCAGCAGCTCTTAATTAATGGGACAAGTGTAGAGGGCCTGAGGGATACAGGTGCCAGTGTCACCATGGTGACAGAGAAACTGGTTTCCCCTGGCCAATACCTGGCTGGACAAACTTATCCAGTCACCAACGCTGACAATCAGACTAAAGTACATCCCATGGCTATGGTAACTTTAGAGTGGGGAGGGGTCAAAGGCCTGAAACAGGTGGTGGTCTCCTCAAATATCCCAGTAGACTGTTTGCTTGGAAATGACCTGGAGTCCTCAGCATGGGCTGAGGTAGAACTGAAAACCCATGCAGCCATGCTGGGTATCCCTGAACTGGTGTGTGTCAAGACTAGGGCACAGTGCAAGACACAGGGTGAAAAAGTAGAGCTGGAGTCTGGAAAAATGGCCCAGCCTACCAAGAGGAAAGGAAAGTCAGCTGGGAAACCAGCTGCAACACAACACCAAAAAGAGAACCTCTCTTCTCAGGAAGAAGTTCTGCCCTCTGAGGGAACTGAGCCTATGGAGCTGGAACCTTATCAGGTTGAGCTCTTGGGCCCAGGGGGACCCTCAAGGGAAGAGTTGTGTAAGGGACAAGAAACCTGTCCCTCTCTTGAAGGCCTTAGGCAGCAAGCTGCTGAAGAGTCCAAAGGCAAGAAAAATGGAACACATAGGGTCTATTGGGAAGATGGACTCCTGTACACTGAGGCAAGAGATCCCAAACCTGGTGCCACTAGGAGAGTGGTAGTGCCTCAGGGTTTCAGAGAGTTTATTCTGACCTTAGCCCATGATATTCCCCTTGCTGGGCATTTGGGACAAACCAAGACGTGGGAGAGGTTAGTCAACCACTTCTACTGGCCCAATATGTCCCAGAAGGTTAAGGAGTTTTGCCTCTCCTGCCCCACCTGTCAATCCAGTGGTAAGACAGGTGGGCATCCAAAGGCCCCCCTCATTCCACTTCCAGTGGTGGGGGTCCCCTTTGAAAGAGTGGGTGTGGACATAGTTGGTCCACTAGAACCCCCCACAGCCTCAGGAAATATGTACATCCTAGTAGTAGTGGATCATGCTACTAGGTATCCTGAAGCTATTCCCCTTAGGTCAACTACTGCCCCTGCAGTAGCCAAGGCCCTCATTGGTATCTTTACCAGAGTGGGTTTCCCTAAGGAGGTGGTGTCTGACAGAGGTACCAACTTCATGTCAGCATACCTAAAACACATGTGGAATGAGTGTGGAGTGACTTACAAATTCACTACACCATATCATACACAAACTAATGGCCTTGTTGAGAGATTCAACAAGACATTAAAGGGCATGATCATGGGTCTCCCAGAAAAACTCAAAAGGAGATGGGATGTCCTCCTGCCATGTCTGCTTTTCGCTTACAGAGAGGTGCCTCAGAAGGGAGTAGGATTCTCACCCTTTGAACTTCTGTTTGGCCACCCTGTAAGGGGACCACTTGCTCTTGTTAAAGAAGGCTGGGAGAGACCTCTTCATGAGCCTAAACAAGACATAGTGGACTATGTACTTGGCCTTCGCTCAAGGATGGCAGAGTACATGGAAAAGGCAAGTAAAAACCTTGAGGCCAGCCAACAACTCCAGAAGTTGTGGTATGACCAAAAGGCTGCACTGGTTGAATTTCAACCAGGGCAGAAAGTCTGGGTTCTGGAGCCTGTGGCTCCCAGGGCACTTCAGGACAAATGGAGTGGCCCTTACCCAGTACTAGAGAGGAAGAGTCAGGTCACCTACCTGGTGGACCTGGGCACAAGCAGGAGCCCCAAGAGGGTGATCCATGTGAACCGCCTTAAGCTCTTCCATGACATGGCTGATGTAAATCTGTTGATGGTAACAGATGAGGACCAGGAAGCTGAGAGTGAACCTCTCCCTGATCTCCTCTCATCAGACCCTAAAGATGGCTCAGTAGATGGAGTGATCTACTCAGACACCCTCTCTAGCCAACAGCAGTCTGACTGCAGGAAGGTCCTGCAGCAGTTTGCTGAACTCTTTTCCCTAACCCCTGGTCAGACACACCTGTGTACCCATGATGTGGACACAGGAGACAGCATGCCTGTCAAAAACAAAATATTTAGACAGTCTGACCAAGTTAAGGAAAGCATCAAGGTGGAAGTCCACAAGATGCTGGAATTGGGAGTAATTGAGTACTCTGACAGCCCCTGGGCTAGCCCAGTGGTCTTAGTCCCCAAACCTCACACCAAAGAAGGAAAGAGAGAGATGAGGTTTTGTGTGGACTACAGAGGTCTCAACTCTCTCACCAAGACAGATGCTCATCCCATTCCTAGAGCTGATGAGCTAATAGACAAATTAGGGGCTGCCAAATTCTTAAGTACCTTTGACTTAACAGCAGGGTACTGGCAAATCAAAATGGCCCCTGGAGCAAAAGAAAAGACAGCATTCTCCACACCGGATGGGCATTATCAGTTCACTGTAATGCCCTTTGGTTTAAAGAATGCCCCTGCTACCTTCCAAAGGTTGGTGAATCAAGTCCTTGCTGGGTTGGAATCCTTTAGTGCAGCTTATCTGGATGATATTGCTGTCTTCCGCTCCACCTGGCAGGATCACCTGGTCCACCTGAAGAAGGTTTTGAAGGCCCTGCAATCTGCAGGCCTCTCTATCAAGGCATCCAAATGCCAGATAGGGCAGGGAACTGTGGTTTACTTGGGACACCTTGTAGGTGGAGGCCAAGTTCAGCCACTCCAGCCTAAGATCCAGACTATTCTGGACTGGGCAGCTCCAAAAACCCAGACTCAAGTCAGGGCATTCCTTGGCTTGACTGGGTACTATAGGAGGTTTGTGAAGGGATATGGATCCATTGTGACAGCCCTCACAGAACTCACCTCCAAGAAAATGCCCAAGAAAGTAAACTGGACTGTAGAATGCCAACAGGCCTTTGACACCCTGAAGCAAGCTATGTGCACAGCACCAGTTCTAAAAGCTCCAGATTACTCCAAGCAATTCATTGTGCAAACAGATGCCTCTGAACATGGGATAGGGGCAGTTTTGTCCCAAACAAATGATGATGGCCTTGACCAGCCTGTTGCTTTCATTAGCAGGAGGTTACTCCCCAGGGAGCAGCGTTGGAGTGCCATTGAGAGGGAGGCCTTTGCTGTGGTTTGGTCCCTGAAGAAGCTGAGACCATACCTCTTTGGTACTCACTTCCTAGTTCAGACTGACCACAGACCTCTCAGATGGCTGATGCAAATGAAAGGTGAAAATCCAAAACTGTTGAGGTGGTCCATCTCCCTACAGGGAATGGACTTTATAGTGGAACACAGACCTGGGACTGCCCATGCCAATGCAGATGGCCTTTCCAGGTTCTTCCACTTAGAAAATGAAGACTCTCTTGGAAAAGGTTAGTCTCATCCTCTTTCGTTTGGGGGGGGGGGGGTTGTGTAAGGAAATGCCTCCTTGGCATGGTTACCTCCTGACTTTTTGCCTTTGCTGATGCTATGTTTTGAATTGAAAGTGTGCTGAGGCCTGCTAACCAGGCCCCAGCACCAGTGTTCTTTCCCTAACCTGTACTTTTCATTCCACAATTGGCACACCCTGGCATCCAGATAAGTCCCTTGTAACTGGTACCTCTGGTACCAAGGGCCCTGATGCCAGGGAAGGTCTCTAAGGGCTGCAGCATGTATTATGCCACCCTAAGAGACCCCTCACTCAGCACAGACACACTGCTTACCAGCTTGTGTGTGCTAGTGAGAACAAAATGAGTAAGTCGACATGGCACTCCCCTCGGTGCCATGCCAGCCTCTCACTGCCTATGCAGTATAGGTAAGACACCCCTCTAGCAGGCCTTACAGCCCTAAGGCAGGGTGCACTATACCATAGGTGAGGGTACCAGTGCATGAGCACTGTGCCCCTACAGTGTCTAAGCAAAACCTTAGACATTGTAAGTGCAGGGTAGCCATAAGAGTATATGGTCTGGGAGTCTGTCAAACACAAACTCCACAGCACCATAATGGCTACACTGAAAACTGGGAAGTTTGGTATCAAACTTCTCAGCACAATAAATGCACACTGATGCCAGTGTACATTTTATTGTAAAATACACCACAGAGGGCACCTTAGAGGTGCCCCCTGAAACTTAACCGACTATCTGTGTAGGCTGACTGGTTCCAGCAGCCTGCCACACTAGAGACATGTTGCTGGCCCCATGGGGAGAGTGCCTTTGTCACTCTGAGGCCAGTAACAAAGCCTGCACTGGGTGGAGATGCTAACACCTCCCCCAGGCAGGAGCTGTAACACCTGGCGGTGAGCCTCAAAGGCTCACCCCTTTGTCACAGCCCCGCAGGACACTCCAGCTAGTGGAGTTGCCCGCCCCCTCCGGCCCCCACTTTTGGCGGCAAGGCCGGAGAAAATAATGAGAATAACAAGGAGGAGTCACTGGCCAGTCAGGACAGCCCCTAAGGTGTCCTGAGCTGAGGTGACTCTAACTTTTAGAAATCCTCCATCTTGCAGATGGAGGATTCCCCCAATAGGATTAGGGATGTGACCCCCTCCCCTTGGGAGGAGGCACAAAGAGGGTGTACCCACCCTCAGGGCTAGTAGCCATTGGCTACTAACCCCCCAGACCTAAACACGCCCTTAAATTTAGTATTTAAGGGCTTCCCTGAACCTAAAGAGTTAGATTCCTGCAACTACAAGAAGAAGGACTGCCGAGCTGACAAACCCCTGCAGAGGAAGAACAGAAGACACCAACTGCCTTGGCCCCAGACTTACCGGCCTGTCTCCTGCCTTCCAAAGAAACCTGCTCCAGCGACGCTTTCCAAGGGACCAGCGACCTCTGAATCCTCTGAGGACTGCCCTGCTTCGAAAAAGACAAGAAACTCCCGAGGACAGCGGCACTGCTCCAAAAGAACTGCAACTTTGTTACAAGGAGCAGATTTAAAGACCCCTGCAACTCCCCGCAAGAAGCGTGAGACTTGCAACACTGCACCCGGCGACCCCGACTCGACTGGTGGAGAACAACCAACTCAGGGAGGACCCTCCGGCGACTCTACGACTGTGAGTAACCAGAGTTGTCCCCCCTGAGCCCCCACAGCGACGCCTGCAGAGGGAATCCCCAGGCTCCCCCTGACCGCGACTGTCTGAACTCCATTTCCCGACGGCTGGAAAAGACCCTGCACCCGCAGCCCCCAGCCCCTAAAGAAACGGAACTTCTGTGCAGGAGTGACCCCCAGGAGGCCCTCTTCCCTTGCCCAGGTGGTGGCTACCACGAGGAGCCCCCCCCCTTGCCTGCCTGCATTGCTGAAGAGACCCCTTGGTCTCCCATTGAAACCTGAAGGAAACCCGACACATGTTTGCACACTGCACCCGGCCGCCCCCGCGCTGCTGAGGGTGTACTTTCTGTGCTACTTTGTGTCCCCCCCCGGTGCCCTACAAAACCCCCCTGGTCTGCCCTCCGAAGACGCGGGTACTTACCTGCTGGCAGACTGGAACCGGGGCACCCCCTTCTCTCCATTATAGCCTATGTGTTTTGGGCACCTCGTTGACCTTTGCACCTGACCGGCCCTGAGCTGCTGGTGTGATAACTTTGGGGTTGCCCTGAACCCCCAACGGTGGGCTACCTTGGACCAAAAACTGAAACCTGTAAGTGCCTTACTTACCTGTTGAAACTAACAATAACTTACCTCCCCCAGGAACTGTGAAAATTGCACTAAGTGTCCACTTTTAAAACATCTTATTGTGTTTTATGTGAAAAGTATACATGCTAAAGTAATGATTCAAAGTTCCTAGAGTACTTACCTGCAATACCTTTCAAAAGAGCTATTACATGTAAAATTTGAACCTGTGGTTCTTAAAATAAACTAAGAAAAGATATTTTTCTATAACAAAACCTATTGGCTGGATTTGTCTCTGAGTGTGTGTACCTCATTTATTGTCTATGTGTATGTACAACAAATGCTTAACACTACTCCTTGGATAAGCCTACTGCTCGACCACACTACCACAAAATAGAGCATTAGTATTATCTCTTTTTACCACTATTTTACCTCTAAGGGGAACCCTTGGACTCTGTGCATGCTATTCCTTACTTTGAAATAGCACATACAGAGCCAACTTCCTACACCGGTATTATTGAAAATAGCACTTCTGGGCACAAAAAGATGAGCTAGATAAGTGATACTCAGAGTAGAGCCTGGGGGCTGCATGCTGCCCTCCTGACAGGGCTGCATGCTGCCCTCCTGACATTCACATGCAGCCCCCTGGGCAAGAGTGCCACTGGGCTGCTGTTTACTTGACTCAGCACTAACATAAAAAGAAGTGAATAAACAGGCAAGCATTTATTTAGAGGTTCATTTGATTAGAAAAACACACTCATTTTTAATGACATATAGCAGCAAAAGTATGATAAAGTCTGTTCAAAATTCAAAAAGTGTATTTCATTGACATGCAGAACCATTTCACTGCAATACATCAGATATCACTGCATTGAGAAGTATTTTTTTTAAGTGATAGCTTTCAAACATGAATTTAGAACTATTCCTTCTTCACCCCCACCATGACACCAATTCCAGTAGGGAACTAAGAGGCAAGTCAGTTGTTGTTCACTCTTTGGGTGGCCAGAGTTTCTAATATACTTGAACAACATCATAGTTTATTAACTCAAACACAAGATGAAGGGTTTGTGCAGAACACATCCTAAAGTCATGTGTTTTGAGGTCCACATATGTGATATTGAAGAAAAAGGAGGGGAAGTGAAATAAAGTAAATTGATTAAGTGGAGAAGCCGAGTATAATCCTGCATCCAAACCTGACCACCACCGTGCTGGCATCAGTGTGGCACTTGCTCTCATTACAGACCAAACTTTGTGCCCCCTGGGAAAATGTTTGAGAATACCCTCGAGATAGACTGCATTTATCGTGGTGTGCCCTACTGGACGCCTTGTTCAGAGTGGAAATACGCACTGAGGTACATACTTATTTTTAAACTAACCAACTTCGGTGAAGGAACATGCTACAGTTTGGGAGTCTTTCAAGGTAGTAATAAGCGGCCAGTGCATGTGAAAACAAGATGAGGTCCTTCTGGTTCTGTGGCACCACCTGACAACCCTGGAATAAGAGATTAAAACACTGAAATCAGACCTCTTCATAAACTAGGACAACACCACAAGGGCTAAAGTCAGAAGAAAATATAGAGTGTAACAAGGTGGCAGATGGTAAGGCCAAGTACTTGGGGAAATACACTAAAGGAAGAGCATATTGTGAGGGGGAACCAAGTGTGAAAACCCTAGCAAATATATGTAAAAACCCTGGGCAGCAAATTACATTGTCTCAATTGTAAATTATTGTAGGGAAGATAAATATAAGTCTGAGGTTTCATCACTGAGTTCCTACAACATTAAGAAGAGCTATAAGCTTCTCAGCAGGTCTATAACACTAATGAAGATATAACTATTTGGCAAATATATATATTGCTTGGCTGAACACGGTCCATATGGAATTTCTTGGACTTTTGATAACTACAGACAAAATTAAGGAGGCGATCTGCAACTTGGCTATTGTGAGAGGTCTGGGCTCAGATGGCCTTTCCTCCAAGCTATACACGACCTATGTAGCTATGCTGCCCCCTCAACTCTTAGATGTGTATGCAAAAGCTCTAAATAAAGAATGCCTCCCTCCAACAATAAGGAAAGTCATATTCATAACCATTTTGAACCCGGCAAAAGCCTGGGACAGGTGTGAATCATATCGTCCATTATCCCTGATTAACTGTGACCTCAAAATACTGGCTAACAAACTAGTGGAAATATTAAAACCTCTATTGAGCAAGCAGGTACTACCTGAGCAGGTGGGATTTGTCCCTTGTTAATTAACTGCTCACAACTTGCGCACACTGATTGCAGTGCGGCATCAGACGGCCCCAGACGCCAGCGCAGCAGCAGTCTTCCTAGATGCCACTCAAGCATTTGACGTGCTGAAGTGGAGCTACTTGTCCACGATCTTGTCATGCATGGGGATGCCCAAATTGTCCTCAGCCACTGTCCTATTGCTTTACACCATGCTGGTGGCCAAGCTATATATGAATGATAGAAACTCCGTCTCAATAGTAATAGCCAGTGGAAGCACACAGGGTTGTTCTCTGTCACTGCTGCTATTCGCACTAGCCCTACGACCGTTGGCTGTTAAATTACGGCCACATTATGAGACCTATGCCTTGCGCTTTCTAGAGAGGCCTCTGCTAATCACTCTCTACACAGATGATGTTACGCTTTACATCAGACACCCACAAGATAGTCTTACTTATATTCTCTGGGAATTTATACTTTGTGATGGATTATCAGGGTTGGATATCACCTGGAGTAAATCTGCGGTTTCCCGCTTATACAGGGTGTAAAATCGATGAGCCTGGAAGGATGCACCACACCATCCCTAGGCATTTGTATGTGCACCAATAAAGATGAGATCCTGATGCTCAACTATGGGTCTGCCGTAACTAAGTTGAAGGACCACATTGAAAGACGGCTAAAACTGCCACTGTGAATGACTGGCAGATTTGGCCTAACAATTTTTTTTAATACTCCTTAAGTGTTGTATTGCTTTGTTAATATAACCATACCTTTGCACAAATACTTTATTTCTTCCAGACATTGATGTTGTTGCTTACCAGACTAGTCTGGGGTGGGAAAAAACCTAGACCGTACCTTTCAAATATGGAGGTCATGCCGCCCGACATGTCATATCTTTGTGCACAGGCACACTTTGCACACTACTGGGTATACACCCCACTAATTATGCTGCCTACCTTACGGTGCAGCAGGACCTGGCACACTCCCACCCTCTGAATACCTCTATATGTTCTGCAAATCCTAACACGTGCAAAGAAATTCTCATTGTACACAGTACTATCCTGGCCTGGCAAAACTTTAGGAAACAGACCAAAGCCCCAATTCCTTACTCGCCAGATATATCCATTGCCAATTATGCTTGGTTCCCCACATGGACCGAAAATAAGGCAAATCCCAGACACATAAGTTGGGATTAGCCAGGTGGGTGGAATCGACATGAGAGCAAACTACTCATCACCCTTAACGTATTCGGGAAAGCTTAAGGCTAACCCCTCTTGATACTGTCCTATATCACAGAATCCGGCAGATTCAGGGAGATCACTTAGGGTTTTCCCCAAGAATCTGAATATTTTAAAGTACTCCAAACCAGGATTATGCCACAACTGCTAAGAAACTACAAACAGTTGAATATATAATCAAAGCTTATGCCCAGGAGCAGATTACTGTTAATTCATTTTAGTTACCACCATCATGTTTATTATACACCCCAAGCACTGAATAAATGGGGGCTGAGAGCAGATCAGACTGTGAGAGGTGAGGTGCTCCTGAAGCGGGTTTCCTGCACCTCTTATGGGATTGTGGAGAGGTGCAAATTTTTAGGCTTGATGTCACACATACACTACACCAAATCAGGAATGTGCATATGGATTTATCCCCACGTTTCGCACTACTGGGCTGGGTTAAATTGATGCAACGTATGGACTAGAAATGTATTGCTCTGGTGCATTTATTGGCCAAGTGGATGGTGGCTAAGCACTGGGACCAAGGTCAGGCCCCCACTTGCAAGCAATGGCTGGTAGATCTAGTGTACTGAAATGAATAGGAGGAGAGATATGCTGAACTTTTACTGGAATCCTCCCACCCGAAGAATATATGGCCAACTTTTCATATGTTACTAGCCGGAGATGCGTGTACTCCTTAGGCTCACAGGAAGCACCCCTGGGTGAATAGCCATGTTGATGTTTGGGTATGGGGTCTCGTGCCCTGTGGCACAAATGCTCAGATAATACTGTACTTTTCTTGTTTTGTTGCCCTCAAATAATGTTGAAAAGCGAATAAAGAAATGTTTTTGTTAAATCATTTTCATCACCGTTGGCATGTGTTTCCAAAGTCTTGCCCCCCCCCCATCCCCCTTCAAATCCTCTTCTGGGACACTTTGCATCATAAGTGCTTCCCCATTGGACACCTTAGTTGTCACCATTGCTGCTGGACTCCCTTTGCTTTCCAGTCTGCCAGGTCCTCTGAGGACAGGTTGTTGACTGATATGCTGCTGTCGGCCCCGGATCTAGCCCGGGCCCCAATCTGGGGACCACAAACAAGGGGCTGTTACCCCTCCTCCTTCTCCCCCTCCTACTCCTTCTCAACGTCCACCTGCTCCTCCTATGTAGCCCGTAACTGATGGGCCTCTCATCAGGCCTGAGGGCCTTATGGAACTCCTGCTTTTTACAGCTCCTCTTTGCTTGAAATCCTCTTTCCCTGCAGAATCCTCTGAGCTCAGCCACAGTATAGCTGTTCAGGTTGTTGAGCACAAACTCCATGCTTGCAAGTAGGGTAGCAGATGCACAAAGTCAGGTGGAATAGAGGGGAATTTGGAAAAAGCAAAGGAGGCCAATCAAGGATATCTTTAAAAGGTAATATTTAGTATTAAATTATTTATAATGAGATTTTTGTGCTGTACAAATCACTATAAGGATCTGCACAAACACAAGTACTGGATAAAAGATAAAAATCAGTACATACAATAATAAATACTACAGGGCCCAAAGCTTAAACATGAAACTGCGCAGAGAATACTCTGGCACGTAAAAAGATGTACATAAGAGATTTTAAAAGTTATAAATATGTGCAAAATGCAATAGTTTGTTCAGCGATCAACACCAAATACAGTACTGAGAGGAGAAGCACTTCCCTAGATGATCTACAGAGTCGATAGCAAAAATTCACAATTTTGGACCACTGATCCAACACCGTCATTGCACAGCTTCTTTGGCCCAACAACACATTGGTATTATAGATAGACACACTAATTAAGAATTCATCTATGAAATGTGCTGAACCATGTCCATCATTGGGAAGGCAGCCTGCACTTATGTAAAACTATTCGTACAAGGCAGCTCCACATGAAGAAGATAAAATCTGTGCTCTATTGGTCCACATAGCTCAAAGAAATTTAGCAACAGCTGTAACTAAAACATGGTCAGTATTTGATTCGAGAATTCGTAGAGCTGTGGCAGACCTATGGACAATCAGCAGGCAGGTGCAAGCCACTTCCTGTGAGGGATTATAGAGGCGGGCGGGCAGGCAGACAAAAAATATGTGGGGCAGATTTTCAATAGGGGTGTTACAAACTGGACAGACCGTACTTCCGTGAGATGACCAACTGCTAGTGAAGGATCTTAATGATAGGGTTCCTACACGGAATTGGAAGTACAGCTTCCTGTCCTTGGGGACCGTGATTATATCCCAAAATGACTCATAGCTGCGTGCATCCTTCAGATCAATAAAAATGTGATACAGCTTAGAATGGATTGCTACATGCCGTTCTTCAGAATCTACTGTCTTCCAATACTTATTTTTAAAATCGAGCTTTGAGGGAAAGGCAGCAGTAGTTGGCTTGCACCATCCAAGCCAATACAGTGAAGCCTTGACTTGTCTAAGCCAGGGAACACTAAGAGAGTGATCAGCTTCTATTACAGGCAAGCTCTGAAGTAGTCCAAAGCCGTCTCCAAAACAGGAGAAGACGTAAATGAGCTTTACGGTCTATTCCCTTGATACCCAGGTCCTTGAAAAGAGGAAACGGGGGTACTTGATAGTAGAGAAACAATTTTTCTTAAAAAGGTATTTTCGACTGCAGATATTTCTTGAGCTTTGACATAGCCCCTTAGCTCCACACCATATAAAGTGGAACTAACAGCCTTAGTCTCGTAAATCTGAAGTGCCGGGCGGATCGGTTTGGTATATGAGGTGCTGAAGTCCTTGACTAAAACCCCAGTGTGCTGTTTTTGGTTCAACGCCACCTTGGTTTATATGGGATTTCCAAGACAAATTTTCAGATATTGTTAAACCAAGGTAACCAAAAGATTTCACCTTTTCGAGCGGTGTGCCTCCAAGAACTACCTTCCCTTTGTATGATTTGTGGGGGTTGAACATCATCAGCTTAGTTTTGGAGGTATTGATCTCCAGTCCCCGAGAGAGCCAGAACTCGTCAGATCGATTTAAGAGTTTCTGGAAACCACTTGGGGGTCTTGGAGATTAAGAGAGTGTCATCTGTAAACAACAATACGGGAACTTTACGTGCACCTAAATGGTGCATCTGCCTCCACCATAGCTAAAAAGGGGACAATGTCATTAATATACAATGAAAATAAAGTTGGAGCAAGGATGCATCCCTGTTATACTCCCCTTTGAACTGGGATTTTGTCCTACCTTTATACTTGGTGCTAGATTTGAAATGGGATAAGCTTCTGGGGTTTTCAACCCATGGACATGTTTGCAACTTCCTACCTGTCTGCCCTGGTTCCAGTCTGTCGACAGTCACAACAGCCTTGTGTGAAGTTATTTGTGTGTGAGGTGAAGCAGCGTCTTTGAAGTGCAAGTGTGACAAGAGACGGCTTCGCCCCCCTCATCAAGTCAGGATGGTCGCTCCTGCCAACACCCAGGCCCTCTATTGTGATACACTTTGAGATGAATACACAAATACCAACTACACCTGCCATTTGACCCAGAAAACAGGCTGCAGGCACCAAATGGTTAGGACAAGAAGAGGCTTTTAAATTGCAATTCCTCAGACACCAAACATGCCATCCCTACCTACTGCCACACAAAAGTTACCACTTATTAAATGTAATTCGGTAACCCAAAGTGATTCTATGTGAAAAGTAGACCTTGCAATAGTGAAAAATGAGTTTGGGAGTGTTTCACTACCAGGACCTGTAAAGCGTAAAAGTACATGTTCAGCTTTTTTTAAATACAACACACCCTGCACTATGGGCTGTTCAGGGTTTACCCTAGATGAGACTTATGTGTATTAAAAATGAAGTTTTAGGCTTGACAAAAGGGTTATTTTGCCAGGTCTAAATGTCAGTTTAAAACTGCACCCACAGGCTGCAATAGCAGGCTTAAGATATATTTTAAAGGGCTGCTTAAGTAAGTTGTACAGTAACGCTGCAGGCCCGCTAATAGCATTTCATTTACAGTAGTGCCACTTTACTAGGGACTTACAAGTAAATTAAATGTGCCAGTTGGATATACAGGGAGTGCAGAATTATTAGGCAAGTTGTATTTTTGAGGATTCATTTTATTATTGAACAACAACCATGTTCTCAATGAACCCAAAAAACTCATTAATATCAAAGCTGAATATTTTTGGAAGTAGTTTTTAGTTTGTTTTTAGTTTTAGCTATGTTAGGGGGATATCTGTGTGTGCAGGTGACTATTACTGTGCATAATTATTAGGCAACTTAACAAAATAAAATATATACCCATTTCAATTATTTATTATTACCAGTGAAACCAATATAACATCTCAACATTCACAAATATACATTTCTGACATTCAAAAACAAAACAAAAACAAATCAGTGACCAATATAGCCACCTTTCTTTGCAAGGACACTCAAAAGCCTGCCATCCATGGATTCTGTCAGTGTTTTGATCTGTTCACCATCAACATTGCGTGCAGCAGCAACCACAGCCTCCCAGACACTGTTCATAGAGGTGTACTGTTTTCCCTCCTTGTAAATCTCACATTTGATGATGGACCACAGGTTCTCAATGGGGTTCAGATCAGGTGAACAAGGAGGCCATGTCATTAGATTTCCTTCTTTTATACCCTTTCTTGCCAGCCACGCTGTGGAGTACTTGGACGCGTATGATGGAGCATTGTCCTGCATGAAAACCATGTTTTTCTTGAAGGATGCAGACTTCTTCCTGTACCACTGCTTGAAGAAGGTGTCTTCCAGGAACTGGCAGTAGGACTGGGAGTTGAGCTTGACTCCATCCTCAACCCGAAAAGGCCCCACAAGCTCATCTTTGATGATACCAGCCCAAACCAGTACTCCACCTCCACCTTGCTGGCGTCTGAGTCGGACTGGAGCTCTCTGCCCTTTACCAATCCAGCCACGGGCCCATCCATCTGGCTCATCAAGACTCACTCTCATTTCATCAGTCCATAAAACCTTAGAAAAATCAGTCTTGAGATATTTCTTGGCCCAGTCTTGACATTTCAGCTTGTGTGTCTTGTTCAGTGGTGGTCGTCTTTCAGCCTTTCTTACCTTGGCCATGTCTCTGAGTATTGCACACCTTGTGCTTTTGGGCACTCCAGTGATGTTGCAGCTCTGAAATATGGCCAAACTGGTGGCAAGTGGCATCGTGGCAGCTGCACGCTTGACTTTTCTCAGTTCATGGGCAGTTATTTTGCGCCTTGGTTTTTCCACACGCTTCTTGCGACCCTGTTGACTATTTTGAATGAAACGCTTGATTGTTCGATGATCACGCTTCAGAAGCTTTGCAGAGTGCTGCATCCCTCTGCAAGATATCTCACTATTTTTG
This sequence comes from Pleurodeles waltl, assembly GCF_031143425.1. NCBI lineage: Eukaryota > Metazoa > Chordata > Amphibia > Caudata > Salamandridae > Pleurodeles > Pleurodeles waltl. The sequence continues at coordinate 183,616,030 of NC_090437.1, forward strand.
ACTTTTCTGAGCCTGTCAAGTCCTTCTTTTGACCTATTTTGCCAAAGGAAAGGAAGTTGCCTAATAATTATGCACACCTGATATAGGGTGTTGATGTCATTAGACCACACCCCTTCTCATTACAGAGATGCACATCACCTATTATGCTTAATTGGTAGTAGGCTTTCGAGCCTATACAGCTTGGAGTAAGACAACATGCATAAAGAGGATGATGTGGTCAAAATACTAATTTGCCTAATAATTCTGCACTCCCTGTAAGCAAATTTTGTCACGTTTGAAGGAGAGGGCACTGGCACTTTAGCACTGGTTAGCAGTTGTAAAGTGCGCAGTGTCCTCAAGCCCACAAAAACGAAATTCAGAAAGCAAAATGTTTGGGGATGACCGCAAAGAGGTCTAGGTCCAACAGAAGGGAAATTCAAAATCTGTGTTCCTAGGTCACAGAAAGCCTGTGCTTGCCTGAGTTTTATTTGTAGTTTGAGTAGTTATTTTGGCCACTTGCATACTTTTTTTTGATAGTAGAGAAGATTTTCTCAAAAGCATGTAGATTTATTTGTCGAATCTGTGGATCACTATAGTTTTGTTATTATAAAAAATGTAGCTGGCATTTTCCTACTCTGTAGAAAATGTCAGAAAGTCTTTAAAAGTGTGGTTTTCTTGTGATTTGTGTTAATCAACAGGGATTCTACACATTTCTTACGCCACTCCCAGCCTTCTCTGTGTAGAAGGCCACATTTGCTTTATTCTGTCTTGCACTGGGAAAGAAGTCTGCAATTAATGTAAGCACTCATGTAAGACTGAAGGGATTTGTTATGGAAAAATAATGCAGTTTCTTTTCCTCAGTACAGTATCGTAATGAGGCCGTTTTAAGGACTGCTTTCAAAGAAAATTGCTATTGATTGTGGAATTCTTTTTTGCAAGTATTAGAAGAACTCATTGCTGTGCTTATGAGTCAGACAGAGATGGGTAGAGTTCTGGGTATCTTGCTCTACTAGAGACTCTCTGATTCATTAAAAAGGGAAGTGTTTTTTTTCTCCCTTTTTCGTGTACAGGCTGCCTAGCTATAGTATGCTACTAGGTATAGTAAATTAAATGGTCAGTGTATGAAGTTGCCTCTGTATATACTATCTCAAAGTGAGAGATAGTGTGCACAGAGTCCAAGGGTTCCCCTTAGAGGTTGATAGTGGCAAAATTAGTTAATACTAATGCTCAGTTTTGTGGTAGTGTGGTCAAGAAGTAGGCTTATCAGAGGGTAGTGTTAAGCATTTTTTGTACACACACAGGCAATAAATGAGGAACCCACACTCAAAGACTTAACTCCAGGCCAATAGGTTTTTTTTTTAAATAGAAAAATATATTTTCTTTATTTTAAGAACCACAAGATTCAAATTTGAGGTAGGTACATCAAATGCAAGGTACTTTACACAGGTAAGTATAGAACTTTGATTTAAAACAGTAGTACACACAGTTTTGGTTAAAATGGAAATAAGCTATTTTAATAGTGGACACAGTGCAAAAATCAACAGTTCCAGAGGGAGGTAAGTTTTGGTTAGTTTTTCAGATAAGAAAAGCACTTACACAGTCAGTGTCCTGGGCATAGGCAGCCCACCATTGGTGGTTCAAGGCAACCCCAAAGCCACAGCACCAGCGACACAGGGCCGGTCAGGTGCAGAGGTCAAAGGAGGGCCCAAAACACATAGGCACCTATGAAGAACAGGGGTGCACAAAGTAGTTTTGTTCAGTGCCAGGAACTACAGTGGTAATCAGTGGTGCAACAAAACTAGAGGGGCCTACTGCAAAGAACATGGAGCCCCCACCCCCACTCCAGACTCACTCAGGGAAGGTGCTGTGCTGAAGGCGTGCCCTGGAGGGCGGCTGCGGGGTCTTTGATACACCACTGGTAGCAATGTGTGCTTTTTGAGACCAAAATCCTTTTTTTTCTTCTTTTTGACAGTTTTTGTTAAAATGGTAAGGGCCTGGCAGATCCCACAACAATAAAGTGTTACAAAAGCTGTGTCAAAACAAGACATGCATCGATGAAACCAAAAGACTCTAAATAAAAATGTCAGATTGGTTGACTTTGGCAGTGCTTGTTTATTTTCATGTTTCCCATAATGTTGTTGAAAATGGTTAAAATGTTTTTTCCATTAGGAATACTTTTTGGACATACTAGCATGCCTCAACACATTTTACTAAATGTAATTTCCAAGAAATAGCATCTAAAGTTTCATAGTAGCAAACCTTTTTTTTCCTACTTGCATTTTGTTCCGAACATTTTATTTTGACAGCAAAGAATCATCACTCTTGCTTACAAGCTTCTACAAATATTTGCATCTAATCAGAGAGCATTCTGTGAGCATTATATTTAGTCTCATATTGTTAAACTTTTCAAACGTGTACACTTTTTTTTTTTTTTTTTTTTTTTTTTACTGGAACCAATGTCAGTAGTGCAGCGTGACCTTAAAACATTTATTTACAGTGCTCACTAATAATGAAGACTTTTCATTAATGAACCATCATTATAAGTTTGAACAGCATTAACTTTTGGACACACATCACCTCAACAGCAGACAGTCCTCTACTCTGTAAACTGGCAGCCAAAGGGTTTGTGCTGCAGGGGATGGGCCTACTTGTCCCAAGGACAAAATAAACATAAAAACTTGTTGCCCTTGACCCCAAACAATATGTCCTGGGCGTCGGGCAATAGGAATTCCACATCCCTGGTTTAGGTCTGGGGGCAGTAGCCAATGGCTACTGTCCGTGAGGGTGGCTACACCCTCTTTGTGCCTCCTCCCTGTGGGTAGGGGGGCACATCCCTTATCCTATTGGGGGGAATCCTCCAAAGCAAGATTGAGGGTTTCCTAAGGCAGGGGTCACCTCAGCTCAGGACACCTTAGGGGCTGTCCTGACTGATAGGAGACTCCTCCTTGTTGTTCTCATCATCTCTTCCGGACTTGCCACCAAAAGTGGGGGCTCTGTCCGGAGGGGCAGGCATCTCCACTAGCTGGGATGCCCTGGGGTGCTGTAACAACAGGCATGTGCCTTTGAGGCTCACCGCCAGGTGTTACAGCTCCTGCAGGGGAAGGTGAGAAGCACCTCCACCCAGTGCAGGTTTTGTTCCTGGCTATAGAGTGACAAAGGCACTCGCCCCATGTGGCCAGAAACTTGTCTGGTTGTGGCAGGCTGGCAGGAACTGGTCAGCCTAAAACTAGGAGTCAGACTGGCATGCAGGGGGCATGGCAGTCCTCTGAGTCCTCAGAGGTCGCTGGTCCCGCTGGATATGTTGCTGTGCAGGTTCTTTGAGTCTGGAGACAGGCCGGTAGGGCTGGGGACAAATCAGTTGTCTTCTCCGTCGTCTCTGCGGGGCTTTCAGGTCAACAGTCCTTCTTGTTGTAGGTTGCAGGAATCTGATTTTTTGGGTTCAGGGTCACCCCTAAAAACTAAATTTAGGGGTGTGTTTAGGTCTGGGGGGCAGTAGCCAATGGCTACTGTCCTTGAGGGTGGCTACACCCTCTTTGTGCCTCCTCCCTGTGGGGAGAGTGGCACATCCCTAATCCTATTGGGGGAAATCCTCCAAAGCAAGATTGAGGATTTCCTAAGGCAGGGGTCACCTCAGCTCAGGACACCTTAGGGGCTGTCCTGACTGACAGGTGACTCCTCCTTGTTTTTCTCATTATCTCCTCCGGACTTGCTGCCAAAAGTGAGGGGATGTGTCTGGAGGGGCAAGCATCTCCACTAGCTGGGATGCCCTGGAGCGCTGTAACAGGCATGAGCCTTTGAGGCTCACAGGCCAGGTGTTACAGTTCCTGCAGGGGGAGGTGAGCAGCACCTCCACCCAGTGCAGGCTCTGTTCCTGGCTACATAGTGACAAAGGCACTCACCCCATGTGGCCAGAAACTCGTCTGGTTGTGGCAGGCTGGCAGGAACTGGTCAGCCTAACACTAGGAGTCAGACTGGCATGCAGGGGACATCTCTAAAATACCCTCTGTGTGCATTTTTCAATACATCCCACACTGGCATCAGTGTGGATTTATTGTGCTGAGAAGTTTGATATCAAACTTCCCAGATTTCAGTGTAGCCATTATGGAACTGTGGAGTTCGTTAATTGACAGACTCCCAGACCATATACTCTTTATGGCTACCCTGCACTTAAAATGTCTAAGTTTTGGCTTAGACACTGTAGGGGCATATTGCTCATGCAGCTATGCCCTTAGCTGTGGTATAGTGCACCCTGCCTTAGGGCTGTAAGGCCTGCTAGGGGGTGACTTACCTATGCCACAGGCAGTGGGATGATGGGTATGGCACCCTGAGGGGAGTGCCATGTCAACTTAGTCATTTTCTCCCCATCAGCACACACAAGCCTGTGAGGCAGTGTGCATGTGCCGAGTGAGGGGTCCCCTTGGTGGCATAATACATGATGCAGCCCTTAGAGATCTTCCCTGGCTACAGGGCCCTTGGTACCAGGGGTACCATTTACAAGGGACTTATCTGCGAATTGTGGGAACAAAGGTACAGTTTAGGGAAAGAACACTGGTGCTGGGGCCTGGTTAGCAGGATCCCAGCACACTTTCAATCATAACTGGTATCAGCAAAAAGTTAGTGGGCAACCATGCCAAGGAAGGCATTTCCTTACAGTAAGGTATCTTCTTAGCCTTCTATTTTTGTAGCCTTTTTAAAAATAATCTTTACCATCATAGACATCTGCTGTAGCTGATATGTTCCTACACTTCTTAACAACACAATCCTTGAAGTATATAGGCAGTCTTGTTAATTAGTCAGGGCAAAATAGTGGTGCAGATAACATCTAAGGGAGCTCGATAATATACATGTAGGACATAGTGTAGCTTACTGCCTCTCAATATTCAGGAGGCCATTGTTAAACCCCAATTGTGTAGTGATCATAACTTCCTTGTGGTTACATTCATCATCCCAGCACATTATGTGTGCTATGACCCCAGAGGTGGGTTGGGGGGGAGGTGGTTCGGAGAAGGGGTTGGCCATGGACTTGTTTGGAAAAATGCAAACTGGGGAACCTTATGAAATGTATTCTCAAATATAACGTGCATATTGTGAATCTGTGTTTGTCGGAAAACACGATTTCCTCCGACTTAATTAGTGCTTTTGCTTCCCTGGGTTCTTGTTTTTGGGCTTTGCTATTGAAACCTACAAGGAATATTGCTGATACGTCTCTTGGGTGGTTTAATTCTGTATGTTAATTCGCCAAAGCGACCCTGTGGACAACTCTTAAATGTAGACCAGCAACAGGGAAGAGGTAACACAGTGCAGGGAAAATTATTAAAAGGCTTTAAACAAACGTAAAGCAGATTTACGTATTTAGAATTGAGATGAGTTAGTGTTCTCATGTAGGCGTAAAGACGCTTCCACCTTTTCGAAAACGATTAACTGTAAGAAGTTAACTAAAGTTCCCATTAAGGATTTGGCTCAGAATATTGGCCCTGAGGAGTGGATTATCCATTTTGAAGTAATCTATTTCCTTCCCCCGATAGTGTTGGTGTTTTTGGCGAACCTTCACCGTTTTATCTTCTCTATATTGTCTCAGACATCACAGAGGTATCAGCTGCCATTCTAAAGTGTCCAAGTAATAAGACGCCGGGTACAAGACGGTGTTCTCTTAGATTTATATTAAGGCATTATTGAGTTTTGGGCACCCCTTATCACCAATGCAATAAATGTCTAATGTATCTCAAGAGATACTTTGGTCATAGAGGTCTGCAACTATCATACCGGTATTTAAAAAGGGTAACAACGGAGATCCATTTTGTTACTGCCCAAGTTCTCTTCTGGACTAAACTGTCAAAATAGAGGGCAGAACTGTTCTTGAGAGGCTTCAGTGTTGGATATTCGAGCATATTATTACCTCTGATGCACAATCTGGGTTCAGGAAAGAGCTGGAAACTATTAAACAGTGTTTCAATCTTTACTTCCTGATTTCCAAGTACACAGTGGCCAAGCTTAGTACTTTTTACACGGGGTTTATGGATGTAATATGTGCGTTTGAGTCCATTCTAAATTTTGGGGGATTTTGGAGAACCCGGGAATGGATTCTGGCCTAATGAATTTTCTCTGTGCTCATCACTCCAACCTTACGCTATCTATACACTTTCGATGTAATGGAGAAAGCACAAATTCCTTTGGGCTGGCTTGGGGGGCTCGTCAGGGGTGCACTGAGCACCAACTGTATTCCTGCTATATAGTAACAGGGTGGAGGGGGCCATGGCGGTCAGGGGCAGGATATGCCAGTGATCAATTCTAGGCCTGTGACTGTCCTCCTGTCTGCGGATACTTTGTTGGTTCTTTGGTCTCCTCCTGCATTGCTACACCGTTGCTCTGGGGTGGGACTATGTTCCCTAGTATCCCTGCCCCCAAGGAGAAGCTCTCTCAAAGCGCTAAAAGTGTGCCTACCAGCCTGCGGCGTGGATACTTTGTTGGTTCCTTGGCCTCCGCCTGCATTGCTGCAATATCACGCTGAGGTGGGACAACGTCCCCCGGCAACCCTACCTGCAAGGAGTGTCTGTCTCAACGGCTAAAGGCATGCCTGGTAGCCCGTGGCGGGAGATGCCGGGCTGGGCACCGTACCTGGAATTTTCCGACGAGCATCATTGCACAGTAAGTGGTCGTTTTTTTCATCATTATTATCCTCTGCAGTTACAGACTGCAACTATGGGCAAACGTAGGCTGGCAGCAGGGAAGAATCCCACGGTGACCTGCGCAAATGCCAGCACTACTTTGGACACATTTTTGGTCTGGCCTGTCAGCATAGTATCCAAAACATTGAATTTGCGGAATGGAGATTGTCTCGATTTGGTGCGCAATACTAATCATGTTAATACCCGGTCTGTTTCCTCACCATCTGATGATAGCGCTGCAGTCCCGAGAGTCATCATAAATACGCCGGGCCCGAGGCTCATATTTCTGTGCTACTGGGGGCAGTGGAAGAAGAGTCTGTATTAGATTCTTTACGAGCTGTGCCTGATCCAGGCCTCAATAGCAGCTTGTGTGAGATTCTGGCAAAGAAAAGGAAATCGAAATCTGGCAAGGGTTCAACTAATGCAAAACACCTGGACCCCAAATCGTTACGCTGTAATATGGACTCCCTTACTCAAGCAGTCCCTGCACCTGCTGCGACCAGTGATTTGTGTTCAGGGGAGCTTAACGTTTTTTGGGAAGACTTGGTGGACATAGTGAAGTCGACATTTGCCTCTGCTATTGCTCCTATTTTGGAAAGACTAAGGGTCCTGGAAGGGGTTATCCAGGATTTAGTCTCCAAGCACATGCCCGAACCCGTTCTTCCAGTTCCTGTGCCCACCTCAGGTGTCAGCTCCGTTGCCTTCTTATGTGCCAGCAAGTAATTCTTGTAATGTGAATTTCACAAGGGACCGAAAAAACAAGTGCAGAGCCTCATTAGGGAAACGGCTCAGGTACTGCTCCAGAGGATAATCCTGTTGCAGTCTTATCCAAGAGCCAAGCACCTGAGCCCAGAACTTTGAAACTAAGGAAAGGCTCCCTGCTCTTACAGCCCTCCCTGTGAAAGCCCCCCAGCACAGCAAAGTACCTTGTGTGTCCAAGAGCATCTACATCTGTCTCTGTATTGTTCTCCCTATGTGGTTGTTTTGGTGAGGTTTCCTTCACTGCAATCGCACGCTGTTGAAAACTATACAGCCCTTAAAACAAAGTGTGTCATTGGCTGTCAAAAAAACACTGATTTTTGCCATCCGTATTCTTATGGTGAGGAGAGTTGGCTGGGTGGGGCCTTCTGTCAAAGTTGCATAAAAGAATGCATTGTTGTAAACTGTAGGTACCCAGAGCTGGCCCATTGATTAATAAACTCTGGTTACAGGTGCTGGAGTAAGGGAGATCCCGACCGGGTGTGTGTTTTTTCATTAGTCTCTTCTTATCATTTGTGTGCGCCCATAGGGGTGAAGGCAAGGGCTAGCCATGGAACAAACCCCCCCTCCCTCGCCTTATGGGGCTCCCTTTAAGATTCTGTTTCAAAATAGATTCCAGGTGCTACGGGTTTCTACCTAATAGACCATTTAAGTTCATAGGGGCTGACAATTATGCGATCAAGCAAACAAAAGGTTTATGCCCCAGCAGTTATTGGGTGGTCTAACCAGGTCTCTGTGTCTCCTGCTACTGAGGAGATGGATTTGTTTGAGTTGGCCCCCAAAAGTGTTTCAGGCCGGAGACCTTGTCTCCCTAATAAACAGGGTAATAATACACACTTTGATAGGAACCGGCTCTCAATAGAGAGCACGTGGAGCCTCAGCAATGATGATGCACACCAGCACCAATGTCTAGCTCAAAGGAATTGTTGCTGAACCAGGAGGACTCTTTAGCCATCAATGTTTGCTCCCACCCACAGCGCCTAAAGGGTATACAGCTCCTTTCTTGGAATGTGGCAGGGCTTCGACTTAAACTGAATAACCAGGAATGGCTGTGATTCATTGAGGCTTTGACATTATTTGTTTCCAAGAAACTTGGGTGTGCGATTGTTCATCTATTAATGGGTTCAGGTCCTTCTGTTCCCCTGCCATTCTCTTTTCAGCTGGCAGGGGACATTTTTAATCCTTGTCTCTACTGTGGTAGGGAATCTTACAGTCAAGGAAGTGTTTACGAACCCTTATTACAAACTTTTGAATTTATCTTATCCCTATGTGTTTCACATAATTCTTGTTAACTTCTATTATAATTTGTATGTGTCGCAAAACCTGTGGGGATCATTGAGGACCTTGAGCTCACTCTCAGAATTTATGGATCAAGAGCCTAATGGTGCTTCCCTCCTGTGGGTGGGCGATTTTAATATCACAAAATGTTGTTTTAGGGCGATCTCCACATATGGAATTACAAATGGGCCGGGCGATCCTGTTGGTCATTTTCTCCCCACGGATTATGGAAAAGCACTAGCAACAGTATTATTGGTTATTAGTTTGTCCTTTGCACCTGATTTGGGGCCCGATAAAACTCTGCATAGTCCAACATTCGTAGGGAGGGGAAAAGGAAGTGCCATAGATCACATTTTATTGACTGAGGATTTTGCTCTTCTGTTGGAAAATTACAAAGTCCCCCAATCTCTGTGGAGTGACCATTAACCTATGACTATTACTCTAACTTTTGCCCACATAGCTCCTCCCATCCCCTGAAGACGTCTGTCTTTAACTTTTACTTCTAATAAAGGGATACATAGGAAGTGGCAACAGGTTGATCCCAATAAACTCCTTTCTAAAGTGGTTAGTAACCATCTTGAAGAGACTTATAATTGTCTTACAGACGACCTTGATCCAGCTAGTATTTGTCACAACTTCACTAAGATTTGTAAATCAATTTCAGATTTGTTATTGATAGAAAAGCCTCGGATGGAGTGTCCAGTCCATGCTTGATTTAATTCGAGTGTACAAACACCCTTAAAGTTTTAAAAAACATTGCTAATATTTATCCTACATGATCCAGTTGCAGTGAGTAGCAAGAAGAAATTATAAAGCAGCCATTGGAAAAAGAAAAGCAGAAATCAGAGCCAATGCCTGGGACGAATTGGAATACGCCGCATCCCTGAAGGATAATAGGGCTTTCTGGGAAATTGTAAAAAGGCCCTTTTTTTAAAAAAATTAAAAGTCCCCTTCAGGGATAGACTGCCGTATAATGGGGCAGGAATGGGTTTCCGCTGAAAATGTGCCAGCATTTTCAGCAGCTTCTGCTGTTCCGTTGTTGGCCTTAGTAGAATTTAGTAAGCCTATCTCAGTAGGTGAAGTTCGGCTAGCTATTTTGCGTTCCATGACAGGAAAGGCGTCAGGCCCTGATGGGGTGTCGGGGGAAATTTTAATCATAATTTGGATCTCTGGGCCCCTTTTATTACCAATGTCTTTAGGGTCCTGTTAATCAGGGGGCCACTGGAGTCATGGAGACAGTCGGTTACAGTCCTCATATATAAAAAAGGAGACAAAAATCTATGCTTGAACTAGCCCTCATTTCCTTGCTCGACTCATCTGTAAAAAAAATTGTTTTCCTGGGGAGACTAGAAGCCTTGGCAGTAGAAAACTTGTTTTTCTTTGATGTGCAATACGGGTTTCTACCAGATCGGGATACTAGGGAACAGGCATTAAATATTTTCCTGATCCTAGGTGAATATGTCAAGGCCAGGAGAGGTGCCATACACTTGGACCTCTCTTGTGCTTTTGATTTAGTGGACAGAGAGAAACTTTGGGATATTATGGCCCTTTCAGGAGTTGATCCTCCTCTAATGGACGTTCTGAAAAGTCTCCATCAAGCAAACTACATGAGTGTGCGCTTACCTGACGGCCCCCATTCCAGTCACCTGTGGTGTGCGACAGGATTGCATTTTGGCCCCTTTTTATTCTTATTCAATATTAATGCTCTGGATTAATTTTTATGCACCTGTACCCCAGATGTGCCCAAAATAGGTTTGCCATTCATCCGTCTACTGTTGTACACGCACAACGCTGTCCTTTTAGCTCGTACAGTAAACGGTTTGCAAGTACTCTTAGATGGGTTTTATAGCTTTATACAGGGGCTGAAGCTTAAAGTCATCAACGATAAATCATATATTTTAACTTGTGGCCCAAAGAATATTCGCTCTAAGAAGTTTTTTATTGGTGATTCTGCGATAAACAAGAGTATGGATTTTAGTTATTTGGGCATTTCATTTAATGCAAACTTGGGTTGGGACCCATTAATTTCACAGAGGACTCAATTGATGGAGGCTGGGTGTGAAACACTTTTTAGATTCACAAACAAGCTGGGTCATAAGCCCCCAAAATAACTGACTGTGCCATGTAAAACCATATGCCTCTCTGTGGGCACATATATGGCTGGTGTATGGGGATATACGTCAGCAAATTGTCTCCAGGTTGCAGAGAATAGGTTTTTAAATAGACTTTTAGGTCTTCATAAATCTACTTCGAGTTTAATTTCTCACTATGAACTGGGGGTATGATTTTTAGATGATACCGTGGGATTGGTACCCATCTTGGTATGGGTTCAAATCTGGTCCACCCCAGAGCTGATTTTTACCCAAAGGATCCTGGAGGACTGCCGTAAATTAAGTAACCGATCAGTCATCCCTTGGATTAATTATATAAAAAGTACTCTTCGGGACCTAGATCTGAGCTGCCTTTTTGAGACCCCAGACAGGATCAGCTGGCGCACCAAGGCTCAGGTTATGGAAAAGTATCTTGCCTATAGAGAAAGGCTGAGACTTGCAAAAGCTCTTTTTATGGTTTCAGTACAACTGTATATACTGCTGTCCACATGTAATAGTATTAACCTTTATTTAATGCAGAAAAAGGGCACAGTACACAGGTCCTATTTAACGTCGCTCAGAACTAATACGATTCGTTTCATAGGGGCTTTTCCTGTTGTGGGGTCCTGGTTTGCTTCACCACCCTGTTGCCCGTGTGATGGAGTTTCAAAGCAGTCAACCAAGCACCTTATGGTGTTTTGCCCTCTGTAATACGTTTTTAGATCGTGGTTTTTATGCCCTATTTTTAGTCGTAAGCATGTTATAGCACATCAAGAAGATCTAATGATTTTATAACGCCTAGAGTTGCCGGAAATCTGTTTTGCAGTCTTGAACTTTATTACTCAGACTCTGAAACTAAGGAGGAAATATGCTTTATGAATTAGAAAGGGCACTTTTTAATCCACTCATGTACTTAGTAATAATTGTTTTATGACTCTTGTGCTTTTATGGTCACATTTTAGACCAAATAAAGTTCACTTGCAGCCCTAAAACTTTAAAGTCCGGTTCCTATATAATTATTTGGAAAAGAATCAATAAGGTCTCCTGTTTTTATTACTGAGGGATTACCTTTGATTCAGATTGTACCTGCGACCCTTGTTCACTTGCAAGGAAACAATATTTTACTGGTGCTTTGGTTTCACTCTTTTCTTTGGCGACTAACCTCGGTAGGAAACCAATAGCTCCTCTTCTCTAAATGTATAAACATAAGTGCCTCCCAACCTTGACCCTTTCGGATGGAATTTGGGGTTACCCTGAGATCAGCTCTCTGCAGGTGGAGGAAAATCACATCTCTCGCTGCATCTTGGGCCTCCTCCGAGCAGTTCCAGTTTAGCGGCTTGCAAAGAACTATGTTTGTTTTATGGAGGATACCCCATTATTGTTATGGCTGTCTAGGCTGAACAAGGACATCATGAATGCTTGTCTAATGCAATCGTGGCCACAAATTCCCTGGGTTCATTATGTATAATCATACCTGACTAGCCTTGGTAGACCTGACCTGTTTACCAACATGTTATATGTTAGCCATACTTGGGAGTGTTCTTTACTGTCCAGGTTTAGACTTGGGACCATTGGGTGTCAGTTGAGATATCTGGGTCAATTTAGCCAGGCATCAATTTGTGCCCGTATGACGGGGACTCAACACAGACCCTTCTCCATTTTTAGTTTTTAAAAAACAATTCTGTTTGCATCTCCAAGAGATCTTCTTCCTCTTTTAAGGAAGCAAGGGTTTCACAAAAAGCAGGCCCACCCTGCTCTATTTACGAATGCTTCCTACAGCTGATGTTTGTCAAAGTGTTGGAACTTTTCTCAAGTCTGCTGTTCGAGTCTGAAATAGTTTGCTTTTTTGATGTTGTTTTGCCATTAAGGAGGTAGAGTTTTTATTGTCATTTTTTAATGAGGTTTTTAAATTGCATTTGATCTGACATTATTGATTGCATTTTAATACGAATTATTGTTTTAATGTATTATTGCTCTTTTATGATTGTTTTTAATGATTGAATAAAGAATACTTGACTGTTGCCAATGGCTTTGTTTTATGCATCACTGTAGGAAAGTACCCTCTTTTTGGTATGGCTACTCACACTTTTTGCCTCTTGTCAGTGTGTTTATGACTGTGTTCACTGGGATCCTGCTAACCAGGACCCCAGTGACTGTGCTCTCACCCTCTAAATTTGGTACTCAGGTCGGACTTAGCACACCCCACAATTGCCATACTGGTGCCCCAATATAAGTCCCTAGTATATGGTACTTAGGTACCCAGGGCATTGGCTCACCAGGGATTCCCCATGGGTTGCAGCAGTGCCACCCATGGGAGCCCATGCAAAATGTGTCTGCAGGCCTGCCATTGCAGCCTGCGTGAAAAGGTGCATGCACCCTTTCAATACAGGTCATTGCACCAGGTCACTGTAAGTCACCCCTATGGCCGGCCCTCCTAGCCCAGAGGGCAGGGTTCAGCTACCTGTGAGTGAGGGCACCCCTGCATGAGCAGATGTGCCCCTACAAACTCCAGCTCCATTTCCCTGGACTTTGTAAGTGAGGGGAAGCCATTTTACCCGTGTACTGCACACATGCACACCTGTGTCCAGCTACATAATGGTAGCTCTGAACCAGGGCATATTTGGTATCAAACATGTCAGAATCAAACCCCAATACTGTTGCCAGTATTGGTTATATGATTCCATGCACTCTGGGGTCTCCTGAGAGGACCACCCAGCATTGCTCCTACCAGTCTTCTGGGGTTGCCGGGCAGCCCGCGCTGCTGCCATCCCTCAGACTGGTTTCCTTTGGGAGAGGGAGGCAACACCCTTTCCCTTTGGAAATAGGTGTAACATGGCTTGGGGGGGTAGCCTCCCAAGCCACCAGTATGCTTTGAAGGGCACATTTGGTGCCCTCATTGCATAAACCTGTTTGCACCAGTCCAGGGACTCTCTGCTCTGGCACGAAATCGGACAAAGGAAAGGGGAGTGACCACTGACCATCACCACCCCAGGGGTGGTGCCCGGAGCTCCTCCAGGTGGCCACTTGATTCTGCCATCTTGAATCCAAGGTGGGCAGAGGTGGGCAGAGGCCCCTGGGAGCATCTAAGTGACCAGGTCAGGCAGGTGATGTCACACCCCCTCCTGGTCGGTGGTCCCGCTGCTAGGTGACCAATCCCTCTTCCTGGGCTATTTAGGGTCTCCCTCATGGGTGGGTCTTCAGATTCGACATGCATGATTCCAGCAGGACTCCTCTGCATCATTTACTTCATCTTTTGGCCACCGGGACTGCAACTGGACCCTCCAGGAACCGACAGTCTGCAACTCCAGCGACGACTCTGCCCTGCAACATTGTTTCTCCGGTTCCTTCCTGCAACTGCAACATTTTCCTGGCTGTGCACCCTCTGAGATTGACAAGTCTTCAGCCTGCACAAGAAGTAAGAAGGAATCTTCCTTGAAATGAAGGAGTCACACCCCTGCACCCGCAGGCACCAACTTGAACAACGACCAGCTGCGCGGATCCTCTCTCCTCTGGAACTGCGTGGATCCTGCATCACAGGTGGTGGTCTGGAGTGGTCCCCTTGGTCCTCTCTACTAACTTTCTAACTTGGGAGACTGTAAGCCATTGCCTCTCCTTGCAGGGCAGTACCCCTGTGCACCGCGACTCTTGCAGCTAACAAGGCTTGTTTGTTCCTCCTCCACAGGATCTTCAGGCTCCGTGTAGCTCTGGCCCCTAGCACTCTTCCCTGCCAACCACAGTCTCCTACCTGCTGCTCCAGCAACGTGGGACTCCTCTTCAGGTGTGCTGAGTGGGCCTCACAGCGACTCCTGTACCTGCTGCCTGTGGGGGCTGCTTCCTCTTCTTGTGACTCTTCCACCTGCCGAGGGTCACCTCGGACTCCCCTCCTTGGGTCGAGTCACCTGGGCCTTGCTGATCCTCTTCAGCCTTCCAAAACCTTCTTCTCTGAATCTTGCATTTGCAAGGCTTGTTGGTGGTTTTCCAGCACCACTGACTGCGTCACGACCACCGAAGTGGGACAGCACTTGCATCCCTTCTGGAACTCCTCTTCTGCTTCTGTGCTGCATTTGACTTTCTTCATCCATAGTCGACCTGGTCCTGCAGCCACAGAAGTGGTTCCTGCCACAGCCGAACACTCCAACTCAAACTGGACTTGTGCCCCTTCTTTTGCATGTCTTCTTCTGCCAGGATACACCGTTTGGTTTCTTCCAGTCTCGTGTGGGTCTTGCACAGACCTTTTCCAAAGCTCTCCTGTGGGTTGGGGAAAAAAACAGATAATTACCTCTTCTCTCCTGGTCGCTGGTGGGCACCCTGGTACTTAAGTTTTGGGCATCCTAGTTCCTCCAGCTGCCCTCTACCGATTCCACTTCCTTGGGTGGGGGACTGTCTTTCAGATTCCACTTACTCAGTATAGGGTTTGTCTCCCCCTAGGGCCGTCACTATTTATTATTGTTTTTACTATTTGCTATTGCTTTCTATGCTAATCACTGCATTCTAAAGTGCACATAATAGTGTGTTTATTCGCCTCCTAATGGAGTATTGCCTATATAGTATTGTAGTAATTGTGTTACCTTAATAAAGTACCTTTATTTTTGTAACACTGTGTGGTTCTTTCATGTGTGTTAAGTGCTGTGTGACTGTAGCAGTATTTCATAGGCTTTGCATGTTTGCTAGATAAGTCTTGGCTGCTCATCCACAGCTATCTCTACAGAACCCTGGCTTCCTAGGCACTGCCTTCACTTCACAGTTTTTTTATTTTTATTTTATAAACACATTTTTATTGTTATGAAAAGGGAAAGGGAAAACAAGTGGAGAAAGAAAACTCAAAACAACTTGCACAGGTAAGTACGATGAGTTCCAGATCCAGTGTACATTGGCATTAAACCAATCCATGTGACAGACGTCAAGTCCACTTCTAAGCATGACACCGGGAGGCGTGCCCCTCATCCCCCCAGCGGTCTACAGGAGCAATCCCAGCCACCCTCCCCACACCTTCTCATGTTTCCGGGGACAACTCCTTGACTCATACAACAGTTTTTCTTGGTTCACGCACCAGTCCACCCTGCTTCTCCATTTTTGAAGGGAACGTCCCGTAGATGAGTTCCAAGCACCCGCAATGTCTCTTTTGGCAACCAACAGGGCCGTACCCACAAAAGCACGATTTGCTCACGTACCCTTCAGTTTACACTTCACTAATGAGGGATACCTGGACCTGGTATAAGGTGATAACACCATAGGTGCGCACCACACACCAGGCCAGCTTCCTACAATCACAAAAAATGTCTATGTAGCTGCTGACAACATTACATGGAAATAACTACTTAGGTAAAGACAGCTGGGCTTATCTTCTTTTAGCGATAACCATGACAGAACAGGGAGGCTGGATCACAAGAGGAGCAGAAGTAATATCAGACGGTTAGGCGTAGTGCTTGATTGAAGACTATCAATACAAACTTGAGACTGCACTTCCAGATTATGGACTTTCTACTGGTGTATCACAGCAATACATTACCTACTTTGAAGCACCACACCTGTTCACCTGATTTTACTTCTGAACTCCAAATAGTTTGAAATTCAGCTATGACTGATTCTGATTCCATGCTGTTCACACTACCTTCAATGGACATACACTAAATCAACGCCAACAGATGGTTACACACTGTGCCTGGCTAAATAAATGTCTTCTTGTGTGCAATCCATCCCACAGATTTTTTCTAAGCCTTGACATAGTCCAGCAGGCAGAACACATATGAGTCTTTCCAATGTATGGCTGTTATTTCTACCTGGATTGATTAAAACAACCTAAAAATATCCACAACCGTGGGTTCACTTACTGTATTTTTACTTATCCAATAATTAGATGGTGTGCTCCAACATCTGCTGTATTTATAATCAAAACCTAGTCAAATGATTTACCTGCTACTGTAAACCCACTAGCCATAAAGGTTGGGAGACAAAGGCGTGTGGTAATAATATTCATCTGTGCTTCTTAATAAAGTCTGTTTTTTCTCTAACTTGCCTCTGAATATAGTTAATTTAAAAATGTGGCACAAAAGCAACTATTATTTCTTAATGTAATTATTTATTGAAAGTTTTCATATAGCACTTACATAACTGCAAAGGCATCGGAATGCTTTACAAATAACATAAGTAACACAGAACCATTAAATAAAGGTGTAAGGTGAGGGGGAAGCAATAGAAGACAATTAACTAAGAAGGTACTCTCCGAAGAGGTAAATATTTAGTGTTGTTTGTAATATTAGGCAACAGGTATTCAGTCTGCTATCTAGAATGGAGTTCCACTGTCCGGGAGCTGTGTGTATTGCTTGTTACAGAGTGTGAATGTAACTACACAGCAAGGGAATGCTATAGACCAATTGTGGATTTGCACATTACATGTCAGATATTGTTTGTTATTTTATTCCATGTCTCATCTATTTACAAATTAAGCACAGATTAAGTGATTTGCCCAAATTAAAATGACTGTCAGTCAAGTGGTGAAGCTGTGATGAGGACCTAGATGCCAAAGTCAGCAACTAAGCCACTAGACTCGCATCATCTAAGTCCAGACTTGTTGGGGCAAAAGTCCCCTGCATGGTTCGGTAAAGTTGCACTTTAATGTATTTCTGGATTTCCCTGTGTATTTCCACAGTGACTTCAACAGTGGTGGAAGCCATTGTAGGTGTCCCATATAGTTTTATATTTTTTTCTGGTGGCTAGAACTGTGCTCCGATGGTGGGAATACCCAAAGTATATTGCTTTTCTATTCAAGGGAGGCTACAGCTCCCTTTCTAAGAACCAGGTTATGCAGTGACTGGAAGTGGTGGCAGACGTAATTATAGGCCAGGAGTTCAGTCCTTTTTACTTCTACCCCTTTGGACAGTCTTTGCCTTTCTTGTTCCCCATCATGAAATCTGCCTACTTGGTGGGCATGTTTGGGTCACTAGCCCTTTCCCTTTGTCCAGAGTAGGTTTTCCTAGCACCAACTGAATTTCACATCTCTGTTTTCTGTGTTTTGACAATCTGCCATGGCAGCAGGAAAATATGCCTTGCTATGTCTGATCCCATTTCATATCTCACCATAGCCAGTGAATTTTGGTCTGACTAGTGACTTGTGACTTAAAAATGCTCAAGATCTGACGTGCAACAAGACTTGGTGCTGCTCTAAGATTAGAAGAGCCCAGGGACGTTTGAATATTACAGATTCTTTGATTGGCTCCAAATTGCCACCTTGTCCTCCATAGGGTCATAAGTTCTGGATCCTTCAGCCAGGACTGGGCTCATCATTTTCATCTTGACACAGAGGAGGTCTGCACATGAGGAGAAGAGATACTGGGCTTAGAGTAGACACTCTGTTGGATTCATATTCTCCCTTCAGACTGGGCCCAAATCTGGAAAGACCTCAAAATGCCTTGCTACTGTGATGTGTGTCACATGCCTTCCCATCGAGCAGCACTGCACCTACCAGAGAAGCAAACCTGATCCATTGGAAGACCTTCACAAGGCACTACTAAATGGAAGATCTGCTTGGTGGTTCCTCTACGGACAGAAGCCAGACAGGAGCTATGAGACCATTGTCATCCAACTGACCAGCCACAGTAAGACTTAATGAAGAGTTTTACCTTGATTTTGAATACCACATTTACTCTTGGCATCAACAGTGTTGAGACTGCACAGTCCTACCCTGGCATATGTCCCCCAAACCCTTGTTTCCATACGTCTGCCCTGCAGGAATGAGTTGGCTTCCTGTCTTCACACCTCTTGCATGGGGTCCAATTAAGTTGATTAAGCCTGTGCCAACACAGAGTAACAAGAAAATGTATCCAACTTGATTGAAGAGCAGTAAAGGAAAACGAGAAAAGTGAAGTGCAAAAAAAAAAAAGGATTAATTCATCATGGGCCAGATGTATGAAATATTTTTGCACTCGCAAACGGTGCGAATCGGTAAATTCGGCCGTTTGCGAGTGCAAAAACGTGGTCTGCGATGCATGAAAGGCAATCGCAGACCAAAAAAAAGAAATCGCAAATTTTGCGAATTTTTGCGTTGCGACCTTGTTTTGCGAGTCGCAAATAGATGCACCATCTGTCACAGAGTATGTGTACCGCAACCGTAAACACCAACATTCCATCAATATACAGGTGATATGCAATGCCTCCTATATCATAACTGATCTCGTGGCCAGGTACCCAGGGAGCACACATGATTCATACATCTTTCGTCACAGCGGCATTCACACAAGACTGCTAGCTGGGGAGTTTGGTGAAGGCTATCTACTAGGTAATGTCACTCTTTACACTGGCGCATAGATAAGAAACCCATGTCAGATGGCTGAGGTACTCATCAAGCCTTCTGTCCCTTCCAGGAGACAGTGCCTACGCAGTGCACACCTACATGATGACGCCCTACTCAATCCCACAACACCGGCAGAACGGAGATACAATGCAGCACACAGGGCAACCCGCAACGTGGTGGAGCGCACATTTGGCCTCCTAAAGAATCGCTTCCGTTGCCTCCACAAGAGTGGAGGGGCACTACAGTACAGTCCAGAAACTACATGTAGAATAGTGGCTACTTGTGCAATCTTGCACAATATAGCTACAACCAGGGGCATACCTATAGAAATCAGTGACACTGAATCAGATGAGGATGACGATCCCATACCACCTCTACAGCCAGCAGACAGGACCAGTGCAGCAGAGGGAAGGCAAAGGCGTGCTGACATCACACACAACCATTTCAGACGTGAGTATGAATGACAAAACTCCACTGACAACTACCTGTAGTGATAGAAATTTATTACCTTACGTCAGGTAATGAATGGTGAAAAATGAAGTAAACATGTGAATTCAAACAACTAAAAGTAACAAAAGAACTGAGTCCCACACTATTACATCATAGTGGTAACACCAGTGTCACTGCGGCAAGAGTCACTTCCTCCTCCCACGCACACCACTGGGGTGCCCAGTTGACTCACTGGCACCCTGAATGTCACCCTCAGTGGCAGTGCTGCACCTGGCACTGCGCCGTCTGGTGTCTGATGCAGGTACTGCCACACTACTAAGGCTCAAACTGTCCTCAGTGTCCCCCAAGGCTACCTCACTGGGAGTAGCAGATCTCTGTCCCATGACTAGTTCAATCACATTAGTGATTTGTACAAGGCCCTGGACCACATCCCTGCTGGTGTGTGCAGCCTCCACTTGGGCCGCCACAGCGCGATGGACGATGAGTGCTGTGGAGTTTGCCATCCTGTTTGAGGACCTGCAGTAGTTTGCAAACATTGTCCTGAAGCGGTGTTCATGTCTGCGTCGGCTCACCCTTTCGTGGCGCAGCTCCTCACACAGGTCACGCACTGCACTGGTAAGCTCCCTAGTGTCCTCCGAGGCCTGCACCTGTCCCTCACGCTACTGGGTGATATTGCTGTTCAGGGTGTCAAGTCGCCGATGCAGGCCCATCATATGTCTATTGTGGACTCTCAGGTTCCGGTCCAAACTCAATATTCTCCTGTTTTGCAGGCGCTGTTGCTGCAACATAGCTGCCTCAAGTCCCCCGAACAAGGATGGACCCTCACCTGCCTCATGCGGTTGCTGCTGGGACACTGTGGCCCTTCTGCATTGTGCTGCATGACCCCTGTCCTCCGGTATCTGGCTGCGCCTATCTGGTGCAGACGGTGTGCTTGGCCCCTCCTGCTGCACATCCGAGTCGCCACTGAGGTCTGGCAGTGGCAGTGGCCTGGGCCTGCGGCGCATAGTGGAGATGTTGAGGGACCCACTGGTGTTGGTGTCAGAGGGCTGCTGTGTGTCCGTCTCCCCTACACAAGGAATTTGTGTGGCTGCTGGGCCAGGCCCACCTGCAACAACAATATGCAGCATGTCAGTTCTGTATGTTACATTCTCTGTCCAAAAATGGCAATAAAGGTACAGGTACTGCTCTACATGGTGTAGTGTGTGTTGTGTTACCTTGGGTGTCACTATGCTTGCTTACATTGTCATGCTACTGTCTGTACTAGTTTGTGGACCACAACTCCCATAATGCATTGTTGTGCTGCTTCTAAGATGTGGACTGGACTACTTCACACACTACTTCACATTACATGCTAATTCCTAAGGGGCTTTTATGCATGCACATATTGGGTTCACACAACAACATTGCACTTACCTTGGCTTGTACTCGGTTGAGCGGAGGTGTCTATCTGTGACCCCTGTCACTGCTTCCGGGAGGAGTGTCGATTCCACCAGGTCCTCCAGTGGTGTGGCAGGTGGTTCGGTTGGTGGTCCGCCACCTGTGCCCCTGGCCTCTGCAAGTCTCCTTGCCACCCTCTCCTTTGCCCGGGACCGCAGGTCGTACCACCGTTTCTTAATCTCCTCAATGGAGCGCTGTGCCACTCCAATGGCGCAGATTTTACCCTGGATCTCAAGCCATAGCTTTCTCTTCTCGCTCTCCGGAACCTGGAGTGATGCTTTACCAAACAGGCGGTCATGGCTCCTCACAACCTCTTCTGTTAGTACCTCCAGCTCCTGTTCACTGAACTTGAGTTTGCGCTTCCTCTCCTGCTTCTCCTGTGATGTACCTTGGGGCTCCATTCTGGCTCAGGTGATGCTGCTCCTTCACAGTGCTGCTCTATGTGGCTGGGTGGCTCTCACTCAGGATGCTGGTTTGGGTGTGGCACCTGAAACTGCCTGGGATGACTCTTTTCCTGCTGGTGATGTCATCAGGCTCCTCCAGGTGTGCATTCTCGAACTTTCTCGCATTTTGCCTTTTTTTTTTTTTTTTTTACCGAATCGCAAAAAAATCGCAAATTGCGAGAATGCAAATTGTGATTCGGTATATGGGCCTCGCAAACCACAAATAGCGATTTTTAAGAAATCGCTAATTCCGAATCGCAATTTTGTTACATGGCTAATTGCGACTCGGAAATAGCGATTTCTTAAAAATCACATTTTGCGATTCGCAGACCCCAGTTTTCATACATATGGCCCCATATTTCTGTTGCGTTACTCTACATTTACTTTGTCTCTGGCTAAGGGAGCATGAAAAATAGGCAAATCCATAAACTACTCACATCTGTGTCTTGCCTTAAATTGTACTTTTACAACAGTAAACACTTCTTTTCAAGCAGCAGATTAATCCCACTGTGGAGAAATTATTGGAATGCTTTTCTTATTGAGCACTGCTTGCGCCCCGAGAACATGTTTTGACATGTTGCCCTAAGATTTCTGTAAACACATACAGCTCAACATTGTGCTCACCTGCATATTTCAGCAGAGATGGTTGGTGAGGTCATCCCCAGTTTAGACCCATGACATTATTAATAACTAATTACTCAAAATGCTGGCAAGCGCACAAACACACAGGAAGGCGCAGTTGTGTTGTGAAGAAATCAAAGCCACCCTTGATGATGTGACTCAACAATGTTCATACTCTGGGGATACTGATGCATTGTGTCTGGATTGTGAGGGAGGGGGTTGGGGGGGCCCTTATACCCAGTAAGGATTGTTTGACTGTGCCTTGGTGGACTTTCATGTTGTAGGGACTTGTATGATGTGCACACTGCTATGACATTGCTGTTCATTAAAATTGATAGAGTTTAAAAAAAAAAACAGTGTTAAAACTTGGCTGGGTTTAATTGCGGCCTAGCAGGGTTGGACAATTCATGTTGGAGCAAAACCAAGAATTCACATTTGTTGAACCTTATCTGTAATGAAGCAGTGATTTAAAAAAAAAAGACAATGGGCTAGAGTTTGGCTCATGCCGCTCATATTTTTTTAGGCTTTTACCTAAACTCCAAATATTTAACTCCAAATATTGTTCTATCTGCGGTAATGCATGCAGTGGTCTAGCCCTATCCAGTTCCTCATAATAATAGGCAAAAAACGTCAGCAATGGCATCATTAGAGTCCCTGAGCGCTCCCCCAGGCACAGTTATCTGGTGTACCCACCTGGCTTCTACTTCCTTTTTTCCCCAATCAGGCCAGAAGCTTGCTGGCTTTATCACTAGTATCTTGTAGCCTATGCAAGGTCATTAACATTTGTTTTTTGGCACTCTTGTTCTAGGGCTCTATGTTCATCCCTCACCATTGGCAACTGTCTGAGGATGAAGAGGTCAGGCTCTGGGCCCATTCAGTTCTGTCTAGGGAAGTAAGGGCCAGATGTATCATCATGGCCCTTTGCGATTCGGTAATAGCGATTTTTAAGAAATCGCTATTACCGACTCGCAAAGTGCCATGTATCACATTTGCGATTCGGTAATAGCGATTTCCTAAAAATCGCAAATGCTATTACCGAATCGCAAATTGCGATACCGGCCCCATTCGCAGCTATGGGCCTGTTGGCCCATAGCTGCGAATTTTTTGCATTTCCAAAATTGTGATTTCTGAACCAGAAATCGGAATTTTGGAAATGCAAATCCCCAGGGTGCTGGGGGCCTATGTCCCCCTCTGCTGCACCCAAAAATGTTTTGGGGGACATGTAAGGTACACACATGCCAAAAGGGCATGTGTGCTTTACATGTTCAACTTAAAAATGCATTTTAAATGCATTTTTAAATTTTGCACTAGGTTACCACCTGGTTGCAGTCCATGGTATTTTGCATGTGCAAAATGCCATTCTGCGAAAAATCGCAATTTGTAATTTTTTTGCAGCATTGCCTTGCGACCTGGAATTTGCGAATCGCAAATTGCGACTCGCAATTTCCAGGTCGCAACGCAAGAAATCGCAATTTTAGCGATTTCTTATTTGTGGTCTGCGAATGCCTTTCATGCATTGCAGACCACTGTTTTGCACTCTCAAACGGCCGAATTTACCGATTCGCATCGTTTGCGAGTGCAAAACATTTTCATACATCTGGCCCTAAGTGACCTATTTTTCTTCTGTGGAATGACCTTTTGGGCTCTATTGCGAATGACTGTTTTGTAGGCTTCCCAAAGCACCATTTTAGATGCAACAGAGTTTTCAGTTTTCCTAAAGTAGAGCTCAGTGTCCACTTTAAGTCTGACTGCTACCTCCTGGCCTCATAGGTCCCATGCATTTAGCTTAGAGCCCGTCCCCCCTTACTCTTCCCATCCAAACTCACCAGTAAGGGTAAATGATCCAAGAGGCCTCTGGCCAGGTAGTCAGCCTGTTGTACTGTACCCACCTCCCCCACAGGGACACAGATATAATTTAGACAGAAGAACACTCCTTGGGTCCCAGAGAGGTATAAATAGTTTTTTTTAAGCGGATGAGCCTGTCTCCATAGGTGGGAGAGGCCCAATATGGTTGTAAAGTTTGCAAGCTGGGTGGGATGTGCAGTTGAACCCACTGGGCTTGTCCTATCTTGCTCATGTATCATAACATTTTTGAAATCGCCCCCTATCACATGTAATGCGGAGTTTGCCTCCAACAGAATACTAGCCAATTTCTCAATTGTGGGGGCCTGCAGCCAGGGAGATGCATGTACACTAATCAATGTCACATCTGTCCGCTCCCAAAGTCCCTTGACTCCAACATATCTCCCTAATGGGTCTATTCATTGTTCTGTAATTTTGAAGGGTGGGGTTTTTCTGATGAGAATAGCTACTCCCTAGACTCCGACATTTATCCTGCGTGTGCAAGTATGATTTAGGCCCTCCTCCCAGAAATCTGCGTCCTCTTGAGATGAGTTTCCGAAAATAGTATCACAGATGGTTGGAGTTCCTTAATATATTGGGTTACTGGTCCCTTTTTGACTTTGTCCCAGAAGCTATTCACATTCCAAGATAGGACTGACATTGTCCTGTCATTTACTAGTGCTGTACCCATTTTGTATATAGAAGGGAGGGCAAGAAATGCAGGAAGCGGGGCAGCTACTTATATGGTGGCTGAGAAATGATGCGGTGTGTGTTCCCAGCCAGAGCCAGGTGTGAACCAATGTGTCTGTAGCTTCCCTCCCCAAATTGAGGCGGTATCCAGAATTTGCATAAGCCTTTATTGGCATGTCCATGTCTGTATCTCCTGGGCCTCACAACCCCAACACCCGAACCAATCACCCAACTCAACCCACCCCACAAGGACCTGTGTGAGTAAAATCCTTTAAAACTAAATGTAAAATACTCAACAGGGGAAAATGAGAGGTTTGTAGCACCCTACCTCCTCCCACTAACTCAAACCCACAAACTTCAAAAACAGCAGCAGACCCAACTATACCTGTTAAGAGTGGCCATGTGATTGAAAGCAAATAAGATTGTCTGCCGGGGTTGTCATTTATCCTTTGGCCAGGCTCCCTCTGGAGCATAAGAGCGGGAGCCAGGCTCCCCCTCTTGACGTCCCGATAGCCTGGCGCATTCTTCCAGCTAGGTCCATGCTTCCACTGGTGACTGGAAAAAGAAGGATTTCCCTTGGTGTAGAACCTTAAGCTTGGCTAGAAACAAGAGCAAATACTGCAACTGGAGATCCCATAGTTTGGCTTTCACTGCATCAAAGTTGCACCTCTCTTTTTGAACCTCGCTGGTGTAGTTGAGGAAGATAAGGATTCTAGAGTTGCCATGGCGCATTTCGCCCAACCTTCGCCCCACTGTAAAGATCATGTCTCTGGCCTGATAATTCAGGAATCTTGCAATCACAGTCTTGGCGGAGCCGGTCAGGGGGAGCCTGCCCCCTAATGTGTGGTGCACCCTTTCAGTGACAAAGCAAGGGAGAACTTGTCCTGAGGAAGTATAGTACGTAGCCATCTGTCCAGGAATTGCACCATAGCGAATCCCTCAGCTCCTTCAGGTAACCCTGCAAAGCCAGGCTGCTTCGCCAAGCACAATTTTCTGCGTCCTCCAGTCTCCATAGTACTTTCTTGTTAGTGGTTCTTAGCTCAGTTACTTCCTTGCGGAGACTGGTGATTGTGCCTAAGAAGCTCCCATTGAAATGCCTTTAATTTGTGCATAACATTTCCTATCAAACTCAAAATAATTCTGCTTCAAAGAAATATCCAGCAAATCAACAATAAATTCAGTTAAGACAGTCACCGGGGCAGGTCAAGCATCCAAGACATATCTAATCACATTTATACCTTCATTCTGAGATATTATTGTATAAGGACTCGGCCTGATTACAACTTTGGCGGAGGGGGTTAATCCATCCCAAATGTGACGGATATCCCGCCGCCGTGTTATGAGTCCATTGAATCCTATGGAACTCGTAATACGGTGGGCAGGATATCCGTCATATTTGGGACGGATTAAACCCCTCCGCCAAAGTTATAATCAGGCCCTCAATGTCCAAACAGACTAACAACTCTTCCATTTCTTCAAAATCCATGTGACCTCTTGGCGAGCTTTCAGTTACCAGACGAGGGAGCTTTGATTTAAGTAATTGGGATTGTGCTTTGGTAAGGGACAACTTCAATGTGTCTGGATGTTTCTGAAGGTAGTTTGAGTTTTCTCTTTGGTTTTATATATTCTGCCTGTAATTTAGTTTGCTTCGAGCTTTAAGTTAAGTATTTTTTGTGTAAGTGGTTTTAATGTCTTAAGTGAAAGTAATTTTTGGGTTACTATGGTATTTTGTGTCCTCTTATTATATGGACGCATTTGAATGATTGATAGTTTTTTTTAAATTTCTTTTTAGAGTTTAACCCACTGAGTCCAGTCTACTTTTTAGAAGTCAGCTTTTTATGCGCTGTACTCTGTTTTGCATCATGTTATTGCATTCACTACTATATTGAATTCAAACAAGAAAGTTGTTAATGTGTTCTTAATATTATTTTGGTGGTGGCGTTGGCCTCTAGTGACTAGGTGGCGGGACCTGGTTTTGCACTTTTCCATTACTCAACACAGTATATTAGTTTTCATTGTATTTAATTTTGACAACAGTTTTTGGTTCTTGTGGCTAGGATTTTCTCCTTGCTGAAAAAGTGTTGCTGCCGCGAGACCAGTAATGAGAATATTTGACCCTTGGCCCCTTTATTTAACTTAATTATTCCAATTTTGGCTTACAGTGCCTTATCATAGTCTTATTGTTGTGTTTTTGGATATTTATGTGTGCTCCAAGCTTGTATGTCCTGATGATGACCCAGCTAACAACAAGGGTCAAAATGTCGTTGATGCTGTATTGGCTGATTGCATACAAACATTGATTGTGATCTTTGTTCCACCAATTCTGGATTATTTGTTTGATCTTTTGTTCAATTGCCTTGTTTTTTTAAATTTCATACGGTCTATTGTCTGTAAATATGTCTTAGTGTAACGTGTGTAGCCAATGTTATATGCATAATTGATTTTTTTTTTTTAAAGAATCTTTTTGATGTTTCTAGTATATAAGAATGCATAATTGTCAATAAAATACATTGCAACAACTTATACAATAAAGAAGATCACTGCCATTTTCAATCCTTTGACATGAAATTCACACACACACACACACATATACATATATATACATGTTCCATAACGCAATTCTTGGGTCATTACTCATCACAGGTATCAAATGTACTACAATCCGCTCCTACTTCTCTCCAGCAACCTTTAGGGCATCAGTTACGGCCCTTTGGGTGTATAATCTTCTTCATCTGATGAGTCCCTCTGTAGTCTGTCCTCCCCTCCTTCAAACTTGGTCAGAAATGCTTCACAGACCTGCAAGTCCTCCACAACCCTATCATCTCACCTACATCTCTAAAGGCGAACCTCCTCTCCGTTAATTCTAGCACGTCCCTCTTCCAATTCTCTAGTGTCAGACTCGGCTTACCCAACCAGATGATCACTACTCTACGTTTTGCTAGCAGCAGTGTTAGCTGTGTAAATTTATATTCCACCTTACTGCCCCTCCGTAGCTTTATGTTTCCCAATATGCAACGCATAGGGTCCTGTTGGATATGTATTCCACATGCAGTCTCCAAGTGTTGTGCCACAGACTCCCAGAACACCTTGAAAATGTCGGCAGTATCGGGCCAAGTGCAGGAATGCTACTGTATGTTCGGGGCATTAGTGACACCCCCTTGACTTTGTGGGGTCTATCCTTTGGAGGAGCACTGGAGTAATGTAGGTATGGTGGCGATATTTAAAGTGCATGATTTTAAAGTGGGCATTGCAAGAAACATTGCGCCCCTAAGAGCATAATCTGTGCCACTGCACCTCCTCAATCGGAGACCCCAATTCTTCCTCCCATGCAGACTTACCTGGAAACTGGGGCCTGGGTTCATCAGTTAGCATAGCTCTGTACAAGTGGGAAACCAGGCATTGGGTCCCTCCCAGCTCCAGTAGCACCTGAAAAAAGGAGCGAGAACGGGGAGCAGTTGGATAACTGGGTCACAGCTCTCAAGCTATATTAGTTATACTTGCATACAGTAGGAACTGTCCATCCCCCACTGCATATGTTTCCTGTGCTGCCTCAAAGGTCATTTTTTCTTCATAAGGATAAAGGTCTCCCACCATCCTGCAGCCCCCTTCCTGCCACCCCGCTGTGTCCACTGCAACTGCCAAAGTACAGAAAGGAGGTAAATCCCAAAACTTGAACTCCCGGGTGAATGGCGCCCTCCCTAGCACCACCGCGCAGGCCATTTCCATAGTGATGTTTAATACGGTACAGCACTTTAGTAGAGTCCCTGCTGCCAGTATGTAGTAGGTATGGTAGGGCTGTAGCCCGAGGATCGTCTGCCAGTAGTGTCTTCTCCCAGTTTTCTTCATAAGCCAGTAGGCCCCCCCTGTTGCAGTTGGGATGCTAGATAGTATATCTCTATGTTTGGCACCACAAGGCCACACTCTAACATAGGCAGGCACAAATGCTCCTGGGCCACCCTGCATCTCCCTTCCGTCCAAATGAGTGTGGTAAGCAGGGAATGCAAATGTGGGAATGTCGCCCAGGGGAGAGTATTAAGGGAGTGTTGCATTGTGTAGAGACGGCAGGGCAGGAACACGATCTTTGCCACCACAACTCTGACTATTAACGATAGTGGGAAAGTATTCCATAATTGTATTGTTGCACTCAGAACCTCTGTCACTGTATCTATATTGTACTGCTTCCATTTCTGTTGCTTGGATGCCACCATAACTCCAGAAACGTATTGGTGTCCCATTTTAGTGGAATTGGGGTAGAGAAGCTGGATCTACTTTTGCCATCTTCCCCAACAGGAACACCAATGATTTATGTTAGTTGATTCGGAGTCCTGTAAGGTCCCCAAACGCATCACGATGCCACAATAATAAAGGTAGGGATTCCCAGGATAGGTGAGATATTAAGAGTGTTGTCTGCATAGAGGGACACCAAATGTGTCCCCCAATCGTACTACCTGTTGGCATCTCCTGCCTTATTTGTATCACCAAGGGCTTCAGAGTGAGCACAAAGAGCATCAGTGATAATGGACAAACCTGTCATGTCCCTCTGCCCACCTTTCACTGTGCTAAGCACAAGCAGCCCACTTTAACCTTCGCAGTGGGTTAAGTGTACAGTGGCCATATCTATGAACAGAACTCCGGGCCAAATCCCATTACTTACAGCACACCCATCAGATATTGCCAGTCGACTGTGTCAAACACCTTGGCTATATCAACGGACTCTACCACACCATCCTCCCTGTCGTCCTCAACTTCATTTATCACATGCATTAACCTCTGCAGGTTTATAGTCTTGTTCCTGCCAAGTAAGCCACATTGGTCCATATGTATCAAACTTGAAATTACAGGCCGCAATCTGAGAGCGAGTGCTTTACACAGTATTTTAGTGTCTGTATTGATCATTGTTAGCGGGAGATATGAGGATGGGTCATAATTGATATTATTGAATAATTATTTATATTTTTGCATAATTTTGTGTTTTGGCACTGTTCATTTATTCATCTTCTTGTGTTTATTTCATGATTTTCTCTCCTGGAACCATTGTGGTTAATAATAGTTTTGATTGCCCAGTTCCAGGTTTGCAAGGCAGCCCCTGTGTTTCATTACCTACTGGGAAGACAATTGGCCATCCACCACACAAGCTGACAGACAGTCTTGTAGGTATGAAAGGTTAATGTGACACCTCCCAAATGTTTGTCTTGAGTTCTAGTGATATATTTTATTGCTGGAAATTTGTCATTTTGGAAGGATGAACCTCCCGCCTCGTCTGTCATTATTTATGCTAATTTGTGGATTTCATACTGATGATATTATTGCTACACACAAGCTAGATGCTTTCTTCTTATTAGAGACTTATATACTTCATACCTCTAATTATCGAATACAACAGTTTCAATGCACAACTTTTCCCCCAAAGCCAGATGTAGTCAAAACAAAGGGTGACGAATGGACTGCAGCAATAAGAGAATGAGCTTTGAAGTATTTCCAAAACATACGTGTTGTGCCACATTAACCTTTGGATCAGCAGCTTGCTTTCTTAAAGGCTTCCATTTTGTGCTGAGGGGCCTCAAACTGGCACCTCTCAGACAGAGATGGTGTGGTCAGATAAAAAGATTATGGGAATAGAAGATGCAGATTCTGGTAAGCCAGAACTAGGTGGAATCACAGCTGATGAAGGAGAGTATATTTTTGCACGGAAGATGTGAAAGGGGAGTAATAATGGCTGATAGAGCAGTCTGGTGCCCACCAGGAGTGCAGGAAGTGCTGGGCTTCTGCAGTATACCCACTAGTAGCCTGAAGATATTTAACAGACTCAAAATGTTCCAGTCTAATTTATGCGGATACACCCGGCAAAAGTAAATGAATATATAATTGTTTCCATTTTGAAATGGGACAGCTCCCCAATAGCTGCCAAGCTCAGGCATAAGAGAATGTGCATGTCCAATACCGGATTAGTATGACATTCCAAAGGTTATAATTCTAGGTCATTGCCCTTCCAGGGGACATCACCATTTTTGCATCTCTTAATTGGCTGGAAGGGAAACTAGATGTGATCTTGAAGGTGATTTCATATGTGTAGGGGATGCTTTATATGGAGAAGCAGTCAAGAACAGTGATTGCATAAGTGTAAGGGATGCTTTATATGGAGAAGTAGTCAAGAACAGTAGAGTTACTTAGGTTGAAGGCAATAATACTCAAGAGGCAAGACATTTAAGGCTGCCACAGAAAGAGTCTGATCACACAATATGAATGGCAACTGTTCTAGTGAAAGCAAACTCTGCTGTGATAAAAAAGGAGACAAGAAACAAAAAGTGGAAAGTGTAGGACTGGATTCTGTCAGAATAGAGATAGCACAGTTTTATGGGGAATAGTAGGTATTGAGTTCAAGACTTTTTTTAGAAATAACATTTGAGGGTAATTCTGAACTTATGTTTTGTGGTTGATGGCTTAATGTGAGGACTTGGAATATTGCATTGTTGGACAGATGGGCCACAGTCCTGATCTGAGCTATGACTGCTCTAAAAAGACCCTATCAATCTGTCCCCAGTGTTAATCTAGTTTCTGTAAGGATTTCATGTCTCTCCCTTGGGAGCTTGGCTCAAGGAGCAAGAGAGCGCAAGACTTACCTCAGAAAAAGTGTGTGTGGTGCATGTACAGAACTTCCCTGTGGAAATCCTCTTGATAGATTAGAAGCATTCTAGGGAGATAGTCCACTTTCTGCAAAACACCCATCCAGCTATTTAGGTTTCATTAAACATTTCCACCAGCTTATTGGTCTGTGGGTGGTAGAGCTGCAGATAAGTGGTCATTCATGCCATAGTTTCCCCACATCAAATTCATCCATGTCAATATAAATTGTCTCCCTCTATCAGAGATAACGGTTCTGGGTACACCTCCATGGAGGATGCAACGACAGAGAGCTCCAACCTCCTTAGGAGAAATAGGCCTCTTTAGTGACAGCTATAAGATAACTGATGATATGATCTATCACAAGTATGTACTTGTTGCATAAAGTCTTGAAATTGGTAGGCAAGTGAAATCTGACCTTCAGCCTTCTTAATGAACTGGCAAGATTTGCAGGTCCAGCAAAACTTCTCAATGCCCTGGCTTCTGTCAAGCTAATAGAAGACACTGATAGCCTCTCCATAGTCATCCTTAGGCCAAGAGTTCCAGGTCAGCTACCTAATTGCACAGCAGAATCAAGTATTTGATGTGTATTTACAGATGCCCTTGCCTCATTTTAGTCATAGGTTTATGGTCAGTGCGTTCATCTTCTTATACACTGATAAAGAGCTCAGACATCATCCAGAAGATGAGCTTTTGCTGGTTTCAGCAGACCTAACCAGTGCACTCTGAATGGTCCTTCTAGGTTTATTCCTTGTAGGCTCACGAGCAAATAATGACTTGTGCAGCTCTTATCGAGATCCAGAATCCAGCACCTGATTACCTAAAAGATGCTCAATCTGCCATCCATTTGGATTAAGAGGTACATAGCTCTGCATTAGTGTGCCAGCTGTCTGGGTTCTGGCCCTTTCTTTTTGAAGCATTTCCTTCTCAGTTGTTGTTTCTAAGTGGGTAGCCTAAGAATGAATCAAGAATGCAATATACCATTCAAATAGGATTTTTCCCAACAAACAATTCATATGTATGTTGTTATTAAGCTCAACCTGAACCATCTATATTTTATACTTGACCTGACTAGAGGATAAGTATAAAATCTCTTCTGTAGCTGTCCTTGTAATTCACTAACATCCTGTGATAGGTTTCTGAGTGTGGCCATAGTATAAAAAGTGTTCCACTATAGTCATTCGGGCCCTGTTATCTTGGAGAGCAGTGACCCTCTGCCCATCAGCAGCATGTGTGAGTAAGTAGTGAGTGTTGGAAGGTCTCGGCTGGCAGTTCAGGGTGGACTCTTCCCATAAGGAGCAGATTATTGATTTACATTTGGCAGGCCACTTTGTTTTTTTTCAAGCAATCCTCCAGTAACCTTGTGTGTGTTTAGTGTGTTGCAAGGGACCAGACTGTTAAGTATAAGTATCTCACACATCACAAGGAATCATATCACTTCTCCTGGTCCACTAGTGTGGTCTTCAGAATGAAAGGGGAGGCTGGCTATTTTAGGAATTTTAGTTGGGACAGACTCTTGATGCGGCCTGTCTTGCTAGATTTAGAACATCCACCATCCTTTCAAGAGGGAAAGGTGTGTCACTGCTGACAACCCTGGAAACTACGGTTTCCCAACCCACCAAACCCGCCTATATTTGAAAGCCTTAACCACTTGGGCTTCCATGTCTCTTTCAAGTCCAGGAGTTGTGCTCTGTCCTTTTGTATGCATGTGCACACCGTAACACTGAATGAGTCTGCTGCGTCTGTGCCTTCTTGTTTTCACTGTATTTCTGTGCCCCTGTCAACTCAGTGTGCATCTTCCTGTCTCTTGTGTCTGTGTCATTGTAAGTTGGCGTCCTATGTCTCTTTGAACCTCTTTCACCTCCTCGGATACCACATTTCTTGCACTTTGTCCGAGTGTCAGTGTCCACGCGTCTTTTTGTCTCTGTCCACCTCTTTGTGTTCTTGTATCTTCAATTCTGAGTTCTCTGTCCCACTATGAGGGCTCTAGTTCTGCATGTGTGTCCCCTTCTCATGTGCACCCCTTTCTGATTCCTCTCTATGCCCCGATCCCTATGTCTTGCCTCTGTGCCTACCACCTTCCTGTTTGTTGGACTCCCTATGCCTGCATTGTTACTTTGAGCTTGTGTTCACCTGTCGCGGCATCTGTGTTTCCTATCCCAGATCATTCTCTTAGTTTCATATCTCCCTGGCCATTATTTTGCTTATCCCTTTCTACTTATATTTCTCTCCTTGACCCACCAGTGGTATCTTATGAGGGGCTTCAGGGCACAGCTGTGCCTCCGGTGAGGCACCACTTACTTCCCTTTCCTCTGCTGCTGATTATTTAAATGAGCAGTGTTTATGAAAACACTGGTTTGGTGTTTACATGAACACTGCTGCTGTGTGGTCAACCATCTTGACCTCATCTCCAGGTTGCTAATGACAGAAGGCAAAGGAAGAGGCTGAGCGGCGATCCATGTACAGAGTGGATGTCTAGATTGCGCACAAGAGGGATATTGTTTCAGTGCAATTCCCTCATGCTGGCAGAGTCCATTTTACTTTGCAGACATGTTGTGCATGCCTCAGGCAGCACTGTATGTCTGATAAAATGTAGCTGGCAGGGCACACATCGGTGCATCACTAAGGACAGTTAGAAGCCACATAGTACAGCAGGGACAGGTCCCCAGCATTAAACCGGCTTCTTACAGAGCTGTGCTTCCAGTTCTATGAAGACGCTGGGAGAGTGATTGAGGTGGGTCTTTCCCGTTGCAAATCTGGCCTTGCTGCTTTGTCTGGCTCCTTGTTGAGAAGCATGACTTGCTAGTTCCAGTGCCCAATGCCAGATTCCGGTTGTTTTTTTGTGTATGTGTTTGTGTTTGAGAGCGATTGACAGTAAGCAAGATTGAGTATGTGTGTGTTTGAGAGTGTCAATGAGAAGGAGTGAGAGTTTTAGAGGGTTGGGAGGTTTCGGCTGGCAGTATGAGCGAGTGAAGGATTGTGATTTCATTACAAGAAGTTAGTGATTGGATATTGTGAGAGGGCATGGAAGTGACTCGGGTGTAGCTGTCAATGGTGCAGCAGGTGCAGTTGCACCAAGCCCAGAATTGGTGAGCTTGAAAAAGGGAATGTATAAAGTGTGTTTGTAACTGCGAGCGTGAACCAGTGAGTATGAGTTTCTTCATATGTGAGCAACACTGAGTGGGAGTGAGTATGAGTGAGAATGAATGTGTGAGTGTGCATTACAGTGGGGGCTGAGTGTGAATGTGAGTGGAAGTGTCTATGAGGGAGAGAAAATGAGTAAGAGTGTGTTTGCGTGCTTTATGATTGTGGGTCTGCTGCTGGCCATAGCAAACTCAGTATCATTTTGAGCTTATGGCAGCACCCAAGCTAACATGTTGTCACTGACATATTGGAGATAATTCTTGGCATAAGGAAAGGCATCCATGTTAAAATGCAGGACTTGACATACCAGAAGGTTTCTTGGCACAGGGCACCCTGTTTAAAATGTATGGTGCTTGCTTAGTGTAGGAATTTCTTAGCATTCGGGCCCCCATGGCAAATGCTAGCATTGGGTCTTTGAACGTAATTCTTGGCATAAGAGAGATCACCCAAGGCAAATCGCAGACCCCTAAATACTGGAAGTAATACTTGACATTAGGAGACACCTACGGCAAAATGCAGGTGCTGTCATAGTGCAGGTAGTTCTTTGCCTTAGAGATGGCAGCCATGGCATTTTAAATCTGAGAGTGCAGGTTTGGTGGAAATAAAGCGTGGTAAAATGCTGACTCTGAAACACTGGAGTTAATTTTTGACATATGGACCACCCATAGTAACGGCTAATATCAATGGCAGAATTCTGATAGTGAAATATTGTATGTAATTCTTATCACAAGGGGTACCTATATCAGGATGCTTGCATTGGCACAATGAAGGTAATTTTTAACTTGGGAGGAAATGTCAAGGCTAATTTTGCAACAATGGGGTGAATTCCTGGCACGTATTGCACCCCACCACTTTCAAAGATAACCAGGCACCATAGCCTTGTCCCCAGGTCCATGTTTCCTTTATTTCCTTCTACCCTGTCTAATTGTCATGTTCCGTTGAGGTTATGTCCATTGGCCCATGTTTACATGTTTGTTCAGTCATGCCTGTCTTTTCCTAGTTCCACCTTCTATTATGTCTGCATTTACATCTCTGAGAATAGTTTGTGAACGTTGGTTCTTCTGTTTCTCTGTTGCTTAGAAATACACGTGCATTTCTTTATCAGAAGCAGCAGAACTCATCATTTTTTATTTAAAGGAGAATGCTACTGATCGATCATAACAACTCGATCAATAAATTCTCCCTTGGTATACATTCTTTAGTACGAAGACTCTTGCATGTGAATCATTGAAGATTCCTACAACGTAATGCTTGGGTCTCTTGGCCACCAGTGAAATTTGATATTGGTTGTTAAACAGGCTTTCAATGGGAATATATCCCAAGGACTA
Source organism: Pleurodeles waltl (assembly GCF_031143425.1). Taxonomy (NCBI): domain Eukaryota; kingdom Metazoa; phylum Chordata; class Amphibia; order Caudata; family Salamandridae; genus Pleurodeles; species Pleurodeles waltl. The sequence goes on from NC_090437.1 coordinate 183,651,667, forward strand.
TGTTATGTAATCTCACCATGCCACTGCTTCCGGCGCGGTTTCAAGGGTGCCTAATGAAGAATACACACCACTGCTCTTCATGGTCAACCTGTTCCTGCCAAATAAAAAAAAGGTAGCCCCTGTATATTGATTTTTAGGTCTGGGAAGAAGAGGAAAAGACAAACACAAACAAAATACAAAATCCCACATGACCTTGTATGTCTTCTTTTTTTGTGTTTAATAATGCTTTATTGAATAAGTTAACAGACATTAGTACAATAAGATAACTACATTGGAACAGAAAAAAAGTCATAAGGATAATTATACCTATAAAAACAATTTTATACACTATCAGAATAAAATATTGTACCATAAAATAAAAGCATTTTTGTTATTTTTTAGTGAAGAGAGAAAAGAAAAGTAAAAACAATGCAAAATGAAGATCACATGTTCTCAAAAGAGCAACCATTAATTCTAAATAAAAAGAGAAAAAAAGAAAGAGCACAAACAAAATAAAAGACATTCAAGGAGGTTCAAAAACAGTATTAACAGTAGTATGAAAGATCTTGTGTTGTGAAAGAAAAGATGTAAGAGGAAGCCGTAACTTGTCTCTTTTAATTAACAGTTGAGTAGTATTAGCAATTGCTCGATCCATTCTGTGATTATAGCAAATCAGATTCCACCAAGCTACAACAGATCTTTTTTGTGGCATCTTTCCAATTAGAATTTATAATTTGCAGTGCACTAGCAATGAGTACATCAGCCAGTTTGCCAAGCATGGATTGGGAATGCCAAATAGTTGAGGTACTACCCCAAAAAAATATATAATCTACTGAAGGGTACATTGATGGACAAAATTTGATTGACTTTATCCCAAACTTGTTTCCAGAAAGTACGGACTGGAGGACATTAAAAAAACGTGTGCATATAATGCTATTTTCTTTGGAACATGACCAGCACTTACTGTCTGTAACAAGTTTAAATTTATAAAGATCCATAGGAGTATAATACAATCGATTATAAAATAAGGTTTGGGTTGTAGATGCTGAACGGGATGTTGGAGTTTTGACCATATTTGTTTCCATGTAGATATAGGAAAATGTTGATTGAAATCTTGTTCCCATGCCAATTCTATTTTAGAATTGGTCTCATGCGACTGGTATGTGTAAGAGTTCTGTATTTAAAGGATGCTGGGACTTGTGAGGAGAAATTATAAGGCTGGGAAATAGGCTGTATAGAAGAGGGAGTATCCAAAGTATGAGATAACAATTGATAGAGGATAGCGGAGAGAGATTGGTACTGCACGGCGTGATGAGAGGAAATATGAAATGTCTATTGAATATCTTGAAATAAGAGCATAGCACTATCTAAAAGTAAATGATCCAGAGTTATAATGCCTTTGTGCATCCACTCCTTCCAGGCTAAAGTGTTATTAGAAATGTTAATATCCTTGTTGTACCATATGGGAGATTGCCGAAGGTTCTCAGATGAGGAGTGAGAGGCAATAAGTAATGGTTGGCAATAGAGATAGAATGAGTGATTATCGGAGATTGAAGGGATTTAGGGGGTTTTGAAAGCCGAATTGCATCTCTAAGAGTAAATGGTGTAATTTGTGAGTGTTCCAGTTGACTTATAGAGAGGTTCCATTGTGAAACATGGGAGAGAGGGACATCCAGATTTGTGTTAAAACAAATGCAGAATGGTATCTTTTAAGGCATGGAAAATGTACACCTCTATCTCTAGGTTCTTGTAGTTTGATTAAAGATATATGAGATTTACGTTTGTTCCATAAAAATTTCATAAATAGTGTATTTATAGTTTTTTAAAAAACAGATGGGAGTTTAACTGGGAGCATAGATAGATAAAACATTTAAATGGGCAACAACATAATTTTGATTGTGGCCAATCTTCCCCACCAAGTTAAATAAAGAGGGTACCATCTGTCAAGGAATTTAAAAATATTTGACTTGACTTCTTTGAGATTAATGCGAATAGTGTCTTTAATAGAATCGGAGTAGGATATTTAATATGCTTAGAGTTCTAAAACCAGTATCTTTAAACATGTCGGGTACACAATAAGCATTTAATGGCAAGACCTCTGCTTTGTTGACATTAAGCTTATATCCTAAGACATTTGAGTATTCTCGTAGTAAGCGTAAAAATTCCATAATAGTCTGTTGAGGATTAGGGATGAAGAGCAGAATATTGTCAGCATATGCTGTAAATTTAATCTCTATGTCTTTGTGCTTAAAGCCGTAAAAATCAGACGACCTACTTATTTTCTCTAGAAGGGGTTCAAGGGCTAATATAAATAAAAGAGGTGATAGCGGACAACCTTGTCTAGTACCTCTGTGTAGGGGGAAGTAACGGGATTGTTTACCATTGAATAAAATAGATGTAGAATGTGAGGAATATAACATACTAATGAGTTTAATAATATGAGGACTAAAACCATGCCATTTTAATGCTCCAAACATAAAATCCCAACAAACTCGATCAAAAGCTTTTTCAACATCGAGAGTTATAGCAGCAATAGGGTCCCTGGACTTAGAAGCAAGATGGAGAATATTGAGAAAAGTTCTAGAATTATCTGATATGTACCGCCCTTTAACAAAACCTGACTGGTGAATGTCTATTAAATCTGGAATAAAATGATTAATACGTAAGGCAAGGACTTTTGCAAAAAATTTACAGTCAACATTGATAAGGGCTATAGGTCTATAGTTACCACATTTGGATAAATCTTTATCTTTTTTAGGAATCAAACACAACATAGCTTCAGAAAAAGTGCCCTTTGCTTGATCTTGCGCTAAGAAATATTGTATAAGTGTTAATAACTTTGGAACTAAAATGGATGCAAATGTTGGGTAAAATTCAATTGAAAAGCCATCAGGACCCGAGGCCTTATCTTTAGGAAGTTTGGTGATGACATTTTTTATTTCTAACTCCGATAGCTCAGAGTCTAATAGAGACAAGTCTACTTTATGTGTCTTAGGAATAGAGTGGAAGAAAGCATCAACCTCAGATATATTACAAGTATTTTCGAGAGTATATAATGTGGTGTAGTAATCAGTAAAACATTCCAGAATTTTTAAGTCATTAGTGTGTCTGTTTCCAAATGTGTCAGTCATACCAGTAATTTTAGACTTTTATTTTTTAATCTTTAAGTAGTTTGCTAACAGTTTACCCGCTTTATTTTTCCCCCCCATAAAATATGGAATTTATTTTGAGTAGAGTACCACATGCACTAGCCAAAGATTGCTTATTGTATTGTAAATTAGCATCAATCAACCTGGACAGAGTATCTGGTTTGTTAGAGGAGAAGTATTCATGCTCTAGACGCTTTATTTGTGCAAGTAATTGAGAGGAAATTATCTTTTTAGTGGCAACATAATCTATAATAAAACCTCTGGCAGTAGCTTTGAATGCATCCCATATAAAATTAATCTGAGTATTGGAAGATAAGTTGTGACTAAAAAAGTCTTTAGAAAACATTGTAAATTGTTCAATAAATAAATGGTCTTGCAATAAGACGTTAATAAATCTCCAGCGCTTAGGAGATGAGGAAGTGCCTGGAAAGTTCAAATCAATAATTACCGGGGCGTGATCTGATATAAGAATAGACCCAATGTCAGTACGTGAGACTGATTGTGAAATATTTTGTGTAGAAAATATATAATCTGTTCTAGAATATGAGTGATGTACTGCAGAATAAAACGTAAATTCTATTAAATCTGGATGTGCAATTCTCCATATATCACATAAACCTCTAGAGGAGATTGCTTGATGAAATGCTTTTTGCATTTTATTAGGAATATAACGCGTTTGAGAATAACGATCAACAAAAGGATCCATAAGCTGATTGCAATCACCTCCTACAACAAGATTGTCAGAATTGCAAGATAATAATAAAGAAGAAAAACTAATCCAAAATTGAGGGTCTACTCCAGTTGGACCATAGACATTGCAAATGGAGTATAGCACCCCATACATTTTAACTGTCAATATTATCTATCTACCTGTAACATCTTTAAACTCTTCTATAACTTGTATATGTAACGATTTATGAAACCAAATTAATACCCCATTCTTGTTATGAACTGCAGAGGAACCAAAAACATGACCAACCCAATTTCTATTTAAACTTTTAAAGTCCTGCTCCTTAAGATGTGTTTCTTGTACAAGGGCAACCTGACAGTTTAATTTAGAGAGATGTTGAAGCACTCTTTGTTTCTTGACCGGATTACGTAAACCCTTAACATTCCATGAAATGATACGAAGACTGGTCATTTAACTGGGGGAAAACATATAGACAACAGACCCTTGACGAAATCTAAGATATATACAACATATGAATCATAGAGTAAGTTGGAAGGGAAAATTCTGAACACATATCCAGTTGAGGTTGCTTGTGGATGCCATTGCACTGTAAGGTAAAAAAAAAATATAAAGGAAGAAAGAAAGACAAAAGGAGAAGAAGAGAGGACGAAAGAGATGGAGAAGTAAAGAGGTGGCAAAAGCACCCCATTGATAGAAGTAAAACAAGATGACAGAAAGCCAAAAGGCTTCAGTCATAATTACCCTGACATTAAGAATATATTTTGCAAGGAAGAAAGGGAGGAGCAAGAAAATTAGAAGCCAATCAACAACAACACCCCTGAGGAATTAAAATAATTATATAGCACAAGGGAGAGAGACGTTAAAACAGAATAAATACATTACAGTATAGACAACTGACGACATGACTTACCAACAAGGGAAAGAACACTATGATGACGAGCTATACAAGAATATAGATACAATCGGAAAGGGATTTTATTTGCTTGACATTTCAATGTTTCCAATACCTGTAAAGAAAGAATAAATGATTTAAAAATCCAACATTAACCAATCAAGTCTTGCAGAGTTCCATTGCCTCCCGTTTGTGGGTATATATAAATTGTTTCAAATCCGAGGGATTTTCAAAAGTAGTTGTTCTGTCCTTGAAGGTAACTTTAAAGAAACAAGGATGAACAAGGCCAAATCTAGCATTCATGGATTGTAAAGCTGGTCGGAGATCCAGAAATTCTTTCCTTCTTTTGGCTGTCGCCGTGGCCACATCCTGACTAAAGAAAATAAACTAAAGAAAATCTTTTGGCCTGACCCCAACATTTGTTTGCGTTGTTTGGCGGCGGTCAAGACTGTCATTAAAACTGAGTATTGTAGAAAGAGAGCGATAATTCCTCGTGGTTTAGATGTAGAAGAAGGACCAATACGATTGGCTCTCTGAATGTTAAGGACCGTGGTATTCTGCAGACCAACAATCTTCGGAATATGAGTTTGCAAAAATGTTATCAAATCTTGGCCTTCTGAGCCTTCCGGAATGCCATAAATGCGAAGATTATTGCACCGATTACGATTTTTCATATCTTCTGTCTGTTTTTAAAGTAGTGTGCGTTCCTTAGACAGATTATCAACTTTAATAGTAGTGTCTTGTATGTCGCTGATCCTCTGCTCCACATCAAAGTCGAGAATCCAGACGTGACAATTTCTCCTCAATTCGTTGTACTGCAATATTTGTTTCCATAACAAAAGGCTTTATTAACTTGAGTTAATCCATAATGCCTTCCAATGTAAGAGGCAATGGAGACTTAGTTGGAGAGGATGGGTCCTTTTTAGCTCTTTTGTTACCCCCGGTATCTTTACGACTGTTAGAATTAGATATGGAGGATACAGATACTTTTGAAGTATGAGGAATCTCCATTTTAGCGATGCAATGTAGACTTAATACAGTATTTTTAAATGATGTTCTCTCTCCGTTGGTTAGGCCACCTCAAAGGACGAATGTCAAAAATTATGGAAGAAAATCCAAAATGAAGAATCTAAAATGATTTCGGAGTCGCCAAGGAGAAAAAAACCCAAACTTTTTAAGAATAGAAGAGATCCCCACAAAATGACATTTCTGTGAGAAAGGGAGCAGCAGGTTTACAGAAGTAAACTCTGTGAAAAAAAACTGAGTTTAAAAGATTAAAAAACTCACCAAACTGCTCCCTGCTTGTTCACATTGCACATTCTGAAAAATAAATGTGCCAGTCCTCAAATAAACTCTCTTCCCAGGAAAAAAAACAGCCTCAGCGGTTCGGGAGCGTCGCTATCTCGCGGCCATCTTAATTGCTCCGGCGCACGATCTCCCACGACCTTGTATGTCTTCTATACTGGCTCTAAGTCTTCAATGGCCTGATCAAAAACAAAACTCAAAACATATGATTTTTTTCTCAACATAGTGGATATACCCTACCATGCGTTACAAGAATCTGGTCAAAACATTATTTACAATTATTTTCCATATATATTTCAGTTTTTTGGTTTATCAAAAAACACATTTACACCGAAAAAAGAGGAAAACAATTATTTCGTGCATTTCTTATACATTGCACATAAAAACACTCTGCAGGATACATATTGCTTGTGTCTACAGTGATAACCTTTCCACCCTCATATCACACCCCACTCTCTCATTTGTACACAAAACACAACACATCCTCTCATATCCACCACTCATTCCCATCTCAACCACATGTAGCATACACTCCAGATTGCAATGGGAAAAGATCTCACATTTCTGCCGTTGTTCTTGCTACATTTTAAACATTGCATAGTCCTTTATAGCCCGAGTATTAATCTCACCTTTTTATCACGTTCTGTTAGCTTGACATTGCACTTTCTTGCCTGTGCTGGGCAAATTCAGGTTCAAAACTCTGAAGCTTACTTTACATCTTTTAACATTTTAACAAAGTGGTAGGAAAATGTTAGAAGCTGTTCACGAATGGTGTATTTCTGAGCTCACAATGAAAAAATTATGTAAAACCCCTACTGCGATTTGTCTTCTACTAGGTTTGCTGTGTGTAAATGCCTGGAAGCAAATGAGAAAACAAACCCTTATCATCAAACAGTAATAATGCAGTGGCACAGGTGGGAGCAAACACGCAAACTTACAAGAAAACACTAAGGGGGTGATTCTCACCCTGGCGGGCGGCGGAGGCCGCCCGCCAGAGTTCCCCCCTCCAAAATACTGCTCCGCGGTCGCAAGACCGCTGAGGGTATTTTGGGTTTTGCACTGGGCTGGCGGGCGACCGCCAAAAGGCCGCCCGCCAGCCCAGTGCAAAACAGCCTTCCCACTAGGAAGCCGGCTCAGAATTGAGCCGGCGGAGTGGGAAGGTGCGACGGGTGCAGTGGCACCCGTCGCGTATTTCAATGTCTGCAAAGCAGACACTGAAATACAAAGTGGGGCCCTCTTACGGGGGCCCCTGCAGTGCCCATGCCATTGGCATGGGCACTGCAGGGGCCCCACGACACCCCATACCGCCATCCTGTTCCTGGCGGCAGAGCCGCCAGGAACAGGATGGCGGTATGGGGTGTCAGAATCCCCATGTCGGCGCAGCGAGCTGCGCCGCCATGGAGGATTCTACAGGGCAGCGGAAAACCGGCGGGAGACCGCCGGTTTTCCCTTTCTGACCGCGGCTGAACCGCCACGGTCAGAATGCCCTGCGGGGCACCGCCAGCTTGTTGGCGGTGCTCCCGCCAACCCTGGCCCCGGGTTGGTGAATGACCCCCCAAGTATTGCCATATACCCTAAGCAGCAGAATTATGCATATAGCCGCTGTCGTAAGACTCTCAACAATATTAGCTGTTAAATAGCAACGTACACAAACTCCCAGAAGAAACACACTATTCAGAGCACCTTCTGTGCATCCAACAGAGCACACACATGCCATGTCAGTTTGGTAATACCATGTTCCCAGGAGACCTTCTCTCCATAGTAGGCCAAACAATAACATCCAACAGAACACAACAGCCAGGACTCTTTAATATCCAACAACATGCTTATATGAAAAGTAGGTGGCTGTGACACTACCAAGCGGGTGGAGCTGCCAACAAACATTACCCACACATCTCCATCCACAGGAAAATGGGCATGTCTTGCAGACGCCTAAGCTTTAGGCAGATCTCTGCGGAGTAAACTGAAACACCAACATTTTAGACCCACAGCTCAGTAAGACACAGCCACTTAGCAGGGAATATGACCATAGCAGAGTTTTCATCATAACATTATCTCGTGCTGTATCAGACTTTTGCCTGGATTGGTAAACCCCTGAACTATGGGGAAAGCATCCACAGAGCCATAAGTGTTAAGGGGGCAATATCAGTTGCAGAACGTGTAACAGAAATGCCCACAGCATAACACAACTTTGCATAATATTTTTAACTCATGAGCATCTTAAAAAGTTACCTTTACAAAAGTTTTCCTGTAGACTGTGACTAGATCTCTCTTTTGCTTACTCACCAACCACATATTTCATTAGTTCGAACTATAGTCGCAGTATTATTCTTCCATTTAAAGAAAATACTGTGTTCTCATACATCATATGTAAATACGCTTTAGTATTTTTAATGTGAACTTGCTTGGAGCTGTACCAGGCTGTATGAGCCTTTCACTGTTTACTGTTTGGGGATTTTGCTCTCCTTATCCATTTATTTTTGATTGGTCGACATTATTTGTATATACATCACCGTACAGGTCACGCAGAAGCACTCTGCTTCTGCATCATTCACAGATAAGCTGTGGGTCATTGTATTTCTTAACACACCTCCCAATACTTCAGAAGAACCTTTTTTCCTTTTTTAATACATTGGTCAGTCGTTGCTTCATGCAGCTGTTTCAGGCAAAGAAAGATAAGGCTTAATTTCGACCTCTATGTCTTTAATAAAAAAGAAATACATGTTTCATTACCTTTGAGAGGAAAGTCCTCATTTGCGTCCTGGGCCTCTTAGCCTAGGTCACATTCGATATTGACATGAAGTGAGAGCTCCCAGGCGTGTGCCATATTTCATAACCTGCAGATCTCACTCTGTTTTCCCGTAGTGCCGTCATGCGTACCTGCTGGCTAGTGAGTAGTGATAAGCAGCAGCAGCGGATCAGGCTACCACATTTGGAAGCAGTCATGGTAGGACGAGGTCCTGAGACAGAGATAAAGGACAGAAAATGTTCTAGGGAGCAGGGTAAGTAAAATATGTAAATGCCACATTTTGCTTAATACATGTTTTTAAGCCTAGCTTGACAGCTTGCTGAGTACCATAGCTTGTCAGCACAACTTAAAACCAGTGCTTAATTTGTGCATGTTGTATCAGGTGCAGAGCACCAGCACTTACTTTTGAGGGCCGGCACTTCTTTTTCTGCCTTAAGCATTTACGGTGAGCAAAAGACATATATGGGAAAGAAGGCGGAAGAGGAAAAACGAAAAAGCGTCACAATGGGAGAGAGCGGAAAGCTGCAAGAGTTAGCTGAAGGGGCAGGAGTGGATGTAAATGGATCGACGAGACCTAAGATGGGTTCAGGATTACGCTGCCTTAGTATTCCGTGCTCGCACCTTAAATTGCTGCAGCTTCGTGTTTAAGAGGAGGGCTTTGGGCACCAGCACCTTTTTATTTACACATTAAGCACAGCTTAGAACCAACTGAGAGTGGCATTGCTGTGGGTCATTCCCTGTTCATTGGTTTGAATGAGTAAGTCCCCTGCTACTATTGGCCTGCTTTCTCTGACCTTCACACGTAAAGCCTCCCCACAGCATTTGTTGGTTGCATACATTACCAAACGAGTCTCCAGCATGAATGTCGCAGCTGATGCAGAGAGATTTACATATGGGAGACGCTGATGCTGCTGTACTGAGGGGTGGCGGCAAGGAGCCCTTCCAGCAGCTCTCCGTCCTGCCTGCCTAACACGTTTGCTGTACTCCTCTGCTGGCAAACCTCTGAGATTCTCAGGCGGATCTCCTCATCTAAGATGGCCACCTCGTCAACAGCAAGACACAAAGGCCCTCTATTACACGAGGACATTCCCCCGTCACCAAACTGCATTGCATTTAGAGAAGATTCACCTTCTGAGATGCCCACTGTATCAGTGCCTTTTTACACGGGCCATCATAGTGGAGACAGTTACCCTTGTGGCTGGTTAGTCTCATTACTCTGGTTCATGCTTGAGCCCCTGCAAAAGCTGCCACGTACAAATAATGTCTACCTGCCTGTTTTAATTTACTTCTCTTTAGCTTCACTTTTTTTTTTTTTTTTTGAATATATTTTTATTAATTAATAGGTCGCTGTTTACTTTTCACAGTTACATTTATGGGAACATATAATCCAATTTATTCACACCATTTAAAAGGATACTTTACTTTGCATGTGTTCACAGATGACTTATGTTGTGTTTTAACTCACATCTAGGTCTATATCTGATTTCTGTTGCCCGTTAGCTCTAGGGTTCTATATTTGTTTCCTTAAGTATCTATTTCCTTGTCTCTTTGTTACCCATTTGTCTTACATGTCCACATAGCAGCTTCAACTTTAACATAACTATGGACATACTTAATGGCTTTTTGTGGGTGGTTTTAGTGTTAGGTAGTGAGGATCGATCCCTTAGGGGGCTGTATCTGGAGGGATAATCATCTGCTGTATGCGTTTTCCTATTACTCCTTGTGGGTGATTGTACTCCACTCCACTCTGCACCTTGTGGTTTATTATGAGCTGTCAGTGTTCTCTGCTAGCTATTTCATTGTTATTCTTTCTCACCCTCACCAGCAGTGTACCTGGGTTTATTCCTCATCTCCTTACAGTATCTGTTTAGGTTTCCGTTTCTGTTTGAGCTGTATTAGGATTTAATGGTTCTTCCCCTGTGCTATCCCAGCTCATCAGTAGTTCTTCCCACCCAGGGGCCACGGGAGTCTGTCGGATACCCTTTGCTTCTTCAGTTTTTAAAACCTGCAATTCCGCCCCGGCCCACCTCTTGACGTCATTTTTCCATTCAACAAGTGAGGGAGGGGTAGTAGCTTTCCAACCCCTCATAATTAATCTTTTGTAGAGGGCCAGGGCGAGATCCAGGAAGCGACTCCCAATCTTCCCTAGTTGGATATCCGTCTTTAGGCCCAACAGACAGACATCGGGGGCGAACGGCAGTTCCGTGTCATATAATCTTGACATGCTCTCCATCACTGCTCTCCAGCCCATTTGTAACACTGTGCATTTCCACATCATGTGGTCAAAGTCTGCCTCGCCCTCACCACATCTGGGGCATATCCTGGGGGTTCCCCCATATATTCGGAACAGTCGGTGAGGGGTAAGATAAGTTCTATGCAGGTAGTTATATTGGATATATTGCAGCCGGGTGTTACGCGATGTCCTCCGAGGATAAGCCAGAGCTCTGTTCCAGTCTGCCTCAGATAGCATATGTCCGATTGTTTTCTCCCACTTCTCCCTGAGTGAGTGCAGGGGATCCAATGCAGCCTCTAACTGGGCTCGATATATTTTCGTAATTAAGTGGGATTCTTCTCCCGAAGTCAGCAGGAGGTGCAACACTCCGTGAGTCCCGGGCTCTGCGTTAATCGTATCCCACTGGGCTTTCAGAGTGTGCACCAGCCTCCTGTACATCAAAAATTGACCCTGAGGGACCCCCTTCCCTACCAATTCGCCGAAACTCTGTATTGTACCTTCCCTGAAGAGCTCCCCCACCGTCAATACTCCTGCATCCCTCCATGGGCCCAATCCCCGGCCCCCAGATCCGGTTCCCTTCGGTTCCACGAGCAACACCGGAATCGGTATCGCCGGTGAGTAGGGTGGACCAACTCCAGTCCTATTCGCACATCTTTTCCAGCACATCTTCGCGGTGTTAGTCATTAGGTTGTCTCCGAAGGGGGACAGCTTCTTCTCTATCATGCGTGCTATTATTCGATCTATGTCCATCGAACCGTGGGGGTTAATTAGGTCCAACTGCCCCTTACCCACCATCCAGCCTGCCACCCACTGCAGCTGGGATGCCAAGTAATATGCCTCAAAGTCAGGAGCCCCTAATCCACCCGCTCGCATCGGTCTGCACATAGTAGTCAATGCTGTGCGACTCCGGCCCTCATCCCATATTAATTCCCGAAGTAGGGTGTTTAATTCACGGAACCATGCAGGGGGGACCCATAACGGTAGATTAGCAAAAAAGTAGAGGAGGCGGGGCAGCATCACCATCTTAGACAACGCCACTCTGGCCATTGTTGTTAGTTTCAGCGACCGCCAAAACCCAACTGAGGCGCGCAGGGACCGGAGCGCCCCACCCAGGTTGCCGTCCCGAAGATCGGCCAGCTCATGAAATATTTGGATCCCTAGATATTTGAAAGTCCGCGGGGCCCAGTTCATATCTTTCGGACATGTTTCAGGGCGCTCTATGTTTGGTAGTATGGGGAAGACAAATGTTTTGCCGCGGTTAAGATGAAGTCCCGACAGTTCCCCATAGCTCTCCAGGATCTTTAAAACCCACGGGATGCCACTGGTTCCGTCTCTCAAATACACCAGAATATCGTCCGCGTATAGGGAAATAATATGCTCGCTAGGACCCCAGTTAATTCCTCTACCGATTCCTTCCTGTCGTATTTGGGCTGCTAGAGGTTCAATTGCCAGGGCAAATAGCAGCGGTGATAGAGGACATCCCTGTCTGGTTCCTCGATACACCGGATATGTGTCGGATATCGTTCTGCCCGTCTTCACCCTAGCCATTGGGGAGGAGTACAGTAGGTCCACCCACCTCACCCAGCTTTCACCTAGTCCCATCTTTAGCATCACAGCCCTAAGGTAGTCCCACCTGATCGAGTCAAAGGCCTTTTCGAAGTCCACTGCTAATAAAACCCCTGTCGGAGGTTTTTCTGTTGCTGGCATGTGTAAGATGGCAAAGACCCTCCTCAGGTTCAACGACGTGCTGCGACCAGGGACGAAACCATTCTGATCTGTGTGCACTAGTGTTGTCATTAGGGGGATCAGTCTGTTAGCCATGATCTTACTGAGGATCTTAAAGTCACTATTCAGCATTGACAATGGGCGGAAGTCGGTCACCGGCGCTTCCCTGTTTTTTGTTTTAGGTAGTGGTATCACCAAAGCCTCACGTAATGTGCCCGGTAACTCTCCTCGGTGCAACGCCTCCGCGTATACCTCAGCCAGTTGGGGCACTAACAATGTCCTATATTTTTTGTAAAAGTCCATTGGAAGGCCATTGGTACCGGGAGTCTTTCCAGGAGCCAACTGCAATATAGCCTCACTTATCTCCTCCACTGTTACAGGTCCCCCCAGGCTATCCCTCCCCGCTTGGTCCAAGGCCGGGAGAGCGATTCGCTGTAGGGAGTCTCGGAAGGCCTCCACCCCCAGGTCATGGGGTTTCCTATACAAGTGCATGTAGTATCCCTTAAAAGCTTTGTTGATTGGGCCTGGGCTTCGCCTGCATATTCCCTTTTTGTCTTGTACACTTGTGATGGGCTCTCCCCCTCCGCTTGGGCGTACCAGCCAAGCTAGAAGCCTTCCCGATCTACCCTCCTCTGATTGCACTGATGCCAGGTATTTTTGTGTGTTGTGGCACCTAAGTTGTGACTCGATCTGGGAATGCTCTCTACGGGCCCGCTTATATTCCTCATTCTCTTGGGCTCTAACATCTTGTCTCACTTCCCATTCGTGTATTTTCTTCTCTAAAGAGGTCAATTCCCTTTCAAGTGTGCGTTTCACCCCCACTGATTGACCCAGGCAGAATCCTCTCGTTACCACCTTAAGTGTTTCCCATTCTGTGGCTCTGGATGTGGCGGATCCACTGTTAATTTTGATATGTTCTGTCAAATGGCATCGAAGGGCCTCTCGGTACGGCTGATCCTCCAACGCAGTGGGGGACAGTCTCCACGATGGAATTGGGGGTCTGTCCTCTATAATACTCAGTGTAATCAGCAAGGGGTTATGGTCTGATAGTGTGCGGCCAAGATACTCTGAGTGGGTTACATAACGCGCAAGTCCCGCAGTGCACGTCATTCTGTCAATTCTAGTGTGCAGCCTGTGGAGGCCTGAATAATAAGAATAGTCACTGTCTGTTGGGTGTTGTTCCCGCCAGACATCCACTAGCCCCCAGGAGTCCAGCCATTCGCAGAGCTTTTTGGCTATTCTAGTGGACCCTGCACCCTGCAGTGGCGGGGTCGATCTGTCCTTGTTAATGTCCAATACTGCATTGAAGTCCCCTCCCACTATTAATTCTCCTGTGCTTTGGCGGGTGAGGTGGCTTGATAATTTGGTCAGGAAAGGGACTTGGTCCTGATTGGGAGCATAAATACAACTCATAACAACAGAGATACCGTGTAGTCTCCCTTCTATCACCACAAATCTGCCCTCTTGATCTATGTCAGTTGAGTCTATTATCAGTGGGACCCCAGCTCTGACCCATATCAATGCTCCCCTCGCATATGCTGAATACTCTGTGGCAAACACCTGTCCCCTCCATCTGCGTCTCAGTTTCTCAACCTCTCCAGCTATTAAGTGGGTTTCTTGTAGCATTGCCACCTGCACCCCTCTTCTCTTCAAGTAGGAGAGGATTCTGTGTCTTTTGGTTGGAGTGCTCATCCCCCTAACATTCCATGTTAAAAGATTATAGTTTGCCATGTTAATAATTTAATTTGATAATAGTGTCCCTGGCGCCCCCAGAGTAGAACTCTATTCCTACCCATGTTCAGATCTTTACTGTTATCGTATATCGCCACCCACTTAGCCAAGTTAACTAATAACTGCAAAACCCAACTCCCCCACCCCAGGGCGCCTACCAACCTGCAGGTGGCCCAGAAAATCACGCAACAGTGCAACTTATTTAAACATATAGCTACAGTTCTCGCCAGGCTAGCTTAGACCAGCGAGTTACTGGTTCGGGGGGCGGTCAGGTCCGGAGGGGCCTCATATTCTTCTGTTGTGTCGCATCGCCAGGTCAACTCTTGCAATGTTTATCCAAGCTCGTCAGCGGACCGCGGCGTCACCCTGGGAGCACGTGTCGAGCAGGTCGAGTCTCCAGCCGAAGACACCATTGTACCGTCTGAATCCTCTCCTGAGCCCTCCGGAGGGGAGGCTCCACCACCAACTCGGGCTGCCGCCTCCAGAGCCGCCCTCTTATCTTTTTCCTTTTGCATTTGTGTTGGCGCCAGTTTCGGTCGGATCCCGGGTTTTCGCGCCCTTGGAGCTCGGCGAGCCCTGCCCGCAGATGTGTTCTCACCATTGGGTCGCCCCACTTGGAGTCCTTGTTTCTCGAGCCATTCCCATGCTTCCTCCGGTGTTTGGAGGAAAGTGGTTTTCCCCTCCAGTATTACTCTCAGTCTGGCCGGATATAGCAATGAATATTGAATCCCTTCGTCTCTGAGGGCCCTTTTGACTGCTAGGAATGAGGTTCGCTTGTTCTGAACATCCAAAGTGTAGTCCGGGTATAGCGTCACCTCCCCATTCGCTATCTTAAACGGGCCCATCTCTCTGGCCTTCTGTATGAGAGTGTCTCTGTCTTTGTAGTGCAGCAATTTGGCAATTACCACACGAGGAGGCCTACCGGGGGCTAGAGGCCTCGACGGCATTCGGTGCGCTCGCTCCAGCGTGTAAAAGGGCGTTAGGCATCCCGGTGCCACCGTTGTACTAAACCAATTCTCCAAGAAGTTCACCATGTTAGTTCCCTCGACTCCCTCTGGAAGGCCCACCACGCGCACGTTGTTCCTTCTGTTTCTGCCCTCCGTGTCCTCAACCCTTCGTTCTAGTTGTGTTAATCTAGTAGCCAGGGAAGTCACCTCAGCCGCTAGATCCTTCTGTTTCGGTTCAACTATTGCCAATGTGGATTCCGTTTCCTTGACTCTATCCGCCAGTTTGTGGTGTTCTGCTCTTAGGAGGCCTACTTCCACTGCTACTTGGCTGATTTCGTGTTGTAGTGTTGTCTTTGTGTCTGCAATCGCCCCCAGTATTCTGTCCAGGGTTTCCTGTACGTTAGTTTGTGGGTTGGTCTGCTCTTCCATTTCTTTGCGTGCTGGAGGGGGCGCCATGTCCATGACCTTCTTCTTGTGACGGGCCCTGGGGGGCATCGGCCAAGCCGTGTGGGGAAGATCGCACCCCCAAGGTGTAGGCCCGAGTCTCTTCACTGGCCCTCTTTCCACTGTGATCTCGTGCCCCGGCAGGCGCAGACCCGGTCTCGGTCTCCGGATGGGCGTCAGAGAGGGCCTGTTTGTCCACCCCTTCTGTACTTTGTTGGGCTCTGTTTTCGGCTACTCCGGCAATCGCCCCCAGCGGGCTCTAGCCACAGGGCCACTCGCTCTCTCTGCTTAGGGCGGCGTCTATTTTCTTTATTATTTTCTTTTCTTTTTGGATCCTGCCACTCCTCAATTACCCTTTTTTTTTCTTCTTTTTTTTCTTTTTTTTCCCCCCTGTCTACTTTTTTTTTTTTTTTTTTCGGGAGAGTTCTTTCACGTGTTTTTTTTTTTTCCTGTGATTTACTTGCCCCCGGGGTGGTGTCTCATTAGGGGGCCTCCTGCCGCTCAGTGTCGTCTCTGCGCTCCCGCGGGAGCGTCCCCCGAGCTCCGGTCGCCCTCCCGGCAAGATGGCGGCTCCGAGCCCCCTCCTCCGGGGGCTTCCATCTCACGCTGCTTCACCCGGGACCGGGTGCGGCCCAGCTCCGCCTCCACTTCTTCGCAAAGGGGGTTCCCGGCGTCCGGTCCGCCGCGCCAGGGCCCCACCAGGCGGGATCGCCTCACCGGCCCAGGCCGGTCGCACTCGCTCGGCCGCAACGCTCGGCCCTACCCGAGGCCCCGGCTCACCGCGGGATGAAAGGCCGCAGGTCCGCTCCGGAGCCAGCGAGCCGAACCCGCTCCTCCGCACGTCCCGGATCAAAAAGCGGGGAACCCAGCCGCATCCAGGTTCCGCCCCCAGGTCAGGAGCAGTCTTTTGGCGTTGACCCGCCCGGAGATGGCACGCTTACAGGTATAAGGTAAAGCGGCCCCTCCGGAGCGAGGAGATTAAGCGTGCGCCATCTCCTGCAGTTGGCCACGCCCCCCCTCTTTAGCTTCACTTAATATGCATTTGTGTAGTACCATTGCCCTTCCTTGCTGCTGGGACGGAAAAGTCCCCTGCATGGTGAAGATATGTACCCTTCCCCTGAGTGCCCAACTGTATTGTGGTCTGGATCCCTAATGCAGTTTTTTTTGTCATAAACGAACATGGATCATGTGTGTGCACCAGACATAGGCCTGTCTCACCAACTGCAGTCTTGTTGGACCAGAAGGGGTGCTCAAAGCACTGCCCTCATAGAGGTGGAAGGCTACTGTCTTCACCTTGAGTTAAACAACACAAGCGCAGTGGTGGCAGCATACCATGTAGTGATTTGTAGTAGTGAATAGGTCCTTATTACCCTATGTCACTAGAGTGAGGCCTACAGGCTCGCTAACCTTTTTAAAAGTTCAGCTGCTGTATGTTTAACCCATCCTTGGTCTGCATCAGGTTGTTGTGGAAGTGAGTGCATGATGAAAATGTGCTGAATGCATGTGAGCACTCAAGCCATGCACTACAGAGAGGTTGCAGTGTGGAACTGTATGCACATGGCATATGTGTGCATGTTGGCAGTGTGTGTTTAAAGTGATATACTCTGAAGCAGTACAAAGAGACTGTAGCATTAAACAGTGCTAAACATGTCTGTGCTGCATGCGGTAATCCTGATGGAAGCATGGTACATGGGCACAACAGTAATAGACAGTGGAGTGTGGTATGAATGCACACTGAGTGCAGAAGTGCCTGCACTGGTACATTACGTGGAGGGCCTTGGGTTCCATTTCGGGAAGCCCAGGCCTGCCTGCTTAAAACATGAGGAGTAGAAGAATACCCCCATACAGAGTTGTATATTGCTGCATTCCTGTGAGCTGGGTGGGACAAGCACTGTATGAGGTGGAGCCAAGCTCTCCCTCTGCATTTCAAAGGGCTCTTTGATACAGTGACAGATCACAAGGAAGGGACCTAGACACATCTGAGGAAGAGGGAGATGCGCTGTAAAGAGTAGGGTTGAGGGCTCAGGATTACCCTTTGATGCACATATCATTAAGGCTGACATCCAGGTGTGAACTCTGGTCAAAAGCATGAATCTTGTTGTGGGTTAATCAGCTTCGGAGTCCTGCCTGAAGAAGCAGAACCCCAACATAAAATGTCAAAGGTTCAGACCCAAAATCACATTTGGTATCTGGAAAATAACTATAAGTAGGGGAGTTTGAGACCTCCACCTTTGTCATCTGCCAAACAGCCAGTCACCTGCATGAGGAGGGGTAGTTCTGCAAGACTTCTGCCTGTCACCAGGGCTAGGGAAACAGCCTGCTAGTCTTCCTTCTGGGTGAGAGGACATCACCCAGTTAAACCAAGACCACCTGCCCTAGAGTCAGGAGCATCAGTACCTGGCTGCTTGTCAGGACTGGTGAGCCCGTGAGGGATAGGAGAGTGTTGGAGGGAGCCAGATCCAGAGGGGAGCCCAGACATGTGGGGCCCATGAGCGACGTGTGAGGCGCAATCCCCCCACTTATGTGGCAGTTGCCTGTGTGCAGCGTGGTGAGTTTGGTACCCCAGTTGCCAGGAGGGGCTGCAGTGCACCCAAGGACAAATGCTGCATCAATTAGGCCATTGCTTGTGTGCAGCGTTGTGGATGTTGGCGACCCTATACCAGGAGGGGCCGCAGTGTGCCAAGAAACTGTGCTGCATTGATCGAGCCATAGCCCACATATGAAAAAGTTGCTGCAACCCCGTATTCCAGAAGGAACCACCACAGAGGTGCTGTGAGACCAGCGTGACACGACATGTGAGCCTCGTCCGAGCGACCTCATATGCCAGAAGGGACTGCTTAAAGTGCTGAGGCCGGAGGTCTAGGTCGTTGCCCATGACCCAATGTGTTACTATGACCAAGACGTAGGGAGTTTCCATCCAAGGAGGTCCAAGGTCAGAGGAGAAGCAGTCAGAACCCCGCCGGAGCATGGAGACTGCACCCATCCCCAATTAAAGAGAGAAACTATTTACCGCATGTGGCTGGAGCCAAAGCAACTCCAATCAATAGGACACTGGTGAATATGGCTCAGGAGAGCGAGCCGATGTCTGCCAGGAGCTGCACTTGTGAATGCGTGGAGCCCTACTTTGCCAGTCTGGCCCAGGACTGCACTGCACCGCAGCCAGGTTTCATATCACTGGAGTGGGTAAGATGAGAACTGGGCCTGCAGGGCTCTGGTGGGTATATCAACTTTGGTTTTTGCAACCCCAAATGACTGTGACTGCTGCACCTTATTGAGTAAGTGCGAAATGGGGATGCCCTGTAACAGGGCCTAGTAGTTTGCACTCCTTGGATGACACATTATGTGAATGGGGAATACCAACACTCGTTACATGGACATCTGGAAGCTGGGGAGTGGCCGGACAACTGCTAGAGTGCCTACCTCACGGGGGCACTGTGTTATTGCTTTTTGAATGTTATTTGCATTTTACATGTGTAGAATTAGAATTAAAATACTTCCTTTTATACAAAAATAAGAATTTCGCGGAACATTGGTTTATTGTATGCTCTACTTGCACGTTGAATTATGAGACATGTTTACTAACCTGTATCTACATGTCTCTCCGAGGGAGCCTTGACTGCTTTTGTCATGCTATTAACTGAGAGTCAGGTGCAAAAGGGGGTGCTTGACCCAGTTGACAAGGATCCATAGTAGAGTGCGCCCAGGACATCAGGAGTAAAATACCTCAACCACCTCGGTTGGGCCCAGGAACCCTTACGTACCCTTTGGTTCCCTGAAGAGGGTTCTGACACTTGCCCACAGAGTTGTACATCCATGTTCTCATTGTATGGATGATAGTGTCCGTTCTCCTTCAGGCCGACACTGAGTAATATGTGCATAAATGTGTGCCTGTGAAGTTCAGTATTCAGTGAGCCGACTTGTCTATGCACAAGTCTTTGATGGTCTTGCTGCTGTTTAGAACTGTAGCATAACTCTATAGAATACTGCACTCACTTGTCCCTCCTCCTATTTGGCAGAGATGCTACCAGTTGTGGACAAGTGAGAGAGTGGCAGTCAACCAATTGGAAGGAGTGTGGGGGCACAATACTGCTTTCCTGCATGTTTAAGTTCTGGGAGATTTCTAGTTGAACCAAAGTTTTGGGATCCTTTGTTACAATTGTTGTCCTATGGCTGGCACCTTGTTTTACCTCATGCTTCTATCCCTCAGGCCTTTGAGACTTTAATTCGCACCCCACATCTGCTTGACGTACCCAGAACATTAGCATGCAGAGAATGGTTTCAGTCTTTGGGACCGCTGGAGAGCTTGCAGACATGTTCATTATGGTAGCAAGTTGTTCTTCTCTGACCTCTTTTCATTGAAGTGTGGATGCACCCTTCCGAACCATAAATTGGAATCCCTTTTAATGCAGACCCAGGGTCAATTTGTATAATGGTTTTAAGGGGTGGAGATGCAGAGTGTCAATACACTTGCTTTGTTCTCAGTATTTTTTTTTTGTATTTGCCAGTACGTGACTGATATTTTCTTTACTCAGCACATAGAATCAGCAAACACCTACTAATGGTCTGTAGCATCAGAATAGCTGATGGTGTCTTCTCATCATTGTCTGCACTGCATGCATCCTCGTCATTTCAGCTCAAGAAATGGGAACAAGGCAATATGAACACGTTTTCACTCTTTTTGTTCTGGAATTGGTCACTTTTATGGGGGTAATCCACATTATTAAAGGATCAGGCAATTTCTGACACTTCTGGCAAGCTCCATTCCTACCCAATCGCTTACAAAATGACCTCAGACAGCAACCGCCGGATGAGCCACCCACATGAAAATGCAATTTACTCGTGGTCACCATACGTTGCAAAAAACAATACAAATGCTAATTCGATTCTTATGTAGAATATTCCTTGTTAGTTCTTTGATTGCCTTGAAATGCCTCATTGCTCCCTCATCCTATCCCCAAACACATGCTTTCTATTCTAGTTTACTAACAAGTTCCTATTTCCCTTTTGATGTAACAACTATAGAACAGTTCTGCTAGGTATGATGAGCAATGGCTTAAATATAATGCACAGTTAAGAGAATGGGCCACTTTTTTGCTTCCAAATAGAGCAGGAACTTGAGGGATGTATTGGTCCATATCGGACCTGTTATACAGCTCTTACGAGTTTAGTGGGACTGTGTATTATGTCAACAAAAACTTCATGATATAGAGACTTGATCTACTTTTATCATCCATAAATGTTGGTTTATCTTGGCTAACTTGCAGTACCACATCTAAACCCCTAACTTTTCCCGGGTAATAGATGTTTTCTGGTAACCTCGAACATGACCACTTTGATTCCCAAGGAATTTGTGTAAACAGATATATATCCCTTTTGTTTGTTACCTTTGCATGGCTAAGTAATCAACAAGAAAAGATACGAAAATACATTTTCAAATATTTATTAAAGAGATATTATTCTTGTAATAAAACATGATCTGCGATTATTAAGCAGATGAGACGCAGTGTTGTAATAAGCATTATTAAAAATGTGAAAAATACAAACAGTTCAACCATGTAAATTATTCTAATGTTACTTATGCCTATCTGTAGCTAATACCTATACTAAAGAGAGCATAGCTGGAGTACCCTATGCCAGACCTGTTGGGATGGTCAACCCCCCCTTATCTTGGTATTATGCATCAAGAGGCTGGCCTCCGTGCATTCATGAATGCACCCATTTAACTGTGCAGACTATCTTCCTTCTCAGGATGAGGGTTGGAGTCAGCAGGGCTGCATCACAGTCACAGCACACAGTGGTTCCGTGATAATCTCTAAGTCCCATTTTATGAACTGCCCTTTTCAGCGAGACTAGCATGAATGCTGTTTATGTAATAAAACACTATACTTATATTGGCAGAAGTGCAAAACAGCTTCTTTAGTTTGTCTAGAATAAAAGAGATGTCTCCGACACGCAGAGAAAAATAAAACAAGGCCATCTTGTTTTGGTTGTACAACTCTGGAATTAAATGTGCAGACTACATGATGACCATACCTACCAAGAATAAATGTTTATGTAGCACATTCTTGTGTTAAAGTAAAATATGTAAAAAGTCACTATTAGAAATGTCAAGTTAAAAAGGAAATCTAAAATGGAGTATAAGCGGGGGCCCTATAACAGACCGAGACCAAAAGTTCTTATCACTTTGGAATTTGCCTGTGGTTAGGGACCATCATCCGCAAGGTAACTACAGCGTTTGCAGGTTCACAGAGTCTAAAACTAAATTATATCTGGGCATGCTAATAGCATGGTAATTACGAAATTTCACTAATTTTAACAGAAGTGGTGTAATGTATATGGCCAAATACTCTTGTGGTTTGAAATATGTTGTCACAACGACCACAAGATAAAAACCAGGATCACAAACATTGTAGCAACATTAGGTGCAAGCACATTATACCACAGACTTGACCGCTCATTTTTTGACAGTGGGACACGACAAAGATGATGTAAGGTTGGACACACCACAACTGGTGTGATAACTGAGTACAGGTCACATGTACTCTTTGTGAGAGAACAATGTTGGGTTTTCAAACTCTAGACTAAGACTCCTTGGCTGAAGAATGAAACTCTGTGAATATCTTTAGAAAATTGCCCTTTCAATCAAAATAGAATTGGGTTTCTGTGTCCCATTGTACAACCATCAACTCTGTAAACATCACCACAGTTATAGCAACTCTTAACGGTCAAGGTAGATGTGGGTATCCACACAAGTCACATCCTAACTTCCACTGGATGGTCTATTATAGACCAGAATAATTTTTTCTTTTCCTCAGGAGTAGGTCACACCATCGGCGTATATGGAGTATACAACTGTCGGTTTTTCACTTCATTTGCAACAGCTTTAGTGAGATTGCTACTTTTTTTAACCCCCTATTTTACAACACTTTATTACACCAGTGCGCTCATTTTAATCTGATAATCTGCTTCTACCACCTTCATCTGGGCTAAACTATTTTAATGCTCCTATTTTGGACAAAAGTTATGGAGGGTAGCAGCACACAAGTAGTATGTGTCCCAGGATTCCCCTTTTTGAAATAAGTGCCACTGATAAGTTTGTTACCAGAATGCAGAGGCGCGGTTTTCAAAGAATACTTTTGTATACTTACTTAGTGATCCGTTTTCACATTTTAACTATATGAGCCCACACAATGTTTTGGGATATTGTGTTGGAGAGAAAACTACAATTCCTATGATTCCCATACAAACATTCATTGACGTTCCACCCAGCTGAAAAACAATGTCAGCCTTACTCTCCACATCTCTGCTTGTGTGTGAAACATACAGAAGACACGGCGAGGACAACCTAAGGTAATGAGGTTCTGGTTAAGACGTATTCCTTTCTGAGGGGTGTGCCTTAACAGCTGATGCTGGAGGGCCCATCGCTGGGAAGCTCCCGGGGCCTGCTGCACATCTTGCCTGTTTTTCACCCTTTGGGCCCTCTTTGGTGGGGCTGCTGAATTTCCCTTTCCCAGGGTTCCTGAGCGCTGACCCTGTCCCAAATGCAAGAGGCATTGAGGTCCGCGTGGATTGTGAGCCCTGGCGTGAGGGCGGCCCCCTGAAGAGGCTGCTCACAGTGGAGAGCGCTGGCCGAGATAATGGACTGGAAGAGGCCTGCCGGTTTCGGACTCCCTGATGTAAAGCGCCCCTCCTCTATGCTGTCAGGACAGTGGAGCCATCATTCAGTGGAGGCCCTTATAACTCAACAGGGAGGAGGGAGCTGTGATGTGATCCAGGCACTGAAGTTACGAAATAAAGCTTCTTTAATATAATGGAGGGTAAGCAAGCAGACTTCCATCGATAGTTCTACTGCCTAAAAATGAATACACCAAATTGTCATGCTATGCAGACTTCTTATGTGGCCCTTGTTGGACATGACCTCTTGTTCTTTGTTGGCTGGTCTGGCTACCCTGAACTAAAAAAACAGTGCATTCTTGGCCTGTAGCAGAGGCATATCAAAAGGCCAACGCAGACTTGCTCCTAGCTGTGCCCCTGACTTTGTGGAGAATCCTAGGCAGTAAGGGCTTGTGAACCAAGGTGCTTTGAACTTACCCTGTGTGTACGTTGATTCTTGTGTCATTGACATTAATGTGGAAGAGTGAAGTATGGGGAAGCCGTGATCAGATAGGACCTTGACCACAAAGGCACCAGTGGAATTATTGCAGTCTTTTAAAAAATGTAGGCACTGGGACACTAGATTCATGTTTTTCTAGCCACTGGGACATTACATAAATTTTTTTTCCAGGCATGATGCGATTAAGCAACTTCCTCAAAATCACAGGTTGTTCAGCACCTCTGGGACTCGAACCTGGCTCCCCAGTCAGCTGTCTCTCGATTGTATACTCCATGTACCCATTCTGGGTCCAGATTCAGAGCTAATGTGGCATGGTACATGAAACAAACGGCACAAGCTCGCTCACACAATCTCCTGAGTCATAAATTCCAAAGCGCTGTGTGAGTAGAAGCTCCAACCATGTGTTTTATGTTATGCCGGGAGATGCACTGACTGGTTTCACTTGCCATAGTCACGAATACATGACAAGTTTGCAAGCCACTGTTGGGAACTGCGAGTCTTTGTTTACTTTTGAGCAGTGTATTGTCACATCCTTTCCAAGCGTCCCTTGCTAGTCTTGAAAGACTCAATGAAGCATATCAGCGGTGATACAGCTGCTGGTGGATTTTGTGCAAATTTCTGGCCTGAAAATGAACTTGAGAAGTTGTGTGTATTTCCTCTAAGATATGATATCCACCTGGCTGGATGGATTCAGTTGGACACTACACGTTAGTGGCAACCTGTATCGTTTAAATATTGAGATGTCTGAATTAACTACAGTAATGAGAGTCTGCGAGGAACTTGAATAAAGGCATTAATGGCGGTTGGACAATATATGCCCTTCTGGTAGGGACTACCCCTGTCTCCTGTAGGTGGGTTTGCTAAAATGCAGGTTGTGCCTTGGTTGATATATCACTTTGAAGGTCACCCTTAGAGGATTCCAGGAGGATTGTCCAGAGAATAAATGTTCTCCTTGGTGCTTTAATATGGGACATAAGAGTTGTAGGATGGCATGTTGGAAGGCGTTTTAACCATAGTTATGGTCTATCAGCATTTCCATTAAAAAGGCATTTTTTGCTTTCTTAAAAACTTTGGTGCCATTTGAATATGCACAAAACTTTCCAATAAAAATTTTACCTCCTTTGGGCTCAGCATGAAAAGTTACATATAGATTGGTCAAGCGAGGGGCAAAAATATGTGTTTCTCATTATATCTCTCATATAAAATTAATTCTTCTTGATACAGAAAAAAGGTAGTTTTCAAGCAACAAGCCTTAAAAAGTTGTTTCAGTCTGGGGCGCAAGAGTTTAAACTATAGAGATACCTGGCCCATGTAGGAAGGTCAGCAGACCTTTAGCTTGCCCAAAATTTAAAACAAATATTCAAACATGATTAGCTGACTGAGATTGTTCTCTTGGTAACCATTCCAATCCTGCAGATTCAAAGCCAGGTTCGCAGATCTGAAGATCTTTGATTGGCCAGCAGCAGTAAAAGGGAAAAAAATCTCAGAGTCCTGAAAAATATATAAAAATGAGACAAAAAAAGGTAAGGAACAGCATCTGTTGACCCCACTTCCTCCCTTTACTCACATGGAGGTACACAAAGGGACCCTCACATAGAACAGAATTTAAAAAAGAGTATATTTTGTCACAGGGAGTCACAGTACCAACTTGGACCCTAGGGTTTGTGAAACCTAGCCACAGATCAATGAACCCGTGACAAATGGTCCTGGTCCCTTGTTGGACCTTCAACCATTTTCCCAGACCCTGAATAAGTCCACAAATCCCACTTCCTGCAGGACATCCAACAAAGGGCCAGTATCCTGTTACATTTATCAAATCCTTGGTTAGGATCAGCAAACTCTATCAAATTAAAATAAAAAACAAAAGAAGGACTGAAGGTCATAAGAAGTGTGGGTTGGCTGCCTGTGGCAAATTTGGTGCAGGGCATGTCCCTGCGGCCAGCTCCCTCTGAGCAGTGGGGATTGAGCATGCATGCGTAGACTGTTTGAGTGCCAGGTCTCACCTTCAGCCTAGCCCTGCATATTTGATGACCTCACTGATTACATCATTGAAAGCATTGATGACTTCAGTGGTGACAGTATCAAATGGTATTTCTATTGATGTACGTTTTAATTTTTCTAATAATGTGAATGATGCATTTAGATATTAACATTAATGGAGTAAAATTATTGTTTTCTTAATGAATAATTTTGAATACACTGTTTTTATGACAGTGTTTTTACAAAGTGCAGAATAGGTTTGTATTGGTTTTGTCTTGGGTGCCTATCGGCTCTCTTGTTCTGTAAGGATACTTACATTTCTTGATATTGGTTATAATGATATACTGTGCAGTCTGTGTGATTACATACAGAGGTGGAGACATGGGCTTGAGATGCTACTTTTGTGTTTGTATATGTCATTTATCTTACATTGTGATAGAGTGAATACTTATATATCTGCTTATGCTTGTTGTAGTCAGACTGTTTTTCTTTGTGTTTGGATTTATCAGATGGTGTGTGGTCTTTTGATACTGGTGGAATGTTCATATTACACGGAGTGTTTCTAAAGCGTAGACAGTGTGTTGCAGTGTTATATTGAGTGTTTTTACTTTTTACAACAATTGTATGATATATTATGGTGGGTGTTTAATATTGTGATGGTGCTTGTGTGTTAATGAGTAAGTGAGTGTCTATCTGTGTTGACTATATTGACAACTTATAGTGGCTTATAAAAGTTGCAGTCTGCCTTAATGTTGCTACGTGTGTTTTTAAACCAAAGGGCTATTTTTGTTTTAATTATAGTAGTGGTTTAATGTTAAAAAAAAAAGTTGTGTTTCTGTAGTAGTGGTTACAATATTACATGGCATACGCATTAGCAAATTATGTACATTAACAGATCTACAATAAGTGTATTACTAGTTACAACAGTATTTTAGATAAGACACTAAAGATTATTTTACTTAAATATAACTTTCTTAAAGGCAAATGAGCAGAGAATTGGATGGCGTCATCAATGATGTAATCAATTATGTAATTTGAGATGTCTTGTCACAAGGTGATTTTTGCATGGTGGACAACTGGGCTATGTTGTGTGCTATGTGCATTGTAAAACATAACTAATACATTTCAGTGGGGTTAAGCCTCAGGCACAACCCCCTTTCAGGCTTTGTTTTTTTTCATTGTATTTCATTGTTTTTTTGATGATTTACTTTATTTTAATCCCCTACTGTGCACACCATTTAGCTGTGTACAACATGGGTTGGTGAAAGGACCTGGCATGTGGCCACGACCTGCGGCCAACCCACGCTAACCTAACTTTCGGCTAGGTGCTGCACCCAACCCCCTGTGCCACCCCAACCCCTGTCCACAGTGGCCTCCCAACCCATGCTGCATGCTCTTGCCCACTGCCTTCCAAGCAAAGCCAGGCACTTATTTTAGTGTTTGGCATGGCCTGTACATTTTTGCCTGAAACATCACAAATTGGAAGCGACCTGCAAATCCACCACCTAAAATAGCTGCTGGGGAGCTAGGCAATTGGCTCTGACAGTTCTATAGTCATGGTTGCCTTAGAGTTTCCACGTCTCCAGATACCTATCAACACTGCTTTCGGGGCGGCAACCTTTTTGGTTTGCCAGACATGGCTATGGAACCTTTTTTGCACAGCATGAAATTCATGAGTTGAGGCTGACTTGCAAGTTTAAATATGACTCCAACAAAAATTCAGCACTATAAAGCCAGCTCTGCACCTTTTTAAAATGCCAAAAATTACCAAACGGATTTACACCAAACCAAAAACAAAACAAGTCAAAATTTTGAGTAAACTTCTATTATGAGTTTGGTGGAAAGCTGTGAGATAAGAGCAACATTTCCTATGGGAACTTAAACGAGAAATCAGCCATTGTTTCACTTCCTTATTGTGTTTTTTCCTCGTGGATGGATCTTCACAAAACTTGGCATGGTGAAACTTAGCTGATCATTTGGTTCCGATTGCCATGTTTCGTAGAAATCCATTCATGGGGTGTAGGAAAATACCATCTGCCTGGCATATTACCCCCATTTTGTTACTTATATGTATGTTTGTTTTTGCCTGTGTCACTGGGATCCTGCTAGCCAGGACCCCAGTGCTCATAAAGTGTTCCCTGTATGTGTTCCCTGTGTGGTGCCTAACTGTATCACTGAGGCTCTGCTAACCAGAACCTCAGTGTTTATGCTCTCTCTGCTTTTAAAATTGTCACTGCAGGCTAGTGACTAATTTTACCAATTCTGATTGGCACACTGGAACACCTTTATAATTCCCTAGTATATGGTACCTAGGTACCCAGGGTATTGGGGTTCCAGGAGATCACTATGGGCTGCAGCATTTCTTTTGCCACCCATAGGGAGCTCAGAAACTTCTTACACAGGACTGCCACTGCAGCCTGCGTGAAATAACATACATGTTAATTCAGAGCCATTTTACACTGCACTGAAGTAACTTATAAGTCACCTATATGTCTAACCCTCACTTAGTGAAGGTTAGGTGCAAAGTTACTTAGTGTGAGGGAACCCTAGCACTAGCCAAGGTGCCCCCACATTGTTCAGGGCAAATTCCCCGGACTTTGTGAGTGCAGGGACACCATTACACGTGTGAACTACATATAGGTCAATACCTATGTGTAACTTCACAATGGTAACTCCGAACATGGCCATATAACATGTCTAGGATCATGGAATTGTCACCCCAATACCATTCTGGTATTGGGGGGACAATTCCATGCATCCCCGGGGCTCTAGCATGGACCCCGGGTACTGCCAAACTAGCTCTCTGGGGTTTTCTCTGCAGCTACCACTGCTGCCAACCCTCAGGCAGGTTTCTGCCCTCCTGGGGTCTGGGCAGCCCAGTCCCAGGAAGGCAGAACAAAGGATTTCCTCTGAGAGAGGGTGTTACACCCTCTCCCTTTGTAAATAGGTGTTAAGGGCTGGGGAGGAGTAGCCTCCCCCAGCCTCTGGAAATGCTTTGAAGGGCACATATTGTGCCCTCCTTGCATAAGCCGGTCTACACCGGTTCAGGGAGCCCCCAGCCCCTGCTCTGGTGTGAAACTGGACAAAAGAAAGGGGAGTGCCCAGAGCTTCTCCAGTGTGTCCCAGACCTCTGCCATCTTGAAAGCAGAGGTGTGAGGGCACAGTGGAGACCTCTGAGTGGCCAGTGCCAGCAGGTGACGTCAGAGACCCCTCCTGATAGGCTCTTACCTGGTTAGGTAGTCAATCCTCCTCTGAGGGCTATTTAGGGTCTCTCCTGTGGGTTTCTCACCAGATAACGAATGCAAGAGCTCACCAGAGTTCCTCTGCACTTCTCTCTTCAACTTCTGCCAAGGATCGACCGCTGACTGCTCCAAGACGCCTGCAAAACGCAACAAAGTAGCAAGAAGACTACCAGCAACATTGTAGCACCTCATCCTGCCAGCTTTCTCAACTGTTTCCTGGTGGTGAATGGTCTGAGGGCTGTCTGCCTTCACCCTGCACTGGAAGCCAAGAAGAAATCTCCTGTGGGTCTACGGAATCTTCCCCCTGCTAACGCAGGCACCAAACGTCTGCATCACCGGTCCGCTGGGTCCCCTCTCATCTTGACGAGCGTTGTCCCTGGAACACAGGAGCTGGATCCAAGTGTCCGCGACAGTCCAGTGGCCCTTCTGTCCAAATTTGGTGAAGGTAAGTCCTTGCCTCCCCACGCCAGACAGTAATCCTGTGTACTGTGTGAACTGCAGCTGCTAGGGCTTCTGTGCACTTTTGCAAGACTTCCTTCGTGCACAGCACAGCCCAGGTCCCCAGCACTCTGTCCTGCATTGCCCAACTCGCTGAGTGGGGCTCTGACTTCGTGGGACCCTCTTTTGTTGTGCTGAGACGACCGCCGTGCCCAGATCTTCTGAACGCCTGTTCAGGTGCTCCTGCGAATGCTGCCTGCTTCTGCGGGGGCTCTCTCTGTTGCTGAGCGCCCCCTCTGACTCCTCCTCCAAGGGGCGACCTCCTGGTCCTTCCTGGGCCCTGGCAGCACCCGCAATCCTCAACTGCGACTCTTGCAGCTAGCAAGGCTTGTTTGCGGTCTTTCTGCATGGAAACAACTCTGCATCCTCCTGCACGCCGTGGGACATCTTCTGACCAAAGGAGAAGTTCCTGGCACCTTCCGTTGTTGCAGGAATCTTCAGCTTCTTCCACCCGGAGGCAGCCCTTTTGCACCTTCATCCGGGGTTTAGCGTGACTCTTGGACTTGGTCCCCTTCCTTTACAGGTCCTCAGGTCCAGGAATCCTTCTTCAGTGCTTTGCAGTCAGTTGTTGCCTTTGCAGAATCCCCAATCTCGACTTTACTGTCTTTCTGGGGTAGTAGGGTAACTTTACTGCTACTTTTCAGGGTCTTGGGGTGGGGTATCTTGGACACCCTTAGTGTTTTCTTACACTCCCAGCAAACCTTTACACACTACACTAGGGCGGGGGTCCATTCGTGGTTCGCATTCCACTTTTGGAGCATATGGTTTGTGTTGCCCATAGGCCTATTGTCTCCTATTGCATTCTATTGTGTTCTACAGTGTTTGCACTACTTTTCTAAGTGGTTTACTTACCTGATTTTGGTTTGTGTGTATATTTTGTTTATTTTACTTAAGGGAGTATATCCTCTGAGATACTTTTGGCATATTGTCACTAAAATAAAATGCCTTTATTTTTAGTAACTCTGAGTATTGTGTTTCTTCTGATATAGTGCTATATGATATAAGTGGTATGGTAGAAGTTTTGCATGTCTCCTAGTTCAGCCTAAGCTGCTCTGCTATAGCTACCTCTATCAGCATAAGATGCTAGAACACTACTAATCTACTAATAAGGGATAACTGGACCTGGCACAAGGTGTACCTACCACAAGGTACCCACTATAAGCCAGGCCACCCTCCTACATGGGGTGAAACATGCTAGGCAATTTAAAAAAATATATTTTTCTGTGGAAAGTGTGACACAAACATAACTACACAGTAACTACAGCTGTTGTGCTATATAACCTAGTCGGGGTCAAAACCTGGTAGTTATAGTTAGGACCTTGTTTCTATGGAAGAAGCATTTTTTGTTTTGCTAATAACTTTGGCGCCGTTTTATGAATCTTCACAACATTTTCCAAAAAGAATACGATGCTCACTTCAGCTGCTGTCTGGAAAGTTTTGGGGTAATCTGTCAAATGGGGGGTAGGGGGATCTCAAAACGCTGTTTCCACATGCATTTTCCCATAGGGATTTTGAACAGGAATAGCGGCTGAACTCTCGGACTGATTTACACCAAATTTAGCAGCAGTGTAGCTCTTGGTCCAGAAAGCACCCTTTTTGTTATTTGGTGTAAATCCGTTCAGTAGTTTTTGAAACATTGAAGAAATACCCAGTTTATTTATATTTATATATATATATATACATATATATATATATAATAATGGGAAGGCTCCACAAACCCTCCCGATCTTGTGCTGAGATCTGATTGGCTGCCAACACTTCAGCAAGAAAGTGTTGGCAGCCATCTTGGGACTCACCCCCAAGGGATAGCGTCTGCTATGTTCCGGATGCCCACCCCAGAACATAGCTGTTTGCTCTGACTTGGCGGGAGCTTTGACAGCTCCCACCAAGTCAGAGCAAACAGTCTGGTTCCAGCAAGTCAGAGCCGTTAAACAGCTCTCACTTGCTAGAGGCGGAGGTTTCCTTTTCTTTCCCTGTCTACACAGATGCAGACAGGGAACCAGAGGAAACAATTGTTCTCACAGAGAGGGAGCTGCATCTTTAGCAGATCCCTTCTGTGACTGCAATGCCAGCTCCTGGAGGAGGCAAAAAGCTGGCTGGGACTGCGGAGTCCTTCAGATTTCCCCTGTGGTCCCCTCCCATTTTGACTGGGTGCTCGGGGGGCCATCCAGGTGACATCACCAGGGCCCAGATTGGCCTGAGGAGGGAGGGGCTGGGTTGTCTTCTGCCCCCCCAACCCCCCCAAAAAAATATATTAACTCAGGGCCCTGTGGCATGGGGTCCCCGGGACCAAAATCGGCCTGGGGATGGGGGCTGGGTGGTCCCCCTCCTCCCCAAATAAAAACAAAAAACGTTTTTTTTAGAAGACCCGGCTTCAGGAGATGGGGGTCCCCAGGGCCCAGATCAGTAGGTGGCCTACCTACCCAAAAACAAATCAGTATATATTAATGCGGCCCCCTCTCCCCCCAAAAAAGAAAGTTTTAGAAGACTAGGCACCAGGAAATGGGTGCCCTAGGGCTGAAATTGGCCGGGGATGGGGTGCCTGTAGACCTGCAGCCAACTCACGCTGCACATGGCCAGTGCCCATTCGCAGCGTGGGGTTGGGTGATTAGGGGGGAGTTGGCCGCAGGGACTGGCAGAAGCCCTGCAACCAGGAAGTGTTGCCAGCCATTTTGAGAGACTGCTTCAGCAAGTCTTAAAAACAAAAAACACAAAAAATTAAAAAGAGCAGGGTACTGTTACCTTGCACCCCTCTGCTTAAAAGTATATATATTTTTTTTAGATCACGGCGAAAATCACAGCAAATCCACAAATTTCGCAGTGATTAAAAAAAGAAAAAAGCGTGTGCGGTCTCACGTGCTTTCTTTTCATTGTGC
The DNA here is from genome assembly GCF_031143425.1 of Pleurodeles waltl. Taxonomy (NCBI): domain Eukaryota; kingdom Metazoa; phylum Chordata; class Amphibia; order Caudata; family Salamandridae; genus Pleurodeles; species Pleurodeles waltl. Next base: position 183,684,221 of record NC_090437.1, read on the forward strand.
CCCCCCCCCCCGGGAGGCCAGGTCACGGGGACATATAAAAAAAAATCAGAGGGGGTGCACTGGATCCCCTTCTAGGGCTTATGAAAGCCCTGGGCACCGCTGCCTCTCCAGGGCACTGCTTAATATGTTTGCAGGGAGTGCGCCCCTGCACCCGGGGACTGCCACCTCCCAGGGGCAAAAGTTGTTAAGTTAATGCAGGCGTATCTGTGCCCCCCCCCCACCCCCCCACCACAGCCTGGGACCAACACCTCCCTGGGGGCAAAGCTTGATAAAATAATGCAGGGTGGCCCCCTCCACAGCCCCAGTGATGAGAGTTATTGTAACTTGAGATAACTCTAACTTTAACAGGTGAATTTCTATGGTTTTGTACGTTTAAAATGTGAGCCTAACTATAACATCCCTGTAGGCTTTGGTTTTGTAATTGAATATATATATATATATATGTTCTATGGCATGTGTAGCTGCAGATACACATGCTGTGCACATCCCGCCATCTGGTATATATATATATATACACACACACACACTCACACATCTATGTGTATATGTACATATATATATATCTATGTGGAAACAGTCCCATGAATAATGGCTCTCACTAGGGCGTAGATTTGATCACTAAGAAAAGATTTTATTCGCCTTCATGACTCATTTCGGCCAAACCGACAGCCTTGCTCACATAATCACCCATCTGTAAAGATCACATACAGTTACTGTAGAATGTGCATAAACATTGTAAATGGACTTTCATTTAACCTCACACATGTATTCACGGGCGCCATGTTTGTATGTATATCCATATATCCAATTGTAGTACTAATCCCTATTATTGTACTCCTCTTGAAACCACTATACACATATTGGGCAAAATTCTTTGTAGGATGCATCTCCTATCCATCTGACTTGAAGACTTTGCCACTATAAACATTATGATTCATCAATGCACCCTTACGTCACGACTTGATCTTTGATCAAATCCTATGGATAGTGTTCCCCTGCCATTTACAGAATAAAGCCCTAGTATACTAGCAAACACCTTCATATTATACACATTCTACCTGTAACTCTACGTACTCCGACAGCACTTTGATATTTGCCCTTAATTAGACATTTTGTCCTGATGCACATACACCCCTAAAAATACCTAAACAGCTTTGGTGATTCGAAGGAAATCTAAAATACACCATAAAACCTATTCACCAACAAAAGATTAGAGAGGCATAACACCAGCCTCTTTGAAACAGGTGTCCATCGCCTTCCCGATAATTTATCGGTACAGCTGACCATTGAATAAGAAAAGATTGTTCTCAAGGCACAGCCTCATCATGTCTAAGATATAGATATATGTGTGTGTGTGTGTGTGTGTGTGTGTGTGTGCGCGCGCGCGCATTAGCACCTGTTCCATGTTCTGTTTTTAACAAGTGCCTGCAGTTTGTATTTCAGCTGATTAATAAACTTACATTTAACTGCTGCACAAAACCTCACTCAAGAAACTGTTGTATAATTTTGTACCATTTTGACTTTAAGGGCAAATTCTTAGTTGCTAATATTAGCTGTCTGGAATTACTTTTAACAAGGGTAAAACAGTCCTCATCACATCCTCTAATGTCCTGCATTTTCATTTAAACTGGCAAGTACTTTTTCTTTTTTTTTTTTTTTTTTTTTTTTTGTCTTGTTGAAATTCGTGTGTCGTAGAAAGATGGCTACACGGACTGGATGTTAGAAAAAACGGTAGCAATTTTCATCCCATAGATAGACCTTTGAGGTCAACACCATAGTTGATTGCTTCTGTGTCCAAGGTAAATGTATATACAGTTTATGTTGTCCTTTTCATGGCCCAGTGCAACAACATACTGCTACTTCCTAAAAAATCTGACTTAGCTTGAATGCCTTAATATATTCTGAAATGTAGAAGCTTATTTGATGTCTTTTATGGAGAATTTACTGTTTATTTTTCCATGTTTTATGGAGGCACAGCATTACATATGCAAAGCCGCAAGAAGAAAAGTAGTTAGCACACCTTCTTCGGAGAAAGGAGAAACCTATCAGGTGTCTCTCACTCCTCTCTCGAAAGAGTTGCGCTGTTTTAGATAGGGAGTATTAAGATTCAGAGAGCTCTATCAGAGATTGTCTTATCTGCAGGGGATATACTGAATTCAGTTCCAGGAAGCAGAAGAGACACACAATAGTTGTTATTAAAATATATATGTTTTCTTATGCGTTATTAGTCTACAAATCAGGTACCAGAATGATGATAATTGTTTTGATAGGCTAAGCAGTCAATACAAAATAAAAGCAAATACGGGAAAAGCCTCACACATCCTTACTCTGTTAATCTAATATACTGTTAAACTGTATACTTCCAGCCACATTATTATTTGGCTGCTTGGTTATGATATCTAACTAAGGGCCTCATTTATATATTGTCAGACCGCCCATTGTTCCGCCAGGGCGACAATGTAAATTATTCCATTACTCTGGTGGAGGGACCACTCGCCATAATTTACAATTGACTTTCAAGCTGGTGGCCATTTATAAAGCCTTGGAAGGAATCACCATCATGACGGTTCCTGTCAATGCTTTTTTCGGTTTGGTACATGAACGAAGGCCTGCACTAAACAGGTTCCTTTTGTTCATTTTCAAAAAGAAAATCCCAAAACAGGATTTGCTTTTTGAAAATAAGAAATACAGTGCCCCTCCCCATGGGAGTCCTCTCCCATGGCAGAGGAGCATGTAAATGTTTTCACAGTCCCTTACCACAAGGGTTTTCCTCACAGTGACGGTCAATAAAAACTAACCCGTCATTCGCCCCATCTCAATTAGGTGGGCGGAATGACAGGTCAACCTCAGACATCCCTTTCTCAACAGGGCCATGGAAGGGGATTAATCACAGCGTAAACAGAATAGTTGCCACTGTGATTAATCCTAAGGTCCTCTAGCATTTACATGTGGCAGGTAGGCTGCATTCTTGCCGGTAAGGATACTCCATCATTACCACCAAGAATGAACTCAGCCCCTAAGTACTGTTATGCCAAGCCATGCCAGTTTCCCTGCATAGCTTACAAAACTGTTGGTTCTGAATTGGATAGTAGCACTTCAGCGTGTCCCATCAGTAACAAGTCCCAGTGTGCGCCCTCCTTAATTCTGTCATACTTTTATAACTTTGTCTATTATGATCCCTTATGGAGAGGGAAGGGGGCACTTCTGCACAGTTCCTACGTTGCTGCTCTGCGACACTGACAATGTCCCTTTTTCAGAACTATACAGAAGGCACAGAAATGTAACTATTTCTGTTCCCATGCAAGTCCGATCCATACAAGGCTGGACAGTCGTAATCACCACACGTAGCTCTCAGATTTCTGAGAGCAGAAAGATCTGTTTTCCTATGCAATTAAGGTCAAAATGCAGTATTGAATCAAATATCAAAATTCAAGTACATATTTGTTAGCATTATAATTCAAACAGCATTCCAAACCTAAGCCTTTCACATGCATGCTCTAAGGAATTAGTGTATTCAAGTGGAATACAATCAGGCTTAGCTTGTATGTAACATGTATGTATTACCAGGAAACCCTTGCCACAAATTACAGTACCTTGACCTGAAACCTGTAAGGTTTACAAGCTGTTCTGTTCATTCATATATTGAGTGAAGCCATATTTAGCAGAGGTGCCTTTGCCATTTCTTTTTTTTAGGTATTTTCAGAATTACTGTTTTCCTCACTTCCACTTCCTTAGATCTATTAATGCTTTTGTTAATTTCAGTTTGTGGGATTGACATTCAAAGGATTTTGGAAAGCCACCCTTTACCCTGTTAAGCTGTGGTGAAGAATATGTGAAATAAGTACTACATTAGCATTCAAACTGTTCTTCCTGCTCCTAGCTAAGGTAAATACGCCACTGTTGTCTCTGGTCTATTGACTTAAAAAATGTAAACAGAGGTACGTTTGGCTTGTGTATGAAGCAAAAAGATGGCTTGTGTGTAAGCGTTCCAAAAACCCATTAACTTTCTTGAGCTCAGTAAGTATTGTTTGAAATAAAAAGGGACATTTTTAGATTTCTTTCCTCTGCGTATGGTCATCAATGTTCTGTTTTTTCCTCACCACGAGCGACCAGTTACCTCGAGGGTTGATGTCCTAGTTAACAAGAAGCTTTTGGTTTCTCTTGTCACACTTTCCAGCCATCCGTTATTCTCCTTATAACATCTTAATGTCACTGTCATGGGTCGCTTCAAAGCACACACAGTGGTCTTAAACAGCTCTTACAGTTCCAGTCAGACCTTCTTCGATGACCTACACAGCATCAGTGACTCACTGTCCTCTCATCTATGTGCATTGTCCTTAGTCATACAATTTACAATTTAGAACCAAAATATTCAAAACACTCTTTTCTCACAGTTGCTCTTCGAATACTCTATAGGTAACAATCAGACAGCCTTTACTGATATATACAGCAGCCCTCTGAATCTCATTCAGATACTTAAAATGTATATTGGACTTATCTGCACTGACCGGTCTCTTATCCCTCTGACTCTGTTTGTACCCCCTCAATACCTACAGACCAGCACTTCCTTGCATGTCACTAAACAATAAACATTAGCAAAGCCAGTAGCTCCTGTCTGTTCTTTTTTATTTACCAATCCAAGATGGTAGACAGTTGATTTGGTAAATAAATAAATTCGTTTTTTGTTGTGCGAAAGCACAAAATAATAAAAAAGACTGCAGGATGAGATGCAACAGAGGAGGGAGTAAAGGAGCAGTGAATGAATGAGGGGAAAAGAAGCACACAAATGATAGAGCAATATGTGGTGGGGGAGAAGCACACAAAGGAGAAAACAACATGGAATGCAGGGTGGGAGTGAGAAGCACACTGTAGAGAAAGCAGTACATGTGGGAGACAGCATCACGGGGTGGAAGCGCACAAGGGAAGGAGCAACAGACCAGGGGACAGGTGAGTTTGGAGGGAGAAGCACATAAGAGGTAGCAAGCAGCACTGGAAGGCGATAGCAACATAGGAGCTGGTATATTATGGAGGAGAAGCATATGAGGGACAGTGCTGCAAAATATATGCACTGCTTAACTGAAAAAGAACAAGAACTAGCAAAGCAAATAGGTCTGCTGTTGGCTGCCAGCCTTTTGGCAATTATTGCTTTGTCATGGTTTTAGCAAACTTTTATTGCTCAGGAAGCTGCCGGTCCATCATCAATCTAAACAAAAACATTGGCGATAGGCAAAAAGGCACACATTTCCATAGTACTCGTTGACACTGAGGGGGAACTACTTTGTGTGTTGCTGTTCACCTTGTCTGAAGTGGGCTGACACATTGACCCTTGGTGCATGCTGGAATGGGTGGAAGAATAATGTGAATGACCGAACCACAAACAAATGTAAACAAAGTTTGGCTGAAAACCCCTATTGGTTGTATACATACATTTAGTAAAATAAAAAGGTTTGGACTAACACACACTTAAGAAAGCCAGTCTGTCTGGCATGGGCAGCCAGCCTTTTGCCTTTGAGAAAGAATTCAAGAAAGAAAGAAGCTAAGATGAAAATGAAAAAAGAGAAAAAAGGGCAAGAAAAGAAAGGGAAGGCAAGAAAGAGAAAAGGAAAAGAAAAAAAGGACAGAAGAATGCAAGAAAAATAGGACGGCACAAAATAAAAAAGGGAATTAAGAAGGACGGGCAAGAAAAAAGAGAGGAAAGAATGGATGAGAACAGATGAAAGAAGGAAGGTACTGAAAGAACGATGAATGAATGGAAGAACGAAAGAGGAGAGAAATAAGGCTGAAAGAAAAGAGGATAAAAGGAAAGAAAGAATGAGTGACAGACAGGTTTGCTAGGTCAGAGCATCTCAAGAGCTTAAATTCAGAGTTCATGTGAACTGCTGGCATGGTGTTAAAAATAAGCAGCCCGATAAACAAAGCCATTTCAAAAGGAATTTACAACAGCGTTGACAGGAGACAGGAACAGAAAAAACTGGAATGTGCCCTGTACTCTCATGTGGTAGAAAGTGTCTTGCTATCACATCAGGCTCTAGAAACAGAGGCAACACTAAGCTAGTAATAAGTAAAAACTAAATCACTGGCACAGAAGGGAAGAACCTTGTGTGTGTGTGTGTGGTTGTGCTCCTTGTGAAATGCCTAAATGAAGTCACTCAGAGTAAAGTTAGCCAGTGGCTGAAATAGGGCGACCCAATGCCCCATGCGGTAGTGTGCGAAAGCAAACTGTGATTGACACAAGAACAGACAATGGATGAAGACAGGTGGCTCCAAGCTCATTTATGAAAGTGTATTATACATGTAATTTTAGTAAAACAAAAGGTTGTGGCTGACACCAGGCTTAAAACAAATGAGTTTCATAAAAGTAGGCAAAGGATACAGCCAGGCAGTCAAAAGGATGGCGAGAATGTTTAGCACTATGGGAAGGACATGCATGAGAAGTGGGAGGCCAACCCATTGAATAAGAAGAAAGCAGTTGATGGTGACAGTAAAAACAACTATTTGTAAGCAATGGGCAGGCTGTACGCACACTTTAAATCCATAGTAGGTCCTTTCTTACTCCTAACCTTCACACCTTTCTTGCCACCTTCTCCTCTATCTCAGTCTCATTCTTGTGTGAGTGTATACCTTTATTTAAATCTACCAACCTGTTTTGTGCCCATTTTTCCTTTAACTATCTTTTCGTTTTCATCAGCCTTCACCAGCCTCTTCATCTCTTTACGCCCAGCCAAAGCAGCCTGGAATTCCTTTATGACATGGCAACAGTGGATAACCACTTTTGTTAACTACTGTTGCTGCCTCATAGCAGTGAGTTACTGGATTTGAATCCATTTGTTATGTATTGCTATCACTGAGAGCCATTAGCGTGAATGTCAGGCTCAAAATCTGTAAATTCCCTTTTGTGACATAGCAACAGTGGGTTATAGATTTGCAATTCTCTGTTGCTACATGTAGGAAGTTGGCTCTGTATGTGCTATTTCAAAGTAAGGAATAGCATGCACAGAGTCCAAGGGTTCCCCTTAGAGGTAAAATAGTGGTAAAAATAGATAATACTAATGCTCTATTTTGTGGTAGTGTGGTCGAGCAGTAGGCTTATCCAAGGAGTAGTGTTAAGCATTTGTTGTACATACACATAGACAATAAATGAGGTACACACACTCAGAGACAAATCCAGCCAATAGGTTTTTATATAGAAAAATATATTTTCTTAGTTTATTTTAAGAACCACAGGTTCAAATTCTACATGTAATATCTCATTCGAAAGGTATTGCAGGTAAGTACTTTAGGAACTTCAAATCATCAAAATTGCATGTATACTTTTCAAGTTATTCACAAATAGCTGTTTTAAAAGTGGACACTTAGTGCAATTTTCACAGTTCCTAGGGGAGGTAAGTATTTGTTAGGTTAACCAGGTAAGTAAGACACTTACAGGGCTTAGTTCTTGGTCCAAGGTAGCCCACCGTTGGGGGTTCAGAGCAACCCCAAAGTCACCACACCAGCAGCTCAGGGCCGGTCAGGTGCAGAGTTCAAAGTGGTGCCCAAAACACATAGGCTAGAATGGAGAGAAGGGGGTGCCCCGGTTTCGGTCTGCTTGCAGGTAAGTACCCGCGTCTTCGGAGGGCAGACCAGGGGGGTTTTGTAGGGCACCGGGGGGGACACAAGCCCACACAGAAATTTCACCCTCAGCAGCGCGGGGGCGGCCGGGTGCAGTGTAGAAACAAGCGTCGGGTTTTCAATGTTAGTCTATGAGAGATCTCGGGATCTCTTCAGCGCTGCAGGCAGGCAAGGGGGGGATTCCTCGGGGAAACCTCCACTTGGGCAAGGGAGAGGGACTCCTGGGGGTCACTTCTCCAGTGAAAGTCCGGTCCTTCAGGTCCTGGGGGCTGCGGGTGCAGGGTCTCTCCCAGGCGTCGGGACTTTAGGTTCAAAGAGTCGCGGTCAGGGGAAGCCTCGGGATTCCCTCTGCAGGCGGCGCTGTGGGGGCTCAGGGGGGACAGGTTTTGGTACTCACAGTATCAGAGTAGTCCTGGGGTCCCTCCTGAGGTGTCGGATCTCCACCAGCCGAGTCGGGGTCGCCGGGTGCAGTGTTGCAAGTCTCACGCTTCTTGCGGGGAGCTTGCAGGGATCTTTAAAGCTGCTGGAAACAAAGTTGCAGCTTTTCTTGGAGCAGGTCCGCTGTCCTCGGGAGTTTCTTGTCTTTTCGAAGCAGGGGCAGTCCTCAGAGGATGTCGAGGTCGCTGGTCCCTTCGGAAGGCGTCGCTGGAGCAGGATCTTTGGAAGGCAGGAGACAGGCCGGTGAGTTTCTGGAGCCAAGGCAGTTGTCGTCTTCTGGTCTTCCTCTGCAGGGGTTTTCAGCTAGGCAGTCCTTCTTCTTGTAGTTGCAGGAATCTGATTTCCTAGGGTTCAGGGTAGCCCTTAAATACTAAATTTAAGGGCGTGTTTAGGTCTGGGGGGTTAGTAGCCAATGGCTACTAGCCCTGAGGGTGGGTACACCCTCTTTGTGCCTCCTCCCAAGGGGAGGGGGTCACAATCCTAACCCTATTGGGGGAATCCTCCATCTGCAAGATGGAGGATTTCTAAAAGTTAGAGTCACTTCAGCTCAGGACACCTTAGGGGCTGTCCTGACTGGCCAGTGACTCCTCCTTGTTTTTCTCATTATTTTCTCCGGCCTTGCCGCCAAAAGTGGGGCCTGGCCGGAGGGGGCGGGCAACTCCACTAGCTGGAGTGTCCTGCTGGGTTGGCACAAAGGAGGTGAGCCTTTGAGGCTCACCGCCAGGTGTGACAATTCCTGCCTGGGGGAGGTGTTAGCATCTCCACCCAGTGCAGGCTTTGTTACTGGCCTCAGAGTGACAAAGGCACTCTCCCCATGGGGCCAGCAACATGTCTCGGTTTGTGGCAGGCTGCTAAAACTAGTCAGCCTACACAGATAGTCGGATAGGTTTCAGGGGGCACCTCTAAGGTGCCCTCTGGGGTGTAGTTTACAATAAAATGTACACTGGCATCAGTGTGCATTTATTGTGCTGAGAAGTTTGATACCAAACTTCCCAGTTTTCAGTGTAGCCATTATGGTGCTGTGGAGTTCGTGTTTGACAGACTCCCAGACCATATACTCTTATGGCTACCCTGCACTTACAATGTCTAAGGTTTTGTTTAGACACTGTAGGGGTACCATGCTCATGCACTGGTACCCTCACCTATGGTATAGTGCACCCTGCCTTAGGGCTGTAAGGCCTGCTAGAGGGGTGGCTTACCTATACTGCATAGGCAGTGAGAGGCTGGCATGGCACCCTGAGGGGAGTGCCATGTCGACTTACTCGTTTAGTCCTCACTAGCACACACAAGCTGGCAAGCAGTGTGTCTGTGCTGAGTGAGGGGTCTCCAGGGTGGCATAAGACATGCTGCAGCCCTTAGAGACCTTCCTTGGCATCAGGGCCCTTGGTACTAGAAGTACCAGTTACAAGGGACTTATCTGGATGCCAGGGTCTGCCAATTGTGGATACAAAAGTACAGGTTAGGGAAAGAACACTGGTGCTGGGGCCTGGTTAGCAGGCCTCAGCACACTTTCAATTGTAAACATAGCATCAGCAAAGGCAAAAAGTCAGGGGGCAACCATGCCAAGGAGGCATTTCCTTACACAACCCCCCCCCAAACGAAAGAGGATGAGACTAACCTTTCCCAAGAGAGTCTTCATTTTCTAAGTGGAAGAACCTGGAAAGGCCATCTGCATTGGCATGGGCAGTCCCAGGTCTGTGTTCCACTATAAAGTCCATTCCCTGTAGGGAGATGGACCACCTCAACAGTTTAGGATTTTCACCTTTCATTTGCATCAGCCATTTGAGAGGTCTGTGGTCAGTTTGAACTAGGAAGTGAGTCCCAAAGAGGTATGGTCTCAGCTTCTTCAGGGACCAAACCACAGCAAAGGCCTCCCTCTCAATGGCACTCCAACGCTGCTCCCTGGGGAGTAACCTCCTGCTAATGAAAGCAACAGGCTGGTCAAGGCCATCATCATTTGTTTGGGACAAAACTGCCCCTATCCCATGTTCAGAGGCATCAGTCTGCACAATGAACTGCTTAGAATAATCTGGAGCTTTGAGAACTGGTGCTGAGCACATTGCCTGTTTCAGGGTGTCAAAGGCCTGTTGGCATTCTACAGTCCAGTTCACTTTCTTGGGCATCTTCTTGGAGGTGAGTTCAGTGAGGGCTGTCACAATGGATCCATATCCCTTCACAAACCTCCTATAGTACCCAGTCAAGCCAAGGAATGCCCTGACTTGAGTCTGGGTTTTTGGAGCTACCCAGTCCAGAATAGTCTGGATCTTGGGTTGGAGTGGCTGAACTTGGCCTCCACCTACAAGGTGGCCCAAGTAAACCACAGTTCCCTGCCCTATCTGGCATTTGGATGCCTTGATAGAGAGGCCTGCAGATTGCAGAGCCTTCAAAACCTTCCTCAGGTGGACCAGGTGATCCTGCCAGGTGGAGCTAAAGACAGCAATATCATCAAGATAAGCTGTGCTAAAGGACTCCAAGCCAGCAAGGACTTGATTCACCAACCTTTGGAAGGTGGCAGGGGCATTCTTTAAACCAAAGGGCATAACAGTAAACTGATAATGCCCATCAGGTGTGGAGAATGCTGTCTTTTCTTTTGCTCCAGGTGCCATTTTTATTTGCCAGTACCCTGCTGTCAAGTCAAAGGTACTTAGAAATTTGGCAGCACCTAATTTATCAATGAGCTCATCAGCTCTTGGAATTGGATGGGCATCTGTCTTGGTGACAGAATTGAGCCCTCTGTAGTCCACACAAAACCTCATCTCCTTCTTTCCATCTTTGGTGTGAGGTTTGGGGACTAAGACCACTGGGCTAGCCCAGGGGCTGTCAGAGCGCTCAATCACTCCCAATTCCAGCATCTTGTGGACTTCCACCTTGATGCTTTCCTTAACATGGTCAGACTGTCTGAAGATTTTGTTCTTGACAGGCATGCTGTCTCCTGTGTCCACATCATGGGTACACAGGTGTGTCTGACCAGGGGTTAGGGAGAAAAGCTCAGGAAACTGTTGTAGGACTCTCCTACAATCAGCCTGCTGTTGGCCAGAGAGGGTGTCTGAGTAGATCACTCCATCTACTGTGCCATCTTTTGGGTCTGATGACAGAAGATCAGGGAGAGGTTCACTCTCTGCCTCCTGATCCTCATCTGTTACCATCAACAGATTCACATCAGCCCTGTCATGGAAGAGTTTAAGGCGGTTTACATGGATCACCCTCTTGGGGCTCCTGCTTGTGCCCAGGTCCACCAGGTAGGTGACCTGACTCTTCCTTTCTAGCACTGGGTAAGGGCCACTCCATTTGTCCTGGAGTGCCCTGGGAGCCACAGGCTCCAGAACCCAGACTTTCTGCCCTGGTTGGAACTCAACCAGTGCAGCCTTTTGGTCATACCAAAACTTCTGGAGCTGTTGGCTGGCCTCAAGGTTTTTGGTTGCCTTTTTCATGTACTCTGCCATTCTAGAGCGAAGGCCAAGTACATAGTCCACTATGTCCTGTTTAGGCTCATGGAGAGGTCTCTCCCAGCCTTCTTTAACAAGGGCAAGTGGTCCCCTTACAGGATGACCAAACAGAAGTTCAAAGGGTGAGAACCCTACTCCCTTCTGTGGTACCTCCCTGTAAGCGAAAAGCAGACATGGCAGGAGGACATCCCATCTCCTTTTGAGTTTTTCTGGGAGCCCCATGATCATGCCTTTTAATGTCTTGTTGAATCTCTCAACCAAGCCATTAGTTTGTGGATGGTATGGTGTAGTGAATTTATAAGTCACTCCACACTCATTCCACATGTGCTTTAGGTATGCTGACATGAAGTTGGTACCTCTGTCAGACACCACCTCCTTAGGGAAACCCACTCTGGTAAAAATACCAATGAGGGCCTTGGCTACTGCAGGGGCAGTAGTCGACCTAAGGGGAATAGCTTCAGGATACCTGGTAGCATGATCCACTACTACCAGGATATACAGATTTCCTGAGGCTGTGGGAGGTTCTAGTGGACCAACTATGTCCACACCCACTCTTTCAAAGGGAACCCCCACCACTGGAAGTGGAATGAGGGGGGCCTTTGGATGCCCACCTGTCTTACCACTGGCTTGACAGGTGGGGCAGGAGAGGCAAAACTCCTTAACCATGTTGGACATATTGGGCCAGTAGAAGTGGTTGACTAACCTCTCCCACGTCTTGGTTTGTCCCAAATGTCCAGCAAGGGGAATGTCATGGGCCAATGTTAGGATGAACTCTCTGAACAGCTGAGGCACTACCACTCTCCTAGTGGCACCAGGTTTGGGGTCTCTGGCCTCAGTGTACAGGAGTCCATCTTCCCAATAGACCCTATGCGTTCCATTTTTCTTGCCTTTGGACTCTTCAGCAGCTTGCTGCCTAAGGCCTTCAAGAGAGGGACAGGTTTCTTGTCCCTTACACAGCTCCTCCCTTGAGGGTCCCCCTGGGCCTAAGAGCTCAACCTGGTAAGGTTCAAGCTCCAAAGGCTCAGTTCCCTCAGAGGGCAGAACTTCTTCCTGAGAAGAGAGGTTCCCTTTCTTTTGCTGTGTTGCAGTTGGTTTCCCAACTGACTTTCCTGTTCTCTTGGTAGGCTGGGCCATTTTTCCAGACTCCAGCTCTACTTTTTCACCCTGTGCCTTGCATTGTGCTCTTGTTTTCACACACACCAGTTCAGGGATACCCAGCATTGCTGCATGGGTTTTTAGTTCTACCTCAGCCCATGCTGAGGACTCCAGGTCATTTCCAAGCAGACAGTCCACTGGGATATTTGAGGAGACCACCACCTGTTTCAGGCCATTGACCCCTCCCCATTCTAAAGTAACCATTGCCATGGGATGTACTTTTCTCTGATTGTCAGCGTTGGTGACTGTGTAAGTTTTTCCAGTCAGGTATTGGCCAGGGGAAACCAGTTTCTCTGTCACCATGGTGACACTGGCACCTGTATCCCTCAGGCCCTCTATTCTAGTCCCATTAATTAAGAGTTGCTGTCTGTATTTTTGCATGTTAGGCGGCCAGACAGCTAGTGTGGCTAAATCCACCCCACCCTCAGAAACTAGAGTAGCTTCAGTGTGGACCCTGATTTGCTCTGGGCACACTGTTGATCCCACTTGGAGACTAGCCATACCAGTGTTACCTGGATGGGAGTTTGGAGTGGAACCTTTCTTGGGACAGGCCTTGTCTCCAGTTTGGTGTCCATGCTGTTTACAGCTATGACACCAGGCCTTTTTGGGATCAAAGTTTTTACCCTTGTACCCATTGTTTTGTGAAGAGGCTCTGGGCCCACCCTCCTGTGCAGGTTTTTGGGGGCCTGTAGAAGACTCTTTACTATTTTTAGTTTTGGTTGTCTCATCACCCTTCCCCTGGGGAGTCTTTGTGACCCCTTTCTTTTGGTCACCCCCTGTTGAAGTCTTGGACACCCTTGTCTTGACCCAATGGTCCGCCTTCTTTCCCAATTCTTGGGGAGAAATTGGTCCTAGGTCTACCAGATGCTGATGCAGTTTATCATTGAAACAATTACTTAACAGGTGTTCTTTCACAAATAAATTGTACAGCCCATCATAATTACTTACACCACTGCCTTGAATCCAACCATCTAGTGTTTTCACTGAGTAGTCTACAAAGTCAACCCAGGTCTGGCTCGAGGATTTTTGAGCCCCCCTGAATCTAATCCTATACTCCTCAGTGGAGAATCCAAAGCCCTCAATCAGGGTACCCTTCATGAGGTCATAAGATTCTGCATCTTGTCCAGAGAGTGTGAGGAGTCTATCCCTACACTTTCCTGTGAACATTTCCCAAAGGAGAGCACCCCAGTGAGATCTGTTCACTTTTCTGGTTACACAAGCCCTCTCAAAAGCTGTGAACCATTTGGTGATGTCATCACCATCTTCATATTTAGTTACAATCCCTTTAGGGATTTTCAACATGTCAGGAGAATCTCTGACCCTATTTATGTTGCTGCCACCATTGATGGGTCCTAGGCCCATCTCTTGTCTTTCCCTCTCTATGGCTAGGATCTGCCTTTCCAAAGCCAATCTTTTGGCCATCCTGGCTAACTGGATGTCCTCTTCACTGGAGTTATCCTCAGTGATTTCAGAGTTGTTGGTCCCTCCTGTGAGGGAACCAGCATCTCTGACTATTATTTGTGGAGTCAGGGCTTGAGAAGCCCTGCTCTCCCTAAGTAGGACTGGAGGGGGGGAATTTCCCTCCAAGTCACTATCTTCATCCTCTGAGTTGCTATCCTCAGAGGGGTTGGCCTTTTCAAACTCTGCCAAAAGCTCCTGGAGCTGTACTTTGGTAGGTTTGGGGCCCATTGCTATTTTCTTTAGTTTACAGAGTGACCTTAGCTCTCTCATCTGTAGATGGAGGTAAGGTGTGGTGTCGAGTTCCACCACAGTCACATCTGTGCTAGACATTTTGCTTCTAAAAGTTGGAATATTTTTTAAGAATCTAAAACTGGTTCTAGAATCTAATTCAAACTTTTACAAACTTTTACACTCTAAAAGAAATGCTAAACAGGATCTAACACAAGGCCCTAGCAGGTCTTTTAAGAATTTAGAAAACTTTTCAAATTGCAAAAATCAATTTCTAATGACAATTTTGGAATTTGTCGTGTGATCAGGTATTGGCTGAGTAGTCCAGCAAATGCAAAGTCTTGTACCCCACCGCTGATCCACCAATGTAGGAAGTTGGCTCTGTATGTGCTATTTCAAAGTAAGGAATAGCATGCACAGAGTCCAAGGGTTCCCCTTAGAGGTAAAATAGTGGTAAAAATAGATAATACTAATGCTCTATTTTGTGGTAGTGTGGTCGAGCAGTAGGCTTATCCAAGGAGTAGTGTTAAGCATTTGTTGTACATACACATAGACAATAAATGAGGTACACACACTCAGAGACAAATCCAGCCAATAGGTTTTTATATAGAAAAATATATTTTCTTAGTTTATTTTAAGAACCACAGGTTCAAATTCTACATGTAATATCTCATTCGAAAGGTATTGCAGGTAAGTACTTTAGGAACTTCAAATCATCAAAATTGCATGTATACTTTTCAAGTTATTCACAAATAGCTGTTTTAAAAGTGGACACTTAGTGCAATTTTCACAGTTCCTAGGGGAGGTAAGTATTTGTTAGGTTAACCAGGTAAGTAAGACACTTACAGGGCTTAGTTCTTGGTCCAAGGTAGCCCACCGTTGGGGGTTCAGAGCAACCCCAAAGTCACCACACCAGCAGCTCAGGGCCGGTCAGGTGCAGAGTTCAAAGTGGTGCCCAAAACACATAGGCTAGAATGGAGAGAAGGGGGTGCCCCGGTTTCGGTCTGCTTGCAGGTAAGTACCCGCGTCTTCGGAGGGCAGACCAGGGGGGTTTTGTAGGGCACCGGGGGGGACACAAGCCCACACAGAAATTTCACCCTCAGCAGCGCGGGGGCGGCCGGGTGCAGTGTAGAAACAAGCGTCGGGTTTTCAATGTTAGTCTATGAGAGATCTCGGGATCTCTTCAGCGCTGCAGGCAGGCAAGGGGGGGATTCCTCGGGGAAACCTCCACTTGGGCAAGGGAGAGGGACTCCTGGGGGTCACTTCTCCAGTGAAAGTCCGGTCCTTCAGGTCCTGGGGGCTGCGGGTGCAGGGTCTCTCCCAGGCGTCGGGACTTTAGGTTCAAAGAGTCGCGGTCAGGGGAAGCCTCGGGATTCCCTCTGCAGGCGGCGCTGTGGGGGCTCAGGGGGGACAGGTTTTGGTACTCACAGTATCAGAGTAGTCCTGGGGTCCCTCCTGAGGTGTCGGATCTCCACCAGCCGAGTCGGGGTCGCCGGGTGCAGTGTTGCAAGTCTCACGCTTCTTGCGGGGAGCTTGCAGGGATCTTTAAAGCTGCTGGAAACAAAGTTGCAGCTTTTCTTGGAGCAGGTCCGCTGTCCTCGGGAGTTTCTTGTCTTTTCGAAGCAGGGGCAGTCCTCAGAGGATGTCGAGGTCGCTGGTCCCTTCGGAAGGCGTCGCTGGAGCAGGATCTTTGGAAGGCAGGAGACAGGCCGGTGAGTTTCTGGAGCCAAGGCAGTTGTCGTCTTCTGGTCTTCCTCTGCAGGGGTTTTCAGCTAGGCAGTCCTTCTTCTTGTAGTTGCAGGAATCTGATTTCCTAGGGTTCAGGGTAGCCCTTAAATACTAAATTTAAGGGCGTGTTTAGGTCTGGGGGGTTAGTAGCCAATGGCTACTAGCCCTGAGGGTGGGTACACCCTCTTTGTGCCTCCTCCCAAGGGGAGGGGGTCACAATCCTAACCCTATTGGGGGAATCCTCCATCTGCAAGATGGAGGATTTCTAAAAGTTAGAGTCACTTCAGCTCAGGACACCTTAGGGGCTGTCCTGACTGGCCAGTGACTCCTCCTTGTTTTTCTCATTATTTTCTCCGGCCTTGCCGCCAAAAGTGGGGCCTGGCCGGAGGGGGCGGGCAACTCCACTAGCTGGAGTGTCCTGCTGGGTTGGCACAAAGGAGGTGAGCCTTTGAGGCTCACCGCCAGGTGTGACAATTCCTGCCTGGGGGAGGTGTTAGCATCTCCACCCAGTGCAGGCTTTGTTACTGGCCTCAGAGTGACAAAGGCACTCTCCCCATGGGGCCAGCAACATGTCTCGGTTTGTGGCAGGCTGCTAAAACTAGTCAGCCTACACAGATAGTCGGATAGGTTTCAGGGGGCACCTCTAAGGTGCCCTCTGGGGTGTAGTTTACAATAAAATGTACACTGGCATCAGTGTGCATTTATTGTGCTGAGAAGTTTGATACCAAACTTCCCAGTTTTCAGTGTAGCCATTATGGTGCTGTGGAGTTCGTGTAAAACAGACTCCCAGACCATATACTCTTATGGCTACCCTGCACTTACAATGTCTAAGGTTTTGTTTAGACACTGTAGGGGTACCATGCTCATGCACTGGTACCCTCACCTATGGTATAGTGCACCCTGCCTTAGGGCTGTAAGGCCTGCTAGAGGGGTGGCTTACCTATACTGCATAGGCAGTGAGAGGCTGGCATGGCACCCTGAGGGGAGTGCCATGTCGACTTACTCGTTTAGTCCTCACTAGCACACACAAGCTGGCAAGCAGTGTGTCTGTGCTGAGTGAGGGGTCTCCAGGGTGGCATAAGACATGCTGCAGCCCTTAGAGACCTTCCTTGGCATCAGGGCCCTTGGTACTAGAAGTACCAGTTACAAGGGACTTATCTGGATGCCAGGGTCTGCCAATTGTGGATACAAAAGTACAGGTTAGGGAAAGAACACTGGTGCTGGGGCCTGGTTAGCAGGCCTCAGCACACTTTCAATTGTAAACATAGCATCAGCAAAGGCAAAAAGTCAGGGGGCAACCATGCCAAGGAGGCATTTCCTTACACAACCCCCCCCCAAACGAAAGAGGATGAGACTAACCTTTCCCAAGAGAGTCTTCATTTTCTAAGTGGAAGAACCTGGAAAGGCCATCTGCATTGGCATGGGCAGTCCCAGGTCTGTGTTCCACTATAAAGTCCATTCCCTGTAGGGAGATGGACCACCTCAACAGTTTAGGATTTTCACCTTTCATTTGCATCAGCCATTTGAGAGGTCTGTGGTCAGTTTGAACTAGGAAGTGAGTCCCAAAGAGGTATGGTCTCAGCTTCTTCAGGGACCAAACCACAGCAAAGGCCTCCCTCTCAATGGCACTCCAACGCTGCTCCCTGGGGAGTAACCTCCTGCTAATGAAAGCAACAGGCTGGTCAAGGCCATCATCATTTGTTTGGGACAAAACTGCCCCTATCCCATGTTCAGAGGCATCAGTCTGCACAATGAACTGCTTAGAATAATCTGGAGCTTTGAGAACTGGTGCTGAGCACATTGCCTGTTTCAGGGTGTCAAAGGCCTGTTGGCATTCTACAGTCCAGTTCACTTTCTTGGGCATCTTCTTGGAGGTGAGTTCAGTGAGGGCTGTCACAATGGATCCATATCCCTTCACAAACCTCCTATAGTACCCAGTCAAGCCAAGGAATGCCCTGACTTGAGTCTGGGTTTTTGGAGCTACCCAGTCCAGAATAGTCTGGATCTTGGGTTGGAGTGGCTGAACTTGGCCTCCACCTACAAGGTGGCCCAAGTAAACCACAGTTCCCTGCCCTATCTGGCATTTGGATGCCTTGATAGAGAGGCCTGCAGATTGCAGAGCCTTCAAAACCTTCCTCAGGTGGACCAGGTGATCCTGCCAGGTGGAGCTAAAGACAGCAATATCATCAAGATAAGCTGTGCTAAAGGACTCCAAGCCAGCAAGGACTTGATTCACCAACCTTTGGAAGGTGGCAGGGGCATTCTTTAAACCAAAGGGCATAACAGTAAACTGATAATGCCCATCAGGTGTGGAGAATGCTGTCTTTTCTTTTGCTCCAGGTGCCATTTTTATTTGCCAGTACCCTGCTGTCAAGTCAAAGGTACTTAGAAATTTGGCAGCACCTAATTTATCAATGAGCTCATCAGCTCTTGGAATTGGATGGGCATCTGTCTTGGTGACAGAATTGAGCCCTCTGTAGTCCACACAAAACCTCATCTCCTTCTTTCCATCTTTGGTGTGAGGTTTGGGGACTAAGACCACTGGGCTAGCCCAGGGGCTGTCAGAGCGCTCAATCACTCCCAATTCCAGCATCTTGTGGACTTCCACCTTGATGCTTTCCTTAACATGGTCAGACTGTCTGAAGATTTTGTTCTTGACAGGCATGCTGTCTCCTGTGTCCACATCATGGGTACACAGGTGTGTCTGACCAGGGGTTAGGGAGAAAAGCTCAGGAAACTGTTGTAGGACTCTCCTACAATCAGCCTGCTGTTGGCCAGAGAGGGTGTCTGAGTAGATCACTCCATCTACTGTGCCATCTTTTGGGTCTGATGACAGAAGATCAGGGAGAGGTTCACTCTCTGCCTCCTGATCCTCATCTGTTACCATCAACAGATTCACATCAGCCCTGTCATGGAAGAGTTTAAGGCGGTTTACATGGATCACCCTCTTGGGGCTCCTGCTTGTGCCCAGGTCCACCAGGTAGGTGACCTGACTCTTCCTTTCTAGCACTGGGTAAGGGCCACTCCATTTGTCCTGGAGTGCCCTGGGAGCCACAGGCTCCAGAACCCAGACTTTCTGCCCTGGTTGGAACTCAACCAGTGCAGCCTTTTGGTCATACCAAAACTTCTGGAGCTGTTGGCTGGCCTCAAGGTTTTTGGTTGCCTTTTTCATGTACTCTGCCATTCTAGAGCGAAGGCCAAGTACATAGTCCACTATGTCCTGTTTAGGCTCATGGAGAGGTCTCTCCCAGCCTTCTTTAACAAGGGCAAGTGGTCCCCTTACAGGATGACCAAACAGAAGTTCAAAGGGTGAGAACCCTACTCCCTTCTGTGGTACCTCCCTGTAAGCGAAAAGCAGACATGGCAGGAGGACATCCCATCTCCTTTTGAGTTTTTCTGGGAGCCCCATGATCATGCCTTTTAATGTCTTGTTGAATCTCTCAACCAAGCCATTAGTTTGTGGATGGTATGGTGTAGTGAATTTATAAGTCACTCCACACTCATTCCACATGTGCTTTAGGTATGCTGACATGAAGTTGGTACCTCTGTCAGACACCACCTCCTTAGGGAAACCCACTCTGGTAAAAATACCAATGAGGGCCTTGGCTACTGCAGGGGCAGTAGTCGACCTAAGGGGAATAGCTTCAGGATACCTGGTAGCATGATCCACTACTACCAGGATATACAGATTTCCTGAGGCTGTGGGAGGTTCTAGTGGACCAACTATGTCCACACCCACTCTTTCAAAGGGAACCCCCACCACTGGAAGTGGAATGAGGGGGGCCTTTGGATGCCCACCTGTCTTACCACTGGCTTGACAGGTGGGGCAGGAGAGGCAAAACTCCTTAACCATGTTGGACATATTGGGCCAGTAGAAGTGGTTGACTAACCTCTCCCACGTCTTGGTTTGTCCCAAATGTCCAGCAAGGGGAATGTCATGGGCCAATGTTAGGATGAACTCTCTGAACAGCTGAGGCACTACCACTCTCCTAGTGGCACCAGGTTTGGGGTCTCTGGCCTCAGTGTACAGGAGTCCATCTTCCCAATAGACCCTATGCGTTCCATTTTTCTTGCCTTTGGACTCTTCAGCAGCTTGCTGCCTAAGGCCTTCAAGAGAGGGACAGGTTTCTTGTCCCTTACACAGCTCCTCCCTTGAGGGTCCCCCTGGGCCTAAGAGCTCAACCTGGTAAGGTTCAAGCTCCAAAGGCTCAGTTCCCTCAGAGGGCAGAACTTCTTCCTGAGAAGAGAGGTTCCCTTTCTTTTGCTGTGTTGCAGTTGGTTTCCCAACTGACTTTCCTGTTCTCTTGGTAGGCTGGGCCATTTTTCCAGACTCCAGCTCTACTTTTTCACCCTGTGCCTTGCATTGTGCTCTTGTTTTCACACACACCAGTTCAGGGATACCCAGCATTGCTGCATGGGTTTTTAGTTCTACCTCAGCCCATGCTGAGGACTCCAGGTCATTTCCAAGCAGACAGTCCACTGGGATATTTGAGGAGACCACCACCTGTTTCAGGCCATTGACCCCTCCCCATTCTAAAGTAACCATTGCCATGGGATGTACTTTTCTCTGATTGTCAGCGTTGGTGACTGTGTAAGTTTTTCCAGTCAGGTATTGGCCAGGGGAAACCAGTTTCTCTGTCACCATGGTGACACTGGCACCTGTATCCCTCAGGCCCTCTATTCTAGTCCCATTAATTAAGAGTTGCTGTCTGTATTTTTGCATGTTAGGCGGCCAGACAGCTAGTGTGGCTAAATCCACCCCACCCTCAGAAACTAGAGTAGCTTCAGTGTGGACCCTGATTTGCTCTGGGCACACTGTTGATCCCACTTGGAGACTAGCCATACCAGTGTTACCTGGATGGGAGTTTGGAGTGGAACCTTTCTTGGGACAGGCCTTGTCTCCAGTTTGGTGTCCATGCTGTTTACAGCTATGACACCAGGCCTTTTTGGGATCAAAGTTTTTACCCTTGTACCCATTGTTTTGTGAAGAGGCTCTGGGCCCACCCTCCTGTGCAGGTTTTTGGGGGCCTGTAGAAGACTCTTTACTATTTTTAGTTTTGGTTGTCTCATCACCCTTCCCCTGGGGAGTCTTTGTGACCCCTTTCTTTTGGTCACCCCCTGTTGAAGTCTTGGACACCCTTGTCTTGACCCAATGGTCCGCCTTCTTTCCCAATTCTTGGGGAGAAATTGGTCCTAGGTCTACCAGATGCTGATGCAGTTTATCATTGAAACAATTACTTAACAGGTGTTCTTTCACAAATAAATTGTACAGCCCATCATAATTACTTACACCACTGCCTTGAATCCAACCATCTAGTGTTTTCACTGAGTAGTCTACAAAGTCAACCCAGGTCTGGCTCGAGGATTTTTGAGCCCCCCTGAATCTAATCCTATACTCCTCAGTGGAGAATCCAAAGCCCTCAATCAGGGTACCCTTCATGAGGTCATAAGATTCTGCATCTTGTCCAGAGAGTGTGAGGAGTCTATCCCTACACTTTCCTGTGAACATTTCCCAAAGGAGAGCACCCCAGTGAGATCTGTTCACTTTTCTGGTTACACAAGCCCTCTCAAAAGCTGTGAACCATTTGGTGATGTCATCACCATCTTCATATTTAGTTACAATCCCTTTAGGGATTTTCAACATGTCAGGAGAATCTCTGACCCTATTTATGTTGCTGCCACCATTGATGGGTCCTAGGCCCATCTCTTGTCTTTCCCTCTCTATGGCTAGGATCTGCCTTTCCAAAGCCAATCTTTTGGCCATCCTGGCTAACTGGATGTCCTCTTCACTGGAGTTATCCTCAGTGATTTCAGAGTTGTTGGTCCCTCCTGTGAGGGAACCAGCATCTCTGACTATTATTTGTGGAGTCAGGGCTTGAGAAGCCCTGCTCTCCCTAAGTAGGACTGGAGGGGGGGAATTTCCCTCCAAGTCACTATCTTCATCCTCTGAGTTGCTATCCTCAGAGGGGTTGGCCTTTTCAAACTCTGCCAAAAGCTCCTGGAGCTGTACTTTGGTAGGTTTGGGGCCCATTGCTATTTTCTTTAGTTTACAGAGTGACCTTAGCTCTCTCATCTGTAGATGGAGGTAAGGTGTGGTGTCGAGTTCCACCACAGTCACATCTGTGCTAGACATTTTGCTTCTAAAAGTTGGAATATTTTTTAAGAATCTAAAACTGGTTCTAGAATCTAATTCAAACTTTTACAAACTTTTACACTCTAAAAGAAATGCTAAACAGGATCTAACACAAGGCCCTAGCAGGTCTTTTAAGAATTTAGAAAACTTTTCAAATTGCAAAAATCAATTTCTAATGACAAT
Source organism: Pleurodeles waltl (assembly GCF_031143425.1). Lineage (NCBI taxonomy): Eukaryota > Metazoa > Chordata > Amphibia > Caudata > Salamandridae > Pleurodeles > Pleurodeles waltl. The sequence continues at coordinate 183,706,601 of NC_090437.1, forward strand.
TTTGGAATTTGTCGTGTGATCAGGTATTGGCTGAGTAGTCCAGCAAATGCAAAGTCTTGTACCCCACCGCTGATCCACCAATGTAGGAAGTTGGCTCTGTATGTGCTATTTCAAAGTAAGGAATAGCATGCACAGAGTCCAAGGGTTCCCCTTAGAGGTAAAATAGTGGTAAAAATAGATAATACTAATGCTCTATTTTGTGGTAGTGTGGTCGAGCAGTAGGCTTATCCAAGGAGTAGTGTTAAGCATTTGTTGTACATACACATAGACAATAAATGAGGTACACACACTCAGAGACAAATCCAGCCAATAGGTTTTTATATAGAAAAATATATTTTCTTAGTTTATTTTAAGAACCACAGGTTCAAATTCTACATGTAATATCTCATTCGAAAGGTATTGCAGGTAAGTACTTTAGGAACTTCAAATCATCAAAATTGCATGTATACTTTTCAAGTTATTCACAAATAGCTGTTTTAAAAGTGGACACTTAGTGCAATTTTCACAGTTCCTAGGGGAGGTAAGTATTTGTTAGGTTAACCAGGTAAGTAAGACACTTACAGGGCTTAGTTCTTGGTCCAAGGTAGCCCACCGTTGGGGGTTCAGAGCAACCCCAAAGTCACCACACCAGCAGCTCAGGGCCGGTCAGGTGCAGAGTTCAAAGTGGTGCCCAAAACACATAGGCTAGAATGGAGAGAAGGGGGTGCCCCGGTTTCGGTCTGCTTGCAGGTAAGTACCCGCGTCTTCGGAGGGCAGACCAGGGGGGTTTTGTAGGGCACCGGGGGGGACACAAGCCCACACAGAAATTTCACCCTCAGCAGCGCGGGGGCGGCCGGGTGCAGTGTAGAAACAAGCGTCGGGTTTTCAAGGTTAGTCTATGAGAGATCTCGGGATCTCTTCAGCGCTGCAGGCAGGCAAGGGGGGGATTCCTCGGGGAAACCTCCACTTGGGCAAGGGAGAGGGACTCCTGGGGGTCACTTCTCCAGTGAAAGTCCGGTCCTTCAGGTCCTGGGGGCTGCGGGTGCAGGGTCTCTCCCAGGCGTCGGGACTTTAGGTTCAAAGAGTCGCGGTCAGGGGAAGCCTCGGGATTCCCTCTGCAGGCGGCGCTGTGGGGGCTCAGGGGGGACAGGTTTTGGTACTCACAGTATCAGAGTAGTCCTGGGGTCCCTCCTGAGGTGTCGGATCTCCACCAGCCGAGTCGGGGTCGCCGGGTGCAGTGTTGCAAGTCTCACGCTTCTTGCGGGGAGCTTGCAGGGATCTTTAAAGCTGCTGGAAACAAAGTTGCAGCTTTTCTTGGAGCAGGTCCGCTGTCCTCGGGAGTTTCTTGTCTTTTCGAAGCAGGGGCAGTCCTCAGAGGATGTCGAGGTCGCTGGTCCCTTCGGAAGGCGTCGCTGGAGCAGGATCTTTGGAAGGCAGGAGACAGGCCGGTGAGTTTCTGGAGCCAAGGCAGTTGTCGTCTTCTGGTCTTCCTCTGCAGGGGTTTTCAGCTAGGCAGTCCTTCTTCTTGTAGTTGCAGGAATCTGATTTCCTAGGGTTCAGGGTAGCCCTTAAATACTAAATTTAAGGGCGTGTTTAGGTCTGGGGGGTTAGTAGCCAATGGCTACTAGCCCTGAGGGTGGGTACACCCTCTTTGTGCCTCCTCCCAAGGGGAGGGGGTCACAATCCTAACCCTATTGGGGGAATCCTCCATCTGCAAGATGGAGGATTTCTAAAAGTTAGAGTCACTTCAGCTCAGGACACCTTAGGGGCTGTCCTGACTGGCCAGTGACTCCTCCTTGTTTTTCTCATTATTTTCTCCGGCCTTGCCGCCAAAAGTGGGGCCTGGCCGGAGGGGGCGGGCAACTCCACTAGCTGGAGTGTCCTGCTGGGTTGGCACAAAGGAGGTGAGCCTTTGAGGCTCACCGCCAGGTGTGACAATTCCTGCCTGGGGGAGGTGTTAGCATCTCCACCCAGTGCAGGCTTTGTTACTGGCCTCAGAGTGACAAAGGCACTCTCCCCATGGGGCCAGCAACATGTCTCGGTTTGTGGCAGGCTGCTAAAACTAGTCAGCCTACACAGATAGTCGGATAGGTTTCAGGGGGCACCTCTAAGGTGCCCTCTGGGGTGTAGTTTACAATAAAATGTACACTGGCATCAGTGTGCATTTATTGTGCTGAGAAGTTTGATACCAAACTTCCCAGTTTTCAGTGTAGCCATTATGGTGCTGTGGAGTTCGTGTTTGACAGACTCCCAGACCATATACTCTTATGGCTACCCTGCACTTACAATGTCTAAGGTTTTGTTTAGACACTGTAGGGGTACCATGCTCATGCACTGGTACCCTCACCTATGGTATAGTGCACCCTGCCTTAGGGCTGTAAGGCCTGCTAGAGGGGTGGCTTACCTATACTGCATAGGCAGTGAGAGGCTGGCATGGCACCCTGAGGGGAGTGCCATGTCGACTTACTCGTTTTGTCCTCACTAGCACACACAAGCTGGCAAGCAGTGTGTCTGTGCTGAGTGAGGGGTCTCCAGGGTGGCATAAGACATGCTGCAGCCCTTAGAGACCTTCCTTGGCATCAGGGCCCTTGGTACTAGAAGTACCAGTTACAAGGGACTTATCTGGATGCCAGGGTCTGCCAATTGTGGATACAAAAGTACAGGTTAGGGAAAGAACACTGGTGCTGGGGCCTGGTTAGCAGGCCTCAGCACACTTTCAATTGTAAACATAGCATCAGCAAAGGCAAAAAGTCAGGGGGCAACCATGCCAAGGAGGCATTTCCTTACACTACATCATGAAGGAATTCCAGGCTGCCATGCTCAGGCCCTAGGAGAGCCTGTCCGAGCAGTGCTGGAATGCAGGGAGCACAGCTTCTAAAGCAGAAGGACCAGAAGGCACAGAGAGTGGGGGGCGGGATGGGAGTGGGTGACAGGTATTTTTTTACTTTTCTCCTGCACCGTGCTTGCAAAATCTTTTGTACTTTTAGGTTTTGCTTGAGAAATGTATTATATTTAATATAAATCTTAAAAGGGGCTTTATTACTGCCCCCTTGCTTTCCTTGTTTTTCATTGGTTTCTGTGCTTGCCACTTACAGTAACATTATTTCCTTTGTTTACCAATGCTTGTTCCTCATGTGTTTGTTCTTGTCAGTGGTCCGTTGCACAAGTACTGTTTTCATTCGCTTTTGTGGCACTTTTTTAGGGGCGAGCGCAAAGCGATCCGTCCCCTACAGTAATCTCTCTTTGGGCTTCTAACCTAAGTCACGTCAGTCACTTTCATTGGTTCCTGGGCTGCCTTTTAAAATTCGCTTTTTTTCATTCGGGAAAGGCATGTATACATCATGCCTCTTCCCACTACACAGAACCGGTAATCTACTGAAAACATATGAGGCTCCATGTTTTCAGCATGGTTTCCAGACTACTTTAACCTTTTATTTTCCACGCAGCGCGATCGCGCTGGGGTTTACCTAGCGCGATCGCTCTCTGTTTTTCCGATTTCAATTTCAGCGCGATCAAGCTGCATTTTACATAGCACGATCGCGCTTTCATTTTTTTCATCTAATTTGTGTGGCAAAAAAACATCCGGTTAGGAGTTTACATTGCTGATAGCTCTAACTCGAGCAAATGCAAGACCCGTTGCATTGCAAATGCTTGTTAACCAGTTCTGTGCCGCGGACGTAATGGTTACGTCCTGCGGCACAGTGCTGCTGTGCCCAGGACGTAACCATTACGTCCTGGGCACCCAGCACAGAGGGAGCGCTAGCGCTCCCTCTTTGGGGTTCACCCCCACACCCCCAAGTCAGGGATGGAAGGGGAAGCCCTTCCCCTTCCACCCCCGACCCCCCCCCCCACCCCACCTGTGACGTTAGCGCGCAAGCGCGTGCTGACAATCACAGAGCCTCCCCCATTGCGCTGGAAGCTCAGCTTCCAGTGCGATCGGAAGAGAAATACTTTGCATTTCTCTTCCGATCACTTGGGGGAGGCCGAGAGAGGCTTCAAAGGGAAGGAAATGTATTTCCTTCCCTTGGAAGTCTCTCTCTGCGTTTTGGCAGCCGGATTGAAAGCAATCCGGCTGTCAAAACACCCACTAGTCACCAGGGATGTCTTTTTGGAAAATGAAAGTGGCATAAGGGTGCGACCCCTTGGGCAAGGGTCGCTCCCAGGGGGGGCATTTTTTTTTAAGGCCTTTTCTGCCCCCCCGGGGGCAGATCGGCCTATTATTAGGCCGATCTAGGCACCAGGGATTAAAAAAAAAATTCTTTTGTTTTTGTTTATTTTTTTGTTTTAGGTGTGGGGAGTGACCCCTTAGGCAAGGGTCGCTCCCATAGGGGGCAAATTATGTTTAGGCCATTTCTGCCCCCCTTGGGGGCAGATTGGCCTATTTTTATGAGGCCAATCTGCCCCCAAGGGGGGCAGAGACCACTAGACACCAGGGAGTTTTTTTTTTGTTCGTGAATTTCACGTAAGGGGAGCGACCCCTTAGGCAAGGGTCGTTCCCCTGGGGGGCAAATTTATTTTAGCCAATTTCTGCCCCCCTTTTAATTAGGCCAATCTGCCCCCAAGGGGGGGCAGAAACCACTAGGCACCGGGGATTTTTGTTGTTGTTGTTGTTTTACAGATGGGGAGCGACCCCTTAGGCAAGGGTCGCTCCCCTGGAGGGGCAAATTGTATTTAGGCCATTTCTGCCCACTTTGGGGGCAGATCGGCCGATTTTAGTTCAATCTGCCCCCAAGGGGGGCAGAAACCACTAGGCACCAGGGATCTTTTTTTTGCGCCGTCACGCAAGGAGAGCGACCTTGTAGGCAAGGGTCGCTCCCCGGGGGGTTGGTGGGGGGCACATATATTTTAGGCCATTTCTGCCCCCCTTGGGGGCAGATCGGCCTATTGTTATTAGGCCGATATGCCCCTGGGGGGGCAGAAACCTCTAGGCGCCAGGGCTAATTTTTTCTTTGTGTTTTTTTGTTTTTGTTTGTTTGTTTGTTTTTTTAGAGATGGGGAGCGACCCCTTAGGCAAGGGTCGCTCCCCTGGAGGGGCAAATTGAATTTAGGCCATTTCTGCCCGCTTTGGGGGCAGATCGGCCGATTTTAGTTCAATCTGCCCCCAAGGGGGGGCAGAAACCACTAGGCACCAGGGATCTTTTTTTTGCGCCGTCACGCAAGGAGAGCGACCTTGTAGGCAAGGGTCGCTCCCCGGGGGGTTTGAGGGGGCAAATTTATTTTAGGCCATTTCTGCCCCCCTTGTGGGCAGATCGGCTTATTGGTATTAGGCCGATCTGCCCCCGGGGGGGGGAGAAACCTCTAGGCGCCAGGGCAATTTTGTTTTATTTTTTTTGTTTGCTTGTTTTTTAAAGATGGGGAGCAACCCCTTAGGCAAGGGTCGCTCCCCTGGAGGGGCAAATTGGATTTAGGCCATTTCTGCCCGCTTTGGGGGCAGATCGGCTGATTTTAGGTCAATCTGCCTCCAAGGGGGGCAGAAACCACTAGGCAGCAGGGATCTTTTTTTTTTTGCGCCGTCACTCAAGGGGAGCGACCTTGTAGGCAAGGGTCGCTCCCCGGGGGGTGAGGGGGGAAATTTATTATAGGCCATTTCTGCCCCCCCTGGGGCCGGCTGAGCTAGAGGCCAAAATCCACAGGTAGGCACTTTGCAAAAAACACCTCTGTTTTCTGTTAAAAAATGTGATGTGTCCACATTGTGTTTTGGGCCATTTCCTTTTGTGGGCGTAGGCCTACCAACACAAGTGAGGTACCATTTTTATCGGGAGACTTGGGGGAACGCTGGGTGGAAGGAAATTTGTGGCTCCTCTCAGATTCCAGAACTTTCTGTCACCGAAATGTGTGGAAAATGTGTTTTTTTTAGCCATAATTTGAGGTTTGCAAAGGATTCTGGGTAACAGAACCTGGTCAGAGCCCCACAAGTCACCCCATCTTGGATTCCCCTAGGTCTCTAGTTTTAAAAAATGCACAGGTTTGGTAGGTTTCCCTAGGTGCCGGCTGAGCTAGGGGCCAAAATCTACAGGTAGGCACTTTGCAAAAAACACCGCTGTTTTCTGTAAAAAAAAAAAAAAGGGGGTGTGTCCACGTTGTGTTTTGGGCCATTTCCTTTTGTGGGCGCTAGGCCTACCCACACAAGTGAGGTACCATTTTTATCGGAAGACTTGGGGGAACGCTGGGTGGAAGGAAATTTGTGGCTCCTCTCAGATTCCGGAACTTTCTGTCACCGAAATGTGAAGAAAATGTGTTTTTTTTAGCCAAATTTTGAGGTTTGCAAAGGATTCTGGGTAACAGAACCTGGTCAGAGCCCCACAAGTCACCCCATCTTGGATTCCCCTAGGTCTCTAGTTTTCACAAATGTGCTGGTTTGGTAGGTTTCCGTAGGTGCCGGCTGAGCTAGGGGCCAAAATCTACAGGTAGGCACTTTGCAAAAAAACACCTCTGTTTTCTGTAAAAAAAATGGGATGTGTCCACGCTGTGTTTTGGGCCATTTCCTTTTGTGGGCGCTAGGCCTACCCACACAAGCGAGGTACCATTTTTATCGGGAGACTTGGGGGAACGCTGGGTGGAAGGAAATTTGTGGCTCCTCTCAGATTCCAGAACTTTCTGTCACCGAAATGTGAGGAAAATGTGTTTTTTAGCCAAATTTTTAGGTTTGCGAAGGATTCTGGGTAACAGAACCTGGTCAGAGCCCCACAAGTCACCCCATCTTGGATTCCTCTAGGTCTCCAGTTTTGAAAAATGCACAGGTTTGGTAGGTTTCCCTAGGTGCCGGCTGAGCTAGAGGCCAAAATCTACAAGTAGGCACTTTGCAAAATACACCTCTGTTTTCTGTCAAAAAATGGGATGTGTCCACGTTGTGTTTTGGGGCATTTCCTGTCGCGGACGCTAGGCCTACCCACACAAGTGAGGTATCATTTTTATCGGGAGACTTGGGGGAACATAGAATAGAAAAACAAGTGTTATTGCCCCTTGTCTTTCTCTACATTTTTTCCTTCCAAATATAAGAGAGTGTGTAAAAAAGACGTCTATTTGAGAAATGCCCTGTAATTCACATGCTAGTATGGGCACCCCGGAATTCAGAGATGTGCAAATAACGACTGCTCCTCCACACCTTATCTTGTGCCCATTTTGGAAATACAAAGGTTTTCTTGATAGCTATTTTTTACTCTTTCTATTTCAGCAAATGAATTGCTGTATACCCGGTATAGAATGAAAACCCAAGGCAGGGTGCAGGTCATTTATTGGCTCTGGGTACCTAGAGTTCTTGATGAACCTTCAAGCCCTATATATCCCCGCAACCAGAAGAGTCCAGCAGACGTAACGGTATAGTGCTTTAAAAAATCTGAAATTGCATGAAAAACTTAGATTAAATCGTAGAGAAAAATTGCAGATTTTTTCACCTCAGTTTCAATATTATTTTTTTCAGTTGTTATTTTCTGTAGGAAACCGTTGTAGGATCTACACAAATTACCCATTGCAGAATTCAGAATTTTGTCTACTTTTCAGAAATGTTTCAGTTTCTGGGATCCAGCATTGGTTTCATGCCCATTTCTGTCACTGGCTGGAAGGGGGCTGAAAGCACAAAAAATCGTAAAAATGGGGTCTGTCCCAGAAAAATGGCAAAATTGTGTTGAAAAATTGGGTTTTCCGATTCAATTCTGCCTGTTCCTGAAAGCTGGGAAGCTGGTGGTTTTAGCACCGCAAACCCTTTGTTGATTCCATTTTCAGGGAAAAAGCCACAAGCCTTCTTCTGCATCCCCTTTTTCCCATTCTTTTTAAAAAAAACAAAATTTTCACTGTATTTTGGCTAATTTCTTGGCCTCCTTCTGGGGAACCCACAAAGTCTGGGTACCTCTAGAATCCCTAGGATGTTGGGAAAAAAAGGACGCAAATTTGGCATCGGTAGCTTATGTGAACAAAAAGTTATGAGGGCCTAAGCGCAAACTGCCCCAAATAGCCAAAAAAGGCCTGGCACAGGAGGGGGAAAAGGCCTGGCAGCGAAGGGGTTAATGTTTTGCCTGCTGTTTACATAATCTCCCAGTGGCTGCACAAATTTTCAAGTTCTTGTTTTCATTTCAAGCCCAATACTTACCCACAATGATCATTTTTTTGTTGAGTCAATCATGTCTAAAAATAGAATATGAAAACTGTAAGATTGGACTGCAAATAACGGAGACCTAATGCCATCAAGTGGCTGTGTGCAAACACGGGTTTAGCGTTTAATTAGTCTGATGTGCTCATGGAACTGATTTTACCAGATGGAGTTCTGCTTAACCCTGACGCACAGAGAAAAACGATGCAGTACAGTCTTCGTTTGTGAAAGAAAAACTGGCATTTTTGATCCTGGTTTTGAACCACGGCGATCTGTTTCACATGTCTAAAACTATTCAATGTTTTAATTAGTTCGAATTAGCAGATTGCTACAACAAAGGATTACGTGGCACGCACTGACTTCTCGCGAGTGAGAAATAAAGATACCAAAACGAATCCCAAAGCTATGCTACAAATTTGAGTACAATTACAATAACTGGAAAATAACCACCTTCGTGTTTAATCTGTAATTGCATACAAACTGAACGGGGGGGGGGGGGGGGGGCGTTGTGCAGCCATCCCTTCCTGGTATAGTTAGCTTGTTGAAAAACTTTTCTTCATTAAGATCACTTTGAAAACAATCGTGTGTTCTCACACCCCCAAAAACTCATATTCTATGCCTGTTTGTACAGGATTGAGAACTTTCTTCGTTAAATGCCATGTACATAATTCCAGTTGTGTCTCATGGGAAAAACAAGCAGAGGAACACATAACTCGGGCAAAGCAGCCAGTCTAATAGCCAGTGACAGGCGAACAGTGCGGGAGCAACAAGCTATTTCCACCCAGTGCCTCTCAGCTGGGGTGACACATTTGCGAAAGCTCAAAGTACACTCTTTTAGCAAAATTTCTAGTGGGAAGAGTTAATCTGTCACACTGTCAGAGGCCGCCACCCATTGACACGTGCTGGGTGACTTTTTTTCCTTATGCTTCGAGAATTACGATCTTTTTAACGGAAATGTTGATTTTACTTATATTTTAATTTATATCAAATTCAAAAGACTTTATTTAGCAATGAGCTCTAAAGATGAGTTGAGAAGTTTTCCGAGATTCATATCTAGGGCAGTAGAACAAAAACGTTGCGCTGGTGCAGTAAACAGGACAAACGTGATTTGAACTTTTTTAGCTGTGCGTGCAGTACAGATTGAAGCAAATATATTTTCTTTTATCTCGTATCACGAAAGTATTTGTGTACCAGGAAAAAAAGTGGAGGAAACTGATTCAGACATCAAATGTAGCACATGTACTGCCTAAAATGTAATTTTAAATGATTACTGTGATTTGAATAAACACATTTCCTTCAATAATTACCCAAAGGAAAGAGGAGAACACATTTAATTTGTGTCATTTTTGCTTTCCCTCTCTTTCACTTTTACATGCACTCTACAAGAGTGCCTGTGTCTGCTGTCTGTTCCCTCCTCTAAGTTGCTTTTTCCCCGCTCACCCTCCTCCAACTCTCCATTGTGGTGCTCCCTCCCTTGTTAGGGTCGAGCACGCAAAGCGCTCTGTCACTGTACGGGCTTGTAACCACGCCCATCACTTTGGTTTGTTTGTGGGCTTGCCTTTTAAAATTCATCTGATTTGATTAGTGAAAGACCTGCATACGTCATGCCTTTTCCAATGTTTAGCCCTCCTCGAGCACACCGGGCAACTAATGAAAACATACAAGGCTCCATGTTTTTCATATTGTTTTTGGACAACTTTTTCTATTTGTTTCGTAGGTAACACGATCTCGCTGGGCAACAGTTGTGTGCTTTGCATGACATCGATCCTGTTACGTAGATAATTGCACTTTTCCCGGTCACATGGATAATTGCACTTTTGTCGATAGGTTTCACTCTGAGCTAACGTCTGTTTCTTTTTGTGTGTTTGCTTCGTGGCCATCGGCTCGCTTTTGTGAAACTGTTTATCTTTTCATTTTCAGTTTATGTGACAAGAAAAGTCTAGTTAGGAGTTTACAATGCTAATAGCTCTAACTCGAGGCCCATTGCATTGTAAATGCTTGTGTTGTTTATGTCCCTGCTATCCCTCTGTCAGTAGCCCTCTGGTGTTATCTCCGGCAGGCGTACACCATGAAAGCACGGTTTGTTGTTAATTTTTAGTTCATACTCCTTCAGAGTCCCTCTGGCTCCCTCTACCGCTCCTTGTATGTCCTACAACATCCTTGTTTCATTTCTAAACCGTTTCAAGTGGGTGTCTGTGCAGGAAGGCTTCCCCTACACACGAAGGCCTGTTTTTTTTGGGTTCCCTTTGTCAAACCTTAGAAGTCAAGCACCCTAACTTCCTCTTTTGAGTCTTCACTGAAACAGCTGCATTCTTTATCCAGCTCCATCTTTCGTCCCCCCCATCAGTCACCTCACTCTGTCTCTTCAGAGCTGTATGCAGAAAGGTAAGGAACGGAACCTTTTCATATATTGTGATTAGCACCGTTTGTTTTGAGCATGTTTCAGTTACATGTGACACAGATTGTGAGAGAGTCGTTTGATACCTTTTCTTTTGTCAGTTCAAGAGCTCTACCCGGAAAAGATTTTGCCTAAACTATTTTCAGAATGTGTGTGCCTTGTCATAAAGCGCTTCAGCGTCTTGTCAGGAGTAGCAAGTGCCATATAAATCCAATTACAATGCAACACACTGGGATTAACAAACAACACAATCGTAACCCACAAAATTCAAACCAAGCCTAACCTCTGTGAAATTACTGTTGGGGGATTTGGGGTGCAACAGCATTCCCTTAAGCCCCCCAACTCTTCAGCTCGGGAGTTGTTGCTCCACCTGTTCTGCTGCGATATTTGGAATGAAAAACAAAAGGGATTTTAAATTGTATATGACTTTATGTAGCACTTAAAAATGTTGTGTAAAACTTTCTCTAATGAATTATCCACTGACGTGAGGAGGAAAGAAGATGTGGTGAAACGGCCAGAGTTGCCGACTTTGTTGTTGGGAAACCACATACTAATCTCTGCGTCGACAACTTCCTGTGTTTCCAGGCAAGCTATGATAGTGCGCTATACAAATCTGCATCACATCACATACGTACACACACAGATTAACACAGCCATTTACTTGAAGATGGACATATACATGTATACATAGGCATACTGATACATGTAAACAGATGTGCATACACACAAAGGAAGACACACTACTTGATACATAGAAAAACAGCTAACTACGAGACAGGCACACATTTTTTTTGTTGAAATCTTTTTATTATATTTTAAGTTCGAGAAAACATTAACCAGTACAATAATTGCATTTATCCTTCACATACACTAGATCACATTAAGTATTCTAAACTGAAAAGAACATCCACCGTTCCAGGCAAAAAATATATTAATAGTGCAAACAGTTGGAAAAGCAATCATTACTATGCCTATAAAGTACCAAACTGTAGTTCAACCTACAGCAAAACCAGAACCCTTTGATTCCTTAGTCAGGAAGAAAATATAAATTAAAAAGTTATTATTAATTAAATAAAAAACATGTTATAGCACTGCTATGTAACATGCTTTTTTATTTAATTATTTTTTGGGGCACTTCTATATAGCGCCAACATCACCCGAAGGTACAGAAACACGTTACAAATGTGACGGATATCCAGTCCCCCATATTACAAGATATATAGGATATAATGGAACTTGTAAAAAGGCAGACGGGATATCCATCTTGTTTGTGATGAAGTAATCCCCTCCGACAAACTCGTAATGAGGCCCAGAGTTTTATTAACTTAAATTGCACAACTGCGCACCAACCCAAAACTTATACAAAAAATCTCATTATTAATTGCATAGGCAAAACCTATTGCATTTGCCATTGTTTGTTTTAATTTGGGACAGAGAGGTGAGGCCATGTAATGTATGGATATCCCATAACTCCTCAGCCTCTGCCTAGTATTTGAAGTCCGGGGCAGATTCCTTTAGATGAGCACAAATTGAGTAACTGGGCTGTTTGTCACGTCTGTTTTCTGAGTGACATAATAGACAACCTTAGCTTCTTTCTTGTTGTCTATTTCATGTCGCTCAGAACCCCTCAGTGAAAACCATCCTTGTAATTCACTATTATCCATCTGTAAGTCTATATAATCACGCTAGTGGATCTCTACTAGAGCCATACACAACAAATAAATTAAATGTTCTGAACAAATTACCTTATTGCTTGCATTGTTTGCACATCCCGCTCCATGTAAGTCTCTATGTCTGTATATCTTCACTAATTAACACTTGAGAGTTGCCCTCATATTCATTGGTATAACAAATGCCCTAAGAACCGAAGGTTATTAATTGAAATTACAAAAAAGCATGTGTGATTCTCTCTTCACCCAGAGAATGTAAAGGCTCATAGCTTCTCTTACAATGTTTTTTTTTCCCTCGCAGTTAAGCTGAAGGCAGACTATAATAAAGGATCTGTGACAGTAAAACAGGTATGTTCCTAATGGTGTTTTGTGTTTGTGGCTGTAGTAACAAGCTTAACAAGTTGTACAGATTGCCAGTGACAGAACCTGCTATTTGGCTATTAAACTGTTAATAACAGTTCTCTGGCATGGGAATGTGTTATAACTCTTTAAATTTAAATACCTTCCCACACACAATACTTCAGGCATGGGCAATATTACATTTTTAGTCACCGTCTGAAGACACTTTTTGGTTAAAAAAAATCCTGGCCACGCTTGGGTAGACATTGCTGATGTGGGTTGAATTTTTCTGTGTGACATTTTTAAGAATGGCAAATGTACTGCAGTGATGATGTAATCAGGAACCGTGAAACCTAAATAATTCATTTTGATGTGAAAACATAAACAAATAACTCCTCAGAGCAATCCTTTTGCAATTTACCAAAATGTCGGCCTTTATAGAGGAAGAAGAGATATATAGAAATGAAACAAACAATCGTCCTTTTATGTATACACCACACAACGTTTATGATGTGAATATGAAAAAGAGAATGTTTATCACTCCTATTTTAGACACATTTTCATAGTTCACTTTAGTTTTTTGTTTCAGCAATCACCTGTGGTAAATCTGAAGAATGTTGAACATTTGAGAAGAGCATATCGACAGGGAGATCTTTTTGTAGCACAGGTTTTGCAAGTACATGTTCGTGTAAGTTTTGTGGGTAGAGGCTTTAGAACTTTGGTAGGTTTTAGCACCCCATCAATATCTTCCCAGCCAAATTCACACAGATTGTTCTCTACATATACATGATTCAAAACATGTACACATCTTCTGATCAAGTAGAACGCTCTTTTAATGTGTCCACGCACAGAATATGATGTCGGTGGAAGTTCTCCTAGTGGGACTGATCTCTTGAACTCTCTGTACTGAAGATCGTCACAGGTATGACAGTCAGAACTCATTTTCCACACACACACAAGGTATTTTTCTACGTCTTTAAAGTCACATTCTTCTTCTGTCTCAGCAAATCCTTTTATAAACTTCACAGGTTCAGCAGTTAAAGCTCCAAGCTTTGTTCCAGTTTTGCTCATAGTGTCATCACCCGTAAGATTATGTGCTTTAATAAGAACACTGGGCATCTCTGGGTCAAGTTTCTTGTACAGAATATGAAGCAGGATTAAGTGTGTTTTCTCACCTGTTCCATAACGTATCCATAACTCTGACAATCCTTGACTTATGAACATTGCAACAAACCTAAGTAGCACAATAATAACATCTGTGTCACTTGACAGTACAATGACTCAATTGGAACCATTTCGAACTGCCCACTCAACATGTGGCACAACACATAGGTCAGCTTCCTCCAATTTGCTAATAGGTTCTTGAACAATATGGCCCTTACCTTTTGAATATCTGTTTGCATGCACCAACTCCTCATTGACAATCATTCCGCTTGCAATGATCAGACACTCAGTGTTCACTGACTCATCAGCAATGTTTTGGCAAGTTAACTTCTCCAAGTTCATCTTTCTCGATGTTGATGACCAGAATTTAACAAGTTGCATAGCTATAGGTATCGAATTTTTGATGCAGGCAAGGGCATTGTTCCACTTGTAGACATTCATCTGATTCTCTCAATTCTTTGACAGATAGTTCGAGATAACTGTCAAAGACAATGTGCAGTTCTTGCGAGGTGCACACAGACTTTGATATCTGTAGAACAGTCTGAACGACCTCTCCGAAGTTTTGCATGGATGAAATCTTGACCATTCTCAATTTTGACATAAAGTCCACAACAACAGCAGTTTTCAATGCAGGCACCTTTTCGAATTGAAATTCTTCAGGTGAAAGATTTTTTTTTAGCTTTTGTACGAGTTCTTGCTTCATTGGTTTGTTTGCAGCATCTCTGCCAAATAATGCGCTTGTTAGAAAAAGATCATGTGACAGAATTTCCTTGATAAAGGCTTCCCTTTCTTTTGCTACATCCATCTCTCTATGTGCTTCCGAAAGTTGTGTTTTTGTTACCTGTTAGTGGCTGTTTGGACAAAACTCTCACTACTGCAATCAAAGTGTGGAAGGATAGCTTCAGTGAGTTTGTAAAGCAGCCTTTTCTCTTTCAATATAAATCTCTCCTGCTTCAGTTCTGCGTATAGTTTCAATCCATGTTCCAGGACATCTAGCAGACATGTCTTTTATAAGGTTATCCACATATTGCTGGATCACGAAGTTGTGTGGTCACACAGGCGCAGCCATTTCAAAGCGGTGGCCTTGCTGCTGCATGAATTGAAGAAGGCTGTCAACATGATTATTACAAATTTCCCTCTCTTTCCCACAAGTTTGTGGTGAGGAACAGTTTCATCTTGGCCCATTAATTTTGATTTTGTCATCTCTCTGAAAACAAGGCAAATAGAAATGACTTCTTGGTAAACTAGCTGCCATTAAGCAACATATTCAATTTCACGTCTGACTAACAATTCCCTTGGAGCTTTTCTGTGATCTCTGGATTGTCTGTTCCAGTTTCATATCTGGATCTACAGCATTGAACCTTCCTTCTCTGTCTTTCACCACAAAATGACTTTGGATGAATTTTCTGTAGAGGTGCGGTTCCTTCACCTCTAGCTTCCTCACTGTTCCCAAATACCAGGACCATATCTCAGGTAGTTTATGCAAACAAATTGGCAAAACACAGTAATCTTCACATGTGACTCCCAATCTGCTTCCTGATCAGCATGTACCATTTTTTCACTAGAGCTGTTGTGTCATATGTAAAACATTTCTTGCACAGTTCTGTTTCTCTTCACATTCTTTGACTAACTCTACGAACTTGGTGTTCTGATTTTGAACTGAATGTATTGAACATTGCCTGGCTTTGCCTTATGTCTTTTTAATGAAGTGCACCCTGTGCCTTGTTCACTTCTGAGATGATAAGCAAAACCTAATTTGTCATTCTTGTTCCATAAAGCATTCCAATGCAATGTTTGTATAGCCTCAGATATGATGAGCGTACCTTGTAACAAATGAACATAATGAGTGCCGCTCAATATTGGCTGGACAATTTTGCTTCCAAATATTTAGGACTCAATAAGTGCATTGTCTATGGCACTGCCACTGAGATAACTTACTGCACACCGCAACACAGCTTTTGTCATGTGGAAAACACCCATCATTGGATAAAGATCAAATTCTACTGGATTGCTCATAAAAATGTCAGCTAAAATAGAGAAAACACCTTAATCACAGAAAATTGCCAGGATAGGCTGGTCTTCCAGCTGAGCATGCGCACTTTGGAATTTTTGTTTAGAGCTGTGTATACTGTTGCATAGTTTATGACTAGAGATGGTATTACTGGTCAAAACTCAACCTTCTTCAATGGGACGGTATTCTGAGAGATGAGAGCATGAATTCCAGCGGAATGTGGAAAGTCATGTTTCCTGGTGATTTTACTGCATCTTGTGATCTTATTTTGGCAGCAAGAACTTCAGAAGTCAGATCAGCTGAAAACACCATAAGTAGCTCATTGTTTTTGTTACCCTGACAAAAACGAATTTTGTCATTGTACATTCTCACCATAAACATCTTAATTTCATTATTATTGATCAATACAGTTTCATCAATTTTGACCATTATTTCTCTGACCTCGCAGAGTGGGAACCCGCAGTCAGCACTCAAGAGTGACTTTAAAGCTTTGTTTGCTTTTTCAAAGAGTGCAAACTTAACTGAAGGCTGGTGGTTACTTTTCTGCTGGGTTTCAAATATATGCATGTGGGCATACAAATTTGCTGCAAATACATTCACCTCGCTGTTTAGATTATATGCTCGGCTGAAAACTTCATCTTGGACTAAACTAGCTGCAGATAGAAACATGTTTACCCTTTGAGACTCACATACTCTGTAAACCACAGATAACACATTGAAGATCCTCTGTTTTCTGATCAGTTATTGGAGGTGGACGAGGAGTTGCCATTGATCTTCTAAGTGGATGGGCATTGGATTTGGTTGTTGTTGCTTTCTCAGAAGACACAGATTCTTGTTGTGATTTACTGGTTTCTGCTGCTTTTTGGTGATTTTTTTCCAGGCTTTTTTCCATTGTATATGACTTGTAGAACTTGTTGTTTAAATGATAAAATATTTGACCCTCTTAACACATCAGTTTCAATCTTTTGTGAACTTTGTCTTGTATTTCTGCAGCATCTCAAACTCTCTTCTGTACAGCCGCAGTTGATGTTAGCTTTTCTTTTGGACCAGTTTAGCATATGACTTATGACACATTTTTCTTTATTGAAGGAGTCTTCGGATTCTGTAGTTAGCAACACTCTGTCAGGAGGTAAAGGTCCTTGGCCACCACCTGCTTCACTCATGTTTACGAATTTGAGTCAACTGAAAACCTCAAACAAAATTAAAAAAAATTACCAATATCATGGCTAAAACATCATTATAGTGCTACCATTTTGTAAAATTGATACTAAAATGAAGTATATAGGTCTCATGGTTCCTGAAATGTTACATCACCACTGCAACACATCTGCCATTTTTAAAAATATCACCCAGAAAAAATCTGCCCAGATTAGCAATGTCTATCCAAGCTAAATTACGTCTCTAATAACACAAAAACACAAATAAAATATGACAGCAATTTTTTTAACGGAGGTATATCAAGGGACCAGGACTAAAAAGAACACCTGGCCTTTTCAGACTGCTACAGTGTTGTGCCCTTGTTGCACTGGTTTGATTGAAATATTTTTTAAACAGTGCTAGTCATTTTTTTTTATTTCCGAGCTGCCTATATGGCTTTTTGATGTGACTGAAGTTATTTTTGTCTTACTGATTTTGCTTTTTAGTATTTCGTACCTGCATTTGTATCCTTTCCGGTTGTTTACTTCTGTTACAGAGTAATGTAAGGTGCAAGTGTTCCTAGAAAATTCTTGGCTATTCTTTTTTAAAAGCAGCATGTCAACCTTCAACAAGCTCTCCTGATGACAATGTTAAAAAGCTTTATTGATTGGGCAGTGCAGGTGCTCGTTCTGCGTGTTCTTTCTAAAAGTGTTGATGGTTATAAGACTAATAAGGTGTCCTTTATGACTCAAAAAGAGGGAGGTATGGATGACAGAGACTTGGTGTTCTTGGATGCAGTACTGTTCCATCTAAATTGGCAGAAAAGTTGCCTCAAAAAGCACTGGCCTATATATTAAGCTCAAAGTTGTTTCACCACCCTTAAAAATGGCATAAAGTCCCCCCTAGCTCCACTAATCATAATCACTTCCCCAAGCCCATGTGTGCTCATGTGAGAACCCCTACATTTTTGTCTAGGACCTTTGTTATCAGAGACATTTCATGAGAACGCATGTAAAGCATCACTGGTGAATGGATTTCTAATCACCTCTCCTTATCAGGAGGGACCACTCTTTCAACATGTTCCAGATAAGCAACATATGAGAACCTGCAGTAATTTGACTACCTTTTTGCGCTGTTTCAATAAGACTGTCTCAGACTGAAGCCCTACATTTAGTGGAACACTTCGAATTGGCTGCTGTGCCTGCTGATTCATGAAGCCTTTCATTTAGCTTCCACTTCCTTTCAGCTGTAGTTTGTATGTTGATCAGAACAAAAAGAGCCACATTAACAAAGGTAAATTTACACAAGTAGATTTACTCATGTATTAATTTACTCTTGCGCTTTGGTGTAAATCACACTTTTGTGTTGTTCACCATTTATTAGTGTAAATTTATATCCAGGTGTAGGCTTGCAAGTCTCTACTGCTGGAAACCAGGTAGGAGATACATCTTAGAGTAAAATTACATATTACACTATAAAAGTGTAGAGTTAATATTAGTAACCTTCCACACACAGGAGGAGATTGCTGCCTCTGGGGTGTCTATCTCCCTATGGTAAAGTATAGGAAAAAACTATGTTTTATACATGTTTAAAAGTTTAATATAATTATGTTTGGGAAAATAAGTTAATTATTAGTTTTTGTAATTATAAATTGTTTAGTTTTTAATACAAGCATTTAATGCTAACAAAAATGATATATATATATAAAATATTTATATATTTTCATTTATTTACCATTATTTTGTATGGAGTTTTATTTTAAGTCCTCGCCTCTGTTATTTTCTTTGACAGTGTGTTCCAGTACCTATGAGTGGCCACGTGTGAAACTAGAGTTACTCCAAGGCTAGGCTGGAGTATATTCGAGACGGTTTTGTGGCCTTTTGGGATCTAGTAACTTGAGAAGTGTGATCTGTGATGCAGGGCACTCAATCTTTTGTGGGTGGGTGTTTGCATTAGCTTTGCCCTCCCTAGCACTCATCCTTACTTCTTCCTAAATAACTCCTGTTTTGTACTAAGTATTTCCCATTTTCCAGCCACTCTCCCTGTTCCCGTCCACATTTGATACAACAACATATACTTACTTGTTTGTAGATGTCTGTCACTTTGGAGGAGATCTCCGCACAGAAACGGTAGAGGAGGACATCTCTGCCCTTAGGTTAGTGATTAGCATTTTTTAGGACTTGAGTAGTACTGCTGTAGTACTACCTCATATACTACAAAATAGTTTGTTAAACGGCCCCATAGCTTCCTTTATGTACATTTAGATATACTTAAAATAGGAGGATATAGAACCTTCTGGTTCCAAGATACAACCCCAAACACATCTATAGCATTTACAAGTAACACACTATGGGCCAGATGTATCAAAAAACCAAATTGCATTTCTTAAATAGCGAATTTTAAGAAATCGCTATTTAAGAAATGCAAAATGGTATGTATGATTTTTGCGATTTGGTAATAGCGATTTCTTAAAATTCGCAAATGCTATTACTGAATCGCAAATAGAGAATCCAACTCCATTTGCACCTATGGGCCTGCTGCAAATGGTTTTGCATTTCCTAAATTGCGAATTCCTGTTAGGAATTCACAATTTAGGAAATGCAAATGCCAGGGTGCTGGGGGCCGAAGGCTCCCTCTGCTGCACCCCAAAAATATTTTTACGGACATGTGAAGCACACACATGCCTTTAAAATGCATTTTTAAAATTTGCACATGGTTACCACCAAACTTTTGTTGGTGGTAATTGCATTTCCTAAATGCCCAATTCGCATTTATGAAATGCTTGATACATGTGCTTAAGAAATCGCAAATAAGGATTCCTTATTTGCTATTTCCTATTTAGAGAATCGCAATTTGCGATTCTCTAAATGGGGTCGCAATTTTAAGGAATCGCTATTTTAGCGATTCCTTAAAATTGCACTGTGAATGCCTTTCATACATTCTGAAAGGCATTTTTGCATTCGCAAACGGACAAATTTTGCGATTCACACAGTTGGCGAATGCAAAATCGATTGATACATCTGTCCATATATTTTTTTAATACTAAGCAGTATGGCCAATGTTATCTGGGGGTAAGAAACTTTGAGAATTCTTGGCTACCTTCAAAGTTTTTCAGATTTACTATTGTTTTGCACCCAGGCAGTTAATGGGGCAGAAGTACAAGGCAAAGTATCAAGCTCATTATAGGTCTGACCTAGTTTCTTGGTAGGCCTAAGTCTGGCAGCTTGATGAGTTTGAATCTGTGTAGTTGGGTTTCCCTCAAAAGTGGTCCAAAAACATAAAAGTGTAGCAATCAAGTCACCTCTTGGGGGCACTTGACTGGCTCAAGGTAGCTAGCTTCCTCCATGATGTGGTGGTGGTTAAAGACTCTGATACAGTGTGTTCATATAAATACACATCAATTTATAGTAAATGATTTAATATGAAACAGAAGGTGCCAGCTCCCTTTGGTGCTGAGATACAAATGCAAGATGTTCAAATATTTATGTTAGCCTGTGGGGCTTGGTTTGAGTTGACTATTTAGATAGTTGTGAGCACTAGGGTGCTTAGTCTCCTATGAAATATTGTCTAGACAAAGGTGTCTAACATTTGGAAAGTGATATAGACGCATTCTAGCAGCAACAGTGAAATAAAAGGTGTTTTTGAAAAGACCAGCAGTCACTAAGTCCATCTTAGGATGCTGTTATGTCTCAGAAGCTTAAATCTCAAAATCCACTGCTCATGATCAAGATATTTCAGATGGGCATATCCAGGGCTTGGGGTGCTCCTAAAGTCACAGGTCTAACAGGACCAACTGGTATCTGATCCTTAAGGGTTAGGTACTGTCCACAACTAAAAGCATTGGTATCCCTGAAGGGAAGGAAGAAGGTTAACTGCCTCCTGGTCCTTTTGAGACTCAAGAAAGAGGGAAACAAGCACCAATGTAGTATTTGATGTGACAGAGGTGGTGCAGGTAGACATTTCTCGATGTCAGACAGCAATGATGAAGCTCCATAATCCTGAACTCTGTTACTGAGGATTCTTGGTTCTTCTTGTGCAGCTGGGTTGTGGCAACCTTGTGGCTTTGTGGCAATTTCCATCTGCTGGGCATTGTGCAGGCTCTCTCAATAGATAAGGTTGGTTCTTCTGGCAGGTGCATTTCAAATCCTTCTGCTACACAATGCACTATCCATCTCAGAACAGGGTGCAGTAGCAGAGCAATTTCTCAAGCTCTCCAGACATAGGCCTCAATGTACAGATAACTGACAATGAACCAAGCACTATCCAGTAGTGTCCAGTAGTTAATGGCCTGTCTCTGTTCAAGGCTAATACCACTCCCATCCAAATTTGTACTTGCCAAAAATTGAATCCAAGATGCACAGAGATCTAAATCATTTGGAGAGCATGGAGGGATTTCACCAACAGTAATACTGCAAGTGTTTACACAGGCTGCAAGTGTCACCACACTCTGCGGTGAAGTGTCCCCAGGACCTGAGTATATTAACCAATCCACTTTAGTTACTCTACAAAAGATATTGTCTAAATTTGAGCATAGCTGTTGTGGGATAGGACATCTGAGTAGTTTCAGAGAAGACTAAGCTCTGCCCTCTTTGGTGACAGCAGAATCAAGAATTAGCTCTTACATATGACGCTTGTCCTTGACATAACAGGTCTTTGGTACAGGAAATCAGGGACCAGTCGACGCAACCCAGATCAGTATTGTCATTCGATATGCATGGACATTTGGACAACACTGACTTTTTTGTCTGGTTCTTCATTGGCTGGGACATGGTCAAGTCACCTCTTTGCTTCGTCCCCTTTGAGGATATCTTCTCTCACAGTAAAACAATGCAGATGAGATGAAGGTTTTGAGCAGGGTGTTCCACAGTAGCCACTCTAATACTGTTTTAGTCAGTGTACTCCTTCAGAATGTGATCTCACGAACCTTTGATTCTTGCATTCAAGCTTAAGCTGACACCCGATTTGACTCCTCAGCAGTTGGATGTTGGAAATTGCCCCTTTTCTGGAGGGCCACCCCGAATTTTTTAAACCTTTTGCTGAATCCTATTTTTGCTGGCTATGGTACTCTGCTTTTTACCCCTTCTAACCAGCAGTGAAGTGCTTGTGCTCCTCTTTTCAACATGGTGAAATTGGCATAGTCCTGATTGGCATGTTTAACTCACCTATAATTCCCTGGTATATGGAAAACCCAGTGTAAGAGTGAGTGAGTGCTATCAAGCATTGCAGTTACCACAATGTATTTAGACCAATTATGTGCTGGCATTCAGGGCAGTGTGCTCCCTCTCGCAGGTATTCTCTAATGAATTCCTGGTGCAAGTATACATATTTACTACTGCAGATCTGTCACAAATGCAAAGAATCCTGCAGTTGTAGATGCCACTCACGGGCTGTAAAGTCCGTGCTCCAAGGTGTAGTATACCTTGAGAGTTTGGGAACACTAAACAATATGAACGTTTGTGGGTATTCCCAAACTCTGATCTGACTCCTTTCCACCCTAGAAACAGATGGACATTTGTTGCATGCAAGAACTTGAATAATTTCCCATTAGGATGGTAAAGGTGTATGGATCACCCTGCAATTTGCTGGGGGAGGTTTAGATTAAGCACTTTCTTCAAGGGAAGAAATGTCTACCTCTTGGAAAACTTCCTTTATTTTAATTGCCAGGAAATTATGTGCAAATAACTGTTTTTAACTAATTGAATAAAATTACATGCCATGGACCTTACTTCAGATCAAAATCTGAGAGGCCTCAAATAATTATTTTTAATAACATCTATTTTTGAATTGTCAAGAGAGAATGTGAATGTCTGGTGTGTCCTTTATAAATGGTCAATATTACTAAAATAAAGAACTTCCTAAAAATCAAAACATTTTAATTACCAGAGGAAAATGCTGCTCCCAAATTATTTTATAATGTTATTTCCAATTATTATGTCCCCAGATTCGGACCTGTTAAGTCTGCTGCCCTTTGTTACTGATACCTGTAGTATCTGGAGCGCTGGTGGGTAGTATTAACAGAATTTACTGATGGATCCTGATGGTTCCCTGAAAAAACAGAAATTACCACGGAATCAGTAACTCCAGATCCATTTCCCAATATGTGAGAAAGTGAATTATTAGTTTGAGTGGATGGCATTCACCACAAGTAATGATGTCACTAATCTTGTTAGGCATAGTTGCCTTTTCAGCAATTTAAACCTGAGCACAATCCTTGGTAGCTATGGCACAGTGCAGAGAGGCTTAATTTAACAAAATTTGTAAAGCATTTTGAAGTACCAAAACATTTCAAAAGTTGAAAACACAACACAATAAAAAATACACTCCAATTTATAAAATAAAGGAAAATATTTTAATGAACAGAAAGACACGAAATCAACAAAAATCCAATAAGGGAAACATGACATATGGATTTTTAAAGTTTTAAATAAAAATGGCACCAAAAAGCACAAGCACCAGCCGCTGGCAAATGGTCGTGCTAGACTAGAACAAAGGTAAGCTTTAAGGCTGACCGCACTGGTGTGCAGGTCAGATACAAGGACTAGGTTGGTCTCTGTCAAAGAGTTGCCTTTGGACTTAAAAACGTTTATGGGGAAGTGTTGAAGGGGCATGCTGCAAGATGGACCCGAACCTGGGCTCAATGATGGGGGTTGCTGAAGCACAGGGTCCCGATGCAATCACCAACAAAGGCTGGGGAGTCCATTCCCAGGAAGGCTTCACCATCGATTGGTCGCTGCTCAGTGTCGGTCCTGGCAAAGCCTTGTAAGTTTAGATGTATAAACTTCTTTGAAATTCAGATTTCCTTCAGCAGCACGAACGAAAAAACTTTGGCCGATATTCAAAGTTAACAGCTACCACTTCAATAGTGACCCTGGTCTCTGTCAGTTCTCCAGGCAGAAAGTTGCAAAAAAATTTTTAAGTACCAACCTTTGTGGTTTAAGCAGGAGGAGTACACTAGCCAAGGGTTCCAGAACCTCCGGAACAGTAATTGGGGGTCAGGACTCACTCCAGCAGAAGCCACCAGCTGGGTCTTGGGCAGGTCCAATTGAAACAGGTCAGTTGAGCTCTTTCACAAAAGTGGGCTTCTTGCAGCTTTTATGTCCATGTAGCTTAATCCAGAGGTCAGCCAACTGACTCATGGAGTCCACTTCTTAGTCCTGGAGGTCCAGCCCTTAGGGTCTCCTCACAGGTCTGACCAGCAGGAACATTCCTTCTTCTGCCTTCTACAGGTCCAGGAATCTTCTGAAGAGGGTGCCTAGAGTTGCCACATTTATGCCTGGCACTAGCCTATGGGTGGGGATGACTTCTGGACTAATAAGGAAAACAACCGATAAGGCAAACTTTCCCAATGGTAACCCTGCCTGCTTTTGCAACAGTTCAATCAGTTCCATTCTCTATCTAAAACCAAGATGGCAGAATGTTTCTTCTTATGTGCAGCGCGCCTGGGCCCACCCTAGTGGTGTGATCAGGGAAATGAGGAACCCCCTCCTCTGTGATCACTCACAACCAGCTCTACAAGCAGCCCCCCGCCCACTGGGATTAGTCCATGAACAGAAGGAAAAAAGAGTGGCAGGTCCAACTGTTAACTACATCTACCAGTGACAGGGTAGGCATCCTTTGAATATATGCAAGGGGCCGGGCAAAGGCCCCAGGCCATCCTCTCAAGGGAAGGTCATCCTCTCCCCCAAATCAAGGCATTTGTCTCAGCACTGGGAGCCATTTTGTACCTCATCAAGTAGCTAATCAGCTCTTGGGTGATAGCTGGAAGCTCGGGTAAATGAGCTTCTAGAGGCATCAGGCAGGCTAAAGTTGACTTTTTAAAAGTATCTTTTGTAAAATGTGTTACACATCTGACTTTACCAATTAATTGGGTTTGTAATCAATATTTTAAAAAGTCAATGAAGTAACTTTTTATCTGATTCATATACAAAGATAACTTTGTTAACTTTGAATATATATTTTGCTATGGAACACCTACTACAGTGAAAATAGATTTTAGGGCATTTTGTTACGTTATGTGGATTGGTAGAGTGTGGCTAATCACCTTTGAGGGGTATCCAGGCACTGATTAGGGCAGGCCCAGTGGTGGCGGGAGGTAAAAGATCATCATGCCTGTGTCCGGAAGAGCCATTTCTTGAGGTTCCTTTGGAAGCCCATGAGGGAGAGTGAGGTTCTGAGGTGTTATGGGAAGTTGTTCCAGGTCCTGCTGGGAGGTATGAGCAGGAGCGTCCTCCATGACTGGCCTTCTTGATGCGAGGCAGGTGTTCTCCTGCCTGGGGCAGAGATCAAAGCTGTCAAGAAGGTTGGTAGAAATTTAGGTGGTGGTTGAGGTATGCTGGACTGGTGTTGTTGAACGTGTTGTAGGCGTGGGTGGGTAACTTGAACTTACCTCTTTCCTAGACTGGGAGCAAGTGGAGATTGTTGAGGTGTAGAGAGATGTGGTTATTTCGCAGGATGTTCAGGATGAGTCTGGCAGCAGCGTTATGGATGGCTTGGAGTTGGCATTGAACATGGGCTGGGATTTCCAAAGAAGAGGGTGTTTCCGTAGTGAAGTCTACTTGTGATAAGAGCCTGGGTGATTGTTCGTCTGGTGTTAAGTGGGATCCACTTGAAAATCTTGCATAGCATTCACAGGATGTGGAAGCATGATGCGTTAATCGCGTTGACCTGTCTGCTTATGAAGAGGTTGGAGTCCAGGATGATCCCAAGGTTCAACGTAAGGACATGTTTAGCATTACACTTTTGCATGTTTTACTTTTAAATATCATGCACGCTACCTTATGTTTTTAACACTAACTCAGGGATGACTTATTAATAATTAAAATGAGGGTTTAGGCCTATTAAATGGGTTATTTCTAAAATTGCAGGTTCATCCTGCACAGCCAAGTTAATGGTGGCAGGCATGTTGTCATGTTTAGTAGTGTCATTTTAGCTGTGACACAATATGTGCTGCAGTCCGCTAGTGACATTTAAATTACAGGCCCTGCATATACTTTTTACTATATACTAGGGGAATATAGGTAAGTTAAAAATGTCAATTAGGTGTATACCAATTCAACATGTTTTTAGGGCTCAGAGCCCATGCACTGGGTAGAAGAGTCCCAATGTGCTAAGTCCGAAAACTAGCATTTAAATCTAGCTAAAAGTGGGGTTGACCAAGCAAAAAGGAGCATTTTCGTACACAATATAATTCCTCTTTCCCTCCAAAAGTTCCCCCAAGTTTTCTTCTGCTGAAATGGCTGGCTGAAATGGGAGTTACTGGTACTATCTGATTTTACTAAGTACATATAATGGGGCTTTAAGAAATACACAACAGACGTGTGTATGCATTTGTGCTGTGGTTGTTTTTTTTAAATTAAAACGTGAAGTGGCATGGGTTGTGATGGTTCACTTATGTTTTTGGGAGACGGGGCAAAGTTCCTGTCATGTCCAACATTGTATACACAAGCGAAGAATATATAGTCTTGGTGAAGATGGCCCCTTTTTCCTTCATTGAGAATATTAACATTCAATGATCCTGATAAACGTACTTTGTGTTCTTTACAAGTATTATATTGCATTTGTATTGTTTTTCATATCGTAGGTGGGAGTTAATCCATCCAGTGTTGACTCTGTGGATATAGGCAAAGACCAAGAGATGAAGATTCGACCAGGTCAAGTACTATATATTGTAAATAAGCTCTACCCATACAGAATCGAGTTTACAGAACTGGGGCAACTGAACTCAGAGATGAAACAAAACTTTGCAAAGAGACTACATCAGAACAAGGGAATGGAAAATGTACCTACAAAGAGCATTAAAATAACACATTCAGAATCGCAACAAAACATTTCCTGCAACGTGACTAGCAAGAGCAGTTTACCAATTAACCACACCAAAAAGGATGCTGATGTTTCCAATGAGAAGGTATGAGACTGTAGTGATTTCCCATCATCTTGGCTGCTGACACTGGTGATTTTGTGCTGGTAAAAATGCATATGTTGTTCGTTGTGTCCCTCTTTGTAAAGGAGCTTCACAAACAATTACTGTTTGGCTGCTTTGGAAAAGAAACATACTATCGCAGATCTGCATGGGTAAGTGTGTGTGGAGTAGGAGGGTGACCTTAAATTGCATGTTTCCTCAAGAAAACTAAGCTGAGTTCTATGTATAGAGACGGTCACCTTTCTGTCCTACGTATCACAGTGATCTAAGGAATGTCTCCTTTCACACTGGTTTCTTTAAATTGAAGTGCAACTGGATAAAGCATCCTCCATAGTTCATCAAGATGGTTGTTTCTGTGACTGTAACGGATAGGTCACAGCTCAATTAACCACAAAGATGGAATGAAAGTGGAGGAGTCAGAAGATTACAAACTGAAAGTTGAAGATGTACCACTTCATCATTAGATCTTCATAATGGGCCATTTTTACTGACCTACATCTGAAATTGTGGGGGATCCCTTAACACTTTTTAAGAAGAGAACTATCTTACTCAAAATTCTTTTAAATGTCTCTCTGCAGCATTTCCCTTTATTTTTTCAAAGCATTAAATATGGCTTAAAAGTCAACAAAGCTATTTTTGGTGTTTTTACTGTTTCTCTATTTTACAAAAGTAAAGAAACAAGAGTCAACATATTAGAATCCTTGTAAAAACAAATTTGACACATGTGGACTTCTAAAAAGTGGTCGACGTTTGTTACCAGACACCGCCCTCACAGACCATGGAAAGCAGTCCAAAGTGTATTTTAAACAAGGCCACGTGCAGTGAGAATTCCAGGCTATGCAGGAAAGCGAATTGCTGAAAAATTTACTCTTTTTGCATTTTTATTTCACTTGATGAAAACAAACATTAGACAGGGGCTATTCATTTTATGGTACAAATATGTTCCCTTTTAGTTTTTTCCAGAGTAAGTGTGATAATATGTTGAGTTTGAATATACCAGATCTTGGGTGTTCTTTCACTTTTGTTTGTCAACAGTGCATTGCTGCTGTCTAGTTTGCTTTCAAGTTACATTTAAAGAATGTTGGAAATGAGCTTAATAGTCATGCGTAATGTACTACTTTAGTTTTTGGGGCAGCCAGCTGTACATGATTTTAGGAATCCAAGTTTTATTAGTGTGAGTGCAGTGTAAAGGCCATTCAGAATCTAACTAGCACTGTCTGGGGCTTTATTTGTACCAATGGAAAGTCATTGTCTTTTTGTATGAAGAAAGTCGAGTCTTACGAAATATGCACCAAATTCATATACTGTCTCTGTTCCAAACAATGGGCCAGATGTGCAAATGTATTTGGCAGTTGCATAGCTTTTGATTTGTAAAATGATGTGCTTTATGCTCGCAAAATACCTTTGTACAATGTCCCAAAAATATCTTGTAATATTGAACGTGTTAACCCCTGGCATTTGATGAATTTCCATTCATGTTACAAAGGTTACCTAAATTACATGCACACTGTTCCAGAATGCCATTGCGGAAGCAGACAAGCCCTTGGTACGTTGTTTTTCTCTAGGGAGCAAGACTCCACGACCACTGGGCTTAGTCCTATTCACCTTTCTTCTTGAAATACATTTTAAGCCATTTTTTCAAAATATGCAGACATCTGTTACTTTCAAGGCTCTTCAACCTTGCATAACCAGTAGATTCCATTGATACCAAGTTTGTTAAAACCAGCAATGGACAGATTGATGACATTAGCTTCTGCAAAGCCACAAAAGCCAAGGCAGAAAATATGAGGCTTTGGATTTACCTAATGTGTAATTCAGTCTGGATTTGGTGGTGGACTTTGCAGTATAAAAGTGCCCCTCCTCCTCACTATGTATAGCCCCTTCCAAAAGCGAAAGCCAATGCATGGAATCGGTTTGTAACAAAGTCTTTGGCAGATATGATAGATAATACAAGACTAGGATTGGACAATTTATTGCTTTACCCACTGCACCATACAAAGAGTACCTTTCTCAATCCAATTTTTGCTCACTTCTGGTTGTCCACTGCCTTGGAATCGCATCAACTGGTAATTATAAATTCCAGTCAAGTTCATCCAGAATAATACAATTCTTTGTTCAAAAATACTCTTTCTTCAGTAAAATTAGCTTGAACTTTATTCACCCTTTCAGTTAATTACCAGTGAACTTGCATTTCAGCAACTCATTTCACCCTTAACAAATGAGTGCTTCTTCAGGGCTGTAAATTACAAACAAAAAAATTAAACACTATTAAAACACATACTCACACAGACTCTCACACACATATATACATATATATATAGATACAAAACAAGTAACACTGTAAAAGTGTACAACATTTTCAACAATCTTTGTGACAAGATTACTAGTGTTACAATTTGCAATCAAAATGTTATGCAATAGTACAATAAAATCTTGGTAGCAAATTGAGAGGGGAAAAAATAGCAAACAAAATCATAGTGACAACAGCAAAAATAATTATTAGAAGTAGAATGAAGAATCCATCTCCCAAAAGGTCCTCATTCCATTCTGTTTTGCAATAATATATAAAACAGGACAGCTCATCATGTATGTGACCCAATGGTGGCATGAATCATATAATTTAAATCATTGATTCTGTTATTCAGTGTACTGATACCAAGACAATTGTTTTCTAAAAACACTGTAGCCTATAAGATGGTCTTTCCTAGTGTTATTGCTGTCAACAAGACTGTGCCACATATAGGACTTATAGATCAAGTTTAGGACAAGTAGCTTTGATCCACAGATATCCAAGAGTTCCATTCAAAGTTGATTTGAATTACTGTGTGCTGAATCCACACATTGTTTTGAATTGTATAGGCATTTCCTTTTTAGTATTTTCTGTTTTTTTTTAATCATCTATATTTTGCCATTTTACAGATATGTATGCACTGTACACCTTTGAATGGGACTCATGGATATCTGGATCAGAGCTACTTGTTCCAAACGTGATCTATATATTTGTTTGTGTATGGCACAAGATGGTGATCTCCTTTGTTCTTGGCTGCTGATGTTCGTCTTGGACATCTCAGTCTCTACATACACATTCTTCCTTTCCCCTCTCTATAAAACCCAAAACAGGTGTACCTCATGAGTGTTGGAGTTAGCCAGACCATTACCATTGTTTTAAAGCAGGTTTCACCTGCAACTCAACCAATCCTTGTTTCCCTTGTTTTGGCTGCCTCCCATGACGACTGCTTTCCAGATGTATGACTAATGCATATTACACCTGAGCCAACTCAGTCTATTTCCACAAGGACGCTAGGCAGCAGACCTGTGTAATTGGAAAGCAAGAACTGGAACAATGCTTCCAAGGATTGAAAAAAACCTGGGACTTTTGAAAACTGCAGCCCGTTTACTTGGACCCAGCAGTCTACCTGGAGGATGTATAGTAAGGCCAAGCATTTGGCTCATTTTCATCACCCTGACACCGAGGACACCTATGTATGGAAGGAAGACAGTGAGTAACATCTCGTCAGTTGCTGTTCTCTTGCTACTCTCAGCCTAAGTCTGGGAAAGCCTGCCGACGTTACTTGCTTCATGGTCTGAGAAAAGAAGAGAACTACCTGCCTATTAAAGCCCTGGACCACATCTGCAAGGAGGAGTTGTTTGATCCACAGTAGACCGCACAAGGTCCAGTGGATTTGAAAAACTGTTGTGAAGACAGCTTGAGGAAGGAAGAATGCTCAAGAGCCACAAAACATTCCAGTTTAGGTGGGTGCCCATGTGAAGTAAGAACGGTCAAAGAAGGGCTGCATTGCCTGAGAAAAACAAAACAGATGACTCTGCTTCATCAGTGACCATACCTGTGCCTTTAAGGAGCTAATGTGCCCTCTCTTTTGTAGATTTAGAGGAATAAAGAGATTTTCTGTCTTCAGTCCCCTGCTTGGGGTCTGGTTCAGATGGCTAAAGGAAATCGTACTGAACCGAAAACTACTGAAACTTCTGCCTATTCTTATCACAGGTAAAAGTAATGGTCATGTGTTTCTTATTTAAACCTCTTGCCAGACCATGGTTTTTTAAGGACCTCCTGTGGATGCTCCTGGTATCTTTGCATGTTCCACACTGACTCTGTACAGCCGTCGGTAAACAGCGGGATACAGGCCTGTAACCCCTTTAGACACCTTTGGGACATACATTGGAAATTAGCACACTGTCTGTGTCCACCTAAACCTTAGGAGACTGACTGGGCCCACAAATGGTACCTCAACTACATGCTACCCAATTGAACAATGAGGAAGCCTGCTAGAATTGCTATTAGTGAGATTCTCCTTTTGGGTAGTTGGTTTTAGAATGGGCATTTTTAAAGCTGTCGGTTTGCCTTGTTTTATTCAAGAGGATCATTGGGTACCACAGGCTGCTACATCAAAGAAAACTAGTACCATGTGTATCTCCTGTCAATTAACCATGTTTTCGAAGTAATCTAATGCTTCTGAAAATGCAAGAGTTAACTCAAAGCATCCCCTTTGGTAAAACATTGACCAACAGACTCTGACTACCAGTGTTCTAGTTCCTAGCACAAGAGAGCTATAAAGGCGTTTTGGTCTTATCCATAGCCTAGAAGGTACAAGGACCTTCATCATTTTTTCAAATGTTTTTTTATATTAAAGGCATTTTCTTTTTATAAATTACAGAACCAATTGGACTTTAAAGTTATTAAGTCTTATATACTGTTGTATTGTAGACCAAAGACACCAGTGGTAATGGCCTAAACCACTCACAGTAAAGCCCAATTACGTCTCACGGCACCAGGACCACAAGAATAGCCCCCCTACAGTGCTCAACAGATTATCAGCATGAGTATTTTCACACCTCAATACATTCTTAGAATAAAAAGATGAAATCCAGCTCAACCAATGTGCATCTATCTTTCTATCTATCTGTCTATCATGAAACTTTTTGCTACCCAGAAAAGGATGCCCTGGCTTTTGAAATGCAGAGCTAACATACACCGCCATACAGTACAGAAACTACTGGAAAAGCCAGGTCTTGATTTTATTTTTCACAAACAATGGAAAGATTGTTTCCTGTCTGATGGAGCTGAGTAGTTCATACCACTTTTTGGGGGACAAAAAGGGAAAAAGATTACACAGGAGCCTACATAGGAGTGAAAAGTCCACAGAATGGCCTCCAAGGATGCAATCACAGAACATAGATTCTGCCTCAGAAGACACAGAATGACTGATCCAGCTAAATGCCTTTGGCCACTGCCATATAAAGTGTGGTGTACAAGGAAAAGGGCCTTAACATTGCTCTATTATTGATGGACCAGTGAAGTTTTCTTTAGGAAAGGAGACTTGTGTGCTGTTCTAGGAAGATTAAGAACCAGCCTAGCAGCTGAATTTTGCACTACCTTTAGTTGTTCCAACTAACACTCCGAGATGGCAAGACCTAGAGCTTTCTCATTATCCAGTCCCAAAACAATCAGGGCCTATGTGACCCATTCTAAAACCTTTATGCAACATGTATGTGAAAACAAGCCAATGCCACTTTGCCCACTTGTTTAAACATAGATAGTTCCCTGTCTAGGATCACAGCAAAATTCCTTATTTGAGGTACCACTCCTTAGTTCAACGATGTGTTTGTCTTAGCAGCAGAAGAACCTCAGTTTTATCTGAATTCAGCGGAAGTGATTTGGAGTGCATCTGGGTGGCCACTGTGCTCACACATACCAGAAAGTTGATATTGGTAGCTGTGGCATCCTTGGAGATCTGTGTGTCATCTGCATGTGCTATAATCTCAAATCCAAAGGAGAGCACTGGATCGACTAAAGGGGGCATGTAGATGTTATATAGGGTGGGACTTCGAGAAGATCCTTGAGGCACACCTTGCATCATAGGAGCAGCATCTGACGAGAGTGAAGGAAGAGATACTGCCACATGCTGTCCAATGGAAACAATAACAGTCTCTTTTAAGTCCTTTTGACAGATGCCCCTCCAAAAATGTTAAATTAGGATTGAATGAGAGACAGTATCAAAAGCTGGCAATAAATCAAATAGGACCAGGGCCACCAAGCTACCCTGGTTTAGTATAATTCACTGATAATCGTGGCAGATATTAAAGTGGTTTCTGTTCTGTGATTCTTATAGAAACCTGACTGTGATGCAACCAGAAGTGAATTGGTTTCTAGATAGAAATCAAGGTGTCTGTTGAAAGATTTATCTGATACTTTCGGTGGTAAGGGCAATAAGGAGATGGAGCCATAGTTCAACATGACTGCCGAATAAGCAGAAGGTTTCTTCAAAAGAGGGCAAACTCTGACCTGCTTTCAAATCTCTGGGGCTATTACTGAGTCAGTGGAGAAGTTACAGAGATCTCAGCTTAGAAACCAATACATAGGCAAGGCTGAGAAACTATAGATGGCTGGTGTCCATCAGTGAGCCTGCTTTATAAGCAGTTTTAGGGGCCTTCATGTCTTATTGCAGTAATGGCATAAAAGCTGAAAGAGACACTCCATTGGGAGCTTGAGTCAGTTGTTCAGCATTAGAGGGCCTAAAGAAGTGAGGTTTCCGAAGTTTCTATATATTCTTGTATTTTGTTTTTCCTGTAAAAAGGTCATAAGGCCATTACAGAGTTCTTGTGAAGCAGTTATTGCAGAATCCTTGTGAGCATGCAAAAGAGTGCTATAAGTTTCTAACAATATTGAGGATTTTATGCCGAGGTTTGCTGGCTTCCATAGTTTTATTGGTAAAATAGGATTTGTGATGCAAGTCTGGCTATTCTGCCTAAAGTTGATTGCAGGCTCTTTCTTCATCTGTATAGTGTGAGAAGCAGACTATCTCAGGGAGATTACTACTTGGAAGAGAATGTTTTCAAAGATTTTCACAATTCTCAAAAACTCCATTATTTAGGGCAAACAGAGCTAATCAATTTTAGGTTTAATGGGGTCCTGCCTTTTCATATTATTCATCCATGACTGAATATGAGAATACAACAAGAGTACCTTGTTAAGATCAGTGATACTAAAAGTCAAGGAGTGAGAAGGAAACCAGAAAAGACCCCCTGCCTCTCGATATTTCTCTGGCACCTTCAGTATAGTCTCCATGATGAAGCAAATAGTAGGAGCAACATCTTCTTCTTTTAGTGATAATGTTGGCTTCCGAGAGGGAAGGGAGACCTCACATGCATTCTGCAATAACTGAAGAATGCTTATCTCAGAAAGGAGTTAAGGGCTGTACATCAAGCTTTTGTGTCCCTTCTTCCTTTGATAACAGTGAAGACAATCCTGTTGTAAACAATCATTTTGCAAACTATCACAAGTGTGTTCTGTAATCTCAACAAGTTACAGCACTTCATTGAGAGACAACTAAGAATTCTGGCACTTAATCTCACTCAAGTCTTGTGGATCACTACAGTTTATTTCTGAAGCATGGAGGGGCTTACTTTCCCCTTAGTCAAGGCTTTTTAGGCATGTAGCACAAGCTGTTTTACCAATACCTGTTTGGTAAGACTGTGCGCTGGACCTCCTCAGTTAATGGCCAGTCCAGTCCACATCACTAGGTTCCCTGGCCTTCGTCATGAGTGGGGCACATGTGTGCAGTGTGTGCGATTTATATATACTGTTTGGAAGGTGGAGTCTATCTGGGGTATGTATGTGTGTTGCAGAAGATGTTGCCATTTCTTGAGGCTGGCTTTGTCATGGACACTGCACCCTTTTCATACTCCTCCCTGAAGCCCTCCCCCACCCCTCTCGCTGGACTTTCCCCTCACAATCCAAGAAATCAAGTCTACTTGGTGTATGGTGAGATGCTGCAAGCTCCTTCCCTCCTTAAAGTAGGTTTCTCTGTGCTCTAGTGAATCACAGTTGTCACCTCTACCTTTTTTTCTGCTGATCTCAAAGGCACTGGGACAAGTGCGAGGTTCTGCCTGACGTGGAATCCACAAATGTTTTCAAAATGGAGTTCACTGTTGTACCATGTGACGTCTTGCTTCAGAGCCAGCTAGGAAAACTTGGAAAACAAAAGAAGATGCAATTTTCTAAGCACGAAAGCTGAAAACCTACCTACCAGCACACCTCCCTATCTGCATTGCGGATGTCACAGTGGACTACAACTGCCCTGTCAGCATTCCCCTTCCCAGCGCTGTTCCTTTAAGGTCCCTGTATCATTCCCTCCCATCTCAGAAGGACCAGGAGGCAGTCCCTGACCGGAGTCTGCTCACTTGGTTGTCCTGATTTCAGAACCATTTGAATCATCTACCTAGCATGTAGAGATATCAACTTTTAGTCAATTACAGTTACACTAAAAATCCTAACTGTAAGTCCAGTTCCAAGTAGGAACTGTTGAAGCCACTGGGTTCCGTGGGTTCCCACAGTCCTCTCTGTTTCCACTTCACTGGAAAATGTAATCCATGATTGGTGCAATTCAAGCTAGAGGACCATACATTTTGGATAACCTAGGAAACTTGTAATTGGTGCTGGCCCCATACCACAACTTCCCCCATCAACATGGACACTAGATACTGGAACTCTGGAAGACCCTGCAAGACACCAGTGAATTTGCTGTGGTGGGATCTTTGTTGTTAGGGATGTGTTTTTTCTGCTTTAGATTTTTGTACTTCTGGTGCCGGAAGCTCAACGACCGAGGCTTCAGCTCACTTTAGTGATCTGTCCTGTGCCCAGATTTCAATCAGTAGAGACTTGGCAAAGAAACCCCACATCAGTATCACCTTGCACAAGCATGATTCATGTGCAAGTGAAAGTCATTCCATAGAGACTGGATGCAACAGCTTTCAAACATATAAGTTGACCCATTCACTTTTCATAAGTTTGCATTTGTCATAGGACGATTCTGAAAGAAAACATAGTGCCTACCACATAACAGCTAGAAAGACCTTTGGGATTGTAATGTTTCCCCAGTAGGTAATAGTACCTTTTGGTTTTCAGTATTTATCTTATTTTAACTGAGTTTTCACCAATCTGTATATAGAAATTCTACGTTTCTTCTAAGTTGTACTGCTTACTGGGCTGTGATATGATTAAATGTTATTTTTCTGCAGCATACTGTATCTAAGTTTGTAACTACCTTCTAGAGTAAACCTTGACATCCTGCTCTCACTAATTGGGAAACTTAAGTGTCTAAATGGAGTAAATTAGTTTCAGATTAGATTGCAATAATATTAGTGGTCCTGGGGAACGAGTACTAAATTACTATAACTAAAAGGATAATTCTCTGTGACCACTGACCGCCCCTGGACCACCGAGAAGTGACACACATGTATCTACAGAAATTGTGGATTTGTGATGTGAGCCATACATCAATTTTGGACAACAGCAAGCAATCTTCTCTTCAGAGATTGCTTTGCAGACCAGTCCTTCTGACAAGGATGGAGGGTAACATCCTGTACCGTCGACTTTGATTGCCAAACTTGAGAGCTTGGCTCATGATTACTTCCAGTATGGACATTTGAATTTGCCTTTGTAGGGTGTGGACTTTCTCAGAGCTGCCAACAACCTGCCACAAAATATGCATATACTCTAAAATGGAAGAGATTTTTTCATATGGGGTTTAGACGAGAAACCTGAGTTATGCCAAGAAGAAATAATACTTTCCTGTTTGCGTCATATTGTTCCCTGTAAATGTTCACCTAACCACCATTAAGGCCTGCAATAAACTTTCTCAAATAATTTTTTCACATTCCTGTGATAAAGGTTTTTGTAGAAAGTTGTAAAGTCAAGCCTTTCTCAGCTGCCTCTCCCAGTCACCTCTCCTTACCACGTCTTTTAGAGTTGAATATAGACATTTCTGGATTGCAGCATCGTCAGCGATGCGTCGTCCCTTGTGTCCTGGCGGGGTTGATGGATCCAGTCGGTCAAGACATGATGTGCCGACTTTGCAGTGTTGCAATGATCCTGCGTGACGTTAGCGGTGTCGTGGCAGCGTCACTTTTGCATTGCAGGCCGCGGCCGTTGGTGCAGCGATGTCCAGGGAGCAGGCTGCGGCATTGGTACTGGCGTCGTTCCTGGTGTTGGTGAAGTAGTTCCTGGCGTCACTGAAGTCGGAAAACTAGCTAAAAGCTAGTGGGTGAAGTCGTTGCTGTCCCTGAGCCTTCAAAACAGTAGGCAAGCTCAGTTCAAGCCCTTGGAGAGCACTTTTGGGGAAGGCAGAGTTCTTCCAGCAAAGTCAGAGGCCAGCAGGGCAACAGTAGGGAAGCAGTGCTTCTCAGCAAAGCAGTCCAGATGAGTCCTTTGGGCAACTAGACAGCCTCACCGAGTTCAGGTGTAGATCCAGAAGTGTCTGATTTGGTGGGGTCAGATACCCAGTTTATATACCCCAAAATTACTTTGAAGTGGGGGAATCTTCAGGGAGTGGTTTTGAAGTGCACAAGATCCCCATTCAGCCCAGCCCTGTCTGCCACGATCCCTGTGGGGGTTATCAGTCCTTTGCATGAGGGCAGGCCACTGGCCTCTAAAATGTAAGTGTGAGCCCATCCACTCTTCCTACCCAGGAAGACCCATTCAGAGTGCAGAATAATGCAGATATGCAGTGTCCTGTGTTTGTGGTTGTCTGGGTGGAAGGCACAGGGGGAGCTGTCAACCAGCACAGACCAGACGTGGATTGAAGACCGGCTCTAAGGCACAGATGGTAGTAAGTGCAGAGAAATGTCCACTTTCTAAAAGTGGCATTCCTAAAATAGTAGTATTAAATCCAACTTCACCAGTAAACAGAATTTTCTATTACCATTCTGGCCGTACTAAATATGACACGGCTACTCCGTCCAGATCAGAATCTACCACTCAACACTATATGAGGGCAGTTCTAATGGTAGCCTATGAGAAGAGCAGGCCTCACAGTAGTAGAAAACGAATTTATGAGTTTTCACTACCTGGACATGTATAAAACACATAAGTACATGCCAAGCCTTTTACCGACATAGACCACTGCCCTATGGGTTACCTAGGGCCTGCCTTAGTGGTGACTTATATGTAGAAAAAGGGGAGTTTGGAGCTTGGTAAGTCGTTTTAAATGCCACGTCGAAGTGGCAGTGAAACTGCACACACAGGCCTTGCAATGGCAGGACTGAGACATATTTAAGGGGCTACTTATGTGGGTGGCACAATCTGTGCTGCAGGCCTACTAGTAGCCTTTAATTTGCAGGCCCTGGGCACATTTAGTCGCCTTTACAAGGGACTTTCAGGTAAATTAAATATGCCAATTGGGTAGGAACCAATGTTACCATGTTTAGTGGAGAGAGCATATGCTCTTTCGCACTGGATAGCAGTGGTAAAGTGCACAATGTCCTAAAACCAGCAAAAATGTGTCAGATAAATGGAGGGAGGCAGGCAAAGTGTTGGGGGATGACCACCCTAAGGCTGTCAGGTCTAACACCATTATATCAGCTAAAAGGGTTAGCCACATAGAGGCCCTATGCTCTCATGAGCCTACAGTATCCTATAAAAATACATGTTCGGAGAATTTAGTTCTTACTTCCAGTGCCTTTATTGGCTTTTAGTGAAAACCAAACCATTTTTCTTCCATGATTTTCTCTATTCCATCCAGTCTTGCACAGAAATCCATTAACATTCTAAACAAAAAAAAAGCCCCCCGCCCCGATTTAACTTCAGTAGACCCAAAGAAATCAGACAGACCAAGCAACATTGCGTTATCAACTGTGCTATTTGTACAGACTAAGCACAATCTTTAGCCAAGTAGATAGTTTCATGGGTCTTCAAATAGTGTCAGTAGACCAACGTTTTCTGGGTAGGTCTCGATCATGTTTATCTAGCGAGAGTTGCTGATTCGCTCAGGAATGCTCAAATTAATAATAATTGCGGAGTGGGCACATTCAAACCAGACAATTTCTTTTCTAGGCACTATTGTCAGAATTCTATTTC
Organism: Pleurodeles waltl; assembly: GCF_031143425.1. Taxonomy (NCBI): domain Eukaryota; kingdom Metazoa; phylum Chordata; class Amphibia; order Caudata; family Salamandridae; genus Pleurodeles; species Pleurodeles waltl. The sequence goes on from NC_090437.1 coordinate 183,745,176, forward strand.
CAGAGCCTATGCAAGTGGGTCAGGCCTTTCTCAAAAACATTATAGTTGTATTATCATCCTTTTCAGCTTATTTGTAGATTCCTGGTCCACTTGTCTTTCCCACCATGAGATTAGCTTGTTATTCTATCGTAGTGTTTTTGTACGTGAATGAAGATTCCATGATGGGGGGAGTAAATCTTATTTCCTTGCAATTCTGGAGTTGAAAGTCTCCACACAGGATCGTCAGTGATGCGTGTTCAGAATGTTTAATTTGTAAATATTTAACGGAGAACTTGGTAGCAACTTTTTCTTCCTCATCAACGTTTTTTACTCGAATGTCAGAGACAATCATAAAAATATACATGAAAATAAATATACAGTATACACAGCTATAAATTCATAGGTTTACATCTGATTTGCAAAAGCTCCCCACTCTGAAGCACGCAGCCTTATTTGGCAACAGTTGTAAATAACAATGGGCAACTTTACAATGCTTAAATGTATGTATTCTTAGGAGCGGTAATGGAAAATGTGATCTAATAACATTATAATATTTACAGAAAAGAATAAAATATAGCAAGGATTGAGCAGCTCTTTTCTGGTATATATTTTGCCATCAAGTGTTGCCTCATAACTATTCAATAAGGTCCACTATGAACCTGATGAGCACACACGGGCAGCTTTCCTGCTATCAGACTAGTCACAATTCACCATCATTCCTAGCAGAGCACAGTTTTATGCAAGAACCGGTACTTTTTAATACAGCTCCATGGTAATCTGCTTTTCAGGATGATGGCTGCAGAACATCAACAGCACTAGTGCTGCTAAAGCAATGGGGACTTGCAGCACAAATTCACAGTCACAAAAGTAGCAGAACAGGACAAAATGTTTGTCCAGAGATCCTCCCCTGAACAATCCAAACAGTCACCCTTTTTCTGGTTGTCGTTGTGTGAGGCATTACCAACTGATGATAAGCTTCATATCTAGGCAGACACACATTCTGCACCTATATGAGTCAGAACTGCAAAAGCAAAATGAGGCATCTTGTTTGCCATTCAACCATCATACCGTAAGTAAGTAGGAGGGAGACTACAATTTTTCTCACCTCTGTGGCAAAACCTGACTCAACAAATCAGTAGAAGACAAATACAAGTGGGCATACATTATCCAATGTAATGCTGTCATTCCATCCTTTGCAAAAACATTCCACATGATACTATCAACTGGGGGTTGGAAAGAATCCAACTACAATGTTTCACCTTTGTCCCGCGGAGGTTCTGTTCTTGCTTCAGGAGAGACTAAGCAGCCCAATCCTATTTCTCAGTTTTGTCAGCAAGTGTACTCCTTGTACCACATATATTTCCAAGTTGTATAAAACTTTGCTCTTCATCCTTTGAAGAAGTTTGTTCACAAGTAGAAATGCAGAATACTTTCCTTAGAAATGATACTTCAGTCTCTTAGGGAAGAAGATTTTTGCAGCGTGAACCTAGTCTAGATTTACAGGCTCACCATTATTCCTTCATCTATTGTTTGGGTCAAGAAACTTCTAGGAAATAGCTAAAGTTGGGTCTTTTTTGGCATCAACCACTGGGCGAGCCTGTATCACTCTCTATGATAGGTAAGATGTGTGTATCCATCATTGTGCACTGCTATTAATTTCCTAAATCTTTCAGGCTAGTACAACAGGAAGATCTGCTAATCTTCTGGTTCCCACTTGCAAATGCATAGTGTTATATGCAAGTCTCATTACCTTGATCCATAGAGCACGGTTCCCTTTTCAGTGGTTTGCTCTTACTCCATCTCTTTTAGAATGTGCTGTAAGCTACTCTTTCTTTATACAGGGCATTGTTGCAATCCCACCAGACGTACAATAGCATTAATGTTTCATGTGACTGCCAGGAGAGGCTGTGAAGCTGGTTGCTTTTTGACATCCTGCAAGGATATGGTTCCTGGTATGATGCAAACTGTCACATTTTGCAGTACAACAGTGTGAAAAAGTAGCATGGTTACCCCCATTTTTGGCCTGTTTGTCAGTGTGTTTTGACTGTGTCACTGGGATCCTGCTAGTCAGGACCCAGTGCTTATGGTGTTTGGCCTACTTGTCAGTAGGTTTCACTGTTTTTGTCAGTATGCTTAACTGTGTCACTGGAATCCTGCTAACCAGGACCTCAGTGCTTATGCTCCCTCTGTTCCCAAATTTGTCACTACATACTGGTAACCCAGTATTTCACTCCAAACTGGCATACTGGTCCCCCCTTATAAGTCCCTAGTATATGGTACCTAAGTACCCAGGGCATTGGGGATCCAGGGGGATCCCTATGGGCTTCAGCATTTATTTCGCCACCCATAGGGAGTCCATGCAAAGGCTTCTACAGGACTGCCATTGCAGCCTGTGTGAAATAGTGCAAGCACTATTTCAAAGCCATTTTCACTGCCCCAGGTCACTTATAAGTCACTTATAAATCAGGTCTTCCAACCCTGAAAGCTGTGTGCAAAGTACCTGTGTGTGAGGGCACCCTTGCACTAGCTGAGGTGCCCCCACGTCCTCCAGGCCCATTTTCCCGGACTTTGTGAATGCGGGGATGCCATAGGTCAATACCTATGTCCAGCTTCACAATGGTAACTCTGAATATGGCCATGTAAGGTGATTGCACAATTCCATGCACTCTGGGGGCTCCACAGAGGACCCCCAGTACTGCCATACCAGCCCTCTGAGATTTTCCAGGTAGCCCCTGCTACAGCCACCTCACAGACAGGTTTGTGCCCTCCTGTTGCTTGAACAGCTCAAGCCCAGAAAGGCAGAACAAAGGATTTCCTTTGGGAGAGGGCTGTTACACCCTCTCCCTTTGGAAATAGGTGTTATAGGCACAGGAGGGGTATCCTTCCAGGGCCTCTGGAAATGCTTTGAAGGGCACAGATGATGCCCTCCTTGCATAATCCAGTCTACACCGGTTCAGGGACCCCCAGTCCCTGCTCTGGCATGAAACTGGGCAAAGGAAAGGGGAGTGACCACTCCCCTGTCCATCACCACCCCAGGGGTGGTGCCCAGAGCTCATGCAGAGTATCCCTGGGTTCTGCCATCTTGGATTCCAAGGTGGTGGGGCACTCTGGGAACATCTGAGTGGCCAGGTGCCAGCAGGTGATGTCAGAGAACCCTCCTGATAGGTGCTTACCTGGTTAGGTGACTAATCCCCCTCTCAGGGCTATTTAGGGTCTCTCCTCTGGGTGTTTCTTCAGATTCGGATTGCAAGACTCCAGCAGGAATCCTCTGCATCCTTTACTTCATCTTCTACCGACGGAACAGCCGCTGACCGCTCCAGAAACTCTACAAAACTGCAATAAAGAAGCAAAGACAACTTCTGCAACATTGTAACTTCAGCTCCTGCCAGCAACTGCAACAGTTTCCATGTTGTGCATCCTCCGAGGACTGCCTGTCTTCAGCATGCACCAGAAGAACTGAAGGAATCTCCTGTGGAGTGACGGAGTCGGTTCCCTGTGACAATCGGTGGCTTGGGTCCCCTCTCCAGATGACAGCCGTGGATCCAGCAACACGGTTGGTGGACTAAAGTGACTCCGACAGTCCCAACGTCCAGCTGTCCAAATTTGGTGAAGGTAAGAGCTTGCTTCCCCACGCAAGACAGTACCCCCGTGCACTGCATGACTTACAGTTACCAAGGCTTGTGTGTGAGCGTCAAAGAAGTTCTTCGCGCACTGCACAACTTGGACCCCCAACACTCAATCCTGTGACGCACAGTTTTTTTCTGAGTGGTTCTCCAGCGGCGTGGGATCCCTTTGTATCATGCTGCGTGGGCCTCCATTTGCACCTTCTTTGTCCCCATGTTGTGGGACTCTTGTGCACGCTGCCTGGTCTTCTAAGGGCTCTCTGAGTTGCTGAGAGCCCCCTCTGTCTCCCTCTCCTGGGTAGAGGCCACCAGATCCCTCCTGGTCCCAGGTAGCACCATTTTCCGCTAACTGCAAGCTTTGCGTGTGTCAGGGCTTGTTGGCGGAATCCAGCGGCACAAACCAGACTGCATTCATTCATCTGGCGTGGGACATCATCTGCACCAACTAGGAACCCGCATCTATCTTCTTTGGTACAATACAGATTTTTTCTTCTCACCATTGGTTCTTCTTTTGCACCTTAATCCGGGTTAGCAGGGGCTCCTGTTCTCTCTGGACTCTTCAGTGCTTCTTGGGCTTGGTCCCCTTATTCCACAAGTCTTCAGGTCCAGGAATCCATTGTTGGTGTCTTGCAGTCTCTTCTGGTTCTTGCATAATCTTCAATCACGACTTCTTGTGGGTTTCTGGAAACGTACTGTGATTTACCCCTGTTTTTCTGGGCTCTAGGATAGCGTCTGTTACTTACCTTTGGTGTTTTCTTACACTGCCAGCGCCCCTCTACACACTATACTTGCCTAGGTGGGAGACTGACTTTTGCATTCCAATATTTTAGTATATGGTTTGTGTTCCCCCTAGGCCCATTGCAACCTATTGTGATTTTCACTGTTTGCACTATTTTCTGACTATTTACTTACCTGTTTTAGGTTACTAGTGTAATTATTGTGTATATTACTTACCTCCTGAGGGAGTATAGTCTCTAAGGTATTTTTGGCATTGTATCACTAAAATAAAATACCCTTATTTTTGTTTCACTGCGTATTGTATTTCATGTGTGTGAGTACTGTGTTACTACAGTGGTATTGCAAGCGCTTTGTATGTCTCCTAGTTCAGCCCTGGCTGCTCTGCCTACAGCTACCTCTATACAGCTGGCTTCTAGACACTGACTACATTTCACTAATAAGGGATAACTGGACCTGGTATAAGCTGTAAGTACCTTTGGTACCCACTACAAACCAGGCCAGCCTCCTACAAACAGCTCTTGCCAACCTGTGGATCTTTTTGGTGAATAGCATGGACAAAATCCTACACTTTATGGCAGTAGATTGAAGAATCCTCCTTTTGCATGTGGCACCACAATGAACGTCCTCCGCCCACTCTTAGTTTCTTCACTCAGTGTAATTTTGAAGACATCTCTTTGTAGGTTTACATTGAGCAGCAAAAAAAAGGTTAGCACCTGCTGCAAAACACGTTATGCACAAATATGTCAGACAAATAAAGTTGCAGATTTGAATGGTGCTACCTTGTATAAAGAATTTCACAAAAAGATGATTTTGTTACATCAGCCCATTGTTAGATAATGTGTTTTCAGATGATAACCCAATTGGTTTTAGCATGCAATCAAAAGGTCTAACAGCCCTTCTCAATCTCTTGTTAAAGCCACATTTCTTGTTTATTATTATCCTTACATGCAGTCAGGCATTACCTGACAATTCCAGGCTTAAGGAAGTGGTGGGTAACATTCAGCTAGGCATTTATAATATGTGTTGACAGAAACACTGTTTGAATGGTGGGTACAAGACAGAAGTGTATACCTTTTTGATAATCTTATTATGTATATGTAGAGTTGATATACAGTGATAAATAAAAAAAGCACATCATCTTAAATACATATAAGATACAAGAGTACTTAAGTATCAAGATACAAGGGGTTAACAAGAGATGACAAAAAGTATTTACAAAGCCAAAAAGAATTATCACAATACAATATGCTAATTATTAAACTCCATCCAGTAAATCATAGGGACTCATTTTTGTCTAAGTAGTTTACTGTGTGGGCTGCCTTTAATGGTAGGGATTTCAGTCTCACTTATTTCGGAAAATTGGTTCCACAAAGAGCTAACAGATGGAGGATTAGGATCCAACCATGATCTTGCATGCACAATCTTGCAGAAAATATCATACAGAATACGAGTAGAGCAGCTTTTGCAGGTATCACCCTTGACAGGTATACCTTTGATTGTATTACTTTAGAGATTTCTTCAAATACATGGGCCCAGAAGCTCCACTTCAAAGCATAAAAATATGAATTGTGTCTGCCAAATATTCTCTGCATCAAAAACATGCAGAATTATTTTGACAGCAACATGTGTATAGTCCTTCAGGGATATAATGTAAATCTTGAATCATTTTATAGTAATGCACCTTTAGGCTGGAAATATTAATGCGTTGATGAGACAGTTTGATTCTTCATTATATGATATATCAATTTCCTTAGAGATTTTGTTTGACCATTTCTGTGCTAGGACCAGTATATTATCTAGGGAAATAATGCATTAGCACACTATATAACTTCCCTATTATTCCCTTCTGTTTGTTACAGAAGATCAGTTTAATACATGGTATCTTTGACAACCATGCTTTATTAGTGATTTTAATAACCCAAAAAATATTGGATATATTTAAATATACCAGTAGTTGCTTTATCATACAGAGCGATTAATTCAGTGAACGGATGAAATTGATTCCCCTCAAAAAGTTGTCAAACTGTATATGGAGAGATTGTTGCCTTTTGTCAGAAGGTTGAATGAAAGAGAAGGCCAGAAAATCTAGATTATTCCAGAGTGATGTATACCATGGTATAGTAGGGTAGCTGTTCCGCTCTTTTGATTCGTCCATATGTTTGCAAATACAGACAGAATTGTAAAGCGTGTTTGTTTAAAGTAAGTTGGTTTTAGAAATCCAGTTGGTGACTTTGACTCTCAATATAATGATGTAAGGTGCCATGTATTGGAGAATATCATAAACTTAGAAAGACGGTCTGTGAATGCTGCCCTGCAGCAAAATCTTAATCTGAAGATCCACTCACCCCTATCATTCAGCAGTTGCAAAACACGAATGGTACAACATGGTTGTTTGCATTGCCAGATTAATTTACTTAAAGAGCTCTCTACTTTTTGGTTAAAAAACAGCAGATAAGTAAAGCTTTATTGCTCCAAAAAAGATGTACGAATTTTTTTAATATCACCATCTTAATTACATTACAACGTCCACGAAATTCCACTGTTTGAGTTGAAATATAGTTTTAGTTGTAAGTAACTCATATTTTAAAGTGATTATCTGTTGCATAGAGAGATCTGAATACCCAGACTCTACATACCGGGTGTCTTCTAGTAGTCCAGGCTAATTATATAAAGACTGAACACTTTCTGTTCAGTAAAGCTCAGCACCTCTGGACCACCGACTGGTGGCCCCTGAAAACTGGGAGTAGTTCCCTTCACCCCGAAGTCACGCTAGAAAAAATCTGAGCAGCAAACTAGGCCAGGAGCTATCCATGAAGAGTCACATAGTTATAACCTGTGGGTCCTGCTTTGCAACTGTGAGGCTACTGAGGAGGGTCTTTCCTTGGCTACCATTAGCTGCAGGAAAACGCTGGTCCAGGACCTGGTCATAAGCCACCTTGATTACAGTAATGATTTGTTTATGGCAGTCCGCAACACCTTACTGTCCACGCTCCAGGTGGTGCAAAATCCGGCTACCCATCTGGTCTGTAATCTTCTGGCAGGCTTCTTTAGTGCCTATTCTTAGAGCTCTTCATTGGCTTCCTTTCAGAAAGAGCACCTTTTTTAGGATATGTTGCCTTACCCACAAGTCCTTGATGGGTAGAGCACCTCTGTACCTACAGGACTAACTGCATCATTGTTGTCCTCCCCATACTTTAAGATCAGTGATAATGAGCTGCTGATTGTCCGCCACATCCGTACCTCCAGATATGGTGGCAGAGCCTTTTCCTTCACAGCCTCCACTGCCTGCAATCAACTTCCTCTCCGTTTCCACTGTTCCTCAGATTTCATGAAATTTAAGAAAATGATGAAAACCAGGTTGTTCTAGGTCCTGGATGTTGGGTATGTACTGGCTGAGCACCAAGATACACCTTCGGGTATGACTCTAGCACTTTATCAAGTTCAAAATAACATAGCATAACACAAATTATAGTATTTGGGTCTTGGAAAGACTCAAATTGGACCACTTCTCCTTCTATTAATATGATGGCTGCTTGATGTTTTGTAGAGCACACTGCTATACCAACTGCACAGATCACTATAATATATAAAGTGGAGTTAAATCTAAGGGGATACATATGTAGAGATATTTTTAGGTGTATGAAATAGGGTTCTAACTAGAGAGCAAATAGAGTGGGAAGAGGAGGCAGGCATGTCTAACCCCAATCCTTGTGTGAATGTTTTCCAAAATATTACCCGTATGGACCAGATGGGCACAAAAGCCATGTAAAGCTTTCTGCATTTGGCAGAGCATATGTTGGAAAATGACCATTTCTGCAGGGCCATCTCCAAACTTTCTGTATTACTCCTCTTATTTTTGCTGAATTCGTTTTTGTTGGCTTTAAGACTCTTCTCTTTACCACTGCTAACCAGTGCTATAGTGCTTTTGCTCTCACCCCTAAACATGGTAATATTGGCTTTTTCCCATTGACATATTTAATTTACTTATAAGTCCCTAGTAACTTGGTACTTTGTGTAACCAGGGCCTTTAAATTAAATTCTACTAGTGGATCTGCAGCACTGATTGTGCCACCCATTTAAGAAGCTCTCTAACCGTGTCTCAGGCTTGCCACTGCAGAGCCGGTGTGGGCAGTTTTACCCTGCCATTGTCAACCTGGCAAAAACAACCTTTTGCCAGGCCCAAACCTTCCTTTTTGATGCATATGAGTCACCCTTATGGTAGGCCCCAGACAGCCCAAAGGGCAGGGTGCAATGTAGGACATGTACGTTTTAGTTATACATGCCCTGCTAGTGAAAAACTCCCAAAGTCATTTTTCACTGCCGCCAGACCGATCTTTCCCATAGAATAACATTGGGATTACCTTATTACATTTCATAAGTGTAATTCTCCTTTGTAAAGAGGTAGACTTTTCATGTTTGGTGTCTCTAGAATCACAATTTAACATCCAAACATATGGTAAAGTCAGAATTTAAATTGCAATTCTGAAAATGCCACTTCTCGAAGGTTAACTTTTTCTTAGTTTCTTAGTTTAGCAACTTGGTGCCTGCTGCCTGTCTCTGATCCCATGCCTGGACTTTGTGTATTCTCCCTAGACATCCACACACAATGGGAGCTTAGGGGTGACTTGATGGCCCATCCTGGAAGGATGGGAGGAAGCAGCTGGACCCATCCTCACACCTGAATAGGCCGTGTTTTGTCCCCACACGAAGGGTTGCATACCCCTTGTAGTGACTCTGGAGCCAGAGCAGGGCCACTGTGCACGTCAAAGGCCTGTCTTTGAAGTCTCCCCCACTTCAAATGCACCACTGGGTGTAAGAACTTGACTTCTAATTCTAACAACTCACTGCACTTCTCAACCTGTGGATACTCTGCTAGGAACAAGGACTGCTGTGTTGCTGAAAAGACTGCCACTCTGAAGGAGCTGCTGCCTTGCTGACCAGCTGCCTGCTACCCTCTTGCCTGGAGAAGCAGAAATGGACCTGGAGCCCATCTTAAAGCCAGGACCCCAGAGTGACTCAAAGGGCTAGTCTCCTGGCCCCCTGATCTGAGCCTCAGGGTCATAACAGGCTCCCCACAGCTCCTGAACCCATCCTTTCTAATGGTCCTGGGCCATTGGAACTGTTCTTAAGCTCTTAAATTTAGGCTTTTGGGCTCTTCACAAAACTTGCCCATTTGCTCTGGAACCTCATTGCTTGTCCGGAAATCCGGTGTGAGCAGCCACAAGTTTGTCTTTTCCCACAGCAAGTATCACCCACATTGCCCAGACCGCTGTTTGTGCCTCTCTGACCATCGGCAGTGCCGTTCTCCTTGCTTCTGGCGAACTTCTTCACCGCAAACGATACTCTTGGCACAATTCTTGAGAAGTTAAAAGTTCAGCAAGACTAATCTGGGACTGTATCCGAACCATGCTCCATTATGGTCGGCTTGAATTTTTGACTTTGACCTGGTCTAGTGTGACCAGATAGCAGAGGTAAGTGCTTAATGCTTTAGGTGCTATATTGCAGTTTATTATTTAAAAATTCATAACTCTGGTTCTACTTATTGGATTTGTTTTGTTTGTTTTGATCTAATCTGGAGTGGGATGTTTTTGTGTGGTGTTTTCACTGTTTTCTTGTTTGTGCTTTGCATAAATACTGTATACACTGCTTCCATGTTGAGCCTGACTGCTCTGTGCCAAGCTACCAGAAAGTGCCCAAAGGTAAATTTACGGTTTATCTGACATCCCAGTCAACCAACAACCCAATTTGTAGCCACATACAATAATCTATTCCCATTACCAACTGGGTTCTCGAGAAGGGAGATTTACAAACTAGGAATGTTCATTTCCTATATATTTTTCTTAACTTCACTTTTCACAGATTCCCTCCAGTAGCGATGTGTTGTGCTACCAAAATCATGAGAGCTGTTTTGTTTTGTACAGTTGGGAACCATTATTTTACCACTTTATCTTTCCCTTGTCTATTCACAATCTTTCGTTACACACTGAACTGGATTTACTTATGTCATTTAAAGTTTAACTTGGTAAATGTCAATTATTGTTGCCGTTCTATTTGTTTCAGAAACAACAGGGCCATTGGTCACAGGGGTTAAAAGCATCAATGATGGACCAAGACATGCAGGTCAGAATTGTCGATTTTTGTATCATGTTTGTGCACATAAACTATAAAAAGCTTTTGTGCATTTCTTTATCAATTTTTTTTTTTTGTTTGTTTTATTGACAGTTATTGACAGTTAGTACATTCATGCATACAATTAACATTGTTAACATTTCATCTCACCTTCTGCTCCACCATGGTCTCACCCACCCATATCTTTAGTCCAGTAATATATGATTCATCTATTGCCATTCTTACCGTGCTTTGCTATCTGTTTCAAGTCTGTGTTCTTTCATATTTCCATTTCCCATCCTCCCCATATTTTTTCATATTTCTTCATACATCCTCTGCTCTTGTACAGTCTTTTTCTGTAATTCTACAGTATTCCATTCCTATTTTCCAGCTCTGATACGTAGGGGGCATGGCCAAGCCCCATCTCTGGCTTTATCTCTCTTGGCCACCATGCAACCCATGTTGATGAGCGTTTTTTGATGGTGTGCATAGTCTGAGGTCTCCCATATCCCCAGTAACTCTACTCTTGGTGTCAAACTTGAGGCCTCACCTATTGCAGCCACTAGTGTACTTTACACCTTCCCCTAGTACCCCTGAAGACGTGGGCAGATCCATATAATGTGCAGAAAGGAGCCTTCCATTCTGCGGTCTCTCTTGCAGCCCGCTCTGCGTACACATCCTATCTTGTATAAGAAGGTCCATGTGTAGTACACCCGGTGTATTATTTTAAGCTGGATAAGCTGGAAGCTTGTTTTTATTGCCACTTTTTTTTAGGAATTCTAATGCACCCCCCTCCCACCCCTTCCCCCCCGTCGTCATCCTCTAGGTTCCCTGTGTCTAATTCCCACCTATCTCGCAGTTTTGTCAGTGTATCTTGTGTGTTCCTTATCAGAGTGCCATATGTCAGTGATACCAGTTTTTTCTCAACTCTTCCACTCGCAACCTGTTTTCTAGTGGGGAATTTTCTTGCATCTCCTCATCTTAAGGGATGTTATTTTTCAGGACATGGGATAGTTGCCTGTGTTTGAGCCACTGGGACCCGGTCATCTTATATTCTGTCTGTAGGTGTGAGAATGGGACTGTCCCATTTGAATCCCATACTTCCGCCAACGTGGATTTACCTATGTCGTCCCACCCTTTGAATCCCTGAAGTGACGAGACCTCTTTTAATCTTGTACCTTCCCATAGTGAGGTCTTGGGGGTTAGTCTCTCACTCCAGCCCATCTCCTTCGTCAGTCTCCTCTAGATTTCTGTTATCCTTTGTGTCACCGGGTACATTTTCAGAGTTATTCCTCCGTATAATGCATGCAGATAGCTTTGTATCCCCCACCCCAGTTTTATCTCCCCAAAACGCCTTATCAGCCTCCATATATGCCCAGTCATTTACCACGCTGACTTGCGCTGCTTCATAGTACTTCCGCACACCTAGGCAGTACAATTCCCTCCTCTTACTTGAACCTTTGCAGTATTTTCAGAGATATTCTAGATTGCCCTTCCGCCCATAACAGCGTTCTTACCAGGCCATCTATCTTAATAAAAAACCTATCTGGTATTCTATATGGTGTATTTTGTAGAATGTACAGCATTCTGGGGAGCACCATCATTTGGAACATGGCTGCTTTCCCTAACAGGGAGAGTGGCAGCGACTGCCAATGTTTCACGTCATGCTCTAAGCGTTGCGCAAGGGGTGCTATGTTTGCCTTATAGTATTCAACATCGGAGTGTGTTATCGATACCCCTGGGTATTTAAACTTGGTTTGCTCCATCCGGAGTGGCAATCTAAGGTTTGTACTTATCAGTTCGTCATCCAGTGGGATCACTAGTGATTTATCCCAGTTAATTGCAAAGCCTGAATGACTGCCAAATGTGCCAAATATCTGTTGGAGCCTGTCCAATGTTTGTGTCATGTTGGTTAAGTACAGTAGGATATTATCAGTGTACAACTAGATACGGTCCTCTGGCCCCTGTCCACTTGGCCAACGCCAAATTTGTGTCCTCTCTTATCTAAGCTGCCAGAGCTTCGATAGCCAATGAAAACAACATCGGCGACAGTGGCCAGCCCTGCTTGGTACCTCTCGTGATATCAAACTTCCGAGAGAGATGGCCATTGTTCCGTACCCTAGCAATAGGGCGGTCATAGAGCAGCCTGACCCATCGTATGTATTTTGGCCCAAATCCCATCCCTTCCAAAATACCAAGCAGATATCTCCATTCCACCGAGTCAAATGCTTTATTAGCATCTAGGGAGATAATTACTTTGCCCGCCAGTGACTCCCTGGCCAGAGCTATGTTATCGAGTAGGCGCCTGAGGTTCAGTCTGGTCGAGCGTCCCAGTATGACTCCATTTTGGTAACTCTAAAATCACAGTTTTTAACCTATCTGCCAATACCTTTGCCAGTATTTTTATGTCCTCAATGCTCAATTATATGGGCATATATGAGTCACATCTGTCCACCGGTTTCCCTGCCTTTGGGATTAATATCACCATTGCTGTGTGCATATCCTCTGACAGCTTACCTGTCCTGCACGCTTCCGTCAGGGCTTTATGAAGTGGGGCATTCACTTGTGTTCGTAATCTTTTGAATAATTCAGTTGGGAGTTTGTTCAGTCCGGGAGCTTTACCTGTTTGCATCTGACCCAAGGCCTGTGTAATCTCCTTTACTATAATATCTTCTTCTAAAGCTATTTTTTGGTTTTCGCTTAGTCTCTTTATTGGGCAGTCAGCAATAAATGCTCAAATTTCTATTTCGGGAGCTGTTGTGAGAGTCATAAAAGCGTTCCAAATATGTGGCAAATTCTTCAGCTATATCTCCACCTGTGCGTATCACATTCCATTATGTTTGCCTAAGTTCTTTAATCTTCATTTTGTCTCTTTCCTTTCTTCCCAGCCACGCCAGTAGCTTTCCAGTTTTATTCCAGCCTTCATATATTCTTTTTTGCTTTGCTGTGTTGGAGGTTTTTGTTTCATCTTTTTCTCACGCTTGGTTTGCAACTCTTCAAATCAGCTGCTCTCTTACTGGTGGGATCCCCCTTCTCTGCATATATCTCATCTAGTTGTGTGCTCTTTTCCTCTAATTTATCCAGTGGTGCTCTCCTTTCCCTGCTTTCATGTATCTCCCCAGAGATAATTGTACCCCTTATTGTTGCTTTATATGCCTCCCATAATGTCATTGTGCTTTACACCGTGTTTCTATTTTCAACAAAGTGTAGCTCCAAGGCAGTAGTCAAGCGTTTGACCTCTTGTTTGTTAGCCAGTCGCCATGTTTCCATTCTCCATGATCGTTTGGGCTTTTGGGCTTGGAGGTCAACTGATGTCCACAGTGGGGAGTGGTCGCTTATTCCTCGAGCCAAATATTTCGCCTCCGTAAACCTGCTGAGTGTTCCTCCTGTGGTGAAAAAGTAATCTAATTGTGAGTGCATTGAGTGGGCCCCTGAGTGAAGGAGTAGCATGTTTCCCCTGGTGTAGGCTCTTCCATATGGCACACAGACCTAGTGCGTGTGTAAACCTTTCTAGTCTTCTTCTAGTCCCACTTCCCTCTAGATGGGAACTATTTCTGGGTTGAAATTACCTCTCAGCACTACCAAGGCACATGGTGCCTTTAATAGTATTTCTCCAGGCTTTTTAAACAGCCCACTTTGAACACCTGGTGGGACGTACATAATGTACTAACATTATATCCTCTCCTTCCAATTTCCCCAAGATAGCCGTGTATGCTCCCTGCCTGTCTGTCCATGTTTGTTTTTCGTGAAATGGTAGTGATCTCTTGATCAAAATTGCCACTCCTCTCGACCCTGAGATGAATTGCACCCAGCTGCCTAGTCTGTATCTACCTCTATGCATGCACTGGTGCTGTTGATGTAACAGATGAGTCTCCTGTAGGAACACTATATCATTTCTTTGTCTGTTGAGCGCTCTTTGAACAAGGCTCCATTTTACTCTGTTGCCCAACCCATTAGCATTACATGTTTGTATCCGTATACTTTGTAACCACATTATGGTGGATGTATTCTGTGCTTGTTTGCGCACCCTCCTCTATGTTTTGGTGTGGGACAATGTTTTTCTTCTTTGTGAGCTTCAGTAAACTGAACCTGCTTGTAACTTACCCCTCCCTACCTTACTGTACGGTGATTCCTGAACTAACCACCCCCCAAACTCATGGTATGTGTTGTCCCCAACCTTAAATCCAAACAAACATTTTGTGCTTTCATCACCTGGGCGTGGTGACCCTCCATTGTCGTCATGTCTGTGAGGAGTTGCCCTCGGCTCCTCCATCCCATATCAAATGTCTATGTGTTCCAGCAGCTTTGCCGGTGGGGGACCAGGGCCCGAGGCCTGACCTGATTCTTTCCAACCTGTCCAGCCCTCGTCTCTTTTCATCCCAAGTGTTCTGATGTCATAGGCATAATTTCTGGTAGATGTTCCTCTTCTGTTTCCTGGCCTATTTCCGTGCAATCAGAGTACCTTTCGTTGCCCTCAACCGGTAGTGTTCTCTATTTGTTGTTTATTTGGGTGAGCATGTGTTGCTGCAATTCTTTAATGACCTTATTCTGTGTCTTTTATCTGATCTTTAGTTAGTGTTGTGGCGCTCCTCCTCTCTTTTTTGTTCCGGCGTCCGACTGTTGGGTAATTTCTCCTTTCCCCCCATGTTGTCCTTGGTGGCAAGCCCATCCCTAATCCCTGGTCTTCTAGCCATGTTCAGGCATCCTGTGCATTTTGTAGAAAATACGTTTTCTCTTTTAGTTCCATTCGCAATTTTGCTGGGTATATAAGTGAATATTTTATCTCTTGTTGCCGCAGTACTTTCTTAATTGGTACATAAGCCCCTCTTTGGCGTTGTACCAGGTTTGTTTAATCTGGATATGTGTGGATTTCAGTGTTTTCAATGAACCAGGGGCCATGTTTTCTTGCCTTCTGAAGAACATCGTCTCTGTCTCTGAAGTTCGTCAGTCTTAATACTATTGGTCGTGGGGAGCTCCTGGTTGCATAGCCCGGGTTGGAATTCTATGAGCTCTTTCTACTGAAAAGAATTTGGGTGGTTTGCCTTGTAGTAAGCTGTTTATTAGCCAATCTTCCACATATAACTCAGTATCATGCCCTTCTGCTTTTTCCAGCACCCCCACTAGTCTCGCATTGGTGTCTTGACCACCCCTCTATATCTTCCAGTCTGTTTGTCACCTGTTGTAGCCCTATCTCCAGTTACTTGCAATGCTTTATAAGATCCGCTACTTGGGGTATTGTTGCCTCTATCTGCGCCTCTGATTCTGTGACATGGTCCATTAATTTCTGGTGGTCCTCCTGTAGCAGTCCCGCTTCGCTCGCCACTGCTGCCAATTGGGTCTCCAAGGATAGTTTTGTGTCTTTGATCGCTTGTAAGATGGTCGCTGTGTGGGTTTCCATTGCTCCTGGTTCCTTCTCCTTGTCGGTCCCATCCACTTCTGGTAGGACGCTTTTCCCTCCTATGCGGGATCTCCCCATTTCATTGGGTGTCTTGGCACTGGCTATTCGTGTACACCAGTTCCCGGGGTTAGAAGGGTGTAGCGCGTCTGTGTATTTGCCCCATTGCTGCTTAGGCCACCTTGCTGTGTTGTACTCTTTCTTCCAGTGGCCTTTTTTCCTCTACCACCAGCGTGTATAAGGCCTTCTTGTATGCATTATAGTACTCCATCTAAGGCTGCTGCACAGCACTGGGACCGCTTTCGGATGTTCAGCGTCCTGCACAGTCCAAAGCGGCACACCACTGCACCTCTGTCTAGGCAGCGTGCCTTTAGGAGACCAGATCTGTGCGTCTTGGGGTCTATTCACCCATTTTTGCAGGATTAATGAGCTTCGGGCCTCCGTCTCCCCCCAGAGCTCCAGTAGCTGCGTGCTACGCCATGCATGGCCAGGCCAGGCCACCATTTCTTTATAAAGTTAAGCTTTATACTTGCGCTGATTTGTTGAGAGATTGGTATATCATGTGTACAGAATCACCTGAGACTTCTTGATTCCTGGGTGCATATAATTTATTTACAGGCATACTGATTAGATTGGACTTTAAATTCTAAGGCCAGCATTCTTGATAATCGCCTTGAGAGGCAGAGCATCCTATAGCTTTCTCTGCAACCTTCCGAGACACCACCCAGTGAAATGTCGACTTTGGGATCTCAGGAGGGCTTGATGACCTGTCAAGCAGCACATAACATGATTATTATCACCGCAGGTGCGCCAAGCAGAATTCATCATTGTCTCTAAGAGTCCACTAGACTGCCTCACAAGATTGCTCCAACCCAGAGTTCTTTACCTGATACTGAGTAGTGGTGTTTCTTCTATGCAGCCCCAAGAATAGTGACAGCAGCTTCAAGCTTGCATTTCTTCAAACTTGTGTCCTTGCATCGCATACCAGACCTTTTTTCTTCAGTGTTTTAATGAATCAGTTGACTGGTGTGACATTGTTTTGTACTATAGTAAATGAAGTAATTAAGAAATGTAACTACCTCTTAAATGAAAGATCATTTAAAAAACAGGTGATGACTTTAATGCATTCCACGAAAAATAACACCTTTGTTTTGGTGGTTGATAGGTGTTCAAAGATGACAGAGTTGTGGTCATAAAAGACAAATATCCCAAAGCTCGTTACCATTGGTTGGTTTTACCATGGGAAGCAATCTCTAGCCTGAAAGCACTGAGAAGCCAACATCTGGAGCTTTTGGAACACATGCATGCTGTTGGAGAGAAGATGGTGAAAGACTATGCAAGCTCTGGCAGCACAACATTTAGACTGGGTTACCACGCTATTCCTAGTATGAGGTAAGAAAAGCGCTTTTCCACATCTTCATCCATCAGTGAAAGGCCGTGCATAGCACCAAAGGTCAGCTGAGTCAAGCCACCAAGCTAAACAATTATAAACATAAATTTGACTTGTTCTGACATTGGGTGAATCAATTAATCTCACTGGGTCGTTCCTAAATTCAGCTTGTCAGTATTCCCTGTTGTCAAGGGGACCAGCTCACTTTAGAAGGAACTTCAGTACCTCCGAAGAGTATCGTGCTTGCAAGATTTTTGAACTGTGCTACGGTAGAAGATTTTCATATTATAGTGCACCAAATAATGTAATAAAATTTTCCCCATAGTTATTGTGAGGATTCTATTCTTGAACTGTATGTAGCAATGATTTTATTCCCCTTTTTAAAAAATCTTCTGCTCAAATTGCTACTTTTTGGAAAGTCCTTCTTTCTCTTGTCCTTCCTTAGTTTTTCACATGCAAAGGTTGAATGGATATATTTGTTTTTTAAAATTCGTGTCTGTTATCACTGCTATTGGTAATTTGACTAATAAAAGTCAGGTATTCTTGTATATTTGTATGACTTCACACTGCTACAGAAATTGTAGCTGACATTATGGGATTATATATCAGTGGGATCTGAGAGAGAAATTTACAGACAGACTATTCTCAAAGTGAGTCACTAAGTGAGTTGTCACTTCTATTCAGCACCTTGCAATGTACCCAAACATGTTTTTTCATGTTTCATTCTGATGCACGTTTTTTGACCGAGGCAGTGCTCCTGTAGGATGGAACACTTTGATGTGTCATAATATCTAGAGAAGTGTGTTCTGACATGGTGCAATATTGTGTGGGGTTCAGATAAAGCATTCTGTGGTGTTGTATTGGTTGAGAAAGTGGTGTATTACAGAGAGTTGTACGGCCTGGCGTTTTGTCATGTTCAGTACTGTGATGTGATAAGTTGTGTTCCCCTGGTTATTCCTCCCATCCATCATTCACCTTCTCACAGTACTGTTCTTTGTGGGTACTTGTTTCCTGTTAGCACCATGTTTGTGCCTTACAGCGAATGGCTCACTTTTTTTAAAGTGCCCTCCTTTCGGCAGTTGGAAATAGAGGAAAGATTATGGTCTTTAGTTCTGTTCACCCTCCCTTATCCATGTTTAATAAACTCCATTTATAATGATTTTATATGAAGATATATCACTGTTTCTGATGATCTGATGTGTAGGGTGGTGTGATGCAATACAATAGGCTATGATTTGGTGTGATAGGTTCTGGTGTGGTGTCGTGTGATGCAGTTTGATATGGTTAGTGTTATGTGATGTCTTTTTGGATGATGCCACAATGAATGGTGGACCCTGGTGTGGTCCAACAGTATCATCTTTTCTACTAGTAGGAGACCCATTCCCTTGTTTTCTGACTTTTGTCCCCATATGTGAAACTTTTAGATGTGCTATTGTATCCCTGTGTTTATATGTCCTGTCTGTTCCTGTGTGTCTTCCCATCACCTTGTCTCAGTCTTTTTGGCCCTGGTGGATGTCTCCCCAGTGACTGTGTTTCCTAACTCCGTGTCCTATCTCTGTGTCTTTGACCTATCAGTAGTCCAGTTGTTAAGTCTTGACTGTCAACAGGTAAGTAACTTTTTTGTATTTGGTCTTTTTCTCTCATATACCTGCCTTGACCTTTTTCTAATGGTGTCCAGTTTAACAGATTCTGGGATCCTTTTAGGAGATTGCCATTTACATGGAGATTTATTTCCATGACACTGTTTGAAATGTTTTTTATTCTGGATACTTTTCAGCATTTTTCTTTTTCTCATCACCTTTGGATGAAGCCACTGTGTCTCCTTGTCTATAGAAATGGCCACAATTTAAGACTTTGTGTACTTTAATCTTATTATCAATATGTTACTGTCTTTCTTGAGTGCCATGGTCAGATATATCAAGTAGCCATTCTTAAATATCACTTTAAAGTCAATATTTCCAGGCTAGAGGATCAGTGTTGAATTGTGTTATTTTAAGATCTTAGCCAAGCCATGTCACAGAAGTGATGAGAATGTGCTGTGACATATGGAGGTTGATAACCCTTGAACAGATGCAGCACTTTCCAGAAAGCATGACCTTAGAGCCTATACGTTCACAGATCTTCATACTTGTGTCTGAAAATAACTTGTGTTCTACTTGGTAGGTGGTTTTTTAATTTTTAATGTATGCAAATAATTTAATTCAAAGACATTCAGTTGAATTTTTTGATTGTTCAAGTTCTTCACCCAACATATTCTGTAAGTCAATGCAAAGTTTAAGATGGGTCTCTGTTTACTTTTTATGTGAGCCCACTTTTGGCATAACGAAAGCTATACAAAAAAGTAGCTAAACCTTTCGAAATAGTTGAGATGAGCCTTCTGGTAAAAGGGAATTTTTAAAAAGCAATAGAAAGTGTGCTACTGATTTCAGCAAGTATAAAAGTGCATTAACAGTTCAGTTACTCAGTCAAATCAGTCTTTATTCGGTCAAATATATAATCAACCATAAAAGTGTAAAATCACAAAAAACGTTTAAAAATACGTTAAGAATAAAAATATAAATCCATTGCAATAAATAGATAAGATCCATAACAATTCCATTGTCATTCGTCCTAGTAAGTACATCTTCAACAGTGCAAATTTAAAAGCATTCAAAACTTTAAATAAAAACTATTTCACAGATAGTCCATTGCTTGACATCCCGGAATGGGCAAATTCATCTACATCTACGTGACCATCATATAAGGCTAACATTACTAAAAAGATATCAAAGGGATTAAAGTGCATATGCTCTTCTTATAACGAGGGTAGTTGATATGTAACCGAGCACTGCAGCACAGATAACAGCAGTCAACAATCACTGCAGATAAAATAGCCCTTCCTTATAAGAGAACATACAATGAGCAAAACAGCATAAAGTGCAGGGTAGATTGCTTTGTCAACCAGTCACAGGGACAGGGTGGTAAAGATGCGTGCCACACCCTGGCTACAGGAAAGGTGACTAAATGATGTACTACGTTCGTTGGAGATACCTAGAAAAAAGGATGCATAGTTCCAAACAGATACCAGATACGTGGAGAAGGGGCAGGTGCGCACAGCAGCCTCGTCCGATACCAAAATCCGCTTATTACATTCGCTGGACAATATTGCCTCTCCACTGATCCCTTTAGAGCCCGTCCTTGAATTTGAGAAGGACACGCTGATTACTACATTGGCTGGACCATATAGACTCTCCGCTAATCCCGTTGGGCCCATCCTTGAATGTGAGGAGTGTTCCTGTACAACAGTTGACCTAGTTTAACATAGCTGTGAGGATTAGGTATGATTTTTTGAGTTCCTGACGAATCGCACCAAGATCTGTATAGACTTACCTTAAGCAAGAAACATGTTGACCTTCTATAATTAGGGCAGTGTAGGGACATCCAACTCTGCCCAACACATACTTGATCCCTAGACTATAGAGTTCAGCAACACTACATTGTGATTAGAGTAAGACAGACATTATTTTTGCTTCCCCTTTCCTGATATGTTTTTAATCTTAACAGAGGCCCACATTTTCATTAAAATTATATTTAATTATGGGGTCCTAGTAGTCAATTTTAACAGTTCAACTCACCAATCCCACATTATTGCATTCACCTACGGCAATTTTCTTCAAAAGACCTCCGATAAAGAGCCCCCACGGGGGCCCATCAGCTATTGCAGTGCCGGTCTGACGAGGAGCATAGCCCGATGATGAAGCATGTCACCAATAGGTGAGTGAGGGCACTTGTTCCTGAATTAGGTTACCCACAGGGACCGTTCTTGATCTCTCCTGTATTAGGGGTAGTTCTTTATTGTCTCATTCTGTTTGGAACTGTGCATATATTTTTTTATGTATTATATGGGAGTGTTATGCACAGGACCATTTCTTTAATAAAATCTCCCGCTTAGAAGCCCTTCCTTTTGTTTTTTGACATTTGAGATAGCGTACATCAGATATATGAGGTGCATCCTTTGAAGACGAGCTGTCATTTAATAGGTAACATTGGGCAAGGAAGGAAATTTCCTATACACTCAAAACATTTTTATAAGTGGTCCTGGGTGATATTTATGTTACACTGACCTAATCTCGTGTCATTTTGGGCATTTCGCATTGGGTCTGTTACGCAGAATTCCCAAAATGTTGCCATTATGCCAGATTACCTAATTTCAAATCTTTTTGGGTAAAAATTATATTGCGGGAGCAGGCGAACAACTTGAAGGGATGTTTTGTATTTTTGTGCTGTTTTCTGGCTTTGAAATATGACCTCATGTCCAAAATGGGCGTTAAGAGTATTTCAGGCTAAAATATAGCACTAAATGCCAGATTTGCATTTCACATAATTTCATACGCTTCTATTTATAAGGACCAGTAGATTTAGGATCCCTTAGGTTAAAGTATGTATTTTTTGACTGTTTATATGACACTTGAATTATTCTACTTATCGTGGGACATGTGTACCGTTCGATGGTGATACCTTAGGAAGATGGATTGATTTTAAGGGAATGTGATATGAATATTTCATTATACTATGCTGTTTTGGTTCCTCCAGCCATATCCATCTACACGTGATAAGCCAGGACTTTGATTCCCCTTGCCTTAAAAATAAGAAGCATTGGAATTCATTCACTACTGAATACTTCTTAGAATCTCGAGGTAAGAGTTTTTTGTTTTTTTCAGATTCCTTATTTATCATCTGGGTAAAGAGAGCAATTTTGCTTAGTACTCAATCAAATGTTGCTGTTTAAAATCGAATTAATTTTGTGGGCCCCGTTTTTGTTTTATGTGCTGGGGAACTGAATTCCAGACCATCCTCTTTCATGTATATCTTTGCACTCCCTTTTTAAAATTTAAAAAGAAATTGTTGTGATAAAATCCAGTCAAAGTATTTATTTGGGGATTTTTGGGGTCTTTATGTGTAAGGTAGGACAATAATACTATTAGAAGCTGAGAGAACGTCTGGGAGTATCTTTCAGTTACTAGCTATATTCTTATCAACCAGGTTTATCCTTTGGCATCCAAGTGAAAATACATAAACTGTGCTCTATATAATCACGAACAAAAATGAAAATTAATTGTTTAATTCAGTCCTATTTCGTCATATTGTTAGCCAAGTTTCACTGTACAGTGGTAGCATTCCCTAAAATGACATCACGCATGGGTGCAAGATGGTGCCGGGACAGTTTCACAACCTCGGAGGTCCGCCGCACTCATGATCAGGACAAGCTGAAGTGGGGTGACCTGAACCCTCCAAGACCGTGTCCCAGGACGGGAAGTCGCCCAGGCACTGGGAGTGCTCCTTCTGGACTCTGGCCATCCAAACACTAGACCCAAAGGCTGGCCTAATCCAGTCCCTGGATCGCATGCAAGTAAGATGGGAGCCACCTGACACTGAGCAGTGAATGATGCCGCGCTGGACCCCACTGATGGTGCAACACACCTCCGACACAGGACCTGGCCACTACCACCTCGCTCTGTGGGTTAAACAACGGCAGCCGCCTTACCCAAGACTTTTAACTGCTCCCCGGCCTAACATTTTGAAGTTGCTGACTGGTGCGCATATGGTGGGCCGCCCACTGCTGGATCGGGCCGCTGCTCTGTGCAAGCTGCCTGTAAAGTTGTGGCGTAGTGCCTCTACACTTAAATCCTATGGGTGTTTGGGTGTGGATCTGCCCCCGCATCCTTCCTGAGCCAGGTAACTGTGCAATGCTCGAAACCACCCAGCGCAGAACAGTGACCAGCAGCAGCAACTTGCCCAGCGCCACCACTGAAGGAAAGACGTTCTCAGGCTTACCTGGCTGCATTGTAACACTCAGCCCTCGTTACTGCCTGGCCCAGTTAATCCCATGGTGACACCTACCTGCTAACCACTCGCTGCAACTCACCTGAGACCAAGCCATAGCACTATTGGACACTTGCTTTTCTTCTTCCATACACATTCTTGGAGATGATCTTGGGAACACGCAAAAAAAAGGCTGAGTTTTGCACCTTCCGCCCGCAGTCTCTATCTTAAGTCTGCCATCGGTCTCTCTTTATATCGAGCCTAGACTAGGGCATTTTCTCACTGCACTCACAACTAAGGCCCTAAAAGACGGCACAATAGCACACACTGATTCTCCCTGCTAGGCTGACCACATTGTTTGGACCTGAGAGTCTTCCCCTTCACTGCAGGTAGCCAATCTCCTGCACCAGCTGGAACGGCCATGGCAGCACCACGCTCGCACAAAAAAGACAATTCCATCAAGGACCTCTTCATTAAACCTACCATCAAGAAAGTGGCCCCCACTGAAGATGCATCCCCACCGCCACTTTCTCAACCTGATCACCCCTCCATTGGCCAGATGAGCAAGGAAGCTCCAGTCAAAAGGGCCTTTCAAGGAACTCTTTTTGGCACACTGCTCCTGCGTAGCGGCCCTTAAGCAGGAAATGGCAGCTAACGTTAAAGACATTAAGAGAGATGTGGGGAAACTGGGCCAGAGGGTGGGTGCCCTGGAGCAATCTGGTGATGCTCGTGAAGAAGAACTGGACTTCTACAGTTGTGAGGTACTGGAACTACAAGACAAGAACATTGAACTGCGTTTTCAACTAGAAGACCTTGAAAACCGATTGAGACAGTCCAACATTAGAATCAAAGGGGTCCCTCTCCAAGCAGACACAGGAATCTGGAAGACTATGTCTGCCAGCTCCTCCACCATGTGGTACCAGAATTGCAACTCAGAACATAATACTAGCACTCACAGAGCTGGCTCACTGGCTAAATCACCAAGGATCCCCCAGGACATCTTGACTTTCCCTCAGCTACTGTATGCTGAAGGAGGCAATCATGCAGGCTTTACGAGATCGCAGTGTCATCAAATTTGAGGATACCAGAGTGTGGCTGTATCAAGACCTCTCTTTCATGACTCTACAACGTTGACGCCTACTAAGGCCTGTTACAGAATTGCTGCAGGAAAGGGGGATCAAATACCATTGAGGGCACCCCGTTCGTCTAGCCTTCATCTGGAATTATGAAACTCGGATCATATGCACCTTGGAAGATGCATCAGACCTGTTGGACACCGGAAATCCAATAGACACCGAGGTCCCCCGCCTCTTGTCACAGGACACCCTCCACTTATCACAGGCTCTGCAACGCCGCTCGTTGCAGGACACCCTCCACTCATCACAGACTCTGCAACGCTCTACAAGGCTGAAAGCAAAAGGCCCAGCTCGACCTACAGCCATGGAGAGCCGCAAAGAATAGGTGGCCTGCCTCCGCAAACTTAAGAATCAGGAGGCCCTGTCAGACCCCGACAAGGTCTAACAAATGGCACCTCAGCCCCACTTCAACCATGGACCCACTCAGGACGATCATAAGCATGGATGACTTTCCCTGAGGGTGGCATTATTGTCAGACCCTTCTTCCCCAAAAGAGTTGACTTGCTGTGGTGCGGGCACTCCCTACCCCTTTGCCTGATACAGAATTATACCTGGTGACCATGACATGGGCCCTATCTAGCTTACCAACCACACTCCCAGGCAGGTATATTGAAAGTTATGTTAACTATTGTTCTTACCTTTGTTCCTCCCCTGACCCCCATCTGCAAACTATCCTACAGATATGCCTCCTTATTACAACCATAGGCACCCCATCCATGCTGCTCACAGGTAAGACCACATTATAGGGGTCTCACATGCTCCTTTGCCTCCACCACACCATAGCTGATCAAAGTACATAGCTACAATGTTAGAGGTCTCAATGTGCCGTCAAAATGCTTGGCACTCCCCTCTAAGTTGAAGGACATGCGATGCGATGTATGCCTGCCTCAAGAAACACACCTCTGCAAAGCAGACTTTCCCGCTAGATTGAGCACCAGTGCTTTTTCTCCACCACAGGAAAGAAGGCAGGAGTAGC
This sequence comes from Pleurodeles waltl, assembly GCF_031143425.1. Classification (NCBI taxonomy): domain Eukaryota; kingdom Metazoa; phylum Chordata; class Amphibia; order Caudata; family Salamandridae; genus Pleurodeles; species Pleurodeles waltl. The sequence goes on from NC_090437.1 coordinate 183,770,323, forward strand.
CATCTTATTAGCTTTTCATTTATCTGCCAGAGTGATCCAGACACAAGCTGAAATCACAGGCAGACTTCTATCCCTACGCATTGCTGGGCAGATGTACACATTCACATTTGCCACCCTATACACTACAAATAAGCATCTAGAGTCCTTTGTTCTTGAGGCGGTGGGACAAGTGAAGGCCACCACAGATATGAATGTCTTATCTGGGGGAGATTACAGCCTGGTGCCAGACACTATCCTAGATAGGTCCATGCAGAGGGTGGGTCAGACGAGAGCTCTTGCACTGCAGGGCTGCCAGCAAATTGAGGATACTGGCTAGCCGATATATGGCGTTGCTGCCACCCCACAAAAAGAGAGTACAAGTTTTTCTCCGCTGCCCACCACTCATACTATAAGATCTATTATTTCCTTATAATCCTGCGCCTCTTAACGGCCACCACAGCTGCTGACATTGAAATGAAATAGCCGTTCTCTCCGGCCTCTCTCTAACTAGCCTCACAGTATGCCTCCCAGGCCTCACTCCCCACCTATGCACCTGGTGTCTCAACCAAACTCCTAACACATATGACTTCTGTGACTGAAATAAAGTTTGCCATTAAAGATTTTTTAGGGACCGACGACACCCCTGATGCACTCGTGGCACTCCTTTGGGACACTCTAAAAGCTGTAATTAGATGCCTGCTTATAGTACTTGTAGGCCGCCTTAACCGAGGGAGACAAAAAGTGACTCAGTTTAGAAGGACTGGTAAAGGAATTGGAGGAGGCACACAAACGGATGGGTTCCCACAAGGTGTCACCAGCTCCACACTGCATGCAAGCAGCTTAAAGCACGTTGTGGTATATAATCAATTGTAATATTAATGTAGATTGTTCTCTTTGCTCTGCTCTCAGGCTGATGTCATAGTCTGACATCATGTAGAATATGGAATGTTAGGAAGGTTTGATGAGAGCAGAGCTGAGAGGAGGAGAGTGTAGTTGGCTGTGGATGGGATGCTTCAATAAAGGACCAGATTTCATACCTTCTTGATCCAATCGTCATCTTTTCAACACTGGCGACGAGGATGGGATCCTGTGGAGCATCTTAACACTATTTGTCAGGCTACTTCGTGCTGATTTGCGTCATATTTTTCATTACGTTCAGAATTGTGCCCTGCAAAAATCTTAAGGTATTAATTCACCTCCCAGTTTCAGTTTCAATGTGTAGTTTTGAGAGATAGAGTTGTTAATCTTGGGCATGTTGGTCATCAAGGTATGAGCAGAACAAAGGCCAGAATTCGTCTGGATTATTGGTGGCCAGGAATGGATTTGAGTGTGGAGAGGGTTGTGAGAGAATGTATTGAATGTTGCAATAGTGACAAAGTTTATAAAACAAGAGTACCTCCAATGTGTGTAAGAGACATGCCACTAAAACCATGGCAAGAAATTGCGGTGGACATTGTGGGCCCGTTACATGGTAGGGGTGGTGTCACTTATTTGTTAGTGCTCATTGATCATTGTTCTAGATGGGCTGAGATAGGTATATATCACAGTACAGAAACCAGGAGAATAATTGAGTTTCTCAAGGACATTTTTGGACGTGAGGGTTTCCCTGATACTATTGTCACTGATAATGGACCGCAGTTTGTTTCGAGAGAGATGAGTGAGTATCTTGAGATGTCTGGTATAAAGCACAAAAGATGTTCTCTTTACCATCCCGAAGGAAATGGAATCGTTGAAAGATTTAATAGGTGTGTGAAAGAATGTATACAACTAGAGAGTGCTTCAAATAGAGACTGGAAGGAAGGTCTAAAAGAATTCCTATATGCTTATAGGATGACTCCCCATTCTACAACAGGAAAGGTTCCTTTCGAACTGTTCAGAGGTCGGAAGGCTAACACGTCACTTGCACCTGCATGGGTGTATTGGAGGAAGGATGTAAAGGATCAAAACATAATGGATGAGAAGAATGTGCATGAGAGTGAAAAGGTACGAAAAAGGAAATTGTATTATGATCACAAGAAGGGAGTGTGTGAGCTTGACATAGAGGTTGGAGATCAGGTATTGATCAAAAAACCAACATTGAGTAAAGGGAAGAGTAAATTTCAAGGACCTTTTGAAGTTATTAAATTATTCAGGAATGCCGTGAAGATAAAAGATGGTAGAATATGGAATTTTAATAGAATTGTAAAATTCATTGGAAATTGTTAAGGTTAGTGTTTCAATGTATTGTATTTTGTTATCTGTTCTATTGTTATTTCTTCCAATCTTTGTATATTGTAGTCTGAGCATTTTTATTTTAGGGGGGAGGTGTGTGGTATATAATCAATTGTAATATTAATGTAGATTGTTCTCTTTGCTCTGCTCTCAGGCTGATGTCATAGTCTGACATCATGTAGAATATGGAATGTTAGGAAGGTTTGATGAGAGCAGAGCTGAGAGGAGGAGAGTGTAGTTGGCTGTGGATGGGATGCTTCAATAAAGGACCAGATTTCATACCTTCTTGATCCAATCGTCATCTTTTCAACACACGTGATATGGATAGAGCAGAATTTGCTCTTCTCCTTACCCAGCAGAGATACTATACAGGGGGCAACAAAGCGGGATGCCTACTGGCCAACCTCCTACTAGCCCAGGCTGCTAATACTATCTGAACTTAAGGGGCCACAAAGTTTTGGCCTATTTCAGGATAACCATATTGCACAGGCCTCTGAACGCTTCTGTGCCACGCTCTACTCAGCTAATTCACTACAGGGGGAAGATGCTGCCACTTACCTACCTCAAGCCCCACTGCACATCCCAAGATGCTTCCCACCTAGCCCGGGATATCCAGATAGATGAAGTAGTGGCTGCCATCTTCCTTCTTCAGATGGGCCAAGCACCGGGGCAGGATAGCTACAGGTCCGATTTTAACAACTCTTAGCAGCCTTACTGGCCCCCACTCTGAGCTGCCTCTGTAATTCGTTTAGCACTACTGGCTCACTCGCTAATACTAAGAAGATAGTCACCATCACCATCATACCTAACCCTGGCAAATATCCTAGGCAGTGCTCCTCATACTGCCCCATATCATTGTTAAGCGTAGACACAAACATTTTCACCTCCATTCTAGTGGCACGCCTTGCCCCCTACGAGCAGCAACTGGTTGACCCTGACCAAACAGGTTTTATACCGGAGTGGGGGTGTAGCGACAACACCAAACTCCTTTGTCAGTTATAGAAAAAAAAAACAGTGCTCTCGCATACCCACTCTTTTATTATTAGTCGACGCCAAGAAGGCATTCGACTGGGTGTATTGGCCATACCTACAACTTGTACTTCTTAAAATGGGTCTAGGCCAGTGGTTCTGAAACTGGCTCTGGTGTAGCCTCCTCACTGCTTGATGTTGTACAGGGCACTAGATAGGGCTTCCCGTTATCACCGCTCCTTTTTGCTTTGTACATGGAGCCTTTTGCAGACTGTGTCTGCAGGAACCCAGCGCTAATGGATATTGCCATGGGGAGGAGATCACACACCTGCGTTCTATGCCCACGACGTTATGGTAGCTTTGACACATCCTCTTTAATCCTTGACCCCTTCGGAGGGGTGAACTGGCCACTTTTGAGAAGGCCTCTGGGTTCAAAATAAATTTACAGAAATAACAGATCCTTAACCCCGTGGTTAACAAGCCTGACCAACTCTCACGTATGCACTACTTCCCCTTCACATGGGCCAAACAAGGGGTAACATATTTAGGTCTCCAAATCAACTCTACTCCACCACGGACCACCAAGACTAATGACAACACCTTCCTCACTATCACTCGATCTACCTTACACACCTGGAACGATACACTCTTTCATGGCTTGGGCGTCTAGCAGCAGTTAAAATGATGATGTTGCCTAGAACTCTATATGTCATGCAAACTCTACCATTACCACATCCACTAAAGTCCTTACATAATCTACAACGCCTCCTACACGACTGTATCTAGGCAGGTAAGAAAGCCCAGATAGCTAAGAAACAGACTTCTTTACCATCAACAGAGGGAGGCATGTGTATCAACCATCTTACCTATTATTATCTGGCAGCGCAGCTCCACTACCTGGTAGAACGAGCCAGGCATTACTCAGAGAAACATTGGTATTTCATTGACCAAGCAGTTGCAGTCATCCACATTTAGAAGGTACCCTGGCTAGCGAAGCCGCATAGACCGCCCAGAGTATATCTCTCGTCAATTCTTAGAGCCCTTATGGACGCTTGGGATAAGGTCCCATCTGTGAAGCGACTATCCACCTCTATCTCCCCCAAACTCCAATAATTGGGAATACTGATTTTCCCCCAGCCTGCCAGGGAAATACATACATGCAATCGCAACAAACCAATAGTAAGCAAATAGGCAACCTTTTTGACAACGTAGGGCTCATGACATTTCCTCAGCTGCAACAGGAACATGGTCTACCCCCCTCAGTACACTGGCAATATGTTGCTATTCGTCACTGGGTTACACAGCCTATTATATGCCCACATGCTATTTGCCTTTTGCTGCCCTTTGAACAATGGCTGACTACTAGACAAATGAATAAACGCATACTCTGATATTTATGCCTTCTTAAATAAGGTACAAGTCCCCACCAAATCAAAGTCGCAGCTCTGCCAGGAACAAGAATGTGAAGGCCCTTTAACCATTGGAGAGTGGGCAGACATCCGGAAGAGGGTTAACACCTCAGCCGGCAAAGAGACACTTCTTAAGTTAGCTCACTAGTGGTACTACTCCCCGGCACGCACAGTACATGGAAACCTAGCGGAGACGCATATTGATGGAGGGGATGTGGACAAACTGGAACACTAACTCATCTTCTTTGGAGCTGTCCTATGTTTCAACAATACTGAGCTGATACTTTAATGGCCATTGACCAAATATACGACATGGCACTCCCCGGATTCCTAAGCTATGTAATACTGGGACTCCCAAAAGCCCTCACCCACCCATTGGAATCCACAAAAGGCGTGTCATCACTCTAGCCCTATGTGCAGCCAAACTGGTCCTCTTGGCTAGATGGGGCACAGCTAAAATCCCCACCCACCGAGACTGGCTCCACAACATTTGGGACCTCATAGGTATGGAAAATCTGACCGTTACAATCGACCGAAGGCTACCCCAGTTTACTAAGACCTGGGAGCTTTATCTAGGTTACCTCTCCTAGGAATGTAGAGAACTCACGTGTCTTGCCTACTTGAGCTTTCTACACCTCACAGTGGCGGAACATAACAGCCGATGCCCTGGAGGGAACAGCATCCATATGATCCCCAGTGCTCCTATACATATCCTCAAATTTCCCTTGGGGACAACCAGCCTGGATAGATAGGTTGCCTATCTTGCTGCCCCACCTCATTCAGGAGGCACTTAATTCATTCCCTTACCTTTGCCCTTCCCGTTTGCCGGAGTTTTGATTATCCCTCACCGGCCATTGGATATAGGTGAATGGTTCTGTATTATTCTCTTTAAAAACAATAAAACAGATTTAAGCCATAAAATGACATCACAATCAACACAAATTGACACTTCCTAGGACTGAAGGAATAGGAACTCTCACAATACAATAGTACTCCGTAGCAGAAAGGGACCGTAGTATAGATAGCGCACACTGTTCCTGTTTGCCTTTGCACATCTCTAAAAGGGTACGCTGGGGCAAAGAAGGAGGTCCTATTACAGGTAAAACACTCCCCCAGTGGCAGGCACGAACTCGCAGCTGCCCGGGGCACTGCGTTTGTGAAAGGTGGGACGGCTGTTTGAAGGAGCCTTTCCATCTTTGGCAGTGCAGGCGGCACTCGGCCTGCACTTTACAGAGTAGCACAATTCCCACTAAAGTGAGTCATTGCACCAACTTGCAGGAAAATGTCTGGAAAGGTTTCTAGTTCCCCTTGTTCCCCCGTTTCAGAGGGTGCCCTCGCTGTCTTAGTGGGTCATTCCCTCAATCGCATGGGGGTGTGGCCACTCAGATATCCCCCACCATGCAGGGGCAGTCACTAACTGCACCGGCCTACAAGGCTCTCTCTCTTATCCTTTAAAGTTCAAAGGGGGTGCCGCCTGCCCTGTGAAAGCGCACCTTCGAACAACTGTTCCACCTTTCACAAAACGTGACTCCAGGTCAACCATGAGTGGCATCTACCCTGGGGGCAGCCTATTATCTATAATAGAGAGCACGGTCTGTGTTTTCTCTCAATGCATCCAAATAAATACAAGTCATGGTGTAAACAGGGACAGGGTGCCGTATCTATAATACACTGGCAGTTTCATTCAATTTGTGCACATACATTTACGTTTGGTGTCGGGTTGTTTACAATTGTTTGTACTTGCTAGCATACTTTTATATTTTTCACCCTATTGCAGCCACTGGGCCTTATGCATGGTGTGGGGTGGACTCAGGTTTATTCAGCCTGTAATGTATGTTTAAAAAAAAAATATTTTATTGGTTTTATATTTCCAATATACGTTACAAGCTATACACTTAACAGCAACAGGATCCCCTACGAAATTTGTCAGCGTAAAAAACATATAACAACCCCAAACCCCACACATTAGACACGTCTTGGAACATTACCTATCCTTCAGTATCATTACTTGCTGCAATGGCTGGAAACTTTAGCGTGTGTTAAGTATCAGAGGGGGTGCGCACGCGTGACCAGTGTGGACCCTTTACTGCTGATCCTATACCGCGTGCCGGCTGGTAGTGGCCCAGCATGGGCTTGGTAGCAGCGGGTGGTGACGGAGGTTGAGTGTTTGCCCTATGTGTTATAGATATTCTTGCGCTGGTGAACTAGTGAGCTGACAGTGCGGGATGGGGGGGTGGTGGTCAAGCCCGTTCAATGATGGCAAGCCGCACTCCGAGTTGTGCCTTCGCGGTGGGGTGCGCAGGAGGATTCGGGCTGTGCTTGTTCAATCTGTGTATTCCCCAGTTCATGGGGGGCTTATCATTGTTTTTGGCCTCAAGTTTGGTTACCAATGTTTCCCAGGCGATGCACCCTGTGTGGTGTTGCCCCTCTCGCGCCAGCTTCTTTGGTACCTGGTATTCCTTGCGGGCCCAGCGTAGTGTTAGGGTGTACCAAGAGTTCCGATCGGGTGCTTTGGGCGCTTTCCAGTGCATTGCTATCAATCTTTTATACATTAAACAGGCTAGATCTGCAAATTTGTGCAGGTGTCTTTGTTTTTTAGATCTTGACCTCAGTCCCAGTAGGCAGGACTTGGGGTCTACTATCAATACAAGCCCCGTTAGTTCGGAAATACCCTGTACCACCTCCGTCCAAGCTTTTTGTATGCTAGGGCACTCCCAGACCATGTGGTAGAAGTGTGCTGACGGCGCTTTACATCTAGGGCATGTCGGCTCAGAGTCGGGGAACATTCGCTTTATTCTGGCAGGGGACAAATATGTTTGATGTGTGAAGTTGAACTGGGTGTACCTGAATCTGGGGTTCCTTGACACTCCTCGGGCATGGTACAGAGCTTTCGGCCATTCAGCTTGTGGGATCGGGTCATGGAGAACGGCGTTCCATCTCTCCCTGGCTCTCTACGCATGTGGCTCGGGGGGTTTATTAAGGATTTTGTACAGGCTTGATGTTACTTTTATTTGGGCGTCATATTGTAGGATATGATGAATTACGGGGAGGGATGTGGTTCTGAGGTACCTGCCCCCCACGTTTTTTTTAATTGCGTGGCATATGGCGTGGTATGCCAGAAATTGGCTGGGGTTCACCTCGGTGAGGGCCCGTAGGGCCTCGAACGACATTAGCTTGCTGTCTTCGAAGCAGTCGCCCACTGTCTGCACGCCTGCCTCTGTCCACGCAGTCAACGCTTGCGTACCGGCCCCGATCCACCCCGGGAGGTGATCCAGCGGAATGTACGGGGAAAAGGGGAGCTTGTTACCCCCACTTTGCACATATTTAGCCCAGAACGCATGCGCCACTTCCAGCAACAGCCTGTAATGTATGTTAAAATGTATGTACTCTTCACACGTTTTCTCATTGTTTTGTATGAAGTTTTTTCTGTTTGTGACCAAATTCACTCAGCAACATTTGCTACATGTAGTTCACTCGGTGGTCTGAACACTGAAAATTTCTTTTGTGTGTACAAGTCTCCTTACTCTGAAATGTATTCCACATCCTATACACAGCGGTAAAAATAGCACAGTTTCATGGCTGATTTTGTTTTACCTTTTTATGGTTTTTAAAGTAACGTCGTTGACATTACTTTCTTTTTCATATCTGTATTGTATGACAAAAACAATCTCAGATTACAAAAAGTGTGTTCTTAATAATTGTACTTATGATTTGCTCACAAGTTTATTTACTCTTTATCTGTTGCAAGGAAGGACAGTAATGAAAGAATATATGTTATAAGGCAGGAAACTCGGAAGATTCAGGTTCTATAAACAAAGAACTGAAACAAGAAGGTAGCTATGGGGTGGTGTGTAGCACTAGTAGTGTTTGTGAACAGCGTTAGGAGTAATGCGAGTGGAAATTAAACTGAATCTCAATTTGCAATTAAATTAGTTGCCCACTACAGGAAGCCTCCATCAATAGTTTCTGTTTGGCTACGTTCCCTCAATACAAACAATGCTGTAATCCAAGATTCTGATAAAGAGAATTCTAGCTGCTGACCTGTCACCTTTTTTAATATTCCCCAGGCATCAGGCTGGAGTTGGAACATGTGGGGTCTATATAGAAGCTGCTCCAGCGCGCTGTCATCAGTTCCTTTCTTTCGGTGCCTCCAGATGCCGATCTGGAGCTCCTTCTCATCTCCCAGACGCATTTACCTTGATTTTTACATTAAAAGTCTACAGTGTGCATGGGATATCACCCTCTAAAATGACTGGTTTCAAGCCCTGGAGACGCTTGGCCGAACCCGACATCATCAAGCATTAAGAAGACTGTGCAACAAGGCTGGTACTAGTCCCGCTCAATGTCCAAAGTTTACTTGCGGTTCTGTTCCCATTCACATTCCTGGAGTCCAGAGTCGCTCCAGAGGTTGGTCTACATTGCGCTCAAAGTCCTCATGTAAGCATAAAAACACCAAAAGTTGAAGAGGGATACAGCTCTCTCGCACCACCCTCAATCAGCTGTACAGGTGCAGGGTCGACACCAACCTTTTTGATCTTGCTCTTGAAGTCAGCTGACTTTGGAGCTGATTCCGTAGCTGGTTGCAGCACCATCCAAGTATTTGGGGCCTCCATCCATGCCTCATCGGATCAAAGAGTTCTGCACAGCAATACTGTGACTCCAGATTTCTGCTGACTCCCTCTAGCGCTCCTTTGGGCCCCAATGTGCCAAGAGACCTCAAGCTTGCCGCCTTGGAGGTTAAAACTGATGTCTTAATGAAGGTCTTTTAACTGGGGAAAATGTCTTCTGAGCCTCTCCTTCCCTTTAAGGAGGCACCATCACATACCTTATTTAGGGTGTGGGCCAAACCTTGCTCTGGCTCCCAGTCAGTAGACATGTTGCCATGTGTCATCACCTTGCTCTGAGTGACCTAGCTGTTCTTTCACAGCATCCCTCACCGGAAAGCCTAGTGTTGAAGGTTTCCACCAGCTGCTCTAATCCTAACACATTTCCCACACCTGATAGGGAATCTAAGCAGTTTGAATAGGTTGGCAAGCATGTCTTTTCTTCTACCAGCTTAGCCTTCAAGTTTCTTAACACCAGCTGTTTGTTGGGAAGATACTCACACACCCTTTGGAATTCGGTGGCATGTGCCCCCACACCGCCTCACCCCAAGGAGTACCCAAAGACGTTTGTCCTGTATTTTCCCAGGTGATCAAAGATGGTTGGGCTTCTGCCAAGGTCATGATTCATTGTGGCTTGGACACCACCGATTCCATTGGCTGGACCATTGCCCTAGTGTTCCCATTCACCGCTTTGTGTGGTTGCGATCAACTGGGTTCTCGGGTGATGTCCAGTCCTCCTTCACGAACATGCCCTTTGGGGGTCACACCTATTTGGGGGTAAGGCTGATTCCACACTGGAGCCCTTTAAAGATAACAGGGTTACTGCTTGCTTGCTGGGACTGTTTGTCCAGCCTCACCACCACAACAGTTTCAGTCTTCCTTTTGCAGGTTTGGCCAAGGCGTGCCTTACAGCCACCCGTCCAGCAACCACGGGGAACCAAGCAGTTTTGCTGTAGCTGCCGTAGTGCCCACATCTCCTGCGGTCAAGGTCAGTGTGCCACCCAGCCCACCATCCCCTGCATTTTGCTGCCCCACCTGCATACTTCTTTAACTTACCCTTTCACAGGGGTGTGGAATTTATTAAAATATCTACTTGTCCAGGGGACAGGTTGCTTCTCAAATCTACTTGTCCTGTAAAAAGATCTACTTGTCCCTTTGGTGCCATGTAGTGTGGCGACAAATTATGGCAGCAATTAATAGCCTCTCTGATTATGCCAGGGCTACTACCATAGTAGGGCTTGAATACTTGGAGTTTCAATCCCTACTGTAGAAATTTCCTTATTTTGCCACCTTTCTGCAGATCTGCATACTGGGGCTGGAGGAAGCAGTAAGCAATAGTTCCAGGGCTGGAATGCCTTTGAGTCTGCAAACCTACTAACCTGCATGTTTTAAAGATTTTTACCAGCTTCTCTCTAATATTTTCCCATAATAAGAAAGGTTGGACATTTACTCCTGACAATGGCAGAATTAGAACTTCTTCCAGGGTTGGGAAGAAAGTGGCTGGAGGGACAATGAACTTGCAAATGCTCAATAGATTTTCACATGAGCAAATCTACACATCGTATTTACCCACGCTAAAATACAGTTCACAAATATTTTATAGGGGTACGACATATACCATGGGTGCACTTTTGTGACTTTCTTTAAGAATTTGGGGCCACAAGTAGGTAGGTTCAGATTTGTGACCTGCAAATTGTGAGTCGCAAATCCGAATGTAGGATGGTGTCCTTGACACCATCTGTGATTCGCAAGGGCTTCGCAAATGCCCACATCATGAATAATCATGAGGTGGGTCGCAATTTGCGACCCCCTCACGAATGGTGGCCTGCTGGAGACAGCAGACCACCATGTCTGTGACTGCTTTTCAATAAAGCAGTTTTTTTTGTAATGCAGCCCGTTTTCCTTAAAGGAAAACGAGATGCATAACAAAAACGAAAAATGAAACGTTTTTGTTTCATTTTTTCAGAGCAGGCAGTGGTCCACAGGACACTGCTTGCTCTGAATTTTTTTTTACAGTGACATTCACAATGGGAAAGGGGTCCCATGGGGATCCCTTCCCTTTTGCGAAAGTGTTAGCACCCATTTGAAATGGGTGCAAACTGCGATTGGTTTGCGCCCGCGTTCGCGGTCACAAAACAATCCTACATTGCACTGCGAGTTGCAATTAGGAAGGGAACACCTCTTACTAATTGCGAGTCGCAAACCCGTTTTGTGATTCGGTAACCAGGTTACTGAATCGCAAAACTGGGTTTGTGCATCGCAATGTGCTTTTTGCACGTCGCAAACAGCGAAAGTCGCTGTTTGCGACATGCAAAAAGCTACCTACATGTGTGTCTTGGTCCCTAATTAGGTCTGGTGTTAACAAAGACATTTTGTTTTTATTAACCTTCTATTTCTCTCTCTTTTGGCTGGCTTTACTGTGAGTGATCGCATTCTGCTCTTCCACAAGGAGCATATTGCCACACAAAGTAGTTTTGTTCAGTGTCAGGAACTACAGTGGCAATCAGTGACGTAACGAAACTGGAGGGTGCCCCTTTGCAAAGAACATGGAGGAGCCCCCTCTCCAGACTCACTCAGGGCAGGTGCTGTGCTGACGGGGCCCCCTGGAGGGCGGCTGCGGGGCCTTTGTTATGCCGCTGGTGGCAACGTGTGCTTTAAGAGTTCAAAAACTTTTTGGGGGGGTTTTGCCAATGTTTGTTACAATGTTGAGGGCCTGGTAGCTGCCACAACAATAAAGTGTTACAAAAGCCATGTCAAAACAAGACACGCATTGATAAAACTAAAAGACTTATAAAAATATGTCAGATCAGTTGGCTTTGTCAGTGTTTGTTTATTTTCATGCTTCCCATAATAGTGTTGAAAATGGTTACACTGATTTTCCATTAGAATTTTTTTTGGGAAATACTAGCATGCATCAACACATTTTACTAAATGACACTTCATTTGCATATAATCAGAGAGCATTCTGGGAGCATTATACTTAGCCTCTTAGCCTAAACTTTTCAAACATGTGTGTACACGTTTTATTTTTTTGTACTGGAACCAACGTCAGTAGTGAAGTGTGACCTTAAAACATTTATTTACAGCACGCACCCTAATAATGAAGGCTTTCAAATAATGAACCATAAATACAAGTTCGAACAGCATTATCCTTTGGAAACACATTATCTCAACTGCAGAGAGTTCAACTCTCTGTAAACAGGCAGCCAAAGGGTTTGTGCTGCAGGGGGTTGGGCCTACTTGTCCCAAGGACAAAGTAAACATAAAAACTTGTTGCCCTTGACCCCAAACAAGATGTCCCGGGCGTCGGGCGATAGGAATTCCACATCCCTGCTTTCAGAGACACAGCCACCCAGTAGAAAGCAGAATCCACTGATTCTTATTGGGCTATTTGGTAATTACGTCAAACAGGTGGGTCCTACAGATTCTTTGCAAGGCATACACCTTTTCCTTTCTCTATTCGTCACCGCATCTTCCACTGTTCCCTCATCAACTGACAAAGGACAGTCTCTCCATTTTATGACAGGAAAGGCAGGCCCTTTTGGCCAAAGGAACTGTTGAGAGGGTGCTGATGCCAGAAGTAAGGTGTGGTTGTTATTCCCGTTACTCTCTGGTGCCCAAGAACAACAGAGTTCTTCGATCTATTTTAGACTTGCACTCTCTCAACGCTACTCCTGACGGATAAATTCAGAACACACACCCTGGCCCAGGTGGTGTTTGCCCATGACCCTAGAGCCCAGATTTTTTAGTGATGGATCTGCACAACAGTTATTTCCATGTTCCCATACTGCTAGCATTTGAGCGCATGTGCGGTGAATGGTGGGAGAGGGACTTTTTCAGTTCACTGTGCTTTCCTTTGGTCTCACCAGCACCCCTCAGCAGGGGTGGCATCACTGCTTCGGAAGTAAGGGGTGCCAGTCTTCCTCCACGACTGACTGTTGAAGGCCGGCTTGCCCCCTGCAGTTGTCAACCACCTTCAGTCTTCAGCGAACCTCCTGTCATCATTGGCGTTCACTATCAATGTGCCAAAGTCACCTTACTCCTTTTCAGAAAATTTCCTTTATCAGAGCTATTGTGGACATGGTTTGATTCGTCCCTTTCACCCAGGAAAGAGAGTCCAGGACATTCAGTCTCTGATCCTGATCTTTCAGTCTCAGTCCCGGATTTTAGTGAGATTTACTCTGAGGCTGCTAGGATTGATGGTCTCCTTCATCTTGCTGGTTGAGCATGCCAAGTGGCATATGCAGGCTCTGCAGTGGGATCTGAAGTCCCAGTAGGTCAAACATCAAGGGGATCATTCCGACCACTGTCAGATATAATTGGAGAACTGCAAGAGATCTGCATTGGTGGTTACTGGACCCCAATTAGGTCAGTGGCAGATCCCTCTCCCTTCCCCATCCAGAGCAGACAAAGGTGCCCAACATATTGCTTCAAACACATGTATTGCATATGGGCATTCAGCAGCGACTTACAGGACCAGTCTTCAGGAGTTAAGATACGTATGAGCCACTGTCCAAGGCAGCACCAAAGGGTCACCTCTGAGATCTCTGGGGCGTCCAGATGCAGAGGTGTTTACGACGTTGGGTGCCCCATTAGTTTCAGTGGGAAACGGTCCTGGAGAAAAGAGGCTATGGGTGAGTACCGGGGGGCCATTCTGATTGAACGAACAGCGGGGCTCAAGTATTGCGATGTTCGAGGACGTAGGGACACTGTTCGTCCTCTTCTCCTCGGTTCGGGATGGCTGGGTGCAGGTGTGTCCTGAGGGGTCAGGTCTTTGTCACCGGATACGATCACAGTAGAGGGAGCCGGCACAGAGAGGCTGCAGGCGGCATCAGGGGGTCCACAGCTGAAGAACTCAGGGTGGGCTCATGTCCTGGAGGGCCTGGGGACCACTCTGGCACCGTTGACCCACTTTAACTGAAACTAGAGGGCTCGAGTGAAGAGATGCTGCCCGGTGTCAGGTTTTAGTCAGTTCGGAGTCCTCAAGGTTCTGGCTCCGCTACTCCACTGAAGTTCCTGGTGCTTTTTTTATTTTTATTTATTTTTTTAGAAGTGCAGGCGGTCCACCAAGGCTTCTGGAGGCAGAGCAGCTGCAGAACAGATGACTGTGGCTCAATTATCAAGTTCTGCAGACAGGCTGGCAGGGTCGGGCCAAGTCTGTAGCTGCTCCTCAGTTCTTACTTTTTGCTGCTCTTCAGTGCCCTTCTTCATAGGTCCAGGGAATCTGTCTTCTGGAGTCAGACAGCCACCTAAATACTTCATGTATTGGCATTTAGGGGGATGTAGGGTAGGAGCCTAGGTGCTGCTTACACTTGGGCGCCTATTCCCCCTATATGACCATTTCCTGTGGGGAGTGGGCTTTTTCCTATCCCAGAAGCCTAAGTTCCAACCAGAAACAAGATAGTGGAACCCTTCCTTGAGTGTCCACTTCAGGTGGCCCACCTTAGGGGTGTGGTTAGCCCACTGACTAGCTAATTTTCCCACCTTTCCTGGTGCCAAATGGGCCTCAGGGCAGGGGGTGGCTACACCCAGGTCTGTGGAAGCCAGGAGGTTTGCATACCATAGGCGGTAGGGCCTTTGAAGCCCTTGGCCTTGGTATGCAGATCTGGTAGCCATCCTGCTGGAGTGGGTTACAACACCTCTCTCCACTGCATGCTTTGTTTTTGACCTCAGAAAGCCCTGGCTGTCACCTCCAAGAGGTTGATACCTGTCTGGTGTTGGTAGGCCGTTTGAGGCCAGTCAGCCAACACACTGAAATACTAGCGGGGTTCATGGGGTAATTCTAAGGTGCCCTCTAGGTACATGTCATAATAAATCTGAGGCTGACTTCAGCCGGATTTATTGAGACAGGGTGTTTGATACCAAACACCATACGGTTCAGTAAAGCCTTTATGTGACTGGGTTACTTGTATCAACAAGTGTTCATTCCTTAAGATGGCTTCCCTGTTCACTTACAATGCAGTGGGGCTGGACATCACAGGGGCATATCTGCTCATGCAGATTCGACCACACATCAAATATACTGCACCCTGCCTTAGGTGACCTACATATATTTAGATGCAGTGATAGTAACATGGTACACAATGGGTGCGCCATGTTGTGCTTTCACCTGGTTTGCTCCAGGACACGCAGACTGCAATGGCATCTGTGTGCATCCGGTTTTTTGGGCGGTCCCTTAAGGTGCACAATATGTGCTGCAGGCCTTAGGTACATTCTCCTCTACCCATTCCTTAGGTACCAGAGGTACCACTTACCAGGGACTTACATAGGTAGAGGAGTGTGCCAATTGTACACATTGTGTTTTTTTATTTTTATTTTTGTAAGCTTTTTTTTTTTAGAAGCTTTTTATTGTTATTTTCTTATTTATACATCGATGAAAGCTCAACTTGAACAACCGTAAATGCTATGACTCACCGAGGTAATAAAACCCATCCGTCGCCTATCGCAGTGTAAGGGGCAGCAAAGTTGTTGGGACCACCTTCACCATTCTCCGGAGCTGTGTGCTGGCACCCAGTGGTCAGACAAAGTCCAGAAACGTATTATCCATGCCTGGTGGGCATCTGCTGATACATACAGATGCTGTTTAGACCCCCAAGCCAGGGGCCCACTATGCCAGCACGTCTCCTTCCAACCTCTCTCCTGCAAAGCATGTCACTCTCTCCTATCCCCCTGATTATCATCAGCAGTCCGTCCTTGTACCCCGCACAGCAATGACCCAGTCAGTATTATTGTGCAGCAAGCATGTGGGCCTGGTCCTTTGGCTCCCTCAGTATCACTGTGCCATCATGTGTTCCCAAACGGTTTCCAGGCCTGGTCTTTCTCCAGATTTTGCCACCCATTAGAGGCTCAGCGTAAGTGTACCAACCGAGCATGGCATGGACGCCCATCACCGCAAGAACAAAGTCCTCTCACCCTTTAGCTATGAGGTGCGTAGGGTTCACCGCAGAGCTTCAGCGGAAGGGCCTAATTTTCTGCTCCTGTTATTCCTGGGTAATCACAGGCCCCCTCCTGCTGCTACAATCCCCATTTGGCATCAGGGGCTTCCCGTCTCATCCCACAGCTTCACAAAAGACCTCATTAGTCTGCGCTGCAACAGGTCTCCTCCCCGCTCTCGGGTCTCCCATCAGCTACAGTGTCAGGGAGTGTTCACAAACAAGGCCCATCTAGGACCGTCTCAGCAGCATCCTCTCACCTGTTGCCTTTGCACTGAGGGTCCCAAGCAGCCCGGGTCCCAGGGGCTTGTACGTCAGATCCAGCAGTTCTCCGGGCCACCTGATGCGGCCACCACAAACTGCGCTTGAGAGCAGAGCCTGCAGAAGGCAAACAACCGCGAGGCCCCAGCCACTCAAATCTTCAGTGGGGCAGATGCCACTACCAATCCAGCGTGGCATACGGGGAGTTCAGTCAGCACTCCGGCCGGCAACCTCAAGCAGCTGTTCTCCACAGAGGCTCCTCACAGCACCTCCTTGCAGTATCACTAGGATGCCTGCTCTGCTCCCGGTCCCTGCCACGGCGTCCAGCCATCAACCACGCAGTCCCTCTTGGTGTCTTCCACATGGCCCTGCACTAGGGTGCTGAAGTCTCTGTAACATAGCTGCTTTCCAGGGGCAGGGTTGCACGTTTCATGCCTTAGTCCCTTTCAAGGGCTATTGTATTGATTTATAATTGCGCTCAAGGTGTGTGGTGTGTGGAGAGCTTGTAAGTGCAGGATGCTGTAGGATTCAGCAGCCGGTTGATGGAGCTCCTTAGGAGCGCATTCTGCTGGCCAGCTTGCTGGCCATGATCCCAATTGTACACATTGTTATCTGTTTTTAGGGAAAGATCACTGGTAATGAGAACTTGTTTAGCAGGGAACCAGTGCACCTCAGTCGAAAAACCTCAGTACCATTGGGCAAAAAGTGGAGGGTGACCATTAGAAAAAATTGCACTTTCCAACAGATGCCATTCCATGTTGGTTAAACCATCACCCTGCCAGTGTTCTATGCTCTGCCTCCCCCCTTGAGGAGGAGGAGGAGAAACTTAATTGCTTGGACCCCAAGAGAGCACTGAGCTCCACTGGGTGGATGATCAAGTGGTACAGATGAGGACTAGCTCCCTCTGGATTGTGCTCAGCACTAAGATCTGCTATGCATTGTTAAAAAAGCAGCCTCCGAAAGAAATGTGTGCTCATTCTACCAGGGCCAAAGGTGCTACTACTGCACTGGCACACAGAGTCTTTTTCCTAGTCATTTGCCAGGAGGAAATGTAGGTGTTCCGCTATACAAATAATTATTGCCTGGACAGTCCGGCTTACTGAGAGGGGCATTTTACCCCCTCAGTCCTCCAGGACTTTCTAGTTTGAGCCCCCCGACAGATCCACCTCCCTAAGTTATCGCTTTGGTATCTATTCTGAAGGTGAGCAATCTGCAGCTAGAAGTCTCTATCCAAAGAACAAGTTTGTTACTTTCAGTAACACGCTATATTAGGAATCTTTTGCTGGATAGAGTCTCTACCATAAAGAGCAGAAAGAATGTTACCGAAGGTAAGTAACTTGTTCTTTTTGCCCATTTCTGTTTCATGACAATGGTTTCAGCAAATTACCTTTTAATTAAAACCCTAGAAAGAATTCTGATCTGTACTCCGTCCTAGTGTGAGATAGTGACAGTTCTCTCCGTGGCGGTGAACTACATTTGTATTTCACACTGCAGGGGTTGGTGCTTCATTCACAGCCTAAAATGTGCTCCACATCATGCCAGTTTTGACTATCATACAATCTGTTTTTTTTCTCCAGATGTGCTTGAGATGGTTAAACTCAATGGGCAAGTTACAGTAAAGGAAGGCACCTCGGAGCTCCTGAAAGCTCCACTCAGATGTCACATGTGTAAACAGCAGCAACCCACTATTCCAGAACTTAAAGCTCATCTGAAGATGCATCAGTCACGGGGATGATGCTGGAATGCAGACTCTTTCCTGACTACAGACATGGGTTCCACAAAATCATACATATCTTTGTCCCTCCACCTACCCAATATCCTCAACAAATGTTGTTCGGCTTGCATCAGGTAGAAGATATTTAATCCAGATTACCTCTTCCATATAAATTGCAGAAGAGAGTGGCAGTAGTGCAAAACTAGATGCCAAAATAAGTATAGTACATGGTTTTAGTGTACATTTTTTTTTTTTTACTTCTTTGTTTCTAAATTTTTGTGTGTTATTTATGTTTGTTTGTTGGTGGGATGGTTTTGTTCTTATTTTCCTTTGCGTTCATATAATTTTTCTTGCAAAGCTTCAACTGAATCCTCCCAGGTTCTATGGCCTCAAAAGAGCGGCTTGATGTGCGTCCACCTCAGCATTAAAAAAGAGGCATAGAGAGAGAGCTATATTTAACAAAGTTTTTCGAATCATGAACAAGAACACCATGGTTATTTCGGTACGGTTGTACAGAGTTCTATTTGTGGTGTGACCCAGAAAATTTAAGACTGTTATTCAAAGCATTCACAATAATCACAAAATGGGGTAAAAACAAAATGTGGGCCTGTGTGCAAGAACAAATTAGCCACCCACTTTTTGAAAGCCTTTGAAATATGTACAAAATGCTGGAAGTGTGTTAGCAAACGGTATTGTTTCTTTGCTTCCTATTGTGTTAATAAAGGCCACCTGCGATGTTGATGTACGTATCTAATTATATGGTTAAAACCTGTTTAGTGGTTTGTATGATTTATAACAAAATGCAATTTCGTATTGCTATCATAAAGAGCTTTGTGGTTCTGCATGCTCTTAATGGTAATTGTGATATTTGCCACAGTTGTCATGTTATTTAAAAATATACATTGAGTCTGTACATATACATTGTTAGTAATGTTTGCATACTCTAATTTTACAGTAAAATAGGAAATTCCTACAAATAAATGATTAAGCAGCTTTTGAGGTGGAACCAAGTTTTTTTCTTGTGCAATAGTGACATTTCTTTGCACGGACATCACTAGGGGCCATATTTATTAACATTGGGAATTCCAATTTCCAAATTACGATTTTTACTGAATTAAAACTTGGAAATCACAATTCCCAGTCTATAAAAGTTTTAAATTTAAAATAGCATTTCCTATAGGAACGCAAATCGACTTACCTGATGAACGTTAATGAGTAGATCGTATTTTGCTATCCATTAAGAATGATAGCCATCAAAGGGATGGGGTAAGCAGACCACCATGTCTGTGACTGTTTTTAAAGGAAAACGGGATGCATTAAAAAAAAAAGAAGTAACTGTCAGTATTTAAAAACTGTTTTTGTCAACATCCGCAAAGAGGGTGGGGTCCTTTGTGGGCCCTTTCCGTTTGCAAACGGGTTACCACCTCCTGCATTTCAGTCGCAGAACATTAATAAATACCTCTAAGATTTGGTATTTGGAAGTGGCGTCCTTAACACCTGAGTTGTGACTCTGCAAAATCACAGTTTGGTGTTTGGTCATAAATAAATAAAAAATTGAATTTTTGGTGTCGCAGACGGCCTACTTCTGTGAATCAGGCAGTTGGCGACCTCAGAAATGGTTCAGCTTTTTGTCCTAGGAGTATATGGAGTCTGTGTTGGAAAGGCAGGTCTTCGTTGTGCTTGAATTGTGAATGTTCAAGTAAATTCATCGAGTTGGAGTGTGAAGAGAGCCCAGAGAGGTCTGCCCCACAAGGCATCTGAGATGCTTGACTTTGGTTTTGACTTTAGTTTATTACCACTATCAACTGTTCCACTTGTCAAGCTATTTGAGTATTTCTCATGTTTGTGTGGTAGGAAGAACGAAAAATACTTTTGAGAATTTGTACGTGTGAGGCTTTTTCTTGGTATACTTGGGCAGTCAGTGGTTACCTGGCAGTATCCTTTGTGGTTACTATTGTTCACTACTAGTGCCTCAGGTCTACATAATTCATACCATTTGGATAACCAAAATAATACTTTTGGGCACTTTCTAAGTCAAAGGAAGCAGTCAAGATTTACTATAACTGTCCATACATTAAAGTTTATTTATTGCCCCAGCTATAAATGGTGAAATAACCTTACATAGCAAATATGTCAGTCTTTTTAAAATAGAATATGACCTCAGTAGTTTTTACTGTTTAGATACACTAGGCAGTAGATTTTCTATAACATCTCTGGTATCTTCATAAATATATACTATAGTGTTTTGTGAGGGTGTACCCCTCACAGAATTTAGATTTGTGTTTGGGGGTACCGATGCCAGGACTCTGGATTAAAATCTGGTATTTGTCCCGTATGTTCAAATGTTTTTACTCTGATCCGTCCACTCCCTGTTCCACTATGGTCAGCCCTTCTCATCCTCATTTCTTTCCTGTCTAGCATGGTTAGCCCTTCTTTCCCTCATTTCTTTCCTGTATCACGCCATACGTTTTTTCTTTAGTAAGCAAGCTAACCCCACTGCACCTCTGTTTGACCATGTCTATTCTTTTAATATCTAACAATTCTTCTCTCATCTTCTCCCTGGCTAGACAGCTCTATTGAATCTTTTTCTCACCTACAGTACCTTTACTCTCTCCATAAAGAACACTATTGTTTTACAATTACTCAAAAATCCTCTGTGCTCTCTAACTTTGCTCCCACCTCCCCATTCTTTTTTCTTTCTAATCTCTTGAAGTGCACTATTAATCCTTCTTTGCCTTTAATTATTTTGTTTCACTTGTACAGCTTGGCTTACCTCCTGTCAGTTAAACTATTCTCACTTTAACAGTCTTCGTTGTGCCATCACACCAGTCTCTTCTAACTCAGTTTCATTTGACATACACTGCAGATCACATTATACTCCTACCTACTTATTCATCTTGCTTGTATTCGCATCTTTATAAGCACATGTATTTTGGGCCTAATTTAGATTTGGCAGTATTACCACCAAGCTGCGTTGGCAGCGGGCCCAGAAGGGCCGTCACATTGGTAGTCTTCCACCCAACGTATTTAGATTTATTTCTGCTAAGCCAAAGACTGCCATGACGGAGTTTACTGTGTCATGCCAGCTGCATCTCGCAGCCAACACAGCAGACTCCAATACAGACAATTACCACTTTGTCGCTGTCTTGACAGCGGCATCCCGCCAAGCCTATTTAGATCACATAGTTGTTCTGGTGGTGTGTCAGCGTCCGGCGTGTGATGGCTGGAGTCCATCTCGGGACCTGTTCAGTACAGTACTATATCTGTGGGTATTGGTTGGATGTGAGTAGCCCACAACAATTGTAAATTGGACAATTGTGAACACCTGCAAAACACACTCCATTTCAGACCATGATCCTTTGCCGTCACACTGCAGCAGACCAGGAAGACAACAGATTTCTCAACACAGGAGACAGGTTTTGTTTCTGTATTCCTCTCCCTTTGTGTTTTTTGTTTTTTTAATTTTTATCAGTACCCTTCCTTTTTGAGCACTAGATTTGTTTAGCAAAAATTCACAATGGAAGGGAGGAGATATCCCCATTTCATAGAGTGAGAACTGTCTGTCATGGTGGATGAAATCAATAGAGTAGAGCCGCAATTGTTTGGAGCTCAAGTCCAAAATACCACCTTTTCCCTAAAAAGGCAAATGTGGTGCAGAATAGATGACAGGGTGAATGCTGTAGCTAACAACCTGCGCACACAGGAGATTAGGAAGAGGTGGAACGACCTGCGGGGCAAAGTTCATTTACTGCCCCTCCCCCCCCCCCCCCCCCCCCCCCCCCCCCACCAAGAGTCACCTGGAGGCCTACAGGACTCGTGGTGGTTCTCCTCTCCCCTCCATTACAACCCTTTCCCTGGGAGGAGAAGGTCCTGCAAATCATCTATTCTGAAGGCTTGACTGTAATGGTGGAGTGCAGACTGGTAAGTCAGACCTGTGTATGTCTCCATAATCACTAATGGAGTCCTGCCTTTAAGTTAGATATTTAGAATGCTGCAACAACCTTAGTAACACAGATGTAGCTACTTTTGACTAAACAAAATATGTTGTGTCATACAGATTACTAACAACATTATTGTAGCTCTCCTAACATAATGCAATATACATAGGGAGATTGTGTGTAGCTCCCCATGAAACATCCCTTGCATGGGCTCTGCTCATTTCTCTCAATGTATGATGTTGTACTTCCAAAAACAGGTCCAAAACTACATGCATTTTCAAAAGAAAATATGGTGTTTCTAAGTGGTATTTTCTCCTAGTTACATCATAGCCATATGTGTATACAAGTAGTTCAATAGTCATTGAAAGTGAATTTTCAAACAAGTATTGTCTATGGTGTCAACAGATGACTACAGCTACCATGATGCTCTGTTTTTGGATCTGAAAGGCAATAGTGCAATGTAATGTTCCACCGTCCTTCACTAGTGCATTTGACAGCCACCATGTCATGCTATGGATTAAAATATCACTTCTTGTGTATCTCAACCATGTTGACACCTGCTCATAGCCACATTGAATTGATGAAAATGCTTGCATTATTGATTGCCTTTTGAATCCAAGATATCCAAAAATAGTGCTGTAGCATGCTGAATAGCATTAGTAGCCACACACAAGTTAAATTTCATTGTCAATATGATGACCAGTATACAGTTTTATTTGCTTTATGAACCCCTTTGTATCCAATGTATGCAGCCTACTAGGCCTCGGAATGAGCCAGTACTCTAATCTAATCACCACTGTGTTGGGTTCAATGTCTGTCAAATGTAGCCTACAAATTGGAAATAACACTTTTGCATTTCAGGGCATCTACACAAGGCCAGCACTGCATTTGCCAACTGTGTAAATCAGGCTGCATCGGTAAAAGAATGAACATAACACAAAGGCCTAATCAGTCTATCACTCTCTTTCTAGTTTTCAGGTTGGCCCTTTTGTAGACAAAGACTCGTAAAATGCAGAAACTATATTTTAAATTAATATCCTATGTAACCTTCACATGTCCAAACACCCGTCCCAGTGCACCACCGTCTGATAACCAAGACACCTCCACTCCAGCCCAGGGGCAAGCCTCCCGTGAAAACTCCAATGCTGCAAGTCAAGATGACCACGATCCAGCTAGTCCATCTGGTCTGTCTGGCCAGACAGCGCCAGTGAGTCACAGTTGGCCCACACCTACACCTCCCACCACAGCTGTGACAACATCTCAGTTTGAGGACACCTGTGGCATTCTGTATATAGAACTTGCTTACGGAACCTGGCAACTGTCACTAGGAGATCCTAGTGATGGTAACCAAGGGATCTGGCAGTTGGTGAGGAAGCAGAGAGAGAAGGCTTGTGTTGGATGGGGTGTTTTATTTGATTTTGAATTCGGGCCACCTTGAATACATATCCATCAATACAATAATATATTTATCAGAGCCCGAATATCTAATCGGACCCAAAATGTCCAACGAAATTTCTTGCCAAGGTTCTTTCGGTAGCTCCCTCACTTTCATGGGTTGAGTTCTACAAGTTAAAGTCTTGTCCGCATTGGAACACTTCACACACTCCCTAACACATCTTTCAATTGATAAATCCATACCTGGCCACCAGTACATGAGTCTTAACCTCTCTTTTGTTTTGGAAATACCAGGATGACTCTCATGAGCCATGGAGATTAATTCATCTCTCAACTTCTTTGGAGGAATAAGCTTCGTTCCCCTCTATAAAAAATCACCCTGAGTTGATAATTCATCTCTGACTCTCCAAAAACCGCATAACTGTTGATCATTCTTCTCGGTACCATCCCAACCACCTCTGACTTTGTTAATAACTTTCTGTACAACTTCATCATCTAACAACTTCAATATCCAGTCACTTTCTTTAATTATACCATCCCTGATCATGCACACATCAAAGTCGTCTCTACAATCCATGGAGATATCATCAGACTCCATATCGTCATTTACCAACCTCGAACAACAGTCTGCAAGGTTGTTTTCAATCCCAGGTATGTACTGAACACCAAACGTAAATTCCTGCAAGGCTACTACCCATTTTCTGATTCTACCAGAAACAGCATCTAACCCTTTTTTTTCCAAGATTTGTTTTAATGGTTTATGGTCCGTTCTTACCATGAAATTGCTACCCCAAACAAATTTCCTTAGTTTGTTCACTGCCCAAAATACAGCCAACGCCTCCTTTTCTATAACAGAATAGTTTAATTCTGCTCCTTTCAAGGACCTTGATAAAAAAAGTATTGTCCTTTCGACACCACCATGTGTTTGTATCAAGACAGCCCCAAGACCTTTGGCGCTAGCATCCGACATTATTACTGTATGCTGTCCCGGTTCAAAACTATTTAAGCTAGCAGCAGATTTCAAACTATGTTTTAATGAGACAAATTCCTTTTCACACTCATCACTCCAGTCAAAAGTGACACCTTTCTTCACTAACTCTCTGATACAAACAGTCTTATCTGCAAAATGATCCACAGATTTACTGTAGAACTCAGCCATGCCTAGAAATCTCACTACCTCATCTTTTGAGGAAGGGCTGGAAAAATTAACAATGGTATCAACCAATTCCTTTTTGGGTTCAATACCCTTGGAAGAAATTTTGTGACCAAGATAATCAATTTCATGAAGATTAAATTTGCATTTTCCCACCTTTAAGGTCAAACCACTCTTTTCAAGTCTCTGGAGAACTCGGCGTACTCTCTCATTGTGTTCTTTCTCATCTCTACCATATACAAGAATGTCATCTTGGTATACTTTGATACCTTGCAGTCCTTCTAGCAGTCTTTCCATGGCACGTTGAAAAACAGCCGCAGACGAAGCCAGGCCAAATGGCATACGAACAAACTTATAACTGCCAAAAGGGGTGATGAATGCCGTCAAATCCTGAGAGTCTTCATGTAAAGTGATCTGGTGGTAGGCAGATGTTAAATCTATAGAAGAGAAACAATTTGCATTTCCTAATAAAGATAACATTTCATTAATGTTCGGCAAGGGATAATGATCCACCACAATACCCTTATTCAATTCTCTCAAATCAATGCAAAGTCTAGGTTCGCCATTGGCCTTGACCGCCATGACCACTGGGGCCAACCACTCAGTGGCTTCCACTTCTTTGATAATGCCATCCTGCAAAAGTTTATCTATTTCCATTTTCATTTTCTCCTTGACCATTAAAGGTACACTTCTTACTTTGCTGACCACAGGTATGGTACCTTTCTTCATCTTAATTTTATGTATATAACCTCTCATACATCCAAGTCTGTTTTGAAACAGATGTGGAAATTTTTGTTCATAAGATGGTCTCAGACTCATAACGTTGAACCACCCATTTTGTTCCACCGAATCAATGCACACATCATTTTTCAATCTTACAGATGGAGATTCATTGGGGTCAAGATACACCTTTAGATCTCTCTGGTGAAACCAACTAATAAGAGAATCACCTCTCATGGAAACATAGACCTTACCAACTATAATCCTATCTTTGAATTGGATTGAGCCAATAAAGTAACCTATTAACTTAATAGGTCTTCCACCATACCCTTTAGGTGAAATGTCAGGCTTGAAAAGCCTCACCGAAGCTCTGAGATGTTTTTCAAATAGAACTCTTGGAATAAGTGTAATTTTTGCTCCCGAATCAAACATCATGGGAATATTTACTCCCTCAATTTGTACCGACTCTATTGGACCACCGTTACCTTTTTTGACCTGTAAAACAAATTCTTCATGAAAATCATCATCTTCTAAACTTATTTCTTGAACCCTCTTTTTCTTTATGTCTACACTCCTACAACAGGAAGTAACATGTCCTTTCTTGCCACACTTTTTGCAAGAAGCTTTCCAACCAACACAGCCTTTAAAGTTAGCATAATGACCAAGTTCTCCACACCTATAACAAATTCCCTGGAAATGTCCTTTCTCCTTATTGACTTCTGAACTTTCCTTGACCATTCTCTGAGATTTCATCCTCTCTTGTGAGTTCTTCTTATGACTAACAAGATGTACATCACACTCTCTTTCAGTAAAATTAGTCTTCCTAATTTCCTCGACACAAGCTGAACTATGTTCATGCATTTTAGCAATCACAATCACTTCACTAAAAGAAGGATTATCTTTATTCCAAAATGATTCTCTAGCTTTTTCAATACTACAGCCCAACATAAACTGGTCTCTTAACCTTTCCTCTTTATTACTACCAAAACTACACAATGACGCCAATTTCCTGAGAACTGTGATGTATTCCTCTACAGATTCACCTGGCTGTTGAACTCTTTTGCCAAAGTGATACCTTTCTAGAACTGGGGAAACTTTAGGTAAATAATGCAAATCTAGTTTTTTGATACAAATCTCAAAATCATTGAGCTCACTCGCCTCATCAACGGAAAGTTCTGGAAGATTTTCAAAAACCTCCTGGCCCTCCGCCCCTAAACAGTGTAACAAAAGTGACATCTTGCGCTCAGCACTCAATGAAGTGCCACAAACCCTTGCATAATGCGCAAATACACCTTTCCACTTTTTCCAGGGAATCTGTGGCTCACCATGAGAAGATTAAAAAAATGGGGGACAGGTTGCATTCTGCATGGTAAAAGATATTATTAACAATGTATCAATATTTTTTCCCAAACATGCAAATAGAATTAATCATTGAATTAGTATTTAGTGCATTACTGTCTTGTGCAGAAATATATTCATTCATAAAGGAACACAACACTCCAGCACAGTTTTCAAAATTACAGTTCCAGCACTAGTAGGTACAATTCAATCTTTTCCTTAGCGCAATTGCGCCACCTTCTGGTACTTCAAAAAAAAAAAAAACTTCTTGTGAAATCCAGGAAAGAAACGTCGAACGACCTTGTATAGAAGCGAAGCAGCTGTGCACAGAGAAGTGCGCGTAGTCCGACGCCGTTGAGAAACGGAATAGCTGATAAGCCTCACACGTTGACAAAATCGGCTCTCCACAGCTCCGCTGTTCCGTGGAGGATGGCAGCCTTCCACACAGCCAGCGCAGCGCAGCGCCTCGCAGTGAAACTGAAACCACCGATGTAAGATGGCGGCCGTAAATTGAAATGCCCGTGGAATCGCAAGTCAGTGTTTCTCACACAGGCTTGTTTCTTAATCCGTGGGCCACAACAGTGTAGATTCTGTTTGCGGCCACCAGAGGACAATCACAGAGACTCACCCCAAAGTATTTGTGTGTCGAATACCGGTAATTCAAGAGACATTCCGTTGTATTCCGGAGCAGTATTCACACCTCCTGGTGTTGCTGTTAATTTAATACCACCTCAAATTGTTGCCCAGCCCAAAGCTGCCAAAGTCCATCAAAACAGGTGAGCTTCACACAACTTAGCAATGGTGTTGGGGTGTTGAGACTTCACTAGGATCACAAATGCCAATAGGTTCATCCCATCCTCGTCGCCAATGAAATGATGAAGGGTGACACCATTTATAATTAAATCTGTAGTCATTTATTCCAGTTAAGGATCAAATAAAACACCCCATCCAACACAAGCCTTCTCTCTCTGCTTCCTCACCAACTGCCAGATCCCTTGGTTACCATCACTAGGATCTCCTAGTGACAGTTGCCAGGTTCCGTAAGCAAGTTCTATATACAGAATGCCACAACACCTCCAACCCCTGTGCACCGAGGACCTACACCAGTCCTGCCCCCCCACCCCTCCCCTCACTCAGTCATGGCTCCTGTTGAGAGACCAACAACACATCCTTGATTTCTGCCAGGACCCAGTGGATTGGTGTGCACTTTCTCAAGGGCACAGGCTAGTCGGGGTAGGGATTGTGGGAGGGAATCTGGGGGCCTGCCAAGGGATTCCACTAGGGTTTTCTTTAGCCAGACAATCCAACAGTTCCAAGACATGATGGGCCAGGTGATAACTGAGCTCTGGGAAATCAAGGAGGTGAAGAGGGAGCACATCTTGGAATTACGGACCCACATTGAAAAAATGAGCTCGCTGACTGGGGTGCCTTTTGACATTTGCCACCATATGTACAGGACTTCTCCTGTACCATCTGCCCCTGTCTGCGATCCCTCCACATCTGGGTAAAGTACACCACTGCTAGCCACAGACAGGGAGGTCCTGCCACATGCAGAGCCTGCTCCTACCACCCCATTCCTGCACCTCTGGTCCCTCCCCACAATCCTCCCTGGAGAGGATGGCCATCCGGACCAGCAGGAGAGGATGGCAAGACCAAGACCAAGACCACCACCTCCGAGAGATGCAGAACCTAATTTCCTCTGTGTGTGCCTGCCATTCATTCTGTGGACTATTTCATGGACACCTTTATCTTTTCTGAGGACAGTTTTAGACATTTGACGTCAAACTGTTTTTGGCTCCACTACCATGTTTCTATCCACCATGATAACTATATTTTGTTTATTACATATTTTTATAATACACCTCATTTTTGTTTTTGTTATGATAATAAATGTAATGGGCACAAGAGACTCTTGTTGAATTATTTGTGGGATTTCCTTTGTCATGTCCATCTCCCATCATCATGTTGCCAAATCTTTTGAACATTCAGATGGGGAAAATGTTGCAGTTACAAAGAGGGAAAGTGTTAACCAATTTATTCACACAAAACAAACTCAACTCAGACTGTATTTGGAGCATACAAATGTTGGCAGCAGGTCCTTGTAGAAATGGAATCTGGGTTACAAAAACTAGTCCTAATCCCAATAGTCTGTTCCATTTAGGTTTGTATGCTCCACAACCGTGAAACCATGTAGAAAACGAAATGTGCAATGGGGACAAATTAACATGCAAACTATCTCTGATGCATGACCTCAGTTGGAGCCATACATCCTGCCCTCACAATAGGAATCCTAGATCAGTAACACCAATAGTGCACATCATGTCAGTGACAACATTTGAGGCCACACTGTGGCAGTATCTGGTGCAATGACACATTTACCATTCAGTTATGTGCTAACAAAATGTTCCATCACCTATGATGAAACACATTAACAGTTAATTCCTCTGTCCACAAATCGAAGATTTAGCCAAGATGATGTAAGAACTGTGTGCTAGGGCTTTACATACACATGTGGTTCGAGCAACTCAAGTGTCACCTATTGTCTTTATGGCAGAATCACACCGAAAACAGGTCAAATACACTCTTCTGAACTTCCATACTATCAGAGTGCAAGTTGTCTCTGGAAAAGATTTGTCCATCCCAAGTGGGTATCTGTCCCAGGATCAACATATGTTCACCTTGTACTTCCAAACAGCAACATATCACAGCAAATTCACAATGTTAAAATGTCCAAACTAAGGTGACATGGTGAAGGACTCTGAAACAGAATAACAAGGAAAATTTTATTTTACCATACATTAAATTGAACTCAATTCACAAGTCATGAGGAACACATACTTAGCACAAGCACATTTCATCTGTTAATGAACACATTACCCAATAGAGAGAAATTCTGATCCACTAACATCTTTGCCTTGAACTTTCCTGCACTGACCATTCCTAACAAATTACCATAGCAGAAATATATGTTCTTGGAGTCACAAGCTGTACTGACATTGGAGATTAAAAATTGTAAAGGTAAACTTTACACTCAGATGAAGAAGTGGGCAATCATATCTTGACGTAAGTCTACTCCTTCTTCACCACTATCATCTTCATTGGACATTTCAACATCCTCACCCGAGGGCTCATTGCGGTTGCACGCCTCTGCTAGGGCTGTCTCTCCTCAGGGCGATGTTATGGAGAATGTAGCAGGCAACCTTGATTTGGCACAACTTATCGGGTGAGTAGATGAAGGCTCTACCGGTCTTGTCCAGGCACCTAAATCTAGCCTTCAGGAGCCCAAAAACCCACTGCACTGGGCTCCATGGTCTTCCATGGGCCTCATTGAAACAAACTTCCCCTGGGATCGTTGGATTCCTCAGTGGTGCCAGTGACCACAGTCAGGATATGCTGAGTCTCCTTTACGGAAGGAACACATCAACATATTACTCATGTTTCAAGCCATTGTCCCCTAAACTGGATTCAGACAAAAGATCATATTGTACTTACCAACAAGCCAGGTATTCTCTGGTCTAAGTTGTGACATCTGCATGGGTATACTGCTGTTCTGTAGCATGAATAAATCATGTGTTGACCCAAGGAAGAGGGCACACCCACTTGAGATGTGTAAGTCTGGGAAGGAGACAACTTGCACATTGATGGAATGTAAGTTCTTCCGATTGCAGTAGACCTCTTCTCTGTTGTGTGGTGGCATCAGGGATATATATGTGCCACCTATTGCTCCAACCACAAGTGGGAGTCCACCCAAAGCATCAAATATTTCCTTCACAGTGGCCAAATCCAGTGGATGTGGGAAATGGATGTAGCCGTTGATGTTTTCATCAAGGAAGCAAGGACTTTTTGTAGCACACCACTGAAGGTTGGCTGGGACATGCTCCCAGATACTGCCACAGTGTATTGAAAGTTGTCCGTGGTTACAAATTGTAGCATTGGCATGAGTTTTACTATTGATGTTATGGCTGTTGGGTTCATATTGAGAGGCAGGAGATCAGACTCCAACTGCGGACACAAATCCAGGATCGTTTGCCTATTTAGATGATATTGCTTGATGATGTCCTTTTCCTCCATTGTGGCAAGGTCCGGAAAAGGCCGGAATACCTGAGGCTATCGCCACCTACCCATTGCTGGGTTCAGACTTCTGTATGTATGGATAAAAAAAGATCAGATGAAATGGTCACACCATACTTGTAATGTCAAAACACATCTGACCTCTTGGTAACAATAGAAATGTCATTGGGTAATACATGTACACACATTGACATCAAATATTTAGACTTCAAAATTGTGTAAAAGCTTTTTTTTTTAAATGTTTTTGTCATGTGCAAATAATAAATTTGAACTGAATTATTTGCACTTATTTATTTTTTTAATACCATCAACTACGGTAGTACTTCCCCTGCTGCACTTTCATTGTCAAACATAGTCAAAGTTCACATTTTATTGTGTTATATCTTTCCCAAAAAAGTGTTGTCTCTGACATTTAGACATGCACTAGCCTCAATTGAGTGTTGAATGTCTGACTGAGTAACCTCTTCCTTTCTGATTTACCGGCTATTTGGTTCTTTTTTGGCAATGTGGGTAGTGTTGTGATTGGAGTTGACAGAATGTTTTAGCTGAGACAATTTTTTGTGACCAATGTCTGAAATGTCTGAATGCAATGTTAATTTAGCATTCGTTACTGGTAACTGTGGCAAACTGCATAAATAGGAGGCATCTGATATATCAGAATTGACATTGATAAGTTGGTGCTATGACAATGTGAGAATCTGCATCGGCACCAAAAGTATTGGTATTCTGTGTACAGTGGCATCATTCCTTATCTGACGTGTTTGAAAGCTGTTTGTCCAGCAAACTTCTAGTAAGTTACCGTAGACAGTAGCAGGTGGAATACACAAATGTTCATGTAAGCCAGTCTGTGATTGCCAACGTGCATTTCTGTGCCAATCTGTATTGTTTGCAACATACACCCCTGGGTCCACATTTGTGAGAGTGAGAGTTGTGCGTTCCCCAGACAGCATTTTGGTGGCCTTAGTCCTGCCCAGAAGTGAAATTGATGATAGAGAGCAATGTAATATTAAAAGGAACATTTGCAGATGGAAAGTAACATCACATAGATGTTTTGGTGTACCAACTTGAGCAGTCAATTTCTGTCCAAAAATCTTACCCTTTAGGAGAAATGAACCAATTTTAGCTCTGTACTGCAGTTGTTCAGGGATGTAGCCAGGTCTATGTGTTTACTCATGCTGTTGAAATCCTTTGTTATGGGGTGAACTACAAGTGTATAAGTGACAATGTCATACATGATATGGGAGCTGAGATGGGGATTACTGAACTTGTTGCAATGTGTATGATGTACATTGATGTCCAATTGTAATTTCACCGATACACTAGCTGCTGCATCAACTGGGCAAAGCGAAGGTGTCTGCGGACACATAGGCGGGGATGAAACTGGCCACTGAGGAACGGGTGTGGACACCACTGACACTAAGGGACCTAGTGGCATGGAGGGTGAGGGGACTGGCATGGAGGCCATCAGTGGCTTTATATCTTCATCAAAGGCCTCCATTGTAGACCAGTCCCTAGAGGGAGCGTACGCTGGAGAGACTGTGACAACTGCGTCGTTGTCTGCACCCCCATTACAATCTCCACCCTCCCTCTTGCTCCTCTCCCATTTGGCCCCCTAAAAGGGGCAGCAGCACCTTAGCTGCAGGCACCTCTGCCCCTGCCACTGTGTCCCAAGCTGTGGTCACTGAGGTGGCTGTTGATCTTTTAAAAATGATTGCTGTAGGCCAGACCGCACTATTGAATGATATCCGGGGGGCTGGCTGGCAACAACACCCAGATACTGGCTTACCTGGATGGCATTCATGGTGCCCTGTCTGGCCTACAGCGGTCATTCAAGGGTCTGGCCTCCTCATTGGGCGCAGCCTCTCAACCACCCTGACCTCGTGCCCAGACTCCCAGCCCTTCCCCATCCCAAATCCCTCAACCGAGCCCTGTCCAAAGCACAACTCTTCTTGTCTTTCAGCTGTAGACTCTTGAATGTATCCCATGACTGCACATAAACAACTTCAAGAAACATTTTAGTGCTATTGGCTACATAAAATGTTTCCATGTCAGGCTTTCCTTACTACAAAAACTCTTCATTTTAATATATTTTTCACCCTATCTAGTGCTCCTTGTTACGTAGTGCCCTACCTACTAAGCCACTTCCCCCCCTAAAATCTGCTTTATTATCTGTCTTCTCTTACTGCACACCTCTTTTCACATCTTATCTCTCCAACTTGTTTTCCATTTACCTTCCACCTCCGTTTCCATTTCATATGCATAATTTTTCAAAATGTCCACAGTCTGGCTCCCCTGTAGCTTTCATTTTTCCTTTGCTGTATTTTAGTTATTCTGCAGCACTGGATCTTATATATATTTACATGCTTGAATCATTCCCTATCATTAGGCTGGGAATCCCAGGAGACTTTAAAAATAGTGTAAAATGGCCGTAGGCCCCAATAAGAGTGTTCATTAGCCTCCTCCTCATTTGGCACAAATTAGACTTCCCCAAAGGGGTCTAAGAGCTCCTCCCACCCGAAGGCAGATATAGCTATGATTTCTACTGCACCTCATATGTGAGGGAGTTCTCAAGAAGTGTTCTTCTCAGTGAGCTGATCCTGTACTTTTCCTGATCTACCCTGGAATTAAACCAGCTGTGGTTTCAGCTGTAGTACTGTAAGTTGTTCTTGCAATAATTGTGTGGAAATGCTTCATTTTCTGGACTAGGCTGATTTTTCTATCAATTTTCATTATGACTGACAGAGAGTAAAAATCTCTTTTCAAATCCTGCTGTACTTGTTGACAAACAAGCAATCTATACGAATAACCCACATGAGTAGTGTATTTAATACCTTTTTTGCAGTGCACCAATCTTCACACTGCTGCATTTCTAAGGGTGATGCCTTTTTGTATGGGAATGATTCAGAGAAAATTGCTCCACCAAGCAATTCCACAAAAGCAGTGCAAAAAGGAAATGTTGAGTTTCCAAAGCTGAACTTTCAACCAAAAACATCTGGTGGCATTTCCTCACAGGAAAATATTGGAATTTCCTCAGGAGAGCAAACATCAATCTATGCAGATGATGCGCTGACTGAATAGCCATACTCTCCGGTGAAGTTTCAGTGGTCCTCACTGACGATGATTAGAAGGAGACCACTGTCAATGGCCCTGTTGAAGACAACCCTAATGAGATCAATAGGACAAGCCTTGTTAACGACCATGAAGACATCTTCATCAACTAATAAGCCTGCGTTGACAACAACAGATTCTTTAGCAACAAGTCCATGACCACCCCAACATTGTCTCTTTGAACCAACGATGAAGACTCAATCTATGACAATCCCGTCAGTGACGACCCATCTTTCACTGTGACTGCAAACCTAGGAGTGATCCATGTGAATTTATCTGCAATACAGTTGACAACAGATTTTTCATTACCAGTTACCTATTCACCTGTAAAGGTGATAGCAAGTCCATCCACCAAGATTCTGAACTCTGAGCTGGAGGCAGATCTCAGCAACCAGGACATTGCTTCAAAGGCAGCATATAGTCCTATGGAATTGGATGTGTGTTATGTCCTTGGATCTACGGACAAGGCCTTAGGTGAAGAGGTCTGTGAGTATCAGGCACAAATCTTCGTAGCTGACAACCCAAGTCAGTCTTATGGACCTCATTGCTACTGTAAGGAACTGGAGGTCATGCAGGTGCCTGTTGTGTTTTTGACAGCTTTGCAGGTGATGATAGATAACTTTCAAAGATGCATCCTTAACAGACTGGTGGTCAGTCTGCGCCTGTCTTGCCCTTGGCTCCAAGCATATCTCCTCTACCTCTGCCTCCACTTATGCCTCTTTCACCTCCTTTGCTACTAGAGATACCTCTCAGAGCTGTCAGATACCCAATTGTCCCACCAGTACTTAAGGAAATGAGGGATGAAGAGTCGTCGGATTCAAAATATTCATATTTGGTATTTGGAAGAACAAGGTGCAAGGTAAGATGACTTAATTTCCAGTCATCCATCTGCACAAAAAATGATATAACTGTTTTCCTGCCAAAACATTCTTTACAAGACTAATATAGGCAAGACAGCTTCATTTACCTCCATTCATCTGCAGAGGAAGTGACAACACTGCCTTCCCGCCAAACCCATCTTTAAAAAAAGCTAGGCAAGAGGGTTTCATTTACCATTTGCCATCTCCATAGGAAGCAACGTCACTGCATTTGCCAGCATCCATCTGCACAGGATCTGACATCACTTGTTTTTCTGCCAAAATCAGTATTAGAAGAAAGATTCAGGCAAGAGGACGTAATTTTCCATCTTCACAAGAAGTGGCATTACTGGCTTCCCAACAAAACCTTTTTGAAAGAAGAAGCCTGTCAAGAGAACTCTATGTACAATTGTCCATCTCCACAGGAAGTGTCATCACTGCATTTCCCATCATCCATCTGCAGAAAAAGTGATACCATTGTCTGTGTCCTCCCAACTTCAGGCAACTCTTGAGGGCATCCCTTCCCCTGGGTGTTCCACGAAGGGGACACAGGGAAGGAATCACCTATTTAGCCCTGTCCCACTCTTAGAAATTGGGTGATTAGTTGATAGGGGTGATAGCAATTTTACTAAAGAAAATGCTGCTTAACTGACAAATATACAATGGGTAGAACCTGAACTATGAATTGTTAAAGTTTTCTTTAGACATGTGGTTATCTGCTCGCGCTGGACTGAGTCAAAGTCAAGAGTTAAGGCCAACTGCAGTGGAGCACGAGTTGGGTGCAGGGGCCAGGTTTTCATGTGAGAAGCACTCTACTATGAGGTTGGCGGTGGTCAGGCTGCCAGCTGGATCTCGAAGAGGGTTTGTCAGCGGCTGGCCTCGGTCAGAACATTGTATTGGCAGTGTTGGCATGAAAACGTGGTTGATGATCGGAACGTCATGTTGGCAGGAAACATGGGGCAATTGTGTTTTTGATGAGAAGAGCTCTGTGCGGGGAAGTCAGGGGTCTCTGTCTGGCAAAGGTAGTGTCGGCAGTCAGATGCTGGTCCCACCTTGGCTTCGGTGAAGTCCAGTCAATTTCACAAGGAGACTGGGGATGGTTCTTTTCGCCGCTCAGGACATCTGATTTTTCACCAGGTGTCACGTTTTTGCAGTTTAAGGGTTATAGGAGTACATTCTAACACCAACCATGGGTCCTGGACCTGAAAGGTACGTCTTGGGGGTCATCACTCACTCCAGCAGAGGCCAGAAGCAGGGTTCAGGCAGGTACTTAGTTATGGTCAGCTGGTCAGTTGCATGGTTGGACTCTGAAAGCTGTTTGTGTCCTTTTAGCTCAAACAGGAGGTTCCTGAGTTGGCCTTTGGAGTCACTTCTGGGGTTGTGGGTTCAAGGCAAGCATGTCCAATCTCCCTTCAGGCTTCGTACAGCAGCACAGTCCTTCTACTGAATCTCCTGAGGTCCAGGAGTGCTCTGATGGGAACCTCTGTTGGTAGGTCACTTTAATACCCAGTGACAGCCTGTGTGTGGGGGATAACCACTTTTTTGAGATCTAAACTGGTTCTGGTTAGTTCTTCCCTTTTCCCTGAATTGTCTTAAATATGTTTAGGGTAACAAAGAACATGCAGGTGTGGGCTGTATTCACCAGTAACAAGGTAGGCATCTTGGGAAGTCAAGAAGGGGCTGGGTACAGCCCTCAGGCTACTCTTTGAAATTCAGGTAGGGTTGAGTACGACACCCCAGGTCATCCTGCCCAGGAGAGGAACACCCTTAACCACACTCAAGGCCCTTTTTTCCCTGCCTGGAGGGAAAACACATCACACCACAGGAGAGTCATTAACAGTCACGTGATCCTGGACATTAGCTGAAAGGCACATTTGGTTTAGGCAGAAAAAGGCCAGCTTATTAAGAGATATTTTCAGACTATTAATTTAAGATCCAACTTTACCATTAAAGAGGATTTTAAATGACAGTTCAAATGAGCATAAGTAGTTTTTTATCTGTCCCCCAAAGTGAAGTATATTAAGGTAACCCAGTGTTAAGCTACAGGAGATGTAGTCTTGTTGCAGTGAAAAATAACTTTGAAATATGTAAAGCTTAAGTACGCATGTCCTACCTTTTAAATACCATGCATACTGTCCTATGAGTCTTTAAAACCTATCTTATTGGTGACTTGTAAGTATTACAGTTTTAAATATTAAAGAGTGAGGTTTAGGCTTGACAGAAGTTTTATTTTGCCATATTGAAATGAGCAGTGTTAAACTACATAGCACGTTGCAGAGGCAGGCCTGAGGCAGTATTGCGTTAGTGGTTGGCACAATGAGTAGTGCATGCCCACTTGTAGTATTTAATTTACAGAACTTTGGCACATGTAGTACCACATACTAGGTACTTATAAGTAAATTAAATGTGTTAATTAGGGGTATACCAATTTTACCATGTTGGGAAGGGGAGAGCACTAGCTCACTTTACCCCTGATTAGCAGCAGTAAAATGAAAAGAGTCCTAACGGCAACAAAAACAGGATCAGCAGAAAAATAGGGTTGTGAAGGCCAAACCCCTGCAGGAGTCCTACCCAAAAGATGGTAATTTCCAACACACTAGAACCTACAAGATAAAATATAATCATGTGCCAAACACAGGACCTCATACTGCAAATCCCCACAATACACCCAGAACTATACAATCCAAACACCTGCATTTGTAAACACACAAACCCGTCCTCGTACACATCCCACTAACTACCGCACACCCCCAAACCACAGAACACACATTTGTTCTGTTCATGCTCATTTACACTCACTCTGTAGAACTCCACGCACCAGACATTGCAGACCTCATCACCTATAACAAGGTTGACACCCTCTTCATCACAGGTACACGGTTCACCCCCATATCATAGACGACTTCCCACAGGCTACAGCATCCATTGTGTGGACTGCGCTCATTAGAAGGCAGGATGGCTCGCTGTCATCCCTAAGTCCTCCTGGTTGGTCCTGCACCATGGGCAAGCAAGTAACAACGCAACTCCGTGGAACTGCTGACATGCCATTTCTCACTCTTTGCTAATCAGACCTTCACCTTCCATCTCATCTACAGTTCTCCCTGGCTGAATAATGACTCATAGAACAGGAAATACCAAATGCACTCTGTACGCCTTGTCCCAATATAAGTTTCAAAATCCAAATAGTGATGATGCGTAGACACCAGATGAAGTCGAAATCCTTTATTAGTATGTAATGTAATAAAATCTTCCAAGTTTAGCAGTTTCTTTTCACGACAGCCGTCATGTGTTACGTTATGTTATGTTAATTGACTTTTAGAGCGCATGGCTACCCGAAGGCCTCCCTGTGCTGAAGGACAATCCCCATAACTATGAAGGAGAGACGGCTGGATCTAAAATAGCCAGGTTTTAAGTGCCTTTCACAAATTAAGTTTATGACTGATTAGTCGGAGCCTGAGGGGAAGGGTGTTCCACAGTTTAGCTCCCAGGTATGCCATAGTGGCACCGCCCTATCTGGCTTTTTGACCCTAGTTAGCGTGGCCATTGCTTCTGACGCAGATCTAAGGTCTCTGGTGGGCTTATAGAAGGTTGCTAGGGTCTTCAACAAAGGAGGACCTCTGTTATGCAGTGACCTATGGATAACGCATAAAGTTTTAAATTCTATACGCTGTTCCACTGGTAGCCAATGAAGGGAGGCAAGAGTCGTTTGCACGGATGTATGCCTAGGGATGTTCAGTAACAGGCGGGCGTCGGCATTCTGAACTTCCTGCAACTTCCTTTTAACGTATTTTAGGGAGCCAAGAAACAGTCCATTTCCATAATCAAGTCGAGACATAATAATCGCCTGAATGATAAGCCTTTTTGTAAGGGGAGGAAGTATTACAAGAACCTTCCTTAAGAGTCTCATTAATCCAAAGCAAGTGGCAGAGATTTTCTTATCATGGTGTTCCAACATACGTTGGGGGTCTAACCAGATCCCCAAGCTTTTAATATACTTCTCGGGGGAGGCCATTCCCCGGAGATGCTAGGCAGCGAAAGATTCTTGCCCGGGCCCAGGTGGTGGCCCAAAATCATTATTACTGTTTAGTTGGAGCCTACTATCCATCATCCATCCTGAGACTGCCTCTAGGCAGGACGACAGTGAGAGTAGGGGTCCCTATGTCGCAGAATTAGTGGAGAATGTAACCACTGTTTGGGTGTCATCGGCATAAGAGACAAGGGAGAGTCCAAAAGATTCCACCAGATCAGCCAGTGGATCCATATATGTATATATTGAACAGCGTAGGACTGAGCAAGGAGCCCTGTGGCACACCACAGCTGCAGTTGACCCTGTCAGAGAAATATGCCCGATCAAGGATCTGGAATGATCTGTCTTCGAGAAACGAGGTAAGCCAGCTGAGTGCTAGGCCCTCAATTCCAATCTCCCTCATGGCCAAGCACCTGATGATCCACTGTATCAAAAGCCGCACTCAGATCAAGAAGAATAACAGCCATCATGTGACCCTGGTCCATACAATTTCTGCGCTCTTCCATGACGGCTATCAAGGCTGATTCGGTGCTATGAGGCGGCCTGAAACCAATCTGGGTAGGATGAAGGATGTTATTAACCTCCAAAAACAAGGATAGTTGAGTATTAATATATTTATCTAATATTTTTAGAGGGAGAAGATAGTGGAGAAATGGGCCTATAGTTATTGAGCACAGTTGCATCCAGGTTGGGTTTCTTTAGCAGTGGTTTGACTATGGCCTGTTTCCACTGACCTGGGACAGTGCCCCTAGATAATGAAGAGTTCAACAGTTCGGTCAGAGCCGGGACAATAACAGGAGCCCCAAGAACTAGTATAGAAGGAGGAGCCGGGTTGAGCGGAGATCCTGACTTCAAAGAAGTAAGGAGGGTTGCCACCTGATCCTGAGCGAAGGGAGTGAATTGTGAAATAGTCGCTACACCGTTAAGACAATAGTTCACCCGAACTTCCGACTTAACCTCACTCTTAGGCAAATTTCCGTAGATATCAATGATTTTGTTTTTAAAGAACCTAGCCAGATTGTTACTATGCTTTTCCGAAGCTTCAACTGGGCCACCATCTGGGGGGGGGGGGAGGCTGAAGAATTTCTTTGAGCACCTGAAAGACCTCTTTAGGGGAGCCAGAGGCTTGTTCAATTCTGCTAGCGTAAAATGCGCTTTGCGCTGATTTTATTTCTGCATGATATCATCTGATCGCCTTCCTGTATTCATCCCTTTCTGCAGGGTCGTAGGATTTTCTCCACCTTCTTTCTAAACCTCTACACTTCCTTTAGAGAAGTTGCAAGTGAGGGGTGAACTACTAGGCTCCAGCTTTCCAGCGACTCACGATTTTTATCCTGAGGGAAAGTAGGGTGTTTACGCAGTCAGTGATCCAGTCATTGAATGGATCAGTGTTATTTCTGTTAAAAAACATAAATTTGCAGCTTTCCAGCATCTTGATCCAATCGCAAGAGCTGAGTTTATGCCATCGCCTGCACAATTGAACTGTAGGCTGAGAGGGTCCCTAGCTGTGGGAGTAGCTAACTGTAGTGGAATTAAGAAATGATCTGACCAGGCCAATGGAAGAAGGGGCCTAGAAGTTAAGGCTGCTAAATTACTAAAAAGTAGATCAATTGTGTGTCCCTTATCATGAGTAGGGCCTCTCACCAATTGCCCTAATCCCAGCGCTTCCATGCCAGTCAGAAGACGTCTGGCCATTCCATGTTCTGGATAATCTACATGGATATTGAAGTCACCTAAGATACTGAAGTAGGCACTCTTACAAATTAACTCAGAGAGTTGATCCAAGAGGGAATCTAAAACAATTTCTGGGGGGCAGGGGGACGATAAAGCAGAACTCCTGCAAAAGTAAATTGAGGATTGAGTGTCAAGGAGAAGAACATACTTTCGCATCCTGTTAATACCAGGGGGCAAAAGGACAGCTTAATAGCTTCTTTATAAATAATAGCAATTTCTCCCCCTCTGGAGGTGGTTCTATCTAGCCTTGCTATTAAATATCCCAGAGGTAATGCCAAATTAATGTCAGGCCATGACCCCTCATGCAGCCATGTCTCCGTAAGGAACAAGGCTATCGGCGAGGCCTCACTTGAGAGAAGATGGATGTCAAGTTATTGAGCTGACATCGATCTACAGTTTGCCAGCAGCAGAGTAGTGGGGGGAATGGCCTCAGACGCTGTGCTTGTCCCTCTAATTTGAGGGACCCACTGACAACCACGACATATCCACGTGTTATTCCTCAGATCTGAACACGTCTGGCAGGCTTTGGAGAAAGGAGGCCTTAGTGTCCGAAGAGCTTCACGGGAGTAGAAGGAGCCCCTTATCATAGCCGGACCAGGGGGACTGGCCCCTGGGCCCGACCTGGTGTGGACGGGCGCAGATGGGCTTTCCTTAGGCGCGCCGTCCGCTGCGACACCGTAGCATTGCGCTCTTTATAGGGTCTGAGCTGTGTTCTCTACAGCTAAACCGCTAACCCAGAAAAATGGCAGCTATCGGATGTGCCGATAGCTATAGAGAGGAGAAATGGCGGCCGCAGCCTAACCGGCAGCCAGAGCACAGTGTGTATTGCTAATGCCCACGCAGGTAAGTAGGGAGTGGGGGGCACCCAAAAGTTTGACCAGCACTGCTGCAGCTGACTTGGCCACTGAACAAAGGCCTACGTCAGCTAACGAATACAGTGGTACCTAATAAAAATTAACAATAAAATAAAAATTTAAACCAGCTAAAAGATTAGAAACGGTCAAACCTTATTAAAATACAAGAAACTTTAAGAGTACGCGTCAACAGCGTGTTTCACCAACCTAGTTCTGGCAGTGTCCTTGACTTTTTCAAAGCTAGGCAGTCCTGAGAAATGTAGTGATCCAAGATGGCGTATAATGTAAGCCAACAAAGATTTTGAGCATGGCAGGAAGAAAGAATGCAGAAACCAGGTGCAATGCATTTTCGATCAAATAGTTCTTTGTCTCTGCAAATGCTTTTACTATATTTCCCCGATCCCTAGACAACAGAGGAATGCAAAGGTGGATGGCTGTAACCTGATTCTCATTGCCTCGGCATGGCCATGCCAGTATTGCCACAGCAAACCCTTGAGAATATCTGCTCTTCCAATAACACCACTGGAAATTACTTTTAGGCTCCTGTGCAGACACAAGAAGACTGATACTCCACCAAACCCTCAAATCACTGAGCCTAACAGCATAGTATTTGGTGATTTGATCTGCCAGTGTATTGCAAGAACATCTTGATGCAGGTTCAGTTGGCAGCAGCTGTTAAGGTTTGTAACTCCAAATAGAAGCATTTCCAAGTCTGGTGCAAAAATAAAGTAGTGCACCCAGCGTCTATACAAACCCATTAAATATTTTCATACTTGCTGGACCTAGCCTTGGCTGGTCTTAAGTACTGATCAGTACAAGTCAATCTGGCAGCAGTATCAAGATTTAGAAGAACAGAGGCCACCTCTTCCACTGTTTGCGTAAAGAATCCTAAAACAGTTTATGAAAGAACTCAACAATGTCTTGAACCAACCACCTTATGCTGCCTCCCTTCAGGCTTATCCACAAAGTGCATCTAAAGTTTACTCCTAGAAGTTAAAGTTCTCCTGGCACTGACATGGGTAAGAAGAGTAGGAGAAATGCAAGCATTTCCTGTGAAATAATACTTTTTCAGATTTACAAGGGACAAAGTCATCTTATGGACCAAACTTAAATGTATGCCTAAAGTCCTTACTGACTTTTATCTCATTGAGCCTGTCATTCTTTACTCATTTTTCCGAAATGTAACAAAATCAGCTGAAAACTCATTGTTCTCTGGAAATACATGTAGATATATTTGATTTTACATGGTAGAAGACATACTTTTATCTGACCAGCTGTTTAATACCGATGTCCAGCCAGGAAGGGCTCGTGCCCTATCAAAGTAGGGTATAGCTTTTTGGCTGTCAGCCTGCATCACCTTCTGCTGCTCATGAAGGTGAAACATTCATTCCAGGGCAGAGTGAGGATGCATTCCACTAGGAACATGGCATCAGTTGCTGCATTCTGCATTGGTGTGCCTTTACAAAACATCTACTCTGACGCTCCCTGGATGATCAGGCACACGTTCACAAAGCACTACTTCTTGGACATTATCGTAACAGCCGACTCAGCAGTAGGACAGACAGTTATCCTCAGCCTGTTTGAGTAAAAGTGAGCCTGCTTCCCGCTTTATTTTAAATGTTATTTACCGCTTACTACTCTGATTCATGCATATGAATATACATGAGAGATCCAGTGGAATAGAAGTTACTTACAAGTAATTCCAATTTCTCCAGCATTGATATCTTTCATATACTCACATGCAACCCATCCTCCCATGCCAGAGGCTCATATATGTATAAATTAAGTACTCTATTCACACTTGTGCTACTAAGTCTGAGCTATAGTTTTGCCTAGGGGAAGTAGGAGAGCTTAGCACTCCCATCTCATTTGATGAAATTTGGGTTGTTTCAAATGAGGTGGACGTGCTACTAAAAGGCTTATGGCCATTTTAACACTGCTTATGCCTGCTTAAGGTTAATCAGGATTTCTAGGCTGGTGTACGGGAATGATTCAAGCTTGTGAATATATGAAAAGTAACAACACTGGAGAACTGGAGTTACATGTAAGTAACTAATTTCTTAGTCATAAGCACTGAAGTTTGAGGAATTATGAGTTATGTTATGAACTGTCCACCCACATGTGGAGTGCTGAATTCTTAAAATATATGTGTTTACACACATATATTACACAATGGCAGTTGCCACTATGCAATTATGATTCAGACACACGTTCCATCGAAGAGGCATGTTTTAAATTTGATTTGCCTATAACTTTTGACTCCGGACAGATCTGTGCAAAAATTGAGCATGCCACTTTTTGTAAAGATCCATGCAGGAGAAAAAAGTTCAAAGGGGGAGCAAAATTAGTTGTATTTTTTTCTACTTTTACCTTCCATGATAGGAAAGTTTGCTCTTTCCTTCAGCAAAAATCACTGAACAGATTTAGGTCACACTTTGCATAAAAGTAGAAATTTACTTGAAAAGCATGTTTTCATTGGTTTGGTTTAAATCTGTTCCATCATATGTGAGATATAAGCATTTAAAAAATCATAAAAATGAATCTTGTCAGTCATATGTGATTTTTTTTTCTTCTCAAATGTGACTGGCTGGTGTACAGTGTTTATTTTTTCTGCCATCTTTAATATTACAATTTTTAATAAAATCATATTTTACGCTGTGGAAACAAATTCCACTACAATGGGGGTACACCATGAGAGGTGCTTGACCCAGGAATCCTCTAGAGGGAACCCAGAGATGTGAAAAAATGTCCTAGCAAAAAAAAAAAAAAAAAAAGGTTTGCTGTGCACTCACGGCAGGGTAGGCCAAAGCCTAGTGTTGCTGCAAACAC
The DNA here is from genome assembly GCF_031143425.1 of Pleurodeles waltl. Taxonomy (NCBI): domain Eukaryota; kingdom Metazoa; phylum Chordata; class Amphibia; order Caudata; family Salamandridae; genus Pleurodeles; species Pleurodeles waltl. The sequence goes on from NC_090437.1 coordinate 183,814,426, forward strand.
CTACTGCTGGGGGTATTTAGCGGTGTGGAAAAATGGCCCAAATAACAAACAAAATGGGTATGGTGTCATAAAATTGTAAATTTAATGAAAATCTTGCTTCACAGACGCCATTTTGTTAGCTGCAACAAAGGCATAAAATTGTGCTGAAAATAACTATTTTCACAAAACACATATTTCCTACCTTAAAAAAGGAGGTGAAAATAATATCATTAAACAAGTTGAGAAGAAAACTGATGCGTACAGCCATGGTGTAGCAGTTTTTAATGTAATGTAAATATTTATTGTTTAGTTAACCTTTTAGCTGCTGGGCCGTTCTCTCCCCCCCCCCCCCCTAGTGCTGAGCCCTTTTTTGGCTATTTGGGGTAGTTCGCGCTTAGGCCTTCATAACTTTTTGTCCACGTAAGCTATCCATGCCAAATTTGCGTCCTTTTTTTCCAACATAGGGATTCTAAAGGTACCCAGAGTTTGTGGTTTTCCCTGGAGGAGACCAAGAAATTAGCCAAAATAGAGCAAAAATTTTGTTTTTTAAAAAAAAAATTGGAAAAAAGGGCGGCCGAAGAAGGCTTGTGGTTTTTCCCCTGAAAATGGCATCAACAAAGGGTTTGCAATGCTAAAATCACCAGCTTCCCAGCTTTCAGGAAAAGGCAGACTTGAATCAGAAAACCACATTTTTCAACACAATTTTGGCATTTTTCTGAGACATACCCCATTTTTAAAAAATGTCGTGCTTTCAGCCTCTTTCCAGTTTGTGACAGAAATGGGTGTGAAACCAATGCTGGATCCAGGAAAGCTAACTATTTTTGAAAAATAAACAAAATTCTGAATTCAGCAAAGGTTAATTTGTGTAGATCCTACAAGGTTTTCCTACAGAAAATAACAGCTGAAATAAAAAAATATTGAAATTGAGCTGAAAACAACAGCCATTTTTCTTTATGTTTCTTTATGTTTTACTCTGTAACTTTTTCCTGCGATGTCAGATTTTTGAAAGCAATATACCGTTATGTCTGCTGGACTCTTCTGGTTGCGGGGATATATAGGGCTTGTAGGTTCATCAAGAGCCGATAAATGAGCTGCACCCTGCAGTTGGTTTTCATTCTATACTGGGTATACAGCAATTCATTTGCTGAAATATGAAGAGTGAAAAATAGGTATCAAGAAAACCTTTGCATTTCCAAAATGGGCTCAAGATACGGTGTTGAGGAGCAGTGGTTATTTGCACATCTCTGAATTCTGGGGTGCCCATACTAGCATGTGAATTGCAGGGCATTTCTCAAATAGACGTCTTTTTTACACACTCTCTTATATTTGGAAGGAAAAAATGTAGAGAAAGACAAGGGGCAATAACACGTGTTTCGCTATTCTATGTTCCTCCAAGTCTCCCGATAAAAATGGTACCTCACTTGTGTGGGTATGCCTAGCGCCTGCGACAGGAAATGCCCCAAAACACAACGTGGACACATCCCATGTTTTGACAGAAAACAGAGCTGTTTTTTGCAAAGTGCCTATCTGTAGGTTTTGGCCTCTAGCTCAGCTGGCACCTAGGGAAACCTACCAAACCTGTGCATTTTTGAAAACTAGAGACCTAGGGGAATCCAAGATGGGGTGACTTGTGGGGCTCTGACCAGGTTCTGTTACCCAGAATCCTTTGCAAACCTCAAAATGTGGCTAAAAAAACACGTTTTCCTCACATTTCGGTGACCGAAAGTTCTGGAATCTTAGAGGAGCCACAAATTTGTTTCCACCCAGCGTTCCACCAAGTCTCCCGATAAAAATGATACCTCACTTGTGTGGGTAGGCCTAGTGCCCGCGACAGGAAATGCCCCAAAACACAACATGGACACATCCCATGTTTTGACAGAAAACAGAGCTGTTTTTTGCAAAGTGCCTACCTGTAGATTTTGGCCTCTAGCTCAGCCGGCACCTAGGGAAACCTACCAAACCTGTGCATTTTTGAAAACTAGAGACATAGGGGAATCCAAGATGGGGTGACTTGAGGGGCTCTGACCAGGTTCTGTTACCCAGAATCTTTTGCAAACCTCAAAATGTGGCTAAAAATACACATTTTCCTCACATTTCGGTGACAGAAAGTTCTGGAATCCGAGAGGAGCCACAAATTTTCTTCCACCCAGCGTTCCCCCAAGTCTCCCGATAAAAATGATACCCCACTTGTGTGGGTAAGCCTAGTGCCCGCGACAGGAAATGCCCCGAAACACAACGTGGACACATCCCATGTTTTGACAGAAAACAGAGCTGTTTTTTGCAAAGTGCCTACCTATAGATTTTGCCCTCTAGCTCAGCCAGCACCTAGGGAAACCTACCAAACCTGTGCATTTCTGAAAACTAGAGACCTAGGGGAATCCAAGATGGGGTGACTTGGGCTCCGACCAGGTTCTGTTACCCAGAATCCTTTGCAAACCTCAAAATGTGGCTAAAAATACACATTTTCCTCATATTTCGGTGACAGAAAGTTCTGGAATCCGAGAGCAGCCACAAATTCCCTTCGACCCAGCGTTCCCCCAAGTCTCCCGATAAAAATGATACCTCACTTGTGTGGGTAGGCCTAGCGCCCGCGACAGGAAATGCCCCAAAACACAACGTGGACACATCCCATGTTTTGACAGAAAACAGAGCTGTTTTTTGCAAAGTGCCTACCTGTAGATTTTGGCCTCTAGCTTAGCCGGCACCTAGGGAAACCTACCAATCCTGTGCATTTTTGAAAACTAGAGACCTAGGGGAATCCAAGATGGGGTGACTTGTGGGGCTCTCACCAGGTTCTGTTACCCAGAATCCTTTGCAAGCCTCAAAATGTGGCTAAAAATACACATTTTTCTCACATTTCGGTGACAGAAAGTTCTGGAATCTGAGAGGAGCTACGAATTTCCTTCCTCCCAGCGTTCCCCCAAGTCTCCCGATAAAAATGATACCTCACTTGTGTGGGTAGGCCTAGTGCCTGCGACAGGAAATGCCCCAAAACACAACGTGGACACATCCCATGTTTTGACAGAAAACTGAGCGTCATTGTTGCTCATTTATACCTGACAACAGTAAGAAAATTAGAAGCATGCTTACTAACCTTACTAGAGATAGTACAGATTTGAAGGATTTGAAAGAACTTGGTGTTTGGGAGAAATTTGGAAAGGGAATTGCTCGAGTTGGAAGCTGGTTTACCAACATTTGGAATGGGGTACTTGCAAAAATTCTGATGGGTTTACTAATTGTTTTGGTTTGTCTATTAGGATTATGGGGGGCATGTAAAATTAATGACAAAATAAAAAGGAATTGGACTAAAAGAACCAGAAGAAATGAAGAAAGTGAAAGAGAGAAAATGTTCAATGAAATATGGGAAAGCTCACATAAATGGCAAGATGTTGAAATGCGTATTATGCGCAAGGTGAAAAATTAAATCAAAGAAAGATTTGTGTGATGACGAGCGTCATCAGAGGAGGGACTGAGAGAGCGTAGTTTAAATATTATATACATTAAATATGAAATGCTTATACTTACCAATGCTGAAATAACAAGACATAAAGTATTATTTGTTTGAATGTATTCTAAACATACTTATAAGAGTGAAGTTATTATTGTACACATATACTAATATCGACTATAAGAAGTAATTGCTTGCATTATGATTAATTGGATACGTTAACATTTACGAAGATTGCATTTATTAGGATCCATAAGTCTTAAGTTAGCGTGAGCTGAAAACTTAGCTGTGTAGCTCTCATATTAAAGCATATTTTTTCTGTTTCTCCAGTGTGCTGATTCGCAAAAGGCCGCGACCCAGCATGTGTTCTTTTCTTTGTTTTATGTTGCAAGTGAGGATTTTTCTCACTCGCATACTAGCTGTTTTAGTATAAGTTTTATACGTTTTTGCAACATTATTTGAAACATCCAAGGACAATCGACCATGGAAAAGAGAACTTTTGACCTGAAGAACGTGCCAGAGAATGAAGTAACCCCGGATGTGCCACCTACGAAAACGTCAATTATGAAGACCAATCAAAGTGTTATAAATGATCGTGGGGTGACAAGTGCATTACTTCATGTATAATTTGATAGGTTAAAGATAGTGGGGTGTAGCGACTATCCAATAGAATTTTGGGGGAAGGTATTGCGAAAAAGGGATAAAAACCCATGACACAGAAGACTCGAGAGAACTAGGTAGGGAAATAATATCGATTGCATCCAGAAACTCTGTCATTTTGTTTGGTGATTTGAGACTTAAATAAACCATCCTCATCCATAGACTGCCCCTCTACACTTCTCCTCCTTATGAGGGAAGTGTCCCCTGTCCCTTAGATGAAATAGATTGACGGCGATCTAACTGATGTCCTGAAGACGAAGACTGATCCTGTATGCCGACTTAATCTGAGGAGGGTAATTATGACAATTGCTATTGTAATTTGTCTACATGCTTTTCCTTTCTAAGTACCAACTGCTGTATTTTTGGATAGAGACCCTAGTTAGATGTTCCTAAATTGGTGTTCTAAATTATTTTGCATGAAGTCCAACATGCTAATGCTAATTAGTAGTTAGATTAGGCGTTCACCTTGACTGACGTGAACGGACGTGACTGACATTGTGCTATGCTGAACTTAGGCATATATGATGTTCTATGCATTCTGATCTGTGTATCTCTTACATTAGTGATTTTATGTTTGTGATCTTTGCGCTGTCAAAATCTTATCACAGTTGCCATATCGTGACTATGCTCTTTTGCTTCATGGTTTTGAGATTAATACTCTTGCTACTAGATTGTAATTAATAGGGAATAAAATTCACAAAACTCCCATAAAGGTGTGGTTATTCATGACTGAAAGGTCATGGTTGCGCCGACAGTTTAACCAATGTCTAAAGTGAAGTATATTGTGGTGTTATACGTTGATAATATTATCGATATATTGCTTGACATATTGATCAGTTATCTCGTTCTACGGTGTTTCACCACTGGGTCAAAAGATTAATTGGCCTAAAACAAGTCCTAATGTGTATAAATTAACATAGAGGGACGCGTTAACATTACTCCATTTTATTCCTTCCATTCTGATTCTTGGTTGCATATAGGAATTCACTGATCTGAGACTGGACGAATGGCGGATTCAGTTCCATACTCAGACTTGCTTCATTCTCGAGCTTGTCACTACTCTTCATATTCTCTCTTTGAGTTGCCCGTAACTGTTCGTCTTATTCTTCTATCACAAATCCAACACCTCTTTCTCTGTAAAACATTAGGTTAAGACTGCATGTTGCCTTTGCATTAGCCACTGTGTTTATTTGTTGCTTTCCTATTTTGCCACTTTGGTCTCTTTGTTAATTTGGCAGGGCCATGTTTGCTCCTTGCTGGCAACTCAGGATTTGCTGCTTCGGTTCCCAAAGTGGGCGCCAAATTTGTTGTTAGATGCTGGAACACTTCCTCAGCTGGCATTAACACCTTGAATGCAACTTGCTGTGATACTAAACACGACTGACTTGACTTTGGGCCCCCTTGAGATGGATCATTATTAGGTGCTTCATTTATAGTGGTTACTTGCTTGTCATACGGTCTTTGCTTGTTTGAGCGCTCCTTTTCATGGCTATTCCTTTTCGTGTCGATAACATCTGCAATAATTGTAGGCAATGTGCGAAATTGATCAATAATAGGACCACATGCACAAGTTGGTAATAATGTTGAGTGAATTGCTTGTACTCTAGTAATTAAATCCACCAATTTTCAAGTTTTACATTGATTCTAGAAATTTGCGAAGCAATTAATTCCATCAATTCTAGCTGAATATTACATTTATCTGATTGCATATGTAATGCTGCCACTACTGCCTCCAACGGTTTTAGCAACGAACTATAGAGGTTTTGCACACCGCCCAGTCTTGGCTGTGTATGCAGCTGCGTCATTACTGTTGTTGTTTTTGGGGCTAACTATCGGTGCAGTTGTTGCCAACAATATAGGCTCTGGAGGCCAAAATACATTTGCTTGTGTACTACTTTTGGGAACTTTAGCTGTGGCATCTTCGCCAGATGCTTTGTGGTGGTCGGTCAGTTCCAGTGAACTTTTTGCTGCGTTTGGAATCTCATGACTGCCTTCGTGTAGTGGCAGGTTTACTGTAAATCACTGAGCAGTTTCTACTAATCTGATCTCCACATTATTTTCCAAAGAAGTATATTCATTCACTAAGTTAATGGTTTTTCTTCCATAGCCTGGATTAAATCAGCATTGATTGATAGTGAGATTGATCTAAGCCAGAAATTATCCTTGAGATCCTGAGGTGCTTGGAAACCACTTTCTGGCTCCTGGCAATGGTACAAACTTGTACTGAGTCGGAGTCTGGGTGTTGAATGCTCTTGAGTTACCCCATGGGTCTTATTTCCTGTAGCCTTGAACTGAGCTTCCCCAGGGCCTTGATGGTAAATCAAGGAAGAATCTTTAAAGGAGTGTTGTCATTATGTTTGTTGGTTGAGACACTGCTTTTGGTAAGCTATTCTGGACCTCCCCTGTAGAAAGTCTGTTACCTATCACATTTCCTCTTTAACAAGCAGTCTCCCTGACATTGATATCCAGCTACATCCTGGGTCATTGTTTAGGTTACTCATTCAGTCAGTGGGCTAGGAAGACCAACTAAATTGTTTGGCATTGTGTATATTGCTGCTCCCGGGTTTTTTAGGAAATGAAACTTTGGACTAGGGTTATGGTTTCCAAAGGTGGTTAGCAGGGGAGAGCTGGATTGGACTCCCCCTGCCCCATCTACTGTCCCTGCCATTGCCTGTAGCTTTTTGTAGTGTTTAAATACTTTTGAGTTCTTGGAAGGTTTCTTCTGGTTAGCGTTTTTCTGGTTTTGTTGTTGCCATATCTTTCCAGCTCTCAAGTTCACACAGTATACGGTGGATTTACTGCGTACTGTGTACTGTGCCCTATGTCTGCTGGCTGTACCTCTGCGTTGCTTGTTGACGGTGAGTAGGATGGAATTCTGTGGACTGCTAATTGTTCCATACGGCGAAGTGTTGAAGCAGACTTTGCAGGGAAGCGAGCTGCAGCAATCTGATATTGCCATCACCTTCTCACCCCTCTTTGCTTCGCATGTTCAGTGGGGTTTCAGTGGTGGTTCAGTGGGGTTCAGTGGTGGTTCAGTGGGCCAACAACTCAAAACTGCTGTATACTCCTGTGCACTATATTGAGCCACCAACCACCTTGGGGCCATGACCTATGGCTAAACAGCCCCGACCGTCCCTGCAACTTTAATACTAACTTCAATGCTATTACGGGCCTCAGGTGGTTTCAGGGGCTTCACTGAGCTTCAAGGTGCCCAACGACCTATGATTAAACAGTCCTGGACTGTCTCTACAGGTCCATTGCAATTACAGGGGCCTCAGGGTGCTTTGGGGGGCTTCTGTGCCACTAGCAGGGCTCACCGGGAGCTCCACAAGCCGCACCCGGTCCTTGCTGGCCCCCTTCTGTCGATATCCAGGGCACGTTCTGAATACACCTGCCGCGCTGGCTGCATGTGCCCTGCTCACCTCACCTCCCTGCGGGGGTCACGGATCTCACACCACGGTCGGTGGAGGTGCAGAGTCTACCTCCGACTGCCAAGCTGCTGCTGAGCCGCTGTCCGCAGAGACGGTCTATGCCGGCTCTCCATTGATCAGGAGATGCTGAGCTGCCGAGAAACCCGTGCTCCCAAACTCCAAGGTTCTGCTTGCGCTTCCAGTACCAATCACCTTCAGGGGTTGGTGGTCCATATTGGCAACAAGTGGCATGGTGTCATTCCATGGTGGGTTGATCATAGGGCCTGGATGTAGACCAGGTCCTGTGGCCAACCCCAGCTGTTCACACCCAAAGGCTATGTACAGCAGATAGAGAGATTGAGTGCTGGCTATGGATAATAGGTGAGCAGCCTGCATTACATTAGTAGCGAGGCATCACTTTAGGTCAAGCCCCATGACCAACCCCCACTACACATGGCTACACAGTGGTGTTGACAATAAAGCGAATTATAAAAAGTGTAGAAACTCACTGAAGCAACATAGATATGGCTCTGACTCAAGTGCGCAAACCCACTGAGATTTTCCAGTTATAGTTAGCAACCCATGCCATTACACATGTCACACGCCATGCTGAATGTCGTTGTGCAAATGGTACAGGAGAAAAAGACAGTGGTGGCAAGAGTTCTCTGTTTTTTTTTTTTTGCTAAGATTTATTTATTTAGTACTTATATGGCAGCCTTTCACTCCTTTCAAAGTCTTTAGATGTTAAATACCTTTGACTGTAACATCAGCTCCCTCATTCATTACTGGTAATTAGATATGGATCTACAGTGAGCTGTATTCAAATCCTCCGTAGGCTGGTTTGCCATTGTTGTTCTCGAACTTCTCGGGAAAGAGAGCCGTCGGTACGTTGGTGGACGCTGGCGCCGGGTGGCTCACGTCTTGGATCTGCTGCGGAGTGTGAGCCGCGGACGCTGCTGCGGCGATTTTGGGGGGTGCTAGCCGGAGGAGGACTGCTTTTCGCCGGTGTGTGCCCCGGCTGCATTCCGGCTGAGGGTGCCCCCCCTGCTCCTTTCCAGCGCAGATTTGTTGTCTTGGCACGGATTGGGGAGCCAGGAGGAGCCAGAAGGAGCCTGAAGGAGAGCCTGAAGGAGAGTCAGAAGGACCCCCGCAGACGCAGACCAGGTGAGCAGACCGGGAGAGACCGGGTGAGCAGCTGCTCCTGCTGTTTCTGGGGGGTCCCTGGTCAGATCTTGTCGTGCGGGACACTTCTTGGCCACTTGATCCCCCCGCTTCTACCCTCTGCCTCGGCTCCGGTCCCAGCCCTGGTGCTGGTGTTTAGTCGCGTCGCCTCACCCAGCCCCAGCTCTAGCCTCGGCCTCGGACCTGGCATTGCTGGTGGTCCGGTTGGTGGTCTCTCCTAAAGACTAAGTAAGGAAGTAAGTAAGGAACCAAGGAACCAAGGGGGGGACGGCGAACGGTGAACGGAGAAGCCCTCGAAGATGGTTGGGACAAGAGGAAAAACAAAGAAGGCCAGGGAGGCCAACGAGGCACTCGTTCACCTAGTGGAATTCCAAAGATCAGAGCAGGAATCCAACAGTTCACAAGATCTGGGGTTAGACCAGGACCAGGATCCCGGAATCATCCAGTTATCCCAGGGGGGATTCATAAATCAAGGAGAGGTCACAGCAGAGGGTGTCCAAATCGGGATTCCCGGCGACGAAAGCGAACCAGGAGAAGAGTTGGGTGGGACACCAGAAGCGGTGTCAGTGCCTCTGCTGCCAGCCCATACTGACTCCGATGATATGGGGTGTGCAATACTGAACGCAGGAGAAACTGTGGGGGGCCTTGTAAGTCCTCTGTGTAGGAGACAACAGTATACACCGATGCACCCGGGCCCGGGTGGGACCACGGGAGTAAGGAAAACTAAATTAAAGATAAACACCATTACTAACTACTATAACCAAGTGAACTTAAACTCTGAACAGCCGCAAACGCAAAGTTCCAAAGGCAGTGACCTCCCATTACAGTCATCGGGGGAAAAGGGTGGCAATAACGTGGGGGGGGTGAACTGGAGCTTTCAGAGACCGGGCACCAGGATATTCGCCTATTCCAGCAGCGATTGGCTGGTTTATCGCGACTATCCTGTCCAATGAATAACCCCCTCGGGGATGGCGAAGTGGAGTCAAATAACTTCCCAGAGTGGGGCAACTTTTCGGGAGAGCAAAGAAAAGGCAACGAATCACCTTATCCTGAACCCCAAATGGGACTATTAAACTCCGGGAATTCCTCATTAACATTCCCTCCACGATGTGCCCAAGCAGAACTTATAGTACTCCAAAACATAATGGGTCCTGCAATAGATCAATTACCACCTAAACAGACCCATAAACCTTCAGCGCCACAGCCTCACTGCGAAAGCCAAACTGTAAAAACTAATTTAACGCTGTGCAGACTCAATAGTAGTTCCTTCAGTCTGGAGCTGTCCTCGCCTGACAACTCCGTTATTGGCAATATAGACCCCCAACTAAACAGTATAACATCAGAAGATCTAAACTTTCTGGAAGGTAGCATAATAAAAGGCCACAGAGGAGAGGAAGATAAGAACCTAGAAGGCCAGATAACCAACGAGCAAAGTGGGCAAAATTGGGGAAACAGAGATGACCTCTCATTAGATCAACCAATTCTTAGCATCATGAAAGTTATATGTACAACACTGGGCTCAATTGCAACAACGATCATGGCCCAGTCTCAAAAATTTGACGATCAACTTGAGCTGACTAAACAATTTACAACCTCAATACAGACTATAGATTACAGGATGGCCCTAGTAGAGGGCGTAATAAGGAAAAACCTGTTGCACCAGGCAGTGGCTGACAAAATGGACAAGACGGATAGACAAGCCTGTGGACCACTGCTGGAAAAATTACTGGAAGTCCCGAAAGTAATCAAAGACATAATCGAAGATTGCAAACATAGCCTTAAAAGCACACAGGTGTGCAGTTACGAGTCAGGAAAAACAGAATCTAGATTAATTGAAAGGCCAGTAGACAGAGAAGATAGAGAAGGGCACTCTGGCTCAGGACGAGAGAATTGCCCAGATGCAAAAAACCAGACAGACAAGATGGAGAGAACCAACGGAAGTCCTGAATTTGGAATCAAAGCTCCAAATACAGTAGAAAAAAGGACCCCGAGTAAAAGGCCTCAACCAATAGGCAGATGGAAAAACACATGGAAAAAAGCTAGAAGAAATAAAAAAGTACCAGCAAAAAAGGCTTTAAACATGCCACAACAGTTAAGCTCAATAGGAGAAATCAGGAACACAGGTGATGAGACTGCCCAACAGCAGCATAGAGATGAAAACATTAAGTCTGAGAGTCTTGAGAAACCTACTGACAAAGTCATTAATTTCATAAATAAAAATCCTGGATTACTGTGCGACAAAAGTTGCACTCACCATTCCCATATAAACCGTATATCCATTGGCCCCAGGGGACACCAAGAATCTGGGCATGACTTAGATAAAGGAAGGTGGTCTGAAAAAGATCCTGGTACAAATCATGGGACAAATGAGGCAAATGAGGCAAACGACTCCCTAGTCAATGGACAACCTAAATGGAGCCCAGAAACATCAAAATCAAGTACCGGCATCAACAAGTACCTCCCAGCTATAAAAATAGAACACTCAGCCCAGGTACATTACTCAAATACAGTAGGAAACCACTATGGAAAACGCCAGCAGCCTCCGAACTCCATTACTGAGGGGGTAGAACAAGATAACAGCAAAGGTGAAAGAAAGCAGAAGGGCAGAGACCCCAGAGTACATAGGAAGCAAACAAAGTATAAGAACAACCATGTGCGTGGACAACACAATAGCCCCAGTTCCCGCACCCCGGACAAAGGTAAAATACTGCTCTCAGGTTAGCCCTGGAAATCACAATCTCAGTAACCAGCCTGGGTGGATCACTGATTCGCTTGCCCTACCGCGCCCAGCACTGGACCTGGAAACTAAAGGAAAAAGGGATAATTGGCCTCCAAAAAGGCAACCTTATGAAGAACATAGGAACAAAGAGATGCAACTTGGGAGGGAAAAAGGCCAGGTAGAACGAACATTGACTAGTCGGGCAGTTACCACTCATAACAGACAAAATGAAGATAATCAACTCCAAGGAAGACGGTCGCAGGGAGGTGGCGGGCATACTGAGATCCGCACTGAAATAACTAAAGAGCTTGAAGCCACGATCACGTTTATCCCCGAGTACTCCTCAAGAGGAAGTCATGACATCCTGAACAGGTCTAATATCCTACATTTGGTCAACTCCCTGCCAGCCGTACAGAATGTAACAACCAAAGACCTCCTCTCAGTAAGATTCATACCAAAAAAAGAATTAGAGAACGGGGAATCAACAGAAACAGTCTGGGCCTCACCTTGGATAGCAGAACAGATCCTAAAATGTTCTAACATGATGAAGACCTGGGGAATATCTATTGCTATTCCACAAAAGGAACCATATCCAACAATATTTCTTGAAAAAGCTCCAAACCAAAACATGTTGGGTAGGCAAGAGGTAAAAGGCAATTCTGGTTCGATACTCCAGGGAGCAATTAGCTCCAAACAACAACTCCCTGAACGAAAAATCTGAGCAATATGAGGTTCTGCCTGTTGGCCAATTCCCCTAGAAACAGCAGGGGCAATCCCCCACAGTCGCAGAATCACGAAGAGCAACCATCTAGAAGCTTGTAGCAAAAAATGGACGGCTTGAACATAAAAGATAAAACTAGTCCCATATTAAAAATTCTAAGCTGGAACATTGCAGGCTTAAACAGCAAAATGGAAGATAAGGACTGGGTTGAATTCATTAAAAAACAAGACAGAAGCTGTTTCCAAGAAACTTGGTCTATTCATGCTATTGACCTAGATGGGTTCTCCACTTTCCACTCACCCGCTATCAAGCAAAAAAAAGGAAGACCATCGGGAGGCCTGATCATTTGGATCAGAACTTCACTACTGGGAAACTCCGTAGTAACTCACGCTGTATTAAGCAAGGAAATCCAGACGCTTGCAGTAAAATATGAGGAGTGGTCACTCAAAATAGTAAATGTGTATTTCCCTCCTATCAGCCGGGTTCAAGTCATGCCAGGTGTGCGGCTCCTTAAGGAACATATCCTAAATAAAAGAACTAAGGGTTGGAGGAACCCAGCACTAGGTCATACGAACAACCGCTCTCCCCAGCCTTGTAAAACCTTTTTACTGATATGCGGTGATTTCAACACTAAACCTCATTCTATCCTCTGGGATGAACAAGTAGTAGAGGAAGACCACGCTTGGAATATTCCAATGCCCCTCATCCAACGTTGTAAAGACTCCAAGAAAGGAGAACTAATCTTTGAAGCATTAATAGAAGGAGGAATCCGCACATTAAACGGAAGAACAAATTCAGATAGAACTTTTAAATCTACCTTTCGAACTGGAAAAAGGCAAAGTATAATCGACTACATGGCAATAAACATCGAAGCCTGGCATTATGTCATCGATATGGAAATAAGGGACAGGATCGAGAGTGATCACGACCCACTGCTAATGGAGATAGTCCATCCGGACACGAGCCCAGGGAAGGCCGAGTCTCCATTCAACGGAAATAGCTTAACAATAACCATGAGACCAAATAGGAAAAACATATTAAGGTCAAATGAGGATGAACCTTATACGAGCGCACCTAGTCAAACCTGGTTGCTATCACTTAGCACATTTTTAAACCTACCAGTTAACGAAGCTTTACCCCTCCTGCATAATTTGAATAATCTGCTATTACAAACAACAAAGGAAAAGACCAAGCATCTTCAAATTAATCCTAAAACGATGGAGGGCTGGTTCGATGAAGAGTGCTTGAAACTAAAAAAGACCTTATCACAAGCACTAAAGAATCGGCATTTGAATGACTTTAATGAGCAATATTTTCATGAATGCAGGCAACAGTACAAAAAATTACTGAGCTACAAAAGGAAGATATTCCCACATAAACTCTGGAAAATTCTACTGCAGGCAATATCGGCAGGGAACTGCAAAAAGTTTTGGGAGATAGTCAGGTGGGGATGCAAAGGTCCTTTGAAAAACCTAGAACTGAATATCAACCCACAACTTTGGGTAAAGGATTTTACCGCCTTGTACCAGGAAGTTGCCAAGACGGCATCCGGGAGCACCAATAACTCAAACATTCTTACTCAAGGGCTAGTAGGCAGAAATCAAAGATCAAGTAAGGTATTTCCACATCAAAAGACCTATGCAGTACCTTCAAATCGGCTTGCTAGATCAGTAAATGAAACCCAGAATGAACTAGTCCCTAACGAATTCCCCAGCACAAACTCCATGCAAGTAACCCATGCCATTCCATGTGCAATGGAGTTAATACCGGAATTCAGTGATGTTAAATAATAATCCGAGATGTATTTGCCTCAGACTTTATTTCTGCGTATTCCATTAATATTGCCATGTGCTCGACAAAGCTGACTCTTCATTTAAACTGTGTAAGTTGACTTCCCTGTGAACTCAGTTTTTGTCTAAAACCATTTCCTTCTCTGGGCCTCTTCACTTATCTAACCAAGCTGACTTTCAGGATACCGAGCCACAGCTGTATCCTTCTTATCATTGTGCACGAACAGAACTGTACCTCTTCCCACCGCATTCCAGGGGCCTCCTGCAAGGGATATCCTCGTAAATTATCAAACTAACTGTGATAAGACTGACATTTGACAAATGAACTGTCACTTTGCCGTGTATTAGCAGGATACTCCCGAGACAGTGGGAGTACAAGCAGGAAAGACTAATCAAATGTATGTACGTCAGCAGGATGCTCTCGGGTTAAAAGGAGAACTGTTTGAAGCTTTTGTGTTCGCCAGATATGGAGGGGTGGCTTCCTGGCTGAAAGGGGGCAGCTTAACTATATAAGATTGTACGCTGCAGAATGAAGCAGCCAGCCTCCGTAGGAAAGTCATTCAGACTGTCCTGGGACACTGTGCTCAGCTCGAGCTATTATCTGTTTTGCTAATAAAACTTTTCTCTTCCTCATCAGTCGTGACTCCGCCTGTTGTGTTCTTTGCTGGTAAGAGACCCTGAAGGCCTAGGGTGTCCCCTCCACCGCTGGGAGAGGTGAGCCTGCCTTTCCCGGTTCTTCAGTTGGCGCCCGAACAGGGACTCCATCAGTGGCACCCGCCGTCTACTCGGAAGGAGGAGGAGGTTCACTGCAGGACTACCAAAGGGGGCGCCCCACAACTGATTTGGGAAGTATCTTTTTCCTCGTGGACCTGCGGTACTCCAGCGGTGCTCCCCCCTCTTTGTCTCAACGGACGCCGGCGGCTCTGCCCTGACTTGAGTTCCTGACATAGCTGGCCCTGAGTTCGGAGTCCTGACTGAGGAGGAAGACAAGAGTAAGGTAAGGACAGGGTTAACCCCTGTCTTTTCTGTGTCTGTCTGGTAGGTGTCATTCGATCTTTGCAAAGACCGAAGTCAGTGGATGTTTTGTAAAATAATTAACTGTCATAATATATAGATTGCATATTTGCTTCCGTTGTTTCTGTTTTCCATCCACTGATACTAAGTTACAACTGTCTGTTTAAAATAATGCCGGCATTCAGTAAATTAAGGAAATGGTGCTGTTTTTGTTGTCAAGCGGACTCCCGCTTGGAGGAGTCTTGTCCGGCTCCTCCAATTGGAACTTGCCATGAAATGTATGTAAAACACGGGGTGGGAAGTATAATATGGACTGACATATGGCGTAAAAAGACTAGGCATAGTGCTGAATTACAGTGGCCACTGCATGGGACTTTTGATGAACTGAAAATTGATTTTTTAGAAGAAAGATTATTTGCAACCAAAAGTAGGCCTGGTATGTTTGATTCACTCAGGTTATGGCAGAAAGAGGGTAGACAAAAACGAATTAAAGCAGCAAAGGATGCTAAGAGACATAATGCAAAATCAGATGCTGAGAAAGCCCAAGAATATGACCGGCAGAATGCAGAGCAGGGATGGGCCCAGATAGATAGAAGACACCAGTTAGATACAGACAGGATATATGTGGTTCAACAAACACCTGAAAAAAAGAAAAGAGACTCCGAAAAGGATCCTCTCATGCAAGATGTCCTAGACTGCCCCCCTGTTTATACCCCGACAATATATCCAGCTTTACCCCCAATTGCTCAGATGCCCCAGCCATTAGGTTCACCAGTGAATGCAGTAACATTTGCCCACCCACCACAATCTGAACACCAGAGACCCCCAGCATCAGCTCCAGTGACCCCCAGGTCAGACCCCCCAAGCACTTCAGCCCCCTTGCTACAAATAAAAGACGAGAGCTCAGACGATGATGGCCTCACAATATCACCTCCCCCAGGACGTCCACGACGCAATAAACTGACAGAAGAAAGGAAAATTAACACAATGTTGCATAAATATATCTTAACACAGCCAAGCCTGGAGACTATTTGGCAGAATTTTGCTCAGTTCCAAGCAGTACAACAGGCAGACATGATACAACGTATGTGTGAGATACTAATGGAAAAATGGGACGAAAATTTAGATAGCAATCCCCCCTTGCAAGTACTCAGAATAAAACAGGAGGTAGCCACAGGCTATCATCAGGGAAAGGACCTTAAGGACTACCTCCGTCAGCTGTTAAGTTATAGGAAGAAATACCACCACAAGAGGGATAAAGAAACAGGTTCACCCAGTCCTTCACGTATTCCTTCCACTCACACAACACAGCACCCCTTAAGGGAAGTCCCACCCAGCTACGTTCCAGCCACAGGAGAGGGTGCCGCGGTAGTGCCCGCTCACTGGAAACAACAATTTGTGTACCAGCAATGGGATAGAACAGAGGTCCTAGCGCTAAAAGCCCACTTGCCTGACCCACGCAAGAATCCTGCCGGCTTCTATAAAGAATTTTCCCAAATAATAAGTCCACAAATATTGACTCTCATGGACATTAAAATGTTGTTTGGTACCCTTGTACCACAGGATATCTGGAAGACTATCATACAGAAAGACTATCCTGTTGAGCTAGGCGGTACCTGGGATCAACTGGACCACGAGGACAAAGACAGGAAGCCTGGTGACAAGCCGGGAGCCTTAATAGTAGCTCTCCCTGACAGACTTCTTACGCTTATACAGAAGTCCTTGCCCCCGCGATTAGTAGACTGGGATAGAATAGATACATGTAAACAAAAGAAAGATGAACACATAGCTGACTTTTTCTCTCGGTTTGAAAGGGCATACACTGACTTTAGTGGACAAGACACCTCTACCGAAGGTGGTATGCGGCTGTTTGTAGATAAATTTGTAAATTGCATATCACCTGAGGTGGCCTCAAAAATTCGGTTGACTGAGAGTACCTGGTCGACAAGCACTCCCATTGAGATACTTAATATGGCCCAATATTACGAGAATAGGGTTCATGAAGAGAAGGACAGAAAAGACAAACAAACAAAAGAGTTAAAAACTAAAATTCTAGTACAGCAGGCGTACCCCCAGAATAGGTCAATTCCCCGTGGACCTCAGTACCAAAATAATGGTCCCAACAGTTATCAGCCCCGCTATTCCCTGAGCTACAATCAGTGTGCCTATTGTAAAGAGGAAGGTCATTGGAAAAATGATTGCCCAAATAAAAACGGGTTTGCGCCCCAGACAAGAGGTAGAGGAGCGCCCCGTGGAGCACCCCGAGGTAGAGGACGGGGAGGTCCCCCACAGCAGGGACCTAATAGAGCCCATCAACAGCAAAATATAGCAGCCGCTGAAAATTACTTTGACAATAGTTCTGCCCAACGCCAGTATTATAATGATAATTATGATCCGGAAGAAGGTCAGGGCTTCTATTCCTGCTAGGACAGCTTAGGACAAGGGAGGATAGGACCCGTCCCCATCCCAGTTAAACAGAATAGCCCACATGTAGAAGTACAACTAGATGGTACTTCTAAGAATTTTTTAATTGACACTGGAGCCACTAAGAGTTCTGTTATGAAGGATGCGGTCCCTGGGGTCCCTTTGTCCAGCAATACTAACGTGTCTGTAGGATTCTCAGGCGTCCCAGTGATTAACCCTGTATCCAAGCCACTGGAACTCACAATTGGTCCCTACACTGTTGATTCTCCTCTAATACTTACCTCTGGTTGTAGTGAAAATTTGCTAGGTCTCGATTTACTGAAAAGATTACACGCCACTATATATTGTTCCCCTGATGGCGTGTACGTCACCATGGGTCCTCACGTGACACCCACCCAGTTCATAACGTTACCACTCCCGCCTGAGCTAGAGATGCTCCCCGCTACACTTTGGGCTTCAAACAATGAAGATGTGGGCTGCCTTGATATTCCCCCGTTCTCCATCAAGTTAAAAGAGCATGCACTACTTCCCCGTCTGCCACAGTACAAGTTACCACATCACACTGAACAGGCCCTCAAGGACATTATATTGCAGCTGATTGATAAAGGGGTTGTTGAAGAGACCAGAGGTAATACATGTAACAGCCCCATACTCCCAGTACTCAAAAAGTCCGCTGATTCTTCCCATCAGCCCGGCCTACGCTTTGTGCTTGACCTTCGAGCAGTTAATAAAGTAGTGGAGCCCCAATTCCCTGTTGTACCCGACATTACCACTCTCCTAACAATGATACCCTCCACTGCTACCTGGTTCTCTGTAATTGATCTCAAGAATGCATTCTTTAGCATACCCATTCACCCGGACAGCAGACACATTTTTGGATTCTCCCTGGGCGGTCGCAGTTTCCGGTTCTGTCGCGCACCTCAGGGGTACACGGAATCACCAAGTGTTTTTAGCCAGGTGCTCAAGGGACAGTTGGATTCCTTTCAATTCCCCGCTGGTTCCGCCCTGGTACAATATGTTGATGATCTCCTTATTGCTTCTGACTCCCAAGAAAATTGCAAAAAAGACACAGTTGCACTTCTCACTCATCTATCCCAACACCATCACAAAGTATCCCTCACTAAATTACAGTATTGTCAACAGCAGGTTACCTATCTTGGTCACCTGCTGTCGAAGGAGGGACGTACACTTACCCCGGCCCGGGTACAAGCCATACGCAATATACCTGTCCCCACAACACAGAGGGAGGTCAGGGGATTCATTGGCATCACATCTTTTTGCCGCCAATGGATACCTAATTTTTCTCTCCTTATCAAGCCTTTCTTAGCACTCACCCACAAAGACTGCCCGGACACCGTTGTCTGGAATACTGAATGCCAGTCCAGCTTTGAAGATTTGAAGGACGCTCTCTGTTCAGCCCCTGTGTTAGGCACGCCTGACTATCATAAGCCCTTTACATTGTTTGTAAGTGAACATAACGGTTGCTCTCTCTCAGTCCTGACACAAGAACATGGTGGCAAACAGCGACCATGTGCTTATTTTTCAGCCCTTCTGGATCCTGTTGCCAGGGCTCTTCCAAGCTGCCTACGGGCTGTAGCTGCAGCCGCAGTAGCAGTGCGCCAATCAGCTGGAATAGTTATGGATACTTCATTATTATTGTTGGTCCCACATGCCGTTGATGCCCTACTTAACAAAACTAAGACACAACACCTTACAAATGCCCGCCTGACCAGTTATGAGTTAACACTTCTTGCCAGTCACATCACCATCAAAAGATGCACTACCTTGAATCCCGCAACGTTATTACCCCTGACTGAAAGCTCTGAAGATACATATACTGATATACATGACTGCATTATCAGGACAGAGGAGGAAACGAAAGGAAGGGTAGATCTGCAAGACACGCCTCTAAGTAACCCCCAAGGCACCTTGTACATTGATGGTTCATGTCTCAAATTACCTGATGGCACCACATCAGCTGCATATGCTATCACAACACTAACGGCAGTAGTTGAAGCACGTCGGATACCACATAATTCAGCACAAGCGGCTGAGTTAGTGGCACTGATTAGAGCCTGTGAAATAAGCACAGATTTAGATGTCAATATCTACACTGACAGTCAATACGCGTTTGGAGTGGCACACAATTTTGGCAGATTGTGGGCGGAAAGAGGCTTTCTCACATCACACGGCACCCACATACAACATGGGGGGTTAATACACAGACTGCTCTCCGTTCTAGCCCTGCCACGGACCATGGCCATTGTGAAATGCAGCGCACACAGAAAGATCACTGATCACGTAGGGAAAGGGAACGCCTTTGCAGATCAGGTAGCGAAGGAAACAGCACGTCAGACGAAAAACAAGATGTATGTAGCGGGACCAGCCAGATGGGTCCCAGATAACGGGATGTTTGAGGACACGGTAGAGAGTGTGAAAAGCATACAGGCAGAAGCGACGGAAGTTGAATTGGCATCATGGAAGGAGACACACGCGAGGTTTAATGAAGAAACAGGGTGTTGGACAGACTTGTCAGAAGCCCAGAGATGGATGCTTCCTGATGGGTATGTCCTTCCTGTAGTGACAATGGCTCATGGTCCAGCACACATCAGTCCAGCAGGGATATGCAAACTTCTTGCCCCTGTCTGGTACAACAAAAACATTCCAAAGGCAGCTGAGAAGTTGGTTAAACACTGTATGATTTGCATGCAACACAATCCTGGCAAGGGCATTAAAGTACCTCCCGGCCATTTCGCGCCCCCTGATTATCCATTTGAAGCTATACAGATGGATTACATCGAAATGGAAAGCAAATGGGTAGAAGCCTATCCTACAAGGGATAACACAGCCCTTACAACTGCTAAGGTACTCTTGAAAGAGTTCTTTCCCCGGTTTGGAATGCCTCGAATTGCATGGTCAGACAATGGCAGCCATTTTACAGGTCAGGTGATGAAAAAGGTGTGTGAAGGATTGGGAATTAGACAGAAATTCCATGCTGCCAACCATCCACAAGCTGCAGGACTAGTTGAGAAATATAATGGTTCACTCAAATTGAAGTTGTCCAAAATATGTGCTGACAAAGGCATATCGTGGCCTGATGCTCTCCCCCTGGCCCTGTTGTCACTTCGGGCTACACCACATTCCAAGTCAGGTCTCTCGCCATATGAAGTGGTCATGGGGAGACCGGCTAATGTGTGGGGAGTTCCAAGGCCAAAGAAATACTCAGATTTACCATACCCTGTATTGATGGATTACCTCAATGAACTCACTAACTCTTTACGTCTCATTCATCAGCAGGTGAAGGATATTCTGCCACCATTACCTCTTACTCCAGGCCACTGTATCGAGCCTGGTGACTGGGTCCTCACCAAGAATTTCCAGCGCAAAAAGAGTCTCGAGCCCCGGTGGAAAGGCCCCCGCCAAGTACTCCTTGCTACCAGGACTGCTGTGAAAGTCGAGGGAGCAAAGAATTGGATCCACGCTTCACACTGCAAAAGGGTACCTTTGCCCTTACCATACGATCAGTGGGTGAAAGAGGGTCAAGGTGACGACGAATGCGAGAAAGTACCCACTTTTGTTCCTTTCAGTGACGCGCAGATAGAGTGGACAGCCACCCAGGAGGAGAGTGATTCGGTCCTTCGGGGAGCGACACCTGAAGGTGTTCCAGTTGTTCCCTTGTTTCCGGATCAGACTGAGCCTGGTTCTGCGAGATATGACCTCCGCAAACGTCACCAACATTGAATAGATGATTCATCGTTTACCTGTTGCATCCAGCCAAACATTCGCTGCAGGGCCGTGATTTTGTCCGGTGTGGCGGACCAGAGAGTGTCAATAGGACTGCTGGAATCACCCACCGGTGGAGCAACCACCAGTCACGGGCAGCACCTAGGGGAGGCTGAGTGGCACGCAGGTACTGAATAACTAAATTTGATATTGATCACTGCCAGTGAGAAGAGCAGACTTGAGAAAGGAAAAGGACTATGTATTCAGATTACGAGAAGAGCGTACAGAGACAGAAACTGAGAACAATTAAACATTTAAAAAAATTGTTTGGTCCACGTACAACGTGTCTGGCGATAATTGTAGTGCTTCTTGTCATATTAGCGTGCATTGGCTGGACCATCCACACTGCTACAGAGAAAAGACAGCCTCCTACGCCAACGTCTGCGCCCATGCATACACATGTATCTCTACCACCTGAGATACATGCCAGGAGACAAGAATATGACAATAATACGTTCATCCAGATGCTACATCAACATCAACTTGTTACAAACTTGACAGACTGTTGGGTTTGTGGTCATTTTCCTCACACGGCTGCTCATGCATTTCAGTTTCCAGTCTTTCCTGTAACGGCTGCCTACACTTGTTCCTTAATGTCCAATGTTTCAATACAGACCCCCCTACCCGGTTCTAGGCCTGTGAGACGACCCGGTATCATAACTAACAACACACTCTTTGAAGACTTTATCCTTCAGTTTCAAGCCAAGATACACATCGCGTGCAATTGTACGGATTCTCCAACAATGCGTAGGATCATGACCTTGCCCCGCTATCCACTCATGGAATATACATTTGGTCCGGTCTCCATGAAACCAAAAACAATATCTATCAGACCTCGGCAGGCCCCGCTCTGTATCTGCGGACAAGGACGCATACCTGTCGGAGTCAGTGTCTGTAATGCGACCATCACGTACAACACCTCCACCCCTTACCTCAATGCACCTACAGGACTATACTTTGTATGTGGGAGTAAGGCCTACACCTGGCTGCCACCTGGTTGGAGCGGCATTTGCTATATTGCCTTCCTTCTCCCACCAACGTTCAACAAGCCACCTACGTATCATCGACAAAAAAGAGATACTGTAGACCAAACAGACACTTCCGCACAGCTGTTCATGGATATAACAAAAGGACTGCTACCCTTTTGGGGGCCCTCGGTGAACAGTCTGCAAATACGACGACTAACGCGAGTCTTGGAGGCTACGATAAATGAAACAGCTGGAGCACTTGCCAATAACACCGCAGAACTCCAAGCTACCAGGATGGTAGCTCTTCAGAACAGAATGGTGCTTGACGTCATACTAGCAGATAGGGGTGGAGCTTGTCGCATCATAGGGGCCAGCTGCTGTGTTTATATACCAGATAATTCACCCTCAGTATTTGCAGCCATTTCAAGATTACATAAAATAGCATCGGTTATACATGAGGACAACGGTACGCCTTGGTCTTGGACTTCAGGTCTGTGGCAGGTGTTGGTCTCCTGGGGTTGGAAGGTTTTGATATTCCTGGCTATCATAGCTGCCACATTCTTCACATGCTGTCTATGCGTACAATGTGGTCCTGCATTGTGTGGGGTCTGTGCTTCGATGTTAACACCCAAACCCACCAATATCAAAGAGCATACTGAGCGACTAATGCTTCAACAACAAATTGATGAGCTTCTAAAGATAGAAGTGAACTGAACAGAAATTTGCCTCGCAATGGCAAAAGGAGGGATTGTTAAATAATAATCCGAGATGTATTTGCCTCAGACTTTATTTCTGCGTATTCCATTAATATTGCCATGTGCTCGACAAAGCTGACTCTTCATTTAAACTGTGTAAGTTGACTTCCCTGTGAACTCAGTTTTTGTCTAAAACCATTGCCTTCTCTGGGCCTCTTCACTTATCTAACCAAGCTGACTTTCAGGATACCGAGCCACAGCTGTATCCTTCTTATCATTGTGCACGAACAGAACTGTACCTCTTCCCACCGCATTCCAGGGGCCTCCTGCAAGGGATATCCTCGTAAATTATCAAACCAACTGTGATAAGACTGACATTTGACAAATGAACTGTCACTTTGCCGTGTATTAGCAGGATACTCCCGAGACAGTGGGAGTACAAGCAGGAAAGACTAATCAAATGTATGTACGTCAGCAGGATGCTCTCGGGTTAAAAGGAGAACTGTTTGAAGCTTTTGTGTTCGCCAGATATGGAGGGGTGGCTTCCTGGCTGAAGGGGGGCAGCTTAACTATATAAGATTGTACGCTGCAGAATGAAGCAGCCAGCCTCCGTAGGAAAGTCATTCAGACTGTCCTGGGACACTGTGCTCAGCTCGAGCTATTATCTGTTTTGCTAATAAAACTTTTCTCTTCCTCATCAGTCGTGACTCCGCCTGTTGTGTTCTTTGCTGGTAAGAGACCCTGAAGGCCTAGGGTGTCCCCTCCACCGCTGGGAGAGGTGAGCCTGCCTTTCCCGGTTCTTCAGTGAGAAAGAGATTAAACAAGTTATTCTCCTCCAAAAGCCGCACAAGGCTGCAGGCCCAGACGGTATCCCTTCAGACGCTTACCGTAACCAGCTAACGTTATGGCTACCTGCTCTAGCCCGTCTATTCAACAGTGTTTGGCACCACGAGGTAATCCCTACTTCTTGGAAGAAATCAATAATTGTTCCAATTCACAAAAAAGGGCCTCGGGACATGGTGTGCAATTACAGGCCTATCTCACTGCTTGATAGTGTTGGAAAGATTTTGCCAAAATGATTCAGTCGCGCCTAGACCAATGGCTAGAGGATGGATGTAGGAAGTTGGCTCTGTATGTGCTATTTCAAAGTAAGGAATAGCATGCACAGAGTCCAAGGGTTCCCCTTAGAGGTAAAATAGTGGTAAAAAGAGATAATACTAATGCTCTATTTTGTGGTAGTGTGGTCGAGCAGTAGGCTTATCCAAGGAGTAGTGTTAAGCATTTGTTGTACATACACATAGACAATAAATGAGGAACACACACTCAGAGACAAATCCAGCCAATAGGTTTTTATATAGAAAAATATCTTTTCTTAGTTTATTTTAAGAACCACAGGTTCAAATTCTACATGTAATAGCTCATTCGAAAGGTATTGCAGGTAAGTACTTTAGGAACTTCAAATCATCAAAATTGCATGTATACTTTTCAAGTTATTCACAAATAGCTGTTTTAAAAGTGGACACTTAGTGCAATTTTCACAGTTCCTAGGGGAGGTAAGTATTTGTTAGTTTTACCAGGTAAGTAAGACACTTACAGGGTTCAGTTCTTGGTCCAAGGTAGCCCACCGTTGGGGGTTCAGAGCAACCCCAAAGTCACCACACCAGCAGCTCAGGGCCGGTCAGGTGCAGAGTTCAAAGTGGTGCCCAAAACACATAGGCTAGAATGGAGAGAAGGGGGTGCCCCGGTTCCGGTCTGCTTGCAGGTAAGTACCCGCGTCTTCGGAGGGCAGACCAGGGGGGTTTTGTAGGGCACCGGGGGGGACACAAGTCCACACAGAAATTTCACCCTCAGCGGCGCGGGGGCGGCCGGGTGCAGTGTAGAAACAAGCGTCGGGTTCGCAATGTTAGTCTATGAGAGATCTCGGGATCTCTTCAGCGCTGCAGGCAGGCAAGGGGGGGGTTCCTCGGGGAAACCTCCACTTGGGCAAGGGAGAGGGACTCCTGGGGGTCACTCCTCCAGTGAAAGTCCGGTCCTTCAGGTCCTGGGGGCTGCGGGTGCAGGGTCTCTCCCAGGTGTCGGGACTTAGGTTTCAGAGAGTCGCGGTCAGGGGAAGCCTCGGGATTCCCTCTGCAGGCGGCGCTGTGGGGGCTCAGGGGGGACAGGTTTTGGTACTCACAGTATCAGAGTAGTCCTGGGGTCCCTCCTGAGGTGTCGGATCTCCACCAGCCGAGTCGGGGTCGCCGGGTGCAGTGTTGCAAGTCTCACGCTTCTTGCGGGGAGCTTGCAGGGTTCTTTAAAGCTGCTGGAAACAAAGTTGCAGCTTTTCTTGGAGCAGGTCCGCTGTCCTCGGGAGTTTCTTGTCTTTTCGAAGCAGGGGCAGTCCTCAGAGGATGTCGAGGTCGCTGGTCCCTTCGGAAGGCGTCGCTGGAGCAGGATCTTTGGAAGGCAGGAGACAGGCCGGTGAGTTTCTGGAGCCAAGGCAGTTGTCGTCTTCTGGTCTTCCGCTGCAGGGGTTTTCAGCTGGGCAGTCCTTCTTCTTGTAGTTGCAGGAATCTAATTTTCTAGGGTTCAGGGTAGCCCTTAAATACTAAATTTAAGGGCGTGTTTAGGTCTGGGGGGTTAGTAGCCAATGGCTACTAGCCCTGAGGGTGGGTACACCCTCTTTGTGCCTCCTCCCAAGGGGAGGGGGTCACAATCCTAACCCTATTGGGGGAATCCTCCATCTGCAAGATGGAGGATTTCTAAAAGTTAGAGTCACCTCAGCTCAGGACACCTTAGGGGCTGTCCTGACTGGCCAGTGACTCCTCCTTGTTTTTCTCATTATTTTCTCCGGCCTTGCCGCCAAAAGTGGGGCCTGGCCGGAGGGGGCGGGCAACTCCACTAGCTGGAGTGTCCTGCTGGGTTGGCACAAAGGAGGTGAGCCTTTGAGGCTCACCGCCAGGTGTGACAATTCCTGCCTGGGAGAGGTGTTAGCATCTCCACCCAGTGCAGGCTTTGTTACTGGCCTCAGAGTGACAAAGGCACTCTCCCCATGGGGCCAGCAACATGTCTCGGTTTGTGGCAGGCTGCTAAAACTAGTCAGCCTACACAGATAGTCGGTTAAGTTTCAGGGGGCACCTCTAAGGTGCCCTCTGTGGTGTATTTTACAATAAAATGTACACTGGCATCAGTGTGCATTTATTGTGCTGAGAAGTTTGATACCAAACTTCCCAGTTTTCAGTGTAGCCATTATGGTGCTGTGGAGTTCGTGTTTGACAAACTCCCAGACCATATACTCTTATGGCTACCCTGCACTTACAATGTCTAAGGTTTTGTTTAGACACTGTAGGGGTACCATGCTCATGCACTGGTACCCTCACCTATGGTATAGTGCACCCTGCCTTAGGGCTGTAAGGCCTGCTAGAGGGGTGTCTTACCTATACTGCATAGGCAGTGAGAGGCTGGCATGGCACCCTGAGGGGAGTGCCATGTCGACTTACTCGTTTTGTCCTCACTAGCACACACAAGCTGGCAAGCAGAGTGTCTGTGCTTAGTGAGAGGTCTCCAGGGTGGCATAAGACATGCTGCAGCCCTTAGAGACCTTCCTTGGCATCAGGGCCCTTGGTACTAGAAGTACCAGTTACAAGGGACTTATCTGGATGCCAGGGTCTGCCAATTGTGGATACAAAAGTACAGGTTAGGGAAAGAACACTGGTGCTGGGGCCTGGTTAGCAGGCCTCAGCACACTTTCAATTGTAAACATAGCATCAGCAAAGGCAAAAAGTCAGGGGGCAACCATGCCAAGGAGGCATTTCCTTACACAACCCCCCCCCAAACGAAAGAGGATGAGACTAACCTTTCCCAAGAGAGTCTTCATTTTCTAAGTGGAAGAACCTGGAAAGGCCATCTGCATTGGCATGGGCAGTCCCAGGTCTGTGTTCCACTATAAAGTCCATTCCCTGTAGGGAGATGGACCACCTCAACAGTTTAGGATTTTCACCTTTCATTTGCATCAGCCATTTGAGAGGTCTGTGGTCAGTTTGAACTAGGAAGTGAGTCCCAAAGAGGTATGGTCTCAGCTTCTTCAGGGACCAAACCACAGCAAAGGCCTCCCTCTCAATGGCACTCCAACGCTGCTCCCTGGGGAGTAACCTCCTGCTAATGAAAGCAACAGGCTGGTCAAGGCCATCATCATTTGTTTGGGACAGAACTGCCCCTATCCCATGTTCAGAGGCATCAGTCTGCACAATGAACTGCTTAGAATAATCTGGAGCTTTGAGAACTGGTGCTGAGCACATTGCTTGTTTCAGGGTGTCAAAGGCCTGTTGGCAGTCCACAGTCCAGTTCACTTTCTTGGGCATTTTCTTGGAGGTGAGCTCAGTGAGGGCTGTCACAATGGATCCATATCCCTTCACAAACCTCCTGTAGTACCCAGTCAAGCCAAGGAATGCCCTGACTTGAGTCTGGGTTTTTGGAGCTACCCAGTCCAGAATAGTCTGGATCTTGGGTTGGAGTGGCTGAACTTGGCCTCCACCTACAAGGTGTCCCAAGTAAACCACAGTTCCCTGCCCTATCTGGCATTTGGATGCCTTGATAGAGAGGCCTGCAGATTGCAGAGCCTTCAAAACCTTCCTCAGGTGGACCAGGTGATCCTGCCAGGTGGAGCTAAAGACAGCAATATCATCAAGATAAGCTGTGCTAAAGGACTCCAAGCCAGCAAGGACTTGATTCACCAACCTTTGGAAGGTGGCAGGGGCATTCTTTAAACCAAAGGGCATAACAGTAAACTGATAATGCCCATCAGGTGTGGAGAATGCTGTCTTTTCTTTTGCTCCAGGTGCCATTTTTATTTGCCAGTACCCTGCTGTCAAGTCAAAGGTACTTAGAAATTTGGCAGCACCTAATTTATCAATGAGCTCATCAGCTCTTGGAATTGGATGAGCATCTGTCTTGGTGACAGAATTGAGCCCTCTGTAGTCCACACAAAACCTCATCTCTTTCTTTCCATCTTTGGTGTGAGGTTTGGGGACTAAGACCACTGGGCTAGCCCAGGGGCTGTCAGAGCGCTCAATGACTCCCAATTCCAGCATCTTGTGGACTTCCACCTTGATGCTTTCTTTAACATGGTCAGATTGTCTAAAGATTTTGTTCTTGACAGGCATGCTGTCTCCTGTGTCCACATCATGGGTACACAGGTGTGTCTGACCAGGGGTTAAGGAGAAGAGTTCCGGAAACTGTTGTAGGACTCTCCTACAATCAGCTTGCCGTTGGCTAGAGAGGGTGTCTGAGTAGATCACTCCATCTACTGTACCATCTTTTGGGTCTGATGACAGAAGATCAGGGAGAGGTTCACTCTCTGCCTCCTGATCCTCATCTGTTACCATCAACAGATTGACATCAGCCCTGTCGTGGAAGAGCTTAAGGCGGTTCACATGGATTACCCTCTTGGGGCTCCTGCTTGTGCCCAGGTCCACCAGGTAGGTGACCTGACTCTTCCTTTCTAGCACTGGGTAAGGGCCACTCCATTTGTCCTGGAGTGCCCTGGGAGCCACAGGCTCCAGAACCCAGACTTTCTGCCCTGGTTGGAACTCAACCAGTGCAGCCTTTTGGTCATACCAAAACTTCTGGAGTTGTTGGCTGGCCTCAAGGTTTTTGGTTGCCTTTTCCATGTACTCTGCCATTCTAGAGCGAAGGCCAAGTACATAGTCCACTATGTCCTGTTTAGGCTCATGGAGAGGTCTCTCCCAGCCTTCTTTAACAAGGGCAAGTGGTCCCCTTACAGGATGACCAAACAGAAGTTCAAAGGGTGAGAATCCTACTCCCTTCTGTGGCACCTCTCTGTAAGCGAAAAGCAGACATGGCAAGAGGACATCCCATCTCCTTTTGAGTTTTTCTGGGAGCCCCATGATCATGCCTTTTAATGTCTTGTTGAATCTCTCAACCAAGCCATTAGTTTGTGGATGGTATGGTGTAGTGAATTTATAAGTCACTCCACACTCATTCCACATGTGCTTTAGGTATGCTGACATGAAGTTGGTACCTCTGTCAGACACCACCTCCTTAGGGAAACCCACTCTGGTAAAGATACCAATGAGGGCCTTGGCTACTGCAGGGGCAGTAGTCGACCTAAGGGGAATAGCTTCAGGATACCTGGTAGCATGATCCACTACTACCAGGATATACATATTTCCTGAGGCTGTGGGAGGTTCCAGTGGACCAACTATGTCCACACCCACTCTTTCAAAGGGCACCCCCACCACTGGAAGTGGAATGAGGGGGGCCTTTGGATGCCCACCTGTCTTACCACTGGCTTGACAGGTGGGGCAGGAGAGGCAAAACTCCTTAACCATGTTGGACATATTGGGCCAGTAGAAGTGGTTGACTAACCTCTCCCACGTCTTGGTTTGTCCCAAATGTCCAGCAAGGGGAATGTCATGGGCCAATGTTAGGATGAACTCTCTGAACAGCTGAGGCACTACCACTCTCCTAGTGGCACCAGGTTTGGGGTCTCTGGCCTCAGTGTATAGGAGCCCATCTTCCCAATAGACCCTATGTGTTCCATTTTTCTTGCCTTTGGACTCTTCAGCAGCTTGCTGCCTAAGGCCTTCAAGAGAGGGACAGGTTTCTTGTCCCTTACACAGCTCTTCCCTTGAGGGTCCCCCTGGGCCTAAGAGCTCAACCTGATAAGGTTCAAGCTCCAAAGGCTCAGTTCCCTCAGAGGGCAGAACTTCTTCCTGAGAAGAGAGGTTCCCTTTCTTTTGCTGTGTTGCAGTTGGTTTCCCAACTGACTTTCCTGTTCTCTTGGTAGGCTGGGCCATTTTTCCAGACTCCAGCTCTACTTTTTCACCCTGTGCCTTGCACTGTGCTCTTGTTTTCACACACACCAGTTCAGGGATACCCAGCATTGCTGCATGGGTTTTTAGCTCTACCTCAGCCCAGGCTGAGGACTCCAGGTCATTTCCAAGCAGACAGTCCACTGGGATATTTGAGGAGACCACCACCTGTTTCAGGCCATTGACCCCTCCCCATTCTAAAGTAACCATTGCCATGGGATGTACTTTTCTCTGATTGTCAGCGTTGGTGACTGTGTAAGTTTTTCCAGTCAGGTATTGGCCAGGGGAAACCAGTTTCTCTGTCACCATGGTGACACTGGCACCTGTATCCCTCAGGCCCTCTATTCTAGTCCCATTAATTAAGAGTTGCTGTCTGTATTTTTGCATGTTAGGCGGCCAGACAGCTAGTGTGGCTAAATCCACCCCACCCTCAGAAACTAGAGTAGCTTCAGTGTGGACCCTGATTTGCTCTGGGCACACTGTTGATCCCACTTGGAGACTAGCCATACCAGTGTTACCTGGATGGGAGTTTGGAGTGGAACCTTTCTTGGGACAGGCCTTGTCTCCAGTTTGGTGTCCATGCTGTTTACAGCTATGACACCAGGCCTTTTTGGGATCAAAGTTTTTACCCTTGTACCCATTGTTTTGTGAAGAGGCTCTGGGCCCACCCTCCTGTGCAGGTTTTTGGGGGCCTGTAGAAGACTCTTTACTATTTTTAGTTTTGGTTGTCTCATCACCCTTCTGCTGGGGAGTCTTTGTGACCCCTTTCTTTTGGTCACCCCCTGTTGAAGTCTTGGACACCCTTGTCTTGACCCAATGGTCCGCCTTCTTTCCCAATTCTTGGGGAGAAATTGGTCCTAGGTCTACCAGATGCTGATGCAGTTTATCATTGAAACAATTACTTAACAGGTGTTCCTTCACAAATAAATTGTACAGCCCATCATAATTACTTACACCACTGCCTTGAATCCAACCATCTAGTGTTTTCACTGAGTAGTCAACAAAGTCAACCCAGGTCTGGCTCGAGGATTTTTGAGCCCCCCTGAACCTAATCCTGTACTCCTCAGTGGAGAATCCAAAGCCCTCAATCAGGGTACCCTTCATGAGGTCATAAGATTCTGCATCTTGTCCAGAGAGTGTGAGGAGTCTATCCCTACACTTTCCTGTGAACATTTCCCAAAGGAGAGCACCCCAGTGAGATCTGTTCACTTTTCTGGTTACACAAGCCCTCTCAAAAGCTGTGAACCATTTGGTGATGTCATCACCATCTTCATATTTAGTTACAATCCCTTTAGGGATTTTCAACATGTCAGGAGAATCTCTGACCCTATTTATGTTGCTGCCACCATTGATGGGTCCTAGGCCCATCTCTTGTCTTTCCCTCTCTATGGCTAGGATCTGTCTTTCCAAAGCCAATCTTTTGGCCATCCTGGCTAACTGGATGTCCTCTTCACTGGAGTTATCCTCAGTGATTTCAGAGTTGTTGGTCCCTCCTGTGAGGGAACCAGCATCTCTGACTATTATTTGTGGAGTCAGGGCTTGAGAAGCCCTGCTCTCCCTAAGTAGGACTGGAGGGGGGGAATTTCCCTCCAAGTCACTATCTTCATCCTCTGAGTTGCCATCCTCAGAGGGGTTGGCCTTTTCAAACTCTGCCAAAAGCTCCTGGAGCTGTACTTTGGTAGGTTTGGGGCCCATTGCTATTTTCTTTAGTTTACAGAGTGACCTTAGCTCTCTCATCTGTAGATGGAGGTAAGGTGTGGTGTCGAGTTCCACCACATTCACATCTGTGCTAGACATTTTGCTTCTAAGAGTTGGAATACTTTTTAAGAATCTACAACTGGTTCTAGAATCTAATTCAAACTTTTACAAACTTTTAAACTCTAAAAGAAATGCTAAACAGGATCTAACACAAGGCCCTAGCAGGTCTTTTAAGAATTTAGAAAACTTTTCAAATTGCAAAAATCAATTTCTAATGACAATTTTGGAATTTGTCGTGTGATCAGGTATTGGCTGAGTAGTCCAGCAAATGCAAAGTCTTGTACCCCACCGCTGATCCACCAATGTAGGAAGTTGGCTCTGTATGTGCTATTTCAAAGTAAGGAATAGCATGCACAGAGTCCAAGGGTTCCCCTTAGAGGTAAAATAGTGGTAAAAAGAGATAATACTAATGCTCTATTTTGTGGTAGTGTGGTCGAGCAGTAGGCTTATCCAAGGAGTAGTGTTAAGCATTTGTTGTACATACACATAGACAATAAATGAGGAACACACACTCAGAGACAAATCCAGCCAATAGGTTTTTATATAGAAAAATATCTTTTCTTAGTTTATTTTAAGAACCACAGGTTCAAATTCTACATGTAATAGCTCATTCGAAAGGTATTGCAGGTAAGTACTTTAGGAACTTCAAATCATCAAAATTGCATGTATACTTTTCAAGTTATTCACAAATAGCTGTTTTAAAAGTGGACACTTAGTGCAATTTTCACAGTTCCTAGGGGAGGTAAGTATTTGTTAGTTTTACCAGGTAAGTAAGACACTTACAGGGTTCAGTTCTTGGTCCAAGGTAGCCCACCGTTGGGGGTTCAGAGCAACCCCAAAGTCACCACACCAGCAGCTCAGGGCCGGTCAGGTGCAGAGTTCAAAGTGGTGCCCAAAACACATAGGCTAGAATGGAGAGAAGGGGGTGCCCCGGTTCCGGTCTGCTTGCAGGTAAGTACCCGCGTCTTCGGAGGGCAGACCAGGGGGGTTTTGTAGGGCACCGGGGGGGACACAAGTCCACACAGAAATTTCACCCTCAGCGGCGCGGGGGCGGCCGGGTGCAGTGTAGAAACAAGCGTCGGGTTCGCAATGTTAGTCTATGAGAGATCTCGGGATCTCTTCAGCGCTGCAGGCAGGCAAGGGGGGGGTTCCTCGGGGAAACCTCCACTTGGGCAAGGGAGAGGGACTCCTGGGGGTCACTCCTCCAGTGAAAGTCCGGTCCTTCAGGTCCTGGGGGCTGCGGGTGCAGGGTCTCTCCCAGGTGTCGGGACTTAGGTTTCAGAGAGTCGCGGTCAGGGGAAGCCTCGGGATTCCCTCTGCAGGCGGCGCTGTGGGGGCTCAGGGGGGACAGGTTTTGGTACTCACAGTATCAGAGTAGTCCTGGGGTCCCTCCTGAGGTGTCGGATCTCCACCAGCCGAGTCGGGGTCGCCGGGTGCAGTGTTGCAAGTCTCACGCTTCTTGCGGGGAGCTTGCAGGGTTCTTTAAAGCTGCTGGAAACAAAGTTGCAGCTTTTCTTGGAGCAGGTCCGCTGTCCTCGGGAGTTTCTTGTCTTTTCGAAGCAGGGGCAGTCCTCAGAGGATGTCGAGGTCGCTGGTCCCTTCGGAAGGCGTCGCTGGAGCAGGATCTTTGGAAGGCAGGAGACAGGCCGGTGAGTTTCTGGAGCCAAGGCAGTTGTCGTCTTCTGGTCTTCCGCTGCAGGGGTTTTCAGCTGGGCAGTCCTTCTTCTTGTAGTTGCAGGAATCTAATTTTCTAGGGTTCAGGGTAGCCCTTAAATACTAAATTTAAGGGCGTGTTTAGGTCTGGGGGGTTAGTAGCCAATGGCTACTAGCCCTGAGGGTGGGTACACCCTCTTTGTGCCTCCTCCCAAGGGGAGGGGGTCACAATCCTAACCCTATTGGGGGAATCCTCCATCTGCAAGATGGAGGATTTCTAAAAGTTAGAGTCACCTCAGCTCAGGACACCTTAGGGGCTGTCCTGACTGGCCAGTGACTCCTCCTTGTTTTTCTCATTATTTTCTCCGGCCTTGCCGCCAAAAGTGGGGCCTGGCCGGAGGGGGCGGGCAACTCCACTAGCTGGAGTGTCCTGCTGGGTTGGCACAAAGGAGGTGAGCCTTTGAGGCTCACCGCCAGGTGTGACAATTCCTGCCTGGGAGAGGTGTTAGCATCTCCACCCAGTGCAGGCTTTGTTACTGGCCTCAGAGTGACAAAGGCACTCTCCCCATGGGGCCAGCAACATGTCTCGGTTTGTGGCAGGCTGCTAAAACTAGTCAGCCTACACAGATAGTCGGTTAAGTTTCAGGGGGCACCTCTAAGGTGCCCTCTGTGGTGTATTTTACAATAAAATGTACACTGGCATCAGTGTGCATTTATTGTGCTGAGAAGTTTGATACCAAACTTCCCAGTTTTCAGTGTAGCCATTATGGTGCTGTGGAGTTCGTGTTTGACAAACTCCCAGACCATATACTCTTATGGCTACCCTGCACTTACAATGTCTAAGGTTTTGTTTAGACACTGTAGGGGTACCATGCTCATGCACTGGTACCCTCACCTATGGTATAGTGCACCCTGCCTTAGGGCTGTAAGGCCTGCTAGAGGGGTGTCTTACCTATACTGCATAGGCAGTGAGAGGCTGGCATGGCACCCTGAGGGGAGTGCCATGTCGACTTACTCGTTTTGTCCTCACTAGCACACACAAGCTGGCAAGCAGAGTGTCTGTGCTTAGTGAGAGGTCTCCAGGGTGGCATAAGACATGCTGCAGCCCTTAGAGACCTTCCTTGGCATCAGGGCCCTTGGTACTAGAAGTACCAGTTACAAGGGACTTATCTGGATGCCAGGGTCTGCCAATTGTGGATACAAAAGTACAGGTTAGGGAAAGAACACTGGTGCTGGGGCCTGGTTAGCAGGCCTCAGCACACTTTCAATTGTAAACATAGCATCAGCAAAGGCAAAAAGTCAGGGGGCAACCATGCCAAGGAGGCATTTCCTTACAATGGAGATTTAATATCAACACACCAAGCTGGTTTTAGGAGAGGCCAAAGTACAACAGATCAACTTTTTAAGCTAAACATGATCTGCGCTAAATACGCCACCCTAAAAGATTGTCCATTATATCTGGTCTTTGTGGATCTTCAAACAGCCTTTGACAGCGTAAACCGCCAAACATTATGGCAGTTATTGTCGGAAATGGGCATAGAGGGAAAGATTTTAAGGCTGTTAATTCTATTGCATACAGGAAATACTGCCAGGGTCAGATATACTACGAGAAATGATTATACGGCAGAAATTCCAATCGAGCAAGGCGTAAAACAAGGCTGTGTTTTGGCCCCAACCTTATTCAATTGTTATATAAATGAAGTAAGTCAAGACCTGAGGGAATTAAATCTGGATGTGCCAAAACTAGCCAATGAAAGTATACCTATCCTGCTCTTTGCTGATGACGCTGCACTACTGGCAAGAACGGAGATAGCAATGCATCGACTACTCAGGGGTTTTGAATCATTTTGCACCTCAAGGAGCATGGTAATCAATGAGGGGAAAACAAAGTTTATGATTCTTAACCAAAAACAGACGATGCAATCGACCTTTAGGGCAAACAACAAGCCTTTGGCCCGAGTGGCTACTTATGATTACCTGAGTTGCAGATTAGACGAAAAACAGACATGGAAACTGTAGTGATGTATTGGTTTGTATGTAAAAGAAGAATGCTATGTCATCAGGGGCAGTGGAATGTTGGGGCAGTGGAATGTTGGGGCAGGCTGTGACTGGGGATTGGAATGTTTTCATATGAAAGGTTGGAGTTGTGCCGGTTTGGGGATGGCGAGCACATGTATCTCTGTCTGTACATTATAACTGGAAATAAACTTGTAAGGAAAGAACAAGAAGAGCCAGTGTACTTACTTCACATGGCGACGAGCAGGATCGTAAAGCAGCAAGCATTGGACTAAGAAAACTGTATTGGAAGGCAACGCTACAGACATCAGACTGAGGATTGGAGAGCAGCTATTTTCGGACCTGCTTTGTTAAAGGCAACTTATTTTAAGCAAGTGAGGGCAGTTTTTTTATTTATTATTATATATTTATTTTTATTTTTCTCTTTCTCTAATGCAGTTGCCGTTTGTTTATTTTGTTTGAGGCGCGTGTGTACTGCTCAAACGTTAGATTTTCCATCGCGTCGGTCCTCGCGTGCACCCCCGCATGGTTACTGGTTGCCTGGACAACATAATGCTTAATAACAATGTCTTGTGAACGTGCTGGTTCTTGCGCTGAAAGTTACATAGGAGCAGGAACAGCGCCCTTTTAATGTTAATTAGTACCAAGTACATGGTATTATTTTTACTATTCTTAACTTTTTAGCAACTTCATTGCTGAAGTTTATCCGGCACAAAGGAAAACTAACAGAAATTATTATAACAGAGATACATGTCTTGCTGAAGAAGTAAGCTAAAGAGTTATATTTTACAGCTATAATTTTTAGTACACTATGTCTTCGAGTGGAGATTCTTCTGGTACAGGGACGTCGCTTTCTTTGCAGTTGAGTACACTAAAGGAATTTTTAGCATCTCCTGGTGAACCAGCTGTACAATGGAAGGAGTGGAAGGAATATTTTTTGAATTACATAGCAAACTTAGAAGATTGCAATGGTTTAATCTCTGCTGAAAGAAAAAAAAGGATCTTAATGCACTGTTTAGGCCCTGAAGGTCTTCGTATTTACAATCAACTACAAAAACACGATAGAGGCGATGAAGATGTGTTTCAAAGTGCTATTTTGGATTTAAATGATCATTTTTCTCCTGCTGTTTGCATTGCGGTTACTCGTCACGCATTTTTCCATAGGAAAC
This sequence comes from Pleurodeles waltl, assembly GCF_031143425.1. Taxonomy (NCBI): domain Eukaryota; kingdom Metazoa; phylum Chordata; class Amphibia; order Caudata; family Salamandridae; genus Pleurodeles; species Pleurodeles waltl. The sequence continues at coordinate 183,850,627 of NC_090437.1, forward strand.
AAGAGAAACACGAGGACATAGAGAGCTACGTTTCTGCTTTAAAACATTTAGCTAGCTCATGTAGGTTTGCTGGTCTACATGATGAACTGGTACGGGACCAGATTGTAATGTATACTAAAAACAAATCTATTCAAGAGAGGTTGTGGATTGAAGGCGAATCCAGTTTAAAGGATATTATTGCTTTAGTGAAGAAAGCAGAATTATCCGAAAGATGTGCGAAAATCACTTTGGCACAGGATAAGAACTTTGAAGAAGTTGTTGCCAAAGTTAGTGATCGCAAGCACAACAAATGGTCCATGGATAAGCGGGATAATGACTTTAAAAAAGAGAAAAATCTAACTTTTGCAAAGAATCAAAAATATAACATGTCTGATCGATCCAGAAATGAGTGTTTCCGTTGCGGGAGTTCCTTTCATTCTGCAAAATTTGATGGGTGTCCAGCTAAAAATACTAAGTGTTTGGAATGTGGAATTGTAGGCCATTTTGCTAGGGTGTGCAGGAAGAAACAAATGAAGAAAGTGAACAGTAAAGTGGCCTGCATTAAGGAAGTGGTGGAAGACTGTTCTGATGACAGTGATGAAGACGTAAATTATAAACTGAGGGGTCACAAAACTGTGGTTTTGAACATTTCAGGACAAACGTCAAACAAACCCTTGTGTTGGGTATCATTTGGGGGAGTTATGCTGCAGGTGGCAGCAGACTCTGGTTCCCCATACAGTATTGTTTCAGAATGAACATGGCAAAAGCATTTTGTACATAGTTTAGGAGAACATTTAGAAACCTCTGACATTTCTCCTGAAAGTTACACTGGTGATAGAATAGATATTATTGGTTTTAGATTGCTGGTATTCAAATTTAAGCAAAGACAAGCCGTATGTAAATTATATGTGGCTAAGGATGGTCCGTCGGTATTAGGCTGGAAAGACCAAAAGAAACTGCATATTGTGCTTGCTCCTAACAGTGTAGAGCAAGTCTTAGTAATGTGTGATGAAGAAGACACAAAAAAATGGGTCACACAAGAGTTTCCAGGAGTGTTCAATGGGCAAGTAGGTCAACTGAAAGGCTTTATACATCAGATTAGACTAAAAAAGGATGCCAAACCAAAAATTCATAAGGTGAGGAATATTCCGTTTATTGTCAGGGAAGAGGTAAAAAAAGAGTTGGACAGGTTACAAAATTCACAGATTATAGAACCAGTTGAAGCTTCTGAGTGGGTTTCACCTTTGGTTGTTGCGCGTAAAGCTAATGGCAAAGTGCGTTTGTGTGTGGATTTGAGAGGTTTGAAGATTATTCCCCCCTGTGGTATTAGAAATAAACTTATCGCTATTGGACATGAGGGTCATTCAGGAATATCTCGCACCAAAAGAGGAATTAAAGTACTTTATTGGTGGCCAAAAATTGATGTAGAAATTGAGAGATATGTACGTGACTGCATGGAGTGTGAGAATAGTGACAAATCTCAAAAGACACTTAACCCGCCAATTTCTTCTTCAAGTTGTCCTAATATACCATGGGAAGAAGTTGCTTTAGACATTATGGGTCCTATTACGTGGCATGATGGGTCTTCAAAGTATATTGTGGTTTTAGTTGATTTGTTTTCAAGGTGGATTGAATTTTCTGTGTTACAAAAAATTGATACCAACGCAGTGATTAATTTTTTGGAGGAAATATTTTTGAGGGAAGGATTTCCCAGAATTTTATTGACGGACAATGGTGTTCAATTTAAATCTGAGGAAATGAAAACGTTTGCTAAAATGACTGGTATTGAACAAAGGTTTACAGCTTTATATCATCCCAGGGGGAATGCTGTAGTGGAACGTATAAATAGGATTTTCAAGGACATCATTCAAATTGCAAAGCATGGAAACAAAAGTAATATAGATTCTGAGTTAAGGAAAATGTTATGGGCTTATAGAGTGACACCTCATGAGACAATAGGTCAAAGTCCGTTTGATATAATGTGAGGTAGAATTCCATTTTCGAAGATTAACCCTGGTTGGATGCAAAGAAGCAGACAAGTACTTTGGAGCAAAGAACATGTAAGAAAGTGCATAAAGAGTTCACAAGAAAAGAACAAGAAATATTTTAATAATAAATATGGTACTAAAGAAGCACATTTGAATGTGGGAGATTGGGTGAGAGTGAAATCCGTAAGGAAAGTGGCTAAAGGTGAGAGCAAGTTTGGCGAGCCTATAAGAATTAAGAAAGTGATGAGAAATACTGTCATTTTGGATGATGACAGTGTATGTCACATGAGTCGCGTTGCTATTGCTAAGCCTTGCAAACAACAATTTGTGCAGTATGATTTGCTGGAAGGTAATAATAACAAATATTGGTGGTGGGAGTGTGATATTGATGGTAACAAAGATTCTAGAGTTATTGGGGAATTGGGAGCTAGGGGCTGTCAGGAAGGTGTCCAGACTCGTATTAATATGGGAGAATTTTAATGTAATGTGAATGAGCATGAACAGAATAAAAATTTAGCTTGTGGTGAAGTGAAGAAAAGTTGTTTCGCCAGGGTTTTGAGAAAACCTAAGGTATTAGAAAATTTTGTGTGTGAATAAATAAAAATATATATATTTATTTATATACATATTATAATTTTTTTTTCTTGTTTTTTTGTTATTTTTTTTAAGGGAAGGGGATGTGTAGTGATGTATTGGTTTGTATGTAAAAGAAGAATGCTATGTCATCAGGGGCAGTGGAATGTTGGGGCAGTGGAATGTTGGGGCAGGCTGTGACTGGGGATTGGAATGTTTTCATATGAAAGGTTGGAGTTGTGCCGGTTTGGGGATGGCGAGCACATGTATCTCTGTCTGTACATTATAACTGGAAATAAACTTATAAGGAAAGAACAAGAAGAGCCAGTGTACTTACTTCAGAAACCACAAATTTATAAAAGTAGCATCTCCTTGGCCCAACAAGCTGGAGCAGTACTCAGGTTTGCAAAAGCTACAGGCAACCATTCTGTGAGTTCTGCACTGCTCGCATACAAAACAAAAGCAAGAGCCGCAGCACTTTACAGCGCAGAGATCTGGGGATTCAGAAAGACTCCATCAATACAAGTAACCGAGAATACATTTTTACGCCGATTACTTTGTTTAGGCAATGCCACACCAATGAACGCAATAGGAATTGATCTACAAATGAGAAAGGTTGAGGAATACATTGCTCTGGCTCCAATAAGATACTGGATCCGTATTTGGTCAAAAGAGGAACTCAAACCAAATAGAGACGTACTTAAGGACATCATGAAGCTACAAAGCCATCGGAAATTGCCCTGGTTCAAACACATCTCAACTACCCTGGCTGCTATCGGCCAAGAAGACCTCTGGCTCCATCCAGAAAAAATCAGAAGGCCTAGTTTAGCTGTCATAAAAAAGGCATATTGGGAGTAAAAGACTGAGAGTATGTGTGAGTCACTTAGCCCTTCATTTAAGCGCTACATTTTGTTTAACCAAGAGCTTAAACCAGCAATATTCATAGGCAGTATTTATCCGGAGGAAAAAAGGGTTCTCTATTTTAAATTCCGCATGGGCACACTACCTGTGACGGCGGTGACCAACAGATGGCAACCCTTTCCTCTGGGTAGATTAGAATGTTGTCCATGTCTTCATGGTGGCCCAGAAACACTTTCCCACTTCCTTTTATTATGTCACTTTACGCTTAAACTCCGCAAATTGTATTTACGTCCACTTTTTAGATCCTACGGAGTTAGGAAGTGCAATGAGGCGGAAGTGTTATGTATGCGATCAGACGAGAAACACATTGTGACAAAGGTTTCAACTTATATATTGGAAGCATGGAAGTTACGTTCATCGATGCACCCACAGTTGGCACAAGCATAACTGCTTGTGTTATCCCATAGCTATCTAGCTTGGGAAATCGATGCAGGGTGTTGTAAAACTGGGTTAGGCCTCGGGCTTCTATTAAACTGTTGGCAGGCACCGTAAGGTCCCAAATGATTTGTGCCAGAACAAGATATTTAAATATTAGATTTATAATGTTTTTCTAGAATAAGTTAAGTTTTTATGCAATTATGGCTATACATTATGTTTTATGATAATGCAGGGCAAATCGGATACATTTCGGCACATGTTAAATCAAAAATTCAAGCACAGTTTTCCCTTTCTATTGAGACATTTTATTCAATGTGATTTTTACCGAGTGTGATGGACTGATATTTATTGTGTGATTATTGTTATGGCCGGATAGGCTAACAACAATTAAATAAATGGTAAATGGTAAAATACCTTTGAACTGAGTTCATAGAACAGAACAGTTAGACTTCTGTTGGACCACCCAGGTTTTCTAATGTTTCCTAATTCTTAGCAAGTTAAGGTCAGTATGCAATGTCAGTGGTAAAGGATTCCAGGCAGAACTAACTGCTATGGAGTGAGGAGCTGACTTTCTGAGCTCCTCCACTTGCCCTGGCCTACCCCTGCTTCGCTCCACCTGTACCACTCACTCCCCTGGAGTGGGCTCAATGGAGGGAGGGAGCCAGTGCTCCTAAAGCCTCAATGTTGTATTGGACCCTTGGTGTGCCCAGCATAGAGATTGTTTCAGCACATATTCTGCGGGCGATGGAGTGCTTGGGAGATGGTGGCTGCCATATAGCAGAGGTCGGTGTCCGTCCTCCCAGCTGCTCTACACAGGCTGCAGCACCTCCATGGATTCCTGGGGGTATTGAATTGGCAGTTGCTGGTGTGTAGTGGGGCTGCCCCACTAATGCCTATTGGGCCACTGCATTGGCTGCACTGCCTGACTATGCTGCACCTCTCTCCTTCACCACCCTGTTACCCACAGTAAGCCAGTTGGCATATGGGGGTGGTTACATGGGTGGCTGCAGCATTCACTCAGCAGCCCGTCCCCCCTTTTTTTCCTTTGTGAGTGGTGTCTCTTTCTTGCTAGCCCCCTCAGCACCCACTACCCTGCACTGACTGTCCCTGGGGGCCCAGTCAATCACATTGCCATGCTGGAGTTGCAGCAGCACATTTGGAGGAAGCCACACATAGCTGGTCATCTCTGGATTGTTTATTATCCACCTGGATCACCGCAACTGCTTCATGACGTTTTGCCCCTTCAATTGTTGGGATCTTCCCTCCATGGACATCACTGTGAGTGCCGAATTGTGGAGCTGCCAGGCGTGTCCCCATCGACTGATGGAGGTGTCACAGCATCTCACGGCATGGGATCTCTGGGCACACCCCCTTCCAGATGGTGATGTCACCTACAATGGTTATCTCATACTCCGGAGGGGGCTAGTGATGGGGGCTCCTGACCTCTTCAGTACCTGAGTGTTGCTGCTCCTGCCCTCCTTACCTACTTGTGATTTGCACCAGCATGACCTGGTGGCAGATATAGCTTACACAAACACAACAAAGGAGAACCAAGGGAGATTTATAGACCAGCATGATCTGGCTCCTAGATTATTCACTATAACACAGAGACATACACCTGGGTCTTACACAGAAATGAATAAAGGAAATCAAGGTAAACTAACTGGGATGGGATTTGCCTGTTTAAGGACAAAGTCCCTTACCCACAGAAAGTGGCATGCTTCATCACCGGAAACCTTGCACCATGACTAGTCAAGGTGCGGGGTACAATTCCTTCATTAAGATGGAGAAGCACAACAAATGTTTTTTAGAGATGTGGTAAAATAAGCTATGATGAGCAAAAGCGTGGTGAAGTACGCAGAGCATGTGACAAGTGATACAGTGATTAAAACTGGCTAGAAAGCACTGCACACCTTTATTCATGCGCCCGTGTCAGGATTAAAACAAGGGACACTACAGTAGTGAATTAAACCTGTTTGAGTGTGTCACCAAAGAATGTCAACATGTTTCTGCCATTTTACCCTCAGGCAAGGTGTGTTTGACATTCGTCAGGACCTAAAAGGAAATGCTTCTTTTCCAGGAGATGTGATCAACATGAGATAAAAGAATACAAAATTGGACAGTGGTCCACTGGCAAAATCAGAGGGGATCCACTGCCTGTAAAGGAATATAAACAGCTAGGTTACCATTTCAAAGCAAAGGCAACTACAAAGTTTTGCCCCAGTCACCCAACAATGTGATGAATAAAAAAGAACTGTTCTGATGAGATAAAATTCAAACAGCTGCTGCAGTGTTTTCACAATATGTTGGGTGTACATGCAAAACAGACCCAAAACAGGCATACCTGCAGTCATCTGGTGTGGGGCCTCAACTTGGGGGTCCTGACATGCGACTCAGGGTACTCTATCCTAAAGGAAATATAGGAGTAGGAAGTAGAGGATAAGGCTCTGAGTTACAGGGACATTAGAAAAGAAAAAAAAGGAGGGAAAAAGAAGAAAAATCTTTGTTTACTCTGGTGAAAAATCATCTGTGCAATCCTTGTATCTCTTATTCTGTCCTGTTCCATACCAGACTGTAGATACAGCTGGATGGCAAAACAACATTTTTTGATAACGCGTCTGATGCCTGGGATTGGATAGACATCCACAAATCAGGAGTCTGTCCCCAACTGATGGGCCCCTCTCCCTCCACTGGACCACGAAAGATGTAAATGTCCTTGCTCTAGGTGGGCCAGGAGTACCTGCCCCACTCAGCAGCAGGCCTGTGTAGGTAAAACACAGGCATTGGCCGCTTCTTTGGGGACCACTGGTGGTGGCTCCTGAGTGGAGCGTCATCTGTAAAGGGTTGGGTTCGGAGCAGCCTTGGCTCAGACTCCAGCGCCCAACCCCCAAAGACGTTGCCATGATCAGAAGACGTCATCTGATTTCAGAGAGGCATCTGTACTTCTATGTGAACTGTATGGTTTATATGATGCAGTTGGCAGTTGATCGTCTACGATGCTATATTTGGTAGCGGAGCAGCCTGGTGGGAGTTGGAGGCATGACTTTTTTTGACTGGTGTTAATTCCCTCTCCCATCACTAACCTTGAGAAATGGAGCACTTCGCCCTTCACTAAAGTGTGCTTGCTTGATTTTTCAGTCAGATGTGGATGGCAGGCCATTTCACATCTGTCCCAGGAGGGATTTGTTTGGGGCATAGTTATCTTGATTCACAACCTTTGTGGACAATGTTTGTTGTTGTTGGTCACTAGAGGTCATTCTTAAAGCCGATCTTGGCTGGCCAGCCTCAGAGTTCTGGCTTGGGGGGAGGTGAGGTGAAACTGTTGACCCTAATGGCATTCCCTATGGCCACTTACCCTTCTTTTCTTAAGGTAATTACTCGGAATGTCATCGGTGTTAAATCCCTGAACAAGAGATAAAGGGTCCAGTCCTTCCTCAAGACCCACAGAGCTCATGTAGCTTTCCCTCAGGAAACAAACCTCACCAAAACTGAGACTCTTGCCCTATAAAAGCAGAGGTGAGGCCAAGTGTATGCTACCCCCATTCCGCATTTACCCGAGGGGTCCTCATGTGGATACTACCAGGCACTCAATTTCTGATCCATACTGAAATTATTGATCTTGAAGGTTGTTGTATTGTACTAGCGGGCACACTGGATGTCAAGGTTGTCGCCCTTATAAATATCTTTGTCCTGAACTCTGACCAGTTAACTTTCCTTACTGCTCTGGCACCCCATAGCTCCTCAGTGTTGCACTACCCGACTTTAGTAGGGGAATATTTAATTGCATGGTGGATGTCGATCTTGATCGCTCTCATCACACTCTTCCTTCCTCCCTGATGGCGGAGAGCGCTCACTTTTTCCTCTGTTGGATTATGAAATGGCATTTTATCAATTCATGGCAGGCCCACCACTCAGATACTGCCACATGCTCCTTCTTTTAGGGCATGCATGATCTTTTGGTCCATCTTGACATGTTTGTGTCCTCACCACAATTACGTGAATGGGTCTACCACACAGAATTGCTTGCTAAGACCCAGTCAGACCATAATCCTCTCTTACTGGCAGTAGCAATGTAGCACTCCCAGATAATGTATTCTCACCTGGAAACTTAGCAATGCAGTCTCTGGAAAATCCAGTCTTTAGATAGTCACTCGCTGACATCATCCATGCCTACTTCACTGAAAACAAGGGCACAGCCTCCTCTCCCCTGGTGGAATGGAAGGTCTTCAAGACAGTGGTACGCGGTCATTGCCTCTCTAAAATGGCTAAGGTTCATGCCCAACTTCATACTGATATGAAACACCAAGAGGCACATTAATCAGTTTAGAACATCCACATGTGGGTGCCCCTGTCTCCCAGGAATGACTGAGGACCGAAAGAGAACACCTCCTTGAGCTCCTTGAATGCCTGAACTATATCTCTATAAAGCTTATATTGTGGCGGACCACAATCAGTGAATTAAAGCTGGCATGCAATTGGCCTAGCTGGCCTACCGCAATCACCACAGTGCCCCAATGCTAGAGTGCACAGTTCTGACAACAGTGTTGTATATGCTCAGACAGATATCAGTAAGGTATTTCTGGAGTATTATACTCGCCTGTATTCCCAGTTGGTCAAAAAGCCTTCTTAAACTATCCAGTGTTACATTGCGGTTGCTGGCACCCCACGGCTTCTCCGAATTGACTCGGTCTCCTTGGAAAGTGAGGCTATAATTCAGGAAGTCTGTAATGCCATTAAGACTCGATCTCACAGCAAAACTCCTGGATCGGACAAACTCCTGATCAAATTCTGTGACACCTACCTCAATATTTTAGCCCCTATACGTTAGACTTTATACCTCAACACAATACATTCCCTAACATCTGCCAGTTGGTGCGATTGCTTCTAACCACCCCACTGCAGATTCCTGAGGACCTTTGCCATCTCTGTTGATAAAGAGGATTCCCCATCATGGGATTTCCTTTATGCTGTGCTGGCGAATATGTGACTTGGGAGGGTCTTGTCGAGGGAGAGTAGATATGCTTTCTGGGCCTCCCCTCTTTTTCTAGGATGGCTTCACGGGATGGGGTTCCCAGGCCTTTTTGAAGTTAAAGGCGGGGGGCATGCACCCTCCCTGAAAACCAATGTTTTGTGATTTCCCTCCACGCCCTACCCCTTGGACCCCACTACCAGGCCTAGGGGATCAGGGGATCCCTCCCCTGCCCCTTATTCTCTGTTGCTAACCTTATTTTACTGACTGAGTTCCGGGTCTCAAGATGGCTGTTGCCACACACTTGTTGATGTGGTGGCTGCCAGTCAGATTTCACCGTGAGATCTGACAGCGCAGTGGATCCCCTGTAACATGAAATATACAATTATTTCAAACCTTAATTGTTCAAAGAGCACTGAACAGGTTTACACCAGATCAAAAAAGCAATCTTTCTGGACTAAGATTTAGCTTTCTGCCAAATTTGATGTAAATCTGTTCATTTGGGCTGTATCTCAGCCCTTTCTTGATGGATCATCCCGAAACTTTCCATACAGATACTAGGCAAAAAGAGCACTTTGTTTGGAAACTTTTGTGAAGATTAGTCAAACGGCATTAAAGTTGTTAGTAACACAGAAATAGGGCCAACATACTCACAAAGGAGAGGGAGGCATGTAGCCCCCCTTCTTCAGCATGAAAATGCCCTGGTAAACCCATCTCCTGTGGCTGGTTCAGTGACAGTGTCCCGGGGAGCCCATCTCCCGAACACAGTAGTTTCTCTACCTGTAAGAGAGTGGGGAATCAAACTTGTGTGCTCTGCCATGGCGGGAGGTTTGAAAATGCTCCCACGGGGTGGGAGAAGACTTTTGATTCCATGCCTCTGTTCTTGCAGGTATTGAAACTCCAATTATTCCTACCCGGAAAGAGCATGCAAAAACAAATGCTCCCTCTGGACAGGAGCAAAGCTGACTCCTGGTGCATCCGGGATGGGGGCATGAAGGTAGCCGGCAGGGCCGCCGGGGCCCTGGGACTTCCCCCACAGTCCCAAACTTAGGGCCATATGTACGAACACTTTTTCCCATAGACACAGAATGGGTAAAAACCTTTGCTACCTCTGGCCCCTAGTCTTGTGGGTCCCCAGGGTGGGTACTGTGGCACCCAAACAGAGCCCGAGGGATGGGGTCCCAGAGCAACTTTTGACTGGATGAGGAGTGGGCTGCGTGTCCCCTCACCTTTAATAAAAAAAAATACAAAAAAAAAAAGGACCGAGGCATTTGGGTCCTTGAGGCCTACAGTGACTAAGAGAGGGGGAGCATGTACCTTCTCTCCCCTTTAGAATTAAAAAAAATAAAAAAAGCCCTGGAATATGGTGTTCCCAGGGCCTGTAGTGGCTTGGGGCTGCAAGCTCCTTCCGCTTACTTAAAGAAAATTGCCCCAGGGGTTGGTGAAAATACTTTAGAAATTCACAGAAAAAAAGATTAAAGTGACGTTATAGTTCGGTATGGTAATAATACAAACCTTAGAAATTTCCATGAAAAAATAAAAGTTAAAGGGACATTATAATTAGGTGAAATTATCAGTTAAAATATACCGTTCTAAATGAAGAAAAACTACCACTGAAAATTCTTCACACAGTTTTATCAAGTAACTATAACTTGCGTCCTCGCCACATACTACTAATTACCCCATATAATATTTATGACATGTTCTATGACATCTTTGATAACATCAGAGCAACATTGCCCACATCATCTCAATTTTCCTCTGGTCTGTCAGGGGGCCTTCTGTCTATTCTTCCAACAGTCTCTGCTACTCTGGCTTCTTCTGAGGTTCCAAAATACCTATGCCTCCATTTCTTCCTAAAACACTTCACAGGAGTCCTCGCAGGAGGGGTTATGCCCTTCCAACTGGAGTTGTTCTCATTCGCAACACACCAGACACTTATTGGGAAGGACTTGCACAACCTGATATTTTTGCACTCAAAGAACAGTTATTCTTCATCCTCCACTTCCTCTCTCCAGAGAGTCAGCCATTGATGATATCAACACCTTCAATAAGGTACTTGTCAGAGGAGATGCAAAGCTCAGCATACTGATACGGATGCTCCAGCCCTCTGCTTCGTTCATACTCAAGACTCTGCATCATCATCTGGCTTAACGCCTTCTGCTACTGCTAGTTCCTTACCTCCTAGAACCAGCCATGTAGCTCCTCCTTACTTCTGCCTTCACAAAGTGTGCACCTTCTAGCCACCTTAACTTGAACAAACCTCGAAAATCATTATCCACCGTACTTGCATGCAGCGCCTCACCCAGATTTGTTCATTGTCTTGGAAGTCAGAAATTACCACGCCACAGTGCCTACCTCAATGATACCACAGGAAAAAGATAGCAAACGCCTGGAGCCAGTGGTCAGACAGATGGTTGGAACATCTGTGACCACAAAGAAGGTTGCTAATGCAACTACATTGACAGGTAGATATGACCGGTTTCTTTAGGATTCCTTCCAGCCCTTCACAGAGAAGATACCCTATGGAGAAATAGGATACATTCTGTTCGCTGTGGCAGAATGTTTTATCTCAAACAAGTTATTAATGCTGTTGCTGATTCCTCTAGCTTAGCAGCACATGGTTATTACTATCGTATTCCACTTAGTTGAAATTTTTGGCGCTCGCTAACCAGTCTCAAACCAGAGGCACAATAAAAGATTTTTAAATTTACTTTTTCAGCTAACTGAGTCGCATTCGGATGACAAGATGCAGCACACAGAAACCGTAATGGAGACACTAAAAGCTATAGGTCTTAAGAGAGAAGCAGTGCAAGAAACACCACTGTAAGACCCTCAAGAAGTGTTATTTCCCATTTTCAAACCTCTCAATGCACCAGCAGCGACATCCTCAACAGAGGCAGCATTATCACCAGCACAAATTCAAAAAAATGAAAAGGTGGCCAACAACCATCTGCGGCCACAGTGAAACCTCTGGTGCATTAGCGACTTTCCCGTTACCCCCTCCCCCCTTAGTTATCCGTTCAGGTAGGGGGAAGAATCTAATATCACCTTGAAGTGTGCAACAAAAAAACAACAAAGGCAGGTGCCAAAATAGCTACTCTTCGAGTTTGAAGTATCCTCCACCAAACTACTTTAGTTTACTCTGAGCGCCACATTACCATCCAGTGGCGGGGGGGGGGGCAGCATTCAGCACTCCCTCCCAAGTGGTGATCCATCATATCTGACAGATGGATTTTACAATTGTTTGTCATGACTGCCCTACCCTTTCTTTTTGCCCCATTAAACATTACACCTACGTCAGGGAGAATTTCAGAGGAGCACCTGTCCATTCTTCTGCAGGAGGTGTGAATGTTACTGTCCATTGGTGTTTTTGAGAGGGTACCACACTTCGAAAGAAGAGAGGGTACCTACTCTTGTTATTTCCTAGTGCTGAAAAAGGATGTGGATCTCTGGCCTGTTTGACTCCTTCAGCCATTGAAGGCCTTCCTGCAGAAGGACGTATTCAAAGCACTCACTCTTGCACAGATTCTGTCTGAGGGCTTGTAAAAGGATATAAGATACTGATGTCAGCACACAGGCGTGGTGCTTGCATATAGCTCTGCTCCTTCACTTTGGGGGTGGTACAGAACCGTACACCGTCACCTAGCGATGTGCGGGAGCACTGCTAAAAAACGTTTCTGGATCCAGTCTGGCACTTGGGGAATATTCCAAGGTGAGTATTCTGAGTTTAGATAGAGTATTTACAAGAAAGAACATTACCAGAGATTAGGAACTTGTTCTTGATCTTATGACCACAAACAAATCGATACAAGTAGAAAAAAATCAGGATCAGATTTTATCACATATTTCCAAAGCTACATCAAAAGAAAGTGGGCATTCACAATAGACCTACAGGATGCATATTTTCCCATAGTAGCTGCAATGAAGCATCTGGAAACTAACATTCCTGATAGCATTCACTACCATTACTGGGTCTTCCATTTGGCCTTTTACAATTGTATGGCTGTAGTGACAGTTTACCTGAGGAAGCTGAAAATATTAGCCTGTCCCTATCTATGTGACTGGCTGATCAAAGCCTCAAACACTACTGGAGTTCTGTGCTTCTAGCAAACAACACTTTCAGTTCTTCTTGGCGAGGTTTTGGAGCCAACCATATCAAATCATCATCTGTGCTAGTCCAGTCTATTCACCGCTTAGGTGCTGTACTAGACACTTGTGTTGCAAAAATGTATCCTTCAGAGGAGAGACTATAATATATCTGTCTTAAGTGTTGAAATCTTTTTAAGATGGTGAATTCAACTGCTTTTCAGATAGTGTCTCTTCTGGGTCAGTGGCTTCCTGAATTTCTTTAGTACCTCATGCTTGTCTGCACATGAGGCCTCTTTAACAATGCCTAGAGGAAGTAATGCCAGCACTAACAGCACCTGAGAAGACACACACTTTTTATTTCATTCTGCTGTTCAATAATTTCCCTGGTGGTGCCCATTGAAAAACCTAGTTCAGGGAGTACCTTTCCGTTACGATATCCCGACACACGCAATTGTGACAGATGCTCCTCTCAGTGGTGTAGGGTGCTAACATAAATCTCCTCCTTCAAGTGCAAGGTACATGGTCCAAAAAAGAGGTCTTATCACTTCAACCTTCTTTGGTTGAAAGCAGTCCATCTGGCTTTCATGTTTGTAAAGAAAACAAATTCTTTATGGTAACAGACAGACTCTATGACAGCTATGTTTTTGGAAGCAATGTTTAAAAAATGGCTTACTTCTCAAGATTCAGCAAGCGCAGGGCTGCGATACTCCAAACAAACAGGAGCTGAGACCGTCTCATGGAAAGAAAGGCTATTGGTCCTTGCAGAGTGTTGGCACTATCTGGAATGAGGCTTTGTCGGTGTGGAGAACACACTGTACAACAGCATCCTGACAACCTACTACATTTCCCCACAGACTGTGAGCTGTAACATAAGCTGGAGACGCAGCAGTCATCTTGGCTAGCTCTGTATAATTTCCTTTCAGGGACAGGGCATCTGTGTTAGCCAGTCATGATACTATGTTGCTGCACCCTGGACCTTGCTGTGTGTATTTAAAATCACCTTTGCAAAGAACAGTTGATTCCTTTGGAGTTCTTTAAAGAACATTAGAAGTACAGAGAAACATTCTATATGTTGAATTGTTGGTTGGGAAGGAACTTTGACATATTTTGAACATTCAAAAGGAAGTTTTATAAACACTACAGAATTCTCATTATGTTTCAGTATTATTCTGTGAATACACAGAAGAGACTATTAAGTCAGGCCTTTGTTGCTCATGCTATGTGTATATGTCTATGCGTTAGGTATTAGAGTTCTTTTAATGCTTTTGAGAGTACCTAAGAATAGGAATTACAAAATATTAATGTTTGCTGATTATCCTGCAGTAGCCCAAGAGCCAAGTAGAATCTGTAACCCATCTTGCACAGGGTGTGCATAGTGAAAATCTTGATGTAGGTATCTTGCTCATAGAGAGGTGCGGGTGAATCGATATGCAAGATACTTGTCTCTTGTATGTTTAGTTTAAGTTACACAAAATATTGGTAATGTCACTGACACAGATGCAAGACGTTCACAGAAAGTTACTAAAGATATTTCTTTTCCTTTGGATACTCCTGCAGACATAAATTTCCAGCAGATGTGACTGGTCATTGTAGTGGAGTCCAGTGTTTCTTTTTTCTTTTTTTTTCTAATCTACTTTCCCAATTTGTACTTCTGGCTCTTATATTCTTTTGTATGTCGTCGTTAATGGAGGCAGTGAGAGGTGGAATTGTAAATTGCTCCTGTTTGATCCAGAGTACAAGGATAGTGCTTTTGGATACAATGTAATATTTGAACAAGTTAATATGGACACATTCCACACTCCTCTCTTTGGAAGCTCAATTGATCTGGAAATGGGTCATCTGCAAATTTTAGCCATCCATCTACCAGTTTTTTAAAATGCAAAAGCAGGCTCACCAGGACATTCCAAGAAAATCACAAATAGGTAATGAACATTGAAGAAAGGTAAGACATTTTCCGTGATTGAGGTTATCCCCAGATAGATCCCTTCCCAGACACAAGAGATAAAAAAAGGCCCAGATTTCACCTTACCGCACTATCTACGAGAGACAAAGAGGAATGCTCTTTTGAGAGACTGGACAGCAATGTTACTTCTGTACAATTATCTTGATACCATTGGCAGTAATCAAGCTGCTCTACTGCAAGGCTAGGAGTGGCCATGTCATTGGTGTTTTCCCAATGTTTACATCTGTCACACAGGAGGCTGCCATGCAGACCAGATCTACTGCACAAGTTTGAGGACCAGATCCTGCATCCCATCTTTCCATCATTAGACTTAGCAGCTTGGTTCAAGAATTAGTATGAGCTTCTAAATCTTGTCCGTGGCTGTATGGACTTCCTTAAACAACTAATGTGTTTATAAACCTCAACTTCCTATGCTTAAAAGTGGAAGAGGTTGGTTGTGGCTGTGACAAGTTCCCAAACACACATGTACTCAGTGAGCAGTGTGAACTGGAGACCTCCTCTAGAAGAATCTGCACCCACAATGGCCATTAGTGAGCCAATGTGGAACTGAGTGTGGACATTCCACAGAGGTGGTCTGGGCTGTTGCCTGAGGTGCAGTCATCACCAGACTCTGAAGTTAAAAGGTTGCCTCTCTTCCCCATGAAGACGCTTGAAGGCAATCCAAGATGGGTGACTCAATGTGCCTGTGACCCTAGGGATGATTGTCACTGCGGAGCCTGTCTCTTGATCTGCCAATGATAGTATTCACACATGAACCCTGTGAGGACCCTGGTTGCTGAACCCCTCCTCTTGGGGGAGAGATGCCGTTGTAACTACTTTGATGAGTTGGAAGCAGCAAAAAACAATGAACTAAGACTGAAAATGAATCGATAAGCTACAGTTTATTATAGCAGAGGGAAACCACAATTGAGGATTGAGGACAACTGCTCATGGGAGAGATCCTATGTTAGAAATTGGATTGTTAGTTGAGGAGGATGAAACCATGTTGAAGCAACAGTCACAATCCTTCTCCGGGAGAACCACAAAAATTCACTAAATTAACCTGTGCTTAACCCTCTGGTATCTTGGCACAAAAACAGGCAGGCCTAACTTAGAGGCAATGTGTAAAGTATTTATGTAGTACTTAAATTGTAATAATGTGAAAATACAGCACAAGAAAAAATTCCTACACCAATGTAGAAAAATAAAATAACCTTTAATATATTATTTGGCACCACAATTACAAAAATCCAAATAGTAAAACCTGAGTTATGAATTTTTATAAAATAAAGGGAAAAATAGCACCTTAAATATAAAAAACGCCAACCGCAGACATCTAGTTGCAATAAAATGGGGCAAAGTTGAAAGTTATGGCCAACTGTGATGGAGTGTGTTGATCTACTTTAAACTAAGAGGAAACAATGCCAAAGAATGCAGCACTCTTAGTCTTAGTAATGAATGTGTTAGGGCACTTCCCAGATATGAAATAAAACCACACAAAAATATGAACATGAGCATTGATCTTGAATGCATTAAAACACGTGTAGATACTAACAAAAGTTAAACAATGATAGACAGAAAATGTGCAATACATCAATAATGAATAAATATATATATACATTTATATATATCGCTAGATAATTAAGAATTAAAATGCATCACCATTGGTGTCGAATTAGTCATCCTTGCCAGCATCAAGCTGAGGAACACTGGACGGTTGAGGCAGGAGGTCTTCCCAATGTGGGATTTTTCTTCCCTGAATCGTGCATCCACATTCAGGCGAGCTCCATCTACCTCAGTGCCAAGTTTCCCCACCTCATATACTTTAAACAAACTCAAGAGGAAGATTCTGGCAATCTCCCCCTCCCTTTGGTTATGAAATTCAAGCGCTGGCTGTACTCTGTCTGCGCTAAAAACACACAAAGGAATGGGCCGTGCCCCCATGTGCATTCCAGAGACAGAGGAGCTGTACTTTTTCTTGATGAAAACATTCCCAGGCTGATACTCTCTTATCATGTCTACCTTCCACACCCCCTATGTTATGTTCCTGCACAATGTGACCCTGTGCTGGTAAAAAAAAGCGCAAACATGTTCTATGTGGGAAAACAAGCTAGGTGTGGAAAAACCCTGCATGGCTGCTGTGATGGCACCTGAAGCTAGGCACAAAATAGAGTCAGTGGTCAAAATGGAGTCGGTGATCAAATTCAGATAGCATTACATGGCGCATGGTTCGGATGCACAAAGTGCTTTTGGCCCAGTCTCTACTTACCTTCGGACTTACAAGTATTTTTTAAGAAAAATGTCTGAGAAGGTAAAGTTCAGAAGGGCAAGGCCTCCGGCGTTGTCTGAGGAGGTAGCACCAGGGAGCTGCTGGACAAAATTAGGATGAAGATTTCTATGTTCAAACTAAGAGCCTTATTTTTATATTCTAAATCTATTAGGACATAATGGGATTTAGATTTCAGCGGATGGGATATGCGTCATTGTTGTGACGAACTAACACATTTGCCAATATTTAAATTAGGCCTTTAGTCTCTCTTATGGAAGTCGAAAATCTCTAGCTTGAAGAAGCTTCAGGTTGTAGCTCAACAGGACTCCACGAAGCCAGATACACCTTTTGTGAGGAGCTGACTAACTGAATTAGTTACAGCTGAAAAGAACGAAGTGGGAACTGCAGAGAAATTAGGCCAACTAGTAATGCACCTTGGGGGAATCAGAAAGTAGGTAAGTCCCGGTCTCCTCCCCGTCACTTGGTGGGTTGAGACTCACTCAGGCTGGGTCCAGGTGTTCGGTTCAAGAGATGGTTGGAGCCTTTTCCGTCCCTGAGGCTCCGATCAAGAGGTAAGCTAACTAGCACTTAGAGATAAACAATTTACAAATTAGCAGGGCAAATAACGGTCCAGAAAATCCAAATTTGTCCCTAAAGTCATATAGGTGCAACCTAAACAGTATCTGCTACTAATGATACTGCTGCCAAAAGCAGAAATACAAAGATAACAATACAAATAAGGGAGCAGTCTGTTGGAGATGTACAACTATTTGGTCATATTGTGTTAAAAAACAGAGGTTAAACGCCTCAGTGTTTTAGATCAGTCCTTTAAATTTCCATTGCGAAAAGAGCTGATACAGCCAACATGTTTAATTCAGGTCAACCTCTTCAGGGCTGCAGATAATAGTACAAGCATATGAATTTGCCTACATAATGTCAAAGTATACAAAAATAAATGAAGAGAAATCACAGTTCATCAAATCATTAAAAAAACTTTAAATGACTGCATATGCAGTCAATTCAATTGAATCCCAAAATCAAAACCCAAAATTGATGAGGTTTAAAGACGCCAATTTTTACCAATTCTAAAACACATAATAGACTTGTCACGGGCCGACCTCCATGTTGGGCCGCGAAGCAAGCAAAGGATTTCCCACAAAGTGCCCCGAGGGCACTTTAGAAACATGCTCCGCCTCGCAGGACTCAAAGCACTTCCAGGGTCGCGACTTCATGGCACACACCACGCCAGAAGAAAAGGAGAGCAGGAGAGACGAGGCGCGCTCTCCAACAGATGGGATCGTCAACAAAGAAGGCCAAGGAGGAGAACGCGACACGGGACCAGAAAGGCACCAGGAGGACGAGCAGGGAAGCTGGGAGAACAAGGGGGAGTCACCGCGGGAGCAGATGAAAAATCCTGCTCCACTCCAGGCAAAGAACACCACGAAGCAGCCCAGCCACGTTCCAGGAGGAGCGTGGCTCCACAAGGTACGGGCATATTGGAAGTAGGGTCGGACAGCGGCTCAAAGGCATTCCAGAGGACCAAGGGAGGGAGAGGCAGGAAGAAAAACCCAGTAACAAAGGGGAAACTCTGTGTCCCTTGCATGCAATACAAAACAGTCCACTGCACTACTGTAGGGGTGTAAATCGCTGTGTGTGCACTTGAAGCAGTATTGCTCCACCCTCACTTACCTCCCTGGTACCCTGGAGAGATACCCCTATAATACACCTAAGTGGACACTTACCTGATACTGTCCTTTCTGTATTTTGTTTGAGAGACATCCGCATGAAGAGTGATGACACAGGACCAAGCCAGGACAGTTCACGCGGGTCTCCTTCTTGACAGCTACCAAAGAGAAGGCTGTTTAAAAAGAGAAGCCCCTAAGCCAATTCTTGTGTTCAAGTTTTTTTTTTTTTTAAGACAGTGGTCAAAAGAAAATAAAGGCCATACCATTGAAAGTACCCTTATAGGCCTCTCATCACTTATTCGGCGCCCTTACAAGACTTGTATAGGTCTTTCCAAAATGTGCAGTAATCAGTGTATTATCATGATACTAGAATCCAATATCTGACATGTAAATAATAGGGAAAATACAACAACAAAATTATAGAATAAGTGCAGAACCAGATAGGTGAATTCAAAGATTCCTTGAACAATCTGTGCAACCATTCATTTACTTAAAAAAAACATTGATGGTGTAATGGACTCCATAGTTGTGTCATGGGCAATATACATACCAATATTTTGTTTTGAAAAAGTGAGCCCCTAGTAATTCTTGCTCCTTCTGATTGATACAACAGTTTTGGTCATAACGCATCCAAGTCCATACAGTCATATTTAAATTTGAATGGTAATCAATATCAAATTGAAATTAAGATCAAACATTGAATTCATAAGCCTAGATGTTGTGGAGCAATAGCATATTACATAACAATAGGCCTTGGTGTCACAATGAAATCAGTTTAACCTATATTTTAATCATCTTAATTTACAGTTGAACACAGTAAAAAAATGCCTCTAAAAGAAGTCTCCTACCATACAAATATTCAGTCATAAATAATTGTCCCAGAAGGGAAAAATAAGACAACCCCTAAGGGGCATTTAAACTTATTTAACTTAAAGGACATCAAAGCCCAAAAAAACTTTTTTGCCACACTGTCAATTTATATTCCAGTGTGAACTTTCCACAAGCAAACTAATGGAAATATCAAAAGAACACGGATAAACTTCTTTAGAACACGGTTGCATGAAAATTCATGCCGCTGTTACAAAATGTAAGATGTGACCACATAATAGAATGTTTATCATAGTCGCAATCTTGGAATATATTGACTCATGGATATGTAATAATGTATAAACACTTCTAATGTAAACGCAAAGTAGTCAAAAAACAAGGGGAAGGATCCACCTACTACAGCGTGATCCATTTCCAAGGATCCAGGACTGGAGGGGCACCACTTGGAGGGTCTGCATTCACTCAGGCTGGATACAGGTGCAGGTTCACAGTGGTTGGAGTCTTTTCTGTCCCCGGGGTTCTGATTACAGCCAGCAGCTATTCTTTGGAGTCATTCTTGAAGTTTTGGGTTCAAGAAGGAAAGCAGGTGTCGAGTAGCAGGACAGTCCTGTGAGGGCACAGGGCAGGCTTCAGGCAGCAAAGCAGCCCTCTTGGTGCATCAGGGCAGTCCTCTGAAGTACACAGCAGGCCACAGGCAGTGAGTCAGTGCTCTGAGAGTCCTTCCGCAGGTCTAGATATAAACTGAAGAGTAGGTTTGAGGGCCCTAGTTAATATGTGGTGCCAGTTTTGAGGTAGAAGAAACTTCTGGGCTTTTCCACCTACTGAAGTGTCTGGAATTCCTGCCTCCCTATCCTGGTCCCAGCCTGTCTGCAGTCACAAAAGGCTAGTGTGAAGTTCTTTGTGTGTGAGCTTTGGCAGTGTCTTTGAAGTGCGAGTGGGATTGTGCATAGCTCAGCCTCCCATCCTTCTCAAACGGCCCAACCTGCCAACACCTAGTCCCTCTATCTTTGGCAGTCTGGGAGGAATGCATAAAGGCCAGCTGCCAACAAACCCTAGTTATGTGATCGAGGAAACAAGCTGCAGGCACCAAATGGTAAGACAAGAAGATGCCAGCTCTTTAAAAGTGGCAATGCAGAATTGTAACTTAAAATCTGACTTTACCATTAAAGAGGACTTTTCATTTTATTATAATTCCTTAGACACCAAATATGAAATTTCTACCTGCTCCCAAACAAAAGTTATCGCTTAATAAATGTAATACGGTAATTCAATGTTATCCTATAGGAAAAGTAGGTCTCACAATAGTGAATAATTTAAAAGTACTTGTCCATCCTTTTAATTACAATGCACCTTGCCCTATAAGCTGTTTGGGGCCTACCTTAGTTGTGACTCATATGTCTTAAAAATGAAGTGTTAGGCCTGGCAAGGGTGTTATTTTTCCAGGTCAAATTGGCGGTTTAGAACTGCTCACAGGTTGCAATGCTAATCCTCTGGGGCACAATAAGTGCTGCAGTTCCACTAGTAGCATTTCATTTACCAGCCCTGGGTGGTACACTACTTTATTAGGGTGCTACTCGTAAACTAAATATGCTAATCAGGTGTGAGCGAATGTTAAAATGTTTTTAGGTAGTGAGCACAATCAATTTAGCACCGATCAGCAGTGATAAAGTGCACAAACTCGAAGGCCAACAATAACAAATTTAGCAAAACATGAGGGGAGAAGGCAAACAGTTTGGTAGAGTACCACCCTAAGGCTGACATGTGTCAGGAAAACTACTGCCAGCCTTGTTAAGTTCTTCCCTCAGGAAAAACAATTCCCCTTTTCCTTGTACCCACATTGGTTGCAGCGGCGTCCTCACTTCCGGTGGCTCTTGCGGAGGCTGTTCTTAGAACTAGCTTCTTCAGGTTTAACTGCCACTCAAGATGGTGGCCGCAAATCCTTGTGAGGTCAGCGCTCTAGTGTCTCTACCTTAGTCTTGTGCTGAAGCTTCCCTCCAGCTGTTTCTCTCTGGGAGCCCTGCACTTCAACTGTCATCCTGAGGAGAATGAGCATTGTTCCTGAGGCGCTTCGTTTCATAGACAATTCTTCCAGTTTTGAGTAATTAAATATTTTTCGTGTTACAGTGTGCACACCAGCTACTTTTTACCTTTTGAAGAAGCTGCTTTTTGCTTTTGAAGAAGCTGAATTTTTTCCTTCTTTCAACAACTGGCTATCGGCTTTCTGAGAAGAATTTGTTTTAGCTTAACAGAACTTCAAGCAACTACAGTAAGGAATCCTTTTGTATGATTTCCAGACTTGCCAATATATATATATATATATATATATATATATATATATATATATGTACATATATATTCAAGAGCTCTTTGCATTGCAGACTTGTCAGTCTTAGAGATAAACCTCAGTGCTCAGGCTAATTCATAAAGACTATGATTGAGAAAACTGAACCTTGAGAAGGAGTTCTTGTTTCCTGTAAAAGACATTAGTAGTTTGTATATTTGAGAACTTTTGAACTGTTCTCCAGAGAACCTTAGAAACCTCTGACTCCTGGAGAAAAGAAGATATTAAGTTAACATTGTTCTCTTAGAGAGGCTAGTCTCTCAAAAGATCCAGGTTAGGAGAATGATAGAAGTGGGTGAATGTGAATGGCTGAACAATTGAATACACAGTAGGAATGTACTTACCTATGCTCTTATAACCTGACTGCAGGTACTTCCTTTAAAGAAATCCCAATAAGAAGAAAGGTGAAGGTTTTCAGAGACACACACTGAATATCCTGTCTTCAAGTGGGAAACATAGGCTGGAACTGAATCTGGAGGCAGTCTCTCTTTTTCTATTCCCATTCCCCTTTCCCCCTAGCGGTGCAGGGTTCAGATAATCAGTTAAAGTCTGAGCACGCATCTGTTGGAGGGAGTTGGGTAAAAGGCATCTATTCCTGTAGAAGTTTGATTTAATAAGTAATCTTCTGACAACATGTCTAACAGTACGAAAGCGATACCCGTATACATTGACGGAAACCAAAGAGAAGAGCTGTTGCTAACAGAGCAAATTCACACTCCCCCACCTGTGATAAATGCAGAGGCAACTGCATTTCCTGATCTGTCTCTGAGGGGATAGGAAGTGAAGGCTGTTTTCTTTTTGTGATTTGGGTGGTGCTCATGCTGGTCCCCCTTGACTCTCCTGGCTTGATTAGACTCCCCGCATGGTATGACCACCGACTCAAGCATGAGAGCCCCTTGCAGAAGACTTTAAGTTTTCCCTTCAATCTCTAAAATTGGAGGTTGAGACTGAACAAAAACCCAATGCCCATCAGTGAGCACAGTATCACTGCATTTATATAAATTAAGAGGGTTTGTATTTCTTTGGGGCTGAGGTCCACCATCGTCTTTGGATGAGTTCCCCTCTCCTCTCCTAGACTAAAGCAAAGTTAGATAGCATGATATTCTGTGGAGGGCGTGTGATGAGAGAGTTTGTTTCTTCATATGTGTGGGATGTGCTAACGTATCGGAGACACTTCATGTTTTCTGTGGTCATGGGAGAGCACACACCTTTTTTGACATCACACCACTGAACATCTCACCTGGATGTGAACCAGTTCCTTAACCGTGGTCATAGTGCTCACATGATCAAGTCAGCAGCCAGATTCAAAGCAGCTAAAGGTCCAATATCAAGGAAATGCTTGCTGTCCATAAGTCCTAACTCAAACTGTCCGAAGCTTTGTCAATATCACCAGCCGAGCCCCCGCCTTGAGTTACCCACTGAAGTGAATCTAGATGCACCATCCATGATGAGTGATATTTACTTTATGATATTGATTTTGTTTTATTAAAATAGGAGCATTACATCACACGTTTGCAAAGAACACCTCCGAAATGGCCTACAAGACATAGAAGTTGAAAACAGAATGAACCAACTGGAAACGGCAGCGGTGGAAGAGGCTCATGAGAGATATGAACTGGAAATCGGAGATATATGGGGCCTACTGGTGACTTTTTTGGTGATGAGAGGGGGCATGCCCTCGCCACACAGACAGTCTGATCCCCATGCAGTTGTCTCTTTACCTTCCCTGCCTACATCCCAAGAGACCTACAACCATGACTAGAGATGTACCCCACTACATGCTGGGGTAGACGTGCCTAGATACAGACCCCTAACGTAGTCTGTGTGGATGAGTGATTTCACCTGTGCAATTGACTGCATGTTGCAAAGTCACATACTATGCTCTCTGCAGTGACCTGTAGCGGCTTGTAACGAACCAGACTGTTACAATGTACTTTGCTTCGCTATGTGACCTCAGAAATGCTTTCAAATTAATCTCCTTCGTGCACTATGTGTGTGTTCTACTTAAATGTAATAAAATGTTAATTGAAAAAAATTATCGAGGTGTATCCGCTAAGGTTCCAATTCTGATTCTGGAATACACATCTGTGGCATTTTTTACATGCTGATACAGCACTGCGGTGAATAACCCTAGAATAGGATTGTGCAGACAGTTTTCACGCCCTATTACACGCAGGACAGCTTATCCCCAGGTGTGCTGACAGTTGAACTTTTTCAAGCTCAAGGGGAAGATACTGAGATGGGAACGGAAAGATGAACCAATTAAATTCAAAGAGACTCCAATCCTGCTATTTTATGATTTCTCAGCCACTAATCCCATTCCTCAAGCTCGTCTTAAATCCTTAGCACATCCAGTACAGATAGGGTTACCCTTCCTGCCTATTTTTTCCCCTAAATGGCACAAAACAATCTCTGCAGTCTCTAGTGGAGGTGATCAAACTAGTCAACCTCGAGTGGAACCAGCTAGAGACAACCTATTTGAGGAGATGGTGCAAGAATGGCTGTCACAGTGCTTGAGGAGAGCCAAGGACCAAACATTGTTG
Organism: Pleurodeles waltl; assembly: GCF_031143425.1. Classification (NCBI taxonomy): domain Eukaryota; kingdom Metazoa; phylum Chordata; class Amphibia; order Caudata; family Salamandridae; genus Pleurodeles; species Pleurodeles waltl. The sequence continues at coordinate 183,875,135 of NC_090437.1, forward strand.
AGATGTTCTGGAGATCGAGTTTGATCCTGAGACTACTTGAATGTTGCCTGATGAAGGTGAACAAACTGGAACTGCCAATCACAAAATGTGCCTACGGCGGGGACTTGATAAATGAGCCATCCTCCCCGGAGCGGCCTTTGAGGATCTGGCTTCATACACACATCCTCAGTCATGATACATTTGCAAGAACCATCTCAGTGTAACTGTTAGTACAGGCAACACTCAGTCTGGGGACCCAAATTGTTCTTTACCTGTTTTGTATCAAATGAAGTGTAATTTATACTTCCTAAGAATAGCACTGTGTGCAGATTTCATGAATGCAGACGAATTAACATAAGAAGGCCTGGAACCCATACTCTTAAATTGTTTGTGAACTGCATTTTAGCATGAGCAGATATGCATATGTATGTTTGCTCATGTGAACCCAAAACATTTTGAAGTTCACTTTCCCTATAACTCCTTTTTTCCCACACTAAAAAAAGTTTTACCTCTGCCCTCGTAATGAGTAAATTTGCATCGTTTCCCAATGTGGAAAGTGATTAGAGAAGAGTTGGTAGAAGCCCTTAAATATGCAAGTTTGTAGGTGTGCACGGACTCAAAAGTGAATTCCAACACTTAAACTATCACTCCTTGCTATTTCATATTTCAATATGTAGACTTGTGGAAAGGTTGCAAAATCCGGGCATTTGTAGAATCCAAATACTGCTATATTAGAAGTCTGACATAATCAGAGAGGCTATTATCTGAGCTCTGATTCCATGAGAACTCTGCCAAAATCGTCACCTCAATTTGTGACACTAAAGGGACAAGTGGATGTTTTTTCTACAGGACAACTAGATTTATGAAGCATCCCGTCTCATGGATAAGGATATATTTTATAAACTTCCACCCCCTTGTAGTCCCTAAAGGTTTATACAGTTTAACTCAACTATTCCAGTGGGAGCAAAAAGAAAAGAGTATACAGCAAGGACAGGAAAAGACAACACTGAGATGAAAGACCTCTTCTCAGGGGAACCTATGACATAGGCAATATTCTGCCTGTATAGATTACTGGTGAAAAAACAAACATACCAAGCACTCACATAAGTAAAGAAGTGGCAGGAGAAGCTCAAACTGAAGGTCCCAGAAAGTTTATGGGCGTCTGGCAGAGGGTCTCCAGATCTTCAATTTGTAACCAAGGTGAGAGAAAGGTGATGTGGAGATGATACTTCAAATATGTTAGACTGAAGCAATTGTTAGATAACATGATAATTTTGTGAAGGGGTGTGGTGAGACAGTTCATATCTTCATACCTGGTGGATGTGCAAATGTATTAGAGGGTTCTGGAACAACATTTTGGGCCTGTTGTATCCACACATTTTCGCATAGACACAGGATGGATAAAACTCTTCAATATATCGGGTCGTCAGTCTCTTGTTAAAGAGATCACTAACTTAGAGCTAACAATGCCTTTGCTTATCACCATAGACTAGCACTGGGTGACACTTATGTTCTTACAGAGCACCCTATGGCAGAGAGCTTGGTGGTACAGGCCTCCACAAGTAAAGTGTATCCTAACTCCTTTGCAACCACAACACCTGATTGCAAAACAAAAATAAGGTGAATCCTAACTCCATCCCCACAACCCCACCTGATTGTGAATCAAAATGTATTAAAATGTATTGGAAAACGTGTTCTTGTCTAAGAGCTTTGCTCTAAGGTCCTTCAACACCAGCTGGTGCTACTCATATGCCCTATGGAACATTGTGGCTCAAATGAAGCCACCTGTCCGGGGCAACCATACAGTGTCTCACACACATGCTATTCAGAATGGACTTAACACAGCAAACTTTGTCATCCGATATGGCTTGGACCCAACCCACTGTTCAGGCGGGGCAATTGGAATAAGTATGGTACTTTGTTGCCACGCTTGTATGAGATACGTGGTCTTCTCTGGGGATGTCCAGGCACCTTTTGATGAGAGCGCAGATTTAGATCTGCAATGGTTTAAGTACATGCTTAAGCAAGTTCTTTGGGTCTGTCTGCCCCCACCAGGCAATTCCACTAGCAATTTCGATCCCTCCATGGCTTTGGAAGGGATGTTTTGTAACACCAAATCCCAGACCTCACAGTGACCAGCAAATCTCCCCGTCTTTTTATGGACGAAGTTAGGGCTCACAGAGGCAACGTTCAGGGCATTGGGGACAATGCGCAGCTCAGTCTCCCACCCCTCCAGCAACCACAGCCACAACACCACTGCAGTGTTTCTGGCACACAGCCTCTGTTGGCTCAGACAAGGCGGTCCTTCCATTTTTTTGATTGGGGCTACGCCCACCCATCTCTTTTCACCCTTCCACGCTGTCATGATTAAGATATCATTACAGCTTAGAAACTAGGAAAACTAGAACAACTCTATGCACCATAATTCCCTAGGAAATCTACATAACATGGACGCCTCCAGACGCAAAGGGGCCACACCCTGCAGCAGTTGCTTGCCTTTTATCCCAGCACGAGGATGGATTCCCTTGAAGGTGCTGCCTAGTCACGTTCTGCCGCAGCCACTCTTGAGACGCCCGGTCTAGTGGAGAAGCCAGTACTGTGAGCACGCTGTACTCAGGCTAAATGTTTAATTACCTGCGTAACACACTAGGTTGGTGTGTATTTATTCTCATAAGGAGGAATGGTGTTCTAGTCGAGGGTCGTGTTCACTTGTGACTCGCCGAGCCGGCGTTTAACTCTCTGGAGAAGAGCGCTTTTCAAGCACAGTTACTTTAATCCTTATGTATGGTGGCACGCCAAATCAGTCTGGATTTTTTATTAGTGTTCTGGAACTCGTAGAACTATTCCCAGGAGAATTAATTGCTCATGCAAGACTTTATTAAGCACTCTGAAGAAAAGGCGTTGGAGGAAGCACAATCATTGTTTATTTTTATTCTTCTTATGTTCTGCAAAAGTTAAAAAGTGACACTGAACTTTCAAGGGAACTCATGAAAGTATTGAAGGGAGCACTCATATTGATTTAAAATAAACAAGACTCATTATAAGATAAAACTTTCTGACAAGTTGCTTCTGAAGAAGTGTGTGATATGGTGAACTAACAAGAGGAAACAAATCAGGAGTACGTACGGACATAAGCTATGTCTTCTGATGCCTTCCGCTCCAGATATTTCTTTTTTTAGAGGACATACAGAGGACTTGGCCATTATACACACGAGTTAATATCGGTTTGAAGATTCTAAGATACTTCTCAGATTGACATCAGGTATACAAGTGAGGGAGGAGAGGTGATGCACGAAAATACATATTCATAGAACACACACTATTCTATTTTGCTGTATTGTCATTTCAGGCTTCCTTCTGTTCTCTTCTCTTACCTTCCCCTCACCTGGCACAGCTAAGGCCCTTTCTGAGCATCATCCCATTCCTGAGAGGTTAATGGCGAAACTCTTGCCAGACCTGACACACCTTCCACCACCATCTGGGTGGTTGACAGAGGACCACCAGTCTGTCTTGCAGCTTGAAGTGCAGGCCTCTTTTGGCAAAAGGGCCATAAAGTGGGTTCTGGCATCAAAAGTAGAAGCCAGGTGTTGCTCCTCCCTAGTTTCTATTGCCCAGAAGGACAGAGACCCTCGCATTGCCTTATTGACGAAGGACAAATTCAAGATGCTCATGCTAGTCCAGATTTCGTCTGCCGCAGACCATGGGTACTGTGTGGTGGCATTGGACATGCATGAGGCGTATTTCCACATCCTCGTCCTGCAGGCCCAGTGGTGTTACCTAAAATTTACAGTGGACCAGGAGCACTTTCAGTTCTCCTTTGGCCTCACCAGTGCCCTTATGTGTTCATCAAAGTGATGGTGTTTGTTGGACATGGCCCCTTTTGCAGGATCTCCCTCAGATTTTTGCTTTCTGTTGCTGAACCTGTTTTTTGGCATTAGGACTCTGTGCACTTTACCACAGATAACCAACACTAAAGTGCTTGTGGTCTCTCTTTAAAACATGCTGAAATTGGCCTACACCTGATTGGCACACTTAATGTACTTGTAAGTCCCTAGCGTATGGTACTTTCATGCTCCCACGGTCAGTAAATTAAATGCTAGTAGTCAGCCTGTAGCACTCCTTTGGCCTGGGTTTCCTTTTAGTGCTTAGACTGTGCACCTTTATTTTAGCTCCTTTTAGCTTCAGGCCTGCAGCCTGTGCCCTTTTACCTATATACGTGTTTTTACTTGTTTATTACTTTTATTATATTTTAATACAGCTTGTCAGTTCCTTTGCATGACATTTCATTTTGTGCTCTGTTCAAGGCTGTTACTGCATGCAATAGTTTACTTGGTATTGCCAGTCCAAAAGTTACAGTCAGCCTTCTTACCGTAGACATATTATCATGTCAGACCTGTTCTCAGAATACAACACGTTTTGTTATATAAACACCACACAGTCTGAAGAAGGGCAGAGGAGACATTCTAGCCAGCCATCTTACGCTGTGTGCCACTTCGTTGCAGCTTCGCTGATCTTGGCCTTGTCTTTCCAGCCAACTGAGACTGCCAGCAGCCCATAGGCAGACTCTTCCTTTCCAGGTATGGGGTCACAGGTTTCTTTTATGTACTACAACACGCAGAAGGGCTAACATTGCTATGTTCTCGTCTTAGATGCTAGAAATGTAGGTAGGAATTCTTAGACTTATAATTATGTTAGCATGCTGTGACTGTTTAAAAGTCTTACTCTGACAGTCTCAATCAATACTGTGTTATGTTTCATCTTCTTAATAATTGCAGCTCATGCCTTTTATTATAGAATGTAGTTTCTTCAATAAATGTATTGAAACTTATCGTGCATTTGTTTGTCTGCCTTCGCATGTGTGAGACTTGTGCACATGAGAGAAAGGGGTAAGATCTGTTTCACCACAACTTCAAGGAGGAGTCAGAGTGTCATGCATCAGGGTGCCACAAATCACCTTTACTTTTTAGGTTTGGATGAGATGCTGTTAGCAAGCCGAGAAGGTCAGGCCAACAGCTTCCAATCAGTTAGGGACTGACTCAGCCACCCACATGCGGTGGTGCTGCTACCCAAAACCATCAGTCTTACCCGTATGGTAAGAGTCCTACGACACCTTGTACCACCCACTGAAGTAGCTCTATAAAACATGTCTCCGGACTGACATCGCAGCCTATAATGCAGTTTAAAAAAAATTGGCACTAGGTATAAATATTAGTTCTTCAGAACACTTATTCAGTACACTCTTAGACTTGTGAAAGACTTCAGAAGGAATGACTTGGACCCCCAGAAGACTGCCCTGCTCCTTGAGGCCTGATATGTTTCCTGAGAGGACTGACTTGCTGTTACCAGAGGAATGCCCCGCTGCTTAAGACCTGCCTTGCTCCCCAGAGGACGCCCTGCTATTTGAGGCCTATTTTGCGGCTTGAACCCAGGTCTACCAGAGTGACTCCAAGGACTAGTTGGTTGGCCACCTGTGTGGGCTATGTAGGGGCATTCAAATCTCCAGAAATCGTTAACTCTGCACCCGGCCTCTGCTGGAGTGAGTTGTAACCCCCCAGGTCCTGGATACTTGGAAGTGGTGTTAGAGGTGCTGCTCCTGCCTAACCTTAAAAGTTGGAACATAGAAACATTTTTGCCAAGAATTGACAGAAGAACCAACAGAAGACCGGCACCTACTGGCCATACGGTTCGCGCAGAAGCAATTGCTACAGTCTTCTCCGGAGAAGCAAATCCTGTTCAAGGAGACCTCTAAGCGACAGTATCCAGCCTTCGGGAGCCCTCTACAGCTACAGTTTGCAGCTTTGTTGAGCTGGAGGTTTTTGACTACCAAAAAGTTGTCTTACATCTGAAGATAAAAGACTTCACTGGCTCAAAGACACCAGCCTTCCCATCAACAACAACAACCTCCTCGACCTGAGAATCCAGCCACCCCCCCTCCCCCGAGCTTTCCCCCGCAGTCGTCGACAGCTTAACTGAGACTTGGTCCAGCAATCACCAGCGACAACAACTCTTCCTCAGCCACAGCCTGCTGCCTTCTCCGGCTGAACTCCACCTTCTCCTAGACTTAACTTAAAACAATTCTTTTACATTCAAAAGTAAGCCGAGACTGGGCTGAATTCACCTCTTGTAATCCACCCAAGCTCCTTTGCGGTCAGCCTTAACTTTTGATTTTGCCCTTTTTCTCACATGGCCAGATACCAATGGTGGTTTTATCTTTAAGGCACCGTTTTTCACAAAAAACATTAACAATTTCGAACTTTGATTCTACTGATTGGATTTAATTCATTTGGGTGTGGTTTTATGTATTAAAATGTATCCTGTTTTTTCCAAAGTTGATTGGGATTTTTTGTGTGTTTTCACTTCATTACTGTTTGTGTGCTGCATAAATACTTTAGACATTGTCTCTAAGTTAAGCCTGACTGCTTTAGTGCTAAGTTGTCGGAGGGTTAAGCGCAGGTTAATTTAGGGACCTTTGTGGTTCAGCCTGATAAGGACCATGGTTGTTGCTTGAAAAGAGTTTTCAACCCCCTCAAGCAATAATCCAATTTTTCAAAGCATTGGTCACACCAGACCTTCAGAGGTTGTGGGTACCTGTTTTTCCCTACTTCAATGACTGGCTATTGAAGGCAGACTCATCGCAGGCAGGCGTCAACCATCTTCAGATGATGGCGAACCTCCAAACGTCGTTGGGACTCGCTATCAAGGTGGCAAAGTCATCAGAGTTATTCTAGATGTAGTATGGTTTTGTGCCTTTTCCCCAGACCGGAGTCCAGGAAATGTGGGCTATGATCCTGATGTTTCAACTTCTATCCTAGATCTCTTTGTGGATGACTCTGAGGCTGCTGGGATCGCTAACCTCCTGCATACTGCTGTTGAAAAATGGCATATGCAGGCTCTGCTATGGGATCTTAAGTCCCACTGGGCACAACACCAAGGGAATATGTCAGATTGTATCCAGATTTATGAGGAGACTGCAGAAAATCTGCAGTGTTGGCAGTAAGGCCAGTAGCAGACCGCTCTCCTTTCTCCACTCAGATTTGACAGTGGTGATTAATGCATTGCTTCTGGGGAGATCATCTGGAAGAGGTAATAAACTGAGACTTCTGGTCTCTGGCAAAAGCTCAAATCCACATCAAATTGTTGAAGTTAAGGGTGATTCACTTGGTTTTGAAGGCCTTCCTGTCCACCATCAGAGGAAGGCTAAAGCAGTTCATCACAGACAACACCACTTCCAAGTGGTACTGCAACATGCAAGGATGGGCAAGGCTGGGATCTTGGGTCTTGTGCCAGGAGGTTCTATGCCTCTCTTGCCCAGAGTTCAGGAGAAGAACAGGTACAGCTAGGCAGACGTTATCCTAGTGACACTGGATTGGGCCAGAAGAGCGTGGTAGCTGGAACTCTTGGACATGAGCATCTGCCTTCTGCTAAAGCTTCCACTTGAGAGTGTCTTATGTTGCAGCAGCAGGGCAGGGTGCTGCTCCTGGGCCTGCACAATCCGCATCTCCATACTTGGAAATTGAGTGGCAGAAGTTGACCTCATTTGCCCTTTCTCCTGAGGTAGTTAATGTCATCTTGGAGGTAAACCTTCATTCTACAAAGTTAGTGTATGCCTGTATTTGAGGCAAATTTATGGTTTAGTGTGGGTGCTGCTAAATTGACCCACTGTAGACCAAGTTGTCTGATGTTTTATTGTTTGTTTTTGTCCCTGGCCTGCCTAGGACTTGCTTTGGGCTCATTAAAGACTACTTGTACGCTGTTTTGTGCTAGCCAGATCAACTTTCATTGTTTAAATCACATGTTGTGATGGATTTTTTTAAAAGGTTTGCAACATTTGTTTCCACCAAACCCCTTTATGATACTGCAGTGGGATTCAAATTTAGTCCTTACTTTTTTAATGTGTATTCCTTTTGAGCAGAAGCACTGTTGTCCATTATGTTTTGTGACCCTCCAAATGGTCTTCCTAGTTGCCATAACATCAACCTGGAGTGTGAATGAGCTTAGGGTTCTTTTTTTTCGATCTTTATTTAATTCAATATTGTACCAAACATATTTAATATCTGTTGGCTTAGCTACAAAAACAGACACACCATGTATAAGGAACATTACACAATTATTGCCTAACATGCTGTTGAACATTACTTCTGGCAGCCGTTTTAACTCTTGGAGGTGACATAGTGGGATCTGTCTACAACATTAGGAATACAATGCGATAATTGAATAGCATAGGTTCGATTTGCAACATTACCACATTGTATAATCATAATTGTAAAGTCTTCAGCATACATAGTAGGTGGCTCTTTGCTCACTGGTGTCCACATACACACAGTCCCCCAATAGATCACTTCACTTCAAGGCTCATTCCTACATCAAGTAGCGCTTTGTCGTATATTGCAGACGCATCAGCCAAATATGCTTAGAATGGACCACAGATATCTTTCAAGAGGCTACACAGTGGCATAGCTCACAATACGTGTCTGACTGTGTGTTATGGTGTGCCATGTCTCTGTGCCATTCGCTCAAAGTGGGGAGTGGACCGAGAGCCCAGTGAAGGGCTAGCCGGCGTTTAGCTAATAGTAGGCTTATCGGCACTAGGTGTCACACAGCTGCCTGCGCCCCTCTATCATAGCTTCTAGTTCTTTAAACATAACTTGCCAGGAGCTGTGCACTCTGGGACAGTACCGTGCAAGATACCAAATCCAGCCAGCAACTTTCCACAGCACTAACATTATTGGGCAGCCTATGGCAAACTAGTGGTGCTAGTGTATAATGTACCCTATTAACGTATTTAAAGTGTAAGAGTCTACGCCTGTTGTTCAATTAAATCAATTTTATGGCAGCACAACAATACTTCCATTGGTGATACTGAGCCCAAGTTCCCTCTACCCGTCGAGTTTAACCTGCAGGGTTTCCCCGCGCCTCCTGCTCATATGCGTAGAATCTGGACACCAGTTGACAGGGGGTGCTAGTTTGCATGAGGGAGGTTAGCGCTGGCATCTCGGGCTTAAGAATTTATTTCCTCCCACAGTAAGTCTTGGAACGCCCAGCATGCTCTGTAGTAATGAAATTGTGTAAAAGTGGTGGGTTTGTCACATTGCTCACGAACCGCATTCCAGATGCTTATGGAACCCTCGCTAAAGAAATCTCTTTTGGTCAGTATATTCAGCTCACGCGTGCACCATACCTTGTTTTTGTCCTAGGGGGAACCATAAATACCAGTTCAGTGGTGCTAAGGGAAAGTATAGCCACGAACCAGCATGTTGCTCCAGGAGGGCCTCATGCATGGATGGTGGAATATGCCTGTTGGCAACCGTTTCCTCATATAGAGTAGTGAGATGCGGGATAAGTAGGTCCTGAAATGCTTTGCCTGAGGGCATGCCCTTAAGGATGGCACAGATTTCCTCGGGACGCAGGGGTGTCATGGGGCATTCCCTGTGTTCTCTTGCAAGCCATATCATAATATGTGGGCAAGGTAGTCTGTTGCAGCAGAGTTGTTGTGAGTTTGTTGCAACTCATTTAAGGTAGTGTAGTTCCTATGGACCCAATCCAATATCTGGTCACGGGTGTGCAAGGGGTGTCCCTGCTCATCCAACACTTCTAAAATCGCATTGCCTTCATGACGAGGGCGCATCAATGCTGCCAGTGTTGCTCCAGGGTGCTCACCCTCATTATACGAGAGTGAGGTATTTCCTGATATTCATCCAATTTATTTCTGATTGCGCCCAGGTGGACCTGCTCCCTGGTCTCGCTGTGGTGCATTTCCAGCTCCACTTTCATTCTCAAGCTTCGCTAAGTGCCCCTGCAGTGACCTCAGAACCCAGGCATGTTTGGACAGCATTAAGCCTTGAATGTATACCTTAAAGTTTCCACATTCTGTCGCAAACTTAGGCACTGAATCTGCATTTATGCAAAACAAATCTTCAATTGCCTGCACCAGCTTATCCCAAAAGGCTGAATCCTGAAGAGAGTACATAGGAAACAGCCATGTGAATGCAAGCTGCTGTGAGGTATGCAGCTGCAGATCTAATAGGACTGGTGAATGTTCTGAGTACGTGCAAGCCAGCTCACATCGCTGAACTCAGGAAATTAGCCTCCAGGATAGTAACCAGAAATCTATACAGGTGTGGGTATCATATTCCGATGAATAGTGAGTGTACCCTGGTGTCATGGAAGCCCTTTGTTGCCAGATATCAAGCACTCCGCTGCTAGCAGCTATCTCTGCTAATGGGGCGTGCTGCTGCTGGTGGTCTCCGCGCTGGCCCCTTGGCCATTTCTGGACTGAGCACACAATTAAAATCGCCTCCCCAAAGTTGGGACAGATCACCCCATTGTGCCCATCTTGCATATGGTGCTCTAAAGAATTGTGGATCATCGTGATTAGGTCCATACACCTCCATCAGCAGCACTGGAAGATCATCCTTGATACAATGCGCTATCACATACCTGCCCCCTGGATCTGAGCACAGTTCCTCCGCCCTAACTCCATAAACCCTGCACACCCAGACCAGCACCCCCGGGCATGCGCGGTAAAACTAGCCTCGCATTAAGCCCCATGCACTCTCCTGCATTTGAACATGCCACTGTCCGGCGCCAAATGTGTTTCCTGCAATATAGCCACAAAAACCTTGTGCCATTGAAGATAATCCACCACCTTGCTGACTTTCTGCAGTTGTTCAGCCCATTTACAATCCATGTTATACATTGAAGCAACACTGTGCCCTCCCTGCCTGCTGCTGTCATTCGCTTGTCATCAACCGCCATCAGTTTGCTCCACACTGTCTAGCACGTTCTGAGATATAGTAGTCAGCACAGGCAACCAAAGGCAAAAGCTTGTATTCCAATACAGCAAGCAATCCCCCACACGCACACTATGTATTCCCCCAACTTGCACAGCATTATAATACCCCCTGAACCCTCCCTCCCCCAACCCAATAAACTCTGTAACTGAGAAATGTGGTACACACATGGAGACAGATGCTACCGGGCTCAGTCTCCCAGGCTGTGCTGTGTATGACTTCCGGTGGGCCATAATACCAAATTTAATGTTGTTGAAACCTGTTAGATACACCGTTACTGAATTACAATTACTGCCTCCCACTGATACAGTAGGATAGTCTATGTGGATGCCTGCCAGTTAGCCAACCGCAGTGCGAGTGCCGGGCACCTCTTAACACTCTCTGTCTACACCACCATCAGCCAGTTCATGTCCAAGTCTCAATAGGCCACTCAGCCCACTCCGAGCTATCCTATGAGGGAGGCATCAATGTTTCAAGTAGAATGGCCCAATGGAGCACCAGATCCCCCCCTCTTGTGTCAATTTCAGAAAGTCCCAGGAAAGCTGCTAGACTGACCAGCCTAACTGTGAGGGCCTACGCCTCCATCTCAGAGGTGTTATTTGTGTCTCCAGTGTCAGATTTAGGGGAGCAGTGCTATCTCTTCACGGTCACCCTGCGCTTGAGATGCTGCTGTAGCTGCTTGGGAACAGTGAATATAATTGGTTTGCCATCAAACAAAACCCACAGCCTTGCTGGGTGCAACATACTGTAGTCTAGTTGGAGCTCCCTTAGTAAATTTTAAGTAGAATAAACAGTCTCTTCACCTCCTGTACTTGTTGTGTCTGGATACATAGATATCGTGGAGCTCTCAAAGTTCTCGGGCCTTGTGTAGCACTCCATTGCAATTCCTATAATTCATCAGTCTGGCTACAATGGGTTGTGGTACGGCGCCTGGGATCGGATGCAGCACCAGAGAGTGGAGCTCACGTTCTAGCATAAAGATCTCAGAGAAGGTCTTGCATCCCAATAAATCTATTAGGAGTTGTTCAACATACCGCTTCACGTTATCGATACTGGTAAACTGTGACACCCACTATCCTGAGGTTGTTTCTTTGCGAGCGGGTTTTGAGGTCTTCCGTCTTTGCTTGCAGTGTTTGGAGCAACTTGTCCATTCGCTTTTGTGAGGTAGACATAGTAACTTGTTTGTCTTCAGCTTCCGAGACATGTCTCTCCACCATGTTTATGCATTCTGCATGTTTATACAGCCGTTCAGATGTACAATCCATTCTGGAAGTCAAAGCATCTATTTTGCATCCATTGTGGTGAGGCTATGCTGCATAGCTGCCAAAATTTGTGTCAGGTCAGTATCCATTTCTGTGTTGAGGTCCCTTTGCGCATTGCCAGCCACCACTGTGCTTTCCTCCCAAGGCTTAGAAGTTTTCATGAGATCAAACTGCAGCTCGGTCTGCGACCTGTTTGCTTTGCCCATATTTTTAGCAGATAACACCAGTTTCCTGCCCCAGTCCCAGCCCCCACCCGTTGACCTCACAGAAGTTTAACTCAGCATGGTTTACTCAGGGAGGGACAGTCGCCTCTCCCTAGAGCGTTATGGATGGCATGTCGGACGCTGGGGGTAAAACCAGCTGTCCAATTGTGACGGGCTAGAGCCTGCGCGCCCGCACATGGCTGTCACTTGTGCTGACTCTGCCCCTGTTGCTCCGAAGCTGCCTGGTCATGCTGCCTGTGATTGGTCAATCGTTCCGCAGCGACGGGACACCAGCAGGTCAAATATACCAGAGTCAGCACTTTCAGCGTTGAGAGGTGGAAAGGAGAGAGACGAGGAGCAGAGCTCGACAGTGAACCAGCCCCGAAGGTACCATCCGGGTATCGGAAGAGGAACCGGGAGGCGGTTCCGAGAAAACCCTGTTCCAAGCGACCGGGAGGCCGAACTGCAGCATCCCGCCACGCTCCAGGAGAAGCGTGGCCATTCAGGTGCGTGGGACTACATCCCTGAGTGACTGTAAATAAGAGAGAGAGAGAGAGAAAGGAGTGGAATGAAAAGGGTAACACAGGGAAAAGGGAGGAGGGAATAGACAATCACCGAGGAAACGGGAAGGCACGAGCACTAGGGTAACAGGAGGGAATAGACAATCACAGAGGAAACGGGAAGGTACGAGCACTAGGGTAACAAGAGGGGAAAGGGGAAAAAATCCAAACGAGGAGCAGGGAGAAACACTAAAACTTACTGACAGATACCGTAGACCGCCATTACCATTAAAGGGGTCGCCGAAGCCCAAGTACAGAAACTGTTGAATACTAAGGGAAAACAGAAAGACAAGAAAGATTAGGAATCAGAAGAGTACGAAAACAGAAGACAAGTACTGGCTAACCTGAGAAAAGGAGAGTAATTTAATATTGACAAACAGAAAGACAGGAAAGATAATGATCTTATGTAAGAAAGAGATATCCTTAAAAGATCACTTACAGCTCTTGTTCTTTTCTCTCCACATGTGCTTCCCGGGGGAAAATCCTGTGAACAAGAAAGAGAGAGAAGGTCGAGTAAGGAACGAACCTCAAGAACAACCCACCAATTAAAGCCCCGCTTCGCAAAGCCTGAAACAAACCTACCTGAAGTCCACTATATACCATAACTTCAATAAAAATCCTTCGTTTTTAAACTTTTAACGCAGTCTGGAGTGGTTCCTCCACACCCACACGGTTAGAAGTGGGATCGTGGAGACACCGCCACCATGGAGGAAAAGGCAACAATGGCAGAAGTAATCGCTCAGTTGGCAGAAGGGCAGAGGCATCTCCAGATAATGTGGGAACAACAAATAAAAGAAGCTAAAGAGGAACGAGAGGCACTGCAAACCGCTCTTAAGAGTCAGGCAACGATTATGGCCAATAATCAACTCGTACATGAGACTGCCTTGGGTAAACTTACCAATACCATCGCTCATACAAAAGTACATCCCACAGTACCGAGTAGTGTGTTGCAACGCTATCAGGAACAGGAAGACCCTGATTCTTTTTTCACCAACTTCGAGAAGGTGGCCAGTACTGCTAATTGGCCAGAGGATAAATGGGGTCAATATATCGCCCCCCTTCTCACCGGCCACTTACAAGCAACATATCAAGCTGTTAACCCCAGTGGGACTCTTCCTTACAAAGATCTTAAGAAAGCCATTCTGGAGATAGTAGGTTTGGACAGTGGGAGTTATCGCACCAAGTTTAGACACATGAAATGGCAGCAACAGGAGAACCCCCGTACTTTGTATTATCGAGTCCAACATGCAGCAGGGAGGTGGCTACTTCCAACAGAGAATACAAGAGAAGAAATGTTTGCCATTATAGTCTTGGAACAATACTTAGATGCTCTCCCCCCTACCACCCGGAACTGGGTTCGGCAACATCCTGGACTCACAAATGAAACCGCCATAGAGCTTGCCTGTGCTTATCATAGAGGCACAGATTTTAAGGCTAATGCTAGTCGGACCCCACCTACCACGACCCGTCCAGCCATACCTAGATTACATCTGCCGCAGCCTGTAGGAAATTCTGGAACTGACCGATCCCAACCAGATAGCCCGGGTCCCTCTGGATATACCAGCCATGGACCCCAGTGTTATCACTGTTCAGAGTGGGGCCATATTGCCCGTCATTGCCCTCAAAAGAAAGAAACAGACGAACCTATGGAGATAGGCCTGACCAAGGGAAGAGTGTTCTGGGCTGGAGGGAAGAAACCCAAATATACCCTCCCTCTCCTCATAAATGAAGTAGAAAGGATGGCTCTAATCGATTCTGGATGTAGCCAGAGCGTGATCAGGGATGATTTAATAATGCCAGGGCAGGTTGAACCAGAGTCACAGGTTCTCATTACCTGTGTACATGGGGATCAACGGTTTTACCCACTTGCGACGATACAGTTGAAATGGAGAGGACAGAATGAAACCCTCAGGGTAGGGGTGCTCCCCAGCCTCGATGAGGATATAATCCTGGGGACAGATTATGAGGATTTTCCTTCCTTGTTGGAAAAAGCAGGACAAGAGCACCTTCTGAGGGAATGGTGGAGGGAAGCACCAAGAGCAATGGACTTGAATGAGCCCAAACAAGTACGAATTGCCCTCAGCAAAAGAAAAAAAAGAGAACAACAACGCTCTTATGTGCCGAACTGCCCAACCCCCAAAGATTCCATTGTTATTGGGAAGGTTTGCACAATCACTGGAGAATTTCGACAAAATCAAAATGAGGATCCTACCTTAAAACATGCCTGGCAGCAGGCCGAGTCCGGAACAGCACCAGGGGTAGGCCCCTTATTCTTGGTTCTTAATAATCTCCTATAAAGAAATCCCACGCCCACCAGGGGAAATGACCTACAACTAGTAGTACCTAAAAGTCACCGTCAACAAGTGCTGCAGCTGGCCCATGGGGATAATGGGGAAGGGCACTTAGGAAGGGAGAAAACGGAAGAAGCCGTACTTAGACGATTTTATTGGCCCGGGGTTTATGGCGAGATACGTAAGCATTGTTCTGAGTGTACCAAATGTCAGTTATACAACCCCTCTCCACAAAAACCCATTCCCCTTCAGCCACTTCCCATTATTGACATTCCTTTTACCCGGGTGGGAATGAACCTTATCGGGCCTCTTACCCCTTCACCGCGGTGAAGACAGTTTGTCTTAGTTTTGGTGGACTATGCGACGCGATATCCCGAGGCCATACCCCTTCCCAGTACATATACTAAAGTTATCGCTCAGGCTATGACAGAGTTCTTTTCCAGAGTGGGTTTTCCGAAAGAGATCTTGACAGATCAAGGGACTCCGTTTATGCCCAGATTAATGGCAGAAGTATGTCGACTTCTAGGGGTGAGACAAATCCGTACCTCAGTTTATCATCCGCAAACAGATGGGCTAGTAGAATGATACAATAAAACCATTAAATCATTACTCAGAAAAAGTATATCAGAAGCTGGGAAAGACTGGGAAAAGAAACTCCCATTGGTTTTATATGCTATCCGTACACATGTACAAACGTCATTGGGCCATAGTCCTTTTGAAATGTTATTCGGACGACAGCCACGCACCCTGTTAGACATGTTAGTTGAACAGTGGAAGGATACAGAAGAGGAAGTAAAAGACCTCTTAACCTACACCAGGGAGTTAAGAGGCAATCTACATACAGTATGGGAAGAAGCCCATACGGCCTAACAGGAAGCACAAGATAAGCAGAAACAAAGATACGATATCTGGAGTGCTGTTCGCACCTTAGCGGTAGGAGACAAAGCTCTAGTCTTGCTCCCTAGCACTGACAAAAAGCTATTGGCCAAATGGCAGGGACCGTTTGAAGTAATAGCTCAGATCAACCCCACCACATATAAGCTGGCCATTCCCCAAGGGAGTGGTAGGGAACAGATATATCATATCAATTTATTGAAGAAATGGCTAGAACCCACAGAAGACAACTCCGTTCACTTTATCAACTCTGAGATTCCTGACGACATCCTATATCCTAAAATAACTTCCCAGGATCGGTCCAACCAGGTAAACCCATGGATCAATCCTGATCTTACAAAAGGGTTTCACAATCAACTAACCCAGTTAGTACAGCACAATCAAAATGTCTTCTCGAGATATCCGGGTAGAACTACGCTAGTTCAACACCCAATCCGTTTGAAACAAAATACTGTCTCACGACAGAGGCCATACAGCATCCCTGAAGCAAAGAAAAAAATAATTGAAGGAGAGGTCCAAACTATGTTGGCAGCGGGTATCATAGAACCGTCAACCAGTCCCTGGTGCTCGCCAGTAGTATTGGTACCCAAGCCCGATGGCAGTACACGGTTTTGTGTAAATTATAGGGGTGTCAACAACTTAACCTATTTTGATCCCTATCCCATGCCTAGACGAACTTATTGAGAGATTAGGCCACGCCACATACCTATCCACCTTAGATCTCACAAAGGGTTATTGGCAGATACCCTTAAGAAAGGACGATAAAGAAAAAACCACCCCCTCTGGTTTATATCACTTTACTGTCCTTCCTTTTGGTCTCCATGGGGCCCCCGCCACTTTCCAGAGGCTCATGGATGAAATCCTACGTCCCTATCAGCAATATGCTGCTGCCTATCTCGATGACATTGTTATATACAGCAAGACCTGGGAGGAGCACATGACACATCTAGAGAACATATTGCATGCTTTACAAAAGGCCAACTTAACTGCTAATCCTGACAAATGTAAACTCGGACAGACTAGTATCAAGTACCTGGGCTATATCGTGGGGAAGGGTAGAATTAGTCCCCAGGTCGAAAAAGTAGAGGCCATTTCTAAAATGGAATTTCCCAAGAGAAAGAAAGATGTGAGAGCTTTTCTGGGTTTGATTGGCTATTATCGGCGATTTATCCCTCATTTCTCCACCATTGAAGAACCTCTTACTAATCTACTGAAAAACTCCTGTCCCAACACCCTTGGTCCCCCTTCTATGCCTGCATTACGTAGTTTTGAGCAACTAAAGGCCGCTCTCACTTCGGAACCCGTGCTGTGTTGTCCTGATTTTGATAAACCTTTCATGTTATTGACTGATGCCTCCGACGTAGGGCTTGGGGCAGTGTTATCCCAACAGCAGGCTGATGAGTCCCTCCACCCAGTGTTGTACATCAGCAGGAAGCTTCTGCCACTGGAATGTCATTATCCGACTATAGAGAAGAAATGTTTGGCGATTAAGTGGGCAATTGAATCTCTCAGATACTACTTATCGGGCCGAACTTTTACCCTGATCACTGATCACTCACCCCTCACATGGCTTGCCCATCATAAGGACACTAATGCCCGTGATCTCCACTGGTTCCTTTCCTTACAGCCGTTCTCCTTTCGGATCCAACATCTGCCTGGGAAACACATGGTGGCAGCAGATTTCCTTTCCCGTTATCCGGCTTCGGAGCGTCTTGACAGGCCGCTCCCAAGGGGGAGTGTATGTGACGGGCTAGAGCCTGCGCGCCCGCACATGGCTGTCACTTGTGCTGACTCTGCCCCTGTTGCTCCGAAGCTTCCTGGTCATGCTGCCTGTGATTGGTCAATCGTTCCACAGCGGCGGGACGCCAGCAGGTCAAATATACCAGAGTCAGCACTTTCAGGGTTGAGAGGTGGAAAGGAGAGAGACGAGGAGCAGAGCTCGACAGTGAACCAGCCCCGAAGGTACCATCCGGGTATCGGAAGAGGAACAGGGAGGCGGTTCCGAGAAGACCCTGTTCCAGGCGACCGGGAGGCCGAACTGCAGCATCCCGCCACGCTCCAGGAGAAGCGTGGCCATTCAGGTGCGTGGGACTACGTCCCTGAGTGACTGTAAATAAGAGAGCGAAAGGAGTGGAGTGAAAAGGGTAACACGGGGAAAAGGGAGGAGGGAATAGTCAATCACCGAGGAAACGGGAAGGCATGAGCACTAGGGTAACAGGAGGGAATAGACAATCACCGAGGAAACGGGAAGGCACGAGCACTAGGGTAACAAGAGGGGAAAGGGGAAAAAATCCAAACGAGGAGCAGGGAGAAACACTAAAACTTACCGACTGGATACCGTAGACCGCCATTACCATTAAAGGGGTCGCCGAAGCCCAAGTACAGAAACTGTTGAATACTAAGGGAAAACAGAAAGACAAGAAAGATTAGGAATCAGAAGAGTACGAAAACAGAAGACAAGTACTGGCTAACCTGAGAAAAGGAGAGTAATGTAATATTGACAAACAGAAAGACAGGAAAGATAACGATCTTATGTAAGAAAGAGATATCCTTAAAAGATCACTTACAGCTCTTGTTCTTTTCTCTCCACATGTGCTTCCCGGGGGAAAGTCCTGTGAACAAGAAAGAGAGAGAAGGTCGAGTAAGGATCGAACCTCAAGAACAACCCACCAATTAAAGCCCCGCTTTGCAAAGACTGAAACAAACCTACCTGAAGTCCACTATATACCATAACTTCAATAAAAATCCTTCATTTTTAAACCTTTAACGCAGTCTGGAGTGGTTCCTCCACACCCACACGGTTACACCAACACACCCAGTTCCTCCACGCTGCACGCCATTCAGCAGGACCCCCGATGCAGGGGGTGGGAAATTTCACTGTCCTGGATGGCTTCAGACTAGTCTATCTCCTGCGTGCCTTCACATCAAGGGACCAGCCCCACCAACATCAGGCAGCCCGCATGGCCAAATGGAGCTCAGTTCCCACGCTGCATGAGCCCTTGGGGTATGTACTCCTTCCCACCCTTGAATAGGTGAGGGTCCTGTCTCAGTCACCTTTGCGGCTCCTGCAGGAAATCGTCCATGTTCTGAAGCAGGCAGCTGCCACTGCGTCCGAGGGATTCACTTAAGTATCTCCTGACCGTCAATTCTCATGCAGTCCAACCAAAATGGTGGTGTTGTTATGTTTGTAGCTGCCCCTGGGGATTTTGGTGCTCCATGCATATAGTTCCCTCTGTCGGTCTTCTGCCAAGTACAATTGTGCACTTTAATAGATGTGGGTCCACAAAGGAGAGAATCCTGTGGTGGTCATGATCAGCTGCAGGCCCCGGCTGGCATGCAAATCCTGGGCACTGTGCTTGCCTAAGGAGATCGTTCACCTGCTTAATCCAACTTTGCTCTTCTCACAAGAGGGAGGGCCCGATGCACAGGACACTGCCCACTGCTGGAGTTGTGGATGCCTACCAAGACTCCCATTTGTGCCTCCAGGACCAGGCTTCCAGTCTGTGAGGCAGGCCCCAGGTTGCTGAGGGTACGAGTGTCTCTGCACACCCGTCCTCCGACACCGCTGTGCCCAAAGCAAGGAGGTCATGAGTGACAGAGCCTGGCCAAAGCCTCTCCAGCTACAGTCCAGAGAACGGTGGGGAGTGAACGGATGGAGCCCTTGGCAAGATGCATCACCTCATCGCTGTCGCAGCACTCCACTCGGTTACATTTCCAGACACCCGTTAGGTCCTGGGGCACCACTCATGAGCAGCTCTTTGTTTTGGGACCAGAGGTCAATCAGGATCATATCAGCAGGGTCACTATCATAGGAAAGACGGTTTTGCCCGGGGGAGGTTAGTTTCTGCATCAAGATTATGACAGGTTTGTGAGACAACCCGGAGAGCTAGTCTAGGCTGTGGCTATCTTTGAGCTTGGCAAGCTCCGCTCCCCCGCCTAGGGCTCTTTCTGTCCAACCACCTTATACCACATTCTTCCCAGATAAACTGGTGCTAAGGGCCTGAGCTTCTTTTCTACCAAAAGTGGTAACACCATTGTATAGGCTATCACTCTTTTCTGTAGTTATTTGCTCTCCTCAAAAGAGGAAGGGAAACTCCTTCCACACCAAAGAACATCAGGTGAACAATCAGCTCTCTGTGGGGTTTGCTGGTGCAAAGGTGATCAAGGCAATGCAGAAGCTGCCTATCTCTCAATGGATTGTGCTGTGCATCAAGATTTGCTATACACTGGCTAAGAAACAGCCTCTGGGAGACATAAAGGCTTCTTACACTAGAGCCAAAGCTGGAACAGCTGCAAAGGCATATGGACTGCCTGTTCTGAAGATTTGTTGGGCAGCTTCATGGACATCAGTATACATGTTCACAAAGCACTGCTGCCTCAACAGTCAGGTCTGTCGAGGTGGACTTTTCTTTCTCCTTTGATCTGCGGAACATTTTGATATGAGCCTGCTCCCCAACCTACCATCTAGGTATTACTATGGTATATGTTCACAGGGTGAGCAATCTGCAGTTAGATGTATCCATTAGAAGAACAAGTAAGTTTCCTATAGTAATGCTCTTTCAGTTAGATACTCTATCTAACCATAGATTCCTTATTGACCATTGCAATTCCCCATTCTGTGAACTGGACTGTTTTCCATCTAAAAAGGTCCCACTCTAAGGATCTACACACTGGCACTGGTTATGCCAATTTGCCGATGGGCTCTGCGTTTGAGGGCATGGATAGCCTATGAAAGCAACTAATGTAATCACGTATCGGTGGCTCTTACTTCCAGTTCCGCTCATCACTCTTGGAGCTAAACAGTACAATGACACCTACTGGCATGCACAAGTGCTGCTTTGAAGTTTCTGGATCCAATCTGGATCCAATATTGTGGTAAATATTCACAAGGTGAGGATTCTGCAGTTAGACTATTCACCAGAAAGAGCATTGCCAAAGGTAAGTAGCTTGTTTATTATGCCGTTACCAAATGTCTAGGGACATAATTGTTCCTAATAGACCAAATATTTCTAACATTGGCTCCAGCTCAAGATTCTGCATGGTGTCATAATAGCTTAACAGCTAGAATGCTAGCGAGAAAGAAAGTGTGCTGTCCCTTTGACAGTCAACAGCTTTTGCTTATATTTCCCTTTACCTGCTGCCCTGAAAGGAATACTCTGCAGGCTTTGTTTTTCTTTAACTCCCAGCCATGGTATTTTAACTTTACACTCTGGGTGCTGAAGCTTTTCTATGGGGCACACAAGCACTTGCTTCCTCGCTGGGACTGTGCAGTGATATTCCCAGACCATGTGGTCCTTCCTGCTGTAAGGTCCACCTGACACTCTGCTCCCTGTGTCAGCAGTGGAGCTGGTATTTTTCCAATCTCCTCCCTGACCACTATGATTCTCCTCAGGTGCAGGAGAGAGTTCACAAGGGGCCACTCTACATAGGGCTGTTATACATTAGGCACCGGTGGTTGGTGGGTAGGGGCTCCCCATGACAAAAGGCAATTATCCTCTGGGAGTCCCATCCTCTACACAAAGGGATCGTGTAGTTGAGTGCAAGACTGTGCATCGGTCTCCTGGTGGGACCAAAATTAAAACTTGGTTTTGTTACAGAATGAGCAATTGCGTTTTAGAAATTTATTTGAAAGAATGTATCCGCAGCCCCAGAGCACCTGCTGCAGGGCCAAAAACACCACACACCCACAACATTTATATAGTATGATAGATCTGTCCTCCTCGATGGAGCAGTTTTAACATGGTTGTTGTCATTTCTGCTCCTACAGAACCAGGTACTTCTGGTTATAGCCACAAGCTACAACAGCTAGGGGCCTTCCGAGCATAATGTTTTTATTTGGATTTCCTTCAGCCTTATTAAAACCTCTGGCACTACTCCTCCTTCCTCTACACATCAATATCTTAGCTGTACGGCTGCGAACTTGCCCTCCTGAAAAGATCTGGTGATCTCCTTTTCTTGCCTCTTCTTCAACAGCACTGCACATGCCTTCCAAGGTGGACCACCCTTCTCTTTCTGCATTCCCTAGCTGCCTAGGTCTTGCAACTCTTGCCTGTGCACATCAATACTCAAATGTACTTATGCCTCAATGCAGAACACCAAGAGCAGTCGAACAGCAGTCCACATGACCTCCTCCCCACCTTTATGGTCCTTAGTAAATCTTCTCTCCACTGACACTTGGAGAGAGTCATGGAGCCAGCCTCAGAGAGAGTCCAATGGTGAAGAATTCTGTGGTTGATGAGGCATCCACCCAATGTAGTTGTTCCACATCGTACCTCCACCACTTACTATCACCAATTCAATCAGCCTTCTGCCTGTCCTGTCCCAGTATAGCATTTGGGGTAGAATTCAAAATGACAACTTCCTTCAAAATCAGAGAATGTTATTGTAGAAAGTCTTTTTCTGCATGGTTACTGAGATTTCTTGCCTTTTTGTTGGACCCTGGTTTCTAAACTCTGTTCACATTACCCCTCCAAACAGTAGTGAAGTGTCTGTGCTTCCCCTTTAAACATGGTTAAATTGACTTACACCTAACTGACTTATTTAACTTGCCGATAAATCGCTAGTACATGATACAGAAAATGTACCCATGGCCTGTATGTCAAAAACTGCCTGTGGATTGTGCACCTATTGTGTCTTCCAGAAAATGGGCCTGGAAAACATGGCTTCAGGCCTACCATGTGTCACTTGACTGCAGCAGCCTAAAACCCTGCTGTTACACCTATCAAAGTAACTTTTTGACAGGCGTAAAACAATGCTTTTAATTATTAATAAGCATACTTTGTTGTCTACAATGTAGGGTGCTTTATCAGTAAAAGTAGAACATTTGTAAAATTAAAATTGGCACGTTCCACCAATTTCTTGGCCTCAAAAGCTATTTTCACTGGCAAAGCTGTGGTTGAATCCTAAAAAGGTTAAAGTACACAAATTATAAATGTTATAATGTTTGACAGAAAGCTACTAAAATAGTCATTCAAGGGATATTTTTCATATTTATTAAAAGACTGAACCTCCAGTAGGCAAACTGCCAAATAATAATCCACTTTCTTACATTTATCATCTGAACCCCTCATCCAGGTCTCCCTCTGTGCTATTTTTCAAAGGGGCTGCATGCTGGGTAGCTGAGACAGCAGTCTGAGCATTCGCAATTGCCACCACTAGGAGCCTTCTTTCCCTGAATTATCAGACAGATTCTTGTGATGGTTATGGTGATTCTAATCCCCACTCCTCTCCTCCAGCAGGAGATTTTGATTTCTTCTTGGAATGGGCTTTTTTATCTAAGGTGGCCCTTGAACTGCCATGTGATAGAGCCTACTAATTCAATTATTCAGCTAGGATATCAAAGAGAATTTAATTAAGGGCTGGCTAAGGTAAATATGTTGTTTCATAAACAATAAGTAATCCAGTTATTGCAAAATGCATCTTAGATCTGTTTTTTCTGCACAAGAAAATGGTTACCAGCCAGAAACGCTGACCTTATACCACGTTGCAATCTAGAGTGACATTTCAAGCACAGGTTATACATAACATGGACAAAGTGAAAACATTACACATTGTACAGTTTACCCAAAAGGTTTGGTGCAGTTTCTTTCAGTCCCCTAAAGAATTATGACCATTTAGATGTGGACTCTCTTGCCAAAGTGCTACCTTGCACAGATGCAGGGCTGAATCAGACAAGAATCTTGGTCAGTTAGACTTTGTGTGCAAACACTTGTGTACATATCTCACATAAAACCTGCTTAGAGGCTTTTATCTTATCTGTACACCAGAGTTCATTTGGTCCTGGGACAGGTTTACAGTATCACCAACCTAAAAAGCCCATAGGAGGGGGTGGTCTTCTGTACCAAAAGCTAAGCAGAAGCCTAAGTTGCTGATGTCAACTAACTGTGAGGACCCCTCACATAAATATGGTTTGCTAGGACCTACAATGTATTAGTCTACAGGGCAGAATAGGCTGTACCTAAAGTTCCTTCTCTTTAAAATGAGCCTTTTTGCTCATTCATTAACTATATATTGTTTATACGGAACAGGAAAGCAGACAGTAGTATGCAGATACCGCACCACACTCTTATTTTTGTGTCTAATTGAAAATACCATACTTTGGAATACAAAATATAGTCTCCAATTATATAAGAACAAGTTCTAAATACCAATATTTTTTATAAGGTCCAATAGAAAAACAATTTTAGATGGGCATGCAGGAAGGCCATCTTGATGGATACAAAGATGCCAAGGTCTCATCACTGACATTCTGGCATGGCACTAGAAGAAACACCCATATGATCTTCTGAATCACGTTACTCAATCTAGGAGGCGAAGATGATTCACACGGAATCTCATAGGGAAGACTGCATGGGGAGCTCTGATACTGTAGCAGAAGAACGTTCACCCATTCTTGTGATGAGTGGTGTGCTGAAGAGAATAGAAAAAAATTGTGGTTGCCTCCTGGGTGTACCTATACAGTGAGATTTATTCTATATCCCATGTCCAGGTCAAAACTGAGCATCTGCGCTTTCTTCAAGTAGACTGACTAAAGTGTAAAAGTAACTCAAAGTATTTCAACCTAGATTGCTGCTAAGGTTTTTTGCTTCTATCAAGAGTCTGTATTTGAACTGGGAATCGCAAATGCACCCAGGACCAAAGGCAGCTTATGGAGTTGCCTCTACTGGAGAGGCAATGATAAGAAGCCTTGATCGGGAGAAGATGTGGGTCATGGGCATGGATGCTGGAGAGGTTGACCCAGAAACCTTTATGAAATGTACTATATACTGGTTGTTGGTCAGTACAAAGGGAATCCCTTCTTTGATGATAACCGATTTAGTCCACACTGGCTGTGTGAAACAAGAGTTCTATAATCCTGACCTTGTTATGTTGATGAGAGGGGAATATTGTGTCAGGACGATGGTGTCCCTGAAACCTCCAGAGGACAAAGTGGGAATACAAACATCAAGGAGGTCAAAAATTCTGTATTGTTCCAGGGAAGAAAGATTCTTTGAGCCAAAACTATAGGTTGACAGAGGTAATGTCCTGTAGGGGAGTAGCCTAGAAATCAGAGGAGAAACACTGGAGGTAAATGAAGCACCAAAACAAAAAGTGCTGAGACCTGGTCATGACCACTGAGATCAAGATGAGATGGCTCAGCACTGAGCAGAACGGATGTACAGCAAATGTTAGTTGTGCCTAAGTACAAATGGTAAATTAAATAAAAACTCAGACATTTAAGGTTCTACATGCGTGGAGATTGCTGAAGATGCCTAAATGGCCAAGTAGCACCTTTGAGGTGCGAAAATGGAATAGATTAGATCGCTGTGAAGATCTTCCAGTTGCATTCTTCCCAGATAAGATTTATTTCAGAATGGCAATGTGTTTTCCTTAGAAATCACTCATGACATTTGAGAATGACAACACAATGATTTCTGATAGTCTTCTAGCTGCAACTGAATCACATTTTGAATGCTCCCTAGGCATCAGACTGGATCCTGAAACTTTTCAGCAGTACCTCTGCATGCTGGTAGGCGGTGCTGTGCAGGTCCGCACTGACACCGTTCCACTCCACACATAAAGTGCAAATCCTATATAGGCTCCACTCTCACAAGCTGACATCAGTTTCTTTCTTTCTGCCCCACCAGATGTGGATAAAGAGCTTCTTCTGACCCTTACCTCATGCAAATTTTTCAGTATATAAGGGAAATAACACCTCCCCAAATTACAGGCTTTAAACCCTGTAAGGACTTCACAGAAAATTGTCTGTGACAGATCCTCATCGGCTTTGCTTGCAGTGACTCTACATCAGTGAACCCAATGGCTACATGAGACCACTAGAAGAAACTCTACATCGCCAAACAACAAAGAGTCTGCAATGAGACCTGTCCAAGTTGAAGGGCATGTCCTGGTAAAAGTCACAGGAGTTGGTTGAGTGTTGGTGTTCGTCTCGATCTAAGTGGTCAGGTAAGTCGAAGGAAAAAAAAAAGAAATCAAAGCAGGATTCGACCAATGCCTGCCACTCACATTCTCCTAAAAAGGCCCGGCGGCGACGTTGGAGCCTGGCATAACCAGAGTTTCAGGGGCCGCACACCAATCCAAAACAGATCGAAGCACTTCACAAGGCCATGCTCCACCTCTTTGGATCCTTGCTGATTCCCTCTTGCATGCCTTCGAACCCCACGGAGCTAAGCTCTCCAGCTGGAATATTGCTGACAGGTTCGCCCTTGATGCCAGTTGGACCCTCCAAGCCTATCACATCTCCACTTTCGGCTCTAGCTCTGACTCCAGCAACACTGGAAAATGAGGCATCTTTTGTTCTATCCATTTCTGAATCGGCACCAGTTCGACCTCAACCGAGGTGGCACCTGGCCGCTGTGGGGGCCTGTTCCTCCACTCAACCTGCTGCCTCCACAAGGGTGACAATTTACACTGCATTCCCTCTTCGTCACAGATTCAAACATGATGCGGGGTCTCAGATTGGCCAGCCATGGCACAAAGATAACTGATATGATGACATGCAAAAAGCGAGTGGCCTTGACACCTCCCTGAAGTCAGGGTTCCACTCACCTCATGGTCCTGCCACTGAGGAGAGTGCTTCTGATGCTACGGTGATACATAGAGCAGCCAAAGTCTTTGACCTCACGCTCTTCACTTTGGAAGTCAAAACCAGAAGTCCTCCAACATGGACAAATATACACTGGACCCCTCTTGCCCTTCAGGGAGGCACTTATGGCTACCTTGTTGGGAATGAGTCCCAAACCTTTCTCTGGCCACTCGGCCAACTGCCAGATCACAAGACGCCATCGCCCTGCCCTATTCTACCCTGTGTTTTTATCTTAGCACCTCTAAGCTTAAAGCTTGTTGGTGCAGGCATCTACATGCAGGACTAATCCAAATACATTTCTAACTATTCCCAACTACCAGCGAGTCAAAACAGTTAGAGACATTTAGTTAGAGAGTCTTCTCATCTACCAGTTTGGTTCTTAGGTCAGTGAAAGCCAGCGCTCTTTGGGATTCTGTGGCTCCAGTGCTCCCACGTGTTCCTGATGATCTCTGACCTGTCCTTTCCTACAACATGGCCTGGGTGGTTGTGATGCAACAAAGACCACGATTTATTGTGACTAGGACACCACCAATTCCTTCAGGTGGACTTCTGGCACCAGTGTCGCCTTTCACCTCCACTCCTGACAAGAGACAACTGTTTTTTTTAGGTGATGTTGAGTTGTTCCTCATGGACATGCCCTTTGATTTGACTCGCCTGTTTGGGGTCAAGACAGATTCCACTCTGGAGTGATTCAAGGAGAGTCTGGCTACAGCACGCTCCCTTGGTTTGTCTTCCCCACCGCACCAGCCACATCAGCCCTATTGCTCCTTTTGTGGTTTTAACAGAGGTACCCCATACAATCAGTCAGTCTAACTTTAACAAGGTGTCCAGCAGTTTCTCGGTCAGGGCCTTGGTGCCTGCAGCCTGCGTGGTCAATGTCAATAGGCCGGTCAGTCCACTGACACCCCTGCAGTCCCACCTGCCAAACGCTATTAGCATGCTCTTAGTAGAACACAGGCATCCAGTAGGAGGCAGGTTCCAACGGATCTTGCTGGGTTAGCGGGCCATAACATCAGACAGGTAGTTCCTTCAGATTGTTTAGAATGGGGAATGGGTTTGCCTTGAACTTCTTTTTCACTACCACAACTTTCACCACCACCTCAAAGACTGACAGAGGGCTATCTGTCCATTTTGTGGCTGGAAGTGCAGGATCTTTGACCATAGGAGCTATCAAGAGGGTGCCTGCACCAGAATTAGGACATGGTTGTTATTCCCACTACTTTCTGGTGCCAAAGAAGGACAAAGGCCTTCATCCTATATTAGGACCTTGCCCTCCAATGCCTTCCTACAGAAGAAAAAAATAAAGATGCTTACACTGGTCCCGATATTGTCTGCGCTTGACCTTAGAGAGTGGATGGTGGCATTGGATCTGCTCGATGCCTATTCCCATATACCTGTATTGCAACTCTGTCAGCGTTACCTGCGGTTTATGATGGAACAGAAGCATTTCCAGTCTGCTTTGGTCTTCCTTGAGTGGTCACGAAAGTGATTGCGCGGTGGCAGCACACTTACAGAGGTCCAGGTTCCTAGTTTTCCCTGACCTAGATTACTGACTGTTGAAGGCAGGCTTGCCTCAGACATTCGTCAATCACGTCCAGACTATGGCAAACCTCCAGTCATCTTTGGAGTTCACTATCAATGTGTCGAAGTCACAGTAGATGCCTTCT
This sequence comes from Pleurodeles waltl, assembly GCF_031143425.1. NCBI lineage: Eukaryota > Metazoa > Chordata > Amphibia > Caudata > Salamandridae > Pleurodeles > Pleurodeles waltl. Next base: position 183,903,366 of record NC_090437.1, read on the forward strand.
CCAATGCTTCCTTTTATCAGAGCCATTCAGGACTCTGTTCTGTTTCATGCCTTTCCTCCGGAAAGGTGAGTCCAGGACATTCCAACTATGATACTGATCTTTCAGCCTTGGCTCTGGCTTTCATTGAGGTCAACTCTGAGGCTACTGGGACTAATAGACTACTGCATTATGCTGGTCAAGTATGCCAGGTGGCATAAGTAGGGCTTGGAGTGGGATTTAAAGTCTCTGTGGGCCAAACTTCAAGTGGACCTCTCTGACCAGGTCCAGATTTCGTAAAAGACTGTAAAAGATTTGCACTGGTGGTTGATCGTCTGCAATTGGGTCAGCAGCCAACCCTTCTTCCTTCCCCACCCTGACCTGATACCGGTGACCAGTGTGTCACTTCAGGGCTGGGGTGGCTACCTGGGAGAGGTGGAGACAGAGGCCTCTGGTGTCTAGCAGAGTCCCAGCTCCATATCAACCTTCCGGAGCTCAAGACTATCTGCTTTAGCTAAGCAAACTGAGTTCCTCCACCTAACCCAGTGTAACACATGACTTGCCAGGGGTCCCCCCGGTTTCACTGATGGCATCTTGAGCAGCTGAAGTGTGCGTAGGGTCCTAGGGAAGAGGCAGCTAGCGACCAGTGGAGCTGAAGTTCAAGTGAAGAGCGGGCCTGGCTGCCGCTACGGGCTGCTTAGCAGATCCAGCATTGTGTCTGGGTGCTGTGGCTCATAGTGGCAGCAGCCAGTCAAACGGAGCAGCTGCCACACTCACTCAAGGATTCCTTGAAGGATGAGGCAGTTGTTTTGACCCTGGGCAGTTGTTGAGGATTGACTAGCCACTCTGGAACCTTGCAGTGGGTGGAAGGGCACCTAGTGGTGTGGCTCCTCCATGAAGCCTGGTGCGCGCAGGCAGAATGTGACCTAAGCGGATCCTGCTCCAGGAGAGACTGCCATGTTGTTGCTGGGAACACACCAGCTACTTGAGGAGAGAGGATAAATGCTGGAAAACACCTGTGCCTAGGCACTGATGCCTGCCCAGCTTAGCCGCGGAAGAAGAACCAGATAAAATACTTTATTTAGACTACGAGTGGTTTTTGCCAGTCTCACATACCTCCCACTTCTATAAAAACTAATCGCTGCTTTGGAGTGGAGTAAATACAGGCCGCAAATATATGAGAGCCTGATATAATGATTAGTGATACATAAAGACAAATGGGACCACCCATTCCACCCTATATTAACATTGAACGGCACGCAACAACACATGAAATCACTGTCTTGAGGCCTACATGTTGCTTGATGTTGTCGACCCACAATTGAATCAGCAGAGTCCAGAAGAGACTCTTTTGACTTCTTCATGGTGATCGGCCATCTAGGGGAGGTGTGAAAGAGTTAACAGTGTGCAGAAGATGTCTCAGCTGTCTAAAGAAGCATCAGAAGTGGAGCATCTGGCTCTATTTTTCAATTATGAAACAGCAATTAAAATTAAAACAGTTGACTCATTGGTGAACACACATCAGGTTCCACTGGAAGTGTGGTCACGTGATATGTTGAGGTGCTTGGATGGGGGGGCTTTTAAGAATGTTGGTGAAACACGAGGTGATCTTCCCTGTCAAACTGACAACTTTTGGCCCTCTGGTCATCAAGAGCAGTATTGCGGGCCGATACACAAGTTAAACATATTGGGGATTTGTATTTGGTTTAAGTTAGGGAAGGGAGGGAGGGGTACTCACAACTGCATGAAAGATGGGACCAGTCACACATTTACTGCATGAGGGAGACCAGAGAAATTCCACAACCTGGAGGAGTGGGTTCGGTCAACTTCCTAGGGGCTGGAATGAATGAACTCAAAATGTTGAGACTCAGTGTTAGGGAGCTCAATGCACCAGTCAGGAGGGAGGCAAACCTCTCGCTGTTGCGGGACTCGTAGTGTGAGATATACCTACAGGAGACAAATCTAGTTAAGGAGGACTGGCATAGATTGCGCTGAAGATGGTTCTCCCAGCCACACTTTTTTAGGGGGCGAGCGCAAAGTGCTCCGTACCCTGTTGTAATCTCTTTTTGGGATTCTAGCCACACCCATGTCACGTCAGTCCCTTACGTTGTTTCGTGGGATCGCCTTTTAAAATCCGCTTGCTTTTATTAGTAAAAGGCATGCATACGTCAGGCCTTTTCCGGTGTTTAGCCCTCCCCCAGCGCACCGACCAACTACTGGAAACATACAAGGCTCCATGTTTTCAATATGGTTTCTAGATTACTTTTTCTCTTTATTTCACAGCGCGATCGTGCTCATTTTTTCTTCCATTTATTGTGGCAAGAAAAGCCTGGTTAGGAGTTTACAATGCTAATACCTCTAACTCGACGAAATGCAAGACCTGTTGCATTGCAAATGCTTGTTTCTGGCATGTAACAAGAAGTTGGGCTGGTGATTCTCATGGCCCCCTCCTTTAAAGGGAGCATTAGAGATACCCCAAGTAGATTGGTGGCGGTCAGAATCATGCTGGAGGACTACATCGTCACCATTGCATCGATCTATAACTCACACCAAGAGAAATGTACCTGATCCGCAATCCCACTTATCCTACAAGTGCCAGATAAAGAAATCCTCATTGGCGCAGGCTGGTTTTGGTAATGTGCAGTGATTTTGATGGATCGGCTCAACACATTGGACAAAGTGGGACATTGTCGCAGGTCGGGAGGGAATGGTGGATGAAATAGGTGTGATAGACCTGTGCCGCCATTTACACCTCCTCTCTAAAAGTTACACACATTTCTCGGCCGGACAACAAACATGCACGCTAGCGCAGATTACATGCAATCCCTATCATACCATGTCCAGATGCAGCCCACTTTTCAATACTAAAAGGGGAAACCTTACAAAGCACATGGCACCTGCAGGCAAAAACTTCTATTTAGCGCGGTCAACAGAGAAGAAGTTAGAGAGGCTCTCTGAGGGGGAACATGAAGGCCACAATGCTAGCACACTGATAGCTTTAGCACCCACACATAACAAAGAACGGCAGGAGAAAAGACAACACCTGGAAGCCCAAATACAACTTCTAGAGGAACATCATGAACAAAGAGGCTTCCCTTAAACTGGTGAAGCCTCACAGCATGCAGGGCGCACCTTAAGGCTCTGGACACAGATAGGGTATAGCACATTCTTCTCTGTATCAAACAGAATTACTATCAAGGGGGAGATAAATCTGGAAAGTTACTTGCTGGTAAACTTAGGGCTAAAATAGCCTAGAACCACATAACATTATTAAATACAGGCACAGGAGAATTAACATTTGAAGGAATTGTATGAGACGTTATACATTGCTGATGACATAGGGTTGTAGAGACGCACATCAATCAGGTTGGAGCACTTCTTTATTTTGAGACACGTTAGTTCATTACAGGAGTCGATGTCCGCAATTCCTCCTCAGGACTGCCGTCTGCCCTGCTGCCGCCCTCTGAACCTTCCACTTCTCCGCTTTCCCTTATGAGGTAGATCGAATGTAGATCTACATTCGATCCACGCGACACACATCTTTCCCCTTATCAAAACAAAAAAAACGAATTATCTTATTATTAATATATTTTTTCCTATACGGAACAGAAACATATAACAAAATATACATATACACATTTTCCTAAACAAGAAATACCATGATAACCATTTATTTAGTTTCCCATCACAAACTCATTGAAATGCCCAGGTAACTTCCTTTCTCTCTGACTTTTCCGAATAGGTATCGTACTATTCACACGATTCCTAGACTCACTCTCATCAACACCACCAGAACGTACTTCATCTGATTGCAATATGGAATTGTCTCCCCATAAGTATCCATTAGCTTCATCCGGATCCTCACACCCTTCCCCTTCAGGAATACTACATGCTTTGAACAAACTCAGATGCGCAAATTACGTATTTTTCCATCTTCAAGTTGAACAGCACCATCCAAAACCTTCACAACCTTCACAGACGTGACCATCGAGCATCCCCTTTATGTATCAATCCATGATTCTTTACGCATACATACTGTCCAACCACCAACCTGGGCATTGTTTTTCCATTGTTAACTCTCCTCAGCACTTTACATTGATACTCTTGCACTTGTTCTTTCACAGAACTAAAATCATTTCCATCCAAATCCCTTTGTTTTCTGTTCTTTAACCACCAAGGAATCAATCTAGAAGATGGTTTCCGACCCCTCAATAGCTCAAAAGGTGTTTTGCCAGTGACTGAATGTGGTGTAATCCTGTAAGATAAAAACATACTTTAAATGGCCTCTTTTTAGGATAATTTAGATGCCAAAGCTAATTGTATAGCTTCCTCAATCACTTTGTTAAATCTTTCTACCTGACCATTTCCCTCAGGATGATACAATGATGCCCTCACATGATTTACACCACAGCTCTTCAAAAAGGATTGCATTCTTTCAGAAGTGAGTTGCACCCCATTGTCTGAAACAATAGTTTCGGGAATGCCCTCCCTTGCAAACACATCTTTTAAAAATTCAATAACTGTATCAGTAGTTATATTGCCCACCATTCGAATTTCCGGCCCTTTGGAAAAATAATCAATCAGGACAATAGCATATGCTTCCATAGTAGGTAAGGTAACAAACAGGCCCATAAAGTCTATCGCAACTTTACGCCACGGACCATCAGGCAGTTCAACCATTTGTAATGGCACCACTAATGGTTTCACAGATTTATCAGTCAACATACATTTATCACATTCTCTTAACCAATGGTCCACCGTACCATCCAGACCCGGCCACCAAAAGATTTCCTTAATCTTCCTCCTAGTACATGCCATGCCACCATGACCTTCATGGCCCACCTTGAAAATAGTATTACGCATACCATAGGGTGGCACAATTTTATCACCTCTCAATATAATGTTATTAAACACAGACAATTCTTCTTTACCCTTCCAGTACGTACTACACTCACCTTGCAAACTCCGTTTCGATGGCCACCCCTTCAAAATAAAATCTCTCACTTTCAACAAAATGTCATCCTTTTGTATTTCCTTCATCCACACACATTCAGATATCTCACCATCCATCTCCCCGTTTTGCAAGAACATCACATCCTCATGAGTGAACGCAACCTCACACTCGCCATCATCAACCTCCTCAACACTTCCAGCAGACAATGGTAAATGAGACAACCTATCTGCCACACATTTACTCTTCCCTGACAAATGCAAAATCTCAAAATGATACATTTGTATTTTCTAAGCCAACCTTGCTAACCTTGGTGTAAAGTTCCTTCCACCTCCCGAACTCCATATGTTAACCAGAGGCTTGTGATCCATACAGATTTTAAATTTGCACCCCCATATATACATTCTAAATCGTTGCACAGCCTAAGTAGTAGCCAACAGCTCTTCTTCAATCATAGAAGAGTTCCTTTCGCATGTACTAAAGTACGAGATGCATATGCAACTACCCATGAGTTCCCTTTCTTTTGTTGAGAGAATACTACTCCAATACCATATCCACAAGCATCCACTGATATGGTACATTCAGCAGTCTCATCAAACGATCTTAGACAAGATGCATTCACAATGTCTTCTTTTATAGTTGCAAACTTCTTGGCATGTATTTGCTTCCAGCAAAACATCGTATTTTTCCTGAGCAAAGCACGAAGATTCTCCACTATGGATGCAACATTTTCCACAAAACAAGAATAAAATTCAGCCAATCCTAAAAATGACAGAAGTTGTTCCTTACCCTTAGGTTCCGGCGCTTCATGAATAGCCTTCACATGACTAATTTTAGGCCGCATACCATCCTTAGAAATAATATGGTCTAAATATTCCACCCGGATCTCTCCAAATTTGCACTTTTGATCTTTAACAATTAATCCCAAGTCTCTTAGTGCCTGCAAAACTGCCTTTAAATTACTGTCATGCTCGATTTTATCCTTTCCGTATACTAATATGTTGTCTTGGAACACCTTTGCACCCTTTACATCTGAAAGTATTTTGGATAACTCCCTTTGGAAAACTGCAGATGAACTAGCTAATCCAAATGGCATCCTTTTATATTTGAACATTCCTTCTGGTGTAGTAAACGTTGTGCACTGTTTAGACTCAGGATTCAAATGTATTTGATGATAAGCACTAGCCAAATCAATAGTTGAAAATACTGCAGCATCTCCAATAGAGGACATCAATTCCTGCAAATTTGGCAATGGAAATGCGTCTACCCAAATCACATCATTGAGTGCCTACAGGTCAACACACAGCCTAAGATCCCCATTAGACTTCACTGAAATTACAATCGGAGAAACCCAATCTGAGCACTCAATGGGTTCAATAATATCCTTGTTACTCTAATCCCATAACATTTCCTTTAATTTCACTCTTTAATTAAAGGGAACATTCCTCAAATTTTGTCTCACTGGAACGGCATTCTGTTTTGATACAATTGTATGTTGAAAAATTTTCATACCTCCCAAATGACTGCTAAAAACTGTTGGGAATATCTTCAAGTCAGAGTGCAAATCATTCTGCAACCTATCTGCACTCACCGTATACACTGGTGGACTAGCACCAGGGTCCACTTTCAACCCCAATTCACATATATACAGCGAACCTAAAATCGTCGTCCCACTTTCAGCTATAAGAACCTCTCCTGAACACTTCTTCCCCACAAACTCAATTTCTGCCTGCACTTTTCCCACAATCTCAATTTTATGTCCTGAATAGCTACAATGGCTTATTTTATTATTTAGTAATTATCTTCCAGGCTATAAATGATTAAATAATGTTTTTCCCAGTATAGTGTACCATGCACATGATTCCACCATGACTTCCACCTGAACACCATCAATACGTAAGCAACACTTGAGAAACTGATGGTCTCTTCCCTTAACATTAGTACTTTGAATGCTTAACACCATATTCTGCATACCTTCCTCAATTTCGTTGTCATCCACGCTTTCCACAATGCAACTCACTTTCCTCCCAAAACTTTTACACAAGCAAAATGCCCTTTTTTTCTTGCAAGTACTGCAAATTTTTACCACCAGCTGGACATCCACTAAAATTTGCAAAATGCGAGCTGGCACCACATCTGAAACACACTTTTACATTAATGTTCGTCCCAGTTTTGTTACCCCCGCCAACAGAACGTGCAGCAACCCTTTTACCCTTTTCTTTTTTCCTTACCATCCCTATCACTACTCACTGTACATATGGTGCCATTATCCTTGACTTCATTCCTCATAATTTGTATGCAACTCTCTGTAAACTCAATACTTCGTGCCACTTCAATAGCTGTTTTCAAAGATATTTTTCCTGAAGACCATAGTTTCTCTTGTAGTTTTTTAGATTTAGTTTTCATTAATAATTGATCTCTTAAAACGTGGTCATAGGTCATGTGATCAAAAGCACAAGTAACTGCAAGACCTCTTAGTACTGCCATATACTGGTCAATCGACTCATCCACTTTCTGTTCCCTGGTATAAAACATATCTTTCCATAACTACATTAATCTTCCTACCATGCCTTTCCTGTAACTGTTTTAACGCACATTTGTACACATCTTCTCCATTCACATTCTCTACAGGTGGCATTTTTTTTTAAATTCCCTCAAACCAACTGCCCCCAACCGATGTTTAAGCAATGACGAATGTCTTTCGGGCGAACATTCACCTTCTTCCAATACATCCACGTACGCTTCAAATGAGTACAACCACAATTCCCACTAAACAGGAGGATCTCCTAGTTCATTTAAGAAAAATGGTGGAGGTTGGATACTAGACATTTTACACAACAATCCTGCATGTATATATATGTAAGAAACACCACCAAAAAAACAAATCCACTATTAATAATAAAATGAACCCAAAACTATTAGCAAAAAATGTGCCAATACCGTAAAAAAAAAAAAAAAGAATTGTCTCTTACTCCATTTGAATAACTATACTATAGTGTTCCAGTAAATGTGCATAGAAATATTATGCGGATTCAACATGCACAATGGTGTGCCTATCACCGATGTTTCAGTAGAAGTATATAGAAATATTATTTGCATTCGACAGGCACGATGGTGTGCCTATCGCTGTAAAAGTGCATAGAAAAGTTTATAATATAGTGTTCCAGCAAATGTGCATAGAAAATATTGTGTGAATTCAACAGGCACAATGGTGTGCCTATCACCGGTTGTTCCAGTATAATTATATAGAAATCAACAGACACAATGGTGTGCCTATCACCGTAGTTAACTTGCATCCGAAGGCACAAAGGTGTGCCTATCACCGTATAACCAATGAAGAAAATGGAAATCTTCCCAATCTTCAAAGATGGTCGCCGCACGCCCGCTACATGCTTTCAAAAGGAATTCGGGCACACTCCTACCCAGAATTCCATACTCATCCTAATGCATCCGATAGCACAAAATACCCTGAACTCGCTGCCTCAGAAGTGAAGCACTCAGGGCCAAGTCAGCTGCACAATATCAACGCAGAGCTCTGACGCCGACGCCGTACACGGCACAAGCACACCAACACAATTCCGGAATACCCGGCACCAACCGCATCCACAAGTACACCCACACGAATCCGGAATACGCAGGACCAACCACGCTTGCACTGACACCACTCCTGCCCGTCTCGTCTCCATTGTAGAGACGCACATCAATTAGTTTGGAGCACTTCTTTATTTTAAGACATGTTAGTTCATTACAGGAGCCGATGTTTGCAATTCCTCCTCAAGACCGTCGCCTGCCCAACCACCACCCTCCGAACCTTCCACTTCCCTGCATTCCCATATGAGGTTGATCGAATATAGATCTACATTTGATCCACGTGCCACAATGGTATTATGATATGTCCTCCTTCGTAGATAAAGTGCCTCTCCCTAACTTGAAGGGTTGCCAAGCACAGTCACTGGAGATCCCTATCACAGTTAAGGAAGTGATTTTCACCAAAGCTGATTTGATGTCAAAAAAGTCACCTGGGCTGGATGGAGGATGGATCCACACCCCTTCTTTTCATAAAACATACTGCCCTCAGCTTGCTCCGATGCTTACCCTGCTGTTTAATTCATCTGGAGCTATGAAAACAATTACCCCAAGGATGCAGGAAGCCAACATCACGATCCTGCCCAAGCCCGGAAAGGACCCTTGGCTGTGTGCTTCCTACAGGCCAATCTCTCTATTAAATGTGTATGTGAAATTATTTACTGCCATTCTGGCCAACAGGTATGGGCCGCACATGCCGTGACTGATAGACCCTGATCAGTCAGGCTCCATACCTGGGCGCAGTTGTTCAGAAGATAATAAACGCCTATTACACATTACTGACAAGGTGGACAGGGCCCAAAAGGAGACACTGCTGTTTGCCATGGACGCCGAGAAATCATGGTCGTGTACACTGTTGCTTTCTATGCAACACATGGCCACAGGGCCTAAATTTCAGACTTGGACATTCAATAATTATGGGAACCCCCAGAGGAAAATCAGAATAAATAGTTCCTCCTCAAGTATCGACCGGGCACAAGACAGGGCAGGCCCTTTTCCCCTTTGTTATGTGCCACATATAGGGAGCCTTTGGCAACTAGGATTATACAGAACACCTCTGTTAAGAGGGTTACATTTGGTAACATAAAACATAAAAATACTAAAAATGCAGACAATGTAGGATGTTATATTAATGCTGGCGTATCCTGTACACGCCCTGCCAACTACTATATTGATTTTACAACAGTTTGGATTAGCCTCAGACTTTAAAATGAATCTATGAAAATCCCAGACACTAAGGGGTCATTATGACCCCGGCAGTCGGTGGTATAGTGGAGGTATTACCTCCAACGGGCTGGCGGCACCTACCTCCACTATTATGACATTGGCGGTTTGGCCAAAGCCAAACCGCCAATGTACCACACCGACCGCCACAGCTGTAAGGACCGCTGGGCTTGAGACTTCAGTCTCCAGCCCGGCGGCCGTTCTAGGCCGCCCATGGCATTATGACACTACCCACTGCCATGGTTTCAGTGGTTTCTGTACCACCACTGAAACCATGGCGGTAGGCACTATCAGTGATAGGGAATACCTTCAGCACAGCATCATATGTAAAAACAGATGCAGAAGGAAGGGCTGGGGCCTCCCAATATTTTGAAATACTGCTACGTGGCACAAATACAATATGTAGTGGAATGGTATTGCGAAGAAAGAGAAAAACACTGGCTCTTCATGGACCAGACAGGCTCTGGCATTCCCATTTTGAGAGTATCATGGGAGGCCAAAAGACGCAGACCATGGGGCGTACATTCATCCTTCGTAATGACGCAAATCTGGCAGCATAGGATACCACTGTAATAACCGGATTCTCTACACTACCTTAGCCACCCCCCCCCCCCCCCCCCTTTATAGGCAAACTAGGTTTCTCCCCAGGGGCTGTGGGAGTAGACTTCACAACATGGGAAAAGCAGAGTTGTCAGTCTATAGGGGATCTGTATGACCCGGAGGACATTAAGGGGGTTATTCTAACTTTGGAGGAGTGTTAATCCGTCTCAAAAGTGACGGTAAAGTGACGGATATACCACCAGCCGTATTACGAGTTCCATAGGATATAATGGACTCGTAATACGGCTGGTGGTAAATCCGTCACTTTTCCGTCACTTTTGGGACGGATTAACACCTCCTCCAAAGTTAGAATAACCCCCTAAATAATTTAAGAAGATTATGGTGTCCCAGAAGAAGAGCATCACAGACATTTACAAGTCTGAGACTGGTTGTCACATGGAAGTAATAAGAAGGCAGCAAGCCGATGCTTTTTTTACCCTACAAAAAATGGCTATTAACTAAAACTTGGCTAAATTTATCGTATTGGAGATATACCAGTTTTTAAGGGATAATCATGCAGAAGGGAAGACTGGATCAGAACCGATGGGAAACGGAACTGTGTCGCACACACAAAAGAATCGGTCTTCCATCTTTATAGATCAAAAATCCCCACACCCATTGCGATCCTCAAAGAAACTCTAATAAAAATATCTGTATACTGGTACTGTACACCAGAGAGATTCCATTCATGGAACAATTCTAGATCCAAGAAATGCTGGCGGAGCTGTGGGGCGCGGGTATGCTCCTGCACTTGCTGAGGCACTGCCCTAAGATAACAAATTACAGAAAAAGGTGAAAGACAATATTGACTCAATGTAAGAAACTTAACTTTTGAGGCTACCTGCATATACTGCATACAATAGAACACAGGGCTAAGTATTTTAAAACACGATGGGAGCCATGCATATCAATACTTTCAACAGAATTTAGAGCATGGGTCTCCAAACTGGGGGGCGGGCCCCTCCTAAGTGGCCTCAAGTGAACACAGGGGGGGCACCAGGCTCTGGCTAAAAGAAGCATTCATGTTAGGGCTTTGTTTTAAGCTGAATAAACTGAGCAGCAGTAAACCACTCTGTAAGAGACCATCACTAACATGTTTGTTATTTATATCCAAGCTGGGAGTAGATGTCAAAAGGGAAGGGACCCCAAATACACTTAAAACCTCCCACCCCCACTTGTAATACTCATACTGATGATACTTTTACACCTAGTAAGGCCAGCCAGACCAGAATAGGATGCTTGGCATCATGTATTGGATTGCATTTTAAAACAGTAACAGAACTTAACTGCAATGTTTAAATATGGTTAAACATATTTAAACGTTTGCCAATTTAATGGGGAAATTGTTAAAAATTCAGAAGGGGGGCCCCAATTATTTTTTTCCATTGGGGATGGAGGGGAAGGTACAAAAAAGTTTGAAGACCATTTGTTTAGAGAGATAACCTGCCCCAAACATCTAAGAGTACTCCCACTCTCAGGGCAGACTACAGGGATGCTGGTTGAATAATAGACTGAAAGCGATGTGCTAATTATGACTTACACTGATGAACATTATGCATAGGCTCGCAGAAGAACGAGAAATGTATTCCAGTGTTTTAGAGGGTAGTTCTTTCTTTAATGTTTTGCTAAATTTAGTTGAATTTACATGACCTTCCCTGTCAGCCAACGGCTGTAGGCAGTAGTATGTTTTTGAGACTTTACTCTTAATAGAAATAATTTTTTCATTAAAAAAACTTATGCTAAACCCTATTATATATAGGGTGTAAACCCTATAGTGTTAGGTGACTGATGGGAACATGATTAATTCGGGGCACAAAACTGCAATTAAAAATAAGATTAAGCTGGTAGAGGATAAAAGAAGGGACTTAGCAGCCCATTCAAGCACGGTGCAAAATCCAAAGGTAAAAAAGACTAAGGTATATTGCAAGTAATAGGGTTTTCAACAACGTGGGCACTTATTTGGCCAGCTAAATACTTACACATTGTCTTCATGAATAAATGAATCTGTAGGGAAATTGATGGCCCTACTACGATCAATTTGCCTTAAGAGCTTTACATGCATGTATTGGTTCAACAATTATTTGCTCTGAAATACATCTAGGACATGCCTGTTGTACTTTTTTAAATATTGGAATGTTGTTTTCAATAAGGCTGGTCTGGATTTGGAGCTTGAGAATATTAAACGAGATCAGCAGTACAGTAAACTAGATATGCTACATTCAATGCAAGTAGAAGATCTGGGAAGACCAAACGTAATATAAGCCATGAAGGAAGGAGGAGCATTGTCAAGGTGTAAATAATGAGCTTAACGATATACTACAAAGTTAATAGTTAGACAGGCCGCTAGGGTCATGCATGAAGAACTTAACTGAAGCCAAGGGGTGCCTACTAAAGATGTATGTAGTTACAGGGAAAAAAGTAAAGGTGTCCAACTGTAATAAAGTGAATCCACACCAGATGAAGATATATGGTAGGAGGTATTTATTACAGCCTCAACCAACAGCCAGCATATCAACTGTCATGCAGAGAACCCTGCATGACAGAACCTCAGAACAAGCTGGTTCCATGCCCAGTGTTCTGGCATGGAGCCATGTTACATCATTACACTTCTTCCTCTTTACATTAGAACAGAAATAACATGAGAACAAAAAACACATTTGAACAGAAAGAAAAAGAGGGTAGAAAGAACTACACAAAATCACGCAAATGTAAAGGAAACCTGCGTGTTCTGACTCTCCTACGAGTATTATCAGACCTTAAATCAATGTCAGAGGGAAAACGATAAGAAGTATCATCTCTCCTGTCGGCCACACCACACCCCCCAAAATGTGCTACACGACTATGATTCCAGATGCGACCATCATCCGTCTTGACAGCATTTTTAAACAGCTTAATGATAGTTTTTGGAGAGGTATATTTTGACCAATTTTGACACCCAACAGGAGCTTTGACCTTTACTTTATCTCCAACCTCAAAATTTGTAACTTTCGCATTATTCCTTTTATCAACATAAATCTTCCTTTTGCTTTGCAGAGACACTTCTTTGTCTCTCCATTCCCCAATACCATTGTTTTTCAAACCCTTCCCAGCAACCATCCAGCCAGGACACAAACAAGTATTTGGAGACCTACCCCTGAGCAGTTCAAAAGGAGTCTTCCCCGTTGATGCATGAGGAGTGTACCTGTAAGCTGTTATACGACCCTGCAGTTCTTTCTCCAATCTAAACAGTTTACCTTTGCTAATTGTATACTCTCCTTTAAAGTCCTGTTAAATCTCTCCAAAGCACCATTCGCCTCTGGATGATATAACGCAATTTTTTTATGTACAATTCCACATTTTACAAAATACTCCTCCATCTGAGCAGAACAGAACTGCGGACCATTGTCAGAAAGAATAGAGTTAGGAAAACTCTCGCGTTTGAACACAGATTCTAAAAAACTGATCACAGATTGAGAAGTGATCTCTCTCATCAAACTCACCTCCACCCGTCGTGAATACAAATCCAGCAACACCAACAGGTAAGGAGTCTGATGTTCTCCATGCAATGGCCCCACAATATCGATAGCTAATTCATCCCATGGACTTTTTGGTAAACTTCTACAAACCATAGGTGAACATCTTGGTTTGAGTACCTTATCACTAGTTTGACAAGGTGTACACTCCCTAACAGTACGTTCCACCATCAAATCTAATCCAGGCCACCAGAAATCCTGACGGATGCGCTCTTTGGTTTTAGAAATGCCCATATGCCCTTCATGAGCCATGTTCACAATGACTTCTCTCAAACTCAATGGGGGAATCATTCTTGTGCCCCTCATTAGAACACCATCAACAACGGCTAACTCATTCGCAACTAACGACCAAGGTTTAACCAGACTTCGAGACTTATGCTGATCCAAAAGAGACATCACAGAACACAATTCACTATCCTTTTGCAACTCATCCCTCCATTCATCTTCCTTTACAGCCCCCAGCGTAACATCACAAACTCTGATGCCACACTCAGCATCACATTGATCATTTTCATCCTGAGATTTATCATTCTCTACCACCTCCACCAATCTCGACAGACAGTCTGCCGTTACATTTGTCTTTCCCGGAATGTATTCAAACATGAAGTTATACTCCTGTAAGGAAATGACCCATCTCCTGATCCTCGAGGAAATCGAGTCCAAACCCTTCTTCTCAAAAATTTCTTTCAGGGGTTTATGATCAGACCTGACTACGAAAGAAGATCCCCACACAAATTTTCTGAACTTGTTTATGGCCCAGAATATTGCCAACGCTTCCTTCTCTATAACAGAATAACATATCTCTGCCCCTTTCAAGCATCTTGAAGCACAAGCTATTACCACCTCTTGGCCCTTCCTGATCTGAAAAAGAAGAGCACCCAGCCCCTTTATACTCGCATCAGTAACAATGAAAGTGGGATTCCCAGGTACAAAAGCTTGTAAGTTTGGTGCATTCCTGAGATCATTTTTTACTTGTTTAAATTCTGTACCACACTCTTCCGTCCAAACAAACTCTGCATTCTTACACATCAACTTCCTTAGATTTACTGTCTTATCTGCAAAATTTTGTATAAATTTGTTATAAAATTCTGCCATACCTAAGAATGAAGAAACCTCATCTTTTGTACACGGTTCTTTTAACATTTCGATAGTGTCCACCAAATCCTTTTTAGGACTCACCCCCTGCCGTGAAATATGATGACCCAAATAGTCCAGTTCAGTGACTCCAAATATACATTTGCTTCGCCTAAGAGATAACACAGGATCAAGCATCCTTTTAAGCACAGCATGCACCCTCTCATCATGTTCTCTCACGTTTCTCCCACATATTAATACATCATCCTGGTAGCACTTTACGCCTGAAATGCCTTTAAAAAGATCTTCCATAATCCTCTGGAATACTGAGGCCGCAGAAACCAGCCCAAACGGCATACGCAAAAACTTGAAGGCCCCCATTGGCGTAATAAAAGCCGTTAATTCTTGACACTCTTTACTCAACGGAACCTGATGGTATGCTGATGCCATATCCAGAGTGGTAAAATAGCAAGCACCATCCAACGATGATACTAATTCCTCAATATTGGGAAGTGGGAACTTGTCAACCACCACTTCTTTATTTAAGGCACGAAGATCCACACATAGACGGATTTCATTATTTGGTTTACGTGCCACAACAATGGGAGCTAACCACTCCGTTGCCTCTACAGGCTGTATAACACCAGTGGACAACAATTTATCTATCTCTTTTTGTACAGCGTCTTGGACACAAATGGGAATGCGTCTAACTTTTGCCACAACTGGTACTGCGCCCTGTTTCAACTTAATATGGTGATTGTACCCCTTTAAACACCCCAAGGTGTCACTGAACAATTCACCAAAAGCTCTCACAAACTTGTTTTCGTCACCCTCAATAGATTGTACCTGAACAGATGGATGTGCATTAGGATTGAGAATGACACCCAAGCGTGCTTGATGACTCCAGCTCAACAAATTATCACCCCTCTCAGCAACATAAATCCTAGCATCAGTGAACCTACCATTGTACTCAATGCAGTCATCAAAATAACCTAATAACTTAATTGGCAACCCACCATAACCCGTAGGTTTAATATTAGGTTTGAACAGTTTCTTCCTTCCTTGAAAATTCTTCATAAAAAAATCCTTTGAGAGAAACGTGATGTGAGAGCACGAATCAAATTTCATTTTGACTCTAACATTCCCCACCAAAACCCACTCAGAGGGATGTTCCACCTCACTCTCACTAACTTGAAAACTGACTTCCTTTATTTCTGTTCTAGAATCTCTCCTATTCCTCATCCTACAATTTTTTCCAAAATGTCCTCTTTTTCCGCAAACATTACAAGTAATCCTATTAGCAGGACACTCACTTGAATTAGCCATGTGTCCAAATCTTCCACATCTGTAGCAATTTCCTTGAAAAGGTGTTGCAAACCTCCTATTCCCCTGTGTCTTTCCTGCGCTATTTTCTATTACAACACCTTTCTCACGGACACCCTCATACTTTTTTTCCTTCTCATCTTTTTGTATGACTTGACACTCCACTTCTTGTGCTTTTACACTGACCTTGTCTTCTTTATGTGCTTTACTTAGTTCTCCAACACACTTTAACATATGCTCTACCCTTTTTGCAATACTAACAACCTCATCCAACGGTGGCTCGTCCTTTAGCCAGAGTTCTTCCCTCACTTTATCACTGTAACACCTCAGCACAAACTGATCTCTAATCCTTTCTTCTACCAACGCCCCAAATTTACAACTTGAAGCCAACTTCCGTAAAGCCGTAATATATTCTTCAACACTCTCCTCTTTCCCTTGCTCCCGCAAACCAAAATGGTACCTTTCCATAATAGTACTAATCTTTGGCAAGTAATGTAAATCTAGTTGTCTTGCACATATTTCATATTCATTCAACCCCCTCTGATCAGCTTGCGACAATGGAGGTAGATTTTCCAACACCTCCTGTCCTTCACCCCCTAAACAATGTAACAAAAGTGCCTGCTTCCTTTCACCACTCAAATTCGTACCACACACCCTGGCATAATTCTCAAAAATCTTTTTCCATTTCTTCCACTTAATAACCGGTTCTCCTGGATCTGACAAGAAAAACGGCGGCGCCGTAACATTCTGCATACTCACAAGAGGTGTAAAACACTTCTTCCCCACAATATATTCCAAACCCTACTAGTTGCTAAAAGTACTTAAAGTCCAAAAGGTGTGCCAGTCACTGTATGTCCCAGCACGATGCCGCTATATCAAACACAGGTCTTCAGGTGTGTTTGTCACCGCAGAGACGACCTTTTCAGTTTAATTCATTTTACAACGCCCAATACTTGTATTCCACAAGTGCAATAAAGTTTCCAAAGAAATGTATATTCCCGTGACCACAAACCAATATAGTGATCCTTATCCAGTCTCCGTCTAAGTTTCAACTTCCAATAGACCGTCGATGTTCTTCTTCGATGTCCTCCAACAATTGCACTGTAAAAAAAATTTTTTTTTTAAAAATAAAAAAATTCCTTCTTCCTCATCTAAGATGGCCGCCACGAAACATTTGGTCAGTTTTCTTCAGGCAGTTGGGCTTGCTTTCTCTTTGAGCAATCTCGGATCGTTTTCCTCACTCAAAATGGCCGCAACCAAACATCCAGTCTATTTTCTTCAGTCAATCTGGCTTGTTTTTCTCCTTCCACCACACTCAAGATGGCCGCCAACAATTCCCACAGCTTTCAGTCCTTTTCCAATTGCTCACTGACCTTCTGACATCGTGAAGCATACAGAGACCACTTTGATCTTCAGTAAATGCTCAAACAGCTTTCCACAAAGCCCCTACAACCGCAATTTCACACTTTTCTCCGCTAGAACATGCTGCAAGACGCTCGATCCTCTCCCAGCACGTCTCTGTAAGTTATCTCCGTTTTTCTCTTAAATAATCCAAGCTCTTCCTTCTTTGTTGTTGTTGAGGCTGTCCCATCCTCTGTGTTCCTTTCTCCGCCCAAGCGTCGCCAGTGTAATAAAGTGAATCCACACCAGATGAAGATATATGGTAGGAGGTATTTATTACAGCCTCAACCAACAGCCAGCATATCAACTGTCATGCAGAGAACCCTGCATGACAGAACCTCAGAACAAGCTGGTTCCATGCCCAGTGTTCTGGCATGGAGCCATGTTACATCATTACACCAACCGAATGCTGACCACTTTAATTCTGATAATTTTCAACCCACAAAGTTGGTGTCAATATAGGCGCGTGTATGTTTTAGAGTGAACGTATGACTGCGACCTGTGTCATTAGATCTCCGTTCTCTCAATTTGGTATCTTTAGAATTTATACCACATAGCTGTGGTCCTGAGCAAGAATAGACAACTGCTCTTGGGATATCAGCAAAGAAAGCAATACATTCTCAAGGTGATGCCGTTTTTTAACTAAAAGGCAATCTTAGATCAGCAAGCCTGCGCCCAGATAGTTTAACATGTTGCATAGGAATCAGAGCAAGAACATAGCAGGAAATACTCCAAGTATGTATTAGATCTTACTGTACACTTGAGGAATGCCAAAGGCCACAGCAACTGTGCGTTCATGAGGTGAACATATCAGTGCTTAAACGTCATAGTGGTCCAGCAAGAAGCATGAGAATAGTAGGCCCAGCAGTTTTTAGGCCTCGGTGCTCTTTTCTGTTGATGTTCAGATCAAGAGCACCAAGGTACCAACTATAGTGCCCCTGCTGTAGAATTAAAGAAGGTGTTAATACCTATTGTTTATTTTCATACAAAATACCGGGCATGCAGGATGAATTGTGCACTCTCGGGTAGAGGTTTTTCCAAAAGTGTGATTATTTGTGACTGTTATTCACGGGATGTGGTGCTGTGCACATAAACGTACATTTTTGGACCCCTACTCAACAGTCCCTAATGAGATTGGAGTTAAGGCTGAATGCATTGGCTGTACTAGCAGATCCACAGGCTATCCTGAATTTTGCAAAACTGTGATTGTTTCCTAAAACAGTCTTAGTTTCTATATATGAACGATGAATACAGTATTGTGTCGATTTTATTTACTGTCATAAATCAAAACAGTTAATTTACTGGCTCAATCTCACAATTCTTCCTGCATATTTAAAATCATTTATTTGGGCAAAGTGCAGGGAATAACAATGTACAAGAGATATACTGATGCTCTCAAAATTGAAATTATCACATGCTAGATTTGTATACAGACCCGGTCCTCAAGTATGTCTTGTAGGAAATATGTCAGTGCATGTCAGAACAGAATTTCTTAAATTTTTCATGTATCATAAAATGGAAATAACTGCACAAATGGAGACAGGATATATTTGGGTGCATGGCTGGTGAAGAGGTATTTCTTTTTTGCACTTCCCTCATCTTCACCTGATGGTATCCTGGCTGCAAAATATTAAATTGCTTGACTAGGAAGCACTTTTACCTTAGCTTGTTTTGCAAGGAGGAATGCTTCAGTCATTTACACGTCATTGCTTCCAGAGAAAACAGATTGCACAATAACTTCCTACACCTTTGCTACAACAAAGGATGAACAAAACAAATACTACTGCTACTACACACTATTTCTGCCCCATCAAATCCTAGACGGCAGTGCGCTAGTATGATGCTGTCACGCAACATAACTGACAGAGTAATTACCGAATGACTGTCCTCCGAGCTGATCTAAGATAAGGCGTATACTCCCACCAAACCCTATATTTAACAAGAATTCTGCAAGCCAAAATGTCGGGCCTTGTGATACTAGCACGATGTTTACATTTTTGTTGATTTTTGTTATTGCAGGTATAGGTCACAAAAACAAAAAGCTAAAACAATTCGCGGCCTAATCATGATGGATGTATGCTTGCAAAAAACATAATTACAAAAATTAACAATTACGGGACGGTATGGGTTTTTCCTAGCAGTCCGTGATTCTTAGAAAAGGTATATAAACCCTTTTTAGTTGAGTCAAATATTGATCTATCTACTCCGCCAGGGAAGTGCGCACACTTCTTTTAAGGTGGATGTCCACATGACCAAGTAGGATGCCGCCACCCTGCAGGAGAGCGAAAGGTTGAAGTTGGCTAACTCCTGGTTCAGTGGTGTAGGCTGTGGTGGGCGGTAGCGAAGTATGAGGCACAGTTGAATAAACCGGTGGATTAAGTGAGTAACCCAAAGCTCCTTTCTGTGTTATACATGTATCTATTTATTTATACACAGTGCAGGAGAGACTGCTAAAGCTGACTGTGGGTCATACAGTGAAAGGTCTGCCACATTACCACACTACATATATTCTTCCCTGTAGGCTGACCCACCATTTTATTTACGATCTAACAAAGCAGCTAAACTGGCTCTAGGCCAGACCTTTAAAAAATACTCCTAATGATTCTAAGGAACGTGACTGTGAGTTCATAATGAACAGTGATGGCATTGTCATAGCAACATGAAAAGCTCCAAAGGCAGAACTAGTTTTGTAAATAGTTTCAGAACAAAAGAGTGAATACAAACTAGTAAGTAATTCCAGCTCCATGGCTGATTTGGGAACAGAAGTTTCAAAAGAGCTTGAAAACGCTAGAACCCCGGAGGTGGCAAATTTGGAGTCTGGTGAGGATATTGCTGCTGGGTTGACTATAGAAGAGAAAACAGAGACAAGGCTAGTGAAAGAAACAAAGGCAGTTGTCATAGATCTTGGTACACAGCATTGCAAAGCTGGTTATGCTGGAGATCACAAGCCAGCCTATGTGGTTTCTTCAACTGTAGGCAAGCACCTTCAGGCAACAGCCAAAACTGGAGACAACCGCAAAGAAACTTTTGTGGGACACGAGCTCTTAAACACTAAGATGCATTTGAAGCTTGTCAACCCACTGCAACATGGTATTGTGGTAGACTGGAACTGTGTCCAAGATATTGTGGAGTACATTTTTATCAAAGAAATGAAGATCGCACCAGAGGAGCATGCTGCATTGGTATCAGACCCTCCACTCAGTCCCATTACCAACAGAGAAAAGTATGCAGAAATGATGTTTGAAGTGTTTGGTTCTCCAGCGATGCATATTGCTAATCAGTCCATACTCTCCATCTACTCCTATGGAAGGATATCTGGTCTGGTCATAGAAATTGGTCATGGAGTTTCCTATGTAGTTCCCATCCATGAAGGCTATATGGTGCCCAACGTAACCGAGAGAGTGGATTATGCTGGATCTGATGTTAGCAAATACCTGAAACAGCTTCTAAATGATGCTGGCCACAGTTTCACCGATGAAGATCTTCACATGATGGACTGTATGAAAAAAAAATGCTGTTATGTTTCATTAGATCTAGATTATGAAATGGGCTTGCCACCCAGTGGCTACATGATAGATTACGAACTTCCGGATGGGCACATTATCACTGTTGGCAAAGAAAGGTTCCTGTCCTCGGAAGCTCTCTTTCACCCGTCACTATTAGCAGTAAATCAGCCTGGCCTACATACTCTGGCTATTGGCAGTATAAATAGATGTGGTGCGGCCCTTCGGCCGGTAATGCTGGGCAACATCTTGCTTTGTGGAGGTTCTACCGTGCTGGAAGGATTTTCGGAACGGTTTTCACGGGAGATGAATAAAGCTTTTGCTCGTGAAGTACCCGTCATTGAGGCTTCATCCGAAAGAAAGTATACCGTGTGGAGGGGTGGCTCGATCTTGGCGTCACTTAAATCCTTTCAGCAGCTGTGGGTGTCAAAGGAAGAATATGATGAGCATGGACCCTTAGTCATTCATAAAAAATGTTTTTGATTATTTGATTATAAATTACCACACAGATTTTAACTCCACCCGGGAAAGCAGGGGTTCTAGTTAAATATTTGGAATAAACTATTAATTTGAAAATCAGTGGACAATGTCTTTACAAAACCATAAATCTCTCTTCAACCTTTCAGTTTAGTCTTGTTTTCTGTCTTTTGGTTTTGTGTGTTTATAACTAGGTTAAAGTCAACGCAGAATTGATATCCAGTCTGCTGATATTTGTTCTATTATTGGCATGTAAGTGTTCAATGCACAAAAGCTGTTCAGTAGTGAAGTGTATGTGGAGAACCATATGTGCTATAAGAAATATACATCTAACCCACGTTTTTTAGTTGGACGATTTTGTTGAGTCTTTTTCAAATTAGAGACACTGCTTAACAAATGGGGAATTCAATTTGCAATTGAGACATTTTTACACAAACTAATAAATTCCAAAAATGAAGGTAAAAGGGGAATAGATCCCCTTTCTGAGAGGCATTATAGGTAAATGTAGACTTCCTATTTGTAATTTGGCTTGGTGCCCCATACAGGCGATTTTGACCCCTTATTTACTTCTCTAATACCATGAGCTGAACCAGCACCTTTTCAGCCTTTGTGGTTAAGGCAAATGAACAGACATATGTTGTACCCCTATAGCAGCCTCCTTCATGTAGACTCAAGGGAGAGACTGGAGGGAGCTCCATCAACCATTGACATCAGAAACCCGAACTTTAGAGCAAGTCTGGCCAGGTCTGTCCTTAGACCATGCTTTCAACCGGATGTGAGTTTCTTGTTAGACGATCAGCACAAGCATTGTATTAGTGGGATTTCATCTTAAGTGGCTAACAAATACCACTGTTAAGGAGATGCCTTTTAATGTGTTGTAGCCATGTTGAGTCAACACGTAGTGTGAATGCCTTTAAGGTAATATGCTTGATAGCCAATAGCTAGGGATTTTGTTTTACCATTTTGTCTTAGCAGCAGAAGTCTCATTAAGTAACTGGAATTTCCGATGGTTTCCTCAATGTTTGCTTGAAGCCTGAAATTCATTGTCCTGTTGTAATATATCTGGGCATTCTGTCTCAGAGGATGTATTAGTGTTGCAGAGAATTAGGGATGTCGCAAGTAATATGCGTGTGTGTGTGTGTATGTATGTGTTTGTGCGCGCAGGGGTCCCACGATCGCCAATAGCATACTCTTGCCCAAATTATAGGTCAAACCATTGTGACATGATCTGATTCCTTGGGGAATGATTAAAGTTTAAGATAGAAGATAGAAGTAGTAGTTTTTGCTACTGAATTTATTTGTTCCGTCATATGTAGCTATGATCTGGGTTAACTTCCCATGGAGTTTCCTTTAAGCATAGAGTGGATCGCTGTTTAATCAATAAAAAAGTTTTTATACTGAACTAAAATTGTATTGTTGGGGCCTGCAAGAATTAATTCTGTCTTTTGCTGTTTACTAGTAGCCAGTTTTTATCCATAATGGATTTTCTATTCCCTTTTTAATTTAACAGTTTCTGTGCATGTTTTCATGTTCTTTCACAGTGTAGAAAAAAGTTGTGTCATCAATCTACTTATGCATCTCCACTCTTTTTTTCAGGTTTTCAGCAGTTTAAAATACATGCTAAAATTATGGGATGAAAAAGAGAGACCTGCGATATACTACATGTTGATGTGCTTGCTGTGCTTTAAGTTAGTCAATTCATACTTTGGATTCCTTATCTGTAAAAAATGTGGAACCGTATTTCATAGACTCTGCACATAATTGTTGTTTAATCTTTGTAGGAGGCTGGCCCTCTCTGCACTGTGCAAAATTAGGCACACTTTGCAAGGGGTCCAGACAACCACACACTGGTTTCCAGAGGCAAAAACTAGATCACCTAATGCTCTAATTTTTGAGGTAGCTTGATCGAGCAGTTAGGCCAATCTTGGACAAGTGCAAACCATTTGTTGTACTCACACTAAGTGTGCATCTCACACATTCGAAGGAATAACTCGAGACCAATTTGTGAAAATACTTCAGAGTTTTATATAAATTTTAAGACCAAGATTATCAAAATTTATTATGTACTTTTTAAGATATGGATTTTTGAAGTTTTAATAAATGCAGTCATTCTGTGCGTAATTACGCACCATATGAATCAATAGACAGTCACATTTAAAAATGCATATAAAATCACACAATTGTGTTACCAGGTTCCGCTTTTGCAGGTTGGCCAAGGTCATTGGTGGGCACACTGTGCCAGCTAGAGAGGCTCTGCGGGCCCTGGTTCCGGCGGTAATAGTGTTGAAAAGTCTCTTGGAGCAGGTGCAGGGCCACCGTGGGGGGACCTTTTGGAAAAGGGTGATTTTTGCAGATTTAAAAGGGGTCCCCTTGTGGTTTTGAGGTTGCAATGGGTGTGGGACTCTTATGGCCAGCTGGTTCCTCATTGCTGGACACAGGACAGTCAGGTGCAGAGTGAGTTGTTGATCCAGAAGCCATGCACAATGGAGCCCTTCGGAGCTGGAGGTGAGTCTCTTTGAAGGGTGCTTACAGGACAACAGGAGCACTCTGGAGGGAGAACCAGGGTGGTTCTGAATTCCCTCAACTAGGGCTTCCTCCTGATCCTTTTTCAGCTCTGGAAGAGCTGGTCTTCTAGTTGTCCGATGTCAGTTGACCGATACCTAGGGTATTGGTACGGTACAGCCACCAGGGGGCTTAGTGCTACCAAACTTGGCACACTTGCAGGGGTTGTCCTGGTGGTCGTCAGTGTGTTGTTGCGTCTGGCTGCAACTGCCGGTTCGGGCAATATCAGCCAGTCAGTGAAGTGACCCTCACTGGGTTGCTGGTTCTTTGTTGGTTTCAGAGTGGTACCTCCACCCAGAAGGGAGCCCTTGGGCGATTTGTAAAGCTTGGAGGTCCTCTGGGTCTCTTGAGGTCAGTCCAGTGTCCAGCTCCTCCGCAGCGGCGATTGTCAGGTCTTGGCTGCAGGGTTTGCCGCTTTTTCTTTGTGCAGCAGGTCCATAGTTCTCATGCCTTGGATCTTCTTTGGGGCTAGTCTTCTTTGTCCTCTGAATCTGATTTCTTGGTCCAGGGATGCCCACTAAATACTGAATTTAGTGGGCGTTTTAGGGGGAACCTGGTAGTGTCCAATGGGACTCTTACCTTTGGGTGGCTACAACCACTACAGTGACCACTTCCTGTGAGAAGGGTCACTGCCCAAAACTTAATTGGCTATTTTCTTTCCATCCAAGATGGAGGAAAATGAAATAGAGGGTCCACCTCCCAGGCAACACCTTAGAGGTGGTGCATTCCACGTGGGGCCACTCCTGCCTTTGCTCCCACCAAAAATGGGAGTTTGCAAAAGGGGATGCCAGCTTCTGCTAGCATCATGCTTGAGGTCGAGTTTCAAGGGCGGTAAGCCCTTTGAAGCTCACCACCAGGACTGTGCACATTCCTGAGGGAGGTGGTGTTAGCTCCTCCACCCAGGAAGGGCATGGTCTTACAGACCGGAGAGGCAGGGCTCTCCCCCAAGGTTTGTATATTGGCTGTCTGGAGGTGGCCAAGGGATAGAACCAGTCAGCAACCATGCCAGGATAGTTAGCTTTTTCAGAGGGCACTTCTAAGGTGTCCCCTCGGTACATTTAGGGATAAATCCAATAATGGCACCAGTTTTGATTTATCATATGAACCCAGAGTTCAAAGTGGCCATCATGAAGCTGGGTAACTCGTGTTGACCAGTGTCCAGCACATTTACTTAAATGGCTGCTCTGTTCACTCACTATGTCTCATGTTTGGCAAGGACACAGTGGGGGCATATTGATCATGCAGCTACAGTCTCACATTTAATATGGAGCATCCTGCCTTAGGCCTGTAAGGCCTGCCAGAGGGATGTCTTATCCATAGTAAATGCAGTGTATGGTGGACAGGCACACAAGCAGTGTGCCATGTCGAGTTTGTGTTTTAAGTTTGCACTAGAACACTCAGCCTGCAATGGCAGTGCTGGGTGCATCTGGAAGCGTGGCTCTAGAGGGTGGCACAGTCAGTGATGCTGCCCTCAAGGGCCTACCCATAGTACCTCTTGACCTGGGCACGTAGTTGCCCACTTACTAGGGACTTATAGTGGTTGCTAAGGGTGTATCCAATTGTACCAATGTATCACAACAGATTTAGGGAAAGAGCGCTGGCCCAATGAACCTGGTTAGCAGGGGCCCTGGACACTACAAATTCTAGGACACATCAACATCAGGAAATTAGTAGGGGCGGGGGGTAACCATGTCAAAAAGAGGCCCTCTTTTACAATCTTTACAAGAGAAATGTATTATCTAGACAGTTAAAGAATTGCTAAAAATGATGCTTGTCTTTTGACTACTCTACTAGTAACAGTTCTTTCATATCGACTTTACTGTTTATAATGAGATGTGTTTTCCTAAAGTACAGAAATTAGCTGGATTGGACCCCAACTAGAGTCCTGCACTAAAGAAGTCATGGTTTACACAGGTGAAGTGACAACATTATAGTGTTCTAATGCCACATTTACAGATTCTACCATAATTGGTGCAAACTAATGTTCTTTTCTATGATTACTTGAGGGGTGGGGATCTTTATTCAGAACGTTAAAATAGTGTTAATGGCAATATTTTTTCTTTCTGATTAATGAAATGTTTCCCTCTCTGAGTAATGAGTTTACCTGTAGTGTCAAATTCAAGAGGGGGTACACTCTATCAGTTGATCAGGAATTTGTCTATAATTAACCAACCCTGGTACAGATATAAAAATGTGCACTGACTTGCAAATCGAGAAATCTTTTCAGATAATAATTTGGATACTGCCACTTCCAAGGGTGTGAATACATGTTCACTCTATTTGAAACTCCCCAGGAGTGTGAGCTCTGTTTGCATTAAAAATGAAAAAGTGGCTGGTATGGGGTGTGATTGATAGCACGTCAGAACCTTTATAAGTAAACTTACAAGGAGACACGGCTAGGCCGATGAACCTTTTGACCACATTCAGAGACTTCCCAGTACGAGGTATCTTTCTGGCATCACAGTCAATATCTCAATAACCCAATCAATCTCTTAGTAAGCAATCAACTAGATAATCAATAACATCTAATGTAAATCAATAAAGTGAACACCCCATGACCTTTCAGTCATGAATAACCACACCATTTAGTTGAGTTAGAATATTTATTTCCCTATTTGTTACAGTCTAATATCATCTCCATTAATCTCATTAGCAATCAATCTCATTAGTAACTCTTCAAACTTGTAATTAAAACACAATTAATCAAAGTATAGAGCATATACGTCTATCATTAACATGTCATTAGTAAGAAACAGTTTAGCAAGTTGCAATGATACGTGATTCAACAAAGCAAGAATTCAGTCATTTGTCTATTTGCGTCAGATTTTGGTGAACACCTTAACTAACTTAGAATTAGCATCAGCATGTTGGGCTTCATGCAAAACAATTTAGCAAACACAAATTTGGAAAACATCTAGCTATGGCCTCTATCAAAAGAGCAGTTGGTACCTAGAAAGAAAAGGCAAACAGACAATTTCAATTTATCATCAGATAGTTACCCCTCCAACAAATCAGCAAGCAGCATCAGTCTTCGTCCTCAGGACATCCGTCGATTCAGCATCAGCAAATACAGGACAGGGCAAAGTCTCAATGTGGCATAGCTAAAGAACATAGCTCTTCCCTTATAAGGAGGAGAAGTAAGTTTCAGGTGAGGAATGGGCTGAGGATGGTTAAAGTATCAGAAGACTAAACGGCAAAGTCTCAAATGGCAGGGTATAGCTTCAAGTGGAATGTCCGGTAATGGCCGATTTCTCCTCGGGTTATCCGGTTATATCAAAACTGTCAAACTAGCCCTTAATTCCCCATTAGATCAATTTTGGTGCATCATTATCTCTGTCCAATAATTATCCACGTACCTCACTAGAATTTTCCACAAAACACAGTTTTTATGTAGTTGATTGGCCCCTGTTATTGACATCTTCATCGGTTGGAATGTCAGGTAAGAAAAGTTACACTTTATGCTCCAGTCAGTAGTCCCATTGTCTTCTCCTAGTCTAGGCAGCCTTGCAGCTGTTACAAATTACACTGTTGCATTCGGCAAAAATGTCTCCTTGAGCAAGTCGGGTCTCATGAGAAAGAATTTACTACAGCTACACACACATCTCTAGCTTCTGGAAAAGTACAGCTTCGTGTCCTTCAGGAGAACAGCACATTGCACGTTAGAAACACACAGTTTAATATGAAACCAGGCAGCTAGGCCCAGACCCTCGCTAACTAAGGCCTAGTGATTAATTTAACAAAAACCCCAATACATGACTTTAATCATAATATGCTAATATAAATTCAAACATTAGTACATTATTATTTCATTATTAATAAGTTTCATTAGTTTTCGTATACATTGGTGGCCACTCCCTGTGGGCACATTTCAGACGCGTGCATTATTTTCTACGTTAACAGATTTTCTATGCAACTTCATTACAGAATATATTGCTAGCTTTTCATGTTAATATTAATTTTAAAGGTCACACTCCAACAATCCCTCCTCTGATGACTCTTGTCATCACACAAACCTTTCCCCTTACATTTTTACATTCTAGAACTCCTTCATTTCAATTTCGTCTCTCAATCGTTCCCCCTGTGATTTTGCCCTGAATAATTTTTCCCTTTGTTTTTCTTCCCTCCTCTTTTTATTTTTTGCCATTTTCAACTTAATTCTTTTACTAATTTTACATGACAGCCATAATCCAAATAAGCAAGCTATAACAATCAATATCCCCTGTATTATTTTTGCCAATATCCCATGCCAAATACTACTAAACCAACTTCCCAGTGAAGCAAGTCCTTTCCCAACCTTTTCCCAAACACCTGGTTCTTTCAGTTCCTTCAAATCTGTACTATCCCTAGTTAAATTAGTAAGCATACTTCTAATCTCATTACTATTGTCAGGTATGTAAGCACAACAATGACGCTCATTAAGCATCTTACAGACTCCGCCATTTTTCGTTAAAAGAATGTCTAAAGCAAGCCTGTTTTGAAGAGTCATAGCCCTCTCCGCAGCAAGTTAAGTATCCATCAGGAGTATAGCCCCTGTAAAATTTGTCAGCATGTTATCCACAATAGTAGACAACTGTCTAGTACGATGTAATTCAGACAATTTCAGAAACCTTTTCAAGTCCTCAAGTTGATATATCTTTGGGAAAACTATCCCCAAATAACATGTCCCATACCATCCCTTTGGAAGACGGTAATAAGCATTAAGCCCACATATATAATAGATCTCAGGGATCGCTGGATCCTGTCCATTTAACATGAACGTCCACTTACTCTGAAACAAAAACACATGCTTTAATTCGCTCAGACCCACAAACACATTATCATAGTATGATTTTGTCCTAGATATGCAAAGCTTGCCTACGTGTAGTGCATCTAAAGCTAACTTGCCCTGTTCCCTAACCGCACTACAACCCTCACTACTAGCAAAAGCTCGCTGCTGCAATCCTTTCTCCAACTCACCCTTCAATGCCCTTCTTCTGTCTTCCTTATGATATAAAAAGCTTTTCTCTACGGGTGTAAGCAAACATGTCAAATTATTGCGGTGTGCATAAGATGTACTAATTGTTAATGTCGCCTCAAATAACCCCTTTACTAATTTTATACCATAGTACTTGGCTACACTACTCAAATCCTCTATGATAGGCAAATAAGAAAACACAAGGTCATGATTGGAATAATAACATTGAATCTCTTCCTGATTATAGAATCTTGTTAGTAACAAACTGCAACTTATACCATATGTTAATGGCAGACTGTGATAGGTAACCCCCTCTTGTACCGAAACAGGAATCTGTGTACACACATAACAATCTTTCGCATCCATTGTGTCAACATACTCACTCAGCAAGCAATAGAAAACATTAGTTGATAACTCCCCTTTTGCGTTAGTCCCCTCATACAAATATTTTGTATCCTGCTCAAACCTCTCCCAAGCTGTTAGTGCAGTGGCGGTCTCAGGAATTGTAGCATTGTTAGTTCCACTCTTACCCACTAATGGCATTCCCACAATCACAACTATGATGCATATCGCACACAAGACACCCAAACCAACACCCAAACATTTACAATGCCTACTTCCCCTATTATCATCTCTAGTGTTAGCCATGATCTGTAAAGAATCAGAAAGTGAAGGATGATTAGTTCAAACAACAACCAACAGAGGACAGTTAAAACTCTTTTTTCTTTCAGCAAAGTTCAGGTTAGCAGCTTGTCAAAATCTGTTTTCAAAAGTCAATTCAGGTTAACAGTGTCACATCCAGTAAGTTATCAGTCTCTTTTCTCAACTTTTCTTCTTTAATTCAATTCTTAGGTCAACTCAGTCTCTTTGGCCAGACTCAGGTGCCAAAGTACTGACCTGGGACTTCTCGATCAAAACAAAACGGCAAGAACTCTTGTTGCCATTCAGCTGATGTTGCCTATGCCCGTTCAGGACCTGCATACCTTCTGTTTGCTACTCTTTTCAACTTGCGATCACCTTGCAACTCTCCTTCACTCAGATCTTCTCTCCTTGTTGTATCAACCTCTTCCTCTATTGCATCTTCGACAACCACTTTCCCTTTCTTCACTTGCAATTCTGGCCACTTATCTCCTTTTAGCGTCTCTCTGGCCTTTGGTCTTACCTGGGGCAACCCTTCGCTCTCCCCTGACTCTATGGTGTTTTCTCTTGATGGACCTGCAATTTGCTCAGGAGGAGTCTGTACACTCTGACTCTCTTCCGCCTCAACTCCTTCACCTTCTGGGTATGTCAGGGGCTCTATCTCATTTCCATATTTGTCTGCTTCTGGGAGAACGTCCTTCTGACTTGGCTCTCCTGGTGCCTCAGTTGAAATCGGCTCACCGCCATCCCTCTGGGTCTCGTCTCCTTCGTCTCTTACTGGAGTGACCAAGCCGTCCTCAATGGGCTCTCCTTCTGTCTCAGTTCCCCTTCGATCACTCTCCGGCCCTGAGACTTCCTTCTCAGTTGTTGGTACTTTCAACAACTCAACTTCCTCATCAGTTGGACACGTCACCTTTTTCGTGTGACTGGCATGGATCCTATTCAGAATTCCCGCACACTTCACAGCAGTTGTCGTCAGTATTACTTGATATGGCCCCTTCCAACGTGGCTCCAAACACGATTTCCTTACGTATTTCTTGATGACAACCCAGTCACCAGCTTTCAGGTTGTGTCCTGGATCATTTATCGGTGGCAGGGTGGTAGCTTCCACCTGGTGAGAAAAAGAGTGGACCACGTCAGCCAGACCCTTGCAGTAGTCCAACACCATATCATCCGTGATATTCACAAGAGCATTCACAGGCACTGCGGGCAGTCTCATAGCTCGGCCCATGAGAATCTCATGAGGAGATAGTCCTGTTTTCTTGTTAGGTGTACTTCTCATTCATATTAGCACCAAAGGCAATGCATTGGGCCATTTCAAATTCGTGGCCACACACATTTTTGCCATCCTCGACTTCAGGGTACCATTCATCTGCTCCACTAGTCCTGATGCTTCAGGGCGGTAACTACAATGCAACTTCTGCTCAACGTTCAATGCTGCA
Organism: Pleurodeles waltl; assembly: GCF_031143425.1. Lineage (NCBI taxonomy): Eukaryota > Metazoa > Chordata > Amphibia > Caudata > Salamandridae > Pleurodeles > Pleurodeles waltl. The sequence goes on from NC_090437.1 coordinate 183,934,589, forward strand.
CACAATAACTTAACCACCTCGTTGTTGAAGTGACTTTCTCAAACTGATTCTGAAGAGAGCGGAAACCCGAAACATGGTATCAATTCCCTAAGCAGCAGCTACTGTGAGACTGTCATTCCTACGTGTAGGGTATGCTTCAATCCAGTGACTAAAGATACACACAATCACCAACACATAGCTCAATCCTCCACACACGGGCACCTCAATAAAATCCAATTGCATTCTGCTAAATGGCCCTACTGCTCTCCCAATGTGGCTCAAATTCACAACTGTCCCTTTCCCTGCATTCATCTGTTGACAGATGATACACCTGTGACAAATCACTTCTGCAGCTTGTCTGAACTTCGGGTTAAACCAATCAATCTTGAACAAACTGATCATGGCATCCCTCCCAATATGTGCTTGCCCATGGTAAAACCTTGCAAACTGTGACAGGAGACTGTTCGGCAAGACCATTTTCCCTTCATCTGAAACCCACAAGTCATCTGGTCTTTTCACACATTGCATCCTAACCCAAGAACGCTTCTCATCTTTGCTGGCACGCCCCTGCAACAATCTCAATTCTTCTAATGTGTCAATCACCCTTCACGTGTAACCTGTGCATGTCTCATTTTCTGTTTCAGGTAACAATTCCCACTGATCCTTAAACGATATACAGTTCAATGCGCAGAACCTTGCAACTTCATCCGCATAGCCATTTCCCATTGACACAAAGGGGGTCATTTCAACCTCGGCGGTCTTTTTATAAGACCGCTGAGGGACCCCGTGCTGAAGACCGCCAGTGCTGGCGGTTTTCCGCTCGGCGAATTATGACTGCTGGCAGCCCTCTGTCCTTTTCCGGACAGAGAGCCGCCAGCAGCCATACTGGCGGTCGGCGGGAAAGTGGAGGTTGCTCCACCTCCACCGCCCATCAACAGAACACCGCCCACCAAATCACGTTACGTGATTCGGCGTGGCGGTGTTCTGTTGACAGGGTTCTGGCGGCGGAATTCCCTGGCACTGATAGTGCTTACTGCCATGGATTTCATGGCGGTTCCAAACCCCATGAAATCCATGGCGGTGAGCCGGGTCATGATCCCACCGGCGGTAGTGTGACGGCCGCCGGGCTGGAGACCCAAGTCTCTAGCCCAGTGGTCGTCTCCGCCATGGTGGTCTGATGGGAGAAGTGGCGGATGACCATGGCGGTAGCCGCCATGGTCATAATTCAAAATATTTTACCACGAGCCTGTTGCGGTAAAACCGACACTTCTCCATCAACCGCCAGGGTCGTAATGAGGGCCAAAGTCTTGTGATTTCAAATGAGCACTGCATTTGACAACGGCAATTTCATGAGGTAACTGAATTGCGTGCAACAACTCCTTAATTCTTTCACCATTTTTCACTGGCGAACCAGAAGAGGTCAAGAAACCCCTCTGTGACCATAATTGGCCAAAATCATGAACAATTCCAAATTCGTATCTGCTATCAGTATAGATAGTCACCCTCAGCTGGGAAGAAGCATGGCATGCTCTAGTAAGAGCAACCAATTCATCCACTTGAGCAGAATATACTCTCTCAAGCCAAGATGCTTCCAGGATACCAGAGATCGTACATACAGCGTATCCGGCTCTCAGCACTCCTACTGAGTCCCTTAAACAGGAGCCATCAACAAAGATAATTTGGTCATTTTCTTCCAATTGGGTATCTTTAATATCAGGCCTCGGTTTGGTGCACATTTCTGTTACCTCAAGACAATCATGTTGTACATATTCAACATCTTCAACTTCCGTGTTTTCATTGGGAAGCAAAGTTGCCGGGTTCAACACTGTACATCTTTTCAACGTTACATTTGGTGACCCCAATATAATCGTTTCATATTTAGTCAGTCTTGCATTTGTCATGTGCTGTGTTTTGGTACGGGTTAACAGGATCTCAACTGAGTGAGGGACCATGACTGTTAAAGGATGTCCCATCACTATGCCTTCACACTGTGTGAGGCTTTGACCAACTGCTGCTACTGCACGCAGACAACCTGGTAAGGCGGCTGCAACTGTGCCCAAAGTAGCTGAAAAATATGCTACTGTTCGGTTTACACCTCCATGGACCTGTGTCAGGACAGACAAAGAACATGCATCACGTTCATGACAAAACAGAACAAAAGGCTTCATGTAATCAGGCATACCTAAAGCTGGAGCCCTGCACATGCTCTCCCTTAGCTCAGTCAATGTCTTCATTTCCTTTTCTGACAGCGTTATGACATCTGGCCCTTCCTTAACCGTCAGTCTCACCAATGGCTTGGAGATGACTGAGAAATTTGGGATCCACTGACGACAGTAACCCACCATTCCCTGAAACATCCTAACATCTCTCTGTGTCGTTGGGGGATTCATCTGTAACAGGGCAGTCACCCTTTCCCTGGATAACTTCCTCAACCCTTTCTCAATTTGATGACCTAAGTATTTCACCTCTTTCTGGTAATTTTGCAGCTTCTTTCGGGACACCTTGTGCCCGTTCTTTCCCAAGTGGTTCAGTAAGGCAATCGAATCATACTTGCACTCATCCCTCGTTTTGGATGCGATCATCAATGCACTGCACTAGAGTCGATTGAAATGGCAATTCCAATGACTCCAAATCCTTCTTCAGTATCCGATTGAATATAGAAGGTGATTCCCAAAACCCTTCAGGAATTCAACACCAATTGTAAACCTTATCCATGAATTTGAAACTGAAGAGAAATTGGCTATCCTCATGAAGAGGTACAGAAAAGAACGCTTGGGACAAATCAATTACTGTGAACCACTCTGCATCACATGGAACCTGGAACATAATCACAGCTGGATTTGGCACCACTGGGCAACATTTCACCACTATGTTGTTAATCTTTCTCAAGTCTTGGACAATTCAAACTTTCCCACAGGGCTTTCTCAGCCCGATTATTGGTGAGTTACACAGACTGCTCATCACCTTTTTCAAGACTCACTGTTTCACAAAGTCTGCAATTAATTGTGCCACCTTTATAAGGACATCTTGCGCCATATGGTACTGCGGTACCTGGGGGAACACAACATTTGGCTTTACATTGACTTTAACTGGTTCTACACCTTTTATCAGTCCTACTTCTTTCCCTGTCAAGTCCCACACCTTCTCTTGTACTGTCTCATGCAAGTCTGCTGGCAGATCAGTCACTGTGAACATTGGGAAGAAGTTAATCAGAGGGTACTCCTCATCTGTGGTCTCCATTTCAGGCTCTGAAATCTGCTCCTCATCCCCTTCATCATCACTGTTTGTCTGAACCTCTATTCCCTCATTGGAAAAGGTGATAGAACATCTTGTCTTGCACAGTAAGTCTCTTTCCAGTAGGGACACGGGACTCAAATCGCAAACTACAAACCTGTGCAACCCCTGGAAAGTGCCAAGCTCAACCTGAACCGGATCTGTGATCGGGTTAGTCAGGAGCTGATTCGCCACTCCTACTACCTTGACTGTACGTCCAGAAAGGGGCAATTTCGGAACCTCTGCACTTCTGACTGTAAAGCCTGTAGCTCCTGTGTCAACCAAGAATGAAACCTTGTGACCCATTACCTTCCCCTGAACATATGGCCCTTTCTGATCTACTTCTAGGGACGCTGCAAGTCTACACTCCTCACTATCTGAACTCTCATCCGACCATTCATCGTTTATTCCATTCTCGCCACTTAATGGGACCTGTTGTACTGTGTTACTTTGGCTCATTCTCTGACCTGTGACCTGTTGAGGAAGCATCATCTGTTGCTGTTCCATTGGCGCTAAGGGCAATTGCATTTGCTGTCTAGGTACCATAGGAACCTGCTGTTGCATTTGCTGCATCTGCAACGGTTGTACACGCGGCATCTGCACCTGTTGCATGGGCTGAAGACTCTGCATCTGAATCATGTTATTCTGAAAGTTTGGATTAGGACCTCTCAGCCTCGGTCCCTTCACGTTTTGAAATGCACTGACATATTTGCTTTGTTGAACAACACCCTCCTGCACCATCATCGGGCACTCCCGCTTCCAATGTCCAACGCCCCCTCAAACATGACAAGGTAACATCTTCTTCATCCCCTTCACATCGTTTTGAACCACTATAGTATTCAAGTCTGTGCTTCTGTTCACAAAACCTGCTCGACCTCTGCCTCTCACTTGCGCCTGAAACATCCCGTTTCCTTGCAGCTGTTGCACCATCTGTTGTAGACAACCTCCCTGCATCCCTGCCTGTGCTGCCTTAATTTGCATTACCATCGCTTTCTCCTTCAGCTTCCTCTGCTTCAACTCAATCTCGTCACTACAGTACTTTGCATACTGCAACACCTCGTCAATCGGCTTAGCTTGCCAGCAAATCAAGTGATTCTTAATCATCTGACTAATCTCCAGTCTCAATCCCTCAATGAATCTGAACACAAGGTGATTCATGTCCTTCGCCTCAACAACCTCTGTACCGCTTTAGTTCTTGAACGCTTTCAACAACCTCTCATAATAGGCATGTATCGACTCCTTGGGTTCCTGAGCTGTCCGATCAATCTTTTGCCAATCAACATTCTGCAGTGAAACCCTCATTTTCAAGAACTCAGTCACCTTATAGTAGTACCTCATCACCTAAGGAGACGGTGCTCTTGTGACTCTATCCCTTGCCGGCTCCGCAGTCGGCCAATCCACACTCCTCTTGCACTCAAGCCACAAATCAGCTGGAACTATGATCTCAAAGAGAGTATTCAGGTCTTCCCAGAGACATTTCGCAAGCTTAACAAACCTGTCCGTCTGCTAATACCACTCTATTGGCTTTTCCTTCAACCTGGGAAAGTCATTTGTAAATGACAGGATATCACCTCTGGTCCACGGCACATGGACAAGAACCCCTCCAGCCGTCTCTCTCATCGGTAACATTTTCACCGCACCTACATCCTGTGAGGCTTTGGCTGGCTGCTCTATGCAGTCACCTTTCCTCTTGTCTCTTTTCTTCGCCCATCTGCCTTCCCATTTCTCTAAGGCTCCCCAAACTTGTGCACTCTGCAGTATTTCTTCAAGGTGTGCCTTCATCCCAGTAGACCTCATGTGTTCAAAATCTTTAGGCTCAAAGTCTAATCTGTAACTTCTCTTCAGATGTTTAGTACTTTCTAAATCTATTCCAAATGTATCTGCCAAATTTGCCAACCTCTGGTGCACCCTACTCACTTCTTTGGTTATTTTTGGACACAAATACCTCAGTTCTGCTTCCGTGTATTTCTAGCCTGTTCACTCCCATGCTTCCTTCAACTAGTTTGTTTGCCTCCATGCCCAACCTTCAGATACTCTTTTCCTTCTGACCTCCCTGCTGTTGCAGGAGTAGTCTGTGGTGAATTCAACTTGTCTAACCAATCGTTCAATTGTTGCGCAGTTAAACCTTGCAAGGAGATATTCCCAGCCTGCACTATCGGTGCTTGCGGTATGTTTGTACTCGAGATCTGCGGAGTCAGCAGTCCCAAACCTGATTGTCTCATAGCATCCGGAGGAGCCCCAATCGGACTGAAGTCTAACAAAGATCTAGATCTCTTGAATTTCAGCTCCACTGGAGTCATCCCTTGAGAGCTCCCTACGAACCCTCCTCTTGTCATCTCTTGAGTCATTACCCTTGATCGCATACAGTAGGCTTACAGTGGTACTGGCGGACCAACTGTAATGAGCAAGGATATGGCTGCTGGTGTCTGCCTGTTTCCCAAAACCTGTGGGGCATTAACTCCCATATTCTGGTTCACTACTGGTGCCATGGCTGACTGTGGCCCTGTGACCGAAGTCTAATTCGGCATCATCTGTTGCTGCACCTGGGGCAGTAAAGGCGGAGTTGGCTCGGTCTGTATCAGCTTTGGTCTTGTATATGTCGGATCTGACAGCACCATCAAATTCGTGGTAGTCTCTAATATTGGGACATCAGGGTAAAGCCTCTGAACCTGTGGTGGCTGTATCTGAGGTTGCATCTCTGGAGCAGTAGACACACTAATACTACTCTGCACCGGAACTGGTGTTGAGACAGGACTAACCTGTATTGGATTCACTGCCACCTTGCTCTAAGTTGAACTTACAGGACCTGTACTAGTACTCGGTCTGTTGTCATCTATTGCGTATGGTGTTGGTCGGTCGTTCGGTAACTGATTAAGGAACTCATCATCGTCTGAGTCATCCATCTCTGACCAGGGCTTCTTAGCCTCTTTGTCTTTAGAAGAACTTTTGTCAGTCTTACAAGTAGCTTTCCCTCCTTTGTCTTCACCTTCTTGAGCTATGGCTGGAAACATCCTAATTTCATCTATTGTTTCTCCCTCCAAACTCTATGTGCACTATCCCACCTAGCCTCCACTAGTGTTTTTTCTGCTTTCCTCATTCTCCTCTCAAATTTCTGTTGCTGTTGTCGTATTGCCATCAGTCCCCAAATTGCTAACGCCTCAAACTGTGCTGGCCTCGGAGGTGGCTTTAGCTCATTTAACACCCTCTGCAAATTTTCCAAAACCCTTCTATTGAATGTTCCGTGCTCCGGAAACGCCAAACACCCTTCTTTCTCTGTCGCTTTGCACCATTGCTTTAGCCAAAGACATGGCGCGATACCCCTTTCCTCCATTACGGCATAAGCCGGTGTATCTTCTGGTGGTGTAAATTCTCCTACACTTGCAGTAATATATGTATCTCCCCTCAAAGCGCTCTTTAAAGCCTTGAAAAATGTCATTTTGCGTCTTTTATTTTGTTCACAATCGAATCAAGAAGGGACTTTTATTCCCAGAACACTCTTCGCCTGCCTTCTCAACCAATTGCCTCTCACGGACGGCTGCCAATCCGTGCACGACCCTTCTCACTAACCGACCTATCCCAGCGTGGCTTCAATGACGTCACACTCACACACACTGCGGATGACAAAGTCTTGCAGCTTGTCTTCCTCACTCTCTATTCACATAAAACTAATGCAATATATTGCGAGCATCAACAAAAACTCAAATTTGCCGGTTTACTACAGGAAAGGGTAACACAATCGCTTCAGAACTTTACAGAGATTTTGCTTAGCCTCGGCCGCTACTCTCTCCCCCTCACAGATCCCGCACTTGCAAGCAAAATTTGACCCGCAAATTTTACTCTCGACTTGTCAATGGGTCGTCCTAGTGCACTTTACAACTCACCAAGGGGCTGATTCTGACCGCCCGCCACAGTCCCGCCGACAAATGACCGCACCGCGGTCAAAAGACCGCGGCGGCCATTCTCACATTTCCGCTGGGCCGGCGGGCGCTCTCCAAAAGAGCGCCCACCGGCCCAGCGGAAATGCCCCTGCAACGAGGATGCCGGCTCCGAATGGAGCCGGCGGAGTTGCAGGGGTGCGACGGGTGCAGCTGCACCCGTCGCGTATTTCAGTGTCTGCTTTGCAGACACTGAAATACTATGCGGGGCCCTCTTACGGGGGCCCCTGCAGTGCCCATGCCATTGGCATGGGCACTACAGGGGCCCCCAGGGGCCCCGCGGCACCCCCTACCGCCATCCTGTTCCTGGCGGGAGACCCGCCAGGAACAGGATGGCGGTAGGGAGACCGCCGACTTTCCGCTTCTGACCGCGGCTGAACCGCCGCGGTCAGAATGCTCGAGGGAGCACCGCCAGCCTGTTGGCGGTGCTCCCGTGGTCGGTGACCCTGGCGGTCACCGGCCGCCAGGGTCAGAATGACCCCCCAAATCTCCATCGAAATTTTCATTCACTCACTTTGACTTATACTCGACTCGTCGATATCACCATCGACCTATTAAACCGCGTAACTACAACATAAACCAAGTGTCTCATACACTTATCAATACACTCCGGAGTCTTAGACCACGCAGGGTCCTTACATCATCAACAACCACGTGGACAATTTTTGAGCACAAAGCGCTACACTCACATGAAGTTCGCCGACTTCCTTTCTCTCATACTGCGGAGTATGCACACTCCTACTAAAACAACATAATTTGGCCTAGAATTCTCACAGACTTCACACTTCCCCTGCGGTATGCATAAGTTGTGCAAGCGCAACCCCTAAATCATTCACACTATCACTAGAATGCCGTGAACATGCTTAACTCCCATCGGCAGGCTCCGAGATTCCGGGAAAGTCATTCGGGACTTAAGGGCACATCATTTCTCCAATTAACATCATTGAAAAAGAACAATTTTCCCAAAACCCAATTTTTCCAATACACCTCCTTACTTCCAAACTACGCTCATCAATTATTACCAGACCTTCGGACCTTTTGAACCAACAATCTTATCAAACAATGGTCCCTCATCCTGGGGCCCCAAAGGGCCAAACCATTACCTCTGCTACCAAAAACTGATAGCGCGTCAGAATCTTACAAGGGGACACGGCTAGGCCGATGAACCTTTTGACCACGTTCGGAGACTTCCCAGTACGAGGTATCTTTCTGGCATCACAATTAATATCTCAATAACCCAATCAATCTCTTAGTAACCAATCAACTAGATAATCAATAACATTTAATATAAATCAATAAAGCGAACACCCCATGACCTTTCAGTCATGAATAACCACAACAATTTAGTTGAGTTAGAATATTTATTTCCCTATTTGTTACAGTCTAATATCATCTCCATTAATCTCATTATTAATCAATCTCATTATTAACTCTTCAAACTTGTAATTAAAACACAATTAATCAAAGTATAGAGCATATACGTCTAGCATTAACATGTCATTAGTAAGAAACAGTTTAGCAAGTTGCAATGATACGTGATTCAACAAAGCAAGAATTCAGTCATTTGTCTATTTGCGTCAGATTTTGGTGAACACCTTAACTAACCTCAAATTAGCATTGGCATGTTGGGCTTCATGCAAAACAATTTAGCAAACACAAATTTGGAAAACATCTAGCTATGGCCTCTATCAAAAGAGCAGTTGGTACCTAGAAAGAAAAGGCAAACAGACAATTTCAATTTATCATCAGATAGTTACCCCTCCAACAAATCAGCAAGCAGCATCAGTCTTCGTCCTCAGGACATCAGTCGATTCAGCATCAGCAAATACAGGACAGGGCAAAGTCTCAATATGGCATAGCTAAAGAACATAGCTCTTCCCTCATAAGGAGGAGAAGTAAGTATCAGGTGAGAAATAGGCTGAGGATGTTTAAAGTATCAGAAGACTAAACAGCAAAGTCTCAAATGGCAGGGTATAGCTTCAAGTGGAATGTCCGGTAATGGCCGATTTCTCCTCGGGTTATGCGGTTATATCAAAACTGTCACACTAGCCCTTAGTTCCCCATTGGATCAATTTTGGTGCATCATTATCTCTGTCCAATAATTATCCACGCACCTCACTAGAATTTTCCACAAAACACAGTTCTCATGTAGTTGATTAGCCCCTGTTATTGACGTCTTCATTGGGTGGAATGTCAGGTAAGAAAAGTTACACTTTACGCTCCAGTCAGTAGTCCCATTGTCTTCTCCTAGTCTAGGCAGCCTTGCACCTGTTACGAATTACACTTGCATTCGGCAAGAATGTCTCCTTGAGCAAGTCAGGTCTCATGAGAAAGAATTTACTACAGCTACACACACATCTCTAGCTTCTGGAAAAGTACAGCTTCGTGTCCTTCAGGAGAACAGCACATTGCACGTTAGAAAAACACAGTTTAATATGAGAAAAGGCAGCTAGGCCCAGACCCTCGCTAACTAAGGCCTAGTGATTAATTTAACAAAAACCCCAATACATGACTTTAATCATAATATGCTAATACAAATTCAAACATTAGTACATTATTAGTTCATCATTAATAAGTTTCATTAGTCTTCATATACATTGGTGGCCACTCCCCGTGGGCACATTTCCGACGCATGCATTATTTTCTACGTTAACAGATTTTCTATGCAGCTTCATTACAGAATATATTGCAAGCTTTTCACGTTAATATTAATTTTAAAGGTCACACTCCAACATGATCCAGAGCATTCTTTCAACTGTTTTCCATTTATAGCTTCAAACCATGTTGCATTTATGCCTAACCTGTGTCTAGGTTTTGTTGGTACATACTTTAAGGTACCCACTCCTTGAGTTTCCTAATATATAATAATGCAAAATTGATTAGATCTTTCCTGCTTTGGGCTTGTATAGTTCTGGCTAGATTATTTCTCAATCTTTGTTTTACATTATATCCTTAATTGTCTAATTTAAGTTTGGGTTATATAACCCTAAGGAGAACTACGGTTTCCTATTACTTACTGTGAAGAAAATTGGCCATATTTGATCCATTGTTTTAGCTTTATATTCAGACATTTGTTTTAATGAGTATGGTTTCAGTCAATTGTATTGTGTCTAATAGTCTCTGATAGAGCTTAGCTTTAAAGTAGCAACTCACATTTAATATTTTCTGCTAGCAGAGCTCGTTAGTGACCAAATAGAAAGAGGGTGCAGAGGCAACCCTGCAGACAGGGGAATCGGTGGTAGGGGAGTTGTATTAAATGGTGCAACCTCTGTAAAGGCATAATCATTAATGTCTAGTTTAAAACACTTAGAAATCTGCTCACAAAGGGTTAGTTCTATGCTTGAAGCAGATTTCTTACTTTTTAGGTATTAATTAATAATTAGAGTTGGAGTCCAAATTGTGGGCATCTGTTATGTATAGATTAATGCGTAAATAGAAAAAGCAGATGTTTCTTATAGTATATATTGAATAGGTTATGAGGTAAGAGTTAGAATGTAGAACGTTGAGGAGGTATGAAAATTGATGTCATAGAATGTTGGGGGGAGAAGATTCACTGAACGGCATCGGGCGCATTACTGGTGGCGTTGCTGGTAGGCCTTTTTACTGATGATACCTGTGAAAAAAGAAGATCATTGTTTCACAAGATTTCTTGAGTAAAGAGTCTTGGTTATCTGCATTTCTGGGTGGGAATCTTGTTGAAATGGGCTGTGTGTGAGCATGTAAGGGACCCTGCAATATATAATTGGTTCATATAGGAATGGGGGTCTTACAAGGAGGAAAATATTCTTTCAGTGGACAAAAAAGAAAAAAATGAATGTGCTGACTCACATTGTTGTTTCATGTACATATGCAGAATACTCCACAAGATGGAAATATGTGTGCATAAATAGTGCATACTGTGGTATGCAGGACATTTATGGCTTTCTAAAATGTCCTGGCTAGGATTGGAATTCATTGGTTATTATTTGTTAGTCAATGTATTTATTTATTTACAGCAGCATGAAGATCAGAAATGTTGTACGCAGCATCTGTGACAGTACACAGGGTAAGGAAAATCACATTTACATATAGAGTGAATTTCACAGATTGGTCATGATTAAAATATACCAATGTCTAGAAATAAATGACATGAACAACATGTAGCATGAGAACACAATAAACCATGTCTAGCAAAAAGCATCTAGATCCACTGGGTCTACTTTTTACCAGAAAGTGGGTGGTTATTCGGTTTGTGAGTGGGTGGTTCTTCAGTGTGTGTCTCTTGTTGCAATAGATGTTCCATATATGCTCCTGCAGCACAAGCACCCGTTTATCGTTTTTAGAGAGAAAGACAAAAGCAAAGGCACTGTGGAAGTTAAAGTACTAGAAGGGGCTGGCAAACTGAGATGCAGAAGGGTGCTGGGAGTGCAGAGTGGTAAGTGCCTGTCGAGAGGTGTGATAGGTTTAACTTCAGTGCAAGGGGGCACACCATCATATCAGATCCTCCTGACCGCAGTCAGGCCAGAGCAAGATATCTTTTCTGTAGGCCCTCTCCACACCATGGCACTCCGTCGCAGCACATACCATCGACTCATCTACAGTGTAGAAGGAAGGGATGTATGGGATAAGTGCCTGTGAATGGCTGGTTGTAGCCTTGGAAAGAGTTCCCGACAGCAACATTCATGAAGCATGGGTTGCATCTAACCCTTACTTAACACCTATTCGAATTTAACATAGTCCATGAGTCCAAAAGCCCTGGGATTTGTGCACTTAAGATGGCAAATATTATTTAAAAAAGTAGGAAAGGTAGAGAGACTATGTGGCACATCTATTAAAAAATTGTTGGTCAGAGAAGAATAAAAACAGAAATCTGGTGCATAATCAAGAGAAACACACTTCCAGCCTGCTCAAACCATAACTGACGTTTACTGTTTTCTCTAACTCTCTGTTTTTAGGCAATATCCAGTCCACCGTGGATACGGAGGTTCTCATGCCCATCTCTCTCTAACTAGAATAAAGTACCCTCCATTTACAGCCGAACTTGTCTTACATGCTTATGCTGGGGTGGGATTTCGTTTCCAGCACCCATCTTGCCTTGAACTCTGTTTTTGCACACTCAGAGGAGGGGTCGGCTGACCATCATTCTGCCTGTGCTATTAAAGCACCAGCCAACTCCCGCGGGACACCCAAACTGGTCTTGCAGGCATGTGCTAGGGTAGGAGTTCGTCCCCCAGCACCCATCCCGCCCTGAACTTTGCTTTTGAATATACAAAGGAGGGGCTGGCTGCCTATCATTCTGCCTGTGCTACTAAGGCAGCAACCAACTCCCACGCTGCGGGATGCTCAAACTGGTCTTGCAGGCTAGTGCTGGGGTGAGACTTCATCCCCAAGCACCCATCCCGCCCTGAACTTTGTTTTTGAACGCCCAGAGGAGGGGCCAGCTGACCATCATTCTGCCTGCACTATTAATGCATGTGCCCGGCCGAAGACCTTGGCCAAGAGCGGGCCTGCCTCCACCCGTCAGAGCCCAAAGGAGGCTGGGTTGGCCCAAATGAGACCAGTTTAAGAGGAATAAGCTCCTAAAATTTGTAAGTACTATGCTTGCATCAATGGGGAAAAGGAAGGCATCAGAGCCCGTTAAGGGCGCAGGCAAAATGTCGTAGGCAGACATTAGTCATGCGGTCAAAAACTGCACTTTGGATGATATTGACAGTCTTATCGAAGAAGTAGAGGATTTAATTACTAAGGTGAAAGTCTATAGGGAGGAGAAGAGAGCAAAATCACTCACTTTCTTGAAAGGAAAGGAGGCATGCCTGATATCTCTGCTACTGATGGCTAACTAGCTTTGAGGCCAATAGTTCATGTCACACCTGATTGTGATAGCCCAGCATTCCCTCCTCCCCCTCAACCAAATCCCAATATAGTCCATTTATTAGAGAATGATCAAGCAGGCGACCAGCCTGCCCCAGCTTCCAATACTCTTCTCCAACTGCTTTGTCTGAACTGATCTATGAACAATCTCCCAGTTGCCACAATCAGCTGGGCTTCAATTTGTCAGCAAGCTAACTAACAGTCTGGGGGATATAATTGTATTCATTGAATCATTAAGGAAGGACATTGTAGAACTGAAGGACTCCCTGAAATTAATTAATGAAAGGTTGTCTGAGTTTGCTGAGCCCAACCTACACCTCATAAAAAGTTCAAGCCCCATGCAGCTGGGCCAAGGGATCTACAGCAGCAAGGCAAGGACCGTAGGCTAAATCCCCCTGCCATTGAGGTCGCTTCTTTTCCCACTCAGTCACATAATGTTCCATTGGAAAAGCCGCGGGCTGGCTCGTCCTGGGATCATGGTAGACCTTCGGCCCCTTATAACGGTCGAATGGAGACAAATACTCCCCTTGTACATAAACCACTCAGAGGGTATGAGTGCAACAAATGGACTACTATCCACTGCCTACAGAATCACGTACACCCCCACTGGCTAGTTCGTCAGGTGGCCCTGGTGCAGCGGCCATTGAAGGAGGGGAGATTAGGATAAATACCCTCGCCAAACAAGGCTTACCTAGAGGGCATGCATCCAAATGGAGGAATTAAGGCACTCGCCCACAATTTTTGGAGTCTTTAAATTATCATGCCATCGATAATAATTTACTTAGGGCCAGATGTAGGTATATTCCATTTTGCGACTTGCAAATTGCGAGTCACAGCGACTCACAATCGCAAATTGGAATGTAGGATGGTGTCCCTGACACCATCTGTGACTTGCAAAGGGGTCGCAAAGGCCCACCTCATTAATATTATTGAGGTGGGTCGCAATTTGCGACCCCCTTCAGACTCGCGTCACTCACAGGGATGGTGGCCTGCTGGAGACAGCAGACCACCATGTCTGTGACTGCTTTTAAATAAAGCAGGTTTTGTTTTGTAATGCAGCCCGTTTTCCTTAAAGGAAAACAAGGTGCATTACAAAACTAAAAAATGAAACGTTTTTGTTTCATTTTTTCAGAGCAGGCAGTGGTCCATAGCCTGCTCTGGAAAAATGTTTTTAATGCCATTCACAAAGGGGAAGGGGTCCCATGGGGACCCCTTCCCTTTTGCGAATGGGTGCTAACTGCGATTGCTTTGTGACCGCGTTCACGGTCACAAAGCAATCTGGCATTGCACTGCGACTCGCCTTCCTAATTGCAACTCGCAAACCCGTTTTGCAATTCGGTAACCAGGTTACCGAATCGCAAATGGGGTTTTGTGCATTGCCAAGTGCAGTTTGCACGTCGCAAACAGCGAAATTCACTGTTTGCGACGTACAAACTGTGTGCTACCTCTGGCCCTTAGTTTCAACAGCCTGAATCATTGCACTCAGGAACGCTAATGGAATATTTGCCAACATGTTTCATCACACAGGCATAGCCCAATATATCAGCAGAGTTATTATTCTTCAATCTTTATGACCAATGTTCGAAGACTTAATTCTGGGCAGTGAGGGTCCAGAGAGTCTCTGGTGAATGTAGTCTTTCACTGAATCAGATTCCAGAGACAGTGCATTTCGATTGTTCACTCAAACATCATTGTCGCTTAGCGATTATCACATCCATATGAGAACTCGGATTAGATCAAACTAACTATGAAGTCCCCTGCTTTGGCAAATGGCTTACTGGCCCTAGATGCACGTTCCTACCGCTCGGGTGGGTCATCAATACAATTTAGGAGCACCATGGGCTTTAACACTGTTTTTCCCTCATACCGACCGCCCGCCAGCCGTTCTGCCTTTATGTCAAATTCGGATTCAATGCTCAAGCACATCTGGGGGAGATGCTGAGTCACAAGGAATTTCAATTAGAAAGGCGCATACAAACATCTGCAAGCCTTTTCAGAAGACAGACGTGGATGAGGTTGACTGGCTGAAGGGAGGGGGCAACTGGTTGTGGCCCTACAAGTGTATTTACCCTTGCCTGTGTGTCCCCTAATACCCATTCCCTAGTATCAGACAAACATTTGAATTTGATCTGCCCCAAGGAATGCAAATTATAGCATAGAGGCTTTCCCCTCTCTAACAGGTCGGCCGTCCAGTGGGTTGATGACATAAAGGAAAATCATGGCAGATGTTACACTCAAAAAATTGGTCATAAATAGCAAATATATTTTGCGATTGGGTATCAGCGGGCCAAAGGGGTGGAGAGTCAAAATTGTTATTGTTTATAATTGTTCCACTCCTAAGAATAGAGAGTCACCCACATTGAAGATGTTAGCTTGTTACCTCTCGAATCACTCAGATAAAGCCCCAGTAATAATTGCAGGCGACTTTAATACCACATTCGAGCCAATGGAAGGGCTCTCATCAGTCATGGAGGGGAGGACGAAGCTAGAGGTATTCAGAAATTGGAGGCTGAACTGATTAGCTCATGGTCGTATGCGGCACTCCAGTTGCTGTCTCTTACTGTGGCTTTTGGGTTATGCCGCTGTAATGGTAGATTTACATCGGGCATGCACTGAGCCCCACTTTTGCCAGAGGGTCCAGATTAATAGGATTGATTACGTACTCCTCGACACTGACAAATGGCTCTTAGCACTTGACTTTGAAGTGATATCTCCTCGAGACAGCGATCATAATGCACTCGAGTTGACTTTAAACGATAACCTGGTAAAATCTCGACCATTTGTGGCTCTATGATCTCAAATGGTCCTGTCTGTGACAAACAACAGGAAAGCAGTAAAGTGGTCCAGAATTAGCATGAATCCAGATATACTTAGGCAAATATTGCTGCATTACGTATTATTTTGGGATCCTTTCAGGACATTCCATTCAATGATGTTCCCTGGGGGAAATTGCACAGTGATCTCTTTAATGCATTGTATCTTGAATGCACCAAGGCAATGAAGGCCGGTACGGGTAGGCCGAGCTGTGCTTCACAGTGGTACTTGAATGAGTGCAGTAAGGCAAAGAATCTATTACTAAGGGCAATTAAATTGGGTGACCGGGTTTAATTAGGCAACAACGAATTAACCACAAATCTGTTATTGCCCATTGCAAGCAGGACTGGATTGACTCAAACTGAATGGCACTTATTAAAGCTTCTAGAGCCAAAGACCAGAAGCTGTTCCAGCAGGTTTATTCGAATGGCGATACAAAAACCTCTTGCCAACCAGATGTGTCAGTCCAACCCCAGCAATGGGTTAAACATTTTAGGGATCTGTACACTGTAATCCCCAAGTTAACTCCCTCCGAGCTGAGTATAAAATAATTTCAACTGTCAAAACCAGCTCACACACTGACATGCCCATTTGTTTTACATTGGAGGAGACACTATTGGCTATAAACTCGTTATGCCCTGGTAAGGTGCCTGATCCGGGTAAAGTTCCACAAGATCTTTTCCGTTCCGTGCCTGGAATATGGAGCCCTTATAGAAATGCTAGATCTAATAACATCCTACAAGGCGCAAGCATACCTCCATCTTGACTAGGGGCTGAAATAATAGCTATCTATAAAACGGGCGATCAATCCCTGCCGTGTAATTACAGACCTATCCGCTTTGTAGATAACCTTCAGAAGGCTTTTTGCCATCACATTCTTGCTAGATTACAGGTCTGGATGGACAAGAGGAAGATCCTATACAACTTGTATTGGAGGAGACACTATTGGCTATAAACTCGTTATGCCCTGGTAAGGTGCCTGATCCGGGTAAAGTTCCACAAGATCTTTTCCGTTCCGTGCCTGGAATATGGAGCCCTTATAGAAATGCTAGATCTAATAACATCCTACAAGGCGCAAGCATACCTCCATCTTGACTAGGGGCTGAAATAATAGCTATCTATAAAACGGGCGATCAATCCCTGCCGTGTAATTACAGACCTATCCGCTTTGTAGATAACCTTCAGAAGGCTTTTTGCCATCACATTCTTGCTAGATTACAGGTCTGGATGGACAAGAGGAAGATCCTATACAACTTGCAAGCAGGGTTCCACACCAAAGTGAGTACCATCAACCAGGTATTATGGTTGAATTACATTTTATAGAAATATTGACTCTCTCAAATGACCACTTGTACCTAGACCTTGTCAATTTGAGAGCGGCTTTCAAATTGGTCCCAAGACATCTGCTGCGGTCAACTCTGACTCAGATGGGGGCTGAGCCATGTATGGTGAACGTCCTTGTGAGAATACATGACAAGTGGTTTGCCGAATTGAGATGGGGTGAAGCTCATGGACCGTATCCCTATTGCTCACGGGCACGCCAGGGCTATGTGCTTGCCACTACCCTGTTCTCTTTATAGATAAACAATCTGGTCGAGCATTTATTGTCTTGTGTCCACTATAGCCCTAAGCTGGAGGGCATGCCAACTCCTGCCCTATTGTTTGCAGGTGACACTGCGTTACTTTCTCACACCCCTGCCGGCTTACAAGATCTGCTTAATTGTTTTGCTGAATATTGTGACCTTAGAGGGCTAAAAGTTAGTACATATAAAACTAAAATCATGGTCCTCAATCCTCATAAGTCTCTCAGAGGCAGAATTTCTATGTATTAGGCTAGGCTTCGTCAGGTGGATAACCTTGATTATTTGGGAGTGAGGATTGACAAAACATCTAGATGGAAGCCCCAAATTGATAAATCTGATATTTGTCATTGCTATCCAGTGCCTATGCAGTTATTAAGAGGTATAAAGCATCCACACCGAAATTAGATTCCCCGGTTGTTGAGGTATATAGTGCAAAGGTCCAATCAGCTACCTTGTATGGTGCAGAACTATGGGGTACTGAGAACGTAAGTGGGCTGGCCTCAACGGAAAATGGGCTCATCAAATCTTTGTTTAACCTTCCAAGCAGCACCCCAACAGTTCAGTTGTTTTTTGATACTGGGCTAAAGAGAATCGCCGACCAAGCTATACTTAGGCCCCCACTCTTCTGAGTCAGACTGTGGTCTACCTCAGAACTTGTTAGGTATAGATCAGCTCTGTAGGTGGTTGTCAACAATAAAAGTAGCTTGACAATACCATGGCTTAGCTACATTAAATCCCAGTTGAGTATATTAGGCTTAAGTATGTTATGGTCTACCCCTGCTCAAATTAATAGCAATTCCAAGACTATAGTAAAAGGGAAGTTTTAGGCTCATATGATAAATTCATATCGTCTTCATGGCAAGCCAAGAGGGTTAGCTGAAAAGTTTCTTCTATTTAAAGCTATTCCCTCCTTAGATTCCTATATGGATGCCTTTGTTCTACCGTTACTCTGAATCTTGCTGATAGAAATGAGGGTTAGTACCCTCCACAAGTGGGCTTCCATCAAATGAAGTATGCAAAAGTGTCCCCTTTGCAATTATTGCTCAGAGGATGTGGCGCATTTGATTTTCTTCTGCCCGGCTTATGACAGGCAGAGGAAATATGGATAAAACCACTGTGTATTACTATTGGCATAAGACACTTATGTGACGTATCACAAGTTTTTAGATCTAACTGTAGTACTCAGATAGCACTTATCCTTGGGTCATAGCTGTTAGGCACATCCGGAAAGCATCAGGATTTCCCCTATAGAATTTTAATTTTCATATTGGCTGATTGTTGTATTCATAGCTGCTATGTATTGATGTTTTGAATGTTCTTAATGCATGTTCTGCTGTCATTGTGTGTATAGGCGAGGATAACTATATGCTACCTTACAACTATGTTTAGTCTATTTTTATTATTTTATTTATATTATTGTTTTTATCTTTTTTTATGGCTTGTTTTATGGACTTGTACCCAAAATAAACATATTTGATGAATACCCTCCATGTCACCTGTTTTTTTTTATGTAAAAAGCCTGTGTCAAAGCCAGGAATATGGGGATCAGAAAATGCTCTCCACAGCTCCATGGTAGCCCCGCTGTCACTTTTTTCAGGTGGCAGGCTTTGGGACCTGGCATTCTATGATGGGTGCCACAACAAAATGTTTCCTTTGTGGCCAGCCAGTCAGATTGGTCTGATCCTTGATCTTCAGAGGATCCAAAAATCCCACATTGAATGAAGGCAAGAAGCTCCCTCTTCCAGGAGGATTTGGTTATTTTTCAAATTTATTATCCTCAGAACATTGGAGGAGCCATATCCTAGAAGGATGGAAAAGTAATGGTCAATATATGAGAAAGTCTTTCTCTGATTTACAGTCTAAAACTTGTCCAAAGCCTTTTTGTAATGAATATATCTCAAAAACTACTGAATGGGTTTATATCAAACTGCCCAAAGACGTCCCTTCTAAGCAATGTTCTGCTTTCGTGCCAAGTTTGGTATATTTCCATTCAGCTGGCTATGATTGCTGCATTGGTGGTCAAATTTTCCTGTGGAAGTTAAGATGGAAAACAGACTTTTTTAACTGTCCCCGTCCCGTTTCTATCTTGACATGAAACCTGACACCCTGAAGCTTAGTCACTTACTATTTGTTTGGAAAAGTTTCATGCAGATTCAACAAACGGCGTCTAATTGATAATTAAACAAACAAGTGCCTTTTGAATAGAAACTGAGTTTCAGTCATAACTAGAGAATCACTGTTGCCAACTCTGTAATATGTGTATAAATATCATTAATCTGATGAAAGCAACACATTGATAGGTTAGGCTACCAAAACCATTAATTGACAAACTTTTCTGAGGACCATCACTTCTTCAGGCTAGCTTCAAATTAACTATTTCTGAGCTGCAGCACATTTTACAAGTACAATCCTCTAATCTGCGCATACTCTCAGCTTGCCATTGATTTGTGGGATATTTTATTCTTCTCACTGAAGTGTAGTTTGATGTTAACTCCTACACCCATGTAGTTTATGAATGCAAAGATTAGCAGCGTTAAATCCATTCTTTTTCAAATAGATGTTAAATTGCAGCTATCCTAGTATCACATTTGGTGGCATTGCAAAATTCAGATGTTATATGCAAGACTCACCTCTGCGTTCGTCAGGGGCGTTTAGGCTAAGGCTTCTGAAAGAACAGCACTGCAAATGTTTAATCAGTCACATCCACCCAGTACCTTCAAAATCTAGTAGCTTTCGGTAGAGCCAATCACCAGATGAAATGTTGCTTGTAGGTATCTGCACGAATGTGCACAATTAGTGTTATATAAAATATGTGCTACTTGGTAGCATGTAGGCTTTAGACACAGTTTATCCCATATTAAGTCAGTGCCTCAGGCTAGTGGGGCTGGGAAGAGTCAGCCACTTGTTTATGCAAAAACTTCTGGGATACAATCTAATGTTAGCCACGCTTAATTAAAAAAATGTTTTCGATTGCAACCGGTCTCGAACACCACTGGCTTCACCAATAATAATGGTCACGGTGGATCAGAGCTAGTCACATGCCAGGCTGATGTCTCCAAGAGGTCATCAGAGCTAAACACCGTTGCTCACCTGTCGCACCTTTTATTTTTGCAGGTTGATAGGGTTAGGTAGTGTCAGTATGCATGCATTTATATTCATAACCCCCCTTTTTATTTTCTGTCTTAAGGTTACCCTTGAGTAATGCAATCTTTAGATCTTGGATGTTGTGGCTGAGTCCATAAGAATGCTCACCGATTTTGCAGTCCTTCTACTGTCGCCTGAGAGTCTGCTGTTGGAGATTCATTTGGTTTTGTAGCACTTGGATGGTTTCCCCAACATATTAGCCCCTACCCAAGCATTTCATACACCCAACTATACAAACCACATTGTTAGAGGCACAGGTTAATCTCCTGTTTTTGTTGTAGTCGTTCCTTGTGTTTGGTCTCTTAACTGTACCAGACATTTGGATGCCATGGCAGGTAGTCTCAGATTGTCACTGCCGTAGGAACATGGATAGTTCTGCACTTGTGAACCAGTTCAATGCACATCTGGAGAGTAATTACTTTACCTTACCACCGGCAGACAATTATGCTATGTGCACGACATTGGTGATATTCCTCTGAAGTAGACTTCTGGTGAACAGGACCTCATACAATTCCCCAGAAGATTTGAATAATTTTGCCCGATCATCAATCGCGAACTTGTCTGCTTTCTGAAGTGAATTTACTGGGCCTTATCATAATAACAGTAAACAGGCCACATAAAACATTAAGGGCCTGATTACAACTTTGGAGGACGGTGTTAATCCGTCCCAAATGTGACGGATATACCACCTACCGTATTACGAGTTCCATAGGATATAATGGACTTGTAATACGGTAGGTGGTATATCCGTCACATTTGGGATGGATTAACACCGTCCTCCAAAGTTGTAATCAGGCCCTAAATCACAAAGCATAAGAATGAGTCAGCTATTTGATGGACAACAACTTTCACCAAAAGGCTGAACTTCTGTCTAACCTGTAAAAAACCCTTTATTCGTGGGAAACTACTTGTAAAAACAGAATCAGCTCCGCCTCTTTCAATTCTGCTAGAAGGACCTGCCCTGAAGTCACTCCCCTGTGCTCTTTCTGCTGTCGAAAACCTCTCCTTGCTGTCTTTTCCAATTAACACACACTTTCACTGCAAAGCTTCTTGCATGTTATTAAAATAGCGAAGCAATGCCTGTTCCAAAACGAGAAGGAACTATGGCCCTCATTATGACCTTGGCGGGCGGCTTCCGCCGCCCGCCAAGATCTGACTGCCGGGCGGCCGCCAATGCACCCGCACTCCCGCCACGGTCATTATGAGATCCCCGCTGGGCCGGTGGGCAGAAACCTGGTTTCCGCCCGCCGGCCCAGCGGGGATCTCGGCCGCAACACAGGAGCCGGCTCCAAATGACCCCCTATGTGTTTCCACTGCAATGGACGTCCACTTCTTTTTCCACAGCTGCCACTAATGAATTGTCCATACGCTGCGCCCAAGCAAAGCTCCATTTTCCAGGAACTACAGTTTGTTCAACTAGTAGCTGCTCATAATGGGCTAGGAACAACCCATGACTGAAAGGGGCTGCTCTTGTGCTCCTTTTTTTCTTTGTACATACATTAGCTCAGAGGCAGATCTAAAAGTGCACTCTTTGGCACCAGGGGTGTGGAGAGAACTGCATGTACCTGGCCTATATTTATACATTTTGGCAATAAAGGCATATAATTCAACTCACTGGTTTGATAACAACAAATTAAGCACAGGTACTTGAGAAAAGGCAATGCACACGTAATGTTATTGGAATGTTCAAACTTGAAAGTGGAAGGAAAAAGCGAGCAAATGGGCAAGTAATGGAAAATACAAAGTAAGAGGAGCAGTATCAGATGTCATGATTATGTATCAAAGGTATTGTTGTTTACTGTGGGATCCTAGTTGATATATTAGAGGATCCTCCCAGGAGCTATATCTTTCCACAAGGAATACAGAAATAGGCCTTAAAATGTACATTAAAGTTTCTGAACTACATTTGCTAAGAGTGTTCCTTTTTATCTATTTAACATGAGAATGATGAAAATTTCCTGTGATAAAGGAATTTAGTATTTGGTATTCCAAGTCACCAGTTGCAGTAACTGGTTCTGCTGATCATAGGAGGGCTCAAATAACACAGCTTCTGGTGAAAATGAGTTTTGCGCAGCTGTCAGTGGCCAAATGTAAAGATTTTGTTAACATCACTATACACCAAAGAAGAGGACAGGCTGTCATGCAAAATTAATAGAATGCAGAGAGATCTGCTCAAGCTGAATCCCAACAGAGAGCAGCCAAAAAATGGGTATCTAGTAGTCAGATGTTTCGAGAGCTACAGATGATAGACTTTGGGAGTTGGGAAAAACATCTGAGGAGGTAAGGAAATTGGTGCGACTCAATATTTAAAGTTCCCTGGTGTCTTAACAATTAAGTGGTGCAATAAATTACAATTTTAGGACACCAGATTTGATGAAGATGGATGATTTTATAAAAAAAAGCTAAGAGGGATGTTGAGGGATGAGGATACGGCTGGTTGGATGTAACATGTAAGCACTATGTGACCAGAACTCACCTAGTTCCTCTTGGGGTCACAGGAGACTAGGGAGAGCTCCCCAGGAGGAAGGTGGTGCTGCCTCGGCTGTGGACTGGGGAAAGTCCCTTTGGCTGTGGCACCAAATGGGAACCTAAGTTTAAAAAAATAACAAAAAGACTCCTCATAATCACCTTGCTAGAAATAGGAGAACATGTATGCTTTTAGTTGTGCTATCTCAGTTTTGTTCTCTTTCTTTTCAAGACATAGATGGGGATCATTCTCAGACAGGTAGCTTTATATTATGGTCCAAATGCGATTATACTTTATCGTTGGAGAATTTTATTAATATTATATTAAACTTTCCAGCAAGTTATACTATGGAGGTGATTTAACTGTTGTCTTGAATGATGCACCGGTAGAACTCTAACCAATATCTTATTGTTTTGGTCAAACCATGTGGATTCGTAGTCAATTTGATGATAACATTTAGACTATGGGGGTCATTCCGACATTGGTGGGCGGCGGGCGCCGCCCGGCAAGCGGGAACCGCCAATTGGCCGCTCCGCGGTCAAAAGACCGCGAGGCCATTCAGACTTTCCCGCTGGGCTGGCGGGCGCCCGCCAAGGGAGCGCCCGCCGGCCCAGCGGGAAAGGCCCTGCAACATCGAAGCCGGCTCCGAATGGAGCCGGTGGTGTTGCAGGGGTGCGACGGGTGCAGTTGCACCCGTCGCGATTTTCACTGTCTGCTATGCAGACAGTGCAAATCATGCTGGGGCCCCCAGGGGCCCCACGACACCCGTTCCCACCATCCTGTTTCTGGCGGTGAAAACCGCCAGAAACAGGCTGGCGGGAAGGGGGTACGGAATCCCCATGGCGGCGCTGCAAGCAGCGCCGCCATGGAGGATTCTCCAAGCCGGGGCTAATCCGGCGGGAAACCACCAGACCCGGCTGGGTGACCGCGGCCGGAATGCCAGATGAAGCACCGCCAGCCTGTTGGCGGTGCTTCCGGCGACCTCCACTCTGGCGGTCATAGACCACCAGGGTTTGAATGAGGGCCAATGTGTCCTCTGGAGAGCAAAAACAAGAGCTTTGAAATGTTTTCTTCTTATTTGAAAAGGCACAGTTATTACCCCTGCATTAAATATTTTAGTAGATCATAAAATAAAAGACTGGGCTCAAAAATTTTATATTTGCCCACACATCTGTCTGACCATGCAGGATTTAAATTTTCACTTGATATACATGTGTCTGTTCCCATTTTACAGTACTGGACCTGGACCTTGACAGGAAAATGCCTGAAACAGCAACAATAAACCTAGTAAAGCACAAAGTGGTTGAGTTCTTTGTCCTAAACTTTGAGCCTAGCATGGGTGATTTTAAGGCATTTTTCTATGGCTCATTTACACTGATTACAATAAGGAAAACTCACGAAGGAAAACAAGAAATGGAAAGACTTGAGTTAGACATAAGAAATTTCAAAAATTGCTTATGAAATCTACAGTTAACAATTTTAATTAAACAAGAAGTCGAAACAAGACTTGAGCTGAAACAAGAAGAATTTAGGAGCAGACAAGATGATATTTGTCAATGTAAATGGGAAAGTAACAAAATGTAGCTTTTTGAATAAAATGAGTGAAGCTAGTAGTACCCTGCCTGTCTGGAAGAAGAAGACGGATGCATCTAGAAGTTTTAGAAAAATTTGAAAATAGACATTTTTTTCTATCAAATATGTCTTCTATTTTGGGCAAACAAACCCAATTTTCTGAATTTCTTTTGTGAAAGAAAAATAATTTCTGCCTTCAAAATACCTGCTTTCATATTCAGTAAATACATGGTCTCCAAAACATCAGCTTCTGATTTTCATAAAGTTCTCATATGTACTAATGTTTCACATGGACAAAATCTGATTCAAATGTCTAGGTTTGTCTGTCATCTGCCATGAATGCCTATAATATGCAAATTATTCTCACCATTATACCAGATGCATCATTGTGCCAAGGCTGGACAAGGTAACAGCCAGAATGCTCATAATAAGTCAAATATGGCCATTATTTTACCTGGGACAGCCATGATTATGTCGGAGATGACCAGAATTAGGTAATTTGTGCTCACAAAATGTCAGTGATGGCTGCCAATATTCACAACTAAACCACGAATGGCCAAAATATGTCAAGGATGACAATTATTAAGCCAAGACCACACTACTGTGCCAGGAACAGACACAATAGTATAATAGATAAAAACAATGTGAAATAGATAAACCCAGTATGATGAGAAGCAACATATACATTTGGTGTTACTTGACACCCAGAATAACGTCCATAGAGTAACACAGTTTATCAGTGAAAAACACACAGACAGACACGCAAAAAAATACACACACAAAGATGCATGCTCAGTGATGCTTTTATGAGGCTCTTAGCTCTGGATCTAGCCTCTGTTCTCCTCTGCTGTTCATGCACCCAACTCACACACTCACCCTCTCCAACTCATGTGGGCCCTCGTTCTACTCTGGCTGCTTCTGGCAATCTTTTTCCTGGCCCATTTTCACACAAATAGTGTGTCTGATAGAGTGGGGCCTACAATAGTTCCAGTCTCTGTGTGACTTTTCTAGATTGATAGTGAAAACATATGGTCATGTTGCAGGCCAGGTAAGCCAACACAGTGTGTGTCTAAGTCACAGCATAAGGCCATTCTATTGGGCTGGCTGGCTGCCACTCTAAGGGTCTTGAGATGAGCAGTGCTATCTTTGGAAAGATACTTTAAGGGTGTTGGTCTGCTACCACTAGCTCCTAAGCTGCTTGTTGGAGACCCAAGAATGTTACGTTGCAAGAATCCATATCCTCAGGCTAGCTGGACTTTTAGCCATGGACTAACGACACAAACTACAAAACCAGGAAAACAGGTTCCTATGGGAATTTGTGGGACATTAAAGTCGACAAGGTGTGCAGATGTACCATTTTGGTAATGAGAGGAATATCACTCCTAAATCCTAAGGTACTTCTTAACATGCAGTACGTCTGAAAAATACCTCTGGTCTGGTTTCACAGACTCTTAAATGTAGATTGGCAACTGGTCATCTTCAGTGACACCTCATGCAGCCCAGGGTACACGTATGCCAGAGGACAATAGTGGAGGTGGCCAAAGGTCAAGAAGGGACCCCTGTTATACAAAGGACTGTTGAATTGCCTAAAGGAAATCCTACAACAGTGTTTTACATATGCCAATGGTTATACTTATTCAATGTGTTATCCACCTAGAGGGTGAAAGGCTCATGCATTGTAGTTAACACCGGTTTGGACTGAGATTGAGCAGACTAGGAATCAGTGGTAGGGAGTGTGGATTAAGTTGCCTGGGGCCCAAGTGAGGAAGCAGCTGTGCAGTGGAGCTAAAGTACGGAAAAAAAGGCTGGGATGACAGAGACGTACACTCCCAGTACCCTACCACCGCTGCAATGAGAGTGAAGCAGACTGTGATGCCGATGACAGTGCCAGTTCACATGGATGGTCACGAAGCTTAGACATCGACCACATAGAACGGAGGAGGAGTGCTGAGTTATGCATTTAAATTTAGTCTGGATGAAGGGGGCAGTCATAGAAACTGCACATGGATCACAAAAGAGGCTTGACATACTGCGTGGTGTACAACAGTTAAAACCTCATTGGTGGGAATTGTCCCCATTCCATTCTCTGGAAAATTGACACTTGGTGTCACTGTGTTTTTTATTGCTGTAGATATAGTATTTTGAACTGATAAGGAGACTAAGGTCTCCCCAGTGGGATAGAACTCACAAAGGCTACTCCTCTTTTTTAAATGCCTGAGCAAACATGTGGTGGGCACTGACAGCGACTGCGGTTAGAGCCATTCCTCAGGGAGCAATGCAGCAGTGACAAGCACCACAACAGAACAAAACGTATAAAGCGCAGGGTTCATATGTGGGCTTCTTGGTGCTCAACAGGCAAACTAAGAACGAGTTGTGGACACCGAACAGCAAAAACCTTCATTGATACTAACAAAATAAGAAGCTCTTCAGAGCCTTCTGAAAGTCCATATACTACTCCTTGGCCTTCATCTGAAGTAGGAGGTTTTTCCACAACCGTGAGCCAGATATGAAAGAGCTCTACCACCCATTCTTGCTTTCCTAACTCAGGGGACAAATCATAGTTTTGAATCGGGCTGGAGATCTTGATGGCATACATAGGCCAGAGTTTAAGAAAAGTGGCACTGCATCCAATGCAGCACCACTTTTCTTGAGCCCCTTAGCTCCCACCTTCTGCCATGATGTGTGCGCTGTATTTAATATACAGCGCACCAGGGCGCATGGTAAGGGTAATAGCACCAAAATTTTTGATGCTATTGATGTACTGTGCAGGATTAGCACCAAAATGTTGGTGCTAATCTTGCAGTGTACATAGGGGCCCATTGAAAACAATGGTACGTCCGCTTTTAATGCCTGCTCTGTGCAGGCATTAAAAATAGCTGCTAAAAATTGTGTAGTGGAATCTCTTAGATTCAACTGCACCATTTTTGCAGTCCCCCCTAATGGGGGAAGACCCCTTGTATACATTATGCCTGGCTCTGTCATAATGTGGTGCAAGGGGTTACAAAGTGGCGCAATGCATGCATTGCTCCACTTTGTAAATATGGCTCGGCAAATTTGACTTCGCTGGGCCACATTAGCATCGTAAAAAATTACGCTAATGTGGCGCAAGGAGGCACTAGGACCTCTTAGATCTGGGCCATAGTGTTTATTAATAGTTTTGAGTTGGAATGGAAATCTTGTTGTGGTACAGTGTTTAAATCTAATTGCCAGAGGAATGTCCTTGGTTGCCAATAATACCCTAAATATCAAAAAGAGAGTTTTAAGCAGCATTCTCTGTCTGGAAGGAAATCCATGTAGTTCCCTTTGTGCTTCAGAAACAGGCTTGTACTTCCATAGTGCGAATATTTTTCTAAGTGCCAAATTGTGAATTTGCTTAATGCTTTCAATTAAGTTTCTGGTAGACCTAAATACAGCATATTACAATAGTCAATTTTGGATACAAAAACATGCTAGTTTTACTTGGTAATGTAAACATTTTGGTGTGAATGGCAATACTATTCTACTTACCTTCAGTGAATAAAAACATGATAAAGTAAGAGAATTGGTTTGACGACTTATTGCTAAATGTTTATTTGCACAGACACAGAATGATTTTACATAATACACCAGTGCTGAAACTAACCCCATGGCGCTAGGCCATAGCAAGGCCGTCCACCTAGTCATACTATTTCCCACTGTTGGAAAATGGCCCACTGTGAAGGGTCACCCCAAACGTTTTGCCTTCCTCCTCCTCTTTTTCTGACCCTGTTTTGTTGGCTTTAGGGCTCAATGACTTTACCACTGCTAACCAGTGCTAGTGCCTGTGCTCTCCTTAAAATGTGGTAACATTTGCTTAGCCACAATTTACATATTTAATTTACTTATAAGTCCCTAGTAAAGTGCACTATATGTGCCCAGGGCCTGTAAATTAAATGCTATGGTGGGCTTGCAGCACTGATTGTGCCATCCACTAAGTAGCCATTTAAACATTTCTCAGGTCTGCCACTGCAGAGCCTGTGTGTGCAGTTTTACTGCCACTTCGACTTGGCGTTTAAAACCCTTTTGTCAAGCCTTAAACCCCTCTCTCAATACACATAAGCCACCTGTAAGGTAGGCCCTAAGTAGCCCATAGGGTAGGGTGCTGTGTAAGTAGGAGGTAAGACATGTATGCTTAAGTTTTGCATGTCCTAGCAGTTAAAACTCCCAAAGTTTTTTTTACTATTGTAATGCCTACGCCTCTCATACGTTAGCATTGGGAATTCCTTCTTACACTTTTAAGCTGTAATTACTGATTGAGAAGAAGTAGCTATGTCATGTTTCATATCATTGGAATGGTAATGGTAAATCCTCCTTATTGGTAAAGTCAGATATAACATTACTATTTTAGAAATGCCACTTTGAGAATGTGGACATTTCTCTGCTCTTAAAGCTCTGTGTGCCTTCAGCCTTTTTCCAATATACGTCTAGGGTGGGTGACAGCTACACTTTGTGCATTCCCTCTAGACAGCCACAAACACAGGAAAGGAAAATTAGGTATGACTGAACACTCATTTGCATTCTGATGGCCCTTCCTGAACAAAAAGGGAGGAGGGTGGCTGACACACCTGAATAGGCAGTCCCTGTCCCCACACAAGGGGCTGATTACACCCTGCTGATAGTCTGGAGCCAGGGCTGTTAAGAAAGGGTCTCTGTGCACTTTAAAGACCATTCACCCTCATTTCAGAGGCACAGCTAGGTATAACTACTAGGACTCTGACCCCACCAAATCAGACACTTCTGGATCTACAACTGGACTCTAAAGAACTGCTGTGCTGCATCAAGGACTGTTACTCTGCTGGACTGCTGACCCGGAAGGACCTCTTTTTCTGCTATGCTGTCATGCTGCCTGCTGCTCTCTGACTCTGGTAAGGAAGATCTAGACTCTGCATTGCACCCCAAGTGATCTCCAAGAGCTTGTTGGCTTGCCTCCTGTTGCTAGAGACTCGGGACATCAAAGTTGCTACGCTGCTACTGCGCCTGATCCACTGGAAATGGAGTCAGATGCTTGCAGCAGAAAAATCCATGCATCTCCAGTCTGGTTGGAGCAGAACCAACACATCGAACCAGTTGTAGGAGTAGGACCGGCGCATCGCTCTCAGAACCAGTGCATTGAATTTGAGGGCCCAACACTTGGAGCGTGTATCACCGTCGCAGCAGCTTCGAGAGATTGAAGCATGCCCTTGATTGCATGGAGAATCCCAGCGCATTGCCTTTGGAACCAGCACCTCTCAGCTCAGTGCCCTGTCATCGGTCCCAACCCATTGCCACCACTGGGTAAAGGAAATCCATGCATCACCTTGACTGTGTCCACGCATCGACCCATCACTTGATGAATCGCTCGTCTGTGCCCTGCATCTCGCTGTTGCAACCAGGATCAAAGTACTCCGTTCACCGAGTCTGCATTGCTCTTGTCCTCTGCCTGGTCTTCTTCGTGGTCATCCTGAACTGTTGACTTTGCCCAGGTCAAGCGCAACCAGATAACCCCCCTTTGGCGCTTATTGCTTCTATGCGCTTGAACTCTTTTTATTGTTTAAAAATTCAAAACTCAACTTCTACCTATTGGATTATTGTCATTTTGGTATTAATTTATTTATGAAATTATTGTCTGTTTCTCTAACCAGGAGGGGTGTTTTCATTGTGTTACTGTGTGTTTGTGTTGCACAAATACTTTACACATTGCTTATTTAGATAAGCCTGACTGCTCTGTGCCATGCACACAGAGGGTGAGCACAAGTTATCTTTAATGTGTATCTGGCTTACCCTGACCAGGATTGTGGTTCCTTCTTGTACAGGGTACATACTCTGACAACCAGAAACCCAATGTCTAACACCAACTCCATTTTATTGGCCTTAAGATGCAGAAAGATGTAGACCAGCATGGATTGTACTGCACCGAGGTTTGATGTTAGGTTACCTGCAGATGTTAGTGCATTTTGACCCTGTCTCACAATCAGTTGCATATCATATGCAATGGATTTAAATTTGCATCTGAAGGGGTCAAATACATATAACAAATGAAGTGGGTGATCAAAATGACCCCTGATGCACTCTGCCTGAAACTTTCTGTGATGTCAAGCAGCAAAAGGGGCAGGGGTTACCATCACAGTGCAACATGTACTCTCCAGAAAGGACAAGCACCATCTTAATACAGCCCTCCTGTATGTGTAGACTCCTGAGGCATTCAATCATGGTGACAGATCCAACAGGAAGAGTGCAGCACCATCTCCCTCATTGATGGTTAAACACAACTTGCCAGTGTGAGTGCCATAGCTAATGTGTTTCTTATACCAGGCATAAAGCCTAGTTGCCATTCATCTACGTAGCCACCTTTTTCTACACTCCTTTTCATCTGTTTGCATACCTCTCTTTCTGTGATTTTACTCATAGCTGGTAACGAGGTGATGGGTCTCTAATTCTCCCTCTTAGAACTACTGAGGCTACATTGCCTTAAAAAAGGTCTTACCACCCCTTTCTTCTCATCCAATGGAAGTGTGCCTGCACTTAAAGACAGGTTAATCTTCCTTATTACATAAGTAATGAAGGTCAATGCACAATGAGGTAAGAGGGAAATAGGAATTGTGTCATCTGGTGACCCTGACTTCTTTCCAGCATTTCCCTTCTTTCTTCTCTCAACTCTGGCATAGAGACCCAGTTCATGGTCACCTCCAACATCTAATCTAGACTGTTGGAAGTGGTTAGTGCCTCCCCTCCAGGTCATTACTGGACCACAAAATAGACTCTGAACTTTGAGGTAAACCTATTGAGATTTGATTTAATAAAGATTTTGTAAAGGATTGGAGCGACAGAGGTCATTAATAATCAAGAAATTTGCAGGACATACCAACTATCTGCTGCAAAGGATGGAGGATGCTAACGGGAAGCCTCATCCATGATAATATTTGCTGCGTAAGGATCCCAGAAAAAGCAGCAAGTCCAAGCATTGATACATTTTTTTGAACAATGATCCTTAAGCCTTAGAGGTCGGTGCATTTGTATCAGTGGAAAGGGCATGCTGAAAACTTCACTGGCCTCCGTGTTCTAGTGCAACCCTAAGACACTGGCAGCTTGATTCTTAAAATACAAGAATACATATGCCATTCTGTTGCCTTAGTTATTAGGAGGAACTACTCCATACGAAAATACACAGATATTATTCTTCCTGCATTCCACTCAGTGCTTAATTTGTTCTTGTTATTTCTGGTGCGGAGCACCAGCACTTATTTTTGAGGGCCAGAGCTTATTTTTCTGCCTCAAGCATTTACTGTGAGCAAAGACACATATGGTAGAGACAGGGGAAGAGAAAAACTAAAAAGTGTCACAATGGGAGAAAGCAGAAAGCTGCAAGAGTGAGTTGAAGGGGCAGGGAGTGGCTTTAAATGGATTGAAGAGGCCCGAGATGGCTTCAGGATTACGCTGCCTCAGTAATTTTTGTGTTTGCACATTTAATTGCAACCGCTGCGTTTGATAGGAGCGCTTTGGGCACCGACACATTTTTATTTACAAATTAAGCACTGATTCCACTCAAGTTGTGCAATGACAATGGAAAAGCTTTGAAAAGGTGACACATCATTTGAGAGAATTAGGATTGAAATATGTGATAATGTTTCATGTTAAGACTCACATAATGGCAAAAGACAATAATTCACATTTCATGAGCCCAGACATGTAATGGGACAAGCCACATCATTGGCAGCAGCAGGTTTGAATAAAAAGGACAATGTTTGGAACAGTGAGGAGTAGAGCAGGGTCCTCAGATGACCAAGAAGATGATTCAACTTCATACGAAAGGTGGTGAAACAGATGATCAGTACATCAGAAGCTTAGACTGGAAATAGAGTCACTTCAAAACCCAGCTGAAGATGTGCTCTGAGTAAAGGTATTTATGATGGATACTTTATAGTCTTGCAGATTCCTCCCCTTATCAATAGGAAAAGGTGGATGCCTGAATGCAGAAAACGTTCCTCTTGCAATAGCTATCTAGCGTTATCCAATGGTGCTTTATGGCTCCAGTCTGGGCTCTACCTGCCAAGGAAGTTATGATACCAACCAACACATGGTGTCACCTACCATGCTAGTTGCTTACATTTTTCCACACCTAACCAAGGCATGCAGAGAAGAATGATAGCAGGTCAACATGATCAGGAAATAAAACAGCAAGGGTAACAAATTATGGGGCATATTTATACTCCGTTTGCGCCGAATTTGCGTCGTTTTTTTCGACGCAAAACTAACTCCATATTTATACTTTGGCGTTAGACGCGTCTAGCGCCAAAGTTCATGGAGTTAGCGTCATTTTTTTGCGTGAACACCTTCCTTGCGTTAATGATATGCAAGGTAGGCGTTCCAGTCTTAAAAAATGACTCCGATGCATATGCGTCATATTTATACTCCCGGGCAAAAATGACGACCGGGAGTGGGCGAGTCTAAAAAACCCGCATTAGCGCCAGATTTTAACGCCTGGGTCAGGGCAGGCGTTAAGGGACCTGTGGGCTCAGAATGAGCCCAGAGGTGCCCTCCCCTGCCCCCAGGGACACCCCCTGCCACCCTTGCCCACCCCAGGAGGACACCCAAGGATGGAGGGACCCACCCCAGGGACATTAAGGTAAGTTCAGGTAAGTGATTTAAAAAAAAAAAAAATTGTGGCATAGGGGGGCCTGATTTGTGCCCACCTACATGCCACTATGCCCAATGACCATGCCCAGGGGACAGAAGTCCCCTGGGCATGGCCATTGGGCAAGGGGGCATGACTCCTGTCTTTGCTAAGACAGGAGTCATTTCAATGGGGGTTGGGAGTGAAAAAAAAATGGCGCAAATCGGGTTGAGGTGATTTTTTTGCCTCAGCCTGACTTGCACCATTTTTGGGCGCCCATACTCCATTTTCCCCCTACGCCGGCGCTGCCTGGTGTACGTCGTTTTTTTTAACGCACACCAGACGGCGCCGGCGGCTAACGCCGGCTAACGTCATTCAATAAATACGGCGCCCGCATGGCGCTTCAGAATGGCGTTAGCCGGCGCTAATTTTTTTGACGCAAAACTGCGTTAGCGCAGTTTTGCATCGAAAAGTATAAATATGGGCCTATATACTTTTGAACTTTATAATGACATCACTAACTCAGAGGAGGAGGAAAGAGTGCGGTGAGTAATCTGTTGGAAGTTCTAGTATCCACCAGAAATATTGTTACCAAAGGTAAGTGCATTTTTCTTTTGATAGATACTTGTTGCAGCAGATTTCTCACCTTATGAATGAACACCAAAGCAACAACCGTTGACAGACTGGGATGAGGAGTGCAAATTAAACAAGGGAATCATATAACCTGGCCCTAGTGAGGCATTTATCACTCAGTGCCCGAGCTGCCAGACAGTAATTTTTGGCAAAGATATCTAATGAAGACCAATTGGCCAGCAAGCAAATATCAGTCACTGGTACCAGTAAAATCTACCTTGGCCCCCATAGAGTGCACATGAATGCCAACTGGAAGCTTTTTCTTGGCCAAAGCATAGTAGACCATAATACAAAGAGTGACCTATAACAAAATATTACTTTTGGTCAATTTGCCTTTCTTGGCCTCAGCACAGCCTACAAAAAACTGATCTACCAGCATTGTTCTTGCCTGATCAGCATAGTAGGAAATAGCTTTCCTATGGCCTAGCCTGTTCATTCACTCCTGTTGTTTGGAAGAATGAGTGGAGAGGGATAAAAAGATGGACAAATGATAGGCCATCCCATGTGGAAGGCAGATGCCAGCAAAGTGCACAAAAAAACGAATCTACCAGCTCAGTTCTTGCCTGATCAGCATAGTAGGAATCAGCTTTCCTACCGCATACCCTGTGTAGCCACTGGCATGCAACTTGAAAGGTTTGCTCGATATGTTTCCACCCCTGCCCATTTTTAATCTATGGTGAGATTTTATTTTGTTCCAACTTTTCTCATGACATCATCATTTGAACTGATGCAAAGCTGGTCAATGTGCATTTTGACACTCAAGACTGTCTTTCTGGTAGCAATTACTTCTATGCTTCTCAGAGTTGGAGGCCCCGTTGGTCTGACTGCCATTTACCGTCTTCTACCGGTCTGGTCTGTTCTATGTTCTTACTACTCCTTCCTCCTAAGAAGGTGTCTACCTTCCACATGGGATGCCCTATCATTCTTCCATCCTTCTACAACTCTCCACTCATCCTTCCGCTAGAGGCCATCTGAACAAAGAAGCCTGGTTAGGAAGGCATAAAAATACAGATAAAGCAGCAAGATATCCTTTGACAGCAAAAACTGAAAAACTCTGTTAATCCAGGGTAAATACCAAGTACAAAATAGCAGATAGACGAGCCCTAAAGAGGCTGAAGCCTTCAATGTGGCACCAAAACATATTTGTCCCAGCAACCTGCATAGACAGACTTTGTAGCTGGTTTCTGGGAGGCTAAGATGACATCTGCTACATCTGATGGTAAGCTGAAGACCTCTAACTGGCACTGTTCAGTTTCCAGGAGTGCTGATGAAGCATATGATGAGTGAGGTGAGGATTTTACTATCTTGTTGACAAAGCAAACCTGTTCTGTCTGGAAGAGGAAGGGGAGCGTGAGTGTCTCACAGATTGGCATACCAAATACTTGTCGACCAATCCTAGCTGATGATCAGTTGCATGCAATCCTTTCACACCTTTTGCATTACCTTCTAGAGAAGTGGGATGGAAGTCAATGCATAAAACAAATCCTGCAACCAGCTCAGCCAAGAGGCTTCCTCGGGAGCCAAGCAGTGGAAGAGCAGGGTACAAAAGACGGTATTTCCAGTTTAGAGCTGTTTGAAAGAAGTATAGGAAACAATTAAATCTGTGACATTCTACTAGATCTCCCATTGGTGATCCTTCACAAACATTTTAATCAAAGTCGCATCTTCCTTCACATTCAGGGGCAAATTTACAAGAGGCTTGTGCCATAAAGTTTGATGCAACTTCTGCACATGCACTACTCCATATCTGTGAGATGATGCATTTGCCCTAATGTGTAATTTTTAAAGGTTTGCTTCAGGCAAAACATTGCCTAAACCAGATATGCCACACACAAATAAAAAATATGCGAGGTAGGCGGTCCCCCGTAAAATATCACGCAAAACTAATGCAGTGATATTTATGGCAATGTGTGACGCATCCTTTGGATGCAGAAGGCAAAGCCTGAAATGCACCAGAAAATCTGCACATCTGTAAACAAGGCAAAGGAAATTACGCAGTGGCTATGGTATAAAAACGTGAACATCCAAAAACACTTTGGCAAGCTTAACTACTCCATGGAGGTTGTGATCCTGCAGCTCAGCATTGCAAGGAGACCACCACCACCACCAAGTAGGCAGTGAAGGAGGAGGAAGCATGTGTTCCCGCATCACAACTCCCTCATCAACCTCTAGGAGGATGAGGTTATCAAAATCTATAGGCTCAGGGAGTCCATAATAGAATTGCCCAGAAGATTGAGCTAAGTCTGCTGCCACCAACTGCCAGTCCCACCAACATTCCTCCACAGGTGAAAGTAATGGCTGTGCTCCACATGCTGGACTCTGGTTCATTTTAGGTCACAACAGCAAGAGTGGCAGGAATAACCCCGGCATCCTTTTATGGCTTCTTACCCACCTTGTCCTGGATGCCATCATCTGCCTCACACACCAGTACCGTCTCTTTCCCAAGATCCAGCAACAATAGTTGGAGACCAAGCAAGGCTTCTATGCCATTGTGGGGTTTCCACGTCTTGGGTGCTATGAATTTCCCATGTTTAATTGGTTCCCCCTGCAGAAACAGCACAGCTGTTCCATAATCACAGACATACCTATGCAATCAACGTCCAGGCCATAGTGGGCCATTTGGGGATGTTCACCAATGTGCTGGCCAAATACCCTAGAACTGCTCATGATGTCTACATCTTCCGGCACAGTAGTATCAACAAGCGCATCCAGAATGGCCGATATGGGAATGGCCTACTTGTTGGTAAGTATATCTAAAGTAGAAACGTATGATGTAATTGCTACTTCTGTGTCTGTTGATGGTGCTTGGGGCACATGTAAGAGTGGTGTGCCTCTTACTTCCATCCATGCATTGTGGTACATGTGTGATGCAAACTCCTAAGTCCGATATTTGAGGACATATCAAGCCACTTTGTGTGGTCTGGAATGTCGTACAAGATCTGGAGTCATGCAACATAGCAACAAATGCTCTGTCGCATTACTGTGCATAAGGGAGGTGTTCCATGTGTGTTGTTTGGGTGTATCCATGCAACTCCCATGTTTGATGACCCATGTCATGTATACCAAACATGGTTAACCTAGGAATGTGTAAAATAAATATTCTTTTGCAGGTGAAGCGTAAAAAGGATAAATGACGTAAGTTGTCCAAGTCACTTCAGCTTCCTATGTGTGCTGCATCCTATGGCACACATTGATAGATGAAAATGCCTATGAGGATTGTTTATGTACCAAAAGGTGGCTGTTCCTGCACTAAAAAAATCATGTATGCAACACAGGCACCCTTGGCTTAAATACTTTTCATTCCTGTCCTTTACCAATGGGGCAGTGCAGCACAGCAAGGTCAGTCGCTGTGCTGCACTGTGCCACTTTGTGAAATACTTGGCCCCTAGTGTCAGGTGCACATAATGTGATCAACTTACAGCAAGCTGTACACAAGGATTTGCCATTCTGTCATACCCTCACTAGCCCTGTAATGGCAGTAGCAACAGAATGTCTATGTGTAGTATTGTCTCATCTCACACTGCCTGAATGAACTTGACCATATCATCTGCACAATTTAACAAATCAAGGTAATAAACATGTGGCACAAAAGACAACTTAATATAAGTACAAACTGTACATGATATACACACATGGCTGAAGACTTGTATGTTGACCATAGTTCCTGGGGCAACTCTGGAAGAACTAGTTCTAAATACCATTTGTGTCATGCGATAAAAGTGTAGAGCAAAGTCATGTGTAAAAGTCAATTTAGTGTACCAATGTGAGAGTCAAACATTACAAAACACACATATGTTTCTGCCATACTGGCAATCTAGGTACACACACATACATATGAATCAAGCCACATTGACATATGTAACCAATGTGATACATCACCAGTATTTTTTGTAACTAAGCCAAATTCCCAGCATGTGAGGCCTTCAATGTTCAACTCACAAACTCAAAAACAATGCTGTCAAACATATCATACACGAGTAACTGACATAGAGAGGAATGCAACAAGGGCAAGGCTTCTCAGTGTACCTAACATCCCAATCTCAACATTCACAAACCACATCAGTGACAGAATCAAGGCAGAGACGGATGTTTTAAGGCATGGCCCAAGTGGACACTGGCACAGGGCCCCAGCCCTTCAGGGGTCCCCCTGAGAAAGCCAGCTCTATTTTGCAGACAGTTTTACCATGATAACTTTGAATAATTCTTCAACAAATTGTTTGAATACCATCTTCCTTTAATTTACTTTATTGTGGGTGATCTGTGGGAGTCAATTACAGTCTTTTTCCAAACAAGTGTTGTGTTGATGTTTCATGCAACGTCCATAAAAAAGTTTCTTTTAGAGCTAAACAGGACCTCACGTGGGAGAAATGGAAAGGGGTCACAGATATTATTTGCAATAATATTAGTGAGCTGCTGCTCTGTTGCAGTATTGAAAACACCTCACTATTGCTGAAATTTAGATGTAAACACATTTAGAATTTGGACCAATGTATCTGTATTCTGTCAGTGACTTGGACAAATCGAGCATGAAAGAGCTGAAATTGGATCACAAGTTCAAAGTTGCTCGGTACAGGGGCCCACAAAATATGTTTGGCCTAGGATACCCAAAATCCTTAACATTTCCCTGGGCATAGAAGTACAGAATCCCCTACAAGGTAGAATCATATACATACATGGTAAACAATACAGTATTGTGTCCTGGTCTGTTGTAGAAAGCTACCTGTATCTGCATCAGTGTGTCCTACATACTAATGGCCCATAATGCCAGATCCAATGTGTCCACCTACGTTCAGCATTACTAGTCTGAAAACAAGCATTGGCTGAAGACTGACAACAAATGTATCACTAACCATGTAACATGTTGCAAATTCAATACACGTAAGCAGCAATTTTCAGCATTAAAGTAAGTGAACAAATCAAAGGCTGGGTCAATGTCACGTAGCCAAGCAACAACATTCAGAATTTTCTAGAGGATATGTGTATGTGAGTGTCAAACAGTTTGTCACTGTCCAAACCCACTTCGTGCTGAACATATGACACAAAATTGGATCACTATTTTGTCTCTGTGCACATGTAGTGAGTGCACAAATCACAGAGTTGTCCACAACTTTCAGCAATACCTCTACTTTGGCAATCTACTGCCTGAACATGAAAGTCAGCATGAAGAAATGTCTAAAGTATCAGGACATGGACAACATTAGCATTGACTGAAAGAGATGTGCCAAACCATGGTCAACTGTATTTATAACCTATAAAAATCTATACTGTAAAAAATATCTATGAGTTATTCAGTATACATAACTCACATGGACAGTTATGTCTCTATAACAATGTACATAATAACTAACATATCTTTTTTCTACTTTCAGCTGACCAAGTTTATGGTCTGCAGCCATGTGGCATGACCTTATTCCCCCATTGCCAAACGAATACCTACAACCAGGCGTTGACCAGGACTCGGAATGTTGTGGAACAAATGCTATGCATTTTGAAGTCCAGGTTTTGATGCCTGGATATGTCTGGGGAAAGGTTGCTCTATTCACCCCCTATGGTGTGCAAGATCATCTTGGTATGTGCCATTTTACATTTGTGTCCAGCAAATGTGCTATTGGACTTGGAGCCAGATGATAATAAGCCAACAGAGGAGGAGGAGGGGGACAATGTTGGAGCCCTCCAACATACAGTGGCAGGATGTCGGCGACACCATACCATTGTGCCTAAATTATTTTCATCATTAGTTTCCACAATGAACAAAATGTCCGAAAAGTTCATCAATTTTCAGCATGAAAATAAATGTTTGAACTCATTCATTGTGTTGTCTGTATGTCACAGTCAATGTAAATATCAAGTCAGTCACATCTTCTCAACTAGAATTAGGCCTACACATGTAATAATCATGTTGTCAGACCCATTGAGCAACAAGGGGCCATGGCTCCAAATATTCAGTCAACTAACGCAGCAATGCAATGTGATGCAGTGTACTGTGTGTGCCACATATCCACATCTAAATAGTACATTTCTGTGCTCATGCTCTTGAGTAGAGGATTGCTGCACAGCTAGCAGTCTTGCTGTGTTCTGCAGCAGCAAAGTGTGTTTCATATGTTACTCAGTGAGTGTTGCAACATAGATCAGCCAGTATGTCCATACCTGAGACAGACCACTCAGTGTAGTGTGTCTCACCAATGTGGCAGTATGCTCAATGGCAGCGCTTTGCAGGAGCAAATGTTGTAGTACATACCTTCACTGATCATGAGCGACAGTTGACATGAAAAAAGGCCAAGTATCATGTGTACACGATCACATTTTGTATGTACAGAATGCATACATGCATGTCTGGGGATCCTCAAAACACTACATATGTGAGTCAGTTGCTGGCAACATTGTTATATAAATGCCACTTCAGGCCACAGTTGTCAAAATGCACATTTCACAGGCATTGCACAGCAATGTGATGAGACTCAAAGTCCTGTAACACAATAATATGAGCAGATGACTTTGAAATGTGAGTAATTACCAGAAGAGTATGACAATGGAGATGTTTTTTGCAAACATCACAACACTTGAAGAATACAGGGATGTTAAGAGTGTGATTCATTGATGTCGAAAGTCAGACAAAACTGCATGTGCCCACACACTAACTCATTGAACACAGTGTGATGGAGGAATTTGGATAAGAACATACCTCTGCTTGACAAAAGTAGGATACTCTTGCCCTGAGTGTACAAGTGCAGAGTTGAGGAGATCACAAATCTTGTATCATACCAATGGGTAAATGGCATTTGAGTGTGTGCCATTACACAGGCCTGTGTCAGGGAATACTATCTTCTAGGACCAGGAGGGCCAAACAAAGATCAGTCGTCAGAGTAGGAGTAGTTTAAAGCTAATTCAATTTAATTTAAAAAATAAAATCATAAAAGTAAGTTATTAAACAGATAAAAACAAGTTCAATAAAAGGCTGTAGATGTATATTACAAATTCCAAATACAATGGAGTAAAATCTACTGCCGAACATCGCGTGCAAAATCAATAGGTTTTGTCATCTTTCTACAATTGATTGCAACTCATAAAAACCGTGTCATGATAATACAAATTGAAAGAGATGGTGATGTTTGTAAAAACAAAAATGCCGGGAGACATTGTACCAAGTTATAAGATTTCATCAGTGGAATAATAAATCACTGCCTCAAGGCTTTATAAAATTCACAAAAGAATACAACACGGATGTTACTTGTGCCAGGGGCAGTTTACTAAAGGAAACGATCAGTCATTTATATTAGGTAAACTGATGAGACGTGGAATAAGCCCATTCTAAATCTAGTTAATACGAATCTGTGTTTACCATTCTGTACAAATTCCAAGTATGGATGCATACTGTACGTGACCAGCACCATTTGATTATTCCTTACACTGGGCTTCAATAGTTCTGCAGACAACCTGATCTCATCGACCAATGCCATACAATTCGCCTTTAGATCTATACGACTAATGTGCACCAACATGTCAGGCTGATCAAAAAACTCTGGGTGTCACAAATCACCCCGTTCCCCAATTTTTTAATACATTTCAATCAAGGAATTTTTAAACTTGAAGGAGACTTAAGACAATCCCTAATAATAGCACAGTTAAGCTTAGGATACTCAGTCGTTCATATCTTGTGCCAAAGTAAAATAGGCTGACTCTGAACTATTTCAATTATAAAAGGCAGCCCAGTTCAGTATGGCTTATCACAGAAGAGCTCCCACTTCGGATTGAGAGTAGGTGCCTTAAAAAAGCATCTTCCACTACTTGTAATGAGTGGCTGTTAACATGTCCTAAACTCCCGCCCCCTACGTAGCAGTGGACACACTTTTAGCATTATACATCGCTAGCATCTCCTTAGGTAGCTCTCTACCCAGCCTCCTAGAAAACATTTTAAGGCGGTCATAGATTTCATAAACTAACTTTCTCTTGTACACAGCTTGTCTCCATATACCCTCCTTATCAAGTTGGATTCCCAAATAGGAGAAGGTTTCAGTAAAACAAATCTTGGTAACATCTATAACTATGTCGCAGCATTTGATTGGCCTAGTACCGCACTACATAATAAAAGATTTACTTTGTTTAACAGATAAGTCCAAATCCTGCATAAAAGTGACAAACTTGGCCAATAGATGCTGCAGACTCAGAGGGCACGGATCATGAGCATGGCATCATCAGCATAGAGGAGGCTCGGGATAGTACGATGAAAAAGTTGGAGGAGATCTCTGAGTGTGTCTGCTAGCACCTTCCCCAAATTGTTAATATATAATGTATACAGGAAGGGTTGAAAGCATGCAACCTTGCCTGACCCCCTCTCTACACTACATGTTTGAGTGCATTCCCCCTTTGCTCCATACCGTACTCTGGCCCTACTTCCTGCATACAGCTCTCTGAGAAACTGGATGATGGGAAGATCCAGGCCAAGTTCTGTCATAATAGTCCACAGCTTCTGATGATTAACACAATCAAAAGCTAAGGATAAATCAACGAACGGTAAAAACATATTACCCTTTCTAACCTGTGTATACAAAAAACTAAGATTAGCTGCCTGTGCAATTCCAATTGTCCCTAGCCCTGTCCAAAATCCATTTTGCAGGTCTGAGAGGACTTCATTAGATCCTGTCCATTCCTGCAATCTATTTAGGAAAGTACGGCCAGCAACCTTCACCAGCGTGTCTAACAATGAAATAGGGCGATAGCAAGAGGGACTCTGGCAATGCCCCTTTTTATAGATCGATACAATAAGAGACTCCGACCAAGTTTGAAGGAACCCTACTTTACAATAAGCCTTTAAGACCAAAGTCAACAAAGGGCCCCACATTAAAAGATTGGATTTGAAAAGGTTGACAGGAATCCCGTCAGGACCTGTTGCTTTTCCTACTATAGTTGCATTAATGGCCTTATTTACCACCTCTAAAGTAAATGAGAGTCTGATGCATGCATGTAAAGATGCATCAGGCTCCTTGGCAGGTGAAATCAATCCCTCCCTTTTATAGACTTAGCATAAATAGCAGAAAAATGAGCTGTCCAATCAGCTTCAGGAATAGAAACCTCCAGGGACGGACCATCTTGTGCTCTGAAGTAGAAAGAATTAATTACACACCAAATGCTGATGAATCTTTATTTAGGCTTGCCTCATCCAATGCCTCCCAGGCTTCTTCCTTTAGGTCTTTCTTCCTTTGCTGAATAGCTAACTTATACTCACGTCTAGCCACGTACACGTTGTATTTACACCTTGGACTTTTATGCAATACTTCCTTTAGCCTCTTATGCTTTTTCATATAGGCTGAATCAAACCATAATTTCCTCTTCAGAGGAAAACACTTCAGAGTAGTCGAAAGCTCATACTTAATCCCTTTTGTTCTGGAGAGAAAGGCATAAATGATTACTTTAGGATTGGCTGTTTCATCTAGCCAAGTCTCAAAAACCTCTCCACGGGTTGCAATTAGATGTTCTAAAAATCTACTGCGCTTCACCTGACTCAATTTCAACGAGTATCCGCTTTAAGAAGACATCTCCACATTATTAACTATTATAGTTGTATACTGCAAAAACCACTTGCTGACCTGCCTAGTACTCAGATGTGCGCTATGCTGATAGTGATCGCTGAGCGCTATCGAACGTGTGGTGAAGTTAGAAGCTCTGTAGGAATGCCCATTTGAGAATAACAAAAAACCTATAACAATATCTTCTCCTCTACCATTATAAGCAGTGGCGGCTGGCAGATTAGGATGGAGGGGGGCAGGCGGGAAGCACACACACACTCATTCTTTCACACACAGGCACGCACGCACGCACATCCATTAACAACACTCATACCATTCAAACATGCACGCACGCACCAAACATTCATTTTAAAACATCACACGCTCATTCATTCCCACACGCACGCATGCACATCCATTAACACTAATAGTATTCAAACATGCACGCATGCACCAAACATTCAATTTAAATCATCACACACACACACACACACACTCTAACCTTCAGCCTCCAGGTCCCAGGAGGGTTGGGACTGCTGCCTTCCCTCATTGGCTGACCTTAGATCAGCCAATGAAGGAAGGCAGTAGTCCCAGCCTCTCTCTGTGACGAAGTATCACTGATTGACACTCGCCCTGGGCGCTTCAGGGCTTAAACCTGAAGCGCCCAGGGCGAGTGTCAATGGGTGACGCTTTCCTCGTCACCCTGGGGAAGGCCTCGAGGCACCTTTGTTGAGCCGAGGAGGTCACGCACATAGGAGCTGTGACCTCCTCAGCCCAGCAAAGTTCAGCTCAGGCAGCCAGGAGTCTGCGCAAATCGCGCATGGCTCACTCCTGGCTATCTGAGCTGAAAATGAAGAGTGTCTGTCAGGCTGGCCTTTGTTCAGCCTGACAGACACTCTTCATGAGGGGCAAAAGGTGGGGGGGCGTGGCCCCTCCGCCACTGATTATAAGTGCATTTAAACGGTGCTTGCAGTATAGATAGTTCATTAAAAAAGGCCAGATCATATTTATTTAAACAATAACTCATTCAGTTTGTCTCCATAGCAGATATGTGAAAAATGAGTTTGATCATAATTATCGGGGTTTATTAATCCACATACGTTGTTCGATGTGGCACGGTATAAATAGATATTAAAATCACCACCCCATAAAAAGACCTGTTCTCTGGCGGTACCATTATGTATGTGCTCCAGATCATTATCAAGTTCCCTACGAGCATTCACTATCTCAGACAGTGTTGCATTGTTATAAAAGTAAACCACCACTAAAGGAGTGACATTTCACCAATGATAATCTAATAATACGTGTTACACACAATCATTGTTGTATTAGGGAGAATTAAGTAATTAGAAACATATGTACGTAGGGCCCCCCCCACTAATCTACCCGAACTGGATGGCACAGCTGATGTAAGGTAAGTTCTATCAACCTGTATGTGAATAGGCTCCACAGCCCAAGTCTTCCGCAGACATACAGGCCCATATTTATACT
The DNA here is from genome assembly GCF_031143425.1 of Pleurodeles waltl. Classification (NCBI taxonomy): domain Eukaryota; kingdom Metazoa; phylum Chordata; class Amphibia; order Caudata; family Salamandridae; genus Pleurodeles; species Pleurodeles waltl. The sequence goes on from NC_090437.1 coordinate 183,979,441, forward strand.
TTTTTAGCGCCGCATTTGCGTAATCTTTTGACGCTAAAGCGGCGCAAACTTACAAAATACAATTGTACTTGCGGCGCTAAAACAGTATAAATATGGGCCACAGTGTTAAATGTCATACAAAATTTGCCCAATCATTAATGAGAATCTTGTTATGTAACCCAGCCACATTCCAATAAACAATCCTCATTGTGGTGGGTTCCAAGTTTTTCCCTGGTACAACCTCCAAAGAAGATGATAAATCCAAATTTGCTGACAGTGGGCAATGTACAAGCGGGACCCTCATAGCTTCTGTGAGCACATGGAATGAAATAATCTCAAACACAGACCTCTTTACTAAGGGGGCTAGATGCCTGATAAAAATCCTCACCAATTCAATCAACATCATCTAGATTGGCCAAACCATCAAACCTGTTAACTCTGAATTTTTACTAATGAATATTCATGTATTTTGAGTGTTGAATTTGCACAGAAAATGAGTTAACGTAGAGAAATAATGCACACATTTGAAATTGTGCCCAGCTGAGTGATCATCAATATTTACGAAGTGTACTTATTAATAGTTTATTAATGTAAAATGTTGAGCTCATGTTTTGATTAATGTAGTACTATGTCATATTAAGAGTTATGTATTATGTATTCGCTTTATTAAACATAGGCCTTACTTTAGCAAGGTCTTAGGCCTAGTTGCACGGCCTCGTGTCAAGGTGCATTTCTAAGGTGAACTATAAAGTGGCAGCTTAGAGAGTTAAATTGTGATTTGCCACTGTATTGACCAAATGTTAGTAGCTAGAATTCTTTCCCATGAGAACTGCTTTCTTATCAGTAGTTTAAGCTGATACAATATTGATACCTGACAAGCTCAACGACAGGAACATGAGAAGAGGAGCCAATCATTGATATGTGAACTGTGTACTAGTAAATTCTTAGATTTGGGGTTCCACTTTCATCGGACTAAACGTAAACGTACAATTCTTTGACCAATGGCAACGTGGGAAGTAGTTTTAGGAAATCTAACTTAACCAGACTGCACCAAGCGGAGAGACCACTTCTTCATTATTTTCTTGACCGTCCCAAGAGGAGACATGCTTAACTTTCCTTAACTTTAATGCCTAGAAGCGACATTCTTTATGGCTATTCTTTAGACATTTCTTTCCTGAACTTTATTGCTGAATTCCGATGCCTTGCTGACCGAACTGATGTCCATTTGACGAAGACTGTCACAGCTTGCTGAACCATACTGAGGCGAGGTATAAGATATTATTGATTGGTATGTACATTTGCTTTTGTGCCTAGGTACCAACCGCTAATTTTGATAGAGCCATAGTTAGATTTTTTCCAAAGTTATGCTGACTAAATTATTTAGCATGAAGTCCAAACATGCTATTCTAATCAGAAGGTTAGTTAGGGTACTCACTGATAATGATCGCTACGTGTAATAACAGTTGATGTGTTTTCTTTGCGGAATCTAAATGTATACCATTTTGTTTGCATAGTTATTCTTGCTATTGATTTGCACCGTAACCTTAGAATGTGTAGTGGTCCAAGCTTTGATTAAATTGCGATTCTTTAGCAGATTTGGTCAGCCAGTGTTGTTTCTGTATGTTTACCATTTTATTTTGAGACTAAGGTACTTGACATTAGCATTGTTAATATAGGGAAATAAACAGTCTAACTTTTACATAAAGGTGTCATTATTCATGACTGAAAGGTCATGGTGTGTGGAAATTACTGACTCCTAGGATCATTGATGTTATTGATTGTTACTACTATTGATTTGTATTGGTACGGGGTCTCATGGTGGGAACTACTATACGCGCAGTCAAAAGGTCCATCGACCTACAAACGTGTCCCCTTAAAAAATAATTAAATAAGGTCAGGTGCTCTAACAAAGATGGTAGCAGAGTTTGATGGTTTGTCTCCTTGGAAGCCCATCATAAAGGCCTGGTACATGGTTTGCCTCCTTAAGAGACCATCAAAAGAGTATTTGGCCCCAGAGATAGTAAGCGAGGGATAACAGGTTTTCCCAGATGGTAGTGGGGTAAGGGTTAGTCTCCTACATAGAGCGAAGTAGTCCACAGATTTGATGAGAGAAATTGGTGAAAGTTTGGATTTTTTCAGATTCAATGATACAAAGTGGAGAGAAAATGTGTCCCTATGTACTTAGAATGACTTTCCCAGAACCTTGGAGCTTGCCAATGATTGTTTGAGGATGGTCCTGATGTTCTAGTGACAGTGTGAATAAAAGTAGGTTTTGCGCTTACACAGCTTATGCAAATCGCAGGTGAATTGTGATGTTTGTGAGGGTTTAGGGAGTGTGCGTACTCCAAATGAAGTTGTAGAAGGAGTGTTCATACTCTGAAGTGTGAGAGTAGGGAAGTCGTTGAACTTCACACGTGTGTGGCATTTTGTGCTAAAAAATTGTCCACGTGGTTGTTGGAATACAGACCCTGCGTGGTCTAAGACTCCGGAGTATATTGAAAAGTGTATTTGACACTTAGGGCCTGATTTATGAAAAGTTAGTGCAGCCTTTACATCATTTTTTGACGCAAAAGCAGTGCAAACTTACAAAATAATTATATTTTTTAAGTTTGCGCCGTTTTTGTGTCATTAAATGACATAAAGGCAGCGCTAACTTTTCATAAATCAGGCCCTTGGTTTTTGTTGTGATTTGTCTGGTTTAATAGGTTGATTGGGCGTGGTCGGCAAGTCAGAGTGTGAGTCATAGTAAGCGAAAGAGCTTTTTGACTGAGACCTGGCGAGTCCTATGTGCACCAAGACAGACCCTCTGATCAGTTGAGAGTGAAATTTGCGGGTCGAATTTTGCAATGGAATCAGGGAAACTGAGAAAGAAGAAGTAGGTGCTAGAGCGAAAAGCCGTCAGTGAGAAATCCGTAAGGTTTCAGAAGCGATTGTGTTACCCTACCTGTAGTAAACAGACAAATTGGGTTTTGATTTTGTTTAGTGCTCGCAATAATTTTGCATTAGTCTAGTGTGAATCTGAGTTAGGGAGGACAAGCCGCAAGATTTTGTCAGCCGCTGTACGTGTGGGTATGACGTAATTGGAGCCGCGCTGGGATAGGTTGGTTAGTGAGAAGGGTCGCACATGGATTGGCGGACAACGTGAAGCGCAATTGGATGAGAAGGTTGGTGAAGAGGATTCTGGGATTGAAAGTCACTTCCTGATTTGATTTAGGGTAACATAAAGGTCGCAGAAATTAGATTTTTCAAAGTTTTAAAGAGTGCCTTAAGAGGAGATATGTACATTGCAACGAGTATAGGGAATATTGCACCACCAGAAGGTACACCAGCTTACATTGTAATCGAAGAAAAGGGTGCTGTGCCATGTCTTTGGCCGAAACAATGGGGCAAAGTGACAGAGAAAGATAGGAGCTAGCGTTCCCTGCCCACGGAACATTTAGTTTGAGGAGTTTAGAGAATTTGAGGATGGTGTTATATGACTTGAAACCCCCTCCGAGACCAGCACAGTTCGAGGCTTTAGCAGTCTGGGAATTAGTAGCTAGACATCAACAGCAACAGAAATTTGAGAGGAGAATGAGAAATGCAGAGAAGACACTAGCAGAGGATAGGTGGGATAGTGATCAGAAATTTTGGAGAACCGAGACTTTACCAGGGATTAAATTGTTTCCTGCAATTACACAGGACAGCGAGAGAGAAGAAAGGAAAGCCACCAGAAAGACAAACAGAAGCCCTTCCAAGAGTAGGGAGCAAAGGAGCATAGGAGATCTTTAACACTCGAGGAAGAGTCAGATGACAATGAGTTTATTTTACAGTTATTGAGAAATTGTCCCCCACCATATTCAGCACAAGAGAGCGGTCCGAACACCAGTGTAAACCCTTCAGCACCAACACAGGTTAACGTGACGACGAGTCCAGTGCAGGTTAATCTTAGCATAACACAGAGCCCAATGCAGAGCAGTCTTAATGCACTTATTACACCGGTAGCACAAAACCAGATGCCATAGCCAAATGTCCCGAGGATTTACCCTGACGTACCTATTGTAGGAACTGCCACAAACCTAATAGTGCCAACAGGACAGGTTTTCCCAAAACTGACATTGGTTCAGACAGAACCAAATCCACTCTTACTACCCCAATGCTATCACAAGCAATGCCAAAGTACACTCCTGTAACAGGGACACAGACAGATATGTCTGTATTGATGAGCCAGAATACGGGGATTTCAAACCCACAGAACCTGAATGTTAGACCAAGCCCAGGCGCTGTATCTGTACCCGTCACCAATGGCCCAATTGTACCTTTGTTTGCACACCAGAATAACAGTACAATTGGACAGGGAGTTCTGAGTCAGAATTCAATGAAGGGAGGACTCAATGAGGATACTCGAATAGTCTCTCCTGTGGGACAGACCTTTGACGGAACAAGATCATTGCTAGACCATAGTCCATTTGGAGTTCCTTGGGACACTGTAACAGGGTCAAATATCCGTCATCGCCTGAAATTACTGACACCGCAGCCTCCAAATGTAGTTGTGCAACCGTTATACCAAATACCCAGACTAACAACATCTCTCTGCAAGGTTTGATTGCCCAAAAGTTGACTGAATGGTTAGATAAGCTGAATACCCCGCAGAGTACCCCCAGGGGAGAAGAGCACTTGAACTATACTAGACTGGGAACTATGGGTGTGAACAGACTCAATTGTTACACCGAAGCAGAACTGAGATACTGTGCCCAAAAATTACGAGGGAAGTGAGCAATGTGCATCAAAAGCTAGCAAACTTGGCAGAGAAGTACAGCATAGAAATAGAGAAAACAAAACATTTGAAGAGGAGTTACAGGGTAGATTTAGACTCAAAAGATTTTGAACACATGAGATCTGCAGGAATCAAAGCGCACCTTAGGGAGTTGCTTCGAAGTGTACAGAAATGGGGAGCATTTGAGAAGTGGGAAGGCAGATGGGTAAAGAAGAGAGAAAGAGAGACAAAAGAAAAAGGGATTCTGCGGATCTCACTGCAATTGTGCAGCAGGGTAAGGATCTGGTAAAATCTTTACCAATGAGATAGATTCTAGGAGGGAATTTTGTTCATGTCCCCTGGAGCAGAAGGGACATTCTGGGGCACATGTATGATGCCCTAGCGCCAACTTGCGCCGCATTAACTGAATTGTTTTTTATGTTAATGTGGCCCAACGAGGCCGAAATCACTGCGCCTTAATTACAGGGTGGCACAATGCATGCATTGCACCACTCTGTAACCCTTTGCGCTACATTATGCCTGCGCCAGGCATAATGTATGTAAAGGTGCCAGTTCCCCGTTAGGGGAGCTGGAAAAATGGCATCAGGAAATCTATGAGATTTCCCCATTTTTTACAGCACTTTTAAAACCTGCTCAAGAGCAGACGTTAAAAGGGGCCTTTCATTCTTTAGAATGGGGCCCTGTGTACTCTGCAGGAGTAGCACCAATATTTTGGCACTCGTCCTGCAGAGTACATCAATAGCGCCATGATAAATGACGCTATTGCCCCTACCATGCACCATTTTAAATACGGCACACACATGGTGGTGGTAGGTGGGTGCTTAGGGCCACAGGGAAAGGCCATTTTCCATAAACCTTACCTCTGTCCTTTACAAATGACTGTTTCAGGTTGAGAGAGAAACCAGTAGAATGGTACCAGCAGACAGACAGGTTTGTGAAACTTGCAAAATGCCTGTAGGAGGACTTGAACACTCTATTAGAGATAGTAGTCTGAGCTGATTTGTGGATAGAGTGCAAGAGGGTTATAGATTGGCCGACAAAAGAACGAGGGAGAGATCTGAATACAGATGCACCACGTCCCGAGGTAATGAAATATTATTACAAAGCAATTGAATTTTTTAAAACAAGAATTTTGCCCAAAAACATTGACTGGCAGAGAATAGATAGGACAGCTCAGGAAGCAAAGGAGTCAATACATGCATATTATGAGAGATTGTTGCAGGCATTTAAGCATTACAGTGATATGGAGATAATCGAGCCGAAAGACATGATCCATTTTGTATTTAGATTTGTTGAAGGATTAAAACCTGAAATTAGCCAGATGATTAAGAGTCATTTGATTTGCTGGCAAGCAAAGCCGATTGATGAGGTATTGCAATATGCAAAGTACTGTAGCAATGAGATTGAGTTGAAGCAGACGAAGCTGAAAGAAAATGCTATGGTGATGCAGATTAGAACTGCACATACAGGGATGCAGGTAAATTTTCCACAACAGCAGCAGCAGCAACAGCAGGGAAATGTGGTATTCCAAAATCAGATGAGAGGTAGAGGTCACAGAGGAATTTGAAATGGAAACTGTAGTCCTGATTTGGGTACTGTAGTGGTTCAGAATGATGTGCAGGGAATTAAGAGATTGTTGCCTTATCACGCTTGCAGAGCGGTCCGACATTGGAAGCGGGAATGTCTGATGATGGTGCAGGAAGGTGTTGTTCAGCAAACAAGTGACATCAATTTGTTCCAAAATATGAGAGGACTGAGAATTAGAGATCATAATCCCAATTCCCAGAATAATGTGAATTAGATGCAAAATTTTCAACCCATGCAGCAGGTGCAAATGCCACGTGTGCAGATTGGGTGAGCGAGAGTTCTGATGAAGAGTAATGTGTGCTTACATCTTCCTTGGAGGTAGATCAGAAAGGTCCATATGTGAAGGGAAAAGTAATATGTCATAAAGTTTCCTTCTTGGTTAACACATGTGCTACATGCTCTACAGTGAGAACTGCAGAGGTTCCAAACCTGCCACTTTCAGGAAAGACAGTCCAGATTGTAGGAGTATTGAATCAATATTTGACCAATCCAATTACAGGCCAGTTCAGGTTAAAATTGGCAATTTTAAAGGATTACACAAATACATAGTCTCTGTTTCAAGTCCAGTATCCCTACTGGGAAGGGACTTGCTGTGTAAAACCAGATGCTCAATTACTTGCTCAAATTGTGGAGTCAAGATAAAGGCAAACAGAGATGACCCAGCTCCAGAGACAGAGTGTGAAGTAATAAATGAGTAGTACCCTCTGATTAGTTTATTTCCAGTCTTTACAGTAAAGGATCTTCCTCCTGACTTACAGGGAACAGTTAAAGAGAGAGTGTGGGATTTGACAGGGAAGGAGTTTGGCCTGATAAAAGATGTTGAGCCGGTTAAGGTTCTGATAAAGCTGAACGCAATTTTTCCCCTGATTCCCCAATACCACATGCCACAGGATATCATTGAAAAGGTTGCTCGCATAATTACAGAATTTGTAAACCACAGGGTCTTGAAGGAAGTGCTGAGCAGTCCATGTAATTACCCGATAATGCGATTGAAAAAGTGCTGTGGGAAAGTTCGGATTGTCCAGGACCTGAGAAAAATAAATGACACTGTGATCAAATGTTGTCCCGTAGTACCGAACACAGCCGTGATTTTGTTGCAGATTCTATGTGATGCTTAATGGTTCACCGTCATAGACTTGCCACAAGCCTTCTTTTCTGTGCCTCTCCATGAGGATAGTCAATTTCTCTTTTATTTCAAATTTTTAGATCGAGTTTATTGTTGGTGCAGAATTCCTCAAAGGTTTTCAGAGTCACCTTCCATATTAAATCAAATCTTGAAAAAGAAACTGGAGTCATTGGAAATGCCTTTCCAATTTACGTTAGTACAGTACACTGTTGATTTGTTGATCGCATTCAAAACAAAGGAAGAGTGCAAGTATGACACAATTGCCTTACTGAACCGTTTGGGAAAAAATGGTCATAAAGTTTCTCCACTTAAATTGCAATACTGTCAGAAAGAAGTGAAGTATTTAGGTCACCAGATTGAAAAGGGAATAAGGAAAATATACAGAGAAAGAGTCACAGCCATGTTGCAGATAAATCCCCCAGCCACACAGAGAGATGGCAGGATGTTTTTAGGGGTGGTAGGCTCCTGTCGCCAGTGGATTCCCAATTTGTCAGTCATTTCCAAGCCATTGAAGAAGCTGACTCACAAAGAAGTCACTGATCCCCTAGTGTTAGATCAGGCTTGTATGTAAGCATTTTCTGAACTGAAAGAGAGTTTGTGCAAAGCTCTGGCTTTGGGAATGCCTGACTGCACTAAGCCCTTCTCGTTGTTTTGTCATGAGTGTGATGCATGTTCTTTGTCTGTCTTGACTCATTTCCATGGAGGTGTAAACAGCCCAGTAGCATATTTGTCAGCTACTTTGGACCCAGTTGCTGCAGCTTTACCAGGCTGTTTGCGTTCAGTTGCAGTGGTTGGATAGAGCCTCACACAGTGTGAAGGAATTGTGATGGGACATCCCCTGACTATTATGGTCCCTCACTCCATTGAAGTTTTTCGTAAAAGGACCAGGACACAGTACTTGACAGGTGCCAGATTGTCTCGGCATGAGACAAGCATCTTGGGGTCACCTAATGTGTAATTGAAAAGATGTACAGTGCTTAACCCGGCAACCTTACTCCCAAATGAAAATGTTGACATTGAAAAATTGGAAGACACTGAGCATGATTGTCTTGAAGTGACTGATCTATGCACAAAACTGAGACCTGATATTAGAGATACCCGATTAGAAGAAAATGACCAAATTGTCCTTGTTGATGGTTCCTGTCTAAGTGACAATACAGGAATACTAAGAGCAGAATATGCTGTGTGCACAATTTCTGGTATACTTGAAGCGTCCTGGCTTCGAGGAGTATACTGTGCACAAGTAGGTGAACTCGTAGCCCTTACTAGAGCATGCCATGTTTCTGCTCACCTTAAAGCCACCATCTGTACAGATAGCCAGTATGGATTTGGAATAGAGCATGGAATAGTGCATAATTTTGGCCAGTTGTGGTCACAGAGAGGTTTCCTGACCTCTTCTAGTTCACCAGTAGGAAATGGTGAGAGAATTCAAGAGTTGTTGCAAGCTATCCAAATGCCTGAAAAGATTGCTGTGGTGAAATGCAGTGCACATCTGAAAGCGCAAGATTTTGTGTCAATTGGAAATGGATATGATGATCAAGTCGCAAGGTTTTGCGCATTGAACTGTATATCGTTCAAGGATAAGTGGGAATTGTTACCTGAAGAAGATGAGACATGTCCAAGCTATACATTACATGTTATGGATACATTGGAAGAACTAAGAACACTGCAAAGTAATGTTGACAGGGAGGAAACACGATCATGGGTCAAAATGAAATGTGGACAGCGATGAACTGTGGATTTCAGAAGAGGGTCAATTGCTTTTTCCGAATAGTTTGTTGACTTAAATGGCTAGATATTATCATGGTCAAGCGCATCTTGGGAGGGATGCCATGAGTTGACTATTCAAATAGGACTGGTTCAATCTGAAATTTAGATAAGTTGCTGAAGCAGTTTTCCATTGTTGCATCATTTGTCAATAAATGAACGCGGGAAAAGGGACAGTGGTCAATTTGAGGCACATTGGAAGAGCAGGAGGTCCATTCAGCAGAATGCAGATGGATTTTATTGGATGCCTGTGTTTGGAGGATTGCGATATGTGCTGTTGATTGTCTGCATTTTTAGTCATTGGACTGAAGCTCATCCTACACTGATAAATGACAGCCTCACAGTAATGAAATTACTGCTTAGGGAACTGATACCACGCTTTGGGTTTCCAATCTCTTTAGAATCATATAGAGGAAGTCACTTCAACAATGAAGTAGTCAAATTACTATGTGCAGCCTTAAACATTGAGCAGAAGTTGCATTGTGGTTACCCCCTGAAGCATCACGACTTGTGGAACAGGTGAATGGTACCTTGAAGTCAAGAATGATGAAAATGGGTGCGTCAACAAATCTGATATGGCCAGACACACTACTGTTAGTTATGATGACAATGAGAAACACACCTGACAGGAAGACAAGATTGTCACCGCATGAGATCCTCATGGGCAGAGCGATGAGGTTTCCAGCGGTTCCTGCAAATGCTCTTGTGAACATAACAGATGATATGGTTTTGGACTACTGCAAAGGTTTGGCTGATATGGTTCACTCTTTCTCTGATCAGGTGGAAGCGACCACACTGCAACCGTCCTAAGATGAAGGACACAACCTGAGAGCTGGTGACTGGGTTGTGATCCGAAAACACGTGAGGAAGACGTGTTTGGAGCCTTGGTGGAAAGGCCCTTTCCAGGTAGTTCTGATCACTACCACAGCTGTGAAGTGCACTGCAGTTCCAAACTGGGTCCACGCAAGCCATACGAGAAAAGTGGCATGTCCCCTGGACAATGAAGAGGAGTTGTTAAAAGTACCCACAACGACCAGACCTACCTGAAAGAGAAGAAAGAGGACTGAGACCGGATCAGAGCACGTTGAGAATGGTTCAGTCACTCCTGTAGAGACGAAAGAGAAGATCTATAGGAGAGTGACAGTGAACATATCTCAATTGAGACAGCAGAAGAGTCTAGTCAGAAGAGGGCTTCCCCAGAAGATGATTTTGAGAGACAAACAAAGCAAACATCAGACCCCAGGTGGAAGGAGTTGAGGCGGATCAAAGCCAATGTGATCTAACTCCTCCTGAACCAGTTGCAGGTCCGTCAAGAGAAAATACTGCAGAGCAAGAAGAAGTTTCAAGTTCAACCCTGAAAAGAGCATTAACCAAGGGTCCAGTGAAAGGTGATAAGTGGCCGGAGTCACAAGCAAAGAGAAAGGAAACAGTTGCAGTGACAATGATTGAGGCAGAAGTTAATACGACAAGAAGCGAAGACCTCAATGAAGGAGAATTTAATGGAGATCGAAAGTTGAAAAGAAAGAGAATAGCAAGTCGAAGGTACGCCGGTCCTGAATGGGCATATGTAACAACAAGTGAATGGCAAAGACAATTTTTGTCTTTTTGTTTTGATTGAGACATTCCAGGTCAATATTTTGGCACTTGAAAGAAATCAATGAACTGAACTGTTGAAATTATAAACTGAAAAAAATACAAAGAAAGAGAGACTGTCAAAACTAACTGAAAAAAACTTTGTTAACCTGATGTGACAAGATAACCTGATTTGAAAAGCTTCCAAACCGATTTTTGACAACCTTACTGATTTTGACAAAGGGTCGTGGAAGTGAATCTGAAAGCTGTAAATAACTGCTGAAAGAAGATTGACGATTTTGTTTTTGATTTTTGCTGCATAGCTACTATTTTTCTCTTCGACTTTCTGATTCTTTACAGATCATGAGTAGCATTAGCCAGCAGGGTGGGAAGAATAGGTGCTGTAAATACATGAGTATTTGGATTGGCAATTGTGTGCGTGGTATTGTGTTTGATATTGATTGTGGGAATGACTGTTCTTGACAAGAGTAAAGCCAACCATACTTCAGCTTTAGAGACAACCACCACATTAACAGAAATAGAGAAGTTCAGGTTAGATGAGAAGTATCTGCACGTAGACAATAAACAAGGAGAACTTTCTTCTAATGTTTTCTATTGCTTATTGAGTGAGTATGTCGATACGATGCATGCAAGAGATTGTTATGTATGCACGCATATTCCTTCATCAGTGGAAGAAGGAGTTACCTATCATAGTTTACCCCTCACCTATGGGATAAGATGTAGTCTGTTACAAACAAGACTATATAACCAGGAGTACATTCAGTATTTCTGTTCTAACCATGACGTTGTGTTTTAGTTTGTCCCTATAATTAAGTATCTGAATAGAGTGGCTAAGATGAATAATATAGAATTAGTGAGAGGATTCTTTAAGCCTACATTAACTTTTGGCATGGCAAATGTGCACGATAATAACTTGAAATGCTTGCTTACACCATTAGAAAGGAGCTTCTTAGATCAGACAGATGACAGAAGAAAGGCGTTAAAGGAGAAGTTAGAAAAGGGTTTAAGAAAAGGACTTTTAAAAATGATTATACAGGGGAAATTAGCTTTAGATGCGCAACACGTAGGAAAGCTTTGTGTATTTAGGCCTAAATTGAGTATTGACACTTTGTTTGTGGGAATGAGTGGATGTAAACATGTGTTTTTGTTTCAGAGTAAATGGACATTTATGTTGAATGGACAAGATCCAGCAATTCCTGGTATATATTACATCTGTGGACCAAATGCTTATTACTGTCTTCCAAGAGGATGGTATGGCACATGTTACTTGGGGATAGTTTTCCCAAAGATATTCCAACTTGATGACTTGCAAAAATTCCGAAAATGACTGAATTACATCACACTGAACAAAAGAGAGAGTCTCCTTCTAGTATAGTGGGAGATATATTTGGAGCAATGATTCATTCAGTAGGAGCTGTTCTCAATTCTATAAAGATCTGAAAGCTGTCTACTATTGTGGATAGCATGTTGACAACATTTTCAGGAGCCATGATCCTAATAGATACAGAAATGGCTGCGGTAAGATCTATGACTCTTCAGAACCGCCTTGCTTTAGACATTCTTTTAGCAAAAGATGGCGCAGTTTGCAAAATGCTTAATTCTAAGCATTGCTGTTCATATATTCCTGATAATAGTAAAGAAATTAGAAGCCTACTTACTAATCTGACTAACGAGAGTGCTGATTTGAAAGAATTGTAAGAAGCAGACTAACTTAGCCAGACTGCACCGAGAGGAGAGACCACTTTGCCATTATTTTCTTGACCGTCCTGAGAGGAGACATGTATAACTTTCCTTAACTTTGTTTCCTAGAAGCGACATTCTGTATGTCATTTCTTTCCTGAACTTTATTGCAGAATTCCGATGCCTTGTTGACCGAACTGATGTCCATTTGACAAAGACTGTCACAGCTTGCTGAACCATACTGAGGTAAGGTATAAGATGATGTTGACTGTTATGTCTATTTGCTTTAGTGCCTAGGTACCAACTGCTAATTTTGATAGACCCATAGTTAGACGTTTTCCAAATTTATGTTGAATAAATTGTTTTGCATGAAGCCCAAACATGCTATTCTAATCAGAAGTTTAGTTAGGGTACTCACTGATGATGCTCGCTACATGTAATAACAGTTGATGTATTCTCTTTGCGGAATCTAAATGTATGCCATTTCGTTTGGCCAGTTATTCTTGCTATTGATTTGTACTATAACCTTAGAATGTGTAGTGGTCCAAGCTTTGATTAAATTGTGATTCTTTAGGAGATTTGGTCAGCCAGTTTTGTTTCTGTATGCTTACCATTTGATTTTGAGACTAGGTTACGTGACATTAGCACTGTTAATATAGGGAAGTAAACATTCTAACTTTTACATAAAGGTGTCATTATTCATGATTGAAAGGTCATGGTGCGTGGAAATTACAGACTCCTAGGATCATTGATGTTATTGATTGTTACTACTATTGATTTGTATTGGTATGAGGTCTCTTGGTGGGAACTACTCTAAGCGCAATCAAAAGGTCCATCAACCTACAAACGTGTCCCCTTATAAATTAATCAAATAAGGTCAGACACGCTAACAAATCGATTGTAAATTGAAGCAGAAAACTGATGTACTGAAGTGCACTCAAGGTTACCAAACTGCTTTCCAGGTGATAAAAAAAAGGGGTAATACATTTATTTGATAAGAAGACACTCAATTTGATCTAGTTCTGTGCAGAATTGTCTCCACCAGGCCCGGAATTTTAAATGATAGCACTACACAGGCCCCTGGTAGAGACTTCCTTCCTCTGCAATACAATTAACCCTTTGCACCATTTTTAAATAATCAGACAAAACCCCTGTTAATCCTGTTTTATTTCCCAGCCGGTTCGAGGAATTATTTCTCAGTGAGTCACAATTCTCCAAGCCCCTAGATGGTAATGGCAGAACATTCGTTAAGATTTTCACATAAGGTGTTGCTGTCGGTGGAAGATCTATGAATTTAGGAGCCTCAGGAGTCCTAATCATCGTGCGTGACTCAATTTTGTTGTCCAACCCGACTTTGTTGTCAGGAAAAGAACCACTAAGAGTACAAGTAGTATGCTCTGAATTAGTATGAGTCACCTGCTCTGTTCATGTATTTGGTGGCATATGTAGGTGTGATGAATAGCCCAGGCTAGGTTTTAGATGACAACTATTAAGACCCATGCATGGCTCTCCAGAAAATAAAGGGCAAAGCAGTGCTTAATTTGTGCTTGGTGTTTCCGGTGCGGAGCACCATCACTTATTTTTGAGGGCCGGCACTTAATTTTCTGCTTCAAGCATTTTATTGCGATCAAAAGACACATTTGGGAAACGCAGAGGAAGAGAAAAACAAAAAAGAGTCACAAAGGGAGAGAGCAGAAAGCTACAGGAGTGAGCTTTAGGGGCAGGAAGGAGATGTAAATGGATTAAAGAGGCCTGTGATGGCTTCAGGATTACGCCGTATGAGTATTCTGGATTCGTAAATTTAATTGCAGCAGCCGCGTATTTAAGAGGAGGGCTTTGGGCACCTGCACGTTTTTATTTACAAATTAAACACTGGGGGAAAGTAATGTATTCTGCTGCAATGGCGCGATTGTAGATGTTGCAATTGCCAGCATGCAACCCTCCCGACATTCAAGGGGGTGTAGGCTACCAGCCTGTTTGGGAACTGACTTTAATAGGTCTAAACAGGTGAAGCGCAAGCTTTCCACCTGTGTAACTCTGGTAAACAAAGGGTCTAACATGGACCTCAAATATAATTCTAGCGATTCAACCACAGTAACCAAAGAGTTAAAATCTTCAGAATGTGTTTTAGAACAAAAACAAACCCTCAGTAACCCTGTTTTCAGCTAGTCTAGATGAAACCTCAGGTTTGGCCTCATTAACTGCTCTGCCGCAATAGGCTGACCATCAGGGGTCTTTAATCGTTTTGATGGAGGCTGTGAGTCTGGATCACATGGGGAAATGCTATCCAAAATGTGATGTACACAGCCATTTTGTCCTTTAACAGTATCAGACACCCCAGGCACCCTTTTGTAATTATCAGTGTCAATCTCAATAATGGGCTTTAAAGGTTATGTTTGCTTGAATACCTCTGTAAAACCACCCGTACAAATATACAAAGATTCTTCGACATTTGCTTCTCAATCGCACCCATAGCCCCAATAATATAATTCATTATAGAGGAACTAGAAATCCTTGGGGATTTTGCTTTAACCGCGGAGAACAGATGTTTCCTTTTCCCCATCTCTTAAGCCCTACAATGCAAAAACAAACACAGATAAACAAAACTACCACTATTGCCAAATCCTCAGGCCTTAATAAGCTACACTAGTCATTCTAAGTATTTCTAGTAGTGTGACTGCCACTGCCCCTTTAGTCAGACACACTTCAGCTGGTATTATCTCAATCCACAACAGCAAAGTCCAAATAGAAAAACCTTGCCACTGAGCTAAGGGGAGTTTCCTGCCCTGCCTCTTCCTGTTGCTGACGGGTGCAGGACGGGCCCCCCTTTGGCCCAGTCTTCGCCCGGGCGGCCTGCACACGTCCCACACCATGGGGCAGAGTGAAGCACTTTATGGCGCCACCAAGTGCTGACAATGACTAAGGCCGCCTCCTGGTGCCCAGGGAATGCTGGAAGTAGTAGTCCCAATGCCAAAATACTGCTGAATGCGTCCCTGTGACGCATCACGGCCGGCCGTGGCCTGAGCAGGAAGATCGGCTCAGGACGCATTTGGGGCTGCGGTTCATTGTCCTGGGTGCAGGGCTTGCCGCAGCCCCTTTTTCCGGCCTCATCTCGAGGAGGCCCTAGATTGGGCATCGGGCCTCTGCGAGTTCAGGGTGCAGCACGCCCTCAAATTTACAAGTGGGTGCCCACCCCCCACTTACCTGCTGTTTACCTGTACTTTTTCTCTGTCTTCTTTTCTCTTCTTTCTTCTTTTCTTCTTTCCTTCGTTCTTCTAAATAGGAGCCATGTTCTTCTTTCTCCCAGCATGCCAGTCTTCTACCTCTTCCCTGCATGCATGTTCTGCTTTCCTTCTCTTATCTTATGACCGAGCTTATGATTGACGTCAATGTCCGGTATGATTTCATACTCTCGTGGTCCTTTGTACATCTTCAGTCAGTGGCTCCATTGTCTGTATTGGTTTAGGCGACCTTGTACCTGCAAGTAGTCTACACTGTTGCATTCAGCAAGAATGTTTCGCTAAGCAAGTCCAATTTCATGAGAACGGATCTACTACAGTTACATTCATCTTCTAGCTTTTGGAAAAACAAGAGTTCATGTCCTTCAGCAAGTCAGCACACTGCACGTTAAAAAACACATTTAATATGAAACCAGGCAGCTAGGCCTCGACTCATGCTAACTAAGGCCTAATGATTTATTAGCAGAACTTTAATATAGAACCTTTTAATATTAGTGCAAAATCATATTTTTAATATAACATTTCATCATTATTAGTCAGTTTCATTAGTCATTGTATATATTGGCGGACGCTCCCCGTGGGCACATTTCAAGCGCACGTTTAGCAAAAATATATTAATACATTTTCTATGCAGCATTATTACACATTAGTTCCTAAACATTTCATGTTAATTTCTAAGTATATAAGCTTCGCTCTCCCACCTCCATTCACTGCACTTATGACAAGTTGGGCAATTCTGTCTCCAATCTGTATGAATAAATCAGATTATTTTCCAGTTATCAGCATCATTTTGATTTTGACTTGGTAATCTGCAGCAATCACTGCCCCTAAAACCTGATCAATTTGCCATATCTGTTGTGGTAACTTTCCTCTCCCCAACTGATCTTTGACTGTTTGTGGGACAGATTGCTGTTGTGCGTGCTGACAAATAGGACAGTGCAAAATCACAGTTTTTATCAAACCTAGGGGAATGTGCATCTCTCTAATCTCTGCCCACCTGTAAGTGGCTTTTTCTCCCAGCTGTCCACATTTCTGGTGCACCCACTTAACCATCCCCTCTAAGTCAGAATTCTGGGTGGACACTTCAGACTCTGAATTTTTCTCTTTAACATC
The DNA here is from genome assembly GCF_031143425.1 of Pleurodeles waltl. NCBI lineage: Eukaryota > Metazoa > Chordata > Amphibia > Caudata > Salamandridae > Pleurodeles > Pleurodeles waltl. The sequence continues at coordinate 183,996,281 of NC_090437.1, forward strand.
TGCAAGGGAATTGAACCAGTTATGTACAAGCCATGTGGAAAACCAAACGGCTAAACCATTGGCAGTGAACCAAGAATCAGTGTAAAAATGACACATCTCAAGCAGCTCTTGCTTAAAAGTCTGACACACATTGTACAAATCTGAATCAACAGTCAAACAAACATGCTTTTTATCCTCAGGGGACATGAATTCAAATGGTGCACTCAATTTCACTGGTGACTCTTTTACCTGTGGTACTCCCTGCACCCTCTCCTCATCCTGAAAAGGGGTTTGTGACACCTGTTCATGTAGGGCTGCAGTGACTCTAGCCCTGTCTTGCATGAACCAGATCCAGTGTTCGATACTAGCCTCCTGTGCCTGTCCTAAACTGTGAGAATTAGGTGAACTCATCTCCCCACTGCATGCTTGAAATTTCAGGTTTCAGAATTACATTATCATTTAATGTCCAACTTTCCAGGGGCACTCCTGTCTTCCCCTGTTCCTGATTTATATGTAAAGCAGTGTTTCCCTCTTGCACTGCGCAGACACCTAAAGTCTGAACTATTTCATTTGCCACATCAAAAGCATGCAGCTGCTCATGTTTTTTCCTAGTTACTTTGTACCAAACTGTTAAGATTTCACTCAGATGAGGGCTATACTGTTTCCAAAAATCAAACAAGCTCATGAAACTCGGTGTCTCTTGCTTAGTGCAAATAGTAAGAAACTCTGAAATCTTTTGTTTTACTTGTGACAACATCTGTCTATTTTCTGGGTTCCACTGAATTCCCAGTAACTGCCCATTTTGCGACAGTACTTCTGCCTTGTCCGAATTAATTTTACTTTGCAAAAGCGGTCTGTAAATCACATTCTGAGCTCTGTTCTCAGTATTATCTGTTAAGGAAAGCACTTCAACTGCCAAAAACGGTGGGGTGTTCTGCAGATCTGCGCTCTGCTCACACTGAGGCTCGTTTTTTTTAACCTTCTCATTACTGGAATGGGAAAAGCCAGATTCTTCTAAAACAGCAGTTTTATAGATTTCAGCATTATCTTGCATTAATGTGTTCTGGCTAATTTGCTCACGTAAATTCTTATTTTCATGTTCTAACTGCCTACATCTCTTGCATTTTTCTGTAAGCAGATAAAAGTATCCAAACCCTTCTGTCAAGAACAAAAGGAACATCATTTCTTTCAAAAGGCACATTTTCTAAATATGCTTTATCACAGCACTCATCCCAAGACTCACTCAGTCGTGATAAACAAGAAAACATGTTTCTCACAGCACCATAAGGCAGTTTAACTTCACATGCATTTTCAAACATGGTCTGCCGTGCTTCTTTAATTCTCTAAACAACAAAAAACAATGACACTTTCAAATAGTGCACTTCCAATCCCCAACTCCGACTCTCAATCCTGCTGACTATGCCAAAATTTTCTACTTTCCTTCTCTTATGACCGAGCTTACAAAACCTCTCTGGAATGCACTTCTTAGTTTAAAGAAGACATTTATTGTTATTATTACTTCACCACGAGGTTCCTGAGAGATGAAATTAGTAGGTTGGAAGCACACGTTCAAAAGTAATCGCAGCAATGAAAGCAAAACATATGAAAGTACTTCTCAGTTGCAATGTACACAGCAAATACATGTGATTATATTATAGCATAACTTCAAAGCAAAGCATAAAAGTCAAAATTGCATCACCGTAGGGCCTATCACTGCTTCATCTTTTGGGGCTTCAAGTTGATGACTCCGGTTCAACTGCAAGAAAGAGATTTTCTACCCAAACGGGGACAGACAACTGATATCCGTTCCTGTCTGAAGTCAAGATAGTTTCCCCCATTCTCTCACTGTTGCCCAGAGCCATCGTTAAAAGTGTGAGAACCGAATAAACAAGGAGAGTGGCCAATTCTCCAGAATTCACTCGTTCCCAGACTGGATTGAGAGGTAAACACAAAATCTACGCGCTCTTATCAGCTAGGTTCTGGTGTGAAAAACATAGCTTGATCTATCATGTGGAAAAACACAGCTTGAAAAAACACAGCACATCTGCAATGTCTCAACTGCAATGTCTAACTCTACGTTAAAGCCAATAGGCAGCTAACCTAAATACCAAATGTAATGTCTAATGCCATGTCAAAGCCAGTAGGCAGCTAAACTGAATACAGAATGTAATGTCTAACTCCATGTTAAAGCCAATAGGCAGCTAACCCAAATACCAAATGTAATGTCTAATGTCATGTTAAAGTCAATAGGCAGCTAAACTGAATACAACATGTAACGTGCTCCTGGTGAACATTGAGCAACTAATATGCGCAGTGGTGAAACACAATTCATTGGTAAAACACAATTAATAGCATCACAATGCATTAGGCTCCTTTTCTAAAATGGCATTTTCATCTATTTTCTCCTATATTACTTTCCCAATCGAACATGGCGTCTTTTACCTTCCTGTATGTCACTTCCTGTTTTAGAGTATATAAGGAGTGGGATTCTTTTTCCTCGCCTGCTCTAGTTTCTTCCAGTTATTGCTTCCTTTTTATCGGAAGACTCACCTTTTTCTTGTGCTTATTCTCTGTTCCAGGAAATTCCAGTCATAGAGGTTTTTTCCCTTTGGGGTTTTTCCTCTGGGACTCTTTCTGGAGGGCACAGACTGCCTTTTGACATCCCATTGTCGGCAGCACCGTGGCTACCAGAAAGGGCCACCCTTACCTCGGTCAAGGCAGGACCTACAAGGATCGAGACCATCCTGCAGTTCCAGTTGGCCCAAGCCATAAGCGACGTGTAAAACGTGACACCCCGTAAGAGTAGATGCACTGCTTCTGCCTTTGACAGGAGTAAGACAGAGGTTTTGTGTCTGGCAGCATGATTTTCATTGAACATCAGAAGTGTAGATGACCATGTAACCCTGGTTGACCTCAGTGAGGCCTAATGGCTCACTCACATATTCCAAAGTTCTGCTGCTGTGTATCACACTCAGCCCTGAATAACATCATATTGATAAAAATATGTGTGCATAACACCATGTGCAGAACACATGTGCCTGTGCATATGCCTGTGCAATACTTAAACAACAGAAAGGTTGCAATGTGGATGAGTGTGCAGATGCTGAGAGTGTGTGTGTTGCAAAAGTATGTTTACTGTCAGACACTCAAACACAGTCCAAAGAGAGTGTAGAACCAGTGTGCGATGACTGAGTGTGGGCACTCACGTCATGCTGTTTGCTTACGTCCGACATATGTGGATCACAGCGAGTTCCCCTAATGTCCTGTGACTATAAACAGAGGGGCATGGAATGAGCATGGCCACAAAGTGCAGCACAGATACTGCCCGGCTATGTGTGAAAGGAAATTTCAAATGATGTGCTATATCTAAATAAAGACAAAACAATCATGCCTTTTCCCTTGTGCTGGTGCTGTTATGGCTGACTAGGGCCAATGCGGGCACACTTCCACCATGAAGCACGGATGAAACTATTACATGTAGGAATGTATGTGTGCATGAAGGAGTGTCTTCCTGCTAACAGAAATATCCTGTGAGCAGCATTCCACCATATATGTGTTGCTGCAGAACGCAGAACACAGAGAAAAATGAAGTAAGGAGGAGAAATTAAGGTCTAACGTCTTGTAATGCCACTCCTGGAAAGATAGTACTTACTAGTGCATTCCAAGGTTTCCCTGGTTTGGTATGTTTGGGAATGTTTATATAACCATCGGATGTGAATGGGTGCCCCCATGCAACGGTCAAGGAGCCTTTCTCCTGTGCAGAGTAAGGCAAATACTTTAGCATAGATTTTATAGGGCCTAGCTGCATTCCAACGCCAAATTAGTGTCATTTTTTGATGCTAATGTGGCATTGGAAGGCCAAAAACGCCGCCCCATATTTACAAAGTGGCGCAATGCTTGCATTGTGCCATTTTGTAACCCCTTGCACCACATTATGCTTGTGCCAGGCATAATGCATGCAATGGGGCGTTCCAGCGGTAGGGGGACTGAAAAAATGTTGTAAAGAAATATAAGAGATTTCTTTGCGTCATTTCTATCAGCATTTTTAACAGCTGCTAACAGCAGGTGGTAAAGGGAGGCTCCCATTGTTTTCAATGGGCCTCTGGGTGCTTTGCAGGATTAGCATCAGAATTTTTTACGCTAATCCTGCAAAGCGCCAGACTAGCATAAAAAATTATGACGCTAGTACCCCTGACTATCCCCATGGTGCACCATATTTTAAATACAGCACACACATGGTGGCGTTAGGGGGACGCTAAGGGGTGAAAGAAGAGCTTGTTTAGCTCAAACAATATACAAATAGATTTGCGTAGCACATTTACCATGGTGCATTGTGCATGCGCCACACATATTGGTTCAGATATAGAGCCCTGAGTGCAGACGTGTCTTTACCCCCACATTACATGTTGGACCTTGTCTAGCTGTGTGTGCAAATACGTGGCTTTCTGACAATCACATCTGTCATATTGGAATTACTCCATATGTTTTTGAAAGATCCAGTAAATCTGCAAGCTGATTGGCACATACACTGTAGTGTGGGTGAGCCAGCCTGTGTTTATGCTTCCCTAAGTGTGTCTTGCATCTGTAACACATCTTATAGCAGGATTCCTGACAGATTGAATAAACAAAGATATTGGGCAGAATAGGGAATACAATAGTGTGAGGTGCAATCTTCACATGAACATTTGACTTTGGGGGACATTCAGGTGTGTATTCTGTTAACAGTTGTGACAACTTAAGTGTGATCAGAATGCTCTGATTCCTGCCTTGCTGTGCTGCCTTGTTTCCAGCTGTTCCCCTGGCTGGGAGAAGAGGAATGCACATTCACTCTTTGAACCCACACTCACTACACAGCACATGTGCTGGCCCACCGGTCATGAAGTGACAGGGGCATGAACTAATTATACTCACCTAGAATCACCAACTGGACACTGCCCTCTGTCATACAGACCTGTCAAGAGGTGGCAACCAAATCCACAGCTCTGGCAAGTACCATGCAACAGTGGGTGTAGTAATGCATATATGATATAATTCCAGCATCACCACAGCTACCTAAGTCTAGCCAAGCTTACTTCAAACCACAAAAGGAACATAAACTTGAAAATGTCTCAGTGGATTACAATAATTACTTGGTTTCCCTCACAATAAATTGTCACTCAAGATGTCACATCTAAGAAAGTATAATATCACACATATGCACACTATTAGCAATAAAATGTCACACATAACCAAACTTAAAATTTGTCTGCTAGAAATCCAGGACTAATGGAAGTGTGTCCAAGGTGTGATTTCCTGAATTTCACAGTCCACTACATTAGATCCCACACATTAGGCCAGTTGCGTGGGTCAGAACCTATGCAGCACCTCTGTTGCGTGGTGCATTGCACCAGTTATACCAGTCGTAAGCCATGCATCCATGCCAGTGAGTAGAAAAAAATTGCATAAGTGCTAATGTGCTCTGCGCTCATCATGCATTGGCAATTTCATTACTGATGTGTCATAAAAACAACACATTTGATGAACACGGGTGGGGTACCTTCAGGAAATGACACACTGGGTGTGGCAGGCTGCATAGTAGGAAGTGTGAAGTTTCTTTCACTTTCCCTTACTCTGTTAGTTTGTGCTGGGTGCTGAAGGTGTTTTGAGAGTGTCTGTGCAACAGGTGATTTGTTGGTCTTGTCAGTGTATGCTTTCTCCCTGTCTTGTGTCTTTGTAGTACCTTTTTCATTGTTTTGTCAAGTTATTTGTCACTGTATTGTTGGGAATTAGTCTTTTTGAGGTTTAATCTGTAAGGGGTAGTCATAGTTGCTGGGGGCGTTATTTTGGGTTTAGTGTGTTTGGGAGGTATGAGGACGCCTGGAAGAATTTTTCAGAGGCAAAATTGAGTAGGCTTGTATAGTTAATCGCCCATAACCTGCATAGGATGCTGGTGGTTGGGTGTGGGATGATCTGGGGCTTCCTAGCTAAGGATAAAAAGTATTGGTGGAAGCAAGAGCACTGGCATCACCAGAAAACATTTTGGATTGATCAGACCTGCATTCAGATAAAGCATTGATGGGCTGACGTGGTGGCACACGAGGCTGATCCTATCAACCTCCTTGGATTGGAGATAAGTGGAGCCCAAATATGTATATATGTTCCTTCAGTATTTTGTGATGTAGCTATATCAGTAATGCCAAACATAAACATGGACTGTACACCATTTGTTTAGTTGTTCTTTCATACAGCAACATGTACAGTGTATATCAATGAAAATAATACAAGGAAAAGAAGGAAACTAAGAATTTTGGGCCATATTTACAAGAAAGTGGGGCATCGGTCCCGACGCACCACTTTTCTTGAGTCATCCTGCCCACCTAACAACACCGCAGCTGTGCTGTATTTACAAATCCAGTGCACTGTGGTGGTTGTTTTCCACAATAGCGTCATAATTAATGACACTATTATGGCACTTTGATGGATTAGCGTCATAAATTATGGTGCTAGTGCATCAAAGCACTAAGGAGGTCCATAGGTCAAATGACAGAAAAAATATTGCAGCAAAATCTTGTAAATTTCACTGCCTCATTTTCTGTGGTCTCCATGCATTGGAACGCCCTCCTTAAATACATTATGCCTGGCGCAGGCATAATGTGGCGCAAGGGATTACAATGTGGCTCAATGCATGCATGCCACTTTGTAAATATGAGGCGGGGAAATGTCCTCCTTAACGCCGCTTTAGTATTTAAAAAAAAATGGTGCTAGTGTGGTGCAAGGAGGTGCAAGGACCTCGTAATTCTGGCCCTTTGTGTGTCTCAGAGTACCTATTTTAAGCAAACATAAAGCAAGCACAGTGGCAATTTCTTCATTGCCATACTCTGGCACAAGGGGGCTGTTCAATGGTTAGTGGGTGTTAGATCTAAAAGGAAATGAATGGAATTATGAGCATTTCCTTATGCAATGTATATTACTGACCAGGGGATGGTTCCAAATTGCCTGAGCACCCACTGTTGAAGGCTAAGCAGGAAATCTCCATTTATGTGAAAACTTGTATGTGTGCTGCATTGTGTTACACGTACACAGATTAACATGCCTTATAAATATCTACCTGTGCAGAACTGTGTATTATTCAGGGCAACACCGAAACATTATACTGGTTGATGAGGCATGCCTCCTTGCACAAAGTTAGAAGGTATAAAGATTTAACACTAGTCAGCACTCTGTGCGCCAGTAAACCCCTATATGGATTTTATGATGTTATATATGGTGTATGCCTGTCCTTTTTCATCATAACACCACTTAGTAATTCCGAGGGTCAATGTTGTTACCCATGTGTCATGGCACTATGGAGTCTGACATGATGCTGGGCAGCATTACTAAATACATCACATTTATTAGGCATGCTTCAGGCATGTGATGATGGATACATATGAACTTCAATCATCCAGCTAGCTTAGGGCTGCAAGCGGACTAGCTGCATCCAATAATCTGTCCATATTTAGATATGTGTGTCTAAGATGTTGTGTAAATCTGAAATATTGGGATAACATACTTTGTAAGAAAGAAATGTAAGCATATGTGAAAGCACTATTTACAATGGAATGTCCAAACCCATGTCTTCTAGGTGAACATCTACCATTTAACCATGCAGAGGTGGACTCATGGATTGCTGCCAGTAATTGTTATAAGTATACGTATGCAGCATTTTGACAGCTTGAGTATTCTATGTGAAATGTAATATTGTTATGTGTTGGGGGCGTGGACTAAGCATCTGCTCCTCCTCGAAGTTGCTGGGAATGAAATATGGACACAAGCCCAGTCGTGACAGCCATCAAATGGGTGCCCACCCAGAGCAGCGCTCAAGCTGCAGAGTGCTGGAGCACTCACTAGAGGTTGTGGTGGACCAGCAGAACCCTAGGACTTGCACGCTGGATCAGGACTGATGGTCCTCCCCCAAACCTATTCAGAGCAGTGAAGTGGAGCTTGGGGCTGTGGAGTGGCCGACCGCCCCTGGATGATGGGTAAAGGAGGAGAACTGCATGGACGAGGTTGTGTGCATGCCTCTGACCAAAGTTCAGAGCGGGTGCACAAAGGTGGGGAAAAGCCTGCGCTGCCAATGGGGGAGGAGTGACAGGTAAGATACAGAGGCGTTGAGGTGCGTCAGTGGAGCCTGCCATTTCTTGCAGGGCCTTGTTAGCTGCAGAGTGACAGCGAGGGACCGCAGGGCCTGTCTGGGAAAGGGTGGCTGCAAAGTCTTGGAGGCAGCTGCTGAGGAACAGAACAGCATAGGTCGAAAGGTGAGTGGCGGCTGGCAGAGACAGCAGGGGGGTGGCTATGAAGTGACCCTGAACTGAGGAAGAGTGAATGTTAAATGGGAGCCAGCCTCAGGGGAATGACTGATCTCTATTGGAATTAATAAAGCTAAGGTCAGACACAGAGGGAGGCTCCCTCCTTCTACAGACCACAGCACAGTACAAACGAAGGAGGAAGCTGCTGCAGGTGGCAGCACCGGTATACAAAAGGGCCAAGAAAACAACCCTAATAGAGATAGCGGGGAGCCACCCCCTTCCTGGGTCAGTGAGAGGTTAGGTCCGCTTCTGCTGCTACATGGAGCTGCACCCTCATGTGAAGAACAGTAGTGAGCAGGAAAGGATCAAGGGTGGTGCGGGGAATACTACGGGGGACTGTAATGCATATCTGCTGTCTGAAGGATTGTTATCAATACTCATTCTTGGGCCAAATATCACAGTGCAAAAGTCGCTACCCCCTAAACTACCAGGCAGGGTAAACGTGGTGTACTGAGAGTAAATCCTGGTACAAAGGTAGACCTAAGGCACAACACATTCACCACATAGTCCAGCAATGGTAGTATGGACTTTGAGGGAGGGAGCCTAACAGGATGTCCGCAAACGTCGAGGGAGACCACCCCCATCCCTCGGGAGTAGAGGCTACTGGCCCAGGGGCAGAGGACACCAGGAAAGCTGAGGATGCACAACCTTGGCAGTGCACACAGCAACCACTCCACAAGCAATAAAAGACACTAAACTGTCTCTGAACGCTCAAATTGCTGTCATGGTGACTGAGGTGGGGTTTCAGAGGGATGTTCATAGGAAACTGACTGACCAGGTCAAAGAATTGGAGGACCAACTAGGCAGCACCTTGCCAATAGTGAAGGACTTCGCTAGGAAGTGTGTGCATATGGAAAAGTAGTTGAAACACCTGGCAAATGGACTGCAGGATGCTGAAGGCAGGTCCCACCACCACAAACATCAAACTTTTTGTGGAGGATTAACTGGACAAGATCGTCCTACAAGGTAAACCCTCCAGATTCTTTTCTGGAACGGGCCCACAGGGTTCTGTCATATACACTACGACCAGGGGTGAGCCCACGTCTGATAATAGCGAGGTTAATGAACTTTCGGGCTAGAGACGTACTCCTCCAAACAGCGAGAAAACATGGCCTATTGTCTATAGATGGACATGAAATACACCTACACCCGGACTATACAAACCTGATGCAGAGTGAACGAGGAACATTTGTACCTGTCAAGAAGGTACTGAGACAAAAATAACTCAGATACTCACTTCTATACCCAGTAAAGCTGAGATTGGAGCATTAGGGGAAAGACCACTTTTCCCAAATGCACAAGATGCCTGGTCGTGGCTTGAAAACTGATGTCTCTGGTTAGGCCCGCCACCTGGGGTAGAGAGAGAAGGGGGATGGAAACTGTGTTGAAGAAATGTAGAAACAACGAAGAGGGAAGGAAACATGTCCCTTCTTCCATGAAGTCACAGATGAAGGTAGCGCAAGAACCAACAGTCGAGGAGCTGCAACACTAAACAGATGTTCTCAACACTAACAAGTGGATATCCCTTGCCTCGGAGGAAGGAGGTAGCAGTTTGGAACAAACTGAAACAGAGCATGAAAATGAAGGAGATGGGGGACATTTGGATGTAAGAACATAAGGCTGATGTATAGGAATTAATTCTTGAATGTACCCGGAGTAACACAGGTTTTGGTGTCTACCATCTACAATGTCCTGATGAAGACCTTGTCCTAATCATTCCAATGGGGTTTGAAACTTCAATATAAAACTGAGGCAACCCACGTTCTTTTACTGTTGGACATTAAGAACACTTACAATCATTTATTTGTGTTGGGTAACTCTGACCCAGTGGCTGCCTCTGTGCATTGTGAAAATTGTAAATACCTTTTTGTTTACTCATTTTTGTATTTTGTTGATTTTTGTTGAAACACCAATTATGCCATTTTCGCTGCACCGTCACTTGGTGCGCCTTTTTCGTTTATTGAATCAGTCTCATTATATCTTTGAATAGAAATAAAATCCAACAGATTGTCATAAGCCTTGAAATCGCTTATTTTCATCTATAAATCATAGATTGATTCAAATTGATTTAAAACCCATTACCATAGGATTACTTTTTCCCCCATATTTTTCACTCTACAAGGATTCCTGGCAGAACACTTATTTATGATTATATACAACCCCAACCACAGAGGTACCAAGCCAGCAACAGTCACCCCAACCCCAGGTACCAGCTACAGCTGCTGCCACCCAGTCCACCATCACCCGGGCCAGGAGGCCCAGAAGACGCTGTAACTCCTTTTTCATGTACTGTATACTGAGGGAATTGTACAAAATTAACCTGAGGCTGGATGGAATTCAGAGGGAGCAGGCCAGCCTGCGGCAACGAGTAGAACAACTGAGGAGGCCCTGGTGCAGGTGTCCCAACTCATTTGAACTCTGTCATGAAAAATATTGTTTTTATTTACATTTATAGTTTGCTGTTTTAATAGTTAGGCATAGAGTTAGCTAGTGATTAGGATAGGTGTAGTGTAGTTAAATCAATCAATCAAAATACTTTATTTGATAATAAAACATAATCATAAATGTTCAGATACTTTAAAATGCAACGTTACAACCATCATCATTCTCGTAAAAATATATGATATAAACAAATACATAAAAATAGATAGGAACACAGTCAAACACGTTTCAAATTATCATAGACAAGTTGGCATGGCCTCTTGCCATCAATGCATAATATCTAAAAAGCAATAGAATTGCGCCAGTAAAGTGCATTTTTTAAGAAGGCTCCTACAGAATGGGACACATAATATTCTGGGATCATCCGCAAGTAGTAAAGGGCAGGTCTATATTAATTAAAGCCCTGGCTTTTAAGTATTGTATTGATATATAAAAGGTTTCCTTAAAACTTACAAAAGAATACGAAATGTGCCAGGGTCTGTGGGGTGGCTCATCGCAAGGACAAAGCAGGGTGGGTTTTGGGCAAAACTGGCCAACAGGGAAACGCAGATAACATCTGATAATACCTAAGAGGAACTTCGTCAGTAACACCGTATCCCTCATATTATTAGCATACAAAAAATGTGGCTCAACCCCATTGGTTGTTTGTAAACTCATCAGTTCTCTCATGTTAGGCCTCATCACATCCACATCCCTGTTGATCGCTGCCCTTTATACGAACAGGTTTTTGATTTTAGAGAACTCTCCGTTTAAGATGGTATACAGGTTAGAAAATAACTCTGATGTACCCATAGCTTCCAATGAATTTTGTATATATTTCTGCCAAGGGATTCTCAGGCCGTTCTCACAGGACACACATTCCTGTATAATTTCACAATTAAAAGAGCCTCTGAGTTACTCTATTTTTTTTTTTTTGAATATATTTTTATTAATTAATAGGTCGCTGTTTACTTTTCACAGTTACATTTATGGGAACATATAATCCAAGTTATTCACACCATTTAAAAGGATACTTTACTTTGCTTGTGTTCACAGATGACTTATGTCGTGTTTTAACTCACATCTAGGTCTATATCTGATTTCTGTTGCCTGTTAGCTCTAGGGTTCTATATTTGTTTCCTTAAGTATCTATTTCCTTGTCTCTTTGTTACCCATTTGTCTTACATGTTCACATAGCAGCTTCAACTTTAACATAACTATGTACATACTTAATGGCTTTTTGTGGGTGGTTTTAGTGTTAGGTAGTGAGGATCGATCCCTTAGGGGGCTGTATCTGGAGGGATAATCATCTGCTGTATGCGTTTTCCTATTACTCCTTGTGGGTGATTGTACTCCACTCCACTCTGCACCTTGTGGTTTATTATGAGCTGTCAGTGTTCTCTGTTAGCTATTTCATTGTTATTCTTTCTCACCCTCACCAGCGGTGTACCTGGGTTTATTCCTTATCTCCTTACAGTATCTGTTTAGGTTTCCGTTTCTGTTTGAGCTGTATTAGGATTTAATGGTTCTTCCCCTGAGCTATCCCAGCTCATCAGTAGTTCTTCCCACCCTGGGGCCACGGGAGTCTGTCGGATACCCTTTGCTTCTTCAGTTTTTAAGACCTGCAATTCCGCCCCGGCCCACCTCTTGACGTCATTTTTCCATTCAACAAGTGAGGGAGGGGTAGTAGCTTTCCAACCCCTCATAATTAATCTTTTGTAGAGGGCCAGGGCGAGATCCAGGAAGCGACTCCCAATCTTCCCTAGTTGGATATCCGTCTTTAGGCCCAACAGACAGACATCGGGGGCGAACGGCAGTTCCGTGTCATATAATCTTGACATGCTCTCCATCACTGCTCTCCAGCCCATTTGTAACACTGTGCATTTCCACATCATGTGGTCAAAGTCTGCCTCGCCCTCACCACATCTGGGGCATATCTTGGGGGTTCCCCCATATATTCGGAACAGTCGGTGAGGGGTAAGATAAGTTCTATGCAGGTAGTTATATTGGATATATTGCAGCCGGGTGTTACGCGATGTCCTCCGAGGATAAGCCAGAGCTCTGTTCCAGTCTGCCTCAGATAGCATATGTCCGATTGTTTTCTCCCACTTCTCCCTGAGTGAGTGCAGGGGATCCAATGCAGCTTCTAACTGGGCTCGATATATTTTCGTAATTAAGTGGGATTCTTCTCCCGAAGTCAGCAGGAGGTGCAACACTCCGTGAGTCCCGGGCTCTGCGTTAATCGTATCCCACTGGGCTTTCAGAGTGTGCACCAGCCTCCTGTACATCAAAAATTGACCCTGAGGGACCCCCTTCCCTACCAATTCGCCGAAACTCTGTATTGTACCTTCCCTGAAGAGCTCCCCCACCGTCAATACTCCTGCATCCCTCCATGGGCCCAATCCCCGGCCCCCAGATCCGGTTCCCTTCGGTTCCACGAGCAATACCGGAATCGGTATCGCCGGTGAGTAGGGTGGACCAACTCCAGTCCTATTCGCACATCTTTTCCAGCACATCTTCGCGGTGTTAGTCATTAGGTTGTCTCCGAAGGGGGACAGCTTCTTCTCTATCATGCGTGCTATTATTCGATCTATGTCCATCGAACCGTGGGGGTTAATTAGGTCCAACTGCCCCTTACCCACCATCCAGCCTGCCACCCACTGCAGCTGGGATGCCAAGTAATATGCCTCAAAGTCAGGAGCCCCTAATCCACCCGCTCGCATCGGTCTGCACATAGTAGTCAATGCTGTGCGTCTCCGGCCCTCATCCCATATTAATTCCCGAAGTAGGGTGTTTAATTCACGGAACCATGCAGGGGGGACCCATAACGGTAGATTAGCAAAAAAGTAGAGGAGGCGGGGCAGCATCACCATCTTAGACAACGCCACTCTGGCCATTGTTGTTAGTTTCAGCGACCGCCAAAACCCAACTGAGGCGCGCAGGGACCGGAGCGCCCCACCCAGGTTGCCGTCCCGAAGATCGGCCAGCTCATGAAATATTTGGATCCCTAGATATTTGAAAGTCCGCGGGGCCCAGTTCATATCTTTCGGACATGTTTCAGGGCGCTCTATGTTTGGTAGTATGGGGAAGACAAATGTTTTGCCGCGGTTAAGATGAAGTCCCGACAGTTCCCCATAGCTCTCCAGGATCTTTAAAACCCACGGGAGGCCACTGGTTCCGTCTCTCAAATACACCAGAATATCGTCCGCGTATAGGGAAATAATATGCTCGCTAGGACCCCAGTTAATTCCTCTACCGATTCCTTCCTGTCGTATTTGGGCCGCTAGAGGTTCAATTGCCAGGGCAAATAGCAGCGGTGATAGAGGACATCCCTGTCTGGTTCCTCGATACACCGGATATGTGTCGGATATCGTTCTGTCCGTCTTCACCCTAGCCATTGGGGAGGAGTACAGTAGGTCCACCCACTTCACCCAGCTTTCACCTAGTCCCATCTTTAGCATCACAGCCCTAAGGTAGTCCCACCTGATCGAGTCAAAGGCCTTTTCGAAGTCCACTGCTAATAAAACCCCTGTCGGAGGTTTTTCTGTTGCTGGCATGTGTAAGATGGCAAAGACCCTCCTGAGGTTCAACGACGTGCTGCGACCAGGGACGAAACCATTCTGATCTGTGTGCACTAGTGTTGTCATTAGGGGGATCAGTCTGTTAGCCATGATCTTACTGAGGATCTTAAAGTCACTATTCAGCATTGACAATGGGCGGAAGTCGGTCACCGGCGCTTCCCTGTTTTTTGTTTTAGGTAGTGGTATCACCAAAGCCTCACGTAATGTGCCCGGTAACTCTCCTCGGTGCAACGCTTCCGCGTATACCTCAGCCAGTTGGGGCACTAACAATGTCCTATATTTTTTGTAAAAGTCCATTGGAAGGCCATCGGTACCGGGAGTCTTTCCAGGAGCCAACTGCAATATAGCCTCACTTATCTCCTCCACTGCTACAGGTCCCCCCAGGCTATCCCTCCCCGCTTGGTCCAAGGCCGGGAGAGCGATTCGCTGTAGGGAGTCTCGGAAGGCCTCCACCCCCAGGTCATGGGGTTTCCTATACAAGTGCATGTAGTATCCCTTAAAAGCTTAGTTGATTGGGCCTGGGCTTCGCCTGCATATTCCCTTTTTGTCTTGTACACTTGTGATGGGCTCTCCCCCTCCGCTTGGGCGTACCAGCCAAGCTAGAAGCCTTCCCGATCTACCCTCCTCTGATTGCACTGATGCCAGGTATTTTTGTGTGTTGTGGCACCTAAGTTGTGACTCGATCTGGGAATGCTCTCTACGGGCCCGCTTATATTCCTCATTCTCTTGGGCTCTAACATCTTGTCTCACTTCCCATTCGTGTATTTTCTTCTCTAAAGAGGTAAATTCCCTTTCAAGTGTGCGTTTCACCCCCACTGATTGACCCAGGCAGAATCCTCTCGTTACCACCTTAAGCGTTTCCCATTCTGTGGCTCTGGATGTGGCGGATCCACTGTTAATTTTGATATGTTCTGTCAAATGGCATCGAAGGGCCTCTCGGTACGGCTGATCCTCCAACGCAGTGGGGGACAGTCTCCACGATGGAATTGGGGGTCTGTCCTCTATAATACTCAGTGTAATCAGCAAGGGGTTATGGTCTGATAGTGTGCGGCCAAGATACTCTGAGTGGGTTACATAACGCGCAAGTCCCGCAGTGCATGTCATTCTGTCAATTCTAGTGTGCAGCCTGTGGAGTCCTGAATAATAAGAATAGTCACTGTCTGTTGGGTGTTGTTCCCGCCAGACATCCACTAGCCCCCAGGAGTCCAGCCATTCGCAGAGCTTTTTGGCTATTCTAGTGGACCCTGCACCCTGCAGTGGCGGGGTCGATCTGTCCTTGTTAATGTCCAATACTGCATTGAAGTCCCCTCCCACTATTAATTCTCCTGTGCTTTGGCGGGTGAGGTGGCTTGATAATTTGGTCAGGAAAGGGACTTGGTCCTGATTGGGAGCATAAATACAACTCATAACAACAGAGATACCGTGTAGTCTCCCTTCTATCACCACAAATCTGCCCTCTTGATCTATGTCAGTTGAGTCTATTATCAGTGGGACCCCAGCTCTGACCCATATCAATGCTCCCCTCGCATATGCTGAATACTCTGTGGCAAACACCTGTCCCCTCCATCTGCGTCTCAGTTTCTCAACCTCTCCAGCTATTAAGTGGGTTTCTTGTAGCATTGCCACCTGCACCCCTCTTCTCTTCAAGTAGGAGAGGATTCTGTGTCTTTTGGTTGGAGTGCTCATCCCCCTAACATTCCATGTTAAAAGATTATAGTTTGCCATGTTAATAATTTAATTTGATAATAGTGTCCCTGGCGCCCCCAGAGTAGAACTCTATTCCTACCCATGTTCAGATCTTTACTGCTATCGTATATCGCCACCCACTTAGCCAAGTTAACTAATAACTGCAAAACCCAACTCCCCCACCCCAGGGCGCCTACCAACCTGCAGGTGGCCCAGAAAATCACGCAACAGTGCAACTTATTTAAACATATAGCTACAGTTCTCGCCAGGCTAGCTTAGACCAGCGAGTTACTGGTTCGGAGGGCGGTCAGGTCCGGAGGGGCCTCATATTCTTCTGTTGTGTCGCATCGCCAGGTCAACTCTTGCAATGTTTATCCAAGCTCATCAGCGGACCGCGGCGTCACCCTGGGAGCACGTGTCGAGCAGGTCGAGTCTCCAGCCGAAGACACCATTGTACCGTCTGAATCCTCTCCTGAGCCCTCCGGAGGGGAGGCTCCACCACCAACTCGGGCTGCCGCCTCCAGAGCCGCCCTCTTATCTTTTTCCTTTTGCATTTGTGTTGGCGCCAGCTTCGGTCGGATCCCGGGTTTTCGCGCCCTTGGAGCTCGGCGAGCCCTGCCCGCAGATGTGTTCTCACCATTGGGTCGCCCCACTTGGAGTCCTTGTTTCTCGAGCCATTCCCATGCTTCCTCCGGTGTTTGGAGGAAAGTGGTTTTCCCCTCCAGTATCACTCTCAGTCTGGCCGGATATAGCAATGAATATTGAATCCCTTCGTCTCTGAGGGCCCTTTTGACTGCTAGGAATGAGGTTCGCTTGTTCTGAACATCCAAAGTGTAGTCCGGGTATAGCGTCACCTCCCCATTCGCTATCTTAAACGGGCCCATCTCTCTGGCCTTCTGTATGAGAGTGTCTCTGTCTTTGTAGTGCAGCAATTTGGCAATTACCACACGAGGAGGCCTACCGGGGGCTAGAGGCCTCGACGGCATTCGGTGCGCTCGCTCCAGCGTGTAAAAGGGCGTTAGGCATCCCGGTGCCACCGTTGTACTAAACCAATTCTCCAAGAAGTTCACCATGTTAGTTCCCTCGACTCCCTCTGGAAGGCCCACCACGCGCACGTTGTTCCTTCTGTTTCTGCCCTCCGCGTCCTCAACCCTTCGTTCTAGTTGTGTTAATCTAGTAGCCAGGGAAGTCACCTCAGCCGCTAGATCCTTCTGTTTCGGTTCAACTATTGCCAATGTGGATTCCGTTTCCTTGACTCTATCCGCCAGTTTGTGGTGTTCTGCTCTTAGGAGGCCTACTTCCACTGCTACTTGGCTGATTTCGTGTTGTAGTGTTGTCTTTGTGTCTGCAATCGCCCCCAGTATTCTGTCCAGGGTTTCCTGTACGTTAGTTTGTGGGTTGGTCTGCTCTTCCATTTCTTTGCGTGCTGGAGGGGGCGCCATGTCCATGACCTTCTTCTTGTGACGGGCTCTGGGGGGCATCGGCCAAGCCGTGTGGGGAAGATCGCACCCCCAAGGTGTAGGCCCGAGTCTCTTCACTGGCCCTCTTTCCACTGTGATCTCGTGCCCCGGCAGGCGCAGACCCGGTCTCGGTCTCCGGATGGGCGTCAGAGAGGGCCTGTTTGTCCACCCCTTCTGTACTTTGTTGGGCTCTGTTTTCGGCTACTCCGGCAATCGCCCCCAGCGGGCTCTAGCCACATGGCCACTCGCTCTCTCTGCTTAGGGCGGCGTCTATTTTCTTTATTATTTTCTTTTCTTTTTGGATCCTGCCACTCCTCAATTACCCTTTTTTTTCTACTTTTTTTCTTTTTTTTTTCCCCCCTGTCTTCTTTTTTTTTTTTTTCGGGAGAGTTCTTTCACGTGTTTTTTTGTTTTTTTTTTTCCTTTTTTTGTTTTTTTTTCCTGTGATTTACTTGCCCCCGGGGTGGTGTCTCATTAGGGGGCCTCCTGCCGCTCAGTGTCGTCTCTGCGCTCCCGCGGGAGCGTCCCCCGAGCTCCGGTCGCCCTCCCGGCAAGATGGCGGCTCCGAGCCCCCTCCTCCGGGGGCTTCCATCTCACGCTGCTTCACCCAGGACCGGGTGCGGCTCAGCTCCGCCTCCACTTCTTCGCAAAGGGGGTTCCCGGCGTCCGGTCCGCCGCGCCAGGGCCCCACCAGGCGGGATCGCCTCACCGGCCCAGGCCGGTCGCACTCGCTCGGCCGCAACGCTCGGCCCTACCCGAGGCCCAGGCTCACCGCGGGATGAAAGGCCGCAGGTCCGCTCCGGAGCCAGCGAGCCAAACCCGCTCCTCCGCACGTCCCGGATCAAAAGCGGGGAACCCAGCCGCATCCAGGTTCCGCCCCCAGGTCAGGAGCAGTCTTTTGGCGTTGACCCGCCCGGAGATGGCACGCTTACAGGTATAAGGTAAAGCGGCCCCTCCGGAGCGAGGAGATTAAGCGTGCGCCATCTCCTGCAGTTGGCCACGCCCCCCTCAGCCTCTGAGTTACTCTAATGGAGATCCAGAGAAGGAGTGAAGCAAGCACCACCAAGTCTGTGAAATTAGCCAGCCCCAGTTCTTCGTGTAGAAAATTCCATAGACTGCCTGGTCTAAGCCAAAGACGCCACCTGCAAAAACGATTTTCTTCCCTCTGAAGCCTGCTGCACTCTCTATACCCCCATATCACAGCCCCATAAATAAGAACAGGTAAACATTTACATTTTTAGGTTTCCAGTAAGGGGGTGATAGATTTAATATCTACTCTGGTGGATACATTGAAAAGGGCCCCCACTGCACTGTTAAACCGTGAACATTGATTAGAGAGACAGGACACAAAGCTGTTTTTACTGTCAAAGATCACACCCAGAAAGTGAAATTCACTGACCTTGGTGGGGTTAGTTCCCTTGATGGATATTGATCTTACCTTGGAGTGCTGCGGACCGTACACCATATGGTTAGTATCTGAGTCCAAATTATCCATAAAGAATACAAAGTTGCCAGCTAGGGCCCGAAGTCCATTGGATGTGTGGGAAAGCAAAACCGCATTATAAGCATACATCAATGCCAACACAGAGTTGGACTTGATCCTGACTAAATCACTGCACTTACTATTGATGAAGGAGAATAAGGCCCTCATTATGAACTTGGCGGTTCAGACCACCATGCCGGCGGCGGCGGAAAAGACATCCACCGGCATGGCAGTCTGAACTGCCATATTATTAACACAGGGAGGGCCGCCTGTGGCAGCCCTCCGCCACTGCCAGGCTACCGCCGACAGGCAGCTTGACGATGGCGGATTACATTATCCGTCAGGGCAGTGCTGCAAGCAGCACTGCCCTCCGGATAATGTACCCTGTTTCCCCCAGCCTTTCCCTGGCCATGGAAAGGCTGGCAGAAGGGGTACTGCGGGGCTTCCCTGGGGGCCCCTGCACTGCCCATGCACCTGACATGGGCAGTGCAGGGGCCCCCGTGCGGTGTCATGTCGCGCAGGTCACTGCGGCATTGACGGTGGCTCCATGTGGAGCCATCAGCAATGTTCCAGCCCTGCATTCTTCTGGGACGGAAGGTGGAAACATTGTTCTTTATGTGGTCGTCGGAGTCTCAGGGGGACTGGTGGTCTACGGAAAGACTGCCAGCATGAACACGGCGGTGTTTACCGCCGTGTTCATAATGACCCCCTAAATCATTGATATATAAAAGAAAAAGAACTGGTGCCAAGACACACCCTTGGGGGACACCTCTAGTCAAGGAGAACAAAGTGATACATTCACCATCTGTGCTAAACCTCACCCTGACAGAAACCTCACAGTGCAAGCAAAAGGTCAACCAAATCCTGTGGCATACCAATCTGCTGAACAGTGGACCACAGCTCAGATCGGTTGACCGTGTCAAATTTACTTCTCAGGTAAATAAAAGCCAGGTGCAATGGGCATTTCTTCACAATTGTACATTTTCCTACCATTACATTCAGGTTGAGGCATTGCTCATGTGTCCCCAGGCCTTCCCGAAGACCATATTGGGACCTACTCAAGACTCCATTCTGCTTTACCCAGCACTCTATCCTGTGTAAAATCACCTGACCCGCTACCTTGACTACAGAGTCAAGGAGTGATATTGGCCTGTAACAGTGGGCATCCTACCTAAGGCCCTTCTTTAATATTAGGACAATAGTGGTTTACTTCTATGAGGCAGGGATCTTACAGAAAACTGCAGCGTTCAGGGCAGTGGTAATCATGAGGCCACACATCAGTATTGTCTTTATACATATCCATGGAAAACCCATCTGGTCCCGGGGCTTTATTTGAGGGGCTACCATGGATGGCCTACATTACCTCCTTGAGGTCAAACCTGATTAATAAGCGAAAAGAAGGGCTAATATCAAAGTTATCAGGCATTCTATTCTCAAAGCAATAGACATGCGTAAAAATGGTCAGTCCATCTCTGAGTACTAATATATGAGCTCAAACCCTCACTCTCAATTGTAGGGTGCCCAAACATTTTGGAGTACCTTTCCTTGCAGGTGATGACAAGGCCATTCCAAGCTTCCTCTTTGATAACGATCTCACGCTTTTTGATTGTAGACTTATAATGCTGTCCAGCTCTAAGTACATTTTCCTGGTCTGGAATTCAGGGCAGCCCTCAGATTGGTTTGCGATCCTACACTCACTATCAAACCACCCTAGGGTGGTAGTAGTTGCACACTTAAACAGAATTATGAGTGAAGATTTGATATGACCGTTAAGCTTTTCAAAAGAAGTTATAATCCCCTGGGCTCAGCAATCTTTAAATAGAAGATAATCCATAATCAGGCTCAAATTTGCCCTAAACTCTTCAGCTGTAACATGGGGGGTGTCTATTCCCTTCCATCTAAACCTAAGCCCCTTATCCTTAACTGCCAGATTAGTTACTCCTTTCAGCAGGATGGGTTGTTGGCAAACTTAAGATCTTTTCTATCAGATTGATCGTTATAACTACTGGAGATAGCTCCCCCGCCCACTACACAGTTGGTGAGCTCACTGGTGGTACCTTGTCCCCAACCTATAAAGGTCAGGATATATGGTTGTTGACTCCCCCCCCCAGTTGTGGCCAAACAGCAAAGGTTGATTTCCAATAGATTGTTGAGGAGTGTTCACCCTCTATGAACAATCATGCAACCGGACCCTGATGAGGTTGTCACAGCAAAAGGGTCAGAGATGGTGTCACATAAACCAATTTTAGCATTCCCTCTCCCCTCCCACAATTGCCAAAAACCAGCCTAACTTACAGTCTGCTCTATGCTTTAGTGGCGCAATTACATTGAATAGCACCCTAATTTGGCCAGCCAAAATTCCATTACCACATTATAAAAGTTGATCACAAAAAATTAAAAATGGTGGGATGAATAACCCATAAAATCTGGGTCCCTGAATGGTTGCATATGATGGGGATAACTGTAAAACATGTCATGATCCACACCATAGTTTCCAACCCTCACCCCGAGATCGCCCTCCCACCGAACATAATGCTAGGACAATAAAGGTTTCAAACTAGTCCCAAGTGATCCCCCCCGATGTCCACATTTCCTGTGACATAATAATGTCATATTTAGTAATAAAGGAGAGCCAGTTCATGTCTTCCTCTTTGGACCGAAATCCTGCAATGTTCCAAGGTATTAATATTGTCTGAGAAGTGACAGTTGATCCCAACTGAGTAGATTGTGCCACTAAGAGTGAGGAGTCCTCAATTCGATTGACGCCATCTGTTTCCCCACCCTCAAGCCCCAGTCATTCTAGCTGCTCTATATCAGACAGAGCACTGAATCTGTTAGAGGTGGAGAAAGTTGGGACAGAGGCTGTAACCTCAAGAGCAATTGACATATGAGGTAGACTCCTCCTAGCAGCTTGAAAGGTGGTCATTGGTCAGTAGGATAGGACCCTGCAAGCGTGCTGAAGTCTGGCAAGATGACAGTAAAAAAGCTCAGAGGTAGAGCCGTTATACAGTTATTCCCAAGAAAATCCATTGCAGAAAGAGCATGTCACATAATTAGATGTTAGGCTAGAGCCAAGACTTGTTATTTTATGTTATGTTATATGTTATTGTATAAGTTTTTATATAGCACCTCACTGCCCAAGGGCATCGCAGCACAAAAAAAAAACACTCACAACAGTGACATCACTCACCACAAACCCGGGCTCAGGCTCTAAATAGCCATGTTTTTAGGGCCTTCCGAAAAGGAAGTTCTTGTGTCATAGACCTAATATTAAAAGGGAGACAGTTCCAGAGTTTCGCTCCCTGATATGTCAACGACCTTCCACCCCAACTTGCTTTCCTTATTTTCGGGATCGTTGGTAGTAAAGCAGTGGACGATCTGAGTAATCTGGTTGGTGAGTGGAAGGAGGCTAGAGATCTGAGCATCTCTGGGTCTTGATTGTGCAGTGCTCTGTATATATGGCACAGTGCCTTAAATTGTATCCTCTTAGCCACCGGGAGCCAGTGCAATGAGGAAATTCTTTTTTTTATGGATTGTTTTTTAGGGATGTTCAATAATAGTCGAGTCGAGGCATTTTGAACTCTCTGCAGTCTGTTGATGACATAGCTTGGTGACCCGATAAACAAGGCATTCCCAAAATCAATACGTGCTCCAATCAATGCCTGAATAATTAATCTTTAACAGCAAAAGGTAGAATAGTGAAGACCTTCTTCAGCATCCTAAGAAGGCCGAAGGAGGCTCCTGCTATCCTATTCGTGTGTTGGGACATTGAAAGTTGAGGATTCAACCAGATCCCCAAACATTTGATAAGATCTTTTGGAGGCGGGAGAATACCCGCCCCCTCTGCTGTTGCTGAAATTGCCAGAGGTTTTTTGGGATGCCCAAAGAACATCACCTCCGTTTTGTCATCGTTAAGCTTTAATTTGCTTTTCATCATCCAGGCAGCAACTGCTTGGAGGCAGGGTCCGAATGCTGTCCCAAGGCCCAGTGACTCTTTTGTGAATGAGACTATTAATTGTGTATCATCTGCGTAGGATACTATCTTTAGGCCAAAGGATTGAATAATCTCCACCAGCGGCAACATATAAATGTTAAATAACAAGGGGCTAAGAGAAGACCCCTGCGGGACTCCGCAGCAGCCCATAGTTCGTTTTGACATGTGATCTATCTAGCACCTGAAAAGATCTGCCATTGATAAATGAGGTGATCCATTCTAGGGCGGTTCCAGAGATTCCCGTCTCTTGTACTCTATTCTTTAGAATGTCAAGGTCTACTGTGTCGAACGCCGCAGTAAGGTCCAAGAGGATAATTGCTGTTTCAATCCCATTGTCTAGCTGTTTTTTTGCCTCTTCCGTGACTGCAATTAGTGAGGTCTCAGTGCCATGAGAAGGCCTGAAACCCATCTGAGTAGGATGAAGCACCATATTCTCCTCCAAAAAGAGAGAGAGCTGGGCAGGTACATGTTTTTCAGCTATTTTAGCCACAATAGGTAGCAATGAAATAGGTCTGTAATTAATCAGCAATTCAGGATTTAGATTAGGTTTCTTTAAAAGAGGTCTAATAATCGCTTGTTTCCATAAGTCTGGGACCACTCAGGAAGTAAGTGAGGCGTCAATTAAACTCGCAATTACTGAGCCAATCACTGGTCCTCCCATATATAGTATCTGAGGTGTTGCTGGGTCAAGAGGGAAGCCTTATTTAATGGTTCCCAGGTGTTGCATTACTATATCTTGTTGTAGTAACAAAAAATCAGATAGGGCTACTTCCCTAGGTTCTTGCTTGGTGACCTTGTGTTCTGCACTCTGGATGTTGGGGAAGGATGCATAAATGTCCAGCATTCTTTGTTGAAAGTAAGCTGCCTGGTTGTCAACATGGTTCTGAGGGGCATCTATAGGTCCCAGTTCATCTGGAAGATGTCTAATTTCTTTAAGAGCATTAAAAATTTATTTCGGAGAGTTGCCCGCTAATTCTATTTTTGAAGTATAGTATCTCGTCTGTGCAATTTTTATTTCCGAGTGATGGGACCGAATCAGTTTCCTGTATTCGTCCTTTAATGATTCATTTTGAGATTTTCTCCATTTCCTTTCCCACTTTCTACACTCTCTTTTTAGTTCAAGTAGATCTGATGGAAACCCAGGAGAGTTCCGCCTCTTGCATCTTTCAACTGAGGCAGAAAATAGTAGAAGTTCATCTACCACTATCCACTAAAGGGGCTATGCAAGCTTGAATTAGTGCCTTTAGTTTGTCAAGCATCTGGTCATATTTACGATCCCACACTGAAGCCCCGAAGCAAACACATGCCCTTACCCGGGGAGATCACTATTGCCCGTAGTTTTGGCAGCCACTGTCCCTTTCCCTTTATCTTTATTAGCTTCGAAGACCCAAGCCTTGGCACACCCAGTAGCCCTGATCCGGTGTTTCCTCTTCACTGATGAGCCATTCTTATGTGAAGAGCTAATCTCCTGAAAGGTTGTCGGCAGCACTTGACGAGATCTAACATGTTTTTTCTCCCATAACGTCTGTACAGTGCATTATTTTCATCCTTCTCCAATTCAAGGGAGGAGGGAGACAACATTTTTGTAGAGAAGGCACCTTGCTCCACTGTTGATCAACCAGGTCTATTTCCCTGGCAACAACTTGAACAGCTCTTGCCTCATGTGTGGTATTAGTAAGTGATGATGATGATGATGATGAAGCAGACTTATCTTCCTCTAATGTTTTTCGCTTCCTCATCCTAGACCATAGGCAATAGGGTAGACAATATGACAAAGAGAAGACAGAAGAAGGAGGCAGCAGACGGAAATGGCTGAGAAGGCGGATGGTGAAATATCAAGATGTTATGGTTTCAAATTAAATAGCTGATAGAAGGATTTGCATCAATGCATAGATCCCGCAATCCTCGCAAGTTCTAGTATCCAAGTCTAGGGTGACAAGCAACTGATAATTAAGACCCACTCCTTGCACAGTCAGTCATCAAGAAATCGTAGGCAAGCAAAAATAAATGTGTAGTACCTGGATTTGAGAATAGGGAGTCCAACTGCGTCCAGACAGCCAGAACCCTGCCCTGGCTGTTCCTGGTGCTGATGGTTGCAGGACAGGCCTGCTTTGGCCCAGGCTTTGCCCGGGTACATCCCATGCAGCAGGAGACCAAGTAGCACCTTTGCACGGTTGTAAATGGATGTGGTGGCCCCTACTCTCAGGCAGTAATGCAGGCAATGTTGCAAGCTGGAACAGTGAGTCCCTTCCGAAGTGCTCCAGCTGCTTACACATCACGCACAGCAGGAGACTAAACAGCGCTTTCTGCACGATTGTAATTGAGAGCGGTGGTCCCTCCTTTCATGCCGTAATGCAGGCGTGGTGCAAACTGGGACATCAAGTCCCTTCCAAACTTCCTCAGCTGCAGACACATTTAGTGTAGTTAGGATTTATATTTTACATTTTTTTAGGTAAATATTTGTATATCTTTTTCTCAGTTTTTAAGGTTTGTAGTGGGTGGGGGGTTAGTGTTTAGTATTTGGTAAAAAAATAACTGTGAGAGAACAGGGCTGATTGCAGAGGCCCCCTAACTTTTTGTCCCCATTTTCCACTTTTTGCTGGTGTTTTCCTGACTCTGATGGTGCCCTGGGTACTGCTAACTAGTCCCAGGGCCGATGTTCTGTGTAAACTCAGTATGCAAATTAGGCTTATTATAATTGGCTAAGTCAACCTACCTATAAGTCCCTAGTATATGGTAGGGCATGTAGGTGTAGGGACCCCAGCATAGGTAGTGCACCCATAGGTGCACTGCTGAGGTGCCCAGTGTCATTTTAAAGGAATGCCTGCCATGCAGACTGCTTTTAAATTAAAGTTACATACAAATTCGACTTTGGAATTAAAAGGAGTTCCAAATTCTTATACGACCTTATTTTTACATATAGGTCACCCCTAAGGTGGCCCTATGTGCCCCTAGGGCTGGGTACCATGTAACTATAAGCAGGGACCTTATAAAAATAGTTTTATAAGCCCTGGTGAGGTAAAACAGCCAAATTTGTTTTCTCCTCATTGTAGTGAATGGCCTCCATAGGCTAGAATGGGGAGACTTTATTTTAATTTTAAAAGTCCCCTTTAGTAACAGATACCAGAAGTTTGGTATCACATTAATCGTTATAATAAATCCCACAACTTCTAGTTGTGGGATTTAATATAACTTGTTCAGGTAAAGAGTTTTAAACTTTACCTGAAAAGTTGCCAACTTCAGCCCTTCAGTGTTTTTGCTGCTGTGCTCTGATTGGCCAGCCTCTGGCAGCCTGGCCAGGCTGCCTTGATGAGGTGTGAAGTGGCCTGGCTCCACACAAAGAGATGTGCCTGGGGGAGGAGATCTCCCCTCAGCAGATGGTGAAGCAGGAAGGGGGAGGGCTGCCAAACTGGTCTTCAAAGGCAGGGAGGGACATTTGGAGCAACCCAGCAACACCCTCACATTATGCAAACCCAGACAATTAGGTGCCCCCTTGATTAGATTAGGAGAGGGCAGGAGAGGGGTGTGTTTAGGATTTTTAGCCACACCAGTGCGTGGGCTCAGCCAGGTGTAACCTCCAAAAATCACTTTCAGCCATGATGGATTTCTGAGGAATGTAGCTCCCTGGTACTGATGTTTGCTACACTTCCCAGGAAGTGGTCATCACAGGGGGAAGGACCCTGCACCTGATTGGAGAACCAGGACCCCCCTGTTTTTCACCCAGGAGCAAGGATAAAACTGGCAGACCTGCACCCACACCTCAGATCCCTATCAGATTCCAATAAGGAAGAACTACATGAGAAGAAGGACTGCCCTGCTGGACCCCTGACCTGCACCTGGACACTGCACTCTGGAGGACTGCACCAGCTGCACACTTTGGCTTCACCACTAAATGGTCTTTACCTGTCTTCTACTGCTTCATAAAGGGACTCCCTGTTTGCTACAGGTACAAAGGAGCTGCCCAGAGTCCCCTTCATCAAGTACTGCAAGCAGAGCCCAGCTGACCAGTGTCCAGTGGCTATTTGAGGATTCTGACCAGGTGCATTCTGGGAATTGTAGTCCCAACTTCCAAGGAGCAACTCAGAGCTTCTGGAACCTTGGATCAAGTTGTGGACACTTCAAGGACACAAAAAGAAGATCCAGAAGTTTGGAGACGTTTGGAGCAACTCCATAAGTTGAAGAGGTGCATTGTGTGAGTTGTAGTCCCAGACCCCAAGAGGCACACCAGAGCCTCTGAACCCTTGGCTGGTGCTGGGGACCACTTTCCTGAATCAAACACTTTTGAAAGTAAGTGTGACAGTGTTACCTCGTGAGTGGCCTGAACTCTGGACTTTGTTCCTTTCCAGTGTGACCTTTTTTAACCCTTTGAGCGCTAGTTGCTTCTATGCGCTAGAAAGTATTAATTCTTTAAAAAATCATATCTCCGGTTCTCCTTATCCAATTTTATTCGTTTTGGGGTCATTTGAAAGATAAAAATATAATCTATTTTTATAAATTGATTTTGAATTTTTAAACTGTTTCCTGTGTTTTATTTAATTACTATTTTGTGATATTTGAATGCTTTATACTTTGTCTCCTAAGTTAAGCCTTGTTGCTCGTTGCCAAGCTACCAAGGGTTGAGCTAGGTTTAATTTACTGAGACCTAACTGGACCTAAGTGGAGGTTAGTGGCCTATTGCTAAGTGTAGGTACTTACCTGCCCTTACCAATGACCTATTTTCCAACAATACCAAAATACTAAAAGAATATAAAAAATAAATACCAAAAAATATATATATTTGTTTAGGTTTACATGTGTGGTTAGTTTATGTTTAGGTATAGTTGCTGCTTGTATTGTGCCAATCTACTTGTGTTACGGGGGCATTGGGGTTGATGTTTAACATGTTATTTGTTTTAGTGTTTAAGAAGGGTTAGGATAAATTAAGTTAGTGTAAGGTAGTGTTAAGGTTAGTTAGTGTAGGATAGGTACATGTAGGTAGTTTAGGATAAGTTTAGATAGTATAAGGTAGTGCTTAGGCTAGTGTAGGATAGGTAGTTGTAGTTTGTTTAAATAGATTTCTTAGTAGTAAAACGTTTTATACTTTCACATCATAATCGTTGCATCAAGTGTTTATACCATTGATTATGTTGAGTTAAGTACAAGATGTAGCTATTGTCCTGCAGTCTTTAAAGGTATTTTGACCCAAATTTAAGAAAAGTGGCACTGCATATAATGCAGTGCCACTTTTCTTGTATCCCTTAGCGCCCCCTTCCACCACCATATATATAGCACACCATAGCGCAGGGTAGAGACAATAGCGTCAACATTTTTTACACTGTTGATGTACTGTGCAGGATTAGCGCCAACATTTTTGGCGGTAATCCTGCAGAGTACATAGGGGCCCACTGAAAACAATGGTATGCCCCCTTTTAACGCCTGCTCTGTACAGGTGTTAAAAATAGCTGCTAAAAATGGCGCAGTGGAATCTCTGAGATTCCACTGAACCATTTTTGCAGTCTCCCTAATGGGGAAACGCCCCCCCTTGCATACATAATGCCAGGCGCAGGCATAATGTGGCTCAAGAAGTTACAAAGTGGCACAATGCATGCATTGCGCCACTTTGTAAATATGGCGCAGTCAATTTGGCCGCACTGGGGCACATTAGCATCATAAAAAATGACGCTAATGTGGTGCAAGGAGGCGCAAGGCCCTCTTAAATCTGGGTCTTTGTTTTGTGAGAGGCCTATGGTCAATAGTTAGTGTACCTCACATTTGAGTCACTTAAGGACTATTTCACATTCTTGATGCATTGTAAGTGGTTGTCTTAGTGTGATTTGACCCACAGCCCCACACAGACACCTACTGTAGCACTGTATGTGAAAGAGACAGAGCATGTATAATTTGGATGGTTTTGTCACTACAGATTCCAGATTCCATGCTGTGCTGGGACACACAATGGTGCCTGCCACTAACGCACACATCCTTGCACCATTGTGAAAGTAGGTCATTGTTGTTAGCTGCTTATAAATCATGAATGTGGCTCTTACCTGCCTGGAGAACCTCAATTATCCTCGGCATCGAATAGTTACTAAGTATGGCACTATGGGGCTCATTCTGAGCCCGGCGGGCGGCGGGCGCCGCCCGCCTGGAGGGAGCCGCCAAATGACCGCACCGCGGTCATAAGACCGCGGCGGCCATTCAGACATTTCCTCTGGGTCGGCGGGCGCTCTCCAAAAGAGCGCCCGCCGGCCCAGAGGAAATGCCCCTGCAACGAGGACGCCGGCTCAGAATTGAGCCGGCGTAGTTGCAGGGGTGCGACGGGTGCAGTTTGCACCCGTCGCGTATTTCAGTGTCTGCATTGCAGACACTGAAATACACAGTGGGGCCCTCTTACGGGGGCCCCTGCAGTGCCCATGCCATTGGCATGGGCACTGCAGGGGCCCCCAGGGGCCCCGCGGCACCCCCTACCGCCATCCTGTTCCTGGCGGGAGACCCGCCAGGAACAGGATGGCGGTAGGGGGTGTCAGAATCCCCATGGCTGCGGAGCGCGCTCCGCAGCCATGGAGGATTCCCCCGAGCAGCGGGAAGTCGGCGGGAGACCACCGACTTTCCGCTTCTGACAGCGGCTGAACCGCCGCGGTCAGAATGCTCGTGGGAGCACCGCCAGCCTGTTGGCGGTGCTCCTGTGGTCGGTGGCCCTGGCGGCCACCGGCCGCCAGGGTCAGAATGACCCCCTATATGTATGTAACTTTGTGGAACTACTTGTAAAGTTTGAAAATCATAAGTCTTCCCTTTCCTCTTACCCTGGGGGGTGTTGCTTTGTTCCTGGATCTATGCTCTGTCTCATAATCAGTAATATGTATGTATATTGTACAACTGATGCCATGTGTGCTTACACTCTCACTCAATACATGCGAGTCCTCTCAGGGTGGGGCAGAGGAACACATTTACCCTACTTATCCTAGTGTACCTTTCATCACCATTTATCAGAAAACACAGCACCCCAAAAATAATTATTTGCATTCCATGCATACTGACATCAAAGGTGTTGGACTAACCTTGTGCATCCTTGTGTGGCAGAGGTATGTTACAAATTCAAAAGAAGCCTGGGCATGAGTCTCTGCATATTATCAGTGCAAGCATAGTTAATGTACTTTAGGATGTCTCAAATGTTAGCACTGAGGCTATCCCATGAGATTGATTAAGTTGTCATGTTCGCTGAAATAGATATATGTGGATGATTGAAACAGTGTTATTGACACACATGCCTCACAGGCCCCATTTTGAGCAGCATTATTGTGTTTAGTAAGGCCTTTTCACTGTGTGTCAGTCAATTAACTGAATCTTATTGTCACACCATGATGTTCTATTAAAAGACAAGACATTCCGCATAATGCCATGGCAGTAGATGTACATGATGTTTGGGCATATACAACAAGAACAGGTGATGGTGACTTTAGCTCAATCTCCTTGAGATGCTAAGAAGTGGGTTTTGTATATACACATCCCCCATGGTATAAGTAGATCGTTCTGTAACAGACATACAACACTCAGGTTTATAGAAGTGAATTTATTTACAAGTGTTGGTTAGCCAGCCTGAGCATTTTTGCATTGTTTGGGGCAAGGACACCAAAATTGAAAGTGAGCAAAGGATGTCCAGACAGAGTCCATTTGGGAGACATGTCATGCAACTCGTAGAGATGAGGATTTCAGTGATGAGACACAAAGTGCCATTAGGAAGGCCACTTCAACACCCTAAGAGAGACGGATATGCGCAGACGCGGGTCCTGAGCTCACTATGCCACTGGATTCAAGCTAGCCTGGCTGATGAAAGGTGATACCCTGAACCGGTCCCAGGATGCTTGTTTCTGATCCAGTGAGGACCTGGCCTGGCAGTTCGGGCTGGACTGTTCTCACGGGAAAGAGGGTCAAGACTGATTTGGTATGGCTGGGTCCAAACTGGGGTGGCATTGTGAGCAAACAAATTGATGGATTAAACCCAGATCTGTGACTGGGGTGAATGTTTGGTTGGTTCCGCATTCCATCCACCATTTGTGTTTGTTTGTTTTTGTGTTTGTTTGCTAACGTTTTATGGAGGGCACACATTCTTGTTATGTAGGAGTTCAACCTGTACTCCATAAATGCCATGATGTTCTGTCACTCCCCAGCTTGGTGGCATCCTCACTGGTTTCAGCTGTTGAGGCATGTTGTTCTTGCCTCTGCCTCTTGACACTAGCAATGTCAGCTGGGTACTCACCCATACTATGGAGGCAAGTATAGGTGCCTTTAACTGCCTCAAATATATCCTTATTGGGACTGAGGTACCTACGGACTCCTTCCAGGTTGCCTGCTGTGCTCTCCATCCCCGCCTGCACTTCATCAACCATCTGCTGCTGGACTCCTACCACTCGTTGGTAGACAATTTGGGGGCCCTCGGAGTCCGCAGCTGGGCTTGGGCTGGCAGATGGTGATGTCTTGTGGGTGGCAGTTTCTTTGAGAGCCTGCAGTGCTGTCATCCCTTGCCATGTCTGGAGAAGGAGATTCTATGGAGTCCAGGAGTTGGTGGAAGGTATCATTGTCCATGGTAGGCAGAATGTCATCACCAACAGGTTGGTCATCCAAGACAGGCTGATGGACAGAAGGTGTTGTTTGTCCATCTGCAATAAAATTTTAATATTTTAATGATGATCTATGATAGACGTTACCAGTAGTAATTTTTCTGACAAACATACTTTATTTTCATTCACTTTATGTTACACATAGATGTGTTAAACATGTATTACTAACCATACATGAGGGCAAGTTACATTATTTTAGCTTTGCAAATGGCAATATCTGTACATTGTTCAGACAACCACTGTGTGACAAGGGGGAATGTTTGTGTCATAGCACACATTGCAAGGCAGTTATGCAGCATGCTGGCCTGTCCTGTCTAAAAGGGTGACTGCATGTCAGGGCCCCATTTATCATGTTGCTAGATTTATTTTCATATCAGGTCTATATTGATATAAGGTTCACTTATTGACACTACTACTGAGAACATTGCACTATGTTACCAGGGTATCGACATTCTCTCTACTCATTACTTAGCCCATGGCTCAGAGTGATGTTCGTTTGGTCAACTATCAGGTCTGGTCCATCACTCTGCCTTTCACACAGTATACCATGCCAATTTGCCGTGCAGTGCTTTATTGCATATAATTTGTGCATTCATTCGGCCAAGGGCTCATACTGTGTGTACTCCTGTGATTTCCTAGCACACAGTTATCTCCAGAGTCCAGCCCAATAGGCACTGTGAACCATCTGTGAAGGGGAAAAACACCAACACACACATTTAGTCTTTACCCAAGTTGGTCCTCTGCAGAGTATCACTGATCTCTTCACTCAGGCCTGCTCACTTGTACCTGGACATGACTCTTCTGTCAATCATCATTTTGGCCCAGGGCCAGGACTTACTCTCAAACACTGATGACCCAGAGCCTACATTGACACTCAGGAGACATAAACATCACCTACATTATTTACAATATGCAATTGACCAACATGCCTATATGTATGTCAGATCTATGGCTCATGCTGAACCCCACAAGAGAGTAGTGATGATAATCTGTAACATGTACCTACCCTGGTTGCCACACAACTAGACCCAGACAACTCACCCTCCAGCCATCCTCAAAACCTGCCCATCTACTGGACACCTGGCTCATCCTGTCACTTCACAATTCCCTGTTTAACATCCTCCTGCTTTGACATATGTAGCATAGTCAGACTTTTTTGCTTCCGCTTCCCTCCTGACACCTGCTACACCTTCTGCCGGGCCACATCACATTTCAAGTGTAGTGCACTAATGCCCACTTCTACACCATCCCTTCAGAGCTACTACACAAGTGCAACACTATCAAAAAGGAGCAGTGAATGACTGTCACTCAGGCTACCTTGGAGCCCAAACATTACCCCTCTCCTCCTTGAGATCCAATGTCTCCCCATTCAGGCACACTGCCAGGTCTATGTGCTCTGTCACACCTACGGGGCACTGCACTACCAGGGACGTACCAGGCTTACACACCAGCTATGCTTCAGACAAACACTCACGGACCTTTGATGTGCCTCACTTGCATTCGCCCCCACCCCAATATTAATTTGTACAAGATGTGGGTAGTATAGTCTCTAACATGGCAGGCAACACCTGTGAGATCTGACCCAGCACATCAGGACAGCTGTGGGCAATGTGGCTTCATGCTAGTAACTGTGCACATAGCTCGTCACATGATCCTATTTGGAGATACTCCACATACACAGCCCCTAGATCGCCTCTCAGATGAAAAAGTTAACCTCCTGGTAAGGCTATTCCATTGCAATAGTTCACACTACCTTTGGCTGTATAGCCCCAAGACAAACACATTTGCCTCATGGTGCAAGGGGGGCTTACTGTCACAGCAAGCTTGGGAAGATTTTTCATGTCCATGCATGATATGCTGCTCCAGTCCAGGTTTTTTCCTTTGTATTGTGGGACTTGTAGTCCTGGTCACTCATGTTGAACACTAGAACACAAGTTGCAGTATTCAAAGGACAACCTGGACTGTGGCAGCACATCATGGATGGACATGGAAACTTGGCAGAGCTGGACAGGCATGGGCAAATTATCACTGGGCAAGAAACTAACATTTATGTGATGTATGAGCTGACATGTTAGGCATTACCGCCCTTTTCCTTGCACACAACACAGTGCAGAGCAGCAAAGTGTGTTGCTGCAGTGCGATGCATGACATGTTCAACCATATTGTTCCTTGATGACACTTACCCTGTAGATCTTCCTGGTCCTCAACCTCACCACTGTCCAGTCCGGCAACTCCTGCCACGAACTCAGTTGAGATGAGTGATGCCACCTGTGTTTCCAATGGGTCCAACTCCTCCTGATCCTTTGGTCCTCTTCCGGACTGCATGGCTGCACCCAAGGTTCTTGGCAAGTTTCCCTTTGTTCCTGCCTGCAAAGTCATGCTACCTTTTTTTCATCTTCAACACTGTTCTTTTTTGCTTAGCCCAAACTGTTAATTCTCTCCACTATGGACTGCCAGATGGCTTCCTTCTTCCTACTGGCAATTTGGAGGTGACAAAAAGAAGGTGTTCAGTTTTTATCACCTAAGCTATTAATATGTGGTTCCCCTCCTCACTAAAATTGCTCTTCCTCCTCCCCTGGCCTGCTGTCTGGTTAACTTGGCTGGGTTTGGGATTGTTGCCCTCCTGACTTGTAGATAGTGTTGCCTCCATTTAGTGCATTTGTTTTGGTTTGCTGTTCAGATTTTTTAAATGTGCTTTTTTATGCATCCCATGACACAACGCACTCCGATGTGTCACACTGCTGATTTATGGCACTTCTAAGTGGTTTCCGACATGCAAATCAGCTTTGCCTCACGTAAGGACCGGTTGCCTTACGCTATTTTGGATGTGTCAATATTTTCAATGCAGCTTCAGACCTTTACGACCTGGTGCACAATTCCATAGATATGGTACAACGATGTTGCAAGGAAATGGCACACCACAGCACAAGTTTTTTTGTCACAACACAGCATTGTGTCGCTTCTCATCAATCTGGGCCATAGATTGTCCACCAGAAGGCATATGAGATAAAGGATCTCAGTTGTCTAGTAGTGCTATATGAAAGAACATGCACAGCATGGCCTGAGATGGAGGGGAGAAATGCCTTCAAAGCCAGATGGATGAAGGGCCTCAACACCAGAGCATTGATGTGCATTCATGCTTCTGAGGGTGTCCAAAGGTATTGCAGCAAAATCTCTCTCTGAAAGATCCTGAGCACCCTCTGCCCAATTACCGTAGCCTGCAACTGCAGAGACTGTAGGAACTACCCACTCACATCCATCGGACAAGGTCTGGAAAAATAGAGCAAATGTCCTCTATGTGAGTGGGATACTCCCCTGATGTTGAAGCAGTGGTCTCTTGAACCACCACCAAAAGGGCCTTATCTGTCACCTGATGTGTGGCTTCAACAAGATGCACAATACCATAAAACTCATTTACCAAACAACCTGCAAAACTAGGATCAGATTATGATTGTGAAACATCAGAATAACATCCTGAAAGTCCAAGATCCCCTGAGGCAGAGGAAAAGCCCTCATGCAGGACCACGTCAATTAATGTCAATTGCTCAGGGTGTGCTTTGGATGGTTTGAGACCAGTGTGGAGGCCCTGCTTTCACCAGTCAATCATGTGGAAATACATGGACTTCTGAACTCCTGTGGAAGGCCACAACCACAGCCAGCACTTTGATAAATTCTTGCAGAGATAAAATGGCAGTTCCGGAGATTGATAGTGATGGGACCAAAATTTGAAGTGCCAGCAACACCTTTGAGCTGAGATGATTTGAAGATGGAACTAGTAATCCAAAAGATCCAGGGACACCATCCAATCCTAAGCATCTCGGGCCAGAAAGCGTATCAGAGGACCAAGAAGTAAAAGGAGTAGAATCTCTTGTTCTTATCATCCATGGGTTCCATTTTCATGGCTTCTTTTTGCAGCAAGTCCTAGGAGTGTACCTCCTGATGGAAGAAGGGTAATTCAGAGAAGTGAATAGAAATGGGAGGACATGCCTCCTCCAGATCAGCTAAAGCACACAGTGATTGGTTGTGATTCACAATTGTCCAGGAAATGAGGCCCTCCCAACAACAGAAGCTGATGGTGGAGGGAGGGCAGCCGAAGTGGCCTTCAGGCACCATAACCAGCAAGAGGGCAGGGAGACTCTGGCTGCTTCTGTACCTTGAATCCATCTTTCCTATGAAAGTAGCAAAAAACTGCAAGTGGTATGAACCAACTTGGAGTGCTGATGCAGCTGGGAAGATTGACACCCTGGAAAAGCTGCAAAAGCAACAATACTATTAATGCTTGGCTGGAGAGGTCAGACCCAGAGAATTTGCTGCTGGGTGACTATGTGTGAAATGTTCCAAATAAGAACCAGTTTTTTTGCCCTAGAACTTTTTCCCATTAAAAGGCACATCCATTAGGGTAGCTGAACATACCCAGAAAATCTTGCGGAGTACATCAAGGCTTACCTGCATATGATAACAGCTGTACCATAGAACAGGCCTTTGTGTTGGCTGAATCCAGCCTACATTTCAGAATTTGTTATAAGGCACCTAGGACATCTTTTACCAATTCATAAAACAGAACTCTCATGTATTATGGAAGGCTAATCACTACCAGCTTCATCATTCCTCAAAGAAAGTGAAGAAACCAACAGAGAGAGGCATGTGGTGTCATCAATGCATGGAGTCGGAGTGCCTGATGCAAAAACCTCATATCCCATTGAGTCAAATCATTGCATGTCCAGCACATCTGAATCCAAGACAGCATTCTTCTATTTGTGTGAACCACTGGGCTTTGCAAAAAGGCTGAGCAGGTGGGTGGTCCTCAAAGAAAACTGAACTTCTCTTACCTTGAAGGCTGAGGTGGCACCAAACACAGCTGTGGGAGGGTGCAGGAGACAATCTTGGAAGTCGCATCAAAATCATTTGTACTGGCACTTTAGTTGAGGGTGGCTTCCTTTGAAATAGCACTAAGGCCTGGCCTGCGGAGGTGCAGAATTGTGTGCTGTCAGACCTGAAGCTAACTGAATCATCAAGCCTGGATGGTTTGGCCCACCCTTGGTAGCTGGTATATGCCTAGTTGAAGGAGGGGTAGCCCTTAAGAGTTCGAAAAGGTCCATCTGAAATACCTCAAAGCTGAGACAGAAAACTGGATGGAGTCAGAAAGTCCAGTTTAGGTGCTTAATTTAGAGTTTTGGATTAGAGGAAATTTTAACTATGGACACCTCGCTCATCAGTCTATTGGCTGAATTTTCTCCACTATAGGGATATTATTTTTTATGGGAGAACACCCTTGGATAATTGCTTCCTATCAAGAGACATACCTGAGGGAAAGGAGAAGGGTTGTTTGAGAGTCTTTTTACTGGCCGGTGTCCAATGCAGACTTTGATTTGAATCATCGTTGAATAATGAGGTAAATATCCTAGCTAATGTGCTAGCCAGTTATTTATTAAGAGTCATGGAATGCAGTATCGGAGTAAAATAAGACTTTGTGCCCAGTAGGTCAACTTGGATGAACTACATACATGCCTGGAATATGCCCAGGCGGTCCCTGAACCCCTGGTAATCCTGTCATTTGATAATGCAAAGGCATTCCGTTCCACAGAATGGCATTTCTTGTCCGCAGTGCTGAAGAGAATGGGCTTGGAATGGCACTAAATTAGAAGTGGAATAGAGGTTGCTTGTTGTCTTAGGATACCAGGTCATTTTTCTTCAACCCTGGATCATTATCCTACTTTCTTCATTAGTGAATTGCCATATGTTTTCCTCCACTTGATTGCATTTATTATCAACTGAATCTTCAGTTAATGGGTAGTTCCTTCCTCCCAAAACTGGCAATGATGACAACTCTATTAAAAATGGCCAAACATCCCAAAATTCTACCCCATTGGTTAGTGGATGAAATTCTGAACATGGAAAACATTGTGCTATGCCTTTAAAATGGCCTTTCGTTGGCTAAAGAAATTCTGAACGTTTTAAAATAATGTTA
Source organism: Pleurodeles waltl (assembly GCF_031143425.1). Taxonomy (NCBI): domain Eukaryota; kingdom Metazoa; phylum Chordata; class Amphibia; order Caudata; family Salamandridae; genus Pleurodeles; species Pleurodeles waltl. The sequence goes on from NC_090437.1 coordinate 184,033,777, forward strand.
CATCCGTCTTCAGTTGGCCAAGAGTATTCTCCCCTTCTTAAAGCAGCTAATACATGTAAGTTATATAAAGCTACAGTTATGACCAGGATTGATTATTTTATTCCCCTGGATGTTGGCTGTCCTGTGTCTTTAGATTTTGATGGCAGATGAGGGAGTTATGGTTTGTGTTGCTGGGCCTAGCTGGTGAATTTCAGGAGGTTTTTAGACTTTGATTTCGAACTCTAAAGTCACTCTGTGCTTTTGTGCTTTTTTGTGAATGTCTTCTATTTGTTTCCCATGTTCTTGTTACAGTGTTTGAGCTACCTCAACCACAACTTTATTTTAACTCTGGGCCACCATCAAAAAGTCCTGCCACACAAAGCAAAGAAAGCACACTTTCAGATAAAGAGTTCTACTTGCATGCCGAGTTGGGTGTGAATCCATTGAATTGCTTTGATTGTAGGTGCAAGTAAAATTTCATAGGGGAGCTTAAATGTAAAACTCTCAATTTTCCACCCCCTTACTCTTTTCCCCTGCGTAGGAATGCACAAAATCTGACGTTCGGTAAATTTATTGCAAATTTGTCCACGGAAACCAAACTAATAGGTAAATCAAAAAATGCATTTCAGTAAAAAGTGTTGCTGAACCATGAGTACTACACCATGGCTGCCATTGTTGACGATAGTGCCAGTGAAGTTATGGTTAGGTCATCAGTATGTCATCAAGGATGTCATTCAAGATGTCATCAATGATGTCACTGAACACGTCATGACTGAAATAGGTGACGTCATAAGAAGTGCATGGTGGGGACGCAAGTTATAGTTAGCTCGCTGAACTATAACTGGGGAATTTGCTTTTCTCAGGGAATTTCTAGGATTGTTTTTAACATGAAGTAAGATATTACTACTGCTGATGCATTTTACTATGCAAAAATTGTAGTAGACAACCATATTTACTCGTACTAGGCCTGAATAGGTGAAGCAACATTGTCTGACAAGCCGACATGACTAAAGAAAGCTAACCTAGCACAAAATATTTATTTCTTGACCTTTCTATTGACATGTATTTATAATGAATAATAGTTGCATAAATGTTATCATTTGATTCAGCAAATGTTTCTACTTACACAACGATAAATGTTAACTAATTAATAGAGATTTGTTATTTAGTGAGGTAATGCAGAGGTTTAAAAACAAAAATACAGCCTTTCTAAAGGGAATGAATTATGACAAAGTGTAAGAAAAATACATTGTATTTGACAAGAGATTGTTTTATTCAACACTGCTGCTAAGTTCATTGTGTTCCTGGTGAGATGACAAAGAGTAATCCTGTTCCAATGAGAGCATTGAAAGATGATTGGCTGGCTGAAGAAAGAAGAAATGATGAAAGCAACAATGAAAATAATTGCTGTCTATAATAGTGTGTGTACCTAGAGTAGTTTCCCCTTCCATTTGCTGCCTAATACAATTTCTAGCCTGAGACTCTACTGAGTTTCTTGAACCTCTGTTCATGAGAAGTTCTGCTCTGATTGATTACTGAATTATTGAACTCATTTTTGATGCTCAATCTTTATGCTTATGATCTCTCTCTCGAATCAGAACACTTAATGGGTTTCTGATCTGACACCTTTTCATTCTCATTCATAGAATAGGGATTTATTCCTTCATGGAGCACACCTAATGCATTTATTATGATTTACTGATTACTTATTTTGATTATTGACTGATATTTATGAATTTATATGATGACTCTAATAGAGAGGAAATACTAAAAGATTTGATTAATAAAACTCTTTAACTCATACCAAACTCTCATTATTGGCTGTAAATAGGCTGGAGATTGTGATGACATTTTAATGTGAATTTGAGCTCCTGAATAATCTCGTTCAACATCAAAGATCCATCAACCTTAAGAACAGTGGGGATTTCTCCCAAAGTAGTACCTTTTCTCGTTAACCAATAACTTAACTAAGATCCCAGCTACCGCAAAAGTTGTTAGCAGAGGTACGGGTTATGTCATAAGAAAGGGGAGCTGTAATTAATTGCTCTAATTTAGAGAGATGCCCGTATCGAGTAGCCCAAGGCCTGAATTTTGAAGATTGATGGAGTGTAGTTTAAAAGGCAGTTGCAGAACTGAAGGTGTGAGTATCAATAGGGTTATGAGTCGCAAATTGTCTATATTGTTGTTGAATTTTGCTTGTGAGGTATTGGAGTATGTGATTTGAATGAATTGCTGATGTTTATGTGTTTATTGCAAAGAAGTTAAAGAGGTTATCGCATTCAGAAGTAGTCGATGATCCTGGGATAGATAAATACAAAAGTTTGCTTTACGGTTTTCTGGTCTGCTAAATGATTGCCTTGCAGGTCATGAGGTACCATTGACTGCACAATTAAGATAGGGACTATAGTGATTTGTTGTGAATGTACTAATATTAATTGGTGTTAGCGGAACCTATTGCGCAAAGGTGAAGCTGCATTGATTAGGGTGATTTCCAGCTGTTCAAGATTTTATTTGCATGTGTAAAAATCTTTTGAATGAGAAAAGTCAGACATTGTTAAAACCTAAAAAATCTGTTTGTTGAATTGCCTTTATTTTTCTTTAGAGGAGCAAAGGTTGTTTATTTTGTGTTAGATTAGAGTTGTAGATTTGTGTGTACAAGGAGAATTGCTGCAAGGAGTGAGGAGTTGCATTATTTTGTGCTGCACTGGGATTGATTAGTTGGTGTGAAACGTCGTACAGTTATTGGATGATCTGTGTGCAGAACCGCGCTGAGATTAGAAGACGGGCTTACCAAAAAAATTGATGTGTTTGTAATAGATTTAAAACATTGGAGATTTGAATTACATCATTTACCCATTTGTTGAATAATCCAAAATCATGAAATGTTTTGAAGCTCTTAAAAATTTTGTGAGAGGTGATGTGACAATTCCAGTACAGGACAGTGAATAGACATCTTTCAAAGGTACACCAGCACATTATATGGCAACAAATATGGTGTTGCATACATGTTTGTGGCTTAATCAATTGTGCAAGATCACTGAAAATGAGGGTCCTTTGAGTTTTTCAGGATATGGTACACTTGAATTAAGAATCAAAGATTGAGAGAAAAGCTATACAAGATAAAGCCAGCACCTAGACCTACAGAGTACAACGCATTAAATGCTTGGAGAAAACAGCACATGCTAAATAGAGAGAAAAATATCAAAACAGGGCAGAGAGAATAGTACCTAATTATGTAGATGCTAGAAGGGATGAGGAACAGCAGAAATGGAGGAAAAGTATAGTCGAAGGACCTAGAATCTATCAAGCAATTACTACTGAAAAACTTGAAAAGTTGAAAAAGAGTAAAGCACAGGGGAATGAAGATGAAAAAGATGGAAAGAAATCAGACACCGAAAGTGATTCAGGGGATTAAATTCTGGATGTATTATTAGCTGTGTGTCCACTACCTTATGTGGCCCCTATAACAAACACTGAGGATATTTCAACATCTAATGCAACAGTTGCTACAGCCCCTGTTGACCTGAATGTGATTCAAGTTGAAAGACCATTACAGATGACACAGCCTGTTGTACAACCTGTTATAGCTAATATTCAGCCTACCCACATTGACACTGTTCCTACAGTGATACATTCAGGTGTTACCGCTTCTACTGTGACCATACTTGCACTTGTTGCTAGAGTTATAACAGCACAGCCATTAGAGATTTGCAAAGCAACTGATGTGATTAATATTGTCCCAAATCCTGTAGTTCAAGGAGCTGCTGGAGGAGCACTTACAACAGGATTCATCCTGACATTACAGAATTCCCAAACTGTTGCTTGGACACCACCACAAACTGTTCAGGCATTGAGGGAAGAGAGAAAGATTGTCTTTGCAACACCAATAGCACAATGCAAGAGTAATTTATTTGAAGATGGGATTTTTTCCACCACCACGGTTTGAAGAAACCGCAGAGAATAAAAAGACTGGAAATGCAGAAAATCAGATTGCTGTTACATAGGAAACAGAGAAGGAAAACCGGTTAAATGTCCCAACATTAAAAATAGAGCTAGAAGAAATAAATATAGGATGTTTAGATCTTGAACATGTGAATTAATACCAAGAAAAAGAGCTGATTTATTTGAGCAAGAAGATTACTAGGTGATCAGTGGCTACTCATGCCAAATAAACTGAATTGGCCAGAAAATATGAAGTCAATCTTTCAAAAAGTGTCCAATTGCAGAAAAGTGTCAGGGCACAATTGGATTATGAAGCTATTGAGGCTGTATTTTTCAGGATTTCCTATTACTGAATTAGTAAAATGCATTTGTAAATGGAGCAATTTTGAGAAACTAGAGAAAAATGGGAAAAGAAACTGGTAAAGAAAAAGAAACAATTAGAGGCAGCTGAAACAAATAGTCAGCCAGTGCCTGGTCCCCCAGATGAAGGAGAGCCCTCAACTTTTCCATTGAGAGAAATACCAGGTGGAGGATATGTCCATGTACCTTGGAATAAAGGCGAGCTTGCAGCATTTACAAATAATTTCCAAAACTGGGAGAGAATTCTGTACAGTGTTATACACAAGTTGACATATTTGTAAAAATGTCAAAGGTATTATGAACTGATTAGAATACTTTCCTTGATAATGTTATGGCAAGTGATTTGTGGGCCAAGTGTAAAATTGCTCTGCAATTGCTGCAAACAGAAACACCAAGAAATGCACATACTAATGCAACATCTCCTGTAGTAATGAATAAATATGATAAGGTGATTATCTTTCTAAAAAGCAAAGTTCCAGCAAAGGATATTGATTTGGTAAAGATAAAACAAATGACACAAGAGGCAAAAGAAGTGGTGCATGACTATTATGAGCGATTGCTGCAGGTGTTTAAACAGCACAGTGGACAGGAACATCCAGACAAGAGTGATATGGGGTTGTTTGTGTTGCAGTTTGTTCTCAGGTTAGGACTAGAGATCAGAATGCACATACAATATAGTGTGATTTGTTGACAGACAAAACAGTTAGATGAGATCCTGAGATATGCAAAATATTGTAGTGATAAATAGGAAATGAAGCAGAAGAAATGTAAGGAAACGTTTATGTTTGCGCAAACCAAATTGGCACAGAAAAGATTTCAGAATCAGTCATTTGCAGGAAATTCTGGTGGAATGCAAGGTGCTACGTTTCAAGCTGGTATTCAGGGTGTTCATGGAGGTTTGATTGTTCCCCTGGGTAGAGGTCGAAGAATTCCAGTTGATCTGAGTTCTGTTGTAGATGTTGCAATGCTGAAGAAAATGACTCCTTGTAACTATTGTAACAAGATTGGGCACTGGAAGAGGGAGTATAGACAGAATTCCAACCAAGTGAGTACTGATGGTCAAACGGCAGGAAGAAATCAAGTACAAATGCCAATACAGTCACATTTTCCACTGACACAGGCCCCACAATCTCCAGTGGTCTCACAAAATATGGGAACCCCTAGATTTAATGTGAATCAGATGCCAAGAGCAACTCATTCAGAACCCCTTTTAACAGTTCAATATGTTGGACAATGAAAGGTTTGCCTTTGGTAATTCTCAATGATGGTGCCTGAGGGGGAGGAAGATTGCATACTTGGTGCAGTCTTAGAGGTAGACCAGAGTGGACCATTTGTAGAAAGTGAAGTTAATGGCCACCAAGTGTAATTACTGATTGACTCTGGAGCTACCCATTCCACTATTAGAACAGCATAAGTCCCAGCCGTACCCCTGTCACAAAAGAAGCTCCAAGTTGTAGGAGTTACAAATAAAGAGATAACAAATGCAGTTTCAGAAGAAGATCCTATAAAAATAGGTTCGTTTGAAGAAAAACACCAGTTTGTAGTGTGAGATTTGAGTCCTGAAATCTGCTAGAAAAAGATTTGTTGTGCACATTGAACTGCACACTTTATTGTACACCGGATGATGTTGAGTTTTAAACTCATGATGAAGATGTGTATTTTAAAAAGGCCCAACAAAAAACAGCTGTAGGATTGTACCTATTGAGAACAGTAGATTATTTGCCTCCAGATTTGAAAGAGAGCCTGGTCCCATGAGTATGGGATTTTACAGGAAAAGATATTGAACTAATTAAAGGTATAGAACCAGTCCAAATCACAGTGAACCTCAATGCAGTGTATCTGAGAACACCACGATACAATCTGACCCCAGAAAAAGTGGCAGGAGAATCACCAATAATCGAAGACATGTGAGGAAAGGAATTCCAGGAGAAACTGTTCGGAGTCTTTGCAACTTTCCAATAATGGGCTTGCAGAAGCCTAATGGTAAATATTAGATTGTGCAAAATCTCGAGAAATTAACAACACTGTTGTTCAATGTTGTCCTATAGTACCGAATCCAATCACCATCATTTTACAAATTCCATGTACTACAGAATGGTTTACCATTGTGGACTTGTGTCAGGCCTTCTTCTCTAAATCAATGCATGAGGACAGACAGTTCCTCTTCTCGTTTGCGTTCAGAGAGAGAGTTTTGGCATGGTGTCCAGTTCCGTAAGTGTCCCTCAATTTTGAATAAGATCCTGAAGAAAACTCTTGAGTCTCTGCAGATGCCTTGTGACTCAGTTCTTGTGCAATATATCAATGACCTGCTTGTTGTATCGAGCACTCAAGCAGCTTGCAGAAAAGATACCACTGTATTGTAAAATCACCTATCAGAGAATGGACATAAGGTGTCTCTGAGTAAACTGTAATACTTTCAAAATGAAGTCTAATACTTGAGATATATGAATGAGAAAGGAACAAGAAATGTGTCACAAAAGAGAGTGGAGTTCATCCTTACGATGAACCCACCTAACACACAGAGAGAAGTCATAAAGTTCCTGGAAATGGTAGGCTACTGTAGACAGTGGATACCAAACTTTTCCCTAATGGCTAAGCCTTTCCTGAGGCTGACACACAAAGATGTGACCGATCCTCTTCCATGGGACAACAAGTGCTTGAATGCCTTCCTATAGCTGAGATAAAGTCTCCGACGTGCCCCAGCACTAGAAATGCCAGATTATGGTAAGATGTTCACATTTCTTGCAGTGAGTGGGAGGACTGTGCTCTGTCAGTTCTTACTCAGATGTAGGAGATGCGCAAAGAAATGTGGTTTATTTTTTGATTACCCTTGACCCTTTAGCCACAGAACTGCCTGGCTGCCTTTAAACGTTTGCTGCAGTGGGTGGCAGTATCGAGAGATGTCAAAACATAGTAATGTGACATCCTTTAACCGTTGTGGTCTTCACTCTGTCGAAATCTTGCTCACTAGAACAAAAAGGCAACATATGACAAACAGCAGACTTACAAAGTATGAGCAACAGATTCCTGCAGCCAAGAATGTGATATTGAAAAGATGTCAGACATAAATGCCATCAAATTTGTTGCCCCTTCCTGAAAATGAAATTGTTGATGGGAGGTTGAATGATTGTCTAGATGGCACGGATTTGTGTACCACGTTAAGGCCAGATATAAAAGATGAACCTTTGATTAAGCCTGATTATGTAATCTTTGAGGGTGGCTCATGTCTGCGAAACAATGAAGGTAACTTTAGAGCAGCTTATGCTTTTTCTACAATTCAAGAGGTTGTGGAAGTTTCATGGCTTCCAGGCGTTAACTCGGCACAAGTTGCAGAACTGATTGCCTTTACAAGAGCTTGCAGTCCATCAGCCCAATTGAGAATGACTTTAGAGATAGTCATTTTGGCTTAGATGTTGTCTGTGATTTTGGACAGTTATGGTCACAGAGGGGTTTCATGACCTTATTTGGTAAACTCATTCAGAATAGGGAACATGTAAGAAAATTGCTTGATGCATTGCAAATGCCTACAGAAGTTGCAAAGGTTAAGTGTGCATCTCATAGAAGTGGTAAAAAATATGTCACCGTTGGATGAAGTTGCACAGTATTGTGGCCTGCACATTTAACAGGGCTTAAACAAATTATTCTGAATAGGACACCACTTTTTTATGTTGTTTTCAGTAGCCGAGACATGGGAAGGGCTCAAGAGATTGCAGGAAGATGTTTCAGAGGCAGAACACCAGGGCTGAATCAGAGCAGGATGTGGTAAAACACAAATGACATTTCAATTTCAGCAGATGAAAGACCAGTGTTGCCAGACAGTTTATTGTTTCCCATGACACAACATTTCATTGGCCCGACACATAGGAATAGATGTGGTGGGAAAATTAGTCAGACAGAATTGGCTTAACCCCAGATTTAGGATGCTTGCAGAAGAATTGAGTTATCAATGTGTGACATGCCAGCAGATGAATGTAGGGAAAAGAACATCAGTAACACTGAGCCATGGAGGAAGATCAGGTAGGCCCTTCAGCAGGATGCAAATGGACTTCATTGGGATAACCATTTGTAATGGGCCGAGATATGTTCTGTTTATAGTGTGCATTTTAACTTGATGTGTGGAAGCCTACCTAACACGGAGAAATGACACCAAGATTCAGTTTACCAGTTTTTCTGGAGTCACATCATGGGACTCATTTTAACAGTGAAGTCCTAAAGATGCTGTGTTCAGCTTTCCAAGTGGAGAATAGATTACATTGTAGTTATCGTCCAGACGCATCTGGGAGAGTTGAACAGCTGAATGTAACCATAGATTTCTGATTGGCGAAAGTCTGTGCATCCAGCCTTCTGTATCTGCAAATACATGTGTGAACATTAAAGATGACATTATACTCGATTACTGCAAGGGATTGGCTGATGTGGGCCATTCTGTTTCTCGATAAGTTGAAGCTGGTACTGCAAATCTGCATCAAGAGCAGTGCCATGACCTTAGTCCCTGTGACTAGTTCCTTATAAAGAAGCATGTACGAAAGTCTTGATTGAAACCAAGATGGAAAGGCCCCCTTCGAGGTCATCCTCATTACGAACACTGCTGTTAGGTGTGCTGGGATACCAAACTGGGGGGCATATTTATACTCCGTTTGCGCCGGAATTGCGTTGTTTTTTTGACGCAATTCCGACGCAAAACTAACTCCATATTTATACTTTGGCGTTAGACGCGTCTAGCGCCAAAGTCCATGGAGTTAGCTTCATTTTTTAGCGTGGACACCTACTTTGCGTTAATGATATGCAAGGTAGGCGTTCCCGTCTAAAAAATTGACTCCAAGGCATGTGCGCCGTATTTACACTCCCGGGCAAAATTCACGCCCGGGAGTGGGCGGGTCAAAAAAAATTTTGTACGGCCGCTTTTGAGCCGTTTCTTAGCGCCTTCCAAAGGCAGGCGTTAAGGGACCTGTGGGCTCTGAAGGAGCCCAGAGGTGCCCTCCCATGGCCCCAGGGACACCCCCTGTCACCCTTGCCCACCCCAGGAGGACACCCAAGGCTGGAGGGACCCATCCCAGGGACATTAAGGTAAGTTCAGGTAAGTATTTTTTTAAATTTATTTTGTGGCATAGGGGGGCCTGATTTGTGCCCCCCTACATGCCACTATGCCCAATGACCATGCCCAGGGGACAGAAGTCCCCTGGGCATGGCCATTGGGCAAGGGGGCATGACTCCTGTCTTTGCTAAGACAGGAGTCATTTCTATGGGGGTTGGGAGTGAAAAAAAAATGGCGCAAATCGGATTGAGGCGAAAAAATTGCCTCAACCTGACTTGCCCCATTTCTTGACGCCCAAGCTCCATATCCCCCTACGCCGGTGCTGCCTGGTGTACGTCGTTTTTTTTAACGCACACCAGACGGCGCCGGCGGCTAACGCCGGCTAACGTCATTCAATAAATACGGCGCCCGCATGGTGCTTCAGAATGGCGTTAGCCGGCGCTAATTTTTTTGACGCAAAACTGCGTTATCGCAGTTTTGCGTCAAAAAGTATAAATATGGGCCTGGGTGCCTGCATCGCACACTCAGAGGGTAAGAAGTCCATATGAAGAAATTGTGTTTTTTGAGCCAAAAGGAGGAGCTCTGGTGACAGTACCACTGCATGTACAACTGCAAGGAGCGATACTGCAAAAGACACAACAGCAAGAAAGAGAAAGGGGTAAAGAACCACAGACAGTAGCACCAATCTAAATTCCTGTGACTTCAGAAAGTGGCATTATAGTTTCTGGTGGAGAAGAAGAATATTAAACAAGAGCTCAACCTGAGATAACAGTTGAGATATCACCAGGGCAACCAGAAAATTTATATGAAGGGATATCTACTGGATCATGAAGAGTCATTTACAATGCTGAATTATCCAAAAAACTAGTGTTGGAAGAAATTGACATCAATTGAGTCAGGTTGAACGCATACTGCCAAACATTGCTGAGGAGACAGAATCTAGTGGTATAAGTGACACAGAAGAAGACCAATAGGCACCAGGGAGATCAAAAAGAGTGAGAGTAATTTATCAAAATTATTCTGTACCTGAATGGACTTACTACGCAAATCAAGTGCTAAGCACTCAAATATCGAATTTGATTGATTTGAGTTCAGAACTATTTGAACCTCCATGACTTTGCAATGAAACAGAATTAAGAACAATTATTTGAAAAGCTTCTGTAATATTTGTTAAAATCAGAAGTTTGAGAGACACTGTTAAATGAAAGGCAGAAATAGACTGAATTTATATTAGTAATAATAAAAAAGAAAGTCATAAAATAAAAAGAATAAAGACATTTTTCACAGACCCAAGGCTGCAGTTGAAGAGTAGAGATAGAAGAAGAACTTTATTTGGTATGAAATAATTCAACCCTTAAATTACATAGACAACAATAAATAACCATGATGTCAATAAAACAGTAAAATCAGCATTATCATAATTTAAAAGCAGGTCAGACGTCATTTTCAGGAAAATAATCTAAAACATCCCTTAAAAAAACTCTAGGTTATTATGCCAAGTAATGGCTCCCCTCAGAAACAATCCCCAAACCCCTCCATACCAATGCATCTGAGGCCAATTGCAGCGACATAAAAGCAGGGCGAAATTGCACAAATCCCTTTGGCCTCAGCCGGGGTAATAAAAAAACGTCTTCTAAAAGGTGCATAAAAAACACAGAATAATGTAAAATGGGACAAGGTCTGCAGGGACACCCCGTCACAGGGACACGGTCTGATAGATTTTACACCATACTGACCTAACAGGAAAAAGAGATTACTCCTAATGACCCCTAAATGGAATCGAGTAATAAGAGTCCTTTCCCTCAGGTCATTTATTGCTAGGAGATAGGGCACCCCCATCTTTAACATAATAAAATCCCTGACCGATTGTTTCCCTAATTCCTTTCCCTCTCTTTTAGCCCTCCGCATTCTCAAAAAATTCTCCTTCACCCAATTCTTGTCCTGGCTGGTCAGACCCTTGGGAGAGTGAAACAAATCCAGCCGCCCCAAATCCTGTGCTACTTTTCTTATGTACATCAGCCAGGGAATGCATTTTACATTTTCACAGGCCAAACAATCCCTTAAAATCTCTCTATTAAAAATTGCAAAATAATTTCTCCAAATCGAAATCCATAACAAAAGGGGAGCCAACTGAATAATGTCTTGCACACACTCAAGATCTAGTTCTAGATGTAGGCAGAAACCAGAGGTATTTTGACCAACGCCCAATAGTCTTCTGCAAAAACGATTTTCTTCAATAATGGGCACTCGGGTATCCATGTACCCCCAAAGTGCTGCACCATACAACAGAACAGGGAGACATTTTCGCCTATAGATTTCAAGCAGGGGCTTAATGGGTTTGCTTCCTACTCTTACAGCAAAATCAAAAGTAGCACCAATTGAGGCATGGAAGAGCATACTCCTTCTAGCAATAGAAGGTTTCCATGAGCCTTTATGGTCAAAGATTACCCCTAAACATGGGAATTCATTGACCCTGCTTATAGTTTGATCATCAACCTTCAGCTCCCCAACCCTGCTCAGAGATTTACCACATACCATAAAATGTGACTTCTTATCATTTATCTCTAGGCCCAAGTCTGACATATAAGATGCATAGGCTGTAACAGCTTTTCGGAGACTGTTCATAGTGCGGGCCATAAGGACCGCATCATCCGCATATGTCAGTATCGGGACACTAGTACCATTCACCTTTGGGACATCCCTACAGTGCTCCACCAAGAAATCAGACAGTCCATTCGTATATAGGAGAAGAGATAACATTTTAGAAGAAGGTGCAGCAGGGTTAGGGACGACTATATGAAGATTACTGTAAATAAAGCTGAAAGAACTAACTGTAAAAAGAAAGAAGAAAACTCGAGAAGCTGCTTAGTGCAAAAAGTCTAAAAGTGGATTATTTACTTTACTTGCTGCAATATTTTACTTAATGGTCTAACCTTAGACAAATGTGTTTCCTAACCAAGGCTTGATGTAAAATTATTATGGGTGTGAGAAAATTGGGCTGAATGCAGAAGCCTCTCACTTTATTCCCCCATTTTTAACTGAGATTGGTGATTTCTGACTCTGATCCTGCCCAGTCCCAGGGCCAGGCATGTATATGCAAATTAGGCATAATTAGAATTGGCTCTGACAGCCTACCTATAAGTCCCTAGTATGTGGTAGCTTATGTAGGTTTAGGGAACCCATTGTAGTTAGGGCACCCCTGGGTGCACTGCTGTGATCTCTGGTGTCACTGTAAAAGCAGGCCTGCCTTGCAGGCTGCTTTTAAATTAAAGTTAACCCAAAGTTCTACTTTGGAATTAAAAGTACTTCAAAAGTCCTAAACTGCCTTATATTTAAATATGTCACTCCTAAGGTCTGCTCCCATTGCCCCAAGGGTTGGGTGCAGTGCACCTATAAGCAGGGAGTTTATAAAAGATATTTTATGAGCCCTGGTGCGGGAAAAATCCGTATTTGTTTTTCCTCATTGTAGCACATTATCTCCATAGGAGAACATTGAAAGGCTTTATTTAAAAATGACAAAGTTTCATTTCCGCTAGCAAAGAGCTAATTATGTCATGTTTGAAATCAAATTAAAAGTTAGAATAAATCAACAACTCACCAATGTTGGATTTATAATAACTAGTACAGAGAAAGAGTTTTAGAAATGTTTCTGAAAGTTACCAAAATCAGCCCTGTAGTGCTCTTTCATGATTGGTCAGTCTTTGGCAGCCTGGGCCAAGCTACCTTAATGAGGTGTAAAGTAGCCTGGGCTGAAACAAAGGAAGCTCCTGGTGGAAGGAGAACTGCTAATGCAGATGGCAGAGCAGGATGAGGGTGGAGTGGATTTTGGTTTTTGAAAGAGGGAAAGCCACCTGGGACAGAAACTAGACCTCCCCTATTTCCTGCTCCTCCAGCCAGATGGGAGCCCCAGTAATTGGATTAGGAGAGGGGCTAGAAGGGATGTGTTATGGAAGCAGCAACACCAGTGGGTGGGCTCAGCCATATATAACCTCCAAGGAGAGATTTTTCCCATGCAGAAATTTTAAAGAATGGTGCTCTCTGGGATTGATTTTTACTACACTTCACAGGAAGTGGTCATCCCAGAGGGTGGCACCCTGCACCCCTTTGGTCAGGTGTGTCCCCCTGCTTGCCAACTCAGGAGCAAGGATAAATATGGCAGAGCTGCCCAGCAATTCCGATCCCTGCTGGAGGAAAATACTGGAGAAGAAGGACTGCCCTGCTGAACCCCTGATCTGCATGTGAAGGACTGTAGCCACAAGGACTGAACCAGATGCACACTCCATAAGAAGGACTTTGCCTTGCTTCTGAGACACCAGGGGTGGACTCCCTGTAAGCTACAGGTACAAAGGAGCTGAGTAGAATCCCCTTCATCAAGTCCTACAAGAAGAGCCCAGCTGACCAGCATCCAGTGGCCATTTGAGGAATCTGCACAGGTGTACTCTGGGTCCCAACTTCCAAGGAGCTACTTAGACCTTCTGGAACCATGGATCAAGTTGGTGGACACTTCAAGGACCCCAACAAGTATTCTGGAAGAAGATCCAGACATTTGGAGAAGTTTGGAGCAACTTTGTGAAAAGCTCCATAAAGTGACTGACCTGTCAACGAGAGTCCAGCCGGCGACATCAAACAGTGACCTGGCCTGAATTTCAGGTTCATTTCGCTGAAGCTGTGGAGCTTTTCCCCATCAATGAGACTCCCAGTAATTGACCGAGACCTCACATTGAGCCAAGCCAATGATGTTGCATCGCAAGTCGATCTGAAGAGGACCCTCGATCAAAGATGGGAGAAGAGACTGAGGCCCCGATTTATACTAGCTTTGCTCTGAATTTGCGTCATTTTTTTTCTCGCTAATTCATCGCTAACCTAACTCCATATTTATACTTTGGCGCTAGACCCGTCTAGCGTCAAAGATATGGAGTTAAAGTCATTTTTTGCTAGCGGGAAACTACCTTGCATCAATGAGATGCAAGATAGGGGTTCACGGACAAAAATAGACTCTAAGGCCCTAGCGCCTTATTTATCCTCCCGTGCAAAAATTGTGCACAGGAGGGAGGCGGGCCTAAATAATTGTGCTAAGCTTGCTTAGCATCATTATTTAATGCCTGGGTCAGGGCAGGCGTTAGGGGACCTGTGGGCCTATTTCCATGGGGGAACACCATGGAATAAGTCCACAGGTGCCCTCCCAAGGCCCCTGGGACACCCCTACCCACACCAGAGGGACAGCGGAGGATGGGGGACCCCATCGCAGGTAAGTATAGATAAGTACAGGTAAGTATTTTGTTTCTTTATTCAAAGTGCCATTGGGGGCCCCGAAATGGGCCCTACTACATGGCACTGGGTGCAATGGCCATGCCCAGGGGACCCTTGTACCCCGTGCTGGCCATTGGGGTGGTGGGCATGACTTCTGTCTTTTATAAGACAGGAGTCAGGTCGTAATGTAGGTTTCGCATCAAGAAATGATGTTGGGCTGGTTGGAGTCATCCTTTTTTACTCTAACCAGCCTAACGTCATTTTTTGGTGCAAACCCTCCTTCTCCCATACCGCCACCCCCACCTGGCTAATGTCATTTTCCTTGATGTTAGCCCACCCTTTGCACCGGATTGTGCCATTCCATAAATAAGACCCCTGACCGGCATCTTGGAATGGCACTAGCCCCTGGTAGACTTTTTCACGCAAAACTGCATTAGTGCAGTTTTGCGTGAAAAGGTATGAATATGGGCCTAAGTCAGAAGGTCAAATTTTGACCAAGGCCTACAGCTCAGTATATCCAACTTGAGCCTTGTTGCGGTCAGCCTCAAACTTTGACTTTGCCCCTGTCAAGCGTGACCAGATGTTCCCAGTAGGCGCTTTTTGTTTCTAGGCACTAGAAAGCACATTTTTCCACGTAATCTTTAGAAATTCATATCTCGAACTCTTTACATTGGATTTTTGCCATTTTGTTGTAATTTTAAAGACAAAAATATTTCCTATTTTTATAAATTGTTTTTCGAATTTATCGTGTGCTGTGTTTAGGGGCATATTTATACTCTGTTTGCACCTAATTAGCATCATTGTTTTACTCTAATTCGGTACAAACTAACCATTGGAGAATACATATATCATGGCATTAGAAAAAAGGAAAAACATTTTGAAAAACATTTGGAAGAAGGAGGATAATGAATACAGAAAGAAAATGAGCTACCTTTAATTAAAATTAGAAGACAAAAAGGCAAAATATGTGTTTACAAAAGAAGGAATCAATTTAGAAAGTGACCAGTGGGAATTAGCAGTTGTGAGTGCACATTTAAAATTATGGAAGGTTCCTGGCAAATTCTGCAAGGAGAAGAAGTTTATTTTGTTTGTGGGCAGGATGCTTATTTTCAGTTACAAGCTGATTGGGAGGGTATTTGCTATTTAGCTTTGTTGTTTCCTAAGATGTATCATGTGAGTTGTACAGATGCTTTGACAATGACACCAGAGTACAAGTAGTGTGGAACACAATTAGTTGGAGGTATTTTTTAAACAATCATTCCACCACTGGGAGTTTTTTTAAATGACAATAAGATTTGAAAACTTTCAATAAAAGTGGACAAATTGGTAGCCTACTTCTGAAGCTTTGTTAGTTGTTAACACAGAATTAGTGGCTATTAGCTCAATGGTTTCACAAAATCACTCAGCTCTAGACATTTTGCTTGCAGAGAAAGGCAGAGTTTTCAAGCGGCTGAAAGCTCAGCATTGTTGTACACACATTCCTGACAAGAGTAAGACAATTTTAGAATTTACAAAGAACATTTCTGAACTGAAACCTTAGGGCCAGACTTAAAAAAGAAACTGGTGCAGCACCGTGCTGCGCCAAAATCAGCGGCGCCACATTGCACCAGTTTTGAAACGAAGGGCTGCGCTGTAGTCACAAGAATATAGCATAGCCCTATGTTTCCCTTTGCGCCGGCACAAAATGAATCTGCCTGAGCCAACGTAGGCATCCCTGCACCATATGGCAAGGGTGTCTGCATTGAGGGAAGTGATTGTTTATGTGCAGGAATGTATCTCTTCCTGCACATAAGCAATCTACAATGGCGATTTGGCAGAATGCAGTACACATAGAAGCACCAAAGCGTCATTTTTGAATTATTGTTTATGGGCAGGAAGGGACACCTTCCTGCATATAAACAATCATTCATGGCATTTTTCTTCTTCTACGTGTGCTGCAAAAACAAGGAGGAAAAGCATTCCTCCTTGTTTTGCCATGCTAACACCACCCCTGAGGTGGCGTTAGTTTTTGGCGCTGCCACAGATTTACGATTTACGATTTCTCGTAAATTTGGGGCAGCTTCAAATGCAATAGGTGTTGCAGTGGAATGACCACAGCAACACACATTGCACGCCCCTCTGACACAGAAAACTGAGTTGGAGGGGCCTATATTTGCAAGCAGGCATAACGCCACAAAAAGCGGCGTTACACTTCCTTGTAAATATGGAGCAGAGGTTAGCGCCACCGAAACACCGCAAAAAGTGACGTTCTGGTGGCGATAGGGCCTTGTAAATCTGGCCCTTAGTCTTTTAGAGAGTTTAGGTAAAGGAGTTTTTGCTGTCCACAACAGCAGTAGTAGGGGTTTTTAAAACATTACTAATACCTATACTACTTTTTGGTGTTTGTTTCCTAACCTTATTAGGTTTTGCAAACGTATCAAATGTTATCTTGAAAAGAGGAAAAACAGAGAGTGAAACAAAGAGGTAAAGAGGGAATTAGAATTAAATTATTACATCAATTGAGGATAAAAGAGGTTAAAGGAATCTGAGAGTTTGAAGAGAAAGACGAAACACTCAACTGAGTATGAGAGTGAACTTTGAAAGATTAATTTCTGAAGAAATTGGGATGGTTTGATAGCCATCATATGGGGACATTGCTGACCTGTTTTACAATGTAGAGAAAAATAATCCAATAATGTGTATAATTAACGTGTGGACTTGAATGAAAAATCAATGGGGGTCATTCTGACTCCCGCCGGCCGCGGTAACCGCGGTGCCGGCGGGAGCCGCCAGAATACCGCTGCGTGGTCAGAAGTCCGCCGCGGTTATTCTGTGTTTCCCGCTGGGTGGGCGGGCGACCGCCAGAAGGCCGCCCGCCCGCCCAGCGGGAAACCCCTTTCCACAAGGATGCCGGCTCCGAATGGAAGTGGAAAGAGTGGAAAGGGTGCTATGCAGACACTGAAATTCTCAGTGGGGCCCTCTTACGGGGGCCCCTGCTGTGCCCATGCCATTGGCATGGGCACTGCAGGGGCCCCCAGGGGCCCCACAACACCCCATACCGCCATCCTGTTCCTGGCGGCCAAAACCGCCAGGAACAGGATGGCGGTATGGGGGTCGGAATCCCCATGGCGGCGCAGCAAGCTGCGCCGCCATGGAGGATTTCCCTGGGCAGCGGAAAACCGGCGGTACACCGCCGGTTTTCCGTTTCTGACCGCGGCTGTACCGCCGCGGTCAGTATGCCCAAGGGAGCACCGCCAGCCTGTTGGCGGTGCTCCCGCGGACCGCCAGGGTCGGAATGACCCCCAATGTGTTTAAATGCCAAAATTGTAGTAGACAACCGTATTTACTTGTTCAAGGCCTGAATAGGTGAAGCGACATGGTCTGACAAGCTGATATGACTAAAGGATGCTAAC
Organism: Pleurodeles waltl; assembly: GCF_031143425.1. NCBI lineage: Eukaryota > Metazoa > Chordata > Amphibia > Caudata > Salamandridae > Pleurodeles > Pleurodeles waltl. Next base: position 184,051,735 of record NC_090437.1, read on the forward strand.
GTAGCAGAAAATGTTTATTTCCTGACTTTTACATGCACATGGAAGCGCGACACGGCTGGCGGAAGTGGTGACTTTCAATTGGGGCAGGAGCCCTTTAAATTCCAATTCGAGCTCACGCTACCGCGGGAAGCGTGACACGGCTGGCGGAGGTGGTGACTTTCACTTAGGGCAGGAGCCCTTTAAATTCCAATTCGCGCTCCCGCTACCGCGGGAAGCGCAACACGGCTGGCGGAAGTGGTGACTTTCAATTAGGGCAGGAGCCCTTTAAATTCCAATTCGCGCTCCCACTACCGCGGGAAGCGCGACACGGCTTGCGGAAGTGGTGACTTTCAATTAGGGCAGGAGCCTTTTAAATTCCAATTCGTGCTCCCGCGGGAAGCGCAACACGGCTGGCGGAGGTGGTGACTTTCAATTAGGGCAGGAGCCCTTTAAATTCTAATTCGCGCTCCCGCTACTGCGGGAAGCGTGACACGGCTGGCGGAGGTGGTGACTTCCACTTTGGGCAGGAGCCCTTTAAATTCCAATTTGCGCTACTACGGGAAGTGCGACACGGCTGGCGGAAGTGGTGACGTTCAATTAGGGCAGGAGCCCTTTAAATTCCAAATCGCGCTCCCGCTACCGCGGGAAGCGCGACACGGCTGGCGGAGGTGGTGACTTTCAATTAGGGCAGGAGCCATTTAAATTCCAATTCGCGCTCCCGCTACCGCGGGAAGCGTGACACGGCTGGCGGAGGTGGTGACTTTTAATTAGGGCAGGAGCCCTTTAAATTCTAATTCGCGCTCCCGCTACCGCGGGACGCGCGCGGGCAAAGCCCGGGCCAAGGGCGGGCCCATCCTGCGCCCGTCAGCGCCTGACAGAGTCTGGGCTGGGCCACCCCCCTGAGATCCTATTTTTGGAGGGCTGTAAGGAGAGGACTTCGACTTGCAGCTGTGCAGGCTCTGTGGACAGAGGATTTTGCTGACTCACACAAGGTAGGGACAGGAGCCAGGCCCCCCTCGCTTACTGGCCCTTGGTGTTTGGGGCAGCGACAGCCCCTTTCAAGACTCTTTGCGCACCTGCTGAGGCGGGACGCGCACGGGACCACCCCGTGCCCAGGCCGGGCCATTTCCCTTTCTTTTTTGTTCTTGGGGTCTCTCTGTTTGCTTGTCATCTACAGCAGGGGTTGTGGAGTGTACAAATTAGCCTATGGTGCGGGGTTTCTATCAGTAGCAAGAGGGGTTTGTTTGCATCCTTATAGTTTGGGTTTCACCCCAAAGCCACAGTATTCCAGTAAGAAAGATGGGTCGTGGGGGGGGGGGTCGAAGAGAAGCTTGGATCCAATAAAACCCTAGACGGCTTCTTACAAAAAGCCGTCGGGCTCTAGAGAAAGAAATAGAGCTGGTGCAGCACCGTTTAGCAGTTCCATCTTCTATAGCTATTATTCCAGCCCACGACGACCTTTCCATACAGCCCACCTCGCACACAGGAACTTTATTTATAGCGACAACCCCTTCCCATTCCCCTGTAAGTACCCACCAGAAGTCTCAGGGTGAAACTCCAAATGACCCCATTCCATCCCCATCGCTGATTTCGCCGACCAGGAGTTTTTCCAAGAGTGAGCCCCCAACTACTGTCGTTCCCAATCCCAAGGGCAAAAGGAAACGTAGGGAGCCTGTCATTTTAAATAAATGTACTAGTGCTCTGAGTCCCTTCCATCTGACTCAGCTCCCTAATAAGGTCACGGATCCATCCTCCTCGCTTCTCACCAGCGACCAACAGTCCAATGAATCTATTAGGGTTCTCATAAGAGAAGAGATCTCCAAGTTGCTTCTTCCAATTGCCACCCGCCTTCAAATAATAGAGGAGAAACTTGAGGTTTTTATTAAGACCCAGAAGCCAGTACCCTCTACCACTATAGATACCCAACCCTGTTTGTTTCATTCTTACTCTACTCATGAGCATGTTAGTGCTATTAAACGACCTGCCCTAATGAGCAAGAGCCATTTTTCCTCTTTAAACCAAGATTCAACCCGTTCTGCTAGAGTACCAAATACTCCGATTATTTCTCCGCTGATGGCTCCAGCCCATCCCCGAGAAAAGATATCCCTTCCATTAAATTCAGTGCCCAGTAGTGGTACTTTTAATTCCACTTGTGATCACGTTTTATCTGGCTCCTCGCAGAGGACTCAGTCTATTGATCCAACTGGAATAAGAGCACTGCAACTCCTCCCGGAGTCATGCCCGTATATCTTGGTTATTTCCAATGTGCCTGTACTTAAAACCAAATCCCCGGAATCTTTTACTGAGCTTAAAAACAAGGTTATCCATTGGTTACATCTTAACGCGGGATTTGCATTCTCCATGACATCCTCGATCTTGATGGTGAGAAGGGTTGGGTGGGTTGGTTCTCTAAAAAAGATCGGTACAGGGGACTGTATTGTCATCAATTTCAATTCCCCTGTTCTTGTACAGCAGCTTGCGTTAAATGCAGATAGACCATACCCTTCAGCAAGCATGGTCTCTCTGTGTAGACTTCAAGCATTCTATCCGTCCGTACGGCCACCCATGAATAGGCAACCATTATTGTTCTGTAAAGTTTCCCGTGACATTGAGACAAGGTCCAGTCCTGATCTTGTTCCTAGACATCCATCGCTGTCACTCTCGGAGATAGATTGACTATGTGATGGTTCGCGGGGAGAGGATTCTAACACTCTTGTTTCCGAGTACATTTATTACACTGTCCCTAATGTTCCTATTTTAGCAATTCCATTGTCTTTGACGGACCCTGATAACCGGGGAACCTCTGAAAACACTTTTCACTTAGCCAATGAGGAGGGGGCTCCTCCTCCTACAATCATTTCTAGGGATCTAGGGCCCTACTGTTTAGATACCTCACCAGATATGAATTCACCGGGCACAGCACTTTTTGAAGTGTACATCACACAGGATAACATAGATACAGGCAATTGTATGTCAGAGGGGAATACCACGATTCCTTGCTGTACTATTCCTAGCATGAAACATCCCCCAAAGGAAGTTAGACATATTAAATGTAATGATCTTGCCAAGGTCCTTAGTTGGAATATAGCAGGGCTGGAAAGTAAAATGCAAAATCCGGAATGGGGTCAATTCATTGACGAACATTTACTATGTCTATTCCAAGAAACCTGGGCGATGGGTCCCAAACACAGATCAGGTTTTAGAAGCTATTGGGTTCCAGCTCGAAAGTCGCCCTCTGGGAGACCTTCAGGAGGGCTACTTATATGGCTAAGTAGTTCTCTCAGAAGTAAAGCTGTAGCAATAGATACGGGCTGCCCTGACGTACAGGCCCTAGTGTTAATGATCCCCGAGGAGAAATCTCTACTAATAATTAATGTTTACAACAGGAGTGAGGGCACCCTTGTTGATCACAATGCTTTATTTTTATTGGATAGTTTACTTAAAAATAATTTTTCTCACTTTATTCTGATTGGAGGGGACTTTAACGTTACATTTGAGCCCAACCCCCTGGTCCAAGAGATATATCAAGAAGAGGATGCTTATTGGGGGATCCCACAGCTAGTCTCCAATAAAAAGCCGAGATTGAACAAAACAGCTCGTTTAGTGGCTGATATTACAATAAAATATGGCCTTCGAGCCTGCAATGGTCGTTCCTGCTCTGACACAAATCTGCACCCCACTTTTAAACGAGGAGGGTCTAGAAGCCAGATTGATTATATACTCCTTGATATCCGACTGTGGGGCCATATGGTTGATATGAGAGTACAAGAGCATGAAGAGAGTGACCATGATCCATTGATTCTATCGACTAGAGGCCTATTCCTGTTAATTGAGACACCCCACTCCAAGCCGTATGCCCATCAGCTAGCTTTATCAAATAACAGGCGTAATATAAAATGGGAGTCTGTTACTACATCGCCTGAGCATCTTGCATCAATATACAATCTGCTAACTAATCAAATGGAGTGTATGCTTCATTATAAAGAAGATGATGAGTGTGATAGGCTTTTATCAGCCCACGTTAAATTGTTCAATTCCTTAAAACACCTTTTCACTAAAGAGATCACCAGTAACCCCAAGAAAAAATGCCGGGCACGGTGGTTTAACAATTTATGTAGGGAAGCACAGCTCATTTTATTGAAAGCTCTAAAAATAGGCCAAGTTGAACCTATAAGAACAGCTAGAAAAGCTTATAAGAACGAATGTACCAAGGCACGCAGAAGCTGGGAAGAGGCCAGATGGGTAGCTATCCTGAATACCGCTAAATCAAAAGATTCCTCCAGGTTTTGGAAATTAATAGCAGAAAACTGTGGCGACTCCGCCTCTGTACCTGGCACATCAATTCTGCCCGCAGCTTGGGTTGAGCATTTTGGTCACTTATATGCAGGTCCTTCCGAGGTATCCTTTAGGTCCCTTGATGTTCCAATATCCCAAGATGCTACCCCGATCATGTTTACCTTAGCTGAAACAAGTGCCGCTATAGATTCACTAAATTGGGGAAAGGCTCCAGGGCCTGATAAGATCCCGGGCGATTTATATAAGACAAGACCTGACATATGGGCTCCTTATCTCAATCGAATCTGCAATGCAATCGCAGCCGGAGCCCCTATCCCTCACTCATGGAAAGGGGCTGAGATAGTCCCCATCTTTAAAAAAGGTAGCCCCAATATTCGAGCTAATTATCGTCCGATCAGTCTCCTGGATAATTTTCAAAAAATGTATGCCAAACACCTTCTGTGCCACCTCGATGAATGGATCATGGAATCTAATGCCCTATCCAATCTACAAGCAGGGTTCAGACCTGCTGTGAGCACTCTTGACCAAGTCCTGAGATTCCTAGCAATTAAATGGAAGAATGTGGACTTGGGGGGGGGGGAATCTGTACGTGGTCTTCATAGACCTGAGAGCTGCATTTGCTTTGATCCCCAGGAACATGCTATGGTCAACACTCTCTAATATGGGGGTTCCTTCAGGTCTCTTGAGTCTCATCACCCGGCTTCATGATAACACCTATGCCCAAATTAGATGTGGCAAGGAGGGTCAGCTGACAGATCCTGTGGCTATCAACAGAGGTGTCCGGCAGGGGTGCGTTCTGGCTCCTACCCTTTTTTTGCTTTATATTAATAACTGTATCCGTTATCTGGAGAATTGCATTAACGAATCGCCCAAATTGGCTGGGGAAAAGATCCCCTGTTTATTGTACGCAGACGATACAATCCTGTTAGCCAAATCTCCCATGGAGATTCAAAGTTTGGTTAATCAATTTTGTGCTTTCTGTAGGTATTTCGGGCTTGACGTAAATGTTAACAAAACGAACCTTATGATATACAGCTCTCTAAGAAAACGACCACGTGCCAGAATTGAAATGAATTCAATACCGCTGGAGAAATGGAAGAGTTTGACTATCTGGGAATTAGATTATCGACCACAGGAAAATGGGAAGCAGCCATTGATAAAGGGGCACTTATCTTAAGCCAAAGAGGTGGGGCCCTAGTACGTAGGTCCAGACAGGCTTCGAGTTCCCCTTTGATTATAATTGCCGAGATCTATAATGCCCAAATCCGTGCGGCGGCCCTGTACGGAGCGGAACTCTGGGGATTACATAGAAGATTGGATATTCTACAAACAAAAAAAAACAATTTCCTTAGACAGGTTTCCCAGTTAGGGGTAGGCACCCCAATGATTCCTCTTAGGCTCGATTTAGGATTACACAGCATCAAAACCATAGCGGCCCTGAGACCGCTTTCCTATTGGATACGCCTCTGGAAAACTCCCGAACTCGAACCATACAGGGCGGCGGTGAGGGAATTCATAGTTACTCCCCAGGCCCGACTGAAATCCAATGGCTGCAGGAGATTAAATCTGCTTGGGTTAAAATAGGTCTCTCTCACTATTGGGAACACCTGGAACTGACTCCCAATAATGCGAGACAACTTGTTAAAAGAAGATACTGGGAAAAAGTCAACGAAGATACACTGCGCCAATACGGGCTGGGTAGGCTAACAACAGAATTCCTCCTTTTTAAACATGAACCCTGGTCCGAGACTTTCATGAACCTCCCCATACCACCACATGCTCGTGCCCTCTATTTACAGCTTAGATATGGTTCCCTGCCTATTAACAATTATACGGCCCACTGGTCATCTAGCGCCCCCTCAACTGATAGATGTATATCTTGTCCTCACTATAAAGAAACAATCGAGCATATTCTGTTCTTCTGTCCCTCATATAAGAGCCCTAGAGGAAAGTGGATTTAACCCCCTCTGTAAAAATCTATCACTGTTGGACAGAGCCAATGCCACCAGAATATGCAAATATGAAACATCCACACTGGTAGCCTCCTCAGTTACCAAATTTTTATCGGAGGCTTGGTACATTCGTCGTAGGCTCATTTCTGTGAAGGGTCCCTAGAGCTCCAGGCTGAGCCTTTGTTTGTTTATAGAGGGAGATTCCAACAAGATTCATGTTTCTTTGTTTCTTCTTTTATTTTCTAAATATGCTATGTACCCTGTCATTATCTCAAATTTAATAATTTATATGTAACGTATTTTTCTGTATTTTAGTAAGAATTTGCGACCTTTGTAGGAGCAAACTGAGATCGCATAAGTCTACAGAGATGTTTTTTATGCCAAAACTTGCCAATTGTTGTATTTCAAGTTTGATTTTAATCTTAATTGCAAGGATTTTACTATGATATTTTACATGTTTGTTGATCATTAGATTTTTTTAGTATCTTGAATGACTGGTATTATGAACTATGATGAGTAACTGCAATCTCAAAAGTTTTTATATAACTAAGTAAGACTGTTCTTTTCTTTTCTTTTTAACTCCAAAATGGTCCAAATTGTTTTGGACCGAATGTATTTAAATAAATAAACATGCACATGTTTTTATAATGAATAATAGTTGCATAAATGTTTTCATTTAATTCTACAAATGTGTCTACTTACACAAAGATTACTGTTCACCAATTAATAGAGATTTGGGGCCTGATTACAATTTTGGAGGAAGGTGTTAATCCATCCCAAATGTGACGGATATACCACCAGCCGTATTACGAGTCCATTATATCCTATGGAACTTGTAATACGGCTGGTGGTATATCCGTCACATTTGGGACGGATTAACACCTCCTCCAAAGTTGTAATCAGGCCCTTGGTATTTAGTGAGGTAATGAAGACGTTCACACACTAAGATGCAGCACTTCTAAAGGGAATGAATTATGAGAAAGTGTAAGAGAAAGAACATTGTATTTGATAAGAGATTGTTTCACTCGACACTTCTGCTTAAGTTCATTGTGTTTCTGGCGAGAAGACGAGGAGGGAGCCTGTTCCCATGACAGCATCGAAAGATGATTGGCTGACTAAAGATGGAAGAAATGACAAACTGCAACACTGAAAATATATGTTGTCTATATTAGTGTGTGCTCCAAGAGTAGGATACTCCTCTCTTTGTCATTCACAGACCCCTCTCCTTTTCCATTTGCTGCCCATGTCATTTTCCAGGCTGAGAAGACACTGAGTTTCATGAACCTCTCTTCATATGATGTTTTGCTATGATTGATTATTGAATTATTGAACTGATTTTTGATGCTGAAACTTTATTCTTTCGATCTCTTTTTAGAATTGCAACTCTTTATGGGTTTCTGAATTGACACCTTTTCATTCTTATTTTTGTAATAAAGATGTATTGCTTATTGGAATGCGCTTGATGCATTTATTATGATTTATTGAATACTTATTTTGATTATTGACAGAATTAATGACTGATAGTTATAAATTTATATGATGACTCTAATAAAGATGAAATACTAAAAGATTTTATTAATAATACCCCAAACCCATACTAAACTCTCATTATTGACTGAAAATAGACTGGAGATTGTGATGACAATTTAATGTGATGTACAGCTTCTGATTAACCTTAGTCACCATCCAAGATCAGTGCACCTGAAGACCAGCAGGGATTTCTCCCTGATGAGTGGTGTCTTTTCTCATAAGCCAATAACTTAACAGAGATCCCTGCTCTTGCACTATTATACCTCACTGTATGGAGTAGGGCCTTGGTTCTGTAAGGAAGCTTGAGTATGTGGAGGGAGTGGAGTCGTTGTGAAAGGCTGTGCAGAGAGACAAGGCTGTTTGTGGTAGGGTCTTCCTGCCTAAAAGGGCTTAGGTGTCTGGAGGAAGTGGCTGTACACACACTCTGGGGACAAAGTGCATACTGTACATAGTAGGGTATGGTGAGGGACTGGCCTCATCACGTAGACCTCTATGCAGGATGAAGGCTATGCGTATTAAGATTTCTTGAGGTACTGGCCTCTCCACAAAGTCGTCTGTACAGGGTGAAGGGTGTGTGTAGTAGGGATTGGTAAGGGACTGGCCTCTCTGTGGAAACCTCTGCACAGAACGAAGGCTGTGTGTAGAAGGGTTTGGTGAGGCACTAGCCTTTTCACAAAGGCCTCTGTGCTGGACGAAGGCTGTCCATAAAAGAGGTTGGTGTGAACCTGGCTTCTCCACAAACACCTCTGTGCTGGGCAAAGGGTGTACGTAGTAAGGTTAAATGAGGGATTGACCTGTCTGCAAAGATCTCTGTATAGGGCAAAGGCTGTGTGTGGTAGGGTTTGTGAGGGACATGCCTGTCTGTAAAGATCTCTGTACAGAGTGAAGGTTGTGCGTAGTAGGGCTTGATGACAGACTGGCCGCTTCAGTAAGTCCTCTGTACTGGGTGAAGGCTGTTCATTGTAGGGTTTCGTGAGGTTCTTGCCTCTCTACAAAGACCTCTATACAAAGCATAGGCAGTGCGTTGTAGGTTGGGAGAGTGACTGGTCTCTTTGTGGAAAGCTCTGTACAGGGTTAAGGTTGCACGTAGTATGGATTGATGAGGGTCTGGCCTCTTCATGAACACCTCTATACAGGGAGAAAGCTGTGCATAGTGGTATTCTGTGAGGGTCTGGCCTGTCCGCAAATATCTTTGTAGAGGATGAAGGAAGTGCGTAGTAGGGATTGGTGTGAGACTGGCTTCTCTGCACTGAACTCTGTGCAGAGTGAAGGTTACGTGTAGCAAGATTTAGTGAGGGAATTGCCTGTCTGCAAAGACCTCTGTGAAGGGCAAAGGCTCTGCATAGTAGAATTTGAAGAGAGACTGGCCTGTGTGCAATAGGATTTCATGAAGGACTAGCCTGTCCATAAAGACCTCTATTCAGGCCAAAGGCTGTATGTAGTGGGGCTTGATGTGGAACTGGCCTGTCTGCCAAGACATAAGACATATGTACAGGGTGAAGGCTGTGCTTATTCATATCGCCTTTACCAGATGCAACATCTTTGTATAACAGGATGTCACTTTAAATAAGGCAGTCCTGCTGGCAATGTCAAGGGATCACCATTTTACCAAACATTATTGTTTACTGTCAGACCAACAGTCTGGTTTCAGACCAGATTGCGGTACAGAGTCAGCTGTTATATCCATCTGGGGTGATCGAAAATCACAGTGGACAAAAACAGAATATCTGCCTTATTACTTCTAGATTAATCAGATGCATTTCATACTGTCCACCACCATACACTGCTGAAAAGACTTCATAATATCGGAATCTGTGAAATCACTTTAAAATGGATTGCTTCCTATCTCACAGGCAGGCAAATTGTAGTCTCCCTAATCACTTCCACATCACCTCCTCACACACAACACTGAGGAGTTCCTCATGGGTCCTGTTAGAAATGGGGTCTTTGGTTGTCAGTTAGGTTACCCCCTGTCCAAACAAGGACCCTCACTCTAGTCAGGGGAAAAGAGAATCAACCTCAGCTAGCCCCCGCTCACCCCCTTGGTAGCTTGGCATGAGCAGGCAGGCCTAACTTCAGAGTGCTAGGTGTAAAGTGCTTGTACCAACACACACAGTAACTTAATGAAAACATGACAGAATAACACAACACAGGTTTAGAAAAAAAGAAAATATTTATCTAAACAAAACAAGACCAAAACGTCAAAAATCCACCATACACAAGTCAAGTTATTGATTAAAAAGGAAAAAGATTCTTCATGTCCTTTTAAACACAACGCTAACGCTGATAGCGTGAAAACCTGGGTTGTGTCAAAATAACCTGCCCTGGCAAGTGTGAGTCAAAAAAGGTAGGCGGTGCGTCGATTTCTCACCTGTAAGCGAGGTTGTGTGTTGTTTCTCCTTCTCCGGTCCAATCGGCGTGCATCGTTTCTTTCCACGCGGGAGAGAGATGCTTCGATCCTGACAAAGCACCTCAGGTCCGGGCAGACTTGCATTGTTTTTCCATGCCCAGCGATGTTGCATAGTTGCAGCCTCTGTCAGCGATGCCGAGCGTTGTTTCTCCAGCCGCCTGTGTCGATTTCACAGCCGGGCTGTAAGCGCTGCATCAATTTCAGCTGCGGAGCCGGTGGCGTGTCGTTCTTTTAGACACTCTCAGAGGTTGCGTCGGAAATTTCCTTGCACAGCGATCTGTGCTTGAATTTTCAACGTTGGTCTACCACCTTCATCTGACAAGGCCCCAGGAACTGGGTAGCGCACCACTTGGCAGGGCAGGAGTCTCAGCAGATCTAAAGTCTATGGTTTTAGGTGCCCTTCTTATACCCATTTTGCCCTTTGAAGCAGGCTTACTTCAAAGAAAAGTCTCTCTTGTTTGTGAAATCCTGCCTTGCCCAAGCCAGGCCCCAGACACACACCAGGGGGTTGGACACTGCATTGTGTGAGGGCAGGCACAGCCCTTTCAGGTGTGAGTGACCACTCCTCCCGTCCCTCCTAGCACAGATGGCTCATCAGGAAATGCAGGCTACACCCCAGCTCCCTTTTTGTTACTGTCTAGAGAGAGGTGCAACCAGCCCAACTGTCAAACTGACCCAGACAGGGAATCCAAAAACAGGCAGAGTCTCAGAATGGTTTAAGCAAGAAAATGCTCACTTTCTAAAAGTGGCATTTTCAAACACACAATCTCAAAATCAACTTTACTAAAAGATGTATTTTTAAATTGTGAGCTCAGAGACCCCAAATTCCACATGTCTATCCGCTCCCAAAGGAAATCTACACTTTAATCATATTTAAAGGCAGCCCCATGTTAACCTATGAGAGGGATAGGCCTTGTAACAGTGAAAACCGAATTTAGCAGTATTTCACTGTTAGGACATATAAAACACATCAGTATATGTCCTACCTTAAACATACACTACACCCTGCCCATGGGGCTACCTAGGGCCTACGTTAGGGATGCCTTACATGTAAGAAAAGGGAAGGTTTAGGCCTGTCAAGTGGGAACGCGTGCCAAGTCGAATTGCAGTTTAAAACTGCACACAGACACTGTAGTGGCAGGTCTCAGCCATGTTTATAGAGCTACTATTGTTGGTGGCACAACCAGTGCTGCAGGCCCACTAGTAGCATTTTATTTACAGGCCCTGGGCACCTCTAGTGCACTGTATTAGAGACTTACCAGTAAATCAAATATGCCAATCATGGATAAACCAATTACATACACAGTTTGTATAGGAGCACTTGCACTTTAGCACTGGATAGCCGTGGTAAAGTGCCCAGAGTAACAAAAGAGCAAAACAGAGTCCAGCACACATCAACAGCCTGGGAAACAGAGGCAAAAAGTTAAGGGAGTCCACGCCAAGGATGAAAAGTCTAACAGGTCCATAATATCCCCTCCGTTATTCAACATCTACCTAATCAATCCCCTTACCAAATCTGATTAACTCATAAAACCTCACCTTTTGCAACTATGCAATAAATTTATAAACGGATAGCCCCCGAAGGCATCTACAATTCAAAACTCATTGACTGCCTTTGTGCCATTAATACATGGATAATGAATAACCATCTAAAGTTAAATACCACAAAGACAGAGATTATGATGTCATGCAGGCAATGGTAAAACTAGTAGCCTACCACCATTCTGCCTAAGGAACTTGGGTGCCAGATGTGTGTAGCTTTAGGTTTGCGATTTCCTAATAGCGAATTTTTGAGATTCGCTATTAGGAAATCACAAACTGCTATGTACAACTGTGTGCTTAAAACTGTTTGCGATTTCCAAATGGGTCACAAGAGACCTGCCTCATTAATATTCATGAGGCAGGTCGCAATTTGCAACCCATTTGGGAATGGCTAAGATCACATCACAAGCATGGTGGCTTGCTGGGGTCAGCAAAACACCATGGCCCTCATTACAACCCTGGCAGCCGGCGGTAAAAAAAATAGAACTTTGACCATGGTGCCATCCGAAACCGCCACTTTAACACACCGACAGCCAGGGTGGTAATGGCCGCTGGGCTGGAGACTTCGGTCTCCAGCCCGGCGGCCGTCACAATCCCACCCTCGGGATAACAACCCGGCCTACCGGCATGGTTTTCATGCCAAACTTACCGCCATGAAAACCATAGCAGTAGGCACTATCGGTGCCAGGGAATCACTTTCCTGGCACTGATAGGGTCTTCCCCACCACCTTCCCAGAGTCCGCCCCCAACCTCTCCTACCCCTGCACATATACACAACAACATGCGCACCAATATACACGCATGCACACATACATACCCACACGGCGCAACACATACCAACATACCCTGTCACACACATGCTTTCACAACACACAACACTCACAATCACTCATTCACGCATGCATCCTACATGACTCACACCCGCATGCAAGCATACCAAACATACACACACCGCCCCCCCCCCCACATACACACAACACCCCCACCCTCCTCTCCGGTCGGAGAACCCGACTTACCTGCTTGCAAGGGGTACTCCGGCTGGAGACGGTCCGTGGAGCTGCTGTCAGCAGTAACGTCTGCCAGCAAAACACCACCAGGCCGTATCATTGCTCATGATATGGTCGGTGGTGTTTTGCTGGTGTGGCGGTGCTGCTGTCAGCAGCGCTGCCTTACCGCCGTCCGCTGCCATGACCGTCTGAGTGTTCTGCCAGCATTCTGGCGGAATTCCGTCGGTGGTCATGATACGTATAGACGGCTGGTAGCTACGGCGGTGGTATGTTGGTGGCCGTCGCCGTGACGGTAGGCGGTCAATACAGCCAATGTTGTAATGAGGGCCCATGTCTGTAATTGCTTTTAAAATAAAGCAATCTTTTTTTGTAATCCCATTCTCTAAAATGGTCAACGCAATCAACATTCCGGTTAATTGTAGGTATGCTGTTACAACATATTTTGTGCATCAGGGACTCCCCCTCACAGTTGGAGATGTTACTTTTGTGGCAGAGGGTCACTAAGCATATGAACGCAAAGTTTTTTTCATGGGTTGATTTTCCTGCAGTAGACGCAAATACAGAAACATTTCACACATACAATAAGGCTGCAGCACCTAACAAGTACAGGCCTTATCAACAATTAGAAATACCATTCACATATCAGGAACATCAAAACTAGTTCCAAGGCACCCTTCCACACACATTGCAAAATACAAGACTGGGTCCCATCAGATGCTGCTGAGTTCTGTACGCTATACACAGGTTTAGTTTGACTACATAGACGTTTAACTCGGTTTATGACAACAATAACAACTGCCCCAGCAAGGGCTGTTCGTGCTATGCAGCCACAGTTAACTGTACCTGCTATTAGTCCTCTCATTATTAACATAATTATGGGTAAGGTTCCCACCAGACAGGGGGAGATTCCGTTCTGGACTGCACAAAAAAACAAATCAGCTTGAAGCAGAGTTTCCCCACATGGGACCTCAAGATAAACATAGGATTCTCACTATGTGCTTACCACTTGGTTTGGTTCCTATGATTGAAGATTGTGCCACTTGTGGCACAGTTTGTGCTGCATATATATCATAACAAATGGTACACTATCAAGAGCTGTGTTGCCTGAACTGCAATAACAGATTCAAAATGAATACAAAGCTGCACCTGCCGAGCACAGTTTCCTCAATTATATTAAGCAATATTAAAGACGATGCAGCAGTGCTGGCAGTATGCCAATGTCTCACGCAGGTTCCTGCTGTGGACTAGCAGTGCGAATCACCACAAATTATTGCAGACACCTATACCTCTATAGGTCAAAATAATTTGTGAGTCAGGCCTAATAAGCCACAGCTTAAAGGCAAATATGAAACAGATAATACCAAGTAAGCACATGAGTCTTCAAAAAAAACACTGGGGCAAACAAAACAGTAAAGATAAAATAAAAACACGTGGTGGATCCCTGCAACCGCAGCCCACTGAAAAGCTTTGTAATTTAAGTAACTGTGAGACACTTAAACAGCCTGATAGGTATTAGTATAATGATACACGTCCTTCTCGTTCCTTTCAGGACTCACCAGACAAATGCTCTGAGAGATGATGACGGCCTGAGAGCAGGCATGAAGAGTATGTGAAACCAAAGAAACTGACTTACAATGCTCAACTGACATCATCATAAAAAAGGAATAGAAACTTCCACAACAAAAACCCCAGTTCAAAAAGAAAAAGGTGGCAAGTATCACAGCTAAATATACCACACAGATTGAGAACATTCTTTCAGAACAAGACTTGGGCATTGACACTGCTAGATAGTACAGCAGAGGTTACAGAAGTTTGCAACAATGTTCAAGAGTTTCTGGTTTTGAGAGCATCTAGTAAATTCATTCAAGTTGAAACACCAGATCAGTGGGTGAGCCCTCCTGACAGATTATATGAATTGGACATTCAAATTGAAGGCGATATACCTTGCACTGTTAAATTGATATTTTGATAAGATTTAACATATACTTGCAACATTCTCTTGGATGAGGTAGATTGGCTGCCTGAGTTTGTTAGGAAAGTCCCACAAGGAGAAAATGTAATATTACCTTCCTTCTCTGTCTTGATCCTGAAGCAGTTTAGCAAGCAAATACTGAAGACTGGGCTCTTGCACAAGCCTTGGAATTATACTGCAATCATGTAAGTTGAGATAAGGGCTCCCCCTACCATGTAATATGCACAAGTGCAACCACAAAATACTATCAAACATGAAGAAAACGCCAGTGAGGTAAATTCTCTCACACTTTGAATACCACAAAGTAATTGACTCTTGTGTGTTTGCTACCAATAGTTTTCTTTTTCCTGTAATGAAACCAGATCATTCCTATTGTATAGTATTAGACTACAGAAATTTCAACAGTCACACACAAATCTTTGCAATTCAAAACTTAGAGCATGGCCCTAATGAACAATATAGTCGATAAAAAATACACAGTGACATGGAACATCTCAAATGTTTTTTTTCTATCAAAATAAAGCACCTGAAAGCAGAGATTTGATGGTGTTCTTTACCCTAGGGTGACAGAGACAGTTCTGTCGACTTCCTCATGTGTATAAGAACAGTCCTGGATTGTTTGCTGCATGGGTAATCTCACTTTTACAAGAAATTGACTTAGGAGCTTTGACTTAAGTTGATGACATCTGTCTGACAGGCGATGACTTAAACACACATTTAGCATGAGTAGATCGCATTGTATTGGGATTTGCAGAATATGGCAGCAAATTCAATTTTCAAAAATCCAAAATTGCTTTTCTCAGTGTCCTTTTTCTAGGATGCGAACTGTCCAATTAAGGCAAAAGCCTCGCCCCACTTTGCAGAAATGTGCTCTTTTACAACCACCAACTACAATAAAAAAAAACACATTGTTAGGCTTTCTAAGCATTGGTAGAACATGCACACCAGATTATGCACAACGGGTTAAACGGTTGTATGATTTTTTGTGCCCAGATTTCTCCTGTACACCTTGGACATCAGAACATACACAAATACGTTGCAAACTGACATGCTCGAGTCAACACAATCAATTCAGTTATATGAGTAATTGTGGGATCCACTGGCTATATGTATGTCGCCTTCAACGAAGAAGACACAGTGCCTATTGCATATAAATCAGATTTATATTCCAGTGCTGAAATGCATTTTGCATCCATTGAAAAAATATTGAGTGCAGTTCTGACGGCTGTCATAAAGGAAAGACCATTGGCTAAGGGGAAACTCATAATTGTTGTAACCCCTCTTCCAGACTTAGAGGCTGTCACCAAGGCTAGCGTTCCTAACATGAAAGCCTTACATCCAAGATGGATACAGTGGGCCACTTCCCTGCCAGCTACTGACGTAGACTATCGGGGTAATTTTGAGTTTGCCAGGCGGGAAAGCCCACCCATCAATACTCCCACGGTCAGGTTGCCGCCAGTGAGCCGCCTTCCTGTGGGTCCCATTACAAATACCCCGCTGGCCCAGCAGGGAACAGCCCACAACATTGACGCCAGCTCATAATTGAGCCAGTGGCAATGTTGCAGTGCGTATGGGTGCAACAGCACTCGTTGCGCTTTTCACAAACAGTGAAAAAGGCGACGGGGCTGTTCATGGGGGCTCCAGCACTGCCCATCCCTAGGGCATGGGCAGTGCAGGGGCACCTATGGGGCACCCTGTAGCCCATACCTGCTAGCTTTTACATGGCAGTGCAACCACCATGTGAAAGCTGGCAGAGAGGGGGCTCGTAATCCCCAAGGCGGCGCTGCATGCAGTGCTGCGCTGGCGGATTAGAACCGCTAGCACCGCCAATCCCTCCAGTGGAGGGAAACTGGCAGTGCTGGAGGTCCAACCATGGCCGAACCGCCACTGTCATAATATGGCGGTCTGACTGTTGCCAAAGTAGTCGGACCATCGCTTTGATGGTGTTCAAACTGCCACCACGGCCCTGGCAGTCAGAAGACCACTAGGGTTGTAATTGAGGCCTATGTCTTGGACCCCCCTTTGCGGACTCAAGAATTCTTGTAGTATGAACAAGAATACCATGTACCCAGTGCTATTTTGCCTCTTGATCAGTATGATTACATAATTTATGCTGACAATTAAGCTCAGCCCGCAGTTGACTCTAAGCAGCAATATTCTGCCACCTGTGAAGCACAATGTGAAGTCATGTAAGATGGAGTATTTCATGCACAAAAAACCTTTACACAATCCTTAGGGGATTGTACCACTCAGGTGGCTGAATTGAAAGCACTAATTCTGGCACTGGAGAATACGGATCCTGAATTCCTCACACTAGCAGTGTGTGATTCATATAGCTGTGTCCAGTCTTATGATAAAAATCTACATTATTGGCACCTAAACGGATTCAGAGACTCCAAAGGGAATACTAACAAGCAGAAACTGCTTTGGGGAAAGGTGGCGCTTCTTAAGGATTACTTGCCACAGGCTCACGTAAGTCATACATTGAGTCATCAGTGTGTTGGAATACATGTTGCAGGAAATTCACTGGCTGATGAAGTCACAAAAGCAGCGGACCAGACTGCTGTAGTAGCTGTGATTACTTGTTTTCACACGAGGGTGGATGACGACATCATGGCTGCCATTGCTGCTTCACGCAGTGGCACTCCTTTACCTAAATAATATCCAGCAAAATATTCCCATCAGTTGAGTACCCAAAACATTCCTTTTGCCCGTATTCCCGGGGTAATTGATCTAGTGATACCCAACTAAGACCGCAGGCAAAAAATAATAAGAGCTGCTCGTGAGAGATTAGCATGTGCACATGCTGGTGTGGCTGCTTCAGTTTCCTTACTTCAGAAACACTATTGGTGGCATGGTCTATACAAGCAGATGAAACAGTATGACCTCAGTTGTGACATGTATCAGCAAATTAAAGGTTCCACTGTAGTGCCCCCACCACAGACATACCTCTTACTTTCAAACAAACCTCTCCAATATGTGTATTTAGATCATTGTGGACCTCCGAACTAAGATCATGCATTTAAATGTATTCTACAGGCTGTAGATTAATGATCCAGTTTTCTGTGGGTGTGGCTAGCACTCTATTATTAAATATTTGCACATCTTTGGGGGGGCAAATGCAGTAGGAGCATTCCACTCAGCATTCCACCTCTATTTGCTTCTAAGGCTTATAGGAATACCGTGGAAACCCTCTGTGTTGCTGTGCATCATTCCTCTCCCTATCACCCTGAGGAAAATGTCATTGTGGAAAGGAAGAACCGTAACTTAAAGCAGTACTTAACAGCTATAGTATATGGTTCAGGCCATAGTTGGACCCATCACCTTTATGGAGTCCAGAGAGCTTCAAATAATCTGCCTAGAAGATCTTTGGGAGGCAGGACCCCCTATGAAGTCCTTTTTGTCATCCAATTGTATGTTCCAGACCTTGATAATCCTGGCACAGTGGTGGTAGACATGCCTTTTGACATCATTGAATGTTTTGTTGTCTTACAGGAATGACAAGACTTCTGTGACGTGAGCTCGAATTAAACCACCAAACTTTCTGCCACTGGTGAAATGAAAGAACAACCAGCACTTTTTTGTCTGGATTCCTAAAGATGAGGATCTAGTTCGAAAGAAGATTATGGACAAGAAGGAGTTTGGCCCAACATATCGAGCACTGGTGCCAGTCCTTGGCATTCAAGATGCCAGAACTGTGATTATGCCTCCGTTTGCTGATTGTGAAAATAAAAGATTTGTTTTCATTGACCTAACCAAGCCAAACCATGTGGCAAGTCCTACACAGTAGGCCACAAGGGCCCCTGGTTAGTTTCCTGCCTCTACTCACTACCCTGCAGGAAATCCCTCTATCAGCATTAAGTAATACAGGTGTTGCTTCTCCCCAGTGGGGACGTCAGATGCTGAATTTTCATTAGTTCCTTTTGCTACTGCCAATACAGGAAGACAGGACACACTCCAGATAATAGTCTGCAGTTTTTCACTACTGCTTCTTTTAATGAAGTGTTTTGTTCGCAACTACCTTTGGAAGAGCCTACTAGTTCTTCTTTGCTATGTGAGGTCCCTGTTTTTGCACAATACTTTGCCGGCATTGATGATTTTTCTTCACACACTTTCTTACGTGGAGTACATGCTTCTCTTATTTGGCTGTAAAAGACTCATCTGATTCTTCAATGGTCCTATATTTATATTGCTATTTCACAGTTTTTCCTCTTCATTTGGATTAGATTTGTCACAGTTTTCTTCTTGATTTTGAATGGACATTATCCTCCAGAACACACTTCTTCTGAACTGGTAAGCAAGGTGTTAAAGCCTCATTCTTCATCACATAGGGTGCAAAGAGACCTGTCCCTGGTGAACATTTCGGCATTTCCTGTCTCTGATAGAATTGTGCGGGGTAAGGTCCCATTTGATATTTTTGGTCCTACAGAAACATTCCAAATACCATTTATTTTCAAAATAGCTATGAACAGCATCATTAATCCTGGTGCTATCCACGATGAATTGGATGTGGAGACTGTAAGAAGTATGCTCTCCAAATTGGAAAGCTACACTGTATTCAAAACTGAAGATTTGTGTTTGAATTCTAATTATGGTGAAATGTTTTGTTACAGTCATTATGCTCATCACTATTTACACAGAGCTAGTTCTCCATGAGTGATTTTTAATTACACACAATGAGAACATTGTCCAGGACCACCAGTGGGTAGTCTAAAAACATATATGAGAAAGTTTCAGGACACAACCCCTTAGACCTGAGTTCTTATTATTATAAGCTTACCTCTTCCCCAGAAAAGAAAAATATGCTGACCCAAACTAAATTGATTTATTCAGACTGATTTATATGCCAACTGACCCTACCGGGTAACGAATACTGGAAAGATAATATTGATTTTAAATTGATTTGGGGAACACGTCATTGCCAGTACAGGGCATTGATGCTTTGTTTAGAGCATGTCTCATACATAGACAAATTAGTTTTCTGAAAAAAATCGTGCAACAAACAACTTGCATGAGTCTGGCTAAAACTAAAGAAATGAATACACCTAGCATTCTTTCCATTGCAAGTTTTGACAATTGGCAACATTTTGCAAACTTCATGGAAAGTCAATGAAATTACATGATTCAGAATGATACATATAATTCTTCAATTTCAGGTGGACACAGGTGAATAGTGTGACCAGTTGATACCAATGGTTATCATGCACGTTTTTTGAACTCTTCCTTGGATTTCAAAGCTAGTGGACCAGACCCCCGGTACTTGCAGTCACAACATTCATGGGCTGTCACAACCTAAAGTATGGGGAAATTATGCCAGCAATAGTTACAACATTCCACATTTGCTGCATTAGAGAAACACCTATCTCTCTTCTCTGATGACATGGATTTACAAGATTTCTTGTTAGGACCTAGATCACCACATCCAAAACACTTCCTATATGCCATATATAATCAGATTTGGAGAACTTCTCAGCAAGACAGTGCTGAATGATTAAGACAGATTGACAGGGAACATTTAGAAAATGCATTGGCTGTTGTGGAGAATGGTATGACTGTGCTGTCGACTTGCATTTATTCTTTAAATAACATTGTGTCAACTGCATTCAATATCATACAGAATGACTTTGTTATTAAAGCATGGATACAGCCAAATTAAGATCGATTATGCAACTGAGGTGAACACTGCAGGTTTCAAAATCAAAATGCGTACCATGGAAATATCTAAATCCAACGAATTGTTTTTGCCATTTAACAAATATACAGAAACTGAATGGCAAAAAAAGAAGCAACTTATACCATGTTGAACATTGAACTTTTAGAGAAATTACTGCTATCAGTAGCTGAGACACCTTTTGCTATGTGGTTTATCCACAGCTTTGTATCATTAACAATCTCTATATTTCAGTTTACATCTTGTTTGAAACATTTTCAAGTAGGCGGATATGAAGCCATGGGGAATAGTTTTGTTCTTGAGTCCTGGGTTTTACCTTTCAATTACAAATGCACGAGTGGGGAAACAGGAGTCTTCCTTAGCATAAACAAATGTGAAACGCGCGAATCACAAGAACAAACGGGAGGGGGCTGGAGCCCAGAGCCCAGAGCCCAGCGTCCAATTAGAAGGGCAGGAGCCCTTTAAATTTTCACCGCGCTCCCGCCGTCGCGGGAAAGCGCGAATCGCAAGAACAATCGGGAGGGGGCTGGAGCCCAGAGCCCAGCGTCCAATTAGAAGGGCAGGAGCCCTTTAAATTTTCACCGCGCTCCCGCCGTCGCGGGAAAGCGTGAATCGCAAGAACAATCGGGAGGGGGCTGGAGCCCAGAGCCCAGAGCCCAGCGTCCAATTAGAAGGGCAGGAGCCCTTTAAATTTTCACCGCGCTCCCGCCGTCGCGGGAAAGCGCGAATCGCAAGAACAATCGGGAGGGGGCTGGAGCCCAGAGCCCAGAGCCCAGAGCCCAGCGTCCAATTAGAAGGGCAGGAGCCCTTTAAATTTTCACCGCGCTCCCGCCGTCGCGGGAAAGCGCGAATCGCAAGAACAATCGGGAGGGGGCTGGAGCCCAGAGCCCAGAGCCCAGCGTCCAATTAGAAGGGCAGGAGCCCTTTAAATTTTCACCGCGCTCCCGCCGTCGCGGGAAAGCGCGAATCGCAAGAACAATCGGGAGGGGGCTGGAGCCCAGAGCCCAGCGTCCAATTAGAAGGGCAGGAGCCCTTTAAATTTTCACCGCGCTCCCGCCGTCGCGGGAAAGCGCGAATCGCAAGAACAATCGGGAGGGGGCTGGAGCCCAGAGCCCAGCGTCCAATTAGAAGGGCAGGAGCCCTTTAAAATTTCACCGCGCTCCCGCCGTCGCGGGAAAGCGCGAATCGCAAGAACAATCGGGAGGGGGCTGGAGCCCAGAGCCCAGAGCCCAGCGTCCAATTAGAAGGGCAGGAGCCCTTTAAATTTTCACCGCGCTCCCGCCGTCGCGGGAAAGCGCGAATCGCAAGAACAATCGGGAGGGGGCTGGAGCCCAGAGCCCAGAGCCCAGCGTCCAATTAGAAGGGCAGGAGCCCTTTACATTTTCACCGCGCTCCCGCCGTCGCGGGAAAGCGCGAATCGCAAGAACAATCGGGAGGGGGCTGGAGCCCAGAGCCCAGAGCCCAGCGTCCAATTAGAAGGGCAGGAGCCCTTTAAATTTTCACCGCGCTCCCGCCGTCGCGGGAAAGCGCGAATCGCAAGAACAATCGGGAGGGGGCTGGAGCCCAGAGCCCAGCGTCCAACGCGGGACGCGCGCGGGCGGCGCCCGGGCGAAGCCCGGGCCAAGGGCGGGCCCGTCCTTGCCCGTCATTGCCAGGAAGAGCCAGGGCAGGGCCACCCCCCTGACATTTTGTATTAGGTAAAGGCTGCCTGAAGGAAGCACCATATGGTGCTGTGGGTGGAGTGAGGCACCCAGAAAGATCTTCAACAGTTCGGAACTCCAACGCCCTAAACAGGTTCCACAGATGCAGGACTTGGGCAGTGGCTGACAACTATCTACCTACCCGGACACCTTCTCAAACAGAGGTGATCATCCCTTCATGCCTCTTAGATATCTCAGCACTCCCTAACACAAACCTCAGCAGAGCTAAACAGGGTAAGGAAAAGAGAGGGAGAGTGCTCACAGGAAATAGATTGCTAAACTTTTGCGCAGGATCTGAGTGTCCTACCAAAACAAGATGGGTAGACGGAAGGGAGGGATACCTTTGGAAGAGGCAGGCAATAACAAGACCTTAGACGGCTTCCTCCAAAAAGCGGTAGGGGCACTAGAAAAAGAAATTGAACTGGTCGAGCGCCGTCTAACTGCTCCCCCATCCTTCTTTTCACCAGCTTCACAGCCCCCCTCTGTAGAACCACCAGCACCAACCACCCTCACAATTCAAACACTCAACGCAGAACCCTTGGACAGAACCATACATTCTTCGGGATCTACCCAGCCTATGCCAATCAGGCCTACACCCTCCCCAAATCATGGCACAAAGGGCAAAAGGAAACGGGGGGAGACGAATCTAAAGAACAAACGGGCCCGTGTCCTGGACCCCTCTGTCCATACCGTATCTACCAGACCTAAGGATCATATACCTGCCCAAACTACCAACTATGACAATCTGGATATTACTTCTATCACAGACTTTATTAAAGATGAGCTTCTAAAACAACTACATCCTATAACAATCCGTCTATTAGCCATCGAGGAGAAACTCGATGCCCTCATTAAACCCAGCCAGCCAATCCCCCCTTCCCCATCGGGTCTGCACTGCTTGCGACAACACCCTATCCTTGGCCCCCCTGTCAATGATGCCAGTAGTCCCCTTCTCCCACCACCTATGGTTCACAAGCCAAAACCACCTTGCTCTGACACACTACATCAACTAGCGAAGCTTTCTACACCTAGTCTGGCTAATCTCCCTAAAATGTGGTACACAAAGAGCGATTCCTCTTACCTAAGGCGGACTGGTGAAATTGCCCCTTCCACAAACACGGGCGCCAAACCCCATAGAACCCACCCAAATATCCCAGTAGATCGGATGCGCAGGGACTCAGGAACTAACATGGGAACTTTACATCTACCACCAGAAGCCTGCCCCTACGTGCTTGTTATTACGAATGTCCCTAAGCTCAAGTCCATCATCCCAGAATCATTCACAGAACTGAAAAACAAGGTTATTCATTGGTTGCATAAACATGCTAGATTCGCATTCCATATGATACCCTCAATATTAATGGTGAGGAGGGTGGGTTGGGTGGGTCCACTCAAAAACCCTGGTACTGGGGACTGTATTGTTATTAACTTTAATGCGCCCTCCCTTGTCGAACAGCTTTCCCTAAATGCATGCCATCTCAACCCCCTAGGGGGGGCCACTTCACTTTGCAGGCTTCAGGCCTTTTACCCCCATAAAGCTGCACCAGGCTTCAAGGGGGTGACAATGACATCCAGAGATTTTCCTAGGGCTCAGATGTCAACTGATTTCCAGCCAAGTTGCAATCCTGCCTCGCCCACACTCTCCGAAAACGATTGACTATTACACATGACTTTTCTTAATTCCCGAGGTTCAAGCAACTGGAACAAAAACTATCCTATAGCTGGGAAAAATGAAACTTATAAAACAGGGCAAATCAACTGTGGGGCCGAATATACTCCCATTAGCAACACTAGTGAGTCTACTCTAACTCCCGCTCTCGCCCAGTCAGACTATCTTAAATGTTCTGAAATCCATATCGGGGGAACAGATAAGGAGCGCAGGGTGATTGAGATTAATTTAGCTATAGACCCACTAGATCACAGCAAACCCGCAGACCCACCTCTACTCCAGGTACTTGATTGGCTTAGGCCACCCCCTGTCCTAGATGGGGCTGGAAGCACCCTAGACACGACTGAGAAGGGCATAATGCTTCCCCAAGGTACCCTAGCCCCGAGAGAGAATCCCGTGGCTGAAGCTCCCCATAACAAACCAGATGGCTTAGATACCATCCTCAGTTGGAACATTGCCGGGTTGGAGAGTAAAATGAACAACCCTGAATGGGGAAAATTTATAGACAAACATAAAATATGTCTCTTCCAAGAAACATGGGCGCTGGAGCCTAAATATAGAATCGGTTACAAAAGCTACTGGGTTCCAGCAAATAAGGTGAATTCAGGGAGACCCTCAGGTGGCCTGCTAATATGGCTCAGCTGTTCTCTCAAATGCCAAATTGAACCAATTGACTTGGGCTGCCCTGATCTAATGGGTCTATCAATACCATCCCTTAGAGAGAAACCACTTTTAATAATTAACATCTATAATAGGAGCCTGGGCAATAAATATGAGTCCAACGCACTGACTATTTTAGACAATTTTCTCACCGATAAATCACCCTCTCATTTTATTCTCATTGCCGGAGATTTTAACACCACTTTTGAACCCTACTCGCTGGCCCAGGAATTATATAAAGATGAAGATGCTCATTGGGGCATCCCCCAGCTGGTGTCAAGCAAAAGACCTAAAATCAACAGACTATCATACCAGCTCATGGACATTACATTGGCACATGGTCTCCGGGCTTGCAATGGCCGTTCCCGCTCGGATCTTAACCTTCACCCCACATTCAAACGTGGGTTGCAGAAGAGCCAGATTGATTACATCTTGCTCGACATCCGCCTTTGGGGTCACATGGTCGACATGAACATCACAGAACATGAGGAAAGCGACCACGAACCATTGATTTTATCACTCAGGAACCTACTACCCCTACTTGAAGCCTCCTGCCCCAAGTCCTATAGACAGCAGCTCGTACTGACCAACAACAGGCGAAATGTTAGATGGAAATCCCTGAACACTGACATAACCACTTTGGCAAAAGTGTACAGGCAGCTGGCGGATCACATGGAATATATACTTCAACCCACGAAAGATAGTGGTGGGCTTATAGCAGCCCACACACTGTTTTTTAACTCTTTAAAAACTCTACTTACTAAAGAGTCGGCAACAGAGCCTAAACAGAACTCTAACGCAAGATGGTTCAACCCTGCATGCAGAGAAGCACAGCATAAGTTGCTGAGAGCCCTAAGAGGTGGCCAGATGGATTATATAAGGGAAGCTAGAAAAGACTACAAAAAGGAACAAGGTAGAGCCCGTAGGAAATGGGATGAATCAAGATGGGTCCTCCTCCTGGAATCTGCTAAAACAAACGACACCACGAAATTTTGGCAATTGGTAGCTGATGCCAGCAATGAACCACACCGTTCGCCTGGTGCCTCAATACTCCCTGCAGAATGGTCCGACCATTTTTCCCAATTATACCTGGGGACCACCGATGCTGCTTCCCGGGATCTGATCCATATCATGACCTCCGAGACCCCCAAAATTGAATTCACTTTGGCAGATACCAAGGCTGCGATTGCCTCAATGAAATGGGGAAAGGCCCCCGGCCTTGATAAAATACCAGGAGACCTTTACAAGACGAATCCAGATGTATGGGCCCCATACCTAAACCTCATTTCCAATGAGATAGCTGCTGGAGCACCTGTTCCGTGCTCCTGGTTGGGAGCAGAGATAGTCCCCATTTTTAAGAAAGGCGACCCCTCTAACCCTGCCAACTATCGCCCAATCTCCTTACTCGACAACTTCCAAAAAATCTTTGCAAAGCAAATTTTGTCCTGTCTAGAAGACTGGATTTTAGAAACAAACGCCATCTCTGATCTACAAGCAGGGTTCAGACCAGCAGTCAGTACTATAGATCAGGTGCTAAGATTTTTAACAATAAAATGGAAAACTGTAGAAATAGGAAGGGGTAACCTTTACGTAGTTTTTATTGATCTCAGAGCCGCGTTCGACCTGGTCCCCAGAAACCAGTTATGGCTGACGCTAGCCAATATGGGTGTCCCGCATGGCCTCCTGAAACTTATTACCCGCCTACATGAAAATACCTATGCCCAAATCAGGAACGGCAAGAAGGGTGATCTCACAGAACCAGTGGCTATTGAGAGGGGAGTTAGACAGGGGTGCGTCCTGGCCCCAACTCTCTTCCTATTATACATAAACAACTGTATCAAGTACTTAGCAAACTGCACAAATGATTCTCCCAAGCAGGCTGGAACCAAAGTCCCCTGCCTACTCTACGCAGATGACACTATTCTTTTGTCTAAATCACCCATGGGAATTCAAAACTTGGTAAATCAGTTTGGTGTATACTGCAGAAACTATGGATTAGACATAAACCATAAGAAAACCAAACTTATGATATACAGCGCCCCGAACAAGAAGCTCAGCGCAAACATAAAGATGGATTTAACTCCCCTGGAGAGAGTAATGGAATATGACTACTTGGGCATTAGACTATCTGACAAGGGCAGCTGGGAGCCAGCCATAAGGAAAGGGGCACTAACAATTAGCCAAAGATGTGGAGTAATAGGACGCAAAGCTAGCACTGCCACAAGCCCCCCTCTGATCCTTATCTCTGAAATATATAAAGCACAAATCCGTGCTGCGGCCCTATATGGAGCAGAACTTTGGGGATTACACAGACAGATGGATACTCTCCAAACCAAAGAAAATAACTTCCTCAGACACATATCTAGACTGGGGAGGGGCACGCCAATGCTCCCCCTCAGACTGGACCTGGGCTTAAATAGTATCAAAGACATAGCATATCTAAGACCACTCCTATATTGGGTCAGACTATGGAAAACAGACGAACTTGAACCCTACAGGGCAGCAGTTAAAGAACTATTACCACCTCATCACGGATGGGAAAAGGTACGGTGGCTCAGGGAGATGAAAGCGGCATGGACCAAACTGAGTCTATCCCAGTACTGGGAGAACCCCGAGATGATTCCTGGCAGTGCTAAACGCCTGATCAAAGAACATTATTGGGCAAAAATCAACGAGGAATCTCTCGGTTCAAATGTGTCAGGTCGGCTGACAGCAGAATTCCTGCTGGTCAAACACGTTCCCTTCCCTGAAAGCTCCCTGGATCTACCCATACCAGCCCGTGCTCGCTCTCTACTACTCCAGCTCAGGTACGGGACATTGGCGGTTAATAGCTACACGGCTGGTTGGTTGACTAACAGTTCCCCATCGGACAAATGCATAAATTGTCATTTATGCAAGGAAACAGCTGAACACATCCTATTTTTCTGCCCTCTGTACAAAGGCCCCCGAGGGAAGTGGATTATTCCCTTGTGCAGAACACTCCAACCACTATCCCGCAACAGTCTATTCAGAATATGTAAATACGACACTTCCATACTGATAATCAGCGCTGTTTCTAAATATCTGGCAGCAGCATGGAAAATTCGTAATAGGACTATTCTAGATTTTAACTCACTGTTTGAAGAGCTGTCTTGAAAACAGTAAACCAGCATCCTGTTATATCATCCTTGGGCTCTAATTGTAAACCGCGACTTATTGAGCCCAAAAGACCGTATTTCTGAATAAGTGCTACATTGAGTTATTTTAACTAAAGTGTTTTATAAATTTAAAATTATATTTAATTTTATAATTGTCAAGATGCAATTTATTGGATTAATTAACCCAAAAGAACTAATTAACCTAGAGCATCATCTACCACTGTCTGACTTCTTAAATTTTTAATCAGTTTTACTGTCTGGAGTTTCAATGCCTGATTTTATATAGAGATGTGCCACACAACAGCTTTTACGTTATTATTATTTTACTGTTCAGGGTTATGTACAGGGTAAGATCCAGAGACTATTCCGAGCACCTCTTTCACCCCACCTATTTATGTAATCTTTCTCAGGCAGCTACTGGACCCCTACTTTTTTTTACTATTGTTCCTTTTATTGTGTACTGGTTTATGGTTTTTATCTTTCTGTACGTATGTATATATTTTTAAATCTTTTAAATGGCCCAAATTTGGACCGAATAAACTATTGATTGATTGAAATGTGAAACTTCATTTGGCAATTCATTACTTTGCAATGAGGTAATACTGCATTGCACGTGCAATGCATCCGTGGCCGACCAGGCATGTTATTTCAAAAGATGGACCAGCCTCCACGATTCACCCAGTGTTGGGATTACTCTCTGTTAGACCTGTTAGACCTGGCAGCCTTAGGTTGGTCATTCCCCAATTTTCTGCCTTCCTCCCTCCATTTTTCTGACCCTGTTGTTGCTGGTTTGCTGACCAGTGCTAAAGTGCATGTGCTCTCTCCCCTAAGCATGGTGACCTTGGCTTCTACCTGATTAGCATATTTAGTTTAACTGTAAATCCCTAGAAAAGTACCCTAGGGATGTCCAGAGCCTGTCAATTAAATGCTACTAGTGGGTCTGCACTACTGATTGTGCCACCCATATAAGTAGCCCCTTAACAATGTCTCAGGCCTTCCATTGCCAGACCTGTGTGTGCAGTTTCACTGTCACTTCGACTTGGCATTTAAAACTAATTACCAAACCTTAAACTCCCCTTTTTCTACATATGTCACCCCTAAGGTAGGCCCTAGGTAACCCATAGGGCAGGGTGCTATGTAAGTTAAAGACAGGACATGTACTTATATGTTTTACATGTCCTGGTAGCGGAAAACTCACAAATGTGTTTCCTACTACTGTGAGGCCTTCTCCTCTCATAGGCCAGCATTAGAACTTCCCTTATACTTTTAAGTCGTAGATTCGGATCTGAAAGGAGTAGCCCTGTCATATTTAGTATGGTCAGAATGGTAATACAAAATCCTGCTTACTGGTGAAGTTGGATTTAATATTACTATTTTAGAAATGCCACTTTTAGAAAGTGGGCATTTTTCTGCACCTACTGCCATGTAATCCACATCTGGGATGTGCTGGTTGACAGCTCCCCTTGTGCAGTCCACCCAGACAACCATAAGCACAGGACACTCAGTCACATCTGCATTCATCTGCATACTGAATGGATCTCCCTGGACAGGAATGGTGGAGGGGCTCTCTCTTACACTTCAAAGGCCAGTGGCCTGCCCTCACACAAATGACTGAAAACCCTCCACAGGGAGCCTGGCAGACAGGGATGGGTTGAAAATGGAACTTGTGAACTGCAATTGCTGAAAGGACTGCTGCCCTGCTTGTTGCCCTGCTGGCCCTTGACTCTGCTGGAAGGACTCTGCCTTCCCCACAAGTGCTCTCCAAGAGATTGCCACGTGTTCTAAAGTCTCAAAGCCACAAAGACTTCACCAAAGGGAAGAAGATCCCTGTGCATCGGAAAAGCAACGCAATGCCTGCAGAAATCAACACAGCGCCTGCCTCGCTGCTGAAAAATCACTGCATCACCAACCAGATTGGCAAAGTGCCTGCTCCTTCTCACCAGGGTGTCAAGGATTTTCAATGCATTGTCCCTGGGCATCAAAATATCCCCCCATTGCATTGAGTAACCAAGGCTGCCTTCTAAGTTACATCTGCCTGCTCTGTGCCAAGCTACCAGAGGCTGAGCACAGGTTAATTTGGCTTGTGTTGACCTACCATGACTAGGATTGGTGTCCTGACTTGGACACAGGTGTATACCTCTGCTAACAAGAGACCCAATTTCTAACACACTCAAATTAGAGTTAATTGGTCCAGAATGACCAAGGTTTTGTAGGATGAAACCAGATGTTTAATATGTGGTGACGGTCTCCAGGGTTGTAGCCTGCTGCAACAGCATGTTATTTCCACCCACACACATGATTAGAGAAATTAACGTATGGTCTTCCATCCCTATTTTTATTGTGAACTTTAATAGGCTGAGCTGACTGAAAGCCTTATTGTTTCTGAAGGACGTTGCTTTAACATCTGCTGAGAAACCTTTGATCTTCAAGATGCAATGTCTTCCTCTTAAGGCAAGTCGCTATTGTGCGCTAACCTGCTGCAGCATTTTGGTGAACTAGTTCACTGAATATTTAATGCATCCAATACTCTGGGAGTGGTACAGTTTTTAAAAGTGATTGGGTCTGGCTTTGTGAGCAGGTTCTAGACTGCATTTGGAGTGATACCATACTTTCTGCACTCTGTTTTCAAGTAATTTTGTAGGCATTCTGATTGTATTATTCCTAATCATTGCTTTTTTGGTTCTATTTTTGTTGCTTCACAATGGATGTTCTACCTCACGGCCAAATAGTAATGAACCTGCCACATGCCCTGCTATACCTTGTACGCATTATACAGTATTTTAGAGTGTCTTTGCTCCAGGAACTGAATATGAACTAGACTTTGTCCAATAGAACTGTATGGTTACAAGGTGTACAGCCCTTGTTCCGCTGTCTGCTATGTCCTTTCGAGTGTGCTCTGGGCTTGTGTCTGATTCTGCAATTGGTTTAATCTATGGATATTAATCTGCATGTGTGTCTGTTTTGGACCCACCTTCAGTGCTGTTGCATGAGGCTGCCATTGCTGCTGGATATATACTATAAGCCATCACTGCCATCCAGTCTGAAAACTCCGCCCAAGGCTAGGCACATAGAACGTGATGCCTTGGTATTATGATTGCCTCTAGAAACAGCTCCTCACTTGCAGACATATCATTGGATCGGCTCTGCACCTCTGACACACTGTGATATGAGTGGTGCTTGTATTATAAAAACTGCCTCTGTGCCTCGATTGGCAAAGGAGCACTTCTGCTAGGATTATCGTGAAATGTGGTGCACTGTGGCCGAGATGCAACCCTGCTGACTTTGACCTCCTCAACTCTGCAAAGAAAGATACCCTGCACTACACCAGACCGGCTTCCTGGATTCCCGGTTCATCCTACTCAGGTAAAGAGGGTTAGGCTATCTCAATTGATGATCTGAAAGTGTGTACTCCCACTCTGCTCTCGATAGTGTAGGTAGAACAGGTAGAAGTACACCAACACAATAACATTACCATGGTTGAACTGTTTATTTTCTTCACCATTTTTGCAATGCTGGTTACCATGCTTTGTCTCATTTGCTTAATATTCACATCTCATGTTTTTTATGCAAGGACACGATTGTTGAAATAAATGTTTGAAATTAAATTTGTGCATCTTTCTTGTATCTCATCTTGGGTAGGCAGAGCGACAACAAAAGGGTGGATCTGTTTCCACAATTTTCTTGGGAATATGAGTATTCATGTTAGAGTTGCAGATACCATCTGGTACCACTGATATGTTTAGGGGTTCAGACGGGGCACTGTGAGCTAGCTATGAACCGTGTCAACATTTCCTGATAGTATAGGTGGACTAAAGGGCCTATTTATGAAAAAGTCATGTGGTGCCATGCAGCAAGTCACTTTGCTGCCCTGCACTGCATGACAGGGAAAGGGCAGGAATTTGCCATATTTAAGGCAATATGACACATTCCCGTCCTTTGACCTGCGCTGTTGAATAATGGGCTGGCTAGCACCAAAGCAGGCACCCTTGTACTGTGGTGCAAGGGTGCCTGCATTGCATGCAGGTTTGTTTTGTGCAGGAAGAGGCACATTCCTGCAGAAAGAGGATTTTTCCTCTTTCTATGTGTGCTACAAAATGCAGCACATGTAGAAAGAGGAAAAAACGAGGAGAAATAAATAAATCTCTCTTCATTATGCCTTACCTTGGGAGGCGTAGGTATTTGGCACATACCCAGGCCTACCACTTCTACTAAATCTCAGAATGCATCAAAATCCATGGATGTTGCGTGGAAACACCTGTGCAACAAGCATGAAAATGCCTCCCTGGTGCAGGGTAATGCAACGCAGTGATTTGTGCTGCATTGCATTAACCAAGATTTATGAAGCCACCCAAGGTGGCCTTGAGTGGCTTCATAAATCTCCTGCATAGTTTTCATTGCGCATGTACCTTGCTGCGTAGTGCAAACATGACGCAAACTGGGTCATAAATATGGCCCTGAGCCCCTATACCATGATGTATATGTTGATCAGATGCACAGTCCTACTTAATTCATTGGGAACCATGGGCCAGATGTAGCAAAACAAAAAATTGCGACTCGCATTTTGCGAGTTGATGCGACTCGCAAAATGCGAGTCGCAATTCAGAATGCAAGGAAAAAAAACGTGCCGAAATAGCGACTCGCACCCGGACTCGCAACGCAGTGTGCGAGTCCGCAGATTGCGAGGTCGCTTTTTGCGAGTGTGCAAAAAACAAACTCGCAATTAGCAAGTAGATGTCGCAAATTGCGATTACCTTGAAAATTGATTACAGGTGCAGCAGAACACTCCAGAAACCACTCCAGAACACTCTGGAAACACTTCCTGGCACATGATGATGACATCACAGCCAGGAAGTTTACAAATACACCTGGGAGGAGGCAGGACCACACCCTTTTATAACTGCCGAATTTCACACAGGACAAACAGCAGCTGCCATGGAGGGAACACCAAGAAAGAGGAAGGTGAAATTCTCTGAGAGGGAGCTGGAGGTGCTGACAGAGGAATGCTGTCAGCACTATGATGACTTGTTTGGGAGATCAGCCCTCAATGTTCCTGAAGCCACCAAGAAACAGCTGTGGCAGGACATACAGGACAAGATTAATTCCCTGGGGGTGAGCCATAGGACCATCAACGACATCAAGAAAAGGTGGTATGACCTCCGCTCCCGGACCAAGGAGAAGGTGGCTGAAAGGTTCTGGGAGAAGAGAGGCACAGGAGGGGGACCATCGTCTGTGCCACCACCCACACCCCTGGAAGAAAGGGTGGAAGAAACCTTGGAGCAGGAGGCAGTGTCTGGATTTGGGGACCTGGACACCTCAGAGCCCAGCACATCAACCAGTGAGTACCATGTGATATGCCTGTACCCCTATCAATGCCATACCCCCACCGACCATGTACACAGGGGCATGCACAACCAAGATAGCTCCATTTCAGGGTAGCAAATGCCAGAATGATGCATTATGGGAAATGTAGTCAAGTAGGCAGTTCATAGGCAAATGTTTATTATGAAGTGTGCAATAGATAGTAGACACTGACAGTCTGTTCCCCATGTCCCACAGGTCTCCAGCAAGACACCACCAACACTCCAAGCAGCCAGGCCCATGAGGACACCCCGGGACCCGCCAGCACCCCCACCTGCACGGTCAGCAGCATCCCTGCAGTAGCCACACCTGCAGCAACAATTCCACAAGAGGCTGCCCCAGCAACAGGCAGGGATGAGACAGGTGGAAGCACAGGGCAGCCACCGCTGCACAGGCGTCGCAGGTCCATACCATCAGGGCTGCAGTCTGCATCCGGGCTACTTCCTCCCAGCACTAGTGAGGCACATCTGCTTCGTGGTCAGCGCCTACAGAATAGAATTTTGGGGAGAATTAGTGGTGTGCTGCACCGCTTTGTGCGCAACAACCATGCCAGCATGCAGCACCTCAACACACGGATGGACATGATCTGCAGTAACACTGGGGACCTTGCCCTTGCCATGAGGGAACTGGCGGGAGGACTACTGGCCCAGGCCGAGGGTGGGCGGCGCAGGGATCGGCAGCTCCTGCACAGACTGGACAGGATGGCCACATCCATCGGCAGGCTCGCCATGAACACCACAGGCCTGTCGAGGAGGACAGTTGGGCTGCAAGTGGAGATGGGCCATTTCGCTGGGGATGTGGCTAGGGGCCTGGGACATCTGACCCACATTATAGAAATGATGGAGACACGGGAAATGTCGAGGGCCACAGGGGAAACACCCCAGGACAGTGAGGAGGGCTCAACAGTGAGCAGTGTCTCTGTCACTGACAGCAGGGTGCTCAGGAGTGGCAGGCAGAGCACCACGGAAGCACCAGGGACCAGCCAGGCTGGCAGGAGGGGCAGAAGGTCTTAGAGATCACCCTGGACCATAAAATGTGGCACATGACGTTAATGTGCCACATGCCTGGTTAGCATTTTCCTGCCCATGGACAATCTTTACTTGTGAATAGTTTCATTAATGCACTAATAAAACAGTTATTTTTGTTCCACTTAACAAATTGAGTTTTTGGTTAATAGGTGAGTGTGGTGGGAGTTGACACGTACCGTCCAAAATATTGTGTTGCAATGTGTTCCCGTCTCAGTCTGCCTTGATTTGCCATACTCCTATCCCCATGATGGCGATGTGGTTGTTCTTGCTCTTCATCATCAGGATCTGGGTCTGCAGGGGTGAGAGGTAGCCCACGTCGGGTGGCTATGTTGTGGAGGATGGCGCATGCGACCACAATTTTGAATGCGGTAATGGGGGTGTATTGGAGGGCACCTCCACTGCGGTGGAGGCATCTGAATCTTGCCTTCAGGAGTCCGAAGGTGCGCTCGATGAGGTTCCTGGTCCTCTTATGTGCACTGTTGTATTGCCTCTCTGAATCATTGCTGGGTGTTAAAAACGGAGTCATGATCCAATGCCTGAGAGCATATGCACTGTCACCTGTTGGGCACAAAAGTACACTGTTAGGAAGTCCAGATTGTCGTGCACAGTGACCTGTGTGTATGTCTGCAAGTGTCTGTGGCTCTACCTAGGAGGTAACCGTCTCCGAATTCCCCACGTTCCAGGCGTTGATGTATCCCACTATGCCTAAAAATGTATGAGTCATGGGTACTGCCTGGAAACTTAGCTACAATGTCAGTGATGACATAATGGGCGTCACAAACAACCTGAATATTGAGTGAGTGGGTACACTTTCTGTTGCGGAAAAGGTGTTCTAGATTAGCAGGGGGCATATTTGAATGTGTGTCCCATCTACACACTCTATGACATGGGGAAAGTGGGCAATGCGGTAAAAGTCCAGCTTGGTGCTGTTAATTTCTGCCTCATTCCTTGGTAAGTATATGAAGTGGGACATGTGCGTGACTAAGGCATCTAGGAAGGCCCTGAGGAACCTTGACACTGCACTTTGGGATACCCCACCTGCCACAGCAATGACCCCCTGATAGCTCCCTGAGGCCAAGAGGTGCAGTGAGCATAGCACTTGCACATGCGTAGGGATGGCACAGCCACGCAGAGTCTGGTGTTCTAGCTGTGGTTTGAGTAAATCAATTAATCTAGTATGGCTGCGCTGCTAAGGCGGTATTTGTCATAGATCTCTTCCTCAGGTTGCTGAAAAAGAGTCTGCCTTGTTCTATATATCTTCTCCTGTCTGTGGCCCCTCCTCCTCCTCTGCTGTGCTGCGTGGACTCTCCTTCTCACTGCTATCAGGTATATCTCCGCCATCTTGTGTAACCCAGATGCCTTCTGGGTCTCCTTTTATACTTTGGTAATGGTTACCACCTGCTCTGAGTTAGTGGTAAATGGGACATGCAAAATGGGCTTTTTGCGACTAGTCGCAATTTGCGAGTTGCAATTGCATAAGGTTTGCGACTCGCAAATTGCGACTTGGTATTTGCGGGTCGCAAAATGGGGTCGCAACGGATGCGACTCGCAATCGGGTCCCATCGCTTTTTGCGAGTAGGAAATGGGCTTTTTGCATCCCATTTCCGATTTTGCACTGTCGCAAATAGCGATTCGGCCCGTTTGCGACTCGCAAACCTTTGCTACATCTGGCCCCATGTAACAAGGGGCCTCACCAATGATTTTTATGTTGTGGGGGCTACAGGAAGTGAAGCAGCCACCCTGCAACATTAAAAAAACATAAAAATAAAAGGTCCCATTAAAACCATGACCCAAAGAGAAGTTAATTTTTTTTTTTTTATCGCTCCTAGTTGGAGCTCTCTGCTGTTCAGCTGGAGTACAAGGCTCTCTTGTGGTTGTTTTTATGATTATATTTTGTGGGCTGAAAAAATGTTAAAAGAAAGACTCAAAATATATTGATTTTGTTTACAAAAAAAACTAATACGTCTCTGAGACTTTTAAACATTTTCAGCTCACAAAATGTAGCAATAGAAACTATGTTAAAAGAAAGAACACAGACTTTTTTAATATTTTTTTTTATAATGATCACTATGACTAAACATTGCATTGTGTGAATTAGTGAAATAAACAGTATGTTAAAAACAAAAATATTGGTGATCTTTGAAGAAAGAAGATAATAGGCTCAATTTTAATATTTCGGTGTTGTGATTCTTTGGCAAACTAAGCATATCTCCCTTAAGTGCAGCCCAGCCCTGTGGCCAAACCCATGCCATGCACTGCCAAAGGCCATACGTGGCAGAGGGTGTGCTGCCCGTGGGGAGTTGGACAGGCCAGGCCCTATGGCCAACCCCACGCAGCAGTGGGTTGGCTGTCCTGAGGGGTTTGGAAACAGGGCCTGGCGGTACGCCATAAACTAAGGCCAACCCTACACTGCTCACAGCCAAAGACCATGTGCTGCATGAGGTGGCTTTACATATAATAATAAAATATTTCTTTATGTTAAAACATCCTTAGAAATTCACTGGAAAAAACAAAGGTTAAAGTGACGTTATAATTACGTGAACATTTCAGTGAGAATGTAACATTTTATTTTTTTTTTTAAATACTGAAATTTACCAGTTATGGTTATCCTTAGTAACAGTAACTTGTGTCCTAAAGTAACTATACCATGTGCCTTCACCATGCTTGGCTAATTACCCCACATATTACATCACTCATGATATGTTCTTTAACACCATAGATAAAATGACTACAACATTCAAAATGACATAATTGATGACAAAAATGTTAATGGCAGGGGTGCCAGTTATAGTTACTTTACAGCTGAATTTATAGCTACTATGGATGACTATAACTAGTGAATTTCTGTGTTTTTGTTAGTTTAAAATATTACATTGTCACTAAAATTGTATAATTATAACTTCACTTTGACAGTTGTTTATATATATATTACATATTCACTGAAAAAACGAAAGGTTACAGGGACGTTATAGTTGGCCTCACAGTTTTAACGTAGAAAACCATGGAAATTTGCCAGTAATAGTTGGAGTTATCCCAAGTAACTATAACTTGTGCCTTAAGGTAACTATAACTCGCGCACCCACCATATACTGCTAATTACCTACGAATTATGCCACTCATGACATCTTTGATAACATGATTGATAATATTAATGTCATATTTGCAGTACCATTTTTGACAAAAAAACTGTGCTTGGCAGGGACGCAAGTTATAGTTACCTTAAGGCAGGACACCACTTGGTAGTTATAATTAGTGGCTAGTTTCTATAGAAGAAGCATTTTTTTGTTTTACTAATAACTTTGGTGCTGTTTAATGAATCTCCACAAAATTTCCAAAACAAATACAATGCTCACTTAAGTGTCTGTCTGGAAAGTTTCAGGGTGACCCGTTAAGCAGGGGCTGAGAAAAAAGGGAGCCTAAAGCCTTTTTTCATCAAACATTTTTCAATAGGGAATTTGACATGGAATAACGCTTGAATCACTGGACAGAAGAACACCAAATTTGGCAGAAAGGTAGTCCTTGGTGCAGAAATTGGCCTGTTCGTATTTGGTGTAAATCCATTTGGTCGTTTTTGAGAAATTAAAGAAAATCCATATTTTTATAATAGGGACGCAAAGGCTCCACGAACCCTCCCGATCTCGTGCTGAGGTCTGATTGGCTCCCAACACTTCAATAAGGAAGTGTTGGCAGCCATGTCAGCTGAGTCCTAGAAAAAAAGATTAAAAAGGAATAAAAGGGCCAGGATAAGAACACCCTGGCCCCTTAACTCTGGTGCTAGGGGCCCAGAGGGACCCACCCCTCCCACCCCGAGCAAAAAAACATTTTTTTAAAACATTTTCTGTGGGAGACGCAGTGGACCCGTAGCAAATTAAAAAAAGAAAAAAAAGAAGTGGGCTCCTGCGCTTGTTTCAGTGAAGACCCTGATGTGCCAGGTCCCAAAGGCATGTAAAATTTTCAATGCAGCCGGGGGGCACCCGGCATCCCTGCAGCCCCAGGGATCACCACCTCCCCAGGGCGAATGTTTAATTAAATGTGGGGGGCCTCCAGGCTCTCCCCCCGCAGCCCCGGGGACCACCACCTACCTTGGCTTAAGTAGATTAAGAATGTGGGGGGAGGCACATGGCCCCCACGCAGCCTTGACGACCACCGCCTCCCCGGGGTGAAATACAATTTGTGTGTGGAGGGTCATGTGCCCCCCGCATCCACTGGGACATCCCCCTCTCTGGGGGTAAGTGATTAAGAATGCGGGGGGGGCGCATGGCCCACCTGCAGCCCAGGGGACCGTAACCTCTCCGGTGCTAAATAGGTTGGAGGGGGACTGTACATAGATGGCCCTAGGGACCTCCACCCCCCAGGGCCAGCTCTTTCTATGTCCTGGGGTGCTCACCTCCTGGACATAGCTGTTTGCTCTGATGTGGTGGAAGCTGACAGTTCCCGCTAAGTCAGAGCAAACACTCTAGTTTCAGAAAGTGAGAGCTGTCAAATAGCTATCCCTTGCTGGATGTGGAGGTTTCCTCTGTTTCCCTGTCTACAGACATGCAGGCAGGGAAACAAAGGAAACTATTGATTTCACAGAGCAGGAACTGCATCTTTAGCAGCTCCCTCTCTGTGACAGCACTGCTGGCTCCCACAGGAGGCAGGGAGCCAGCTGGAACTGGGGGGGGCCTTCACGCTCCTCCGTGGTCCTCAACAGTAGTGACTGGGTGCTCTGGAGGGCACCCAGGTGACAAGGCTAGACTCCGTGGGATGGTGCCACAGGGCTGAGATCGCTCCTTGGGAGGGATGCAGCATTGCACCCTCCCCCAAAAATTGTGAGTGGGCACAGGGGGATCGGGTCCCAGGGACCAAGATCAGCATGGGGGGGGGCTGTGCACCCCCCCCCAACAAAAAGATTACGTGTTTATGCCAGGCCCTGGAGGATGGGGTCTCTGGGACCGAGAAAGGCCTGTGAAGGGAGACAGTGAGGCCCCCTCCCAAAAAAAGTAATATATTAAGGCTGGGCCTGAGGGGTTGGGTTCCCAGGGGCCACGTGCCCACCCCCCAAAAACAATTAGAAGCCTGGGCGATTGGGTCCGTGGGGCCTAAATCAGCCGGGAGATGGGGGCCGCATGGCCACCGTCCTCCATTTATTGATGGCCAGGCCCTGACAGATGGGGTCCATCGGCCGAGATGGGTCCGGGGGGTGCATGTGCACCTACAGCCAGCTCCCACTGCGCATGGCCAAAGTCTGTGCGCAGTGTGGGGTTGGGTGGTTAGGGAGCTGGCCCAAGTAACTATGGGGGTCATTACAACATTGGCGGTAAAAGCCGCTTACCGCCGTGCAGAAGACTGCCAACACACCGCCGCGGAATTCCGCCATGGTCATTATGACCCACAGCTCGGAAACCGCCAAAATGTAGACACCCACACAGGTCCGCCACACCAAAGGTCAGTGATAAACTGGCGATAAGAAATCCTCCACCGTCACGCCAACAGGAATGCGCCCACACTATCACGACCCACGAATCCACGCGGTGGTCTTTCAACCGCGGTACACACCGCCGCGCTCAAAATATACACACATTTACAAAACACAAACACATTGGACAATTCAAAAGACACACTCCTGATACACATACACACACCACACCCACAACACTATAAAACACACACCCACATTACCCACAAACCCTTACAACTATTTTTTGGGAAGAAGCCCAGAGAGATACACCACAATCTCCAAACAAGCATCCACAGGCACTCAACACCATCACCCACATAACATTCATGCACCTCACACAACACACCACTAAATATCACCCCACACATCACACACACAGCAACCCACACATCACCCACACTACCCCATGGCACGGCAAAGACACCCCAGGCTTTCTGAGGAGGAGCTCAGGGTCATGGTGTAGGAAATCATCTGGGTAGAGCCACAGCTATTCGGATCACAGGTGTAGCACACCTCCATAGCTAGGAAGATGGAGCTATGGCGAAGAATAGTGGACAGGGTCAACGCAGTGGGACAGCACCCAAGAAATAGGGATGACATCAGGAAGAGGTAGAATGACCTACAGGGGAAGGTGCGTTCCGTGGTCTCAAGACACCACCTTGAGATTCAGAGGACTGGCGGCGGACCCCCACCTCCTCCCCCACAACTAACAACATGGGAGCAGCAAGTCTTGGCTATTCTGCATCCTGAGGGCCTCGCAGGAGTAGCTGGAGGAATGGACTATGGTAAGTCAAATCTTTAACTACTTCATCCCCCACCCTACCTGCATGCCATCACATACCCCCACCCTGGCCCTCACCCCCATCACTCCAACTCATCACAAATGTCCCAATATCACAAGCCACCCATCCCACCACCAAGCCCTGCATGCAACACCAAAGCATGGACACCCATCACCAAAGCATGGCCACTGCACATACCCATACACCCCCCTAACCCATCATCACACAAGGTCCCACACAGGAGTGCAAGCACTGGGGTACACGATCATCCACCCATTGCACACCATGGCACACACAGATGCAATAATCATGCTTTTCCACCCCTGCAGGACCCCTACCCAACGTCACCGGACAGGAGGGACCAGACATGTCCACTCCACCCACAGAAGAGGCCCACAGTAATGACAGCAGCTCTGTCCAACTGGATCTAGACGACCAGCCCGGCCCATCTGGGACCTCGGGGCAGTCGGTTCCCCTCACACAGTCACAGGCCACCACAGAGCTTCCCCCCTCTGGAAACACCAGCACCCATCCAGCGGGCCCATACCTTTGTCCCCAGGACACGCCAATCAGCAGTGTGTCCACCACTACCGGGAACCCAGGCTAATCCACCACCCCAACAACAACAGGGACCTGGGGGCAGTGGGCACACGGTTCAGGGGACAGAGGCCCAGGGAAACAGGGGAACTGGGAGGGCTGCTGTGTGACAGGAGGAGGACAGGCCCAGGGAACCCACTCTCCACGAGGCCCTCTCCAACATCATGGGAGCCTACCACCATTTCCAGGAGACAATGGCAATGGTACTGGCCAAGTTTCAGGAGACCCAGCGGCTGCAGGAGGAACAGTATTTGGGGTTCAGGGAGGAACTCAAAGCCATCAATTCCACCCTGGGCACCATCGTAGGGGTGCTGAAGGAAGTCCTCAACACCAGGAGGGACACTGTGGCACACCAAGGGGCCCCTGACACTAGCCTGGACGATGAACTGCCCACCACCTCTGCCGGCGCTAGTGGACAGGAGGCACCACCACAGGCCCAGCACCCCAACCCCTGCAGATGGAGAACAACCCCTAAACGGTCCCTGAGATCCAGGACAAAGACAGAGAACAATGCCAAGACCCCTGCCAAGAAATGAGACCACCCTGATTGTCATCCTTTTGTCCCACCTTGTCACCCTGTCCATCCTCAAACTGCTCCAGCTCCACTTCCTATGCCCCTTTGGACAATGCACCTGTGAGACTAATAGACTGGACTCTGCCATGGACATTCCTCCACCATCACCCCTCACCATTTTACAACCCCCTCCAATATTGAGCACTTAAATAAACAGCCTTAAAGCACAAAACAATCTGGAGTCTGTCTGTGATTTCGAATTAGTGTATTAGCAATTACAGTGACAAAATGCTCTTTCAGTGTATTGTCAACATACCTATGCTCTAGTCCATGAGGAAACAAAGCAGATGTCACACAGTGGGACCCACATCTGTGAAATCGTAAGAGAAAGTGACAACTCAGTGGGTGAAAAGGACAGACAGTAGAGAGGTAGTAGTGTAAAAGTACATGTAGCAGGCGGGTTTGTCTTCTGACCTGTGTCTCACTGGAAGTATTGCAGAATCACCGAGTTCCTGTTGTCGATGTCCTCTTCTTCTGCTTCCTCGTCTTCACTGTCCACAGGCTCCACAGCTGCCACAACACCTCTATCTGGACCATCCTCCTGCGGAAAAGGCACCTGTCGTCGCAAAGCCAAGTTGTGAAGCACACAGCAGGCCACGATGATCTGGCACACCTTCTTTGGTGAATAGAATAGGGAACCACCTGTCATGTGGAGGCACCGGAACCTGGCCTTCAGGAGGCCGAAGGTCCTCTCTATAATCCTCCTAGTTCGCCCATGGGCCTCATTGTAGCGTTCCTCTGCCCTTGTCCTGGGATTCCTCACTGGGGTCAGTAGCCGTGACAGGTTGGGGTAACCAGAGCCACCTGCACATGGCGAGGGACAACTGTTAGACACACTCTAACTCTTAGGGATATCCCCAGACATCAATTCCCACTGATTAGGTTCCAGGTGCTCACCTAATAGACACACACAGTGCCTCTGGAGTTGCCCCATCACCTAAGGGATGCTGCTATTCCACAGGATGTAAGCGTCATGCACTGAGTCAGGGAATTTGGCATTAACATGGGAGATGTACTGATCTGAAAAACACACCATCTGCACCTTCATCTAATGGTAACTCTTCCGGTTTCTGTACACCTGTTCACTCCTGCGGAGGGGACCAAGGCCACATGTTCCCCATCAATGGCACCTATGATGTTGGGGATATGTCCCAGGGCATAGAAATCACCTTTCACTGTAGGCAAATCCTCCATCTGAAAACGATGTAGCTCTGCATGTGTTTCAGCAGGGTAGACAACACTCTGGACAACACGTTGGAAAACATAGGCTGGGACATCCCTGATGCTATGGCCACTGTTGTTTGAAATGACCCACTTGCAAGGAAATGGAGTACTGACAGCATCTGCACTTGAGGGGTAATTCCTGTGGGATGGCAGATAGCTGACATAAGGTCCGGCCCCAACTGGGCACACAGTTCCAGGATTGTGGCACGATCAAGCCTGTAGGTGATGATCACATGTCTTTCCTCCATTGTCGACAGGTCCACCAGCGGTCTGTACACCGGAGGATGCCACCATCTCCTCACATGCCCCAGCGGACGGTGCTTATGGAGGAGAACAGCGAGCACAGAGTCAACCAACTCTGAGGTACGTAAACACAGCTTACTCAGAAAACTATTCATAAACCGAAATTTGCCTGTATGAGTGTTGAGCCTAGGCCTAGGTATGTGTGACGCAGTTAAAAATAAAGCCATGTGGGCCCCTGAAATGGTGGCTGTCTGACCTGTAAGGTGGGACAAGAGGATATGAGGTAACTGCGCTGGCATTGTACACCGTTGCGGTAGGCGGTCGAAGACCGCAGCGCAATTCTACATTGGTTAACAGGAGCCAATGACGACGTACGCCGGCGGTGACGGTACGCACCGCCGCGGACATGACCGCCATTTTCTATCTGTTCAATCACTCGATACCTGATCTTCGACAGGAGAGGACCTACACTGCAAGTGCTGCTGTGACCTTCATCTGGAAGAGACAATGGCTCGTCCGTCTGGGGAAAGGGCCCCTGCCTTCAGCATGGAGGAGTTGGAGAAACTTGTGGATGGGGTCCTCCCCCAGTGCATGCTACTCTACGGTCCTCCAGACAAACAGGTAAGCACACTGGGAGCATGCTGTATGGGCAATGCCTGTGTGGAGCGGTGTGGATGAAAGAAAGGGGGGGGGGAATGAGGCGTGCATGAAACAACGGTGAGTGCATGTGCCACATGGCAAGGGTAGGGATGCGGGCCAATGACTGTGACGGTGCAGTTGGTGATAACTTCTCTATTTCCCCTGTACAATTCATGTAGGTCAGCGCCCACCAGAAGAAGGATATTTGGCGTGCCATCGCCAAGGACGTCCGGACCCTGGGGGTCTACCACAGACGGAGCACCCACTGCCGGAAAAGATGGGAGGGCATTCACCGCTGGAGCAAGAAGACGGCAGAGGCCCAGCTGCGGATGGCCTCCCAACGTGGGAGGGGTGCCTGTCGCACCAATACCCCCCTGATGTTCAGGATCCTGGCGGTGGCGTACCCGGAGTTGGATGGGCGCTTGAGGGCATCACAGCAGCAACAAGGGGGTGAGTACACTCTCATTCAGCTGATTCAGCGTGCATTGTAGGTGTCTAGGTGGGGGAGGTGGGCTGTGGGTTCCCCTAGGCCAGGGTGAGTTTGCTACTTAAGTCCCCTTTTTCAGGCAGACTCTGTGGCACCCCACCCAACCTGTGTACAGTGCCAACTACACCTAGTCAGGCTCCCGTGACATCCATATGTGTAGAAATCGGCCATAGCCTTGTAAGCCATGTCCCAGGGATTGAATAGTG
This sequence comes from Pleurodeles waltl, assembly GCF_031143425.1. NCBI lineage: Eukaryota > Metazoa > Chordata > Amphibia > Caudata > Salamandridae > Pleurodeles > Pleurodeles waltl. The sequence goes on from NC_090437.1 coordinate 184,095,838, forward strand.
GAACCCAAGTGCGTGGCGTAGTGCAGGGGGCTTCTGTGTCTGTCGCGTCCGCCAACGGTAGCGGTATTGCATGCACTCAGCATATCTTTCTTCTGTCTCCCCCCCCTTTTTGTGGTCTCCCTGTACTTGTGTGCATTAGCATCATCAGGCGGAGGAGCAGTGGCACCGGAGCAGGAGGGAGCTGCATCCCACAGGGCCCTGGAGGGCGACAATACGGACTCCGAATTCACCAGTGGGACGGAGGGCGAGGGGAGCTCCACGGCGGGGACAGGAGCTGACACCAGCGATACGGACTCCTCCTCTGATGGGAGCTCCCTTGCGGTGGCGGGCCCATCTGTGCCCCCGCATCTACAGGTACAGCAGCCACCCCCCCTACCCGCACCTCCCTCCCAGCAGCCCCTCAGCGTTTGCCCCGTGGCCGCTCACCCAGGAGGGTGGGCATCTCCTTCGCCCCAGGCACCTCAGCCCCTGCCCCTGTCACCCCTGCTGCCCTCAGTGAGGAGGCCATTGACCTCCTCAGGTCCCTCACTGTTGGGCAGTCTACCATTTTGAATGCCATCCAGGGTGTAGAGAGGCAGTTGCAACAAACCAATGCAATCCTGGAGGGTATTCACTCTGGTCAGGCAGCCCTTCAGCAAGCTTTTCAGACTCTGGCCTCAGCACTGATGGCAGCCATTGTCCCTGTCTCTAGCCTCCCCCCTCCAACTTCCTCCACACAGACCCACACCCCTGTAACTCAGCCTATCCCAAGCACACCATCAGACCAGCATGCACACTCCTCAACACACAAAGGAAGCTCAGGCAAACATAAGCACCACACATCCCACAGGCACTCACGCAAGCATCACACATATGCAGACATACCAACATCCACTGCCTCCACTGTGTCCCCCTCCTCCACGTCTCCCTCCTCCCTTCCTGTCTCGTCTCCACTTACACCTGCATGCACTACATCTTCAGCCACTACGTCCATCACCAGCACACCCACCACCACATCCCACTCACGTGCAGTCACCAGCCCCCACTCACATTCACACATCCCCTGTGTCCTCTCCCAGTGTGTCTGTGAGGCCACCTCCCAAGATACACAAACGAAGCCACACACCCACCCAACAGCCATCCACCTCACCACAGCCTCCAGCCCATGCACCTTCACCCAAAGTCAGCAAACGTACACCTCCTACGACCACTACCTCTTCCTCCACTCCCAAACCCCCTCCATCTACCCGTCCCAGTGTTCCTAAGAAACTTTTCCTGTCCAACCTTGACCTCTTTCCCTCACCTCCTCCACCCCGTCAGTCTCCTAGGGCCCGACTCTCCAGGTCCCAACCTGGCACCTCAGCCACATCTTCAGTGGGACCAGTGGTGCCAGTAGTCACCGGATTATGGAGTGCACCAGGCAGCAGGGCAGGCAGTGTTGCATGGAGCCACAGCACGGATAGTCCCCCGCCTGTCAAGCATCAAAAGTTGGCCAGTGCCCAGCGGGAGAGGGTGAAGACACCAGCCACCAAAGCCGCTCCCAGGGCTATAGTTGGGATTGTGGAGTCAGCTGCGACACCTTCCAAGGTGGGGAAGGGGCACAAGAAAACCGGAAAGTCTGGGAAGATCAGCACGGCGGAGAAGACCGCCATCAGCCCCGCTGCCCAGGAGGCGACCACCAGCAGCCCCACTGCCCCAGACAGGACCACCAGCAGCAGCCCCGCTGCCCAGGGGGCGACCGCCAGCAGCCCCACTGCCACAGACAGGACCGCCAGCAGCTGAACCGCTGCCAAGGACCCCGCCGCCACAAGCACCGCTGCCAAGGACACCGCCGCCACAAGCACCGCAGGCCCATGAGCGCCAAAAGCTCTGACGCTACTGAGGCCGCCACGAGCAGGATGAAGCACTGTGGGCACAAAGCCCCCTCCAGAACCAGTGGAGAGATACATCCACTACCTCTGTCCTTGGCAGGATGAAGAACTCTGGGCACAAAGCCCCCTCCAGAACCAGTGGAGAGATACATCCACTACCTCAGTCCTTGGCCGGATGAAGCACTCTGGGCACAAAGCCCCCTCCAGAACCAGTGGAGACTGTTATCCACTTGAGAGACTGCAGCTTTGCACTCCCCAGGATATGGCAGTGGGCAAACCACCCACTGTAGAGACTTGAGAGACTGTGGCTTTGCACTCCCCAGGATATTGCAGTGGGCAACCCACCCACTGTAGAGACTTGAGAGACTGTGGCTTTGCACTCCCCAGGATATAGCAGTGGGCAAACCACCCACTGTAGAGACTTAGGAGACTGTGGCTTTGCACTCCCCAGGATATTGCAGTGGGCAACCCACCCACTGTAGAGACTTGAGAGACTGTGGCTTTACACTCCCCAGGATATGGCAGTGGGCAAACCACCCACTGTAGAGACTTGAGAGACTGTGGCTTTGCACTCCCCAGGATATGGCAGTGGGCAAACCACCCACTGTAGAGACTTGAGAGACTGTGGCTTTGCACTCCCCAGGATAGAGCAGTGGGCAAACCACCCACTGTGGAGACTTGAAAGACTGTGGCTTTGCACTCCCCAGGATTGAACAATGGGCATGTGGCCCCCTCATGGATTTGGCGTTGTGCACTCAACCGGCTGAAGTGCCCACCCTTTCCCTTCCCCCTGAGGTGCCTGTTTTATTTCTATCTGATGCCCCTGCAGTGTTCTCTCTGTCTTGTTCGGGTATTTTGTGTGGGCCTCGCCCATGCCTTTTGGGCCCAGTAGTCCATGGACTATGATAGTGGAATACCTTGGACTTAATATATATATATATATTTTTTTTTGATTACTGTCTTCCTATATATTACAATCATTCGTCTCATTTCCTTTTGTCTTTGCATTCTTCCAGAGAGGGTTGGGGGGTGTAACTGTGATGTATCATGATGTATTAGCGTGTGTGTTGTAGTGGGTGAGGGTGGGGGTGGGGGTGTTGCGTGTGTGTGTCACTGTTTTTTCCCTCCCCCCTCCTCTGTGTCGTAGGTGCAGTACTCACCGTGGTCTTCGCCGCCGGCGTTCATGCTCCTGGTAGAGGAGCAGGAAGATAAAGGCTGGAAAAATCCAGAGCTCTGGTTCCATGGCGTCCTGGTTCCTCGTGGGGTGTGCAGAGGTGAGCGTTTTCCCTTCGAAGTCCTGTTTCTGCAGTGTTTTTGTTCACGGTGAATCCGCCCCGGAAAAGGTAGCGGATTGGTGGGTTGTAATACTGTGGGCGGTACATTGTCCTCCGCCTGCCTGTTGACGGTGACCGCCGCTGTGTTTGTTTGTACCGCCGTGGCGGTCGGAGTGTAAAAGTGGCTGTCTATGTTGGCAGTTTCCGCCACGGTCGTGATTCAATTTTTTTTACTGCCGGCTTGTTGGCGGTCTTACCGCCGCTTTAACACCGACCACCAGGGTTGTAATGACCACCTATATCTTGTGCCCTAAGGTAACTATGACTCACACCCAGGCCATGCACTGCCAATTACACCACAAATTATGGTACTCGTGACATCTATGCTAACATCATTGATAATATCAATGTAATATTTGTAGTAAAATGTTTGACTAAAAAACTGTGCATGGCGGGGACGTGAGTTACAGTTACCTTAGGGCACAAGTTATAGTTAACTAGAGATAACTCTAACTATAACAGGTGAATTTCTATGGTTTTGTACCTTAAAAATGTGAGCCTAACTATAACGTCCCTGCCTGTAACCTTTGTTTTTTTAAGTGAATTTCTATACTTTTGTTTTCAATTCTATTCCCTAACTATAACGACTCTGTTTTTTTTGGTGAAAAAAAAAATATATAGACAGATAGATAGATAGATAGATAGATAGATAGATAGATAGATAGACAGAAAAAAAAATATATATATATATATATATATATATATATATATATGCATATATATATATATATATATATATATATATATATATATATATAGAGAGAGAGAGAGAGAGAGAGTGTAAATATTATACTGTGGCGGTCGCCACTGTGCAGCTGTAGTTAGATCAGATGTATCATAGGAAGAGTTCAGAATTTCCATAGGAAGAGCATTTTTTGTTTTGCTAATAAACTTTGGTGCTGTTTGACAAACATGCATGAAACTTTCCAAATAAAATTCATTCACTTCAGCTCCTTCATAGAAAGCTTCCTCTTGATACATCAAGCATTGACTATGGACATTGTAGGGGGGACCCAACCGTTTAATTTACTGTATTAATTACATAGGAAGATTTGCTGTCCAATACAGAAAAAATGGCTAATTGGAATTACACTATTTTTGGTGAAAAAAAATAGCACTTTACTCAGAAAACATGTTTCCTATGATCTGCTGTAAATGTGTTCAGCTGTTTTTGAGGAATAAGTATTTATTAGCATTCAAAGAGGGACTCGTTGGGCATGAAAGGGTTAAAAGTGAGGTCATAGGCAGTGCATGATGGGGCAAAAATTATGCTAATTGACTAAACTATATCTGGTGTATTTTAGTGATGTTCGGTGTATTTGATGTTATCATTTCAACACCTAACCATACTGTTGTTTTTTCAATATATTAATTTTACATATGCATATCTGTGTGTGTGTATGTATTTGCAAAAAACATACTAAATATAATCAATAAAATAAAAGTCTATTTATGAAAGGAGCTATCTTTATAATAATGACATTAAATTAAATCAATACAATACAAGGAGACACAGAAATAAGACTCTGCATTTGAGTCCGCTGACATCACAATAGCACTGAGCGCAAACTCTGTCTGTATTGTGATGTCAGAGAACCTCACACTGGATAAGTCCTGTAAACAAATCCTATACAAGGATGTAGCACATCTCAGCACTGTCCCACTTACATGAGAAGAACGGCAGACTCCGACCATACACTTCAGATTTAGAGGTATGTACTACAAAAGGAACAGCATGTACACTGTTAGATTATGTCAACTGCGCATATAAATATAGTTAGGGAGCTTAGAGAGTTACTGGCAGAACTAGATCCCTGTTAACCCTCAGTAGAAATAAGAACGGTAACGGTACCAGGGAGAGGGTAGCTATAGTTCATTATACCAAAGAGGATGCAGGGCAGCAACAGGCTATGAAACATGTTTTACATGTGATGAAGCAGAAAATGAAGGTTTTGATTTATTAACGCATAAACGTAGTGCTGACATAATCATGTGTGACATTAACCGAACTAATAAAGATTGTACGGGGACAAAATGTGCCCTCAGAGTAGTTTGCCATCATTTATACACGTGCTTTATATAACGTGGTGTATTAGAATTGCACTAATCCGACATAATCATAAACGTATGGTACGATTTGCTTGTTTGAAATGCTTTAGCTTAGCATTACTTTAGCGGAGGCTTTGGCCTAGTGTCCTGGTCTCACGGTTTAGATGTTCGTATTTTTCCACTGTGCTATTAAACGTGTATTTCTGCTTGAAGCTGTACTTTTCCACAGAGACTGTTCACATGCTTATCTTAAAGTTAGTGCCAGCATGGCATATTTTCTCTTTAATTCAAGGTCGACTTGCAGGTGCGGACAATGGAGGCTCTGAGAGTAAGCTAATCGAGAGACAATGTTGCAATTTGCGTACCCATCTCCAAGGATAATGTATGCTTAAGTAAAAGCTTGAGAACTGTCGTTTTTGATTGGTCAATTTGAAGCTAACCTATGAACCCTCCAATGGAGACCCTACTGGACTTGAACTGTTGTCTATAAAACCCAGGTGCACGAGAGGAAAGCTCTCTCTATCTTCGGACATCCCGCCATTTTGACTTCGTAGCTACTATGACCCATTTTGCTGCGACGCCATTTTGAGAGACTTTGATGCTTTCTCTAGTCGAGAGAAAGAGACTTTAATGATTCTTGCCCTAGAGACTTTAACATTGATTTGTCCCTTTGCATGAAGTAGTAGTTTTACCTTGCCACCGTGAGGCAACTGCCCCGTCCACCCCTGCCCCCTTTTTCCCGGCCCATGCTGATCGAGAAACGGTACCTGTGAGACGAAGACTTCATTGATTGCTGATTGGAATTGGTAATTATGAAAGGAAATTGTAAAATTGCATTGTGTTTCTTTTAGGTAACCAACTGCTGATTTTGATAAGGACCCTAGCTAGGAGTTTTCTAAATTGATGTTGCCAAATTGTTTTTGCATGAAGTCCCACATGCTGATGCTAATTTGAGGTTAGACGAGGATTCCATATGTCGCACGATGCAATTTGAGATCTTGTTATGCTGACTAAATGTACGCAATTAGCCCATTACAGATTATCGTATTAGTGCTTTGCATTGCCACTATCGAATGCCTTGTGATTCAAATGCTACATAGATTACACTTGTTCCGACGATATGGACAGCTATTAATGTTCATTTATGTTTATCATTTGGTGTTGAGACACATCTATATCGTGCTAGCTTTGTTAATATAGGGAAATAAATTCACTAACTTTGCAATAAACTGGTGTGGTTATTCCTGGCTGAAAGGTCAGGGTTCGCCGAAATGTATTCTGGATTAATTGTTAAGTGTTATGTTGTTCAAGGGGTTGCTTATGTTCGTTATTGATTATCGATTTGAGGTGATTGATCGATTAAGAGTACAGAGAGTTCCCACTTAGTCAAAAGATTCATCGACCTAAAGAGCATCCGAACGCAGGTAAATTGTTACCACGTTCCGCTCTATCAGTAGATGGTAGCAGAGGACGGTTTCGTCTTTTGGGACCCTGTACTATTAAAGTACATGGTGTCGGATTAGCGGTTACGCACTTTGAGGCCTCATTCGAGAAGTTGAATTAGATTTTCTTGGATAAAACTGACTGACAAGATGATGATGGGCTAGGTCCACCGCGACTTTCCCGGGATCTCGGAACTTGCGAATGGAGAGAAAGGAGGTGTGGAAACAGCGTTGGCGGTACTAGTGATGGTATGAGTGAAGTTAGGGTTTTGCGCTTGCACAGCTTATTGCCGCAGGGTGTGTGAAAAGGTTGCGAGGATTTTCTTTTTAAAGATAGCGGAGGTGCGACTCCGAGTGTAGAAGTAGAGAAGTCGTCGAACTTCATAGAGATAGCGGAGGTGCGGCTCCGAGTGTGAGAGTAGGGAAGTCGTCGAACTTCATGTGCGTCTGGCGCTTTGTGCATAAAAAGGTCCACGTGGTTGTTGTTGTTGAGACGGGCCCTGCGAGGTCAAGAGACTCCGGAGTATGTTGATCCATGTTGTGGTCTGGGCGGTTTAGTAGGTTGATCGGGCGTGGTCAACGAGTCGGTACGTGTGTTAGGGAGTGATAGAAACTTCGACTTCGGGCTTTGACAAGATTCTAAAGTGCACTAGAACAGATCATTGACAAGTTGAGAGTAGGTCTGCGGGTCAGATTTGCTTGCGAATGTGGGGACTGAGAAAGACGGAATAGCGGCCAGAGGCTAGTGAAAAGTCCCGAGGCTAGTGAAAAATCCCTAAGGTCCTGAAGCGATTATGTTACCCTTCCTGTAGTAAACCGACAGATCTGTTTTAGTTTTGGTAGCTCGCGATACATGCAAAAAGTTGTTACGGGAGGAACTGAGTGAAGGAGGACTAGCCGCGAGGCTTTGTCAGCCGCAGGGTGTGTGAGTGTGACGTCACTAAGAGCCGCGCTGGGATAGGTTGGTTGGAGAGAAGGGTCGCGCACGGATTGGACGCAGTCCGTGGGACTCGATTGGAAGGGGAAAGGCAAGTGAAGAGTATTCCGGGAATTAAAGTCACCTATTGATTACAAATTTTGTGGAATAAAAGTGACCTGTTGATTATAAACTTTGTGAACTAAAAGACGAGAAAATGAAATTCCTTAAAGCATTTAGGAGCGCAATGAAGGGGGAGTCTTACATCAAAGCGAGCGTAGGGGAGGAGACGCCGCCCGAGGGCACACCAGCTTACATTGTAATGGAGGAAAAAGGGGTAGCTCCGTGTCTTTGGCTAAAGCAATGGCACAAGTGGACAGAGAAACATGGGAGCGTAGCATTCCCGATACATGGGACATTCAATATAAGGGTCCTAGAGAATTTGAGATTCACGATGTATGACATGAAGGTACCTCCAAGGCCAGCACAGTTTGAGGCTCTAGCAATATGGGAACTCATGGCTAGACAGCAACAGAAGAACAAGTTTGAAACAAGAATGAGGAAGGTAGAAAAGACACTAGCGGATGCTAGGTGGGATAATGCGCAGAAGGTGTGGAGGTCAGATGTATTGCAGGGAATAAAATTGTTCCCCGCAATCACTAAGGATGAAGAGGAGACAGGTAAGAAAGCTACCTGTAAGACAGACAGGAAGTGTTCCAAGGATAGAGAGGACGAGGAAAAGTTGAGGAGAGAAGAGGAGTTAGAGGATGAGGAGTTGATAATGCAATTGCTGAACGACCGTCCACCACCTTATGCGGAGAATGGACAAGGTCCAAGTACCAGTTCTGCCCCTCCGGCATCGGTACAGAACAGTGAAACGCAGAGTCCAGGAGCACCATCGGGATCTAAGGATCCGAGTTTACTGCTCACCCCGCAGATACCGCAGGTTAGGAGAATATATCCAGATGTGCCCGTGTTGAAACCAGCAGAAAATTATCAGCCGCAGATGCCAGGGTACTACAGCAGTAACAACAGTGGAGGAATGATTCTAGATCCAACCGTAAGGGGAGTACAGAATGGTTACAACCCAACAATGGCACAAGCTGAATCAACTCAGTTTATGATGCCTCAAAAGCAGATGCAGGGAGGAAACGCTCATGCTCAAATGACGGGGAGTCAGATGGGCATGCCGGCAATGATGGCCCATAATATGGGGATGAACATGCCTCAGAATATGGGAAATGGACAGAATCCAGATGCAATATCACTGCCCATTACCGTAGGTCCAGTGGTACCTTTGTATAGTCAGCCTAACTTAGGTATGAGCAGTCAGGGACCAATGCTGCAGAATGGGACAGAAAGAAGGTGCATAGAAAACACTCCAGGGATAACTCCGATAGCGGCTCAGCCAACTGGGTCTGGGTCCTTGATGGAGTTTAGTCCCATATGTGCTCAGTCTACACTGGTGAGGTCGAGCCCCCCACTGATAATACCTTTGACATCGAATACTGAAAAGTTGCCGCAACCATCGATGGCAGTCGATGTGAATGCTACACTGATGGGGGTAAACGCTCAACAGCTGACACAGTGGTTCAACAGTCTAAATTCCACACAAAGTTCAGACAGTGGGAAAGGAGAAGATTACTTGAATAGGATGAGGCTGAACATGGAAGCACAAGAATTGGTGGAAGGGAATATGGGTGTGAACAGGTTAGAGTCCTACACGGAAGAGGAGTTGAGGTATCTATGTCCAAAGATCACGAAAGAAGTAAACAAGGTACATAAAAGTTTGCAGGAAGTAGCAGACAGGAACGGGATTGACATAGGCAAGACGAAACACTTGAGCAGGAGCTATAGGTTGGATTTCGGCACCACAGATTTTGAACACATGAGATCAGCAGGCATGAAGGCACACCTTAGAGAATTGTTGCAGAGTGCCCAAGTGTGGAGGTGCTTAGACAAGTGGGAAAGCAAATGGGTAAAAAGAAAGGATAAGAGGAGGGACAGTGCTACAGAGCACAATGAGAAAAGACCGCAGAGTAGTGAGACAGTAACTATGTTACCAATGAGGGAGACAGCAGGGGGAAAATTAGTACATGTACCATGGCACAGGAGCGATATTCAGTCTTTTACAAATGATTTTCCCAAACTGAGAGAGAAGCCGATTGAATGGTATCAACAGACTGATAGGTTTGTGAAGCTTGCAAAATGTCTCTGGGAAGACCTGAACACTCTATTCGAGATTGTGGTTCCGGCAGATTTGTGGGAGGATTGCAAAAGAGCTGTAGGTTGTCCGACAAGTGAACCAGAGAGAGACAGAGAGACGGGTGCACCATCACCTATGGTGATGTGTCTGTACTATAAAGTGATTGAGCATTTGAAGACGAAGGTTGCAGCGAAAAATGTGGATTGGCAGAAAATTGATCGAACTGCCCAAGAGGCTAAAGAATCGATTCATAGTTACTATGAGAGGTTGTTGAAGGCGTTCAAGAATTACAGTGGCACGGAAGCAATCGAGGCGAAAGATATGCTTCATTTTGTGTTCAGATTTGTGGAAGGGCTGAGACCAGAGATAAGTCAGATGATAAAATCGCATTTGATCTGCTGGCAGTCGAAACCGATTGATGAAGTCTTGACTTATGCGAAATACTGTAGCGACGAAATTGAAGTGAAACAGAAAAAGCTGAAAGAGAAGGTGATGATGATGCAGCTTAAGGCGGCTCAGACAGGCTTGCAAGGTCTGCAAGGACTGCAAGGGTTGCCAGGGATGCAAGGGTTCCAACAGCAGGTACCGCAACTGCAGCCGCAGTTGCAGGGAAACATGGCGTTTCAGCAACAGCAGCCGCAGTTGCAAGGAAACATGGCGTTTCAGCCACAGGCCAGAGGCAGAGGCAGAGGAGGTTTTGTGAATAATGGTCCGGATTTGAACACTGTTGTGACGGGTGTGCAGGCAATGAAGAAGGTGATGCCGTGTCACGCATGCGGAAACGTAGGTCATTGGAAACGCGAGTGCCCGATGGTAGTGCAGGAAGGTGCAGGTGTAGGTGTTGGTCAGCAAAACAATGATGTCAATGCATTTCAGACAATGAGGGGACCAAAAATGAGAGGTCCAAACCAAAATTTTCAGACCATAAATCAATTGCAGGGATTACTACATATGCAGCCGCAGCAGATGCAGATGCCCCGTGTGCAGATGACGCAGATGCAGCCGATGCAACAGCAGTTACCTATGGTACCTAATAAGCAAATGCAAATACCTTTGGCACCAATGAGTCAGCAGCAAGTGATGGTTCCTCCACAGGTAACGGGTCAGGTAATGAGCACAAACGGCACAGTACAACAGTTCCCATTACACAGTGAGAGTGGAATAAACAATGTATGGGAGAGTGAAAGCTCAGAAGAGGAAGGAGATTGTGTGCTTGCGGCATCCCTAGAAGTTGATCAAAGGGGTCCGTACGTAGAAGGAAGAGTAATGGGTCATCGTGTCTCATTCTTGGTTGACACGGGAGCCACACGTTCAACTGTTAAGAGCAGTGAAGTACCAAATTTGCCACTCTCAGGGAGGACAGTTCAAGTGGTGGGAGTAGCAAACAGACATTTGACGAACACAATAACAGATCCGGTACCAGTCAACATTGGTAACTATCAAGGGGTACATCAGTTTGTGGTATGTGACTCAAGCCCGATAGCACTGTTAGGAAGAGACCTATTGTGCAAATTGGGTTGTTCGATAATGTGTTCGAACGAGGGAATAACAATACAAACGAGCAGTGATGGGGAAGAAGAGGACAGTGTAGAGGGTGATGAGATGGAAACAGTTGACGAAGAGTATCCTCTGATTTGTCTTTTACCGATGATAACTGAAGAAGATATCCCAGCAGAATTACGGGAAACAGTCGGAAAGGAAGTGTGGGACATGACAGGGAAAGAGGTGGGATTGATGAAAGGAGTGGAACCAGTAAAAGTGATGGTAAAGCCCAATGCGATCTTTCCCCAGACCCCACAATACCACATGCCACAAGATACCCTCATGAAAGTTGCCCAACTTATTGACGATTTCGTGAAGCAGGGAGTACTGAAAGAAGTATTAAGCAGCCCATGTAATTCACCGATAATGGGACTAATAAAGCCAAGTGGGAAAGTCCGACTTGTGCAGGATTTGAGGAAAATAAATGACATCATAATAAAGTGCTGTCCTGTGGTACCGAATCCAGCTGTGATAATGTTTCAGATCCCTTGCGATGCTGAGTGGTTCTCAGTCATCGATTTGTCACAAGCATTCTTTTCTGTGCCTCTTCATGAGGACAGCCAATTCCTCTTTTGTTTCAAATTCCTAGACAGAGTGTACAGTTGGTGTCGAATTCCTCAGGGGTTTTCTGAGTCACCGTCGATATTCAATCAAGTCCTAAAGAAAGATTTGGAAGAATTAGAATTGCCGTTCGAGTCAACCCTAGTGCAGTACATTGATGACTTACTGGTTGCATCAAAGACAGAAAGTGGCTGCACAGCCGATACCATTGCTCTGTTGAACCATTTGGGAGGGAATGGACACAAGGTGTCTCCTTCCAAACTGCAGTTCTGTCAGAAGAAAGTGAAATACTTGGGTCACCAAATAGAAAAAGGGTCACGGAGAATAATGAAGGAAAGAATTACAAGTGTACTTCAAATGAGTCAACCAAAGACAAGGAAGGAGGTGAGGAAATTCTTGGGGATGGTGGGATACTGTCGCCAGTGGATTCCCAACTTCTCGACTCTAGCAAAGCCTTTGCTGAAATTGACCCAGAAGGATGCCTTGGATCAGATCGAACTGAAAGGGGATGAGATGGATGCTTTTGTTGAATTAAAGGAATGCATGTGCAGGGCTCCAGCTTTAGGTATGCCTGATTACACGAAGCCTTTCACATTGTTTTGTCATGAACGTGATGCATGTTCTTTGTCTGTCTTGACTCAAGCCCATGGTGGCGTAAACAGACCAGTAGCGTATTTTTCAGCTACTCTGGATCCGGTTGCAGCAGCACTCCCAGGGTGTTTGCGCGCCGTAGCAGCAGTTGGTATCAGCCTCACTCAGAGTGAAGGAATAGTGATGGGACACCCAGTAACAGTCATGGTCCCTCACTCAGTTGAGATACTTTTGACCCGCTCCCGAACGCAGCACATGACTGGAGCAAGACTCACAAGGTATGAAACGACTATTCTGGGCTCACCGAATGTGCAGCTGAAAAGGTGCACCACGTTGAATCCAGCTACCTTGCTTCCTGGAGAAAATGCTGAAATTGAGAACGCTGAAGACGTCGAGCATGACTGCCTTCAGGTGACTGAATTTTGCACAAAACCCCGACCGGACATCAAAGATACAAAACTTGATGAAAATGACCAAATTCTTTTTGTTGATGGTTCATGTCTAAGAGATGGGATGGGAATTTTGAAAGCAGGATATGCTGTATGTACTGTGACAGGGGTCTTGGAAGCGGGATGGCTCCAAGGAGTCTATTCTGCACAAGTAGCAGAACTTGTAGCCCTTACTAGAGCATGTCAATTGTCTGCATTGATGAAAGTCACCATTTACACTGATAGTCAATATGGGTTTGGTATTGTGCATGACTTTGGACAACTGTGGTCACAGAGAGGTTTCCTGACTTCTTCAGGATCCCCAGTGAAAAACGGGGAGAGAATAAGGGAATTGTTACATGCCATTCAAGTGCCAGCTGAAGTTGCAGTGGTAAAGTGCAGTGCTCACACGAAAGGACAGGACTATGTGTCTCTGGGAAATGCATATGCAGATCAAGTCGCAAGATTTTGTGCTTTGAACTGTATATTGCTAAGGGATGATTGGAATACAATAAGTGAACCAGAACTCGAACCAGCTGAAGCATTTGCCTTGAAGGTCGTAGATACAATAGAAGAACTAAAAGCACTACAGAATAATGTCAGGGAGGATGAAAGAGATTCCTGGATTAAATCACAATGTATAAAGAGACAAGACGAGCTATGGGTTTCACATGAGGGAAAATTTGTTTTGCCAAATAGTCTCTTATCACAGCTTGCGCGGTTCTATCATGGGCAAGCTCACCTAGGGAGAGATGCCATGATAAGATTGTTCAAAACCGATTGGTTTAACCCCAGATTTCGTCAAGCTGCAGAAGCAGTTTGCCACCGATGTGTCACTTGCCAGCAGATGAACCCAGGAAAGGGAACGGTTGTGAACGCGAGTCACATTGGTAGGGCAAGCGGACCTTTTAGTCGTATGCAGATGGACTTCATTGAGATGCCTGTGCATGGAGGTTTAAGATATGTGTTGGTGATTGTGTGCATTTTTAGTCATTGGATTGAGGCATACCCCACACGTAGAAACGACAGCCTTACAGTTGCCAAGCTATTATTGAGGGAGTTAATACCGCGTTTCGGATTCCCGATCTCTTTAGAATCAGATAGGGGAAGTCACTTCAATAATGAGGTGATAAAGTTACTCTGCGAAGCACTGAACATTGAGCAAAAGCTGCACTGTAGCTATCGCCCTGAGGCATCAGGACTGGTGGAGCAGATGAATGGTACGCTGAAATCGAGAATGGCAAAAATATGTGCATCGACAAATTTGAAATGGCCTGACGCATTGCCCTTAGTGCTAATGTCAATGAGAAACACTCCTGATAGAAAAACTGGACTGTCTCCGCACGAAATTCTCATGGGCAGGGCTATGAGACTTCCTGCAGTTCCCGCAAACATGCTTTTGAATATTACAGATGATATGGTGTTAGACTACTGCAAAGGACTGGCTGACGTGGTTCGCTCTTTCTCTCACCAGGTGGAAGCGACCACCTTGCCACCGATCCAAGGTCCAGGACACGCACTGAAAGCAGGTGACTGGGTCGTGATAAAGAAGCACGTGAGGAAGTCGTGTCTGGAACCCCGTTGGAAAGGCCCTTTCCAAGTGATCCTGACGACAACTACCGCTGTGAAGTGCGCGGGGGTTCCCAACTGGATTCACGCCAGTCATACAAAGAAGGTGCTGTGTCCAACATATGAGGAAGTTGAAGCGCTGAAACTACCAGTGCCTGACAAAACGGTGCCGAGTGCTGAGAAAGTACAGAAGCGAACTGAAAGCGAACAAGCAGAAGCAGGAGAGAAAGAAATATTATTGGAGGGCGAAGAGTCTGACTCGCTTGGGGAAGACCAAGGAGAAAGTTCAGACAGCGACGAAGAAGCTGCAGGTGACAAAGAGCCTGAAGCAGCTGAGGGTAGCAAAAAGCCTGAAGCAGCTGAAGGTGACAAAGAACCTGAAGCAGCTGAAAGTGATACAGAGCCAGAAGAAAGTAACGGTGACGAAGGGCTCGAAAAGGGTGAAAAGGCAGGAGAGCCTGAGCAGAAGGGGGCTTTCCCAGAAACAGACGATACAGAAAAAGAAAAGGAAAACGTGACCGATTCCCCTGAAGGTGGGGACAAGGAAGAGCAGAACGAAAAAGTTCAAGCCTCTACAGAAAAGATTGCAGGTCCATCAAACGGACACGGTGCAAAAAGAAGACTAAGTATCTCACCGATAAAAGAAAAGGGTAAAGAAGGTTTGAACGAAGGAGGAAGGCCAAAAGTGAAAGAGAAAAGAAAGGAAGTGACTGTCGTGGAACAATCGTCAAGTGAAGAAAAGGACTTGGCGAAGGAGGAGAGTGCCAGCGAAGCAGAATCGAAAAAAGAAGCAAAATTGAAAAGGAAAAGGATACCAAACAGGAGGTATTCCGGTCCTGAATGGGCATATGCAGTAAACGATGATTGGACTGATGAGTTTGTATCTCTAAGCATCGAGAACGAAGAAGAAGAAGAGATACCAATAGAAAAGAAAAGTTTCATAGACTCTGTTGATTGAAACGGTAGTAAATGATATTGCTTGCTGCAATCTAACGTGAGACAAACAACCAGCTGAGACGTTGCTAAACCGAATTGAGACAAATGCTGCTAACCGATAAGTGACTGGCCTTTTGAAGAAGACGGTGTGAACATTGTGCTCGTTCAGCTTTGTAACTGAATTGCTAAGTAGTTTCATTTATAAGTGCTTTTAGCTCTCTGATTCTATACAGATCATGACGCAAACCAATAGAAAGAAATATTGTAAATATGTGTGTATAGGCTTGGTACTAACATGTGTACTAATAATAATGGCAATTGTGTTTGGAATGCATGGAAAGGGTGAGAATGAGGCTATTGCTGCTTCTACTATTGTTCCTGTTACTGTCACTGAACTAACACCATTGAAAAGACTAGCAATGGATGAGAGGCTCTTGCATGATAAGAAAGAGCTTTCGTATAACGTTTTCTATCGCTTATTAACAGAGTATGTTGAGACTATGGATGCGAAAGATTGTTATGTGTGTACCCAGATACCGACATCAGTAAAGGAAGGGGTGACTTATCACCACATGCCTCTTACATACGGGATTACATGTAGTATAGTAATGTCTAGGTTTTATGGTCAAACTAACATACAGTATTTTTTCTCGAATTATGATGTTACATTTGCTTATGTTCCTATAATAGCGCAGCTAAGCCAGACTGCAAAATATTGGGATTATAAAATTATGGGGGAATTTTTCGAGCCAATGCAACCTTTTGAAACGGCTCATGCTCATAGGGAGAACCTTACTTGCTCCGTCTCTGCTGTAGAAATAAGCTTTTTAGATCGCACAGATGATAGAAGGGCTCAAATGAAAGCGAAATTAGAAAAAGAGCTACATAAGAGGACTTCAGTAGATAATTACGATTTTGCTGCTATAAAGACGCAAGGGAAAATTGCTTTAGATGCTTGGCATGTAGGGAAGTTTTGTATATATCGAGGAGAATCTTACTATGACAATATTTTTGTAGGAGCGAGTGAATGCAAACATACGTTTATCTTTAAGGCCAAATGGACATTCATGATGGACGGACTTGACCCTGTCATTCCAGGGGTGTATTACATTTGTGGGCATAATGCCTATTATCGTCTTCCAAAGGGATGGTGGGGAAGATGTTATTTGGGTATAGTGTTTCCAAAGGTTTATCAACTGGATGACATATCGATGATTCAAAAGACACCTGGATCCCATCGTATCCAGAAAAGAGAGACCGCAGCTGCTGTGGTAGGTGATATATTTGGAGCCATGATTCCTTCATTAGGAGTTGTGTTGAATTCTATCAAGATACGTAAGTTGTCTACTATAGTGGATAACATGTTGACAAAGTTTTCAGGTGCTATAATCCTGATAGATGCTGAACTTGCAGCAGAAAGAGCTATGACTCTTCAAAATAGGCTTGCTTTAGACATTCTTTTAGCAAAGGATGGAGGCGTTTGCAAAATGATTGGTGCACGTCACTGCTGCACCTATATACCTGATAATAGTGTGAAGATTAAAACTATGCTTGCTAATCTAACAAAAGAAAGTGCAGATTTGAAAGAACTGAAAGAACCAGGAGTGTGGGAGAAGGTTGGAAAGGGACTTGCTTCAGTGGGACATTGGATTGGGGGAATTTGGAATGGAATATTATTGAAAATAATAGAAGGAATATTAATAGTGATAATTTGTGTATTTGGAATTTGGGGAATAAAAAGGGGAATAATAATGATTAAGGAAAGAATTAAGAGAAGAAAAGAAGAGAAAATTATGAAAAGAATGGCAGAAGAATACAAAGCGCAAACTAGGGGAACTAAAAGGAAAAGGGAGCTGACAGAATTTTAATGGGATAAAATTTGTGGGCTAAATTTGTGTGATGACAAGTAGTCATCAGAGGAGGGATTGATGAAGCAGAAAATGAAGGTTTTGATTTATTAACGCATAAACGTAGTGCTGACATAATCATGTGTGACATTAACCGAACTAATAAAGATTGTACGGGGACAAAATGTGCCCTCAGAGTAGTTTGCCATCATTTATACGCGTGCTTTATATAACGTGGTGTATTAGAATTGCACTAATCCGACATAATCATAAACGTATGCTACGATTTGCTTGTTTGAAATGCTTTAGCTTAGCATTACTTTAGCGGAGGCTTTGGCCTAGTGTCCTGGTCTCACGGTTTAGATGTTCGTATTTTTCCACTGTGCTATTAAACGTGTATTTCTGCTTGAAGCTGTACTTTTCCACAGAGACTGTTCACATGCTTATCTTAAAGTTAGTGCCAGCATGGCATATTTTCTCTTTAATTCAAGGTCGACTTGCAGGTGCGGACAATGGAGGCTCTGAGAGTAAGCTAATCGAGAGACAATGTTGCAATTTGCGTACCCATCTCCAAGGATAATGTATGCTTAAGTAAAAGCTTGAGAACTGTCGTTTTTGATTGGTCAATTTGAAGCTAACCTATGAACCCTCCAATGGAGACCCTACTGGACTTGAACTGTTGTCTATAAAACCCAGGTGCACGAGAGGAAAGCTCTCTCTATCTTCGGACATCCCGCCATTTTGACTTCGTAGCTACTATGACCCATTTTGCTGCGACGCCATTTTGAGAGACTTTGATGCTTTCTCTAGTCGAGAGAAAGAGACTTTAATGATTCTTGCCCTAGAGACTTTAACATTGATTTGTCCCTTTGCATGAAGTAGTAGTTTTACCTTGCCACCGTGAGGCAACTGCCCCGTCCACCCCTGCCCCCTTTTTCCCGGCCCATGCTGATCGAGAAACGGTACCTGTGAGACGAAGACTTCATTGATTGCTGATTGGAATTGGTAATTATGAAAGGAAATTGTAAAATTGCATTGTGTTTCTTTTAGGTAACCAACTGCTGATTTTGATAAGGACCCTAGCTAGGAGTTTTCTAAATTGATGTTGCCAAATTGTTTTTGCATGAAGTCCCACATGCTGATGCTAAT
This sequence comes from Pleurodeles waltl, assembly GCF_031143425.1. Lineage (NCBI taxonomy): Eukaryota > Metazoa > Chordata > Amphibia > Caudata > Salamandridae > Pleurodeles > Pleurodeles waltl. The sequence continues at coordinate 184,114,258 of NC_090437.1, forward strand.
TTGAGGTTAGACGAGGATTCCATATGTCGCACGATGCAATTTGAGATCTTGTTATGCTGACTAAATGTACGCAATTAGCCCATTACAGATTATCGTATTAGTGCTTTGCATTGCCACTATCGAATGCCTTGTGATTCAAATGCTACATAGATTACACTTGTTCCGACGATATGGACAGCTATTAATGTTCATTTATGTTTATCATTTGGTGTTGAGACACATCTATATCGTGCTAGCTTTGTTAATATAGGGAAATAAATTCACTAACTTTGCAATAAACTGGTGTGGTTATTCCTGGCTGAAAGGTCAGGGTTCGCCGAAATGTATTCTGGATTAATTGTTAAGTGTTATGTTGTTCAAGGGGTTGCTTATGTTCGTTATTGATTATCGATTTGAGGTGATTGATCGATTAAGAGTACAGAGAGTTCCCACTTAGTCAAAAGATTCATCGACCTAAAGAGCATCCGAACGCAGGTAAATTGTTACCACGTTCCGCTCTATCACATGTGGGCAAGTAACTGGGAAAAAGATGAAAGTAAACATTGGTGAAAGCCGCATAATTAGACGATTCAGAGCACCAGGGTTTTACTGTCGAGAGGTCAAGCCAGACAAGTCAAATGTGGCTTGTGACTATTCACCTCTAGACGTAAGTCAATAAAATGCTGTCTACGTGAATTAAAGAAAGGTTTTTGAGTCTGACGAACACTGCAGGTCACTAGATACGTAGGAAATCTTGAAGCGAGACTCTGCTTGGTCAAGTTGGATTGAATTTAGCAAACAGACAAAGCATGCGAGCCAGTCTATGATTTCATTCCGAGAGTTCCAGAACTGTGGACAACCCCTTCTGAAGTTCTAGGTACACCTTGAGGGCGCATGGGGAGGAAATATACAGTTCTGAGGATGCCACAGACATCTGCAAAAGACGTAGAACCCAGGAAGTGGTAAAATGGGAAGCGATGTAAGAAAAGAAATGTAGGAAATCTTGAAGAGAAGTTATGGAAGCCACAACTAAGAGATTATCCAGCTTTGTAGAAAATCATGCGTTTGCGGCAGAGTAAAGTCAAGGAAGCCAGAGGGTTGAAAGGAAACTAGAGGCCCTGACACAAAAAAATGTCTTGTCATTATCTTTTCCGAGGATTTCAAATGTTCAGACCGTGTGTCAAGACCCAGCTTTGAGCTTGCCTTTCAAGTACTGTGTCCAGCTCTTGAAGCCATAGTTCAGGAGCGTAATATATACTATAACAATTTAATTTTTCACAGAAAGGCTGGTGGACACACCAAACCGTGTACCTTTAACAGTGGGTCCATAATCAGTCAAATAAATCAAAATGTTATGCACTAGACATGTTAGAAATAACGTTATATGATCACAAACAAAACGTAAGCTCTAATTAAAGCCATGCAGAGTATACAGAAATGGCTTTGCAAGATAGCCCTGGCTATTCTCAACCACCACCATTATCTCATATTTCTTATGTGCAAATTAAGGGTGAAAAAAACAGAGTTTGAAAAGTCATCAGTCAATTCTCCTCAAACTAGTCTCCAATTTGGCCATAGAGAGGAGTCCTTTGAAAATATATTGCTGATAAGGTAAAGTGAAATTTATTTTTAATTCAGACTGTTGCTTTTTAGTTCATTGACATTTCTCTCTAACCCCCCTTGAAAAAATACGCAGCTCATTAACCTGTTTGTTGTGTAATTAAGAATGTTCGTACTGTTCTGTTCTTGTAGAATGTTCTCAGGTAAAAGAATGTGGGGAATGGAATGTGAGGGCTGGCAGTTGGCGGAGACCTGGGTGGAAGGCACAGGTGTTGGCGTATTGGTGAAGACTTACAATAAATACGTGTGATACTACTCAACTTCATGTCAGCGGCATCACTACAAGAATTTTGGAGACAAGAGTTCATCTATGAACCACATTGGAACCCCTACATGACTCACTAACCAGGATCTCCGGTACGGAGTGAGTACGCGAAGTGCCAACACCTCCCCCGCCCCTAAGGCCTTAATTGTCTCTTAAGACAATTTTACAAAGGGATCTCCGCACCCCACTGCCTTTTTATACAGATTTTGGCAGATTTACGAGCAGAGGACGAAGCAAACTGTTGTAACTGAAACGGTGGCGCGAGCCACCATAATGTAACACTCCACACCCGCTTGTGGCACTGTGTGCGAGCCATCGTAGCGGAATTCTTTGTGCGCGCTTGTACCGCATCGTATGTGAGGAATTGGGAAAGTGCCGTACTTGGAACATATCACGGTATTACCACAATCACGCATCTGTACCTTTTGAGGGAGCTGTGAGCAACACACTGACGGTGCTTACCCTTGGTGCACACCGTAATCATCGTCTGTGCACATTTAGTCTCTCTAAGCTTCTGGCTTGTAGAGGCACAGTGACAAATTCCTGTCGGAACGCTGGTGTGGAAACTGTAAATCCCAATTGGTGGCCATCTTAGAAGTATTATTGAGACACTGGTGAGGTAACCCTCACCCACTTTGGAATCCTAATTGGCAGCCACCCTGGGAGTATTACAGTTTTTTTTTTTTATAACACCTCAGATTTCAGCACCAAACCTTTTTTTTTTTTGGGAGTGTTAACTTTTCAGGGTAAAATGTGTGCTGCCCAAACTTTTACTCTCACTCCTCCACAACCGTTTTTGAGCTCTACAGGTGATCAGCAAGTAAAATGGCAAGAGTGGAAAGAATATTTTTTGAATTACTTGGACACAGTTGATGAGGATGACTTAACTCTGGCTAAGAAAAAGAAAATCTTGCTACACTGTCTCGGACCTAAAGGTCTTAAAGTGTATAACTCAGTAGAAAAAAAGATTCAACAAGATGGTGAGTCTAATGTTTTTGCACATGCCCTGGAAGACTTAGACAGATATTATTCTACTTCTGTTTTTATTGCTATTGATAGATTTATTTTTTTCAGTAGAAAACAAGAAAAAACATAATCTATAGAAGAATATGTCTCTGAGCTCAAAAAACTTGTTTACTTGTAGGTTTGGTATGTTACATAATGAGCTGATCAGGGATCAGATTATTTTGCATGGAAACAATTCTCATATCCAAGAGAGATTGTGGGTGCATGGTGAGTCACCATTGGAAGAGGTTGTGGCTTTAGTTAAAAAAGCAGAAATGTCTAAAACATGTGCCAGGGCTATTTCCCTTGACAAAAAAGAAACACGGAATGATGTGGTCAGTAAAGTTAAATATAAGAAAAATAGAGAGGAGAAACAAGAAAAGCAACAAATTGAGAAAAGGAAAACTGACAAAGTCTTATGGGTGTGGGAGTAAGGAGCATTTAGCGTTCTACAAAAAATGCCCTGCACGTGACCAATTGTGTGCTAATTGCGGCATTAGAGGGCATTTTGCCAAAGTGTGTAGAAAAGGTAAAAAAATTGCAGTGGTTAGCAATAAATCTGATTCAGAATGTAGTTCTGATTCTAGTCAAAACACAAAAGAACATGAATGTGTTTTAGGTATCAACAGTGCCATTAATTCCTTGGTGTTAGGAGAAATTGAGGAAATAAATCTTAAGGAAAGTTCTTGTGTTTGACACTTGAGTGTACAATCCAGGAATAAACCTGTGTGTGAGATTCTCTTGGGTGGTGTGCAAGTATTAATTGTGGTCTACTCTGGGTCCCCATTCATGATAATTACTAGGATAATTGCTAGGAATTTGTGGGAGGAAAATTTTTAAAATGTTCTTGGGTCCACCTTGTTCCCTCCGGATGTTTGCCCTGAGAGTTTTCAGTGGAGAATCTATACCAATGATTCGGTTTAGCAAAGTTATTTTTGAGTTTAAAGGCAGGAAAACAGTGGGTAAATTGTACATTGCTGAAGAAGGTCCGGCTGTGTTGGGTTGGTTGGATCAAAGAGCTTTGAACATTGTGTTGGACCCCAATAGTACAGAACAAGTAAAGGTAGTAAGTGACAACAGAGATTAAGGGGTCATATTAAAAAACAAATTTCCAGAGATGTTTTCAGAAAAAATTGGCGCACTTAGGGATTTTACACATAAAATTCTATTAAAGGAAAATGCTGTACCAAAGATTCACAAATCTCGTATCATTCGTGGGTGATAAGAGAGGAGGTTAATAAGGAACTGGAGTCTCTCTTAAGGAGAGGTATAATCAAAGAAGTTGATGCATCTGAATGGATTTCCCCATTGGTGGCAGTACGTAAGGCCAATGGGAAGATTTGTTTGTGCATCGACTTGAGGGAGTTAAATAACAACACTGTGGTGGAGAGATTTCCATTGCCAAGGATATGCGAAAAGCTTGCCTTGACAAAGGACATGGAATGGTTCCCCTCCGTTGACTTGTCCTCGGCTTATCACCAAGTCAGATTACATGAGGATAGTAAGAGCCTAACTGCTTTCATGACTCCTCAGGGGTGTTATCGATATGCCTGCATGCCTTTCGGACTGGCCTCTGCTGCAGCAGTTTTTCAGAAAGTTGTAGAAGGTGTGGTCTTTTTTCAGGTCGACATTGTAATTATGGGGAAGAATAGGAAGCAACACAATGCTAGAGTATTTTGAGGGATAAGGGCTTAACAGCTAAATTCTCCAAGTGTAAATTTGGTGTACAGCAATTGAACTATTTGGGACATGAAATCACGGCATGTGGAATTAAACCAAAAAAAGAAGTGCTGTCCGCTATTAAAGATGCACTGGAACCTAGTAACAAGGATGAATTAAGATCATTGCTTGGCTTAGTGGAATTTTATGCAAGATTCGTTAAGAGTTTTTCAGAAAAAACTTTTGGTTTAAGACAACTATTAAAGGAAAAATGTAAATTTGCAAGGACAGACACTTTGCAGGAAGACTTCGACAGCATAAAACAGGAAATCTGTTTGGGAAAAACATTAGTGGTCATTACAACCCTGGCGGACGGTGTTAAAGCGGCGGTAAGACTGCCCACTGTTCCATCCTGTGGAGTGCAAAGCCACAGTCTCTCAAGTCTCTACAGTGGGTGGTTCGCCCACTGTTCAATCCTGGGGAGTGCAAAGCCACAGTCTCTCAAGTCTTTACAGTGGGTGGTTTGCCCACTGTTCAATCCTGGGGAGTGCAAAGCCACAGTCTCTCAAGTGGATAACAGCCTCCACTGGTTCTGGAGGGGGCCTTATGCCCAGAGTGCTTCATCCTGCTAAGGACAGAGGTAGTGGATGTATCTCTCCCCTGGTTCTAGAGGGGGCCTTGTGCCCAGAGTGCTTTATCCTGCTGAGGACAGAGGTAGTGGATGTATCTCTCCACTGGTTCTGGAGGGGGCCTTGGCCCAGAGTGCTGTATTCTGCCAAGGACAGAGGTAGTGGATGTTATTCTCCACTGGTTCTGGAGGGGGCATGGGGGCATGGTGCCCAGAGTGCTTCAATCACCCCGTGACGGACTCAGTAGCGTCAGTGCCCTTGGCGCTCATGGGCCAGCGGTGCTTGAGGTGGCAGCGCCCTGTTCAGCGGTGCTTGAGACGGCGGTGCCCTGTTCAGCGGTGCTTGAGACGGCGGTGCTCTGTTCAGCAGTGCTTGAGATGGCAGTGCCCTGTTCAGCTGTGCTTGAGACGGCGGTGCCCTGTTCAGCTGTGCTTGAGACGGCGGTGCCCTGTTCAGTGGTGCTTGACGCGGTGGTCTCCATTGCAGGGACTCAGCTGCTGGCAGTCCTTCATGGGCCAGCGGGGCTTTTGCTGGCGGTCCTTCATGGCCCAGCAAGGCTTTTGCTGGCGGTCCTTCATGGCCCAGCGGGGCTTTTGCTGGCAGCCCTTCATGCCCCAGCGGGGCTTTTGCTGGCGGTCTTTCATGGCCCAGCGGGGCTTTTGCTGGCGGTCTTCATGGCCCAGCGGGGCTTGTGCTGGCGGTCCTTCATGGACCATCGGGGCTTTTGCTGGCGGTCCTTCATGGCCCAGCGGGGCTTTTGCTGGCAGCCCTTCATGCCCCAGCAGGGTTTTGCTGGCGGTCGTTCATGGCCCAGCGGGGCTTGTGCTGGCGGTGGCCTCCTGGGCAGCTGGGCTGGTGCTGGCGGTGGCCTCCTGGGCAGCTGGGCTGGTGCTGGCGTTTGCCTCCTGGGCAGCTGGGCTGGTGCTTGCGGTGGCCTCCTGGGCAGCTGGGCTGGTGCTGGCCTCCTGGGCAGCTGGGCTGGGGCTGGCGGTGGCCTCCTGGGCAGCGGGGATGATGGCGGTCTTCTCCGCCGTGCTGCTCTTCCCAGACTTGCCGGGTTTCTTGTGGCCCTTCCCCACCTTGGAAGGTGTCACAGCTGACTCAAGACTCCCAGTGGGACCCCTGGGAGCGGCTTTGGTGGCTGGAGTCGTCCCCCTCTCCCGCCAACTTCTGATGCTTCACAGGTGGGGGACTGTCTGTGCTGTGGCTCCGTGCCACACTGGCTGCCCTGGTGGCTGGTGCACTCCAGATTCCGGTGACTACAGGCACCACTGGTCCCGGAGATGTTGTGGCTGAGGTGCTAGTTCGGGACCTATGAGACGGACGGAGTGGGGGAGGTGTGGGAAAGAGGTCAAGGTTGGACAGGAAAAGTTTTTTTGACACACTGGGACGGGTAGCTTGAGGGGGTTTGGGAGTGGAGGAAGAGATGGTGGTTGTAGGAGGTGTTCATTTGCTGACTTTGGGTGAAGGTGCATGCGCTGGAGGCTGTCGTGAGGTGGATGGCTGTTGGGTGGGTGTGTGCCTGCGTTTGTGTATCTTGGGAGGGGGCATCACAGACACACTGGGAGAGGACACAGGGGACGTGTGAATGGTAGTGGGGTGGTGACTGCACGTGAGCGAATTGTGGTGGTATGTGTGCTGGAGAGGGACTTAGTGGCTGTAGAGGTAGTGCGTGCAGGTGTGAGTGTAGATGAGACAGGGAGGGAGGAGGGAGACAAGGAGGAGGGGGACATAGTGGAGGCAGTGGATGTTGGTATGTCTGCATGTGTGTGATGCTTGCGTGAGTGCCTGTGGGATGTGTGGTGCTTATGTTTGCCTGAGCTTCCCTTGTGTGTTGACGTGTGTGCATGCTGGTCTGTAGGTGTGCTTGGGATAGGCTGAGGTACAGGGGATTGGGTCTGGGTGGAGGAAGTTGGAGGGGCGAGGCTAGACACAGGGACAATGGCTGCCATCAGTGCTGAGGCCAGAGTCTGAAAAGCTTGCTGAAGGGCCTCCTGACCAGAATGAATTCCCTCCAGGAATGCATTGGTTTGTTGCAACTGCCTTTCTACACCCTGGATGGCATTCAAAATGGTAGACTGCCCAACACTGAGGGACCTGAGGAGGTCAATGGCCTCCTCACTGAGGGCAGCAGGGGTGACTGGGGCAGAGCCTGGGGTGCCTGGGGTGAAGGTGATGCCCACCCTCCCGGGTGAGCGGGCACGGGCGAAGGCTGAGGGGCTGCTGGGAGGGCGAGGCTGGAAGGTGGGTGGCGGCTGTACCTGTAGATGGGGGTGGACAGATGTTGCCGCCACCACAAGGGAGCTCCCATCAGAGGACAAGTCTGTGTCACTGGTCCCAGCTCCTGTCCCCGCTGTGAAGCTCCCCTCGCACACTCCATCCCACTGGTGAAGTCCGATTCCGTAGTGTGGCCCTCCATGGCCATGTGGGATGCAGCCCCGTGGTGCTCCGGTGCCACTGCTCCTCCGCCTGATGATGCTAATTCACACAAGAACAGGGAGACCACAAAAAGGGTGGGGGTGACAGAAGAAAGACATGTTGAGTGCATGCAATACCGCTACTGTTGGTGGACACGACAGACACAGAAGCCCCCTGCACTACGCCACGCTCTTGTGCTCCACTGTTCAATCCCTGGGAAATGGCCTACTAGGCTATGGACGACATCTGCACACATAGATGACACAGGGGCATGACTAGGTGTAGTTTCACTCTACAGAGGTGGGGTGGGGTGCCACATGGCCTGCCTTATGGAGGGACCTGGCCTAGGGAAACCCAAACCCCACCTCCCCCACCCAGACACCACCACTGCGCGTAAATTCAGCAGAATGCGAGTGTACTCACCCTCTTGTGGCTGCTGTGATGCCTTTAAGCGCCCATCCAACTCCGGGTACGCCACCGCCAGGATCCTGAACATCAGGGGGGTCATGGTGCGATGGGCACCCCTCCCACGTTGGGAGGCCATCCCCAGCTGAGCCTCTGCCATCTTCTTGCTCCAGCGGCGAATGTCCTCCCATCTTTTCTGACAGTGGGTGCTCCGTCTGTGGTAGACCCCCAGGGTCCGGACGTCATTGGCAATGGCACGCCAAATATGTTTTTTCTGGTAGGCACTGACCTACATGATTTGTACAGGGGAAAGAGAAAGTAATTACCAACTGCACCGTCAGAGTGATTGGCCCCCATCCCTACCCTTGCCATGTGGCACATGCACTCACCGTCGTTTCATGCACGCCGCACTCTCCCCCCTTCCTTCTTACATCCACCCCTCTCCACACAGGCATAGCCCATACATCATGCTCCCAGTGTACTTACCTTTTTTTCTCTGGAGGACTGTAGAGTAGCGTGTACTGGGGGAGGACCCCGTCCACGAGTTTCTCCAACTCCTCCGATGTGAAGGCAGGGGCCCCTTCCCCAGACATTCGAGCCATTGTCTTTTCCAGACCGAGGTCACAGCAGCAGTTGCAGTGTAGGTCCTCTCCTGTCGAAGATCAGGTATCGAGTGATTGAACAGGTAGAAAATGGCGGTCACATCCGCGGCGGTGCGTACCGTCACCACTGGCGTACATCGTCATTGTCTGCTGGGACCCATAGGGTCCAATGTTAACCAATGCAGCATTGTGCCGCGGTCTTCAACCGCTCACCACGACGGTGTGCAACGCCAGCGCCGTTACCTCACATCCCATTGTCCCACTTTAGAGGTCAGGCAGCCGCCATTTCAGGGGCCCACATGGCTTCATTTTCAACTGCATCACACACGGCCGAGACTCAACACACATATAGGCCACTTTTTTATTATGAATGGTGTTCTGTGTAAGCTGTGGGTACGTACCTCTGAGTTGTTTGACTCTGTGCTCGTTGTTGTCCTTCATAGGCACCGTCCAGCGTGTTGTCCAGAGTGTTGTCTGCCCTGCTGAAACACATGCGGAGCTACATCGTTTTCCCTCAGGTTGAGGATTTGCCTACAGTGAAAGGTGATTTCTATGCCCTGGGACATATCCCCAACATCATAGGTGCCATTGATGGGACCCATGTGGCTTTCGTCCCCCCCCTCCCCCCCACAGGAGTGAACAGGTGTACAGAAACAGGAAGAGTTATCATTCGATGAATGTACAGATGGTATGTTTGGCAGACCAGTACATCTCCCATGTGAATGCCATGTTCCCTGGCTCAGTGCATGACGCTTACATCCTGCGGAATAGCAGCATCACTTATGTGATGGGGCAACTCCAGAGGCACCGTGTGTGGCTATTAGGTGAGCACCTGGAAGGAAGACAGTGGCAATGGTTGTCTGGGTCTGGGATATCCCTCCAGGTTAGTGTGTGTCTAACAGTTGTCCCTCGCCATTTGCAGGTGACTCTGGTTACCCCAACCTGTCATGGCTACTGACCCCAGTGAGGAATCCCAGGACAAGGGCAGAGGAACGCTACAATGAGGCACATGGGCGAACTAGGAGGGTGATCGAGCGGACATTCGGCCTCCTGAAGGCGAGGTTCAGGTGCCTCCATATGACAGGTGGATCCCTATTCTACTCACCAAAGAAGGTGTGCCAGATCATCGTGGCCTGCTGTATGCTTCACAACTTGGCTTTGCGACGACAGGTGCCCTTTCTCCAGGAGGATGTTCCAGATGGCGGTGTTGTTGCAGCTGTGGAGCCTGTGGACAGTGAACATGAGGAAACAGAGGAAGAAGACATGGACAACAGGGACTCAGTGATCCAGCAATATTTCCAGTGAAACACAGGTAAGGATACAAACCTGCCTACTACATGTACTTAAACACTACTGCCTCTCTACTGTCTGTCTTTTTCACCCAGTGTATGGTCACTGAGTTGTCACTTTCCCTTACGATTTCACAGATCTGGGTCCCACAGTGTGACATCTGCTTTGATTCCTCATGGACTAGAGCTGTGTGGCATAGGTATGTTGACATTACAAATGAAATAACTTTTTGCCACAGTTATTGCTAATACAGTACTCTGAAATCACAGACAGACTCCAGATTGTTTTGTGCTTTAAGGGTGTTTATTTTAGTGCTCAAAATTGGAGGGGGTAGCAAAATGGTGAAGGGTGATGGCGGAGGAATGTCCATGGCAGAGTCCAGTCTATTAGACTCACAGGTGCATTGCCCATATGGGCATAGGAAGTGGAGCTGGGGCAGTTTAAGTATGGACAGGGTGACAAAGTGGGACAGTAGGATGCCAATCAGGGTGATCTCATTTCTTGGCAGGGGTCTTGGCATCGTTCTCTGTCTTGTTCCTGGATCTCAGGGACCGTTTGCGAGGTGGTTCTCCCTCTGTAGGGGGTGGGGTGCTGGTGTTGTGGTCCTGTGGCAGGGCGTCCTGTCCACTAGCGCCGGCGGAGGTGGTGGGCAGTTCATCGTCCATGCTAGTGTCAGGGGCCCCTTGTTGTGCCATAGTGTCCCTCCTGGTGTTGAGTATTTCCTTCAGCACCCCTACAATGGTGCCCTGGGTGGAATTGATGGTTCTGAGTTCCTCCCTGAAGCCCATATATTGTTCCTCCTGCAGGCACTGGGTCTCCTGAAACTTGGCCAGTACCGTTGCCATCGTCTCCTGGGAGTGGTGGTAGGCTCCCATGATGGAGGAGAGGGCCTCGTGGAGAGTGGGTTCCCTGGGCCTGTCCGCCGCTGTCGCACAGCAGTCCTCCCAGTTCTCCTGTGTTCCTGGGCCTCCGTCCCCTGGACTGTGTGCCCACTACCACTGCCCCGAGGTCCCTGTTGTTGTTGGGGTGGTGGGTTAGCCTGGGTTCCCTGTAGTGGTGGACACACTGCTGATTGAAGTTTCCTGGGGACGGAGGTATGGGCCTGCTGGGTGGGTGCTGTGCTGGTGTTTCCAGAGGGGGAAGCTCTGTAGTGGCCTGTGACTGGGTGTGGGGAACCGACTGTCCCGAGGTCCCTGATGGGCCCGGCTGGTCACCTAGATCCAGCTGGACAGAGGTGCTGTCATCAATGTGGGCCTCTTCTGTTGGTGGTGTGGACATGTGTGGACCCTCCTGTGCGGTGACATTGGGTAGGGGTCCTGCAGGGGTATAAAAGCATGATTATTGCATCTGTGTGTGTCAAGGTGTGCAATGGGTGGGTGACCGTGTACCCCAGTGCTTGCATTCCTGTGTGGGACCTTGTGTGATGATGGTTTAGGGGTGTGTATGGGTGTGTGCAGTGGCAATGCTTTAGTGATGGGTGTCCATGCTTTGTTTTTGCATGCAGGGCTTGGTGTTGGGATGTGTGGTTTGTGATGTTGGGACATTTGTGAGGAGCAGGAGTGATGGGGGTGAGGGCGAGGGTGGGGGTATGTGATAGCATGCAGGTAGGTTGGGGGATGTAATAGTAAAGCTTTGACTTACCAGAGTCCATTCCTCCACCTACTCCTGCGAGGCCCTCAGGATGCAGAATCGCCAAGACCTGCTCCTTCCATGTTGTTAGTTGTGGGGGAGGAGGTGGGGGTCCGCCGCCAGTCCGCTGAACCGCCTGGTGGTGTCTGGAGACCACGGAACGCACCTTCCCCCGTAGGTCGCTCCACCTCTTCCTGATGTCCTCCCGATTTCTTGGGTGTTGTCCCACTGCGTTGACCCTGTCCACTATTCTTCGCCATAGCTCCATCTTCCTAGCTATGGAGGTGTGCTGCACCTGTGATCCGAATAGCTGTGGCTCTACTCGGATGGTTTCCTCCACCATGACCCTGAGCTCCTCCTCCAAGAACCTGGGGTGTCTTTGCCGTTCCATGGGGTGGTGTAGGTGATGTGTGGGGTGGTGTGATAAGTGTGCTGATATGTAGTGGGGTGTTGTGTGAGGTGCGTGGAAGTTATGTGGGTGATGGTGTTGTGTGCCTGTGGATGCTAGTGTTGTTGCTGGGGGTGTCTCTCTCTGGCTTTCGTTCGTGATTTGTGGTTGTAAGGGTTTGTGGGTGATGTGGGTGTGTGTTTTATATTGTATTGGATGTGTGGGAGTGGTGTGTGTATGTGTATCAGGTGTGTGTATTTCGAATTGTCCAATGTGGCTGTGTTTTGGAGATGTGTGTGTATTTTGAGCACGGCGGTGTGTACCGCCAATGGAATACTGCGGTTGAAAGACCGCGCATGGATTCGTGGGTTGTGAAAGTGTGGGCATATTTCTGTTGGCGTGACGGTGGAGGATTTGTTTTCGCCAGTTTATCACTGACCTTTGGTGTGGCGGACTTGTGTGTGTGTCTGAATTTTGGTGGATTCCGTGCTGTGGGTCATAATAGCTGTGGTGGATTTCCGCTGGTGCGGCGGTGTGTTGGCGGTGTTCTGCACGGCGGTAAGCGGCTTTTACCGCCAATGTTGTAATGACTGCCATTGTCTGGTTTTGATCCTAAACTCACTTTCATTCTTACCACTGATGCGAGTAATAAAGGTATTGGTGCTGTGCTAAGTCAGAAAGGTGACAATGGTGAAGAGCTGACTATAGCGTTTGCCTCTAGAGCATTGTCCCCCACAGAAGAAAAGTACTCAGTTATAAAGAGGGAAGCTCTTGCTGTTGTTTGGGGCTTAGAGCACTTTTTTTTGTGGGGTTTTGACGTTGAGGTTAGATGTGATCATAAACCCTTAATTAAGGTGTTAACCACTGAGGGACTTCTTAAAGCTAAGGCAAGAATAGCTAGGATGTCCATAAGACTTTTGGACTTCAAATATAAGTTAGTATATGTTCCAGGTGTAAAGAACAAAGTGGAGGATAGTTTGAGTAGATTGCCCTTACCCTTCCAAGAATCTGTGGATGATGTGGAAAGGATTAATGTTGCATGGACCGGCACTACTGAAGGGAGTGCTATTAGTTGTAAGGTTTGGGATGAAACAAATTCAAATGATCCAATATTATCCATATTAAAGAAGTACATTCAATGTGGTTGGCCAGGAAAAAAGGACATTGAAGCTGAGCTTAAAGTTTTTTTTTGAGTTGTGTGATGAGTTATCAGTGGTACATAACAAGGTTATGAGGGATGATAGGATTGTACCACCTGAAAAATTGAAGGGATTCTATCATCAAGATAAATCATGAGGTGCATTTGGGCATTGTCAAAACTAAGCTGAAAATTAAAGAGAATTACTAGTAGCCAGGTATGGATATTAATATTGAGAGAATTGTTAGAAATTGTGATTTATTTTTTTGAATGCAGACAAATCCCTGGTGACCTTAAAGCCAACTTTGCATCCTGTTCCGTGTCCTGAAATGGCTTGGGAAGTTATTGGTATTAATATGATGGTGACAATCGTTGAAGGGAACATGGAATGGCACATTATAGTGGTGGTCGTTTTCAAAATGGCCAGAAATTAAATTTGTAACTAAAGCTAATTCAGGGAACATTTTAATGTTCTTGGATGAACTTTTTCACAGGGAAGGTTTACCAAGGAAAATCATTACTGACAATGGTGTTCAATTTAAAAGTGAGGAAATTAAATACATTTTTAATAGGAATGGTATTGAACACAAATTAGTGTCAGTTTATCATCCAAGTGGGAATGGTGAAGTGGAGATTTAATCGGGTCATAAAAAACTCTTTGCAATTAGCTAGATATACAAATGTTGACTGGATAACCTGTATTAAAAAAATGATTTGGATGTATAGAACCACCCCGACTTTGATGGGCTACAGCCCATTTACTGTCAAGAGAGGAAGAATTCCTTTCATGAAGTATAATCAGGGTTGGTTAGGCAATTCTAGGGTGAAAGAATGGTCTCCTGCTGAGATTTAAAAAATATTCAAAAAGCTCAAGGACATTATAAAAGCTATGTGGACCTGAAGAGGGGTGCCAAAGAAATAAACTTAAAGAAGGGTGATGTAGTTCATGTTAAATTACCAAGCAAAGTAAAAAAAAGGAGACAGCAAGTTTTCTGAACCTAAAACAGTTCTGGAGGTTTACCAAAATTCGGCCAAATTGAGTGATGGGCAGGTTTGGCATATGAGCCGTTTTGTAAAGATTTGAAGATAATCTACTGTTATGGATGGAGATATTTCTACAGAATCTACAAAAAATTATTTTTGGCTGGATACTTTGCGTGATGACTTCCCCACCGGGAATGAAGATGCTAATGAAACAGAAGAAGGAAATTCTGCATTTGAAGATGCCAGTGTTAACAATGACAGTTTAGGACAAGTTGTGGGGAACAAAACTTATAAAAGTAAACAGGGTAGAATTGTCTAGAAACCAGTTTATTTAAGAGATTATGTTGTAAATTAGAATATCCTCTCCTTGTGAATCTATATTTCTTTGTTTTTTTATTGTTTTATTATTATTCCAGATTTGTTATATAAAGGGGAAGATGTGTTGTGTAATTAAGAATGTTGGTACTGTTCTTGTAGAATGCTCTTAGATAAAAGAATGTGGGGAATGGAATGTGATGGCTGGCAGTTGGCGGAGACCTAGGTGGAAGGCACAGGTGTTGGCGTATTTGTGAAGACTTATAATAAATACGTGTGATACTACTCAACTTCTTGTCAGTGCTATCACTACACTGTTGCACAAAGTGGAGTTTAGCAGGTAGCACATTCCCAACACTGGCATTAACAACTATTGTTGCCAGTCCATCTTGCAGCTGCTTCACAGTTCTTTCTCCTTGTTTCTCATTCCCTTTTCCCCAGAAAGTACGCTGGAGCGGCTGAACAGTGACATTTATTGATTCACAAAAACTTTAGCAAATACATTGATTTACACTTAGAATGAAAAAACAAATCATGCTTTGAAATGCGGCCACAAACGGGGCTTCTTTCCCACAAGAGCTGTAAAATTACAGAAACTATTTGCTTGAGGGGCTTAAATTTTCAGAATAAAGCCACTAATGGTGTGCCTGCATATGATTTCTAATTGAAGGGAAAACACGTTGACAACAGCACAATGGAGGATGTGTCTTTGTTTGTGTTGTGCGGTCAGGTCCCCAAACCAATGACGTTCAGGGATGTCTTAAAAGAGAAGCTATACAGCAGGCAATTTTATTCATGGTGTTAAATCTATAGAATTATGAGACAATCTGGAATTGGAAAGTTAAAAGTATTAGAATATAAAATAAATGCAATTGTTAGAGCTGATATGGCTCACAAGATAAATGTACTTGTAAATTGATGGGAAATGTAATAAATTGCGCACATTAAAACACATTTTGTGATTAGGATTAGTTTTGACTGGATTAAAAGACCACTTTGCTGCAGGGTCTTCGAGGTATCTTCCACATGAGAGACTTTGTAATTGTAGTAGGAAAGTATTTCTTTTAAGCAGATACTGCTAGCAACATTGATCAGATCTGGATAGAGGTTAGGGAAACAAATTTACATGGGAGCTACAGTCTCATGGAGGGATTGTTGTGAAACTGTGCATTTTAACACACCTTAGGCCAGTAATAATGGCATAAATGTCATAAAAATAGATCTTTCCAGGCCAGGTGGGAATTTGCATTTTCCCACAAATTAGTATTTGGGAAATCACATGCTAAATGCTTTCTTTAAAGCACAATGGCTTCCTTCCCCTTCTATGTCTCCATCTCTTCAGTTTGTTTCCGATGTGTGAAATGGATGTTGATAACTGGCTATTGTGCTTTATAAACCATTACACAACATAGTTTCCTTACAAAGTGAGTTTTGGGCATATTTATGAGCCTCTTTGGATCACTCTTGCACCATGCAACCTGGTGCAAGAGTGACACAAATGAAAAATTAGATTTATGAAACTACACGTAGTCCTGCGTGGCTTCATAAATCTTGAGTAATGTAAAGCAGCGCAAATCACTGCGTTGGATTACTTTGCACCAGGGAGGCGCTTCCATGAGTGTTGCATAGGTGTTCCCACGCAACATTCATGGATTTTGATGCATCTCAGATTTACATGAAGAGGTAAACCTGGTAATGTGCCATAAATCTATGCCTCCCTGGGTGAGGCATAATGAGAAGATATATATTTATTTTTTCTTGTTTTTTCCTCCTAGGAAGAAGAAAAAGCCTTGGGGTATTGTTTTTGTTTGGGAAGGTGCTACATCCTGCACAAAAACAATCAACGCAAACACCCTTGCACCATAGTGCAAGGGTAACTGATTTGGGGGTAGGAAGCCCATTTTGAACCAGTGTAGGGGAAAGGTCAGGAAAGCCCGTATTGCCTTAAACATGGCGCATTCTTGCCCTTTCCCTAACAAGCAGTGCAGTGCAATAAGGTGACTTGCTGTGCTGCATTGCCTGACTTGGCCATAAAGAAGGCCCTTTGTATTTAACAGTGCTAGGGAAGGGCTCTTCTAGTGAAAGTATTCTTTAAATGTTGAAAGTATTTAGAAGTGTGAGAGAAGGGCTCTCCTAGTGTGGTTATGCTCTTAATGTTGATGGCTGAGTATGTCAGTCGATTTGCAACTGCTATTTAAAAGTTCAGACTATAAGAATGCAATAGCAGACCAAGCCTGAAGCAGGTGGAGATCTTATTCCTCTTTGTCCCCCTCTCTCTGAATATTCAGAGAATCAATATGATTGAGTACAAAGCCTAGTCAGTACCTCCATGGGAAAAAGACTACCAATGGTGTCAGTTTCCCAAGTCAGTACACGAGTTGCAGATTCAGTTGTTTTTCATCTTTCAATTCTTTATTTTGTAATTTTTCAAATGTTAAAATCAGGAATATGGCACTTGACTCACCCACTGTAAACAGAGACAAAAGCGGTCTTGCACCAATTAATACTTTCAGTACTGTCTCAGAAAAGACTTCCTCATCATCATCATCACAAGCAGATCACCTTCATACCCAGCACCTCTGAAAATCCTTAAAGATAGCCTTTGCCCAACCTGCATTGGGGAGGTATCTCTAAGTGTACTCAACAAGTCTTTGGAACTTGGTTCTATTCCACCCGATTTGATAAACCTCCTACATTAGACCATTCCTTAAAGAGAAAAACCTCAATACATCCAACCCAGCAAACTACAGACCAGTATCCAATGGGCCATTCCTAGAAACAATATTTGAAAAAGCAGTGTTTACTAAACTCCCCAAGTTTATGGAGTGAAATGACGATGTCAGACCAACAGTCTGAAAGCAGACCAGACAGAGGAAAAGAATCAGCCAGAATATCCATTTGGGATGACTTAAAACTCACTATGAATGAGAATGGAGTGGACATCATATTGCTTCTGGACCTATCAACAGCATTTGACACAGTCTACCTCCTCACACTAGTGCAAAGACTCCGTCATCTCAGAATACATTAAAATGCTCTATAATGGAATGTGTCTTGCCTCAGAGATAGACAAAGTGTGGCATACTTACCACCTTTCACATCCGCTCCTCACAAGCCACACTGTGGCATTCCTCAAGGGTTCATCGTACCCCCATTAATATTCAACATCAACATAACCACCGAACTAGACCTGATTACATAATTCATTTTCACCTGTTGCAACTATGTTGATGATACAGAACGCAATCTCATAATGGATGGCCCAGAGAACCTCTACAACTCAAACCTTGAAAACATTCTTTGTGTAATAAATGCAGGATGATAAGCGCAACTCTCTCATGCTCACCAGCCTATCGTCATAGGGCCTCAAGGTCCCTGCAACACCATCAAAGGAATTAAGAAACCTGGAGGTAACCATGGATTTGGAATTATCCTTTATACTACCTATCAACAAGGTAACAAGGAGCACCCTCTACACAATGAAAATACTTCTAAATGAACACACTTTTTCCCATACCATGGATACCTACAAAAGCTACAAGCTTTCCTGACACTCGTTATCTCCAGGCTTGTCTATGCCAACAGCCTATACCTTGGTGCCCACAGTTTCATCATCTGCCAAATTCAACTAATCCAAATCCCTGCAGCAAAACTCTTTCTCCAACTATACCAAACAAAATGCATGACTTCAGGTCCGCTATCATTCCACTGGCTATCTGCAACTAGAAGAGCAATATTCAAAGCACTTTGCGTCATACCCAGAGCCTCCCAGAAAAATGGCCTTTTATACCTACAAGTGTTATTCAAGCAATACAAACAAAATAGAACACTGTACTCCAGGCTTCACCAGGGATCATCATACTGCCTTGCTATAAGAAATCATAGGAGGCACTGCTTTCTTGGTACTGTTCTATTCTATTTTATGGTTCTTGTAAAGCGCATGGCTACCTGGAAGCCTCCCTACAGAAGAGGAAATGAGTTACTAAACAACAGGTTTTCAAAGCCTTAAAAAAGAGAGTTAATTGGCCAATTGTCATAACACTAGTAGAACGGTGTTCCAAAGTTTGAAAGCCAGGTAGGCCATTGAACGCCTCCACATCGGGACCTACGAATCTTAGGCACCTTTAGCAAATATGCTGAGGAGGATCGAAGGAGTCTCCCAGGAATATATGGGGAGGCTAGAGGTCTTAGCAGTAAAGGGCCTATCTTATGAAGTGACCTGTGCAAAATGCATAAAGCCTTGAACTGCACTTGTTGCTCCACCGGGAGCCAGTGTAGATCTATCAGGGCTTTTTTGGCAGACTGCAATTTTGGGATGTTCATAAAAAGCCCAGCAGTAACGTTCTGGATGACCTGCAGCCTTTTGATCACATATTGAGGTGAGCCAAGGTATAAGACATTACCTTAACCCAGGTGTGAGATTGCAAGAGCCTGGACGACCAATCTTCTAGATAAGAAAGAAAGAAGATTGAGACCCTTCATCAGTAGTATCATAATACCAAAACAATCAGCAGTGTCAGCAGCATAAGAAACCAACAACAACCCATATGAGCGCACAATTTCATCCAGGGGGGACATATGAAGGTTAAAATGAATGGGGTTCAGGGAAGACCACTAGGGCACTCCACAAGTCAAAGAAAGATTGTCTAAATACCATGATTGATCTAAAACCTGAAAAGTTCTGTTCTCCAAAAAGACGGTGAGGTGCTCTGCCATCGATAACCACATTTGATATTCTCAAAATAAGTGTGGCATGATCTACTGTGTCAAAGGCTGTACCAAGGTCTAAAAGGATAATGGCTGCCAAACCACCTTGACCCAGCAGTCGTCTTAGTTCCTCAGCCACTGCTAGCAAAGCCTTTTCTGTGCTGTGGTCTGAACCTCAATTGAGTGGGAGGAGGACTTCACTGGATTCAAGGAAGGCAGATGTTTATTAACATGTTTTTTCCAGGAGCTTAGATGCTCC
Source organism: Pleurodeles waltl (assembly GCF_031143425.1). Taxonomy (NCBI): domain Eukaryota; kingdom Metazoa; phylum Chordata; class Amphibia; order Caudata; family Salamandridae; genus Pleurodeles; species Pleurodeles waltl. Next base: position 184,133,550 of record NC_090437.1, read on the forward strand.
TTGTAACAGGGAGATGGGACTGTAGTTACTTTGACAAAGGGGGCCAAGACTAAGTTTTCTTAAAAGTGGTTTGACCACTGCATGCTTCTATTGTGAGGGAACCAGCCCACAGAAAAGAGAACGATTAAGCAAGCCTATCAAGGTTGAGGCAATACTATCAACCCCTTGACAGAGAATGTGATGAGAAGCCAGGCCGAGAGGAGAGCCTAATTTTACTGCCTTTAAAAGCTCTTCAAGAAGAATCACAGTAAGATTAGAAAAGGCTGTGAGGCTCCCTTCTGGTTCCTTAGAAGGGGTGTTTTAGGTAAAGAATCATCCATGTTTGCCCTGTCGAGGAAGGAGGAGTAGTTATGCATTATCTTCTTTTGAAAGAAGAGAGGCAGGTTCTTGCTGTGCTCTATAGAGGCTTCTAGAGTCAAGCCAGCTGATTTAAGCTCTGTAATCTCTATAAGGGTCTGAAAGGTCTCTTTAGGGGAGTTAGTGGAATGTTCAATATTTGATGAGAAATAAAGTGATTGAGAAGCTTTCATTTCTGAATGATAAAGCCTAATGGCATTCCTATACTTAAGTTTACTAACTTCGTCGTAGGACTTTCTCCAGCTTCTTTCCAGATGATTACATTCCTTTTTCAAGGTCAATGGATGATCGTTGCACCAGGAGGATTTGTTGCCTCGCTGGACATTCTTGTGCCATGTTGCCGGTATAACCATATCTAATGAGTTAGCAATCCACTCATTAAGCCTGCAGGTGGACAGGTTTGGAGGGGTTTATCCTTGTTGCCTCCAGGTTAGCAAATCAATCCTCAGGGTTCAGATTGGGCCAGCGTCATTCCAGCCCCCAAGCTACTGAACTTACTGTCAGCCAAGATTCAAAGCAATCAGTTGCATTTACACTTGAGTGAGTATAAGGGAAAAAATATCTATTTCAAAGATAACTATTTCTTCCCACACCTCTGTGATAAACCCTGGAATAATAAGTGTTCCTTCAACTACAATCTTCAGTACAATGATACAGAGCAACCCAACCAGCACACAACTACTATCTCCAGGTAGGTTATGAAGGGTTGACCTGTGGCTAGCCTAAGAATTAAAACTATTGGCCCACACTAATACTAATACTAATACTAATAGCCGGACATACGATTGTAGTTCAAACAGGCTGCATAATACTTCCCTTATACTGCCTGACCCTCGTATACTCACATATGACAGAACCCCTACAGGTCATGTCTATCACCAGCTAAACAGATATTAAATAACTGAAGAGATCTGGTGCATACTGCTGTGTTACAGAGGACTCTAATTTAGTCAACCACTGAAGGTCTACATGTTATACCCACTTTTGACATCACACAATCACAGTCATATATAAAATGATTGCAAAGAAGCTCATTCCAGCCATTCTCCTTATCATCTCTCCCTCTAATTTATGTCTCAAAGTCAGTCAGTCAAAAAAAATAAATGTTTATTTAGACCTTGAACTCCAAACAACATAAACAGCACAGGAGTTATTAATCATAAAATGTATATGTACAAATAAAATCTTTTATAATGTATATATAAGCAGTAATAAAAATAATAATCATAATACATATGTGTACAAATAAAATCTCATCATACATTTTCCATGGCAAATCGAACATTCCTTCATAAAATAGCTAGAAATCAAATTTAAACGGGTAAACTTCTAATAATCTAATACAACTGCTTGCACATGGTTTTGGGCACCCTATTAAAAAAAGCAAGGCCTTAAAATAGTTTTCCAAAGGGTTTGAACTTTTAAACAATCAATGAGAATATGCAGACTGTCACACTTTATGCTCAACCCGGTGGTAGATTTACCAAATGCATCCATCACTGCCATATTTACCTTTTTACTACTGTGGCACAGGTTAATATTGGTTCTCAACCTTAGCAATTCAGATCTGAATCTACGGTTTGGTAGTAAATCCACGTAGGGGAACCACTTCTCATTTTGCCATGAGTTAAGCATAAATTGGACTGAAAGTTTTTTAAATACTGCATATCATGTTTCCCAGCTGTATTCTTTGTTAAACCGCTGAGTTCGCTCTTCGTGGTATCTATTTGCAGATTCTGAAGACCCATATTTAAACCAGTACCTTACATATATCCTCAAGGTTTTTCTTGACGTACTTAGCCCATTTCAGTTTGCTGTGCATAATCTGTTACATCATAATTATAACTTTTGCCCATCCCCTGAGTTCAGATGTAGCCATAATCTAAGCACTCCGTCCCATAACACGATAAGTGCATCTCAGTGGTCATCACACACAGAATCTTAAGCACCCAGACCCCCCCCCCCCCCCAGCAACCACCAACACCAGATTCACCTCTGATCTACCTCCTGCTCTCCTGGACTGCTCTGAAAGATCTACAAATGGATACCCACCGAGACCAGAAGAACAGTCACTCAAGCCCTCGTAAGCAGCAAACTGGACTACAGCAATGCTCTCCACACAGGAACCACGGCCAAACTCCAGAAGAGGCTGCAACACATCCAGAACGCATCCGCACACTTCATCTTTGACATTCCCCGTCGCTGCCACATCACAGACCACCTGAAAAAGCTGCACTGGCTCCCAGTCAACAAGAGAATCACACTCAAACTCCTCACCCACGCTCACAAAGCACTGCACAACACCGGACCAGAATACCTCAACAGATGACTCTCCTTCTACACCCCGACCCAGCATCTCCGCTCCCCTGACCTCACCCTCTCAACCTTCCCACGCGTCTGCAGAACTGCAACCGGCGGTAGATCATTTTCGCACCTCGCCGCCAAAATGTGCAACACTCTTCCCACCCACCTGCGCCAGACAAAAGACCTCCTTACCTTCAGGAAACTTCTCAAGACCTGGCTGTTCGTGCAGTAGCAGCATACCCCCCCCCCTGAGTTTCTCACTTCTCTCCCCTCCCTACATTCTCCCCTCTCCCCTCCTCAGCGCCTTGAGACTGTCACAGGTGAGTAGTGCGCTTTACAAATCCCTGACTGATTGATTGAATCTTGTTGTGCCACTTGCGGGCAGTTTCTCTGGGTGGCTCCCATAGAAAGGGCGCAATACTGGAGGACCAAAGCAAGGCATTCAAGGAATCTCCTTGCTGGGTGCCCAGATTCTCCTCCAATCTTTAGGGGTATGGCCTAGTATTCTCCACGATCCGGGTAGCTGTGTTTGCAGGAAGCCTTAGGCTTGCTCCATTTAGCAGGTCAGCCTCTGAGTGGACGAGAGAGGCGGGATCAGTACTCCTCAAGTGCCTCATGACCTTCCTGTAAAAGGGGGGCTACCATTTGTCTAAGGGTCTGCAGAAGTCTTTTAAGAAAGTGAATTAAATCTTGGGCTTCGGTGTACCGCCTTGTAGTACTAAGATGAAGGTGTCCTATTTTTTGCATTTCTTTTTTCCAAGCCCAGTGGTTCCAAGACAAGTTGTGAACCTAAACCAATACAACAACACATTAAAAAAATTATTATTTGATCATCCCCAACTGTTAATTTGAAGACAATTGCTAGCCTGCTGTTACAGTCAAAACCTTACAGAGTTTCTAAAGTTTATAGTAGGGCAGGTGACAATTGCTAGGGCTCATGGCAATAGCCATGGATCAACAAGGGCAAAAATATGGAGGACTTGTCCTTGAAAGTCAACTGATAGAACAGTAGATAGATTGCTTACATGCCTGCTATCTTATGAAAAATATACCTAAAACTTAATTACTTTGAAAACTGTATGTGTGGTCAAGACCAAACCTAAAGAACAAATATGATTCATTTCCTGGAAAAAGACTGCAGGTGAGAAAGTCCTCCTGAGATATGTGTACAGGGTTAGGCGATTAACACATGTGGGTGTACATGAGAAGCAGGATTTGATTGGTGGGGTTAGAACTCCTCCAAGGAGAGCATAATATTTCCTAGATTAGACTTATTTTATAGAAATTAGAATTTTAGATCTAATGACATTTGATACTTGGAATAAGGATGAATTTTCTGTAAATTGATGATGTTTTTTTTAACTAAACAAAACATGTTGAACATGGGCCTGATAAGTAAGATTGAATGTGCAGGTAGTCTTTTGAAGGGACCAGTGACTTATATTCAAGTTTTGGGGCACTGCAGAAGAGAATATATTTTATTTCATTTCGTGAAAGGGGATTGTTGCCCCTAGGTCTCACATTACATGAAGGTGTTTTAAAGTGGGGAGTGATGTTATGTGATGGCATAAATGCATCCAAGTCATGTGTCAAGCTGATTGAGGAAGCCATCCGAATAAGACTGCTCTATTTTCTTCCTTTTCTTATACTTCCATCCCCTATTAGGCTGCAGTGATGAAGCCAGGATGCCATGGGTTCTAGCGCAAGCAAGAAACATGGCCCCTTTTACTGCTGTGGGGATGGGAAAGTACAGCAATTATTAGCGTTCAATGGGCCCCCCCAAGGCTTTGGGCCCCAGTGTATTTGCACCTGCTTCACCAACGGTAGCTATGTCCCTCTTAGGATGGTCCGAGGAAGGTGAAGCAAAGATAACGTTTAGGTAACTAAACTGGTGTGAGGTAGAGATTGTGTCTGGTCCTTAATACATCTTCTCGGGTCTGGGAAAGGTCCTGCCCTCTCACAGACAATCAAAATACATTTTGTGCCAAAAACTATGGGTCTGATTTAGAATTCGTCAGACGGGTTACTCCGTCTTAACGGTGACTGTTATCCCATCTGCCGAGATATAAATCCCATATGACATAATAGGATTTATATTTCGCCAAACAGAATATCCATCACCATTGTGATGGAGTGATCCGTCAGCCGAGTTCTAAATCCCTATGTTTCTCCAAACCATTTCAGATAGCACCATTTTTACCCTTATAGGCCAAGGGGGTAAAGGAATCCAGAAATCAGTAGCTTGCAGGTGCTAGCCTCGATTATTGACCTTAAGTCGTTGATTATTGGCAAGTTCATAAAGTTCCCCACTTTGCTTCACCCAAGTGAAGGTCATTGTTCAGTGTTGTTAGCCACAGGGGTGCAATTAGAGTGGAACTTTTGGAGGAGGGGTGGCGCTGACACACATAGCAATGGAGGTGGAACTAATACTTCAAACTATTGAGAGCGGACTTATCCTCAGAGTCAATACAATAAAATAGTGACAAACTGTGTATTTTAAACATACTGAACAAACCCAATAGTATTAGAACAAACATGATAGTGTGGATTTGACAACAGTTATAGACTACTTACACAGAACTTTAAAAGAAGGCTTAAAAGAAAGTGAGTAACAAGCAGGCTGAACAAATTTCAGTACAAATCACAAACAAGGTTTCATAAAGTTATTTAAAAATGTTGACCCTTATTGCCAAATCTCAGACAATTCCTTCCAGGCAGGATACCATGCTAATATAGTATTTATTATTGCATTGTCTAGAAAGGCGATATTGCCCGTTTGTTGGTCAAAAGTATGTTTACAGGCTGCTCATCAGGATGTTGCAACATATGCTTGTGATAACGCCTCCCAACTTTGATAATTTAACTTACACAGGGACTCGTTTTAGGCCAATGAATCTTTTGACCACGTTTGGAGACTTCCCAGGGCGAGATATATGTCTCGCATTGCAAACTATAGATCAATAACCTCATCAATATTCACAATAACTATTCAATCAAACTAGTCAATAACATCTAATAAGAATCAAACACGCCATGACCTTTCTGCCATGAATAACCACACAAATCTAGTAAGAGTTTAGGATATTTATTCCCTATTAGTTACAATATAATAGCATATTCATTAATCGCAATATCAGTAAGCACATCAAAACCACTACAATATGGCAACTTGAATAAGCCTTTATCAACGCATAGGTCATGAACATTAGAACAAAACACGACGTTTACATGAATCCGTTTTAGCAGAGTATCGTTAGCACGTTTAACACATGCTTTATTCGATCAGTCAATCATCAAAGCGAAAATACAATAATAATAAATAAGGATAAAACCAGTAATAATAAAAATATTATATTATAAAACATAAATAGAAATTGTGGAACATAGGTTACTGAGCATACTATAATTAAAAGAATTCTCAGGACACATAATACACATAATACGATTTCAGCCCCTTTCCTATAATCCTTGTAAGAGTAAGAGAATAAAGAATAAAAGTAAGGCTCTAATTAAGACACAGTCTTTGCAATGGAATTTCGTATTCGCCATGCTACTAATAAATATTTACTGACAGCAAGTATTAAAACCGTGGAATGATGACTTTTTAAAATCCTCAAGGCAGAGGCACAATCTCTTATCCCCATATCGCGGCAGATATGACAGATCCACTTAGACCTGGGAAGAGAATAAGCAGGGCAAAAAAACATGAAACGCTCAATCGTTTCTGGTTTTGCGTCACAGGCTGGGCATGTACTTGTATCTGTTTTTGTACCCCATCTGCACATCAATGTCTTCAATGGCAGCGACCCGAAACGGAATCTGGCATATAAGCTTTTGCCAAGAATGTCAGGTATATTGTCTAGATAGGGTTCAAATTGAGGATACCATTTAAAATCTGTAAAATGATTTGTTAAAGTGCCATGAGTTCTATGAGTAATATGATTGTTATATACATGGGACCAATATATGCGTTTTAGCGCAATAGAATGAGCCTTTTCTAATTTATGGGGTTCCTCCCAAAAGTGGCTTAGGCCGAGTTTGTTAAACCAACTGGATACATGTTTGACCCAGGGAATAGAAGTTGAATTGGGGCACATAAGCAGGTCGTGGAGTGAGGACTTATAAACGTCTAGTTCGGGGTTGGTCCATAGTCGTATCCAATATAATAATGGTCTTAGGATGATCAGATCGGCTATGCGTCTCAGGCCTAAGTCTAAGAACAGAGGTAGCAGTGGAGTACTAGGAGGACAAGCACACAGAGACCTCGCAAAACTATTCTCACTAATAGTGAGCCTGTTACAGTCAGAAAAACCCCAAACCTCTGCTCCGTATGCGGCAGCGCCCTGTGCTCTGGCGATGTAGATCTTAATTGCCGGGGAGACGGTTTTTGCTGTCGTGCCCCTGTAAAAGCGCAGGATTGAAGCCGCACCATGCTGCAAACGACCCTCACTTTTATTAATCTGTTCTCCCCAATTTAAATTGTCAGCAATCCTTACACCCAGGTAATCGATGGAGGATACTTTATCCAGGAGGTTCCCTTCTAGGTGGATAGTGCATTTCTTCCGCACTCCTGAGCGGAACGCCATTAGCTTGGTCTTTTTATGGTTTAGCTCTAGGCCGTAGTCACAACAGAAGGAGTTAAATCTGTTGATAAGAATTTGAAGGCCCATGGGGGATTTAGAAATAAGAAGAGAGTCATCGGCAAAGAGAAGGATTGGAACTTTTTGAGCGCATAGGGTGGGGGCATCATTCTGGCACGTCATTAAAACCTGTACAACCTCGTTAATAAAAATAGAAAATAAAAATGGTGCCAATACACAACCCTGGCGAACACCCCTATTTATGGGGATTTTGTCCGTTAATTCGCCTAGGTTCCCCCATCTCACCTGCGCATATGTATCCTCATGCAACCGCTTTAGAAGTTGGATTAAATTGGCCGGAGTCCCTATTTTTTGTAACACTTCCCACAACTTTTCCCTCGGGACCAAGTCAAATGCTGATCTCAGGTCGACAAAGGCAATGTATAATGGTTGTTTGGCAAGAGCTGTGTACTTCCAGTACAGAATGGCCAGTCTAAAAACCTGGTCCACTGTACTGGTCTTTGGGCGAAAACCAGCTTGGAGAGGGGAAAGAATATTCTGGTCTTTGGCCCAATTGGTTAATCTACCTAGGAGTTGTTTGGCAAATATTTTTTGGATGTTGTCAATTAAACTGATTGGTCTATAATTTGTCGGAAGGTTGGCGTCACCCTTTTTATGGATGGGGATAATTTCTGCTCCCTTCCATGTCATGGGGATCTGCCCCCCTTCGGCAATTTTATTAGAGAGTGTATTGATATACCAAGTCCAGACTAATGGTTCTGACGAGTAGAGATCCCCTGGAATTTTGTCTGGGCCTGGGGCTTTCCCAAGTTTTAAGGAACCAATAGCATTGGCTGTTTCTTTGGTGGTAAAACAGATATAGCTCTTAAAACCCTGTGTTCCCCCTACAAGAGGGGCTGGGCCACAATTCTCATCGGGGGTAGATGGAAGGTCTTGGCCTGCTTCCCCTGTAATTAAGGTTGTAGGAGTTTCAATTTCTCTGTATAAGCCAGAGAAATGGTCAACCCATTTTTCTGGCTGTATATGGCTTCTCACACCAATCCTACCCTCTTTCTCTCGTTAGCACGTTATTCAACAAAGCAAGAATTCAGTCATTTATCCATTTTCATACGATATTAGTGAATTCCTTAACTAACCTCGAATTAGCATCAGCATGTTGGGCTTCATGCAAAACAATTTAGCAACCCGAATTTAGAAAAAATCTAAACTATTGCCCCTATCAAAAGAGCAGTTGGTACCTAGAAAGAGAAGACAAAACAGACAATTACAATATATCATCATATAGTTACCCCTCCAAATGGTTCACAGCATACAGCGCCAGTCTTCGTCCTCAGGACATCAGTCGATTCGCCATCAGCCAGGATAGAACAGCTAAGTCTCAGCCAGGCATAGCACGAATAGGGCTCTTCCCACATAAAGAGGAGAAGTAAGTATCGGGCAAAGTAGGAGGTGAGGATAGTTTAAAGTATGAAAAAGCTAAAGACAAAGGCGCTCATTACAACTCTGGCGGTCAGTGGTAAAGCGGCGGTAAAACCGCCAACAGGCCGGCGGTAAAAAAAAATGGAATTATGACCATGGTGGAAACCGCCAGTATAGACAGCCACTTTAACACTCCGACCGCCACAGCGGTACAAACAAACAGCATGGCTGTCACTGGCAACAGACAGGCAGAAAACAATGTACCGCCCACACTATTATGACAGGCCAATCCGCCACCTTTCCCGGGGCGGATTCAACGCGAACAAAAACACGGCGGAAACAGGACTTGGAAGGGAAAACACTCACCTCTACACAACCCACGAGGAACCAGGACGCCATGGAGCCTGAACTCCAAATACTCCCTGCAATAGTCTTCCTGGTCCTCTACCAGGAGCACGACCGACGGCGGCGACGACTACTGTGAGTACTGCACCTACAACACAGGGGAGGGGGGAGGGAAAAGAGAGTGACACACACACGCAACACCCCCCCCACCCTCACCCACAACAACACACACACCAATGCATGCTGAAACATTACATGCACACCCCCAACCCCCCCTGGAAGAACGCTATGACAAAAGGAATTGATTATAACCGTTGTAATCAATAAACATCCATTAATCCAAAATTTATATACACTATAAACAAATATGTAAACCAAGGATTCAAGTCCAGGTACTGCACCTATATAGTCCGTGAACCACTGGGCCCAAAATGCATGGGCGAGGCCCACAGAGGTACCCGATTGAAGCGGAGAGAACACTGCAGGGGCATCAGATCGAAATAAAACAGGCACCTCAGGGGTAAGGGAAGGGGGGCACCTCAGGCGGATGACGCCAGCTCCACGAGGGAGCTCCATGCCCATTGACGTATCCTGGGGAGTGCAAAGCCGCAGTCTCTCAAGTCTCTCCAGTGGGTGGTTTGCCCACTGCTTCATCCTGGGGAGTGCAAAGCCACAGTCTCTCAAGTCTCTCTAGTGGGTGGTTTGCCCACTGCTTTATCCTGGGGAGTGCAAAGCCACAGTCTCTCAAGTCCCTCCAGTGGGTGGTTTGCCCACTGCTTTATCCTGGGGAGTGCAGAGCCACAGTCTCTCAAGTGGATAACAGTCTCCACTGGTTCTAGAGGGGGCTTTGTGCCCAGAGTGCTTCATCCTGCCAAGGACTGAGGTAGTGGATGAGATTCTCCTCTGGTTCAGGAGGGAGCTTTGTGCCCAGAGTTCTTCATCCTGCCACGGACTGAGGTAGTGGATGAGATTCTCCACTGGGTCTAGAGGGGGCTTTGTGCCCACAGTGCTTCATCCTGCCAAAGAATGAGGTAGTGGATGTGACAGTCTACTGACAGTGGGGCAACATGGAAGCTGCCCAGGTCCCTGGAACTGACCACCAGCCACATACGGATGACCACTGGGGATGGCAGCCATGTCTGCGGTGGTGCCACTGGCTCAGGTTGTCGCCGATCCGCTGGCGGGGCTGGCGGCGATGTCATTAGTGGCGGTGCTTGCGGTGGTCATTGTGGCGGCGGTGCTGGTGGCTGCCTCACTGACTGCGATGCTGGTGGCTGGCTCACTGACTGCTGTGCTAGTGGCTGGCTCACTGACTGCCGTGCTGGTGGCTGGCTCACTGACCGCCGTGGTAGCGGCGGTGTCAATAGCGGCGGTGCTGGGGGCGAGCTCACTGACCGCAGTGCTGGTGGCGGTGTCAGTAGCGGCGGTGCTGGTGGCGGGCTCACTGACTGCGGTGCTGGTGAAGGGCTCAGTATGTGGGCTACTGGCGGCTGTGTCCGTGGCGGCGGTGCATGTGGCGGTGCCAGTGGTAGTCTTATCCGCCGTGCAGGTTGGCTGCGACGTTGACTTGCCTTTATTCTTCAGGCCCTTCCCCACCTTGAATGGTGGCGCAGCTGTCTTGCTACTGCCCACAATTGTCTTACCTGAGCTCTTGGTGGCAGGTGTTTTGGCCTTCTCCCTCCGGGATGTGAGGGCAACATTTTCTGTTTTGGAGGTGGGGGAATGTCCTTGGCCTCGCTCCTTGGGACACTGGCAGCCCTGTTGCTTGGCGCACTCCAAAATCCGGGTATTGCTGGCACCACTGTGCCCGGTGATGTGGTGGCTGAGGTGCTGGGTTGGGACCTGGAAAGGCGGGCCCTAGGGGATGGACGGGGGGGGGAGGTATAGGGGAGAGGTCAACATTTAAGAGGAAATGTTTTTTAGACACACTGGGACGGGTAGATGGAGGGGGTTTGGGAGTGGAGGAAGAGGTAGTGGTTGTAAGAGGTGTTCGTTTGCTGACTTTGGGTGAAGGTGCATGGGCTGGAGGCTGTTGTGAGGTGAATTGCTGTTTGGTGGGTGGGTGACTGCCTTTGTGTACTTTGGGAGGAGGGCTCACAGACACACTGGTAGAGGACACAGGGGATGTGTGAATGGTAGTGGGGGTGGTGAGTGCACGTGAGCGGTGTGTGGTGATGGGCGTGCTGGTGATGGAGGTAGTGGCTGAGGATGTAGTGCATGCAGGTGTGAGTGGAGATGTGACAGGAAGGGAGGAGGGAGACGTGGAGGAGGGGGACACAGTGGAGGCAGTGGATGTTGGTATGTGTGCATGGGTATGATGCTTGTTTGAGTGCTTGTGGGAGGTGTGGTGCTTATGTTTGCCAGATCCACGCTTGTGTATTGACGTGTGTGCCTGCTGGTCTGATGGTGTGCTTGGGATAGGCTGAGGTAATGGGGATTTGGTCTTGGTGGAGGAAGTTGGAGAGGGGAGGCTGGACACAGTGACAATGGCTGCCATCAGTGCAGAGGCCAGAGCCTGAAATGCTCGCTGTTGGGCTGCCTGGCCAGAATGAATGCCCTCCGGGTATGCATTTGTCTGTTGCAACTGCCTCTCTACACCCTGGATGGCACTCAGAATGGTAGACTGCCCAACAGTGAGGGATCTCAGGAGGTCAATAGCCTCCTCACTGCGGGCAGCAAGGCTGACTGGGGCAGGGCCTGAGGTGCCTGGGGCGAAGGAGATGCCCACCCTCCTGGGGGAGCGGCCACAGGACACACGCTGAGGGGCTGCTGGGAGGGCGGTGCTGGTAGAGGGGGTGGCAGCTGTACCTGTAGATGCGATGGGCACAGAGGGGCCCGCCACTGCAAGGGAGCTTCCATCAGAGGAGGAGACGGTGTCGCTGGTCTCAGCTCCTGTCGCCGCCGTGGAGCTCCCCTCGCCCTCCGTCCCACTGGTGAGTTCAGACTCCATTGTCTAGCCCTCCAGGGCCATGTGGGATGCAGCTCCCTCCTGCTCCGGTGGCACAGCTCCTCCGCCTGATGATGCTAATGCACACAAGAACAGGGAGACCACAAAAAGGGGGGGGAGAAAGACATGTTCAGTGCATACAATACCGCTACCGTCAGCGGTCACTACAGACATAGCAGTCCTCTGCACTACGCCATGCACTTAGAGTTCCCTAATTAATCACAGGGACATGGGGTACATGGCCTATGCCCAATTGCTGCACACATGGAAGTCACAGGAGCCTAACTAGGTGTAGATGGCTCTTACCACTGGTGGGGATGGGGTGCCACTTAGCCTGCCTCACAAAGGGTCCTTGCCTCCAAAGCTTGCCCTAGCCTAGGGGAACCCACTGCCCACCTTCCCGACCCAGACACCTCGTAATGCGTGCAGAGTCAGATGGATGTGACTGTACTCACCCCCTTGTGGCTGCTGTGATGCCCTCAAGCGCCCATCGAACTCCGGATACGCCACCGCCAGGATCCGGAACATCAGGGGGGTCATGGTGCGACGGGCACCCCTCCCACGTTGGAAAGCCATCCCCAGCTGGACCTCGGCCGTCTTCTTGCTCCAGCGGTGAAGGTACTCCCATCTTTTTCGGCAGTGGGTGCTCCGTCTGTGGTGGACCCCCAGGGTCCGGACGTCCTTGGCGATGGCACGCCAAGTATCCTTCTTCTGGTGGGCGCTGACCTAGAGGAATAGTACAGGGGGAAAAGGTAAAACTTTTACCGTCCGGACTGTCACAATCATAGTCCCACGTTCCCACCCTTGCCCTGACACACATACACTCACCGTCCGATCATGCAGGCCTCATCTCCCCCCGTATCTTCCATCCACACCACTCCAAACAGGCATTGCACATACAGCATGCTCACAGTGTACTCACCTGCTTGTCTGGAGGACCGTAGAGTTGCGTGTACTGGGGGAGGACCCCATCCACTAGTTTCTCCAACTCCTCCGATGTGAAGGCAGTGGCCCTTTCCCCAGACACATGAGCCATCGTTGCTTCCAGACTGAGGTCACAGCAGCACTTGCAGTGTAGGTCCTCTCCTGTCGAAGATCAGGTATCAAGTGAGTGAACAGAGAGAAAATGACGGTCACGTTCGCGGCGGTGCGTACCGTCACCGCCGGCGTACATCGTCATTGGCGCCTGGAACCCATAGGGCCCAATGTTAACCAATGCAGGATTACGCCGCGGTCTTCGACCGCCTACCGCAACAGTGTACAACGCCAGCACAGTTACCTCATATCCCCTTGTCCCACATTACAGGTCAGGCAGCCGCCATTTCAGAGGGCCACATGGCATTATTTTTAATGCGTCACAGATATATAGGCCTTGCATATACACAGAGACATGCACATAGCGGATTGACAAATGTGTGCAATAAAATAATTTTTTTACTACCTCAGTGTTGGCTGACTCTGTGCTCGCTGTTCTCCTTCATAGGGCACGTCCGCCGGGGCAGGTGAGGAGATGGCGGCATCCTCCGGTGTACAGACCGCTGGTGGACCTGTTGACAATGGAAGAGAGACATGTAATAGACACCTACAGACTTGATTGTGCCACAATCCATTAACTGTGTGCCCAGTTGGAGCCAGACCTGATGTCAGCTCTCCGCCATCCCACAGGAATCCCCCCTCTAGTGCAGGTCCTATCAGTACTCCATTTCCTGGCAAGTAAGTCTTTTCAAACAACAGTGGCCATAGCATCAGGGATGTCCCAGCCAATGTTCTCTGACGTGTTGTCTAGAGTTTTGTCTGCCCTGCTGAAACACATGTGCAGCTACATCGTGTTCCCTCATGTGGAGGATCTGCCTACAGTGAAAGGGGACTTCTATGCCCTGGGACATATCCCCAACATCCTAGGTGCCATTGATGGGACACATGTGGCCTTGGTACCCCCCTGCAGAAGTGAACAGGTGTAGAGAAATCGGAAGAGTTACCATTCTATAAATGTGTAGATGGGGTGTTTGGCCAACCAGTACATCTCCCATGTGAACGCCAAGTTTCCAGGCTCAGTGCATGACGCTTACATTTTGAGAAATAGCAGCATCCCCTATGTGATGGGTCAACTCCAGAGGCACCGTGTGTGGCTAATAGGTCAAGGACCCTATACCCTGTGAATAGTTGTCTGGGGTTTTCCCTAAGGGTTAGTGTGTGTCCAACAGTTGTCCCTCAAAATTTGCAGGTGACTCTGGTTACCCCAACCTGTCATGGCTACTGACCCCAGTGAGAACTCCCAAGACAAGGGCAGAGGAACCCTACAATGAGGCACATGGGCGAACTAGGAGGATTATTGAAAGAACCTTCGGGCTCCTGAAGGCCAGGTTCCGGTGCCTCATATGACAGGTGGTTCTCTGTACTACTCACCAAAGACGGTGTGCCAGATCATCGTGGCGTGCTGTATGCTGCACAACTTAGCTTTGCAACAACAGGTGCCTTTTCTGCAGCAGGAGGATGGTCCAGAAGGAGGTCTTGAGGAAGCTGTGGAGCCTGTGGACAGTGAAGAAGAGGAGGCAGAAGAAGAGGGCATAGACAACAGAAACAACGTGATCCAGCAATACTTCCAGTGAGACACTGATAAGAAGACATCACTGCCTCCTACATCTGATAAAATTGTTAGACCAATCATCTGTCTGTCACTTTCACCCAGTGTATGGACCCTGACCTGTCACTTTGCCTTTCCATTTCACAGATGTGGGTCCCACTGTGTGACCTCTGCTATGTTACCTCATGGACTAGAGCTGTGTGACATAGGTATGTTTACAATAGAATGGACATTGCTATTTTCCTCAGTTATTGCAAATACACATTTGTGAAAGCACAGACTGACTTCAGATTGTTTCGTGATTCAAGGGTGTTTATTTAAGTGCTAAATAGTGGAGGGGGTTGTAAAATGGTCAGGGGTGATGGTGGAGGAATGTCCATGGCAGAGTCCAGTTATTAGTCTCACAGGAGCATTGTCCAAAGGGGCATGAGAAGTGGAGCTAGGGCAGTTTAATGATGGACAGGGTGACAAAGTGGGACAGAAGGATGACATTCATGGTGGTCTCATTTCTTGGCGGGGGTCTTGGCAATGTTCTCTGTCTCTGTCCTGGATCTCAGGGACCGCTTGTGGGGTGGTTCTCCATCTGCAGGGGGTGGTGTGCTGGTGTTGTGGTCCTGTGGCGGTGCCTCCTGTCCACTAGCGCAGGTGGAGGTGGTAGGCAGTTCATCGTCCAGGCTAGTGTCAGGGTGTATGGGGCCCCTTGTTGTGCCACAGTGTCCCTCCTGGTGTTCACAAGGTCCTTCAGCACTCCTGCAATGGTGCCCAGGGTGGCATTGATGGACTTGAGTACCTCCCTGAACCCCAAATACTATTCCTCCTGCGACCGCTGGGTCTCCTGAAGCTTGGCCAGTACCGTTGCCATCATCTCCTGGGAATGATGGTACGCTCCCATGATGTTGGAGAGGGCCTCCTGGAGAATGGGTTTCCTGGGCCTGTCCTCCCCCTGTCGCACAGCAGACCTCCCATTTCCCCGGTTTTCCTGGGCCTCTGTCCCCTGAACCGTTTGCCCACTGCCACTGCCCCCAGGTCCCTGCTGTTCTTGGGTTTGTGGGTTTGCCTGGGTTCCCTGTAGTGGTGGACACACTGCTGCTTGACGTGTCCTGGGAACAGAGGTATGAGCCCGCTAGGTGGGTGCTGTGCTGGTGTTCCCTGAGGGGGGAAGCTCTGTGGTGGCCTGTGACTGTGTCAGGGGAACCGACTGTCCCCAGGTCCCAGATGGGCCGGACTGGTCATCTAGATCCAGTTGGACAGACCTGCTGTCATCACTGTGGGCCTCTTCTGTGGGGGGGAGGGGGTGGACATGTCTGGAACCTCCTGTCTGCTGACGTTGGGTAGGGGTCCTGCAGGGGTGTAAAGGCATGATTCTTGCATCTTTGTGTGCCATTGTGTGCAATGGGTGGGTGACCCTGTACCCCAGTGCTTACATTCTTGTGTAGGACTTTGTGTGATAATTGTTTTAGGGTCTGTGTGGGTATGTGTAGTGGACATGCTTTGGTGATGGGTGTCCATGCTTTGGTGTTGCATGCAGGGCTTGGTATTGGGATGTGTGGTATGTGATAATAGGACATATATAAGGAGTTGGAGTGATGGGGGTGAGGGCGAGGGTGGGGGTATGTGTTGGCATGCAGGTAGGGTGGGGGATATGGTAGTTAAAGATTTGACTTACCAGAGTCCATTCCTCCTGCTACTCCTGCGAGGCCCTCAGGATGCAGTATAGCCAGGACCTGCTCCTCCCATGTTGTTAGTTGTGGGGGAGGAGGTGGGGGTCCGCTGCCAGTCCTCTGCACTGCAATGTGGTGTCTTGAGACCATGGAATGCACCTTCCCCCGTAGGTCGTTCCACTGCTTCCTGATGTCATCCCTTGTTCTTGGATGCTGTCCCACTACGTTGACCCTGTCCATGATTCTGCACCATAGCTCCATCTTCCTAGCTATGGAGGTGTGCTGCACCTGTGATCCGAATAGCTGTGGCTCTTCCCGGATGATTTCCTCCATCATGACCCTGAGCTCCTCCTCAGAAAACCTGGGGTGTCTTTGCAGTTCTATGGGGTGGTGTGGGTGATGTGTGAGGTGGTGTTTGTTGTGATGTGTGGGGTGATGTTTTGGGGTGTGTGGCGTTTTGTGCGTGGATGTGTATGAGTGATGGTATTATGTGCCTCTGTATGCTGGTGTGGTCTTTGCTTTTCTGCCTCTGTGCTTCTTCCAAATTTTTCATTGTAAGGGTTTGTGGGTAATGTGGGTGTGTGTTATATATTGGTTTGGGTGTGTGGGAGTGGTGTGTGTATGTGTAGCAGGTGTGTGTATTTCGAATTGTCCAATGTGGTTGTGTTTTGTAAGTGTGTGTGTGTATTTTGAGCGCAGCTGTGTGTACCGCCAATGGTTTACCGTGGTTGAAAGACCGCCGCCTGGATTCGTGAGTCGTGATAGTGTGGCCGTATTCCTGTTGACGCGACGATGGAGGTTTTGTTATCGCCAGTTTATCACTGACCTTTGCTGTGGCGGACTTGTGTGGGTGTCTGGATTTTGGCGTATTCTGAGCTGTGGGTCGCAATAGCTGTAGCGGATTTCTGCGGCCGCGGCGGTGTTTTGGCGGTCTTCTGCACGACGGTAAGCGGGATTTACCGCCAATGTTGTAATGAGGGCCGAAGTCTCTCAGAGTAGCAAGAATAATGGCTAAGAAGAATAATGGCAAGTAATGGCATCAAGGTGGCGAGGAAGATTGGCTGATTTCTTCTTGTGTCACGTCGTTATAACAAAGTTGTCGAACAAGTCTCTAATTTCTCATTGGGCAATATTTGGTGCATTGTTATCTCTGTCCAATAATCCATCACACACCTTACTAGAATTTTTACCTAAGACAGTTCTCACATAGTTTATTGGCTTCTGTGATTGACGTCTTCATCGGGTAGAATGTCAGATAAGAAGAGTTACACTTGTTGCTCCAGTCAGTAGTTCCATTGTCTTCCCCTAGTCCAGGCGACCTTGTACCTGTTGCGAATTACAGTGTTGCATTCGGCAAGAATGTCTCCTTGAGCAAGTCGGGTCTCATGAGAAAGAATTTACTACGGTCACACACACATCTCTAGCTTCTGGAAAAGTACAGCTTCATGTCCTTCAGGAAGATAGCACATTGCACATTAGGAAAAACACATTTAAAATTAGACCAGGCAGCTAGGCCCAGACCCTTGCTAACTAAGGCCTAGCGATTAATTTAGCAAAACCTTAATACATAACTCTTAACTCTAATATAAAGTCACACATTAGTACAATTTTAATTCATCATTAGTCAATTTCATTAATCATCGTATACATTGGTGGCCACTCCTTGTGGGCACATTTCAAACGCATGCATTAGTACTACATTAACACATTTTCTATGCAGTTTCATTATACATTATTTTGCAAGCATTTCATGTTAATACGGATTATAAAAGTTACACTCCAACACTTGTTAGAGGCTGCACTCATTCACAGGTCTCAAAAATTAACTGAGCTTAGTGGGTTAACATACCTGGTTGGACTGTATGACTGGCAAGTGACAGGTTGATTCATGATTCATCAAGCATTCCTCCTGAAATAGACTGAATATCACTCAATTGGCAATATGATACCATGTTATTTGCCCTGCCATGAATCTGCACGATCTTAAACATAACATAGTTGTTGTTAGCACCCCACATTGAGCAGTTCGCATATGTAATGCATGAATGAGCTTCATCCATGCAGTAAGTCACCAAGCTGCTGCTTTGTCCTGTGACTACTTACTCCGAAAAAAAACAGAAATAGTGTTGTGTAATAACAAACATCATAACAATCAGCTTTCAATTATCTTCTAAGACCCATAGCACATACAGTATCAAAACCACCAAAATACATTTGTGGTAGATATTGAATAGGTAATGTGCTTGATAAAATACTTAATTTTTTGCTAATTTCTTCAGAATAGCTTCTGGGAGAATGAGTACAGTCTATGTAAAGGTGTTTTTTAAAATGTATTTTCCTAATTACAGGAAAAGGTGTAATGTATACATTGAAACATTGGAACGTGTTGCCCCCAAAGAAGTGTGTTTTCCTTGTGTATTGTTTTTGTGTTGGTAACCTATTATGCTCAGAGATATGCTGCATTTGACAGCCCTTTGGTTAGTTTGACATCAGAGTTAGGGTTTGCTGGTATTTTGCTGCCAAACTACACTTATTAGAATGGCACGACACAGTGAATTAGTACCTATACAAGGGGAGTGCTGCTGTTACGCTGTACAGCCTATTTTTAGACACTCTTTCAGCAATTTCTACATCTGTTTGCACTATGAGAAACTGTAGTGGTTCTTGCTTTAGGCAGTAGAGGTGTGCTTCAGGTTACACATACATGTTATATACAGCATTCTCATAGCCAGCCTGTCTCTCAGTATACCCAGAGGTCCTGCTCCAAAGACCCAAGATATCACATGGCCAAACTGTCTCTAAGTATACCCGGAGGCTATCCCTCACAGGACAATCCTTCTTCACCAAATGAAAGAAAGACAAAACACTATTACTGCTTGTTTCATTCCAAGATTGCCACCAGCTCTGTGTTTAGCACTTGTAGGCAAACCCTGTACCCAATGGAAACCTATTCATGCCTCTTAGCACCCAAAAGGACCACAGCGTAGAAAGCGCCCATCACTGCCACAGACAACGTACTTATGATCCTGGACAGAGGAGATGTGGTGTACCTCATCCTCCAGGACCGCTCTGCAGCATTTGACACAGTTTGTCATCCCATCCTTATCTAATGCCTGCATGAGATTGGCAGCCAAAGCCCGCAATCCATAAATCTGCTCCTTCCTGACAGGAAAAATATAATCTTTCAGCCTGGCCCCATACTCATCGGAAACTCACTGACTTGTCAGTAGAGTGGCCAAAGGCTTGTCCTTCAGCCCTACCTTCGTCAATGCTTACATGATCCCTCTAGCCATAGTCACCCACGACCACAACATCAACATCCTCTCCAAATGTGAGGACATCCAACTAAAAATATCCCTCTTAGACAAGACCCACAATGCATGGAAAATGTTCAAAGCCTGCATGACTGAAGTCGCCAACTGGATGAAGTCATCCAGCTCAAACCAAACATCGACAAGACAGAAATAGTGATTTTCGGGAGGAACACCCTAACACAGGACTCAACCTGGTGTCCGGCTAACTTTAGACCTAAACCCACCCCAGGGACCTCAAGATCAACACTGACATCAAACTGGACATGACTGATCAAGTCGCACCATCAGTGTATCCTGCTTCCATTCCCTCAACATACTGAGGAAAATTTCCAAATGACTCCCAAGCAACACCCAAAAGACCATCACACACACTATAGTCCAGGCCGGCTTTACAGCAGTGCAAGTGGTGCAGCCACACCGGGCACTGACCTTGAAGGGTGGCACTGACCTCATGGGGGATGCTCTATTGAGCAATATCTTACAATTTAAAGGCCCCTGCTGCAGTGTTCCTTGTACATCCAGCTTTCAGGCAGCAATAAAAATGTCAAGCTAACTCTTGTGTTCAATGTTCCTGCTAGAGGCAGAGATTGGAGTTTTGCCTAATGGCAGTTTTGACTTGCCATAAAATAGCGTAGAGGGTTAACATGCCTGCTGCAAAGAACAGATCTGTATTGTATGTGGGTAGCTGAGTTAATTAGTATAACCAGCCTTTACCAGCATTTTAAAACAAATGAAATGTATGTGAGAGAGGGGGCTATAGAGAGATGAGGGACACTTTTGCCGGGTGACCGTAACGGAATCGGAGGACGGGGATCAGGCGGGACGGCAAAAAAGTTTGTCGCACCAGGCACCACCAGTGCTGAAGCTGGCTCTGGCCATAGTCACCATCGAACTGGACAATAAGAACACCCCTTTTGCAGGAATCAGCAAGCAATTCACCATAGGGCTTCAAAATATCCAGAACTTGGCAGCCAGACTCACCCTAAACCTCCCACGTGCACCCATATCACACCACACTTCATGGAGCTCCACTGGCTCCAGATACCAAAAGTCTTTACTTACTTTATCAAGGCACTACAGAACATCGGCCCCACTTACCTAAAGAGTTGAATCTCCTTCCACAAGCCCTCCAGGCACCTCTACTCAGTTGGACTCCTATTCGCAGACATCAGATTCATACAAAGGAATGGATGGTTTCAAAGACCAAGCATTGTCCTAGAGCCGCTTCCTTTTTTTGAGTTCTGAAAGAAGCTGAAGACCTGGCTCTTAAAATATCCTGGTCCGCCTTAGGTGGGGCTAGACTCTCACCCTGTTGATGTGCTCTAAAAATCCATAAACCTAACACAACACAAGCAAACAGGAGGGATATATGTTCACCTTTACTATAGATATACTCCAGTGTTAGGGGGACTATACGGTAGTGTCACCATTTTAATAATTCTCAAAATGCCCATTTCTGCACAGTCTTCAAT
Organism: Pleurodeles waltl; assembly: GCF_031143425.1. NCBI lineage: Eukaryota > Metazoa > Chordata > Amphibia > Caudata > Salamandridae > Pleurodeles > Pleurodeles waltl. Next base: position 184,154,554 of record NC_090437.1, read on the forward strand.
GTAGTAAGTCAGGGGTAGGTATGTCTGTTAATTTCCAATCAACCTTTCAGAGTTTGCCAAATACAACCATTTGGTAACATTTCCCCAGAGTCCAGGTACTCCAGTATTCTGCTTCCAACCTATACTAGTGCATATTCCAGAGATATCAACAGCAAGAGGTATGGAGTGCACTGCAAAGCTGCACTTGTGCTTAACTTTCTTCTGAAATTATCCACCTGTACTGCATACAGCTGGTGCAGGTGGGCACCATGAAACCAGTGAAAAACAATAAATGCCAATTATTACCACAGTTTAATAGGTGTAAGAAAATCAGCCTTCTCCACTGACTTGTTCCCTCGTGACAGATCTAGAACATACCTGCCACTTTTTTCTAAATCAACTTTTCATAGAATTTGAATATCACAATTACATCAACTGATGCGCTAAATTCCCCCAACACTCCAACCCTCACTTTTTATGAAGTAATATGCTTGCACAAAGTTACAAGGCTAAGGCTGATCTAATAGAGGTCTAAATTAACATCCCTACCTCCATTTTCTCAACCCCCCGTGCACATTAATAGTATGGTCCATTTACATCATACATGAAGTGACACTCTATTCCTCTACAACACACAGTATTCAATACTGTTATAACCTATTCTCTTTATTTCAACAAATAAACACAGTGTTCTGTTATGGTGGGCATAATGCCCATTTTCTCCACCGTAGATAGGTACTTGTTAGACCTGACAGCCTTAGGGTGGTCACCCCTAACTTTTTGCTTGCCTTCCTCCACTTTTTGGACACTGTATTTGCTGGTTTTAGGACTCTGCACCCTTTACCACTGCTAACCAGTGATTAAGTTCATATGCTCTCTCCCTTAAAACATGGTGGCATTGGTTCATACCCAATAGGCTTATTTAATCTACTTGTTAGACCCCAGTAAAGTGCACTACATGTGCCCAGGGCCTGTAGATTAAATGCTACTAGTGGGCCTGCAGCACTGATTGGGCCACCTGTATAAGTAGCCTCTTAACCATGCCTCAAGCCTGCCATTGCAAGGCTTGTGTGTGCAGCTTCACTGCCACTTCGACTTGGCATTTAAAAGTGCTTGCCAAACCTAAAACTCCCCCTTTTCTACATATAAGTCACCCCTAAGGTAGGCCCTGGGTAACCCCTAGAGCAGGGTGCGGTGTAGACAAAAGGCATGACATGTACCTGTGCAGGTTACATGTCCTGGTACTGTAAAAATCCTAAATTCGTTTTACACTGCAGTGAGGCCTGCTCCTTTCATAGGCTAACATTAGGGCTACCCTCATATACTGTCTGATCTGAGATGAGTAACAAGGTAATATTTAGAATGGCCAAAATGGTAATACAAAATTCTGCTGACTGGTGAAGTTGGATTTAATATTACAATTTTAGAAATGCCACTTTTAGAAAGTCAGCATTTCTCTGCTCTTAAATCCTACTGTGCCTTACAATCCACGCCTGGCTAGGTTTAGTTGACAGCTCTCTTGTGCATTCACTCAGACAACCCCTCAGTCACACTTGCATACATCTGCATATTGAATGGGTCTTCCTGGGCTGGCAGGGTGAAGGGCCTGACACTTACATGTCAAAGGACAGTAGCCTGCCCTCACACAAAGGACTACCACTCCCCCTACTGGGACCCTGGCAGACAGGATGGAACTGAAAGGGGACCGTTTGCACTTCTAAGCCACTCTTTGAAGTCTCCCCCACTTCAAAGGCATATTTGGGTATTTAAGCAGGGTCTCTGACCCTACCAACTCAGACACTTCTGAGGTAGACACTCCACTTCATAGACACTTCCTGAAGAAGAAACCCTGAACCAGAACCTACAGCCTGCCAAGATGAATTGCCGGGCTGCCCAAAGGACTCACCTGGACTTCTTTTTGAAAAGGACTGCTGCCTTGCTGTCACCCTGCTGCCTTGCTGCTCTCTGTCTGTGCTGAGAAGTGCTCTCCAAGGGCTTGGATAGAGATTGCCTCCTGTTCCCTGAAGTTTCAGGACCAAAAAGACTTCGGGGCATATTTATACTCTGTTTGCGCCGAATTTGCATCGTTTTTTTCGACGCAAAACTAACTCCATATTTATACTTTGGCTTTAGACGCGTCTAGCGCCAAAGTGCATGGAGTTAGCGTCATTTTTTGGCGTGAACACCCTCCTTGCGTTAATGAGACGTTCCCGTCTTAAAAAATGACTCCCAGGCATGTGCGTGGTATTTATACTCCCGGGCAAAAATGACGCCCGGGAGTGGGCGGGGCAAAAAACCCCGCATTTGCGCCTCTTTTTAACGCCTGGGTCAGGGCAGGCGTTAAGGGACCTGTGGGCTCAGAATGAGCCCACAGGTGCCCTCCCCTGCCCCCAGGGACACCCCCTGCCACCCTTGCCCACCCCAGGAGGACACCCAAGGATGGAGGGACCCATCCCAGGGAAGAAAAGGTAAGTTGTGGTAAGTATTTTTTTTAATTTTTTTTTGTGGCATAGGAGGGCCTGATTTGGCCCCCCCCCTACATGCCACTATGCCCAATGACCATGCCCAGGGGACAGAAGTCCCCTGGGCATGGCCATTGGGCAAGGGGGCATGACTCCTGTCTTTGCTAAGACAGGAGTCATGTTAATGGCGTCTGGGCGCCCCAAAAAAATGGCGCAAATCGGGTTAAGACAATTTTTTTGCCTCAGCCTGACTTGCCCCATTTTTGGACGCCCAAACGCCATTTTTCCCTACGCCGGCGCTGCCTGGTGTACGTCGTTTTTTTTCACGCACACCAGGCAGCGCCGGTCGGCTAACGCCGGCTAACGCCATTCAATAAATACGGCGCCCGCATGGCGCTTCAGAATGGCGTTAGCCGGCGCTAATTTTTTTGGCGCAAAACTGCGTTAGCGCAGTTTTGCGTCAAAAAGTATAAATATGGCCCTTCATTCCTGACAAAGAACTCCTTGTGCGGTGAAAATGGCCGCACAGTCTGAAAGAAACTACACACAGCCTGCATTGCTTTGAGAAAATCACTGCACGCCGAACCAGAACGACACAGCCCGACTTTGCAAGGAGAAGATCAGACGCAGTGCCAGTGTTGTGACTGGAAATTCAACACACGGCCCACTGGATCAACGCAAAGCCGAGCCGGAACGTCGCAACCCAAGTTCCTGAGAAGAATCGACGCAGCGCCTGCCGTGCAGTAGACGTTTCTACACATCGCCCACCAGATTCATGCAGCCCCTGTGACTTCATCCTGCATGCCCAGGATTTTGACGCATCGTCCCCAAGCATCCAAAAACCCCTTCAACCCGAAGAGGATCCAAGTCTCCACACCAGAAATTGACGCAAAGCCTGCTCTGTGTGAAACCTCAATGACGCATCGTCTGGTTGCGCCGGAAAAATCAAAGCACACCTCCCCGTTTTCCATGCATCTCCTCCTCTGCGGTCCCTTGCAGAGATTTTGAATGCAAACCTGGTACTTTGTGCTTGCAAGAGACATTTGTTGCTTTTAAAAGACTAAAGACATGGGGAGGGTGTCCAAAAAAGTAAAAATAGTGATGTTTCTCATTTTAATTACTACAGGAAGCTGTTGATGGTGATAAAAAACAGCTGAATGGAACTACACCAAACTTGGCATGAAAGTAGAACTTCACTCAAAGAAGTACCTTTCCTCAGTTTGGTGTAAATTTGTTTAGTAGTTTTTGAGAAATTATCTTTAAAGAAGTGGTTTTATAGGTCTCATATTGAGCCAGCTTGTCAATAAAGCTTTGAAGGATAGATTTATTAGGACTTTTGGTTCATGGATAGTCTATGAACCTGGGTTTGCAAAAATATCTGAAAGATCCTTATTAACAAAAGTAATCATTTTTCTCCCATGGTCTATTTTGGGTCTGCAACCCTTAAACTGGATTTGCAGACTCAACGCTCTCTCACCTGAGGCTGCAATTTGATAAAAAATAATCCAGCTGTCATCACAGGACGTGAGTACTCAATGTTGATATCCTGAAACAATGTTAAAGGGTAAGGGGCAGAGGTGGCATCCCGTGACCCGCTATCTCAGGTGGGGGGGCCCCAAAGGGAAACCCCATATTATTTTATTTTTTTATATTACAAATTTTTCATTATGGTTTGCATGGCTGTTGTGCCAGTTATGGATTGAAGTCCTAACCAAAATTCCAAAATGTATGATTTTCAGAGGGTTTCAGCTTTAATTCTCTATCTCTCTAGCTCTCTCTCTCTCTAGCTCTCTCTCTCTCTATATATATATATGTATATAAAATATATATTACCTAGTGGCAGTCACCACTAGGTAGTTAAAGTTAGGACCTAGTTTCTATAATTTGTACCGTTTGTTGAATCTTCAAAAAAAAATCCCAAAAAATTCAGCAGCCATATGAGCTGCTGTCTGGAAAACTTTGGGGTGATCCGTCAAGGGGGGGCCAAGATAAAGGGGGAGGTAAAATTTAGAGCGTTTTTAATGTTAATTACGAAAGGAAAAATTAAACAGCGATAGTGCAAAAACAACAGGACTTAATTATACCAAATTTCACAGAAAGGTAGCTCTTGGTCCAGAAAGAGCCATTTTTGTTATTTGGTGTAAATCCGTTCAGTAGTTTGTGAGAAATTTAAGGAAATCTACATTTGTGCATCTAGGGACACAAAGGATTTGCATGCCTCCCGATCACGTGCTGAGATCTGATTGGCTGCCAACTCTTTAACAAGGAAGGTTTGGCAGCCATCTTGGGACTTAGCTGAAGCCAAGCCCTAGAACAAAAAGAATACAAAAGGGGTCACGGTATGAACAACCTGACCCCTTAGCTCTGGTCCCAAAGGAACGCCCCCAGGGCGAAAACGCATTTTTTGTTGTTTAATTTTTACAGAGAATTTGCGACGGGGTCACACATCTGTGATAAAAATGAAGAAAAAAAACAAGTGCCTACACCTATGCTTGTTTTTAAATAAGCCCCTTGGGTAGGCTAAGTCCCAGGGGCACTCTTTTTAATAGGGGGGCCTCCTGGCCCCCGCATATCAGGGACCACCACTCCCAGGGGCAAAAATGCTTTTAATATGTGCTCCCCGGGGACCACCACTTCCACTGGACTATATTGACATATGAGCGAGGGAGTGCAGTCCCCCCTTACCCCAGAGGCCACCACAACCCATGGCAAAACTGCTTTTAATATGTGGGGGAGGCCTGATGGCCTCCCCACAGCCCTGGGGGCCACCACCTCTCGAAGGCTATAATGAAATATGAGAGGGGGCTGCGCTGCACCCCCATAGCCCTAAGGATCACCACCTCCCCAGGGCACATACCAAATAATGTAAAGGGGGTCCATTTCAGACCCCCATTAGTCCCGGGGACCAACACCCTCTCAGGAATATGCCTACGTTGGAGGTGGGCCACGCTGCCCCCCTCAAGGAGCCACTGATGGCCCTGGGGACCACAACCCCTTAGGACCAGCTCCTGCTATGTTCCGGGGTGCCCACCCCAGGACATAGCTGTTTGCAGGTTTCTGCGCTTGTTTTTAAATAAGCCCTGGGTGGGCCAGGTCCCAGGGGCTCTCTTTTCTTTTTAATAGAGGGGGGCTCCTGGCACCCCTGTGCCCTAGGTGAAGGCCGTGCCTGGCAGTGGTTGGATTAACGCATAGTATAGAAAATTATTATACGTTAAAAAAACATAGAAATTCACTGAAAAAAACAAAGGTTACAGGGATGTTATAGATAGGAAATATATATATTTTTTAAAACATAGAAATTCACTCAAAAAACCAACGGTTATAGGGACGTTATAGTTAGGCTCACATTTTAAACGTACAAAACCATGGAAATTCACCAGTTATAGTTAGAGTTATCTCAAGTAACTATAACTCATGTCCTAAGGTAACTATAACAAGCACCCTCGCCATGCACTGCTAATCACCCCACAAAGTAAGACACTCATGACAACTTTGTTAACATCATTGACATTATCAATGTAATGTCTGCAGTAAAATCTTTGATGAAAAAACTGTGCACAACGGGGCGCAAATTATAGTTACCTTAGGGCACAAGTTACTTGAGGTAACTCGAACTATAACCGTGAGCACATGCTGTTATCCACGCCCTGCAGACTTTGGGCGAGGGGCACCACCTCATCACATGGTCTTACATGGCACTTAGGGACCATACTGGATACTCACTGACACCCCTCTGCCAGATATGGAAGGAAGATGTTGACAGGTCTCTCCATGACTCTGAATGGTCAAAAGCCCTAGAGTCCCCACATAAAGCTTCTAGAAATGCCTGCTTCAAAACTATTCAATACATGATCCTCCACAGGGCCTACCTCACGCCGGCTAGCTTGAATCCACAGCGCTTCTGACCTGCCCTAGATGCCAATCCCCTACAGCTGACCTTCAAAACATGCTCTGGTCTTGCCCGATGTTGGACCTGGCCCTTTTTACAGGGTTATCCCCAAGCGTTTTGCCTTCTGCCTTCTGCCTCCTAATTTTTCTGGCCTGTTTTTGTTGGGTCTAGGACTTTGGGCACTTTACCACTTCTGACCAGTGCTAAAGTACATATGATATCTGACTAAACCATGTTGGCGATTGGATTATCCATGACTGGCATATTTGATTTACTAGTAAGTCCCTGGTATAGTGCACCATGTGTGCCCAGGGCCTGTAAATCAAATGCTACTAGTGGGTCTGCGTCAGGGATTGAGCCACCCACTTGAGTAGCCCTGAAAACATGTCTCAGACCTGCCACTGCAGTGTCTGTATGTGCAGTTATAAACTACCATTTTGACCTGGCAAGTGCACCCTCTTGCCATGCCCAAACCTTTCCTTTTACTACATGTAAGTCACCCCTGAAGTAGGCCCAAGGTAGCCCCATGGACAGGGTGGCAGTGTATTTGAAAGATAGGACATGTACTGGTGTGTTTTACATGTCTTGATAGTTAAATACCTCCAAATTCGTTTTTCACTATTGCAAGGCCTATCTCTTCCATTGTGTACCATGGAGATTGCCTTGAAATATCTTTTAAGTGTAATTTCCCATTGGGAGCAGATAGAGATCTGGAGTTTGGGGTCTCTGAACTCAATTTAAAAAAACATCTTTTGGTGAAGTTGGTTTTTGAATTGTAATTTTCAAAATGCCACTTTTAGAAAGTGGGCATTTTCTTACTTAACCATTCTGTGCCTCTGCCTGTCTGTGGAATAAATGTTTGCGTCAGGATGACAGATTGGCTGTTTGTGTATTTACTCTAGACAGTCACACAAAGGGAGCGGAGGTGTGCCCTGCATATCCTGATGGTCCATCACCAGGCTGATGGGTCATCCTGAGCTAGAGTGGTAAGAGGAGCTGACACTTGCACCTGAATTGGGCTGTACCGGTCCTCACACAAAGCAATCTCCAACCCCCTGTAGTGTTTCTAGGGCCAGGGCAGGGAAAGGCAGGGTCTTGTGCACTGCGTAGACTTCTCTTTGAAGTTTGCCTACTTCAGAGACAGAAATGGGTAATAAGTACTGGACCTCTGACACCATATAGTTAGAATCCTTCTGGAATGAGGACATTCTGCCAGGAAAAAGAGCTGGAGAGGTATGAGGTACTGCCACTCTGCCTGTTGCTTTGCTGTGCTGGCCTGCTGCTTGCTGCTTCTATCCTGGGAGTGGAAGGACTGGACTTTGCTTTCTATTTCCTGCTTTCCAAGGGTCTTCAAGGGCCTGATCTGAGCTTGCCTTCTGTTAAGAAGTGTCAGGGACATCAGAGACTTCACCTGCCAGCGCCTAGGCTCTCTTGCTGAGAGTCCTGACTTGCCAAGTGGTGCCAAATCCAGTTCTTAGGCCCTTGGGAGTGAGTTCTGGTGCAAAAAGGAAGAAAGTAGTGCATCGACCTCCAGAACAAACTGGAACCGGTGCTGCTCTCTGACACCGTGCCGCTTACTACCCCAGAGCTGTGGTCCCTGCTGAGTGCAACGACTGCGCTCTACAACACAGGCCGGATGCCACCGTAGCGCCTCCGAAGTCCTGCCACAGCGTGAGTTCAGAGTACCGTGTGACTGATGTCTGTGGCACCCAGTTCTGCCGCAGCACCTTTAGCCCCGTGGTGTGATCTTGACACTGTGAAGTCGTAGCCTCTCATCTTGACCTGCTGGATTCTTTGACCCCGCCAAGTCATTAGGAACCAACGCCTTGCTGCGAATGCCCCATCACCTCCTCTGCAACCATAAGGAACCAACGCCACATCTCCTCTGCCTAACAGTAAGAAATCAACGTCGCCTGCTCCACCAACACCTTACCTCCCAGACTCTGTGCAACGTCTTTGTTTCCTCATCATTTTCCAAAGGACTGTAACCAGGGTCTACACAACTCCACGGCTGGCCGCGCTCCCTTGTGGGTGGTGCCGGCCTGTTGGAAGCAATTTCGTCAAGCCATTTTTGATAGCCCCATTTGGAGCTATTGTGTTTCCAAGCACTATACTATATTTAATCTTTGAAAATGTGTATCTTTACTTGTGAAAGTTGAAATTTTGTTGTCAGATAAATATTGGCTATTTTTCTAAACTGGTGCTGGGTCCTTTTATAGTGTTTTCACTATGTTTATTGTGTGTGTGTGTGTGTGTGTTTGTGTGTGTGTGTACAAATACTTTACACATTGCCTCTGGGATAAGCCTGACTTGCTTGAGCCAAACTACCAATCGGGTAAGCAGGGGTTATCTTAGCTGTGTGACTCTCTTATCCTGACTAGAGTGAGTGTTCCTACTTGGACAGGGTGCAAACCACTGCCAACTAGAGGCCCCATTTCTAACACCCAACTATAGCCAAATTCTGCCACACAATACACTCTTCCACGGCCACTATCACTGCGCTACCAACACTTAACTCCTGAGAAACCATGGCCGTCCACATCTTCCCAAGACAGGAAAAGCACAAAGTGAGGGCCCACTTTGCCAACCTTGCACTTCTATTCTCACCAACACTGGCAGGCTCCTCACCCTGCCTTTCTCTCAGTGGCAAATGGCGCTCATCCGCTAGAGTATGATGGAAAGCTCTGCACTGTATTGGGAGGAGGCAAGGTACTTACGCAAATGACCCATAGCCCTTGCATGGGATACTATGCTGCAACAACTTAAAGACCTTGAGACAGATGAATCCCCCCCCTTTCCTCCTGCATCCTCAGACCAATAGCCATAACTCCTGACGTGTTTGAAACACACCCAACCCCCACGTGCCACACCATCTCTAACTAATCACTACCAATACCCCCTCAGCTTGTACCCCACCCCAGTTATGCGGTTTTCCGCCAATTTCCTGTACGTTCTAAACTCCCTGTTTCCCTCCTTCCTACCCCATTTTCCTCGGTACCCCCTTCTAGTCTGCTGGGGACTCAGTCCACAAGGGCACTATCCTGTTTTCAACACTACTGGTCACGGCATCAGAGTATGCACCGCATACTGGACTGCAGTGACTCGTCCTACAAGCCTGCATGCTAACGCTGCACATCCAGATGGGGCCTTTAAAACATCAATCAGCTCTCCAGTTCGTATGATCCACTACTTAGGTCCTTGGATCCCTTCACTTAGTTTCATGTATCACACATCACTTCTTTTATCCTTGTTCCACTCCCCATTGTACCGCACAACTTTCCCTTGTGATTTGTTTCCCTTCAAGTTTTTCTTTTATTAAGGCTGTGTTGTAGTTACTACCATATGTGTTATCTTGCCTATGTTGATAATATTGGAGTGTCTCTCTCTAAGCAAAGATCCAATACAAATCATTACAAAAAAGAAGTGAAGCTGCGATATATCCAGGTTTTCTGGTTTCACTTTGTACAAATCCGCCAGAAAATGCATATCTCTTTGTCTTTCCTTATGTTAAGGCTTCGTTTTTACCTCTTCCTGATCTCCTGAATTGTTTCTGATGTAATAGCAGCATTAGCTTCACAAGCACTGGGAAAGCGCTTTAAAAATTACAATATAACTGTGTTGTTCAATTACATTTTAAAGGAGTGGTTCCCAGCCTGTGTTCGGGGGGGCGTGGGGGTCTGCCAAGCCTCCTCACGGGGTCCGCAACAGCTTAAAAAATAATATAATATTAACAGATCAGATCCCCAGCTTTCAGTAATGACTCAGTGGGTGGTCCCCAGATTCCAATAAAGATTCAGTGGGGGTCCCCGGGCTCCTTTAATGATAAAGTGGGGGTCCACAGAAGTCAAAAGGTTGGGAACCACAGTTGTAAAGCAAATATATGTATGTATGTTATTTTACCTTTTTTAGAAGTTCAGCTGAGACAGGTAACTGCTGCAGTGTATTAGTCAATGGGGAGAGTGGAAATATATGCTAATAAGGCCTTTGATCTCTCCACCAAGACTTTGACACCTTACAAATGGTATGAAGCTGAGGTCGACTGCAGGGAGCACAATAAAAAATTAAAAAATATAGCCTCCTCCACTTTTAAAAGGTGTTTGGAAGGCCTGCGAAGTACAACAGCCCCAGAGTACACGTCTGCTCAGAGAATCCTGTGTCCCATGACTGCAAAAGCCCTGGCTACAGAGCAATATGAGCTGGAGTGGCGATCTAAAGCCCTTTCAGCCCAATGGGAGTTGCGCGTTTGGTTAGCACATACTATGGACTCAAATTAATCTATTGCGGTCGTTGGTCCTGCATTATGGACCTACCCTCGGTACGGCGTCCTGCATAGTACGTGCGTTCTAAGGAGCCTATTCTCAAAGCAGGGGATGGGCGACCTGACTTGACTAGGTGACCTCAATGTAAGTGACTGTTTCACCTTTTAGTCAGGATACTCAGTGTTCTTTGTTAACTATATCTGATTTTACGTTTTGGAGAAGACATTTTTTCTTTGGTCCTGATGAAGCGTCGATGGATCCGGTTGGACCGTGAGGACGCAAAACATGTTGGCCTTGAGATGTAGAGGTACTATATAATCTATAGGTCCCCTCGACTTTTGTTTTGAGAGTTACTTGAGCATTGCACTCGTTGTGACCCTCGCCCCTTTTTTTTTAACCTTGGTCTTCATCTACCCTATACTGATTAAAGTTCTTTGATGTTTTGGTATGATGAATAACCAATTTTAACAGTTTTTTTGCTCTCTCCATTTTTTAATTTACTCCTAGTGTAACTATTAAATTTACTCTAGTAGAGCAGTACGGCACAAGAGCCCCCTTCGGGGAGCCCACCAGGCATTGCAAAGCCGGCTTGGTGAGGAGCAAATCCCGATGATGATGCTTGTCATCCATTGTGGTGCATGAGGGCTCTTGCTCCTGATAGTTCAGGTCCCCTATTAAGCCAGTACAGTTTTGGAACAGTGTACCTTTATTTATCATATTATAGTTGGGAGACTGTACACTGGACCACATAATCTCCAGGTCCCTCCAACCATTCTTTTCTTGCTTATACCTTGCTTTCCTAAGCCAGCAGCATTTAGCTCCCTTTTTTAAATTCAACCTCATTTCTTGAGCTTGCACTTCTCGCAAAGGCTTCCTCATTTGCTGTAGTCTGCGCACAATTTCTCCGTCTGTCTCTCTCCTCTCTTGGTCTCCTTAATCTGTCTAAAGTATTGGGAGATGGAAAAGCAGCAGGTTTGTTCCTTGCCTTTCTTGCCCGTTCCTACATATTTGGTTTTCCGGTCTTTTTTTGTGCTGCATCACTTACTTTTTTTAAGTTAAGAAAGTTTATGGTTTTCCCGGTTGAGAATTGTTCCTTCTTTGCTCCTTTTTAGGTTGAGCCCAGGCAGCGCGCAAGTGCTGTCTCTCGACATGTTGTAATCTACACCTGTGGGCTTGCAACACACCCATCACTTTCATTTGTTGCTTGGCCTGTCTTTCAAAATTCCCTTGATTTTGTAGATAAATGCTTCATGTTTGTCCCGCCTTGAGGCTGCTTTTTTACTGCCTTGAAGACTGACCTAGTTACATGGATTATTGCACGATCAGCCATATACCGTAGTGTGGTACACTACTCTTTTCTTTTGCCTCACCGCTTCGAGCTGCGTAGCCGTTTGTTGTTTATTCCTCTTCCTTGTTATGGGCATGCCACTGTTTCTTTATTTAATACTTTTTTTTAAAAGAGGTTCATATAGAGCAAACTCGATCGGAGGAGCTCTTTACATGAAGATGAGAAGTTTGATATATCGCAAACTCCATTGGAAGAGCGCTTTACATGACTACGAGAAGTTTCATATAGCACAACCTTGATCTGAGAAGCACTTTACATGAGTACCACTTAACAAGTGAAGCAGTTGAAAAATATACAAACTGGAGCACTTAACACAAAAAAACCCTCAGAATTCCACAAAGAGGCCTTCCCATCACAGAAGGAGAGCCGGTACTACAATATTCACTGCACTCAGGAAACCCTCCACATAATGCTTTGCGGGGCATTTTGTTTCAAAACATTTGTGCCCATAATTCAGTCTTTGGTGGTCCTAAAACAATGGGACCAACACCAAACTATTCAGCATGACACGCTCTGTCCATGTCATCTCTGGGTCCCCGCACTAGGTTGGGGGGGCAAAATAGTAACCTCTCCCACCATTCAATGTATTTTAAGCTCTCTCATAGCTGGAACTTTTGTTTTACAGCTGGGAGTACTTTGCGTTTTAAGGGCTTTGTTTGTAATAGTATTGCAGTAGGCCTGCTAGGCCTGAAAATGTGTAAGAAACTACACCTTCTAGGGGTTACATATATGGATACACTGCATTACTTTCTGCCATTTAGTTTTCATGTTTTATGCCCTCCAGGGCTTGACTATATGGTTACATGACCAAGTTTCTTACAAATGCTATTTTTATTATGGTGCCCTCTAGGAGCTGTTCTAAACATTGCAATCAAGATACTACAATAGTCGATGCACTTGGAATCTTGCCCCATAATGCTTTGTGCGGCATTCCTTTTATGAAACATGTTTGCCCATAACTCACTGTGTGGTGGACCTAGGACAATGGGACCACAATCAAAATGTTCAGCACAGCACCCTCTTTTTGTCTAGGACATCTCTGGGTCCCCACATTAGGTTGGGAGAAACCACAAGTGTCTTTTTAAGTTTTCTCATGTCTGGAACATTTGTTTTACAGCTGGGAAGAGTTTGTGTTTTAAGAGCCTTGTTTGTAATATTATTCTATTAGGCCTGCTAGGCCTGCAAATGAGTAATGCACCACGCCTTAAATGGGATATATTTATGGTTACACTGCATTACATTCTGCCATTCTGTTTTCATGTGGTTATGCTCTCTAGAGGCTGACCAAATGGTTACATGACCATGTTTCTTACAAATGTTATTTTTATGGTGGTGCCCTCTAGTGGCTGTTCTGAGCATTACAGTCAAGATACTCCAATATTCACTGTGTTCATTTTACAAAACATTTGTGCCCACAACTCAATGCACAATATGCTCTTTCTGTCTGGGTCATCACTGGGTCCCCACACTAGGTTAGGGGGCACCCCAAAATAATAAAAATATAATAAATAAGAGCAATATTTTAATTTTTTGCTGCAGATAGAGGAAGAAATAAATAGAAGTGATTTAGTTATATGGAGGTCCACTGGAATTATGTGGCAGAGAGGATCAACTTATGCAGCAGGGTTGACCAATGTATGTGGCAAGAAAAGTCCAGTTATGCATTTACAACGCCAATAGCGCTAACTCAAGCAAATGCAAGACCTATTGCATTGCAAATCCTTGTTTGTCATGGTCATGTATGAGATTCTCTACCCTTACTAGTAAGAGAAAAATATTGTTGTTTCTTCTGTAATGAATGGTTATTTGTAAATGGGAATGCTTACTCCACAATCATTGTAGCAGTGTTGTAATAGCCTTGTCATCTTGCATACCCTGAATGCTATTTGGCATGTGTATACAGACAATTGCTTTCTCTGTGCTTGTTAATGAGCATTGACTTCCTGATTTATTTTGTGTAGCTTTTCTATATTACCTCCTTTCTGTGATATTGAGCAGCGTTCTCTTGCAAGTAATGGTCACCTGTTAGGACTAAAGGATTTAAGTATGGTTTTCATGGCAGTGAACTGTGCTCACTGACTGGAAAATAAGGGAAAAACAGTGATTCCATAGGATATATGTAACTCTCAAATTCAAGAGTTTTTCCAAGGAATCAAATTTCTCGACAGCACATTGAGGCCCAGATTTATACTCTGCGCTGAATTTGTGTCATTTTTTCAAGCAAATGTAGCGCAAACCTAACTCCATATTAATCCTTTGGTACTAGAACCGTATAGTGCCAAAGTTTTGGAGTTATCGTCATTTTTTGTTTGCGGGAAACTATCTTGCATCAATGAGATGCAAGGTAGGCGTTCCCGTGCAAAAAATGACGATATGGCCTTAGTGTCATATTTATAACCCCGTGCTAAAATCACTCACGGGGGAAGGGGGGCCTTAAATAATAGCCTAAGCCTACTTGGAGCCATTAATTAATGCGTGGGTCAGGGCAGGCGTTAGGGGACCTGTGGGCCTAATTCCATGGTCAGAGGCCATGGAATGGGCCGACAGGTGCCCTTCTGTAGCCCCAGGGACACCCCCACCCACACGAGAGGGACACCAGAGGATGGGGTGAACCCCATCCCAAGTAAGTAAGGTAAGTATAGGTAAGTATTTTCAATTTTTTTTTAAGTGCCATAGAGGGGCCTAACTTGGGCCCCCCTACATGGCACTGGGCCCAATGGCCATGCCCAGGAGACATATGTCCCCTGGGCATGGACGTTGGGGTGGTGGGCATGACTCCTGTCTTTATTAAGAGAGGAGTCATGTCCATGGGGCTTGTACGTCAAAAAATGATATTAGTCTGGTTCTGGGCATTTTTATGCCTCTGACAAGACTAGCGTTATCCTTTGACGCATAACCTCCTGTTCCTCCTACGCCTCCCCCACCCAGCTACTGTATTTTTTCATTACACTAGCTGGGTCTTACCTCCGGCTACCGTCATTCCACAAATATGATGCCAGGCTGGCGTCTTGAAATGGTGCTAGCCGGCGGTAAACTTTTTCACCCAAAACTGCGTTAGTGCAGTTTTGCGTGTAAAAGTATAAATCTGGGCCTAAATGCTCCAAAAATGACTTGAGAGGCCTAAGACGTGAGAGAAACGTTTTGTACAATTGATGTTTTTTGATTTACTACTGAGTGGCAGCACAGACAAAATAGTGCAATGAATAGATGCGCCAAAGATCATGGTCTAAGAGAAATAAAACAGTAGAGACACCAGTTTGAGTACAAACCTGCAGACAGATTTGCATACAAACTAGAAGCAGCAGCAGCTCTGTTATGGCGGAGGAGCCTCGCCCCATTGCCTCAGCAGCATAAAATCATGAAAAATAAAATGATAACAAAGCAGTATTGTTATCATTTTATTTTACATGACAGGAGCCGAACCAAGTCTTGGGGGCGGGGCCAAGGCAAGCATAGAAGGCAAACCATCATGCGTCCTGAGATGTCTCCAAGCTGATGCATGGAGAGAGGTTGTCACAGGCTCCCACTCCCTCTTGGAGCGTAAAACCAACCTGCTCTGCCTAATCCTGACACTTCTCTCATGCTGGGTAATAGTATTAACAGCATGAGAGCAGCGCCTGGATTAGGGGAGTATGGGAGCCTGTGATCAGTATAAGAGCTGTGAACACCAAGGTAGCAGATGGCAAGGCAGCAGGTAAGTTTTAATTTAAAATTATGTATTATTGCCCCACCACTTTTCCCTCCTGGCAGCCGGCACTTATTTGGAAGGCAAGTCTAAAAAATTCAAACCAGCAGTCAAAAAAACATCAAGAAACAACCATAGCAAGTCGATAAGCAATCGTCAGTTAGGAACATCAAGACACCGTAGTGCAAAGTTAGAAATTTGAGGTGGCATCTTGATCTTCCAGTTTGCTCCCCAACCTCATAACACCATTATAGGTCTGAATTGTTCCATATGGGATGTTTCTGCATCGATTACCACTTAAATGAAATCAATGGTGGCTATTTTTTATGTATCTTTTTCCTGTTATGGTTGAGGCTAGCACCATTACATATTGTGAGAACTGTGTAAAACACATTTATGGACTATTGCAGCTCTTCAATATGTCTCTATGTCTTTGTTTGGATTTTCTCACATAGTTATAACCCAAGAGTAATTAATGTCCAATCCTGATGCTAGACTTAATCAGGTTCACAGGGTCAGACACACAATTCACTCCTCCCCTCCTCGTTGCTCAGTATACAGTCCACTCCTTTCCCCAATCCTAAAACTCAACCACAACAGACACCCACATGGGAACTCAAAATGCTGAAATCAGTGGTGTTGCTCTGAACTGAGCCAACTTCATCTTCATTTCTGGTTATGGTCAGATAGTTCCCTTGCAAAAACGATTGAGGTTCAGATCAAATAAGGAAGACACAATCAAATGGTTTAGTTTTGAGTTAGCTAGCCATAAAGAGGAAGGTCAAAACTGAGTACACTAATGGTACAAACCCAATTTGAAAGCTGACAACCTTCACTGCAAAGTTCACATAAAAGGGTATCGAAGAGTTGTAACTCCACCATAATCACATTTCTTATCATAAATGCAAACAATTAGGCAGATTTATTTCAAATTATCCAATACTGGGCCAAGTCCAGAGTACTAAAGAATTCTGCTTCTTCCATTCTTTAACCAGAGTATTAAAAATGCATGGCATATCATAACCTGTAACTTCAAATTCTATGACAGGACTGGGGGTGAGAATTATGCTCAACTTTCTTTTATTTCCATGCTCCAGCGCTTCAACATTTACAAACAAACAATGTTTCCCATCAAAACATGGAAAAGAACTTTGAGCCACGGAACAGTCTCCCACTGTAGCTTCCTCTTTCTTTTCTGCTCCAGCGTATGGCAAGATGAGTGCTGGGGAAGAAGGGTGCGCAAATGACCACTGCCATATAAAATAAAAGGCTGCTTTATTGACACAGGTGTACAATAATAATTAACATAACCTGGCCTTTGCCTTACAAAACTCCTACCTCACTAAACATAAAATTAACCTACCCGCTCCCCTAAACTGCCCTACCTCTCCCAACAATATCCTAGTACAGTCTTCCTCCCTGTTGCTCTGTCCTCTGTCAATTTAGAAGTCTTTTTCAGTTTTGTGAACCTGTTAACCTCAAATTGATCTAACTAATAAAGCAACCTTTAAACATCCTGTCATTATCCAGGTGTGCTCCTACCTACCCCTCCCTTTCCAGCATGGACTGCCCCTACCCCCAAACATAAACGTGCAAAAAGCAAGGTAACCTGCCCTCCAACTGGCACCATAAAAAGGCCTTTAATGGCCCCCCCAAAAAGAAATCTGGTGTGCTAGACGATTCTTAGGATTGATTTCAAGGTTTCCTTGAACGCTCCATGCCCATAAAGGACAAGTGCACACCGTCAGCTTTAAAGACTTCATTGTCTTCATACTTAATCTCTGAGTGGTCAATTCTACTTCTAACTCTTTCCCTAAAAAAACATTTATTCTCCTTGTTCCGTCTTGCTTTTTCTGTAGCTGCAGGACGAATGGCCACCCCAAACTACATGACACCCATACCACTGAGCTTGAATCTTTCAAGTCCTTTTTCATTTGCCTAATCAAAGCTAGCCATTTCATCCCTACCATATCATTCTCACCCACATGCAGCAGAAGAATGTTCAGGTACGTGCCCCTCCTCATCAATTTATTCAGACGAGGCAGCACCCTCCATCCGCCTCATCCCGCTTTTTCCTCCAAACATTCTATCTGATACAAAGATCTATTCAGACCCAAATATGTCCCAAAACTGGTTTGCTGTGCATGCCTTGCCACCCATTTTATAAATGAATGCCCCATGATTCAAACAGCCAGGCCCACTAACTGAGGGACAGGCACCAATCATGTAAAAAACAAACACAGTGAACAGCAGTTGGTGGCACGTCTGCCTTAATCAGACAAACCTGCGCCCCTCCCCTAACTACCATTACTGGACATATCGCTGGAAAAATGCTGAAGCCCATCACCCCAATCGAATTAACCTGTTGCTGCTCCAACCCACACAACCTGCTTCTCTAGTCATACCTATTCCAAAAGAATGTGTGCCAAACCTTGCAACTTCCAACCCCAATCCATGCAGAATATGCAATAACTGAAAGGCTGTTACCTCTCTCCCAACCCTGTGTGAGAAAATGTGTTTGCTACCTTCGCATATCTCTTCTTCAAACTGCTGACCAGGGCCACTGAGCAAATGGCTGATTTAGGATAGGGCCACATCCATACCTCCCTGTCTCTACCTCTCTGATCTGTTTTAGATTTACACAGGCAAAGTTGTATGCCTTTAGGACAAATCCTTATCTCTCACCATGAGACACCTTGATTCCTTTTTGTGCCTAACAGCTCTGAAACCCAGTAAGCTCTGAAAAACATCCAAGACATAAGTGTGCTGAAAAGCAGTGTCTCCTCAGGTCCAGTACAGACGCTGGACAGAATCCCAATAATTTCCCCTAACAATGCCACTGTGATAGGTTCTCTCTTCACACCCCTGTGGCCCACTTCCCTAGCCTATCTCTATAAGATTCTTTAGCCCAACTCCCCCGTTGATGGGGAATAGCCCCATATAAACGTACTCATAACTGATATACCCGCCAGTTTTCTTGTAATAGTAATTCCTGATTGCCCTTGAGTATCATCATGAAATAAACTTCATCCTCTATCTGTCGTTTAGCATCCGACCTGTGTCGAGCCCCACTAGTTACAAATTTTGACCATGCTTGCGTGTATGCCACACAAGTTGAAACTGCCAAGGAGTTCAAAAGCAATTCTAGCATCGGAACATAAATAGTGGTAGTAATGGTAAAGTAAAAGCACTTCCCACGTGTGTCCAGTAATTAACATAAATAGTTACTTGTAGATAGGGTACTATGTGGTCAATTGCCTTACTACTGCAAGGCAAAACAATTATGTACCCCAAGAATACACAACATACAAATATCCAATTAGGACCACAGCACTCCAATATATGCACATAAGATATAGATGATTGCTTGCCAAGTTATAAAGATTTGAAACCAATCTTTAAAGAAAACAATGATCTTTTTTGTTGCAAACTTGTAGTTTTATTCCCGTCAGCAATAGTTCTTTGTAACTTGTTTGTTCATTCACAGCCAACAGTAAGAGTCTTTCGTAGTTAATTCATTCATTGACAGCCAACACGTGTTTCATCACAAAGTGACTTTTTCAAGGCTTTAAAATATAATAATGGACATATACTCTTATTTGGAAAAGAGTTAAAAACACAAGGACATGACATTACCCGACAGACAAAAATGGGTGTATGTAGAGGGATGTCTACACCACGCGGAAAAGAAAATGTGCCACACACTCCTCAGGTGGAGATGATTAGAATCCAACTCTGTTAAACCGAAACCATAGGTAATACACTGTGACCTTCAAAGCAATGCAGTAAATGAGTGTAGAAACAGAAAATAGCATATAGAATGTCTAGACAGACCCTGTAACCGTGCGGATTTATCAAAAGAGTTTAGTCACAGTCAAAGGTGTAAATCCTATCAACCTACCAGAAACGTAAGAAATGATGAGTCCATATATAAGGTAGGTCAGTCATATATGAGAAAGCTGAAACGTAATGATTGCATCATTGAGTTAGTTGTGCTTCCACTGAATATCCAGTTTAAAATTACATACTAAAAGGATCTAGTAGTAAATGAGTCAAAGAAAGAAACACCACATTTTCACGTCTTCCTTCACTCCGGCCAACAAGCACACATAATGGTGTGGCAACTGCTGACCAGATAGCGCCCAACCAATGCGTCTGCAAAAGGTTCTTTCTGCACGGACTGCCCGGCAGGTAAAATTCAAATGACCCAAGTAGTACCTGAATTTCTTTCACTGCAACCATCTCTTTTCCTAGCATAGCATCCAGCAATAACTGCATTGCCACTCTCTCGTTTGCAGGCAAATGAGCCGTCATTGACAATGAGTTAATTGAAATCCTCAAGAAAGCTAGCGTTGTTAAAGGCCCCACTGTTTTCTCTGGTGCAAGGGGCACTACTAACTCAGACATAATGTCATGGAATCTGGTCAGCAAGTCGAGGCATTCAGAGGAACCTGGTGACCTACAATGAAAAAATCATCCAAATAGTGCATGATAAGCACATGCCCCGTTATGTGACTGAACAACCACTGTAGGAATGAGCTGAAATGCTTGAACAAAGCACAAGAGATAGAACATCCTATAGGTAGTGTTTTGTGGATATACCAACAATCTTCGAACTGTAAGCGCAGAAGCTCAAAATCAGCAGGGTGTACTGGCAGCAAATGAAAAGCTGACAATGTCACACTTGGCCATAAACGCCCCCTGCCCGGCTCGCTCCACCTATGCCAGGGTCACATCTACTGTAGAGTAGGATACTGATACCAACTCATCTGGAATTAAGTCATTCACCAAAGACTCTTTCCGGTCATGACAGATGTTGTATCAGTCAATACTGCCTTTTCTCTTTCTTAGGAACCATGCCAATTGGGGATACAATCAAATTATGTAATGCCAGTCTGCCAAGGGACATGCCATGCACCCCTCCTGTACCTCTTTCCGTAGTTTGGCCCACATGACTTGTTTGTGTGCATATACCGCCTTAAAGTTGTCTGCCCACCACCGCACCTGAGGCCTTTGATAGCCCAGTCTAAAACCCTAAGTGAACGAATCCATCAACAAACGTGCATCCTCCCGTTGCTCATATTTATCCAACCAGAAACCCAGGTTGTTCACCTCACTTGGCGTAGGAACCCTTACCCCTCCAGTATCTGCAGCACCCCACCCACCCCTAAATCCTCCTGACTGCTTGTTGATGTCTAGTAAACCCTGCAGGCCGCCCATCCACTGCCCTGTTGATCCTCCTGCTGGCCCTCCTGTCCATAGCAGTGCACCAAGGCATGCCACCCCGCACACTTGGAGCATTCATGCCGGAATTTGCAATATTCCCGGGTGCAGGAGCCTTTATTAAAATCCCAGCAGGCTCCCGTTGCACTACCAGGATTTCCGGATGTACCAGATTGACTCATGTTCCCAGATCTCAACCCTCCTCAGATGGGACGCCCCTGAAAGGGACAATACACTATTGGCAGACCACTGGCTACAAATATGGTCTTACCAAACTTAGCTGGGCCCATGGTGTGCTGCCACAGGTCAGTATCTATTTCCCCCATTGAGCCTCCGGGTCAACTGTCATGTGCACCCAGAATTTTTCAGCATATTGAACCCCAGCATACCCGCCGTAATTAACATATGATTTCCATTTAACAACTATATATATTTAAACAATGTGACTGACCGCTCAGTGTGCTTCTCGCAGTAAACACTGGCGTAGATCAGGAAAGCTGCGGTCCAATTTGTAATGGTCTCTAGCACCTAAGGTCTTTTTACCAGTTCATATTCTGCTTCTTTTGAACTCTCCTTTGCCTGAAGCTCCCTGTAGAGCAACTTTAGCATTTCAACATATTCACCTCTCCATATTTTTTCTTTCGTGGAGAGCATTAGATGTTTACCCAGAGGCTTAGCCATCCCTATATAAGGATAACTTCTTGATCTTTAGTTCCTTACTCTCTAATGGTTTCTGACATGTTTTGTACCTGCTGTTCCCTTTTTCCTGCACTCCTGCCCCCGCCGGCTTATTGGCAACAGGCCCCTCCCCTTTTTGTGACTTACTTCCTTTGTCCTTGGCGTTCTTCAACTGCCCACTGCCATCAACGTTTTGCTGCTCTGTTCCCACTTCAATGTCATGCACATTTGTAAAGGCAGGACTCCCCACCATATGCAAATTGTTTTCCCCCCAGCATGTAGGATTACCTGGTGCCAAGGTTGGTGCCTGCACATGAGCCTTCTGCCTCTCCGATTGCCTCTGCCAGGCCCCTACATCCTGTTGCCCATAACTGCATCCCGACTGTGCCACTTGCAGTACATAAGGGACGTGGTGAGATGCCCCCCATCCCCTCCCACGCCTTCTGACCACCATTCTTTTTCACAATGCTCCACCTCAACCTCTCTAACGTCTTCCTCTTCCAAGCTCTCATCATCATAATCTAGCACTGTGATATCTTGCACGTCACAATTTCCTGCCCGTGAAGTAGCTGTTTGCTCCTCATGCTGTCACATTACCTCCCAGTTCACTAGTGTTCTGCCTCCGCTGATGAATGAAGAGGCTGCACCATGTACCTCTTATCGCTTTGACAATGAAGAGCGCTTAGCCCTGTGTGCATTGACACCCTTGGGGGAGCCCCGCCCTCCATCTCTCGCCACACTCCAGCTGGCCACATGGGGCCTTGCTGTCCCTTCCCCTCGGGGTCATGGGGCTTCACAAAACTTACCCAAGTCTGCAACTCCCTGCTTTGCTCAGACCTGTTGATAAAAGAAATTGTCCGGTGTGCTGGCAAAATCTAACTTCACTTCCTGATCCTCATGCCTGTTGCCCCACCAAAATCAATCTTGTGCAATGAATGGGCCACTTCCTCCTTAAACCCTACCCTGCCTGTACCTAACCCACACCCAGCCACTTTTTCACCACCCCCCGATTTGCCATAAAATCGTTATGGGATTTTTGGCCTCATAATCATTATATCTTCCCACTGATAGTCTGCGCCCTCCTCGTCAGCACTCTTCCAGCTGTGCCAAGTCTATTGCGACCACCTCTCCACTCCCAGGTACCTCCTGCCCCCTTCCTGACTGGTCCTGACTGTCTCCAGCTCCCTCAATACCTAGAAGCCATCTTTGTGCTGATCTCTCACTATCCAACGCTGCCTCCAATTGCCCCAAGGCCCCCAGTGGCATCCTTTCCAACCATCCTGCCTCACACAGAGAGATACTCTGATCCTGTAGCTCCTGGGCACCAGTGAAACCCTCCCCAGTTGCTTATGTATGCACACCAAATACTACCCCCACTGTTTGCTTACTGAGGGGCCTTACTTCTTCAACAGCTTGCTCCCTCCTTTCACACTCAGCTCCCGTCATGCAGCAGAACAGCTGCTCGGCAGTGATGCTTGGTATACTCCACCCCTCCCTCTTCTCTTTAGGGAGGTGGCGCATGCATTGTCAGATTTGCTGCCCCTGCTTCCACATTTATGTGCAGGACCTCTCTTTCTTCTGGAGAAGATCTGCATATCATTGTAATTTGTGCCATATGCGAGGCCTCATCTCGGCCTCCTCTCGGCCTATGGAAGGCCTGTGCTGACTTTGGCATTCCGTAGCAAGTGCAGCCTGCACTCCCGCTGTGGAAGGCTCGCTTGGTGTACCTTGTGCTGGAGCCTCATCGTCCTGTGACGAAGGTGCCAGCCAACCTGAATTAAGAGGAATGGAGGCTGCTGATGAAGGCGGCTGACCCCTCTCCACATATGCACCTTTTGCCCTTCCCCTGGGGGCCGCTCTCCAAATGTGAGAGCGGCCCCTCCCACTTACCCATATGTTAGGAGCGGGGGAATGTGGCAGCGAGCACACCCAAACTTCTGCCGCGACCCATCTGAGGCCTTCCACGTGGAGCGGCCTCTCTACCTACTTCTCCACACCACCAGATCGAGGTGGCCCGCCTCTTCTAGCAGCGTCATTGCCAGCTTCACTTTGTCTTCAGCCGGCATGATGGCAAGGCCCGTTTATCCTCAGTACGTTTATTCTCACTATGCATGATAAAAAATTGCCCAGACTGCCTACCCTACTAGCCACGTATCACTTCCATACAAAATGGTGGGGGGCCCTCAAAATGTCCGGTTAAATACACCTGCCCAAGAAGCCCAAAATTATACTGACAGTTCCCGGACTGCACCACTTCTGCAACAATCCCTGTGTGGAGACCTTTCTAACGAGTTTTACCTTCCAGCTACACACCACCAGGGAAATGCATTTCAGTGCTCCAGTTGCAGCAGGTTTCTGTCAACTTCTCTACTTCCCATGACCTGTGCAAATATGGTAATGTTTTCAGCCTCTAGAGGGCGCTAACCTATTGGCAGCTGTACTACGCATCTCTCTTTGCTCCATGGTGGCAGGCTCATTCTCAGGAGTTTTTTCTGATGAGCAGCCTGCCCCAATTAGCGTGTGCCTGGTGATCAGTTTTACCCCCAGGACGCGTGCAAGCCATCCACACCTTGCTGGGTGCGTATTTTCCCACTATATTTGCAGCGGTATGACACCTGCCTAAAATGGGTCTGCGCTAATTGCCATTGCCGCAAGGGGGCTCGGCCCAAGTGTGTTCAAATAACCCTTTTGGGCAAATACAGGGTGCTTTGCCCAAGGGTAATCCCATAGTGCGGTGCCTAGCGTGCACATAGGCACTTATATCGCTCCAGTACCATACTATCAGCCCCTTGAGGTGCTGCTAATTTAATGCTATACATAGAGCATATAATGGAGGGTGAGTACACAGAAGAGGAATTACTCTCCGTGCTCCCTATTGATGAAGAATTCTGTGAGGCAGTTGACACTTCCATCCAGCAAACTGTTGCCACAGCAATCACACCACTGGAGAAGTTCCTTTTGCAAATAGCATTCTCATGTCCAACTCCCCTCAGCATAAATATGGACGCTTTTCATCCTTGAGGTTCACTCACAACGCCTGACCAGGCCAACCACTGCCCTAGCAAGCACCAGGCAGAAGCATGGGTCAACTTAAGCGCATTCAAGCACCTCAAAAATGTATTTCAGGCCAGACCTACAGGCCTTGACAACGACTACGGGGTGCTACTGGGCCCCACGCCAGAAGACATGCCTCCTACCCCTTCTGGCCAGGATGGAGTGGGCGCTGTGGGAACTTTTTCACTTGAGGAAGTGGTCAGAAGCAGAACCACAACTACACATAAACTGCTTGGAGTTAATGGTGGGATCTTTCGCAGTCCAATGCTGGACCAAAGACAGGGATAACTGCTGTGTCCTACTGTAGGAGGCTGGACTGGCTTGTAGTGAGTACCAAGGGGTACTTGCACCTTGCACCAGGCCCAATTATCCCTTATTAGTGTATAGGGTGTCTAGCAGCATAGGCTGATAGATAATGGTAGCTTAGCAGAGCAGCTTAGGCTGAACTAGGAGACGAGTGAAGCTCCTACAGTACCACTTAGTGTCATATGCACAATATCATAAGAAAACACAATACACAGTTATACTAAAAATAAAGATACTTTATTTTTATGACAATATG
This sequence comes from Pleurodeles waltl, assembly GCF_031143425.1. NCBI lineage: Eukaryota > Metazoa > Chordata > Amphibia > Caudata > Salamandridae > Pleurodeles > Pleurodeles waltl. The sequence goes on from NC_090437.1 coordinate 184,179,693, forward strand.
CCAAAGTATCTCAGAGTGTACCCTCAGTATGAGGATAGCAAATATACACACGATATATATACATAATACCAAAACTATGCAGTATAGTCTTAGAAAACAGTGCAAACAATGTATAGTTACAATAGGATGCAATGGGGACACATAGGGATAGGGGCAACACAAACCATATACTCCAAAAGTGGAATGCGAACCACGAATGGACCCCAAACCTATGTGACCTTGTAGAGGGTCGCTGGGACTATTAGAAAATAGTGAGGGTTAGAAAAATAGCCCACCCCAAGACCCTGAAAAGTGAGTGCAAAGTGCACTAAAGTTCCCCAAAGGACATAGAAGTCGTGATAGGGGAATTCTGCAGGAAAGACACAAACCAGCAATGCATCAACGATGGATTTCCAGTCGAGGGTACCTGTGGAACAAGGGGACCAAGTCCAAAAGTCACAAGCAAGTCGGAGATGGGCAGATGCCCAGGAAAGGCCAGCTGTGGGTGCAAAGAAGCTGCTACTGGACAGTAGAAGCTTAGGTTTCTGCAGGAACGACAAGGGCTAGAAACTTCCCCTTTGGAGGACGGATCCCTCACGCCGTGGAGAGTCGTGCAGAAGTGTTTTCCCGCCGAAAGACCGCCAACAAGCCTTGCTAGCTGCAAATCGTGTGGTAAGGGTTTTTGGATGCTGCTGTGGCCCAGGAGGGACCAGGATGTCGCAAATTGCGTCAGAAGACAGAGGGGACATCGAGCAAGACAAGGAGCCCTCTCAGCAGCAGGTAGCACCCGGAGAAGTGCCAGAAACAGGCACTACGAGGATGCGTGAAACGGTGCTCACCCGAAGTCGCACAAAGGAGTCCCACGTCGCCGGAGAACAACTTAGGAGATCGTGCAATGCAGGTTAGAGTGCCGTGGACCCAGGCTGGACTGTGCACAAAGGATTTCCGCAGGAAGTGCACGGAGGCCGGAGTAGCTGCAAAAGTTGCGGTTCCCAGCAATGCAGTCTGGCGTGGGGAGGCAAGGACTTACCTCCACCAAACTTGCACTGAAGAGTCACTGGACTGTGGGAGTCACTTGGACAGAGTTGCTGGATTCAAGGGACCTTGCTCGTCGTGCTGAGAGGAGACCCAGGGGACCGGTGATGCAGTTCTTTGGTGCCTGCGGTTGCAGGGGGACGATTCCGTCGACCCACGGGAGATTTCTTCGGAGCTTCTAGTGCAGAGAGGAGGCAGACTATCCCCACAGCATGCACCACCAGGAAAACAGTCGAGAAGGCGGCAGGATCAGCGTTACAGAGTTGCAGTAGTCGTCTTTGCTACTATGTTGCAGTTTTGCAGGCTTCCAGCAGTCGATTCCTTGGCAGAAGGTGAAGAGAGAGATGCAGAGGAACTCGGATGAGCTCTTGCATTCGTTATCTAAAGTTTCCCCAGAGACAGAGACGCTAAATAGACAGAAAAGAGGGTTTGGCTACCTAGGAGAGAGGATAGGCTAGCAACACCTGAAGGAGCCTATCAGAAGGAGTATCTGACGTCACCTGGTGGCACTGGCCACTCAGAGAAGTCCAGTGTGCCAGCAGCACCTCTGTTTCCAAGATGGCAGAGGTCTGGAGCACACTGGAGGAGCTCTGGGCACCTCCCAGGGGAGGTACAGGTCAGGGGAGTGGTCACTCCCCTTTCCTTTGTCCAGTTTCGCGCCAGAGCAGGGCAAAGGGGTCCCTGAACCGGTGTAGACTGGCTTATGCAGAAATGGGCACCAAATGTGTCCATGAAAGCATTTCCAGAGGCTGGGGGAGGCTACTCCTCCCCTGCCTTCACACCATTTTCCAAAGGGAGAGGGTGTAACACCCTCTCTCAGAGGAAGTCCTTTGTTCTGCCATCCTGGGACAAGCCTGGCTTGACCCCAGGAGGGCAGAAACCTGTCTGAGGGGTTGGCAGCAGCAGCAGCTGCAGTGAAACCCCTGAAAAGGCAGTTTGGCAGTACCAGGGTCTGTGCTACAGACCACTGGGATCATGGGATTGTGCCAACTATGCCAGGATGGCATAGAGGGGGCAATTCCATGATCATAGACATGTTACATGGCCATATTCGGGGTTACCATTGTGAAGCTACATATAGGTAGTGACCTATATGTAGTGCACGCGTGTAATGGTGTCCCCGCACTCACAAAGTCTGGGGAATTGGCCCTGAACAATGTGGGGGCACCTTGGCTAGTGCCAGGGTGCCCTCACACTAAGTAACTTTGCACCTAACCTTTACCAGGTAAAGGTTAGACATATAGGTGACTTATAAGTTACTTAAGTGCAGTGTAAAATGGCTGTGAAATAACGTGGACGTTATTTCACTCAGGCTGCAGTGGCAGGCCTGTGTAAGAATTGTCAGAGCTCCCTATGGGTGGCAAAAGAAATGCTGCAGCCCATAGGGATCTCATGGAACCCCAATACCCTGGGTACCTCAGTACCATATACTAGGGAATTATAAGGGTGTCCCAGTAAGCCAATGTAAATTGGTAAAATTGGTCACTAGCCTGTTAGTGACAATTTGGAAAGAAATGAGAGAGCATAACCACTGAGGTTCTGGTTAGCAGAGCCTCAGTGAGACAGTTAGTCACTACACAGTTAACACATTCAGGCACACTTATGAGCACTGGGGCCCTGGCTGGCAGGGTCCCAGTGACTCATACAACTAAAACAACATATATACAGTGAAAAATGGGGGTAACATGCCAGGCAAGATGGTACTTTCCTACACCTACTAGAGATGGACAATATGTCAGTAGTCAGGTACATCAATCACCTGGGTGGCCCTTGATCAAAGATCCTGGAAAAACTGGCTAAGGAGATCTGAACCTTTTCAACAACATATCAGTCACGGCCAACGAGGCAGCATACTGGTGCTCGAGGGAATGTTCAGATATGAATCATTGACAAATAGATCCACGAGTGTTGAGGATGCTCATTGATTTGTGAGGCCCCTTCACAGTGGATCTATTTGCATATCATCTGGCTCACCAGGTGGAACGGTATATGTCAGTTGGACACCGGACCTTCTGACAGCGGCCATGGATGCTTTCCAGCAGGGTTGGTCAGAGGAACGGGAATATGCCTTCCCCCCTTCACAATGATAATGAGATTCTCCACTCAAGTGCGCAGGCAGCAGCCGAGAGTAGTCCTTATCACTCCATATGGTAAGTCGCAAATGTGGTATCCAGTTCTTCTCGAACTTTCTTGGGATTCTCCAATCCTACTACTCCACGCTCCAGATCTCCTTTGAGATCCTATAGGGAAACCTCACCCCTTAATCTTCCATGGTCGTCTACCACTCATGGAATGGCAGATTACACGGAAAGATGGACAGTCCCTAGACTTTCAGCAGAGGCTGAGAAGATGGTGTACAAGTCATGGGCAGACAGTGCCACTAAATGGTACAAATCAGCATGGTCTAGATGGGTTTGTTGGTGTGTACAGACAGGTACTGATCCCGTGGGGTCCGATGTTGTTCAGGTCATGAATTTCTTCACTTCTCTTGCATTTCAGGGCATGGCTTATAAGACAGGGAATACCTATAGGTCTGCTTTCTCTGTAGGGCATGTCCCAATAAAGGGTTACCAAGTAGATGAGCACCCATAAGTATGCAAGCTCATGCGGAGGATCCATCTGGCGCTACCACCAGCACCTACATGTTGACTTGAGTCCAGAGTCTTTTCCTATCCTGGCAGAGAAATATATTTTGATCTTGCAAGGAATTGTCAGGAAAACTTGAGATGTTCCTTTGTCTGATTAGTTGTCACATTCTATGTCCAAAGATTACTTTAAATTTGTTTTGGATGTAGCATCCCTGGTGGTGGACAAGCTTTGAATGACCATAACCCTTGCCTCAGGTCTTGACATAGAAAAAAAAAATTCCTAGCAGATGTGAAGGAAAATTTCAATTCCATTACTGACACAGAGGCGAGAATTATTGCCACCCAAATTTCTAAGGGACACTCCCCACTCAGTCCTTGATGAAATCTCTGCATCCATTTTTCTCTCTATTTGTTACTGACCACATATTTTATAAGTATGGAGCTTGTTGTTGTTATATTGTATAGGTGAATTACTGGCTTATAACAAAGTTTATTCTAAGAGGATCAAAGAATGTATTGTTTGAATGACTTAACCCTGTTTATTTAGAAAACAAGATTTAGTTGTTGGTCTCAATGTTTTTTCTTGATTGTGTTCCAGGTTCTGAGTCTACTAAGGGAGAATAAAGAACGGTTTGAAAAATCTCCTGTCACATGAAGAAAGAGGAAGCTTCAGTGGGAGACAAGCATTGTAAGGACTAGAGAAACTGTTCATTGGCTCTAAGTTCTGTTTACTTTCCCGTGTTTGGATGGGAAAGGTAGGTTTTTTTTTTGTAAATGTTGAAGTGCTGGAGCGTGCAAATAAAGGAAAGTAGAGCATAATCGTCACCCCGTGCACTTAATAGAATTGAAACTTTCTTTCACAAGTGCTAGGAAATGTTTCATCATCCATTGCTTATCTCAATAACCCCCTCCGAAATACACAGTAATTCTGATATTCTTGAGCTAGGGAACACTGAAAATCACAAATAGTCAAAAGCTATTGAGCTACCAGTAGTCCTTTATCAAGCCTCAGTCATTAAGCAGTTTGCCTAACCCGAGCTTTGGTCAAACCACCATTGTAAAAACATACTTTAAATTTGCCTCATTGTCATACTCAATTATTCCTTCCCCTACTACAAAAGAAAAAAAACACTGCCAAACCAAAGGATAAAGTCACCCACCATTCCTTTTATTAGTAAGAACAAGACAAGGGAGAAAATAAGGAAAGGAATTACATGTCTTTGTTAAGTACCATAAACTCCTTCACAGTCATTGACATGATTCAGATATTTCAGAGGTAGGAGATGTCACTGACACTTACTACTCCCTACTAATCCCTGGGCATCATGCTCTCAGGTGAATTAGCAGAATGTAGCACAATTGACCATAACATGACATAACATGCAACATTCACGAGTTGACTTGTTTCTCCACAGCTGCAATCAAAAGGTAGGACCAATCCCTATAGGTTTTCTAATCGAACAATATTGTGCAGAAATCAAGAAGGTTCCTCCCTGTAACATCTGGCTTTCACATTTTTCTTGTCTCTTTTTGTGCAGATAATCCACAATGATACCCAAGTCCAAATACAGTAGACGCAGACGAGAAACAATCTAGAAGCAACACCAGGGAACCACCAACAACAGAGAGTCCGTTAGCCATATCCATTAATGAATTGATGACCATTTCCTTTGCCTCACTCGGGTAAAAAGGAATAGAGACTATTTAAAGGCAATTTCCTAAATAGAACCCTATTGTTTATCTACTGAAAAAGGTTCGATATTGCATTAGATAAGAATGTTAGAAATCTAGGTGTGATTTTCAACTCTCCTTTCCTTGAACACCACATCAGTGCATCAGTCATAGAGCACACTCCCAACTGGATATGCAGCACAAAATATTGCATCTTACTCATCACAGGCACAAAAGTGAGTTAACTTTCTCTCTCATCATGACAGACCTAGAGCACTGCAGAGATCTATGCCTGAATAAACATAATAAATATGAACAGTGCAGACACAGAGCTATGCTATACGACTATTACCATCCAGCAATTAAATAAACAGTTAAATAACACTGCACAATATCCTACTTAAGCAAGTAGAAGTACCATTCCTTATAATAGCTATTTTGTAGCAGAGCATGCAGTTAATTCTGTTGGTTCAAAGGGAGGAGTATCAATGTGCTATATTTTCACATTTTTAAACAGACCCACCATTCATTTCAGAATTATATGAGAGAGTGCTTGATGCTGGTGAGCTGGACGTTCCTAATTTGCACTCCTTGATTTCGATTATTAATACCTCTTCAGTAAAATAGGCGCAGGCCATTCCTGATAGATGAGACTGTAATTTATCAACAAATGTGTTATAATTCAATGTGTCTGATTTAAAAAGAGTTAAAATAATGGATCTATCCAAATGTTGCATCACATTAATTAAGTGGATTTGTATTTTCTCAGGAAAGTGGACAGTTCACAGATGACATAACCCTTGAAGAAATATTCGATTTGCCAATCCTGTTGTGTACCTTTGAACCCACTGTCTCAATAACTTTAAAAACTAACATACATTTCCTGACCTCCAGACACATCTCTTACTACAGAAGCCTAAAGAAAAGATCAATAACAACAACAAACCATCATGTCAGCAAAACGAACAAGGAGGCTTACTCCAAAACCTACTGTCTCCTCCAATCAAGGGCCTGCAAAAAGACCTGCAGACTTGATGCATATACACTCATCAACTCAACAGCAAGAACATACGAGCAAGAATCTCCCGGTTAAAGATGATGCAAAGACTAAAGATAATAGTGCAAATATTTCTGCACAACCCAAGACAGAGCATAAGATAGTAAAAGAAACCAGAGCAATAATCCTGGATTTAGGAACAGGTTATTGTAAAGCTGGATATGCTGGAGAACCAAGACCTTCATGTGTGATTTCTTCTACTGTCGGAAAGCATTTCCAGAAAACAGCTAAAACTGGGGACAACCGTAAAGAGAACTATATTGGACAGGAACTTAAGGAGGCTAAAATACCACTAAAACCAGTTAATCCCTTAAAACACGGCATTGTGGTAGACTGGGATATTGTGCAGGATATCTGGGAATATATTTTCCGCGCAGAACTGAAGCTGCCCACCGATGAGCATGCTGTCATGGTGTCTGACCCTCCACTTAGCCCTACCACAAACAGAGAGAAGTATGCAGAGATGATGTTTGAGACATTCTGCACTCCAGCGATGCATATAGCCTATCAATCCCGACTGTCTATGTATTCCTACGGTAAGACATCTGGCCTAGTTGTTGAATGTGGTCATGGTGTCTCCCATGCTGTTCCTATCTACGAGGGATACACTCTGCCACACATCACTGGCAGGGTGGATTATGCTGGTGATGATGTCACAAGATACCTGATGAAGCTACTGAATGAGTCTGGAAACAACTTCAAGGAAGAACATCTCCACCTCATTGAAGAAATGAAAAATAAGTGCTGCTATGTGTCCTCAGAGCTTGACTATGAAATGGGTTTGCCAGTCAGTGAGTACATGGTGGATTATGAACTTCCGGATGGGCAACGCATCACACTTGGCAAGCAAAGATTCCTCTGTTCTGAGATGCTTTTCAAACCCTCACTCATTGGATTAAGTCAGCCTGGACTGCACACTTTGACTGTGAACAGTCTCAACAAATGTGATGCTACCCTTAAAAAGAACATGATGAATAGCATTCTGTTGTGTGGAGGCTGCACTACAATGGAAGGCTTCCCAGAGCGGTTCCAACGAGAAATGAATCATGCCTGCCCCGATGAGAAACCACTTATTTCCTTTTCTCCAGACCGGAGATTTTCAGTGTGGACAGGTGGATCCATCTTGGCATCGCTCAAATCTTTTCAGCAGCTGTGGGTGTATAAGAAAGAATATGATGAGAGGGGACCTTCAGTCATCTACAGAAAATGTTTCTAAAGAGTGAACAGAAAAAAAATCAGCTGCTCATTTACATCAACCGTTCATTTTTCAGTCACAAATCAATTTTTTTACCAGCAAAGCTGACGTGACCAAGGCTATTTACATATGTGAAAGCAGCAAATAAAGCTCTTAAAGATCTGTTCTTTAAAAGTGTGGTCATTTTACAACTTCTTTGTATGTTGAAATACACTGCAAGATAGTATTTTCACATAGGTTTAACAGATTTTTTTTTATTATCCATTACTAACTTGCGAAAGAATGTTTGCATCGTTTTGACTGTGAATCACGCAAAAAAACTAATTTGCCGATTCCCAAAGGGCATTTGCTTTTGTTCATAGGGAAACATACATGTCAAATGAATCATGGCACCCATTTGTGAAATTTTGTGCAGAATGCTGACGTACATTACTTTTGGACCTACATCCTGATGTATAATGATATGTGGCACTTCACACGCCCACATCTGAACTAAGAGACACCACAAATGAACACTCTGGAGGGCAAGTCCTCTTCCCTAGATCCTTCCCTGCCAATTGCAAATCTGCCAGTGTAACAAATTGAGGTGTTAGTTGAGTGGGGGTGAGAATCCACCTTAAATGATAACTACAATCCATGTCAGAGTGAACCACTAAAGTCCAGGGGCGGTTTCTCCATTAGGGCTCTGGGGCTGCACCTCTCTAAAATTCCTACACATTTACCTAAAAAAATATTAAATAGATTTATTTATTTAGCGATATCAATCGAAGCTCTAAACAAATAGATGTATTTAAATCTGGACTGTCTGTCCCAGATTGCCTGCCCGCATCGATCTGAAGCAGGAGACGAAAGTCAAGCAGTAAATTAACTTTCTGCAATGTGACGCATGAGGCAAGGCTTACCTTTGTACAATCCTTCATTGCCATTGTAGTCTATGGTGGTACCCACCATAGGCCAGTGACGATGTCAGCATCACGGTTTCAGGCATCGGAGTCTGCATCCCTGTCCGATGCCTCAGTCCGTCATTCACAGGCATAGATCCCACTCATTCATCACGCGGTAGGACAGGATGCAAGCACGTATGATTTGGCGCCTTGCCCTCAGTAATGGTAAGTGGAATAAAATATGTAAAGTTGATCCAAATATCTGAGTCAAGCGTAAAGGGAGAAATATGTGCTTATAGAAAAATGCATGTTACATGCTCTAAACAAGCCCTATCTTAATTCCCTTAACAGTAATGCCAAAAACATGGATTGATTTACAAACAATCAATATTAAACACTTTAAAGCAATACAAATTAGCAATTTAGTTCCTCTTTTTTCACATTTTACCTAATCTTGCATTCCCCAAGAGTGTTAGCTATTTCATCATTTTGTGTTTCTGTACTTTTTGTACATCTTATTACTCTTGTACACTGCATGGTTTGAGTCATGTCAGTTATTAATGGAGGAGTTTGAGAGCTCTGGCGCTGAGGCTGAAGCTGGCAAAGCAAAGTGCCTTTCAGTGGGTTGGACTGTCTGCAGAGCACACAGAACAGTGGTCGTGTATTCCAATTGCAATTTAAATTATGTGTTAATGTGTGTGAAGAGGGCACACATGTCAAAATATTTACAAGGCAAAAGTAAAATTAAAAAGAAATGCTTTAATGTGAGTCAGTGCAGTGTATGTTTGGGGGTGGTGAAGTGAGGAAGATGCAAGGAAGTGCATTCAGGGGAGAGTGAAAAAGAGGGTGCTGAAGAGAAAAGAGATAAGGTTAAAGATGTGCAGATGGACGAGATGTGCATAGAAAAAGGGCATACATATCTAACATAAAGCAATCATTACTGAAGGCCAATATTCTTTCTATGGGCCTCAATAATATTTAATTCATTTATCTTAAACAGCTAACAACCATTAACAGAGCCAGTAGTCCGGGCAAGTTTTAGGTGTATGTCAGTTGTTTTGTTATATGTCTGGATGTAATAACACCTGAGATAGAAGCCAAAATACAGGTTGGGTGGCACACTATGGGAATCACAGAATTTATTTTACATGTTCCCTTTTGAGAGAGCCCCCATTTTTTTCATCCCACTTAAAGACCTGTCTGCACATATTTCTAGATGACTGATTGTAGCCAGCACCTCAGAGCCTGGTTAGAGCATTTTCTTCCAAAGTTGAAGCCATATGCAGTGCAAGACACTGGGCAAGCACACACTTTTAAAAGGGCCTGAAGTTGGCGCTGTACAACTTGTACATTACAGTACAAATTAATGCAGTAAAATATGTGGCAGTTTCTCAAGTGTCTATTTCAAGACTATACGTTGCCAGTGATTTATAAACATTGCTTTCTCGCTACATTTATTTGCTTTAAATGCACCATTTGCAAATCTTTTAAATGTATTTTCTCTGGAGGATGGCTCCCACAGACTACACATTTATCCATTAAGCTTGCTCAATTTGCTTGCTACATAAACGTCATACCAAACTTTTACCCTCCACCACTTTTAAATATTACCAGCTGCCACTGTTAAGGTCACTGCTTAAACCTATGCTTACCCTCTTGAAGCTTGGTGCAAAGTAGTCAGACTTAACTTAGAGGCCACGTGTATAGTATTTATGTAGCACCGAAACACTAATACAGTGAACACAGTGCAACAAAAATCCCAGACCAATTTAGAAAAACAGAGAATGTTACAGTGAATAACATGACATCAAAACAACAAACCCCAATAAGTAGTACCGGTTTGAATATTTAAAAAAAAGTGCCAAAAAAGTACAACCCTGGTGATCTGGTAGCACAAGACAGGGTCAAGTCACAAATTCAGGCTGAGCGCAATGGAGTGCGGGTCAGGTATAAATACCAGGTTGGTCCTTGTCCAAAAGTTATCGTTGGTCTTCGAAGAAATTCTGACAATTCAGCTGGGCAAGGCAGCAGGCTGGATCTGAAGATGGGTCGTCGACAATCGGGAGCCATTGGATAAAGCCTCAATGAAGTTGTCAACAAAGCGGGAAAAGCTCAGGGTGGAAATAGTCAAGATTTCACGCCAAGAAGGCTGTCGTCGTGGGTGGGGTGCTGCTCCATTCCTGGGCTGCTGAAGATTACTACCTTCGGACTTAGATGATTTTCTGGAGCATCAATTTCCTCAGGGGAGCAAGGCTGCGGGCTATAGCCTAAGAGGGTTTCACAAGGCTGAATTCTGCTTTCAGGAGGTCCCATTGAAGTGGATTTGTTGCTGCAGAGAAGAACATAGCAGGAGCTGAAGCAAAGCCAATCTCAGTGGCAATGCACCAGAGGCAGTTCTGGTTGCAGATAGACCCTGGTCCCACGCCAGTTCTCAGTGCAGAAATTTGCAGAAACATTTATAAGTCCCAGATTTTAGGTTTAGATATGAGGAGTACACTCTAACACCAATCCAAGGGCCTGGTTCAAAGGGTGTCATTTGGGGATTAGAACTCACTCCAACAGAGGCCAGCAGTAAGGTCCAGGGCAGGTGAGGCTAAAACTGGCCAGCTAAGCACTTGCAGTGAAAGACCTGTGGAAGGTTGGTAAGTCCCTGTAACTGAAACAGGTCAGCCAACTGCACATTGGAGTCACATTTGGGGACCTGGGTTCTACGCAAGCAAGTACAGTCTTTCTTAAAGGTCTTCAGATACAAGGGTAGACCTTTTTCTCATCTTCACAGGTAGAGAGAGGCTCGGAGGAGGGTTCTGGGGATACCACCTTTATGCCCTGTGCTAGCCTGTTGTGGGGGCAACTCCTGGCCACTCCCAAACCAATGGACTAAAGGTTCCCTGGGGTGACCTTAGCCACTTTTTGCAGTACTTTGTGTGTCTTGTACTGTATGCTATCCCACAGTACCCCTCTTTCCGTAAAATCAACATGGCAGAACACTTCCTCCTCTGGTCAGAGCTTCCTGGGCCCACCTATAGGTGTTGCTATGGAAATGGGCAAGCCCTCCCTCGCGGTTACTATGAGCCAGTTTTGGGACAGCCTCCCCTCCTCTGGGTTTGGAGCCAAGCTGGCTAGCAAACCAAATAGAGCCACATCTAGGTGTGAGCTACGTCTGTCAGTGACAGGGTAGGCATACTTTGAAGCCCAGGACAGGGCTCAGCACAGCCCCCAGGCCATCCTGCTCAAGGAGGAGAAACACTTCTCACACTCAAGCCCTGTGTCTAAGAGCAATCCACATCTCACCTCAAGGGAGCCATTAAACAGTCAGGGGACACTGGATACTGGCAGAAACACCCTTCTGCATTTGGCAGAGAAATGGCAACTTTAAAAGTGCAATTTGTAAAATAATAATATAAAATCCAACTTGACAATTAAGTTGTTTTTTTAAATGACTATTAAAATGAGTCATTGAAACCAGGTTTATTGCTACTCCCAAACTGAAATCAAGCATTGTAAGTTGTTATAATATAACCCAGTGTTTTCTATGGGAGGTCTGGCCTTGGCACAGTGGAAATTGACTTTGGAGATTTTTTTACTGTCAAGGCATGTAAAACATGTAATATACATGCCCTAGTTTTTACATATCAAGCACTCTGCCCTATGGGCATTTAGGGCCTACCTTAGGGATGACATTTATTAAAAAGGAAGGTTTAGGCCTGGGAAAAGGTTTATTTTGTCAGGTCGAAATGGCCATTTAAACTGCACTACGAGCCTGCAGAGGCAGGCCTAGAGACAAGTTTTATAGTGCTACTTTAGTGGGTGGCAAAATGAGTGCTGTAGCCCACTACTAGAGTTTAATTAAAGGCCCTGGGTACTCATACCATTAACTAGGAGTATACAAGTAAATGAAGTGTGTCAATTAGGCATGTGCCAATTCTAACATTTAGAGATGAGAGCACAATACCTTTACCTTTGGTTATAAAGAGTAAAGTGTGCAGGGTTCTATGGGCAACAAACACATCAGTAAAAGAAGGCAATCAATTGGGGGAATACGATGAAAAATTGTCATTTCTAACAACCAGCAAGTAATTCTTTCCAACATTTATTGTTGCACCTTTTAAAGGGGTAAAAGGAAGTTCAAAGAGGGTGGGAAACTTAGTAAGATGGCCTTTTTGAGGCCCTTTCTGACCATTTTACCATTAGGTTGGAGGAAATAAGGACTACTGGGTCTGGTAGACAGAAACTCTTGCTCTTTAACTTCTTGTTCACGCTTCAGTTACTGTTGCTTCCCAAGAGATCAGGTTTCTGTTCTCAGTTTAGGAATGTGTGCACTTTCAGAGCTTATGCAGAATATGCATGTGAAGATCTGCACTCGAACATGCAGCATAAACGTTTGTGAATTTTATTGTGAGTATTTGTAAAGGGTGCAATTCACCTGGTGTGGTATCCTGATGCTGAAAGCCAGAGCAGTCTTTACTAAGCCAGGGCCTGCCCTACGTGAAGAGCTGAGTCTTCAGTTTCTTTCCAAATTTAGGAACTGAGGAGACGGCTCTGACATCCGGCTTTGAGGCCAAGTTAGCAGAAAGCACAACCACTGGTTCTGGTTCTGAATATGCTGGGCATGTGTGTGAGTAGGAGTCCAGCTGAGCGGGGTTGTCTGGTTGGTTTGCAAAAGTTGATGCAGTTGTTGAGGCATATGGAGCCAATCTTGTGTAGGGCTTTGAATGTGTGCATGAGGTGTTTGAAGAGTGCTTGTTTGTGGATAAGGAGCCAGTGGAGCTTTTTGAGTAATGTGAGTGCAGGGTGGGATGTTGAGGGTAAGCCTGGCTGCAGAGTTCTGTATGGACTGAAGACATTTGATTCCAGTATAGAGGTCATTGCCGTAGCCAAGGTAGCTGATGATGATAGCTTGGGTGACTGTTCTTTAGGTGAGGGTGGGGAGCCACATAAAGATCTTCCATAGCATCGGAAGTGTGTAGAAGTAAGAGGTGGAAACAGTATTCACATGGTCATTCATGAAGTTGGTTGTCGATTATTATTGTTCTGAGGTTTTTGGCCTGGGTTGTCATGAGGAAGGTGAGTCCGAGTTCCACCTGCCACCAGGTGGAGTCCCATGGCTAGGTTTTTTTGCCGAAGGTCTCCCCTTCCATCTTATCGCTGTTGAGCTTGAGTCAATTGGTTTTCTGCCATCCGGTAAATTCAGTTATGGAGGCAGAGAAATTGGTCTGGGTTATTGGTGATTTGTCAGACACCAATAGTGTGAGCTTGGTGTCAATTGGTATAGAATAAGACGTTGATTTCAAGGGCAAAGATGATGCTGGCAAGAGGGTTCATGTATGCACTGAACAGAGTGGGCTGAGCGATGAACCTTGTGGAACTCTGCAAGTGAGGTTGAGGACGCCTGAGCAGAAAAGGACCTGGCTGACCAACTGGGTGTGGGCTGTCAGGAAGGAGCTTTTTGTAGTAGTTGAATGAGGATGGGGAAGGAGACAGTGCCAGAGGCTGTGGAGAAGTTCAGAAAATTGACAGTGGGGGTGTCGCTCTGTCAAAAAACATTTGGATTTCAACTGTTGTAACTGTTGGGGCAATGAGGGCAGTTTCCATGCTGTGGATAGCCCTGAATCTGGACTGAGTGGTGTTGAGTAAGTGGTGGTCGTTTAGGCAGTCAGCTAGGCATTTGATGATCATCTTTTCCAAGGCTTTTGCTGGGTAGTGCAGGGTAGAAATGGTTGATTGATTTAAATGGGTGCATCATTTTAATGCCATCTCTGAGCAGGTGTTAAACATTACAGCAAAAATGGTGCAGTGAATTCTGTTAAATTTCACTGTGCCATTTTTCGGGCCTCCAAGCACCGGAACGCCACCCTTTTATACCTTATGCTTGGAGCAGACATAATGTGGTGCAAGGGGTTACAAACTGGTGGAATGCATGCATTGCGCCACTTTGTAAATATGGTGCGGGGGAAATGCCACCTTAACGCCACATTTGCGTAAAAAAAAAAAGGAAATGTGGCACAAGTACGCTCTAGGGGCTTCTTATATCTGGCCCTATGGTTATTATTAGGTTCATTTACATATAGAGTTACACGGTGCATTTTTTAGGGTGAGTTTAAGTGAAATGATAGATTAAACACGTCATTCAACCTCAGTCTTTCCTGATAACAAAGAATTCCTGAGCTTTAGAACTGTTACACATTGATTACTTACTATCATAAGTAGGAAAATACTATTGTATTACATTTGTATGTATTGTTGCTTTCATATTCTAAACTTTTCTTAATTTGCTGTTTTTATGACATGATTGTGTATTTTTAAGTATTTGTCTTAAAATAAACAAATCAATGTAACTTTAAACTTCCTGAAGACGCTCTTCCCATTTCTAGACAGCAGAAAACCAATGGCACCCAAATCATCTCCTCACAATAGGGCCCTAGCATACTGACAAAAGATGGGAAAATTCAAATTACTGACCTTCGGTAACAGGCTTTCTGGCCGATACTCTGTTTGAATGCAGGTTCCCCACCTCTAGAATATCCTTAGGCACCAGAATGGACCCAGAGAATTTTTGATGTTTCTTAGCAGTGCCCTGTGCACTGAAAGGTGGCATAGTGTGGCTCTCCGATGACTTCCTACTACCCCAGAAGTGGCAGAGTGGAGTATCGACCAGAAAGAGTATTAGGGAAGGTAAGTAACTTGCTCTTCTGATGGATACTTCTAACTGCAGGTTCCTCACCTTCAGAACAGATGCTTTAGCATGACCTCCCTTAGTTGGAGGGTTTAGCGG
This sequence comes from Pleurodeles waltl, assembly GCF_031143425.1. Classification (NCBI taxonomy): domain Eukaryota; kingdom Metazoa; phylum Chordata; class Amphibia; order Caudata; family Salamandridae; genus Pleurodeles; species Pleurodeles waltl. The sequence goes on from NC_090437.1 coordinate 184,194,874, forward strand.
GTGGATTCAGAGCAAAAAGTCCTGGAGAACCAAGTGGGTGAATTGATCCTCCCAGAGGAGCTGACTGTCAAAGCAGTAGTGGTTTGTGAACATGGACATTGCAGCCCTGTAGATGTCCAGAACAGGTACTCCTTGCAGCAGCCCCATTGTAGCTGCCTTGGTGGAATGGGCTCTTAGATCTTCTGAGGGATGTTTCTAGGCCACTGCATAGCAGATCTTAAAATAGAGGACTTCCCACATTGACACTGTGCTCTTTCGGCTGCTTTACCTTTCTTTGCACCTGAAAACCAGACGAAGAGCTGATCATATACCTAATCGTCTTTCCTGCATTCAGGGTAAAAATTTAACACTCTAAAAGGAATGAGGTATCTCCTCTTTCTTTGAGGGGTGAGGTGGAGCAAAGAATGCTGGCAGAATAATTGTTTGGCAAATGCAGAAGGGTGTCATTACTTTGGGAAGGAAGCCATCTGTGTTCTTAGTTTCAACTTGAGTAGAAAGGTGGTATAGGGTGGTTGTACCATCACCAGCAGTTCACTCAGGTGGCTTGATTGCAATACAGAAACCTGCTTTCTAAGTTGAGTGCTAAGAAGAAGTTGTGCAGCAGCTCAAAGGGCATACAAATAAAAAATATCAAGCCCAGACTCCGGTCCCAATGAGACATCAAAAGCCAAACATTTAATAGAATGCATCACAACAGGTGACTTAGAAATGGATGGTTGGTCTAGTAAATACAAACAAGCCAAAAGGGCTGACACTTAACCTTTCACGGTACCTACTGCAAGACCTCACTGAGCTCATGAAACAAAAAACAAACAAACAAATATCAGTAAGTGGCTGGTATTTTGGGCACCAAATCTCTCCTAGTGGCCCTCATAGGTAGACTTTTGTACAAGGGCATTCAGCCCACCTTTAGCAGCCAATTGTTGGCCTAGCTGGAATATGTGCACTCCCAAACTCTGAAGATCAGCAGCGACCACCACCATCACTTTCGTGATCCTCTGAGGGGCCAAGATAAGGGGAGAAGGGGAGACTCGTGATTGGAAAATGGTCTCAGCGCACTTTGAACAGCAGGTAATGTCTTTGGGAATGCAGGACTGATATATAGAAATACTGTCCTTTATTCCTGTAAGTCCAAGGATGCCATCTATTCTCCTAGCTCCAGCTCCAAAAGGATCTGAGCCAGCATGAGCATTTTTAAGTTGTCTTTCTGCAAAAGCGCTTTCAACAGCTGAAGGTCCAGAACAGGTCAGAGTTGCCCATCCTTCTTCTGAACGAGGAAGTAGCGCAACTAGCACCTTTTTGTTCTGAATCTGGTACGCATTCAATTGCACCCTTGGTGATTTAAAGCTTGACCTCATTGCACACTGCTCCTCTGAAATTTGTTGTGGTGTGAAAGAAAGAGGGTGTGGGAAAGAAATGAATGTTAAGGTGAAATTCTGTTGAACAATCTGTAAGATCTATCTGTCTGGCATGATGGATCTCCAGGCAGAAATTAAATATTGGAACTATGTAACCTATTGGCCTGGCATAAATTGTTAAGGGCAAACTAAAGCTGCTTTTTATCTATTGCAGCAGGGGAGAATAAACAGGAAGAGTACAGTCTCTCTGGCCTGTATGATTTCTGTTGGTGCAGCATCCACAGCCTTGAAAGAACTGAGCTGGCTGCTGTGCAACACATGGATAGGGCTGATGTTACCTGTAAGCCAGCTCTTTGGAGTAACCTCCTGAACAGGTGGGCAAATTGCTTTACTGACCTAAATAACACCATGGATCGTAGTGTGTCTTTGATGAAAAGGCTGATTCAACGCTAGAAAAATTCAAAGCTTCTGCACTCACTAAGAGGCATATCCATTAAGGATGCTTGCATGTCTCCAGAGTACTTGGTTGACCTTAGGGGGTGGCCTCTGAGCATGTTTATACCTGTAGTTATGCCACTGCAGTCAGTGATAGTCAGGTCTGTCTGAAGTAAGAATTTTTCTGCAACCTGGCCATCATGTACTATCGGAGCCAGTGAGGGTCTGAGATTCTCTGGGACTGCCAGGAAGATCTTGCTGGCCATGTTCCACAATGCACGTGTTAACCTGCCCAATCAACAAACTGCATTGATATAGCTACGGGCCAGTGTAGGTGATGAGAACATTCTTTTCTCAAAACCATAAAATATGTTGGATTCCCTATTTGGGGGACTGAATGGAAAAGAGGTTGGATAGACCTTACCGGTTGGGACCTGAACAATCAAGCTGGTCAGTGGAGGGCGTTTAGTCAGAAAGTTTGGATCAATGAGGGCTTGGCTAGGTCACTGTAGGAAGGTAGCATCTTTCTAGCCTTGTTACCCCCCCACTTTTTGGCTGTTAGTGAGTATATGTCAGGGTGTTTTTACTGTCTCACTGGGACCCTGCTAGCCAGGACCCCAGTGCTCATAGTTTGTGGCCTGAATGTGTTCCCTATGTGGTGCCTAACTGTGTCACTGAGGGTCTGCTAACCAGAACCTCAATGCTTATGCTCTCCCTGCTTTTAAAATTGTCACTGCGGGCTAGTGACCATTTTTACCAATTCTGATTGGCACACTGGAACACCCTTATAATTCCCTAGTATATGGTACCTAGGTACCCAGGGTATTGGGGTTCTAGGAGATCCCTATGGGCTGCAGCATTTCTTTTGCCACCCATAGGGAGCTCAGACAATTCTTACACAGGACTGCCACTGCAGCCTGAGCGAAATAACATCCACGTTATTTCACAGTCATTTTACACTGCACTTAAGTAACTTATAAGTCACCTATATGTCTAACCCTCACTTAGTGAAGGTTAGGTGCAAATTTACTAAGTGTGAGGGAACCCTGGCACTAGCCAAGGTACCCCCACATAGTTCAGGGCAATTTCCCCAGACTTTGTGAGTGTGGGGACACCATTACAAGTGTGCACTACATATAGATCAATACCTATATGTAGCTTCACAATGGTAACTCCGAATATGGCCATGTAACATGTCTAAGATCATGGAATATGCCCCCCCCATGCCAATTCTGGTATTGGGGTGCCAATCCCATGCATCCCTGGGGCTCCAGCATGGACCCCGGGTACTGCCAACCAGCTCTCTGGGGTTTTCACTGCAGCTACCGCTGCTGCCAACCAACAGACAGGCTTCTGCCCTCCTGGGGTCTGGGCAGCCTAGTCCCAGGAAGGCAGAACAAAGGATTTCCTCTGAGAGAGGGTGTTACACCCTCTCCCTTTGGAAATAGGTGTTAAGGGCTGGGCAGGAGTAGCCTCCCCCAGCCTCTGGAAATGCTTTGAAGGGCACAGATGGTGCCCTCCTTGCATAAGCCGTCTACACCGGTTCAGGGGTCCCCCAGCCCCTGCTCTGGCGCAAAACTGGACAAAGGAAAGGGGAGTGACCACACCCCTGTCCATCACCACCCCAGGGGTGGTGCCCAGAGCTCCTCCAGTGTGTCCCAGACCTCTGCCATTTTGAATGCAGAGGTGTGAGGGCACAATCGAGGCCTCTGAGTGTCCAGTGCCAGCAGGTGACATCAGAGACCACTCCTGATAGGAGCTTACCTGACTAGGTGCCCAATCCTCCTCAGAGGGCTATTTAGGGTCTCTCCTGTGGGCTTCTCTTCAGATAATGACTTTGACTTCTGCCAAGGATCGACCCCTGACTGCTCCAGGACACCTGCAAAACCGCAACAAAGTATCAAGACGACTATCAGCAACATTGTAGCACCTAATCCTGCCAGCTTTCTTGACTGTTTCCTGGCGGTGCATGCTCTGAGGGCTGTCTGTCTTCACCCTGCACTGGAAGCCAAGAAGTAATCTCCTGTGGGTCAACGGAATCTTCCCCCTGCTAATGCAGGCACCAAACTTCTGCACCACCGGTCCTCTGGGTCCCCTCTCATCTTGACGAGAGTGGTCCCTGGAACACAGGAGCTGGATCCAAGTGACCCCGACAGTCCAGTGGTCCTTCTGTCCAAATTTGGTGGAGGTAAGTCCTTGCCTCCCCACGCCTGGCAGTAATCCTGTGAACAGTGTGATCTGAGCTGCTAGGGCTTCTGTGCAGTTTTGCAAGGAATCCTTCATGCACAGCATAGCCCAGGTCCCCAGCACTCCGTCCTGCATTGCTCAACTCGCTGAGTTGACCACCGACTTCGTGAGACCCTCCTTTGTAGTGTTGAGATGGCTGCCGTGCTCAGATTTCTTGAACGCCTGTTCAAGTGCTTCTACGGGCGCTGCCTGCTTCTGTGTGGGCCCTCTGTGCTGCTGAGCGCCCCCTCTGTCTCCTCCTCCAAGGGGCGACCTCCTGGTCCTTCCTGGGCCCGGGCAGCACCCATTTTCTTCAACTGCGACCTTTGCAGATAGCAAGGCTTGTTTGCAGTCTTTCTGCTTGGAAACAACTCTGCATCCTCCAGCACGCCGTGGGACATCTTCTGTGCAAAGGAGAAGTTCCTGGCATCTTCCGTTGTTGCAGAATCTTCAGCTTCTTCCACCTGTTATTCAGCCTCATCTAAGTCCATTTCAACTGCCATTTTGAGTCCAGGCATCTTACAACCTATGAAGATGAATATAAACCCACACGATCTCACATAAACGTAGTCAATTATTAATCAATTAATCTATCATTAACAAGTGAGTTCTAATGTTATACCCTACAGAGTTCAATACTACAGTTTTCCCTAATGTGCTTATACTTCTATACATTCCTACAGAGATGTCTCACAATATTGTGTTCTTCTGTTAATAATCTTAACCCCATTTCTTAATAGTAGACGAAACCTTCCTCAATTAATCTTTCCCATTCCTCTCTATTATTAAGACCATCTTTATATGTCCCACATTTTGACTTGTAAAATTGCCCTCTCTGTTCTTTTATAAATTACCCCTCTCATTGACCCCCCTAAATCTTATCTAAAATAAACCAAGTGAGATCTTCCTCAGTAAGCTGCGTCTCTGTAAAGTGATTGAGTAAACGTGCATTCCTTTTTTAGCCTAATTGATGACCTACATTAATTTAAGTCTTTAGTGCCATCCAGGTTCTCCATCATATCCATTGTTAGATGGACATGTGAGTAAATATACAATATTACTAGTTCTACAGTTCACCATAGACTTAATTTAGTATGCAACTCCCTTATAAGTTATTCAATCCTTTTTGACTATGGCCTTACAATTAATACAGGACTCACATGGGAAATTACACACCAGCAGTTTACCATCCAAAATATTCCTTTGACCAGTCAGGGTCTTAGATGTATATGTATGTACTAAACAATTTTAAATTGTCTTATTCCTCATATATGCAAAGTGGTGGTGTTACAACTTCTCCTATCCCGCTACATCTGAGGTAAACCGATTCCTATTTATAAGACTTTTCAACTTGTTACTCATACTCAAGACGTTAGTGACACAAGTTAGCCTCATATTCTCATTTGTCCTGTTGTTATGCTCAAACATTTTCCCTTTAGGCTCTTGTGGGCCTCTCTGATTAGTTATTAGGGAACCCAGGTTCTTTCGGTTTCTCCTTCAAACGGACTACACATTTATCTATTGTACCCTTTATCTGCGGCCTTTGTTGGCATAATAGGGGCCTTATAAATTGATCGATATATTTACTAAGAGCTTCTGTTAGTGAATTTGAGCTTGAGACAATTGATATCATAAGTAGATCAGTTATATTCTTTTGCACGTTTGGAAGCCAATACATGGCTGGCAAAACAGAATGCGCATTATGGAGAAAATTATACTGTTCCTCTCAGATTACTCCCTCCTCTTTAGCTTCACACAATATTTTCTTTATCTTCGTTTCTAAACCTTCCCATGCACTTAGGAGTGATTCTTTAATAATGTTCTTTCACAATTAAAGGCTTAGCTATATGTTTCTTATAATGCTCTGTATCCAAGATGGTTATATGGCCCTCTCCCCTTACCTACCAGCTTTACTGTGATTTTCTCACACTCAGAAAGGTTTCTTTATATCAGCCTGTATCTAGATGACAAATTGTTATGGCAGTGAATTGTGATTCGTAACATGTTACCAAATCGCAATTTGTGGTTTTCACATACCAAAAACCCTTTTTATAGGTTGCAAATGGCCCAATTATTTAAAAGTTATATTAGTGTTCAAACTTATAATGGTTACCTTAAAAACCTTTGGTTTTACTGAGGATCAATTTAATAACATTGTGATAGGTACCACAAGGAGTATGAATGTAGTAACAGTGATTACTAATAACAGCAAGAAGTGAGATAAGTCAGTTAATCGAAAGAAGAAGTTAACCAGAAGTTAAATCCACACTGATTTCGTGACTGAATACTGTATAGAAGGTGTTATGCCAATGGAGTTTAGGTGAAAAATTAACCAAGCCTCTTTATTGACAACGAGAAATTGAAACAAACGTAGATGTTCATTGCCAATCAATGTAGCAAGGACTTGTTAATTATTGAGACTGCACAGGAAATAATAATAATTGAAAAGAAAGAGATAGAGGAGTTAGAGAACACCTAGAGGATAACACAGCACTAGAAGAAGGAAAAAATAAATTGTACAAGGTGGAGAAAGATATTGAAGGCTGTAAAGATTATTTACTAAGTAAAATACACTGAAAAGTAAGAAGGGTATAAATAAGTATAGTATAGGGACTACATATCCTCACTTAAGAAATGATTATTGTTGGACCTGGCTTTTTGACAGGGACATCCCCAAACTTTTTGCCTCCTTCCTCCTATTTTTTTCTGACCTGTTGTTGTTGGCTTTTGACCTCTGGGCACTTTACCACTGTAAATTGTACTACTGATTGGTTTATCCATGATTGACTATTTAATTTACTTGTAAGTCCCTGGCAGAGTGCACTACGTGTGCCTAGGGCAGGTAGATTAAATGCTACTAGTGGGCCTGCAGCACTGGTTGTGCCACCCACCTCAGTAGCCCCTTAACCCTGTCTCAGGCCTGCCATTGCAAGGCCTGTGTGTGCAGTTTCACTGCCACTTCGACTTGGCATTTAAAAGTACTTGCCAAGCCTAGATCTCCCCTTTTACTACATATAAGTCATCCCTAATGTGTGCCCTAGGTAACCCCTAGAGCAGGGTGCTGTGTAGGTAAAAGGCAGGACATGTACCTGTGTAGTTATATGTCCTGGTAGTGTAAAACTCCTAAATTCGTTTTTACACTACTGTGAGGCCTGCTCCTTTCATAGGCTAACATTGGGGCTGCCCTCATACACTGTTGAAGTGGCAGCTGCTGATCTGAAAGGAGCAGGAAGGTCATATTTAGTATGGCCAGAATGGTAATACAAAATCCTGCTGACTGGTGAAGTCGGATTTAATATTACTATTCTAGAAATGCCACTTTTAGAAAGTGAGCATTTCTTTGCACTAAAATCTTGTTGTGCCCTTCAATCCACGTCTGGCTAGGTTTAGTTGACAGCTCCTTGTGCATTCACTCAGACACACCCCAAACACAGGGTACTCAGCCTCACTTGCATACATCTGCATTTTGAATGGGTCTTCCTGGGCTGAGAGGGTGGAGGGCCTGCCCTCACACAAAGGACTGCCACACCCCCTACTGGGACTCTGGCAGACAGGATTGAACTGAAAGGGGGCTTGGTGCATTTCTTAGAGACTCTTTGAAGTCACCCCCACTTCAAAGGCACAATTTAGTATAAAACTGTCACGACTCACGTGCTGCTTGCGCCTGGAATTTGCAGATCTGGTGTCGTGGATCTTCAATGTTCGACTTTGGCCCAAAAAGGGGCGACTCTTTCTGGTAGCCACGGTGCTGTAGGCAATGGAGACACCAAGAACAGACCGTGCCCTTCAGAAAATAGCGCCAGAGGGAAAAAAACCCTTAGGAAAAGGGGAAAAACCTCCAAACAGGAAGATTCCTGGAAAAAACAAGAACAAACAAACAGGAATCCAAAAGGAGCAAAGGTCAGGAAACACAGAATGCTGAAATCCAGAACCAAAAGGGGAGGAAATCAGGAACGAAGACACTAACTGAGCAGAAAGTGTTGCAGCGCAAGGAAATGAAGAAAACACAGCCCTTATATACCAAAAGACAGGAAGTGACCCACAGGAAGTAAAAGGACACCATATTAGACAGGGAGAGGTACATAGAACAAAACAAAATAGAAACCATAGAGAATAGGGAACAATGAATGCTGGGAAGAGAAAGGTAACCTGGGAAGGGAAGAAGACATAAAAAAGTACAACAAAAAGACCCCAGAAAGAAGAAAAGAAAGAGGACAAGAAGGAAGAAAGAAGAACAGGTAAGGGGGGTCAGGAGACCCCAGCAAGGCGGTGGAAAACGATAGAGCGAGGCCCCATGCAATGCCTGGGGCCTCGAAAAGTGCATGAAAGGCTGGGGGCGCGCCGCGTTTTAGAAACGCGCTGTGCGGCCCCAGCCGAACGCCCGGCTTGTGCCGAACATTCGGCTCGCGCCGCACCACGCGGCGCGACAGTAGGTCCCCCTCCCGAAGGGCCAGGTTTGAGAGGAAATAAACGGTGAAAGCGTTGAATCAGGCGAGGAGCGTGAACAGAAGATGCATCTTCCCAAGAGCATTCACTGAGAGGATAACCCTTCCAATGAATCAGATACTGAAGGCGTTTGTGAAAAAGACGAGAGTCACAAATTTCCTGTACTTCATATTCAGGAACATCATCCACGAGTACAGGAGGTGGACAAGGAAACTGACGTGAGTAAGGGTCAGGCACATAAGGTTTAAGCTGAGAAACATGAAAGACCGGATGAATCTTCCATGTATGAGGTAAGTGAAGACGGACAGTGACAGGATTGACCAACTGAAGAATACGGAAAGGCCCATAGTAACGAGGTGTGAACTTATTTTGAGAAAGACGTGAGGGTAAGAATTTGGAGGAGAGACAGACTTTATCTTGCGGATGATAGTCTGGATTGGTAGCACGTCTCTTGTCAGCAGCCTTCTTCATATATCTCTTGGTATGTAACAAATTAGATCGAATTAGTCTATGGATTTGGAGAAGGCGTTTGGAGAAATAGGTAATAGCGGGTAGAGGAGAGTTGGATTGTGGAGAAGTAGGAAAAGAGGTAGGATGAAAACCATATGAACAGAAAACGGGAGTGACCTTGGAGGCACTATGGACTGAGTTATTGTAGGCAAATTCTGCTATAGAGAGGTAAGTGTTCCAGTTACTTTGGGTAGAATTGCAAAAGCATCGAAGATACTGCTCTAGTCCTTGGTTCAGACGCTCGGTCTGGCCGTTGGTCTGAGGATGGAATCCTGAAGACAGGGCTCTATTAATATTTAGTGTTTTACAAAAATGCCTCCAAAATCGGGAAATGTACTGAGGTCCTCTATCAGATATTATGGTATGTGGAAGTCCATGGAGACGGAAGATATGATCAATGAATATTTGACTTAGTTCTTGAGAAGTTGGTAGCCTTTTCAGGGCAGTGAAATGAGCCATCTTCGTGAAAGAATCCACCGTGACCATGATGACCCGGTTTCCTGCTGATGGTGGGAGTGAACACATAAAATCAGTAGAGATGGTATGCCATGGGGCCGGTGGAACAGGCAAAGGCTGTAGTAATCCTGCCGGTCTGGTATGGGGTATCTTGATTTGGGCACATATGGGACAGGCCTGAACGTATCTTTCCACATCCAGCTTCCAGGTAGGCCACCAGAAAAATCGTGAAAGAAGTTCTTGTGTGGCCTTGATGCCTCTATGACCAGCTACAGGTGAATCATGGCACATTTGTAATGCCTTTTCTTGCACCTTGTTAGTGGGGAGGAATATCAGGTTTTGATAATAAAAATATCCTTGTTTCTTATGTATTAATGGTCTTAGTTCTTCAATGTCGTGGTCCGATAGGTTGGCGTATTCCAGTTGTACTTCTTCCAGGAAAGACTGAGCCACTCCAATGATCTTACGGGGTTCCAGAAGATACTGAGATGAGGAAGGAGTACACTCTGGATATCGGCGAGACAGAGCATCAGCCAGAATGTTTTGAGATCCAGGAATATATGTGATAAAAAAATCGTACTGACTGAAGAAAAAGGCCCAGCGGGCCTGACGACTATTCTGGCATACAAAATTTCGTAAACATTGTAGGTTACGGTGGTCTGTCCTCACCTCAAATGGTTCCTTGGAACCCATCAGAAACTGTCTCCACTCAAGGCAGGCTGTTTTCAGAGCCAATAATTCCCTTTCCAGTACAGAATAGTGTTGTTCAGCTGTGGAAAGGATATGAGACAAGTAGAAAACAGGATGTTCAAGACCATCATCCTCTTGTCGTTGGAGTAAGACAGCTCCGATGGCTCTCTCAGAAGCATCAGTAACGACTATAAATTGTTTGGTGGTATCTGGATGTCTCAAGATGGGGGCTTGGGTGAAGACTCTCTTTAATTCTTGAAAGGCTGCTTCAGCCGCCTCAGTCCAGACAAACCCTTTCTTTAAATTTTCCTTTTTTAAGGTGTGAGTTATGTGGCTAGTCAGTCTGGCAAAGTCTAGAATGAATTGTCGATAGAAGTTTGCTAACCCTAGGAAACATTGTGTTTCTTTTATGGAAGAAGGAGAAGGCCACTCTAGGATAGCTTGTACCTTTTCTTGATCCATAGCTATGCCAGTGGGACTTAAATGATAGCCCAGATATTTGACTTCCGTCATGTCGAACTCACATTTTTCTGGTTTGCAAAATAGTTGATGAGCACGAAGTCTTTGAAGAACTTGTTTCACATGGGAAGAATGGAGTTCAGGATTTCTAGAATAAATAAGAATATCATCTAGGTAGATCACGACTGTCTGATTCAGAAGGTCTGAAAACACTGAGTCCATAAATCTCTGGAAGATTGCGGGGGCGTTAGTGAGGCCAAACGGCATAACCCTATATTCAAAATGGCCAAATGGAGTCCTGAAAGCTGTCTTCCATTCGTCGCCTTCTTTTATGCGTAAAAGGTGGTAAGCTCCTCGTAAATCTAATTTAGTAAAACGTTGAGCCCCTCTGATAGCTTCTAGTATATCCCTGATGAGAGGCAAAGGATAACGATCTTTAATTGTTATTTTATTCAGACCTCGAAAATCCAGGCAAGGACGAAGATCTTTTGTCTTCTTGGGCACAAAAAAGAGAGGAGCCCCAGCCGGAGACGACGATGGAACAATAAGACCACTCTGTATATTTTCGTCCAGATACTCTTTTAGAACTTCTCTTTCGGGTTCCGCGAGAGAGTACATCCTCCCAAAAGGAACAATTGTGCCGGGTTCCAATGGAATAGCACAATCATATTCTCGATGTGGAGGTAGCACAGGTTTCGACGGTTTTTGGAAAACATCCTGAAACTCCAAATAGTGGTCTGGGACCCCTTGGACCGTATTAATGGACATACCAGTGGCACCTTCAGTATCTAAGGATCTTTTCGGAGACCAATACTTGTCGGAAGTAAAACAGTTCTCATGACAAAATTGCGAAGACAAAGAAACTGTCCGGGTTACCCAATTTATATACGGGTTATGTCTGATGAACCACGGAATTCCAAGAATGATGGTATGGTTGGGGGACGTGATAAGATCGAAGGAAATGTGTTCTTGATGGTTTCCCACCTGTAGACTTAACATCAGGGTAGTGGTGTCTACAGGACCCGAGGATATCAAGGATCCATCCACGGTGTGTACCTGTTCGGGTACTTCTTTTGCTTGTGTAGGAACTTGGTGAGCAGCAGCCCACGTCTTGTCCATGTATACACCACTAGCACCACAATCTAGTAATGCCATAGTCTTTTCTTGACGACCGTCAGGAAGTTGTAACAGGACAGGAAAAATGAACAAGGCGGTTGTATTGTCATTAAAGGAGCTGATGGAAGGTATAGCTGTAGATCCCGTCCCCTCCCTTCTTACAGAGCGCGGGAGGTGGCGTTTCCCGAAGGCCTGGGCGGACGTACAGGACAGGTACGAAGCATGTGACCAGCAGAACCACAGTACAGGCACAACCCTCTCTTGCGTCTGTCTTCTCGTTCACTAGCAGAGAGCGGACCTCGGGTAGTATCCACCTGCATGGGTTCCCCTTCGATGTCTCTAGCAGGAGTGCGAGGTTCCTCGGAACGCTGTAGGCAAGCTCGTGAGCTACTTCGCTGGGAAAACCCTCTACTCCTTTTCTTTTCCGATCTCCGTTCCTGAAGACGATATTCGATGGACAGTGCTTGATCCATCAGGCCACGAAGCTCTTCTGCTTTGGTAGAATGTACTAGTTCATCCTTTATTTCTTCTTTGAGTCCTCTACGAAATAAAGTTACCAGAGTACGTTCCACCCAAGTGGTCTCTGCCGCCAGCTGACGAAAACGGGTTATATATTGCAGGACGTCTTGCGAGCCTTGTTGGATGTCACATAGGGCTTCTTCAGCAGAGGCTTCCAATCCAGGACGGCTAAACATCTGTTTGAAGCGACTCACAAAGGTGGAATAGTCCGACAATACCGGGTCGTTGGAGGACACCATCGGGGTTGCCCAGGCCAAGGCTGGACCGGATAAGGCACTGATAAGATAACCCACCTTGGTCCTGTCGTGGGAGAATTGGGTAGGTCGGAAGGCGAAGTACACTGTTAATGCATCCAGGAACTCGCAAAGCTTGGTTGGTTCACCAGAGAAACAAGGGGTGGAAGCGGAGATAGTTGGAACATCACTGGTGCGGAGAGCCAAAGCCTGTCGTAACGTAGCATTTTCATTGCGTAGTTGTTGCAATTCCTGAGCTTGTTGCTGAATCGTGGTCAAAAGAGATTGTTCCGGATCTGCAGCAGCCGCCACTGAGTCATCCATGGTGTTTGAGGACGTCGGAATGGTTGGGCGCTGCAATCTGTCACGACTCACGTGCTGCTTGCGCCTGGAATTTGCAGATCTGGTGTCGTGGATCTTCAATGTTCGACTTTGGCCCAAAAAGGGGTGACTCTTTCTGGTAGCCACGGTGCTGTAGGCAATGGAGACACCAAGAACAGACCGTGCCCTTCAGAAAATAGCGCCAGAGGGAAAAAAACCCTTAGGAAAAGGGGAAAAACCTCCAAACAGGAAGATTCCTGGAAAAAACAAGAACAAACAAACAGGAATCCAAAAGGAGCAAAGGTCAGGAAACACAGAATGCTGAAATCCAGAACCAAAAGGGGAGGAAATCAGGAGCGAAGACACTAACTGAGCAGAAAGTGTTGCAGCGCAAGGAAATGAAGAAAACACAGCCCTTATATACCAAAAGACAGGAAGTGACCCACAGGAAGTAAAAGGACACCATATTAGACAGGGAGAGGTACATAGAACAAAACAAAATAGAAACCATAGAGAATAGGGAACAATGAATGCTGGGAAGAGAAAGGTAACCTGGGAAGGGAAGAAGACATAAAAAAAGTACAACAAAAAGACCCCAGAAAGAAGAAAAGAAAGAGGACAAGAAGGAAGAAAGAAGAACAGGTAAGGGGGGTCAGGAGACCCCAGCAAGGCGGTGGAAAACGATAGAGCGAGGCCCCATGCAATGCCTGGGGCCTCGAAAAGTGCATGAAAGGCTGGGGGCGCGCCGCGTTTTAGAAACGCGCTGTGCGGCCCCAGCCGAACGCCCGGCTTGTGCCGAACATTCGGCTCGCGCCGCACCACGCGGCGCGACAAAAACAGGGCCTCTGCCCTACCTCATCAGACACTTGCTGGAGAAGAAACCTGAACCAGAAACTACATCCTGCCAAGAAGAACTGCCTGGCTGCTCAAAGGACTCACCTGTCTGCTTTCTACAAAGGACTGCTGCCTTGCTGTTGCCCTGCTGCCTTGCTGAACTCTTGTCTGGCTGTGAAAGTGCTCTCCAAGGGCTTGGATAGAGCTTGCCTCCTGTTCCTTGAAGTCTCAGGGCCAAAAAGACTTCTCTCTTTTACTTGGACGCTCCGTGCGCCGAAAATTTCGACGCACAGCTTGTTTCGCGGCGAGAAAAACGCCGCACTCCGACGCTGATCAACGCGACGCTCTGGGGACGATCGAAGATCCGACGCACGGCCTCGCAAGGACAACGCCGCCCGACCTCTAGAGGAGAAATCGACGCGACGCCTGCCGTGAGATCGTAATTTCAACGTGCAGCCCCGCAGATCGAAGTCTAGAGGAGAAATCGACGCGACGCCTGCCGTGAGATCGTAATTTCGACGCGCAGCCCCGCAGACCGACGCGCAGCCGGAGAACAAACAGGAAAATCCACGCACAGACCCGGGACATCTGGTAATCCCCGCGATCCACAGAAAGAGACTGTCCACGCGCCGGAAAACGACGCCGACTTCCCCGCGTGGAAAATAACGACGCAAGTCCGTGTGTGCTGGGGAGAAATCGACGCACACACCCTTTTTCCACGCACCTCTTCTCTTGTGGCCCTCTGAGGAGATTTTTCCACTCCCAACCAGGTACTTGTGCTTGAAAGAGACTTTGTTTATATTCTAAAGACTTAAGACACTTTCTTTCACTTTTCAGTGATATCTTTACAAATTCGTATTGCAACTTTGATCATTTTGACCTGAAGATACCCAGATAAATATTATATATTTTTCTAAATACTGTGTGGTGTATTTTTGTGGTGTTATGCTATGGTGTTGTATGATTTATTGCACAAATGCTTTACACATTGCCTTCTAAGTTAAGCCTGACTGCTCGTGCCAAGCTACCGGAGGGTGAGCACAGGCTGATTTTGGATTGTGTGTGACTTACCCTGACTAGAGTGAGGGTTCTTGCTTGGACAGAGGGCAACCTGACTGCCAACCAAAAACCCCATTTCTAACATTGGTGATCAGCGGTGAGGATAGGACTTGTGTTTGTGCAGTGACATACAGTAGCTAAGTATTTCACTACCTACCCACAGTTGAAGGTCAACTTGATTTTTCATCTTTTTTGGCTTTTGATTCTCTGATGTCCTCCTGGATATACTATTGATATTTTGGACTTTGGATTTTGGTTTTTGCTGGTAAGATCTTATCAGAATGGGATTGCTTACCTACTCATTCTTTGTTCGTACTGACCACCTCACTAAGGCGGACCTAAGGGAGCTTTGCAGAAAATGGGGCCTTCCTGTAGCAAGGACATCCACTAAGGCGGAGATGCTCCATCACTACATAGTCTGGGGGGAGGAAAGATGGGCAGAGAGAGAGGCAGCAAGAAACCAAATGACTAAGTACCCCTCAGAGGAGGAGGAGGACTACGCACATGAGGAGGAAGACTACTCAGATGAGGAGGAAGACTACTCAGAGTTGGACAGTGACCCAGAAATAGATGAATGGCTCCGAGGTCAAAGGCGACAGGAGCAACAATTAGAGGAGTATCTTGCAGAGGCTGAGGCAAAAAGACTCTTAGCCCTGGAAGAAGAAAAGATTGCAGCTCAAGAGCTGAGCTGTAAAGAGCTGAAACTGGAGGCCGGAAGGGCTGAGTCCAGTTCAGATGGTGGCAGCAAAAATCTTGCATCTGGTACTACTGAAGAAGGGCACAAGCCCAGAGATGTGGTGCCCAACTTGAAGAAGGGAGTTGACACACCCCAGGCAGTTCAAGGTTATGAGGTAGTTCCCGTTATGCACAGGGTCCCTGAGAAGGATTGGGGAACTGGCACAGGGAGTCATATTCCTACTGGGGGGAGGGACACTTTACTGACTCTAGCAGAGAGTGACAGAGAAAAGGGTTCCCCCCTGGTGGACGTCCTGGATATAGAGTGTAGAGACATCCCAGAAGAGTATGGGTTGAGTGTCAGGGACAGACAGATACTGTCTCACCAGTCTCAGGAGGGTGAAGTAGAGTGCTTTTCCAAGGTTGAGTTACTGGGTGGTTGGGTGAAGGGTACTGTGGTTAATACATGTGAAGGGCAGAATGATGTAATTGCTGGAGAGCATATGTCTGGTCCTTATTTTCCAGAGCTACGCCAACACCAGGTGGAGTGTGAGTTCTCTGACCCCAGGGAACTTACAATGGAGGCAGACTTCTGGGTGAGTACCAGAGAGTCTGAAGAGGCATTTGGGGGTGCTCCTGAAGGGAGTGGTCTAGGTGGTTCCCAACCGAGTGAGGTGGGAAAGGATTGTAGTGTCCCAGGTAGGTCCCAGGTCCTAGAGGGTTCCATGAGGGAACACCAGGAGGGAAGCCTAGCCTGTACCGTAGGGCCATCTTTTGAGGGAAGCCCCGCAGTGTCAGAGGAACTTGGGGGGGTGACAGTAGCCAGCATCCCAACAGTTCTGGTGTCTGGCAGTACCCCTCCTAGTGAGGGGGTGCAGAAGTCCAGACATAGGGTTGAGAGGGGGTTGCAGACCCCAGTGGAGGACCTTGAGAGTCAGGGGACAGCTCTGAGAGCAGAGCCCCTCAGGAATGACCCAGGTGAAACCGTTTCTGGTTTGGGGGAAACCCAGACTCTGTCGGATGGGCAGAGGTCGGGAGACCTGCGCCAACCAGACTCTTGTGTGACCCTTGGGGACGGTATGTCCCTTGTGGGGGGTGAGAATGCCCCCCAGGAAGTCCTGGCATGCCAGGCAAAGATTCAACCTCAGGGTGGTGACTCTAGGTTGGATACCCAGGTTCAGAGGTTAAACTCTGACCTGGTGGGAGGTAGATGTGCCTCCCAAGAAGTCCTGCTGTGCCAGGCAATTGTCCAACCTCAGGGTGTTGACTCTGGGTTGGATGACCAGGTTCAGAGGTTAAACTCTGACCTGGTGGGGGGTAGGTGTGCCCCCCAGAAAGTCCTGGCGTGCCAGGCAATTGCCCAACCTCAGGGTGGTGACCCTGGGTTGGGGAACCAGGCTCAGAGGTTAAACTCTAACCTGGTGGGAGGTAGGTGTGCCTCCCTGGAAGTCCTGGCCTGCCAGGCAATGGTTCAACTTCAGGGTGGTGACCCTTGGTTGGAGAACCAGGTTCAGAGGTTAACCTCTGACCTGGTGGGAGGTAGGCGTGCCTCCCAGAAAGTCCTGGTGTGCCAGGCAGTTGGCCAACCTCAGGGTGGTGACTCTGGGTTGGATACCCAGGTTCAGAGGTTAAACTCTGACCTGGTGGGAGGTAGGTGTGCCTCCCAAGAAGTCCTGCTGTGCCAGGCAATTGTCCAACCTCAGGGTGTTGACTCTGGGTTGGATGACCAGGTTCAGAGGTTAAACTCTGACCTAGTGGGGGGTAGGTGTGCCCCCCAGGAAGTCCTGGCGTGCCAGGCAATTGCCCAACCTCAGGGTGGTGACCCTGGGTTGGGGCACCAGGCTCAGAGGTTAAACTCTGACCTGGTGGGAGGTAGGTGTGCCTCCCTGGAAGTCCTGGTGTACCAGGCAGTTGTCCAACCTCAGGGTGCTGACTCTGGGTTGGATAACCGGGTTCAGAGGTTAAACTCTGACCTGGTGGGGGGTAGGTGTGCCCCCCAGAAAGCCCTGGCGTGCCAGGCAGTTGCCCAACCTCAGGGTGGTGACCCTAGGTTGGAGAACCAGGTCCAGAGGTTAAACTCTGACCTGGTGGAGGGTCAGTGTGCCCTCCAGGAAGTCCTGGCGTGCCAGGCAATTGTTCAACTTCAGGGTGGTGACTCTGAGTTGAATGGCCAAGTTCAGAGGTTAAACTCTGACCTGGTGGAGGGTCAGTGTGCCCTCCAGGAAGTCCTGGCGTGCCAGGCAATTGTTCAACTTCAGGGTGGTGACTCTGAGTTGAATGGCCAAGTTCAGAGGTTAAACTCTGACCTGGTGGAGGGTCAGTGTGCCCTCCAGGAAGTCCTGGCGTGCCAGGCAATTGTTCAACTTCAGGGTGGTGACTCTGAGTTGAATGGTCAGGTGCAGAGGTTAAACTCTGACCTGGTGGGGGGTAGGTGTGCCCCCCAGGAAGTCCTGGTTTGCCAGGCAGTGATCCAGTCTGAGGGTACAGACCCTGGGCTGGAAGACCAGGTTCAGGGTGTTCCCCCGGACCTGGAGGGAGGGGCTACTGATAACAGTGCCCCTACCATGTTGTCTTCTGAGGAGGCCACTCCTAGTTGGAGGGTGCTGGACCCCAGAAGGGAAGGCAGGGGAGGGAAGCCTCACCCCGGGCCCTAGTCCAACCTGAAGGTACAGGCCCCAGGTTGGAGGGCCAGTTGCAGGTTAACAGCCCTGCACTGGTGGAGGAATGGTACAGGGCGACTTCTGTAAGCACCCTGACCATGTTGGACTCTGGGGGTACCGCTCCAGGAGGGAGGGTACAGAGCCCCAGAGGGGAGGACCAGGTTCAGGCTGTCATCCCTGACCTGGTGGAAGGGAGAGTGGTTAAAGGGTGCCCAGCACCTGGGGCTACCGCCCCCCACTCTCCACAGCCACAGTGGTTGGAGAGCTTTGAGAGGCCTGGGGCCTGGCTCTCATCCCTGGCAGCTGTCAGTAATCACTGTGGCTTGCTGTGCGGGTGGACAGAGTTATCCCTGGGGAGGGGACAAGTGTCACACCCCGGGGGTAGAGTGGGCAACACCACTGTGTTGGTCATGGTGGTACTATCCTGCTCCTGGGATACATCTGTGAGCAAAGTAAGGTTAGGTGCTGCACAGATGGGATCCGCAGGTAAGGAGAAAGGTTCCCCATGGGTTGCCTTAGTGGGCCCTGAGAGTATGGACAGAGTGATCCAATTGGAGTCAGGAAGGCGAAGAACTGGAGCATGCCCCTGCTGTTGTGGGCCTGGGTCCTTGTTCTGTCGCCTCAAACAGGGAAGTACATCAGGATAGTGATTATTCTCCCCTGGCTTTAGGCTGGTAGGGGGTCATGTTGGACCTGGCTTTTTGACAGGGACATCCCCAAACTTTTTGCCTCCTTCCTCCTATTTTTTCTGACCTGTTGTTGTTGGCTTTTGACCTCTGGGCACTTTACCACTGCTAACCAGTGCTAAAGTGCATATGCTCTCTGTGTAAATTGTACTACTGATTGGTTTATCCATGATTGACTATTTAATTTACTTGTAAGTCCCTGGCAGAGTGCACTACGTGTGCCTAGGGCAGGTAGATTAAATGCTACTAGTGGGCCTGCAGCACTGGTTGTGCCACCCACCTCAGTAGCCCCTTAACCCTGTCTCAGGCCTGCCATTGCAAGGCCTGTGTGTGCAGTTTCACTGCCACTTCGACTTGGCATTTAAAAGTACTTGCCAAGCCTAGATCTCCCCTTTTACTACATATAAGTCATCCCTAATGTGTGCCCTAGGTAACCCCTAGAGCAGGGTGCTGTGTAGGTAAAAGGCAGGACATGTACCTGTGTAGTTATATGTCCTGGTAGTGTAAAACTCCTAAATTCGTTTTTACACTACTGTGAGGCCTGCTCCTTTCATAGGCTAACATTGGGGCTGCCCTCATACACTGTTGAAGTGGCAGCTGCTGATCTGAAAGGAGCAGGAAGGTCATATTTAGTATGGCCAGAATGGTAATACAAAATCCTGCTGACTGGTGAAGTCGGATTTAATATTACTATTCTAGAAATGCCACTTTTAGAAAGTGAGCATTTCTTTGCACTAAAATCTTGTTGTGCCCTTCAATCCACGTCTGGCTAGGTTTAGTTGACAACTCCTTGTGCATTCACTCAGACACACCCCAAACACAGGGTACTCAGCCTCACTTGCATACATCTGCATTTTGAATGGGTCTTCCTGGGCTGGGAGGGTGGAGGGCCTGCCCTCACACAAAGGACTGCCACACCCCCTACTGGGACTCTGGCAGACAGGATTGAACTGAAAGGGGGCTTGGTGCATTTCTTAGAGACTCTTTGAAGTCACCCCCACTTCAAAGGCACAACTTAGTATAAAACAGGGCCTCTGCCCTACCTCATCAGACACTTGCTGGAGAAGAAACCTGAACCAGAAACTACATCCTGCCAAGAAGAACTGCCTGGCTGCTCAAAGGACTCACCTGTCTGCTTTCTACAAAGGACTGCTGCCTTGCTGTTGCCCTGCTGCCTTGCTGAACTCTTGTCTGGCTGTGAAAGTGCTCTCCAAGGGCTTGGATAGAGCTTGCCTCCTGTTCTTTGAAGTCTCAGGGCCAAAAAGACTTCTCTCTTTTACTTGGACGCTCCGTGCGCCGAAAATTTCGACGCACAGCTTGTTTCGCGGCGAGAAAAACGCCGCACTCCGACGCTGATCAACGCGACGCTCTGGGGACGATCGAAGATCCGACGCACGGCCTCGCAAGGACAACGCCGCCCGACCTCTAGAGGAGAAATCGACGCGACGCCTGCCGTGAGATCGTAATTTCAACGCGCAGCCCCGCAGATCGAAGTCTAGAGGAGAAATCGACGCGACGCCTGCCGTGAGATCGTAATTTCGACGCGCAGCCCCGCAGACCGACGCGCAGCCGGAGAACAAGCAGGAAAATCCACGCACAGACCCGGGACATCTGGTAATCCCCGCGATCCACAGAAAGAGACTGTCCACGCGCCGGAAAACGACGCCGACTTCCCCGCGTGGAAAATAACGACGCAAGTCCGTGTGTGCTGGGGAGAAATCGACGCACACACCCTTTTTCCACGCACCTCTTCTCTTGTGGCCCTCTGAGGAGATTTTTCCACTCCCAACCAGGTACTTGTGCTTGAAAGAGACTTTGTTTATATTCTAAAGACTTAAGACACTTTCTATCACTTTTCAGTGATATCTTTACAAATTCGTATTGCAACTTTGATCATTTTGACCTGAAGATACCCAGATAAATATTATATATTTTTCTAAATACTGTGTGGTGTATGTTTGTGGTGTTATGCTATGGTGTTGTATGATTTATTGCACAAATGCTTTACACATTGCCTTCTAAGTTAAGCCTGACTGCTCGTGCCAAGCTACCGGAGGGTGAGCACAGGCTGATTTTGGATTGTGTGTGACTTACCCTGACTAGAGTGAGGGTTCTTGCTTGGACAGAGGGCAACCTGACTGCCAACCAAAACCCCCATTTCTAACAATTATTATGAAAATATTGTCAATCAGGATATTGAGATCCAAAAGAAGTATATGGGAAAGAGAATAAGGCTGAGAAACTAGGTTACATTCTCAGATACCGCCTATGCTACATTAGAGTCTGAGTTAGAGAGAATAAACAGGAAGATCAAAGGAGGTCTAATAGAGAACAACAGCCTGCTAGAAGCAAGGATGGCCAACTCTTTTTAGATCCCTATCAGTGGAGACAAATGAAGACATGAAGAATTGTTTCAAGTCTGGAGTTTAAAATTATGAATACATTGTGAAACTGAGTAAATACAATTAGGAAATTGTACTTTGCAGGAGTATGTTTCTGTAAGGAACATGTCAGACAACAATTAGGAGGGATCAACTCTGAAAAAATAAGTCAGTGCCCCAAAAGATGGTATTGAACTTATACTATTATTTGGGGTTTTATTACTAAAGTCACAAAGTCTGACTGTTCAGAGAAAACAAAAGGAACCAAGTCAGGCCTCGAAAAATCTACTCGCCCGCTCACTTTGGTGAGTCATATTTTATTAGGTTGAGCGATTTTTAGAACCTACTCCCCCATTCTGGCAAGCTGAAAAAGAACAGGTGTTCTTTGCAGTCAGAAAGCGAAGGAACAATAAGGACGCCTTTAAATCTTGTTCTTATTTTGTCACATTTGCACTGTGTTCAGAGACACATGTCAGTTTGTCTTCTTACAGACTGCAAAGTTCCAGAATCTTGTAAGGTGAACTGTCTGACCTGCTGTACAAAGAGTGTGAAATGAAGGCCTGTTGGGTGTCAGTTTTTTCCTAACACACATTTAAATAACTAAGACAACTGTACAAACATTTAAACATATATTTCAGTAGTTCTGAAAGCCAGTTTTTTGAACTTCTGTGTGATGAACAAAATATTTAAATAGGATGAAAACAAATCAGAACACTTTATGTGTTGATGTGCAAAGAATAAATATGTTTTCTGAAACCCAATCTACACAGATTGTCAATACACTCTATAGTGTTATCTGGAAGTTAGTGGGAAGGTTTTTAGACATTTCTTGGAAACTTTGTGTCTGTAAATGATTATGCGCTACCACATCATGCTTTAGTAATATTTTATTAAAAGTGAGTGTTTAAACATAAACTGAGAAGTACTCCTGCCCTGAAGGCAATGCTATTAGTAAACTAAGAGGCACTTCATGGATTTGCCGGATTTGTCCGTATGTGGGCTAGATTGTTATACATGGAGCAAATGTTTAGTCTATTTAATCAAACAAAAGAGTTTATTTTAAGCAGCAGTAATGCTGAACTCACACATGCCAAGGTGTACTCATATGTGAAAATAGAGAAAATGGCGACACTGTAAAATAAAATATTTGCCAAGGATCACACAATTTGAGACTCATTTATAGTTCAAGTACATTAGAGTTAGGTCAAGTAGATTATTCAAGTTACTAGACCTGCAGCTCTGGTAACATATTTATGATTTTTCAAGGCTTGCAAGCAACCTGGCTGTAGTTGTTAAAGGATACAAAAAATTGATATTAAGAATCAAGGAACTTGTTTAAGTTATACATGCCAGACTATCGATATAGAAACTACTAAGTATTCTGTCTTTCACCCATGCACTTCACATACTACTCTTGACCACTGAAAGATGTAAATTAAGAGACATGACAGAAAGGAAGATTTAGCTCACATACTTCAGAAGTCTAATAAATGTTTTTAAACGAAGGACATATTTTTTCAACTGCTCAAGAATGATAATAGCATTATACAATAACTAAGAATGGAATGGTTTTCAGGTCTGGCTAGAGACTGCTTTACTTATTTACCATGTCGTATAGTCCCCAGAAAACAATCCATGAGAACAAGTTGCTTATCTTTAGAAGCTCTCTTTCTGGTGAATACTATACCTAACCTCAAATCCCATAGCTGAGAAGATTTTAATGCAGAGGACTATCCAACTTGACAGGGTCCAATTCCGTGCAGCCTTCCATTTCTTAACACGGAGAACCCCATACATAGCTTATTGTCCACACAGTGTTCCTTGGTACAACCAATATAAAAGCTTAATACCCTCTCTGGGTCTAGCCCTTGAAGCCTCTCCCCTCCGCTTTCGATGGGTGAGGTGGGGCAAAGAACACAGGCAGGGTGACAGAATGTAGAAAGAAGTCACAACTTAAGGCAGGAGGCCACCTCAGTTCTCAACAGCAGTTTGTCTGGAAAACACATGACAGGCTGAAGTAACTGCAATGTAGAAGATAGTCTTCAAAGTCAAGGGAGGCAGTGAGCAGCTAGCTGTGCAGCAGCTCAAAGGGAGTACACAGACCAAATTAATGTCCCACCGTGACATCACAAATGGCTTAGGAGTAAACATGTGTCAAGCCTTTTATAAAACTCATCACAACTGGTTACTTAAACAAGGACATTTGGTCAAGCAAATGTAAAAAGGCTGAAAGGGCTGTTAAATTACCTTTAATAGTGCCTACTGCAAGGCCATGGTGGGCTAAAGATAAATCAAACAAAAAAACATCCAACAGCTTGGGATTGTAAAGTGCCAATCTTGTGGTTACCACACCAAGCCACAACCTTATCATCACCTGGTATAAAGGGACTTTGTGGAAGGATGTCTGAAGGTGAGGAGGACATCTACCTTTTCTGGTGGTAGATGAAATGCAGTCAACTGCCACCACTCATTCCCTACACATGGAGGTGTGGATTGCAAAGATTCAAGTGGAGGACGCTGCAATGTTGCTGAGACAAAAGCTCCTCCTGAAGTGGCAGCCTGATCGAAGGGCAGGTGCTCATGCCTAGAAGATCCAGGTATCACACCCTCAGCTCCCAATCCTGAGCCACTAGAATCATTTGCACCCAGTTGTTCCAGATCTTTTTCTGAACTTGCGGCAGGAGAAGTAAAGACAGGATTTGAGTACAGGGGTCCAGAGTTCCATTCCAGCTGGAATGCATCTCCTAGCAAGTGTTCTCACAAAAACTCCAATGCACAAAACCTTTGCCACTGCATGTTCTCGACGGTGGTGAAAATATCTAGCCAAGGTTCTCCCCACTGCTGGAAGATGCCCTGCACCACATCTGGATGTGGCCTGCCACACCCTGTCTGCTGAGCTTGTCCGCTCTGGTACTGAAGTACCTCCATAGTGGTTCGCAATCAGGAAGATCCCTGATGCTCAACTAACTCCAAAGGGGCAGCGTTTTCTGGCACAAGGCCCAACACCCAAACCTGCCCTGTTTTTTTGCAGTAACACATGAAGGTGATGAGGTCTATGAGAACCTTCACCAGCCTTCCTTTCATGGACAGCAGAAGGCCTTCACAGTCAAGCAAATAGATCACAGATTCAGCAAGTTGTAAAGGAGTTGGGCTTCCACTTGAGGCCAAAGTTATCTGATTTCCACCTCCTCCAGATGACCTTCCCAAATTAACAGCTACATGTCCATCAGTGAGAGGGGGCCTGTTGCTGGTCCAGTTGCCTTTGAGTAGCCACCACTGCAGATTTTATGCAGTCTTCTTTGAAATCTGAATGGTGTCCAATAGGTTTCCTTGGCACAGGGTCCTTTGGAACTTTAGGTTCTGTGCAGACCCAGCACATGCCACCTGGCATAGTCATCCGTCATGGATACAGGAGGTGAAAAGGCCAAGAAGCCTGCCAGCTACCCCAACGAGGTCCAGGACCAAGGCCTAAATATCAGGATCATAGCTTTAATGCCCAGGATTCATAACAAAGAGAAGGCCTTGAACTGTACTGTATCAATGACAGCTCCAATAAAAGGCAGCTTCTGTGAAGGAGTCAAGGTGTACTTTCGGCTCATTGATCATAAACCCCAAAAATGTCATGAGGTTCACCGCCAAATGGAGGTGATCTACAACTGACTATGGTGAGCCCACCTTTCAATTTGCCCTTTCATAAGAAGGCTTGAGAGGCCGAAGTCTAAAATGGGGTGAAGGTACCTGTGACAGGCCGCTGTGACAGCAAGCGGGCCCACCATGCCTGGAGGAGGGAACCGGCACTATCACTTCCGACCCGGAAGCGCAGAGCGCGAAGACCAATCCCCTTGCACATCCGGGTGCAGAGGAGCTGGGGAAGCCGATGCGCGCCATTCTCGGGCGGATGAGGAGAGGAGGTTGGAGGAGAAGCGTACGAGGAGCAGGAGACCGGGAGAATACGAAGACGACGACCAAGGAGAAGGAGGATATGCCGCGGCAGACTGCCAAACCAAAGTCCCGGCCAGAGACTCGGAAACCGGAACCAGCGGAGCAGGAGGCGCCCAGCGCAAGCTCCGGCCACGCTTGGGGGAAAGCGTGGCCACATCAGTTCCCACATGCGCCTGTTGGGAGCCCTGTAACGAGAAGACGAAGGGAAAAATTAAAGAGATATTCATCGTATATACGGAAAAACAGAACTGCGTGGAACAAATCTTAAAATGTAATAAAATTCAGCATACCATCTGCCACTGACTACTTGTCTTCATTGCGCCGCCCGGCTACAGTACCCAAACGTTTTTGGCAAAAGAAACCCTCTCCTATTTCTGAGTCAGGAACTCTCTTAATACCTTTTTAGGAAAGTAAAACTCACACCTTTTGCAACAGAAAGGACAGAGGTTCCTTTGAGATTTGCTCTGATATATGGGGGGAAGATTTGGCTGTGCATAAAGAAAGAATCGGACATAGTCAAGCTGAACAATATGAAGGATCCATCTGTCAGACATGATGGCTCGCGCCCTGGGAGAAAGTGCTGGATTCTCCCTCCCACAGGATTGTTGTGAGCCACTAATGGTTAGCTAAAGCATCCTAGTGGCTGCTGCTGCAGGGGAAAGGAGACTATAAGGATTGTTACCCTTGTTGGTCTGCATGGTCCACATCCCTCTACTTGAAAGGGCTGTAGTAATTGCAGCAGTGGCTGAAGAGGCTGACCTTGCCTATACACCAGCCCCATAGAGCGGGCTGGTGTACAGGCAAGTGCTTTGACCAGGAGCTCCTTATGGTGTCAGGGAGGTCCCTGCTGAAAGGGAGCAAGGTCTCAGATGAGGATGTCCCAAGCTGTGAAATTTATATGAGGACATTAGTCTTAATCTCAACAGAGGGCAGTTGTATTTCCAAGACCTCAACTGCTCATCAGATTGCTACTGAAAATGATACACTCTCTACTGGCCATGAAAAAAATTGTCATAATTACAATGAGGGGGTGAATAATCCCCATTCCCACCATCATTATCTATGGGTGGTGGTAAACTTTGGTCAGAATAAGAGCCAAAAAGAGAGTGGAGCCTCTGATAGCGCTTCCGCCCTGGTGGAGCCACTGGATCAGAGTCAGGCTGTATGTTGACCAGTTGCACTTTAGTAATTTCGTACGACAAGATACATTGGTCAGGATCCGGCTAAAGTCAGTTCAGAGTCAAGCATTGAAATCGGCACTGGATCCTCTTCTGGCACTACTGATGTCAGTACCGGTGTTGATGAGGGAGGGACCAGCATAGGTCATGGAGTCAAAATGGAAGTTTGTACCGGAATCAGTACAGGTCCTGTAAGTGGTGCAAGGGGATCAGATGACACCAAGGACAGACTCGTCAGCAGTGTCTGACTGGCGGCCCCTGCGGATCCTTGGGGACCGAAGTCACAGCACAGACAGCTGGGGAACGCATAATATTTACAGCATGGTCTCCGTACAGGCATCCATTTGCTGCTGTGTCACTGATGGCATGGGAAATTTGGGGTGCACCGGGATCAATTGTTGGATCAGCTCTACAACTGGAGATTTGAAGGGAGTCTGACTCACACCATGATGTCCTTGCAATCTCATTGGATACAGAGTGGCGGGATGGGGTTGAGTTTTGCTTCACTTGCATTTGGACTTTAAATTTGACTTGCTGGAGGACTTCAACTGCAAAACTGACCTCTTGCGAGAGTGGCCTTGGGAGCAAGTCTGCGTCCTCAACTTGGAGTCGAACCTACAAAAAGCCAGTGACTTTTTCTTGTGTTTGGCAGCGTACAGATTTGCCTTGGTGAAAATTGCCTTTGGCTAGATGAGGGCACATTTGTTGCGGGACTTAGAGTCCTGTGCCAAGCCCAAGTGACTGACAGCTGTCTACAGTCGAAGCATGGGTTGAAATATGATTTTGTTCTATTTTCAGGATTTGTTGGAAGGCAAATTAAATTGGAAGCAGAGCTCTGAATTAACGTTAGAATGAGCTGAAAAAAGGAACTGACATCAGTGCCCAGGGGTTGCACTTACATTAAGCGGCTCCATTCCGTCAGTTCTGGGGTGGTACAGAGTCACAGCGCCATCTAGCAGCCTGCATTGCTAAAGAAATTTTCCTGATCCAGTCTGGTGCCTGGAGAGTATTCTAAAGTGAGGAATCTGTGGTTAGAAGCATCCATCATAAAAAGCAGTCCTGAGATGGGCTATGACTCCATCTTCATGATGATCTTCTTCTCTTCAAGCACTTGATTGAGTAATAGTCGTGTGATTCCTCTTAAATATGTCCTTGCTAGTCACAACTTGAAGTGTTCAAGAAATTAAATGCATGATGTCAGAACTCCTTTCAGAGTGCCAAGGGGCACGCAGAGTTACTGGGCCGATCCGTGGCAGTTGAGGCCTTTTACTTCTGATGTCCGGAGGCCTAACCCACTATGGATCCTGAACAAGTAAGCCAAGTACCACTTCTGCACTTGACTCTCAGTGGTAGCTGTGGACGAGCATTTAAGGGCTCCCTGGGGGATTAGCGTGAATTCAGGATAGTGAACATGACTCATAATTCAAGAAGGGCACAGCAGAGTCAATAAATCAATGTGCAGTCAAATACTTATTTTACAATAAAAAGTATATAATTTCTAATTCTACGCATTCAAAGCAATATTACAACATATATAACACACTTCCACTTGAGAACGGGGCTCTAGTGTTTCACTGGCAAATCCCTGTCCCACTCGTTCCTTATAATAAGGTAGGGGTTATTCCCCATCCACTGGTGGCCGCATCCAGGGAATGCTTACAGGTAGGCCTAAACTCAAGAGCCCATTCTAACTCTTAGCAAAATAAACATAAGTGTCTAGGTACTGCAGACCCTTTAGCAGAGAATCCACTGGGGCCCAATAGACCCATACCCAGTCTTACCCACTCCAGTGGAGACAAACCCAGCTGTATGTGGAAGGCACGGTGGCACCATGCACGCAGGCTCTCTTCTGAGGTTACGGGGCCGCTCCAGAAGCATCAGAGGTGCTGCAGTGCTCCTCCAGCACAGTACGTTCTGTGTTCTCCAGTGGGGGTAAGTGGGTGATGGACTCCGATGCTCCCTGGGGTAGGGGTCCCAGTGATGTGATGATGCACCTAGTGTCCTCCTCTCCGGGCATACAGTGGGTGCCGACTGATCGGTGAAGCAGCCATCTTCTCAGACCTTGCACCAGGAGTCCGCTCAGCTGGGCCCCTAACTGTACCTTGCTCCCTCCAACACTCAGGGCATACTGGTCTTTGCAAGCAGGCAGGCACTGGTGCTCCCGCCTCCAAAGGTGGTGATATTGGTTTCACTGGGTGATGTCCCATGACCCAGCAAGGAAACAATGGGACTTGGCCCCCAGTCCTGGTCACAGGCCGAAATCTTGCAGAGCTTCCTCTCCTTACACAGCCCTTCTGGCTGCTTGGCACATGACAAATATTTGGGGTCTCAACCTCCTTTTCTTATAGTCTGTTTCCAGGCACTAAATATGATTTAGGGTCTGGATCTTTGAAGTTTTATTTTGGGGCCCTGCATCTTTTGAGTACACACTACTCCTCTCCTTCTTCTTATGAGGTTGCCTGTCACAGCAGGAGAGACTCCGAAGCTTATAGTCCCATAACACAGGCCGTGGAGTGACCAGAATTCACACCTGGGTGTCAGCCACAGAGTGATATCTGCACCAAAAGATTAACCCTGAGCTCCAAGCCCCAGCCTTTGCGATTCCCTTCTCAGCCCAATCTCCTTCCGGGGAGGAGTCAGACCCTTTTCTTGTGATCTCTCACTGAATCAAACAGCGCCCTTTGAAGTGTAAAAAGGGAGTCTCTCTCTCTCTCCATCATCAGTATATCCCACCCAGATCACAGGAATGCAGCAATACACAGATCTGTCTGGGGGATTCCTTTACCTCCTGATGTTTTCACCAAGCAGATCTGGGGTTCCCAAAAAAGAACTGAGTGCCCTCTATGTAATTTACCATTACAGGCACACTTCACTCAGTGCAGGCACACAGCACACACACTAACCAGTAACTGTAGCACCCCCCCACCTCCCCCCGGCACAAATACATTCAGCACACGCATTCACTTTGCACGCAGTGCTCAGTGTTGTAGACTTCCTGTATTGTGCTATGGTGTTACAACTGCAAGCACACATTCACCAAGTGTGCACTGCACAATACTTCACCCTTCATGTATTGTACTTATCGCAGGTATGCATAAACCCAGTACCTGCATTCACCAAGCAAGCACTGCACAGCACTACATCTCTCATGTAATGCACTCCTCGCAGGAATACATACACCCAATACATGCACTCACCATGAATGCACTGCGCAGCACTGCTCTAGCCCTGTACTGTAACCTTTCTTGTCACATACATCCAATGCAGTCAGCAGTCCAACATGGTGCAGCACTTTACATCTAACCAATGTAGCCCAGGGCGAATTAAGCACACAGCAGCAGAACTTTCAATAGGTGAGTGAGCTGGAAGCCCTCACTCCAGTGACACAGGATACAAGCATTTGCAATGCAATAGGTCTCACATTTACTTGAGTTGGAACTATTGGAATAGCTAATTTGTAACTGGACTTTTTTTGGCACATTAATTGGTCAACACTGTTGTATGTTTTAGTCCTTTCCGACACAGGATTCCAGCAACTTTCTGGCACATTGAAACAACAACTGTTTGCCAATACATAAGATAAACTGAAAAAAAGGGGGGGGGGGGGGGGGGCGGCACAGCAGAGATACACTGACTGCCCAAATGAGGGATATATGAAGGTGCACGCAATAAACTTATGCGTCTTTAAACAACTATAACATGGTCATTGTGAAGTATCTGCCAGAGGCACTAAAGTCATTCATCCATGGCAATAGTTATTAATTATAGAAAAAAACGCTCAAAAATATGGTGATAAAATATTAATCACAATTTCTTGGCAGGAGGGAATAATCTGGAAATTTTTGCAACTTAGGCTACTATAAAAAAAAAATCAAATGCGATAGAAAACTTTTTTAACTGCAGTATCGCAACACTATAGGAAAAAAGACAAAGACCCCCTATAAACATCCATAAGCAAGGTTACTTTTTTAACTAAAACAGGTCATTTACACTTTGGTAAACAAATGCCTGAGACAGGAAGTGATTGTAGAGAGGGGAGGTGGATACTCCAAGGAAAGAGGATCAGGGGGCACCGCTGTGGAGCCTGAAGCAGGAAGTAGGCATGCCCAGCTCCATTCACAAGTCACATTCCAATGGGGGAGGAAAAGGGGAGGAACCTGGAGAGCACACAGGGCCTGGAGAGACTCAACCGAGAACATGAATACAACAAAATAGCCAAAGCCCGACCAAGACAAGACCACGTCAAACCAGGGAAGGGCTGCAAGTGTTTTCACCAGCTCCTCCCTCTACATCTCACTCTTGTGTGGCAGAGCATAGGGATGGAGGATGCCTGCTCTGCCTTGCTCAGTCCTGGCACAGATGAGAATAGATAGAAAAGAAACCAGAGACAGAAGTTACCACAGCGCAGTGATTCTGTACTTATGACTGAAATTTGAGATTCCCTGACATAATAATGTGCTCAAATTAAGGAATATAATATTCCATGTGACATAACTTAAATCCAACACTTGCCTACATCTTCAGTGATGTCACCTTGTTCATAATCGGCTAGAAACCAATGTGTTCCGACTATGTTAAAGACATGAGATAGCAGATTTACATTTTAAGGGCTGAATAGGAAGGAAGGAAGTTTGTGATCCTTTCCTTCTCTCTAGATTGAGGCTGAGCTGGGAGGAGGGGGCGTGAGGAGTGGCTGCTGCTGGCTGGGACCAACAGACGACGAATCCCCCAGCACCAGCAGAACGTGACTAAGGGGTCCACTACAGTCGTTAACTTAAGCTCACGAGTGCTAAATACTAACGAACTCCAAGCCCTAGAGAAAGGTCTGGGTTTCGTCCCCACCCCAAAACTTGACGTCTTTAAACTAAGGATAGAACTAGCAGAGTTCTTTCGGAAAATCAGGCTTAGAACCTTCTTTCTCCAGAACCCCGAACCCAACCCGGAACGTGACAAAAACACTGGGCTACGTCCCAAATCCAAATTCACTCCCACCTCCCACCTCATGCCACCCGAAGTCTTGGCATTCGAGAAATCGGTGAGCAGGAGGATTGACGATCTACAGAAGACTCAGAGGGAGTCTTTCCACAATATCAGTACTGAAGAAATCTCAGCCCTCAATGACCTCAGTAACGACTCATCCATCACTATTAAACCAGCCGACAAGGGCGGGGCGATAGTAATAATGCCCACAGTGATGTACAATTCTGAGTGCCTACGTCTACTAAACAACGACCATCACTACAAGAGACTATCCAGGGACCCTACAGAAGAGATCACCTTCCTTGTAGACAAAGGCATGAGCAACGGGTGGATCACCAAACATGAGGCCTCCTTCCTCACTCAACCTGATCCCAAAACTCCGTATTTCTATATTCTGCCCAAAATTCACAAGGACAAAAACCCACCCCCAGGTAGACCAATTGTTTCCGGTATTGGTTCTTTGCTGGAACCTTTGTCGCAATTCTGCGACTGGTTTCTTCAACCATTCGTGAAGCAAATTCCCACCTACTTAAAAGACACTACCGACGTGCTTTCCCTTTTAAACACCTTAGAATTTGACAAAGACAGCGAGCATCTCATGACATTGGATGTGGAGTCACTATACACTAATATACCACAAGAAGCAACTCTCGAAGTGATCAACGATCTATTAAATAAGAGCACCTGGAAGTACATCACCCCTCCAGAATTCATCCTGGATTTAGCCCATTTAGCTCTCACCAGAAATTTCTTTGAGTTCGAAAAGAACTTCTTCTTACAGATCCAGGGCACCTCGATGGGGAGCACTTTTGCACCCAGCCTGGCATGCCTTTACGTGGATCACTTCGAGAAAGCAATGGTTCTTTCCGAAGAGAACCCCTACATCAACCATATCAGGTTATGGAAAAGATATATCGATGACATCCTGATTATCTGGAGAGGTACAAGGGAAGAAGCAGCCATCTTCATCACGTGGCTAAACACCCTTAATCCCTTTCTAAGATTTACAGCAACAATAGGCAACCCAGCAGTCTCCTTTCTCGACCTACTAATAACTGAGAAAAATGGCTCTTTGATAACAGAAGTGTATTACAAGCCCACTGATAGGAACACTCTTCTCCAATTTCAGAGCTTTCATCCTCGCTCCCTCAGGGAAAACCTCCCTGTAGGGCAATACCTCCGCCTCAGACGGAACTGTACGGAACTAACGGATTATAAAAAACATGCTCAGCTACTGAGTGGCAAACTTCGAGCTAGAGGATACCCAGATCACCTATTGAGGAGAGCAGATAAACGGGCCCGTGTGAGCCCCAGAGAGACTCTACTGCACCCAAGCAGTCGAAGCAGTAAAGGAAATCCCTTGATCTGTGTGACCACATTCAACCCAGCGTCCAACATGATCAAAAAAATAATAAATGAAGACTGGAAAATCCTCACCTCTGGTGGTCTCCCCTTTGAGATCCCCATGAATGCCTACAGAAAAGCAAAAAGTATCCGGGACATGATTGTGCATACCCGCCCTCGGATAAATCCCACCACAAGCAGACAGAAGACCCTCTGGGACCTTCCCCCTCCCAAAGGACATTACCCTTGCGGCAATTGCAGTGTTTGCGCCTTTACTAAGAAAACCCTTACACTTGACTTGGGACTACCAACACCCTGGGAGCTTAGGCAACTAACGAACTGCAACAGTAAAAATGTGGTGTACATGATCACATGCCCTTGTGACAAGAAATACATTGGGATGACGACACGAAGAGTGGGCACACGCATCTGCGAGCATAGAAGCACCATCCGGTGCAAAAGAGATGCTACGAGACTCACAGAGCACTACATCTCCAGCAATCACCATCCTGATGATATGCAGTGGGTGGTACTGGATCAACTTAAATCGATAGCAACCAATGCCAAACACAAGCTCCTAATGTATGAACAGAGATGGATTTGGAGGTTGCATACGGACACCTTAGGACTAAATGACAATAATCAATGGTCAGCTCTAGGCTGATGACTGTAAATACATAAATGATACCTTCATTCTATGACCGTCCACCTATGATCTGAAGTAGTATTAGATAACTTTTCAAACGAGCCCTCCTATTCCCCACTGTGGGACTTATTATCTTCCATACTTGTATATCAGAACCCTACCTTACCTTCTAGAGTAGTTCCCTTAGTATACCTGTCATTGTCGCTCCTTCTACCTCTTCCCCCACCTCCCTTTCTTTTTTCTTTCCCTTCTCTTCCACCCCTTCTTCTCCTCCTTTTCAATCCTCTTAACATCTGCTGGATTCCCTCTACTCCCCGCCTCTGGGGTTGTTTTCCCTCTTTCCTTTTCAACATTCTCGTCCTCTTCTTTCCCCCCCCTCGTCTTATCCTTCCTTCCTTCCCCATCTAGAACCTTTTCTCCCCTTCTCTGCTTTCATACCCCCCTACCATACCTTATATATTTTCTTTCCCTTTCTTTTCCCCTCTTTTTATCATCACATTCCCCCAGTCTTTTCCTTCCCTTTCTTGTCCCATGCTTTCCTTTCCACCTCCCTCTCCTTGTTTTTCTTTTCTCCCCCTCATCCGTTTTCCTTATCTTTTTCCCTTTTTTTCCCCCCCCTTCACCCCCCTCCCCCCCACTTTCTCGTTTCCTTCGTTCTTGCCACCTTCCCTCCACTACTGCACCCCCCCGCCCTCCTTCCTTCTTTTTCCGCATCTACTATCTTTCCCTGGTTGCCCTCTTTTCGTTTACCGGGTCTTTCACCGTGGGACTCACTCCCCCAGAGTCCCACGGTATATCTGACGCGCCGCGTTTCGCGATGCGTCACTACTGGGCGCGCCGCGTTGAGCGCGGCGCGTCACTGCAGGACGCCCGCCCGTGCGCGTCATCCGCGCCGCGGGCTGGGCGTCTTGCTTCAGCTCACCGTCGCCGGACGCGACCTTCCCCGCGGGGCCCCGTAACCGGGTGCCCCAGCGGGGTGGTGCGTTTCGTGTGGACCTATCAGGGCCCTTGAGGCTCCGCGCCCCGCACGGCCCCCGAGGGGGCGTGTCTTCTACGACACAATGGGAGCTGTGCTTTGTTGCTCCGATATCCAGTACACCTGAGCATAATTACCGGGCACCGCCCCCGACCTCTGCAGCTCCGCACTAATTGGCTGGACCCCCTCATAAAGACCTGGCCTAGCGGTCAGTCAGTACCAGAGCGGCCTGGCTCCGGCACGTAGGTAACCCCCATGGTATTCCCTTTGGCGTGGTAAGTGTGGGCTAATTTTGGCCCATGAATTCTTCCTTTCTTTTAACTGCTACCGGCCTTTCCCCTGGTAGCTTTCTCTATCTGTACTTCTTGGGCACCCTTCCTTTCTCTTGTTTCCTGTTCCTCTATCCTTCCTTTTTTCTTTCCTCTCACGCTACATAGACCTTCTTTCTTTACCTTCCCTTCTCCTGCCATTTCCTTGCTTCACCAGCCTCCCCCTGTCTGCAGCGCATCCTGCGCTGTTTCCTCCTTTCTGCACTTAGCGTACTTAGCTCCCCTCTTTCTCCTGTCCCCCCTTGCTAAACACCTAATCTCCTCAGAGTGTGACTACAAGGGAAACCCCCCCCCCCCGGTTCTAGCCAGACCAGAGGCAACACGCCCCCAGCTCCGGGGTAAGTCACAAGTGCATGCATATGTGAGTGCATTCTTTTCAATTTTTCACTGATTGCTGTGTTGTGTGCTGTGGTTTGCCACCCTTCTGTCACTCTGAATTAATTGTGATCTATTTATTATTCACTATAGGCCTACCCCACCGTGAACTACCTGTTCAGGTAGGACACACACGTTTACTTTGAGCACCGTATTGATTACACGTGCTCCGACCCTGACGAATGCCCCTGACGTACCAGCACTTAGTGAGGGCAGAAACATGTTGGTCATGTACAACCCCTTTTAGACTCCAAGAGACATTATCCTCTAACGAGCCTTTCCCCTTAGTTTTAGTCTTACCAACATGCACCACTATTAAAATTAATAAGAGCCATCGGTGACATGTTAGGTAATTTTATTATTCACCCCCTCTGGATCACTGTAATTATCCAGTCAATTTAATTTCAGCACTCCCTCTGGTTCTTTTAACCAGAGGTCGAGTCCGCCTGAGTAGTATCATCTTACTTAGGTGGGGCTAGGTGGTCATATGATGAAGCATGACACTACTATGTGTGTGAGACCACCTAGTCCGTAAAGGAAAATCCCCCGTCATTCCTGTAGGTCACCACAGCACCCCTTATCCAGCAACCTTAAATAACCAGACACTGGTTAAAAGACTAACCCAGTCTTACCCCCTGTTCCCACTACCCCACACCTTTTGTGATGATATATGCTGCTGGCTGGGACCTCACTCATCTCAAGGAAAAGAAGAGAGAACAGGAAGGACAACACAAAGAGAACGAGGATAGTTTGAAGGGATACCTGCCAGGATACAATGCCAGTTACCTCCTGGTGGGGCCCAGAGGCCCTGATGGAGAGACTAAAGCTGGGGACCCACCCACTTCCTTCGCAACAATATCTTAGGATGTCTGACACAAACTGTGAGCTCAAAACCAACTCCAGCACAAATCACAGCATTTGGGAAACACCTTTAAAGAAAGCTGGCTGTATTTTTCTGACGGAACTCCATAAAAGCAAAGTTTCTCCCCTGTGCAGAGTAAAATGGTAGCTCCCGACAACTTTCATAGCAACTGGGCAGAGAGGCATGGACTGATACTAAAACAAAAGAGAACTGAAGGTGGGGACTGCAGGCCTGGGGAAAATCGCCTTTGTCAATTATTAATTAACCCTGGAAGGAACGCATTCTGTGGAACTTGTAATTCAAGCCCAGAAAAATGATGCCACGTGCAATATTCGCTGTTAGGATCAGAAATAAGATAGAAACACACTGAATAAACTGTAATATGTAAGGCGATGTGACTATCGGTCTACCAGCACATACCACCCAAAACGAAAATATTGACAATTTAAACAAGATGGCTTCCCCCCTCCCTCCCACCACCGGGGACTGCAGGCAGGCACAGAGAGACTATGAATAGCAAATGTGACCAAGACAACAGGCTGATTTACAGCCTTGTTTACAGCAAAGCTAAGCAGAATGCTCTGCAAATGAAAACTGAAGCTTTGAGCAGGAAACAAAGAAAAAAAGTCCCCTAGAAGAGATAAACAGGACAAAATGTAATTATACAGTAGTTGGTCCCTGCTCCCAAAGAGAAAAAGGCGAGACAAAGAGCCATGACTGACCACTAGCAAGGAAGTATTTTTAAATAACACTGAAATGAGCAAATGAAAATGCTTTAAGCCCATAGTGAGTGAGTATACTAAAGTATACAAGAGGCCGTATGCTTATGCTCGACCTAAAAAAAGGACCTATTCATTCCTACTGATCACTACACGGGAAGCTGCCACCACTGCGCTTGTGCTACTTAACTCCTGGTGAAGGCAGTAGCCTTTAACCACTACGAGGTTAGCACTTTGGGCAACCCTCCTCATCCAACAAGACAGGAATCCATGAGAGGCCTATGTAATGGTGCACATGCATGAGCCCTGTTTGCCTATGACAACAAAAATCAGCATTAGCGACCCAGACAACAGTACAGTTTGGTACTCAGGGCAGGGGTACGCATCTATTACCACGCAGAGGAATTCTTCGTCCCAACAGAGGGGAAGGGTGTACCTGTGTGAGTGCAGGGACAGGCTTGTGCCTGTATTAAGAGTACAGAGTGAGTGGGGTGCCTGTGTAACTAGGGTTCAACACATTAAAACCAGACCTAATGGCATTGCCAGTGCTTGTTTTCAGTATTTACAAACTCAGTGAAACTCTCCTGTGCTTCCAGTATTTCAGGAATCACCAACATTAGGCAGTCTGCTAAAAGTATAAATTTCTTGAGTGAAGGACATTAAGAGGGCCCATAGATTTAAGGTGTTTTTAAAATAAATGCATCTGCCTGGGAACTGAAACTGTACCGCCAAAAATGTGCTTATACAAATTGATGTTTGAAGAGCTGAGCAAACTTACTCTGGCCCAGGGCGCCACCTTTCAAGGTGCCTACTGTTAATTGATCAGGACAGATCAAAGAAGTACTTCCCAGTTTAGTTGTTTGTGTTTTGTGCCCGCCAGACCATGCCTCGCTAAAACTTGCAAAGTTGAACAAGATTCAATAATGACATCATGGCAGTCAGCTTCTGATTAGGCTTGAGTAAGCAGTCATTTAGTATGCATACATATGGAAATGCCTTTCACTCAAAGCCAACTGAAGGGGTGGAGTGAGTTGACTAATGCTGTCA
Organism: Pleurodeles waltl; assembly: GCF_031143425.1. Taxonomy (NCBI): domain Eukaryota; kingdom Metazoa; phylum Chordata; class Amphibia; order Caudata; family Salamandridae; genus Pleurodeles; species Pleurodeles waltl. Next base: position 184,232,336 of record NC_090437.1, read on the forward strand.
GTGTCAGGCATTTGCAATGCTGCAGTCAGTAAACAAAGGTATGCTCAAAAAGGGTGAGGCAGCATATCTGAATTAGGAAGGCGGGTCCTACAGCTATTTGCTGTTCCTGCACTGTATAGTTGTTGCATAGTTGGGCTGGGATCCAGCCATTTGAGTCCACAGGAATGCTCTTAGTCCCACAATTAATGTAGGTGGCCGTGTGCACGGGCATCCTTTTGTCAGCGGCTTTTAAGCCTCTCTCCCTGACCTGATATGTTCTTAATAAGATCCTAGCGATGAGGCTTTGTGTTTTCTAACTTACATTGTTCTCTCTGAACTGCCCTTGGCGCGCAAGGGTTCCAAGCCAAAGATCACGAAAGGAGCGAGGAAACAAGGCCACCTCGGCAGCCAGTGCTTGACATTAAAATGTAAAAATGCCGGTGCTGCGGGTTCACTAGTGAGAGGTCTAGGTAATCTCCTATTAAAAGTATTGATCCCCTGCAGGTACATATTGGTGCTTTCCCCTTAAAATTTCACAAGTGCAGCTAGTCAGAACCTGACGAACAAGTTACTTACCTTTGTTACGCCTTATCTGGTAGAGACTCAATCTAGCCGCAGATTCCGTACCTTTGAATTTTCCCTAGGGGGTCACACTGGACCTGGAAATTTTTCTTTAGCAGTACCCCTGCACGCTGGTAATTGGTGTAGATCGGCTCTGCGTGTCATTGTCAACACTGTCTGCCCCGGAAGTGATGTGTGTGGTGCCAATATATGCAGCACACCAGCACACTAGCATCAGTTTCTTTTTGCGACTTTCCACACCAGGAGAGTAGAGCCACAAAGAAGTCTGACAACTGGTGTGGAAAATTAGAGTCCTAAAAAGAAACTGTCCTGACTGGAATCTGCACACAGGGCAGGGAGGATGGGTGGGTTGGTAAGAAATCTTCAGTTAGATGGAGTCTCTACCATTCTGATAGAGACTTATAGCCGCAGATTCCTTCCCTTTGAATTTTCCGCAGGTGTCAGGCTGGATTCGAAAATTTGTCTTGAGCAGTACTCTGCCGCTGATAGGTGGCATCAATTGGCTCCACGTGGCAGCATCGGAAGTGATGTGTGTGGTGCCTATATAGGTGCCACCCCAGTGCGCTGACGTCAGTTCTTTTGTTTCTGTGGCAGGCAGAACAATCTGAGGAGAGCTACCCCATCAGTCACTTTTTGACTGAATTTTGTTGAAGCTTTTTTCTCCTGGTTAGCCAGGAATGTCATCTAGGAAGGCCAGCTTCAAGCCCTGTGGCGCCTGCCACAGATTGATGTTTTTGCAGACCCGCATCTTGTATTCTTCTGGTGCCTTGAGGTCGACCTTAACGCTAAAACCCGCATCAACTGCCGCGCCATGAATGCAAAGTCCTTGGGCAAGTTCCTGGCGGCTCCATTTGCAACGGTCTCGATATTGGCCGAGAGGAAGGTCCAGGGATCGGTTGTGGAGCCACACCTTCATCACACTCAGTCGTCGTGCCGGACATACCACCTCGACCATCCTCAGCGCTGGTCCCCATAGCAACGCTCCTAGCGCCATCGCCATTCTCATCCTGACACGGAGAAATGGGGCGTCAGATGACGCCTGCGCCAACGGGAGCCTTGCCTCCCAGGTCAGATTCTGAGCCCTATACCTATCGGCTGGGACTTAGGGAGGAGCAGGATGGTTCACATGACCCAGAAAAATACCAGCTCCTATGTCACAACATGGACTAGAGTGAGGACTCTGGCAGACATCCGCGGACTGGATACTTCTTCAGAGACTGCCATGGTCTCTCCTCCTACCGTAGCAATGGAGGAGAAAGCCTCATTCACAATTGTGAGGGGAAAGGCTGTTAAGGTCCTTGAACTTCAATTGACATCAGCGGCAGTCAAGACTAACATGTTGATGGACGTCTTTCAGCCAGGAGTGGCCCCCTCAGAGCCACTTCTGCCTTTCAATGAAGGCCTCATAGACATGCCTGCTGCCACCATCCCACCACAGGGCACCCCAGTTTCCTCACCCAACTCTCTACCCCAGAGAGCTTGGTGGTCCAAGCCTCAACCCTCTGTGCAAATCCTCCTGCATTCCCTATCACCTCACTGGACAGAGAATCCAAAAGGCTGAACACCACAGGAAAGAAAATGTTATCTTGCACCAGCTAGGCACTGGGGTCCGTAAACACCAAGGGGGTGATTCTGATTCTGGCGGGCGGCGGAGGCCGCCCGCCAGAATTCCGCCCCCATTATACCGCTCCGCGGTCAGAAGACCGCGGAGGGTATTATGAGTTTTTCCCTGGGCTGGCGGGCGGTCTCCAAAAGACCGCCCGCCAGCCCAGGGAAAAACTCCCTTCCCACGAGGATGCCGGCTCGTAATCGAGCCGGCGGAGTGGGAAGGTGCGACGGGTGCAGTGGCACCTGTCGCGTATTTCAGTGTCTGCAAGGCAGACACTGAAATACTTTGTGGGGCCCTCTTACGGGGGCCCCTGCCGTGCCCATGCCATTGGCATGGGCACGGCAGGGGCCCCCAGGGGCCCCGCGACCCCCCCTACCGCCATCCTGTTCATGGCGGCTTTCCTGCCATGAACAGGATGGCGGTAGGGGGGGTCAGAATCCTCATGGCTGCGGAGCGCGCTCCGCAGCCATGGAGGATTCAAACGAGCAGCGGAAAGTCAGCGGGAGACCGCTGACTTTCCGCTTCTGACCGCGGATGAACCGCCGCGGTCAGAATGCTCGTTGGAGCACCGCCAGCCTGTTGGCGGTGCTCCCATGGTCGGTGGCCCTGGCGGCCACCGGCCGCCAGGGTCAGAATGACCCCCCAAGTGCCTTTTAGGCCACTACTTCCACACACTGTGGGATACTGTTGCGCAGGTGCTGTCAATGTTCTCTGAGGAGACATGGGCAGTATTCACCTAAGCTGTTGTTGATGGGATTGATGCAGCCAAGTTCCTGATCCGTTGTGGACTGGATACCACCAACTCGCCTGGCAGAGCAGTTTGATCGTCGGTGGCCTTACGGCGCCATGCCTGGCAGAGGTCAGCTGGCTTTTCAGGGGATGTCCAAGCATTGCTTATCATCATGCCCTCTGATGCCACCAGTCTCTTTGGGAACAAGGCGTACTCAGCGGTGGAGCTCTTCAAGGATAGTAGGGCAATGTCCAGATCATTCGGCCTATGCATGGCCTCTCGCCAAACACAATTTGCCTTTCGCTCCTTTCATAGCCATGGAAGGGGCTTCCAGCTGTGGCTTTAAATGGCAGCCACCATGGCGCGCAAGCTTCCCATCCTCTGTGTGGGCGAGAAACCGGTACCCACAGACCCCGTGGGTCAGGCAGCCAGAGGCTGGACCAGTCCACCAACCTCCAGCAGCTGCAGTCTCGAAGTACCTTTAGTTTGCCCTTATTCCATCACAGGCACCCACTGGGAGACAGGATATGCTATCACCTGTTCCACTGGTGGTCTATAACCTCAGACCAGTGGGTTCTTCAAATTGTCCAAAGGGGCTACTCCCCCCCCCCCCCCATACCACCCACTTGTGACAAACACCGTCAGAAAGTGATGGCTCTCTTGACCAAAGGACCCAAGAGAAGGAGCAGATGCCAGAGTTAGGTAGTGGTTATTATTCCCACTACTTTCTGGTGCCCAAAAAAGGACAGATGCCTTCATCCTATTCTAGACCTGTGCCCTCTCAACTTCTTCCTCAAGAAAGAGAAATTCAAAATGCTCACGCTTGCTCAAGTTCTGTCTGCCCTGGACCCATGAGACTGGATAGTAGCACTGGACTTGCAGGACACTTATTTTCACATTCCAGTCCTGCCTACCCACAGGTGGTACCTGTGGCTCACAGTAAGCCACAAGGACTTTAAGTTCACTGCTTCCCTTTGGCGTTACCAGCACCCTTCGGGTGTTCACCAAGGTGATGGCGGTGAGTGGAGCTCATCTGTGGAGATCAGGACGTGCCAGTCTTCCCCTATCTTGATGACTGGCTGTTGAAGGTGGGCTAGCCCCAGGCTGCTGTCTCCCACCTCCAGACTATGGCGGACCTGCCTGCACTCATTGGGATTCACTATAAATGTGCCAAAGTCACACCTGACTCCCTCTCAGATGCTCCCTTTCATCAAAGCTGTTCTGGACCTCTGCAATTTTGGGCTTATCCTCCCAAATGGTGAGTGCAGGATATTCAGGCTGTGATATTGATGTTTCAGCCTCTATCCTGATTTTTTTCTGTGAGATTGACTCTGAGGTCGCTGGTCCTCATGGCCTCCTGCATCCTGCTTTTAGATATGTGCCAGCTGGCATACGCGGGTACTATAATGGGACCTGAAGTTCCAGTGGGTGCAGCATCAGGGTAATCTTTCCAACATGGTCCAGATCTCAGAGGGAACTGCAAAAGACCAGTTTTTGGGTCAGTTGTAGACCTCTCTCCCTTTCCACAAACAGATCTGACAGTGGTGATAGTTGTGTTACTGCTGGAATGAGGCACTTGAGAGAGGTGGAGATCAGAGGCCTCTGCTCTCCAGCAAAATCTGGATTCCACACCAATATACTGGACCTCCAGGTGATCCAGATGGCATTGAAAGCCTTTATACCCTCCATCAAGGGAAGGCTAGTGCAGGGGTTCATGGATAGCACTACTGCCATGTTGTACTGAAAAAAACAGAGCAGGTGGGGCCATGGACTCTTTATCAAGAGGCCCTGCATCTCTGGACATGGCTGGAACTTCAGGGCATATCTTTGGTGGTTCACAACCTGGCGGGCTCTCTGAATGCCAGAGCAGACGCACTCAGCTGAAGATGCCTAGCAGATCATGAATGGCGTTTCCATCTGGTGATGGTGCAAGACCTTTCTCAGCATTAGGAAGAGCCCTGGTTACATCTGTTCAGCACCACTGAGAATGCACAATGTCAGTAGTTGTGTGTGCTGGATATTTCAAGGCAGTTCAGAGATGCTTTTTATCTCAAGGGGAGCACAGGAGGAGCTTTTCCTCCTATACCATTCCTGCCCAAAGTTCTCAAGAAGATCAGGAACAACGGGGCTCAAGTCATCCTTGTGGCTTTGGACTGGGCTCAGATAGTTTGGTATCCCAAGTTGTTGAGCATGGCCATAAGTCCTCTGATCAGGCTGCCTCTTTGGGAGGACCTTCTGTCACAGCAACAGGGAAGGATTCTCCAACCAAACCTGTCAGAGCTCCACCTTCATGCGTGGAGACTGAGGGACGACAGTTGAAAGCTTAAGACTTTCTGCCAGAAGTCTGCAATGTTATCTTGGCAGCCAGGCATCCCTCCATCAACACTGTATACTGTAGTTCGGAGCAAGTTTGTGGAATGGTGTGGAGAGAAACAGATCGATCCCCTCTCTGCTTCACTTTCTCAGGTCCTTCTGTTAATTAATTCTCTCGCCAAGCAGGGCTCTGCTCTGGACACTATCAAGGGTCATCTTTCTGCCATTTCAGTCTTTCTGCAGCGGTCTTAGCAGCCATCCCTCTTCAAATCCCCTGTTGTTAACAGATTCTTGAAAGGGTTACAACACTTTTCCACCTTCAACATGCCTCACTGGGACCTTAATCTTGTGCTCACTTTTCTCATGTATGCTCCCTGTGAGCCTCTACATAATTGTCCCCTCAGGCTTATTTATTTATTTAAGGGTTTTATATGGTGCTGGCAAGACCGGAGGGTATCAGAGCGCTTTACATCAGTATGTGTTTACATCAAGATAATGAGTATAATCAGACAATTAGGTTGAATAAAATCAAGTCAATGATTGACCATAAGGGAAGAAAAATAAGGAAGGGGTACAGGGAGAACTGGGGTAGAGGTACTGCCGCATTGGGTGATTGTTGATCCACTAGTTGAAGTGCCGGGTGAAGATGAGATCTTTTAGCTGTCTCTTCAAGCTCAAGAAAGAGAGGTTTATTCTGGTATGTATTGGTATAGAGTTGCTCAAGAAGGAGCATGTCAATGATTTTTGTTTGTGGGCTTTAGGAGGGAGGGTGGGTGTTTGAGCTTCTGAGGCTTCTCGTCTGACCAGCTTTATTAAGTTTAGAGGTGAGGTAAGTTGGTTTTCTAGTGTGAAGGGCTTTGTGGGTAAGATAGGCAGTTCTGAGGCTGCAGCGAGCTTCAATCGAGAGCCATGTCAGTGCCAGTGTGATGTGGTCATATTTTATGATTCTTATGATCATTCTGGCTGCTGCACAGAGAGTGGTTCTAAGGAGTGCAAGGTTGGATTTCACAGTGCCTGTGAGGGTGGATCCCGTAGTCCAACCTAGACAGTACCAGTGCTTGTGTGGCAGATTTAAGATCATTCGGCGGGAGGTAGGGTTTGAGTTTGTTCAGAAACTTCAGGTTGTAGGAGGCACTCTTCACACTATTCTTTATGTGATCTTTCATGATCAGGTTGGGGTCCAGTGTGACTCCTAGAAATCTGACGGAGCCAGCTACTGTTAGACTGCAGTTAAGAGCATTTATGGAGTTTATCCCTTCTTGCATCCGAGTGGACTGCTCTGTCTTTGATATGAGCAGAATATGAGCTATGAGAGTGGTTCTAAGGAGTGCAAGGTGAGATATAGCATGGCCTGAGGGTGGTGTTCCCGTAGTCCAATCTAGACAGCACCAGTGCCTGCGTGGCAGAATTAAGGCCATTCGGCGGGAGGTAGGGTTTGATTTTGTTCAGAAGCTTCAGGTTGTAGAAGGCACACTTCAAACTATTCTTTTTGTGATTTTTCATGATCAGGTTGTGGTCCAGTGTGACTCCTAGAGATTTGACAGAGTCAGCTAATGTTAGAGTGCAGTTAAGAGAGTCTATAGATTATATCATTTCTTGCATCTGGGGGGGGGAGACGGGGGGGGGGGGGGGACTGCTCTGTCTTTGACATGAGCAGAATTTCGGTCTTATTTTCACTGAGTTTGAGGTAGCTGCGGGATAGCCAGTGTTGGACTTCTTTGAGGGTGGTATTTACCCGGTGTATGTTTTATAGTGAGAAGATTTCAAAGTAGAGCTGGGTGTTTTCTGCGTATATATGGAATGTGATTTTTGCTTGGTTCAGGATGGCAGTGAGGGGTTCCATGTAGATACTGAATATTGTGGGCGAGAGGACAGAGCCTTGAGGGACACACTGGGCAATTGATGATGTATCAGAGGTTTGATTACATATTTTCATTTGCTGGGAGCAGTTTTGTAGGAAACATGTGAACCAGCATAAAACCATCCCGTCCACACCTTTTCGTGGAGAGAATTCAAGGGAAGCTTGTGGTCGATCATGTCAAAGGATGCCGATAGTTGTAGGGTATGAGTAGGCAATATCGATCTGTATCCAGGGATTTCTGTAGGTCATCTACTATGTTAAAAATAGCTGTTTCTGTGCAGCAGCCTTTTATGAAGCCCGACTGATGAGGGTCCAGGTGATTGTTTTTTTCAATGTGTTGGTTAAGTTGTGAGAGAAAACATCTCTCTAGAGTTTAGGCTAGGAAGAGGAGACTGGAAACTGGTTTGATGTTATTGAGGTCGTTTGGGTCTGCTCCCGAACATATTCGTTTTTTAAGCAGTGGTGTGACTTTACCGAGTTTGTGACAGTCTGGAATCACCCCAGTCAACAGGGAGCTGTGTATAATCTTAGTCCATACTGGTGTTATGGCATGGTTGAGTTTTTTTTTGACAGGGATGCTGGGATGGGTTCTGCAAGGTGGGAGGAAGGTTCGGATGTAGCCAGCAGAACAGATATGTCTCCCTCAGAGACTGAGGTGAAAGCCTTTCAGTTACTAGGATTTATAAGGGGTTCTTGGATTTCAATTGCACTTGTCCTGAGGGGTGATCATTGCTGGGGTGTCCATGGAGTGTGTGGCGTTATCTTCATTTTTGGGAGGGGGATGTTCCCATTGCTTGTGATCAACAAGGAAGAGTTCGATTTTTGTGATTTTATCGTTGAAGAAGAAGGCAAATTTGTCCCACCACTCTTTGGATATCTGAGTTTTTTTTTAAGGCTGGCTTGGAGGTTTGTTGTTTGATGATATTGACGCACTCTCTTGGGCAGTTTTCAGCCTTAAGTAGAGTGTTGTGGAAGGAGGCTTTTTCATTTATGATGTATTTATGATGTATTTATTATATTTCCTGAGTTCCTTCCTGAGCTGGTCCAGGTGGACTGTGGAAGGATTTGTTCACCAGAGTCTTCCAACTGCTCTGAGCTGTCTTCTTTCAGTGTGTTGTTCTTTATTGAACAAGGATCTTGAATGAGTTTTTAGTTTCAGAGGGGTTACTTAGTCCCGGATGGAGGAAATCGTTGAGTTGTAGTGGGTGGTGAGTACCGTTTTTGAGAGGTTCTCTGATAAAGGGGTAGTAGCGACACCATACTTTCTTCAAGATCCTGTAGAGGAACGTGCCTAATGTTTCTTGTCCAATGGAGGATTTTTTGCGTACTACTTGGGAGGAGACACACTTTGCTGATGTGAAATAAAATGGTGTGGTGGTCCAACCAGTCGACGGGGCGGATGCTGTTAATAGTTAGTGTTTCTTCATGAGCTATGATTGCATCCATGGTTGAGTCTTTGTTGTTGGTTTCACCTTTGAAATGCTGGGCAAGGTTCTTACTAAGTAAGGTTATTTAAGGATTGGATTATGGTATTGCTTTTATTGTTCCAGTGGAGGTTGAGGTCACCTAGGATGATGTTCCTGGTGTGTAAGAGTGAGCAGTGTGTTATCAGATCTGCTAGGTGTTTGCCAACAGATAGTACGCTACCTGGTGAGTGGTAGATAAGGTGACAATTCATCGTTATGTTATCATTCATCCTGATAAAGGTGCTGATGTATTCAATGTATTGTAGGTGAAGGTGTCTGTTTCACCCACGTTGATGTAGTTCTTGTGGATGATGGTGACGCCTCCACCGTGGTAGTCCTTCCTGTCTTTCTTGATTATTGAAAACCCCGTAGGACTAACTTGTCCATAATCGGGTATGAGGATTCATTTAGACATGTTTCTGTAATGAATGGAATATCAATATCCGGTTCAGGACGGTTTCTGCTATTGCATGCATGGTTACAGATCTGCAGTTTATGAGCATGCATTTGGTCTCTGCAGTTCTTGGAGTCTTGGGGGGAGTCAGTCAGGGGGGTATTGATGAGGTGTGTAGGTGGCCTGGTCGTTCTCACTGGTGTGTGGTTTCTCCCATGTCCCATGATAACCTGGATTTTAGTAGAGGGCTTGTTTCAATTAGATGCAAAGTTGTACGATTTGGCTAGTTCTGCCGCCTCACTCAGAGACATTGTGGCAGTCGTTCTTTTAGGCCTTTGACGTTTGTTGTTGAGAGATGTTGTGGTCCAGCTTTGTAGCTGTGTCTTCGCTTGTCTTAGCAGTTAATTGCTGCTGCATGTGGGGGGGCGTGTGAGGGGTAGGAATTGGACATATGTTTAGGTTCAGAGTGATACTGCCTTTTTCTAGTTGGTTTTCCATGCGGGTGAGCCGCTCATTTAGCTTACACCTGGGAATTCGCTTTATTAAGAAGGGGGTGTGAGTGTTAATTAGTTCTTTGTTATTGATGAGGGGACTGGTGGGTGAGTCGAGAAGGCCTCTTTGAAATGGTGTCATCAGCGTATTGGTGAGCGCATAAGGTAGGCAGTAGAAGTTAGGGGCATGAGCAACTCGGTCAAGGTCCAAGACGTCTGGGAGGGAGGGGGAGAGAGTGTGGTTTGTGATGGAGGGTGGAGGACGGAAGAGTTGAAGGAATTGGGTGTGGGATTATTGGTGGTCTGAACTAAGCTGATATTCTGCGTTGGGCTTCTAAGTGTGTTAGTGGGTGAGTAGGCCATGTTTTGTGAGCTACAGTTGGTGTGGTTGGACCAGTAAGCTCCAAGGTATATTGGGTTCTGTACCTCCTCGAGTAAGGTGAGTTACGGAGGAGTGAGTGGAGTTTGTGGTGTGACTCGTGATTATTTCACTACGGGAAAGGTGAATGGTGAGGGAGGGAGTAGAGTTAGTGGTGTGACTTGTGAGTGTTTCATTATGCTTAGTGTCCTGTGGGGGAGAGTGGCTAGAGGGTAAGGAGATTGGTGGCAGTGAGAGGATGTTTTTAGTGTGGGGAATGTGGATTTAAAAGTGCGGAGGTTGGCATCACTGGCTTGTATCATGATATTTATGTTTTTGGAGATGGTTATGGTAGCATTACCTTTGAAAGTGGGCGAGTCAGAGATTGCTAGTTTGTAGCCGTACAGGATGTTGGTGGATTTGGCGATGTGAAGGTATTTTATTAGGATCAAGTTCTATTTCACAGGGTGGTAGTGTAAAAGATGAGATAAATTCTCTTTAGGCCTTCTCAGGTATTGGGAGTAGATATCGGCGATGAGTAATTCGGGGTTTCGACTAACCAATTTGTGTTTGAGATTTTTAGCTGCTGTGGTTGAGGGGGAGGTTGATGGAAAAGGAGTTTGGACCTTGAGGTTTCAGGAGGGAGGGTAGTACAGGGGTGGTGGAGTGAGGCAATGTTGTGCAGCAAGGCATCTGATCTTGGTGGGGGTGGTGTCTGGCACAAAATTGCAAATTAGGTCAGCTGCTTTACAGCTTTATTGCTCAGACTGAGTGGCATGCGAGCGCAGAGTTTGGTTATCAGGGCACAGTGCTCATATCCCAGTGAGCCTCATCAGAGAGCTCTTCACATGGCAATTGACCTGGGTGCTGAGTGTGGTTATTGTAGGAGTCTTTTAAACAAGAGAGTGGTTATCCATATTTGGCTATTTCAATATGGCTGCCACAGCCAGAACATTATATTGTTTGGATAGCTCAGTCCTCTTTCAGTTTTGTATTCTGGGGCAAGGAAAAGATCACCGGTCCAAGATTGCCGCCCCACTGGTGTGTGCTCTATCAGTCCAAAGCCCTCTTTCTATTACCGTTTCTTTAGACATGGGCCATTTTTGTGGACCTAGTATTAAGCTGCTGAGCTGGCTACAGGGAAAAGGGCCCACAAATGGCCCCAGAATCTTACCATCAGCATCCTGTGCTGGGGAGGGTTACTGTAACAGCCCAATAGCCTTATGGAGCAACCAGATGCCTCGCTGCCACTGAGCTCACTTCAGTGGTAGTCAGCAATGGGCAAATGGAGTCCAGCAATATGAGCGTCAGCTCTTAATTCCCTAGTGCTTCAAGATGGCCTTTCTTGTGACAACAACATCAGCCCAGAGGGTCAGTTAATTTCCAGCCTTATCATCAAAGCCTTCATATCTGAGCATCTATCCAGACAAGCTGGTTCTATGTATTAGGGCCTCTTTTCTGGCAAAAGTTGTCACCCCTTTTCCTGTAGACCAATACATCACTTTGGCTACTTTTTACGTTCTGCCACATCCCTCCCAGGAAGAGGAGTGACTTCGCCGTCAGGACCCAAAAAGACCATTGTCGTTCTACTTTGACCAAATGAATGAGTTCTGGTTGGACGCCCAACTCTTCGTGTGTCAGAGCGAAGAAGGGAGAGGGCGCACAGAAGCAGACCATCTCTTGTTGGATCATGCTCTGCAGGAAGATCTGCTTCGCACTGGCCAAAAAGCAACCCCCAGAGGGTTTGCGTGCTCACTCCACTAGGGCCAAAACGGTGACCTCTGCGTTAGCATGTGGAGTTTCAGTCCTTGACATACCCGGCAACAACATGGGTTTCTCTGCACATGTTTACCTAACACTACTGCCTGGACAGTGAGGTACGTAGGGATGGGCATTTTGCCCATTTGGTCCTGGAAGACTTTTTATTCTAAAATTTGCACCACAGACCCACCTCTGGGTAGGTACTGCTTGGGTATCTATTCAAAGAGAATGAATCTGTGTCTAGAAGCCTTTATCAAATGAACAAGTTACTTAGCTTTGGTAATGCTTTATCTGGTAGAAACTCATCCAGCCGCAGATTTTTTACCAACCCACCCATTCTCTCCACTCTGAGAGCAGATTCTATAGTCAAGAGTTGTTCCCTTTTTAGGGCCCTAGTTATTCTTTGCGGCTATGCACTCCTAGTGTGGAAAGTTGTGAAAAGAAACTGATGTCAGTGTGCTGCGGAGGCATCTATATAGGCACCGCTCACATCACAGACCATGTTAACAATACCATGCAGAGCCAATTGACACCACCTAATGGCGCAAAGGGGTACTGCTAAAAGAAAATCCGGATCCAGTCTGATGCCTGGGGAAAGTTCAACCAGGTACATGTTTACCAAAGGTAGGTAACTTGTTCAATAAGGCGTTACTAAAGGTAAGTAGCTCCTTCCCCTCCTTTCTCCTTTTTAACTCGGTCTTCTTTTTCTGTTTACTTCTTTCCCTCACTTCCCTTTACTCTTAAAAGCACTGAAAAATGACAACAGAGCTACTATACTTGTGTGAAGAGGGCTCAAGTTGAAGACGAGGTTTGTGGGAGTAATGAAATAATACTTTAAATGACGTAAGACAGAATATATGAAATAGCGAAGAAGGCATGGGTAAGGCTATGGACAATTAGAGTTGATCAACAATGGGTAGAAAAAGCCTAGACCGGATGGGTTCTGCAGATTTTTTTTCTATGGTGCACAATAAATAGCTCGATGTTAGCCTAGCCATTCCACCCATACTAATGTCCTCAGAATCAAAGGCCACATATCCTTTTCCTGCGGTCTGTTCCAAGTCACGTGGTAATTTCATGGTCAGGTTAAAAGTGATGCACTGTTATTTTCTGATATGTGTTCATTATGCAAAATAGCATGTTAGAAATTTGATGAATCCTCTTTCTTTGGATCATACAATGTTGGCAAGTATACCACAGTCTCATACTGGGTTTACCCATGGTCCGCTTCCATAGCTATCTGTGTGCTGCATGTGGATCAAAAATGTGGAAGGGCAGATTGAGAAAAGGAGGGATGTTAAAGGGCACCAGTAAGATCCAGCAGATTTTAAATAAATAATTGTCTTTCATTTGTCTTCTTTCTTTTACAGTTTCTGAAATGTTAAAGTATAATTCTACACTTTCCAGACAGACCAAAAATCTGAAAAACAATCAACAGCACAAGCCACAAATTCATTGGTGCACCATACGCCACAAATATTAATTTACTTAACAAATGTACATGTTATATTCTTTCAGACAGTAAATACAACACTGTGTATTTTATTGTTGTTAGGCTTTAGTTGATGGCTTAATGTCCATTTTATTTATTAAAAAAAAAGGGTACATGGTAGAATGACTGAAGCAGGAAAAGTCCATCAGGAGGTGTACTGAAGGACAGTTATGAACAAGGACACAAAAATGGGGGACATGGCGAAGCTCAGGCTGGCACAGAGACATCAGTCAATACGGAAGAGGGCAACTCTCAATCATCCTACCAAGTAAATCCCCCAATGTAAATGGTTTTCATAATCTTTTGTTACTTGAGATTCCTCTCTCACTATTCCATCATACTATGAATAAGATGCATCACGGTCTGTCATGGAACATAATATTCAAAACATTTTACGGCTCACCTCTGTGATACCTTGGCCACAAGATCTGTGGGCCTTGGGAACTACATCTGCTTACATCTGTATGGTGGCATTTTATGGTTCTGGTGCACAGAATTGTGTGAATATTTCAGTTTTGCATAATGGCTGTTTTTGATCAGTCCTTCCAATGTACCAACAGACATTCATTGCACAACACTACCAGAAGTCCACAAAGCCAAAATTGAAATGTAGGAAACAATTGATTAAGAAACTTGTATGGAAATAAGCCTGTAATGCACCTTCAGCCCCTCCTGTTAATATTTTTCAACAGCAACTTCCTAAACCCTAAGAATGAAAACTAATCTTAAAACAGTTGTGATCACTAGCATGGTTATTTGAAGGCACTTAGAGTTTGGTCTGTTAATCTGTGCATGTGTCCTCCATTCCAGGATTGCTCCTGGTTCACATCTATAATCAACTCAGCACTACAGATCTATGTCATTTTTTTGCGTTTACGCTTTCCTCCAAATGGCTGGTATGAAATAAGAGGAATAGTCAGTATTCCCAGTTTGTGGTCTTCATCGTCAGATGCTCCCAAAGGGCTCTTCTTTTTGGAGATCTTTAGCCCCATTGCTTTAGCCACTTCAAGGATTCTAAAGCCAAAGAAAAATGCAATTAGATGAATAAAAAAACTAAAATGCTGTGTAGAAACATGGTTGCACTGCTTTCAAAGAGAGCATTTCAGCACTTTCAACATACATACTGTAGGAAGTTGGCTCTGTATGTGCTATTTCAAAGTAAGGAATAGCATGCACAGAGTCCAAGGGTTCCCCTTAGAGGTAAAATAGTGGTAAAAATAGATAATACTAATGCTCTATTTTGTGGTAGTGTGGTCGAGCAGTAGGCTTATCCAAGGAGTAGTGTTAAGCATTTGTTGTACATACACATAGACAATAAATGAGGTACACACACTCAGAGACAAATCCAGCCAATAGGTTTTTGTATAGAAAAATATCTTTTCTTAGTTTATTTTAAGAACCACAGGTTCAAATTCTACATGTAATATCTCATTCGAAAGGTATTGCAGGTAAGTACTTTAGGAACTTCAAATCATCAAAATTGCATGTATACTTTTCAAGTTATTCACAAATAGCTGTTTTAAAAGTGGACACTTAGTGCAATTTTCACAGTTCCTAGGGGAGGTAAGTATTTGTGAGGTTAACCAGGTAAGTAAGACACTTACAGGGCTTAGTTCTTGGTCCAAGGTAGCCCACCGTTGGGGGTTCAGAGCAACCCCAAAGTCACCACACCAGCAGCTCAGGGCCGGTCAGGTGCAGAGTTCAAAGTGGTGCCCAAAACACATAGGCTAGAATGGAGAGAAGGGGGTGCCCCGGTTCCGGTCTGCTTGCAGGTAAGTACCCGCGTCTTCGGAGGGCAGACCAGGGGGGTGTTGTAGGGCACCGGGGGGGACACAAGTCCACACAGAAATTTCACCCTCAGCGGCGCGGGGGCGGCCGGGTGCAGTGTAGACACAAGCGTCGGGTTTGCAATGTTAGTCTATGAGAGATCTCGGGATCTCTTCAGCGCTGCAGGCAGGCAAGGGGGGGATTCCTCGGGGAAACCTCCACTTGGGCAAGGGAGAGGGACTCCTGGGGGTCACTTCTCCAGTGAAAGTCCGGTCCTTCAGGTCCTGGGGGCTGCGGGTGCAGGGTCTCTCCCAGGTGTCGGGACTTAGGTTTCAGAGAGTCGCGGTCAGGGGAAGCCTCGGGATTCCCTCTGCAGGCGGCGCTGTGGGGGCTCAGGGGGGACAGGTTTTGGTACTCACAGTATCAGAGTAGTCCTGGGGTCCCTCCTGAGGTGTCGGATCTCCACCAGCCGAGTCGGGGTCGCCGGGTGCAGTGTTGCAAGTCTCACGCTTCTTGCGGGGAGCTTGCAGGGTTCTTTAAAGCTGCTGGAAACAAAGTTGCAGCTTTTCTTGGAGCAGGTCCGCTGTCCTCGGGAGTTTCTTGTCTTTTCGAAGCAGGGGCAGTCCTCAGAGGATGTCGAGGTCGCTGGTCCCTTCGGAAGGCGTCGCTGGAGCAGGATCTTTGGAAGGCAGGAGACAGGCCGGTGAGTTTCTGGAGCCAAGGCAGTTGTCGTCTTCTGGTCTTCCTCTGCAGGGGTTTTCAGCTAGGCAGTCCTTCTTCTTGTAGTTGCAGGAATCTAATTTTCTAGGGTTCAGGGTAGCCCTTAAATACTAAATTTAAGGGCGTGTTTAGGTCTGGGGGGTTAGTAGCCAATGGCTACTAGCCCTGAGGGTGGGTACACCCTCTTTGTGCCTCCTCCCAAGGGGAGGGGGTCACAATCCTAACCCTATTGGGGGAATCCTCCATCTGCAAGATGGAGGATTTCTAAAAGTTAGAGTCACTTCAGCTCAGGACACCTTAGGGGCTGTCCTGACTGGCCAGTGACTCCTCCTTGTTTTTCTCATTATTTTCTCCGACCTTGCCGCCAAAAGTGGGGCCTGGCCGGAGGGGGCGGGCAACTCCACTAGCTGGAGTGTCCTGCTGGGTTGGCACAAAGGAGGTGAGCCTTTGAGGCTCACCGCCAGGTGTGACAATTCCTGCCTGGGGGAGGTGTTAGCATCTCCACCCAGTGCAGGCTTTGTTACTGGCCTCAGAGTGACAAAGGCACTCTCCCCATGGGGCCAGCAACATGTCTCGGTTTGTGGCAGGCTGCTAAAACTAGTCAGCCTACACAGATAGTCGGTTAAGTTTCAGGGGGCACCTCTAAGGTGCCCTCTGGGGTGTATTTTACAATAAAATGTACACTGGCATCAGTGTGCATTTATTGTGCTGAGAAGTTTGATACCAAACTTCCCAGTTTTCAGTGTAGCCATTATGGTGCTGTGGAGTTCGTGTAAAACAGACTCCCAGACCATATACTCTTATGGCTACCCTGCACTTACAATGTCTAAGGTTTTGTTTAGACACTGTAGGGGCACAGTGCTCATGCACTGGTACCCTCACCTATGGTATAGTGCACCCTGCCTTAGGGCTGTAAGGCCTGCTAGAGGGGTGTCTTACCTATACTGCATAGGCAGTGAGAGGCTGGCATGGCACCCTGAGGGGAGTGCCATGTCGACTTACTCATTTTGTTCTCACTAGCACACACAGGCTTGTAAGCAGTGTGTCTGTGCTGAGTGAGGGGTCTCTAGGGTGGCATAAGACATGCTGCAGCCCTTAGAGACCTTCCTTGGCATCAGGGCCCTTGGTACTAGAAGTACCAGTTACAAGGGACTTATCTGAATGCCAGGGTGTGCCAATTGTGGATACAATGGTACATTTTAGGTGAAGGAACACTGGTGCTGGGGCCTGGTTAGCAGGGTCCCAGCACACTTCTCAGTCAAGTCAGCATCAGTATCAGGCAAAAAGTGGGGGGTAACTGCAACAGGGAGCCATTTCTTTACACATACGTATCTACATTTATCAAACGTGAGTTTAACAATAATGAAACAGTAAAAGCTAAAGTTCAACCTTTCTCACTCACCCATGGAATTATCAATGCTGCACAGCCAGTGGCTCAGGAGCATTATAGCCCCTGCGCAAAACTGATGGGACGATTACTGAGCGACAGAAGTTGTGTTATTTCTGGGATATAAAAACATCATTTTTCAAAGAAACATTTAATGCAAAGAATGTATTTGTTTAGGATTTAGCTGAAGGTTAGTCCAGAAGCAAAGAATCACAGATACCCACCTGTGGAGGACGGTCAAAAATAGGAAGAAAAAATGACAAGCTTAAAGTATCTCAAGAGAGCCTAACAGTTGTACACACAATAGAAACATGCATTCACAAATCCTATCTTGCATCCCAACCTGAGGGTTCAAGTCAGGGAACAACGTGGGCATTCTTTCTTTGTCTCTCTCAGCCAAACAGCACTGTCACCAGGATGACCTTGCCAACAATATGTTTTCAAGTAATACGAAGTATGGGGACACAATGAAGCTAGGGTACAGGGAAGTTTGGAGAGGTTGGGTATTTTCATTTGGAAAGCATATATATAATATCGAAACATACAAGGCAGAGTGGTGGGTAACTTAACCAATAATGCTACAAAATACTGCAAACAAAATACGGATGGTGATGGAAGCTTTCTATAACAATTTGGCGACACGTTACCTGTGTGGCACAGGGAGTGGCTTTACACAATTAACTACTGAAGTTGTGTGGAAGACACTAGGACTCACCAGAGGCAGCAACAGGAATGTGCAAATGGATCAGGATTTCCAAGGTAGATCCTGCAAATTACATGTAGGTCCTGCAGCGTAGGCCTGCTACATACCGTAACCATTATTAACAAGTCTTGAATTAGCTGCAGGTTGCCTTTCGCAGATGAATCCTTACACGTGGACAGTGTCATAGACAGAGAATTTAAAGAAAATGGTAGTCCCAGGCTAATGTCCCATCAGGGCATTGATGTTCTGAGGAGTGATGGCCATATAGGTGCTCCTAGAGTCATGTAAAAAGCCATACAGCAGGTCTGGACCCACACTGGTACTAAAACTGAGTGCAGGCATGGACAAAGTCATCACTCCAAGAAGAAAGAATCAAACACATGATTATTATTTTGAATTATAGAAAGGTATACTAGCTTGAAATAGCATCCTACATGAAAAGAAAATGTATTGCTCCGAAATTTAGGGAAAGAAGGAAGGAATATTTAAGACCGCAGACCAGGTATCATAAATGCATAAATTCTATGCAAGGGTTCAGGGAATGAATGAGAAAGGGAAATGTATGTGACTTCACTATGTAATATGACCCTTATTGGTTACCTTGGTACCCTCACCAAAACTCTAATCAAAGATCAGTTAGCGCCCTATACCAACAACCAAAATGTACAGGAGCTATTGCTAAGAACCCTGAATTTGGAGAGGCTTTGTCAATAGCATTCCAAGTAGAACATACAGCGGAATAGATTAAGGAAATGTAAGATTGTGGAAAATGACATGGGGAGGGACAGTTATGAGAAAGGAGTTCAGAGTGCAGCGATTCACCTTTGAGAATCTGTGAGGAAACGAAAACAGAGTACAATAAGAGTGAGGAGTGGCATCCCCAACCATTTGAAGCATTCATCATGCACAACACTCACAAGCTAAGAAGTGTGCCAACAGGGGGAACCTACTTAAGAGTGTGTGAGGAAAGAAAACTACAAAATGTGGGTATGAAACAGGATAAATAAGTAATTGGGAGTTTGTGTTGCAAGTGCGGCCAGGAGCAGGGGAGGAAGAATTTACAATGGCTGAATGTGATAACTGGTGGAAAAAGGTAGTAATGTTTAGAGACTCAAGGTCTCCATACACCTTGCTTGGGGGAGAAATGATAGAAAGAGAGTTTACTGAGTGAGTGGAAGAACTGAGGCCAGTTGATGTTACCCGTGAAGGATAAGGAAACATGAAAAAATCTTCATAGGAATGACTACAATGAAAATAGTTTTTAAAACAGAGATTCCATTGGAAACTGAAGGCAATTTGGTGGGGTGGCATCATCATCGAGATTTGGGGAGCAATTTAGACCCCTGGCTTGGGTATTTAGAGGGATTTAAACACAAGATAATTTTAAAGAAAGGTGCCACATACCTCATCTAATGAGGTAGCCTTTCAAAGCAGCGACTGGAAAAGCGTCGCCTAACAGTGAAGTGTGTGAAGTATCAGAGTCGGTTTAGATATGTGACGTACGCAGGGTACATTATAGCCAAGGAAAGTATCTGCAAAATTTAGACTTGGCAGGAGCAATAAGGAGGCAATTATGGGTGGGACATTTATGTAATTGTTTGAGCTTTCTAACCAGACAGAGGCACCCATCAGCATGTACATGTCGAATGTGGTTAGCAGAGTACTGAAAGTAATGCCATACTAAAGATGCTTAAAGACCCTCTCCATGCTAGGAACACTCATGGGTCCCACTGAATCTCAAAGAAGCTTTTCAGATGTTAAACCTGGGACGTTCCTGAACATTCTAGGTTGCTGCAAAGGTATCCTGGAGTAGGAGCTGAGTTGGGTTGGGAAGGTGAGCGGGATTGGGGGTGGAAATGGGGAGCATGACATATTCCTGTAACTTGCTGTGACCTATGAAACAAATTCCCCTTTTCCAAGTTGTTTAACAATCACAGGAAATGTTTGGAGAGGTCTGGTATTTGGACAACACCCAACTCGATTTCCAAGTCTCATTTACCTGGGACAATAAATGATTCAAAACACCAGCTTAAAGTCTACATATTGTATTTTTTTAAATAAAATTGTGTAAGATATTTTTTTCTTATGTTAATATCTGTACATTGACATCTGCTAACTTGCTCATGGATGTGCAAACCTTTTATTGGTGGAAGTACTCCATCAGTAGTCATTCAAGTGAATTCCATGGAATTTCCTGTAGATGCAGAGATTCACCTTGATTAAAAGTATCTATTGTTGAGAATGTACAATTTCAGTAAATTAAAGAAAAAAAAAATCACTTATTCTATCTGATGTATGCTATGCAAAGCACTTAGAGCCAAGCCTCATCATCCGGAAGTGAGTGATACCCATAGGAAGCAGCACGTGTACAGCACCTACACACCGCACTGTCTGTGCCCTGTAAGGACACAAGGACATGTGATTCTGTTGAGCAGTGCTGTCCCACTGGAAAGACTGTAATTTCTGATGAAGGAAAAGGATTCCTAGCGCTTGACTGGACGTTTCAACAAACCGAAGGGGACACCGCAAGTGGCATGGCAGTAATGTGCTACTAAGCCTTTCAATGGAGAAGTGCTGGTTCTTGTTCATGTACTCACAAATGGGGAGAGGGACTATCGCTCACCCATGAGAGCCATCTGCATAGCACTGAAGATCTCTGGTGAGGATCCAAAGCACATCAGTAAACGGATAGCATGCCATAATGTGGGTTGAATAGGTGTTGAACTACAGCTGATCTACGCTGAACCCATTAATGCTGTTATTCTGACTTGTGTCCCTGCCTCTATACGTACAGTTAAAGGAACGGGAGTGAGGGACAGCATGGTTATGGTTTGTATTAATGTACATTCCTTGCTCAAATGTGTCTAAAGAGTCCACCCAAGAGAGACAGGCGTCCCAATGGTGTGCACTGGATAGAGGAAGTTGTGGTAGATGATCTATGTCACCATCATCAATTCCTTTATTCTGTTTTAAAAAGAAAACCATAAAAAACAGTGAAGTTGAAAAACATTGACTACATCCTACAGGGGATAAAATTGTTTGCAGTCGAACAGTACCAGATTGAAAACAAGCCAAATAAAATTGTATAAACATCAAGTAACAACATTACATAAAACAAAGCAGGTCGAACTTGAACAAAGTGCTTGCCAGCTAATAAATGAACAATAAAAGATTTACGTAATTTTCTATAAAATGAGCAAAACATTGTAAAGTGCAAGGTGTCCTGTGTAGCAACATTATCACGACTTCATGGTGTGAGAACAGATTCATATGTACTACCACGAGGAATTGCCAACAGGTGATGGAATCATTTAACCTGAAACGTATCCAGAGAAAGCAATGATGATTCGACAAGTCAAATGTTAAATATGGTTCTATGGATGCAGCTAATAAGCTTTATGCAATACAGATGGTGCTCTCTCTTTTTCTTTCAAGGCTCTAAAGGCCATATTGGTCCTTGCAACCTCACTTGTGTTTATTGAGTCAGGGTTGTTAAAAATTTCAAGTCTGTACTGTAACTATCCTCTACATATTTTAGCCAGGCTATCCTGGATACACGGTCTAGGGCCAAGCAGTCCTAACATTTAAAACTTTTTGTGGGATGTAACCAGATCAATAACCAAAGAAATAAGGCCGTATCTGCAGTGTCAGCTAAACAACCTAGCACTAGTTCTTTGGTGGACACAAAAGAGCCTTTTTAAAACCTTATTCTCAATTATAATTAGTGATGACAAATTAACAAACCCCAACTATCAATGCCGTAAGAAGTGATAGGGACACACTTTGCTTTGTAAATGTCAAGCATTGCCTTGATGGATTTATGCCCCAACCTGTTCGAAAAGCCATAAACAGAAGCATTGCTTCTAGTGAGCATATAACACCTGGCAGACACCAGTGGAGACCATGTCACAGAAGAATCAAATAAAACCCCTAGATAGGGAAAGGTAGTAACTTGACTAACAGTCTTTCTTTTCATTTTATAAGTTCTAGACTTAGTAGCCCGAGGGCTGATCACCATATCATGTGATCTGGAGAAATTAGTACTCAAATCAAGGCATCCATAAACTGCGCAAAAGAACGGAGAAAGCCTTTACGCCCCTTAGCAGTTCTAAAGATAAGGACAGTATCATCCATATAAAACAGCCCAAGAGTTGGATGATGTCCTAGCTGGGGCATATCTGTCCCACTCAAAAGCCCAAAATTGACTGAAGCAGATAAGTTAAAGTGAAGATCTTGCAATAATGAAACTAACTTGACTTCCAATCCTGAATCGTAACATAATTCCCCCCTGTAGACCCTATCAAATGCTGTGCTCAGATCCATTAAACTCAAGTGTAAAGCCCCTTGTGTTGCCATTTTACACTTGTAACAATGAGATATAAATGATGACGTCGGTCAACAGTTCCTAGTCCAGGCCGTAATGCACTGGATACAGACGTTGTGGCAGATGATCCTATGTAGGAGTCCTAGGATCAACGGGCATGCACCTGATACAGGCAGCCAGAGTAAATAATGTTCTCCCAGGAAGGACAGTCAATCAGCCTACTGACGGGCAAGGAAGACAGCCGAAAGGCACTATTCATTAGTGACACAGAGTAAGCCATAGTCATGCTGTGTTTGAAGGTGGTGTGGGTAAACACATATGATACAGCTAACAGTAAAAAATGTCAGAGCAGAGACATTACTGGAGCAACCCATAACCATGCACTAGTTATAGGATGTTATGGATAGGCTACATACAGCCGGCACCAAGAGTGACATGGTGGGGACAATACAGCTGGTATTCAAGAGCGTAATAGTACCAGGTATAATGCTAATGCTGCTTATGAAGCAGAAGTATTAGGTGAGCAGATGTGAAGAAGGGAAGGTGTTTTCAAGGACAGATAAGGAAAGAAAAGAACAATGGGTTGTTTCACCAGCCTCTTCTAGGCACAATTGGAAGACACCCTTAATCTGTCTGCCCTTTACCTGGATGGTTGGGCTGGATGACCTTGGAGGAAGGGTTAAGTGGGAGAGTTGGCCTAGGTTGGTATTATGCTGAGGTCACTTCACCAGGACGGTGGGCCTACCAGCATAATATGCAAAAATAAGCCTAGGCCCCCCAGAAAGCCGAAGCTGTGCTGGGCCACAAGAGTGAAGTACAATTAATGAGGAGGTGGAGCAATAAGCCCAAACTGAGACAATAAAAAAATCAAATAATGGTGCCAAGGTGCACACAATCAAAGGCAATATCTGCAGGAGTTTAGCACTGTAATACGACATTTTTAAATAATATTTATTCCACGACATTTACAGTGCAGCCGGCACTCAGGATGGTGAAGCTCTTTGTACAGAAGAGGAGGAAAGACTGCTTAGTCTGGAAGGCTTATTCTCCCCGTTCACGACCAAGTCCATGAGTTCACCGCTGCACAGGATGGCTGTGCAACAGCTTAATTAATCAAGGACAATTCTTTTAGTTGTTGCCTTGTAAAGATCCCTTATTAATAAACATTTTGGGAAGGATTTTAAAGACATCTTCAACTCACTTATTAACACAAAAGGATGATGGACGGAGTGCTGAAACTTTTCACACACTCAAAGTTTCAGCACACCTTCCATCACCCTTGTGTTGCTATAGTTGCCATAAGTTGGCCAGGGTATGCCCCAGATGTGGGTCACTTGCTCACTGGATTCAAGCTGGCTGATGAAGGTTGATGCCCCGAAACCGGTCCCAGGATGCTGGTTTCCGGTCCACCAAGGACTTGGACTGGCAGTTCGGGCTGGACTATTCCCTTGAGGAGCAGGGTGAAGACTGATTTGCATATGGCTGGGTCAACACTGGGGTGGCATGGTGAGCAAAAGAACGATGGATTTAACCCAGATCTGTGACCCGGGGTGAATTTTTGAAAAGTTTCAGCACTCTGTCCATCCTTCTGTGTTGCTAACTTCTTCACAAGCCTCCTATGAACGTGTAGGTTGCTTTCAAAGGGTTTATAGGGTAATGGCTAGCAATGAGTCTCGGGAATAACAAGGAAAGATTCAGGGTTTTAGAAGCAGGGCTCTTCTTCTAAGTATGGCATTTACAAAACTTACAGATTATTTTCTGAAAAAGGAGCAGATCAAATTTAATATAGACACTTCAAAAGCTGATGAGAAATTATAATGTTGGGAAATTCATAACCGTGTGAGCATGCCTACAAGTAGCCAATTACAGTTTACAATGTAGAGAAAATGAAGCTTAGACAGCTGAGAGCATGTATCAAGAAGGCAATAACTGCCATTAATTGCCCATTTGTACGAATGCAACCTCAGCATTCAAAGTTTCATTTTCCTACATTGTAACTTTTCACCAGCTTCAGATATTTTAGATACTCCAAATGCTGGTGAAAAATTACAATGTAAAAAAAAGAAGTCTGAAAGTTGAATGAGCACGCCTAAAAGTGGGCAATTATTGCCATCGGCTTTTAAATGATCTAAAATGCCTGGGCCGGTCTATATCAACCAGGGACACTTTCAGAGACTTATTGAAGACTAGTAATCTATTCTAACTAGGAGTAGAATTGAACAACAAAGTTAGCATATCTTACACTAAAGTAACCAACCCTCTTCAATAAAGGTAATGATGTCAGACAGAAATGTCTTATAGTTTGAAAAAAGCTAGAACTAAAAATAAACCCTCAGATCAGAGCTGTGCAATAGCCCTTATATTTTCTAAGTACATCGCTTGTCTAAGGAGTTTTATGAACAAAAGCATCCAGCTACATATATTTTTACTAGTCCTCTTTCTTGTGTGATACTAACAAAGACTTTTCTAAGATATGAGCACAGTAAAACATTGGGAATCTCAAATAAAACTACAGAAACAGGATATTTTATTCCTCATGGTTAAATACACACACATAGTCGCACACAATCGTGTTACCAGATTTGAGAAAATCTCTCTCCCAGAATGTTAATTTAACTTTTCTGATAGACAAAACAATGCATTCTGTCTTTTTTTTAAATGTATTTGATACTGTGAGCTATTTGATTAAGAACGAGTGTTCCCTTATTAAGGTTCTCTCACACAAAAGCACTACAATCAACAGTTTCACAAACCTATTATGCATGTAAGTTTTCAGACTAAGTATCAATAACCAAAACCCTCTATAAATGGCTCATTAAGCAGTCCTGTCAATAGTGAAAGCTACCAGCACAACAGAGAAGGACCCACAAGCAGCAGGTTACACTGGGATGAAAGCTATGCCTTCACCAAATGGGTTCTTCTAGTATTTTTTCAAGTATACCGGTAGCTACTAACAGACATGCCAGAGGGACTGGTGGACTACATTTGGATCTATGAAAGATATCACTGCTTGAGAAACACATAGTAACCTCCATTTCAGCAGTACCTCTTCACCTTACAATCTGTCCCTTCAGCCTTGCTTTGACACACTTAAAAAATTAGAAATAAATGTGCGCTTTAGTACCCTTGATGAAAAGAGTAGCCTCTAACTATTTCCATACACCCTCTTTGCGGTCCTAAACATTACTAATGAGCATGCTTTTGTAATTAAGTCACTTAGTTAAATTTTTAGTGTCACACCAAGGATATAGGCATCATGATTTAAATACAAACTGTTGAAGAGCGGACACAAAGTTTCACATTTTTTATTTACTCAGGCACATAGTGAGCTTTGAAAACACCTTATGATCCATAGTGAAGGAGGACCTGACATTGCCATCACAGAGGTCCACGTTTTGATCACAGCACAGGTGCTGCACGATCTGCTTTCCTGTGAACTGGTGTTTGTGATCGGCGCTAAAGAGATTAAACCATCCTAGCATTCATTAGGTAACCCAGAGGTGCTTTCATTCCCTGCACCAATATTATATAACTGGGTGGTGGTGAATTCCCAAAAGGCTAAATTGTGTAAACCGATAAATTAATGGTCATGGCAGGTACCTTATTCTGCTTGTCAAAGGCTATCCAAGTGATTGAACCTAGTCCATGCGTCGCATCCACCAATGCCACAGACAGACTCAATTGAATAAATACTTGCACTCAGAGTATTCTGGTCAGCAACACTAAAAGAAGTACAAGTTATGATGAGATTTCAATGAGGATTGGAGTGTAACACTGGTGTTGAAGATTACTGGAGGACTAGTGTAGTTTAACTGGAAGAAATGGCTGGTAAACTGTCAAGATAGAACTATCTGAAGAAAGGAAAAACCTGCATAGACTAAATGAAGCAATGAGAAGGAAAAATTGTGAACTGGAACACAAACTAGGAGAATACGGAGAAGAGCACAGAGGCTGAAGGAGAGGCAACGCTGAAGATAGAAGACAGGCAGGGACAGCAAAACTGAAGAGCAGCAAACAGGAGCTTCTAACACTGCCAAGCAGTTTGTGAAGCAAAGGACATGATGATCAATGCTCCTTATGAAGCCGAAAACAATATTCACCCACAGCGCATGCTACAATTCGTATATTGCAGAATGTGCATGTACGAAGACCACAGACTAGCTTTAGGTGCGTGCATGCTGGTAAAGCTCGGCATTATCTTCACAGATGCCAAACACACGTGCACATCAGAAGACACTTCCTGAAGTGTTATGGTTATCTATGGAGTTCTATCATGACACACATTGGGGCATATTCATTAATCCTGCTCACCGGTAAGCTTAGCTTTTCCTTGACAACCATCCTCTCCCCTACATTATCTATGCGAGTCCTTACCATTTCCCTAAGCTCATTTATTACATTTCAGCATTTAAATCTATATTGCTCAATGTCAGCCTCACTTTTCGCCCTACGTAAGAAAGATACACTTCAGCTTTCGAGGATCTAGGTTTCAAACAATTTATGAAGGGTACTTCTGCCGCCAGCTAGACAATCACTAAGACACAGCTAGACACTGGTGCCAAACAAAGTTAAATCTACGAAGACAGCTTCAGAAGGGAGCACTACTTCACAAACTCCTGCATTTTCTACCCAGCCCTGCAACAGAACACACACAAGTACGGAGGTGCAATACTGCCTGTACTCATGAAGGTCAAAGGCATTGGTTTCTACTAAAGTAAGGCTTAATGTAGTAGTTAAATCTACAATCAATAGTTCTCTGAAAAGTGATTCATCAAACCACGTGATAAGCCAAGTATAGTTTCCCCAAAACTGAACATATTAAATAAATAATTTTGCCCTGATACTCCACAGTCTTTCCTAACACTTAGTTTACATCCTTCTTGAATGTGTAGCCAACAGCGGCTACTGCCCATACAAAGCGGTGAGGCAGCGCAGGGGGGGCAGGGTCAGCGTTAAGGATGCAGTATAGGGATTAGAGAGAAACATTTTACAAATGAAGACTTACCTGCTGCTGCCGCCCACCTCAGTGCTCCTTTGCTCCCGGAAGTCCATGGGCCAGCACAGGCCCAGCTTCCCACCCAATCCAGATGCTGCTCTCATGCTATTACCCAGCATGAGAGCAGCGCTACAATTGGTCTGAGCAGCGCTACAATTGGTCTGAGCAGCCTGGTTAGGCGCTCGCTAATGGACTGCGAGCCTGTGCCTAATCTCCACCCGGCTGTGCAACACAGCTCGGGTTGGAGAACTATAATTATGCATGTCGTTTTGGCCATCCTAAGACAACCGGTCAAACCGACATGCACACTTTCAGTGCCCACCACTCCTCCACTCAGTCCCTGCCGCTGTAAACATAGGACTGCTTGGCACGGCCCAAAACTCACATCGGTTCACCCAGTGAAAAAATTAAATGATAATAAAATTGCTTTACTATCATTTTATTTTTCCTCTGCTGGCACAGTGGGGGGGACGATGCACCGCCATTACGGAGGAGCCGCCGCTGTGTGTAGCTCTAACCATTTTTAAAGACCATATATTTATAGGACCGACATGAAAACTAAGGTGCATATGTTTAAAGACCATTTATTTATAGGACCGACATAAAAACTAAGGCGCATACTACTGAAATTATCAACAGCTCTTCCCTCTGGGCTCCTAATACGAGTTAAGATCTTGCTAAATCACACAAGTCTGAAATCAGAGTTCTTAGAGAACACCAATTAAAACACCACTTAATATTCTGACTGAAGTCCTCCGACTAAAGCTCTGAGGAGAATTCGCTCACCTGTTTTCAGTAAGTTTCATGTCTCTCTGCAGTATAGTCAGGTCTGTTTGGAAGTCATTAATATGCAAGGCCAAGGCAATCACGTATGCTGTTATTTTCGCCTTCATGGATGCTGAAATGATGTTCTGCAAACTGGAATACAACAGAGATGAGGTTAACGACCATACTCAAATACATGAAATATTTTTTTTCAGTTTGTACATCATGGAGTCATTTATATAAATCAAATAACACCCCTCCGCCCCCCCCCCCCCCCAAAAAAAAACAACTGGTCGGAAATTAAAAAAAAATGACTCAAAATGCTGCACATTCCAGCTGCAACAGGCACGCACAATTTAAAATTGATAAACAATTACTAATTATTTTTAGTTACCAAAAACACATAGTTAATTACATGATTTTGGATCTATTCCTGTATCAAAAAGGATAAGTGAAGCCAATACATCTGTCCTTGGCAAGCCAGCGTGACGGTCATTTTATTTCTGGCAGGCATATGCCATAAAAATAAATTGAAGTGAAAAAAGTCACTGCTGAAACATGGTGGCAAAATATCTGCAATAAAAAATGTGACTGAAAAAAATAACCAATGGATAACATTTAACAAAACAGTCTGGGTGCTTCCTAGCAGGTAGATGCACTTAAAACATGTATTGAAGCGCTTTTTAATTTTAATGCACAAGTAGGAAAAGATGACTTCTATCAGTAAAAATAAAAGGCAATATTGTTTTTAAAGTATGGTTAGCTGAAAACACAGCCTAAACACACATGAATGACTAAAAAATGATAAAGGATGGACATTAAAAAGCATTGACAAAGTAAAGTATTGGCCTACTAGACATGACACTAAATTCCATGTATTTGATGGACATGTGATAAGACAAAATGCCATCAAACACAAAGCAACATTGCAAGTGGCTAAATCGGGTTGACCCATTTCCACATGATGTATGCTGTTGTGGGCTCAGAAGCACAATATAAATCACTGAGGATTAGTCCAATGGAAATAGAGGGTTGACTACAAAGAATAAGTTTCTCTTCTGTAATAATATTTCAGGTGGATACTCGATCTGCTTCTAGATTCCTCAGGCGCACATACTGAATTTGAAAAGGTTGAACTAGTTCTCCTGTTGGGGCATGAGAGCACCTCCGCAAATGTGACATCACAGAGTTGTACATGCCACCACCCTGGCACTCTAACATCAGTTCTTGTCCTTTTCTCCCCAATCAAGAGCCATGCCATACTATCAGCTCTGAAAGCCCAGAGTGGAGACAATGTTGTTTGACAAGGAACAGAACTAGACACCTGCAAAAGGCCAATGCACAGCTCGGACTGGCGAGGTGGACTTCTTCATATCAAGACCAAGAAAGATCTGGTCTTACCCTGACAAAGTGGGACAAATGTACCCAAAACACCTAACAAAAAGAAACTGAAAGGCTACCAATCCCATCATTACTCTGTTTCATTACAGCATAGTTTGTATTTTTTTGTTATTCTACACAATGCTGCTGGAAAACAGCTTATTTCAGGCCAGCCACCCTGAAAGGACCAATATATCTAACAATGATCTCTTACCCAAAATGCCACTGAAATGAACATCACACTCAAACAGGGTAGTCTATTCCCTTCCTAATGGAGATGGAAACAGAAAGCGTGGTGATGCCTACCTATCAGCACTAATACATCAGGTGCAACATAGAAAGGTAGAACATCACCAAACCCATAGACCAAAAAGAAGGATACAAAATAGAACTGCGGTAATGTAACAGAATGTGGCTTGAGCTACAAATCCTTTTAAAAATCGGACCAAGAAGACCCCATAAAACGTATACCTTAATAGCTATGATCCAGAAGATATGTAAACAAGGGCAACATGAATGATGTGACAACGTATAACTATGTCTTTGGGAGAAAATACCTCCCCCTTTCAGGCCTACAGGCCCTACCGATGAGTACCATACACAACCTAGGCATATTGGTGGTGCACATACAACAATCTATCCCTAAAGGGCGTCACACAACACCCCAGTTCGTCTGTATCACTACCCACTCACAAAAAAGCAGGCAATAACATCGATATGAAGGAACTAACCTTCCTAATAAGACAACATATGTGATGACAATAACATATATAAGAACAGTAGCAGTGAATATCACCCCACACATGCCCCCTCACTGCAGCAAGAGCCTACGCCCCTTTTCCAGGGACTACTTCCAACTTAGAAGAGGAAAAGACCTGGAAGCATAGACATGGAATCAAAGTCCTACCTAGAAGAAAAATCTCCCAGAGGTCTCAAACGGAATTGAAGCTAACAAAAATAACAACACTGTCAAAAAGACAATCACCAGTGGGAGCATAGTGAGGATGTTCTTCGGAGACAGATACAAAACAGGATGGGGAGCCCAGGCAAACTGTATATGCTTCCATACCCACCAACCTGTCTGTGCTTCCACACCCACCAGAGGCCAGGTAGAAGTGCCCACAGCAACTGTCAACTAGCTTGAACTCAGTACCTTCAAAGGTTAGACGTCGGAACCACAGCCTAAGCCAGCTTTGTCTCAGGGAGGCA
This sequence comes from Pleurodeles waltl, assembly GCF_031143425.1. Taxonomy (NCBI): domain Eukaryota; kingdom Metazoa; phylum Chordata; class Amphibia; order Caudata; family Salamandridae; genus Pleurodeles; species Pleurodeles waltl. The sequence goes on from NC_090437.1 coordinate 184,262,623, forward strand.
GAAGGTGTACTAAAATACCAGTGTTCCAGGATAATTTAATAACTTCAATACCCACGGCCAACACCCTTGCAAGACAAAAAGGTTCAAAGCATAAACTGAAGGAAAGGCTGGGATTAGAACTTATGTCCACTAACTCACAGAAAAGACTACAATATCTAAGAAAAGGAAAGGGGTCTGTGTTGAATCCTGTAAAAGCAGGGGCCTGCAGCCCTAGACCCCCAGCAACCAGAAGACAAACGAATGGTCATCTGGAGGCAGGAGATGACAAGCAACTTGGCAACAGAGGAACTTCCTACAGGCTGACCAAACCCAGACAAGCACAACAGAGTCTAACAGTGCTCCATTAAAAAGGCAACAGGGGCACCGATATGGGAAAGCCAGAACAGAGGGTTTCAGTCAAAACGTTTGCCTCAATCACTGACAAACATAATTCTAGGAATTCAACTGCCTGGTCCAAGAACGTCTTAAAAGAAAATCCTCCAAAGGAGCAACCAAGGGTCAAACTTAGAACAAGCAGAGGAGTTGTGTACTGTAGACCCAAAAAGGAGCCCTTTTCAGATTCTGAATAAGAGTGAAATGAATGTATACGCTACTGACCTTGTGGATATGAAAGCCATTGAGTGAAGGCAAAGCAAGGAAGGGCCTGTAAGAGACCAAGATACGCCTTCACCATGTCCAAAATCAAAATTAGTCTCACCCTGAACAATTCTGAAAACGGAGATAGAGACATAGATGTCAGTATCAGTGGTGACAGAGCAAAAAGTTGCAAGGCCTTCAGTGACAAAACTGAGGCTGCCGATGTCAGTACACCATGAGAACTAGGAGCTAAGTAACCAGCACAAAGGCAGAAACTGCTAGTGGAGGCAAGGTCAAAAGTTCCACAGAAGCTTTAGGGCCTGAAGGCTCACTAAGGGGAGCTGGGGAGGACAGAATATGGTCAGCAAAGCATGAGTTGAAAGCCGCCACTTGATTGTGGTCAGCGATAGAGGCCAGAAAAGTCAGGAGTGGATCAAGCAGCACCAAATGCAGAGCCACAGAATTGAGATGGGCACCATCTTCTGGCTAAAGTCCATCAAACCAAGACATGGTTGCAAACAATACGTCAAGGTCAGAGTTGGGAAACAAGCGTGCCTAATAGAAGACCTGTCCCACGACCGGGAGGGACAATGAAAATGAGCCATCTGTTTGGTATATTCTGCATTTGTAATGGAAAGAAGTGCCCTCATGGTCCTCAAGAAACGTGAAGGCAAGAAGTGAGCCTGGAGGCATGCACAGGGTCCATACTTTGAGGGCATGTGTTGTGGCGGTCTAAAGAGCTGCAGCAGAGGGATGACTGCTTCCTCCGTGACATTGTACTAGAAGCAATGCAAAACAATAGTTTTGGAAAAATTAAAATGGAAAGCAAATCCAGACCTGCATCAAGGGGTGCAGAAAAACATAACTGAGGTCTGAGAGTTGTGGTGTCTTACACAGCTTTGTTATGTGACATCCAGGGAAGTACTGGCATTGAACTGTAGCCATGGTGCCACCTACTAGTGCAGGAGCGCGATTTATACTTTTTCCGACCTGGTACGGAATCTAGGGAGATTTATGAGGCGAGGACACTGCTGTTGGTACATCTATATATGCAAGTATGTATTCATTTTTTTATTTTATTTGTGAAATATTTTGATTACATGAGGCTGGTAAGACTACTAAAGATGCCGTACGGTTCAACCTAAAAACTGTATGCTTTCAATTCAGACCGCAGTTTTTTTTCTAAAAGTAAGAACTTGTGTAAACAGTTAGACCAGTCAGTAAATTTTGGCACCACATACGGCTTTAAGAAACACGTTTCTGGTCCTGAGCGGGCTGGTTTATATTTAAAGCGACTCTTTGCTTACCTGCAACACCTGTGCTGTAGAAAAATTATTTGTTGGTCAGTGGCTAGGTAAGTTAGTAAAAATGATTTCATCCCATTAATGAGGAAGGATTTTATTTAGTTATGTGGCAGCACGTCAGAGTCCGGGGCAGTGTTTGGTCTGAGCAATTCAATAAGCATCATTACATTTGTAACAGAGCAAGAGTGGCCCATTTGGCAGATCCCTATGGCAGATCGGTGAATCAGAAAATGTCAGGGAGTCATATAGAGTTTTGAAATGTACATGCCAGGCATTCCATTGGATGTCATACTCTGGCACTAAAATTATCTTTGAGTACAACATTATTTCTGAAGAGAACTTTGACATCTTTTAAAGGGCAATACTTTCATACTCCAGTGCACCATGCTAAAGAGAGAAAACACAGTTGTGGCGAAAAACATTCACTACCAGCTGAAAGTTCTATTATTCCGCACTAAGTATGGAAAAAAGGTTTTAACTGCAAGTCTTGCTATAGATGGTACACATCTCATTAGCGAGAGCATCGATTGACGGAGTAACATCGGCAATAAGCAAATCTCTGAGCCCCAAATTATACAACATTATTTTGCATATAGATGGTGCCTCTCTAAGGGGGCAGGTGGGCAAAAAAAAGGATTTGACTGCAGTCCTGAATAGCTACCAGTGGCTGAGACTAAGTTTAGCATTTAATCTCTCACTTTTTTGCTACGTGTGACACCTCAAGTGAAACAAATATGCCCCGATGCGGGTCCTGTGTCTTCTGTGCTATGGGACTGAAGCTGTACCTCACTTGCTAGAACCAGACGCCGAACCCGGTCTGGGAGTCGAGTTCCCATTCAGAGGAGATCTGGCATGGAGGTTCTGGATGAACTATTCCCACTGGAGCAGAACCAAAGATTTGCAAAAGGCTAATATACTGTGAATCTTCTTGATATTAGGATTTACAGCAAATGTCCAGAAGTCAAGGATACATAGTGGCACTATCAATTTTGGAGCAATGAACAAGTTACTTACGTTCGGTAACACCTTATCTGGTAGAGACTGTATCTAGCTGCAGATTCCTTACCTTAGAATAATCCCCAGGTGTTAGACTGGATGCGGAAATTTTTGTGAGCAGTACCCCTGCACGCCAGTAGGTGGCGTTGTTTGGTTCCAGGGAGCCGCAAAGTGACGTGCATTGGTGTCTATACAGGTGCCACCACCCCAGCACGCTGCTGTCAGTTTCTTTTTGCAATTTTCCATGACATAAGTGCGGATCCACGAAGAACACCGACTATTGGTGCATCAAATTATGGCCCTTGAAAGATGAAAAGCCCTTCACTCTGAATCAGTTTGCAAAGCGGGAGGATGCCTGGGTTAGTAAGGAACCTACAGCTAGATAGATTCTCTACCAAATAAGTTGTTACCGAAGGCAAGTAACTTATTCATCTGATAGAGACTTCTAGCCACATATTCCTTACCGTAGAACACCTCCCCAGAGGTGGGGCTGCAACACAGATTATACTAGGATGTCCCTTAGGATCAAACGGCAAAATGCTCTCCTCAACAAACCTGTCAAGGCAATAGTGCTTAGTAAACGTGTTCAGGGAAACCCAGGTTGCTGCCTGACAGATATCTTGGACAGGTACTCCACGAGTTACCGCAGTGGTTGCAGCCTTGGCTGTAGTAGAATGTCCTTACAAACCTTCAGGAGGTTGCATTTTGTCCAATGAGTAGCAGATTTTGATGCAGAGTACTGTCCATTGTGAGATGGCCTGTTTCTGCACCGCCTTTCCTTTTTTATCTCCAACGTACCTCACAAAGAGTTGATTGTTCGCCCGGAACTCTTTTGTGCTGTCAAGGTAGAACTACAACACTCTTTTTGGGTCCAGGTGATGGAGTATCCCCTCTTCTTCAGAGGGGTGAGGCGGGCCATAAAAGGGAGGCAGGCTGATGGACTGGCCTATATGAAAGGACTGACCACCTTTGGTAGGAAGGATGCTCTAATCCGAAGTACAAGGTTGTCTGGGTAGATGTTAAGGTACAGAGGCTGAGATGACAAGGCCTGTAGCTCAGTGATCCTCCGGGCAGATGTTATTGCTACTAGAGAGGCCATTTGTACAGTAAGGAGCCTGATAGGGCAGCTGTGTAACAGCTCAAAAGGAACACACATAAGAAAAGTTGGGATTAAATTGAGGTCCCACAAAGGAATAGTCAAGGATGAAATTGGGAACATGTGTTGGAGACCTTTCAAAAACCTGTGTACAATAGGGGACTTTAACAAGGATGGCAGATCTGGCAACCACAGAGATGGGTAAATGGCAGAAAAATAGCCTTTTAAGGTGCCCAGAGTAGAGCCCAGTTGGGCTAGAGTAAGAATAAACAAAACAACCTGCAAAAGGGTTCAGATAGGGGTCAACATGTTTATCTGTACACCATGCTACAAACCTGTCCAACGGCAGGCTAATACTGTTTTGGTGGAGGGACGCCTGGCTGCCAGGACAGTCATTCAGACTTCAGGTGGAAGGTCGAAAGCTGCCAACTGTCGCCGTTTAATCTCCACGCATGAATGATGGCAAAGTGTTGTCAGGTTTGCATGCAGAATTCTGCTCTATTACTGCGACAAAAGATCCTCCTGAAGAAGCAGCCTGATCAGATGACCCCATGCTCAACAGATTGGGATACCAGACTCTCCGTGCCTAATCTGGAGCCATCAGAATGACTTGGGGCCTGTCGTTCCTTATCTTCTTGAGAACTCTGGGCTGGAGAGATATTAGTGGGAAGGCATACAGGAGGCCTGAGATCCATTTGAGACAAAAACATTTTCAGAGCGAGAGCTGCCTTGGAAACTCCAGTGTGTAAAACTGCTGACATTGTGCATTCTCTACGGAGGCAAACAGATCCAGCAAAGTCTCCCTCCCCCCCCATTTTTGGAAGAGACCTTGCACCACACCCCCAAATGGAGAGACCATTTGTGATCTGCAAAGCACAGACAGCTGAGTTCATCTGCCATGGGGTTCAGAGAGCCTGCCAGGTGTTGAACCTCTAGGGATATGCCCTGATTTTCTAGCCATGTCCAGAGGGACAGAGCCTTTTGACAAAGGGTTCACGACCCTACTCTGCCCTGGTTGCTGCAACATTACGTGTTAGCGGTGTTATCCATTAACACCTGAACTAGTCTTCCCTTCACTGAAGGAAGAAAGGCCTTCAATGCCAGTCGCATTGCTCAGAGCTCCAACAGGTTGATGTCCAATCTGGATTCTGCCAGAGACCAGAGACTCCTGATCTCAACCTTTTCTAGATGGCCGACCCAGCCCAGAAGTGATGCATATGTCACCACAGTCAGCTCCGGGTGGGGAAGAGAGAGGGGCCTGCCAGTGACCCAATCTCGGTTCATTAGCCACCACTGGAGGTCTTTTGCAGATCCCTCTGAGATCTGGGCCATGTCTGAGAGATTCCCAGATGCTGTGCCCACTGGAACTTCAGGTCCTGCAGCAGAGCACTCGTAAGCCAGCGGGCGTGTGCCACAAGAAGGATGCAGGAGGCCATGAGGACCAACAGCTTTAGAGTGAGTCTCACTGAAATCAAAGATAGAGGCTGAAACATTATTATTATAACCTGATTATCCTGGACTTGCCGAGCAGGAGGATAGGCCCAGAACTGCACTGTGTCCAGAACAGCTCCAATGGAAAGAAATGACTTTGGCACATAGACAGTGAACCCCAGGGGGTGCAGAAGGTTCGCTGTAGTCTGAAGGTGGGTGATGACTGCCTGGGCTGAGCCTGCCTTTAACAGCCAATCATCGAGGTAGAGAAAGACTGGATTCCCTGACCTCTGCAGATGAGCTGCACCCCTCGCCATCACTTTTGTAAACACCCGAGGGGCACTGGTAAGCCCAAAAGGGGGGCACAGCAAACTGAAAGTAACCCTGGGATACCGTGAACTGCAGGTAGTGCCTGTTGGTAGGCAGGGCAGGGATGTGAAAATAAGCGTCCTTCAAGTCCAATGAAACCATCCAGTCTTCTTGGTCCAGGGCAGACAGGACTTGTCCGAACATGAGCTTTCCGAGTTCCTCCTTTTTCAGTAAGAGATTGGGAAGGTCTAAAATAGGATGAAGTCCATCGTCCTTCTTTGGCACTTGGAAGTAGCAGAAATAGAAACTACAACCTACTTCTGATGCTGGCACCTTTTCTACAGCTCCCTTGGTCAAGACAGCTCACACCTCCTGATAAAGCAAGGAGAGGTGGCCCTCTATCAGCTTATCATAAGTACGTAGTATGGGTGGGAGTTGGGCACAAAGGGGAGAGAGAAGCCCCTATGGAGAAGCTGCAAAATCCAACAGTCAGATGTTACTGACCTCCAGTAGTGCAGGTGATGGTGTATCCTACCCCCACTGGACTGACATGACCTCTGGCTGCCTGTCCCATGTGGTCTGTGAAACCGCAAAGTCAGTCACAAAAAGATTGTGAGGATTGATGGCTGAGGTGGCTTGGCATGTAAAGATGTATCTGGAAGCCGCTCATGTGAACACGAAAGGGGAAGAAGGTGTACTAGAGTTGGTGTGGAGTGCCACAGAGAGGTCCAAGGACCTGGCTGTAGCTCTGCTATCCTTGAAGTGTTCGAGCACAGAATCCGCCTTCTCTCTAATAAACTGAAAGCCATCAAAGGGCATGTCCATGAGTGAAGCTTGGACATCCCCTGAAAAGCCACTGATACTCAGCCACGCACGGTGCCGAAGGGCCATTAACAAGAAAATTGCTCTGTCCAGAGAGTTGGTTGTATCCAGTCCACATCGGATGGTGAACTTGGCTGAGTCCCTCCCATCAGAAATTGATTGAGAGGGTCTGGCTCAGGCCTTCTCCGAGACCATGGGCAGCACTTGTGCAACCGAGTCCTAGATGGTATGTGAGTATCGCCCCAAGAGGCATGCGGTGTTCAAGGACTGCAGTGCCAGGCTGGCAGAAAAAAAAAAGTCTCTTCCCAAAGGTATCCAACCTTTTGTATTCCCTGTCAGGTGGAGTGCTACAGAATGCCCCAGAGTCAATTTTAGAGGTGGAGGCCTGGACCATCAAGCTCTCTGGTGAGTGGTCCTGTGTGAGGAAACTGGAATTCCATGAAGCAGGCAATGGTGGCGGACAATTGTCCTATGCACAGGAGCCGCTGAGCAGGACTTGGACCGGACCCAGTCTGCCTCTCCCCCCACAATCGGCGGCAGCTCTGCGCCCACCCTACTCCATGTAGGAGATGACAATGGGGATGGCGCCAGTGGAGGTGTTGGAACTGGAGTTGGCACCAGGGAAGGTCGAGGTGGCATGACCGGTGCCGCTCCGGATCCATAGTGACCGACTGGCGTAAGGGACAAACCTGTTGGTGGAAGACCAGAAGGGGCCCCTCTGAGCCCGTAGGCGCTCAAATTGGGGGGTGGCCTGCCCAAATATGGGGTGCATTTCCTCATAAAATTCACATAACTGGGCAGGTGTCGCTCCATGTAGGAAAGTGCCTCTTTTTGACATGGTTATCCCCCTCTTTTTGCCTGGTACCTGATGTGATTTCAATTGAAAGTGCACTGGGTTCCTGCTGACCAGGTCCCCAGTGCCACATCTCTTCCCCTAAACTGTACAAATTGTTTTTCCCAATTAGCAAATCCTGTATCACCCTCTTTCAGTCCCTATTAAATGGTACCCCTGGTACCTAGGGCTCAACGTGCTAAAGAGAGTCTTAAGGGCTGCAGCACAAATTTTGCCACCGTAAGGGACCCCTCACCAAGCACATGTCAGGCTGCCATTGCAGGCTGCGTGTTTTGCTGTAGACAAAAATGAAAACACAACACGTCACACATCCCTGTGTGCCATGTCCCCTAACACTGCATGCAATATATGTAAGTCACCCCTACAGCAGGCCTAACAGCCCTAAGACAGGGTCCATTATATCACATGTGAGGGCAGATCTGTAAGAGCAGATATGCCCCTGCATGTCTCTGTCCATTCTCAAACATAGTAAGTAGCCAGGGAAGCCATTTTAAATGCATGCGCTGGACACTGGTCAATATGAGTTCCCCAGCTACATGATGGCTTTACTGAAGATAAGGATGTCAGGTATCAAACATCTCGTATTGATAAGTCCACACTGATTCCTGTGATGGATTTATCAATACATGCACCCAGAGGGCAGCTCAGAGGTGCCCCCTGAAACCCTCCCAGCCTCTAGCGTGCTTGCTGACTGGTTTCTGCCCTTCTGCCACCCGAGACACATTCTGGCCCCCTAGGGTGAGAGCCTTCTGCTCCCAGGAGCCCAGAACAAAAGCCTGTCCGAAGAAGAGGGTGTAACACCACCTCACACAGGATGACCTGCTTATTAGCCTTTCTAAGGCAGCAGGCCTCAAAGGGCTGTTGCCTTTTAAATGTGAATCTGGCTCACTTCACAGGAGACAAAGCCATCCCCTATGGTCAAAGCCCACATGGCACCTGGACAGGCAGGAAAATTAGCTAGTCAGGAAGGCGTGCCACCTCCAGGCTGGTAGCAGGTGGGTTAAGCCGAGGTGAACACCTTTTTTCAGAGGTAGCCATCTTTGAGATGGCATACCTAGAAATTCTCGGACAGGGTTATGCCCACTTCTCACAGGAAGTTGTCATTTAGGGGGCATAGTGACTTCAAGGGTCAGTAGTCCATTGCTACAACCCTACAGACCCCTAACACCCATAAATTCAGTATTTAGAGGAGCCCCTGGCACCAGAGAGGCAGATCCTGATGACTCAAGAAGACCAAGGACACTACAGAGCCATGAAAGCAGAAGAGGAGAAAAGAAGCAGCTGATCTGGTACCAACCCCGATGGCCTGTCTGCATATCTCAACGAAATCTGCGCCAGGGTCAACTCCTCCTGCAGCTGTGACTTAAAAAACTTCGGAGGGCTGCCTGCCTTTAATAAAGACTCAAGACCTCCTGTGAACAGCGGACCTGTTCTCCAGCACACTCCAAAGAAGGGACTCTGAAGCCTCCGTAACCGCCAAAATCTGACACCTGAAGTCACCACTGCACCCGCCATCTTCGGGTACCAGCAAAGTTCCCCAACTCTCCAGAGTTCAAGGTCATTGTGGTTTCACACTTGCTGGACTTCCAAACGACGTCTGCAGACTCTGCATGCAGCCCCCTCTACCGCGACCGCTCAGGCAACAATGTCCCCGAAACACACAAAGGTATCTATTGACCTATCGCCCCAGAGCCTTGGAGAAGAGGACCAAAGGTGCCTACCTTTATCCGAGCATCGTGAGACCTGAGCCCCGCTGTTGGTTTAGCCTGACTGGCCTCCTGGCTAGGGCCTGCAGCATCTTCACAGTGATCGATCTCCTTTGGAATGCATTAGACACGCAACGCTGTTTTGCACCCTGCATCTGCCCTCCCCGTGCTGCTGGTGGTGTACTGCTAGTGCTACCTTGGACCTTGCCCACTATTCACCTTAACTCCTGGAGATTGGTCTTGAAAGTCGCTGTAATCTACCCGTTTGCAGAACTTGTTTTTCCTCACATAGGATAACATTGCAGAACTTAGAAATTGCAGTGTCCACTTTTTAAAGGAAAAGAATTTCCATTTAAAAATGTACTTACCTGAACGATTTTCCTCGGATGCTTAAAGATATATAGAGATATCTGATATTTTTATAAATTGGCATGGATTTCCTTTTTCAGTTGTGTGTCTCATTTATTGACTATTGCATGTATTTGTGGATATCATGCACTCCTCTGTGTTAAGCCTAAGGGCGCTCGACCACACTACCCATTAAATACAGAACTTTGGGATTGCATGGCAGACCCTGTCCACTCACTGGGGAACCCTTTACACAGTATTTACATACCACATAAAGGGCCAGCTTTCTACTTTCTGGCTCCCGGAAACTCTAAGAGGTGCAGAAACAGTCCAGGTGCAGGCTTCACCACAGAGCTAGGCCTTGAGTGCTGATGCTCCCTGATCTCATAGATGACTTCGATGGACATGGTGAAGTCAAAGACCTCTTAGACTTCTAACTCTTTTTGCATCTGTGGGACTTCCTCGAAGACCTCAACTGCGATAAGCACTTGGAGTGGCTTCGTGACTAATCCCAGGACCACCTTCTCAGCCAAGATTGTAAGCGTCGCACAGTTGTGTGTCGAGCGGTGAGGAGCTTAAGGGACCACTCCTTCAAGGCCTTTAGGTGCATGGCGCAGCAATCAACGCATGTCTTACAGTCGCAGCCGCACTCCACTAAAAACAGAGGCATATTAAATGTGGGTCTGTCACCAACATTGGCTTTGACAGGTGCCACATGGCTTGAAATCAGCTTTCCTAGCTGACATCCTAGATGCACCACAAGACAAGTCTCGCAAAAAATGTAAAGAAAATGGTCAGTCAAAAAAGACTTCCCAGATCTGTGCTGCCTGGCGCAGAAAGAAGAGAACTCATGTCAGCGCACTGGGAACATCTATATAGGCAAAGGGCGCATCACATCCAGTGTGGGCAATGCCACCAACCGGTGCGCAGTGGTATTGCTCACAAAAAAATTCCAGATGCAGTCAGAGACTGGGGATTATTCTAAAGTAAGAAACCTGCAGCTCAAATCTCTATCGGATTGCAGACTATAAAAAGGAGATTGTTTAGCAATCACAGTATATAGTAACATCAGTCATTAAGATGGGCTGTTGGTTTCAGACATCAACATATCTTCACGTATGGACTGTCAAACATTTATTAGTGACAAAGGTCCCATTTGCATGCTTATCAATTAAACTACTGCAGAAAAGCTAGGTGCAGTGACTCAAAGACACCAGATAAAACACATTTTGGCAAAGCCAATAGGTTTGACATAGGCATGCTGGTGTGATGGCTAATTTATTTATGGCAAGCATATGCCATAAATACAACAAGGAAAAAAGGAAATATGCCATGCACTAAATAAGGCTAACTTTTGCTTGCAATCAAAATTTAAAAAGCATTGACCAATGTGGATTTTTTACCAGTGATGTTTTTTAAACAAACCTTTCAGATGTCCTATACATCTTCTGATAATGGTATTATTTGTGAAGGAGACCAGAATAAATCACCATCTAATCAAGCATGAAACGGCAGATAGCTGCATACAATGTTACTATGTCACTTAAACACTTTATAACAAAGTTTACAAGAGAGTGGGGGCAAAATAATAAGCTGGTATTAAAAGGTAATATAAAAATAAACTTGTTAGGTGGTGAAAGGCCCGGCAATCCTAGCAAACAACCAAGCTGGAGGGTAGGATAGCTGACCTGGAGCGTAGAGCCCAGCATTTGGATGAGGAGGAGCCGCAGTGACAGCTGGCACTCCTACATGCAGAGCTCTGGCAGGTGTCACTAGCGAGGGGATGGTGGCGGGCAATTGTTCTATGTACAGGAGCCGCTGTGCAGGATGGGACGAGGCCCAGAGTCTGCCTCTCCTCTTCGCCCCCCCCCCCCCCCCATATCGGCAGTAGCTCTGCGCCCACCCGACTCCGTGTAGGAGAAGACAATGGGGATGCCGCCAGTGGAGGTGTTGGAATTGGAGCTTGCACCAGGGAAGGTCGAGGTAGCTTGACCGGTGCCGCTCCGGATCTATTGTGACCAAGTGGTGTAAGGGACGAACCTGTTGGTGGAAGAATAGTAGGGGCCCCTCTGAGCCCATAGGTGCTCAAGGGGGGTGGCATACCCAAATATGGAGTGCATTTCCTCATAAAATTCACATAACTGGGCAGGTGTCACTCCATGTAGGAAAGGGCCTCTTTTTGACATGGTTATCTCCCACGTTGTCCCTGGTATCTGATGTGATTTCAATTGAAAGTGCACTGGGTTCCTGCTAACCAGGTCCCCAGTGCCACATCTCTTCCCCTAAACTGTACAAATTGTTCCCCTCAATTGGCAAATCCTGTATCACCCTCTTTAAGTCCCTATTAAAAGGTACCCCTGGTACCTAGGGCTCAACGTGCTAAAGAGAGTCCTAAGGGCTGCAGCACAAATTTTGCCACCCTAAGGGACCCCTCACCAAGCACAAGACAGGCTGCCATTGTTGGCTGCATGTCTTGCTGTAGACCGAAATGAAAACACGACATGTCACACATCCCTGTGTGCCATGTCCCCTAACACTGCATGTAATATATGTAAGTCACTCCTACAGCAGGCCTAACAGCCCTAAGACAGGGTCCATTATATCACATGTGAGGGCAGATCTGTAAGAGCAGATTTGCCCCTGCTATGTCTCTGTTAATTCTCAGACATAGTAAGTGGCCAGGGAAGCCATTTCAAATGCATGCGCTGGACACTGGTCAATATGAGTTCCCCAGCTACATGATGGCTTCACTGAAGATAAGGATGTCAGGTATCAAACATCTCGTATTGATAAGTCCACACTGATTCCTGTGATGGATTTTTCAATACATGTCCAGCATTTGGATGAGGAGGAGCCAAGGAGACAGCTGGCGCTCCTACATGCGGAGCTCTGTCAGGTGTCACAAGCGGAGGCTAGACAATGTTGACAGACTTCAACCAAGGGGGTTTACGAGCTGGACAATAAGACCCGAAAAATGCTCTACTGATTGGCGACTCGGGAGGTCTCTGCCTGGGTGGTACATCTCATTAGAGATCGGACTGGCTCTATACAAGAGGAGCTACTGGCGACTGGCCACACCTTTGCCTCCTATTATAAGGATCTGTATGCACAGATCCCTCAGCCCATGGAGGAACAGGAAAACCCCATCCTGGGGGATATCCTGCTGTCCTCCATTCCATCGTCTTTGGCCCAGGTTTTTGAACTACCTTTGACAGAGGAGGAGGAGGTGGGGCCTCCATCTCAGCCCTTCAGTCCGGCAAAACCACGATCCCCAATGGGTAACCTGTTGAATACTATAAAAATTTCTGCTTGCATCTGGCGCCTCACTTAATGGCTGCCTATAAGGAGGCACTCCAATGCAGATTCTTCGTTCCGGACCTTGACTGCATCACAATTGTAGTAATACCCAAGGGCGACCTGCCCTGAGACCAGTGTTCATCCTACCCGCCCATCTCGCCTGATTAACGCTGATATTAAAATATCAAAGCAAAGGTCTTCTTCGACCCCAATGGCTCGCACACGGTCCTACATGATTCACCCTGATCAATGAGGGTTTATGCCGGGCAGGAGCACACACCATTGTATACGCAGTGGTGCTTTCGCAGAAGGAAAGACTGGAGGGAGGGTTGATGCTTCTTCTGGTAGACTTCCACAAGGTTTCTGACACCCTGGCTTGGAGCTTTCTCGAGGAGGTCCTGGTGCGAATGCATTTTGGACTGACATTCAGGAAAATGGTCCATCTTCTTTACCATGACCCCTCAGCGCAGGTGCGTGTAAATTGGTATTATGTCAGACCCCATTCTATTTAGACAGGGGATGCGTCAAGGTTGACCCCTCTCGCCTCGGCTATTCGCCCTTGCCATTGAGCTGCTGGCATGCCTCCTGCGTTGTGATTCACTCATCAGTGGCTGGAGGTGGGGGACTGGCCATGAGGACCGGGTGCCCCTATACGCAGATGACATCCTGGTGTTTCTGGGGAAGCCTCAGAGCTCCAGACCTCATTGCCTTGAGCTCTTGTAGTTATATGGTGAGGCCTCACTGCTGCGCTTGAACCCCAGGAAGTCACTGTTGGTGGAGGTGGGTAGAGGGTAAGGAGTGGGGCTGGAGGGCGGCTCTGCGGTTCATGGGTTGGGCTCTTTACTAGGATGACGCCCCTGTGGTGGAGCACATGGCTGCAGCAGGTGTCCCGGTTAGAGGGCTTTAGAAAATGGGATAACATTGGGATTACCAACCTGGGAGATGTGTGCAGTGGCGACCATTTGATGTCCTTCCAGCAGCTTAAAGACCACCATGCCTTGGCCAATACCCAATTCTTTCGCTTCCTTCAGATGCACCATGCCCTGTGGGTTCACCTGCTGCCTGGCTTGTTCCTTCCTGATCACAGCCCCCTTGAAGCTAAACTTCTCATGGGACGTCTGGGAAAGGGTGCCATTTCCCAAATCTATCACTCGTTGCTCACTAACGGCCTCGTCGGGCTGCAGGAGAGGTGGACAGCCTGGGTGGGAGATCTGGATGAGGATGATTGGAGGGAGCCGGACCTTGCACCTAGGGAACTAGCCATATCTGCAAGGTTGAGGATGGTGCAGCTAAATTGCTCCCACATGACATATCTGTCCCCACTGTGCATGCGACGCGAGTGCTCGATGACCTCTACTGTCTGCCTGAGGTGTGGTCATCTAGAGGCGCATCTACTGCACGTGGCCTGGAAGTGCTTGGGGACGCGCCCCTTTTGGGTGGGAGTTGAGCGGGAGATTTCTGAGGTTATGGGGCAATCGATTGAGTTGACAGCCAGGATGGTGCAGTTGGGCCTTTTGGAAGAGTTGGGGGCCAAGATGCGATCGAATATTTGGTGGTGTCGTCAATCTCGAAATGGCGAACGGAGATTGAGCAGTGCTTTTAATAAGAAAAGCCAAGTTATGAGGCACATAGCTGCCCTAGGAAATAGGAGACAATCTGGGGGAAATGGCGGGCCCACCGTAGGTCAAATATTTGTGCAGTGTAACTATGTTTTGATTCGAACAGAGGGGTGTGTTGTCAACTGCAAGACTTGTAACAATATGCTTCAAATGATCGAGCTGTCATGTACTCACTGTCATCTTTCCCGTTTAAATGAAATAAAACTGGTTATTAAAAAATATAAACTTAAATTAAGATAGTAAACTTACACTTTGTATCAGCCTTGCAATGGAAGAGAAAAGACTATTTTAGGTAGATGTGTACAATGTGCACAGGCTTCGTGCAGTCACTGAAAATGAAGGGAGCCAATGAGTAAGGTGGGCTGACCCATGCTGTGACATACAGAAGCAAAATGCGAATGAGAATCTAACAGACCAACAAATAAAGCCCACTGACAAAAATCCTCGCTATGCATTTATGTTGTGTATGATTTTAGGGAAAAACAACAATCTGGAAAAACCACTGAAGCCGTCTCCAAGGCCAGACCTAAAAAAAGCAGTACACGTGTCTGCAAACAGATCCTTATATACTACTTAAAAGCTGATTACAGTTCATCAGACTTCACAAGAACACACCTTACTTTTGAAAGACTGCACAGGCAGTGGCTTTATAAGACACCACGCCATGTTTTTGGAGGAAACGGATGCGGATAGGATCCTTCGCATTATCTTCCTATTCTGGGTGAGGCAACATAAGTGGATCCTAACTGACCTCCTCCCATATGGGAGAAACAATAAATGAGTAAAGTTTGGATGTTTAAGACACTACAGGGGCTCAGGTAGGTCTCAGCTCTATCATTGTTTCATATCTTCTGTACAAGAACGTTAAAAAGGTATCTCTTAGCTAGCAAAGAAGAGATGATCCTTTCTCTAATGAGAATCGGCCATTGGTTTATTGAGCTGAAATGCAGAAAATGCACAGAAAAACGCCTGTGAACGACTGACATCTCCCTCCACTCATTTGTGGCAATGGGACTTGTATGGACTGCAGAACATACCACTACTACAACTGCTGCTGCTGCATGCCTTAATTGGGCTGAGCACACACCTACTGCAAGGCCTTACTCAGACACTTGAGTCCTAGGCTTGTGATGGAACAGGAGAGAGCAGGTGATGAGGTACTACCTCAAAGATAGAAAGGCCTTCATACTGGAATAAGTCCTATAATCACTCAACGATTTAGGTATCAAGAGAAATGATACACAGCATAATATGAAAGACCACTGAAAGCAGATAAATGAGTATATGGTTTGGGTAGAACATCGGAGTAACTGTAGGAACAGTGTGCGGAGGATGCATACAGGGATGCACATGTCAGTCTAAAAAGAAGAACCTGGGAAGCTTGCTTGTTCTTCTCTCTAAAGTTCAACTTCTTCCAGGGTCACAATTCTTAATGGCTGCCTACAGAAGACTGTAACTTGTTTTTATAATCCCAATCCTACTGTTTGCTTCTTAAATACAGTAATGTGCAGAGATGCAGAGCTGGGTTTACTATGTCACCCGCAACCTCTGCATTCATTTCACACACTACATCTTCACCACACCTTAACCCATTTCTTTTTTTTTGCGACCTCTCTTTAAACTTAGGACTTTCTTTTCACTTCTGACTCCTTCATTTTGCAACTTCTCTGCATGTCTCACTTGCATCAGCCTTTTCTATCAAACTGTCTGGTGGAATTTCATCCCAGCTAAAAATGAGGCATTTGAAAAGTCTGCAACTGCAGATCTTAACCTGTAAGTAATGTAGTATCGATTCTTGTACGTCATCATTTTAAAAATGAATAACTAATACGTTTATGCTTTATTGCAAACTACTATATTTTCTATATTTTTCATTGCAAAAAACTGCTCGTACATTTATCTCCTAATCTGGAATTCGAACACTAGTACACTGTTTCTTTATAACACAGTAAACATATTTCTTCATCTCAACTTTTCAATAACATTTTATAATAGTAATTTAATATTGAAACGATTGCCTTCATTTTTTCCAACATGTTACATACTCCATATCTATCTTGACAGAGGATAGTCATGAATAAAAAAAAGCATTGCAGTACCACTTCCATTTGTCTTACGTTAACCATGATCTACTTTATAAGTGTTGCTTTACAGAGTAACCCAAAATTCAGTTCAACACTATTCTTAGGCAAAATTTAACACACATAATGAAACAATAGAAGGCTACACAGACAACAAGCTGAGGGGGATTCCTTACTGTCCATTGTTGTAGCTTAGCACTGTAAAATTTTTCATGAGTTTCCCACTGATGAAATGTGGACATTCAGGAGGAAGAGCAGCTGCAACAGAAAGAACATGTAGATGTAATTTTGAAAATCCTTGCACAGAGTCCTCACAATTACACTTCTTTAAGCCTTATCCTCTTTGACCAGCATTGACAGCATTCGACTAGTGCTCCTCATAAATGTCAAACTGCTTGTTCTATTACATGGTGCACCTTCCTTTTCGGATACTTGAATATGCCTAGTTGAGGTAACCCATGGCTTTGTCCTTGATCCTTCAGTCTTCTATCTCTATGCTCTCTCCCTTGGTGATGCAAATTCCTCTTCTAGTTTCAAGTTAGATTCATGTTACTCAATATCAGAAAACCCTTCTATAAATGTCTACTCTGTATCATCAAATCCTTCATAAAAACTGCAGTTTGATTAAGGCAATTGTCTTTTAGTGGGTTTCCTTTTCTCCAATCGAAACGTCATTAACGTCACCACACAAAAACTTTTCAAAATCAAATAAAACTACCCACACTCCTACTAACGGGCATAAAGTAGGACGTCCATCTGCAAATTTTAGGATTAGAGGTAAAATCCTCAACATGGTTCTAGAAGCCATTCAAGAATCAGCAACATGCATACATACCTCGTGAACACACTCCCCTGCTATGTTTATCAGGACAATGTGCTCAGCAAACCAACACTTCCTAGTTGTTTTCCAGCATCCCTACATAGCCCCTGATTTTCGATTTCTTCACTTTTTTGGTACACACTTTTTAACTTTGCCCACTGTGAACTATCTGTGCTCAAAGCCACACTGAAGGCTCATCACTTTCATAATAAACCCTCATTAATTAGCTCCCTATCGACAATGCCTCACAAGAACCCACTGTACATAATCCATTGCAACCTGTGTGTACTTTTTAGCTCATGTCTCATGTATCACACCTCTTACTTCATGATCATGGCTTGCTCCACAATACTGTTATCACTTTTGCATCACTGACTGCCAGATAACTACCAGGAGAGAAATACAAATTTCACCAAAACATGACCAAGGTTGTAGAAGTCTTTATAGCTTAAAACTCACATCAGAGGCCTTAACGATGATATTAAATGGACTAATTTTTACCCTAAGAGATAATGGTACTATTGCACTTTGACTGCCTGTTATGCCCTTGAGGTATTCCTTCCTTTTTTCCACCCTGCGTTCACTGGGGGACTATCAGGTATTTTTGTGTTGAAATTCTTTATTAACATTGCAAGATGATGCAGAACCAAATAAGGACCAAGGCCCCTTCATAAACAAGAAATGACACATAGTGGATCACATAGAAAATAAATTGAGTAAGACAAAGTCAACCATACATCTGATCGCAATAAAGGGACAATTGCAATAAAACCGAAGACGAGAGAAAAATCAAAATCTCAAAAAAGAGAGAAAAAAGATAGAAGGAACTCGAAGAGAGAGAAAAAAGGGGGGGAAGGGGCGATAGGGCAAGGGTAGTACATAGTAGCCTGACGCAGTGTTGGAAATGTCAAGTCTCACTGGAGTGAGGCACAGGATTGCATCATACTGTACAGTCGGTTTACCCTAAGACGCCAAAATGAATCGTATTCCTTCATGTCATAGATCTGAATGTCAGAATATCGAAATATTATAATTTCACAATATCAAAATAACAAAATAACTAGGGCCATTTGCACCTAGGCGTTCACCCGTTGTAGGTAGTAGTTGGCGCCTGATACAACAGCTGTGGCTCAGTAAGATGCAACTAAGAAGGGATCTTACAAGGAGGGAAATAGAGGGCCGAGGTCAAATCTCTTAAACTAAGAGAGTTTGTAAGGCCCACGAAGGCCTGCATAGGCTTCACTGCACGGCCGCCTAGCATTGATAGAAAAGGGTGATATAGGAGGAGAAGAAAAGGCAATAACAAAGAGAGAAAGAGAAAAGAAAAGAGGGAAAGAAGGAAAAGGAAAAAAGGAGGGGGAGAAAAGAAAAATAGAAAAGGGAAAAGGAAAAAAGAGATAGAGAGAAAGGAGGGACAGAAGTAGTATGCTGTGTGGAAGGGGGAGGGATAAGAGGGGGGAGAGGCGGACATACAAGAGGGGGGAGGGGGAGGATAGGCATGTCAAGGTGAAGCTATTGGATAGGAGGGAGAGGAGGGGGCTGAAAGCTAGAGGCTTGGGGGGGAATAGAAATGTAGTATCTAAAGCTTTGACTTTGGTCGTAGGTCTGGTGCTCCTTATGGTTGTGATCTCAGTGAGGGGCTGGTAGGGACAGAAGTGCGAGTGAGAGACAAGGGGCGGCCCGCAGCTGGTATGGGTGGAGTCGGACATCGTAAGACGGTCCTGCAGTAAGGAAGGGGGCCCACACTTGACTAAATATCTGAGCCTGATCCTGCAGGCTGTAAATGACTCTCTTGTGCGTAGCTATGCAGGTCATTGCCACAATCCATTTCTCCGGAGTTGGAGAGGTCGTCGATCGCCAATGCCAGAAAATGCAGATTTTTGCGGTCGCTAATGCCATGTGTAACAGTCGTCTATGCGGTCTAGGTAGGGCCGGGAGAGAGGTCATATCATGCAATATGATAAGGGAGGGGGGAGCGGCGCTGGAAGCAGTATAGACTCAGCCAGAGTGGAGCCCACAGCTGCCTACAGAGGCCGGACTGTCAGGCAGTCAATTAAAATATGTATCAGATCACAGTGCGCCTCTGCACAACGCCAACACTTTGCATGCGGGAGGAGTCCGATCCTGTGCAGCTTCGCTGGGGACCAATACCAGTCATGTAGCACCTTGAATAGACAGAACTTTAGTCGGGCCTCCCGGGAGCCCTTATACAGGGTCTCCAGGATGTCCACCCAGTCCTCTGTATCAAATGACTGCGGCAGGCGGTCTTGCCATTGTAAGTGTAGTTTGTCCAGAAGAGTTTGTGAGTATAGCTGTCGGGTGATGGTCTCATAGAGGCCTGCCATGACGCCCTCGTGCTGTCCCCACTTTTTCAGGTATGTCACCAAGCGATGTCTGGAGACACCATTGGATGGTGTCAGCACCCTGTTGCAAGCAATGTTTGAGTTGCAAGTATCACCATTCTTGCTGCGAATTAAGGTTAAATTCCTCCTGCAGTCTGGCAAAGGATTTAAGTGCTGCACCCTCTAGAACCTGAGCAAGATCAAGGATACCGACCCTGCTCCATTGCGGCCAGTTGAGCACCTCACCGCCTATCCGTAGACCATTGTTGTTCCATAAGGGGGCCTGGGCCTGTAAGAGAGGGTGTACCCCAAACAGCGCGGTTGGCTCTGCGCCAGGCCGCTCGGGTCGCCCTCAGGATCGAGTTGACCCTACCGGAAGACCAGAGGTCGTCCCGATAGAGCCCTCATAGTCCCCAGTCAGTGGAAAGCAGCACCCTCTCCAAAGCTACCCACTGTGGCGGGTCCGGCACTCCGGGCAGTGTGTGGACCAATTGTGATAGATGCAGTGCCAGCGCATAATGTTCCACCGAGGGGAGACCCATTCCCCCATGGCAGCGGCGTGCTAGCAACTTAGCTGGTGACAAGTGTGGTCACGTGGAACCCCACACAAAAGCTCTGATGAGAGTGTTGATGTTCCGCAGAGTAGAGAGAGGCACCTTCAAGGGTAAGAGCCCCAGGACATAGGTAAAACGAGGCACTGTGACCATCCTAACCGCCTGTAACTTACCCCACATGGAGAGGCCCAGATGATTCCACTTTTCAAAATCAAGTTTAATTCGCGAGACAAGGGGATTCAAATTGTCCACCACCATGTGCACCAGGCCCTCATTGACCAACACCCCCAAATATTTGAGATGTCTTGGAGTCCATCGAAACGGGAAGCCGAAAAGTGTGGCTTTTGTGGTCATACGCAAAAGAGGAAGCGCCTCACTCTTGTCCCAGTTAATACAATAGCCAGAGAGGGGTGCAAACCCATCGATAATCTCCAGCAAGGCTGGCAGAGAGCGCTCTAGGCTCGTAATGGTTAAAAGAACATCATCGGCGCACAGGTATATTTTGGGGATGTCGTTCGACAAAGTGAGACCCTTTATTGAGGGGGAGGAGCGGATGGCAGCAGCAAGTGGTTCCATTGCCAATAGGAACAAAAGGGGCATGAGGGGGCATCCCAGCCGCATCCCTGTGCGGATGGGAAAAGGGTCAGAGAGGAAACCTCCACCGTTAACTCGTGCCGTGGGTTGAACATACAGCTGTCGTATCATAGAGATAAATCAGTCTCCCAGACCGAACCTTGCCAGCGTCGCAAACAGATAGGGCCACTCTATGCGATCGAACGCCTTCTCGGCATCCAGAGACAAGGCCAGCACAGCCTCCCGCAGTTCCCTGCAGGCCCATAGGGTATGGCACAGAGTACGCAGGTGGTTTCATGAGGTTCGACCTGGTACAAACCCCACCTGAGTATGGTGGATCATGGTCAGTATGACTTTACGCAGCCGATTTGCTAAGATACTGGCTAAGATTTTGATATCACCTTTCAGGAGAGAGATGGGCCGATAGCTACTGCAAAGCAGGGGGTCCCTCCCAGGTTTTGTTTAATCGCTATTGTGGCATTGTTGGAGATAGCTCCCAAAGCCTTCGCCCTGCAGACTTTGCTCAAGGCCTCATGCAAAATGTCAATTGCCTCTTCCCCCACCCCCATTTATAGAATTCAGCAGGGAATCCATCTTCCCCGGGTGATTTGTTGTAGGGGAGGTCGGAGATGACTCTCTCTATTTCCAGTTTGCTAATTTCTCCATCCAGGAGGCTGCGCCCATCGTCGGATAAAGAGGGTAAGTCAAGATCAGCAAGAAAAGCCTTAATCTGAACAGGACTAGATGTTGTTTGTGGTGTGTAGAGATGCCGGTAGAAGGACGCAAACTCATTGGCTATCGCCTGTGGGTGCGTGATCACGTCTCCTGTGTGGGTACGAATGGCCGGTATAGCAAGGGCAGCCGTCCTCTGACGAAGCTGAGCTGCCATCAACCGACTGGCTTTCTCGCCTTGCTCATAGTGCCTGCCCTGCGGACGCTGTGGGGCGTATTTGGCCTGGGAGGTGTATAACTCATTAAGGGCCATATGGGCGTGTTCCAGACAACGGCGCACTGGGAGAGAAGGGTGGTCAATGTATTGGCGCGTAAGACAACGGATGTCAAGTTCCAGTGCCGTTTGTCACGCTTCTCTCTCTTTATTTGCTAACGCCGCATCCCGCATGAGCTGCCCCCGTAACTTTGCCTTGGCTGCAGCCCACAGGGTTTGCCTGAATTCGACAGTGCCCAGGTTTTCTTGAGCAAAGTTGGACGCATGGGCTTTCAATTGCATCTTGCCCTGGGGGGGGGGGGGGGGGGGGGGGAATGGTAGCAGTGAACGGCAAATCTCCATGGTTTGCGGCCCGGGGATACCAGGCCCACTCGAATAGCGATGAGGATTGGAGAGTGGTCCGGGAGACCACATTTGAGTATGCAGGCTTCTTGGGCATGGGCCACTAGGTTATGTGACATAAGGAAGTAATCAAGACGAGATTGGGTGCCGTACACCGGTGCTAAAAAGGTATACTCTCTGTCAGTCAGATGTAGCAGCCTCCAGTGATCCACCAGGCTGTTGTCCAACAATATATCGTACTGTAGGACTCTGTTGGCGCTATTGTTAACGTCCAGGGGTCCCGTTCTATCCAGTACTGCATCCCTGGCCAGATTCCAATCGCCCCCTATTACATAGCGGGATGCCCCAATCTCCGTCAGGAGGCAGTTGATTTTTAGGAAGAACAGGCGCTTTGAGCCAATTGGTGCATATACGGAGCCCACACACAGTGAGGAGTCACCCATCTTTAACTTAGTGAACACATAGTGTCCCTCAGGGTCAGTCCATTACTTAATAACTGAGAGGGGGAGGGTTTTGCGCAGTAACAGTGCAACACCACATTTCCGGGGGGCACTGCCTCCTGTATCAGGTGAGGTAGGGCTGCAACTGAACAGTGCAGTCCCCACCCAGTCCCTGTGCAGCTTGCTAGATTCTTGGAGTCAAGGTAGGACAAAACCTTTTTTCATTTTATAAAGTGGGTGAGACCGTTTACATTCCACAATATAATCTGCAATGGCTCCGGGGGGGGGGTGATGGGCGAGGCCCTGCCATCTTAGAGCCCGATGGAAAGGATAGAAAAAAGGGGGGGGTGGCGGGGAGGTAGACTAGGAACGAGGAAAGGAAGGGGTAGAGACACGAGGGATGGACAAGAGTGTAGAGATAGCCTTTGTGCTGTCCACAGGCGCGGAGAAGAGTGAAGAGAAAGGGAAAAAAGAAAAGAAAGGGAAAAAAAGAGAGAAGAGGATGGAAGAGAGAGAAAAGGGGAAGAGGAAAAAAAGAGAGAAAGAAGAAAAAGAGAGAAAAAAAAAGAAAAGAAAAGAGGATCGGAACAAGAAGTCCTGACGATCCCGATCTGTAACCTGCGGGTCTAAACCTAAGCCTTTAGAGCCCTGACGCCCGACCAGCGGGCCCCCGGGGGAGACGACGCACGTGTGGCACCTCAGTTCTACAATCCCAGTCCTCCCACTAGGGCGCGGACACCAGGGGGGGGGGGGGGGGGGGCGGGTGAGAGGCGGGGGTACAGAGGGGGTGGCAACGCAAGAGCACGCAGCAGAAGCCAGAGCGGCGCCGTTCTGCAGATTGAGTGGGAGGGGAGTGTGCGTGGGGGAAGGGCTGGTACATGGCACAGCAAGAAGGATATCAGGGCATGAACAATGCAAGGGAGACAAAACCATGGAAGCGACACGAGTACAGGGTGTCCGTAAGTAGTAAAGTGGAGGGAGGGGGAGGGGAGAGGAAAGGAAAAGGAAAAAAGTAGCCCCCAGATGATAAACATATGGCATAGCACCCAACGTCAAAGCATGAAATGTGGCGGCGCATCTATGCATGGGTTAGCCGCGTAGATGAGAGGGGGGCAGTCCGATCTGGGAGGGGAGAGCGCCTTAGCGCAAATAAGGGAGGGGGGGAAGCAGAGAACAGGGAGGATGGATTAGGGAAAAATACAGAATGAGCCTCTGTCATGTTAAAACAAATGGCTAAGAGAGCGTAAGACAACAAACATCTGTCATATAAAAGCAGTCAAACTTAAGACATTGTTAACAAATGGAATCAGAAAAGTCTTTTAAGTAGTACTAATCACACTCAAACAAAACCAAATAAGAGCTAGGCAACTAAGTAAGGCTGCCATAGGACCTGTGAGAACACTGGCCATCTATAAACAAAGCGTCTGTGATGATATAAAGGCAGGTACTCAGCTCTCCGTCGTCTCAGCGGGAGGGCCACTGTAATTTCTCATGAGACTCCGCGTCCGCCGATGACAGGTCACCCTTGGGATAGTATGTTTCCTTGTCCTCATGTGGGGGTCAAAGTGGGTTTCAGAGGTGAGCGAGACGTGTCCCTGTCAGCGATCTGCGTATGCATCGCCACCGCCTGCAGCACTTGACCCCTATCGTCATGGCTCTTTGTGAGTCTCTCACATCCTGTCTGGCTCGAATAAGCCGTATTTCACATCCAGCTGACGGAGATGGGGTAGAAGGACCAAGGATGCCCTCCAACGTTCACTGGTTTCTTTGGAAAAGTCGTCCGTTACTCTAACCTCCAGATCATCCAAATGAAAAGAACTGTGTGCTCTGGCCGTCTGCAATAGTTGACGGGTCTGCACATGGCGCAGCAGGCATGCTATGATTGGGCGGGGGCAGTTGGCATCATCTCGCAGTTTGGGACCCAGCCTGTGCACCCTTTGAAGTTCCAGGAGAGGGTCGAAAGTTATGCCAGTCATCTTGGGTAGGGTCTCTTGTAAATAAGAGTGTATGTTCACACCCTCAATATTTTCTGGGAACCCAAGAAAGCGAACATTGTCTCTGCAGCTCCTGTCCGTCCTCTAAGTCAATCAGTTTGTTTCGGAGGTATAAAAGTTTTTGGTCTCTGTCCACCCAGGAGGCGATGAGTGTTTCCACCGTTGTTACTCGCTGGTCTAGACCCGTAACTTGTGACTGAAAGCCTGCTATGTCCAAGCGCATGGTTTTAGTCTCCGCCGTCAAAGAAACCATGGCACTGTCCATACCTTCCAGCTTGCGGCCCACCGCCGAGATGTCCTGCAGGATGCGGTCCACGGTCGCACCCTGCGTGGGTTCCGCCATACTACTGGGTGGGATGAGGGGGTGCTCCTCTGCGGGTGGGACTCTCTGGTGACGTAAGGCTTCCGAAAAGAGCAGTTGCCGGGACAGCTTACCCAACTGTTTGCTTGCCGTCCTACCGCCGGGCATCGCAAGCTCCCCGGTATAGATAGGGATCAGAAGGGTACCGACCCACGGTGCGGCAGATGTAGGAAAGCAGGCGGGTAATGCAAGAAAAGAAGAAGGGGGGGAGATGTGTTGTCTCTCGAGCTGTGACCAGATCCCGGCAAACACCATAGAGCATCCACTGGGACATCACTAACCAAGGGCCCGAAGTCACAAGCGGGGTGGAGAAAGCTGAGCCCCGTCGTTTATGGCCCACCAGGAAGAGGAGTGGCAGATCAGAGAGCCCTCTGCTGGACCAGCGCCTGGAAGACTAGTCAAGTACTGCTAGCGCTCCAACCCGATGGTCCAGAGCGATACAAAGGCAGTACGGGGGCCCCTCACCACAGCAAGCAACGTCGCAAGTGGTCCCCTCCTGGCAGAGGAGCTCCCTTCGACAAAATTAAGACATCAGCACTGTTCTCCTTTATTCGTCGTTTTGCCCCATCCGTAGTCCTGCTCCAGGAGACACACCTGCTGGGTACTAAGTGTCCAATGCTCATGAGGGGGGCTACGACAGACTTTACCATGCAGGATTCCCTAGGGGTTCGAGGGGCACAGCTGTCTTGCTACACCGCTCCCTGCCCATGGTGGTGACGGTCGCCCGGTCTGATCCACAGGGCCGATATGTGGCAGTCACTGGCCTGCTCGGGGGCACCGAATCAATAAACTCAGTATTTATGCCCCCTCGGGCACACAAGGGCGGATCCTCACACTACTTAGAGATGTGGTGGCGGGACTGCCCCCGGGTCTCGCCATATTGGGGGGGGGGGGGGGGGGAGCTTTAACTCCGTTCTTCACCCAGAGATGGACACTGCAGGACCCTCGTCTTCAGGCCGAGTCTTCGGGGCGATCTGGCTGCGTAAATTGGTAGAAAGCCTTGCTCTCTGTGATGCGTGGCGGACTTGCCATCCCCACCGGCGACAATACACTCACACGTCGGCGGCGCATCACACACACGCCAGGATAGATCTCTTCTTTGTGCCAGCCCTTGATATTCCCCGAGTCACGGGAGTGGAGATACTCCCTCAGGGGGTCTCAGATCATGCGCCATTACTTCTTCGTCTAGACGACATCGATGTGGCCAGATGCCCGATGTGGCGGCTCAATGCCTGGTACCTGCAGGACAGTGATTACACCCAGGCTCTTAGAGAGCACCTCTCAGACTGCTTTACCTTTAATATCGGGTCCGTTTCATCCCCAGGTACAATCTGGGCTGCCTGTAAGGCCACTCTTATGGAACATGCTAGGCATCTCCTTTGGGTGCGGGAGCGTACACGTCTCCAAAAAGTGTCAGCCCTCGAGGCCAGAGCTGTGCGTCCAGAGGGCCAGCTCACCGATTCCATGCCTTCATCGGTTGCGTGGCAGTTAGCCCTAGTTAGGGAGGAGATTCGGCACACTACTCTTGAGGCAGCGAAACACATGTGGCGATCGTCCGTAGCCTCGTATATGGGTGGGGGGATAAAATTGGCAAGCTCCTACATTGGCTCGCGACTGAACCAATGGCGAATAGAGTCGTGCCAGAGGTTGTCGATGACACAGGCGCCATTTCCCAGACGCCATACGAAATAGCGCAGTTTCGCCACCTATTACAGGAAGCTCTATGATGCACTGCCCTAGCCCTAGGTTGAGAAAGAGGCACCCTTGTTGGAGGAGGTGTCCCTTCTGGTGATTTCGGTGATGGACAAACAGGATCTTGACGAGCCCCTAGGCCTTCACGAGGTTGAGGAGGCCATATCGGAGCTAGCTGCAGGGAAGACGGCGGGCCCTGACGGCTTCCCGGCAGAGCTTTACACCAAGTTTCCGATATCCTTACCCCCCACTTGCTCACCATGTTCGAAAAGGCCGAAAGAAAAGGGAATCTCCCCCCAGGCCTAGACCTAGCCACCATAGTGGTGATCCCA
The DNA here is from genome assembly GCF_031143425.1 of Pleurodeles waltl. NCBI lineage: Eukaryota > Metazoa > Chordata > Amphibia > Caudata > Salamandridae > Pleurodeles > Pleurodeles waltl. Next base: position 184,289,457 of record NC_090437.1, read on the forward strand.
AAAACTAGCCCCCCCTTGCGATGCTGTGCGGCCTACTATCCACAGTCCTCGCCACTAGATTGAAAATCGTGCTGCCCTCATTGATCCACCTGGACCAATGCGGCTTTATGCCGGCTAGGAGTACCAAACACTGTATTCGGTGACTACACGTGGCCCTGGCCAATCGGAACCTGTTGACCTCTCCACTGGCACTTCAGCGAGTGCTGTTGCAAATCGGGCTGCAATTTCGAGCTCTAGTAGGACTCCTATGCTCTAATCCAACGGCCCGGGTGCAGGTGAACGGGGCGGTGTCCGACCAGTTCCCTATTCACTGGGGTATGCATCAGGGATGTCCCCTATCCCCGCTCCTGTTCACCTGGGAGATGGAGCTGCTTGCAAAACTTATCAGGGAGGACCCCTTGGTTGAGGGCTGGTCATGCCCTACTGGGAAAGAAGACCACATTGCATTATATGCGGATGATGTGCTCTTTTGTTCCTAGCCAACCCAGCTAGTAGTGGTCCTAGAGTGATGCAACTGCTGGACCTGTTTGCAGAGGCTTCTGGCTTGATGCTTAAACACAGTAAGTGTCTTTTGATTCCACTTTACCCCACCAGGGACTGCTATGACTGGCAGAGTACCATCCCTACCCGGCGCAACAGCTTCCGATACCTAGGCGTGCAAATAGCGTTGTTGCCCGAATTGGCGTGATCCTTAATGTTGAACCACTAACACGGAGAGTCAAGGAGGACCTCCAGAGATGGCGGTCTCTGCCCCTCAATGTCGTGGGTCGAGAGCGCTCTACAAGATGATGTTACTCCCTCGATTCCTCTATCTGCTCCAGAACTACCCCTACCACATCCCTAGGAGATGGTTCAGAGAAATGGAGACCGTCACGCACAAGGTCCTATGGCGCAATTCCCACCCTCGCTTGGCGTTTTGCTTTTCCAAGGGAGATGTGTACGAGGGTGGCCTGGGGATGTCCAACCTCTACCTTTATTACCTTGCAATGCAACTGCTGGGGATTAATGACTGGCTGGGGGGGAGGCTGGTCGGACCCCGCTTATCAACTACAACTCTTGCCATTAGGTTTCCCTGGTTTGATGGGGATGCTATATGGCGATCCCTTGCCACGCAAACTCCCAGAAGTGACGAGGGTGGTACTGATGGGGTGGAGGGCGGCACAGAGGGAGTCAGGGTGGTGGCGCCATCTCACGCAGTGCACCCCGCTGTGGCAGGGATCGTGGCTAAAAGATATCTCAGCACTTGAGGAGCTTCGTAAATGGAACCTTATTGGCATATCATTGCTTGGAGATGTCTGGGCAGGATCACACATGCGGTCCTTCCAGGAGCTTCAACAGCAGTTTTCCCTTACTCGCTCCCAATTCTACAAATACCTGCAACTCCGTCATGCGCTGCATGTACATGTTCAGACTGGGATGGTCCTCCCTGAGTTCAGTCCCGTTGAGGCCAAGACAATGATGGGGCACTTAGGTAAAGGGGGAGTATCGCACATATATCGTACACTGATAACAAACACAGCACAGACCCTTGATGAGCTTCGAGGGCGATGGAAACGGTGGGTGGGTCCAGTGGATGACGACGACTGGAGAGACGCCCTGATGGCCCGAGGACGTTAACCATGACTTCCCGACTTCGGGTTGTACAGACTTATTATCTCCATGCAGCCTATCTTACTCCTGAGAAGCTTCATAGAATGGGCCTCCGACCCCAAGCTAACTGTCCGCGGTGCGCGGGCCCAGATGCAGACTTCTTCCATATGGTGTGGACCTGCCCGCACATTGTTTCCTACTGGCGGGCGGTGGTGACGGAGATTACCAGGGTCTTGCGGGTGGAGGTGGAAGCTGCCCCGGTGAGAATCCTCTTGGGAGTCCACGAGGGGGGTGGGTTCAAGGAGAGCTGATCAGGCCTTTGTCGGAACGGCCTGTTTAGTAGCCAAGAGGGACATCGCAGCGAACTGGAAACCGGAGACATCTCCAGCAGTAGCGAAGTGCCGCAAGGGAGCTGACTGGTGCGCTCAGCAAGAAAAACTTGTGTACGAGGTAAGGGGCTTTCCTAATAAACATGCTAAGGTGTGGGGGAAATGGATGGCGACCTGGGGAGAGGGGGCTGCCGATATGGGGTAATATACGTTTGCAATGTACGTTGTCTCAAATCCTCAAAGAGGTTTCTTGATCGTGGGTCCTTGCTCTATTCTATTGTTTTGACTGATGTAGTGCTTGGTCTGCGCTGTGTCGTTACGACCTGTTGGGCTTTATGCCGTTGTTACATAAACTCAATAAAAATGTTTATAAAAAAAAAAGAAGACTTCTTTCGTCTAAATTGTGAATTGTCACAATTTAAATTCGCTTACAATTCTTTTTCAAGGATAGACCTTTGGAACCTTCCTAGGAAGACTCTGGCTTGAGGAACCCTTCCTCCCTTCACCTGCAACAATGCCATGCAAAGTAATAGCATTTGAAAAAGCTGTTTTCCTTGATGTTAACAAATTACGCCCTAAACAATCTTTTGTGAATATTCCATCAGATGAGACAATGGCGTTGGGGACGTTGTCTACCGATCCCAGTATTGTCATCAAACCGGCTGACAAAGGGGCGCTATAGTGATCCTTGATTCGCAAGTATACAGACAAGAATGCCTTCGCCTTCTTAGTGATTCTTCTTACTATCAGAAAATCTCATGGGATCCCACTGAACAACTACAGAGACGCATTAGATCAATGATCCACGAGGCAGTTTCTAACACGTGGATAACAAGTAAGGAAGCAGAATTTCTGGACACCCTCGCATACCATACTTTTATTGTCTTCCCAAGATTCATAAGAACTTTCAGCCTCCCCCTGGACGTCCCATTGTCTCAGGGAAAGGATCTATACTGGAACCTCTTTTCATGTTCTGAGACCATTTTCTACAAACCCTAGTCACAGCCACATCCACGTACCTGAGAGATACCAAGGACGTGTTGAATCTGATAGAGTCTATTAACATGACCTCTATGATGAATGCTGTTATCACTTTGGATGTGGAAGTATTATACACCAACATTACCCAGGAAGCCACGCTTCGTGTAGATGAAGAGACCTTGTCTGCTAACAGTTGGTCCTCCCCCACACCAATACAGTTCATCATGCAGTGTGCTACCGTGGCTCTCACTGAGAATTATTTTCAATTTGAAGTCCAGATGTATCATCAAGCACGACGGACTTCAATGGGAAGTACCTTTGCACCCAGTCTGGCATGTTTGTACATGTTTCGTTTTGAACAACTGTTTATTCTCACTAGTTCCAACCCTTTTACTAACAACATTAGACTGTGGCGCCAATACATTGATGACATTCTGATTATTTGGCAGGGAGAGTTGCAAATGGTTGACTCTTTTACATCTTGGGTCAATAGTCTCAACCCTTTTTTGAGATTTTCTTCAACAACATCTTTCTCTCAGATCACTTTTTTTTGGATCTACAGATCACCATCAATCATGGTAAATTGGAGACAAGCACTTTCTCCAAAAAGACTGATAGGAATTGCTTGCTCCTTTATGAGAGTTACCATCCCAAATCATTAAGGGACAATTTACCTTTTGGACAATTCTTACGTCTACGCCGAAACCGCAGTGATGTGTCCACGTTTGAGAAACAAGCAGAAGAATTGACCCAGAAACTTCAACAAAGACATTATCCACAACAGGTCATAAATACGGCTTGCAAATGAACTCGTAATAATCATAGAGATGTCCTATTAGCTTCTGACTCTAAGGTTATGGATCCTAAATTAACTTGTGTATCTACTTATAGACCCCTATCAAATACCATCAAGAAAATTATCAACAAACGGTGGCCTATCCTGAATAGTGTTGGCCATGGGATATCACAGCCTCTATTTGCATTTAAACGTACCAGAAACATTAAAGACATTGTGGTCCACACCAGAACCAAAGCACATTCTCTGGAACTGAAACAAGGCACTCTATGGCACCTCCCGCCAGTTCGAGAACACCATCCGCGTGGCAACTGCTCGGTCTGCCCACTAACTAAATGAATGGACTCACTGGATCTGGAACCGATTGGCACATAGCATCTTACTAAACATACCAATTGCAATACACGGAATTGCATATATATGATCACATGCCCGTGTAACCTACGATATATCGGTATGACCACAAGATCAGTTAAAGTTCGCATCAGTGAACATCGCAGCAACATTAGATGTGGATGGTCTGCCACGAAACTAAGTACTCATTTTATTGACATTAAACATTCCCCTGATTATCTTTGGTGGGTCATTCTGGAGGCATTTGTTGGCCCTAGGATAGACCCCTTAGTTCTATTTGAAAAGGAACAACAGTGGGTCATTAAGCTTAAAACTCACATCCAAGGCATTAACAATGGTATTCCACTGACTAATTCTTTACCCTATGAGATAATGGTACTATTACACTTTGACTGCCTGTTATGCCCTTGAGGTATTCCTTCCTTTTTTTCCACCCTGCGTTCACTGGGGGACTATCAGGTATTTTTGATGACCCTGGATGGTTAACACTGCTCCATTTCAATATCAAAACAATCCCTCTGTGGTCTCTCTATCACCTCGCTTTGTTGAGGGTTACTTCCCTCGCAATTCGTTTTTTTTTTGGTATTTCTTCTTGACTGTACCCACAAGTGATACACAGATGGATCTAGTTGTATTAGACTCCGTTGTACTAGAACACCTCGTGTGGGCTCACATAGGCATCCTCCCCCGTGTGGAACTGAAGATAATTAACTCAAAAAAGACGCGCGGCATACTAACAGCACCTCCGTTTTATTTTTGTAATGTTTACATGGTTGCCTAGTTACCGAGTCCTCCTTGGTTTCTAGATTTTACCACTGAGCTGTCTGTTGTAATCTTTTGATTGGCTCGAGGTCGGGGCGATTCCACATTTAACCCTGAAGTGAGACATTATCTCCACTTCCGGGTGTACGGCCACGGGTAGGTGCTCCAACGCTGGACTGGTCTGTCTCTGTAAGTACAAAATTTTGTTTGGCTTCTTTATCTTCCCTAAATGCCTGCAACTTGACACAGGTACCCTTATGATATACGGATCTTTGTTTTTTGCCGCCCCACCTCGATATGCCTTGTTCAACTGTATTCCCTGCACTACTCAAGGGAATTAAGATTGAAAAAAGGGGGGGTTGCAACGGGGGGGCCGCCACGGTTTGGGAAATACTCACCGCAATTGTTTATGAATATCTCACTGCGCCCCGCATAGACTTTATTTAGCAGAATAAAGGGATATAGGTGGCAGTAAGTATGAGCTAATATGCACTTACACTGTTTGTGTACACTTTTCTTAGATGGGTGACATGACAATAGAGCGCTTTCAGTGTCTCCACCCCCTGAGAAGGAGTTTGTGTACCCTCACTGGGTTTGTAAATTATTGCTTACTTTTTGTTTGGGGCTGAGACAACTAAGATTCTGGACATGACTGTTGGATAAGCCCACCTCTTGAAACTATGTAGATTATTGTTTTTCTTTGCTCTTTGTGGTTACTTTTTGTACCAAAGGTGATGACAGTCCTTTGGCCAGTACTTAACCCATGATGCCCGTTCCTTAAATTGAGGAGGGTAAGTACTGCAGCATATATTTTGATTGTTGTAGCTATGTGGGGAACACTTTATTAATTTTTGATGGTTTTTTTATACGACGACCATTTATGCCATTCACAACTTGCAAAAATGCTATTTGATTTACTTTCTTTGTGGGGGTCTGTCTTCCTACAGGTTTACGCTGATTGAGGCCGTCTTTTCTTTCGCGTAGCTGTTCATGTAAGTTTCTGTTTCTCGTATGCCTAATGCATAGTTATTTTTTAGAAGAACGGTATGTTGTGGTCCTGATGAAACGCCATTTGATCCTTAGGGACAGCTGAGGCGTGAAACATGTCGACCTTCTTGGTAGGGTGAGAGCCAGTGTCCTCTATACCCCTGATGGTTAGAGTTTAGGAACATCACTTTCCTTATACTCCCCGTGTTTTTAACTTTGTCCAGGGCCGACCTTTTCAAATAAAACTGACTTTGGCTGGTTCTTGAGACAATTTTATCTATAGTTCTCTCTGTTCTTTTTAGTAGGTCTGATTCCTCTCCTACTTACTTTTGTGGCACGCATCTAAGATCTCCGGCACAGAGCCCCCTCGCAGAGGCCCGTCGGACATTGCAGCGCCAGCCCAGCGAGGAGCAGACCCTATGATGAAGCATGACATCCAATGGATGTGTGAGGGTTCTTGCTTCTGAATAAGAAGTGCCTGTGCTTCTTCCCCCTCACCCTTTAGGAACTGTGTGCCTAGCTTGATTATTGGTCTTTATAGTATCTACATATAAAAGGGACCAAAGCACTGCAGGACAGTTTGTCAAATGCCAGCAGGCTGTATTTAAGTCCACAGTGCTGCTGGATCGGAAAATATACTGACGGACCCTGAAACTGACTAACTATTATACATGGGCCAATATGGTGTCCTGCCTGCGATCTATGTATGCACCATCAATGGCAACTCATATAAAACAATATCAACTTATATTTTATAACTTTCTGCATATGCTGCTGTGACTACTTCTCACACTTGCAACACACATGCTTATATGTATGAAGCCCATGCAACACTCCAATCCTCCTTCAAACCGTCTCCCACATAGGACACCCTACATCCAACTTGCTTTCAATCATGCAGCCAATGGCCGCCCAGAAAACAGATTGAAAATCAAAGCACTTCTACATCTTCGGCAGGGATATTAAGTGCCATATAAATCATACATTGGGAGTACTCGGTTATTCAACAAACGTGAGAACACCTTAAGGCTCATAAGGGGTATGAGAAGTGCTAAATAAACACCAATACAATAGTGTTTGCTTGAAAGCCCCATTTTCAATAAATACAATGAGATAGTCTCTCTTTTAAATAACAATGCAAATCGAAATTTACATTTTTTAAACAATAAACCTTCATTGTCACGATGAACAAAAAGCATAGGAGTGCTCTCACTATAGGTAAGAAGAGTTTAGAAACCTCGGATCGTATTACCAAGCCAATTTCTTACAGCATATTACTTGGCCCCAATTTACAATTTTGCAGCAAACTTTCGGAATATATATTTTTAGAGGATTCCGTGCAAGGGCTGTTGGAACATGGAAGGAAGCCACCTTTCTCTTAAGAGTTCACAGAACGGTACTGAGAAATAATAACTCAAAAAAGGCTCGGACTTATTTGACAAAATTTGCATGTAACTAGAGCTTACTTTGAACCATTTTTGGTTGCAAAATTCCGTTTAGCAGTGTTCATGATAGAAGGTTTTAATTTATTACGAAGATGAGCTTCCTGCAGCTACAAGAGTGGCATAATTCACATGAAAGGCACACAAACACGGTTTACACAGAAACAGAGCACAGTACAGTGCACATGCAGGTAATTGCTCGTTGGAAAGAGGTACTAATGAAAGTGAGACTAAGTGATCATTAGCGCCTGCCGTGAATGTGTAGAACACAGAGCGTCATTCGACTTACCAGTGTAGCTTCATTTTTTTCTGGTAGGAAATGTGCATCTTGTTTTCCTTTTATAATAGGTATTTGGATGATTTACACAGAGACGTGTTGAGAGGAGGGCCGCGTGCCTCCTTCCTTTACAGCACCCAAACACCTTCCTTCCAACCTGGTACTTCATCACTCATCATGCAGGCAGATAATGAGCTGCCCAAAGCAACTGCCCTCTTCCTACATGTCCTGCTCGCATGTGCCACTTTTGAGTAAAGCTGGTGCTCATTGGCCCATGCTGCTGCTAACTCGGTCAGGATTTGTTCCGGCTAACCCACAGTCAATCTAAACAGTCTTGCAAAGGTGTTAGATTTATGTGAACGTTTGGTCTTTCTACAGTGCTTCGGGTTGGATGCACAAGACACTACAGAGCAGGTTAGCAGATGGCATAGTCTTATTTTTTCAGATCTTAGCACTGTGGAATGCCAGACGTGGGAAAAACATTTCGTGATCTTCCCCGTATAGTACAATTTAGGCATGGGCGACTTTTAAATGGTTATATAATTCAGTTAATTGTATCACTGAAACAGCGATGTCACAACATAATGGATATCCCATCTTATTGCAATTGTCAAAGGATATAATGCACTAGTAAAAAAGGCAGACACTCTATTCATCCATCCATCTGTGATGGAGTAAACCATTTGCTAAACTCTGAATCAGGCCCAAAGTCGTTCAGTTTCAGGGTGGTGGAAGTCTGCTTTAATCTGTTCAGGACACTTGACAATGTTGCCATCATGCAAATCACCCATCTTCATACTCTCATCTGTCCATAATATAAATCACTTATCCAAGTGCTCTGATGTACAAATTCAGGGTTGATTTTTTTGGAATGAAACTGGGAGGAAGGAAAATATTACTTGCTGAGTAAGCATCTATATGTGCCATTTAGATTCACATGCTGTGCGAACTCCTGCCATCTAGTGTTGGGCTCAGTCGTGTGCAGGTTATTTTTCTTCGAAAAAGTTTTTTCGAGTCACGAGGTATAGTGACTCCACCTACTGCAAGTAAAGCATATGGGCATCAGCTTCATTGATAGATTGTTTTTTTCTGCATGAAGGGTGAGGATATAGATGGGGCATGGAGATACAAAAAAGATGACCATGCAAAGGAAAATTAAGGATGAATCTTGAATGCGTTTGTGCAACATCTAATGGCGGCCTTGGAGGAAAGTGGGTGCATGTGAATTTACAGAGGTTGCAACATTTCAGATAATGGCATATATAGCTGTAGATACACATGCTGTGCATAGCCTGTAAAGCAGTCCTCTCAGAAAGCAGTGGCTAGCCTGAGGATCCTGCAGGAGACTGGAAAAGTGTATGAAGGACAGCCTGACCAATGTTAGCTTGTTCGGAGCTGAACATTCACACAATACTGTTTAGTAAATGTGAGGGGGATAGACAATGTAGCTGCTTATCAGATGTCAGGTATAGGAATATTACCCAAGAAAGCCACACAAGCTCCTTTTTTGTGGGTTGTGGGGTCTGGGAGGTACAGGCTAAGGTATTTTGGCTTTAGCAAAATAGGCTTGTATGCATTTGACAAGCCAGTGTGCTATACCTGCTTTGGAGAGAGCACACCCTTTGTGCGGTCTGGAGAAAGAGAGAGATAGCTCCTGTGTCTTATGGAAGGGCTTTGTCCTGTTAATGTAATGCATAAGCTTTCTTTTGTCATCTAATGTGCAAAGAGCTTGTCCTGCTACCGACGCTGGATGTGGGAAGAACACTGGGAGTTCTATGGTTTGACTGAGGTGGAAGCTATAGACCACCTTAGAAAGAAATTTGGGGTGTGTTCTGAGGACTAGCGTATCCTGGTGTACTTGGAAAAAAAAGGGTTCTTTGAGGGTAAGGGCCTGTAGTTTACTAACATGCCTGAGAGAAGTAATGGCTACCAGGAAAGTCACCTTCCAGGAAATAAACTGTAAGAGTCAAGAGTTCAGTGGTCCAAAGTAAGGTCCCATTAGTCTAGTGATAACAATGATGAGGTTCCACAGGCGCCAGTGGCACTTGTAGCAGAATAATCCTTTTGAGCCCATCCACAGAGGCATTGATAACAGGAACTCTGAAAAGCGAAGATTGTTAGTCTCTGTATTGAGACAGACAACATAAGCAGTGTAGTCTGATAGAGGTATAAGTGAGGCCTAACTTTCAAATGAAGCTTCAAAGGTACCTAACCAAGCATAGAAGAAGTAGAAGAGGCGGAAAAGCATATGCAAATATCCCTGACCAGTTCATACATAGAGCATTGTGTTTTTGGCTGTGGCGAACAGGCAACAGTGGTGGCGGTACGGGAGTAAGACTTGAGGGTGGCTCCCACTGCCAGACTGGGTAATGCATCCTGCTGAGAAGGTCTGCAAAGTCATTGTCCACTCCGGGTATGTGCTGGATGAGAAAATAAACTCCATTTTGTATCTACTGCTAAATGCTCTGAGCTAGAACAGACAACTGCAGAGAGTGTGTGCCATCCTGCCTCTGTAGGTAAAACATGGCAGATGTGTTGTCCATCCAGTCTAGAATTATCCTGTGTTGAAATAGATGGAGGAACGCTTTAAGGGCTAGCTGGATTACCAATAACTGTAGGTGGTTGATGTGAAGGCTCCATTGGTCAGGCGTCCACACTCCTTGTACAGTAAGCCCTTGAAGGTATGCTACCCAAACGGTGAACGAGGCGTCCATTGTGATGGTCATGTGTGGAACTGGGTCCAGGGAGGGCTGTCACTACAACAGGTTGTTGGCTTTCCGCCACTGCAGGGAGCGAGGAGTATGGCCCAAGATCAACAGTAGATCTTCCCACTGACCCTCCACCTGTGGCCACTATGCTGCTAGACACCCCCGCAATGGACCTGTGTGTAACCTGGCATATGGAACTATGGCAATGCAAGAGGACATCATGCCCAGGAGGATCATGACCTTCCTGACCATTATCTACCGAGCTGGCTGAAAAAGAGGAAGCAGAGTTTGGAATGCTTGTACTCTTGCTGGGCTGGGTATGCTCTCACTATGCAAAAGTCAAGTATGGCCCAAGGAAGGGTTGTATTTTCAGGGGATGGAGAACGGACTTGGTGGTATTGATGGTAAAGCCTAGGCTGTGGAAGAGATGTGGCTTGGGTGTGGGCTAGGCATTGCTGTTCCTCTGCACTCTTGATCAACCATTCGTCTAGGAAAGGGAAGATGTGGACACCTCTCCTTCTGACATGAGCAGCTACCACTGCAAAACACTTTGTAAACAATCTCGGAGCTGTGGTGACACTGAACAGCAGCGCTTTAAACTGATAAAGCTGACCTCTTACCACAAACCAGAGGAACCATTGATGTGCAGCGTGGATTGGGTTGTGGAAGTAGGTGTCCTTCAGGCTGAGGGTCATGAAGTTGCCTTGCTGTAGTAGAGGAATGATGTCCTAGAGTATCACCATGTAGAAGTGCTGACAGGATGTACTTGGTGAGAGACCTGAGGTTAAGAATGGGCCTTAGGGACCTACCTTTTTGGGAATAAGGAAGAATAGGAAGTATACCCCTTTGCTGCATTGTTGAGGCAGCATGGGCTCTATGGCCTCTCTGATGAGTGGTACATGCCTCTCCTCTTGGAGCAGAAGCTGAAGTTCCGGGGAGAGTTTGTGTTTGCGGGGTGGTGCTTGTTGAGTTCTACACAGTACCCCTCTGCTATGATATCAAGAACCCACTAGTCTGAGGTGATCTCTGCCCAGGGAGACAGAATCCCTTGCAACTGTCCCCTGACAGGTAATAGATGGTCTTGGGGAAGGGGAAGTGAGTCATTGCTTTGAAGGTGTGACTCCTTTGGAGGCTGCACGTTTTCCCTTCCCCTTCCACTGTTACTTTTGTATCCACCCCTGTAGTAACCCCAAGAGGGTGTTTGCTACTGCTGCTGTTCAGGGAAGGATGTGGAAACCTCAGGGTTAGGGGCCTTAGCAGCTCAGCGACATATTGTGCAGAGAAAGGTGCCATGGGCAGATGGTGTTGAGATCCTTGGAAGCAGCAGAGAAAGTGGCTGTGAACGCCAGGCTTTTCAGAGCTGAAGATTTTCAATTACCTCCTTGGACCAAGTTGGATTTCCACTCTGAAGCTTTCAGTTCCCACAGGGTCCTCAGGGGCCTCTTCAGAGCCGAATCTGCAGTTGAGGTGGATGAGAGAGGCTTTGAGGAGGACTCTGGCATCAACGTTTGGTCGTATGTAGCGTTTGACTCCTTTAATTGAAGCCGACCACAGCCTTGTGACAGTCCGAAGGTCTTATAACTGGCCTGTGGGATCAAAGCTCTAGCTTCCCTAGCATGTGGTCTGGGAGTGTTCTGTGGAAGGTTGGTACTTACTCACTGCAAAAGATTTAGATGTTGGACGCTACACTGTCATGGGCTCGTCTATCTAGGCATTAGAGCAGGAACTCTCCACTGATAATAGCTCCTCATCTCAGCTCCCTATGCCTCTGGCTGTTGGTCACTCAGGGTGTCTCGGTCTCCACCGAGATCGGAAGTGTCATCCTCTTCACTGTGATCCATTAAAGTCAAGACAATTTGACAGGCTCAGCGGTTTCGCAATGTTTTGTACGGAAAGGCAAGGTACGCTGTACAGGAGTCCTCCCTGTAAGGGGACAAGCAGAGGTAACAGACTTTATGAAGGTCTGTCCTCTGGTATTTTGCACAATACTTTGGGCAGAGATGGAATGGAGTCCTTTCCATCAAAGGGACATTCTTGTACGTCGAAGAAGTGATGCAGGCTCAAAGAGGCCAGGCGCCGGAACAGTGCATCAAAGTTATCTGACTGCAGCACTGTGCGAAAGGTGTATGCCAAGGATAGAACAGAAGAATAATCATAACTGTAGTTTGAACCGACAAGGAAATGATACAAGTGCGCATGGCGAGAACATAATGCAGTGCTGAACCAGAGCTCGAAGGGACACATCTGAACCAAACGGTGGAGAAAAAACAATCTAACAATTGAGCTGGTGTCCACGTGTATTACCAGCAATATGTGAAGCCACTATGCCTTGTGACCTGAAAATACTTCTTTGAAGAAAAAACAATTTGCACATTTCCAAGTCCAACACTAGAATGCAGGAATATGCACAGCATGTGTATCTACAGCTACACATGACACAAAGTTATTTACCAGACTGACTGACTCCATGTTGCATTGACACTTTCTTTACAGAGTTATATTCCTTTGGCCTGGTCTTTCGACCAAACTTGTAAACTACCCAGAGAGGACCGTTAGCTGTGGAGTGTTCGCCAAATCACCATTGTTTATCTGTGTTTTTTTCAACATAGTCTCTGCGATCATAGCAGTCTGGAACGTGCAGAACTCCCCGTCTCGGGTGGTGCGTCAGATGATTCAGACATCTGCTGTGTTTTGTTTTAAAAATTTAATGAAGGATTTTAAGAAGGCAGGAGCGAATACAAAATGGGAAGGTTTGGAACACATAGAACAGCCTCAGCAAGATTAGTAATTTTCACCAAAGCTAACCTCTCTAAACAAGACCAAGCGGCCTCTGTTGGAGCTCCCTATGGATCTCCTTAACAAAAGGGTGATAACAAAGTTGATTTATTTTGTGCAGCAAATAAGCTTTCTGGATCCCTATGTATGTGATGGATTTGTAGTCTACATTGGGGGAACTGCTGGCTTGGTCTTAGTGCTACAGGTTTTTTTGTAGAAATGTATTAGCTCTGATTTCTACAGAATGATTTAGAGTCAAGAAGCTCTCTTCTATTTAGCCAAATCCCCTATATAAGGTTGTTTGAAATCCTGTGGGTCAGACAGTGTAATTAACATATCCACAATTGTAGACAATTTGAATTTATCTTGTCCTTTCTCAATGCTTTCATTTTTTTTACTGCACCAATAAATGATTTGTCAGAAGCTGCAATGTGCGCTCAAACAGAAGCTTTTGCCTGCCTTTGCTAATCGCAAGAGGAATAGAGATCACATTGTAGGTTCTACCCCTCAACCTGAAATTATAATAGCTCTCCATGATCAATACCTGGAGTATTCTCCCGGGCACAATGCTGTTAGCATTCCCTTCATAAAATGCAACCTCAACCAGTCAACCGCACTTTCTTCAACTACTGTAATCAAGACAGCCTTGCACTTGGTGTGCTGTTTATTATTTGTAACCTGGCGATTTTGTTTATGTTATCACTTTCCTGCCTAGGCTTTATGAAACAGGACTAAGAAAGGTGGAAAGCTAACTTCCAGGATGACAAGCAATATTTGTCAGCATGACATTACTCAGTTTCGTTATCACAAATATTAAGTATTCTAGAATAGAGTTTGTGACCACCCAGCCCACCAAGAATGAGGCAAAAAGGACAGCTAACTTTGTGGCTGGGGCCTGTTGACAGTTTTTATATTAAAGGCCAATGAAAAGACATCTGGGCCCTTCAATAATTTTAACCTACTGATTACATTTAATTTTATTTGCACCTCTAGTACTTAAATTTGATCTAGGGGGAGTGTGTGTATGTGTGATTCATCAAAATATGACAACATCTCCTCCACTGTCTGAGAAGAGGCGTGTCAAGCGGATACAGAACCATTTATCACTCTTAATGGATAAAGCAACATATGTTGCATGTGCTCAATCATTTAAAATGTATCAAGTATTATTGAGCTATTGTACTTTGTGTGGTGAAGTGCAAGTATTGAAAGCCAGAATGTGCTTTTCCAGGCTCATTTGTAATGCTTATATTAGGGCATTACACATAGATAAGGATGTATGTATGTTTCTATTGATCAGTTGAATACGGTAATACATTTATATAGAAGAAAAAATCCATGAATGTGTGCAACTTGTCGCTGTCATCCAATATCACGGAACCAATAGTCCCATTATTTTCTCCATCTTAGGTTGAGCATTCCAGAAACCATCTATATATTTCTAAGCCAAACTCCACCACTTCATAATTTATTTTACCATCAGTTGCAAGTATTTAGCCCCATCCACTTCTAGTGTCTTCAAGTGCCCTTTTACTGTCAGTGGCTTCCTCTAGATATTCTGGGACAGTGTGTTCTCATGCTGCTGTCTGGTGGCTTACTCCAATGCTGCTTCATGTAGGTTGTTATCCCATACCTCATTTTATAAGTCGAGAAGGGTCTTCCAAGAATTGACCCCTCAGGCTGCTTTCATACAGTTCACAATACTACACCATTTACCTTACCTTTACCTGATAAGGATTATGTTACTTACCTTGTAAGCATCTATTTGTCACATGTAGTGCTGTTGATTTAAACATGCTGTGCACACTCCTTCCATCTCATGTTGAGATTGGAGGTTTACAACTTCTTAGAAGTCTTTCGAGTCACAAGATCCAGTGAATTTCCCTCTTTGAGGTAATGCACGTGGTCCTCCGCACCATCTTCAGATTGTTTTTCAGATATCAGGTGCAGGTGTAGTTAAGCTAGATAATGTTTAGAGTGATGACCATGCAACATGAAGGAAAATAAAGAGAATACATAAAATATGTGTATATTATCTGGCACAACCAATGACTTCCGGGGAGGTGGGTGGGCACATGTGAATCTGAAGCAGTACATGCCACAAACAGATACCTGGAAGGCAAGTAGCCTAATCCATTTGTAGCATATGTGGCGGTTGATACACATGCTGTGCATAGGCTTTTAAGCAGTCTTCCCCATGTTGTGGCTAATCACTGGGTGTTGCAGATGTTTGGAAGAAAGTTCTCAGTATGACTTGTCCTACACATGTCTGTTGGTGTGCAAGGACATCCACACAATAGAGTTTGGTAAATGTGTGTGGAGCTGACCAAGTAGCTGCTTTACAAATGTCAGCTATAAGAATGTTACTCAAGAAAGCCATGGCGGCACCCTTCTTCCTAGGAAAATGTGCCCATGAGGGGGGCGGTAAGATCCTTTTGGCTTTTGCAAATTTAAATGCATCCGACTATCCAACTAGCAATACGTGCTTTGGATTAGGTGTAACCTTGTCTGGGGTTAGAGGAAGCTACAAACATTTATTCTGTTTTCTTAAATGCTTTAGTTCTGCCAATCTAGTATAGCTGTGATCTTTTCACATCTAAAGTGTAAAGTGCCCTTTTGACTACCAATACTGGATTGGGAAACAAAGCTGTCAGTTCATTAGTTTAATTGAGATAAAAGGACGGCTGAGCTTTAGACAAATATTTTGCACTAGGTCTCTTAGGACTACCCTGACCTGATGCATCTGGAATAATGGCTGCTCTAAAGTGAGCCCTTGTATTTTACTTACTATTCGCAAAGAGGTGATTGCAACTTGGAATGCTACTTTCCATGAAAGGTATTGAAGTGGACAGGAATGTAAAGACTCCAGAGGGGGGACTACGAGTCTAGATGGTACCATGTTGAGATTCCATACTGGAGCAGTTGGTATTCTTGGAGGTATTACCCTTTTCAGACCTTCCATAAACGCTTATACAACAGGTATTTTAAACAGTGAACGGTGTCTCTGTTTTAAAGATACACTGGTAAGAAACTGGACTTCTTTGCAAATGATCTCCACTTTTTGCCCCAATTTGAACCGCTAGATGGTGGTTTTTGACTCAGACAGTGCACTGCAGCCTTCTAAACAGGCTTCAGTGCCCTTTCCCCTAAAAACAACATACTCAACTTTGAAACAATTGGCAGGACTTTAGTATCCCTTTAAGCCACTAGTAAATGGTACCCTTGGTACCTGGGGCATGGGTACTAAAGAGGATCTCTAAGGACTGCAGCGTGCCACCCTAAGGGACCCCCCAAACAAACTACACACAGCCTGACATGGCAGGATGCATGTCATGATGCAAGCCACGAGCGAAAACATGACATGTAAAACTCACTGTGTGCCATTCCAAAGTCACTGCATGTATCATATGTAAGTCATCCCTACAGCAGGTCTTAAAAGCTCAGAAAGCAAGGTGCATTATAATGCATGTGAGGGCATGTCTGCATGAGCAGATATGCCCCTTTAAGGTCTAGTTCTACTGATGGATATTGCAAGTGAACAGTGAAGCCACCTTAAGGTATGTACTGGGCACTGGTCAGTACGAGTTACCCAGCTACATAATTTCTTCACTGAAACCAATGGTGGTTGGTATAAAACACCTCGTCTTAATAAATCCAGACTCATGCCAGTCTTAGATTTATCAAGGCATGCACTCAGAGGGCACTTCAGAGGTGACCCCTGAAACCTAATAGTCCTCTAGTATGCTGGATGACTGGTATTGACTAGCCTGCAACCACAGACATGTTTCTGAACCTCTGGAGGTGAGAACCCCTGCTCCCAGAGGCCAGAAACAATGCCTGCTCTGGTGGAGTGTTACCACCTCCTCCAGCAGGATGACTAGTAAATCAGCATACCAGGGCCAGAGGCTTCAAAGCCTTTGAAATGCGATCCTGGATTCCCCCAGACCTGGCGAATGTGACCCCCTAACCGGAGGCCCATTTGGCTCCAGGACAGGTGGGAAATTAGCTATGCAAGGAGGCGTGTTGCCCACCTCTACGGTGGGCAGCCTGATGTGCCCCACAAAGGAAGGGTTTCACTACCTTGTTTTTGGTGGTATTAAAAATTCTGGGACAGGGTTATTTCCACTTCCCACAGGAAGAGGTCACAAACGGGGGTGTAATCACCCCAGGGGATCCACCAAGGGTGCATCTCACTACGAAGAGAATCCTGAGTGTCCAGGAGTGCAGCCCTATCGACCCTGTTGAGACGCTGAGTCTGCCCGGAGCCTCCCTGCACCCATACCCAGAATACCCAGTTGCAAGAACCAAGACTTGTTTAGTGTCCAGTCCGACCACCAACACCACCAAGACTAACCTAACGATGAGGTAAGTCAGCATCACCCAGGCCAGCCCAGAGAGTGGTTCTGCTGTCTTGTTTCCCTCCCATCACCAGTCTGAGTCCGGGCCGACCAACGGTGTCCACTTGCCCCCGAGACCCTCAGGAACGAGCCCTCCTTTGGGTTCAACTGAACTGATATCCCAGTCCTCACTTGCAGCCCATTTTCTTCCAGGTACTGCTCCTGCTCCCACTGAGTTTAACATGTAGTGCCCTACGCCACAACTGCTATGAGCACTTGTGCACCAGAACACACCAGGGCAAGTAACCAGAAACTGCTAGTGGTCCTAGAGACCTTGGCACCTACTTACCTTAAGTCCAAATCAATTGTTCTCTGTCATTACCTGTTAGAGTCTCTCGAGAATAGGGGCCTCCCCTTCAGTGAGTGGTGTTTCAGAATCGTCCTGGACTTTGGTGTCATAATGTCTTTGTAATGGCTTTTTAACCACCTCTTTTGAGACTGTTCTTTTGGCGTTGATGATTTTGATCTTGATGGCGTTGACACAAAATGTTTAGACGGCGTGACTTTCAGCACCACTGCTGTTAGGGAGGCACGGCATCTGGAGGTCTGAGATTTTGGTGTCTCAGCCCCATGTCTGTGTTTGTTGCTAGGAGCCAGATTAGCATAGAGAGGCCTTTCGTCCTTTCTTGGCTCCGAAGCCTTCTCTTGGTGTCAGCCAGAACCACTACTTGTGACTTCGAGTGGTCTGCCGGTCGATCGGCTCGGGGATGTGGCTCCAACAAGTCTTGCAGTCATGCTTTTTGTGTCAGGGCTAGAAGGGTAGCAGTACTCATGAGCGGTGGTGCTGTCTTTGTCTTTGCCCCTGTGGATATCGCCAGCTCAACGTCAGGGCTCCCTCAAAAGGATAGAGAAGACTGGCCGTCTTCATCATTGGCTCCGGTGTCTATGTTGGAGTCTCTAGGTGGAACGTAGTGCGTTACCTGTTGAGTCATCTCCTTTGTATTTGCCTTCCATCGGTGCTGATGATTTCCTCTGACACCTCCTGTTCAGCAGTGGTCTCTATGCTGTGGGCAAGGCGAAGTGCTCAAAAGTACCTTAAACCATTTTTGGACCAGAACTGTAGACACGCTGCACAGTCCTGGTTGTTGTGTCCTGGAGCGAGACACAAACTGCAAACCAGGTGTTGGTCACTGTACGGGTACTTAACATTGCAATGCAGGCGCCTTTGAAATTAGGTCTGTTCCATCTCCCCTTCCAGGACATTCTCCATTCCAGATGGAAGACAGAGTGCTTGTTGAGTCGGTTCTTCTGTGACTGGTCACCGATGTTTATGCCGCGTCAGGGGGTGGATGTTTGACAACGGAATTAGCTTCTACGGGCCAAGTAGGCCTGAGAAGGGGTGTCGATAGCAAGCTGTGACACATACATTGTAAGGAAATGCCTCCTTGGCATGGTTACCCCCTGACTTTTTGCCTTTGCTGATGCTATGTTTTGAATTGAAAGTATGCTGAGGCCTGCTAACCAGGCCCCAGCACCAGTGTTCTTTCCCTAACCTGTACTTTTGATTCCACAATTGGCACACCCTGGCATCCAGATAAGTCCCTTGTAACTGGTACCTCTGGTACCAAGGGCCCTGATGCCAGGGAAGGTCTCTAAGGGCTGCAGCATGTCTTATGCCACCCTAGAGACCCCTCACTCAGCACAGACACACTGCTTACCAGCTTGTGTGTGCTAGTGAGAACAAAATGAGTAAGTCGACATGGCACTCCCCTCAGGGTGCCATGCCAGCCTCTCACTGCCTATGCAGTATAGGTAAGACACCCCTCTAGCAGGCCTTACAGCCCTAAGGCAGGGTGCACTATACCATAGGTGAGGGCACCAGTGCATGAGCACTGTGCCCCTACAGTGTCTAAGCAAAACCTTAGACATTGTAAGTGCAGGGTAGCCATAAGAGTATATGGTCTGGGAGTCTGTTTTACATGAACTCCACAGCACCATAATGGCTACACTGAAAACTGGGAAGTTTGGTATCAAACTTCTCAGCACAATAAATGCACACTGATGCCAGTGTACATTTTATTGTAAAATACACCACAGAGGGCACCTTAGAGGTGCCCCCTGAAACCTAACCGACTATCTGTGTAGGCTGACTGGTTCCAGCAGCCTGCCACACTAGAGACATGTTGCTGGCCCCATGGGGAGAGTGCCTTTGTCACTCTGAGGCCAGTAACAAAGCCTGCACTGGGTGGAGATGCTAACACCTCCCCCAGGCAGGAGCTGTAACACCTGGCGGTGAGCCTCAAAGGCTCACCCCTTTGTCACAGCACCGCAGGACACTCCAGCTTAGTGGAGTTGCCCGCCCCCTCCGGCCACGGCCCCCACTTTTGGCGGCAAGGCTGGAGGAAACAAAGAAAACAACAAGGAGGAGTCACTGGCCAGTCAGGACAGCCCCTAAGGTGTCCTGAGCTGAGGTGACTCTAACTTTTAGAATAGGGATGTGACCCCCTCCCCTTGGGAGGAGGCAGAAAGAGGGTGTACTCACCCTCAGGGCTAGTAGCCATTGGCTACTAACCCCCCAGACCTAAACACGCCCTTAAATTTAGTATTTAAGGGCTCCCCTGAACCTAAGAATTTAGATTCCTGAAACTTACCTGAAGAAGAAGGACTGCTGAGCTGAAAAAACCCCTGCAGAGGAAGAACAGAAGACACCAACTGCTTTGACTCCAGACTTACCGGCCTGTCTCCTGCCTTCCAAAGAAACCTGCTCCAGCGACGCTTTCCAAGGGACCAGCGACCTCTGAATCCTCTGAGGACTGCCCAGCTTCAAGAAAGACTAGAAACTCCCGAGGACAGCGGCACTGCTCCAAGAGAACTGCAACTTTGTTACAAGGAGCAGATTTAAAGACCCCTGCAACTCCCCGCAAGAAGCGTGAGACTTGCAACACTGCACCCGGCGACCCCGACTCGACTGGTGAAGAACAACCAACTCAGGGAGGACCCTCCGGCGACTCTACGACTGTGAGTAACCAAAGTTGTCCCCCCTGAGCCCCCACAGCGACGCCTGCAGAGGGAATCCCCAGGCTCCCCCTGACCGCGACTGTCTGAACTCCATTTCCCGACGGCTGGAAAAGACCCTGCACCCGCAGCCCCCAGCCCCTAAAGAAACGGAACTTCTGTGCAGGAGTGACCCCCAGGAGGCCCTCTCCCTTGCCCAGGTGGTGGCTACCCAGAGGAGCCCCCCCCTTGCCTGCCTGCATCGCTGAAGAGACCCCTTGGTCTCCCATTGAAAACTAAAGGAAACCCGACGCTTGTTTACACACTGCACCCGGCTGCCCCCGTGCTGCTGAGGGTGTACTTTCTGTGTGGACTTGTGTCCCCCCCGGTGCCCTACAAAACCCCCCTGGTCTGCCCTCCGAAGACGCGGGTACTTACCTGCTGGCAGACTGGAACCGGGGCACCCCCTTCTCTCCATTATAGCCTATGTGTTTTGGGCACCTCTTTGACCTTTGCACCTGACCGGCCCTGAGCTGCTGGTGTGATAACTTTGGGGTTGCTCTGAACCCCCAACGGTGGGCTACCTTGGACCAAAAACTAAAACCTGTAAGTGACTTACTTACCTGTTAAAATTAACAATAACTTACCTCCCCCAGGAACTGTGAAAATTGCAGTGTCCACTTTTAAAACAGCTTATTGTGTTTTATGTGAAAAGTATACATGCTAATGAAATGATTCAAAGTTCCTAGAGTACTTACCTGCAATACCTTTCAAATGAGATATTACATGTAAAATGTGAACCTGTGGTTCTTAAAATAAACTAAGAAAAGATATTTTTCTATAACAAAACCTATTGGCTGGATTTGTCTCTGAGTGGGTGTACCTCATTTATTGTCTATGTGTGTGTACAACAAATGCTTAACACTACTCCTTGGATAAGCCTACTGCTCGACCACACTACCACAAAATAGAGCATTAGTATTATCTCTTTTTACCACTATTTTACCTCTAAGGGGAACCCTTGGACTCTGTGCATGCTATTCCTTACTTTGAAATAGCACATACAGAGCCAACTTCCTACATTGGTGGATCAGCGGTGGGGTACAAGACTTTGCATTTGCTGGACTACTCAGCCAATACCTGATCACACGACAAATTCCAAAAATTGTCATTAGAAATTGATTTTTGCAATTTGAAATTTTTCTAAATTCTTTAAAGTCCTGATAGGGCCTTGTGTTAGTCCCTGTTAGAATTTCTTTTAGAGTTTAAAAGTTTGTTAAAAGTTTGAATTAGATTCTAGAACTAGTTTTAGTTTCTTAAAAAGTATTCCAACTTTTAGAAGCATAATGTCTAATACAGATGTGAATGTGGTGGAACTCGACACCACACCTTACCTCCATCTACAGATGAGAGAGCTAAGGTCACTCTGTAAAATCAAGAAAATAACAATGGGCTCTAGACCTACCAAACAACAGCTCCAGGAGCTGTTGGCAGAGTATGAAAGAGCCAACCCCTCTGTGGATGGCAACACAGAGGATGAGGATAGTGACTTGGAGGAAGATTCCCCCCTACCAGTCCTATCTAGGGAGGACAGGGCCTCTCAAGCCCTGACTCCACAAATACTAGTCAGAGATGCTGGTTCCCTCACAGGAGGGACCAACTTCTCTGAAATCACTGAGGATAACTCCAGTGAAGAGGACATCCAGTTAGCCAGGATGGCCAAAAGATTGGCTTTGGAAAGACAGATCCTGGCCATAGAAAGGGAAAGACAAGAGATGGGCCTAGGACCCATCAATGGTGGCAGCAACATAAATAGGGTCAGAGATTCTCCTGACATGTTGAAAATCCCCAAAGGGATTGTAACAAAATATGAAGATGGTGATGACATCACCAAATGGTTCACAACTTTTGAGAGGGCTTGTGTAACCAGAAAAGTGAACAAATCTCACTGGGGTGCTCTCCTTTGGGAAATGTTCACAGGAAAGTGTAGGGATAGACTCCTCACACTCTCTGGAAAAGATGCAGAATCTTATGACCTCATGAAGGGTACCCTGATTGAGGGCTTTGGATTCTCCACTGAGGAGTATAGGATTAGATTCAGGGGGGCTCAAAAATCCTCGAGCCAGACCTGGGTTGACTTTGTAGACTACTCAGTAAAAACTCTAGATGGTTGGATTCAAGGCAGTGGTGTAAGTAATTATGATGGGCTGTACAATTTATTTGTGAAAGAACACCTGTTAAGTAATTGTTTCAATGATAAACTGCATCAGCATCTGGTAGACCTAGGACCAATTTCTCCCCAAGAATTGGGAAAGAAGGCGGACCATTGGGTCAAGACTAGGGTGTCCAAAACTTCCACAGGGGGTGACCAAAAGAAAGGGGTCACAAAACCTCCCCAGGGGAAAGGTGGTGAGACAGCCAAAAACAAAAATAGTAAAGAGTCTTCTACAGGCCCCCAAAAACCTGCACAGGAGGGTGGGCCCAGAGCCTCTTCACAAAACAATTCTGGGTACAAGGGTAAAAACTTTGATCCCAAAAAGGCCTGGTGTCGTAGCTGTAGTCAGTCTGGACACCAAACTGGAGACAAGGCCTGTCCCAAGAAAGATACCACTTCTAACTCCCATCCAGCTAAAACTGGAATGGCCAGTCTCCAAGTGGGATCAACAGTGTGCCCAGAGCAAATCAGGTGTCACACTGAAGCTACATTAGTCTCTGAGGGTGGGGTGGATTTAGCCACACTGGCTGCCTGGCCCCCTAACATGCAAAAATACAGGCAGCAGCTCTTAATTAATGGGACAAGTGTAGAGGGCCTGAGGGATACAGGTGCCAGTGTCACCATGGTGACAGAGAAACTGGTTTCCCCTGGCCAATACCTGGCTAGACAAACCTATCCAGTCACCAATGCTGACAATCAAACTAAAGTACATCCCATGGCAATGGTAACTTTAGAGTGGGGAG
Organism: Pleurodeles waltl; assembly: GCF_031143425.1. Taxonomy (NCBI): domain Eukaryota; kingdom Metazoa; phylum Chordata; class Amphibia; order Caudata; family Salamandridae; genus Pleurodeles; species Pleurodeles waltl. The sequence goes on from NC_090437.1 coordinate 184,312,747, forward strand.
GGGTCAATGGCCTGAAACAGGTGGTGGTCTCCTCAAATATCCCAGTAGACTGTTTGCTTGGAAATGACCTGGAGTCCTCACCATGGGCTGAGGTAGAACTGAAAACCCATGCAGCCATGCTGGGTATCCCTGAACTGGTGTGTGTCAAGACGAGGGCACAGTGCAAGGCTCAGGGTGAAAAAGTAGAGCTGGAGTCTGGAAAAATGGCCCAGCCTACCAAGAGAAAAGGAAAGTCAGCTGGGAAACCAGCTGCAACACAGCACCAAAAAGAGAACCTCTCTTCTCAGGAAGAAGTTCTGCCCTCTGAGGGAACTGAGCCTATGGAGCTGGAACCTTATCAGGTTGAGCTCTTAGGCCCAGGGGGACCCTCAAGGGAAGAGTTGTGTAAGGGACAAGAAACCTGTCCCTCTCTTGAAGGCCTTAGGCAGCAAGCTGCTGAAGAGTCCAAAGGCAAGAAAAATGGAACACATAGGGTCTATTGGGAAGATGGACTCCTGTACACTGAGGCAAGAGATCCCAAACCTGGTGCCACTAGGAGAGTGGTAGTGCCTCAGGGTTTCAGAGAGTTTATTCTGACCTTAGCCCATGATATTCCCCTTGCTGGGCATTTGGGACAAACCAAGACGTGGGAGAGGTTAGTCAACCACTTCTACTGGCCCAATATGTCCCAGAAGGTTAAGGAGTTTTGCCTCTCCTGCCCCACCTGTCAAGCCAGTGGTAAGACAGGTGGGCATCCAAAGGCCCCCCTCATTCCACTTCCAGTGGTGGGGGTCCCCTTTGAAAGAGTGGGTGTGGACATAGTTGGTCCACTAGAACCTCCCACAGCCTCAGGAAATATGTACATCCTAGTAGTAGTGGATCATGCTACTAGGTATCCTGAAGCTATTCCCCTTAGGTCGACTACTGCCCCTGCAGTAGCCAAGGCCCTCATTGGTATCTTTACCAGAGTGGGCTTCCCTAAGGAGGTGGTGTCTGACAGAGGTACCAACTTCATGTCAGCATACCTAAAACACATGTGGAATGAGTGTGGAGTGACTTATAAGTTCACTACACCATATCATCCACAAACTAATGGCCTTGTTGAGAGATTCAACAAGACATTAAAGGGCATGATCATGGGGCTCCCAGAGAAACTCAAAAGGAGATGGGATGTCCTCTTGCCATGTCTGCTTTTCGCTTACAGAGAGGTGCCTCAGAAGGGAGTAGGATTCTCACCCTTTGAACTTCTGTTTGGCCACCCTGTAAGGGGACCACTTGCTCTTGTTAAAGAAGGCTGGGAGAGACCTCTTCATGAGCCTAAACAAGACATAGAGGACTATGTACTTGGCCTTCGCTCAAGGATGGCAGAGTACATGGAAAAGGCAAGTAAAAACCTTGAGGCCAACCAACAACTCCAGAAGTTGTGGTATGACCAAAAGGCTGCACTGGTTGAATTTCAACCAGGGCAGAAAGTCTGGGTTCTGGAGCCTGTGGCTCCCAGGGCACTTCAGGACAAATGGAGTGGCCCTTACCCAGTACTAGAGAGGAAGAGTCAGTTCACCTACTTGGTAGACCTGGGCACTAGCAGGAGCCCCAAGAGGGTGATCCATGTGAACCGCCTTAAGCTCTTCCATGACAGGGCTGATGTAAATCTGTTGATGGTAACAGATGAGGACCAGGAAGCTGAGAGTGAGCCTCTCCCTGATCTCCTCTCATCAGACCCTAAAGATGGCTCAGTAGATGGAGTGATCTATTCAGACACCCTCTCTAGCCAACAGCAATCCGACTGTAGGAAGGTCCTGCAGCAGTTTGCTGAACTCTTTTCCCTAACCCCTGGTCAGACCCACCTGTGTACCCATGATGTGGACACAGGAGACAGCATGCCTGTCAAAAACAAAATATTTAGACAGACTGACCAAGTTAAGGAAAGCATCAAGGTGGAAGTCCACAAGATGCTGGAATTGGGAGTAATAGAGCACTCTGACAGCCCCTGGGCTAGCCCAGTGGTCTTAGTCCCCAAACCTCACACCAAAAATGGAAAGAGAGAGATTAGGTTTTGTGTGGACTACAGAGGTCTTAATTCTGTCACCAAGACAGATGCCCATCCCATTCCTAGAGCTGATGAGCTAATAGACAAATTAGGGGCTGCCAAATTCTTAAGTACCTTTGACTTAACAGCAGGGTACTGGCAAATCAAAATGGCCCCTGGAGCAAAAGAAAAGACAGCATTCTCCACACCTGATGGGCATTATCAGTTTACTGTTATGCCCTTTGGTTTAAAGAATGCCCCTGCCACCTTCCAAAGGTTGGTGAATCAAGTCCTTGCTGGGTTGGAATCCTGTAGTGCAGCTTATCTTGATGATATTGCTGTCTTCAGCTCCACCTGGCAGGATCACCTGGTCCACCTGAAGAAGGTTTTGAAGGCTCTGCAATCTGCAGGCCTCTCTATCAAGGCATCCAAATGCCAGATAGGGCAGGGAACTGTGGTTTACTTGGGACACCTTGTAGGTGGAGGCCAAGTTCAGCCACTCCAGCCCAAGATCCAGACTATTCTGGACTGGGCAGCTCCAAAAACCCAGACTCAAGTCAGGGCATTCCTTGGCTTGACTGGGTACTATAGGAGGTTTGTGAAGGGATATGGATCCATTGTGACAGCCCTCACAGAACTCACCTCCAAGAAAATGCCCAAGAAAGTAAACTGGACTGTAGAATGCCAACAGGCCTTTGACACCCTGAAGCAAGCTATGTGCACAGCACCAGTTCTAAAAGCTCCAGATTACTCCAAGCAATTCATTGTGCAAACAGATGCCTCTGAGCATGGGATAGGGGCAGTTGTGTCCCAAACAAATGATGATGGCCTTGACCAGCCTGTTGCTTTCATTAGCAGGAGGTTACTCCCCAGGGAGCAGCGTTGGAGTGCCATTGAGAGGGAGGCATTTGCTGTGGTTTGGTCCCTGAAGAAGTTGAGACCATACCTCTTTGGTACTCACTTCCTAGTTCAAACTGACCACAGACCTCTCAGATGGCTGATGCAAATGAAAGGTGAAAATCCAAAACTGTTGAGGTGGTCCATCTCCCTACAGGGAATGGACTTTATAGTGGAACACAGACCTGGGACTGCCCATGCCAATGCAGATGGCCTTTCCAGGTTCTTCCACTTAGAAAATGAAGACTCTCTTGGGAAAGGTTAGTCTCATCCTCTTTCGTTTGGGGGGGGGGGTGTTGTGTAAGGAAATGCCTCCTTGGCATGGTTACCCCCTGACTTTTTGCCTTTGCTGATGCTATGTTTTGAATTGAAAGTGTGCTGAGGCCTGCTAACCAGGCCCCAGCACCAGTGTTCTTTCCCTAACCTGTACTTTTGATTCCACAATTGGCACACCCTGGCATCCAGATAAGTCCCTTGTAACTGGTACCTCTGGTACCAAGGGCCCTGATGCCAGGGAAGGTCTCTAAGGGCTGCAGCATGTCTTATGCCACCCTAGAGACCCCTCACTCAGCACAGACACACTGCTTACCAGCTTGTGTGTGCTAGTGAGAACAAAATGAGTAAGTCGACATGGCACTCCCCTCAGGGTGCCATGCCAGCCTCTCACTGCCTATGCAGTATAGGTAAGACACCCCTCTAGCAGGCCTTACAGCACTAAGGCAGGGTGCACTATACCATAGGTGAGGGCACCAGTGCATGAGCACTGTGCCCCTACAGTGTCTAAGCAAAACCTTAGACATTGTAAGTGCAGGGTAGCCATAAGAGTATATGGTCTGGGAGTCTGTTTTACACGAACTCCACAGCACCATAATGGCTACACTGAAAACTGGGAAGTTTGGTATCAAACTTCTCAGCACAATAAATGCACACTGATGCCAGTGTACATTTCATTGTAAAATACACCACAGAGGGCACCTTAGAGGTGCCCCCTGAAACCTAACCGACTATCTGTGTAGGCTGACTGGTTCCAGCAGCCTGCCACACTAGAGACATGTTGCTGGCCCCATGGGGAGAGTGCCTTTGTCACTCTGAGGCCAGTAACAAAGCCTGCACTGGGTGGAGATGCTAACACCTCCCCCAGGCAGTGTAGGAGGCTGGACTGGCTTGTAGTGAGTACCAAGGGGTACTTGCACCTTGCACCAGGCCCAGTTATCCCTTATTAGTGTATAGGGTGTCTAGAAGCTTAGGCTGATAGATAATGGTAGCTTAGCAGAGCAGCTTAGGCTGAACTATGAGATGTGTGAAGCTACTACAGTACCACTTAGTGTCATATGCACAATATCATAAGAAAACACAATACACAGTTATACTAAAAATAAAGGTACTTTATTTTTATGACAATATGCCAAAGTATCTTAGAGTGTACCCTCAGTGAGAGGATAGCAAATATACACAAGATATATATACACAATAGCAAAAATATGCAGTATAGTCTTAGAAAACAGTGCAAACAATGTATAGTTACAATAGGATGCAATGGGGAAACATAGGGATAGGGGCAACACAAACCATATACTCCAAAAGTGGAATGCGAACCACGAATGGACCCCAAACCTATGTGACCTTGTAGAGGGTCGCTGGGACTATTAGAAAATAGTGAGAGTTAGAAAAATAACCCTCCCCAAGACCCTGAAAAGTGAGTGCAAAGTGCACTAAAGTTCCCCTAAGGACAAAGAAGTCGTGTTAGAGGAATAATGCAGGAAAGACACAACCCAACAATGCAACAACTGTGGATTTCCAATCTAGGGTACCTGTGGAACAAGGGGACCAAGTCCAAAAGTCACAAGCAAGTCGGAGATGGGCAGATGCCCAGGAAATGCCAGCTGCGGGTGCAAAGAAGCTTCTACTGGACAGAAGAAGCTGAGGTTTCTGCAGGAACGAAAAGGGCTAGAGACTTCCCCTTTGGTGGACGGATCCCTCTCGCCGTGGAGAGTCGTGCAGAAGTGTTTTCCCGCCGGAAGAACGCCAACAAGCCTTGCTAGCTGCAAATCGTGCGGTTAGCGTTTTTGGACGCTGCTGTGGCCCTGGAGGGACCAGGTCGCAAATTGGACCAGGAGAGAGAGGGGACGTCGAGCAAGACAAGGAGCCCTCTCAGCAGCAGGTAGCACCCGGAGAAGTGCCAGAAACAGGCACTACGAGGATGCGTGAAACGGTGCTCACCCGAAGTCGCACAAAGGAGTCCCACGTCGCCGGAGACCAACTTAGAACGTCGTGCAATGCAGGTTAGAGTGCCGTGGACCCAGGCTTGGCTGTGCACAAAGGATTTCCGCCGGAAGTGCACAGGGGCCGGAGTAGCTGCAAAAGTCGCGGTTCCCAGCAATGCAGCCCAGCGAGGTGAGGCAAGGACTTACCTCCACCAAACTTGGACTGAAGAGTCACTGGACTGTGGGGGTCACTTGGACAGAGTCGCTGGATTCGAGGGACCTCGCTCGTCGTGCTGAGAGGAGACCCAAGGGACCGGTAATGCAGCTTTTTGGTGCCTGCGGTTGCAGGGGGAAGATTCCGTCGACCCACTGGAGATTTCTTCGGAGCTTCTGGTGCAGAGAGGAGGCAGACTACCCCCACAGCATGCACAAGCAGGAAAACAGTCGAGAAGGCGGCAGGATCAGCGTTACAGAGTTGCAGTAGTCGTCTTTGCTACTATGTTGCAGGTTTGCAGGCTTCCAGCGCGGTCAGCAGTCGATTCCTTTGCAGAAGGTGAAGAGAGAGATGCAGAGGAACTCGGATGAGCTCTAGCATTCGTTATCTAAAGTTTCCCCAGAGACAGAGACCCTAAATAGCCAGAAAAGAGGGTTTGGCTACCTAGGAGAGAGGATAGGCTACTAACACGTGAAGGAGCCTATCAGCAGGAGTCTCTGACGTCACCTGGTGGCACTGGCCACTCAGAGCAGTCCAGTGTGCCAGCAGCACCTCTGTTTCCAAGATGGCAGAGGTCTGGAGCACACTGGAGGAGCTCTGGACACCTCCCAGGGGAGGTGCAGGTCAGGGGAGTGGTCACTCCCCTTTCCTTTGTCCAGTTTTGTGCCAGAGCAGGGCTAAGGGGTCCCCTGAACCGGTGTAGACTGGCTTATGCAGAATTGGGCACATCTGTGCCCAAGAAAGCATTTCCAGAGGCTGGGGGAGGCTACTCCTCCCCTGCCTTCACACCATTTTCCAAAGGGAGAGGGTGTCACACCCTCTCTCAGAGGAAGTTCTTTGTCCTGCCATCCTGGGCCAGGCCTGGCTGGACCCCAGGAGGGCAGATGCCTGTCTGAGGGGTTGGCAGCAGCTGCAGTGAAACCCCAGGAAGGGCAGTTTGGCAGTACCAGGGTCTGTGCTACAGACCACTGGGATCATGGGATTGTGCCAACTATGCCAGGATGGCATAGAGGGGGCAATTCCATGATCATAGACATGTTACATGGCCATATTCGGAGTTACCATTGTGAAGCTACATATAGGTAGTGACCTATATGTAGTGCACGCGTGTAATGGTGTCCCCGCACTCACAAAGTTCAGGGAATTGGCTCTGAACAATGTGGGGGCACCTTGGCTAGTGCCAGGGTGCCCTCACACTAAGTAACTTTGCACCTAACCTTTACCAGGTAAAGGTTAGACATATAGATGACTTATAAGTTACTTAAGTGCAGTGTAAAATGGCTGTGAAATAACGTGGACGTTATTTCACTCAGGCTGCAGTGGCAGGCCTGTGTAAGAATTGTCAGAGCTCCCTATGGGTGGCAAAAGAAATGCTGCAGCCCATAGGGATCTCCTGGAACCCCAATACCCTGGGTACCTCAGTACCATATACTAGGGAATTATAAGGGTGTTCCAGTAAGCCAATGTAAATTGGTAAAAATGGTCACTAGCCTGTTAGTGACAATTTGGAAAGAAATGAGAGAGCATAACCACTGAGGTTCTGATTAGCAGAGCCTCAGTGAGACAGTTAGTCACTACACAGGTAACACATTCAGGCACACTTATGAGCACTGGGGCCCTGGGTTACCAGGGTCCCAGTGACACATACAACTAAAACAACATATATACAGTGAAAAATGGGGGTAACATGCCAGGCAAGATGGTACTTTCCTACACAACCCCCCCCCAAACGAAGGACAATAAGACTAGCCATGACCTGATGAGTCTTCATTGTCTAAGTGGAAATATCTGGAGAGTCCATCTGCATTGGAGTGGCTACTCCCAGGTCTATGTTCCACTGTATAGTCCATTCCCTGTAGGGATATGGACCACCTCAACAATTTTGGATTTTCACCTTTCATTTGTTTTAGCCAAAGTAGAGGTTTGTGGTCTGTCTGAACAATGAAGTGAGTGCCAAACAGGTATGGCCTCAACTTCTTCAGAGCCCAGACCACAGCAAAGGCCTCCCTCTCAATGGCAGACCAACGCTTTTCTCTAGGGGTCAACCTCCTACTAATAAAAGCAACAGGTTGATCCTGGCCCTCAGAATTAAGTTGTGATAGGACTGCCCCTACTCCTAATTCAGATGCATCAGTTTGGACATAGAATTTTTTAGAGTAACAAGGGCTTTTCAGGACAGGTGCAGAGCACATGGCCTGCTTCAGCTCCTCAAAAGCTTTCTGACAGTTTGCTGTCCATAATACCTTTTTAGGCATTTTCTTGGATGTGAGGTCATTAAGAGGGGCTGCAATGGAGCCATAGTTCTTAATGAACCTCCTGTAATACCCAGTGAGGCCTAGGAAGGCTCTCACCTGAGTCTGAGTGGTAGGGGGAACCCAATCAATAATTGTTTGGATTTTCCCCTGTAGTGGTGCAATCTGTTCGCCACCAACAAGGTGTCCCAGATAAACCACCTTACCCTGCCCTATCTGGCACTTTGAAGCCTTGATAGTGAGGCCTGCCTTTTGCAGGGCCTCCAAAACTTTCCACAGGTGGACCAGGTGATCATCCCAGCTGGAGCTAAAGACAGCTATATCGTCCAAATATGCTGCACTGAATGCTTCTAGCCCTTGCAGGACTGTGTTCACCAACCTCTGAAAAGTGGCAGGTGCATTTTTCAAACCAAAAGGCATTACAGTAAACTGGTAATGTCCTCCAATGGTTGAAAATGCAGTCTTAGGTTTAGCATCTTCTGACAATTTGATCTGCCAATACCCTGCAGTCAAGTCAAAAGTGCTTAGATACTTGGCAGATGCCAGTGTATCTATGAGCTCATCTGCCCTGGGTATAGGGTGAGCATCAGTTTTGGTTACCAAGTTGAGACCTCTATAGTCTACACAAAACCGCATTTCCTTCTTTCCATCTTTGGAATGGGGTTTTGGTACCAGTACCACAGGAGAAGCCCATGGACTGTCAGAGTGCTCAACCACTCCTAGTTCTAACATTTTCTGGACCTCTTGCTTTATGCAGTCCCTGACATGGTCAGGCTGCCTATAGATCTTACTTTTGACAGGCAAGCTGTCTCCAGTATCTATAGTGTGCTCACACCAAGAAGTGGTACCTGGCACAGTAGAGAAGAGTTCAGAGAATTGATCTAGGAGATTTATGCAATTGTCTTTCTGCTCAGCAGTAAGAAAATCAGCCAAAACTACACCTTCCACCAGAGCATCTTGTTCTGTGGAAGAGAAGAGATCAGGTAGAGGATCACTGTCTTCTTCCTGTCCCTCATCTGTTGCCATGAGCAGGGTGAGATCAGCCCTGTCATAGTAGGGTTTCAGGCGGTTGACATGGAGCACCCTAAGGGGACTCCAGGCAGTGCCTAAGTCAACTAAATAGGTGACTTCTCCCTTCTTTTCAACAATTGTGTGGGGTCCACTCCATTTATCTTGGAGTGCTCTTGGGGCCACAGGCTCCAAGACCCACACTTTCTGCCCTGGTTGGTACTGAACCAAAACAGCCTTCTGGTCATGCCATTGCTTCTGGAGCTCTTGGCTGGCCTGAAGGTTTTTGCTGGCCTTTTTCATGTACTCAGCCATCCTTGATCTGAGGCCAAGTACATAATCCACAATATCCTGCTTAGGAGCTTTTAAAGGTTGTTCCCAACCCTCCTTTACAAGTGTGAGTGGACCCCTAACAGGGTGTCCAAAAAGAAGTTCAAAGGGGCTGAAGCCCACTCCTTTCTGGGGTACCTCCCTGTAGGCAAAAAGGAGGCATGGTAGAAGGATATCCCATCTCCTGCGGAGTTTTTCAGGGAGACCCATAATCATGCCTTTGAGAGTTTTATTAAATCTCTCCACCAGTCCATTTGTTTGTGGATGATAGGGTGTTGTGAACTTGTACGTTACACCACACTCCTTCCACATGGCCTTTAAGTATGCAGACATGAAATTACTTCCCCTGTCTGATACTACTTCCTTTGGGAAGCCCACCCTGGAAAATATTCCCAGGAGGGCCTTTGCCACTGCAGGTGCTGTAGTGGTCCTTAAAGGAATAGCTTCAGGATATCTTGTGGCATGGTCCACTACCACCAAGATAAACCTATTGCCTGAAGCAGTAGGAGGGTCAAGGGGGCCAACTATGTCAACCCCTACCCTTTCAAAGGGAACCCCAACCACAGGCAGTGGAATAAGGGGTGCCTTTGGGGTGCCACCTGTCTTGCCACTGGCTTGACAGGTTTCACAGGACTTACAAAATTCCTTTGTGTCCTCAGACATTCTAGGCCAATGAAACAGGGGAACAAGCCTGTCCCAAGTTTTCATTTGTCCTAGATGCCCAGCTAGGGGAATGTCATGTGCCAGGGTTAGGAGGAACTTTCTGTACTCCTGAGGAATCACTAATCTCCTGGCAGCTCCAGGTTTAGGATCCCTATGCTCAGTGTACAAGAGGTTGTCCTCCCAGTAAACTCTGTGAGAGTCACTGACATCCACATTAGCCTGTTTGACAGCTTGCTGTCTGAGACCCTCTAATGTGGGACAGGTTTGCTGTGCCACACTCAGCTCCTCTCTGGCAGGCCACCCTTCACCCAAAAGCTCAGCAGTGTCTGCTTCCAGCTCCTCTGGTGTAGGTTCTGCACAGGGAGGGAATTCTTCTTCCTCAGAAGTTGAATCCACTGTAGAGGGAGGGATAGTAGGAAGTGGTTTGCTTCTACTAGCCCTAGCTTTAGGGAGCACTTGGTCCATTGTTCCAGGATCCAAGCTTCCCTGTCCTTTTTGCTTTTTGGCCTGAGCCCTTGTCAAAGCAAAAATATGCCCTGGGATGCCCAGCATTGCTGCATGGGCCTCCAACTCCACATCTGACCAAGCTGATGTCTCCAAATCATTCCCTAATAGACAGTCTACAGGTAAATCTGAAGCTACCACAACTTTCTTTGGACCAGTAACCCCCCCCAGTTGAGATTAACAACAGCCATGGGGTGGCTAAGTATGTTGTTGTGAGCATCGGTTACTTGGTACTGGTGACCAAGTAGGTGTTGTTCAGGGTGGACCAGTTTCTCTATGACCATAGTCACACTGGCTCCAGTGTCCCTGTAGGCCTGAACCTCAACACCATTTATTAGGGGTAGCTGCTTGTACTTATCCATATTAAGGGGACAAGCAACTAAGGTGGCTAAATCAATAGCCCCCTCAGAGACTAACACAGCCTCTGTGGCATCCCTAACAAGGCCAACCCCAACTAAGTTACCAATAGTGAGCCCAGCTACTCCCTTGGATTGGCTATTAGTAGGTTTGCTCCCACCACCACTGCTATTAGTAGGGACACTAGGGGTAGCAGTAGGGGTTGTAGTGGTAGGAGCATTGGTGCTTTTCTTTGGACAACTGGGATCTGTTGTCCAATGGCCTTTTATTTTACATAAATAGCACCATGGTTTATTTTCCTTGTTCTGATTAAAAGAGGATTTGGGCCCACCACCCCCACCAGAGTGTTTTTGTGGGCCTGATGAAGACTCATTTTTAGATTTGTCCCCACCTTTGTCAGAAGACTTACCATCCTTCTTTTTGTTGCCATCTTTGTCACCCCCTGTATGAACTTTTCTGTTCACCCTTGTTCTGACCCATTTGTCTGCCTTCTTTCCCAATTCTTGGGGAGAGGTCAGATCAGAGTCCACCAAGTACTGGTGTAAGAAATCAGACACACAATTATTAAGAATATGCTCTCTCAGGATCAAGCTATACAGGCTGTCATAATCAGTAACTTTACTGCCATGTAACCACCCCTCCAAGGCCTTCACTGAATGGTCAATGAAATCAACCCAGTCTTGTGAAGACTCCTTTTTGGTCTCTCTGAACTTTATCCTGTATTGTTCAGTGGTTAAGCCATAACCATCCAGGAGTGCATTCTTAAGAACTTGGAAATTATTAGCATCATTTTATTTCACAGTAAGGAGCCTATCCCTACCTTTTCCACTAAATGATAGCCATAGGATAGCAGCCCACTGCCTTTGAGGGACATCCTGTACAACACAGGCCCTCTCAAGTGCAGCAAAACACTTGTTAATGTCATCCCCCTCCTTATAAGGGGGAACTATCTTGTGCCGATTCCTGGAATCATGCTCTTTTGCAGGATGACTATGGGGACTACTGCTGCTGCCACCATGGGTTTCTAAACCCAACTTCTGTCTTTCCTTCTCTAGTTCAAAAGACTGTCTATCCAAATCCAGCTGTTGCTTTTTAAGCTTCAGTCTGGTTTGTTCCACCCTCAACTTATTGAGTTCCCTCTCTAACATTCTGTCATCAGGGTTGGTGGGAGGGACATTCCTAGATACAGAGGTATGATGGGATTGAACAGAAGGAGACCTGTCCCTTACAGAGGGCACCCTAACAGCTTGGCTAACAGAAACATCAGTACCACTGTGGTGTGAATAAATGCTTTTGCTATGATGTGAGACAACACTATTTGTATGGTGTGGCTCTTCATCATTACCAACTATGTTAGACTGTCTAGTAATGGGCAGGCTAGGAAGTTTCTTTCCAGAATCTTTTCCTGGGGGAGTCCCTGGATCAGATTGAGAACCATTAGCTACTTTTTCAACAGATGGGGCACTTTTAGCCTTATCCTGTTCTCTAAGCATGTTAATTAACAGTTCTAAGGAAGGATTCTTCCCTACACTCAAACCTCTCTTTATGCAGGGACTCCTTGCTCCTTTCCAGCTAAGGTGATCATATGCAAGTTTGGACAGATCAACATTTTGGCCTGTGCCAGACATTTTTAGAGAGAGTTAAAAGTGATAGAAAAAGAGAAAAAAGTTTTCAGAACTTTTTAGAAAGACAGAAAAAAAACTTTTTAAACTTTTAAGAACTTTTTGAAAGTTTAGAAGTACTTTTCAGCACTTAGAAAAGAGTGAAAAGAGGAAATGCAAAACTTTTTGGCTATGTGTATATACACGAACCTTGTTTTGTATATTTTTCTCTTATGAAAAGTACAATGACAAGAGTGGTAAGTAGTCTCAAAGCACTTATCCCACCGCTGCACAACCAATGTAGGAGGCTGGACTGGCTTGTAGTGAGTACCAAGGGGTACTTGCACCTTGCACCAGGCCCAGTTATCCCTTATTAGTGTATAGGGTGTCTAGCAGCTTAGGCTGATAGATAATGGTAGCTTAGCAGAGCAGCTTAGGCTGAACTAGGAGACGTGTGAAGCTACTACAGTACCACTTAGTGTCATATGCACAATATCATAAGAAAACACAATACACAGTTATACTAAAAATAAAGGTACTTTATTTTTATGACAATATGCCAAAGTATCTTAGAGTGTACCCTCAGTGAGAGGATAACAAATATACACAAGATATATATACACAATAGCAAAAATATGCAGTATAGTCTTAGAAAACAGTGCAAACAATGTATAGTTACAATAGGATGCAATGGGGAAACATAGGGATAGGGGCAACACAAACCATATACTCCAAAAGTGGAATGCGAACCACGAATGGACCCCAAACCTATGTGACCTTGTAGAGGGTCGCTGGGACTATTAGAAAATAGTGAGAGTTAGAAAAATAACCCTCCCCAAGACCCTGAAAAGTGAGTGCAAAGTGCACTAAAGTTCCCCTAAGGACAAAGAAGTTGTGTTAGAGGAATAATGCAGGAAAGACACAACCCAACAATGCAACAACTGTGGATTTCCAATCTAGGGTACCTGTGGAACAAGGGGACCAAGTCCAAAAGTCACAAGCAAGTCGGAGATGGGCAGATGCCCAGGAAATGCCAGCTGCGGGTGCAAAGAAGCTTCTACTGGACAGAAGAAGCTGAGGTTTCTGCAGGAACGAAAAGGGCTAGAGACTTCCCCTTTGGTGGACGGATCCCTCTCGCCGTGGAGAGTCGTGCAGAAGTGTTTTCCCGCCGGAAGAACGCCAACAAGCCTTGCTAGCTGCAAATCGTGCGGTTAGCGTTTTTGGACGCTGCTGTGGCCCTGGAGGGACCAGGAGGTCGTAAATTGGACCAGGAGAGAGAGGGGACGTCGAGCAAGACAAGGAGCCCTCTCAGCAGCAGGTAGCACCCGGAGAAGTGCCAGAAACAGGCACTACGAGGATGCGTGAAACGGTGCTCACCCGAAGTCGCACAAAGGAGTCCCACGTCGCCGGAGACCAACTTAGAACGTCGTGCAATGCAGGTTAGAGTGCCGTGGACCCAGGCTTGGCTGTGCACAAAGGATTTCCGCCGGAAGTGCACAGGGGCCGGAGTAGCTGCAAAAGTCGCGGTTCCCAGCAATGCAGCCCAGCGAGGTGAGGCAAGGACTTACCTCCACCAAACTTGGACTGAAGAGTCACTGGACTGTGGGGGTCACTTGGACAGAGTCGCTGGATTCGAGGGACCTCGCTCGTCGTGCTGAGAGGAGACCCAAGGGACCGGTAATGCAGCTTTTTGGTGCCTGCGGTTGCAGGGGGAAGATTCCGTCGACCCACGGGAGATTTCTTCGGAGCTTCTGGTGCAGAGAGGAGGCAGACTACCCCCACAGCATGCACAAGCAGGAAAGCAGGAAAACAGTCGAGAAGGCGGCAGGAGTCCTGCTTGTGCCTGAGGTGTCCTGAGCTGAGGTGACTAACTTTTAGAAATCCTCCATCTTGCAGATGGAGGATTCCCCCAATAGGATTAGGGATGTGACCCCCTCCCCTTGGGAGGAGGCACAAAGAGGGTGTACTCACCCTCAGGGCTAGTAGCCATTGGCTACTAACCCCCCAGACCTAAACACGCCCTTAAATTTAGTATTTAAGGGCTCCCCTGAACCTAAGAATTTAGATTCCTGAAACTTACCTGAAGAAGAAGGACTGCTGAGCTGAAAAAACCCCTGCAGAGGAAGAACAGAAGACACCAACTGCTTTGGCTCCAGACTTACCGGCCTGTCTCCTGCCTTCCAAAGAAACCTGCTCCAGCGACGCTTTCCAAGGGACCAGCGACCTCTGAATCCTCTGAGGACTGCCCAGCTTCAAGAAAGACTAGAAACTCCCGAGGACAGCGGCACTGCTCCAAGAGAACTGCAACTTTGTTACAAGGAGCAGATTTAAAGACCCCTGCAACTCCCCGCAAGAAGCGTGAGACTTGCAACACTGCACCCGGCGACCCAGACTCGACTGGTGAAGAACAACCAACTCAGGGAGGACCCTCCGGCGACTCTACGACTGTGAGTAACCAAAGTTGTCCCCCCTGAGCCCCCACAGCGACGCCTGCAGAGGGAATCCCCAGGCTCCCCCTGACCGCGACTGTCTGAACTCCATTTCCCGACGGCTGGAAAAGACCCTGCACCCGCAGCCCCCAGCCCCTAAAGAAACGGAACTTCTGTGCAGGAGTGACCCCCAAGAGGCCCTCTCCCTTGCCCAGGTGGTGGCTACCCCGAGGAGCCCCCCCCTTGCCTGCCTGCATCGCTGAAGAGACCCCTTGGTCTCCCATTGAAAACTAAAGGAAACCCGACGCTTGTTTACACACTGCACCCGGCCGCCCCCGCGCTGCTGAGGGTGTACTTTTGTGCTGACTCTTGTCCCCCCCGGTGCCCTACAAAACCCCCCTGGTCTGCCCTCCGAAGACGCGGGTACTTACCTGCTGGCAGACTGGAACCGGGGCACCCCCTTCTCTACATTATAGCCTATGTGTTTTGGGCACCTCTTTGACCTTTGCACCTGACCGGCCCTGAGCTGCTGGTGTGATAACTTTGGGGTTGCTCTGAACCCCCAACGGTGGGCTACCTTGGACCAAAAACTAAAACCTGTAAGTGACTTACTTACCTGTGAAAATTAACAATAACTTACCTCCCCCAGGAACTGTGAAAATTGCACTGTGTCCACTTTTAAAACAGCTTATTGTGTTTTATGTGAAAAGTATACATGCTAATGAAATGATTCAAAGTTCCTAGAGTACTTACCTGCAATACCTTTCAAATGAGATAGTACATGTAAAATTTGAACCTGTGGTTCTTAAAATAAACTAAGAAAATATATTTTTCTATAACAAAACCTATTGGCTGGATTTGTCTCTGAGTGTGTGTACCTCATTTATTGTCTATGTGTGTGTACAACAAATGCTTAACACTACTCCTTGGATAAGCCTACTGCTCGGCCACACTACCACAAAATAGAGCATTAGTATTATCTCTTTTTACCACTATTTTACCTATAAGGGGAACCCTTGGACTCTGTGCATGCTATTCCTTACTTTGAAATAGCACATACAGAGCCAACTTCCTACATACATTCAAACACGATGGCGGAGAAAAACAATCCGAAGATGGTGCTGATGACCATGCACATGACCTCGAAGAGCACCTCTTGACTTGAAAGACTTTGTCAAAGAAAAATAAGTTGTAAACTTCCAAGCTCAACACTAGATGGCAAGATTGCAAAGCATGTCAATCTTTAGCACTACATGCAACGAATACTTGAGATCTCCTTTTCAATGTCATCCAGCTCTGATAGGGGTCTCAGAAGAGAGTCAGTAAGCCTCCACCAATAATGGCTATGAAGTGTTCTCCCCATGTCATATAAATCAGTAAGTGGTCCAAAAATTTTAATTTGGCCTAAGCTTGTCTCTTCCATCCTGTCCCTGGGAGATCCGCTGACTAGGTAATAGTCCAGTCATGAATATGACCTCTGGCAGGCTAATTAATGTGTGTGATGTATTTCATCAGAATGCATTTCCCTCCAATTATGTCTACAAGACAGCGAATGCAAACACTCTTGTCCTCTCGGAGATAGGGAATCTAAGCCTCCTCCAGTAACTAGTTTCCTTTTGACTTTTCTGAGGAGATCCAAAATAGCATTTTACAGGAAATTTGCCTGACCTGTGTTGAAAGCATAACAACAGCTGATGTATATTTTCTTGTACCTACTTCCAAAACCAATTATCATGTACCATCCCATTTAATCTGATTCCATCCTCACAACCTGCTCGGAGACACCTTTCGTGCATAAAATAGCATCTCACCATCCACTTTTAGATTTAACAGATGAAACAATATGTTGAGGAAATTAACACAAATGCAGTTTCCCCAAATCTGTTCTCACTACAGGAGTCTCCTACATAAGGCAAATCTGAGCACTGCTGTCTTCTAATAGTTTCAGGAATCCTAGTGTTGTAGACAGGGTGTTGAAGCCCAACATATAAACCAATGACTCTTCTTATGATGGGCCCAGAAAATAATGTACAAAACACCCCATTTACTCTCCTTCCTCCCTTGAAACAACTAATCCAAGTATATGCCAGTCAGCTACACCTCAGTTGGACAACCCACAGCCAAACTTCAATAAAACATAAAATAAAGAACACCATGTAAGGTCCATGGCACTACCATAAGTCCATGTTCATCTTTGTCCTATTCTCACCATAGCCAACCAAATGAGCATTACCTCTCCCCATTGCCAGTACTCTAAGTCCGTATACTACTGTCCTAGCCTAATTCATGACCAATTTGTTTAGGCCCGCCAGTCAAAACAATTACTACAATAAGCACCACCACCCCATGTCTTGGTCTAACGTAATTCTCTGTTAATTCTCATTGCCCCTCTAGTCACTCCCTGGCAGCCTCTTTGAGAGAACTGACTTTATTTATTTGCTGGCCTCAGTTGCAAACTTATTGGAAGGGGGTCTTTTGCACCGTTTAAGCTGCATGTTTATCTGACTGGTATCTGTTCCTTTTGCTGCTTTCAATGACTTTCGCTGACCACTTCATACGAGTTCTCATAGATTCCCACAATATTTTTCACCTTTTTAGGCTGTTTTACCCAGTTTTGTACCCTGCCATGCACTCCACTGCTTATCCGCATAATAGAGAAGATCACTGCCTTTTCTCGTCAGTGGTATAATCATTTCCCTTTCTTCAAAAAAGTGAATCCTGGACGGGATAACAGTTGGGATGTTTCTGCAGACACCAGAGGTCCCAACCCTTTGCATTCAGTTAAGGCTGCCTAGGGTGCATCGGGGTGATTCCTAATAGAGGGCAAACTATTCAATATACTGTTGAATGTTAGGTACCTTCTGCCCAAGACTGAATGCCCCTAATGGCAATACTATTGTGGCAAGAGTGATTTTAAAGGCCTTCCTGTTTCACTTGCAATTCAATGTTCTGTTTCTCGAAAAATGCCTGCTTTGTGCAAACTTGGGCATGCTCATTCATTTTGTGAACAGCAGTGGATTAGAGGTTATCCACTTAACTGCCTGTTCATGTATGCATCCTCATGTTTTTGCATATATTTCCCCAAGTCAGCTTGAATAGTCCCCATATCTGCATTTTTCCTAGTGGACACACCCCTAGCATCTGCTCAGGCATACTCTCAGCGAGTCAAGCCTCTCACATTTTCACAGTTAAGTGTTGCTTCAACAAGCAGTAGAAAGCATGGCAGTCTTTGTACTTAGAGATTTGAAGCTGAGCCCACCCATTTGATGCTTGTTGTCATTGTAGTTGTTGTAGTGTTTTAGCTCTAGAACTAGTCTTCTTTGTGAAATCTTCTCACCAGCAACAGGGTTTGAATATGCACTTTCTCCCTCCTTCTATGTACATCCTTCTTGGATAGTTTCATGTGGTCTTTACCCACATTCACAAGGACAAAATGCTTAACATCTGTTGTCCAGACAGCTCTTTCGCCTCATTGTCTATTGACGCAGAGGCACAATTTAGTGTCTCCAGACGCTTCTCCAGTTCACGTACCCCAGTGCAGAGCGCAGTATCCTTCAATTCGCCTTGGTAAGTGTCTTAGAGCTATTTTAGAGATTGCCTTAAAATTCTCTGCGGACTATGCCCTGGATCCTCAACTCTGGATATGCTCAATCAAGCACAGCTAAAAACAAATGTGATTGGCAGTAGTCACTTATTTGAAGATTCAAACTAGTTCCAATGATTAGGAAATACCTAAAAGCCATCTGGATGAACAAGGGGAAGCCTGGCCAACCATCAGGAAACAGTGACAGTTTCAGGCGTGTGCAAAATGAACTGGAGAAATGGTATACACAAACACAAATTGGAATGTAACTCCTTCACTGCTTCTTCCTGAAGCCAATACGACTTGCCCTGACTGGAAAAATATAGAGCCAATGAAGATTTCCAAGAGTAATTTATAAGAAAGATTGTAACACATGAACACAAAGTCTTTGGGGGGACCCTAGCAATTTAAACCTCCTTGACAACAGTATGGGGTCAAGAAGGAACACAAGTAAGAACTTATACAGTGCCAAAGACATTCCTAAGCCTACTCCACAGAGATATTGAGGGATCACATGAACTTACACTGCACCAATAGAATACTGACTTTCTCTCTGCTCAGCCCATCTACAACAGGAATTGTGCATGACTGACACAATAGGACTTTAAATCCAAATATCTCCACAGCCACTGGAAGGTTTTGGATGTGCTGTCTGAAATATCTCAACCTTAGTGGCAATCCCATTGGGAACTCCTATGCCATGAAGGAAAGAGCATTCTCTAGTTCCTGTTGGGGGTGAACAGGGGCACACACAGAGTTTTAGGGACAGAGGGTGGCCACTTTAAAAGATCCTGTAGATCTGGACCAGCCTCTGGGTCTCAAAGTGATGGCAGTTCCTGGTTGTATAGCTGTGGTTTCAAACGTTCATCATTCCTTGCAAAGTAGGCATATGCAAAACTTTTAGGGTCAGAACACAAGTCTCACACACATGCAGACGGGCTGATGACGCTACAAAGCAGGTTCTCCGGAGGAAGAGGCATTCCATAAATCCAGAAAGTCCAGCAGGTAAAATCTCTTATGCCAGGCAGTCTTCAGCTCACCCCATATGGACTTGCTTCAGGTTTTCTTAACAACATGGCAAGGGCAGTGGCTGTCAAAGACACAAGCCCTAGAACTCATAACTTTCTCTCCCATTTTGCTGTTAACACTAGTAAGTGGGAAATCCCTGGAATACTGTATCTGGTGATTTGTCTCGTAATTATCCTTGTTTGGCAGACACAGATCTGAATTATAAAGCTCCTCTCTCTTTTGGGGGATACACCTAGTTTTAAAGGTGTTAGTAGATTTCACAAAGGCTTCTACAGCCACATTTTTTTGTCTTACAAAATTAACAGAAAGAGAAGGTGATGCTGGATGTGCTCTGAAAGGAGGTAGAAAACAAAGGAGGAATATACTTCTCTCTACACAAATCTGTTTGTAGTGGCACTCACAAAAAGAGGGGCAGGGACAGCTTTTATACTTGAACTCAAGCAGGCTCACTTCCCGCCAGTCTCCATCTTGTGATTCACATATATACACAAGTTCCACAATGGAGTTCTACTGACATCCATGTACAGTAATCATGCATGCTCCATTCATGTCCTACTAAGACGGAGTAAAGAACTCTGTTGAGGGGACAAGACAGAACTTTTAATGTACGAAGCCAATAGGCATCTCTCCGGTCAAAGTGAGAGGCACAAGGGTCTATACCTGCTATTATAATCATTTGAAGGCAACAGTCAGTCAATCTTAGTCCAGTGAAAACACAGTCATCACTCTCAAAAGAGGGTATGTTTTGTGCACTAATAGGAGATTCCTATATCAGCTGAGGATAAAAAAAAAAATCACTACCCTGGCTATGCTTCTGGTTGAGCACACAGGCTAAGTGCAAAGGGAGGTTGGGGGGAGTGTTTCACCACATTGGATTTTGAGTGAGGGGAACTGTGTGATTTTTTTCAGTAGGGCAAACAGGAACTGCAGAAAAAGTGGGTAGATATGCCGCTGGGTACATTTACACCATTATTTAAGGAGTGTCCAGGACTAAACCCCCACCCACTAGCCGGCACTAGTCAGTGGCAGAGATAAATGTGGCACTCCAAAGCACACCTTCAGAACACTTTCTGGACCTACTGGAAAACTGAAGAGGAATGGTCCTGCTGTCTGCGGCCTGAGAGGAGCCCTTAAAGACCAGACCTTCTTCCCCTTGGATCCAGGACATAGAACTGGACTTCATAGGTCAGCTGGGTCACCTCCTGTGTGGCTACAGTGACACAAGCTGAAAGAGGCATTTTCCCTAAAGGGCCCAGCTGACTTTTGCCAAATGGACTTTGCTGATGGCCTCTACTGAAACCCAGAGAGTGTCAAAGTGACTCCCACTGAGGTCCTAAGTGCCTTAGAAGTATACTTCTGTGGCTGCTGGGGCACCAGAAGAAAGTGTGGAAACATTTGAAAACATTTACTCCAGAGCATCAGGAGGACCTGCTGTGCAAAGCGTGTGTCCAGCAGTTCCAAGGCGTTGGACTGAATTTCAGCTTCGTCCTGCTCATGGCTCCCAGCACCTCTGAAAAATTCTGTGTTGGGACTTAAAAAAAAAAAAAGTCAGAAAGAAATCTCCAAACCTCCAGTGGGACCAACCAGCTTCCAGTAACTGGCCTTTGGTTTTACAGCTGCAGCTACAATTTCAACAGTGGCCTGCTCTGCAAGGATTTTTCTCTCCAAAGTCCCTTTTTGAAGTAGGACTTAGAAACTTCTTTGAAATTTTTGATTTCAAGATACTCATTATGATCAATGCACCTGGCGTATCCAACCAGGGCTCTGGCGTGGTTGGCCTCCAAGCGCAACTAGGTCCCGGTCTACGGCTTCCATGGATTATCATTGGAGATTTGTGCTTTTTAGCTCTATCTTCGCCTAAATCTTTAAAAAAAAACATATCTCCAGTACCCCTTACTGGATTATTGTCATTTTTGTCTGATTTTACTCATCTTTTGTTTTTTAACATTGGTTGCACAGTTGCATTCTGTATTGTGTGACTTTTTCTATTGTGTATGCACTAGTTAAATACTTTACACATTGCCTTTGATATAAACCTGACTGCCTTCTGTCGCATTACCAAGAGTTGAGCGCAGGTTTATTTAACTTCTATGACATCTAGCTGGTGGTAGTCCTATCCTTTGAGATGGAAAATTGTCCACACCAAATAATAATTCACTTTCCTACAATGATTTCTCACGGTTTGCTTTAGTTCTTACAGAATACATACTTTTAAGGCCACTAAAGAATGATTTATTTTTGAAGTACTCATTCTTTTTGGGCATTCCCTCTTTATTTTGATTCTGATTGCTTAGCAACAGCTTCCATGCACTTGGTCTTCACTACTCAACCAAACTACCCCAGAGATGATCATGTCCAGCTGGATGCACAAGTAACCAGCGTTGGTAATCCCCTACAACTTCAAGATTCCAGGAAAAGTCCCAACATCGTGGATCATAAGTGCAGATTTTATGTCTGCAAATCACTATTCCATTGTATAGCTTTTTCACAATTTCGTTTTATGTGTATGTAAGACAAGCCCTCAGCCCTTAACGGTACATCAATGACTTGCCAAATGCCTCTTGCAAGGATATGCCTTTTAAACAATGTGGCAACAAAGCAAACTGAGAAACAAGAAGACAGAATCAATTAGCATGCACAGAGATCACAATTAGCATAAGCAAAGAACATTAAACTTACTTTTCCTCTTAACCACTTTTTGCAAACTGAATTTAATAAGAGCATCCAGAAGCCAGAGACAACGAGCTTTATGGTCACGGCTCTCTTCATCCACAGGCATGGACTGTAGCTCTTCCAGCACAAAGAAGGTGTGGCTAAGAGAGTAAAACGGAAAAATGCGTTGCAGTTTATAGTTCTGGTCTGGGGATGGCACACAGTTGCAGATTCAGGCTACATACATTCCTCTCGAGAAAACCAAAATAGCACAAGGTACTTGCTATTCAAGTGTAACTGCTTGCTCCTGAAGTCATACTCAGACTACTAACACAGATGCATTCATCACAAGGCTACCTTTAAAGAGGTCACTATAAGGAAGTTTCCAATTCGGAACGTAGCAATGGCTGACATGGGAACAGTATACCAGGCCTAAAGAAATACTTCTCACCATATCCCCTGCCCCTCCTCTAAATTTGTCCATTCCCAACAGCAAGAGTTGGGAAAAAAAGGAAACCAAGTGAGGTGGATGTGAGAAGAATTTTGAAAAACAGTCCTAGCATATTTGGGGGATAAAGCTTGATCTTACCATTTATTAAAGGTAGATGTTCTTGGGGGTAGATATTACTGAATCCCTAATTATTTTGCAGTGCGGTTTTCGGACAATATTATTGTATTAGACTTTTTAAGGTCTACATTTTTACATGGAACTGATAATACTGAATCTCTTTGAAGATGTTAGACTCTGTCTGCCTTTGCCTAAAGGTGTCATTGGGACCACTTGGGATGTAGAATTATATTCTATAGGCCTTTGATGCGGGCACATTTTAAATTTTTTAACCTCTTAAACTTTCAGCCACCTTTGATGCAGCTTGACTACATTGCCCTCCTCAGCAGAGCCAACCATGGGACCACAAAGGGGGGGGGGGGGGGGGGGGGGGGGGGGGGGTCTCCTTTCATCTCAATGGCTACCAAAACACGGTTGGTTAATTGATGACTACATCATAATTAAGCTCCTAGAAACGAAAATGCCTTCAAGAGGTTTCCTTTTTATCCACTTTCTTCTGGACTTTTCCGTCTCCTTGTGCATAACCTTGACGTGTCATCAAACATAACTTCGGAACCATCACCAACACAAGAGTTTGTTTTGGGCACCCCAGGGTTCAAAACTAAGACACAGCTGTCTATTCACACGCTTACACTCACTTGCTACAATCCATCCCTTTAGCTTAAAGCAAAGATGTAACCAGGTCGAAAGTGAGCATTTAGAATAAATCCCAAATCATTACCTTCTATTTTCTAGCATTGTTTTAATATCTTCAGAAGTAATGTCCCTAAATGGGGCAGATGGGAGCTCCAGGGCTTTGTATTCTTCATCGGAAATAACTGCGCAGGCATTAAGGAAAATATGTCTTGCACAGAATCTTCTTGAAAAACATTTAATGAAATTTGCTACACAGGTGTTGCCTCATCACCACAAATCACTATCAGTAGGAGCACAAAGGAATAACCATCTCCAATGAGTAAATACAAGAAAAAAAAAATAATCATTATAAGTTACTCACAATAGTTACTATAGTGATTCTTGTAATCCTGGTGGTCAACCCTTTATCTCGTTCATTGATGGTGTATGTGACCAAATCGCCTTGTGATCAGAACAAAAAAAAAATGATTTTCAACACCTGGGTGCAAGTCCATCTCCTGCATCCTATGCACCAACTCTCCTCAGCCCCCCACACACACTACTCCCAGCGTATCAGCCAATTGTAGTAATGCCTTACTTGATTTTGCCTCAAAACATATTAAAAAGTATTTAAATGTAAGCGGCTGGGAATAGTGGGGGGATTTATAAATAGAGGCAGAGAAGGCATAGAACTAAAACCGTAGCATACATGGGCTAAAAAAATACATGCATAATTTCTAAAGGTGTCTGCTATTACTTCAAGCTTATATTTGTGGTGTTGAGTAGCTCTATGCCTGGCCCGAAGATAACCGAGTGTGATATGGGCTGGAAGACCTCATCACTCTGGACTTTACTTCATGGGCATGGTTGCATTCCACAGAATCCTTCTCCTAACTTTGTGGCACTCTACAATATAGGCAGCATCTCAAAACCAAGGTCTTAAAGCCTACTTGCCAAGTTGAGTGTCAAATACCTATTTTCTTTTTCTTGTGGGTTGTGCTGGTAGCAGGTTCATCCTGCTAGTGCAATCACTGTCACTACCAGCTTCTCACATGATGCCATATTTCAATTAATCCAAAGAGCACAACAGAATACATGAATTCTAAAACTGTTAAGTTCAATTAATTCCTGTGAGAATAAAAATGCATGTCTGTATATTTCTTTCAGATTGATTTTGCTTTAGTGCAATTTCAATATATTTGTAACGTAATTATATATTTACTGTGTCAGCTGTCAGCCTTACAATAATTAAAACAGTAAGAAGAAAAATAAGAAGAGATAAAACAATACTAAAAGTGCATCATACAAACGTGCAATAGTCAACTAGTAGCATTTTAACTGTAATTCAATCTCAATAAAACAATTGTCTAGTTAATTAATACAAGCAGAATTTGATTAAAATACATGTGAAATACGGTCAGCTGGATGTCGCGACAACACAATACATTGGGTAACGTATTCAATTCATAGCAGGGAGCCAACCAATTTACCAGTGCAGGCCCAAATTGTGCTAAGGTGCATGTGCATAAATAGCATTAGAGAAGTGACAGTTTTGTCATCAGTGCATGGCACTGCACATAGTAGAATATACACAGAGCTGCTCAAAAGGGAGAAGGGCTGCCACAGGTTTGTCTGCTATGGGCAAGGTCTGACATACGAGGAGAAAGTCTTGGGCAAAATCACCTAGCCTGTATGTACAGCACTGCGAAATCGAGGGCGCTTGAACCTCCAGGCCAGAAACAAGATGTAATTACCCAATTTAGTACATTTAGCACTGCTGCATTCCAAGACCAGCCAATTATTTCATAACTATACACTACGATTATATAAACGCTCATATAAAACAGAGTGTTTGGGACTTTTGCATTAAAATTCAGACACCAACATACAGCTCAGTCCGCAATGCTTGAAGGTATGGGTGTGTGGATTCTCATGAAGGGACAAGACCAAGTTTGGTTGGCAGCTCTCT
Source organism: Pleurodeles waltl (assembly GCF_031143425.1). Taxonomy (NCBI): domain Eukaryota; kingdom Metazoa; phylum Chordata; class Amphibia; order Caudata; family Salamandridae; genus Pleurodeles; species Pleurodeles waltl. The sequence goes on from NC_090437.1 coordinate 184,337,630, forward strand.
CCAACAGGGCCATGTGGCCCAAATGTATGATGCTACGGAGTTGTGCACATTCATATCACCAGGCCTAGCGCAGAGCGCCAGTGCTGCCTGGAGAACATTTTAACCCATAGGACTTGAAGGGAGGGGGCAACAATCGCCACCATGCGGAGTCATATTTTTGCAGAACAAAATAAAATGGGTTGTCTATTCCTCCAAAGCTACAGCCACAGCGCTCAAGCCGGGCGTGAGCTTGCATGGACGTACGAATTAGGTAGTCTCTGTTTGGCAGAATACCCAGCCTACATTCTACATACAGTATTGGCTTAAGCTCAGGCTATATCAGATCCAAGTAACCAGTACAAGGAGGGCCATAAGCATTGTTGAAATAGTTTCGTGAGATTTATCCTGGCATAAGCGCGAGATGTGCTCTTGTCGACTTATATTCACAGTATTGATCTCTGATATGCTCCACAGTATCCTGCCTAACTCTACAGAGTTCTGCCACAAGATCTCCAGCTGCAGTTCTCTTAGGACATTCTTCACATGCGAAACCCACAAGCTCTCCCCACAGCCACCAATAGACGTGGCTTCTTCCAGGCTTTTTAGGCTGCTGCCTTGGGATTTCTTGCCAACCTTACCCAATAGAGCACTGGCTTAGGGCAACTGTTTCCGATATTGGTGTGAAGCCAAGCTCTGCATAGAGTGCCATTAGGAGGGGTCCTTCTGTAGCCTCAGTAGTGTCTAAGGAAGTTGTTCTCAGCCACTTGTAATGGACTAATATTCACATACCCCCAAAGCTGTCCCCATAGAGTGATGCCACCACTGCCTTTTAAGTATAGATTCTCAGGATAACACTGATGCTTCTAGCACCAGCCTTGTGCCCCAGCAATTTGTTTCAGAACTGTATTTTATTTCCGTAGATGGCTACCCTAGTACAAATTCTCTGCAAACTGGATACCCAGGTAGTCAAAGTGCTTAAGAGTTTCTATGAACACAACATTAATCAAGGGCTTCCGCTTGAAGCCAGGGGATGGGCATAAAACCATGCTCTTTATCTTGCTACAAGTAAAGGTCAGTGACTCTTTGTCGCAGTAATCCACAAAGTAGGTAAGCAGCCTGTGGGTAGCATTTTCACACTTTTGTTCATGACACACGCTCCCTTTTTCGGGAAAAAAGTGGGCTTCGTTCATCAAGGTGGTGGTGGTGGTGGTGGTGGTGGTGGTGGTGGTGGTGGTGGTGGTGGTGGTGGTGACTATAAATCTATCCACAAGCATCTTTCATGAGGTGTCCTGATAAAAGGTATCTTTTTCCTTCGGGCTGTTTAGGTCAGGAAAACATTATTTTCCATAAATAACGACTCAAGTATTACTTTTCAATGCAGCACGCAAGGTTTAGCCAGCTGGAACAGGGCAATTAAAAATAGAAAACAACTGTGGCCCAGCCAGGTTCTCATTAGGGTGTAAATAATGCTAATGAAAGAATACATCTCAGACAGGATGTTCCATTCCTGTCCACCAGCAAACCTAGAAAACATAGGTCTTGGTTTTCAGTTTTCTAAACTCAAAATGCTATGCTCTGGCCAGTGGACTATTTTTAAATCGGCAAAAGGATACGGTCAATAAACTTGTAGACATTTTCAGGCTTGTCTGCTTCTGCGTGGCAGGGGGGTAAAAAGAGGGAAACGTCCTGAACGTCATGTTGTGCAGCATCCTTAACCAAGGCTGGTAAAAGAAGAGATTAAACATGTTACATTCAGCTATTGACATGCACTTACGACAAACATGCACACTCAGAAATATGAAAACAGTGAGAAGAGGGAGTGACATCTAGGGCCCCATTCAGATATGGTCAGACGAGTAACCCTCACAACGGTGACGTATATCAAGTCAGCTGAAATCTAAATCCATTATATCCTATAGGATTTAGATTTTGGCGGGTGGTTATGGGTCACCGTTGTGACGGAGTAACTCTTCCACCAATCTCCAAATCAGGCCCCTAGTCTCTTACCCCTGTCTAACTAGGCCAACTGAAGCAATATGGCTAATCTACAGAAGAGGTCTATAATAAGCTGGCAAACCACCTTATGCACACAATAGGTTTGTTGGAGCCCTACAAAATGGTAAACATTGGAGGCTTGAGGGCACGTCCTCCATGAATTGATGAAAAAAGTAATACTCTCTATATTTTCAATTTATCACAATACATATATGCAGAGAAAAACAGTGTACCCACTACCCCGAAGAAAACTGAACACGCATTTTCATCAAACGACCTACAATAAACCTTGTAGATAAAATAAAAGATTTATTGCAATAAATATATTGCAAAAGGAGAACCAAAGCTTCCAATGGATTTTAGGGGTAAAAGGTATACATCATCCAAAAATGCTGATCTATTTATTTTATGTTTCCCATTAATACTGAACATTTCAAGTGTTACCTAAAAGTTTGAGCACCCCTTTAGAAAAATGTTACTACATACTTTTTTGATTGAAGAATGTAAATGTTCTGCATCATATGATCTTCACTGATAGTCATAAATGTTGAATAATTCCCCACTGCCAGCACGGACCCCAGAACACCTTCTTAAATATATAGTTGAACTTTTGGAACATGAGAGTGAAAAAGGTTAATCACTGAAATCTTTTCCATAAATCTTAAGTGTAGGCTGTCAGAGATGTATTTTCCTTCTGAATGTTGTAGCAGAAAGGATAAAAAAAGCTCTAACAGAGGCTTTGAAATATGAACCCTTTCTCATGGAAAAAAAAGGTCTGTCCTATGTACAAAACAGCATGAAGAGAAAATGCAGCCTGAGAGGCTACCCCTGATAGGAAGGTAAAAAGAGGCCTGTACCTTTAAGAAACATAGAAACGCCCTATCCCACAATGCACTGTAGCAACAGTTTGCTTATGAATGTCAGTTCTTTTTTCTGACTCCTTCAAGCAGAATCTCCACACACCTGTGGTATCCTCACACCTCTGAAAAATTGTTTCTTTTTCTATTCAGCCTTTGTGAAGGCACTTAACACAACATATCATCTCTTTTTTGAGAGAAGACATTTTTTTCCTGAATCCGTCTGGATTTTTTCAGGAGGAATGCTTTCTTTATTCATTAAATGCCCATCCTGTGGAAAAAAGAAGGCAAGTTTTGATGCTCATAAAGTCTGTGTTGTGCGTCTTATACCTTCACACCACACAAAAGGATGTGACATTTGTCAAAATATGTCAAAAAGGACACTTAAGGACAGAGAAGGCATCAGTCTGCGTGGTTCGATGCAAGATATGGAGGAACAAGAGAAGTATGGAAAGATCTTCCTCTCATCATGTGGCAGAAAAACATCAAAAGTCAGGTACGAATTCCAACAGAGGGAGATCTAAAGACAAAAAATCTCTTTCTCGACATCACGATCAATGTCATACTCATTGATGTCAAGAACATTGATGTCTTCGTTAAGAGGTTCGCCCCATCTTATTCTCCATCCAGAGAGAGGTCAACGTCAAAGCATCACCATTTGACATCCAACTCAGCGACGACACTAGCATCACTACTGCTGATGCTGAAGACTACAACGGCGCCACCTTCACCGCCACCACATTTCATTTGGCGTCAAGAAGCCACAGATTGACACCGAGAAGTCACTATTTGGCGTTGAAGTCCTATCACTCAACATCGAAGACTAACCCTCATTCGACATCAAAAAGACGTCACTTGCATTCTACAACGCCCGTTCCAGCAAAAAAGTCATGTACAACATCAATAACACCTCTCTGGACATTGAAGATGCCTCAAGTGAATCTTTCCACACCTATTGACTGCTCCAGGTCTCCTTCGCAGTTTTCCATCTCTCTGCAGTCTGGGACCCCAGTCACTCAAATGGACATGACACTTCAAGCTATTAGGCCCATAATAGCGGCAGGCGGCCCTTTACAGGTTCCTTTGTGCGCTTTGAACCGGTCTCCAGTGGAAAGGGTTTCAAGAGCTACATCCATGTCTTCGATAAGCAAATAAAAATCTCCATCTCCAGTTAAAACCCCCTACCAAGATTACCATCAAAGACAACATCAATCACCTCCTCACGTTTCCAGATCAAGATCACTATATACCACATCAATGCATTCCTCAGATACCCCAACTTCACCGCTTCAGTCTCCTATAAGGATTTTGCAGTGGATGACAGTATAACCTTTCAGGATGCGCTATTAAGGCCACCAAACTAAACATAACTGTGGATGCACCTCAGCCTACGTTATCAGTGATCCTGGAAACTCTGCAGCCAAGGTCTACACCAAAACCTTTCCTTCCCCTTCTTCCTGGTCTTATTAACATGGCTGAGGGAAGTTCCTTACACCAGCTACTGTGAAATCTGCTACGCCAAAGTTCCTGGAGAAGTACAGGTCTCCGCAACAAGATCTGGATTCGCTGAGATTGTATCCGAAACATGACTAAATGATTGCAACAGCGGTGATATGAAGGCATGCTTCTGCTCCAGAATCTACAGCTCCATCAGATAGAGAGAGCAAGAGAATGGATGCCATTTGCAAACAAATTTGTGGAACTGCTTCCACACATGAGGCACGCTAACGCAGCTGCCCTGCTAGACAGATGTCACTGGGAGATGTGGATGGAATGAAGGCCTTCATGTCTGACCTACCTGCCCACAGGCAAGAGGATTTTCTGGAGATGGTGACTGAGGGCTCCTTAATATCTAATCAATTCATCAGTGGACTCTGTTGAGCTTTCAGCCACGTCCTTTTGCCATGGTATTTTCTCTATGGCGTATATCATGGCTGAGATTATCTTCATTAAAGCCTGATGGCCAGCTAAATATCGCAAAATTACCATTCCCGGATTCTTCCTTGTTCGGCCAACATACGAAGAAAGAGATGATCAAAGTGAAGAACGAGGCAGCGACAGTGAAGGCAGTGGGTCTAGAAGAGCAAAAGGAAGCCTTCAGACAACAATATAAATTCAGGGACAATCAGTTTTACTACCATAGGATTCAAAGCCCTAGGTGGCCTTATTATCCCCAACAACTGAAACAATCCCAAAGGCCATATCAGAGTTGCTACCAAAGAAGGCAGTCCACTCCAACTAAGACATCACAATCTAAGGGCAAAAACTCTTCAAAAAAGCAAAGATGCTTAAACACCCTGTTGGACCTGGCCCTTTATGCAGGTTCATCCCCTGACATTTTGCCTCCTTCCTCCTATTTTTTCTGACCTCTTGCTGTTGGCTCTAGGACTCTGAGCAATTTATCAGTGCTGATCAGTGCTAAAGTACAGGTGCTCTTCCTTCTAAAGTTGGTATGATTGGCCTATGCCTTATTGGCACATTTAATTTACCTGTAAGTCCCTTGTTCAGTGGTATCCCTATGCCCAGGGCCTGTAAATTAAATTATACTAGTGGGCCTGAAGCGCTGCTTGCACCACCCACTGAAGTAGCCTTTCAAACCTGTCTCAGGCCTGCTAGCGTGGGGCCTGCGTGCGCAGTTTTCTGCCACAGGGACCAGGAATCTAAATTTACTTGACAGGCCCAGAACTCTCCTTTTACTACATGCAAGTCACCCCTAAGGTAGGCCTAGTCAGCCCTATGGGCAGGGTGCTATGTTTGTAGAAGGCAGTACATGTGCTTGGTTGCGTGGCCTGTCCTGGTAGTGACAAACAGCCTATTTGGTTTTTCACTGCTGCAAGTGCTGCCTTCTCATAGGAGTGCATTGGAAATGCACTGCCTTATGTCTAGGGGTATTGTTTGATTTATGAGGGATAGCGTAGGCATGTTTGGTATGGTTGTAATGGTAATGAGAAATGCTGCTTACTGGTGTAGGTGTTTTTTTTTACTATCATTACAGAAATGCCACTTCTAGAAAGTGAGCAATTCTTCGTGCTTATGACTCTGGTGTTTTGCAGCTTGACTCCAATCCACGTCTGGGCAGAGAGACAGTTTGCCTTTGTGCATACATTTCAGACAGCCTGTACACAGGGAGGGTGAAGATGTCACAGAGGTGCATCTGCATTTTGAATGGTCTTTCTGGGCTCAGAGAAGGGGGAGGCAGCCACACATGCAGCTGTAAAGGCTGTGCCCTGGCCTCACACAAAGGGCTCGTTTACCCCCAACTGATGTTTGTAGCCTGTGCTGGAGGAGAGAGGGGGCACTCCCCTTCTTTGTTAAACCGTTGCAAACCTGAGTATAAGCACAGGGGATTTTTCCCCACACTTTGGAGACACTCTGCACAAGGAACACCTTGGGAACACTTTAGAGACACTCTGGACTTTAAAATGCTTGTAACTGGACACAGAATGCTGCTGGAGGGACTCACCAGGAACCGCCTTGGACTGCTGCTGCTGTGCTGATTTGTGACTTGCTGGGTCACTTGGAGGAACTGCCACTGTGAGCATCCCTTTGTGCTAGCCTGCTGCTGGGCCCTGCCGCCCTGTGCTCCATCTTTTGAGTCCCCCAGGGGCTGTGTGCTGTGGCCCCTACCCCCTGCCATTGCCAGTCTGAAGTGCAGGGGGAGCGCTTCATTCCCTACAAAGCGCTTTGAGATCGCCTTCTTTGGATGTGCTGAAGCACCAGTGGGCGTTTTGTGGGTTTATTGATTGAGCTCCTTGAAAGCACCTCTGACGCTCCGGTGAGAAAGACTCACTGCAGCGACCCAGGCGTTTAAAATTCTAAGTGCTTTGGAGACGCGCTGCCCCCGGGGCACCACAGAAGTGAGGTCTGGAGCGAGCACACTCCTAGCGTGCCCCCGTGGTGACGCACACTCCGAGGAGCGCCCTCAGGGCACCAACAGGCATCAACTTTGGCCTGTTCACAGCTGCGGCCCGGGCAGGTTTGCAGCTGAGCAGATGAGTCAGTATTCTGTGGAGATGGGGGAGTAAGAGGGCTTATCGGAGGCTCCCTGCCCCTCTGGGCCCTTTTGTTGTTTCTTAAGAACAGGTGGGAAAGGAAGCCTCATCGGAGGCCCCTTTCCCCACCAGCCCCTTAATTTTTAGGAGGTTGCAGGCAGGGAGGGAGCCTCATCGGATGTCCTCCACGCCGCTTAGCCTCCCCTGCAATGTCGCTCTGCTTTCCCCCGGGAGGGCCGGTCGTGGCCCTGCGGGGCCGGCAGAGACTGTGGTCGGCCAGTTAGGGCATGGGCCCCAGGATGGCCCCAATATAAGAGATGGAGGGGAGGTGCATGCTGCCCCCTCCTCTAATCACTAGAGCGGCCCCTGTTTGGCACGGGGGCACCGGGGGCCCCTTTTTACCTTGTGGCACTCGAGGTGCCTTTCATCATTCAAAACAGGTACTTTTGGTGACAGTTAAATGGGGATGTTGGCTGCCCAGGCCTTTGCTAATGTTCCTTTTTTATTGAGCATGTTGGGACTTGTCTGTTAACCTGTTTCTTATATTATGTGGCATAGACATTTGCTAATGTTTCTTTTTTGGCATTCTATGCTAATATATTTTTATGACTTGTCATATGTTTTCTAATGTTCCTGGTATGGGCATTTATGATACTTTTATAACAAGTGCATTTCTACAGTAATATTTTCCTGACTACTGCTTATGTTGCAGAATAATGAGTAACCTGTGTGTTATATGTGACCACTGCTGATTTCTGCAGGGTAACAGCATTGTGTAGTGTTATGACAACTGCTTGGGTAGCAAGGTATTACTGACAAGTTGTGTTTGGTCTAATGATGGTATGTACATTACAGTTTATTTTTATGTACCCTGTTGTTGTGTTTTCTTTGTGGTGGGGACAGTGCGTCATGCGTGTTGTGTAAACGCTTTACACATTGCCTCTGAGATAGGCCTGACTGCTCTTGCCAAGCTACCAAGGGGGTGAGCAGGGGTTTTCTTGGACGTGTAACTCCCTTGCTCTGTCTAGATTGGGTGGGTTATGCCTGGCTTAGGTGCATACCGTAGTCAACCAGAAACTCCATTTCTAATACACCCCCTTTCACAGTTTCCCACTCTTGTGGGGAAGTGGTGATGTGCTTTCTGGAAGAGTGGAAAACCTTAACGGCAGACGGAGGGATTTTAAACATCATACAAAAGGGGTATACACTCAGTTTCAAGAACACTACAAGAGACTTTTGTTTTATTACAGAATAGAGCAACAGAAAAATGTCCTTCGGATCAGGTCAACAAGGGTATCTACGCAAGGTAATTTCTAGTTCAAAAGAAAAGCCTGTCCAAACAGTTTCGGCCTATTCTGGATCTCAAACTCCTCAACAAATATATCAAAAATTTTAAATTCAAGATGGTATCCCTTAATCAAATCTACCCACACATAAAGGATGATTGGATCTGTGCAGTACACCTTCAAGACGCATGCTTCCACATACATTTTCCTAGATTCATAGTAAGAACAGATCATTATCAATATGCTGTACTTCCTTTTGGTCTCAAATCAGCCGCTCAAACATTCTCCTCCAAGTGCATGGCTGTAGTAGCAGCACATTAATGGAAAAAAGGCATTTTTCTGTACCCATACCTGGACAGCTCGCTGATAAAAGCTGAGTTTCTCGAACAGGCAAAGACAGACTTCAAAACCACAACAACCCTCTTAGCAAAGCTGGGGCTACAAATTATTGCCAAGAAATCCATCTCCATCTCAGTCAGTGCCTTACATTTCTAGGCCCAACATTAGATACACAAAGAGAAAAAGTGCTTCCTTCGGAAGAGTGTCATCAATCCAGGCACAGTTAATGCTGCAAACCAACTGTCCGTCAAACAGCCTACCTTGTAGGATCAATGGCATCCTGCATATTCATAGTTCCAAATGCATGACTGTTCATGAGACCCCAGCAGTCCTGCCTGGAGGATCACTGGCCACAAAAAACGGGTCACGGAAAGATCAAATCACTCTAACAGAGAAAACAGATCAGTCCACCAACTGGTGGATTCAATCCCACAGTCCTGTAGAGGAAGTACCATTTCCAAAGAAAACACACTCTCAGACTATCGTCACAGATGAGTCTGTGTCAGAATAGGTTGTGCGTATAGATCACCTCACAATCCAAGGGCGCTGATCTCAGAAGGAGACGTCTGATCACACCAATTTGTTGGAGGTCAGTGTAGTACACCTGGCTGCTCTCAAAGCCTTTCTTCAATCTCTCACCTCGAAAGACCTCATGATTCACAGGCAATACTTCTATGATGTACTATATAAACAAACAGGATAGAACAATATCAAAACAGTTACCACTCCAAGCTCAGATGATATGCCATTGGGCACTAGCAAGAGAATTATCGCTAACAGTTTTCCACATTCCGGGAAGACAAATTGCAGAAGGCGGCTTTCTCAGTCGTTTTCACAAAGAAAATCATGAGCGGGTTCTCCGCAACGAGGTAGCAAGCAACATCTTCAAGAAATGGGGTACTACTATGTTAGATTTATTCACCACAGTGCAAAACAAAAAATGCAGAGACTTCACGTTGAGGGCTCCAGAACCACAGGCCCTTTTGATCTGTTGGTTGACTCCATTTGTCTATGCGTTTTCACCGAAACCACTCATATCACAAGTAATCAGCAATTGCAGAGGTCGAACATCAAAACAATTCTAATGGCACCAGATTGGACGAGACAGTTGTGGTACACAGATATCTTCCAGTTATCCATAGTACGTCACAGACTCATTCCACTCAGGCTGGATCTTCTATGCAGGCTTCAGAGCAAAATTCCTTTTCCCACGATCCAATCCTTGAATTTGGCATCACAGCTCCTGAGATCACTTAATAAGCTACCTAAATCTTCCTGATGATTGCATGAACATTTTTAAAGAATCACAGACATTTTCAATGCGATCATGTTATGCCGTTAAATGGAAACGCTTCTGCATATAGTGGCATAAGAATGCGAAATACCCCATTATGGTACAAGAGAATGTTATCCTCCCGCACTTACCTCATCTGGCCAGGTCAGATCTGCAATTCTCATCCATCAACGTCCACATAGCACCAACCACTGCATACAGAAAATCTCTAATGGAACCATCATTCTTCAAGAGTCTTGTGGTCAGGGCTATTTTAGAAGAACTTAAGTGTTTCCTCCTGTAAGGAGACCTTCTTCTCCTTGGGAATTTAACTTGGTTCTATCAAAACTGATGGCCCCACCATTCGAACCCATACATAAATCAACATTGCACCATTTGAAATGGAAACCTGCCTTTTTAATAGTCAAAACCTTTGCATGTAGAGTTAGTGAGTTACAGGATTTGTCATCCTCAGAACCTTTCACAGTTTTCCATCATAAGAGTAATTTTGAGTGCCCATCCTATATTTCTGCCTAAGGTAGTTTCCGATTTTCATATTAGCCAATCTATTACATTTCCTTCCTTTTTCCCTAATTTTACCACAGCAACAGAGCAAAAACTACAGTCTCTTGATGTTAAGAAAGTGCTGCAATTCTATCTGGACAAGTCGCAGGTTATTAGGAATTCGTACCACCTCTTTATAAATTACGGTCTTTTAAGACAAGGTTTGTCAGCTTCGAAGCAAAGATGGATAGTTTTGTGTATTTCTTTGTGCTACCAAATTGCTAATAAACCTCTACCAGGTGAACCCAAAGCACGATCTACAAAAGCAAAGGCGTCATACACGAAGGAGGCACTCAGTGAATATTATAGTAGTTAAATAATTGTGTAGTGTATAGTCTCTATGGTTTCCTTAGAAGAAGAAAAAGGCATCAGGCTTAAATATAATTTGATGATGTAACAAAGTCCAGAATTGAAGAGGCGTAGCATTCTCCAACTTGGTTCAAACCAATTATAGAGTTTATTAAATGTTCAAATTCAATCAAATCAATCAATGGTATGTCTGCCAGTTATCATATCATCATGTCCATGATGTTATTATAGTTCATTTCAAAACCCCACAGCCAACACGTGTTTCGCCCAGGGATCACCCCATCGACTTCATCAGGGTTGCAAGATTCAGCAATCCTTAATCCTATCATTGTAGTATTAAGACTCCATATATCTCATAAGTGTGAGTATTTAGACGTTCCAATCGTACCAACATGGTAACAATTAAAGCCAAATCTGAAAAATAAAATAAATCCGTATCGGCGCCGCCGTGGCAGCGTGCAAATCTGCTAAGTTTTCTGGTCGCAAGTACGCTACCTCAGCAGCGGAGCAAAAACTACATTTTCTCGATGTTAAGAAAGTGCTGCAATTCTATCTGGACAAGTCGCAGGTTATTAGGAATTCGTACCACCTCTTTATAAATTACGGTCTTTTAAGACAAGGCTTGTCAGCTTCGAAGCAAAGATGGATAGTTTCGTGTATTTCTTTGTGCTACCAAATTGCTAATAAACCGCTACCAGGTGAACCCAAAGCACAATCTACAAAAGCAAAGGCAACTACTACAGCTTGGGCCAGGCAAGTCTCTATTGCAGATATCTGTAAGGCAGCAACTTGGAGTTCTATGCAAACTTTTTCAAGACATTATTTTCTAGATATTCAGGCAGACACAACGTTTGGACAAAACTCTTTACGGAACCTGATTAAATAGTCCCTTTTTGTTTTGGGGGCTTGAGAGTTACTGATTTCAGGACACTGAGTAGAGTACAGACACAAATCTGACAGCTGCGGTAGGCTTTCTCTTTCTTCAGCATGCTTCTCTATTCAACGTTTATGACTATCAATGAAGATCCTACTATGCAGAAGGAAAAATTACATATCTGTGTCCTAGTTCTGCATTGTAGGTCTATGCATTGAAGTTATAAATGACCCTCGCTCCTCCCTGGCTGTCAGAGCATATGTTTTTTTAACCTTTACGTAAAAAAGCATTGGCACTCACTGGCAAACTGCCACTACAGTGCATTGTAGGACAGGGTGCTTCTGAGGTTCTTAAAGGTACAGGCCTCTTTTAACTTCCTATCAGTGGCAGCCTCACATGCTTCATTTTCTCTTTGTGCTGTATTGTACATAGGCAGACATTTTTTCCATGACAAACGGTTCCGATTTCAAAGTCTCTATCACAGCTTTTTCATTATTTCTGCTACAGCATTCTGAAGGAAAAAACAACTGACAGCCTATGCTGAAGACTTACTGGAAATATTTTCAGTGATGAACATTCTTCTATCTCATTTTCCAAAAGAGAAGTTCAATTATATATTTGAAAATGGGTTCCAGGGTCCGCGCAGGCAGCAGGGAATTATTCAGCGTTTATGACTTCAACGAAGATACCTATGATGCAGAACTAGGACTACAGGTATGCAACTTTTCCTTTCTGCTACTAGGTGTGTGTGTAGGTATATATTTCTGTTTGTGTGAGAGAGAGCTAGAGAGACAGAGAGAGATAGATATAGAATGACAGATATCTGAATGTGGAATAGGTGAAATGTCTGCCTTCATTATAAGTTGGTTTTCTGTGCTGGTTTGTCAGTATGTTTGGACGCAAAACACCACACAACCAGAAGGGCTTAGGCAGTCACATCACAGTATTGTTTTTTTAAACTTCAGACTAAAGGTTACAGAACGTTTGCAGCGGTTAGTGTACATTTCTTTATTTTATTGATCCAGTTTAATCTTGCATATTGTAGTTCTACTACTGTTAAGGGTTTACTTTAACAATTTGAGGTAAGGTTATGCAAACCAATGGATTAAATAAAATAGAACTGCTGGGCTTGTGTCACAATTTGCCTGAGTAAAGAAGGATGGACAGAACCAGGACCTACACAGTCGATATCAAATGCAGAGATTATATATTTGGAGTGCTTTGTTGGATACACCCACTTTAGGGATGCTTGACATAATAATTTTGAAGTTTTGCAGTTAAAAAAAAAAAAAAGATACTCAGAAAATATACTAAAGATAAAATCAGACACTATGAGTCTGTGTAGATGTTCCTTCTTTATTAGGTATTAACTTGGTTTCTTGTTTAGAAACAATTGTTGGAATCAAGGGGTAGATAGCCAAAAGCGTGCCCAACAGTGGATCAATTTATGTCTATTTCTTGCAATTTGGATTAAAAGTAGGCTTCTGAAATTTTCTATATTGTATTTTTAAAAAGGCTGCCCAACAAAGGGTTCCGGTTTGGTTGTATGTCATTACAGTACATGAGAATGGGAAATGTTGTGCTAGGTATTCGGGGATACCGGCATATAACACTTTTTGTTAGATAAGCTGTCTTGAGCATGCTTCTTGCTTTAATAGGAAGCCACTAGATCGATAATAGAGAAGGTTTAAAGTGATTGAAGCATCTAGTCCTCATTACCATCCTAGCTGCAGCATTGAGGGTTGCTCTGAGAGGAGCGAGACATCAGTTATGGTTTGTACTGCATAATATAACTGATGAATTTCCATGATATTGCCTAAGTTGGAACCACAACTCAGTTTCTGTTTTTCCAGCATAAGACCCCTTTTGAAATCCCTTTTAATTTTTAATTTTTTTCCACTTTATCCCTATTGACTTATTTTTATATAACTTTTTTCTTACATATCATTATTAATGTACATAAAACATTACAATTATTATTGAAATCACTTAGTGACTCGCAATGTGAAGTAAGCAAAATGTGTCTGCGATTAAATGAATCCCCATGTACCGCCTCAAAGTAAATGTACCATATCTTTCCATTTGTGTCAAATGGGATAGTGATTTTGGAGACATGCATTTGCACTGCAATAGGTCTCACATTTACTTGAGGTGGAGCTATTGGCATTGTAAATTTATAGCTGGACTTCTTTTGCCACATTAATTGGTCAACCCGGACACAAATTTGGGTCCTTTCTGCCACATAATTCCAATGGCCCTGCATATAACTAAAGGGCTAGTTTTGAACGGAACTATTTTCTTCAAACAAGGCCCTTAAAACACAAACTACTCCCAGGTGCTCCAGAAGAGATCTTACAAACATATTGAACAATGGGATGGGGTATTATTTTGGGGTCCCAACTAACCTAGTGTGGGGACCCAGAGATGATCCAGACAGAAAGAGCACATTGTGGTGAACATGTTTTAAAGGTGGCCCTATTGTCCTACGACCACCACCGGCTGAGTTATGAGCAAACATGTTTAAAAAAGGAAAGCCCTGCAAAGCATTATGGGGTGAGTTTCCAAGTGCTGCGAACATTGTAGTATATCGACAGTAATGCTCAGAATGGCCCTGAAGAACACCACAGTAAAAATAGCATTTCTAAGAAACATGGTCATGTAACCATATAGTTAGCCCCTAGAAGGTATAAACACATGAAAACAGAATGGCAGAAAATAATGCAGTTCAACCATATATTTAGCCCCTAGGGGGCGTAGTGCATTGCATATTTTCAGGGCTGGCAGGCCTACTGCAACAATATTACAAACAAGGCCCTAAAACACAAACTACTTTCAGCTGTAAAACAAATGTTTCAGCCAAGAGAGAGCTTAAACAGACACAGAATGGTGGGAGCAGTTATTATTTTGGAGTCCCACTAACCTAGTTTGGGGACCCCATGATGATGTAGACAGAAAGAACATGTTGTTGTGAACGTTTTGGCGATCCCATTGTTCTAAGACCAACACATGCGAAATTTGGGCAGAAATGTGCTGCAAAAGAATGCTTGCAAATCATTATGGGGCAAGTTTCCTGAGTGCAGTGAATATTGTAGTATCGGCTCTACTGCTGTGTCGGGAGAACCACTTTGAGGATTTCTGTGTTTTTTTACATAAAGCATATATGAATTACAAGTGTTTTTTGTGAAAGCTATGGAGCGTGAAGGGGCGAGCCAGAAGAAATGAGCCTGATTACGTAACAGTGTAAACAATGTGACCAGCGTTTAAATAGCGCTGATGGATTCACGCAGCTGTTCTGCGCTGCTTGCACTGCGAGCGCCATGGCAGCCATGGAGCACCAAGGGGAGAGACAAAAGAAAAAAAATAGTTCACACATGCTGACGAATATCGGCAATTGAGCAATAATCCATGTAACACGGTCAGTCTGCCAGGTGGCAACAAAACCGCCTCAAGGCGGGACAAACATATAGCATTTACCAATGACATCAAGGGATTTTTGAAAGGCAAGCCCACGAACGAGTTAAAGTGACGGACATGAGATGGGCGTGGTTAAAAGCACACAGAATACTTGCAACAGGTTAAAAAAGCAATTGTGCGCTCACCTAAAAAAAGAGGTCAAGCTTGAAATGTTGTACAGGAGTACAAAACATAGTATATCGGAGTCGATGAAAAGGTCTTAAATTTTACATTTATTAAGACGATCAATTTAAAACTTGAAAATACATCTAGAGGGGCACCACTGTGTTTTAATGATCAAGAAGGCAGAGTAATATTTTCTAAATGTTATGTAGGCGGGATGAGTTTGATTGAGTTACATCACTTAAAGGGAGGGTATATGGCCAGATGTACAAAGCATTTAGCATTCCTTAAAGGTTTGGATCGCTATTTCGGGACATTAAGAAATGGTAAATGGGCTTTTCAGATATACAGAGCGCCTAAGGGAATCGCAAATTGAGATTTCTGCTGAGCAGAAATAGCAATTTGAGATCCTCTAAATAGGAGATCGCAAACAGGGAGTACCTATTTGCGATTCCTATTCAGATGTACAAAGCATTTTCTAAATGCAAATTGGGAATTTAGATAATGCAATTATCATCGACTCCAAGTCGATGGTAACCATATGCAATTTAAAAAACACACATCGAAAAATTATTTTTTAAAGTGCAATAGAGCACACAAATGCCCCTAGGGCATATGAGGGCTCTACATGTGCACCACTATTTTTGGAGTCGACCACAGGGGGCTTATTGCCCATACCCATCCTTGGTTTTCCATTTCCAAAACAGCGATTTCCTATTAGGAAATCTCTATTTTGGAAACTCAAAACCGGCCCTTTGTAACAAATGTCATGGGATTTCTTAATTGCGATTTCCTAATAGCCATTCCTACTTTGTAGGAATGGCTATTACGAAATCTGTATTTTGATACATGTCATTTTGCATTTCCTAAATAGCGATTTCTATGGAGTCCCTATTTAGGAAATGCAAAATTGCATCTACGTACATCTGGCCCATATGCCTGAGCTTGTAAAACACCCTCTTATTTAAATTAAAATACATTGTGGGCCATTCATTTAGGAAGATTTTGATGAGAGAGATCTGAATAAACCTGCTATTTAGTTTATGTGCTTCAGCTTCACATCACAAACAAGCATTGGCAAAGCCAAGAGGTCTCACTATGAGACCTATTGGCTCTGGCAATGTTTTCAAGCCATGGTGTACAGCGGAGCAGATGTTTTGCACTACAGCTAAAGCTATTTTTAAAAAGAGCTATGATGCAGCCATGGTTAAGGGACCTTTTCTAAGGGCATTAGAGCTGGATGCATCATAGACCTTTTTTTATTTTATTTTTAGCCATGCAGCACAGCACCCATCCAGCTATACAGAATGGCTACAAATCACTGCCAAAGGTTTGGCAATGCCCAACCTGTACAGCCAACAGTCTCAAAGGTGAGACCTATTGCCTTAGCTAATGCTTGTGATGTCTTGCCACAACACCACTGTGATTCAGTTAATCTCCCCATGTGTGAAAGAAAGAAATATGACACTTGGCAAAAATCCCATCTCATAAAGAAAGCAACTGCGCCCATGTCCATGTCTTGGTGGAAATACATTTGGAAGAAAATAACATGTGTTGTCACAATAAATATCCATTTCAAAGAAGAAAAGGGCGTCTTTGAAGTGTATCTGGCATAATAAAACATAGCTACAAATGGCAAGAGGTTCAACAAGGAGGGCAGGGAAGAAAAAAAAATAGAAATAGTACCCCAATCAAAGTGCGATCAGCAGAAGGACAGCAAACAAGCTGAAGCAATCAGTACTTGGTCCATGCTCCAGCCGAAAGAAGAGGAAGTGAAACCAGCAAGTTCTGGCCAATTAGAAAGCAGCAAATAAGAAGGACAATGAAGCTAGCAAATGTTAGGCAATGGGAGGGCTGCAAACCCCTTGTTGTATACAATATCTTTCACAAGCAAGAAAAAAAATATGTGGAGAAATGGACATTTGACATTTAAAAAAATCAGTTTAGGAATCAACACTTTACAACAAAAAAAACAGGCAAAAGGAAATCTTAGGCTATCCTTGAGCCTCACTTGTGTGATATACAGCAAGCGATGTGAAGATGGTGTAAAGCCTCAATTGGTGAAGCCATTGTTGGGATGAATGCAGAAAGGACAGGCAAAGAAACATTACCACAGGAGTGATTTTCAGGAGCCAATCAAAAGCATCTAAGTGTCCTTCAGACTGCTTCTAAAAAAATAAAGCGTTCACTGCAGTTACTGATCAACAATAGCAGCTGTTAAAGGAGCACTGGAAAGCAGCTGCACTAGGGCCTCCTTGAGTACATAGCAGTTAAAAACAATCCCTTTGAGTGGTGCTATAGGAATGAACTAAATATATCAATGGAACTATATGAAGAGGATAAAGACATAAGAGTAGCTCCTATAAGTGGTTGGATGAGAAATGATGGGGAAGTCATTTCATACTGCAGTACTTTGCAGCTTACCTGCAACACCTTTTGTCTCAATAATGTTCTCAGCTGCTTTTGTTACAGCTTTACTTAAGGTCTCACTTCCAACCTGATGCATTTTCCGTGCATTTAAGGCTCGTTTCTGCTTGTTGGTCCCAAAGGCTTCAATGAGAGAATCCACCTGCACAGGAATAAATCACAGTTGTTATACTTGATTAGAGACTGGGCTGAAATTGTCAAACACGTACACTTTACAGAAACTGTATGCACATATTAACTGTTTTTTTTATTTCAAATCTATTTATTGAGTGATAAATATCACTGAGCAAGCTAAAACATCAATTCCTGGACTAGACAGAGGCCCTATTTACCCAGTACAGTTAAAAATGAACTTAGAAGATAAAGAAACAAAACAGTGTAAAATTAAAGCTAGAAAATTGAAACAAGTGTGGGAAGAGAAAAACAGCTGGAAGACATTAGTTAAAAGTGGCTATGCAGACCTGGAAACTGTAGCATGTATACATGTGAAGCAATCACATGAAATCTGCTTTATGTGCACACACATTGCAAATGCATATCTACATAGTCTTTTCCACTATGTATCATCAAAAATGGAAAAGAACCTAGCCCCTGCTGGCAAGAACCAAGGCTTCCATAAAGAATGGTTTCTTACCTGTAATCCAAGCTCTCTCTCACGGGACTCTCCATTGAAGTCACAAGCTTTGAGTAGTCCCACCCACGTGCGGGTATCCCAGATCACTTCTTTAAAATATGTGTTCTTAAGTGTAGATGTTCCTCTTGCTTGGATGAATATCAATATATATTCAAAAGGTGCATTGGCACATTGCGGAGACAGCAACCTCTGCACAATATTTTCACATCCTCTCCCGAATACAGAAAAAGCGCCAATGTTGCATGAAGAAACTTAAGGATTACAATGGTTTTCAAAACCAGCTCACATTTATTTTTCATGCTACTGAAATCACCATCTGACACGTTTTGGCTGACTTCAAGCCCTGCTCACAGAAGGTGAGGTGCCCAAAAAAATGCCATATTTTTTTTTTTTTACAAAGGTTAGCATGTGTCGTCACCCAAATTAGTGTAAAAAATGCAAAAATAATTCCTTTCCATTGGCTGTACCGCGAGCCTCAAATTATTTAGTCAATGTTGACCCATAAATACGGATTCTAAATTAATTTTGGTCTGTACATATGCATGCCATATTTAACCTAAATGAGAACATTGCTAAGACAATATTATAGTCTTTACTGCAACTGACTGAGAAATATCTAAAATCAATCAATGAGTAAAAATCACATAAGTGGCCCATTTCAAAACGTCATTTCATTTCCTCAATTCAAATAACCATCCCAAGAAGGTATGGCTAATTAGAAAATATAATATTTGAGGGCAATAATCATCACATTGAAAAAATAATTGAAAATGGGCATACTCAATAAAACACTCCATGGAAACATCCCTGCCCAAGTGGGCACTTCATACAAACACTGGATATATAAATAATATCACATAGTTGACCTCTATATCAACGTTAAGTCATGGTTTTTATTGCTAGCTGCATGCATTTCATTATTATAAAGACCTCTCTTCTTTGCATGTATTTCATTTTTATAAAAATCTCTCTTGCCTCTTGACCACTGATTTCCTTTGATTAATCATGCCAAATCCAACCAAGTGCTCATAACTCAATGAGATTGATGTGATAAGTCATCCCACTCAGGGACCACGTTTCCTGAATTTGTAGGTCACCCATATATGCTCTCCAGCCTGACATAGAGGCATCTCTTACTATCATCTAAGATGGAACCTTCTGATAAAACAGCATTGCCAATTGCCTGAATATTGCTCCCACTGATCCTCCAGGCACTTCTGAAGTGGCCTCACTTGCATTCAGAGTTAGAAAGATAAGCAAAGCCATCGCGCCTAGGAAAGATGACACTGCTCTCACCGTGATGCTTTCTTGAGAGAGTGACACTTGAGAGGGATAGATAACAGTCTCTCCTCTGAAGGATACACTCTTGCTTGGACGGTATTGATGGTGGCACCTAACTAATGTAGAGACTGGACTAGAGTAGAGGTTGATAACCTGTGATTGACATATTGTAGGAAGTTGGCTCTGTATGCACTATTTCAAAGTAAGGAATAGTATGCACAGAGTCCAAGGGTTCCCCTTAGAGGTAAGATAGTGGCAAAAAGAGATAATTCTAATGCTCTATTTTGTGGTAGTGTGGTCGAGCAGTAGGCTTATCAGAGGGTAGTGTTAGGCATTTGTTGTACACACACAGGCAATAAATGAGGAACACACACTCAGAGACAATTTCAGGCCAATAGGTTTTTGTATAGAAAAATATATTTTCTTAGTTTATTTTAAGAACCACAGGTTCAAGATTTACAAGTAATACTTCAAATGAAAGATATTTCAGGTAGGAACTTTAGGAACTTTGAATTAGCAAAATAGCATATACAGTTTTCACATAAATGACATATAGCTATTTTAAAACTAGACAGTGCAATTTTCAACAGTTCCTGGGGGAGGTAAGTGTTTGTTAGTTTTTGCAGGCAAGTAAACCACCTACGGGGTTCAAGTTTGGGTCCAAGGTAGCCCACATTTGGGGGTTCAGAGCAACCCCAAAGTTACCACACCAGCAGCTCAGGGCCAGTCAGGTGCAGAGGTCAAAGTTGTGCCCAAAACGCATAGGCTTCAATGGAGAAGGGGGTGCCCCGGTTCCAGTCTGCAAGCAGGTAAGTACACGCGTCTTCCGAGGGCAGACCAGGGGGGTTTTGTAGGGCACCGGGGGGGGACACAAGTCAGCACAAAAAGTACACCCTCAGCGGCACAGGGGCAGCCGGGTGCAGTGCACAAACAGGCGCCGGGTTCGCAATAGGTTTCAATGGGAGTCCAAGGGGTCTCTTCAGCGATGCAGGCAGGCAAGGGGGGGGCTACTCGAGTAGCCACCACCTGGGCAAGGGAGAGGGCCACCTGTGGGTCGCTCCTGCACTGGAGGTCGGATCCTTCAGGTCCTGGGGGCTGCGAGTGCAGTGTCTTTACCAGGCGTCAGGTTTTTGAAGCAGGCAGTCGCGGTCAGGGGGAGCCTCGGGATTCCCTCTGTAGGCGTCGCTGTGGGGGCTCAGGGGGGTCAACTCTAGCTACTCACGGTCTCGTAGTCGCCGGGGAGTCCTCCCTGTGGTGTTTGTTCTCCACAAGTCGAGCCGGGAGCGTTGGGTGCAGAGCGCAAAGTCTCACGCTTCCGGCAGGAAATGTGTGTTGTTTCAAAGTTGCTTCTTTGTTGCAAAGTTGCAGTCTTTGGTGAACAGAGCCACTGTCCTCGGGAGTTCTTGGTCCTTCTAGATGCAGGGTAGTCCTCTGAGGCTTCAGAGGTTGCTGGACCCTGGGAACGCGTCGCTGGAGCAGTGTCTTTAGAAGTGGGGAGACAGGCCGGTAGAGCTGGGGCCAAAGCAGTTGGTGTCTCCGTCTTCTCTGCAGGTTTTTCAGTACATCTGTCCTCTTCTTCTTAGGTTGCAGGAATCTAGTTTCCTAGGTTCTGGGAAGCCCCTAAATACTGAATTTAGGGGTGTGTTTAGGTCTGGGGGGTTAGTAGCCAATGGCTACTAGCCCTGAGGGTGGCTACACCCTCTTTGTGCCTCCTCCCTGAGGGGAGGGGGCACATCCCTAATCCTGTTGGGGGAATCCTCCATCTGCAAGATGGAGGATTTCTAAAAGTCAGAGTCACCTCAGCTCAGGACACCTTAGGGTCTGTCCTGACTGGCCAGTGACTCCTCCTTGTTTTTCTCATTATCTCCTCCGGCCTTGCCGCCAAAAGTGGGCCTGTGGCCGGAGGGGGCGGGCAACTCCACTAGCTGGAGTGCCCTGGGGTACTGTAACAAAGGGGGTGAGCCTTTGAGGCTCACCGCCAGGTGTTACAGTTCCTGCAGGGGGAGGTGAGAAGCACCTCCACCCAGTACAGGCTCTGTTACTAGCCACAGAGTGACAAAGGCACTCTCCCCATTTGGCCAGCAACATGTCTGGTGTGTGGCAGGCTTCTAAAACTAGTCAGCCTACACTGTTAGTCGGTTAAGGTTTCAGGGGGCACCTCTAAGGTGCCCTCTGGGGTGTATGTTACGTTACAATACAATGTACACTGGCATCAGTGTGCATTTATTGTGCTGAGAAGTTTGATACCAAACTTCACAGTTTTCAGTGTAGCCATTATGGTGCTGTGGAGTTTGTGCATAACAGACTCCCGGACCATATACTCTAATGGCTACCCTGCACTTACAATGTCTAAGGTTTTGCTTAGACACTGTAGGGGCAAAGTGCTCATGCACTTATGCCCTCACCTATGGTATAGTGCACCCTGCCTTAGGGCTGTAAGGCCTGCTAGAGGGGTGACTTATCTATACCTATAGGCAGTGTGAGGTTGGCATGGCACCCTGAGGGGAGTGCCATGTCGACTTAGTCTTTTTATCCCCACTAGCACACACAAGCTGGCAAGCAGTGTGTCTGTGCTGAGTGAGGGGTCCCCAGGGTGGCATAAGACATGCTGCAGCCCTTAGAGACCTTCCCTGGCATCAGGGCCCTTGGTACCAGGGGTACCAGTTACAAGGGACTTACCTGGATGCCAGGGTGTGCCAATTGTGGAAACAAAGGTACAGGTTAGGAAAATAATACTGGTGCTGAAGCATGGTTAGCAGGCCTCAGCAAACTTTCAAATCATAACTTGGCATCACCAAAGGCAAAAAGTCAGGGGGTAACCATGCCAAGGAGGCATTTCCTTACACATATAGACCTAGTTGGTGGAGAAGATTGTTCATCAACGGATAGTGACATTGGGCTTCTTGTGGCTTTGACTCTGATCAGCAAGTCGTTTAGGTATGGATAGACAAATGTTCAGAGCTTTCTCAGATGTGCAACAACAACGGACATGCACTTTAAGAAAGCTCTGGGGCTTATTTGAGGCCAAAAAGAAGCACTTTATACTGCAAGTAATCCTGCCCTACGATAAACCTCAAGAAATTACAGTGTTTTTCTGCCTACTGGAACGTAAACATATGCGTCTTGGAGGTCTTTCGAACAGAGCCAGTCCCCCAGATGTATTTGGAGATAAATCTGATGCAGAGCCAGCATTCAAAATTCATTTCTCTGAATCCCTTTATTGGCTGTCTCCAGATCTAGAATGGGCCTGTATTTGTTCTTGGGTCCTTTCTTTTTGACCAAAAAGTGACAGGAGTAAATCTCCATGCCTCGTTGTTATGGAGGGACAATTTCCATCACCTGGTTGTGCAGAAGAATGTTTACTTCCGAGCACAGCATCTGTACATGTTGAGTGGATGGCTTTGGTGGTATATTTGGTGGGAGTCTTGTTAATCTAAGACAATACCAATTCTCTACAATATTTAGAACCGAAGCATCTTTCGGGATGGACTGCCGCTTTGTCAAGGAAATGAGATATTCAAGGAAATGAGATATTCATTTACCCACTTCAGACACCCCTTGGAGTGGGTAAAAGAAGTGGAGGGCATAGAAATTCATTGTTTACAGCCTGTTGCAGGTTTCCCCCCTTCAGCAGGCTGGTTCATCTGCAGGACTGTCGGTGCTGATAAGGTCTTTGTTGTTGTTGCGACTGGTGACCTTGATACCAGTGAGGGGTTTGAAACCTCTACCAGTGATAATGGTGCTGGTAAGGCTTTTAGATATGTTTCTGCTGTTCTTTTTGTTTTTCAAGACCTACCACCTTCAGGGTTTCCACCTCTTACTTCATCCGAGCCACCTCATCATCCGTATGACTTGCAAAAAAAGTGGTTCCTGAGAATGGAAGCATAACAAAACTTTGTTGTGCCACTTGCTGAATAGCTGTAAGGCGAAGCCAAGACTGCCTTCTGAGGGTCAGACCATAACAGTACTCATGAGCTGCTAGCAGTGACAAGTCTGCAGCCGCACTAGTGATGTGGTTGGAGACCATCATGCTCTAATTTACCACCTCAAGAAAATCCTCCCGTCGATCTCTCAGGAGTTCTGCAAACTTTTGTAAGGAGTTCCACACGTCTCTATCATATCTGCCCAGCAGAGATGATGCACATGCATCTTTCCCTGTGGTGACAGGTGTACCACATACCTTGTGTCCCACTAAATCCAATTTCTTACTCTCCTTGTCCAGTGATATGTGGACGAAGGAGCAGATGAGTGCAATTTCTTTGCAGCCAGAATCACTTCTGAATAAGGGGGAGGATTTCAGCGAAGAAACAGTGGATTCTGTTCTGGAAGTCTGTATTTCTTTTGTAGCCTTGATGCAGCTGATTTTCTTGAGGATGGTATGGGGAACAGTTCAATGAATAGTTCTTAGAGACCCGGAAGCAGTAATAGGAGTGGTCTGGATGCTAAACAGTGGTGAAGTTTCCCAAAGATCACCAGAGTAGATGGAGTGGGAGCAGGCAGTGGAATATTCAACTCTGATGCACCTTTCACAAGTACTTTCACTGGGGAGACCCTTCATTGCAGATAGTCGGACAGTTACTGAGCATCTGCCAGCCCTCGCAGAGGACGACGAAGAATAGTAGGGTGAAACACGTCTGGACCGGCTTCAAGACCTGCTCCGGGATTCATGATTATGATATGTGTATCACGAGAATGGGTGTGACAGAGCACCTAGGCCTATGGCAATGTCTGGAATGATGATGAGATCTGGACCTTGATCGTTGAGGTGAAGATAGAGGCCTTGAAGTAGGAAGTCTGCAGGTTGAAGTGATGGAAGAGGCATTGGCAAAGGTGGCTGAGGAGGCACCAGTACTGTTGGAGGAGGTGAAGGTGGAGGTGAGTCTGGCAGCAGAATAGGAGATGATGGGGAACATGCCCTGAAATATTCAGTCAGAAGTTGATGATAGGTGTCTTCATTTCCTAACTTTGCCAAAGGTCTGGATTGCCTTGATGTCAACAGACTTCTCGATGTCGAAGTTCTCCTGTGTCTAAACATCATAGTATCCCTCGAGGTCACTCTACTATGCCCCAGTGTCGACCTCCTATGCCTGGACACCGACCCAATCCTCAATGATGAATATGTAGGGACTGTACCTTCTGGAATGACACCGTTTCTCTTTTTGGATCTCCATGCCTGGTGTCCTCAGAGGCAAGTGGCCAACCCTGGCAGAGCACTGAACCGCTCCTCGCTCTTTGGATGTCCCACCTTCTGACGGCTCCTGTTGCTTGCGTCGCTCCTCTGTGTCATGGAGGTGAATCTTCTTCCTTTGCCTCAGGGTGCGCCTGGAAAGCTTCCTGCAGTGTGGACATTTGTCAGGAACATGGTTCTCAGGAAGGCAGATGAAACAGACATCATGAGGGTCTAATTTAGCTTTCTTTCTTCCACAGAGAGGACACTTGCCAAATAAAGAAGGCATTTTATTTGACTCAGGAAAAATATTTCTTGTCAAAAAATAACAGAACAAGATTGAAAAAGGTAAAAACCGTAGAATAAAACTGTTGTTAAAATTTTCTGTTGAGATTTTTAAGGGAAACAAGGCAAAAATTGCTGCGCTCGTAGCTCCAAGATCCTGTCAGCAGGAACTGTAAAAAAGAACTGAAGCAACTGCCACCAGCTGGGCATGATGGAATACTGGTGGTCTCTAGCCCTTCAAAATCTCAGACGCTATTTTCACACTTGCACAGGGGAGCCAATGGGGCTACACTGTCATTTATTTCTTCATGTTTTTTTTTTTTTTTTTAAACAAGGGTTTGTGAGAGTTTTCCTGTCAAATTACCAGTTTTCCAGCAAATCTGACATATAGATTACCTACTGGCAACGACCAGTAGGTAGTTCTAGTTAGGACAATGTTTCCATAGGAAAAGCATTTTTTTGACTTGCCTATATCTTTGGTGTCATTTGACGAATCTTCTCGAAATTTCCCCCCCAAAAAGTGTGCTGGTGATTCTTGTTGCACACGGGAAGTTTTGGGGTGATCCATCAAGTGGGGGCTGAGAAAAAAGGGGGTAAAAAATCTTGTATTCCCCATATTAATTCCCATAGGAGTTTTGAACACCACTACAGCCCAAACTGATGGACGGAATTAGACCAAATTTGTCAGAAAGGCAGGCTTCAGTACACTTTTAGTTTGGTGTAAATCCGCTCAGTAATTTTCAAGAAATTCAAGGGGAAATACATTTGTACATCTAGGGCAGCGGATCCGTTGCGACGTTTTCGCAGCGATCACATGAATTTGCGAATGTGCACACGAACAGGAATGCTGCGATTGGCTGGCCGCAACCTGACCAGAAAGTTGCAGCCGTCATTTTAGGTAACGGGACATGGTCCCCAGGGCTGAAACATAAAAGGAAACGAGGTATAAGGGCTCAGGGTGTAGGACCATGACCCCCGGAATGTGATAAAGGGGTCTTTCAGGGTAAAATTATGACCTTATCAAGATTTTGTTTTTCACGACAAGCGATATTAGGGAATAAGTCACAACGCTCACCTTGGCCCCCCCAGTGTAACATTGCAACGAAAAAAACAAAAACAAAAAAAATCATGCACTCAGAGACTCATGTGCCCACAAACACACCCACTGAGACACTTATGCAGCTACTCACAGACCCACTCAGACACTCATGCACCCACTAACAGACCCACTCAGACAGTGACACACCCACTCACAGACCCACTCAGACCCTCAGGCACCCACTCAGGTAGTGACGCACCCACTCACAGACCCACTCAGAAACTCATGCACTAACTCACATACCCACTCAGACACTCACACACCCACTCACAGACTACTCATTCACGTACCAACTCACAGACCCACTGAGACTCTCGCACACCCATTCACAGACCCACTGAAATTTTTGCACACCCATTCACAGACCTACATAGACACTCACACGCCCATTCAAAGAGACACTCTCACATCCAGAGATACCCTTTCCCACCTACTCTTACACCCAGACACACTCACACCCACACAGAACCTCTCACACCCAGACAGACACTGTCACATCCACTCACACCCAGGGACACTCTCTCACATCTATTTTCAGACCTAGACACAGGCCCTGAGGCAAACACCCACTGTGCACAGTCGAAGGCCATGTGCAGCGGTAGTTGGATTAACGTATAGTAAATAAAATTACTTTACATAAAAAAAACATAGAAATTCACTGAAAAAAATAAAGGTTACATGGACGTTATATTTAGGAAATAGGATTTAAAAAACATAGAAATTCACAGAAAAAAACAAAGGTAACAGGGATGTTATCGTTAGGCTCTGAATTTACTTGTACAAAACCTTAGAAATTCAGCAGTTAGAATTATTCCAAGTAACTATAACTCACGCCCTCACCATGCACTGCTAATTACCCCAGACATTACAGCACTCATGACCACTCCCATAATGTTATTAAAAAATATAAAGGAAGCATTAACAGTCAAATTAATGAAGAAAAAACTGTGCAATATGTATTGAATTTACTTTTTTTTTTAATGCAAATCTGAAGGACCTGGCCATTGTAGCCTTTTACCACAGGCTGAAAATTACATGTCTTAAGTGTTCCTCCAGGCCTTACTGAAGAAAAGGGAACATTTACACTTAAAAACACATATGTTGAAAAAGTGCTACAGGATGCCCGTAAGTGGGCAGGACTCTTCAAAGCTTATGAATATCAATGAAGATCCCCGAAGACAGAACTTTACCTTGGCATTTTAAGAAATCGGTTTAACATCACCACTAGTTCTACATTCTTATTATTATAATGGAATACTTGAGGGGAAACTGTATGGATCTCTTCCTATGATAGAGACCGCTGTATTTGAATTATTATACTTATATGTTTTAACAGTACATATGCATTTATACTGCCAGTACAGTGCATGCTGGAAATGGAAGCTGCTGGCTCCTCAAAGTAAAAGTATATTACTTCTTTGCAGTCCTTGAAGTCTTCACTTGACAGGCTCATTTTTTAACTTCATTTATCGCACTCTGTATGTACCCAATAGGTGTTTTAGGATTAAACTCAAAATTGCCTTTTTGTCAGATGCTGCAATGTGGTCACATTCTGATAGTTTGATGCCATTTTATGGTTCAGACAAAAATAAATAAATAAATAATCAGTTAAAAAAGGTATGTAATTTTTTTTTTAACAGACGTAACATCAATCTTAGGGACCTTGAGGAGACTATCTCCATCTAAAGACTGACTTTAAGTGTAAGAAGAAAAACCGTTCTGGGATCCCCGCAAATGCACAGGAATATTTTGTGTTTATGACTATCAGTGAGGATCCTACAATGCAGAACCCTGGGTTTCTTGAGAGCCACTGACTATAACATCGTCAGGTAGTAGACTGATGGACTCCCATGTAAGTTGAATTAATCACTGGAAAGCTTGTCGATAACTGAGTCTCCTGCCTAAGTGACCATCTTCTCTCCCATCGGGCAACAACTCCCAGCCCCCATTAATGTAACATTCATGAGCTTAAGATGCCTAAATGTCCCTCATACTCGTATCACACTTTCACCTCCAGTCTAAACATTTATCTACTCCAGACTCAGCACCTAAGGATTTTTTTAATATGTTCACTGTTTTGTCGACAATACTATGAAGAGATATTAAAGACTGGAAAAACTGAAGAGTGTACTTTCATGCGGACCATTTACCCACATGAATCAATCAGTCAGTCATTTCTTCGGAGAGTCAGCGCTTAATTTGCAAAAATAAAAACAATCATAAGTGCAGGGCTCAAACTTTTCCTTATGATACTGCTGAATCCCGGAATGCCGACTACCATGGCTGCCTACTCTAGATGCCATCTCATGGCTCTTTCTTCGTTCACTATACACTTTCATTCTCTTTTTCTCACTCTTTCAGGTTCCTTTTTGTCACTGCGGTCACCCTTTGTCACTAATTTCTAATCTTTTCTCTCCTATTTTTTCCCTTTTCTGCCTTTTGCTCTTATGCTCTGAGTCAAAGATTAACAATGTCAAATATTTCCTTGCCCTCACCAACTGCAACTATGGACACAATATAAGTATGGTACAAAACACCTTATCAAACTTTGAAGCTGCAAAGCACATCGTTACAATGACAACCTAGGCAGGCTACTGCAACATCCTTGAGTTAAAGAGATTTGCTGACTGTGCAGAGGTTTTCTATTCACACCACAAACCTATAAATTAGCTATGAGAGCGTTAAGGGACTCACTTTATCTCTGTAGGATTTCTCCACTTTCTCCTCTGTAATGGCATTTGTTGATTCACCTGAAAAATAAGATGTAAAAGTACATCTGTAATGGTTTTGGTGACATCATGCTAACCATAAAATACAAATGCAATTTATCATATTAGAATAGTGGTCATTTGTAATATTTGCTGAAATCCTGTACAAGCAATGATGGAGGTTGTAAAAGCATTCTAGAGTCATCTTGCGTTTGTACGGGTGTAAGTGCCTATGCCATTCTTTGCCATGCACTCTTCCTATACGCACAGACATTCTGGCCTCGCCATGCCCAAAGCTGCATTGTGTAAGTAATTAGACATACAAAATCATACTGCTTGAAATCATGGCACATCAGACATGCGGGACCATGGTCTTCAAAGGGAACTCAAATAAAAAAAATCAGTTTATTTTGAAAACGAAAAGGTGAATATGATTCCTGAGGTGCCCAAAGATAGCGTAATGTGAGAAGTAAAACGTTGCCAATCAATAAACAACAGGCAGTACAACAGTCAAATTTTGAGAAAATTTGCTTTTTTAATTAATGCTTCATTTGACCATTTCAGGTCACAGAACCCCCTATAGTATCCTTGCAACTTCTGAGGTTACCAGTCTCAAAGACGTCTTACTCCATCATCTTGCTAACATCATGTGTTGTCACTTCATAAAAGCATCCGTAGGAATGCAATTTCATGAAAGTAGACCAGTCACTAGCACATTTGTGGATTTAGTTGGTTTGCCCCCGCCAGCCTACTTCTGAATGTTTGCAAATATCATCTTGCACTAGAAATCAAAAATTAGAATGAGGTCTGTGATGAAGGACAGGAACTTTGCATGTATCAATTTTTGTTCTTTTACAAACAACTACATTCCATTACAGCCACCTTCAAGTGAAGTAGTATCATCAGATTGGCAGACACTGCAACGGCTCCTAAGATGCAAAGAAACTCAGTAGGTCTGTTTTTCTTGTCAGAGGTATTGTAAATGCATACACGATTCAGATAGTCTTAGCAGGCACATGGACTCAAACAGTTTTCATACTTAATTCTTCAGCCTAGAACAAGGACACATATTCAGTTTTTCCATGCTACAAGCAGCACTAAAAGTTAGCTATTTATGTGCAAAGCATACACTTCTTCTCCAGCATTTATATTTTTACAGTAAAAATAAATCTACACTGTCCACTAGTTCTCGCCTAGATGATTTTGTATTATTTAAAGAAAAACCTTTCTTTTCAGGGACAGACTAAATTACATCTCCTCAATCTCTTACCTGGAAAAAACGGCTGCATGTTAAACTGTTCGGCACTGAACACTTCCATTTGTCCAGACTCCTTATTTAGGACCCCGACAAAGTAGCTAAGAAAATTAGAACAGTTAGAGATCATTATCTTACCTAGCACTGATACATTTAAGCTTTCAAGTCAGTAGTATGTAAACCTAAATTAATCAATCCACCTTAAACCTGGGAGGAAAACGCCAAGTCGTCAACCCCCATGGTCTGAGGACCCAAGACAGGGGAAGTCAGTTATTCAAGGTTCTTCACTATGGCCTCCAAACATCACGTGTAATGGCACTCCCAGTGATAGCACAATAGATGGGGAAGGTTTAGTCTGAGCCCAAGATTGAGAAGATATACCAATATAAAGATACGAATGCAGTATTTTTCAGACAAAACATCAGGATAATGGAAGGGAGCATAACAGAACAGGCGGACTATAGTTATTGTTCATAACCAGAAAAAGGAGAAAGAAGCCATAAAATGGGAGAGATTACACAGAGAAGGGAAACAAATAGAAGAAGGTAACCATGAGGTGGAATCAAGGGGTGAGTAAGCCAGAAAATATGCCATTGTTGTACTTTGGTTCCCAATGAAAAAGGAAGTTCTTCACACACAACTGTGGGTACAATATGTAGCACAATCTACTACCTGAGAATAATAGCAGAGAGGTAACCATTATGACATACAGACAGAAGCCTGGGGAATAATCTAACAAAAAAGTCACTGTTAAGGCTGGCATCCCTGTCTACAAAACCAGGCCTCAAACACTGTACTTGCCCACCCGCTATGCAGAGTCATATTTTATGAGGTTGAGCTATTTTTAGGACCTACTCTCCCCTTCTGGCTAGTTGACAAAGACCAGGTGTTCTGTTCAGTCAGAAACTGAAGGAACAATAAAGATGCCTTTAAATCTTGTTCTTATTTTTGCCCATTTGCTTTGTATTCAGAGACAGAGGTCAAAAGTAAGTTTGTCTAGTTTGTCTTCTGACAACTAATTTTCCTTCTGACTGAAGAGTTCCAGGATTTTATAAGGTGAGCTGTCTGACTTGCTGTAAAAAGAGTGTGTGAAATGCAAGGCTGTATGGTAGCAGGTTTTTTCTAACGCACAACATTTAAATAAGTAAGTTAACTGTACAAGCATTTCAAACTATATTTCAGTAGTTGTGAAAGCCTATTTTGTGTACTTCTGTGTGATGAAATAATATTTTAATAGAATGAAAACAAATCAGAACACTTTACCTGGTGATGTGTAAAGGATACATATGTTTTCTGAAACCCATTTGTCACAGATTATTGTTAATACATTATATAGTTTTATCAGTAAAGCTGCAGGTTAGTGAGAAGGTTTTTAGACATTTCTTGGAAACTTACTGTCTGTAAATGACAGTATGCTACCACATCATGCATTAGTGATATATTTATTAAAAGTGAATGCTTAAAAATAAACTGAGGAACACTCGTGCCCTGGTGACAACGGTATTAACAAACTAAGAGGCAAGTCATGGATCATGGATCCCCTATATGTGGGGTACAATGTTATTATACATGGAGCAAACATTTAGTCTATTTATTCAAACAAAAGAGGGTTTTTGTACAGCAGAAATGCTGAGCTCACATATTTGAAGGTGCACTCATATGTGAAAATGAACAAAAAAGCAAATCTCTAACCTAAAATATTTGACCTAAAATATTTGCCTAGGATCACACAACTTGAGACCCGTTTGCAGATCAAGTACATTACAGTTAGGTCGAGTAGATTATTCATGTCACTCGACCTGCAGTTCTAGTAAAATGTTTATTATTTCTCAAGGAATGAAAACTAATTAGAGTAATTGACCAACTTGGATTTTAGACTAGTGAGCAACACATTTTAAGTTGCTTTGCATTTTGCCCAAAACTTTACAATAAGCTTTATGGTAAAATGACTGTTAGGAAAATGCTAATCAGTCAAAGTGTTTGGGTTTCCAGTTTAACTAATGCCCTGGAACTGAGAGATGCCCATGGGTCCTCAAAAAAGATAACTGGAAGTGAATGTTACGCCGGGCATCCTTCCAACTGTACTCACAAAAGAGAAAACAGCACGCCGGCAGTGAAGGCACAATCCACCTCGTAAGATCTTAACAGGCAGTATGGAGTGAAAGCACCCTACCTGTCATTAAGTACCAAGGTTTGTAGTAAAGCTAGATATTTGATGACCACTCACTTACTTGATCCCAATGAATATAACTGACCCTTATTCACAAATGGATTTCTCTTGCACTTTCAGAAAAATCAAGAGAGGGCAATCAAGAAGTGGTAAACACATGACAGTGAGTGTAATGCTTCACCACACAGCACTATACCTGTGCTTAATTGCAAGACAAACACACTTGTGCTGACTAGAGTTGGATCTGTTTTTGTCCTAAGCAATAAGAAAAGTCCCCATGGCGCCTACAAGGGTTTTTAAAATCATCAACTTGCTCTTCTAGGTTAAGGAAAATTATATGTCTACTGATAGCCATTACAGAGAACTAAGGATCCCGGTAATGATGAAGACATTGACAAATTTAAGTTTCCCATAGTAAGGTTGAAACTCAACATGCCAACAATTTTTCAAAGCACAGGAGTATTAAAAACATATGAACAATATCATTCCACAGGCTTAATTACAGTAATTAAAAAGGGCTTTAAAACAAATAACAATCCTCTCCTCTCTGCAGGACCAAGTAACTTTATCGGAAACAGAGGTCTTAATAAGAGTTCTCAATTTTCCTGTTGGGACTTTCGCTTCTGTTCCTCCACTTTAAAAGCAGGACTCCTCTTTTGTAGTTGCATCCTAGATCGAAATAAATGCCTTCTCTTGTGGCCACTTCTTCCCTCATTTTGGTCACTGGAAGATTAATTGTCGTTCCACTGTATTCTGATGCAGAAGCCCTGCTTTTAAAGTGGAGGAATGGAAGTGAAAATACAATGGGAAAAAAGCTACAAGAGACATTGCAACCTAAGAAACAGCAACACGAAATTTTCGAATTCATAAAAGAAGACTTGCCCAATTAAGTTGTGTATAACAAGAACATAATTTAGAAATTATGAGAGCTAACAACAAACACTTCGATTCATTGGATACCCCTGATCCACCCCTTATGTGCACTCTGGCCGCATTGTAAAATAATCGGTTAACTCTGTATGTCTTAAATAATGTAGATGTGAATAACCAGATTCCACTGAAATGCTGCGTCAATGTCTTTTTTGGGGGTTTTTAATAAACTTTTATTAAACTTGTAATGAATGATTCGAAAAGCGGCCATGGGATGACCCAAGCAATCATAAGTAATACCTTCCACTCTCACTTTCCATCCAGGTACACACAACTTCCTCCACTAACCTCCCAGGGATGACAACAGCACTCTGTCAGTCATAACAGTTGTAGTCAACAACACTCCCAAGCTTCATACTTCAATGTCCTTTTTCAGTTAATCGCCCCACTCAAAGAGCTCAGAATCCGTTACACTGTTGTCATTGCAAAACAAAATACCTATTTAAGGAAATGTGCCTCAATATATGTTCTTAAATTTACTCATATTCTTTTAACCAAAGCACACGTACTGGCTCACCTCATGCTACCCCCCCCCCTTTTGTTGGAGATGACATCAACATGGGCTATATGTATATATACATCTAATACCTCTGGTCATGTCCATTCTCCCTGCACTCACTGCAGCGATTCCTAGACTTCCCTGAACCCTCCACCCTATAGCTGGTAATACTAACCACCTGATCATAGGGGTGAAAATCTGGTTATATCCACATACCTCAAAAGCGGATACACAATTTACGTTTTGTTTGCATTGTTTAGTTGATTTTTTTAAGTTTGGTCGAACGGACGTTCTCTGTTGGACCCAGTATTGGGGGATGTTCTTTACTACACCAGAAATGTAATTATGTTATTAATGTCCTGCAGTATATGTATAATGACTCACTAATGGAGTGCACTACAGTTTCTACACAATGGCACCTGTTTCTTAATATTTTAAACTACTAACTTGGAACGTCTGGGAACTGGGATCTCCACACAAGAGATACAAAGTACTGGCAAAATTACACAGACGAGGGACACAAATAGTATATCTACAAGAGACTCAACTTTCCTCTCCTTAGATAACGAATCTCCGTACCAAGTGGAGGGGACAACTCTTCGCTAACTCTTATTCAGGCTACACCCAGGGACAGCAATATGGGTAAGGGCGGGAGTACCATTTGATGCACAAGATACAAAAATTGATACGCAGGGACGATATGTCTTTGTCCGAGACTTGTTGAATGGTGCAATGGTAGTTCTGGGTACTATATATGCCCCTAATTCAGGGCAAGATGCTTTTTTGCAATGCTTTTAGTTGCACTGTCCGAATGGTCGCACTTACCATGGCTTATAGGTGGCGATTTTAACACAATGCTAGATATAGACCTGGACTGTTCCCACCCTCGCCTCCCAGGCACAAGTTTCATCAAACAAGCCCGGGCATTGCAAGACTGGGTAACCCACTAGTCTATGGTGGATGTGTTGAGAACACACAATGATGGAATGGAATAGTATTCTCTTTTTTCGCTGCTACATAACTTACATACTTGACTGGATCTAAACTTTAGCCCAATGCTCATGTTGGAGAAATTCTCTGAAATAACTTATTTAAGCAAAATATTGTCGGACCACAACCCGTTAGAGGTAACTTTATCCTGGGGCAGAGTGCCATCCCCGAATCCCACTTGCCGAACGCAGTCTACCCTTCTAGACGACACACTGTTCCGAGACACCTTGGGCACCGCAATAGATAATTACTTTAACAAAAATTAGGGCGCAGCCACGACATCTGTACTAGAATGAGAAGCATTTAAAGTTGTAATACGTGGGACTTCTATAGCCACAACTGTGG
The DNA here is from genome assembly GCF_031143425.1 of Pleurodeles waltl. NCBI lineage: Eukaryota > Metazoa > Chordata > Amphibia > Caudata > Salamandridae > Pleurodeles > Pleurodeles waltl. The sequence continues at coordinate 184,372,464 of NC_090437.1, forward strand.
GCACACAATTAAAACACAATGAATCCCAAATGGGGGGATTTGAGAGGGATACTGCACAGAACCGTGATGACCACAAACTTCTAAAGGAGCTCAGAATCCGTTACTCTGAAGCTCTAAAACACCCAAGGCTGATCGACAATACAGCGTATATGCAGAAACTACATACTCAAGGTGATAAAGCAGAGATACTACGTGCCAGTATGATAAGGCCTTTGAATTTCCCCCACACTGATTCGTGAATATTATAATAACTTATACAAGACTAGCCCTACTACCCACACAGAAGATGTTGACGATTTCCTGAAAGACCATAGACTCCCTTGAATATCGGAAGCGGAGCGAAGGACCCTGGAAGCTCCTTTGTCATCAGAGGAGTTACGGGAGGCCATCACAAACATGGCTCGTAATAAAAAAAAGGGACTGATCGATTGCCTATTGAATTTTAGGCCACATTCGCTACACGCTTAATTGCCTGATTGGAGACACTGTACAAGGAGTCCCTAGAAGCGGGGACGCTACCACCAACTACAAGCCAAGCATTAGTTACCTCCCTAATCAAATACCATCGAACGCCAGATGACCTATCATCGTATAGAACACTCTCCATTTTAGCAACAGATAATAAAATACTCAGTAGACTAATGGCACAGTGATTGCTCCCAGTTTTAACAAATAAAGATCAATGTGGCTTTATACCCCTTAGAAACACCTCATAAATATATGTAGATTATACCAAGGTATAGAACAGGCGGAGGGTACATTCCTCAATGCAGGATGTCTCTCCATAGATTTACAACAGGCATTTGGCTGCCCTCGACTGGGAATATATGTTCACAGTACTACGCAACTTTGAGATTCCTCTCAAATTTACACGCTGGATTAAAGTACTTTATACAAATCCAACAGCCCGGACCAAAACAGGAGCTTGTGTTTCCCCACCATGCATAATAGACTGCGGCACGCATAAGGGATGCCCATTTGTCCCCTCTGCTATTTGTACTGGTAATGGAGCTCTTTGCCCAAAAGAGACAGTGGAATGAAGTATCCCTAGTAGACCCACCCCACACACAATATCATTATATGCAGATTATAAATGTATGTATATACAAGACCTTACATCTGTTTCTGGCAGTCTTTCAGGCGTAAGTGTAAATCATACTAAATCCCATGGGCTCTTTTTTGCAAGCACTGATTTATCTAGTGATATCCGCCTGGTGTAGATACTGTCCCAGTAGCCCATGACACATTCAGATGCTTAGGCATATGTATATACCGAACTGCGGCAGATCTCTTAAAACTGTAATCTACCTAGAGCCATAACTGTATTAAGATCCCAGGTAAAATTCTGGAATACCCTGCCCCTCTCAATACCAGGTAAACTGGCCATCTCAAAAGTAGTCAGGGTTCCAAAATTACTATATCACTTTGTGAACGTACCAAAAGTCATCCCACGCTCAGTGTTTCAAACACTGGACTCCCTTTTGATTGATCTTATCTGGGAAACTGGACGCTGCCTGGGTCAGCCTCTCCAAATTGCATCTGCCACCAGAAGAGGGCGGTCTGGGAGCATCCAACTTTCAATCTTACTGCATAGCAGCCCGGATGCAGTGGCTCTCTTACTGGTTGGCAGTGTTTCAACTACAGGAAATAAGACATACGGTATCCACGCTACATACAGGGGCGCCTACATGCATTACTACTTCCAAGTGCTCCAAAAACTCACAAAATACCCCTATTATTAGGTAATGCCTTACAGTATTGGAAGAAAGCCTGCAAACTCACCCGACATATACCGCCCTACTCTCCTAATATCTCTATGTGGCATCAATACACATTGTGGCCCTCACAAATGACATATTGGTGCCCTGGACAGAAACTGGAGTCTCCTCCTGAGCGGGTTTGTTCGAAAATGGGACATTGATTCCTCAAAGACTTTGTGCAGCTTCATGACTTACCAGGGTCCTCGTTCCTAATACATGCAAATATATTAAATTATATAAGAAGGCATTGGTTGCCAACATGAGATGTTCCAGCCACTCATGAACTAGTACGAGTGGTGCACGAAATAGGCACGGGACGACACTTGGTCAAATGACTGTATAGAGACCTACACTCCTATCTGCAGGTATCGCCGACACTACGGGAAGATTTGGAAATTGGGAAACAGATATTTGGTACCCATTACGTGATAAAGAATGGCAGTCCCTGTTATGTATCCCAGCAGGATACTTCGGAACACAAGGTTTAAATTTATCCAATTCTTTATTTACCATAAAGCGTTATCTCATTCCTGCTAAAATACACTGTACTTACTGGAGGCCACATCTTTATACCAGAGGTGCCAGACATAAGAGGTGAACCTCTTTACATGTGTTACAGACTTGCCCCACCATGTTCAACTATTGAACATAAGTATCTAGCTCTCTTAGGGCCTCAACAGACAAGCAATCTTGGGACACAGCAGAACATTGTATACTAGGATTATATTCAAAACCCAAGAAGCAATGTTTTATTGCTTTATCACTTATATTGGCCAAATGACAAATCACAAAGCAATGGAATTAATCCACCCCACCACTTGTCTTAAACTGGCAAGAAGAAATTTTAAAAGGGGGCGCTGCTGAAGAATTAGTGCTTCGTTGAGAAGAATATAGAGCATTATGCAAGAAATCGATATCCATGACTCGGGACGCCCTCCTATAACAATTTTTAGTGCAAACAGACAATTCTGGTTGAATGTTCCACACTACTTTCATACCCTACAATAACGTGTATGGTATCCTCTCACTATAACCATAGGAATCAGCCAACACACTAATTTCAGTGCAGGACAAACTTTAAATATTATCCTTTTTTTCTCTATGTGTTCTATGACTAATGCAACTGTAATAAAGACTACAAGCAGATATGGTGCACTGTTGGAGAGGTTGTAGTGGGGTATTGTTTACTTAGTAACTCGACTTCTTCTGTAATGTTAAACTGAATGTCACACGAACTTTAACACCAGCAATAACTGTACTGATAGCTCTATATCGCTAGAGGAAACCTTGTGACAAGTGCATATAGAGTAATGGTATTCACTGATATAAATATAACACCAGATGTAAGTGACGCAAAGATGTGGTGTTATTGTAAACTTACCGTTAAAACACAATAAAATAGGTATGAAAAACCGTCATTGCAAAACAAGATGAAGTCTATTAATATACAGATTTGTAATGGCTGGGGACGCGTGGTATGGACGATGTTCAATGGAATGAATGGTGAGTCTGGATAAGAGTTGTTGTATTATTCAGATTTAATATTAGATTTTTGAATTCAAGTTTTTGTTAATATGACATTTTTAAGCTATACGTAAATAAATGTAATCTGTTGTGAGAATAGGCATGTATAGTGATCTTTGTTTCATGACCAGTGAAAGGCTTTGTTAAAAGATTAAAAGATTATTGAACACATAATATGGAGAAAGTCAGATGAAATAGGCAAATGTGGACATTAGCACTAAAGACATTTAAAATAATCAGCAACTGCACATGACCCTCAAGGAAGGCTGACAAAAATGCAAGTCTCTAGGGTGCGGTTAGCCGTTATTAGGTTATAAATATGTGTCCACGGGACATAAAAAAGGGGAATTAGAAGGCAGCAGAAGCATACAGGTTAGGACCAAACAGAGCACGTGGTTGGAGGTAATTGTAGCAGTTCACAAAGGCTTCGATACAACAACTGAGGACCAGGTAAGAGTTTCAGCAAACAGGACGTCTTCTCCTTGCTTACTAGTTAATAGCACACCATGCCCTTTAAAGTTGACAACATTCCCTTTTTTCGACATCCAGAGTAATGAAGTCGTTTTACCTGCACAGAGAGTTGCATTTCAGTGCTCCAGGGCCAAAATTACTTCCCACATAGGAGAGTCGGTCCGTTTCTGCAACCTGAAAGAAAGAATTGCTACGTAAATTATAACTCTTATTGCTCAGCTGGTCCTCTTTGAACCAAGATAAGAAATCAAAACACCATGTCAAAAGTCATCTTGTAGTTTTATTCATAAAGATAATCTGTAGAATATTGTTGTAAACTGCCTGGCAACATAAATGGTGAGAGCAAATATCGTGTGAAATACCTGACAAATAAAGCCTGATTTTTAAAAATACTAAACAAATACGTCAAACATTTTGCAGAGACGATACCTCTAGGAGGCTACACTGTATTTCAAATAGCTAGTGTTTAGTATCACACGGTTCCCCTGAGCCTCTGCCTGAGCAAAATAACAGCTTGATAACTAGGAATCTGAAATAGTAGTTAATCCAATAGAGGTGCGCTTTGAAAAAGTTAGTTGTTACTGGTGTAAATTTGTGGGTGGGCTGTGAGGGTATACATGATAGATGATCTATTTAATAATGCAATGGGTACAAGAAGATTAGCATCAGAATAGGTTCAAATGAGGTGGTCAGATTTATATTTAATTAATATTCTATACAGTTTTCGTAGAAGTATAACCTTAAAGAAAAATGTAAATGACAACTATAAAACTGTTACGTAGACGTTTTGTATATGTTTATCAGTTATTCAAACGTAATTTCTAGCATTGAGTTCCCACAATGTTTATAATGTAAAAGTACAGCATATCTCTCTGAGAGCCTATCACACATTGTCGTATTATTTCTTATAATTCATGCCTCTTCAATACAATTACCTTGCTGCAGGTAGGCTACCAAAAACGATCAAACTTAATTGAAACAACTCAAATGCATGGCCGGGGATAGTATCAGTCACAGAGGAGATGGGAAGTAATGAGGGCAATGAGTAGCTTGTGGTGGCATGTAGAGTGCCACTGCCTTCTCAAAACAGAGTATGGCTAGCCCCAAGTCTTTTTCCGTTTCCTCTGCAGTGAAAAGCTTTTCAGTAATTGTAAACCACTTTGGGTCTCACTATTTACTCATCGTGGTGTGATACAATTATGCTGAGTGCTAAGCACTGAAGATACCTTCTTTGGAAAGGATGCCCACTATCTATTTTAATCACCTGTGGGATTTCATGGATGACAAAAAGTAATCTATTTGGCGATCACTATTTTGATTGAGATGGTATGGATGGCCGTATATTTGTATGTGAAAGTGATGCCAACCCTCTCAGGACTGTAATAGTCTCCCTCTTTGACAACATTCGTATTTGTCAGGAAGATCAGGGTTTCATTGGCATAAGCTACTGGTACAGCCCGTATTTGCTCAATTTATCATGCAGAAGTAATACTGACATGCCACAGACGTTGGTATCCGTGAAACGTTCAGTTCCTTTTCCTTGGATCAAAATAGACTGATTTGGGGTGCTTTGGTGGCCTGAAATGGCTTTCAATTTTGGTGTGTACATTACCATTATGTGTGACTATTGTGCATGTTTTCCAGGGGTTCAGTCTGTGCTGGTGGAGTTGGGACGAAACATCCACTGCATGCCACCCTACCTGGGAATGGGGGTAAATGTTTGATTTGTTCGGCATTCCGTCCATCATCTGTTCTTTTTGCATTTGTCACCCTAAGTTAGAAGGGTATGCCCAGACGTGGGTCCCGTGCTCACTAGGTCATTAGATTCAAGCTTGCCTGTCTAATGAGGGGGGATACCCCAAAACGGTCCTAGGATGCTCGTTTTCGGTCCCAGGAGGACCTAGCTGGCAGTTCAGGCTGGACTGTTCCCACGGGGAGAAGGGTCAAGACTGATTTGCATATGACTGGGTCCAAACTGGAATGGTATGACTGCAAAAAACGATGGAATAAACCCAGATCTGTAACTGAGGTGAAATGTTTGATTTGTTCAGCTTTCTGTTCACCATCTGTTCGTTTTTCATATATTTTTAACAAGGCACTGCTCAGCCTTAGCTGTAGTTTCAATTTGCCAATTTGTTCATTTAATCACACTGAGTGAGATACCCATGCCAATAAGTACCATTCCTTAGATGTTGACTTTCCACATAAAGGGTGACCTGCATCCTTCTTGTTCATCCCCGGTGAAGTTCTCTGACTTCTGGCTGGAGTTTCCCCAAACAGTTCTCTTTATGGCCAACACTGCACTCAAGGATTCACTTGATTGCAGTTATCTTCTTTTATTTTTATTAAGTGCAGGGCCTGGGAGCGCTCAGGGCCTGTTGTGCCATTGTTATGGGTGTTATCGTCCCCTTTTAAATGGACCAACTTTACTTATTTGTTCAGTACATAATGGTCCCCTCAGTTACGTCTGCTCGCATATAAAATTAATTTGGACTTGAATGCTGCTTCATAAAATTAAAGTTCTTATGAGCATTTTATGTTTCTGCTAGAACCACCACAAATAGCTTTTCTGTAATGTAAAAGTCTATGCTTTCATTGTCCGAAGTTATTTGCCCTGCTTCCCCACTCCTTGTCAGGTCTGCTTCCGAGCCTGGGCTGGTGCTTGGATTCAGCAGGCAATTAACAATAGAATATTGTGCCAGACAATTTTTTTGGAATCTCAAGCATTTCTTATTTTCAAAAGCATTACTGCATCAATTTAGGGAGACCCTTTTGACTTGTCCACTGGAGTTGTTGATGTCATGAATAAGTTACTAAATCCATATTTCAATAACATAGGTGCTACTCCTGGCGCGCCCCACCTGATAACCAATCACAGTGCAATTAATCATCTTTTCCAATATATCTTTTTAGCTCTCCTAATTTGCAGGTGAATCTAGCCTACCTTAAATACACCCGACAAACAAGATACTCAGAAGTAAGCTAAAGAGACTGAGAACATATTTTATATACTTGCAATAATATGTAAGGTCGTTTTCTATTTGCTTAAATCACCAGTAATACCTCTATAAATACTGCATATTGACAATAATTGAAACAAACTGTCTTGTTATATTTATATGTTGACTCTTCCTCATTTAACCTAAATGTTCAAGTAAGTGTACCCTCGTTTTTGTATAAGCACAATCTGGTTTTGACGTTGGCAGAGCCAAGCAGAGATCTGCATATTTTATGGAGTGAGCTTTTCTACCGTACCCTACTGTGTCCATCCCAGGGTGGTTTCATATACTCAAAGGAAGAGCCCTGCACCTGCTTATTATTGTATAGCTTGGATTGGATCGTGTGTTCTTTCCTCTGCTTTTTACACCGTAGAAAATTATATAACAACATTGAGGAATGTATAGAATGTAGCTTTATGTGCTCAAAATGATTAGACGGAGGAAAGCTGGTTCGTTGAAATTGCATATTACACTTAGAATACTGTTCTGGCTCGTTTGCTGATTTTTAAATTAAACGATTTAGAAATCAAAGACCTTTCCAGAGTGTCAGTTTTCCTTCACAAGATGAAGAGGTTACCAGTGCAGGGCACACATCACTTACCAAAATTCTCTGGTGCTTCTTTCGGGGATTAGCTTCATCTTTATTCTTGTACAACGTGAAGTCCACAGTTCTGGAACTCTGGAGTGTCCCATTTGAAAACTGAGCTGCAGTAAATAGATAATATAACGTGAGGAACTACTGGTGTGAGCTGAGATTTGCATGAAACTGATTGGACTTTTTATGATTTGTAAACTCCACTGGTCTATTACCTGTGTCATACGCAGTAACAGATTTACAGATCTGTCTGATGCACTTTACCTTTAGGAAACCATGGTACTTAGGAAGCTGTAACCCATATTTCTCATTGTATTTGGCTGTTTCCTTCTTCATAGATGATTTCATCCATCCCCTTGCCATTGTGCCAGGCTATAGTTCATAACTTCTAAGTGGGTGTATTGACCTAGCACAGCCACAGAGGGATTAGGTGACATTTTGGACTTCAAATAAGGAGCCGAAATGCATTGGCTGAGGAGTGGGAAACTGTTTCTGTCAACGGAGAGTGGCAATAAGCATATTTCTTCTGTACTATGCCTGGACTAAGTTTATTACAAACAACAATGTGAAGTAGAGTCCTTGCTTGTGTTCTTTTATGACTTTATCTGCTTTAAGAACTACACTGCCATAGAAACAAAATAGGTGTCTATGTGGGACACGCTGGCCACCAGGAGCTAGGCACACTGATTATAGTGAGAAGACCTGTGACATTGATAAACGTCCTTACGCTAGTTATGTGCAGCTTTCTGGAATTTTGGATCACATAGAATCCCTCCACAGACTTCTGGGTAAGTTCCCAAAAATAAACTGTGCCATTAAAATAAAACTAGCACTTTTTCTAAAATATAAAAATAATAAAAGAAATGTGACCTTGATTAAGAACATGAATCACATAATACATACGAAAGTAGCTGACATTGCAAATGTTTTCGGGGACTACTGCACCACATTATTTACTCCCTTGATAAGTAGTAACATTAAGGACTGTTTGACATTTCCTATAAGGCACGAATCTTTCAAATATCTCAGAGGCAAGTAAAAAGCAACTAGAAGAACCAATAAAAGGGGAAATAAAAAAGGCTATTAGGTTCCTAAACCTGGGCAGATCACCAAGTCCAGATGGTTTTAGGGCCAGTTTATACAAACAATGTAGTCAAGGGGTAACCAACCCCTTACCAATTATTTTGACCTTTATGCCGTGTTAGGCGTTGTTAAAGGCATATTTGCAGTAATCGCTATTGTTGTAAAAATTATAGACTTATACCTTTAATTAACATTGAATGTACATTACATGCCGAAATTCTTGCCAGCAGATTGGAATCACTTTTACAAAACCTAATTCATCTTAACCAGACGGGCTTCACGAAGGGAAGTTTTTCCAGTGACAACATCCGCAACTTTTGACAGTTGTAACAACAGCCTTCGATGCAGAAAAAGGCATTTGATCAAGTTGAATGGCGATTCTTACAGCTATCCTACATGTTTGTAGAACAACTGTTCTATACGATTAAGTCCCACAATGCTACTGCAACCTCTAAGCAAACGAGTTCCTACCCAATGCTTTCACGCCAGACCAAGAGATGAGACAGGGATGCAGATGCCTCTTATCACCCTTGATCTTCCTCTTGACATCTGAACCTTTACTACAGTCCCTTAGCAATCTCTACATTCTACTGTATTACATCATTTATATAACGCTACGCTACACTCTGTAGGGTATGTGGTTGGAAAGATGCTGTGTTTGTTTTGATCCTATGTGGTACATGTTTCTATGTCGTGGGTCAAGACCACCAAGGTGCAGTTATCATGTTATGGGACATAGCACCTAGCAGTGTGTTGGGTGATGAGGTGTGGGAAACAGACACATTTTATGGTTTTCAGTATGCTGGTAGCTTTTTAGAGCTCTGCAGGTCCCTCCTAGGTATTTACTACGATATAGTCTTCTTAACTGTCAACAGTACTGTGTTGCCCAATCAGAAAATTTGCACATAGTAGCTGTCCTGAGCTGGCACATATGGAGGGCGGGAGAAGAAAGATCTGTTGAGTTGGGCATTTTTATTATCGTCTCATATCTGAGTGTCTGTGAGATGTAAAGAAGTGGTCAGATTGTATAGATATTTGGGACTTGCAGTGGTGGACTACATTAAAGTCCCACATCCAGCAAAGTTTGACAGATCTCTCCAGTCATTCCATGCCTGTTCATTTGGTGATGGACAACTCTTATAACGCAGTACTGTGGAATTTAAGAAAATATCTTCTTGTCCATGGGACGGAAACCTTCATAAATCTATTTGTCCTGTATAAAAATCCACTTGTCCCTTGGGTGCCATATAGTGTAGCAACAAATAATGGCAGCAATCTGATGATATAAGAGCTCTTATAACAGACGCTCTGATTATGTCAGGCTGATAATTTAGAAAGATTTGAATACTAGCAAATTCCATATTTTGCCTCCCTTCTGCAGATCTACATATTGGGGCTGGAGGTAGCTGTAAGCAATAGCTCCAAGGGTGGAGTGCCCTTCTGAGTCTGTGCAAACCTACTAACGTGCATGTTTTAGGGTTTTCAACAGCTCTTCTCTAATCTTTTCCCACACTGAGAAAGGTTGAAAATTTACTCCTGACAACGGCAGAAGTAAAATTTCTTCCAGGTCTGGGAAACATGTGGTTGGAGGCAAAGTGAACTTGTAAACACTCAACAGATTTTCACAGGAGCAAAACTATTTGTTCATATTTGCGCATGCTAAAATGCAGTTCACAAATATTTTTTAGGAGTATGATTTCCTGGCCTACTTAAGGAAATTCATGCAAATTCATGAAAGCTGTAAATCTGTATTAATGCAAGAACATATAGCATGGGTGCACTTTTGGCACTTTCTTTAACAATTGGGCCCCTAACTAGGTCTGGCGATAACCAAGACCTTTTATTTTTTATTAAAATGATCTCTCTCTCTCTTTTGGCTGGCTTCACTGTGACAGCATTCTGCTGTTTTACAAGGAATATATTGTCACACAAAGTAGTTTTGTTTGATACCAGGAACTACTATGGCAATGTGGGCTTTTTGTGACAGAAGAAAAAACTACTGGCTGCCTAGGAAGAACATGCTTTTAAACAGCACTACGCCCATCGAATAAATACCAGGTAGAAAAAGGAGCACAGTCAAGACCAAGCGAGTACCCAGAAAATTAAAATACCCCCCCTTGGAATCAAAGTTCTTATGCCACCAAGCAAGCAAAGAAAGTCATTACAACTCTCCACAGAAGAGCTCTTTTCTCTTCCATCCAAGCATCTATCCATTCATCATTTCATTCACCCACTGATATCTACTATTTAACCTTTACATTATCATATATTTATTCTTTCATCCATCAGCCTTTCACTATTCTGTTCGTCCATCCACCCATCCATCTCGCAACCTACCCATCTGTCTCCTAACCTATCCATCCATCCATCCATTTCAGCCATCCGTCCATCCACCCATCAATCCTTCTATTCATCTATCCACTCACCCTTTCACTCCATCCATCTATCCAACTTCCCTTTCACTCATCCACCCATCCATTCTTCCATCCATCCATCCATCCTTTCTTCCACTTATCCATCCATATACCCTTTCACCACTCCATCCTTTCACTCACGAATCCATCAACCCTGTAATCCACCCATCAGTCTGTTCACCCTTTCCTTCATCAATACATCCATTGTCCCTCCGCCGTCCCTTTCACTCATCCATCCTTGCACCCATCATTTCACTCTTTCATCCATCCATCCATCTAGCCAACCACACTTACACTCACTCATCAATTCACACTTTCACCCACACATTGTAATTGTATTTATATAGTGCTTACTACCCCTGACCGGAACCGGAAATGTTAGTGGTGGATTAGTATAAGGAAATATGAGTACAGAATTAGTATGAATTGATTGGAGCAGAGGATATGTGAGTTTGTTTGTAGGTTCAAATAGAATAATGGAGAGCTAGAGGAGGGAAGAATTCAGACATGTATGTTAATTGGGAGTTTATAGTGATAGGGTGAGGATTGGGATGAGTAAAGGAGAGTTGGAGGATGGAGGAGTTTGGAAAAGGGGATTAGAGAGATCATAGTAGAAGAAGGGGTTTGGATGAGACGAAGGTGAGATAAGTGAGGGAGAATTTTGTAGGGTTGTTTGGGAGATCATAATAGTACACTGAGCAGTACATTAGTGAAGAGCTTGCACAGGGTGGTTTTGGAGATCATAGTAGTAGAATGGGTATGGGATGAGTCAGATAGTGGGGAGGGAGGATAGATTGATAGAGGTGTAGGGTGATGGGGAGACAGTGTAAAGATGATGAAAGAGAGTTTATATTTTTTCTTACTCTTCTACAGTAGGACTAAAATAATAAATAAATAGGTACGTAAATACAAAGTAAGGGAATATACGTGTAAGGAATATAATAATGGATATAATATTTTGAGATTTAAAGTTGTGTTGTATAAACACAGACTTTAAAGATGAGCAATATTTGAGGGTAATTTATTTGTGTACTTTTCTAACATTATTTTGTCTTTTCCCAATTTTCAATAGCAAAATGCTTGCTGATAAAATAGTTAAGATAACATTTGCTCATTGTCATAGCTAAAACAAAAGCAGGGATTCATAATTATCTCATCTAACAACTTATCTAGCAACTATGCAATGACCTACGAACATGTTAAGCATAGGATAAACTGCACATATATGTATACAAAAACATACATTGTAGACCTACTTGCATATACATATATGCACACACACACACACATATATATATATATATTTATACACACACACACACATCTAACCGTGAGTAAATATACATTTGTTAAACAAGCTTAAAGAGTATGTACATATTTTATTATTACGAAATAGTAATTATATATATTTCTTAAAGAAATACACATATCTAGATATATACACATAATCATATTATAAATGTTTACCAACACAGGCATATGCAGTCCACTGCTGTTTGGATATGGTGGTTATGAAGGAAAGAGCCAATTCGTGAGTAGTCTTCTGAAGACAAGATAGTTATCTGTGGATCGTATATTTGGGGGTAATGAATTCCATAGTTTGGCCACTTGAACAGAGAAGGATGTACCACCTATAGTCTTTTTCATGTATGGTGGTGTTTTAAGGTGGAGTGCCAATCTTGAGCTGAGGTTTCTTTGTTGAATATATTTGGCGATTTTATTCCTGATGAAAAGCGGTCCTGTTCCATGTATTGCTTTGTGGGTGATAGAAAGCAGCTTGAAGGTGGATCTTCTGGCAACCGGTAACCAATGTAGTGCCTTCAAGGCAGGGGAGATGTGGACTTGTTGCTTTCCATGGAGTAGTAGTCTGGCATCCGTGGTCTGAATGCGTTGTAGTTTTTTCATAGTAGATCGAGATGATCCATGGTAGACGCCACTAGCGTAATGTAGTTTAGATAGTACAAGAGAGATAGTAGCCTGGGCCTTGTGGGGAAATCAGAGGTGGGGGGAAATGTGTTGTACAGTTTTTAAGGAGATTAAGCTGGATCGTGCTAATTTGTTCACTTCTGGCATTCATTGTTAACTTGGAGCCCATGGTAATTCCAATATTTTTAACTTCCTTAGATACTCGAGGAGGTAGTCCCAGAGCGTCAGGCCAGAGGCACAATGGGTCATAATTTTTCCAGTCGCCACATGTGAGTGTTTCCGTTTTAGAAGCATTCAGTTTGAGATGGCTCCACGTCATCTACTGATCAACAACTCTGAGGCAACTGAAGATTTGTGAGTTTCCAATGTCTTTGGGGCAATCCAATTTAAGGAGTATATGTGTGTCATCTGCATAGCTATATCACAGGAGTTTAAATTAAATTGATCAATTCTGGTAATGACATCACATAGATGTTGAAAAAGGATATGTGGGATGATTGATCCTTGAGGGACCCTTGCTTTTGTGAAGTAGGGTTTGGATGAGAAAGGGGGAGAATAGATTACATTTGTTCTGTTTTGAAGGCAGGATGTGATCCAGTCAACAGCGGTTCCTTCTATGCCGACTTTGTGATCCAGTCAACAGCAGTTCCTTCTATGCCGGCTTTGTGATCCAGTCAACAGCGGTTCCTACTATGCCGGCTTTGTGGGGGTCTTTGAATTAGGGTATCATGGTCAACAGTGTCATCCACCTATCCTTTAAATCACTCACCCACTCACCCTTTCACAATAATTATGAGAATTTGTCTTCCGAGTTGTAGACAGAAGAAGCCCATTAAGAGTTCCACCCCCACTGCAGCTGCTAAAGTTGAAGGTTCACGATGCCCCTTTCCAAACCTATCCTTTCATCTCCCTACCTATCCATTAACCTCATCCATCCCTCTATCCTTTCACTCAGCCATCCCTCCATCCTCCTTTCCACTCACCTAGCTATCCACCCTTTCACTCATCCATTCATCTTCTCACTCAACTATCCACCCATCAATTTACTCATCCACCCTTCCACCCAGCCATCCTCCCACCGATCTATCCATCCACCCAACCATCCATCCATCCACTCAGCTATCCATTCATCTACTCTTTCACTCAGCCATCAATCCACCTTTTTATTCAGCTATCCATCCCTTCGCTCATCCATTCACTTTCACCCCATCCATCCACCCTTGCACTCATTCATTCATCCATCCTTTTTTGTTCATCCATCTTTACATCCATCCTTTCACTCATTCATCCATGCATCTCTCACCCACCCTTTCACGTTAATTTTGAGCTTTTATCTGCGAACCTGCAGACAGAAAAGGCACATCAAGAATTCCACAGCGGCTGTAGCTGCTACAGAGGCCTTTTCAGTCACAAATGAGGCATGAAAGGCCCAGTGCAAGGACAGGAATAGGGGTGGGCCTGAGGCCTGCATGAAAGCCCCATGGGCAAAGTAAGGAGCTTTAATGCAAGCCCTGGATGAAATAAGATATGAGGGGCCAAGGGGAGCTGGTCAAGGCTGTCAGAGATGGTGGCAGAGAGGGGGGGAGCAGGCACTGGTGAAACATAAGGTATACAGGAAAGGCAATGTGCAAAGGGGGGGGCATGAGTTGCATGAGAAGGGAAAGCAAGTCACTTTACTGTAGGCCCCGGATGCGAGGGTGAGGAAGGAGAATGAGGCCCAAGGGTGGAGTCAGAATAAAAGGCCAGGATCACAGGGCTCAAGTCAGAGCATTGGCCAAGAGGCAGATAAGCCAATCTCTTACACGCCATTGCTGTGGGTGTTCTGGAGCTGCAGAAACTCGATGTTCACCTCGAAATAAATGGAAGGACCAGGGGAGGGCCAGAAAGCATAGGGCCTCTTACCTGACAGTGCTGTGGATGTTCTATGCAGAGCTGCAACTTAAAGTTCTGATCCATCATGTTGTTGTTCTTCTCTGGGGAAATGACAGTGCAGGCCCCAGCTTTTGCATTGGCCCTTTCACTGCCAATAAACTGCTCAGAGCTACTTATTAAGTGGCTGTGACCAACCGGGCTGAATAGCTATGTATCGGAATACAGTAGGTCTTTCTCTACTTGTCCTTCGGGCAAAATAGAAATTAAAACTTACTGCCCTTGTAAGAAATCTAGATGTCTTGGAAGTCGGAAGATACAAATTCCCCACCCCTGATAACGGATATGTCCTATGCAAATTTAAGAGGTATAAGTTATAATTTGTTGCAGAATCTGCATATTATGGCTTTAGAATTATTGTAAGCTGTAACTGTTATGTATACAAGTACGCAACTATACAATGCCATGGCAAACCGTAGGTCACCCTTTGATAGCTTACCTGCATATAGGAAACAGTTTGCTGGTGGAAATGATTGCACTCTGTGGGTTGTAAGTTGAAGATTGTGCCCGAGAGTGAGAATGTTTTGTGGGCCCTGTTGCTGGGATGTGGTGGTAGGGGAGGGGTGCAGTTATCCAGGAAATAGCAGGATGTGCGGGGTGCAAATAGCCAGGAAATAGACATGGTTTCAATGGTCTTCAAAGTGTATATGCTCCTTGGTGCTTCCAATGTTGGCTGGTAGGGAGGTCTAGAGCTTTGCAGCTTGTACTGAGAAAGCAGCGCCTCCTACAGGTTTCATATGGTAAGATGATATGATAAGTGGTGCAAGCCTGGAGCACAGTGTTCGGTTTAGTTTGTATTACTTGAATTTAACTTGCAGGTACAGCGGTCCTTTTCCTTGGGAGGCTCTTTGAACAACACAGAGTGCCTTGAACAATGTCCTACTAGCTACATACTGAGGACAGAAAAAGAAAAAAATGGCCCTCGGTCTCTCTGTGTAGGCGGCAATATGCACAATAGTTAGATGCACAAGCTGTTTTCTCCCATTTTGCAGTTAAGGTCTGTAATGGTAAAACCCCACACCTAAACAGTACATAGAGGCGTTTCGCCTGAAGTGGAAAGATTCTGTCAATTTAAGATTCAAATTTAGGCATACACTTATGCATCAAAAACTGAGCTGACAGACTCTCTTCCTTCTGATCATTCCAAGCCCTAATGCAACATAGTTCCAGTACTCCTTTTTCAATTTTTGTATGACATCTTTCCCCATTGCCCCTGTTCCCTTCATAACTCTCCCATGTTTATCACATTGCTCAGTTGTTTTATATGATTTAGCCAAGGTGATTGTGCTTGTAGATCTAAAGAGACTAGTTCTGCTAGTGATTTCATATTAGGGGAAATTCCCTTTGTGTCCATACCCTTACTCAGAACAAAAATGTTTTAGAGGGATCAACTTATAAATATTATTTAAAGATAAATCATACATCAGTGGTAGAAGGGGTATGCTCATGAGAGGATTCAACTAATCCCTACAAAACTTATTTTTCCATCTGCGTTAGCGCTTTCGTATTAGTATAACCCCAAATCTCAGCCCCGTATGTAGCTGCTGTCACGGCCTGGCTTAATATACTTTTAAAACAGGTGACACAGCTCCCCCACCCGTTGTCTATTACTTCCTCACTATGGCCATCACCCTCTGATAGATAATAGTCTTACTTTTTTCTATTTGTAAGCCCCAGTGCATATTATTGGCCAGCCTCAGCCTTAAATAGTTAACATTTTGTACTTGTTCAAGAGGAATACCACTAATTGACACTTTGCTTCTAAACGACCAATGTGGATTAATTACCATAACCTTGGACTTAGACACGAATCCCCTTTCAATACAGAAAGCAGCAAAAGTGTCCAACTCACACTGTAGCCTCATAGGGGTTCTAGATATTAAAAGTGTGTTGTCTGCAAACATACGGAGTGGGACGGACATTACAACATTTTTTAGTGCATTATGCCTGCACTGCGATAACCTTTTCACTGCACCATTTATTTATGTATATACTAAACAGTGTAGGTGCAAGCCACACACCCTTGTCTCATTCCTCTGTTTATAGGAATCCTAGGAGTAAGGTCCCCGCCTCTATTCCATCTCACTTTAGCACAGGTGTCTTTATGCAAAGCTCTCAAAATCCACAAAAAAGACTCCTTAAATGTCATAATCCTCCCTCCACAAGTTATATCTTGGCACTAAGTCAAAAGCTGCTCGAAGATCTATAAAGGCAACATATAACTGATCCTGCTTCAGTGAAATATACTACCAACAGATGGTCATATAGCGGAAGACCTGGTCAATCGTGCCGACCTTGGCCCTGAAGCCTGCCTGTATATCCTCAAGTATTGAGTTTTCATCAAGCCAAGATTAAAATCTAGATAATACCCGTCTGCAAAATATTTTCTGGCTAGTGTCTATTAGACTTGTAGGTCTAAAATTAGCCATTTATTCCCCTTTTTATAGAGAGGAATTATAACTGCCCCTTTGCAAGAAGGAGGGATACCCTCGCCCCTCGATATGGCATTACTAAGGGCATTACGATAGGGAAGCCCTACTTCAGGCTCAGAGAGGTACAGATCTCCAGGGATTCCATCTAATCCAGGGGCCTTCTGTCCTTTCACCTGTTTTAAAACATTAGCTGTTTCAAGAATGGAAAACCTCATTCACCCCTGTAGTATATCAACCAAAGTATAAGCTATACTTGTTGAGTCGCCTTGGTCGGCATATAGATCGCTGCCAGGCATCTTTGAGTTGTCCCTTTTGTTGGCCCATTCTTGATATAGACTTTCAAAACTAACCAACCATTTTTCTGGAGGGACAGCTGACTCTAAGTGGTCATCAATAGTACGTGTTCCTTCCGAAATTAGTAATAGGTCTCCCCAGCACTGCATAATTTATCATTCAAGTATAAGCTTTAGATTTTTTTTAACTTCAGCCAGTTTGTCTCAAATACACACTTTTCATTTTTGTTATACATATGGTAATTCAGCCAACCAAAACCTTCTAATTTAGTAGTCTAGGTTGCACATAGAAGAGCTACTTGTAGGAAGCTGGAGAGGCCAGTCCAGGCTATATTGAGATTGAAAGTCTGCATATGATTGAGGTGTTTATGGTGTACCTAGGTCACGAGTCAGTAGTATGCCTTAATTTGTCCAGATATTCCATTCAACTAACGTGATCTGGAATTTGGCGTGCTTAATATCCCACATCGACATTAAAGAGAATTTGTGTATTCTTTTTCCATATTTAGCATTCAGTTTCAGCAGAGGTGCTTCTGTGTTGGCTAGGATACTGTATGAGTAGGGAACCAAAATTTTATCAGAGGTCAGAACAGAAAAAACGTGAAAGACATGCAGTGGGGCAACTAGATGTTTTTCAATGTATAACCACACATGACTGAGGAGTAACAGGCCCCTTCTCCATCTTCCCTGAATCTTTAACTTTGTAATGGAGTCACCCCTCCTCCTCTTCAATTAACTCATCAATTTCAGGCAGTGGTGCAATTCTCCGCCCAGTGTTTAGTGATTTTATTTACTCCGCCTGACCCCAAACACCTGTCCGGAGCTTTCCATTTCACGGCTACTTTACTTCAGAGTACAATGAATCCACATAAATGGTTCCACAGATAATTAAACACCACAAACTACTTTCCAATCCAATAGTGGATTGTGCAGAGCTTCACATCCACAATGGCCCTATTAGCAGCTAAACTGATGTCACCCTGCTATTTCAGCATCTGATAAAATTATCTGAATGCAGAAACGCCGCAATAATGAATTTCTGCTCGGGCTTTACAGAACGATCACAAAAAAAAAAAAACACATATCGCACCAGTCAAATTCTTCAGTGAAACAGAGTCTAGTCGCTGAGCTCAAAACGAGTTAATATAATACTTCGATGAAACAAAGCTTATCGCCTTAAAGTTCACCGTAGAACACTCAACAATACGGTAATCCAGTTATGGGAAGCCCCAAATGCTTCACTCAGTCAATAAAAGAACAGTCGTACTATAGTCAAAGAAAACAGCCAAAGGGGGCCCTGTCCTGGCTCTTTCTGGCACTGATGGGCGAAGGATGGTCCCGGCCTTGGCCAGGGCTTTGCCAAGGCGCGTCCTGTGCAGCGGGGAGGAGTGACGCACTTTATTGTGCCAAAAAACGGTCTCTGGTGCTCGGGCCACCTCCTGGGGCCCCAAGAATGCTGCGCACTGTAGTCCCCCTCTGATGATAGCACTCCATATCGTCCCATGCAGTGGGGAGGGGGTGACACACTGGGTGACGCACTTTATAATGCCACACAAATGTCTCCGGTGCCTGGGCTGCCTCCTAGGACCCAAGAATGCTTGGCACTGTAGTGCCCCCTGATGATAGCACTCAATATCGTCCCGCGCAGCGGGGAGGGGCAACACACGTTATAGCCCCAAACAAATATCTCCGGTGCTCTGGCCGCCTCCTAGGACCTGAGAATGCTGGGCACTGTGGTCCCCCCCGAAGATAGCACTCAATATTGTCCTCTCATGAGGTCAGTACCTCATTTAGAGAAGATAGCACAGCTCATTTCAAGATCTTATAGTGACAGCCAAACAAATGGCATGGCCTCATGATAACACACTGACACACAGGCCCTCATTTGGACTTTGGCAGTCAATTTCACTGACTGCCAAAGCCCAACCCACCAGACGACCGCCTGTGCTGGCAGACCACCATATTACGAGTGTTGGCTGCTTTCCGCCATTATTGAAGCAGAAAGCAGCCAGCAGTCATGCTGGCGGTCCACGCTGCAGAGGCGGTCCCTCGCTGGCACCCCCACGTCAGCAGGACTCTGCCTGCCGTATTACAAGCTGTAATAAGGCTTGGCAGAGTCCTGCTGATGTGGTGGCAGTGGCAAGGGAAGACCCATCCCTTCCCAGATGTCCCCCTCGACTGAGGAGGTAAGTGGGCATCCGAAGAAGAGGGTGGGGGGGAGGGGATCTGTGTTTGGGTTCATGTTTGCGGAGGGGGGTGCTGAATTCGTGCGTGTATGTGAGTGAATGTGAATGTTTGTGCGTGTGAATGGGGGTGTCGGTATTGATGAATGTCAGTGGGTGTGTCTGAGTGTATGTATGCGTATGCTGAATAGGTGTGTATGCATGCGTGAAGAGGTGTGGGGGTGTGTGTGCGAGTGTGTGGACGGGTGGGGGGAGGATGTGTGCGGACATGTGTGTATGTGTGTGCCAGAGACAGGAATAAAAGATTCCTGTCAGCAGGTGCATGACCACCAGGGTTTTCGTGGCGGGGTGACCGCCACGGAAAGCCTGGCGGTTTGCAGCCTCACAATCCAGACGGCAGTCTGATGCCTGCTGCTGGGTTGGAGGTGCTTCCTGCCGGCCGTGGTGGTGTGACCGCACCGGCGGGACTGGCGGGGTTGTGGAGGCTTGGCATCTGCCAAGCCTCATAACCCTAAATGTGGTGGTCCTTACCGTCGGCTCCGCAGTGGTAGGACCGCCACGGCGAGGCTGCCAGTCTCATGACCACCTGCCACGTAATGAGGACCACAGTGTTTTCATCTGCATGGTCTGTGTATGACCATCTGTCTCCACTCTCAATATAGCTTAATGAGGAGATTGGCCAATGGGTCATGAAATAAGAGTGCCATTAGCAGTCTGAGCAACAACCAGTGCTGACCCACCAAAGAATAGGATTGCAGGAGCCAAAGTGAAAATGTGCTGGGTGCATGATCAGCCAGAGAGATCTGTGTGGATCCAGAGGTGAGCCAATTAAAAGTCTCATGTAAATTCATCTGTGTGTACATATACATCTGTGCACCTTTATCTGAGAGTGTGACATTAAGTCCCTACCTAACAAACAGTGTTGCTCCTTGGAAGTTATATCTGGTGTCAAGGGCCGAAAAAAGTATATGCTACACTCCATCAAAGGAGTTATCTGTAACAATAGTGTCTGTTCCTGCCAGAATACTGCCAACAGCATAATAATGGTTATCCTTGACTATTTTGGGCAAGCTTGGCCTAACTGTGGCAAAATGTCAGCCATCAGTGACATATTAAGATCATGAATGGCCTCCTTTTAGCAATCCGTGACATAACGGTGAGAGCCCCTCACATAATAATGGCAAAGGCACCTGTATGGTGGGCATCCTGGATGTTATGGTATCTAGCCTTGGAACAACGGAGGTGCTGGCATAATGGTGGGCATTATTGGTATATTACAGGCATCCTCCGTGCTATGGTGAGCATCCACAGGCGATGATAGTAATTCCTAGCCATTTTAGGCAGAATCTTACCATGCGAGGCATTTATATGTAGGAGTAGTTGATGAAAATGATAAACATATCTGAGGACTGAGCATTTCCTACAACTGAAAACTGATATTTATTTGCTGATAAAGGCAAAAGTTGGAAATTCAAAAACAAACGTAAAGCTGATAGTTGAATGCCAATTCAAGCTGACTTGGGAAGACCTACTGGTCTGGTTGTGTCCTTTGTGCCACAGGGCCTGTAATGCTTTGGCTGATATTTCATTACGCAGGTGGGGGCGTTCAATATTGATAAGCTTTTCCCTGCCATTTCTGTTGGTTAACCTGCCTGAAAAGCTTGGATGGCCACTACTGATAGTCCTACTTAGGGTGTTTAGTGTGTAATGTTAGATAAGTGGTCACTATTTTATAGTGCTAAAATTTGCTATTAGCTTGGGAGGACTTTCCTTGAGCAGTAGCGGCTCTCGCTACAGAAAAGGTTGGAGACCCCTGAATTAAATACTCCAATCCCCCTCTTTGCGCTAGGAACATTCTAATCTCACTCTTACGGATTAATCCATATCAGTAATGCTTTTGAAGCACTATAATAGTTTGTCATTTGTGATCAAGGCAGACAACAATATATAATAATCTGACTTTCAGTAGGTCACTCTTGTTCTATTCCTCAGTGACTGATCTGATCCTGCTAACTGCCTAGTGTTTAAGTGTAACACTAAAGATGGGGGTGTGAAGAACATGGTCTCCATGAAGAAAGTTGAATTTTATGTCCCAACTTATAATTTATTTGCATCACTATCTTATCCCCGTCTTATGTTTCCTGGAGTTTCACAAAATATATCTAAAATCAATACAGTTTGAACCAAAACTAAAACACAATCTGTTAGGCTCCGTCAGGTGACATGGGCTCAGTCGTGTTGAGACTACATTCCCAATTAGAAAATCAATCAATAGAGGACATTACATGTGGAGTTGCTCAGAAACTGAGAAAATGACATTGAGCTTTAATTGGAAAAATAAAGAACCTCAGTCTATGGCACGGTATTGGAACATCATGGCCACAGAGAGGAAGCCTTGTACATTATCGGATTCCTAAATTGAATTTAAGAAAAATCTGGGGCCCTTTGTTGCCATCTGTCTCAAATAGCCTCCTGAAATTGATTTGTTTGCCCAAATAAACCTTCTCTTATCCTATGTTTTCTTTTATGGGGTATTTTGTGTCTGTGTTGGAGCTGTAGTTTTTGCTAAGTTTATACCCAACCCTCTCTGGTTCCAGAATCTTTTTTTTTTTTTTAATGGGCGAGACCCTTTGTTTTGTTCTGTGGAGGCAAGAAGGCGAGGTAGCTGGCAGAGGATTTTTACAACACCCGAAGTTGTTTCTCTTCTATTGTTTTGTATTTCAGATGTTGCTTTTAAAATCATACACAATTTGATAGTCATTTCCATACTAAAGTACCTGAATTGGAAACCATTTTATTTCCAGGCAGAGAAAAGGGGTTCCATTTAGACCAACAGAAAGGAATGACATAAGATAAATTATTATTTTTTTCAGATAGTTTTTCTTTTTTAAGATCCAACAGTCCTGTGGATAACATTGTGCAAGGAAAGAAGTTACAAACACCAGGAAGGAGGGCATAGGACCAGGTGTGTCTCATAACCAGACTCTAGGAGTCAGTGCATTGTAATTTCTGCATAAAGCAGTGTCTGAGGTCCATGCATGTAGCTTGTGAAAGCCTTCATACTGAGTAAAAAAAAAAACAAAAAAAAAGTAAACTAGGAGTCCCACTGTCAAGAGCTAGACCTTTAGATATGGGTTAGCTAGAATAGTCAATGAATCAGACTATTCCAAACAAAACATTTATCTTGCTGTTAAAGAACATCAGTAAGAAAACATGACAGTTGCTTTAACTCAGTGGAAGGTTCTATGTTTAAATTTGCCTACAAAGAGGGCATCTCTTCTGTTGTTGCCAATTTAGGGGCTGATCAGGACAAGTCAGTGGGTAAGGCAACTTATGATTCATACGTGTGGGGTTTAATGTCCTTCAATCTGAGGAGAATCTTTTTGTGATTCTACGGATGGCAATGGGGAAAAAATCCCTTAATGCTGCTTTGAGATTTGGGTTTAGATATTTATCTTATGCATTACACCTTCAAACAGTAATTTATTGGATTAATAAGTGAATCGGAAAAGATCCCCATTTAACATTTGTCCTTACTGAAGAATTGTAGCTAGCAGAGAAGTTGGGGAAACTCATTGCTTTTTATTTGAGAAAATTGTTGGCTTATTACTATTTGGTATATGGTTTAAAAAAAAAAAAAATCCTAATAAGGCTATTTCAATCGTTACAAAATCCTTTAGGAATTTCAGGCTGTAACAAATATTACTTGACACTTTAGGCATGTATGTTATTATTACCATGTTGCTGTTCTGTTATTCTGTTACTATGCCCCTTAAAATTTCAGATAATATAGATCTGAACGAAACTGGATTATTATTTTGGGATTACTGCAAGGAGTAGTAACAATCCTTGTCAAGGTGAGCCCTCAAACTCACTAAATTAACCTGAACTCAACTCCCCGGTAGCTACAGCACAGAGCAGACAAGGCTTAACTTATGTTAATGTGTAAAGCATTTATGCAGCACCAAATCAGTAATCAAGTCAAAATGCAAAACAACAAATCTCACACATAGAATTGAAAAAACAGAGTAAAATGTAATAAACAAAATGACAAATACCCAATTATGGAGACCGAAGTTTTCAGTGTTTGTTTTTTCTAGATTTCAGTGGGGTTTTCCCAGTGTTTTAAACATTTTTTTTAAATCAGTGTCTATCTAGATTTTTTAATGCATCATAACCCCCGAAACAGACAAAACTGGGTTTGTCCAATACTTACAAAACACATTTTTTGCAGGGATTGTTATAAAGCATATACTTAATGTGAAGGAGAGGTAATGCAGGGCATGTAGTGTCTTCCCTTTTTGAGTGTGAGACTTATGTTTAACTGTTTTAAGCATGTGTACCTTTTACCAGATATCATATTGTTCTCTGGGGCTTGAAGTTTTGCTTTTAACATTGTAACTATGGGCTCAAAAATTCCAACTGTAAAGTGTAGTTGGGTAAAAAGCCAGGATTAGCTGAATGTGTTGCACTTACAAAGGGACACCTTGCAGCTATGAGTTTTGTTGGTATGTGCAAACTTTTGTGTCTTGATTTCACCACTATCCCATGTGCATAGTGATAGCACTCTTTTCACAGGTACCTGTCAGTACACCTTAAATTGAATGTTTAAAGCCTGGAGTGTTTGCAGGTGACCTGCTATCAGTACTGACTTATTAGAAAAGGGGACGGATGTATCAAAAGATTTTACCAATTTTGTGTCTGTGGGTAAATGTGACAGTACATGTTGGCCAAGATTCTTATGAGACGGCTATTTCACACAATCAGTGAAAAAATTAAACAATACCAAAAGATCAAATATGATTTTAATACTTCCAGTTTAGATGAGAGCTTCCACATGCTTCAGAACCCTGCACTTTAAATCCAAGCACACAAAAAGTGGAGAAAACAGAAGGAAGAAGCGGCAATATTTTACTAATATCCCTAAACAACCAAACTGAAGCAGAGTATTCTTAGAATAGTTTTTATTGCTGCTAACTTGTATAACAATGTTGAATTGTGTTGGCCCCATCAGAAAGAAATAAAAATGACTCATTTTCTCTCACTTTCCTTTTATTGAGTGGTATTTTAGTTTGTAGTTTTGTAGATGATTATCAGTATTTATAAGTTTACACTGACGAATGGTGTTTCCCTTTCAGTGGGATTTTATCAATTTAAACCTAAAACAGTGTAGCCTATAGATACACCAACCAGAATTGTTCTGGTCAAAGATTTTAACTCCTGGCAATCTTTCAAGTTGCAGATTATTTTAGGAGTTCAATTCTAACATCCCCCCTCAGCCCCCAGGAGAAGCACTTATAGACTAACTGAGTGTCAGGCAGAGGCCAACAGCAAGGCCCAGCCCAAATCCATTCTCCACTGGTCAGCTGTGTAATTCCAGGAAAGGTGTCCTGAAGCGTGTTGTCTCCTTGCAGCCACAAAGAAGGTTAACCAGCTGACCACTGGAGTCCACTTCCTTGTCCGGGGTATGAAAAGGAGCAGGTCAAATCCTTCAGTGCTCCTCTTCGGTTACAGAAAGCAGGCCCAGACTTCTTATGATCTACAGCAGTGAAAGAAAGTGTTCTGAGGAGGGTGCCAGGAGGTGCCATATTTATGCCTGCCACTTGCTAGGCAGTGGGGCTGACTAGTGCCCCCTCCCTAACCAAAGGGGTAAAAGTTGCCAAGCCTATACCTACCTAGTTTCGAAGTTGTTCCTTTTTGCCTTACTGCAAACAGGCCTGACATGCAGCGTGTCACAGCATTTTCAACATGGCAAAAGTCTTTGGCTACATTCAACTTGGGCCCGAGGGATGAGGGTGTGAGTGGGGACTGTACTACGGTATTCCTAGTCCCACATCTAACACTAAAATCTAGTTTGAGGCAGGCGCTGGCACCCACAACAAACCCAGAATTCTGGTATGACAAAAGCTGTGTTTCAGCAACCAGACAGGCACCAACCAGACAGAATTGTCTTGGCACCCTGTTCTCTCTCTTTCAAGTGAAGTGTGCCCCAAGTGTTATGTGTGGTTCAACAGACCTATGTAGCAGGAGTTGGCACTGTGCTGTCAAAAAGAGACGAACAGCCCCACCCTATATATTCTTTTGAACTCGGAGGGCAGCCCATTGTTTGCTCTTGTGAGGCATTTGAAACCTTTCCAGGGCTAATACCTGGCTGGGAGAAGCTATAGATGCATTGCACATTAGCCTCCAGGAACTTCAGGCAGTGAAAATTTAATTTTCTAAAAGATACCTTTCCTTAATATTTATTAAAAATGTGACTTCACCCTTGGATTTTCAATATCTATACAAAATAGCTGTTTAATTATTTTACTAGCTGGCCCAATTTCTCAGATACAATATTAGTATTTTAGTCTGTAGTCTGTGTTTTATATAGGACAACTAGGCCTGCCACAGTGAAAATAGCTTTTGAGTGCCAGTCACTGTAAGGACATGTCGACATTAATTTTCTAAATGTCTGACAAATACCATGCACCCTGGCTTATAGGCTACAAAGCCTACATATAGTGATTTATTCATATTAAAAATAAGGCTTTTAGACGTTAACAGAGTTTATTTTTACAAGTCGCAATGCTTGTATTCCAATGGTAAAGTCATGCTACAGTGGTTGCCCTGAAGACATGTTTGCAGTGGCACTATAGTGGATAGCACAATAGGTGATGCAGTCAACTAGTGGCATTTAACTACTAGGTCCTAGGAACATTGTGTACCATAACCTAAGGACTTATAGGCAAGTAAAATATACCAATTAGGAGTATGCCCATTTGACCACTGTAAGAAATAGAATTATTATTTTGGGTGGGTGACTTCCAACCTCAAGGAATAATCACAACTGTCAGAGTGATCGCTCAAAGACACTAAATAACCGAAGCTCAGCCCTCTGGTAGCTATGGAACAAAGGAGATCGGCTTAACTTAGGATAATGTATACAATATTTATGCAGTACCAAAACAATAATAAAGTTTAAATGCAAAACAATAACAATCCCAACCCAAATGAGACAGAGTTAAATGTAATACACAAAATTACAATAACATGACAAACATCAAACAAGGGGAAATGGAGATGTGATTTTTTTTTTACATTTTTAATAGAAACAGTGCAAAAATCACCAGCAATAATCAATGGTCACAGTATATTGGGACCTGCAAGCGATTTGAAGTTGTCTGTGATGGAGCACAGGAGATTTTAAATTCAAATTTAGCCCTTTAAGTCCCAATCTACCACATAAGTACACATCTAAAGCTATCCACTGATCCAGGGGAAGCACTTAGAAACTCAAAGGGTGTCAGGCAGAGGTCAACAGCAGGGTCCAGGACAGATCCAGATGCAAGAAAGGCCTTGTGTGCTTGTATCCCTGTAGATTAAAAAGGAGGTCAGCCTTATGACCCTTGGAGTCCACTTCTTTGACCAGGGTACAGAAGAGAGCAGGTCTAGTCCTTCCCTCAGGTCATAGAAAGCAGATCCAGCTCTCTTCTGTTCTCCTCAGGTCCAGCAGTGCTCTGAAGTGAGTCTCTGAGGATGCCCCATTTATTTCTGCCACCAGCTAGTGGGAGGGAATGACACCCAAGCATGCAGTAATGAGGTAAAAGATCCCAGGGCCAATCCTACCCACTGTGGGTCTTTTCGAGAGTGACATAGTAGGTGAGTGAGTGGGTATGTCCATCCCCCGATAATCCAACTGTCCTCCCACATCTAACAAAACCCAATTTGAAGCATCCACTGTATACCAAATAAACCTAGCAGCTGCTAAAGACAGAAGTCTGGTAGGACAAAAGCAGGGTTCATCAGCAACCAGACAGTGGATATACAAGAAATATCTAGGCATCCAGTTCCCGTCCTTTAAAGTACACCTCAAGTGATATATGTAAACCCAGAGACAGACATCTGATAGGACAAAAGCAGGGCTCTCCAACAAACAGACCGAGAATACACAATTACCTTGGCCTCATGTTCTCTACAATTCAATTGTGTTGCGAGTCTTATATGTAAACCCAACAGACCTGTCAAGCAGGATCTGACATTCAAGCAGGATTTAGCACGATAGTGCCAAAAAGGATGCCCAGAGCCCCCACCATGCATAATCTGTGAGGTTCAGAGGAGTCATCTCTGCCCATTCAGGTTAGCCTATAGTTCGCTCCTGGTCCTGGGGGACTTTTCACACCTGTGCTCCAATGTAAATCACTGGTTGGAGGAAGTTGGAGTACAAATGCAAAGTAGTCCCCAGGAACTTCTAAAAGTTACTCTTCCTCAATATTTAATAAAATGTCCAACTTCACCACTGAATTAGATTTTAGTAATTATTAAAACAGTTGTTTGTTTCAATTATTTTCTAGATAATCCTATTTTGGAGATACAGTGCTCCATTGTATTGCAGCATCTGTTTAGCTCCTATTACCTCTATATCGGGCACTGAAGTACTTACCTTCATGAGCAGCAAGCTACACCATGTAGGGTAGCTGTATGGTAGGAAAGGTGTTATTTTCTTTGCAATTCTATGTGGGAAATGTTTTGATGTTGCGAGGACCACCGAGGTGTGGTTATTTTGTTATGGGATGCAGCAGTGTTGTGTATGATGAGGTGTAAGAGACATGCAGTTTTATGGTTTTCAGCCAGCTGGCAGCTTTCAACAGCTCTGTAGGCCAGTTTATGGTATTTCTTATTAAAATTAACTGGTTACTGCACTAGGATGCCCAGCCTGAAATTGTATATATAGTTGTGGTCCTGAGCAGTAACAGGATTTTAATCTGTACTCTGGTTTTCTACATAAAACAGATAAATCTGCCACAGTTAAAATAGATTTTGGGTGCTAGTCACTGTAAGGACGTGATAACATTACATTTCTACAGGCCCAACTTTTAGTTACCATGCAGCCTGCCTGCAGGAGTTCAGTTTGAACAGAAGTTTCAGGAGGTGGAATGGGGGGTAAAGCAAATGAGGAGCGTGTGAGCAGAAGGGGCAGGGAGCATAGAGGCAATGTGTAAGCAGAATCTGCAGGGAGCAGAAAGGCAGTATGTGAGCAAAGGAGGCAAAGTGAGAGCAAAAGCTTCAGGAAGAAAAGACGGTAGTGTGTGGCCAGTGTGTTAGCCGCAGGAGATAGTGCAGTGTGTGACAAAAGAAGGCACTGTGTAACCAGAGTGGGCAGGGACCAGATGTGCCACTCTGCAAGCTAAGGAGCACTGTGTGAGCAGAAGTAGCATGTTTCAAGAGTGCGCAGTGTATGAGCAGATGGGTCACAATGCGAGGCTTGCGAGCTGGTGATAGCGCAGAGGGCAGGATGTGTACAAGGGGGTAGTGTGCAACCAGAAGGGGCAAGGAGCAGAAGGCACTGTGAGAGAAGACGGGGTAGGGTGCAGGATGTGAGCAAAAAGTGAAGAGTGTGAGTTGAAAGGGAAAGGGGCAGATGGGGCAATGTGGGAGCACGAGAGGCTGGAAGAAGTGTATGAGGAGCAAAAGGGCAGTATGTGAGGAGAACAGAAGGGGGTATTATGTGAAAAACGGTGCACTACGTGAAGAGTCGGCAGGACACAGAGGGTCGATGTGAGCAGAGAAGGGTCAAGGAGCAGATGGGAACATTGTGTGCACAGAAAGGGCAGGAGAAGAGGGTCAGCACATGAGCAAAGAGGACAGGCGGTATCTCAGCAGAAAAGATAGGGAGGAGATGAACAGTTTATGAGCTAAAGAGGTAATGTGTGAACAAAAGGGGCAGGGAAGAGATGTGGCAGTGTGTGAGCAATGAGACAGTGTGAAAAAAGAGCCAGGGTGCAGACAGAGGCATTGAGTGAGCATAAGAGCCAGGTATCAGAGTGAGGAGGCTGAGTACACTGTGAGCAAATGAGGGAAAATAAGTGAGCAGATGGGGCAATGTGTGTCAGGTTGCAGTGTGCCCCTAGAAGATGCAAGGAGCACAAACAGTATGTGAACAGAGGTAGAAGGGGGGAGAATGTGATCAAAGAAGGTGGCAGTCTTTGAGCAAAAGAGTTAAAGAGCAGATAGGGCGGTGTAGGAGGCTAGATTTCCCTATTGCATATTCATAAATGTTTACTGCACTTTACAATATTTTGCTAATCTTAAAATAGATTAATTTAAATCTGTTTCACAAGTGGGTATGAGCACTGCACTCCACTCCACCTGTAATTCTCTCACATTTATAATAAAAATTTGAATCATCTGACCCACGACATACCAATATATTTATGAACCTGGCACTCGTGCTGCTCTGAGCTGCAGCGGTGAAGGACAGACTCTGGAGCATGTGAAGAGACAAACTTCAGTCACCTACAGGCCCGCCATCACACTCCAGTCTCTTCCCAATGAGATCAGTGGCCTGCCCAGGCAACCCACCAACAACATTGGCCCCTGAAACAAGTCAGCGAGATCATCAGGCCTCCACGGGTCAAACCATTTAATGTTTTTGTTATGGAAGTAAGAATATGCATAATAAATAAGACCTTCAAAATAAAGAAAGTTTTATGTAAGTAAGATCAACACTGTTAATACATCACGGAAACAAACATGACTAAATAGGTGGTTTTGAATCTGCAGGTAAAAGCTGTGGATTTCACAGGGTTTCCCAGGTAAACACTCGACAAATACATGCAGAAACTACCCAAATACAAACAGAGAGCACGGGCTGTATTTTATCAGAGGTTGGTAGAGAAAGTCTTGTTTTATCCGTTGGATTCTGGAACAAATATTTTCTGATGGGAAAAATAAACACAGAAAATGTAATAGAGAACAACTGAACTGTATTAGCTACTCTCATCTAAAACAGACCAACCTGAGCTCTATGTATTTTTTTTTTTAAATATCAGTTTTTTTATATTATTATTCTAAAGGAACACAAGTGTCAAAGCTACAAAGAAAAAAGTAATGAGACCCAAACTAGGACGATTTCACAAAACTCAACTTGATCCATGTCAGTTGTGAGAAGTTTTTGCTGACATTGTTCTTTCAATTCTGGTTGCCGGTTATATCTCTGTTTTGTTTTTTATTATAAACACGGCGCTACAGTTACCCAACTGCACAGATATCCGAAAACACATTATTGGATATCGAAGCAAGTTTCCTGTATTCCTGTAATAAAATACGGCACACAGTCACGTTGCGATATTGGATATGCGGATCTAAATAAATATGCGCGTAACTTGGCATCTATGGAAACTTTCGTATTTACTTCGGGACATAGCATGCTTAAAGACCACTACATTGTGCAAAACGTAGTAATGTATTTAGATTACTTGGACATAATAGCTGTGTTCTCCTTCCTGTAAAGTGTCACTTATGGACGATAAATTACACACAAATGACACTGAAACGTCACATATAAGCATGCTGAAAACAAAATGAAATAAAGCCATGAGCAAAACTTGGCACCTAAGTGGATGCCACTGCCATCAGGCGACATGAACTCTTGAAAAAATATTTTAGGTGGCTCGGGCAGGACACAACTGTGTTAACCACAGCACCTCCTCAACTCCAATGAGTCTTTCGAGCAGAAAAGAAGGGGCGCAAGAGAGCGAGAGGCAGCTGCGTCAGCGATCAGAAATTCGCAGCCAGGCTGCAACCTTCTCGGCAGCCGCATGCCTTGGGAACAGCATACATGCCAATAGACCCGATTCAGGCGTGAGACTCCCGATTTTTCAAGCAAAAAAAATGGCTTTATTTTGGCTGTCTTCCCGTCTGCAAAAGGCCGCTACTTCAGAAGGGGAAATACGTTCTCCCTATTATTTTTGAAATCTCCCTCAATTCCTCTTCTAAAATGTTACCATGTATGCCTCTCGTGTAGAATGCTCGAACGCACCCCAGATAGACCATCACGGTACTCCCCCATTCTCACTGCATTTCTAGTTCACACATTCTTGTCTGAGCTGGGACTATGATCACGTGTTCCCTGGAATTGCATCTCTAGTTTACGGTCAGTTTTTGTAGCATAACGCGAATCTGAATACTCCCGGTAGATTTTTCCATACGTACAAGATGGTGGGGGTTATGTTCTCTATAAACTCACCCAAAGGCACCTTCTGTCCGTCGGGCTGGTCCCCGGAGTAGACCCACGATGCCCGAACGGTTGCCATGCTTTTGCCTCAAATCCTGCTTGTGCTGCCGCTGGCAGGCGTGGCATCTAACCTCCAACCCCTTGTCACTGAAACAGAAGAGAGACGACGACATCTACCCGGTTTCAGCGCGCCTCAAGCGCTTCTGCATCTGCCATTTTAGAAATGGGAAAGCAACGAAATGGGACGTTTTAAATAAGCGCCCAGAGTCGTCATAGATATGTATCTAAAGACAGCAATGTTTTTCTTTGATGTATCTGCGTTCGAAAGGAAGGGTTTCCCTTTACCGCATACAGTGCTGTTGTAATGAGGTTATTATTAATATATATTCATGCATTTGTAATGAGCTTCTTTGAGGGGCTTCAGAATAGTTCAGAGTAATGAAGTTGTCATGGGAGTAGTGGGATTCAGATCTTTGGCAGCTGTGAGGAGCTGGCAAAGAAGGAAATCACGCCCGACCTCTGTATTTAAATAAACCCACATTTTGAAGAATATTAACCTGCTATGTGGTCCTTCATAACAAGTGCATTTGTTAAAACCTGTATTGTACTACTTGACTTGACATGTGTCCAGTTGGCAGCGGCTTGTGGTTTGTTCCCTCTTCAAGTAGGGACCACAATCCTAGTCAGGGTAAGATAAACACTAAAAGTTTACCTGTGCTCTCCCTCTGGTAGCTTGGCGCAGAGCAGTCAGGCTAAACTAAAGAGGCAATGTGTAAAGTATTTGTGTGCACACACACACACACACAGTAACAAGGGTGGAAACACCACAAAATGACTCCACCACAGTTTAGAAAAATAGCCAATATTTATCTGAATCAAACAAGACCAAAATGACAAAAATCCATCATACACAAGTCAAGTTATGAATTCTTAAAGATTAGATCAAAATGCAGTACTTAAAAGACAATAGCTCCAACCAGAACTATCTGGTCATGCACTACTGAGGCAAATCCAAAAGTGCAGTCCGACAGCGATGGAGCACAGGCCAGGTACATGAGTCATGCAGACCTGCTGACAGTACCTTTGTTGCGTTGATGCTCAGTGACGATGCGTTAATCCAAGAAGGGGAAGCATTGCGCTTGCAGGCGATGCATCATTTCCTGATTGGGCAACGCCGTTGATGCGTCGATGTCCAGAAGCAAGAAGTATTGGTTCCAATACATTGGTGCTGCATTGGCCAAGCCCGGGCTGCTATGTAAGTGTCTGCGGCTTTTGTGCAGCCAGCGGCAAAGCAGCATTTCTATAGCAGGATGCGTCTGTTCCAAATGACGTACCTGTGTCGTAGCATCAGTTCTTGTGTTGCAGCACCACACTGACCTCCAAGGGCCCAGGACTGGATTTGGCACCACTTGGCAGAGGAGTCCAGGTGCTGGTAGCAAGATGTAGGTGAAGTCTTTGATGTCCCTGAGACTTCAGAAACAGGAGGCAATCTCAGTCAGACCCTTGGAGGAACTTCAGATTGCAGGATGTAGAGAGTTAGATACAGTCCTCTCACACCCAGGCAAGAAGTAGAAAGCAGCAGACCAACACAGCAGAGCAAACAGCAAAGTGGTAGTCCATCCTGACAATCCTGTGGTCCTTCTTCCTGGTAAAGTGTTCTTAGTCCATAAGTGTTACGAGTATATGGTGTCAGAGGACCAGTACTTATACCCAAATGTGCCTTTGAAGTGGGGGAGACATTAAAGAGTGGTTTTGAAGTGTTCCATTTCCCTTTCAGCACAGCCCTGTCTGCCAGGAGGTCTGACAGCGTTATCAGTCCTTTGTGTGGGGTCAAGTCACTACCCTTTGAAGTGTGAGTGAGAGCCCCATCTACCCTTCCTGCCCAGGAAGACCCACAGGTATGCAGATGGAATGCAGGGGCAGTGGAGTGTCCTGTATTTTAAGGCTGTCTGGATGGAAGGCACAGATATGGCTGTTGCCTAAATCCACACAGACCAGATGTGGGTTAGAGACAGGCTAAGGCACAGAATGGTTAAATTAAGAAAATGGCAACTTTCTAAACATGGCATTTTCAGACTGACAATTTAATAACCACCTTTACCAAAATATGTGTTTTAAAATTGTTAGTCCAGAGACACCAAACTAAATTTTTCTATTGTTTCCCAAATGGAAATTACACTTAAAACATGTTTTAAAGTTATCCCTGTACTAGCATATGGGAGAGATAGTCCTTGCAATAGTGAAAAACGAATTTAAGAGTGTTTCACTACCTGGACATGTTAAATTTAAAAGTACATGTTAAACTTTTCAAAAACACTGCACCCAGCCCATGGGGCTAACAAGGACCTACCTTAGAGGTGTTTTACATGTAATAAAAAGGAAGGTTTGGGCCTGGCAAGTGGGTACACTTGCCAGATTGGAATGGCAATTTAAACTGCATACAGAGGCTCTGCAATGGCAGGCCTGAGATGTTTTGAATGGCTACCGTAGTGGGTGGCACAACCAGTGTTGCAGGCCCACTAGTAGCATTTGACTTACAAGCCCTTGGCACACACAGTGCCCTTTACTAGGGACTTACTAGTAAACCAAAATTGCCAGTTGTGGAGAAGCCAATATCACCATGTTTTAGACACAGAGCACATGCACTTTAGCACTGGATAGCAGTGGTAAAGTGTGCAGAGTTCTAAAACAAGCAAAAACAAAGTTCAGCACACAGTTAAAACAGGAGGTCAGAAAGCAAAAAGGTAGGGGAAACCATGCCAAAAGATGCCAGGTCTAACAATACGGCTTTGTTTTAGATGAAAAACTACTAGGCTACTCTGTGTAATTCTAAACAATATGTGACTGCCGCTTTAGTTTCCATGCTATGTTTATATTAATGTATGACAAAACCTGCCAACATTTGACATTCTAATAGTGTGATCCATACCTGTAAATCTCATAACTGAAAATGCAGGGGGTATCAGTGTCATATATTTTCCAATGTGTGTGTTTTTGTAATTGCATTATTTTTGCCATTTATCATGTTCATTTCCATCCCTGCCTGCTGCCACTCAACTCAGGTTAAAATAACACAGTTTAGAGTTTTCCTCCCTGCAAACTACTCCTGATATTATCACAAAAACCGTACTTAATCTCAGAGTGCAGTGCTTGTAATGTCGCCCCCAATGATGTAACTGGAATGCTCCAGCCAAGACGGCAACCTGTGAACCCAGGGGTGCTCAGGTTGATCCCCCTCTGGTGCTAGCTACATTGTAAAGTCAGGTCCACACATGGGACAAAGTGAATAAATACTGGGTGGGGTCAAAGGAGTCGGCAGCAAACCCGGTCCCCCCTGCTAGCAATTGTACTATCGTCTCCGTGTTTTTACTGGGCCTGCATGCTGGGGATTACATCCAGGCAGAGGCTCATGTTGCGTCTGTATTTGTGTGGTGGTCCTACGCACAACACAACACTGGCAACAAGGGGTCATCCCACCACTCTTGGTGTGCCCGTCTGCATTACGTCGGAAAGCGGCGGCTGGGTACTCCTTCCTGGAGGACACAGTGCTTGTGCCGCTGTCTCAACAAGACTACTCATTGTATGGCGTGCTGCCATGTGTTGCTACAGGACAGCCCTCCCCAGTAACCCCACCTCTCCACTGTGATCACCCGCAAGAAGACCATGTGGGTTACTTTTGCTGTGCTGCCAGTGTGCGGTGCATATGATGTCTGCCTGAGAAGTCACAGCGTGGTGAGTCTGCCCATCCCGTGTAGTATCATTGCGGCCCCAGTTTGGCACGAAGTACTGTGACTGTGGACAGTGTAAAGGTAAGTCAAGTGCATAACCACCATTCCACCAGACAGCATACACACGTTTGCCAGGCGCTAGCTCGTTGTTAAAGCCTCCCTCACAATAAGGAAGACAAAATAGACAGAAAATAAATTTTAAAAAACCTGCAATACGTCCTGGTTCAGTGGGGGAGTCTCATGCTGCCTGCGCCAAAGGGAAATCTGAATATTCAAGAATGGCCACATGGTCATAAAGTGTACAGCCCACGCCGACCTCACAGTGGTCTTACTACTCAACCAAAGCACAGGTCCTTCTTCCCCGCTCGACAACGTCAATCACCACACCAGAGATGCCAAACTTAACTCACACAGTAAAAGTGACATTTAAACCTGAGAAGTAATACAGGTGACTGACCAAGCATTACAGAACCAACCTGTCACCTCTCAAGAACATGCCCCCACCATGGCAAACATCCTGTCAATCAAAACTTTTCTAGTGTTGGGAGCCCCGTCGGTGCAAGCGCCCTAATAGAGAGACTGGGTGGAAAGAGTGGAACTATATTTCGAAGCAACTGAAGTCGAAGTTGAAAGGAAGAGAGCCATGTACTTGACCATTCATAAAATATCCAAAACTATCATAGAAGCCACCCCGAGAACACATGCAACACTCATAGATGCTCTTAATGCATATTTTGAGCTTATGGCTAATCAGGCCTATGAAAGGTTCCTATTTCGCCAAGGCTGACAACACGCGGAAGAACCTATAGATGCCTTCTACACCGGCTGACAGAATTTGCTAGCACATGCGAGTTTGCTGATAAAAGAGAGGAAATCTGGATCCAAATCAGATTTCAAGGCTGTGCCACAGCTAAGTTTAGAGAGTGCATTTTGCAGGAATCAGGCAAGTCACTAACGGATATTCTAACAATGCGAAGGACAACGTGCTATCCAAAGCCCGAGCTCCACACATGAAAGCCACTCTACAAAAGGCGTGAAGACAGAGCCCATCAATGCTGTTGCACCACAGCAGGCGCCAGGAAAGCCCAAGAAGTTCACCCCGCCTTCAAAGACATGTGGATATTGTGGGGGTCCTGCGCATCACCAGCAGACTGCTCAGCAAAGGGTCGGAAATGCGCAGGGTGCAGTAAATTCAATCACTTCACAAAAGTGTGTAGATCGAGCAAAGGCCAGCACCCTGCACCTCGGTCAATACAGTCACAGACATGAAAAGTCACCCTAGTGACATGGACAATGATGAGGCGGCAGAGTGTGTGGTACACTCAGTATTTACTGTTGGCAACACTACAGCGCCCCAGTGGCAGCTACATGTCAGAGTACACCCAGTAATGGCCTCCGTGGACACCGTTGCTTCGATCAAACTAATGTTAGCAGAGGTGTACAGCGTCCTACAGCCAACACCAGCACTTCAGAAGACCTTGATCCAGGTGTTGCATATGGACAGGATAAACCATTACTGATGCAGGTAAAGTTTCGAACAACCATAACCCAAGAGTCTCAAGTAGTTGAATCTCCAATATATGTCACAGAAGGAGGACATAGTGTGTTGCTAGGATGTCGCACAGCAGAAGCCCTCAGAGTTGTTACCTTCGCATTTGGAGTTTACCAAGAAGGAGTAGCCCATATTGTTGCAGAGTTTCCCTAACTGCTCAAAGGCACAGGGTGTCTAAAAGGGAGCGATCAAACCACATATTGACCCGTCAATTCAGCCAGTAGCCCTGCGTCATCGAAGGATTGCTTTCCATCCGAGGCTTCAAGTGGAGAAAGAACTAGAAAAACTGGAAGCAGATGGCATAATTAAAAAGGTTTCAGGACCCACCCCATTGGTATCCCCCTTTGTCATGACCCATAAGCCAAAACAACCTAGCAAAGTCCACATATGTGTGGATATGAGACTGCTGAATGAAGCCATTAAAAGAGAATGCCACCTGACACCTACCACTGATGATCTGATTGGAGAACTGAGTAGAGCCCGGTGATTCTCAAAGGTTGATCTCAGATCTGGCCATCCCCAACTTACATTAGCAGACAAATCTGGATACATAACAACATTCTCCACTCAGGCCGGTCTTCGATGCTACCGGAGGCTCAACTTTGGCATCTCTAGTGCCACTGAGGTGGTTAAAACATCATTCAAGAACTTCTGGTAGACCTGCCAGGAGAGATAAATGTCAGTGATGATATTTTAGTATTCACTAGGTCGGTACAGGAGCACCACTCCGGACTTGAAAAAATGGCCTTGCGAATCGCAAATAGCGATTTTTAAGAAATCGCTATTTCCGAGTCGCAATTGGCCATGTAACAAATTTGCGATTCGGAATTAGCGATTTCTTAGAAATCGCTATTTGTGGTTTGCGAGGCCCATTTACCGAATCGCAATTTGCATTTTCGCAAATTGCGATTTTTTGGCGATTTGGTAAAAAATCGCAAATTGCGAGAAATTCCGAGAAAGCACACCTGGAGGAGCCTGATGACATCACAAGCAGGAAATGAGTCATCCCAGGCAGTTTCAGGTGCCACACCCAAACCAGCATCCTGAGAGAGAGCAGCCACACAGAGCAGCACTCAGAAGGAGCTGGCACACATGAGCAAGGATGGACACCCCAGGCCAAGCACAGGAGAAGGGAGAAAGAAAGCGCAAGCTAAAATTCAGCGAGCAGGAGCTTGAGGTGCTGACTGAGGAGGTGGTCAGGAGCCATGATCGCCTTTTTGGAAAAAGCTCACTCCAGGTGCCTGAGAGTTAGAAAAAGAGACTATGGGCGGATATACAATCAAAAATCTGTGCAAGTGGAGAGGCACAACACTCCGTAGAAGAAAAAAAGAAGAGGTGGTATGACCTGCGGTCCCGTGCGAAGGAGAGGGTGGCAAGGAGACTGCAGGAGGCCAGGGGCACAGGAGGCGGTCCACCCACAGAGGCACCATCCACACCACTGGGGGACCTAGTCGAGTCCACACTCCTCCCTGAAGCTGTGACAGGGGTCACAGAGAGCGACACCTCCGGCACACCAAGTACCAGCCAAGGTAAGTGCAATATTGATTGGTAACCCCATATGTGTATAGGAATTAGCAAGTAATGTTAAACATTGTGAGCAGTAGTCCAGACCACATCTTAGAAGCAGCACAACAATGCATTATGGGAGTGGCAGTCCACAACCCAGAGCTAAAAGTAGCACATACAATGTATTTAAGTAGAGTGACACCCAGAGGAACACAACACACACAACACAGTGTAGAGAAGTACCTGTACCTTTATTACCATTGTTTGACCGTAAATGTAACATACATAACTGACATGCTGCATATTGTTGTTGCAGGTGGGCCAGGCCCTGCAGCCACAGCATCAGACCGGGTAGGCAAGACTGACACCCATCTGGCCTCCAATTCAAACACCAGTGGGTCCCTCAACATTGCGACTGTCTGACGCAGGCCCAGGGCACTGCCACTGCCAGAGCTCAGCAACGACTCAGATGAGCAGCAGGAAGGGCCAATTTCCCCATCAGCAACAGGCAGGCGCAGCCAGGTTCATGAGGTCAGGTGTCAGCAGACCATAGCACCACGCAGGATGGCGACAGATTCCGGGGCACAGCAGCATGAGGCAGGTGAGGGTCCCTCCTTCTTTGGTGGGCTGGAAGCTGCTATGTTGCAGCAGCAGCGCCTACAAAATAAGAGGATCCTGGGATTAGAAAAGAATTTGCGCAAACATAACCACAACATGGTGGGCCTGCATCGCCAACTTGACTCCCTCAATAACAACATAGAACAGCTGCGTGAGGGACAGGTGCAGGCATCACAGGACACCAGAGACCTCACAAGTGCTGTCCGTGAACTCTGCCAGGAGCTGCGCCATGAGAGGGTGAGCCAGCGCAGACAGGAGCACAGATTTAGGAACATGTTTGGCAGCTTCTGTTGTTGTTCTAACAGGGTGGCAAATTCAACTGCACTGATTGCCTGTCATGCAGTGGCTGCGCAAGTGGAGGCAGCACACAGCAGCAGGGATGTTGTGAATGGACTGGTGCAGATCACCAATGTGAGCGAACACATTATGGGACCGAGGTCAGCCACTCCGAGTGAGCTTGCACTGGGGGACACTGAGGACAGTTCCAGCCTCAGCAGTGTAGCTGTACCAGCATTGGACACCAGACGGCGCAGTGCCAGGCACAGCACTGCCACTGAGGGGGACAATAGAGGTGCCAGTGAGGCAACTGGGCACCCGAGTGGTGTGCGTGGCCACAAAAAAAATTACTTTAGCTGCCAGTGGACTTATGTTTTCACTATGAAGTAATAGTGCATTACTCAGGTCCTTCATTGTTTTGAGTTTCTCACTTAACCTTTTTTTTTTATTCCTCACACGAACATTACCTGACTTAAGGTAATAATTTATTTCACTACAGGTACAGTCGTCAGAGAATTTGTGTAATTTATACTCATGTCTGAAATGGTTGTCTGTGATGTCGGCACGCCTTTGCCTTCCCTCTGCTGCACTGGTCCTGTCTGCTGGGTGTAGGGGTGGTATGGGATCATCATCCTCATCAGATTCAGTATAACATATTTCTACAGGTATGCCCCTGGTGGTAGCTATATTGTGCAAGATTACACAAGTAGCCACTATCCTACATGTCGTCTCTGGACTGTACTGTAGTGCCCCTCCACTTTTGTGGAGGCACCGGAATCGACTCTTCAGCAGTCCAAAGGTGCACTCCACCAAATTGCGGGTTGCCCTGTGTGCTGCGTTGTATCTCCGTTCAGCTGGTGTTGCAGGATTGAGGTAGGGCGTCATCATGTAGGTGTGCACGGCGTAAGCACTGTCTCCTGGAAGGGATAGAGGGTATGATAAGAAGTGGGTCATCTGACATCAGCTCGCCATTAATGCGCCATTGTATAGAGGGACAATACCTAGTAGATATCCTTCACCAAACTCCCCAGCTAGTAGTCTTGTGTGAATCCCGCTGTGGCGAAAGATGTACGAATCATGTATGCTCCCTGGGTACCTGGCCACAAGATCAGTAATGATGTAGGAGGCATTGTATAACACCTGTATATTCATTGAATGTTGGTATTTCTGGTTGCGGTACACATACTCTGTGGCTGATGGTGGACAGATTGCCACATGTGTCCCATCTATGGCACCTAGGACGTGGGGGAACTGTGCTATCTGGTAAAATTCAATTTTTGTCTGCTGTATTTCCTGTGGGGTGTGGGGAATCTGATGTACTGGTGTAGTTTGCTCAGCATGGCGTTGATAAATGCATTGACAAATCTGGAGAGGGTACTCTGTGAGACCTCTCCAGCTGCTGCTATGACCCCTTGATAGCTCCCTGAAGCGAGTAGGTGGAGGGAGCATAATACCTGCACATGGGTGGGTATGCTGTGAGTCCTTAGTGTTCTGCGCTGCAGTATGGGTTGTAGCTCAGCTATCAGGTCACGTATCATGGCTGAGTTCAACCTATACCTCTCATATATTTCCTCCTCTGTCAGGTTCAAAAGTGTAATGCGCACTCTGAAAATGCACTCCTGTCTCCTCCTCCCTCTCCTCAAACCTGCCAAGATCCTCATCCTCCTCGCCATGACGTAGAGTGCTGCCATTGTGGAAAAGAGTCTGAGGCATTCTGGGCCTCTTTATATAGGTTGCACCTGGTTACCACCTGGTTTCACTTAGTGGTATTTTGCATTTGCAAAATGCCATTCTGGGAAAATCGCAATTTGCGATTTTTTGATGCATCTCTTTGCGACTTGGATTTTGCGACTCGCAATTTGCACCTTGCAATTTCCTACTGGAAATACTAAATCGCAAATTGCGACTCGCAAAACCAGGTTGCAACGCAAAAAATTGCAATTTTTGCGTTTTTTTTATTTTTGGTCTGCGAATGCCTTTCATGCATGGCAGACCACTTTTTTGCACTCGCAAACGATTTTTGCGATTCGCACCGTGTGCGAGTGCAAAAAAGTTTCATACATCTGGCCCTTTGACACATACTTCAGCAGTTACATGACTCAGGACTCATCATACTTTGCAGCAAGTGTGCGTTCCTGAAACAACAAGTACGTTTCTTTGCATACACGTTTTCAGGTGAAGGCGTAGCACTGGCCCCCAAGAAGACACAGGCCATCAAAGAAACCTCGCCACCCTCCACAGTATCCGAAGTCAGCGGTTTCCTGGGGATGGTAAATTATTGCAGCAGGTTCATCAGAGATTTGACCACCTTGACGCCACGTGGAATTGGGAGGCTGGCCCAGGAAGCGGCATTCCAAGCTACTAAAGTTGCCCTGTCAGCGAACATAACATTAGTATACTTCGACCCTAACAAACTCATCGATAGCAGTGGATGCAGGGCCTCGAGGTCTAGGTGCGGTATTAATGAAGCGACCTAAAGAAGGAGAGTGAGCACCAGTAGCTTTTCAAAGTTGCTCCCTCACAATGACTGAGTAGAGGTACTCACAAATAGAAAAAGAGGCAATAGCCATACACTTGGGCTGCTGGCACTTTCATCTCTGTGTATGGACGGACGTTTGTGGTTACCACCGATGATAAGCCCCTCATACACCTATTTCACAGGACAGCCTCCAAGCCACTGCAACAGATAGAAAAGTGAATGTTTGTTTTGCTCCTACAATAAAAGGGATTCCAACAATGTAGAGCTTTTAGTCTGAGTAATACATTTATTAAAGCACTTTTTAATGTTCGAATAGGGGAAGCATGCAGGTCACATGCAGCAACACAAATACACTTCCAAAAATAATCACAGCAGTAGAATAACAATGATCATAGAAACAAACAATGAAAATACACTACTAGAAACTCTCCCCTCCCATATTATGAATTGTTATTCAAAGGCTGGCTGTACCAGTTTGTGTTGAAAGAGCATGTTAGAGATTTGGCCACATCCCAAGGTGCGCTCCCAAGACCGAACTGTTCCCTGCCGTACCATAAACATTCTTCTGATACATCCTTATCTTTACCACACTCCTCCTTGTTATGTCCCTGCCTCGGTGAGAAAAGAGTGAAAACATGAGCAAAAAACCTGTTGCATAAGTTGTGCGCGGAAAAATACCTGCACCACCAATGTGACGGTGTTTGAAGCTAAGTTAAGCACAAAATGGAGTCAGTGGTCAAGATGGAGCAGTGGTCAACTACAGATATCACTGTAGCAACTTGAAGACTACAATTGTTGTGTAGAGTATTGCCCCAACACGTCAAACCCAGCTGATTACTTATCTAGACATCCTAGGGCTGCAACACCCGAGGAAGAGGCTGAGGCAAAGAGTATGTATGATACATAGCTGACCAATCACACCCACTCCCCATCTCAATGAACACTATTTGTCAGGCCACCACCCAAAACAAATATTTACAGAAGGCATTTGAGGCTGTCACAAATGGACAGTGGCATCGGCTCAAAGCTAATTGAGCCCAGCGTACACCCGAAGCCCAATGCAAATAAAGGTATCTGTTGCCAGACCATCGATTGGTGATCCCAGCCTCACTCCAAGATCAAGTCATGCGGCTTGCCTATGTTGGACACCAAGGAATGGTCAAACCCAAATCCAGCTTTGTGCCAAAGTATGGCTTTCAATGTTGGATGAGCAAATTGACACCCTTGTCTGTTCCTCCTGGTGGTGCCAAGCGATAGGTGGATCAGATCTTCTGTCCCCAGTGATTACCGAAAGGGACCCCAGCAACCCTTGGTGTGTGCGAGTTTGGACTGTGGGAACTCACCAGATAGGAGGTATGCCCTTGTGATCATCAATGACTACTCTAAATACTCAGAAGTGGAGATTGTATCCTCCCAAGGAGTGAGTAGCGTACTGCCCAAACTGGAAAAGACCCTTGCCACCCATGGGTTACTCTAGGAATTATGGACAGACAATGGGCCCTCATTTCAAGGACATGAAGTAGCTGAACACCTTCAGACATTGAACATCATTCACAAGAAAAGCACCTCTTGCTGGTCCCAGGTCAATGGGCAAGTGGAACGCTTCATGAGGACTTCAAACAAGGTCATAAGGATAGCACATGCCAATCAACAGCCTTATGAGTGGGCTATCTATTCGTTCCTGCGTGAATATCGGCAAACACCCTACTCCACTACTGGGCAAGCTCCAGGACATCTCATGATGGGGAGAGTGGTACAAGACTCCATTCACACCATCCCAGATGGAGTTCTAGTCCCATTTTTGATCAAAGTGTATAAAGCAAGAGGTGGAACGCCAGTGCCCTGTCAGCAAATGCAGACGTGCCTGACCATCTCGCCTCCAAGTTGGAGACTTGGTGCAGGTAAAGGACATATTCCCAGGCAGCAAGTTCTGAATGCCATTTAAACGACACCAGTGGACAATCATCCACCTTCATGGCACAAAAGTGATCTCCCGGCAAGGGAGAGTGGAAATGAGACAGAACGTCTCCCAGTTTAAGCGTTTCCATGGACCACACTTCCTGTGCCAAGATGCAGAAGATGGAGTGGAAGAACACCCCGAGATAGGAGAAGTTTCAACATCCACAAGCAGAGTCCAACATCTCCTGAACGAACCACAAATGAGGAGAGAAGAACTGATCCTCCCCCAAGTGGTGTGGTCACAGCTGAACAGAGGGTCCTTCTAGTTCCTGAAGGCCAAGACAGACGCACAAGGTATGAGCTGAGAAGCAACTCTGCTCCATCGTCCCACTTGCAAAATCATGTACTGTGACTGTTTTAAACTGGTAAGCTGAAGTTGTGTCAACAGTTT
Source organism: Pleurodeles waltl (assembly GCF_031143425.1). Classification (NCBI taxonomy): domain Eukaryota; kingdom Metazoa; phylum Chordata; class Amphibia; order Caudata; family Salamandridae; genus Pleurodeles; species Pleurodeles waltl. Next base: position 184,416,577 of record NC_090437.1, read on the forward strand.
AAGCAGAGCTCATGAAGAGGTTGCCCACTGAGCCTAGCCCAACCCTTACATGTTTTGACAGATGATGATAGTTACCTTGTGTATTACTGTTCTCATTTTGTTTAAAGTAAAGGAGGAATATAATGTCCCCAGTGACTTAACTGGAGTGTACCAGCCAAGGTAACAACCCGTGAGTCCAGGGATGCTCAGATTGAACTCCTCTTTGAAGCTAGCTATATGATGAAGTCACATCCCCATATGGGTAAAAGTGAATAAATACTGGGTGGGGTCAACGGGTCAGCAGCAGGCCCAGCACCCCTTGCTAGCAATCGCACTATCGACTCTTTGTCTTTATTGGGTTGTTCATGCTGGGGATCACATCCAGGAAGAGGCTCACAGGATGTCTGCATTTTTGTGCCATGGCCCTCCGCACGACACAACAAGCTGATCCTGTCTTATTCATTGCTGTAGGTTTGACAGTCAGTCTGGCTGTTTCTTGAGGCTTCTGCTCAGGCCAACAGTTCTCTGGCACTAAGGATGTCAGGGCTGGCTTTATTTAGGCAGTAACAAAACTTGAGGCCCCTTTCTCCCTGGCCCACCACCTACCACTTTTCCCTAGGGGGCCCCATGAAACTGCAGGGTCAGTGGGGGCTTGTGTTATGCCAATGGCTTTATGGCGGTATGGCTGCAGGGGAGGGTTCTCTACTGAGGCATCAGGGTATTGACTCCCTATTTATGTTTCCCCCCCAGCAATCATAGTGAGGTATGAAATCATTGTATGCATTTTGTTTCATGCACTGGCATTTTTTTCAGCTGCAGCCTTGCTTGCAGCTGGAGAGTGAGGTTATGAGGCATGCAGGGTGGGGCATAACAGTGATGTCAACTATGGTGCTGTAGCAATGAATGCACTGTACTCACAAGTGCGCATATCAGTTTGGCGGGCTTCCTTTCGCCGACCAGCCGAACACGCGCACTGGAGTCTAGAGGCCTCTCACCCTGAGCAATCAGTAACCAGGGGAGGGGTCACAGCCGCAGCCCCCTAGACTCCACATGAGTGCTGGGTTTGCCTGGTTAAGCCAATCCAGGCGCTGCTTTCATGTTTTCACAGCAAGAGAGCAGCACCTGGATTGTCTTAGCACTAGCAGGTAGGCCCCTTGTCTAGTGGTCCTGTGAGGCAGCATGGGGTGGGGTGAATTGGGTCCATGCCGAAACAATGGCCAATCACTGCATAGCTTTATTATGAAGCCAAGCAGTGGTTGGCCATTTCTGTCCCTTGGTCTCTTCCTCCCTCTTCATGTGCACCACCAATAATGGCATTGTGCACAAAGAGTGGTGGAAAGCGGTAGCCCAAAACTTCCATCTCAGCAGATCCTAACCTAATGTCCTTGGCTCACAGAACCCCGCCTGAAACAAAGGGTAGTTCACTTCTTAAACCCTTAAAAGCCAGTATGGGGCGGTGCAGTGCTGTGCTTGTTGTTTTTCAACAGCGCTGCCAAAAGCTGCAGTACCTGCCAAGTTTTGATTTTTAAGCTCTTCTGTAATTGTGCATTAAATGAAGAAAATGTTTTTGCATTTTACTAGTGTGAAAAATGCAAAAAAACATTTCTTTGATTAGATTTACAAACAGCCAAAATGGAAAACAAACAATGCATATTATTTGGATTTCTGCATGGGAGTGAGAAACACATAACTTAAAGTGATAATAATCTTGAATTATGGTACTGGCTTTCTGAGGGGTGTACTGCTGAGCTCAGCTCGGGCCTACCGCTCCCCCCTTGAATGCAAAGCAAATAATGCTAGTTGCTATGGTGGATTCACTGGATTCTGTGACATATCATCATTAAACGTGCGTTTTTCCGAGTCGACGGGGCACCCGTGTTTAGAAATCAAATATGAACCTGTCCTGTTTCTGTTAATTTTGATAATGTTTGCTTAACTGAACTATGGTGGATTCATTGCGATTGCAGTGACTGTGACATTATCCCTGGTCAAATATGCCATTTTGCAGAGACATCTGAGATCACAGGTCGTTTTTATGTTGGACACTTTTTAGCCTGTCGTGAGTCCACCCCCAGGCAGCTTTGGGCGTTTGGTGAAGTCCAGGCCCACGGAGCATCTTGATTGGTTGCTCGTGACAGTTCAGACGGTGAATATAACGGTAGTTTATATCTGTTATATTGAAGTGCGTCATTAAGACGATGTGACCAGATAGAGTAGGGTAAGAATAATTTTGGCCCCCTTGGTTCTGTGGCGATATTTATTTCATGGCGTAAAAGGCAGCGGCTGTCAGGGAAGACCTCAGGGTAATCTGATCTGTGATGCCGGAAGAGATGACCTTATCCAACCAGGCATTTTGTTGCAAGCCTGAGCGTCCTAGACAAGCTGCAGCTGAGGGGGTGGCAGCGGCAGTTTTAACCTGCTCACCACCACAGCAACGAGTAAATAAAAATACAAATGCTCGTTGTCTAGGGGAATATAAACGAAAAGTCAAAAAAGAAACAGCACTTATATTGCCGATCACCATGTCTGCTGTTGGCCCTCATGATATTGCTGCTAAACGAAGCCGCGCATACGTGCTAGCTACGTCAGAGGAGAAGGCTGTTAAAGAAAGGCGGGCCTCGGAGGAAGGCAAGGCCGAACTGGGCGGTGGCTCCCAGCTTTCTGTAACAGCCCCGCCGGTTGAAACAGAGCGGAAAGGCAGCCTGAGAAGCCTCGGTTGCCTAGCATTCTGTCTGAACACATGATGCAACTGAAAATACCTATTTTTAGGACTTTAATCAAATGCTCTGAAGAAGTTATGACTGTGGCTGGTATAGAAAGGGAATTACTTCCCATGAAGTCAGTATGGCTGGAGAATGATTTACACAGCCTCAACAATGTGACAGAGGACATCTCAGAAGGGGTTTCTGTTTTAGCACCTATGAGGGTGCATAGCAAATCATTAAAGAAAAGTGTATTTTGAACAAAGAACGTTGAAGAAGAGGTGGAGGGAAGCCCCATCAGAACTGCCACACAGTTGTAGGGGGGCAGGTGTTTTGATGAACTGGAACACAACGTAGTATGTAAAGAGACCTTAGAGAGAGACAAAACAAAGGTCACAGTTCCTGTAGGTTTTTGCAGCTTACAGGATATCAGTGGGACCATGCTGCATAAGTTTGGCAGATGTAGCGGGGACCAGCCGGCCAAGTTTGGAGCGACTTGGGAGAACCGTCAAGAAGTGAGGGGGAGGTTCAGGGCAACTGTCCCGACAGCGGGGGAGCACCAAATAACTTCTGAGGTACAAAAGAAAAATGTTGACTGGAAGAATTTCAATGGGGGTGGGGGGGCGATGGGGAACGTCCAGGGACAAGTTTTGGGAATGATGATACTGAGATATGTGAATTGGACTATGATGAAGAAAGTGAGGATCTGGAGGAAGGGGAGATACCAGACGAGCGCAAAAAGGGGGATCGACAAGACCGTTTTGAACAAAAAGGGGCCGAGGGGATGCTAAATACTTGTCCAAAGGTTATATTTTGCAGGTTTCTAAGGAGGCTGAGCGATCAGGAAAAGGTCGGGGTCTTAAGAAAGCACAAGGGAGAAATGATGGGCGCATTTTGGCGATGGACGCAAAGAATAAATTAAATACAGGGGAGACAAAATGGTGGTGCAGTTGGCGGGGAGCAGAATAAATAATGAGGTTGGGCCTCATAATAAACAAAGTTTTAAATGCTCTGTCGATAAAAGTGTGGGTACTGAACCAGAGGTGTTAGTAGAAACAGCATGTACACAGATTTCAGATATAAAGAATAAAGGGGTACCCAAAGACAAGAGTGAGGAGGTAGGTGAGGTTCTGGGGAGAATAAAAAAGAAAAAACAGATGAAGAAGTACCAAAGAGTAGATCTGAAGGCTTAAAAATATTGCCATACTTGGGGATGTCCATGCCTTTGGGAGCACATTTGAATGCAGGGACAAAAGAGAAGATTTAGAAAGGAGAATTTATAGATGTGTACAAGCTTTTACATAGAGAGATACAATCAAAAGAGGGTTCTAAGGAAGAAGCCTGGGAATTAGCAAGGAGACCTAGGGTTCCAACTACTATTGAGACATGGACGTCAGCATTTTTGATATTCGCAAGTGTTTATTGCGAAAGAATTCCTGAACGGGCGGTAGCTATATTTAAATACATTGATACAATCAGGAAAGCTTCCATAGAATTTGGCGGTTTTGCATGGGTACACTATGATGAAGAATTCAGAGCACGGATGGTTTTATTGCCTGATAAACCATGGGGAGAGGTGGATAATGAGTTATGGGTCCAGTGGATGTATCCACAGAGGCCGCCGCCTGCAATGCATACTACCAGTGGTCTGGTGGTGCAGTCTCGGCCTTTTCTCGGGAAACCCACCCCGGGGCAGTGGGTGCGTGGGGACGGGGCTAAAATGTCAATTCAGGAGCATGCTGGGATTTTAATAGAGGATACTGTCCGAGGAATCCATGCAGGTACAAACATGAATGCTCAAAGTGCGGAGGCGAACACGCGTTTTTGCAATGTCTTGGGGAACAGGGAGGTTTTAACGCAGGTGGACAAAGCAGAGGGAGAGCAGGATATGCTCAATTTGGACAGAAAGGCTTTTACTCCTATTAAGGTAGACATTTTGAGATACTGGTTACAATTTTATCCCAACAGAGAAGAGGCAGTGAAGCTGGAATAAGGGTTTAGAGAAGGTTTTCGGTTGGGCTACCAGGGCTCAAGAACTAGGAGGTTTGCAGATAACCTGAAGTCAGCAAAGCAGCATCACTGCATCATAAAAGAAAAACTGAACAAGGAAGTCTCGGAGGGTAGAATGGCAGGTCCTTTCCCTTATTGGCCCCTAGAGAGTTTGATAATATCCCCTTTAGGTGTTGTACCAGAAAAGAGCAAAGGAGAATTCAGGATGATTCATCATCTTTCATGACCAGAAGGTTCATCCGTCAATGATTATTTAACAAGGGAGGATGCAGCTGTCCAATTTGCATCAGTAGATGTGGCTATGGAACTTGTGCGAACAGTAGGTCCTGGGTCTGAATTGGCAAAATGTGATGTTAAATCAGCTTTTCGTTTGTTGCCAGTACATCCTTTTGATTTTGCACTATTAGGTATTCAGTTTGAGAATCAGATTTATGTGGATAAGGTGCTACCAATGGGTTGTGCTATTTCTTGTAACCTCTTTGAATCCTTTAATATTTTTTTACAGTGGTGTTTTACTTATTCCACGGGAAGAGAGCTGACTACATACTATTTGGATGATTTTTTGTTAGTTGGAGCAGCTGGAATTGGGGAATGTGCAATAGCATTGGAACAGTTCCAAGAGATGGCAGGTGAACTGGATGTTCCTTTAGCCCCAGAGAAAACGGATGGTCCAAGTACTTGCTTGGTTTATCTGGGTATTGAGTAGGATACCGTAAAGATGGAGGCTAGGCTTCCAAAGGCCAAAGTTCAGGAGATTACAAAGGTTTTAGAAGGAGCGGTTTAGGCTAACAAATTGCAGTTGCATCAGGTTCAACGTTTGCTAGGCCTACTTAACTTCGCATGTAAAGTGGTAAGAGCTGGTAAGTCTTTCTCCAGAAGACTTGGTTTCACAATGGCAGGAGTTAGTATGCCACACCACAGAGTACGGATCACTGCTGGCATAAGAGCAGACTTTGGAGTATGGTTGGCCTTTTTGAGGGGTTTTAACGGAAGAACGATGTGGTTACCAGACAAAGATTTTATTTGGACAGTCCGAATGTTTCAAGATGCATCAGCTGCTAGTGGTCTTGGAGTGTTTTGGGAGGGGAGATGGTGTGTGGAAGAGTGGCAGGAAGCATGGTTAAAAGACAAAAGAAGCATTGCCTTTTTTGAGTTTTTCCCTCTGTTAGTAGCCCTAGCAGTGTGGGGAAAAGATCTAGAGAACAAGACAGTTACTTTCTACGTGGATAACAAGACAGTAGTAGACTTGGTTAACAGACAAAGGGTCAAAGATAGGTTACTCTTAAAAATGCCGCAAAGATTCATGCTGGGTTGTTTGATGTTCAATATTGTTTTCAGAGCAAAACATGTGCCAGGTGTGAACAATAATATAGCGGACGCATTATCTCATTCACAGTGGCGGAGATTCTGTGGTTTGGCACCCGGAGCCGATTTACTGAAAACACAGGTTCCAAAGGAGGTATAGGAACTTGCAAACTGAGGATACTAAGATTAGTGGAGAAATCATTAGCTGAAAGCACTAAAAGTGCTTATAGGAAAGCATGGGAGGAGTTTTTGAGAACAGGAGCAACTTTTCGGCCTAGTAATGAGCAAGGCTATCTACAAAGGAGAGATGATGTGATATCTTTCATAATGGGTAATATTAACAGACAAATTTCAGCCACAACTATTGCTGGCAAATTGGCCGGTTTGAATTTCTATGGCAAGTTTTTCTGCGGTTACGAACCTTCTGCTGGGGAAATGGGTAGGAGATTATTGCAGGGCTGGGCGAAAGAGAAGCAGTCTAATTGCACAGCCAGGGATCCTATATCCATGAAGATTTTGGTAAAGCAGTTAAGTATCTTGGGGCAAGTATGTTTTTCACATTTTGAGCAAACTTTATTTAGGCAATACATGTCATGGTTATTTTTTGCCACATTCAGAATATCTGAGCTGTTGGGAAAGAATCAGGAGGCTGGGCTGAAGGAGGAACATGTCACAGTGTCGGGTGAATATGTGCGAATATTTCTCAAACAATCTAAGACAGATCAAAGAAGGAAAGGCACCACAGTATCATTAAAGAGGATTGGAGGTATGGTATGTCCAGTAGATAGTTTGTTCAGTTTCAAGACACTGATGTGTACTGAGTTTGCTTTTATTTTTAGCCATCAAGATGGTTCAAGGCTAACTTCTGTGCAAGTATTAGGGGTCTTGAGGAAAGCGCTTTATTATATAGGATTGGATCCTTTACGTTTTGGCATACATTATTTCCGTATAGGATCAGCATCCAAAGCAGCCAGATGAGGTTTTTCAATCAGAGATGTGAAGAAGCTGGGTCGTTGGTCATCTGATTGCTGTTTTCGTTGTATTAGAGATTTTGAGGATGCTTAGTTCTTACAGGATATATAACAATTTTGTCTCATTTCAGGTTGTGTGGCCGGCCCGGCTTTTACATTCATGTCTATTTGGATAGTGGGACATTCATTCGTGAAATGGGCTGCAAAACAAGCAGACAACAGACCATTTGGAAGAAATCTAGGTTTCCGGAGTAATGAAGTTAAAATTGAAAGGTGGGGTAGAGGAGGCATGAAGTGGGGACAGTTGCTTCCTTACTTATCAAATTTATGGGGACGGAATGATATCTTTTGGAATTGAGGGAAAAATTTGCATCCACCTTGGGTATTCAAAGATGGTGCGGGTAATAGCATGGCGTTTTCGTTCATTTAATTTTAAACTTCAGCTTGGCATTTTGGCGATGTCTTAGCTGCTGTTGCAGCAGTTTTTTCCTTTTCCCATTTAAAAAAAAAAAGGGGGGGGTTAGGAAATAACGCCTTATCAGGGTTTTTCCTGGTGGCACAGTAAACAGGAAAGATTGGGGTCATTACAGAGTAGCGGTTGGCAGAGGGGACACCAGGGGGTGATGGGGGAGTCACGGGGAAGGTCAGGGGAAGAAAGAAAAGGAACGGGGAAGATTGAAGCCTGGAAGACTGCTCTGAAGTTTTGGGTTGTTTGGGGGGGGAGGTTTAAGGGTGGGGTGATAGTATGTTATGTATTAGTGAGGCCATTGGTTTATAATTTGTAAAATGTGTTAAACGTTTCAGAACTGCTTGCCTGTCCAATAAAGCAGCCTTTTGCTCTCTTGAATTAAGGTCTGGTTAATTCACCATCTCGCCAAAGTACATTTATTTGTAGATTAGTTTTAATTGTTTCTTTTGAGGTTATTTTCTTTCAGTTGAAAGTGTCTGAGTCAGAAATGGGGCTGCGTGTTTCTGAAAAATATGAATACATTTTCATAATTATTGCTGTGTGGGAAGGGCCGTGGGCTGGACTCTCACTCTGACCGTGCCCCAGTCCAACTCAGACACCCCTGTTCTTTTGTACGCTACCGGACCCATAATTTGTTTGTGTGTATATGTCTTCAAGGGGGAAGAGAAACAGCAGTTCCAACTTTCGGCAGTATATGATGGCTTTAGCCTTTAATAAACAGGCCTGCTTGAAAATAGATTTTACGTGAGGCCCTTAATAAGGTCTGGCCTGAGAATAAAGCTCCTCACACGAGTTACAACAAAATGGCATCATTTGGTTGGCACAAACACTAACACCTCATAAATATTTAAGACTTTTTCTTTAAGTTAACATTGATTTATTCTCGGAGACTGCTCCATGTGTGCGTTGTTTCTCTCGACGACCTGGTGTTCAAACGGTCACCTACTGCGTCAGCAGTCACACAATAAGAACTGCTCTGATGAAGGGTGATACCCTGAAACCAGTCCTAGAATGCTTGTTTCCAGTCCAGGGAGGACCAGGCCTGGCAGTTCGGGCTGGACTGTTCCCATGGTGAACAGGGTCAAGAATGATTTGCATATGGCTGGGTCCAAACTGGGGTGGCATGGTGAACAAAAGAACAATGGATTAAACCCAGATCTGTGACTGGGGGTGAGTGTTTGAAAAGTTTCAACACTCTGTCCATTATCCTTTTGTGTTGTTAAAGTTGCCCTAAGTGGTAAGGGTATGCCCAGACGTGGGTCACCATGCTTACTGTGCCACTGGATTCAAGCTAGCCTAGCTGATGAAGGGTAATAACCTGCAACCAGTCCTAGGATGCTTGTTTCCAGTCTAGTCCAGGGAGAACCTGAGCTGGACTGTTCCCATGGGGGACAGGGTCAAGACTGATTTGTATATGGCTGGGTCCAAACTGGGGTGGCATGGTGAGCAAAAGAACAATGGATTAAACCCAGATCTGTGACTGGAGGGGAGTGTTTGAAAAGTTTCAACACTCTGTCCATTATCCTTTTGTGTTATTAAAGTTGCCCTAAGTGGGAAGGGTATGCCCAGACGTGGGTCCCTTCTTCATTGTGCCCCTGGATTCAAGCTAGCCTAGCTGATGAAGGGTGATACCCTGAAACTGGTCCTAGGATGCTTGTTTCCAGTCCAGGGAGGACCTGGACTGGAAGTTCGGGCTGGACTGTTCCCAAGGGGAACAGGGTCAAGGCTGATTTGCATATGGTGGAGTCCAAACTGGGGTGGCATGGTGAGCAAAAGAACAATGGATTAAACCCAGATCTGTGACTGGGGTTGAGTGTTTGAAAAGTTTCAACACTCTGTCCAACATCCTTTTGTGTTAAAGTTGCACAACATTGGCATGCCTTGAAAAATCATAAAAATGTTGCTGGACCTGCAGGTCTAGTGACTTGAATATTCTGCTCACCTTCACTGTAATCCATCTGGCCCATAAACCAGTTTCAAATTGTGTGATCCTAGGCAGACATTTTATTTTACTGAATTGCCTTTTTCTTTATTATCACAAACGAGAGCACCATCAAATATGTGAATTCAGCATGTCTCTTTTGTTTAACTTAACAGACTAAACTTTTGCTCCATGTATAATAAAAATCTAGCCTACATATAGAGTACAGATGAATCTTGACTTGCCTGTTAGTTCGCTAATAGGATTGTCATCAAGGCAGGGACAGGTATACTTCTCAGTTTAAGTTTAAAAACTCTCACTTTTAATAAATGTATTACTAAAGCATGATTTGGTAGCACACTGGAAATTATGGACAGTACATCTCCATTGAAATGGCGATGAACCTTCCCACTGGCATGCAGTTCTACTGATAAAGCTATATAGCGATAATGTGTGGAATTCGGGTTTCAGCAAACATTTATCATCTGCACATCACAAAGTACAGTGTTCTGATTTGATTTCATCCCATTCAAATACCTGTTTTCATCACACTTTACATTTACGAAAAAGGGCTTTCCGAAGTGCAGATATATTTTAAAATATTTGTACAGTTAATTTACAAGCTACTTAAATGTTGTGTATTAGAAACAAAACTACCACCCTACAGCCTTTAATTTCACACTCCCTGTACCCCGGCATGATTGACAGATAGTTCACTTTACAAAATCCTCTAACTCTGCAGTCAGAGAAAGAAAAGTAAGTACCGGTCTCCGGGATAAAATAAGTAGCAAATTATAAGAGGGCATAAGATGACATTTGACCTCTGTCTTTGAACATCCAGCAAATGTGACAAAATAAAAACGAAATTATAATGCATCTTTATTGATCATTCACTTTCTGAACAGAACACCTGTTCTTTGCCAGCTGCTGCATTCTCGCTGAAACAAGCCAGTAAGCCCTAAAAATAGTTCACCCTGATAAAATCAGACTTGCCATAGTGAGTGGAAGAGTGGAACTGTCAAAGCTTATGGTAGATGCTGTACAGCATCGCTAAAAGCCGTTGGCAAGGCTAATAGGTCCCAAAGGTGTGGCAGATTAGCTTTGACAATGTTTATTCATTTGGTAATCAGTCTAGTTTGCAACTTTCTACAAAATACAAAGCTTTATAATGGTTTTCTTCTTTGGTATTAGAGGTGGAAGAGCTCCTGAAGTCCTGAGGTTGTTTTGAGCCAAATGCATGGCTTTTGCTTTGTGTGAGGTTCTCTTGGACTTCTTGTGACTTCTGCCATGCTCTCATCTAATGTGCCAACAAATAAAGACAAAACAATTATTTATGACATAAAACCAGAGAGAGAAATAGATACCCATTTAGAGTCTGAATAACACAATGTAAGCAGCAAAAAGGGATCAATCCTGACTTCCTTACATGACCAAGCTCTGTCATTCCTAGGCAAATATTTTATTGCGTCGTTCCCCCCTTTGTTCATTATCACATGAGAGTACTTTGAAATTCTGTGTGTTCTGGATGTGTGCTATACAAAAGCCTCTCTTGTGTTTAATTTAATTGACTATAGAATTTCTCCATGTATAATATTTGCATAGGCCACATGCTGGGTGCACATATCAATTTACCTGCCTTTTAGTTGACTAAAGGTATTTTCATTAGGTTGAGAGGGGGAATGTGTCTAAGTTCATGTTTGGAAAATTTTACTTTTAATAAATTCATCTTAACGCAGTGATATAATCTGATATACTAATGTGTATCCCTTCTGCTGGTCAAAGAAATGCACTTTTTTAAATTTTGGAGAGGCTTTACCACAATTGAACATGATGTTTGTTGTATGATTTACATGCCAAACATTTTCATGGCGTGGCTTGTGCACAGGCTCAGCTTTCCCTGTAATTTGGTTGGCTTGCCCATCTCTTTTTGGTTCAATTACTTCTTATTGGTCTAAATATGATGTTAACTTAAAAATCTTACTTTGGGGAGAAGAATATTCAACTCGTTCCATAGTGCTGAGAAGCCCAGAGAGTATAACATAGAAAAAAGATTTTACATTTGAAACTTTGTTTGAAAAACATTCAGCTCTAATGTTATAATATTTGAAAAAATGAATTACTAATGTGACAAGTTTAGTTGAGCTAAGATAAAAAAAAATATTTAAAAAAAGCTAAAAGTAAGGAAGCACTTTGAACTGGGGTTGCTTTATGTTTAAGAAGTGCACTTTCTTATCAATGGTGGTTGGTTTTCCTAAAACGTTTGTAAAGCCATATTGCCACTTACTCACCACTGCCCCAGCCATGGATCAAGTGGGACACACCTGACAAGATGAATGTAAGCTGTACCTTGCTTCATCAAATATGTTGGGAACAGTGCACTGATCTTCATCCTGTGTGTGGTGAGTGGTGTCCAAGCAGAGGTGCCCCAACTGGAAGGTATAAGAAGGGTTACTACCCTGGCTGACCCTAGGATGATGGGAGAAGATAGTCTTGACCATTAAAGACTTTGCTGCTTGTCAGATGTCAAAAGAAGCCTAGATAACTGTGCGATATCACAGATCAATCAGCTACTAGAATCATGTAGAGTTAATGGAGAATGGACTGGACAAAACAAGTTGCCAGCTTTTGCTTAACTTAATTGGGGTGATTTGGTGCGGTATATGAAGGTTCTGGTGGTATACACATGCCTTTTGGATAGATCTCCATTTCAAAGGGGACCACTGGCCATTCAACATCAGTATTTTTTTTATTTCCTCCACACAAGAACTTCTTCAGTGACCAGGTTTGAAAACATATAGGGGGTTATTACAACTTTGGAGGAGGTGTTAATCCATCCCAATAGTGACGGTAAAGTGACGGATATACCTCCAGCCGTATTACGAGTCCATTATATCCTATGGAACTCGTAATACGGCTGGTGGTATATCTGTCACATTTGGAACGGATTAACACCTCCTCCAAAGTTGTAATAACCCCCATAGTACCTTTTTATGTTGTAATTAGTATATTGAAGGGTTTGGAGAACCTCATCCTGAGATGACAAATTGCTATTCTGTGAGAGCAGCAACAACATGCCAACCAATCCTTCTGAATATAGATAGGTGCCAATTCAGCCTTTGGTGGTGCTTGGTTCCATAGGACTGTTTCAAAAAACTTAAATCTTTTGGTTGTATGGAAGGAGGAGTGTCTGTAGGAAAGCGCCTTTTTTTACACGGTCACCCCTACCCTTTTCCTAGTTTTGGGTGTAATTTTGACTGAAGTGCACTGGTTTCCTGCTAACCAGGACCCCAGTGCCAGATCTCTTTCCCCAAAACTGCACAGTTGTTTTTCCCAATTGACAAAACCTTTAGCACTCACTGTAAGTCCCTAGTAAATAGCATTCCTGGTACCTAGGGCCTGGGGTTCTAAGGAGGGTCGCTAAGGGCTGGAGCACGATTTTGTCACCCTAAGGAGCCCCACACCAAGCACATGACAGGCTGCCATTGGAGGCTGCGTGTCTTGGTGCAAACAAAAGTGAAAACACGACATGGCACACAGCTTGTGTGCCATGTCCTCTAAACACTGCATGAAATATAAGTAAGTCACCCCTCTAGCAGGCCTAAGGCAGGGTGCATTATATTACATGTGAGGGCATATCTGCACAAGCATATATGCCCCTGTTATGTCTATGTCGATTCTCAAACATACTAAGTGACCAGGGAAACCATTTTAAATGCATGTGCTGGACACTGGTCAATAGTTTCCCAGCTACATGATGGCTTCTCTGAATATGGGGATGTTTGGTATCGAATAATAAACCCTCACTGCTGCTAGTGAGGCATTTATTATTAACTGCACCCAGAGGGCACCTTAGAGGTGCCCCCTGAAAAGCGACCAGTTACTAGCGGGTTGACTGACTAGTCCTGACCAATTCAGTTACCATAGACCTGTTTATGGCTCTCCAAGCCAGCACTCTTGAGAGCTAGAGACAAAAGACTGCAATTGGGCAGGGTTGTTATCACCTCACTCAGGCAAGATGGACATTCCAGGGCAGGTCAAAGGCCTAGCCACCTTTGTAATGCGACCCAGGTCTCTCCAGGTGGTGGAGATGACTGACCCCCCTGTCCTGACTCCACATTTGTCAGCAGCACAGGCAGGAAATTTAAGCAGATTAGGAGGTGTGCCCATTTCATGCCAGTCCCACTCCAAAAGTAGACAAGCTGAAGTGGACACCACTTTTTAAATTCCTCCATCTTTGTTTGGAAAGAATGCAGCCACTGAGATTAGGGTTATGCCCACTTCCCAGCAGAAATGGTCATAGAAAGGGTGTAGTCACCCTAAAGGTGAGGAGCCCATTGGCTACTGCCTGGCACTCCCTGAAATGTTCCTAAATTGAGTATTTAGGTGGCACCCCTGAACCTTAGAACTGAGATCCTAATCACCTAAGAAGCAAAGGACAAAGAAGAGACACGCCTGCAAAAGTTGAAAAGAAGAAGCAGCTGACTTTGTGCCAGCCCCACCTGCCTGCATGCTGACCTCGACAGACTCTGCCCAAAAAATATGACTCATCCTGCACCTGAGCCTCCAAGAAACCCAGGAGGACTGCCTGTCTTCCATAAACACTCAATACTCCTGTGAGCAGCAGACCTGCTCTGCAACAAAGTCTCAAGTAAGGACTCTGCGGCCTCCAGAACAGCAAAAACATGACACCTGAAGTGACCACTGCACCTGATGTCCACGACCTGAGGTGAAGCCAACCAACAGTGTCAGCAAGGTTACCCAGCTGTCCAGAGTCTGAGTCCCCTCAGGTTTCACCCCTCTTAGGCTCCCCTAAGTTGTCTGCAGTCTCTGCCCCCTCTCCCACATTAAGAGAAAACCCTCTGCACCCCTGCACCCGGCTGTCAAAGTGCTGTCTGTAGTGACCTGCTGGTACAGTTCTGATCAGTGCCAAGTACGTACCTTAACTAGCTGAAATTGGCCTCGTAAGTCATTGTTAACCCTGTGTTTGCTGAACCTTGTTTTCTCCATAGGTTAACACTGACTAACTCAAAGAATTGCATTGTTGTTGATTTTTGAATCTGAAAAGTATCTATACTTAAAAAAGTACTTACCTGATTACGAAGTTATTGGGTTTGAAACATATATAAAAAGAAGTATTATTTTTCTAAATTGTTCTCGGATTTATTGTTTGAGTGTGTGTCTCATTTATTGCCTCTTTGAGTACAACAAATGCTTAGCAGTACCCTCTGACAAGCCTAACTGCTTGCCAACATTACCACAAAATAGAGCATTAGTCTTATCTACTTTTGCATCAGCAAACAAATTGAGGATCAACTGGACTCTTGGTTGTTGAGATATGCAGGTCCAGCATTGTTTAAGGTTTTTTAGGCATAGGTGAGTACATTGAAATGGCATTGTTTCTCTATGGGTAGCCAGTGGAGCTCTCTGAGCTGTGGTGTGATGTGAACGTTGGTGGGGATGTCCAGGATGGGTCTGGCAGTGGGTTTCTGAATCGTTTGGAGCTTTTGAATGAGTTGGTTGGAAATGCCAATGTATAGAGCATTTCCATACTCCAGTCTGCTGGCTGTGAAGGCTTGGGTGCCTGTTCATCTTGTGAGCTTAGGGAACCACTTTAAGATTTGTTGATGCATTCCAAGTATGAGGAAACAGGAAGAGGTCACAGCATTCACCTGCTTGGTCAATGCACTGTACATGTTTCTTTCATAGATTGCAGTAGTGGGTCCTAGTTCTGCTGGCCACTAGGAGGAGTCTCACTGGGAGCTCTTGTTTCCAATATCAGTCTTGTCCGTGTTGAGTTTTAGCCAATTCTTCTCCAACCAGTTGGCCACGTTGATCATTGAGGTTGTGAAATTGGTTCTGGTGGTGTCGGTTTCTTAGTGAGGGAGAGGATAAGCTGGGTGTCGCCAGTGTAGGAAACTATGTTAATCATATGGGCTCTGATGATGCATGCGAGGGGCGCTATGTAGATGTTCAAGAAGGTCAGGCTGAGGGAAGATCCTTGTGAGACTCCACAGTTGAGCTGCGTGGGTTCGATAGTGTCTTGGGGGGGAGTCTGACTCATTTGGTTCTGTTGGAGAGGAAAGAGACAAGCAGTCTGAGAGCAGGGCCTTGGATTCTGGGGTTGTGGAGTCCTGTAATTATGGTGGCATGAGATATGGAGTTGAATGCTGCTGAGAGGTCGAGAAAGATGAGGGCAGGGGTTCCCCTCTGTCCAGGATGGTCCTGATGTCATCAGTAGCTAATATGAAAGTGGTTTTCATGCTGTGGTTGCTGCAGAATCCCAAATGAGTGATGTCTAGGAGGTGGTTCTGTTCAAGGTGGGTAGAGAGTTGCATGTTTATTGCTTTCTCCATGACCTTGGACAGGAAAGGCAGGAGAGAGATGGATCTGTAGTTGTTGTGTTCTTCTGAGTTGGCTGATGGTTTCTTCGGGAGGGCTTTGACCTCTGCATGTTTTCAGTTGCCGAGAAAGGTGCCACTGTGGATAGATGTGTTTATTATGGAGGTGAGGTTGTTGATCTGGGTTCTTCCCAGGTTTTAGATGTGGTGTGGGCACGGATCAGTGCATTAATTTGAGATTCACTAGTGTGAGTCTTTGTGCTCTTAGAAGCATTTACTGACTAGGCATTCACCAGTCTCTAGTGGGTAGCCTCCCTAGCACTGGGTGCCCCCCTGTTGCAGGTTCAGGGTCTAACGGCAGGCTCTGTGGGTGCAGCTAGGGCCCCCTGTAGGAAGTTGGCTCTGTATATGCTATTTCAAAGTAAGAAATAGTGTCCAAAGGCTCCCCTTAGAGATAAGACAGTGGCACAATTAGATAATTCAAATGCTATGTTTTGTGGTAGTGTGGTCGAGCAGTAGGTTTATCATAGGGTAGTGTTAAGCTTCTGTCGTACACACACTGGCAATAAATGAGGAACACATACTCAAAGACTTACTCCAGTCCAATAGGTTGTTATATAGAAAAATATATTTTCTTAGTTTATTTTTAGAACCACAAGTTCAAGATTCGAAGTAAACACATAAAATGCAAGGTACTTCATACAGGTAAGTTAGGAACTTTGAATTAAAGCAATATCTTATACAGTCTTTGTTAAAATGGCAATAAGCTATTTTAAAAGTGGACACAGTGCACAAACCAACAGTTCCTGGGGGAGGTAAGTAATGGTTAGATTGTGAGGTAAGTAAAACACTTACAAGTCTCAGTTCCTGGGCATAGGCAGCCCACCGTTGGGGGTTCAAGACAACCCCAAAGTTACCACACCAGCAGCTCAGGGCCAGTCAAGTGCAGAGGTCAAAGAGGTGCCCAAAACACATAGGTCTATGGAGAACAGGGGTGCTCCGGTTCTAGTCTGCCAGCAGGTAAGTACCTGTGTCCTCAGGGGGCAGACCAGGGGGGTTTGGTGAAGCACTGGGGGGGACACAAGTAGGCACACAAAACACACCCTCAGCGGCACAGGGGCGGCCGAGTGCAGTGTGCAAAGCAGGCGTCGGGTTTTAGATAGGAAACAATGGAGGGATCCGGGGGTCACTCTAGCGGTGCAGGAAGGCACAGGGGGGCTTCTCGGGACAGCCACCACCTGGGCTAGGCAGAGGGTAGCCTGGGGGTCACTCTTGCACTGAGGTTCGGTTCTTTAAGGGCCTGGGGGCTGCGGGTGCAGTGCTTGGTCCAGGCGTCAGGTCCCTTGTTACAGGCAGTCGCGGCCAGGGGGAGCCTCTGGATTCTCTCTGCAGGCGTCGCTGTGGGGGTTCAGGGTGGTCATCTCAGGCTTCTCACGTGGTCGAAGTCACAGGGGAGTCCTCCCTGTAGTGTTTATTCTCTGGATCTTGAGCCACAGGCGTCGGGTGCAGAATGTGACGTCTCACGCTTCCGGCGGGAAGAGTGAGTTCTTTGGAAGTTGCTTCTTTGTTGCAAAGATATAGCTGTCAATGAGCAGAACCACTGCTCACAGGAGTTTCTTGGTCCTGGGGGTCAAGGCAGTCCTCTGAGGCTTCAGAGGTCGCTGGTCCCTGTTGGATGCGTCACTAGTTGCAGGTTTTCGACTCTGGAGACAGGCAGGTAGGGCTGGGGCCAAAGCAGTTGTTGTCGTCCGTCGTCTCTGCAGGCTTGTAGGTCAGCAGTCCTTCTTTGTAGTTCAGGTTGCAGGAATCTGATTTCCGGGGTTTTGGGGTGCCCCTTAATACTAAATTTAGGGGGGTGTTTAGGTCTGGGAGGGCAGTAGCCAATGGCTGCTGTCCTGGAGGGTGGCTACACCCTCTTTTCGCCTCTTCCCTGTGGGGAGGGGGGACACATCCCTAATCCTATTGGGGGAATCCTCCAAAACTAAGATGGAGGATTTCTAAAGGCAGGGGTCACCTCAGCTCAGGGCACCTTAGAGGCTGTCCTGACTGGTAGGTGACTCCTCCTTGTTTTCCTAATTATCTCCTCCAGCCTTGCCGGCAGAAGTGAGGGCAGTGGCCAGATGGTCAGGCATCTCCACTAGCTGGGATGCCCTGGGGCTCTGTAACAAAGGGGGTGAGCCTTTGAGGCTCATCGCCAGGTGTTACAGTTCCTGCAGGGGGAGGTGTGAAGCCCCTCCACCCAGTACAGGCATTGTTCCTGGCCACAGAATGACAAAGGCACTCTCCCCATGTGGTCAGCAACTCATCTGGTTTTGGCAGGATGGTAGAAACTGGTCAGCCCCACACTAGAAGTCAGGTTGGTATTCAGGGGGCATCTCTAAGATGCCCTCTGGGTGCATGTTACAATGCACACTGCCATCAGTGTGCATTTATTGTGCTGAGAAGTTTGATACCAAAGTTCCCAGATGTCAGTGTAGCCATTATGGAACTGTGGTGTTCGTGTTTGACGGACTCCCAGACCATATACTGTTATGGCTACCCTACACTTACAATGTCTAAGGTTTTGCTTAGACACTGTGGGGGCATAGTGCTCATGCACATATGCCCTCACCTGTGGTATAGTGCACCCTACTGTTGTAGTTTGGACTCTTCCTCTGAGCAAGACTGCTGGTTTAAGGATGACAGTACTTTTGTTTGTAGGCGACTGAGTCTTTCCTACAACAAGTCGCAACTGTTGTCCCAACCTTACCGGCTCACTAGCAGCACCTCACCAGAAACACTATAGTAAAAGGTGATTTATGGCAGTCGTTTACGCATGGACTCAAAATAAGATATCTCAGGGAATGTCGTGGTTAAACGGAGATTACCCTTTTCTCACAGATATATTATGTCTCATACAAACAAAGGCAATAACACAGATGCAGTGAAGTTATAATAGTTTTTATTTAACATAACTGCAATTTGCGATAAGTTGCATGAACTGCAATGATTAGGATAATGAATATAGCAAGTAACAGTATTGTGAAGAAGAGAGTCATTGTTATGAAGACCCCCACCATTTTGCAATACATGAAAGAGATATATAAGATGGAATATGCCCTATTACCCTATTGTGAATAGGCCTAACCTCCTACCTAAAGGAGAGCTGGGTTTGCTAAACCTAATCTGCCAAAGCCATGTCCATGAGAGGAGCCCCCAACCCTCGTTACCTTGGAATGAGGTCTCTATCTCAAACTCCGTAGGGACACGAAGACTGGGTCAGCGTCAAGACGACTGCAACATCGGTATCAGCGATGGTGGTGATACCCTCTGATTATCTGTCTAAAGTGTGATGTATTTATACAGATCTACAAGGTCCCCTGACGTAAGTGTATTCCTAAACAATAGATAACAGGCATGCTTGGGACGGCAATTAATATCAACAATCCCTCGAAGGTATAGAGAGGGAAAATCACTAAGTGTGAACACCTACTGTTTGCTTGTCTTTGGTGCTTGACCTTGACGTCTTGGCGCGGTGACACTGATAATGTAACTCATAACAAGTGGCCTAACTATAAACAAGGCAGCCATCTTAGAAGAAATAAATAATTAAATGGGCTAAGACAGAGCAAGCTAAGTAGGTTAAAAGTCACTAGGTGACGGGGCACGAGTCTACAAGCTAGAGGCTAAGCTAACTCCTGCTATCCCATTAAAACGAACTAGGATTCACTACACCCTCCCCATTGCCGTAACAGGTACGATGAAGGTACAGGAACCCAAATGCTAAAAAATTGCTCCTGAACTAAAAGCTAAATGCTAAAATCAGCCCAAAAAGCATTTGCATGTGTTAAAAAATATGTTAAAACAAATCTCTTTAAAAATACATACAGAGATGTTAATGTCAACTATGGCAAGTACAGCGTGCAACAGCAAATGTCAATTTAATTGTATAGTTTGGAATCGGGAAATGGCAAGTCAATTCATCAAATTATGTGTTATACGCATGATCTTGAAGAATGTCATCAAAGTCACCAGTCAAGGATCTCAAAAATGAGTCAACATCGTCCGAAGTTAAGTCTAGTGCTGGGCGGACAAGCGGATCCACAGAGCAGAAGTGAGCCGTATTTCCTGGTGTATCGTTACTCGTTGCAGTGTCCTCATCCATGGTAGATCTCACAACGGAAGGCTCATAGGTGGCCTCGCGGAGCAACCTCAGTCTCAAGGGGCATGACCGTGTATGAACCCTCATCGGGGACATCAGCAGTTCGTGGTCCACGGGAGATGTTGGTGCAACAGCAAGACAGACCATAGGCAGATGTTCAAAGAGACACCATATGCAGCGGAAGACTGGTTGTACACACCAGAGAAGTGGCCGAAATGACAACGACCAGTCAAGCTCCAGTTCCACCAGCAAAGGTGCACCGAAGATCCGAACCATGCGCTCACGGCACAGTGGAGTTGGCTGTAGCAGCTCCATTGCTCTGTGTTGCTGGAAAGAAACAACCACTGCGAATCAGAAGAAATAGCAGTAGTAGTCCGCCAATTAAAGCCAAAATAATTGGAAAGCCACCAAACACACTTGAAAAGAGAGAATGGATGGCTGACGGGATGACTCAGAAGACAGTCTGGAAGATGGACACGAAACCAGACCCGACAGCCTTAAAGAAATGAACAATCCCAGTGGTGCTTGAAGCATTGAATATTCTGGATACCAGCTCTCCAAAGTGTTTGGGGAAATTGGTATTTAAAAGGGATTGTATCTCGGCTGATGATCTTGCAATCTGGAGAGCATACGTCTCTTTTGCGGATGTCAAGGCGACCTGTTTCTGAAACAACAGCGCCTTTAGCCTACTCAGCTTGTCATAATTCACATTAATAGTATCTATGTGGGGCCACATGTCAGATACTTTTATCTCTCGTGTGGGGGGAAACAAAACATGTTCACAACACGTAACACGTAACGACCTTCGTGACTGAGATTGCGTAGGCAATTCCAGGTCGCATGCCGCAACATCTTTGATCGTTCAGTACCACATAACTTCCATTGGAAAGTACATGAAACACTGGACGAATCAAGGGGACGGGAGTACCCCTTAGAAAACAGGCCAAATTTGCGACCCCCGCATTGCAAAGACTGTGAAGAGACACCTGTTTGCATATCATAGAATGACGAACAGCAGTCTCACATTCGCTGCCACTAAGAAAGACCTCTCTTTCACCGTTCAGACATCTATAATCAAAGGGCAACTCCCACTCTTCCTTAATAAAGCTATCTCGTAGCTGCTCATATTGTCCCACTGCAAGATGTTTCAGGCAGCTCGAGAAATGAAAGGTTGGAATCGGTAAATTGATAATGCCGTGTAGGAGTCAGATAGTTGAAGGACTCTCAGCTACCGTGAAGGGCAACTTATCTAATTTCTCTACTTGAAGCAGAGTGAAAGTAGCCTCCCTTTTAGCCATTGTCTCTTGTTCCCTGGAAAAATTAAAAGCAGTGAAGAATTCACTCCCATTAATATATCTCCATGGAATGTGGCCACTTTTCAGTGTCTGCAATGTCCAATCCAGCTGCATGATGGAACTTAGCTGTGTTTGCCCATGATATAACCGGGACAAGTCAGTCTGAGTGATATCAATAGCAGAAGACACTATATTCGATAGTGAATAAATTCTGTTGGACAGCGTGTTCATGCCACTGTCGACAACAGCTAATGTTTCCTCCAAATTTTCCTTATCTAGTTGCCTTAAACGCACAGCAGCCTCTATCTAGGAAAGTTTCCAAATGTCATTGTACATAGCATATAAAAAATGTTTCGAGCACCGTTTTCTAGGACCCAGCAGAAAATCCTGTAAGTCTATACTGTCAGAAAGAGTGTTCAGGTGTTTCTTAACCGCTGTTATCATGTTTGTTTGCACCCATTGCTGGCACAGCTTACCCACACTCTATGTTGTAACTATACCTGTATGTTGACCTGATATAAAGCGAGGGTCAGGCCTGTTTATTGAAAAAAAAACCCTGAAGAGTTCAAGAAATGCCTTTGACACTCATTAGTGTCGGTGGGCCATACCAACCACCCGCCGGGACTGGAAAGTGAAGAATTATAGGTACCAGCCTTAACCATTGCATCTAGCCTATCCTCTGTGACATTAAGGAAGTGTTGCCAATCTTTAAATTTTGCCAGAGTAGGGATACTGGGCGTATTTAGATCTCTAATTTTTGCTAACCCCAGACAAGATGTCTGCTCAATAGTATCATTTAAGAAAATAATTTGCACAGGAATCAGGCATGCTCGAAACAAAGCTTCCCTACCCTGTATCTGCCAATCTTGTGTTCCCCATACACTTTTTAAGTCAATAGTGCTCTTCCAATATTCGTAACCCTCAATCGAGAGCCGTGAAACAAAAGGATCTGAATAAATCAGTTTTGTATCTTCCCAATTTGTGCCGGAGGTATTTTAAAATAATACGACTGCTTTTTTTGGTATCATGCCCAAAAAAGTATGTAAATTTATCGCGATAATACTTTGGACTCCCCACCTGTGGTGTCGAACAGTGTTCCCACTGTGTGTAGTTCAAGAGAAGCCTATATCTAGTGGCACGGTGTACGTAGTGATGTCCCCAATTGTTATAGCAGAACATTTCCCCATAATTCATTGTATAATCATATACATCAACACTTTCAAAAGCAGAATAGTCCTTCATTTCAGTTAGCATGGAATCAACTGTTTGGACATCCCAATCATCAGAGACAACATTAGGTGTAATAACATCAGACATTGAAATTTTGAACACGTATGGTATTTGAATAATCTCTGTAGGCCCGTATATATCGAATGGAACTTTGTCCCACACAATCCCATCAGTAACTGGTATTGCTGTAATATTTACAGGGGACAAATCTCTACGGACCTTATGTGAAGAATGATGTGGTGTTAAAATTTCATCAACAGGCTCCACTGAGGAGCGATCAGGAATATAGTGACCATTTATAAGCAAAAAGAAAACAGTCACAAAACCAATCCATAAAAATAATGCGATAAATGTCAAACAGAACCATAAATAGTTCGATGGGTAGATCAAATAGTTCTTCTTAAGCCACCAATACAGCTTACTACTTTTTGAAATGTTGTCAATCACTGTAGAGGATGAATCCGAAGAAAAATCATCAATGTCAACAAAATAGCCAGAGGTAGTCTCTGCAAACACAGGAGCCGGCACATGCTGATCCACCGCCAGTGGAGGCTCTTGATAGACAACGTCATTAGTCGTGGAAGTGTTCGTGTAAAACACAGCCAAATCTTGAAGCGGGGTGGTCACTGAAGATGTGACCGGAACAAACAAAAGCTCATTTTCCGCCCTCCCCATGGTCGAGGAAGTGTCTGGAACAGCAGTCGACATAGTTGCATAGTCAGTAGTGATGTTCATCCTACTATGTAGATGGATGTCCTGTTGGGTAGTGCGAGGTGATCGGGAACCACCCAAGGGACCTCCTGGTCTACTGTGAAGGATCGGCCACATGGTGTAATTTGATGTCATCAATGGAGATGAATCTGTTCGATTTAGAACCAGACAGTGGTGGTAAGAGGACAGTCCTGGTGCCTTTTATTCCCAAGACTGGTACAGGTGCTCTGTATGATGGACCCAACTCCTTCTTTACAGCGACCTTCTCACAAACCAGATCCCCAACGTTAGGAATCCAGACAGGTCGAAGTTTTCGCCAATTCCCTTATTCCTAAGGTGGCAGCACTTGCAGATGATTTATCATCACAAAATTGTTGAAGCTTCTGTAAAACAGTGAGACGTTCTTTTATGTCAAATGGTGTTTCTGCTGCCACCATACCAGGGGCATCAAGATCTGGGACATACATAGGTATCCCAAAGAGAACCTCATATGGAGAGCGTCCCCCCAAGGACCGTCTTGGCAGATTATTCAGTGCTCTCTGGACCCCATATAGGTGGTGTAACCAACTACGGCCTGAACCTAATACTCAAGCTGTTAAGGACTGCTTTAGATCACGATTCCGCCTCTCCACGACCGAATTTCCCTCGGGATGGTATGGTGAGGAGTAATGGAGTACAACACCCATCGTCCCCATGGTGTCCCTGAATGCTTTAGAGGCAAATGCAGGGACCTGGTCTGAATGGAATGCTGCAACCACATATGTACCGATAAAGATCAGCAAATCTTTTATAACAGTCCGGGTGTCAGCCGACCGCTGTGGCCATACCCACAGGAATCTAGAACAGGAATCCACAGCCACTAAAATGTATTTGTATGCACCATCAGGCTGTGAGGGACCAAAATGGTCTAGGTACACACACTGAAGTGGCTTATCTGACACTAAGAGGGATGTCTGCGGAGGGCGTTTGATATTAGAGCCCTTAATCTGATTGCAAATGTCACAGCAAAGGACACACTGCTTAGTTTGTCTGCATAGACCAGGCCACCAGTATCGTTGCTGTATAATTGTTATCATGGCCTGTATACCAGCATGTGCAGAAGCGACACCCTCATATGCGGCTGTAATCAGCTCTAATCTCTGGTCTTCATTGGGGATCACTCGATCTCCAACCCCAGGAATCGTTGTATGAGCAACATTCTGTGCACTGATATGGTAAGTATAGTTTGTAGGGTATCCTTTCGGAAGGGTCTTGCCTGCAGCCGAAGCTTTAACGGCAATCAGTATTTCATTATCCAACCTCGTCCGAGAACGAGTCACTGCAGCCACAGAAGCCGTAGCTACTGATGCTTTGGCCGCTTCATCAGCCAACGTGTTACCGGCAACGTGTATTCCTACACGTTGGTGTCCTAATGCATGAACTTCATGGACACATGGTAGCTTATCCTTTAGATCAGCCACCCTTCCCCACAATATTTTGTGTTTAATGGTGTTCCCTTTAGAATCCCTAAACCCGTTCAGCTTCCAATGATTTAGATATTCATTGTATGACTGGACGCAGTAATATGAATCACAGACTATCAAAGTCTGGCTTCCTGTCTCAGTATGTTCAAGCGCTAGAATAAGAGCTTTAAGCTCAGCCAACTGGGCTGTGCAGTCCCCTAAGGTCTGCGTGTAGGTATTGCGAGGGTGGAAAACTCCATCTTCCATCACTCCGCACATGGCTGCGCAAGCTGCAGAGTATTGATGTTTAGTACCTACAGCCGGTTGTGCTGATCCGTCAGTATAAATGATAGTATTATAACTGTCTAATGGCAAGATATTTAGAGGAGCGGGGTACTCCTGTTCATACTGGAGAAATTCTTGTGTCTGAAGTCTTGGATCGAATACATAATCGACATCAGTGGTGGTCAGAGACGTTGCCCATAGAATCCAGCGTGGATGTAATGCCTTAGCGTCTGGAACGCTCGTTTTAGTGACAGCCTCTAAGGCCGGCACAGGGGAGACAACAATAATGCGCTTCCCCTGGGCAAGTAGCCTCTCTTTTATGACGGCCATCTGAACTGCTGTCAGAATCTTTTCTGTAGGTGCAAAACATTGTTCAGCATTTGAATATAAATGTGATTTATATGTTATCGACACTGTGTCATCCTCATTAAAGGTGACATAAGTAAATCCAAGGGCACCAGCAATTATTCTGATGACCAAATTTGTTTTATTGTCACGTGTGTGTAAGTGTTTAGCTTCTAGCATGTCCCGTTGCATATCTCTAAGGATGTGTGTGTGTTCAATCGTCCATCGTCTGCTAGAAAAAGTGGGCTGAATTAAGTCATAAAGTGGCTTGAGGCGTTCTGCATAATCTGGAATGTATGTTCTGCCAAAATTGAAGAAACCCAGTAATGACTGTAATTTCTTAAGTGTGTTTGGAGGCTGTAGTTGAGCACACTTTTCTAGAAAGTGCGGGCCAGGCTCTTCCCTTCGTTTGATAGCTCATATCCCAGGAGCAACACACTAAGAAAGGCTATCTTGCTTTTCTTAAAATTAAATTTATAACCGAGGTCTGCAAATCCAAAAATTATCCGATCGACCCTCGCAAGATGAATGTCGAGGGCGTTGTCAGTGAGATAGATATCATCCACATAGGACAATGCATCGGAATCAATCTCGTGCAAAATTGATGTTACACGGGCTGAAAACAGACCTGGGCTATTTTTATAGCCTTGAGGCAAACGACAAAAGCATTTCTTAGAGCCAAATGAAAATGCACTTAGGTCCCTACTTTCATATGCTAAATTCTGGCAGAAAAATCCATTAGATATATCCAATGTAGTTTTATATTTTTTACGCACTATATTGTTTATCAGTGCTGTGCTGTGTGAGTTTTGTATAGCATATGTGCGTGTATGACTATTTAAGTGTTGATAATCAACCACTATTCTACATGAATGATCTGGCTTTGCAACGGGGAATAATGGATTATTTATCGCAGACGTACAGGGCTCAATTGCTCCCTGGTACTCAAGTTGTGATAGTATCTCCTTCACTGGAGCTTTTGCTTCATGTTTAACAGGGTATTGTGGCTGCGGTTGGGGTGTAGACCTAACGGGAATAATATGACAAGGAGACTCCTTGGCCCAACCTACATGATTACGGTATAGTGCAGGTGCCTGCGCTAAAGCCCATTCAGCAGCATAAGCTTCTTTTGCTGCTTCCGGAACAAGATCGGAGAAAGAAGTCAAAATGACATCTTCCTCATGCGGGAGCTTGCGGACGTGTTCAGGTGGCCAGTCTCTCTCGGCCAATAGGATATCACTAGTAAGTTCATCCCAAAATATTACACTAATAGTGCTTTCACATCTCCCTCTATCTGAATGGTTAAATCATAAGCCCTGTCAGGGGGGAAGAACGTGGCCATCCGCTGTTTCAACCGTGATGTAATCGCTAGTTGCTGTTGCATCCAGATGATCTTTCAGACTCCGGCGACATATCGTGACCTCTGCCGCGCTGTCCAACAGAGTCACTGCCCACCTCTTGTTCCTCAACAGTGTTCTCAATACTACTGGCATTTTAACTGTCAGTGCTGCCACCTTCTTCTTTTTAAACTGTGGCTTTTGCTGAGGAGTCTTTTCTTCTTCTTTAATGGTAGACTGTGGTGAGTCTTTCTTTTCTTTCACGTATTCTGGACGTCGATCTTTACGGCCCCCTCTCTCACTACGTCTATCCGGTGCGTCCTGAAAGGAACGAGAGGGACGTGAATCAGTATATCTGTCTGGAGTTCTAATTTGCTCCCTGTTTCTGAGATTATACCTCCTTTCGGAGTTCTCCGGGTGTGGAGAATCAGCTCTCTTATTTCTTCTTTCTTTGAAATCTTTTTGTTTGTCCCAGCGCTTTTTAGAGCCCTCTTGTGCCTGCTTCGTACCCTCCTTATGGGTGGTATTTTGTAACTCCAATTTTTTAGGTTTGGCTCCCAAACTATCCCGTCCTATAATAGTATAGGTATCGGAAATTATTTTCGGTAGCTGTCTCTCCTGTTCCTGGTTTGGAGTTTCCCGGAGACGCTGGCGAATTGCCAGTGCTACCGCTTCCCCTTTAATATTACTCAGTATGATTGAGGATATGGCGTCAAAGTTCC
Source organism: Pleurodeles waltl (assembly GCF_031143425.1). Taxonomy (NCBI): domain Eukaryota; kingdom Metazoa; phylum Chordata; class Amphibia; order Caudata; family Salamandridae; genus Pleurodeles; species Pleurodeles waltl. Next base: position 184,443,780 of record NC_090437.1, read on the forward strand.
GCATTAACTTCATCCCCAGATCCAGGGCTGGTGCAGCCCCATGCTCATTCTGTATTTGTTTTAACACTTCCGGTAAATTGGCAAGTGTCAGGGTACCATGTGTGGTATTATAAACGGCAGCGAAGACCGTACCCCATGTGGCACAGTCATCCACCGAGGGAACCATCCCAAACAGCAAGCACATTGTGAGCAATCTATGTTTTTCCTGTGGTCCGTATGGGGAAACACAGCTTCCAACTGATTAGTTTTCTGGGCTATCCAGAACAGTATTTTTTCCCGTTCCGTGGGCACTTTACCCATGATAGTATGTATTGTTTGTGGATTAATCCCAGTAGTCAATTGATAACCACCAGCTACTGGCGGTGCTGGGCGCGCTGGTGTTGTGTTCAATGTTCGCATTACGAACTGAACCAATCGTCTGTATAATGCCACTAATTCATTATATAAAACTCGTAAATCTGATATCGGCATATTCTGTATGTCTTTGTGAGATGTATATGTGCCGAACATAGGCCAGGTAGGTCCCTCATTACTTAAGGGACCTAACCTCACTCTTCGTAGGACATGTGGTAGGGCGCCTTCAAACCAGTCCTGATGCTCTTGATATGTGAGTGATATTTCATGATACTGGTATGCTTCGTACCGTACAGGTACGTTCGCAACTTCATATGTGTGAAATGTGTGCGTTCTTTGGTCAACCTCAGGAAAGGTGACCCAACAGTAAAATGTTTCTGTTTGGTATGCTTCAGTTGCTTCTATTATCAGAGTAACATCCCCACCCTCGTCTGTAAGGCCATGCGCTAATAAATGTTGTGTAAGTGCATGTCTAGCATTTGCAGGAATGTCTATGGTATTAGCCATAGTTGTTTAGAGAAACGGAACACCAAATAGGGGAAGTCTTTTACTTTTTATGAGTTTGAGCTCGAACAACTTACAGCTTAATTAGGTGTTACCTGTTCAGCTGAGGAGGAATCTCCCAAAGACCACGGACCCATAAGAAACTGCCTCCACTCTAGGCAAGCTGTTTTCAGAGCTAATAACTCTCTTTCTAGTACAGAGTACTGTTGTTCCGATGCAGAGAGTACATGGGACAAATAGAAAACAGGATGTTCAAGACTGTCATCTTCTTGTTGTTGGAGTAAGGCAGCTCCGATGGCTCTTTCGGAAGAATCTGTAATAACAATACATGGTTTGTTGGTATCTGGGTGTCTCAATATAGGAGCTTGAGTGAAAGCCTTCTTTAGACCTTGAAAAGCTATTTCAGCTGCCCTAGTCCAAACAAAGCCTTTCTTTAAATTCTCCTTCTTTAATGTTTGAGTTATGAGGCTGGTTTGTTTTGAAAGTCTAAGATAAACTGCAGATAAAAATTAGCCAATCCTAGAAAACATTGTGTTTCCTTAATAGAAGAAGGAGAAGGCCAATCTAGGATGGCTTGTACCTTTTTGTCAGAGTCAGATTCCTCAGGATTTGTGTCTTTGTTCTGTTATGATTTATTGTTGACAAATAACACTTCAAATATCATACTCAAAAGGGAAAAAGAAGATCAGCATGAAAGACAATCTAAAAAGGAAAATTGTTTTAGACATGCAAAGAAAACAACTACAAGGACATTTAAACACTTATCCAATATTTATTATAAGGAAAGTAATATGCAAATATTCAATAATATATTCACAAGATACTATCTAAGAAGAAATATAAGTATCCTTCATATATGATTATCTAATAATTAAAATATAATGTAAAATCTACAATCTCTTTTAGTTAACATCTTTTTGTCCAAGATTGCACAGTGAATTTAAAACTATAACTTTTCAACTCAGTATAAGCACATGTGAATCTTTCTTCTTGAGAACACAGTGAATTCTAATATTAAATCTTTCCAAATTGAACGCGCGCGTGTATTGATTCTTTTCTTAAAACAAACAAAGAATTAAAAAAAGAAGTCTTTTTTTTTTTTTAAATGAGCGCACGCGTGCAAATGTGTCTTATCTTTTGTATACTTAAAACGTGTCTGTTCAAACATTCAAGAATAACACAATTCAATTCTGTTGGAACAATCTTTGAAGTCTGAAAATGAACGCGCTTCGTTTTACCTAAAAGAATCCTTTCAAAAAAATATGTTGCACAAGAACGAACGTATAATAACAACTAATCCCCAGGGCATATCTGAACTAAATAAAATAACACAAAGCTTCGGTTATTCTAACAAGCAATGTTGCTAAAGGTCAAACACTCGGCTTCGGTTCAGATTTTAACTAAACAATGTTACTGAAGATTAAATAGTCGACTTCGATTCATTTCCTTAAAACAAACAATGTTACCAAATATTAAACGCTCAGCTTCGGTTCCGTCTTTAAAATAAACAATGTTACTAAATATGAAACACTCGGCTTCGGTTCTGTCTTCAAAACAAACAATGTTGCTAAATATGAAACACTCGGCTTCGGTTCAGTTTTTTAAACAAGAAATGTTCCTTAAGAGTAAACACTCTCACCACAGCGAGTCCGTCCACTCGCTTCTAGGAATTCCAGAGGCCCTCTATTACACGGCAGCGGATCAAAAGGGCAAAATCCAGGCAGGAACTGCAAAACTAAATCCAACCCAGGCAAGGTCCAAAATAGTAAGCACAGGAACCTGGGTGTGGTCGGTTTTTGTAGCAGAACCACCCCCTCAATCATGAATATTCCAGAAAGAACTACACCCTTAATCATGAATACTCCAGAAGGATGCTGGGAATTATAGTTCCATCAACATAGACATCGTGGATTTGAGCAATTTAACCACCACCGAGCACTCTTGTTAAACAAATGCATTCTTCCACATGAATAAGGAGAAGAATGTTTTTTAGTAGAACAAAGTGTGTGGCAAGGACGTTTGGTAGGAGAGATACTATGCTTAGAGATATGATCACGCCAAAGTCTGACACTTTTCTTGGTCCATAGCTATGCCAGTGGGACTTAGATGATAACCCAGATATTTGACTTCAGTCTTGTCAAACTCACACTTTTCTGGTTTACAAGACAGTTGATGTTCCCGGAGTCTTTGGAGGACTTGTTTCACGTGAGAGGAATGCAGTTCAGGACGTCTAGAATAAATAAGGATATTATCTAAGTAGATGACAACCGTTTGGTTCAAAAGATCAGAAAACACAGAGTCCATAAATCTTTGGAAAATGGAGGGGGCATTAGTGAGACCAAAAGGCATAACTCTGTACTCATAGTGACCAAATGGGGTCCTGAAAGCTGTCTTCCACTCATCTCCTTCTTTAATACGTAAAACGTGGAAGGCTCCCCGTAGATCCAGTTTGGTAAATCGTTGAGCCCCTCTGACTGCCTCTAATATATCCTTGATGAGGGGCAAAGGATAACGGTCTTTTATAGTTATCTTATTTAGGCCTCGAAAATCCAGGCAGGGACGAAGATCCTTCGTCTTCTTGGGTACAAAAAAGAGGGGAGCCCCTGCCGGAGAGGACGATGGTACAATAAGACCGCTATGTAAGTTTTCTTCCAGATACTCCTTTAGAACTTTCCTTTTGGGTTCTGTGAGTGAATACATCCTCCCAAAGGGAACGATAGTTCCAGGTTCCAAGGGGATAGTACAATCGTAATCTCGATGTGGGGGTAACACAGGTCTGGATGGTTTTTGAAACACATCTTGAAATTCTAGATAGTGATCAGGGACTCCTTGGACTGTATTGATGGAACATCCGGTAGTAATTTCAGTAGGCATCAATCTCTTAGGTGACCAATATGTGTCTGAAGCAAAGCAGTTCTCATGACAAAACTGTGAGGACAAGGAAATAGTCTGGGTTTCCCAATTTACATAAGGATTATGTCTTATGAACCACGGAATTCCTAAAATGATAGTATGGTTGGGGGATGACATGAGATCAAAGGAGATGTGTTCTTGGTGATTACCTTCAGCATCTTGAAAGAACTCTCCAACCCCAGTGCCAACATCAATGACATCCCTTCATCCCAAGAACTCTGCAACGCACTGTCCACCTTCTTCCACCGGAAGATCACCGACATCCACGACAGCTTTAACGCCACTCCCACGCCAGACCCCCCCCCGAACACTCAACCTGTGCAAACCACCTGACCTCCTGGACCAACGTGAACGACACAGAGGCACGCAAGATCATGAACTCCATCCACTCAGGATCTCCGTCAGACCCCTGCCCTCACCACGTATACAACAAAGCTGACTCGACCATCGCCCCCCAACTACGGAAGGTCATCAACATCTCCTTCGAAACAGCGACATTCCCTGAAAAATGGAAACACGCCGAAATCCGTGCCCTCCTCAAGAAGCCCAAAGCAGACCCCAACGACCTCAAGAACTTCCGACCCATCTCCCTGCTCCCTTTCCCAGCAAAGGTGATTGAAAAAATCATCAACAAACAACTAACCATCCACCTTGAAGACAACAGCATCCTAGACCCCTCCCAGGCCGGCTTCAGATGAAACCACAGCACCAAAACCACCCTTCTCGCCGCCACAGACGACATCAGACGCCAAATGGACAACGTCGAAACATCAGCCCTCATCCTCCTGGACCTATCTGCCGCCTTCGACACAGTCTGCCACCGCACCCTGAAATCACGCCTCCACGAAACCGGAATTCAAGGTAAAGCCCTCGACTGGATCGTCTCATTCCTCTCCGGAAGAACCCAGAGAGTCCCCCCCCTTCCGCTCCGAAGCCACTGACATCATCTGCGGCATCCCCAAGGCTCATCCCTCAGCCCGACGCTGTTCAACATCTACATGGCCCCCCGCGCTCAAGTGGCCCGACAACACAACCTCAACATCCTCACCTACGCCGACGACACCCAGCTTATCCTCTCACTCACCAAAGACCGCTAAAACCAACCTCCACGAAGGAATGAAATCTATCGCCGATTGGATGAGAAGCAACCGTCTGAAACTGAACTCGGACAAGATGGAGGACCTCATCCTCGGACCCACTCCCTCCGCCTGGGACGACTCCTGGTGGCCCACCCCACTAGGAACCCCGCCGACACCATCCGACCACGCTCGCAACCTGGGCTTCATCCTCGACTCCTCCCTCACCTTGTCTAAACAGGTCAACGCAGTTTCCTCCTCCTGCTACAACACACACCGCATGCTCCGCAGAATCTACAAGTGGATCCCGACAGAAACAAGAAGAACAGTGACACAGGCCCTCGTCAGCAGCAGGCTGGACTACGGCAACGCACTCTATACAGGCATCCCAGCAAAAGACCTACTACGCCTCCAACGTATCCAAAACGCCTCCACCCGGCTGATCCTCAACGTACCCCGCCACAGCCACATCTCCCACCACCTGAGAAACCTTCACTGGCTCCCCGTGGACAAAAGGATCACTTTCAAACTTCTTACCCACGCTCACAAAGCGCTCCACGACACCGGACCAGCCTACCTAAACAACAGACTCAGCTTCTACACCCCCACCCGTCAGCCCCGTTCCACTAACCTCGCCGTCGTCCCCTGCATCCGAAGAAAGACCTCCAGCGGCAGATCCTTCTCATACCTCGCCGCCAAAACCTGGAACACCCTCCCCACCAACCTGCAACAGACTCAAGACCTACTCACCTTCAGAAGACTCCTCAAGACCTGGCTCTTCGACCAGTAACACCAGCTCTCCCTCCCCCCCAAGCGCCTTGAAACCCTCACGGGTACGTAGCGTGCTTTATAAATTTAATGATTGATTGATAAACTTATTGTCAGGGTGGTAGTATCAACTGGACCAGAGGATGTTAAGGACCCATCCACTGTGTGCACTTGTTCTGGAATTTCTTTGGGTCGTGTTGGTATTTGTTGAGTAGTGGCCCAAGTCTTATCCATGTACATGCCACTAGCACCACAATCAAGTAAAGCCATTGTTCTTGTTTGACGGCCATCCGGTAACTGTAACATCACAGGTAACATAAACAAAGTCATGGCATTGTCCTTGAATGAACTGATGGAAGGTATAGCCGATGATCCCGTCCCCTCCCTTCTTACAGAGGACGGGAAGTGGCGTTTCCCGATGGCCTCTGAGGACGAACGGGGCAGGTACGAAGCATGTGGCTGGCAGCACCACAATACAGGGACAATCCTTTCTTACGTCTGTCTTCCCGCTCGCTAACGGAAAGTGGGCCTCGAGTGGTGTCCGCTTTCTGCTTGCATAGGTTCACCCTCTATGTCTTTGGTGGGAGGACGAGGTTCCTCGGAACGATGCAGAAAGACCCGTGAAGTGCTTGGCTGGGAACATCCTCTACTCTTTCTCTTCTCCAATTGTCGTTCTTGGAGACGGTATTCAATGGAAAGAGCTTGATCCATCAGACCACGAAGATCTTCAACTCGGGTGGAGTGTACTAACTCATCTTTTATTTCTTCTTTAAGTCCTCTACGGAATAAAGTCACCAGAGTTCGTTCCACCCAGGTGGTCTCCGCCGCTACCTGTCGAAAGCGAGTAATATATTGAAGGACATCTTGTGAGCCTTGTTGGATGTCACATAAGGCTTCTTCCGCAGAGGCCTCCAATCCTGGACGACTAAACATCTATTTAAACCGATTCACGAAGGCGGAATAGTCCAACAATACCGGGTCATTGGATGATACCATCGGGGTTGCCCAGGCCAAGACAGGACCAGATAATGCACTGATACGATATCCCACCTTTGTCCTGTCATGGGAGAATTGGGTAGGTCGGAAGGCGAAATACACAGTTAATGCATCGAGGAATTCTCGCAGTTTAGTTGGTTCACCGGAGAAACGAGGAGTAGAGGTGGAGACAGTCGGAACATCGCCACTGCGGAAAGCCAAAGCCTTTCGTAAAGCAGCATTCTCATTGCGTAATTGTTGCAGTTCCTGAGCCTGTTGCTGAATAGTTGCCAGAAGAGATTGATCAGGATCTGCAGCAGCCGCCACTGTATCATCCATGGTGTTAGACGACGTCGGGAGAATTTGGCGCTGCAATCTGTCACGACTTATGTGCTGCTTAAACCTGGAGTCCGCAGATCGAGTGGCGTGGGCCTTGAATGTTCGGCCTTGGCCCAGGTAGGGGCGACTCTTTCTGGTAGCCATGGTGCTGCAGGCAATGGAAACGCCAAGAGCAGACCGTGCCCCTCAGAAGTAGCGCCAGAATGAAAAAAAACCTGAAAAGGGGAAAAAACCTCCAAACAGATAGATTCCTGAAACAGGAACAAAAGAACAGGAATCAACAGAGGCAAAAATACAGGAAATATACTGGAACCGACGAGAACCAGCACAGGAAGGCAAAGAAACAGGAGCGAAGACACCATCCAAACAGAAAGTGTTGCAGCGCAAGGAGAGAAAGAATCACAGCCCTTAAATACCAACAAACAGGAAGCGACCAACAGGAAGTACGAGGACACCATCTTAGATAGGGAAAAGATACATAGAATAGAATGGACTAGGAGCCATATAGAGCAAGGAACAAGGAATGCTGGGAAAAGAAGGGAAATATGGGAAGGGAGAAAAAACATAAAGGAAGGTACAACCAGATAGCCAGAAAAAGCAGAAAAGAAAAGAACAGGTGAGTGGGGGGTCAGACCTGCCTGTGAGCGCGGTGTAGGAAAGGAAAACGAGGCCCCATGCCCAATGTGGGGCCTCGGAGAATGCAGATCAGCCTAGGGGCGCGGCACGTCTTGTGACCGCGTGCCGCGGCCCGAGCAGAATGTTCAGCTCGAGACGCGCGCAGCGGCGTGAAAGTGCTCGGTCTGTGCCAATTGTGGAAGCAAAGGTATAGTTTAGGGAAAGAACACTGGTCCTGGGGCCTGGTTAGCAGGGTCCCAGCACACTTTCAATCAAAACTTAGCATCATCAAAGGCAAAAAGTCAGGGGGTAACCATGCCAAGGAGGCATTTCCTTACACCCCCCTCTCCCATTTGAATTTACCACTCAGTCTCGCAGGCCTAGGCCCTTTAGGTCTCTCATCAAGTTTGTAGTAACAATGTGGGGCCATGTTTTGCCCTCCTGCAGCAGCACGATCACGCCAGCTCCACGCCTCTCGCAGCATGCTGCAGCCCAGCAGCAATTCAGGGCCGCATTCTGCCTTAAAGCAGCAGTACGATCTCACCAGTGGCAAGCAAGAGATTCTAGGCAGGACACAGTGGCCGTCTTTGGGGATGTGTGACAGCCTGCTGCACAGCGCCGTCACTTGAAGTGTCCATGGCAGAAGCTGAGACCTCTGTTAGCCATATTCTGGGCAGCAACAGCAGTTCACGGCTTGCACTGGCGTTCCAGTGGATATTTGGCTCACATTGCGGCTCATTTGGGTGCTCTCGTGAGTACTTAGCACTTTCTTCTTGAACACACCGGTCACAAACCCCTACTAAGGTTATTTTGTTTTACAAACTTGACGGATGTCCAGGATATCCTGTCTGTTTTATTATAATTCCATATCCATTATATCCTATGCAAATTGTAATACAGCGGATGGAATAACTGTCATGTTTGTGACAGAATAACCTGTTTACCAAGATCTAAATCAGGCACTTAGGCCCTCATTACCACCCTGGTGGTGGGTGATAAGGTGGCGGTGTTGGAAATGGCCCTTTTTGCAGGGTTATCCCCAAACCTTTTGCCTTCTTCATCCTATTTTTTCAGGTCTGTTTTTGCTGGTTTATTGTATCTGTGCACTTTACCACTGCTAATCAGTGCTAAATTGCAACTGCTCCCTATAGAAATTGTACTGTTGATTGATTTATCAATGATTGGCATATTTGATTTACTGGTAAGACCCTAGTAGACCCAAATGCTACTAGTGGGTCTGCAGCACTGGCCACCCACATTAGTAGCCCTGTAACCACGGCCCAGAATTGCCATTGCAGTGTCTGTGTGTGCAGTTTTAAACTGTCAATTCGACTTGGCAAGTGTAACCACTTGCCAGGCCTCAACCTTCCCTTTTACTACATGTAAGGCACCCCAACGTTAGGCCCTAGGTAGTCCCCGGGGGGAGGATGCAGTATTTGTTTAAGGTAGGACATATACTAGTATGTTTTATATGTCCTAACAGTGAAATACTGCCAAATTCGGTTTTCACTGTGCAAGGCCTGTCTCTCTCATAGGTTAACATGGGGGCTGCCTTTAAATATCCTTAAAGCGCAGATTCCCTTTGAGAGTAGATATAAATGTGGAGTTTAGGGTCTCTGAACTCACAATTTAAAAACACATCTTTTAGTGAAGTTGGTTTTTAAATTGTCTGTTTGAAAATACCACTTTTAGAAAATAGTGTCAAGGTCAGGACAGTTCGCGCTCTACGGGTGACAAAAATGCAAAAACCCGACCTTTATGCAAGGACATAATTCATGCATTGTATTTATATGCAGTATGTTAACCTTTTGCATTGCAGACTTTAACCTTGAAAAACACGATTAATGATGTTTGCAATAACTGTTCATTTGCGATTCATTTCTTGGCATTTGCATATCCTTGTTAGTATTGACAGTGTGTGCGTTTCCTTTCTAACAAGTAAAACTTGATGTTCAGATCGGCAACAGTGGGCGTGATCATTTCATGGCAGTTAAAACTTTGATATGTAGTGTTTGTTGAAGTGCATACATTTATCCTGGGCTTCTGGATTTTCTGCATAGATGCTAAACTCAAAATGTGACATTCTTTGTGCGAATTAAGTTCCTAGTACAGTTCCTATTGTTTTCCTGGGAATGTTTCAGATTGCCTTAGTCCTCATGTTTGAAACGCAATGTTTGTTCTGAAACATTATTCTAGAAGGTTCTTGTATTCCTAGACAGTATGTGACATTTCATGAAAAGCCCATAAGAAACATTGTATTAACTATTCTTGATTTTTTCCAGGTACCCAGAGTTCTTGAGGTCTAGTGTTAGTAATTTCTTAGGTTATCCTTGATTACAGTATGAGAACGCTTAGAACCATAGTCTAGTGAAAGTAACTGTGATTATATCTTGATATTGTGTTGTTTAACCTTTTGCTTCCTACAGGTCTCCTTCCCAGCTGTTCCCTACCTAATCCCCTTTTCCCCCACCTGGACTCTCTCAGGCTCTGTGATATTTCTATCAGAGTTTTGGAGCTGTCTAGTGGTGGGCATGTTGGGAACGTGCACAGGCCCCGAAGATCTGGTCTCCCTGACAAGTAGGCATTTTCTTGCTTATACCATTCTGTGACTCTGCCTGTTTGTGGACTGTCTGTCTGGGTCAGTTTGACAGTTGGGCTGTTCACACCTCTCCTCTAGACAGTAATAGAAAAGGAGGCAGGGGTGTAGCCTGCATATCCTGATGAGCCATCTGAGCTAGAGAGGAGGGAGGAGTGGTTGTTCACACCTGAAATGACTGTGCCTGCCCTCACACAATGCAGTCTCCGACCCCCTGATGTGCATCTGGGGCCTGACCTGGACAAGGAAGGATCTTGCAAACACTTGAGACTTTGCTTTGAAGTTTTCCAACTTCAAAGGCAGCACTGGGTATAAGAAGAAGTCCCGAACCTCCAGACTTTTAGAATCTTTCTGGAATCAAGAGGAACCTCTGCACAGGAGAAGAGCTGAAGGAGGAGTACTGTCCCTTTGCTGTGCTGCTTTGCTGGACTGGCCTGCAGTTGCTGCTTCTGCCTGAAAAGAGTGCAAAAGGTGAACTTTGCTGTGTGTCCTGCTTGAGAAAAATCTCCAAGGGCTTGGAGTAGAGCTTGCCTCTTGTTGGAAGTCTCAGGGATACCAAAGACTTCAGTTTCCTTGACCTGCAGCACTGGGAACTGTGTGTTTTGTGCTGTTCAAGAGGAGAAACCACTGCGACGCCGCCAACGACACCGCTGGCCTGCACCCTGACCTGCTGATGCCACATGGAGTCGCATTGCCCACCTTCGCACTGCGACCCTGGTCTCCCCGGACGATTTGACCGAGCCGCTGCTCGCACAATGACCTGTGGGCCTGCACTTCGGCATAGCCTGCTCACACTACAGCGTGGGCATCCCCGACAACGACGCTCCTGCTGACACCGGCGCCGCTGCCTGCACCGTGGCCTGTGGACCCTGCTCGGGGGGTACACGAAGCACCGTCCCGTCCCGCAGCCCGGTCCACCGACGCCAGCACCATCGACTCCTGTGTTGTCACCAGGCATCCTGCCTGCACCGTTGCCTGTGTGACACCCCTTGTGAGGGTCACGAAGCACCGTCCTGTCCTGCACCGCTAGCTTGGGCCTACCGATGACAGCGCTTCAGCAACGACGACGCGCTGCCTACACCGTGACCTGTGGACACCGCATGTTGCACCGCCCCGCTTCACACCGCAGCCCTGGTTTCACCGACACCACTGGACGCCGTCACCGAGCCACTGCCTGCACCGTGACCTGTGGGCACTGCACGTCGCATTGTCCCACTTCGCACCGCAGCCCCGACGCCATCCACGCCGGCGCACCTGACTTCATCAGCCTGGCGCTCGATCTGCAACGTGTGTGACCTCAAGGGCCCGACAACTCCTGCACCGACTCCGGACCCGATACTGCGACGTCAGTGACGCCGCCCACCGGAGCTCACCGCGAGGATCACGACGCCCTGCAAATCCAAGGTACTGTTTGCGGGTCTTCCTGACAACGTAGCTGGCCCGCAACGCCGCGGCCGGCCTGATCTGTTGCTTTTGTTGATCATGACGCCGTGATAGCCCATGGTGGGGCTATCGACTTCAAGTAACTGTAGTTTTGAGTAAATCTTGCATATTTTCCTTACTGTATGTTGGATTCTTATCGTATTTGGTCTTGTTTTATATAGATAAATATTGGCTATTTTTCTAAAACTGGTGTGGTGTCCTTTTGTAGTGTTTTCACTTATTACTGTGTGTTATGTGCAAATGATTTACACATTGCTTCTGAGATAAACCTGACTGCTTGTGCCAAGCTATCAAGGGGGTGAGCAGGGGTTATCTGAGCAGGTAGCTCCCTTATCCTGTCTAGAGTGAGGGTCCCTACTTGGACATGGTGCAAACCGACTGCCAACTAGAGACCCAATTTCTAACAGGCGGAAATACCGCCAACAGGTTGGCGGAAAGTACCGGCAAATTATGACCATGGCGGTGATATCTCCCATAGACAGCCAATGGCAGAAACAACAGCCCCCATGGCAGTAGCCGCCAACAGCCAGGCTGTGTCAGGTTCTGACAGGCACCCCTTTTCTCGTTGGGAGGCCATCCCCAGCTGGGCCTCCGTGGTCTTCCATGCCCAGCGTCTCAGGTTCACCCACCGTTTGCGACAGTGGGTGCTCCGCCTGCCATAAGCCCTCAAGGTCCGCACCTCCTTGGTGATGGCATGCCATATTCCCTTCTTTTGATGGACGCTGACCTGCAGAGGCATTATAGACAGGAGAACACCAGTAGACAAACAGTCCAGCCTGTCACACAAATGGCCCACCATATCCATTTCCATCACCATTGGCACACACATTGCCCAGCGCACAACATGTACACCGCCAAGAGGAAATGCACCCCCCTTACACGATGCCTTCACACACAACTCCATGCATTCATGTAACATGCATTGTGCCCTCAGTGTACTCACCTGTTGGTCTGGAGGCCCATGCAGCTGTCTGCACTGGGGTAGGACCCCATCCACCAGTCGCTCCAACTCCTCAGAAGCAAAGGCTGGAGCCCTGTCCCCAGTCACACGGGCCATGATAGGTTCCAGACACAGGTCACAGCACCACATGCAGTGTAGGGCCTCTCCTATGGAAGGTCAGGAAACAAGTGAGGAATGTGAAATAAAATGGCAGTCATGTGCGCAGCAGTGCATTCCGTCACCGCCAGCATAGATCCCCATTGGCCACTGTACCCCATAGGGCCCAATATAAACAGTGCTCCATTTCCTGGCAACTGGTTCTTTTCAAGTGACAATGGGATTGGCAGCAGGAATGTCATAATGTGATGGCATTGTTTTGTTGGCGTAACCGTATGGGTTTTGGGTCCGCCACTTTAGCACTGACCTCTGGGCTGGCGGATTTGTGTATGTGGCTGTATTCTTTCGGTTTGGTGTCTGTGTGTCATAATATGCTGAACGGATATTCGCCACTGCGGTGGTATGTTGGCGGCCGTCAGCGCAGCGATAAGCGGTTTTTACCCCCAATGTCGAAATTACCACCTATGTTTGAAAGAATGTGAAAAGGAGGCTGACTAAAATATTAAAGAAAGGAATCTGCCCCCTTCTGGAACTCCTCTTTTTGTTTATTGATTGCGTTGGCATCGTAACACAGAGAGCAGAAAAAAATACGAATTAATCTTGACATCACCCAACTTCTAGTCAGATAATGTATATACTGAAACCCAATGGTCCTTAACTTTCTTGTTACCTTCTAAATCTGCTGAACAGCCTTTCACTTTATTGATGTCTGAAAGCTGCATACAAAGCAGTCTGTTTTCTTTCCAAAAGTGATTAAAATGCCATTCAAATACTAATGCCCTTCAAACGTTCACTGGTAAACTCTAGTAGGAGCCTAACTTATCTTCTACGCTTCTAGGCGGGATCATTAAAAACATTATAACAATCCTGTACGTCTCTGTACGTCTTTTTCTTTTGAATATGTTTTCTAAATTGATGATCTGTTGACTGTATGGTCTTCCTGACATTTACTGTTGCTTTAGGTTATGGAGAGGCCATGGTTGGTCATTCGCGCACATGATAATTTATAGACCTTTTGACTTTTACATTTACTTCCAATAACATAACTTCCCTACATTGTGTTGGTAGGCAGATAGTCTATTACCAATTTTGCTTAGCAGTGCCTCTTTTAATTTTCAATTGCTGTGAGTGTTACCTTTGATGTCCTTTTGCTTGCACACACTGCAGACCATATCTTATTATTGTCATCACTTTGCAGAGAGCACAAAGAGGACTATCAGTGCAAAGAAGAGTGCCAGTGAGGGTGAGTATCGGAGCAGTCATTAAACTCCCAAAACATTCTATAATCCTAATAAAGCTAGAAGAACCAATGGAATGTTCTTCTTCCTCCTGGATTCTCCTTTGAAGAGCCCTTCACTTCGGTTGGTATAGCTGAAATGTTTCTGATTGTGCAGTATTCTCACATGAATTGGAGTACAATTCTTTCCTCATGCTGGATGCTAATTTTGCAAAGTTCTGTGGTTAGTGATGCCAAGAGGAATAGTAATTTAGTCTAATCATTGTTTTTAGGGCCTATGAGATGCATGATTATGTTGTTCAGGAGTCTAGCCAGTTTCGGCAGTGCCTCTTGTGCCAAGCATAATTTGAGCAGCCACACTACATGGTCTCCTGACTTTAGCTTACTCTTCTGTAATCTAGATTTGTCTTGATGTACCCTTTAGTCTGTTGCTCTTTTTTATTATTAACGCATTTTCCAATTATCCCTATCATACTGCACTGAGCTTCGTGTTCCTTTGTTTACCTGCTTACCTGTTTATAAATCTCGAACCTTGTCTTTTTATTTTCTTTGCAGGAAGCAGAATAAAAATCGAGAAGAGGCGTAGTACTAGGAAAGCCGAGTTCAGGTAACATGACTGAACTCTCAGAACACCTATCGTGTTCCATAAATCAGTGGAAATAAGTGAAAAGTCCACATTGATCTTAGAGCCAGCCATTGTCAAAGAGTGCTGATGTGCTGGAGCTTGAGTTTAAAAGAAAGTGGGCCACAACATTTTTGTCTGGTACTCTCATGAGTTTTGTGTCCTTGGGAATTTTAGTGTCATTCTCATTTGATTATGCATCTTCAATGTTGGCAGTTCTGTGTGGTCTATTTGGTGATGCTAGGCTTAGACTATCTAATCTATCAATTGATTTTAGCATCTTTAAGATGCATGGCAACACCACACAATCCAGACAAAGGTAGGATGTGTTTCAAGCATGCTTCAGAATGGTCCTCGAGTAACATCTTTGCAGTTATGCCAGGCTGTTGATTAAAAGGCCTAGATGCATAATTAACCAAAGGTGCACCTAAATATTATGCATTTTCCCAAGACGTTACATAAAATATAAGAAGAGACTTCCTGACTGTCTTTTTTTAAATGGTTACATAAACATCTATTTTCTACTTTTGGGGCGTGGCTGGCAGCCGATGAGGCTGCACGCTTAGCACGGAGCTCCGGTACTGCGATCAGGGCCCGGCCTCCACTAGCACCTCGCAATGCACCCAGAATCGACAACCCATCAAAAGCAATACTGGAAAGTGGTTAGCACATGAGAGAACTGTTTCCGAAGAAATTCTGCAAATGCAGTAACAAGTGAATTTCTTTGGCGGCTGCGGAAAGGCAAAATGGCGACTGCGTCAACCCGACTTGCCGACTAGGAAGAGGCAGAGAGACAAGAGACCAGGGCTCCCGCGACGACCGGAGGCTAACCGGAGGCTAACCTCCAATGCCCGAGAAGCCCATCGGAAACACACGGACCCCCGATATGAGTGGGGGAGCGCATGGGCGGGAGAAATCTGTAACCCCGTCCGGGCGCGAAAAAGAGTCGGGCCTAGCTGCCCGGGGAGCGGCGACTGTGAGATAACCAGCCAGAGGGCCCCCAGAGATCGCAAAAGTGCCGGGCGGGGCACGAGAGGGCTTCGTCGAGCCACCGGCAGGACGAGCTGCCCGGCAATTAAATAACCTGTCCGGGAGGAGCGAACCCTCCGTGTCTCAAAGGCCCTGAACAGGGCAAGAATTGTGCTTCGCCCCCGGCCCGGGCCTCCCCCTCTGCCTGATTCAGACCGCGGGGCACCCACCAACGACCCTAGGACCAAAAACAAGGAGAAAGTACTAGGGGCGAGAGGCCCTCGCCCCCTGCCTACTCACTTTCGGTAACAAAGTAACACTTGCAAACGAAGCGAAAGAACAGCATCCCTTGCACTGGCAATCGGTCGGCTTTCATTGGCGGGGGAGCCCACTCAACACGGACGGGCCCCCTGCTGGAGCGAGGGTGAGCCAGCAAGCGAGGGATACTTATTAAAAACCGCAGATGCCCCCGGGGAGGACCAATATCTGACTGAAATATTGAAAAGAATGAGAGCAAGCCATCTACCTGCCTGGAACCACGCGCGCTCCCTTGCATAGAAGCGCACAAACAGCGAAGAGTCGCGACCTGAAGGCGAAGTCGCACCCACCACGCCTCATCTGCTCTGAGTGGAGATATTGTACACACTTCGAGCTCCGACCACCCCCACTTCCCAGGGACAGCGAGATCCCTACCTAAGTTACCAGTAACGTAGGGATATAGAGCTAGGGGGTGAAGGAGTCCGACCCCCCCCATACCCGTGCCTGGGTGAAGAGGAGGGAGTCCAAGGAGTGCTAAAAGGACTCTCCGGGTGGAAACCATAGAACTGAACCCCCATTTTGGACAAGCTATTTACACACTCAATCACAGAACTGTGTCAAATATGGGGAAACCTAAAAAAACGAGAAGACCAGAACCAAATGGAGTCCACAATTGTGAAACCCCTTAATCAACCTACTAACCCAGCCAGCACGGACACTTTGCCACATCAAGAAACAACACTGGACATGGTCCTTCTAGCCATTAAAGAATCTCGTGAAGTACTCAAGCAAAAAATTGACAATCTATCATCAGACCTCTCATTGCTGCGAGATGACCACCGTAAACTAAAAGAGAGAGTGGGAATGAACGAAAAGTCTCTAACAACAGTATCCCTAACACAACAATCAGCATCTAATGAAATAGCGAACATTACCGCCCAAATTAAAACTTTGGAAACCAGGGCAGAAGACGCTGAAAACCGAGCACGCAGGAAAAACCTCAGATTAATCAGGATCCTGGAGGGCTCAGAATCCTCAGCAGACAACATGGAATCCTTTCTGGAAAATTGGATCAGGAATACAGTGGCCACGGAGGGCCTCTCGGCTTACTTCGAATAGAAAGAGCCCATACGATACCCAGCAGGGCACCACCTCCAGGAGCAAGACCACGCCCAATTATAGCAAAATTGCTGCATTACAAAGATAGAGACTATATAGTTTCACAATCGCGCCAACTTAGCAAAACTATGTGTAACAATCAGCGGGTCATGATCTTCCCGGACTTTACCAAAGAAACCCAGGCACAAAGAGCCACCTTCTATGAACATAAACGTACTCTGTGTGAAAACGGCATAAGATATGCGATGCTCTTCCCCGCCAAGCTCAGAATAGAACATGATGGCAAAACGCACTTCTTCTTATCGCCTCAACTAGTAGGGGAGTGGCTGGAAACTTTGAACTTGACCAATACAACCACCCCCCCCCCCCCAGAACCCCCAACAAGCCGGGTAGGAAACGCAGCAGGTCTACCAGGTGGGTCACAGAAGCGGCCCCCCGAAACACCAAACCCTTCAAGAGATGCGAGATGCCATGGACACAGCCGCTGCTCTGAGCGGGGGCCCTGCCATCGACCTCGAACCTCTGGCAGTCTTTTGGACCTTGATTCAAGTTGCGGGGGCTCTTTGATATCCTCACAGGACACTGCCACTAGCTTGCCCAAAATAACACCAGGAGCCTTGGAAGAAATTATATGATCCCATTATGTGCAGGCCGATCTGTCCATGAGTACTTACGCAAACTTAATTAACTCTGACTTTGGGTCCAGCGTGACTTTCTCCCAATCAGTCGATAAAAATTGTGACAAAAATAGTTATTAAAGAGAATTGATCTCGATGCGGCTGGGCCCCGGGAGCGGCTCAGGACACGTGCCCTCGGCCCCGGACACGCCACCCACCTATAGGATATTACAATAGGAATGTTAACGGTTTGGACGGGGAGAGTTTTGATTACCGGTCCTGGGGAGTGGGAAATTGGATTGTTCAAGTAGTTTTAGGGGGACATCATGCACTGATTATAAAAGTGATAAACAATTCTCGACCTAGACCCCCGACAGGTAAATTCAATAGCAGAATTCTCCAAAGGTCTTCCTTTCCTAGCAGTCAACAACCAGAAAATCATAGACTATGGCCTCAAAATATAAACTGATAACCTGGAACGTTAGGGGGCTAAATAATATGTCCAAGCGGTATAAAGTATACAACTACCTCAAACGTAGGGGGGCACACAGCTATACTGCAAGAAACACATCTTCTTGAGCAGGAGGTTATGGCACTTAAGAAAAGATGGAGAGGCCAAACGTTCGCAACTAATTATTCAGCGTTTGCAAGGGGAGTTCTGATATGGGTTTGCCCCAGTGTCCCATTTCAGGCACTGCATATAACCATAGATAAAGATGGGAGGTATGTCGTGCTCACTGGAAGACTGGATGGAAGGGAAATAACTATAGGGGGCTTATATGCCCCGAATCAAGATCAAAGAAAATTCCTTGACAAATTATCCCGGGAAATAGGTCTAATCCTTGCGGGCCCGTAAATTATAGGCGGGGTCTTTAATTGTATAGCTGACATTAATATGGATAGTTTGCACCCACCCCTATCGCAATCACAAACTCTAAAAACTGCCAAAGCATTTACAGAATGGCAACAACACTGGCAACTAGGAGACTGCTGGAGACAACTTAACCCGCACAATAGAGAATACTCTTACTACTCGACAGTACATGACCTACACGTAAGGCTAGACACATTACTAATATCCCCGGAATTACAAACCACTGTGATCTCAGCCGAATATCTGAGCTGCACCATATTGGATCATAATCCCCTATTAGTTTCACTGGTGTGGAATAGAGAGAGCCTACTGATTCCTACTTGGCGCCTTGGGGCAGAGACCCTGGGAGAAAAGGCTTTCAAAAATGTCCTACACAACAGTTTTGAGGACTATTTCAAACAGAATACGGGAACAGCATCCTCTAGGTCAATAGAATGGGAAACCTTTAAAATAGTAATCAGAGGCAACTGTATCGGAGAGAGTATGGGAGTTCGAAGATCCATTGAATCTGAGCTAAAAAAGCTCGAGGACTCCCTCAGAGACATCGAGTGTAAGCACCCCAATCACCCTGAACTGACCCCCCTTTTGAATGAAACCAAAATGAAAATAATCGAAGAGAACACTAGGCTCTCTCGTTTTGACTATAAACAGTACTTAAGCAGACAACACGCCGAAGGAGACAAAGCAGGCACCCTTTTGGCGTGGCTAGTCAAACCCTCTAAACAACAAACAATCATAGTTGAATTCGAGAAATACCCAGGTGACAGAGTACTCAGCCAAAGAGAAATAAATACCTGCTTCTATGAATACTTCTCAACCTTATATGCAGCTCCTACCGACACAATCAGTAACTCTCAAATTACGGAGTTAGAAGCACTTGCTCTCCCTAAATTAGGAGTCGAGGAAAGCACGTCCTTAGCTTCCCCTATAACAACAGCAGAAATCAAAACAGCAATACAGGGCATGGCAAAGGGTAAAGTCCCGGGAGCAGACGGACTCCCTATGGAGTTTTATCTACTATATCAGGACATACTAGCCCCGAGACTCTGCACACTATACACAGAAGCATGGCATAATAATAGGTTACCCCAATCAACCAACGAGGCCATAATGATCCCCCTACTAAAACCAGATAAACCACCTGCGGATGTCCTTTCCTACCGCCCCCTATCTATGTTGAACCTAGATTACAAAATACTAAGCTGGATCTTAGCCAATAGACTCTTGCCTTTCATGACCTCATTGATCCACCAAGACCAATCAGGATTTATCCCACAGCGCAGTACAGAACAAAATATTAGACGCTTTATCTCAATACTCTACTCCATGCCCCCTACCATACCTCATACAGCAATAATTTCAATAGACACAGAAAAAGCTTTTGATAGCTTAAGGTGGGACTATCTTGAGCAACTCATGTTAAAACTGGGACTTGGAGAAGATTTCACTCGCTGGACAAAACTATTATACACTAATCCCACAGCAAGAGTGCGCACAGGCAGCACTGTCTCCGAACCTTTCTCAGTGGGAAGAGGGACCAGACAAGGTTGCCCACTTCCCCCCTTTTATTCGCTATAGCCATAGAACCTCTTGCTCGAACAGCAAGATCCAAAAAGTGTTTCGAGGGTATCCCTATTAATAACTGGACACACTACATCGCCCTCTATGCAGACGACATGCTGCTATTTCTCAAGAACCTAGCGGCGGACCTACCAGGGGCGATAGATATGTTAGAGAACTTCGGGACAGCCTTGGGAATTTGATTTAATTGGAGAAAATCCTCCATCTTCCCACTGATCAAAGGCACTCCGAGACCCCTACCCTGGTCTACGAATACATTCAAATATTTAGGAGTCAACATTTACCACAAAGTAGAAGGCTTGCCGGAGGGGAATATACACGGAGCAATTAGGGGAATTAAAGCTAGCATGCAATTCTGGAGCACCCTGCCCCTAACGGTCTTTGGGAGAATCGCCTTACTTAAAATGATAGTATTACCTAGACTTTTATATTACTTCTCCACAATCCCACTCATAATCCCGAAATCTGTATTCAAAAATATAGAATCTATAATTTCAAGTTTTATTTGGGGTTCAAGCAGGCACAGAATTGCACTCCACACTGTTCAAAGACCCACCATGGAGGGAGGCCTTGTCGCCCCAGACTTAGAAATCTATTATTGGGCGGGGCAAATGCAATGGTTGGCAAAATTAATTAATAAACCCCCAGTCACAAAAGAATTGCAGATACCACTAAATTGCCCACTAGAAAAAATCCTACATATTGTAGTGAGCCCCAGAAAACCAAGACAGCCGCTCCAGTTGGAATGGGAAGCGACAAGACACTGCTGGGATCAATACCTAAAGCGCACCCACACAAAGACCCCCTATGCAACCGAAATCCCCCTGATATCCTTGAGTTGCCTTCCAGGAAGCCACATCACTAGACACATTAACAAATTACTTGCATCTAATATCAGGAAACTGGGAGACCTATTTTACAACGGAAAACTCTGCTCTTACATAGAGCTACAAGAACGATTCGCCCTCCCGCCCGGATTGTTCCTCACCCACAACGCTCTCATTAGAACTATTCCAAAACTATGGGGCACAGGACCCTGCGAACCGCCTACCCATGGAGGCTGTAGCCTCCTCTGCTCAATAGGGGACCAGAAAGGGGTAATCTCAGGAATATACAAATCCATACAGAACAGCACTTGCCCTCCACTAAACAAACGCAAGTCCAAATGGCAGATAGATCTTGATACCATACTAGAAGACTCCCAATGGACTAGAATCACCTCCCACGTTTATTCAGTATCCAGGAATGCAAGATTTAAACTGATAAACTTATATATTTATCATAGAGCCTATTTAACCTCCCAAATGATAACCAAAATATATAACATGAATAACTCTTGTTGCCCCCGATACGCTGAATTAGCAGCAGATCTAATACACATGTTATGGACCTGCCCCCAAATCAATTCGTACTGGATAGAAGTATTCAGGAAAATAACCACCTGCACCGGAAGACCACTCTCACCAACTCCAGTAATAGCAATATTGGAGGACTTCCCCCACCCATCGGCGCATAAAATCTCCAGCAAATTCATTGACCTGGCATTGATTCTGGCAAAGAGAGAGATAACCTCACACTGGAAGGATCCGGGTGGGCCGCAAGTGAATAGATGGCAGGGTGCATTAGAAAAATGGGCTGAAACTGAGGGCTCAGTGTTATTGAAAGAAGCATTACGGGGCCAAAGACCCAGAGACAATGCCACACAGTGGGACTCGATGCTGGAAAACCTAAAGACTATAGATGCTCCCTCCGAGGAGGAAGACAATTTTGCAACGGACTCTGATCCCGAACAGAACACCACAACCACCA
Organism: Pleurodeles waltl; assembly: GCF_031143425.1. Lineage (NCBI taxonomy): Eukaryota > Metazoa > Chordata > Amphibia > Caudata > Salamandridae > Pleurodeles > Pleurodeles waltl. Next base: position 184,465,506 of record NC_090437.1, read on the forward strand.
CATGAAATACCTTGGAACTATGTTGCACCTCATGGCTACAGAGAATTGTCGTAACAGGATCTTTATTTGTTGTACTAAGTGCACAATGGGGGGAGGGATAGATTGAGCAGTTGGGGATTATCTCAGAAATGTATTTGATACATGTTACCATTTTTATAAAAGCAATAAAAGATATTTAAAAAAAAAATCTATTTTCTACTTTCCCCCTCTTAAAATTTGGCTTCACGGAAAGTCAGTCGAACAATACAATTCAGCTTTTTGACATGGACTGCACAGAATATACTGACTAAGGCATACCCCATTAGTCTCTGCTTCTTGACATCCACCCCACTAGTCTGATGTTGTACCCAATCACAGTACTGCTCTTTGCCTGTGCAGTTAAGTGATTCACAGAGTAAATTAACCTTTAAGGGTCTGTTATTACTATAGTGGCCCCATCTTTCTCCATCACTAAATTCCACCCACCCTGCTATTCGATCACAGACCTTTCATATTTCACAAACACACCTCTTCGGATGCGTCACATCTAAATAATAGAATATGCAGGAAAAAGGGAAGTCTGGCTAGGAGATGAATTAAGGAATTCCAGTGTACACAACCTGTTGTAGAGGGGAGCACAGGTGCTTTAGTACTGTTTTGCATTGGCTAAAGCCATCAGAACCAGAGAAGAACAAAGATGGAGGGGGGACTAAAATCATATAATTTCTTAAACCTGGAAAACCATGATATTTTTATTGTGGTTATTATGGTCTCTTTGGATTGCCAAACACTTGCTATTGCAACTGTTCTTTGGCTACTAGAGGTCATAACCTTGCAGGTATGGTAGCATGTTTTGGAGGCTCTGAGGGTTTTGCATAGAATGAAATAGGTTCAGGATTTGCAAGTTCATATGGCGACATGATGTATATTAATTAGGCTTGGGTAATGTTATTGTTTGTGAGAGACATGAATAGGTGAGAAAAGATGGGAAGAGCATCCAAAAAGGAGGAGGCATATGGATTATGATTGTGCACACTACAGTATATGGGTAGTATAGAAGTTAGCTGCGGAAAGGAAGTGCTTTTTCTTCTGCAGGTGACAGTAGATTTCAGGCTTTTTGGACCTCCCTGGTTACACTGGTTATATTTAGAATGTCTGTGACCATGATGATGTGGAGGGATTCCTGATAATGTTTGAGTGCAAATCTAGTATATGTCAGATTAAAAAAAACATTTACCTTGACACTGATGGTACAAGGTAGGCATCCAAGAATAACTGAGGCTGATACATGACGTGAGTCTGCTACTGTTAGAAGCTGAAGACACACAGAGGTAAAGAAGCATATTATCAGCACACTGATAGATTGAAATCTCATGGACAGTAAACACACACACTGCAACACCCTTTGTAGTTTTGAGTACGTAAGGAAGTGCCTCTTTCAGTATGAGCAACCCCAAATTCTGGACTGATGCTGCCAATGGCATTGCTGATCTGGCCCTAGTACATGTGCTATGACTCCTAAAATGTTTGTGCATTTGGCTAATGCCTGGTTGGCATATTTAACTTAACTATTTTTATTTTAGAAGTACTTTATAAATCCCCTATAAGACCCACAGATTGCTGCTCTGTGTACCCAGGGCCTGTAACGTAAATGTCACCAGTGGACTGCAGCACTGATTGTACCACCACTAAAGTGACAAATTGAAAACATGCCATGCCACTGCAGCCTAGTTGAGCAGCTGTTAAACTGCCAATTCGATTTGGCACAGTCACCTTTTTGCCAAGTCGAAACCTTCCTTGTAAATAATTATAAGTCCCTCCTAACACAGGCCTTACATGCCCATAAGACAGGGTGCATATTATTAAAAAGGCATGGCATGTCAATTTGTATTTTACATGTCCTGACAAGAAAACTTCCCATTGTCGATTTCACTGTAGCAAAGCTGGCATTCCCACTGACTAGCATTGAGTTACACGTTTACAGTGTGCCGACTTCCACTTGGTCAAGCCAAAAGTGGTATTTCCAGTGGTATATCAATGTAATTGTTACATTAAATAAGTAACTATTAATGTAAAGGTAACTTTAGAAAGTCATCACTTTCTTTCCCACAGTGCTTGGTAGCCGTTTCTGATTAACTACAGCAGTTGTCACCTGAGACAGCTTGCGGCCCTCCTGCCAGGAGTTATGAAACGCTCCCAGTGGAGGTGAACAACAGGGCTGTTGGTGGGAGGAGGTGTCACCCGGATGGCCGAGCTTTAATCCTCCAGTCACCTGGTACAGACAAATACAAGTCACACTTTATCCTGCTCTCACCTCTGTCGAGCTAGACAGGCTGGCATTTCTTCCAGAAAGGAAAACCTATGGCAGAACTGTTTTCCCAGGAAGAGTTGCTAATTCTAGTAGACACACCTCTGGGGTATGCTCAGGGCTCTGAACAAGGGAAACCCCTTCTGACATCTTGGATATGGGCAGAAAATGCACTGTAGGTTTGTTTAGTGTCAGTCCCCCAGGATGTGATGCAAGAATGGGCAGGGTTGCCCATGGGAATTTTATGTTCATTGGTTAGGGAGTCGTCTGCACCCACACACTCAAAATAGCCATAAATGTGGCACCCTGGGATTTCTCCTCAGAACACTACTGGACTCAGAAAGAAAGGAAGAAGGACCATACCTGCTGAACCTGTGGACCTCAGAAAGAATGGCTGCACCAAGAAGACTGCACCTACTGAAACAAAGACAGGACTTCAGAGAGAAAGGGCTGGTCCTGCTGTTGACTTCATGGAGAGAGACCCCAAGGGCTGGATCTCCTCCCACTTTTTTCAAAAACCAGCAAGTGGACTCCAAGGGTTAGTCGGCTAGTCTCCTGTTAGGCTCCAAGACCACAAAAGCTAAAGAATCCCTGTATCTGCAAGATCCCAGCTGACCAGTAATGACTGAATTTGCCTTTGACCCCACAGATGCATTCTGGGAGATCGAGTCTTAGCGTCTAGAAGTCACCAGGCCGTGGCTGGTGCTAGAGTGTACTCTTTCTCTTGGAAGAACTGCACCTTGTGAGTCTAGAGCGGAAAGATAATGGTTTTCATAAAAGAGCCAGAGCCTGCCATACTACTGCTACTCAGCTCCCCCTCATTGTCAAAGCCTTCATGGGCAACCCACTTCAAAGTGCATCCAATTAAAAGCTTTCCCATTTTTGAACAGTCCCTTTTCTGGTTACGATGGTAATCGTGGCACGGTGTACAGGCCCACGTCATGCCAAAAGTGAAGTACCACTATACTATTTGTGTTGTTTGCCCGGCAGCAATGGGTTGGGGGGGGGGGGGGATCAAGCATCCCAGGGCCCACCTCCCTCCCTCCTCAAAACTGTGGTCCTGAAAAAAGAATGAATGACAGGGAGTGATAAGGCAAGAGCAGGGCTACCGATGGGGGGGGGGGGCACCTTTATTCATGATACCGTTGGCGCCCTTTGCCTTGAGCACAATGCGTGAGACAATTCCACTGTAGCACCCCGGGGGCCCCCAGGAGTATCTGCACCAAGATGGAGCGGGCACCAAGTGGGAAGAGGCGGCCGGCCACTGCATGCAGTGATGGGCCCGACAAGGCCACCCCACTTTGCTTTAAAGGCCGTCCCAGGTGAGTCTTAGATAGGGGATAACCTACTATAATACCCAATGCCTAGGAGGGATCTAATCTCATACCAGGTGGTGGCAAGTATTTCTGCCAGACTTTCTTAAAGAATTTCGGTGCCCCAAATTTATAAGAGAAACCTTCCTGGGGAAAACCTGAAAGCATTGCTCCAAACATAACCCCCAATGGCGACTCACCCGGATTTAATAACAGCATCCTATTATTCTTCAGCTGGAAAGCCCAACAATAGAGCTGCAGATCCGGGAGGGCCAGCCCTCCTAAACCTACTCTCTCCCAATTGTTTTCCCAAGATAAGCATATACCTTTACTAGCCCAAATAAAAGAGGTTATCTTCCTCTGAAGTTTTGAAATGGCATTTTTTATCAAAAGTTAACACAATATTATCAAACAGAAAGGTCATTTTTGGCAAAATGGATGTCTTCACTACATTGATCCGCCCATATATGGTGCGTGGAAGATTACCCCACTTTTTTAGCAAAACTCTACACTCGCTATCCACCTTCTCCACATTTATGGCTGCCATTTTTCCCAAATCATGACTTATTTTTATGCCCAAATACTTCATCTCAGAAACCGTTCTTGGATCCCCACTATTATGATTCCATGTCATTATTTCAGTTTTTTCTTCGTTTATTTCATGACCGGCAAGCTTTGAAAACGCCCTGGCTTCTCTCATAAGATATGGAAAGGCAGAAGTAACATCGAGGTATGCATCAGCAGACTGTCTGCGTATAGAGCAATTTTCCTGGAAAATTAACCTACCACAAAAGGGCTTATCTGCTCATTTAGTCTTAAACTGTCCGCAAAAGGTTCATTATAAAGGTTGAAGAGAACAGGGGAGAAAGGGGCAACCTTGTCTTGTCCCTCCTTCTAGTTTCACTTCTGAGGATAAACTACCATTCACCAAAATCTTTGCACTTGGCACACTGTAAATCCTTACCAACATATTTCTCAGAGATTTGCCTATTCCAAAGTGGGCTAAAACCACCATAAGATATCACCATTTCACATGGCTCAAACACATTGGCGGCATCAACCGTTACAACTACTAGTGGTATACCCAAGGTTGTTGCCAAATCGATGGAACCAATCAAAGTGTGATTGAGATCTCTCATATTCCTACCGGGCAAGAACCCTCTCTGGTTTTGATGTACCAAATGCCCTACTACTTTGTTCAAACGTGCTACTAAGATACTAGTGAAAACTTTATAGTCACAATTAAGTAACAAAATTAGGCAGTAAGATTGACATTGTAGAGGATTCTTACCGGGCTTCAATATTAATTAAATTAGAGCTCCATTCCATGACCTTGGAATTGGATCACCCTCTAACAATATAGCTTTAAACAGCTCCACCCAAGCTGGGACAGTCACCTCCTCCATCATGGAGTAAAGTTCACTTGGAATCCCATCAGGTCCTGCTGCTTTTACTTTTTTCATCTTTTTAATTGCCGCCAAAACTACCAGTAATTTCCTGGCACAAAAGTTATTCCTGATCACTAGACTGTTTCAGAAGATATTTCTTCCGAAGCCAACTTTCCACTGCCTCTATATCTACCTCCAAATTTTCTCTGTATAGCAACTGAAAAAGGTTTTAAAAGTTGCTTTTATCTTAGTACTATCCTCAACAACCAACCCCAGGTCTCCAACCGTGATCTTCTTAATGTTATTCTGGCGTATTTTCAGTCTAGATTTCCAGGCAAGCAACTTTCCACAGCTTTCCCCATGTATTATTTCCTGAGCTCTACTAACTTCCCATTGCTGTGACAATTTTTCCTCCCTAAACTCTATCTGCAAATCCTCCAACATTGTCGCCCTTCCTGCCTCATTTTATAGGTTGGTTTTAGCACATCTTCCAGTCTCGATATCGTCTCCTCCATTTGAGACAGTTGTAATTTCTCCTGCCTTACCCAATGTGCCGCTAAACTATTTAAAGCCCCACTGAACCAAGCCCTATACGTGTCGCATATCACATGTTTTGGAGCAGTTAACTGATTCCAGGGGAAAAACTTCTTAGACTGTTGTAATATGTTAGCAGCTAACTCTACCTGTAATAGCATCCTCCTATTGACCATCCACTTCCTTTCTTTCCATACATTCTTCTGTTCAATTTTTAACAACAGGGCCGAATGATCTGATAAATGAATTGGGAGATGTTGTAGTCCTGTGACTCTCTCCATCTCATTTCGTTCCATAAAGAGATAATCTAGCTTTGAAAAATGCCCATTCTTTTCACTATGGAAAGTATATTCCCTACAATTCCCATTCATTCTCTGTAAAACATCATAAAAATCACAATTTTCCATCATATCTAACAAATAAGCTCTCAGCCTCGTGGAACTAATTTGTATCCTCTCTCAATACCTACCTAGGGTATTGTCTAATAAAACATTAAAGTCCCTTGCTAAGATAACAGGGGTTTATAAATGAAGATTTGCAAAGAGCTGAGACAGAGGGGTGATATCATCTACTTTTGGACCATATTTAACTTACTAAGGTGTACAAGGAGTTATAAACCTTTATTTCTGCAATTATCCACTGCCCTTCTTCATCCGCCTTATATCGAACTAGACTAGCCCCTGACTTTACCTTGAATACCAGGGCAATTTCTTTAGTACAATGTACTTGATCTGTTGCTACTATGCTCTCCACCCATCTCTGCTGCAAAAAAAGATCCCTACATTCCTGTCTCAAAAGGTGCATTTCTTGGAGCATAAATATTTGAGCATTACTTTCTTTTAATATTGTGTAACTGTTTGCTATCTTTTAGATACACGCAGCCCATTTAATTTCCAGCAGAGAATTGCCAAAGTTTTTGTCATACTTATCTCACCTGAGCCCATTCCTCCCATTCCTGTTCCTTCCATAGCCTATGTGTCTAGTTGGTATTCCAGTCTGTTTACTAATCACCTGACTGAAATTGAGGACAACATTTAATCAAAAAAAAATTCTCCTGTTGCTCCCCACTGCAAGTGCACCCCCATCGGAACCCTCCCAACTAAATTGCTAGGCATTGACTAACGCTTGTTCCACCCTGCCCTAAGCGAAACCAACACCACTCGTTCTTACATTTTAATTTCCGCTTGAATGTACCCCCATGCTTTATCTGAACAATAAAATCATCTACGTCTGCTGGATCAGAAATATTATGCATCTTATTCTGCCACATTACCTTCATGATAGCTGGGAACCTATGTTGTGCCGTAGCTCCCAACTTCTTTAAATCCTCCAATCTATTTCCCAGCTCCCACTGCCTGTCAGCTGTATCTTCAGAAATGTCAGATCTAATCCTAAAAGCTACCCCTAATGCTTGCAAGGATCCTGCTTTTAGGGCTAGCCCCAATATTTTCTATTTCACAGAATATGAGAGAAAATTCACCAAAATTTTTCGGGGGATTTTCCACCCAGGGTGCAGTGTAAAAGGACCTCTAAGCACTCACTGAATTTCTGCCTCGAGGTTGTCCATCACACTATCCTGAGGGAAAGAGTTCTTCAACAAATTACCTACAAATGTGTTAATATCCCCCCTTCTGTCCTTTCTTTTACCCCCAATATTATGACATTATTTCTTCTAGCATTATTTTCCATTCTTTCCAGTCTTGCAGACAAGACCTTTTCACTCGACTTCAGGTGCATCACCTCTGGGGAGTTTTCTTGCACCACAGTTTGAAGGTCCTGAAGCCAATCTTCCAGATCCCATGTACGCTGAGTTAAGTTCTCTATCTTAGCTTCCAAGCTAGAGCAAGTAGCCTGGGTTTCTTTCTGGTTTACCTCTGAGATTGTAAAGCGCTCTTTAATCTCTTTGGTTAGTTGAGCGAGCATCTGCTGTACCAAATCCATCCATTAAGCCCACCATGCCGTATACCTACATCCTCGACCACAGAGGGCTCATAATGCATACTACTCTTTCCTGTAATAACTCCCCTTTCGACTGAATTGGTCTCGTCCACAGCCAAACATGCAAATTTATTATGTGTATTCAACATTGTTATCACTGGGAGGTCCATGTTGGAGGATAACTCTTCACAATCAGTTCTCCCAACTTTCATATTCCTCGCCTCGTTACTGCATCAGCCATTTCTTTCTGTTTCACCCTGCCCTCCCTGGTGCCCCACTTATATCAGTTTGGATTTTAAAATACGTTTTTAAAGAGGGAGTAATTCTTTGGGGTTTCATAGCCAGAAAGGCCTGTTTCTCAATTAGAGAGGCCCCTGCCACCGTTTTTGCAGAAGAAGATTTAGAGTAAGGTGCTCTAACTAAAGAGTTCCTTGGCCAAAATTTAACTATTCTTATAGGCACCTTTATTTTTGTTTGCTCCGGGCCAACACTATCTTTTCCACCAAGCCCCTGAACATTGTGGGGCCTTAAGGTATATATGTCAACACAACCCAGTGAGGACCCAGTTTTATTTATTCCCTGTTTCTTGTAGTGTATGCTTTTGGCATGTTGATAACCTAAACCAGCCCCAGCACCTGGCCCAGCTCACTGTCAGGCTGCTGTCCGTCATCCACCATTAGCAAGTAATGCAGCCTTCAGACTTTAACTGCCAGGACCCTCTTCTTCGACTCCTCTCCTCTCACCCAACAATTATCCACCTCTCGGCCCAGAAGTGCTGACTCTGCCAATGCTTCCCTTGGCAGCTCCAGGAGCGCACCAGCCGCCACAGCCCATCACAGAGCCCTCACATCCACCATCCACCACTCACACAGCTGGCCAACTCTGGAAATCAACAGTGGTAAGTTCTGGGGTGGGAGGGATGGTGGGAAGGCCCCTGCACCACTGTGCTGATCACATAGTAAGCGGTACTACGTTCTTCGCCCGTGGTGTAGGACTCTGACCGGCCACTAACCAGCCGTCATGTTCCCGCACCACCAGCCATCATGTTCCCGCGCCTCCCCATGGTTTTACTCTTGTCATCAAAGATGGCTGGCACTGAGTTGCAAACACTCTTATTCAGATGTCCACATATGTCCCTAAACTGGCGTAAACTGGAGTAAAAAATTAAACTACCTTACAAATCTCCCCAAGGCGACTCTCTTTACTTTCTGCGGCTTTTGACATATTTTTTGATGCAACATGAATGTGCCAGCTTCCCTGTTTGACCGAACTTTATGAACTAAATAATTTTATTTCTCTCTGCCTACTTTTTCTTTATCATCACGTTTGAGGGCACCTAGAAATATATCCCTTCAGGATGTGTCTGCAAAAACAGCTGGTTTATGTTTAGCAGAATTTGAATATTGCTCAATTTATTATGAGCTAGGCAGCGTATAGGGTATGCATGACAACTGACTTTCCTTAGCCTTCTGCATGATAAAGAAATACGCTTTTTGAACGTAGAAGCCTTACATTCCAAATATGTCCTTGGTTTGTGTTAGGGCTTTGAGAGCCAACCAAAACACTAGGCTGTTTCTCCCTGTTAATTTGCTGGATCACCTACACCTGTTTCTCATTCTGCGCAAGTGCTTCACACCCATTGCCTAAAAAACCAACATGGCCTCCATGATGGGTACCCCTGAGCCCCTACACACTTGCAGCGTCCTTAATCACATATTTTCTGATAATGTTGAACATGAAAGCTGTTCAATCGGAAGAGTATGGGAAACATTTTAAGTGCAGCGCTTACCCTAACCTCACGATTTCGCAAAACCCAGCATACGCTATTTGGTTACGTAAAAAAATGTGGTGGTATAGGTCAGCTAATATGGAGTGTATAGCCAGCATCATACTGCCCTTATTACTCTAACTAGTTCAGAGTGCTCTCCCAGAAGACCCCGTGGGCAGGATGGCCTGGATGTGTTTTGCAATTATTTGAGTATTTTGCCAGTATTTTGAGTATTTTTAGAAAAGTAGAGAAAAAGTGCTGCAGATAAAAGTGTCTGTTTTTTCCCTACAAATGGCATCCACTAACGGTTTGCTGTACCAAAGTCACCATCTTCCCAGCATTGAGGAAGTTGCAGAGCTGAATAAAAAAAAAAAATGTTGTACCACAGTTTTAGCTTTTTTCTAAGAGGTAGCCTATTTTCCCTATTTTTTGTGCTCTCGACCTATTTCCAGTTTGTGGTGAAAACCTGCGTGAAACTCATGTGTTATCCAGAAAAGCTATTGATTTCTGAAAAGTAGACAGAATTCTGCATTCAGCATGGGGTCATATGTGTAGGTGCCTCAAGGTTTTTTTCAAGGTAAATAGCTGTTGAATAAAAGAAATATTGGAAATATTGAAAATGAGAAGGAAAAAACAGGCATTTGTAACAACATTTTCATCTGTATCTTTTTATCATGATGGCAGGTTGACAAAAGCAATATACCATTATGTCTGCCATACCCTTCTGGTTGTGGGGATATATAGGGTGTGTAGGTTTTCCAGGAACCCAAGGTACCTAGAGCAAACAACTGATCTGCACCGTACAATGTTTTTTCATTGAGTACCAATTATAGACGAATTCTTATAGCGAAATAGGCAGTGTAAAAAATGGGTATCAAGGAACCATATGTATTTTTTAAATGGGCATAAGATACAGAGTTTAGAAGCAATGGTTATTTCTACATCTCTGAATTTGTGGGTACCCGTACTAGCATATGATTTGTAGGGTATTTTTCAAAATGCCATCTTTCTTATACTCCAGTTTACATTTGAAAGGCACACATGCAGCACAATCCAGTTGGTAATAACAAAAGTTCTACTTTTCTATGCTCCAAAAGTCTCCTGAAAACAATGGTACCACATAAAAACTCAACATGGACTGGAGCATTTTTTCCACTGAAAACTCTCTTTTTCCAATGTGGGTAGCTCTATGTTTTGTTCCCTAGCTCAGCCGGCACTCCGAGAAACCTGGCCAAACTATTAACGTTTTAAAACTAGACATATAGGGGTTTCCTGGGTGGACTGACTTGTGTGGCTCTCATCACATTTTGTTACCCAGAATCCACTGCAAACCTTAAGCATTGGCTAAACAAACACTGTTTCCTCACACTTCTGTGATGGAACGTTCGGGAATCTGTGGGGAGCCACAAATATCCTTCCACCCGGCATTCCCCCAAGTCTCCTGACAAAAATGGTACCTCACTTTTGTGAATAGACCTAGTGCCTGCAACAGAAAATTACCCAAAACCTAACATGGACGCAGCACATTTTTCCAATGAAAACTGACCCTCTTTTTCCGATGTGGGTAGCTCTAAGTTTTGGACCCTAGCTCAGCCAGCATCCAGGGAAACCTAGTCAACTTGTACATTTTTGAAAAACAGACACCGAGGAGTATCAGGGGTGAGCTGAATTGTGTGGCTCTCATCTTGTTTTGCTTCCAAAATCCGCAGCAAACTTCAAACATTGACAAAAAAAACACTGTTTCCTCACATTTCTGTGACGGAAAGTTCAGAAATCTGCGGGGAGCTGCAAACTTCCTTCCACCGGCATTCCTCCAAGATTCCAGATAAAAATGGTACCTCACTGGTGTGAGTAGACCTAGTGCCTGTGACAGGAAATGGCTCAAAATTCACCATGAATGCAATGCATTTTTCCACCATAGACTGACCCTCTTTTTCCGATGTGGGTAGGTCTAGGTTTTGGACCCTAGCACAGTCAGCACCTAGGGATACCTAACCAACCTGTACATTTTTGAAAGACAGACACCCAGGGGAATCCAGGATGGTGTTGAAGCAGATGTATTAATTACGAGAATTATTAATGATTTATATGTTGTTACTAATGTGAAAATGCATTGAGAAAATAATCTAAGAAAAATAATGTGTATGTTTGAAAAATGTGCCCTCAGGGGTATGATCATCATGTGTACTAAAACAACTGAAAATGTGAAAAAAATGAAAATATATGAGAAAAATGTAGTAATATGTCATAATGAGATGCATAACCTTTGTTTTGTATTATTAAGTTAGGTGAACTAAGGGCCTAGTTCCACTGGGCCTCGCACACTCTGAATATGGAGAAACCGGACGCCTTGCAAAGGACTGGAAATCGTGGGCTGCAGCCTTGACCAGTTCGAAGTTCAAGTTACTTAGCTAGAATTTTCTGCAATGTACCGACGGACAGGAGAGGATGAAGACAATTTGATACAATTACGTGTAGAGCAGGTTCAATGTACTTTCCCAGGACTTGAAAAATAGAGGCACTAACTGGAGAGCCATATGCAACAATTGTGATTCCATGAAGGACCGGATGATAAAAGCATCGCAGGAAGAACCAAATCCGTTGCATGTAATTTGAAGTTTATGAAAATTAATAGATTTGAAAAACAAAAACTATAGGTTAAAGTCATATCTGCTGACCAATTAGCAATTAGGGGGGATGTTTTTCTCTAAATTGTTTTCGCATGAAGACCCCTATGAAAATGCTAATCTTGGTTAGGTAGGCTGTTAGGGGTGACGTTGACAAATGACTGACAAACTTAATTGCTGAATTACATTATTAATGCTGGTATTCATAGCTTATGGTGTTGCTTTGTTGCATGTGTTTCCTTTCAGAGATAATGGCCCTCATTACAATCCTGGCGGTAAATCCCACTTACCGCCATGCCGACAGCCACGAACATACCGTGACCGCAGCGGTATTCCGCTACTGCTATTATGACCCTCACAGAGAATACTGCCATAATACAGACACTCACACAAGTCCGCCAGACCAAAGGTCAGTGATAAACTGGCTATAGTAAAACCCACACCTTCACGCCAACAGGAATACGCCCACAGTATCACGACCCACGAATCACCGTGGTGGTCTTTCAACCGTGGGAAACCATTGGCGGAACACACCACAGCGCTCAAAATACACACACACTAACAAAACTACACCACATTGGACAATTCAAACTTGACACACATACACACACCACACCCTCACACTCATACCACTATAAACCACACACCCACATTACCCACAACCCTTTCAACAAACAAATCAGAACAAGCAGAGAGAGAAAAGCAAAGAGCACACCCTCACCCAGAGGCACAAAACACCATCACTCATATACCATCCACCCACATCACATAATAAATCACAACACAGCACCCCACACATCACCTCAAAACATATCATTCGCACCACATCATGGCACCTCAAAGACACCCCAGGTTTTCTGAGGAAGAGCTAAGGGTCATGGTGGAGGAAGTCATCCGGGTAGAGCCACAGCTATTCGGATCACAGGTGCAGCAGGCCTCCATTGCAAGGAAGATGGAGCTATGGCGGAGAATCGTCGACAGGGTCAATGCCGTGGGACAGCATCCAAGAACCAGGGATGACATCAGGAAGAGGTGGGACGACCTATGGGGGAAGGTGCGTTCCGTGGTATCAAGACACCAGATAGCAGTACAGAGGACTGGCGGTGGACCCCCACCTCCTCCCCCACAACTAACAACATGGGAGGAGCAAGTCTTGGGGATCATGCATCCTGAGAGCCTCGAAGGAGTAGCAGGAGGATTGGACTCTGGTAAGTCATATCTTTACTACTATATCCCCCCAACCCCACTTGCATGCCCTCACTAACTCCTACCCCTACCCTCGCCCCCATCACTCCACCACCTCACATATACCCCACAATCACAACCCACACATTCCAATACCAAGCCCTGCATGCAACACCAATGCATAGACCCCCATCACACACCTGCATAGACCCCCATCACCACGGCATGCACACTAGGGAGACTCACCCACCCCACACAATCAGCAATCACACAAGGCCAAGGCGACAGTCAATGTCCATAGACAGAGGTTAAGAGGCTGCCATGTACAATATCCTAAAGTAAACTGATATATGTGAAGAGGAGTTACAGTGTCTTACCTGTGTGTCACTGGAAGTACTGCAGGATGATATTTGTTCTGTTGTCAATATCTTCTTCCTCAGCCTCTTCTTCCTCACGGTCCAAAGGCTCCACCGCTGCCACAAGACCATCACCAGGCTCATCCTCCAGCAGAAAAGGCACCTGGTGTTTCAGTGCCAGGTTGTGAAACATACAGCATGCCACGATGATCTGGCACACCTTCTTGGGTGAGTAGTACAGGGAGCCACCTGTCAGATGAAGGTACCGGAATCTGGTCTTCAGGAGGCCGAATGTCCTCTCAATAATACGCCTTGTTCGCCCATGTGCCTCATTGTACCGTTCCTCTGCCCTTGTCCTGGCATTCCTCACTGGGGTCAGTAACCATGAGAGGTTGGAGTAACCAGAGTCACCTGCAAATTTCGAGGGATACCTGTTAGACACACACTAACCCTTAGGGACTACCACATACCCAGACACCTATTCATACTGTGTGGGGACCTTGGGCTCACCTATTAGCCACACCCGGTGCCTCTGGAGTTGGCCCATCACATAAGGGATGCTGCTATTCCTCAAGATATAGGCGTCATGCACAGAGCCAGGATACTTGGCATTCACATGGGAGATGTACTGGTCCGCCAAACACACCATTTGCACATTCATTGAATGGTTGCTTTTTCTATTTATGTACACTTGTTCATTTCTGCGGGGGGACAAATGCCACATGTGTTCCATCAATGGCACCAATGATGTTGGGGATATGTCCCAGGGCATAGAGGTCAGCTTTCACTGTGGCCAAATCCTCCACCTGGGGGAACGCGATGTAGCTGCGCATGTGTTTCAGCAGGGCAGACAACACCCTGCTCAACACGTTTGAGAACATTGGCTGGGACATCCCAGATGCCATGGCCACTGTAGTTTGCCAGGAAATGGAGCACTGACAGGACCTGCACAAGAGGGGGTATACCTGTGGGCTGGCGGATAGCTGACATCAGGTCTGGCTCCAATTGGGCACACAGTTCTTGGATTGTAGGACGATCAAGTCTGTATGTTATTATGATGTGTCTGTCTTCCATTGTCGACAGGTCCACCAGGGGACTGTACAATGGAGGATGCCGCCATCTCATCATCTGCCTCAGCGGTTGTAGCCTATGGAGGAGAACAGTGAGCAGAAGGTCATATACCACATAGATAGCACAACTGTGTTTAAACTAATGTTACAGAATCCATGTGTGAAATCGTGAGTCCGTATATGTGCCACTATGTGCTGTGACACAGTTAGGTGCCATGCCATGTGCACCCCTGAAATGGCGGCTGCCTGACTTGTGAGGAGGGACAAGGGGAAATGAGGTAACTGCGCTGGCGTTGTGCAGCGTCGCGGTAGGCGGTCAAAGACCGCCGCCCAACTCTGCATTGGTTATCATTGGGCCCTATGGGTCAGAGGAGCCAATGGTGATGTACGCCGGCGGTACGGTACGCACCGCCGCAGATGGGACCACCATTTTCTATCTCTTCACTCACTTGACTGACCATCAACAGGAGAGGACCTACACTGCAAGTGCTGCTGTGACCGGAGTCTGGAAGCAACAATGGCTACAGTGTCTGGGGAAAGGGCCCCTGCCTTCACTGCAGAGGAGTTAGACAAACTGGTGGATGGGGTCCTCCCCCAGTACACGCTACTCTACGGTCCTCCAGTCAAACAGGTGAGTACACTGTGACCATGATGCGTGGCCAATGCCTGTTTTGAGTGGTGTGGATGTAAGCCCCATGTTGGGGGGTAACCTGAGTACTGCATATGAGGTGGTCAGTGTCTGTGTGTCAGGGGATAGGTGGGAACTGGTGGGCAATGAGTATGACGGTCCAGAAGGGTGAGTAATTAAATTTGTTAGCTCTGTTTACCCTCTAGGTCAGCGCCCACCAGAAGAAGAGTATTTGGCATGCCATCACCAAGGAGGTGCGGACCTTGGGGGTCTATCACAGACCGAGCACCCACTGCCGCAAGAGATGGGAGGACATGGCCGCTGGAGCAAGAAGACGGCGGAGGCCCAGTTGGGGCTGGCCTCCCAACGTGGAAGGGGTGCCCATCGTACCATGATCCCACTGATGTTCCGCATCCTGGCGGTAGGCTATCCGGAGTTGGATAGGCGCTTGAGGGCATCACAGCAGCCACAAGGGGGTGAGTACGGTTTCAGAAAGCTGACTCTGCGCGGTTAAGGAACTAGCTGGGTGGGGGGTGTGGGCTGTGGGTGCCCCTAGGCCAGGCGGAACATGCCAGGGTAGGTCCCTTGTTTGCAGGCTCTGAAGCCCCCCTACCCCAATGGTACAACTGGGCAGCTACTAGTGTGCAGGGTCCTGTGGGTGTCGGGTGTGCATGTGATGGCGTTAGGCATTGTATTCAATACAAAAAGGGGGACAGGGAGATTGCTGGTCCAGTGTACGGTCTCCCAAAGTAACCTCTGTTATATAGAAAGGTACACTGTTCCAAAAAAACAATTAAGAAATGCAGGGGCGGGGCGAGTCAGGGATATCTATGATATCAGGAGAGCCCTCAAGCACCCAAGGGGTGACAATTCTCATCACTGGGTTATCTCCTCGTCAGACCGGTGCTGCAATGTCTGGCGGACCTCCCCAGCAGTGGGGGTGGTGCTAAACCGAAGGCAATTTGCCAGAAGAAGGTCTGAAACGAATACTAACTCAGTGGGAAGACAAAGTGCAAGTGTGTAGGAGAGTGAAAGAATTAAAATTAGCTCTGTGCCTCTAACATCACTTTAATATATCAGGGGAGAGGCGCAGGCCAAGATTAAAAAATAATCCAGAGTATTAGTGGGGATAATGTCCTACTGAACTCTATAAGGAAGAAAAGGTAGAGTGCCTAATCCTGCTAATTTCCGGTTAACATGTTTCGCGTCTTCTATGGGTCACTAAGTGATCCCGCGACGCTTCGTCAGGACCCGGGAAACTACTTCTCCTATTTAAATAAAAAAATATACTAGAGTGTCACTTACAAAACCGCAGACAAGTTGTCAGTGTCAGTAGGTCAATCAGTCGCCCATCCCATATTCGAGATAGAGATTCCTAGGACCGCGCTAGTCACAATCAAGGAGGTAATATTCTGTCACTCCTTCGTTGAGTCGGGAACCTACCCATGAGCCACGCGCCTGAGGGTGTGGGCTGTGGGTGCCCCTAGGCCAGGCGGAACATGCCAGGGTAGGTCCCTTGTTTGCAGGCTCTGAAGCACCCCTACGCCAATGGTACAACTGGGCAGCTACTAGTGTGCAGGGTCCTGTGGGTGTCAGGTGCGCATGTGATGGCGTTAGGCATTGTATCCAATTGGGTGGTTATTATCATAGTGACTGGTTGGGCAAGGCCTAGTGCATAGGGCAGCTCAGTGTGTGTTGTGTCCGCCAACAGTAGTGGTGTTTCTGGCATTGGCCATGTGTGTCCTGTGTCTTCCCCACCCCTTCTTGTTTTGTCACTTTGTCCTTGTGTGCATTACCATCATCTGGCGGAGGAGCTGAGGCACCGGCGACAGAGGGAGCTGAATCCCACATGGCCCATGAGGGTGAATCCACGGAGGGTGAAGGCACCAGTGGGACGGAGGGCGAGGGGAGCTTCACAAAAGGGACAGGAGGGGATACCAGTGACGGCGACTCCTCCTCCTCTGATGGAAGCTCCCTGGCAATGGTGGACACCTCAGTGCCCACCCCTACAACAGGTACAGCTGCCACCCCCCCTACCAGTACCGCCCTCCCAGCAGCCCCTCAGCGTGTTTCCCGTGCCCGCTCACCCAGGAAGGTGGGCATCTCCTTTGCCCCAGGCACCTCAGGCCCTGCCCCAGTCAGCCCTGCTGCCCTCAGTGAGGAGGCTATTGACCTCCTGAGATCCCTCACTGTTGGGTAGTTAACCATTCTGAATGCCATCCAGGGTGTCGAGAGGCATTTGCAGCAAACAAATGCATACCTGGAGGGCATTAATTCTGGTGTGGCGGCCCAACAGAGAGCATTTCAGGCTCTGGCCTCAGCACTGATGGCAGCCATTGTCCCTGTGTCCAGCCTCCCCCCTCCAACTTCCACGACCCCGACCCAATCCCCTCTACCTCTGCCTATCCCAATCACACCTTCAGACCAGCATGCACATACATCAACACACAAAAATGGCTCAGGAAAACATAAGCACCACACATCATCACACAGGCACTCACACAAGCACCATACCGATGCACACATACCAACATCCACTTCCTCCACTGTGTCCCCCTCCTCCACGTCGTCCACCTCCCTCCCATTCTCGTCTCCACTCACACCTGCATGCACTACATCATCAGCCACTGCCTCCATCACCAGCACGCCCATCACAACACACCGTTCATGAGCAATCACCACCCCCACAACCATTCACACGTCGCCTGTGTTCTCACCCAGTGTGTCTGTGAGCCCTCCTCCCAAAGTACACAAACACAGGCACACACCCACTCAACAGCCATCCACCTCACAAAAGCCTCCAGCCCATGCGCCTTCACCCAAACTCAGCAGACGTACACCTCCTACAACCACTACCTCGTCCTCCACTCCCACACTCCCTCCATCTTCCCGTCCCAGTGTGTCAAAAAAACTTTTCCTAGCTAACATTAACCTCTTCCCTACACCTTCCCCCCATCCTTCCCCTAGGGCCAGGATGTCTAGATCCCAGCCCAGCACCTCAGCCACCAATTCTGCGTCTGCTGTGATCCCTGCAAGTCAGAGCTGCCAGTGTGCCACCTACAGATGTGAAGGACCACCCGATTCTGCCCCCTGCCAAGGTCAAGAAGGAGCCGGCGTCCAGCAGGGGAAAGTCACACCACCCACCCAGCAAGACCTCCTCCAAACACAGAGAGGACAGTGCCAAGGTCCCAGCAGCGACTGCCAAGGTGGGGAAGGAACACAAGACAAAGGTCAAGGCACCTCAGGGCACGATGCCTCCTGGTGAGGGGCTGGTGACCACCATTTCCTCAGAGATGCCAGCGACCTGTACCACGGTCACCATTGCCGCAATGACCGCCACCTGCACCGCCGCTGCCACGTCAGTCTGCAGCATCCTTGCCAAGGATCAGCCACCCGAGGCTGCTGGAGATGGCATCTCCGCCGCAACCACCGCCGCAGCCACTGCCACCTGCACCACCATCTGCACCGCCATGTGCCCAGCCGGTGCCACTATATCGGACATCAGCAGCATTCCCAGTGGGCAGCCGTCCGAGGCTGCAGGTGACGTCCTTGACCCTGGACACGCCACTTGAGGCACCACCACCAGCACTGGCACTACTAGCAGTTTGCAGCATAAGTCGCCGCAGGATGGAGTGTGGCTCTGCCTCCATGGAGTATCATGCTACCTGTTCCATGTACATCTCATGGCTCAGACACCCAGTTGAGAGGATGTTAATTGACACACCCCAGGTGCAGCATCACTGTGCACAAGGTCCCGTCCAGAACCACTGAAGAGATGCATCCACTCCCCCTATCCTTTGCAGGATCAAGCACGCTGGGCACAATGCCCCCTCCAGAACCAGTGGAGAGATGCATCCACTCCCCCTATCCTTGGCAGGATCAAACACTCTGGGCACAATGCCCCCTCCAGAACCAGTGGAGAGATGCATCCACTTCTCCTATCCTTGGCAGGATCAAGCACTCTGGGCACAATGCCCCCTCCAGAAACAGTGGAAGACGCCATCCACTTGAGAGACTGTAGCTTTGCACTCCCCAGGACCAAGCAGTGGACAAACCACCCACTTGAGAGACTTGTGAGACTGTGGCTTTGCACTCCCCAGGACCAAGCAGTGGGCAAACCACCCACTTGAGAGACTTGTGAGACTGTGGCTTTCCACTCCCCAGGACCAGGCAGTGGGCATGGAGCCCCCTCGAGGGGCAGTGGCGTCATACCATCTTCCGGCTGAGGTGCCCCCCTCCCATTCCCCTGAGGTGCCTGTGTTTTTTCGACCTGATGCCCCTGCAGTGTTCTCTCCGTTTTGAAGAAGGTGTCATGTGTGGGCTTCACTCATGCCTTTTGGGACCACTGGTCCACGGACATTTAAAAGGGACAGTGTACAGCCTTGTGTGGATAATGTAAATATTTGTATATACTGATTATTTACATTTATATTGCTATATCTGAATGTTCCAATATAACACTGTTTAGACTCATTTCCTTTTGTCCTTGCGTTCTTCCAGGGTTGTATCAGTAATGTTGTTGGATGTGTTAATGTGTATGTTGTTGTGGGTGAGGGTGGGGGGTGGGGGTGTTGCGTGTCGCGTGTGTGTGTGTGTGTGTGTGTGTGTGTGTGTGTGTGTGTCACTCTCTTTTCCCTCCCCCACTCCCCTGTGTGCTAGGTGCAGTACTCACCGTCATCGCCGCCTTCTTTCTACTTCCTGGTGTATGAGAAGATACACCAACATGGGGAGGATCTGTAATTTGGGCTCCATGGCGTCCTGGTTCTTTGTGGAGTGTCGGAAAATGAGTGGTTCGCCTTCGATGTACTGTTTCCGCCATGGTTATTGATTCAATGGTCACTGCATGACTAGGATACTCCATGCGATTCAAAAGATTCATCGACCTATACGCATCCCCTTGTAAGTCTACTTACTAAGGACCAGGCACGCTAGCAGTTTTTGGTAACAGCTTGATGGTTAGTTTCCTTGGAGAACTAGTTATGTGGTGATTATTGGTTATGATAGTTGTTTAAGTTAGGATTAGTTGTTCATATTTTTATGAGGTTTGAATTTTTGATCTTCTGAAATGGCAATTGTAGCAAAGATGATGTCCCCTTAAGCCCAGAAATGACTTTCCCAGATCCTGGATCCTGTTAGTGGTGTTGGGAATGTTCTCGTCGTGTTTTGAGATAGTGTGAAAGTGGTAGGTTGCGTTTGCACAAGCTTAAGCAAACCGCAGGTGAATTGTGATGTATGTGAGGTAAGTAGGGAGTCTGCGTACTCCAGTTGAGGTTAGAAGGAGTGTGTGTACTCCATAGTATGAGAGCAGGGAAGTTGTCAAACTTCACGTGTGTGGTGCTTTGTGCTAAAAAAATTATCCATGTGGTTATTGGTGATGTACGGACCCTGCGTGGTCTAAGACTCCGGAGTATATTGATAAGTGTAAGAGACACTTGGGTATATGTTGTAATCTGTCTGGGTTAGTAGGTTGATCGGGTGTGGTCAACAAGTCAGCGTGAGTGATAATTGAGAAAAATAAATTTAGACTGAGTTTTGGCGAGTTCTATGTGCACGAGGACAGACCCATTGATCAGTTGAGAGTAAAATTTGTGGGTCGAATTTTGCTTGCGAATGTGGGAGACTGAGAAAGAGGAATAGCTACATGAGCCAAAAGAGCCATTAGTGAAAATCCGTAAGGTCTCTTAAGCAATTGTGTCCCTTCCTGTAGTAACCCAGCAGTTTTTTTGTACTTATTGGTTTTTGGTAAGTGCTTGCAAATAATTTGCACTCGTTGTGTGAGTGGAGTTTTAGGAGGACAAGCCACAAGACTTTGTCAGCCGATGTGTGTGGGTGTGACGTCAGGTTGTGCCGCGCAGGGATAGGTTGGTTAGTGAGAGGAGCTGCGAGCGGATTGGCAGCCATCCGTAAGAGGCAATTGGTTGAGTAAGCGGGTGAAGGGAATCTTGGGAGTAAAAGTCATTTCATTATTGAATCGATATAAATAAAATAGGCAAAATGAAGTTTTTCAAGGCATTTAGAAGTTCGATGAAGGGTGATTCTTACATTAAGGCGTCAGTAGGGTAACCAACCCCACCGGAAAATTCTCCGGCTTACATTGTGGTGGAAGAACGAGGGGTAGCACCGTGTTTGTGGTTGAAGCTATGGTGTAAACTAAGAAGCAAGGGTCCTTAGCATTTCCAGAGCATGGGATGTTTAATTTAAGAATTCTGGACCAGTTGCGAATGACATTATATGAGATGAAGCCGTTACCGAGACCAGCACAGTTTGAGGCTCTAGTGGTGTGAGAAATGGCAGCTAGACAGCAACAAGAAATGAAGTTTAAAAGTAGAATGAAGCGTGTAGAGCAATCTTTAGCTGAAGCTAGATGGGATTGGGAACAGAAGAGATGGAGAACAGAGACACTACAGTGTGTTAAATTGTTTCCTGCCATTACGGAGGAGGATGAGACAGAGAAGGAGGATGGCACTAAAGAGGATGAAAGTGCAGGGAAAAAGAAAAAGAGAAAGTCTTATGTTGATGATGAAGATTCTGATGTTGAGGATCTCATTACGCAGCTGTTAACGGATCGACCTCCACCTTTCACGACCTATTCAGGGGGTCCAGGCACTAGTGCCACTACCGCTGCTCCAGCACAAGTACAGGGAACGGGGGAGCAGTCCAGGCAGAAGGTGGACAATTATCAGGGGTAGTACAGAGTACACCTAATGCAGGAACTACTACTGTGGTTCAAGCGCAGATGCATCTACCTACGGTACAGAGAATTTATCCAGATGTACTAGTTCTTGAGACAGTCTCAGACATAATGGTGCCGAGGACAGGAACGCAGTCAGATATTACACCAGTCATGAACCAGGCAATGGGGGTAACATTCCCACAGGGTGCAAGTGTCAGGGCAGCTCCAGATGCAATATCGCTACCAATTACTGTTGGTCCAGCGGTACCCTTATTTGCGCAAAAGAAATCAGACGCAGGGGAACAGAATTAAATGTCACAGAGTCTTGTGAGGAGGGGAGTGAGTGATCCCGTGCAGATGATGTCATCCGCAGGACAGACCTTCAATGGATCTAGACCTTTAATGGATCTTAGTCCACTTGTAGCGCTTCCAGATGCAGTGAATGGCCCGAATGCGAGTCAGAGTTTGAAACTTTTGACACCGCAAGCTTCAGGTGCAGTGGTGCAACAGTTACCAGTGCCAAATGTGAGTAACATCTCATTACAGGGATTGTCAGTGCACAAATTGAGTGAATGGTTAGATAGTCTAAATACATCTCAAAATACATCTAAATGTGAAGAGCAGATTAATCGTGTGAGGTTAAATACAGAAGCAATCGAACTAGTTGAGGGAACAATGGGTGTGAACTGGTTAGAGTCCTATACTGAAGAAGAGCTGAGGTATTTGTGCCCAAATATTACAAAAGAATTGAGTAAAATACATAAGAAACTCGCTGAGCTAGCAGAGAAACATGACATTGAGATTGAGAAAACAAAGCATTTGAAACACAGTTGCAGATTAGATTTTGAGGCAAAGGATTCTGAGCATATGAGATCAGCAGGAATAAAGGCACAGTTAAGGGAATTGTTGCAAAGTGCTAAGATTTGGGGAGCATTAGAGAAGTGGGAAGGTAGATGGACAAAGAAAAAAGATAAGCGGAAGAGGGATTTACAAGAAGGGTCTCAGGAGGTTCAAAGAGAAAAGGAATCAGTAAAGATGCTTCTGATGAGAGAGATTCCAGGAGGGCAGTTCGTTCATGCCTCATGGCACAGGAGTGATATACTGTAAATTTACAAATGATTACCCAAAATTGAGAGAGAAGCCGGTCGAGTGGTATCAGCAAACAGAGAGATTTGTGAAACTTTCCAAGCGTCTCTGGGAAGACTTGAACACACTATTTGAGATAGCCGTACCAGCTGACTAATGGGTTTAGTGTAAGAGAGCAGTGGACTGGCCAACAAGTGAACCAGAAAGGGATAAGGTCACATATGAGGTAATGAAAAATTATTATAAGGTGGTTGAGTTCCTGAAGACAAGAATTTCTCCTAAAAATATAGATTGGCAGAGGTTTGACAGAATGGTCCAAGAGTCTAAAGATTAAAAGAGTAAATACATACCTATTATGAAACATTGTTAAAAGCATTCAAGGAGTACAGTGGCAAGAAAGCAATTGAGCTGAAAGACATGTTACATTTTGTGTTCAGATTTGTCGAAGGGTTGAGACCAGAAGTAGGGCAGATGATTAAGAGTCATTTGATTTGCTGGCAGGCGAAACCAATTGATGATGTATTGCAGTATGCAAAATATTGTAGTGACGAGATTGAATTAAAACAGAAACAATTGAAGGAGAAAGCAATGGTAATGCAAATAAAGGCAGCTCAAACAGGAGTGCAGGGAGCCATAGTACTACCTATGCCGCTGCAGCAGAGAGCTATTATGTTTCTGCCTCAAGTGAGAGGTAGAGGACATGGAGTTGACATAATACGTAGTCTGGAGTTAGGGACTGTAGTAGTTCAGATTGACATGCAGGGGATGAAAAAGATGTTGCTGTGTCATTTGTGCGGACACGTGGGACACTGGAAGCGGGAGTGTCCGTTCATGGCGCAGGATGGTGTTGTTCAGCAAGGTGACGTCAGTACATTTCAAACTGTGAAAGTCCCTAGAATGAAAGGACTTATTCCTAACGTTCAGAATCGAGGACAGAATTTCTTACCGATGCAGCAAATGCAGGTGCCACGCGCACAAATAACTCAATTGCAAACAATACAGCAGCAGGTCTCCATGGTACCTAGGCAGCAAATGCAGATAGCTCAAGCCCCGATGGAGCAGCAACAGGTGATGCTTACACAGCAGGTCACAGGTCAGAGACAAGAATGTAGTAATAACACAGTGCACCAATTTCCATTCTATAGTCAGGATGAAATAAACGAAGAATGGATGAGTGATAGTTCGGATAAAGGAGCTTGTATGCTTGTAGCTTCCCTAGAAGTAGATCAGAGAGGACCTTTCCTGAAGGATAAAGTAATGGGATACAAGGTCTCATTCTTAGTGGATACAGGAGCTACACGCTCTACAGTGAGAAGTATAGAAGTCCCGAATTTACCTCTTTCAGGCAGAACAGTTCAAGTTATGGGAGTGGAGACTAGACAGTTGACAAACCCAATCACAGAACCAGTGTGGGTTGAAATTGGAAATTATCAAGGACTGCATAGATTTGTGGTATGCGATTCAAGTCCTGTATCCCTATTGGGAAGAGACTTAGGGCCATATGTACGAACACATTTTCCCCTTGACACAGAATGGGAAAAACCCTTTGCTATATCTGGCCCTTACTGTGTAAGACCAGATGCTCCATTAATTGTTCAGACACTGGGATAGAAGTCCAAACAAATAGTGATGATGAAGAAGAACAGGTGACTGAAATGGTAGTTAACAGCGCTAATGAAGAATACCCATTGATTGACTTTTTCCCGATGTTTACTGTGAAACAATTGCATGCAGACTTGCAGGGAACAGTGAAGGAAGAAGTCTGTGATCTGACAGGGAAAGAAGTAGATCTGATTAAAGGAGTAGAGCTGATTACGAACATTCTGAACCACCAATGCAGTATTTCCGAAATTTTTACAGTACAACATGCCACAAGATGTTCTAATGAAGGTGGCAAAATTAATTGGAGATTTTCTAAAACAAAGAGTTTTGAAAGAGGTATTGAGCAGCCCATGTAATTCACCAATAATAGGTTTAAAGAAGCCATGCTGGAAAGTGTGTGTAGTGCAGGACTTGCGAAATGTGAATGCTTTGGTGGTTAAATATTGTTCAGTGGTGCCAAATCCAGCAATGATACTGTTTCAGATTCCTTGCGATGCAGAGTGGTTCACAGTGGTAGATCTGTCACAAGCTTTCTTTTCTGTGCCTCTTCATGAGAATAGTCAGTTTCTTTTTAGTTTAAAATTCTTAGACAGAGTCTACCTCTGGTGCAGGCTTCCACAAGGGTATACAGAGTCACCATCTCTGTTTAATCAGATCTTGAAAAAGAACTTAGAATAATTGGAATTGCCATGTCGATTGACACTAGTGCAGTAAATTGATGATTTCTTGATCGCATCCAGAACAAGGGATGAGTGTAAACATTACTCGATTGCCCTATTGAACCATTTGGGAGAGTTTGGACATAAGGTTTCACCTATGAAATTGCAGTATTGTCAAAAGTCAGTGAAATACCTGGGACACCAGATCAAAAAGGGATTAAGGAGAATCTCTAGGGAAATAATTACCATGATTCTGCAGAGAGGTTCCCTGACTTCTCAGAGAGATGTCAGGATGTTCCTGGGAATGGTGGGATACTGCAGACAGTGGATTCCGAATTTTGCTGAGATTGCTAAACCTTTGCAGCAATTGACACATAAGGAAGTTACAAATCCCATTCCCCTAGATGAAGATCAGATGAAAGCTCTCACTGAATTGAGAGAGAGTTTGTGCAGAGCTCCAGCGTTGGGAATACCTGATTACACAAAGCCTTTCACCTTGTTTTGTCATGAATGTGATGCTTGTTTTTGACTGTTTTGACACAGGTCCATGGAGGTGCTTATCGCCCAGTAGCCTATTTTTCAGCTACCTTGGACCCGGTCGCAGCAGCTTTACCAGGTTGCCTGCGTGCAGTAGCCTCAGTTGGTCAAAGTCTTTCCCAATGTGAGGAGGTAGTCATGGGATGCCCTTTGGCGGTAATGGTACCACACTCTATTGAGATTTTACTGACAAGGACGAAAACCCAATACTTGACGGGTATAAGACTGACAAGGTATGAGACGAGCATATTGGGTGCTCCAAATGTAACATTAAAGAGATGTACATTGCTGAATCCAGCAACATTGCTTCCAAGTGATACTGTTGAAATTGAAAAAGAAGATGTTAAGCATGATGGTCTTGAGGTGAATGAATTATGTACAAAACCGAGGCCTGATAGAGACACGCGTTTAGAAGAAAATGACCAAATGGTCTTTGTTGATGGTTCGTGTCTCAGAGATGGAACAGGCACACTGAGAGCAGTGTGCACAATTACAGGCACGTTAGAAGCTTCATGGCTTCCAGGTGTATACTCTACATAAGTGGCAGAACTGGTAGCTCTTACTAGAGCATGTTAAGTTTCTGCAAGATTAAGAGTCACAAGCTATACTGATAGTCAGTATGGATATGGAATTGTTCATGATTTTATGATTTTGGCCAGTTATGGTCGCAGCGAGGTTTTATGACCTTTACTGGAACACCAGTGAGAAATGGCGACCGAATAAAAGAGTTGTTGTACGCAATACAGTTACCTGAATAAATTGCTGTGGTGAAATGCAGTGCACACCAAAAGACACAGGATTACATTTCATTTGGCAATGGGTATGCAGATTAAGTTGCAAGATTTTGTTCATTGAACCGAATACCGTTTGAAGACAAGTGGGAATTAATACCTGAAGAAGAAAATAATTATGCAAGTTTTGCTTTAAAAGTAATTGATACACTGGAGGAATTAAAACATTGCAAGAGAATGCAGACAACAAAAAGAAAAGAGGCTTTGGATTAAGTTAACATGCATCCAAAGACCTGATGAGATTTGGGTTTCTGAGGAGGATCAGATGGTGTTGCCAAATAGTTTTTTGACTCAGATGGCCAGATATTGCCATGGCCAAGCACATATCGGAAGACATGCCATGGATAGACTGTTTAAGGTTGATTGGTTTAATCCAAAATTCAGACAAACAGCAGAGGCAGTATGTCATTGATGTGTAATCTGTCAGCAATTAAATGTGGAGAAAAGGACAGTAGTGAATTTGAGCCACATTGGAAGAGCAGGAGGACCATTTAACAGAATGCAGTTGGATTTTATTGAGATGCCTGCATGTGGTGGATTGAAGTATGTGTTGGTGATTGTGTGTGTCTTCAGTTACTGGATTGAAGCATACCCCACACAAAGGAATGACAGTCTCACAGTAGCAAAGCTATTGCTTAGAGAGTCAATACCACGATTCGGATTTCCGATCTCTTTAGAATCAGATAGGGGAACTCACTTCAATAACGAAGTGATCAAACTCTTATGTGTAGCACTAAACATTAAGCAGAAGTTACATTGCAGTTACCGCCCTGAAGCATCAGGACTAGTGGAACAAATGAATAGCACACTGAAATCAAGAATTGCCAAAATGTTTGCCGCGACTAACTTGAAGTGGCCGGATACCTTACCTTTGGTACTGATGTCAATGCAAAATATTCCGGATAGGAAGACAGGACTGTAACCCCGGAGGCGGAGCTGGTGGAGTCTTTTGGACTTTCACTGGTCTCCCATGCAGATGCCACCCAGCTAGTGGTCTCATTCTCCACGAATGGAGGGTCAATAGGCTCTTCACTGCCTTCATGTTTACGGGGAGTATCAGGTTGGATGACAAATAGTATGCTCCAACTTAATGGGGACAAAACAGAAATAATGATCTTAGGCCACCACTCGGATCCAGTTGAGAATCCTCTACTTCCTTCCTTTTGGGGGGAATTGCCTCCCCCCAAGAAGTACATTAAAAGTCTAGGAATCTGGTTAGATCCCCATCTCACCCTAGCACATCATGCCAATAAAGTCTCGGCCGCCTGCTTTGGATCACTAAGACTTTTAAGAAAGGTATTCTGAATACTCCCTCCTCTTGCGAAAAGGCTTACTGTACAGGCAATTATCATGTCCAAACTTGACTATGGCAATAGTCTGTTTCTTGGTTCCCCCAAATATGTGATTAGGAAATTACAGGTGGTCCAGAATGCTGTGGCACATCTTTTACTAGACACCCCAAGGCATACCTCAGCAAAACTGGCCTTGGCCTCTCTCCACTGGCTTCCTGTGGAGCAACGTATAAAATTGAAAATCCTATGCTTCATCCATAGATCACTACATAAGAGGGGACCTCATTTGTTAAAGACCCTGGCTACTTTTTATAAGCCCACCAGAGTCCTCAGATCCGCTTCAACAGCATTGGCTATACTACCTAAAATTAAAAAAGCCAGATGGGGTGGCGCTACGATGGAGTACTTGGGGGCCAACCTGTGGAATTCCCTTCTCCTCAGCATCCGACTAATTAGCCACGAACTTGATTTCCGAAAGGCAATCAAAACCTGGCTTTTTTAGACCCTACTGTCCCCTCCTTATAGCTTTTGTTGTTGTCCTTTTAGCGCTGCAAGGCCTTTGGGTAGTTAGGCGTTTTATAAGTTCAATTAACATAACCCCATGAGATCCTCATGGGCAGAGCTACGAGATTACCAGCAATTCTAGCCAATGCACTTGTAAATATAACAGATGATATGGTGTTGGACTACTGCAAGGGTCTGGCTGATGTGGTTCGCTCTTTCTCTCAGCAGGTGCAGGCTGTTACCCTGCCACCCATCCATGACCCAGGTCACAATCTGAGAGCTGGAGATTGGGTCGTCATCAAAAAGCACGTTCGAAAGACCTGCTTGGAACCGCCTTGGAAAGGTCCATACCAGGTGGTGCTAATAACTATGACACCTGAAAAGTGTGCACGACTGCCAAACTGGATACAGGCAAGCCATACAAAGAGAGTGGTGAGCCTGCAAGAGCATGAAGAAGTGTTGTTGAGAGTACCAACAGTAGCAAAACAGAGGGCTGTACCTGAGCCGGAACAAGAACAAGCTGATCCTGAGCTTGTGGAAGATGTATCAATCACCCCTGTAAGAAACGAGAGTGAAGAATTACAGGAGGGTGAGCAAGATTCTAACTCAATGGATACAGCAGGAGAACCAAGCACAGCAGGAGTTCTCCCAGAAGCAGACAGTGCTGAAAAGCAAGCCGAATAAGTGCCAGACCCAGAGGGTGAAAGAGTTGAGGCGGATCAAAGCCAAAGTGGTCCGACTCCTCCTGAACCCGTTGCAGGTCCATCAAGAGAAAACACCATAGAAAGAGAAAAAGAGAAGAGTCCAATTCTAAGGCGAATATTGACTGAAGGAACGAGAAAAGGAGACAATTGGCCTTAGTTGCGAATTGGAAGAAAGAAGGAGTTGGTAATAAATTAACCTATAGAAGAAGTGGATACTACGAGAAAAGAAGAATTGAGTGAAGGAGAATCAAGTGGAGAATGAAGGCTTAAAAGAAAGAGAGTAGCAAGTCGAAGATACGCAGGTCCTGAGTAGGCATATGCTGCAACAAGTGAATGGCAAAACGAGTTCATGTCCTTTTGTTTTGACAGAGAAGTTCAGAATCAGTACTTTGATGCAACCTGAAAGGGATCAATAGACTGAGTTGTTGAGCTAATCTGAAGAAATCTGAAAAAAGACTATTGAAATAAACCCAGAAAAGACATTGATAACGTGATATGACATTAGAAAACCTGGATGTGACGAGCTGCTAACTGATTTTGACAAAGGAGCAGGGGTTCCTATGTGTGAAACTGAACTGCGAGAAATAATTAATTTTTCTGTATTTTTGATTTTTCTGTTGCACTTTAACTAAGAGTTATTTCTACTTCTTGATTCTTTACAGATCATGGCTTAATTAAATAATCACATTAGAAATATTAAATATTGTAGGTATTTGAGTGTGGGAATGGCAATTATGTGTGGAATAATGTTCATAATAATGATTGTGAGAATGTCTGTTCATGAAATGAAAGAGGCTTCTATTACCTCTGTTCCTGAGACTACTACACTAACAGCTGTAGAGAGGTTTAAGTTAGATGAAAAATATTTACATGACTATACTAATGCACAAGGAGAGCTTTCTTTTAATGTGTTCTAACGGTTGTTGAGTGAGCATGTTGCGACGATGGATGCAAAGAATTGTCTTGTGTGTACACAAATTCCTTCCTCTGTGGAAGAAGGAGTTACGTACCATAGTCTGCTATTAACTTATGGCATAACATTGTAGTTTGCTACTAACCAGATTCTATAACCAAGAATATATTCAATATTTTTATTCTAACCATGATGTTGTGTTTTCCTTTGTTCCTATTATTAGATATTCAAGTAAAATAGCTAGGGAGCATGATATAGTACTAGCTAGGAGATTCTTTGAGCCAACACTAACATTTGGAACTATTTATGCACATAGAAATAACCTAACCTGCTTACTAACTCCGTTAGAAAAGAGCTTCATAGGGCATATTGATGATAGAAGGAAGACATTGAAGTTAAAGAGAAGTTAAAGAAGGGATTGGAGAAAAGGACTTATAAGAATGATTATGCTAACACTGCTATTAAAATGCAAGGGAAATTAGCTTTAGATGTGTTACATGTCGGAATGCTTTGTATATATAGGCCAAAATCACGTACTGACACTATATTTGTGGGAACAAGTGAATGTAGGCATATGTTTTTGTTTCAGAGCAAATGGACTTTTATGCTGAATGGTCAGGACCCTGCGATTCCCGGAATCTACTATATTTGTGGACTTAATGCTTATTACCGTCTTCCTAGAGGATGGTATGGTACAAGTTATTTGGGGATAGTTTTCCCTAAAATCTATCAGATAGATGATTTAAAGAAAATTCCGAAAGGGACTGAATTACATCATGAACGACAAAGGAGGGAAACCTCTTCTGCAATTGTGGGAGGTATTTTGGTACAGTAATTCCTTCTGTAGGAGTTATTCTGAATGCAATTAAGATGCAAAAGTTGTCTACTATTGTGGATAACATGCTGACAAACTTTACAGGGGCAATACTCCTGTTAGATACTGAAATGGCTGCGGATAGAGCTATGACGCTTCAAAATAGGCTTGCTTTAGACATCATTTTAGCGAAAGATGGCGGAGTCTGTAAAATGATTAATGCTAGGCATTGTTGTTCTTTTATACCAGAAAATGATAGGAAGATAAGAGATTTACTTACTAACTTAACTAATTCAAGCAAGGATTTGAAAGAACCAGTGGTTTGGGAAAAGGTTGGAAATGGTTTTGCTTCCTTGGGTAATTGCTTTAGTCAAATTTGGAATGGGATATTATGGAAAATAGTACAGGGTACATTAATTGTGATTGTTTCTATATTGGGATTATGGAATACATGCAAATTATCGCAAAATATAAAATTAAGGAAATCCAAAAATGATCAGAGGAGGGAAGAGCAACCTAGGAGAAGAATCTATAGAGAAATTTTAAGAGGAAGTCAAGTGACATCAGAAACACAAATGTAAATTGATGGTAAAGAAAGGTGTGATGACATATTTAGTCATCAGAGGAGGGACTGTTGAAGCAGATGTATTAAGATAATTATTAATGATTTATATGTGTTCACTAATGTGAAAATGCATAGAAAAATTAATTGAAGAAAAATAATGTGCATGTTTGAAAAATGTGCCCTCGGGGTATGATCACGATGTGTACTAAAACAACTGAAAATGTGAAAAATAATGAAAATATATGAGAAAAATGTAGTATTATGTCATAATGAGATGCATAACCTCTGTTCTGTATTATCAAGTTAGCTGAACTAAGGGCCTAGTTCCACTGGGCCTCGCACACTCTGAACATGGAGAAACCGGACGCCTTGCAAAGGACTGGACTTGTTCGAAGTTCAAATTACTTAGCTAGAATTGTCTGCAATGTACCGACAAACCGGAGATGATGAAGACAATTTGATACAATTTTGTGTAGAGCAGGCTAAATGTACTTTCCCAGGACTTGAACAATAGAGGCACTGACTGGAGAGCCATATGCAACAATTATGATACCTGAAGGACCGGATGATGAGAGTAGCGCAAGAAAAACTAATCCGTTGCGTGTAATTTGAAATTCATGAAAATTAATAGATTTGAAAAACAAAAACTATAGGTTAAAGTCATATCTGCTGACTGACTGACCAATTAGCAATTGGGGGGGGGTGGACTGGGGGACCCTAATAAAAAGTCATGACAAGGGGCTAAGATTTCAGAATTGGGGGAGAAT
Source organism: Pleurodeles waltl (assembly GCF_031143425.1). NCBI lineage: Eukaryota > Metazoa > Chordata > Amphibia > Caudata > Salamandridae > Pleurodeles > Pleurodeles waltl. The sequence continues at coordinate 184,497,507 of NC_090437.1, forward strand.
TGCGGGGAGAAATTGATGACGTCAGGAGACGCTGTCCGAGGTGCTGATATTGGGCTCATACTCTGTGATCCTGATCCGTAGCTGACTAATTGATGACCTGAAGATGAAGACTGACTTGTTGCTGATCCATCCGGGATAGGTAGCTATAAAAATGTGACTGACGATTTTGTGCCTTTTCTTCTAGGTACCAACTGCGCTGTTTATAGAGATTCACACTTAGGTAGATTTTTCCAAATTAATGTTTTTCTCTAAATTGTTTTTGCATGAAGACCCTCATGCTAATGCTAATCTTGGTTAGGTAGGCTGTTAGGGGTGACGCTGACGGTGACAAATGACTGACAAACTTAATTGCTGAATTACATTATTAATACTGGTATTCATAGCTTATGGTGTTGCTTTGTTGCATATGTTTCCTTTAAGCGATAATGGCCCTCTTTTTAACCTCGGCGGTCTTTTTTAAAGACTGCAGAGGTTACTCCGGGCCGAAGACCGCCAGTGGTGGCGGTCTGCCGCCAACCGCATCATGACTGCTGGCAGCCCTCTGCCCTTTTTCGGACAAGAGCCGCCAGGTGGTGAAGTGGAGCCTGCGCCACCTCCACCGCCACGTCATCAGAACACCGCCCACTGAATCACGTCCCAGGATTCGGCGTGGCAGTGTTCTGGTGATGGGGTGCTGGTACCGGCGCAGCCCCCATGGATCCCGTTCCCTCCCGGAGGATCACCGGAACAGGTAAGGTGATTGTCCGTTAGGGAAAGGGGGCGGGGGTGTTGTGTGTGTGTGTGTGTGTGTGTGTGTGTGTGTGCGTGCATGGGAGTGTGCGTGTGAGTGTGTAGTGGGGTTGTGTGAGTTCGTGTATGCATGCGGGGGTGTATAGTGTGTATGTGAAATGTGACGTATATGTCTGTGTGCATGTGTGTGTGTATGTGTGCGTGCATGAGTGAGTGTATGTTTATGAGTGGTGTGAGCGTGCGTGTAGGAGGGTGTGGGGGGTGTGTGTGTGGGTGTTACTGTGGGGGGGCAGGGGTGGGGAGGGGGTCCTACCACCTTTGGGGGCTGGTAGGGGGGTGGTGGGTGTTGGGTGAGGACTCAGGGAAGAGGAAGGAGGGCGGGGGCGACCCCAATCCGTGCCAGGGATTGAATTCCCTGGCACTGATTGTGCCTACCGCCATGGATTTTGTGGCGGTAGAAAACCCCATGAAATCCATGGCGGTATGCGGGGTCCTGTTATCACTGGCAGTCTTGTGACGGACGCAGGGCTGGAGACTGAAGTCTCCAGCCCAGCGGTCTTTACCACCCTGGCGGTCGATGTGTAGAAGTGGCGGATTTCCATGGCAATTCAATTTTTTTTACCGCCGGCCTGTTGGCGATATTACAGCCACTTTTACACCAACCACCAAGGTTGTAATGAGGGCCAATGTCTTTTAACTGATGAATTATTAAAGAGTTGATTTGAATAAAGTTTGAACTAACAGATAATTTAGAATTGTAAGCAATAGGGAAATAAAACTTTTTAACCCTTTACCGAGTTGTGGTTATTTTTGATTAGTATGGTTTAATGTTCTGTCTTCATAGTGTCTTTTCCTGGTTATTGATCTTGGTTATTGATTCAATGGTCACTGCATGACTTGGATAACCCATACGATTCAAAAGATTAATCGACCTATATGCGTCCCCTTGTAAGTTACTTACTAAGGGCAAGGCGCGCTAGCAATGGCGTGACGTGAGTGGATCCCATTAGGTTTTTTGTTTACCCACACTGTTCCGCAAACCTCCAACTTTGCCTAAAATCACAGATTTTCTTTTGTGATGGAAACTTCCAGAATCCACAAAATTCCTACCACTCAGCATTGCCACACCTGTGTCGATAAAACCGTTACCACACTTGCATGGCTGGGCCTAGCGCTGCAACAAGAACTGTTAAAACCAAAATACAATGGGAGCCTTTGTGTGGAGACTCCTATTGACCTCAGTTGGTTCTGTTCCGGTCACTGGCACTAAACCATGCCATACAAGTGGGGCAGAGTTTTTATCGGCACAGGTGGGACAGTGCTGGGTGGTAGAAATTTTGTAGATGTCTGCAGATGATGGAATTTTCCATCAAAGAAATGTAAAGAAAATGTCTGACTTCAGGCAAACTTGGAGGTTTGCAGGGCATTGCGAGTAAGAACATGGCGTAGGGCAGGAGTCTTCAAACTTGGGGGCAGCCCCCCACGGGCCTCAAGTGATCCCAGGGAGGGCACAGGCTCTGGCCAAAAAAACTTTATGCTAAAAACAGGGCTTTGTTTTAAGCTGAAAAAATGAGCAGCACTAAACAGCTTTGTAATGGGTCATCACTAGCAAGATTTGCCAATTATATCCAAGCTGGGGGTGTTAGTCAAAAGGGAAGGGACTCCAAATACTGTTTAGAACCCCCACACTCACTTCTAATAATCACAGTGTGGATACTGTTACACGTTAGTAAGGCCTGTCTGACCATAATAATATGTTTGATATCATGTATTTGATTGCATTTTTAAAAGTGTAGCAGACCTTAACCAAAATGTTTACATATGGGTAGACACATTTAAACATAGAATAGTTGTGAAAACGTCTGAGGGGGTCCACCAGTGATTTATTTTCACTGTTTGAATGTTTAAATGTTTGAAGATCACTGGTGTAGGATGCATGTGAAGCATGCCACCCTGGACTCCCCCAGATGTCTACATTTCTGAAGTGTCTGGATTTGACAGGTTTTTCCAGGTTGCAGCCTACTCAAGCCTAAAAAGTGCAGCAGTTCACCATTGTAAGTGGGCCAATCTTGGGAGTTAGCCAAGTTCTTCTGGCCCATATGTAAAACAACACCCAAAAGAGTTAAATGTCCTCTTCCTTGCCATTAGGATGAGAGGCTTTAGTGTGCAGGGGGAGCAGAAAGAATGGTGCCCCCCTCAGTTGGGGTGTGGGCATAACTATGCCCCTGGTGGTGGTCAGCCCCCAATATCTATCTTTGTTTTTTAACTCTCTGGCGTCTAGTGGGCTGTCTGCCCCCCTAAACGGCAGATCAGACGGTCAGAAGACTGTGCCCAGTTGTGTTTGGGGGTGGGGGATTGGCATACCCATTTTGGGCAGCCCCCACCCCTACGTAGTGAAAACAAAAACGTGGTACATAGTGGGTTTTCAGAAACCCCCCACCACAGGGAGGGGAACAGTTCAGGGGCAATGACCCCCATATGCACCACATGGGCAGATAAACTGTTTCCATTTGTGTTGGGGGAGTGGGGGCATGGCTAGGCCCATTGTGGGCAGCCCCACGTCTCTTTTATAAAAAAATAACAATCCCTGGAGCTCAGACGTAAAAATATTGGAGGGAGCTAAAGCCCTTCCCCAAGGGGCCACTCCCCCCCACCGTTGTCTAGAGGAGTGGATCCCTGCTTGGGGATCACCTTCCTCCGGCGATCCCCAAGCAGGTATCCACTAGGAAAGGGTACCATTGGAAAGGGGAGACACTTCCCTTTCCAATTATACCTCTCCCGTCTGCCTAGATGCTTGGGGCGCTGAGATAGCCCCCCGAGCACCTATGCCGTGAAAGTGAAATGAGCTAATCAGTTAATTTCACTTTCGTTTTCAGTGAAATGACATCATTCTCCAAGCATGCTGATCGTCATTTCGCTGAAAGCAAAGAAACAGCCTCGGGAGCTGGGGAAGCTCTCCCCCAGTTCTCGAGGCTGTTTCCTTGAGCAGGAAATCCCTGTGGTGCCAGCATCAGAGGGATTTCCTGCCTGGTGTGCAGGGACGGCTGGGAGCCGTCCGACGCACAGGAGCACCATGGTGTGGGACTGCTCTTAGCCGTCCCATGCATGCAAGAGGTTAAAAGTTGTTTGTGGCTGAAATACACGGGTGCTATCGGCAGCAGCACTATTTACGCTTGAGTGTTTTCTTGTATTTACCACTGCTCAAGGTTGAGCTCCAGGCCAGAGGTTCATGGGGTGTGAAAGTTTCACCTGGTTCTAAACACGCAGCAGACACATGCTGGTGTGGTGGTGGAAGTAGCACAAAGTATTAGGGACTTGAATACTAAGACCTATGTCCTTTTATCCCAGAGGGTATTCCACACACCAGTATATGGAGAGCAGAAGTCATGGAGTCCAGGCTGTGAAGCCAGAAAAAGGTCCCAGTGTGTGGTGGTCTGACCTTATCGGAATCATACAAAACAAATTTTTAATTAAACTTGTTATACTTATACCTCTTCTGCATCGTGCCCAATCCATTATCCTGTTACAGTGTTTTCAAAAGTGGGATAAGCAAACAGTCCCAACAGGAGAGGGAGGATACCCAGCCCATCAGTATGGAGGATATGATCCAACAGCTGGTAGAGGGGCATAGCCACCTACAATTAGTTGTGGAGCAGCAGAAACAAGAAGCTCAACAGGAGAGAGATGAGTTGCATATTGCCCTTAAAACTCAGGCCTCGATCATAACCAATAATCAGCAGGTACAGGATTCCACTATCAATGATTTGCAGATACCACTGCCAGTATCAGAGTACATCCCAATGTTCCCAGCTCTGTGTTGCAAAAGTATCAACCCAGGAAAGACCCAGACTTTTTTTTTTTTTAAACAAATTTAGAAAGGGTCGCCACTTCCGCTAACTGGCCTCCGAAGCGTTGGAGCCCATATGTGGCGCCTCTGTTGTCTGGAGAGTTATAGACAGCCCACTAGACTGCTAACCCGCCTGGTACCGTTCCATATCCTGAGATGAAGAGAGCAATTCTTGGGTGCCTAGGTTTTGACTCTAAATATTAAGGGCAAAGTTTTGAAAAGAAAAATGGAACCCTGAAGACAGCCCCAGGGCTCCTTTCTATCGTATCCAGGACTTGGGAAACCAGTAGCTCAGCCCTCAAGGAGCTACCACTGAAGATGTCATGAATAAAATATTGTTGGTGAAGCTTTTGGAGGCCCTTCCATGGCCTAAAAGGGCCTGGGTAAAACAACATCCTAATGTGACTGTCACCATGGCCACAGACTTACCATGTGCTTTCCATATGTCCCCAGACTTTAAGGTTACCCAGCCGAGAGCAGGCCCCGTTACAATCACCAGTTGGAGAAGTTCCACTCCCAAACCCCTTCCCCGACCACTTCCTGAACTCTGTCTACCAGTTAGACCTCATGGGTATGACTTGACTCAGGAACCTCTGTGTTTTCAATGCAGAGAAAAGGGTCATATTACCCGAAACTGTCTCCAGGAGTGACCCTGATAGAACCAATGGAAATCAGGTATTTTACGGATGCGAGTTCTCTGGGTAGGGGGGGAAGTCCAAGAAAGTATAAGAGACTCTTTGGGGTGAATGGGGTTGTGACAAAGGTTCTAGTGAGCTCAAGTTGTCAACATTCAGTTATAAGTAAAGAAAAGGTGAAGCCTGAACAGTGGAAGCAAGAAAAAACCATAGTCATTACCTGTGTCCACAGGGATAGTAAAGCTCATCCTGAGGCCAAAGCCACTATCAACAGAGGAGGCCAACCGGAAGTATTAAGAGATGGAGTGATACCTCACATGGTGGGGGACAAGATTATTGGCACTGACTATTCAGAGTTTTCATCATTGTTATCCTCAACTAAAGGGCAAGAGAATGAAACTGAGTGGTGGAGGGAGGCCCCTTTTCGTGAGGTAGAGGTAACAGGAGGTAAGAGTAGTAGGAAACACCCACACCGGGAGAAGCGCCTACATAATAAATTACACGAGTTGGTCAGTGATACTAATACTTCCCTCATCTCTTCCTCTACAGCAGAGTCAAGTGATACAAAGTGTAGTTTCAGAGCCGCCCAGAAGGAAGACCCAGACCTCACCCAGGCTTGGGGACAGACTGTGATGGATCCCAGTGGTCAGGTAGGCCCCTATTTCAGAATCACCAAAGGGCTTTTGTACAGGAACATAATAAAAGGAGGCACTATTGTAGGTCAGTTGGTGGTGCCTCTTCCCTTCAGACAACAATTCCTGCATTTGGCTCATAGCCAAGAGGAAGGCGGACAATATGCCGTGAAAAGATGTTAGAGTATATACTGAGGCGATTCTACTGGACAGTGTTTGTTTCAGACATCTGGAGGTTTTGTGCCACATATGAGAGATGTCAGCCCAGGCACCCACCACATACACTGAAAGCCTCTTTAAGACAATTACTTGTGATTGATATTCCTTTGTCCTGGGTGGGTATGGAGTTGGTTGGTCTGCTCGTAACCTCTGTATTAGTATATCCTTGTCCTAGTTGATTATGCAACACTATATCCAGTGGCTATTCCGCTGGTTAGCATAGCCACAGTCACACATGCGATTATTGAATTTTTTTCAAGAGTAGGTTTCCCCAAGGATTCACTCACCGGCCAGGGCACTCCTTTCATGACCAAGCTAATGACGCAGATCTGTACCATATTAGGTATAACCCAAATTTGAATCTTCGTTTAACATCCACAGACCGATGGTCTTTTGGAACGGTATAACCTAACGATCAAAAAGTTTTTGAAAAAATTTATTTCTGAGACAGGTTGAGATTGGGAATGTAAATTAGCCCAGGTGTTATATGCCATACGTACCCATGTCCAATCATCCACCAGGTTTAGTCCATTTGAGTTGGTATTTGGGAGACTGCCCCGTACGCCCCTGGACATGGTGGTAGAGCAGTAGGAGGAAGAAGAAGATGAGGGGTTAGGACTTCTAGAGTATGCCACAAACCTAAGACAGAATCCATAATCTGTGGGAGGAGGTACGGAATAACCTACAGAAAGAACAGGACAAACAAAAAACATCTTAAAATAAAACCAGCAGAGTAAGGGAACTGCAGGTGGCAGACAAAGTTTTAGTACTTCTTCCCTCTTCAGACAACAAACTCTTAGCCTACTGGCAAGGACCCTATAAAAAAAAAATTCAGATCACTCCAGTAGCTTATAAACTGGCAATACCCAATAGATATAAGAATGAACAGATATACCACATCAATCGCCTCAAGAGGTGGGAAATGGATGAGGAGGTAGGAGGGGCAGGAACCTCTGCCATGTTTGTGACTAACTCACAACCCTTAGATATTGCTTTCTTTCCTGAGATGACAAACCATAAGAAAGTTTGGCTTTGTGATTCCCTAGGGATCGTGCAGAAAGAACAGATAGAGAATCTCATAAGCCAGAACACAGATGTCTTTTCCACAAAACCTGGGCATACTTCACTTATTTGTCATGATATTGTTACTGAGGGCAACCAGGTGGTACGATTGAGGCCTTACAGAATCCCAGAAGCAAGTAGGGAAGCTGTAGAAACTGAAATATGCATTATGTTAAAGAAAGATATATTAGAGCCTTCCAACAGTGCATGTGTTCCTCTGTAGTGCTAGCACGAAACCTAATGGGACCATTAGTTTTTTTATTGACTTCCAACAGTTAAATAGGAAATCTAAGTTTTATACCTATCCCATGCCAAGGGTGGATGAACTGATTGAGACCTTGGGTCAGCCTCCTACTTTACCACCCTCGACCTAACAAAAGAATATTGGCATGTACCGGTAAAACCGGCACCCAAAAACAAGACATTGTTTTCCACACCTCCTGGCCATTATTAGTTTAAGGTCCTACCTTTGGGGTTACATGGGGCCTCAGGCACTTTTCAGAGACTCATGAATATCATCCTAAGACCTTATTGAGGCTATGCAGCGGCATATTTGGACCACATTGTGGTATACAACTCCATGTGGGAACAACACCTCCTACATTTGGATGCAATATTTCAATCTCTTAGAAAGGCAGGGCTCAGTTCAAATCCAGAAAAATGTACTCTGGCCGCCACTTCTATTAGATATTTCGGTTACCCCATTCAGAAAAGAAAAATCAGTCCTCAGATTGACAAAGTACAAGCAATACACAAACTGCCCAGACCCCAGGATAAAAAGGGGTTCACTCTTTTTTGGGATTGGTAGGGTATTACTGCAGATTCATCCCACATTCTGCTGAAAAAGATGCTCCACTGACTGATCTTTTACTTAAATCCTGGACCAACAAGATTGGTGAGTGGACCCATGAGCAGCGGCAGAGTTTTGATTGCCTAAAGTCTTCTCTGTGTACTGATCCTGTTGTAACATGTCCCAACTCTGAACAGCTGTTTGTTCTTTAGACTGACAACTCCAATAGGCGTACTGGGGCAGTTTTCTCTCAACCTGATGATGACAACTGTTTGAGACTAATTACTTTCATCAGTAGGAAACTACTTCCTCGTGAACTCCACTACCCTACAATTGAAAAAGAGTGTTTGGCCATCAGGTGGGCCATGGAGGCTCAGCAATATTACTTGTTTGGTTGCTAATTCTTGTTATTGACTGATCATGCCCCTCTGGTTTGGCTCTCCAGGGATAAAAACACTAATGCCCATGTCCTAATTTCGCTCTTTAACCATTCTTGTTTCAGACTTTCTGACTTTATCTTGGACTGCTGGTTCCTCATGGCCCGACTTGCCATGCCTGGGTGAGAGGTACTGTGAAGTGACACCTGTACGCTCGCTACACTGGAATGAAGTCAGGACCCCGGGGTACCAATGCTTGCCCAAACAGCATTCTAATGGTTGCGGACGATGTGGCCAATCTTGTTATAATGGGCAAAGAAGAGAGTAACGGCGGCATGGACCTGAAGGAAAGAGGCAGAAGAAGGATCGTGGTGTGTAAAAAAGACAGCGGCCAAAGAAGGGTGGCAGGAAACCCTTGAAAGACGTCTGAAGGAACGACAGAACAACACGGAAGACCAGAGAGGATGCAAGAGGAGACACCAGGTGGGGGAAAGATGCCATGATGAGGAAACCCAGAGGCTGCTCAGAAGGAGACAAAGGTGTTTTCCACGGGGAGATGTGTTCTGGACGTGGCCACTCTGAATCAGACCTGTGGCCTCAGGCACGTGACTAGTGGGGGTTCGAGGAGCACAACATGGTGGGGTGGTTTTATGAGAGACAGTCTGTGGGTTTTACAAAGTGTTTGTGTACTGAATACATGAGTGCTATCGGCTGCAGCACTATTTACACTGGAGTGTCTTCTTGTATTTACAACTGCTCAAGGTTGAGCTCGGGCCAGAAGTTCACGAGGTGAGAAGGTTTCACCTAAGCACGGACATAAAACGTTTGGGATATATAATATTGCATGCATACATTTACTTTAATCCAGAAATTAGAACATAATGCTTAAGCACTCTCTCACATAATTTCTCTTCAGATCCATACACATGCAGCAACAAGAACAGGACAAGAGCACAATTCTGGACAGCATACACAATATCATATCCATAATGCTCACAAGGCAAACACCCTCTTCCATCTGTCACATTCCCAAACCAGCGTTGGCTACTTCGGGCATGCTGGTGTGGTGGTGAAGTAGCACAAAGTATTAGGGACTTGAATATTAAGATCTATGTCCTTTAATGCATGAGGTATGCCACACAGTACAGAGGGTAGAGGTCTCGGAGTCCAGGCTGTGAAACCAGAAAAAGGTCTGACCTTATTGGAATCATACAAAACAAATTTTGAATAAAACTCTTGACACCCATACATTTTCTTTAGTCCAATCCATCATCCTGTCACAGACACCTCTGTAAAATCATACTTAAGCAGTAATTCAGTCCTTCTGGCCTTATCTCTTACCAGTATAACAATAGAACTGCTCCTGGGAGTGTAGGAGGCTGGACTGGCTTGTAGTGAGTACCAAGGGGTACTTGCACCTTGCACCAGGCCCAGTTATCCCTTATTAGTGTATAGGGTGTCTAGCAGCTTAGGCTGATAGATAATGGTAGCTTAGCAGAGCAGCTTAGGCTGAACTAGGAGACGTGTGAAGCTACTACAGTACCACCTAGTGTCATATGCACAATATCATAAGAAAACACAATACACAGTTATACTAAAAATAAAGGTACTTTATTTTTATGACAATATGCCAAAGTATCTTAGAGTGTACCCTCAGTGAGAGGATAGGAAATATACACAAGATATATATACACAATAGCAAAAATATGCAGTATAGTCTTAGAAAACAGTGCAAACAATGTATAGTTACAATAGGATGCAATGGGGAAACATAGGGATAGGGGCAACACAAGCCATATACTCCAAAAGTGGAATGCGAACCACGAATGGACCCCAAACCTATGTGACCTTGTAGAGGGTCGCTGGGACTATTAGAAAATAGTGAGAGTTAGAAAAATAACCCTCCCCAAGACCCTGAAAAGTGAGTGCAAAGTGCACTAAAGTTCCCCTAAGGACAAAGAAATCGTGTTAGAGGAATAATGCAGGAAAGACACAAACCAGCAATGCAACAACTGTGGATTTCCAATCTGGGGTACTTGTGGAACAAGGGGACCAAGTCCAAAAGTCACAAGCAAGTCGGAGATGGGCAAATGCCCAGGAAATGCCAGCTGCGGGTGCAAAGAAGCTTCTACTGGACAGAAGAAGCTGAGGTTTCTGCAGGAACGAAAAGGGCTAGAGACTTCCCCTTTGGTGGACGGATCCCTCTCGCCGTGGAGAGTCGTGCAGAAGTGTTTTCCCGCCGAAAGAACGCCAACAAGCCTTGCTAGCTGCAAATCGTGCGGTTAGCGTTTTTGGACGCTGCTGAGGCCCAGGAGGTCGCAAATTGGACCAGCAGATAGAGGGGACGTCGAGCAAGACAAGGAGCCCTCTCTGAAGCAGGTAGCACCCGGAGAAGTGCCAGAAACAGGCACTACGAGGATGCGTGAAACGGTGCTCGCCGAAGTTGCACAAAGGAGTCCCACGTCGCCGGAGACCAACTTAGAAAGTCGTGCAATGCAGGTTAGAGTGCCGTGGACCCAGGCTTGGCTGTGCACAAAGGATTTCCGCCGGAAGTGCACAGGGGCCGGAGTAGCTGCAAAAGTCGCGGTTCCCAGCAATGCAGCCCAGCGAGGTGAGGCAAGGACTTACCTCCACCAAACTTGGACCGAAGAGTCACTGGACTGTGGGGGTCACTTGGACAGAGTCGCTGGATTCGAGGGACCTCGCTCGTCGTGCTGAGAGGAGACCCAAGGGACCGGTAATGCAGCTTTTTGGTGCCTGCGGTTGCAGGGGGAAGATTCCGTCGACCCACGGGAGATTTCTTCGGAGCTTCTGGTGCAGAGAGGAGGCAGACTACCCCCACAGCATGCACAAGCAGGAAAACAGTCGAGAAGGCGGCAGGATCAGTGTTACAGAGTTGCAGTAGTCGTCTTTGCTACTATGTTGTAGGTTTGCAGGCTTCCAGCACGGTCAGCAGTCGATTCCTTGGCAGAAGGTGAAGAGAGAGATGCAGAGGAACTCGGATGAGCTCTTGCATTCGTTATCTAAAGTTTCCCCAGAGACAGAGACCCTAAATAGCCAGAAAAGAGGGTTTGGCTACCTAGGAGAGAGGATAGGCTAGCAACACCTGAAGGAGCCTATCACAAGGAGTCTCTGACGTCACCTGGTGGCACTGGCCACTCAGAGCAGTCCAGTGTGCCAGCAGCACCTCTGTTTCCAAGATGGCAGAGGTCTGGAGCACACTGGAGGAGCTCTGGACACCTCCCAGGGGAGGTGCAGGTCAGGGGAGTGGTCACTCCCCTTTCCTTTGTCCAGTTTCGCGCCAGAGCAGGGCTAAGGGGTCCCCTGAACCGGTGTAGACTGGCTTATGCAGAATTGGGCACATCTGTGCCCAAGAAAGCATTTCCAGAGGCTGGGGGAGGCTACTCCTCCCCTGCCTTCACACCATTTTCCAAAGGGAGAGGGTGTCACACCCTCTCTCAGAGGAAGTTCTTTGTTCTGCCATCCTCGGCCAGGCCTGGCTGGACCCCAGGAGGGCAGATGCCTGTCTGAGGGGTTGGCAGCAGCAGCAGCTGCAGTGAAACCCCAAGAAGGGCAGTTTGGCAGTACCAGGGTCTGTGCTACAGACCACTGGGATCATGGGATTGTGCCAACTATGCCAGGATGGCATAGAGGGGGCAATTCCATGATCATAGACATGCTACATGGCCATATTCGGATTTACCATTGTGAAGCTACATATAGGTAGTGACCAATATGTAGTGCACGCGTTTAATGGTGTCCCCGCACTCACAAAGTCAGGGAAATTGGCCCTGAACAATGTGGGGGCACCTTGGCTAGTGCCAGGGTGCCCTCACACTAAGTAACTTTGCACCTAACCTTTACCAGGTAAAGGTTAGACATATAGGTGACTTATAAGTTACTTAAGTGCAGTGTAAAATGGCTGTGAAATAACGTGGACGTTATTTCACTCAGGCTGCAGTGGCAGGCCTGTGTAAGAATTGTCAGAGCTCCCTATGGGTGGCAAAAGAAATGCTGCAGCCCATAGGGATCTCTTGGAACCCCAATACCCTGGGTACCTCAGTACCATATACTAGGGAATTATAAGGGTGTTCCAGTAAGCCAATGTAAATTGGTAAAATTGGTCACTAGCCTGTTAGTGACAATTTGAAAGAAATGAGAGAGCATAACCACTGAGGTTCTGGTTAGCAGAGCCTCAGTGAGACAGTTAGGCACCACACAGGGAACACATACATATAGGCCACAACCTTATGAGCACTGGGGTCCTGACTAGCAGGGTCCCAGTGACACATAACAAACATACTGGAAACATAGGGTTTTCACTATGAGCACTGGGCCCTGGCTAGCAGGATCCCAGTGAGACAGTGAAAACACCCTGACATACACTCACAAACAGGCCAAAAGTGGGGGTAACAAGGCTAGAAAGAGGCTACTTTCTCACAGGGAGCAGGAAGGCTGGGGAGGAGTAATCACTGGCCACTTATCTGTGAATGTGGCAGCTGTGAGTGGATGGCAACAGATGACTAAACAGAGGGCCAAAATTGAGGCGTGGCTTTAGACACCGTTATGTCAGGAAATGGATTTGATGGGAAAAGTCTTTGAACCAGTAGTTTATCTCAGACATTTGCGATGTTTCCAGCCTGGAGGGAGTTGGGATGTGTTTCAGCACAGTCAAGGGGTGAATCCTGAGTTCCATAGGGCATGCAACCACTGGAGTCTGAAAGCTCTACACACTGAAGCAAGGATCCTCGTTAAGCAAAGGCTTTAGGAATAGCTTGCAGGCTACAAACAGAGAGGTTGGTCAGATGGTGGTAAGTATGCATCGATTTAAAGAAGGCATGTCACCAATCACTGTCTAGTGTTTTGGGTAAAGTTGGCATCAAATCATCAGTTCCCCCAAAATACATCTAGATCTGGTCAAGAATCAGAATAAGGAAGAATTTGTCTGGACCGGCCTAGGAAAAGGACTGAGGAGGATCCTGCCCCCCTCTTGTATCCATTATTTGGAACTGCTTTCCAAGTATCAGATTATTTGTCTCCTGCACTGCTTTTAGGACATAAAATATTGAAGGGGGCTTCATTTGCATGGAAAAACAACCTGCTCAGCTGGGTGTGGGCTGCCCTGGACTCTGTGGAATACCTGGCTGAAAGGAGACTTGGACCCTAGGAGGTCCAGGAACTCTGGGATGAACCAGGGCTAACTTCTCCAGCAACTTCAAGAAACTAAGGCCCTCATTACGACCCTGGCGGTATAGAACCGCCAGGGCCGCTGGACGGGGAGGCACCGCCGACAGGCCGGCGGTGCCCCGCGGGGCATTCTGACCGCGGCGGCTTAGCCGCGGTCAGAGAAGGGAAACCGGCGGTCTCCCGCCGGTTTCCCGCTGCCCCCAAGGAATCCTCCAAGGCGGCGCAGCTTGCTGCGCCGGCTTGGGGATTCCGACTCCCCCTCCCGCCATCCAGTTCCTGGCGGTTCTCCCGCCGGGAACCGGATGGCGGGAGGGGGAGTCGCGGGGCCCCCGTAAGAGGGCCCCAAAATGTATTTCACTGTCTGCCTTGCAGACAGTGAAATATGCGACGGGTGCAACAGCACCCGTCGCACCTTCCCACTCCGCCGGCTCGATTACGAGCCGGCTTCATCGTGGGAAGGGGGTTTTTCCCTGGGCTGGCGGGCGGTCTTTTGGAGACCGCCCGCCAGCCCAGGGAAAAACTCATAATACCCTCTGCGGTCTTTTGACCGCGGAGCGGTATTATGGAGGGCTGAATTCTGGCGGGCGGCCTCCGCCGCCTGCCAGAATCAGAATGAGGGCCTAAGACTTTTGGCTGTACAAAGAATGGTCTCTTGGTAGCAGGTACAGACAGGTCTGCATCACCCTCAGACGTGTGACGTTGGTTCCCAAAAACGTTTCAGGAAGAGTGAAAGCATCTGAAAGCGTGAAAGGTAACCAATTCCACCCTTGACCTGTCAACCACTTTCAGGAAGAACCTTTACTGGTACTTTTTTTGTTTTTGTCTTTGGTGAAAGAATAGCCACTTATGGTAATGCACATAAACTAATACTGGCTTTCAGAACACCATTTTTCATGTGTCACTTCTTGGCTGAATATCAAAATCTATAACCCAGGTTCCCTTAATCTGATTTTTGTCATGTTTGCGTATTCTTGATTAATCTAAATTGGTTTTAGATTTTTTGTTTTACTTGTTAGTGTATCTGGGGGAAAGCTGGTTGTTTGATCGATAGCTTCCAGGGGTTAAGCAGAATTATTTCTGTGAACTGTTTGTAACCCAGTGTAATACTGACTTTAAAATGTGGTGGATTACTCCCCTTCCAACTTAATAATTCAGTTTCTTAGACTTACCACAAACATTGCCACAGATGGTTACTATATATGCATGCAAAGGATTTTCCCTTCTAAAACTTTTTTCTACTTAAACCCATTTGTAAGCCTAGCTATATGCCTGCAACAGCATATAATATTGCAGTATGAACCATAAGGAGGGGAGTGAAAAGACACTCAGGGCATCATTACAACCCTGGCCGACAGCCACATTATGACCGTAGCAGTTGCACCACGGTCAGACCGCCAGCACTGCCACTTCTCCACAGGAGGGGCTGGCGGTCCTAATCCGCCAGGGCAGCACTTCAAGCAGCGCTGGGGATTACGAGTCCCTTCTCGGTGGCAATTACATGGTGGTAGCACTGCCATGTAAAGGCTGGTGGAGACCGGGTGCAGGGGCCCCCAGGGCCAGCCCCTTTGCGCTTTTCACTGTCTACTTTGCAGACAGTGAAAAGTGCGACAGGTGCTGGTGCACCCTACCCACAGCAACATTGCCACGGGCTCAATTATAGCTGGCGTCAATGTTGTGGGCTGTTTCTGCCCGCTGACCCAGCGGAAAACTCGTAATAGGGGTAGCGGGAAGGGGACCGCACTGGCGGTAACCTGACCGCGGGACTTCGGCAGACGGCCTTTTCCATCCGCCGAAGTCGTAATTAGGGCCCCAGTGTGTTCACTCAGTTTCCCAACTGACCAACGATATGTCATTAAGAAGGAACACACCCCAAACGCTTTTACTATCTCCTTAAACATACTGTTGAATTCTCCCTAGGTTTTTGAACATGCAAGGGTTGGAGGATAAAAAATAAGAGAATTGCCAGGCGTTGATCTTTCATGAAAGTTTGACAATAAGATCCACCCACCTCCAACCGCTTATGAAGCTAAACCAATTGTTTTAGTGAATATTGACCATAGGAAAACATCCACAATGGTTTGTAAATGCAGAAGGTGCAGTGCTGGAATTAAGGGGATCCTGCCAGATCCCAGTTTCAGCACCTATTTCTGGGCCTGCTTTAAGCTCTGCCCGGTTGAACATGCTGAAGTTGTCTTTGTGTCATTTTCCGACACCCGGACATTATTCAGCAACAACATTGTCTGCATTCTTTTCAGAGTAGCAACCTTCAGGCAGTGAGGGGACTTTTGTATTCTAACATCCAACTGGGCCCAAAACAAAGGCCTAATTTATAGCTCAACTCTGTTTATTGAAATTAAACATACACATACAGCTGCCTACAACCACAGACCGACGGGGGCGAACAAAATTCTAAGTTTAATCATGTATAGTTGTAATAAACATTCTCTCTGAACAACTCTCCCCTCCTTAATCCAACTGGAATGAGGGTACCCAACGTTGCTCTGTCTTAAAGGTTCCAATGATAAGTGACCGACGTTGCATGACAATTGTGTAGCTAGCTAAAGTCATGGTAGTGGGTCAGCAAGGCGCAGAAGTCGCAGGTACTTGGGGCAGGATAATTCACAAACCTCAGCGGTTAGCAAAGCAATAAAGGGGGCCCACTTCTCTCTATAACATCAGTTAACCAATGATTGGGCCGTTTGCGACTGCAAAAATGCATTTTTGGTATGTATGAATCCCAATTTGCGATTCGGTAAATTGTTACCGAATTGCAATTTGGAGTCGCGAATACATGTCGATTCAGTATTAGGAAGGGGCGTGTCATGGGTGTCCCTTCCTAATACCGAATCGCAGCGGTATGTAGGAATGTTTTGTGGCTGAAATGTCATCAGAAAACATCTGCATTTTACCACCTACTTCAAATAGGTGATAATCCATTCGCAAACGGGAAGGGGTCCCCAAGGGACTCCTTCTCATTTGTGAATGCATGCTAAAACTTTTTTTATTAGCAGGCAGTGGTCGCACGGACCGCTGCCTACTCTTAAAAAAAACTTCTAATTTTTCTATTTTAAACGCAGATCGTTTTCCTTTAAGGAAAACGGACTGCATTTTTTAATAAAATGCTTTATTTAAAGACAATCACAGCCATGGTGGTCTGCTGAGCCCAGCAGGCACCGTTCCTGTGATTGTAGCTATTCACAATGGGTCGCAAATTGTGACCTGCCTCATGAATATTAATGAGGTAGGATGATTTGCGAGCCATTGGTAATCGCTAAATGAAACTCCTGGAGTTTCATACATTCAAATAGCGATTACCTAATTACGATTCGCAGAAAGTCACAATTAAGTAATCGCTATTCAGATAAATGATACATCTAGTCCTATATCCTTCAGAACAGCTTCCCAAAATTAGTCTATTTTAGGGCAGTCCTAGAGGATGTGGAGCAGGGTGTCTCTCTGTCCACAGTGGCACCAACAGTCGGGGCTACACCTCAGGTTTCCCCTGAGTAATCTGAGAGGGGTAAGATACCAGTATGTCACTATTTTTTTGGCTGTTTCAATGCTTGCTGAGCTGGTTGCTGTGTGTTTAGCACGTTAGTAAATATTGCCCCATTCTTCCATCGTGACTGGTCTGCCCAGGTCCTGCTCCCAACATCTCTGAGAGGGGGCTTTAACCAGTTGTGGGCAGTGGAAGGAGTAAGGCATTTAATTCTGACACCAGGCTATGGCCATTCTTCTTTAGAAGCCATTTTTCGAATTTCATCAGTGGGCTAAAAGCCCCCTGTTTAATTTTGCTATGGGAGATCCAATGTCTGAGCGGGAAATAGCGTAATCTTTCTATTTCTGGTAGGTCCTAGTGAAGTTTCAATTGATCTAATGTCATGAGGCCCTCTTCATCAAAAAGATGACCTACAGAATGGCATCCAGCCTTTAGCAAGTGGTTAAATGCTGTCTCGTCAAGGCCTGGAGTGAAGTCAGTGTTTCCTAAAGAGGGGTCAGAGGTGATGGTAATATCATCAGACCTTTGCGTGTGGCCACTAGGTCTCATACCCGTAAGGACGCCCTTGTGATTGGCGAGGTGTAGAGTCCCACTCTTCATTGCTGATGTGAGGGGAACAGGACTTTCCACAGCTGAATGCCCGCAATAGCCCAGTCCATAAAAAGCCAGTGTTTCTCACACTCCGTCTGTAACCATTCCACCAGAAAAAGAAGCTGGGTGGCCTGGTAATACCTATGAAGGTGCTGGCTCCCCAGCCCTCCCTCCCCCATAGGGCGATAGCTCCTATCCCTAGTCATGCACAGACGTTGGCTTTCCCATATGAAGCTAATGATGACATTCTGAAGTGAAGTGATCATCCCAGCCGGGGGGGTTGAGTGGAAGGGTCTTGAAGTGGAACAAGACTCTCGGAAGAGCCACCGTTTTCACTGCTGCAGTTCTACCCAACCACGAAACGTGGCATGACGTCCACATGTTCAAATCTTTAGTGATTTGTTTAGGTAACATTTTATAATTAAGGGCTGCTGTGGCAGTTGCAGAACTGGATAATTGAATGCCAAGGTAGGAGATGGAATCTGTCCTCCATTGTATTGGGAAACTCTTGGCAAGGGCTTCCACTTCGGCCGTCGGGACCATGAGATTGAGGGCTTGGGATTTATTGACATTTACTAAAAACCCTGAGGCCTGGCCGAACCGTTCAATCTCTTCTAGAAAAGCAGGGAGTGCTGTTAAGGGGCTATTAAGAGATTGAGGGCAACGATCACATCGTCGGAATATAAGCAGATAATGTGCTCTTCCCCACCAAAGTGGATCCCGGTTACATCCGGGTAATCCCTTACTCTCTGCGCAAATGGCTCCATATAAAGAGCAAAGAGCAATGGTGATAAAAGGCAGCCTTGCCACATCCCTCTATTGATTGTGAAAAAGGCTGATGTTATGCCATTGACCCGGATAGTGGCTCTAGGGAGGCTAGAGTTACTCCAGATCCAGTTACGGAGGCACTCTCCAAAACCAAAATGCATCAGTGTCGACTCCAGGTATAGCCAGTGCACCCTATCAAATGTCTTCTCAGCGTCCACCGAGAAGTGAGCCACCTGCCTCTGAGACTGGAGTGCCTTATCTAGGATGTATAACAGCTGTTTTGTGTTGTTACTGCATTGTCTGTGGGGAATGAATCCTTACTGTGCAGGGGCTCTAAGGTCTGGCATTAGGGGGTTCAGACGGGCAGCCAATACGCTGGTGAAGAGTTGAAGTTCATTGTTGAAAAGAGATATGGGTTGATATGATCTGCATTGCTATGGATTGTTCCCTGGTTTGGGAATGACGCTGGTTGATGCTTCTAACATCGACTGGGTGGCCGTACATGTACCAGTGTAAGAGTTGAAAAGTTTAGGAAGTGGGAGCTAGGATTGTGCAGAAGGTTTTACAAAATGAAGCTGGGAAGCCGTCTGGGCCAGGAGATCTATGTAACCTTTGTCAGGTTATTGCTGCAATTACCTCTTTTATACAGATGGGAGCGTCTAGAGCGAGAGGTTGGTCTGGTGTGAGGCAGGCGATATGAGCATCTCAAATACATTGTGCAGGGCTCTCCAGAGGAAGTGTCTGAGCAGAGTATAGTCTAGCATAGAATTCCCGGAAGGTGTCTGCTATGGGGTGATCATCTGTGATGTCCTTCCCATTGCTCCCTGACAGGGATTTAATCTTCGCTTTTTGGTGTTGGGCGGGTAACCTATTAGTTAGGAGCTGTCCACTCTTATCTCCCCCCTTCTAAAACGTATGCTTTAATCAGAACATGGAGTATTCCACCACATCTATGTCTAACCCCGCTAATAGTTTCTTTACCGCCTCTAACCACCACCATTTCCTGGGGCTGCGGTGTGGTGATGTATGTGTTTTAGCTTTTGCACCTGGGCCTAGAGGGATGCGGCTGCTCTTTCCTTGCCTTGTTGTCTGCCAAGATATAGCAATGAATTCCCCCCCATCACTGTTTTCTTTGTGTCCAGAGAAGGGAGATGGGGTGTCAGGATTGTCATTCGTAGCGAACAAGTTCTGCAACGCTATTGTGATTTTCTGTAGCACTTCTGGCTTGTGTAAAAGGGTCTTACACAGGAGCCCAGGTTGTTATATGAGTTGTGTTGGGGGAGGTGTGTGTCCATCATCTGTGCAGAATGGTCACACCCAGAGATCAAGCGCTGAACCTCCACTGTGCCCCGGAAGTGGTCTAGTGTAGGTTTTGTGAGCGTGTGAGTAATACGTGTAATCCCATGTGGTTGGGTGGCTGTCTCTCCAAAGGTCTCTAAGGCCCAGCTCATGAAGCCAGTGTTTGTAGTCCCCTGTCAACTCTCATGTCTCTCCCTGTCTCATCGCAGAGTGCTCAAAAGCATTATCCAAAACTATATTAAGACCTCTCCAATCAAAATCAGCCTGTCTCGGGCGGCCAGGACCTCTGTCACCGCATGGCGAAGGAAAGCCTCTTGGCCCTCGTTAGGAGAGCACATAGAACCCAGCAGAAAAGTGTGACCTCGTATATGAATTCAATGAGCTAGCAGGTGTCCCCTCATCTGTACCATTTTGGCTCCCATTACCCCCCTGAAATGTACGGGCCGACAGGATAGCCACCCCTGCCGACTTGGTGGTTGTGGAGGAAAAGAGTTGGTGTGGGAATGCTCTGGACTGAAGGCGAGGCCAATCGCTAGATATTAAGTGTGTCTCCTGCAGAAGACAAATGTCTGCCCCTGACTTCTCTAAATATAAAAGCACAGCCCTTCACTTGTTCAACCCCTTAACATTCATGGTAAGTATACGCAATCTAACCATTGTGTCAGCCTATCTCATATGTTGCCGGGCATTGCCCTTCAGTGGACATAATATAGCAGGAGTGACTACTATATATATATATCCTGGGTTGCCTAATATAGTCCATCTACTCCACTCCAGGAGAGGCAGTCGATGTGTTGGGCACCTACTCAAGTAAATCAAAAAAATAATCTCCCCAAACGAATTAGTAACAAAACAGGTAATTGTCTCTGGGTAGACCAGCACCCTAGGCGATGTAACAGGTCTCCCAGGGGTAAATTTCCAGGTCTGAAACCTTGTCGCCTCAAATCTCTCCTCGTAGTGGTGGTTTGTGTCTCCCCTGCTCAGTGCCTTAGTGTGTCACAGGGTCCCTTCTGGTGCTGTTGGCCATTTACTGTCAAGAGTCTCTCTGCAGCAACTCCAGCACTGATCGTAGCTCCTGGGCCATAGTATTGGGATCCGGACGCAAATCCCTAGGGGAAGACAGAGACCTTTGCTTGTCACATCTTCTCCTACCGCCTAAATTACCAGAGTTAGAGGGAGCATCTTCTGTGGTGGCAGGATCGATTCCTAGGAGATCGCATGCCATTTTCAGAGAATGGATATGATGAAGCAAGTCCTCCCATCTAAATATGATTCTAAACGGGTGTTCCCAAGAATAAGAGACGCCATGCTCCCGAAGGAAGGTGGTTACTTGGAGGAAGTCCCTGTTTTTTTTGGTGTGAGTGCAGAGAGGTCCCGATATAAGGTGACCATATGGCCTCTGAACTTTAGTCGGTGTTGGTCTCTCGCTGTGGTTAATATCTGCTCCTTCGGGGAAACATTGTGGACACATGCTAGTATATCAGTGGTGCGTGTTGTCCCAGTCCGTGGGAGACCCACCCTGTGAACTCTGTCTATCTGGATCGGTTGTGGTTCTGGAGCGTCCAGGATCTGAGAAAAAAGGGATTGTACATATGATTCCATGTCCCTATTCTCGGCTCCCTTCTGGCCATCCAGAGTCTAATATTGTTACGTCTAGAACTGTTCTTGAGGTCCTCTACATGGACTTGAAGGTCTATGTGCTGTTCTCTAAGGTGAGTACCTCTTGTTGTAGTTGGTTGATCTCTTTGTCGCTAGGCGTTTCTTGGTCTTCCAATGCAGCGACCCTATCCCCCAGTTCCATCACAGCAAAGCGGATCACCTTCAGGTCTTTGGAGTGCTCTTTCTTGATTGTTTGAAGCTCCTCTTTAAAGGGCATGAAGAGCGACACCATAAAGAAGTGGGTTATTAGGCCTTCAGGTCTGTCGTTTCTAACCTGGGGGTCTTACGGCATTGCTCTCCCTGCCCACCGTGGCCCGCAAGAGCATGTCTTTAAGTGTGAGATCTTTCTTGCTCCTTGCTCCTGCCATGATTTTGATCTTTCCCGACACGGACACGCCGGCTGTGTAGTTCGCTTTGCTCCAGAGGTACGTTGTGTCCTCCGGTAGGCAAAAGAAGGGGAGAAGTCTATATCAGAGACCCCCGGGGTCCAGTACTCACTCAGGGCTGCCCCAGAGGCAGGGTTGACCACTGGGCCAGGCAACAACCCCCAGCAAGTTGTGCTCCTGTGTCTCCCGGTGTTGAAGTTGGCGCTGCCACTATCTTCCTCTGTGTGGCCAGGTGGACTGCAGCGCCCTGGTCGCCTATAGTCTCTGACTGCTCCTCCTAGACCCAGCAGGCCAACCACCGGCTGTGGGTGAATTCAAGTGGGGGTATCACAGTAGCTGCGGGGGTCATCAAGCTCCTAACCCTTTGCAGGCCGAAGTATGTATGGTCGAGCAAAGGTTAACAGCAGTGCCCAGGGCCCAGAGCTGCTAGGCCGGCTGACCCAACAGTTGGGCACCAGGGGCAGGAGCAGGCACCTCTTCAAGCATCACGGGGCTCATCCAGAGTCCAAGTGCAGGAATCACAACTCCATCCAACGTTGGGGTCCTCTCAGCCGATCTGTCAGTTCACTAGCTCGAGCCCCAGCAGACGCACAGCCACCCCAAGCCTCTACGATTGACTCGGTTATCCAATGATGGTGTCTAGCACTCTGGCCCGCCTCCCACTGCTCCAACAGGCCCAGCCAGTCTCACTCTATATGGGTGCCTTTATCAGCCCTCAACGGAGCCCCACGCTGGCCAGGGGTTGGGCTACTTCCCCTGGTCTACTTCTGGGCGGGCAGCCCCGGGTACTGTCTCTGGGTCCAGGCTCGGGGTGTACGTTGTGAAGCTGCTGTGCTAGCAGGCCGTTGCGAGGCTGCGTTCACCTCGTCGTTCAAATGTGGGTCGATCAGCCGGCGCCCATCTCAGAACACAGCCGTGGACCGCAATATTTCAGTTCCTCCAGGTGCTGGAGCAGGGCATGGTAGCGAGATGTGCCGCTATGAACTCCTCCCCTGCAAACTCTTGCTGCTGCTCCCCAGAGGTCTCTCACCTGCCTCTCCCACGCCCTTCAGGGCTAGGCTGGTTCCCCGGGCACCACGCAGATCAGTCTCCTCTGCTGGCCTTGTCACCTGGCGGTAGGCCGAATGTCTGCGGTGGGCAGGTGAAGCGGGGGCTTACGGCGTGAGGGTTGCAGCAGTGGATCACCGCTGCCGGAGGTTTCTGCCAAAGTCGCCAGGTGAGTCGTGGACCTCACTCGGGCCCCGCTTCCTGCTTGGTCCAAGGAGAGGGGTCCGCTGCCCTGCTCTGGTCAGCACGGTCTATTGGGTGCCATATTGCAGTCCGTACTGCGCTCCACGCAGGCCCCTCCAAGGCGCTGTAAAATTCGGGACCAAAGATGGGTGCCATACCCAGACCCGGGGAGACATGCCCGCAACACCAGGGGACTGCCTGCGTCCCGGATACCGCCCGGAAGAGAGAGGGAATTGGGTGTTTTTATGCTCGTGGTCGGGAGAGAGACCTGGGAACACATCTTCATCTCCATCTGGGCCATGCCCCCCGAAAGGCCTGATTTAAAGGACCATCATCCCTCCTTTTGTTCAAGTGTCATACTGGATGGAACCTCTCTGAAGCCTTACACCTAGATGCAGCACAATGGAAGGAAACAAAGGCACACAGCCCTCGCAAGTACTTAAGAGAAACTACCTATCTAAGTGATGTGCTTGCAGTGTAACAATGCAAGATTTATCTGTATGAGTAATTACACAAATATTTATTCTTTATAAAGGGTACTAATAGTTCGTTTTAATTTTAGAATAAGATTCCTCTACAAAACAGAAAGTGCTCTCTTGGAATCCAAGGTTGAGCCTTCCCAGTTACACAAAGTAGCTGGGTATGGACTCAACAATGAAGAATGCCACTAGATATTTTAGTGGATCAGAGTCCTTTAAAATAATCTACGAAGGATTCCACAGTAGGTTTAGGGCAATAATAAAACCTTCGTGATATATAATATTGCAAGCACACATTTTCTTTCCATACAGAAATTAGAAATTAATGCTTACGCGCCCTAACTCTCACCTCATTTCTCTTCATATCCACACACATGCAGCAACAAAAACAGGATAAGAGCACAATTCTGGACCTCATACACAATATCATAACCGTAATGCTCACAAGGCAAACACCATTTTCCATCCCTCGTACTCCCCAAACAAGCGTCAGCTCTTCCATGGTATATAACCCTAAGTGCAATTAACATTGCAACACGTGCCTGTGTGACACCTTCGAACAGTCTTGTTATTCAGCCAACAGCACTTTGCATGCAGCCGTACTTTGTCGTTCAACTTGGTAAATATGGGCTTAAACATCTCAGCTTGCAAAAAGATGATGGCTAAAAAGCCATCACTGACTGAACAGACTATGCGTGACAGGGGGGGGCACTTTGGTGCGCGTTTAGCACTAAGAAATTTAGAGCTCGCCTTATCCAGTGTTACAATCAGTTGTAAAAGATAACGATTATGCCAATCACTACGGATGTGGATAGTTCCCGTACCTCCTCCTCCCCTGCCCGCCCCCCTTCCTCTACCTTTGACGGCGAGAGGGGGCGGTAGAAGGAACACTCATACAAAGATCCTTTCAGGACGCGACTGGCTAGACAGGGACGGACCTGAGTGAAAGCGAGGCATGAAACGCATATGCCCCCTCAGCTCCGGTATTCCTCGCTTTTTTAAAGCATTGTTGGCTGTAGGTCACGTTGCCGCGCTTCTGTGCCTCTTGGGGTGAGGCGGTTCTCCAGTACGTTCGGCTCCAGTTTTCCGCCCTGGTCTCCGCAGTAGCCCCCCTCACACTCCTATTGTCCATTTATTGTAAACTGGCGACTCGTCTGGCACCAACGTCACTTCCGGTCGGCTTGGTGAAGCAGGAGTGAGGCCGCTGTCTGGTGGTGCACGGGAGAGTGAAACCCGCACCCGGGGCAGGTGAGGTGCGCGGGCATGCTAGGGCCGGGGTAGAGAGCGACAGTTTTTCAGAGACTGGTCATAGGATCTGTTGTTGCTTGGCTAGTGAGGGAATATAACCGGAGTTCCTGTTCCATTGTAAAAAAAAAAAAAAAACCCTTTCCTGTCCTGCAAATCCGGAGCCTCCCTATGCAGAGAACATTTAGCGGGGCTACCCGAATTGCCCGCCCAGCAGTGAAGTGCCCCCCATGTTAACCACCCGGCAACTGTCAACCTCCTGTATGCACTAGTCGCACATTTTATTAAGGCCAGCACAAATCTTCAGACACACGTGGTATAATACGAGATGTACGTCAATAGCTCCACGTTTCCATTCTTGTCTTTTACAGAACCCGAGCCCTGTTTACTTCCCTTTCCTCAAACTGTCACTCATGCAAACTCTAAACTTCGCGGTACCCTGTCTTCTGCGACCTCCCATTACACTAGCCTCTACTGGCCTTTCAGCTCACCTGTGTTTTATCTGCAGTCCTGGCGGAAATTACTAGTCCTACCCTTGCTTGTGACAGCTGCTTGTCTTTCTGGCGCTTGTACTCTTGTGAACCCCTGAAAGTCCTTGTATGTCGTCAATGAGTAAGTCTGCTACTTATGTGTATTCTGCGAGTGAGCATTTCAACCAGAAATGCACACATCTTTGTTTGTCTCATGTATGGTCTCTGGAAGTTGGGTGACGTGATAGAGTTGCTACCCATGAGACAACACATTCAGATTAAGACACTATTCCACGACAGCCAGCGATTCCTTGACTGGTCCAAAGTTTCTCTCTCACATCATCATTCTATATGATCCAGCGTGAGTTTCTCTCTCACATCATCATTCTATATGATCCAGCGTGCCCTCCAGGAAGCTGCCTTTCAAGACCTGCGTTTTAAGAAAGCTTGTTGGGCAGGGGGAGCTTTTAGTGTTGTGGTTCAGCACCGTGGGACACTCCTTGACACTCTTGGACCATTATGTCCTGTGTGTTCTTTTTATAAACACATTGGAACCCATATATTCTGCTAACCAGAGCCCCTGGTTTTGCCTTGGTTCGTTTAGTCTTAGCTGGTTGATGTCTTCGCACAAAGATGCCTCTGATGAAAGATGCTTAACTTGTTTTATGTCTTTTCGGAAATCATATTATCTCCATTATATACATATATGTCAGTCATAACCTTTGTATATATTCAGTGTATTGTAATCCTCTATAATGCTTGACCAGTATTGTTCTGTACACTTTTTTTTAATCATGGTACCAGTTAGCTCTTGGTTGACTTGCTTGCTGTTCTCTCACTTTTCCTCTTTACAGCACTCTTAAATCCAACTGGCTGGAGTTTGTGCTTTACGAGGCAAAAAATAAATTAGCCAGCCTGCCTTATAATATGAAACTAGAAGTAGGTGAGAGTATAAAGAAGATAAAATAGAAGAAGCTGTGTGGCATATATATATAGTATAACAAACTGCAGCACTCTTTCAGAATTCAGAAACAGTAGGTTGGGGAAACTTAGCAGAGGTTGTTACAGTAATATTAAGTAGGATCACCGTCTTAAAAATGCGAAATATGAGGCGAGGATGGAAGATTTGTAATAAAAAAAAAATACAGCCATCTCACAGTAAACAACAACTATTCTGATCACAAATTCGTAGTCATAAGAATGAGCAGAAGGGTGTGGAAAGGAGAGAAAGGAGACAGTTTAAAACTTTATTATAAAATTTAGATTTCAAAGGCAACAGAGGACGAATATTTGTTATCATTACTTTAACACCAAGTATTTACAAGTTCAGACCATAGCTAGAAAATTATGCAGAGGTGAAGAAAGTCCTATAACCTTTCCTAAATTGAAATAATGAAGAGATTCCTCTGTGTTTGCTAGGAAGAGTATTCCATATCTTAGTGGCAGCATAGTATGAGTGGCTGGCAGCGGGCCCTCTTTATGGATTTTAGGAATCGCCAAGTAGTTGGAAGATGTAGATCGAAGTGTTGGAGTAGGCTCGTATAGGGTAAAAGTGTTCTGGAGAAAAGATGGACTCTGGTAAAAATGACTTTGTGACAAATGCAAACTGTTGAACTTCGTATATTCACAATAGGAAGCTAGTGGATGTGCCGCTAATGGTGGTGAATATGTGTGCAAGGTTAAATGCATAGTGAGCCTAGCTGACACATTTTTAATCAGCCGAAGTGTCTTTATTTGGTATGGAGTCAGGCCAAGATAGAGTACCTGGTGATAGTCGAGTCATGATCCCACAACCATAAATTCAGGAGGCAAAGGAAATAAACAGCATTTTTTAAGGTGGTAAAGGCAAGAGGATGTGACCTTAGATACCTTGCTTGTGTAAGTAGGATTGTCATCCAAATTAAATCCTAGATTACACACATTAGAAATGGGAGATGGATTAGAACCTAAAATAGGCAGACACCATTCATGTGGAAGATGGTCTTCCGATAATCAACTCTTCCGTTTTGCTGCTTAAAGCAGTTATGTTTCACCCACTTGTCATTCAGGCCGCCAATAATTAGTCTGTTCTTAACATGAACTTTCTAAATTTAGCATTTTTCATGTCTTGTTATGGATAGCACAACTGTTCCCCTAACTTAATATAGGTCATGGCGTTTGTATTTCTGCAACTTTTGGATTTTTGAGCACCTACTTATTATCAGCAGAACTTTAGGGGTTCCTGTCTAGTTCAGCACTGCCTAGTTGCTTTTTTACTCTTAGTATTTAATGCTTTTGCACCTTAACTGTTTTGACGTAGGACGTTTGCACTTTGTATTCTCTAGCAGTAATTTAGTGCACCCTTCGTTATTCTCTTTGTTGCACTTATACCAGCTGTTCATTTTTAGTGAACCCTGATAAGATGGAGTCCTTTGTCATTATTAGCACTTGGAATTCAATTGTTTCTTCAGCCAGGTGAGCTACACATATATTAAACAGAGCTAAAAGATGACGCTCCTGAGGAAATGCATGAAGGAGGTTTTTTTAGACATTTTTTGAAAGGTAAGACAGCGACGGCCTGTCCTTTATCCTACAGAAAGGAACATATCTAGCGAAGGCTTTACCTCTGCCAAATGGCTTCATGTAGCCTAGGAGCCTAGATTGCATGAGATTGCACCGAAGTCCAGACTGCCTGATCATTTATTTAAAAAAAAAAAAAGGGGGGGGGGGGTGGAATTGTTAGTTGACTGTTTTCTCAGCTACATTAGCCGTAAAAGGATGAAGGGAAATATGGCAAAACCTACTGGGTATGGTGCGATCGACTGAAGTTTTTTTCAAAAGAGGTTTTATCAAGGCTTGTTTCTAGGGAAGAGGAATCGAGGTTGATTTGAAAAGAAGAGTTAAATTATCTTGCTTCCAGATGGAATAGTTGAGCAGGGGATGGATTTAAAGGAGAGCAAGACTTGGTGACAAAATAATAATTTTAACCTCGCTGCTGTTGGTAGGAGAAACTTCTGAGCGTTAGACACTCACTGGGATTTCCTTGTCTTACGTGGAAAACCTAGCAATATTAGTGTTCGGATAAAAGTAGGATTGACTTTTTTTTAATTTTCATAGCGAAGGAGAAGGATAAGGTGTTGCACAGTTCCACTGATGGTTGAACAGCTGCATTTAAGCGAGAGAAGTTGGAGAAATCACTATTCTGAAAACCTGTCTTTTGTGGCTTTGTGGAATACTGATAGGCGTATCATTAAGCTGGTAGTGTACTAACCTATCACATGTTTGCAGTCTTTAATATCCAGTCTGTTGCATGCCTTAACTCAAAACCATAGACAGTACGTTCTAAAAGCAAAGGTGCAAAATTAAAAAGAGCAAAGCGCAGCAACTAAGTATAAATCATCAGCAATCAAATTGTAAATACAAGTGATAAAAAAAATATTTCCTACTTAATTACTGATATATGTGCAAATAACAGTTTGTTCGGATTACTAATATAACACAAAAAAGTAGTCCTGTCAACTAGAAAAAAGCTCTGCAACCTTTTTTTCAAAAAGGAGATTAAGGCCAGATATGACCTTAATTTAAGTGAGTATTTGGTAGATGTGTTATCACTATACTACAGAGAATATTCGTGTTGCTTTCATAGCAAGCGGAAACTGCTAAATTAACACCCGGGATGCAATTTTCCACGAATAAAGTTTTAAGTTATTTTCCCAAAGCTCAAGGAGAAAAGGAAATGGACAAATTATACGAACAGTTGTGTCAGATCCTACCAGAATATTATAGTGACATTGACTCTTGTAGTGTAGTCTATTTGATTAGGTTAATGCAGCTACTACTACTATATTGGTAGTGAATGTTTAAACCCTCTATAGGGGAGAGGGGCAGACTGGACCATCATCTGTTTCAGAGTAACCTTCAGTAGCAAAGTAGAAATAGGTCTATAAAAAGAAATCTGCCCAACTTGTATTATTGACTATTACACAGATAGAATCGAAAGATATGCATCTTATAGGTTTGTGACATTGGCCTAAGATGAACTGGAGGATACTGCGTCGCACACACTTATGTTTTTCACATGCTGGAAATAATATGCAGATCCACAAAGTGTACTCAAAGAACAGGCCAAGCTGCGCCCTTTTAAGAATTAGTTAAACCAATGTCCTGGATAATATTCAGCCATTGAAAATCATAAATATTTGAGAGCCTAGCTACGCTTACAGTACCTAAACATACTGTATTAAGTACACTGATTTATCAAGCAAGTTTTAAACAGATGAAATTAGGGGAAGGTTTTTAGACTTCGGGGTTCTGAGTGACATCATAGACAACTCGAACTTCACTCTCTTTGTCTACTTGACGTCACTCATAACCCCTTGGTGAAAAACATCTCTGTAATTCACTGTTCCCTTCTATAATTCTGTATGGTGCTTAAGTGTGTACATAACAGCCAAACATCTCTTAATGGTTTATAGCCTCACGCTTTGATCTGTTTTAGAAAATATGTTAATAGCCAGAACTCTAATCTAGGTAATGCTTGGTGACTAGACTGCCTTACATAAAATATTAAGAATAGCTTTACTGTTCAATACAACCTATTTTTTGGGGCTTTGCCTTCAAAGGCTCCAGTTTCACATCAAAGACTGTGTTTGGCTCACATGTTAGTGCTTTCAGCATCACAATCATGGTTTCCCATACCTGAAGGTTTTATATTGTAGACTTTTGTCTTGATTTAGACAGGGGAAGTGGCCAATGAACCACTGTTTAGTCCTAAATGGTTCCACAAACTCACTGCAGCTAGAATAAAATTTCCAAATTTGCGTGTAAATATGTGATTCATAGAGCTGATGCACATCACTTTGGGTTCAGACTTGTACACTTAAAAATAAATATATATATATATATATATATTTGTAGATCCACTGCTATATGTGTTCCTGTTAAAATTTACCTTAAGCAAGCATTGGAAAAGCCAATACTTCTTGCCTTTTTGGCTTTACCATTTCTTTTTGCGGATGTTGTTCAGCATCAGCAAAAAAATGAAAAGGAAGGCTGAGGGGAATGATCAGCATGCATCATAGGATGACAGCCCTTTTTTAAATACCATTCTCTGATGGCACATGCCCATCTTTGTGTGGCAACCTTAAAAAGTTTTTAAAGTGAATCGGAGCACATTTTCTTAATGTATTTTTTGTTTAGAAATTAAAAGGAGTGGTTGGGTAGCAGATTGCAGCTGGCAAACCCTCCTAAAAAAAGAAAATAAAAAAAAGTGGAGCAGATAGGAGTGGGATAATGGGGGTTGGGAGAGGGTTTAAAAAGTAAATGCTGCCAAGCAGCAGTAAAAAATAATGAAACAAAGGCACTCATTCCAAGAAATTGGGGGAATACCAATGGGACAGTCAGAAGTAAGCAAATAAAACGTTTTTTTTTTTTTAAGAAAAAGGGCAAGCGGGATGGGGACGGGAAAAGCAGCAGACTAGCTTGTGGAGGAGCAGATAGAGGTAAAAAAAAAAAAACTTGCTCTCATGGAGTGCTGTAACAAAACTCAATAGAAAAAAGTAGTGATGTGATGGGATGGAAAGTCAATAAAACAAAACTATGGTAAAGAAGCTATAGAGAAAAGGATGGGAAATCATTGAATAAGATGCTAACCAATAAGACTGACAGCCAATGGCAACCTATTGTAGAAAGCGGTCTGACCTAGAGCCCACTGTAAGCATTGGCATTGCCCACACAAGATCTTAGATATACAACAGCTAAAAGCACTTTAAACGGTTAGCCTGTGACTCCCTTGTGGCTATTTAACAACGCAGGGATGTGGACCGTTTGTACCTTGGGTAACACCGTATTTGTATATGGAGTTAAGGGGCATCTTTTGTTTTTATTTTGCAGTGATATACAACGAAACGGAAAGCTTTAAGGGCATCACCCTCTAGAAGTCGAACCCTACTCCGCATGTCCGAGGCTAGAGCCCATCACGCTGAGCTATCTGATTCCTCTTATCTGTAGAAGCCTTGGTCTCCCTTTAGTTGGGCTCTGTTTTGCAGTTTCTGCCTCGTGTCAAGGCCTTGTTGATCTAAAAAATAATAGAAAGGTTTTAGACAACTCGTTTTCTCTGGCTAGTCGTTCTGCAGGCTCAAATGTTTTGCTATGCCGCTTTGCCCTTCTCTTGCATTTTGCTCAGCACATTATTAATCTTTGCATAGTGGAGGGTGGATGAACTGGTCTTGTGAGATTCTGACACTAAGTGATCAATGATAGCATGCCAATTGCTGAATCTTCTAGTTTGAACTTAAATACAGAAATTATTTGGAACGTACAGTATGAAGAAAAATGTTGTGAAAAATAGCTAAGAGTGAATCTTTTAGATCCGGGAAAGTAGAAGATGATGCGACCTACTAACTAAATTGTTTTCCATATTTCCAGTCGCCAGGGTTCCACCAGGGCTTTCATCCCAGGATAGGACACCCTCATGCAAATTAAGTTGGTACGCAAGTTGCACCTGTCCATCAAATTGGCAAGGAGTGCATTGGCTGCAAATATTATATTTTTTAAATGAGAGGTAGCTATTAGAGAACTGAAACTACTTTCCCTGTAAAGTCTCAGCACCAAAAGCTATATGAATTCACTAATATACTGAAAATAAAAAACAAGGATTGTAAACAGGTGCGAATTGAATATATGAAATTCTGACTCGACTTATGATCAGTGATTATGAATAGACAGCATATATTATTCTACTTTCAACACATGCATCTCATTTACAATCTGCTTTATCTAATGGCATCGAGTGGCAAAGGTAAAGTTGGAAATGAGAGAAAAGGCACTGCAGATGTTGTATATGGAGAACATTTTTTGAAGATAAAGACAAAGACTGCCACTTACTGGGCTTACTAGCTACTCTGCCGCCCTCAAACCCCGCATGCTGGCTGGAGAGTAAGAATGAAGATGGTTTGGGGGTGGAGGGTGATAGGTTAAAAAGTAAAGGTGAAGAGCTGCAACAGGGAAAGAGTTCAGAAGGGGGAGTTTAACTAATAGTAAAAAAAAATACAGCAGAGCAAGGCCCAGAATACCTTTGGGCAGAGCAACATGAGGTGTGTAGTTGGGGAGGGTGGAGATGTGAGGGAGAAGCAGCATGTGGAGAAGGAGCAAGAGAACACATGCACTCCTGTGGAGTGATAAAAGAAACGAATTCACTGACGTACAGCAGTGGAAGGCTACAAGTCCTTCAATCGAAAGATTGGGAAAGGAACTATTCTCCAGGGGAGGGACCAACACGAGCATAGAAAGAAAAGCCATTGTAAGATGCAAGCAAATGAAATTGACAGGAAAGCCTACCAGTGGTAAGCAATCAGAAGACTTAAAGCCCATTGTAAGAATTGGTATTGTCCACAATAGGACGTTGAAGCTGTGTGTAGTCAATGAGCGTCTTCTGAAAGCTCAGCCAAACCATTTGAGTCATTAACCTGTTTTAAAAAAAAAAAAAATGTCACCTGTGCCCTTCTTGAGCACCTGTAACTGAACCCGCCCACCTCCACTTGACATTAGTGTAAGAAAGTGAGACTGTAGGAGCCCTGAAATGCACAAAATATACTCCTGTTTGGGTGGTGGGATTTTGGATTCTGCTGTTCTAGTGATTGCAAACTAAGCAGCTAGGGTGTTATCCCACGGAGCTTTCCAGGTCTGCAACTCAAAATCTGATCTATTAAAGCAAAGGGTCCACTGTTGCTTAGCAAGTTTTTATTTTTATTTTTACATTGTACCTGTTTGCTGTGCCACCTCTATCCTACTGATATGGAACTGTAAAGACTAACTAACCATTGTAGTAGGAGCCAGACAAGTTCTGAAGTTCCTTGATTGACCAGAGCATTGCCCAGTAGGGTAGCATTAGAAATAAATATTTAATCTTCTGTTAGTAAATTTATATAATGTGCCTTTCGTGGCAGGTACCTCTAGTAGCGTAACTTCTCTCCAGGTGTTTTTTGATTCCCTGTCTAAGGTCTGTTTGGAATACAGCTATGATGTCCTTGGTAAGGATGTTAATTTGCACCCTTGCATGAACCGGTGTTTTAATCTACTTGATGGAATTATCAGTGATTTTGGATTTTTTACACACCTCTCAGGGTGATTATATGAAAGCATTTTTTTGCCGAATATAATTTAGTTTCTAACTTTGCCTCAGCGGAGGGGTATGTTTCCACTTTTACCGCAGAGGCGCTAACTGTGTTATCGATTTACTTCTTTATGTCTCCCTCCCTGAATGAATCTTTAGTGATTTGTGGGGTTAGTTGGAGTCCTCCGAGTGATCCTAATACCCTTTATGTCACCTTTTGCTGGGATCACATCTAAAAGCATCCTGTCCACCTAGCTGTGCTCAACGGGAATCTTTTTTTCCCCAGGGTTGTGCCTAAAATGGAATGCTGTGATTCCCGGTGACTTTTTTTTGGACATTTACTTAATGGATGTTAATCTGAGATCAGCTTTTGTTTAAATGATGCTTCTGCTGATACTGCTATTGAGAACTCGTTTAACGTTGTCATAATATATCTTCTTTGGTGACGAAAAAGAGTAATGCCAAAAACGTCTGAGTCCATTAAATGGTTTGACTCAAACTGCTCCAGGGCACAACAAGCCCTTTTAGAGGCAATTAAGGTTGTACCTGGAGATCGTAATTGGGTTGCAGAATGTAATGCCTCATATAAGAGTGCTTTAACTGAGCAGAAGAGAGTGCTAAAAGACAAAGCATTGGAGCAGTTGTTGGCTGCTGGTCATTATAGGGACAACGTTAAGTTTTGGGAGACTGTTGACCGCCCACTTTTCAAGGCTGTGTTGGAGCCTGCTTTCCAGTCCACTATCCTGCGTAGTGTTTGAGTTTAGCATTTTAAATCTATTTATGATATGCCTTGTCCATCTTTTACTGCTGGGGCTCCTGCTGAAGCTTCAGCCCCTATTAATTTCACTTTAGATGAGGTATAGAACGCAATCTGTGTGCTCCTCATGAACAAGGCTGGTCCTGACAGGGTCCCGCCAGATCTCCTTAAGACTTCTTGGCTCCGCTTCTTATGCTAATGCTTGAATACAGTTGTGACGGTGCGGATTCCTGAAGCTTGGCCCACTCCTGTGATCTTCCCAGTTTCTAAGAAAGACAGCTGTTCTAACCCTATGTGCTATAGGCCTATTCCTTTGATTAGCTGCTCAGTTAAGATGGTTGGCTGTATCCTACTGAATAGGCTTGTAGATTGGGCCTCAGACCATAGTATTACAGCTGACGTTCAGTATAATTTCCGGGTGGGCCTAGGCACTAGTAACCAGTGTCCTAATCCGTACATGATAGCTGCTAAGTACACAATTGCGAAATGAGTGGCGCTACATCTCACATTTATGGACTTTAGCACAGCCTTTGGCAAGGTAAGCAGAGCGAAACCGTCGGGTGCCATGTTGGAGATAGGCGCATACCCACAGCTCGTTCTTTTTTGGCGTGACCTTCACTTTAACTTAGCAGCATCTGTGAGATTTAGTAAGAAGCTAAATGCACAGAGTAATTTAAACTTAATCGGGTATTCGGCAAGGTTACAATTTGGTCCCTTTTCCGTTTACATTACATGTCAACGGTTTGGAAATGTCACTGATTGAAATTGCCAGAGACTTGCCCCAAATCAGCTCTCGGCTTGTTCCTGTTCTGCTTCACGTGGATGATGCAGTCCTCATTTCTCGCACTGCACTGGGCTTAGAGGTTCTGCTGAACCGTTTTGGGGAATTTATGTATAGCCTTGATTTAGGTAGAAACATAAGCAAGTCACACGTAATGGTTATAGGTCTGCTTACTACCAAGACCAGGACCTTTTGCATCAAAGGTAATACTCAGACGGGCTTCTGTCTTTTCCTATCTGTGTGTTCTAGTGGATTCTTCTCTGACTTGGTCTCCTTTGATTTTTGCAAAGGGGCATACTTTCACCAAAAGCACTGTTTCCATGTCTAATTTTGCTTCTAGTTTGGTCCGTAAGCATGTTAAACCCATGGTTGATACCAATAGATTGAAGTGTGTTTCTGTGGCTGCTCATCGTAGCGAACTCTGGGGGCATAGCAATGTGTTGTCACGGTTTCGGGCGGGTCTGATCAGGTCTTTGGTTGGGACACCCCTTGAGGTCACTGAATATCCGAAGAGGTAGTACACTGGGGCAGAGGAGCAGCTAAAGGCATACACGGAAAGGACAGCTATGGATAGGCACAGGAAACAGGAAAGTAAAAGCAGAGCAACCCTTGTGTGAACAAACAGGAAATGGATTACCAGTGGACACACACGCTGGGGTTGTACACAGAGTAAGGCGCAGAATCTCCCACAGTGACGGGGAATCTCAATGCCTCTGTGCAGTTTGCTCTTACAGATAGTCACCCTGCCAGCCCCATAGAAAGGAGGCAGCAGAAGTGATTCTGTCTCTGGACCCTAGAGCACAAACAAGGATAGTACTTACATACACAGGACACGCTCTTGTGAGTCCAGCTGGAAACACAGTGGCGATTCCTGAGAAAACAGCAATAGCACACTGTCACTGTTAGGCACGAAATACAACGTATAACACTGGACAAGGATGGGGGCTGGAATTGCCTCCTGGAAACCAGGAGCCAACCCCAGTACACAGGAGGACACGTATACACTGGTGAAGACTGATAGAACACTTACCAGACACAAAGAACCAAGAAGAAACAGAAACAGAAGGGAACAAACAAAGAGGCAGAGGCAAGAACTAGGAACAGGCTCAGGCTGAAGCAAAGGCGGGTCTAGGACTTGAAAACAGGGTGCAAACTTCTGGCTGGGACAGACAGAGACAGGACTGGGAAACTGAGAACAGGCTCTGGCTGGAACAGGCAAGGACAGGACTGGAATACAGGGAGTAGGAAATGAGCAGTAAACAGGACTGGTAAACAGAGAGAAGGTTCAGGCTGAAACAAGGCAGGAGCAGGGCAGAGAAACAGGGAGCAGGCTTTGGAAGAAACAAACAGGTACAAGGCTGAGAAGTAGGGAGCAGACTCTGGCTGGAACAACCAGGAACAGGGCAGAGAAACAGGAAACAGGATCAAGCTGGAACAGAACAGGAACAAAACTGGAACACCATCCGACAAGGGGTCTGTAACACAAAGGAATTGAAGTCCGATGCACGACGGGGAGCTTGAGGAAATGGCTGCTTATAAGCAGTTCCAAGCTGGGCTGTACAGGAGAGGTTTCAGGTGTGTGTGGTTTCGGACACTTGCAAGTCCTGGAGGAGAGGATCCAGTGAAAAGGAGCAACTGGACTTCTCCCATTGAAAACAATGGGAAACAGAATCCGGGTTTTCCTGACTACCAAGCTGTGCATTATGGGATTTGCAGTCCCAAGAAGCAAATGTAGTCCTACACAAGTGTACCATGGAGAAAAGAGAAACAAACAGGAGTCAGCAAGGGGCTCTAGATAGGTGTTCAAGGTGATTCCCAGGCTTCTGACAGCCCCCTTACAGCGCCCCCTGGAAATGGGACGACCGAGTCGTAACATGTGTCTTCTCTGCACGTTCTTGAAAATAAGTTTCTGAGCAAGCTCCGCTCCCTTCCTAAGAGCACATCCACGTTTGTTATCCATGAGGAAATATAGATTGATTATTTATTTATTTATTTTAAAGGATTTGTTGATGCTGTGGCCCCTGCTTTTGGGGTCTCGGTGTGGGTATGCCCAACCAAACAGTTTAACCAGTTGTTACTGAAAGATTGTTTGGCTCTTTACAGAACCACAAGTATTCTTTGGAACAGCTATGAAAAGGATTGATTCATCAAGCTGGGTCACCCAGATTCTTTTGCTCATCCAGAGTCCCTAGTACCTAGTCCTTGACTTGAAGAGCTTTTGTGGCCTGGGGAGACAGGGAGATGGTATTGTTAGTTAAAGATAAGCTGACTATTCACAGGTGTCGAATTACAAGAAATATCTACTTGTCCATGGGACTGTTTGCTTCTTAAATCTACTTGTCCTGTAAAAAAATCTACTTGTCCTTTTGGTGCCATGTAGTGTGGCGACAAATTATGGCAGCAATCTCATTATGTAAGAGCTCTGACAATAGCCTCTCTGACAATGCCGGGGCTACTACTATAGTAGGGCTTACATACTTGCAATTTCAATCCCTACTATAGAAGTTTCCTTGTTCTGCCACCATTCCACAGATTTACATACTGGAGGTGGAGTAAGCAGTAAGCAATAGTTCCAGGGCTGGAATGCCTTTCAGCCTACAAACCTACTAAGTTGCATGTTTTAAGGATTTTTCACCAGCTCTTCTTTAATCTTTTCCGATAATGGGAAAGACTGGAAATTTACTCCAGACAATGGCAAAAGTAGAAGTTCTTCGAGGGTTGGGAAAAAAGTGGTTGGAGGGAAAGTGAACTTGAAAGTGCTCAATAGATTTTTCACATGAGCAAATATACACATGCATATTTGCTCATGCTAAAATACAGTTCACAAATATTTTATAGGAATACTATTTCCTGGTCTACTTCTGTAAGTGCTTGTGAATTCATGAAAGCGACTAATTCAAAGACGTATACCATGGGTGCGCTTTTGTGACTTTCTTTAAGAATTGGGTCACTAATTAGGTCTGGCGTTAACAAAGACATTTTGTTTTCATTAAACTTCTATCTCTCTCTTTAACGGCTGGCTTTACTGTGTGTGATCCCAATTAGCTCTTCCACAAGGAGCATATTGGCACACAAATTCCTTTTGTTCAGTGCCAGGAACTACTGTGGCAATCAGTGGCATAAGTAAAGTGGATGTCGAACAGGGGCCACACACCTGAAAAGAAGGATGTCTGCAGGGGCGATGGTATGTCCTCTGACCACCCGGAACACCTCTCGGCACTTCCTGGTGGACACAGAAACCCCGGCAGGTGTCCCAAAAGGAAAGGGGGAGTGAAAGAGACAAAACACTGCCACGTCTTGCCGGTCCAGCCAGGTACCCTGTATCTTCGGGGAGGGGGGGCAGTTCGTTGTTGACAGTAGAGTTAATGCACTCAACTTCCTTGAAACTGAATCTTGCTTTCTGATATGGGCACAGGAGTGGTAGAAGAACACCGGGATGCTCCAACACTTTTCTTGGATAATAATAACTGTTGGCACAATTACTAACACTGCATTACCAAAAACCCAAACTGAGTACCATAACAAAAAGTACTGCGACACTAGGGCTGGCTTCACAGAGATTCACTGTTGCACACTACAATTAGAACTGTGGTTGCACTTACCATGCACAAGAAAGACAAACAAGGGCATTAATTATATCGCGTATAACTTTCCTGCATGCATAGGGTTAAACTAAAAGGAACAAAAACAATCCAAGAAATACAAATGTCCACTCTGGGTTTTAACAGGGTGGCACAGTTTGATTTGGTTTCACTGTGTGTGAAAAACCTTTCAAAAGCAAATTCCTCAAACCTGAAACACAGGCATGAATGACAAAATTTAAATCCAAGAGT
The DNA here is from genome assembly GCF_031143425.1 of Pleurodeles waltl. Lineage (NCBI taxonomy): Eukaryota > Metazoa > Chordata > Amphibia > Caudata > Salamandridae > Pleurodeles > Pleurodeles waltl. The sequence goes on from NC_090437.1 coordinate 184,536,074, forward strand.
TATGCTATTAGAGAAAGTAAAGTCACGTAAATGCTCTTAAAGTTGCACTGTCACTTTTTGTGGTACTTGAGCTCAAGCAGATTTCCTGTAGCACATTTAGGCAAGTAACTACAATAATAATGTAGAATGTTCAGAAATGCATTTGTCTCTTCAAGATAAGCACTCTGCCAAAATACAAGGTTTGAATTACACTAGCCGTTCTAGGAAACGCTGTGCTCAAAGAACAAACTCCCTAGAGAATACTAGTCACTTAGCTACAGTCTTTTCCGGAGTGCTGGAGGAATGCCTGGTGTCAGCTGGTACAGGAACGAAGAAAAGAATTGCCTCAAAAGTCCTGAATACGAGGCTGACCGCAGGGGCTGGACTGCCAAATCAGATGCTGAGTTCAGGAAGCAAAACAAAGCCAAGCAGGGAGGCATGCTCCACTCTATTTATTGCCAATCAGGAAAGCAGGTGAGTTTCCACATGTGGATGAGTCACCACACCCAATTAGAAGCACATGTCTACACCTGCTCACATTAGCAAACAAGAATTGGTAAAACAAGCATTGATAAAACCAATTGTGTAACACAGCACATTATGTTTACTTAGAAACATGAAGGTTTAACCAAGAACAGAGATATGATTTAACCCTAATCCCTGGGGATGCTGACAGATAACGCAGGAGGCACCTTGGGGATTCCTGACACTGGTGCCCCCCCTGCAAAGAAAATATAGGGGCCCCCTATCCAGACTCACCCAGGGCAGGTGCTGTGCTGAAGGGGAACCCTGGAGGGGGCTGGGAAGCCTTTGTTGGACCACTGGTGGCAATGTGTGCTCTTAGAGATCAAAAACCTTTTTTTGTTTTTGCCATTGTTTGGTACAATGGTGAGGGCCTGCCAGGTCCCACAACAATAAAGTGTTACAAAAGCCATGTCAAAACAAGACACCATTGACAAAACCAAAAGACTCACAAAAAAAAGTTGCATCTGTTGGCTTTGTCAGTGCTTGTTTATTTTCATGCTTCCCATAATCTTGTTGAAAATGGTTACACTGATTTTCCATTAGGAATATTTTTGGGAAATACTAGCATGCATCAACACATATTACTAAATGACGTTTCAAAGAAATAGCACCTAAAATTTCATAGCAAACCATTTTTTTTTTCCGACTTGCATTTTTTTCTGAACATTTTATTTAAAAAACAAAGAATCATCACTCTTGCTTTCAAGCTTCTGCAAACATTTGTATCTAATCCAAGAGCATTCTGGGAGCATTATAGGTAGCCTCATATTGTTAAACTTTTTACACATGTGTACACTTTTTGTAATTTTTTTTTTTTTACTGGAACCACAGTCAGTGAAGTGTTACCTTAAAACGTTTATTTACAGCGCTCATCCCAATAATGAAAGCTTTCAATTAATGAACCATAAATACAAGTTTGAACAGCATTAACATATGGACACACATTACCTCAACTTCAGACAGTTCCCCTCTGTGTAAATTGGCAGGCAAAGGGTTTGTGCTGCAGGGGGTCGGGCCTACTTGTCCCAAGGACAAAACAAACATGAAAACTTGTTGCCCTTGACCCCAAACAATATGTCCCAGGCATCGGGCGATAGGAATTCCGCACCCCTGCTATTAGAGCATATTTACAATTACACAGTGCATTTTAATCAAAACTCGTCTTTTGTTCAAAATGCCTGATTACCACCTGTTTCTTTTAACTCATTTCAGATTAAATTTAATGCATCAGTACTTGCAATTTCATGTGGAAGCTCTTATGGTGCTACGTCTATTCCTTGTAGTTTCAATAGCTGCTCGGCTCAGGACACCCTGGACTTTACTGTGTTCTGCACTTTTTACTAAACTTTGAAAAAGCGTTACATTGTTCCTTTGTTTGCTGCTAAACAGTTTGTGCAAGTTCAACCTGCTCTGTTTTATTTAATGTTGTTGCCTGTTTTTTTTTTTTTTTACCCAGAACCCCTTGCAACACATTTTCCTCACATTTCTTGATGGAAAGTTCTGGATTCTGCGGGTAGCCACAAACTACCTTCCACCCGGAATTCCCCAAGTCTCCTGATAAAAATGGTTCCTCACTTATATGGGTAGGCCTAGTGACAGGAAAAGCACAAAACAGGACATGGACACATCAAATTTTTCCACTGAAAACAGGCCCCCTTTTTCCCCAATGTGGGTAGCTCTAGATTTTGGACCTTATCTCAGCTGGCATCTAGGGAAACTTAGCAAACTTGTTCATTTTTTTTTTTAAAGATAGACACCCAGGGATATCCAAGATGGGGTGCCTTGCGTGGCTCTCGCCAGGTTTTTTTGTTTATCCGGAATCCCTTGCAAACTTCAAACTTTGACTAAAAAAAAAAAAAAAACATTTTCCTCACATTTCTGTGATGGAAAGTTCTGGAATCTGTGGGTGGCCACAAACTTCCTTCCACGAGGCATTGCCCCAAGTCTCCCAATAAAATTGGTAATTGGTACCTCACTTGTGTGGCTAGACCTAGTGCCCTTGACAGGAAATGGCCTAAGACATAGCATGGATATATCTTATTTTTCCATTCAAAACTGACCCTTTACTTCCAGTGTGGTTAGCTGTAGATTTTGGACTCTAGCTCAGTCGGCACCTCTGGAATCATAATAAACCTTCACATTGTTGAAAACTAGGCACCTAGGAGTATCCAGAGTGGGGTGTCTTATGTAGCTCTTTACCCAGGATCCTTGCAAACATCAAACATTTCTGTGATGAAAAGTTCTGGAATCTGTGGGGAGCCACAAACTTCTGTCCACCATTCATTCCCCCAAGTCTTCTGATAAAAATGGTACCTCACTTGTGTGATTGGCCTAGTGCCTGAAACTGAAACTGATCAAACCAAGGTCAGTGGTAGTTCCCTGGTGACTGCAGTGGGCCCTAGGCCCAGCCACACAAGTTGGGCTTAGTTTTTAGTGGCACAAGTGGGGCAATGCAGAGTTGTAGGAATTTAGTGGATTCCGGAAGTTTCCATCACAGAAATGGAAGAAAAATGCATGATTTCCGGCAGAGCATTGAGGGTAAGAAAACCTTGTGGTATCCTCACAAGGCACACCGCCCTGGACTCCTCTGCTTGTCTCATTTTGAAAAATGTTTGTGGTTCGTAGGTTTGCATGGGTGTAGTCACAGTATGGGACCAAATACAGCACTTGGGGCCATATGTACGAACACTTTTTCCCATAGACACAGAATGGGGAAAAACCTTTGCTACATCTGGCCCCTACTGCTATTGCTTATTTCTCAACATAGCGATTTAGTGCCTTTCATGTAATTTTCTGTTGGCCCATCCACACAAGTGGGGTACTGTTCTCATCAGTAAATGTTTAGTAACTTAAGGTAGTAGGAAACCTGTGGCCCCCCTCAGATTTCAGGTCTTGCTGTCCCAGAAATGTGTGTTTCTTACCTAAGTTTGACATTGACAAGGGCTTCTCGTTAAAATGACCTGGTGAGAGACACACAAGTCATGCATTCCTGAGCTCCCCTGGTTGTCTAGTTTTCCAAAATGTACAGGTTTGGCTAGGTGCTAACTGAGCTAGGGCCCAAAATCCACAGCTATCCACATTACAAAAAAAAAGAAAAGACTGAGGGGTCTTACTAAGGACCATATTTACATTTATCTGACAAAGAAGACTCAGTCACCATGGCAGAGGATTTAATGTCTGCCATGCTAAGACTACTCCAGCCACCAAATTTAGAAATGACCGCCAATCTAGTGGTCACTTAAAAAAACATTGACAGAAGTCATCAAAATGGCGGCTGCTGTCAGTGCCTTTTTTGTGGTTGACGCACTACTCCATCAACATTACATAGCTGTCTTTTGAAAAAATCTAAAAAACAGAATCCCGAATTTGGATTTTCTTTACAAATAAAATACCCTCCACCCCCACCATGGGAGTTGACTTCAATAGCAAGCGAGGCATTAGATGGTTATCTCTGCCCTTTACCACCATGGTTTTCCAGGCACATATAAAGTAGGTGGGCAGACATAGAGTCCAGCTGTAGATGGTTGCCCTTACTCAGGCGGGACATGAGAGGAATGCAACCATGCCACAGATGGATTAGTCTTCCCTTGGTTACAACAATGCTTCATCCACATATATATTGGGCGGCCAGACTATTACCTTCACGGTAAGGATACACTGTGGCTATTGCAACGTAGTATTCTTACCAGTATAAATCTGGTACTTATTTTTTTTAAGTTAATCATCACTTCGACTGGTTGGTTTTAGCACCTCCAGAAATGCTTGCTTCAAAGCACAAATACTTCTCTAAGTATCTGAATATTGCAACCAAGAGTACTGAAGGTAAGCTATAAAGCCGTGCCAAGGCACTAATTGCTTTACGGTCCATTAATATGCCATTCACGTACCCCAAACAAGACTTTCATACCGCCGGACACAGGCCCAATCCAACAAATCAGTGCTCTCACATAAACCTACTGCCACTTTGCAAGGGCCCATTCATACGCCACAGGATGGAATCCCCATTCAAGACAAACTCTCGACCAGTCATCAACCATATTGCACACAAACACACCTCAAACAAACCTCTAAAAACACATGTGCCTAGACATGTTGCCAGTTGATGCATCCACAACCTTCACAAAAGAAAAAAACAGTTGAGTACATTTGTACCATCTGTCAAGTAATGGCCTCAATTCTGGACATTAACGAAAGGATGCCTAGTGAACCTTCACTAACAACTCCCATAACAGCCACATAAGGCTCAGGAAAACATGTCTTACATGAGTCTTTAGCACACTCACTGTGGTAAATCCAACTCCTTCCAGTTTGTGAATGCAAGTTGGGGGTGTCCAAGAATGCTTTCTGAGGCATACATTGCTCAAACTGAGGCATATCTACCTTGGAAACTAAGACAAACATGCTGGAGAACACTACCTAAGTTCCCTAAAGAGAATGTCATAAACTGTGAAGAACAGCAGTTTTTGACCCAGGATAGTCAGTGAGAACGTAGCACATATCACGTCCACTGTTATATGCAGTGCTGTGACTCTCTAATGCACGGTGTACAGTAAACTGAACATATACTAAGTTCTGACAGAGGATGAACATGGCATGTAGGACAAACATTTTACTTATACGTGTAGTGTTGGGTGCAGAGTTATCTGTAATATTATGATTATTTTGGTAAAAAGCACTGCAAAGGTATCCTGTCACCAATGAAAGAGTAGGCGGGGCTGATGCATGGAGTAACCTAGTTGAAGAGCCAAGTGCTCAGCTTTGTGCGGAATGCACTAGTTTTAGAGACAGCGCATGTGTAGAGGCAGATCATTCCGCTCTTTTGGAGCCAATTAGGAGAAGTCTATTATCCTTGTTCTGGTGCTGCCTGTGATGAGCAAAGGTGACTGGGAGGTTTCTGTAACCTGAGGCGGTATTGAGGTATGCTGGACCAATGCTGAATAAGACTTTGAATGTGTGTTTCAGGAGTTTGAAGAGAGCTGTGAATCAAGAGTCATTGAAGCAATCTCAGATTCCAGATGTGTGCCTGTTGAGATGCTTAGGGAGGAGTCTGTCTGCTGTATTGTGTTTGGTGTGGCGTCCTCTGCTTGGTTGAGTGAGGGAGTAATTCAATATCTGAGCGAGTGCTGCTTCAATGTGATTGAATCCTTTAGTGAAGATGCAGTGATGGCATGTGTGTCTGTACTACCTTTGCTATCTACCTTCTACCTATGCAATATCATTGTGAAAGCAAACCTAGTCTAAGCTTTTATTACCAGTTCATGTCACTGTCCTCATCAGAGTCCTGAATAAGCCTGTATACTTGCCAGTTGAACCTCTCCTAATGCCTTTCGTCATTAACTAGTTGAAGCTCAAGAAAACGTGTCTTTCATGTGCCTGTAGTGCACTCACTGTGTTAAATTCAACTCCTTCCAGTTTGTGGATGCAAATTGGGGTGTTTAAAAGCAAACATGCTGGGGAATACTGCAAACATGCTGGGGAATACTACTTAAGTTCCCTAAAGTAATAAGCCAAACAAATGTCTGTGGGGCTCATTCACCAACACTTCTATTTTTGCTTTGAAAGTGTGAAAATCAATTAGTAGCTTGTACCACATTCAATATTATTGAAAAAGGATTCAGGGCACAGTTTCTTGCATGATGATGATGATTTTCCGTGTCAGGACAAAGTTACGTGTCAAAATTAGTATGTATCAAAAGGTGTACTCAGACAGCACACCTTTGCATAGTGTCATGCCACCGCATCATCTGTAATTCCCAAATAATCTGTTTACCTCTAGAGGACCATCTCAAGTACCCAGAGGCCCATTTTACATTGTTGGCTTTGTCTAGGAGTACTCCTGAATGTGTAGCTATGACCACTTTCTCCGTACAATACAAAGGTGTACTTCTCCTGAATAATTTGTTTACCTCACCAGAACTGTCCGACTAACCAAGCGCCTGATATGCATTATAGACTCTGACTTGACGTCTTATTGCACATATTGCCTGCAGGATGCCTTATTGAAGGTTCCAAGATTCCTCAGTTTCTAGGCAACTTTAGGCAGACAACTTTTATCCTGATGAGAGCCGGAGACTAACTAAGGACAAATTTGTTGACACCTCCCCCTTCCGACCCTAAAGTTGCTTTCAAAACATGGACAGGATAGGACGTCCGCTTATGCTTTTTTGATATAAAATCATATACAAATTTGGAATCTGTTTGCTGTCCTTTTCTATGTTGTTGTATACATATTACTTCACTGTCTGAGCACTATGTTGTCTGCACTAATTTTTATACACACATATATTGTCCTGATGCTAAAATATGTGACAATCCTCATCAAGCATGAAACTTGTCCTGTATCCTTTTACAATAACACTGATTGTAAAATAAGTTACTAATTGAGTTTGCACACTTTCAAAGCATGTAAAAGTGCCTCTTTCATTGCAGAGAGCAGACTCTACAATGACAACATGCTCAAGCCTTATTCACTGTCTCAGGAATGCGATCAGCAAAGTGTCGAGGCTGCTGCTTTTGTAGCAATACGACTTTTCAGTGATGGTCAACTGAAAGACATGGGTCTTCCTTTGGTGGTCTGATGCTAAACAATATACGCATTGTATGTTACTATCTGGATCAAGTAGGTAAACAGTATATTATACCAAGTGCAAGTTTACTACTGGCATTGTATGGCTGAAGAACCTGGTCATTCTCATCCACTTCACCCACGTACTTGTTATGATCAGTTATACAGGTGGGCTTGTGAACTTTGGCCATCTGACCCAAAACTGTGACTGAGGAGGTGCTCTCATCATGAATTGTAGTGAGCATGTACACATCAGGCCTATCAGATAAAATGACTGAGCAGTTTGTTGAAATGCAAGGCAGTGCTTTGGGATTCTGGAGCTTCTTGCAAAAAAGCTCCTGTGGGATTCCTTTGCAGCAACAACGAACTGTACCGCATGCCACAGTGCCTTCTTTGTACAACTCCCTGAACTGCTCTACTCCTGTACAGAAATTGTCAACATGGAAGTTATAACCTTTGTGAATGAGTGAATGGACAAGCTCTCTTACAATCTTTCCTGTGGCTCCTAGCGTGGAAGGGCAACCTACAGGGTTTAGAGAATAGGTCGTCAAACTTACTTTTTGATGCCGAGACCCCCCTCTCACAAACTATTTAGGTGTAAGGTCACCCTTCTGAAAAACATGTCTAGAACCTAGTACGCCTCATCGTCGACAATCATATACATCCCCAATTCCCATAGCAAATCCTTTTCGCGGTGAGGAGATAATATTTAACAGTGTTTAGCAAACCAAAGGTCGGTGAGTGTGGGGGTGTGGACAAAGATGAGGCTAAAAATAAAGGTCCTAATTTATGAAGAATTGGATTAGGGTAGTGCCGCAAGTTCTTGCTAGACTGCCCTATGCCACTATAAAAGGACCGGAATGGACCGAATCTATGAAATACAGTGCATTCCTGTCCTTTCCCCCTGCACTGGCGCACAAATTGCTGCCTAATGCCTACGTAGGCTGGTTTGTTTTTGTGCAGGAAGGGAGACCTTCCTGCACAAAATCAATCCAGAGAGCCATTCTCCTCTTTCTATATATACACAATAGAATGCAACATACATGGTATGAGGAAAAAAACTAGGAGAAATTAAAAAATATCTCCTCATTATGCTTGTTCTGGGAAGGCATAAGGTTTTGGCTCGTCTCCAGTTTACGTGATTTTGTAAATCTGGGACAGTGTCAAAATCCCTGGATGATGCGTGGGAACACCCACCACAATGCCCATGGAACATCTCCTTGCTGCAAAGTAGGGCAACGCAGCTGCTTGTGCTGCTTTTCCTTACTTTCTATATCTGTGAGGCCACACAAAGCCAGGGAGGGTGGCTTTGCATTGCCTCATAGGTATGATTGAGAGACTTGTGCTGCCGGAACGTCAAAAAGTGATACTCCTGCTGCAGAAGCCTCTCATATATAAGCCCCAAAATATTCTGTAAGTTTTTTTTTTTTTCTTTTTTTTTAAAGTCTTTCACCGTCAGGTAGCCACATATAAAATAACAGCCAGCTTAAAGAAGGAAAAATAAATAATAGAAAGTTGTTACTCATTGGGAAATGCACTGTGGTGCGTTATGAAACCTCTCAACAGAATTAAATCTTGGTTAGTGCAGTGGAGAATAGTGACTTGTATATTTTCAGTGCCACGAGGTCACAGCCTGTGACAAAAAGTACTGTGAATATGTAAGGCTTTCTTTTATACTTGGATTACACACAGTACAAGATAGGCCACTACAAAAAGTTTTAAGATAAAACTGTGCTTCCAAAATATAGATTTAAGTAATACCAGAGCATATGCGATGCCATTTTTTTAATAGCTGTCCCTTCAACACCTCCAGGTGAAGTAAGCGCTATGTAAATACAATTAAAAGCACACACTACACAGCACAGTTTTTAACTCTTTGCACGACCACTCCAATAGAATAAATGTTTGTCATCCCAAAGCTTTGAATGATTTGATCATTTAAAGCCAGAACCGACTTCCAAGCTTCCTTTACAGTTGCAGATTACCCTTCACATTTTCAGATCATCTCGTAGCTCGCATTTGAATTTCATTCGGGAAGCAGGCGCCCTGGCATGAAGGCGTCTATAGCTGTCTGTGCAGCTTTGTTTCACTACAAAGGAGAATAAATCAAAGTTCAGGGGAGGCATTTTAACGATCGGACGAAGTGAGGCTGGGGGACTGCGTGCTCCCTTGCCTGGGACTCCGTGGACCCCCCCCATGGGTCGTGTCCCATAGGTTGAAGACCTCTGGTTTAGACTGGAGTCTTCCCTGTATACATTCTCAAGCTGTACACATAGCCAGTAGAGCTCTCACACACCATGTACAACTTGATGCCATTTTAAGCTCTTTTGCTTAAAATGCACTGCCTGAACAATAGTTGCCCTTTGTAAAGGATGAAGGACTCACCAGTGGCTATATTCTTTGCAGGAGGATAAATCTCTGGAAAGCTTGCAGACCAATGTTCCACTTTTGTGCCCTAGAATGAGGCCCTAGAGCCACTTCCATGCTCTCTCAGAAATTGTTTGACAAGCAGATTTCTTTGCTGCACAATTTGCTTATGGAAGTCAACATCCAAAAAGAGATGGGCATAGTCAATTGGCAAAAAACTGGTAATATTGACTTTACATCCAGCGTTGCCAGTGAAGGGTGGAATTTGGGGCTGAACTAAATTGGAGGTCTGCCAAGTGAGTACTCCGTCTGTGCTTGCTGCTGCATGTGCCTGCCCTCTGGGTTGTTCTAACCTCCTATGGTTGCTCTGCTGCACAGACTGTCCTTACCAAGGGACAGCACGACTACCATCATCATGTGTCTCAGAATCGCTAGAAGACCAGAAAGATGGAATTCAGCCTTCTGGAAAAACCACTTCCAGTGTCTGCTCCATTTCTTCTCCCTCTAATGCTGTCTTAGTATTTGCTGTCTCATTCTCTGATCCTGCCTCAGAGCTGCCTTTCATAACCCATGTTAGGGCTTGGGCAGCAGTCATCCGCTGACGACACCATCTCTGCTGACTGGCTAAAGCCTTCCTTCTAAAACTGTCCTACGTAGAAGGGAGAAGTATTATTCTAAATCAGTCGGTGGGTGGGTGCATCTGTGAGATGTGTGCAACAGTAAATAAAAAAAAAACGCTTATCTTTTCAATGAATCTGCAGGTTCGCCGAAGACACTTAAAAAAGACAGTGTTACTTCACCTTACCACGTACCCAATGCTACAGCATACTTTTGTCATGGCTTATGCAAAACTTTGTTGTGGGGGGACTGCTGGGCCACTGCCAGTATAACAATAATATTCCCGAAGCTACAAATCTTCCTTTGATCTCAAGAAGCACACACTCACATAATAGTCGGTGGAACTTTACGCTCAGGCATGCTCCTTCTGAAATTCATAGTGCTATCACTAGGGTCAATGGAATTCGGCAGGAAGTATGCAGGAGAGCACAAAATTATGCAACAGTAAATTATGCAGAATTAAAAGGCAAATTATACAGCATTATGTGGTGGGTTTTTGTAGTATGCCTTTGTTATTTTGTGATTTGCAACCATGGTAATAGTGTCAGGAGAAACATTTCACCTCATTTAGAACCAGTTTATCAGCCAGATGCAGAAATCAGCAACTGAAAGAACTAATAAACCTGTGCATAGACCCTTCCACCTCACCTTTGGGGCATGCTCTGTATATCTTTAAGTCTCCTGGTGAGCAGCTGTGTGGACTTCTGGTTCAAGGACTGACCTATAGTCTTCAATCTTGCAGTGTACTACTAGCACCCCGTCTGCATGGCAAGACCAGTCACCTGGTTCATATGTGATGATGCCATCGTCCCTGAGTAGTTTAAGAAAACTAGAGTACTGGTCAGAGACACTACTAACCATTAGTGTAGCTAGGTGTGGGGACCATGGTGTGCAGTTTAAAATGACTACAGCAGAATATTTTGGATCATTAAGTGTGTAAATGGTCTGATAGAGCAGTGTGTCCTGCCTGTGTCATGCTGAGGTACACACTGAGCAGCTTATTAAATTAAAGGCACTTCTTTTACAGTTTGCACATTGTTTGCAAGGTCTCCAAAAGGTTAGCTAGGATCCAAACTATGCTTTTTAGAGTGGGGACCTAAGTGTGCAGTATAAAATGACTGCAGAGGTATTTATTGGAACAAAAGTGTGTAAATGGTGTGATGGAGCAGTGTGGCATTTCTCTGTAATGCTGAGATGCAAATTGAACAACGTATTAGAATAAAGTCACTTCTGTTATCAGTTTACACATTGTTGGCAAGGTCTCCACAGAGTAGTCTGCAGCTTGTGAAGCTAAATCTTCAGAACAATAAAAATTGATTCACACCAGAGTAGAACAACTAACATGGTGTGAGGCTGCCCCAGAGAATTTAAGAATGCTACAATTGGCTTAGACTGTGAAATTCTCAAACAGTAGCAGGAGATGGGAGGCAACAGAAAAATATAAATCCACCAGAGTATAAATATGTTGGATTTAGAAAATTAGAGGTTAATTTTAGATTAAGTGAATAGACCATGAAATTTGATGTGTCTGCAAAGACCCAAGTAACAACAGCGACCCCAGTAACAACAGCTCTTTACAGAAAGATAGGTAATTGTTTTGTTGTAGATAGTTCTTACTTTCCACAGTATACAGGCATTGGAAAAGTGTCAGGTCTTGGTGTAATGTGGTAATGAATACATTGCAATCACAGTAAAGCCAGACAATTAACCAAAGGCAGACCTCCTTGGAGTCTTCATACTTGGAAAGTTGTTTCTAATGCCGTTGAATACAAGTGCTTGGAGAGGAGGTGGAAAGGTACACTTGCTAACATCCTGCGAGAGCTGAATATCCCACTGGGCTGAACCAGAGGTTAGTCAAAGAATGTTGGTGAATGAAAGCGGAAGACCCAAGCCCACCATATGCTTCTAGGTAGCAGACCTAAAACATTATTGGCTCATTTCATTCTGTTTGCCTAATTTTAGGTTCTCACCCACAAACACAGATTTTTTTGTGTTCCTTTAAGTTGTACACTTTTCACAAAGAAACCTTAAAACATAAGATTGTTGGGAACATCTAGACTTTGTTCACTTCCACTTGCTTTCATCATGGAATTTACACAACGCTCTCCTAGGCTCCTTCTACTTGGAATCAGTAAGGAATGTTAACTGCTTCTTACTCTTGTTCCCTCATTGCAGATACTTGGAATGTGTTGCCCAGGAAATGCCGAGTTCACTACTTTACTATTTATGTAGTAAGCAGTGCTTTACTTTTAGTTGTGACTTGTTAATTAAACTGACTTGTCTTTGCATTGTCTATACATGTCATATCAGCCCCTTTGGAGTGAGCTTTTTCATTTTTGTGCCCCATTTATTCAATTGGACTGAACAGAGCCAATTCCTACTACCCATTCAATTTAATACGGAACTTGGCCCAATTGAAATATTGGAAACGCAATAAGGGCTCGGATACCTCTACTTTCTAAACAACTCATGGTTTACTAATTAGTTTTGGAATATCCCACTTGATCAAATCTTCATACTTAGCTGTTGTTGTCATTCGATCATATGCTTGGAATATTGTAGTGCACACAGCATTTCTGCTGTTTTGCTAAGTGTAAAGAAATGGCTCCCTGTTGCAGTTACCCCCCACTTTTTGCCTCATACTGATGCTGACTTGACTGAGAAGTGTGCTGGGACCCTGCTAACCAGGCCCCAGCACCAGTGTTCTTTCACCTAAAATGTACCATTGTTTCCACAATTGGCACAACCCTGGCACCTAAGTAAGTCCCTTGTAACTGGTACCCTGGTACCAAGGGCCCTGATGCCAGGGAAGGTCTCTAAGGGCTGCAGCATGTCTTATGCCACCCTAGGGACCCCTCACTCAGCACAGACACACTGCTTGCCAGCTTGTGTGTGCTGGTGGGGAGAAAATGACTAAGTCGACATGGCACTCCCCTCAGGGTGCCATGCCAACCTCACACTGCCTGTGGCATAGGTAAGTCACCCCTCTAGCAGGCCTTACAGCCCTAAGGCAGGGTGCACTATACCACAGGTGAGGGCATAGGTGCATGAGCACTATGCCCCTACAGTGTATAAGCAAAACCTTAGACATTGTAAGTGCAGGGTAGCCATAAGAGTATATGGGCTGGGAGTCTGTCAAAAACGAACTCCACAGCTCCATAATGGCTACACTGAAAACTGGGAAGTTTGGTATCAAACTTCTCAGAATAATAAACCCACACTGATGCCAGTGTTGGATTTATTAATAAATGCACACAGAGGGCACTTAGAGATGCCCCCTGTATTTTACCCAATTGTTCAGTGCAGGACTGACTGGTCTGTGCCAGCCTGCTGCTAAGAGACGAGTTTCTGACCCCATGTGGTGAGGGCCTTTGTGCTCTCTGGGGACAGAAACAAAAGCCTGCTCTGGGTGGAGATGCTTCACACCTCCCCCCCTGCAGGAACTGTAACACCTAGCGGTGAGCCTCAAAGGCTCAAGCTTCGTGTTACAATGCCCCAGGGTACTCCAGCTAGTGGAGATGCCCGCCCCCTGGACACAGCCCCCACTTTTGGCGGCAAGTCCAGGAGAGATAATGAGAAAAACAAGGAGGAGTCACTGGCCAGTCAGGACAGCCCCTAAGGTGTCCTGAGCTGAGTGACTCTGACTTTTAGAAATCCTCCATCTTGTAGAAGGAGGATTCCCCCAATAGGGATAGGAATGTGACCCCCTCCCCTTGGGAGGAGGCACAAAGAGGGTGTACCCACCCTCAGGGCTAGTAGCCATTGGCTACTAACCCCCCAGACCTAAACACGCCCTTAAATTTAGTATTTAAGGGCTTCCCTGAACCTAAGAATTTAGATTCCTGCAACTTACCGAAGAAGAAGACTGCTGAGCTGAAAACCCCTGCAGAAGAAGAAAGAAGACACCAACTGCTTTGGCCCCAGTCCTACCGGCCTGTCTCCTGCCTTCTAAAGCAACCTGCTCCAGCGACGCTTTCTCCAGGACCAGCGACCTCTGAATCCTCAGAGGACTGCCCTGCTTCCAAGAGACCAAGAAACTCCCAAGAACAGCGGCCCTGTTCAACAAAGATTGCAACTTTGTATCCAGAGGAGCAGATTTAAAGACCCTTGCAATCCCCGCAAGAAGCATGAGACTTGCAACACTGCACCCGGCGACCCCAACTCGACTGGTGGAGAACCAACACCTCAGGGAGGACCCTCCGGAGACTCCGAGACTGTGAGTAACCAAAGTTGTCCCCCCTGAGCCCCCACAGCGACGCCTGCAGAGGGAATCCCCAGGCTCCCCCTGACCGCGACTGCCTGACTCTAAAATCCAGACGGCTGGAAAAGACCCTGCACCCGCAGCCCCCAGCACCTGAAGGATCGGAACTTCAGTGCAGGAGTGACCCCCAGGAGGCCCTTTCCCTTGTCCAGGTGGTGGCTACCCCGAGGAGCCCCCCCCTTGCCTGCCTGCATCGCTGAAGAGACCCCTTGGTCTCCCATTGATTTACATTGGAAACCCGACGCTTGTTTCTACACTGCACCCGGCCGCCCCAGTGCCGCTGAGGGTGTACTTTTTGTGTGAACTTGTGTCCCCCCCCAGTGCCCTACAAAACCCCCCTGGTCTGCCCTCTGAAGACACGGGTACTTACCTGCTGGCAGACTGGAACCGGGGCACCCCCTTCTCTCCATTGAAGCCTATGCGTTTTGGGCACCGCTTTGAACTCTGCACCTGACCGGCCCTGAGCTGCTGGTGTGATAACTTTGGGGTTGCTCTGAACCCCCAACGGTGGGCTACCTTGGACCCCCAATCTTAACCCCGTAGGTGGTTTACTTACCTGCAAAATCTAACAATACTTTAACTCCCCCAGGAACTGTGAAAATTGCACTGTCCAATTTTAAAACAGCTATTTGTGTTTTATGTGAAAAGTATATATGCTACTGTAATTATTCAAAGTTCCTAAAGTACTTACCTGCAATACCTTTCAAATGAGATATTACATGTAGAATTTTAACCTGTGGTTCTTAAAATAAACTAAGAAAAGATATTTTTCTATAACAAAACCTATTGGCTGGATTTGTCTCTGAGTGTGTGTTCCTCATTTATTGCCTGTGTGTATGTACAACAAATGCTTAACACTACTCCTTTGATAAGCCTACTGCTCGACCACACTACCACAAAATAGAGCATTAGTATTATCTCTTTTTGCCACTATCTTACCTCTAAGGGGTTCCATTGGACTCTGTGCATACTATTCCTTACTTTGAAATAGTGCATACAGAGCCAACTTCCTACACTAAGTTGCAGAGTTCAGTTACTTTGTCACGATACATCATGATGGCGATAAGTCAGGCTGTATGTCAGAATTGGTTATTTTTCCGATTGTCTCTTTCTGATTCCTATCTAAGATAATTTCGTTTTTTATTACTACATGGATTAATTTCCTGATTACCATTAGGTTTCCGTAGCAGTACTTTGCATTTCATCCCAATGTTCACTCCCATCGTGTTGTCATTTAACTGGGCTTGGTTTTTAAAAATTGGTGTTTTTGTTGTTTTGCTGCAACTGATGGTATATTTTTTAACGGTTTCATAGTCTGCCACTTACTGCTTCATAACGTGAGGTGGTTTGCGTTTTTTCTCCTTAAATATTAAATCCTGACCATGTTTGACAACATACATACTTACTTGCAGTTCATGCATAATTTATATATGATGTCAGTGTATCTCTGTCGCACTAGTGGAAAGGGCATTTTCGAAAATGTTAGGTCTTTCAAATTACAGACCCTGAGCTACATCTGACGTTAGCACTTTAAGAACAGGGGAGTATTCAAGCCTTTTGTCCTCTGAGCAAGTTGTTATTCTTGAGCCCCCTATCCACAGTAGGAGACTAGGTGTTTTTCATACTTCTGCCAACAGGATGTGGAATGTAGTTGATGCTTGAAAGCAAACCTCACCAACTGAGTGTTTCACTGTGACTATTCTGTGGCAGCCAATCGAGACACTTTCTATTTAACCCACCAGGGGCAGCTGGTGTTCAAGGGCTAAGGGGCTGCGCCCCTAGCCTTTTCTGGCCTCTCTAGTGAAGCATATATTTAATTACATGATGAAAGTAAAACATTTTCCGAGTGAAAGTTGTGCACTTTGAAAAGCCCCACTGCGCCTGCGTCAGTATGTGGCTGAAAGCTGCACAGTAGGGCTGACAGGGCTTGCCCACGCAAAACCCTTACGTTTTCTCAGAACGCATTGACGTCCCTGGCTTATCTCCTCCTCCACCAAAAGCCCTGATAGTAAACAGCCTGGAGCGTTTTTTGTTCAGCCCGGGTTTCTGAAAACTTCATGTCACTCCAATATTATTATCCACCCTTTCCTATTTGCTCAAATGGTGGGGTATGATCAGAAGGGTCTACGTACCAGAGGTCACATTTTATTAACAGAATGTGGCATTGTGCAAATAAAATCCCCTTTTCCTGCATTACAAGCATTCTGTTCAGAGAAATGGAATAAATACAATAAATAACTCCATTCAGGGCTCTCTGGGAGACAGGAGTGTGACCTGAAGACCTCAAGTCATAAATATGCCATAGACAACCCTGCACACAGGTAAGTTGGAGCTCTATCTTTTTTACAGACAATAAGAAAAAAATCTGTTCTCTCAGCTCTCCTCTCCTTTCACTGCCTCTGTAGGTGATTTCGTCTCTCAAAGGCAGTAATGGTTCCAGTAATTTATCATGGCTAGTTATGCTCGTTTCATTTCTTCTGCAGACTAATGACGTGATATGTCATATTAAACATGTAATCTGCAGCTCAAATAAACGTGTACCTTTTATCACTGAAACTGCTGGATACTGGATGGGTGAGGCAATGTGTGTTTGTTTGAATGTGTTTGCAGGGCTTGACTGAGTGGCTGAGAAAATGTGGGTGTCTGTGTATAAGAGTTGTGTGAATGGCAGTGGATTACAATGTGGATGAGTAAATAGGTAGGTGACCAAAGGCAGTGGGTGAGTAGGTGAATGGAAATACGTGGGTAGTGAGGCTCTCACAAGGTGCAATTCCGTCTTGTATTTGTGCCACACCACTGCTTTCAGTCACCAGCCACCACTGTAACCCACAGCTCTGCAGATTTAATGATGGGCGGCAAAAACAAACGAATAGGTCATGCCGCTATGTCTTAGCTAAGATATCGGATAGACATGTTTCCTTTAGTTTTAGTAAAACAGTAGTCTGTTGCGTTGCAAGTGCAATTTATTATCATGCAAGCCTCATCCTATTACTTTAAACTCCAAATTAACACTTCTGGATTCTTCCCTCATCTATCTCTCCATTACTCTAGTCAATCCAACCAACAAACTCACATGTCCTCTGCTCAAATGAACTCATAATAATATCAATACTATACTAATTCCTCTTGGGTTCCGGAGTAGTGTGCTACTCTTCTAAAAACGCTTCAATGCCTCGTCAGGGGTAGTAAGTGCCATATAAATATTATTATTATTATTTTATATATATATATATATATATATATATATATATATATATATATATTATTTTTTTTACAAATAAAACATTCTCTTCTAGTTCGGCTGTTATTTTTGCTCATTTTCTGTGCATCTCATTTTGGGTCACAATGACGTTTTATATTAATATGATGTGCAGAAAGAGTGTTCTGTGGTAGTGGTTTCTACTGATGCAACATGGTGAAATGCATAGATAGTTAAGAGGGGCTAATGGAATAAGTATTTTGTCCATGCAACATTTTCACAACAGTGGTTATTGTGCTCATTGGCCTAATGCAATGGCTCCAACTGCCTAAATCAAGAGCCAGATATTGGCAGTACAACACAAGTTGCATAAATGTGGTGAAGACATCCACAGACAGTCCTAAAGTCTTTTTCAAGATTGTGAAGCTCCTCAGTCCAGGGCTGAAGTCAAGTGATGCTTTGTTTCTGACAGCAACATGAGGCTCTAACTCTAACCATTTTCACGTGAGTTATGTGTCCCTCCTTGCATCTTGAATTCGTGACATGAATCTGGTTATGGATAGGTTGGTTGTGAGCTGTTTCTTAATGATTCATAGTCCTCAAACTGTTGTTAGAAGATTGTTTGGTTCATTTTTGGGGGGAGGACGTTATCCCTTCATGGACTGTGTATTTTTCACCTTTCGTTGGGATGATAGGATTGTTCCTTTGCTCATTGTTTGCGAAACTTTCAGAATAGAAACTTCTGTTACCATTTCATTCTCTGACGTATTTGATAGTTCCCCCCGTGGGCCATTTCAAGTTATGTTCTTGATGATGCTTTGGGATTTACCTGTTTGCTTTGGTCTTAAGGTCTCATAGTGGCCGTGTCATTCATAGGCACTCTGATTTAGATAACTTTAAACGATGTAATAAAGTTCACCTCATCCCCAGGTTGTGTTTACTCCATTGTCTCCCAGCTTACTTTCTGTGCCTGAAATATGACAAGTTTGTTAGTTAACTAGTTTACTGTCTTTCTGAGATGTAAGCTTGACATGCAGATTGAGAAGGAGCTTTAAGGAGAACCTCTATCTGAAGCTGGACTATTTAACATTTTGATGTAGATGGCGTATGTTTAATGACGTTTTGATTCTTAAAGGTCATGGGAGATGCCTGACAGTGCTGAGAAGCAAGCCAAGCACCACAGCCTAGTCTGGACCACCTGTTCCCTCTTACCACTGAACAACCATAATAATGGGGAGGAGGCGCCACAAGGTTAGGAGCTGAAAAAGTAGCCACAGCCAAGGTTAAGGAAGAGAGATGGTTTAGGACTGAAGAAAAGTACAATATCTAATTCACTCCACCAGACAAGGAGATGGAAGCAACCTGCTAGGGTGTGTGAGAAGAATTTGAAGGTTCTGACTAACCCCATCAAATCAGTAGAGGAACGTGAAACAAAACCAAGCTTGATGTCTATGGTGAGAGGAGAGCTAGGCGTACAGGTAGGACACAAATTAAAACTGTATATATGTTTGTAGATTATCTTGTCACGGACAGTAGTAAATTTGTTGTTTGGGAGAGCACGAGGTTTGGCAATGACAGGCAGAGCTGGTGATCATCTATACAAATAATGTGAAAAATAGTCTTTGTTTACTGATGCCAGAAGAGAAGCCAAGTTGGCTGCCTAAAGTCTTGCATAGCTAGAGACGCCAGAGCAGGGAAATGTGATCGGAGCTCATTTGAGAGTCTACTTGCTCCACCAGAGGCACTGCCACAGTATTTACGTAATGTCAGTGAAAATAAATGTGGCCTAATACCGTGTTATTAGGTCGAGCGCACAAGTATTGTGGGCTTTTAACCACGCCCACCTCACACCCATCACTTTAACTCGTTCATGGGCTTGCTTTAAAAAATCACTTGATGTCATTAGTAATTGCTTTACGTTTGTCCCACCTTGAGGCTGTTTTTTTCATTTCTTCAGACTGCCCCTTTTATATGGATTATTGCACGATTGCCGATAAACCAGCGTGGGAGAACTATTTCTTTTGTTTCTTAGCTTCGTGCTGCCTGGCATCCATGGTGCTTTCAGTGCAAATAGGCACACTAGCGTGAACTTGATGAACAGTATTAAAGCACTTGTCATATTGTTCACAGTTACATAATCAGAGTCATTTCTTGTGGCTCTCCCCTTAAAACACTTGAAATTGGTAAATGCTTTACTAAAACAGAAATCCTCAAAGCAAAAGCGGTTCTCCTGGCACAGCGGGAAAACCAATACTACAATATTCACTGCACTTTGGAAACTCCTCCCATAATGCTTTGCAAATATTATTTTTCAAAATATATTTGTGCTCATAACTCGATCTGTTGTGGTCCTAGGACAATGGGACCACTCCCAAAACATTCACAACATGCTCTTTCTGTCTACATCATCTTTGGGTCCCCACACTAGGTTAGTGGGGACCTCAAAATAATAACCTGTTTAACCTTTCTCATGGCTGGAACTTTTGTTTTACAGCTGATAGTAGGTTGTGTTTTAAGGGCTTTATTTGTAATATCATTGCTATATGCCTGTTAGCCCTGAATATGTGTAATGTACTATGCCCTCTAGGGGCTAAATATATGGTTGCACGTCATTACTTTCTGCCATTTTATGTGTGGTTATGCCCTCTAGGGGCTGACTATACAGTTACATGACCATGTTTCTTGCAGATGCTATTTTTATTGTGGTGTCCCCTAGGGGCTGTGTCAAGCATTACAGTCATATCAGCTTATTAAATTGTTTGTGGCACGGAAACGTGTCCCATAATGCTTTGCATGGCATTACTTTTACAAAACATTTTTGCTTGTATCTCAGCCTGTGGTGGTCCTGGGACAATGGGACCGCCCTCTAAACATTGACCACAATGTGCTCTTTCATTCTTTAATATCTGGGCCTCCACACTATATTAGTGGGGACTACAAAACAATATCCCGTACCACCATTCATTATCTTTTCAAGCTTTCTTATGGCTAGAATTTTTGTTTTACAGCTGAGAGCAATAATGTTTTATTTGTAATATTGTAATAGTTCTGCTAGCCTTGAAAATGTGTAATACACTATGTCCTTTAGAGGCTAAATGTATAGTTATACTGCATTACTTTATCCCATTCTTTTTTGGGGGACTACAGAGTAATAACTCCTCCCACCATTCACTGTCTTTTAAACTTTCTCATGGCTTCAACTTTTCTTTTACAGCTGGGACAAATTTTGTTTTAAAGGCCTTGTTTGTAATATCACTGCAGTAGGCCTGCTAGCCCTAAACATGCCCTCTAGGTACTAAGTGTATGGTTATACTGCATTACTTTTTCCTGTATTCCTTTTCGTGTGGTTATCCCCTCTTGTGGCAAAAAATATGGTTACTTGACCATGTTTCTCACAAATGATATTTTTGTTATGGTTTACTCTAGGAGCTGTTTAGAGCATTACAGCCTAATGCCAAAAGTTTATTTCTGACAAAGGTTTATGTGATAATTGTATATGTTTTAATAATCTCACTTTATTACAATTATGACCATAATTCAGGCCAACTTTACATCCTTATTACACTATGACTGTTTAAACACTCTTGATATGTTTGGGTGACCCTTCTAGTTTATTTCTCTTGTTACTCCTCCAAGGCTGTCTTGTGTCTGTTTTGGGGAATTGTGTTAGCCAGCCAGCAACTTTGGTGGTGGAAGTGGCATTCTATTGGAATTAGCATGGCAGTTTTAAATTAGGATGCTAAATTGCACCATTTTCAATATTGTTCTGCAGATAGAGAAAGGAGGTAAATGGAAGTGCTTTAGTTATATGCAGGGCCACTCAAATTATATGGCAGGAAAAGATGAAATTATGAGGCAGGGTTGACCAATTTTATGTGGCAAGAAATGTCCAGTTAGGAATTTACAATGCCAATAGCTCTAATTAAAGCAAATGCAAGACCTATTGCATTGCAAATGCTTGTTTAAAACAACTGTCCTAATGAACACACATTTAATCATTTCACAGTGCAAAGGTCAAATTCCAGTGCATGACCACAGTAGACCAAATTGTGCTAGAGAAAATCACTGTTCAATGTTTAACAGACAGCATATTTATTGATTTCCACATGGAAACCACTCTCTAATTGTCTGTAGACCTTTTCAATGTGATTTTACCTTTACTGCATACATTTAAACCTTTGCCTTCTAGTTTTGGTTAAATATCCTTTTTTTTTAAACAGACAAGCATAAACGTGCATATGTTTGCACAGACTATTTACTAACATTATTGAGGAAGGAGAGTGGTGACGTGTCGCACCGTGAGTGGAGTACTAATATAAAACCCCCATGAATGTAATTTTCTAAAAGAAACGGAGATTAAATAAAATAGAAAAAACAACAAGTGGTGGACGGAATGCTGATCACCCCCAGTCACAGATCTGGGTTTAATCCATCGTTCTTTTGCTCACCATGCCACCCCAGTTTGGACCCAGCCATATGCAAATCAGTCTTGACCCTGTTCCTCATGGGAACAGTCCAGCCCGAACTGCCAAGCCAGGTCCTCACTGGACCGGAAACAAGCATCCTGGGACCGGTTTCGGGGTTTCACCCCTCATCAGCCAGGCTAGCTTGAATCCAGTGGCATGGGAAGCACGGGGCCCACGTCTGGGCATACCCTTCCCACTTAGGGCGACAAAGCAAAAACAACAAGTGATGGACGGAATGCTGAACATTGTCAAACACTCACCCCCAGTCACAGATCTGGGTTTAATCCATCGTTCTTTTGATCACCATGCCACCCCAGTTTGGACCCAGCCATATGCAAATCAGTCTTGACCCTGTTCCTCATGGGAACAGTCCAGCCCGAACTGCCAAGCCAGGTCCTCACTGGACCGGAAACAAGCATCCTGGGACCGGTTTCGGGGTTTCACCCCTCATCAGCCAGGCTAGCTTGAATCCAGTGGCATGGGAAGCACGGGACCCACGTCTGGGCATACCCTTCCCACTTAGGGCGACAAAGCAAAAACAACAAGTGATGGACGGAATGCTGAACATTGTCAAACACTCACCCCCAGTCACAGATCTGGGTTTAATCCATCGTTCTTTTGCTCACCATGCCACCCCAGTTTGGACCCAGCCATATGCAAATCAGTCTTGACCCTGTTCCTCATGGGAACAGTCCAGCCCGAACTGCCAAGCCAGGTCCTCACTGGACCGGAAACAAGCATCCTGGGACCGGTTTCGGGGTTTCACCCCTCATCAGCCAGGCTAGCTTGAATCCAGAGGCATGGGAAGCACGGGACCCACGTCTGGGCATACCCTTCCCACTTAGGGCGACAAAGCAAAAACAAGTGATGGACGGAATGCTGAACATTGTCAAACACTCACCCCCAGTCACAGATCTGGGTTTAATCCATCGTTCTTTTGCTCACCATGCCACCCCAGTTTGGACCCAGCCATATGCAAATCAGTCTTGACCCTGTTCCTCATGGGAACAGTCCAGCCCGAACTGCCAAGCCAGGTCCTCACTGGACTGGAAACAAGCATCCTGGGACCGGTTTCGGGGTTTCACCCCTCATCAGCCAGGCTAGCTTGAATCCAGTGGCATGGGAAGCACGGGACCCACGTCTGGGCATACCCTTCCCACTTAGGGCGACAAAGCAAAAACAATAAATGACAAGTGATGGACGGAATGCTGAACATTGTCAAACACTCACCCCCAGTCACAGATCTTGGTTTAATCCATCGTTCTTTTGCTCATGCCACTGGATTCAAGCTAGTCAGTGTCTCAGTAGTGGGTCGTGGGGAAGGATCCCTGAGTGCAAGTCATTGCCTCCTCTGTAGTGTATGGCAGACACCATTAATGGGCCTTGTGTCACCCCTCTTAGTCACTGTTCCCTTTTTCTTTCTGCGCCCAGTGTGGGCCTGTGAATCACCGTGCATCAAATGGGTGGCCTCTGGGTTCAAGGCCTACCGCTGAGCGCTCCCAGTTGGCTCTTTTGCACTGCTCCGTGAGGTCTCCAGCAGTGACTTGGCCCTCAAGCCTAAGCATTGGTAGAAGCAGCTCTCCTCCAGAAGCCTCTCGCCGCCGCCTCTGAAAAGTCACAGGGGAATAGAGTGGTGCCAGAGGGGAGCTCCCTCCCTGAATCTATCGCCTTCTGTGCTCTTTCTGTGTGTCCGCATCTCCATCTATGTTGAGGAGGCATCTTCTGCAGAAGCTGCCTTCCAGGCCCTGTTGAGGCTGCTGCAGGCCACGCAGCGGTGCAGCGTCTGCTCCACGTGGGGCTGTCATATTCTGTCGCCTGTTGGGACCCACCAGAGGAACCAGCAGCTCGGTGGTTCGGCATGCCTGGTTTTTAGCTGCGGTTTGTGAAAACGCCCAATAGAGCGGTGGAGCAGGATAGCTTCACTCACACGTCCGCCATCTTCTATGGCCAAGCCACGCCCTTAGTTAATAATGATACATGTATTTCATGGAATACTTTTGATGTAACAGTGCTTTTCAATATTAGAGAACACCGTCTTTCAAAGTAGACACCCTGGGGTCAAGTGAGCTGCCCACAAAATACCAGAATAGACTCTAAACAGGTATATGCAGTTTTAAAGGTACTTCAGTTGGTTCATGTTGATAAAAATGTCTGAGTAAGACTGGGGCTGCAACAATTCAATAACTTCCCATTAAATATGTAATTTCTGCTAACAACAGCAAAGCAGATGAGCAGAATTTCCCACAGATTTTTATAGGAGGATATTTTGGAATCAGGATCATCTTTAGAACTGCTACTTATTAGCCCCATTTAACAATACATCTGATTTCCCAGAAGGTGTAGAACCAAATGTAGGAAGCTGGTCTGATGTGTGGTAAGCAGAGCTGTCTAGAGGTAACTGTTGATGAGAAGCCAAGACTTATCTAGGAGACATGCAAAGCTTATGTAATACCACTATAGTCACACAGCACTATCACACATGAAAGAACCACACAGTGTTACAAAAATAAACGTACTTTATTATAGTAACTCAAATACTGGAATACTGAATAGGCAATCCCCCAACTGGAAGTAAGTAAGCACACTATTATATACACATTAGCAATCAGTAAATGGCATAGAAAGCAATAAGCATTTGTAAAAGCAATAGTATGGGCCTTAGGGGAGGGTGTTTTGCTTTCCACTAATGACCGAGCTGACACAAATCTCTGGAATGCACTTATTAGTTCAAAGATGATATTTATTATTTCACCACGAGGTTCCTAAATGGAGGTTAGCATGTTGAAAGCGCATGTTTAAAAATAGTCACAGCAATGAAAGGAAAACATACCAAAATGATTCTCCACTGCAATGTACACAGCAAATATATGTATTTATATTATAATGCAAAGCAAATAATGAAGTAAAAATACATCACCGTAGGGCCTGCCAAGCTCTTCATCTTTTTCATGCCAGCAAGACGATGATCCTGTTCAACTGCGAGAAAAATATCTCCACCCTCACGGGACAGATATCGGCATCCCACGTCCAGAATCCTGATTGAGGTCACTCACTCTCTCACTGGGTCTTTTTATATCTTTAAAAAAACAAAAGGAGCTTTCTGAAAAAAACCCTCATTTCGCAGTTCAAACATGCTAGCTAGTTTAGTTTAGATCAGGGTTGAAAGAAACAGGTTGGAACTGGCAAGTTTCCCAAGGTGTCTCGCCTAAGCTGTTCCCTGCTGTACCATAAACATCAGTCTAGTACATCTTTATCATGTTGACTGACTAACTCCTCCATATAATGTCCTAGCTCTTCGGTGAGAAAGAGCACGAAAACAAGACAGAATGCACAGTTTACAATGTGGAAAAAACGATCAGCTTTTAACGTGGCAGTGTCTAATGCTACAATAAAGTCAATAGGCAGAATGAATCTAAAGCTAAGCTGAATACAAAATGTAGTCTGTAACTGGTGAATACTGGACAGCTTATCCAGGTGCAAAATGGTGCAACACAGTCAGTGGTCAAAACACACATTTCACTACAGAGGGCCAAACCACATACTAAAAAAGTGGAATGTGAAAGGCAGCCCCCACCCAAGGAAGTGGAATCAATAGAAAGGAGCTGGAGGAACTAGGAGCCCAAAGAGGTGAGTACTAGAGTGATCCCAAGTGACTAGGGGAGCAGAGGTAAGTACCTGTTTTTCCCCAAAACTAACAGGAGAACTTTGGAAAAGGATTATGCTAGACCCAACCGAGATTGGAAGAACCCAAAGGTGGATCCTGACAGAAGAGGACCTGCAAAGGAATGGAACCAAGCCCAGTTTGTGTTGGATTGTCCTGCTGTGGCAGGAGCCACTACTCACCCTTCTACGGATGTAGGACAAGGTCAACAGTGGAAAAAGAAGGTCAACCGTGCAGCACAGGAGATAACGAGAAGTCCCATACATGATGCATGTGATGTCCCACGTCAACGGTCGAGTTGCAGTCAGTTAGTGGTGCTGGAAAACCACCAACAAGCCTTGCAAATTCAAGAGATGAAAAAGGTGTGCAAGGCTGAGGAGGACCAGCAAGGTCCAGGGGACTCGACCCAGTGAGAGGAGTCTGGGTGACCCTCAGCAGGTGGGAGAGTCACAAGCAAGAAGAGGAGACAGCCCCCACATGCAACCCGCTGGCAGCAGGCACAGGAGTCCCAGTGAAGCCCGCTCAGCACACCTGAAGAGGAGTGCCACGTTGCTGAAGCAGCAGGTGGGAGACTGTGCTTTGCAGGAAGGAGTGCTGGGGGCCAGGGCTACATGGAGCCTTAAAATCCCTTGGAGGACTAGCAAACAAGCTTTGGTGGCTGTAAGAGTCGCAGTGCATAGGGGTACTGTCCTGCAAGGAGAGGCAAGGACTTTCCGTCTCCCTAGTTGGACAGGTGGTAGAAAGGACCAAGGGGACCACTCCAGACCACCACGTGTGACGCAGGATCCACGCAGTTCCGGAGGGGAGCAGATTCACGCAGCCGGTCCTTGTTGCAGTTGGTGCCTGCAGATGACTCCTTCACTCCAAGGGAGATTCATTCATGCTTCTTGTGCAGGCTGAAGACTCACCACCCTCAGAGGATGCACAGCCGGGGAAATGTTTCAGTTGCTGGAAGGAGCCGGAGAAACAATGTTACAGAGCGGAGTCGTCGCTGAAGTTAAAGATTGTCGGTTCCTGGAGGGTCCAGTTACAGTTCAGAGGCTAGAAGATGAAGTAAACGATGCAGAGGAGTCCTGCTGGAGTCTTGCACGCCAAATCTGAGGACCCATCCAAGAGGGAGACCTTAAATAGCCCAGGAAGGGGAATTGGTCACCTAGCAGAGTAACCATATATCAGGAGGGGGCTGTGATGTCACCTCCTTCACCTGGCCACTCAGATGCTCCCAGTGGCCTCTGCCCACCTTGTATTCAAGATGGCAGAATCAAGTGGCCACCTGGAGGAGCTCTGGGCACCACCCCTAGGATGATGGACAGGGGAGTGGTCACTCCCTTTTTCTTTGTCCAGTTTCCTGCCAGAGCAAGGACCGGGGATCCCTGGACTGGTGCAAACTGGTTTATGCAAGGAGGGCACTAAATGTGCCCTTCAAAGCCTACTGGTGGCTTGGGAGGCTACCCCTTCCAAACCATGTAACACCTTTTTCCAAGCAAAAGGGTGTTATCTCCCTCTCCCACAGAAAATCCTTTGTTCTGGCTGAGGTGGTCAAGCAGCCGGAGGACAGAAACCTGTTTGAGGGGTGGCAGCAGCGCGGGATGCCTGGAAACCTCCAGAAGACTGGTAGGAGCGAGGCTGGGGGTCCTCTAAGGTTCCCCCAGAGTGCATGGAATCACACAACCAATACTGGCGAAAGTATTTGGGTGTGATTCCGACATGTTCGATACCAAACATGCCCAGGTTTGGAGTTACCATTATATAGCCGGACTCATGTAGAGACGTGTCCAGTACAGGGATAAAATGGCTTCCCCACACTTACGAAGTCCAGTGCAATGGAGCTAGAGTTCGTAGGGGCACCTCTGCTCATGCAGGGGTGCCCACACCCGCAGGTACCTGCCCTCTGGGGTAAGAGGGCCTACCATAGGGGTGACTTATAGTGACCTGGTGACCTGTAGTCAAAGGGTGCATGCACCTTTTTAATGCAGGCTGCAATGGCAGTCCTGAAGACACATTTTGCATGGGCTCCCATGGGTAGCACAATACATGCTGCAACCCACTGATAACCCTTGGTGTCCTATTGCCCTAGGTACCTAAGTACCATATACTAGGAACTTATATGGGGGAACCAGTATGCAAATTGTGGGGTGTGCTAAGTCCTAAGCAACCAAATTTAGAGAGAGAGAGCACAATCACTGGGGTCATGGTTAGCAGAATCCCAGTGAAAACAGTCAAAGCATACTGACAGCAGGCAAAAATTGGGGGTAACCATGCCACAAAGACGTTACTTTCCTACACCAGATATAATCAAAAGTGGACTAGGCGATTACCACACTTCTCCCAATGAATACGAGATTATAAGTGTGGGTACAGGCCTGCTGAAGAGAGATGGGATCCAAAATTCTCTTGTTTGAAATACTTAAAGGTTAGATACTGCATGCTGTCACTCTTGTGGGAGGCTTAGAACGATGACAGGGAATCTGTCATTTTGCTTATAGATCAAAGTACAAAGGGAATAATTATCTAGATACTATAGCACACTTTTGAAAGTGACTAGAGTGAAGTTGTGAGAGACTATATGAAAAGAACTTCAAACTGAAATGGACAAAAAATGGGATGAGAGGGAATGGGATCTGGAATAATATATTCCGGAATATTGCATTGCTAACTTGAATACTTGGAGTGGATTCATGTTCTTGTTTGATGGTCTTCTTTTGGCTTCCTGCTTTTCTTCATCAGTTTTGTGCATCTTGATTTCTAGTACTGCGTCTGCTCTTTCCTGCATAGACCTTTGTTCAAACAGGTTATATGTAGTAGCAAAACTCATGCAAGAATCAATGTTGGAGAATAGTCAGCAAAGTGATGGATGGAATCCTTGAATTAATCTTATCCATTGGCGATTGCTGTGGCCGTGTTTCAGTCCTCCCATTTTCACTCACTTTGGCTGTCTAAACAGAGACTGGCCATATGGAAATCAATCTTGGTCATATCCAGTTAGGAGCAATCCAGCTAAAACTGCATTCCAGACCCCTACCAGAAAGGAGCTTCTGTTGGAAAATGACTGTGCCTGACTTGCAGATTTCTGGTCCGTGTCTGAAGTGACATAGTGGTCAAAGGAATGATGAACTGAAATGCAGCCTCACGTAATTACCAGTGACCGATTAATTCTACCCATCACTCTTTGGATTTTGGGGGCATGGCCAACGAGGCAAAATGGTGGACACGATCTGAGTCGGCTCCGTTGGCCACCCCATTGTCTGTTACATTTGCACGTTGCAATAGCCATCTAGCATCGGAGAACGATCAACCTTTGCCCTAAGACAATCTGGGATCGAACAGCAGACCCAAGAGATCGAGTGCCTACACGAGAGACCAGAATCCGACTGGAGGCCGCCGCCACCGGGGGTGAGGTCGCGCACCGGAGGGCACTAACACGACGGAGGAAGCCCCTTGTTCCTGTGGACAGTAAAGGAACGACTGTCTGACCCAGAGCGAGTTAAATGCAGGGTGCATATATTGACCCGAGGTGAAAGGCTGGCAACATTGAGGCCTGAGTTTGGAGCATTGCCTGGACTGTGGAGTACTCAGTAGAGCCGGAGGAATGGCGAAGAAGCTATAGAGAAGGGGCTGTGTGCCTTTTGCTTCCTCTGATGTCCCGGGCTGTCGGCCGGCTGGCTGCTCGTCTCTGGTGGGGACATCATGCGAATCGGAGAGGCCCTGCAGCACCATATGAACCCTGGCTGCTTGTTGAGTGGACCTGCACTGCGGGCAAGTGAGGTGCCGGTAGACTGTTGACTGGTCCGGGAAACGAGGCACATGTGTTAGCCGTGGAGTAGCTCTGGGCCTATAAAACTGCTTCAGCGCTAAGTCCAGATTGCTGAGAGTCCCAGCATGCTGAATGGGTGTCGCGGGGAGTTGGATGGTCATGCGGATCTTGTTGCTCTGGGACGGCACATTTCTGGGTCACTAGTTACCGTGCGGTCTGTGCGGGGGCTTTAGGGAATTCTTTATTCCCTGGCCCACAGGTGTGATCCACGAAGAAGACTGCATTGCAGGGAGAGGGGGTCACTTGTATGGTCTGTCTCCTACTGTACCCCAGAGTGAGTCGCTTGCCTCTTGAGCCGGCAGACGGAAAGCAGAAAGTTTAGACAAGTCACCCGAAGAAATAGCAATACCAGACGGTGCTGCAATTCTCCCCCTCCTCTATGGCCATGACACAGCTGCTGAGCCCAAGATGGGGGTTGGGCGGAACTCGGATGACTGATTGCCAGGCTACTCCTTGCAGTCAAGCTTCCTCCTGAACATCGACGGCACTGCAAGGTGCACAGGATCAGAAGGTGTACCAATTTTCTTTGGAGGCGAAAATAGATGCAGTGCTGTCAGCCATTTAGCAAACTAGATCCTCAGTAGAATTCAAAATAGACAATGTGGCGTCAGATCTCAGCCTGTTACAGGCAGAACAGCGGAAACTTGCAAGCAAGGTAAACACAGCAGAGCAAGCACACGAATCACTACAACCACAAGTCCTAACTATGAACACATCCCAACAAGCTCTTTTTGACCGAGTACAAGTCCTTGAATCTTGCATTGAGGATGTGGAGGGGTGGTCCCGCAGGAATAATATTAATGTTGTTGGACTTCCAGAGAGCACTGAGGACCAAGATTCAGTACAATACAAAGAATCCTGGCTGTGTGGACTGCTCCCTGCGGACTCTGTCAAGTTTCTTTTCCATTGAAAGAGTCAATAGGGTCCCTGCATGTAGACCCGTAATGCACCCCAGACCCATGGTGATTCGCGTTCTACATTTCCAGGACAGAGAGACAGTGCTGCAGGAAACCATATTGCTTTGTGAAGTACATGTTGACAACACCAAAATAATGTTCTTTCCAGACTACACGCCTCTGGTCCAACAACAGCGGGGATCCTTGTTGGCCATTAAGCGTAAGCCCTGAGAATTGGACCTCAGATACTCATTACTGTTTCCAGCATGCTTACGTGTGATAACGAAAGGTACAACGCACTTTTTCACTTCCCTGGAGGATGCATGGGGATGGCTGGAAGATTCCAGTCTAGATGGTCAGAAGCCTGCTGCTCCGAAAAAACAGCATGCACGCTGTGGGCCCCGCCGGAGGGCAAGGGACAGTTTAGGACCTGCCCCAGATCTTGAACAGATCATTGCGGAAAGTCATCAGGAGTAAAAGGAGGCTGCTGCTATTGCGGCCACACCTCGCTGCTCAAGCCCAGAAGTGGAGAAGCCACAGACATCTGATGAGGAGAGCCCCATTGCTATGTGCCCTCCGGCAGTGACTCCTTGCATCCACCAGATATTGCCCCTCAGACGGCAGACACTGTATTCTAGAGTAATAGAACATGTCTACAATTAGACTTGTAAGTGGTAGCTGGCTAGGGTGATGCTGCTAGACCTCACCCAAGTCACTAGGGGTGGCCTTTCCCTCCCCCGAAACATAACATCAGACTGAGTTGAATCCTTGCTGCCTTATCACCCCCCCCCCCCTTTAAATATATGCTTTGTTGTAGGTTTGCGGGGCCACTGGTTGGTGTGCACTACTCTTATGCTATTCAACTCATTGGCAGTTGCATGTTGTGTTCTATGCTTTATAAGTTCCCGCCAGTTGTTTTGTGCATATTCCAGCATTGCCGACTATTATGTGGTTAGTGTAACTGATACTCTATTTTTTCTACATCTAACGCTACTTATCCAGGTTCACGATTGTATGGTCCCAGCTCTCCTATGACTCCTACTAAATTGCTGACCTGTAATGTGCGGTGATCCATGCGCTCAGTAGACGGTTTGCCATTTAACCTTATCTTCGACAGCATGCAGTACATATTGCATTGTTGCAAGAGTCTCATCTGACAGCTCTGGAAGTTGACAGATCACGGTGATGCTGGCGCGGCCAGATATACTCCACTAACTATTCTTCCTGTGCTCCCGGAGCCCTGCTCTGGATTTGAGCTGGGGTCCCATTTGCAACAAGGGAAGTGGTAACGGACCGAGTTGGCAGATAGGTGTTTGTGAAAGGCTTGTTAGACGGCGAGCATGTCCTGATCTGCAACATCTTCAACCCCAACACTGACCTGGCTTTTTTTCTCTGAAATTTATCAGAGGTCTTGTCCCATTTTGGGAAGGGGGGGGGAGGGGTTTAATGGGAGCGTTTTGGATGTAATGCTTGATCGTGCCTTTTCACCCCTTCCCCGCCAATGTTCATAACCTCACTAATTGGCTACATAACTGGGGTCTCCTTGACATATGGTGTGCCTGCAATGACTCTACCAGAGTGTACTCTCTCTATTCTGCTCCACATGGACTGCATGTGCGTATTGATAAGTTACCCTGCGCTACTAGCTTAACACAGCATGTACAACACACAGATTATTTGGGCCAAACACACTCTGACCACAACCCCTTATATCTCCAGTTAGACTGGGATTTAGGTAATGTGCCGATACCTACATGGTGCCTGCAAATGGCACCCTAGAGGATCCGGCATTCCGTGAATCAGTCAGCCACATAACTGACTATTTTGATAGAAACAAGGGTTCCACAAGCACAGCTGCCACGGAATGGGATGCCTTTAAGGTGACTCTGTGGTCACTGCATGGGACTGACCTGGAACATGCGCAAGCAGTTGGATAGGGAGGAGACCCTGCTGGAACGGAGACTGATTCACCTAGAAAATGAGGTGATACACGACACTAGGAGCCCTTGTTGCGGCCCAGAAAAAGCACTTGTCACTTTCAGAAAAACTACATTTTATAAACTATGCAGCACACTCAGATAGGACTCATGCCACAGCCGATAGGGCTGGTTCTCTCCTGGCATGAAAAATAAATCAGGATAGACCCCAGCACCCAATCGAATTATTACGTAGTAGCTTTGGCACATTACTTTACACTCAATGTGAAATTCACAACGAGATGTCCTGTCACTACACTGAACTAAACCGTACTAATGGGACATACTCTATAAGCACCATTGACTCATTCCTTTTAAGTCTCCCATTGCCCCAAGCGAAGTTGGAACAACAAATTGAATTAAATGATCCCATTTCGCTATCTGAAGTTCAGAATGCCATCTAAGCCTTGTCTACTAACAAAATCTCTGGCCTCGATGGGCTACCTGCGGAATTTTGCAAGGCGTATGCCCCACAGTTAATGCCCTGCTTACTCCACCTGTATGAGAAGCCACTGGGCCTAGCACATCTTCCCACCTCGCTTCAAGATGCCTTTTTATTCACCTTACCGAAACCACATAAGGACCCAACGTAAATGAATTCATACAGGCCGCTGGCACTCCTAAATTCTGATCACAAGATATTGGCTAAGATCATAGCAGACCAGCTGGCACCACTGATACCAGTCTTAGTCCAAGGAGATCAAAACGGCTTTGTACCAACCCTTTCTACACTATTCAATATCCGCACACAGATTTTTTTCATCTCTTGGACATGCACTGTCACGGTGGCCCCTGGCCAGTTGCTCGGTGCTCAACTCCCTGGAGTGGCCTTATCTCTTTCGGGTCTTACAGCGGATGCGCACCCGATTCACAAATATGGTAAGGCTGCTATAAACTTCACCAATGACTAGAGTACGCACTCTCTGATTTCTGCTCACATCACCATAGAGCGGGGCATTCATCAGGAGTGCTCACCCCTCTCCTTTTTGCCCTAGCAGTAGAACCTTTTGCATTAGCTCACCGGGAGTGGGGACAGGCGTGGGGAATACCACTGGGGGGACGGTGTGCATTTGTTATTGCTTTATGCAGATGATATCCCATTTATTTATGTGATGTCACTTGCTTGCCTATCTCAGTTACTGCAACATTCAACACCTTCGCGGAATTATCTGGACCCAAAGTTAATTGAGCTAATTCCTGTTTATTTCCATTGTTCTCTACCACTTCAGACCCCTGCCCTCTCCCAGCTGCACCATTACTTATATGGCAACTGCATAACTTTAGATATCTGGGGATCCAGGTATATCACACAGACGATCACTTGCTGGCTGGCAACCTAACGCGGGCAGAGACCTCTTTAAAATCACAAACGTCCTTCTGGAAAACTCTTCCACTGTCTATGACAGGCCAAGTTGCACTGATAAAACTGGTCGCATTAACTCGCTTATTATTATATATTTATATATATATATCTATATATATATATATATATATATATATATATATATATTTTTACACATCTTCCATTATGCATCCCGGCGTCATTTTTTCATTCATTTGAACGGACACTTTGAGAATTCCTATGGCATGACTGTCGTTGCATGATGTACTACTCACCAAACTATACAGATCCACTGATCAGGGCGGGCTGGCCCTTCCTAACTTTGAACTCTACTACCTTGTGGCCCAATTAAAGTGGGTGTCTCATTGGCTTGCCGACCAAAACCTGGCAGACACGGCCACCCTATCCTTGCCACGTAAACTTCCTAATTTACTTAATTTATTCCATCCTTGCACAAAACACGCTGTTCCCGAGGCCCCATTGTTATGAACGGCATACTGCTGCTATCGCAGGAGCGTTTACCTTACCAGAGGAGTGATCCCTTATGAACCGGCAATGGCACTGGTGGGAATGCCACGTAAATCACACCCCACATCAAACAGAACTGACCGTTTGGCATGCAGCTGGAATCCATACACTTGGTGATCTATAACCACGTTCTCCTCGCGTATGACATCTTACGGGGGAACACTAATGTGCCTCCTGGTGGCTTCCTTTTACATCGATCCATCACTGGAGCCCTACAAAAGGCTTTGGGGGGTGGGCATCACTCACGATCCTCCCATACACCGGACACTACAATATTTTCTTTACATGTGCTTGGCACAGGTAGACATCTGGTGCATTGGCTGGCAGAATCACTGAGGACCCCCGTCCCCTCACAACACTCAGAGTGCATCGGAAACAAATAAAGGTACAACATACAAGAATAAACAATGGTCTCACCTACTAGAAAGCCCACTAAAAGTGCCACGTAATGCTAGATTCCTCCTCATCCAATACTATATTATTCACCAAGCTTATTTGACACCACAGCAAATGAATTGTTTCTTTCATAGAACAGACGCAGACTGCCCTCGATGCCGCCTGCTGGACGCTGACCTTTCTGTACATATTATCGTTCTGCCCCACCCTGCAGGGCTACTGGGGAGTGGTGATGGACCGACTGCTGCATTGCACGGGCCGCTCAATCACTAATACATGGGGAACATACATATTGGGACTTTTTCCACAGATCTAAACATAACTGCCACACCTCAAGCTTCCGAGATCGAGGGCTAATATTAGCCTAATGTTTAATTACCCGAAGGTGGAAGAAGCCTGATGCGCCACGCTATGATTCCTGGTCCCAATCCGTGACATCCTGGGCACAGGCAGATAGTGTGGCACTCCACAGGGAAGATGCACTTCAATGGGACACAATATTACTGGATTTACACACGTGTCTGCCAGACAATAAAACGTGTGGACCCAATGCTTCCATAAATGAAGCAATGGGGCTGAGAGGGTTCTCACCTATGCTTACATAACCATTAACAGGATGCAAGCACATACAGTCAGGTTAGTATAAGGCAACACTGTCCAAGTCCTAGCCAACAGACATCATAACATATCAATGGAAGCAGAACCCTAGGACATCTCTCTATCCTCTCCACAGATGTGTCAAAAAGTCTATTAGCTAGCAATTAATGAAGTTGTGCACCTTCTCATCTGGTAGTTACTATGTTAAATCCGAACTGCCTAGTTGTTTTTTCTTTCCTTAAGTTCTAATATAAAAGATTGATCTGTTATTTGAGAGTGCATACAGTTTGCAGTTGTTAAATGTGAAAGTGTATCATGTAACTGCACCTGTAGCATATTAACACCATTGATGGCGAAATATTTGCATCCTATTAATTGTATTGGGTATGACGCCGACCATTAAAGCACATATATCATATCAACAGCGTTACTATCTAAAATGTGCCACTATGAAACTTGTTGTTTTTTTCAACCATCAAATTCAATAAAACAGATTCAAACAAAAATCACTCTCTGGATTTTCTAAATGTGATGCATTCAGTGCAATGGATATGCTTAGAAGTGGGTCCAAGGCTCACTATGGTCTTGAACTCAAGTTAGTCCTATTTGATGAGGCCAAAATAGACCTTTTTTGGTCTGGGATGTCTTGTGTTTTGTCTGGAGGGGACATGGCTTGACAGTTTGGTGTTGACTGTTTCTATTGGAGCCCAACCAAGTTGGCTTTCCATATGGCTAGCCTTTGTCTAGAGTTACATGATGGACCAAATAATGATATGGCCTGAAAAATTACCAGTGGCTGAGTTTCAGGTCTTCCACACATCACTTTTTTGGTTTTCATTACTGATTCAAGCTTCGGTTCTACTATGCATATGTAGCATTGCTGCTTTTGGGGTGGACTGGGTAAAGATGATGCTTTTAGGATAATCATGCTTTGTAGTATTGGAAGTGCATGTAAGGCTGTGCATCTTTAGGATTTGCTTACTTAGTGCTAAGCTGAATGCATATTGCTTTCCAGCACAATACTTGATAATAGCTTGATGGGCACTTTAAATGAGTTGCTTGAAGCTGTTTTTCATCTGCCTGGCATATTTTGTTCTTGCATAGCTAAAAAAAAAAAAAAAGTCGATGAGGCTAAATCTGAATTGCACACTTTGTGAAGACCCTCCAGTGGGTAAGAGCACACATGAGGAGTGAGCAGTTAAACATTTGTCTGACTTTGCAGGTATTACAATAAGTAAGGAGAGGCAATTGAATTAAATTCCCCCTAATTCACTGCATTAGCCCTGCTGGTGAAATCGCACATTGTAAACCATAAATGCGTGTAGCACCATCCTTCTTGGGCCCAGGCTGACCACAGTTCTGTGGACTAGTTCTACCAAGAAGAGTTTGATCTAACTGCTGTACAATTAAGGTTCTCTTCTTATATCTTCCCTTGCATCTACTATTTTTAGTGCTTAAAAAGCTTTCTATTTCTCAGATAAGAATTTTGATAAATGTTCTAAAATGGCACGGTTTCGGAACTAAACTTATAAATGTTGTTCCCCTAATATGTGAATCCTGGAGTTGCTCTTCTTGTTAATGGGGTTTGTATTAAATGAGTTTCGCCCATTTAGTCCATAAGTATTTTTTGCAATTTTACTTCCATGCTATTTGGACTTTTACTGTGTGCGAGTCTCACTACTTGGGTCTCACTTTTAGTAAATTCACACAATTGGACTGAGCAAGCTAAGTGCCAGTGCCTACTTTTTAAGATGAGACACAGCTGAGCAGCTAGGGTATGAGGCACTGAACGGGTTACAAGTAAACATGCTCATTTGTGCACATATTCAGGCTATGTGTGTGAAGCTGCTGTTCCGCACAGCCCAATATCTGCACACAGGCAGCCTGTCTTAGAAGGGACTCTGCAAGGATTGTTGCTGACCTCAGGTAGGCCTTATGAGTGCACTATCAAAGTGTAGGTCTTTTAGGGCTCATTGTAAAATCTATAGTGCTTCACTGTATTCTACATGAAAGACTAAATCTGCCCTAAAGTCCAGCTCCCTTCCGTTTAGACATACAGGGTCTTTCAGAGCACCAAACTGGGGTAAAACATACATACATACATACAGAGTTTGAATTTGCAGTCCCCAGAAACCCACATCCACGTCTTATGAGCCTTCAAGATTTTTAAATTTCTCTCTCACTCGGAAACAGATTTCAGGTCTCTAGGCCTTTGTCCCCTTTCCCTGCTGGGCCAAGTTAATTACTCTGCTCTGCAGCAGAGGGATGAAAGCTCCCCCTCTATCTAGAAGGCAATACACAGCAATTGACCATGTTTCTGGGAGAGGAAAGAGGAAATCTGTATCTGATAATTAGCTTGTCACACTGTACCAGGGCTGGGGCAGCCCAGGCCTACAATTTACCAGGGGTGCACGGCCCTGAAATCTTTCCACCCCCCTGCTCAAAAGCCTTTGCACCAGAGAGCGACTGTTGAGGAGACCCTGGATCTGGGAGTAACAGCAGCAAAATTATGCCACCTGTTGCCCTGCAAGGATGCAGTTTAGGATGTTGACTCCAGCTGATCCTCAGAAATAGCATGGGTCTCCTCAGATCTCTCCATACCTCCTGAGAAACAGTTGGAAGAATTGACCTTCCAGACAGCCAAGATGCCCACATCTGCAGGAGAATTGCACCAGGAGCCCAACAGAGGAAAGGCCTGGCACAGGGAGCAGTGAAAATGCAATTCCACTCTCAAAGTGCCTTTTAAAGGCCAGAAGGCCTGAAGAAAATGCTCCTGGTGGCTGGGGTCTGACTGCAACACAACACATAACAAGTCAAAGATGAACAAAATTGCCCCAACAGGGCCAGATATATGCTCCTTCAAAGATTACAGTTCCTGCGCAGAACAGGGCTGTGCATGGGGAGCCAGCGTGGTTGTGGGGTCCTTGGGGCTCCCCCCAAGAAGCCCCTGAGTTTAAGGGACTGATGCACCCAGAAGAAAAATATACCAAAAGGAAAGCAGCACAAGGCTGCCAAGAAAAAAAGAGAGCAGGAGGAGCGGCTCATCAGATATTCACTTCCTCCGGCATGGAGCACCCTCTAATGTTCTGCATGGGCTTAGATTTGCATTTTTTTTTCTTCTTTTGATCGCCCACGGAAGGGCAGGGGTGCCACCAGTGGCTATTGAAGGAGTTTTTCAGCGGGGGGAGGGAGGCAACAGAAGTGCAGCAGGCCCCCCACCCACCCCAACATCCCCCTACCCCAAAGTCCTTT
Source organism: Pleurodeles waltl (assembly GCF_031143425.1). Classification (NCBI taxonomy): domain Eukaryota; kingdom Metazoa; phylum Chordata; class Amphibia; order Caudata; family Salamandridae; genus Pleurodeles; species Pleurodeles waltl. The sequence continues at coordinate 184,574,516 of NC_090437.1, forward strand.
GGAAAATATAGAAAAGAAGTAATTTTACCTCTCCCAGGAGATCGAATCTTTGACCCTGGGAGAGGTTTGCCTCAAATTAAAAGCTCTCAAGGGGCTGTAGGTTTTGCTACTGTGCTTTAGAGTACAGGGACACCATGTGGCTTTGTCTTATGGCTGCATTTTGTTGACTGGGGATTGTTAAAGTGTTAGACACACATCTTTGAAATCAACTTGCTCTATTGACAACTTTTTTTTTTTTTTAAATATATTTTTATTGTTATTTTAACAGTGAGATACAAACATCAAACGACAGTTGTGATACATATTTGTACTATTATTTACGTGTTCTAATGCTAATTCTTCCATTGTACATGCATATTTAGCGGTATGAATACGATTATGCAATTTGAAAAGGATTCTTGGAAACATTATGTTCACACTGAGTGCAAAGCGAGGTAAAAGAGAAAAAGAGAAAGAAAAAAAAACGGGAGAGAGCGAATTGTGTAAGGAACAGAAAGAGAGGTCGTATTTGGAGCTGGTGCGGAAAGGAGGAGGGGGAAGGGAGGGGGAGAAGGGTGCCCCCAGTTCAACCCCCCTCCCCCCCCCCCCAACACACCGGACCCCTTGAGGTAGCTGGAGCTGCGCTGCATGTGTTCTTATTATAATCAATTGTTGGGGCAGGCCAGAGGGACCCAGTAGTCGCCCACATCCCGGGGTGGGGCTGGGAGGAACGATCGCCCAGACGGGGAGGGGCACGGCAGGAGGGCCATCCAGGGCAATCTACGGCTCCAGGTGCGTACTCACCCAGGGTCTGATCTATTACCAGCAAGCACCCGTTTCTCATTGTAGTATACATTTCCCCAGACTCCACAGATTCAATTATTTCTTGTTGGTACGCCATTTGATTATGTCTTCCGGATTAACCTGCTTTATTGACAACCTTGATATTGAACAATGACATTTATCATTTTTATGAATGTTATGGACTATAAATACTGTGCTTATTGATTTACAGACATAACATGTGGCTGATTCTATTAATGTGGCCACATTCTGAGCAAGCCAGTAGGCCTGCCTTATACTTACAGACTCCCCCTATATTTTACATTGTCAAATTTGTATTTTTATTAAGGTGGTGACCCCCCTGACAAAGCCAGTATGGCTGAACCATTTAACCCGACACTCCCTTATATTGTGATGTTGCACCTGGTATAGGTAGGATGTATAGTGTTTATCGGGTCCAAGCCCCACTAGGGGTAAACTGTGATATGAGGGTGTCACCAAAGGTATTTTAATCTTCCTGAAAAGTGTATGTTTGTAAATTAATGCATGGCATTTAGTAGTTAGTGTGATAAATTAATTTTCCTTTATTTTTTTTTTTTTTTTTTTTTTTTTTTAAGAAAGATAATTTACTGAGTATTTTTCCTACATCCCACCTCCTCCCCTTAGTGGTCCTTGGACTGCTGTGCTTCGCTATCCTGAGAGAACCAAGTGCTATAATGGATTACTTGGCCTCCAGTAATGAGACAATAGTGGACCTATTACTTGGGAAGGATTAGCATCCTTCACAACTAATAACCCAATTACTTACAGTCTTCAATTCTCACAACTTTTCCTTAGAAGAGAACTAGACAAGGATTCCATCTTTCACCCCTTGTGTTTATTTTGGCTTTAGAACACTTTTAGTAGAATTAAATACAACTTTTAATATTAAATATTCTTAGTTTGGGAACGAGGAGGTTAAATATATGCAGCTCATGATATTGATATTCTTTTACATGCTAATGACCCATATGCAACATTGCCCTCCTTTTTCCTAGATGTTCACTTACACTAAACGTTGTCAGGTTGAAAGTTAAATATTACTGATTTAGAAGTTCTCCTCCTATATAAGTATTATTTTAAAGATTACAGTTTGATCTGTTGTCAAACGTAAAAAATCTTGGGCATTTGCTTTTTATGTTCAATTCAATATGTAGTTAAATTTGATTCATGTACATTGCAAACAATGACTTCTTGTTTTAAAAAAAACAAAAAAAAACTGGAATCCCTTTACATCTATTGTGATGGGTCGTTTGCAGTCTTTTAAAATAACCCTGGTCATTCTGTATTCATTATCACTGTTACCAATTAATCTTACTAAAGCATTTTAATGAGTATTAATGTACTACTTTCAAGCAAAATATTGTTAATGTTTGGATTTTGTAGGTACAGTATCCAAAGTGACTATTTAAAGTTACACTGATGTTTAAAACGACAATTGCGACAGTCAGTGGTTAAAAATAAAATGTATAAATTGCAGAACGAAGCATAAAATCAATGTAGCACTTGTCTTGACCCAAGCCACACTCCCAGCTCCTCTCGGAGAGAGCTAGAAGACAGACAGATCTCAAAAATCGAATGTGACAATAGAAATAGAAAAGGAATTCCTCAACTTAAACCCATGGACAGCTTCTTGTAACAGTTTCATCAACAGACAGTTAAGACACAGAAGTCAGTAGCACAGATCCAGACTCCCAAATCCAGCCTACGCTGTTTTTGTAGTATTGCCTAGTAGCTTGACATACATAATGACTGTGCAGATGTTTGTGTACTGTTCACTAAGCTGTCTAGCATCCGGGGAAAATCCTTTCTTTCTTATTTTATTTCCTATTAACTGTTGTATACACTGGAACAGTTCGGACATTTCTTATATTTTGCGTTTGAGAAAGGTATCTCATTGATGTTTGATTGTTATGTATCTGATTTTGTGTTTCTCGTTCATGTACCAACTAAACATATACCAATTACAGCCTGTCTTCACAATTGGACTCTACAAAAACATTATCCATTTGCAGGTCTTCCCTTCCAAATAAGCTTTTGCATCTGTAGTCCTATTTTCTTTCAGGATCAGTACAGTATTGAGAATAATGCACAAGATTGCTTCTCAATGTAGTGATGCACCAATGACATATTTATTCAGCTTGCTTTCTGTCATACAATTGAGTCAGTCAGTTTTCACTGTTTTACAGTAACCAGTTTTTGTACCGGTCTGATTGTACTTAACCTGCATTGTATTCCATGCCTTATTAGAATGCCATGGCGGTGTGTGAATTCAGTCTCCATAGCAAAAATGCATCCATCCGAAAGAGTCATACCAGAGGATGTGAAACGTTGGCATAGTCTTCAGTGAATTGTGGTGAATTACACAAACTTCAGAAAGCACAAATCTCGGTAAGAGGAGTATCAGTTAATATTTCAGTATCCCAATATTTGTTGTTCTTGTCTACACCCTTCACAGTAGTATCTAAAACTGCTTAATTTGTTCTCTAGCTTCGAAGTCTTTTTGCAAGAGTGACATTCCTCTTTATAGGGCAATTTACTAGCATTTGTTAAATTACTTTGTTCCTTAAAAGTGCAATTACTTTAATTTTGGTTTGTTAAATCTCATCTTTTTCGTACATCCTGACGTAAGTGAATAACAGTCATACAGAGTTGTATCATTTGTAATCTTAGATAATAATAATAAATGTGTGTTAGGTAAGAAACATATGCTCAGAGCACTAAGCTGCTTTGCCACATTACTCTGCCTCTGTTTTGAGTTTCCTCAATGTGCTCTTTTCAAGAACATCAGGAAACAATAGAAAGCATTTGTTGTTGATGACCTAGATCAGTGCTTCTTAACCTTTTGACTAATGTGGACCACCACTAAATCTTGGAACCGTGCCCCCCCCCCCCCCCCCAACCCACCTCCTCTCCCCCCCCCGCCTCCCCCCCAACCCACCCACTAAATAATTGCTGGAATCCAGAGAGCCACACGGAGTTGATACTGGAAGCCCGGGACCCCAGCCTAAGCAATTTAAAAACAATACACAAAAATGCAGAAACAAGCATTCAGCAAATATACAAATGCTGAAATATTATACTTAATTCACACATTTAAACAAATCTACATTTTAATGGGAAGGTTTAAAGTTTTTAAAAAAAATTCAATGGAAGTCACATAGCATCCATACTATATTCTGTCTGATGCACTTGATGCACTAGACTGATCCCATGAATCAATCTGAGGATACCAACTTCATTTTAGCCTCCAGTTTCATATTCCTTCACATTTACAGAACATTTTAAAAATCTCAGTTATACATTTTTTTAATTTTTTTATTTACATACACTTTATTAATCTGTTAATATTATTTAGTGTTTAGGTATCTCAGACCCACAGCGTTCCCAGAAAACAGCTTAAAAACTCCTGCCCCAGACAATAACATCATCTCTAAGGTCTGAGTGTATGTTCCCTGTGAGCATTCAGTTGTTGTGTTCCTCCTTGAGTTGTCTTGTTTCTTTGAAGTTTCAGAAATAGGTACCTTGCTGCTGAGCTGGCCCTCTGCAACCATAACGGCTCCTTCTATAGAAATCTACCTTGTAGAAGGAGTGGGAATGTTTTTCTTTCTCTGAGTTTCCTCCAGTGGATTAAAGAATTTGCTCTTTGGAGGAGTCATCATAAAAGGAGGTTTTGAGTACCTCTATCATAGTGGTTCCCACCCTTTTGATTTCTGTGGACCCCCACTTTAACATTAATGGAAACCAGGGACCCCCACTGAATCATCATGGGAATCCAGGGACCCCCGCCTGAGTCATTACTGGAAGCTGTGACCTAATTTGACAATATTTGTTAATATTTTTTAATTTTCTAGGCTCTCGCGGACCCCCTGAGAAGGCTTCGCGGACCGCCAGAGATCCCCATACCACAGGTTGGGAACCACTGCTCTATCAGTTAGTTTAGGGAGAAAACAAATAGAAATATTTTTTCAGTTTAGGACCTAGTTTAGACTGGGAAGACAAGCCTTTTATGAAAAGCCTAGGGGTCGATGGCCTTTTTGTCTGCAAAACCTTAGAAGGCAAGTGGCACACAAGCATTGGCCAAGCCAAAAGATCCCACCTATGAGAGCTGTTGGCTTTCGCAGTGTCTTGTAGCCAGACTGTCCAGCAGTACGGATGCTGTGCAGTGTGGCTTAAAATTATTTTTAAAAGTGCTGTGACACACCCAGGGGTAATGCTCGTTTTTTGGTTTTAAAGACCATTAATACTGGATGCATCCTAGTTCCTTTTTCTTATTATTTTTAGCCATGCTGCTATGTCACACGGCTACAAATAATTGCTAAAGGTGTCAATGCCAATGCCATCGAACAAAAGGCAGTGGCAGACACAGTATTGTCAAAGACTAGACCTATTGGCTTTGACAGTGCTTGTTATGTGTCAACACAACACCCTGTGATTGATTCTGAGTAAAAGCGGTTACTCTCCCCGGGTGTGAAAAAGAAAAAAAATATGGCCTGTGGCAAAAAGTCCTATCACATAAAGAAAAGCAATTGCGCCCATGTCCGTGTCTTAGTGGAAATACTTATGGAAGCAGATAACATCTGTCTCACAATAAAAGCAGATGACATCTGTTGTCACAATAAACATCAATTTCAAAGGAGAAAAGGGCGTATTTGAAATGCATGTGGGAGAGTATAACATAATCACAAATGTCAGGAGGTTCAACCAGGGCGACAGGGAAGAAGGAAAAAATAAAAGTAGTACCTCAATCACAGAGCGATCAGTGGAAGAACAGCAATCAATCTGAAGCAATCAGTTCTTGGTCCATGCTCCAGCTAAAAAAAGAGGAAGTGAAGCCAGCAGGCGCTAGCCAGTTAGAAGACAGCAAATAATTGTGACAATGAAGCCAACATGTTAAGGAATGGGTGGGCTGCAAGCCCCATATTGTATACAACATCTGTCGCAGGCGGAGCACTTGAACTATATGCAATGTCGCAGGCCAGACTTAAAAAGTTGAAGTTTCCTCATCCACATTGATAACATTGACTTTTGGGTCTTTAGTTGTCAATCTTCTTTTTTTAAATTGATCCTTATTGTTTTATGTGGAAATACTATGTGGTCTTTTGTTGCTTTATCTTTAAAGCTAATTTTGTTCTACATCAATATTTGCTGTTAAACAAAACATGATCAACAACATGAGACTGTTCAACATTATTCCCATAGCTCGGTCATTGGAGTGACACTGAATCTACTTTTTCGGTGCATCAACACTGGACATATTTACAAATGTCAGTATCTAAGTTGTTGTTCTTGTCTACACCTTTTACAGTAGCATCTTAAATGCTTAATTTATCTGGCTTCGCAGGTGTACTATTGCTCTATATAGGACAATTTACTAGCATTTGTTAAATTACTTTATTCCTCTAAAGTGCAATTATTTTTATTTTGGATTGTTAAATCACATCTTTTTTGTACAACCCAACACAGATAACTGACAATCATGTAGAGTTGTATCACATAGAGTGGTAATCGTAGATTTTAGAAATAAATGTATGTTAGGTAAGATATCACTATTTTAATGTGACATTATCACAGTGGGTACTTCGGAGACCACATCTAACAAATCTACATACATATACAACATTGCTTTGATTCCACCTTACACCCCTCAGTGGTTGTCTCCTTAGCAATGACCCCACCAGTTCCCCAGCTGGGCAGCTCTAGAACCCCAGGGTAGCAACACCCCATGGCATGCAGTGTTGGGTTGGTTTCAGATTTGTTACCAAAGATCATCATTAGCACATCCTAATTGTTATAGGACATCGGTCTACCGTTTCTCCAGTTCAGTTTAATAAGGGTCACATTTTCTACCGCTATCTATTTTCATAAACCACTCTGCGAAACCAACAGCTTCGGTACAATTGAAAGTCAACTCAAGTTTCAGTTGTTTTTGGATATGGGTAGTTGCCCTAGTAGGCTGGCTTAGTTTTGCAGGACCTTTTTCCAGCAAGTTCAGTAACTGGAGATACTGATTTACTAGTATTACTTTATGCGTGGGACATCTCAAACCATGTGATAGAAGTCAGCTGCATCAACTCCTACATCTTAAGCATCCCTATTCCATTATGGGAAAATGTTAGAGTTGTGTGTATTAGTTTAAATCACAATTTTGTTTTAGATTCTCCTTGTATACTCTAAAATAGAAGTTGACTCCGCATTTATCATTACCATGCCCAAGTTTTAATTCCATTTCAGTCTTACTTCAGTGAGGTGTACATCCTTATGCTAATTAGTGATCTTTGGATTAGAGATGTTCCAGCTCCATGAGTCCACATTAAACATGAAGTGTTGTGTGTTGGTGGTTCACTCAAATCAATGCACCGTATGCCAAAAAACTGGACTATTGGCATATCACACACAGGGTCTGATTACGACCTAGGTGGAGGGGATTACTCCGTCACAAACGTGTCAGCTATCCCGTCTGCCATATTGCAAGTTCCACAGGATATAATGGAACTTGCAATACAGCGGGTGGGATATCCGTCACAATTGTGACGGAGTAATCCCCGCCGTCAAGGTTGTAATCAGGCCCATAGTTCTTAAATTTTCAAACACACTTAATTTACCCTTTTTAATTCAGCCACCTACAAAATGTATGTTGCTCTTCATTCATGCACTCTCTCCATTTGTGGGTTAGTTATTAAACAAGACATAGTGTTGATTTTTTTTGTTTTTTTGTTTTTAGTAATTGTTATTTCAATTGATACTGTTTCCTGTTTTTATAATAATATTTTCAAAAATAAACACAGCATCTCAACCAAACACATTGTGCCTAGTTGGGCTATAATTATTTGCATTTCCCATTTGGAAGTTGTATTTTGGAGACATTTTAAATACCCAACGACCCCCATCTCACTGATATGTCCTGATCACAGCCTCATTACACAAACCACTTACAGTCCATAAATAGATACATCAATCCCAGTTTTCTGATGTTCTTATTGGGCATTTACAGGCTTTATAATCAGCTTCTTCTTGATCCTGCAGGAGTCTAGCCTTTTCTCTCACTTTGCCTGGCTTGGCACCAGAGATGCTTTCTGTTGTTGTGCAGTGTCAGTTTTCATGATTACTAGGCCCAAAACCAAAAATGTATGCATGTGTGTACTAACATCATGGTCCTCTGTGATGGTGAACAAAGCCATGTGAGGTGTCTGAATTATTTTGCGCCACACAGTTTGCAAATGGACTGCTTTCTTGTCTCGTTATCTTCTGATGACCGTACACTCTCATACTGTGTGTATAAAATCCCACTTCTCGTCTCCCTTCAAAGATAGATCGGAAAAATGTCCCTGTGAAAATGCCATAGTCTGGTGAGGTAGATTTTCTGCAAGTATTGGAATTGTATGAGCCTTTATTGCACAGGAATAGCCACTTCTTATGGTGCCATGCGTGTGATTTGCCAATCTGTGTCTTCAGAGTGACCTGTGTTCACCTCGGAGGCTGCTCTTAAATTAGAAAATGTGTTTGCGGTATGTATTAACAGTTTGCCGGGTACTAGTGTCATTGTGAGTTTGACTCTAGGCGGTCAAAGTCTGTCATTGATAATATAGTGGTAATGTATAGCAGCACTGCGCAAGGCAGGTGCACATACCTAAAGAGTTGGGAAGGGAGCGCACCCAAAAAGAAATGGGTTCACATCTGGGATCTGGACAGTGAACACAGATTTCTGAAGCACTTTTAGTAATCATCATCATAAAATTTACTTCAGAATAGATTCATAAAGCTGAGATCCCAAACCAGCCACAATTATTGGACAAAACACAGGAAAATAAATAACATAATGATGCTTGATGCTCTACATCTGATAGAGACTTCCAGTTGCAGATTCCTTACCTTAGAATTTCCCCCAGGCGTCATACTGGATCTGGAGGCTTTTTCTTAGACCAATACTCTTGCGCGTCATTTGGTGGCATCTGTCGAATCCGTGGGTGTCATTGGTGTTGTAGTCGCCATGATGATGTCAGGATGCCCTTTGATTGCTCCCATCTCTTTGGAGACAAGGCGGACTCTGCGCTAGAGAGGTTCAAGGACTTCCAGGCTATGGCCTGGTCCCTTGGCCTTTCCACTGCCCCTCGTCCCCAACAGTTCACCTTTCACCCTTTTCGCGACCACAGAAGGGGCTACCCGTCGCGTCCCTTTCCCAGTCACTGTGCCACCCATGCTGTTCAGCCGCTGCATGGCCGGGACGCGGAATCCCATGTGGTTGTGGTACAGGAAACCAGAGTTCTGCCCAGTCCACCCCTGCCCTGCTGCAGCCTCGAAACCCTCCTAGTCCGTCCCCTCACTCTGGTCCAGTTGGCAGCAGGATTCGCCATTACCTGCCCCACTGAGAATCCATCACTGCGGACAGGTGGGTTTTGCAAATCGTTCGTAGGAGCTACTCCCTCCCCTTTGAGTCTGCCCCACCAGCCATGCCTCCATCATTCAGCTGTACACCGGAGGATCATTTGGCACTTTGTCGCCAGGAAGTTGTGGCTCTCTGGGCCAAGGGAGCCATAGGGGGTCCCCACGCCAGAAGCAGGTCGTAGTTGTTATTTGCGCTACTTTCTGGTGCCCAAAAAAGACAATGGCCTACACCCTATCCTAGACTTTTGAGTCCTCAATCCCTTCCTCAAGAAGGAGAAATTCAAAATGCTCATCCTGGCTCAGGTCCGGTCCTGTCTGCCTCGGACCCAGGAGACTGGATGGTAGCGTTGGACTTGCAGGACTCTTATTTCCATTTTCCCATACTGCCTGCCCACAGATGTTACCTATGATTCGTGGTAGGTCACGAGCACTTTCAATTTACCATGCTCCCCTTCGGCCTTACCCGCGCCTCTTGGGTGTTCACGAATGTGATTGCGGTGGTTGCAGCTCATCTGCGCAGGCTGGGGATTTCAGTCTTCCTGCTACCTTCACGACTGGCTGTTGAGTGCGGACTCGCCCCAGGAAGTCATCTCCCACATTCAGACTACGGCAAACCTCCTGCACAAGCAGGGGTTCACCATAAACGTGCCGAAGTCACACCAGACTCCCTTGCAGACGCTCCTTTTCATCCGAGCTGTTCTCGACACATTGCAGTTTTGGGCCTATCCTCTTGAAAAGCGAGCCCAGGATATTCAGGCTATGATTCCGATCTTTCAACCTCTATCTTGCGTTTTGGTGAGACCTACTCTGAGGCCGTTTGGCCTCATGGCCTCCTGCATCCTGCTAGTGACACATGCCAGATGGCATATGCGGGATCTGCAGTGGGACTTGAAGTTCCAGTGGGCGCAGCATCGGGAAAATCTCTCCGACATGGTCTAGATCTCGGAGGGGACTGCAAATCGGCATTGGGTCAACAACACATCCCTCACCCTTCCCCAACCAGGTCAATCCATAGTGACAGACGCATCACCTCTGGGAAAGGCAAAGATCAGAGGTCTCTGGTCTCTGGTGGAGTGTGGGCTCCATATCAGTCTTCTGGAGCTCTGGGCGATCAGGCTTGCGTTGAAAGCATTTCTTCCCTCTCTCAAAGGGAAAGTATTGCAAGTGTCCACGGACAACAGTACCGCCATGTGGTACTTCAACAAACGGGGCACAGAAGGGTCCTGGACCCTTTGTCAGGAGGCCCTGGGCCTCTATACATGGCTGGCACATCAGGACATCACCCTGGTGGTTCAGCATCTGGCGGGCTTTCTGAACGCCAGAGCAGACGAACTCAGCCGTCTATGCATAGCCGATCGCGAATGGCGTCTCAATCCAGAGGTGGTGCGAGTCCTTTTTCAGCAGTGGGGCGATCCTTGGTTAGATCTGTTTGCTTCTGCAGAGAACGCGCAATGTTAGACTTTTCACGCTTTGGAGTTTCCTAGGCTGCCCTTGCTCGGAGGCGCATTTCGTCTCGATTGGAACTCTGGCCTCCTTTTCACCTATAGCACTCCAGTCCAGAGTTCTCCAGAACTCAAGAACGACCGAGCCCAAGTAATCTTGGGGGTTCTAGACTGGGCATGGAGAGTATGGTATCCAGAGCTACTGAGCATGGCCACCGATCCTCCACTCAGACCGCTCCTTCTGGAGGATCTTCTGTCCCAGCAGCAGGGGACAGTTCTCCACCCGAACCTGTCCAATCTCTGCCTTCATGCATGAGAGATTGAGCAGCGGCAGTTGACGGCTTTCGACCTTCCACCTGAAGTCTGTGATGTACTATTGGCAGCCAGGCGTCCCTCCACCAAAACTGTATACGCCTGTCATTGCAATACATTTGTAGCATGGTGTACCAACAAATCTGTTGATCCCCCCTCTCTTCTCCTCTTTCGGAGGTTCTTTTGTTCGTTCTTTCTTTGGCCCAGCAGGGCTCCGCTTTGGGCACCCTTAAAGGCTATTTATCGCCTATCTCAGCCTTTCTTAGGTTCCCTGATCAGCCTTCACTCTTTAAGTCTCCTATTGTTAGTAAAGTCCTTAAGAGCCTCACCCATTTGTTTCCTCCCATTCTGTTTATCATACCTCAGTAGGACCTCAGTCTTGTCCTTTCTTACTTAATGTGTGCTCCCTTTGAGCCGATGTACAATTGTCCATTACAGCTCCTTACTTTCAAAACTGTTTTTTTTTGTTGCCATCACTTCTGCTCGCAGAGTGAGTGAGCTTCAGACCCTATCTTCTAAGCCCCCTGACAAAGTGGTGTTACGCACCAAGGCTTCCTTCCCTCCCAAAATCGTCACACCTTTTCATGTAGGCCAGTCCATCACTTTGTCTACTTTTTACACACCTCCACATCCTTCTCTTGAGGAGGAGAGACTCCACTGCCTGGGTCCAAAAAGAGTGGTGGTGTTCTATCTCAGTCGCAATAAAGATTTCCAGGTGGACGATCAACTCTTTGTTTGATATGTGGTTGCGAAGAAAGGGAAGGTGGTGCAAAAACGTACCATCTTGCGATGGGTCCTGCTTTCCATCAAGATGTGCTACGTGTTGGCAAAGAAGCAACCATCCTGAGGGCTTGTGCGCTCTTTCCATCAGAGCAACTGCTGCTTCCACAGCGTTAGTATGTCCTGGATATCTGCCAGGCAGCAACGTAGGCATTCATGCACACGTTTACTAAACATTACTGCCTGGACAATCAGGTCCGTAGGGACAGCTATTTTGGTTGTTCGGTCCTGCAAGACTTTCTGGTTTGATCTTAGTTTGCAGCCCACCTCCAAGGATGGCATTGCTTGGGTATCTATTCCAAGGTAAGGCATCTGCAACTAGAAGTCTCTATCAAATGTACAAGTTACTTTTACCTTTGGTAACAATATATCTGTTAGAGACGTATTCTACTTGCAGATTCCTTACTGACCCACCCATCCTCCCCACTTGCGAACTGATTTCTAGAGTTAGGGCTTCCACATTCAGGGCCTTAGCTCTGGCGCACCAATTTCACTTTTGCTTTGGAGTGGAAAGTCTTGAAAAGAAACTGACATCACTGCGCTTAGGCGGCGTCTATGTACTACTCCTGACTTAATTGCGGCGACTATGACGCCAGTGGAGGTGACCAACGCCACCTAACGATGCGCCAGGGTATTGCTCGAGGAAAAAATCTCCGGATCCAGTCTGACGCCTGGAACAAAATTCTAATGTAAGGAATCTGCAACTTGAATGTCTCTACCAGATATATTGTTGCCGAAGGTAAGTAACTTGTATGATAATACACCTAAATTACTTGTGTTACATAGTTACATCTGTTTTGTAATATTCTTTGAAATACATTTAATAGATTATTAAAGTTACAGGTCTTGTTTCCACACTGTCTTAACACTGACACTTTGAAAATAAACAAAACATAATTAGGACTTACACTTGGCAATTTTAAGATCAGTCAGGCCAGTCGTCAATCTATTGTAGAATAGAATTCTGAATTTTAAATCTTATCAGTAAATGATAATAAACTATGCAACAGCAAAAGCCTGTGCAGGCACCCCGTAGACTGTAGTTTTAGAAACCTTCGTGGTTTCTTGGACTGAGTGTATTCCTTCTGTCTTAAAAGAGGTAGTTGCCAGACTTTGCCAAGGCCAACACATCCGCACAGAAAGGAAGAAAGTGGACAACATAATGTTCAGTGAATTTAAATAACTTGTAATGTTGTCTTGTTTAAGATTATCGAAAATAGATACATTTGTCTCTTGCAAAATTACTCTTTGTTTTGGCCTCCTAATGTTTATGTACTTTTTAAACGAAATGGTTAGCCGCTGGACAAGTTGGGAGGTAAATGCAAATGTAGTCAGTAAATTAACATAAATCAGTTTTCAACTAATTTCAAAGTCTGGATCCAGCAAACAGTAGAGCCTCGTTGTGTGTCTCGGTTTTTTTCAGTTAAGTGGAATATTCTGTAGAAGTCATAACTGATACGGTCAGTCAATGCAAAATACACTCACCTATGGACTGCCACAATGTTTCACTGAGATTTAATGTAACACCCAGCCATGCCATTTTAACAACAACATATCAGACCTCCGATATAATGGGAGCAAGCGTTTTGAGCTAAACTTCAATTGGCTAGGTGTGAGAGCATTTTCTTGTTCCAATTGTACGTCATGGAACAAAGTGAAAGATTTCATTGCTTCATTGGAGTACACGAAGATAACACTGGCATAATCTACATGGGGCATACAGTGGTGCTGTTGTGCGAGATAATGTAGTGGGATTAGCAAGTGTCACATACATTTTAGTTTAGAGTTGAGGGAACAAAAACTGGGACAAGCTATTCAATCCCATTTTGTAAAGCAAAAGCTAAGCTGTTTTTTTTTTAAAAGGCTCTGGACAATAGAAATTCTGTGCTTGTTGATTTTTAGTATCCAATAGGAAAAGTTCATCCACTATTTAGTGACTCAGACAGCCATACAGTTGTTGAATGCCAGCTAAGGATGGGGCCATTTGACAAAAATGGGGCTTATACTTGGCATACTACTCGATAATTGCCATAGTCTACTGTTTTTCCTTACAGGCGTCTCCTGATGAGGGACAGAGGATTTATTGCTGAGGTCCCCCACAAACTGCAGAGAAGTGGAGAACTAATCCCTGTAACCATATCTCTGATAGATACTTGTTCCCACACTTTCATTTGCTTATGAATTTCCCCATGTGCCAGGCTCTATATAGAACCTTTCCCCTTTCTAACAGTAGCTGTTCACTGCCACCACGTGGTGATAAGTGACTCCAGACATGGCTCTGTTCTCCCAAGTAGTAGTGACGGCAATAGCGTATATCTGGTGTGAAGACACCAGTTACTGTTATTCCGAGCCTTACCAAAGCGGGAGGGGACCTCTTCGGTTTTCACCAAATTCGCAAAATTCTAACTATTTTATTTCAGCAGGCTAGGTCAAATGTTGTCTCCTGAGGGATCAATGTTTAAACCCTGTTGACGTTATAGTAAGCAGATGTCTCTGTCTGAACCCATACGACATCTGCCTATATGATGCCAGTGGATACATGTGACTCCTGGACCACTCTCCACCTGAAGGTTATTGGGGGTAAGGAACTGGGACAGGCTCATAAGGAGAGCTATAAATGGTCACTTTGCTCTCGTCCAGGTAATCCTGCGAGCTTCCAAATGGTTTTCCCACAAAAAACACTGTAGGATAGATAAATCCTCTTCTGCAAGGAGAAAAAGGTCCCACTCACAGGCTTTTGGGAGAGTCGTCAGTGCTGTTGATTGACACCAGCTTTTTACTGTTCTTCCTCTGAGCTAATTCTTAAGAAGCTTCAAGCTGAGTTTAATTTCTTCTTCTTGCAGTGACGAATTTCTCCAGGCCTTGTTTGATCTTTAGAGGGTAGCCTCTCCTCACTCTCTGGCCCCTGCTTCTCCCTGAAAAGGGCCAGACCGTTCTGCCATCTGTGATTCTGATGCCTCAAGCCCAGATGCTGTAAGACTCTGGTCCTTGATGAGCAGTGATCTCTGAGCTGCTTCGGTGAAAGCTGCATTTGACATTCACATGGCTTTGTCCCCGAAGCTCTTGGAGTGTTGCTCAGCGCTACCCCTTCCGTTAAAATCAAAGGAAATCCTTTGCTGGAGAGACATAAATATTTCCTTTGAATACCATTTTTTGCTGACTGTCCAAAATCCATAGGTTCAAATACATATAAGAGCTACTTGACTCGGACTCCAAGGCACAGCATATAGCCTACTCTATTTTCACATGCACAGGGGAAGATAAGTAAGGTCATAACCACCTGCTTCCTTAGTGTACACGTGATGGACTTTACTTAGATCTTCAGAACATCAGTGGACATGATCCATCTCTGAAGGCAATATTCCCTTTCCTTTGGTCTCTCTCTGAAGAAGTTTCTTTATTCACAGCTGATGTTCGTAAAGCAGCAGAGGTGCTCAAATTGCCTTTGCCTTCTCTACAGCCAAAATCCAATATTCCTACAGAAACCCTACATCTGCCTTTGGTGGCTTTGGAACCTTGAACAAAGCTTTACTGGTACCAGTGCCGACTGCTTGGAAAACCCTACATTTGGACCCTAGTCACAGTGAGTGCACAAAGGTTTTGGCTCCACCAACCTTGTCATACTCAACGCCAATGACACTGGTCTTCTAGGATGCTATGTACACACCCAGTGAAAATTTTCCAAATGATCTAAAATCAGCCTTTCCAGAGCACATGGAAGGCCCATTTTATGAGTTAGTCTAAGACGGCCTTGATGTTTCTAAGCATATCCTAAAATGTTGACAGCACTCAGGTTACATGGTAGCCAGTTTAGTAGCTACTGTTGTTACCTTGTGCAGTCATGCCTGGGTGCACCCTACAGGATTTTCTGGACACTTTTGGATTTTCCCAAAAATGTGGCATTTGGTGGTGAGAGGCTGTTTTGTGAAAAAGTGGACTCCTTTGGACGCTTCCGAAATGAGGTTGCTATGGCAGATCGTTAGAACTGGCCTCCTCGGCTAAAGAATTTCACTGTTTTTTGTGCCTTTTTGAGTCACCAACCAGTTCAACTTCCCACTGCAGTTCTTCTGCTCCTTTCTCAGGAGAAATTAATCTAATGGCTGCCAGACTCAACCTTCAAATTCTAGTTAGAGGGCTCATTTTTTAAAGTTGTGGGAGGGCATCACCACAGATCATCACAGTGCAAGAGTTAATGTACATGGGTCACTTATTCTCTTTCTGATCACTCCTCATTCAGAACATCTTCCATCTATCCTGGGGTGCATCCCTGCCCACCTCTCCATCTTGCAGGAAAGAGAAGACCAGGCTTTGTTACAGAAAAGGGCCACAGAAGTGGTACTCACTGAATTTCATTCCTCGACTTCTGGATCCCAAAGAAGGATGGGGACCTCTGGCCCACTCGAGTTAAGACTTTTGAGCCTCTTTACTCGTCAGGACAAATTAGTCAGGTTGTCAAGTTAACCTGACCTATTTTCAATGTTTGATCTTCCCAGCACACTGTCTTTACTTATGCTTTACAATGGAATGTGAGCCCTATCAGTTTGCTTTGCTGCTTTGTGGTCTTCTGGCCACTTCTTGAGTCTTCACAAAGTTGCTGGCAGCCTCCCTCGTAATGTAAGGAGTCCACGTATTTCTGTAGTTAGATGATTGGCTGGTGAAGACAGGTTCACCTATGCTGATTGTGGATCATTTGATGTGCACCATGGCCTTGTTACATCTCTTGGGGTTCTCAATCAGAGGGCATTAGTCTAACCTAAACGCAACTCCAAGATTGCCCATATATGAACCAATACTAGACACTGCTACATGAGAGCTTCTCTTCTGCCTGTGAGGATCCTGGATATTGGGGATATGATCCCAGGTGCATCCGTTTGTGCCTTCAACAACAGCAGTTCCAGCTTCATGGGATCCTCCTGCGCTGATGGAATTATTTCCCTCCAGCTTTGCAGTAGGTCGTCCCCTTTGTACTTTGCTTTCACAAGCTGTCTTTATTACGGGTGCCATTTTTATGGTCGGGCTTTATTTTGTGACAATGACGATTAGAGGTCTTTGGTCAACTACATAACAGCTATCAGTGTACTGGAGCTGCTGTCTATTTGACTAGCTCTGAAGGCATTTGTCCACTCCATCATGGACTGTATTGTGCAGATTGTTTCTGACAATTCTACATCCATACACTACAGCAGACAGAGTAGGTTGCTGGACCCTTTGCTGGAAGACTATGCCTTTATGGCTTTGGGCTGTAAAAACGAGGATTCTTTTCCTGCAGCAGTTTATCTGGTACGGACCCTGGATGTGAGGGCAGATGCCTTGATGGGAACTTCCTCCCCCCCCCCCCAACTTTATGGGTGTGGCCTTTTTTCTGCTGTGGCATCCCTGCATCTATCTCTTTGCCAGAGCTCTAAAATCGATATGTCCCCCGTTCTGCACCCTGGACTTGCCTCCAAGTGGTTCTTTTGGGGATGCCTTCTGCTTTGGCTTGTCTCAAGCCCTACTTTGTGTTCCTTTTAATCTAATTGTTCTCAAGGGTTCTGCAGAAGGTGTGAAAGCATTGTGGACAGCTAATTCGCTTTACCCTAGACTGTTAAAGAGGGTTTGGTACGATTGTTTGTTGGCGCGTCCCCAACTCTTCTGGTAAGAGTTTATCTGCTTCCATAACAGGATAGTTGAATCTTTCACCCCAGTTCTCATACATTTTGCCTACACATGTGGGTATTAAGTTGTGCCAGTTTCAGCCTCCTGCCAGAAGTAGCGGATGTCATTCTGGCTGCTTTGAAATAGACCACAATTTATGCTGTGCATTGAGACAGGTTAGTCTCTTGGTTTCAGAGTGTAGGTTGAACCTTTTTGAGGCTCGTTTTTCAAATGGTTTGCATGTTGTGCTTTCCTTGACTAAGAGTAGCGTGAGCAAGCAGTCACAAGCTTCTTCAGAGGAGGTAGTGTGGGGGTGCTCAAGCTTGGACCTCAAAAATCAGTCAACAGATCTAATGAAGTGAATGCCCAATAAAGGGAATGCCCTGCCCAGTGCATATCTTTGCAAGAAAAAGTATTTTAATCACACATGTGCACTCGGTACTACATGCTACAGTAATCAAAACAAGTTAGTGTCTCTTGATACTACTTTGGCAGGTGCTGTGAACACCCTCCTCCCTCCTTGTCCTCATGCCACCAGGATCTGTTCCTTGGTTCTGGGTTGCCTCCTCTCTCTAGGGGTAAAGTGGTTAGTTACATCCTGTCACTGGCTGGCCAAAGATTAAACAGGTGCAACCCCACATGAGCCGATCAAGAATCTGCAGATGAAGCCGTGGCCAGGTTAGGCACGTGTAGCCCTGCATAGGTCAACCAGAAGTTTAGTCGATGTAGCCCCACCCAGGCTGGTCACAGATTCGGCAGATGCAGCATCACATGGACCATCAAGAGTAGGCAATCACTCTCCTGTGGGGCCTTGGCACTCACGTAGTTTTGTTTTCTGCCTGAAACCATTGGGGTGTCTGTTTGGGATGGAGGGGGCGAGGAAGTGATGGACACCATTGTTGTCCTGGATTGCTCTTTCAACAGTCAGCTTCTTCTGGGTGCCCTACAGCTAAAGGACACACTGGACATCACTCTGTCCTGGACAGCCTCTCCTCCTGCAGAATAGGCAGACTCCTTCCCCTCTCTGGACAGACATGTATTCTGATCGCTTCAGGACAAGTGCACAGCTTTTCCAGCAAGAGATCCAATCTTAAAGTAAAGCTCCTTCACCTCTGGGAGACTGGTTGTCAGACAGACACCAGCACTGGTTGCACACTAGCCCTTGGAGTACTTTGTGGAACAGTCTCTTTCTTGGTAATAGAGGACTTTATACACAACTAAAGACAAGATATTGATCCACTGTCTCAAACTGTAGAAATGGTTTGAGGTGGGTCTTTCAAGTGTAGTGTTTGTGTCCTCCCTCTGTCTACAGGAATGTGACCAGTGCACTTCCACTGTTTCGGAGCGCAGATCTCGTCATCCATTTTGTGAAAGGCCAAGGGAATCCAAAATGGATCCTACTGTCCTCATTTGTTTCTGGCTTTATCATACACAGCTTGCATGTAGCACACAGGCCATACACACCAGCAGGTTAAACACTCACTCAGGTTGCTAGCACAAGTGACTGGGTGCGAAGTGGAGCTTTAGTTGAGTGGGCCAGTACTCCCGTGATCAAGATAAAACGTCTGATCACAGTACGATGCTTAAAATGCAGTAAGCTGCCACCACCGCTCTGTGTATTAAACTCCATGCCAGAGAATGTAATCTACTATCTCAAATGGGGTGAAGCTTGGTACACTCCTCTAGGTCACAGGACAAGCCCAGGTCCTCTTCTCGTCAAAGACAGGCATAGGCATCTGTGTACACTCCAGATTAGTAGGGTACATACATACAGTCAGGCACTCGGGGCAGGGAAACACATCTGTTAACAGGGAAAGGGATATTTCTGTCCCAACAGACATTCCTCATAGGATTGCCATTTGAGCAACTGCATAATGTTTCTGTTGGTCATTTGATGCTCATGGCTGTTTGTCTGGTGGTGATTACTTCGGACTGTAAGGTCGGAGAGCTGAAGGTCATGACAATCTGTCCTCCATTTATTTTATTTTAGCCAGGCAAACCTGTTCTGCATAATTGCCCTTGGTTTGTTTTAATGATTTTGTGCGTTCAACATGGATTCACTTGGTCCGTGTTTTGGAGAGAAAAGACTTAGCTTGTTCTGAAAGGCCTGGGACTGTCCATCTTTGTGGGTAACCTGCCACACCATCAGAATCTGTGATCCCTCTAGAATAAACCTGTGAGGATTTCTCCACAGATTTTGCTGGAGATCCTGAAACAAAGGTAGACAGGTTGGAAAATCCCAAGTAAGTTCCCACCAAACTGGATATCATACTTGTCATCTCTAAAAAAGAATCACCAGTACCATATCAGCTTGCTGTCGCCTCAGCTGCATGGATTTCCATGTTATCATTAGGAAGGGAGAGAACTTGTAACCATTCTCCCCGCTCCAATCCTAAAGGAACGCATCCATGCCCACTTTCAGAGGGTCCAGCCTCCAGCTGAAGAATCTATCTGATGGTCCAGGCCAGAGTCAAACAAGTCCACCAAGATTCTATATGAACCAACTACCATCTCATCTGGTCTTTGGCTTCCATTGATAGCAGAATCACTTTTGAGTAAATCAAGCTCTTCCAAAGATGGGATGTCTTGAGCCAATGGAGCGATCAATAGTGTAACAGACCTGGGGATGTGGGCTGTATGAAGGATAAGAGGAGGTCCACGATTCTCACCAATAGTTAAAGGAATGCCCTCTTCTTCTTGACGGTATCCTGTAATGTCTGCTTTATCCTGGCCACCTTCCTGAAAGGAAGATTTATGATAGCTGCCACAGAATGGATTACGAAGCTGAAAAAGGTTAACTGCTGGGACGACATCAACTGAGACTTGCCTTCATTGATTACAAACCCTAATGACTCCAGGAGCATGATTGCTATTTGGAGATGTTCCGTAAATTTCCGCGGGCACTGGTCCCATCAGAGGAATGTCATCTTGATTGAGTGGTGAGCCGGATTCCCCTGGCTCTTGGGTACTCTATTGCGGGCTTCAGTACCTTGGTGAAACACCCAGGTGCTGAGGACAGACCAATAGATAGAGCGTGAACTCAAAGACCTGTTCTCTCCATCTGAATTGAAGGAGCCACCAATGTGGAGGATATATAGGAATGACCAGGTAGGCGTCCTTGAGTTCCAGTCAGACCAGCCAGTCCCCATGCCAAGGCAAATTTCGAATGAGTTGGGTCCCCTCTAAATTGAAGTGTAGGAATACCAGCCACTCGTTGAACGCCTTTAAATTGATGACTGGGTGCAGGCCACTTCCCCTCTTCTCCACCAAGAACAGATTGCTGAGGAAATCCGCTGGGTGCTGTGAAGTGGGAGAAATTGACATTTGACCCGAAAGGCTCTGACTTCCCGATAGTTCAACTCTAGAGTCGCTCTGGGAAAAATGGATTTGAGGAGGACATATGAATTGACAGGCAATCATAAAACTCAGTATGAAATCCCTGTACCATTTACAGTACCCATGCCTTTGTAGTGAGTGCGCGGCAGTCTTCCGCCTACGTCTAAGAGAGAAGAATAGGCTATGCTCACCATGGGCGGATACTTGAGCGTTGTACCATTTCAATTGTCGTCAAGATGCACGTTGGTGTGCCCCCCCCTCCCAATCCTCACAAGTGGAAGAAGGTTCCAAACTGCGCAGAGTCTTGACATTGTCCTCGCTTAGAGCCTTGCCCCCTGGAAGCAGCTTGGAAGGTGAAGCGGCTAGTCAAGAACCTCGTGCCATGACTGGCCCCAGCGAAAATCTTGGGGGCAAATATCCACTTTATGGATACCTGAGACTTATCTAGGGAGGAGAAGGTAGCAACACATTTTCACAGGTCCTTAACAAACTAATCACCAGAAAGATAGCCTTATGCCCCTGCCTCTGAGGTGGCCAAGTTCCTCAGCTTGGGGTCTACCTTGATGAGGAGAGAGCCTAAGCGTTTGGCCGAGAGGGCACATTTGGCATTCCCTAAAGGGATTATGGCCGGCTGAGCCCAGCTTGAGATGATGGCTGGCAAAACCAGGGATCTCGAGGCCTTAGCCTCCTCCGCCTTATCCAATTTTTGGGTTAAAAGCCCTCTGACGTCCAGAAGTTTATCCCAGTAGGAGCGCCAGGACCTGTTTACGCCCTTTTTGGAATCATGAATATATTTTGCCAAAAAGTGGCCATATTGGACTCTATTTCGAGGTTAAGGGCAATCTTTCTCTGTAATGATGGGCTCAGGCACTCTGCTCTAAGGCGGTTGCGCACTTTCTTTTCTAGGGGCTTCCTAATCTCGCCCGCAACATAAGATGCTACTTTATCCCTGGAAATCCACTCTAGATCTAGAGAGAAGTAGATTGTCCGGGTCCAACAGATCACTAGTTGTGGCAGCATTTGCATCATTAGTAGAGGCTGGGGTAGAATCCTAGGAGGGTGGCTGCCAAGGCCATGAGTGACCTAGGCCACCATCTGAGTCCCCTTGGTTAATCTTCTGCGCTATCCAGGTGTGGGGAGGTGGCAGTGGGCGGAGAGAGGTCGCTCGCCCCAAAATCTGCTTCTCCTGAAAGGGCGGGTGTCGTGAGGGTTTCTGAGGGTGTAGCTCTGTGGCACAGAGACATCCTCTTAAGCCTACCAAAGGCCTTGATAGCCGCCCCTTGTGTATGCTTACGCTTCGTGGTTACCTTGTTAGGTTTCGTCTTTGGCTGCCCTAGAGGTAGTGAGACTGAGGGTTCTGGAAGTTCTTCCCACCTGAAGCGGGGTACATGACAGCTTCTAATGAGCTGTTGTAGGGTCTTCTCATATGGCAACATCGTATAAGATACTGTTCTAGATATCGAGGAATACAACCCCCTTTGTAAAACTCATCATGGAATTGGAAATATGTAGCTTCCTCTTCCCCTGAGGGGTGATATTGTGAGGATTGCATCACTGTTCAAGACTGGAGGAGCCAGTATAATGTGGGGGCTTTTAAATCCCAATTAAGTCTGCTGACTGGGACTCTGTTGCTTTTGAAGATATTACGGGCACGTTTGCCTGGGTCACGTGTCTCTATGCGCTCAAAATCACCCTTGAAAGTTCTAGTTAGTTGCTACCATTGTATGGAATATTATTGGTCAATTAATGACTTACAGACCCCTCATAGGGATGTGTGACTCCAGGCAGCAGGTCAATCACCACAGGACTCTGCGATTGGCGCATTCCTCTTCTGATGGGAAACTCGCGGCGTGCGCCGATCACATAGTCTGTCATTGAAGGTTGCTAAAGCGGTTGGCCCAGTGGGCCGATATCGGCCGAAACTGTCCTGCGTAGGGGTGCGTACTACTGAAAGCACTGCCCCTGACTACCTGTAAGGAAGAAGCAAGCAAGTAAGTCAAAATCCACAGTAGCTTCTCCCAACAGCCGACCCCAGTCAACCATTCAGTAACCGGGAGGCCCTGGTTTTGGGTACTTAAATAGGAATATCAAAGGAAACAAAGTACTATAATGAATGCCCAGCGGTATGATTGGATGAACTTTGTTTTTTGTTTTCCTACGGTTCATGAAAACATACTTTTTGACGTGATGTTTTATTAAAGTGACTGCTGCTGTTAACAATATAAAGAAAGGAAAGTGTAATCGTCGCCTCCGGTCCTGACATAGAATAATTGTCTTGTTCCATTCTAAGTTTCTCATTCACACAGCATTAATTGGGAACATGTATGGAAGATGTGTGTCCCCTTTTCGCATTAAAGCCAGATTTATACCAGTGGCATTCATACTTCATACCGTTTTCAGAGAGCAGAAGAATAGTTTATCCTGACTACATTTCCAAAATTACTTAGGACATTCCATATAATTGATATTTTTGATTTAGTTAACAGATCTAAGCAGTAATTTAATCAGTTGTATTAGCAGCAGAAAACGATTTGTGACTAGGGATTGATTTTCCCACTTCATTCAGCTCCTGTGTTTCCTTTCACATTTCCCTGTAATTGTGCATGACCTCCTTCTTGCCTAACAATTCCTTTATGACTAGATATGCACAACATTATTTAAAATATATTGTATTTTGGCTGCAAAGTACATTCAAAATGAAGCTTTTCTGAATAAAGTGTGAGGACAGAGGTTATGACTGGAATCTCTGGCTTTATTTGAAATGTGTCATCTAATCACTTAAATCAAAATCTGAATATTTATTCAAAACTATAAAAGCCTTTACTAAATTGGGTTAGGTTTACTTAGTGGTTAAGTAATGGATGTTTGTTCTATAAAAACGAAATTGCTTCACCGAGGTCTTACGTTTTTTTCCATCTTTTTTTCTAATAGGATTATGGATTTCCCAGGACATTTTGAGCAGATTTTCCAGCAACTTAACTATCAGAGACTTCATGGGCAGCTATGTGACTGTGTCATCGTTGTGGGCAACAGACATTTTAAAGCTCATCGGTCAGTGCTGGCAGCATGCAGCACACATTTCCGGGCCTTATTTACTGTAGCAGAGGGTGACCAGTCAATGAACATGATCCAGCTGGACAGTGAGGTGGTGACTGCAGAAGCTTTTGCTGCCTTGATCGACATGATGTACACCTCAACACTCATGCTCGGGGAGAGCAATGTGATGGATGTTTTGTTGTCTGCCTCCCACTTGCATTTGAATTCTGTGGTAAAGGCTTGTAAGCACTACCTTACCACAAGAACTTTGCCTATGTCTCCTCCTAGTGATAGAGTTCAAGAACAAAATGCCCGTATGCAGAGATCGTTCATGCTACAGCAGCTCGGCCTAAGTATAGTAAGCTCTGCTCTAAATTCCGGCCAGAGCACAGAGGAACAATCCAATCCAATGACTTCTTCCATGCGGAGTAGTGGCGTGGAGCAACGAGCTACTTTTCCCATACGTCGTCTTCACAAACGTAAACAATCCTCTGAAGAGAGGGCCAGGCAACGCATGAGGCCCTCCATGGAGGACTCTATAATTTCAGATGTAACACAAGAAAATAGTCAGTCTTTAGTTCATTCCCGCGATGATTTTTTTTCACAAGATGCTCTAAAAATTGTGGAGGATTCAAAGTCTGATGCCATAGCAGACACTCATGAGGATAACACTATCATGTTTGACCAGTCTTTCAACACACAAGAGGACTCCCAAGTGCCCAGCCAGTCTGATAATGTTGGAGGTAACTTGTCTCAGTTGACAATGGCATCCCAAACAGCTCAAGCAGAAACCAGCTACGACCAGGACTCAGCCTGTGAAAAAAATGTCTTCCAGAATGAAAATGCAGTGATCAATCTCAATGAGAAAGAGCATATGAGAGTCATTGTCAAATCAGAGCCCTTGAGCTCACCGGAGCCTCAGGATGAAGTTAGTGATGTGACATCTCAAGCAGAAGGAAGTGAACCTGTTGAAGTTGAAGGAGGGGTAGCAAGCACAGAAAAGATTGAACTGAGCCCTGAAAGCAGTGACCGCAGCTTTTCTGACCCACAGTCTAGCACGGACCGGGTGGGGGACATGCATTTGTTGGATGTATCCAACAATCTAGAACATAAGTCACCGTTCAGCATCTCCAACTTTTTGAGCAAAAGCAGAAGTGTCAACTATAGCACTAATCAAAGCAATGATGACAACATTCCAAACACAACTAGTGATTGCAGATTGGATGCAGATGCACCATACTTGATAAGCCCAGAGTCTGGGCCCAATAGTGGACATTCTGCATCTGCAATGTCACACATGGACAGCCCCTTTAACGACTCCACTGACTCTCATTTTGTTCGACCCATGCAGGATATAATGGGCCTTCCATGTGCACAATCTTTGGGCTACCGAGCAGCAGACCAGTTTGGAATGGACTTTCCAAGATCTGGCTTGGGGCTCCATTCTTTGTCTAGGTCAATAATGATGGGCTCTGGTAGGGTGGGAGGCAACAGTTTTCCAGGCTATCGCCGTATTGCCCCCAAAATGCCCGTTGTGACATCTGTTAGAAGTGGCCAAATACAGGACAGTGCATCTAACATGAATGGGACATCTTCCTTTGAAAATGGGCACTCGTCACAGCAAGGCCCCCCACAGCTGACAAGGGCGTCTGCTGATGTTCTTTCAAAATGCAAAAAGGCCTTATCTGAGCACAATGTCTTAGTTGTTGAAGGTGCTCGTAAATATGCATGTAAAATATGTTGCAAGACTTTCTTGACCTTAACAGACTGCAAGAAGCACATCCGTGTGCACACCGGGGAGAAACCTTACGCCTGCTTGAAATGTGGGAAACGATTCAGCCAGTCCAGCCATTTGTACAAACATTCCAAAACAACGTGTCTCAGGTGGCAAAGCAATAACCTTCCTAGTACTTTGCTTTAATTTTGTCTGCCTTCTCGAGAACAAAAAGTGATGCCAAGACCATTTAATTGAACTTTGACACAAAACATTTTTGAATGTGGTTTACGTCTAAAACGTAATCAGTGGAATTAACCTGTTAAATAGTCAAATAATATCTGTTTCTGTGATCAAACTCAAACTTCCTTTAGGTTTCAAACACCAGCTTAGCACTCCTACCAGTGGAGCCACTTTTTCTGTCCCCTTCCAGGGTTACTGTTTCCAAAGCAGGATTATTATTATTTTTTGCGGAAAGTAGCTGCAGAAATGGAAGTGCACTTCGCTTTTCAGTCATGGCTTGCTAGAATAATGTTCTACACTGCCAGTAAAATACCTTGGTTCTATTTAACCGTGCTCAGTTTGCTGTTCAATTGGCATCTCTGTGGGTGGTGGGCTCACTCAGCAGCTGTAGTAAAACGCTTACATTTCCAATTAGATCGGGAAACAAACTATCATTCTTTAAAGTTTAAGTTAAAACGGTATGTTTTTTTGTAAGTGGTGTGACAAAAGTGGAAGAGCCTACACATTGTTTTGGTAACCAATGTTATTGATTTCAAAATTCCATATAAAGAAATGAGTGACACTGAAATGACCAATACCCTTGCTCCCACTTAGTCACCCTGCAGAAGATTACATGCGAGATAATATATGTAAAGGCCCGCAGTCCATAGTGGTCCAGCCATTCCCCACATATTTGCTCATGGTTACGAGGGAAGCCTTGTGCGGCGTAGATGGGTTCCGCTTGTGCAGTACACCAATCCATCCCTTTTCTCCATTCAAACATTGTCAGTGTGAGAACCTGCACTGATAAATGGCACCTTTTCTCTGGTGCATCTCCAGCAAAATAAATTGCTTAGTATGGCACTAGCGAATGACAGGTTTGATGTGAACGGAAGGTGCAAATTCCTCTTGTTGTTAGCATACATAACGTGAAAAAGACAAACTGTCTATCTTAAAATGCTTAAAAGTACAATAAATATTAAAATTGTTTTAGGGGTTAAGATTATTTTTTGACTGATCTGCAGAAATAGACCGTAATAATGGTGCTTACAACACGTTTAGGGTGGGTTGGGATTGCACTGTTAGGTGTACATAATTAGCCTTGTTGAAAACGCCAGGATTTTGTGTGTGGTGGTGACATTGTTTATTTCTGTAAAGGTTGATTTGTGTGACCAGTCAAGTTATGTTTTTGTATTTGTTTTTTGTAGCAGTATTTTAACCAGGCTGTGTTTGAGAATATATATAGATATATATATATATAGATATATAAAAATACCTTTATAAAAGTATGACAAATGCATTAGTCTTTTTTTCACTGTGCGTCCTTTTGAACATGGTCTTAAACTGTTCAGGGTTTTTTTTTTTGTTTGTCTGTCCACACCGTTCACCATTTTGCGTCTGGTGTGTGTTCTTCATTGTCCTTTGTTTTCAAATGAATGATTTGTGACTGTGCCCTGGTGCTGAATGTTTGATGCAGTTTAAGAACTTTATATATTTTCTAGTAATCACATTGCTTTATTGAAGGGAAAACCATATCAAAATCTTAAGGGCTCTCATCCAAAAGGCAGCTCTCTGAAGCTTCTGCAACAGTGAGGGGCAGATCAGTGGGAATGCTCCAAGGGGAAGGACCTTTCCGATGGAGACTTCTAACCAGACTGGACCTGGAAAATTCTGTAGCAATTCCCTTGTGCGTCGACAGGTGGTGTTGTGCGACTCCATGGTGGGTCTGTCTTGTCCCAGACATGACTTCAGGGGTCCTTTTTTTTTTTTCAGCACCTGCGGACATGGAGCTTATCAAATCCTGTCCATTCTCTAAATGCGCAGACAGTGTAACCCCCCTAAAACTACACGGTTTTAAATCATGTTGTGACTGTCACTGACAGATGTTGTTGGCAGACAGTACGTCTCTAAACACGATACTGCGACGTGCCCATGTTGCACAAAGATGAACAAGAAGGTCACCCATGACTGAGAGGCCAAAATTGACATTGCCGAACTTTGGAGTTTGAAATAGCTCTAAAGGTCGAAGGTGCAGCAGTCCTGGTTGAGGGCACCAAAGCTTCCGAGGCATATCCCTTTACCGGTCATCATCAAGGTCATGGGGCTCAGGTAGGTCAAGCAAGTCCCACAAGAAGCATAACAAAATCAAAGCCTGGGTCTCTTTGAATGGCCACTCCCACCACCTAGAGTTTTGCAATGCCCCATGCACATCTAGGTAACGGAGTTGTCTCCCTCCACCCCAATTCGGAACCGATTCCAGAGTTAGTCCAGGTTCAGTCCCACCCCGAATGTACTACAGTCCCACAATACATCCAGCAGCCTAAGGTATCCATGGATCACATTTGTGGTTGCACAGACTTTGGCCCTGTGGAATCTGGGATGGATCCCACTCCCATTCCCACATTCGGCACTGTGCCTGGAGCTGGGTTTGGTGCCAAAACATATCAACACTGATCCTGATGTCACCGTTGCTGGAAGTTTCACTGATTATATTATAGGATTCAGAGACCTTTGCCCTACCACCGAGGCCTAGACCACATGCCCATTTTAAATTTTACTATGCTCACATTGTGACTTAGGCACTTTCGAAGAGGATGATAACCTGTATGATGAAGATCATCAAAAACATTGCTCTCAGGATGCCAGTGGTCTGGACTCTTTCCCAGACATTAGCCCCTCCTCACCGATTCCCTGTACGGGTACTGAAGAGTCTGCCTCTTTCGCCACAGAAATCTAGAGGGCAGCTGAGACACCTGACCTCATACTCTTCTGACAGAGGTTCTTAATCCTGCTCCATCCACTCAAGAGCCTCTACTCCCCTTTAACAAGGCTTTAACTGATGTTCTGGTGAGCCCCTTGTCAAAATCAGGATCTTAGCCTCCAGTCAATAGATAGGTAGTGAGGCAGTAGAGGCCTGCTCCTGGAAATCTGTACTTCCTATCACAACATCCTACTCTGGATTGTCTGTTCATCTAGGCATGTATAAGCTGTTTAACCCTAATGCATTCCCTACCACCCTGTCTGACAGAAAATCAAAAATGATGGAGACATTTACAAAACCGATTTTCTCCTTGTCAAGCTTCACTCTCAGGTCAGTGAATACCACGTCTCCAGGGCATTATTCACATGTATTATGGGATAAAGGAACAGATATCTTGGCAATGGTCTCGGGCTACGTCTGTCAAACCTTGCAAAGGCTAAACTTGGAGGGACAAGATGTGGTGAAATATTCTAGTGTGTACTTTAGGAAAGTGCCATCTTTCTGGCATAGTTGCCCCCATTTGTTGCCTGATGTCAGTGTGTTTTGACTGTAGTTCAATGGGATCCTGCTAACCAGGACCCTAGTGACTGTGCTGTCTCCCATAAATTTAGTTGCTGGTAACTTCTTACACCTACAATTGGTATACTTGTACGCCCATGTAAGCCCCTATAACATGGTACCTAGGTACCAAGGGCATTGGTACACCAGGGGCCCTCATGGGCTGCAGCATGTACCATGCCACTCATGGGAGCCCATGCAAACTGTGACTACAGGCCTACCATTGCAGCCTGCGTGAAATGGTGCATGTGCCCATTCACTGCCAAACCTGACCACTGCACTTAGAAACTAAGCCACTCCTCTGGTAGGTCCTTCAGCCCAAGGGCAGTGTGCAAGTCTCTAAATGTGAGGGTACTCCTGCATGAGCATGGTACCCGTACAGACCCCAGGCCAATTCATGGACTCTGTAAGTGTGGGTAAGCTTTTTTAAGGTATGTAGTGGACACTGGTCTCCGAACCTAGGCATGTTTGGTATCAACCATGTTGGCATCATGCAACTACACCGATTCCAGTGTTAGTTGCATGATACCATTTACTCTGGGGGTTCCTTAGAAGATCTTCCATTTCTGCCTGTGCAGCCTTATGGGCTCTAACTGCCAGCCCACGATGGCTGCTGTCCCCAGACACTGTTCTGCCCACCTACTGGTGAGCCATTCTCAGGCTGGAGGAGCAGAACAAAGGGTTTCCTGCACAGCGTACTGCCAGGTGGCCACTTGATTCTGCCATCTCGGAAAAAAGATGTGCAGAGACCCCTGAGAGAATCTGACTGGTTAGGCCAGGTAGATATCGCCCCTGACCCCCTCTGGTAGGTGGGTCAACGCAGAGAGTGACCAACCCCCTTTTAGGTTTACTTAAGGGCTCCCTTGCGGTTGGGTCCTCAGGTTCGTCAAGCAAGACTCTACAAGAAACTCTCTGCAAGACATCTTCTGCTCCTGGGCTCTGGAACCTGGTCTTCAATGGAAGAAAAAAAGTCTGCTTCTGGTGGGAAGGCTCCCATTGCAACATTGTTTTCTTTGGACCCTGCAAGAATTGTGCAACATCCAAGGCTGTGCATCCTCCAGGGTCACAAGGGCTCTGTATGCAACAGGAAGCACGTAGAAATCCCCCTTGAAGTGAAGAAGTCACTCCCCTGCAACCGCAGACAACTCAAGACAACATCGACTGGATGGTGGGGTCTGCTGTCCACAGACTTTCGCAGATCCTGCTACACAGGTGGTGAGTCTGTGGCCTCCTCTGGGTCCTGCTTGTCTTCTATCCAACTTGGAAGACTGTGGGCCTCTGCTCCTGCCACTGGACTGGCACACCTGTTGTTGCACTTGCCAAGGCCTGTTGCTTCTTCCTCCAAAAGATCTTTGGGCTCCAAGAAGCCTCGTCCTCCAGCACTCTGCAAACCAAAGATCAGCTCCTTTCCTGCAAACCCTACGACATGGGACTTCTGTTTTGCTGGACTGGTAAGGCGTCCTTGTGACTCCCTGTGTTCAGTGCCTGTGGTTACTCGTGGGGGCACTGTTATCTGTTATGTTTACCGAGGGGCATTTACAGGAATCTTGAAGCGAGGAAGTGTATTTGTGACAATGTGTCCTCCCAGTCTTTATTGCACTTTGTTATATTTTGTAAATTATACGAACCTTTTAGCATTAAATATTTATTACCTCCTTTTAAAGCTTACAATTTTCAACAATGTAGAGTTGCACTTTGGGTTTTTACAATTGCTTCCCGGTACTGAAGTATGTTTTAGAATGTGCAGTTTTCTTAAAGCAATTGTATCATACTGCAAGAATCTTAATTTTTAGTTTATGAAGCCTGTGTACGCTTAACATCTACTTTTGATGAAAATGTTGTTTGTTTTGTATTTAAGCCGGGTATTTTATCCTTTATGATTGTCTGTGACATTCGAATTAGGAATATTGAAGGAATGAAAAAGACTAATGACCATTACCAAAAATAGCGCTTTTTAAGTGCCTGCTGTACAATGGTGACGAGTATCTGAATTCCATTAATGGAAAGGCTAAAAATTGGATGAGCATAAATCGATGCCTAGTTGCTTGTTTAATGTGAGACATAAATAGTTAGGTAATTGGTTCTCGTAGAAACTACCATATGTATAAAATTTAAGTTTCTGTTAAAAGCCTCTATACACCCAAGGAATTACACTCCTTTAACTAGTTTTTTTACCAAGCTATTTACAACTAGCTGAAGTGGTAGAGTTTCACAAAGAATCTAACTGTAAGGACCCCAGCTCCTTGTTTAAATATTCTGACTTTGGGTTATATGTGTGTGTGTATATATATATATATATATATATATATATATATATATATATATATGATATGGATAGTGCACCAATGCGCAAAGTCAGTAAAGTACAGTAACACAACGTTGTCTTTTAAAAATCTTCATTTTTTATTTTTGCTTTTTCTTGAACAAACGAGCAATCAGCCAATGCATTTCGTCCTACACAAAAGGACTTCTTCAGGGCTGAAATGTAACACACAAAGAATGTATATATCACACCAGGACAGAAAAGACACAGTAAATACAAAATAGTTTAACAACAAAAAGAAAATAGACAAAGACATACAAAAAATCTCCTCTATTGCACATACTTATGATCATAAAGAACTCATAATCATAAGAGACAAGGGACACATGCTACCAGGAATGTTATTCAAACATATAGTCGTTGGAGACATATATATTCATATATCACATGACATATTACTAATATTTACAAAGATAAAATACAAAAAACAAAATATAAACACCAGTTTAAAAAAAAAAAAAGGATATAGTCTACATAGTTCTAAAGATTTTTCTAATATCGCCATCATTCTGTAATTTTTAACAATATATTTATTGAAAGGAAAAATAATCAATTTTTTTTTTATATATAGAGAAATATGATATCAAACACGTCATACCTTATATTTGCATGGTCTTTAAATTGATTGTCTTTCCATATTATTGGAATTAAATGTCCAACCTATTATTACTAAAAAGATTGACAACACTATGTAATATCCCACAGATTGAAAAACGAGTAACAACCAAAGTTATTGACTACCCACACATAAATTTAATATTTTCAAAATTTTCAAAAGATGGAGAATTTAAAAAAAGGTCAACAAACTCCATAAACAAATAGCCCTACATAAATGGTCAAAAATACCACATAGAAAGACCACCAAAAGAGTCCATAATATAATTTCAAAAAGACACGAGAAATTGCGCTCCAAAGATAATAACCAAAGCTTTTAAGAATAAATATATAAATACAGCTATTTATATTTTACAAAAAAACCACAGCTCCTAAACCATAACCCCAGAAACCTACAAGTGCTTAGACAAAAACATATATTTATAAATTCTAACACCACACATGTACTAATATGCTATTAATTTGTGTTATTACTACAAAACAATCCCAATGGAAGAGGAAATTATTAAGCATAATACAAAACAGCGTTCCACAGGATTAAATTTACAAAGATAAGGCATTTGCGGTATATTTAAATTTAAATGCCTAGTCATCAATAATACTGCCTGAAAGGTCCGTGAAGCACGTAAAATTGCAATCAATTAGTAACCGCTTACCCCATAACGTAAGGGATCAGCCATGTCCGTCCCGGTCGGCAAAGAAAGTAAACCGAACCCGGCTTGACATCCGCTTTTAAACCCTAGCAATCTAGATTACGAGATTATTTGACACAGGTGGCATACTCATTGCTATGGCGACCATTCTAGAATAAGAATAGTCGCCATCTTAGGTAAACAGGTCAGCCATTTCTTAATGGTGTCGTCCATTCTATAAACAGATGTATAGGATCCATCTAGCATTATATGGGCTTAACAGAAGTTTTGATAAAGCCCTAAACAGAGAAAAGAGAAAATAAACTGATACTCTATACTAAACAGGACCCAAGATGCATATAAGTTGCTAAACATTCTTCCGTGTGGCCCTCCACCAACCACTGGAAAAGAGGGGGGTTGCATGGGTATGGTGTAACACACATGGACCATTTAGGCACAAGTATATGTGCAAAAAAGTCTTCATGAATAATTGTGACAGCTTGTTAGAAGTAGGGTCTGTAGTTGACAGTCAGTTTACACCCTGTCCAAGTAGGGACCCTCACTCTAATCAGGGTAAGGGAGATAGACAGCTGAGATAACCCCTGCTCACCCCCTTGGTAGCTTGGCACATGCATTCAGGCTTATCTCTGAGGCAATGTGTAAAGTATTTGTACAAACACTAGCAGTAACACAGTGAAAACACAACAAAAGGACTCCACACCAGTTGCAAAAATAGTCAATATAAACAAGACCAAAACAACAAAAATCCAATATACACAAACAAAGATACACATTTTCAACTTCAGTATAGCGCTTAGATACAGAGTAGCTCCAACTTGGGCTATCACGACGTCATTGACAGAGTCGTTCCCAACAATCCGATGCCACTCACGAGTAGGGCGGCGCTGGTCACGGAATCGTATGGACCCCTAGGTACAATACCTTTGGTAACGAGGAAAACACACTGGTGCACGGAGTCGGGGAGGTGAGGCGTTGCTGGATTCGGTGCAGTGTCTGTTCCCTACTGCAGAGAAGGGGGGGTTATGCTGCATTGGCGTGAGGCATTGGTTCCTAACGATTGATGTGGGGTCGATGGATCCTGTGGATCAAGACACGTTGGGCAACCTCATGGGGTTGCGGTCATACCAGGGGCAACAGGCGCCGCAGCAGAGTTGAGTATCTTGGATGTCAGTGACACAGCTATCGGGACTCACGGAGTCGCAGGACTTCAGTGAGGCTGTGGCTGCATCGGGCCTATGGTGTCGGTCGGGGTCACCGCACACCAGTGGGGACCACGGCTTCGGGTTGCAGGCAGCGGCGTGGAGTCGTGCAGCGGCACCGGTTCTGGAGTCAGTCAGAGTCGGTGTGCCTGGATCTTCTTGTTTCTCAACAGAATTCACTTCCAAGGGCCCAGGGACTGGATTGGCACCACTTGGCAAGTCAGGGTCCCCAGCAGGAGTACCCAGGTGCTGGCAGGTGAAGTCTTTGATGTCCCTGAGACTTCCTAACAGGAGGCAAGCTCAGTCCAAGCCCCTGGAGAAACTTCACAAGCAAGATTTCAGAAAGTAAAAGTCCATTTCTTTCACTCTTAAGGCAGAGGCAACAACAGGCCATCAAAGCAAAGCAACAGTTCCTCCTCAAGCATCGAGCTCTTCTTGGCAGAGGTTTCTTTTGATCCAGAAGTAATCTGAAATTGTGGGCTCAGCAGTCCAATATTTATACTCATTTCTGTCTTTGAAGTAGGCATACTTCAAAGGGAAGTCTTTGTAGTGCACAATACAGTGCCTTTTCCTTGCCCTGCCCCAGACACACAGCAGGGGGTTGGAGAAAGTATTGTGAGAGGACATCACAGCCCTTTCAAGTGCAGGTGTCAGCCCCACCCTCACACTCTAGCCCAGAAAGACTTATCAGGATATGCAGGACACACCTCAGCTCCCTTTGTGTCACTATCTAGAGTGAATTCACAAACAGCCCAACTGTCAGTCTGACTCAGACATGTATTCAGCAGCCAGGCAGAGGGACAGAATGGTTAAGCAAGAAAATGTCCGCTTTCTACAAGTGGCATTTTCCAATAGACAATCTAAAAACCAACTTTACCAAAAGATGTATTTTTAAATTGTGAGTTCAGAGACCCCAAACTCCCTATCTCTATCTTAATAGATATTTAAAGGCAATCCCCATGTTAATGTATGGGAAAGATAGGCCTTGCAATAGAAAACCGGATTTGACAGTATTTCACCATCAGGACATGTGAAACAGAACAGTACATGTCCTACTGTTTAAATACACTGCACCCTGTCCATGGGGCAACCTAGGGCCTACCTTAGAGGTGACCTACATGCAGCAAAAGGGAAGGTTTGGACCTGGCAAGTTGGTACACTTGCCAGAATGGTTTGGCAGTGCAAGACAGATAGACAGGCAGACACACACACACTCACCCACACCTCTCTCTCCCCCCTCCCCTCCACTCTTTCTCCCTCCTCCTTTATCTCTCTCTCTCTTCCCCTCCTTTCTCTCTCTCTCTCTCACTCCCCTCTCCTCCTCCCCCCAGTGGCAGGTCTGAGACATTTACAGGGCTACTCATATGAGCGGCACAATCAGTTCTGCAGGCCCACTAGTAGCAGTTGATTTACAGGCCCCGGGCACCTCCGGTGCACTTTACTAGGGACTTATCAGTAAATCAAATATGCCATTCATGGATTAACCAATACAATTTAGACAGAGAGCATATGCATTTTAGCACATGTTGACAGTGGTAAAGTGCCCAGAGTCCTAAAGCCAACAAAAACAAGTCAGAACAAATAGAAGGAAGGAGGCAAAACGTTTGGGAAGACCTTGCAAAAAGGGCCAGGTCCAACACAGCCCATAAAGTGTCAACTCTGTGGGTGTCACTTTGCTTGTGTGGATCGTTCCCCTTGGAACAAGCATGAGGTCTCAGTTGAAATTACAGAAAAAAAAACCGAATACTTTGAAAATCCACACGGACATCGATGCGTGCTTAAATACATTGAGTCAGCATGCTGATTTTGCAATAATCTGACCTAGATGCAGAATATTTTGTGACTGGGGCATAACTGTTTTTAATCGTGACCCTATCTTCAAATGTAGGCTTGGAACATGATGACATGTATCTAAATTGCCTTTCTTTCAGAAAGCTTTGTTTATTTCCTAAAACTACAAACACAAGCCTCCGATGACGCATTTGTAGACATAAATGGAGAATTCCTTTAGGGAAAATGGGTGTGGCCATGCATGTTTATAGGTAGTGACAATCACAATAGAGAATTTGTCATTAAGTAGCCATGTATACATTATAGGATATGGGTCCTATTATGTAGGTTATTCTGGTGATTGTGAATGGGTAGATTTACTTCAGGTGAAGTGTATAACCGATCAGTAGTATGATAGTATATGACATTGAGGGCATGTTTGGTGTTTGCGTGTCGCCAAATGGCCTGAAATGTATTGTGTAGAATAACACACAGAGTAGTGTAGGGAGTCTAATTCAATATGTTGTACTTCCCAAAGGTTTGCTTTTCATGAGCCTATGTTTTTTGCTTAGATAAAGTTTGTCTCAAACCTGTAGCCAAAGTGTGTGGTGTTCTGCCACCACTGCAGACTAAAAGCATTAGTTTTCCTGTTCATCAAAAATGAAAGCTACTCAAAACGTAGGCCCTGATTTAAATCTAGGCCGGCGGGCCATTATTCCATCAAGGGACACATGTCTGAGCATACCTTTCCCGCTTAGGGTAACAAATGCAAAGAGAACAGATGATGGACAGAATGTAGAACAAATCACACATTCACCTCCAGTACCAGATCTGAGTTTAATCCATTGGTTCCCCCCCCCCCCCCCAATGAGAAGGGTATGCCCGGATGTGGGTCTTGTGCTCACTGCGCCACTGGATTCAAGCTAGCCTGGCTGAGGAGGGGTGATACCCTGAAACCGGTTCCAGGATGCTTGGGAAACTGGGGAGGCGCGTTGAGCAAAAAACCCAACGGATTAAACACAGATCTGTGACTCGGAGTGATTGTTTGCATTGTTCAGCATTCCGTCCATCATTGGTTCTATTTGTTGCAACCAGTTGTGTGTCACTCACTTAAGGTTTTCAGAGCAAAGGTAATTTTCTGCAGAAGACAAAACCTCCACCGCATACTATCTAAATGCCCTCTTAAGGATGCCCGTGAACATTTCTCATTAGAAGGACCCATACCAATTTTTGTGCTTACCTCCATAGACGATAATGGGCCCTTAGAAACCAACAAAATTAGAAGACCAGCTCTGTATTATTGTTGGGCATTTCCTTCATATTTTCCTCACTTGGTTGGGTGTATTGCTTTTTGAAAAAAAAATCTGAATTTCATTTGCGATGATGCTACATGTTGTATCATCTCGCCTCAATCAGCTCCTCGAGTTTATTTTGAAGTTCACCCATTTTATCAAACGGTTAGATTGGGTTATTGCAGGAGACTATGTTGCCTCTGTCTATTATCAGAAGGGTTTTAAATGTTGTGAAAGCTCAGGTACAGTCATCAGGCCTATACTTTATCCTCCACCTGTCCTTGACCCCCGAACAGCAAACAGTTGTCTGGCATCTAAACACCACCACCATAGAACATGTGGACGTGAACAGTGCTTTAAATGGGCCGGTACTCTCTGGTACTGAGTACTGGCACTTTGTTATTTTGAGAGGAAGAGTACCGGCACATCTCAAGAAAAACGTAATACTTTTAATTGGAGAGTACCGGCACTTCTCAGAAACAAGCAGGTACTCTGGTAAGGAGTACCTTCACTTCTATTTTTCCATTTAAAGCACTGGACCTGAATGAAACGAGACAACTGTGAAGTCTTTTTTCATATTCAAGTGTGGTTGCTTTGATAATTCCTGACTTGAAATCAGCATAGACAGGCAAGCAAGACTTGAGCCAGAGATTCA
This sequence comes from Pleurodeles waltl, assembly GCF_031143425.1. Taxonomy (NCBI): domain Eukaryota; kingdom Metazoa; phylum Chordata; class Amphibia; order Caudata; family Salamandridae; genus Pleurodeles; species Pleurodeles waltl. The sequence goes on from NC_090437.1 coordinate 184,612,004, forward strand.
TTCTAATGAAACCATGTTTGAGGGCCCTTGTGGCCAGCAGATGCTTTTCCTCGCAGTCTAGGGAGCCATAGTTCTTCTAGGGCAGGAACCCAGCAGGTCCACTGAAACTGAGAGATATATTATTAGCCAAATGAATACAAAGGGCGGGATATGAACACAAACAACTTCACAAAGTACGTCACAGAACCAAAGCTCACTGGAGGCAAAGGTGTATCTTCAGCACACAAAGCATTTACAAACCATAAATGAACTCTCCAGACGTTTTTGGTTTGTGGGGGGAAAACCAGGAACAGAGCAGTGCTCTCAAAAATACAACCCAAAGTGCCTTGTAATAAAGTATAGTTTAAAATATACCTGGCTGGTCAGTAAACTTTTTTGGAAGGAGTTCTTTTACTTCACTTCACAACTAACCCAAACTCCTTGCTGAATTAATATGGAAAAATAATAACATTTTCTGTCAAAATATTGAGAATTCAATTCTCATGTAGGAAAACTGGAGCGACTGGTTACAGGATCCAGGCTTCAATTAAACCTGCTATTTTAGGCACCAAACCCCAAATAATGAAGACAACCAGATTCACAATGAAAGCATTTTTGTACAACTCCAACAGTCTTCTCGATGGGCTTACAAAGTAGAGGACGAGGGCCCTTCAAAAGCAGCAGCTTGGGGATTTGGAAGAGTTCCGTAGCATAGATGGGCAGATAGACCATTTAACAGAAATAGAAAATTCTCTGAACAAGCTTTACTGTGAAAAAAATGCATGATATTCTGTACTCTAACTAGTTGAAATCTGAAGTCCTTGAAAATCAAGGCACGTTGAAAGTGGGTTTCCCACAAAGGACACTGGGTTTCAGTTCTGAGACCCGTAGCCCAATGACTAGGAAGGCAGAGGGATTTGCTGAGTGACATAGAGATACCCATGCTGGACATTCTGTTTACCTTACTTTGGATTGTCCTCTTCAGAGAAACCTAGACGCAACTACTTGCTAGACGTTTCAGCAAATGTGTGACCTTACTGGAGTCACCTGCATGTCAATTTGGGATCCTACCTGAATAACTCTGCTTCTCATCCTTACAAGGCCTTCAAGCTGTGCAATATTAAGATCAGTTATTTAGAGATCTTGGAAAGGGCAACAGTGTTCGCTAGCACAACATAAAAGCACACATTCTAGGTTTTTATGAAAGGCTGTTCCTAATGCATCAAATTATTTTGTAGGGGGTGTACTTTGAGAGTTTAGCAAATTTCTGAATATCAGCTACAGCACATGATTTGAAATGAAGCAATCAAGGAATTTGTATACACAGATCATGGCAAAGTACCTTTGGAAAGACCCTGGTGTCTGTGGTGTTGGCCAAATAACAGGTGGGAGGGTAATTCATTTTCTTTTGCTAGAACCCCCATGGCTCCTTTTTAAAATATCTACAGCTAAGGAACTCACTTTGGTGTTGGGTCTACGCCAAGGAAGAATTTCTACTAGGAGCATGAACTAGTATTTCTTGAGACACTGTGAGGACAGAATAAAGACTAAGGCCCATATTTATGAATGGTTAGTGTCGCTTTAGTGCCATTTATTTTGGCACTAAAACGGCACTAACATAACTCCATATTTATATTGTGATGCTAGCCCAGTCTAGCTTTAGAATATTGGAGTTAGCGTCGTGTTTAGGATGCACAAAACCACCTTGCATCAATAAGATGCAAGGTAGAAAATCCCATCCTAAACACGCTAACCTCCTAGCGCCATATTTATCTCCAGGCGCAGAAACGACGCACGAGGAGCAGGTGGGCCTTAATAATGGTGCTAAGCCCACTTAACACCATTATTTAATACCTGTGTCAGACCAGGCGTTAGGGTGCAGGTAGGCCCATTTCCATGGTGGAACACCATGGAATGGGTACAAAGATGCCCACCCCAAGCCCCAGCAACACCACCACCCACACTACAGGGACACTACCGGAGGGGGGGACCCCATTGCAGGTAAGTTTAGGTGAGTATATTTTCATGAGTGCCATTGGGGGCCCCTTACATGGGACTAGGTATGTAGGCTTGCCCAGGGGACACTGGTCCCCTGTGATCTGCATTGGGGTGGTGGTTATGACACCTGTCTATACTTACACAGGAGTCATTTTGGCAGATATTTTGCCGCTAACCAGCCTAATGTCATTTCTGACCCACTAGCTCCATTCCCCCTAATGCCATTCCCCTGGCGAGTGTTTTTTTTATTTTTATTTAACGGTAGCCATTCCTTAGTGCCATTGTGCGTCATTATATAAATATGGCATACAATGGCTTTAGGGAATGGCTGTAACTCACATTAAGAAAAATGACGCACAACTGCATTAGTACAGTTGTGAGCCACTTTTCATAAATAATGGCCTTATAATCAATCTTTGGCTATAAGAATTAGTGAGGGCAATAGTTGTGGGCTCTCATTAATCCTCATAACATTCCTATTTTAGCTCATTTGAAAAAACTTCAGTGTTATTTTCTGTTGCAACTCAACTTTACTCCTTCTAGGCCTATCCGTATGGGTGAAAATCAACCATCTGACTTGTACTCATTGTAACTCAGCTACAGGAAGACATGCTATGCAGCAGTCTTACTTTAGTTATATTCCCTCTGCAGGTTTTTGTATGTACCTAGTTTCGTTTTTTGGAAGAGATCCCTAGTAAGAAAGCAAATTATTAGTTGGGGTGGATGGTAGTCCTCCACAAGTAATTAAGCCAGTAACCTGTTAGGCCCAGTCAAAGGTTTAAGTAATTTAAATCTGAGATAAATCCCGGGTAGCTATGACATAGAGCAGACATGTTTCACGTAAAGGAAATGTGTAAGGCTTTCAGAAGTACCAAAACAGTTAAAAAGTCAAAGACGCAGCACAACAACAATCACACTCTAATTTATAAAAGAAACAAACAATACTTAATCTGCAAAAAGTCACCAAAACAACAATAATCCAATTAGGGGAACTAGAGAAATGTTAAACGTTTCAGTGGAAAAATACCAAAAAGTGCAAAGCACCCATGTTAGTCAATACTTCCAGTAGATAAGGTCGGATGCACTAAAGTCTGGAAGTCCAAAAGTTTCTGTGTCCCACTTCAGAAAGGGACTTTGCCACTTTTTTTTGTTTTTGAAGAAAAACACTGAAATGCCTTTTAAGTCCTAAAATATAGTGGAATATTGTCAATTTCTTTAGAGGAAAAATCTTCCCTGCGTACATTGCTGTTGAAATCGTAGCTGCTGACGTGGAAGAGAAGGTTGAATACTGGAAGCAAAGACCCAAATCAGAAAGGGACTTGGTAGTGTTTTTTGGAGGCTGAGGGGTGTGTGATTTGGGGTGGGGAGGGATTTTGGAGGGGTGGGTTTAGAGAAGGATGAAACATAATTTCAATCCGAAGCTGTGGAACTGCAGTCCAGATACTTATTGTTAGGTTGAGCAGAAGCTCTGGAGGAAAGGTTTTTCTAAGGTTCCAAACATGTTTGTCGTGCTCAAATAACCATAGAAGAGCACTTCTAAGCCTCCAGGACCTCACAGGAGGCATTTAAGACTCTAAGGATGTCACACAGAGGCCACAAGAAGGGTCCAGTCGCTACTGGTCAGCAATGGGGCACTTTAGGAAAAAGGCCTCTTGCAGCTTATTGTGTCCCTGTAACTACACAGGAACTCAGCCAACTGACTGTTAGAGTCCAATTATTTTCCCTGGGTACAACTGAAAGCGGGTCCAGCCCTTCAGATCTTGTCACATGTATGTAAAAGAAGATGCAATTCTTCTGTTCTTCCACAGGCCCAGAGAGTGTTCTAAGGAGGATGTCTTGGGGGTGGCACCTTAATGCCTGGGACCTGCGAGTGGGTGGGGGTGACTCCTGGCGCTTCCTACCAACTTTTGTAACAGTTCCTGTTCGCTCTACTGCGAACAATCCTACAGTGCAGCTTATTCCTAAAATCCGAGATGGTGATATTCTTCTCTCCTTATGCAAAGCCTGTGTGCCAACCGAGAAGTGTGGCAAGGGTAATGAGCAGAGAGCTTCCTCCACTGTGGTCACTCAATACTGGTTCTGGAGTAGCTTTTCTCCCAATGGGTTTGGTATCAGCCTCTGGGGACAATGGCTAGACCTTTCCAGTTTCACCTAACATGTACTTGTCACAGAACAGGCTACTTTGAAGTTAAGTTTCTGGGCCCAACTGGACTGGTCTTCCTGCCGGGTAAACACTTCCCCACTTCCTGGCAATTCTCCTTGCTCTGGGAGAAGTTTTCACACTTCATTCAGGTCAAGTTAAGGCTGGGCACTGGCTGGAAACCTAATGCAAATTAGCTTTAATGGCTTAAGACTAATGTTCTTTAAGTTACACCAGCCTTATGTTTAATAAAAATCTGACCTAATCATTAGCTGTTATTAATGTTAAATATAAAAATGCATATTTGAATATAGTCAGTAGCTGGCACAGGTCAACGTTTTAGATTAATCTATATAATCTGCACTTTGACTTTTCCAACAGAACACTGTCTATTGACAACTTTGTTTTAGTTTAGGCACTAGGAGACATCACACGTGTCACTCTTAAATATTATGCACTATTTTCTTGTGGACAGAGAAGTGTGCTTAGGGTGACTTATTCAACATTTAAAATCTGTTTTGTTTTTTAACTCATCTAACCAAAACAGTTTTGACACATCTGAGAGGCAGGGTTCACGCGGCTGCAGTCAGGCTACGCTGGAAAGGCCTGAGGACGTTTTTATTTGTGGCATTAGTGGATGGAACAATACGTGCTGCAGTCCACAGAAGACATTTCATTTTCTATGCCATGGGTGTAGTTTCTGAACCAAATACTATGGCATTGCAGAAGAGTTAAATATGCCAATCGGGGATTACAAGTATTAGGGGTCAGAGCACACACGATGGGCACTGCACGGCAGTGCACCAGTGTGCAGAATCGAAAAACCAAGAATACAATGCAGCAAAAAAATAGCATTTTCACACATCACTCTATTCCAAAATAAGCAGACTGTGTTGAATAGGGCTGGAGTAGGATTGCAAATGAAGATCTAGCATCCTGTCAGTATAATTGTTTGGTGACATTGTTTTCTTGGTCTTTAATTTCACATTTGTGGAGATCTACTGAAAGTCATAATGTGGATAGCTGGGCTATAAAAATTAAGGGGCAGATTTAGACAAAAGTGACGCATCGGTCCCAATGCGGCACTCTTCTTGCATGCCCCTTGCCCTCCTTAACGTCACCATTGTTGCACTGTATTTACAATGTGGCGCACTATGGCGGCCGTTACCACAACAGCGTCAAAATGTTAGATGCTGTTGTGGTGCTTTGCTACAGGGAGGCCTAGAGATTACTATGGGTGCGTCACTTTAACACCTGCCTTGAGCAGGTGTTAAAAATGACAGAAACAATGGCGCAGCGAAATCGTGTAAATTTCACTTCGCCACTTTTTGGGCCTCCTGACGCAGGCCTAATGTGGCACAAGGGGTTGCAAAGTGGCTTAATGCGTGCATTGCACCACTTTGGGAATATGGCGCAGGGTAATGGCCACCTTAATGCCGCTTTAGCGTCATAAAAATTACACTATGGAAGCGTTAAGGAGGTGCTAGGGGCTTGTAAATCTGCCTCAAGGTTTATCATTCTCAGCTGAACAGATGTTGGTTCAAAGGTAGTTCATTAAGAAGAGACTTTCTATTCCATGCTTTAGGGGATGATGATGGTGCTACTTAGATCTTGTAGGATTGTGCTAAAAAGGAGTGAAGCAATTCACTCTCCTTCTCAACGCCTACCTGTTCCTATTGCTGTTTCAGACTTTAAACTTCTCTCCCTATTAGGTTGTACCTATCTTCTGGGGGTGCTCCCTTCTTGACAATCTTCTTCTCTGGTTAATGAGTTGCAGCAGTGTTTACCCCTACTTTCTGCACTTTTCTTTTTTTTGCCCCTTCCTATTCCTCAATCAGTACTGATTTCCGCTCTTTCTTGTCCACCTCCTGCATCTCTTAGCACAGATCTAATGTTTATTAATCTGATATTCCATTAAAATATGCAATCAGTTTACAAAAAAAAAATCATGTAATATAAAAAAAAATCACAATATTAAATACAAATTCACAATAACGCACTATGTCACTTCAAGATCAAGCTTAACAAGCTTGCCTACAGCAACTACTCTCTCTCTCCACATTCCATATAGTTAAGAAGTCCTCTTATCAATTAACAACTTATAGTGTTGGTCTGAGGGACTACTTTTGGATCCCTCTAACATGGGGCAGGTGAGGAGAACATGCATTATATCTTCAACAACCTAAACCTGCAGTTGCACATAACAGAACAGGTCCTCATACTTTCCAGTATAGTGTTCGGATTCCTAAGGCAAAATTTTCAATCTAAACTTGCTACTGAGGATCTGATCACACAAGAGTATCAGGCTAATATGTTGTTCCTCTTCAAAGGGAAATTTGTGCACACTGCAGAAATATAGAAAGACGTCTCATGATGTATCCCAATCTGTCAATAAAGACTCAACACTGAATAAAGCATGGTTGAAACGGTAGGGTGTACTATGGTCAGAATTTCCTGCCTACTTCATCTTGTGTTTATTTAATTATAACATTTGTAAAGCGCTCTGCCATCAACTGGTATCCTGGCTCCAGCCATAAACAGGGGAAATAAAGACTTCTGCTAAATGTACTGCCAAGGCACACTTAGGGAAGAGCCAGTTCTTAAGGTCTTTTCTAAACTGAACAAGGTTGGTTAGCAATCTAAGGGAGGCTCGAAGTTGATTCCAAAGTCTGGCTGCTTTAATTATAAAGGTCCGACCTCCTTGTCTGGATTTCCTGAACTTTACAACACACACCAAGTTGGCTGAGCGAAGAACCCTGTTGGGAGAGTATCTTTTTCATCTCTTTCAAAGTGGAGCCGGTCCCAGCCCCTGCGAGGCTCTAAAAATGATACAAAGTGACTTCACACAATTCTTTGTCTTAGCGGGAACCAGTGTAAATCCTTCAGTGGTAAAGAAGCAAAGGCTCTCCTGGGATTGTTCAAGGTACGATTGGCAGCTACAACTTGTACTCTTGACAGATGGAGAAGCAAATACTCAAGGTCGCCCACTAGGAGAGCACTGCATTAATCTAATCGACTGAGAACAATGCTGGATACCACAGGAGCTCTGCAGAGTGGGGGGGAAGGGGGGCGGGGCAACACTGTTTTGTTCATGTGCTCTCCATGCTGAGCTTTTTGTGGAAAATAACCCCCAAGGTCTGAACCGTGTTGGCAGCAACAATGGTGCCATCGGATGGAACAGGCCAGAAATTAGGGGGAAGAACAACCAGCTCCTTATTGGATGAGCAGCAAAGCACCTCAGTCTTATCCCAATGGCTGAGGGGAGCCAGCAGATGAAAAATAAAACAATAGCTTGCTATCGTTTTATTTTTCATTTTTTTTATCTGCTGGCTCAGCCGGCAGGTGCAGGGAGGGGCGGGCTGGGCCACAGGGACGTGGAAAAGTGCACTAAGTGTGCAAGTATGTATGGCCAGCTGTTCAAGGCCAGCCAAATAAACATGCACACTTAGGTTTCTCCAACCCGGCTGTATACACATCCGGGCCGGAGAAACAGCACAAACCCCAGGCTGGTTTCTGAGCAGCATTGACTGCTGCTCAGTCCAATCTTGATGCTGCTTACATGCTATGTTTAGCATGTAAGCAGCATCAGAATTGCTGGGGAGCCTGTGCTGGTATCCCAGCAGATACTGGGACAACAGAAGAGGATCAAGGCGGCAGGAGACAGGTGGCGCAAGGTAAGTGATTTCTTTTCTTTAAACAAAAAAAAAAAAAAAAGTTTTTCTCCAATCATTCGTCGCCCATCCCCATCCCCATTCCCCTCCTCGACATATGCTTAAGCCGCCACTCTCTTATCCCCGTTGAACTTGAGAGAGTTAAAGTTGAACCACTGAATAATCTCATTCATACAGTCATGAAAGGTTGTAGACTGCTGGTTGCCTGTCAGCAACAGAATGGGTTGGATATTGTTGGCGTAGTTAATCCCTTATTGAAATGTGAATGGGCTCAGAGTAAACACTTGACTCCACACATTTTTTCAATATTTTGTATAATGTGGTTAGTACCTTCAGTCAATAGATACTATCCCATGCCAAAAACAAGGCCTACATGGATCCCAGCATTTAACGGGATCAATTCTGGCTGAAACCCTAGAAGCCATCACTGCTTTCATGAACTTGTTGTGGATCGTTACTGGAGCAAAAGCGGGAGCAATCCCTCAAAACCAAATTGCCATAAGGAAGCACAGATAGCTGTATACTTGTACATCCAAATACATTTGTTGAGGCGAGAAACCCCAAAAGGAAAATAAGATCAAATGACTTCAGTCACACTGGGGAAAATGTGCTTATTCTACCCACCGCCATCTTTGTTCCATTTCTCTGGAATTGTATTCCTTGAGCAATATTTGTCAACTTTACCACCCATATGTATGGACTATGAATCTCTCACTTTCGTTACTCCAAAAACAATCATTTAGTTTTTTGAGAGTTTGAGTTGAAATGTACTTTTCTTATGTAAGAATCTGAATACATCAGATGTCTTTATTACAACTTGCAGCAGAGGGACAGCACAACCAGCACTAAAATCACCCACAAAGTGTGGTCACTTTATTATGACAAGACATGCTACAATGGACCTCATTTCTGCTGCAAGAAAGTGTAATCATGGACATTTCCCAAAGACAGCAACATACAGAACGTTATATATGTGTCTGGTGCACAGAATAAAAACAAACAAAATTCAAATCTGTAACCATTAACTGTATTATCGAAAAACAGACTGATTGATAGATATATATATATATATATCTATCAAACAAATACTATACAAAATATACAAAAAACATACAGATACCCAAACACACAGCTGTGTTTGGATTACATATTATCCCAAGACACCAACCTCATGGGTTTATTTTATATACATGAATTCATACATCATTACATTTTTTTTTTTTTAGGTCACAGCTTACCAGACAGCGCAGCTGTGACATATGCAAAAGACATCTTGAGCAGTTTCAGAAATTTTACCTGGGAATGCATTTTGCCCGATGCTTGCCATTGGCTTTGAAACTCACATTTTCTGGCTTTCCATTTGCTGGCTTGATTTGCTTTAGGCTCCCCAGCTCAAGTTTGTCCCTCCCTATGCCCAAACCGTGTTTACAGTATTCTTCCACAAACTTGTTTTTTGTAATAAACAGGCCTTAAAGTCGTGTTCTTATCTCGACACATTTGCTGGGCATTCAAAGACCGAGGTCAAATGTCAGACTGTGTCTTTGAGGGAGCATGGTGTTTATTTTGCTTTTGGCTGATTTCAAAGTGAGAGCATTTACAGTAAACAGCAATGCAGTGTACTTTCCCCATAAAGCATGATTGTGCCCTTCAAAAATATATATAGTTTAGACATAGCAATTTTAAAAGGTATCTTGTTCTTCGTCCGCACAAAAATTTTCCCATTCGTTCATGGGGCATAAAGTTCACTATTGGCATTGTCATGGTTGGTGGAAGCATGAACGTTTCTAAAATCATGTTTGAAAATTATGACTTACAAAAAAACTTGCACTGATTTAGTCGGATCTACTAGAACTACTTAAGATGAAAGAGTTCTGCATGTGAATGAAATACAGTTTGGGAATTTTTGCAGATATTTTTAACATGTTTTTTGCAAAATGTTACAGTACACCCATGTTACTTGCTGTCTTTCACATCAATTAATTTGTAGCTAAATGCTTGCCCGTTTTGAATGGGGTGACCCCATGAAAAGTTCAGGAGGGGGCTTGTGCACCACAGTGATTTAGACTGATGTACTAGTACTACTAAGATGAAACAGTTCTGCATTTGAATGAAATACATTTTTGTAGAGACTTTTTCATATTTAACATGTTTTTTGCAAAATTCCTCTTCTGTGGTGAGACCGTTTAATTTGTGAAACTGCCTTTTCAGAAACAAAGGACAAAACTGCATTCCATTCTCAGTTTTAGCCTAACATATGGTGATCCAGGGCAATTTTACGGCCCATTTATTTTTTCCTGTGAAAAGATCGTATACTGTGCTCGACACAGAGACAGCCACATTTTAACACTGTTTAACAATGCTTGGTTTTCACTTTGATGTGTAAAGCATATGCTTTGTTTACAACATCTGTGGCAACTCGTTTTGGAGTTGGATAGAATTTTTTAGGAGAGATTTTGTGTTTATGTTTAGCAACACAATAATTATGTATTCTAGCTGCAACTGTGCCTTTTTTTGAAATGCATATAAATGATTTCCCCATTTGTCCTTGCAGGTACTAGGGTCATGAGTAGAATGGTGCAGTGGCACAGGGTCACAAAAAAGTCTAGAAAACCCCCTGAACACTGATTATTGCTACATTTTCATACTAAACAAGCAGTCACAATTGCATTTACCTTGCAGGCACTAGGGTTTTGATTTAAAAGGTGCAGTGGAACAGGGGGCAAAAAGCTCTAGGAAACCTACTGAACACTGATTATTTCTATATTTGACTTCTAAACAAGCAGCCGCATGTGCAGTTACCTTGCAGGTGCTAGGGCCATGATTTGAATGGTGCAATGGCACAGAGGCCAAAACTCAGGAAACCCACTGAACACTAATTATTGCTATATTTTACTACTAAACAAGCAGTCACAAGTACAGTTACCTTGCAGGCACTAGGGCCATGATCTGAATAGTGCAGCAGGTGCAGTGGCACAGGGGCCAAAAGGTCTACGTAACCCACTGAACACATATTATTGCTATATTTTACTAGTACCCCCAACTTGGAACTAGCTATGGCCATTGCCCCCACTTCCTAGCAACCATCTGCTGTCCCAGTGCTCCCTGTTGCACAGTGCGAGCTCCGCTTCATCCACTGCCGCCACACCGACCGCCTCCCTCTCAGGCTTCCTCTTCTCCTCACCTAGGACACTGGCACACCTTAAAAGTCTATGGATCACCTTTTTTTAACAGTACAGGCAGCTTTTACAAAAGGCACTTGTAGGAGGCTGGACTGGCTTGTAGTGAGTACCAAGGGGTACTTGCACCTTGCACCAGGCCCAGTTATCCCTTATTAGTGTATAGGGTGTCTAGCAGCTTAGGCTGATAGATAATGGTAGCTTAGCAGAGCAGCTTAGGCTGAACTAGGAGACGTGTGAAGCTACTACAGTACCACTTAGTGTCATATGCACAATATCATAAGAAAACACAATACACAGTTATATTAAAAATAAAGGTACTTTATTTTTATGACAATATGCCAAAGTATCTTAGAGTGTACCCTCAGTGAGAGGATAGGAAATATACACAAGATATGTATACACAATAGCAAAAATATGCAGTATAGTCTTAGAAAACAGTGCAAACAATGTATAGTTACAATAGGATGCAATGGGGAAACATAGGGATAGGGGCAACACAAACCATATACTCCAAAAGTGGAATGCGAACCACGAATGGACCCCAAACCTATGTGACCTTGTAGAGGGTCGCTGGGACTATTAGAAAATAGTGAGAGTTAGAAAAATAACCCTCCCCAAGACCCTGAAAAGTGAGTGCAAAGTGCACTAAAGTTCCCCTAAGGACAAAGAAGTCGTGTTAGAGGAATAATGCAGGAAAGACACAAACCAACAATGCAACAACGCTGGATTTCCAATCTGTGGTACCTGTGGAACAAGGGGACCAAGTCCAAAAGTCACAAGCAAGTCGGAGATGGGCAGATGCCCAGGAAATGCCAGCTGCGGGTGCAAAGAAGCTTCTACTGGACAGAAGAAGCTGCGGTTTCTGCAGGAACGCAAAGGGCTAGAGACTTCCCCTTTGGAGGACGGATCCCTCTCGCCTTGTAGAGTCGTGCAGAATTGTTTTCCCGCCGAAAGAACGCCAACAAGCCTTGCTAGCTGCAAATCATGCGGTTAGCGTTTTTGGACGCTGCTGTGGCCCAGGAGGTCGCAAATTGGACCAGGAGGTAGAGGGGACGTCGAGCAAGACAAGGAGCCCTCTTAGCAGCAGGTAGCACCCGGAGAAGTGCCAGAAACAGGCACTACGAGGATGTGTGAAACGGTGCTCACCCGAAGTTACACAAAGGAGTCCCACGTCGCCGGAGAACAACTTAGGAGGTCGTGCAATGCAGGTTAGAGTGCCGTGGACCCAGGCTTGGCTGTGCACAAAGGATTTCCGCCGGAAGTGCACAGGGGCCGGAGTAGCTGCAAAAGTCGCGGTTCCCAGCAATGCAGTCTAGCGAGGTGAGGCAAGGACTTACCTCCACCAAACTTGGACTGAAGAGTCACTTGGACAGAGTTGCTGGATTCGAGGGACCTCGCTCGTCGTGCTGAGAGGAGACCCAAGGGACCGGTAATGCAGCTTTTTGGTGCCTGCGGTTGCAGGGGGAAGATTCCATCGACCCACGGGAGATTTCTTCGGAGCTTCTAGTGCAGAGAGGAGGCAGACTACCCCCACAGCATGCACCACCAGGAAAACAGTCGAGAAGGCGGCAGGATCAGCGTTACAGAGTTGCAGTAGTCGTCTTTGCTACTATGTTGCAGGTTTGCAGGCTTCCAGCGCGGTCAGCAGTCGATTCCTTGGCAGAAGGTGAAGAGAGAGATGCAGAGGAACTCGGATGAGCTCTTGCATTCGTTATCTAAAGTTTCCCCAGAGACAGAGACCCTAAATAGCCAGAAAAGAGGGTTTGGCTACTTAGGAGAGAGGATAGGCTAGCAACACCTGAAGGAGCGTATAACAAAGAGTCTCTGACGTCACCTGGTGGCACTGGCCACTCAGAGCAGTCCAGTGTGCCAGCAGCACCTCTGTTTCCAAGATGGCAGAGGTCTGGAGCACACTGGAGGATCTCTGGACACCTCCCAGGGGAGGTGCAGGTCAGGGGAGTGGTCACTCCCCTTTCCTTTGTCCAGTTTCGTGCCAGAGCAGGGCTAAGGGGTCCCCTGAACCGGTGTAGACTGGCTTATGCAGAATTGGGCACATCTGTGCCCAAGAAAGCATTTCCAGAGGCTGGGGGAGACTACTCCTCCCCTGCCTTCACACCATTTTCCAAAGGGAGAGGGTGTAACACCCTCTCTCAGAGGAAGTTCTTTGTTCTGCCATCCTGGGCCAGGCCTGGCTGGACCCCAGGAGGGCAGATGCCTGTCTGAGGGGTTGGCAGCAGCAGCAGCTGCAGTGAAACCCCAGGAAGGGCAGTTTGGCAGTACCAGGGTCTGTGCTACAGACCACTGGGATCATGGGATTGTGCCAACTATGCCAGAATGGTATAGAGGGGGCAATTCCATGATCATAGACATGTTACATGGCCATATTCGGAGTTACCATTGTGAAGCTACATATAGGTAGTGACCTATATGTAGTGCACGCGTGTAATGGTGTCCCCGCACTCACAAAGTCCGGGGAATTGGCCCTGAACAATGTGGGGGCACCTTGGCTAGTGCCAGGGTGCCCTCACACTAAGTAACTTTGCACCTAACCTTTAGCAGGTAAAGGTTAGACATATAGGTGACTTATAAGTTACTTAAGTGCAGTGTAAAATGGCTGTGAAATAACGTGGACGTTATTTCACTCAGGCTGCAGTGGCAGGCCTGTGTAAGAATTGTCAGAGCTCCCTATGGGTGGCAAAAGAAATGCTGCAGCCCATAGGGATCTCCTGGAACCCCAATACCCTGGGTACCTCAGTACCATATACTAGGGAATTATAAGGTTGTTCCAGTAAGCCAATGTAAATTGGTAAAATTGGTCACTAGCCTGTTAGTGACAATTTGAAAGAGATGAGAGAGCATAACCACTAAGGTTCTGGTTAGCAGAGCCTCAGTGAGACAGTTAGGCACCACACAGGGAACACATACATATAGGCCACAAACTTATGAGCACTGGGATCCTGACTAGCAGGGTCCCAGTGACACATAACAAACATACTGAAAACAAAGGGTTTTCACTATGAGCACTGGGCCCTGGCTAGCAGGATACCAGTGAGACAGTGAAAACACCCTGACATACACTCACAAACAGGCCAAAAGTGGGGGTAACAAGGCTAGAAAGAGGCTACTTTCTCACAGCACTCAAACATTCTATAAAATATTTCAGGGCTTAATAAGAGCACCAGTTATATCGAACAAAGACAAGTTTTTATGGCACTTGGGAGATTACATGATTTGGCCAGGATCACAGGATGTTGAGCAGATGCCAAGACTTAAACCCGGTTTCCCAAGTCGGCAGCTTTTTCAGTTACTTCACATCTTTTTCACAGTGATCTGCAACATGTACAAAAATCATTGACAAAGACAATAGATTTTGCATAGGCAAAACCTATTGGCTTTGTCAGTGCGTGTTCTTTACTATAACATGTAATACAAACTTGAAATACATACCTTAAGGATGTGTGGTGTACGAAAACTTCTTCAACATTTGATTTTACTAAAATGTTGTCAAGGTAGGCCATCCAAAGGGTGCACATAACTGATTTGTCTCTTAGTTTACTATTGGTATTGTCGGTAGTGGAACCATATACGTTTCAAAACTCATGTTTGAAAAGTATTATTTAAAAAAACTTGCAATGATTTAGTCTGATGTACTACTGCTAAGATGAAACAGTTCTGCATGTAAATAAAATACATTTTTGGAATTTAATTTTTTAAGAGACTTTTTCACATTTTAAATATATGCTTGCAGAATGTCTTAAAAATTAATGTGGTCCAAAAGATAACTGTGCAGGACACTCTAGTTACTTACTTTCCTTAACGCCTATAAACTTGTAAATAAATGGCTGCCAGTTGTGAACAGGGACATGCAACATGCAAATGCTAGGAGTGCGCTTGTGGCCCCCAGACTACAGATCTACCGTAATGTTGTAAGATTATACAGCAGCACTGGCTTCAGTGCAGCATAACTACAAATAAAAAAACAAAAACAAAACAAAACACTATAACACAGTCAACGTTGGCTGTGTCATAACACTTTTTAATCTTTACTTTTAACCATTTGCAGCATGGCTAAAAAACATTGGCAAGGCCAATAGATTTCTCATAGGCAATACCTAGTGGCTTTGCTATTGCTTGTTTACTTGAGGGTATATACTTTGTATGGTACATGTTTGATAGTTCTTTGATAAATAAAAAAAATCTTTATATATTTTTCAATAATACAATTCGTGGTTACAGATTTGAATAATTTCTATTATTATTACGTTTATTCTGTGCTCCAGACAAGTATATAAACATCAGATGTCTTCAGGCTTCTAGGTGTTTGAGCAACAAAAGCAGGGTCATCCGCATACAGAAAGGTATCATAAGACGCGTATCCAAGGCTACAGGGTGTCTGCTCTCCATTTCTCAGTCAGTGTACCAAAGTGAACAATGTATAAATAAAAGAAACAATACTGGATCTAAGGAGCAGGTCTGGCATACCCCTACCTTGTTCGGACTTTTGTAGTACCAGTTTGCCACAGACAAACACTTCAAGAGCTACTGGCGCAAATTAGTTGAAACCCATCTTTTCTTGTTTTTATTCACAAACTTTGCCCACAACAATGATCTATGAGTTAGATCAAAAGCCTATGCAAGATCTAAAAAGGCAACCAACGGCCTGCCACCCTGGTATTAAACCGATTTTATTCAGAGTACCAGGCAGTAGTTTGCTGTTGAAAAACATTTCTAAACCCACTTGTGTTTTGGGGATACATTTATTTTCAATGAACCTTTCTTCTACACTACTCAAAAATCATCTTTGTCAGCAATTCGCTAGGAATGTTTAAATGGGCGAGGAGTTTATAGGTCATGGTGTATTTTGTTCTCTATGAATTTAATGATCCATTTCTTCCATGAAGCTTCGCACTTACAACTCATGTTGAAATCAAAAATATCTCTTCCCACAGTTCTGGCACCACTCCCCTTGCTCACCGCCGAGTTAGACCCCCCCCTGGGTCTGTGCAGTAAATTATTGTATCCCTGCTCTCTTTTGGAATCGTCTGAGAAGGATTGCCATACCATGTTGACTCCCTCGGTCTGCAGGGTAACAACAGATGCTACCATTGCCCCACATGTCCGCAGAGTCTCTCCTTTGTTCTTTCAAACTTCTACATACAGGGCCTCAACTCTTGCATAGTCTTCTTCCCTGTAGGGGTTGCCCTTATTTCCTTCGTTCTTAAATATTATATTTGCCGAGTGCCTTTACGTACCCTGGTCATCATCCTATTAACACTGCACCTCCCTTTTCTTTGCAGATCACAGCTTCCTAAGATAGATGCATCCAAAGCCTGTGGCTACAGCTCACAAACCAACCTATCGGACTATAAGAGAAGGTGGGATTCGAAATCATCGGAGGGTGTCATGTTGGACCAGTGGTTCCCAGAGGCAATGTAACAGGAGTAAATTAATATGAACGCGGACATTTGAGCTTCTTCTGCATGTCAGGAAGTGATCTTGTGTTACTTGGTGATGAGAAATGTCCTTTTACATAACTAGTGAGATGCCATCAACTTCAGCTAATTGCTGGTCTCAAAACTTAAACCCCCACTACTATTAAGCTGATCAAGAGGCAAACTCTAAAAATGACAACATTAACCTCTAGAAAAAAAAACATGTTGAAGCCAACTTCATGTAATTTTTGAACTAGTGACAAATACTTTTATTGATGAAACTGTTTGGTCAGTACCAAGTTCAATTATTAGTCAATAGTAACTAATGCATTCATACAGTCAAATGTATTACACACTTTTGGTTGCTGCTATCAGCCAGCCGCTAATATTGGTTCTTGCTAGTATCTCCTCCTCTCAGTATCACTACAACTAAGCAAATGCCCAACAAATGCAAAATATAACACTCATCACACAATGTAATAGTTTGTGGCTCTTTTGCAAGTACACAATAGGTGGAGAATTGGCACGTTCGCAGTGCTACAAATTTATCAGCAAAGATCTAAAAGTAAGTACCTGTAAAAATGCTAACAATGATGGGGGTTCATTTAGAATCCTTGGTGGCAGAACTGATCAAATCCTCATGCAACTCCTTTTTGTGGCTGGAGTCTTTCATTAATAGGAGTTGCCTTCACTTCCCAGCCCTTTTGATTGTGACAAACGACATTGTGGCTTTTCTCAGTTTGTTCATGTCCTCAACAAAATCCTGCATGTGGATCTGTCAAACATCCAACCAGCAAGACCTCTACTTTGGTGACCGACACTCTAACCATTCGAGACAGAGCACCAGCATTTAAACATGAGGCATGACGTCTATGTACAATTCATTTTGTGCGGGTTCTTTTTTTTTTCCTTCTTCACTGAAGGAAACATGCAAACCCACCAGACATGTTCAGCAGAGAAAATGATTTCTTTCCCTACAGTCAAAATACATTGAAACTATGCTGGTGTAACTGGAGTGAGAAGCTGCTGTATATCAACAAGAAAGGAGCCGACAGCCAGGCTTAGGCAGATGGTGACCTATGAAATGTTACTGTTCCGCTTACTAATGGAAGATTCTCCTTCAAACCTACAACTTTTCTAAGGCGTTCTCAGTAGACTGTCTGGACATTTCTTTGCTCTGGGAAGAACCTCATTTAAAGACTGTGATGCGCCACCAATAACAAGAAAAAGCATAGCTCCATGAAATAAGGTAAAAAGTACTAATTTTGGGAAGGGGCGGGGGAGTGGGAATAATATCGCTGTTGACAAATGCAACTGGCAGCTCCACAAGAAACTTTTGAAAAGCGAGGAGCTGGGATGATGGCCTCTAAGAGAGGGAACAAGGGCGGTGGTAATGAGGTTTTACTGGTTCCATGCTGACTCTTTTGCTTGGTGGAATGCTTACTCAAGCCATCAGTTAGGACGGACTGGGAGAGGGGCCAGGGAAAGAGGACAGTGTGTGTTTAACCCTCGAATGACTCCAATTAAAAACATGGAAATATGTGTTACCAATTGTCTTTGCTCTGTCCATAGCGACGTCATGAGAAATAATGGACTTGATAGATAAACTTCTGTAAGGCACACTGGGTACCTATCTGCAGATCTTCATTTTTAGAAGGCCTTAAGTTATTTTCCCACCCCATTAGTTTTGAAAAGTACACATCTTTGCTAGCGTAGCAGAACATTATGAACAAGAAGGCTCTCCATTAAAGGAAGGAATCTATATTTGCTTTTCTGTTACATGCTTAAACGTACAATGTGCCCATGCTTTCTGGCGAGCTGGGGTCTCTCAGTAAATCCATCTATCCCCATGTGGACATTAGTAGGTAAGCAGGAGAAGGTTTGGTTGACGCTAACAGTGCCCAGCCAATGACAGTCTTGTTTCAGATCACAGCTTTAGCTCACTCGGCATCTCTTCCCCTTTCAGACCAGCCAATAGGTTGTTTGCTGCCAGCACTGACATCTTGTTTCGCGTGGCATACGTGGCACTTCCTATATGAGGCAGTATCACTAAATGGAGAAAGAGAATTAGATATTGATAATGAAGCAATTACCTAAAAAACAATGGCATCCAAAAGATGGCAGCATGCGGTAACAACATCCAACAAAATGCCACCATATTCTGCAAAACTCACCTATACAAGAACTACTGCATTTCCTTCAGAGAAACCTATGCAATTCCCCAGGATTTTTCTATTTCCATTTAAGGAAAGGCTCATTTATGTATTTTCTTAATTACAATGTACCCGTCACACTGTTCAGCAAGGGAACAATGACCAACAACTACATATAGAGTAATGCTCAAACGTATGCAAACAACATGTACTTTGACAAACTATGGAATAAATAAGGAAAACGTTATTACCCATTAAGCATCTGTTCGTAGTGCTGTAGATTTACATGCTCTGCATACTCCTATCTAGTGTTGGCCTTAGAAGTTTGCAAGTTGTTTTTCTGCAGAGAAAGTATTTTGAATCACAAGGTGCCCTTCGACTTCTATTTAAGTGTCCACTACACATGAGCACTGACTACATGTTAGATTGTTTGTTGCAGAGTGAGTGAGGATAGTATTGAGTGGTAACAAAGTAAGGTGAAACATGCATTGACAAAGAAACTTAGAAGGTAAGGCAGAAAAAACGACATATGAAGTCAGAGCCGTACAAGGCTGGGGAGGAGGGTGGGCACGTGTATCTAGAGCACTACATGCTACTAACAGATGCTTACAGGGTAATATTTTCAGTTCGTAGCATGTATTGCTGTAGCTACACATGCTTTGCATAGACAGTAAAGCAGTACCAAACAGCAGGTGGTGGCGAGAATGTGGATGATATAGATGTCTGAATTGGGTCCCGAGGACCATTTGGCCAACCATTGCTTGTTGGCTGGCTACGATGTCCACACAATAATGTTTAGTTAAGGTGTTTGTGGTTGACCAGGTAGCTGCCTTCCAAATGTCAGCTAATGGAATGTTCCCTAGAAAGGTTGCTGCTTTTTTGCATGTGCAGTGCATCTCAGGAGTGACAGCAAGAGCTATTTTGCTTTGAGATAGCAGGTCTGGATACATTAGACTATCCATCTGGCAATGCCTTCTTTGGAGATAGGTTGGCCCTTGTGTGGTGTTCATGTAAAGACCTGAACAATTGGTTAGTCTTGCAGGCAGGCTTTATCCTGTCTGTGTAGTACATGAGAGCACGCTTGACATCTAGGGTGTGAAGGGGTCTCGCTTGTTGAGGGATAATGAAAATGTCACTTACCCAGTGTACATCTGTTCGTGGCATCAGTCGCAGTAGATTCGCATGTTCTGCAATAGCTCGCCATCTGGTGTTGGGCCGGAGTGTTACAAGTTGTTTTTCTTCGAAGAAGTCTTTCGAGTCACGGGACCGAGTGACTCCTCCTTTTGTCTCCATTGCGCATGGGCGTCGACTCCATCTTCGATTGTTTTTCCCCGCAGAGGGTGAGGTAGGAGTTGAATTGTAGTAATAGTGCCCATGCAATGGAGTGACTAAGTATGCACCTATTTAAGGTTGAGATGATACATATATAAATAATTGAAGGTAACTTCCAAACTGCTACAGGCTCCCGGGGAGGCGGGTGGGCACATGCGAATCTACTGCGACTGATGCCACGAACAGATGTACACTGGGTAAGTGACATTTTCAGTTCGATGGCATCTGTCGCTGTAGATACGCATGTTCTGCATAGACTAGTAAGCAGTTATTTCCCCAAAAGCGGTGGATCAGCCTGTAGGAGTGGAAGTAGTTTGAAATAATGTCCTTAATACGGCTTGACCTACTGTGGCTTGTTGTGCGGATAACACGTCTACACAGTAGTGCTTGGTGAATGTGTGAGGCGTAGACCATGTGGCTGCCTTACATATTTCTTGCATTGGGATGTTTCCTAGAAAGGCCATGGTAGCACCTTTCTTTCTGGTTGAGTGTGCCCTTGGTGTAATGGGCAGCTGTCGTTTAGCTTTAAGGTAGCAGATTTGGATGCATTTAACTATCCATCTGGCTATACCTTGTTTTGAAATTGGGTTTCCTGCATGAGGTTTTTGAAATGCAATAAAGAGTTGTTTAGTCTTTCTGATGTTCTTTGTTCTGTCAATGTAATACATCAATGCTCTTTTGACATCTAATGTATGTAGTGCCCTTTCAGCTACGGTATCTGGCTGTGGAAAGAACACTGGAAGTTCCACTGTTTGATTTAGATGGAACGGTGAAATAACCTTTGGCAAAAATTTAGGATTGGTCCTTAGGACGACTTTATTTTTGTGTAGTTGTATAAAAGGTTCCTGTATAGTAAACGCCTGAATCTCGCTTACTCTTCTCAGGGAAGTAATGGCGATGAGAAATGCCACCTTCCAGGTTAGGAACTGTATATCGCAGGAGTGCATGGGTTCAAAAGGTGGACCCATAAGTCTAGTTAGGACAACATTTAGGTTCCATGAAGGAACAGGTAGTGTTCTTGGTGGTATAATTCTCCTAAGGCCCTCCATGAATGCTTTAATGACTGGTATTCTATATAGGGAAGTTGAATAGGTAGTCTGCAGGTATGCAGATATTGCTGCAAGGTGAATCTTAATGGAAGAGAAAGCTAGGTTAGATTTTTGTAAGTGAAGCAAGTAACTTACTACATGTTCTGGAGTTGTGTGTAATGGTTGTATTTGATTAATATGGCAGTAGCAAACAAACCTCTTCCATTTACTTGCATAGCAGTGCCTGGTGGATGGCCTTCTTGCTTGTTTTATGACTTCCATACATTCTTGGGTAAGTTGTAAGTGCCCGAATTCTAGGATTTCAGGAGCCAGATTGCTAGATTCAGCGATGCTGGATCTGGGTGTCTGATCTTTTGGTTGTGCTGTGTTAACAGATCTGGCCTGTTGGGCAATTTGATGCAGGGTACCACTGATAGGTCTAGCAGCGTTGTGTACCAGGGTTGCCTTGCCCAATTTGGTGCTATCAATATGAGTTTGAGTTTGCTTTGACTGAGTTTGTTTACCAGGTAAGGAAGGAGAGGGAGAGGAGGAAAAGCGTAAGCAAATATCCCTGACCAGTTCATCCATAGGGCATTGCCTTGGGATTGTTTGTGTGGGTACCTGGATGCGAAGTTTTGGCATTTTGCGTTCTCCCTTGTCGCAAACAAGTCTATCTGAGGTGTTCCCCAGAGTTTGAAATAAGTGTTCAGAATTTGGGGGTGAATTTCCCATTCGTGGACCTGTTGGTGATCTCGAGAGAGATTGTCTGCGAGTTGATTTTGTATCCCTGGTATAAACTGTGCAATTAGGCGAATTTGGTTGTGAATTGCCCAATGCCAAATTTTTTGTGCTAGCAGGCTTAACTGCGTGGAGTGCGTCCCTCCCTGCTTGTTTAGATAATACATTGTTGTCATGTTGTCTGTTTTGACGAGAATGTATTTGTGAACTATTATTGGTTGGAAAGCTTTTAGTGCTTGAAAAACTGCTAGAAGTTCTAGGTGATTGATATGCAGTTTTGTTTGATGTACGTTCCATTGTCCTTGTATGCTGTGTTGATCGAGGTGTGCTCCCCACCCTGTCATGGAAGCATCTGTTGTTATTACGTATTGTGGCACTGGGTCTTGGAAAGGCCGCCCCTTGTTTAAATTTATGTTGTTCCACCACAGAAGCGAGAGGTAAGTTTGGCGGTCTATTAACACCAGATCTAGAAGGTGACCCTGTGCTTGAGACCACTGTGATGCTAGGCATTGTTGTAAGGGCCTCATGTGCAGTCTTGCGTTTGGGACAATGGCTATGCATGATGACATCATGCCTAGGAGTTGTAATACCATCTTTGCCTGTATCTTTTGTGTTGGATACATGCGTTGTATGATGGTGTTGAAATTTTGAATTCTTTGTGGACTTGGAGTGGCTACTCCCTTTGATGTGTCTATTATGGCTCCCAGGTATTGTTGTACCTTGCGTGGCAGAATTTTGGATTTTGTGAAATTGACGGTGAACCCGAGTTTGAAGAGGGTTTGTATGATGTGATTTGTGTGATTTGAGCACTGTATGAACGAATGGGCCTTGATTAGCCAGTCGTCCAAATATGGGAACACATGTATTTGCTGCCTTCTTATGTGTGCAGCGACTACCGCTAGACATTTGGTAAAGACTCTTGGTGCGGTTGTTAATCCGAAAGGCAGTACCTTGAATTGGTAATGTATTCCTTTGAATACAAACCTTAGGTATTTCCTGTGGGATGGGTGTATTGGTATATGGAAATAAGCATCCTTGAGGTCTAAAGTTGCCATGTAGTCGTGTAGTTTTAGCAATGGCAATACTTCTTGTAGTGTGACCATGTGGAAGTGGTCTGATTTGATGAAAGTGTTCACTACTCTGAGGTCTAGGATTGGTCTCAGCGTTTTGTCCTTCTTTGGTATCAGAAAGTACAGTGAGTAAACTCCTGTGTTTATTTGTGTGTTTGGCACTAATTCGATTGCATTCTTTTGCAATAGTGCCTGCACTTCTATCTCCAGGAGATTGGAATGGTGTGTTGTTAAATTTTGTGCTTTTGGTGGTATGTTTGGAGGGAATTGTAGAAATTCTATGCAATAACCATGTTGGATAATTGCTAGAACCCAAGTGTCTGTAGTGATTTCCTCCCATGCTTTGTAATAATGCCCTATTCTTCCCCCCACTGGTGTTGTGTGGAGGGGGTGAGTGACATGTGAGTCATTGTTTAGTAGTAGGGGTTTTGGGGCTTTGAAATCTCCCTCTATTTCTAGGGAATTGCCCTCCTCTATATTGTCCCCGAAAACCTCCTCTATACTGTCCCTGGTAAGTGGACGGTGTTGCTTGTGAGGTGCTGGCTTGTGTGCTTTGACCCCGAAACCCCCCTCGAAAGGGCGTTTTACGGAATGTGCTGTAATTCCCTCTGCTCTGCGGGGAGTAGAGTGCGCCCATGGCTTTGGCAGTGTCCGTATCTTTTTTGAGTTTCTCAATCGCTGTGTCCACTTCTGGACCGAACAGTTCTTTTTCATTAAAAGGCATATTGAGAACTGCTTGTTGAATCTCTGGTTTAAATCCAGACGTTCGGAGCCATGCATGCCTTCTGATAGTTACAGATGTATTAATTGTCCGTGCAGCTGTATCTGCAGCGTCCATGGAGGAACGTATCTGGTTGTTGGAGATGGTCTGTCCCTCCTCAACCACTTGTTTTGCCCTATTTTGGAAGTCCTTGGGCAGATGTTCAATGAGATGTAGCATCTCGTCCCAGTGGGCTCTGTCATAGCGCGCAAGTAGTGCCTGGGAGTTCGCGATGCGCCACTGGTTTGCAGCTTGTGCTGCGACTCTCTTACCAGCTGCATCGAACTTGCGGCTTTCTTTATCTGGGGGTGGTGCATCTCCAGATGTGTGAGAGTTGGCCCTTTTCCTAGCTGCTCCTACAACAACAGAGTCTGGTGGCAGCTGTGTAGTGATGAAAAACCGGGTCCGTAGGAGGCGGCTTATACTTTTTTTCCACCCTTGGTGTGATTGCCCTACTTTTGACCGGCTCCTTAAATATGTCTTTTGCGTGCCGGAGCATACCAGGGAGCATAGGCAGGCTTTGGTAGGAGCTGTGGGTGGAGGAGAGTGTGTTGAACAAGAAATCATCCTCGACCTGTTCTGAGTGGAGGCTTACGTTATGAAATTGTGCTGCTCTAGCCACCACCTGAGAGTACGCGGTGCTGTCTTCTGGTGGAGATGGCTTTGTAGGGTATGCCTCCGGGCTGTTATCTGACACTGGGGCGTCGTATAGGTCCCATGCGTCCTGATCTTGGTCACCCTGGCTCATGGTGGTGTGAGCTGGGGAGTGAGATGGAGTTTGTGCTGGTGAAACGTTAATCACGGGCGGAGGAGAGGGTGGTGGTGTAACTCTTTTCACCACTTTTGGTTGTGGTGCTTGTTCCGTCTGGAACTCCAACCTTCTCTTTCTCCTAATGGGGGGAAGGGTGCTTATTTTTCCTGTCCCCTGCTGAATGAAGATACGCTTTTGCGTATGGTCCACATCAGTTGCTTGTAGCTCTTCCTCAAACCTATGCTTTTGCATTTGGGAGGTTAGCGAGTGCTCTTCTGTATAAGAGCCTGAAGCTGGGTCGCTTGCAGTTTGTTTCGGCGTCGAAACTTTGTCTGCGTGTTTTTTCGGCTCCGAGGTGACTTTTTTCCTTTTCGGGGCCGAAACCTCTCGGCGTCGATCTGTTTCGGTGCCGCTGTCTCGGCGTCGAGCCGTGTCCACACCGGCATCTCGGTGTCGAGGCTTGTCTCCAGCACTTTCTCGGTCCCGAGAAGGCTGCGTGCCGGTGTCTCGACCGGAGTCGGACGATCTCGGCACTGTTTGGGCCTTTTTCGGTGCCGACGGTCGGTCACCGAATTTATGGGTTGAGCCATGGCCTGGTGGCAGTGGCGTCCCCTGGGCCTTGTAAATGTTTCTTTGTGTGTTTTTCGACGTCTTACTCACGGTTTGTGTATCGTCGAATCCTTCGGAGTCTGAGTCTTGGATCGAGAAGGTACCTTCTTCTTCCTGTTCCTCGAACTCCCGTTGGGCTGTCGGTGCGGACGCCATTTGAAGTCTTCTGGCTCGATGGTCTCGGAGTGTTTTTCGGGACCGGAACGCACGACAGGCCTCGCAGGTGTCTTCGCTGTGCTCAGGTGACAGGCACAGGTTGCAGACCAAATGTTGGTCTGTGTAGGGGTATTTATTGTGGCATTTGGGGCAGAAACGGAACGGGGTCCGTTCCATCGGCGTTCTTCAGCACGCGGTCGGGCCGACCAGGCCCCGACGGAGGATCGAAAAACTACCCCGAAGGGCACCGGAGCTCTTCGATCTTTCGATGCGGTGTGGAATCTAAGTACGCCGATCCCGAACGCAACAATACCGACGAAAATCTTCCGAAATTAGCTAATTTTCCGTTCCGAAACTCGGAGCGACAGGAACACGTCCGAACCCGATGGCGGAAAAAAAACAATCGAAGATGGAGTCGACGCCCATGCGCAATGGAGACAAAAGGAGGAGTCACTCTTCGAAGAAAAACAACTTGTAACACTCCGGCCCAACACCAGATGGCGAGCTATTGCAGAACATGCGTATCTACAGCGACAGATGCCATCGAACACAGAGTTCTGTGGTTTGATTGAAGTAGGAAGTTAAGTACTTCCCTGTCTTTGTGAACTTGAAAGGAGGGCTCTTGTATTGTGAGAGCTTGCAACTCACGGATTCATCTGAGAGATGTTATGGCCACAAACATGGTTCAGTCCAGGAGAGGTACTGAAGAGGCCAAGAGTAAAATGGTTCCAAAGGGAGTAAGGATTATATTATGGCCCCAGGAGGGTGCAGGGGGAACTAGGGGAGGGATTACTCTTTTGAGGCTTTCCATGAAGGCTTTGATGATCAGTATACAGAAGAGGGAGAAATGCTGTTTTGCATTTATGCGGCCATAGCTGCTAATTGAAGCCATACAGAAGTACAGATGAGGCCTGACTTCTCCAGGTGAAGCAGTTATCTTGTAATGTCCTGGACAGCAGGATTGAGGGGGTCCAGATGTTTGAGAATACAATGGTGGGCAAATCTTTTCCATTTCGCTGCATAACAGGTGCGAGTGTTGGGCATGCAGGACTCCTCTAGGATGTTAATTCATTCTTGTGGAAGGCACACGTAGCGGAACTCTAGGACCCCAAGTGCCTGCACTGAACATTTTGGGATCTATGTGTCTGATTTGGCCATGGTGCCTGGTGAAAAGGTCCAGCCTGTTGGGTAGCTTCTCATGGGTGCTCCTTCCTGATCCCAGTCAGAGGGGGGAAAAAAAACTCCTCCAGACTAGGTGACAGCTGATGGAGGGGTATGTTCCAAGATCCAGTGTGCTTACCTTCATGGTCTTCAAGTTGGGCCTCTTCACCAAAAATGTTAGGGGTGTCATCGGAGGTCTGCTGTTGCATCTTCTGGTGGGCCTGCCTCCTTTTGTGTTGTTATTGGAGTTTTTTTTTCAGGCAGGTGAGGCAGGCCTGATACGTGGTGTTGTCATGATTGGAGGAGAGGCAGAGGTTGCACACCTTATAATGACCGGACCATGGATATCTGCTGTGGCACTTGTGACAGCATTGGAAAGGCATCCATTCCATCAACCGGAGTCCAGTCTCGGATGTTAAGTTGCTGAAGATGAGGGGCATGAAGCCCCTTAGAGGGCCAGAAGCCCTGTGTTTGGGAGCTGATGGATGAGTCAATCCACAAACTAAAATTGTTGTTGAGATGAGATTCGGTGACTAAGGTTTCCAGATGAACAGAATCAAGTGACAGAAACATGCCAAAACTCAAAGTCCCAGAAGTACACGTCTAAACCTGTTGGCAGGAAAAAAACAATGTAACATGGAGTCGGTGCTCACCCAGAGTGCCAAGTAAAGGAGGAGTCACAGGGCAACTTGTGACTCGAAATACTTTCTTTGAAGAAAAATAACTTGCAAACGTCTGAGCCCAACCATGGATGGCAGTAGTATGTAGCATGTGTATTTACAGCAAAACATGCTACAAACACATTGTTCATGTACACTGGTTTCATAATGGACAGTCCTCTTTCAATTTTCATTTGATGTACACAGTGCATCTACTTAACACTGCTGGAAACCAGTTATTTAGAACACAGCACTACAAATAGTGCATTACCTTTATGAAAAAGAAAAGTCGCCGAAATCCATTTATATAATCGACAATAGATGTGTACCACTTGCCCTTTTTATGGACTGCTTAGGGGTAGCATTAACAGTGAAGAAAAGTCATTTTGATGGAGACTGGCGAACTTAGACAGGTCTCTAGTGCATCCTCCGAAGTTGTGGCCTTTTGCCCCTTGTACTCCACAGATTTGATGGTCCCGATGACCTCACCTTACCATGCATTACCTTAGCACTTAATCTTTTCTCAATATCCCTGATTAAATCATCTATTCTACAACCCTCCTGATAGCCACTGTACCGCTATTTCCTGTTTAGCTAATAGCAGTGGGAGTTGTGTGGCCTTCTTACACATTCTGTTCCTAATCTTGAATAGATGAATTCCTAAAAATCATGCCTTTGGTGCCAATTAGACCAGAAGTTGTATTCTTGGACTACTGATCCAACAGTTATTGCCAGTGTCTAGCTTTCTTAGAAAAAACTGTGTTAAATGCAAAAAAAAGTCATGGTCATTACCCTAAGGGCACATGCTGTTTTTGTTCAGGTCAACTTTGTGTGGTGTGGACTGCGTCAGTTGAAATCTGGTATTATTTAGGGCCTTCTTACATGTAACAGTGCCCTAGTCTCATCCCATAGTACAAATTACTTAACCTCAGTTGGTTTCCCACTTTTAGTTGACTGTCAATGTCTTTTTACAAAGGTGGCTATTAAGCTCTGTACAAGGTCAGCTAATGTGTAGCCACTGTGTCAGATAAGGAAGAGAATCTGTGGTAATGGGTCCGCCTGTCTCTTACATCCTTGAGTCTCCAGTTATGTAAAATGTGTTCATGCTCAATATCAGTTTGAGCTTCTCTGAAGGTTACATATGAGGTCACAGACACATGCAGCCACCCGGGTATGAAAGGGTCATATCAGTTTTCCAACCTGAAGTTAAGCAGTCCCTGTTTTGGAATCTAATGGACAAAGCGGCCCAACTGCAATATAGTTTTATCATTTGCTTCCAAACAAGCTTACCTATCTTGACCACAAAAGGTGTTTTAGTTTCCTCAGTACTAGGATAAACAGGCGTACAGTTTAGTCAACCGCTGGTGCTACTCCCATAAAACATTCCACACATGCTTTGCTTATCCTTGAATCATTTCACTAAGAACTGTGACTGAGCTGCGCCAACAGAAGCACTCCACACCTGTAATTTCATGCTGCTACCTATCTGCACCACTTCCCAAGATTCCCTTTGCTTGGCTGATCGCAAGGGCAACACTATAGAATTTAATTGGATGTCTAGTCCATCACTAATAACATGGCCATGCTGCATTTATAAAGTCTTTATGAATACTTCAGATCGGCTTGTGGCCTAGGTACCTGCTATATTTTTGAGGGACATATGCAGCAACTATGGTCTTCAAAAGCTAGGCTAGCAGTTACCCCATGTTGTCCACATTACTGTGAAACATCTTTCTAAATGTTCTGTGCTAAAATGTTTTGGTTTCCCTTACAAGGGTAAAACTATGTTTCTCCTGAATCCATCTGCCAGTGAAGGGGCACCACACAGCAAGCCTTTCTTGAGAAGTCTCACTAGACCCCTTTTTCAAACCAGTGAAGGAAAATGTTACTTATCCTGTGAGCATCTGTTCATGGCATGTAGTGCTGTAGATTCACATGCTGAACATATCCCTGCCATCTAGTGTTGGGCTTGGACAAGCGCAAGTTATTTTTCTTTGAAGAAGTCTTATCAAGTCATGAGGTATAGTGACTTCACCTATTGCTGGTATGTGAATCTATAGCACTACATATCACAAACAAATGCTTATGGAGCGGGTAACATTTTCCATTTCTGGGATGTGTAGCGGTAGATACACATGCTGTGCTGTACTGCCATTTGATTAATTTTGTTTTGACCAATGACTTTGTGTTTCACCACTGCGCATATTAGTTGCTCAATGTTCACCAGTAGCATATTGTATGTTTTGTTCAGTTGAGCGCCTATTGGCTTTGACATGGCATTAGCCATTACTTTCTGTATTCAGTTTAGCCGCCTATTGGCTTTGACATTGCATTAGTCATTACATTCAGTCTAGCTGCCTATTGGGTTTGACATGCTATTAGATATTACGTGCTGTATTCAGTTCAGCTGCCTATTGGCTTTGACATGATATTATACATTGCATTTTATATTCAGCTTAGCTGCCTATTGGCTTTGACATGATATTATACATTGCATTTTATATTCAGCTCAGATGCCTATTGGCTTTGACATGACACTAGACATTGCATTTGATATTTAGGTTAGCTGCCTATTGCCTTTAACGTGGAGTTAGACATTGCAGTTGAGAATCCAAGCTGTATTTTTCCAAGCTGTGTTTTTGCACAAGATGAACCAAGATGTTTTTCTCACAGTAGACTAGACCTGATAAGAAAGGGTACACTGGTTGTTTTTCTCTCCGCTTGAGCCTGGGAAGAGGAGAAGTCTCGGAGACCTGGCCAGTCTCCAAAGGCTTGCTCAGCTTTCCCGAGTCTGAGAGGAGGGGGCACACCTTTGTAACGAATGTCACAGGCTGCAGGGATTCAGATTCGAATCTGCCTGACTTCGTGCTGGAACGAGGCACCCGTTGCCAGTATCCCTTGTGGGTAGATGAATCTCTTTCTTGCGGCTGACAGGAGGTCATCAGCTTGCAGACCTTAGAAAGATGAAGCTGTAAATAGTTTCCCACACGGTGAAGTATTTGTTTTGCTTTGCATTCAATATCTTATAAATATAACCTGCTGTGTATATTGCAAACTGATATATTTTGTTTGATTAACGCGGACTTGAAAGCTACTAATTCGTCATTCATAAAAATTGTGGTTGGGGAAGAATTAACAACAATAAAAGTCTTCTTTGAAGTCAGAAGTGCATTTCTGGTGTGTTATGTTAGTGCTTTAAAACTAGCTAAGAGAAAAGCACTACAATTGGTACCAGGAGTGGGGCCGATCATTAAGAGTTGATTAAGGGGTATTGACGAATTAGTAGATTTCTACGTGAACACTTTAAAAGTGTAATTGTTTTTGTTGTTTTGAGAATTTCAGAAATTGTTTTTTGTTGTTTGGAGAATCACAGTTGCACGGCAGACCATGTCTGGGAATGCATGTGTTGTTAAACTGCCCGATGGTGCTATGAAAAACTGTGAATTGTTTTCTGTTTGTAGAATTACAGAAGCACGGCAGACCATGTTTGAAAATGCATGTGTAGCTAAACTGCCTGATAGTGCTTTGAGAAATAATTTCTGTTGTACATATGTAGAAAATGTGTCTTTTGGAAGTAATGATGACAGAAAGGTCTGGATACCTTTATCTGCTTATAGAGAAATGCAGGAGGAATGTAGGCAGTTGGAACATGAAAATAGGAATTTACGTGAGCAAATTAGCCAGACTGAAAGTTATAAAAATCCTGTTTTAGAAGAATCTTTCTTTTCCCATTCCAGTAATGAGGGGGTTAAGACAGCTCCGAGCTGCTTTGAGCCTGAAGTAACAAGAAAGATTTTAGAGTTGTTTACTGTTGGCACTAAGCAAGAGACACCCAGTTTCATTAGCTTGTTTGATTTTTGGAAACAGAATAGCCCTCATTTGAGTGAAATCCTAACACTTTTGTATATGGTCACTGTGAAAAATAATATGCAGCTGCGCGCTTGTGATTTGGCAAATGAAATAATTCAGACTTCAGGTTTCTGCGCAGTGCAAGAGGTAAAAACTGATGTACATGTAAATCATGAACAGGGAAGGAAAATAGTGCCCCTAGCTAGAATCATACACTGGATCTGGTACTTGCAAGACAGGGCTAGAGTACCACAGGTAGAAGAGTTATTAGTGAAATTGAGTGCACCATTTGAACTCGTGTCCACTGAAGATAAAAAGCATGTTTGTTTTACTAATGATTCATTGACTGAAATGTTGTTTTCTGGCACAGTAGAAGGAACAGCGTTGTATAATGTGTGTCAGATTTTAAAGCAAGAGCTACGTGAGATGTGTCATTTTTACGCTGATTTTTGGTTCATTGCTAATGTTTTAGCTGTTTGTTTTTCCACCTGGCTTGTACCTAACTGGTTCAATTACCTTGCAGATGTTAATGAGAAAAATTCAGAGAGAGAAGTGTTCACCCAGAATTCTGCCTTAGTGGGGATGGCTAAGTGGGTGCCCCAGAAATGTGAACAGCTGAGAGAAAAAGCCATTTACAGGTGGGCAGAGATGAGAGAGATGCCCATTCCCCTAGATTTGATAAAAACTGTGCAGCACGCACAAAAGCAATCTATCATGCAAGCAGTCACAGAGCAGTTGGGGAGAGGAAAGTTACCAGGACAGAAATGGCAAATTGATCAGGTTTTAGGGAGAGTGATTGCTGCAAATTACCAAGGAAAAATCGAAATTATGCTGATACCTAGAAAAGAAGCTGATTTATTCATACAAATTGGAGACAAAATGGCCCAAATTGGCAAAAGTGCAGTGAATGCAGGTTTGGTAAAGAATGAGTCTGCCCCAGCCATTCTGACAGTGCAAGAAAAGGGAAGCTGTGGCGCAGCAGATAAAAACCTCAGTGCTGATGTGTGGGCTGAAGTCCCAAGTGACCCTCCAGAACCTGCAGAAAATATAACAAAGGGCCCCAAAAATGTCCTGCTGATTATAAAACAGGGAAAGAAAGAGGAAGGGTGCAGTTTAAATGACAAATGTTATTTGCAAGAAAAGTCATACTTGTTTCTTTTGCAGATCCTACCACGTTTCGCCACTGTCCCTGAGTGTGCTGTGTGGTCCCCCTTCCGGTGTGTGCGTGTGGGGTCGGGGAAGGGTCCGAACCCCCAACCTGAACCTGGCTGAGTAAAGTGCCAGCACCATGGATCCATTTTGCGCAAACTGCGCCTTCAGTTTAAGCTCAACTTGTTTGATTGCATTCTTCCACTGGAACTAAGCTGTGTGTTTTTTTTTTTCCCCTTCTCGTATGGAACTCTGACTTTTGCTTACCTTCCAGCAAACCTTTCAGATGGACCGTGCATCTTTACATGAGTAGAACTCATGCCACATCAAATTGCTAACACTGTTGAATTAGAGACTCATTCAGAGTACAAATTGCTCAGTCTTTTCTATGTAGATGTATCTGATGTGAAAGGTTATGAGATCTATATGTTAATTCACTTCTATTGCTTTACAGGTATTGCTTTGATCATTCAAATCTGATTTGCTGATAATGTTTTTTTTTGTGCTGATGTTTTTTTTTTGTTTTTGTTTGAAACAAGAGATATGTGAAACAAAAATTAATTGGTCAAAGGGCGGAATGTACTGCCATTTGATGAATTTTGTTTTGACCAATGACTTTGTGTTTCACCACTGCGCATATTAGTTGCTCAATGTTCACCAGTAGCACATTGTATGTTTTGTTCAGTTGAGCGCCTATTGGCTTTGACATGGCATTAGCCATTACTTTCTGTATTCAGTTTAGCCGCCTATTGGCTTTGACATTGCATTAGTCATTACATTCAGTCTAGCTGCCTATTGGCTTTGACATGCTATTAGATATTACGTGCTGTATTCAGTTCAGCTGCCTATTGGCTTTGACATGATATTATACATTGCATTTTATATTCAGCTTAGCTGCCTATTGGCTTTGACATGATATTATACATTGCATTTTATATTCAGCTTAACTGCCTATTGGCTTTGACATATTATACATTGCATTTTATATTCAGCTCAGATGCCTATTGGCTTTGACATGACACTAGACATTGCATTTGATATTTAGGTTAGCTGCCTATTGCCTTTAACGTGGAGTTAGACATTGCAGTTGAGAATCCAAGCTGTATTTTTCCAAGCTGTGTTTTTGCACAAGATGAACCAATATGTTTTTCTCACAGTAGACTAGACCTGATAAGAAAGGGTACACTGGTTGTTTTTCTCTCCGCTTGAGCCTGGGAAGAGGAGAAGTCTCGGAGACCTGGCCAGTCTCCAAAGGCTTGCTCAGCTTTCCCGAGTCTGAGAGGAGGGGGCACACCTTTGTAACGAATGTCACAGGCTGCAGGGATTCAGATTCGAATCTGCCTGACTTCGTGCTGGAACGAGGCGCCCGTTGCCAGTATCCCGTGTGGGTAGATGAATCTCTTTCTTGCGGCTGACAGGGGGTCATCAGCTTGCAGACCTTAGAAAGATGAAGCTGTAAATAGTTTCCCACACGGTGAAGTATTTGTTTTGCTTTGCATTCAATATCTTATAAATATAACCTGCTGTGTATATTGCAAACTGATATATTTTGTTTGATTAACACGGGCTTGAAAGCTACTAATTCGTCATTCATAAAAATTGTGGTTGGGGAAGAACTAACAACAATAAAAGTCTTCTTTGAACTCAGAAGTGCATTTCTGGTGTGTTATGTTAGTGCTTTAAAACTAGCTAAGAGAAAAGCACTACATGTGCAGAGACTGTAAAACAGCCCTCCTAGAAGAGGTGGCTAACCTGACCCTGTTGCGGAAGACTGGAAAAGTGTGGGACGGACAGCCTGACCAACTTTAGCGAGCTCAAACATCCACACCGTAATGTTTCATAAATGTGTGGGGTTGGGTACACATGTAGCTGAGGCTTCTAAGATGAGAGTGAGGGATGCCTGCCAAAGCTTTGAAACCACAAATCGAAGACATGGTAGAGGCAGAAAAGCATAGGCAAATATCCCAGACCAGCTCATCCATACTACATTGCCCATGGACTGTAGGTGTGGGAGTCTGGAGGCAAAGTTTGGGCATTTTGGGCCATATTTATACTTTTTGACGCAAAACTGCGCTAACGCAGTTTTGCGTCAAAAAAATTAGCGCCGGCTAACGCCATTCTAAGCGCCATGCGGGCGCCGTATTTATTGAATGACGTTAGCCGGCGTTAGCCGCTGGCGCCGTCTGGTGTGCGTTAAAAAAAACGACGTACACCAGGCAGCGCCGGAGTAGGGGGATATGGGGCTTGGGCGTCAAGAAATGGGGCAAGTCAGGTTGAGGCAATTTTTTCGCCTCAACCCGATTTGCGCCATTTTTTTTTCACTCCCAACCCCCATAGAAATGACTCCTGTCTTAGCAAAGACAGGAGTCATGCCCCCTTGCCCAATGGCCATGCCCAGGGGACGTCTGTCCCCTGGGCATGGTCATTGGGCATAGTGGCATGTAGGGGGGCACAAATCAGGCCCCCCTGTGCCACAAATTTGTTTAAAAAAAATACTTACCTGAACTTACCTTAATGTCCCTGGGATGGGTCCCTCCAGCCTTGGGTGTCCTCCTGGGGTGGGCAAGGGTGACAGGGGGTGTCCCTGGGGGCATGGGAGGGCACCTCTGGGCTCCTTCAGAGCCCACAGGTCCCTTAACGCCTGCCTTTTGCAGGCGCTAAAAAACGGCGCAAAAGCGGCCGTACGTCATTTTTTTTTGACCCGCCCACTCCCAGGCGTGAATTTTGCCCAGGAGTGTAAATACGGCGCACATGCCTCGGAGTCAATTTTTTAGACGGGAACGTCTACCTTGCATATTATTAACGCAAAGTAGGTGTCCACGCTAAAAAATGATGCTAACTCCATGGACTTTGGCGCTAGACGCGTCTAATGCCAAAGTATAAATATAGAGATAGTTTTGCGTCGGAATTGCGTCAAAAAAAACAACGCAATTCCGGCGCAAACGGAGTATAAATATGCCCCTTTGCTTTTTCGGCTGTGGCAAACAGGTCTATGTGGGTGAACCCCCAGTGATGGAAGTAAGGGAGTAGGAATTGGGGGTGAAGTTCCCACTCGTGGACTTGTTGATGCATCCTGCTAAGCAGGTCTGCAAAGTCTTTGTCCACCCCGGTTATGTACTGCATGAGAAAACAGACTTTATGATGTATCACCCACTGGAAAATGCTCTGAGCTGGAGAGACAACTGCAGGTAGTGTGCGCGACCCTGGCTCTGTATCTAGAATATGGTGGTTGTATTGTCTGTCTGGACTAGAATTACCCTATGTTGAATGAGAGGAAGAAACTCCTTGAGGGCTAGCTGGGTTGCTACCAACTCCAGGAGGTTGATGTGTAGATCCCATTGGTTGGGGTTCACACTCCTTGTACAGTCAGTCCTTGAAGGTGTGCTACCCAGTTGGACAGCGAGGTTTCCATGTTGATGCTCACTTGCGAAACTGGGTCCAGAAAGGGCCATCCCTGCAACAGGTTTTTGAAATTTCCCCACTGCAGAGAGCAAGGAGTGTGGCCTAGTTCAAACCTAGATCCTCCCATTGACCATTATCCTGTAACCAATAATTGGTCAGTCTCTCGCCACACAGGTACACATTACACCTTACTCTTCATCAGGGAAGGATTGCATAGGGAACACCATTAGGACTAACTCCCCCCTCGGAGTAGATTAGAAACCTAGTCCTGAACAATTGCCCTGATCCTTGATGGACATTAAATAGGCAAGAAACATGTTGACCTTTTTCCATTCACATATTTGAGCCAGGAGTTCATTGTGTCCAATTCTGGCTGATTTCTGTTTTAGTCATGACAGGAGTCCTTGAATAATAAACTCAACGAGGATCAGCCCTAGTCATTTTTAACCCTCTACGCACCAATCTACTCACCTTCTAGACACCACGCCTTCCTTTGCATCTCAGAATTCACATCGGCAACTTACAAAGATCTCCTGCAAAGAGCCTTCTTGTGGGGCCCGTTGAGCGTTGTAGTGCCGACCCAAAGAGGAGCTGCTGATGATGGAGCATGATACCCTTCAGGTGTGTGAGGGCTTTTGCTCCTGAAAGGGCTATCCCTCTCCGAGGTACTGACCTGCAAATGATTTTCTTGTTTTCTGTAAGAACTGCATAATGGTGTTTGATTTGACTTTGTGGCATAGAGGGTTACAAGTAGGCTGTGCAAGAGATGTATGGTGGCTTGGGTGTGCACTAGCCATTGCTACTGCACTGTCCAGCGCTCTTGATCAGCCAATCTTCCAAATAAGGGATGACAGGGACACTGCTCCTTCTGAGGTGAACAGCTACTACTGCACAACACTTTGTAAATACTTTGGGAGCTATGGTTACTACAGCACTTAGAACTGATAATGCTCACCACTTACCACAAGCCGGAGGAACCTTTGATGCGCAGGGTGGATGTGGAAGTAGGTGTCCTTCAGGATGAAGGTAATGAAGTCGCCTTGCTGTAGTAGAGGTATGACATCCTGGAGTGTCACTGTGTGGAACTGCTCCGACAGGATGTGCTTGTTGAGGGTCCCGAGGTTGAGGATGGGCCTCAGAGATCCGTCTTTTTTTGTGTGCAAATTATGAAGTATAAGGAGTATACCCTTTCGCCATGGTGTTGTGGCCGCGTAGGCTCTATGACTCCTTTGTTGAGTACTGCATGCATCTCCTCTTGAAGCAGAGGCTGATGTTCTGGGGAGAGTCTGTCTGCGGGTTGGGTGCTGTGGGTAAGTTTGGTGTTATTTGTGTGCGTTCTAGACAGTACTTCACTACTATAACATCTAGAACCCACTAGTCATAGGTGATCTCGCCCCAGGAAGGCGAGAATTCATTGCATCCTCCCCCAAACAGGTGTTAGATGGTGGGGTTGGGGGGAAGGGTAAAAGAGTAACTGTTTGGAAGGTGCTGCCCCTTTGGGGGCTGCGCCTTTTCCCTGGACCTTCCAATGTTGCCTCTGTATTCTCCCATGAAGTACCCTCGGGAGGGTGTTTGCTGCTGTTTCTTTCTGGGGGAAGGATGTGGATGCCTCAGCGGCGGTGGTCTTAGCCTCTGCAGGATACTGTGTGCAGTGAAAGCAGCCATGGGCAGAAGGGGTCTGTAGGACACCCATGGCTTTGGCTGTCTCCGTGTACTTCTTAATTTTCTCCATCTCATCAACACATTCTCGCCATCTAAAAACAAGTTGAGGAGATGTTGTTGCATCTCTGGTTTGAATCTACACATGCGCTCCCAGGTGTGCCTCAGTAGGACATCACTCCTGTTGACGCTTCGATCGGCGGGGTCTGCTGTGTCCAAAGCACATCTTATATTGGTGTTGGAAGTTATTTTACCTTCCGCCACCAACCCCTTACCCAGTTTCCTATATTGGTCGTGAAGGTGCTGAATTAGGTCTTGCATCTCATTCCAGCCGGCATAGTTGTACCAGGAGAGCAGGGGGACTCAATTGGCATTACGCCAATGTGTGGCAGACTGGGCTGCAACAGGTTTCCCCGCTGCATCGATCTTTTTGCTTTCACAGTCAGGAGGGGGCGCATCTCCTGTGCCCTGGAAATTAGCATGCTTCCCTGCTGTATGCCATGACCATGGAGTCGGTGATCGTTGACCCCTGATGTAAGGTAGACTAGAGGGGGATGCTTTTTTGTCCACACTAGGTGTAATGACTCGCACATTCACAGGTTCTTAATGGTAGGTCTAAGCATCCCTTTGAGCATCTGAAAATACTACAGTGATCTATGGGTGAATGAGAGGGTCTCCACAAGGAAGTCATCCTCCTAAGGCTGCTTATGCATCTCCACCTTGTGAAAGGTGGCTTCCCAGTGCATAACCTCATGATATGATGTGGAGTTGTATGGACAGAGGTCCAGGTCAGTGTCAGCAGGGGCATCCATGTCATAGTCATCACAGGGGTTGTCATGGAGATGTGTTTCGTATGGCAGGTCACAGGGAGACCCCCACACCCTGAAGAAAGAGAAACCTGAGATGTGGCAAAGGGGCCAGAGGCAGCAGTGGAGCAGCCAGTCTGCTAGGGAGTGGTATGGGAGGAGGGGAGAGTAGAAGGACGAGGAGGAAGTGGATGAGGCAATGAAAGTGGTAGAGAGGTGCCCTTGCCACAGCATCTATGTTTTTTGAACACCAGTTACTAAGGCGGATTTAAGGCCCCCTCGAAGGTAAAGTTCCTCTTGGGAGGAACAGTGAGCTTGGGTTTATCTGGAGGCTTGGTAGCATAAGGCCGGTGCAAGGCTATATGTGAATAAGCTGCTGCCTAGCTTTGAGCTCCTCTTGGAGGCGCTGGATTTCTGGCTGGTCGAGGTCCTCTGAATCGGCAGAAAAGGCGGGAGCGGAAGACAGTTTTATTTTAGAGCTGAAGGTTTTTGATGGCCTGCTGGCGCTGAGCTGGTTTTCAGCTCTAACCCCTTCAGATCCGATGGGAGTTCAAGGACATCTTCAAGGCTGGAGCCGAGGTGCCAGGCATCACATTGAGGAGGACATTGGTGCCGAAGTTTGGGCTTGCGTCGGGTCTGATTTTCAGACTCCTTCAGTAAGTGCCAATCATGGCCACGTGGCAGTGATGGAATGGAGGCTTCATGAGTGGCCTGCAAGCTCGAAGCTGTATCCTCCCTTGCATGTAAGTGGTGTTGGGGAGTGGGTTATGGGAGTTTAGTGCTCACTGCAACTGTTTTCGTGGCAGTTGCAATGCCAGCTCATCCATCTTGGCATCTGAACTGGAAATCTCTGCTTACAACAGCTCCTCTATCCCAGCGCCGGAGGCCTCTGGCTGTTGGCGTTTTGGTTCTGAAGAGTTTGGGAGTAAGCCAAGGCGATACGCTAGGCTCAGCGGTTTTGGAGTGTAGTTTTGTTCCAAAAGGCAAGACACGCTGCCCAAGAGCCCTCCTGGTGTTCGGGGAATAAGCAGAGGTTACAGATTTGGTGACGGCCTATCCTCAGATATTTTGAGTGACACTTCAGGCAGAAATTAAATGCAGTCCTTTCCATCACTGGGACATTCTTGTACATCAGGGAGGTGATCTGAACAGGTCCGGCGAACACACCATGAGGCATCGAACTGGGGCTCGAAGGGACATGTCTATTGTTAGAACAATCCAACAATGGGGGGAGATGCCGATCCGTATTACCAGCAATAAATGGAGTCACTGCACCTCGTGACTTGAAAATACTTCTTCAGAGAAAAACGACTTGCACACGTTTGAGTCCAACACTAAATGGCAGTACTATGCACAGCCAGTATATCTTCATTTATACATGCCACGAACATAACGTTCAATTGATTTCCCACTTCCATAGCAGGAGTTTTCGTTCTTACCATTTCAATTCTCTTACAGTTCTTACAACTCTACAATTCATAATCGCCATCTTGACTTCCAATTCACCGTGGTTTCTTCTTCATCTGTTTTTTTTGCCAGAAGAAGTTAACTATTCCACAAATGCACTTCAACTTTGATTGGTGACCTAAATTGTGCTATCCACAAAGTTACTCAGTGATGCAATCACTAGATATTTGGTGGGTTTCTTTTGGGCACACCTTTCAACAAAACTTCAGTTATTTACCATTCACTATCCACATTTCCGGGTTTTCTGTCTTAGGGTCTTATCTATATGAACGCCCTCCTCTAGTTTGACAAGTCCATACTTTTGTTTGAAGCGTAGTTCTGTTTGGCAGTGATTTTACAGACCACTTCCATAAAACAAAATTAATTTGACACAAACACTAGGCAATCACACTGAAATCCAAGCAATCTCAGATTGATAAAAGATCCTTCTACTTACTGGCCCAAGCTTAATTAAAATACATCACTGCAGAACATCCTACTATCTTGGTCTTACATTTAATACAGAATTAGTCTGAGGCAGTGCTCTCAATATAGTCCATACCCTCCAAAAACCAATCAACCAAAACTCATGACATCTTGGTCTATATTTAGTCCATCTCAACCTGGCTTTTTCCAACTGGTGACACATCATTTACCTTACCAATAATGTTGTCTTCCAATTACAGACCCTTCATTATGCCTGGCCTTCTTAACCCTATGTAGTAGGGAGTTGTGTACAGGGCAACAAAACGGTCTTTCTTGCTGCTACGAGTACCCCATTGTTTGGCTAATGGAGGTAGCCAGAGTCTCCAATTCTGCCTTCATCTACTTTAAATTTCCCTCACACTATAGTTGGTCTTAGCACCTCTAACTATACCTACTCTTGTCTGACTTTTATGTCCCAAGCACAGTCTCACATGGGTTACAGTTGCTCTAGTGCTTTTCAGCTTCTACCTCTGATGCCTCACCCCCCTATTTTTTTTTTTAAAGCTCACAACATGCACTACCAGTTCTACACAGACCTATGCTTCATCAACTAGCAAAATCAATATGGGAATCCAAAAAAAAAAAAAAAAAAAATCCTGGGCACCATTCAAAAAGAACTGGTTCTAAAACAAAACTTCTATGTCTCAATGTCAAAGAACAAACAATCTTACTCCAACCCATCAAAAACTCTGCCACTCAGCCTAGACCTGTCTTTCCCCTCCAGTACCATAATCACAGATCTAGAGTCACCCTAAGTTTCTAATTTCTCAGTGCACAGACCTATTTTATGGCCAGCATATCCCACCTTTAACCTTGCCTACTCCATTGTATCTGTACAGAGCATTGCTCAGTTGTAGAGGGATCCAGCATTAACTTAGCATAGAACTTGCATCACTCACAGTGGCTTGCCACAACCGCAAATGTTATGGATTTCTGGTGATTTAGACCACTGTAGTCAAACTATTGATCCAACAAGAAGCGTGAGATTGAGTTCCACTGATCCGGACGGATCTAAAACTAATGCATGTCAATAGCATAGTCACCTTCAAGGACACTTGCCTTACAACCTAGGCCCCATCAACCTAATCGTCCTAATAAAGTACTTCATCCTTGGATGCACCACAACCCTTTTAACCAACACCTATTTCAGCTACCAAGAACAACCTTCATCTTGAAGGGGAAGCACACATTTATCAGCTCAGATACTACAGATATGGAAGACGCTCCCTAAGACCATCCACAGAATTCCAACTACTTCACTTTTAAATAAAATGTGCTTCCATGGCTAAAGACAGGCGTGTAGAGTTTTTTGGGTAGCAGAGCAACATACAAATTGAACTACATACAAGACATCCTGTAGACAATCATTCATCAAAAACATCTAATTGCAAAGACTTTTGGCGATTACGACTACTTTCCCCCTAATAGGGGTAGATTATTCCAAGCTGATATGACCTGCACTTATATCTCTAACACCAGTTATCTGACTGACTCTTATAGCAGATTAAGGTTGTCACAAAAAGCACCCAGACAACACTGTGAGGCCTTTCTACAGCTCCATCTATTCTCTGTGTTCTTTTGGTTTTCACTTTCTTCTAATGAATCATCTACACTCTGGCTCTTAAGAACCATCTGTCAGGCCTTCAAAGCCAACAGAGATAGGAGCCCTCAGAGTGGGGTGAAAGGGAGGGAAATATTCTAATTTATGTCTTAAGTCCAGACACTATGCATTAAAAGAGAAATTCATGGTTGCAGTAAAGGAGTTTATGAAATGTTACACAAGGAGTTGTAGTTATCTTCCCCACCTCAATAAAATTGTTTTTTAATACTTGACAACACGCTTGATGCAAAGTATAAAATGCCCATAATTACCACAATTCTTCAAGGAGAGGAGTGGATGGTCAACTGGAAGTGGTTCTGGAACAGTAACATCGAGTCCGGCAGCTGCTATCTGGCCACTAGACAAAGCCTTGTACAAGTCATCCTGGTTCACTACAGTGCCTCTGCAAAAAAAAAAAAAAGACTCTCTAAATTAAACTTTCACTTTGTGCTTAATTGTTTAGTATGGACATACAATGTTTTACGCTAGTGGTTCTTAACCTTTGGTCCATGGACCCCTGGGGGTCTGTGAGAACTCCTCAGGGGGCTGCAAATGTTTAACAAAATTAAATATTCAAATTAATAAATTAAAATGTATAAAGTATTTACAAATAAGGATGCAAAACTGAAAAATTGAAAACGTTTCCAAATTTGCTTGTGCATTAAACTAAATATTCGAATATTTGGGAATTAGTTTGGTGTATACCTTTTTTGTATTTGTGTGCATTGTTCTGAGGTTTTAAATCATAGAATTACTGTGGTAGGGTGCCGTCGGCTTCCATCAGGGAGTCAGTGAAGGGTCTGTGGATTCCAGTAATAATTCAGCGGGGGTCCACAGCAGTCAGGAGGTTTTGAACTGCTGTTTTACACCATGAAAGCCTCTGGCAAGTTTAAAATTATTTTTAGAACCTGTTTTTATCAAATGACTAGTCCTTAGTTTTAGACCTAGCTTCTTGCCCCTTCAAACGTATGAGGTCGAGTAAGCCATTATTATTAATATAAAGTTTCTAAGACACAAATCTGTACATTGCCCACCTTCTAAGACCTGCCAATACATTTACACTGCTGCTCTCTCCTTCTCAAATGCATTTGGACCCGAATACGTTGTTTTCTAGTGTTCGCTTAACAGATGTTCTGCCCGCTGATATGGGTTTAAAATCGTGTTACCAGCTTACGTGGGGACATTGTTCCAAGTGCTGTGTTTGCATCTGAGACTCAGCTGAGTAATGCAAGCAGCGAGGAGTGCTTGGTTCTGGTGTAAGTGACTTTGATTGGGGTGAACATTAGTAAAGGTGTTGTGGTGTATGACTGAAGTGCAAGATGTGTCATAAGAGACTGCGTGAGGAAGCAGTTGCTGGGCAGGGAAGACCAGAATTGCCAGACTCAGCCCTGCCTTGACAGTGGGTGGTGGAGGAATGGATTTTGTAAAGCTACGCCCGAGACAGATCCTTTCAGAGAATATGGACATGATCCTTGGAGACCTAAAGGCTGGAAGGACACCCGTAGGCTGGCCCTGAACTACTGGTGGGCAGTTTCATCAGGCTATCCAATTCCCGGGTTATCTCTGCTGCACAGGACATTGAAAAAGATGAAGAGGAGACAATCAGAACCCAGATCTACTGGTATTCTGTGAGTAAGGCAAAAATGCCCAGTGAGGGGGCGTTAGTTTGCCTTTCTTTCTGTGTTGCTTTATGTGACTCAGAAGAAAAAGCCCACCAAACCATCTCAAGTGATGGTGTCACGTGCCTCATTTCTCAAAGCGTGAACTCCAATGGTGGGGTAACCAGACACCCTCAGGACAACCAAAAGATACTTGTGTGTGTTTACTGTTATATAAATGACTAAGTATTATATAACAATAAAATACACTGAAAAAACATAGGTTTAAGTAACGTTATTGTTAGGTGACGGTGTTCAGTAACAACCTAACGTTTGAAAATCTAAAAGCCACAGAAATTGATCAGTTATAGTCTAAAGTAACTATACCAACTTGCGCCCCCACCATGAACAGTTTTGTCATCA
Source organism: Pleurodeles waltl (assembly GCF_031143425.1). Taxonomy (NCBI): domain Eukaryota; kingdom Metazoa; phylum Chordata; class Amphibia; order Caudata; family Salamandridae; genus Pleurodeles; species Pleurodeles waltl. The sequence goes on from NC_090437.1 coordinate 184,655,238, forward strand.
ATAACCTAATTGCAAATGTTGCAGTGATATTATCAGCGATTTCTTGAGTAATGTAATATGTGCAAAACTTGCCACAGGGGTGAATATATCTGGTTCCATTTGATGAATCGCCACAACATTTTCCAAAAAAGTGCTAGTTTTCGACTAGTTTACTTATGGAAAGTTTTGCGGTGATTCCTAAAGCAGGGGCTGAGAAAAACAGGAGGTACCAAAACGGGTTTTCCCATTCATTTTTCCGTAGAAATGTTAGACAAAACTACAGCTCAAACTGCTGAACATATTTACACCAAACTGTCAGAAACTTAGATCTTGGTCCAGACAGAGTAACTTTTGCGATTTGGTGTAAATACGTTCAGTAGTTTTTCAGTAAGTAAAGTATATTTCACGCAGCGGAGGATCTGCAGAGCCAAAAGATCTCCTGCTGAGATCTGAATGGACGCCACCACAGCAATCAGGAAGTGGTGGCAGCCATCTTAGGATTCAGGACTCTGCCCTAAAAAAAAAAAAAAGACACAAAGGCAAAGAGTGACATAGGAGGCAAGGTACAAATATCCCTGACCCCTAGGCTGGTGGTGGTGGTGTCCCAGATCCCACCTGGGCCATTTTATTTTAAAATTGTGCACCAGATTTGCAGAGTATCTGTGAATTTGCAGGGATAAAAAAAACGCAGGCTCCCACACCTTTCAAAAAACAACCCCCTGGGGTGGGCCAGGTGGCCTCACAGATCGTGGTTAGAAGAGGTGGAGGGGGCGGCATGCACCCTCCACACACACCACAGAAGCTTAAAATGGCCCTGTGTATTCCATCCACAAGGGCCACCATTTTAATACATGGTAAGGGAACACAAGGCACTCTCTTAGAGCCTAAAAATGCCCCAGGGTCCCATCCCCTAGACACAAGTAATTACGGAAGGGAGGGGATTGAACAGCCTCCCTCCCTGAGCTGAATTAGACCCTGGGGGCCCGTCCCCCGGGTCCGTGATTGAAATTAAAAGTGTACTGCCCCACTGCTTGAGCCTTTAAAGGCCCCAGGGACCCGAACCCCTGGGGCTGGCTCAGTGACTGTGTTTCAAGGAGCCTACTACTGGGACACAGCAGTTTTCCTGCTCACACTAGCGTGGATAGGGAATTATATATCTTCTCTCATCTGGCAGGATCATTTTTAAATCTCCTGCAAAACGAGAGCAAACACTAAAGGGGTCATTACGATTTTGGCAGACGGATAAGCCCGTCCGCTGAAATCCCGATGGGGAGGTTGCTGCCATTGTGGCTGCCTCCCTGCTGGGCCCATTATGAGTTTCCCGCTGGATCAGTGGGTGGAAACCACAGTTTCCACCCGCTGGTCCAGCGGGAAATGGCCTACAGCATTGTCTCCAGTTTGTAATCGAGCCAGCCGCAATGCTGTAGTGCGCAGGGTGCACCAGCACCCTCGCAATGTTCACTGAGCATTGCAATGGTGCCTGCCAGGGGGGCCCATGCACTGCACATGCCAAGTTCTCCGCCAGTCTTTTCATGGCGGTGCTACAGCCATGAAATCGCGGGCAGAGAACGAAGTTGTAATCCCCAGATTAGGACCGCCAGCACTGCCAGGCGGCGGGATGATGAAATCTGGCGGTCCCACTGTGACGCTACCACTGTGGTCATAAAAAGATGGTGCTGCGGGCTGGGTGGAGTTTTATGTTCTGTTTCCATGTCTGAAACAGAGCACTTATTGCTCCTGCCTGGACTGAGCATGCATTATTAGCTGCTCCTTCTGCTCCAAGCGGGGAGTTGACACAGTAGGGGCCCTAGGGCTCCCTTTGCAGCATCCAACATGTTGTTTGTGGGTGCCCTGGGAGATCACCACAGCACCCACCTATATTAAGGGTTGGACCTGAAGATGAGGTCCCCGGGGCCATAAGAAGCAGGGGGAGGTGAGAGGCCCTCCTCCTTTAAATAAGGTAGGGCTCTGGGGATGGGGTCCTCAGGCCTATGAAGGTATTATGGCCCCAGGGGATGGGGCCACTAGGGGCCTCATAAGGCTTGTGGAGGGAGGCCATGTGGCACCCCTTTCCCTTTATAATGGCATGGGCCCCGGTGGATGGGGTTCTTCAGGCCTAATAAAAGTGGTCTCCTGCTAGTCCAATTGTGGTTCAGCAGCCACAACTGAAGGTCTCTCAGTCTCCTTCAACACCTGTATAGGCTCTGATAAGTGCCTTTGGTCTGGGCCCACTGAGAGTTCAAATCTCACTGCAGAGCTTTCATGTGCCACTTGGGGTGGTCAATCAGCAAGACACAGGAGGCCAAGAGGCCCAGAATCCTCCCTGCACCAGTTCTCCTCCTGGTCTTTGTTTTTAGGCTCAAAAGTGTATATTCTTCCCCAAACTGGAGCTCAGGGGGTTGTATGGGGACAAGCCTCCCTAGCCCTTGAAGTGACCCAGTGGTCCCTGGGTCAAATGGGGGCAGTCTCCTTTTAGGTATCAGAGAGTTTCTCCTTCCAGTTGTCCATGGCTGTCACGTCCCAGGGTCTAGCAGCGAAGATCACAAAAACACCAATAGTCCACTCTCCCTTGTGCATGAGTTTTTAAAAGGGGGTGGAAGTTTCTAGAAGCCAGGCATTCCTTGCCAATCCTAGGGTGGCACATCACCTCTCCACCCCTCAGGCACAGCATGCTGGGATAGTTCAAGATGGTGTCATCCAGAAGTCACCAGTCACATCTGCTCCTGTGGTCTCAACTCCACCCCTCGCTGACATCAATGCCAGGGCCTTTCCCACCAAAAACTTCAAAGAGGCCCCCTCCCCCCACACACCACATTGTGTGGGCTCCAGTTGCCAGAGCTTCCTCCTTTAGTCAGTGGGCCTGGGCTGTCCCCAGCCCTGGCACAGTGCGATCAGTAATTAACAGATGCAGATTCTTTTCATCCTCACCCTTTCCTCCTCAGGAGTCGAAGGGAGCACTGTTAATTACTCCATTTGTCTGGGGCGGCCTTTGTTCTCGCTGCTGGAAAGAAACATAATTAACTTGGCCCAATAGGGTGACAAAAGGCCTGGGCTCTGATCCTGAGCTGAGCCACAGAATTATGACAATTCTGGATGACCCATAAAATGTACAGATATCTTCTTGGAACTCGCAGATTTGTTTTTGGTGCACATGTTACACCTCATTTTGATAGGTCACTGAACTTAGTAGGCCAACGTGAAGCCAAACTGCACTGAAAGACAGTTTTTCCCCTAGTGCCACTGTAGGCAAAACACCACACTGCTGTTCCTATAAGTGTACACCAACATTATAAGACCTACCCCAGTTCAATACCTAAACCTACAGAGTCTCCTCTACACCAGGCTACCTGTGCGCAGCTACCAGGCTGCGCAAAACAGTAGTTTCCCACATGCAGCCCATACACATGTGCACATGTAACAGCCAAGTGTCCCTTACTCTAGCTGCATTACATAGGCCTTATCTAAAACAAAAACAAAAAATCCGGGCATACTGAATGGGTGGAACCCAATTGCAACACCCACCTTCAGTAGCCAGCCATCAAGGTTTTGGAAGACTATTATTCCCTATATCCGCAGGTGGGCTGCAAACACAACCATCACCTTTGTGAACACCTGAGGTGCACTGGGGAACCCACAGGGGAGCACGGAGAAATGAAAATGCTCTTGGCCTACCTGAAAATCCAGGTAATGTCAGTGGGACTGCAGGGTGAGAATGTGAAAATATATGTCTGACAAGCCCAGGGCTACTATCCAATCGTATAGGTCCAAGGCAGACAGAACTTGGCCCAAAGGAAGCATCTTGAACTTGTCTTTCCGGAGGAAGAAGTTCAGGGGGCGCAGATCGAGGACAGGGTAGAGGACTCTGTCCATTTTCATCACCAAGAAATAACAGGAGTAACAGCCAGTCTCGATCTCTGATGCCAGTACCCCCTCTCTATAGCTCCCTTAGCCCAGAGAGTCTGTAAATCTTCTTGGAGTATGGACAAGCGGCCTTCTCGGAGGTTCTGCAAAGTAGGTGGCATGTCAAGAGGATAGGACAGCAAGGGTAAGGAGTATCCGTGTGCCACTCTCTGGAGTACCCATTGACGTGAGGTGATACTCCTTCACCTGGGGAGGTAAAAGGTGACTCAGCCTCTCACTGATAATAAAATGTCGTTTTGCAGCAGCTGCAGGAGGGGGCCCAGGCTTTGGGTAGGACCCTGCCCATAGAGCCTGGATACTGTTGGCTTGCTCCCCAGCCTCTACCCAGAAAGGACTGGGAAACCTGTTGGCGTTGAGCACATACTGACGCTGCCACTGCTGATGTCCCCTGCCAAAGTCTGAAATGGGTCATTGTTTGGGGAACTTCCGAGCAGGCTGATCTAGGTCCAGAGAGCTGGTACTGGTCTTGCTTTCGTCGAGTTTTTTTTTTTTTTTTTAAGGCTGAGTTAGCCTTTGCTCAAACTAATTTTAAGCCATCCAAGGGCATGCCCATGTGGGACTACTGTACATCTGATAAAAAAGCTCATAGAACGAACCTAGATGTGACACCTAAGCACAACATTAGTCCAGATTGCCCTACCCAGAAAGCCTGTTGTGTGCAGACCTGAGCTGATGGTATACTTTGCTGCATCTTGACCATTTAAGATTAGGCATTATGGGGTTAGTTTGATCTTTTCTGGGAAAGCTGGCAATACATAAACCACCCTGTCCCACAATGTGGGAAAGAAAGTACCTTTGTAAGAGGTGTGAGATATGGTTCTGGCTCAGTCTCCTAAAAGCACTAAAATTCACCAGTTCTGGACAGCAACAGAATGCACACCATAACCCACGCCTGTCATCTTGAATACAACACTTTGCCAGTGGCACAGGAACAAAAGACAGACTTTCTAGAGAAAAGCATGGCGGATGGCATGAGTTATGCTATACACTCTGTGCCCTGCTAACGATAAATGTAAAATGTAAGTCGTTTTCCACTTTTAAGCCATAACTGTTTTTTAGTGAACATATATTTAACTAGAATCACTTTCTTAAAGGTAAATTATATTTTTGTGTACTTTTAACACCAAGAAGAAAGACTACTTTAGAGGCCAGAGAGGAATGATTGTGTTCTCCAGCATGGATCGAAGGATGGTAAGCTGCCCATCTGGTGCGCCAACTATGGACATGAGAGAGCGTAGTTTAAACGTCACTATTTTAAATGTAGAATGCCTATATTTTAAAAATGCTGCATTAGTAATATTATTCATTGAAACGTACTTTATACGTGGAGAATTTTTTCATGCATAAACTAATGTCGACTGTAAGAAATAATTGCTTGTAGTATGACTAACTGAGAAAAATGTTAAAACGTATAAAGATTGCATTTACTAGAATCCATAAGCCTTAAGTTAGCGTGAGTCGAAGACTAGCTGTGTAGCTCTCATATTAAAGCGTATTTTTCTGTTTCTTCAGTGTGCTGACTTGCAAAAGGCCATGAACCAGCAATTGTTCTTTTCTCTGTTATATGTAACATTGCTAGATTTTCTCATCCGCATACTAGCAGCTTTAGTATAAAAAATTCTGTAGACTTTGCAACAAACATGGACACTTTCAAGGACATTAAATCGCGGAAAAGAGAACTCTTGACCCGAAGAGTGTGCCAGAAAATGAAGTAACCCCGGATATGCCACCTACGAAAAACTTCAATTATGAAGACCAATCAAAGTGTAGAAAATTATCAAAGAATGACAAGTGCATTACTTAATGTATAATTTAATAGGTCACAGATAGTGGGGTGAAGTGACTGTCCAATAGAATTTTGGGGGAATGTATTACGAAAAAGAGATAAAAACTCATGACACAGGAGACTCGGAGCATTAGGTAGGGAATGATATCAATTGCATCCAGAAACTCTGTCACTCTATTTGGTGATTTGAGACTTAGACAAAACCATCCTCGCCCATAGACTGCCCCATTACATTTTCCTCCTTATGAGGGAAATGTCCTCTGTCCTTAAATTAGATAGACTGACGACGATCATACTGATGTCCTGAAGATGAAGACTGATCCTGTATGCTGACCTATCCCGGAGGGTAATTATAATGTTGCTATTGGAATTCACTTATTTGCCTTTTCTTTCTAGGTACCAACTGCTGTTTATTTTTGATTAGAGACCTTAGTTTAGATGTTTTCCAAATTGGTGTTCTAAATTGTTTTGCATGAAGCCCAACATGCCGATGCTAATTAGTGGGTAGATGAGGCATTCATCTTGACTGACAAAACTGACGAGACTGACGTGATGCTATGCTGAACTAAATACCTACGAGGTTTTACGCGTTAGATTTGTTAATCTTCATGTTACTATCCTATGTTTGAGATCTTTGCATTATTATCGCATTGTGATTATGCCTTTGTTTCTTGATTAATACGTTTGCTATTAGATTGTAATCAATAGGGAATAAAATTCACAAAACTTCAATAAGGTGTGGTTATTCATGACTGAAAGGTCATGGTTGCGCCGAAAAGATTTAACTAATGTTTAAAGTGAAATATATTGTGGTGATATATGTTGACAATGTTATCAATGTATTGCTTGACATATTAATCAGTTATCTCGTCTTACGGTGTCTCACCACTGGGTCCAAAGATTCATCGGCCTAAAACGAGTCCTAATGTGTATTAATTAACATAAAGGGACGCGTTAACAGACATAATAAACTTAGGGTCTGATTTAGATTTCGGCAGATGGGTTACTCCGTCACAACGGTGATGTATATAACCCATCCGTCGCAATCTAAAGTCCATGGAAAACCAAAGGATTTACATTTCGGCAGATGGGATATCCGTTTACGTTCTAACCCTTCCACCAAAATCTAAATCAGGCCCATAATTAGGTTTTCAAGTCTTAGGAAAGGACTTAAAGAAATTCAACTGTAGCCAAACACTGGGCAATTGTTGGATCAAAGCTAAATCTCTGGCCCTCACACCACACACCATGCTCAACTTTCTCACAGAGGCGATTCTCACACAAACCGCTTAGCAATCACTGCTTAGACACATTACATGATCGAAGCACATCTACCGCCCACAGGCCCCAGAACACGGCCATACCCACAAGCAATATCCTCCACTCACACAAACTTTTTTCTTGCTCTCTCATGGAACCATGTGCTCCATACCATTCCAACACCTCTTCTACACTAGCACACTTAGGTGCGGTGTGACATGGTCCTGCCTCTCAAGCACCAAGGACAACTTCCTACACAGCACACCCTCAACCCCCAGATCCCCCCAACCACTCATGTAAGCTGTGTCCTGCAACTGTTTCCAGACAAGGCAACAGAAGTACGATGCCACATGAGTTGTGTTATTCAAACCTTTGTATCTTAACATTTGTTTTTCCTACTAAATCATTTACCTGCTTGTATTTACAAATATTGCAGTTTTCTTCATTCTTTCGAAAAAATCCTTGTTACAAATTCCTTGGGTTTCAGGCGTTAAAGAGCAAGAAACAACAACAAAGTCTGATTCCTCAGCAAGCTTTTCTAGAGACACTGAAATGAAACACAGACAGACATTTGAATTTTTGCAAATCATTAAAGATTATTAGTTCAATATTTCAAATCATTGTACATATTTAAGTACAATGGTAATATATTACTAAAGACTATATAGCTGTTCTTTTTCTATACATATGCCAAGCCCTGAAAGACAACCTGCCCCTCTTTCACTTTATTCTGGCCAGGAACGTGCCATTTTGCAACCTTTTAGTCCCTTGTATCCTCAGTCTTGTGGCTGAGGGAACCTTGTTTTCTTTTATGTTCCCTTATGCTTTAATTCTTTGTGTAGCATATCAAGGCTGTCTGAACCCTCATCTGTTTATTTAGTTTGTTATTTTAAATATCTTAGTTGGCAGTTTCAGTGACGGCTACTTAACTTTGAAGGTGGTGGGGCAGAAATATATGGCCGGGTATCGCTGAGGCCTCCTACCATCAAACACCACTCACCCCCACGTAAGCTTGAATTAAACCATAGATGTACTTCACTTTTGGATTAGGGGTCGTAAACCCCTGGCCGTATTTTATTGACAAAATATTGTTAATCAAAATTATACGCAGTCACCACAATCATGTTCACAAAGTATTTACAGAGTTCAAGGGATGCCTAGCCTTAACAGAGTACGCTAATACATCCACATTCTTGTCACTGACTAAAAAAACATTTGTTCCTGCGTACCCAATGTTGGGGGCTGTAAATGAGATCATGACTGTTTTCCCATACCCCAAACCCTACCCCTCTTTACACTACACATCCCAGGGGTAGGATCTCCATCAGGGTGTTCTCATATCTTCCAGACTGTATTGCTGTGGAGGGAGCCCGGCTGCCCGCTCGGATACCTACCTCAGGCGCCCGCCACCCTGAGACTCTACCCCCCCCGCAAGGGCCAGTGCTCGCTTCTGACCTTCTGCGCATGCGTGGGTGGTTGGCCCTAGGGGCCAGATGCCAGTGACCGCTCACAACCCCCGTGCCCCTGTGTACCCAGCCAGCACCCCTTAGAGGGTCCAATTAGCTTGCCACACAATGTTGCAATAAAAAAGGTACACATTTATCTTCCCAATCATGATCTCACCCCGCCCACCATCGTACCCAAAATACGAGAAACTAACAGACAAACTGTCCATTCACAACAAATCGAGTCACCTGAAAAAAAAAATCGTTAGCATGTAGACAATTGGATATTTAGAACATTGAAATCTAACTGTAAGAGAAGGAAATAATTCAGTAGAGACAGATGCCCAACAACAGGGGGAGGTGGGTGGGTAATTCTTGTAGTGGCCACTGGGGCCCACTGGTCGGATCGGCAAGCGTGAGAAAGACACGCTCGCCAACCGCGGCCACCTTATAAGGCCAGCCGTGTGACGTAATTTCTGTGCGTGACCCCAGAAGCACAATTTTTTTTAAATGGAGGCTAAATGGTGCTTGTTAAAGCATATTTGCATGGAAGATTGAAATATCTAGAGATCCTGAAAGAGCTATATTGAATACTATATGGTTCGAAGGGTATAGAGTACTTTGGTGTTGGGTGACAACCAGCAGCTTTCTGTTATTGTTACTTTGCAGTTGAGCTTACGCTAGAAGGGTTAGCTGTGCATGGGATTGTGCTTCCATCCCTGTGTGGGAAATGTGTTCAGCTTCTGAGCTGGATATGATCCTGGAGCTAAGGCACTCTCTAAGTTCAAAATCCCAGGGGGCAGAAGTGGAGAGGAGAGAAGAGACAGCAAGAATAGTATAGCAAGTGCCCCGACACTTGCGCAGTGTCAGATGTAGCAGAACATTCTGGAAGGGCAGAAAAACAGTGTCTGGCTGGCTACCGGGTTTTTCCGTGGGCTGGCAGAGTGGGGGTATTTCAGCACCATGGGGCCAGTTATGTTGCTGGAGACCTGTTGAAGACTCAGAATAAACAATGAAAAACAAATGGTTTAAAAGCCTACTTTAAAACCATTTGTTTTTGCATTGTTTATTTAGAACGAAACGTCCGGTAGCCACTCCGACCCTGTAGAAAACTCCATGTGTGAGATACATTAAATAAAAGAGACTAGTACAAGCACAACACAATAACCTGCGATGGAACTGTCCTTGGTTCTGCACAAGGAAATGGGTACATTCATCGTGTTTGTTTTTAAATCCCTCTATTTCCATGAAACGCTGAATCGAGACACTAATATCCATGATGCTGCAAACAAGATAAAAAAACACCTCGAGTTTGTTTACAGAGGTCTTCTCATAAGTCATTTAAAAAAAACGTTATAAAAAAAATAAGAAGAGTTTGTAATACGTAGCCTCGTAATCAAAGATGAACTTTTATTGGAAAAGTAAGGTGTAATTTAGAAGTGAAAGACGCCACTTTACAAGGCAAGGGAGTAAATGTACAACACTAACACTCACTATGGCACTAGTACTCTCCATATCCATAGCTACTAACGTGAGACTTCGTCAGGCAGCTGTGTCTGTTTTACTTGCCCTTTCCATGCTAGAAGCTTTGAGACCATTCTATCAAGGTTTCAATGTTATAAGTGAAACTTCAATTCCCAGAATGCGACATGCTGCTATAAAGGTCAGAACTATCTGAATTTGTCTCAAACGACATTGGGCCACTCGACAGCAGTGGAATTAAGATAGGTAACATGACGGCGTCAGAAAACACTATGCACAACACTAAATAAACGGAGGAGTGACGTACTCTGAGGTGGAATTTGTTCCTAAAGTAACTGAAATGTAAACTAATCTGAACCGTACTCTCGTGTTATGAAATGACTGGAAATGGAAATGGAGCATGCATACAACATCAGAGGCGGGTGTGCCACAGACCTGTGCTCATGAGGTGGGGGAACTGTAAAGTACTTTTTAAAATGCCGCAAAGGGTGTATTAAAATATAACAGTAGGTGATGTAAATACTCATGTTTTAAAGAACGCAAGCCGGATGAGCAAACGGCATGAAGCAGCAGCTGAAGGCACCGGTGGCGAGAGATAGAGGCTATAGCAGTCTTACAATTCCAAATAACCCTCAAGTTTCCCAGCATCGAGTGTGAATTGCTCACTCGTTCCAGGTTTTTAAGATGCATTCTGGGGTCTGTAGTTATGACTAAAAAGAACAGCTAAAATGTGCAGCATTCAAACAAAGTTCCTGGATTAGGCAAGTTAACCAAGCATGGTGGAGCTGAAAAACTTGACAGCTCAGTAGGCGACACATGACCCACGTGGCACCACTGCAGCAACGTGTTAAGAAGTGAAGGAGCAAAAGCTCTGCTCACAGATGTTGGGTCTGATGGGTTCGCCATCCCCAGCACAGCTGCCAACGTTTCACATTGATTATGTATGACATTTTCATTATTTCAGTGTAATTATGAGTGACATTTCAACGGCTATGAGTGACACTTTCTCCGAGCAAAATCAAGCACTGAAAACGAGGGAAATATATAAATATCAGAGATTACACCTATTTGGGCAAATTGCTTATGTGTGCCATTCTCACAGTTTTAGTGTGCTTATGAGTGACATTCAAAGACTAAGGCTCTCATTTTGAATACGGCGGTCAAAAAGGCAGTGTTTATGCTGGCGGTCTTCACAGTGACCGCCAGCGCCCCCGGAACCCAGCCGGCCGTATAATGTATATTCCTCTGGGCCGGCAGGCGGAAATGTCCGCCAGCCCAGAGGAATGCCTGGCTGGGACATTGACGGCAGCTCCACATGGAGCCACCGCCAATGCCTCTGTGCGGCGGGTGCAACTGCACCCGTCGCGTAGATCACTGCCCGTAAATCAGGCAGTGACCTGCGTGATGGGGCACTGCACAGGGGCCCCTGCACTCCCATGCCACGGATTTCCCGCCACCACCGGCATGGTGGCCCACACCGCCATGTTCATAATGAGGGCCTAAATATGCGACACTACAGTCCCACTTTATTGCAACCAAAATCATGGAATGTTGTCCATGGAAAAAGACAAATATCAGAAACCACACTCATTTGAGCAAGGAGAAACTAACTTTGCAGCAGGAGCATACATGCCAACCCTCCCGATCCAGACGGGAGACTACGGATTCCAAGGCTAGTCTCCCGCCTCCCAGGAGAAACCAGATTCCTCTGCCAGCTTCAGCTGACAGGGTCTGGTCTAGTGTGACTCAGAGTATGCACTGCTTGGTAACCTGCTCCTGCAGGCCAGTGCACAGTTTTGTCACGCTCTTTCTGCCTACCCTAGCGCTTTCACCGTGCTCCGGACAAATAAGAGAAAAAAAACTGTATGACTTGTGAGATCATTGGCAACAGAGATGCCTGGCCTGCCCAGAGCTGGAATTACTATATTTCACCTGTTGCAGTTTTGCAACAAAAAAAAAAAATAGGACAAACATTATTTCCCCACTGACTTCTAATGAAGCATGGGCAATTTCAGGCTGGAGACACTGTAAATAAAGCAATTTTTGGCTTTGGAATCAGGAGTCTCCCGATCATTTGGCATGTATGTGACAGTGAGGATGAAAACCTTGAATAAACATGGTCCCCACAACCCTGGATCGCGTGGGCGTCTACTTGTCGCTATCTATAAACACTTCATTGGCACAAAAGAAATGCCAACTGTACTCGAGTGATAAAGAAGCATATGCCTGGTGTCAACATTTCTCAAAACTGCCAAGTGGTCCCATGTCATGTGCAATTCCTTCAGCCAGCCCTGGCTTTTTATTACACTACACTACTTTCTGAGTTTTATTAATAGATTAAAAATATGGCCTCATATATCACGACATGCTCAGCGCAGATGCCCAAAAAGCCAGTACTGGGCATGGGGAGGGTGGAGGGGGCCTTCTGCAGGCAGGAACTGGTCTAGTGAGACTCTGAGTATGCACTGCCAGTAACAGTAACCTGTTTCTGGAGGCCAGTGCACCACATTTTCTTGACGCTCTGTCTGCCTTATCGCTTTCGTCTGGGCTCCTGACAGGTACAGGAAAAAAACACTTATATTTGCATTTCAGATATTCGTTCCTGCGGCAGCAAACTTGCAAGTCTCACACATGACAATAGACACAATTCAGGCCTCAATAGGAGTCAATGGGAGGAATACATTCTCCCGATTATTTTTTTAAAACCTCCCACTTTTCTCTTCTAAAATGTTATCAATTATACAAGTGATTTTACTCCTATTATTTCTAAATAATCAGCACTCCCCACCCCAACCTCAGCACCAGGTGCAGCTGAACCACAAGTAACAAAGGGATCTCGGTCACAAAAGCAGTAACCCATTGAGCTAGCCACAATAAATAAGCTGGTAGAGTTTCTTTCCAGCAGGCGTATTAACCATCTATGCTACTTTATGGTGAAAATCAAAGCTGCCAGTAGACAAAACTCAGACCTTCCTCCAGCGGGAATAAATCATCTGACTTATCTCTGACTTACCAAGTCTCACAGTGCTGGGAAAATAAAGCCTGATGCTTCCTACTGCCACTGTCGCTGTGGCTGACCTATCTGCGAGTCACTCTTACTGGCTGCAGACCGCTTCTAAGACAGTGTTACTTGAATATTTCTGAATTGTATGGTAGAAAAGGGGTGAGATATTCTTGGGGACACTTCAACATACATAATGTGCATGCCAGCGAGCAAAGATATTAACTTTTTGAGACAAATAGTGGCGAGCAAAAATGCCAGTTTAGTTAGTCAAAACTCTTACTTTAGATGGCCCTACATTTACAGGGCAGACAGACAACTTTTCACTCTGTAGGACGCCGAAACAAGCTAAGGACTTTCTTTACTGCCACAATGAAACGTCTGGAACAAACTTATTTTGTGGGATCTTCAAGAGAATTTGGTGCATGATCTTAACTTCCGCAGTGGAGGCACGACACCAGTAATGATGCCAGGCACATAGTCCTGGTTTGTTCCAAGCAGACTCTGACTCAGCAGTTTGATCTAGCAGAGGCCACCCCTGAAGGGCCAGCAGATTAACAGCTGCCGGGGACCCACAAAAACCAGTTTAACTGGTTTCTGGGCTGCCTTGGCGGCTTCAAAGGGGAGAAATCTCCCCTCACCTCCCTCAATCAGGAATGGCAAGTGCACCAAGGTTGGTGGCTCAGGAGCAGAGGACTACCCTTGACCGTGACGATGTGACTGCCCCACAGGAAAGGATCAGTGAACTCAACTCCCCGCCTCCCCTTTTGATTTTCACTGCAGCGGCCCAAGGCCTTGCAGGGACTAAATTACCCATTCATCTACACCACAACAGCGGGCAAGGGACCCAATAACATGGGATTGCTACTGCATAGTGATGCAATCCTGCCCCTCCTGCCATGCAGCAATGCAACCCTGCCCCGATGGCTCAGAGAATCGAAGTGCTAGCCCCACCTTCCGGGGTCGATAAGTTTCCCTTAAAGGGGATTTTTCTTCCCATGTTTGGAGCAGTGCCGAGATAGGACCGTCAACAGAGGACTGCAAAGTTCACCCGGCCATGCCCACAAGAATACTATGTGCCCGTTTTACAAGGGACGCAAATCCAAGGCGATCGGCAGGCTCTGGGGGAGCAAGCTGGCTAATTAGTAAGTGCTACTTCAGTGGGGACCAGCCTGCACCATCACAAAGTGAAGAAACACAAGTTAATGCCTCCAGTCATTTAGCGTGGTGTGACTTTTTTGGGCTTAGAGTGTGTAACAGTTTTCTGGGCGATCTCCAGTTGGGAAAGTCTGGTTTGCATTGACAGTTACAACAGCAAATTATTTTCTGGAGACATTCCAGAAACTTAAATCTTTACAGGGTGCTAATACAAGCCACAGGATAACAGTAACAGTGAGAATTAGGTGACGCTACCCAGCTCATACCAGGGGGAAGTCTGAGGACAGCCCACGTATGGGTGACGTGACTCAGACCACCACAGCAAGTGCCTCAAGGCCACGCCAAGTCGCGACATGGAGGAACAAGGGCAGAAAGAACAGACAGATGATGGAGGAAATGCTTTGCAGGATGTGGATGGCAACAGAGAAGCATGGCAAAGACAAGGACTGGTTGTGTCGCAAGCTGGATGAGAAGCCACATAGGGTTCCTGAGAAGGAAAAAGAAGGCAGGTCTTCAAGTACTTTGGGGGACACAGAAGGGACCCAGAAGGGACCAATCCTGACCTAGAGGCACAGCTAACACTAAAGAAACACCAGAGGAAGGAGAGTAGGGCACCAAGAAAGCTGGCCAGCAAGACCCAATGCCTGCAGCCATCCTGGCGACAGCAGGTTCCACGGACAATGCCAGTCTGAAGACAACAGATTGTGAGCATATAAGTGCAATTGTTAAGGAATGCTTGAAATCCTTTGCACCCTTATTGGTTAGCAGCAAGGGCACAGCGCAGGCTCCCACAACAGGGAGGCGCACAAGTGAGGGGGCACCCGCAGGCTGAGGTGGACAGCCGCGTGCACTGCAGTTCACCATCACCTGTATCAGCCTGGGGTGGCACGGGGTTCAGCATTAAGCAAGCTACAAGAAACCCTCGAGTATTAGGGCAGGCACCGGACGCATATGCAAGGGTTTCATTAGGGCAACCATCAATGATAAAGCCAACAGGGCTAGCAAGCCTCATCCCTGTGGTAGTCAAAGAGAGAATTTGGAGGAAGGAATTTATCAACATTTTTACATTGTTAGAAAAACAAATAGAGGGCTTGGACCTGAATCTGTGCTATAAAATAGAAGGACAGGCAAGAGAGGAAGAGAGTCAGGAAAGAGAGGAATTTTAAAAACTGGTTAGAAGCATTCAGGGTAATGTCATGCTTCATTGTAGATAAGTTTCCCCACTGTGCCTCAGACTTATGGCTGTGTGAGTCAAAAATACACGAGGCTCACAGACAATTTCCTGGCAATACTTGGCTGGAGTATGACAAGGGTTTCAGGCTTAAGATGCAAGCACACCCAGAGATCAGTGGAATGAGTAGGATGTGGGTACAGCCACAAAATTATGCCATCCGGAGAGGTCAAGGCTTGGGTGGGAAAGGAGAGCAGCCCTTTCAGACTTACCATTTCAAGAGAATGCTCGACAAGCCCACAAGGGATAGGGAAATTTGCAGGAAGCCAGGCCCCTTATTGACACACACACGTAATTAGAAGGCTGGCCAATGTGTACACCAACAAAGAGGATGCTACATTGTTAGTGAATGGCTGGTGGTGGGAGGCACCTAAAATCTGCCCAGTAACTCCCAGGTGTGGTCCACTGAAAAATGAGAAAGATTTGGGGTGCATAGATGGCCCCCTACTCACCCCTTTTCCCAAGGGCCTGATAATTTCCCCCTAGGGGTACTCCCCAAGAAGGAGGCGGGCCAGTTTAGGCTCATCCATCACCTTTCTTTCTCAGAGGGAGCATCAGTGAATGACATGATTAACCCTGAGGAATGCCCAGTAGGGTACTCTACTGAGGAAGATGCCATAGACATCGTTAAGGCAACAAGGAGGGGGTACCTCATGGTGAAGACCAACAATGAGTCTGCCTTCAGGCTCCTCTCCGTGCACGCTGACAGTTTACACCTACTGGGTTTCCATCACAAAGGGGAAACATATGTTGACAAGCCAATGCCAATAGGCTGTTCTATATCTTATGTATACTTTGAACATTTCAGCACATTCCTGGAATGGGCTTTGCACCAGCGACACCCACAGGGTGGCACACTTCACTACCTCAATGACTTCCTGTTCGTGGGGTGGGCAGGAACAGAGGAGTGCAAGGACACACTAAAGGCTTTCCAGGTCCTAGCCAGGGAGTTAGGTGTCCTCTAGCAGCAGACAAGATAGTGGGTCCAGCTACAAAGCTGGTGTTTTTTGGTATTGAGGTGGACTTGGTGGCTGGCATATCTGGGATGCCAAAGGCCAAGGTCCTAGAGATAAGGGAGGTGATCGGGTCAATGTGCAACAAAGAAAGGGTGACCCTGCGAGAACAGTAAAGGCTAATACGCAAACTCAATAATTTCGCAGCTAAGGTCATTCCGGCTGGGTGAGTGTTTGCAAGATGCTTAACCAGACTGACGGCGGGCCTGGGGGAAAAACACCACCAGATCAGGCTGGTGGCAGGCTTAAAAAGGGACCAGGCCATGTGGGTCTAGTTTTTGGCCCATTTCAAATGACTTCTTAAATGGAGAGAGGGCTGGGTGACAGGTAAACCAGTTATCCCTCTTCACTGATGCATCAGGCAGCCATGATTTTGGGGCAATACTGGGAAGCAAGTGATGCGCAGGGCAGAGACCCAAGAGATGGCATGAACTAGGCATAACAAAAACATAACTTCCCTTGAGATATTCCCCATATTGGTGGCCTTGACAGTCTGGAGTAGCAGGCTAAAGGACAAGAAGATTACACTGTGGTCTTACAACCAGGGGGTGGTGCAGGCATTTAACAATGGCTCAGCCTGCTGCCCAGACATACTGAGTTAAATGAGGCATATGGTTAGTTTGCAGCTAAGGGGGAGCTTTGACATCAGGGCCAGGCATGTCCAGGGAGCTCTGATGAACAGGTTCAGAAAGCTAGCACCACACGCACAGCATGAGATGACGCAGTTTCCAGAGGATTTGGGGGAGCTGGTGGAACAGACCTGTCCACTCTCATCGATCAAGACCTTACACCAGGCACAGCAAGGCAGTCCAAAAAATATGTAAACACAGTAATGCCGGTGGGTGTCTGCAGGCACTGGGAGACCCAGAAGCCACAGCTAAGGCAGTGGAGCGCTTCATTGAATGAGCCTACTGGCAGAAGAAAACAAAATCCTGGGCACAGGCCCACTTAACAGCAGCTGCACATTTTTCTAAGCTGAGGGTGGGCAGGGACCCAACAACTTTTCATTACATTAAAACAGCCATGAAAGGGTGGAAGCACGTGGAAGGAAAGAAGCAGGACACTAGGTGACCTATTGATTTCAGCAAACTGACTGAATTGGGAGATGCTCTAGAGGGATTGACAGATAACTCTTTCGAGTTATCCCTATTCAGACCGGACTTTACAGCACCATTCTTTGGAGCATTCGGGGTAGGTCAGCTAGTGCCCCTAGCTAAAAAGAATATAGGTGCTGCATGTCTACAAGTGATGGATCAAGGGTGGGGGGTGGGGGAATAGAGCTGCTGCTCAGGAGATCCAAAACAGATCAAGCAGGCAAGGGGTCGTGGGTGCAGCTCCAATGCATAGAGGACCCCAGATACTGACCTGTTGGATGGCTCAACAACTACTTGGCAATGCTTCCCATGGTAGTGGGCCCGCTCGTCATGCACGTTAAAGGGGAATTGCTGAGCAGATTCCAGATCACAGCAATTATGAGCAAGGCTTTGGGACAAGCGGGCCTCCCACCCTCCACATTTGGATCCCACTTGTTTAGGATAGGGGCAGACACAGCAGCAGCACATTATAAGATGCCCAAGGCCAAAATAAACGAAATGGGCAGATGGCGCTCCAACTCTTACAAAACCTATGTGAGGCCTCAACTACTGTAATATAACAGGAGACACACTACGAAGGAAGCTGATGGATAGTAAGTTACTGTGTGTTATTTTGATGGGGAGCCGGCCTAGGACAGTCTGGGTAGCTGGGCACTCATTCATTCGCAGGTTGCAGGCATAGTAGACTGGTGGTGGCAACAGACAAGCTGATGGGCTGGTAGCCATGAGCATCAAGCGGTGGGGTTACCCCGGGATGAGATGGAGACAAAAGCTGTCAACACTGGCCAAAATATGGGCATCTGCCTCTTGGTACCCCAACCTTTTAATCATACACTTGGGGGCAATAATCTTGCACAGTTAGGAGAAAATACCTCCTATTCGGCTGGGGCTGACCAAGGCAGCAAGAGCATTCAGCAGTACCACCATAATCTGGTCTGAGATCCCAAGGCTCATATGGCAGGGCACTGTGTCTAATGGAGCAGTTGACAATTCCAGGCGGAAGCTGAATATAGCAGTCACCAAATATTGCAAAGCAAATGGACTGGAGAGCATCAGGCATGGTTTGATACACCCGAGATCCCCAGAATTCAATGCACCCGATGGGGTACACCTGTCAGAAGAAGGGATGGGTGTGTTTTGGGCCAATCTGTGGGCAGGCATGATTATGGTGGGCTGTGTGTTAAAAACAAAACAAAAAACAAAACAAAAGTAGGACGAACCATGAAGTAATTAAGGGGGAAGCCCCCTGGAGATGTAAGCTTCTCAGGTGGCGTTGGGGCAAAAGGGGGACATTAGTTGGTTAAGGAGGCTCACCAGCAATGAGGTGTGTCAAAGGAAGGCCACTCACCTGGGAATGCCTTACGACAGGGTGAGCGGGACCAACAGGGAAAGTAAGCAGAGCACAGCACTTGTAGCCCAGACCTGCCGGGCAGATGGCCGGCCTCAAAATACAAAGACAAGGTAGCGAGCTAAGCATAAACACCATTAAGAAGCTATCCCCTTCACAAGCGGAAACAAACCAACAATGAATTTGTGACCCCCAAGGAGCGGCATGTATGATTGCAGGAACAACAAGCAGGTGTCGAACGATGACAAGCAGACGGCAGGATCAGATGGTAATATAACAAAATTGATTCATGACCTGTCTGGCATGTATGTTTCATGATCAGTCAATTACAGATGATTTATGGTCCTGTCACAATGACTGATGATGTCACTGTGATTTAGGACACTGTCGCTTTTTATTTATGACCCATCATGATGATTTACGCCCCAGAAATTGTAATCGTGCATACAAGAATAAAATGCAGCCATGTTTTTTCAACAAGATAACGTCTCAAGTGAATAATTGAGGTGAGGTCATGTGAGATCCATACAACGTCAGAAGTGCAGGGGCTAAGGACCATGACCATGAGCCGGACTGCAGGCATTTCCCTTAAGGGCCTAGTCTTACTTTGCCAGTGCACGAAGCAAAAGTGTACCCATTTGCATGGTGCTATGCTGGAGCCCCAATCTTGTAACAAAACATTTTAAATGTTAGCAGTGGGTTATTAAATTAATTTGTGACTTACCCGAGTCTCTGAGTGTCAGAATGATCCGATACGACACAGAGGAAATGCTGGGGTGCCACTGCGGTGATCGCTAGCCTGTCTCTTCTTGAGAGTCATAGAGCGAGTCGTGCTGCATGTTTCGGCCTGTGCCACCTGCTATCACTGTGAGACTCGTGCTGGTGTGACAAGTCTGGGACACAAGTTCGGCTCTGGAAGGGCACAGCAACAGCACATGTCGAGGTCAGGAGGAGGTGAGCGGGTGGTCAGTTCTCGAACACCGGCTTCCTCCTGTTTAACTCAGGACCATGCAGGGCATGCAGTAGATACAGCAATTCATTCCTGAGTGTCTGTCCGGTAGGCAGGAAATTGAACATGCGCCGCCCAGACATGGCTATTACTCCGAGACAAAAGAAAACAGAGTGCGGAGCCCCAGTGTTCCTGAATAGGAACCGCCCCTGGCGCGTTTGTTTGTTTTCCCTGTTTTTCACCCGACTTCTGCCTGGTGCAGGGTGATGCCAACTTTCTTTGACCCCTTCCTACCTGCATTTACCTGCTTCAATTATTGCTGCAGGGTTTAGACCAAAGCACTGAATGATAATTCGCTTCTCCTGCAATTTACTCTTGTGTGGAATGCATCGTTTTGTAACACCAGCCCAATATTTTAGTTCCTTGTGTCCCCAGCCCTCTGGCTGAGGAGCCCCGCCCTCCACAGGCCCCGTTTTTAGGTTTGGCCTGCACAGCGCTTCCACTGTGCTTGTGAAATCTATTGTTAGTATAAATCTTAAAAGGGGCTTACATCCAGCAAAGACGCATATGACCAATTTGCACATTTGTAGTTTAACGATACAAACTGGAATACTGTTTATGTTATGTTTAATGAAATGACAGGTTGAATTGCAAAACATGTCTATCGGCTTGCATAAAGCAACATAAAATGTAGTAAATACAGAATGCAGCAGCAGTCCACCATTAAAATGCTATCCCTCGCCTGTGTGAGGAACAGGCACACAGGTTGTTTGAACCGTTCAAGTCATTCATACTGCACAAAAATAAATCATGGCATTTTCATTTGGTCTAGGTGAAAGAGTTACTACAGCTTAATAGCACTGCCAAGTAGGGACAGCACACAGCGCTTTGATGCTCCCTGCCCTTTTCACAAATGGGAATTCTGACATAAAAAGAGGAGCGATATTGAGACACAGTTTTTTCCTTTTTGGGGTTTTGACTGCACAGCACTTGCGCTGGGCTTGTTAGGTTTCGCCAGCATAGTGCTGGCGCTATGCTTGTTGAAATTTGTAGGAATGGCATAAACCATATGGTAGAATAAAATGAAATGCTGCAATAATAATTGTTATACTGAGTTTAAGTTTATATTTCATGTACGCACATATAATTAGTGCATGTCCGTAGAATCAACTGTCCCAAACACAGCCTTTGTTTTTATACTGTGGGTAAGGGGTGAATGTTTTACTTCGATCTCTGATCTCCAAGTTTCTTAACGTCCCTAGCTCAGCTCCAGGGGCCCCTCTAAAACACTATGAAAGTTTTAATGGCACCTTTACTAAAGACATTGTTGTGCATTCATAACACCACAGGGAGTAGTTCTAAAACAGTCATGGTGGCAGTTGAATTCGGAATGTGTAACATGAAGACAGATCTGCTGATGTCAGCATTTAGGCCTTTGTCGACACAGGGGGGCTTATGTACAAGCCCCTTGCGCTGCTGGTGCCTCACTTTATATATGGGGAAAAGAGGTGCACCCAAGGCGCAAGGGGCTTGTAAATAAGCCTCAGAGTTTATTGTATAGACGTGCATCTCCTTAGCTGGACAGAGCTTCTACTACTCCACCACCAGGGGAGTAGCTACCAATAGTGCAGTTGCACCAGGGCTCTGGGGCCTAGCGAGCCCCCTGCATCTGAGTTATAGATGGTTTTTGCTATCAAAACAAGAGAATGGGGGGGGCACTTTGCTTGCATTGGAGTCTATGGCAACTTTGTTACAACACTGACCACATCCCCTCCAAACCCCAGTGTGGGGTAAGGTACTGCATGTTTGTTGTAGCTTTATGAACTCTATACTGTTGGACATCACTCGTACAAAATACTACTTCATACTACTTCAGCATGTTTTTGTTGCTTCCTTCAGGTAGAGCCTTGGAATCATCTGGCTAATGCAGGTAGATTTTTTATTTTCCTAGATAACCTAAAACATAATGACGAGTTTATAAGGCGAAGTAACCTAATGCACAGATAATAATTGGAAACATACTTTTGTTACTGTTACAAAATACATTGCCACACTGGAAAGAATGTAACAAGTTGACTAAGACTAACTACAAATAAATATGTTTAGCAAACTCCTAACATTAGAATGTTTCTAACATACCTGTTGCAGTACTTGCCATCTCCGAAGACTGAAAAAGGCCTCTTGAGCATTTCAAAAGTAGCAGTCTAACCTATAGCTTAGCTAATTATGCACTCCAGTGCTGAATTATGTTGGCCACATTTTTTTTATTCTGTTCATTCATTTACAATAATGTTGACGTCTTTTTTACGGTCTGGCATTAGCCAAGACCTTTCGATTTTTTAAATATATTATAGGGGCTTTCAGTCAGGCCTGTTCACCCATTAGGCTGATGTATCATTCATATATTTCTTCTGCTCACTACATCATACTGCATGGGGCAACAGGTCAGTTCACGTCAGCCATTGCTAACTTAAATGTGATGACATTCTACATATACTGCACAGGATTTCATCTAGCCCTCCATGACTCTATTGTCTATTGGTGGTTCATTGATATTTGTATTTCACCCACTACAGTTAGCCATTGGCTGACTTCACTGTTTAAGACAGAATTTTAGACAATGCTTTTTTAGGTCTGGCCTTTAAGACCAGTTTAGCTGTCTCACCAAAGTACTGTTTTACCAAAAACATCATACATATATAATGTGGTGTTAAGAGTGGTGTTTCCATTGGTCTATTAAATTGTCATTCACATTTCGATCCCAACCACCAAAGCATAAAGCATGGTACCAGTAGGTAAAATCCATTTTACTCACTAGCTCCCTTCACAGGCTGTGCACATTCTACACATCAATCTGCAATTAGTTCCTTTCTCTTTAGTGACAAAGCTATTTTAAATTGCGTTTTTTTAAAAAAATTATTTAAAAAAAACAAAAAAACATTATATTGTCTCCTTCGTGAATAATAATACAATGTATGCCTTAAGAGAATGGCTTGTTGTTTAAAAACATAACTAGTATAACAATAACATCAGTAAAAGATATTTAAAGATCTTTTTAAATTTAGGCACATAGTTACATTTGTGGCCACATGTTTTATTATTTCCTTTTCTTTCTACCTTTATGCTTGTAATAACAAATAAAAAAAATAATCACTCCACAGTGAAGTCGAGCTAAGACAAGACCTTTAGCTTTGCCAATGCTTGTTTTCTTTCTTTGCCCTGTAGTTTTGGAAGGTATCACCTTTTTATGTGACTATCTTTCCCTGTCTTTGGGTCACTATCTGCCTTTGCCTTCCTGACCTTCCATTATTTCAGGCCTAAGGGTCTCAATTGCAGGAAAAGTACAAACCTGTGATGACACGGTTTCACCAGACATGCCACAGAGCTTTTTAGGTTTCGCCTGCACAGAGCTTGCACTGTGTTTGTGAAATCTATTGTTAATATACATCTTTAAAGGGCTTACATCCTACCCCTTTACTTTTCATTGGTTCCTGTGCTTGCCACTTACTTTTCCTCCGTTACTATTGGCTGCAGCATGATATTTCCTGTTCTTCCTCATGTGTTTGCTCTTATAAGTGTCCCGAGGTCCAAGTACTGTTTTCATCTGCATTTGAAGCTGAACTTTTTTGGGATATTTTGCCTGCACAGCGCTTGCGCGTATAGCCGACAGATCTCAATGCAGCCCCCTCTCATATGGAGCTGCACGTGCCTCAGTTTCATGCCGGCTCTTTTTTTCTTATTATTATCTTCATTGTGCTCACACAGCCTGACTTTAATATGGCCGCCTCTCAGGGTGTTGCCTTCCATGAAAGTATGTCTCTATGAGGTGCGTGCATTTCGACGTGTCAGTGTCATGCCAGCTCTTCCATTTGTCGTGCCTATGTTTGGCCCCTTTAGTCCCTGTAAAACAGAATTTGAGATTCAGGCCATCAGCCCCTTGGTACTCGCAGTCCATCCCTGGGCTGCACCTAAATTGTAAGCACTCCGAATCCGAACGTAAATGGAGAAAGGCTTACTTGACTGAGTATTTAACAGAGTTTAAAAAAGCTTTGAAAACTTATGATGAAATGAAGATTGCTAAAACACTGTACTTTGCCTCGCAGATTGACAATGCCAAAGCCAATCAGAAGATTATTTTCAAAATTACTAATTCATGTTTGCAACCGACAACAGCTAGTAGTAAGATATCACCCTCACAAAGCTTATGTCATAAAATCTGTGAATATTTTGATAAAATACGATCGATTTAGTTGGCATTTGATAACCTGAAGCCTCTGGAGAATTCATCAAGTAGTGATCCTCGATATCTAACATTTTTCCTACAGTCCTTTAAAGAAATCACTCTTGCTCAATCCCACCAGGTGATTCTATCATGCAATTCAGGATCTCCTTTTGATCCTTGACCCCCCTTATTCTCCATAAAGTGGTAGACTACATTAACCCATTAGTTAATGATATGCTGAACTCTTCTTTGTTATCAACCACAGTTCCAGATGAGTGGAATTTAGTGGTAGAAAAGCCTCTTCCCAAAAACCAATTAAATGATCTCACAACATCGTCTAACCGCCTGCCCATTTCCCTACTACATGCTCTAAGTAAAATGCTTGAAAAACTAGTCAATTTACAAATTATGACTTCATAGAGCAAGCCAATATCTTGACCCGAAACAGTCGGGCTTGCACCGACACCATCAAAATGACATTGGATTTGGGTAAAAACGCAGTGTTGAGTCTATTAGACTTATCTGCAGCATTTGACACTATCTCACATGATATATTGCTGCAACAAGCTTATGATTGTGGTATTTCGCATTTGGCCTTGGCCTGGATTAAATCACTTTTATCCAACAGAAGACAAAAACTGTCATGTTAGGATCCTTTTTCTCCCCAGAAAAACTGGTCAACTCAGGGGTGCCTCAGGGCTCTTCATTAAGCCAAGCTGTATTTAATACTTATATGGCCCCCTTAAGCACCTTAATTTAATCATTTGGCATTGATGTTGCTTCCTATGCTGATGATATGCAAATGATGTTGTCTTTAGACAAGACTTCCTTGGGCTCTGAGCTTAATTTCAAATGTGGTTTGACCAAAATTATTCGGTGGATGCAAACTAACCACCTTAAATGCAGCATAGATAACACTGAGATTATGCTCTTTAGAAGTTCCAATACCTTTGATCATAGCCTCTGGTGGCCTACTTTTACTTCCACTCTGCCTCCCCACCCACCACCCCCCAAGTTCAGGTTGCCAGAAATGTAGGAGTTAAATTTAATTCAGCTCTTTCTTTTTTGCCTCAAGCAACAACTATAAGTGGTATTTGTTTTTTATGAAAACCCGGTAAAAGGTTTTAGACTTTCTACCCCTTGCAGTGCTCCTCTGGGAGTGACACCTGCGCTCTATAAAACTCTGTAATTCATTTTTTTTATTCATCCATGTCTTGTAGATTGGATTTGCAGTAGTGTGACCCCCGGGCCACCATGCCGAGGCATCCACTGACATGTAAGTAGCGGGGACTGCTGCCCCTCCTCAAACACTCACAATGCTGAGATCACCTGCCCACTGTATGTTTCTGAAACAGCATAATTGTTCACAGATGTTTGGAAAAGTCTTTCAAAGTACTCATAGAAGCAGATTTATGGACTTGGAGATCGTATAGCATTTTTTAGAAAATGTGCAGTGCGTTATATATAACGATTTCCCTGACTGATGCGCTTACATAGTCTGCTCTTCTTTAATTCACAAGGGATTTTGTTTTTTCAATTCAGTCGCAATCGCTGCCAAATACTTGTGAGATAAACTAAATTTGAGCAATGTCTTGGATTGATGTGAGGCACTGCACAGACCGACCAGGAGAGCACCTCCAGCCATCAGCACCACCCATGCCTAGAGACATCAAGCAAACACAGCACTCCCTGAGGAATCCCTTTTAGGAACGACATGGATCAGCATAGGACCACGTGGAGAGAGAGATGACCCAAAACAACAGAAAACCGGCGAATACAGTGCTTTATGATGAAGGTATCTGACACGCCTGAGGAGAATCCCATGTTCCCAATTAAGGTAGGAGGTCAGGAAATGTATTTCCTAGTAGACAGTGGTGCAACTATCTCTGCAGTGAGACACAAGTTTGGTCCCAGTAGTGGTAAAACAGTAACTACTGTAGCTGTAAATGGAATGCTGATGTATGAAGAGTTATCAGAACCCCTTCCAGTTTCTGTTGAGGATTTCACAAAGACCCATCAGTTTCTCCTGTAACCAGATGCACCAATCAATTTGCTGGGAAGAGACCTCCTCTGTAAATTGCATGCAACATTATATTTTTCACAAAATAGGATTTACTTACAAGTGCCTGAGGACAGATTAGAATTGGCTAATAGAGCACTTACTGCTTGCAAATTGAGTGAGGACTCTATGTTATGTCCAAACCCAGTTTTGTCTCTCTCTCTCTCCAACACGCTACCAATGGACCCCGTTACAGGGAGATTTCTACAATGACCTGTTTCAAGAACTGTTTAAATACAGCACTGACATTGAGATTGACTTGATGTAAGGAAATGCCTCCTTGGCATGGTTGCCCCCTGACTTTTTGCCTTTGCTGATGCTATGTTTACAATTGAAAGTGTGCTGAGGCCTGCTAACCAGGCCCCAGCACCAGTGTTCTTTCCCTAACCTGTACTTTTGTATCCACAATTGGCAGACCCTGGCATCCAGATAAGTCCCTTGTAACTGGTACTTCTAGTACCAAGGGCCCTGATGCCAAGGAAGGTCTCTAAGGGCTGCAGCATGTCTTATGCCACCCTGGAGACCTCTCACTCAGCACAGACACACTGCTTGCCAGCTTGTGTGTGCTAGTGAGGACAAAACGAGTAAGTCGACATGGCACTCCCCTCAGGGTGCCATGCCAGCCTCTCACTGCCTATGCAGTATAGGTAAGACACCCCTCTAGCAGGCCTTACAGCCCTAAGGCAGGGTGCACTATACCATAGGTGAGGGTACCAGTGCATGAGCATGGTACCCCTACAGTGTCTAAACAAAACCTTAGACATTGTAAGTGCAGGGTAGCCATAAGAGTATATGGTCTGGGAGTTTGTCAAACACGAACTCCACAGCACCATAATGGCTACACTGAAAACTGGGAAGTTTGGTATCAAACTTCTCAGCACAATAAATGCACACTGATGCCAGTGTACATTTTATTGTAAAATACACCACAGAGGGCACCTTAGAGGTGCCCCCCTGAAACTTAACCGACTATCTGTGTAGGCTGACTAGTTTTAGCAGCCTGCCACAAACCGAGACATGTTGCTGGCCCCATGGGGAGAGTGCCTTTGTCACTCTGAGGCCAGTAACAAAGCCTGCACTGGGTGGAGATGCTAACACCTCTCCCAGGCAGGAATTGTCACACCTGGCGGTGAGCCTCAAAGGCTCCCCTCCTTTGTGCCAACCCAGCAGGGCACTCCAGCTAGTGGAGTTGCCCGCCCCCTCCGGCCAGGCCCCACTTTTGGCGGCAAGGCCGGAGAAAATAATGAGAAAAACAAGGAGGAGTCACTGGCCAGTCAGGACAGCCCCTAAGGTGTCCTGAGCTGAAGTGACTCTAACTTTTAGAAATCCTCCATCTTGCAGATGGAGGATTCCCCCAATAGGGTTAGGATTGTGACCCCCTCCCCTTGGGAGGAGGCACAAAGAGGGTGTACCCACCCTCAGGGCTAGTAGCCATTGGCTACTAACCCCCCAGACCTAAACACGCCCTTAAATTTAGTATTTAAGGGCTACCCTGAACCCTAGAAAATTAGATTCCTGCAACTACAAGAAGAAGGACTGCCCAGCTGAAAACCCCTGCAGCGGAAGACCAGAAGACGACAACTGCCTTGGCTCCAGAAACTCACCGGCCTGTCTCCTGCCTTCCAAAGATCCTGCTCCAGCGACGCCTTCCAAAGGGACCAGCGACCTCGACATCCTCTGAGGACTGCCCCTGCTTCGAAAAGACAAGAAACTCCCGAGGACAGCGGACCTGCTCCAAGAAAAGCTGCAACTTTGTTTCCAGCAGCTTTAAAGGACCCTGCAAGCTCCCCGCAAGAAGCGTGAGACTTGCAACACTGCACCCGGCGACCCCGACTCGGCTGGTGGCGATCCAACACCTCAGGAGGGACCCCAGGACTACTCTGATACTGTGAGTACCAAAACCTGTCCCCCCTGAGCCCCCACAGCGCCGCCTGCAGAGGGAATCCCGAGGCTTCCCCTGACCGCGACTCTTTGAACCTAAAGTCCCGACGCCTGGGAGAGACCCTGCACCCGCAGCCCCCAGGACCTGAAGGACCAGACTTTCACTGGAGAAGTGACCCCCAGGAGTCCCTCTCCCTTGCCCAAGTGGAGGTTTCCCCGAGGAATCCCCCCCTTGCCTGCCTGCAGCGCTGAAGAGATCCCGAGATCTCTCATAGACTAACATTGCGAACCCGACGCCTGTTCCTACACTGCACCCGGCCGCCCCCGCGCTGCTGAGGGTGAAATTTCTGTGTGGACTTGTGTCCCCCCCGGTGCCCTACAAAACCCCCCTGGTCTGCCCTCCGAAGACGCGGGTACTTACCTGCAAGCAGACCGGAACCGGGGCACCCCCTTCTCTCCATTCTAGCCTATGTGTTTTGGGCACCACTTTGAACTCTGCACCTGACCGGCCCTGAGCTGCTGGTGTGGTGACTTTGGGGTTGCTCTGAACCCCCAACGGTGGGCTACCTTGGACCAAGAACTAAGCCCTGTAAGTGTCTTACTTACCTGGTTAACCTAACAAATACTTACCTCCCCTAGGAACTGTGAAAATTGCACTAAGTGTCCACTTTTAAAACAGCTATTTGTGAATAACTTGAAAAGTATACATGCAATTTTGATGATTTGAAGTTCCTAAAGTACTTACCTGCAATACCTTCCGAATGAGATATTACATGTAGAATTTGAACCTGTGGTTCTTAAAATAAACTAAGAAAATATATTTTTCTATACAAAAACCTATTGGCTGGATTTGTCTCTGAGTGTGTGTACCTCATTTATGGTCTATGTGTATGTACAACAAATGCTTAACACTACTCCTTGGATAAGCCTACTGCTCGACCACACTACCACAAAATAGAGCATTAGTATTATCTATTTTTTACCACTATTTTACCTCTAAGGGGAACCCTTGGACTCTGTGCATGCTATTCCTTACTTTGAAATAGCACATACAGAGCCAACTTCCTACATTGGTGGATCAGCGGTGGGGTACAAGACTTTGCATTTGCTGGACTACTCAGCCAATACCTGATCACACGACAAATTCCAAAATTGTCATTAGAAATTGATTTTTGCAATTTGAAAAGTTTTCTAAATTCTTAAAAGACCTGCTAGGGCCTTGTGTTAGATCCTGTTTAGCATTTCTTTTAGAGTTTAAAAGTTTGTAAAAGTTTGAATTAGATTCTAGAACCAGTTGTAGATTCTTAAAAAGTATTCCAACTTTTAGAAGCAAAATGTCTAGCACAGATGTGACTGTGGTGGAACTCGACACCACACCTTACCTCCATCTTAAGATGAGGGAGCTAAGGTCACTCTGTAAAATAAAGAAAATAACAATGGGCCCCAAACCTACCAAAATACAGCTCCAGGAGCTTTTGGCAGAGTTTGAAAAGGCCAACCCCTCTGAGGGTGGCAACTCAGAGGAAGAGGATAGTGACTTGGAGGAAAATTCCCCCCTACCAGTCCTATCTAGGGAGAACAGGGTCCCTCAAACCCTGACTCCTAAAATAATAGTCAGAGATGCTGGTTCCCTCACAGGAGAGACCAACACCTCTGAAATCACTGAGGATAGCCCCAGTGAAGAGGACATCCAGTTAGCCAGGATGGCCAAAAGATTGGCTTTGGAAAGACAGATCCTAGCCATAGAGAGGGAAAGACAAGAGATGGGCCTAGGACCCATCAATGGTGGCAGCAACATAAATAGGGTCAGAGATTCTCCTGACATGTTGAAAATCCCTAAAGGGATTGTAACTAAATATGAAGATGGTGATGACATCACCAAATGGTTCACAGCTTTTGAGAGGGCTTGTGTAACCAGAAAAGTGAACAGATCTCACTGGGGTGCTCTCCTTTGGGAAATGTTCACTGGAAAGTGTAGGGATAGACTCCTCACACTCTCTGGAAAAGATGCAGAATCTTATGACCTCATGAAGGGTACCCTGATTGAGGGCTTTGGATTCTCCACTGAGGAGTACAGGATTAGGTTCAGGGGGGCTCAAAAATCCTCGAGCCAGACCTGGGTTGACTTTGTTGACTACTCAGTGAAAACACTAGATGGTTGGATTCAAGGCAGTGGTGTAAGTAATTATGATGGGCTGTACAATTTATTTGTGAAAGAACACCTGTTAAGTAATTGTTTCAATGATAAACTGCATCAGCATCTGGTAGACCTAGGACCAATTTCTCCCCAAGAATTGGGAAAGAAGGCGGACCATTGGGTCAAGACAAGGGTGTCCAAGACTTCAACAGGGGGTGACCAAAAGAAAGGGGTCACAAAGACTCCCCAGGGGAAGGGTGATGAGACAACCAAAACTAAAAATAGTAAAGAGTCTTCTACAGGCCCCCAAAAACCTGCACAGGAGGGTGGGCCCAGAGCCTCTTCACAAAACAATGGATACAAGGGTAAAAACTTTGATCCCAAAAAGGCCTGGTGTCATAGCTGTAAACAGCATGGACACCAAACTGGAGACAAGGCCTGTCCCAAGAAAGGTTCCACTCCAAACTCCCATCCAGGTAACACTGGTATGGCTAGTCTCCAAGTGGGATCAACAGTGTGCCCAGAGCAAATCAGGGTCCACACTGAAGCTACTCTAGTTTCTGAGGGTGGGGTGGATTTGGCCACACTAGCTGTCTGGCCGCCTAACATGCAAAAATACAGACAGCAACTCTTAATTAATGGGACTAGAATAGAGGGCCTGAGGGATACAGGTGCCAGTGTCACCATGGTGACAGAGAAACTGGTTTCCCCTGGCCAATACCTGACTGGAAAAACTTACACAGTCACCAACGCTGACAATCAGAGAAAAGTACATCCCATGGCAATGGTTACTTTAGAATGGGGAGGGGTCAATGGCCTGAAACAGGTGGTGGTCTCCTCAAATATCCCAGTGGACTGTCTGCTTGGGAATGACCTGGAGTCCTCAGCATGGGCTGAGGTAGAACTAAAAACCCATGCAGCAATGCTGGGTATCCCTGAACTGGTGTGTGTGAAAACAAGAGCACAGTGCAAGGCACAGGGTGAACAAGTAGAGCTGGAGTCTGGAAGAATGGCCCAGCCTACCAAGAGGAAGGAAAGTCAGTTGGGAAACCAACTGCAACACAGCAAAAGAAAGGGAACCTCTCTTCTCAGGAAGAAGTTCTGCCCTCTGAGGGAACTGAGCCTTTGGAGCTTGAACCTTATCAGGTTGAGCTCTTAGGCCCAGGGGGACCCTCAAGGGAGGAGCTGTGTAAGGGACAAGAAACCTGTCCCTCTCTTGAAGGCCTTAGGCAGCAAGCTGCTGAAGAGTCCAAAGGCAAGAAAAATGGAACGCATAGGGTCTATTGGGAAGATGGACTCCTGTACACTGAGGCCAGAGACCCCAAACCTGGTGCCACTAGGAGAGTGGTAGTGCCTCAGCTGTTCAGGAAGTTCATCCTAACATTGGCCCATGACATTCCCCTTGCTGGACATTTGGGACAAACCAAGACGTGGGAGAGGTTAGTCAACCACTTCTACTGGCCCAATATGTCCAACATGGTTAAGGAGTTTTGCCTCTCCTGCCCCACCTGTCAAGCCAGTGGTAAGACAGGTGGGCATCCAAAGGCCCCCCTCATTCCACTTCCAGTGGTGGGGGTGCCCTTTGAAAGAGTGGGTGTGGACATAGTTGGTCCACTAGAACCTCCCACAGCCTCAGGAAATATGTATATCCTGGTAGTAGTGGATCATGCTACCAGGTATCCTGAAGCTATTCCCCTTAGGTCGACTACTGCCCCTGCAGTAGCCAAGGCCCTCATTGGTATCTTTACCAGAGTGGGTTTCCCTAAGGAGGTGGTGTCTGACAGAGGTACCAACTTCATGTCAGCATACCTAAAGCACATGTGGAATGAGTGTGGGGTGACTTATAAATTCACTACACCATACCATCCCCAAACTAATGGCTTAGTTGAGAGATTCAACAAGACATTAAAGGGCATGATCATGGGGCTCCCAGAAAAACTCAAAAGGAGATGGGATGTCCTCTTGCCATGTCTGCTTTTCGCTTACAGAGAGGTGCCACAGAAGGGAGTAGGGTTCTCACCCTTTGAACTTCTGTTTGGTCATCCTGTAAGGGGACCACTTGCCCTTGTTAAAGAAGGCTGGGAGAGACCTCTCCATGAGCCTAAACAGGACATAGTGGACTATGTACTTGGCCTTCGCTCTAGGATGGCAGAGTACATGGAAAAGGCAACCAAAAACCTTGAGGCCAGCCAACAGCTCCAGAAGTTTTGGTATGACCAAAAGGCTGCACTGGTTGAGTTCCAACCAGGGCAGAAAGTCTGGGTTCTGGAGCCTGTGGCTCCCAGGGCACTCCAGGACAAATGGAGTGGCCCTTACCCAGTGCTAGAAAGGAAGAGTCAGGTCACCTACCTGGTGGACCTGGGCACAAGCAGGAGCCCCAAGAGGGTGATCCATGTGAACCGCCTTAAGCTCTTCCATGACAGGGCTGATGTGAATCTGTTGATGGTAACAGATGAGGATCAGGAGGCAGAGAGTGAACCTCTCCCTGATCTTCTGTCATCAGACCCAAAAGATGGCACAGTAGATGGAGTGATCTACTCAGACACCCTCTCTGGCCAACAGCAAGCTGATTGTAGGAGAGTCCTACAACAGTTTCCTGAACTCTTCTCCTTGACCCCTGGTCAGACACACCTGTGTACCCATGATGTGGACACAGGAGACAGCATGCCTGTCAAGAACAAAATCTTTAGACAATCTGACCATGTCAAAGAAAGCATCAAGGTGGAAGTCCACAAGATGCTGCAATTGGGAGTAATTGAGCGCTCTGACAGCCCCTGGGCTAGCCCAGTGGTCTTAGTCCCCAAACCTCACACCAAAGATGGAAAGAAAGAGATGAGGTTTTGTGTGGACTACAGAGGGCTCAATTCTGTCACCAAGACAGATGCTCATCCAATTCCAAGAGCTGATGAGCTCATAGACAAATTAGGTGCTGCCAAATTCTTAAGTACCTTTGACTTGACAGCAGGGTACTGGCAAATAAAAATGGCACCTGGAGCAAAAGAGAAAACAGCATTCTCCACACCTGATGGGCATTATCAGTTTACTGTTATGCCCTTTGGTTTAAAGAATGCCCCTGCCACCTTCCAAAGGTTGGTGAATCAAGTCCTTGCTGGCTTGGAGTCCTTTAGCACAGCTTATCCTGATGATATTGCTGTCTTTAGCTCCACCTGGCAGGATCACCTGGTCCACCTGAAGAAGGTTTTGAAGGCTCTGCAATCTGCAGGCCTCTCTATCAAGGCATCCAAATGCCAGATAGGGCAGGGAACTGTGGTTTAC
Source organism: Pleurodeles waltl (assembly GCF_031143425.1). Classification (NCBI taxonomy): domain Eukaryota; kingdom Metazoa; phylum Chordata; class Amphibia; order Caudata; family Salamandridae; genus Pleurodeles; species Pleurodeles waltl. Next base: position 184,688,480 of record NC_090437.1, read on the forward strand.
TTGGGCCACCTTGTAGGTGGAGGCCAAGTTCAGCCACTCCAACCCAAGATCCAGACTATTCTGGACTGGGTAGCTCCAAAAACCCAGACTCAAGTCAGGGCATTCCTTGGCTTGACTGGGTATTACAGGAGGTTTGTGAAGGGATATGGATCCATTGTGACAGCCCTCACTGAACTCACCTCCAAGAAAATGCCCAAGAAAGTAAACTGGACTGTGGAATGCCAACAGGCCTTTGACACCCTGAAACAGGCAATGTGCTCAGCACCAGTTCTCAAAGCTCCAGATTATTCTAAGCAGTTCATTGTGCAGACTGATGCCTCTGAACATGGGATAGGGGCAGTTTTGTCCCAAACAAATGATGATGGCCTTGACCAGCCTGTTGCTTTCATTAGCAGGAGGTTACTCCCCAGGGAGCAGCGTTGGAGTGCCATTGAGAGGGAGGCCTTTGCTGTGGTTTGGTCCCTGAAGAAGCTGAGACCATACCTCTTTGGGACTCACTTCCTAGTTCAAACTGACCACAGACCTCTCAAATGGCTGATGCAAATGAAAGGTGAAAATCCTAAACTGTTGAGGTGGTCCATCTCCCTACAGGGAATGGACTTTATAGTGGAACACAGACCTGGGACTGCCCATGCCAATGCAGATGGCCTTTCCAGGTTCTTCCACTTAGAAAATGAAGACTCTCTTGGGAAAGGTTAGTCTCATCCTCTTTCGTTTGGGGGGGGGGTTGTGTAAGGAAATGCCTCCTTGGCATGGTTGCCCCCTGACTTTTTGCCTTTGCTGATGCTATGTTTACAATTGAAAGTGTGCTGAGGCCTGCTAACCAGGCCCCAGCACCAGTGTTCTTTCCCTAACCTGTACTTTTGTATCCACAATTGGCAGACCCTGGCATCCAGATAAGTCCCTTGTAACTGGTACTTCTAGTACCAAGGGCCCTGATGCCAAGGAAGGTCTCTAAGGGCTGCAGCATGTCTTATGCCACCCTGGAGACCTCTCACTCAGCACAGACACACTGCTTGCCAGCTTGTGTGTGCTAGTGAGGACAAAACGAGTAAGTCGACATGGCACTCCCCTCAGGGTGCCATGCCAGCCTCTCACTGCCTATGCAGTATAGGTAAGACACCCCTCTAGCAGGCCTTACAGCCCTAAGGCAGGGTGCACTATACCATAGGTGAGGGTACCAGTGCATGAGCATGGTACCCCTACAGTGTCTAAACAAAACCTTAGACATTGTAAGTGCAGGGTAGCCATAAGAGTATATGGTCTGGGAGTTTGTCAAACACGAACTCCACAGCACCATAATGGCTACACTGAAAACTGGGAAGTTTGGTATCAAACTTCTCAGCACAATAAATGCACACTGATGCCAGTGTACATTTTATTGTAAAATACACCACAGAGGGCACCTTAGAGGTGCCCCCCTGAAACTTAACCGACTATCTGTGTAGGCTGACTAGTTTTAGCAGCCTGCCACAAACCGAGACATGTTGCTGGCCCCATGGGGAGAGTGCCTTTGTCACTCTGAGGCCAGTAACAAAGCCTGCACTGGGTGGAGATGCTAACACCTCTCCCAGGCAGGAATTGTCACACCTGGCGGTGAGCCTCAAAGGCTCCCCTCCTTTGTGCCAACCCAGCAGGGCACTCCAGCTAGTGGAGTTGCCCGCCCCCTCCGGCCAGGCCCCACTTTTGGCGGCAAGGCCGGAGAAAATAATGAGAAAAACAAGGAGGAGTCACTGGCCAGTCAGGACAGCCCCTAAGGTGTCCTGAGCTGAAGTGACTCTAACTTTTAGAAATCCTCCATCTTGCAGATGGAGGATTCCCCCAATAGGGTTAGGATTGTGACCCCCTCCCCTTGGGAGGAGGCACAAAGAGGGTGTACCCACCCTCAGGGCTAGTAGCCATTGGCTACTAACCCCCCAGACCTAAACACGCCCTTAAATTTAGTATTTAAGGGCTACCCTGAACCCTAGAAAATTAGATTCCTGCAACTACAAGAAGAAGGACTGCCCAGCTGAAAACCCCTGCAGCGGAAGACCAGAAGACGACAACTGCCTTGGCTCCAGAAACTCACCGGCCTGTCTCCTGCCTTCCAAAGATCCTGCTCCAGCGACGCCTTCCAAAGGGACCAGCGACCTCGACATCCTCTGAGGACTGCCCCTGCTTCGAAAAGACAAGAAACTCCCGAGGACAGCGGACCTGCTCCAAGAAAAGCTGCAACTTTGTTTCCAGCAGCTTTAAAGGACCCTGCAAGCTCCCCGCAAGAAGCGTGAGACTTGCAACACTGCACCCGGCGACCCCGACTCGGCTGGTGGCGATCCAACACCTCAGGAGGGACCCCAGGACTACTCTGATACTGTGAGTACCAAAACCTGTCCCCCCTGAGCCCCCACAGCGCCGCCTGCAGAGGGAATCCCGAGGCTTCCCCTGACCGCGACTCTTTGAACCTAAAGTCCCGACGCCTGGGAGAGACCCTGCACCCGCAGCCCCCAGGACCTGAAGGACCAGACTTTCACTGGAGAAGTGACCCCCAGGAGTCCCTCTCCCTTGCCCAAGTGGAGGTTTCCCCGAGGAATCCCCCCCTTGCCTGCCTGCAGCGCTGAAGAGATCCCGAGATCTCTCATAGACTAACATTGCGAACCCGACGCCTGTTCCTACACTGCACCCGGCCGCCCCCGCGCTGCTGAGGGTGAAATTTCTGTGTGGACTTGTGTCCCCCCCGGTGCCCTACAAAACCCCCCTGGTCTGCCCTCCGAAGACGCGGGTACTTACCTGCAAGCAGACCGGAACCGGGGCACCCCCTTCTCTCCATTCTAGCCTATGTGTTTTGGGCACCACTTTGAACTCTGCACCTGACCGGCCCTGAGCTGCTGGTGTGGTGACTTTGGGGTTGCTCTGAACCCCCAACGGTGGGCTACCTTGGACCAAGAACTAAGCCCTGTAAGTGTCTTACTTACCTGGTTAACCTAACAAATACTTACCTCCCCTAGGAACTGTGAAAATTGCACTAAGTGTCCACTTTTAAAACAGCTATTTGTGAATAACTTGAAAAGTATACATGCAATTTTGATGATTTGAAGTTCCTAAAGTACTTACCTGCAATACCTTCCGAATGAGATATTACATGTAGAATTTGAACCTGTGGTTCTTAAAATAAACTAAGAAAAGATATTTTTCTATACAAAAACCTATTGGCTGGATTTGTCTCTGAGTGTGTGTACCTCATTTATTGTCTATGTGTATGTACAACAAATGCTTAACACTACTCCTTGGATAAGCCTACTGCTCGACCACACTACCACAAAATAGAGCATTAGTATTATCTATTTTTTACCACTATTTTACCTCTAAGGGGAACCCTTGGACTCTGTGCATGCTATTCCTTACTTTGAAATAGCACATACAGAGCCAACTTCCTACACTTGATGACCAAGTGAGTACAGTTGGCATTAGTACCTGGACCAAGACACTGTACTGCAGCATTTTTTACAGGCCCAGTGCCTGAATTGTACGCCTACATGGCAGACAAATATTTGTACTGGACAATGGAGTTGCATGAAGACACATTGTATGCAGGAAAAGAGGGTTGCGCTGTCAGCATTAAGCTAGGATCAAAGGAAGAGAGGTTATTTCAAGTACTAGCTTCAGAACCACATGTGTCTATAGCTGTAGCACCAGGATTTTACCCTAAAGATTTGGGCCCCATGGTCCAACGTCTCCGGGTCTTACCAAGAGCTAAGGACTTTACATTTCCTTTGGGAGTTGTGTCTGTGTTGGGAGATGGAGAAAGATGGTGTTGGACGTTGTGTATGCTCAGAAATGACAGGACTGCAGTTTTTGACAAGCTTGAAGGGAATATGGCTTTACAGCTGACAAAAAACAAGGTCCTAGAACAAGTGAACTCAGAGGTTTGGGCAAAACACAAAAATGAGGCAGGATTGTTAAAAACATGCCCTCCCCATAAAGTGACGCTTAAGGAAAATGCAGAACTACCTTATGTGCGTCAGTACAGACTGTCACCTCAGGCAGAGGAGGGAATAAAACCTGTGATTGAGTCTCTTTTACAACAGGGTATAATTGAAAAGACCACTAGCCCCTGTAACAGTCCAATAATCCCGTTGCCCAAGGGCAACACTGGACAATATAGATTCATACAGGATTTACGCCAGATAAACAACATTGTGGTTCCCTTAGCACCAATACTATATTATCTTCTATACCTGCAGAAGCAGAGTACTTCTCAGTTATAGATCTCTCCAGTGCGTTTTTCAGTATTAGAGTCCATCCAGAGAGTGAATACCTCTTTGCCTTCACAATAAAAGATACCCAGTACACTTTCACAAGACTGGCCCAAGGCTTCACAGAGAGTCCACGGTCTATGCACAGGCAGTAAAGAGAGACCTGGACAGCCTACACCTGGAAGGCAACAGTGTCATCTTGCAGTACGCTGATGATCTTCTTGTGGCATCCCCATCACTAGAGGCTTGTGAAAAAGACACTGTAGCTCTGCTGAACCACCTCCAGGAGAGAGGACACAAAGCCTCATTGTCAAAATTTCAGTGCTGACAAAAAGAGGTAACTTACCTTGGTTATGTGGTATCCAAAGGTACGCGCTGCATATCACCTGACAGAATAAAAATGATTCAAAGCATGCAGCCACCGTCCACCAAGAAAGGAATGATGTCCTTCCTGGGGATAATGAACTACTGCGGCCAGTGGATCCCTGAGTACAGATCCTATGATGCATTCTTGAGGAAATGCACACTACAGGATGCACCCAACAACATTGTATGGACTAATGAACTTGCAGAATGTTTCAAGAAACTGAAAGGGACATTGTGTACTGCGCCAGCTTTGGGGCTCCCTGATTACAAACTACCCTTCCATCTCTATGTGTCAGAGCAAGATGAAATTGCAAATGGTGTACTGACACAGCAGCATGGCTCTGGAAAAAGACCTGTGGCGTATTACTCTGTGACTTTGCCTTCATCAGTAACTGAGCATCCAGCTTGTTTGAGAACAGTGGCGGCAGCCGCTGTGATGGTAGAGAGGGCGGCTCCCATTGTGATGGACTACCCTTGTATTGTTTAAGTGCCACATTCGGTACTATTGTTGTTGTCATCAGCAGCAACACAGCATTTTTCGGCAGCCAGGTGCAAGGTTATGAGGTCATGTTGTTGTCTAACACTAATATTACCATTAAAAAATGCCCTCCTGTTAATTTGGCAACATTATTACCTGCTGTAGGTGATTCTGATGAGACCCCTGACAATGATTGTGTTGAGGTTGTAGAAACATGCACCACACCCAGACCAGATTTACAACAGACACCTTTAGAAAAGGCAGACTATGAGTGGTACACTAATGGTTCCTCCAGTAGACTAACAGACACAGATTACAGAGCAGGGGTATGCGATAACAACAGTAGACACCATAATTGAAAGTGCAGCTCTGCTCCCTGGCACATCTGCCCAGCAAGCTGAGCTGTATGGTGTAACAAGAGCATGCATCCTAGCCAACGGGAAAACTGTTAACATTTATACTGACTCACGTTATGCCTTTGGAGCTGTCCACGATTTTGGCCAGCTGTGGCAGTATCGTGGTTTCATAACAGCAGCAGAGCACCCCATTCAAAATGGCCTTTTAGTAAAGAACTTGTTAAAAGCAATACTACTACCCAACAGCATAGCAGTCATAAAATGCGAGGCACATACAGGGGCTAACACCAAGATAGCCAGAGGAAACGCCAAGGCTGACACAGCAGCAAGAGAAAGCATGTTACAGCCAGTACAAATGGTGCCCCTAATGGCAAAAAGCATTCCAAAAATTCAGCTTATTCAGAGACAATTGTTGCTAGCTGATATAAAGGAAGCACAATGGTCTGCAGCACTAGCTGAGGAAAGAGTGTGGACTGATGCTGGGTGTTTGCAAAATGATGAGGGATTATGGGTCCACCAGGATGGGAGACCTGTGGCTCTACGTAGTATGTTCCTTCCCCTTGCAAGGCTTGCTCATGGACCCACTCACATGGCACAAGGGGGGATGAATGAGCTAATTAGACAGGAATGGTTTGCACCAGGGATAACAGCCTTCACTGCACAATTCTGCTCCCAATGTCTTGTCTGTGCCCAACATACTAAAGGCCGGTCACCTGCTACACATGATCACTTACCAGTACCACAGGGGCCGTTTGCCAATGTCCAAATAGACTTTGCCTATATGCCCCCAGTGAATGGATTCAAATATTTGCCGGTGTGTGTGGATCAATTTTCAAAATGGGTGGAGGCGTTTCCCACAAGAAAGAATGATGCGGCAACTGTGGTGCGATGCTTGATGAAAGATATCATACCCCGATTTGGGGTCCCACAGGGCATTAATAGCGACAGAGGGGGTGAATTTGTGGCTGCAGTGATGCAAAAGATGTGTGAATGGTTGGGAATAGAGTGGAAACTGCATGCCACTTATCTCCCCCCCCCCCCAAAGTTCAGGACAGGTGGACAGGATGAACTCCACTGTAAAAAATAGATTAGCAAAAACAAATGATGCAACAGGCCTGAAATGGCCTGATGCTCTGCCTTTAGTGCTGCATGCCATAAGGGAAACTCCATCTAGGACAACCCTTTTGTCCCCCCATGAGGTACTGATGGGGCGGCCTATGTCTGTGGGGTTGAGGTTGCCTCTCCCAGGATCTCATGCAGCACTGCTGTGGACAGATGAAAACATTTCTGACTATGCTATAAAATTATCATCAGTCTTGAGGCATCACCATCTCCAGGTGAAGGAAGCCTTGCCCCATCCGTCCTCAGAGCCCACACATCCTTTTAAAGCTGGAGACATAGTCATGGTGAGAAAAATAAAAGATGTTTCTCTTAGTTCTAGGTGGACTGGACCACACCTTGTGCTCCTGGTGACGCGGACGGCGGTGAAGGTAAGGGACGTCATGAGTGGATTCACGGCACTAGGTGCAGATCCGCACCATCAACAACAAAGACCGACGTGCCTGCAACGGATGAGCACATGCAACCCGTGGAGCAGCGCAGCATACCAGAAAAAGGGGGGACAGACCAGACCGCTCCCAAGAGCCACGCTGAGAGTCCGTCATCAAGTGTCAGGTGACACCAACTGAAGCAGTTGAGTGAAGCACACAACGTAGTCTCGAAGAAAGGTGATAGTCACACCTGCAGAAAAATAGACTGAAGAGGACACCACAGGGCAGGTCCGTGAAACCGCCCTTGAACAAGACTACTGCAGACTAGTAGGGGAAGAGGAGGACAGTACACTGTGTGCCATTGCCTTACTGAACAGACTTCATATCTATATCTTTTGAAAAAAAAAAAAAGAAATAAAATGCATTGCATAGTACAATTAATATTTTTTAGTACCTTAATTTTGTATGTACTAACAGTATTTAGACAAATAGCTGACCATCCCCTCATTGCGGTACATGAGAAAGTAGCCCAAGTCTTAGGTCTTGAAAACTGCTGGATGTGTAGAGAATTATCCAGAAACCCCAATGACCCCATTGGCTTACATGGGACACCTGTGCCTATACAGAATTAAGCACAAGGAAAAGGGTGCCTTATACCAAATGTAACTTGGGACTGTGGAGAAGGAAGGATTGGATGGTACTCATGTTGCACCATACTGCCCAATATTCAAGCTGAATACCCAGTGTCACCTATGAGAGAGAACAATGCAGAGGACAGTGCTTTTCCTGTATGTAAAAGCATCAAGTTTCAGGATGTAACCCAGCTTCCCGATACTTAGGATACCTCGCAAGTAGCAAGTGTCCTAACATATTAGAATTTGATGATACCACGGGTAATTGGAATATAAAGGACAGACAGTTAATAAGTAGGATCTGGACAACTAAGAGAAAAGGAAAGAAAGTTACCTACACTTTACATTACTGGAACATCACTATTCTTGGCGAAACACTGTTGATAACACCTGATGGTCTTCTATATGATCCACTAATAAACAAGAAAATGATTATACTAGGGCACCAAATGTGATTTCTAAAATATTAGAATATCCTTTATGGTCAGCTCGCTGCTCTTACATGGCGCCGTGGGCAAATGTTACTTTTATAAACTCTGCATGGATTGATTATAAATGGTGTGACCAATTTCAGAACTCTTTCCCTGACGGGGTAGGCCTTCCTCTCAGTAAATATCACACATTGGACACACAGTTACAGGGCAGTATGCATTTCATTTGTGGAACTAAGGCTTACAAAGTGCTTCCGCAGCACTGGGAAGGCATGTGTGCTATTTCTTATCTAAACCAAACATTTCAGTTGTGCCGCATATTGCAGCACATGAGCCATTAAACTTGGGGAGTTTTGCTCATAGGTATCAAAGAGATATACATACACCTATTCTGGAGGCTAGACAATGTCTATTTTTTGAGCTAATGCGTATATTAATCCCTGTATATGGCGTATATGATTTGGAATTGGCCCTTGTTAACAAGTCTGCTGAGCTAGCCATAGCATTCAATGCAACAAGAGATGCACTTCAAGAGTTGCAGGTGGAAATTAATTTAGTGGCTGCCATGACTATCCAACATAGAATTGCCCTTGACCTCCTGACACTACAACAAGGAGGACTGTGCGTTTTGTTGAATTCCTCTTGCTGTTATTTTTTAAATGAAAGTGGAAACATAGCAAGGGATGTCACCCAAATTAATAAAGCAGGTAGAATATTTCTTGGAGCAGAGAAAATTTCTGATTCTGATGATTGGTCCTGGCTTTGGTCATGGTTACCAACAGGACGGCTGAAGAGCTTAGTTCTAGCACTATTCAGTATCTTTATAACAATAGTGGTACTTTTGTGTTGCCTCCAGTGCTGTTGCTCCATGCTCCAGCAGTTCTGTAGTAAGAACATCTATTCATTTTCTGCAGTTAAAGTCCTACATCCTACAGAGCAGGAGATAGCCCTCAGATATCTTACAATACAACAAGATGTAGAGGAAGCACACAAATAAATTTTTGGTTTAATGGCTATCGACCCATAACACATGAATGCTTTAGATTAGATACCAGCATATCATTTAGCCTATGTTTAAATAATGAATACCTCATAGGTGTATATCTAGATGACAATATATGTGTTTAATCTGAACAAAATGTGTAATGCCATCCAAAGATATGTATTTTTGATACGTTATTACTATGTTTCTGCAATGTATTTATATATTTTTGCAATCAAGTATGATATTACTATCAAAAAGGAGATATTGTTGGGAAAAATATATATTCACATATATGTACCTATAGATATGATACTTTAGTTCCAATTCTCTCCTCCCTTATCTGAATCCCAGTAAGACTTCCCTACTGACCTCTCTGACACCTATGCCAGTTGTACAAACAAACCTCTCCAAGCCACGTTGTTAAGTTTAGCTCGGTCTCACACTTTAAGTTCAGCCAGCAACCCAGCCCCCATTTCTTTAGGGACCATCTGCTGTCTGTTCAGGTGCTCATGCTCACACTGCATTATGTATATTTTTACACTATGGACTTCTAGTTTTGTATGTGCAGCATTTCTTTTGTATGTTCGTGCCCATGTTTGGACTGTGTCCCCTTTTGGGGTTGTGCTGTGACAGCACTTATTAACATATATAAGTGCCTGACTTATATGCTTCAGTGTAATAGTCTTTAAGGTCAGTGCAAGGGGAAAGTAACCTAGAATTTCACGGCATGTAATCAACTTAAAAAGAATTTGAAACAATCTCTATGTACTATAAATGTAAAACAAGCGAGATTTATTATCCACATATATTTTATATCATGTTGATTCAGACGATTAACAGTATAAATCATGTCATAACATGTAATTTACATTTGTTTGGGTAGGTGCTCCTAAAAAAAAGTGAAAGTGCTGAGGTGCAAGTGAGTGATGGTGATATATACAAGTAGTGCAGAGTGTGGTGGTATGCAAATTATCGACTTCCAGTGGCTCCTAAAATCCAGGAGGCCCTGGAGTGTCAAAATATGTCTATTTGTCTCATCCACTCTTTGGAAATGTGTAGACGTTTCGACCCCGTATTCGGGTAAGTCAGGATGGGGTCATCATCAGGACAGGGAAAATTGCATTGGAAGCACCTAAATTCCAGTGGGGGATTAAATCAGGTAACGGCTGTGATCTCCAGGAAAGGTAGTCCTGGAGTCTGGGTATCTGTATCAGTCTGTCGACTTGTGGTGATGGGAGAGTCAAAGATCATTTAACTCCAGTGTTCGGAGGCTCAATGTATTGAGCATACCTGGGGCTAAGACTAGCCAGGGAGCACCACTTGTATGAGGCTCCAATGATTTGGTATAAAGGTCACTCCCACAGTGGTCAACAGGCCTTATTAATCGGCCGATGCCTGGGTTTCCAAAACCCCTGGGTGAGGTCTGCGAAAAATCGTCAGGAAAATTTGCATACCACCATATGATGGTAAACTACAGGTCTAGTCATCAACCTCGGAAGATATACTTTTGGCACAGTGGGCAGCTAGGCGTCGAAATAGGCCCACATTAGATGTCTGGTTTTGTTTTGTTGCTCAGGGTGCCACCTTTGATTGCTCCACCAATTGTTAACATGCTTATTTTGGAAAACATGCATAACTTTAGGGCTTTGTAGATCCTATGTGTGCTCATGAGTATGCGCTACATAATCCAGTTCGTAGTGGTGCCACATTTAGAACATAGAGAGGTACCAGGTAAGAAAAGAGAGAATTGCCAGACCTGAATACTCACATCCATGCATACACAGAAGCAAATGAACACTCCTTATTCCATCACATACACAAACATATTACCCCATAGGCAGCAGCAGTGATTGTGAGGCGGACAGATGAGGGCGAGGTGGAGAGTCCAGGGTGAGGTGAAGAGAGAGAAGAGTGAGGTGAAACAAGGGGAGGCAAAGAATGACTGAGGGCAATAGAGGGGATGCTGAGGCAGTAGGATAGGGAGAAGAAAGTAGAATTGTGGGGGGAGACAAGGAGGGCAGGTCAGAAACCCAAGAGGGTAATCAAAAGAGGGAGAGAAGGACGAGAAAGACAGAAGTGCTAGGTGAAGGGAGAAGGATGAGGTAGAAATAGAAGGATGAAGTGGGGTGATTAAGTTTATACAGTGAGAGGATGGTGAGGTCAGGAGAGACTGAAAGTACGATAGGGTGGAAAGAGAGGAGGGTGGAGTGAGAGAAGCAAGATGGCGACATGGAGAAACAAAGGCACAGCAGGGAAACAGGTGGATAAAGTGGATAGAAAGTAGGATGAGGTGAAGAGAGTGAGGTGGGAAGATGTCGAGGGTGAGATGAGTGGAACAGGAGGGTGAAGTGGAGAGAAAGGAGGAAGAAGTTAGGAAACAGGAGGGGGGGCCCACTGAGAAAAAAGGGTGAGGTGGAGGCAACAGAAGAGATCAAGCTCATTGGTTTAAATCTTTACAAGTACACAATTAGAGCCAGTAGACAGAAAACGGAAATAGGTATGGTGTGCAGCTCACATTTGCACAAGACCATCCAGCATGCTCAGACCCAGCTCTCAGACACTTTGGAAACTCTGGAGACCACCAGTCATCGTTATGGCCCACTCAGGCTTTTTCATGACCCTTCCAGATCCCGGAGCCAGGCCTGGTGCTACATCTTGTCTTGCTGGAAATTTTTAAAGGTAGAGGCATTTTCCTCCCAACTCCTCATATTAATCAACCCTCTTCGAGGCCAAGAGTTTATGTAACACCCATTCAATGGTTAAAAAACACTTTTTAATCCATGCACAAATTACTAATGAACCTTTGAAACAAATTTATTTTAGTGAAACTGGTTGACTGCTTACTGTAACCCCCTCATTGAAGGCTTTGTTTCAGAGAACCATAAATTCATTAGATGTGACCTTTCTTTTAAGAGAGGCAGTGGAGTTGGTGAATTAAATTTACACACAGTTCATTAAGCATTACTACTTATTCATACTCTTCCACCCACTTTGTAGTCCTGTCTACTTAATTTGTTTATGTACTTCTTCAGCTAAGATCCATTCTTTAATTTCACTGTGCCAACATTGCATATCAGGTGCTCTTACACCCATCCAGGAGATGGTGACTCGACACTCTGCAAGCACAAGCGCCAACGGCAGAAATTTGTATGCCATCTTTTTCCCTTTCGGGGGTCTGACGTTCCTCACCAGACAACACGATGGCGAGAGGTCTAGTGCAATGCTCACAGTCCTTTTCAAGTATGTTACCACTAGTTCCCAGTACTTGTACACCTCCCGGCATTCCCAGGCTAGGTGCAAGAATACTGGATCACTATTCCCACATCTAGAACAGCTATCAGAACAGGAGGTGGACTTCCTATGGAGGTGCTTGGAAGTAAGGTAAACCAGGTGCAAGAAATGATAGTGGATTAACTTAAATCGGACCTTGCAGGAGATAGAGTGGGTAAGGATGTTGATACCTGCCCAGTCCACTTCGCCCAGTTGCTCTCCTGGTCCTGATCCCAGGCGGCCGGAGACCATGGATGTTGATCACCTCTGTCTAGCCTCATGGCCTTGTATAGTAATGTGATTAAGTGGCGGCCTGCCCCGCAAGATAGGAGGATTCCTCTAGTGTGCGTTGTACCAGAGGCCTCAAAAGGTGGGCTAGGTTCCTCTACCTATGTCGGCCAGTCCTTCACAATGTAAAGAAACTCCTAAATCAATTTCATATAATGCTGTGTTTACACGCCTACGATACCCTAATTACTGGCAGATGAAGGGTACAATCCCAGTCTAGGATGGCTTTGCATCCTGACTGACTTGATAAATTGAAACTAAGCCCTTCAACAAGCCAGTCAACAATCATTGAAATACCCTTGGGGTGTGGGGAGGGTCAAGCCACTCACTTCCTGTATTGTGTGCCTCAAGACCATCCTAGTCCAACAGTGCACTGCATCCACAACCATCAGACCTGATGTCTTCCCATCCTACCAGACCCCTTCACTAGTTTTCCACCCGTAGTCCTCTCTTCTCCCTGCAGGTCTTCTTCCGTGTCACTTTGTTTTCACCCTTTGGATAGCTCAGTAGCTACATTTGCCCCCATCTGCCTCCTTCCCCTGCCTCAGCTCCCCAGTCATATTTACTGCTCTGGGGCATCATATACCCCACAGTATCAATGTCATGTAGAGCCTCCTATTTCCACAGGTTGAGTGGCCGCTCTTCCCGTAGCTGAAACAGTTTATTGATCTACTGCTTCAATCTGACCCTTCCTGTCCTCTCTCAACAAATTTCATATCCGATGAGGCACCTCCTTTTTTCTGAGCAGGTTTAATGCAAGTTTGATGGGGGTCCCTACCCTCTCTGCTCAGTGCTGTGCCATTCCCCTACCTTCCCCTATCATCAGACAAGGTGCCTTCCTTGGTATCTCTTGATCCAACAGCTGCATGACACTGATCTGGGTTCTATTCTCCCATTCAACTGATAATCACCACATTAGGCAACATCATCCTGCCCTCACCAATGCGGCAAACACTCCAAGCCAGAGTTCAGGGGACCTCTTTGGAACTGTGCTCTTTGCCTCCAGTCTGGCCATACTGTCCGCATCAACATATAAGCTACAGGTTTCCCCTCGTCAGCCATGCATTTACGAGCGGAGGAAAAGCTGGTCGGCTGCCCCATGGACTCATGTTTCACCAAGATGACTGCAGATATTTTAAGCAGTGAGCAAAACTGAACCAAATTAAAGAGTTGCAGGGTTTTACAGTATTCCACAAAAATGAGTACAAAAAGTGTAGCTACATATTAAGTTTGACAAGTGAAGAACATCCTCTTTAGATCTCAAAGGGTGATCTTTTATCAACATTCAGAAGTCCAATTTATAAAAATGTGCAACTGTCTGCCATCTTGTCCACCGACTCTTACTCTACCATTTCCTTTATTATAAATCTTACAAAAATATCACAAACTATGGGACACTGACTCCCAATTACGAAAAAATAATAGTTACCAAATTCAGCGTGAAGCTCTTCTGCGCTTTCAGGTCTGGGTTGACGTCCCGTATATAAAAACTTCTTTACACCAAAGGGTTTCAGACGACGGCCTATAGCCTGCCCTAAAAACAGAAACACGTTGGGTGATATGACCAGTGAGTGGCTGTTATGAAAGATGCTACATCACAGTTTGATTAATACAATCTTTAGTCTCTGATGGTAAATGCACCATTATATTGGTGCAGGGGAAAATGAGATTAGATCAACAAAAGTAATAGATTGGCTTTAAACATACACACACAAGGTTCTGGGATCTCATTGGACACTAATACAGACACGAATTAACAAAATCAGCTAAAAAACACCTGTTTCAAATAGACCTTTTTCTACATTAAGATAACCACCAAATTTGGAAACATTCACGACCAGATTTTTGTAGAATGTTGTAAATCTGCACTCGCATGTATGTTATCTTTGGAAGGGTGCAGATTTAAAATTTTAAGGAATTTGAAGAATGACTGGAATCCTGCGAAAGTTACATCGATCCATGCATGCTACTGTAAAATGTTTAATTCCACTTTCGCATGATAAAATGTAAACATGCTTATTAGCGCAGGCGAAAAAAATGAAATCGTGCAAATTCACCCTCTAACCACCTCCATGACACCCCACCAATTAAATGGGGTGTTCTTTTCACCTCGCCGATCCTAAGAAGACATTTCCTCCCCCTTTTCCTGACGTTTCTCAGGGTGAAAAGGGGTGACATATACATATATATATATATATACACACACACACATATACACACACATACACTAACAAACGTGTATGTTTGTGAGTGTTCCTAAACGTAAAGGAAAGGCCCTATAATTCCACTGTCTACATGCCCTCATGCCTGCTTTAAGGAAAGGTTGGCTGAAAAAAACATTAAAGAAACCACAGCTCAAAAAGCGAAGAATGATTGAAGGTTGTAGAATGATTAACGTACGCATTGTTCTCATCAAGGTGCTACATATTATTTGTGACGGCCCAATGCACCTAATAACGGACTTAGTGAAAAGTGCATAACTATCACACATTGACACATTTTGGCTGTTTTCAGAATATCCAAGCCATCATATATGATAATCTTAAACAGAGGCTCCAAATTGTACTCCAAAGTACAATTACAGTAAAATCTCGACCATAACAGTTTTTTTATTTGATCAGGGTCTTTATCAGGACGGGTAATTAAGTAGCACCTTCTGTCAGAAATTTTCAGAAAATGTAAATAAACCAAGTTTGTATGATTATGTAAAACAAACAAAAAAATAAAATCACTAGAACTCTCAGAGTTGTGAAAAGATGCCTTCTCATAACACGTTTGAACCAACAATTTGCTCGGCCTTCACAACTGACATGTAAACCGATTCTATCAGCTAATGACTCAGAGGGAAGTACTGCTGTTTTATCGTAATAGCCACCTACAGCTCCCCTGCACTGTAGCGCCATACTCTACAAGTTGATCAAAACTTTTTTTTCTGAATAGGATAATACAGAACAACTTTTAAATGTCCTTTTGTACAACGCTTTTACTCAATAAACACATGGCCTGTATTTCTTGATTATTCATTATTTTACACTTTTGTGCTGGGACTCTGAGGCCACGGTTACTATCAGACTAGTATGTTCCCAACAAGTCCATTCATTTTATGTCAAGGCCAGGAAAAAAAGGAAAACATTGGAAAAAAAAAGTCCGTTATCTGTCCCTTTTGAAACAAAAACTTAAAAACAGCAAATATAAGAAGAAATGACTTCAAAAGATTATTAGATATGTCTAACTATTGCTCTATAATAAGAGCAAAGAAAAGTAGAACTGCCTTGCTAAAAGAAATGCTGAGAATTTGACGTTTAAAAGTACGATGTCTTGACCTATTGCAGAGTCAAAACATAAACAAAGGGGAAGTATTTTTAGCTGAAAAGGTGGCCGGCTTATCTGAGGCTTGGCACACCTTAACCATGAAAGTGGCTGGCGAAGAAACACTACGGCATCCACATTTCTTCTGCCCAGACTTCCACGCCTTGAATAAATGTCCAGGACATAAGAACCATCTAGAACAGAGACTCGTGCTGGCAAAAAACACCTAAGCTCACTCATACGATGAGCTCCGGTGACTGGAACCTGAAAAAATAAGTTTAATATCAATGGCCAGTAAGGAGTCCAAATTCCTTCTTAGAACATCTCCAAAATCTATCAGCTTCTGTCACCTGCTACATGTTGTTTTGTGCCTGAGCGGGCCTGCACCGCTTACTTTTGGGTATGGTAGTGGCAATAAACATACACTCACAAAACGTTAGTTTCATAATCAGCCCTTGGCGCCAAACGCCACGCCCTTTTATTTACTAGCTCCTTACGTCAGGAGCAAACCAAAACTAAAACCACATAGAGGGGTCCTGCATGGCAGCGTCCACGCAGCACTTGGAACACCCCTGACAGAAAGAGCAACATAGTATGAACATAACATTCCTCCTCAACTTAAAATAAAATAAAATTTAAAAAATGGCGAGTCATACACCCCAGCCTAAGATGTGGCCCAAAGAACATAACGAACCCTTAAGCCAAATAGGTGGTGTACCACAAAAACAGCATATTCAAATTATCACAGCCTGTTCTCTACTGACACATAGTCTTGCAGTTTCACAGGAGCAGCAGGTCGTGGCCGTAGATTGTATCGATCCACACCTCTCCTCATCATCATAGGGTCAGTCATAGGATGATTGGTGAGGGGGATCATGAGACACATCTTTTCCGTATCAGCACCCTCATCTCGAGATAGCGTTCCTGATGGCACCTGTGAGTCTTGTGAAGACCTCAGTGACTCAGAGAATAGCCCTTCATTTGCAAAAGACATCCGATCCACATCGTCATCTTCCGTTACCTGAGGCATGGGCAAGGCTGACGAACCTGACTGGCAATGCCAAAACTAAGACACTTATATCGCCTCAGCCCCACATGGGTGGAAATGAAAATGTCACTTACCCAGTGTACATCTGTTCGTGGCATCAGTCGCTGTAGATTCGCATGTTTTGCATAGCTCGCCATCTGGTGTTGGGCCGGAGTGTTACAAGTTGTTTTTCTTCGAAGAAGTCTTTCGAGTCACGGGACCGAGTGACTCCTCCTTTTGTCTCCATTGCGCATGGGCGTCGACTCCATCTTCGATTGTTTTTCCCCGCAGAGGGTGAGGTAGGAGTTGAATTGTAGTAATAGTGCCCATGCAATGGAGTGACTAAGTATGTACCTATTTAAGGTTGAGATGATACATATACAAATAGTTGAAGGTAACTTCCAAACTGCTACAGGCTCCCGGGGAGGCGGGTGGGCACATGCGAATCTACAGCGACTGATGCCACGAACAGATGTACACTGGGTAAGTGACATTTTCAGTTCGATGGCATCTGTCGCTGTAGATACGCATGTTTTGCATAGACTAGTAAGCAGTTATCTCCCCAAAAGCGGTGGCTCAGCCTGTAGGAGTGGAAGTAGTTTGAAATAATGTTCTTAATACGGCTTGACCTACTGTGGCTTGTTGTGCGGATAACACATCTACACAGTAGTGCTTGGTGAATGTGTGAGGCGTAGACCATGTGGCTGCCTTACATATTTCTTGCATTGGGATGTTTCCTAGAAAGGCCATGGTAGCACCTTTCTTTCTGGTTGAGTGTGCCCTTGGTGTAATGGGCAGCTGTCGTTTAGCTTTAAGGTAGCAGATTTGGATGCATTTAACTATCCATCTGGCTATACCTTGTTTTGATATTGGGTTTCCTGCATGAGGTTTTTGAAATGCAATAAATAGTTGTTTAGTCTTTCTGATGTTCTTTGTTCTGTCAATGTAATACATTAATGCTCTTTTGACATCTAATGTATGTAGTGCCCTTTCAGCTACGGTATCTGGCTGTGGAAAGAACACTGGAAGTTCCACTGTTTGATTTAGATGGAACGGTGAAATAACCTTCGGCAAAAATTTAGGATTAGTCCTTAGGACGACCTTATTCTTGTGTAGTTGTATAAAAGGTTCTTGTATTGTAAACGCCTGAATCTCGCTTACTCTTCTTAGGGAAGTAATGGCGATGAGAAATGCAACCTTCCAGGTTAGGAACTGTATTTCGCAGGAGTGCATGGGTTCAAAAGGTGGACCCATAAGTCTAGTTAGGACAACATTTAGGTTCCATGAAGGAACAGGTGGTGTTCTTGGTGGTATAATTCTCCTAAGGCCCTCCATGAATGCTTTAATGACTGGTATCTTATATAGGGAAGTTGAATAGGTAGTCTGCAGGTATGCAGATATTGCTGCAAGGTGTATTTTAATGGAAGAGAAAGCCAGGTTAGATTTTTGTAAGTGAAGCAAGTAACCCACTACATGTTCTGGAGTTGTGTGTAATGGTTGTATTTGATTAATATGGCAGTAGCAAACAAACCTCTTCCATTTACTTGCATAGCAGTGCCTGGTGGATGGCCTTCTGGCTTGCTTTATGACTTCCATACATTCTTGGGTAAGTTGTAAGTGCCCGAATTCTAGGATCTCAGGAGCCAGATTGCTAGATTCAGCGATGCTGGATCTGGGTGTCTGATCTTTTGGTTGTGTTGTGTCAACAGATCTGGCCTGTTGGGCAATTTGATGTAAGTTACTACTGATAGGTCTAGCAGCGTTGTGTACCAGGGTTGCCTTGCCCAAGTTGGTGCTATTAATATGAGTTTGAGTTTGTTTTGACTGAGTTTGTTTACCAGGTAAGGAAGGAGAGGGAGAGGAGGAAAAGCGTAAGCAAATATCCCTGACCAGTTCATCCATAGGGCATTGCCTTGGGACTGTTTGTGTGGGTATCTGGATGCGAAGTTTTGGCATTTTGCGTTCTCCTTCGTCGCAAACAAGTCTATTTGAGGTGTTCCCCAGAGTTTGAAATAGGTGTTCAGAATTTGGGGGTGAATTTCCCATTCGTGGACCTGTTGGTGATCTCGAGAGAGGTTGTCTGCGAGTTGATTTTGGATCCCTGGTATAAATTGTGCTATTAGGCGAATTTGGTTGTGAATTGCCCAATGCCAATTTTTTTGTGCTAGCAGGCTTAACTGCGTGGAGTGTGTCCCCCCTTGCTTGTTTAGATAATACATTGTTGTCATGTTGTCTGTCTTGACGAGAATGTATTTGTGAACTATTATTGGTTGGAAAGCTTTTAGTGCTTGAAAAACTGCTAGAAGTTCTAGGTGATTTATATGCAGTTTTGTTTGATGTACGTTCCATTGTCCTTGTATGCTGTGTTGATCGAGGTGTGCTCCCCACCCTGTCATGGAAGCATCTGTTGTTATTACGTATTGTGGCACTGGGTCTTGGAAAGGCCGCCCTTTGTTTAAATTTATGTTGTTCCACCACAGAAGCGAGAGGTAAGTTTGGCGGTCTATTAACACCAGATCTAGAAGATGACCCTGTGCTTGAGACCACTGTGATGCTAGGCACTGTTGTAAGGGCCTCATGTGCAGTCTTGCGTTTGGGACAATGGCTATGCATGAAGACATCATGCCTAGGAGTTGTAATATCATCTTTGCTTGTATCTTTTGTGTTGGATACATGCGTTGTATGATGGTGTTGAAATTTTGAATTCTTTGGGGACTTGGAGTGGCTACTCCTTTTGTTGTGTCTATTATGGCTCCTAGGTATTGTTGTACCTTGCACGGCAGAATGTTGGATTTCGTGAAGTTGACGGTGAACCCTAGTTTGAAGAGGGTTTGTATGATCTGATTTGTGTGATTTGAGCACTCTATTAACGAATGGGCCTTGATTAGCCAGTCGTCTAGATATGGGAACACATGTATTTGCTGCCTTCTGATGTGTGCAGCGACTACCGCTAGACATTTGGTAAAGACTCTTGGTGCGGTTGTTAATCCGAAAGGCAGTACCTTGAATTGGTAATGTATTCCTTTGAATACAAACCTTAGGTATTTCCTGTGCGATGGGTGTATTGGTATATGGAAATACGCGTCCTTGAGGTCTAAAGTTGACATGTAGTCGTGTAGTTTTAGCAATGGTAATACTTCTTGTAGTGTGACCATGTGAAAGTGGTCTGATTTGATGAATGTGTTCACTATTCTGAGGTCTAGGATTGGTCTCAGCGTTTTGTCCTTCTTTGGTATCAAAGTACAGTGAGTAAACTCCTGTGTTTATTTGTGTGTTTGGCACTAATTCGATTGCATTCTTTTGCAATAGTGCCTGCACTTCTATCTCCAGGAGATTGGAATGATGTTTTGTCAAATTTTGTGCTTTTGGTGGTATGTTTGGAGGGAATTGTAGAAATTCTATGCAATAACCATGTTGGATAATTACTAGAACCCAAGTGTCTGTAGTGATTTCCTCCCATGCTTTGTAATAATGACTTATTCTTCCCCCCACTGGTGTTGTGTGGAGGGGGTGAGTGACATGTGAGTCACTGCTTAGTAGTAGGGGTTTTGGGGCTTTGAAATTTTCCTCTATTCCTAGGGAATTGCCCTCCTCTATATTGTCCCCGAAAACCTCCTCTGTACTGTCCCTGGTAACTGGACTGTGTTGCCTGTGAGGTGCTGGCTTGTGTGCTCTGACCCCGAAACCCCCCTCTAAAGGGTGTTTTACGGAATGTGCTGTAATTCCCTCTGCTCTGCGGGGAGTAGAGTGCGCCCATGGCTTTAGCAGTGTCCGTGTCTTTTTTGAGTTTCTCAATCGCTGTGTCCACTTCTGGACCGAACAGTTCTTTTTCGTTAAAAGGCATATTGAGAACTGCTTGCTGAATCTCTGGTTTAAATCCAGACGTTCGGAGCCATGCATGCCTTCTGATAGTTACAGATGTATTAATTGTCCGTGCAGCTGTATCTGCAGCGTCCATGGAGGAGCGGATTTGGTTGTTGGAAATGGTCTGTCCCTCCTCAACCACTTGTTTTGCCCTATTTTGTAGGTCCTTGGGCAGATGGTCAATGAGATGTTGCATCTCATCCCAATGGGCTCTGTCATAGCGCGCAAGTAGTGCCTGGGAGTTAGCGATGCGCCACTGGTTTGCAGCTTGTGCTGCGACTCTCTTACCAGCTGCATCGAACTTGCGGCTTTCTTTATCTGGGGGTGGTGCATCTCCAGATGTGTGGGAGTTGGCCCTTTTCCTAGCTGCTCCTACAACGACAGAGTCTGGTGGCAGCTGTGTAGTGATGAAAGCCGGGTCTGTAGGAGGCGCCTTATACTTTTTTTCCACTCTTGGTGTGATTGCCCTACCTTTGACCGGCTCCTTAAAGATTTCTTTTGCGTGCCGGAGCATACCAGGGAGCATAGGCAGGCTTTGGTAGGAGCTGTGGGTGGAGGAGAGTGTGTTGAATAAAAAGTCATCCTCGACCTGTTCTGAGTGGAGGCTTACATTGTGAAATTGTGCTGCTCTAGCCACCACTTGAGAATACGCAGTGCTGTCCTCTGGTGGAGATGGCTTCGTAGGGTATGCCTCCGGACTGTTATCTGACACTGGGGCGTCGTATAAGTCCCATGCGTCTTGATCTTGGTCACCCTGGCTCATGGTGGTGTGAGCTGGGGAATGTGATGGAGTTTGTGCTGGTGAGACGTTAATCACAGGTGGAGGAGAGGGTGGTGGGGTAACTTTTTTCACCACTTTTGTTTGTGGTGTTTGTTCAGTTTGGAACTCCAATCTTCTCTTTCTTCTAATAGGGGGAAGGGTGCTTATTTTTCCTGTCCCCTGCTGTATGAAAATACGCTTTTGCGTATGGTCTACATCAGTTGAGTGTAGTTCTTCCTCAAACCTATGCCTTTGCATTTGGGAGGTTAACGAGTGCTCTTCTGTATAAGAGCCTGAAACTGGGTCGGTTGCAGTTTGTTTTGGCACCGAAACCCTGTCTGCATCTTTTTTCGGCTCCGAGGTGACTTTTTTCTTTTTCGGGGCCGAAACCTCTCGGCGTCGATCTTCTTCGGTGCCGCTGTCTCGGCGTCGAGCCGTGTCTACACCGGTATCTCGGTGTCGATGCTTGTCTCCAGCACTTTCTCAGTCCCGAGAAGGCTGCGTGCCGGTGTCTCGACCGGAGTCGGACGATCTCGGCACTGTTTGGGCCTTTTTCGGTGCCGACGGTCGGTCACCGAATTTATGGGTCGAGCCATGGCCTGGTGGCAGTGGCGTCCCCTGGGCCTTGTAAATCTTCTTCTGAGTGGTTTTCGACGTCCTACTCACGGTTTGTGTATCGTCGAATCCTTCGGAGTCCGATTCTTGGATCGAAAAGGTTCCCTCCTCTTCTTGTTCCTCGAACTCCCGGTGGGCTGTCGGCGCGGACGCCATCTGAAGTCTTCTGGCTCGACGGTCTCGGAGAGTTTTTCGGGACCGGAACGCACGACAGGCCTCGCAGGTGTCTTCACTGTGCTCAGGTGACAGGCACAGGTTGCAGACCAAGTGTTGGTCTGTATAGGGGTATTTATTGTGGCATTTGGGACAGAAACGGAACGGGGTCCGTTCCATCGGCGTTCTTCTGCACGCGGTCGGGCCGACCAGGCCCCGACGGGGGATCGAAAAAAATTACCCCGAAGGGCACCGGAGCTCTTCGATCTTAGACGCGGTGTTGAATCTAACTACGCCGATCCCGAACGCAACAATACCGACGAAAATCTTCCGAAATTAGCTATCTTTCCGTTCCGAAACTCGGAGCGACAGGAACACGTCCGAACCCGATGGCGGAAAAAAAACAATCGAAGATGGAGTCGACGCCCATGCGCAATGGAGACAAAAGGAGGAGTCACTCGGTCCCGTGACTCGAAAGACTTCTTCGAAGAAAAACAACTTATAACACTCCGGCCCAACACCAGATGGCGAGCTATGCAAAACATGCGTATCTACAGCGACAGATGCCATCGAACAAGTGGTTATCGCTCTAGATTTCGGAGCCAGCATCAGTTGGTGGTACTCTGCACGAAGATCCATTTTGGAAAACCACCTGGATCCACTGACTTCCGCCACAATATCATCCACTGTGGGGGTGAGATGCCGCTCCCTCCGGATGGCCACATTTGGTAACCGCATGTCCACACAAATGCGCACCTCGCCTGGTTGCTTTGGATTGCAGGTGACAACGACGGGGGAAACCCAGGGTGTTGGCCCTTCCACCCTCTCAATGATGTCTGCTTCTTCCAACTTGGCTAACTCCACTTCCACTTTTGGTCTGAGGTGGAACGCTATGAGTCTGTGTTTCAGTGCCACTGGCTCAATGGACTTATCAATATGTAATTTCACTTGTCGTTCCTTCAGGCAGCCAATACCTTTGAAAATGTCAGAGTATTCTTCCTCCAAAGTCTCCAGAGCCCCCGCATGTATGCTGAAAGCAAAAGTGACCAGTTCGAGCTCCTCAGCTGTACGACAGCTCAATAGCATTCCTGTCCCAACTTGCGTGACGTATATCTTGGCTCGGGTGGTCGCATCTTCATGCACGATGTCCGTCGTGAATACACCTGCCAACGGGATTGGGGGTCGCCGATCCAAATGCGAACATTTGTACTGTGGTGGGCCGAAGTCGAGGGCGAGTTGGTATCTGCCTAAACACCGACTGAGCAAGAAGGTTTATTGAGGCTCTGGTGTCAATGAGGGTTGGCACTTGATGACCTGCAATCTTCACTGTCAACACCAGGGCAGTGCGCTCTCTACGGGCGACCAGAATGCAAAAACCCAGCACTCTCAAGATAACGTAATTTATGCATTGTGCTGATATATTGTTTTGCACTGCAGAGTTCAATCCTGAAGACTTATTTTTAAGGTGCTTATAAATACTGTTCATTTACAATGTATTGCTGCAGGCTTTCAGAGTGTGTCTGGGTGTGGTCCCTTTCCAGGGCCTTCTAGAAGTTTTCCCTGCAGCATGCCTGGGTGTGGTTGTGGGCTGGGCCAAGACACTATAAAAGGGAGCCAGCTCGGGTCCACGTGCACACTATTCAGAGGTCCCGGTGCAGAGCAGCAGCAGCTTCCTGAGCTCCTGTTCCGGTGGCCTACTTTGATCTTCCAGGCCTCTGCCCTTCATACTACATTGATGATCCTTATTCAGGGCGGTAAGACGGAGGCTGGGCTGGGCCCCCGACCCAGAGATCGAGGACGCTCTAATTCTTAGGCCTTATTCTTCATGATAAACAATTTGCTCTTGCGCGTGTGAATGTGCGTTTGGACTTTTCATGGCATTTGCATGCTGTTCGAAACGGCAAGACGCGCGATTCGCTTCCTGGTGATTTAACCCTTGATATTCATTGTGCGCTACCATTCCTTGGCAGTTTCATGGTGGCATTCGAATCAGCAAGACGCGCAATTCTTTCCTTGTGTTTTAATTCATGATATTTATTGTGCGCTACCATTCCTTGGCAGTTACATGGTGGCATTTGAATCGGCAAGACGCGAGATTCCTTCCTCATGCTTAATTCATGTTCTTCATTGTGCGCTACCATTCCTTGACAGTTACATGGTGGTTTTCGAATCGGCAAGACGCGCAATTCTTTCCTCGTGCTTAATTCATGTTATTCATGGTGCGCTACCATTCTAAGGCATTTACTTGGAAGTATTCGAGTTGACAAGTCGCATGATTTATTCCTTGAATCTATGCTGTGTTACTCATGGTGCACAATCCACCTATGGGGTTTTAATACCTATGTGAAAATCTGCAATGTGCGCAATTCATGTTTCAACATTTTGAGAGAACCAAAAAAGGCCACAGTTCTAGATGAAATGTTGTGTGTTCCTGATATGTATTCTTAAAATAAGAATTATATGATGGTTCAGAACTTATTCAGATTGTTTCCTGATACTCATGATAAAAGGAAGTACTTGAATTTGAAAGTTTCAATTAACCTCTCTTGATTCCTTCACAGGTATTCAGTCATCTTGAAGCCTAGTCATTTTAAGTGTATTCTTAGGTTGTTCATGTTTTCAGAATGACAACGCTCAGAGTCATAGCCGAGTACTGACTTCTTGAGATGTAATTTTGATGAAGTGTGTTTTAACCTTTTGCCTCCTACAGGTCTCCTTCCCAGCTGTTCCCTTCCTAATCCACTTTTCCCCACTTGGACTCTCTTAGACTCTGTGACAAATCTAATCAGAGTATTGGAGCTGTCTTGTGGTGGAAGTGTTGGGAACGTTCACAGACCCTGAGGATCTGGTGACTCTGACATTCACTCGGCACGTTGGAATCCTTTTCCGGAATTCATTGCCTGGTTGAGTGGTATGGATGACATACACCGTCCCCTCAGGTTCGTCATCATCATCCATGTCCTGCGTATCCTCCTCATGTCCTGCGTATCCTCCTGTTGTTGAATTGCTTGTGCGGCATGTGCCATCTTCGGCCCAACCGACTTGGGCTTCGGGGTTGAGCGGCAAACCTTAGCAAAATGGTTGAGGTGTTGACAGTTGGTGCATTGTTTCCCTACCGCTGGACATTTACCTTGGTGCGGGTACACTCCTCCACACATATAACAAGTGCGACTACCACCTGCGTATTTACTCTTATCTCTCCGTTTTGCTGTTACCCCCGCCATGACGCCATTAACAGGCTCAACCTTTATGGATTCTGTGAGTGCCGACTCCATGTGTGCCACCCGCACACAGGACAGTTCTTTTGATCGGCCCATTGTCAGCATGTCCGCCATTGACATCCCCGGAACTTGAAAAATGTGTTTACACAATTTAGCAGAAGGACACCCTTGAATAGACTGCACACGTATCTCATCCCCTGGATCTGGCAACGTGCATGTACTCACCAAGTCCCTGAGTCTCGCATAGAAAACATCCACCAACTCCTTGGGGAGTTGCCTGGCTTGCATGAGAAGAAAACTTTCATAATCGGGATTTGCCAATGGTTCAAAATAGGCTGTGATCACACATTTTAAAGTCTGATAAGAAAATGAAGGGCCCTCTTCAACCACCAAATGTAAGAGCATCGGAAGTCTTCCTTCTGGGTCTATTTCCATTGCTACGAAATAGTTTTCAAGACGCTCCACCCACATTTTCCATTTAGCTGCATGTGCTGATGGGGGCCCATCACCCAGGAATGGTTCCAGCGCAGGAAGAGAGGTCATGGTGCCAGCAGTGGTCGTGTGCGACAGAAACCACTTTGCCAAAAACAGCAACGGAGTCCTCCACCAGCCAATGCCAGACACCACTTTTTGTCAGAGAATGACACTAAATATTACACCCTCTTGTTAGTGTCCTTCTAAAGAAAACGAGGTGAGCACTGTCCTTGATGTGGAGCACAGCCAGTAACAATCCCTTGTTCAGGGCTCAAAACCTTACAGTCATGACTCTTGCCTATTTCCGTCAATGTCTTCTATTTTTTTTTAATGACAAGCCCCAGGGCCCTGCCCTTGCACACTTGCCAACGCCATTCATCGAGAGTTCGGTATGTACCAGCCAATGCCCGGCAGCAGGCCTCATGGCTCCGCGCGCACCTCTCACCCATCAGGGGCGTGGCCACCTCCAGCCACATACAAATCCGCTCTCTTCTGATGGGAGCGCCGATGCAGCTCCGACTCCGTGGCTGCTCTGCACGGCATGCTTCAGCCTCCAGGCGCACCACCGCAGAGACCGGGTGGGGTTGCGGCCATAGACTCCTCACGGAGCCGCAAGCACCGCACACCACCAGTCGGTGCTGCCCCAAGTCCACGAGCCTCACACAGTCACTCGTCAGACGTGGCCGCGTTGGGATATTAATAAGCGGAAGCCAGGGAATTACAAGGGCCGTCTCCCGGGCCTTGTCGCCAATTTTGTTGTGTGCCTGAGCTGGCCTGCCCCGCTTACTTTTGGGGATGGTAGTGGCAAAAAACATACACTCGCAACGTTAGTTCCGTAATCAGCCCTTGGCACCAAACGCCAAGCCCTTTTATTTACTATCTCGTTACGTCAGGAGCAAACCAAAACTAAAACCACGTAGAGGGGCCCTGCACGGCAGTGTCCATGGGGCACTTGGCTCCCCTACCAGAAAGAGCAACATAGTATGAACATAACACATGTGTTCATCCCTCCAGGATTTCGTGATTTGCACACAAAAAAAAGAAGAAAAAAAAACACTAAAAAACCCTGCAAAATTGGGATTTTTGTAAAAAAAAAAAACGCCCACAAACCCACGACATTCAAGGAATGCAACTCCTTCTTCTTTTATTGGTCCAGCACTGCTTGCTGAGGTAAAGAGGGGAAAGCAGGCAGGCGAGGCATCTGTTTACTCACATACCTGCTGCTGCGACCCATCTCCTTGCCTGGAGATGCCTGGAGCGAGCCTGCTGCATAAAACAGAAGGGAGGAAGAAAAGCACATGTCGCTTTCTAGGAGCATTATTGGAAATATAAGAGAATTGCAAAAGAAGGACAGAAGAGGAAAAGTCGACCGTTCTTTAGAATTCTTTTTACATCAGGTCCATGATGTTTATTGCGAGGTGTTGTACAGCCTGCCAATGTATCATCAAATATTGTCTCTCCCCCCAACCACCTGGCGATAATTTATCACGCTTTTTCTCTATGTAGCTATTTTGGAAATAAGCATCTGCATTATTTTCAAAAGTTTTTTGTGCCGGACAGCAAAGCGTTTCACACTACAAGATTACTATGCAGAACTACAACATGCGCCTACGGGTGTGTTGCGTTTCATTTACATTTTCTTCTTTATTCCTTCTACTTCAGCGGTGCCTTGAATCAGTCATGATAAACCCATTTTAATGAACCAACATCCATTTACAGTTGGCTTGTGTGCAGCGCATCAGTACAGGTGGGAAGGCAGTTTGGAAAAAAAAAAGCTGTGGCTCAAAATTGCAGTGTCCGGGGAGGCCCGCCGCCCTGAGCATGCAGGGTGCAGAGTTTTTTTTTTTTTTTTTTTAAAGAAAGAATTTGGACACACTACCCGTGGGCATTTGGTGGGGCACGTTGGGGCAATTTGAAAAAAAAAGGAAAGTCAAATCATTTGCTGCAAAATTTCAACTTTCGTGCCTCCAAGTTCCCATTTTTGTGCTGCTAAATTTTGTAATTTATGCCACAATATCCTTGGGGGGTCTGACAAAAGTCATTAAATTAGCCTGTGCTTTATCCTCTGGTGGCATGTCACAAATGCAGCACACAAACAGTGATGAAGTGAAACACACAACAAGAAAAATTAAAAAAAACACTTTCGAAAAATAGAGTACGTTTTAATTAATATAATGAAACTAGTATAACAAAAACAAAAAAAACTACCAGCAGAACCAGGGATATTTGGTTTCAAAGTTCTAGGAAAAATGTAAATAAAAAAATACACCTCAAAGCACAAAGCCCAACTTGCTGTCATCTAGTCACACTAGACCAGGCAAAACTTACAAGTTCAGGCTGACTGCTACAAGTTCAGGCTGACAGCGAGGAGTACTGGTCAGATACAGGGACCAGATTAATCTTTCCGAAAAGTTACCTTCTCAAGTCCAGCACAAAGAGTTCCGTTCGCATTGGAGTGGGTGAGGAGGAGGACGCTGAACTTCATGGACAGACATCACTATAGCACGAGTCGGGCATCTCAGACATTCGTAGCTGAAAGGCGAAGAGCTGGTTGGGCGTTGCAGAGTCTAAAAAGAAGCATGCTTCTGTACTGAAAACTCTTCTTTCCAGACTATTGTTTAAATCCCTGTATTTCTAACACACTTATGTACTTGTACGCTTGAGGGTTGGAGAGGAAAGTTAATCCTTGCCGCCACAAAAGGATCTCCCTTTTCCAAGGGCCATGAATTACCCAGTACTTGAAGAGAAAATAAAGAAAGACTGTATCTAGGACAATTGCAATGGTCACACATCAGATACTCTTCTAGATACTCTAAGCAACCAGCCTCATTTTAGTAACCACTGTAAATGATGCAAAAATGAATTTCCAATTCAGGAAAAAGTGAAGCAGAAAAAAAAAACAAGAAAGGAACTGCTATCAGTAGAGCAGAGTCATCAGCTTCATCGTAACAAACTAAGTAAACTGAAAGGATTTGGAGAGGCGAGGTACCACAAAGTTAGGTACAAATTAAAAAACAGGGTCACCAAGAAGGACACAGCACAATAATTTCAAAAGGAAAGCTATACAACAGTATTGAAAGCAGAAAACTATAGACCTAAAGGCCTCATTATGAGTCAGATATAGAGGTACTCCCAGGGGATGCCACCCCACCCGATTCAGAGTTTTACCTGGTGCCACACGCCACCCGGTAAAACCAAACAATTTTCCACACGTGTTTATACCTGCTAGTTTAGTTAACTCCAGCTCTTGCATCTCCCGATCTAATTTCCCGGCAACTAAAAAAAGGCACCCAAGTTGGACGTACTCGCAAAATTAACTATTTGTTGAACAGGCTCTTTTAGACCACTTTCTGGTGTAGCAGGACATGCATTTTCTTTTATAATGCATACTTCATCTTAGATTTTAAAAAGGAGGAAGTCATCTTGGATAGAAAAATTATAAACAAGGAAGCGCCACGCCTTCCACTTACACATCAGTAGCATTATCCAGTGATGCCAGAGTTCATATTGAGAACCACAAGTAGCACCAATGAAAACAAAACTGTCTCCCCAACGCAGATGCCTACATCCTTACCCAACCTACATGATGAAAGTCTCACACATACAATCACAATGTTGTACAACACTCTCAAGACTCAAGGCAGATGTAAAGGAGAGTCATGAGCAGTGGGTAAGGGCAATCTGGGCACCGATCATGATCTGGGGTGTTCGAACTCTAGCAAACCAGCCCATAAGGCCTATTCCATTATTAAAATTAGTTTGTAAATGAAAGAAGAGGAAATCCTATCATAGAAATCTCTTACCAATGGAGATCCATGAAAGACATTGGGAGCATTTGGCTTCTAACCAGATATATGATTGAACAGTGCATGTCTTTACCACGCAGTCCTTACCACTCACATACCACTACCATGTAAGTCTTTACCACAAGTAATTACCGTAAACATCCATTGAGGTACATTATATGCACGGCCACTGGAATTATGCATCAGGAAAGGACCAAATTATGCAACAGTGTTGAGTATTTTTGCAGTAACAAAAAGCAAATTATGCAGCATAATGTGGCACATTTTGAAATTGTATTACTTCATTATTTCATCCTTTTTCAACTTGGTAACACTGTATAGGCATTGATTACACCTCATTAGTAGCAGTTTAACACCCAAATATAACAATAAGCAACAGAGAGGTGACCAGTACAGCTTTGCAAACGGTCTTGCACATGATGCTGCATTTTTGTTAACTTGTGAACCGTTTGAGCTGGAAACATTTTTTTGGTTAAAGTCTTCATATTATGCAGACAATGATAGATTATGTGGCAAATGCTGCAAATCTATAATAATAATGAACAATTATTATAAAACAATGCAACATTGCAAAAAATGGCAACACTTTGCAAAATTTGTAAATATCTCCATACAAATATGAAAATGAAAAACACACCTTTACACAGAAGAAGCATTTTGTAAAACATCATATATTCATTTGTCTTTCTTTCATTTCAACATAAGCAATGTCTCTTGTCCCTAACCAAGATGGCTGTCACATACTTTGAGGAAGGTCAAAAATGCATTATTTTTCCCCAAACAAAACAAATCTACATTTAGTCACTGTTTAAATTAAGAAAAAAAAACGTTTACACATTTAATAGTAAATTATCTAATAACTCCTAAAAACACAAAAACAGTTGTCCACAATTTTATATTCAGTGGTACACTGCTTTCTGATGTGACCCTAAGCACCACTGAGACTAGGAGAGTACAGCACACTAATTTTCAAACAAAGCCATCCATCTAGACAAGTAGGTATAAAAGCTTAGGATTAATCACCCTCTTATAATACTAACTATAAAAGCATGACATTTAATTATTATAATTTTTTTAAGTTTCAGACATTGTGAAGTTTACCATCAAACCCCACCTTCGGTCAATTTAACACTTTCAACTATGTACGTTACCATTCACCCTCTTTTTTCCTTCTAACAAAAAAAAAACAAAAAAAGAAAAATTAAAATTCAAGTTGAACCTATGGTCTACTTACGGACCGTGCTGCCGGACAGTGACTGGGGGCAAAAATGACTATTCTAACTCTCCCGGGTGCTTACCTCAGGAAAGGTGGTGGGCCTTTAGTGGGTGCAAAATTGCTATTTTAACTTTGTTGAGTATTTAACGCAGGAAAGGTGCTGGGCAGCGACTGGGGCCAAAATTACTATTCTTTCTCCATCAAGTACTTACCTCTGGGAAGGTGCTGGACAGCAACTAGAGGCATAATTAGTATTTTAACTCCGCCGGGTACTTACCTCAGGAAAGGTGGTGGACAGAGACTAGGGGCATGTAGGAAGTTGGCTCTGTATGTGCTATTTCAAAGTAAGGAATAGCATGCACAGAGTCCAAGGGTTCCCCTTAGAGGCAAAATAGTGGTAAAAATAGATAATACTAATGCTCTATTTTGTGGTAGTGTGGTCGAGCAGTAGGCTTATCCAAGGAGTAGTGTTAAGCATTTGTTGTACATACACATAGACAATAAATGAGGTACACACACTCAGAGACAAATCCAGCCAATAGGTTTTTGTATAGAAAAATATCTTTTCTTAGTTTATTTTAAGAACCACAGGTTCAAATTCTACATGTAATATCTCATTCGAAAGGTATTGCAGGTAAGTACTTTAGGAACTTCAAATCATCAAAATTGCATGTATACTTTTCAAGTTATTCACAAATAGCTGTTTTAAAAGTGGACACAGTGCAATTTTCACAGTTCCTAGGGGAGGTAAGTATTTGTTAGGTTAACCAGGTAAGTAAGACACTTACAGGGCTTAGTTCTTGGTCCAAGGTAGCCCACCGTTGGGGGTTCAGAGCAACCCCAAAGTCACCACACCAGCAGCTCAGGGCCGGTCAGGTGCAGAGTTCAAAGTGGTGCCCAAAACACATAGGCTAGAATGGAGAGAAGGGGGTGCCCCGGTTCCGGTCTGCTTGCAGGTAAGTACCCGCGTCTTCGGAGGGCAGACCAGGGGGGTTTTGTAGGGCACCGGGGGGGGACACAAGTCCACACAGAAATTTCACCCTCAGCGGCGCGGGGGCGGCCGGGTGCAGTGTAGAAACCAGCGTCGGGTTCGCAATGTTAGTCTATGAGAGATCTCGGGATCTCTTCAGCGCTGCAGGCAGGCAAGGGGGGGATTCCTCGGGGAAACCTCCACTTGGGCAAGGGAGAGGGACTCCTGGGGGTCACTTCTCCAGTGAAAGTCCGGTCCTTCAGGTCCTGGGGGCTGCGGGTGCAGGGTCTCTCCCAGGCGTCGGGACTTTAGGTTCAAAGAGTCGCGGTCAGGGGAAGCCTCGGGATTCCCTCTGCAGGCGGCGCTGTGGGGGCTCAGGGGGGACAGGTTTTGGTACTCACAGTATCAGAGTAGTCCTGGGGTCCCTCCTGAGGTGTTGGATCTCCACCAGCCGAGTCGGGGTCGCCGGGTGCAGTGTTGCAAGTCTCACGCTTCTTGCGGGGAGCTTGCAGGGTTCTTTAAAGCTGCTGGAAACAAAGTTGCAGCTTTTCTTGGAGCAGGTCCGCTGTCCTCGGGAGTTTCTTGTCTTTTCGAAGCAGGGGCAGTCCTCAGAGGATGTCGAGGTCGCTGGTCCCTTTGGAAGGCGTCGCTGGAGCAGGATCTTTGGAAGGCAGGAGACAGGCCGGTGAGTTTCTGGAGCCAAGGCAGTTGTCGTCTTCTGGTCTTCCGCTGCAGGGGTTTTCAGCTGGGCAGTCCTTCTTCTTGTAGTTGCAGGAATCTAATTTTCTAGGGTTCAGGGTAGCCCTTAAATACTAAATTTAAGGGCGTGTTTAGGTCTGGGGGGTTAGTAGCCAATGGCTACTAGCCCTGAGGGTGGGTACACCCTCTTTGTGCCTCCTCCCAAGGGGAGGGGGTCACAATCCTAACCCTATTGGGGGAATCCTCCATCTGCAAGATGGAGGATTTCTAAAAGTAAGAGTCACTTCAGCTCAGGACACCTTAGGGGCTGTCCTGACTGGCCAGTGACTCCTCCTTGTAGCTTTCTTTGTTCCCTCCAGCCTTGCCGCCAAAAGTGGGGGCCGTGGCCGGAGGGGGCGGGCAACTCCACTAAGCTGGAGTGCCCTGCTGGGCTGTGACAAAGGGGTGAGCCTTTGAGGCTCACCGCCAGGTGTCACAGCTCCTGCCTGGGGGAGGTGTTAGCATCTCCACCCAGTGCAGGCTTTGTTACTGGCCTCAGAGTGACAAAGGCACTCTCCCCATGGGGCCAGCAACATGTCTCTAGTGTGGCAGGCTGCTGGAACCAGTCAGCCTACACAGATAGTTGGTTAAGTTTCAGGGGGCACCTCTAAGGTGCCCTCTGTGGTGTATTTTACAATAAAATGTACACTGGCATCAGTGTGCATTTATTGTGCTGAGAAGTTTGATACCAAACTTCCCAGTTTTCAGTGTAGCCATTATGGTGCTGTGGAGTTCGTGTAAAACAGACTCCCAGACCATATACTCTTATGGCTACCCTGCACTTACAATGTCTAAGGTTTTGTTTAGACACTGTAGGGGCACAGTGCTCATGCACTGGTACCCTCACCTATGGTATAGTGCACCCTGCCTTAGGGCTGTAAGGCCTGCTAGAGGGGTGTCTTACCTATACTGCATAGGCAGTGAGAGGCTGGCATGGCACCCTGAGGGGAGTGCCATGTCGACTTACTCATTTTGTTCTCACTAGCACACACAGGCTTGTAAGCAGTGTGTCTGTGCTGAGTGAGGGGTCTCTAGGGTGGCATAAGACATGCTGCA
The DNA here is from genome assembly GCF_031143425.1 of Pleurodeles waltl. Classification (NCBI taxonomy): domain Eukaryota; kingdom Metazoa; phylum Chordata; class Amphibia; order Caudata; family Salamandridae; genus Pleurodeles; species Pleurodeles waltl. The sequence continues at coordinate 184,722,220 of NC_090437.1, forward strand.
GCCCTTAGAGACCTTTCTTGGCATCAGGGCCCTTGGTACTAGAAGTACCAGTTACAAGGGACTTCTCTGAATGCCAGGGTGTGCCAATTGTGGATACAATGGTACATTTTAGGTGAAGGAACACTGGTGCTGGGGCCTGGTTAGCAGGGTCCCAGCACACTTCTCAGTCAAGTCAGCATCAGTATCAGGCAAAAAGTGGGGGGTAACTGCAACAGGGAGCCATTTCTTTACACAAGCCCCCCCCAGCCCACAGGCCAGGAGACTCAGCCCAAGCTGGGAGAGTCTTCCTAGTCTGTCAGGCGAGGAAGAGTAGGAGAAATAGGCTGGTTAGTTGCAGGGCCTACTCTGCCTTACATCCTTCTGTTCAGGTCATTCCCTTTGGGGAACTGACCTACTTCCACAGTGATAGGACCTAGTCTGAATTGCCTCTTGTCTGCCTCTTCAATGTCTCCACCCATTCTTTCTATTTTGGTCTTAGAGGTATCCACCTCTGCTAACCTTATCTTGGCCAGGGTTACCCCTAGCTTACCCAGAGAGGTTACCCAGAGCTGGAGTAACCCCACCATGACCAATAGGGTCAGGGGGCCTAACTTGCTATTTGGCATGGGGTCAGACCACCATGCTAAGGATAGTGCAGCCATAAAGGCTAACACCCAGCAGAGGCCACTGACAGCTGTCAGTGCCCAGAACCACACCTTTAGCTCTTCACCTAAAAGGGAAGGGGCTAAGTTACAGGCTTCTTTGGGTTCAGGTTGCCTGTCTGCTGTATTGGAGTGGGGGGTTACCACATCTTGTAGTAAACACCCTTCTTCCACTCTTTCTTCTGTTAGCTGAGGAGCCACCCACTCAGGTTTAACAGTTGCCTGACTAGCCAGGACTTCTTGTGGGTCAGGTTGGACTTTATCAGGGCCATTTTTGGAGTTCTCCCCTACTGGAGCAGAATCTCCTTGGCTTGCTGTAACCTTGGCTAAAGGTTGTCCACCCTTCCTACTCTGTTTTCTTTTCTTCTTCTTCTGGGGCCTGCTTGCATTTACTGCAGAGGCAGGACTTCCAGAATCCTTGGGAGAGGACTGGCACTGGACCAGTTCCTCTCTTGAGCTCTGACTAACCTCTGGGTAGTCATTTCCAAGGAGACAATCAAGGGGGAGGTCGGTACTGACTACTACCCTTCTCCAGCTAAGAGTGCCACCCACTTCTATGGGCACTAAAGCCACAGGCCTCTTAGTGACCCTGTCTAGGCTAACTCTTACCCTGGCAGTCTCACCTGGGATGTACTGGTTTGAGAGCACCAGCCTGTCATGCACAATAGTGTGACTGGCACAAGTGTCTCTCAGGGCAGTGGTTGGGATTCCATTCACCAGTAGGTGGTGGAAGTGTCTACTTCCCTCTGGAATCTCCAACTCACCTGTTGGGCCCTGTTTCCAGTTGAAGGCTAGGAAGACCTCCTCATCTGAGGAGTCATCTCCCATGGCTACACTGGTTACCCCTGGAATTTTGTTCTGGGGTTTGTTTTTGGGACAAGAAGTGTCCTTGGTGTGGTGCCCAGACTGTTTACAGTTGTGGCACCATGCCTTAGTGGCATCCCAGTTCTTACCCTGGTACCCACCTTTGTTTTGGGTTGTGTCTTGGGGCCCACCCACCTGTTCTGGTTTTTGGGGGCCTACAGAGGACTCTTTTTCTTTGTTTCTAGTGTCACCCACTTTCTCCTGGGGAGTTTTTGTAACCCCTTTCTTTTGGTCACCCCCAGTGGAAGTTTTGGTTACCCTAGTCTTGACACAGTGGTCTGCCTTCTTTCCCAATTCTTGGGGAGAAATTGGACCTAGGTCTACCAGATACTGATGCAACTTTTCATTGAAGCAGTTACTTAAAATGTGTTCTTTCATAAACAAATTATAAAGCCCAACATAGTCACACACTTCATTTCCAGTTAACCAACCATCCAGTGTTTTTACTGAGTAGTCTACAAAATCAACCCAGGTCTGGCTCGAGGATTTTTGAGCCCCCCTGAATCTAATTCTATACTCCTCAGTGGAGAATCCAAAGCCCTCAATCAGGGTACCCTTCATGAGGTCATAAGATTCTGCATCTTTTCCAGAGAGTGTGAGGAGTCTATCCCTACACTTTCCAGTGAACATTTCCCAAAGGAGAGCACCCCAGTGAGATCTGTTTACTTTTCTGGTTACACAAGCCCTCTCAAAAGCTGTGAACCATTTGGTGATGTCATCACCATCTTCATATTTTGTTACAATCCCTTTGGGGATTTTTAGGATGTCAGGAGAATCTCTGACCCTATTTAAGTTGCTGCCACCATTGATGGGACCTAGGCCCATCTCTTTTCTTTCCCTTTCTATGGCTAGGAGCTGCTTTTCCAAAGCCAATCTTTTGACCATCCTGGCTAACAGGGGGTCATCTTCACTGAGAGCATCCTCAGTGATTTCAGAAATGCTGGACCCTCCTGTGAGGGAAGCAACATTTCTGACTATCATTTTTGGAGACAGGGCTTGAGAGGCCCTGGTCTCCCTATTTAGGACTGGAAGGGGGGAATTGCCCTCCAAGTCACTAATTTCTTCCTCTGTGAAGTCATCCTCAGAGGGGTTGGCTTTTTCAAACTCTGCCAACAGCTCCTGGAGCTGAATTTTGGTAGGTCTGGAGCCAATGGTTATTTTCTTTATATTACAGAGAGACCTTAGCTCCCTCATCTTAAGATGGAGGTAAGGTGTGGTGTCGAGTTTCCACCACATTCATCTCTGTATCAGACATTATTTTGCTAAAAGTTGGAAGGCTTTTTAAAGAATCTAAAACTGTTTCTAGAATCTAATTTCAAACTTTTAACAAACTTTTAAACTCTAAAAAACAATGCTAAACAGGGACTTAACACACAAGGCCCTAGCAGGACTTTTAAGAATTTAGAAAAATTTCAAATTGCAAAAATGAATTTCTAATGACAATTTTGGAATTTGTCGTGTGATCAGGTATTGGCTGAGTAGTCCAGCAAATGCAAAGTCTTGTACCCCACCGCTGATCCACCAATGTAGGAAGTTGGCTCTGTATGTGCTATTTCAAAGTAAGGAATAGCATGCACAGAGTCCAAGGGTTCCCCTTAGAGGCAAAATAGTGGTAAAAATAGATAATACTAATGCTCTATTTTGTGGTAGTGTGGTCGAGCAGTAGGCTTATCCAAGGAGTAGTGTTAAGCATTTGTTGTACATACACATAGACAATAAATGAGGTACACACACTCAGAGACAAATCCAGCCAATAGGTTTTTGTATAGAAAAATATCTTTTCTTAGTTTATTTTAAGAACCACAGGTTCAAATTCTACATGTAATATCTCATTCGAAAGGTATTGCAGGTAAGTACTTTAGGAACTTCAAATCATCAAAATTGCATGTATACTTTTCAAGTTATTCACAAATAGCTGTTTTAAAAGTGGACACTTAGTGCAATTTTCACAGTTCCTAGGGGAGGTAAGTATTTGTTAGGTTAACCAGGTAAGTAAGACACTTACAGGGCTTAGTTCTTGGTCCAAGGTAGCCCACCGTTGGGGGTTCAGAGCAACCCCAAAGTCACCACACCAGCAGCTCAGGGCCGGTCAGGTGCAGAGTTCAAAGTGGTGCCCAAAACACATAGGCTAGAATGGAGAGAAGGGGGTGCCCCGGTTCCGGTCTGCTTGCAGGTAAGTACCCGCGTCTTCGGAGGGCAGACCAGGGGGGTTTTGTAGGGCACCGGGGGGGGACACAAGTCCACACAGAAATTTCACCCTCAGCGGCGCGGGGGCGGCCGGGTGCAGTGTAGAAACCAGCGTCGGGTTCGCAATGTTAGTCTATGAGAGATCTCGGGATCTCTTCAGCGCTGCAGGCAGGCAAGGGGGGGATTCCTCGGGGAAACCTCCACTTGGGCAAGGGAGAGGGACTCCTGGGGGTCACTTCTCCAGTGAAAGTCCGGTCCTTCAGGTCCTGGGGGCTGCGGGTGCAGGGTCTCTCCCAGGCGTCGGGACTTTAGGTTCAAAGAGTCGCGGTCAGGGGAAGCCTCGGGATTCCCTCTGCAGGCGGCGCTGTGGGGGCTCAGGGGGGACAGGTTTTGGTACTCACAGTATCAGAGTAGTCCTGGGGTCCCTCCTGAGGTGTTGGATCTCCACCAGCCGAGTCGGGGTCGCCGGGTGCAGTGTTGCAAGTCTCACGCTTCTTGCGGGGAGCTTGCAGGGTTCTTTAAAGCTGCTGGAAACAAAGTTGCAGCTTTTCTTGGAGCAGGTCCGCTGTCCTCGGGAGTTTCTTGTCTTTTCGAAGCAGGGGCAGTCCTCAGAGGATGTCGAGGTCGCTGGTCCCTTTGGAAGGCGTCGCTGGAGCAGGATCTTTGGAAGGCAGGAGACAGGCCGGTGAGTTTCTGGAGCCAAGGCAGTTGTCGTCTTCTGGTCTTCCGCTGCAGGGGTTTTCAGCTGGGCAGTCCTTCTTCTTGTAGTTGCAGGAATCTAATTTTCTAGGGTTCAGGGTAGCCCTTAAATACTAAATTTAAGGGCGTGTTTAGGTCTGGGGGGTTAGTAGCCAATGGCTACTAGCCCTGAGGGTGGGTACACCCTCTTTGTGCCTCCTCCCAAGGGGAGGGGGTCACAATCCTAACCCTATTGGGGGAATCCTCCATCTGCAAGATGGAGGATTTCTAAAAGTAAGAGTCACTTCAGCTCAGGACACCTTAGGGGCTGTCCTGACTGGCCAGTGACTCCTCCTTGTAGCTTTCTTTGTTCCCTCCAGCCTTGCCGCCAAAAGTGGGGGCCGTGGCCGGAGGGGGCGGGCAACTCCACTAAGCTGGAGTGCCCTGCTGGGCTGTGACAAAGGGGTGAGCCTTTGAGGCTCACCGCCAGGTGTCACAGCTCCTGCCTGGGGGAGGTGTTAGCATCTCCACCCAGTGCAGGCTTTGTTACTGGCCTCAGAGTGACAAAGGCACTCTCCCCATGGGGCCAGCAACATGTCTCTAGTGTGGCAGGCTGCTGGAACCAGTCAGCCTACACAGATAGTTGGTTAAGTTTCAGGGGGCACCTCTAAGGTGCCCTCTGTGGTGTATTTTACAATAAAATGTACACTGGCATCAGTGTGCATTTATTGTGCTGAGAAGTTTGATACCAAACTTCCCAGTTTTCAGTGTAGCCATTATGGTGCTGTGGAGTTCGTGTAAAACAGACTCCCAGACCATATACTCTTATGGCTACCCTGCACTTACAATGTCTAAGGTTTTGTTTAGACACTGTAGGGGCACAGTGCTCATGCACTGGTACCCTCACCTATGGTATAGTGCACCCTGCCTTAGGGCTGTAAGGCCTGCTAGAGGGGTGTCTTACCTATACTGCATAGGCAGTGAGAGGCTGGCATGGCACCCTGAGGGGAGTGCCATGTCGACTTACTCATTTTGTTCTCACTAGCACACACAGGCTTGTAAGCAGTGTGTCTGTGCTGAGTGAGGGGTCTCTAGGGTGGCATAAGACATGCTGCAGCCCTTAGAGACCTTTCTTGGCATCAGGGCCCTTGGTACTAGAAGTACCAGTTACAAGGGACTTCTCTGAATGCCAGGGTGTGCCAATTGTGGATACAATGGTACATTTTAGGTGAAGGAACACTGGTGCTGGGGCCTGGTTAGCAGGGTCCCAGCACACTTCTCAGTCAAGTCAGCATCAGTATCAGGCAAAAAGTGGGGGGTAACTGCAACAGGGAGCCATTTCTTTACACAAGCCCCCCCCAGCCCACAGGCCAGGAGACTCAGCCCAAGCTGGGAGAGTCTTCCTAGTCTGTCAGGCGAGGAAGAGTAGGAGAAATAGGCTGGTTAGTTGCAGGGCCTACTCTGCCTTACATCCTTCTGTTCAGGTCATTCCCTTTGGGGAACTGACCTACTTCCACAGTGATAGGACCTAGTCTGAATTGCCTCTTGTCTGCCTCTTCAATGTCTCCACCCATTCTTTCTATTTTGGTCTTAGAGGTATCCACCTCTGCTAACCTTATCTTGGCCAGGGTTACCCCTAGCTTACCCAGAGAGGTTACCCAGAGCTGGAGTAACCCCACCATGACCAATAGGGTCAGGGGGCCTAACTTGCTATTTGGCATGGGGTCAGACCACCATGCTAAGGATAGTGCAGCCATAAAGGCTAACACCCAGCAGAGGCCACTGACAGCTGTCAGTGCCCAGAACCACACCTTTAGCTCTTCACCTAAAAGGGAAGGGGCTAAGTTACAGGCTTCTTTGGGTTCAGGTTGCCTGTCTGCTGTATTGGAGTGGGGGGTTACCACATCTTGTAGTAAACACCCTTCTTCCACTCTTTCTTCTGTTAGCTGAGGAGCCACCCACTCAGGTTTAACAGTTGCCTGACTAGCCAGGACTTCTTGTGGGTCAGGTTGGACTTTATCAGGGCCATTTTTGGAGTTCTCCCCTACTGGAGCAGAATCTCCTTGGCTTGCTGTAACCTTGGCTAAAGGTTGTCCACCCTTCCTACTCTGTTTTCTTTTCTTCTTCTTCTGGGGCCTGCTTGCATTTACTGCAGAGGCAGGACTTCCAGAATCCTTGGGAGAGGACTGGCACTGGACCAGTTCCTCTCTTGAGCTCTGACTAACCTCTGGGTAGTCATTTCCAAGGAGACAATCAAGGGGGAGGTCGGTACTGACTACTACCCTTCTCCAGCTAAGAGTGCCACCCACTTCTATGGGCACTAAAGCCACAGGCCTCTTAGTGACCCTGTCTAGGCTAACTCTTACCCTGGCAGTCTCACCTGGGATGTACTGGTTTGAGAGCACCAGCCTGTCATGCACAATAGTGTGACTGGCACAAGTGTCTCTCAGGGCAGTGGTTGGGATTCCATTCACCAGTAGGTGGTGGAAGTGTCTACTTCCCTCTGGAATCTCCAACTCACCTGTTGGGCCCTGTTTCCAGTTGAAGGCTAGGAAGACCTCCTCATCTGAGGAGTCATCTCCCATGGCTACACTGGTTACCCCTGGAATTTTGTTCTGGGGTTTGTTTTTGGGACAAGAAGTGTCCTTGGTGTGGTGCCCAGACTGTTTACAGTTGTGGCACCATGCCTTAGTGGCATCCCAGTTCTTACCCTGGTACCCACCTTTGTTTTGGGTTGTGTCTTGGGGCCCACCCACCTGTTCTGGTTTTTGGGGGCCTACAGAGGACTCTTTTTCTTTGTTTCTAGTGTCACCCACTTTCTCCTGGGGAGTTTTTGTAACCCCTTTCTTTTGGTCACCCCCAGTGGAAGTTTTGGTTACCCTAGTCTTGACACAGTGGTCTGCCTTCTTTCCCAATTCTTGGGGAGAAATTGGACCTAGGTCTACCAGATACTGATGCAACTTTTCATTGAAGCAGTTACTTAAAATGTGTTCTTTCATAAACAAATTATAAAGCCCAACATAGTCACACACTTCATTTCCAGTTAACCAACCATCCAGTGTTTTTACTGAGTAGTCTACAAAATCAACCCAGGTCTGGCTCGAGGATTTTTGAGCCCCCCTGAATCTAATTCTATACTCCTCAGTGGAGAATCCAAAGCCCTCAATCAGGGTACCCTTCATGAGGTCATAAGATTCTGCATCTTTTCCAGAGAGTGTGAGGAGTCTATCCCTACACTTTCCAGTGAACATTTCCCAAAGGAGAGCACCCCAGTGAGATCTGTTTACTTTTCTGGTTACACAAGCCCTCTCAAAAGCTGTGAACCATTTGGTGATGTCATCACCATCTTCATATTTTGTTACAATCCCTTTGGGGATTTTTAGGATGTCAGGAGAATCTCTGACCCTATTTAAGTTGCTGCCACCATTGATGGGACCTAGGCCCATCTCTTTTCTTTCCCTTTCTATGGCTAGGAGCTGCTTTTCCAAAGCCAATCTTTTGACCATCCTGGCTAACAGGGGGTCATCTTCACTGAGAGCATCCTCAGTGATTTCAGAAATGCTGGACCCTCCTGTGAGGGAAGCAACATTTCTGACTATCATTTTTGGAGACAGGGCTTGAGAGGCCCTGGTCTCCCTATTTAGGACTGGAAGGGGGGAATTGCCCTCCAAGTCACTAATTTCTTCCTCTGTGAAGTCATCCTCAGAGGGGTTGGCTTTTTCAAACTCTGCCAACAGCTCCTGGAGCTGAATTTTGGTAGGTCTGGAGCCAATGGTTATTTTCTTTATATTACAGAGAGACCTTAGCTCCCTCATCTTAAGATGGAGGTAAGGTGTGGTGTCGAGTTTCCACCACATTCATCTCTGTATCAGACATTATTTTGCTAAAAGTTGGAAGGCTTTTTAAAGAATCTAAAACTGTTTCTAGAATCTAATTTCAAACTTTTAACAAACTTTTAAACTCTAAAAAACAATGCTAAACAGGGACTTAACACACAAGGCCCTAGCAGGACTTTTAAGAATTTAGAAAAATTTCAAATTGCAAAAATGAATTTCTAATGACAATTTTGGAATTTGTCGTGTGATCAGGTATTGGCTGAGTAGTCCAGCAAATGCAAAGTCTTGTACCCCACCGCTGATCCACCAATGTAGGAAGTTGGCTCTGTATGTGCTATTTCAAAGTAAGGAATAGCATGCACAGAGTCCAAGGGTTCCCCTTAGAGGCAAAATAGTGGTAAAAATAGATAATACTAATGCTCTATTTTGTGGTAGTGTGGTCGAGCAGTAGGCTTATCCAAGGAGTAGTGTTAAGCATTTGTTGTACATACACATAGACAATAAATGAGGTACACACACTCAGAGACAAATCCAGCCAATAGGTTTTTGTATAGAAAAATATCTTTTCTTAGTTTATTTTAAGAACCACAGGTTCAAATTCTACATGTAATATCTCATTCGAAAGGTATTGCAGGTAAGTACTTTAGGAACTTCAAATCATCAAAATTGCATGTATACTTTTCAAGTTATTCACAAATAGCTGTTTTAAAAGTGGACACTTAGTGCAATTTTCACAGTTCCTAGGGGAGGTAAGTATTTGTTAGGTTAACCAGGTAAGTAAGACACTTACAGGGCTTAGTTCTTGGTCCAAGGTAGCCCACCGTTGGGGGTTCAGAGCAACCCCAAAGTCACCACACCAGCAGCTCAGGGCCGGTCAGGTGCAGAGTTCAAAGTGGTGCCCAAAACACATAGGCTAGAATGGAGAGAAGGGGGTGCCCCGGTTCCGGTCTGCTTGCAGGTAAGTACCCGCGTCTTCGGAGGGCAGACCAGGGGGGTTTTGTAGGGCACCGGGGGGGGACACAAGTCCACACAGAAATTTCACCCTCAGCGGCGCGGGGGCGGCCGGGTGCAGTGTAGAAACCAGCGTCGGGTTCGCAATGTTAGTCTATGAGAGATCTCGGGATCTCTTCAGCGCTGCAGGCAGGCAAGGGGGGGATTCCTCGGGGAAACCTCCACTTGGGCAAGGGAGAGGGACTCCTGGGGGTCACTTCTCCAGTGAAAGTCCGGTCCTTCAGGTCCTGGGGGCTGCGGGTGCAGGGTCTCTCCCAGGCGTCGGGACTTTAGGTTCAAAGAGTCGCGGTCAGGGGAAGCCTCGGGATTCCCTCTGCAGGCGGCGCTGTGGGGGCTCAGGGGGGACAGGTTTTGGTACTCACAGTATCAGAGTAGTCCTGGGGTCCCTCCTGAGGTGTTGGATCTCCACCAGCCGAGTCGGGGTCGCCGGGTGCAGTGTTGCAAGTCTCACGCTTCTTGCGGGGAGCTTGCAGGGTTCTTTAAAGCTGCTGGAAACAAAGTTGCAGCTTTTCTTGGAGCAGGTCCGCTGTCCTCGGGAGTTTCTTGTCTTTTCGAAGCAGGGGCAGTCCTCAGAGGATGTCGAGGTCGCTGGTCCCTTTGGAAGGCGTCGCTGGAGCAGGATCTTTGGAAGGCAGGAGACAGGCCGGTGAGTTTCTGGAGCCAAGGCAGTTGTCGTCTTCTGGTCTTCCGCTGCAGGGGTTTTCAGCTGGGCAGTCCTTCTTCTTGTAGTTGCAGGAATCTAATTTTCTAGGGTTCAGGGTAGCCCTTAAATACTAAATTTAAGGGCGTGTTTAGGTCTGGGGGGTTAGTAGCCAATGGCTACTAGCCCTGAGGGTGGGTACACCCTCTTTGTGCCTCCTCCCAAGGGGAGGGGGTCACAATCCTAACCCTATTGGGGGAATCCTCCATCTGCAAGATGGAGGATTTCTAAAAGTAAGAGTCACTTCAGCTCAGGACACCTTAGGGGCTGTCCTGACTGGCCAGTGACTCCTCCTTGTAGCTTTCTTTGTTCCCTCCAGCCTTGCCGCCAAAAGTGGGGGCCGTGGCCGGAGGGGGCGGGCAACTCCACTAAGCTGGAGTGCCCTGCTGGGCTGTGACAAAGGGGTGAGCCTTTGAGGCTCACCGCCAGGTGTCACAGCTCCTGCCTGGGGGAGGTGTTAGCATCTCCACCCAGTGCAGGCTTTGTTACTGGCCTCAGAGTGACAAAGGCACTCTCCCCATGGGGCCAGCAACATGTCTCTAGTGTGGCAGGCTGCTGGAACCAGTCAGCCTACACAGATAGTTGGTTAAGTTTCAGGGGGCACCTCTAAGGTGCCCTCTGTGGTGTATTTTACAATAAAATGTACACTGGCATCAGTGTGCATTTATTGTGCTGAGAAGTTTGATACCAAACTTCCCAGTTTTCAGTGTAGCCATTATGGTGCTGTGGAGTTCGTGTAAAACAGACTCCCAGACCATATACTCTTATGGCTACCCTGCACTTACAATGTCTAAGGTTTTGTTTAGACACTGTAGGGGCACAGTGCTCATGCACTGGTACCCTCACCTATGGTATAGTGCACCCTGCCTTAGGGCTGTAAGGCCTGCTAGAGGGGTGTCTTACCTATACTGCATAGGCAGTGAGAGGCTGGCATGGCACCCTGAGGGGAGTGCCATGTCGACTTACTCATTTTGTTCTCACTAGCACACACAGGCTTGTAAGCAGTGTGTCTGTGCTGAGTGAGGGGTCTCTAGGGTGGCATAAGACATGCTGCAGCCCTTAGAGACCTTTCTTGGCATCAGGGCCCTTGGTACTAGAAGTACCAGTTACAAGGGACTTCTCTGAATGCCAGGGTGTGCCAATTGTGGATACAATGGTACATTTTAGGTGAAGGAACACTGGTGCTGGGGCCTGGTTAGCAGGGTCCCAGCACACTTCTCAGTCAAGTCAGCATCAGTATCAGGCAAAAAGTGGGGGGTAACTGCAACAGGGAGCCATTTCTTTACACAAGCCCCCCCCAGCCCACAGGCCAGGAGACTCAGCCCAAGCTGGGAGAGTCTTCCTAGTCTGTCAGGCGAGGAAGAGTAGGAGAAATAGGCTGGTTAGTTGCAGGGCCTACTCTGCCTTACATCCTTCTGTTCAGGTCATTCCCTTTGGGGAACTGACCTACTTCCACAGTGATAGGACCTAGTCTGAATTGCCTCTTGTCTGCCTCTTCAATGTCTCCACCCATTCTTTCTATTTTGGTCTTAGAGGTATCCACCTCTGCTAACCTTATCTTGGCCAGGGTTACCCCTAGCTTACCCAGAGAGGTTACCCAGAGCTGGAGTAACCCCACCATGACCAATAGGGTCAGGGGGCCTAACTTGCTATTTGGCATGGGGTCAGACCACCATGCTAAGGATAGTGCAGCCATAAAGGCTAACACCCAGCAGAGGCCACTGACAGCTGTCAGTGCCCAGAACCACACCTTTAGCTCTTCACCTAAAAGGGAAGGGGCTAAGTTACAGGCTTCTTTGGGTTCAGGTTGCCTGTCTGCTGTATTGGAGTGGGGGGTTACCACATCTTGTAGTAAACACCCTTCTTCCACTCTTTCTTCTGTTAGCTGAGGAGCCACCCACTCAGGTTTAACAGTTGCCTGACTAGCCAGGACTTCTTGTGGGTCAGGTTGGACTTTATCAGGGCCATTTTTGGAGTTCTCCCCTACTGGAGCAGAATCTCCTTGGCTTGCTGTAACCTTGGCTAAAGGTTGTCCACCCTTCCTACTCTGTTTTCTTTTCTTCTTCTTCTGGGGCCTGCTTGCATTTACTGCAGAGGCAGGACTTCCAGAATCCTTGGGAGAGGACTGGCACTGGACCAGTTCCTCTCTTGAGCTCTGACTAACCTCTGGGTAGTCATTTCCAAGGAGACAATCAAGGGGGAGGTCGGTACTGACTACTACCCTTCTCCAGCTAAGAGTGCCACCCACTTCTATGGGCACTAAAGCCACAGGCCTCTTAGTGACCCTGTCTAGGCTAACTCTTACCCTGGCAGTCTCACCTGGGATGTACTGGTTTGAGAGCACCAGCCTGTCATGCACAATAGTGTGACTGGCACAAGTGTCTCTCAGGGCAGTGGTTGGGATTCCATTCACCAGTAGGTGGTGGAAGTGTCTACTTCCCTCTGGAATCTCCAACTCACCTGTTGGGCCCTGTTTCCAGTTGAAGGCTAGGAAGACCTCCTCATCTGAGGAGTCATCTCCCATGGCTACACTGGTTACCCCTGGAATTTTGTTCTGGGGTTTGTTTTTGGGACAAGAAGTGTCCTTGGTGTGGTGCCCAGACTGTTTACAGTTGTGGCACCATGCCTTAGTGGCATCCCAGTTCTTACCCTGGTACCCACCTTTGTTTTGGGTTGTGTCTTGGGGCCCACCCACCTGTTCTGGTTTTTGGGGGCCTACAGAGGACTCTTTTTCTTTGTTTCTAGTGTCACCCACTTTCTCCTGGGGAGTTTTTGTAACCCCTTTCTTTTGGTCACCCCCAGTGGAAGTTTTGGTTACCCTAGTCTTGACACAGTGGTCTGCCTTCTTTCCCAATTCTTGGGGAGAAATTGGACCTAGGTCTACCAGATACTGATGCAACTTTTCATTGAAGCAGTTACTTAAAATGTGTTCTTTCATAAACAAATTATAAAGCCCAACATAGTCACACACTTCATTTCCAGTTAACCAACCATCCAGTGTTTTTACTGAGTAGTCTACAAAATCAACCCAGGTCTGGCTCGAGGATTTTTGAGCCCCCCTGAATCTAATTCTATACTCCTCAGTGGAGAATCCAAAGCCCTCAATCAGGGTACCCTTCATGAGGTCATAAGATTCTGCATCTTTTCCAGAGAGTGTGAGGAGTCTATCCCTACACTTTCCAGTGAACATTTCCCAAAGGAGAGCACCCCAGTGAGATCTGTTTACTTTTCTGGTTACACAAGCCCTCTCAAAAGCTGTGAACCATTTGGTGATGTCATCACCATCTTCATATTTTGTTACAATCCCTTTGGGGATTTTTAGGATGTCAGGAGAATCTCTGACCCTATTTAAGTTGCTGCCACCATTGATGGGACCTAGGCCCATCTCTTTTCTTTCCCTTTCTATGGCTAGGAGCTGCTTTTCCAAAGCCAATCTTTTGACCATCCTGGCTAACAGGGGGTCATCTTCACTGAGAGCATCCTCAGTGATTTCAGAAATGCTGGACCCTCCTGTGAGGGAAGCAACATTTCTGACTATCATTTTTGGAGACAGGGCTTGAGAGGCCCTGGTCTCCCTATTTAGGACTGGAAGGGGGGAATTGCCCTCCAAGTCACTAATTTCTTCCTCTGTGAAGTCATCCTCAGAGGGGTTGGCTTTTTCAAACTCTGCCAACAGCTCCTGGAGCTGAATTTTGGTAGGTCTGGAGCCAATGGTTATTTTCTTTATATTACAGAGAGACCTTAGCTCCCTCATCTTAAGATGGAGGTAAGGTGTGGTGTCGAGTTTCCACCACATTCATCTCTGTATCAGACATTATTTTGCTAAAAGTTGGAAGGCTTTTTAAAGAATCTAAAACTGTTTCTAGAATCTAATTTCAAACTTTTAACAAACTTTTAAACTCTAAAAAACAATGCTAAACAGGGACTTAACACACAAGGCCCTAGCAGGACTTTTAAGAATTTAGAAAAATTTCAAATTGCAAAAATGAATTTCTAATGACAATTTTGGAATTTGTCGTGTGATCAGGTATTGGCTGAGTAGTCCAGCAAATGCAAAGTCTTGTACCCCACCGCTGATCCACCAATGTAGGAAGTTGGCTCTGTATGTGCTATTTCAAAGTAAGGAATAGCATGCACAGAGTCCAAGGGTTCCCCTTAGAGGCAAAATAGTGGTAAAAATAGATAATACTAATGCTCTATTTTGTGGTAGTGTGGTCGAGCAGTAGGCTTATCCAAGGAGTAGTGTTAAGCATTTGTTGTACATACACATAGACAATAAATGAGGTACACACACTCAGAGACAAATCCAGCCAATAGGTTTTTGTATAGAAAAATATCTTTTCTTAGTTTATTTTAAGAACCACAGGTTCAAATTCTACATGTAATATCTCATTCGAAAGGTATTGCAGGTAAGTACTTTAGGAACTTCAAATCATCAAAATTGCATGTATACTTTTCAAGTTATTCACAAATAGCTGTTTTAAAAGTGGACACTTAGTGCAATTTTCACAGTTCCTAGGGGAGGTAAGTATTTGTTAGGTTAACCAGGTAAGTAAGACACTTACAGGGCTTAGTTCTTGGTCCAAGGTAGCCCACCGTTGGGGGTTCAGAGCAACCCCAAAGTCACCACACCAGCAGCTCAGGGCCGGTCAGGTGCAGAGTTCAAAGTGGTGCCCAAAACACATAGGCTAGAATGGAGAGAAGGGGGTGCCCCGGTTCCGGTCTGCTTGCAGGTAAGTACCCGCGTCTTCGGAGGGCAGACCAGGGGGGTTTTGTAGGGCACCGGGGGGGGACACAAGTCCACACAGAAATTTCACCCTCAGCGGCGCGGGGGCGGCCGGGTGCAGTGTAGAAACCAGCGTCGGGTTCGCAATGTTAGTCTATGAGAGATCTCGGGATCTCTTCAGCGCTGCAGGCAGGCAAGGGGGGGATTCCTCGGGGAAACCTCCACTTGGGCAAGGGAGAGGGACTCCTGGGGGTCACTTCTCCAGTGAAAGTCCGGTCCTTCAGGTCCTGGGGGCTGCGGGTGCAGGGTCTCTCCCAGGCGTCGGGACTTTAGGTTCAAAGAGTCGCGGTCAGGGGAAGCCTCGGGATTCCCTCTGCAGGCGGCGCTGTGGGGGCTCAGGGGGGACAGGTTTTGGTACTCACAGTATCAGAGTAGTCCTGGGGTCCCTCCTGAGGTGTTGGATCTCCACCAGCCGAGTCGGGGTCGCCGGGTGCAGTGTTGCAAGTCTCACGCTTCTTGCGGGGAGCTTGCAGGGTTCTTTAAAGCTGCTGGAAACAAAGTTGCAGCTTTTCTTGGAGCAGGTCCGCTGTCCTCGGGAGTTTCTTGTCTTTTCGAAGCAGGGGCAGTCCTCAGAGGATGTCGAGGTCGCTGGTCCCTTTGGAAGGCGTCGCTGGAGCAGGATCTTTGGAAGGCAGGAGACAGGCCGGTGAGTTTCTGGAGCCAAGGCAGTTGTCGTCTTCTGGTCTTCCGCTGCAGGGGTTTTCAGCTGGGCAGTCCTTCTTCTTGTAGTTGCAGGAATCTAATTTTCTAGGGTTCAGGGTAGCCCTTAAATACTAAATTTAAGGGCGTGTTTAGGTCTGGGGGGTTAGTAGCCAATGGCTACTAGCCCTGAGGGTGGGTACACCCTCTTTGTGCCTCCTCCCAAGGGGAGGGGGTCACAATCCTAACCCTATTGGGGGAATCCTCCATCTGCAAGATGGAGGATTTCTAAAAGTAAGAGTCACTTCAGCTCAGGACACCTTAGGGGCTGTCCTGACTGGCCAGTGACTCCTCCTTGTAGCTTTCTTTGTTCCCTCCAGCCTTGCCGCCAAAAGTGGGGGCCGTGGCCGGAGGGGGCGGGCAACTCCACTAAGCTGGAGTGCCCTGCTGGGCTGTGACAAAGGGGTGAGCCTTTGAGGCTCACCGCCAGGTGTCACAGCTCCTGCCTGGGGGAGGTGTTAGCATCTCCACCCAGTGCAGGCTTTGTTACTGGCCTCAGAGTGACAAAGGCACTCTCCCCATGGGGCCAGCAACATGTCTCTAGTGTGGCAGGCTGCTGGAACCAGTCAGCCTACACAGATAGTTGGTTAAGTTTCAGGGGGCACCTCTAAGGTGCCCTCTGTGGTGTATTTTACAATAAAATGTACACTGGCATCAGTGTGCATTTATTGTGCTGAGAAGTTTGATACCAAACTTCCCAGTTTTCAGTGTAGCCATTATGGTGCTGTGGAGTTCGTGTAAAACAGACTCCCAGACCATATACTCTTATGGCTACCCTGCACTTACAATGTCTAAGGTTTTGTTTAGACACTGTAGGGGCACAGTGCTCATGCACTGGTACCCTCACCTATGGTATAGTGCACCCTGCCTTAGGGCTGTAAGGCCTGCTAGAGGGGTGTCTTACCTATACTGCATAGGCAGTGAGAGGCTGGCATGGCACCCTGAGGGGAGTGCCATGTCGACTTACTCATTTTGTTCTCACTAGCACACACAGGCTTGTAAGCAGTGTGTCTGTGCTGAGTGAGGGGTCTCTAGGGTGGCATAAGACATGCTGCAGCCCTTAGAGACCTTTCTTGGCATCAGGGCCCTTGGTACTAGAAGTACCAGTTACAAGGGACTTCTCTGAATGCCAGGGTGTGCCAATTGTGGATACAATGGTACATTTTAGGTGAAGGAACACTGGTGCTGGGGCCTGGTTAGCAGGGTCCCAGCACACTTCTCAGTCAAGTCAGCATCAGTATCAGGCAAAAAGTGGGGGGTAACTGCAACAGGGAGCCATTTCTTTACACAAGCCCCCCCCAGCCCACAGGCCAGGAGACTCAGCCCAAGCTGGGAGAGTCTTCCTAGTCTGTCAGGCGAGGAAGAGTAGGAGAAATAGGCTGGTTAGTTGCAGGGCCTACTCTGCCTTACATCCTTCTGTTCAGGTCATTCCCTTTGGGGAACTGACCTACTTCCACAGTGATAGGACCTAGTCTGAATTGCCTCTTGTCTGCCTCTTCAATGTCTCCACCCATTCTTTCTATTTTGGTCTTAGAGGTATCCACCTCTGCTAACCTTATCTTGGCCAGGGTTACCCCTAGCTTACCCAGAGAGGTTACCCAGAGCTGGAGTAACCCCACCATGACCAATAGGGTCAGGGGGCCTAACTTGCTATTTGGCATGGGGTCAGACCACCATGCTAAGGATAGTGCAGCCATAAAGGCTAACACCCAGCAGAGGCCACTGACAGCTGTCAGTGCCCAGAACCACACCTTTAGCTCTTCACCTAAAAGGGAAGGGGCTAAGTTACAGGCTTCTTTGGGTTCAGGTTGCCTGTCTGCTGTATTGGAGTGGGGGGTTACCACATCTTGTAGTAAACACCCTTCTTCCACTCTTTCTTCTGTTAGCTGAGGAGCCACCCACTCAGGTTTAACAGTTGCCTGACTAGCCAGGACTTCTTGTGGGTCAGGTTGGACTTTATCAGGGCCATTTTTGGAGTTCTCCCCTACTGGAGCAGAATCTCCTTGGCTTGCTGTAACCTTGGCTAAAGGTTGTCCACCCTTCCTACTCTGTTTTCTTTTCTTCTTCTTCTGGGGCCTGCTTGCATTTACTGCAGAGGCAGGACTTCCAGAATCCTTGGGAGAGGACTGGCACTGGACCAGTTCCTCTCTTGAGCTCTGACTAACCTCTGGGTAGTCATTTCCAAGGAGACAATCAAGGGGGAGGTCGGTACTGACTACTACCCTTCTCCAGCTAAGAGTGCCACCCACTTCTATGGGCACTAAAGCCACAGGCCTCTTAGTGACCCTGTCTAGGCTAACTCTTACCCTGGCAGTCTCACCTGGGATGTACTGGTTTGAGAGCACCAGCCTGTCATGCACAATAGTGTGACTGGCACAAGTGTCTCTCAGGGCAGTGGTTGGGATTCCATTCACCAGTAGGTGGTGGAAGTGTCTACTTCCCTCTGGAATCTCCAACTCACCTGTTGGGCCCTGTTTCCAGTTGAAGGCTAGGAAGACCTCCTCATCTGAGGAGTCATCTCCCATGGCTACACTGGTTACCCCTGGAATTTTGTTCTGGGGTTTGTTTTTGGGACAAGAAGTGTCCTTGGTGTGGTGCCCAGACTGTTTACAGTTGTGGCACCATGCCTTAGTGGCATCCCAGTTCTTACCCTGGTACCCACCTTTGTTTTGGGTTGTGTCTTGGGGCCCACCCACCTGTTCTGGTTTTTGGGGGCCTACAGAGGACTCTTTTTCTTTGTTTCTAGTGTCACCCACTTTCTCCTGGGGAGTTTTTGTAACCCCTTTCTTTTGGTCACCCCCAGTGGAAGTTTTGGTTACCCTAGTCTTGACACAGTGGTCTGCCTTCTTTCCCAATTCTTGGGGAGAAATTGGACCTAGGTCTACCAGATACTGATGCAACTTTTCATTGAAGCAGTTACTTAAAATGTGTTCTTTCATAAACAAATTATAAAGCCCAACATAGTCACACACTTCATTTCCAGTTAACCAACCATCCAGTGTTTTTACTGAGTAGTCTACAAAATCAACCCAGGTCTGGCTCGAGGATTTTTGAGCCCCCCTGAATCTAATTCTATACTCCTCAGTGGAGAATCCAAAGCCCTCAATCAGGGTACCCTTCATGAGGTCATAAGATTCTGCATCTTTTCCAGAGAGTGTGAGGAGTCTATCCCTACACTTTCCAGTGAACATTTCCCAAAGGAGAGCACCCCAGTGAGATCTGTTTACTTTTCTGGTTACACAAGCCCTCTCAAAAGCTGTGAACCATTTGGTGATGTCATCACCATCTTCATATTTTGTTACAATCCCTTTGGGGATTTTTAGGATGTCAGGAGAATCTCTGACCCTATTTAAGTTGCTGCCACCATTGATGGGACCTAGGCCCATCTCTTTTCTTTCCCTTTCTATGGCTAGGAGCTGCTTTTCCAAAGCCAATCTTTTGACCATCCTGGCTAACAGGGGGTCATCTTCACTGAGAGCATCCTCAGTGATTTCAGAAATGCTGGACCCTCCTGTGAGGGAAGCAACATTTCTGACTATCATTTTTGGAGACAGGGCTTGAGAGGCCCTGGTCTCCCTATTTAGGACTGGAAGGGGGGAATTGCCCTCCAAGTCACTAATTTCTTCCTCTGTGAAGTCATCCTCAGAGGGGTTGGCTTTTTCAAACTCTGCCAACAGCTCCTGGAGCTGAATTTTGGTAGGTCTGGAGCCAATGGTTATTTTCTTTATATTACAGAGAGACCTTAGCTCCCTCATCTTAAGATGGAGGTAAGGTGTGGTGTCGAGTTTCCACCACATTCATCTCTGTATCAGACATTATTTTGCTAAAAGTTGGAAGGCTTTTTAAAGAATCTAAAACTGTTTCTAGAATCTAATTTCAAACTTTTAACAAACTTTTAAACTCTAAAAAACAATGCTAAACAGGGACTTAACACACAAGGCCCTAGCAGGACTTTTAAGAATTTAGAAAAATTTCAAATTGCAAAAATGAATTTCTAATGACAATTTTGGAATTTGTCGTGTGATCAGGTATTGGCTGAGTAGTCCAGCAAATGCAAAGTCTTGTACCCCACCGCTGATCCACCAATGTAGGAAGTTGGCTCTGTATGTGCTATTTCAAAGTAAGGAATAGCATGCACAGAGTCCAAGGGTTCCCCTTAGAGGCAAAATAGTGGTAAAAATAGATAATACTAATGCTCTATTTTGTGGTAGTGTGGTCGAGCAGTAGGCTTATCCAAGGAGTAGTGTTAAGCATTTGTTGTACATACACATAGACAATAAATGAGGTACACACACTCAGAGACAAATCCAGCCAATAGGTTTTTGTATAGAAAAATATCTTTTCTTAGTTTATTTTAAGAACCACAGGTTCAAATTCTACATGTAATATCTCATTCGAAAGGTATTGCAGGTAAGTACTTTAGGAACTTCAAATCATCAAAATTGCATGTATACTTTTCAAGTTATTCACAAATAGCTGTTTTAAAAGTGGACACTTAGTGCAATTTTCACAGTTCCTAGGGGAGGTAAGTATTTGTTAGGTTAACCAGGTAAGTAAGACACTTACAGGGCTTAGTTCTTGGTCCAAGGTAGCCCACCGTTGGGGGTTCAGAGCAACCCCAAAGTCACCACACCAGCAGCTCAGGGCCGGTCAGGTGCAGAGTTCAAAGTGGTGCCCAAAACACATAGGCTAGAATGGAGAGAAGGGGGTGCCCCGGTTCCGGTCTGCTTGCAGGTAAGTACCCGCGTCTTCGGAGGGCAGACCAGGGGGGTTTTGTAGGGCACCGGGGGGGGACACAAGTCCACACAGAAATTTCACCCTCAGCGGCGCGGGGGCGGCCGGGTGCAGTGTAGAAACCAGCGTCGGGTTCGCAATGTTAGTCTATGAGAGATCTCGGGATCTCTTCAGCGCTGCAGGCAGGCAAGGGGGGGATTCCTCGGGGAAACCTCCACTTGGGCAAGGGAGAGGGACTCCTGGGGGTCACTTCTCCAGTGAAAGTCCGGTCCTTCAGGTCCTGGGGGCTGCGGGTGCAGGGTCTCTCCCAGGCGTCGGGACTTTAGGTTCAAAGAGTCGCGGTCAGGGGAAGCCTCGGGATTCCCTCTGCAGGCGGCGCTGTGGGGGCTCAGGGGGGACAGGTTTTGGTACTCACAGTATCAGAGTAGTCCTGGGGTCCCTCCTGAGGTGTTGGATCTCCACCAGCCGAGTCGGGGTCGCCGGGTGCAGTGTTGCAAGTCTCACGCTTCTTGCGGGGAGCTTGCAGGGTTCTTTAAAGCTGCTGGAAACAAAGTTGCAGCTTTTCTTGGAGCAGGTCCGCTGTCCTCGGGAGTTTCTTGTCTTTTCGAAGCAGGGGCAGTCCTCAGAGGATGTCGAGGTCGCTGGTCCCTTTGGAAGGCGTCGCTGGAGCAGGATCTTTGGAAGGCAGGAGACAGGCCGGTGAGTTTCTGGAGCCAAGGCAGTTGTCGTCTTCTGGTCTTCCGCTGCAGGGGTTTTCAGCTGGGCAGTCCTTCTTCTTGTAGTTGCAGGAATCTAATTTTCTAGGGTTCAGGGTAGCCCTTAAATACTAAATTTAAGGGCGTGTTTAGGTCTGGGGGGTTAGTAGCCAATGGCTACTAGCCCTGAGGGTGGGTACACCCTCTTTGTGCCTCCTCCCAAGGGGAGGGGGTCACAATCCTAACCCTATTGGGGGAATCCTCCATCTGCAAGATGGAGGATTTCTAAAAGTAAGAGTCACTTCAGCTCAGGACACCTTAGGGGCTGTCCTGACTGGCCAGTGACTCCTCCTTGTAGCTTTCTTTGTTCCCTCCAGCCTTGCCGCCAAAAGTGGGGGCCGTGGCCGGAGGGGGCGGGCAACTCCACTAAGCTGGAGTGCCCTGCTGGGCTGTGACAAAGGGGTGAGCCTTTGAGGCTCACCGCCAGGTGTCACAGCTCCTGCCTGGGGGAGGTGTTAGCATCTCCACCCAGTGCAGGCTTTGTTACTGGCCTCAGAGTGACAAAGGCACTCTCCCCATGGGGCCAGCAACATGTCTCTAGTGTGGCAGGCTGCTGGAACCAGTCAGCCTACACAGATAGTTGGTTAAGTTTCAGGGGGCACCTCTAAGGTGCCCTCTGTGGTGTATTTTACAATAAAATGTACACTGGCATCAGTGTGCATTTATTGTGCTGAGAAGTTTGATACCAAACTTCCCAGTTTTCAGTGTAGCCATTATGGTGCTGTGGAGTTCGTGTAAAACAGACTCCCAGACCATATACTCTTATGGCTACCCTGCACTTACAATGTCTAAGGTTTTGTTTAGACACTGTAGGGGCACAGTGCTCATGCACTGGTACCCTCACCTATGGTATAGTGCACCCTGCCTTAGGGCTGTAAGGCCTGCTAGAGGGGTGTCTTACCTATACTGCATAGGCAGTGAGAGGCTGGCATGGCACCCTGAGGGGAGTGCCATGTCGACTTACTCATTTTGTTCTCACTAGCACACACAGGCTTGTAAGCAGTGTGTCTGTGCTGAGTGAGGGGTCTCTAGGGTGGCATAAGACATGCTGCAGCCCTTAGAGACCTTTCTTGGCATCAGGGCCCTTGGTACTAGAAGTACCAGTTACAAGGGACTTCTCTGAATGCCAGGGTGTGCCAATTGTGGATACAATGGTACATTTTAGGTGAAGGAACACTGGTGCTGGGGCCTGGTTAGCAGGGTCCCAGCACACTTCTCAGTCAAGTCAGCATCAGTATCAGGCAAAAAGTGGGGGGTAACTGCAACAGGGAGCCATTTCTTTACAGGGCAAAATTAGTATTCTAAATGCACCAAGTAATTACCTCAGGGAAGGTGCTGAACAGTGACCGGTGAACAAAAATTAATACCCGAGTATTAAGGCAATTCCCCACCCACCACCCCATATCCCATACATCCCATCCATAAAGGTAAGTTTTCTAGTTTAAAAAAAATCCTTATAAATATATATAATATATATTAACCTATAAATATAACAATTTTTTAAAATATTTCCCAAAACACACCAACATTTTTAATCAGACACCTGCCCATACTTACACATACTTTCCCAAAAATGCGAGGTAAAGCTATGCATGGTAAATGCATGTGTAGTAAAGGCCTGGGTAGTAAAGGCATGCATATGGTAACAGCATGCATATGGTAACGGCAGGCGTGTGGTAAAGGCGTATACATAGAAGTACAAGTTACTTACCTTCGGTAACAAAATATCTGGTAGAGACATATTCTAGTTGAGGATTCCTTACTTTAAAATTTCCCCCATGCGTCAGACTGGACCAGAGATTTTTCTTCAAGCAATATCGTTGCGCATCGGTAGGTGGCGTTGGTCAACTCCGTGGGTGTCGTAGTCACCGTGATGACGTCGGGAGTAGTACATAGACGCCACCTCAGCGCAATAATGTCAGTTTAACGATTTTTCACACCAAAGCGCAGAGCCGCTAAGAACGCTGAGATTGGTGCGCCAGAGCTAAGGACCTGAAGGGGCAATCCCTGTCCCTAGAAATCAGTTCGCAAGCGGGGAGTATGGGTGGGTCGGTAAGGAATCTGCAACTAGAATATGTCTCTACCAGATATTTAGTTACCGAAGGTAGTAACTTGTACATCTGAAAAAGACTTCTAGTTGCAGATTCCTTACCTTAGAATAGATACCCAAGCAATGCCATCCACGGAGGTGGGCTGCGAACCAAGATCATACTTGAAAGTCCTGCAGGACCGAACGACCAAAGTAGCCATCCCGACGGACCCGACTGTCCAGGCAGCATTGTTTAGCAAAGGGTGCAGGGATGCCCAAGTAGCTGCCTGGCAGATATCCAGGACAGGAACTCCGTGTGCTAACACAGTGGAAGCAGCAGTCGCTCTGGTGGAATGAGCGCGCGCAATCCCTCAGGGGGCTGCTTCTTGACTAAAGTGTAGCACATCTTGATGCAAAGAAGTACCCATCGAAAGATGGTATGTTTTTGCATCGCCTTCCCTTTCTTCGCACCCACATACCCGACAAAGAGTTGATCGTCCACCCGGAAATCTTTAGTACGATTAAGATAGAACGCCAACGCTCTTTTTGGGTCCAGATGGTGGAGTCTCACCTCCTCATGGGAAGGAGTGGGGATGCATAAAAAGTAGGCAGGGTGATGGACTGGCCTACATGAAAAGGCGTAACAACCTTGGGAAGGAAGGAAGCCTTAGTGCTCATAACCACTTTGTCAGGGTGCACAGACAAGAATGGAGGTTTGGACGAAAGGGCCTGAAGCTCACTTACCCTGCGAGCAGAAGTGATGGCAACAAGAAAGACAATCTTTAAAGTGAGGAGCCGCAAAGGTCAATTGTGCATTGGCTCAAAGGGAGTACACATTAAATAAGAAAGGACAAGATTGAGGTCCCACTGAGGCATGATAAATGGAGTGGGAGGAAATAAATGGGTGAGACCTTTTAGGAATCTACTCACGATAGGAGATTTAAAGAGTGAGGGCTGATCAGGTAACCTAAGAAAGGCCAAAACGGCAGATAAATACGCTTTAAGGGTGCCCAAAGCAGAGCCCTGCTGTGCCAAAGAAAGAATGAATAAAAGAACCTCAGACAGAGGGGCAGAGAGGGGGATCAACAAATTTGTTGGAGCACCATGGCACAAATTTATGCAGGCGTATACCGTTTTGGTAGAGGGACGCCTGGCTGACAAAATAACATCGCAGACTTCGGATGGAAGATCAAAAGTCGTCAACTGTCACTGCACAATCTCCATGCACGAAGGCGGAGATTAGACAGGTTTGGGTGGCGAACTGTCCCCTGCTGGTGCGACAGAAGATCTGCCCGAAGAACCAGTCTGAGTGGAGGATCGATGGCCATACCCAATAGCTCTGGATACCATACTCCCCGTGCCCAGTCCGGAGCCACCAAGATGACTTGGGCCCGGTCGCTCCCGATCTTTTTGAGAACTCTGGGCAGAAGTGGTATACGTGGAAAGGCGTAAAGGAGGCCGGAGTTCCCCTAGAGACGAAAAGCGTCTCTGAGTGAGTACCGCCTTGAAAACTCCAATGTGCAAAACCGCTGACATTGTGCGTGTGGAGGCGAACAAATCTAACCAAGGCTCTCCCCACTGCTGAAAGAGATCTTGTGCCACCTCTGGATGGAGAAGCCATTCGTGATCGGCTGTGCATCGACGGCAGAGTTTGAGGTCTGACGTTGAGAGAACCTGTCAGATGTTGAACCACCAGGGTAATGCCCTGATGTTCCAGCCACGTCCAGAGGCGTAGTACCTCCTGACAAAGGGTCCAGGACCCTACTCCGCCCTGTTTGGTGCAGTACCACATGGCAGTAGTATTGTCAGTGAACACCTGCACTACCTTCCCTTTGGGAGAGGGAAGAAATGCTTTTAACGCAAGCCTGATCACCCGGAGCCCAAGAAGGTTGACATGGAGCCCAGACTCCGTCGGAGACCAGAGGCCTCTGATCTCTGCCTCTCCCATGTGGCCGCCCCAACCCAGAAGAGACGCATTTGTCACTATGGATAGATCTGGCTGGGGAAGGGAGAGGGAATCTGCCGTGGACCCAATGCAGATTCGAAAGCCATCACTGCAGGTCTTTCGCAGTCCCCTCCAAGATCTGGACCATGTCTGAGAGATTTCCCTAATGCTGCGCCCACTGGTATTTCAAGTCCCACTGCAGAGCCCGCATATGCCATCTGGCATGTGTCACTAGCAGGATGCAGGAGGCCATGAGGCCCAGCAGCCTCAGAGTCAGTCTCACCAAAACCCAAGACAGAGCCTGAAAGATCAGAATCATAGCTTGAATAACTTGGACTCGCTTTTCAGGAGGATAAGCCCGAAACTGCACTGTGTCCAGAACAGCTCCGATGAGAGGGAGGGTCTGAGAGGTAGTCGGCACATTGAAAGTGAACCCCAGCGTGTGCAGGAGGCTTGCCGTAGTCTGAAGGTGGGAGATGACTTTCTGGGGAGAGTCCGCCTTCAACAGCCAGTCGTCGAGGTAGGGAAAGACAGAGACCCCTAACCTGCGCAGATGAGCTCCAACCACCGCCATCACTTTCGTGAACATCCAAGGGGTGCTTGTAAGGCCGAAGGAGAGCACGGTAAACTGATAGTGCTCGTGACCTACCCCAAATCGTAGGTAATGTCTGTGGGCAGGCAGGATGGGGATGTGGAAATAAGCGTCCTGCAAGTCCAACGCTACTATCCCGTCTCCTGGGTCTAAGACAGAACCTGAGCCAGGGTGAGAATTTTGAATTTCTCTTTCTTGAGGAAGTAGTTGAGGTCCCGAAGGTCTAGGATAGGACATAAGCTCTTGTCCTTTTTCGGCAGCAGAAAGTAGAGGGAGTAACAACCACGACCTACTTCTGGCACAGGGACTTTCTCTATAGCTTCTTGGCAAAGAGAGCCGCGACTTCCTGGTGAAGAAGTGCCAAATGATCCTCCGGAAGTTGGCTGAGTGATGGAAGCATGGCCGGTGGGGCAGATTCGAAAGGAGGGGAATAGCCCTTTCAAACTATCTGCGGGGATAAGAATCGGGTCGACAGCGATTATGCGCACTACCGACGTCGGGATCGTCGACAAACAAACAGGAGCCGGGGAAGGTCTCAGTGGTACGATCAGCGTTGGTGCAGATCTGCAAGTGGATCCGGAGGGGACCTCAGTGGCCATAGCTGAAGCCACTGGTGTGGAACCTGAAGGCTCCTCAACTGAACCCCTTGGGCCCGAAGGCACCGTATTGGTCCGCCTAAAAATGAGGCGCATGACCTCATAGATCTCTAAGTTGGGCAGGGGTCGCTCCAGCTCCCGGAAATTCAGAGAAGCAGTGGACATCTTCTTCAATGGGATATCCTGGATTCTATGATGTGCCAGGCACTTGGAAGCTTAGGCTCGAGTATGGTGCTCAAACGGACTTCATGACTGAAATAAACTTGTTCCCTTACTCCCGCTTAGAGAGGAGATTGCCCTTGATTTGTTCAATAGTTTTGCTGTGGCGGCGAACCATGAACAGGTGCTCAAAACAGGCCTTATAAAGGGTATTTGGCACAGACAGATACTAAACCATTAAGCACATACATCCGAAGTCCTGGTAAAGCAGTACCATGAATTTAGTGTACACGCTTACAGAACACAGGTTTCACTTAAAGGTTGCAAGTTCAAGAATGTCACTGTCACCTGTGCACACTAGGTGATCTCTGAAACATAACTGTGATAGGAGTTTAGGTTAGTTTCAGTTCACAGTTTAATTTTTGCATGTCTGAAAACAATTTTTGCTGTAGTGTATGGGAAACAACAACAACTGTGACTGCAATGTACTTCAAGTCCACAATATCATGCATACAAAACTGGACACCTTTAATTCACAGCAGGTTCAAGAAATAGTGGCAGAGCAACCGACTGCAATTCGTGTGGGTCAAATATGTTTAAAGGAACCATCATTCCCCATTCTACAACTTTATTTCTGGCCAATTCAAGATTCCGCCACACATGTCAAAGTACTGCTTTAAATAAAGATAACATTCATCAAAAAGTGAAAGCAAACTAGGTAAAAATAAACATAGTTACCTATTCTTCCCAGTCCAATAATTCCCACAGTGCTTTCAGATAGACCATATCCGCACATCCAGAGAGGCGACCAGCTCTTCCATCCACCACTTTTCAAAAGTAGAAACAAAAGAGAAAGTACACAGTATAATTGACTATCCGCATCCAGAAGCTAGAAAATGGGATAAGTTATTTTAAATAAGTGTACTAATGTTAACCACTAGCCTCCACAAATCTAGATATTCGAGTAGGTATCACACAACAATTAATCTGACTCTACAGACAAAGTGACCTCTTATTAAAGAATACAAAAACACGTATTTTTTTTTTACCACTATGCATTTTCACAAGCATTTACGCCCGTTTCGACTCTTCACATCATCACCATTACCTTTGTAGAAGAGCTATAAATGCACATAATTTATCCAAAACACCCACTACCTTACAGTACTGTTTCCGTTTTCATACAGTGCCTACGGGCGAAGGACAGTGACTGGTGAGTTTAAATCATGACATCTCGTTCACCTATCCTTTCCCTCCCAATAAGGTTTTTGCCACTGGGTGCCATTTTGCAGCATCGGATCCCTCAGTAATTGTAAAGAGCAAAAGGTACATTCATTCTGTTAAGTGGACAAAGCACTGCTTCTCTACACATCAAATGCAAACAGTTTGCGATTACCTAATTTCTGGAAAGGGTCCCATCGTAGCTAAAAACACCTCACTCCCGACAAATGAGGGGGACAAAAACATCTATGGGGCTTTAATCCAATATCTTGGAGTAATAGCTACAAAAGCACGACTTAGCCAAACAACTGAGATAATACTGGAGCCACAAATATGCAACGTGATTTGTTCCTCCCCACGGGGTGAGAAGATATTGTCAGGAGTTTATTAAAGTTGTCTAGTATTGTCCCCATAACCGAAAGAGGCAGCCTATTCCAAAACGAGACAGAACGCTCCAGCCCGTCACAACCCACTCAATATTGTGCTTCAAATGCGCCTCCACCATGAGTGACCCAGATGCCCAGGTATCTAAAACTTTCGATCTCCCACCTGAGCCCTACCCCCGGCAAATCCTCCAACGGAGCACCACTTAAGGACCCCAAGGGAAACATAAGTGACTTCCTCCTGTTTACCCGAGGCCCAGACATAACCCCGAATTCTTCCAGTAACCGCAACAACAGAGGCACCGAAACTCCCGGCTCCCGTAGATATAACAACGCATCATCAGCATACAGAGAGACAATATGAGTGACCCGTCCCACCTGTACGCCCCAAAGCGCCAGTTCCCCACGAAGCCAAACCGCCAGTAAATTGTAAATTAGCACTTGTATAGCGCACTACTCACCCGTTAGGGTCTCAAGGCGCTGTACTCATACCGCTATGGAACCCCTCCTGGCTTTTCCCTGTGAGGCGCCCACTCCTGAGCACCTCAAGGGTGAAGCCAGGCATCCAAGCGCTGTTGGGGCCGTTGTGGAGATTAAGCAAGCTATTGCCCAGAGTTGCAGAGTGAGACCCATGAATTAGATTAGGCACCAAGGAGAGAATTATCTGGTCAAGGGGAATTGAGCCCAAGACCTGCCGAAGCGGGACTTGAACCCTGGTCTTGAGCCAGAGCTCTGCCTCAGGGTCTGCCGCTCTAACCATTGAGCCACACTTCTCCAGTGGTTCCATTGCCAAGGCAAAAAGAAGCGGGGAGAGAGGGCAGCCCTGCCTGGTACCCCTCCTGATTATCCAGGAGTCAGAGAGCTCCCCGCCTACCCGGACACGCACAGTAGGTGCTGTATACTGCAAAGGAACCCAAGAGCAGAAGTGAGGGCCAAATCCCATTCCGCGCAGCACTGCCTGTAAGTAGCCCCACTCAACTGTGTCAAACGCCTTGTCTAGATTCAATGACACCAGTGCTAAGTCTTCCCCCAACACCCATAGTTTCATGCAGGGCATGTGTTAAACGACGTAAATTATAAGTTGTGCTACGTCCAGGTATGAAACCACATTGATCTTCATGCACCAATCCCTGAATCACTCCACGTAGCCGAGTAGCCAGTATTTTACATCGAATCTTTATATCGCTATTCAGCATGGTAAGTGGGCGATAAGCAGAAGGGTCACAAGGGTCCCCACCAGGCTTAAGCATTAGACAAACAAAGCCCTGACACATTGTTTCCGGGAGTATACCCTGAACCTGGGCCTCCTAAAACACATCCAACAACTTCTCTCTCAGCTGAGAAGAAGTTGTTTGGTACAGCTCGACTGGGAATCCATCCCCCACCCAGAGATTTAGCCTTCGAGAGAACCTCCACAGCCACCGTCACTTTCTCCACTGTTATCTCAGCATCTAGACTCTCCATATGTTCCGATTCTAGCCGCGGCAAACACATCCGGCGCAGAAACCCTTCTAAATCAGACTCCAATACCAGTACACCAGCACAGGACATGCTCCACAAGTGCGCCACCAAAACTTGAAAGATGTCCCTCCGATTAGTAACCTGCACACCATCAGCATCCCTGATGCGCAAAATGGGAGGAGATTCAACCTCCCGCTTAAGGATCCACGCTAGTAATTTACCAGACTTATCACCCTCCCTATGAAGGTGCTGTCTATATGATCTGAGACTGACCTTATCTAAGGTCTCCCAGCAGCTACTAACCTTCTTATACAATCTGAGCTGCTCTGGGTCTATCTCCCCATCTATTTCTACACAATGTTGGATTTCCCCCAGCTCCTCAGAACCGGAAAGCTCCTGCTCCATCTGCTTGCACACACCACAGACCGTGCCTATACAGACCCCTCTCAACAGAGCCTTCAGGGCCTCCCATTCCACTCCCTGGCAGTCTGTCACCCCCCAATTGTGATCCATATAATCTTCAAGGGCCACAGCTATTGTCTCACGACAGCACGCATCGTCAGAAAATTCGTAGGCATGCACCAACTGCGTCTCACCTCCGAATCAGACCCCCAATGCATTTGCAGCAACACTGGTGCATGATCAGATAAAAACCTCCCCAGATGCCTGACGTCCCCCACCTGTGAACAAGTGAAACCACCCAAAAGGAAACGGTCCAGACGATTATATGTATTATGCGTCTTAGAGTGAAAAGTGTACTCCCTGCTCGCCGGATGTAGTTCCCTCCATCCATCCCAGAGCCCCAAATTGTGCATGACCTCTGTGAGAGACCTCACCATCAAAGGCTTGGTACCCAATTTAGACAGATGGCGATCCCTTTGAGCATCCAAAATACAATTATAATCTCCTGCCCATATTAGGGGGTCTCCAACACCCTCCCCCAGGACCTCAGGAATATTATCAAAGAACGCTCGGTCATCCACATAAGGCACATAGATATTGAGAATAAGAGGCAACCTGTCCAGCGCGCCCTGCACAAGTATATATCTCCCACCTACATCCGCTTCACTGTAGGTATGCACAAAATGTGACACCCGGCGCAATCCAGACCATCACAACCCTGGCATAGGAAGAGTAGGACGAGGAGAACACCTGCCCCTGCCACTTTCTACTTTCTGCGACTCTTCCTCTGTCAAATGCGTCTCCTGGAGACAGGCTATATGAATCTTATGCCACCTTAGAAAAGGTTGCACCCTTTAACGCATAGCATATGTTTTCAACCCCCTGACATTCCATGTCAGTGTGCTAAGCTGTCTCCCCATGTAAATGGTGCAAAAACCCCATCCCTAGTACTTCTCCTCCCTCCTCCCTCCAAAGTAGAGAAAGCAGAGTAAGCCCACACACCATGTCCCACACTCATCCACGCACTGCTGATACAACCCACAACCACATGCAAAAATGCACTAACTAACGAACCCCAACCCCCCAGAACCCACCCCGGATAAACAGTAAAACAGCAACCTCAAAACATACTGTAGATCCATGTGTATGTATGCTGCCAGGACAACAGCCTAATCGCCAACAACCCACTCCCTACCCCAACAGTGGAACTGAACACCACCCATCCCGTTAACAGAAGTCAATGTGCCCAGGAATCTTATCAGTTACAGGCAAGGAAAAGAACATTCTCCCCCTCTTCTTATTAAATCAGCTCCATGCAAATTCCCCCCCGATATCCATGCATCTCACAGTGCCCGAGACCCCAGACCGCGCCACTCAGACACAAGCACAAACCACCCAGGACTCCCATGTAGACAACACTAACAAGGATCAAACAGTATCAAGTATCAACAGAAACCGATTCCATTCATGCGTCTGATGGCTCAGTACTCTCATTAGTTATTTCAGGAACCACAACAGCCATGGTACCGTCCTGTTGAATTTCAACTCTGCCATCGGAACCAGCAGCTGCCTGAGCAGAGATTG
The DNA here is from genome assembly GCF_031143425.1 of Pleurodeles waltl. NCBI lineage: Eukaryota > Metazoa > Chordata > Amphibia > Caudata > Salamandridae > Pleurodeles > Pleurodeles waltl. Next base: position 184,753,483 of record NC_090437.1, read on the forward strand.
GAGTCTGGCTCTCCCCACGCTTCCTCCAGTCCATATCATCCACACCAGAAGGACGAGCAGCCCCCCTGATGGGCCTCACAGAGTGGCCCGTGCCTGCCTTGTCCCACATCGCCAACCATCTCCAGACCTCCCCAGGATGTTCAAAGAAGTGCGACTTGCCCCCAGAAAGCACCTTCAGTCGCGCGGGGTATAGCAACATATATCTGATATTCATGGCACGCAGTTTAGCCTTCACCTCCAGAAATCCTTTCCTGGAGGTCTGGACTTTGTGTAGTCCAGGTAGATAGAGATCTTGCTATTTTCGAAGACAGCCCGGTCAGTCTCTCGGGTAGCCCGCAGGATACTGTCCCTATCTTTATAATACAAGAGGCGTGCGATGATGGCCCTCGGAGGCACCCCAGGCCTGTGAGGGACGACCAAAGCCCTGTGCGCTCGTTCCACCACAAACACCCTAGATAGACCCTCAGGCTTCAGCACATCCGTGATCCATCGTTCCACAAAGCCCGCCGCCGAGGAACCCTCCGCCTGCTCTGGAAACCCCAGGAGGCGCACGTTGTTCCTACAGGATCTGCCCTACGAGTCCTCTAGTCCTCTGCAACATCCCCACCGTGGAAGTGACCTGTGCCATCTGCCTGCGTAGAGTGGTTACCTCTGCCTGTAAGTCCACAATAGACCCCTCCGTTACCTTGACCTTATCAGAAACCTTATGAAGGTCCATCCGATGAATGTTCACCTCCACAGCCACAGCCACAGCCTCGATCTTCCCCTCGAGTACCACACGGGAGCCCTGTATTGCAGCCAGTAGCCTAGGGCGAGAAGGCTCCTCCGCCGGGGCGGCATTTCCCAAACCCTCTCAAGGCCCCCCATACGAGTCTGGCGCTGCGACACCTGGGCGGGCGTAGTATATTGCTCCATAGTATTCCCTTGCGAGGTAGTGGACTGCCGATGCCTCCCCATCTCACCGACCAGTTAATAACAGTAAATGCAGCTCCACAGTACCTTAGTCCGAGAATGGCAATAGTATACAGTCCAGGGCCACACTTCCAAACAAGGCAGCACAGGCGTCAGGTCCCCAAGGGCCTAGAGCGAATAACCATATAGCCACAGGATACAGGGCGTCCCAGGTCCAGAGGCTCCGAGGGCCCAGCAGAGGCCCCTCACAGCAGGGCCGTCACCCCACACTCCAAAGGGTTCCACAGACCGGGCCGAAAATGCACCCCTCCAGGCAGGTCACCAGCAGGGCATCCCAGCCCTCCACACCAGGGCCACAGTTCAATCCACAAGAGCACCCAGGCCACACTCCAAAACTGCCAGGCAAGCACCCCCTCAGCGCCTCCAAACTGCGCCCATCCAGCTCCGATCCGGGCCCCAGCAGGATAAAGGCCCCTTGCCGCAGGATCCTCTCTGGCTCCGCAGGAGGCCCGCGCACGGCAGGCCGCCGCCCGCGAGAAGTGGAAAAATGGCATCCGCCCAAAAAGGACAGATACAAATGCAGGCTCCCCTATCAACATCTGGGCGGGGGTGGAGGGGGGGGGGGGGGGGGGGGGTTGGTGGGGTTGGGGGTCACGGAACGGCCTTCATCCCCAGGAATGGGGCAAAAAGTCAGCCAGGGGTGGGGCGCGGTATAGGCCTTCCCGTGCCCCGTCCAGCCGCGATCCTCATGGCCCAGTACAGGCCCTCCACAATTGCAGAATCCGGGGGGTCCCCGAAATGCCACCGGAGGAGCCGCTACCCCCAATGCACCGAACCGTGCCAACGGGGGGGGGAATTGGGCTCCAAATTCCCTGAGCACCACAGGATCACTTGCAAGATCGGCCGGGACAGCAGAGCTCACTCGGAGCGCGTCCCGTCGGCCGTCTTGCCAGGCCCCGCCTCTTGGAAGCACAGTTTAGTTAGTTTAATAATGGACCAAAACATAATTTACCAAGAGTAAATAGAAAGCATTGTTGATCCCATGGAGGAATGTTGTTTGCCTCCCAAAGGTTAAAATATATATATATGTATTGTGCTTCTTTCTTAAAACAGGCAAGATCGAGCAGGTGACTTTTTAGTTTGTAATTTGCATTCATTATTATCTCATGGCCCCCTTTGTAAAGTGCAGCAGCTACATCTTTAAAATACAGGTATTCATGCAGCATGCACGAGGGCCCACAAACCAAACGATGCACAAATCAGCTTTACTGTTTTACTCCAGTTATTTAACTGTGATTTCCTCTACTTCTATGTTCCCAAAAAGTGAACCAACAACCATGGCTAGAAAACCTAAGGAACTAGACTTTCTACAGGGCAATGAAGACTACGTAGATAGTGTTTCCTTATTGCATCACATTTATTCATAGAAAAGTTTATTAAGAGCTGTGTAGCCTTTCAGTGCTATATGAATGACGAACAACAATATTTTCCTTTATTGTTTGGAACTTCAAATAGTGCTGCTGCTACTGTGGACCTTCTGGGAGGCCAGCAAACCTAGACAAACTTCTGAGTAAAGTGATACCTTTCAGGACAGGTCAAAATTGTACAGTTTAGATCTTAACTAATTTGGTCTCCTTGTCACGTGCAACTTGTGAAGTTGAAGCACAGAACTCCTTCAAGGCTGTACAAGTGTCTCCTAATGGATGTGAACTCAGAAGTACACACACCAGATGCCCTGCTTTGATTGAAAATAGACATTTTGGTACTTCCAGTTTTAAGAAACAATAGGAAGGGGAGAGATTAGAACCTAAGGAATGGTAGACATCCCGGTTCTTTATAGGATCCAGAACGATCCTGTGAACATGGTGAGTTAACCACTCACCATTCCTCACTGGAACTGTGGCCCGTGTTTCATAAAACTGTATAACCATTCATAAGAGTTTTATCCATCTACCATGTCACTTGCATGATCATATTGTGTCATTAGAGCTCACAGCAATCCTAGTCTGCAACATTTTCCTAGAACACTGCAATATTTCATGAGGTAGAGGTTAGTTGTGAGCTCCTTGTGTTGAAGATTGGACCCCCAAGACTCCTATTCCTCATCTTTTTATAATGCACAAGTATTCAAGAACAACAGTGTTCAGATGTTACTGCACACGAATTAGCTGTCTCGATATCCTGTGTGGGTCATATGTAGTGTGTTGTTCCTGTGCTTCCCCAGGTTTTCTTCCCAAGCTTCAATTTCGCAGGAGGAATTGCCATTCTCCTGTAGGTTTTGATATTCAAGGGGTACGTTAGCAGACATGAGCAATAGCCCACGGTACCAATATATTGGGAGAGAGGTCCCTCTTGCACTTAAAACCCAAATCATAACAATAAACAAATGTGCCCTCCACATAACCCAGACAAAGCTAAGAGACCAGAGTCCAGCCAGAGGACTCCGTTGAGCAATAGACTGAGTTGCCGCTTACTGTTCCTCTACCTATCGCTACACCATGTCACATAGGAAGGAATGAGCTGTTGCATTCATCCAAAGGTGTAGGGACTAAGACTTCCGCTCATAGAGGTGGGCAGTAAAACGCAGCTGTGTAGGTGGTCCTCATGCAACTCATACTTCCTGAGCTTCAAAAAAACACAACCTCAAGTTCCGTTGATGCAGCTCGCCACCCACTTAAGGTAAGTTTTTCCTCCCAGCAGCTCGCCACCCACTTAAGGTAAGGTTTCCTCCCAGCAGCTCGCCACCCACTTAAGGTAAGGTTTCCCCCCGGCAGCTCGCCACCCACTTAAGGTAAGTTTTTCCTCCCAGGGACCACAGGTGAGAATTGATGGGAAATTCCTATGGTGCAATTGCATTGTATGACGGACGTGCCTTCAAGCATCCATGGTCAGTTCTAAATGAGCTCCTCGTCCACTAACAGCTTATCTTTGAGCAAAGAAGCAAAGCAAATATTCCAAAAGAGGGAGCAGTTTTTTTAGTGCAAAAACATCAAATTGATCTGACTGTGCATCTGAACCACTATCTGCTGACTAATAAACTTTAAAGCAGATGGGATACCTGTTATTTGGGTACTCACTTCTTGACTTCCTCAACTGCTTCTGGTAGGCGACGACATGTAGCAAGAAGCAGGGCCACGGAGAGTTCAGCAGTTGCATCGGTCAACACATCTGGTGTGTAGCCCACTCGTATACCTCTGCAAAGTAAAGACCATTGTTTAACGAAAAAGAGCCCTAAATCCTTCAATAAACCACTTAATATAATAAAGCTATTGTGAATATGTCAACCAAAGGAATAGATGGTAGGGAGTGCACTATCTTTACGTTTAAACGTTGAATCTGTGTGTCGGAGCTTAATTTATGTTAGCTATTTGTAGAGATATGAGTTCCTGGTGCAGCACATGCTTACTGTGCACTTTCCAAAGTTGTTACAGTCACTTACTACTGGTGTCTAGGGCCATAATACTATTGCAATCCAGTGTAGTAAAGAAGTTAGTCCTTTTAGGCTCTTGCCACTTCAAGAAAGGTGAAGCCTGAGGCTTACTGTAGGTGGTGGATAGGGATCAGAATCTGATATACAGCACAATACGGTATATAACAGTACCACTCAATGGTTAGACTGTGCTACATCTTCGAAGATGGGACTTTGCAAATGTCAGAATTGCTCAGAACGTCCACAAACGTTCAAAACAAAGAAGTTGAAATATGGCACTATGTCTTAAACCTCTAAAACAATTTACAATCTGAAGATCCACTAATGTGATATATGCCATTTGGTGCACATGTAGACTCCTGTACATTGGGCAAACTACCCAAATGATCAAGACCTGCATCATTCATCATAAATAGCATTCCCTGAGGCACTGAGAATGCTCCCTTGGTAACACATGTCCTAGCAAACAGCCAATCAGAAAACGTTTTGACGTGGCAAGTCACTGAACAACTGCATCCTCCTGTAAGGGGTGGTAATCTGTCCTCTGTCACACGCTCTGAGGGTCGCTGGGTATCTAAATGTGACACTGTTAATAAGGACTGAACACATTAGATGATTGGCATAGTATGGTTACCATATAATCCTTTATGACCAATTTAAGTCAGCCAGGTATCATCATCAGATATCATGCACTACACGGTGTACCGTTGCCCTTCCCTCCCCCTACAACTTCTTTGGGCCCCTGCAATACTAATTGAAATACGTTTACCAATTGAGTCAGGCCCTTGTATCAATGGCTTTATTAGTTGAATATTTTACCAATATAGTTAATCCAATTACCATTAGCTGGAAGGGTATTCATTACGCATTTCTCTGTTATTAGGAGCTGATATACAGCGCAGACGTTGTACCACAACACTTTATCTGCTGTTTCTGTGTAACCATTCATTTTCATCTCTATTGTCCATTTCGTTTCTTTTGATTGCCAGTTTCATTGTAGTTTTTCCTTCCTCTGTAGATTGTAAGCACTTCGTTTCCTTTGGGCATAGCCCAGTCCTGTTTGGAAGGATGTATTAGTTGTCTATCTGGGATTCATCTTATTTTCATGTGTATGTATCATATGCTTACTTTCCGATTTGATTACTTTCTTTCATTAATTGTCAATTTAGTATCTCTGTTCCTTTATTATGTGGCAGTCCCAAATTAAGTACACTGTGTTTCCCCTTTTTCGGCATGTCTGCCGCAGCAGTTTTAATTGGAAGGTGCCCAGTCTAGTCCTCACCGTTTTTGACGCTGTGGACACAGCCTTTTGATGCTTGTGCACTTCCTTTGGTGTTCTTGCTGCAAGCCTTAGAGGAAGAGTGTTTAGTGCTAGTCTTTTCCGAACCTCGGGTGCCTTTCAGTCATGTCTTCCCCGTATTTAACCCCTTCGCTGCCAGGCCTTTCCCCCCCTCAGGTGCCAAGCCTTTTTTTTGGCTGTTTGGGGCAGTTCGCGCTTACGCCCGCATAACTTTTTGTCCGCATAAGCTACCCACGCCAAATTTGCGTCCGTTTTTTCCAACATCCTACCCAGACTTCTTGAGTTCCCATGAAGGAGACCAAGAAATTAGCCAAAATACAGCGAAAAGTCGGTTTAAAAAAAAAAAAAAAAAAAAAAAAAAAAAAAAAAAAAAAAAAGGGAAAATGGGCTGCAGTAGAAGGCTTGTGGTTTTTCCCTTGAAAATGGCATCAACAAAGGGTTTGCAGTGCTAAAATCACCATCTTCCCAGCTTTCAGTAACAGGTAAACTTGAATTAGAAAACCCAATTTTTCAACACACTTTTGGAATTTTACTGGGACAAACCCCATTTTTACTATTTGTGTGCTTTCAGTCTCCTTCCAGTTAGTGACAGAAATGGGTGTGAAACCAATACTGGATCCCAGAAAGCTAAAGATTTCTGAAAAGTAGACAGAATTCTGAACTCAGCAAGGGGTAATTTGTGTAGATCCTACAAGGGTTTCCTACAGAAAATAACAGCTGAAATAAAAAATAATATATGGAAATTGAGGTAAAAAAAACAGCCATTTTTCTCCACCTTTTACTCTGTAACTTGTTCCTGCGATATCAGATTTTTTAAAGCAATATACCATTACCTCTGCTGGACTCTTCTGGTTGCAGGGATATATAGGGCTTGTAGGTTCATCAAGAACCCTACGTACCCAGATCCAATAAATGAGCTGCACCTTGCAATTATTTTTCATTCCATACTGGGTATACAGCAATTTATTTGCTGAAATATAAAGAGTGAAAAATAGGTTTCAAGAAAACCTTTGTATTTCCAAAATGGGCTCAAGATAAGGTGTTGAGAAGCAGTGGTTATTTGCACATCGCTGAATTCCAGGGTGTTTTTTGCAAAGTGCCGAACTGTGGATTTTGGCCTCTAGCTCAGCCGGCAAATAGGGAAACCTACCAAACCTGTGCATTTTTTAAAACTAGACATCTACGAGATTTCAAGATGGGGTGACTTGTGGGTCTCTCACCAGGTTCTGTTAGCCAGAATCCTTTGCAAACCTCAAAATCTGGCACAAAAAAAAAGACACTTTTTCCTCTCAATTTGGTGACAGAAAGTTCTGGAATCTGAGAGGAGCCACAAATTTCCTTCCACTCAGCATTCCCCCAAGTCTCCTGATAAAAATGGTACCTCACTTGTGTGGGTAGGCCTAGCGCCCGCGACAGAAAATACCCCAAAACACAACCCGGACACATCACATTTTCCCAAAGAAAACAGACCTGTTTTTTGCAAAGTGCCTAGATGTGGATGTTGGCCTCTAGCTCAGCCGGCACCTAGGGAAATCTACCAAACCTGTGCATTTTTTAAAACTAGACACCTAGGGGAATCAAAGATAGGGTGACTTGTGGGGCTCTCACCAGGTTATGTTATCCAGAATCCTGTGCAAACCTCAAAATTTGGCCTAAAAACAAAAACAAAAACAACAAAAAAAAAACTTTTTCCTCACATTTTGGTGACAAACATTTCTGGAATCTCAGAGGAACCACACATTTCCTTCCACTCAGTGTTCCCCCAAGTCTCCCAATAAAAATGGAACCTCACTTGCGTGGGTAGGCCTAGTGCCGGCGAAAGGAAATGCCCCAGAACACTATCTGGACACATCAAAATGATCAAATACAAAACTACCTGTTTTTGCGGGGGGAGGGGCACCTGCGTTTTTGGCCCTTGGCTCAGCAGCCATCTAGGGAAACCTACCAAACCCAGACATTTCTGAAAAATAGACACCTGAGGGAGTACAGGGAGGTGTTCCGTGCGTGGATCCCACAATGTTTTCGTACCCAGAATCCTCAGCAAACCTCAAATTTAGCTACAAAAAAAAAAGTTCAATTTTACCCACATTTCTGTGTGGGATCACTGCACTGGGACAAATTTCCTACCACCCAACGTTTCCCTGTCTCCCGGTAAAAATAATACCTCATTTGTGTAGGTGGGCCAAGCGCCTGTGACAGGGAAGAGCCAAAAACATGTCGAAATTGAGGAGGAACCAAAGTGGGTCTAAAAGGGCAGTTTGAAAAAGGAAATTTTTAGGCTGACAAGTGCGGGGCGTGGTCAAGATGGCGGCCGGAGCAGAGAGCTCAATCAACGAATATCCTGTCCCTGCGCGGCCCGGCAGACACGGCCGTGGTGCAAGGAGCCCCCTCTGGATGACGAGGGGTCCCGGGCTCCTGGATAAAACCTAACGTCCGCGCGACGGCACAATTGGTGATCTGGACCCTTGGGCTCGGCGATCCTTGCCAAACGGAGTCCACATGTCAGAGACCAGGTGAGCTGGGAGGTCACCGCCGGGCGCGGGATCGAGGGACACCTGGGTCGATCCACCTGGCGGAGTTCCGGTGCCATACTCAGCAGGACTGCGGCGCGGCTTGCGAACAGCCGAGACCGGGCCTCCGCAGAGAGTTAAAGTAAAAGCCGCGGCAATGGCGGGACCACGCTGAGTGTGAGGGGCCGGCGCGGCGCCCGGGCGGCTGGCACACGGCGGCACCAGAGGCCTTTGGAGGACCCCTAGAGCGAAGGGGAAACAGCAACCACAGTTCCCGTTGTGCGGCTGAGGTGGGAACAAGGAACAGAAAAGGAAAATAAAGAAAGAAATAATCATTAAAAAAAATAAAAAAACAAAATAAGGAGGATCGCACCAGATCTCCCTGCGTGCCCCCCCTGAGCACGGCGCGATTCACCCTTACAGTGGCAGACCTACACTGGAGTGCACCAAAAAAGGCGCCCCGGAGGAACAAGCGTCGACCAGGTGGGGCCCCCCTGCGACTGGGAGACGGCTGGGAGATCGGGCCGAGTCGTTGCACGGGTGAAGGACGAAGCGGAGGGCCCACATGAAGATCCTGGGCTGGGATCATAGACCGAAGGGCGTCTCCCCAAGGCGGCTAGGACCACGCAATTGAAATTGCCTGAGGCTCCGGACACCTGAAATCCTCCGGGCGCTCGAGGTTATGGCTCCCACCGGCGACCCATGGTCCTATTAGAGTGATAAAACACTCTCACCAATGTTGCGGTAGGCGAAATGAACCAATAGTTGATCCACCTACCGGGAACACGTAGGGCCGCAACAATGTGAAACTGTAAGATCCACAGAAGAGTTAACATTAATAAAAGCACACGTGGGGCCCTTGGACTGTCCGCATCTGGATCATTATCTGGAGGTGGGATACGCGGCCCCACCAGCGGGTGTTCTGGCCTAGGACTACCCCGGAAAGAAAAATTGGAACAGCGGATAGATCAGTAGCAACCGCCACAAAAAGGTCATAATGGTCAAACCGAAACAGACTAAGGCAGCAACCCCCATGGACGGAGGGGCTCCGCCCATTGCGAACACTACAGACATACAGATCACAACACTTCTCCAAGTGAGTGAAACGCTGCGCACTCATTCCCTGCAATTCGATAAACTCTTGCAAGCAGTAATGGACACTAAGGCTTCGCTCGAAGGAAAGATAGACGCTGTCGTCTTGGAGGTTACACTACTCCGAGCGGACCACCGCAAATTAACGGTCAATATAGAACTGGCACTGGAAACTGTTCATCCAGAGGTCGCAAGTATGAAAACTAAAATCCGACAGATGGAAACTAAAATAACACAACTGCAGCGCAGAGCCGAAGACGCGGAGGGCTGTTCCAGGCGCAATAATGTCAGATTCCTCTGTACCCCAGAGAGAACAGAGACAACCAAAGCCGAGGAGTTCTTAGAGGACTGGTTGAAGGACAAAAGGAAGATACATGACATCACTAAAGTACCGGTGGTAGAAAGAGCACACAGGATTCCAGGCAGACCACCGCAACCTGGAGCCCCAACTCGACCACTGATAGCACGATTCTTAAACTACAAGGATAGGGACCAAGTTCTACAACATTTCAGATCCTCAGGCCCAGTTAGTCTGGAAAACTGCAGCATCACGGCCTACCCAGACTACACGATGGAAGTGCAGCGTAAAAGAGCATCGTTTGTCAAAATCAAGCAGTTACTCCACGAACGTAAAATCACTTATTCACTCATGTTCCCAGCTCGCCTCTGAGAAATAAACGGTAAAAAGACCCTTATCTTCCCGACCCCGGAAGACGCATGGACATGGATACATGCCAAGGGCCTAGCTGATCCAACCAAAGAAGACACTGTACAGGAGGAATGGATCACACCCAGCTCCCGCGGGAAGAAAAAGAAAAGCTTGATGGCACATCCAACAAAATCATAGGGGGCGGTCGATCAGGCACAGGCCTTTAAGGAAGCCAGCACATTTGTGCGCCCACAATCGGACACCAGAAGCAAAGCAGGACCCAACGACAACAGCCCATCACGCAGCGGATCCAGCTTCCCTCCTTTTCCACTGATTGGTGGCCCAGACCTCACCCCACGTATGGCGGATGACATATGAGGTCCCCCCAATGACGTCCTTGGCCCGAGACACTCGCTACAGTGTTGAAGGACTAAAGGAAAGCCTAGATGAGGACATAATGCAAGATTATCCGTTCCAGGATGGTTGGGAGCAGTCCCTCCGGTCGCAGGAACAATTGGACATGATCACCGCTAAGCCTGGCCCGGCCCGGCGGCGACGCCAGAAACCGCAGATATACTAGCCAAGCCTGATGCAATTTCTTTTGTGGCCGCGCAGGGCTCCAATACCACGGTGGTGGGTCACACAAACGCTCTCAACCTCTATTAATCTACGCCCCCCACCACCTGAACGGTCCCAAAATGGAACAGACTTGTATAGACGCTCACTTAGGCACCAGTTGTGCCAAACTGTTCAAAGTTGGGCCTTGCCCAGTAAGTTCTTTTTTTTACTATAGATGTTCTTTTTTCTTTTCCCCTCCACTGAAAGAGTATATTCTGCTTTTTTCTTGTCTCCATTATTTTTTTACAGCCATTTGGGGGGAGATGGGGAGGTCCTTGGAGGCTTCCGCGGATGGGGTTACTCCCAGCCCCTGTGATAAATTGGCGCGTGAGAGATGATACATCAGACCATATCACACACAGGGTCCACATAGAACATACTAACTTGGAACGTGAAAGGCATGGCGGGCATGACTAAACGCGGCAGGATACACACATATCTAAAACGCTATCACATACACATAGCCATACTGCAAGAAATGCATCTTACTCCAGCGGATCTTAAAACAATTGAAAAAAGATGGGCGGGACTAGTGCACAGTACTGGGACATCAACTTATGCAAGGGGAGTCCTAATCTGGATAGCATCGGGGGTCCCCTACAGGGTGACGTGCAGCACAATAGATGAGGCAGGCAGGTTTGTTCAGTTAGAAGGCTCATTTGACGGCGATCTGCTGGCGATAATAGGGCTGTATGCCCCAAATGTTAAACAAGGAGAATTCCTGCTAAACATTATCCTATGCCTGACAAATGACCTAACTCTATCTAGCATATGGGAGGGGACCTGAACTGCGTGCCACAAGTAGATATGGACAGGTCGCACCCCCTGTTAGTAGCTGCTCCTGTTAGGAAAAATTCTCAAATCCTACAATCCTGGATGACAGAACGCCGACTGACAGACGTGTGGAGACACTCGCACCCACTAGACAGGGAGTATTCTTATTATTCTCCAGTGCACTGCCTACACACCCGTATAGATTTAATACTCAGCTCTCAAGATTTGCTACATAGGTTCACAGGCGCTGCATACATGGCAAGGGTAATATCGGATCATTGCCCACTAATAGCACATATTCGATGGGTCAGACCACACGCATGCATCCCAACCTGGCACCTCCAACCAAGTTTACTACTAGACCCTCCGTTTAGAAAAGAACTAGCCACTCATATCACATTTTATTTCGCAGTTAATAGTGGGACAACGAAGTCTCGGGCAACCGAATGGGATGCACACAAGGTGGTAATAAGAGGCACATGCGTATCAGTGGCAGGGGGTGTACGACAAACACTGACACAAGATCTCCAAAAATATGAACGTGACGTACGCATGGCGGAGTGCAAACTCGTGGAAGGTACAATAACAGAAGCGGAGCTCGGGCGACTGCGAACACAGTGGAATGAGGCAGACCATCGCCTTAGGCAATATGATTACCGTCATTATCTGGCCCGCACACATGCAGAGGGGGATAGGCCAGGGAGATTGCTGGCATGGCTACTAAAGAACGAACGGCGGAACACTCCCGTAGGCGCTATCCGTCTAGACACAGAGGTCATAATCAATACTCAGGCGGAAATAAATGACGCCTTCAGAGACTACTATAGCACGCTATACAAGGCCCAGCCCCAACCCCCCCCCACCAGAACAATTAAGAGATTTCTTCAAGGAGATACAACTAAAACGCCTGGCGCGAGCTCTGGAGAACCTGATCGACCCTGAAGAGATACAACAGGCCTTGCAACAATTAGCACACTATAGGGCACCTGGTAATGACGGCCTTCCAGCAGAGTACTACAGTGTACCACTGTTGGCCAGAACAACTTTGGACCCATTTATTTCAGGTGGGGTTTTGGCCATACTCCCACCCTCTCATTTTGAAGAAAAAAAATCTTTTCTGGTCTCTGGTGGGCTTTCTGCCCCCCTGGGGGGCAAATGGGCATTCCAAAAATAGGCCAATCTGCCCCCAAGGGGGGCAGATATGGCTAACAGTAATGAGCCCCCATGGGGAGCGACCTTTGCCCAAGGGGCTGCCCCCCAAACAAAACACACACATACACACACACCAATCCCTGGTGCCTAAGGGGTTTCTGTCCCCCTGGGGGAAGATCAGCCTAATAGGAATAGGCCGATCTACCCCCAAGGGGAGCAGAAATGGCCTAAAATAATTTTGCCCCCCCAGGGGAGCGACCCTTAAATTGGCGCAAAGAAGAAATCCCCGGTGCCTAGCAGTTTCTGCCCCCCTTGGGGGCAGATCGGCCTAATGAAAATAGGCCGATCTGCGCCCCTTGGGGGCAGAAATGGCCTAAATACAATTTGCCCCCCCAGGGGAGCGACCCTTGCCTATGGGTCGCTTCCCATATATATCAAACAAAAGTAAACATACACAAAAATATATCCCTGGTGTCTAGAGGTATTTTTGCCCCTGGGGAGTGGCCGTTGCCCAAGGAGCCGCTCCCCTTATGTGTGCACATAAAATAAAAATTCCCTGGGGTCTAGTGGTTTCTTCCACCTAAGGGGGGCAGAAATGGCCCAAAAATAATTTCCCCCCCCACCCCCCCCCCCGGGGAGTGACCCCTGCTTAAGGGGTAGCTCCCCACATATTAAAAAAATATATATATATATATATAACCCTGGTGTCTAGGGGGTTTGGAAACGGGGGCAGATCGGCCTAATTATATTACGCAGATCTTCCCCCGGGGGGTGGCAGAAAAGGCCTAAAAATAATTTGGCCCCCTTGGGAGCAGCCCTTGCACAAGGGGCAGCTCCCCTTATGTGTCAGTATTAAAAAAAAATTAAAAAAATCCCTGGTGTCTAGTGAGCATTTCTAAATGCTTGCAGAGACATGAAAGGAAAGGAAAGGCCTCTCCTTTCATGCCTCTGCCGGCCCCCTCCTCCCGAGTGGAAGAGAAATGCTGAGCATTTCTTTTCAGCATCGCGCTGGAAGCATACTCCCAGCGTGATGGGAGGTGACCTCTGATGAGGTCAGCACGCAATTGCGTGCTGATGTCACCACACGTCACGGGGGGGTGTCAGGGGAAGCGATTCCCCTTCCAGCCCTGTGCTGGGAGGTGGCCCTTGGGGGGAGCACTAGCGCTTCCCCCGAGGGCCGGTACCAGGACGTAATGGTTACATCCGTGGCACCTCAGCGCCACAGCCACGGACGTAACCATTACGCTTATGGCAGGGAAGCGGTTAAAAAACAGTTGGAATGTTTTCAGTTTGGCACGGTTATTCGTGCTCCGGTAATGCCAGTTTTTCTTGGAACTGGGTTTCTTCCCTTCATGTATGCTCTCTCCCCTTTTCCTAAATGATGCATCTGTGAGCCCTAAACCTGGGGAGTACTCAACATCGTATATACCTTTCTTTTCCCCTTCTAGTGTAATTATACTGAAGATACTTTACACTAGTTACGGATCACTTTTGTGCTATTAACTGTGAGTAAACTCTTCATCTGCACATATTATAGCACAGCCTATCTTGCCCTTTTTTTAAAATAATAATAATAATAATTAAATTATGCTTTTTCCAGACAATACTGGGTTACCCTGGATACACTTGTGACTATATTCTCTCTCACCTTGGTGTGACACTGAGTATGCACCATTCACACTTTGTATTGCGCCCCTGCTGATTTTATAATTCCGATGCAGTATTTTTCTTTTTCTCCTTTTCTCATTTTTTACAGTACAATTTTGAATTTTTGCAGGTACTAAAAGCTATGGCCTATGTCTCTTTTTATGAAATCACCTGGTCATTCTTTGAACTTTTGTCCATTTTTATGAATACCTTATCCCCGTCTTGTTCAGGCAGTAATCTAATATCCTGTGCTCCCCTTTGTCCTGATGCTGACCTTATAAAAATGGTGAAAGACTGAAACGCTGTCAACAGATTTCCAGGTGACAAAGATGACATAAATATGAACTTTTGATCTGTTTATTTCCTTGCACCAAAACAGAGTATTATTGCTTTACACTGCTGTTTTGTTCTTTGTGTATCACTTTGCAACGCTCGCATATTTCACGAGCACAGTGTTTTTACTTTACACATTGAGCACCCTTTGTATACTTGATGTTGGTTGCCATGAAATGAATGTGCACATACATATAGGTATTCGTTTGAATACTTTTTACATCTATAAAACCTTAAGCAATTTATTTCTGTTGCTGACCATAGCTCCTTTGCAATTAACATTTATAGGCAATACATTGTTCTAAAGTACTGTATGCATGTTGTAAACTGTCTCCCTAAAATAATCCCTGTCTGGACATTGCTATGAAATACTAATATTACCCCGTCCCCTTGGGAGTTTGGGTGACCCCTGTGGTTTTTATCAAGATGTTCAAAGTACAACATAACTTATTTACAGAACAGTAAAAACGTACATCAGTTAAAATATCTACAAAGGAAACCCCAACATTCATTTTTTTTACCTTGTATGTGATAAACCCTATTCTTTGTATAACTATGGTTCAATCGTTAAAGTAATCATGTGGGGCTGTCCTTGCACTAACTGGGGAAACCATAGGACACTTCTATTTAAATGTATGCAAAAAACATGTTTATCTACCAGACTGTGTGTCCATTTCTACTGATGTATGGTAAATTTCAATCAGTTTTAAGTTTAAAATTAAAAAGTATCCTGCAATGCGCCAGTCAATGGGGCTATAAAAATAGTAAGCTCAGTAATACAGCTTGCTAAATCAGGCTGGCCATCTTTTTCATTAGCTTTTAGTGCAAAACTGGGCTACTCCGTGGGATTAAACCTCAGCTGCTCAGTTTCCAGTCACAAAAAAATATTAAAACACCTGAATCCAAAATCCTACTACTCAAGTAAAGGTCTTACCCAGTTAACAAACAGTAGGCTCTGGGCCTAAGGCAATGAGCACCAGATCCTGGCTTTTAAGGTTAGGGGTCACAACTGCTAGCAACGGTATCTCTGAAACTGTAAGAGCTGGGGAGGAAGTGGTTGGCTGCAGCAACAAGACCATACCATATGTTAATACACTGAATACACAGAACCTCTGGACATTCTGGGACCAGAGCAGGTGAAAACAGGAAGCCAAAAAGTTGCAGTGCATGTACGTATGCACTATTCCAGCGGATAAGATACCATCCCTCTGCACCAGCCACTGAGCAGTAGCTCTGTGCTTTCAGCTTGCCTGTCTATAGTAAAATAATCAAACCCTGGAATGGCTAGAAAAATCAGGACTTGGTCCCTTCGATAATGATTTCTATACACTGAAAGTATACTTATGCAGGAAATCAAGCCTCTCTTACACACTGCCCTCAATCTCACTCTCTGTAGTTATGACAACTATATAAAGAAAGACGAAAATAGCAAATTCTGGGGACATACATCAATGGAAGACTGCAATTAACAATTTCAGAGTTAGGTAAAGAAAATAAAAGTAAAAACAAACCGCTTTTTTATTTCGTCCAGTGCCAGATGATCAAATCCTACAGAAAGTGTGCTTATAACTTTAAGATCTGCACCTGAAAAATTAACAAACATACACATTTCTAGCATATGCAAGCCTAACTGACCAACAATCACTAAAACACTATTTAGGAAGAAAATACCAGTCAGTCATGGAAACCTTGGGCAGCAAAAGTGTAGTTGTAGAGAAAAAAATGCTATGATTACTTACTGGTAATCTTCATTACACTGAATTCTTCTCTTTGACATCACAGGCCTGACAAAAGGAGTGTTCGTCCACCAGTGGAGACCTACAACACTATTGTGCTACCTGTAGCAAACTGGAACTTGTTGCCGTTATGCCCCCACTTTGTGCCTGATATTGATGCTAACTTGACTGAGAGTGTGCTGGGATCCTACTAACCACGCCCCAGCTCCAGTGTTCTTTCCCTACAATTGTACCATTGTTTCCACAATTGGAACACCTGTGGCACCCAGATAAGTCCTTTGTAAAAGGCACCAGTGGTACCAAGGGCCCTGTGACCAGGGAAGGTCCCTAAGCGCTGCAGCATGTGTTTTGCCACCATAAGGGACCCCTCCCTCACCTAACACATGCACACTGCCATTGCAGATTGTGTGTGTTGGTGGGGAGAAAAAGGCAAAAAACTGCCTATAGCATAGGTAAGTCACCCCTCTAGCAGGCCTTACAGCCCTAAGGCACGGTGTACTATACCACAGGTGAGGGCATAGCTGCATGAGCAATATGTCCCTACTGTGGGTAAGTCCATTCTTAGACATTGTAAGTACAGTGTGGCCAAATTAAGTATATGGTCTGGGAGTTTGTCAAAACGAACTCCACAGTTCCATAGTGACTACAATGAATACTAGGAAGTTTGGTATCAAACCTCTCAGCACAATAAATCCACACTGATGCCAGTGTTGGATTTATTAAAAAATGCATACAGAGGGCATCTTAGAGATACCCCCTGTATGTTACCCAATCCTCTAGTGTAGGACTGACTGGTCTGTGCCAACCTGCCACTGAAAGACAAGTTTCTGACCCCATGGGGTGAGGGCATTTGTGCCCTCTAGGGCCAGAAACAAAGCCTGCTCTCTGTGGAGGTGCTTCACACCTCCCCCTGCAGGAACTGGAACACCTCCATCTTGGTACAGGGACCAATAGGGATAGGAATGTGCCACGCTCCCCAAAGGGAGTGGACACAAGGAGGGTGTAGCCACCCTTGGGGACAGTAGCCATTGGCAACTGCCCTCTGACCCCTAAAACGCCCCTACATCTTGTATTTAAGGGCTGCCTGAACCAAGCTAGTCAGATTCCTGACGACCTACAAAAAGAAAGACTGCTAAGCTGCAAACCTATGAAGAGAACAAGGAAGACGACAACTGCTTTTGCCCCAGCCCTACTCGCTTGTCTCCTGCTTCAAAGAACCTGCAACAAAACCAGCGACGCATCCAGCTGACCTAGCGACCATGTCAGCTCCAGAGGACTGCCCTGCTCCCAAAAGGACCAAGAACTCCTGAGGACAGCATCTCTGTCTAAAAGAAACTTTCAAGCAAGGACTCTCATCTCACTCCGGATGCGTGAGTCCTGACCCCTGTGTACCCGATGCCCACGGCCCCTGTCCAGGTGGTCCACCCAGCAAGAAAGGGTTCCCAGGCAATTGGGAGCAAGAGCCCACCCTGGGTTGACCCGCCCAAACCCCCACAGTGACGCCTGCAGAGAATCCAGAGCATCTCCCCTGACCGCGAGCTCCAGACGAAGATATCCGATGCCTAAAGGACACCCTGCCTCTACATCCCCCAGACCTTAGACAACCTGACCCACCCCCGGTGCAGCATCGACCAGCAGGCAGCCCTCTGCCCTGTCTGACCAGTGGTGTGCCCAAGACACCTCCCCCGGACCTCGCCTGCAGCCTCAGAGTGACCCCCCCGGGTTCCCTCATTGAAGTGCATTGAGAACCAGACGCCCTGTTTGCACCCTGCACCCAGCCTCCCTAGTGCCGCTGAGGGTGTGTGTTTGGTGCCTACTTGGGACACCTCAAGTTCTCTCTTGAACTCCCCTGGTCTGCCCTCCGAGTAGCAGGTACTTACCTGCTGGCGGACCGGATTCCAAGTACCCCCGTCTCCATAGGAGCCAACATTAATTTGGTTCCCCCTTGACCTCTGCACCCGACCGGCCCGTGTTGCTGGTGGTGGGTGTTTGGGATTAACTTGAACCCCCAACGACAGACTACCTAAAACTCAGAGATAAGAACTGTAAGTCAAATACTTACCTGTAAAACTGTACAATCTTTTCTTCCCCCTAGAACTGTTGAAAATTGCACAATCTCGACTTTTAAAATAGCTTTTAGCCATTTAAAAGAAAACTGTATCTATTATTGATTCCATTCAAAGTCCTGATTATACCTATGCAAAGTACCTTAAATTTTATGTACTTACCTGCAAACCGAATCTTGTGGTTCTAAAAATAAATTAACAAAAGAATATTTTTCTATATAAAAACCCGTTGGTCTGGAGTTAAGTCATTGAGTCTGTGTTTCTTATATTGTCTGTGTGTGTACAACAAATGCTTAACACTACCCTCTGATAAGCCTAACTGCTCGACCACACTACCACAAATAGAGCATTAGCATTATCTATTATTGCCTTTGTCAAGCCTCTTTGGAACCCCAGGACTCTGTGCACTATATTTTGATATAGTATATACAGAGCCAGCGTCCTACACCATCCAATTATTAATATTTTCCACCCTATATTGTACAGGCACCAGTAACATAAATTATTTAATGCCTCACAATGCACTTCATACTGACACGGCTCTTATTTGTTGTGTTACAGCTAAAACACCATTCAGCAAATTGTCAACAATCCATGAGGTTTAGCAATTTAAGACCATCTGTACCTGAAAGTTCACAATCCTGACCCAAAGAAGACTGCAACATTAAACTAGTTACAGTGTGACTTAAGTATGAGATTTCTGCTTTACCAAGTAGACACTTCTCTGCCTCAGGATGTAACCAGCCCCCTTAAGCTTTTCAAGAACACTAAACATCATTGTACTGTATTCCTTCTGAAAATGAACTTTGCACCCCTTCAAGATCACCTAAAATCAAAGTCATGGCTCTCTGGAAAACAGAGGCTGCTGATAATAACTCGAATGACATTCTCAAAAACATAATTGCTCCCAAGGAGGTCACAAAATGAGGGAAGTCTTGTGGTGTGGGATGCTGATCTGATGGTAAATAGCTGCAAGATCCAGGGTGGTGAAAAGCATTTGCACATTCTAGGTTAGGCATCATTTTAGATATGTATAGTAGGAGATATCCATCAACCACCACCACTTTATTCAATCCCCTTAGGTTTACACACAGACAAATGGCCCTAGAGCCTAACTTACCACCACAGCAGGAACTAACCACTCTTCGGCTTCTACAGCTGTACGAACACCAGCTGTTTCCAAACTTACCAGTTTTGTAGGAACTTCATCTTGCATACTTAAACACCTTTTTCTTACCTTAGATGTGCAAGGTACAGCACCTTCTTTAGGCATTAAGCAGTGAATATATTTTAATACCCTAATTTATTAGTGAAAACCTCAGCAAATACACCAGCATAGTTGGCTCAACACTCCATGATTTGTATGATTTGCATGATTTGTCATTCCCTTACTTGAGGTAGTGTATTGGGATAAAACAAATACAGAGGTCTTTCTGGTGGGGCCATCTTAGTTTGTTGCCACCTTTCACTGACAAATACACCTTTCTTGGAATAATATATCCATCATATTCCATAATGCTCATAAATTTTCTCCCCAAGGACTTCTCTTGAAAGGATTCAGAGATGATGATGAGCTTTAAGCAAGACTCAAGTAGGATGTCAATACCCCCTTTATTCGCAAACACTTTATCTATTTGACTGTCAGGCACTTTCATACTCATCTGCAACGCAATATCATCTCTTACTATCTCCATTTAGAGTTCTCTTTCACTAGGAGTACAACCTTCTCCAACATTTCTTTTACAGTAGTGTTGTTGTCAATCTTTTCAACAGCCTGTCCAGGACGTTATTGCATTTTACAAAGTGACCTTTGTGACAACGCTAGTTACACACAGCTTTCAAAGGTGGGCAATCAGTATGGTTTGCCATGTATGTGACCTAGCTGTCCACATCTGTAGCAGCAACCATTGACCCTTTCTGCTCTTTTCCTGTGATCACTAGATTGTTTTCACAATACGTAACTCACCCACACAAGCATATATTCCACTCTTTTGACGGTTGCCAAAGATGGTTCATTCTTCATCCACAACTCCTCTCTTATCCTACACTCATGCAGTTCAACAAAAATTGATCTTTAATATGTTCTGCCACCAGGGGCCCAAATGTGCAAGTAGAGGCTAATTTTCTCAGATCTGGAACATATTCTTCTACAGTCTTGTTGTCTTTCTGCATTCACCTGCTCAATGTAAATTCTACCACTGTGTTCATTCTTGACTGATATTGAAGATCCACTTTTTTCATTACACCTTAAATTCATTCCGGCCACGTGCACCCTCTTGATCAAGCTTCCATAGTGTCTTGACCTTCTTCCCTGAGAGTATGCATTAAGAGAGACAATTTACATTCAGCACTCAGACAGGTTTGGCATGCTACCACAAACGTACTTAGTGGCCTTTCCCATTTAGCCCATTTCATATATGACGTTCCTAGAAAGCTAAAAAACAGAATGGCAGTGGTGTTAAATTCTGCATGCTCAAAAAGTCTTCCATTTAAAACTGATTAGCAGGATAATAACAAAATAACCAATTTTATCTGTATTGTTTTCTTTGCCCTATCCCAAGCAGCAGTGTTCACAGATAAAGTTGCCTTTAAGATCCTTCCTCCTCATACACCTCCCTCCGTTGAAGCTCAAACAGCCTATTACATTTATGTTTTTGCTCCACAACTGCACGTCAATATCAGTCAAAGCAACCCACTGCTTTGAATTTAATGCTCGCAGGAAGATCAGCAAACATTACCTGTATACCACAGAGAGACAGGCAAGGACAGTGAGAAGAAAAAGATTTCCGCTTGCCAGTGAAAAGTAATATAATATCACAGTGATTGTCGTGAAAATAACCTCAGCTATTTATTGTCGCCTTAGCCTCAACTTCTTCCCAACTGCCATTGTACCCTTTCACATCATCCTTTCATACTAAAGTTTTAACAGGGAATAAAGCCTGTGCATAGGAGCCAGTCTTAAGTCACAAGTACATTGAAGTAAGGAAAGTAAAACACCACAGGCACCTTCCCAACATGCTGGTGTCAGACTAGCTGATCATCCACTGAATATTGGTCACCTGGTCACCCAAAACAGACTCCCCATTGTTTTTGTTTTATCTTTTACTAAACAGTTGCTCTGCCGATGATAAATCAATAGCAAAAATAGACCTCACCCAGTCACAAGCCTTAGTGCAAACACTGGAGTTGGTCACATTATATATCAAGACATTTACATACATGTGATGAGACCACATTCCTGAAAACAACTGGGTGCACCTACCCTGCCCCACCCCTAGAGAAGTCGCCAACCTCCCTCCCTAGCTTCATTCCCTGTAGGCTTGCCAATTTTCCCATACCTTCTTTGATGTCTTAGGGCAACCTCTACTCTGAGGTACCACGTTCCACTTGCTGGCACTACTTCAAATCAGATTACCAGTCCTCAACCCCAGGAGGTCTGTCTGCTCTCCAAGCCCTTGCTATGTTAAGTTTGGCTACCGCCCAACATCAGCCAGATCTTTCGGTTCTTAGGCCGCATCTCTTTGCCTGTTATTTGCAGTAGATGCCATCGAGCCTCCAGAGGAATAGTGAGGTCAGTCACCAGGGCCATTATTTGTGTTATGTCCCTCCAGTATTGTTGAATAGTCGGGTAGTCCCACAGTATACAGAAGAAAGTTCCACTAGACCACACACCAGGGCACACAGATTTGACCTGCACCTTCAAAGTTTGTACATAAGCGTTCTGGAATAATATGACCTGTGCAATATCCGTAAATGTACCAGGCAGAACTGATACCGGATGGCCATCTCAAGGGTGCTCTGCACCACATCCACCCATTCATTATCTTCAATCAGACCAATATCCCTCTCCCAAGCCACTCGCAGCACACCAAGGAGGTCAGGTGAATTATTCATCAGTTTCTTATATGTCAGAGAGACAGCTTTCTCTGGCATAGGATCCGAGAGGAGATCCTCTAGTGGCGAGGCCTCGGGCAATTGTTCTCCCTCCAGGATATGCTGCCTCATTGCATGCCCCAACTGCAAGAGACAGTATTGCTCAGTTGCACCCATCTCATACTCCTGCTGCAACACTTCAAAGGTTACAAATGCTTGGTCCCTCCATATGTCCCCCAAGTGTTCAATCCCTATCAGTTCCCATCTAGTAAACCCTACCAATCATCCAATGTCCCTCAGTGGATCACTATCCCACAACGGAGTCCTTTCTGTCAGTCTTCTCTCCCATTAGAGGAACCCACTGGCCACCCTCCATGGTCGTACCACTGCCTGTGTGTGGCAAAGTGTTTACTCACCCTCTCCTGTAGAGCAGAGGTGGATAGTCCCAGCTCCCCATAGCCTCACAGTCCACCCTATATGCTGGCACTGTACGGTCTGCAAATACCCTGTCATTCATGAATATCAGCTGGGCTGCCCAGTATTATTTGGGTGTGTTTGGGACCGCTAGTCCCCCTTCATATACCCTTTTCTGCAGTTTGCCCAGAGCTATTCTGGTGCTACCACAATCCCACAAGAGCTGGCAAAGCTCATGATTCACCTTATTAAAAAAATCTGAGGGTATTTAGTAGGGCGTATTCTGAAATACATACAGCAGGTAGGGAAGGGTCATCATCTTGAAAAGGGCAGCTCCGCCATTTGGCACACAGAGTGTCCTTAAGTAATGTCACTGCAGAGGAGATCTAGATAGGGAAAAGCGTGTTTCATCACATGGATGTCCAGGTAACAAAATCCATCCCATACCACTGGGGCCACACACCTCAATGGCAGGCGCCTCCTGCCAGGAGAAAGACAAGGGACTTGTCCCAGTTGACCTGGTACCCGGAATAATCTTAGAAGATGTGAAAGATATGCAGTATCCTGGGTGCGGTTGTGTAGCATAGAGCAAGACATCATCTTCATATAAAGAAATCCATTCTTTCCAGTCTCCGCTCTCACGGATACCTTAGATAAGTGGTACTGGTGGACCCATGAAGCAAGGTGCTCCAACGCAAGCGCAAAGATCATTGGGGACAACAGGCAACCTTGCGTCGTGCCCCGCTGAACAGCGAAAGACCAGGATGTGGCGTTAACTTGTACTCTGGCTAGTGGGGCCTGGTAAAGTAATCTGACCCACCCGCAGAATAGCTGACCAAATCACAGTCTAGTGAGTGCTGCAACTAAATAGGGTCATTCAAAATATATTGATTGCCTTTTTGGCATCCAACGAAAGTAACACTGAGTGTTTAGCCTGGTTGGCTGCAGTCAAATGCAGCACCCCATACAGATGCCTTAGGTTCAATTGTGTCCCCCCCCCCCCCCTGCATGGCATGAAGCCAGCTTGTTCTGGGTGTATTATTGTGGTGATTATCTTCTGTTGACGGGTGGCAAAGGTTTTCACTAACACCTTCGTCTAAGTTTAGAAGCAATATGGGCCGATATAACCCACATTCTTCTAGTGGCTTACCCTTCTTAGGAATAACCTCTATAGTAGCCTGCCCTCCTCCCTGGCTGCCCGGAACATGTCCAGAATAGGCCCAGCTACTTTGTCAGCAATACATTTAAATAGTTTCACTTGCAGGCAGTTAAGCTCAGCCCCCTTTCCGGATTGTAAGTCTCGAATGACTGTCTGGATTTCCTCCATCGTCAGATCTTGGTCCAAAGTCTCTCTATCTTCATCTGCCAGGATTGTGACGGAAATGTCCTTTAGAAGGTCAGCACATTCATCGGCTGACCTAGTGGTCTGGGAAGCATCTAGGCCTTGGTAGTAGGCTGAAAATGTGTCCGATATGTTGCCCCCAGTGGTGTGTAGTTCCACATTCGAATTGCGAATCTCGAGAGCCCAGTTCCATCCCCTGTCCTGTTTATCCAGCCAAGCAATTAATTTGCCGGCTTTATAGCCCACATCATACAGATGCCGCTGAGTCACTAACGCATAGGCACCCGCCCTGTTTTTAGCCAATTCCCTCAGCTCATGCTGTTTGAGTTGGATCCTGAGACAGTCGAGGGTTGTCTCCATCCCTGCAGAATAGAGGCATCAATAGCAAAGATCTCATGTTCTAGCACCTCAGTGTGTAGCTGGCGTTCGCTCTCTCCCACCACCGAGTCTGAACATGACTGCAAGTCACTGCCTTAAAGGCTTCGCACACAACGCAAGAGGTTTCTACTGTATCTTTATTTTCTAGGAAGTACTGGTCAGTCCGTTCTCTGATTTTATCCCTAAAGATGTTGTCTTTGAAGGGCCATGGATTAATCTGTGGGGGCATCTGGGATGTCTCAGTGAGGCCAAACAGGAGCACTTCCACTGGGGAGTGATCTGAGATGCTGTGTGCATTATGGACAGCCTTTCTAAATTAACCAGTGTGTGTGGTGGGTAAAAACACAGTCTAGTCGGGAGCATCTTCCGCGTGCTGCCGAGTTAAGCGTGAATTGATGTATAGTTGGAATATGTTCCCTCCATAAGTCAAGCAAGGCCAAAGCCTCCGCAAAGGCCTTTTGGGGGCCTGGTTCCCCACCACCAGAAAAGACAGGCTACCTGTCCAACTTCAGACCCATGAGTGCGTTCAAACTCTCCCTCCCCAAGAACTAACATACCAGGTGCTCATTGCAGCAGCATTGCACTGAGGGCAGGGAGGGTTAAGCATGTAGGCACAATGGTACATATACAGAACAAATGTTGTGGGTGTACTCCTCCCATGTGCCTGAAAGTGCCCCAAATCTCCGCAGTGGGTTGTGCCATGTGTTTCGTGGCACATAGGGGACGGAAGTTTTAATTAGGATCCCAACCCTTCTCGAACTGGTGGTAAACCCCGCATGGGCCACCAATGTGTACCCAAATTGGTTCAGTGCCTTGTAAAAGGTTTCCCTTCAGGTGTGTGTCCTGCAGGAGTCAAGGTTCTGGGCCTGCCTACGGAGATACTGCATTACCACAGTTCGCTTGATTTTACCACCCAGGCCATTAACAGTGCACATCAGGATTTTCAGGGATGGGTTAGTGCGTGTTGCCATGTTGAGGATGGAAGCAAATGTGGTCCCCTTGGTGTTGATACAGGACCAGCCAAGCTGTGAACCCTTCATGTGACCCTGTCCCTCTGTTAGGCATGCATAGCGCCACTGAGCTGACAGAACAATCGTACTGTGCAATCAAACCAACGCAGTAAAACTGCTTTCACATGGATCGAAAAGAACATAATTGCATTACCCAACCAAGTAACACCCCACTCCGAGATACCCCAAATTATAGGCTTAGAACTGCTCACCTCCTCACCATGCAGATTGTCTGTTGCCCAAACTGCGAAATATAAAACATCAGGGTTAGTCACCTCCGCCCATGCAGACCAAACACAGACACTGTTTTATCAAATAGCATGCCAATATGTGTACCTTAACTACTTTGATGCCACTCATGAGTCTGTCTGATTATCGCCTACCGACTGCAGTGCAGCATCGTTAACAGAGGGGTCAACAGAAGCACCATGTGTTGATCCCTTTTGGGGCCCACGTTGATTCCGCAAGTCAACAGTCTGCCAGCCCTCCAGCAAGTCCCACACCTCCTCTGGCGAAGTGAAGTACAGAGATTTGCCCTCCGTCACTACTCGCAACCGAGCAGGGGATAGCATTATGTATTGAAGTTCCTTAGTTTACAGGTCTATTTGAACCTCAAAGCTGCGGCGCTGACGCTGAACATGTAGAGTGAAATCCAGAAAGAAACATATTGTGGCATTTTCGGATTAGGTCACCGTAGGGGCGGACCACCTGTAGGATCTCTCCCCTGTCGCGATAGATGAACATCCTGACAATGACTGCTTGTGGAGGGGGCCGAGGCAGAGCCACCAGCGCCCTGTGCGCCCTCTCAATAGTGAAAAAGTTCCACAGGCACTTGGGTTTAAGGGTGTTAAGTATGAGATCTTCCAAGAACAACTGAAATCTGGGACCCTCGCCCCCTCAAGGACCCCCACGAGCCAGATGTTGTTCCTGGGGGCCCTTCCTTCCTGATCTTCCAGTTTGGCGGTCAACATGGCGTTTTGTTTGGCGAGGTATTGTATTTGGTTCTCCAGCCTTTTATTAGTGGACTGCAAGGTGGTAATGCTGGTTTCAGCTGTGGTGACTGTCTCTGATGTTTTCCTAAGGCTGGCACTCAGGAGTGTGACGTCAACCGTCATGGCATCTAGTTTTGGGTCAATGGTGCCCTTTAAATCTCGAATGGTGGCCATTATCTCCCGGAGAGAGGGCTCTGACTCATCTGGAGGAGCCGTCTGTAGCTCCGTGGATTCAAGTGGAGACCTAGGCACTGCATATTTGTTCATCTTATTTGATTGGGTGGGGGTCCTGTTCCTCACCATTGAACCAGAAAATAGATCAATATCCTTCCCTGGTCAGAGTCACTCAATAAACCTAAATAGTTCTGTATCCTCCGCAGCTGTCCAAGTCGGGCCCTGTCTACCAGCAGAGTATCCACTTTATGGATGGGCGGGTGCCACGACAGATGTCCGCCAGTGTCCCTCAATAGAGGAAAAATCACAGTTTAGAGGCAACCATGCACCACCCCCGGGAACCAGCCAATGTGGCCCCGTGGGCACATCTTCTGATTTCTGAAACGTCCTGCGCTTTGCAGTGCTCACACAGCCCCTCAGTGCTGGTATAGCTCTTGGATTTGGCCCGTTTGACAGCAGGAGACCTCCAACGTCGTCAGCCTCCTACCCATGGGCACAGTTGAGGTGGAAAAGTCAGCACAGGGGAATACTCTCCCACCTCGCAGATCGCTGGGGCACTAGGCACTTACTTTGGGCTGTAGTCATGCGGCCTGGGCAACAGTTGTCTGATCACCAGCACTCCACTCTGAGCAGTCTCCGAGTGGCACAGGACCTCCTGCACCACTGTCAGCTCATTCCTGGAGCTGGTACCCACGGGGGAGGCGCCTTCTCCCCATGGCAACCACCTTGGAGATATCACACTGGGAACCAGGTGTTTGAGCGCTTGGGAGGTTTAGCTGCTTCGGGGTGGGAGGGGGGAATGAAAGTGTAAGAGTGCACCACCACTGGTCTCCGGGACTTTCAGTCAGGCTTCCCCACCAGCCCGACCTTGATCTTTGTGCGGTGCTGTGGGTGTCTGTCGGGCCCAGGTTGCAGTCACTCTGCACAGCCCACCTGTCTCAGTGGTAGAGGCACGGCCCCATGTCTGGCGCAATGAGGTCAGTCCAGCCTTACTGTTTTGCAGCCACAGCTGCCTCCCAGGATGTAGTGGCCCACCTCAAGCCACTTACTTAGTGACACTAGACGAAGCCCGCTTCATGGGGCTGGTGATGACATGACAAGATTATAGATTTGAGCAGACGGTGGGGTTTCTTGGATCAGCAGTTGTGGAGCTCAGCTAGTGTGCGGCCATTTTAGGTGGTGCTTGCGACACACCTCCAGACTGCCCATTGGTGAAAGTAAAATATTTTGGTGCTTGAATGTTTTATGTTCCACTTCCACCTCTGAAATTCACATAATTTGCCACTTTTTGCTAAAAACAAATTTCTAACAATGAGGAAGTCCCCGAAGGTGAGCCTATCCAGACAGTCACGTCTGCACTACAGCACACAATCCAGACTCTAGTGACCCACTGCCACTATTACCTTTCAATCAGTTGACAGTCCTACTATTTGCTCTTGTCCAGCCAACCATCCTTCCGACTTACCCCAGCACCACTTAATACCAGAAGGACTCTCAAGTGACCAGTTGGCTGCCTAGGCTACACAAAAAAGAATAATATAAAAATAATTGAGAATGTTTTCAGCTTAACTTCTTCAAATAGGAGAACACATCAAAAATACAGTCCCCCTCACTATATCATTAAGACCAATGTATGCAGGGCAAAAAAAAAAAAAAAAAGGTAGAGATTTAAAAAGTCCGAAATTAGACTAAGGAAAACTATAGTATACAAAAGTAGTGGAAAAAAGCATGTGTATTGGTTCAGTTAAGGGATGGGGGTAAGGGAAATTAAGGGTTATATTTAGGGGTTGGATTGAGAGTAAGATAAGGGTGTTAAGCAATGCTAGTTACAGTGGAAAGGCTAGGGAAGGAGTTAGAAGTGGGTAAAAGTTAGGGGTTGAATAAGGGACCTGCAACTTTTAAGTTAACTTTAACATGTGGATTGCTGTAAGGAAAGGTGAGTGTTTGGATTTAGGAAAAGCATTATGATTGAGGTAATGGATGGGTTAAAGGTTTAGGATTTTGGTTAGTTAATGTAATGAACGCGTAATTTCTCTAACGTTTGTCTCCAACAGCTATGTTAGGGCTATGTGCAATAAATATTATTTGTCTGTAAGCTGAACCTTACCCATTTGTCTCATTCTCATCACAGTGCTTACAGTAGGAGGAAAAATGTAGCAGTGACATGACAATAGTGACCATTTTACGCCCGTGAGCCAAAGAGTACATGTCCAAGTCTTCTCTAGACGCTGATGAGAGAAGCTAACCCATGATAGAGATAACTGGTAGCAAGCATTGCTTTACTTGATGAGGACGAAAGCACCCAATCCAATCATAGCACAAGGCCTGGTCCACACTCCGCCTTTTCCTGTAAAAGGGTTGGTTCTGCTGGTTAACAGAAGGGGGAAGTGGCACATCCAGTGTATAACCTCTGTCACTTACCAGCGAGCGAAGAGCTGGCTGGTGCAGGAACAACAGACAATTGAAAGGAACACATAGGAGGAGGAGCTCAGTGAACAGGTGATCAGGGGCTGCATGAGTAGAGAGAACGCCAGTGCAACAAGGAACACAGACTGCGAGTTCCAGGGGAAGGGCTGAGGTTTAAAAGGGGCCTGACCACGAAGGTATTACAACTGAAGCATAGCAGGTGTGATTACACTTTTTTTTTTTGGACAACTGCTTTTCAATACAATCGGATCAAGAGTAAATTATTACTAAATGTGGACACAAAGAGGGAACGAGAATCCATACCCTTTCCCAAAATCAAAGTAAAACATGCAATGGAGAGCACCCTATTTCCTTGGTTCGCACCTCGAATACATACCTGGTAAGTATGTTCAGCGAGGATCCACAGTCGAAAAACTACAACATCTTGTGTTTATCCACGTGGAGGGTCACTGACATATATGCCGCTTTTCTTTTGTTTTTAAGCATTCATCCTCTGGTTGGTACCTCAAACCTTCCATCTATGGCCACCAGCACGCCCCCCAAAGCAGGGTAACAATTTTTAGGGCCAACGGAACTGCACCTTCACCAGCATGAATCCCTTGCTTTCATCTGCTATTGCATTGCCCTCAAGCCCTACAACCCTGCCCATCCACCAAAGGAGAGGTCACTTTCTTCAAGGGCCGAATCAGTACGCCAGTGCTCCGTAGGGGAGGACTGAGCTCATTGGCATATTCAGGACCTTACTGTTATTATTCATTCCCTCACTTTGACCTTTCTGTCCTCAGGTACAGAGAATAAAGAAGTGGTTGTGCTTCACTGTGCTAAATGTTTACATGGTGGAAAACACTATAAGAACTCCTGCGGGCACTATTCCTTGCACACCTCCCCTGCTCCGTCCTAAACTCAGGTAGTCTATTTCAGATTAAACCTTTCCACCTAAGCACAGACGGTACGTGTGACCTCCTGTTAAAAGCATGCTTTGCTGCACAGCACATAAACCTCTACTTCCACTGATTCTGATGGAGCCATAATGGTGAAATCAACTACAAATACCCTGAGCTACATTTAAAATGGGGTTTGGGGGGGAAATCTACTTGCTAACTTTAAATGGAGAACTGGCTGGAATTTGGGACCGAGGACATGCAAAATAAAAAATAAGAACAGAATTTGGTCTCTGTACATCCCCGAATGACCAGCACAAAAGCCCTCATGAACAGGATATCCTGAGAGCTTTTAGACAGAATCTTTTCCTAAGAACGTGATTGAGGCAAAAGTCTTAAACAAACTCAATCTAACCCTCACAGCAAGCTTTAGATAAAAACTACAAGAAGCCATCCCGCTCCCAGAAAAGGTACAGAAAGAAATGAGGAACAGTTTGGAGGTATGCAGATGAGAAGAACATGGTAGAGGCCAGTGGCAGAAGTGCTATTCCTCTAGCCATGTGACTTTCTTCTCCCGGGAGTTCATAAGACTTTAGGAATGCTAGATGGCCGGCAGTAAGTGTAGACGAGGTCTAATAAAGCGAAATATTTGATCTTAAAAGAAAACACACTTTCCTGACTTTGGCTGCCTACAGTATTTTGTCAAAGCTAACCTAAAAGATTTTTGGCAGTTAAATCAACATTGCTTTCTGGGCTGCTGCAAAATTTCCTGAACTTTTCATCATGCCGGCCTCCTTACTGCCAGGGTCACAGATTTCAGATCATTAAACACACTTATGGCATACGCAGTCTTTGCTTCACCATTATGTAAATTCAAAGGCATGATCTTGGGATAGAACATCCCCTGCACTGTGAAAGGGTGGTGTGAATCTCCTCCCTGAGTACCCAACTACGTGTAAACTGATATTCTGACTTATTTTGCATCTGCCATTGCGCTAATCTACTGAATGTAGATTTGCCTAGGTTTGATAATGAGAATGCGAAGTCCAGGACCTGTCATGTGAACTGAAAAGGCACACCAAGTGTGCCTCCAGGGAGACAGAGGCCTTCTCTCCCTGTCCTGGGTGTATCACGTAAGGCTGTTGTGGCAGCACATTGCGTTGTGTGATTTATAGTTTAACGAGATTGGGTTGAGGACAGCCTTAACTACTGATTCCTCTCCTGAGACTGTCAAGGAGGAGAAGCCTAGCATGTTACTTGTGTGAGGAACACCCAGAGAAAACAGACTATGAGAGATCGAAGCCAGAACTGGCAGGTGCTGTCAGAGTCCTCCCGGGCTCTCTCTGCAGTTACTGTTGAATACTCACTGCTGAAGATTTAAAAAAAAGAAAAACACAAAAAAAAACCCACAATCATCATGTTCACCTAAAAGCTAATGTTGGCTCAATCTGGTGTTGCCTCCTCCACCGACAGAGGAAGAAGCACATTTCTGTGGAAGTAGAGCTGGTCGGACAGGGAAGGCTGCAACTGCTAGGGCCAACCCTCACGGACGACTCACGATACACCTCAAGGACAGTTTCACAGCATTTTGGGGGTGGGGAATATGAGGATTACACAGAGGGAAGAAGGGTGGTCATTCACGAGTGAAGCTTCTACAGCTGACATCAATCCAATCCATCAGCATCCTCTGTGACAGCTTCATGAAGTGGAAACTGGACCCAGAGTGGTGGATACTGGCAAACACTGCACCGTCTGAGGTGGAACACCAACAATCTGGATGTGGGAAGTGTAGAGATTTACTCAATATATTTGCATTTGTATGGATATTTTGATGATACTGGGGAGGTACAGACTGATGATTGTGCCATTTCCCTAAAAGCTGGTGTTGCCACAAAAAGTTGAAAAGAACAAGAGAAAATGTAAAAGAAAATTAAATGAAATGAAAAAAGAAAAGAAAAGCAAGAAGTGGGAAATCCAACGAATTGAGACAGCAAGAAAAAGAACTCTAAAGTCAGAAGAAATGCAAAAACAAATTTTGAAAAAAAGCGAGAGATGACAAACAAATGGAAAAACAAAGATGAAGAGTGAAATAATGTTCAAGGAAGGTAGAAAAAAGAAGAACAAGGAAAAAAATAGTCAGGCTGCAAATATGAAATTATCCTGAATTAAATATGGTATAAAAAAGGTATAGAGAAATCCATTCCCATCACCCCCGAATCTACTAAATATGCCAATACATCCCCAATGAACAAAGTGAGAGAGTGAGGAGAGAAATGAAAGTTGGAGCGATTTAAGGAAGGGAAAGAGTCATGTGCTGGAAGGCAGTTTGGAAAGAAAACAGTTTTATGGTGAAGAAGATGCAGATCATCCTCATCTCAAAGTGACTGGTAATTTACACTGTAAATAAACGTTGTTACAAATGTTTCAAATAATGATAAGAGCAGTTTTTAAACATCTCAGATCACTCATATTTGTTACAGTGAATCTTTCATCACTGCTAAAATTATGCAGCATGCATCGGCGTGCCGCAACAGCAAAACATTCTCACATTTCTTTACTGGTATTCTATAGCATGCAGTTAGGGTAGGTAAATATTAATAGCTGTCATCAGGTTTTATGCAAACAGTGCAAACTAAAGGAGATGAGCGAATTCCTGCAAGCAGTCTTACCACTGGCAATCACTTGTGTTCTGGTTCAAAGAGGACCTGGCTTGACAGTGCAGCCTGGACTGTTCCCAGTGGATCAGAACCTACAGTGGTGTGCACACGGCTGGGTCTCATCTAAGGTGGCATGGTGGGGAAGAAATGATAGGTTGGAATGCTACCCCAAGCGAATGCGCATGGTTAAACTATTTGCAAGCACTCCTCCCATGACAAGTGTTTTAGTCAAAAAGTGGGCAAAAACAGGTGTTTTCTTCTGAAGTGCTCCCGATATTCCTCTGTGGGCAAAGGAGGCAGTAGCAAGTCATGCTAAATGGTTCAACAAGATGTATTACCCACCTGCAGCATCCAGAACTTCTTTATCAACCTTATCAGATAAAAGGCAGAGGAGCCCATGGGCGCCAACAATCCCCTTCAGCAGCTCTGGCCTTGGCATTGGCTCATCTGAGTCCCACTGTTGTATACTGCAGCTATAAAGAAAATGCATAATAAACATCTTTATCACAAGGATTACCAGAAACCCCAAGATATCACACATATAAGTAGATCATTAACTAATAAATGCTCTGTAGGTAAATGTAATACCATTCAGTAAGCCTGGGAACAGATATGTCGTCATGAGACAAAGCCTATAGTTTACTGATTCTGAGGCTTATTTAGAGTTTGAAGGACTGGGCAGTCCACCACAAAAGTGGTGGAGTATTTTCTCTGCTGAACTGGTGGTATGCCAATTCTGTTTAGAATCAGGGGAACCACCATGCATCAGTCTGCAGAGCCTCCACCTTGAAGTACAACCTACTCACAATGGGTCATCATTCGAACTGCCTCAGACCCTATTTAGGGCAGACATCCGGATGTACTTTTTTCCTATTTGGGACTGCGAAATAGACAGTCCAAAATAGTAAAGCACAAAAACGACACCTGGATGCTGGGAGAAAACTCCCGTCACATCAGGGACTTTTATTTTTTTGTTTTGGAACAACAAACAACATTTACTCAGTTGTGTCATTAAACCTGTTTGCAGCTCAGTAAACTTTGGGCCTCATTCTCACCCTGGCGGTAATTACCGCCAGGGCGGAGGTCGGCGGTAGCACCGCCAACAGGCTGGCGGTGCTCCGCTGGGCATTCGGACCGCGGCGGTACAGCCGCGGGCAGAAGCGGAAAGCCGGCGGGCTACCGCCGACTTTCCGCTGCCCGTCTGAATCCTCCATGGCGGCGGAGCGCGCTCCGCCGCCATGGGGATTCAGACACCCCCTACCGCCATCCTGTTCATGGCGGCTCTCCCGCCATGAACAGGATGGCGGTAGGGGGTGCCGCGGGGCCCCTGCAGTGCCCATGCCAATGGCATGGGCACGGCAGGGGCCCCGTAAGAGGGCCCCAAAAAGTATTTCAGTGTCTGCCCAGCAGACACTGAAATACGCGACGGGTGCAACTGCACCCGTCGCACCTTCCCACTCCGCCGGCTCAATTCTGAGCCGGCATCCTAGTGGGAAGGTTGATTTGCCCTGGGCTGGCGGGCGGCCTTTTGGCGGCCGCCCGCCAGCCCAGGGCAAATGTCAGAATCCCCGCTGCGGTCTTTCGACCGCGGTGCGGTGTTCTGACGGCGGTACCTTGGCGGACGGCCTCCGCCGTCCGCCAAGGTCAGAATGACCGCCTTTGTCTCCTCAATGTAGCTGCCAGAAAAGCAGATCTGCTGAAGGCGTAGAGATCTCTGCCTGTCTGGCAAAGATTTCTAAATATGGAGGTCAGCCTTTTTCCAGGGCTGTAGAGCAAATCCCTCTGCTGCCAATGTGGATGGACGGAGCAGCAGCCAAAGATGAATAAGACAAGACAACAAAATCAGTATTGAACAAGAAGCTGACCTGCGGTTTACATTTACCTTGTAGCTGAGCACATATTTTAAAACATTTAAACGTTAACACAATGACACAGAGATTGACTTTATAGAGTTAGGATGCTTTGAGCAACACAAACATGTGAACTCTTCAAGTGACTTAGTTACACAGTGCTGAAGCAGAGCAAGGAATGGCTATCAGGCTAGGCTTAAGCTGTAAAATTACAAGTATTCAGTGAGAAACTGGCACATATAAGATGGAAATTAATAACTAACGTGGAGTTCGGCAATGCTCTTGGTCTCCTCTCACCAGCTCACCCCCTACCAACCCTCCTTTGATGCTTCATCCTCTGATTGGGTTCTTTAATTTTCCATTTGTAAACCCAATCACTTGGCACAATCTACTTTTAATCATGGAGTTCAAACCTGGTCTCATAGATAAGGACAGGAAACCGAATCAGCAGAGTAAGATGGACAGGTATGCCTTTTTGCATCACAAGGGAATGGAAGAAGGTACAGCGGAGGCTGAAAAGCAGGGACCAGCAGAGACCCTGGAGTCCAAGGAAGAACCTGAGCATACATTGAGAGACATAATCACAATCATGAGATACCAAGACCATGGTGGAGTCAAAAAATTGATGCGGTTAACAGAGGTTGAACTTTTGAGATCGGATATATGGAAAATGGGTGAGAGTCACCCAAAATTAACAAATAATGATACTCAAGGTGAAGTCAAAATCTTTTAGGGTGTGGTGGCAAGCTACAAAAAGAGAATGCTGCAATGTAGACAAGACTGGAGGACTTCGAAGGTACTTTAAGAATAAATTATATATGTTACAGCAGGAGTGCTGGATCGGGCAGAAGGACACAGCATGGGACTATTTGTAGAGAACTGCATCCTGGAACATGTTAAATCTCAAAGGACTATCCAACTTTTTCTAGGCGGAAAGACCACACAAGGCACTGATGCCTCCACTGAGGCCAGGTGCCTCCACCTACCAAGAGAACGATCACAAACTGCATTTTCAATCATCCAGATAGAGACATGATAACATCACTTTGAGAGTGGAAATATCAGGCCCTTTCCAGATTTCAGCCAGCTGGTGCAGAGACAGAGGTGTAGCTGTGAAGCAGTAATCAGATAACTCCGAGAAAGATGGACCAAATACATGATGTTGTTTCCTTTGCAGCTGAACATCATAGCTGAGAACCTGGAACTTCATGTCATCAGAGGAAGCATGGGATTCAATAAAAGGGTTAGCGTTCAGTTTCCAGAAAAAAGAGCAAGACACAAGCCGGACCAAGACATCCCAGGGGTGAAGACAGCCACATTGATAGCACACTAGCAAGAAAAAGTTGGGTGACGGGGCAAGCCCGAAGTCCCATCTATGGAAAGGGGACTCCAGTGAGGACAGGCAGACAATAAAAGGTGGCAGAACTCAAAGGGTTTTTGGAGAAATATATCTATATCCAAGGATTACACATGCAAGCTGACAAACAATGCAGAGGAGACCAGAATACAACCTGCTTAAGGGGCAGAGCCATAAAATCAAACAGTGAAAGCGTCAGCCACTGCTGAAACCTTACAGCCTGCCTTACTATTAACACTGTTGGATTAACATTGTTGTCCCTGTTGAGGGCAGCTGATCAGTCTCCATGACTGAATTATATTATCTCATCGCCAATTACTTCTATTTAGGATAGATATTGCCCTAACGTCTGATGGTCAGTAACATCAATGGATTTTCACTGTACATTACCCTATTTCTAGGCATAGGTGGTGTTGTGCATGCTGCATTTGTAGGTTACTGTTTACCAGTAATATTCTGGCTTGTTAATATTGAGAGGACTAAGGTATGTAGGTAGATTAAATATACCATGCACCAGAGTACATGTGAGCCCTCTCTGGGTGCACATTGCAACTGGATATTTGAAGCATGAAAGGGCTGAATGGACTAGGTGGTAAACGAAGATGTCACCCAGATATGGTGATGGTTTCTATACATTTTCACTTTTTATTTTTGCTATTGTGGTGATTGTTTCTGTTTTTCACACGGGTCTAGATGTTTTTGGTATACACATGTAAGCCTTTTGTTCTTAGCAACCACCTTACTAGTTGTTTTTTACCTGTCAACTAGTTCCATAGTACTTGGATCAATATACTTGTTTTGTCAATGTAGGTCTCTTGCCCTTTACCACTATACAAAACCATTATTCAAGTTTTCTGTTACACACTGTTGAACTGATCTAGGTAAATAGCCCGGTGACTGTGGTTCAACAAAACTTCGACGGATAAAGGAAGAGACTATACACTTATGAAAGTAATCTTATGAGAGAAGAAGCAAGAGATAACATACATGTGGGCAGTGTAGCAAGACTGATAACATCTTGCTGTTCAGACACCATATAGTTTTGCGCTAGCTTTACAAGTTGTATGAATGACGGTCTTCATGTTTTTTTTTTTTAGAAATGTTGTGGGTTTTCGTGTGAACATAGTTTTTTGCCTTTAGACAATATATGTAATGTACCGCACATAAACTAAGGAAAAAAATTGCAAAAAAGTATGAAAACTGTTTATAAAAACTAATTGTGTGATAAACTGCATTTATAACACATGTTATGTTTCTTTTGGCTTTGTGACATATGCTGTGTTATTGTTACGTTTTCTGTTGATTATGAGACATTTGGTGTATTAATGACTATGTACTATTAAAAAAAAGTGTTTAAGGTAGGCGGGTTTTCCCTTGTACTAACTAATACGATTATCCTCCCTGTCCCTCAAACCTTATCACTGTCCTGAAGGGGTCCCTTTTCTAGAATATATGCCAATGGGCTAGACCAGCATTTCTTCACCTTTTGACTTCTGTGGACCACCCATGATTCACTACTTGAAGCTGGGGACCCCTCCTAAGCAAGTTCTGTGATTTCTACTTTACATCAGTAAACAAAAACACGCATGTATCAAACAAATACACCAATTATGGACATTATATACACAATCAAATACACAAAAACAAATTATATTCTAATTTTAATGGGAAAGTTGAAGCATTTCAAAATCTAGTTTTATTTCTAAAATTTGAACAAATATGCGTGACTCTAGCATATCACCTTGTCTTGTTGCCCTTAATGCATGCTCTCTTTTTCAGGGCATACCACTGCTGCTTCAATTCTGGCCAACACCAGTCCATACTATATTCCATTTGCTGTACTTGCGCTGCTTTGACAAATCAAGATTATACCAATTTAATTTCTAGCATTCAATTTCTTCACATGTGCAGACCATTTTAAAAGCTTTAATTTTGCTTTTTCTTAATATATTTATACCTTAATTTTTTGCTAAGGGCAATTAATTATAATGGCAGTCCACATCTCTGACTTTCTATTTTTTAGACTCTGCCTTAGCACTGATGTCTACCCACGGTGGCTGCCACCATATAAAGAAACAAGCATTTGCAATGCAAAGGATCTCACGTTTGGTCGAGTTAGCGCTATTAGTGTTGTAAATATAAAATTGAAAACAAAAAGTTAAATAGTTGATATAAGCCAGCCAATTTAAAGCGCCACAGCCAGCGTGAGTGCAAAGGAGAGACAGAAAACCGAAAAAGCAGTTCGCTCACAGTCAAACGTATTGAAAGATGTGCAATTATCCATGTAACAGGGTCGATGGCCAAGGCGGTAACAAAACTGCCCAAAGGACGGACAAACATAAAGCATTTACCAATGATAAAGGATTTTTGAAAGGCAAGCCCATGAATGGGTGAACAAGTAATCTCTGGATCTTTCGTGCTCAAAGAGGCTTCTACAGTAGTATTGGCAGGTATAGGGTGATTAAGTTCCAGAAATTCATAAGGAGACCAGACTGCTAAAAAAAGGGATGGGTGGTCCCTTGGTATCTAACAAATTGGTAGGCTTTTGTGAAGAAGCTGCTTTTTGTTTTTCTCTTGAAAGACAACAAGTTGGGGTTAATGTCTGTTGTCCGGTCGTGGTGAGTTCCAGAGGTACGCCCAGAGTGTTCTGTTCGTCTGCCAGCCATGGGATTTCCTGGATAATTTGTTTTGGATGATCAAGTTTGCTTTGCTTGATGTAGGTGTGCAAATCAAGTTAAGCTTTTGTAGGTATTTGGGCTGTTATCTCTACGAATTAAAGACCATACACAGGAGTTTGAAATTTGATTCTTTGTGCCACTGGGAGCCAGCAGAGATCTTTCAGCGCTGGTACTATGAGGTTAGATTAATTAGACTGAAACAGGTTCTGGCTGCTTGATCTTGCTTTTTCTGAAGTTTATGAAGGTGGTTTAAATGTGCACCACCGTACTGGAGTCGGGATAGCATATTAGCCCTGGTTATTCGAATCCAGAATTTACTTTGTAGAAGAGGTGTGATCATTTTGATCATCAGGAGGTTGTAGTTGGTGCTTTCAACTAGACTTGCAATTTGGTGTTTAAAGGAAAGGTGTTTGTCGAACCAAATTTCAAGGTTTCTCAGAGCTGGAGATGGGAGTTGGGATGATACCTAGTTCCCTCAGCCATTGCAAAAAGTAACAGCTTGTTGTCTTACTGGATTTTAGTTTTTGAGCCATTCAGGTGGAGGTAGCGGTCCTTCATCCTGTGGTAGATATTTTTTCAAACATGTTGTTGAATTTGTGAATAACAAAGAATATATATAAGACTCAATCCAGACGACGCTGCTGATAAATTCCAATAAATCAAATTTGATTTCAGTTTTGACAGCTCTTCGTGTCCCTTTTCAAACAGTTACAAGCTTGGTCCTAAATGAAATTTCAATGTGGAACAATCATTAAGTTGTATTTATATCCATTTCTTTTATGGAATATTACGTCGCCCTGGCTATTTTTTAAATTACTTTATTTGTAGTTTTGAGTAAGAACATATGCATCAAAACAGAGGGAAAGGCACAATCAATGGGATAAGCAGAGGAATGTCATCACATGGTAGATTTCGGTAGGGTCATCTTTCAGTACAATATATGATATGCAATACGAAGCCAAGGCCAGTGCGTTAAGAATGACAATAAGTTTACTAGTGAATCTTGGATGCTGCGGTCAGAGACAGCAATGGGGGGGGGGATATAAGGAATTCACCCAGGTGGATAAGTTGTGTGTGCCCCTATCCGGAGTTGGTGCGTAGGTTTCTGCTGGGTAATCCGGGCCTTCGCCCCTCCCCTCCATCATCAGGTGTCTGTCAACAAGTGCGTTGTTAGTGGTTAGCGGGGATTAGTTTTAGTGCGGAGGTAGAATCGGAGAGGGTCCCATGTGTCTCTGGGCCAGGAACGCGGTGGCATTAAATCCCAGGATGTGAATAATTGTTCCTGGCAGTGTGCTGCATCGTTTAGCCAGGCTGTAACTGTGGGGACTGGTCGCCTTCCCCAGTGGATGGCCACTCTCCATTTGGCTAACAGAAGCAACATGGGAGTGAGACGTCGGCTGTCTTCAGGTATCTCCTTCACGTAGCCCAACAGCGGCACCAGCGGCATCAAAGGGGCTTGGGGGGGGAGGGGGCCTTGATAGCTTGTAATGTCCAGAAGACCTCCTCTCAGAAGGACATTATCTGCGGGCAATGCCACGCTAAATGAAGGAAGGAGGTCCATGCACACTTACAGCGAATGCAGTTTGCATCAGGAGCCAGACCCATTTTAAATAAATGTAGGGGGTGGCGGGAGAGGTGGTGGAGGAATTTGAAATGAATGAGTCGAAGTCTGTAGTTTGGGAAAAGGCATTCCAGTTGACTGCAGCAGTAGAGCCATTAAGTATCAGTGAGTGCAATAGAAAGATTTTCGTCCCATTTTGCTTGTGCCCTGTATGCAATAGTGGGAGCGAATGCTTGTGTGGAGGATTAAAGTCTTGTAAAGAAGTGCCAAGGCGATGGGGACGTAAGGATATGTTCTAAGGGCAACAGAGGTATTGGTGTGGATGGGATAGTAGGGTGTAGGGCACAGCACGAGTCTCGCAGTTGATATTACAAAAATTTATCCAGTGGAGTGCGGTGTGCCCCATCCACATCTGGCAATGTAGTGAGAAATTGGTCGTCAGGATACACGTCCGAGAAGAAGGTGAGATCGTATTTATGTGCCCGTGCTCTAGCACCTGGTTCGTGGAGAGGGGAAGATCACGGGGTTGTTGGTCAAGGGAATGGATGGCGCATACAGTATAGGCAAACCCACCCTCCTCCTTAGGCCATCCCATGCCCAGCGTACACTCTCGATTGTGTCAATGTTTGCCCGAGGTGCCTTATAGGGAAGACATAGTGCAGTTGACAGGGGGCATGGTGCTGCTCTGTCCGCCTCAATGGCTGCGTGTGGTTGAAATTGAGTGGGATATACCCAAAAAATGCAAATATGGAACTTGTGCGCATAATGCACATAGGGTCATGTCCGGTACTCCCAATCTCACTTGAGCTAGTGGTAAGGTGAGGAGTTCCCAGGAAACTCACAGTTGGATCAAGTTGGATTTTAGGCGTTTAAAGAAAGTGGCGGTCAGAAGTATAGGGATATTGAGGAAAAGGTAAAAAATTAGGGAGGACCACCATCTTCGCTATTGCAATGTGGCCTGGAAGAAAAGGAGGTAGTCGTGTCCACAGCGGTATCCTATCCTCTAGCCAGGTCATGGCTCTGTCATAGTTCGCCTGCTAGAGTATGATAATATTGGGGCAAAGCCAGATGCCTAGGTACTGTACAGACTCCTCTGACCATTGATGAGGAAATTCAGAGGGGGAAGGGATGGGTACTGTCGGTGATAAGGAATGATATGGATTTTGCCCAATTCACCTGGATACCGGAGTGGCCTCTGAAATATTGGTGCCGGAGCGTCCTTGTGAAGGTAATGGGTCTCCTAAATAGCCTTCTCCTGGAATTTATTTTTAGTTTTGAACTGACGGTGGTCAGAAGATCGGCGTTTTTAGATTGGATGTAGTGGGCCTTTAAGGATCGAATCTAGCTTGGCCAATGGCTGTCGGATGGCCCACAGGACCCTGGCTTGTTTAGCAATACAGGCTCCTCTCATGACAACCTTGAAAGCATCCTATAGCATGGAAGGGGACTCCACAGAGTCCGCATTGTGGGTGAAGAATTCAACAATTTCTTTGCAGATCTC
This sequence comes from Pleurodeles waltl, assembly GCF_031143425.1. Classification (NCBI taxonomy): domain Eukaryota; kingdom Metazoa; phylum Chordata; class Amphibia; order Caudata; family Salamandridae; genus Pleurodeles; species Pleurodeles waltl. Next base: position 184,794,797 of record NC_090437.1, read on the forward strand.
CTTGCGGAACATCTCATCCCGCAGCACGCCTGAAGGGCAGCTGCCTGGTGAAGGCCCGCAGTGTGGAGGCAGGGAGCTGTAGCTCCAGCAAGACTGGGGCGTGGCCAGAAAAAGTGTTTTGCAAATGAGTGATGCCAAGCGACCATGTCCTGACATGGGGGGAAACTAGCCAAAAATCTAGTCAGGACCAGGAGCTGTGATATGTTGAAATGCACGTTCCCTCAAGTGTATGTGAATGTGCGAGTCTCCAAATGTCCTGTAATTGATTGTCGAGAATAATTGTTTGGCGCATTTTGAAGGTGTTAGTGAGTAGACATCTGGATATGCCGGATCTGTCCAACTGGTCAGGAGCCTAGACTTTGTATCTTGGTCCAGAGCGTGGAATAGAACTCTGGATCGCCCACGTTGGGACCATACACAGCTGCCAGTATAACAGGCAGTCTGCACAGCGATCCCGCAAGGATCACGTATCTACCCTCTGGGTCAAGCACAGTGTGAGACAGTAGCCAGGCAAGTCCCCCTGCGTAAAAGTATTCTTACGCCCCTGGCAGACTTTAAATAAGCAGAGGAGTGAGAAGTGTTCTAGTTGCGGGCTCATAGGCAAGGGGACTTGGAGTTCGACAGATGATTTTCCTGTAGGAAACATATATCGATATTATGCCTTTGCAGGTAGGAGTGGATAAGATGGGCCTTTCTGCCATCGTTAAGCCTGTGTATATTCCAAGTTAAGCATTTTAGGGTGGCCATGGCGATGATGCATGTAGAGTGATGTGAGCAGTGAGCTCATGACTGATGTATGGCGAAGTGGTGACGTGCTTTGAGAGAAAGGCATAGCCAAGTGAATCCAGGAAGATAACAAAAACAACCAAACAAAGAACATAACTAAGCAACGATTCCCCAGTCCCATCCCCACTTACTTCAACCCCTGAACTTGGTTGAGGAAATTAACCCTCCCACCACCCCATCAACCCCAAACTCACAAAGAGGAAATAGTGTTGGGAAACAGCCCTGGGGGAGCGGTAACACCAAGCAAAGACCTGGTCAACTGGTGGGGTGGCCGAACCATATATGTGGATTATGATCTGTATTTGTAACAAGCACGGTGTTGGGCACAGGACAGTTAATGGTGTTGGAAAGGGAAGTGCAACAGATTAGATGGACTAAAAAGCAGCCTGGCCATTAAATAGCCACAGCCACCTTTGGGCCCCTGGGAGCAGTACGGGACTAGTCATCAAGGGCCGCTCATACAATTCAGTCATTGTCACTCAATGAGGCTCGTTAAGTGACAAAGGGCGATCCCCCAGGGGAGTGGCCTTTTTTGGTTGTGAATTTGGCAAACTTCAGTGCTGAGCGGGCATCTGTGAAAAAGTATGACTTGCCATTGACGGACATCCGAAGCTTGGTGGGGTACAGGGGGGCATATGGGATTTCCACCTTCTGCAGCATTTTTTTAATGGGTGTGAAGTCGCGACGGGCCGTCTGCACACTATGGGTGAAGTCAGGAGCACAACCCTGTCCCAGTAGTTTATGAACCTGGCGATTATCGGCCTGGCTGGCGCACCCAGGGGCTGAGCAAGCGGTGGGCCCGTTCTCTGATGAATACTGGGAATAAGTTGTCGCCAAAGAAGCTACAAAGCATTGTCTCAACAAAGTCCTTCATTTTCGATATTGAGTGGACTCCAGGATGCCTGTAATTCGGAGGTTGTTCTGCCTGCATCTGGCTTTCAGGTCTTCATTCTTAATTTTTATTATGTCCAGGATTTTGTCCTTTCTGAAAATCTAGAGTCAGTTTGATGGTCGTCAACGTCAGAGACGCAGATTTCCAGATGATCCAATCTGGACTCATGATTGTCTACACACTGCTTGCCGTGATAGAGGCGGGCAGTGCAGAGGTCCAATTTGCCATCAATGGTCTTTAGACTTGTTTTTACATCCAAGAGTATTTCCTTAAGATTGGGCTCACCAGAGTCCTCGTCAACCTAGGGATTCATCATGGCTCCCAAGCTCATCCCCCCTTCTGTACGTACGTCGTTTGCCCTCATAAGTGAGTTTTGATTGTTTGGTGTCTGGCTTTCCCATGATCTGGTAGATAATTGAGCGAGTATCGTCAGGGAACGAGCTGGGGTTCCAGGTGTTCACACAGTCAGTGCGGGTTCAGGTTGCAGGATATGAGTCCAGCTGAGGCGGCACCCCAGCAGGCACAGGCTGGGTTCAATCAGTGGTCTAAGGTCCTATGTGAGTGTTTGGTGGAACCCCACACCCACACCCAGTTATGGTCCACTCAACAGGGGGAACGAGCAGGCTCCTAGCGCGTCGCTCAATGTTTTCTTGTAACACTGTCCCTGGAGGTAGGAAGCAGATGTTGATGCAGTGAGGAGCACTCCGCCAGATCCCTTCCTTCCTGAGTGGTCAAAGATAATTAGACTTACAAGCACCAAATGCGCAGAGGTGGTCCCAGCTGATGCATGGGCGATCAGCTGCAAGCCCAGCAGGTAAAGCCACAGTATAAACCCGCAGTTCTGTTTGGTTATCTTGGCACTGAAGGTCAACACATTTTTGATAACTTACCTGTTGTGACACCCATATCTGGTGAGGGGAGATAATTGGTCTGTGTATACAGAAGCAGTGGAAAGGTTAAATAAAAAAAAATTGGAAGAGCCAAAACGTGATGATGGAGCATTTTAATTTCATGAAAAGGAAGCAAGAAGTGGACAAGACTGTGGAGGAGTACATTTCGGCTCTGGGAAATTTGGCTGCGAATTGTAATTATGGTCCAGAGCTGGATACCTACATCGGAGATCAATTTGTGTACAGTTGATTCTCTAAGAAAATACAAGAGAGGATTTTAAGTTGCAGGGATCCTCTTCTTTCTGTAGTTAGTGATATGGCGAAAAGCATTGAAAGAGCTATGGTGTCATCCAAATGTATTTCTTCTGTGTCGTCTAGTAACTGTGTGGTTAATTCCTTCCAAGGTTCTGATTCAATTAATGCGCTTGCGCTTAAAAATAACATTATCAAACCTGTATACAAAAAGCCAAATTTAGTATGTTTTAGATGTGGTTCTGCTTCACATGTAGGCAACAGTCCTAAATGTCCAGCTTTAGGCAAAAAAATTATTAAGTGTCACAAAATAGGTCATTTCCAATCTGTGTGTAAACGTAAGAGTGTACTTCAAGTTAGCAGTGTCCAAATTCATAACGATATTGTCACTCTGCAAAACTGATTTTGATAAGATGGTCCTAACCGTTGATTCTTCAGTTTCTATTCAACCAAGTTTCAAATATAAAGGTCCCTTTTGTGAAGTGATCATTGCTAATTGCTACACATTGAGTATGACGGCGGATTCTGGTGCACCAGTCTATATTATCTCAGATCAGCTTTATTACGCTCAATGGTCTGATAAGTTTCACTTGCATAAAACTGATATTTCTCCCAAGGCATATGGGGACAATGATATTGATATGTTAGGATTTTTCATTGAAACCTTGTCATGTTTGGGTAGACAAATTACTTCTAAAATCTATGTTGCTGTCAAAGGCAAAAATATTTTGGGCTGGCAAGACTTAGCAAAGATGGGTTTGAAACTTGTTCCCGGTTCTAAGAAACCTGTACAAGTCAATGACACTCAGATTTCTTACATAGGTGACACTGTTGATGATTGCGCTTTAAAAACACGGCTAGATGATTTTCAAGATGTTTTGAACTCTAAAATTGGAAAAATAGACAAATTTGAGCATGTGATAAGATTGAAGCAGAATGTTGTTCCTGTAGCTCATAAAGTCAGAGCTAATCCGTTAAGTGTGAGAGAGGATTTAAAGAAAAATTTGGACGATTTTATCCGTGAAGGTGTCATTACTACCACTGATGCTTCTGAGTGGGTCAGTCCTATTGTTGTTGTGTGCAAAAAGGGTGGTGAGATTTGTTTGTGTGCTGATCTGAGATCTCTTGACAAGAATATCTTAGTTGATTGTCACCATTTACCAAAGATTCAAGATCTTCTTACAAATATTGGTACTGCAATTTTTTTTAGTTTATTGGATCTTAAATCTGCATATCACCAAATACCTTTAGCACCAGAGTCAACTGATCTCATTACGTTTGTGACTCCTTTTGGAGCATATATGTTTTTGACATTGCCTTTTGGGTTGGCTTCTGCTGCCAGTGTCTTTCAAAAATGTATGGATCAAATTTTGAAAGGAATTGAGGGAGTGCAGGCTTACCAAGATGATGTACTCATTTTTTCAAACTGTGTTGCTGAACATCTTGTCATTCTAAGAAAAGTTTTTAATTTGTTCAAAAAAGTTGGTATCACTCTAGGACTTAAAAAATGTAAATTTCTAACTGATAGGTTGGATTATCTAGGTCATTCCATTTCTTCAGAAGGCATTAAATCTAAGTTGTCAGTTACTCAAGCCGTTACTGATGTTGACCCTCCAAAAGATAAAGATACACTTAGGTAGTTTCTGGGCATGACAGAATATAATTCAAGATTTGTTCTACGGTCTTTGCTTAAAAAGGGCATATCTTTTGTTTGGAACAGTTCTTGCGATGAAGCTTTCAATGATGTCAAACAATTGATTATAAAGGCATCAGTGTTATCTTATATTTCGGGTCATAAATGTACCATCACTGTTGATGCTAGTCAAAAAGGATTGGGTGTTGTCCTTTGTCAGTGGGATTCAGGGCAGGAACGTACTATTGGATTTGCTTCCAGGAGTTTGAAGCTGGCAGAATCTCACTATATTACAATTGAAAGAAAAGCTCTTGCGTGTTCCTGGGCTGTTGAAAAGTTCAAAACTTTTATATGGGGTACTCTATTTGAACTTTTTACAGATCATAAACCATTATTACGTTTGTTGAATGGAAACGGAACTGTTAAAGCATCTTCCAGATTGGTTAGGTTACTTTCTCGCCTACAAGAGTTCAATTTTGAAATTAAGTATATTTCTGGAGGTTGAAATGTCAGGGCAGACTGCCTGTCCAGAATGCCACTACAAAGTGTTGGTCTAAATGATGAAAATGATGAAACAGAGTGTGTTGTGGCAATCATTGAAGATGTTTTGGACTCTGTGGGTAGTGTTCAATATAAAGATTGGATGGATGCATCTAAAAAGGATGCAGTTTTGCAGAAAGCAATAATTTATGTAAGAGAAGGGCGGCCAGAATAACGCTCTTTGCCTGACTCTTTGAAAGCCTTCGCCCAAATTTCAGCAGTGCTTTCGTTAGTAGAAGGAGTTTTGATGCGTGCAGATCATTGTTTTCCACCTGCATCTTTACACAGTAATTTAATTGAGTCTGCTCATCAAGGGCACCTAGGTATTGGAGGTATTTCTAATATCTTAAAAGAATATGTTTGGTGGCCTTCAATGGATAAGAATGTGTCTCAATGGATTGACAAATGTGAAACTTGCTTGTTATCTGATAAACACTGGAAAACTTCACAGACACCATTACATTGTGTTCTTCTCCCTGTTGAGTTTTGGAACAAAATTGCATTGAATATTGCAGGTCCTTTTGATTTGTTACCCCATGAACAAACATTTCTTATGGTAATGGTTGACTACTATTCTAAATGGGTTTACTTTGCGTTCACATATACGCCCAATACAGCCTCTGTGATAAAGTTTTTACACTGGATTTTTAATATTGAAGGGGCACCAAAAGAATTGGTTACAGATAATGGTTCACATTTCACCTCAACTCAAAGAAAAACTTTTTAGATTCACATCACATTAAACATCTCAGGGTTGCATTGTATTCCCCTTCTTCGAATGGTTTGGTAGAAAGAATGAACAGATTTTTTAAGGAGGGGATACAAACTGCGCTTGCTTTTAATACTTCGGTGGAAAATTATCTGAATAAAAAGGTTTGGTCTTATATGATTACCCTGCAATACACTAAAGGGGTTTCTCCGTTTAGGCTGTTAAGGAAAAGGGATCCTAGGACTGTAGTCTGTCCTGATTGGATTAAAAACTTAGTAGGGCAACCAAAATATTATTCTTGTTTAGATTCAAACAGAGTGGGAATTAATGCAACAACCAAACATAATTTGCAGAAAAGTAATTTTGATGCCACACTTCGTGTAAAAGAACAGAGTTTTATAGTGGGTGATTGGGTTTTGATCAAAAGTCCTGTTAGAGTTAAAAAGGGATCTTCTATTTATTCTTCACCAGTTCGCATATTGAAGGTATCTAAAGGTTCCTTATTATTGGATAAAAAGGGGTGGTGGTGTAGAAGATGTGTAGTTAAACTGTCTTGTGAACAGGCAAGAAAGATTTTGGATAACAAAAATATCCTTTTCATTCATTAGAGCATGATGAAGAAATTTTAGATTTAAGTTTTTGTGCTTCAGAAAACAATCGGTCTGTTGCAGAGACTTCACAGGTTGCCAAAGAAAGTATTCACTCTCATGATAAAGCTTGCAGGACATCACGTAATGTTTCTGTACCGTCAAAGTACAAAGATTTCTTTCTTTATTAATGTGCTATGAAACAGAACGTTTTGTTTTCAAAAGGGAAAGAAGATGTAACGTTATATACAGTCAAGCTTTGTATGATGTCATGCACATGCACGTGCATGTGAAGAAATTACATGTATTCTTTTGTTGTTGTTTGAATGTGTTCTGGCTCGCGGTGTTTAACTCTCTGTGCGTTCCGAATGAGAAACAACAGTTTTCGCTCAGAAGGCACAGGAAGAGGTCGCTACGCTGTGGGCTCCTATTTTGGATAAGAATAAACTTTAACGCAAAGTTTAACCTTACTTGCTTAGGAAACAGCCAGCACATTTCAGTTCTTCCCCAGTCGTCCGCTTGCGCTCCCAGCACCAGTCAGCACAGCAATGCCCAGGGCCCTCATTCACCCTCCCAGGCCAGCCACTCAGCACGCAATCGCGGCCGGTTGACCTGCGGGCTGCGATCGGGCAGATTGCACCTGACCGATATTAGGGTCCAGGCCCAAGTTGGCAGGAGGCGCAGGGCGAGGAAGCCCCTGAGCACGACCCCTCCAGAACCACCAGGTTCACAGCCCACCTGCCCGGCAGCCAGCCATCCTGCGGGGCCGCTGCCAGTCCTAGCCCAGCAGCAGCTTGGCAGCCTGCAGTCAGAATCAGTGAGCCAACGATGTTCCGAGGTCCTGTGTCACCGGGATTGTGAGCTGGACGACCCACGAATATGCAATTACTAAGGATTTATGTTGATCGGACAGCAGAGCCCTCGAATGAGCGACCATTTTGCAGCCCGGCGAGACCATGCCTCCTCCCTGGCTATTTTTTTTTTTTTTAATACTACACATGCTGCACACCCTCAATCCAGCACTACACACTTTAAGCATCACTCTACTCAATAGGACGCACAGTATTATTTTTTTATCTAACAATTCAAATCCTCAGCTGTGCTCTACCACGATTCCTAGACTCAGAAAACATACACTCCAGCAGTTTCTGCAAATTATGCCGCTCAGTACACATCCTGCCATACTATTATTCCCAGTTTACAGATATTCTTTGTAAGCAGCAGATAACAGCTGAAAATCAGCCACCCATCACAAGTTGTCACCTCAAAACAAATATTTTATTTTTTCTTAACCAGGGTTGCGATTTCTTCAGTTGTTTACTATATGGAGGAGCTATGGTCCTGCCCCCTCATCGATTGGTCTGCTTAGCTGTCATTCACATCCTGCTTCTGACCCATCATAGCATATAGCACAGGGCATATTCAGAAGCCGTTTTCAGCCATTGACTCAGACAGTGTTTCCGAGTGAATGACGGCCTTTTGCCTGATCACATGTGCACATTAAAAAACAAAAAAAGTGCACTTCAGTGCTACTGCTGTAGGGCCGATACTTTACATTGCCAATTACTTCTCTTTCTTTCCATATTTATCATTTTTTAGTTACCCTAGTGTTTTGAAACGGTCTTCAGTTACAGCGATTCTAAGCCAATTGTCCGTTTTCTTTTTGGCAGCAAGAATCACATTTTTTTTATGCTATGTTTGAAAACTAAAAAGGGTTGATATACTTATTGTAAGTATGTGTGCCACCTAGGAAACACCCATAGGGGTCTACTAAAATTATCTGTAATGTTAAAAAAAAAAATATATATATATATATATATATATATATATATATATATATATATATATATATATACACACACACATATACACACAGGGAGTGCAGAATTATTAGGCAAGTTGTATTTTTGAGGATTCATTTTATTATTGAACAACAACCATGTTCTCAATGAACCCAAAAAACTCATTAATATCAAAGCTGAATATTTTTGGAAGTAGTTTTTAGTTTGTTTTTAGTTTTAGCTATGTTAGGGGGATATCTGTGTGTGCAGGTGACTATTACTGTGCATAATTATTAGGCAACTTAACAAAAAACAAATATATACCCATTTCAATTATTTATTATTACCAGTGAAACCAATATAACATCTCAACATTCACAAATATACATTTCTGACATTCAAAAACAAAAAAAAACAAAAAATCAGTGACCAATATAGCCACCTTTCTTTGCAAGGACACTCAAAAGCCTGCCATCCATGGATTCTGTCAGTGTTTTGATCTGTTCACCATCAACATTGCGTGCAGCAGCAACCACAGCCTCCCAGACACTGTTCAGAGAGGTGTACTGTTTTCCCTCCTTGTAAATCTCACATTTGATGATGGACCACAGGTTCTCAATGGGGTTCAGATCAGGTGAACAAGGAGGCCATGTCATTAGATTGCCTTCTTTTATACCCTTTCTTGCCAGCCACGCTGTGGAGTACTTGGACGCGTGTGATGGAGCATTGTCCTGCATGAAAATCATGTTTTTCTTGAAGGATGCAGACTTCTTCCTGTACCACTGCTTGAAGAAGGTGTCTACCAGGAACTGGCAGTAGGACTGGGAGTTGAGCTTGACTCCATCCTCAACCCGAAAAGGCCCCACAAGCTCATCTTTGATGATACCAGCCCAAACCAGTACTCCACCTCCACCTTGCTGGCGTCTGAGTCGGACTGGAGCTCTCTGCCCTTTACCAATCCAGCCACGGGCCCATCCATCTGGCCCATCAAGACTCACTCTCATTTCATCAGTCCATAAAACCTTAGAAAAATCAGTCTTGAGATATTTCTTGGCCCAGTCTTGACGTTTCAGCTTGTGTGTCTTGTTCAGTGGTGGTCGTCTTTCAGCCTTTCTTACCTTGGCCATGTCTCTGAGTATTGCACACCTTGTGCTTTTGGGCACTCCAGTGATGTTGCAGCTCTGAAATATGGCCAAACTGGTGGCAAGTGGCATCGTGGCAGCTGCACGCTTGACTTTTCTCAGTTCATGGGCAGTTATTTTGCGCCTTGGTTTTTCCACACGCTTCTTGCGACCCTGTTGACTATTTTGAATGAAATGCTTGATTGTTCGATGATCACGCTTCAGAAGCTTTGCAATTTTAAGAGTGCTGCATCCCTCTGCAAGATATCTCACTATTTTTGACTTTTCTGAGCCTGTCAAGTCCTTCTTTTGACCCATTTTGCCAAAGGAAAGGAAGTTGCCTAATAATTATGCACACCTGATATAGGGTGTTGATGTCATTAGACCACACCCCTTCTCATTACAGAGATGCACATCACCTAATATGCTTAATTGGTAGTAGGCTTTCGAGCCTATACAGCTTGGAGTAAGACAACATGCATAAAGAGGATGATGTGGTCAAAATACTCATTTGCCTAATAATTCTGCACTCCCTGTATATATATATATATATATATATAATTTAAACTTAATTATTTTGTTGCAACCGTACAGCTCTGACATTTCGGTGCCTACGTGCTTTCCTATTTTCCCCTTTTAATTTTTGTGGCATTTGCTTGCAATAATAATAATCATCATACTAAATAATAATAATAATAAATTGCACCAGCTTTCCAAGGCTAGATCAATTGGCTTAAATACTTGTTCATATTGTCACTATCACATTGATTTTTAAAGAATCACTGCTCTTGATGTTACATCTTAAACTCCCTTTACATCTTGAACTCTCTTTCTCCTTATTTATGAAAGCAACATGTGTGTTATTAGCAGGTGGGAGAACAATGTTCATGGTTGGATGGGCATCATATCCAGGAGGAGTTTTGGGCTGGGGTGAGCATTGAGGGAGTGGCAGGGCTGGCACTTGACATGGGTGAGCTGGGCCCATGCCCAGGGTGCCAATCTTCAGAGAGCTATATGCTTCTGAATGCTCATTCTACTGCTAGAAAGGACAGTTGAACAAAACTAAGAAACACACAAAGTCAGAAATTGCTTAGTGGTCATGTTTCCAAATGTGAATCCAAAAGACGATAGTTCTAACCATATATTTTATGTTTTGATAAACTGGGCCATTCTCAACGTGAAACAAATGTTGTAGATCTCCTATAAGCATGATAGATTATAAACAACCTGACACTAGTTTTTGAAGAGCTTGATAAAAGTAGACACTGCGTTACAAGAGACTAGGCAGACTTTCTCGAAATGTTATGTTGGTGATTTCATTCCAGGTTTCGAGCACTCAAAGTTCACCATGAAGTACGGAGCTGGGGAGAAAAAAGACCTCTCTCCCACCACGTCTTCAAAAAAAATTGGAATTGTTATACAGAGCTAATAAAATTAATGAAGTCTTATGATGAAAGCGTAGAAGAATTAACATGGGTTTGGCATCCAGGGATAAGTCTCAAAGGACAGGTCCATTAGCTCAGGAAACGAAAATGCTCTGCCCAGTACCACACATGGCGCACACCTGGGATCCCAGGTGCCGATTGACACCTGAGCAAGTACTGCTTCCATTTACTTCTACCTGGAACCTATGTCCAGTGTGGTGAGGTGGGTAGGAGGTGGAGAAATGTGTGCGTAGACATGCATCATTGCAGTGGCAGAAGTACTAGAACGTGCCCATACAGATTAGGTTCCTCCCCAGCAATAAACAAAGACCTTACGTTTGTAAACACGCAGACGTTGCCCCTGAACTGGACACCAGACTAGTCAATGTCTCTGTTGTATCAAGTGTCTCTCTGAGACAACTGGGTGGGCACGCTATTTTTAACATTGTCAGGCATTCTTCCTCAGTGATTACTGGGCCTGAGGCCACTGTGTCTCCGCCTCACAGTGCCACTATATCAACTAACAGTTTGCCTCTATCAAAACATCTAGGTCTAGGTATCACACCTCAGAATCTGACCTTCATTTTGACAACCCCTTGATGGCCCCAGTGTGTAAACTGGCGGATGCCTGGAATCATTTGTGTCGCAATTGCATTTGGGCACGGCCAGCACTCATTTAATGTGAATACAACTCTTGAACAACGCCCGCTCTGTTCTGCTTCAGCTTTAATGTACAAAGCAGGGAGACGGCCTATCAGTACTTCTTTTAGCTCCATAAATGCCTATTTCTAAAGAATATAAGGAAAATAAAACAAGGACTGTTGCGCCCCCTCACGGATGGTGTGCATGCTGCTCTTCAACAGGCGGACTACAGAATTATTGGGGCAGCTGAGAGGCAGTCAAGGGCTCGAGCCTAGTAGTGGCGCTGCAACTCCAGACAGGACATAAAATAAGGTAAGGCCTGCCCCGGGCTCACAACTCCACTAAGGCACCTAATTTGTTTTTAGATAAATGTATTTTATTGGCATTTCAGTTTCATACAACACCACTTCGGAGGATGCATTAATAAGCAATATAGCCATCATTATTGTTTGTGAAAGGCAAAATGTTACATTACCCACTTTGAACCATTTAGGAAGTGTGGACCAACGTACCGACTTTAAACACCCCCCATGTTTAGTTCACTACACTTGGCAGTAACAGTAGGATATACAGACCCCTCAGTGACTGTAGTAAGGTTTCAGAGCATGTTATGCAAGGATCAGCACTCCTATATCCCCATCCCATTCCGTCGCCTTGGTTTGAGTGGTTTCCCAATTGAGGGAGAAATAGTCCTTCAGATCGTCAACAATTGCACCCCTATAAATCAAATCAGTTTTGAGATTCTGCCCGCATCCTCCATAAACGGACCTTGGGTACCTCCTTTGCTAGAGAGTAGGTCAAAAGTAAAGGTGAATGATCTGATATGTACTCGGCCAGATATGTTGCGTCACGCATTGGGTGTGTGGCCTCCCCTGTACAAATAAATAATCCAGTCTACTTTGTGTGTCTGCCCCGGGGGCATAGCAGGAGTATATGAAGGATAGCAGGTGCTGAGCCCTCCAAATATCTACCAATCCCATTCCCCATATCATTTGTCGAAAGGCGTTGGTCATACGTGGTTTGGTGCCCTACCTTGCAGGAACCCGATCTACCTCCCCACCTAGGACACAGTTACAGTCCCCAGCCATGAGGATATCTGCCCGCAGAAACCCCTGCGCCTTCTCCAGTACCTCCCCATAGAAAGTGCAATTATCCATATTAGGAGCATATATATACACACACATTAATCACACAGATATTGTGGACATCTGGGGAGCCATGAAGTATCACAAATCGCCCGTCCAGGTATAGGTACATCCCCAGGTTCTGAAACGGTACACTGGGAGCCACCCATATAAGGGCCCCACGTGCGAAGCCGATATTCCCGTCACCCCACATCTGGGTTTCTTGCAGCAATGCAATAGAAACTCTGTAGCGTCTGAGGTAGGCATGGACCCTTCTGCACTTCTCAGGTTTATTTAATTTTGAAACGTTCCATGTAAGGAACTTGAAGTCAGTCCGCTGGTCGGGCATATTTGTCCAGGCCAGTTTGTAGCACCCTCCTACTGGGCCTTCGCATTGCATGTGATGATCCCCAGTGTACATAAGCATCAAATGCATGGTTCCAAAGATTGCAAACAAAAAACATAACCAACAAAACAATCAACACCCTTCCCCAGTACCACCTACCCCGTACCACAGGCAGAATATCCCAATTTCCTCCCAGCTCTATTAACAGCCAGAAGGTTGCCAGTCACATCCCCACACATTCCTTCCCCTAAAATTACTAATGCAAGTGTTAGAAGGTTGTTTAGCTAGGCGAGTAGCCGGGTCACGCCCGGTCCGCAAGCTCCTGGATGGTGCTCAGCAGACTAGAAAATGACTGGCACTCCCCCACCTACCGACTCTGCATAACCTACGACATCCACTCTCCCATTAATTCAGATACCATCCACCTGGGGAACCCCTAAGGCGTTGCGTTGTGTCTGGACCATACAAAATCCTTGTGTTAAGTGTGTTTTGTGTGACTTATGAAAAATAGCCAGTGTTAGGGAGAAAGATTAATTAGCCTGCATCAGTACTGTCTCTCGGTTTGTCTGGCACCAGCCTCATCTTTGAAAAAGGTGCCTTGATCCAGTGACCCCGGCAGCTCCATCCTGAGTGACATTTGGACATACCAAGAAACTTTCTGCATCAGGGGGCCTCGTCACAGGCCTTCAGGTCGAGGGAGTTTCCTATGTCTGGCAGATCGGTGAACAACACTCAACCGTACCTCTCATCCTCCCAGTGTGCCAGAATCTTTTTTCTGCTCCAGGTTATCTAGCCAGTACATGATGGCAAGCGTGGACTCATAGAAGTAGACCTGGCCCCTGTGCTGCACTTGTAATTTAGCAGGGTATAATAGACTATATTTAAAGTTGTGATCTCTCAACTGCCTTTTTGCCACCATCAAGTTATTGTTCAGCATCTGCACCCTCCGGGTATCTTCAGGATAAAGGAAGATGTTTGTTCTCGTAGCATGGATGGCTGCGTGTGCACTCATATTGCAGAATAGCATCACTGTAATTAAAGAGGCACGCAATCAAGGCCCTTGGGGGCGCCCCAGGTCATGGCTCTGGTGCCAGTGCCCTGTGGGCCCTCTCCACCGTGAAGAAGTTGGACAGTCTTGGGGGTTTGAGGGTCTGGGTAGTCCATTGCTCCAGAAAGAGCTCCACCAAGGGGCCCTCTGTATGCTCCAAGAATCCCACAAAGCCGAGGTTATTATGCCTCGACCGTCCCTCTGCATCTCCTAGCTGTTCTTCTGTCTGCGTAGCACTGCATTTCAACCCATCCACCTCGGCGCTCAGCTATTTAACCTCTGCCTTGAGAGTAGTCTCATCATCCTCTATGACAGCTGTGCAGTCTGCAACTTTACGGAGGTTCAGACGTAGATGATTGATATCCATAGCCATGAAGTCCATCTTCCCCACCAGCGTGACCCGGGAGCCCTGTATCACAGCCATTAGTTCTGCCGTTGTAGGCCCCTGTTGCACCACCACTGTCGCCTCCGGGAGGGTCACAGTTCTATCCGGTTGTCCTGTGCTGGTTTCACCCCCTTGTCTTTCCCCATGGTCAATAATGCACTGCAATGTACTGGCCTCTATGTCCAGAGTATTCGTCCCAGGGCCCTGAGGAAAGTGTCTGTAGGGAAAGGCCCGTTAGTTAGCCAGAACCCACTGGTGGATCCCCCCCATCAGCCAGTGCAGTGTTTTAGTCCCCCTCAATATCCGGCTCCAATTGCTGGAGCAAGTCCCATATTTATCTTGTGGGGGCCGCCCAGTGGCACCCATTCAGTTTCACAGGCCCTAAATGCTGCCAATCACTTCCGCCATAGTCCACATTAGTTTGCTTGGCCTGGGGCCAGTCATCGTATAACGTCCACCCTCACAGGGCAGCAGATGTGCACCAAGGCTCAGCCGATGCTGACTTCCAGGTACCACTTCCCCCACTCAGGACATCTGCCAGGTCCAAGAGTGGGGGAAATAGTCTCAAGCCAATTCCATGAAGCACTGCTGAGAGAGGGGCATACTTAGTAGCACCTTACTGATGCAGGCGTCTGGTCTTCTGGCGCAGCTGGCTCCTCGTTTTGCCACACCCTCACCGGCGCCGCGCAGACAGCACACACCCAGGTCTCACAGCTCTGACAAGCCGCAGGCGCCGAACCACTCGCACCTACACCCCTACACCCTGATGAAGTTGTGGAGGCCACAGTCAGGTCCCAATATTGTCCACAGCTCCGACGTCTTCCCTCACAGAGTCCACCAGTGGGCTCTCATGCCATGCGGCAGCGGTTGGACCAGGAGGCTGCGCATTCTCACTACCAGGGCAGGGCTACCGGGTCTAGCAGCCATGCAACTGGGTCGTGGGTCATCTCAGGGCCCCCACAGGATCCCGGTAGGTCCACGACACAGACAAGTGTCTCAGCAGCAGTAGCAGGGAAAGGGATGCTGTCCCAGACAAAGAATTGGGAGAATTTATAGGTCAGCGGCAGAAGCTGTGGTAAAGGGCGTTCCCCCCCCCCCCCCCCCACTCAGGCTCCTACTAATGATTTTGGGGACCAGCATTTTGTTGCTTTTTTTTTTTTAATGCATTAGGCACTACATTGCAGCATCCTCAAATTATGGCCCCTTTGGGGAACAAATATAGTTAATGTCTTATCCACCACAAAACTCTTGGGATCGATCGGGCTTCAGCACTCAAATGCCACTGACCATCTAAGAATGTCCTTCATGTTGCTTCCCTGGTTGAATTCACAGCTGCTTGTAGACATTCATCGCCAGTCTCCGCCTGCACAATGTCCTTCAGCAAGACTGCCTAGGGACAGGCACATCTCATCATGAGGAAGATGCAGTTTTTTTTTTTTTGTCAGCTTCCATGCATGGTGGAGGTTTATGCTGCAGAAAAATCAGCAAGGTTCTCATCACCTGGCTGGTAGTACAACTCCATGTCACATAGTTGCAGTTGAGTCCAATTTTCGATGTGGGGTGGCTGTGAATCAGAACCTGCAAACAGTGGCAATAACAGTCACTTACCGCTCATCTAGCCCCCCATTTCACTGCCATTACCTCCCTTCAAATTTTAGATTGACTCGACACACTGACTGTGAAAGCCCAATTTCTAATGACGATGAGGCATCATTGACCCTTCCATTTTCTTCCTGCAGAACAAGATGCCCCAGTCCACGTGTATTGTGATCCCCTCATGCTTTATTCAGAAGCCTAATATCTATGCAGTACGGAGCTGCTTAGATGTTGTCATAACGACCATGACGAGACCCATGGGGCAGGTTCTTTGACCTTTCCTAGCACTCTGTCCCTTTCCAGCTTCAAATGTTCCTTCTAAAAAAATGAATTATTAACTGAGATCGATGGAAGTCCACCACTAATAATAACTTCACTAACCTCTTACATCCAGTCAAAGACTCCATTTATTTAAACTGGAACTCAACCCTATTGTCGCTGTGCAAAGAGCAGACAAATTTAAGTTAAAGGAAAGGTGTAAAGCATTTAGAAGGAAACAGTAAAAAAAAGTAAATAACACAACAATACAAACAAGCCTACTCTAATTTATAAAAGGAGAGTGAAGTTCATTAAACAAAATGACACCGAAAAACAAACGCAGTAAGGGGAAGAGAATATATGATTTTTAAATATTTAAGTGAAAAATCATCAAGAAAAAGTAAAGTGCCAATGGTACGCTAGGGTTGTAGCTGCCTGGGACTAAGGAACTGTTTCAGGTCAGCTCCAATGGTGCGTGGGTCAGATACACCAAACAGATTCAGCTGTTTTGAGATTTTACCTTGGGCCTTAGTCTCTGAAATGGAAGTCAAAATCCTCCAGCGGGGCAAAGTTGCAGGTTATATCCAAGAACAGTTCCACAAGGCCGGACAGCCATTATAAGAGGTGTCACTGAAGCAGTTGATTTGGGCAGGAAAAGCTTTGAGGAGGAAAGTACTAACCAAAAATTTAAAAATCTAATGAGTGAAGTCCACTTGTCGGCTGGATACCTTTCACACCTTCGCACAATGAAGGTTTCTGTGTCTGGACTTACTCTGCTTTTCAGAGTTCAGAGTCATTCAGCAGGATAAGGCTGCAGGTTGAATCTGACAAGCATGCCACAAAGCTGGATACCTTCTTACAGAGGGCCCACTGAAATGAATTTGCTGTTATAAAGAATCTTTGAGCGGAAGCAGCAGATCTGCCTGGGTGTTTGGTACGATCTTCTGGAGGTCTGGAAGTCAAAAATGTTTCTAAGGCCCATTGTTTCAGCAGTGTTAGAAGCCCACTTAGACACAGTCAAGGGTTAAAGGACCTCTAGAACAGCACTCAAGGGTCAAGACTCACTCAACCAGAGGTTCATTTCAAAAAGGTACTTTTCCTAAATATTTATTAAAAATCCGATTTCCCCAGTAAATTGGGCTTTTCTTTTTAATAAATAGGAGTGGTTGAATGATTTTTCTTGCTGATTTCAAACTCAAGATACAGAATTAATATTCTAATCTGTACCCCAGTCTTCTCATAGGACGGCATGGTGCTTCCATAGTGAAAATAACATTTGGAAGCTTGTCACTGCAGGACACAATGATATTAAATTTCTTCAAGTTCCATTTTCAAATTTCAAACATCCTCCCTTAAAAGGGGTGAATTATTAATATTTAAAATGAAGGGTTTTTCACTGTCAAGGGGTTTATTTTGACAGGTTGGGCTGCAGGTGTAAACTGCAGCATTCAGGCTACATTGGTAGGTCTTATGTTTTCCTGGTCACACCAATGGATGCCACAATTAGTGCTGCAACCCAGAGGTGACATTTAACTTTCCATGCCATGGGTGCAGT
Source organism: Pleurodeles waltl (assembly GCF_031143425.1). Lineage (NCBI taxonomy): Eukaryota > Metazoa > Chordata > Amphibia > Caudata > Salamandridae > Pleurodeles > Pleurodeles waltl. Next base: position 184,812,366 of record NC_090437.1, read on the forward strand.
TATCATACCTCTTATAGGAGAGTTAAATATACCAATCAGCGATTAGCCAATGTCTACATGTTTTAGGGGTCAAAACACATTGGACAGCAGTGCCTCAGTGAGCAGAGTTTAAAATCCAGCAATAAAACTCTGCAAAACATTGGGGGTGACCACACAAGGGGCATTTTCCTCACATATCTCTTACGTGAAAGGTATTTTTCCTACATTGCAGTGCAGTTGACTGTACAGTTTTATCAATGTGTAACTTCAAAGGATTTTGACTTCATAAACCCCAGGCAATAAAACAAATAGTCATAATCCTGCAAAAGGTCTTCCCCCCTCTTGTGCACACATCCATTGTGAAGTACATACACTCTAGCACTTCTGCCATTTTATAGTTGATTAAAATCTGTTACACACTATTCAATAAAGTGGGCAACAACATTAATTTTTCTGTGTCTCACAGTGACTTCCAACACCCCTAGTAGTGGTTCCAGTCTCCTATAGGCATAAACTATTGTTTTTGTCTCCTACAGCTGAAGTTTCATTTTCAACTGCCCATTAACGCCCCTCCCCTGCCCCAAATGCCCATCTAGCACCATGGCAGAGCTTGTTTCGGCATTTGGTGATGATTCATGAACGAGATAAGGCATTTTTCATCATCATCACCGCCTCTATGTTTACTGCATTTGTCTGAACTCGAAGAGGGTTCTACCCCCTTTGCCAGGTGTATGTGACCCTTCCAGTTTTACTGGTCATTTTTTAAATTCCCTCTGTGAGCGAAACACTCTTGCAAAAATGCCCTACCTCCGGCAAGCTGTACACTCTGCCTTTGGTTAAACATCTGCATTTCAATCCTCTTGTTGCCACAAAATAACTTAGGCCCTTTGTGTCCTTTCCACAGTGAAGTATTTCTATCAAATCGGGCCTTCTCTGACCTGACCAATAGCTCGTGATCTGCCTATTGTTAGGACTGCATTCAGGTTCATCTTCGATCCCCTCAGAATCGAGCACCTCACTACAGTGAATTTGCAGCCTTGAATTACCTGGTCCCTCTTGTCCTTCATTAGGTTGTCACTTATACAGGTACTGTCAAGTTCACCAAGACATGGCTACAACTTGTCTAATGATTCCTCGTCATGATGACTGGCTTGCCTCAGAACATACTGCACGTAGCTTGGATTTACTGAGGGAATTAAATGTGCATTGATTGCCTATATGTAGGAGGCTGGCCTGGTTTTTAGTGGGTACCCTAGGTACTTACACCTTGTACCAAGTCCAGTTATCCGTATTAGTGAAATGTAGAGAGTGTTCTAGCAGCTTAGGCTGACTAAAGGTAGCTGTAGCAGAGCAGCTTAGGCTGAACTAGGAGACATGCAAGTCTATAGTTACACAGTACTTATACACAATAAAAGACAATACTCAATGGTACCAAAAATAAAAGGTATTTTATTTTAGTGACACAAGGCCAAAAATATCTTAGAGGCAATACTCCTTCTGGAGGTAAGACCTATACACAATATATACGCTAGAGACCAAAATCAGGTAAGTAAATAGTCACAAAATAGTGCAAACAGTAGAAATTGCAATATAAAGCAATAGGCCTAGATGCAACACAAACCATATACTAAGAAAGTGGAATGCAAATCACGATTTCCCCCCTTGGAAAGTGTAGTTTGTAGAGGATCTCTGGGAGTGTAAGAGAACACCAAAGGTAAGTAAAATACCCCACCCCAGGTCCCAGGAAAGTAGGAGTAAAGTACTGCAAGTTTCCTTAGGACACACTACAAGTCATGATTAGAGGTATTGCAAGAACCAAGCAAGACTGCAAGCAACAAGTGTTGTATTCCTGGACTTGAAGACCTGTGAAGAGAGGAGACCAAGTCCAGAAGTGGCAGAAGATTCCAGGAAGGACAGGAGCCCCTGCCAACCTAGAAGATGGTGCAAAAGAGGATTCTCGGGTTAGAAGAAGTCTGCATTAGAGCACCAAGGAAGATGGCTGCGGGTTCCTGCATGATGCAAAGGATATCCCACTTTGAGATGTTGGATGCAGGCAAGTTGCAGCGCTGGATTCGTCCAACAAGCCTTGGTTCAAGCAAGGTCGCGGTTTGCATCAAAATGGCACTGCCTGGACCCAGGAGGGACCTAGGGGCCTCAACTCAGACTGAGGAGGCCGAGGGGGCTCCCAACACTGGAGAGGGCCAACAGATGACCAGCCAGCACCCACAGAAGTACCAGGACACGGGGACAAAGAAGATGCAAAATGCGGTTGGTGCAGCACAACAAAAGAAGGTCCCACACCGCCGGAGAACAACTCAGCGAGTTGCGCGTCGCAGGATGGAGTGCTGGGGACCAGGGCCATGCTGTGCACGAAGGATTCTTGGAAAAGTGCACAGAGGCCCCGGGAGATAGAGATGACGCGGTACACAGGGTGTGAGAAAGTAGCCTCTTTCTAGCCTTGTAACCCCCACTTTTGGCCTGTTTGTGAGTGTATGTCAGGGTGTTTTCACTGTCTCACTGGGATCCTGCTAGCCAGGGCCCAGCGCTCATAGTAAAAACCCTATGTTTTCAGTATGTTTGTTATGTGTCACTGGGACCCTGCTAGTCAGGACCCCAGTGCTCATAAGTTTGTGACTTATAGGTATGTGTTCCCTGTGTGATGCCTAACTGTCTCACTGAGGCTCTGCTAACCAGAACCTCAGTGGTTATGCTCTCTCTTTACAAATTGTCACTAACAGGCTAGTGACCAATTTCACCAATTTACATTGGCATACTGGAACACCCTTATAATTCCCTAGTATATGGTACTGAGGTACCCAGGGTATTGGGGTTCCAGGAGATCCCTATGGGCTGCAGCATTTCTTTTGCCACCCATAGGGAGCTCTGACAATTCTTACACAGGCCTGCCACTGCAGCCTGAGTGAAATAACGTCCACGTTATTTCACAGCCATTTACCACTGCACTTAAGTAACTTATAAGTCACCTATATGTCTAACCTTTACCTGGTAAAGGTTGGGTGCTAAGTTACTTAGTGTGTGGGCACCCTGGCACTAGCCAAGGTGCCCCCACATTGTTCAGGGCCAATTCCCCGGACTTTGTGAGTGCGGGGACACCATTACACGCGTGCACTACATATAGGTCACTACCTATGTGTAGCTTCACAATGGTAACTCCGAATATGGCCATGTAACATGTCTAAGATCATGGAATTGCCCCCTCTATGCCATCCTGGCATTGTTGGCACAATCCCATGGTCCCACGGGTCTGTAGCACAGACCTGGGTACTGCCAAACTGCCTTTTCAGGGGTTTCACTGCAGCTGCTGCCAACCCCTCAGACAGGTTTCTGCCCTCCTGGGGTCCAGCCAGGCTTGGCCCAGGATGGCAGAACAAAGGACTTCCTCAGAGAAAGGGTGTTACACCCTCTCCCTTTGGAAAAAGGTGTTAAGGCAGGGGAGGAGTAGCCTCCCCCAGCCTCTGGAAATGCTTTCATGGGTACAGATGGTGCCCATTTCTGCATAAGCCAGTCTACACCAGTTCAGGGACCCCTCAGCCCTGCTTTGGCGCGAAACTGGACAAAGGAAAGGGGAGTGACCACTCCCCTGACCTGCACCTCCCCTGGGAGGTGCCCAGAGCTCCTCCAGTGTGCTCCAGACCTCTGCCATCATGGAAACAGGTGTGCTGCTGGCACACTGGACTGCTCTGAGTGGCCAGGGCCAGCAGGTGACGTCAGAGACTCCTTCTGATAGGCTCCTTCAGGTGTTGCTAGCCTATCTTCTCTCCTAAGTAGCCAAACCCTCTTTTCTGGCTATTTAGGGTCTCTGCTTTGGGGATTTCCTTAGATAAAGAATGCAAGAGCTCATCAGAGTTCCTCTGCATCTCTCTCTTCACCTTCTGCCAAGGAATCGACTGCTGACCGTGCTGGAAGCCTGCAAAACAAAGTAGCGAAGACGACTACTGCAACTCTGTAACGCTGATCCTGCCGCCTTCTCTACTGTTTTCCTGGTGGTGCATGCTGTAGGGGTAGTCTGCCTCCTCTCTGCACTAGAAGCTCCAAAGAAATCTTCCGTGGGTCGACGGAATCTTCCCCCTGCAACCGCAGGCACCAAAGAACTGCATCACCGGTCCTCTGGGTCTCCTCTCAACACGACGAGCGAGGTCCCTTGAATCCAGCAACTCTGTCCAAGTGACTCCCACAGTCCAGTGACTCTTCAGTCCAAGTTTTGTGGAGGTAAGTCCTTGCCTCCCCACGCCAGACTGCATTGCTGGGAACCGCGTGTTTTGCAGCTACTCCGGCTCCTGTGCACTTTCCGAGGGAATCCTTTGTGCACAGCCAAGCCTGGGTCCACGGCACTCTAACCTGCATTGCACGACCTCCTGAGTTGTCCTCCGGCGGCGTGGGACTCCTTTGTGCAACTTCGGGTGAGCACCGTTTCACTCCACTTCGTAGTGCCTGTTCCGGCACTTCTGCGGGTGCTGCCTGCTTCTGAGAGGGCTCCTTATCTTACTGGGCGCCCCCTCTGTCCCCTGACGCAATTGGCGACATCCTGGTCCCTCCTGGGCCACAGCAGCATCCAAAAACCCTAAACGCACGACTTGCAGCTAGCAAGGCTTGTTTGCGGTCTTTCTTCAGGAAAACACTTCTGCACGACTCTCCACGGCGTGGGACATCTATCCTCCAAAGGGGAAGTTTCTAGCCCTTGTCGTTCTTGCAGAAACCTCAGCTTCTACTGTCCAGTAGCAGCTTCTTTGCACCCACAGCTGGCATTTCCTGGGCATCTGCCCACTCTCGACTTGATCGTGACTTTTGGACTTGGTCCCCTTGTTCCACAGGTACCCTCGTCTGGAAATCCATTGTTGTTGCATTGCTGGTTTTGGTCTTTCGTGCAGAATTCCCCTATCACGACTTCTGTGCTCTTTGGGGAACTTTAGTGCACTTTGCACTCACTTTTCAGGGTCTTGGGGTGGGCTATTTTTCTAACCCTCACTGTTTTCTTACAGTCCCAGCGACCCTCTACAAGGACACATAGGTTTGGGGCCCATTCGTTGTTCGCATTCCACTTTTGGAGTATATGGTTTGTGTTGCCCCTATCCCTATGTGTCCCCATTGCATCCTATTGTAACTATACATTGTTTGCACTGTTTTCTAATACTATACTGCATATTTTTGGTATTGTGTACATATATCTTGTGTATATTTGCTATCCTCATACTGAGGGTACTCACTGAGATACTTTTGGCATATTGTCATAAAAATAAAGTACCTTTATTTTTAGTATATCTGTGTATTGTGTTTTCTTATGATATTGTGCATATGACACTAGTGGTACTGTAGGAGCTTCACTCGTCTCCTAGTTCAGCCTAAGCTGCTCTGCTAAGCTACCATTATCTATCAGCCTAAGCTGCTAGACACCCTATACACTAATAAGGGATACCTGGGCCTGGTGCAAGGTGTAAGTACCCCTTGGTACTCACTACAAGCCAGTCCAGCCTCCTACACAGGGGTACTGTCACAAACCAGGAAGGCAAGCTCTTACCTCTGCCAAATTTGGACAGCTGGACCTTAGGACAGTCTGAGTCAAAGGGGTCCACCACCTGTGTTCCAGGGAGCATTCTCGTCGTCAGGAGAGGAGTCCCAGAGAACCGGTCATCGTCTTAGGAGGTGCCTGCAGGAGCAGGGAAGTGACTCTGTCACTCCACAAGAGATTTCTTTGGTCCTTCTGTTGCAGGGTGAAGACAGGGAGTCCTCAGAGCGTGCACACCTTGGAAACTGTTGCAGTTGCTGGCTGGAGCTGAAGTTGCAGAGTCACAGTAGCCTTCTTGGATACTTTGTTGCAGTTACAGCGGTTCCTGGAGCAGTTTGCGGTTGATCAGTCGGTCAGAGGATGCAGAGGATTCCTGAAGGAAGCAAGTTGAATCTGAAGAGGAACCCACAGGGGAGACCCTAAATAGCCCTCAGAGGGGATTGGCTACCTAACCAGGTATGCACCTATTAGGAGGGGTCTCCGACGTCACCTGCTGGCACTGGCCACTCAGAGATCTCCAGAGTGTCCCTACACCTTGGAAAACAAGATGGCTAACGCCAGGGACACACTGAAGGAGCTCTAGGAACCAACCCTGGGGTGGTGATGGACAGGGGAGTGGTCACTCCACTTTCCTTTGTCCAGTTTCACGCCAGAGCAGGGACTGGGGGTCCCTGAACCGGTATAGACTGGCTTATGCAAGGAGGGCACCATCTGTGCCGTTCAAAGCATTTCCAGAGGCTCTGGGAGGCCACCCCTCCCAAGCCTGTAACACCTAATTCCAAAGGGAGAGGGTGTAACACCCTCCTCCCAAAGGAAATACACTGTTCTGCTTTCCTGGGACTGAGCTGCTCAGACCCCAGGAGGGCAGAAACCTGTCTGTGTGATGGCAGCAGCTGTAGCTGCAGTGCAAACCCCAGAGAGCTGGTTGGCAGTACTGGGGGTCCATGGTAGAGCCCCCAGGATGCATGGTATTGCCCCCCCATACCAGATTTGGAATGGTGGAACAATTCCATGATCTTTAACACCTTACATGGCCATATTCGGAGTTACCATTGTGAAGCTACAGATAGGTATTGACCTATATGTAGTGCACGCGTGTGATGGTATCCCCGCACTCACGAGGTCCGGGGAATTGGCCCTAGACAGTGTGGGGGCACCTTTGCTAGTGCAAGGGTGCCCTCACACTTACTAACTTTGAACCTAGCCTTCGGTAAATTAAGGTTAGACATATAGGTGACTTACAAGTTACTTAAGTGCAGTGAAAATGGCTGTGAAATAGTGTGTGCACTATTTCACGCAGGCTGCAGTGGCAGTCCTGCGAAAGGGTTTGTCTGAGCTCCTTATGGGTGGCAAAAGAAATGCTGCAGCCCATAAGGATCTCCTGGAACCCCAATACCCTGGGTACCTAGGTACCATATACTAGGGACTTATATGGAGGGGTCTAGTTCGCCAATTGGAATAGGAAGTCACTAAACTATAGTGACTAATTTGGAAGCAGAGAGAGCATAAGCACTGAAGTTCTGGTTAGCAGAACTTCAGTGACACAGTTAAGCACTACTGACAACACACACATTAGGCCACAAACTATGAGCACTGGGGTCCTGACCAGCAGGATCTCAGTGAGACAGGCAGAACATACTGACAAACAAGTAGAAATTGTGGGTAACATGCCAAGAAAGATGGTACTTTCCTACACAATATCACCTTGTCATAATCATCTTCTCTACAATCTGCCAATCCTATAGATGTGTGTAGCTTTCTTCCGTCACGCAGCCCAGCACAAGTATTCATTTTTATTTGCTGGCAGTCTCATGGGACACCGGTAGAAATGTGTTGAATTCTCGGTTCATAGGGTCACGTCACGGGTGCTTCTGGGCAATCAATACACATTGGACCAGGCCCTTTGCAGGCAGGGCCGAGGAAGACACTTGAGCCTCCAACATCACATCTGCTGAGCATCGACTTGTGCCTTCTCTTTACTGCTGTATAGGGTGAGGTGATGGGTAGGCATTTTGAATATGGCTAAGGTACACCCTAAATTGGTGAGGAGCAAATTATTTAAAGACAAAGCAGAACGTCCGTCCTTGTTTTTGGGAAAGTGGGGAGGGCTTGTAGTGGGTGGGGTAGGGTGTATAACAATATGAAGCAATGTGAGACAATATGTAGGGAGCATACATGAAGGCAAGACCATACCAAAGGGATGGTCATGTACACTTTACTACATTTCTGCAGCAGATATTTTAGTTTAAGGACAGGAAATGCATTATACTGGAGATTTCTGGTGTGTTAAATGGAGAACAGTGAATGTGATGGATTGCTGCATATATTCAAGAGTTGGCACTGGAAAGCATTATATTATTGTCCAGTGGACATAGGATGGCAATGACTTTACCAGATGACATATTTATGATAAGGGAATTGGTAAACGAAGCACTGAGCATGGAGAAACTGAAGATAAACGTGTTTAAAAGTGCTGAACACCTGCCTGCAAAGTTGTAAGGGCAAGCAATGCAATTTGCAGAACAGCTCGGATGCCGCACTGCAAGCATCCAATCACAGGATAAGGTAAAAAGACTTGAAGTGTGGCAGACTTTCAGAAGAAAGTCACTGAAGTAGCACCATTGTCGCTGGACGAAGTTATGGAATGGTGTGCTCATTTTTCTGTTGCAAAATGTTCATTACATTTTGGTGTGTAATAGTAGGGAAGTTGGTGTGCATCACCAAGGAAACTGGTGTGTGGAGGACCGAGTATTTATTAAGAAAAAGACATGCAGTAGTGCCAGTATAATTTTTGGTATGAGACTTAGAGCTGGGGGTTGCATGATCAGAGGAGTGGAAGGAAAGTGGTCACAGGCACTTGCTTGCTCCTGCTGTGGTCCAGTAGACATTAAAAGGGTGCAAAGGTGAACAGTCTTTATTTCAAGTGGAAACAGCAATCACATAGCTCCTTGCCTCAAAAGATTTAGTAGGAGCACTTCCGTTGAATAATCAACTTTATATGTCTATCCTGTGAATGAAATGGATATTTAAGTTGCCGGTCTATAGTGAGATTTTTTTTGTTTTTTTTAAAAAGAGACCCGATTCAGGGTGATGAAATGAAATTCGCTCCAACAGGTGACACTTCCATACAGCAGGCACCATCCATTGCTTTCCTTGGGGACACCAAACGTTTGAGGCATTGGCAAGCTGGGAGAAACTCAAAAACAGATGGCAGAGGGGGAGTTAGAAGTAGAAAGGAGGATAAAAGAGCAGCCCTGAGGCCCACTTACAGGTAAGAGAATGTTGGTAAATTGCACAACTCATTCTAATTAAAACTGAAACACTCAGGACAAAGACAATTTGCTTTGTGATGGAACAAACCTCTTACTTTGCATAACACATGGAGATCAAATACAGAAAACTACAGCACATCAATTACAAAGACAAATGATACCCTCCCTGCCACAGTAGATCTAAAAAATTTGCAAATCTTATTCCAAGCAAAGTCAGATGATAAAAGACCTGTAGTAGAGAAGAAGTAACTTAATGTGGCAACCCCAGTCGTCTATCCTTCGAATAACTGTTTTGCACATGCCAATCCCGTTTCTCTTTTCCCAATCTAATGCATATTGCAGAACCCTCTAGAATGAATTTATAATTTGTTTACAATTAATTGTCAAAAGACCCAGATTCCATCAAGGGGCCAGGCAAGTAATAAAAGGTGAGATGTACATTTTTTTTTTTTTGCAAAGCCTGCGTTACGCAAACAGCCAGGCTTTGGGGTTGAAAAAAAGACAAATTTGGCGCCTACTTAAGTGACATTGATGAACGTGACTTGTATCCGAGTCATAACTCGGAAGCAATTTCTTGCAAGGAACTGTATAAACGATTTGCGGCCATCAGAGGGAGACAGAGATACCACAGGCTCCTGCGTCCCTTCCCCTGATTCCCTTAACACTGTGACATATGTTTTTTTTGTTGGTCCAGTTCACAGACCTTGTGTTTCTATGCTGGCACATCCAGAACACAGGAGAGGTTCGGTACCTTACATAACTCCCTCTATGATTCCATTGACAGTCACATAGAAAATTCTACATTATGAATATTAATAAGGCGGGATTTCGGTGAATCCTCGCAAACTGGCTTTTGCATGGCCTGCAGGATTAGTTCATGCGGCACAGTCCACATAAATTACTGAGTCAAAGAAACTGGCAAAGGACAGCATCTGCAATTCAACCCGCCCACTTGTACATCTGGCCCAAAGAGCATCAACCCTTTAGAAGAGTGGAGAAGCTGCTCTCATATCTACCGTGGTGCACAGAAGGAATGCACCTAATGTAACAGTGGTGCACTGAGGCTCAGCAGGGTTGATCGCTTCCTGTTGGGACTTGACACCCTTGCCCACTGTTCAGATATCTCCATGTCACAGAGACACTATCTGTTTTACATACAATGCCAGTGCGTTCCGTGACTTGTAGTCATCTTTTCGTTCAACTGAAACAATTCAATTAAAACCCGAAAATGATTTGTACAAGGCCAACACAATATAAAAATTAAAAGAGGTTTGGCTCCGACACCAGGTCATCTTGTTGCCACGGTGATGAGTCGTAATTAATACGAATTTCGTGGTCAGTCACCCTGGAATCTAGCTTTGTTTGAACTCTCAAGTCTCGTAGGTATATGTGTGAATAGCTATCCAGCTCAGGTGTTTTTCTTTGCATTATGGGATTTGTAGCCCCGTTCATCTCATTATAAAATCAGGATCACAAGCTGCAAAAATGCAAAACAAGAATTGGTTGAATGAGCTATTCATGAATGGAACTGGGGAAACCGAGATTTCTGCTGTATGTAGTCCCATTTCCAAAGAGATGATTTAAATACTGCCAAATTAATTGGATGTTCCCTTCAATTTGTTCTATTTTACAAGCAGCCACATGAGCGCTGTGGGTGAGATTGTGTTTGTAGCGCTGTATTCCATTACATGCGATCCTCAATAGTAAAGGATGCATTAAAAATAAAGGTAACTAGCCTACATATACCCGACTGTAAAGAAAAAACAGGCCAGGACTGGATAGATAGGCTACCATGGGAAGCTCGTGGCCCCTACCTACCGCTGCCTACAAGTGATACTGCTTTTCGATTATTTAATATTTACCAGTAACACATAGAGACGCATGGCGGGTCAGTAAGGGCGAATTAAAATTCAGAGGACAAACTTCAGTTCCCAGGCTCACGAATGATTGAGAAGCTAATCCAGTCCAGATTTTTATGTTTATTCTGGTATTTGTGGTCCCATTTAGCCGCATTATAAATTCAGAACAACTACAAGAAAGTAGAGATAAACATAGACTAAAGAAGTTATTAACGCATGGAATACAAAACGTACAGAGTTGACAGCACCAATCTTTCCCAAACAAAATCCCAACTGTATCCTGCGTTCTAGAAATGTTATCTTTAGTAGTAAGAAATACTGCAATAAAAACAGGCGTCCTTGCCCCACATGCAGTACCCGACTTTGCTTACTCGCTGGACTGTGCAAGGAGCTGCTGCCCCTCATGTGGGATTCGTCTGGTCACAAACACCTTCATGATTCGTTGCGCTGCTGCTCTCATTCCTTGAAGTAACAGGTCCAGCCCATTTACCAGCCTAGCGAGCCGGATCCGGAAGTTCTGGGTCCTCACCTTAAACAGGCTCTTACGTCAGTCCCTATTCCCATTTAACCCCAACAATGCTGTACAACTCTTTGCTGCACATGATTGCAAGAATTATCCCACATGCGTTTGTTTAGTGTTTTTTTTTGTCGAACACTGCTCTCATGCGGAATGTTTTGGAACTGCATGGAGTGTTTCGTCGTTACCTGACACTCTCAAAGCTCAACAATAAATAGTACTCGATCTACGGAAGGAAGTAGTTGCTAACCTTTTGACTATTGTATACCCCCTATTAAACACTAATGAAAGCCGGACCCCGGCCTTAGCAATTTAAACGATTTGAACTTCAAAGCAATACATACAAATAGAGAAAACATACATCAAACAAATTCACAAATTATTAAATCAGTTATTTAGCTCACAATTTTTTTTTTTTCAAAATCGAATTTTTATTTCAATGGAAGGTAGGAGCTTTTCAAAATGTCATTTTATTTCTAAAAGATAAACTGTAATGCCAGACTCTAGCAAATCATTTTTGCCACTTTTGCTCTTTATGCACTCTCTTTTGGTTGGCTCACACCAGCTCTTCAATCGAGGTCACATCAGTCGTCCAAACTAAATTATGTTTGCTGTACTTGAGCTTACCCCACATTTCATCCTATAGATACCGACCTAATTCATAGCGTTGAATTTCAAATCACAGAGCGTTTTAAAATTTTACATTTTGTACTATGCTTTTTATTTATATATACTTTGTTAATTTGCTAATATTATTTACATTTCTAAACAGTCTAGACTCCGTGAGTAGGTGTTGGGACCCATAGCTGTCAAAGTTTCAGATTGCTTATGTGTGACATTTTCATCTTTTCAGTGTACTTATAAGAGATATTCAACAACTAAAGGTATGACACTTAGTAACACTTTCTCGTGAGCAAAATTAAGCAACGAATACCAGGGAAACATATAATTATCAGAAATTACACCCATTTGAGCAAAGAGAAACTCTAAGAAGATCTTGAAACTCCTGCAAAGCCCCAGAAAGGGAAGGGCGCTAACTTAGTGCCTTTGTAACCTACTCGTACTATAAACAAATGTGCAACCATTGTATTAAACAGTAAACAAGTCTTTCAGAGGCAGTACTTTAATAATGTTTTGTGCGCATATGCATACGTGCAGTTAAATGCAAAGGATAATACGTACTGGATACAACAGATTGTCACTTGCATTATAAAATAAGCAATATACTACTAAGGTCATATGTAAATAATGTCTAGACAGAGTACAACACCTGGCCAAACGGACAAAACAGCCAATAAGAAAACACAATAAGACTAGCGCTAATAACCCAGTCAGATCATTCATAGTGTCGAGGTAAGGGTTTTAGAGGCTGACGGTGCCCATACTGAGTCGCCATCAGCTGGGCGGGGCACTGACCAGCCCACTGTGGCACCAGCCTGAGGACAGCAGTGAGTTACAGGCTCAGTCAGGCTGTAATAATATTTTCAAGAACTTAGTGCTAATAAAATCAGTAATTTTACTGACTCAGCGAACTGTCTGTCAGCTGAGCTGAGCGCTGCCCAGCTCACCCCAGCATGAGCGCAGCCTGACAGCATGAGCTGTAACAGGCTCAGGCAGCAGTAATGCTGTAAGTTAAATATATTTTCAGGATATTACAGACCTGAGGGCAAATGTGAGCCATAGCCGCGTCTCTGGCAGCCGGCGGTCCCACTGTCACTTAATTCTCAGCTCAGAGCTTGGAGCAACTTCGTCCCTGTGGAATGCGGGGATTGTGTGCGCACACTTATGCCTTAAATCTTAATCAAAACTACGAGTTTATCATAATACGCTGTACTGTTGGCTTGAAAGTTGGCCGTCATCTGACCAAACTAATGATCAAACGAACTGTAGGCTGTAATTCGTATGGGAATATTCCAGTGCAGTAATACCACTAAGTGTGAGCCGGGTCTTACAGCTCAGAGCTGTGCTGGAGTGCTGTCCAGCCTGCAACAGCACCGTGCAGTGTAGCCTGGGGAGAGCAGTGAGCAGAGCAGCTGTAACAGGCTCAGGCTGTGATGCTCTAAATGAAGTACAATTGCAAGGATAATGGCTCACAGACCTGAGAGTGACAGTCACAACACGGGCCGGCAGGGACGAGTCTCCGGCAGCCGCAGTCCGTCCCCTTGCGCCAGCTTCACGATGAGAGGCTGCAGGCACCAAATAGGACGGCGCCGGCAGGGGTGCGACACTGAGCACGCAGCGGCAGGCTGCCAAACTAAAATGGAACATAACTACCGCCCTACGGTAAGTCCTGTCTCGGCATTGGGCAAATCATGGCCACATTGTTGCACCCTCAGTGACGCCGTGTCACGCACAATGCTGCTGTGGTGGATGCTGGAGCCAGCAAGTGCAGCTGAGCCGCCCCAGGCCTGACCCTGCGCGACGGGACCCATCTAGGAGAGAGATTATAGCATGATTCAAAACGTTTCCCTGCAAATTCAACAGGCAGCAGTGCACTGCATAGGGTGAAGTAGGGTGCAGTCAGTGTCTGCCACACACTCTGTGGCTGCCAGAGCAGCGTGCAGTCTGCACTGATTTGCTTATGATTAGTAATTATAACTCTCCTGATTGACAGCTTCAGAAGCCGCTATAAGTGCATTTCGGTGTGGTGATGTGGACTACCACACTAAAATGCGTTAGTCTAACCCCTGATGCGTGGTACTTGGCAGGGATGCAGAGACCTGTGGACCACAGGTTAACAACCACTGATCTACATTGCTGAACAGCAGACTTGAATGATCATAGGTCTTAGACTTGCACTATCCATCTTGGGCAGGGATGTGCCGGTGAAGATTATCAAGCAATTGGTTAGAAGAGTTGGCTGCACCTACAATATTACCATCTGCTACAAGGACCCCTCTTTTCAAATGAATTCCTGAAACTCAATACCCTACAACCCATACTGGCAGGTAGGCTATAGACTTCTTGTCCAATTTCTCATGCTCTTGAATGTTGTTTCCATTTACCTACAAATCATCACTAACTTGGGAAACTTTAGAACTATAGCAGCGTGTGTCTCCTTAAAAAACAGAGGCACAGTATCCACAATGGACAGGCAGACCCGCTTGTGACTATTGATATGTTCAGGTGCCAGACAGAGAGTTCGAACAGAGATGTTTAATTTCGCAGTGTGAGCAACAGAACTCCAAAATACATCTTTCTTCATGTTTGGGGAATTTTCATCAGGGGTGCCTGAAACAAACTCCCAAAACTCTGCAGTTCAGTGAGCTGCTCCACACCTCAAAAAGTGCTGGATTACGAATTATAAAATCAAAGTACCACAAAAATTGACTACCTTGTTTAATGTTCAAAATGTCACAGTATTTACTATTTGACTAGCGCGTTGCTAAACTACTAAATGGGGAAAGCTTTCAATAAAACTGAACTGAAGGGAATATTTCCTCATGGTATTATTGATAACGTGGAACTCTGGGCATACCGGAATAAAGAAGAGCCGGTATTACCTGCTCCACCTGTTGGGGTCCTACTGACGACATTCTTTTTGCACAGCACACACACATATGCTCAAAGAAACAAGTAAGTATGGATACAAACAGACGACCAGGACAATTAGTCTGTTTTCTGTTGGTGAAAACAGTAAGTAAAAACTGAACCACCCTATCTGCTCTAGACACATTTTTTGATTTGCTGTTTTTTCATGTGCCAGGCCTGAGAAAATACGTTGAATCAATGACTTGGCAACAAATGTCGAAAAACAACAGTGCACTGTCACAATGGTCAGCCTACATGAAAAGGCAATAGCTAGAATCTTTCTGGGAGTCCCTGATATCCTTGGTTAATTTAAAATTGCTAACAAGCAACAGGGCAGGCCACTGCCGTTCATTATTGACACAGAAGCTTTAGAAGGAAAAAGTGGTCACGTTGCCCTCATACAAGTTAAGGTGAGAACAGATTAGTAAATTATTTATAAATCCCGCTAGCTAAGGTGACAATTGTTCAGTTTATTCCCATCCGGTTTTTATCACCCCCATTAATGGAATTTAGATCCACATGGCCATCGGATAAAGGCTGTGATAAACGTGGTGTTCATGTGGTTCTCGTTAGGGCCATCGTCCCACAGTATATGTGCCGGTCCCTCATTATTAGAGGAACGCCACAGGGGGCGAAAGGCATTCCATTTTAATCTATATATTATTATGAAAGTGTTTGCTACGTTAATAGCTAAATTATGTTCTTGTCTAACAGAGTTTTAGATTCCTTGCTGGGGGGATTTCTTTGCATACTGTTTGCGCTGTGTTTTTATCAAACTGTGACGCTAGCTGTTTTATTGTATGGTTTTAATTAATAAACAGTACACTTACTGGTAACTAACTCCTGCTTGCAAATTTACCTCTCTCAAGGGCAATACATGCTTTTCAACGTAAGAATGATGAGAGAACGTTCCCAGAAATTCATCTGGGTGTAAAGGAAGCGTTTTTACATTACGACGATATTCCCGTTGCGGAGAAGCTTAGCAAAAGGTGAACATTTTTACTTTTTTCACATTTACACATGCACAATCATCTATGCATTCCAGAACTCTAGTGCCTTTGCAACTGTCCCAGATTGAGGCGAATGCCCCAGGATTTCCTTCAGAGAAAAGCTAGAATCCAGGAGTAAACCATCGTAACTTTTTGAGACGCGAGCTATAAGTATTTGCCGCTCCAAAACTGTAAGACCCATTGGGCCAGATGGAAGCACAAACTGGTATAGGCCTCTACTTCCCTTGCTTTAAACAGTGACAGATTGGGGTGCCTCTTAGGGACAAGGATAATCAAAGGGGAAGGGGGCATATATTTGTGGATATCGTTTTAGATATGAGATGCCATACCCCGTTCATCAGGATCATGTATGAGATATCTCATGTGATGGGAACAGATACAGGTGGTTAATAGATGCTGGACCCACATTATGAGACTTGGACCAGAAGCACCAGCTTGGTATAGTCAGAGGAAGTAGTGAGAGGGACCAGAGGGATAAGCATGGGCCTTCACGCATTATGGTGGAAACTCACACACGAGACAAGATTCCCCAACAGCGGGAACCAAACAGAAGCAATCATTTGGGCCAGATTCAGCCACCAGGGGCAGAAGTTGTGCTGGAGGAACCAGGGCTCAGGATCTGAATGAGAGAATCAGAAGAGGGTCTACGTTAGGCCAAACAATGGCCAACAAAGTGGAGCTTGTCTGACCACATTTAGGAATTCGAATTCTTAGAGATTTACCATAGAGATTGATTTTTCTTCTAACAAGGCAAACTTTGTCTGTCTGGCTACCCTTGTGCAGGTAGTCAGGGAATACTCACTCTCTTCCACTGATAACATCAAAACAAATGGGGGCATTAGTACACCGATGACTACAGCACTACATGCAGCATTTGCAACTACAGTCATTTAAAATGTTTAGTAAAGTGCCTGAAGAAAGAAATACCAAACAGCCATCTCTTGCACAAATATTTATTTATGGAGAAGGATAAATTAGGTACTGTTTTGAAAAACTGGCAGGGACACCATGATGCTCCCATTTCCATGATGTTGTCGAAGCCTCATTGTGTGTCTTTCAAATGTCTCTCTTCATGCAGCCACCCCTCATATTTCTTTCCTATGTGGTTGCTATGGCTGCATTTGCTTGCTCTTAAATCTTATCATTTCATGGTATCCCTAGGCATCATGGCTTAATAACTCATGTATTTGGAGCTCTGATTGTTTTTGATGACATTTTCTGATGACAGGACATTTCCTAGTTTTGGTGCTGTTTCGGTAATCTCTAGTGGCAGTCCAGCCTATTGCTTGCTCTTACAAATCTCAACACAGGACTTTTAAAAATAAAGCAGCAAAATATCAGTTGTTTGAGTGGATAGTTTTTCCCAGTATTAATTTCACTGTGGGCTGAGCAGCGTCTTCCTCTCGCTCGCGCGGAAAGTGCGTGTTTTTAAACCTCTCGTAAGTTACCTGTGATTTAGTAACACTTAGAGTAATGTAGATGGGGGTGTGCCTCTCCAGCACAGGGCACAAAGAGTATGGTTATTCACTGAAAGTTTCACAGTGGCACCTCTTTGGGCATTGCTTCTCCCTGGAGTCCTGCCAGCAGGTTGTTTGCAGCCAGAGCCGCCATGGCGTTCCTAGTCTCTACCGTGGCACTGGCAATGTGGGGAAGAATCACTGGAAAACAAACAAAAAAGGATGAGACTGCTCAAGTCCTGGCCAGTGTTCAGTCCACTTTACACACTGATTATCACCTTACATCTTCCTGAGATGAATGCAATAACCTCAGTTTCACGTATAAATATTCTAAATAAATGAAGAGAGATTGACCCTTTGTAGCTGAACAACTTACTCTACTGTAAGCACTCCCCTTTAGTCTGTGTTATTGCAGTTTGTATAAATAAACAGGAGTGGGGACCTTCACTCTTAGTCTCCCAGGGCTAAGCCCACCTGAACACTTTAAACGTGTAAAATCCAGGCGCTTCCAGCATCAGTTACCCATTGTGACATGAGCATATAGTCTATTTATTACTAACTACAATGAAATAATGTAATTGAGTGCCTCCTTTTCCCCATGTGTTACATATCATTCCTATGTAAGTACAGAATTACTTACATAAACATTAATTATCAACAATCTATTAAGTAATAACTCCATAAATAATTTTGTAATACTCATGATTATCAATTATGCATGAACATCTACTCACGTAAGGAAGCATTTAATAAATCTAAATATATAAAACACTATGGTTCTGGAGAAGCACAACATAAAACAAAACCACATTAGATATCTTGTGGCTTCCTAAATGTTCACATAATTAATAAACATTAATAACCACATAAAATGTGATTCAGATAACATGCAGTCGTAAAATCTTTATGTATTACAACTTAATTTCAATGTAGGTTTTTCCAGGCATGTATGTAAAATTGTCTTTGTTGCGTTCATTCAACTGTAAACTTTCCTTTCATGAAATAAACTGATCCCAGTGGAGCTTTTCATTCTGCTTTTGTCTTCAGAATATTATTTTCTTTATGCTCTTGTAGAAAATGTCCATAGGAAACACTCTCAATTTACTTAGGAAAAGACACTCCTTCCTTGTGTTGCGGAGATTTCAATGATTATCAGCTGATCAACAAAATCAGTACAACCTTTTAGGAAGTGGAGCTCTGCCTGCCAGGCCAGGTTCAATCTGGAACTTGCTTTAGTGGCATTTCCAAGCTGTGGCTTTCTGGCCTCTGCTCAGCCGCGCGTCTACAAGGAAGCACCTTTCATATTCAATGTTGTGGGTTCACAGAGGACAGAGGATGTCTTTCCACCTATGAAAAACTGCAAAGCTTCAACCTAATTGAGGTGGTCAGCCTCTGTGGCTCGGTGGGATTTGTTTCTGTCTACTAACGGCGCGTGTTCGTTTCTGTCCCCTCCACACCGGGAATACCCTTATGGTCTCCTATTTAAAGCGACGAGTGCGCCACAGGCCTAGTCTCTAAATTTAAAACGATTCGGTATTGTATAAGCGGGTCACTGAGCTTAGGCCTTCAGATGACAGTGTAAATCGTACATTTCTAAAGCTCAATACGTACTGGTTCTGTGGCAAACTGCTACGCACATATCCTTGTGTTCAGTAAAATCTAATAATTCAGCAAATATACATTAGAAAACTAGGAAAAAGATTACTTAATACAGTGTTTGTGACACACACATGCATTGTAATGAATCAGGTAACTTCGATGATATTTTTATTTATCAAAATATAGCTGTAGATGTTTATTTACTCCTACTAGGTCATCATAGATTCACATGTACTACATTTATCCCACACGGCTTCCTCACTCCACCCTACTGTTCCTCCATCACCCCAGCTATCACGTCCTTCTGCTCATTCTTTACAATTTCCCTCCATTTAACTCTCTTCACTTCCTCCTCTCAAAGCCCTACCCTCTTCCCCGCTACTATCTGCTTATTTCTCTTCCTCCTTTCTCATTTTCTGTACCATTCCCCACTGTCACTAAGGCTGTCCAAGACCGACCTAGCCCTTCAGATGATTTATACCCAACACCATCCCTACTGGCAGGTGTATTATGCCTTCTTTGCCCTGGAGTACCAATAGTGTTGACAACATTTCACACCTTCTGCCTACCAATGGCAAGCTTTGTTAGGCTCTGGAAGGATCCTGGACTGAAATTCCAGCATCACACATGCACCTTTTGTACTTGTCGTTTGTGCTTTCATACTGCCAGTCATGTTAACTGTTGCTGCATCGGAGACAACGGGCTGCAGAGATGCGGCACATCTAAAAGGTAAGGGTCTGGGATACTCCTCTCTAGTCTGATGGTCCAGCATGCTGCTATCCTTTCCTTGAAGGCACCACCATGGCTGGGTGAGAGAGGCTAAGTCCAGGTATTTACTTAGTCAGTCTCTATTGATTTCATTCAGCAATGTTGACCCAAGGCAGGTGCTGCACTGTCAAATTCTGTTACTGTTGCCGTCAGTGCCTCTGTGCATGCTTCTCTTCCACAAGACTGACCATTATCCAGCAGACGATAAGGGGCATGAGCACCTACAGCACACCAATAGCACCCTTTGGAAACAAGCCCTGGCTCAGACATGCGGATTACATGACTCCAAGCCATGTGGTTGGCTGGGTGTTTACAATGCCCCTCTGTCACACATCCATATCAAGAAACATTTGTGCACTGGTATAGTGTGATTCGACACAGCTCATAGCACCAACATGCAAACAAGTATGTGTTTGCATCTTCAATGGCAGAGCCAGATCAAGCTTTATTCTTACTGCACCATGCCCCAAAAGTATACCTTACTTCCTCATCAGAACATCCATTCCGGTTATTCTGACTCAATTATATCATATCACCAATCCCTACAGAGCAACAGATCTTGGGAAGGTAATTTCAACCTACCAAATGGGTTCAGATCGACATAAATGGACAATGATAACTCAAAAACCTATTAGCCATTCATAGCCAAACAATTAACAATCCTACACCCCCAATCCTACCATGGAATACCAACACAATACCCAGTAGTGGACCTCTGATTCACTCTTGGTAAACCCTTGCTCAGTCCTGGTAGTGTGGCAAAGAGCAGTCAGGCTACGTAGAGGAACACGTGTAAAGCATTTCCCATTAACAACATGGGCGATAAGTAAATGACATGACTCAACAGAATTTGACACCAATTTAGAATAATAGATTAGATGTTAACCTTAATTTAGGCACCAAAACGAACTTTGCAGTTTTTGTACAACCGGAGTTGTGAATTTTTAAGTCTTTGGAAAATACACTACTTTGCCGATTTAAAGTGCTTCTATTGAAGTCAATGGTAAAATAGCAGTGTGCACTCAGGGACTTCTAGGGTGAGGTCTGGAGAACCCACTGGAATTTAAGGTGCTGTGGACCTAGACCAAGAGACAACAGTCAAACGTTTGTTACCTTGCCCAGGGAGTCCAGTTACAGAAGTGACTTGGCTGTCCTTGGTGCTGAACAGTCCGCAGTGGCTGGTGCGTTTTGCACTCTGAGCAAAACTGGACTTGGGGGTGGACTCACACTCCACCTTTTGGATGTAGAGGTCTTTGCAGGGGCAGGACCAGGAATTGACACATGGATCTTCACCACCTTGTCCGGTGGCTCCAGGTGCAGAGGTAGCTCCTAGCTGTCAATCGTCGGCTGGTTGTGCCAAAGCTGCTTTGCTGGTCCGGTCGAAGTCACTTGCTTCAGGCTGCAAACCCACAGGAGGGGGGTTGTTAGCGATGTCAGTCCCCATGCTGGGGGGGCATCTCTGGAGTTGGTGAACGTCATGTGGTCGTCAGTTTTAGTGCTTGTAACAAACAAGACTTGGTAGCTGCATGGGTGGGCCACGAGCTCTCTGGCGGCTGGAGGTCATTTGGTAGGGAGTAGAGACTTGAAACTTGGCACGGGCCTCCCTTCCACTCCTTGGATACTGGACACTGAGTTTATTTGGGCTGAGGCACTCAGAGCCCACTGGGTTGCAATCTTCGTCCTCAGCACTTCTTTACTCCTGCAATTTGCAAGGGACTAGAGCCACCAGTCAGGGGAGTCTTCCTTGGGGTTTCGGTGTCCATGGGGGTCCCCCTGGTTGGAACCAACAAGTTTTCATGACTAGCACATGCCGGGCATGCGGTTCCAGTACTGGTCTCCACAAGTCATTATGTGTCCTCTTTTTCGCACTGGGGCTGGAGTCCAGGTCCTGTTGTTGGTGCAGGCGTCTCTTTGTGCTTCTTTCTTCTTATCCAGGTGATATCTAAGTTCTGGTGCCAGGGGAGCCCCTTAAATCCTGGTTTATGGGGTGTTTAAGGGTGTGAGGGACAGTGGCCAATGGGCTACTGTCCCTGCGGCTAGTCTGCCCAGGCAATGAAGAATTTCTGTGGGGAGTATGTCACTTCTACCCAGAACCCACTATTCTAGGGGTCTGCCAAGATGGCAGAGCCCTTCCTCGGCTGTGCAGACCTCCTAGCCCACCCTCAGAGGTGTGGCTAGTTTGAGGGAGGTGCATGTCTCCAGCATAGCTAATGTCCTGCCCACCTGGCTGGGAAGGGCATTAAGGCTTTGTCCTCCACTGGGAGGACAACTACTTGCACATCAAAGGTGGGTGAAGCCTTTGAGGCTCACCGCCTTGATGCCTTTCTCACTAGACAGCCTGGGAAGGAGGAGGTGTGACCTTCTTCCTGTCAAGGTCCTTTGTCTTACATACTACCATGGTGCAAGCACCACAGCAGGAGGTCAGACTTCTGTCTGTGGTGATAGGGGCTCAGGAGAGCCTTTCAAAACAGTACAGGACTGGGTAACTTGGTGGGAACCCTATAAGGGTCCACCTGGGCTTCTGCTTTTTAGTCCTAAACATGGGCATCATGTTCAGGGTTAAAAAGCACAGTGTTTGATGCCAAACATGACAGGATTCGGCTGGGCCATTGCAGAGCTGGACATCTGAGCAGTGGTCAGATGCCAGCCTATGTTATCCAATGGACCGCCGCTTACTCGGGCTAACATTGCAGTTTAAATGCCTGCACGGGGGCATATGTGCTCCTGCACATATGCCCTCACTCATGCAACAGTGCACCCTGCCCCCTGGGCTAGAGGAGGCCTGCCTTAGGGGTTACTGACCTGTCCATTAGCAGTAACAGGGACTATGCCACCACCTGTTGTGGGCAGAGTCTCACTCGAGCAGAAGGCTGCTTGTGCAGGCTGACATGGCAGCTCCACAGTCTCTCTTTTACTTGGGGCACTCAGGGTCGCACAATTAGTGCTGCAGCTCTCGTACCCCCTTTACCACCCTTGCCCTGGGTACCCTGGGTACCATTTATTGGGGACTTACGGAGGTGGTAAGGTGCTTGCCAATTGGCATATGCAATTCAACATTTACTTTAAGGGAAAGCGCATTGGTTTTGGGGCCTGGCTAGCAGGCCACAGTGCACTAACAGGTCAAAAACAACAGCATCTAGCATTTCAAAGGGGGTCAAAAAGTGGGGGGCATCTGCAAAGATGCACAGTTAGCTACACTCTGTGTGGAATATATGTCTTTACAACACATGACTTTTCCATGCAGCCTTTACCTTTCAGGTGCCTTCACCGATCATGGTAAGCATATGTAACGTAAGTATAACTTAATTTATATTTTGAGGCGGGGTGAGTCCCCCAAACCCATATACATATCCATACATGTGTATGTGTGTGTGTATATTCTTTTTTAATTGCTATTTAATTTGTTTCCTTTTTGAGGAGACCCCCAAAAAGTCTGATTTTTTAATTTAGTCCTAACCCTCGTTTACCACTCCCCACACCTATACCCTAACATTACCCCACCTCCCTTTACCACTACTCACCCCAAACCCTAAAACTACCCTTATCTCCCTTTACCACTACCCCCTTCAGCCCTAAAACTAACCTTACCTCCCTTTACCACTACCCCATTCAGCCCTAAAATTACCCCTAGTTCCCTTTACCACTACCCACCCCATAACCTTAAAATTACCTTTACCTCCATTTACCACTGTTTGCCCCTGAACTCTAAAATTACTCTTACTTCCCTTTACCACTACCCACCCCTAACCCCTAAAATTACACTTACCTTTCTTTACCACTTCCCACCACTAAACCGTAAAATTGCCCTTACTTCCCTTCACCATTACCCACTACAAACCCTAAAATTGCCCTTATCTCCCTTTACCGCTACCTGCACCTAAACCCTTTGTTTGAAAAAAACCCCATAATAATTCTGCTATTTAAAACAATACCTTCATGGTAAAGGCATGCATAGGAAAGATATAAATATTTACCTGTGTGGTACTTACCTGTGAGTCTTCGAGGTGTGGCACAATTTCATCTCTGGTACTTTGTGATGTCATCATAGATGCTGGTATCGACTTAGTTACGTGTGATTGATTCTCAGTTACTTGATTAAAGCCCTGTCAAAACTCTGTGCATCACCCACAGGGATTGGGAAAAAGCATACGACTGTACTAGTAATCTGGGTTTGTAATTCATAGTAGGAGGCTACACTGCAGAGCACTGGGACACAGGGAGTAGGAGTTTGTGATCAGTTACTACTATTATCAATGCGTGCCCATAGAGTTAGCAAAGAGGTGGCTACAACCACACCGCAGACTAACGCTACCTCTTTCTATCTCTGATTATGTTTATTCCATTACAGCTAAACACCCAACGACATATGCTGTGGGTGCGGGGTTCGATCATCTGCTGACACCAGCACTGCACTCAGGCTGGTTGTCCTCTAACAATTAATGTTTTTATTTGATGATAGTGTGTCAATGAGAAGAGGTGCGCCATTTTGACCTGCTCTGCATTTAATGGACTTAATTCCACGGTGATAGGATCGAGCCTTGATAACCTACATTAATGCTCTGGTGGGGATGGTTAGATATAAACCGTCCATGTTATTTTATTTTGATGTTTGGTTCCGCACCAGCATGTTGACTTTTAGCCACTTCGAAATGCCATGCACACACGAATAACATGGAGGAGGTAAAGTAGGGTGGCTATGTGTCAGGTAAGAATTTAATAAGATATGGGATTTTCTTGGGGGGAGGGGCGGTAACCCAATGGTTGACACTAAGTTACAAAGCGTTTGCCGGAACTGCTTGTTTTCCTGAAGAATTTGTAATTCAGTTCTGCCCTCATGGCAGGAAGCAGCAGTTTCCATAGATGCACGCAGCGTACTCCCAGTGATCTGCCCCATGTTTCAGCCTATTTAACTTTGATTGGCAGATGGTCATTACATTGCAGTAGTTGACAACCCACACAAAATGTTTAACCTCCAACACGTTTGTAAGTGGTTCTTTTTTTATTATCTAATATTTTCTTTACGTCTACTGATAGCTCTGCTTCTTATGAAATATGCCTCATGTAAAGAAAGTTACTTACCTGCCACTATTGTTAACATTTTCTGTCATCATTTGGAATCATTCACTACTGATACATTAAGCAAAACGGTGTTAAAGTACCCTACAATTAGGTGAACAGCAAAGTTTTACTACATAACTCCACATATATGTGTACCTTGACTGGATGTATATTCAAGGTACGTAGATGTGGAGTTAAGAATAGTAAATCTATGTTTATCTTCCTTCTCGATATTTTGGTTATGTTGTGTTATGTTTTAAATGTTTTCCATGAAAAACTAATATGTATTAAAAAAAAATTAACAAAGGATTCTCAGCAGCCCCGTCAGCTATAATCTTGTTCTCCTGGACTGGATGTCTAGGTAGGGTACAGCTGTCATTTAGGAGTCGCCAGGGGTCACAGCTGTGATCCTCCAGGCTTGTCTCTTGCGACCCCTAGCACTGCTTTTTCGACCCCTGGCCGCCCAGGTGGCAAAAGCAGTAACAAGCACAGAAGGCAAGCAGTTTTCTGATTAACACTGTTTACCTTCTGCTGATCCCACTGGGAGATTATTTTTAAACTGGGAAAATATAAATTCACAACTGGAATGTGCTCTATTGACATTACAAAAGAAATTAACGAATTTAAAACAAATTGCACATTTTAAAATTGCTGCCCTGGTTCATTGCTCTGGAAACTTAAAAAAAAATCACTTTGATTAGAACCGTCAGTTACCATTTAGTACTAGTGGACCTGGCCACCGCATCTCCCTGTGAGTTAGCAACACTTCCTCCCTTAGAAGAGTACCCCAGGCTTCGGTGATGTCAATTATTATGATGTTAACGAGATTAAGGTCTTGTGGTATTATTTCTTAGGATTCATGGTGAAAGGTCATATGATATCACTTCCTGTTGACTTGTCCTTTTGAGAGGTTGCCAATAAAATTGACTAAACAATTGAGGAGTTTGGACAACATCTCTGTTAAAGGAATGTTTGTAAATAAAAATATCAGAGATGCGATAAATTAGGCAACCATCTCTGGAATGTGCATTAATGTGACAATTAGTACAGAACCACATTATTTTGCATAAGGGAGAGTTGTGAAGCACCTTATATACTTTGATCAATGTTTTTATATGTTGATTAGGGTATTGATATATGTTTATTGAAGTATGTGTATGTTCATAAATTTGTATAATTTTTGGCCAGACCTTTTTGTTGATGAATAAATTGACATAATTAATTTGAGAAATTAAATATGATAACAATGATTGATTTATGGTTTCATTGTTTCAAATGTGTTGTATGATTTTTTCCTACTATTTGACCACGAGCATATATACAATTCCGTCACTTCCTGTGATGTCATTGAGTTTTGAGGTTACTTCCGCTTCCCCTAGCGTTTTAGTGAATCAATGTTCCTGAGGTAGTGGTAACTGATGAAGGGATGTGGCACCTGTCACACATGCTATTATGCAAATATCTAATAGGGGAACTCCTACATGCAAGGCAAAATCTGAATTTAGTCTTCCGTAGAGTCATTTGAAAGCTTCATAATAGAAAATGCAAAGCCCAGATAAATCCGTCAAGCTATGCCTTGTGAGGCACTGCCTTGGTCATTGGAGACCTGGTAATACATAGCTCACACAAGATAGGCTGTTTTAGGGTTCCTAATTCTATCCAAGACTTTTGCATGCAAAAAATGGCTCTGTTCACATTCAGTGTGTGCAGACATCTTTCTGATGGAGCAGAAGTTCTTGAATAAATGTAGGTAAAATTAGTTTTGTTTCATATCCAACTAGGAAGGGACTGTATAACTCTATTCTTTACAACAAACAAAGAATACATTTGATGCAATTGCTTGTCTGATATAACAAGAATACATGTGATTTTTCTAGGTTGCCATCATTTCCTCAACAATTAGGGTTTAGAGCGGTCCTAATTTTCTCACAAAATTGGCAATATTACAAATTTGGGATTATTTAAGAGTTGGGGGTATTTAAGAGTTGGGACAAGGCCAAGAATAACACCTTTTAGAGAATATAGATGGTTTACCAGCAAATCTTCTGTATCTAAAAATTACTAGTAGCTTTAATCCCAGAAATAAGTATTTACGTTCTAATTTGGAAAAGTGTAAATTATGACAGCAACTGATGGGGAAGTAATGGTAGGGAGTACACCATTGGCTGAGATTGTCCAGTGTTTTGAAGAAACTTCACCTAATGGAAAATTACAGATGCATTATATGAAAATTAGCAAAGCATGCTAAGGCAACTGATAAAACAAGAATTGAACAAAGAGAATTGAAATAAAATAATTATTGAGCAATAATAAAAACATTAACCATGGAATACATATTTTCACTAGTAATGATTGCAGAATTGAAGTATTCAACTTTATATATCCCCCTGTGACTGCTAAACACCATTAACTTCGATTTAGGGTTGGGATTTTTAGAAGGAGGTGTAAGTGATATGCTAAAACTTCTGGTTAGTGTTTTTGTTAGACCTGGCATCCTTGGCTGGTTTCCCCTGTCTTTTTGTCTCTGCTTCCTGTATTTTTGACTGTGTGCTGGATTTCATTTTTGCCGGTTTGTGGTATTCAGGGCACTTTCCCAGTGCTGACCAGTGCTAAAGTGCAAGTGCTCCCTGTGTAAATTGTGATTATGATTGGTTATCCCTGATTGGCATATTTGATTTACTGGTAAGTCCCGAGTAAAATGCACAAGAGGTGCCCGGAGCCTGTAAATCAAATGCTACTAGTGGGCCTGCAGCACTGATTGTGCCACTCACATGAGTAGCCCTGTAAACGTGTCTCAGGCCTGCCACTGCAGTGTCTGTGTGTGCAGTTTTGCACTGCCAATTCGACCTGGCAAGTGTACCCACTTGCCAGACCCAAGCCTTCCCTTTTACTACATGTAAGTCACCCCTTAGAGTGGCCCTAGGTAGCCCCATGGGCATGGTGCAGTGTATTTAAAAAGTAGGACATGTAGTGATGTGTTTTACATGTCCTGATAGCGAAATTCTGCCAAATCCACTTTTTCACTACTGCAAGGCCTATCTCTCCCATAGATTAACATGGGGATTGCCTTTAAATATCTTTTAAGTGTACTTTCCCATTGGGAGCAGATGGAGATGTGGAGTTTGAGGGTCTCTGAACTCACAATTTAAAAATACATCTTTCGGTAAAGTTATTTTTAGATTGTCTGTTTGAAAATGCCACTTTTAGAAAGTGGCCATTTTCTTGCTTAACCATTCTGTACTTCTGCCTTGCTCCTGAATACACGTGTGGGTCAGACTGACAGTTGGGCTGTTTATGAATTCACTCTACTGTAGACAGTGACACAAAGGGAGCTGAGGTGTGTCCTGCATATCCAGATGAGTCTTACTGGGCTAGAGTAGGAGGGAGGAGCTGACGCCTGCACTTGAAAGGGCTGTGCCTGCCCTCCCACAATGCAGGCTTCAACCCCCTAGAGTGTATCTGGAGCAGGGCAAGGAAGAGGCAGAGTCTAGTGCACTACAGAGACTTTCCTGTGAAGTTTGCCCGCTTCAAAGGCAAAAATGAGTGTAAGTATTGGACTGCTGACCCCACAATTTTAGAGCACCTCTGGATCAAGAGGAACTTCTGCCAAGGAGAAGAGCTGAAGAGCTGTGAGGAGGAGTATTGCTCCTTTGCTGTGTGTGCTTTGCTGGGTTGGCTTGCAGTTGCTGCTTCTGCTTTAGAGAGGACAAAGACTGGACTTTGCTGTTTATTCTGCTTGTGAAGATTCTCCAAAAACTTGGACTGAGCTTGCCTCCTGTTAAGAAGTCTCAGGGACATCATCTTCCAGCACCTGGGCTCTCTTGCTGAGACCCCCTGAGTTGCCAAGGGTGCCATATTCAGTCCCTTGGCCCCTGGAAAGAGAAGATGGCAGAACCAGAGGGAAAATCTACGCACCAGCCAAGTGGCAGAAACATTTATGCAGCGCCTGCATTGTTGCTGAAAAATTGACACAGCACCAATTAAATCAATGCATCACCAGCCCAGCGTGGATTCATCGCTGCCATGCGTCCGGATTGTCCCTGGGCGTCAAAATCCTGAACATCATCGCACAGACCTGAAGCTGCTTGTCTGGAAACTGACATATCGCTTACCCAGCGGAGAAAGAATCGACGCACAGCCTCACTTGCGGGTAAGTAATCGACCCATCACTTGCTTTTCCAATGCATGCTCGCCCATGTGGCTCTATTTTTGACGCATGCCAGGTCTTTTGTGCTAAAACAACGCATCTATTGATTTCTATGGATTAAGACTATTTGTTTTTTTACTTTAAAAAATCATATCTTTCCTTGTGCATGTTGGATTTTTGTTGTTTTGGCCTTGTTTGATTTAGATAAATATTGGTTATTTTTCTAAACTGGTGTGGAGTTCTTTTGTGATGTTTTCACTGTGTTACTCTATGTATTTGTGTAAATACTTTACACATTGCCTCTGAGATAAGCCTGACTGCTTGTGCCAAGCTACCAAGGGAGTGAGCAGGGGTTATCTGAGCGGGTATCTCCCTTATCCTAACTAGAGTGAGGGTCCCCACTTGGACAATGTGTGAACTGACTGCCAACTATAGACCCCATTTCTAAACGTTTTTATTTAGGATAATAGCTTTACTGCTTGGGTAACGGTTAGAGGCTAGATTTAGCATTAGGGAAAACGTTAGGCTGTGTTTTAGTTTTGAAATTTAGAGTTACGATTAGGGTTGTGCTCAAATTATGTTTAAGGTTAGAGTTGGATTTAAGTTTCCATTAGAGCAAGGGCTTTCTTAGTATGATGATTAGGGATAGAGCTGTGTTTATAGCTAGTACTTGGGGTGAGGTTAATGTTATGGCAAGGAATACATATAAGGCTATAATCAGGCATTTTCCTCCTTCTGGCGTGCTTTATAAAGTGCTCTTCATGATCATCAAATAATGTTAAATGTACAAAGGATAGTGTTGTCTGTGAGGTGCCTGTCCACCTTCTTTCTATCTTTGAAAGTGCTTTTGCCGTAAGACATTTATGTGCAAAAGTGTTTCTTGTGCGGTCCAGTGCCCTTTTGTAGTTACATTTCTTTGATCTGCTTTCCAAACGGAATGCATTGACTGTATGGCCACAGTAGTTTGTAAGTTTGGTTCTTTAAAGAGCATGCTTCTGCTTGTTTAGTCTTGCCACCAGCACAAAGCCAACTTGAATGGGGGTGGCCACCAAAGGCTTCTTTTCCCAACTCCTAGTATTTGCTCCCACATTTCTCCAGCTGCCCCTCCATGGCCCGCCTTTGCAGTGTGTAAAGAGGGGTCACGGGGATAAAGAGAACAATGTGCCCACCAGGGATGAGTGTCTTGAATTCTGTAAAAATGTTTGGATTTGTTCATGTAATGGTGTTGCGGACGCCAGCCTGGCTTGATTGAAGGATAGGTTCTGGGCTGTAGCAAAGTATGCTATCTCGATTTTTATTGATCTGTACAGATTTGTTAGCAGATCTCAGGTGCCTCATTTATTTATTTAGGGCTTTTGTCGAGGGCGACAAACCACAGTTGGAGGCCTTAAAGCACTCAAAGAATGCGAGCAGGCAGCAAGCCTGATACAGTTGTTAGTCTCATTTCGACTGTGCTTAATTAGTAGAAGAATAGGTGCAGGACCCAATACATTTCTCAGAAGCTGGCGGGCAATGCTATTGATGGTTGGAGCACACACCAAAGCTGCATAGTCTTGATTCCATCTTATGTCTCTTTAAACTACCAGCAGATACTCTCACTCTTGCAGGTTCTTTTCATCCCTGCTTTCTCCCTTTCAAACAATTGCTCCATCTTTTTCTTCTTCCTTCTCTCCCCCTTTGTGTTTCTCATTCTCTTTCTCTGGAACAAAGTCTGTTGAGGAAAGATAAGTGCCCGTCACCAGAAAGAGAGCTCCATCTACAGCCACCAGCTCAAATTAAACACTGCATTAGGGCCTTCTGCTGCAAAGTCATATCATAGTCCCACTAAAGAGTTTACAATGATGTCAAGGCTTTGGGAATGTAAATTTCCAAAGCCCACATGTTGATAGCACTCTGATCTTTGGTGTCTGGTGGGCTGACTGCGGTAACGCTGTGATATGTGGTGTCTGTGACAGTGTGATTACTTGTATGCCACAGTGGAAAGATGAGTCTTGAGGAATTTACTGAATATAAAGTAGTCATTTTCAAGTCTCAGGTGGTTATGTAGTGAGCTCATAAGTATTCCTAACTATTCGAGCAACTCTTCGAATTTCCAATCCTTATGTTGCACATTGTCAGTTGCATTTTTTACACAAACCCCAGTGTTTCACAGGGCACAAGGCTGAGGTGGTCTTCATTTCATCCTATTTTACCAAGGAAGCTATGGCATGGGCTACACATTTGATAACCGATAAAAGTCCAAGGCTTATGAGCTGTGGTCAATTTATGACACAAGTCGATTTTTGAAAAATGAGAGACACTTCAAACACACTGACATGAAGAGCCCCAATTTAAGACAGGACAGTCAAGATTAGTCACTTTCAACAACTTGTTGCCGAAGCAACGTAGACAAAAGAGGCTGTGCTTGCTACCTTTTACCAACTTCTGTGAGAGAAGTTCAAGGAAGCTCTCTCATTAGTGGTAAACCAACAAAATGCCACAGCGGCTTTCAAAGATTTAACACTTCAGATTCATGCACAGCAAAACAGAGGAACGAAGGAAAAGAGATGGTTTCCAAGTTGGATTTGGGTATTCTCACTCAGAACAGGTGAAGGAGAAGATAGGAATTTAAGAGCTGATGCAAGTGGAAAGTGTCAAGAAAATGGTTAGTGTTAATGAAAATGAAAGGTGCGGGAAGAACAATTTGTGCCTATATTATACGAATTCTGGCGACTATGAACAACAATATCCAGCCCTGTTGCTTGTCCCTGGAAGATAGACCTATGGCAAGGGTATCTAGGATAGATCAATCTAGACTAGCCAAATTTCAGTTTACTGCATTTCTGGTCACATCCCCAAGAGGGCGAATAACTCTCCATGCTTTTATGAATTTCAAAGTGTTCCGCTACCCTGATATTCTGGGTTAGTTGCTAAAGAGCACAAAGTCTGGTAATCTAATTCAGGATGTGGTTGGTTAATGCCTTGTGGACATGACAGAGTGCTTTGAATAATTTCCTTTCATTCACAGGCGGCATTGGATGTTTTTTTCCAGTAAATGTGATCTTATGATCTAGTTATTTAGTTGTCAGAGTTCTTGCTTTCAGAGCATGGCATTTACTGAACATCTTTGAAACCCTTTTTACTTGATGGTCATAACTGTCAATTGCTAGTGCTAACTGTAAATGTAAGCAAACATCTATGCTGTGTGGAAGGTGGGGTGAAAGTTAGTGTTCTCCACATTATTACAAAGAAATGTACTTCCTGCAGTACTGTAGTACTGTTTTGCATTCTGTCCAGGAATCAGTAAATAAGATGCTTTGTAACATATTTAGAATAACTAAAACCAACAGGGGATGGAATGGAGGGTGTAGAAGAGTGGTTAATGGAAAATCGGGAAACTGGACTGTTAACCAATGAGAGGGTGGGACATCCGGGTTACAGTACACTTCCAGGTCACTATGGGCAAAGGGGTATTTAACAGCTGTACTCCGTAACCTCCATTTGTCTGGCAACACCTCGTAGTTTCATTGGCTTCCCACTTCATTAGTTGGATCATCTGTTTGGTATCACTTTTGTTGTTTTTCTATTTTTCAACCCTCCCCGTGTTCCTCTTTCTGCCACCCTTTGTGGTTTTGTCTTTACCATTATTTTCTGTGTGAGAGATTTTAGAGTATTGGAATGCTCAGAGCTTCACTGAAGACAATGGAGCAACAGCAGCCTATATGAGCTGGAGCAGGTCCGCTGCTGTAACAACATTCAATATCTTAATGTCCTCTGCTCTTCTCTTTCCCTGCCTCTCCACAATGTATGGATTCAGCAGAGGGAAGTGAAAGGCAGAGGATGTACAGCAGCAGACACAGATCCTTCGCCCTTCTCTCCTCCTGTAGTTCAGTGTCACTGGGGCTTCAGGAGGAGGGGGTGCTGCTCAGCTCCTGGGGCTACCTAGCTTTGTTGAACTATGAAAAGCAGTTTCGCCAAGCCATGGAGAACCAGAGGCTGATTTCTGACAGTCTGCTTTCACAGTTCTTGCTGTGAACGATCAACAGTTAACAGCTGTGGCCCTGCGCCTGTCTGTTAACATGTGAACGTTCACAGCAAGAGCTGTGAAACAACAGCTTCAGAGCTGTGAAGGATTGCAACCTCCATGGTCTCCGATGCCATTAGTTTCTTAATAAGTGCATTCTGCCCTCATGAGGTGGAATGTTGTAATAGCTCTGTAGCCTGCTGTAGCAGGGCTATACCAACCATTAAAGGCCCACTTCTTTGTTAAAGGACCTTGCCTTCAGCTTGGGCCTTTAACGCTGCAGTAGGCCTTTAAATGCCCAGTATAGGCAGCTACGGTGGCTATAAAGCCATGGCACTATCTGCTTTTTATTGTGGTCTTGGATGCCTGGCCATCCAGGGGAACCTTGCCAGTATCTAGGTCATCTGTTCACACCACATTTGTACCAGCTCAGGATTCGTCTAAGCTTGTTAGCTGGCAGGGCTTAGGTGTGGTCCGTTATTACATTGCTTCCATAGAACTGTGTACTGCTCTCCACCTGTTTCTCACACTCCTCCAGATCACTACTGCCTACATCCCAAAGCAAATAGTTGAGTCCATCCAACAGCTGCCTCTAGTTCAATCCAGACTTTGAAACTAGTGCCTTGCAACAACAAGATTGCCAGTTCTTCTCTCTCTCTTCCCTTTTTTCCCTTTTTTTTGGAGGCATTTCACTGTAAAGTACATCCCTGGCTCAGGATGCATGCAGTTAATGAATGACATTCATTTTTCCATCTTCTACACAATGAGATTGGTTGGGATTCTGGGATGTTCAGCTGGGCTCCACAAATATCTTGTCTTTGCTACTGGGACCGATACATCAAATGCAAGTAAGACACATTACAGTAGGTCACTGGCATATATTCTGGAATGCCCCCTTGAGCTCCACTGCTGTCAGTTGGTTGTCCATTGAATGGACAAGATACATGTCCATTGCCCTATAGAGGGCCCTTCAGTTCTGCAGTTGACATTATCATCCAATCTGGTCCAGGTACTGTAGTAGTAGTCATCTGTTAATGGCATCTGTACTGATGTTAGCCTTCCCTGGCTTGTACTGGAGCGGATTGTTCTTTCTGAATTAGAATGTTTGAATGCAAGTCACAGTCAGGATCAAAAAACCTCTAGGACTTTGTTATAATACTGCTTTTAGGGACAAGTGTTCTGTTTCCCTTTACTGCTTTTAGCAGGGCAGCATTCCCATATCTTTGTGGTCGAAGTAAGGCTGATTTTGGCAAACCTAATGAAAAGTATCTTTAGTAGCTGGAGCAACCTGTGAAGCTCTGTAAGTCTTTCTGGATGCTAGGATAAAGACAGATCCTGAAGGCCTTCGGTTGACTTATATACACTTCTATGCCTTTTTCGACACAATATGTCTCCCACTCTTCATCCCGGAGAGGTCGAATTGCTGTTTTTCAAGAGACAACCTCATGCCTAGTTCTCATGTTGAGTTTCACAGCTCTTCTCCTGTGCACCTATAATGTATTTTAAAGACATTGACATTATTGAAGAAGACTACAACACAGAGGTCATGTTCCCCATTGTGTGCTTCATGTTTCATTAGAAGGAGATAGCGACCTCTCTGCGGGGGGCTGAGGTCATATTTTTTAATTTGTAAATGCCCAGCAGACTGGCAAACATTGTTCTCTCTTGGTTGATTTTGTCATTTGGAGTCTTGGGTATCTACTTTAGAGATCCAGTATAGAATATGAGTTACACACAAAAACTGGTCAGAGCATCACGACTTCAGATGTTTTGGGTTGGTTTGTCCTAATGTAGTTGCTGATTACTTCCTTGTTCTTCTCATTGGCTACTAAGATTGGGGAGATATAAGGGCTTTAGGACTCATGGATGACACTGCCTGTCTTGAGATCCTAGAAGTGGCTCTGGGCATCTTTAATACCTGTGAGTGCAAGCCACCTTGATGTGTCTCTGAAAGGGGCATCATCTTTCAGGTAGATCATGTGCTTGACTCCTTAGGCAAATCATAAATATAACTCATAGATCAAGATGACATGAGGAGATTAGTAGTGTGGGTCAATTTGTACCACAGATTGTTTTGACACAGAAACTGGGATTAACTTTAAATGTCCACTCCTCCTGTGTGCAAACAGTGGTTTCTCTTATGTTTCTATCTGGTAGATCTTTGCCAGTCTGGTTGCTCATGGCAGGGTGACAGAGTGTTCTATGAAGTTGACACCAAAGTTCACCGTTTACTTCTAGCCCAAGCGCAAAGTCCTGCTCTTACACCACAAGGTTCTGGTGTGATTCATGGCCTTTATACCACATCACCTGTAGGTTGTTGTCAGAGGCGATGCTGATTTCCCTTCAACCAGGTGCTCCAAAAATGGTGGGTCAGTGTTGTGGCTGTACCAAGTGACTTACTGCAGGACCCACACCATCACCCTCTGCAAGACATTCTGGGGGCACCCTCTGGTGCTAGAGACATCTTAGTCCTTGTCACTATGCATACCATACATTTCATTGCTGACACCATGGATGATGCTGGAAGTGCTACAACTCAATTCAGTCACAAAAAGAGGAATTTATCACCATCCCTTTTAAGATACCCAGTATTAAAAGAGGCAGCTCTCTTGCCCATCTGACACTCCCCTCTAGCAATGTGTATAGCTTGTCCTCAGAGGTGAGTGACTTTGCCCACTGGGCTTGGTTCTGCAGTTTCTTTGCCTTGGTCCCTCTTAAGATAACCTTACTGGCATGTAAGGTACACTTCAAAGTTGCAGATACAGTTAAAGAAGTGTATTGAACATGGGTGAGTTTCTTCTAAAAAGCATTTAGCCATCTCCCTCTTTCCTTCAAAAAGACATACTAGTACGAGTGTGGTCATTTCTTTGTTTACCCCTAAAATCTCCTTGTGCAGTCTTGGGCAGGCAAATCCCTGATATGGGACGGATTTTCTCCCATCCTGTAGAGGGCAAACATGTCCAAGACTTTGAGAGCAGGTTTTGAGCTACTGTCTGCAGGTAGGCTTGTAGATGAAGAAACCTTGAGAGGAGCTCTCTAGGATCTTCATCAGATGCTGTTCTTAATCCTGGGGCCTCTAGTGCCTTCAAGTAGATGCACGTATGGAGCATGGTGTATTAGGAGCCTGAGCTCCCCAGTTTGGCATTGATGACTGTCTGCAGGGGGCCAGTCGGCATCCTGAATTGTTGAGAAAGGTATAAAGAGTAATGACAGGTGTGTTTATGCAAGGTTCCTTACCCTGGCATTGGACGTGTGAGACGAGTGCATTTTCCTACTGAGGGGAAATATTTTCACATAATCATGCTCCAGCTGGGCCAAATGAATAAGTAGATTCCTGCCACATTCAATCAATCAATCAATCAATCAGTTTTTATAAAGCGCAACTACTCACCCGTGAGGGTTTCAGGGCGCTGGTGTGGGTTTGTCACTCGGATGTTCAGGACGAGTCTGGCAGTGGCGTTTTGGATGAGTTGTCGTTTTTTGGTATTCTTTGCTGTGGTGCTGGCGAAGTGTGCGTTGCTGTAGTTGAGCTTGCTTGTGACTAAGGCATCAGTGACTATCTTGCGGCAGTCATCAGGGACCCATTTAAAGATTTTGCAGAGTTGGCGGAGGGTGTGCCAGCAAGAAGAGGTGACTGTGTTTACCTGTCAGGTCATCGAGAGAGAAAAGTCGAGGATGATTCCTAGGTTGCGGGTGTGGTCAGTCGGATTAGGCGGGGCGCTTAGCGATATGGGCCACCAGGAGTCATCCCAGGCTGAAGTGGAGTTTCTGAAGATGATGAGCTTGCTCTTGTCTGAGTTGAGCGTGAGGCAGCTCTCCCTCATCCAAGCGGCGATGGCTTCCATTCCAGTGTGAAAGTTCCTCTTAGCTTTGTCGGGGTCTTCGGTGAGAGATATGATGAGTTATGTGTCATCTGCTTTTGACACGATGTTCATTCTGTGGCCTCTGATGGCTGCAAGTGGGGCCATGTAGATGTTGAAGAGCGCTGGGCTCAGGGAGGATCCCTGAGGGACTCAGATGTTGCATAAACTAAGAGAACATGGTCCTGGGCCCTAGTTGGCAATCCTACCTTTTACAGCCAAAAGGATTATCATACAGACCTTGATTGGTTCACATCTTGACTATGGAAATGCTTTGTATATTGGAGCACAGGGATATCTGATCACACGGTTGCAGGTAATTCAGAATGTGTCAGCCTGCCTGCTTCTAAATATACCTAGACATGAATCAGTAAAAGCAGGAATTTCCTTTCTCCACTGGCTTCCAGTGACCAAACGGATAGAATTTAAGACGCTGTGACATATACATAGAGCTCTACACAATAGAGGTCTGGCATTATTGAGGACTCTGGCCTCCTTCTACTCACCGAGCAGGTCGCTTAGGTCCTCCACAGCATTTTTAGCGGTGACTCCTACAGTGAAGAAGGCCAGATGGGGTGGAAGATCCCTGGCCTATCAGGGGGCTAAGTTGTGGAATTCCTTACCTCTGAGCCTACGTATGAACAGCCACAAATCAATTTTCCGGAAGGCCCTGAAAACCTGGCTGTTCAAAGCATAATCCCCTTGTCTCCAGTTACTGACTACAAGTGTCCAAGCTCACAGCGCTGAGAGTCCTTCTGGTAGCCATGCACTATATAAATCTACATAACATAACATAACAGGTGAAAAAACAGAGCAGTCTTGTGTGTGCAGCACATTGCAACAGCAGGACTTTTTGAGGTGGTGCAGGGACTGTGAGTGAGAATAGTGGAAGATGCGTTGAAGAACTGGTGATTTTTGGGTTCCCATTACTGAAGCAGTAGCATAGCCAGTGTGTCATGAGCCCTAGTGCAAGGAAAGAATTGTGCCCCCTATCTGCTGTTCGAATTATAATGTACAGCAATTATCAGGGTTTAATGGGGCCCTCTGGCCTTTGTCACTGCACCTGCTTCACCAATGGAAGTTGCACCTCTTTAGTGAAGGGGTGAAGGTGACTGGAGAAACGGACTGTCCAAGAGGTCTTTAGGCAATTTGGGCTGCTGCACATGGTGAAGATTA
This sequence comes from Pleurodeles waltl, assembly GCF_031143425.1. Classification (NCBI taxonomy): domain Eukaryota; kingdom Metazoa; phylum Chordata; class Amphibia; order Caudata; family Salamandridae; genus Pleurodeles; species Pleurodeles waltl. Next base: position 184,850,126 of record NC_090437.1, read on the forward strand.
GCCATACCTTGAAGACAGAACAGGAGGAGCTTAATCATCAGAGAAGAGAGAGGAAACTGTCCGTCCACAGCACTTCTCAGAGAAAGACAGAATTTATGCTCCATTTGGGTCTGACGGCACACACAGCCCTTCTTCCTTTCCAAAGAATTAAAATGAAGTCAGTGTGGGTGGCTTTAGTCTCTGTGGACCGGGACTGGAACAGTACTGGTGTGCATGGACGTGATAATTTTTGTTAATCAGTCCTAAGAATGATGATCAGCCTGAAAGGGGTGTCTTCCAACTCCAGCACTGTAACAAACATGAGGGTGTCTTGTTTCCCTCTAATCTGCCTTTCTAGCCACACATAAATGTATAGGTGACCATTTGTATTTGTTTCCTAATGATTATCCAAACATTTTTACATGTGCTTTCAGCTGAATCTAAAATAACAATTATTCGTGCATTAATACTTTCACGGTTGGACTGTAACTCTTTATTTTTAGGTTTCCAGAACTCTACCCTTCAGAAACTCCAAATAGTCAAAAAAAAACGAGGCTGGATTAGCTGTTGGTTTGAGTCAAAGAATCTCAGTCTCTAGTCACTTAAGCAAACTTCAGTGGCTTCCAATTGGAAACAGGAATCTATATAAGGCTCTTGCCTAAGCCATACATCGATTCGTAGTCAAAAGGAGGATGAATATACGGAATCACTGTTCATCCGATATATACCCTTCAGAACACTGACGGCAGTGGTGTAAAAAAAACTTAAGAGGGCCCCCCTGCTAAGTACATGGAAGGGCCTTCTTTGGTCTTACTCAGGTGCCCTGTGGCCAGGGTGCGGTGCTGAAGAGGCCTCCTGGAGCTCGGGCCCCCTGCACCCCGGGGGCTGTGAGGGCCTTTGTCATGCTACTGACTGAGGGGCATATTTACCAAGCCTTGCGGCACAATAATGCCACCGGAGCGTCACTTTTGATTTCTGGGTTCCCATTACTGAAGCAGTAGCATAGCCAGTGTGTCATGGGCCCTAGCACAAGGAAAGAATTGTGCTGTTTGAATTATAAAATACAACTAGCATGGTTCAAAGGGGCCCTCTGGCCTCTGTCACTGCACCTGCTACACCAATGGAAGTTGTACCGCTATAGTGAGGGGGTGAGGGTGGCTAAAGAAATGGACTGTCCAAGAAGTCACTTTTGTGAAGCTCCAGCAGTGCAGTGTGTCTGCCTATAATTATAAGGCCACGTTAAGCCACCTTGCGTGGCTTTTCATGGCCTTGTAAACATGGCCTCCTTTCACGCATAACTCTGCGTGAAAGGGGCATTCCATGGGTGTTGCTGTGGGTGTTCCCACGCAACACCCTTGGAATTTAATGCATTCCCAGATTTACAAGGATTTGTAGACCTTGAAATGCGTTGGATTCCTACGCCACCCCAGGTAGTGGAGTAAAAACGGCATAACTGGGAGAAATACCTTTATTTCTCCTAGTTTTTAGCTTCTTTTATGTGTGCTGCGTTCTGCAGCACACATAGGAGGAGGAAAATGCATTTAATGATTGTATATTTGCAGGAAGGAGTTCCTTCCTGCACATAAACAATCATCTCTGCAACACAGGCACACTCGCAGCATTGTGCAAGGGTGCCTGCGTTGGCACAAGACTGCCAACTGTACGACAGCGCAGAGGAAGGTATAGGGATGCATCTTATAGCTGTAAATATGACGCACCCCTGCACTTTCCTAATGGCGCAGCCCAGTGCTGAAAGCTGGCTTGCAGCACCATGCTGCATCATTTTCTAGTAAATATGTGCCTATGATTCTCCTCCCAACATCTGCTTATCATTCTCAAATTTAAGAAAACAAGAACCGGAGGGTGTATGCTTTAGCTGATCATGACACAGCCTTGGACAAAATGCCACTCTATTTGAGATCACACTCTGTATTTTTCAGGTTTAACAAACAACTGAAAACATACCTGTTTCATTTCAATATGTAGATTAAGAAATAGACATTCTTTTCTGACATGCCTTCTTCTCTTTTCAAATGGATTAAAGTGTTACAGGGCTGGAATGCCTCTTTTTGAGAAATTAATTGATGCTCTATTAAATCCAAAAATAAAAATGGATCCATCGCCAACATGGTTGTCAGGTGCCTCAGCTCTTCTCAGCACCACTTTGCCCACAAGAGGAAAGCTCCCTGCCCCAGCTCAGAGTGTGGCCTCGGCTATGATAACAGCGTAGCCTACCAAGAGGCCTGCAGTGCATCCATGTCACCGGAAAGGCCCCTAATGTAGGAGCAATGGAGTTACCCTTACCCGTTCACAGAACTGTGAAGTCAAATGAAGGACCACAGAGAAACAAAAAATATACCTGTTTCCTTAGAATATTTATCCAAAAGGTAGAAACAGTTCCTTGAAGTGGTACTCGCCCAGCGGGCCCAAATATTTCAAAGGGCCAGCAGAGTGAATAATAAACACGTTATGAGGGTTCTTGAAAAATTATCTTCAACAACTTTAAGATAACATTCGAGACTAGGGTGGGTCTTGATTAACAAGTAAGTATGCCTTAAATGAACATTTCACACGCTCCTAATGTTCCTTGCGGCAGATATTACAAATAAAACCACGTATACAACTCCATGCGGCTTCTTAGCTGAGTTCCTGCTATCAATACTAGTGAGTGCTGCAGTGTGTTACTCTGGTGATTTTTTTATATTTTTATATTTTTTACGTACCACAGTTTTTCAATTTAAAAAGAGGATGATCCAATGGGAGAGGCTCCGGGACCGTGACATCAAGACCGGCAGCGGAAATTTGACCATTTGAAAGAGCCTGGTAGAGATCTTCCTGGTTCACAACAGCTCCTCTGTTGAAGAAGAAAAAAAACATTGTCATGTATCAGAGCATGAAGCATCTGTTCCTTTACAGCACATCCCCGTCTTCAAAACTAAATCAACGAGGCTACAAAAGGACAGTGAAAACCCTATGGAAATGTATGTTACTTCACAAGGTAATGCACAGTTTCATCCATGACGAAACCTTCACATTTCACAGAAACAAACCTTATCTCAGAAGACTTGTCCTTAACTAAACACAACCCATCATATGATAGTTACATCCTCCCACTTCACCTCCTCCCTTTAACACAACACACCCTGTCACCCCTCTTCTCCTTCTCTTAGCACACTGTATCATATACTAGTCTCATCCCCCTCCATCTTCCCCCGTTAACTCATCGCATCATATGCTAGTGCATTGCCCTTTACCTTCTGAGCCTTAATACACCCTTTCTTATGCTAGTCACATCCCCTTCTCTCCATCGCCTCCTCTTAACAGACGGCATCATATGCTAGTCACATTCACCCCTTCAACTTCTCCCCTATACACGCTGCATCACATTCTAGCCTCATTCCCCATTCACCTTCTCCCTTTAATGTACTGCATCATATGCTAGTCGTAGCCCCCTTCATATTCTCTCAACACACCCAATCATATACTTGTCACATCCCCTCTTTTCTTTGTCCTCCTAACTCAACACACCTCCTCATATGCTAGTCACCCAACCCCTTTTCCTTCATCTCTCTGTTTTCTATTTACCAACCACATCCCTTTTCACTTTTTGCAATTTTCCCTTGCCCCAGCTCAAAACATCCCTGAGCACTACATAATTCTTGTTACTTTTGCTGATCAGTCTAAATTCACACTAATGTGATGATCATACGATGCAAACTCCACTTAAAACTAATCCCACTCCAATGCACCTCTCTTGGTCCTTTACATCCTACTTAGGACAGGATCAAATGATGACTGCCGGTGATGGAATGTGATACAGTTCTGTTAGGTCCAAGACATCTTTTCCATCACTTGCCTCTATGGCAGTCTGCTGGTACTCGTGACCTGCAGAGCATCCTTAACTATTCAAATGGAGATTTCCTCCTTAAGCTGTGCTAGGTGGAACAAGGACATCAGCATGGTGGTACTTGTATTCATCACCATCCTGATGTCCATCAGTGCTTTTCTTTACTTCCATCACTCACGGCCCGGTTGACGTAATTGAGTGCAATTCACCAGACGCACATTGGCCCGATCACACTAGTAACTTGCTGAATGCCATCAAGAACCTCAATAGCTGGATCAGCTGGCCAAAACACTGACTCCCTCAAGCACAACCCAACAGCAAGAGCCTGACCACAGGCCAGTTGGTACACTGAGGAACTAAGGCTGACAAAATGTCACTCAAGCAACTGGAGCGCAAATGGAGAACAAGTCAAGACACCGCAGATAAAGACATCTTCCAATCAGCATAAGATGTTACCACCAACAGAAATGGAACACCAAACTAACAGCTCTTTCAGATCACCTGGATGCTAATAGCTCTTTCAGATCACATGGACACCGCCACTAACAGCAGCAAGGAAATCTTAGCCATCATCAAAGATTTCAATGCACCTCCTGCTGCCTCCAGCAACATCACCCCCTCACAAGACCTTTGTAACAAGCTCTCAGAACTCTTCATTTACAAAATCACCGCCTTCTACTGCAACTTTGACCTACAACCCGACCCCGTCACCAATGCAGCTCAACTTTCCATCATGACCAAAGAACCCTGAACTTGTGGCCCGCTGTCACCACCATCGAAATCGCTGCTACCATGATGACCAGTCACTCGAGGGCCTCATCGGACCCTTGCCACCACCACGCCTTCATCAATAAACTCCTACTGATCAGCGAAGCACTAACAACGCCACCCTCAATGCCCCCATTGCCTCAGTCACATTCCTGGGCACCTGGAAACATGCCACCACCCCATCTCTGGTCAATAACTAATCCGCTAATCAAGCCATACGTTGTAACTTCAGACTCATCTCCCTGCTACCATACCAGGTAAAAGTCTTAGAGAAACTAATTAACCGACACCTCACTGACCACCTGTCAACCACCAGCTCCTCAATGACATGCAGTTCCGATTGTGGCCAACCACAGTAAAGAAACAGCACTCATCCCCAGCCACATATGACATCTGCATGACCCTTGACAGAGGAGACACAGCAGTCATCTTTCTCCTAGCCCTCTGTGCAGCATTTGACGTAGTCTGACACCTCATCCTCATCAGGCATCTGCATGAGATTGGCATCCGAGGACCCGTTCTCCCATGGAACTGCTCCTTCTTAATGGATACAACACAAGCTGTGAGCCTGGTACCTTACTCGTCAGAAGCTGGTATATTCATATGCAGAGTACATCAAGACTCGCCACTCAGCCCCATCCTCTTCAATGCACACAAGATCCCTCTGGCCAATGTCATCCGCACATAGAACATCAAGATCCCCTACTACACCAAAACACACAACTCATACTCTCCCTTTTCGGACAAGACCCCCAACACAAAAAACATGTTCACTGTCTGTATGACCGAAGTCCCTTCCTGGATAAAAGCCAAATTTCTCAAGCTCAACACCGACAAGAGATGTAGTGATCCTCAGCAGGAACACCTCACCATTGGTCTCCAATTGGTGGCCAGATGCAATTAGACGAGCACCTACACTGAGGGGCATATTTATACTCCGTTTGCGCCGAATGTGCGTCAAAAATTTTGACGCACTTTCAGCGCAAACGTTGCCCCATATTTAAACCCTGACGCCCGATCCGGCGCACCAGGAAAATGGCGCTATGTGCGCCAGTTTTTGGAAGCGGCACCCCGCCCTGCGTTAATGACATGCGGGGTAGGTGTTCCCATCCAAAAACAGACGCACATAGCGGTGCGTGGTATTTATGCTTCAGGGCAAAAATCACTCCCGCGCGGCAGGCGGCGCAAAAAAATGGCGCAAAGCCCGAATATCGTGAAATTTTAACACCTGGGTCAGGGCAGGCGTTAAAATGGGGCAAACACACCTGTACTTAATCAGAACACACAGAACAAACAACAGAGCAGCAGAGCAGCAGAGCAGCAACAGGGAGACATGGAGGTGATTTTTCTTCAACGTGCACGTAGACGCAGAGCCCTGCAGCAACAACAGCAGCCACAACAACAACAGCAGGGACCCCAAAGACAGCGCAGAAGGCAGGAGAGGATATTCCGCCCAAGAACAACCCTGCATGGCCTCAGGGAACGAGACATCATCCAGAGGTACCGGTTGAACTGGCAGGCCATTCAGCAGCTGCTGACAAATATTGAACAGCAATTGGCCCCCACTTTAGTGACTCCACGCACTATCCCAACAGAAACAAAGCTGCTTGCCGTACTTCATATGCTGGCAAGTGGCTCCTTTCAGACAACTGGTGCCCTGGTTGGTGGAATCTCACAACCATCTTTCTCCGCATTCCTGCCTAAAGTACTGGATGCCATCATTGGACTGACACCCCGCCACATCTGCTTCCCTAACACAGTGCAGAAGCAGCAGGAAACTAAACAGGGGTTCTACGCCATCAGTGGCTTTCCGCACGTCCTTGGTGCAATCGACTGCACACACGTACGCCTTGTGCCACCTGCTGCGAGTGAACACCTCTACCGCAACAGGAAGCACACACATTCCATCAACGTGCAGGCCATAGTCGATCACCAAGGACTGATCAGCAACATTGTGGCAAAATATCCTGGGAGTGTACATGACGCATTCATCTTCCGTCACTGCACCATCAACCAACACTTCCAGGATGGACGGTATGGCAATGGACTACTTGTTGGTAAGGACAAAAATCTACTTACTTACTGCACAGAAACCCTCTAGGATAAACAACCCATACACCACAATAGCAACACCTAGACAGGAACACACTGAGGTACTCACATCACTAGCCATGTTTCACAAGTCACCATTGAACCTCTCACACATTGGAATTTACTCCACAGCTTAGTGTGAAGACATTCATGACTGTGGTTGCCTAAATGTCACCTTGCAAATTGGAAGTCTCACAATAACCTGTACACTAATACAATGCATAACTTTTAAGGGATGGGATGGCCTGGGTATGTTCAATTGAACGTTTCTAATACCCTTTCATGTTTCAACTCTGCATGGAACTATCATCACACCCCCAGTGAGGACACACGGACACCTGTGTCACAAGTCACAATGCAAGGGAGGGCACACTGTACTTGAGAAACCGATACATCCTGCTGACAAACAGTTAGCCAACAAACACTTGCTCAGCCAAGGAAAAAAAACAATGCCAAAGTTTCCACCAACAACCATAGGTTGTCACATTAGTACACAAAATAGTCACAGACAACACAACACAACTACTTCCATCAAAGATACGTACAACAGTGCCTCCTACATCTAATTGATACCATTCTGTGTTTCTCTTTCAGCTGATCAGGGGTATGGCATCCAGCCTTGGCTAATGACACCATATGGGAACCCAAATACTGCTGCTGAGCGGGCATACAATGACGCCCACAAGAGGACACGCAGCATTGTGGAGCGGACCTTTGGGATCCTAAAGTCAAGGTTCCGCTGCCTTGACATCACTGGCGGAAGCCTACTATACTCCCCAGAGATGGTCTGCAAGATCATACTCACTTGTGCCATATTACACAATATTTGTGTAAAAAGGAACATTCCCCTCCTTGAACCGGACCCAGATATGCCTGAGGATGATGATGAGGAGGATGCTGGCCTGCAACAGGAGGGGGAACAGCCTAACACGGCAGCAGGAGTGCGTAGGCGCCAACAGCTTGTGAACAATTTTTTTACTTAAGTTATTATAATCACTTGTATTCCACACTTGTAAATAAACACAGATAACAAACACCACATCATGCTTTGGCCTATTAATTTCTGACCACCTTTAGTTTGAAATAGCTGAAGATGAATGTCGTCTCATTGATCAAGAATGCCATTAAAATTCATCACACCAAAAATAAACATCACAACTGTATGCACAGAGGGTAGGATGTGACATGATACATTACCATACACAGAGCCCAACAAGAGTACAAATGTGACAATTACACATGCCGGATCCAAACAACTGAAACAGTCTCTCATCCAGCCCAAAATTGGAGATCATTTGAAAGTCACATTACACGTGTTCAGAGACTGGGTGGGACCATCCATGTGTACGTGACCATGTCATCAATGGCTACTCTCAAGTGTGTGATATGAGCAATACACAATAGCTACAACATCAGCTGCCACTAACTCAGGAGGAGACCTTGAAGTTACAGTGACAACATACACCCAGACAGGTGATAGTGGATCCACATTCCAACACACATGTACACATATGTCATACAATCAATCTAATATTTGAAAGTAGACCATCACAGTTGTGTCCCAGTCTGAACCTAGCAGGAAGATTGTAACATGACACTAAACCAGTTTATGCAGAAAGGGACACAGACAACCAAAATATTCTTCTCATTATCACATCGGGAACGCTGAGAGTCTTGCAAACATAGTCATAGTAAAATGGTATGCAAGTTTGCTCCAATTCATCATTACTGCAAACGTCAAATGGGCTAATGAGATGAATGAATGGTCAACAGTCATTCATACCATATGGCCTTACTTTAGCCCGCTGCTGCAGGTTTGCCATGATATAATAAATATACTCCATGGATACAGTAGCTATTCTGGATGGTCAAATCCTAGGGTGCTGGTGGCCTAAGTCCACCTCTACCGCCCCCAAAACATACAAGAATCATGTACTTGTGAACCACACACATGCATAAGGCACATGTGTGGCCTCCATGTCACAAGTCCAACACAAATCTGAAACACAAAATCATAATGGGACATGCTCAGCCCCATAAAAACTGAAAGTGACTCTCCCACTCCCTGTTAGGACTACAGATACAAGCATCACCATCATAAATGTGGACACATTTTGGAGACGGAATACATAATGGTATCCCATCCATCATTTCAAAATAGCCATCAGCAATTACACCAAATATGTCGTCAAATATGGTCAATACATTAGTTAACGTATCCCAAACATTACAGTGTGAATGCCTTCTATACATAAAACAACGGACATGTGTCATATACAAACACATATGTGTATCACATCGCACCGTTTGACCATGACAAATCCCCTTTCCAAAGCTAAAAACATGAAGACATAAGGAAAAATTTGCTCCATATTCGACGCATACAGCATGGCCGTCATAATTTGTTCACGTACATGTGTGCACACAATGCAGAGTCAAATACAAATGTATCCAAAAGTGTCTTAATATTTTGCCTTCAAAGTATAATTTACATCCACAATATTTTTGACTCTGCATCATGTGCACTACTGTACGTGTAAAAAAAATGACGCCCATGCTGTATGCGTGGTAAAATGTACGCTACATGGACAATATGTTGGTCATCTCATGTACATTATAAAATATTAATATTCATATCATATTTTTGACTCTGCATCATGTGCACTACTGTACGTGTAAAAAAAATGACGCCCATGCTGTATGCGTGGTAAAATTTACGCTACATGGACAATATGTTGGTCATCTCATGTACATTATAAAATATTAATATTCATATCATATTTTTGACTCTGCATCATGTGCACTACTGTACGTGTAAAAAAAATGACGCCCATGCTGTATGCGTGGTAAAATTGACGCTACATGGACAATATGTTGGTCATCTCATGTACATTATAAAATATTAATATTCATATCATATTTTTGACTCTGCATCATGTGCACTACTGTACGTGTAAAAAAAATGACGGCCATGCTGTATGCGTGGTAAAATGTACGCTACATGGACAATATGTTGGTCATCTCATGTACATTATAAAATATTAATATTCATATCATATTTTTGACTCTGCATCATGTGCACTACTGTACGTGTAAAAAAAATGACACCCATGCTGTATGCGTGGTAAAATTGACGCTACATGGACAATATGTTGGTCATCTCATGTACATTATAAAATATTAATATTCATATCATATTTTTGACTCTGCATCATGTGCACTACTGTACGTGTAAAAAAAATGACGGCCATGCTGTATGCGTGGTAAAATGTACGCTACATGGACAATATGTTGGTCATCTCATGTACATTATAAAATATTAATATTCATATCATATTTTTGACTCTGCATCATGTGCACTACTGTACGTGTCAAAAAAATGACACCCATGCTGTATGCGTGGTAAAATTGACGCTACATGGACAATATGTTGGTCATCTCATGTACATTATAAAATATTAATATTCATATCATATTTTTGACTCTGCATCATGTGCACTACTGTACGTGTAAAAAAAATGACGGCCATGCTGTATGCGTGGTAAAATGTACGCTACATGGACAATATGTTGGTCATCTCATGTACATTATAAAATATTAATATTCATATCATATTTTTGACTCTGCATCATGTGCACTACTGTACGTGTAAAGAAAATGACGCCCATGCTGTATGCGTGGTAAAATTGACACTACATGGACAATATGTTGGTCATCTCATGTACATTATAAAATATTAATATTCATATCATATTTTTGACTCTGCATCATGTGCACTACTGTACGTGTAAAAAAAATGACGGCCATGCTGTATGCGTGATAAAATGTACGCTACATGGACAATATGTTGGTCATCTCATGTACATTATAAAATATTAATATTCATATCATATTTTTTCACTCAGCATCATGTGCACTACTGTACGTGTAAAAAAAATGACGCCCATGCTGTATGCGTGGTAAAATTGACGCTACATGGACAATATGTTGGTCATCTCGTACATTATAAAATATTAATATTCATATCATATTTTTTCACTCCGCATCATGTGCACTACTGTACGTGTAAAAAAAATGACGCCCATGCTGTTTGCGTGGTAAAATTGACGCTACATGGACAATATGTTGGTCATCTCATGTACATTATAAAATATTAATATTCATATCATATTTTTTCACTCCGCATCATGTGCACTGTAATGCGTCAAAAAAAATGACGCACAACTGTGTATGCGTGAAAATATGACGCAAAACGGGAAAATAAAAACGGCGGCCATTTTCTGCAGGAAGTGATGTAATAGGATATCCTGTTTACAAAATCTGTACTGGGAGTTAACTTTCACTTTCACTTTGCAGTCTCAGATTTATCTAGACTGTGTGGTTGTGTGAAAGGTGTTGTCCTGTGTTTTACTGCTTTTGTGTCCTGTGTGCCTTGTATTTTGTCTTAGTGTCAATCTATTATTGTTGTATAACATTGTCTCAGTCTGTTTCGTGTTATTTTGTCTATACCTGTGATAGTTTGTATTGTCAGTGGGAGTCTGTTGTGGGTAGCATAGTTTGGGGGGTTATTTGGGCTATTTTTCTCCTTCTTCTTTTTCTTTCACACCTCTACCTTTCCCCATTTCCCACTTTTACTTTCATATTTATTTTGTCCAGCATTAGTCCTCTCAATATGTCAGGTAGGCCTCGCCTGTCCAGGATGGGTGAAGACGAATTGGGGGGGGTTCCTATGGCTAGTAAGCCATTTCCTGCCACTAATGCTGGAAGCTGGGGGCCGTGTGATACAGGGGTATCACACGGAGGCGAGGAAAATCCGGTGGGAGAAGGTGCGCCATCACCTGGTCCGGGTCTACGGGAGTCTGAGAAATGTACACCAACTCAAGCACCGCTGGGCAGATCTGGTCACCAGGGAACAGGACCTGCTGGACCACCTGGGACTCCGGATTGGTGGCCATGTTGGTGAGTAAAAATCTATTAAATGGGAATGATAGAAATCTGTGTGTGAACATGTGATGATTGTTAGCCAATCTGCAAAATAAGTAGCTGACTGTGTGTAATGCTAGGGAAACCTAGGCCCATGGTTATACACATAAATCCCCATATTTTGCAACACATGTACACGCAATAACAGCATTAAAATCCAACATCTATTTGTATTTTGCTAAGTCGCCCCCTCTCTGCGTCACAAAATGTTGCAAATGCTGCGCTACCAAGGTATACATATGTGTCCTAATGTGTATTTGTTGCAGAATGTGTATGAAGACCTATGCTACCAGTCCGATGGCTCATTTTTGCAACACATACCAGATGCCTGTAGCTGCATGTAATGTAGTGTTGCATTTGGGTCAGGAAAGCAACACGTGAACTGCTCTATTTGTACTCCACTGGTCATAATGGCCAGTGAGTACGTCATGTAGAAACAACATACCTACATATGCAGACGCCATAGCTAGACAGAAAATTGGAAACACATGATGATGCTATACATGTGTGTTGCCTTCACGTCACATGAAGTTAGTCATGTTGTTCACACATATGTCACATGTGTGTCTGGTTGCTGTGTGTTGAACCTGTCCACATAGCCTGTTTGATTGTGAGTGGTCATGCAGTCCTCATGGAACCAGTTTTGGAATGTCTCTGGGATGCACATGCTGACATGTATGGTTAACATTATTGTTGGGGCATACTAATGGAGGATTAACTTGGACGACACATGACTGTCCTGGCCACTGCATGAGTGTAGTAGGGTGTGACACTGGAGCAGGAGACTCATCCAATGATAATGTTGAATACAAAGTTATCCATGCAGGATGAGCATGTGTGAAAGTCTATCATTACCATGTCATATTCACACAGTGTCATTGTAACAGAAATCATTTGTCCGTTCACCCAGTCTGAGTATAATCTTTGTTTCATGCTTTACAGGTGGACCAGCCCCGTACACCGTGGGAGAGGTGGCCCATTTTGACGACCCCGATACCTACAGTGAGTGTCGCCTGAGTGCTATTTACATTGTTTGGTAATGACGCATGATGGATTACTGTGTGTTAAAGAGAATTCATGATTTGATGTGCTGGCCGTCCATTGGCTTTGTTCTTTTAGTGTGATATCAAATTTGAATTATGTTTCTGCAAAGCAATACGTAGTCATCTCTCAGATTGAGGGGCTGTAGCCCATTCAATTAGGCCGGCAATTGGGAATGGTATGACTCATTTTTAATACACTGGTCAATGTTAGACTTGGTCAGGGACTTGCCATCAACTGAGTCTGCATATCAGACTGACAGTCTCCCAGATAGCTTAGGCACATGGCTTTGATGACAAATGCTTCTTCCTAGTTGAGGATGGACTGTGTACACTGTAGGTTGGATCTTACGGGGGCATGTACTTCCACAAGGTGAACTCGAAGTGTGTGTGACTTGAGTGCAATGCCCTAGGTGTTCAGTTGAATCATGTGAATGGGTGTACTACCTCCTCTGTGTGTGTTGTTAAACATGCTTCACTAATAGTATGTTATGTTGGGCTAAGTCATACCATTTTGACATGTGTGGACCTGGGATGTGACAAGGTTGGGCTGACTACAACGTGTTGCTAGCCCTTCATAGGTGTTGTGTGTGACGGCACATACTTGTTGAACTTTCTGTACACTCCTGGGTGTGCATTGAACATGGGATTGTTGGTTGTTCTTCCCACACCACCCACAAAGACTGGGATCTTACTGTGAAACAGGGTACCTAGGACTGTAGCAACCAGTATGTTACACGTCCTTAACACCTTTTGTGACTTGAGTTAGTACCTTGGGCCAGAGTGAGAAAAATGTCTACACATTGCAAATGGCATAAATATATGTGTGGGATTTGCAAACGTCTGTTTCCTATTCCAAAATGTATTTGGTGGTCATGTACATATTAGCAAAATGCTTTTCAAAATTGAAATATTAAAGGGTTTTACCAGACCTACTTGCAAATCACAGTGGTAGGCAATCCCATTTGCAACCGAGTACGTGGTTGCAAAGTGAGTAGCTGTTATCATCCACTTGAAGTGGATGGTAACCAACTTGCTGACTGGAAGGGGTCCTCATTGTAAAGCTTCACCTTTGTGAGTGGACTAAAATAATCCTGCGCAAAACAGCCAGTGGTCTAAGGGACCAATAATTACCGTGAAAATTTCCAAGTTGAATTGTTGTGATTTAAAACTAATTGCAGCTCATTTTCCTTTCCGGTAAACGGCCATACACTTGGGGAAAAATAACTTGCTTAATTTAAAAGCAGTCACGTCTATGGAGTTCTGCTGGTCCCAGCAGGCCTCCATCCCCGTGAGTGCCCATGTTGCTAAGGTGGGGCAACTTGGAACCCACATCATTGATGTTCATGAGGTGGGTTTTAGGGACCCCATAGCGACTCGCAGACGGTGTCAGAGACACCGTTCTGCTTTGCAAATTGCTAGTTGATTTTTCTAAATTCCTACATCTGACCCCTAGTGTGGACATATGATTCTGGGCCAGGGGGTCAATCTTAGCACACAACTAATTCCAAATGCCATTGAGTGAGGAGTGTGAGTGTTATCACATAGAATGACATATGTACTGAAGTCAGTATGCGGAAGAGCTGGTGCCATAATGTCAAATGCCTTAGGTATGATTTGGATGAGTAGTTTAGGGTGATGTCATCCATCATGTAGAGACATGGATATGCTATGTGTGATATGACCTTAGGTATGCATGATTCACATGTACTTCCTCTGAGCCTTTCCGTGAACTATGTTGTAACAATTGCTGCAAACAATACATTTCTAGTAATGGACAAATGACCCATTGTGGTATTCAACCCACTGTAAATTCAATGCTCAATATTTCCCTTTTCTCTTCACAGCTGCAAACCTGAGTGCCGCAGAGCGCAACAATTTTGAGCGCCGTGCAATGAGGTACAGGCACATCCTGCAGGTGCAGTGTGGGTATCGGAGGATGGCCCGCAGATATAATTCGGATCGGGCCTCCGGGGCGTGGTATGCCACACCACAGGCTCCCCCAACGGTGCCACCTACAACCACCGCCACTACAACCACCAGGTCTGCCCAAGGGGACCCAGTGACGGACCAGGCATCTTCATCAAGACCTGGACCCAGCCGTGTGTTGGGAGCAGGGCTGTCCCGTGGCCACTCCACTCCAGCACCAACATCCACCTCCACCGGCACGCAGACCAGCACTGACCCTCCTATTGACCCTGCAGCCTTCCAGGCATTGTCTAGAAAATTGGACAGGTTAATTCGCAAGGTGGACAACCTGACGGAGGACATGGCTGAGGTGAAGAAGAAGGTGCGCTCCATCCGGCGCACACTTCGGAGGGCAAATCTTTAGTCATTTTGCCCTCCTGAACTTTTACCCCTCCCCTCTCACCTCTTTCCTTTTTCATACTGTTAGTTGGGTTTGCGGGGTTAGTTATAGGATAAGTATAGGAAATTTGCTTAGTTAGTGTTAGGTAAGAGGGTGGGGGGTCCTTATTCTTTCTATCTAATATTTTTGTCTGGGTGGGTGGGTGGGGGGCAATGTTGGGATTCCTGTTTAATAAAAAAAAATATATATATATATATATATGTTTGTTTAGGATAGTATAGTATGTGTGTAGGTTAGTAAGTGTTGTCCTGCATGTGTCTTGTCTCTTAATGGTGGGTGGGGGGTTGATGTTTAGATCGTTTCGTTACATGTGTAGAGTAAGTTTAGCTTAGGTTAGTTAGGGACAGTTGTGGGTTAGTAGTAGTCAGGTTAGATTAGTGTAGGTTTACCTTTCCCTTAGTTGCCTCTTTTATTACTACTTTTAAATAAACATTTTGTTAACCCTTTACCTGATGCGTTAGGTGCTACCTTTTCATGGCCTTGACATCAGTGTAGCAGAAAGTTTAAGTATGACATTTGTGTTCCATGCTCGCTATCCCCAGGCTTATGAGGTTTAACATGCCAGCTACCCGTGTGCTAACTTGGTAAGTATCCACCATGTTGGAGAGCCACCATTGGTAGTGTGCATTGATCATCAAGGTTTGGGGTTGGTATGTATCCTACTTCACAAAGAGTGCTTCCAGACTTGTTATTGTAGATAAATAGATAGGTCGGACAGCATTGTGAAGTTCAGGGAGAGCTTTATAGATGATGATTTGTTCACACTCTTGTCTTGTTGCTGTCATTGCTGACCTACATCATGTGTGTACTGATTCAGCATTAATTTCCTTCATGGAAGTATACGCCGTAAGGGTGATTGATGCTGTGTAATTTGTTTATCATTCCTTTCATTCTACAGCATAATTTCAAATTTTAGTATTGCATGGTGCCTACATTTCTCAGCCACCATTAGTTGTGTAGAATGGCTATAGATGGTGCATCATTCTGTCCAACACAGCATGATTGTGTGTGCTTAGTCCCTTCATCAGTTATTTTCCTCAGTATAGTAAAGCTATGATGCAATCCTGGCCACTGCACAGATGTTTCAGTATACATGAAATCAGGACAGTAGTATAGAGAATCGACATGGTTGCCACACAGCCACTTTGGAGTTATCTACTGCACAGTTGAATTTTGAAATGACACAGAGACACAATAGGTGTGCAAGTGATATTTATTTATAGGTGGTGTAGTGCAAAATGTCCATTCACCATGTTTGCTGACTCCTTTCTGGTGCATTATTACATGGTGATCCTACAGAAGGGGTGTGGATGATGCTCCTGACATGCTGGGGTGATGTCACAGACAGTGCAGAGGAACATGAAATGCCAAATGGTAGGAGAGAAACATTCACTGGCAAGGTGGACAAGTCATACAGTGGATTGCCGAACAGTCATTGAGGTTAGTTGTAGTGAGACTGGCATGTGTCAAAACGTAGGACCTTGGTCAGAGTAGGGCATGGTGCAGGGACTAGGGCTTCCGGGTACTCTTGCGTGTGAATGTTATCTGTTCCATGTCTTCTTCTTCTGATGTGTGTGTTGCCTGGTGTGTCCTTGTTGTTGTTGGTTGTGAAGGGGCAACACACACCTCAGTGTTAGAAGACATGGAGGCAGACATCCCGGGGGCTGATCCCTGTTGAGTAAGGAAGGGCAGTACTGCAGCAAGGAGGGCCTGCTGGTTTTTCAGAATGGCAGCCACATCCCGATGGTAGGCAGCCAGGTCGGCCCTGAGGGGTTCTATGTTGCATTCGTGCACACGTTGAGTGGCTTGCAGTTGGAGTTGTTGTGTCAACTGGATGACAGCTGTGCCAATTTCCTTCAGTGTTTTTGAAATGTCCTCCAAGAGCAAAGTTCTGGCTTGCATTGCAGCTGCCTGATCAGCAGTTGACAACATGCACGAACGCACCCCCTCAAGGCTGGCTGCCATATTTTGCATCCCCACCCGCACCTCCTTTGCCAGCTCCCGCTGGACCCCAATGACAGTTCTTTCGAAGCTGGTGCCAGTGTCGTCAGAGTCCGCAGCTGTGTTGGAGCTGGCAGGTCTTACAATTGGGGTGGCGGGTGGTTCTACTGTGGTGGCTGCTTCTTCTGTGCTCCTCCTTGTGACTGAAGGTGGGGTTTGGAGGCTTTCAAGGACCATGTCAATGGTCTCTTGTGGGAGGTTGATGGTCTCGTCATCCATGTCATCAGGGAACTCATGGACAGGCAGATCAGCAGGAGATCCGTGTTCCTCTACAATGAAACAGGGTACAATTAGTGTGTCTGTGTTGTGACAATTTTGCAGTAAGATACAAGCCTTTGGATGCCTTAACATTGTACTCTGTGTTTGTCTAGGTATCTGCTGTCCGTCATAGGCCATTGTTGTAGGCCTATGGCCCACCTGTGTGTCACATGTTTGATATGGAGCTATCAGACATGTCTGCCTGATCGCCTCTAGCTGTTGCTTTGTAATTATTTAGGAAAAGGCGTTTTTTTCTCCTACTCCTCACTCGGTGTTTCACTATTGTTATGGAGGGACATTTTGTAGGGTGGGCTCTCATTATCCAACATGTGATTCTTGGCTTTCTAGGCAGCAGGATAGCTAATGGTGTGGGGGACTAAGTTTGACCCACTTGTAAATAACTCTGTCACCCAGATATTCAATTTAGCTAAGACTAACTAGCAGTGCCTCTGGTCTCCCACATCAAAGGAATGTTTACACATCCGAGCGCATGACATCTTTGGAACTTCTCAGGGAAGTGGTGGTCACTCAGGTCCTACACATTTCTATCTTTTCCGGTATGTTCCCATACACAAATGACAAAGACAGTATTAGTTTGATATGAAGTTTCATTGTACAACTGACTTGTAGGAATTTAGGTGTGAGCCCCAATTACAAAAACAATACACACTGTTAGAATTGAAATAGTCCGCAGGAGAGTAATACATTAGTACACAGCTTTCATGGTGCCCAACAGTTTCTACTCTCCCTCTGCATGTTCTATGTATAGCACAGCATGTTAAGTTTGGAGGTTGCCTGTCAGAATCACAGGGGAGACATCATCCCTCATATCAGAGGAATGGGCTGGGATCTGGTTGTGCATCAGCAGCAAGGCAGGCAGCATCTAGTTGTGATTTTCTGTTTGGAAACTCCCCCATGCGTGTCTTGGGACAAGGAAGTGAATGTAAAAGACATATGTCATGGTGATGACAAAGTTTCCCTACGCAGGAATGCCAAACCTTAACCCCTACCACATCTATCAGCAACGTACCAGACGGTATCCTTGACTGGGGCACAGAGTGAATATGTTCTGGCAAACTCCAGTGCAGAAGTAGGCAAAACAGTGTGATTTGACTAATTAAAAACACCCTAGGACTGACTATTTGCTACATTAACTGATAGGAAGGGCAATGAGAATCATTTAGTGCAAATTGCTCTGAGGCACTTAGATGTGAGCAAATGAGTATGAGTACAATCAGGGTAAGATGCACAAAGGCCTAAAGCCTGAAGCTAATGCGCAAAGTATACGTTACACTTACAACACTACACTTTGACTGACTGTGGGTGTTGTGACTGCCCTGGCAGCACACTTGCCTCTCAGGCCCTGCCCCATACACTTTTTATTCACATTGCATGATCTGTACATGTCACGTGGCATTACCTATGCATGTCAATGTTAGGATGTGGTATGGATGTAAACATTCTTGATGTTTTGAGATGATGTTGGGTGATGTGTATTTAATTGGATTGGCCTGTTTATCGTATGAATGTCCTATTTGTTTGTCCGACTTTGCAGGTGTGTTTCAGTGACCAGTTGCCTGTGTCCCCTCCTCAATGTTGTTGTCTGAGCAGTATGACATTAGTGATGTTGCCTTGTTAGCCAGGCACGTGAGGGACCCTGACGTATGCAGCATGTGTGTATCGTTGGTGCTGTGTGGCTCCTATTGCTGTTTACTTAGGCTTATGTATGTGTCAGTTATGGACATTCGGCATTTGAGTGTACTGGTACCTTTGTCTTATTTCTAGGAGCAATTGCAGATGTCATCCTCACCCCCTAATTTAGGTATGTATGTTCCAGGGTGGGGTTCCTGCCATTTGGTACTATAGCTGCACAGAGATGAGAGGTGTTATTGTCAACTGTGGTTGCAGTTAAGTTACAGTTGTTGTATTTGCTACTGCATTACAGGTAGGGACCTAGTTGATGGGGAATAGATGTTGCAATACAAGTGCCTGTATGTGGATTTGAGGTAGTGTCCTTCCCACCTGTCACTGCTTTCCCTTGGCTCTCTTGTTGTAATTACAGGATGTCCCCGTGGGACTGTTTTTGTTGCTGTATTTTGTCGTGCCCCAGCTTCGGTCAGTACTGGGCATGCCCCCCTGCCATGCCCCTTTCCCCATGCCACTTCATATATGTGCTGACTTACATGCATTGTGTAGTAGGTATCCCCCCCCTGCTTACAGTCCCCATTATTGTATTATGATTCCCCATGCGACTTACCCTGCATGTGCGTAGTGTCGTGGTAGTCTGCGCTGTCCAGTCCTTGAATCCCTGTGACGATCTCCTCCGGGATGACGGCTGCGACCATCTCCTCCATGTGGTCCAGGGCCTCCTGTTGTGCTGGACTCCCCCCTCCAGTCTGCATTGCTGCCTTCCTGTTCCTGGCCATTTTCTCTTTGGTCCTACGTTTGCAGTCATGCCAGCGTTTCTTACACTCGGTGACTGTCTGGCGTTCTTCAGCCACACTGTTAATCTTGTCCACAATTTGTTTCCAGATGGCCTCTCTCCTACTGAGTGGCAATTTAGAGGTGATGAAAAGTTGGTGCTGGTGTTCCGTCACCTCTTTCACCAGGATTTCCAGCTCCTCTGCACTGAAGCGACACTTTCTTTTTTTTAAAAAAAATTCCTGGTTCCTGTATGCTTCTTCCTGGCTGGTTCCTGGTCTGCTCTCATCCTCCTGGGGTCTGTTGGGGCATCTAGGATCCATTTTGGGTCTCCTCTCCTGAAAGGGCAGTTTTCGCGCAAAAATGTGACGCAATAGCGTGAAAAAAAACGGCGTTTTCACGATTGCGCTGTCGTAAATCGACCCACAGTGATGTGCGTCGCATTTACGTTGGTTTCCTTTACGACAGACCAACGCTGTCTGCGTCACAAAATAATGACTCCCACCTGTTGGTTGCGCCGCTGTACGTCAAAGTATAAATTTGACGCCCGCATGGCGCATCCAAATGGCGTTAGACGGCGCAATTTTTTTTGACGCAAAACTGCGTTAGTGCAATTGTGCGTCAAAAAGTATAAATATGGCCCTGAGCATCTACGCTGAGAAAGCTCAGAATAATAAATGACAGCAAACTGGACATGACCTCACAAGTTAATGCCGTCACTGCATTCTGCTTCCACTCCCTGAAGATGCAGGGAAAGATCTTCAAATGGCTCATAAGCAACACTAGAAAAAAACGTCACACACGCCCTAGTTACCTGCAAGTTGGGCTACCGGAACACCCTATACACCAGGATCACCAAGCAACTCACTGTAAGACAACAAACCATCTGGAACTCGGCAGCCAAACTCATCCTCAAAGACTTACACAGAATTCACATCACACCACACCTCAGGGAGCTACACTGGCTCCCGATACTCAAACTTCTTCATTTCAAACTCCTCACACACCCATTCAAGTCACTATGCAATTTAGGCCCCACCCACCTGAACAATCACATCTCCTTCCACCAACCACCAAGACACCACCACTTCGCAGGACTCCTGCTCATACACACTTGACGCATACACAGAACCAGATGAGGAGGACGGGCATTTTCATACATTGCTGGGATGTCCTCCCACTCCACATAAATGCCTCCTCCTCTCTCCTTGAATTCTACAAGAAACTGATGGCCTGGCTTTTCAATTAAGCAATCTACCATAGTCAGGGCAAGACACAAACACCTGCACAGCGCCAGGATACCCTCGCAGGTGATAGTGTGATTTACAAATGCACATAACAATTTGTATTCCTCCCATCTTGTTTTGCATACCTGCTGGTGTTTATGAATACTGCTGTATTTTTCATTTTCGAGAACAACTTCTTGTTGCAGATGCCTTGTGTTTCAGGTGTCAGTGCACAGCACACTGTGATGAAATCTGACTGCTTGGCAAGCTCTTCCATTGATACTGAAAGACAAGCAAGGGAGCATGATGCACGCCTTGAGGCAATAACAAAAATGCAGCTACAGTGGGCAGCATATATGCAGTTTACATGAGCTGGCATACAGAAATTGCTTAATTTGTGCTGGGGTTTGCTTGTGGTGAGCACCAGCACTAATATTTAGGGACTGGTACTTTATCACCAATTTGATCCATAGCAATAGAGCTAAAGCCAGAAAATGGGAGAGAAGAAGAAGAATAGAAATATAGGAAACAGTGACAAAAGGAGAAAGCAAGTATGAAATAGAACCTGCAAGAATGAGATAAAGAGACAGGATGTGTAGTTGAGAAGAAAGAGGCATGAGGTCTAATCAGGACAAGGCAGTTTTAGCATTCAGCGATCCTGGCATTAACAGCACCCTTGGCAGGCTCTCAAGATAAACCCTGGGTACCACAACGTATTTATTTACTTATTTAAAAAAAAGTAAACACTGCATGTTGGCTTCTTTTCTGAAACAAATATCACATTGAAACATGGCTCCCCTATATCACTTCCGTTCCTCTTAGCATTAACGTTCTGAATTATATGATTTATTTATTGGCGGGCTTGGAAAAGCAGAAGTTGACTGGTTGTAGCTATTTGCTAGTTGCAGCATATTTTCTGGCACGTGAATGTATTCTGAATAGATCAGTCACAACAGAGCCGCCCGGGGATACGTTCCTAAATGTGCAAGTTTATAGACACAAATCCATTAACTGTGAATATTTGGCCTCGACCCGTTGCCTGAAGAATTACATGTAATTTTTTAGAGATATGGATATTACAGTGTGAATTAAATATAATGCAGTGCGATTTCTTGGTAAGCTGGAATTTCGATAAGCATAATGATTTTTGCAAAATTATATCACAATTCATTCCAAGTGAAGTAACCGCATGGTACCAAAAACTGATCTTCAGAAATCTGATTTTAGCTCTCACATTGCAGTAAACGTCAACGACATAACTGTGTTTCAACTATAATCTATCTGCCTCTTTGTGGCCTTGAGACTGTAGGAAGAGGCAAGATCCTTAACAAGGTTGTGCAGCAAAGTATCTCTGTGTTTCCCAGTGCTTAATACTATACACAGCCTTCACTAAGGAGGCCCAACGAGGCTGACACCAGTCTCGCGCTGCCTAAGACCCATTGAGAAGGCAGGTGTGCTAGCAGTTTGGCTGGACTGATCCCATCCGAGCAGGATCAAGACTGGTTAGCATGTGGTTGTTCTCCCGCTGAAGTGGTGCAGTGAGCAAATGATGGACTGGAATGTGGCCAGACCGAATGCCAGTGGCTGAGAGTTTTGCAAACATGTCACCCCTCATGGTTTGTTGTTTTAGTTTGGCACTGTAAGTGTGATGGGTGTGACCAGTTGCATGTCTTGTGCTTACCATGTGAAATGATTGCCACATCCGTGCTGAAAGCATTGTCAAGAACTTACTTTGGGCTGTGTGCGTTCAGGAATAGTGAAGCACTTCCCACGCTACTGAGCTGCTGGCCTCCATGTTCCTGAACATCAAGGTCAGTGAACGACTGAACGGACACGCAACCTAGACCATTCTGGTGTCATCGGGAAAGGCATTATGAGAGCTAGCTGCCGTTGGACTCTGGAATCCAGTGCATAATTGTTAACTCTGAAATGTATTCATGAATATTCATGTATTTTGTGTATTTGGAGTGTTGAATTTGAGTAGAAAATGTATTAACTTAGAGAAAAATAAGGCACGCACATGAAGGTGCGCCCAACAGAGTGGCCGCTAATGTTCACAAAGAATACTTATTAATGGCCTATTAATAAGAAATGTTGAGCTTCTGTTTGATTAATGTAGTAATCTGTCTTATTAAAGGTTATGCATAATTGTAGGCTTTAACCTAGCGAGGACTTGGCCTAGTTGCACGGCCTCATATCAAGCTGCATTTCTTAATCGTCTTATAAAATATCTGCTTAGCGAATTAAATAGTATTTTCCACTGTTCTGACCATGTGCTCACAGCTTAAGTTAGTTCTCATGAGAAACTGCTTGCTAGAAGATGCTGTACTTGCTAGTGAAACAATGTATATTAATATAGTATGGGCAAGACTGACCTTCCCCGGAGAAGACAATGGATGCACTGACTGGAGTGTAAGCTGCAACAATATTGATACCTGACGAGTCGAATTATTAGAGCGGGAGAAGTGGAGCCAATCATTGACATGTGAACCATGTAGTAGTAAAATTGTAGATTTGAGGGTTTAGTTTCTTTGGACAGAAAGTAAACATGCGATTCCTCTACCAATTAGGATGTGGGAAGTATTTTTAGGAAATCTAACTTAGCCAGACTGCATCAAGGGGAGAGAGGCCATTAGCTATTTTTCTTTTTAACTGTCTTGAGAGTTTAGCTCTATTCTTTTCCGAGTTGCTTGAAGAGACATTGCTTTTTCTGAACTTTGATGCTGAATGCTGATAGTTTGCTGACCGAACTGATGTACTGTTGACGAACACTGTCATTGCTTGCTGAACCATATTGAGGACAGGTATAAAATGATGATACTGATTGTTATGTCTATTTGCTTTTGTTTCTAGGTACCAACCGCAAATTTTGATAGGGCTATAGTTAGATGTTTTTTCCAAACTCTCTGACTAGATTGTTTTGCATGAAGCCCAAACATGCTTTTCTAATCTGGTGTTAGTTAGGGTTCTCACTGATGAAGTTCGCTACATGTAATCACAGTTGGTGTCTTTTCTTTGCTGAATCTAAGTGTATGTCATATTGTTTGTGCAGCTATTCTTGCTATTAATTTGCAATTCTTTCGCCTCTTTGGTCAGCCAGTGTTGTTTTTGTATGTTTATCATTTGAGTTTGAGAATAAGGCCCTCATTTTGTCATTGGCAGTAAAAACCGCTTACCACTGCGGTGACGGCCGCCAAAATACTGTCATCGCGGCTACCATCTATCCGACATATTATGATCACTGCTGGACTTTCGCCACAAGAAGGGCGGAAATCTGTCAGTGATCATACTAGCAGACGGTGGTAAGCTGGCGCTGCTACCACCAGCACCTCCACGCCAGTTGAACACCGCCAGCCGTATCATGACCTGTGATATGGCCTGGCGGAGTTCTGCTGGTGGGCACTGCTGGCGGTAGCAGTGCCCCTTCCCGTTCCCTGTCGGAAGACCACCTAGAACAAGGTAAGTCGGGTTTCCGACAGGAGAGGGGGTGGTGGTGTTGTGTGTGTGTGTCTGGTTGTGTGCATGAATGTGTGAGTGTGTGTGTGAATGTTTCTGTGTGTGTTGGGTTGTTTGCGTGGTTGTATGCGTGTGAGTGATTGTGTAAGAATGTGTGTGAGCATGTCTGAACGTATGCGTGTATGAATGAGTGTATGCCAGCGTGAGTGATTGGGTGTATGCGTGGTGGGTGTCTGCGGGTGTGTGCGTGTATGGGGTGGGGGAGAGTATGAGGATCGGAGGGGGTGGGGGAAGTGAGAGGATCGGAGGGGATGGGGGAAGTTTGGATGGAGAGGGTGTCAGATGTGTGTTGAGGGGGTGGGGGAGCCGCTTACCAGTGACATGGTAATTATTCCCTGTCACCGGTAGGGCCTACCCCCATGGTTTTCATGACGTTGCTAAAGCCACGAAAACCATGGTGGTGGGCAGGCTCAAAATGCCGCCGGCGGTACTATGCCGGCCGCCAGGCTGGAGATTGACATCTCCTGCCCGGTGGCTAATACCGCCATGGCGGTATGAGTAGAGAAGTAGCTTGTTGGAAGTACTAACCACATTATCACTCATCGCCGGGGTCATAATGACCCCCTAGGTTATGTGACATTAGCATTGTTAAAATAGGGAAATAAACATTCTAACTTTTACATAAAGGTGTGGTTATTCATGACTGCAAGGTCATGGTGTGTGGAAATTATTGACTCCTATTGATTATTGATGTCATTGATTGTTGATGTTATTGATCTGTATTGGTACGGGATGTATGATGTGAAAAACTCTAAGTGCAGTCAAAAGGTCCATCGGCCTATTTGCGTCTCCCTTGTATGTTTACTTAATAGGGTCTGACGCACTAATAGAATGAAGGATCCCAATGGTGGGCTTTAATTTTAACTTCCAAATGACGAAGTATCTTTCTAGAAAGGGGCTGTGGACATGGCATCTCATCAGCCCTACCTAAGGTGGAGATCCAGCGACTGGGCTGTTGTGCTGTTCCACAGGTGCAATTTGGCTATAGTAACTTCACCTAGGGGCCCACTGGCATCACCTTGGAGTCAAGGTAGGTATGTAGAGGTGCTGGGCCTCGAGCTGCTGGGGCTGCTGCAGCTCTGCACCATGCTGGTCAAGAACAACGGACTGCACTAAGCTGTGCTGTCTAGGGAGCTGGGTCACCAGCAGCACCTAAAAGTGCTCAACCTGAGGGGCAACCACTTTACTTGCATCCCAAGGATCTTTGCCCCACCTGCAGCAGCTGTCCTTCCTTAGCCTTGGGGGCAACCGGTTGAAGAACATCCTGTTTGAGATAGAGGTTCTGAGCAGGTACAAGGGGCACAGGTGGCCTGAGAGCCTCTTGGCGGGGAAAGACCCTCAGTAGATCTGCAGAGAGGCCAGGATGTTTTTTGTCTATCATGTAAGCTGGAGAGCTAGTATGGCTCACAGAGTCCGTGTCTGGGGGATAAAGGAGATAGGTTGTGTCAGAGGATCAGAAGTTAAAAAGACAGGTTTACAGCACTAGAATAAAAGTAAAGTTACTAAGCATTAGATCTGCCACGGGTCTGCACATGTTTGCCCAGCCCGGTAAGAACAGGGTCTATGTACACAATTCAGTGAGTGCTCTGTATCTTTTGTATGATACCAAGCTAAGTACGGATTATCCTGCATCCCAACAGAACCAATGGTAATGCTATTTGGCAGGAAATCTTGACAGTCACCTGCGCTCCCATTATGCTCCGTGGCTAGGAGCCTGGAGGAACTCGCATGACTGCGGCGGTGGCGGTAGCGGAGTGGCCGAGGGACCTCTGTGGTCCCTAGTTTGAAGTCAACAGCGGAATTTTCCCCTTTTTATTTTGGCTGGCAGGGAGGAAGAGACGGCGAGTAGTAAAGGACGGGATGCTGAGGTCTTATGTGGTACCTATGTGATGAAGAGCAGCTGCGAGGTTGGAGAGCTGATAGCACCGCTGTGGAGATAACGAGGTGAGACGGCGTTTGTGTTTCGTGCACGCCTCTCCTTGTCTTGGGAGAGAGGCACACCCTCTTCAACCTCCCTCGCTAACAGCCTCGATCGCGGCGGGGGGCCAGGAACCAGGCACCATGACTGAAGAAAAGGTGAAGGGAGAGGAAAGTCATGGTTTATTTGCTCCCCCGTGCTGCACTTGGTGAAGTGTATATCAGATTTAAAAAGACCGGTGACACCTTGTCTCTATATTTACGATTAGGTGAAATCAGAGACGAAGGAAACCGAAGGCAGCGACGGCTCTTCAGTGCAAAGCCAGCCAAGGAAGGAAGGGAAGGAAGAGGAGAGGGGGGAAAAAGGAAAAAAGATAGAAGAGGGAAGAAGAAGGATAAAAGAAAAGTATAAAGTAGTCACAATGGACAGCAGAAGACACTGATGTACGGTGGAAGCCAAGCATTGTAGAGTATCCCTCTTCCACCTCTAACTAAGCAAAGGAAAAGCAAGGGAGACAGGGGGAAGAATACAAGCAGAGGAAGCAAAAGGAATCAAGCAAAAAGGGAAGCTAATAAAGCAAGCAGGAAGAATAAGGGGGAGAGGGGAGAAGAAGAGATAAGAAGGAAAACTGTCAAGTAACACACAAGAGGTGGCAGGAGAGAAAGGAAAAAAGAAGAGAAAAGGGGGAACTGTACTTAAGTAATATATATTTTTCTTTTCTTACCACAACAAGACAAAAGTCTGTCCACATAATGAAGCGTATGACCCGTGATGGAACAGGGAGGACAAGAATGATTGGAAAAAATATGAAGGGGTCCAAGTCAAAGACTTCGTCATCCGTTCTAAATAGACTAACCCCAGGCTCTGGTCATACGTCTTCAGGAGAGATGCAGAGAGATGGTATCTCAGAACAGGACATTTTTCAATATACTTCCTCCCTTCAATTAACTTTTACTGAATTTCAGCGGACTACTTCGGGAAAAGTTTGTATCCCTCCCTGGTTTATACAGTGTCATAAATGGAAAGGGAAAGGGCAACAGATCCCCACATAACGGATAGCAGCATCTCTCCTGGCAGCTTTATTAATTCCGATACCATTTCTCACATAGTCCTGAAGGATACCCGCCAGAATAAAGAAAAGACCATATATCCTCTATTTGTAACCAGCAATCATGCTCATCCTATGTTAACTACAAAGGACAATGATAAGGGCCCCGGGCAAGTCTTGATTCCTTCAGGAGACGAAAGGGACATGTTGCCCACCTCTACTGCTGCTATTTCTGACTGTGCTCTGATAAACAATTATGGTGTGGTATCCGATCCTACATCTTTAAAGAAAGGGCAGCTAAAGATCCTAATCTCGCCACTTCTAGCTCCAGCAGCACAATTACATTTAATCCACCTCATAGAAATCCATTGGAGGACTGGATGAGACAAATTTTAGAAGAGCTGCGGGCAATTAAGCTATTTTAGGAGGTAGCTCACAAGGAGACCAGGGAACAGCTTAGTCAGTTAAATACCAATTTGACCCATCTATCCGCAAGGCTATCTTTGGTGGAGCAGCGGGTATCCGACCTGGAGGATTCGGGACACCAATCTGAGTTGGTTATACCACGGATTCAGACAGAACTAGAGGAGCTACATATGAAACTAGAGGGACACAAGCCGGAATCGTTCAAGTAGCTCAGTTGAAAGTTCTGAGTAATGGCAAAATGCATATTTTTCAACGAGAAAGACTTTTTAATTTCCTTGAAATGACATTTCTAATGACATATACCCATAAAGGCAAGAAATAGACTATGTGGGGAAAGTAGCGATTATATAGTGGTTTATGCTCCCCCTTTTTTTTTGTTTCACAATCGCTACCGCTCGCAGTAATGCGTATCCTTGGGGGTCAGGCTCCCAGAGTGCTAAGCCAGTGCACTCAATTCATGGTTGTCGGGGGTGCGATAGTTGGGGCACTGGGGGGGGGCACTATGGGGGGAGCAGGAGGGTGGGAGAGGCCAAGACGGGGAAGGACTTGCCCGAGTACAAGGGAGAGGGGCAAGAGGGGAGGGTGCACGGGGGGAAGGGAGGGGCAAGGGGGGATCACTTAGGGAGGGCGGGGGGACTAAGAAGGAGATTGTAATCAAAAAGTAGGTGACACTTAACCAGATCAACTATTTATTTTGAAGAGAAAACACAAGGCAAAAACTTAGTTAAAACCATAGCATCAGGACATTGGGGCAAGGTAACAAAGATCAGCATCTTGTGAGAGGATGGGAGTTAAATTAAGAATAGCCTCCTGTAATCTCAATGGGGCTAATAATAGTGCGAAATTCTGTGCTGTGATAAGTTGGCTAGAATCTGCACAGGTGCAGGTACTTCTTCTACAGGAAACACATTTAAAGGTTAATAATAAAAAATAAAAAAAAGGTAATGCTATTTGGCACATGCACCTGAGTACAAAGAGCTGGTACAAAGAGTTGCAAACTACATCTACTTGGCTACTAATTATTAGCAGATGTCTAACCTCTATGCTCTAGAGAAAGCTGCTCATTAGTCTGAGTCCCATGAGGTCCACAAAAGGTGTGGCAAACACCAGGCACTCTGGTGTGGTTACATTTCAGCTTTCACTCTGGCGTATTTACCTTTCAGCTAAAGCTCACCCTTGGCTGTGTGCACACTCCGCTAAATACTTCACGTGAAGAAGCCGCTGTGTTTTAGAGAAGCACAGAGCTGTTACTTGTAAACTCACTAAATCCAACAAAAACTGTTAATAAATGCATGTTTGTACATTTTCCTGCTTTACATTTTGCATAGTAATGTTTTTGATGGAACACACATCTATTGGCAGCTTTTTTCACATTTTACTTGAAATAAGTTGGAAATTAAATACGAGGGGACTTCATATGGCTCTTTGAAATTAGCATTTCAGATATTGTTAAAGAAGAGCTTAATGAGGTTTCAATGGGACTGAAAACCTTACAGAACATAGTAGTTGTTGGTACCAAAATATAAATGCCATTTCTTGGCTGTTCTCCAGGCACAGCCTTTGTGTAGTATTAACCCTCACTGCAGGGCAATCTCCTGCTTGGAGCATACACAAAGAGATGTGAGGTCTCTGCATTTGCCTGTAATCAAGAAAGACAAAAGGCCAGGCCTCACCTAAAGGTTTTCCTTCACCTTGCACAAACAGACTGCAGTCCCAACCCACCCCCTACAATTCACCAAAGAGCAGTGCTCCAGGAAATCTAATCACCAGCCTCTTCCTAACAGTCTTCATTTAAATACTAAACAGAGCCCAGCCATATTCCTTCTCATCTCAGTGTCTGGATCCCCACTCTCCAGCCACAGGAATGAAGGCAATATACTTCCACTGTCTGAGAAGCAGTCCCCGCCACCCATATTATGCTGTGCTACAACCATGGGCTTCCAAAGGGATCCCAATTTGCTTTTTATAATTCATACTGTGAGACAGACTTGATAATGAACATCACAAGACATCAACTCCAGCATTTGCAGAATCTGCCTCTCAATGTTGGCATTATTTACCCATATACCTTCTTGGTTAGCTATGATTGTGAGGGTACCACTTCCTTCGAGCACAGCGTGTAGCGCTTGATATTTCTCAGTATATCCAAACATACGTTTATGCTTCCAAACATTGAGCTCATCAGCAGACCTAGCTGGAGCAGTAGCCCAGTGGTAGACTAGCAGTGGACAGACTGCTTGCCTGATGCTAGTGCCTATAAAATTACCCGCTATATCACTATGTTCCCATACAAATCATGCTGTTTCTTTCTACAGTCTTGCACCTTCAATTTGCATTCTATCTCAAAAAGCAACCTCCATATTTCCAATTCAGACTTGAAAATCTGACATTTACTTGAAAACTCAGATTTTTTTCTTAAATGGCCCTGTCATTCCTTTCCATGCTCTGTAGCTCCTCTTTCTGAGCACAACCTTCTCAAAATCACAAGCATGTTTGCCTTAACCTTTATAATTGTATTTCGCCCAGCTGCACACAACTCATATTGAAGGTCACAATTGCTCCTTCTGTGAAAGCCATACCCTTGCAACCAAGAAATATCTAATATCCTCAAGCTCATTTACTAGCCCCACCAACCATCTACATAAGGTCACCCTCTCCCCAGCCCCCAGTGATCACAGCTAACTCTTATTAATTAAATCTATCACAAAGAAACTGGAGCGAAAGCATCGAATAGTTTGCTTCAGTGCCCAAGACTAACAATAACCAATACGATTGGACTAACACTAACCTTGGGTTACGGAGCCGCATGCTACCTGGCACAAAGCACTTCAACACCTCACTCATCGGGGTACTAACTGCTATATAAATGCAATTACAATTATAATCAGTGGCTAGGATGTTATTTGAGAGTTCCAAACATGAAGTAGTCTTTTCCCGTGGTGTTAGTTCCTATTTGAATCATACAGGGAGTGCAGAATTATTAGGCAAATGAGTATTTTGACCACATCATCCTCTTTATGCATGTTGTCTTACTCCAAGCTGTATAGGCTCGAAAGCCTACTACCAATTAAGCATATTAGGTGATGTGCATCTCTGTAATGAGAAGGGGTGTGGTCTAATGACGTCCACACCCTATATCAGGTGTGCATAATTATTAGGCAACTTCCTTTCCTTTGGCAA
The DNA here is from genome assembly GCF_031143425.1 of Pleurodeles waltl. NCBI lineage: Eukaryota > Metazoa > Chordata > Amphibia > Caudata > Salamandridae > Pleurodeles > Pleurodeles waltl. The sequence goes on from NC_090437.1 coordinate 184,881,196, forward strand.
AATGGGTCAAAAGAAGGACTTGACAGGCTCCGAAAAGTCAAAAATAGTGAGATATCTTGCAGAGGGATGCAGCACTCTTAAAATTGCAAAGCTTCTGAAGCGTGATCATCGAACAATCAAGCGTTTCATTCAAAATAGTCAACAGGGTCGCAAGAAGCGTGTGGAAAAGCCAAGGCGCAAAATAACTGCCCTTGAACTGAGAAAAGTCAAGCGTGCAGCTGCCACGATGCCACTTGCCACCAGTTTGGCCATATTTCAGAGCTGCAACATCACTGGAGTGCCCAAAAGCACAAGGTGTGCAATACTCAGAGACATGGCCAAGGTAAGAAAGGCTGAAAGACGACCACCACTGAACAAGACACACAAGCTGAAACGTCAAGACTGGGCCAATAAATATCTCAAGACTGATTTTTCTAAGGTTTTATGGACTGATGAAATGAGAGTGAGTCTTGATGGGCCAGATGGATGGGCCCGTGGCTGGATTGGTAAAGGGCAGAGAGCTCCAGTCCGACTCAGACGCCAGCAAGGTGGAGGTGGAGTACTGGTTTGGGCTGGTATCATCAAAGATGAGCTTGTGGGGCCTTTTCGGGTTGAGGATGGAGTCAAGCTCAACTCCCAGTCCTACTGCCAGTTCCTGGAAGACACCTTCTTCAAGCAGTGGTACAGGAAGAAGTCTGCATCCTTCAATAAAAACATGATTTTCATGCAGGACAATGCTCCATCACACGCGTCCAAGTACTCCACAGCGTGGCTGGCAAGAAAGGGTATAAAAGAAGGAAATCTAATGACATGGCCTCCTTGTTCACCTGATCTGAACCCCATTGAGAACCTGTGGTCCATCATCAAATGTGAGATTTACAAGGAGGGAAAACAGTACACCTCTCTGGACAGTGTCTGGGAGGCTGTGGTTGCTGCTGCACGCAATGTTGATGGTGAACAGATCAAAACACTGACAGAATCCATGGATGGCAGGCTTTTGAGTGTCCTTGCAAAGAAAGGTGGCTATATTGGTCACTGATTTGTTTTTGTTTTGTTTTTGAATGTCAGAAATGTATATTTGTGAATGTTGAGATGTTATATTGGTTTCACTGGTAATAATAAATAATTGAAATGGGTATATATATTTTTTTTGTTAAGTTGCCTAATAATTATGCACAGTAATAGTCACCTGCACACACAGATATCCCCCTAACATTGCTAAAACTAAAAACAAACTAAAAACTACTTCCAAAAATATTCAGCTTTGATATTAATGAGTTTTTTGGGTTCATTGAGAACATGGTTGTTGTTCAATAATAAAATTAATCCTCAAAAATACAACTTGCCTAATAATTCTGCACTCCCTGTATATAGGAGAGACAATCATAAGAGGAAAATGAGTTTCAATACATTTGTTGCCTCATATTTTGTTGATTTCTTTGCCCCTTTGCTAGTACTCTTGTCACATATTTTAGCTTCTAACGGTTTGATCTTCATTTGGATTCAACGCCTGTAATTGTTGCCTATCTCTCTTCCTTTCCTTATGTGAAGGAGAGTTCGGTGCCTGCTGTTATTTTCAGTATTGTTCTCCATCTTCAATCAAGAGCTACAGGACAGCCAAGGTGAGTTTTTCACTTTTTTCTCCTATTGTCAACCCTCATAAGAAAAAACCTGACACAATTCCACATGGGCTATTCTGTGCAGGTTAGCACCATGGCCTCCAGGAGTCACTTTTCCTTGCCCATCCTTGAAAGAGACTCAAAAGACCTTCTTAGCTTCCAGTCCTTGACAAGGATCCAGGTTGCACTTCACTGTTGAGACCCAGCAACGATGACACCAGTCTGGGCTTGCTTGTGTTCAGGTTCAGAGATAACATGGCATGGAAACTTCACTCTGAATTGTTCGTATTGGAGTAGGACCAGGGCTGATTTGCCTGGTGTTGCTCTCCACCTGGAATGGTGCAGTGGGAAAAAGAACAATTAACTGAAATGTGACTAGAGTGACTGCCGGTGGATGAGACTTTTGCACGCATCCGCTCATCACCGTTTGTCACAATACAAAGGTGACAACTTTGAAGGTCATAGAGAGAGAACGTATTCCTGCCATTTTAACCAGATACCAATCACATGCGCATTGCTAATGTTAAGGGATTAGTAATATTGGGACACAGAGGACGCAAACTGCGTGGCTGGCTTGCAATACCATGTATAGACGGTCTTGTAATTGCTTCCAGACCCAGTGCTACTTCCCAAAACTAACACATAAATTGGCGTGAGTCTCTTATGCTGAGCTCTTACTTCTGGGACACACCTATTAGGCTACATTAATAACTTTTGCCAGTGCACAATTGCTATCTGTTGTGCCAATAGGGGAAATGAATGCATCTGCATAATATCGTCACATGGAGTACAGCTCTCTTCATTGGGCTTTTTGTTATGTTCTCAGATGATGCATACAAGTGGGAAAACAATAATCTGTTAGCTATGTGGCGCTTTTATCCAAAGCATATTACATACAACATTTTTACATGCAAATATTACTGCTCAATCGAAAATGGTAGGATCAAAGCGGAGTCAAATTTACTGAGATTGAAATAAGCAGATTACACATAGGTCCCAGCAGTGAGGTCGCAGTTAGTTACCAGTTTGCAGGAAGGCGTGACAACATTCGGATTGCTAAACCAATTAAGAATGAAGTTAAAAAGGGTGCCCCAAAGCAGTGCATTAATCATAACAGTAGCATCGAATAAATATTATAATGTGATATAACCTAAAATATGCCATGGACAGAGTTTGAGTTTAGTGATATATCAAACTATGTATGACATCACCACGCCATTCAAAAAGCTTAGTGATATGGACTGAAATGTGCTCTTTTTTCAGCTATTTTCACATACGAAATGACTTGTTCTCACCAAACTCGGCTGAGATCCTGGCAGCCACTTCGGGTCTGGGCCCAATGTCAGTATACAAAAATTGCTTCACTCCAAATGGCTTTAGACGTTTGGCAATGGCTTCACCTGTAAAAGCAAGAATAGCCATGAGTTGTGCCCAGATCAGAGAATTAGCAGGTGTCCACCATCTTTAAAATGATTTACAACAATGCCTCTGGCTCTTCAGTGCTGTGTGACAATCACACAAAATATGACAACTGCAATATCAACTGTATTATTGTACAAGGCGGGTGCCTTCACAATGGGTTCTCCAACTCTTTACTTTCACAAACTGAAAGTAAAATTGAGTAGACAAACCATTTTCACCCATGCTGTAGGAATTCACAAAGCTGATTACAGAGGTAAAGAAGGTTTGTTTACAGCTGCAAACGGCTAGGTTTATGCCTTACAGCTATTCATATAAAAATAAACCTACCAGGTGTGAATGGTATTACTACTATGCCATTCTCTACCACCGGTGCATACAACTTCACCTTAGTAACGTCCGCAGTGCACAAAGGGTGGAGAGTGAGGGCGTGGTTTGCTTTGAAAGTTTGTGAATGCGCACATACGTGTGAGTTGTGGCCATTCACAAAAGCCTGTCCTACCCTCCCCCCCTGCATATTGTTAAAAGTTTACTCCAGCAAGATAATCATCCAGGATGTGAAAGGAAACGGATCACCGCCAGAGTTGGTGTTCTTGGAGCGGAGGAAATCCGAAAAAATGTCCATGTGCACACGGGGCTTCCTTTCAACAGTGGATAATTGTACACTGTGCACTTTAAGGCAAAGGGGAAATATAAAGTGGAAAAATGTCATACGACTTTCCCAGCATAAAGCTTGGGGACCTGCACCTGTTGCAGCTTTTTTGGTGAACGTCGGGGAATGTTTGTGAGTTGCAAAATACATACACACAATAGCGGTTTAGTGAAATCAAGAGCACAGTCTTTGCTCAAATAGGTTCCTAATTTCTATACAAGCCACATAACCTTAGCAATGGTCAAAATAGTTGATTCATTCCATACTCACAGAAACCTTAAATCTACAAAGCTACACCAGGAACAAAAAGAGACCTAACTAATGACCCTTTGCCTACTGATTCAAGATTTGGAAACTTTGTTAGGGCCAGCACCATGGAAGGGCTTGGCTGCTCATCTTGCACTGCCTGTGCTTCTATGGCGGTGGTATATGTGTGTCATCTCTCTAGCATATAAAAAAACAGTAGATTACATTAGTAATTGTGTACCTTGGGATTGCACTTCTCTACATCTCACCGAACTGTCATACAACTGTAGCAAGGGTGGTTTGTCCTCAAGGACTTACTTGATTTAAGTTTTCTACTACAATTTGAGTTACCTGATTGTTGTATTTTAGAGAGGCTTGAAGGATTCTCATGCATACATAATTACTAGAACCCAATGGCTAGAAGCAAGCAGTCCAAGTTTTATTTTTATCAGCTACTTGGTAAGTGCCATTGTACAGGGTCAGACTGGGGCTAATTATAGGCCCTGACCCCAAATAAAAGTGGCCCCCATTGGTTAACTATATAGGAAAAAAAGTAGCCCACATTTGCAAATTGGGGCAGTTCTGAACTTGTAAGGACACTCGGCATAGGTGTTTTTAAGGTATGCAAGGCTGCATGGATTTGAGCTTCCTTAGGCAATGCTTGTTTTAATATCAGGGAAATCAACAGTAAAACAAATCGGCCCATCAGACCATAAAACAGGCCCACAAACAGGCAAAAAACAGCCAACACCCTGACCTGTCAGAAAAGACTATCAGGCGCTGCCTGAATGCCCTAAAGGCCAATCCAACCCTGCCGGTGTACCATTTTAAAGAACACAGGTTATTCTTGCTCTCAATTGGACTACTCCTGTCAACTTTATGCAGCTCAAAGTCTTTCATTAGCTGCTAGCTGAATGGTTTCATTTAAATAGTTGGAGTCCAGCAGTGGCGAATTCGTAAATAAAAATGTGCTGGTGCCCAAAGCTCTCCTCTGAAACTCGCATCGGCTGCATTTAAATATGGGAGCATTGGATGCTGAAGCAGTGTAATCCTAAAGCTATCTCGGGCCTCTTTAATCAACTTACAGCCACTCTCTGCCCCTTCAGATCACTCTTGCAGCTTTCTGCTTTCTCCAATTGTGACACTTTTCCATCTTTCTTTGCTCCGTCTTTCCCATATGTGTCTTTTGCTCGCAGTAATTGCCTGATGCAGAAAGATAAGTGCAGACCCTCAAAAATAAGTGCCAGTGTCCCCCACCGGCAACCACTGGCTCAAATTAAGCACTGGAGTACAGGTACAGGAGGGTGTGATCTATGTCAGGATAACCACTTGATGTGTAAATTAGCTCTATTTAGACTCATTAGATATGTTGGACATTCCAGACTTAAGCCTATATGTAGCTGATCAAGCTATGATGCTTGAATATGTATTACAGTAGTGCGAATAGCATGTTAATTTTCTCCCTTTAAGGGAACACATCGAATTTCCCCTTCTTTCAATGGATAAATATGTCTTTTTAAACATGTTTTACAACTGAATCGTATTTATTCAAATTGTTTCATTTAGCAGTGTATTTTGGATCCACCTACATAATGCAGGCTGTATTGGTTTCCACAATAAAAATTTACTTCTGCGTCAAAATATTTAGATCCTAAGAAAAAATGAGTACGTGACAATGACCGAATCACTTAAATACCTTTATAAAAATTCATATTAAGGAAAAGAACTGTACTGCGTATGTTTTCAGTTTTCTGTGGTAAATGCAACAGGGTGGATCACATTAACAATTTTGTGGTGGCACTATTTGAATTTGTCAGCATTGTTGTTCCAATCACATAGAGAATCTCGTGTCCAAGGTATTTGAATTTTTCGATGGCAGAAGCTGGTAAAGGGAATTGAGCTTCTTGTGCGAAATGTGAAGTATAGAATAATACTGGCAATAGTGAAACGAGTTTTTATGCTGAGAAATTCTAATATCTTAACATATCTTTCATTAAGTGATCAAGCCATTATTTTGAGGAATTCAAGTGCCACCAAGAACAAAAACATTGTACATTATTCAGCTGATATTTCAAAGCAGCTTTAACAGCTTCATATTTGTAAGGATCTGGGGCTACTCCTGCAACAGACAAGTGGTAGCCCAAAAAAATTCTGACAGACATCTTGTTTATGAAACTAAGTGGGAGCCATAATCATAAATAAGGACATCTTGGTGCATGCTACCTCCACCACCATGGACAATGACAGACGCCATGCTGCCTTGGGGATATTGAAAACAATAGAAAGGACCCTGTATGGACAAAAATGGCAACTCCTACGATTTGACATTTCATGTTTGGCTACCACGTGACTGTTCCAGGAGTATCCCCAGATTCTAAAAAGTTGAAGTTATAAAAGGTGCTGCAGACCCACAGACAGTACCTGGAATCAATAACTTTTTTTGGCTAATAACTGATGTCATTATATGTTATTTTATGCAGTCTCATTGTTACTGGGGGCATGATTTAGATCTTGGTGGATGGAATATAAAAGTGAAGGATATTACATCTGCTATATTACTTTCTCCACAGGATATAATGGGATCCTAATCCAGCGTACAGGATATCTGTGATGTTTGTGACAGAGTATTCCCCTCTGCCAAGGCCTAAATCAGGCCCTAAGTTATTTACCAGTATATTGTGAGTGCTCATTGTAACAAGACACCTTGAGGTGTAGATAGGACTTTGTGAATGCAGTGTATACCAAACTTAAGTTTCTTATCCCTTCCTAGGCATATGTATTTTTCAAATGATATGTATTGTATGTGGTGACAGTATGAGCTGCTGGTAGCCAGAGTTGAAATCAAGCTTTAAAAACACATTCGAGCTATTTACACTGGTGAAGAGGTCATTGACAGTTCATGCAATTTGTCTTTTATTTAGATGGCCTGCTTTGTAGCGCAAGTCAGTACAGATGCACGCACAATTGCTTCAGTTTTGATGGTAACTGTATCTGGGAAGCCGCGGCATTAATTCACAAACATTTCAATGATATTTGCTTTTTGTTACTGAGAAATAAATAAAACAAGCATTTACAATGCAATGGGTCTCATGTTTGCTCGAGTTAGCACTATTAGCGTTGTAAATTCCTAACTGGACTTTTCTTGCAACATAAATTGAAATTGAAAAGTAAAACAGTTGACATAAGTGAGCCCATTCAAAGCGTCATGGCCTCCATGAGTGTGAAGGAGAGACACAGAAGGAAAAAGAAGTTTGCTCGCAGTCAAACATATTGGCAAACATGCAATTATCCATGCAACAGGGTCGATGGCCAAGGCGGTAACAAAACTGTCCCCAGGAAGGACAAGGGTAAAGTAGATACCAATGATAACAAAGGATTTTTGAAAGGCAAGCCCATGAACTTGTGATAGTGATGGGCTTTTGGTGGGCTTGATTAAAAACCCACAAATAGATCACAACAGGCCAGAGCACTTGCGCGCTCGACCTAAAAAGGCCCTAATGCACTGGAAACGTGGGAGGGGGGTGATTTCTGTTATTTCCTGTTCAGGATTCCCATGCTTTCCATGGCAGCCCCAAACAGTAAAAGCATACACTGGTTCACCCACCTTACAAAGACAGCCATTGTGATGTACATTCTTTGAAGGCTGTGTATGGGACGAGCCATTGTTCAAAGATTTCCGATGGTGAAGTCAGCAGAGGCTTTGAAGGTAGAAACCTGGGGACATATGTACAAGAGGTGGCGCGGCACGGCTGCTGCACCAAAATTTGCAGTGTTGTGTCGCTTATAAAATGCAGAGATGCACCGTATTTACTAGAATACGGCGCATCCCTGTGTTTCTCCCTGCACCGGTGCTAACTTAGCTGCCGAGCGCCAATGCAGAAACCCTTGAACCATTGTGCAAGGATTGCTGCGTTGCGGGGGAGATTGTTTTTGTGCAGGAAGGGATACCTTCCTGCACAATAAAAATCTTTAATGGTGTTTGCTCTTTCTATGTGTGCTGCAGAAGAGGAAAAAACGAAGAGAAATGAAAGCATTTCTCCTCATTGTGCCATGCTAATGCCTCCCCTGCAGTGGCGTTAGATTTTGGCGCAGCCTCAGGTTTACGAAATCTCGTAAATCTGGGGCTGCGTCAAAATGCAATGGGTGTTGCTGTGGAACACCCACAGCAACACCCATTGCAAGCCTCTTCCAAGCAAAGTGCTGCATGTGAAGGGGCTGTATTTACAAGGTGACGGTAAACCACGAAAAGTGGCTTAATTCCGCCTTGTAAATACGGCGCAGTGCACAGCACCACCAGAGCATCACAAAAATTGATGCACCAGTGGCGCTAGAGGCTTGTAAATATTCCCCTTGTTGCCTTGCCACCTCTGAATGGGGCAGGTGAAGACCAAGATTGTGGAAGGGGCATAATCCACTTTTTGACAGATGTGTTGTATCCATCATACTGTCCCAACCTTTTGACTTCTGTGGATCCCCACTTTATCATTACTGAAACCACGGGACCCCCACTGAATCACCATTTGAACCTGGGGACCCCCCACTGAGTAAACATTTGAAACTGGGGACCTGATCTGTTATTATTACTGAATTTTCCAGGCAGTTGCAGATCCCCTGAGGAGCGTTTGGGGACCCTCAGGGGTTTCTGGACCACAGGTTGAGAGCCACTGCTTTAAAGAATCCCCTAGAAGTTTGGAAAACCAGCAAGTTTTGAAGGATCTGCTTTGCGCATTGGCCAAAATGTGCAACACTGCATCCCTTAATTAAGATTAAAAAGGTCCTTACTGCCGCTTTCTGATTCCAAAACGAATCAATTTATAACAACTTACCAATCCTTCCAAGACCTATAATTCCTACTGTGCTTTGTGTCAGGCCATTTCCACACATCCAAAGTGGTTTCCAAGTTCCCCATCCTCCACTAGGAGAAAAACACAATTACAAAAATAATTTACCACACTACTACAATGTACAGGTATTTTATTTACACTACAATTGACACACCCTCAATGAAAAGATGCCAATATAAACAAAAAATATACATTTATTTGGGCTGGTACAAAACGGTGTAGAAATTGTTTGGATATGTCCTCTCTGTTTTTTTATAACACTTTTTGGTATTTCACAAAACTTTCCAAGTCTAAGTGTGGAAAGCTGTTCCAGTCGAATGTTTCCAGGTGTGCTCCTGGGAAACTTGTTATTAGAACAATATGGAATTGCACATAGGGTACAATTGAACACTGCCCCAAGCCTTTGTGTAATAACAATTTTTTTTCTCAAAGATGAAAATATATTTCAAGGTGAGAACGGGTCGGAGGGAAGTTTCTGAATGCACACAAACTCATGTGCTCTTGTGTACTCACAAATGCTCAAAGTGTGCTACTCTTTGTAATGCCCAGTCCCCAACCATTGCCTTGGATTTACTCCTGTGGAATCTTACGCTGGCATACGGTATAGTCAGAGGAAGTAAAAGGACTTATGAGTGGTCGGTAACTGTGTACTCCTCAATATACCAGTCTTCAATCAATCAATCAAGATTTGTAAAGCGCAGCTAATCAACCAATAGGGTATCCAGACGCTTGCAGGTCCCGGAGGCTTATTCAAATAGCCAGGTTTTGAGGGCCATTAGGAATTCCAGAAGTGAGGTGATGGTCTGGAGGTGGGTGGGGAATCTCTTCCAGGTTTTTGCTGCAATGTGAGAGAATGAGCGTCCTCCACTTCTGCTTCAGTAGATGCAGGGAGTATGGGAATGTGAAAGGGAGGCAGAGCAGAGTCTTCTCAATGGTTGGTGGAAGTTCAGATGGTAGTTAATTTACGGAGGTCCTTGGTTGTGTACAGGCTTGTGTGCATAGGTCAGTAGATTGTACTGACATCTCTTCTGTATGGGGAGCCAGTGGAGTTGTCTGAGGTGGGGTGTGATGTGGGTTTGTCAGGGAAGGCCAAGGATGAGTCAGGCTGCAGCCTTCTGTATGGTCTGAGGTCTCTGTAGGAGGTGTGCTGCGATTTCAATGTAGAGGGCATTGCTGTAGTCCTTTCGGCTGCTGATGAGGGCCTGTGTCATGGTACATTTCGTGCTTAGGGGTAGCCACATGAAGATTTTACGTAACATGCACAAAGTGAGGATTCAGACAGAGACAGCATTGATCTGTGATTTCATGGTGATGTTTTTGTTAATGATAATTCCAAGGTTTCTAGTGTGGTCGGAGGGAGTGGGTGTAGGTCCAAGGTCTGATGGCCACCAGGAGTTGTTCCACATGTTGCTGCTATTGCCAAAGATCAGTACTTCCATCTTGTCTGTCTTCAACTGCAGGCAGTTGTCCTTCATCCTGTAAGCAACGCTTGTGAGTTGGGTGTCCACTGCGTAGGAATGCTGTATAATGGAATAACATCAAGAGGTAGGAAAGGACATTAAACAAGAAGGTTGTATTTACAAGAACCGGTTCTTATATTTTGCAGAAAAAGGGAGAGTTCAAGCTTTTGCTTTGCTTTCCAAAGTTAATGATCATAATGCAAGTCCGAAATTAAAGCCATATGTGAAGGCATTGGCTTGGAACCCTTGAAACAAAGCGAGATGAACCACAATAAATGTTTGTGCTACAAAAGGAGCCTTGAATGAAGAAAATACAAAATGTAATTCCAAAGTAAATATGGAATATCATTTATGTGAATGCAAAATATCTTATTGAATTACATAAATTCTATAGGGATTCAATATGCAGAGCTCAATATGGCAGCATGTAATCAGGGCCAGAATGTCTTCATTTAAATAAGAGGTGGGTGTAAAACACATAGGCCCTCATTATGACATTGGCGGTAAGTACCGCTTACCGCCATGCTGACTGCCGCCAACATACCGCCGCCGAAGCGGATTACCGCCACTCATATTATGACCCACACATAGCAATCCGTCACTATATAGCCACACACACAAGTTTGCCAGCCCAAAGGTCAGTAATAAACTGGCAGTAGCAAAGCCCATACAGTTACGCCAACAGAACTATGCCCACAGCATTATGACCCATAAATCACCATGGCGGACATTCACTGGTGGTAAACTATTGGCGCTACATACCGCTGCGCTCAAAATACACACACACATATACAAATCAACACTACATTGGACAATTTGAATAACACACACCTGACACCCATACACACGCCATACCCACACTCCCACACCACTATAAAACACCCACCCACATTACTCACAACCCTTTATGACTAAAAACAATTGCCACCAGGGAGATAGCAAGACCACAGACAAGACCACAGTCACACACCGCCATCACCCATACACCATCCCCCACCTTACATCACACACCCCAACACATCACACCACACACCCTCACCCACACCACTCACACTACACCCGTGGCACCACAACGACACAGCAGGTTCTCAGAGGAGGAGCTAAGGGTCATGGTGGAGGAAATCATCCGGGTAGAGCCACAGCTATTCGGTTCACAGGTGCAGCAGACATCCATTGCAAGGAAGATGGAGCTATGGCGGTAAATCGTAGACAGGGTTCACGCCTTGGGACAACACCCCAGAACAAGGGATGACATCAGGAAGAGGTGGAACGACCTACGGGGGAAGGTGCGTTCCACAGCAGCAAGACACCAAATAGCTGTACAGAGGACTGGCGGTGGACCCCCACCTCCTCCCCCACAACTAACAACATGGGAGGAGCAAGTCTTGGCAATCATGCATCCTGAGGGCCTGGCACGAGCAGGAGGAGGACTGGACTCTGGTAAGTCAACTCTCTATTACTATCACCCCCCCTACCTGCATGCCATCACAAACCCCTACCCTCACTCCCATCACTCCACCACACTCACACCCCACCATCAGAACCCACCTCTCCCAATACCAAGCCCTGCATGTAACACCAATGCACGGACCCCCACCACAGACCTGCATGGACACCTATCGCTAAAGCATGCACACTAGAGAGAATCACCTAGCCCACAAAATAACTACACAAACAAGGCAAAGCTGACAGGGCAATAACAACCATAGAGGGCAACACACACATGCACAAGAAACACTGAAACAATAACACTGCATTTACATCCCCACAGGTCCCCCACCCAACGTTACCGGAGGGGAGGTGCCAGCAACATCCAGTCTCCCCCCAGAAGAGGCCCACAGTGATGACAGCAGCTCTGGACGCCTGGATCTGGATGACCAACCTGGCCCATCAGGGCTCTCCGGACAGTCGGTATCCCAGGCACAGTCCCATACCACCACAGAGCCTCCTCCCTCAGGAAACACCAGCACAGTACCCACCCAGCAGGCCTATACCTCTGTCCCCAGGACACTTCAGTCAGCAGTGTGTCCACCACTACAGGGACCCCAGGCCACCCCACAAACACAGGACGATCAAGGACCCGGGTCAGTGGCAGTGGGCACACGGTTCAGGGGACAGAGGCACAGGACAACAGGGAAGCTGGGTGGACTGCTGTGTGACAGGGGGAGGACAGGCCCAGGGAACCAACTCTCCAGGAGGCACTCACCAACATCCTGGGAGCATACCACCATTCCGATGATAGGCCAGATACTGGACAAGTTGCAGGAGACCCAGCGGCTGCAGGAGGGACAGTACCTGGGGATCAGGGAGGACTTGAAGGACATCAACACCACCCTGGTCACTATGCCAGGGGTGCTGGCAGACATGGCCAACACCATGAGGGAGGCAGTGGCACACCACCTGGCCCCTGACACTAGCCAAACCAATGCGCAGCCTTCCACCTCCGCTGCTGCTAGTGGACAGGAGTCCCGCCACAGGAACAACAGTCCACCAGCACCCCACCCCCCGCAGAAGGGGAACCACCCGGCAAACCGTCCCTGCGATCCAGGCAGAAGCCAGAGACTATTGCCAAGACCCCCGCCAGAAAATAAAACTCTCCTGATTGTCACCCTTGTGTCCCACTCTGTCACTCTATCCACCTTGAACTGCCATTGCTACCCTTCCTATGCCCCCTTGGACAATGCACCTGTGATAACAATAGACTGCACTCTATCCTGGACATTCCTCCACCATCACCCCAGCCCATTGCACATCCCGCTTTACTTATTAGCACTTAAATAAACACCATTTGAATAAATACAAGTATGGAGTCTGTCAAATGATTGAAATATGTATTTGTTTAACAAGCTTTAAACACTGCAATACAACGTTACAGTAATGTATTCATAGGAATGACCTGTAGTGGGCTGCAGTCAATAAACCAGGAGCGATAGTGGGGCACAAATATCTGCAAATAGAGATGCTAAAGGGTACAGTAAGTGGCCATAGAAGTGGGAAAATCAGCCTGCCAGTGACAATGTCAAACACAAAACTGTTAATGTAAAGTGAAATTACAGTGTCTTACCTGTGTGTCATTGGAAGTATTGTCATATTATAGCACTTCTGGTGTCCTCATCCTCAACCTCTGCCTCCTCATCTTCACTGTCCACAGGGTCCACTGCTGCCACATACCCATCTTCAGCCTCATCCTCCTGCAGAAAAGGCACCTGGCGACGTAAGGCAAGGTTATGCAACATACAGCAAGCCACGATGATCTGGCATACCTTCTTGGGTGAGTAGTACAGGGATCAACCTTTTAGATGGAGGCAACAAGACCTGGCCTTCAGGAGGTCGAATGTCCTTTCAATTATTCTTCTTGTTCGCCCATGTGCCTTGTAACGTTCCTCTGCCCTTGTCCTGGGATTCCTCACAGGGGTCAGTAGCCATGAGGGGTTGGGGTAACCAGAGTCACCTGCAAATATCGAGGGACAACTTTTAGACACACACTAACCCTTAGGGCCCACACCATACCCATACACCAACACCTACTGGGTGGGAACCAGGGCTCACCTATTGAGCCATCACATATGGTGTGCTGCTATTCCTCAGGATAAAGGCATCATGCACAGACCCAGGATACTTTGCATTGACATGGGAGATGTACTGGTCCCCCAGGCACACTATCTGCATATTCATAGCGTGAAAGCTCTTTTGATTTCTGAACACCTGTTCATTTCTCAAGGGGGGGACAAATGCTATATGTGTACCATCTATTGCCCCAATTATGTTGGGGATATGTCCCATTGCATAGAAGTCAGCTTTCACTGTGGCCAAATCCTCCACCTGGGGGAAAACGATGTAGCTGCGCATGTGTTTAATCAGGGCAGACAACACTCTGATCAGCACTATTGAGAACATTGGTTGAGACATTCCTGCTGCCAAGCCCACTGTCACTTGGAAGGAGCCAGTCGCCAGGAAATGGAGCACTGATAGTACTTGCACAAGAGGGGGGATCCCGGTGGTGTGACAGATAGCAGATATCAGGTCAGGCTCCAATTGGGCACACAGCTCTGTGATTGTGGCCCTGTCCAGTCTATACGTGAGGATAATGTGCCTGTCCTCCATTGTTGCCAAGTCCACCAGGGGCCTGTACACGGGGGATGCCCCATTTCCTATCTGCAGCGGTTGCAATCTAGGGGGCAAACAGTTAGCAGCTGGTCAGTATTCCATATTTCCAAACACTACACTGCATTGCATGTTGTGACTGTAACAGTATGTTGTTGGATAGGCCCAAATGGTGCCTATGTATACTATGATGCAGTTAGGTGCCAAGGTCTGCCCCCCCCGAAATGGCGTCCACCTGTCCTGTATGGAGGGACATGTGGAAATGAGGTAATTCTGCTGACGTTGTGTGCCGTTGCGGGAGGCGGTCGAGAACCGCCGTGCAACTCCTCATTGGATACCATTGGGCCCTATGGGTTACAGTGGCCAATGGTGATGTACGTCGGCGGTGATGGTATGCACCGCCGCAGATGTGACCACCATTTTCTATCAGTTCACTCACGTGCTACCTGACCTTCAACAGAAGAGGACCTACACTGCAAGTGCTGCTGTGACCTGTGTCTGGAACCCACCATGGCTCATGTCACTGGGGAAAGGGCCCCTGCCTTCACCGCTGAGGAGTTGGAGAGACTGGTGGATGGGGTCCTACCCCAGTACCGAATGCTGTATGGGCCTCCAGACCAACAGGTGAGTACACTGTGAGCACGATGCATGGGGCATGAATGCATGTAGTGCTGTGTGTGAGGGCCTCGTGTGGGGGAGGTGTTGGTGGAAGGGCCCTGGGCAGCGTGCTGCATGTATGGGGGGCAATGTCTGTGTGTAAGGGGATGTGAGGGCTATGGTGGGCAATGGGTGTAACAGGCAGGACGGTCTGACGGATTCCTTTTCCTATGAGTATTTTTCTGCAGGTCAGCGCCCATCAAAAAAAGGGTATATGGCGTGCCATTTCCAAGGACGTGCGGACCCTGGGGGTCTACGGCAGGTGGAGGACCCACTGTCGCAAACGGTGGGCGTGCCTGAGACGCTGGGCACGGAAGATTGCAGAGGCCCAGCTGGGGATTGCCTCCCAACGAGGAAGGGGTGCCCGTCGAACCCTGACCCCCCTGATGGCCCGCATACTGGCGGTGGCCTATCTGGAGCTGGATGGGTGCTTGGGGACATCACAGCAGCCACAAGGGGGTGAGTACAGTGCCCCAATATACTACTTGCGCGTGGTGTGGTGGCATCCGGGTGGGGGATGTGGACCTGTGGGTGCCCCTAGGCTAGGCCGCACTTTGCAGGGTAGGGCCCATGTTGGGCAGGGTCTGATGTACACCTCGTCCAATCAAGCTAGTAGGCGTCCACTACTGGGCAGGTGTCTGTGGGTCTCAGGTATGCTGCAATTGGGGTTAGGGATCCCTGTCCACGGGCTGGTGACTAGCATTGTGACTGTTAGTGCATTGCCTAGTGCGTAGGGCTGTTCCCTGTGTGTGTGTTGTGGACGCCAACAGTGATGTTGTTGCCGCCATTGACCAAGGGTATCCTTTGTCTCCCCCCCTTTTTGTTTTGTCACCCTGTCCTTATGTGCATTAGCATCATCTGGCGGAGGAGCAGAGGCACCGGCGACAGGGAGAGCTGCATCCCACAGGGCCCAGGAGGCCGAATCCACAGACGGTGAGGGCACCAGTGGGACAGAGGGCAAGGGGGAGCACCACGGCGGAGACTGGAGGGCACAGTTCTGACAGTGATACCTCCTCGATGGAAGCTCCCTGGTGGTGGTGGACACCTCTGTGCCCACCCCATCTACAGGTACAGCCGCCACCCCCATACCAGCACCGCCCTCCCAGCAGCCCCTCAGCGTGTTTCCTGTGCCCGCTCACCCAGCGGCCCAGGCACTTCAGGCCCTGCCCCAGTTAGCCCTGCTGCCCTGAGTGAGGAGGCTATTGACCTCCTGCGATCCATCTCCGTTGGGCAGTCAACCATTGTGATTGCCATCAAGGGGCTGGCAGCCCATCTGCAACAAACAAATGCATTCCTGGAGGGCATTCACTCTGGCATGGCGGCCCAACAGAGATCAATTCAGGCTCAGGCCTCCTCCCTGTTGGCAGCCATTGTCCCTGTTTCTAGCCTACCCCCTCCAACTTCCTCTGCCCAGTCCCATTCCTCTGAACCCCATCCTATCCTAAGCACACAGGCAGACCAGCATGCACCCAGGACAACACACAAGAGTGGCACAGGCAAACACAAGCAGCACACATCATCCCACAGGCACTCACTCAAACACCATCCAGATGCAGACATACCAACATCCACTGCCTCCACTGTGTCCCCCTCCTCCTCCTCATCCACCTCCCTCCCAGTAGCGTCTACACTCACACCTGCATACACTACATCCTCATCCACTACCACCATCATGCCTATCACTACACGCCCCTCAATGGCAGTCACCACCCCCACATCCATGCACATGTCCCCTGTGTCCTCTCCCACTGTGTCTGTCCCCCCTCCTCCCAAAGTACACAAACGCAAGCACTCAGAAACCCAACAGCCATCCACCTCACAACAGCATCCAGCTCATGCACCTGCACCCAAACACAGAAGACAGACACCTCCTACAACTACTTCCTCTTCCTCCACTCCCAAACCTTCACCCTCTTCCCACTCCAATGTCCCTAAGAAGATTTTCCTCTCCACCCTTGACCTCTTCCCTACCACTCCCCCCATCCTTCACGTCGGGCCAGGTTGGTCAGAACCCTGGCGAGCACCTCAACCACCTACTCCACGGCCACAGTAGTGCTGACAGCTACTTCAGGTGGGAGAGCATCCCGGGCACCAGGCAGCAACACTGACAGGGTGCCTGCACCAGGTGCATCAAGGAAGAGCAAGGAGGCACCACCAACTGCGACAGGGAAGGGCAAGGAGGAACCACCAGCAGCATCTAGGAAGGGCAAGGAGGCCCCACCAGCTGCAGGAGGGAAGGGCAAGGGCCTGAACCAGCAGGCAGGAAAGACAGGAGGCCTGGTGCTGGGACTCATTCGGAGCCCCCACCACCAACCATAGTGGTTCAGCCATCTGAGGCTGCAGGGGAAGGGCTGGAGCCTCCCCCCACCAATGCCAGCACTGCCACCAGCACCACTACCAGCAGCAGCTGCCCCACTGGGCATCCGTCTGAGGCTGCAGGGGATGGGCTGGAGCCTCCCCCCACCACTGCCAGCACCGCCACCAGCACCACTGCCTGCAGCCCCAGTGGTCAGCCATTCGAGGCTAAAGGGGAAGGGCAGGAGCCTCCCCCCACCACTGCCAGCACCGCCAACAGCACCAGTGCCAGCAGCAGCAGCCCCAGTGGGCAGCCGTCTGAGGATGCGGGGGATGGGCTGGAGGCTCCCCCCACCACTGCCAGCACCGCCACCAGCACCACTGCCAGCAGCAGCAGCCCAATTGGGCAGCCGTCTGAAGCTGCAGGGGAGGGGCTGGAGCCCCCCACCACCACTGCCAGCACCACCATTAGCACCGCCACCAGCACCACTGCCAGCAGCAGCAGCCCCAGTGGGCAGCCATCCGAGGCTGCAGGGGAAGGGCTGAAGCATCCCCCACCGCTGCCAGAACCGCCACCAGCACCACTGCCAGCACCGCCACCAGCACCACTGCCAGCAGCAGCAGCCTCAGTGGGCAGCCGTCCGAGGCTGCAGGGGATGGGCTGGAGTCTCCCCCCACCACTGCCAGCCCCGCCACCAGCACTGCCACTGCCACTGCCACTGCCACTGCTGAGCAGACGTCACCGCCGGCGGACAGTGTGTATTACTGCGTCCATGGGCTGTTGTGCGGCCTGGCCCCTGCAAATCCTGTGGGTCTGACACCAAGGTGAGAGACTGTGATCTTGCACTCCCCAAGATCTGCATCACAGGGCACAATGCCCCCTCCAGAACCAGTGGAGAAAGCATCGCTCACCCCATCCCTCCTAAGATGAAGCACACTGGGCACAATGCCCCCTCCAGAACCAGTGGAGAAGCCATCTACTCACCCCATCCTTCCCAGGATGAAGCACACTGGGCGCAATGCCCCCTCCAGAACCAGTGGAAGAAGCCATCCACTCACCCCATCCTGGGAAGGATGAAGCACACTGGGCACAATGCCCCCTCCAGAACCAGTGGAGAATCCATCCACTAGAGAGACTGTGGCCTTGCACTCCCCAGAACTAAGCAGTGGGCAAACCACCCACTTGAGAGACTGTGGCCTTGCACTCCCCAGGACCAAGCAATGGGCATGTAGCCCCATCCAGGACCAGTGGCGTTGTACCATCTTCCGGCTGAGGAGCCCCCTCATTCCCTGTCCCCCTGAGGTGCCTGTGTATTTTCGACCTGATGCCCCTGCAGTGTTCTCTCTGTGTTGTTGCAGTAGTGAGGTGGGGCCTTGGCCTATGTGATGTGGCCCTGTGGCCCACGGACATTGAGGACTGGGCAGTGTTCCTCCATTTGTAAATATGTATATACGTTTGTATTTTGATGCACTTATTTGTGTTATTTTATCGTATTACACTCACTTTCTTCCAATCATTTTGTCCTTGCATTATTCCTGAGGGGTACGGGGTGGATATGTAATGTTTGTGCATCTGATTGTGTGTATGGTGTTGGGGTGGGGGTGTTGCGTGTGTGTCACTCTCTTTTTCCTCCCCCCTCCCTTGTGTGCTAGGCGGCAGTACTCACCGTGGTCGTCTTCGTCGGCGTTGCTGCTCATAATGCAGGAAAAGGTAGACGAGCATCGGAAATATGTGCAACTCAGGCTCCATGGCGTTGTGGTTGTTCCCTGAGTTTCCAGAGGTGAGTCCTTTGACTTCTGTCTTCTGTTTCCGCCGTGCTTTTGATGTTGTTGGTACTGTCTCAAAAAAGGTGGCGGATAGGCCTGTCGTAATATAGTGGGCAGTACATTGTCTTCCGTCTGGCTGTTGGCGGTTACCGCCATGGTGCTTGTTGATACCACTGTGGCGGTCGGTGTGTTAAAGTGGCTGTCTGTCTGAGCGGATTCCGCAGTGGTCATAATTCCATTTTTGTTACTGCCAGCCTGTTAGCGGTATTACCGCCGCTTTATCACCGACCGCCAGGGTTGTAATGAGGGCCATAATTTGCTGTACCTTAATTATGTAAAATTACAGCAAAATTATGCAAGATTATGAAGAATTACATGGGGGGCATAACCCAGAATTTACCAATATTTTCTTAGTGCAAAATGCAACCTTTGGTCCAAAATGGACGCACCCTTTGGTCCAAAATGGACCAGTGGATGCATTTTGCACTAAGAAAGTAGAACTAAATGCAATAGAACACGAACAGCAGCAACAAGCAACCACTTGTGTTCAATAAGGGCAACATGTACAAAGCATTTTTGCGGTTGCAAACGGCCTGAATCGCAAAATCAGGTTGTTTGCGACAGCAAAAATGCCTTTTCAAATGTAAAAAAAACATCCAAATATACAAACATCCAAACTGCGGTTCTCCAGAATCGCAGTTTAGGTGTAGAAATCTCTAATTTGAAAGGGGCATGTTCAGGGTGATTTCCAGTGTTATGTATCAAGCTTTTGCGACTCAAATGCGGTCGCAAAACATTGACATTTTCACACCAACTCAAAGTAGGTGGTAATGCATTTGCAAGGTGATAGGGTCCCCCTAGGACACCTTCCTCTTTGTGAATTTTGGAAAAACATTTTTCATTGTTGAAATGCATCCCTTTTTTAAGGAAAACTGGTTGCATTTGAACAATAACAAAAAACCTTTATTCAAAGGCAATCACAGACATGGTGGTCTGCTGACCTCAGCAGGCCACCATCGCTGTGAGGACAGGCATTTGTAATGGGTAGCAAACTGTGACCTATCGCATTAATATTTATGAGGTAGGTCGATTTGCAATCCACTAGGATTCACAAGTATGAAACAAAAAGTTTCATACATAAGGAATAGTGATTTCCAAATAGCAATTCGGATAAAATCTCTGTTTGAAATCGCTATTCCTAATCTTTGTACATCTGGCCATAAATCCATTGTTCCTTTGCTCATGTGGTATGGTCTTTGTGACAAGTTACTCATAATCATGCAGACGTTATCGTGTAATTTTCGGAAATTTTCCATCAAAAGAGTGTTTCAAAATTACATAAATTACTCTGATTACTCTTGCATGATTAACATTTTGCCCAGGCCTAATTTAAATACACCCTTCATAAACATTGCGAGGCGAGAACATTGAAGTTGAGCTGCTCAATACTTTGATCATCACTGTGTCTAGCAGGCAGTAGTAAGCTCTGCCGGGAAAGTGCCCACTCTCCCACCTGCAGGTCAAGTGGGTAACATTAAGCACTGTGCACAATCTCGTCTGCTGTAGGCCCTCAAGTGTTCAGAGACTTTTTCATGAATTACTTTGTTCTGTGGGGTAGAATATGGGATCTCTCACATTGGACATTTCAAACCTGTGTGTGATTAGCAGATGAAAGGGTTGCTATGTTCAACCTTGCTTTCTTTTGAAACCAGGGTCTGTGAGCATGGAGCCTTCTTTGTCATCACTCTTTCGTTCCTAGTGATATAAGCACAAGGAAGACAATAGAGAAGCCCACCCTGCTAAGAGAGCTTTACTTTACGTTGATGCAAAAGGAGGACTAATACCAAGACTGTCCTGCAATTAAATCTTCATTTCACAAAGAAATAAAAGCAGGACTATAATGAACACTTTTTAGTTTAACTCTTTATTTGTAAGGTGTTAATTTAAAGAAATAATTCATTTTTTCATGCTGTATTTTCTCCACACCAAAATTATTCTCTTTATTAAAAAAATAGCACAACATGTAATGTAGAGCACTGACATACTTATTTTCTAGATCATACTTTCAGTAAACATTTAAAAAATATTGTTTGAGAGGAGGGAGACTTTTTTAATGTTGGTTTCCGTATTCACCAAGTAGTCACGGTCACATACGTAAAAAATGAACTTCATGCATTGTAATGTATGTATTCCCTTTAAGATGAACTAATGCACCAACATTCAGTTGCTAATTGTGCCTGATCCAAGGCCATTCTCTTTGCATTGGAAATAATAGGTCTTGCAGACAGCTAAAGCTCTCAGGCCATGTAAAAAAAACAGGCTACTGTAATGGCAAGATATATAGTCCATGTATAGCAAGAGATCCTAAAATTAATGCAAATATTGGGGCACTCACAGGTGGTGAATGTTCATAATAAGACCTACAATAAATCAGCACTAGTGTTTTTTTATGTAAAATGTGTACGTGGGGCTCTAAGCACAGAATCAACATATGGCTAGTGAGAGGACTAGTGAATCGATGTAACATAATGTTGTGACTGGAGCCACGTTTTGAGAATGCATGAGAGTATCTACGTCTAAACATGTTTTTGGCTAAAGACCCTCCTGGCGGGAGGTAGGCCAAATGCGATGCATTTATTCAATTGAACCCATTGTCTTGGTAATTGCTATCTGGTGTCTCAAACAGACAAGAAACTGAGAATCATTTTAGATGATGTGCTGTCTTTCCCTGTATGTTAACCCGATGGTGAAGAGAATGAACAACAAGCTAAACTTGCAAAGGAAGGTCAACCTGGTATTCCATTGAAACTACCACTTTGATTAATCTGGGGGACTGATTCTCCTACATTTGGACTATTGAAAAAACATCTATGCAGGGCTTTCCAAGATGAAGATTTCAAAGCCTCCGATGAAATGGCAAAAGGCAACAAGACTAAGTCTTAATTTCAGAAAACAGGAACATGCAACACCCATCCTAAAGTCCTAGGTCCTGGTAGAGCAAAAGATTGACCACAATCAACTATGGACAATTCTCTAGGCTAACACTTCGACATGCTTCCTCTGACAAAGACTGTGGCTGAAGAAACTGCAGTTTGGGCAGATAAACTCTGCAGACCTTCACACAGGGAACACAACCCTGTCCCTCGCTGTACCCTTCTCTTCCCTGATATTTTAATGGTTTGTCCTATCTGTAATCTTGTACAACATGTAGAACTGGCATCTCAGGAAGGCCTCAGTGTCAGCCAGTTTCTCTCTGACTCTTGTAAAACTTACTTTAGCATTGACCGAAAGGTGCAAAATGCAATTTTTACACTGGTCCTTTAGGGCAAATGTTGTCCTTGCATCAGCAAAATTAACTGACACCTGTGATGTAAAGGGGAATTCCCAGGGAAATAGATAGGTTTTTATGGGATCAACTCATGTTTATTTCCTGCATTAGACTTTCTGCACCAGGCGTTGGTCAAAGTGGAGTTACACACACAAGACTTTATATGGCAAGACTTAATATGACGTGTATTTGTAAAGCACACATTCAGTCAAGTTTTGGGTGTACTGGTGCTGAAATAAAAGATGTTTATTGTTACCCAACTCAATGGTGCTCTTTTTATTGATGTTAGAAGAACAAAAGGCTGAGTGGTCCCAGTGTGATTTTAATCTGTGATCCTTAGGTCAAACACCAGTCCTTAGAGTGGGTCCACAGAGCCAGATTTCTGAATTTAACAGCAAAAAGGAGGACAAGTGGAAATCTAAGGCTTGGTACTAGAATGCGTGTCATGCAATTTATGGTTTAATCAATTTTAGTTAGGTTTCTAAATATACATACAATTGCCTACAACCATCTGTCGATGAGGAACATATTTGTTGATGTTAACTATAAACCCCAACCACAATCTCCATACCAAACCCCCACCTTCCAATCACCCAATAACATGCGTTAAAGAAAATGTGACAAAAGTCATCTGTAAGAGAGTGGAGGTGACTTCATATGTATGTGGGTCATGCAATTTAGATTGCATTTATGCATCTTAAGGTATTCAGAGCACGTCTGCTGGCAGGGCCACTCCTTGGGCAGATTACAGCACTAATTAAGCCACTGGTTTCACAGAGGCCCCACTAACGTCTATGCAGAAAGAAGTGACTTAGCAAGAAAAGTGAAAATAGTACTGTTGCCTGTCCCACACTGGGTAGTGACATTAGGTGGGCTAGTGGGATCATCAGGGACTTACCAAAACCACCTAGGAAAAATCTGGAAACTGGGAGGTTTCTATACCCTGACAAGGGAACCACTGTGTGTGTATCAGGTTGCTCATGACTGCACTCTGCAGGCACTCTCCCAGGTTTTGGATTTTTGCTCTCTGGGCTCCTTTAGCACCACCATCAAGGGTCCAGTGCTGGAGGGTTAACCTGGGGGATTAAGATTCACTAAGGGTCGGTCCTGGTGCAGGTTCAAGATGGTTGGAGCATTTTCTGTGCCTGAGGCTGTGTTTAGGAGGCCAGCCAAATAGCCCTTGGAATTACTCTGATGAAAGGGATGAAACAAGGCTCAATCAGCAGGCCAGGACTCTGAAGGTTCAAGGCAGTGTCCAAGCAGCAAAGCAGTCCATCTGGGTGCAGCAAAGCAGTCTTCTGGAATACACAGCATGCCACAGCAGCAGGCAGCCCTCCAGGAGTCCTTCTGTAAGTCCAGAAAGTGAACTGAAGAGTGGGTCTGAGGATCCTGATTTTCTACCCAGTGCCTCCTTTGAAGTAGGAAAAGTTTCTTCAGAATTCCCTCTAAAGTGTCTGAAGTTACCTGACTCCCCTGTCCTGGCTCCACGTTGGCTGCACGAGCAATGCAGGGGTGGCAAGTCTTTTGTGTGAAGGCAAACTACAGCCTATCCGTTTGCAACAGGGCTGTACCCAGCTCTGCCCCCCCATCTTGCCAGTTGATGGCCCATCCAGGCACACCTAATCCTTCTATTGTGTGGCTGACTGGGAGGCATAAACACAGTCCAACGACCAACTACATCCAATCATGTCACATAGGACAGGATGCAGGCACCATAAAGCTAGGGCATGAAAATTCTCAATTTTCTAAAAGTCAAAAAAAGTGCAACCCAATAATCCCTTGTGAGCTTGGGTATCAACTAAGAAAAAGGTTAATGGCCAATAAAGGAATCATTTATAGAAAAATATTTAGGGATGATTTACTTGAATTATCTGCCCAAACATTGACAGTAGGAACTAAATCCAAACAGAACTGTAAATATAGTTGACATAGGAATGAATCCTACAGAACACGCGCACACATAATTTAGTTCGAAGACAACTCCTTGTATTCAATATATATTATTCAGGGGTAGAAGCAGCATAATTCCACACAAACATTAACCTTGTGAATTAGATCAAATTCTATGTCTAAAAGGTAAGAATAATCTAAGAGATCAAAGAATAATGTATGTGGAGCACACTCTGATTGATATCAATGTCTTTACACCATGAAGCCTGAGCCATTAACTAGTGAAGATCCAGTAGATTCAAGTAGAAAGAGTTGGATTGAGCGTTGATGTTTCGGTCTCTATTCTTCTTAGTCCGTGGGACCATCCTCAGGACCACCACAATAAATTGGACATACAAAGATGACCCCTCATGAATGTATAAAGTAGTAATGGTAGCCCTCACATTAAATAAAATGGTCTGTGCTGGGTAGTGCCCAAAATAATCAATTGCAAAGTTGAAGAACTACCATAAATTAAGTAGGGGGACAAAGTCTGAGCAGTGACTATACCCGTGAGACTCAGCAGCGGCTGTCACTAGAGCGTGCCACCCACATCGTTTTCCTAGTTATGTGGATGGTAATTGTCAAGAGCAATTACCATTCAAGTTGTTTTTTTAATTGAACAAAACAGGGTTTTGAACCTGTGTCATGTGGTGCCCCCAGTGTCTGGCTGTCTCTGATCCGTGCTGAGACAAGAGTCAGGCAGCCATACACTACAGTGAGGGACACATGCCCTAGTGTGCATGTGGAACACAGGTTTTTTTAATACAATCCCTAAGCAGGCTAATGGCTGACCTAAAGCCAGCACTTCCCTGCAATTTTCGGGGGCCTAAATGGACCTCCCATTCATGACAGCAGCAGTGTCATATTTGCAAGCACTCCTGGTGCCTAGGGCACAAGCCTTGTATTTCTGGGACTGGCTGTCAATCATTTCACAGGCTGCAGGCAACACCCTTCCAAAACTTGTCACCCATGATGTGTTGAGAAAGGGGTGTTGCTTGCAGTCTGTGAAGGACTGAGGACATGACTGGAGGTAAGAGAGTCATGAGGCTGTGACCTCGAGCCACATGTATGCTGTAAAGAGATGCATGGCACAAGCTTTAGCACACAGAGAGTATCTGTTTAGAGTATGTTTAAAGTGATCCCTTCGTGTGTGTTTAATTTGCAGAGGTGTTTCACTTTAGTACATCCATACATATCACATATACTTTGAGGAATTTAATACCAGTTTTAATAAATGCCTCTCAGTATAGTGATATTAACTGATGTCCTAAAGCGAAACACTCCTACATGTTAAAAGCACACATTTAAGGCACTTTTAAATATGCCAGTACCGGATGTGTGCATCCTGAACTCACATATTTTTCAGCCTCTTGTATGCTGTTAACATGCGGAAGCATTTCTCTTCAGTACATCAGTTTTGACTACAATATTACTATATTGAGAGGCTTGAATTAAAACTGTTAATAAATGCCTCTCAATATAGTGATATGAACGGTTGTTCTAAAGTGAAATACTCCCGCATGTTAGAAGTTTACAAGAGATGCCCCTCCATTTTAAAATTCCACCAGCCACCACTGGTGAGACTACCCCTGTGCTGTTGATTTATTCATTGGAGCTCTGATCAGAATTTATCTTTTAGGTTACCATTTAGACATAGAATTTGATCTGATTTACAAGGTTAATGTTTGTGTGGAATTATGTGATTTGTACCCCTGAATTAAATATACTGAATACAAGGGGTTGCTGTCAATCTAACTTTTGCGTGCACCTGTTCTGGAGGATTAATTCCTCAATCAACTATATTTACAGTTCTGTTTTGACTTCGTTCCTACTGTCACTGGTTGAACAGATGATTCAAGTAAATCATCCCCAAGTATTTTCTATAAATGATTCTCTTGTTGGCTATTGATCTTTTTCTAACTTTCTAAAAGTTGCATTTTTAAAACCTAAAATCTGACTTTATCATTGAAGAGGATGTTTAAATAAATACATTTTTGCCTTGGTAGTTGGGCCAATTTTTGCATTGGTAGACAATGTCTATGTCTCGTTGTGGCCCAAGAATAGAATAGAAAACAGCAGGATCAGACTTGGACAGAAAATAGGTCCAGGCATCAAAATAAAAGTGGCCCCATTTTTTTATTAGATAAGTTAAACAGTAGCCTTTGTTTGCACATTAAGGCAGTTTTGAACTGTAATGACAAGCTGTATATGTGTTTTTGCAATTTATGAGTGCTGCACAGATTTGAGCTTGCTGCAGGCAATGTTTGTTTTAACATCAGGGAAATCAACAGTAAACAAAACTGGCCTAGCAGACCATAAATATACCACCAAACAGCTGAAATATGGCCCACACAGTGACCTCCCAGACTAGCCCATCAGCCCCGGCCAGGTTGACCCTTCAAAGCAGTAACCTTTAACGTAAAACAGGAGAGAGAGAGTTATCACAAGATTACCATTGAGTAGATGAATTTTAAAATGTGAACCCAAAACACCTGGAATCAATACCGGCATCTCTGTTTGCCCAAATTATGTAGTCCTAGGTAACCATTCTATCTCACAGAGCTGCCTTTTTTATTTCTTACATGTGAGAGCAGTTTCAATTAATTGAGTTCAGGATATGCGCTGCACAATCACCTCTCATGTTTGATTTAATAAACTATTATATTGCTCAATCGATATTGAGGGTTTACATGACTAGTGACTTGCCTTTAATTCACTAATTGCATTGGTGTTGGGGGGGGAGGAGCCATAAATGTTTCTAATTTATGTTTAAAAACTATCACTTATAATAAATGTCTGTTTATGCAGTGATATAATTTGATGTACTAAAATGAAACTGATGTACTAAAATGAAATTAAGATGAAGAGACTGTATCATATTTTATATTATGTTTTTTGCTTGATGTACATGCCAAGTGTTCTCATGGCTTGGCAGGTGCACAGGCTCTTCTCTGGCTCTGCTTGCCCTGTTATTGTATTGGCACAGTCACTTCTATATGTGACTCAGGTTTAATACATGTGGCCGTCAGTCACTTGATGAAAGGATTTGTAAATGGTGAGGTCTGGAAACATGAAGCTCTGTCTACAGGCACTGATTTGATATCTCAATCATAAAGGCTTCTCTTAGCTGAGACAAAGAGCGGAGAATTCAGGGAAAATATATTGGAAATAAGTGCTCTCAGGGCAGGGACGTGAGGCTCTTGTGTTGTACATGACCACAGTCCCTAGGGAGAACTACCTGGACCAAGAGGATGGACAGGGGCATAACTTCAGGGGGGACTTTGGGGTGTGACACCCCTTAAATGCATTCTTGGCATTGTAGTTGGGTCTGGGATCCCTGAGTTGGGTCTACTATCCCTGTGTCAGTTTTTTTGTTGTTCTCATTTCACTGAGTGCTTTTAACCTGCCCATTTTTGGAGCAGAAAATTAAATTATATATAGTGACTGGTTTACCAAAAAAGTAGTAAATCTGCACCCATATGTGTACTTCTTGACTGGGGGCAAATTTACTACTTTTTGGAATTCACAAACTAGACATGCTACTGCCAGTCAAACACCCAAAGGATGATGGGATTAATGCTTGCAAATAGTCTAACTCATTGCAGTCATACATTTAGCACTTCAACCCATTGTTTTCTACCCACTGTGCCAGTCTGGGCATAGGTCTACCTAATGCAAATCAGTACTGATTATGTCCCTCATGGGAACAGTCCATCCCAAACCTTAGTCCTCTCACCCCTCTGCCCTGCAGCCCACTGGTTTTTAGTTGGGAAATCCAGTCGCTGCTCACAGGTGTAAAAGGGGGCGAGGCGGGGTGATGTGCGCGGGGGGAGTAGTGGGGTTGAGAGGGGAGGGAGAAAATATTTTTAAAAAACTTTCCTGTACGCACTGCCATGCCACGCCCGCTCCTCTGCTGACTTCAGGCACAGGCTCCCAGCCTGCCCTGCTGCCAGTCATGACGCTGCTCAAAGCAGTGCCAGGATTGGCTGGGAGCGCCTAGTCAGGGCACTCCCAGGCAGACTGGGAGCCTATGCATGCTCTCTCCAGGCCAACAGCAGTGTTGCTCGTCACCCCAGTGGCCCTGCCCCTTTACAAGGAAACAATAACAAACACTGTTTGTTATTGTTTCCTTGTAAAGGTTTTGCAGCTGCCGCTGCTGGCGGTGGGTGTGGGAGGGGTGTGTGTGTGAGGGGGGGGGGGTGACGCTCTTCCACCCTCATGGAGGAGCTCCCCCTGGGGAAATCTGAGATTTATAGCCCTTGAAATATCACTGATTAAGCTATTAAGCTGGCCCTGATGAAATCAAACACCATACAAAAAAAATGGACAGCAGCAATGCCATTGTAAAAACAGTTTGTTCTCGATCATTACACTCTGCACTTTTTCAGAAATATTACAGGAAACAGTTAATCAAAAATAAACACATGGTAAATATTCTTCTTGAAAATTCAATCAATAGATATATGAATGCATTAAATACTTCTTTGCTTCATCAGCTGCCTCGATAAGTCGACGGGATGTTGCCAGAAGAAGTGCAACAGTGAGCTCAGCTACTGCCTCAGTCAACACATCTGGAGTGTATCCCACCCGGATTCCTCTGTGTGGAAAATGGAAAAAAGGAAGCAAATTGAAATGCAAATGCATGCACATTTCTACAGTGAAGCTGTTCAAGCTGAGAAACTGCTGATATTTCATGGTTTTGTGCAATGTTTGCAAGAGGCAAAATCGTGAGCGTTTTGCAAACCATTAAAGAAACAGAGATATGTCGTGAGATTACCCCCGCAAAATGGCATACTATTATGCAATCTTTTTTGTCTTATTTCAACGGACATATTTGAAGGTCAAGGGGCATATTTAAAAAGAAGTGGCGTAGGGCAGCATAGCAAGTCTTTTTTGCCGTGCTGCCCTAAGCCAATTCGAAAGGGCAGTAATGCACCATATTTACGAGATACAGTGCATTCCTGTCCTTTTAGCCAGTGCTGGTGCACAATTTGGGGCCTAGCTCCAATACAGGCACCTTTACATCATGGTGTCTGCATTGTTGGCAGGATTGTTTTTGTGCACGTAAGGGCACCTTCCTGCACAAAAACAATCCATGGAGACTTTTTCATCTTTCTCTGTGTGCTGCAGAATGCAACACACATAGAAAGAGCACAAAATGAGAAGAATGCTGAGAGAATGCTGATATTTCATGGTTTTGTGCAATGTTTGCAAGAGGCAAAATCGTGAGTGTTTTGCAAACCATTAAAGAAACAGAGATATGTCGGGAGACGACCCGCGCAAAATGGCATACTATTATGCAACCTTTTTTGTCTTATTTCAACTGACATATTTGAAGGTCAAGGGGCATTTTTAAAAAGAAGTGCACAGGGCAGCACCGCAAGTCTTTTTGTCGTGCTGCCCTAAGCCAATTCGAAAGGGCAGTAATGCCTAGCGCCAATACAGGTACACTTACACCATGGTGCAAGGGTGTCTACGTAGTTGGCTGGATTTTTTTTGTGCACGAAAGGGCACCTTCCTGCACAAAAACAATCCATGAAGGCTTTTTCCTCTTTCTCTGTGTGCTGCAGAATGCAACACACATAGAAAGAGGACAAAAAGGAGAAGAAATAAAGATATTTCTCCTCCTAATGCCACCCCTGGGGAGTCTCTTGGTTTTGATGTATTCCCAGGGTTACACACCCTTGGAAATCTGGGACTGCGTCAAAACCCATGGGTGTTGTGTGGGAAAACCACTGCAATGCCCATGGAATGTCCCCCAAACGCTGTGTAAGGCAACGCAGCAACTTGCGCTGCGTTGCCTTTCACCATATCCACAAGGCCATGGAAAGCCACACAAAGTAGCTTTGCGTGGTCTCGTAGACATGGGTCAGCATTCTGCACTGCCAGTACGTCAATAAAAGTGACACACTGGCGACACAAGGAGCTTGTA
Organism: Pleurodeles waltl; assembly: GCF_031143425.1. Taxonomy (NCBI): domain Eukaryota; kingdom Metazoa; phylum Chordata; class Amphibia; order Caudata; family Salamandridae; genus Pleurodeles; species Pleurodeles waltl. The sequence goes on from NC_090437.1 coordinate 184,911,430, forward strand.
AATATGCCCGCAAAAAATTCAGGAAGGCATTGAAGAATCATCTCTTCAAGGACATTTTCAACAACTGTTTCTCTGCTGGACAATGGTACCTTTTTCTGAACCTCATTTCTGTTTTTGTGTTATAACTTATCTCCCTCCCACTTTATTCTCATCGACTCAGAGTTACTAAAATGCGAGAGATAGCGGAAGTGATGACACACATCATTCAGCCTTTAATGACATCACAGACTCGCCTCTTGCCCCTCAGCCTGCTGAAGGGCGAGCAAAGTGCGAGGAATGCAAGCTACAGAAAGTGAAGACGTGCTCCTAGAGCCCAGGTTACTTTTGTTTTAGCTGTTGCCTTCATGAACCCTAACAAGAAGGCTAGCAGAACTCCTGATTTAGGCAGAAAACTCATAATAATGGTATATCAACTGTCTCCTGCTTAAATCAATGAATTCCCATCATTCTCCCTCTTACTTGCTTCCAAACATTGGCGTGCAAAGTGGCTAGGCCAGCATCAGAGGTACCAAAGAGCAAGCCTTGCATTCACTGTGAAGCCAGATGACAAAAATGAATGTGAAACTAAGGATATTAAAATGGGCAATAGACATTGGAATGAAAATGTGACAGGCCCATACATGCCATTGCACTAGATTCAGAAGGGAGACTCCAGTTTTGAAATCCAAAATGGTTTTATTTTGTGCGTCTCCATCATGAAACTCCCTCTGCTTCAATAGAAGTCAATGGGGGAAATGTATTCTCCCAATTATTTTTGTTAATATCTTCCACTTTCTTCTTCGAAAATGTTGGCATGTATGCATACCAATAGATGGTGTGATGGTGGATGAGTTCAAATGTAAGAGGGCTGCAAAATATTCACAGGGCCTTTTTGCTGCAGCTTTCTCGGGTTACCAACTAGAATGTCAGACATGATCGAGATATTTTGTCTTACATTCTCAGTGCTGGTCTCCAAACCACTGACGATAAGAGCTCTGATGTGGATGGATCACATCGATCATTCTATATATAGCCTCTCAATCTACTGTTCTAACTATTATCCTTTGCACTATTGTTAAGCTGCTGCTGCAAAGAAGGCAGAGTTTGACATTGGCTTTTGTATCTTGTTTTTGCATTTTTAATTTACCCCCATATGGGACAAACACAATTGATCCACTCTTGCATGTACATGGAGATGGGGTGTCTAGAAAGGTTAGGGAGTTCTGTATACAAAGGCTGATGGATCTTACTATGTCTTTGGTGAAGATCTTCCATTTATTTGTTCATCATTTGTATATTTATTGATTTGGTTAATAATATCTGCAACTTATGGTGCAAATTTATGATCCTTGGCGGCTGAAAGAAGATCCTCAGGGAAGGTTTAGTCCCTTGCCTGATGTCTGCTTGACTATACATCTACAATATTTTCATAAGAGGCTTCCTGTGTCTACATACCTGATAGACCTCAGAATGGATAAGACAGATGGCATCAATTTGAGCTCCCCTTTCTGTTAAATGATGCACAGTTAAGCTGGCTTTTTGTCTCTTTGCCCATATGTGCAGGAATAAAATGGTTAGCTAAATGGTGTTACTCTCAACAAAAAATGCCATGGAAGCCACATTAAGCAGCAAATACTGCTGATTTACTTGTCACGTTTGAAGGTGGGTGTCACAATCCCATTGACCTACCTCATGCCCTCATAACCTACCAAACATAGACAGTGCAACAAGCATACAGCACTTCTTATCCATCTAAGAAGAGAGGTGTCTGTTTTGAATTGGAAACATTTACTCTGCATGAATTTGAACTATATGTCTACTAAGGATGGTAGTTTGGTGGAGCAAGGGGTTCCATTGTAGACATTTAGTTTCCCCTTATGGGAGAAGATGTTCCTAGCTTTTCAATACACTTTTTCACACATGTCCAAAGTATGTAATATCTAACTCTGTAACGCAGAAAAGACACAGCGACTCTGCATGGGAAATGGTGCTCTATGAGGATGTCCTGTGATTCCAAATTCAAGGGATTTGAGGCTCTGTACACCATCAAAAGACACATTTACATTTTGTTCATCTCCCTGAAAGACCTACTCCAGGCTTGCATTAGAAAACTTTGAAACTGGACTAAGACAATGTCTTATTCCTTCCAAAGGCGGCCTATGGATCATATTACACTGTTGAATCTATCTTGCATCACTCATGGATTGTGCCTTGATTTTCAGGTGCTATAATCCAAAAATGGGTTGATGATTCCTAACAAAGAGTCGACATCCACTTTCCTGGATAGCCTAAAAGCGACTGCAAGACAGTGGAACTTTACATTCTTATCTACAAATCTCAAGAATTTTAAAGAAAATGAAAAGGCACTGCTTTAATCTGTACCAGACGTCAAAACGTCCCACAATACTAGAGTTATGAAGAAGATCCTCAATGATCTGAACAAAGAGTTAGAACTCCTCAAAGATATTACCTGCCGAAAACCAAAAAGTGTTTGCTAGGTGCATCCAAACATGAGGAAAGACGTCAGCGTTCTTGGCCTCTACCATATTTCCTGTAATGTAAGCATCAATCCAATTTTATTGGTGGCATCCTTCAGAAAGATGACTCTATAACGGTGATTCTCCTTGCCAGGGATTCTAGATTTTGGGAATTATACAGTGATCTTAACACAGAACTCCTTCCTATTTACTCAGATGTGCTCAATATACTAACTATGTTTTGACTAGGATCTTGTCAACATCAGGACAGTGTGCGCTCTACGGGCGACAAAAATTAAAAAACCCAGCCTTTATGCAAGGACCTAATTCATGCATTGTATTTATATGCAGTATGTTAACCTTTTGCATTGCAGACTTTAACCTTGAAAAACACTATTAATGATGTTTGCAATAACTGTTCATTTGCAATGAATTGCTGCAGGCTTACTGAGTGTATTAGGGTGTGGTCCCTTTCTAGGACCTTCTAGAAGCTTTCCCTGCAGCATGACTGGGTGTGGTTTGTGGGCTGGGCCAGACTCTATATAAGGGAGCCAGCCCAGCTCCACGTGCTCACTATTCAGAGGTCCCGGTGCAGAGCAGCAGCAACTTCCTGAGTTCCTGTTCCGGAGGCCTACCTTGACCTTCCAGGCCTTTGCCCTTCATTGTATTGGTGATCCTTGATCAGGGCGGTAAGACGGAGGTCGGGCTGGGCCCCGACCCCGTTTTCAAAGGCATTCGAGTTTTTGGGCCTAGTTTTCATGTTGAAAGATTTTCCTTGTGCGTGTGAATGTGCTCGTGGTTTCTGGCATTTACATGTTGGTATTAGAAACGGCAAGACGCGCAATTCATTCTTGGCATTTGACTTTTGAGATTCGGGTCGGCAACAGTGTGCGCGACCATTTCTTGACATTTGCATATTGGCTTTTGAATCGGCAAGACGTGCGATTCATTCCTGGCATTAAACTCTTGTTATGCAGTATGCGCTACCATTTCTTGGCATTTGCATGGTGGCATTCGAATCGGCAAGACGCGCGATTCATTCCTGGCATTAAACTCTTGTTATTCAGTGTGCGCTACCATTTTTTGGCATTTGCATGGTGGCATTCGAATCGGCAAGACGCGCGATTCATTCCTTGCATTTAACTCTTGATATTCATTGTGCGCGACCATTTCTTGGCATTTGCATGGTGGCATTCGAATCGGTAAGACGCGCGATTCATTCCCGCATTTAAATCTTGATGTTCAGATCTCTTACAGAGTGCGCGATCATCTCATGGCATTTGCATATACCTGTTGGAATCGGCAGTGTGTGCGATTCATTTCCCGCATTTAAACCTTGATGTTCAGATCGCTTACAGACTGCGCGATCATTTCATGGCATTTACATATTCTTGTTGGAATCGGCAAGACGAGCGATTCATTCCCGCATTCAAATCTTGATGTTCAGATCGCTGACAGAGTGCACAATCATTTTATGGCATTTGCATATACTTGTTCGAATCGGCAGTGTGCGCGATTCATTTCCCGCATTTAAACCTAGGTGTTCAGATCGCTTACAGTGTGGGCAATCATTTCATGGCAATTAAAACTTTGATGTGTAGTGTTTCCTGAAGTGCACACAACTATCCAGGGCTTTTGAATTTTCTGCAAAGGTGTTAAATTCAAGATGTTACATTAAGTCCTTAGTACAATTCCTATTGTTTTTCCAGAGAATGTTCAGATTACTTTTTGTCCTCATGTAAAAAGGCAATGTTTGTTCTGAAAACATAATTCTAGAAGGTTCTCATATTCCTAGACAATATGTGACATTTCATGAAAAGTTCATATGAAAAGTTGTATTAACCATTCTTGATTCCTTCCCAGGTACCCAGACGTCTTGAGGCCTAGTTATAGTCCTTTCTTAAGTTATCCATGGTTACAGTATGACAATGCTTAGAATCATAGTCTAGTGAAAATCAATGTGATAATATCTTGATATTGTGTTGTTTAACCTTTTGCTTCCTACAGGTCTCCTTCCCAGCTTTTCCCATCCTAATCCCCTTTTCCCCCGCTTGGACTCTCTCAGAGTTTTGGAGCTGTCTAGTGGTGGACATGCTGGGAACGTGCGCAGACCCCGAGGATCTGGTCTCCCTGACAGATCTGCATATATCCCAGATTTTGGCTGAAGACCTGGAAGAACTCTTAGCCCCTTGGCAGCAGAAAGTAGAATAGGTGGCTAATATGATCCTCCCTAATTTTAATGCAGCTGGTGCTAATGGATTTCTTGTTGACACCTACCAGATGTTTATCAGTAAGAGCCATACTTAAGAGCTAACCCAAGTCTTCCAAAGAATGCAATTCTGTGACGGTTCCTACCTCAACATTAGAAGTCACCTTTGTGCTCTTCCCAATGTAAGGGCATTACATCATCTATTATGAGTCTTGCAAACCTAATTTCAGGAAGACACAGATACCAAAATCTACAATAAATACATTGCTTTGTGCCTCAAACTGCTTATCTCCAGACTTCAGAGGAATGGCGCATGAGTTGCACAAAGGAAAGGGATTTTGTGGAGAATGGTGGGCATCTTCACAACATTATTGTCTTTCCTTTGAGGATTATGGCAGTGTTCTCTGAATAGACACCAAGAATGCATTTGAAAGAGTCCACTGAAATTACCTTTTCCCCATCCTAATTGCACTAGGCTTTCAACGCGAATACCTGGAGATCATAAATGCCACCTATGCTGACCCTTCCATTGGTGTCTTCACCAACAGAACTCCGGCTCCTCACTTTCCAGTTTGGTCCAGAAACCGACAGAGCTGGTCCCATTTTCATTTACTCCATGTTCTCTATGCTCTCCTTGTTGAACAATTGGCAGAAATAAACTGGTGTTGGGTTGTTATGTAAGAGATATATGTCAACTGCAATACACATTATGCTGATCACATGCACATGTGTATTGCGGACACTAGCTCCATGATGTCTAATCTTCTGCAACTGATATTGAAGTTTGGTTCCCTTTTCGGATATAAAGTCAATTTAAGTAAATTTGTGATTATGCTCTTAAAGGAAAATGAAATAGCAGCCTCAGAAAGGAACTATCCATTCACAGTTAACAACTGTCAGAATAGGTGTATGGGATTAATGTGCTTAACAATCTTAGAATATTGTCTAAATGTATATAAGCCTGCAATTGGGACATTTAGAGTTGGCTTGCGACAGTGGGAAATCCTCCCTTTGGGCATAACAGGCAAAATCAGTTAAATGAACAAAAAAAGATAACATTCAATAAATATTTCGGGTGGTCCATCAGACCCTCCTCTCTGGGGTTTTTAGTACAGGTGGCTGTCCAAATCATGACAGGTTTAGCATTCCCAGCTCTATGGAACTATCCACTGTCCTACCCCAAAAATGGTATTTATGAATACAATGGAGGATAGCCATGTCTGGATGGTGATTAAAGAGGACACACAAAAGAAAAGGTGTTCAACATTAGACCGAGATGGCTGAGTCCTTGTCATATTTACAGTGTTGGACTTTTGTGCTTATGCAGGGTCATCCCCAATGTTGCCTCCTGCCTCCTATTTTTTCTGACCTGTTGCTGTTGGCTTTTGAACTCTGAGCACTTTACCACTGCTAACCAGTGCTAAAGTGCATATGCTCTCTGTGTAAATTGTAATGTTGACTGGTTTATTCATGATTGGCATATTTGATTTACTAGTAAGTCCCTAGTAAGGTGCACCAGAGGTGCCAGGGCCTGTAAATCAAATGCTACTAGTGGGCCTGCAACACTGGTTGTGCCACCCACATAAGTAGCTCTGTAATCATGTCTCAGACATGCCACTGCAGTGTCTGTGTGTGCGGTTTTAACTGTAAATTCGACTTAGCAAGTGTACCCACTTGCCAGGCCCAAACCTTCCCTTTTCTTACATGTACGGCACCCCTAAGGTAGGCCCTAGGTAGCCCCAAGGGCAGGGTGCAGTGTATGGTTAAGGTAGGACATATAATAATGTGTTTTATATGTCCTGACAGTGAAATATTGCTAAATTAGTTTTTTACTGTTACAAGGCCTGTCCCTCTCATAGGTTAACATGGGGGCTACCTTTAAATCTGATTAAAGTGTAGATTCCTTTGGGAGCGGATGGACATGTGGAGTTTGGGGTCTCTGAGCTCACAATTTAAAAATACATCTTTTAGTAAAGTTGATTTTAAGATTGTGTGTTTGAAAATGCCACTTTTAGAAAGTGAGCATTTTCTTGCTTATACCATTTCTGTGACTCTGCCTGTTTGTGGATTCCCTGTCTGGGTCAGTTTCACAGTTGGGCTGGTTGCACCTCACACTAGACAGTAACACAAAAGGAGCTGGGGTGTAGTCTGCATTTTCTGATGAGCCATCTGTGCTAGGAGGGAGGGGAGGAGTGGTCACTTACACCTGAAAGGACTGTGCCTGTCCTCACACAATGCAGTCTCTGACCCCCTGGTGAGTGTCTGTGGCCTGGCCTGGGCAAGGCAGGATTTCACATTTAAAAGAGACTTTACTTTGAAGTAGGCCTACTTCAAAGGGGAAATTGGGTATAAGAAAGGCACCCAAAAGTACAGTCTTTAGATCACTTCTGGACATCAAGAGGAACATTTGCCTGGAGAAGAGCTGAAGAGCTGAGGAGAAGTGCTGCCCTGCCTGTGACTGTGCTTTGTGGAGCTATCCTGCAGTTGCTGCTTCTGCCAGAGTAAGAGTACTTTGTGTGCCTTCCATCTAGTGAAGAAATCTCCAAGGGCTTGATTTAGAGCTTGCCTCCTATTGTTTGAAGTCTCAGGGACAGCAAAGACTTCTTTCTGCCAGCACCTGCTCTGACAAGTGGTGCCCTATCCAGTCTCTGAGCCTTTGAAAGGAAAGCTGGTGGAAATCCAAGGAAATCGACTTCGGACAACTTCGGACCGACGCTGCTGCTGAATCTGGTGACGCCGCCTGCAACCGACTCCGTGATCTTCTCTGGAACGTGACGACCTTCGCAGGCCTGATGCCGCTGCAGCCCTGCTGAAGTTCGCGACTCCGTGGAAGTCACTGCACCACGTCGTCACCGATGCCGCTTGAAGTGCGCAGATTCAAGTTTCGCACAGACGCCACGATCCCCGACTTCGCGCATCAACTTGTTTTCACTCTTCACCAAAGGTACTGTACTTGGGGGTCTACGCGACTCCGTGTCCGCTTGCTGGGAACGACTCCGTCATGATGCTGTGTTAACACCTCATTGAAGCATTTTGTGTTTCTAAGCGCTATTTTTGAGTTTAATCTTTAAAAATTCATAACTTGACTTGTGTATGTCGGATTTTTTGTCGTTTTGGTCTTGTTTTGTTTAGATAAATATTTCCTATTTTTCTAAACTGGTGTTGCATCATTTTATAGTGTTTTCATTAAGTTACTGTGTGTGTTGGTACAAATACTTTACACCTAGCACTCTGAAGTTAAGCCTACTGCTCTGCCAAGCTACCAAGGGGGTAAGCAGGGGTTAGCTGAGGGTGATTCTCTTTTTACCCTGACTAGAGTGAGGGTCCTTGCTTGAAGAGGGGGTAACCTGACTGTCAACCAAAGACCCCATTTCTAACATACAGGATATCCACATAACATAAATGTAAATACAAGTAATTTAATGAAACTCTTTTGTATGGTAGTTGCTCATCCTGAAAATCTTTTCTTGGATCCGACCAACCTGGAACTATGTTGGACATCCCTGCACCTAGGCCTCTCAACATGGACATACTTTGATTTGCAACACAGTGTCCTCTGGCCCAAACTCCAGATAACCATGCAGTGGTGGGATTCTCCATTCAGGATATCTCAATCCATCACACCTCTTACTCTTTGCAGAGCCTCATTGTTCCAATGGGAGTAGGAATGGGGATGGGTTTATTTTGCTCAATGTGCTTGTCTCATCTGCATGCTCGGTCATCACAGTGAAATGCTCAGGCCCCATTCACCATGTGAAGAATAGATTACCATTCTAAATGATCGAGACATCAAGATTAAATATTTTTATTGTCTTAAAATCCATGAAAATCAGGAATGTAACCAAACACTTAGAACCAGCTGAGCCAGTGATTTGTTATAACGAATTAGACATCTGCTTTTCTAACCTTCTGAGATTTGCTCAATGAGGTCACCTTTGAAACCAGAAATAGGAAGCTTCAATTTAAAATGATGTATAAAAGACACAAGTTATATTCAAAAGATATTGTTTTTGTTGAGCATTGACTACTGGCGAGTCTGACCCCTGTCAGATCACATCATCATTTCCTACTGCCTTGCATATTTGCATAAACCTTCAAGTAACAGGCCATGGAGATGCCAAATGTAGTATTCATTGAATCAATTGCCCACTTAAAATTGCAATTTGGTGATGGTCTGCTTATTCTGTAGGCATAATTCTCTGAAAAAAAACACAATGTCTGACTACCACAGTACTCTTTGATAATAAAACAATGGTACGGTTGTGAAACGAATGTGGGGGCACTATTAATCTCAATTGGTAGAAAATACTATCCGAAATGTGGGTAGGTGCAATTGTAGGCTTCCACAAAAATAGTTAAACTGAAATTGTAAAAAAGCTCTGGAATCTCTGAGATAACCCTAATTTGGTACCTCAAACATTATTTTATTATTAGTGTTAGACCAATTTCATTATTTCTATATAATCCATGGCCATTTCCACTATTAACATTGTGCTTCATTTTGAGTTTGGTGGATTCAGGACCTCAGGAAAATGCAATAAGATTGCAGGTGTCCCCTCCATGCTATTGGGAATGTATAGATGCCCTATACACTCTAAATAGAATAGACAGATATAAACCATTTTTGGCAGATGTTCTGTACTTGCGAAACTTCAAATAAAGTCCTTAGTCACATCTGCAGACACATGACATCTACTCTTGATAGGCTGAAGCATAATGAGGTGCATTAGGTTCATTGTCGTGTCTATGCTCTTCACTCTATGATCCCCTTTCACTGTGCTTCGATGGATAATTTGATTTATCTCGCAATTTAGATTTGTTTTGTGACTACTTTTTCTTGGATGTTGTTTTCTTGATAAGTCTTGTTGGGAGGCATGATGAGAGGAGGACACATTTAGTCCTGGTGGAATTGTTCAAGCTTTATTCAAACGTTTCGGTGGTGTTATTCTTAATATTATTATATACAAACATCAATGGAGTCAGTACACAAATACATTTGCAGACTTCCCAAACTATGTTGAAACAGGGCATTCATTAAGGTGTTTTATGTAATTTGATTCTATTTCTTTAACATTATGTACAAACTTTATATGAACTGTGTTATGTGTACATGGTGTGCCCAATAAAGATCTTTACCCTCCTCCCTCAAACAATTAAGACTTGCCGTAATATATGGATATGCAAATTATATTTGGTTGGTCATAAATTGCTGCAAACAGCAGCTAGTCAACACAATTCTTCAAATTACGACTGTGCTTTTGATTTTGTGGCTCTATGTTATTGTCAGAGACAATACACAGCATTTGTAACTGAAGTATGAAGAAAGGCAAGCACACTATGGTACCTGCTTTGGCCCTGTTCAGGTGTATCATTCTGAAGGTTTAAGGGAAGGCGAATAAAGCAGAATTCAATTTTGGTAGATTGAGTTTTATGGATAAACCAGCAATACAAAAACGCTATGATTTTTTGATGTAGAGAATGATGTACCTTTTATTAGAATAATAATTGTTATGCTCATTCTTACAGATGTAAGTGAACATAAGGCCTGATTTAATTTTTGACAGATGGCCTGCCATTCCACCATGGGAATGGAGTAAATTACTATGTACCCATGGCGGAGGGACTGCCTATCAAATTTATAAATGACCGCCAAGCAGATAGGCATTATTTGTTTTTTACTGTCCCTCAGTGCAAAGGCCTGGCGATGATAGACAGTAAAAAAATAACTACATGTCTGGCCATCCTGAATGGCCGGGAGGACATACAGCCATTTCTCCAATAGCATGAAGTTTGGCTATGGCAGTGACAAAGTAGTCGCCACCGTAGCCTACTGTATGGTTCGCGCACAGTTAAATGGGGCATGCGGATCATTATGTTGGCAGTGAGTATACTCCATCACCATTGCAACAGAGTATACATACTTCCAACAGATCTATCAGTCCCATTGTCACTGGAGGACATTTCCAAAGCAGAGAGCTGTGTAATGGTCTACAGCCAAGTACTATGTTTGGAACCTACCACTTACCGTTTCTTCAAATCGTCAAGAGACAGATGATCATATCCCACAGACATGGTGCTAACCACTTTGAGACTGGGTCCTATAATTGACACAGAAAACACGTGATTACTCACACAGGATGCACAGCTCTGACCCTAAAACCAATTTCTACTGCAAGTAAGATTCTAGGAACACAGTTTTGGCAGTTGGAGCATCCTCCCCAGATCAGGAGCATGTAATGAATAAGCCACACACAGAGCTCTGTAACAGACGTCTTTACTCTTTAGCATACTATCGCGCTCTGCATGCATTGCATCATAACTTTTATAATCACACCTTAACACATTCCATCCAATTATGTAATTCCTTTCTAGAGTCCACCCAGGACTGTGGACCGTGGGGGCCTAGCATGTGTGATATCAAAGACACCACAGCAGTGATACCAATTTGCTGACATATGTTCTTCTATATACGCCCTTTCTAAAGTATACAGCGTCACTACAGGTATTGCTATGTGATTGTAAACCTAGGGCAAGCAAATATATCTTCTATTACTTTAACACTAGTTCTTTTAAGAAAGTCTAAGCACAAAAGGACTGCAAGTTTCTGTATTTTCCACCATCTCATCAACTTGTTACCTAATCAGAAATGATACGATTCAACTAAAGAGGTTAAAGATCTACCATAGCTAGGCAAATGCTTCATTCAAGCTTGTGAAATAGCATCCATTTAGCCTTGAGCCCAGCTTCCTTGATGGTCATCTCCTCAAGGGTTGGGTCAACGTGTATTGTAATGTCACATCTTTCTGCTATTAGAAGATACTTTATACTGTCCACTTTGAACTCATCTGTGAACCAACATGTTCATATGGGTTCTTGAGGGCACACCACCTCTTCTAAGTGAACAAAGACCTTTGTCAGTGGACATGCAACACCCAGACTTCTACACCAATACAATTTTAATACTTTGTCCATATCTTTTCTAATCTTGTCTTGTTTTAGCTTGTCTTGATCTGATCTGTACTGTTCACCACTCTCCTGTCATGTCGTAACATATTTTAGATCATCTTATCCTATCTTATTTTATCTTATCTTACCTTATCCTACCTTATCCTATTTTTTCTAATATTGTTGTGTCTTATTTTATCCTAACTGTAAAACCAGCCATTCAAGACTGGCTAAAGTACCAACCTCCAAATGTGCCACCTTTTCCATCTCAATCACCAGATCTTTCTACAGATCTGTTTAAACTGAATCTTTTGCACAGCAAAATACCTCTTCATTGTGAGAGTTGGCGATCACAAGCTTACTTGAACCTATATGCTAAGTAAGAGACCATTCATATTTTTGGGGAATTGTTTCACAATAAAATACACAGCAATATTAACTGTGAAGAGTTCAGCTGTTTAATATCTTAAGCGGTTTGTTTTTAGCCTTAACTATGCATTTAATAACATTAAAAAAATATGCAAGTAAATAACTGAAAGCTGTTTGTAAACTATGCCCTTTTCTAGGTGACACAAGGGTAAATCCACAATCTATCTAGTAAATCTAGTCCAAAGCCAATATGCATTTAATAATATTAAAAAAATATGTAACTAAATAACTAAAAGTTGTCTGTAAACTATGCCCTTTTCAAGGTGAAGCAATGGTAAATCTGCAATCTATCTAGGTGAATCTAGTCCAAAGCAAAAATGCAGCTATGTAGGCCAAACAAACAGAACGGTAAAATTAATTGAAGCTCTACAATTAAGTTACAGCACCAATTGGAACACACCAGCCTACTTCTCAACTACAATCCCACTAGGATCAGGTTTCCTAAGAAAAAAAAATCTTCCCTTTCAGAAAAGCTTTCATCAGTGCTATAATGTCCGTATACAAGTGATAAGAGATCCTCAGGAGAGGGGAGGGGAAAGAAGTGGCAGAAATAGCGTGTTTCAGTTATATGTACAATCTGAGCCTAGGGCCAATAAGAGCTTCTGGCCTCTGATAAAAACATTGTCAGTTATCCTATTTCTGTCACAGTGTATATATGTAAAACATGTCATAGTAATGAATAAAACATTGATTAAATTTATATATGAAGTGATTATTAGGTACCTAAAGTAAAGCACAATAAATATTTAATTTAATAAGAAGCTTGTGTAAAACCTACCATAATAATAAAAATCCCTGACAACAACCCTGCCATGCACTGACCCATACCAAAACCATAATCAATGCTCTAACCCTATGTATAATCCTAAACCATTATTTAAATATAATCCTAACACTAGCCACTATCTTTGGCCAATTCCTCAAACTTAAAACTACACTAACCGTAATCCTATCACTGACCATAATCCTAACTCTAGTGCTTAATCATTTGTAAGCAAATATACAGTTTACATATTAAATGGAATTATTCATAATACAAATTTATCATTATCAATTTTTAATGAAAGTACACAATTTTACTTGTTGTCATAATTTGGTCTCCATGCCAGAGGATCCCTTTCAAGTTATCTCCACCTACACTATCAACTTCTTCCAGGTGCTCAGAAGTGCAGCTCTGGGACATATTGGTGAAATTTTCCCACCCTACAGGACTCTTATGAAAATAGATATGGCAACAAATCCTATCTCTGCTACACATACCCTAACTAGGATGCCTCTTAAAACACACTGTTCAGATCCTCTATTCAACAAAAAACCTGCAATGCTACACAAAAGAACATGATGTAAAGGGATTGTGGCATGGGACAATGTGATTCTATGCATTGAATGTTCCTGTCAATGATTTGAACAGATTCCTCATTTTTCTTGATCCATTTCACCCTCAATGATGTCGACTCAGAAATGTATCAAAGTCCTACAGATCCTGGGAGTGACAGGCCTGGCAAATTCCTACTTTTCTTATGAGGATCTCAGAAAAAAGTCTATGGGAGTGGCCCCAGAAAACTCTCAGGATGAAGTTGTGACAAGGAGACAATCAAACCAAAGCTATGTATAATGGCTCAAGGTATGTTTTATGTATGTTTGTACATGACATATAAAACTCAAGCCTAGCTACACAACATTCAAAAACTGTACTAGAGCATGTAATTATGGCATTAGGGTTTAGATGGGAGTCTGGAAAGTAACCAGTAGGTAGAGCTACAAGGTTTGGTGAGATGTGTAATAATAATAATGATCTAGGCAACACAATACGGGGGGGATTGGGCATGCTGCAGTAGTGTACATTAGGGAGAGCAGAAGAGGGGCTACCCTTCAGAGGTTGTTTCATGATTGGGCTGTCACAGCTCAAGGTGTGTTTCGGAAGACAGGATGTCAGCTTCTAATCTTTGACCCGGTGGCATTCCTGGCCATCATTAAAAAAGCAGAAGACCTGGCAACCCAGCAGATTTTCTTCTCCTTCTCAGTCTGTCTGGTTTCAAGCCTTTTTAATGCTGCTGTTGCAGGTGTTGTGAGGTCCTCAGGAAATCTTATTTTTGGCTGTCAGGCATGCAAGGGTAACTGTCTTTTCAATGATCCAGCATGTCTTGAATGTGATGCAATTGGTCAGGGGAAACTAGTGGAGTTTTCTGAAGAAAGTGGTGATTCAGTTGTACTTCTGGAGACCGTTCACCATGCTGGATACAGCATGAAGGGCATGCTTAAGTGGGTGCATATGTGTTTCAGGCATGCTGGGGATTAATGGATTGCCCTCATCTGGATTACAGAGGACAAAAGCTTCTATTGAAAGTTTCATATCTGGATATGGTAGAAAGGTTTCACTTTGTGCAATATAGATAGTTGGTGCCAGGTGTGAACAAGGTAAATGTTGAAACTGAGATTTCTGTCTGTGGAGAAGCTTAGGTATGTATGCTGTTGGTGAATTCAGTGAGTGGTGCAGATAATCCGTAGTGTCATCAGGGTTTCATTCTGCTGTAGCCTTCTCTTGCTGGTTAAAGCTCTATTTTCTATCTGATACCGCTTGGCTACACCATGGAGTGTTGGACTTAATTTTCATTGGATTGGGTCTAAGCATGATATTGTTGTTTGCTATCCTCAATGCCTGATTTGTTGTCAGAGGTAACTGATAGGGGTGTCAGATGTCTGTGGAACCTAAATGAAAATCAGTGATCACTAAGAAGTACACAGTCTGCTGAGGCGAGCATGTAGAAAGCTGAAAGCCCTGTGTGTGACACTGTGATTAATGGAGGTAATTTGGTGTGGTTGAGGCCTGCCAGCATGTGTCAGATTGTTTAGTGTTAGCGGCAAGTAGACCTTAATAACTGCAATGTGTGTCTAACCAATGGAAACAATGTTATAGAAATTTCAAAAAATATGTATGAGTCACCATGTGAGGTGTCAAGAACAGACTGGTTGAATAAATGTGAGGAGAGTAATATAAGTATCTTAGGGACGGTGCTACAGGAAGGTATGTTGATAGGTTTCTCAATAGGCAGCATCCCATAACTGAAGCTATCCAGGAATCTCCTAGAGATGAATCCAGAGATCGATGATATGCTCTGGGACGGTATCATTTTGGATTGCTTGGGAGGGAGCACTGCATTTCTGAAGGGAGTAATGTGAAATATCTCCAAGATACCTGTGTCATAGCTCCAATGGGTGCAGAAGGTTTGCTAGGAGTATGCCTGATGGCGTTCCTTTAAATAGTGAAAGTGCTGCTGCTTAGGCATGTCCATTTGACAAGAGCAGGCGCGTGTGAGAGAAAGAGATATTAGTGTATGTTATGTCAGCGACTTCACACAAAGTTTCGGAATACAGAGTTAAAAAGGAAGTGAGGAGTCTTATCCCACATTGGGGGAAACAATTTAAACCAGTCCTCAGTAAACCAATAAGGTTGTTAGGTTTTATTAAAAATATGAGGTTGTCTAATACAATTTATGACAATCTAAGGATGACTACAGGATGCTTACTTACCAAGTATTTTGATTGAGAGCCATATGCAATTCTATTACAAGAAACAATGCAAAAATAAAATTATTTATCACTGATAGAAAAAGAGGGTCCTAAAACACGTTTTTGCCATGCACTTTTCTATAGGAAAATGTAGCAGCAAAACTGAAAAAATATCTTAATGGAATTGCACCACATTTTGCAGAAAACCAGATCTTTACTCAGAAAGCATGCCTTTTATGGTTTGTGGTAAATCTGCGCAATAGTTTTTGAGAAATTAAGGGTCAAAATGCATATATGTGTAGAGACACAGCAGTACCCCGGAACCAACAGGTCTAATTCTGCCTGCCATTTCAGGATTCAGGGACTGAGTCACTTTTCCTGAAAATACACTAAAAACATATGGTGTGTAGGGTATAGATACACTGACTACGTAGGAGGGACCCTTGGGGTGAAAACTTAATTTTTGTTTTTTTAATGTTACTGCAGATCTACTGTAATTTTTTTAATAAGGGCAGGCTAACACCCTTTTTACATACTCACCCCCCACTTGGGGTGGGCGAGGGCCTGGGGTTAACGTATTGCATTGTCTGGGGGAGAGACGTATCCGGCCAGCCTTCCTGAACCATTACAATGCCCTGGGAACCATGTCCTGCATAGTACAAGGAGGGCCCCCTCCAGGCTCACTCAGGACCTCGCTGGCAAGGGTACTGTGCTGAGGGGGCCCCCCACGCACCGCGGGGGCTGCAGTAGCCTTTGTTACATCACTGTCTCCTGGTGTCGATGTACTTTTTATGGGGGTGGGGTGTGCAGCCCCTATCCCGAGGCATAGAATAGCCCTGGGGACCCCATTCCATGAGGCCCAATGAGGAACAGTGTCCCAGGCACCCCAACCCCCGGGACACTATCTTGTACCCTTTCTGTGAGAGTACGGAGGGGGGAAACTAATCTAATTCCCTGTCCACACTGGCAGGCATCATATAGCTTTTCTCTCGCTCGGCGGGAGCTGAAACAAAAGATGATCCAACTGGGTGTAAGAAAATCAAAAGAGCTGGTTCCAGCTGGCACCCAGTATGGGTGATGGCTGGGGAACTGGAAGGGGTCTCTGGGCCTTTGCCGGGCACCCCAACCCCCGGACACTCTCGTGTATCCTTTCTAGGAAGATTTTTTTTTTAAACTGTAAGTCTCCTGGGTCATTAACTGTATGGCCCTATGAGAGCTTACCAATATTTTAATGCACTCTGAGCTGTATGCTCTTCAGCTTGAATGCAGGACTTCTTGTGGTTGGTTCTATGGCATTCACCAACCATTAAAGTGTGTGTATGTCCTTTTTCCCGGAAATAGAGAGAAACTTTGTGGTAGCACATATATGGGTGCTCAAACCTATACACACGCCTCCATGCCAGCAGCAGAAAAACCTTTTGCAAGACCCTATATATTTATATATATAGGTTTTAGGTGGCATACAGCTGCTTTATATAGAGCACTCTACACCACTGACGCTCTAAAATTGCACACCCTACTTGTTTTTTTTTCTAGCTGAGTTTTTAATACATAGAATTAGCATAGTGCCATCCATGCCGAAGTTTTCTAGCTTTTACATGAGCAATACTGGTGACTTGGGGACAAGCGCACGGACAACAGAGTGTGGGCAAGAGATGCTGAAGGCAAGTACTCGGACAATGCAGAACGGGTGGGAGGGGCAAAGGAAACTATATGGATAATATAGGGTAGGTGGGAGGTGCTGGGTATAAGCATGCACATGGAAATAGGGGGTAGGTGTGACTGTCAGGAGCAAGCACACAGAAAACAGAGGGTGGCTGGGAAGATCGGGCATAGTGTTTTTTTATTTTTAAATGTGTTTCCATCCTCTCTTGCCTGTCCTTTCCTTCGAACAGAGAGAAAGATGTGGATGGGAGGAAAAGAAAGGTGAGAGAGGATTTGGAGCACTTGGACAACAGAGGGTGGGCGGCAAAGTTTGAGGCAAGCACGAGGACAAAGTAGTGAGGGTGTCTGCGGTTAGGAGAAAGCACACAGACAACGGTGTGTGTGTAAGGATGGTCTGGTGGCAAGCACACAAACAATGGAGGATGGGCAGGAGAGGTTGCTGGCAAGAATAGGGAAAACACGGGTAAACTGGAGGGGCTAGGTGGAGCACACTGACCAATGAGGTGAGCTCGAGACATGCACAAGAACAACAGAGTATGGGTAGGATGTGCTGGGAGCAGGTACACAGACACTGGAGAATGGGTGGGAGGACTGGGGACATTCACATGAACAACTGAGGGTGGGTGTGAAGATGTTGGGGCAAGTAAGCACATGGAAAAGAGATAGTGGGAGGTAGGGGCATGCACACGCACAAGAGAAACAGAGGGTGGGCTGGAGGGGCTGGAGTCAGCAAACAGACAACATAGTGTTGGCAGGAGAGGCTGTGGGAAGCATATAGATAACAATAGGTGGATTGGGGCAAGCACAGAGACAACAGAGGGTAGGTGGAAGGGACTGGGAGAGGAACAGGGAGGGGGAGAAATTCACAAGAGAGACAGCTGAAAAACACAATCTTATAGAGTGCTTAAACAAAAAGCCAAGTGCAAAGCCTAAAAAAGTGAACAGTGGAAGGACACCACAACCTGTCCATGTTCCAGGGGAGGGACACACATACAAAGAGGAAGGAAGCCTACAGAAGCTGATAAATAAGAAGTAAGTAAATGAGAGTGACAATGAAGCCAACCAATGTTAAGCAAAGGGTGACCTCTGAGAACCATGTAAGGTAACAAAAAGTCTTGCAAGAGACAGTGCATACATCTCTGAGGTGGGACTAAAAATGACCTAGTGAAAGAGAAAACACAGAAGCTCTGGGGATCTGGAAGCTTCTAACTGTATTAACTTTATTAGTTGCCTCATCATTAATAAATGTAATAGGCCTGCTTCAAAACCTATAAATACATTTTGGAGCATTAGTAGGAGGCACTGAAAAGGCAGATGCTTGGAAAATAATTCTTCTTCTGCCGCCCTCTTGCAACAGCAAGGCATTTTTCTATAAGTTGTTCATCTGCAACATGCATATCTTGCATCATGCGTATACGTTTGATAGGGTGTGCTGCGAGGGACAGGAACCTTGATGCATGCTTGCAAGCATGGACAAAGAGTTTTTGAAACACTTGATTACATGGTTACCGGTCTAACGTTTTCTTAAGTAGGACAAACAATCAATTTTGCTGAATGTGGTTTGTGGATCAGACATCTGTAGTAGGCTAGGCGCGGGATTACAGTGTACTATACCACCTCGCCACATCAGGCAGGGTGGTCTAACAATGTTTATTCATGTGCGAGAGTGGTTTGGTCCAGCATTACTCTGGCGTGTACAATAAAAGAGCGCATGGGTGAGACTGTCACAGTGTTGCCAGATTGAGCTATTTCCCACAAAATGAACAATATTATTCCCATTTGTGTGATAAAAAAAAACAAATGGTGGGTCCCTACCTTTTGGGCATATATTAGCCCGTTATGTTCCTTTTTTCAAAGCTTGGGCTGTGCCTCAGCATTGTCAGCACTCCGGGCCCTCCACGTGGTTCATTTTAGTGGTGCAGACTGGGGTCCCGGGGGGGACCAGCCGAAGAATGAGGTCTCCCCCCCGGGGCTTTTGGGGAGGGTGGTACAGCCCGGGCGGCGTGGCTGCATTTGGGCTATTTTGGGCTACCTAGGCGGGGGAATATATAGCCTCCATTTTATGACCGGCCACCATTTTGTCTTAGGTGACACGGTGGCCGGTTCAGTTTTTTGTCAGGGCAAAAGCAATTATTTTTTTTTTGTTCAATTTCGAAATTCTGCGATTGTATATCCCCTTTTTTCGTCTCGGGCACGGCGGTTTCTCACAGGGTGCAGATCGAGTCGAGGAGGTTTTTTTTAAAAAAAAAAAAAAAAAAAAAGGGAATTCCTAGCTCCGTTTTACCTGAGGTGTCAGGCGACGATTGGGCGCATAGCATTCCTGGTTGGGGCTTTTCGCTGGCCGGCGGTGGTGAGTCCAAGGAGACGGAGATGGAGCGCGACTACGTGCACGAGGCACTGGCGCTTTTAGAGAAGGCCGGGCGCATGGATTTGGTGCGGCAGGAGGCCCTGCCCGCACCGCGCCCGGCGAGGAAGGCCGCACAAGGTGTTGCGGCGGCGGTTATGGCCTGTTCACCGCCGCGGGCGGGAGCGAGGCCGCTACAGGTGAGGAGAGGGGGGCGGGGAGGGGGGTGGTCCTCCCCGGGGAAACGAGGACGCGTTGCCGCAAGGCCGGCGGGCCTCGGCAAACTAATTGGCATGCCAACAAAAAAAGGAAAGGGGGGGGCAGCCCCGTCTAAGGCGGGTGGTTTGGGGGCACAAGGCAAGGTGCAGGTGTCGCGTTTACGGCGGGATGTGGCAAAACGCGTCGGGGAGCGGGAACACTGTCAGGCAGCTGGTGAGGTGGTGGTGCAAAAGGGCCAGGATATTGATCTGGACTCCAGGCAGATGGGGGAGACATCCAAAATTGAAGGAGAGGCGGGGGCCGCGGGCGGATTACTGGAAGATGACCCATTGATCCCGGTGTCAGCGAGGTGGCCCACCATGTTGGAGTGGAGCGACTCGGGCAGCGACGGGGAGAAAGGGGGGGCCGAAGGGGATGAGCTCGGAGGAGTTTCCCCTTACTTACTTACGCGACGTGGCCCCCCGCAAAGGGCCTACGGGGCCGTTGTGCAGAAGGAGCCAAAAGGGGCAGGGGGGGCGGAGCCAGAGGGGTTTGGGACACAGGCTGGACAGCGGGTGGTTTCGGGGGGACGAGGCATGTCTGGTTTTCCCCCGTCGGGAGATTCTGAGGAGGCCGGCACACCGGACCTTTTTTGCCAGGGGGAGCGTGGGGGGCAACTGGAGCCAGGCGAGCGTGGAGCGGCTCGTGCACCCTGGTACGAAGGACAGGCGGAGCCTCGTGCGGCTGGCCGAAGCGCATCAACAGGAGGCCGGACAGCGAGACGGGTGGCTGCGGACAATCTTGGGGAGCGGTGTGGAGGCAGGGGTTTTGCACCCGCCGGCGCCCCCGCTTCCCGGGAGAGGCGTTCGGGCCCATTGGAGGTTACAGTAGGGGCGCCTATGAGAAGCGCGGTCCGAATGACTGCAGGTGCGTCTTTAAGGTGGGCTCAGGAGGAGCAAGATTCCGGTAATGCTTTCGAGAGTGAGGACGATATGTTGGATTATGAAGAGGCCAGCATTGAGGAGGGGGAGCTGGTCGATGATGGTGAAGAGGAAGAATGGTGGGGGCAGGGCGGGATGGGGCCCGCTAATGCGTTGTCTAAGTCATTACAGGAGCGGCAGGACCACCCGCGGGCGCGGGTTCAGCAGCGGGAAGACGGTCAGAAGAGGCGGCGGAAGGCACAGGAGCGGCCACCGTCACTGTCGGCAGGTGAGGACGCCAGCGTCGCTATGGTAT
Organism: Pleurodeles waltl; assembly: GCF_031143425.1. Classification (NCBI taxonomy): domain Eukaryota; kingdom Metazoa; phylum Chordata; class Amphibia; order Caudata; family Salamandridae; genus Pleurodeles; species Pleurodeles waltl. The sequence goes on from NC_090437.1 coordinate 184,932,422, forward strand.
CGGTAGCCGTGGAGGCGATAGAGGCGAAAGGGGCGGGAGCTGCGCGCTTGTCAAAGGGGGTCTATGTTGCGGACGCGGGGGTTGGCACGGAGGGCACTGCGGCGCAGGGCGCAACGAAGGGGAACTCAGCACAGGAGTCAGTCAAAGGGGAGAAGGAGGCTGATAACAAGCAAGGGGAGCAAGGAGTAGGTGACAAGGCGGAACACACGGCAACGAAGCGGACACGTTTGCCATATATGGGCACCGCAAAACCTTTGGGGGCGCACCTTATGCAGTCCACCAAAGAGAAAATTTGGAAGGGAGAGTATGTGGAGGTTTTTAAACTGTTACATAGAGAAGTGCGGGCGAAGGAGGGTTCCAAAGAGGAGGAGCTGGAGCTCTCTAAGCGCCCTAGGGTGCCGGTGACAATCGAGAACTGGACGGCGGCTTTTCTAATATTTGCAAGCGTTTATTGCGAACGCTTCCCGGAGCGGGCAGTAGCGTTGTTTAAATATATTGATATTATACGCAAGGCTCACCTCAATTTTGGGGGATATGCGTGGCGTATTTACGACGAGGAATTTCGGTCGCGGTTGGCGGCGGATTCCGAGGTTCAATGGGGGGAAATTGATGCCGATCTTTGGCAGCACACTATGGGTCCTGCCAAATTTGGCAAGATGGTGTTTACGGCGAGCGGCCTTCCGATTACATATCGGCCCTTTCGAGAGCGCCCCACCCACGGGGTGGGGAATACCAGGGGCTCCCAGTACGGTGCTTCAACCACCGCAGGTGGAGCGTCGGGGGCGTGCTGGGACTACAATAAAGGACTTTGTTCGCGGGAATATTGTAAGTTTCGGCATGAGTGCTCGAAATGTGCAGGAAGACACCCAGTCACTAGCTGTTCAGGACAGGCAGCAGCGGGGTCTGCGTCGGGTACCACCCCAGGCGCGTGGGGGCGGGAGCAGTCGGGTCCCGGGGGGCGAGAGCTGCGTTTCCGGACTGGATCTGCGGGAAAGGGCTCGTACGCCGGTTAATGTTCAAAGGTTGGTGGCCTGGCTTACTCGTTATCCCTGCAGGCAGGATGCGGACTTACTACGGCAGGGTTTTGTGCACGGTTTTCGTTTGGGGTACGAGGGGCCGCGCTTGCGTCGGTGGGCAGAAAATCTACGCTCGGTGAAAGGAAAAGAAAGCTTGGTAAGGGAGAAGCTGATGAAGGAGGTGGCCGAAGGACGCATGGCTGGCCCTTTTCAACAGTGGCCATTGCCCAATCTTATTGTTTCCCCGATAGGGGTCGTGCCTAAGAAGGAAAAAGGGCAGTTCCGCCTGATTCAGCATTTGTCCTGGCCGGAAGGCTCGTCGGTCAATGATTTCATTCCGGAGGAGCGATCGCGGGTGTCATATGCGTCCGTGGATGTGGCGATTGACATGGTCGAAAGGTTGGGGCCAGGGGCAATGATGGCAAAAACGGACATAAAGTCGGCGTTTCGCTTGCTGCCGGTGCACCCAGAAGATTTTGAGCTGTTGGGTATACAATTTGACGGGTGCTGGTTTGTGGATAAGGCCCTGCCCATGGGCTGTGCGAGTTCCTGCGCTTTGTTTGAGTGCTTTAGTTCCTTTTTGCAATGGATTTTTACGGAGGTGTCTGGTCATGCGATGGTGACGCATTATCTGGACGACTTCTTTTTTGCGGCGGAACATAACTCTCCGCGGTGCGCGGAGGTGTTACACACTTTTCAGCAACTTATGGGGGACCTTGGTGTGCCCTTGGCCCCTGAGAAGACAGTGGGGCCAGGTACGGCGCTGTCGTTTCTTGGTATTGAGCTGGATACGGTGGCGGGCCTGGCGCGGCTTCCACAGGACAAGAAGGTGGATATGTTGCACAGGACGGCACACATGTTGGGGAAGGAAAAGGTCACGGTTCAGGAGATACAGGTTCTGTTGGGACATCTCAATTTCGCATGCAGGGTGGTTCGGGCGGGGAGGACTTTCTGTCGGCGTTTGGCTCTGGCGCTGGTGGGTACACAATTGCCACATCATCATGTACGGCTTAAGGTTGGCGTGCGGGAGGACCTTAGGATGTGGTTAATATTTCTGGAGGACTTTAACGGCATTCCGTTAAAGGTATGGCAGGAATGGGAATGGGACGTTCAGTTGTTTTCGGATGCGGCCGGTGCGTCGGGTTTTGGAATTTTCTGGCAGGGACGGTGGTGTGCGGAGGAGTGGCCGGAGGCATGGAAAAGGGGAGGAAAGAGCATTGCCTTTTTGGAGTTTTTTCCGCTAGTCGTTGCAGTGTGTCTGTGGGGAGGTTTGCTGGCTCACAAGAAGGTTCTGTTCCGAGTCGATAATCTAGCAGTGGTGCATCTGGTTAACAGGCAATCGGCACGGGATGCCCAGGTGCTTTGCTTGCTTCGGGTTTTTGTCTTGCAATGTCTAAAGAATGATATTTCGTTTCGGGCAAGGCACATTCCTGGTGTGGACAATGACATCGCTGATGCTTTGTCTCGTTCACAGTGGGACAGATTCCATGGGCTGGCCACGGGCATGGAGTTGTCCAGGACGGTGATGCCCGGCTCTCTCTGGACCGTAGGCACGCGAGGATGCTTCAGCTGGTAATACAGTCCCTCGCCCCCTCCACGCGACGGGCTTATATCAAGGCATGGGAGGAGTTTACGCAGTCGGGGGCACGCCGGAGGTCCAGCATGGTCGAGGTTGTTGAGGACGTGGTGCAATTCATACTGTTATTGATTGAAAAAGGTCAGTCGCGCGTCACTACAGCGGGCAAGCTGGCAGCGCTGGGGTTCATGGGTAAGTGTTTGTGGGGTTATCATCCAACAGCGGGGGAGTTAGGGCAGCGCATATTGGAAGGTTGGGCGAGAGAACAGGGGGCGGTAAGTAGACCCAGGTGTCCTTTATCGCTGCCTCTGCTAAAGGCGGTGGTGCGAATTTTACCGGATGTATGTTACTCCGCCGGGGAGGCATTGCTCTTTCGGACACTTATGTCGTGGATGTTCTTCGGGGCATTCCGAGTGTCGGAGCTCTTGGGATCCCCGCACAGGCCGGCCTTGTCTTGGAGTAACGTACAGTTGTCTAGGAAAGGAGTGGCGGTCAGAATAAGCAGTTCGAAGACGGATCAGAGGGCGGAAGGGGTGGTAGTGTGGTTGCGCAGGTACCCCGTGTCTGACATTTGCCCTTTGGTATCGGCGCGGCTTTGGCGCGGGCGGGAGGCATGGGGCTCCGGCGTGGTCTTCCAGCACGCAGAAGGCGGGAGGGTTACAGCGGGACAGCTACTAGCAGTTCTCCGAAAGGGGCTAGTTATGGTGGGCGAGGACCCATACCGTTTTGGCACCCACTCCTTCCGCATAGGGATAGCGACGGAGGCGGGGATGCAGGGTTGGTCGAAGGAGGCACTTATGTCTTTGGGCCGCTGGAGATCGGATTGTTTTAGGAGGTATGTTAGGACGCAGTGGAGCGAGCGCTAATTGTTAATTTTCTCTTCTAGGTGTGGTGGCGGGCCCAGAGGATGAATTCGTCCGGATATGGATAGTTGGGCATTCCTTCGTAAAATGGGCTCATCGCCAAGCGCAGCGCAATTTTTTGGGGGAGAATCTGGGTTTAGACTTACGACATTATCACATTAGATGGTTTGGGAAAGGTGGCATGCTTTGGAATGAATTACTCGCGCGTTTGACAGGGATACGGGGGGCAGGTCCATGCCCAGATGTTTTGTGTTTGCATCTTGGGGAAAATGACATGGTGCGTAGGACAGGCCTGGATTTATTAAAGACAATGAAGAGGGATTTGTTGACTATTAGTACCCAGTGGAGTGGCTGTCACATTGTGGTTACAGGTTTTGTTCCGCGTCGGTTTTGGAGGGGGGCGAGGAAACCAGGGGCAGTGGAGAGGGCCAGACGGAAGGTGAATAAGGAGCTGCGGCTGTTCTGTGTGGACAAGGGTATTTCGTTTATGGAGCACAGAGACATTCGGTTCGAAGATGTAGAGTTTTTTAGGGACGACGGGGTCCACTTGTCATTCGTCGGCATGGAACTGTATTTATTTAATTTGAAGGAATTTTTACGGGCGTTGCTTCGGGTGACATAATAATTTAGGTTGGGTGGCTCCCCGGTCAGGAAGGGGGGGGGGCAGACAAACTCTAGGGGGTTTGTCTGGTGGCGGTGATTAGAGTTTGCAGCCAACTAAACACATGCGGAGGGGCAGGATGGATCGGCAATTTGGGATAGTACGGGGGGGGACAGCAGCAGGTCGCGACGGGCGGGTAGGGAGATTTACAGGAGGAGGATGACAACGAACGGACAGGATCGAGAAGTAGATACACATGACTCGAGAGGGGTGCCAAGGTGCTTGAAAGAGAGGGGGGAGGTGGAGGGTAGGGGAGGGGGGAGGATGGTGTTAGGTGAACTTGATGTCTAGTGAGGTTTTTAGTTTTGTAAGGCGAAGGCCGAGGGGAATTAATGTGTAAGTGCACCTGTTCCAATAAAGCGGCCTTTTACACACACAGCCACGGGGTACGTGTTTCTGTGCCTTTCTCCCCAATGGGGTCCCGGGGGGGACCAGCCGAAGAATGAGGTCTCCCCCCCGGGGCTTTTGGGGAGGGTGGTACAGCCCGGGCGGCGTGGCTGCATTTGGGCTATTTTGGGCTACCTAGGCGGGGGAATATATAGCCTCCATTTTATGACCGGCCACCATTTTGTCTTAGGTGACACGGTGGCCGGTTCAGTTTTTTGTCAGGGCAAAAGCAATTTTTTCCCTCCCGCCCACCCCATTGCATACGGGTTTTTGTTTTCCTACTGTCATTGGCTGAGGGGGGGGGGGGGTCTTTTCTCGTCGGTTGTATATGTATATATTTTTGTTCTGTGAGGGACGTGGTTATTGGAGCAGGTGTGCATGCGGGGTTATGTATGGTGGTGTCGCTGGGAACAGGTGCGATTGGCGGTGATTAGAGTTTGCAGCCAACTAAACACGTGCGGAGGGGCAGGATGGATCGGCAATTTGGGATAGTACGGGGGGGGGGGGACAGCAGCAGGTCGCGACGGGCGGGTAGGGAGATTTACAGGAGGAGGATGACAACGAACGGACAGGATCGAGAAGTAGATACACATGACTCGAGAGGGGTGCCAAGGTGCTTGAAAGAGAGGGGGGAGGTGGAGGGTAGGGGAGGGGGGAGGATGGTGTTAGGTGAACTTGATGTCTAGTGAGGTTTTTAGTTTTGTAAGGCGAAGGCCGAGGGGAATTAATGTGTAAGTGCACCTATTCCAATAAAGCGGCCTTTTACACACACAGCCACGGGGTACGTGTTTCTGTGCCTTTCTCCCCAAACAAGGCCAGCAGCCTAGCTCTTGCTGAGAGTGACGGAGATTCTGGCACACATTACCTGATATCCGTGACACAAAAAAGAAATTCCAGGCTCCTGACCCCAGCTGCCTGCTCTCCTCATTCTCTCTCCCTGCACTTTACCCCAGCCCCCCCCCCCCCACCCCCCCATCCCCCCATGCCAGTTCTTACAGCCAGCTCTGAGGCATCAGCCTGTCACAAGCTCATAAAATAATGATACAAGTTGTTACATTAAGGCGCGAAGACACATGCACATTAATATAACTACTTTTATGATTACTGACACCACACCCCCAGTGGTGAATGGTTGCAGGGCCGTCATTTTAGTTCAGCGCACAAACGTGCTTATAATAACGGCCGTTTGCTGTATCTTTTGAACCAAGTAGGCTAGAAACTTTTTTTTGTTAACATCTGCAGGTTATGCAGCAGATGATGGATTATGTGGCGAATGTGGCAAAACTATAATTGTGCAAAAAAAACTGCATCCTCACATTTGCACAATTGTACTGGCCCTGATTAAACTACTAAAAAGACCTCCTTTGGGTAGTAATAATATATTTTTTTCTATAGACAAGCCCAACTACTGCTTAGGTGTTCAATTCTGACTTTTATATTCCTCTAGACCAAGCACCATAAACGTATAATGAGTACCAGTATGGATGATTTGTGACTCCTACACCTTGTAACCCTCTTTTTACACACTTCCATGGTTTAGTGTATCATATGTGTGTGTGATATATAGCACCCTGATAGCCTTCCTTCACCCTAGGATGAGTAGCACTACAAAATAAATTAAATAAAAAGTACTATTTGAATTATTCCTTGTGTTATTACTCAAACAAAGAGATGCATCTGACATTCTTACAGTACATTCATATCTCCTACATACAGGAGTTGAAAAAAGTGAAAAACTTGCATCCAAATCATAGTTTCTGTTAAGCTCTTACGAAGTAATAATAAGATAAGTGCTTTATTCACTTCATTGCATTATCAGCTAGTTTTTAGGATCCAGATAGCTCCCACCCAGGGTGAGATGCCTGCAAAAGGAATGCTGACGGCCTTCTAAGTGACCTCATGTTGGTCCCAGCTGGAAGTGGAAAAAAAGACCCCCCCCCCCCCCCAATATGCTATAGGTTGCTGCTCTGAAAGGAAAGTATACACAGTGTGGGTGCTGCTGAACGAGCTCTAGTGTCACCAAATTACACTGGGACAAATTGGACAACTGATGCTGGCCCAGTACTTGGTCCATATTTGCTACCGGAACTGGCAGAGCACAAATCATATCCTGCGCTAGTGAAAGGGTATATGTAAAGGACAGAGTGAAAAGCTGGTCCTGAAGAGGAAAGCGAAGATGTAAGATATGCAAATGGAGGATTTCAGAAAGGTGTAGATACAACAGGCCACATAGCCATAGCCTCACGATGCCCAGAAAGATGGGCATATGGAACTCATGTTTCCCAACTTTCAGCTGCACGGGTGTGACCACCATTCTGCATGCTTTGCAGAGACAACAAGGATTGAATGTGCATGTAGTTTAAGCCCTTTAATGGCACACTGGCAGACACTATGGAAAACTCATATTGCTTACAGCCGCAGGACTCGGTCGTGACCTTGCATAAACACCCACCTGCAATCTGAACTCACCTAGAGGTGACTACATTAACAATGTGCACTACACAAGAGTCATATGTTGCATGAAAATGCACCTAGAGATGCACAACTTAAAAAAAGGAAACACTTCCAGGAAATGAAGGATTTAATGAAAATGAAGGTATTATTATGGAAATAGACACTGCTTTGCTGACATGGATTACCTTATGATTTTTTACATGCACTACTGAGAAATTAATCCATGCTTATACCTTAAAATATATACCATAACATTTTATGAACTTAGGTCCATTTAGAGACCTGTTTCAAAGTTAGCTGTAGGACCTGCTGCACTTAAAGAATGGCTGATAGGTGTAAAAGAGTTACTCAGCCTAATGAGACTGCAGGGTCAGCGGCAAAAGTGAATGACACAGTGCTAATCCATCCAACACTGGGTACTTTAGTCTAGCCTCTGCTGCCACACAATAGTTAGATCATGTATAACATTTAGTGCCAGAGTAAGTTTTCATGGTGAAGGCCTTTGGAGTGGAGGGTAGGGGACTCATCGGAGTAAGTGACTATCTTCTTTCTGGCGTTCTATATTTTAACTAGAAGGAGTGGGCCTCTTGTTGTACTTTTGTGACCCTTCCAGCTTGCCAAATCAGTCATGCTGGAATTGCTTTAACCCCAGGATGTTTTTATGTCTATCATTGTGTGATGTTACTCCTGCGAGATCCATTAAATATACTGTATTAGGAGCCACATTACTTAAAGAATTTCAACATTTCCAGGCTCGGGTTAATTAAAATGGGTTATAGTCTGCTCCTGCAAAGTTTGTTCATCAGTGCCAGGTTTAGATTTGTGGCGTCTAAAGTGCCAGTTAGAAGGGCTTAGAGGGGGCCAACCTGCAAAATCAGTGATCATTAACAGAATTTGAACATGATTGCAGAAGTGCATAAGTGTCCATTCAAACTCATCCCTCTATACGCATATTGAAAAGAAATTAGAATTATGGTCAGAATGTCTCCTGAAGGCTCTTTTTGCACGCTTTGGGCTGGCTTTCGGGCTGATACTGGTCTGCGTTGGGCTGAATTTGGGCTTGAACTTGGACAGCTTTGGGCTTGGGTCGGGCCTCAACTCTGCACTGGAATAGTCTTGACCAGCCCCAAAAGTAATTATGTCTTTGGCTCATCCTTGCAGCGTGCTAGGCCCTTCAGGGGGGGGGGGGGCAGGAGGCCCTTACAATTCCGACACGATATATCCAGCTCTAATGAACTTCACCAGGATGGAGCTTCAGATTTCATTACCCACCACAATCATCTTGAAATTCTTAGTGCTTTTCCATCCCTATAATAACTTTTTATGGCAAGGGCCCTTAGCTCAATTTAAGGCGCTGGATATATGTTCCGTCCGTGGCAATTTCCTGTTAACTAAAATCAAATTCTCTTATACAGAGTACCACCCACCAGACGTCATCCAGCACATAGACAGCATTGTGTCCTGTGGCTGCTGACCCTGCTTGGTCCCAAACAAAGATCGCTCTTTTGCATTGAGTCAGTTCACTGCCAAATCAAACTTAGCTTATTCAACTGCGAAGAACTGTCACTGAATATACCCTTAACAAAATGCCCACTGAAGGATATTATTCTCAGAACATTCTTCAGAATTTAAGGCACCTTTTCCACTGGGAAAAATCTTATCTATATGCACTTGCAAGACAACATGCAATTTCGCTTCGTAAAAAGCAAAAGAAGGCATACTAACTTTTAGAAGCTGTTTTGATATTTTCGCAATTTTTGATAGTGTTGTGTTCATTTCCATTGACTCATATGTCATTAGTTGGTCCCATTGATTTTAACCCCTTCAGTGCCCTAAGAGGGTATAACGTGCAGCCGTATATTCTCCTATATCATGGATATTACAGAGTCGGCAACTGTAGAGAGCCACGAGGCTCTCCTATACAAAGTATCCAGTTTTTCACCCTGAGGGCTGGGCTCGGCCTGAAGGCATAAATAAAGGAGCGTGAGGTTACTTGGGACCTTCGCTCAAGTGTAATCAGTGTATGAGTGTGGCTTGTTTATCGTCCGAGGTGGGAGGGTTGCAACGATGGTGAGTCGGAGGCCTACACAAGTAAGGAGGGTCCCCTTGCTACACTGGCGATGAGGACAGAGCACCCTGCTGCACCATACCTACATCCGGCCACCCGTCAGTGCCAAAACCAGGGCCCACTGCTCTTCACGGTGCCTCGTTGTGCGTCCGCCTGGCGAGCCCTGAGGAATGCGGCAAAGGAGCCTACTGCCATTGTTGGCATCATGACTCCCTTGCCCCAGGAGGCTCCACTCATCAACGGAGATCCAACCGTTAAACAGTTGGCTGCAACTCACCACCTTGGCATGTAGACCCGCACGACCTATAGCAACAACACACACAGCCATGCAGATATCTGGCTGCCATTAGCACGTGCAGCCCCAGTACAGTCGCACCAAACCCAGCCCACCCCAACTCCTCTCTGCGCTTGCTCGACTCATGGGTTTTCACATCAAGAAAGGGGCTGCAGAGGCATTCACGTCTCAGGAGAGACTGGCAAAGTGTGCCCAAAGGGTTGCAGATCACATATACATTCATTTGGGAAGAATGTGAACTTGTACAACACTACCAAGAAGGAAGGTTCCCCTGACACTGGTGCATACACCAACAAGAGCCCCATTCAGCGGTGCATGACACAACAGCAGCATCACACCTTGAATCCGGTCAAGATACTGCAGCGGACAGCACCCCACAGAGGTGTGTGTCACACAGGGAGCATACTCCATCAAGGTAGTACCAACCATTGCAATGCGAGAAAATGATATCATCACCGCAGCATGCCCAGATGCACCTGGTGCACCCTACAGGGTCCCATGCCTCAGTAATGCCTCTACTGCCTTTCAGCCAGTTGTCAGACCCCGCCACGCAGCGCCATGTTGGCGTCACCGGCTGAGGAGACTGCGGCACTACTTCCGTTCCACGAGGGAGAAAGATGGAGCTGTCAGAAGGTCACTAATGATGCATTTTTGGGGTGATGAGCTGTAGGAACTGTTCAAAATGCTGCCTAATACAGGAGACAATGATGACTTTGATGTGGCGGTGGTGGCGCTTAATAGATACTTCGACCCGCAACTTAACCCAGACTATGAATGCTTTAAATTGTGCCAAGCCAAACAGACTGACTCTGAATCTGTGAATATGTTCTGCACAAGGTGGAGAAAGCTTGCGAGCACCTGTGTAGGCCTCAACCAACACAAGGAGATTCAGGCCCAAATCATTTAAGGCTGTCTCTCGAAACTGCTGCGCAAGTTGATCCTCCGACAACCGGTTATTTCCCTGGATGAGATCTTGATCTTAACCAAGTTGCATGAGCTGCCCAATAGCAGTGCAGAAGACATGGCAGTGGCTCTGAGCAAACCCACTGTGGCCGCCGGAGCCTTAAAGATAGCGGCAGTGAAAGAAGAGCATGTGACTCCGACAAAAATCCAAAAACTTGTCAACCGGAGCTGCGGGAACTGTGGGCTCGAACACAAGATGCTAGGGGTCTGCCTGGTCAGGGGAAAGACCCGCTCAAGATGCATGAAAGGAGGAGCCCAGTTCGAAGATGAGGAGGAGGAAGACACCTTCATCATATCATTCGCTGGGAGGCTAGCACAGAAGAAAAGACTACCTCTTATGTGCACAATAGACATCAACGGCATTCAGGTGACAGTGCTCCTAGACACTGACAACTCAGTAAACAACATGGATATGGAACAATACGATCAACTAACACCATTTCAACTCTCCTCCTGCCAAGCAAAACAAGGATCTAACATATGGTTGAACAGAGCCACTGCACCTCCGAGGCATGATTGAAGTACCAGTGGAGTGTGACGACCGTTCAACAAAGGCGAAATGCCATGTCATTGAAGAAGGCAAGGGAACCCTTCTCGGGTGCCACTTCTGAAGATTTGGAGCTTGTCTTTTTTGCATGACAAGTCCATGATTTCCACACTGATGCCGTGCAATGAGAGTTCCCACAACTGTTCACAGAACTGGACAAGCTAAAAGGGAAGAAGTTCCAAATCCATGTTGACTCCTCGGTCAAATCAACTGCTGTCTGGCACCGGTGGGTGCCCTTCCACCTGAGACCAGCTTTTCACCCTGAGGGCTGGCTTCAGCCCGAAAGCATTAATAAAGGAGTGGGAGGTCGCTCGAGTGTAATCAGTATGTGCATGTGGCTCGAGGGAGGGTCGCAACAAGGGCGAGTCTGAGGCCTACACCAGCGAGGAGGGTCCCCTCGTTACAGCTACAGTAACTCTGTCATGATAGCTACATAACTACACGATAAACCCCTGTGATATTTCCATGGAAAACAGGTGCAACTAGAGCTAAATCTGCAGTTTGGATTTTCATCAAGCTTGGTGAAGTGATGACAGGGAAGTGGCGATGTGATTCTGATCTATTTTTGGTTTCATGAAAATCGTTTTAGGAGTTTCTGCATAGAAGCCAAAAAAACCTAGAGGGCAAGTGAGCTAAAAACGTATAGCTATCTTGAACGTTATGCTGCCATCTTGGATTTGCAAAATCTATCAATAAAATTTGAAAACTTAACAAATTTCTACTTGGACGAGAGAACATTTTCTCTCTAGGGGCAATATGAGATCTGCATATCCTGAAGGATGCATGGGCCCCTTCCAACCGGGTTGGCTGCCTCAACTGAAAATATTTACTGTGGCTTCACTGATGGATACAGGAATCATGAAGATCGTGGACTGCAAAAATCAATGTTGGGGGTAAATGGGGTCAGCAGATTCACACTGGATTTATGTATCATAAGGAGTGAGACATATCCGAGAATCCTTAGCACCCTTTTGGATCTGCGGATCTAGATCTGAATCCCCATAGTACAACTGTTCATGACCAAAGGCTGTTTTCTGTGAGATGTTGTCACAGAGGAGCTATGTGCAGGGCTAAAGGCCTAGCTATGATCATACTTGACTGCACATGGCTGAACGTTGTGCATGGCTGACTGTGTCCAACCTGAGGCAGAGCACACGGAATGGCTACAGGCCAAGCTGTGTGGCCAATTCCCACAGCACAATGTTCATGGTAGTGCACAGTGGGTTATAACGTTACAGTGCTGGATACAGGAAGTTGCCAAGAACCAGGCCTTGCAGTCAATCTCCACTGCACAGTGGGTAATCCTCACACAAGGTTTGGAACAGAGTACGGCTAAAGGCCAGATTGTGCAGCCCACCCACACTGTTTACACCTTTCAGAAATGTGCAACTTGGTAATGTTCACCTAAAGCTGGGCCCTGCTCTGGCTACAGGCCAAGCCTGTTGACAACCTAAATTGTCCATGACCACATGAGTGGTAGCTGCAGGCTCTACATCCAACCCCTGCAGTGCACGTCCAACCATAAGGGGATTAAACGTTAAAACCCAGATCTTTCAGGCAACCCTTATGGACCCTGCTGCGCACAGCATTTGGCCCTGTGCTGTCTGCTGATCCACATTAGTGGGGCTGGGCCCTGGGCCTGGCTGCAGGGAAAGCCCTGCAGCCAAAACCTGCTGTGCACAGCCTATGTCTCTGTGCAGTGACCTGCATAGACATGAGGACTATGCATAAATCCTGGTCAAATGCCAGCTCTCACTGAGCATGGCTCAACAAAATGCAAAGTGGGCTTTCACTTCATAGGTGCTATGACCTCTCCTATGCAGTGTCAAAGGCTGTAAAGAGTAGGCTGTATCCACACTGGATGCCCCTTGTGCATATGGATGAAGGACATTTGCAGTGGACAATGCTCACATGGGGTGTGGGCATAGGTTCTTGCCAAAGGTTAGGCCCTGTGGACTCCCAGCTATGGACACTAAAAGGCTTTGTAAGTTCGGCTGTGTCCACATGGATACAAGGTGCAAGACCTGTTTGAATCTATTCCCTGCAACCAGCTCTCCCTCTGAAAAGAGCTGAATGCTGGGCACAGTTAGCTATGGACATATGGGGCTTGGACCTGGATGAAAACCAGGATCTGTGACCAACTCCTGCTGACTCCTGCTGCACAGTCAAAGTCCTGAGCAGTATATTTTGTTAGCACAGGGACTAGGTCCAGGGTTTGGCTGAAGACATTCAACCAATCAATCAATCAGGAATTTGTAAAGTGCCCTACTCACCCGTGAGGGTCTCAAGACACTGAGGTGGGGGGAAGGAGGCAGGGAGAGGTGCTGCTACTGCTCGAACAGCCAGGTCTTGAGAAGTTTCCTGAAGGTAGGAAGGCCTTTGGTCTGGCGCAGGCAGGTGGGAAGAGTGTTCCACGTTTTGGCGGCGAGGTGCGAGAAAGATCTACCGCCAGTTGTAGTTCTGCGGACGTGTGAGACGGTTGCGAGGGTGAGGTCGGCGGAGCGGAGATGTCGGGTCGGGGTGTAGAAGGGGAGCCGTCTGTTGAGGTATTCTGGTCCGGTGTTGTGCAGTGCTTTATGAGCGTGGGTGAGGAGTTTGAATGTGATTCTGTTGTTGACTGGGAGCCAGTGCAGGTTTCTCAGGTGGTCTGTGATTTGGCAGTGGTGGGGGATGTCCAGGATGAGGCATGTGGAGGCGTTCTGGATACGTTGCAGCCTCTTCTGGAGTTTGGCTGTGGTTCCTGCGTAGAGGGCATTGCCGTAGTCCAGTTTGCTGCTTACGAGGGCTTGAGTAACTGTTCTTCTGGTTTTTGTGGGTATCCATTTGTAGATCTTTCAGAGCATGCAGAGGGTGTTGAAGCAGGAGGAGGAGATGGCAAGGATTTACTGGGTCATGGATAATGAGGAGTCCAAGATAAATCCTAGGTTGCATGCGAGGTCGGTGGGAGCCGGAGCGGCTCCGAGAGTGGCAGGCCACCAGGAGTCATCCCATGCAGAGGGGGTGGAGCAGAAGATGCGGACTTCCGTCTTGTCGGAATTCAGTTTGAGGCAGCTGATCTTCATCCATTCGGCAATGGCCTTCATTCCTTCGTGGAGGGAGAGGATCAGCTGGATGTTGTCAGCGTATGAGATGATGTTGAGGTGGTGGGATCAGGCGATGTTAGCGAGCAGGGCCAAGTAGACATTGAAGAGGGTCGAGCTGAGGGATAAACCCTGGGGTATGGCGCAGATGATTTTGGTGTCCTTTGAGTGGAATGGGAGGAGGCAGACTCCCTGGGTTCTGCCGGTGAGATAGGAGGTGACCCAGTCCAGGGCTCTGTCGCGGATTCCTGCATTGCTGAGGTGTGAGCGTAAGGTGTGGTGGCAGACGGTGTCAAACGCAGCCGAGAGGTCCAGGAGGATGAGGACCATGGTTTCGCCATTGTCCAGTATGGTTCTGATGTTGTTGGTTGTGGCAATGAGGGCAGTTTCGGTGCTGTGGTTGCTGCGGAATCCGAAGGGTCCAGGGAGCAGTTCTCCTCGAGGAAGAGGGTTAGTTGTCTATTGAAGACAGGCCCCATTCTCACTCTCTGCTGCACAAACTCAAGGATACTGTTCAGTAGGTTATGTTGATATGAGGGCTTGGCCTTTGCTTACCTTCTGCTGCGCATTACCAACTTCCACGCTTGACTCAAGAACTTGGTGCACAACTGCTACCTAAGGTTGTAAACACTGTCCTTAGAGGAGATACCCTTAGGGGCACTTTGAGACAAGGCCTCTGTGTCCATCTATAGATACTCACAAAACTAGAAGATTCTGACTACAACCTTGTCTGGAAATGGAATACTGAACTGGAGTTCACAGCAAGCAGGAGTGGTTGCATTACATAGCAGCATCAATTCAAACAAAAGAGAATACAATTAAGAGTCCTCTTTATAAGAATATGGAGTTTTAAAGCAAAAAGATTTAAATCAATGGATATGGACATAATGTTATTTATCAGAGTGCACTGATTTTGCAGTGTTAAACAATATGTGCAGTGCGGCCAAAATATTATGTAGGAGCTCTTCGCAACCAAATGCTGGAGCTGCAGAATGCCAATACGGCCCAGTCTTGATTCCACCTTACGCCTCTTTCTTTCACAACCCCACGCTTTCTGTCTCTTTATTTCACTGCAGGATCTTTTATACCACTGTTTTTCCCTTTGTGACTGTTATCCAATATTTCTCTCTTCCTCCTTATTTCTCCTAGAAGCAATGGGCTTATAACAAACTGTTAACGGAGTGTAATTTGGGTGGTAGATGGTGAATCATTCAGAAAACCATCCAACTAGTTATGGGGCCTTATGTCTGTGTTCAGGATATTTCTCTTTAAGTTTTTCTGATGCTTTTGGGGCACAGGTCGCATGGTGAAGTTTTGGGAGAGTCTAAGGGAAGCATATCAATCTTTTCGGATGCGTTACATAATCCTCATGCCACCCACACCATTGGCCATTTTGAGAACGAAAGCATTTGTGCACAGTTTTAAATCTTCTTACATTTGTAGATAATAGCACTTTTGTAAAGTGAGGTTTACCCATGGATAAATAATGATATTTTAATTAATCCCTCAATCGAGTTAGTTATTTTTGAATAAACGATTCTTTTCAAGTGGTATTACATTTTGCAAATGGAACTTAGGCTATGTGAGAAATTCCACTGTCTATCATTGCCCTGGCATATCTAGTTTTCACCTGGAACCTTTATAGGGCTTCCGTCTATCCTTTTTAGTACGAATTTATGTTTTCTAAAGAGCGCCACTTCTTTTTGGCGTTAGGTAATATTATTGATTTCTAAAGAGAACGTTTGCCCCAGAGTTGTGTCAGGAGACTAGGGCAGCATTCTATTAGAAGATCCACAAGGCAAAGGTTGTGAGCTGAGACACCAGGGGCCTCACTTACAAGGTCCTAGCAGCACGCTGCGCCACAGGAGCGTCATTTCTTTTTACGCTCCGGGGGCGCAGTGTGCCAGCCCATATTTACAAGGCCACAGAAAACCACCTTTTCATGGCCTTGTAAATATGGACCCCTTTCATTGGTAATGCTGTGTGAAAGGGCGTTCCATGAGCGTTGCTTAGAGTGTTCCCAGGCAACACTCATAGAACCCTAAGGAATCTGATGCGTTCCCAGATTTTCAAGTCTGGGAATGTGTCAGATTGCTACACCATCTCAGGGGTGATGTAAGAATGACGCAACAGGAAGAAATATATTTATTTCCCCATTTTTCCTCTTTCTATGTGTGCAGACTGCAGTGCGCCGCAGGCCTTGAAAATGAAGCTCCGGGTACCAATGGGCATTGTTACAAAAACCTCATCTTACATAAATATTGAGGACTAAATATTGTTTTACAAAATATTGCTACATGGTGTTTATATTTTCTTTAATACATACAATGGACCGAAACAATATTTATGACGCAATATTTTTTAAGACAACATTTGGGCAACAATATTTTAGTACAAAGCCCATATAACTGAACAAACAGGAATAATACATTTTGAAAATATTTGTCTATTTTTTGATACGTACCTGCTGCTCTCAAAACCTCTTCATCAATCTTCTCTGTTAAGAGACAGTATAGTCCCTTTGCCCCAGCAACTTTTTTGAGCAGCTCCTCACGTGGCACAGGATCATCAGAGTCCCACTGTTCGATTTCACATCTGCAATGCAAGCAGACACCTACATTTTGTAACAACATCACTTCTTTTTATTATAACAAACACTATGGTTTAAACATTTCAAAAAATTAAAAAATACAATAATAATCCTGCTTTATATGTGATATATGAATCACACGTTGGTACTATCCGGCCCCACTCACAGTTATCATTGTTAATGATACAGCCTACAGCTAAAATTTCTAAGGCAGAGAACGTGCTGAGGCTGCATCTCTGTGTGTATTTAGTGAGTACTGCATTCTGTAATGTAAACTATTAGTGACTTAAGTCTGGCCTCTCTGCCCTAATGTAACTAGAACTCACGCCCTCACCATGCACTGCTAATTACCTCACATATTACATCACTCATGATATCTTTGATATCATCATTGATAATATCAATGTAACAGTTGCAGTAAAATTATTTATAAGAAATCTGTGCATGGCGGGGATGCAAGTTACAGTTACCTTAGGGCACGAATTATAGTTACTTGAGCTAACCAAAACTATAACTGCTGAATTTCTCTGGTTTTGTGTGAGTAAATTCAGATCCTAACTAAAATGTCCCTGTAATCTTTGGTTTTTCAAGTACATATATAGATTATATATTGATTTATAAGTACACATATATATCGTGAAGTTCACTGTGGCAGCTGCATAACACCCAATGCGTTTCGGGGAGTACTCCCTTTGCTCCCGGGTCAAGTTTCCACAGACACCAACAACAGTGATAAATAAGTGAAGGTGCCATAAACACAAATGACAGACTGGAATGATGTGATCCCGTTCAATGTGCCGTATAATCGGAGCTGTCCCTCAAAATACATTGGGTGTTATGCAACTGCCACAATAAGCTTCACAATGTAATTACCGCTGGATGGCTTGTGCTATGGTGTACTTTGTTTGGACACCGCTTGTTTTGAGAAGTATTGGGCTTACCAGGCCCATCAGAGTGAGCATATATATCCTAGTGCCAGTCGCCACTAGGTAGTTGGAGTTAGGACCTAGTTCCTATAAACAAAAGCAGTTTTTTGCTTGCCTTTATCTTTGGCGCCGCTAGATGAATTTTCACAAAACGTTCCAAACAAATTAGACAGCCACGTGAGCTGCTGTCTGGAAAGTTTTGGGAGGATCCATCAAGTGGGACTGAGATAAAAGGGGAGTGAAATTTAGAGTGTTTCCAATGTTAATTCCCATAGGAAAAAATAAACAGCAATAGCGTAAAAACCACTGGATGGAATTACACCAAATTTGGCAGACAAGTAGCTCTTAGTCCAGAAAGAGCCCTTTATGTTAGTTGGTGTTAATCGGTTCAGTAGTTGTTGAGAAATTTAAGGAAATCTAACTTTGTCTTTCTAGGAATGCAAAGGATTCTCAACCCCTCCTGATCTCGTGCTGAGATCTGATTGTCTGGTAAACACTTCAACAAGGAACTGTTGTTGGCCATCTTGGGACTCAGCTGAAGCCAAGTCCCAGAAAAAAAGAATACAAAATACAAACAGGGCCAGGGAATGAACACATTGATCCCTTAGCTCTGATGCTGGGGTCCTAAAGCTACCCCCAGGGCTAAAAAGCATTTTAATTTTTTTGTTACTGTAAAATCAAGACGGAGTCGCAAATCCAGTGTAAAAATATATTTTTAAAAACAGGCGTGGCCTTCTGCGCTTCTTTGGGTGGGCCAGGTTACGGGGGCACTGTTTTCAGTTTAACAGGGGGCCTTCTGCCCCCCCCCACAGCCCCGGGGACTACCAACTCCCCAGGGTGATTAATGAAATATGTGCGGGGTCCACGCGGCCCGCTGCACCCCAGGGACCACCACCTCCACAGGGCAAAATACTTTTATAATGTGGGGGAGGCCCAATGGCCTCCCCCACAGCCCCAGGGACCCCCACCTCCCTGGGGTGATATATTAAAATATATGCAGGGTGTGCACGGCTCCTCGGTGCCCCGGGGTTCCCCACTCCCCAGGGCATTAGAGGAATTGGGCTGCGGGGGGGGGTGTGAGCTCTGCCACAGCTCTGGAAACCACCACCATCCAGGGCATTGGAGGAATTGGTGTGGGGGGGCGCGTTGGCCTCCATGCAGCCCCAGGGACCATCTCCTCCCCAGGGCAGTTAACCAAAAAAGTGCAGAGGGCCCCACAGCACCCCCGCAGTCCCAGAGACCACCACCTTTCGAAGCAAATAGCAGATTATGTAACAGGGGTCAGTTTTGGTCCCCCATTAGCCCTGGGGACCATCACCTCCCTGGGGCTATACATGTTGGAGGGGGTCACGCAGCCCCCTTGAGGAGCCACTGATGGCCTGGGGAACGTCACCC
Organism: Pleurodeles waltl; assembly: GCF_031143425.1. Lineage (NCBI taxonomy): Eukaryota > Metazoa > Chordata > Amphibia > Caudata > Salamandridae > Pleurodeles > Pleurodeles waltl. Next base: position 184,951,243 of record NC_090437.1, read on the forward strand.
CCTATGGCCGGCTCCTGGTGCCCACCCCCGGGAAATAGCTGTTTGTTGTGGCTTGGCTTGGCTGCAGCTTTGACATATGCAGCCAAGCCACAGCAAACACTCTGCTCTTTGACAGCGGGACCTTTCAAACAGGTCCCGCTGTCAGAAAGCAGAGTTTTCATCTCTGTTCCCTGCATGCAGATATGCGTTCACAGAACAGAGATGAAGCTTTGCTTCAGCACACAGGGAGCTGCGGCTAAAAGCAACTCCTTACTTGCTGAAGCAATAGGACCGCGGGGAGGCCTTAAGGTTCCACCAGCGGTCCCAGATAGCCCGTAAAGGCTTAGTATAAAATACATTTTTTTTTAATGTAGGGAATGCGAGGGAGGCCTTCAGGCTTCCCCTGTGGTCCCAGATAACCCAGAAAGGACTAAAAAAATGACGAAAAAAAAATGTAATTGCTCAGTGTGAAGGTTGCAGACCTTCACACTGTGTGTTGAGGGTTAGAATCCTGGTGTGTAGCTGGTCGTTTTCCTCTGTTTTTTTATTCACATTTTTAAGGCTCATACTTTAAAGTGATCTTACTCTTTTTAATTGACAAATACATTTTTCTTCTCAATTTGTGCAGAAATATCTCATTGTAAATATTTCATCCATCAAGGCCTAAAAACAGTCTCTCTCTCTCACTCTCTTTCTCTTTCCCTCTCTTTCAGTCTCTTTATCTCACTCACACACCCACTCACACCCTTACGCAGCCACTCACAGACCCACTCAGACACTCATGCACCCACTAATGGACCCACCCAGACCCTTGTGCACCCACTCACAGCCCCATTCAGACCCTCATGCACCCACTCATAGACCCACTCAGACACTCACACACCCACTCATACTCTCACACACTCACTCACAGACCTACTGACACCCTCATGCAGCCATTCCCACACCTGTGCAGACACTGACGCACCAGCTAAGACAGTGATGCATGCACTCTCACACCCAGACAGAGACTCTCACAGTTACTCTCACCCCCAGATACACCCTCTTACACCTATTCTCACACCCAGAGAGATAAGCTGCCGCCAACTCCTGCCATGCACGGCCAAAGGGCCGTGTGCAGAGTAGGGTTGGGTGGTTGACTGCAGGAACTGGCTGCAGGTCAGGCCTTGAGTGCAACTCCTGCTGCACATGGGCAAAGGCCATGCACGGTGCAAGGTTGGTTGTTTTTAGGGGGTTGGCCTTAGGGCCTGGCCACAGGCAAGGTCCTGTGGCCAACCACAGCAACACTTGGCCAAAGCACTATGAACCACTGAAATTCAGCAGCTATAGTTAGAGTTATTTCAAGTAACTATAACTCTCGCTCTAAGGTAACTATAACTCGTGCCCCCACCATGCACAGTTTTTTCTTCATTAGTTTGACAGCTGATCGTTCAACTAATTTAGTTAAGTGTTGTAATATCTGCGGTGATTCGCAGTGCAGGCCGTGCGCATCGGGGGTTGGCTACAGGGCCTGGCCTGTGGCCAGGTCCTCCTGCCAACCCCTATAACAACCTAACTCTGTGCCATACACAGCCTTCGGTAAGGTTGGCCACAGGGCCTGCCCCTCTGGCTATGAGAGTAGGTGTGAGAGGATGTCTCTGGGTGTGACAGTGGGTGTGAGAGTGTCTGTCTAAGGGTGAGAGTAGGTGTGAGAGGGTGTCTGGGTGTAAGAGTGGGTGTGAAAGTGTCTTTGTGTGTTGTTTCTGAGTGTCTGCATAGGTCTGTCAGTGTCTGAGCATCAGTGTGTGAGTGGGTCTGTGTGTGGGTAACTGAGAGGCTGAGTGGGTCTGTGAGTGGGTGCGTAGTGACTGGGTGCATAAGTGTCTGTGAGTGGGTATGTGAGTGTCTGAGTGGGACTGTGAGTGGGTGCGTAAGTGTCTGAGTGGGTCTGTCAATGGGTGCATGAGGGTCTCAGTGGGTCTGTGAGTGGGTGCGTGAGTGTCTGAGTGGAGTGTCCGAGTGCTTCTATGAGTGAATGACTTGCTGTATGAATGAAACTGAGAAGTTTTATTTTTTTTATTATTTTGTCGCCGATTTTCACAAATGTGTCCCGATGCTAGAGTGGAGGGCCAAGTTGAGTGCTGTTATGTATTTGCAAATATCACACGGTGTGAAAAAAATATTTTTAAGGTCATAATTTGACCCTCAAAGATCCCCTATATCACAGCCTTGGGGACAGGGTACCTCCACCCTGACACCTTATTCCACTTTTCATTTTATTTGTCAGCCATGGAGACTGTGGCCCTCATTATGACCCTGGCGGTGAGTGATAAAGTGGCGGTAAGTACCGCCAAATTATGACCATGGTGGTGATAACTACCATAGACAGCCAATGTACCACACCAACTGCCAGGGCGGAAACAACACTCACCACGGCAGTAGCCAACAACAGCCAGGCGAAAGACAAAGTACCGCCCACCATATTAAGGCACAGCATTCCGGCACCTTTTCCGGGGTGGTACCGACGCCATCAAAAGCCTGGCGGAAACGCATCACAGAAGAGAAGGGACTCACCATCGGAGACAGAGGGAAGAAGAACGCCGCCATGGATCCTGAACTGCAAGTCTTTCATATGATCTTCTACATAATGCTCTACCTGGAACAACGACGAAGACAACAGCGGTGAGTACAGCTGCCTAGCACACAAGGGAGGGAGGGAGGAAAACTAGAGTGACACACACACACGCACGACACACACCAGACATACACATACCACACATAAGTCCAGCTCCACACAAAAAACTATTTGTCCACGAAAAACGGCAGAATAATGCAAGGACAACAGGAATGGACAAAAGTGATTGTAATCAGATCAACATCTAAATAACTAATTTGATTTGTCAATGAAACAGATGCATACACATGTACACAAAGGGACACTGCCCAGTCCAATGTTCAAAGGGCCCACATGGCCACATGGCACAGTCTAAGGCCCAACTCGAATCCTGACCACATCCTGACAGTACCCTGCAGGGGCATCAGTTTGCAAATTGACAGCACCTCGGGGGGCACCTCAGCCGGATGCGGGAACACGCTTGCTGGTTCTGGAGGGGCCTCCATGCCCATTGCTCTGCCCTGGGGAGTGCAAGGCCACAGTCTCTGGAGTGGGTGTCTTTCCCACTGGTTCTGGAGGGGGCAACTCGTACAGCAGCTCCTGGAGGGTGGCCTACATGGCTTCCACTGGCGGTGACAGCTGCAGTGTGTTGGTGGTTGGAGGTGCCTCCTGGGCAGCCTCTGCACTTGCTGATGGCTGCAGTGTGGTGGTGGATGGAGGAGCCTCCTGGGCAACCTCTGCACTTGCTGATGGCTGCAATTCATCAGCTAGTGGGGGGCCAGTGACAGCTGGTGGTGGTGGAGGTGTCACCCTGACAGCCTCTGCTGGAGTAGGCTCCTCCAGTACAAGGGGTGTGGATCCCTTACCCTTCCTGGAAGGGGTGGATGGGCTCTTCCCCTTCCTGGATGGAGGTGCAGGCTCCTTCCCTTTCTTGCCTGGTGGTGCAGCCTCCTCCCCCTTCTTCAATGGAGCTGTAGTATCCATACCACCACGAGTAAGTATTGCTGCCACTGTCCCAGTGGACTGTTTGGCTGAGGTGCTGGGCTGTGGCCTTGGTACCCTGCTTATACAGGCAGGATTGGGTGTGGGGGTGGGGGAGGAACGAGGTCAAGTTGGGAAAGAAAAAAGCTTTTTAGGGACGTTGGGGTGAAAGAATGGAGGAGTAATGGCAGAGGTGGTTGAGGGAGTAGTTGTTGGAGGTGTATGTCTGCTGGATTTCGGTGCAGGTGCATGGGCTGTATGCTGATGTGAGGTGGATGGCTGTTGGGTGTGTGAGTGCTTGCGTTTGTATCCTTTAGGAGGGGGGACAGACAGGGTGGGAGAGGACAGAGGGGACGCATGCATGGCTGTTGTGTTGGTGTCTGCTGATGTAGTGCATGCAGGTGTGATTGTGGATGTGACTGAAAGGGAGGTGGAGGAGGAGGGGAGGGGAAGACAGTGGAAGCAGTGGATGTTGTCGTGTATGCAACTGTATGGTGTTTGCGTGAGTGCTTGTGGGATGAAGTGTGGTGCTTGTGTTTGCCTGTGACACTCTTGGGTGTTGTCTTGTGTGCATGCTCATCTGTATGTGTTCCTGGAATGGGTTGGGGTTGAGGAGAATGGGACTGGGAAGTGGAAGTTGGAGGGGGGATGGTAGAAACTGGGACAATGGCTGCCGTCAGAGAGGAGGCCAGAGCCTGAATCGATCTCTGTTGGGCCGCCAATTCACTATGAATGCCCTCCAGAAATGCATTGCATTACTGCATCTGGGATGCCAGTCCCAGCATGGCATTCACAATGGTTGACTGCCATACAGAGCTGGATCTCAGGAGGTCAATAGCCTCCTCACTCAGGGCAGCAGGGCTCACTGAGGCAGGGTCTGTGGTGCCTGGAGCAAAGGAGATGCCCACCCTCCTGGGTGAGCAGCACAGGAAACTAGCAGAGGGGCTGCTGGGAGGGCGTTGCTGGTACAGGGTGGCGGCTGTACCTGCAGCTGGGGTGTCAAAGAGGTGTCCGCCACCACCAGGGAGCTCCCATCAGAGGAGGTATCTGAGTCTGTTGTCTCCTCCAGTCTCTGCAGTGATGCTCCTCTCGCCCTCCGTCCCACTAGTTCACTCGGTGTCGGGGTCCTGTGGGATGCAGCTCCCTCTGCCGCCGGTGCCCCTGCTCCTCCGCCAGATGATACTAATGCACACAAGGACAGAATGACAAAACAAGAAAGGGGAGAGAGAGACAAAGGATACACTGGGTCAATGACTGCACCAACACCACTATTGGCATACACATCACCATTACACACAGGGAACAGGCTTAAGCACTATGCATTGCACTACCAGTGATATGGCTAGTCACTAAGGCAAGATGAGGACCACACACTGCCAACTGCAGCACTCCTGGGACCCACGATGCCCTGGCTGAAATGGACTGCTAACAAGCTAGGTTACCTGTATTTGCCAAACACCAATTAGATGACCCACGCTGCAGTGTCTGACCTGGCCTTAGGGACACCCACTAACACACATCCACCACCCGGATACCACCCCACCAGCCAAAATATGTATTGATACCCACTGTACTCACCCCCTTGTGGCTGCTGTGATGCCCTCAAGAGCCCATCCAGCTCAGGGTAGGCCACCGCCAGTATGTGGCCATCAGGGGGGTCAGGGTCCGGCGGGCACCCCTTCCTCGTTGTGAGGCCATCCCCAACTGGGCCTCCAGAGTCTTCCGTGCCCAGCATCTCAGGTCCTCCCACTGTTTCCGACAGTGGGTGCTCCGCCTGCCATAGACCCCCAGGGTCTGCACGTACTTGGCGATGGCATGCCATATTCCCTTCTTTTGATGGGTGCTGACCTGCAGAGGCAATACAGACAGGAGAACACCATTAAACAAACAGTCAAGCCTGTCACACAAATGGCCCACCATACCCGTTTCCATCACCATTGGCACACACATAGCCCAGCGCACAACATGTACACCGCCAGAAGACATTCCCCTCACCTCTCCCTTAGACGATGCTTGCACACACATCTCCATGCATCCTTGCCACATGCTTCGTGGCCAAAGTGTACTCACCTGTTGGTCTGGGGGCCCATACAGCTGTCCGTACTGGGGGAGGACCCCATCCACCAGTCGCTCCAACTCCTTCGAAGTGAAGGCAGGGGCCCTTTCCCTGGTCACACGGGCCATGGTAGGTTCCAGACACAGGTTATGCAGCACACGCAGTGTAGGTGTTCTCCTGTTGAAGGTCAGGAAACAAGTGAGGATTGAGTTAGAAAATGGCTGTCACATCTGCGGGGTGGACACTGTCACTGCAGTCACCGCCGTCACCACCAGCGTAGAACCCCATTGGCCACTGAACTCCATAGAGCCCCATAGAGCCCCATATTATCCAATGAAGAATTGCACATTGGTGCAAGACCGCCTTCCGCCACGACGCCCAATGTCGTTACCTCACTTCCACCTGACCCTACATACAGGACAGGCGGTCCCCATTTCAGGGGGAAACAGGCATATTGACAATTACTGCGTCACAGGTTAGATTGGAACATACTTTGCCATTAACACTGTCCCAATACATAAGTGCACCATGTGGATTGCTGTTGTGGTTTTGTTGTTCCAATTGTGACAGTCTACTCACTCTTGTGTACCTTAGGTACCTACTGCTGCAGATGAACAGGAGGTGGAGACATACCCCCGTGTACAGACCCCTGGTGGATTTAGCTACACTGGAGGACACGCACATTATACTCACCTATAGACTGGACAGGGCCACAATCACAGAGCTGTGTGCCCATTTGGATCCAGACATGATCTCATCTATCCGTCATCCAACTGGGATGCCCCCTCTTGTGCAAGTGCTATCAGTGCTCCATTTCTTTGTGAGAGGTTCTTTCCAAGTGACAATGGGCTTGGCAGCAGGAATGTCACAGCCAACGTTCTCAATCGTGCTGGCTAGAGTGTTGTCTGCCCTGATAAAGCATATGTGCAGCTACATTGCCTTCCCCCAGGTGGAAGACTTGGCCATTGTGAAGGCAGGATTCAATGCAATGGGACATATCCCCAATATTACTGAGGTGTTTGTGGGGAAACATATTGCGTTTGTCCCCCTCCCAGAATGAACAGGAGTACAGGAATCAGAAGAGTTTCCACTCACTGAATGTGCAGATGGTGTGCCTGGTGGATCAGTACATCTCCCACGTCAATGCTAAGTATCCTGGGTTGGTGCATGATGCTTTTGTCCTGAGGAATACCAGCATCTCAAATATGATGACCCAACTACAGAGGCACATGGTGTGGCTAATACGTGAGCCTTTGTCCCCAAACACTGTATGTTAGTGTATGTCTCTGCTGTTGACCCCAGAGGATTGTGTGTGGCTAAATGTTGTCCCTTAATACCTACAAGTGACTCTGGCTACCCAAACCTATTGTGGCTGCCGATCCCTGTGAGGAATTCCAGGACAAGGGCTGAAGAACGTTATAATGAGGTACATGGGTGAACCAGACGGATCATCGAGAGGACCTTCGGCCTCCTGAATGCCAGGTTCAGGTTCCTTCATATGACAGGTGGATCCCTGTACTACTCACCCGAGAAGGTGTGCCAGATAGTAGTGGCATGCTGCATGTTGCACAACCTGGCCCTCAGACACCATGTACCCTTTCTGCAGGAGGAGGAGACAGGCGATACCCCTGTGGCAGCAGTAGACCCTGATGACAGTGAGGATGAAGAGGCTGAGGACAACAGAACATCAGTTATCCCTCAGTACTTCCAATGACACACAGGTGAAACAGTGCAACTTCACATTTCTATGACTATTGGTGTATTCTGTGTGGCTGTAGCATGATGGCATTAACTTCCTTTTACCTCTACTTACTGTCACCTATGGTTTGTCATTTTACAGATGTTGGTGCTATGACAGCTGTGTACTGATGTGCTGACTACAGCCAGCTACAGGTCATTATTTCTATACTCTCACAATGTACAGTTTATTTGCAATGGATGTAACTGTTTACATAAATACACATCTTCAACACATGACATACAAGTAGTCAAGTTGTGTTCAAGGGTGTTTATTTTAGTGCTAACAAATTTAGGGGAAGGTGCAATGGAATGGGGACATGATGGAAGAAAGCCCAGGGTATTGTTCCAGTCTGTTTGTAGCAGAGGTGCAGTGTCCAAGTGACCATAGGAAGGGTAGCAGTGGCAGTTCAAGGTGGACAAGGTGACTAGGTGGGACACAAGGGGGAACAATCAGGAGAGTCTAATTTTCTGGTGGGGGTCTTGGCACGTGTCTCTGGCTTCTGTCTGGGTCGCAGGGAACGTTTGCATGGTGGTTCACCTTCTGCAGGGGGAGGGGTGCTGGTGGCCTGTCGGTCCTGTGGTGGGGCCTCCTGCCCACTAGTGGCAGCAGAGGTAGAAGGCTGGTCAATGGACTGGCTAGTGGTAGGGGCCCGCTGGTGTGCTGTTCCCTCCCTCATGAAGTTGGCCATGTCTGCCAGCACCCCTGCTATGGAGATCAAGGTTGTGTTAATGGCCTGCAAGTCCTCCCCAATCCCCTGATACTGTCACTCCTGCAGCCACCTGTTCTCCTGCATGTTGTCAAGGATCTAGCCCTTAGTGTCCTGAGAATGTTGGTATGCTCCCAGGATCTCAGTGAGTGCCTCCCGGAGAGTTGGTTCCCTGGTCCTGTCCTCCCCCTGGCGCACAGCGGTCCTCCCAGTGTCCCTGTTGGCCTGTGCCTCTCTCCCCTGAATGGTGTGCCCACTGACCCCAGGTCCCAGATTGTCTTGGGGACGAGGTGTGGCCTGGGGTCCCTGTACAGGTGGGCACACTGCTGGTTGACGTGTCCTGGGGACCAGGTGTGGGTACGCTGGGTGGAGGCTGTAGTGTTGGATACTGAAGGGGGAGGCTCTCTGGCGGTCTGTGAGTGGGCTTGGGTGACCGGCTGTCCAGTGGTCCCTGATGGGCCAGGTAGGACACCCAGATCCTGAAGTCCAGCGTTACTGTCATCACTGGGGGCATCTTCTGTTGGGGGACTTTCTCTCCACTGACATTGCCTGGGGTACCTGTGGGGATGTAAGTGACGTATTATGCTTAATGTGTATGACATATTGTACATCCCTGGCTTCCCCTCTATCGTTGGTGTTGCCCTGCCACCTTTGCTTGTGTATGGTGATGTATAGTGGGATTGTTAGTTTCCCTACGCTGCGCATGCTTTGGTGATGGGTGTCCATGCAGGGCTGGGAGGGCTGTCCATGCATTGGTATTGCATGCAGGGCTTTGCATTGGGATTAGTGATATGTGTAGGTGCGGTGTGTGGGATGGAGTGGAGTGATGGGAGTGAGGGTGAGGGGGTGTGATGGCATGCAGGTATGGGGGTGAGAAGTGGAACATGTTGACTTACCAATGTCCAGTCCTCCGGCTATTCCAGCGAGTCTCTAAGAATGCAGTATTGCCAAGACTTGCTCCTCTCATGTGCTGAGCTGTGGGGGAGGAGGTGTGGGTCCACTGCCAGTCCTCTGTATGGCGAGCTGGTGCCTTGCTGCTATGGAACGTACCTTCCCCCGTAGGTCGTTCCACCTCTTCCTGATGTCGTCCCTTGTTCTTGGGTGCTGTCCCACGGCATTCACCCTGTCCACGATTCTCCGCCATAGCTCCATCTTCCTGGCAGTGGATATCTGCTGTACCTGTGCTCCAGACTGCTGTGGCTCAACCCTGACAATTTCCTCCACCATGACACTTAACTCCTTCTCAGTGAAACGGGGGTGACTTTGTGGTGCCATGGGTGTTGTGTGGTGTGTGCTGGTGAGAGTTTGTTGAGTAATGTGGTGGGGTGTGTAATGTGGAGTGCGTGAGGGATGTATGGGTGTAAGTGGTGTGTGTTTAGTTGTCACAGTCATCTTGGTGTCAGTCTGGTGGCTATGATTTGTAATCGTAAAGGGTTGTGGGTAATGTGGGAGTGTGTTTAATAGTGGTGTGGTGTGTGTATGGGTGCCAGGTGTGGGTTTTTCGTATTGGCAAATGTGGTATTGTTTTGTATGTGGGTGTCCATTCTGAGTGTGTCGGTATGTACCGCCAATGGTTTACCACAGTTGAATGTCCGCCCTGGTGATTCGTGGGTCATAATGTGGTGGGCGTTGTTCTATTGGCGTAACGGTATGGGTGTTGGGACCGCCACTTTATCACTGACCTTTGGGCTGGCGGATTTGTGTATGTGACTGTATTCTGTCAGATTGGTGTGTGTGTGTCATAATATGGTGAACGGATATTCGCCACCGCAACAGTATGTTGGCATCCGTCAGCGTGGCGGTAGGAGGCATTTACCGCCAATATCATAATAAGGGCCTGTGTCTGTTACCTAAAATGGCGGCCACAACTTTTAGGTCAGGTTGCGGGCAGTCAATCAGGGCATTCCTGTTGGTGTGCCCAGTTGCAAATTTGCCGTGATTGCCGGGAAAATGTCACTACTGATCCGTGGCCCTAGATATACAAATGTGTTTTCCCTGTAATTTCTTGAAAACTACTGAACTGATTTACACCAAATATGCAAAAACGTAATCTGCGTACCAAAACCTACCTTTCTGCCAAATTGTAAGTAATTCTATCCAGCTGCTCAGGCTGTAGTCTTGTTCAAAACTCCTATGGGAATTAAGTTGGGAAACACATGTTTATTGACCCTCCATTTTTCTCAACCCCTGCTTGATGGATCACCCTGAAACTTTCTGCGTGCAACATGAATTACCGGCACACTTTTTTTGTGGAACATTTAGTGAAGATTCATCAAATGGTGACAAAGATATAGGCAAGTCAAAAATGTTTTTTCACATGGGATATTGTCCAGAGCTCTGAGGTCAACTTCTCTAATACTATACAAGCAACGGAGAGGGTTATGCCACTGCCCCAGTGTCCTAGAGGCGAAGGAAGATTGTCAGAGGGATACAGAGGCTCAGTGTCACAGCAAGAGGGTCTTGCGTCGAATGGCTCATCAACTGATATGAATATTGTCGCTATGTAATGTGGGAGCTACATTTCAAGTGCATATGTCATGCATCAAGTGAGCTGTGTTGCCCCAGGTGTCACATGGGTATCCTGGAAATGTCTCCGAGGCGGACAGGTGTGGTTCTTGGTTATATGTTGAGAATATAGTTATCCCAGTTCCCCACTCCCGCTCTCAACTGACCCCTAGCTTGCATCATGTGTAGTGTGTTGGCCTCGACCCAGGCCCAAAGTAGTAGTGCTCACAAAGACCGCTGCATGTCTGTCACTGAGGTCGCTTTCCAAGTCATGGCTTTTTGTTGTTTTAAAAGTTTAAAGGCAAGGTCTATGAACCAATGTAGTTACTTGCCCCCCTTGACTTTGGGGCAGAGGCCCAACAGACAGGATTCAGGAGTGTATGCCCAGCTAGTTCCGCCATAGTAGCTGTGATCTCGAGCCACACCACCTGCAGCAGGGGGCACTCCCACACCTTGTGATAAAAGCCGGCATCAGGTAGTGTGCAGCCGGAGCATTCTGGCTGTGAAGTGGGAAACATGTGTCTGATGCGATGGGGGGATAACTATGTGTGTACCTGAATCTTTAACCTGTCAGACTACTTGTGTCCATGTTTCAGCTGTAAGCGATCGGGGTAATACATTGCTCCATCTAGCATTCTCCACTTCCGTGGTGTCCATCAATGCAGTCAGTAATGTGAAGTGTAAAGTGGTCATGGAGCGGCGTGTGCTTACGCATGTATAGAGGGTGTGCAAAACAGGTGAAAGTGTAGTTTAGTTTAACCCATTCCTCAGGTCACCCGCACATGTTGTCTAATGGCGTAGTGGGACAGAAAATGTCCAGTTCCTATATCACACTCTTCCCTAACGTCCTGAAAGTACATCAGAACTCCTGTGAGAAAGAGTTCACCCGATTAGACAATCCGGGCCTCACACTGGGGTGACAGAGCACTTCACTGGGCCAGCCAGTAGACACACAGTAGTTTCTCTAGCAAGATAGAAGGTGAGTAAGGGGCATGAGGGCTCTTACTAGGCACATAATGCCACCAGCATTGAGGCGCCATGGTCATCAGGTGTGGCTCCCTTGCTGGAAAACATTTGTGCTCTGTAAGGCAGATGTAAGCACCAATGTCACCCAGCACGTTCTGGACTGCCGCCTCCTCAGGGCCGCAAGCTGCATCAAGCCAACGCATCGGCCATTGGAATTGTGCTGCGGCATAATACAAATCAAAGTGGGCCATGCCCAGTCCCTCCTCCGGTAGCAGTCGCTGTGTGACTGCCAAGGATACCCTGCGATGACTAATCCCCCATATTAAGTCCAGCAGAAAACCATTCAATTCGTGAAAGAAAGCTTTGGGGAGTACTATGAGGAGTGCAGCAAGGAAATCTATTATCTGGGTAGTATTAGCATTTTAGCAATTGCCACTCATACCAGTGGGGATAGAGGCAAAGAGCGCCAAAATGAGTGGGATCCTCGAATCAACCTTACTGCGTGCCCTAGGTTGCCCTCCCTGAAGACGGCTTCAGAGTGGTATATGTGGATGCTGAGATATTTTAACATGTGTTGGCACCAGTGAAGATGCATGGGCCTGGTAGCCCTGTGAAGTTCAGGCATTGGGGCAAGTGGGAACAAATAAGATTTGGTTCAGTTGACCCAGAGCCCGGAGATAGAACTAAAGTCATCCAAAAGCTGCATCAATGCTGGGAGGGACGTTCCAAACTCATGTAGGAATACCAGGACGTTGTCAGCATATAGCGACACAATGTGGTAGACAGTTAGTTCAGGGATCCCCTACTACCTTGCACGTAGGCACAGGTGGCTGGCCAGGGGCTCCATGGTGACAGAAAATAATAGCGGCAACAGTGACATCTTTGGTGAGTGCCCCGCTGGATGGGAAAGCACTCTGATATCAGCTGGCCCATTTTTATCTGGGTATTCGGATTGGAATATAATGTGTGCACTCAGCCCAGGAACTCAGGTTCAAAGTTCATGTGTTCCAAGGTGGATAGCAGAAAGGACCAGCTTAAGATGTCAAATGCCTTTTCGATGTCCAAGGATGCTGCCAGTCTGCCATGAGCCTCTGGGGACGTAGCATGTATCAATTGCAATAGGCGTCTGATGATGAAAAGGTGTTACGTCCAGGTATGAAGCCAGGTTGGTCGGAGTGTATTAAAGTACTAATAAATAAGGGAAGCAGTCTGTTACCAAGGATTTTTCCTAGGGCATTAGAATCAAGGTTAAAGAGGGATAAGGGATGATAGGAATGCACATCTAATGGGTTTCGTCCAGGTTTAGGGAGGACCACGATCAAGGCCTCACGCATTTATGGTGGCAATTGGTTGGACGAGTGGGCCTTGGTGACAACCTGCAGCAAATGTTGGGAGAGTAGTGATGAATGAGTAGTGTAGTATTCAACGGGCAAACCATCGGAGACTGGAGTTTTTTTCCTGGCAATTTGTGACACAGCTAACTTAGGGGGTCATTCTGACTTTGACGGGCGGCAGAGGCCGCCCGCCAAAGTTCCGCCGGCAGAATACCGCTGCGCGGTCAAAAGACCGCCGCGGTAATTCTGAGTTTCCCGCTGGGCTGGCGGGCGACCACCAGAAGCCTGCCCGCCAGCCCAGCGGGAAACCCCCTTCCATGAGGATGCCGGCTCCGAATGGAGCCGGCGGAGTGGAAGGGGTGCGACGGGTGCAGTTGCACCCGTCGCGATTTTCAGTGTCTGCTTGGCAGACACTGAAAATCTTGGTGGGGCCCTGTTAGGGGGCCCCTGCAGTGCCCATGCCATTGGCATGGGCACTGCAGGGGCCCCCAGGGCCCCCACGACACCCGTTACCGCCAGCCAGGTTCTGGCGGTCAAAACCGCCAGAACCAGGCTGGCGGTAAGGGGGTCGGAATCCCCATGGCGGCACTGCTTGCAGCGCCGCCATGGAGGATTCCCTTGGGCAGCGGGAAGGTTTCCCGTATCTGACCGCGGCTGTACCGCCGCGGTCAGAATGCCCATGGGAGCACCGCCAGCCTGTTGGCGGTGCTCCCGCGGTCGTTGGCCCTGGCGGTAGACTACCGCCAGGGTCAGAATGACCCCCTTAATCTCCTAAAGTGGGATCAGGTCAACAAGCTTGGCTCGCTGAAAAGGGGTTATTGGGGCAGCAGTAGTTTCTGCAGAAATGCGGCTATACAGCCAGGTGCAGGTAGTATTCTCGTAATTCCTCATTAATGCCAGCTTGTGTATGAATCATGAGGCAATTACTTCCATGGATGGAGCCTATGGGTGTACGTTGCAGGTCTTCTCTAACCAACCAAGTCAGCAATCTTCCCGAGCAGTCTCCCTCAGCGTGCAGTGTTGTTAGCTGACATTTGTAATCATGTTGATTCAGTTGTGCAGTTGCTTCCCTAAATGGCCTGCGCATGCGTCAGAGTTGTTTAATCCCCTCTGCGTTAACAGCCACCTCCCTCTACAGTGAACGTAGGTCCCATCCCAGGGTCATCAGTTCAGTGTGTAGTGTGCAGCGGATGCCCCATATGGTGGACATAAAGTGACCCTGCAAGACCTCCTTGTGGGCATCCCATTCTGTTGCGCTAGTAGGGTTGGAACCCTTGCTGTGCTCAAAGTAATGGTGAGAGGTCCTCTCAAAATGGGTGATCAAGCACGGCCTCAGGCTGTAGGTGCCATGTGGGAATATTTGGGCATGGCCTGCCCCATTTTAGCATCACTTAGAGCAGGCAATGGTCCGGCAGCGTGCAGGCCAAGTATTCCGACCTGACAACTTGTGCTCCTAGTGTTTCAGTACATAGTATCAAGTCCAGTCATGTGTGAATATTGTGAACTGGTCAATGGAAAAATATTCCAGGTCGGTTGGGTGGTCCATGCGCCATACATCCTTGACACTATGCGTGAGCTAGGACTTAAAGTGTTGCGTCATCCTGAGACATGTCTCACTGCACAATGGGGGCAAAGAGAGGTTGAAATCTACATCAAAAGCACATTAACCCCTCCAATAGCCAGGCGAATTAGAGTCCTTCTGTGATCACGTATCTGTCCCCAATGTAAGCAATGTGCCTACCTACATAGGAGACCCCTGGAGCAATCCATATGAGCACCCCACGGGCATATGCCAATGAGGTTGTGCCATATACCTGACCCCACCATTTTGTGCAGACTTTGTGGAGTTCCATGGCAGTGAGATAGGACTCCTGCAATACTGCAATTTGGCTGCACGAGCATTTAAGGAATGCATGTATGCTGTATCGCTTAGTGGGCATGGCCATTCCTTGCACATTCCATGTAATGACGTTGTTTGTCTGTGACTGGCTGTCTAGTGAGGTGGCCATGTCATGTGGTGGTGTAAGTCAAGACAGATTGCAACCCAGGGGTCAGGTTTTGTAGATGCTATGTAGAGTGTGTCATCTGCAACGACATACCATAGTGTGCCTCCTTGTGTGCATGTGTCCCAGTAGTGTACAGCTGTGTGCAGAGATACCCTAACAGATCAGGTGACAATGTAGTCCCGGGTCAGATATCCCTTATGCCAAATCAATATCAAAGGAAGCAAATTAATAGGCAAAACAAGTTCACTTTGGAGTCTCTGTGGCGCATGCAAGGCATTGATCTAGTAAGTCCATGCCGTGAGCCCGATACAGGGGACTTCCCATCTAGTCATCCCAGGGCACATTGGCTTACCTTAGCAGTCTGCAGTCATGACCCAGGTGTAGGCTGCCAGTGTGTAGCCATACGGTTCAGGAGTGCAATTGTCACATGTCATTGAGACATGTCCAGGCATCCTTGGGGGAGGAAAAAACATGGGTCATTTAGCCAGCTACCACACGTAATTTCATTGGGAACAAAAGAGCATACTTGTAGTTCAATTCCTGTAGTTTTTGCTTCACTTTAACATAACAAGCTGTGAAATCAGCATAGGCAGTAATTGAGGCATCTTCATACTTCCATGGGTCCTTCGCACAAAATTGTTGAAGCACCAGGTCGCGGTCATGCAAGTTGAGGAGCCGAGCGTTGATGGGTCGTGGCAGGGCCCTGGGAGCAGGTTGTCTGCAGGGTATCCTGTGCCCTCTCTCTACCAAGAAAAACTTGGGGACCTCTCCATCAAGCATTGTGTCTATAAGCCAGGTTTCCACAAAAATCTCCATATTGGGGCCACCACTGTCTCGGGAAAGCCCAGCAGGCAGATGTTGTTGTGCCTGGATATGCCCTCCACTTCCGCCGCTCTACAGTATAGTGAGGCCACCTCAGTGACTTAATCTGTGCCTGTAGCTCTTGCATTGTAGGACGTAGGCTGGTCACTGACCATTCTATGTCATCCACACGGTCCACCAGTTTGCAATGGTCAGCGTGGAGAAAATTAACATCCATAGAGCTAGTGTCAGTTCTAGTTTCTAGCGATGTCTCAGTTTCAAGTATGGCTTGTAAGACTTTCTCAAACTGGGCATAATGCGCATTCAGGGTGGACTCCAGGTGGTGCAAAGCCTCCGTTGTGCGGTCCGCAGATGCGGAGGCAGTGAATGAAGTTGATGCATCCAGGTCCCACGATAACAGCTAAGTGGTCTTAGGTTTCACCATCATAGTAGGTCACAGTGGAACCCGTGCTACTGTCAAATAAAAATGGTGATTGTGCTGTTGTGGGATTGCTTTTGAAGCAATCAGGAGATCTGGTAATATTCTTCAACTTGCAAGTGGTGTTTCACCCCTGCAGCAGGACAGGCCTACTCGTCTGCGGACCAATAGTAATGGTGGACCCCCAGTCCACCAGATATTGTGGGGAAGGCTCAAACAATTGAGCAGGCACCACAGTCTGTCGTTGCATCAGTGCTTCTCCCTCCTTCAGTGAGGGATGTGTGAAGATTACAAGTGAGGGCTGCGGGTCCGAGTGAAGGACTCCTGAAGGGCAGAACTGAGGAAGTCAGTGGTGCGCGCCTTATGCTACGCGTTGCAGATGTCCCAGTCTCTCTGCTACAATTATCCTGGCTGGGCACTGATTCAACAGAGATTCACCAAGGTGGACCCCCCATTGCCAACAAGGACCAGGAAGCAACCCGGCATGCAAGTTATGGCCCTGTGCGTTCCCCTGACACTCCGCTCATGTGCTGGGTTAATTAATGCACAATGCAGTCTAGGAGGCAGGAGGGAGAAGGGCTAAGCGTGATGTAGTAGGCCTCGTCACTCTCGATGGAGGAGTAGGTGTATGTGCTGATGTTACAGCCCGCATGCTGTTGATGCATGGGCAGGGGGTGAGCCCACAGCAGTGGGCACTCACCAGGTTGCAGGGAGGCCTTTCTGTATGCACTGCAGCCAATAGAGAACATCCACAATGTCCGGTCTTCACCCTCGGCGCTCGCACACGCCGACTCCCAGCAGAAAAACAGGCCTCACCAATCTAGCTGCGGAGCAGGCCTGCCGTGCTGTCAGTTCCTTGCCGCAGTGATCCTGCCAGTGCTGGTGCTTCCCATTTTGGAAACGGAAACCAGGGAAGTCAATTCGTTGTACTGCAAGCTCCGACAGTCCTACAGTGTTGAATGTCACTCGATGGCCAGGATAATGTGCAGGTATTGGACAGGCTGGACAGAGAGCTGGGTTTTAGGCATCTGATGTGGTTGCCATCTTGGCCACACCGCTCATGTGGGGTAATTAATAGTTCATGGCGAGGGTGCAAGTTATAGGCACCTTAGAGCACGAGTTATAGTTACTTGAGATAACTATAACTGCTGAATTTTGTGG
This sequence comes from Pleurodeles waltl, assembly GCF_031143425.1. Taxonomy (NCBI): domain Eukaryota; kingdom Metazoa; phylum Chordata; class Amphibia; order Caudata; family Salamandridae; genus Pleurodeles; species Pleurodeles waltl. Next base: position 184,968,511 of record NC_090437.1, read on the forward strand.
TTTTGTGTGTGTAAAATCTGAACCTAACTATAACATCCCTGTAACCAGTGAATTTCTAAGATTTTGTAAAATGTATTTCCTAACTATAACCTCATCCCTGTAACCTTTAATTTTTTCAGTGAATTTCTAAGGTCTTTAATGCTATTTACTATTTCCTAACTATACATACAGTCCCTGCAATCTTCCTTATCTTCAGTGTATCTTTTATATAGATATTTATATATATATATATATATATATATATATATATATATATATATATATATATATATATAGAGAGAGAGAGAGAGAGAGATATCACTGAAAAAAACAAAGGTTACAAGGATGTTATAGTTAGGAAATAGAATTAAAAGGAAACCCTTAGATATTCACTAACAAAACAAAGGTTAGAGGGACATTATAGTTAGGTTCAGATTATACATGCACAAAACCATAGAAATTCAACAGTTATAGTTACACTTGTCCCAAGACACTATAACTCGTGCTCTATCTAAGGTAACTATAACTTGCACTCCCGCCATTCACAAATGTCTCATCAATAGTTTTATTGTAAATGTTGGAGTTATATTATAAATGATGTCATAGAAGATGTCATTACCGATGTAATATGTTTGGTAAGTAACAGTGCATGGTGAGGGAGCGAGTTATAGTTACCTTAGAGCACCTGTGGCCAACCGCTGTAGGCATCAAACCCAGTGTCACAGACAGCTTTTGGCCAATAGTGGCGGGGATGCCTGTGGCCAGGCTGTCCAGCCAATCACCATAGGCACCCAACCCTTGTTCATGCACGGTCTTCGGCTGTGCACGAGGCTGTTGGCCACAAGGCCTGGCTGCTAGCAAAAAATGATTTTTGGTTCCAGGAGGGTCCCTTGGGGACCCCAGCACCAGGCCTAGGGAGTCAGGGTATTCCTACCCTCTCCATTTTTCTTAATTTTTATCTTTTTGTTTGGTACTTGGCTGAGTCTGAGTCCCAAAATGGCTGCCAACACTTCCTGGTTGAAGGGTTAGCAGCCAATTAGATCTCTGCGTCAGATCTGTTGGATCCGCTGAAGAACCATGCCCCTCCATATCTATTTTTTCACTTTAAATATCTCAAAAGCTACTGAATGGATTTACACCAAATAAAAAAGATGTCTTCCTGGACCAAGATCTACTTTTCTACCAAATTTGCTGAAGTTCCATTTAGCGGTTCAGGCTGCAGCCATGTTCAAAATCGCCATGGGAAATTGCATTGCATGGGAAAAAAGAGTATTGAACCTCCTTTTTTCGTGCTCCCTTTTGATGGATCAACCCAAAACTTTCAAGACAGCAGCTGAACAAATTAGAGTACACGTTTTGAAAATTCCATGAAGATTCATCAAATGGATCCAAAGTTATTGGCAAAACAAAAATCACTTTGTTTATGGGACTTAGGTCAGTCGTCACTCGGTAGTTATAGTTAGGACCTAGTTTCCATAGAAGAAGGAATTTTTATATTTATACATATATATAATCAAGGTATGTGGATGTGTAGTCAAGAATAGTAGATGTAGAGCAAGAATAGTATATCTATACTTACCTAGTGCAATTACCTTTCTTATCTTCCAGTATTTTGCCCCTTGATATTTTGTCCACAATATTAGTATGCCATGAGATTTTGTATTCGAAAGTGCAATCAGCAAAGGAATACTGAATAATTAACCAACTAAAACTGTGGAGATTAAAACTACAGTATTGTTTCAAGCCCATGCAGTAGGGCAGCCCATCAGAATCAAGGAGGTCAGAGACACAGTCACACTAGACTTATGGTGAGCTCCTTGAAATGAATACTACAAGAATACTTACCCCGTGTGCTGGAAACATGTTCCGGTGTCATTCCTCTGCTGACTAATGTGCTTGAATTTTTTGTCCTTTTCCTTATAACTTCTCTACATTTTCTGATTATAATTAAAGTCAGATTTATTTCAAAAGATATATCACTAACTGGATGTTGACATTTATTGTTTGGGATTGTTGTGATTTGGAGACTAAACATTGACTTCTCAACCAGGCCACTGGCAGAACAACATCAACCAAATCTATGGTATATTAGCAGTAAAGGACATTTCTCACCTAAGGTATATGCCCTCAAGAATTCACCTCCCAGAACCGATTAAAGCCAAGGCACAGCTCAAGTGCATTTTCATTATTTGAACAAAATTTACAAGCAAGGCTTCAATGATTGCACTAATCAAATGACTCCAAACATGTGCAATAGCCACACATCAACAAATAAGCATCAAATGACTATCAAGTGTGTACTTCATGTGGTAAATGTTTCTTCATGTTTTGCTTCATGGCCTTCTTAATATAAAAGAAGAGTAGCAGACCTTGGGCTGTATTACACAAAGTGCTCTGAGGGTGCAACAGGAGTGTGCGCCTGCTTTGTGCGCCACCAGGGCACTTTGGTATTACAGAAGGGGCCGCAGATGCTTGTGTGGCCCCTTCTGTAATACTGACTGCACTGGCGCGAGGGATCATTCCACATTTACATGGGGGCCTGGCCCCAGGCAAATGAGTGAATCTCTGTGCTGTATTATGTACTCAGGCACAAAGGCAAAGAATCCGCCAGGAGGCGCTCTCACAAAAAGGTGGCACACTGTCGGTGCACCTCCAGAGGGAAGCCCTTAGGAGGGGGGGGGGGAGAAGATCATATGGACCCCCGCAACCCCCAGACACCTACCTGCAGGTGGGTGAAGCCACTCCCTGAAAGGGAACATTTTTGTGGTCAGCAATGAACAGAGGACTGGCTTAATAAGTAACTGACAGGCATGCTGTGGGGTTTGATAGTGCCATGAGCAGGAAGGCTGTCACATCATGTATGCTCGGGGGAAATAGCGAGGATCAATAGGGCAATGGCGTTGCAGTAGAACCAGAAGGTTTAGTATGTAAGTGAGTATCAGTACTCACTTACTTTCCACTGATTCAAGGTTGAACCAGGAAACCCAGGAAGAGGACCAGAAGGTAGGTACATGCAGGAAATATGGAAGACCAAAAGAAATGTAACAAGGAAAATGGGCAAGGAGGGTTTGAAGACCAGTAGGTTGGTGTTTTCACTGGCTAAATTTAACATGGACCAGTAGGTCTGAATTGAGAGCTCATGTGCTCTGTTTGGTTGTACATTTAGCAGGATTGGGAGTTGGGAGGTCAGGAATTCACTGTATATATAAGATGTTTATGGATGTTTTAGGTCTTGCCTGTAGGACAGAGGAAACGTATTGTTTGCCGTAGACCTATTGTGAGCATACAATGGGCATTCTGCAGCACACTTAGAAAGAGAAAAATGCCTCTGAGGATTGTTTTGGTGCAGGAAGGTGCCCCTTTCTGCACCAAAACAATCCTGCCTCCAACATGGTGCAAGGGTGCCTGCATTAGCACTAGGTAGCCAAAAGTGTGCCAGTTCTAGGAAAAGACAGGAATGTGTTTTATAATGGCAAGTACAGTGCATTCTTCCCTTGAATGCAGCAGAAAGCATCAAGGTGGCTTGCTGCATTGTGCTGCATTGCATGATTTTTTTTTATAAATATGGTCCTGGGTATAGATGGAAAAGGACCATCCTGCCAGATTGGGAGGGGCAGAGCTGTTCCCTGCCCCACTTATACTTGGAGGAGCTGCCTCAGCACACTTTCAAAGAAGTTGACACCAAGTTTTTGTCGTCCCAAGCATCACAGGACCTGAGCATGGAGGAAGAAAATTCCAGAAACATCTGTTGGGGGACAACTCCAGAAGCTTCTTCCACTTCAATGCAGGCAGCAGCTAATAATACTGGACTTTCAGACCCACTCTTCAGTACACTCCTGGGCCTGCTGAAGACAACAGAAGGACTGCCTTGTGCTCCACAGGACTTTCCTTCTGCTTAAGGCCTGCCTTGCTTTGCAGAGGACTACCTTGCTGCTTGCTGTCTGATTTGTTTCACAGAGGACTGCCCTACTGCTGCCAGAGGACTGCCCTGCTGCTTGAGGCCTGCCTTGTTCTTCAGATGACTTTCCTGCTGTTTGATGTCTGCTTTGCTGCTTGAGGGAGAGAAGACCATTTCCTTGAACCCAGGACTACCAGAGTGACTCCAAGGGTCAGCAGGCCGACCTCCTGTTCTGAGCTAAAGGGACACAACAAGCTTAATGGCTCCGTGCAACTGTCCAGGCTGACCTGGTTCAACTGGACTTGCCTGGACCTGTACCTGGATCTGCCTGGACTGTAACTGGATTGACCTGATCCAGCTGGCCTCTTCTGGAGTGAATTCCTGATCCCTAAAATGTGCTTCTCAAGGTACTGGACCCTTGGCTGGCATCAGTTGAGCTCCTCCTGTGAAATTGTGAAGTTTTGAACTCTGTGTGTTGGACACTGAGACAGAAACTTTTGCAGCGGGACTAACCTAGCTTCTGCATCCGGACTGTGCTACATAATGGTCGGCTTGAACTTGTGACTTCATCCCACACTAGCAAGACCAGATAATCAGAGTTAGCACTTTCTGCTTCTTGGCACTATTTTTACTTGTGCCTTTAAAATTGCATATCACCAGTTCTACTGACTGGAGTTTTGTTGTTTTGGTCTCATTGTATTTATTATAGTTCACTCTATTTTTCTAAATTGACGTGGAAATTTTCTTGTGTTGTAATTTCACCTTTTTTCTTGTGTGTGCTGCATAAATACATAACACTGTTCCTCTAAGGTAAGCCTGACTGCTTTTGTGCCAAGCTACCAATAAGTTAAGCACAGGTTTATTCAGTGACTTTTGTGGTTCATCTTGACAAAGATTGTGGTTGTTGCTTCTGAAGGGTTTTCACTCCTCTCAATCAAAGACCCAATTTCTCACAGCTTGCCTACCTCTTCATGCGTTTGTCACCCCCTGGAACATAGCCTGTTTAGCATAATTTTATTTGCTCACTTATATCCTTTCACAGCTCACTTTTAAGTAAATACTTATTTATCTTTGTTTAAACACAATATGAGAGTTCATGTGTTTTCAACCGTTCTGCCGCTTGTACTTCTTCCCCGCCAAATATCAGCCCTTCATATTGTGCTATTACTCATGTGCTTCTAGCCCTCTCTTGTGTGCTTCTACCCTACAAACACTCCCACACATCCCTGGTCCATATTACTCTCCCTGTTGTGCTGTTTCTTCCCTGGTGCTCTGTTGGTTTCTTCCTCGTCTGTTGCTCTCTCTCTCATGTGCTTCTCCCCCACCCCAACCCTGCGCTCCGTGTTGTTCTCTCCTTCATGTGCTTCTCACTGTATTGGAGGCCTATGGACGACAAGGAGCCAGCAATGGATGGTGCAGAAAGCTCTTTATTCTTTTTCCCGCCTCCCTTCCCCGCATCCCAGCCTATTTAACCCTTTCGTTCCCGTCATCCCGGTTCAACCATTATACCCCAGTTGAGAGGCGTGTGACAACATACCCCCCTCCACAGAGACCGTATGTTGAGTTTGCCTGAGTACAGGCAAACACTACACTCACCAGCCCCACTGTGTTTCTCTCTCACCCGCTTGTCTACATAATGACATCACTGGCAACACTGGTCACGATGTCGCGCCTTCGTTTCTTTCGCTTTTGTTTTTTGCCTATTCTGTTTATTGTGCCTTTAACCACCTTTTAATTGACCCCACCAACACCAAGATCAGCATGTACGTATTTTATTAAGCGAACCACATAATATGTGTATACGTCCCCTCAGATAAGGGTGGAAATGAAGGATGCCATGGACACTGGTAAGCAAGTAAAACGGGCGCCATCCATCTTGTTAAATCGTATAGTACCGCCATTATTAGGGCGCAGTGGTGGACCCCTAACATCCCCGGGCCCAGGTGCCACGGCACCTGCTGCGCTATGGATAACAAATCCGCGTTGCCTCCGTTAGATTCTGCAGGGAGCGGGGCGAGAAGTCGGTCCCATTGTTTTAAACTGCGAGAACATTAACTGGAGTCTGTGCTCATTGGAGTGAAAAAGTATGCTTTTGGGCTAGGAGACTATTTAGGAAAGATTATATTTGTTGTGCTTTTCCTCGTGGTGAGAAAGAAGAAGCGGTGAGAGGGAGGGGTAATATCCCCTGTACTCTGGGGAAGAGCGATACCAGTTTGTTTAATCCTACTCAAGGCAAAACTGGGATTCGGTAATTGTTTGGCGGAAAAATAAATCTTCCATAAGTTACGCACAGGGAGAAAAACAGAGTTCAAATTCTCCTCAGTCCTACACCATCGCTTTCTCCCCACCAGCCCAGAAAACCTGCATCTATTATTTTACATGTTTGTGCCATGCCGGCGACATTTTATGCTTTAGTCTAAACGGCCAAAGGTTAAGGTTAAAGCGAGTTAAATATTTATCCTTTCCCACCAGCCCGGTAATTGTTTCTATTTTCTCTGAGGCGCGTGACCTGAGCAGTGTTCCAATGTTTCCTTGCCCTCGCTGTCTGATTGCTTTCACCGCAAATGAATAATGCAGCGAGTAATTCAGGGGTTTTGTAATGATTCAGGCGAGAAAAAATGCGAGAATATCATGCTTTATTTATGCCACCATTTTGTCCAGGCTAGAAGATATTCGGGCAGGTGTTGGCATGGGTGCTCAGACAGCATTCATTTAAATTTTGGGGAAAAGAACGTTCTGAAAAACAGGAGTCATGAACAGGTGTGTTATGCCAGCATGGTTGGCGCAGCCATGTCTGTGATCAATTTACTTCTTCCGAGAGCTGGTCTATGCAGATTTTGAAAGTGTTTTATTTAAATCAGATGACTTCAAATATAGATCAAATAGGTTTTTTAATTAACGAATTGATATAGTTTTACACAAATTTGCTAGGCACGAGGTACAAAAGTCTTTAATAGAAAAGGGTCTTCCGTCACATGGCAATAACATGGCGTCACTCTGCTGAGGTTCCAGAGTCGAGCTGCATCAGCCTCGGCCAGATAACGGTGCCCTGCGTTTCTATTCGTTGCTGTATTGCCAATAGGGCGTCAACGTTCCATTATTATATCACAGAGCATTACGCAGGTGCAGGAACACTTTGCGTGGGCAGAAATACTTTGGGCCATATTTACAAGAAACTGGTGTATCAATGATGTTGCGCCAATTTTCTTGCATCGCCCCTGTCCCACCTAACGACACCATGGGTGTGCCATACGGCGCACCATGGCGGTCGTTAGCAGTTGTGGCTTAGGAGAAGCAGAAGGGGTGGGGGTAATTAAATTAAAAATAATAAATAAATTTAAAAAAAAACAGTTACCTCACCACCGCACGCCGTTCCGCTCCTCCGTCTCATCGCTGCAGGCGGGCACAGGCTCCCAGCCTGCCCTGCGCCAATCCTGACGCTGCTTAGAGCAGCTTTAGGATTGGTGGGAGCGCCCAGCCAGGGCGTTCCCAGGCTGACTGGGAGCCTGTGCAAGCTGTCTCCAACCCAGCAACTGTGTTGCTGGGCTGGAGAGAGCCCTGTGCGCATGTGTGTTTGGCGCCGGCCCAAGACGGCCGGCCAAACACACATGCGCTTTGAGGGGGAGTGCTGTGCACTCCCCTTCTTTGCTCGTCACCCCATGGCCTTCCCCTTTTCCCAAAAAACGGTAATAAACACAGTTTATTATTGTTTTTTGGTAAAAGGTTTGCAGCTGCTGCTGCTGGTGGGGGGGGGGGGGTAACGCACCTCCACCCTTGTGGAGGTGCCACCCCTGGTCGTTAGGACATTAGAGTCAGAATTTTTGACACTATTTTGGCGCTTTGCTGCACTAGCGTCAAACATTTTGACGGTAGTACAGTAAAGTGCAAGGAGGCCCATAGGTTTCTATGGCTATGTGATTTTAACTCCTGCTTTGAGCAGGCATTAAAAGTGATGCTAAAAATGTCACAGTGAGATCCTGTAGATTTTACTGTGCCATTTTTGCGGGCTTCTTAGCACCGGAATGCCCTCTTACATACATTATGCCTGGCGCAGGCATAATGTGTTGCAATGGGATGCAAAGTGCCGCAATATGACCATTGCGCCACTTTGTAAATATGGCACAGCAGGAAAGCATTCCTAACGCCACAGTAGCGTAAAAAAAGAAGCTAATGTGACGCAGGAAGGCGCTCGGAGCTTGTAAATATGCTCCTTTGTGCGCAGGGCCACATCAGAAGACATTTGCTTAGGAGCACTAGATGATTATGAGTCACAGGGCACATTTTTGGGGTTTAGCTCCACAATCTTTTGTAAAGGGTGCCACTTGAATGCATATTAACCTTATCGAGGTTGATTACAATATCATACTGTATTTGAGATCTAAGAGCCACATGTAGCAACATTCTGAATTGCGACCCGCAAATTGCGAGTCAGAGCGACTCGCAATTTGAGAGTTGCAATTCAGAATGTCCCTGACACCATCTGTGAGTCGCAAATGCCCACCTCATGAATAACCATGAGGTGGGTCGCAATTTGCGACCCCCTTGCGAATGGCGGCCCTCACAGGGATGGTGGCCTGCTGCGGACAGCAGACCACCATGTCTGTAACTGCTTTTTAATAAATCTTTTTTTTTTTTTTTTGTAATGCAGCCTGTTTTCCTTAAAGGAAAACGAGATGCATTACAAAAACGAAAAAATGAAACGTTTTCGTTTCATTTTAAATGTTTGCAGTGTCATTCACAATGGGGAAGGGGTCCACCCATTTGAAATGGGTGCTAAATGCGATTGGTTTGCGACCGTGTTCACAGTCACAAACCAATCCTACATTGCACTGCGACTCGCAATTAGGAAGGGAACATCCCTTCCTAATTGTGACTCGCAAACCCATTTTACGACCAGGTTACCGAATCGCAAAATTGAGTTTGTGCATTGCAATTTGCTTTTTGCATGTCTCAAACAGTGAAATTCGCTGTTTGCGACGTGCAAAAAGCTTGCTACATGTGGCCCTAAGTCCCTTAACAATTCTTAGAATAATACTTGACTGCTCACTATTAGCACCTTTGGCGAAACAAGTTTACAAATCATCCCAGGACTTGTAAATTAAATGCTACTAGTGGGCCTGCAGCACTGATTGTGCCACCCAATTCCGTAGTCCTTCCGTACATGTCTCAGGCCTGCTGTTTCAGAGCCTGTGTGTGCACAATTAAACTGCAAGTTAACCCTCTTGCTAGGCCCACACCTTTCCTTTTAATACAGATACGCCACCCCTATGGTAGGCCCTAGACAGCCCAAGGGCAGGGTGCAGTGTATTCAAAAAGTAGGATGTGTACTTTTAAGTTTTACATGGCCTGGTAGTGAAACTACCAAATCCGTTTTTCACTACTGTGAGGCCTACCCCTCTAATAGGTTAACATTGGGAATTCCATATTACATTTAAATAGCTGTAATTCCTAATTGAGAAGGAGTATAATAGATATGTCATGTTTAGTATTTATGAAATTGTAATAATAAACCCTTTTTAATGGTAAAGTTGGATTTATTGTTACAATTTTGAAAATGCCACTTTTAGAAAGTTGGCATTTTCCTGCACCTAGACCTCTGTACCTGCAACCTGTCTCTAAAACATGTGTGTACCTGCAACTTGTCTCCAATACATGTGTGGGCTGGGTGACAGCTGGACTTCGTGCATTACTTCCAGACAGCCACACATTAAGGGAACTTAGGTGTGACTGATAGGCCATCAAACATCTTGATAGGCCATTCTGGGCAGGATGGGAAGGAGGAGCTGACACTTACATCTGGATAGGCAGTGTCCTGCCACACACAAAGGACTGCTTAACCTTCTTTGTGAGTCTGGAGCCAGGGCAGGAAGGAAGGCCCTCTGAGCACTTCAAAGCCTTTCTTTGAAGTTACCACCAATAGCCCCACTTCAAAGGCACAACTGGGTACAAGCATTCGATTTCTGACCCTATCAACTCAGGACACTTCTGGACCTGTGGATACTCTGCCAGGAAGAAGGACTGGTGTTGCTACAAGGATTGCTTCTCTGCTAGACTGCTGCTCTGGAAGAACTGCTTTCTTGCTGCACTTGGCTGCTGCTGCTGCCCTCCTCCTTGCCTGGGTGAGAAGGACTGGATCCACAAACTTGAACCCAAAACCAGAGTGTCTCCAAGTGCTTGCTGGCTTGCCTACTGGTCGTCTGAAATCTCAGGGACACAGAAGATTTCCAATTCATCCCCTACAGCACCTGGACTCTGCCATCTGTGAGTCTTTCCCTGCCAAGTGGTGTCAATATAGTCCTGGGCCCTTGTAAGTGGGTATAAAGTGCTGCTCCAGTCCAGAATCCATGCATTGATGGTGCTGCGCTGCTCTGAATCAGCTTATCTCCATCGACATTGACACATCGCTGCTGCAAAGATCGAGGACATCACATTGCCGGCAGCACGGCGCATCACCTCCAGTTCCGACACATCTTCAACTGTGCGCAATTCTGTACCAGTACATTGCCTACATCCAAAGGATCGATGACGACGCATCACTTCCCCTGCTCATCAAATCTCCCTCGATGTCGACACAACCAAAGTATTGTTTCAGTGGACCAAGGCTGGTCTCTGTATCTGAAACCCGCTCCATCGCGGTCAGCCTGACTTTTCAGATTTGATCCGGTCTAGCGTGACCAGTTAGCCCCGGTTGGCACTTTATTCTTTTAAGCACTACATTTCAGTTTATTCTTTAAAAAATCATAACTCAAGTTCTTTTTATTGGATGTTTGTTGCTTTAGTCTGGATTAGTTCATTAAATTAAGCTCTGTTTTTCTAACCTAGTGTAGAGTATTTTTGTAGTGTTTTCACTGTGTTACTGTTTGATGTGTTGCACATATACTTTACACATTGCCTCTTAGGTCTACCTGCTCCTTGCCAAGCTACTGGAGGGTGCGCACAGGTTAGTTTATGGTGTGTATCTGATTTACCCTGACTAGGATTGTGGTTCCTGCTTGGACATGTTGCATACCTTTGCCAACCAGAAACCCAATTTCTAACATTGTTCATGTCTAATAGCAACCCTGGCTACCCAAAAGGTGCACATAACAACTGACTTCCCTGTTAGTTCACTATTGGCATTGTTTACAGGATGGGGTGAAGCATGAATGTTTCTAAATACATATATGAAAACTGTCACTTTTTGAAAAATACTTCTCAATGTAACCCACTGACATAATCTAATGTATTAAGGTGAAGTGGTTCTGTGTTTTTGAATTACGAAGATACTTTATCATATTTGTATACTTTCTCTGCTAGGTGTCTTTAAAAACTGAAGGTGTTCCTAAATTTGAATGTTTTAGGACACACTAGTTACTTCCTTTGTTTAACATCAATTAACCTTTCAGCTAAATGCTTCCCAGTTTATTTAATCTATTTTCAATACTAGTGTTCAGTTGAGTAAACAGAAGCACAGTGCTGGTGTTGAGCAGTGGGCCACCTGTAAAGGTCAGGAGAGCCCCATGCAGCTCCCGGGTCAGGTCGTACTTTGAGTATGACTGATCTAAAGAAATCTACTTCTGCTTTTTCCTTTTGATTGAAAACATTAGAGGGGAAGTCATAAACACGAACAATTCTATTAGCAAGTGCTATAAAAAAAAACTTGACAGGACCCTTACAACAGTGGGCAACTCCAACTCAACTCCACTAGGCTTAACATCTAATCCACTTTACTGATATACCATGTAAATAAACATAAAATTACATATCTGGGCAGGGCCCACAAAGAAACAAATCGCTGGAATAAAAAATAGTGATGATTAGTAGCATAAAGAGAAATGTATGTTTTTGCACTGAATGTTGGACTTCAATAGTAATAAACGGTCGTCCGTCAGAATCTTCTAGTTGCAAAGGTATGTAGTTTTTGTCACTGTCCAAAAGGCTGCAATAACCGGAACCATGAATTTATAGCTTGCCGCTGTTTTTATTGTGTTTAATCCATGCATTCCGTCACAAGAAAAATGTAATAAACAAAAATGACTATGAAAGAAAGCTATGCATTTTTTTCCCCAACAGCCTGAGTTTTATTGATTTGGGTTATTTCTGTGACTGTGATTTATCCATAATGTCAGATTGTGATTTTTTTAAAAATGTGTTTGAAAAATATAGAGAACTTCAGTTGATAATAACAAACGTACTAGTTATATCACTCTTAATTCCATTCTAGCTTTTGGTAATTCCCAAGGATGGTTGGGTTCAGTGGGTGCTGGCTGTTTGAGAGCCCAAATACTGCAGTCATTCCCCATGGAAAGTAAGGGGAAATTTAGTGTTTTTAGCCATAGCTTTGGGGGCATATTTATACTCTGTTTGCACCAAATTAGTGTAATTTTTTTTAACTCTAATTCGGTGCAAAACTAACTCCATATTTATACTTTGGTGCTAGACCCCTCTAGCACCAAATTTATGGAGTTAAAGTCATTTTTTGAAAGTGGAGTCCTACTTTGCCTTAATGAGATGCAAGGTAGGCGTTCCCGTGCAAAAAATGACTCTATGGCCTTAACACCATATTTAGGGGCATATTTATACTCTGCGGCATATTTATACTCTGTTTGCACCGAATTAGTGTCATTTTTTTTTACTCTAATTCGGTGCAAAACTAACTCCATATTTATACTTTGGTGCTAGACCCATCTAGAACCAAGGCCCTGATTTAAACCTTTTTTGCACCACATTAACGTCATTTTATGACACAAAAGTGGCGCAAACTTACAAAATATTGGCCCTTACTTATACTTTTTGCTGCAAAACTGCACTAACTCAGTTTTGCACCAAAAAGTTGAGCACCGGCTTGCACCATTTCTGTGCACCAGCCGGGCACCATATTTATGGAATTGTGCAAGCTGGTGCAAAGGGTAGGCTAGAGTTTTAAAAAATGACTTCAGTCGGGTGGGGCTGGCAGTATAGAAGAAGAGGGTTTAGCACCAAAAAATGGCTTTAGGCAGGTTAGAGCAAAAAACAATGACTCTAACCAGATTAGCGTCATTTTATGGTGCTAAACCTACCATGCCACATGACTCCTGCCTTAGAAAAGGCAGGAGTCATGCCCACCACCCCAGTGGCCAGCACAGAGGACAGGGGTCCCCTGGGCATGGCCATTGCACCCGGTGCCATGTATGGGGGCCCATTTCAGGGCCCCCTATGGCACTTTCAAAAATAAAATGCACTTACCTGTACTTACCTGGGATGGGGTCCCCCATCCTCGCAGTCCCTCTAGTGTGGGTGGGGGTGCCCCTAGGGCCTAGGGAGGGCACCTCTGGGCTTATTCCATGGTGTTCCACCATGGAAATAGGGCCACAGGTCCCCTAACACCTGCCCTGACCCAGGTCTTAAAAAATGGGGCAAAGCAAGCTTTGCCCCATTTTTTTACCCTTCCTCCCTCCCTTGCACCATTTTTACATGGGAGTATAAATATGGTGTTAAGGCCATAGAGTCATTTTTTTGCACGGGAACGCCTACCTTGCATCTCATTAAGGCAAGGTAGGTTTCCACTTCCAAAAAATGACTTTAACTCCATAAATTTGGTGCTAGACAGGTCTAGCACCAAAGTATAAATATGGAGTTAGTTTTGCACTGAATTAGAGTTTAAAAAAATGACGCTAATTCAGTGCAAACAGAGTATAAATACGCTCCTTAGTGTCAAAAAATTATGCTAATCTGGTCAGAATCATTTATTTTGACTCAAAACTGCCTAACGTCATTTTTTTTAAGCTAGCCTACCCTTTGCACCGGCTTGCACCATTCCATAAATATGGTGCCCAGCTGGTGCTAAAAAATGGTGCAAGCCGGTGCAAAACTTTTTGGGGCAAAACTGCCTTAGTGCAGTTTTGCACCAAAAAGTATAAATAAGGCCCTTGATGTTTACAGAGCATTTTGAGTAAGAAAAAAAAGCACATGGATCAATGCAGGCCACACCACCCTGGGCTATCCTGGTCCTTTAGTTATCAGAAGTACCTGGGCTTGGTAGTCTACCATCCTTCATGGGACCATAGAGGAAACTGAGATTTCTCTTGGTATAATTTATACAGATGGGTTTTCAGACAGGAGGTAAACTTTCTTATTCTATCTCACTGGAGAGCAGAAGGATTGCCTAAGGGAGGAGATATGGCTGTAGTCCCATGCAAGGACGGACTAGCCCATGACCCAATTCCTTCTTTGGAATCCAATACATGGTGTCTAGTAGGCTTTTTTACCTACTTGGGTGTAAAGATTAGAGGAATTGATAGACTGTTTGATGGCCTCTGGGGCGGCAGAGTGGGGGTTGAGCTCAATGCCAGGACAGACAAGCCTTCCCTCACAGTCCTTTTCTCTGGACTCGAATCCCTGTTGTTTAGTGGGAATTTTGCCCTACTGGAGCGAGATGTCTTGTGGTAAAATCTCTAATCTACCCGAGGGGTCAGAAAAATGGTTTGGAGTTTGGGGGTTGCAGGGTGTGGCCTGAAGCTGGGATGGGCAGGCTCTCAACCCCATTCTTTTAGTAAAATATTTTACTCTGTTGGCCTAGTATGCTTTCTGCACCCCTGGGATGAGCCAATATGAGTAAACCCCCAAACTGCACCTCCAGAAGGGCAGCAAGACAGCAAGACTTATACAGGCTTAGGCTGGTGCGGGAAGTATGGCCTCTGCATCACTGGCACTACCCCTTAAAAAAATACCTAGTGGTTCAGTTGATGGATCTTGCTTGAGACACCCTCCTGTGGCATTCTCAAAGCATGGATCTACAAAGAGAGGCACCATGGTAAAGGGTTGTAGGTCAGATTACCAAGAACAAAAATATTGACATACCATAATATTGCGTCAAAATATTGTTTACAGAAATATTGAGTTTACATAAGTTGTAAACTCCCAAGCAATTGAGTCAAAAAATCCTGAAATAGGATATTGCCAAAAAAAAGGCAAGTTTATTAAGAAGTCATATTTACACAATTACAATGAATTCATTTCAAATTTTAAAATGCTAAAAACTATAATTGAAAAGTTAATTTTATTCAATGAAATGAATTAAGTATACATATTTTATATGTATGCTTATATATTTTAAAATATATAAAAACAATTCACAATTGAACAAACATTAAAGTAACTATATTAATAACATAAAAGCGAAAGTTAACAAACATGTATGTAACTCAGTGTCAGTATTAAAATTGATATAAAATAATTTTAATTAATACTGTAAGTTAAATATATAAACAACATATATCTAATGTCATATATATCTGTACATATTTATGCACACATTTAAAATATAAAAAAGTATTTAAACCATTTAAAATACACTAATTAGACGAACAATAACTCAAAAATTAGAATTATCAAACATATTAAAACATATTACTCTTAAGTGAAACAATAAAATGAATATCTAAATGAACAAATGATTATTTAAAATAAAATAATATAAATGTTAAAGAAAAATATTTACAAAATAACAATAAAAAAAATCAAAAATAAGCAACACTAGCAAAATTGTTGAAATGAAAGGAGTCAAATTGACTTCTTTAAAAAAGCAGGAAAAGTGTTGGACTTTGAAGAGGTTAAATTTACTAGTTCCACTCCATTGTAAACAGCAGCAGGGAAATTGTCGGACTTTGGAAGGGTTAGATGTATTATTCCCTCTGCCATTTCAGAAACAGTAGGGAAAGTGATGGGCTTTGGAGGGGTTAGATTTACTGTTCCCATTCGAAACAGATGATCGTTTGAGTCAAAATTGCATTTAATTTCTCCTTCAGGCCTCTTTGTTAAGTGTTTTCTGTTGGTGAGTGTGGTCATTTAAGTCACTCAGTACCTCACAGATGTTGCAAAATTGCAGGCCCACTTCTTTGTTAGTGCCATGTACAGTTTCTTTTAGCTTCAAAATCTCTTTACCATAGGCTAACCTTAGATCCCACTATGGTTTTCAGCTTGAAGGAAGCAAATGTATGACCCTGCAGACTGAGACTAAGGTGTGGCAAATCATAGAGTATTGAATAAAATGTGTGACCCACAGCTTTTCCAGCAAGTAATCTGCTGGATGATAAATAGAAGAGCCTCATAAACTGAAAGCCTTCACCAGGTGGTTGCCTTCTTACGTTTTGACTGGTGTTAGATGATGGCTCGCACCCACAATATTTCTCTGGTTGTCACCATTGCTGGGTGATGGCGTGCATGTGCTGAGGGATTGTGTGAACATCATTTCTATAATCCAGGACAGATGACCTTGAGGAATAACCAATTGCTAAAGCTGTTTCTGCATGCTAAAGGAGACAAATTGGGTCGCAACAGCTTACATATGAGTGAAAAGGACACTTATGGATGGTGAAGGTGTAGCTGGCAAGAGCTGATCTCCATGCTTGATCTTCTCTCACCAGGAAGATGTCATAAATTGATTGCAGTTGCTCTGATCTGATGCAAACTAGGGCTCACCACTGAGATCCAGTTTCAAAAGAGATATACAGATTGATGAAAGGACAGATGAATGAGATGGTTACGCTGATTTAGAGAATCCACAGTAATAAAGAGGAGGTCAACCATCTATTAGAAGACATGCAACAGATTAGAATAATGTTTTCAGAGACTCCTGTGTTTTAGATTAGTGTGATGACTGTATCAATCACCTATGCGAAGACCATCGACAAATGAAGGGCATATTTGAAGCTCCTGATGGGTCAGATGTCAGATGATTCTGCACACACTTCTAATTTATTTGTCACTTATCTTATAGGCACTAGACATCGCAACAGATAGGGTGCAGAGGGTGTGCCCACTAACATGCATTGACCCAAGATCCACAAGTCTATTAAACAACAGAATACTACCTCCATCTAGGATCCACCCATTTGGGTCATCAGGATGTGCTGACTTTAAAACCACAAAACAGCACTGGCAAAGCCAAAAGGTCTTGCCTCTAAAGGTTGATTCTGGAATTATTGGTTTTACCAATACTAATTTCGAATAGCATCAGCAGAAAAAAAGCCACGACGTATGCACATGCATGTGTGTCTTTGGTTGTATGTTTTTTGTTTATAAGTAAAATCATACAGAGATGGCCAACAGTGCATCACAATTTATGTTTTTTCTAATGAAATAAGCATTTCATGATGGTTGCCACTGGTGAGCTGCATGTGCTGTAATGCTCTGACTAGGAAACTCATCTTTTCACAGCAGAAGTCCAGATGCTCAAATCAAAACACTTCCCACAGTATTTTTTTTTCTTGTACCAGAAAAAAGAAATGTGGGGTTGGGATCTACTTTCCACTTGTGATTTAGAACCAATTACATGACATGCAGGATGGGTTATTCATGATTAAAGATTATTCAGGTGGTGTGGTTTTAACAAACACCACTTACATGGTTCATGTATTGTCCTTAACTCGGTCCTCATTGAACTATTGGCAACAATTTCGACTTCTTTTGTAGGGCAAATTAGTTGTGTCAGGAGACATCAAATCTAAATTGTGAGCCCTACGTTAGAAAACTCCTGCTAAGACATATATGGGTCCAAAATAACTATTATATATGATCCCTCGGTAATCCTTCTTGACAATTACGGGAGGACCATACAGAAATTGTCAGAGGCTATAGACCGCTGGATCAAACTGCCCCTTTTCTTACTTGGATGGATTGCCATAATGAAGATAGTGGTACTCCTGTGCTTCCTATTCCTATTTCAAAATATCCCGTTGCTACTTCCGAAGACAAGTTGGCATGGGCGGGCAAACAACCAAGGGGTATAGTTATACTTTTTGGTGCAAAACTGCACTAATGCAGTTTTGCATCAAAAAGCTTTGCACCGGCTTGCACCCTTCTTGAGCACCAGCCAGGCATATTTATGGAATGGTGCAAGCCGGCACAAAGGGTAGGCTAGCATAAAGAAAATGACGTTAGCCGGGTGGGGGTGGCGGTATGGGAGAAGGAGGTTTTGCACCATAATTACGTTAGGCAGGTTAGAGTAAAAAACAATTACCCTAACCAGCTTAGCGTCATTTTCTCATGCAAAACCGTCCATACCACATGACTCTTGTCTTAGAAAAGACAGGAGTTATGCTCACCACCCCAAAGGCCAGCACAGGGAACCAGGGTCCTCTGGGCATGGCCATTGCACCCAGTGCCATGTATGGGGGGCATTTCAGGGCCCCCAATGGCACTTAAAAAAATACTTACCAGTACTTACCTATACTTACCTGGGATGGGGTCCCCCATCCTCCACTGTCCCTCTGGTGTGGGTTGGGGTGTCCCCGGGGAGGGCACCCGTGGGCTTATTCTATGGTGTTCCACCATGGAAATAGGCCCAGAGGTCCCCTAATGCCTGCCTTGACCCAGGTGTTAAATAATGGTGCAAAGCAAGCTTTGCACCATTATTTGACCCCTCCTCCCCCAATGCGTGATTTTAGCATGGGGATCAATATGGAGCTAATGCCATAGAGTCATTTTTTGCACCGGAACGCCTACCTTGCATCTCATTGACGCAAGGTAGGTTTCCACATCCCAAAAATGACTTTAACTCCATAACTTTGGCGCTAGATGGGTCTAGCGCCAAAGTACGAATATTTAGTTAGTTTTGCACCAAATGTGCTTAAGAAAAGATGCAAATCAGTGCAAAACAAGTATAAATATGCCCCCTAGAGTCCATTGGGAGGTGCTCACACTGCCTCATGATAAGTGCGGACTTAAAGCTCCAGACTTAGAAACGTATTACAGAGCAGCACAATGCATGTTTCCACACTACTGGATAGATGGGCCACAAGACATACCTCACTTGTACATGAAGTGAGATGCCTCCGACCTCCATTCTTGACCTTACATGTTGTTCACTCCCTCCAAGTGTCGATATGGCACCATCGACTCACTGAATACCACGATACATGCATGGCACAGTCTCATGGTTGGTCAAGCAAGCTCTTTACTTAATTCCCCATACACAAAGATAGCCTGGTGCTCCTGGTTCCCTATTAGTCAGGAGAAGGGTGCACAGCATGCTTTTCATGGCCTAGGCATTGACACCATGGACGACTTTTTCCAAGATGGCAAAATGCAAACCTGGGAGTCTGTGATAGAACACAGGGAAAAGCCTGCTGCAGTTACCAGATATCACTACCATAGAAAAAGGCTTGTCCTATGGTACTGTTAGGAGATGAGCTCTTAGAAGCCCTGACATGCTGGCACTCACCACACTGATAAAAGAAAAGACACCTTGTAAGCTGGTGGTGACACTATACACCTTTGCATCGGAAGCCCATAGACCCAAACCAACTAAAGTCCGGCAGAAGTTGCACAGAGATCTGGGTGTTGTCCTTACAGACGCCCAGTGGACATACTGCTGTTCTGTAGTAATGTCCATTACCTCAAATGGCAGGCACAGGTTAATATACTTTAAATACTTTAACACAATATATTAAACCTCGGACTGCCTATTTCGTTATGGCCTCCGGGAAACAACGGAGTGTCCATGGTTGGTATGGGTGATGATGTTTTTTTACACATTGCATGGGGTTACCTGGGTATACACTAATTCTGGGTAGCTGTATTTAAAGAATTGGAACTCATAACTGATGTGAACGTGGACACCTTGCCTCTGCTAGCTCTACTGGGCTACGACAAGGACATTAATGGTGGGGTCAGACGCTTGACGGCTATGGGACTACTACTAGCAAAGCACAGAGTGGCTATGCAATGGGATCGGGACCTCCTGAAATCCCTACCGGACCGGCATGCAGACATGGCATATTGCATCCCTCAGACCGACTCATACAATGAACGTATCCCAACACAAAATAATCCCCAAAATTACTGGGGCCACTATCAGAATTACCTAGTAGGTAAAGAGAATGGGGAGGTGGATGGAGAGGCAATTACTCCAGCAAATGGAGATAATGGCAGCACCGGTGATAGTCCACATGGTACAGAGTGCTCCACCCAAACCTGGACGGATTATACATGATTCCTTTTGAAGTGTTCTGCTATGCGCATTCAATGTATTGTACGCTAAATGATGTTGTACTTCACAGGTAGACCGAGTGGACTCATGACATGCAGTATGCAACAGAATTCCCCACCTGATATGCTCACATCTTGTACGTGGCAGCAGAGTTGGGACTGTCTGGATGACTTGAACATTTTATTTGTTGTTTAGTTTGTACTTTTGTTGGTGCCTTAATATAGGAAAAGTAAAAATGATAAACAAAATTATTATATACATACAGCAAATATGACAGGCCAGGAAACAGGGCAAATCAGAAGAAGACTTAGGTTTCATTTGAATTATGCCTTCTGACATTTCTTTTTTTAAAATACAAGACCTTCACCAATAGCAGTGGCATGCTTCATCCTTGGGTCTACTCTTCACCAAGATGAAAACTTTACAATGCTTGGGTGGGCTCCTATGTAGGAGCTCTTATATGGAGCCATTTTCCCATGAAGATGTAGTGCTAGCACTATATCTGCAGTTGTTGCAGCCCGGGACTAAAGTGTGATCAAAAACTGCTGAGATTACCTAATGGTAGACAAATATTTTTTTAATGTGTCCTATAGTAAAATTAAACACACCACCAGAAAACGAGGGATTTGATTATCTTTCTTGTTTTTGGGTCAACCTGTTTGTGCCACAAAACAAGAGCCTCGTACTGGGGCCTGTGGTTTTCATCAGGAGCAGGATCCCTATTAATCTACCCATTCCTCAACTAATTGTGTGTAGGGTAAATCTACTGTTTCTTAGTTAGCGCGCATCCAAAATGAGCTCTTGAGCCAGCAGTGAGGTTTGTATTATACTCAAAATATAATAAGGAACAATGAAAGATAGTGCTGAGGTGGCCCAATTTGGATATTCTGTTACAAGGCACCGCCCGAGGAGAGGTTGTCATCAAAATGTGCACTGTTTGTTCTATTATATATCTAAAATCTCTGTTACGGCATTGTGGCAGTCACCACTGAGTAATTATGACCACGTATTCTTAGAAAATTGATGTTTTGGTTTCCTAATAACTTTGGTAGCATTTAACGAATCATCACAAAATGTTCCCCCCAAAAAGTCACATCCACCTCAGCTCTTTCTTGGAAAGTATCCGGGTGATACGTCAAGCAGGGGGCCCACAAAAAGGGGGGGTCCCAAAACACATTTTCCCTATGCAATTTTCTATAGGAATATTAGACACAGCTACAGCCAAACCGACTAAATGGAATTACACCAATTTTGGCAGAAAGCGAGATCTCCACCCAGAAAGTGTGTTTCTGGTAATTTGGTGTAAATCCATTCAGTAGTTTTTGAGAAAATAGGTTTCAAAATGGATGCATATATCATCCAACAGTAGGTCCGAGGATCCGAGGATTCAACTGATCATAAAATGTGATCTGATTGGCTGCTACCACAATAACAAAGATGTGGCGGCAGCCATTTTAGGAATCTGGGACTCAATCCTTGCCCTTTAGAAAGAATTAAATAAACATATGGGGGTCCAGGGTAGTGATAACCTGCCACCTAAGCCTAGTGGGGTGGGGGAGGGATCCATTTTGTGGAGCAGGACAGTGATTCTGTGGCCCTGTTAACAAAAATGCAAGCTCCTGCCCTTTTAATATCTAAGCCCCTATGGTGTGCCATGGCCTGGGGTGTTGGCACAGTGTTTTTAATTGGGGAGGAGGGCTTGTGCTACCTTTCCCTAAACTTCTTGAGGCCCCGGAGACCCCATCCCCCAGGTCGATATCATAATGGGGGGGAGCGCAGCACAATTGGTACTGTTTGGGGAGCTGGCAGAGGATGCAGGGGCATTGGGGTTCAGCGCCAATGATACAAGTACAATCTCCAGCTCCCACAAAATTCCCCAAAGGGTGCTGGCTGGGGAGCCAGCAGGGGGCACAGGGGCCTTTTACCTCCCCCAACAGGTTCCCTACTTTAAAACAAGTGTATGTGTCCCGGTGGGACCATGACACCCAAACAAGAAAAACAGGGAAAACAAGAACAATAAACGGGCAGCTCACGGGTCTGGCAATGATCACCTCATAATCCCTGTGAGAGCTTTTTTGTCGTATGTTTGATCGTGGTGATGTCCCTAGAAGGGCCAGGGATACCACCAAGCATTTTTTAAATCTTCTTGAGAGGTACAGGAAGCACAGCAGCCCCCCAGCAACATTAACAAAAACATGGCAAGTCTCCTAGGTCATTGAATCCATGCCAGAGGAGATCTTACCAATTTTTTCAAAAGCACTCTTTGATGGAACAGTATGCTTTTCAGCTGGAGTGCATATTAAACAAAGACTCAAAAAAATATTTATTGTTTTTATTAAAACCACATTATTGAAATATGTTGTGACAATCAATATTAGTAAAATTGTAATTTGGGAATTTATCAAATATACATTTGATTATAGTTATTGGTGACTTTTTGATGAATCCAATCAATCTGCTTTATATATGTTAATGTGCGGATCCCTTGATTACACCAATAACCCCCCTGATTTTTATATCTTTCTGACTCTTTGACAAAGCTAGTAGGTCTTCCTTACAGACACAGTTTATAATGTTACATGCCATAGCTGTACGCCTCTGCTGGGGGTTGGGTGCATTGCCTGGCCGCAAGTGACTGTTCGTATCAGGGGGGTTGGCACTCTTAGTGGAATTGGGGAGAGCCTAGCATGAATGCTGGGGGTGGCGCACATGCACGGGTTGGGCGCAGACCCTACACCCAACCCTATGTCACATACCGTAAAGTAAATCTTACGTTACACTAAAAAAAACATAGAAATTCACAGAAATAACAAAGGACAACGTGATGCTAGATTTGGGAATTGTAATAACTTATATTCATTGAAAAAAATTAACAATTCACTAAACAAAACCAAATGTTAAAGGCATGTTATTGCTAGATGAAAATGTCAGTTATGATATGCAATTTTAAACAAACAAAACCACAGTAATTCATTAATTATAGTTATCTCAAGTAACTATAACTCACTGTCTACAGTAAATATAACTTGTACCCTTGCCATGCACTGATAAATACTGCCCATATTACATCACTCATGACATGTCCTATAACATAATTGATAACATCACTGCAACATCTAAAACTTGATCATGAACGACAAACCTGTGAATGGCAGAGGTGTGAGTTATAGTTATTTTAGGGCACTAGTTACATTTACTTGGACCTGGAAGAATAAGCTACCTGTTAATTTAGGTTGCTCTGAGTCAGTGGTTTAAGCAGATCACTATACTGGATTCCAGTACAGTGAGGTGACGGTGTCCTTCATGGCTTGGTCATGGCAGCCCACCCATGTCTGAAATCAGCTTATGGTGTCTTAAACACTGACGGTGGAAGGTTCTACCATAAGATTCCAGAAGCCACAGTTTCTGGCAGCTCCTCATCTCCCCTTGCTTCGACTCTAGAACACACACCAAAGTTATATTACATCATTCACTTTCTGCATTCCATAAACAAACTCAGACTTACACAGAATGAGGACACAGGATACCACACACCTCACTTTCTTACAAACAATAAAACAGTAGCCATTCCCTTTCATATAACGTACAAGGACAATCATTAATCGTCACTCAATCTTCAACATGTCCAGCTTACAAATTCACCCAACAACAATTTGTTACACTCTCCAGTACTCACACAGGAACAACAAATAGCAGCCACAGAAATTGAGGCTCCTCAAAGCTCACATCAAATAAACAAGACAACTATATTGTGACTACCATTGCACAAATGCCCAAGACATGCAAGTCTTGTGACCTCTCAGACATGAGGACCAATCACCACATATCTGTATGCTTTCAGTAATGCTTCAAAACATGTATGCACACATGACATATAGTCATGGATGCCCAGCCATGTAACACCCAGGGCACTGCACCCACAGGTTTCCTTTGACAAAGGAATTTCCAGTCATCCACAGGTTTACACATTAAAGACAAAAAATAAAAATAAAAAAAACGTTTAACCATACATCACCTCAACTCAAAAATCCCTTGATCAATCTCCAACACAAGACTTGTTATCATACAGAATATCCTCAGATACCCACCTCACCTTACGAAAATATGCAGCAAACTCTCACACCTTCACTATCTCCCACAACCAACAGACACATCCCCCCAAGTACATGTCACTGCAACACACACACACACAAAAGTGCAGCCCAGCACTTCATTATGGCCCACACCCAGTCACAGCAGCTGCACAAACCAACATGACCAAGAGCTACACACAGTGCCTTTTAGAAACAACACCAGAGAAAGTCTGGAAGTCTTACGAACACAATGATGACAGCCTCAATTAGATGCATACTAAAAAATTGTTGACACAACTCAACCATAAAAAACGACTTCAGTCCAGCAATACAACCACATGCATCAGATCACTTCACAAAGTAAAGAAATACCTACCTACAACACACTAGAACTACATCAAAAAATCTCATTGAAAGGCAACGCTAACCAACTCTTTTGTTCACAGAGTGAATAAAACTGAATAACCACAAGGTAATCACAAATGTACTGTACCATACACCTAACAAATCTTCACATTCTTAGCCCATGTGCACTTAGGGCCTGATTTAGATGCCGACGGATGGGTTACTCCGTCACAAGGGTGGCGAACAGCTCGTCCACTAAAATATAAATCCCAGATAATATAATGGGATTTATATTTCATTAGGACGGGCTACCTGTCACCGTTGTGACGGAGTAACCCATCTGCCCACATCTAAATCAGACCTGGAGCTACTTACTTATGCCTCCTACCCCTTCTGGGGAATAGGCCATTAACCAGGACTCTCCAGCCACCTCTGTCCTGAGCTTTTCTTTCAGTCTGACTCCAGATGTAACCCATCTCTTGGCAGTCAGCCTCAAGACTAGGCTCCAGGTGTTTCTTGGCCTTCCTCCTTTCCTTTTCCCTTGAGGGTTCCAGTTATGGGCTTGCCTGGTTTTGTTTGATGTAGTCTTATGCAGGATGTGACCTATCCAGCCCTAGCGTGTTTACATAATATTTCCATGAGCAGCAAGTTGGAAAGTCTGCTGCCATAGGTAATTGTTGCTGATGGTGTTTGGTCAGTGTATTTGGAGGATTTTCCTCCGGTAGGTGTTACTGAACGTCTTGACTTTGTTGGTGGTGGTCACAATTGTCCTTCAAGTTTCTGCTCCATATAGAAGGACCAGTTTTACATTGGTATTATAAAGCCTGATCTTGGTTTGCAGTGTAAGGTCCTTGGAGCTCAAAATCTTCTTTATCTGATTGAGGGTAGCTTTTCCTTTGTTGATTTTGCCTTGATGTCTGTGTCTGTGTTTCCCTGCTGGCTTATGACACTGTCAAGATAGGTGAAGGCCTCAACCTCTTCCAGTGCATCACCTGCAAGAGTTACTGCAGTTGCATTTGTGCAAAACTCCTCTGCTACTATGGTGTGCCAGGTAAACTTGTAAGAATCATCAGGAACTCTTCCAAGGGAATGACCCGCAAGATGTCCATGTAGAAAAACACATGAGATCCTTCCAAGTGAGCACCTGAGACTGCCAAGGTTGTTTGACATTTCCTTTTCTCTTCCTGCTTCCCATAGATTGGGTCATGAGGACATCCACAGAAAGGAGAAAAACTGGGATCCAGTGAACATTTTGGACACAGCTTGATTACCTAGATTTTGGAAACGACCTGGCCCTACTCTCCCTTACGTATCTGCGGATGCAAGAGAAGACTGACAAGGTGGCAGCCACATCAGCACAACTTCACCTCAACATTCCCAGGGGAAAAGCCAAGATCCTGCAGGCTAACACTGTCAGTGCTCCATGTGTAAGTGTGACATGAACATGACCTTTCAGGAGTAAGATATTTTTACTCAAGAAGAAAATCTTTGAAAATTCTCATTATATTTTTAGGCTAAACATTTCTTACTTCCGGACGTGCATGAGTATCTTGCACCTAAGCCTGGAATAAGATACTAGAACCTTATTCTCAAAGGTGCCTCAGGGACAAAATGGGTGAGTGCATATGTTTTTTACACCACTAGGTCATTTTGATAATAAAGAAGGTGTTAAGATGCTGTGCGGCCCTTTAAGTAATAAAGATCACCCCTTCCCCATCTCCAGGGACCATTTCATCCTTTGGCCCCATGCAAATGAGCAACATTTTGCCTCTGCACCACCCTATTATAGATGTGGAGACAAGCGCAAAGGAGCTGTCAAGGGGGCGCACTGAGTGTGCTCTCCTAAATGGCACCCCTTGAAAGGACGGAAAGATGGTTCTAGTGCCTCTCCAGACATTTCATTACAGGCAGATACAGTGGCTCACTTCAACCACCTGAAGGGGATCTCTGTCCCCTACTTCCATTTCAATTGCACAGTAGTTGTGACCTGCTCAGGGAAAGGTGGACTGGATGCTATAAACGGCCAATCTGCCTTTGATTATTGAGTTGTCCCCCATGCAGGCAGGTGCAAGTTCTGGCTTTGCTGGGGGCAGCGCATTAGTTGTGATAGGATTCAGACCAGGGAAGTGTGGCCTATCTGTGACATGGGCATTTAAGTCAAAGAAAATGCTTTCTGATTCAAACCTGCATATAAGGTGTAACTCACAGCAAAGACGGGAATGAAACACATCCACTCATTGAACATACTTTGTGATCCAAGCCTGATATCAATGTGTAACACACATCACAGACAGATGCAAGACACATCTACTCATAAAAATGATTTGTGAATCAAGCCCTCAGTGTTCACCATTTCTTTCAAGAAGTATCTTACAGAACATGAATAATCACTCACATTCCTGATTGTTGAAGAATCTTTATGCCATCCGGTGGAATGCGCCTAGTCACATATACTCTCGGCAGGCGCTTCTCAGCAGCCTTCATTGCTTCCAGTCGGCAACAGGTGTGAATCTGCGAGAACAGGAGCAATTTCAGAGCCCTGAAATGAGAGACGTTCCTCATGGCACACCAGGACATATTCCAAACCGACCAGAGGACTTTGGATTGGGAGCCTGTGCCAGTTCAGTGAGCTCGCTGTTTATGCAAACATTGGGAGGATCCCTGATAAGGCCCTTTCATCCAATGCCTACCCAGCATGTTATTTTTACATAGTTGACCTTTTGTGACGCAGCTTGCACTTCAAAGTTTTAAAATGTGACTGACACGGGACACAGCAAACAGGACATAACTGCAAGGTGTTGTAATAGGCATTGTACATCATGCCAAAACCTGGAAAATGCAACATTGAAATAAGAAGAGATACAATGTTTTTGAATTATTTTGTTTAGTTTTCTCTCTTTAAGTTTTAATTATGGATTAATGTATTCGTGTTTGGCAGTGCAAGCAGCTAGCGATCGCTTCTCAAGGCTACTACTTTAAGAGACTGTAATCTGGGGTTTATAGTGGCGTCAGTTTGGTACTGATTTTTTTCAACCTACTGTACATTTTTTTTGTTCGTAAGTGACTAAAGTACCAAAAAGAGACACCGTGCCTTGTGCTTCATCAATCGATCGATCAATCAGACTGTATTTATAAAGCGCTGCTTGTCACCCGGGCGGGTATCCAGGCGCTGTGCTGCTGCGTCAGTCGAAGATGATTTATTTTTGAAGTACCATCGTTTCGTCTTGATGTGGCAATTACAGAGCACTAAAGTCTGTTTACAAGCAAGTCAACTATGATAAAGCTAGTCCAGTTGAGACTTGTCTTAACCTTACAAAATATCACTGCCAACTAACCAACACGGAGCAGATTGGCAGCTCTCACCATGCTCAGAAAGGCAATTTATACCAAAGAGTTGTGCTAAAATGGCGGCAGACGCCTTGGCATCCATTTTTAGAACTAACTCAAATTGCATCCCTCCTACTTTGGACACCTATAGATCTGGGATTTTAACCCTTTGACATAACATCTTTACATGGACCCCTCATTTATTCATTATTGAAAGCCGGGAGTCCCGCCTAAGCAGGTTGAACGATTTGAACCTCAAACAAATGCATACAACCGTATATAGAAGAACATATCAAACTATTGCACAACCTATAAGGTATTTCAAACAAAAACATATACGAAAATCGAAATATTATTGGGATTGTTGGAGCTTTGCAAAATATGGATTTCTTTCTAAAAGATAAAGCGATATGCAAGTGTTTAGCATAGATAGCATATCAGTTTGTCTTTTTTGCTCCTAAAGCACCCTCTGTTTTGGTGGCACATAACAGTTCTTCAGTTAAGGTCATCCATCTTCCATATTACTGTTTGCTGTACGTGCTTTGGTCCTACAAATAAAGCTAAAGATACCTACTTCATTTTTAGCCTTCAAATTCAAATTCCTTCACATTTATAGAGCGTTTTAAATTTTTAAGTGGCATATTTACAAGAAACTGGTGCGTCAGTGCAGGTGCGCCAGTTTTCTTGCGTTGCCCCTGCTCCACCTAACGACACCATGGGTGTGCCGTATTTAAAATACGGTGCACCACGGCAGTCGTTAGGCCAATAGCGACAACATTTTTGTTGTGGCTTTTCGCTGCACTAGCATCAAAACTTTTGACACTTGTGCAGCAAAGTGCAAGAAGGCCCATAGGTTTCTATGGGTGTGTCATCTTAACGCCTGCTTTCAGCAGGTGTTCAAAATGACACCAAAAATGGCGTAGTGAAATCTTGTAGATTTCACTGTGCAATTTTTGCAGGCTTCCTAGCGCCGGAACCCCCCCTTGCATACATTATGCCTGGTACAGGCATAATGTGGCACAAGGGGGTGGAAAGTGGTGCAATGCTAACATTGCGCCACTTTGTTAAAACGGCTCGGCAACAAAGCCTTCCTAACACCACATTAGCATAAAAAAATGACACTAATGTGATGCAGGAAGATACTAGTTGCTTTTAAATATGCCTCTAAGGTTTGCTTTTTTATGTGTATATAATTAATCTCCTAATATTATTTAATTTATTTAAACAGTTGTATATCCCCTTCGCGGACCAGAGGTTAAGAACCAATGCTAGAGATGTCAAGGTAGCTATATGTGGAGTTAAGTATAGTAAATCTTTATATACTTACCATCACAATATTTTGTTAGTTGATATTCTTTCTGGTTGTGATATTTTGGAAGCAGGATATTTAAAACTCAGTATTTTGGTAGTGTTACCGTGTCTGGCCTTATTTGGCTATTTATCTTTAATTTATAAGGGGACGTGTTAGAGGTTTGATGGACCTTTTGACTGCACTTAGAGTGAATCCCACCATAAGACTCAAATTCAATACCAATCAATAACAATAACAATAAATAGTATCAATAATCATTTGCAGTCAGTAACCTCACACACCATGACCCCCTTGGCCATGAATAACCACACCTTTATGTAAAAGTTAAAATGTTTATTTCCCTATATTAACAATGCTAATATCACGTAACTTAGTTTCAAAATCAGATGATACACATACAGAAACAACACTGGTTGACCAAATCTTCTAACAAATCTCAATTTAATCAATGCATGGATCACTACACATTCTAGAGTTACAGTACAAATCAGTAGCAAGAATAACCGTGCAATAGAAATAGCATACATTTAGATTCAGCAAAGAAACTTCATCAACTGTTGTTAATAATAAGCAAACATCTTCTGTGAGTCTTCTAGGTAACCTTCTGATTAGAATAGCATGTTTGGGCTTCATACAAAACAATTTAGTCAACACAAATTTGGAAAAATATCTAGCTATGACTCTATCAAAATTAGCAGTTGGTACCTAGAAACAAAAGACAAATTAAATCAAACAATAACATTTAGTTAATACCTCTCCTTGGTATGGATCAGCAAGCTCTGACTGTCTTCGTCAATTGGACATCTATTCGGTTAGCATCAGCATCGGACCACAAAAGGAAATGGTTCAGAACAGGGGACTCTAAGCTATCTGAACCATTTGTAAAGCATAGTCTAAGGATCAGCATTAAGCATCAAAAGTCTAAGCATTAAAGTTCAAGATAGAATTTTCTAAGTAAAGAATAATGAGCATGGAAGGTGAGAACGATCGGAATGGCGCTTCTCAGCAAAGGATTAAGAAAAAATGAGCCGTCCTCTCTGTGTGCAGTCGGGCATTGGTAAAAGAATATTATGTTTACATTTAGTCCAATGAAAATAGAACCTCAAATCTAAGATGTAACTTAACTGTCTTTCACATGTCGATGATTGGCTTCTCTTCTCCTGTTCCCATCATCGGACTCGCCACATAACAATTTTGTATCTCTCTGTCCTTCAGTCAGTGCATCCATTGCTAGCTCCTGGGAACATCGCTTTCACACACACTAAACTCTACAATGTATCGATGGCTAATACAGCATATTCTAGCAAGCAGTTCTCATGGTAAAGAAAGCATTTACTAGTGTTTGGTCAACACAGTGAAACAATGCAAGTATTCAATTTGCAAACAGCCATTTTATGTGAATCATTTAACCAGTACAACTTTACATGAGGCTGTGCAACTTGGCCCAAGACCTCGCTAACTAAAGGCCTACAATTTATAAAGCACATACAGAGTAGGTAATCATTAATATAACATACTATTTCATTAATTTAAACATGAGCACATCATATCACATTAATAAGCAATTAATAAGGACACTTCGTGATTACTGACTGGCACTCAAGTAGGCACATTTTCCAAGTTGTGCATTATTTTCTATATTAATTCATTTTCTATGCAGATTCAACATTCAGAAACCATGAATATTTATTAGTAAAAATTCAGCGTTCACTATTTCTCCACTGATGGCTAAATATGTCATCACACTTACATCTTCCACACACATTTTTGCTGTGCTAAAATTTGCCTTCCCTATCCCTTTTATTTCTTCGTTCCCTTTTCGAATTTCCTGAACAATTTTTCCATTTTGATTTCTTCCCTCCTCTGATCATTTTTCATTTTCTTCAATTTAATCTCATGATACAATTTACATATTCCCCATGCTCCAATTATGCAAATCACAATAATCAATATCCCTTGTAATATGTTCAATATTATCCCCTTTCCTAGATTGCCAAGCCAATTTACCATGGAAGCAAATTCTTTGCTAACCTTTCCAAACCTATAGTTCTTTTAGCTCTTTCAAATCAGCACTATCATTAGTCAGATTGCTAACAAAGCGTTTAATTTCTTTACTATTATCAGCAATAGATATTGCTAAAGGAATGTCTGACACAAGGCGGTTCCGAAGAGTCATAGATCTTACCGCAGCCATCTCTGTATCCATTAGGATCATGGCTCCTGAAAAATGTGTCAGCATGTTATCCACAATAGTAGACAACTTTAGAATTTTCAATGAATTGAGAACAACTCCTACTGAAGGAATGATTGTTCCAAATATGTCTCCAACTATGCCAGAATATGATTCTCGCTTTTGTCTAGTATGATGTAATTCAGTCATTTTAGGCAATTTACTCAAGTTCTCTATTTGAAATATCTTTGGGAAGACTATCCCCAAGTAACATGTGCCATACCATCCTCTTGGAAGACGGTAATATGCATTTGATCCACGGATGTAATAAACTCCAGGAATTGCCGGATCCTGTGCATTCAACATGTACGTCCATTTACTCTGAAACCAAAACATTTCTACATTCACTCGTTTCCACAAACAACGTCTCAGTTCTAGATTTAGGTCTATATACACAAAGCTTTCCTATGTGTTGCACATCCAAAGCTACCCTTTTTTGTGTGTCTTTAGCTCACTAAATGCATAATCATTTCTAAATGTACTTTTCTCTAAGCCCTTTTCTAATTTCTCCTTTAATGCTTTTCTCCTCTCATCTGTCGGATCTACAAAGCTCTTTTCTATGGGTGTAAGCAAGCATGTCAAATTGTTGCGGTGCGCGTATGCAGTGCCAAAGGTCAACGTATGCTCAAGAAGTCCTCTCACTAATTCTGTAGTGTTCTCCTTAGCTACTCTCCTCATGTACTTTATTATAGGGACAAATGAAAACACTACAACATAATTGGAGTAGAAATACTGAATGTACCCCTGGTTATAGAATCTTGTTAGTAACAGACATTTAACCCATAAGTAAGGGGCAAATTATGATAAGTAACTCCTTCTTTGACTGATGAAGGAATCTTCGTGCAAACATAACAGTCTCTTGCATCCATCGTCTCAACATACTCACTTAATAGGCGACAGAAAACATTAGAAGAAAGTTCTCCTTGTGTATTATCTACTAGCAGATATTTCTCATCTGACCTAAACTTCTCTATTTCTGTGAATGCAGTAGTTATCTCTAAAGCTAAGGTATGGTTGGCTTTACTCTTGCAAAGAATAGTCATATCCACAATCAATACCAGGCACAATATCATGCACACAATCGACAAACCAATAGTTGTGTATTTACAGCACCTGTTCTTCCTACCCTGCTGGCTAAGGTTACTTATGATCTGTAAAGAATCAGAAAGCAGAAGAAACAAATTATGACTATGCAGCAAAAATCAAAAGCAAATCTTCAATCTCCTTTTTAGTGATTATTTACAGCTTTTAGTCTTACTTCCAGGATCCTTTTGTCAAAAAATCGGTTTAGCAGCTCGTCGAAATCAGGTTATCAAAACGTCTTTTCCATTTGCTTTTTATAGTCTCTTTCTTTGCACCTTTCTCAGTTTACAGTTCTCAACAGTTCAGTTCATTTATTCTCTTCAAGTGCCAAAATGTTGACCTGGAATGTCATGATCAAAAGAAAAAGACAAACATTCTCTTTGCCACTCACTTGTTGCATACACCCATTCAGAACCAGCATACCTTCGACTTGCAATTCTCTTTCTTTTCAATCTTCGATCTCCATTTAATTCTCCATCACTCAAATCTTCTTTTCTCATTGTGTCTACTTCCTCCTGAATTGTTGTCACTGTAATTGCTTCTTTTCTCTTTGAGACTTTGGCCACTTATCTCCTTTCAGTGGACCTTTCGTCGAGGCTCTTTTCAGTGTCAGACTTGTAATTTCTCTTTGTTCTGCAGAATTTTCTCTTGACGGACCTGGAACTGGGTCAGGAGGAGTCAGACCACATTGGCTTTGATCCGCCTCAACTCCTTCCCCTCAGGGTCTGTTGATTGCTCTGTTGGACTTGCAAGACTGTCTGGTTCTGGGAGAGGACTCCTCTGACTAGAATCTCCTGCTGCCTCAGATGAGGTTGGTTCACTTTCACTTTCTTGCGGCTCTTCTCCTTCGTCTCTCACAGGAGTGGCTGAACCGCTTTCAGTTTGCTCAGATTCAGTCTCAGTTTCTCCTTCTCCCCCTCCAATTCTGGGGTTGGTCTGGACATTGTTGGTACTCTCATCAACTCCGCTTCATTGTCCAACGGACATTCCACTTTCCTTGTATGGCTTGCGTGGATCCAATTCGGAACTCCAGCGCACTTCAGAGCTGTGGTAGTGATCAGCACTACCTGATAAGGACCCTTCCACCGAGGCTCCAAACGTGTCTTCCTCACATGATTTCTGATCACAACCCAGTCACCTGCTCTCAGGTTGTGTCCTTGGTCTTGAGAGGGTTGCAGTGTGGTGGCTTCCACCTGATGAGAGAAAGAGCTAACCACATCAGCCAGACCTTTGCAGTAGTTCAACACCATATCATCTATGTTTACAAGAGCATTTGCAGGAACCGCTGGCAACCTCATTGCTCTGCCCATGAGGATCTCATGCAGAGGCAGTCCTGTCTTTCTGTCAGGTGTGTTCCTCATTGTCATCAGAACTAACAGTAGTGCATCAGGCCATTTCAGATTTGTGGACACACTCGTTTTTGCCATTCTTGATTTCAAGGTACCACTCATCTGTTTCACAAGTCCTGATGCTTCAGGGCAGTAGCTACAATGCAACTTTTGCTCAATGTTTAAAGCTGAACATAGTAATTTAATTATTTCATTGTTAAAGTTACTTTCTCTAGCTGATTCTAAAGAGACCGGAAACCCAAACCGTCGTATCAGTTCCCTAAGCAGTAACTTCCCTACTGTGCGGCTGTCATTTCTTCGAGTAGGGTAAGCTTCAATCCAATGGCTAACAATGCAGACAATCACCAACACATATCTCAATCCTCCACATACAGGCATCTCAATAAAATCCATCTGCATTCTGCTGAATAGACCTCCTGCTCTTCCAACGTGGCTCAAATTGACCACTGGCTCTTTGCCCCTTTCATTTGTTGACAAATGACCCAATGATAGCAAACTGCTTCGGCAACCTGTCTAAATTTTGGATTGAACCAATTTTGCTTAAACACTCAAATTATAGCATCCCTCCCAACATGTGCTTGACCATGATAATATGTAGCCATTTGAGCCAGCAAACTATTTGGCAAAACCAACTGACCTTATTTTGAAACCCATAGTTCATTTTCAGCTTTACACATTTCAGTCTGACCCATGTCTTTTTTTCTTCCCTTTCAGCATTATCCTGCAATGCTTTCAATTCTTCCAAGCTATCTACAACATGTAATGCATAACTTGGGCATATCTTGTCATCATCAAACAGCAATTCCCATTTATTCTTGAACGATATACAGTTCAATGTGACTTGATCCGCATATACATTTCCAATTAACTCAAAATCTTGTGATTTCAAGTGTGCACTGCATTTCACCACAGCAATCTTCGCAGGCATTTGAATAGCTTGTAACAATTCATGAATTCTTTCACCATTTCTGACTGGTGAACCAGAAGAGGTCAGGAAACCTCTCTGTGACCACAACTGGCAAACATTATGGACTATTCCGAATCCATACTGGCTGTCCGTATAGATGGTAACTTTAAGCTGTGCAGAAACATGGCATCCTCTAGTAAGGGCTACCAGTTCTGCCACATGGGCAGAATATACTCCTCGAAGCCAGGATGCTTCAAGTATACCATAAACTGTGGACACAGCATATCCTGCTCTCAGTGTTCCTGTGTTGTCTTTTAAAAAGGAACCATCGACAAAAATAATTTGGTCATTTTCCTCCAATCGGGTATCTCTAATTCAGGTCTCGGTTTTGTGCACAGATCAGTTACTTTGAGACAATCATGTTCAACATCTTCCAATTTGTCAATTTCAAAATTTTCTTTCGGGAGTAAGGCTGCTGGGTTAAGCACTGTACACCTTTTCAATGACACATTTGTGGACCCCGGGATGCTCATCTCGTAACCTGGCAGCTGTAAGGTACTGTGTTTTGGTTTGTGTAAGTAAAACTTCAAAGGAGTGAGGGACCATTACTGTCAGGGGCTGTCCCATCACAATCCTCTCACTCTGAGTGAGGCTCAGTCCAACCGCAGCGACTGAACGCAGACAGCCTGGTAAAGCTGCTGCAACTGGGTCCAAAGTAGCTGAAAAATATGCTACTGGGCTGTTTACACCACCATGGACTTGAGTCAAGACAGACAAAGAACATGCATCATGCTTATGACAAAACAAAGTGAAGGGTTTTATGTAATCAGGCATTCCCAAAGCTGGGGCTTTGCACAGACTCTCTCTCAACTCCGAAAATGCTTTCATACAGGCTTGATCTAACACTTAGGGATCAGTAGCTTCTTTGTGAGTCAACTTCTGCAATGGCTTCGAAATTACTAAAAAGTTGGAAATGCACTGGCGACCATAGCTTACCATTCCCCAAAACATCCCGACATCTCTCTGTGTTGCTGGGGGATTCATCTGCAATATGGCTGTGACTCTTTTTCTGGATATTTTCCTAATTCTTTCCTCAATTAGGTGACCCAAATATTTCACTACTTTCTGACAGTACTGTAATTTCGCTGGGGACACTTCATGACCATTCTTCCCTAAATGATTCAGTAAGCCAATCGTATCATGCTTGCATTCTTCTTTAGTTTTGGATGCAGTCACCAAATCACCAAAGTACTGCACCAATGTCGATTGGAAAAGCATTTCCAATGACTCCAGGTTCTTTTTCAAGATCTGGTTGAAAATAGAAGGTGATTCTGAAAACCCTTAAGGAATTCTACACCAACAGTACACTCGATCCAAAAATTTGAAACAGAAAAGAAATTGACAATCCTCATGAAGAGGTACAGAAAAGAATGCTTGTGACAGGTCTATTATGGTGAACCATTCGGCATCGCATGGGATCTAAAACAAAATCACTGCTGAATTTGGCACTATGGGGCACCATTTAATCACAATGTCATTTACTTTTCTCAAATCCTGAACGATTCAAAATTCCCCACAGGGCTTTCGCAATCCCATTATTGGCCAGTTACATGGACTGCTCAACACTTCTTTCAAAACTCCTTGGTTTACAAATTCTGCAATTTTGGGTGCAATCCCTTCAATGGTATCCTGTGTCACATGATACTGAGGAATCTGGGGAAAAATCGCATTTGGCTTGACTGGAACGTTAACTGGCTCAACTCCTTTTATTAGACCAATGTCTTTTCCTGTAAAATCCCACACCTTCATCTTAACTGTTCCCTGTAAATCAGACGGAAGATAACTTGCTGTGAAAACCGAAAAGAAGCTAATCAAAGGGTACTCCTCATTCACTATGTCACAATCTGTCTCTGGAGCTGGGTCATCCTCATCATCACTGTCTTTTTGAATTTCAATTCCATCATTTGAGCAAGTAATTGAGCATCTCTTCTTACACAACAAGTCCCTTCCCAGTATTGATACTGGACTCGAGTCACAAACTATGAATTTGTGTAATCCTTTAAAGTGGCCAATTATAACCTGCACTGGTTCTGTGATTGGGTTGGTCAAATACTGATTTGCGACTCCTACAATCTGGACAGTTTTCCCTGAAAGGGGCAAGTTTGGAACTTCTGCAGTTCTTATTGTAGAGTGTGTAGCTCCTGTGTCAACCAAGAATGAAACTTTGTGACCCATTACCTTTCCCTTTACATATGGACCTTTCTGACCTATTTCTAGGGAAGCTCAAGCACGCATACTTCTTCATCCGAACTCTCACTCACCCAATCATCGTTTATTCCATTCTCACTGTGTAAAGGGAATTGGTGCACTGTGTTATTATTCTGATTAAACCTTTGACCTGTGACCTGCTGAGGAAACATCACATGCTGCTGCTCCATTGGGGCTTGAGGTATTTGAATTTGCTGTCTAGGTACCATTTGAACTTGCAATTACATTGGCTGTGACTGGGGCATCTGCAAACGTGGCAATTGCATCTGTTGCACGGGCTGAAAACCTTGCATCTGATTCACATTGCTTTGAAAATTCGGATTGTGACCTCTCATTCTCGGTCCTCTCATGTTTTGGAAAGAGTTGATGTTGCTTGTTTGCTGAACAACATCTTCCTGTACTAACATTGGATACTCCCCCTTCCAATGTCCGAGCCCTCTGCAAGCGTGACATGGCAACAATCTCTTTATTCTCTGCACTTTATTCCGAACCACTACAGTTCTCACATCAAGACTATGGGGGTCATTCTGACCCTGGTGGTAAATACCGCCAGGGCCGGGGTCGGCGGTAGCACCTCCAACAGGCTGGCGGTGCTCCGCCGGGCATTCTGACCGCGGCGGTACAGCCGCGGCCAGAACCGGAAAGCCGGCGGTGTACCGCCGACTTTCCGCTGCCCATGGGAATCCGCCATGGCGGCGCAGCTTGCTGCTCCGCCATGGGGATTCTGGCACCCCATACTGCCATCCAGTTCCTGGCGGTTCACCCGCCAGGAACAGGATGGCGGTATGGGGTGTCGTGGGGCCCCCGTAAGAGGGCCCCACAAAGAATTTCAGTGTCTGCTTTGCAGACACTGAAATTCGCGACGGGTGCAACTGCACCCGTCGCACCTTCCCACTCCGCCGGCTCCATTCTGAGCCGGCTTCCTCGTGGGAAGGGTGTTTCCCACTGGGCTGGCGAGCGGCCTTTTGGCGGTCGCCCGCCAGCCCAGTGGGAAACCCAGAATGACCGCGGTACGGTCTTCTGGCGGTTCCCGCTTGGCGGGCGGCTCCCGCCGCCCGCCAAGCTTAGAATCAGGGCCAATGTTTCCCATTTTCAATTCCTCCATGGCCTCTACCTCTTGCTTGATTCTGAAACACCACATTTCGCTGCTGCTGTTGCTGCAGAAAATTTCCCTGCATTCCTGTTTGTGCTGCTTTGATCTGCATCACCATTGCCTTCTCTTTCAACTTTCTCTGCTTCAAATCGATCTCGTCACTACAGTACTTTGCAACTGCAGTACCTCATCAATCGGCTTTGCTAGCCAGCAAATCAAATGACTATTAATCATCTGGCTAATTTCAGGTCTCAATCCTTCAACAAATCTGAAAACAAAATGAATCATGTCTTTTGGCTCAATTGTTTCTGTACCACTATAATCTTGAATGCCTGCAACAATCTTTCATAATATGCATGTATTGACTTTTTCGCTTCCTGCGCTGTCCTGTCTATTCTCTGTCAGTCAATATTCTTGGGCGAAACTCTCGTCAATCACCTTCTAGTAATATTTCATTACATCAGGGGACGGTGCACCTGTTGCTGGATCTCTCTGAGCTTCTCTCGTTGTCCAATCTATGCTTCTCTTGCATTCAATCCATAAGACTGCAGGAACCAACTCCTCTTTCCTGCTAGCTGGCTGCACAGGCTCCCAGCCTGCCCTGCGGCCAATTCTGACGCTGCTCAAAGCAGCTTCAGGATTGGCTGGGAGCGCACAGCCAGGGTGCTCCCAGGCAGACTGGCAGCCTGTGCAGGCTCTCTGCAGCCCGGCAACTGTGTTGCTGGGCTGCAGAGAGCACACTGCGAATGTATGTTTGGCCGGCCCGAGACAGCCGGGCAAACATACATGCGCTCTGAGCACTCCCCCTCAGTGCATGTCACAGCCTGTGGCTCCACCCCCTTTAAAGGAAAGGGATAATAAACAAAGTTTATTATCCCTTTCTTTTAAAGGATTTGCAGCTGCCGCTGCTATCGGGGGATGACGCTCCTCTGCCCTTAAGGAGGAGCTGCCCCTAGTCTTCAACCTGCTGCACATTTGCAGTAAGGGTTGCAGAATCCCTTTTCTTCTTGTCTCTTTTCTTCACCCATCTGCCTTCCCATTTGTCTAATGCTCCCCATGTTTGGATGCTTTGTATTAATTCTCTAAGGTGAATTTTCATTTCTGGTATTCTCATGTTCTCAAAATCCTTTGAGTTAAAATCTAATCTGTAACTCCTCTCCAAGTGCTTTGTTTTCTCAACCGCTATGTCTTATTTCTCTGCTAAGTGTGCTAATTTGTGATGTACCATTCCTGCTTTGTTAGTAATCAGCTTGCATCGCAACTAGTCTTCCTTGAATGTATCAATCTTGTCTAACCCCATGGTTCTCTCAATAAGGTCATCTGCCTATAGTCTAAGTCTGGTCAAACTCAGGGCACTTCCTCCATTAGGATTTCCTTGTGTACTACTCAACCTCTCGAAGCATTCAGTTAATTGCTGAACTGTCAACCCTTGTAACATAACGTTGTTGTGACTCACACCTGGCACTTGCTGTAATGTCAGATTCGAGGTTTCTGGTGTCACCATGCTTGGATTTGTACCTATGTATGATCTCACCTCATTGTTTGGAGGAGTACTGAAAGGACTCAAATCAATCAACGGACCTGTTCCATCAACCGTTGGTTCATGTGAGTGGCCATTCTTACATTTGCGTTGTATCTCTTCCTTTCTACACTCGGATTCAGAGATTTCTGCTCACCGTTCTCATTATTTCCCTGGGCAAACAACTGTATGACCGGATCTATGGTAACTGGTACTGACACTGCATCTGGGCTGGGTCTGACATTTGGCTCTCGTGGGTGCACTATTCCTGTATCTGATTCGTCAAGGTAAACATTTCTGTCTGTGATCCTGTTATGGCGGTGTATCGTGGAACTGTCTGTGACTGTATCGGAGACATCAAATTAAGGGGGGACTCAATCTGGACCAATATTGGCTTCTGGTAAACTTGTCCTGTCGGCACTAACAAGTTTGTTGCAGTATCTACAATGGGTACATCTGGGTAGATTCTTGGAATATCCATTTGCTGCATAGGCCTTTTAACTGCCAAAGTAACTGGAGAATGATGGCTAACCTGTATCTGGCTCTGAGATGATTCAACTGATATCAGAGCTGTAGGATGTACACTGATGTTTGAGCTTCTCTCATGCACTGCATATGGCAGGGGATGATTTCTCAATAACTGTAAAATAAATTCATCATCTGACTCTTCATCATGTGTCAAAGACTTCCTAGATCCTGTGGATTTCTGCTCTGTGCCATTGGAAGGATACAAATCCCTCTTTCTAGTGTTCTTTTTAGCTTCATTCTCATTCTCCTGTGAAATTGCAGGAAACAACTTAGTTCCCTGTAAAGTCTGGGTTCTCCAAAATCTCTGATCATTGTCCCATCTAGCCTCTGCTAGTGTCCTCTCAGCCTTTCTCATTCTCCTCTCAAATTTAAATTGATGTTGCTGTCTAGCTACTAGTTTCCAAATGGCTAATGCCTCGAACTGTGCTGGTCTCGGAGGAGGTTTCAAATCATATAATACCCTCCTCAAATTCTCTAGGCTCCTCAAATTAAATGTTCCATGGGCAGGAAATGCCAAGCTCCCATCTTTCTCTGTCACTTGGCACCATTGTTTCAGCCAAAGACATGGCGCAGCACTCATCTCTTCGAATACAATATAGGCGGGTGTACCTTCTGGCAGTGTAATTTCTCCTTTACTCGTGGAAATATACGTATCTCCCCTTAGGGCATTCTTTAAAACTTTGAAAATTTTAATCTTTGGTTAATTTACGCTACTTTCCATCAAATCAGGAAGTGACTTTCAATCCCAAATCCTTTTCGCCTACCTTCTCAACCAATGACGCTTCACAGTTGTCTGCCAATCCGTGCGTGACTCTTCTCACTAACCGACCTATCCCAGTGCGATTCTAATGACGCCACACTCACATGCACAACGGTTGACAAAGTCTTTCGGCTTGTCCTCCCAAACTTGGACTCACGCAAAATGAATGCAAAATTATTCAGAGCACTAAACAAAATCAAAACCCAATTAGTCAGTTTACTACAGGTATTGTAACACAATCGCTGCAGGAACCTTATGGATTTTTCACTGACAACCTTTTGCTCTGACAGCTACTCTTTCTTACTCAGTTTCCCTGATTCACAAGCAAAATTCCACCCACAAATTTTACTCTCAACTGATCAGTGGGTCTGTCCTGGTGCATACAGGACTTACCAGATCTCAGTCAAAAAGCCTTTCACTCACTTTAACATGCACTCTTGAGTTTGTCAACCACACTCGATTGACCTATTAAACCAGACAAATTACAACAAAAACCAAGTGTCTCATACACTTTCAATATACTCCGGAGTCTTAGAACTCGCAGGGCCTGTATACCAACAACCACATGAACAATATTTGAGCACAAAGCGCCACATACATGTGAAGTTCGACGACTTCCCTACTCTCACACTTCGGAGTATGCAAACTCCTTCAACATCATCCGGAGTATGCAGACTCCCTAAACCCTCACAAACAGCACAATTCACCTGCAATTTGCATTACCCGTGCAAGTGCAAAATCTATTCCATTCACACTGTCACTAGAACACCGAGAACATCTTCAAACAATCATTGGCAAGCTCCAAGGTTCTGGGAAAATCATCCTAAGTTCTCAGGGACACATTTTCTCTCTACTTTGTATCATCAAATCTAAACTTTCACCAATTTCTCTTACCCAATGTGCAAATTATTTTCTCTCTTTAGGGGATTAACCATTACCCCACTACCATCTCGGGGTAACAGTTATTTTCCAAGGGGACACTTCTGTGGTGGCCTCTTAAGGAGGCGTAACCATACTATTATCTTACCTTCTCTAGAGGGCAAATGCTTTTGGCCTTGTGATGATGGGCTCTTAAGGAGACTAACCATCCTCTGCTACATCTCTGTTAGTGCATCTGGCCTTATTTGGCTTTTTATCTTTAATTTATAAAGGGACGCGTTAGAGGTTCAATTAACCTTTTGACTGCTCTTAGAGTGAATCCCACCATAAGACTCAAAGTCAATACCAATCAATAACAATATCAATCAATAGTATCAATAATGATTTGGAGTCAGTAACCTCACACACCATGCCCCTTTGGCCATAAATAACCACACCTTTAAGTAAAAGTAAAAATGTTTATTTCCCTATATTAACAATGCTAATGTCACATAAAAGTCTCAAAATCAGATGATACACATACAGAAACAACGCTGGTTGACCAAATCTTCTAAAGAATCTCAATTTAATCAATGCATGGATCACTACACATTCTAGAGTTACAGTACAAATCAATAGCAAGAATAACAGCAATAGAAATAGCATTCAGATTCATCAAAGAAACTTCATCAACTGTTGTTACTAATTAGCAAACATCTTCTGTGAGCCTCCTTGCTAACCTTCTGAATAGAATAGCATGTTTGGGCTTCATGCAAAACAATTTAGTCAACACAAATTTGGAAAAACATCTAGCTATGGCTCTATTAAAATGAGCAGTTGGTGCCTAGAAACAGAAGACAAATTACATCAAACAATAACATTTGGTTAATACCTCTCCTCGGTATGGATCAGCAAGCTGCAACTGTCTTCGTCAATTGGACATCTGTTCGGTCGGCATCAGCATTGGACCTCAAAAGGAAATGGTTCAGAACAGGGGACTCTAAGCTATCTAAACCATTTGTAAAGCATAGTCTAAGGATCAGCATTAAGCATCAAAAGTCTAAGCAGTAAAGTTCAAGATAGAATTTTCTAAGTAAAGAATAATGAGCATGTAAGGTGAGAATGATCGGAATGACGCTTCTCAGCAAAGGTTTAAGAAAAAATGAGCTCTCCCCTCTCTGTGCAGTCGGGCTAAGTTAAAATTCTCTAGAACTCTTCCCACGTTGCTGCTGGTAAACAATCGTACGTTAACATTTAGTACAATGAAAGTAAAACCTCAAATTCAAGATATAACTAAACTGTCTTTCACATGTCGATGATTGCCTCCTCTTCTCCTGTTCCCATCATCGGACTCGTCAGATAACAACTTTGTGTCTCCCTGTCCTTCAGTCATTGCCTCCATTGTTAGCTCCTGGGAAGACCGCTTTCACACACACTAAACTCTACAATGTAATGATGGCTAATGCAGCATATTCTAGCAAGCAGTTCTTATGGGAAAGAAAGCATTTACTAGTGTTTGGTCAATGCAGTGAAACAATACAAGTATTCAATTTGCAAACAGCCATTTTATGTGACTCATTTAAACAGTACAACGTAACATGAGGCTGTGCAACTAGGCCCAAGACCACGCTAACTTAAGGCCTACAGTTTGTAAAGCACATACAGAATAGGTAATCATTAATATAACGTACTACTTCATTAATTTAAACATGAGCACATCAAATCACATTAATAAGCAATTAATAAGGACACTTTGTGTTTACTGATGGCCACTCAAGTAGGCACATTTTCCAAGTCATGCATTATTTTCTATATTAATTAATTTTCTATGCAGATTCAACATTCAGAATTCATGAATATTTATTCGTAAAAATTCAGCGTTCAGAGTAGTATACCTCCAATGACCCCGCTGGATTGTGAGTACCCCCTCAACATCAAAGGGTTCCACAATCGTAAAACAAAAGTCATATCATTGGTCACACAAACCTTTTGTGCTTGCTACGGGAACATATTACAGGGGGTGTCCAGAAACATACAAGTGCAAGGTGGCACATCTTCCCAAAGCCATAGATAGGAGTTTTGTCCCAACATGCATGATATTTTCCATTTATTAGTACACAGGTGTTTACAGATTGCAAAAACACACTTGCATCCTAGTGCTAATTACATTTGCTCTGGTATTCAGGAAAATGTTTATACCCATTAACACAGCATGGGTCTAAAAGACCCGAGAAGCAATATGCTTTGTTACTTTCCTCTGTAATCTAGTACAAGGAATGCAGCAACCCTCATTTTAATGTGCTCAGAACACGTTGAATGTGTGGTAAGCAGAATGCAATACATTTTCGCTATTTAAATTGATATGGCCATACACTACTCCAATGCAGTTACACCAGCATGATGCACCAGCAGATATGGAAAACCATTTGTAACCCCTTTTTCTGCCTGTTATTCACAATTTAAAATGATAATTTTCAGTAATAGGACTAACTAGTGAGTCAAATCTTGACAACATGTCTTAATAAGGGCTTTTAATAGAGAAATGTAATGCCAACATGTTGCAAATTTAAAATCTCTAATTTCGGTTTCCAAATGAATAATATGTAAATTCTACATATATTGTTTATATACTATATTAACACTTTAATATTACCATTTTAAAATAGGGCAACATTTAGTCCTTTGCTGGTTATTGGTATTATTTTTTTATTCGCAGAAAACGTAGGCTAAAAACATTTATTGGAACGCATTGACCTAGAACAACAATTTACTTTGTGATGAAGCACTGCAAAATATCTCACTCTCTTCCCACCAACTCAAAAAGAGATAACATTACAGCCTGGTTAG
Source organism: Pleurodeles waltl (assembly GCF_031143425.1). Taxonomy (NCBI): domain Eukaryota; kingdom Metazoa; phylum Chordata; class Amphibia; order Caudata; family Salamandridae; genus Pleurodeles; species Pleurodeles waltl. The sequence goes on from NC_090437.1 coordinate 185,012,836, forward strand.
TCTGCAGCCATCTCCATCAGTCTCCAATCCAATCCAATCAAATCCAATCCATTCCAATCCAATCCAGTACAACAGGTGCTGAGAGTATTCCTTCTGGGGCTCATTTGAAACAAAAACACAATAAACAAGTTGAAACATAATCAAAACTGAATGGTGTGTACATTGCTGAAAATTACTGTGTTCTGAAGGACAAGAGTTAGGTTATTGATTTAAAAGTGCACATAAGGCAAGCACTGGCAAAACCCATAGGCCTGTCTGTGATCTGCTACTGCGTGGTAACAAAGGCATTCATTAATGCTGTTTACATGTGCTGCATGTACAACTGCTTTTTTTATAACAGCAAAGCCTGCCCTGTTTGCCTCCCCATTACTAGGAATTAAAATAGCTAAAAGGATTGTTTTTTGTGTAGACTGTACACAGAAGATAAAGAAATGAATGTGACAAACAGTGTGGTGATTGAGTGTCTTGTCGTATCTGAAATAGTCCCATGTACATTCGAAAGGCAGTACTTCCTGGAAGGAGGTATGACACAACTAACAACCACGAGCATGAGATGAAAGACTAAAAATCCTTTGAGCGGAGCCAAAATCCAGACTAGGTGCATTTAAAGACTTGCTAACAACATATCTTGCAAACAGCTGTCTGTCAAGCCAGACCTAAAAATGGCACTTATCTTCTTGCTTTCAACAGGTAACAGCCCACAGTCTTTGAAGTAGTGGCTCATGAAATCCATTTTGTAGCCATGGTTTGTTAAGGAAATAAGACATGATTCTTAAAAAATAATGTTTTCTTAATTTTCTTCCTCGTCCCCGCGCCCCCCGCTCCGCCCTGACAAAGCCCCGCAAGCCGCTCCCGGTTAAGTGTCCATTAATCAGCAAGGCTAACCCGAGCCTTTATGTGGTAGTGGGTAGTCTGAATTTTTCTGGCTGGTGTGGCTAAGTGTACTTTTATCTTGTAATGTAGATAAAGGCATATTACAGATCATATCCAGGCAATCAGAAAAGTCAGCAGCATCTGATCAAGTTCCCAGAAATCAACAAGCACTGTAGGACATTTCGATCAGCCTTAAGGAGGCAGGAGGTAATTGATTTTTCCTGGCTGGCAGATCCGAGCATACTTTCATATTCTAATTTCTGATAAAGGTAGATTGTGGGTCATACCTTAGCAATGGGAATGGGGTGCAGGACGGGGCTAAGTGCCTATGAATCATCAAGGCTAACCCAAGACTTTGCAACCGGCCTTAAAGTGGTAGGTGGTAGTTTGAGTTTTCCTGGCTGGCTAGGCTAGGCACACTTTCATCTTCGAATACAGCTAAAAGCAGATTGTGAATCATATCTTTGCAGTGGGAAGGGTCAGGCAAATGGAGCCCTGTGCCCAAGAATCGACAGAGCTATCCTAAGACATTGCAACCAACCTTAAAGCGGTGGGAGGCAGTTTGATGTTTCCTGGTTGGCCTTGCCTGGAGTACTTTAATCTTCCAATGCCAATAGAAGCATCTTTTAATGCCAATAAAAGCATATTGTGTGTCATATCCTGGCAATAGAAAGGATCAGTAAGATGGGGCCAAGTTGCAAGAAATATGCAAAGTTAGCCCTTGCGAACAGCATTAAAGTGGTAGGATGTAGTCTGATTTTTACTGGCTAGGACTGCCTGACATACTTTCACCTTCTATGCCAATAAAGGCAGATTGTGGCTCACATCGTGGCAATAGGGAGGGTCAGAAGGATCCAAGCAGCCTTAAAAGTGGTGGGGGTAGTTTGATTTCTCCTTGCTGGTAGGGCTCACTGTACATTCATCTTCAAACCCTAATAAAGGCAGATTGTGGCCATATATTTGCAATAGAAAGGGAGAGAGGGGCAATTGCCCAGGAATCAGCAAGGCTAACCTGAGACACTGTGGCCTACCTTATAGTATTATGTGCCCACCAGGCCCAGGGTCAGAACTGATTGATAGACAAGGCAGTCAAAGGCTTTGCTTTCCAAAGGCAGACGTAAAATGTAGACCCAGGAGACTCAGTCAACACACTATTGACTGAATAAGGCTAAATAAGGAGCTGTGTAGGATGGGAATTACAATGGTTGGCTACTATTGTTTCAGATAAAAGGCCTCCTTTTAGAGATGACAGCAGAGTTAATGAGAGTGGTGAGGAGATGAGGAGAGTGGGAAGGGACCAGACATAGGAGATCATAAGGAAAATTAACTTGTGGACGTATACATGAAAAGTGTTTTCACAAGGCTTGCAGGTCAGAGAATGTGTGGTCTAAGACTGAGCACAAAGAAAACTACCACACCTGTGCCATCCTGGTGCTCTAGCTGAAACAGTGGAAGTAGGGTAAGTCTACTTTCACCCCATTGCCTCTATTTACCCTGAAATGTCATTCCCTACCAGTAATGAAAGTGGAAGTTGTCTGGCAGTAAATTCTAGAGGGTCAACATAGTTAATCCTTATCAAACAAGAAAGAGCAGGGGTGTCTGGGGTCAAAGAAAATCTTGGGCTCACATGGAGTGGTCAGAATAGAAGGGTAACACAGGGCAGGCCAATTCACTATTGTGCTGTCAGGGCAGTAATATTCCAAGTGCTTTATCTTTCACCCTTGCATGATTAGGGTGCCAATTTGGCTAGGGTCTTAGCCACAACCGACTTGGGCTCACCTGACTTTGGCCATCCATCTTTTTTGGAGCCTGAAACATAAACCCTGCTCACAATTTTGGCTTCCTTTGTCCAAGCAAGAGTAGGTAGAATCTGAGGGGCATATTTATGGGGATTTGGCGCAGGGCAGCACAGAAAGTCACCTTCCTGCACTGCCCTGCATCAAAGTGAAAGGGCAGGGATGCGTCATATCTATAGCAAACAGAGTATACCTGTCCTTTCCCCTTGTGCTGGCACACAATGGGCTGCCTAGCGCTTACGCAGGCCCCCTTGTACCATGGTGCAAGGGTGTCTGCATTGCATGCAGGATTGTTTTTGTGAAGGAAGGGGCGCCTTCCTGCACAAACACAATGCTGAGAGGCTTTTTCCTCTTTCTATGTGTGCTGCAGAATGGAGCGCACAGAGAAAGAAGAAAAAACTAGGAGCAATAAAAATCCCTGTTGCGCTTGGCGCATCCACAGGTTTACAAGCTCTTGCAAATCTGTAGATGCGTTAAAATCAATGGATGTTGCATGGGAACACCAACCGCAATATCCAGTGGATTCCTTTCTTGCACAGAGTAAGGCAATACAGCGATTTGCGCTGCCTTGCCTTACTCCATTTCTATGAGGCCATTCAAAGCCAAACAAAGTGGCTTGGCATGGGCTCACAGATATGAAATCAAGGTTTGTGCCGCCACTGCGTCACAAAAAGTGACACAACACCAGCGCAAGGGGCTCATAAATATGCCCTTAAGTCTTTTAAAGATTGTTTTATTTCTGCTGAGATTGCCAGCCTTCATTGCTCCTCTAATTCTTTTCTGCTCCATTTGGTATATTTACTCAGCAGCAGGTAGTATCCTTGTCCTAAAATAAAAGATGCATAGCAACTGTTCGTGTCACAATTTCCCATTCTTGTCCTTTTGAAATCCATTTCCTCATTCAGCAGCATTTCTGCCTGGCAGGTGTCACCATATGGGTTACTCGGTCTTCTCTAATTAATTTACTTTTTTGGAGGGGACGTACACAGCACCCCATTCATTGGTGCAGGGGACCTCTCAATGTTGACACCCCAAACATTTACCTTAATCAGAATGCCCACAATTGGATTGATTGGAGATAATGTTAAATCTTAATTTCATGAACCAATATGTCTCAAGTTAAGGGACCTCCCCCCAACACATAAAAATATCAGAAAATATAATCTATTAACTAAAAAGCCCACTTAAAAACTGAGTTCAAGATCAGCAGAATATTTAAGGGATTGTAATACAAAATTCAGAAGGAAGGCGATACCGTCAATGCCATGAAAACTCTGAAAGAAAAAGGCAATACAATGAAATGCAAAATCTAATAATTAATTTAAGTCTCTAGTGGGCTGCAAAATCAGACGAAATATGGGCAGCATTCCTAGTAGGAAAGTCCCTGACTTACCCCCAAATCGAGAGTTTATCTACATTATATTCATATATGAAATTTACAAAACTGCAGAATCACTGGGGTGCGAGCAAATGCGTCATTTCATCAGCAAATCAGAACACAGTCTTATCAAATATATTGCCTTTGCACCTAAGAACTACCCCACTACATGAATAATTAATCTGTCCCTCTATGCCAATGCCATCTGAGGTTTCTTGAACAAACCAGTTGCAAAAACAAGTATGAATGAATAGGGCATAGTGATCTAGCAGAAAGACCTCCAAGAAACAGTTGCATTTTTGTGACTGAGGAAAATTAATCAAAACAGCATGAGCAGTGACAATAGAAATAAACCAATAATATTTTTCTTAACTACGTGCTGCAGAAACGACAGGCAGTGAGACATACGGGAGAAAACAAGAGTGACAAGGGTGACATCCATTTTGAAAAAGATGACAATTAGGCCCTGACTGAGTCCTTGTTAACAATGGTTACAAAATTTCACTTCTAAACATCATGGAGTGTTTCAAAGACAACAGTACTATATCTGTGTTGACACGAGTAATCAGGTGTAGAACTACTTTCTGTATGTTGTTAATGATGCACAAAATATACACGAACAACATTTTTTAACACACTGCCCCTACATATAGGCTGTGCAGCACAGCTGCCAATATGTTTCAGTCCTTGTTGCAATCACAAATCGCATGTTTCTCTCTCATGTACCCTCTCCCATTGGACGCCCAAGCGAGGTGCTTCTTAACACCATAACTGCACCTCAGTCGTCATCATGCATGATATGAAAACAGTTGCCACATAGGCACAAAACAAAAACAACACCCTTCCAACCACACAGTTTACACAGTGTAGTTTACTAACCATGTGTGTAAGTGCTCCATAACCCTACATAAGAGTTGCAAATGCTGTACCAATGATGCAATGCTATAATACAATAAGTATTATCATTATCTGGTACTTGTATAGTGTATAGTGTTTCTGTTCCATAACAAACAACTCTTATTTTTTTTATTAGTTTTCCAGTTGGCAAAGTATGAGAGGTGAATGGGCATCATCACTACAAAAATCAGATGCTGAGTAAACTGTCTTATAAACAGTATGTATGTCAGAACAGTATACTAGTTCCCATGCATTTTCATATGTCACAGTTGCAATGCAAACTCTCGACCTTAGGGTTCGAAAAAGCATAAAAATGTACTTCTTTGTTCCCTGATGAGGTATACAACCAGTAACTTACATACTCAAGTATATATTAATTCATGAACCACAAGGCTCTTTCACAGTGCTTAATTTGTGAAGAAAAACTTGCCGGTGCCCAAAGCCCTCTTAAACATGCGGCTGCTGGAATTAAATGTGCGAGCACTGAATACTGAGGCAGCGTTATCCTGAAGCATCTCAGGCCTCTTTAATCCATTTGCAGCCACTTCCTGCCCCTTCAGCTCCCTCTTGCAGCTTTCAGATTTCTCCCTTTGTGACGCCTTTTCGTTTTTCTCTTCCTTCTTCTTTCCCATATGAGGTTTTGCTCCCAGTAAATGTTTGAGGGAGAAACATAAGTGCCAGCCCTCAAAAATAAATGCCGGTGCTCTGCACTGGAAACAACAAGCACAAATTAAGCACTGCTCTTTCACTCTTTCATATAAGAGCCACTTGCACCACTAATCCCATATTTAAGAAAATGTACGTAGATGCCCTATGCTCTGAAAAATCTCCCTTTCAGCCACCATTCACCAGTCCATATTGTTGCACCAATCTTGCAAATTGGAGGGCAACTTACTTCCCTATAATCAGGGTGAGGTCACAAACGGCCACCTCCTCACCAGTTTTCCAAAGGAACTCTTTATATTTCAATGGTGGGTGGTTACCACAGATGCCCAGCATCTAACTCAAACTGTATTGCCAATACCACCAAAAGGTGGTCTCTTATTTGGTGTCAGATCTCATTTTCCATTTAACAATCCCAATATGTTTTCTGTCATGCCACAACCCCTCAGGTATTGCTCAGATTGTACAAGACCAAAAGATCTTAAGCTGTGTCTGAGTACATTATCTGTAAAGCAATAAGCACAGCTGTGCTAACTGGAAGCCTGTTCTAATGGCCACTTCTCTAGGATCCTATTTGCCCTCTCTTGTCTTTCTTCTGAAGGGATCTATTAATATTCCTGGACATTTTGCAGTACGGTTTTAAGGCATCTTTCAGTTGGGTACATTTAATGACTGAGCATTTATCTAGGGCAATTTTCTTGCTAAGTTGTTCAAAGGTCTTCTTCTGTAATGTGCACCTAACATCACACACCTTGAAAGTTCCTTTTGTATTCCATCTCAAAATTCCCTGTAAAGTCCCAAGCTCTTTCAGTTGTGTATATTTAATGACTGAGCATTAATCTAGGACAAATTTCTTGCTAAATTGTTCAAAGGTCTTCTTCTGTAATGTGCATTACACATCACCCACCTTGAACGTTCCTTTTGTATTCCATCTCAAAATTCCCTGTAAAGTCCCAAGCTCCTTCAGAACAAAGTTGTCCACAGAGGGATCTTTCTCATTATTAACCCTGCCAACACACCATAGGTGTGGCCGATCACCAGGCTCAACATTTGTGTAGGTTCTGGCATTTGAGTAGAGGCTGCCACTATGCATCACTACAGAGTATCTTCAGTTTCCCAGGACGTATTGATCAATTTGTATAACAGGTTCATCCTGAGGTTAGAATCACCAGTCTTTCAGTAGCAGCAGTTGGGAAGCTCAGAGATATGTATGTGTTCAGGGAGGGCTAGCCCACCATAATATACAAACTTACATAGTTGTGACTGTGATATTTGTAGGACCTTTTCATCCCAAACTATTGTAAGATGCATTTTGTCTCCTTGAAGACAGAAAGTTTGTGAAATCCAACAAAGAATGTTTTTGCAGTATGTGTACAAATCTAGGCAGAGACTCTTTATATAACACAGACCTTCCCAGAAGTGATTTTTTCTTGCCTAGGTATGTGCAATGTCACTGTCAACAAATCCATAAATCAGCACTGGAAAACCAATTCACTTAAACTGTTTAGACTAAATTCTCACGATGAATGCCATTTACCATTTAGTATTGTATTGTATTGTATTGTAATCGTATTTATATAGCGCTTACTACCCCTGACGAGGCGTCGAAGTGCTTTTCGGTGAGTAGCACGCTACTCTGGAACCCAACAAGAATTAGTGATGGATTAGTATCGGGGAATAATGAGTACAGTTTTAGTATTATTATGAGTTAATATGAGCCGTGGATATGAGAGTTTGTTAGTTAGATTGACTGGAGTAATGGAGGGGTGGAGGAGGAAAGAAATCCAGAAGTGTTAATTGGGAGTATATCCTTAATTTACTCAACCACGAACATGCCAAGCACAGAAACAACATATATACATACATACATACATATAGATACATACACACACATGAATACACACACATATGCACATACAATACATAATTAGAACCATTGGTAAAATATGTATTTTATTGTTATGACATAGTAGCGATACATAATTTCTAAAGAAACTATACATAATTAGAAATATACACATAATCTGAAAAAAATATTTATCAATATAGGCATATGCAGTTCATAGTTGTTTGAATATGGTGGTTATCAGTATCATGTGGCAGATACAAAAACTTCCATCATCCAAAAGGCCTCCCACTGTACCTCTATCATAAGTCCAAAATGTCAAATTTGCTTTTAATGTGAGCAGCCGGAAGGTGAGTGAGCATAGTTATAAGAGAAACTACTACAGGGCAACCTATGACTGCAGAGAGTGGAAGATTTTTTAAAATCATTACCAAGAAATCAAGTATCCTCTCTTACCAGTGACTAACCGTCAATCTGTGTTCCCTGTAGGTTGCACACACATGCACACCATCCTTTCCCCTAGCGCCCAAAATAATTTGGGAAACGCACAGGCTGATATAGGCACCAGAGAAGAAACTTTACCATTAAAGCTAGTGTTCCTTTTGGTGAGCCGTACTGCTCAGAAAAGCACTGAACTCAGCGAGGAAAGGAGACAGGCTTGTGATCAGATCCACTCAAGGAGAATTGCGAGGGCTGGAGCAGGGGCTTCTTCCAAGCACCCTCTGCACCACACTTGGGACCTTATTCGGGACTCGGTAGGCGGGCCACTCCGTCACATGGGTGACGCACATCTCGTCCACTGACATCCAAATCCCATTATGACCTATGGGACCTAGATTTCAGCAGACGGGACACCCGTCACTCCTAGGACGGAGCAACCAGTCTGCATAGTCCTAAATCAGGCCCTTGGCCTCAGACGTGTGGGGCTAATCAGGAAAGTGTGCAAGGACTGGAACAGCCAGCGCATGTCAATGTTGCCTGCTCTGCAGTTTATTTGTAGGGAAAACTGTGTTATTTTGCAGCTGGGAACAGGCATGAGCCATGATGATCAGCTAGCGACTCCAGCTGCTTCAAGGAAAAGAGAAATTAATTGTTGGACACTTTGCAGGCCAGAATATCAACAAGGGGTGACTGTCACCTTTATTTTCTATCATAATGGTAGGTGATGAGGCCAGCAGGGCACATGGATCCAGGCCAGGGCTTCTGATGACATCCTCTGCACGGCATAAATAGGCTCACGCACTGCAGCTATTGTATCTTTAAAGACTTCCATTACTAAAGTGGTACTGTGCGTGGGCATAGTGAACCCTCCCTCCCCCCTCTGCTTCAGCAGCTACAGTGGGGAGGGACAGAGAAAAGCTCATAATTAAGGTCAGGAGGAATGGAGGATTGATAGAAAACCAAAAGAAAATAAGGCGGGGTGATAGGAAGTAAAGATTGAGGAGAAGATAGATAGATAGATAGATGTGGGTGGATGCATGGCGGGATGAATGGCTAAGTGAATGGGCAGGTGAATGGATAGCAAAGTAAATGGAAATCTGGATGAATGAACAAAAGGGTCAACTGAAGGGTGGAAGGCTTTATTATTGGAAGGGTAAGTCAAAGACTGGGTACGTAATATAAGGATGGATAAATGCACAGATGGATGTGTGAGTGGATGGATCAAATTGCCAATGAATTGATGGAATGGTGAAAGACTAAATAAGGATTCAAAGAATGAATGGAAGACAATGGGGGTCATTCTGACCCTGGCGGCCGGTGGCCGCCAGGGCCACCGACCACGGGAGCACCGCCAACAGGCTGGCGGTGCTCCCACTAGCATTCTGACCGCGGCGGTTCAGCCGCGGTCAGAAGCGGAAAGTCGGCGGTCTCCCGCCGACTTCCCGCTGCTCGGGGGAATCCTCCATGGCTGCGGAGCGCGCTCCGCAGCCATGGGGATTCTGACACCCCCTACCGCCATCCTGTTCATGGCGGGAAACCCGCCATGAACAGGATGGCGGTAGGGGGTGCCGCGGGGCCCCTGGGGGCCCCTGCAGTGCCCATGCCAATGGCATGGGCACTGCAGGGGCCCAGGTTAGAGGGCCCCGCAAAGTATTTCAGTGTCTGCCTTGCAGACACTGAAATACGCGACGGGTGCAACTGCACCCGTCGCACCCCTGCAACTACGCCGGCTCAATTCTGAGCCGGCGTCCTCGTTGCAGGGGCATTTCCTCTGGGCCGGCAGGCGCTCTTTTGGAGAGCGCCCGCCGGCCCAGAGGAAATGTCTGAATGGTCGCCGCGGTCTTCTGACCGCGGTGCGGTCATTTGGCTGCTCCCTCCAGGCGGGCGGCTCCCGCCGCCCGCCGGGCTCAGAATGAGCCCCAATGTAAGGTTCACTGGTGGCTATATAAGCTGATAGATAGATGGAAGGAATGCTGCAAGACTGAACGGGGGTTTTAAGAATAAAGAGATGACAATGTAAAGGTGATATGTGGATATCAGTGAGTGGAGGGAAGAGTTAAAGGATAAATGGATAGATGCTTGGGTGGAAATAACAAATGAGCTCTTTCCTGCTCGGGGCAAATGGGCTCCCTTGCTTGGTGCCATCAGATCTTTGGTTCTAAATGGAGTCTATTTTAGTTTTCTGGCTATTCCTTGGTACTGAGTGCCTTGAACTGCACCCTAACCTCAGACTACAAAGAAAAGCTGGATGACAGTAAAATACCCTTTTCTCGTTTTTTTTTTCCAGATGGTAACAATTCTCTGACATTTAACTATCACAAATGGATCTCCACACGGAGACAGTCAGTCGCTCACTTTGTGTTTACTTTTTTCTCTTAACATACAGCTAACAGGACCTGCCATCCAAAGTACATAGTCCCCAGGAAAAAAAACATTGTTTGAAATGGTTATTCCTCGTTACCTGGGTCCTGTCACTGGCCGGGGTTACAGTAATTATAGAAACCTTCAACTACAATGGAAAGTGAAGGACATAATCTGAATGTCAGAAAACTCAATTTTACACAAACGTGTGCACATCCATTATTCCTCTACAAAAGCAGGAAGTTTGTGTAAAATTTTCATGTCAACCTGGACCACATTATGAAGGTGATTTTCAGCCATTCTTGCTTTTTAAGCCACCAGCACCAAGCATCCTACAACTTGTAGGTAAATATTATAATTGGAAAATTCAAATTAAAAATTGTATCATACTTAAGACTGTTAGATGAAAAATCAGGCCTGGTTAAGACAACCATGAAAGGTGGGTGTTAAGCATGTCACTTTATTCTTTATATTTTTCTGCTTCCCCAAATCAGTCTACCCTGCTAAAACACACGAGTATTAGAGAAGTGAGTTGCTCAGTGGTGCGCATTTGTAGTCCAACTTGAATAGAAAAAAGACAGCCTGTCAGAAAAGTACCCTAAACAAGGAAAAGGTAATCTGCAGAACATTTAGAGGAAGAATTGACATGGGCTGGTGTAGAAGAAGCAAACTGATGGTTACTGTAAGGAAATGCCTCCTTGGCATGGTTACCCCCGGACTTTTTGCCTTTGCTGATGCAAAATTATGATTTGAAAGTGTGCTGGGACCCTGCTAACCAGGCCCCAGCACCAGTGTTCTTCCCCTAAACTGTACCTTTGTCTCCACAACTGGCACAACCCTGGCACTCAGGTAAGTCCCTTGTAACTGGTACCTCTGGTACCAAGGGCCCTGATGCCAGGGAAGGTCTCTAAGGGCTGCAGCATGTCTTATGCCACCCTGGGGACCCCTCACTCAGCACATGCACACTGCCTCACAGCTTGTGTGTGCTGGTGGGGAGAAAATGACTAAGTCGACATGGCACTCCCCTCAGAGTGCCATGCCAACCTCACACTGCCTGTGGCATAGGTAAGTCACCCCTCTAGCAGGCCTTACAGCCCTAAGGCAGGGTGCACTATACCACAGGTGAGGGCATATGTGCATGAGCACTATGCCCCTACAGTGTCTAAGCAAAACCTTAGACATTGTAAGTGCAGGGTAGCCATAAGAGTATATGGTCTGGGAGTTGGTCAAACACAAACTCCACAGTTCCATAATGGCTACACTGAAAACTGGGACGTTTGGTATCAAACTTCTCCGCACAATAAATGCACACTGATGCCAGTGTGCAATTTATTGTAACCCACACCCAGAGGGCACCTTAGAGGTACTCCCTGAATACCAACCCGACTTCCAGTGTAGGCTGACTAGTTTCTGCCAGCCTGCCACACACCAGACATGTTGCTGGCCACCTTGGGAGAGTGCCTTTGTCACTCTGTGGCCAGGAACAAAGCCTGTACTGGGTGGAGGTGCTTCTTACCTCCCCCTGCAGGAACTGTAACACCTGGCGGTGAGCCTCAAAGGCTCACCCCTTTTGTTACAGCACCACAGGGCATCCCAGCTACTGGAGATGCCCGCCCCTCCGGCCACTGCCCCCACTTTTGGCGGCAAGGCTGGAGGAGATAATTAGAAAAACAAGGAGGAGCCACCCACCAGTCAGGACAGCCCCTAAGGTGTCCTGAGCTGAGGTGACTACTGCTTTTAGAAATCCTCCATCTTGAGAGTGGAGGATTCCCCCAATAGGATTAGGGATGTGCCCCCCTCCCACAGGGAGGAGGCACAAAGAGGGTATAGCCACTGTCCAGGACAGTAGCCATTGGCTACTGCTCTCCCAGACCTAAACACACCCCTAAATCTAGTATTTAGGGGCACATCAGAACCTAGGAAACTAGATTCCTGCAACCTTAACAAAGAAGAAGGACTGCTGACCTGAAGCCCTGCAGAGAAGACGGAGACAACAACTGCCTTGGCCCCAGCCCTACCGGCCTGTCTCCCAACTTCGAAGAAAACTGCAACAGCGACACATCCAACAGGGACCAGCGACCTCTGAAGCCTCAGAGGACTGCCCTGCACCCAAGGACCAAGAAACTCCAGTGAACAGCGACTCAGTTCAAAACCAGCTACTTCTTGGCAACAAAGAAGCAACTTCCAAAGACTTCATGTTTCCCGCCGGAAGCGTGAGACTTCACCCTCTGCACCAGACGCCCCCGGCTCAACCTGCAGAAAACCAACACCTCAGGGAGGACTCCCTGGCGACTGCGAACCCGTGAGTAGCCAGAGACGACCCCCCCTGATCTCCCACAGCGACACCTGCAGAGAGAATCCAGAGGCTCCCCCTGACCGCGACTACCTGTAACAAGGGACCCGACGCCTGGAACCAACACTGCACCCACAGCCACCAGGACCTGAAGGAACCGAACTCCAGTGCAAGAGCGACCCCCAGGCGACCCTATGCCTAGCCCAGGTGGTGGCTGCCCCAAGGAGCCCCCCCCCTGTGCCTGCCTGCATCGTTGAAGTGACCCCCGGGTCTCTCCATTACTTTCTATACAAAACCCGATGCCTGTTTGCACTCTGCACCCGGCCGCCCCTGTGCCACTGAGGGTGTACTTTCTGTGCCTTCTTGTGGCCCCCCAGGTGCCCTACAAAACCCCCCTGGTCTGCAGCCCGAGGACGCAGGTACTTACCTGCTGGCAGACTAGAACCGGGGCACCCCTGTTCTCCATAGAAGCCTATGTGTTTTTGGCACCTCTTTGACCTCTGCACCTGACCGGCCCTGAGCTGCTGGTGTGGTACGTTTGGGGTTGCCTGGAACCCCCAAAGGTGGGCTACCTATGCCCCAAATTTGAGACTTGTAAGTGTTTTTCTTACCTTCACAACTAACCTTTACTTACCTCCCCCAGGACTGTTGATTTTTGCACTGTGTCCACTTTTGAAATAGCTTATTGCCATTTTTACAAAGACTGTACATGATATAGTATTCATTCAAAGTTCCTAAAGTAGCTAAGTGAAGTACCTTACATTTAAAGTATTAACTGTAAATCTTGAACCTGTGGTTCTTAAAATAAACTAAGAAAAGATATTTTTCAATATAAAAACCTATTGGCCTGGAGTAAGTGAGTGTGTGTTCCTCATTTATTGCCTGTGTGTGTACAACAAATGCTTAATACTACTCTCCGACAAGCCGACTGCTCAACCACACCACCACAAAACAGAGCAATTATCTACTTTTGCCACTATCTTACCTCTAAGGGGAACTCTTGGACTCTGTGCACACTATTTCTTTCTTTGAAATAGTCTATATGGTGCCAACTTCCTACAGCTGGGGAGAGTGAACTTAGAAACGTTTCGAAAGCAGGTTTCTACAGTACATATTTTTTATTTCAACAGCATGCATGACTGCATGTTTCTTCATCACTGTCTGGCTTACACACTATCGCATAGTGATCATTTGTGAACCTTTTGATTGACTGTGAAATCATTGTGTTACACTTAAAATCACTAACAGAAATGTTTTAGGGTGTACTAGGTTACCCCAACTTGCACCCTGGCAATGCAGCAATCTCCAAGTTGCACTTAGAGCTATTATCCAGCCACCATTTCCAAACACCTGGTACATGCCAGAATTTGTCAGAAAAATGTACTCCTGTTTTCACGGTTCATGTATATAATTTGTGTCGTGGCCACCCTAGCTTTAACATGCAACATTTAACACTAATTGGAATAGAAACTCCCAACCAGCATTGCCCCACCTGCGTCAACAAAAACTCTGCCCCACCTGTGTGGCAGGGCCAGTGCCAGCGACAGGCACAGTTCCAACTGAGGTCACTAGATGTCTCCACACAAGGGCTCCCATTGTCTTTGGTTTGATCAGTTCCTGCCGCGACACTAGGCCCAGCCACACAAGTGGGGCAGCATCTCCATCGGCACAGGTGGTGCAATGCTGGGTGGTAGGAATTCTGTGGATTCCAGAAGCTTCCATCACAGAAATGTAAGGAAAATGTTAGAGGTTTGCAGGGCACTGTAGGTATATACAGTATATATATGTGTATATATATATATATATATATATATATATATATATATATATAAAAAAAAAAGCATCTAAACAAGGCACACCATCCTGGTTTCCCCTAGGTGTCTAGTTTAAAAGAAAATGTACAGGTTGGCTAGGATTCCTTAAGTGCCAGCTGAGCTAGGGTCTGAAATCTAGAGCTACCCACCCTGGGAAAAGAGGGTCTGTTTTCAGTGGAAAAATGAGATGCTTCCGTGTTGCATTTGTGCCAGATTCCTGTTGCGGGCACTAGGACTACCCACACAAGTGGGTACCGTTTTTATCAGGAGACTTGGAGGAAGGAAGTTTGCAGCTCCCCGCAGATTCCTGAACTTTCCATCATAGAAATGTGAGGAACATTTGTGTTTTGTCTAAGTTTGAGGCTTGCCAGGGATTCTGGGTAACAAAATGTGGCGAGAGCCATGCGAGTCAGCCCATTCTGGATTCCCCTAGGTGTCTGGTTTTTAAAGATCTAAAGGTTAGCTAGATCTCCCTAGGTGCCGGCAGCGAAAGTCCGAAATTTAGAACTACCTACATTGGAAAGAGGGGGGGTCGCAGTTTTCAGTGGAAAAATGTGATGAGTCTATGTTGCGTTTTGGGCTGTTTCCTGTCACTACTCCTACCCACACAAGTGAGGTACCATTTTTTATCGGGAGACTTGTGGGAACATAGAATAGTAGAACATCTGTTATTACCAAAACAGATTTCACTACATTTTACCTTTCAAATGTAAGCTAGTGTATAAGAAAGACAACATTTTGAAAAATATCCTCCGAGTCATTCGCTTATATAGGTACTCACAAATTCAGAGATGTAGAAATACCCACCGCTCCTAAACTCTGTTTCAGAAATACATAAGTTTCCTTGATACCCATTTTTCACTCTGACTATTTTGCTATAAGAATTGGTCTATACTAGGTACTCAATATAAAAGCACTGCACAGTGGCGGCTCTGGTACCTTGGGTTCTTGGAGGACCTACAAACCCTATATATCCCCGCAACCAGAAGGGTCCAGCGGATGTATTAAAATATTGCTTTTATCAATCGGCCATCATGACAAAGTTACAGAAAAAAGGCAAATGGCCAATTTTTCATACTAATTTTCAATATTCCTTTACTTCAACAGTTATTTTCCTTGGGAAAACCTTGAGGGATCTATACATATGGTCCCTTGCTGAATTCAGAATTTCTGTCCACTTTTCAGAAATCTATAGCTTTTCTGGACCACCCAAGGGTCTCACACTGGCGTCCACCACAAACTGGAAGTAGGTTGAGAGCACACAAAAAAAGGGAAAATGGGCTACCTCTTAGAAAAATGACAAAACTGATACAAAATTAGTTTTTTGATTCGGCTCTGCATTTTCCTGAAAGACGGGAATTATAGCACATGTTTTTTGAATGCCAATTATAGGGGAAAAAAACAGACACTTATCTGGAGCACTTTTTCCCTATTTTTCTCCCAAAACAATTTTTTGCCTATTTTCTTGGTCCCCTCCAGGAGAATCCAAAAACCCTCGGAACCTTTGCAATTCCCAGGATGTTGAAAAAAGATGCAAATCTGGCATGGATACCATATGTGGAAAAAAGTTATGGAGTCCCAAGCGCAAACTACCACAAATAGCCACAAAAAAAAAAAAAGGTTCAGCATTGGGGAGGAAAAGGCCCAGCAGCTAAGGGAGACTCCTGGCAGACTCTAAAAACATGTTCTCAACCCTTAACATAACTGAAGTTGTATTTTTCTTTCAACAGTGGAACAGGTTAAAACAGAGCTCCAAACTAGCCATGCCTTACTTAGAACAGCTCTCAACAGGGCACAGGATCCTCTAACTTAACCCAAGCTTGCCATGTTCTTTGGGTGCTGTGAAATCTTTCTTTCTCCCAGAGGTGTAGAGTATCCCTTATACTTCGTCTGGAATATCAGCTGCTTAGTCATTTCTTCTGTTTTTGTGCATGAAATTCATTACTTGCAAAGCATATTATCTTATTTTCATGAACTAACTGCATCAAATTTGTTCAGTTACACATGATATTCTCAACTACACTCCCATTAAAAATTTTAAAAGCAAAGACACAGAATTTCACACTTAAAAATGTGAGTCATCGCACAGCTTTGGAAATCTATAAATGCACATAATGTAAGGACTGTATGTACAGGTCAGTCTTCTAGCATTTCCTGCAAAGTAGATGGCACAGGAGTATCTGGGAGGGACCCTTCCCATAAGCTCTGGGAAGGGTCTGGGGCATACCAGTGCAGTGAAACCTGCCACCTAAGTTACCAGCTGAAATATTATTCGAAACATCCTACTTGTTTTTTATTTACATTTAAAAAATATTTGATGTAACTGGTTGCACTGCCAGTGACTATTTCTTACTGGCCTTTTTTGGAGAGACAAACAATGATTTTGGTAGTTTGCCTGCTGCACTCACTTGCAGAGTGAGTTGCTGCATGTCTTCAGTGCACACAGGATTGGCTGCAGTGGCAAATCGAAGTAAAAAATTAGAGGGAACATTGGCTGCACTTCCCAAAAATTTAGCCGGAAGACTGGAAAAACAGCTAAGAACACAGACAGAACGCACAGGCAATAACATATAAGGGGATCACATTGTGTTTTTTTCATTAGCGTTCAATGAGAACAAAACATCCTAGATGTAGTCTTCACTAACAGTCTTTGGCAGCAATATTATTTATTTTAAAGTGCTGCACTAAAAAAACAAAAAAAAACAAAAAAAAGTATGCTATTTGCAGCCATGTTAGTCTTGGCATGCAGGTCAGGAATGTAGGAAGCTGGCACTTTAAATGGTATATTAAAATGAGGTATGCAGTGCATTGAGTTCGGGGTTCTCTTGCTAGTCAACAGGGGTTTGGCTCCAGCAATCCCACAGGGCTACTTTAGGGGATAGTGTGGTCGAGCAGTTATCAGAGGGGAGTGCTAGACAGTTATCTACCAAAGACACACAATCAGTAAATGAGACACACCAATTCACAACAAGCATATGCAATGCAATAGGTCACGCATTTTTGCTTCAGTTAGAGCTACTGGGGTTGTATATTCATAACTGGTCTTTTCCTGCCACATACATTGATCAACCCTGTCCCATAATTTTGTCTTTTCCTACCACATAATTCCAGTGGCCATACATATAACTAAAGCACTTCCATTTACCTTCTTCCTCTTTTTGTAGCCAAAAAGGAAAATATTGCCATTTAGCATTTTAATTTAAATCTGCCATGCTAATTACAACTGAATACCACTTTCAACACACCATCATCAGAGTTGCTGGCTGGATAACCATTTCCAAACAAAAAGACAAGACAACCACAGAGGAGTAACAAGATAAATAAACTAAAAGGGTCACCCAAACATATCAAGAGTCTTCAGTAGACACTAGTTCATATGATATGTTTCTTAAACTGCCAATTACACGTTTTTTATTGTGTAAAAGCCATTACTTTTGAAAATGCTTTCTCTCTGTTTGTTTTGCTGTAAGGTTTTTACAGATCTGTTTCCCCTTCACTCTCTTTTTTTCTGTGTCGTGTTAGTGGGCGATGTTTCAGTCTTTTAAATTTGCTGTCCAGGGGGTTATCACCAAACTCTTCCTTGCATTGCTTATTTCCCATTCCAGAATCCTTCGCCCTGCTAGTCCTCTTTTCTCCCTCCCTTCTCGATTTCTTGGGAGGTAGGCACCCCTGCAAATAAATACTATAACCAAATCCGCCTAACAATTTCCAGTTACTTCCTAACATATTTCAATTAACAGTGATACAGGTGGAAACAAACATCACAAATAAGGAGCAAGGTCAAAGCAATGCAGATGTAACTCACAACAATTCATTTGTTAAAACAATGCAGCCTGCACAGACACATATAACAGAGGTTAATCACAAAGGTAAGATTTTCATGTGAATGTACATTCAGGGCCTGATTTAGAGTTTGATGGAGGAGGTTACTCAGTCACATATGTGACGGATATCCGTCTGCCGTATTATGATCACCATAGGCTATAATGCGATCGCAATACGTCAAACAGAATATCCATCGCGTTTATGACGGAGTAACCCCACTGCCAAACTCTAAACCAGGCCCTTAGTCTTACCCTTTGTAGTAATTGTATTATGTGTGGCTAGTCACCATTTAAGAGTGTAAGTATGCTGCAAAACCTACGCATAGATATCACCAATCCCTGACACCAGGAGGTGGAGCTAAAATTAGGAGTGTAAAGTTACTGCTAGTAACTTTTCCCATGTAGGCGGAGAACTCTGCCACCGGGGTGGATTTCTTTCTATGGTACAGTATAGGGAAAAGTTAAAACGTTTATTAAACTTTAAAGAAAATTAGCAAACATAATTTTGGGTTAAATATTAACTTAAATATTTATTCTAAAAGTAGAACACAATTTAAAAAAACTACAGCACTAGTAACTTAATTTTGAAAGAAATATTTAGTTAATCCAAATATTTTGAATTAACCTAATTTTCTTCAGAAAGTGTTTGTTAAACACAATCTCACCTAAACTAAAATGTCTGTTTTTGTTTAATATGTATTAAAAAGTACTATATGTTTTGTACACATTTTTAAAAAGTAGAAATAAATTAACATTAGTTCCACTCTGCTTTTATTATAAGTCCCTACCTTCATTATTTTCTATGAGAGAGTGTTGCAATGGCAGTGGTTGACCATGTATGGTGCTGGATGTACATTTACAACAGTTTTGGGTCCTTTTTGGCCTACTCATTTAGTTACTAGTATTACCTATTTTCCAGCCACTCCTCTGTATCCCTCCCACATTTTTCTACAAAACATACAAATAAGTGTGCAGAGACTCGACTCCATAGAGACTCTATAGTTGGGGCGGATATCTCTGCACATAAAAGATAAGACAGGTGGAAGCAAAGACCTCTGTACATAGGTTTGTGATTAGCATTTTGTAGTGCATGAGTAGTACTACTGCAGTAGTACTAAACTTACTATAAAATACAGTTTGACTACGCCCCAATTGCAGTAAGGAGCGTGTAATAACTACAAGTTAACCAGCACAAACATTCCTTTAGAACTACTTCTCATTAATTTAAACTGGAAAATTGTGTATATTTTATACACACTCATGGAAGGACTACTTTTAGTTTTTTTCTATGGCAGCATGTTGTCATAGAAGAAGTAAAGTTCTGGGATTATTCTCCTGAGCATCTTCCTTGTCTGCTCTTGACATGACAATCAGATTCCAAGACAGGATCTTTGTTTTTGCCTGGGTTATTGCTTTATGGTACTCTGGGCCTAACTCACAAAGTCATTCGCGCATGTAAACTGATCTTGCCGGATAGGTGAGGGCATCCTCTCATACCAATTTAGGAGCTTCATAATCTACATAATCAATCTTTTCTCTGAAAAGAGCTTTATTAGATGAATCCTAAAATGGAGGGAACAGCCAGCCAACTGCCTTGAAAGGAGCATGCGGTACAAGAGAGCAGGATGCAGCACTTCTCCTCCTTCAATGAACAAAAACAAAAGGAAAACATATGATAGTATGAGCAAAACCCCAAGAACTAAAAACAAGGAGATACAGTACAAGATTATAAATAATATATATGACCATGCACCTATTATTCAAAACTCCGTCTCAATACATAAAACACACAGCAACTGCTGTTAAGTTACTGCAGAACATGACCCTTCACCCACACTGGTCTCTTAGGCACCATTGAGCTGGGTACTCTCACTCCAACTTCTTTCCTACTCTTACTCATAGTTCTGGGAGCTTCTCGGAATCCTTGATGTGAACCAGACCTTCAGGTAGTTTATTCTTTTTTATACACCACACATTCCCATCACTCAGTAGTAAGGTGTACCTGTCCAATCTCTTGACTGAATGGTTCTGAAAAAAACGTGACCACCCTTTTCCAACACACCTTCATTTCCTCGCTCCTACTCAATCTTCTACTTGGAAACTCGTGTGCAGGTTCACTATTGTTATTCATCCATCTCGCCCACAATAATGGTCTTCGCTTTCTCCCTCTCATCATGTTCAAAGAACTTCTACCTACAACCTTCACTGTGGTGTTTCAGTAAGCCCTCACTAGTCTTTTGTTGGAAATTTCCAACCACCCTCTTCACAATGAGCCAACTGTTCACTCTCTTTCACGACTCAATTCCACTTTTTGACAAATCCCTTAATGTGGGGTTAGCAGGGAGAGGTCCTAATGCGTTTAAACTCTCTTTCGAGCAGAAATTCCTTCATTTCTTTTGAAACTACGTGTTCCCCTTTCACTGAGATTTGTGGGAGGCCTTCCTTTACAAATAGCTCTCATATTTAACAACAACATATCTTTTGTACCTACAATAAACACAGTGAAGAAAAATACACCCCATCATCTATGTCTGTTAGGGGAGACCCTTCTGAAATGGAATTCAGCTCACCAAAATGGCAGGGATAGCAGGAGTGACATCCCACATTCTTTTGCAACTTCAACTGCATCACAGGGTTAACATCTTGTTCATCGCTTAGCCCTTCAACAACTGACTGGACACTGCTGGGAGTGGCTGGGTAAGTGGAGAGGACACAGTGCAAACAACAGAAAACAAATAGGGCTCTCTGAGCCCAGTTTACGTTCTGTCCTTCCTACTGATAACTTCATGATACCTGACACTTGGGGTAACAAGGACCATGCAAAGGGCAGTGTTTATTGACACCCATGCCTTTTATTTACTTCACCTCACTCATAAAATTTCTCTGGTTGTCTTAATAACTGTAATGCCATCTATAAGAGTCAGGCTGATATTCAGCCCACGATAAAAGGATCACATCCCACTGGTGTAGAAATCCTTACACTGTCTGTTGATCAAAGGAAAACCACAGCACAAGGCACGGAGGCCGCCCGCCAAAGTACCCCCGCCAGAACACCGCACCGCGGTCGTCAGACCGCTGCGGTGATTCTGGGTTTTCCACTGGGCTGGCGGGCGACCGCCAAAAGGCCGCCCGCCAGCCCAGTGGAAAACAACCTTCCCACGAGGACGCCGGCTCTGAATGGAGCCGGCGGAGTGGGAAGGTGCGACGGGTGCAGTGGCACCCGTCGCGTATTTCAGTGTCTGCAAAGCAGACACTGAAATACAAAGTGGGGCCCTCTTAAGGGGGCCCCTGCAGTGCCCATGCCATTGGCATGGGCACTGCAGGGGCCCCCAGGGGCCCCACAACACCCCATACCGCCATCCTGTTCCTGGCGGGCGAACCGCCAGGAACAGGATGGCGGTATGGGGTGTCAGAATCCTCCATGGCGGCGCAGCGAGCTGCGCCGCCATGGAGGATTCATTTGGGCAGCGGAAAACCGGCGGTTTTCCACATCTGACCGCAGCCAAACCGCCGCGGTCAGAATGCCCAGCGGGGCACCGCCAGCCTGTTGGCGGTGCTCCCGCCAACCCTGGCCCCGGCGGTCCATGACCACTGGGGTCAGAATGACCCCCTATATGTTGTGCACAAGTTCAAGGATGTCTATATAACAGCTTATCCCTCGGTGCTATCTTAAGCTTACAAACTGACATCCGGCTGCAAGCTGGTCTCCTCTCCATCTGAAAGATCAGATACCAGAGCTCAGAGGGAGATCACTATATGTGCAAGGCCCAGCCCTCTGGAGGTTCCTGGCACAGCTCCTAAGACCCAAACAGATTTCCTGATGATCCGCATGTTAAAGAGGCCTGGCTCCTCCAAACCACAAGCAGGATAGAAGGGGCCCAAAGTCCGCATGTATTAAACTAATCCTGCGTCAACTGCACTTGACAAACTCTCCAGTGGCTGATGAGCCATATAAAACTTATACTATCGCACGCCCAAAATGCCTGACAAATGCATGGACCAAATGGACCAAATGAACCACTCTCACCCTTCTAATTCTCATTCCCATTATAATCTTTTATACATTCTGTACAAGGGACTTTAGAAGGCTGGAATATTCTGAACCATGATAAGCATTGCCGACCCTTCTCGGTCCCATGCCCAAATGTATGCCTGTCCCTTCTTGTTTTTTTTCTCTGTTTCACCAGAGCAATCTGGGAAAGCTTAAAAGAAGCATTTTCCACATTATAAGTATATAAATTAAACCATCAGGTATCGGTACATTTGCACTGACAAATGTATTACTTGCAAAAACATTTTAAAAATCTACCTCACTGGACACCAATCTCACCCTTAAGGAACATATTACGAACAACAGTTAGATGGCGGGAAGGCTCTCTAATGGAGAAAGTAAAAGCATTCCTCCCAGAAAGGAACTGTCGTTCCTCTTCTCGGACTCGTGCACCTCGTGCACCTGGATGGTGGCTACACCATGCTCCATGTCCTCTCACACTCCACGCAGTGCTCCTGATCAGGGGCCAGAACATCTTCTTCTCGATGGAACTCCTGTGGTTCCCCATCATCTTCAAAATCAGTTGCATCATTTACAAAACCATCACAACCGGTGCCCCTGCCTATCTGGCACACAAGTTCACCCCTTCTGCTGGCTGTCTGTACACCCAGTCAGGATGACATAAGGCAGGAGACAAAGAAGTGCAAAAAAGAAAGAAAAAAAACAATGCAAGAAGCCTTGTTCATTTGGGCGCCAAAGGATCTGGAACGAGATCTCTGTATATATAATCAGGACTCAGCCAACCTTGCTCCAATTTCGGAAAGAACTGAACACAGATCTTTTTAAAAACACTTAACCACAACAAAATAATGGCCTACCTCCACTCTAGGAACCCAGCTACCCTTCCAAACTCTCACTGATTGTATCTTTACCTCTGACCCTGTTTAGCGTTCTTCTGCCTTTATGCCTATGGTTAAGCTATTCAAATACCACTTTCATACCTCTTCATTTGAATCAGCCATATATTACCTGGCTGCTAATACAAACCTAAGAATGTGTTCATATTTGTATTACGAATCAGTTCAAATAAAAGCCAGCTATGTAATATGCAAGTTCGTACATCATCTCCATGCACACACTTTGTGCGAAAAGTGCTTAGACTATAAAATTCCCTAGAATCAATTAAAGAAGAAACTGACATTTGGTTTAGCACGAAATTGTACTCCTAAAATACATTTCCCGGCTCCCTTGCTTGAATGCTCTGTAAAATAAAGCCTTCCCTTTTGCCTTTTTCTCTTTTCATCTGCATCATTTCTGTGCAGAGGTGCCAAGCTGCAGCTAATCAGTGCCAATGTGGGTCCCCAGTTGGATCTTTCATTATCCTTTGGAACAGTGAGATTTACGTTCCATGTTAATACACGCAGACCCGATTTGCACTTGGAGGAGTCTAGTATCCCAGGATGCCATCCTCCATGTCTGTCTATGGCCTGGTGCCCTTGGAACACATACAAATAGCTCATGAGAAACAGCTGTAGCAGACAGAACTCATGAGCAGTGCAGTTCATCCTCGTTTCTTTTAGCAACTCCTATTGCATTTCAATTGGCTGTCCATAAATTAGAATTTTACTGGGTTCATCATGCAGGACTTATTGTCAAACATCTTTCTTTGCTTTAGATATGGCATGCTACCTGTGCCAGAAATGCACCTGGAAGTATACAAGAAGTTATGGATGGAATGCTTGAATTAATCTTAGCCACTGATAATCACTCGGGCCATATCCCAGTCCACTGTTATTTTGCACATCGTGCCACTCAGTTTTGACCCAGCTATATGCAATCTGTCTTAACCCTGCTCTAATGGGAACATTCCAGCCCGAATTGCCAAAACAGGTCCTCCTTGAAATGCACCTTAGGCAACAAGGACAGTTGCATGAAATGTCCTTTTCCTTTCCCCTTCATTGAATTGTAGGGCGGGATTGACCCTTTTTTATTCCCCCGAGTTGAATCACTTGCATGACCTGCGGTTGAAAGGTGGCATTTATTGACGGAAACAAAGGGCCAGATGTATCAAAGGATTTTTTATTCACAAACGGTGCGAATTGCAGAATTTGGCCGTTTGCAAATGCAAAAACGTGGCCTGCGATGCATGAAAGGCATTCACAGGCCAAAAATAAGGAATCGCTAAATTTGAGATTTTTTGTGAAGCAACATGGTTTTGCATGGTGCATTTTGCGTCTCGCAATTTGCGACATGAAATACCGAATCGCTATTAGAATTTCCCAAATTGCGAGTCGAATAGCATTTCACAAATACAGGTTCGGTATTTCACGTCAGGAATTGCGAGACGCAAAATGCGACACGCAAAACCATGTCACAATTTGATGCAGAATGGGCTTTTGCACATGCAAATTACCATGGAGTGAAACCAGGTGGTAACCAGGTGCAACCTATATAAAGAGGCCCAGAATGCCTCAGACTCTTGTCCACAATGGCTGCACTCTACGTCATGGCGAGGACAATGAGAATCCTGGCAGGTTTGAGGAGAGGGAGGAGGAGACAGGAGCGTATTTTCAGAGTGAGCATTACCCTTTTTGACCAGACTGAGGAGGAAATATATGAGAAGTACAGGTTGAACTCAGCCATGATACTTAACCTGATAGCTGAGCTACAACCCATACTGCAGCGCACAACACATAGGACCAATAGCATACCCACCCTTATGCAGGTAATATGCTCCCTGCACCTACTTGCCTCAGGGAGCTATCAAGGGGTCATAGCAGCAGCTGGAGGAGTATCACAGAGTGCCCTCTAGATTTTTCAATGCATTTCTTAACGCCATGCTGAGTAGGATACACCAGTACATCAGCTTCCCCCACACCCCACAGGAAATACAGCAGACAAAAATAGATTTCTACCAGATAGCACAGTTCCCCCATGTCCTAGGTGCCATTGATGGGACACATGTAGCACCATCGGCCACAGAGTATGTGTACCACAACCGTAAATACCAACATTCCATGAATATACAGGTGATATGCAATGCCTCCTACATCATAACTGATATCGTGGCCAGGTACCCAGGGAGCGCACATGATTCGTATATCTTTTGCCACAGTGGGACTCACACAAGACTGCTAGCTGGGGAGTTTGGTGAAGGATATTTACTAGGTATTTGCCCTCTGTACACAGGTGCATTGATGGCAGTGTGACGTCAGGTGGCTCAGCTACTCATTATACCCTCTGTTCCTTCCAGGAGACAGTGCCTACGCAGTGCGCACCTACCCCCTACCTAAATCCTACAACACCAGCAGAACGGAGATACAATTCAGCACACAGGGAAACAAGCAATGTGGTGGAGCGCACCTTTGGCCTGCTGAAGAATCGGTTCCGGTGCATCCACAAAAGTGGATGGGCACTACAGTACAGCCCGGACACGACCTGTAGAATAGTGGCCACATGTGCGATCTTGCACAATATAGCTACCACCAGGGGCATACCTGTGGAAATATCAGATCCAGATGAGGATGAGGATCCCATACCACCCCTTCAGCCAGAAGACAGGACCAGTGCAGCAGAGGGCAGGCAAAGGCGTGCTGACATCACGCACAACCATTTCAGGTGTAAGTAATAACAACACAACCTCACTGACATGTGTTCTGGTAGTTAGCACCTTTATTACCTTAACTTCAGGTAACATAAGTGTCACTAGGAAAAAAATAAACACATGTGTCATAAAAGAACCATTTACAGTGTCTCACTATTGTCTTCATAGTTCACTGTAAATCAACATTTGCAGTCAGTCCCCTGTGTCCATCAAAGTAACTTTTTACGGCCACACATTTCACTCGAGTGCGCAGTGGCCTCTCCGGCACCTCTTGTATCTGCCCTAGTGGCAGTGCTGTGCCTGGCACTGCAACGCCTAGGGTCTGTCGCGGGCACTGCAAGGCTGCTGAAGCTAGATGACTCCTCAGTATCCCCTAGTCCAAGTTCACTGGGTGTAGCACTGCGATTAGCCAGCATAATATCCAGAACGTTTGCAAGCTGGACCAGTCCCTGGGCTACATCCCGACTGCTGTGTGCTGCCTCCACCTATGCAGCCACAGCACACCGTGATTTGAGGGCAGTAGATGTCGCAAGGCGGTTGACAGATCTACAAAATCCACTAAACATCCTCATGAATCGCCTTTCATGCCTGCGGTGGCTGACTCTCTCATGCATGATCTCTGTACAGAGTTCCTTCACTGCATTGGTCAGTTCCCTGGTGTTCTCCGCAGCTGTAATCTGTCCCTCATGCAGCTTACAAATGTTTGTATTAAGGAACTCCAGCTGCTTATGCAGCTCCCCCATGTTTGCATTGTGTGCCTGCATCTGCCTGTGCATTGCCCTCATATTCTTGTTTTGCAGGCGCTGCACTTTAAGCATAGATGATTCCAGGCCACTGAAGAATGATGGGCCCTCACCTACTTCCACGTGCTGTGTGCCTGCATCGTGAGGCCTCCTGCGGGGTGTTGAGTGATGCTGGGGCAGGGACTGCTGCCTTACGGTGGATCTGGCTTCTGGGGATGGAGTGTGGCCTTCATCCCGCATGTCATCTGAGTCCTGGCTCAAATCTGGGAGAGGTACAACCCTTGCCCTCCGTCTGATTGGTGCAATACTCACTCACTCGCTGGTGTTTGAGTCTGATGGAGGCTGTGTTTCAGCATCCACCACAATGGCACATGCTGATGCTACTGGGCCATCTGCAACGACAATGTGCAGCATGTCATTTATGTGTGTATCACCAAATGTTGCACAATGGTAATGAATGTACAGTTACATCGTATCACTATGAACTGGGTGTTGTGTTCTTCTGTTACGTACTGCGCTGGTATTCTCACCTCTGAATACCGGGTTGGCGAATATACCAAGTCTTCTACAGGTTCTGGATACTCCCAGATAAGAGCGACCCCTTCTAGTAGCCACGGTGCCGCTTGACAGGCTACGCCAAAGCAGACCGTGCCCTCCAGAAGGAGTCCCAGAGGGAAAAAACCCCAACACTGGGGAAAAAACCTCAAACAGGAACTCCTGAAGAAAAACAAGAAAAAACAGGACTAAACAACAGGAAACAAAAATAGGCAAAAATCTCCCAAGGTAAAAAGCAGGAACAAAGAACAGGCAAAAATCTCCCAAGGCAAAAAGCAGGAACAAAGAACAGGCAAAAATCTCCCAAGGCAAAAAGCAGGAACAAAGAACAGGAGCAAACAGCACAACCAGAAGGAAGTGTTTGCAATGCAAGGTGGAACAAGACTGACTGACTTATATACTGAGAAAAGGGAAGTGACATCATAGAAAAAGGAAAGAACACCATTTTGAATTGGGAAAAGCCCATAGACCAGTATAGGAAAAAGAAAGTAGTATAAAAGAAAAACAAAGCATGCTGGGACAAAAACACGAAGAAAACAGGATGGGCACAACATGGACAGAGACAGGTAAAAAGACCAGACAAACCCACCAACAACAAAAAGAAGAAAAAAAGGCTACAGGTAAGTGTAGCGCGACCGGGAGCGAAATATATGCTTCCCAGAATGTGTAGTCAAAAAACGCAGGGAGCGGCGCTCCGAGTATCGGTAGCGCGTTCCATCCGCGAGGACAGAAAGAGACGCCGCGTCTGAGCGCGGCGTTACAGTAGGTCCCCTCTCCGAGGCACCAGGTTTGTCAGGATGACTGTCAAAAAACAGGCGGACCATGGACGGTGGAAGCATCCTCCCAAGAACAGTCACTGAGAGGGTGTCCTTTTCAATGGACCAAAAACTGTAGTTTGCGTCAAAAAATTCTGGAGTCACAGATTTCCTGGACTTCATACTCAGGCTGTCCGTTAATAGAAAGAGGAGGCGGACGCTGGAAGTGGCGAAGGTATGGATCAGGAACAAAGAGTTTTAACTGGGACACATGGAAAACAGGATGAACCCTCCAGGTATGAGGTAAGCGGAGACGCACAACTACAGGATTCAGGACTTGCGAAATCCGAAAAGGTCCATAAAAATGTGGCTTGAACTTATTGGTGGAAAACCGGGATGGTAGGAATCTGGAAGAAAGCCACACCTTGTGGCCCACTTGATACAAAGGTGCGGCTTGTCGATAACGATCCGCCTTTCGTTTCATTGCTTGTTTTGAAGCTAGGAGAGTTGTATGAAGCAGGCCCTGGATTCGACGGATCTGTCGTGAAAAAGAAGTGACAGCAGGCACAGAAGGGGATGTTCGGGAAACAGTAGTGAAAGTCCTCTGATGAAATCCATAGGTACAATAAAAGGGTGTGGTCTTGGTCGCACTATGTATTGTGTTGTTATAGGAGAATTCGGCAAGAGCAAGATACTCCGACCAATTGCTTTGTGTGGCATTGCAGTGACATCTCAGATACTGCTGAAGTTCTTGATTCACTCTTTCAGTTTGCCCATTAGTTTGTGGATGGAAACCAGAGGATAAAGAAATCTCAATGTTAAATAAGGCACAAAAGGCCCTCCAGAAACGTGATACATATTGAGGCTCTCTGTCTGAAATGACCTCTTGCGGAAGACCATGGAGGCGAAAAATATCCCGCAGAAAAGTGCGACTCATTTCTGGGGCCGTCGGTAGTTTCTTCAAGGCTGAGAAATGGGCCATCTTGGTGAATTAATCTACGGTCACCATGATTACTTGGTTACCAGAGGAGGTAGGTAGAGAGCATATGAAATCTGTGGATAGAGTACACCAAGGAGCGGAAGGAACTGGTAAATGTCTTAATAAACCTGCCACCTTAGTTCGGGGTGTCTTAGTCTGAGCACAGAATGGGCATGCTGAACGAAAGGGGAAGAAAACCGTCAGGGCGTCCAAAAATTCCTTCATCTTTAGAGGATCTCCAGAATATCGAGGAGTAGTGGCAGATACGGGTGGTATGTCCATTGATCGGGAAGACAAGACCTGTCGTAGCGCAGTGTTCTCTGCCCGTAACTGTTGTAACTCTTGGGCTTGTTGTTGGACAGTCTGCAACATGGCTTGAGCATTTTCTGACGCCTCTCCCTGTGGATCTTCCATGGTGATCTCGCAACGCGGAGTCTTTTGGCGTTGCAATCTGTTACGTACTGCGCTGGACTTCTCACTTCTGGATACCGGGTTGGCGAATATACCAAGTCTTCTACAGGTTCTGGATACTCCCAGATATGGGCGACCCCTTCTAGTAGCCACGGTGCCGCTTGACAGGCTACGCCAAAGCAGACCGTACCCTCCAGAAGGAGCCCAAGAGGGAAAAAAAAACAACACTGGGGAAAAAACCTCAAACAGGAACTCCTGAAGAAAAACAAGAAAAAACAGGACTAAACAACAGGAAACAAAAATAGGCAAAAATCGCCCAAGGTAAAAAGCAGGAACAAAGAACAGGCAAAAATCTCCCAAGGCAAAAAGCAGGAACAAAGAACAGGCAAAAATCTCAGTATAGGAAAAAGAAAGTAGTATAAAAGAAAAACAGAGCATGCTGGGATAAAAATACGAAGAAGACAGGATGGACACAACATGGACAGAGACAGGTAAAAAGACCAGACAAACCCACCAACAACAAAAAGAAGAAAAAAAGGCTACAGGTAAGTGTAGCGCGACCGGGAGCGAAATATATGCTTCCCAGAATGTGTAGTCAAAAAACGCGGGGAACGGTGCTCCGAGTATCGGTAGCGCGTTCCATCCGCGAGGACAGAAAGAGACGCTGCGTCTGAGCGTGGCGTTACATCTTCTGGGTGTCGCTCTACTTAATTACATTCTATGTGCTACTTTCCGCTCTGGGTTGTGGACTACCACTCCCATGAGGCATTGTTGTGCCACTTCTAAGATGTGGAATGGACTACTTATCACAATGCTTTGCACTAATTGCGAATTCCTAAGGGGCATTTGTACATACACATACACATATGGGGTTATATTTCATTATTGCACTTACCTTTGCTTGGTGTGCCGGACGTGTCTATGTCAGTGACCCCACTGACAGCTTCTGGGAGCAGTGTCGACTCCACCAGGTCTTCCATGGGGGTGGAGGGTGTCTGGGTGGATAGTCCACCTCCTGTGCTCCTTGCCTCCTGTAGTCTGCTGGCCACCCTCTCCTTGGCACGGGAACGCAGGTCGCACCACCTCTTTCTAATCTCCTCCACTGAGCGCTGCGCAACCCCCACTGCGCAGATTTTGGTCTGTATGTCCGCCCAGAGTTTGCGCTTCTCACTCTCTGGGACCTGGAGTGAGCTCTTCCCAAAAAGCCGGTCACAGCTCCTCACCACCACCTCAGGGAGCACCTCCAGTTCCTGCTCACTGAACTTCAGTTTTCTCTTCCTCTCTCCCTTCTCCTTCCCATTAGTGGCATTGGCCATGGTGATGTAAAGTCCTGGCTTGCACACAGACTTGCTCCCTGGGGCTGGGCTGTGTCTCTCTCACTGCTCCTTTGGGTGTGGCACCTGGAAACAGCCTGGACTGACTCACTTCCTGCTTGTGATGTCATCAGGCTGTGCCAGGTGTGCGTTTTCACAATTTGTGATTTTCAAATACCAAATCGCAAATTCTTTTGCGATTCGGTATTTGGGCTTCGCAAATTACATTAGCGATTTTTAAGAAATCGCTATTTCCAAATCGCAATTTTGTTACATTGCATTTTGCGACTCAGAAATAGTGATTTCTTAAATATCGCTATTTGCGATTCGCAAAGGGTTTTTTTCATACATCTGACTCAAAAACCTCAAAGAGGCCTTCAATTAATGGGAAGGCTTGCGTTTACACAAACACAAGTTAACCTTTTACCAACCCTACTTGAGCTCCAGCCCCTACTAATGATAAAAATGAAACCATGATTGGTGTAATGCTCCGATTGATCTCTCACCAGGCCTTTATTTTTTTTTGCTCAGTCTGGCACTGCAGAAGGGGACAGCCATATTCAAATCAAACTTGGTCCTTCCCCAGGAGGAATAATCTAGCCTGAACTGCCGGGCCAGTTCCATTCTAGATGATAACGCAAGCAAACCCAGGCTGGGTTTGGCCTACTCGTTGCTGGTTTTCCCTTTCAGAGAAGTGGCTTATTACTAATTAACCAAGACTAAGCATGATTTGTAAATGGTTGTTTGGAGTGGCATTGTTAGTTTAGGAAATTAGTTCAAGCCTTCCACCCATCACTTTTTCCATCTCTAAATAATTATAAGTTCTGCATACACTTAGACCATATGACTCCTCCTTCCACTAAGCTAACAACA
The DNA here is from genome assembly GCF_031143425.1 of Pleurodeles waltl. Taxonomy (NCBI): domain Eukaryota; kingdom Metazoa; phylum Chordata; class Amphibia; order Caudata; family Salamandridae; genus Pleurodeles; species Pleurodeles waltl. The sequence goes on from NC_090437.1 coordinate 185,044,246, forward strand.
GATCACCTATTTTTTCCTTCCTGTCCAAACTTCCTTACTCTATCTCTCTAGCTTATCTAGGAATACCATTGATGGTTCAGTGTTGAACATACAAACAAGAACCTCACTTTATCTCCAAATCAATAATGGGGCCCAGAAAAATAAACCCAAGCAGATGGACCCTCAAATAGCATGTAGGTCCGGGTGCTTTGCCGGTCTTGCACAGGGGTGCTTTTACCATCCATTCTTCTAGCCACAATCTACATTCTAGAATCTTCTTTTCCTCCACAGTGTCAGTCTGATGAGCACATACGTTTCCTGATGCCTCCTTGTCCATAACTCCGACCTAAGCACTCCTCTCTATACCATCTGGACTTCCATTTGAACCTTCCAGTCTGTTGAGCTCATTCAAGCCTGGTGTGACATGACTGGATCTCTTCTGATTCCTCTAAATAACACCCACAGTTCTACATAAAGGCCATGCCTTTTCATTCATGCGTACATACATGCCTCCTGGGGTGAGGCAATAGCGCATCAATGCCACACCACTAGCAGCAGGGAGCTTATAAATGACATTATAATGAGTATGGAAGACCGGATATACAAACATTAACACTGGAATGGCTTGCGCTGCATTCCTACGGGTCAAAAGACCTTCAAAGGACCTTGGCATTTTCTAAAAATATTCAACAAATGGCTAGACCACCCTAACACCAACATCAGGCCAATCACAAGGAAATTGCCTCAATAACAAATCGGTGCATCTCGACCTGCTTACGCCCGTGATCACTAATTCTAAAGCAAAGTGAAGTGATGAAAAAATGAAGATGAAACCAAACACTTCATCAGCCTAAGCTGTTCACAATATTGCTATCCAAGTATTAAACTAACATACGAAAAACCTTTAAATATACTGGTGATAACGCGTCCTTCTATGTCAATTTATACACATTAGGACTCGTTTTAGGCCGATGAATCTTTTGACCCAGTGGTGAGTGTAGGAAAGTACCATCTTGCCTGGCATGTTACCCCCATTTTTTCACTGTATATATGTTGTTTTAGTTGTATGTGTCACTGGGACCCTGGTAACCCAGGGCCCCAGTGCTCATAAGTGTGCCTGTATGTGTTACCCGTGTAGTGACTAACTGTCTCACTGAGGCTCTGCTAATCAGAACCTCAGTGGTTATGCTCTCTCATTTCTTTCCAAATTGTCACTGACAGGCTAGTGACCATTTTTACCAATTTACATTGGCTTACTGGAACACCCTTATAATCCCCTAGTATATGGTACTGAGGTACCCAGGGTATTGGGGTTCCAGGAGATCCCTATGGGCTGCAGCATTTCTTTTGCCACCCATAGGGAGCTCTGACAATTCTTACACAGGCCTGCCACTGCAGCCTGAGTGAAATAACGTCCACGTTATTTCACAGCCATTTTACACTGCACTTAAGTAACTTATAAGTCACCTATATGTCTAACCTTTACCTGGTAAAGGTTAGGTGCAAAGTTACTTAGTGTGAGGGCACCCTGGCACTAGCCAAGGTGCCCCCACATTGTTCAGAGCCAATTCACTGAACTTTGTGAGTGCGGGGACACCATTACACGCGTGCACTACATATAGGTCACTACCTATATGTAGCTTCACCATGGTAACTCCGAATATGGCCATGTAACATGTCTATGATCATGGAATTGCCCCCTCTATGCCATCCTGGCATTGTTGGTACAATTCCATGATCCCAGTGGTCTGTAGCACAGACCCTAGTACTGCCAGACTGCCTTTCCTGGGGTTTCTCTGCAGCTGCTGCTGCTGCCAACCCCTCAGACAGGCATCTGCCCTCCTGGGGTCCAGCCAGGCCTGGCCCAGGATGGCAGAACAAAGAACTTCCTCTGAGAGAGGGTGTGACACCCTCTCCCTTTGGAAAATGGTGTGAAGGCAGGGGAGGAGTAGCCTCCCCCAGCCTCTGGAAATGCTTTGTTGGGCACAGAGGTGCCCAATTCTGCATAAGCCAGTCTACACCGGTTCAGGGACCCCTTAGCCCCTGCTCTGGCGCGAAACTGGACAAAGGAAAGGGGAGTGACCACTCCCCTGACCTGCACCTCCCCTGGGAGGTGTCCAGAGCTCCTCCAGTGTGCTCCAGACCTCTGCCATCTTGGAAACAGAGGTGCTGCTGGCACACTGGACTGCTCTGAGTGGCCAGTGCCACCAGGTGACGTCAGAGACTCCTTGTGATAGGCTCCTTCAGGTGTTAGTAGCCTTTCCTCTCTCCTAGGTAGCCAAACCCTCTTTTCTGGCTATTTAGGGTCTCTGTCTCTGGGGAAACTTTAGATAACGAATGCATGAGCTCAGCCGAGTTCCTCTGCATCTCCCTCTTCACCTTCTGATAAGGAATCGACCGCTGACCGCGCTGGAAGCCTGCAAACCTGCAACATAGTAGCAAAGACGACTACTGCAACTCTGTAACGCTGATCCTGCCGCCTTCTCGACTGTTTTCCTGCTTGTGCATGCTGTGGGGGTAGTCTGCCTCCTCTCTGCACCAGAAGCTCCGAAGAAATCTCCCGTGGGTCGACGGAATCTTCCCCCTGCAACCGCAGGCACCAAAAAGCTGCATCTCCGGTCCCTTGGGTCTCCTCTCAGCACGACGAGCGAGGTCCCTCGAATCCAGCGACACCGTCCAAGTGACCCCCACAGTCCAGTGACTCTTCAGCCCAAGTTTGGTGGAGGTAAGTCCTTGCCTCACCTCGCTGGGCTGCATTGCTGGGAACCGCGACTTTGCAAGCTACTCCGGCCCCTGTGCACTTCCGGCGGAAATCCTTCGTGCACAGCCAAGCCTGGGTCCACGGCACTCTAACCTGCATTGCACGACTTTCTAAGTTGGTCTCCGGCGACGTGGGACTCCTTTGTGCAACTTCGGCGAGCACCGTTTCACGCATCCTCGTAGTGCCTGTTTCTGGCACTTCTCCGGGTGCTACCTGCTTCAGTGAGGGCTCTTTGCCTTGCTCGACGTCCCCTCTCTCTGCAGGTCCAATTTGCGACCTTCTGGTCCCTCCTGGGCCCCAGCAGCGTCCAAAAACGCCAAACGCACGATTTGCGTGTAGCAAGGCTTGTTGGCGTCCATCCGGCGGGAAAACACTTCTGCACGACTCTCCAAGGCGTGGGGGATTCATCCTCCAAAGGGGAAGTCTCTAGCCCTTGTCGTTCCTGCAGTATTCACAGTTCTTCAGCCTAGTAAGAGCTTCTTTGCACCAACCGCTGGCATTTCTTGGGCATCTGCCCATCTCCGAGCTGCTTGTGACTTTTGGACTTGGTCCCCTTGTTCCACAGGTACCTTCAGACAGGAATCCATCGTTGTTGCATTGCTGATTTGTGTTTTCCTTGCATTCTCCCTCTAACACGACTATTTTGTCCTTAGGGGAACTTTGGTGCACTTTGCACTCACTTTTCAGGGTCTTGGGGAGGGTTATTTTTCTAACTCTCACTATTTTCTAATAGTCCCAGCGACCCTCTACAAGGTCACATAGGTTTGGGGTCCATTCGTGGTTCGCATTCCACTTTTGGAGTATATGGTTTGTGTTGCCCCTATCCCTATGTTTCCCCATTGCATCCTATTGTAACTATACATTGTTTGCACTGTTTTCTAAGACTATACTGCATATTTTTGCTATTGTGTATATATATCTTGTGTATATTTCCTATCCTCTCACTGAGGGTACACTCTAAGATACTTTGGCATATTGTCATAAAAATAAAGTACCTTTATTTTTAGTATAACTGTGTATTGTGTTTTCTTATGATATTGTGCATATGACACTAAGTGGTACTGTAGTAGCTTCACACGTCTCCTAGTTCAGCCTGAGCTGCTTTGCTAAGCTACCATTATCTATCAGCCTAAGCTGCTAGACACCCTATACACTAATAAGGGATAACTGGGCCTGGTGCAAGGTGCAAGTACCCCTTGGTACTCACTACAAGCCAGTCCAGCCTCTTACATTGGTGGCAGCGGTGGGATAAGTGCTTTGAGACTACTTACCACTCTTGTCATTGTACTTTTCATAAGAGAAAAATATACAAAACAAGGTCAGTGCATATACACATAGCCAAAAAGTTTTGCATTTCCTCTTTTCACTCTTTTCTAAGTGCTGAAAAGTACTTCTAAACTTTCAAAAAGTTCTTAAAAGTTTAAAAAGTTTTTTCTGTCTTTCCAAAAAGTTCTGAAAACTTTTTTCTCTTTTGCTATCACTTTAACTCTCTCTAAAAAATGTCTGGCACAGGCCAAAAAGTTGAACTGTCCAAACTTGCATATGATCACCTTAGCTGGAAAGGAGCAAGGAGTCTCTGCATAGAGAGAGGTTTGAGTGTAGGGAAGAATCCTTCTTTAGAACTGTTAATTAATATGCTTAGAGTACAGGATAAGGCCATAAGTGCCCAATCTGTAGAAAAAGTAGCTAATGGTTCTCAATCTGATCCAGGGACTCCCCCAGGAAAAGGTTCTGGAAAGAAACTTCTCAGCCTGCCCATTACTAGACAGTCTAGCATAGTTGGTACAGAGGTTGAATCACATCATACTGATGATGTGCTCTCACATTATACTGGTAGCCAAGCTGTTAGGGTGCCCTCTGTAAGGGACAGGTCTCCTTCTGTTCATTCCCATCATACCTCTGTATCTAGAAATGTCCCTCCCACCCACCCTGATGACAGATTGTTGGAAAGGGAGCTCAATAGATTGAGAGTGGAGCAAACCAGACTGAAGCTCAAGAAGCAACAGCTGGATTTGGATAGACAGTCTTTAGAAATAGAGAGGGAAAGACAGAAAATGGGTTTAGATACCCATGGTGGCAGCAGCAGTATTCCCCATAGTCATCCTGCAAAAGAGCATGATTCCAGGAATCTGCATAAGATAGTTCCCCCTTACAAGGAGGGGGATGACATTAACAAGTGGTTTGCTGCACTTGAGAGGGCCTGTGCTGTACAGGATGTCCCTCAAAGGCAGTGGGCTGCTATCCTATGGCTATCATTTACTGGAAAAGGTAGGGATAGGCTCCTTACTGTAAAAGAAAATGATGCTAACAATTTCCAAGTTCTTAAGAATGCACTCCTGGATGGTTATGGCTTAACCACTGAACAGTACAGGATCAAGTTCAGAGATACCAAAAAGGAGTCTTCACAAGACTGGGTTGATTTCATTGACCAGGCAGTGAAGGCCTTGGAGGGGTGGTTACATGGCAGTAAAGTTACTGATTATGACAGCCTGTATAACTTAATCCTGAGAGAGCATATTCTTAATAATTGTGTGTCTGATTTGTTGCACCAGTACTTGGTGGACTCTGATCTGACCTCTCCCCAAGAATTGGGAAAGAAGGCAGACAAATGGGTCAGAACAAGAGTGAACAGAAAAGTTCATACAGGGGGTGACAAAGATGGCAACAAAAAGAAGGATGGTAAGTCTTCTGACAAGGGTGGGGACAAATCTAAAAATGAGTCTTCATCAGGCCCACAAAAACACTCTGGTGGGGGTGGTGGGCCCAAACCCTCCTCTAATCAGAACAAGGAAAAGAAACCATGGTGCTATTTATGTAAGATAAAAGGCCATTGGACAACAGATCCCAGTTGTCCAAAGAAAGGCACCACAGCTCCCACCACTACAACCCCTACTGCTACACCTAGTGTCCCTACTAATAGCAGTGGTGGTGGGAGCAAACCTACTAATAGCCAATCCAAGGGAGTAGCTGGGCTCACTTTTGGTAATTTAGTTGGGGTTGGTCTGATTAGGGAGACCACAGAGGCTACTTTAGTCTCTGAAGGGGCTATTGACTTAGCCACTTTGGTTGCTTGCCCCCATAACTTGGAGAAGTACAAGCAACTAACCCTAATAAATGGTGTTGAGGTCCAGGCCTACAGGGACACAGGTGCCAGTGTCACAATGGTGATTGAGAAGCTGGTGCACCCTGAACAACACATACTTGGACACCAGTACCAAGTGACCGATGCTCACAACATAACACAAAGCCACCCCATGGCTGTTGTAAATCTCAACTGGGGGGGGGTATCTGGTCCAAAGAAAGTTGTGGTAGCTTCAGATTTACCTGTAGACTGTCTATTAGGGAACGATTTGGAGACATCAGCTTGGTCAGATGTGGAGTTGGAGGCCCATGCAGCAATGCTGGGCATCCCAGGGCATATTTTTGCTTTGACAAGGGCTCAGGCCAAAAAGCAAAAAGGACAGGGAAGCTTGGATCCTGGAACAATGGACCAAGTGCTCCCTAAAGCTAGGGCTAGTAGAAGCAAACCACTTCCTACTATCCCTCCCTCTACAGTGGATTCTACTTCTGAGGAAGAAGAATTCCCTCCCTGTGCAGAACCTACACCAGAGGAGCTGGAAGCAGACACTGCTGAGCTTTTGGGTGAAGGGGGGCCTGCCAGAGAGGAGCTGAGTGTGGCACAGCAAACCTGTCCCACATTAGAGGGTCTCAGACAGCAAGCTGTCAAACAGGCTAATGGGGATGTCAGTGACTCACACAGAGTTTATTGGGAGGACAACCTCTTGTACACTGAGCAAAGGGATCCTAAACCTGGAGCTGCCAGGAGATTAGTGATTCCTCAGGAGTACAGAAAGTTCCTCCTAACACTGGCACATGACATTCCCTTAGCTGGGCACCTGGGTCAAATGAAAACTTGGGACAGATTGGTACCACTGTTTCATTGGCCTAGGATGTCTGAGGACACAAAAGATTTTTGTAAGTCCTGTGAAACCTGTCAAGCCAGTGGCAAGACAGGTGGCACTCCAAAGGCACCCCTTATCCCACTGCCTGTGGTTGGGGTTCCCTTTGAAAGGGTAGGGGTTGACATAGTTGGCCCCCTTGACCCTCCTACTGCTTCAGGCAATAGGTTTATCTTGGTGGTAGTGGACCATGCCACAAGATATCCTGAAGCTATTCCTTTAAGGACCACTACAGCTCCTGCAGTGGCAAAGGCCCTCCTGGGAATATTTTCCAGGGTGGGCTTCCCAAAGGAAGTAGTATCAGACAGAGGAAGCAATTTCATGTCTGCATACTTAAAGGCCATGTGGAAGGAGTGTGGTGTAACTTACAAGTTCACAACACCCTATCATCCACAAACAAATGGACTGGTGGAGAGATTTAATAAAACTCTCAAAGGCATGATTATGGGACTCCCTGAAAAACTCCGCAGGAGATGGGATATCCTTCTACCATGCCTCCTTTTTGCCTACAGGGAGGTACCCCAGAAAGGAGTGGGCTTCAGCCCCTTTGAACTTCTTTTTGGACACCCTGTTAGGGGTCCACTCACACTTGTGAAGGAGGGTTGGGAACAACCTTTAAAAGCTCCTAAGCAGGATATTGTGGATTATGTACTTGGCCTCAGATCAAGGATGGCTGAGTACATGAAAAAGGCCAGTAAAAACCTTCAGGCCAGCCAAGAGCTCCAGAAGCAATGGCATGATCAGAAGGCTGTTTTGGTTCAGTACCAACCAGGGCAGAAAGTGTGGGTCTTGGAGCCTGTGGCCCCAAGAGCACTCCAAGATAAATGGAGTGGTCCACACACAATTGTTGAAAAGAAGGGTGAAGTCACCTACTTGGTTGACTTAGGCACTGCCAGGAGTCCCCTTAGGGTGCTCCATGTCAACCGCCTGAAACCCTACTATGACAGGGCTGATCTCACCCTGCTCATGGCAACAGATGAGGGACAGGAAGAAGACAGTGATCCTCTACCTGATCTCTTCTCTTCCACAGAACAAGATGCTCTTGTGGAAGGGGTAGTTTTGGCTGATTGTCTTACTGCTGAGCAGAAAGATAATTGCATAAATCTCCTAGGACAATTTACAGAACTCTTCTCCATTGTGCCAGGCACCACTTCTTGGTGTGAGCACACTATAGATACTGGAGACAGTTTACCTGTCAAAAGTAAGATCTATAGGCAGCCTGACCATGTCAGGGACTGCATAAAGCAAGAAGTTCAGAAGATGTTGGAACTAGGAGTGGTTGAGCACTCTGACAGTCCATGGGCTTCTCCTGTGGTACTGGTACCAAAACCCAATTCTAAAGATGGAAAGAAGGAAATGAGGTTTTGTGTAGACTATAGAGGTCTCAACTTGGTAACCAAAACAGATGCTCACCCTATACCCAGGGCAGATGAGCTAATAGATACACTGGCATCTGCCAAGTATCTAAGCACTTTTGATTTGACTGCAGGGTATTGGCAGATCAAAATGTCAGAAGATGCTAAACCTAAGACTGCATTTTCTACCATTGGAGGACATTACCAGTTTACGGTAATGCCTTTTGGTTTGAAAAATGCACCTGCCACTTTTCAGAGGTTGGTGAACACAGTCCTGCAAGGGCTGGAAGCTTTCAGTGCAGCATATTTGGATGATATAGCTGTCTTTAGCTCCAGCTGGGATGATCACCTGGTCCACCTTTGGAAAGTTTTGGAGGCCCTGCAAAAGGCAGGCCTCACTATCAAGGCTTCAAAGTGCCAGATAGGGCAGGGTAAGGTGGTTTATCTGGGACACCTTGTTGGTGGGGAACAGATTGCACCACTTCAGGGGAAAATCCAAACTATTATTGATTGGATTCCCCCTACCACTCAGACTCAGGTGAGAGCCTTCCTAGGCCTCACTGGGTATTACAGGAGGTTCATTAAGAACTATGGCTCCATTGCAGCCCCTCTTAATGACCTCACATCCAAGAAAATGCCTAAAAAGGTATTATGGACAGCAAACTGTCAGAAAGCTTTTGAGGAGCTGAAGCAGGCCATGTGCTCTGCACCTGTCCTGAAAAGCCCTTGTTACTCTAAAAAATTCTATGTCCAAACTGATGCATCTGAATTAGGAGTAGGGGCAGTCCTATCACAACTTAATTCTGAGGGCCAGGATCAACCTGTTGCTTTTATTAGTAGAAGGTTGACCCCTAGAGAAAAGCGTTGGTCTGCCATTGAGAGGGAGGCCTTTGCTGTGGTCTGGGCTCTGAAGAAGTTGAGGCCATACCTGTTTGGCACTCACTTCATTGTTCAGACAGACCACAAACCTCTACTTTGGCTAAAACAAATGAAAGGTGAAAATCCTAAATTGTTGAGGTGGTCCATATCCCTACAGGGAATGGACTATACAGTGGAACATAGACCTGGGAGTAGCCACTCCAATGCAGATGGACTCTCCAGATATTTCCACTTAGACAATGAAGACTCATCAGGTAATGGCTAGTCTTATTGTCCTTCGTTTGGGGGGGGGTTGTGTAGGAAAGTACCATCTTGCCTGGCATGTTACCCCCATTTTTTCACTGTATATATGTTGTTTTAGTTGTATGTGTCACTGGGACCCTGGTAACCCAGGGCCCCAGTGCTCATAAGTGTGCCTGTATGTGTTACCCGTGTAGTGACTAACTGTCTCACTGAGGCTCTGCTAATCAGAACCTCAGTGGTTATGCTCTCTCATTTCTTTCCAAATTGTCACTGACAGGCTAGTGACCATTTTTACCAATTTACATTGGCTTACTGGAACACCCTTATAATCCCCTAGTATATGGTACTGAGGTACCCAGGGTATTGGGGTTCCAGGAGATCCCTATGGGCTGCAGCATTTCTTTTGCCACCCATAGGGAGCTCTGACAATTCTTACACAGGCCTGCCACTGCAGCCTGAGTGAAATAACGTCCACGTTATTTCACAGCCATTTTACACTGCACTTAAGTAACTTATAAGTCACCTATATGTCTAACCTTTACCTGGTAAAGGTTAGGTGCAAAGTTACTTAGTGTGAGGGCACCCTGGCACTAGCCAAGGTGCCCCCACATTGTTCAGAGCCAATTCACTGAACTTTGTGAGTGCGGGGACACCATTACACGCGTGCACTACATATAGGTCACTACCTATATGTAGCTTCACCATGGTAACTCCGAATATGGCCATGTAACATGTCTATGATCATGGAATTGCCCCCTCTATGCCATCCTGGCATTGTTGGTACAATTCCATGATCCCAGTGGTCTGTAGCACAGACCCTAGTACTGCCAGACTGCCTTTCCTGGGGTTTCTCTGCAGCTGCTGCTGCTGCCAACCCCTCAGACAGGCATCTGCCCTCCTGGGGTCCAGCCAGGCCTGGCCCAGGATGGCAGAACAAAGAACTTCCTCTGAGAGAGGGTGTGACACCCTCTCCCTTTGGAAAATGGTGTGAAGGCAGGGGAGGAGTAGCCTCCCCCAGCCTCTGGAAATGCTTTGTTGGGCACAGAGGTGCCCAATTCTGCATAAGCCAGTCTACACCGGTTCAGGGACCCCTTAGCCCCTGCTCTGGCGCGAAACTGGACAAAGGAAAGGGGAGTGACCACTCCCCTGACCTGCACCTCCCCTGGGAGGTGTCCAGAGCTCCTCCAGTGTGCTCCAGACCTCTGCCATCTTGGAAACAGAGGTGCTGCTGGCACACTGGACTGCTCTGAGTGGCCAGTGCCACCAGGTGACGTCAGAGACTCCTTGTGATAGGCTCCTTCAGGTGTTAGTAGCCTTTCCTCTCTCCTAGGTAGCCAAACCCTCTTTTCTGGCTATTTAGGGTCTCTGTCTCTGGGGAAACTTTAGATAACGAATGCATGAGCTCAGCCGAGTTCCTCTGCATCTCCCTCTTCACCTTCTGATAAGGAATCGACCGCTGACCGCGCTGGAAGCCTGCAAACCTGCAACATAGTAGCAAAGACGACTACTGCAACTCTGTAACGCTGATCCTGCCGCCTTCTCGACTGTTTTCCTGCTTGTGCATGCTGTGGGGGTAGTCTGCCTCCTCTCTGCACCAGAAGCTCCGAAGAAATCTCCCGTGGGTCGACGGAATCTTCCCCCTGCAACCGCAGGCACCAAAAAGCTGCATCTCCGGTCCCTTGGGTCTCCTCTCAGCACGACGAGCGAGGTCCCTCGAATCCAGCGACACCGTCCAAGTGACCCCCACAGTCCAGTGACTCTTCAGCCCAAGTTTGGTGGAGGTAAGTCCTTGCCTCACCTCGCTGGGCTGCATTGCTGGGAACCGCGACTTTGCAAGCTACTCCGGCCCCTGTGCACTTCCGGCGGAAATCCTTCGTGCACAGCCAAGCCTGGGTCCACGGCACTCTAACCTGCATTGCACGACTTTCTAAGTTGGTCTCCGGCGACGTGGGACTCCTTTGTGCAACTTCGGCGAGCACCGTTTCACGCATCCTCGTAGTGCCTGTTTCTGGCACTTCTCCGGGTGCTACCTGCTTCAGTGAGGGCTCTTTGCCTTGCTCGACGTCCCCTCTCTCTGCAGGTCCAATTTGCGACCTTCTGGTCCCTCCTGGGCCCCAGCAGCGTCCAAAAACGCCAAACGCACGATTTGCGTGTAGCAAGGCTTGTTGGCGTCCATCCGGCGGGAAAACACTTCTGCACGACTCTCCAAGGCGTGGGGGATTCATCCTCCAAAGGGGAAGTCTCTAGCCCTTGTCGTTCCTGCAGTATTCACAGTTCTTCAGCCTAGTAAGAGCTTCTTTGCACCAACCGCTGGCATTTCTTGGGCATCTGCCCATCTCCGAGCTGCTTGTGACTTTTGGACTTGGTCCCCTTGTTCCACAGGTACCTTCAGACAGGAATCCATCGTTGTTGCATTGCTGATTTGTGTTTTCCTTGCATTCTCCCTCTAACACGACTATTTTGTCCTTAGGGGAACTTTGGTGCACTTTGCACTCACTTTTCAGGGTCTTGGGGAGGGTTATTTTTCTAACTCTCACTATTTTCTAATAGTCCCAGCGACCCTCTACAAGGTCACATAGGTTTGGGGTCCATTCGTGGTTCGCATTCCACTTTTGGAGTATATGGTTTGTGTTGCCCCTATCCCTATGTTTCCCCATTGCATCCTATTGTAACTATACATTGTTTGCACTGTTTTCTAAGACTATACTGCATATTTTTGCTATTGTGTATATATATCTTGTGTATATTTCCTATCCTCTCACTGAGGGTACACTCTAAGATACTTTGGCATATTGTCATAAAAATAAAGTACCTTTATTTTTAGTATAACTGTGTATTGTGTTTTCTTATGATATTGTGCATATGACACTAAGTGGTACTGTAGTAGCTTCACACGTCTCCTAGTTCAGCCTGAGCTGCTTTGCTAAGCTACCATTATCTATCAGCCTAAGCTGCTAGACACCCTATACACTAATAAGGGATAACTGGGCCTGGTGCAAGGTGCAAGTACCCCTTGGTACTCACTACAAGCCAGTCCAGCCTCCTACAGTGAGACACCGTAGAACGAGATAACTGATCAATATGTCAAGCAATATATCAATGATATTATCAACATATATCACCACAATATACTTCACTTTAGACATTGGTTAAACGGTCGGCGCAACCATGACCTTTCAGTCACGAATAACCACACCTTTATTGGAGTTTTGTGAATTTTATTCCCTATTAATTACAATCTAATAGCAAGAGTATTAATCTCAGAACCATGAAGCAAAAGAGCATAGTCACAATATGGCAACTGTGATAAGATTTTGACAATGCAAAAATCACAAATATGGAAATACTTATGTAAGAGATACACAAATCAGAATGCATAGAACATCATATACGTCTCAGTTCAGCATAGCACAATATCAGTCATGTCCGTTGCGTCAGACAAGGTGGATACCTAATCTAGCCACAAATTAGCATCAGCATGTTGGACTTCATGCAAAAACAATTTAGCACACTAATTTAGAAAACATCTGACTAGGGTCTCTATCCAAAAATACAGCAGTTGTACCTAGAAAGGAAAAGCATTCAGACAAATCACAATAGCAATTGTCATAATTACCCTCCTCGGAATGAGTCAGCATTCAGGATCAGTCTTCGTCTTCAGGACATCAGTTAGATCGCCGTCAGTCTATCTCATCTAAGGAACAGGGGACACTTCCCTCATAAGGAGGAGAAGTGTTTAGGGGCAGTCTATGGATAATTTATTTCAAGTCTCAAATCACCAAACAGAGTGACAGAGTTTCTGGATGCAATCGATATCATTCCCTACCTAGTTCTACCGAGTCTTCTGTGTCATGGGTTTTTATCCCTTTTTTGCAATACCTTCCCCCAAAATTCTATTGAATAGTCGCTTCACCCCACTATCTTTAACCTATCAAATTATACATTAAGTAATGCACTTGTCACCCTATGATAATTTAGAACACTTTGATTGGTCTTCATAATTGACGTTTTTCGTAGGTGGCACATCCGGGGTTACTTCATTCTTTGGCACGTTCTTCAGGTCAAAAGTTCTCTTTTGCATGGTCGAATGTCCTTGGATGTTTCAGAAGATGTTGCAAAAACGTATAAAACGTATACTAAAACAGCTAGCATGCGAGTGAGAAAAATTCTCACTTGCAACATAAAACAAAGAAAAGAACACATGCTGGGTCATGGCCTTTTGCGAGTCAGCACACTGGAGAAACAGAAAAATAAGCTTTAATATGCGAGCTACACAGCTAAGTTTTCGGCTCATGCTAAGTTAAGACTTATGGATTCTAACAAATGCAATCTTCGTAGGTGTTAACATCTTATAGTCAACATTAGTATATGTGTACAATAATTCTCTTCTATTATAAGTACGTTTAGAATATATTTCAAACGAATAATATTTTATGATTTTTAATGCAGCATTGTTAAGTATAAGCATTTCACATCTAAAGTATATAATATTTAAACTACACTCTCTCAGTCCCTCCTCTGATGACACTCGTCATCACACAAATCTTTCTTTTGATCTTTTTATTTAAATGTTTCACCTTGCGCATGATTCGCATTTCAACATCTTGTCCTTTATGAGAGCTTTCCCATATCTCATTGAACATTTTCTCTCTTTCACTTTCTTCATTTCTTCTGGCTCTTTTGGTCCAATTTCTTTTTACTTTGTCATTGATTTTACATGCCCCCCATAATCCTAATAGACAAACCAAAACAATTAATAGACCCATCAGAATTTTTGCAAGTATCCCATTCCAAATGTTGGTAAACCAGCTTCCAACTCGGGCAATTCCCTTTCCAAATTTCTCCCAAACCCCAAGTTCTTTCAGATCCTTCAAATCTGTACTATCTCTAGTAATGTTAGTAAGCATGCTTCTAATTTTCTTACTGTTATCAGGTATAAATGAGCAACAATGACGCTCATTAAGCATTTTGCAGACCCCTCCACTCTTTGCTACAGTAAAAGAATGTCTAAAGCAAGCCGAGTTTGAAGAGTCATAGCTCTTTCTGCAGTAAGTTCAGTATCCATCAGGAGTATGGCTCCTGTAAAATTTGTCAACATGTTATCCACTATAGTAGACAACTTTTGAATTTTCATGGAATTCAAGATAACCCCTACTGATGGGATTATGGCTCCAAATATATCACCAATGACAGCCGCCACTGATTCTCGTTTTTGTCTAGGATGTTGTAATTCAGACGTTTTAGGTATTTGCTTTAAGTCATCAATCTGGTATATCTTTGGGAATACTATCCCCAAATAACATGTCCCATACCATCCCTTAGGGAGACGGTAATAAGCATTTAGCCCACAGATATAATAGATTCCAGGAATCGCCGGATCTTGTCCATTTAACATAAAGGTCCATTTACTCTGAAACAAAAACACATGTCTACACTCACTCATTCCCACAAACAAATTGTCTTGATCAGATTTTGGCATACAAAAAACAGAGCCTACCTACGTGTAATGCATCTATAGCTAATTTGCCTTGCGTCTTGATTGCAGTATAAGCATAATCATTTGCATAGGTACCTTTCTCTAATCCTTTTTCTAACCTTTCTTTCAGCACTTTGCGTCTATCATCTGTGTGATCTAAAAAGCTCTTTTCTACAGGCGACAGTAAGCAAGTCAAATTGTTGCGATATGCATAAGCAATTCCAAATGTAAGTGTTGGCTCAAAGAATCCTCTAACTATTTTTATATCGTGCTCTTTAGCTAATTTATTTAAGAATTCAATCACAGGCACAAAGGAAAACACAACATCCAAGTTCGAATAAAAGTATTGCACATGCTCTTGATTATAGAATCTTGTTAATAGCAAGCTGCAACTAATTCCATAAGTAAGAGGGAGACTATGATAGGTAACTCCCTCCTGCACAGACGAAGGAATTTTAGTACATACATAACAATCTTTCGCATCCATTGTTTCCACATACTCATTTAGTAAACAATAGAAGACATTAGGAGATAGTTCTCCCTTTGCATTAGTCCCTTCATGCATATGTCTTGTATCCTGCTCAAATCTCTCCCACGGTGTTAATGTAGTAGTTTCAGGTTTTGAAGTTGCGTTAATAGTTTCTTTCTCTCTCCATGGCATTCCCACAATCACTCCTACAACCATTACTGCACACACAACACCTATTATAAGACCTAACCAACCACACACCTTACTCCCTTTGCTACTATTTCTATTGTAAGCCATGTTTGTATAGAATCAGTATAGCAGATCAACAATCAACTTGAGGATAAACTCTTTTTTTTTTTCTTTTTTTTTTTTCTCTGCGAATATCACAGCGTCTTCACTCACTCCAGGACCCTTTTCGTCAATTCAGGTTAGCAGCTTGTCGTAATCAGGTTTCTTTAAAAGTCAAGTCCGGTTTTTAGTGTCACTTCCGGTAGTTTTCTAGAGTCTCTTTCTTTTCAGTTTTTCAGAATTTCAATCTTAGTCAGGTTTTCTTTGAATTCCTTTTCAGGTACCGTAGTATTGGCCTGGTACTTCTCGATCAAAACAGAATGCCAGGAATTCTTGTTGCCATTCAGATGTTGTAGCATACGCCCATTCAGGACCTGTATATCTTCTGTTCGCGATTCTTTTTCTTTTTAATCTTCGTTCACCTTGTTGTTCTCCTTCACTCAAATCGTCTGCTTGTGAGGTATCATTCTCTTCTATTATGGTGTCATTTGATACCCCCTTTATTTTAGGATGCGACTTGTCTGGCCAATTGTCGCCTCTATGCGTCTTTACTCAATGTTTTCCTTCAGAACGTTGGACAGCACCCTCTTCTTGTGATATGGTGTTTTCTCTTGACGGACCTGCAACTGGTTCGGGAAACTCTGACACGTTTTTATTTGTATCTATGGTTTCTCCTTCTCTTTCTTCCTCTGGTTCTATGTTGGGTTCAGATTCTAACCCGTATTCGTCTACTTCTGGAAGAACCTCTCCTTGGCTTAGTTCTCCTGCTGCCTCTACTGAGATAGGCACTCTGTCACCTCTCTCGAACTCATTGATAGTTTGAGGGACGAGGCTGTTCCCAGTGGGCTCTCCGATAGTCTCAGTTTCTTCTTGACTGTTCTCTGACCCTGAGACTTCTCTTCCTGAAGTCACTGTGCCAGAAACTTCAAGTTCCTCTTCAACAGGACACGTTACCTTTTTCGTATGACTGGCATGTATCCAGTTGGGAACTCCAGCACACTTCACAGCAGTAGTAGTTGTCAATATTACTTGATACAGCCCTTTCCAACGCGGCTGTAGACACGATTTTCTCACGTGCTTCTTGACTACCACCCAATTACCGGCTTGCAGAGAGTGACCTGGATCGCCAATCGGTGGCAACGTGTTAGCTTCCACCTGGTGAGAAAAAGAGCGAATTACGTCAGCCAAACCTTTGCAGTAATCCAACACCATATCATCTGTAATATTCACTAGTGTATTTGCAGGGACTGCTGGTAATCTCAAAGCTCTGCCAATGAGGATTTCATGGGGGGACAGTCCCGTTTTCTTGTCTGGGGTATTTCTCATAGACATCAGCACTAGAGGTAAGGCATCTGGCCACTTCATATTTGTTGCTGCACACATTTTTGCCATCCTTGATTTCAAAGTATCATTCATCTGTTCAACTAATCCTGATGCTTCAGGGCGATAGCTACAATGCAGCTTTTGTTCAATGTTGAGTGCGGCACACAAAAGTTTAATCACCTCATTGTCGAAGTGTCTACCCCTATCTGATTCTATAGAAACCGGAAACCCGAATCTTGGTATCAGTTCCCTAAGTAGTAGTTTTGCAACTGTAAGACTGTCATTCCTACGTGTGGGATATGCCTCAATCCAATGACTGAAAACACAAACAATCACCAACACGTACTTCAATCCTCCACAAACAGGCATTTCGATAAAATCCATTTGCATTTTGTTGAATGGACCTCCAGCTCTCCCAATGGGGCTCAAAGTTACCACAGTTCCTTTTCCGGCATTCATCTGTTGACAGATGACGCACCTGTGACAAGTGATTTCTGCAGCATGTCTGAATTTTGGATTGAACCAATCAATCTTAAAGGACCTGATCATGGCATCTCTTCCCAGATGTGCCTGCCCATGATATGGCCGGGCAAACTGAGACAAAAGGCTATTTGGCAAGACCAACTTTCCCTCCTCTAAAACCCATAGATCATCAGCTCTTTGTACACATTGCATTCTTTGCCAGGAGCGTTTTTCTTCTTTACTAGCACAACCTTGTAATGTCTTCAGTTCGTCTAAGGTATCAACCACCCGTAATGCTAGATTTAAACACATGTCGTTTTCAGATTGTGGTAACAATTCCCACTGCTCCTTAAACGATATACAGTTCAATGCACAAAATCTTGCGTCTTGATCTGCATAGCCGTTTCCCATAGACACAAAATCTTGTGATCTGATGTGAGCACTGCACTTCACCACGGCAATTTCGAGAGGTAACTGAATCGCGTGTAACAAATCTCTTATTTGTTCACCGTTTTTCACAGGGGAACCAGAGGAGGCCATAAAACCCCTCTGTGACCAGAGTTGGCCAAAATCATGCACAATTCCGAATCCATATCTGCTGTCAGTATAGATAGTGACTTTCAAATTTACAGCTGCGTGGCATGCTTTAGTAAGGGCAATTAATTCTGCCACTTGTGCAGAAAACACTCTCTCAAGCCAGGAGGCTTCGACGATGGCAGTTATGGTACATACCGCGTAACCGGCTCTCAATGTTCCTGCAGAATCTCTTAGACAGGACCCATCGACAAACATAATGCAATCATTTTCTTTTAACTGGGTATCCTGTATGTCTGGGCGAGGTTTGGTACACAGTTCAGTCACTTCAAGACAGTCATGTTCAAATTCTTCCCCATCTTTGATTTCAGTACTTTCATTAGGAAGTAAAGTTGCCGGGTTCAGCACAGTGCATCTTTTAAGAGTGACATTCGGCGACCCCAGAATGATCGTCTCATACCTAGTGAGTCATGCATTTGTCATGTGTTGAGTCTTAGTTCGTGTCAACAGAATTTCAACTGAATGTGGAACCATTACTGTCAGAGGGTATCCCATGACTATGCCTTCACATTGTAAAAGGCTCTGACCAACTGCTGTAACTGCCCGCAAACAACCCGGTAAGGCTGCTGCGACAGGGTCCAAAGTAGCTGAAAAATATGCTACAGGGCGATTTGCATCTCCGTGTACCTGTGTTAAGACAGACAAAGAACAAGCATCACGTTCATGACAAAACAACAGAAAAGGTTTCTCGTAGTATGGCATTCCCAATGCTGGTGCCCTGCACATGCATTCTTTTAATTCTACGAATGATTCAAGCTCCTCTTTTGACAAAGTTAAAGTATATGGCTCATCCTTGACTTCTTTTCCTGTTAGTTTTATTAATGGCTTTGAGATGATTGAGAAGTTGGGTATCCACTGACGACAGTAGCCCACCATTCCCAAAAACATCCTGACCTCTCTTTTCGTTGTCGGGGGACTCATTTGCAAAACTGCTGTTATCCTTTCTTTTGATATTCTTCTGGACCCTTTCTCAATCAGATGTCCCAAGTATTTTACTTCTTTTTGACAATATTGTAACTTTCTGGGTGACACCTTGTGTCCATTCTTTCCCCGATGATTTAGTAATGCAATGGTATCGTATTTACAACTGTCTCTGGTTTTGGACGCAATTAGCAAATCATCGATGTACTGCACAAGAGTTGAATTAAAAGGCAGCACAAGAGGTTCCAAATCCTTTTTCAATATCTGATTGAAGATGGATGGTGACTCTGAGAACCCTTGAGGAATTCTGCACCAACTGTACACCTTATCCAGGAATTTGAAACTGAACAAAAATTGGCTGTACTCATTAAGAGGTATCGAAAAGAAGGCTTGTGATAGGTCTACTACGGTAAACCATTCAGCATCACAGGGAACCTGAAACATTATTACTGCTGGGTTAGGTACCACAGGGCAGCATTTTATCACAATTTCATTTATTTTTCGCAAATCCTGCACAATTCGAACTTTTCCACAGGGCTTCTTTAAACCCATTATGGGAGAGTTACATGGACTGCTCAAGACCTCTTTCAGAACTCCCTGTCTGAGGAAGTCTGCAATTATTTGTGACACTTCAATTAGGACGTCTTGGGTCATGTGATATTGTGGCACCTGTGGGAACACTGCATTTGGCTTTATCTGAACTTTGACTGGCTCTACTCCTTTTATCAATCCTACTTCTTTCCCGGTCAAATCCCACACTTTCTCTGTCACTGTTCCTTGCAATTCGACAGGTAGGTCAATCAAAGTATGCAACGGGTATAGAGTAATCAACGGGTAATCTTCATTTGTCCCTACTTCTTCCTCTATAAATTGACTTTCATCTCCCTCATCGTCACTATTTGTCTGTACTTCGATTCCATCGTTGGAACAGGTAATTGAACATTTTGTCTTACAGAGTAAGTCCCTTCCCAATAGGGATACTGGACTTGAATCACATACTACAAATCTATGTAGTCCTTGGAAGTTGCCAATTTCAACTTGTACTGGATCTGTAATCGGGTTAGTCAGGTACTGATTTGCTACTCCAACCACTCGTATGGTACGCCCTGAGAGAGGTAATCTTGGGACTTCTACACTTCGAACTGTAGAGCGTGTAGCTCCTGTGTCAACCAAGAATGAAACCTTATAGCCCATCACCTTCCCTTCTACATATGGGCCTCTCTGATCCACCTCTAAGGATGCTGCAAGCCTGCACTCCTCACTGTCTGAACTATGATCTGACCAATCCTCATTCATGCCATTTTCACCTCGTAATGGGAATTGTTGCACAGTATTGTTTTGATTTGTTACCTGGCCTGTGACCTGCTGAGGAAGCATCACCTGTTGCTGTCCCATCGGAGCCATTGGTAATTGCATTTGCTGTCTAGGCACCATAGGAATCTGCTGCTGCACTGGTTGCATTTCTATTGACTGTAAACGCGGCATTTGCATCTGTTGCATGGGCTGTACCCCTTGCATTTGTACCAAATTATTCTGAAAGTTCGGGTTTTGATGTCTCACTTTTGGACCTCGTGAATTTTGTAATGTACCAACATTAGTGCTCTGCTGAACTGTACCATTCTGCACCATATTCGGACACTCCTGTTTCCAGTGCCCCACGCTCCTGCACGCATGACATGGTGACATCTTTTTCGCTCTTTAAACATCATTTTGAATAACAACATTATTCATGTCCAAACCGCGGTTCACAAACCCTCGACCTCGGCCTCTTGGCTGTGCCTGAAACACGCCATTCATTTGCAGCTGTTGTTGTATCATCTGCTGAACACCATTTCCCTGTATTCCAGCCTGTGCAGCCCATATCTGCATCACCATCACCTTTTCCTTTAACTTTTTCTGCTTCAACTCGATCTCATCACTACAGTACTTTTCATACTGCAATACCTCATCAATAGGTTTAGCTTGCCAACAAATCAAATGATTCTTAATCATTTGACTGACCTCCGGTCTCAATCCTTCAACAAATCTAAACACAAGGTGATTCATGTCTTTTGGTTCAATTGTCTCAGTACCACTGTAATGCTTGAATGCTTTCAACAATCTCTTGTAATAAGCATGTATTGACTCTTTAACCTCTTGAGAGGTCCGGTCGATTTTCTGCCAATCAGTCACCTTCGGCGACACCTTTTGTTTCAAAAACTCAATTACTTTATGATAATATTTCATCACCTCTTCTGAAGGTGCTCCGGTCACCTTATCTCTCGCCGGCTCCTTTGTCGGCCAATCTACCCCTCTCTTGCACTCGAGCCATAAATCAGGCGGAACAATGATTTCAAACAAGGTATTCAAGTCTTCCCAGAGACACTTTGCAAGTTTCACAAACCTGTCCGTTTGTTGATACCACTCGATCGGCTTCTCTCTCAGTCTGGGATAATCATTGGTAAAAGATAAAATGTCTCCTCTAGTCCATGGCACATGTACCAAAACACCGCCAGCTGTCTCTCTCATAGGCAATATTTTTACCGATTCCAGATCAGGTGACGTCCTAACTTGATTAGACCCTGGGCTATCACTCTTTCCCTTATCCCTTTTCTTTGCCCATCGGCCTTCCCATTTCTCCAATGCACCCCAAATCTGTGCACTTTGCAGCAGTTCTCTCAAATGTGCCTTCATGCCTGCAGATCTCATGTGTTCAAAATCCTTTGAATGAAAGTCTAATCTATAGCTCCTTTTTAAATGTTTAGTGTTTCCGATATCAATATTGTATTTATCTGCTAAGTTCGCTAATCTTTGGTGTACCTTGCCCACTTCCTTGGTAATCTTGGGACACAAATATCTTAGTTCTGCTTCTGTGTATGATTCCAATCTGTTTACTCCCATTGTCCCTTCCACTAACTCGGCAGCTTCAGCCCCTAGTCGTACAAAGTTACAGGTATTCATCTTGTTTTTCTTTCTCAGGTTCAACTGTGGTCACTGTAGTCTTTTGTGAAGTATAAGTTTTCGCTAACCATTCATTTAACTGTTGTACTGTAAAACCCTGTAATGAAATGTTCCCTGCATGTACCATTGGAGAATGTGAGGTATTTGTACTCATGGTTTGGGGAGTTAAAACTCCTAATCCTGCTTGACGCATTGCTTCGAGAGGTGCCCCTACTGGACTAAGATCCATTAAGGGTCTTGGTGGCTCATTTACTTGCTCTTCAGGGGCCATTATCTGCGGAGTTCCCATAGGCCCTCCTCTTATCGCTTCCTGAGTCATCACTCCCTGATCACACACCCCTGTTTTACCTTGTGCGTACAATGGTACTGGGGGACCAACAGTAATGGGTAACAATATAGCGGCAGGTGTCTGACCTGGACCCAGACCTCTTGGGGCCTCAGCACCATAGGTCTGTTCCAATGTACCTGGAACAGGTACTAATGGCGGTCCCGCTACAGGATTATACCCTGGTATCAACTGTGGTGGTTGGGACATTAATTTCGGAGTCGATTCAATCTGTATTAGCTTTGGCTTTGTGTATATCGGATCCAGTGGCACTATCAAATTCGTAGTAGTTTCAAGCACTGGGACATCAGGATAGATTCTCTTTATCTGTGGTGGAGGTTGCAACTGTATTGGTATGTCGGGTGCAGTGGGTACACTGACACCATTTTGTATCAAAGCTGTATCGCTAGTCTGTACCGTATCAGTAACTCCCTTTTCCTGCGTCTGGTTCCCAGGATCTAAGCTAGTACTTGGAGCACTGTCGCTCACCGCATATGGTGGCGGACGATCATGTAACAATCTATCCATAAATTCCTCATTGTCTGAATCATCGTCCTCTTCCCAAGATCTTTTATTTTCTTTAGATTTGCCTGAGTCTTTATCGGTTTTACAGGAGGCTTTCTTTCCCTGTGTTTCTTCTCCCTGAGTTATTGCTGGGAATAACTTCAATCCGTCTACAATTCCCCTTCTCCACATTTTGCTCTCGTTGTCCCACCTAGCTTCTGCATATGATTTTTCTGCCCTTCTCAGCCTTCTCTGAAACCTTTCTTGTCTATGTTTAAGGGCCATCAAGTCCCAAATCGCCAAAGCCTCATTTTGCGCCGGTCTCGGAGGTGGTTTCTGTGTACTTAACATCCACCTCAAATTTTCTAGTACCTTTGGATTAAACGTCCCATGCTCTGGAAACGCTAAACACCCTTCTTTTTCTGTTAATTTGCGCCACTGTTTCATCCATAAACAAGGTGCGACACCTTTCTCTTCCATAACCGCATAAACTGGAGTACCCTCAGGTGGTGTGGGTTCCCCATCGGTTGCAACAATATATACATCTCCCTTGAGAGCGCTCTTAAATGCTTTGACAAAATTCATTTTTGCGATTCTCTTATTTTGTGTTTAATCAAAATGGCTTAGTTCCCAGGACACTCTTCACCTGCCGTTCTCAACCTATTGCCTCTCACGGACGGGAGCCAATCCGTGCGTGACCCCTCTCGACATCTGACATATCTCAGCGCGGTACCACTGACGTCACACTCACACACACACTGCAGCTGACAAAGTCTTGCGGCTTGTCCGCTCCTCACTGAACCCTTAAAACTTACACAAACTAATGCAAATTATTGCGAGCACCTTAAAATGACAATACAAATCTGTCGGTTTACTACGGGAAAGGGTAACACATTCGCTTCAGAACTTTACAGAGATTTCACTTGAAGCCTCAGCCGCTACTCTCTCCTTATCAGTTCCCACATACGCAAGCAGAATTCGACCCGCAAATTCTACTCTCGACTTGTCAATGACTCCTTCTAGTGCACTTTAGAATTTGTCAAATCTCCATCAAAGGTTTCATACGCACATTATAGCTCAAACTTGACTTGTCAACCACGCCCGATTGACCTATTAAACCGTACAGATTACAACATAAACCACATTTGTCTTCATACTCCGGAGTCTTAGACCTCGACAGGTCTGTACACAATAACCAACCACGTGGATAATTTTGAGCAACAAGCGCTACATTCACATGAAGTACGCCGACTTCCCTACTCTCATACTGTGGAGTACGCCTACTCCTGCCAAACAACACTTAATTTGGCCTAATTCACACAAATTTTTCACAACCACCTGCAAATTGCATAAGCTTAGGCAAGCGCAAAGACCCTAATCACACACTCTATGGCGCCGAGAACATTCCCAACTCATTTAGGCAGGCAGGGAAAGCCATGGTGAACTTAGAAACCCATCATACTTCCGAATTGCATTATCACAGAAAAACAAATTAAACAATGAATCTCCGTCCTAGGGCCCCCAAGGGCCAAACCGTCGCTCTGCTACCAAAAATGCATCCTTCTATGTCAATTAATACACATTAGGACTCGTTTTAGGCCGATGAATCTTTTGACCCAGTGGTGAGACACCGTAGAACGAGATAACTGATCAATATGTCAAGCAATATATCAATGATATTATCAACATATATCACCACAATATACTTCACTTTAGACATTGGTAAAACGGTCGGCGCAACCATAACCTTTCAGTCACGAATAACCACACCTTTATTGGAGTTTTGTGAATTTTATTCCCTATTAATTACAATCTAATAGCAAGAGTATTAATCTCAGAAACATGAAGCAAAAGAGCATAGTCACGATATGGCAACTGTGATAAGATTTTGACAATGCAAAAATCACAAACATGGAAACACTTATGTAAGAGATACACAAATCAGAATGCATAGAACATCATATACGTCTCAGTTCAGCATAGCACAATATCAGTCATGTCCGTTGCGTCAGTCAAGGTGGATACCTAATCTAGCCACAAATTAGCATCAGCATGTTGGACTTCATGCAAAAACAATTTAGCACACTAATTTAGAAAACATCTGACTAGGGTCTCTATCCAAAAATACAGCAGTTGGTACCTAGAAAGGAAAAGCATTCAGACAAATCACAATAGCAATTGTCATAATTACCCTCCTCGGAATGAGTCAGCATTCAGGATCAGTCTTCGTCTTCAGGACATCAGTTAGATCGCCGTCAGTCTATCTCATCTAAGGAACAGGGGACACTTCCCTCATAAGGAGGAGAAGTGTATAGGGGCAGTCTATGGATAATTTATTTCAAGTCTCAAATCACCAGAGTGACAGAGTTTCTGGATGCAATCGATATCATTCCCTACCTAGTTCTACCGAGTCTTCTGTGTCATGGGTTTTTATCCCTTTTTTGCAATACCTTCCCCCAAAATTCTATTGGATAGTCGCTTCACCCCACTATCTTTAACCTATCAAATTATACATTAAGTAATGCACTTGTCACCCTATGATAATTTATAACACTTTGATTGGTCTTCATAATTGACGTTTTTCGTAGGTGGCACATCCGGGGTTACTTCATTCTTTGGCACGTTCTTCAGGTCAAAAGTTCTCTTTTGCATGGTCAAATGTCCTTGGATGTTTCAGAAGATGTTGCAAAAACGTATAAAACGTATACTAAAACAGCTAGCATGCGAGTGAGAAAAATTCTCACTTGCAACATAAAACAAAGAAAAGAACACATGCTGGGTCATGGCCTTTTGCGAGTCAGCACACTGGAGAAACAGAAAAATAAGCTTTAATATGCGAGCTACACAGCTAAGTTTTCGGCTCATGCTAAGTTAAGACTTATGGATTCTAACAAATGCAATCTTTGTAGGTGTTAACATCTTATAGTCAACATTAGTATATGTGTACAATAATTCTCTTCTATTATAAGTACGTTTAGAATATATTTCAAATGAATAATATTTTATGATTATTAATGCAGCATTGTTAAGTATAAGCATTTCACATCTAAAGTATATAATATTTAAACTACACTCTCTCACTGGCAATAGGCATAGACATTCCAAAATAATGAAACAATATAGAAGGGAGTGGGATGAATGATTCAGTTGGTGCAATTTGGGCTGCCTTGTGCCAATGCAGACACCTTTGCGTCATGTTGTATGGGTGCCTGCATTGTAATCAGGATTGTTTTTGTGCAGGAAGGGACAACTTCCTGCGCAAAAACAATTCTCAGATGTTTTTCCTCTTTCTAATTGTGCTGCAGAATGCATGGTAAATCTGAGCATATGTCAGAATCCATGCTCCACCCATGGAACACCTCCCTGATGCACAGTAACGCAAGGCAGCGATTTCCACTGCCTTGCATTACTCCCGATTTATCAAGCCACTCGGGGCCACGCAAGGTGACCTTGCGGGGGTTGGTAAATCTCATTTAAGATTTGCATTCCCCTTGCGTGGCGCACGAGCGATGCAAAACATTGATAAGTATCCCCCTGAGTCTCCATTGATATCTCTTCGACTGCTCCAACTGTTAGCCCACACCTATAAGTCTGTACACTGCACTACATGCCCAAATTCCCAGGGTGGGCAAAGCTGCCATCTCTCCCTGCAGGCCCTCAATAAAGAGGTTATTTACCACTTTCCATGCTCCAAACAGCAACAACCATCAAAGGCCCATCTCACAAAGGTGAACTTGGTAATACTCCTAAGTTTACAGCTAAGGTTGCCTTTTCTATGCTGCCAGATATTCAGAAAATCATTCATGGGACACATAAACACATTTACTACAGCGGATTTCTTTGCCACAAGTATGGAAAAATACAAAGTAGCATATTACATTCACGGGTTGGGGAATGGGCGTTCAAAGGCATTATGTGCACTGGAAGTTTGGGAACTCCCACAAGCATGGACATTAGTGAGCATTCACAAACTTTGATCTGAACCTTTCCACCCTGGAAATAGTTGGAAGTTTACACCACCTAAGGACTGTAGTAGCTGTTCTTCCAGTATTGGAATGTAAATGGATACCCCCCCCCCCCATATTTGGTGTAGGTTTAGGGAAAGGGCTTTCTCACGGTGCCAAATGTTCCCCATTAAGAGAAAAAAAAATTCACAGGGGTTTTATTTTCTCGGTATGGGCTTCTCCACAATGGAGGGCCATAAGCAGTGGGAATAGGACCCTGTAGGGCATTTTCCCTAACTTTCTCAGACGTACCCCTGGAAACCTGCAACTTCAAATATTGTGAATAAGGAATACACGTAAAAGTATGTTCAGGGGGAGGAGTGAATCTTCACCCACGTTTGCGTGTATTTCCGTGAATTGGGACAAAATGTTTATAATGCAACTTGCCTGACATGTTTGTCACAGTTATAAAAAACGACTGCAATAAGGGTGACGAAAGCCTTATCAACGATCTGCCCCTTGTGACTCTCTGCCTCCATTTCTGCTGCAACCACAAGCACCAATTAGAGACAGCTCCAGACCACAAACACACAAGCAAAAACGGACATGAACACATATTCTGTCAAAATCAATGTTGAAGATAGCAAGCAAATGAGGCAGATGGCATTCATATTACAACACTGAAATCAACCTCACTTCGAGCATTTCCTTATGCATTCTTTGGTTGCTTAGAGTTGCTTCCATAATTAATTTATGGAAAGCGCCTAAATTGGGTATAAAACAGTTTTGTAAATCCTCTATAATCTTCTCCTGTATTTTACAACGAAACCCTCAAGGTAGCTCAAAGCCTCCAAATGATTTAACTTCACTTTCCTTCTTAAGAAGAACAAGGTTCTTTTGTCTTTGCGTGTTTTTTTTTTGGTTCCACACTACATTATTTATCCAGGAGCTGATTTTCTTAAAGGCCATTTATGTTTCATTTAAAAAGCTCCCATGCCACAGACGGTGGAACAGTATGTTGAACATGTGCGTCTAACTACAAACCAGACCATGTTTATGTTACTGTCGACCTAATTCACACTATTTGTAGTCTTGTATACTGGCCACGAACCAATCCATATACGAGTCACGCATCTACAATAGTGGCGCTCATATATAACAGTATATACGACTCTTGAGAGCTGCTTTCTCATTCACAGCAGTTAGTGCCAAAATCCCATCCTCATCCTCCTTTTGTAGATTTTAGAGCAAGCATATTTTGACAGTTTTAATTACAGCATTCCATTCTTGGTAGAATTTCCTAATTTCGAAAGCTTGTCACCAAACACAGAAAACACCTCTGAACCAAGCTACATCGTTAAAATGGTTGTACTTACTAAAAACCTGAAATGCAAATTACTGCACTAAGGGCCGCAAATATAAAGGGTTTAGCATTCACAAAGCCCCAGAATCGGTAAAGCAGAGACATTGTGAATGCTAAGACCCGCTTTCCATTTTTTCAACCCTTTTTCCCAAAAGGTGTTTCCCAATCACTAAGGGCCAGATGTACAAACGTTCCAAATCGCAATTAGGAAATAGGTATTCCCAATGTACGAAACTCTTTTGAGTTTCATTAGCGATTCCTACTGGGTCACAAATAAACCTACCTCATGCATATTAATGAGGTAGGTCGCAATTTGCGACCCATTAGGAATCGCATGCTATCACAGGGATGGCGGCCTGCTGAGGTCAGCTGACCACCATGTCAACTTGCTTTCTGATAAAGCAATATATATTTTTTTATGCTGCCTGTATTCCTTAACCCCTTCTGTGCCGCGGACGTAGTGGTTACGTCCCGCGGCACAGTGCTGCTGTGCCGAGGACGTAACCACTACGTCCTCGGCACACAGCCCAGAGGGAGCGCTCTCGCTCCCTCTGTGGGCTTCCCCCCACCCCCCCAAAGTCAGGGATGGAAGGGGAAGCCCTTCCCCTTCCACCCCCGACCCCCCCACCCCCCCATAATGACGTCAGCGCGCGATCGCGCGCTGACTTCATTATGGGGATTTCGCCGCACAGGAAGCCATTTGCTTCCTGTGCGGCGTTGAGAGAAGAGGTGAGTTCCTCTTCCCGGTGGGTGGGGGGTTTGGGCTAAAGAGGCACCGGGGGAAAGGAAAGGCTTTTCCTTTCCCCCGGTGTCTCTTTGAGCATTCCTGCTGCCCGATCGCATTGCGATCGGGCAGCAGGAATGCCCACTAGACACCAGGGATTTTTTTTTTTGTTGTTTGCTCGTGTTTCTTGCTGGCGGGGAGCGGCCCCTTGGGCAAGGGTCGCTCCCCTTGTGGGGGCAATTAGTTACGGCCATTTCTGCCCCCCTTGGGGGCAGATTGGCCTACTTTTTAGGCGGATCTGCCCCCAAGGGGGGCAGAAACCACTGGATCACCAGGGAATTATATTTTCTGTGCAGGTATGTTGGGAGGGGGTGCCCCCTTGGGCAAGGGGCGCCCCCCCCAAGGGGGCAGAGAACTGTTGGCCATTTCTGCCCCCCTTGGGGGCAGATCGGCCTATTTTTTTTAGGTCCATCTGCCCCCAAGGGGGGCAGAAGCCACTTAGGCACCAGGGATTGTGTGTGTAGTGGATGGGGGGGCGCCCCCTTGGGCAAGGGTCGCTCCCCTTTGGGGGGCATGTCTTTTAGGGCCATTTCTGCCCCCCTTGAGGGCAGATCAGCCTATTATTTTTAGGTTGATCTGCCCCAAGGGGGGCAGAAACCACTAGAACGCCAGGGATGTTTTTTTATGTGTTTATTTTTGTGGGGGGGCGTCCCCATGGGCACGGGGCGCCCCCCCAAGGGGGGCATTGACCTGTTGGCCATTTCTGCCCCCCCTGGGGGCAGATGGGCCTATTTTTCTAGACCCACCTGCCCCCAAGGGGGGCAGAAGCCACGTAGACACCAGGGATAGTGTGTGTGTGTGTGTGTGTTAGTGGATGGGGGGGGGCTTGGGCAAGGGTCGCCCCCCACTTTGGGGGCACATGTACCCAGGCCATTTCTGCACCCCTTGGAGACAGATCAGCCTATTATTTTTAGGCTGATCTGCCCCCAAGGGGGGCAGAAACCACTAGAACGCCAGGGATTTTTTTTAATGTGTTTATTTTTGTGGGGGGGTGTCCCCTTGGGCACGGGGCGCCCCCCCAAGGGGGGCATTGACCTGTTGGCCATTTCTGCCCCCCCTGGGGGCAGATGGGCCTATTTTTCTAGACCCACCTGCCCCCAAGGGGGGCAGAAGCCACGTAGACACCAGGGATAGTGTGTGTGTGTGTGTGTGTTAGTGGATGGGGGGGGGGCTTGGGCAAGGGTCGCCCCCCACTTTGGGGGCACATGTACCCAGGCCATTTCTGCACCCCTTGGAGACAGATCAGCCTATTATTTTTAGGCTGATCTGCCCCCAAGGGGGGCAGAAACCACTAGAACGCCAGGTTTTTTTTTTAATGTGTTTATTTTTGTGGGGGGGCGTCCCCTTGGGCACGGGGCGCCCCCCCAAGGGGGGCATTGACCTGTTGGCCATTTCTGCCCCCCCTGGGGGCAGATGGGCCTATTTTTCTAGACCCACCTGCCCCCAAGGGGGGCAGAAGCCACGTAGACACCAGGGATAGTGTGTGTGTGTGTGTGTGTTAGTGGATGGGGGGGGGCTTGGGCAAGGGTCGCCCCCCACTTTGGGGGCACATGTACCCAGGCCATTTCTGCACCCCTTGGAGACAGATCAGCCTATTATTTTTAGGCTGATCTGCCCCCAAGGGGGGCAGAAACCACTAGAACGCCAGGGATTTTTTTTTATGTGTTTATTTTTGTGGGGGGGCGTCCCCTCGGGCACGGGGCGCCCCCCCAAGGGGGGCATTGACCTGTTGGCCATTTCTGCCCCCCCTGGGGGCAGATGGGCCTATTTTTCTAGACCCACCTGCCCCCAAGGGGGGCAGAAGCCACGTAGACACCAGGGATAGTGTGTGTGTGTGTGTGTGTTAGTGGATGGGGGGGGGTTTGGGCAAGGGTCGCCCCCCACTTTGGGGGCACATGTACCCAGGCCATTTCTGCACCCCTTGGAGACAGATCAGCCTATTATTTTTAGGCTGATCTGCCCCCAAGGGGGGCAGAAACCACTAGAACGCCAGGGATTTTTTTTTATGTGTTTATTTTTGTGGGGGGGCGTCCCCTCGGGCACGGGGCGCCCCCCCAAGGGGGGCATTGACCTGTTGGCCATTTCTGCCCCCCCTGGGGGCAGATGGGCCTATTTTTCTAGACCCACCTGCCCCCAAGGGGGGCAGAAGCCACGTAGACACCAGGGATAGTGTGTGTGTGTGTGTGTGTTAGTGGATGGGGGGGGGGCTTGGGCAAGGGTCGCCCCCCACTTTGGGGGCACATGTACCCAGGCCATTTCTGCACCCCTTGGAGACAGATCAGCCTATTATTTTTAGGCTGATCTGCCCCCAAGGGGGGCAGAAACCACTAGAACGCCAGGGATTTTTTTTTATGTGTTTATTTTTGTGGGGGGGCGTCCCCTTGGTCACGGGGCGCCCCCCCAAGGGGGGCATTGACCTGTTGGCCATTTCTACACCCCCTGGGGGCAGATGGGCCTATTTTCTTAGGCCCACCTGCCCCCAAGGGGGCAGAAGCCACTTAGGCACCAGGGATAGTGTTGTGTGTGTTTTTTTTGTTTTTTTTTGTTTGAGGGCTGTCCCCTTTGGCAAGGGTCGCTCTCCATGGGGACACAGTACTAAAGGTATTTTCTGGCTTCCTTGGGGCAGACAGGCCTATTTTTTTAGTAGGCCCATCTGCCCCTATGACAGAATCCACTTAGGCACCAATTTCTAAAATGTTTGATGGTGGGGTGTTTGTCAACTGAAGAAGTCTTTGCATTTGTGATAAAAAAAAAATTCCTCCTTTTTGTTCTAGTTCAAAGCTTTTGCTTTATTTGCTGTGGCTCCTTGCGGTTTTGGCGGTGGTTGACCTGCAGTTTGCACAGTTGCATGTTTTAGGTAAGTAAAAACAATTTACTCCAAAGGAGTATTGTTGCCATGCATGAATGACATGTTTGTAGGGGGTGTACTAAATGCAGGATTGTGTGTGAAATTGTCCTTAGGTTTGTGCACAATGATATTTGTTGTGTCTTATTTCTAATTTGCCTTTCTTTCTTTCTTTTTAGTGGGATATCATTGGTGATTGCTGTGTAGTTGCTGGTGAATCAAGCTTTTTCAGGCAAGTGAGCGGTATAGTTTTTGAGTTTGTAACTCTTACTAACAAAGCTACACTTTGTTACTTGTCTTACACAGTGCTGGTTGTTGGTGGTGAATTTGTCCAGTTAATTTTAGCAGGAGAGATCATGGCTAGCCGCAGGATGACCGCTCAGCAGGTGGTTGGTATGCTTTTTGAGTCACAGTCTGATCATGACTATGAGACGGACTCTGCATCTGAGGCAGAGGAGGAAGTCAGAGATTCTGGCAGTGATGTTTCTGTTGGAGGGGAATCTTCTGATGATGAAGCCACACTCAGTGCAGATGAAGGTTCTGTTTTAGAGGAGGACATTGATGTGCCAATAGTGCAGCAACCTGGGGCTGAAAGGTTTCCCGTTAGAAGACCTGATGTCTGGGTTGCCCCAAACATGGAGCAGCCAGAGTTGCCTGCCTTTACTGGTCTCCCGGGGTGTAACGCCAATACAGAGAACTTTATGCCTATCAATTTCTTTGAGTTATTCATGGATGATGTGTTTTTGGAAGAGATTGTTGAGCAGACTAATTTGTATGCGGAGCAGCATTTGAGGGACAACGCTGCTAGACTTAGGCCACACTCTAGAGCTGCCCAGTGGATTCCCACAAATTTGGAGGAGCTAAAAAAGTTTTTGGGTTTGACTTTTTTGATGGGGTTGATAAGGAAGCCGTCACTGGCTTCTTATTGGTCTACTAGTCCCTTGATGGCAACAGCTATATTTCCAGCTACCATGAGTCGTAATCGGTATTTGCTTCTTCTTAGGATGCTGCATTTTGTTGACAATGCATTAGCCTTGCCACGAGATCACCCAGATTCTGACCGTCTTTTTAAGATTAGGCCTGTCCTTGATCATTTTGTAGATCGGTTTTCGGAGGTCTATGTTCCAGGCAAAGAGATAAGTGTGGACGAGTCTTTGGTCCTCTTCAAGGGTCGTTTGGTTTTTAGGCAGTACATTCCTAGCAAAAGGGCACGATATGGAATTAAATTGTATATGCTGTCTGAAAGTAGGACAGGATATGTGTATAGTTTCCGTGTGTACACTGGTAGGGATTCCAATATTGACCCCCCTGGTTGTCCTCCCACTTTTGGAGTTACTGAGAAAATAGTGTGGGATCTTGGTAGACGACTGTTCAACAAAGGTCACCATTTGTATGTAGATAACTTCTACACTGGTGTGCAGTTGTTCAAGGAATTGTTTAGAGTGGACACAGTTGCTTGTGGCACAATCCGTTCTAACCGGAAAGGCTATCCAAGGGAGCTTGTCTGTAAAAAACTTGAGAGGGGACAGTGCTGTGCCTTGCGGAACGAGGAGCTGCTAGCTTTGAAATTTTCAGACAAGAGGGATGTCTACATGCTAAGTACCATCCATGATGAGAGTACTTCCCCTGTGACTGTTTGGGGCCAGGTTGCTGAAGTGCGCAAACCTGTGTGCATTTTAGATTATAATAAGCACATGGGAGGTGTAGATAGAGTTGACCAGAGGTTGGAACCTTATACTGCTATTCGTAAGTCTTATGTTTGGTATAAGAAGTTAGCACTTCACCTCTTCCACTTAGCAACCTTCAATGCTTTTATTGTGTTTAGGGATAGGTCTCCAGACTCAAAGATGACATTTGTGAAATTTCAGGAGTCAGTGATAGAGAGCCTTATTGTGGTGGAACAGGCCAGAGTTCCTAGAGAAGCAGTGGTGGAGGATGTGGCTAGATTGAAAGATCGCCACTTTGCTGAGCACATTCCTCCCACACCCAAAAAAGACTTTCCAGCTAAGAAATGTAGAGTGTGTTTTCGAAGAGGTATCCGGAGGGAGTCTCGAATGTACTGCCCAGATTGTCCTTCAAAGCCTGGGCTGTGTGTCGGTGCTTGTTTTAAGAATTACCACACCCAGAAGAATTTCTGGGAACAACCATGAGTGTAAACTCATGTCTGTTTTGTATTTTCATGTGTTTAGTTTCATGGTTAGCATTTCTGTCATGTTGTTAGTTAGAGCTTTTGTGTTTGTTGTTTTGTAATTCTTTCTACTTAGTTAGGGGTTCCTCTGTTAAAAAAAAAAAAAATATGATGCCATTGTGTGTGGAGTGGGGCTTGGCTGAGTGTACATATTGACTTGATGTTGGCTACTGCAACACACTGCAAGCCAACATCAGCTGGTGTGATTGTTGTATCAGGCATGTGGGCGTATGTAAGTGATGGGCCCTTGAGTGGCGCTGTCTGTCGATGTGAGTGTTGTAATGTGCTGGGCCCGTGGCTGGCGGTGTGAATGGCCTTGTGTGTGTCATGTATGAAAGTTGTGTGAATGGACTGTAAAGCGGTTGGTGCCTTGTCGCGGCTTTACAGCTCACGAGCTGTGAGTCATTGGTTCAGTTTTTTGCCTTTCAGTTACTAACAGTGCTTTTCATTTTTGTGAAAGCTCTTGTTAGTAAAATTTGATCCACTGAACCTTCACTCACCCTCGTGCCAAATCCAACCAGTATGTGTGGTAAAAATGACCAAACCTGCTCCGCTGTAATCAGGCGTGGCAGCACACCTATGACACGCTAGGTGCCTCAGGTGGGACCCCGATGATGAAGCATGCCACCAACTTGGTTGGTGGGTGAGGGGTCTTTTTCACATAACCTAAGTGTGTTTCTTTTCAAAATTTTAGTGTTTGGCACATCACGGACGTATGTGGGCACATCAAAACGATATATTACAAAACTACCTGTGTTTGGGGGGGGAGAGGGCACCTATGTTTTTGGTCCTGTGTGCGGCCTTCATCTAGGGAAACCTACCAAACCCAGACATTTTTTAAAACTAGACACCCCAAGGAGTCTAGGGAGGAGTGGCTTGCGTGGATCCCCCAACATTTTCTTACCCAGACTCCTCTGTAAACCTCAAAATGTGCTTAAAAAAAGCATATTTTCCTGACTTTTCTTCGTACGATCACCACTCCAGCACAAAATTCCTACTCCCCAGTGTTCCCCTCAGTCTCCCAAATAAAATGACACCTCACGTATGTGGGTCCCCAAAGCAGAGTCAGTCTAAAGATGTATAAAAGAATATGTCCTTATAAACTCGCAGTACTATCCCCTGTATCTCTACAAGTTTTGGGCCTTATTCTGTTGGAGGCACCTGGCCCACCCACACAACTGAGGTATCATTTTTATCGGGAGACTTGGGGGAACGCTGGGTGGAAGGAAATTTGTGGCTCCACTCAGATTCCAGAACTTTCTGTCACCGAAATGTGTGAAAAATGCGTTTTTTTAGCCAATATTTGAGGTTTGGAAAGGATTCTGGGTAACAGAACCTGGTCAGAGCCCCTCAAGTCACCCCATCTTGGATTCCCCTAGGTCTCTAGTTTTCAGAAATGCACAGGTTTGGTAGGTTTCCCTAGGTGCTGGCTGAGCTACAGGCCAAAAACTACAGGTAGGCACTGTTTTCAATGAAAA
Organism: Pleurodeles waltl; assembly: GCF_031143425.1. Taxonomy (NCBI): domain Eukaryota; kingdom Metazoa; phylum Chordata; class Amphibia; order Caudata; family Salamandridae; genus Pleurodeles; species Pleurodeles waltl. Next base: position 185,079,326 of record NC_090437.1, read on the forward strand.
AATGTGATGTGTCCACGTTGCGCTTTGGGGCGTTTCCTGTCGCGGGCGCTAGGCCTACCCACACAAGTGAGGTATCATTTTTATCGGGAGACGTGGGGGAACGCTGGGTGGAAGGAAATTTGTGGCTCCTCTCAGATTCCAGAACTTTCTGCCACAGAAATGTGAGGAACATGTGTTTTTTTAGCCAATTTTTGAGCTTTGCAAAGGATTCTGGGTAACAGAACCTGGTCCGAGCCCCGCCAGTCACCCCTCCTTGGATTCCCCTAGGTCTCTAGTTTTCAGAAATGCACAGGTTTGGTAGGTTTCCCTAGGTGGCGGCTGAGCTACAGGCCAAAATCTACAGGTAGGCACTTCGCTAAAAACAGGTCTGTTTTCTTCCAAAATTTTGGTGGTGTCCACGTTGCGCTTTGGGGCGTTTCCTGTCGCGGGCGCTAGGCCTACCCACGCAAGTGAGGTATCATTTTTATCGGGAGACTTGGGGGAACGCTGGGTGGAAGGAAATTTGTGGCTCCTCCCAGATTCCAGAACTTTCTGCCACAGAAATGTGAGGAACATGTGTTTTTTTAGCCAATTTTTGAGCTTTGCAAAGGATTCTGGGTAACAGAACCTGGTCCGAGCCCTGCCAGTCACCCCTCCTTGGATTCCCCTAGGTCTCTAGTTTTCAGAAATGCACAGGTTTGGTAGGTTTCCCTAGGTGGCGGCTGAGCTACAGGCCAAAATCTACAGGTAGGCACTTTGCTAAAAACAGGTCTGTTTTCTGTGATGTGTCCACGTTGCGCTTTGGGGCGTTTCCTGTCGCGGGCGCTAGGCCTACCCACACAAGTGAGGTATCATTTTTATCGGGAGACGTGGGGGAACGCTGGGTGGAATCAAATTTGTGGCTCCTCTCAGATTCCAGAACTTTCTGCCACAGAAATGTGAGGAACATGTGTTTTTTTAGCCAATTTTTGAGCTTTGCAAAGGATTCTGGGTAACAGAACCTGGTCCGAGCCCCGCCAGTCACCCCTCCTTGGATTCCCCTAGGTCTCTAGTTTTCAGAAATGCACAGGTTTGGTAGGTTTCCCTAGGTGGCGGCTGAGCTACAGGCCAAAATCTACAGGTAGGCACTTTGCTAAAAACAGGTCTGTTTTCTGTGATGTGTCCACGTTGCGCTTTGGGGCGTTTCCTGTCGCGGGCGCTAGGCCTACCCACACAAGTGAGGTATCATTTTTATCGGGAGACGTGGGGGAACGCTGGGTGGAAGGAAATTTGTGGCTCCTCTCAGATTCCAGAACTTTCTGCCACAGAAATGTGAGGAACATGTGTTTTTTTAGCCAATTTTTGAGCTTTGCAAAGGATTCTGGGTAACAGAACCTGGTCCGAGCCCCGCCAGTCACCCCTCCTTGGATTCCCCTAGGTCTCTAGTTTTCAGAAATGCACAGGTTTGGTAGGTTTCCTTAGGTGGCGGCTGAGCTACAGGCCAAAATCTACAGGTAGGCACTTCGCTAAAAACAGGTCTGTTTTCTTCCAAAATTTTGGTGGTGTCCACGTTGCGCTTTGGGGCGTTTCCTGTCGCGGGCGCTAGGCCTACCCACGCAAGTGAGGTATCATTTTTATCGGGAGACTTGGGGGAACGCTGGGTGGAAGGAAATTTGTGGCTCCTCCCAGATTCCAGAACTTTCTGCCACAGAAATGTGAGGAACATGTGTTTTTTTAGCCAATTTTTGAGCTTTGCAAAGGATTCTGGGTAACAGAACCTGGTCCGAGCCCCGCCAGTCACCCCTCCTTGGATTCCCCTAGGTCTCTAGTTTTCCGAAATGCACAGGTTTGGTAGGTTTCCCTAGGTGGCGGCTGAGCTACAGGCCAAAATCTACAGGTAGGCACTTTGCTAAAAACAGGTCTGTTTTCTGTGATGTGTCCACGTTGCGCTTTGGGGCGTTTCCTGTCGCGGGCGCTAGGCCTACCCACACAAGTGAGGTATCATTTTTATCGGGAGACGTGGGGGAACGCTGGGTGGAAGGAAATTTGTGGCTCCTCTCAGATTCCAGAACTTTCTGCCACAGAAATGTGAGGAACATGTGTTTTTTTAGCCAATTTTTGAGCTTTGCAAAGGATTCTGGGTAACAGAACCTGGTCCGAGCCCCGCCAGTCACCCCTCCTTGGATTCCCCTAGGTCTCTAGTTTTCAGAAATGCACAGGTTTGGTAGGTTTCCCTAGGTGGCGGCTGAGCTACAGGCCAAAATCTACAGGTAGGCACTTCGCTAAAAACAGGTCTGTTTTCTTCCAAAATTTTGGTGGTGTCCACGTTGCGCTTTGGGGCGTTTCCTGTCGCGGGCGCTAGGCCTACCCACGCAAGTGAGGTATCATTTTTATCGGGAGACTTGGGGGAACGCTGGGTGGAAGGAAATTTGTGGCTCCTCCCAGATTCCAGAACTTTCTGCCACAGAAATGTGAGGAACATATGTTTTTTTAGCCAATTTTTGAGCTTTGCAAAGGATTCTGGGTAACAGAACCTAGTCCGAGCCCCGCCAGTCACCCCTCCTTGGATTCCCCTAGGTCTCTAGTTTTCAGAAATGCACAGGTTTGGTAGGTTTCCCTAGGTGGCGGCTGAGCTACAGGCCAAAATCTACAGGTAGGCACTTTGCTAAAAACAGGTCTGTTTTCTGTGATGTGTCCACGTTGCGCTTTGGGGCGTTTCCTGTCGCGGGCGCTAGGCCTACCCACACAAGTGAGGTATCATTTTTATCGGGAGACGTGGGGGAACGCTGGGTGGAAGGAAATTTGTGGCTCCTCTCAGATTCCAGAACTTTCTGCCACAGAAATGTGAGGAACATGTGTTTTTTTAGCCAATTTTTGAGCTTTGCAAAGGATTCTGGGTAACAGAACCTGGTCCGAGCCCCGCCAGTCACCCCTCCTTGGATTCCCCTAGGTCTCTAGTTTTCAGAAATGCACAGGTTTGGTAGGTTTCCCTAGGTGGCGGCTGAGCTACAGGCCAAAATCTACAGGTAGGCACTTCGCTAAAAACAGGTCTGTTTTCTTCCAAAATTTTGGTGGTGTCCACGTTGCGCTTTGGGGCGTTTCCTGTCGCGGGCGCTAGGCCTACCCACGCAAGTGAGGTATCATTTTTATCGGGAGACTTGGGGGAACGCTGGGTGGAAGGAAATTTGTGGCTCCTCCCAGATTCCAGAACTTTCTGCCACAGAAATGTGAGGAACATGTGTTTTTTTAGCTAATTTTTTAGCTTTGCAAAGGATTCTGGGTAACAGAACCTGGTCCGAGCCCCGCCAGTCACCCCTCCTTGGATTCCCCTAGGTCTCTAGTTTTCAGAAATGCACAGGTTTGGTAGGTTTCCCTAGGTGGCGGCTGAGCTACAGGCCAAAATCTACAGGTAGGCACTTCGCTAAAAACAGGTCTGTTTTCTTCCAAAATTTTGGTGGTGTCCACGTTGCGCTTTGGGGCGTTTCCTGTCGCGGGCGCTAGGCCTACCCACGCAAGTGAGGTATCATTTTTATCGGGAGACTTGGGGGAACGCTGGGTGGAAGGAAATTTGTGGCTCCTCCCAGATTCCAGAACTTTCTGCCACAGAAATGTGAGGAACATATGTTTTTTTAGCCAATTTTTGAGCTTTGCAAAGGATTCTGGGTAACAGAACCTGGTCCGAGCCCCGCCAGTCACCCCTCCTTGGATTCCCCTAGGTCTCTAGTTTTCAGAAATGCACAGGTTTGGTAGGTTTCCCTAGGTGGCGGCTGAGCTACAGGCCAAAATCTACAGGTAGGCACTTTGCTAAAAACAGGTCTGTTTTCTGTGATGTGTCCACGTTGCGCTTTGGGGCGTTTCCTGTCGCGGGCGCTAGGCCTACCCACACAAGTGAGGTATCATTTTTATCGGGAGACGTGGGGGAACGCTGGGTGGAAGGAAATTTGTGGCTCCTCTCAGATTCCAGAACTTTCTGCCACAGAAATGTGAGGAACATGTGTTTTTTTAGCCAATTTTTGAGCTTTGCAAAGGATTCTGGGTAACAGAACCTGGTCCGAGCCCCGCCAGTCACCCCTCCTTGGATTCCCCTAGGTCTCTAGTTTTCAGAAATGCACAGGTTTGGTAGGTTTCCCTAGGTGGCGGCTGAGCTACAGGCCAAAATCTACAGGTAGGCACTTCGCTAAAAACAGGTCTGTTTTCTTCCAAAATTTTGGTGGTGTCCACGTTGCGCTTTGGGGCGTTTCCTGTCGCGGGCGCTAGGCCTACCCACGCAAGTGAGGTATCATTTTTATCGGGAGACTTGGGGGAACGCTGGGTGGAAGGAAATTTGTGGCTCCTCCCAGATTCCAGAACTTTCTGCCACAGAAATGTGAGGAACATGTGTTTTTTTAGCTAATTTTTTAGCTTTGCAAAGGATTCTGGGTAACAGAACCTGGTCCGAGCCCCGCCAGTCACCCCTCCTTGGATTCCCCTAGGTCTCTAGTTTTCAGAAATGCACAGGTTTGGTAGGTTTCCCTAGGTGGCGGCTGAGCTACAGGCCAAAATCTACAGGTAGGCACTTTGCTAAAAACAGGTCTGTTTTCTGTGATGTGTCCACGTTGCGCTTTGGGGCGTTTCCTGTCGCGGGCGCTAGGCCTACCCACACAAGTGAGGTATCATTTTAATCGGGAGACGTGGGGGAACGCTGGGTGGAAGGAAATTTGTGGCTCCTCTCAGATTCCAGAACTTTCTGCCACAGAAATGTGAGGAACATGTGTTTTTTTAGCCAATTTTTGAGCTTTGCAAAGGATTCTGGGTAACAGAACCTGGTCCGAGCCCCGCCAGTCACCCCTCCTTGGATTCCCCTAGGTCTCTAGTTTTCAGAAATGCACAGGTTTGGTAGGTTTCCCTAGGTGGCGGCTGAGCTACAGGCCAAAATCTACAGGTAGGCACTTCGCTAAAAACAGGTCTGTTTTCTTCCAAAGTTTTGGTGGTGTCCACGTTGCGCTTTGGGGCGTTTCCTGTCGCGGGCGCTAGGCCTACCCACGCAAGTGAGGTATCATTTTTATCGGGAGACTTGGGGGAACGCTGGGTGGAAGGAAATTTGTGGCTCCTCCCAGATTCCAGAACTTTCTGCCACAGAAATGTGAGGAACATGTGTTTTTTTAGCCAATTTTTGAGCTTTGCAAAGGATTCTGGGTAACAGAACCTGGTCCGAGCCCCGCCAGTCACCCCTCCTTGGATTCCCCTAGGTCTCTAGTTTTCAGAAATGCACAGGTTTGGTAGGTTTCCCTAGGTGGCGGCTGAGCTAGAGGCCAAAATCTACAGGTAGGCACTTTGCTAAAAACAGGTCTGTTTTCTGTGATGTGTCCACGTTGCGCTTTGGGGCGTTTCCTGTCGCGGGCGCTAGGCCTACCCACACAAGTGAGGTATCATTTTTATCGGGAGACGTGGGGGAACGCTGGGTGGAAGGAAATTTGTGGCTCCTCTCAGATTCCAGAACTTTCTGCCACAGAAATGTGAGGAACATGTGTTTTTTTAGCCAATTTTTGAGCTTTGCTAAGGATTCTGGGTAACAGAACCTGGTCCGAGCCCCGCCAGTCACCCCTCCTTGGATTCCCCTAGGTCTCTAGTTTTCAGAAATGTACAGGTTTGGTAGGTTTCCCTAGGTGCCGGCTGAGCTAGAGGCCAAAATCTGCAGGTAGTCACTTCGCAAAAAACACCTCTGTTTTCTTCCAAAATTTTGGTGGTGTCCACGTTGCGCTTTGGGGCGTTTCCTGTCGCGGGCGCTAGGCCTACCCACGCAAGTGAGGTATCATTTTTATCGGGAGACTTGGGGGAACGCTGGGTGGAAGGAAATTTGTGGCTCCTCTCAGATTCCAGAACTTTCTGACACTCAAATGTGAGGAAAATGCGTTTTTTTAGCCAAAATATGAGGTTTGCAAAGGATTCTGGGTAACAGAACCTGGTCCGAGCCCCGCCAGTCACCCCTCCTTGGATTCCCCTAGGTCTCTAGTTTTCAGAAATGCACAGGTTTGGTAGGTTTCCCTAGGTGGCGGCTGAGCTACAGGCCAAAATCTACAGGTAGGCACTTTGCTAAAAACAGGTCTGTTTTCTGTGATGTGTCCACGTTGCGCTTTGGGGCGTTTCCTGTCGCGGGCGCTAGGCCTACCCACACAAGTGAGGTATCATTTTTATCGGGAGACGTGGGGGAACGCTGGGTGGAAGGAAATTTGTGGCTCCTCTCAGATTCCAGAACTTTCTGCCACAGAAATGTGAGGAACATGTGTTTTTTTAGCCAATTTTTGAGCTTTGCAAAGGATTCTGGGTAACAGAACCTGGTCCGAGCCCCGCCAGTCACCCCTCCTTGGATTCCCCTAGGTCTCTAGTTTTCAGAAATGCACAGGTTTGGTAGGTTTCCCTAGGTGGCGGCTGAGCTACAGGCCAAAATCTACAGGTAGGCACTTCGCTAAAAACAGGTCTGTTTTCTTCCAAAGTTTTGGTGGTGTCCACGTTGCGCTTTGGGGCGTTTCCTGTCGCGGGCGCTAGGCCTACCCACGCAAGTGAGGTATCATTTTTATCGGGAGACTTGGAGGAACGCTGGGTGGAAGGAAATTTGTAGCTCCTCCCAGATTCCAGAACTTTCTGCCACAGAAATGTGAGGAACATGTGTTTTTTTAGCCAATTTTTGAGCTTTGCAAAGGATTCTGGGTAACAGAACCTGGTCCGAGCCCCGCCAGTCACCCCTCCTTGGATTCCCCTAGGTCTCTAGTTTTCAGAAATGCACAGGTTTGGTAGGTTTCCCTAGGTGGCGGCTGAGCTAGAGGCCAAAATCTACAGGTAGGCACTTTGCTAAAAACAGGTCTGTTTTCTGTGATGTGTCCACGTTGCGCTTTGGGGCGTTTCCTGTCGCGGGCGCTAGGCCTACCCACACAAGTGAGGTATCATTTTTATCGGGAGACGTGGGGGAACGCTGGGTGGAAGGAAATTTGTGGCTCCTCTCAGATTCCAGAACTTTCTGCCACAGAAATGTGAGGAACATGTGTTTTTTTAGCCAATTTTTGAGCTTTGCTAAGGATTCTGGGTAACAGAACCTGGTCCGAGCCCCGCCAGTCACCCCTCCTTGGATTCCCCTAGGTCTCTAGTTTTCAGAAATGTACAGGTTTGGTAGGTTTCCCTAGGTGCCGGCTGAGCTAGAGGCCAAAATCTGCAGGTAGTCACTTCGCAAAAAACACCTCTGTTTTCTTCCAAAATTTTGGTGGTGTCCACGTTGCGCTTTGGGGCGTTTCCTGTCGCGGGCGCTAGGCCTACCCACGCAAGTGAGGTATCATTTTTATCGGGAGACTTGGGGGAACGCTGGGTGGAAGGAAATTTGTGGCTCCTCTCAGATTCCAGAACTTTCTGACACTCAAATGTGAGGAAAATGCGTTTTTTTAGCCAAAATATGAGGTTTGCAAAGGATTCTGGGTAACAGAACCTGGTCCGAGCCCCGCCAGTCACCCCTCCTTGGATTCCCCTAGGTCTCTAGTTTTCAGAAATGCACAGGTTTGGTAGGTTTCCCTAGGTGGCGGCTGAGCTAGAGGCCAAAATCTACAGGTAGGCACTTTGCTAAAAACAGGTCTGTTTTCTGTGATGTGTCCACGTTGCGCTTTGGGGCGTTTCCTGTCGCGGGCGCTAGGCCTACCCACACAAGTGAGGTATCATTTTTATCGGGAGACGTGGGGGAACGCTGGGTGGAAGGAAATTTGTGGCTCCTCTCAGATTCCAGAACTTTCTGCCACAGAAATGTGAGGAACATGTGTTTTTTTAGCCAATTTTTGAGCTTTGCAAAGGATTCTGGGTAACAGAACCTGGTCCGAGCCACACAAATCACCCCATCTTGGATTCCCCTAGGTCTCTAGTTTTCAGAAATGCACAGGTTTGGTAGGTTTCCCTAGGTGGCGGCTGAGCTAGAGGCCAAAATCTACTGGTAGGCACTTTGCTAAAAACAGGTCTGTTTTCTGTGATGTGTCCACGTTGCGCTTTGGGGCGTTTCCTGTCGCGGGCGCTAGGCCTACCCACACATGTGAGGTATCATTTTTATCGGGAGACGTGGGGGAACGCTGGGTGGAAGGACATTTGTGGCTCCTCTCAGATTCCAGCACTTTCTGCCACAGAAATGTGAGGAACATGTGTTTTTTTAGCCAATTTTTGAGCTTTGCAAAGGATTCTGGGTAACAGAACCTGGTCCGAGCCACACAAATCACCCCATCTTGGATTCCCCTAGGTCTCTAGTTTTCAGAAATGCACAGGTTTGGTAGGTTTCCCTAGGTGGCGGCTGAGCTAGAGGCCAAAATCTACAGGTAGGCACTTTGCTAAAAACAGGTCTGTTTTCTGTGATGTGTCCACATTGCGCTTTGGGGTGTTTCCTGTCGCGGGCGCTAGGCCTACCCACATAAGTGAGGTATCATTTTTATCGGGAGACGTGGGGGAACGCTGGGTGGAAGGAAATTTGTGGCTCCTCTCAGATTCCAGAACTTTCTGCCACAGAAATGTGAGGAACATGTGTTTTTTTAGCCAAATTTTGAGGTTTGCAAAGGATTCTGGGTAACAGAACCTGGTCCGAGCCACACAAATCACCCCATCTTGGATTCCCCTAGGTCTCTAGTTTTCAGAAATGCACAGGTTTGGTAGGTTTCCCTAGGTGGCGGCTGAGCTAGAGGCCAAAATCTACAGGTAGGCACTTTGCTAAAAACAGGTCTGTTTTCTGTGATGTGTCCACGTTGCGCTTTGGTGCGTTTCCTGTCGCGGGCGCTAGGCCTACCCACACAAGTGAGGTATCATTTTTATCGGGAGACTTGGGGGAACATAGAATAGCAAAACAAGTGTTATTGCCCCTTGTCTTTCTCTACATTTTTCCCCTCCAAATGTAAGACAGTGTGTAAAAAAGACGTCTATTTGAGAAATGCCCGGTAATTCACATGCTAGTATGGGCAGCCCGGAATTCAGAGATGTGCAAATAACCACTGCTTCTCAACACCTTATCTTGTGCCCATTTTGGAAATACAAAGGTTTTCTTGATAGCTATTTTTTACTCTTTATATTTCAGCAAATGAATTGCTGTATACCCGGCATAGAATGAAAACCCACTGCAGGGTGCAGGTCATTTATTGGCTCTGGGTACCTAGAGTTCTTGATGAACCTACAAGCCCTATATATCCCCGCAACCAGAAGAGTCCAGCAGACGTAACGGTATATTGCTTTCGAAAATCTGACATTGCAGGAAAAAGTTACAGAGTAAAACTTAGAGAAAAATTGATGTTTTTTTCACCTCAATTTCAATATTTTTCTTTTTCAGTTGCTATTTTCTGTAGGAAACCCTTGTAGGATCTACACAAATTACCCCTTGCTGAATTCAGAATTTTGTCTACTTTTCAGAAATGTTGCGGTTTATGGGATCCAGCATTGGTTTCATGCCCATTTCTGTCACTGACTGGAAGGAGGCTGAAAGCACAAAAAATCGTAAAAATGGGGTATGTCCCAGTAAAATGCCAAAATTGGGTTGAAAAATTGGGTTTTCTGATTCAAGTCTGCCTGTTCCTGAAAGCTGGAAAGCTGGTGATTTTATCACCGCAAACCCTTTGTTGATGCCCTTTTCAGGGAAAAAACCACAAGCCTTCTTCTGCAGCCCATTTTTCCAAATTTTTTTAAAAAAATGAAATTTTCACTGTTTTTTGGCTAATTTCTTGGCCTCCTTCTGGGGAACCCACAAAGTCTGGGTACCTCTAGAATCCCTAGGATGTTGGAAAAAAAGGACGCAAATTTGGCATGGGTAGCTTATGTGAACAAAAAGTTATGAGGGCCTAAGCGCGAACTGCTCCAAATAGCCAAAAAAAGGCTCGGCACAGGAGGGGGAAAAGGCCTGGCAGCGAAGGGGTTAAAGGAAAGCGGAAAGTGTTTAAAAGAAAAAAATGAAGCCTTGAAGTTTCATTCTTTAAGGGCAAGCAGTGGTCCCTCTGATGCAAGGCCGCGCAGCAAGGTGACTTGCTGCGCTAAACTGTGGCAACATTTCATAAATATGAACCTTTATGCATAAAGATTCAATTAACTATATGTATAAATGTGTTGATAAACAGAATATTTCTCCAGATATGCCTCAAAACATTTGGGGCCAGATGTAGGTAGATTCTAATTTGCGACTTGCAAATTGCGAGTCAGAGCGGCTCGCAATTTGCGAGTCACAAATTGGAATGTAGGATTGTGTCCCTGACACCATCTGCGCCTCGCAAGGGGGTCGCAAAGGCCCACCTCATTAATATTAATGAGGTTGGTCGCAATTTGCGACCCCCTTGTGAGTGGCAGCATTCACAGGGATGGTGGTCTGCTGCAGACAGCAGACCACCATCTCTGTGACTGCTTTTTAATAAAGCAGTTTTTTTGTGTAATGCAGCCCGTTTTCCTTAAAGGAAAACGAGATGCATTTCAAAAACGAAAAATGAAACTTTTCGTTTCATTTTTTCAGAGCAGGCAGTGGTCCCTAGGACCACTGCCTGCTCTGAAAAAATGTCTGTAGTTCCATTCACAAAGGGGAAGGGGTCCCATTTCAAATGGGTGCCAACTGCGATTGCTTTGCGACCGTGTTCGCGGTCACAAAGCATTCTGGCATTGCACTGCGACTCACAATTAGGAAGGGGACTCCCCTTCCTAATTGTGACTCATAAACCCGTTTTGCGATTCGGTAACCAGGTTGCCGAATTCCAAAACAGGTTTTCTGCATTGCAAAGTGCAGTTTGCACGTCGCAAACAGCAAAATTCGCTGTTTGCGACGTGCAAACTGTTTCTTACATCTGGCCCTTGATGTTTCCAGTCTGGAACAGACAATGGCCCTCATTACAACCCTGGCAGTCGGTGGTAAAGCGGCGGTAATTTTTAAAAAAATTATGACCATGGCGGAAACCGCCAACATAGACAGCCACTTTAACACTCCGACCGCCACAGTGGTACAAACAAACAGCATGGCTGTCACCGCCAACAGTCAGGCAGAACACAATGTACCTCCCACACTATTATGACGGGCCACTATAAACAAATATGTACACCAAAAATTCAAGTCCAGGTGCTGCACATATATAGTCTGTGGACCAGAGGGCCCAAAATACATGGGCGAGGCCCACACAAGATACCCGATCGAAACAGAGAGAACACTGCAGGGGCATCAGATCTAAATAAAACAGGCACCTCAGGGGGAAGGGAAGGGGGAGCACCTCAGCTGGATGAGTGCACGACGCCAGCTCCACAAGGGCGCTCCATGCCCATTGATGTATCCTGGGGAGTGCAAAGCCACAGTCTCTCAAGTCTCTCCAGTGGGTGGTTTGCCCACTGCTTTATCCTGGGGAGTGCAAAGCCACAGTCTCTCAAGTCTCTCCAGTGGGTGGTTTGCCCACTGCTTTATCCTGGGGAGTGCAAAGCCACAGTCTCTCAAGTCTCTCCAGTGGGTGGTTTGCCCACTGCTTTATCCTGGGGAGTGCAAAGCCACAGTCTCTCAAGTGGATAACAGTCTCCACTGGTTCTGGAGGGGGCTTTGTGCCCAGAGTTCTTCATCCTGACAAGGACTGAGGTAGTGGATGCCTTTCTCCACTGGTTCTGGAGGGGGCTTTGTGCCCAGAGTGCTTCATCCTGCCAAGCACTGAGGTAGTGGATGTGATACTCCACTGACGGTGGGGCAACATGGAAGCTGCCCAGGCCCCTGGAACTGACCACCAGCCACGTACGGATGACCACTTGTGATGGCTGCCATGTCTGCGGTGGTGCCACTGGCGCAGGTTGTCGCGGGCCCGCTGGGGGGGCTGGCAGCGGTGTCATTAACGGCAGTGCTTGCGGCGGTCATTCTGGCGGCGGTGCTTGTGGCGGTCATTGTGGCGGAGGTGCTGGTGGCGGCCTCACTGACTGCGGTGCTGGTGGCTGGCTCACTGACTGCCGTGCTGGTGGCTGCCTCACTGACTGCGGTGCTGGCAGCGGAGTCAGTAACGGCTGTGCTGGTGGCGGGCTTACTGACCTCGGTGCTGGTGGCGGTGTCAGTAATGGCGGTGCTGGTGGCTGGCTCATTGACCGCGGTGCTGGCGGTGGTGTCAGTAGCGGCGGTTCTGGTGGCGGGCTCACTGACTGCGGTGCTGATGAAGGGCTCTGTATCTGGGCTGCTGGTGGCGGTGTCCTTGGCGGCGGTGCATGTGGCAGTGCCGGTGGCGGTCTTGTCCACCCTGCAGGTTGGCGGCGATGTTGACTTGCCTTTCTCCATTAGGCCCTTCCCCACCTTGGATGCTGGCGCAGCTGTCTTCCCACTCCCCACACTTGTCTTGGCTGAGCCCTTGGTGACAGGTGTTTTGGCCTTCTCCCTATTGAATGTGGGCAACTTTTTCTGTTTTGGATGTGGGGGCATGTCCTTGGCCTCGCTCCTTGGGACACTGGCAGCCCTGTTGCTTGGCGCACTCCAAAAACCGGGTATTGCTGGCACCACTGTGCCCGGTGATGTGGTGGCTGAGGTGCTGGGTTGGGACCTGGACAGGCTGGCCCTTGGGGACGGACGGGGGGAGGTGTAGGGAAGAGGTCAACATTTAAGAGGAAACGTTTTTTTGACACACTAGGACGGGTAGATGGAGGGGGTTTGGGAGTGGAGGAAGAGGTAGTGGTTGTAGGAGGTGTTCGTTTGCTGACTTTGGGTGAAGGTGCATGGGCTGGAGGCTGTCGTGAGGTGGATGGCTGTTGGGTGATTGACTGCGTTTGTGTAGGTTGGGAGGAGGGCTCACAGACACACTGGCAGAGGACACTGGGGATGTGTGAATGGTAGTGGGGGTGGTGAGTGCACGTGAGTGGTGTGTGGTGATGGGCATGCTGGTGATAGAGGTAGTGGATGAAGATGTAGTGCGAGACGTGACAGGGTGGGAGGAGGGAGACGTGGAGGAGGGGGGACACAATGGAGGCAGTGGATGTTGGTATGTGTGCATGGGTATGATGCTTGTGTGAGTACTTGTGGGATGTGTGGTGCTTATGTTTGCCAGAGCCACCCTTATGTGTTGAGGTAAGTGCATGCTGGTTTGATGGTGTGCTGGACACAGGGACATTGGCTGCCATCAGTGCAGAGGCCAGAGCCTGACATGCTCACTGTTGGGCTGCCTGGCCAGAATGAATGCCCTCCAGGTATGCATTTGTCTGTTGCAACTGCCTCTCTACACCCTGGATGGCATTCAGAATGGTAGACTGCCCAACAGTGAGGGATGTCAGAAGGTCAATAGCCTCCTCCCTGAGGGCAGCAGGGCTGACTGGGGCAGGGCCTGAGGTGCCTGGGACGAAGGAGATGCCCACCCTCGTGGGTGAGCGGCCACGGAACACACGCTGAGGGGCTGCTGGGAGGGCGGTGCTGGTAGGAGGGTGGCGGCTGTACCTGAAGATGCGGTGGGCACAGAGGGTCCTGCCACCGCAAGGGAGCTCCCACCAGAGGAAGAGTCGGTGTCGCTGGTCTCAGCTCCTGTCCCCGCTCCCCCCGCTCCAGTTGCCCTCCGTCCCACTGGTGAATTCAGACTCCGTTGTCTGGCCCTCCAGGGCCATGTGTGATGCAGCATCCTCCTGCTCCGGTGGCACAGCTCCCCCGCCTGATGATGCTAATGAACACAAGAACAGGGAGACCACAAAAAGGTGGGGAGAAGAAAGAAGAAAGACATGTACAGTGCATACAATACCGTTACCGTTGGCGGACACTACACAAACAGCAGCCCTCTGCACTACGCCATGCACTTGGAGTTCCCTAATTAATCACAGGGACATGGGGTACATGGCCTATGCCCGATTGCTGCACACATGGAAGTCACAGGTGCCTGACTAAGTGTAGATGGCTCTTACCACTGGTGGGGATCTTGTGCCACTTAGCCTGCCTCACAAAAGGTCCTTGCCTACAAAGCTGGCCCTAGCCTAGTGGAAACATCAAAAATAAGTAATACACTGTTCCAACCATGTAAAACAGAAAGTAGTGACCGGGGTCCTAAATTCTAGGAGCAAGAGGCCTCACACACCCATAGGGTGTCATGCTTCATCATAGGCACTGCTCCTCGTCAGACCGGCGCTGCAATGTCTGACGGGCACCACCCCGTGAGGGGGGGCTCTTTGCCGGAGATCTTTTTATGTGGTGGTGCCGTGACCCCAAAGGTAATTGAAGTGTCAACGGAGATCAAAAAAGAATGTGATTTAAAATTGACTACCAAAACCGCCACTGAGACAATGGATTTTATTAGACCAGATGGACGGTCAGGGCCAAGGTTAAAAATATATAGTCAGAAGAGTGAATAGAGAAATTAAGATCAATCACTCTTATAGTGAAAAAATGTATCAAAAGGAGGGGTCTGGGAATTTTCCAAAATCTACCCTCTCATGGGTCAACATGTTTCGCATCCTGGTGGTCCAAACGGATCCAGTGATGCTTCATCAGGACCTTATATGACTATGTGTATCTCCTAAGTACTAGCCTAGTGGAACCCACTGCCCTCCTCCCCCACCCAGACACTTCCAAAGCGCGCTGAGTCAGCTGAATGTGAGTGTACTCACCCCCTTGTGGCAGCTGTGATGCCCTCAAGCGCCCATCCAACTCCATATACGCCACCGCCAGGATCCGGAACATCAGGGGGGTCATGGTGCGACGGGCACCCCTCCCACGTTGGGAGGCCATCCCCAGCTGGGCCTCCACTGTCTTCTTGCTCCAGCGGCGAAGGTCCTCCCATCTTTTACGGCAGTGGGTGCTCCGTCTGTGGTGGACCCCCAGGGTCCGGATGTCCTTGGTGATGGCACGCCAAATATCCTTCTTCTGGTGGGCGCTGACCTTGAGGAATAGTACAGGGGAAAATGTAACACTTTTACCGTCCGGACCGTCACAGTCATTGTCCCACTTTCCCACCCTTGCCCTGACGCACATACACTCACCGTCCGATCATGCAGGCCTCATCTCCCCCCGTATCTGCCATCCACACCACTCCAAATAGGCATTGCCCATACAGCATGCTCACAGTGTACTGACCTGTTTGTCTGGAGGACCATAGAGTAGTGTGTACTGGGGGAGGACCCCATCCACTAGTTTATCCAACTCCTCCGATGTGAAGGCAGGGGCCCTTTACCCAGACACCTGAGCCATTGTTGCTTACAGACTGAGGTCACAGCAGCACTTGCAGTGTAGGTCCTCTCCTGTCGAAGATCAGGTATCAAGTGAGTGAACAGAGAGAAAATGGCGGTCACGTCCGCGGAGGTGCGTACTGTCACCGCCGGCGTACATCGTCATTGGCTCCTGCGACCCATAGGGCCCAATGTTAACCAATGCAGGATTGCACCGCGGTCTTCGACCGCCTACCGCGACGGTGTAGAATGCCAGCGCAGTTACCTCATATCCCCTTGTCCCACATTACAGGTCAGACAGCTGACATTTCAGGTGGCAACATGGCATTATTTTTTTATGTGTCACACATATATAGGCCTTGCATATACACAGAGACAGGCACATAGCGTATTGACAAATGTGTGCAATACCATTGTTTTTTTCCTACCTCAGTGTTGGCTGACTCTGTGCTCGCTGTTCCCATCCATAGGGCACGTCCGCTGGGGCAGGTGAGGAGATGGTGGCATCCTCCGGTGTACAGACCGCTGGTGGACCTGTCGACAATGAAAGAGTGACATGTAATAGTCACCTACAGACTAGATCGTGCCACAATCCAGGAACTGTGTGCCCAGTTGGAGCCAGACCTGATGTCAGCTATCCACCATCCCACCACAGGAATCCCCCCTCTAGTGCAGGTCCTGTCAGTACTCCATTTCCTGACAAGTGGGTCTTTTCAAACAACAGTGGCCATTGCATCAGGGATGCCCCAGCCTATGTTCTTCAATGTGTTGTCCAGAGTGTTGTCTGCCCTGCTGAAACACATGCGCAGCTACCTCGTGTTCCCTCAGGTGGAGGATTTGCCTACAGTGAAAGGTGACTTCTATGCCCTTGGACATATCCCCAACATCATAGGTGCCATTGATGGTACACATGTGGCCTTGGTACCCCCCGCAGGAGTGAACAGGTGTACAGAAACCAGAAGAGCTACCATTCTATGAATGTGCAGATGGTGTGTTTGGCTGACCACTCCATCTCCCATGTGAACGCCAAGTTTCCAGGCTCAGTGCATGACGCTTACATTCTGTGGAATAGCAGCATCCCTTATGTGATGGGGCAACTCGAGAGGCACTGTGTGTGGCTATTAGGTGAGGACAAGGACCCTATACCGTGTGAATAGTTGTCTGGGTCTGGGGTTGTCCCTAAGGGTTAGTGTGTGTCTAACAGTTGTCCCTCGGCACTTGCAGGTGACTCTGGGTACCCCAACCTGTCCTGGCTACTGACCCCAGTGAGAAATCCCAGGACAAGGGCAGAGGAACGCTACAATGAGGCACATGGGCGAACTAGGAGGATTATTGAAAGAACCTTCGGCCTCCTGAAGGCCAGGTTCAGGTGCCTCCATATGACAGGTGGTTCCCTATACTACTCACCAAAGAAGGTGTGCCAGATCATCGTGGCCTGCTGTATGCTGCACAACTTGGCTTTGCGACAACAGGTGCCTTTTCTGCAGGAGGATGGTCCAGAAGGAGGTCTTGTGGCAGCTGTGGAGCCTGTGGACAGTGAAGAAGAGGAGGCAGAAGAAGAGGACATATACAACAGAAACACCGTGATCCAGCAATACTTCTAGTGAGACACAGGTAAGAAGACATCACTGCCTCCTACATCTGATAAAATTGTTAGACCTATCATCTGTCTGTCACTTTCACCCAGTGTATGGACCCTGATTTGTTACTTTGCCTTTCAATTTCACAGATGTGGGTCCCACTGTGTGACCTCTGCTTTGTTACCTCATGGACTAGAGCTGTGTGACATAACTATGTAGACATTAGAATGGACATTGGGTTTTTCCTCAGTTATTGCAAATACACAATTGTGAAAGCACAGACTGACTCCAGATTGTTTTGTGATTCAAGGGTGTTTATTTAAGTGCGAAATAGTGGAGGGGGTTGTAAAATGGGCAGGGGTGATGGTGGAGGAATGTCCATGGCAGAGTCCAGTCTATTTGTCTCACAGGTACATTGTCCAAAGGGGCATAGGAAGTGGAGCTAGGGCAGTTTAAGGATGGACAGGGTGACAAAGTGGGACAGAGGATGACATTAAGGGTGGTCTCATTTCTTGGCGGTGGTCTTGGCATTGTTCCCTGTCTTTGTCCTGGATCTCAGGGACCACTTGCGGGGTGGTTCTCCATCTGCAGGAGGTGGGGTGCTGGTGTTGTGGTCCTGTGGCGGTGCCTCCTGTCAACTAGTGCCGGCGGAGGTGGTGGGCAGTTCATCGTCCAGGCTAGTGTTAGGGGCTCCTTGTTGTGCCACAGTGTCCCTCCTGGTGTTCACAAGGTCCTTCAGCACACCTACAATGGTGTCCAGGGTGGTGTTGATGGACTTGAGTTCCTCCCTGAACCCCAAATACTGTTCCTCCTGCAGCTGCTGGGTCTCCTAAAACTTGGCCAGTAACTTTGCCATTGTCTCCTGGGAATGATGGTACGCTCCCATGATGTTGGAGAGGGCATCGTGGAGAGTAGGTTCCCTGGGCCTGTCTGCCCCCTGTCGCACAGCAGACCTCCCAGTTTCCCGGTTTTCCTGAGCCTCTGTCCCCTGAAACATGGGCCCACTGCCACTGCCCCCAGGTCCCTGCTGTTCTTGGGGTGGTGGGTTTGCCTGGGGTCCCTGTAGTGGTGTACACACTGCTGCCTGACGTGTCCTGGGGACAGAAGTATGGGCCCACTGGGTGGGTGCTGTGGTGGTGTTTCCTGAGGGGGGAGGCTCTGTGGTGGCCTGTGACTGTGTCAGGGGAACCGACTGTCCTGAGGGCCCACATGGGCCCGGCTGGTCATCTAGATCCAGTTGGATAGAGCTGCTGTCATCACTGTGGGCCTCTTCTGTGGGGGGAGTGGACATGTCTGGAACCTCCTGTCTAGTGACGTTGGGTAGGGGTCCTTCAGGGGTGTAAAGGCATGATTATTGCAACTGTGTGTGCCATGGTGTGCAATGGGTGGGTGACCCTGTACCCCAGTGCTTACATTCTTGTGTCGGACCTTGTGTGATAATTGTTTTGGGGTCTGTGTGGGTATCTGTAGTGGACATGCATTGGTGATGGGTGTCCATGATCTGTTGTTACATGCAGGGCTTGGTGTTGGGATGTGTGGTTTGGGATAGTGGGACATATGTGAGGAGTTGGAGTGATGGGGTGAGGGTGAGGGTGGGGGTATGTGATAGCATGCAGGTAGGGTGGGGTGTATGGTAGTTAAAGATTTGACTTACCAGTGTCCATTCCTTCAGCTACTCCTGCGAGGCCCTCAGGATGCAGTATAGCCAAGACCTGCTCCTCCCATGTTGTTAGTTGTTGGGGAGGAGGTGGGGGTCCGCTGTCAGTCCTCTGAACCGCAATGTGGTGTCTTGAGACCACGGAACGCACCTTCCCCCGTAGGTCGTTCCACCTCTTCCTGATGTCATCCTGTGTTCTTTGGTGTTGTCCCACTGCGTTGACCCTGTCCACGATTCTGCGCCATAGCCCCATCTTCCTAGCTATGGAGGTGTGCTGCACCTGTGATACGAATAGCTGTGGCTCTACCCGGATGATTTCCTCCACCTTGACCCTGAGCTCCTCCTCAGAAAACCTGGGGTGTCTTTGCGGTGCCATGGGGTGGTGTGGGTGATGTGTGAGATGGTGTGTGTTGTGATGTGTGGGGTGATGTTTAGGGGTGTGTGTTGTTTTATGCGTGGATGTGTATGAGTGATGGTGTTGTGTGCCTCTGTATGCTGGTGTGGTCTTTGCTTTTCTGTCTCTCTGCGTCTTCCAAATTTTTCATTGTAAGGGTTTGTGGGTAATGTGGGTGTGTGTTTTATATTGTATTGGGTGTGTGGGAGTGGTGTGTGTATGTGTATCAGGTGTGTGTATTTCAATTTGTCCAATGTGGTTGTGTTTTGTAAATGTATGAGTATTTTGAGCGCGGCGGTGTGTACCGCCAATGGAATACCACGGTTGAAAGACCGCCACGTGGATTCGTGTGTCGTGATAGTGTGGGTGTATTTCTGTTGGCGTGATGGTGGAGGTTTTGTTATCGCCAGTTTATTACTGACATTTGGTGTGGCGGACTTGTGTGGCTGTCTAGATTTTGGCAGATTCCGAGCTGTGGGTCTTAATAGCTGTGGCGGAATTCTGCGGCCGCGCCGGTGTGTTGGCAGTCTTCTGCACGGCGGTAAGCGGGATTTACCGCCAATGTTGTAATGAGGGCCAATATTCCTATATTCCTTTACCCCCAATGAGCATTCACTACTTACTGCCCTTAGCTCATCAAGCCTCCCCATTTCCCATAAAGGTAAGAGTTAAGTACCTATCAGTTACGATCCTGCCTTTCAATGGAACACCTTTTGCATTTTCTACCTTGGAGTTGCTTTCTCCTCTCTACCCGGTGAAGACATTTAAAATGGAATAAATGTAAGTCAGCTACTGATCCAGTCGCACCTAGAGCTAATCAGTCTTTCTCTTCCAGTAATTGTATGATCTTTAATACCGTTTAAAGGGTGGTATCTAAAGGGTGGGATTTGAAGGGTGGTAACGTGTGATTCTTTTAAAATCAAAACCGTGCAACAGTTTCAAAAACCAAAATGTTTGGGTATGACAGACTTCAGCCTGGCGCTACAGCTTCCCCACAGCAGTTACCCTCCTGATGTTGTTTAGTTTACAACGTCGATAAGGTAATAGGATGTACTAAACAGTTTTCTTTTAAAAAGGCGCATTTAATAATTGTCAACGCGCTTTTCACATTGAACCAAGGTTCTCCACGAAACAGGTGTTGACAGTTACAAAATGTGTAAAGGAAACTTTTGAGTACCTCTAAGTAACAGACCTTCCATTTTAGCAGAATCTGCATAATTCAGATAATTAGAATAGTTCTGAAAAACCATAAAACTGAAAATCATTTCAATAAGATCCATTTTCTATGACAATGTTAGGGGTAGAGTTTGACTGGAGCCTTTTCTTTCCGCTGGGCTTTCACTAAAGGATTGAGGATCTGCTTCTCCAATGATGTTATACTTATGTCTATATCTCTATAAATGATTGCATTTCAGTTCTCGAAAGCAATTCATGAGGGCTGTGTTGGGGGTTCGGTCACACGGGTAGGGCACTGATGGGCTGGCATGCAGGTGTGTCAGTGCTGGCTGGTTGGGGTTCATTCTTAGCAGAACCATGGCACACGGAGCCCTGCATGGGTTGGGGATTTTTCTCTCTTTTTGCTGCTGTATCTGCTGTATCATTTACTATTTTATTTGGTATTCTTTCTTGCCTGTTTGTACTGATGCTTTTCTCGCACACAATTTCCGTCGCATTATTTCTAATGTCCTGTGAAGTTGGCGAATGATGCCTGTAAACCTTTGAAAATCTGAATAAAGAAATATTAAAAATATAAGAATGCAATTTGTGCATCTCTATTCAGTCACGGATGACTTATTTCGGTTTCTCCAATTTAATTCGGAGGCCAGAATCTGATCAATTTATTTTGTTGTCTCCTCGAAAGTATGTTGATATATTGGAATTAGAATACCCAAAAATATCAAATAGCTTCGTAGGACCTCCAGCTTGTGTTTGATTTTCTCTGGCCTGTACTCAGGGGGTCTCCTTTGCAATGACGAA
Organism: Pleurodeles waltl; assembly: GCF_031143425.1. NCBI lineage: Eukaryota > Metazoa > Chordata > Amphibia > Caudata > Salamandridae > Pleurodeles > Pleurodeles waltl. The sequence continues at coordinate 185,099,997 of NC_090437.1, forward strand.
AGAGCGTTGCCCCTCCTGGCTAAGCCGGGAACTGAAAGATAAAACTATATTTGATTATCGTTTTATCTTTCAGCTGTTGGTTTAGCCAGCAGCATGTTCAGGGAGGGGCGGGCTGGGCCACGGGAGGTGGGAGGAGGGATGAGGACAGAGTGCACCTAAGTGTGCATGTGTGTTTGGCCGGCCGTCTTAGGACGTCAAAACACACGTGCGCACTTAGGTTTCTCCAGCCTGGCTGTATTTAACAGCCAGGCTGGAGAAACTGCACAGACCCCAGGGTTGTGTCTGAGAAGCAATCCAAGCTGCTCAGACCAATCCTGATGCTGCTTTTATGCTAGGTTTAGCATGAAAGCAGCACCAGGATTGCTGGGGAGCCTGTGCTGGTGTCCCAGGGAATGCTGGGACACCAAAAAAGGACTGAGGTGGCAGGAGGTGACAAGGGCAGTAAACACTTTTAGAAAATTATTGTTTATTTCCTACCTGCCCCACCCCCCCACACCTCCCGTTGAGATTTGCAGCAGCCGCTGCTGCCTGCACTGTATCTTTCCACCCAGTGAATGCATCATCTTTGAGTGCACTAATGGTGATCCATGTTTTTATTCTGGTCCTCCAGACGGTGCGTAGTATGTCTGTAGTGTGTGTGTTTATGCTTTGACTGTGTTCAGTCTGAATGGTAGCAAGGTTGCAGTACACAATGGAGTCCCCCTGCTTTTAAAATATATTAGTGCTATGAAATGTTGCAGCCTATGAGTCTATTCCGACATGGAAACAGGTGATTTATTAGAACTAATTTGGCTGTTTGGCTTGCCTGGTTGCCATATCTGCCCAGTAGCAGCTTATCCATCATCAGAGTGTCTGATCTATGTACACGGAAACTCACATTCCCACGGCTCTCTGTACTCTCCCTCTATTGCATTGTACTTAGATTTGAATAAAAAAGAGATTCCCTGCTGAGGATTTTTACTCCGTCTCTATACAGTATATATCTTGTTAGCCATTGAGATAAATGGTGGCTTTTGGTAATGAATAGGTTGGATGTGTCTGGACTTTAAAACAAGCTCAGCAGAAAAAGAAGGTGGTGCTAAATCACGTACTATTGTCCCTCTTGAGACTGGGACCATGCCTAGTCAAGCCATGCTGCTGGGCTCTGACTGCAAGATGAGTTGGTGGAGTGGCCGAGAAATAGAGGGATGCCCTGACCTGCCTGAGAGGGACACAGCTTGACTTACTGAGACCTGCATGGAAGACAGCTCAAGGAAGAAAGGCTTACCAAACTCCCCAGTAAGGATCTGCAATCTTTCTGGCTATGCCAGCACAGAACAGCCCTTCCAGTACCTGGTGGTCAAGGATAACCAATGTTATCAAAGGATTCTATTTTTATGTGACCCTGCAGTATCACTTGACATGTCCAACTCTGTGGACCTGGTATCACTTTTCCCTCACACAAAAGGCAACACAAAGGAACACAAGAAAAGACACCCCCAAACTTGACCAGTACCAGGTGTGAGGTCTACTAGGTGCCTTTAATCCCTTGTGTGTTTGCACCACCAAGAAATGTTAATTGAGTCAAGCTGTTACAGAGATGTGAGTCCCGAAAACTTTAGTAGGCTTTGGAAGCCCATGTTGGATGTTAAGCACCTACCAGAACCAGTGGCTTCCTAAACGTTGTGTTGTAACTAGCATTAGTCTTGCTGAGACTGATCTCCCTGGCCTTTCAACGTCCCCCTACACCAACCACAGCATATCCATGCCATGTCGCCAGGTACCAAAGACCTAAAGATTCTGTCCAGTTTATTTTGTTTCCACCAGTCCTCTGAGATATCTCACTTGAATCTAAGGCTGGGTGAGATAGTGACACACATGCACGGATGTATCTTGAATTACATGCAGAAACATTTTCACTGGACTGTAATTGATACATCTGGCACAGTCCAGAATACTAATTTAAGGAAGGCACGCAATGATCTAGATCTCATTTATAGCATTCAGCCTACTCATAAAGCAAGCACTCATCACTGCAGCCTGTGGTTTAACCTTCATTTGTAATAAGCCCACAGCTGCTGTCCCTTCCTTTGCAGGTCAATTAGCTGGGATCAAGTTACCTCTTTCCTAAGGGAAGTGGTGCCCTTTAATCTCTATCCACATTTAGGAGTTCTCTTTAGCTACCTACCTTATTCCAGAAAAATTACTCAATAATCTTCTGTTGCGATCTGAAGAACACATGTTTGAATTGCAGCAAGTCTGACTCAGCCTTCAATCCTGAGGTTAATAAATTGAGTTATTTTACATGCGGTAATAGTAATGTATGCTGCTTGGTCTGGAATTTCAAGCTCTGGTGTAACCAGTAAGCTGCATGCATCACTGTGTTCTGGAAGGTGGTGGTCCGTTTTGAGCCTGTACCTGAACTACAAGCTGCCATCTCCGATCTTGGGAAAAAGGTTTATCTACAACACTACCTCCTTTATAAGAGGATCAGATTATTACTCGCATTAGAACAAGACCTGTGGGTGTTATATGGATAAGGTGCACTGTCCCACTCTGCATTAGTTCACACACTTAAATCATGACCAAGACAAGTCAATATGGTGTACAGTCAGTGATGAAGACATCACGGAGAGCAGACTACGGCTTCTTTGAGTGCTGAATGCCCTCCATGAGTGCACAGTAATAGCATGCCACTGCTTGTGGTACTGTGACCATTTGTATGACAGAATACTGCTGACAAAAATAATGTGATGCAAAATAGCAACAAAAAATACTGACTTTACATACTTTGTAAGTAAGGCATAATATATCCACTCTAAAAATATAGAAGACCAAAATATCATCATAAAATTGGTAAATATATTGAATTTTAAATATTAAACATGTTATTAACATTTTGTAATCATATCATATAAAAATATCATTTAAAAAAAAAAAATTTACAAACATAAAATAAGATTATCTACTTTAAAATAAATGAAAACAATGTAATTGTTAAATACAATTATTCAATAGTATAAATAATACAATGAAAATATTAATACTTTATTATATTTGAAAACACTAGACATGAAAACTAGAAGCATAATTTACAGCATTGATCAAATTAAAAAGTAATTCAATAAAAATATCACTCCTAAAAATATTATAAAAATAATTTGAGTAAAAAAAACATTTCAAATTAAACTAAAAGAATATACGTTACAAATTTTTGTTTTAATTCACATAACAATTGAAACTTGGAGGAGTCATATTTACTACTTGCACTCCAATCTAAGCATTCATTTGGAAAGTGGTAGACTTTGTAGAGGTCAGACTTACTATTTCCTCTCCAATGTAAGCAACTGTACGGAAAGTGTTGGATTTTGGAGGGGTCAGATTTACTATTGTCATTCCAACCTGAACAACAGTAGAGGAAGTATTGGATTTTGAAGAGCCCAGATTTACTATTTGCACTCCACCCTAAGGAACAGTAGTTAAAGTGTTGGACTTTGGAGAGTTTAACATTACTATTCCCACTACTAAATAAAAAAAAGAACTATAGATAAAATAAACATAAAATATATTTCTACAAGTATATATGTACATTTCTATACATGTTTCACATTATATCATCTATATAAATAGCTAATAAACTAAAATTATTAAATTAACAATTAAAATGATACAAATATTTGAGAAATGTACCAGTTATAAACATTAAAAAATAGATTAAAACACAACACACCCTATTACTCTAAAATTCAAACACACACAGAAACAAATTAAAATAATACTACAATGCACATTAGTAGAAAAGGATATTAATATCATAAATTTAATTATCACATAAAAACCTAAGACATAATGCAGTTAATTAATATACAAATTAGTAAAAACAAATAAATCATTGAAAAACCAAATATCTATTTCACCTATTAATTAAACAATGAATTACATTTTGTAAAACAATCTATTAAATCATTTTAGATAAATAATTTACATAATTATTACTAATAATAATTATCCATCAAAATACCAAATTACAAGCTATAAAAAAATAAACTATTTATAAACAATTTGGAAAATACTGTTAAAACTTTTCCCATCCTATTTCTGTTCAAATGAAACATTCTGCCAATAAATGAATACATTCAAAAGAAATAAAAAAAAACTTCAAATATATTACCAAATCAAAACATAAACTAGCCAAAACGATACCTGCACATGATTAACATAACATAATAAGAATTGATAACTCAGAAACGAAAAAAACAAAAAAAGCAATGAAAAACCATATTATATACAGCTACATTTACAAAAATTATATAAAGTAGGGGGCAACAGCTAAACTAGATGGTGTGGTGGAAGTAACAATAGCCCACCTGAAGCTCAAGACCCTTCTGACCACGGAGGAGCCAAATTACATAATTCAGGCAGAAAAACATAATGGGACAGATTTAGATTATAAATTTCAGACTCAAATTGAGGAGAATTTGAGCAGCCAGTCAGTCTCAATGACTCAACTGAAGGATTCTTATGATAATTTCTGTGGAAGAAGACTGCCCTTCACAAATTATAATTGTCCTTCTTGGGAAGAAAATTCTTTAATGTCCTAGCCTCTCAAACACCAGTACACAATATTACACAAACTTGATGTGTGTTTCTTTCTTGAGACAAAATGATTTATTCTTTTACATTTTAGATGAACATACTGAGTAGACGTTTGTGCTTTGGAATAAAACAATACCATTGCAATCAGCGTGGGGTAATCAAGGATGGCATATTCAAGAACTGGACACTTTGTTTCCTGCTTGTTACTTTCTGAATGACAATGACACTGCACCACAAGCCACATGCTTCGGTTTTGCTAGTGTTAGAGAGCTCTTAATTCTGTTAGTGCCTAGGTACAATGAATCACACTTTTTGAATTAGGGGTAGAAAAAAGCATTGACCAGTGATTAAATGCATACATTGATTGCTAATGTTACATATAGGAAATTAACCTCTGAATAAAAGGGAATGTGTATATGGAATTTACACATGAGGTCACTGGTCACTTTCTAACAGCAGGTATCTGAGGATATATAAAGGTCAATTTTAACACTTCTTCATTGGAAAATTATGCCAGTGCTGGGCTAATGATCATTCATTTGACATCATGACTCAACACACTCGTTTCACAGAGAAATTAACTTGAATTCTTTTGTTGAGGGTTCAAAACAAAAAAGTAGATCTAAACGAGATGTGACATCCTGGAGATTTATGGGCCTTGTGCAGAGATAAGCAAATTCTGCAAGGGAAGCAAAAAGACAAAAATAGATAAATAGAAAATGGGAATATTCAAGGTATATTAAGGGTGATAATTTGTGATGTAAGAAATCTGAAAAAAACATTTATTCAGTTATAGAATTTCTAAATCTGTAAAGGACACTTTACAAAGCTATGAACAAGAACAAGAATATAATAAAGCAGTGCTTGCATTCTTCTTTACAGGAGTTTAAATCACAAATAGTGCCTTGGAACCTCATAAACAGCGCAATACTTTTTGAACCTTGGAAATTTAATGAGCATAAAAAATATGAAGTAATCATGATTCAAACTGAAATTTAGGGACTGATTTTGAGGAAATATCCATCTGCCAAACTTACGGGCGGAGGTCGCTACGCTGCTGGTGACCTCTCCACCGGCCCCATTACGACTTTCACATTGGACTGATCAGTGGGAAAGGTGTGGCAGCATTGCCACCGGCTCATAATAGAGCCGGTGGCAATGCTGCTGCCTGCAGGAGGCACCAGCACCCTTGAAATGAGCATGGTCTGCACAGAAAACAGTGCGCATTTTGAGGGTGCTCGCAGGGGGAACCCTGCGCTACACATGCCATGGGCAATGGAGGGGCCCCCTGAAGCCCCCTGCACTTGTTCCCCACCAGCCTTTCCATGGCAGTGGATTAGCCATGAAAGGCTGGCAGAGAACAATGTTATAATCAGCACAGCGTCGCCCTGGTTGATCACAACTAGCCCTGCCATCAGCCCATCAGGATTTAGGATCCTGGCGGGGATGGCAGTAGGTTGGTGGGTCTGCCTGCCATCCTCATAATGAGGCAGTCAGACCGCCACAACCAAGGCAGTCTGGCCGTAGCCACAAGTGTGTAAAAGAGTATGACATTTCATCATTCACTCCTTACGGAAAAAAAGAGTTTTAGATGGTTGATGCATGGCTTTATTAAAATACCAATAGCTGTATTGTGTTTTGAAGATGACTTCCTGGAAAAAGAAATAGGGTGGTGTACAAAGTAAGAAAACACATTTTTGCTCCATTCTTGGAAAGTGCTGTATTCATTGTATTGTTTGTTAAGAGAACAGCCCATTTAGTTAAATGCAAAGGACTGTTCTTGTTCCACTGGGATTTTCTCTCATCTGTACACAAATTATCTTCTATGAAGAATGTAGCATAATCATTTTGAATTAATTTTGTAAACGGAAAGTGCCCTAAGGACAAGAAATAACTGAAATATTTACAGGCATTAAAATTAGACACATTTAGTGAGTTTCACAACAAATTATGTTCTTTAAGAAGAACTATACTTATCCAGTGACTGCAAATGAAAAAATTGAACGTTTTGGAAACATGTTATATCCACCATCCAAGAAACATTGAAGAAATTGGTCTGCCTTCCTAGGCGGAATGGCTATACAACCACTCTCACATTAAATGCATTTATGTGAAGGTACATCTGTTAAGGGCTCCCCACTAAGCCCAGCTCTCTCACTTAGCAGACTTAGGGCCTCATTCTGAGTTGGACGGTCGAAACCACCCGAACTCCAATATGGCAGTGTGGAGGCAGCTGTCAAGCCGGCAGCCTCACCACCGCTGTATTACAATGTTTCTGCCGGGCTGACCAGTGGAAACAGTGTGAGAGCATTGGCCTTGGCTCTCAGAGAGAGCCAAGGCCATTGCCGCTGCACACAGCACACACGGAATGCGCCCTGTTGTACGTGGTTGTGGGCAGTGCAGGGGCCCACCTCTGGCCCCAAATCTGCCTTTCTGTCATCCTTTTCATGGAGGAGACCCCACCATGAAAAGGCTAGCAGAAAGGAAAGTCGTGATCAGCACACATTGCTGACCACGACTTTTACAGCTGCCAACCCATTAGGATCTCTGATCCAGTCAGTGGCTGCAATCTCCTGGCGATCCGACCGCCAGGATTGTAATCTGATGGTTGGGCCGAATGATGCAGCAGTCGGACCACCACACCGGATATAGTGGTCCTATGGACCGCCATACTCGTAATCAGGCCATTCATCTACTTTGAAGCTGGAGGTCTATGATTGGTATATATGTGCATTATCTATGGCAGAGAGTGGGATGATACCACCAGAGGTTAGAAGCAACTGTAATAGTTACAGGTATAAACACATATTCTAGATTCTGAATGTAATTAATATTTAGATTAATACAACTAAATAAATTGCAGTAATTGTCTTCAACATAATGTTTGTCAATCAAAGAAAGGGGCATATAATCTAGTGGTAGAAGAGTCTTTGTCACGTTTCAAAGCATGCCACTCCGTAGTTTGCAGCTGTTAGTGCATCAGACCTTAATAAGTATACTTACAAAGGGACGCAAATAGGTCGATGAATCTTTTGACTCGCAATAAGAAGTTCTTACCATAGCTCCAGTACATAACCAATAATCAATACACAATAATCAACAATCATTAGTAATCAATAAAAGCAATAATCAAAGGAGTCAGTAATCATCACACACCATGACCTTTCAGTCATGAATAACCACAGCTTTAGTAAAAGTTTAGAATGTTTATTTCCCTATATTAACAATGCTCAGATTAATCTTAATATCTTCATCACCCATTTAAGAAAAACATTCTGACATGGAGAATGAGATGTACTTCCAACATCAGCAGCAATCAACTGAAGTATCACCACAGAGTTGTACTGAACAACTAGAGCACTAGTAATGTCATTGTTTTGTCTTGTATTCAAGAATAAAGTGAGGCACTTCTGAGCTCCATTTTGTTGAAACAGATGCTTTTACCTTTCCTTAGAAGCAGGCTGAAATAAACGAGTACTGTGATGTTAATGCAAGTATGAAACCAGTGGTTAAAAATGTGATGGTTTTAGTATTTTGAGGCATAATTTATTGTAAGGGGGCTAAAAATAGTTCAAGAGATAGCGATGTCTGCATAAGTACCCATCTTCTCAGTTGCATAACTGTTACCTAATTTTAATATAGTAGCATTTAGAAATGTTGTAAAGTTAAACATAATTACAATAAGATTTTATCAATACTTTTTTACGGATGACCTTATGTTACCAGGATTTTATTTGTCATCCACTAGTGTACACTTATCAATGTTTCTTGAATGTCTATTCAGTACACTATCCCGTACTCTCTAAGGGGCAGATTTATACTTTTTGCCACAAACCTGCGTTAGCGTAGGTTTGTGGCAAAAAGTATAGCGCAGACTAGCGCCATTCCTAGACGCCGGCTGGGCGCCATATTTAAGGAATAGCACTAGCCGGCGCTAAGGTCCGGTTAGCGTCCTTTGAAAGGGCGCTAACAGGGCCTGGGATGCATAGAGGGAACCGGGGCTTGTGCACCAAATTATGGCGCTACACTGTTTAGAGGCAAACAAAAATTGCCTGTAAGCAGTGTAGCGCCATTTTCTGGTGCACAAGTCCCATGGCCATGACTCCTTTCTTAGTAAATACAGGAGACATGCCCACCGCCCCAATGGCCATGCCCAGGGGATAAATGTTCCCTGGACATGGCCACTGGGGCCAGCGCCGTGCAGGGGGCCCCAAGTCAGGGCCCCCGAGTGGTGTTGGACATTAAAAAAAAACCTACCTGGACTTACCTTTGGATGGGTCTCCCATTCGTGGGTGACCTTCTGATGTGGGTAGGGGTGGGTGGGGGTGTCCCTGGGGATAGAGAAGGGCACCTGTGGGCAATTTCCATGGTCTCCGACCATGGAAATCTGCCTCCAGGTCCCCTTACTCCTGTCCTGACCCATGTGTTAAATAATGGCGCTAAGCAGGCTTAGCGCCATTATTTAAGGCCCTCTTCCTCCCGTGCCTGATTTTTGCATGGGAGGATAAATAAGGCGCTAGGACCTGTGAGGCATTTTTTGCCCAGCAACGCCTACCTTGCATCTCATTGATGCAAGGTAGTTTTCCGCAGGCAAAAAATGACAACTCCAATATTTTGGCACTAGACATGTCTAGCGCCAAAATATAAATATGGAGTTAAGTTTCCGCCAGATTTGCGTAAAAAACAATGACACAAAACAGTTGCAAACAGATTATAAATATGGGCTTAAATGTAGTAATAATTTGTTTAGAATAAAAGCCAACACAATCTATGAAGGTTAATGAAACCTGTCTGTATTATTGCCAAGTGTGAGGCTACTAATGCAGTCTAGTTTATTTTTGGGGCTTCCTTGCTACTTTTAGAAGGATTGTGCAACATATGAAGGCCAAAATGAATGAAAAGCAATTATTGCTAATGTTATGAAAATTTATATTAGTGTTTTTTCCTTTACATATGCAGTCTAGTTGTTTTATTGAACTTCCTTGCTACTTTTAGTAGTATTATGCTACAAGATATCACTAAGTTGAAAAACCTTAAAACTTATGAAATACTTACTCTACTTAACTGCAGTACCCAAAATATTCATCTGTGCACCCTAATGTTAATGCTGCCAAATTTCAGCAAAATCTGACTGGTCGTTTTTGCCTAAGAAAATTGCTAATGGAAATCTATAAACAAATACATAACAAATAGAATACATCTTACTCTACATACGTTTTCTTTGCATGCTCTCTGGCTCACAAAACAAAACTGTGCCCAACAAGTGTAACAAAAAACATCTTCCTTAGGTACTCCTGGTCAACAAAATGGAAAAGTGACCTAGCAGAGAGCTATACAGACTGCTATAAGGAGGGTATGATAATTGGCCATTGGGAAAAAGGTAATAATCTAAATTTTATAACAATGATTACCTTTCATTCTCGTTGGGCTTCATATGTAGCACAATCCTTCTAATAGTAGCTGTAGGAAAGTGGAGTATTATGTAGTGTGGGGATTAGTCCTCACCATGGAATACTCTTACAATACCCCAGATATGTTACTTGGCTTTCCACTAGTAAATCCTTAGCTCAGTCCTCGTAGTGTGGCAAAGAGCAGTCAGGCTTTACTTAGAGGAACGTGTTAAGAATTTTACAGCACAAACATGAACGATAAGTAATTGACATGACTTTTAAGCCATCCAGTACCACTTTATAAAAATAGAGCTTACTTTTATATATATTTATACACCAAAATTAACCGAATGGATAAGTATAACCAGAGTTATGTATTTTAGAAGAAATATTAAATCACAGCAGAACTGGCATTTAAACGTTGCTTTGAAGTCTGTGGGAGAAATATCACTGGTTGCAAAAATGCACTTAGAAAGCAAGTTGTGTGGAACATTTTCAGGGTTAGGACCAGTTCACAACAGTGATGTTTTACCTGGCCTTTGGGGTCTGGGTGCACTGTTCACCTGGCTATTTGTGGTGCTGAACAGGACTCTTGTTGAAGTCAATGGCAGGAAGCCACTGGTGACAAATGACAACTGCAGCGGGGAACCGTTCCAGGTTTATGGTTGTGCGTGTCCCGAAGTTAGGCCACAGCAGTCAGTTCACTCCTACCTGGTCCATGGAGTCTGGGTGCAGAGTTGTCCTGACTGTCCGTGGTGCTGAACAGGATGCCTGCAGGTGCTGATTTCACCGCTTGCACGACATTGCTGACAAAGGGATGCAAAATCTCAGCTGGGGCTAGGTTACAGATGTCAGATGCAGGTTTCACACTGTGCCCTGCACCTGCCACATCGAGTGAAGGAGTTAGTTACCAGACTGGCAACCAACAAGCCTTTAGCAACATAAAGGGATGATGGACGGAGTGCTGAACAATGCAAAAACTCACCCCCACTCACAGATTTGGGTTTAATCCATCATTAATTTGCTCACCATGCCACCCCAGTTTGAACCCAGCCATATGCAAATCAGTCTTTACCCTGTTCCTCATGGGAACAGTCCATGCCGAACTGCCAAGCCAAGTCCGCCATGGACTGGAAACAAGCATCCTGGGACTAGTTTCACAATATCACCGTTCATCAGCCAGGCTAGCTTGAATCCAGTGGCACAGTGAGCACGTGATCCACATCTGGGCATACCCTTCCCACTTAGGGCAACTTTAGCAATACAAAAGGATAATGGACGGAATGCTGAACAATGCAAACACTCTCCCCCAATCACAGATCTGAGTTTAATGCATTGTTCTTTTGCTCACCATGCCACCCCGATCTGGACCCAGCCGTATACAAACCAATCTTGACCCTGTTCCTGAAGGGACAGGACCCACATCTGGGCATACCCAGCACACTTATGGCAACAAAAGCAAACAAAGACAAATGATGGACGGAATGTGGAACCAATCAAAAATTCACCCCCAGTCAAGTGGGAAGCGTATGTCCAGATTTGGGACCCGTGCTTGCTATGCTTCCGGATTCAAGCTAGCCTAGCTCATGAAGGGTGATACCCTGAAATCGGTCCCAGGATGCTTGTTTCTGGTCCACGGAGGACCTGGCCTGGCAGTTTGGGCTGGACTGTTCCCCTGGGGAACAGGGTCACGACTGATTTGCACATGGCTGGGTCTGAACTGGAATGGCATGCAAAAAAACTGATGGATTAAACCTGAATCTGTGACTGGGGTGAATGTTTGATTTGCTCTGCATTCCGTCCATCATCTGTTGTTTTTGCATTTGTCACCCCAAGTAGGAAGGGTATGCCCAGACATGGGTCCCATGCTTTCTTTGCCACCAGATTCAAGCTAGCCTGGCTGATAAAGGATGATATTCTGAAACCAGTCCTAGAATGCTTGTTTCAGGTCCAGAGAGAACCTGGCCTGGCAGTGCAAGCTAGACTGTTCCATGGTGAACAGGGTCAAGGCTGATCTGCATATGGCTGGGTCTGAACTGGAATGGAATGGCATGCAAAAAAACTGATAGATTAAACCCAGATCTGGGACTGGGGGTGAGTGTTTGATTTGCTCTGCATTCCATCCATCATTTGTTGTTTTTGCATTTGTTGTCCCATGTTGGAAGGGTATGCCTAGATGGGGGTCCTGTGCTTGTTATACCACCAGATTCAAGCTGGTCTGTCTGATGAAGGGTTATACTGTGAAAATGGTCCCAGGATGCTTGTTTCAGGTCCAGTGAGGACCTGGCTTGGCAGTTCAGGCTGGACTATTTGCACGGGGAACAGAGGCAAGGCTGATTTGTATATGTCCGGGTCCAAACTGGAATGGCACGGCAAGGAAAAAAAACTGTTGGGTTAAACCCAGATATGTGACTGGGAGTGAATGTTTGATTGACTCTGCATTCTGTTCATCATCTGTTGTTTTTGCATTTGACACCCCAAGTGGGAAGGGTATGCACAGACGTGGGCCCCATGCTTGCTATGCCACCAGATTCAAGCTAGCCTGGCTGATGAAGGCTGATACCATGAAACTGGTCCCAAGATGCTTGTTTCAGGTCTAGTGAGGACCTGGCTTGGTAGTTCAGGCTGGACTGTTCCCATAGGGAACAGGGTCAAGGCTGATTTGCAGATGTCTGGTTCCAAACTGGAATGGAATGGCATTCTGTCCATCATCTGTTTTGCATTTGTCATCCCAAGTGGGAAGGGTGTGCCCAGATGTGGGTCCCGTGCTTGCTATGCCACCAAATTAAAGCTAGTCTGGCTGATGAAGGGTGATACTCTGAAACCAGTCCCAGGATGCTTGTTTCTAGCCCAGTAAGGACCTGATCTGGCAGTTCAGGGTGGACTGTTCACATGGGGAACAGGGTCAAGGCTGATTTGCATACGGCTGACTAGGGCCAAACTGGAATGACATGTTAAGCAAACAAACTGATGGATTAAACCCAGATCCGTGACTGGGGGTGAATGTTTGATTTGCTCTGCAGTCTGTCCATCATCTGTTGTTTTAACATAGTTTAGGGAGCAAGGTAGGCTTCCAGTGCACTGACTCATCGACATCAGCATTGGGAGCAAAAGGTAGGGAGTTACCATAATTAAAGGGGAACATCTTACAGTAGCAAGGACACCCAAAATAAACTAGACTTCATATGTAAAGTTTCAGAATTACTACATGAACAACTAAAAGACGCATTTATGGTCATATGATTATGAAAAACAATAAACAAATACATAACAAATACAATAGATAAAAAGAAAGATGTCACATTAAATCTGACTGCCACTCCGTAGTTATTGTTGGCATTCCCAAAGATAGGAATTCTTCAGATATTAGCTCCCTAATAACTTTCCATCCGTTTGACATATCACAAAGCTTTCCAGACCCATTGCATTTTCTACATTTTGAGATGATGTAATTTTTTGTGGTGAATCCTTAAGAGACTGCAAAGATAAAAGGGGATCCCAAAATGCGTTTTTCTCACCAATGTATCTTCCATAGACTATTGTATTTGACACAGCGCCAAAATGGCTCAATGGTTCTGGATGAAAATTGGCAGGATTATACATTATGGTGTGGAGAGAGTGCTTTTTGGGTACCGCAGTTAAGTAGGGAAAGACATTTTTAAGTTATAAGACATTTAAACTTAGTGATAGCTGTGACCACGGTGCGTTCCCAGAATTTCACAAACTTTTTTGAAACTACAGCAGTGCATTGCCGTAAACATATTAAAAAATATATTAAAGACTTCCTTACCTCTTACGACTTAAATAAAGTTGTGATAGGTAGGGACCTACTATTTACCTATAACCAAGGCCCTAACACTGAACACAGCCAAAGTGTAGTAAAACAATATGGCTGCCTTTTCCATTTCGAAAAACAGCCATTTTCCAATTGTATACTGGCTTGCCATAGCCATGTACCATGGTATACTGCAAAGTTATCACTGTAAACCATGGCCCAAAATATAAGTAAGGCCTAGCTGTATTATTGGGTTGTGGTACCTTTGTGTCACTCACGATGTCTCATGGGTAATGCAATACTGAAGTCAGATCTACAAAGGAACGCAAGGCCACTGTGCCTGACCCTGCATTGACTAGTAAATCTGGAGAAACACAAGGCAGCATAATTTGCTGGTTTGCGTTACTCTGCACACCATAATCTGCATTGCTGCTAACTTTTACATACATCCGTATGCCTCACCACTGTAACCACTCCCCTACATGCTGTTGCACTCTATGCCACTCTACGTCTCTGTACTCTATGACACTCCACTATATGCCACTTCACTCTACACTATTATACTGTATGAAATGTCACTCCACCTGTATGCCAATCCATTTGATGCTACTCCACTAAGTGCTATTTGACTTTATGCCACTCTACTCTATTCCACTCCACTCTACAACACTCCATTATGCGCAGTTCTACTGTATGCCACTTCACTGTATGCTACTCCATACTGTGCCACTCCAGTGTATGGCATTCCACTCTACTCCATGCCATTCTAAACTGTTTGACTGGACCCCATTCCAATGTTCTCCACTCCACTGTATGCTATTACACTCTACCTTATGCGGCTGTATGCCACCCCAGTCTACACCACTCAAGTATACACCACTTCACTATATGCTACTCCACTGCACACTATTGCACTTTAAGCCACTCCACTGTACAACAGTCTGCTCTATGCCAGTTAACTCTATGCTATTACATTGTACACAACTCCACTCTATGCCACTCCACTGTATGCTATTACACTGTATGCTCCTTTAGTGTACACCACTCCACTGTATACCACTCCTCCATGTGCTACTCCAGTGTATGCTATTTCACTCTACGCCATTCCACTGTAAGCCACTCCACTCTGCGCAATTCGAATCTATGCCACTCCAATGTATGGCACTTCACACTATGCTACTTCATTCTCAGCTATTTGATTGGACTCTGTTCCAATGTATTCCTCTCCACTGTATGCTGTTACACACTACCCCATGCCACTGCACACCACTCAAGGCTTCACCACTCCGTTACATGCCACTTCATTGTATGAGCGCTCAACTATATACTATTGCACTCTACGCCATTCCATTGTACAACACTCTGCTCAATGCCACTCCATGCTATTACACCATTCACAACTCTACTTTACGCCACTCCACCCTACACTATTACACTGTATGCAAATCCACTTAATGACTCTTCAGTGTATGCCACTCAACGGTATGCCACTCCGCTATATGCTACTGCTGTATCTGACATTCCACTCTACCCAATGCCACTGTATGCCACTCCACTGCATGCTACTCCACTCTAAGTTACTCCATTCTACACTATTCCATTGGACGCCACTCCACTGTATGATAATACACTCTACCACATTCCAGTTTACACCTCTCCAGTCTACACCACTTCACTGTACACCACTGAAATGTATGCTGCTCTACTATGTGCTACTTCAGTCTACACCACTCTACTGTACACCACTCCATTCTACATTATTCCACTCTATTCCACTCTACTATGTGCTATTCCATTCTACACCACTTTAGTGTTCACCACTCCACTCTATGTTACTACATTCTACGCTAGTTCTTTGGATGCCACTTCACTCTACACCTCTCCATTCAATGCCACTCCACTATATGCTACTTCACTCTACCCCACTCCACTGTCCACTACTCCAGTCAACAATATTCCACTATATGCCACTCCACTTTATGATATTCTACTCTACACTATTCCACTCTATGCTATTCTACTCTGTGTCACTCCTCTGTACTCCACTCTATGCTAGTCCACTGTATGCCACTCCATTATACACTATTGCACTGTACACAACTTGAGTCTTTGTCCCCTACTGTATGGTATTCCACTCTACCCCACTCCACTGTATGCTATCACACCCTACGCCTCCCCACAAAGCACCACTCCAGTCTAAACCACTTCACTGTATATCTCTCCAGTGTGCGCTACTACACCATACGCTATTACACTCTAGCCCACTCCACTGGACACCACTCCAATCCATGCTACTCCACTCTACATTATTCCACTTTAAGCCACTTCACTGTATGCTACTCCACACTAATCCAGGCCTCTCCAGTGTACTCTTCTCTTCTCTATAGAACTCCACTTTACAAAATTCCACTACGCTCTGTGCCACTCTACTAGACTCTATTCCACTCTATCCCCATATATTCGGCTGTCCAAATTTGCACTCAACTCTATGCCCGTATACTCTATTGTACATCACTCTACTCCACTCTATGACTATTCCCAACACTGTACAACACAGCACTCCACTCTACTGTATGAGACGCCACACCAATTTATAACAGTTTCCTTAACTGTACACTACACAACTCCACCATATGCCACCCTTCTCTACGCTAATCCACTGTACCCTACTCCACTCTACACCATTCCACTATAAACTACTCCAGTGTATGCTATTGCACTCTATGCCACTCCACTCTTCTACACTCCACTGTAAAGTATTCCACTGTACAGTATTCCACTGTACGCTACTACACTTTGTGGTATTCCACTCTACTCCATTACAGTGTACACCCCTCCATTCTACACTGCTTCATTGTATGACCCTTTGCTCCACTCTGTATAACTCCACTCTATAAAAGTCCAACACACTTCATGGCACTCTCCAACATTCCACTCCACTCTATCCCCGTACACGCCACCGTCCATCTCTATAATCCATGCTGTGCCAGTACCCTCCAATGTACAACACTCTATTCAACCACACAACACTTTTCTTTCTGACACAGCACTCCACTCTATTGTATAAGCCCCCACTCCTGCTTATAACAGTTGATGACCTATGCTACACCAGAACACTTCATGCCACTCTACGATGCACCAATACACTCTATTGTTCTTTACTCCACACTCTGTTACACCACTCTACTTGACTCTACTCCACTGTACGAGACTTTACCTCACTCTACGCTACTATACAACAATCCACTGCACACAGCTCCACGGTTTCACACACTACCGTACTGTATGCAACTCTTCTCTATAGCATTCTACAACACTGACTGACACTCTCAAACACTTTACTCCTGTCTATACCCCTTCACTCCACTGTACTATCCTGTATGCCACTGTACACAACTCTTTGTATGCCACCACACCTCACCTTACACCACTGTACTCTGACACAGTACTCCACTCTACTTAACTGTGTGTCACTCCACTCTATGCCATTCAATGCCATTGTATGCTATAACACTGTATGCCAATCCACTGTACCACACTCTACAACACTGGTCTGTACATAATTCCACTCTATAAAAATCAACTAGACTTTATGCCACCCTACAATACTGTAGTCTACATCACTTTCCAATAGTGTACGGCTCCCCACTACAGTCTACGGTACAACACAGTATTTCAATTTATAACACTTTACTCTGCTGTATACTATGCCACTCCACGCTACTGCACTCCAAGCCACTATAGTCTACAACACACCACTCCACTATATGACACTTTACTCCACTTTACTTTACCCCACTCCAGTGTATTCCACTCTACTTCACTTTATCCCACTCTACGTGACTGTACTATACTCCCCTCTACACCTCTCCACTATCCAACACTCTACTCCGCTGTATGCAACACCACTCTACAACATTGTACTACTCCCTATGCCACTCTACTCCACTCTATGCCCATTCACTCTACTCCACTGTACTCCTCCAGTTGACACCCAACAACACAACAAAACTTCTCTCTACGATACACCACTGCACTATATGACGCGGCACCCCACTCTACAACACTCGCCTCCACTGTACTGTACAAAACTCCAAAAACTCTATAAAAATCTACAACATCCGACTGTACTGCACAACATGCCATTCCACTGTATAACTCCCTACTCCAGTCAACGACACTTGACTCCACTATATGAAACACCATGTCGCTTGCAAGGATATCCCTTGGGCAGGAGCCCAACTAATCCCTGCCCTTTTTTACGGGGAAGATGTGGTCTTGATAGTTAGGACACCAGTGGGTCTACAGCATTTGCTTTTTACCTTTATTGATTTTATGAAAGTATTAGATTTAAGCATGACCTTTTCTATATCACACACTACGGTGGTGGGATCAAAGCAAAAATATCAGAAAAACTATTTTAGAGGTAGCACAGAACTGACAAGGGTGACAACTTTCCCTTACCTGGGGTTTCTCTTTGATCAGCATGGGTCTTGGGTACCCCAAAAGATGGCTAAGCAGAATACTCTGCCAAGAGCGGTGCAAGCCCTGGTTAAGGTGTACCAAGCAAAATACATCCCTATGGCAAGTTAAGGAAGTGATGTATGGGATTACAAGGATATCAGGGACTTGCAAACAGTAGAAAATAAATGTTTGAGAAGACTCCTAGCCCTTAGTGAGGGCTTATAGTCTGCTATAAACTTGTGTAACAGTAAAAAAACGACTTAGCTATAGTGTGAATTCCCCACCACCATTTTTTTCTAACAAGGTTTAGGTTTAACTTTTTGCATTGGTTACCGGCCACTCCAATCAATGACAGTACACAATGAGAAATGAAAAACACTTTTTTAAATTAAAAAATAAAAGCCATTAACATACAATGCAAAAACAATGGTTAAAGATATTTTTTTAGTTAGAAATACCTTATGTATTCTTTCTCTACAAACCCAACTTAAAATGCACAAACATTAAACATTGTAAAGTTATAGTTATAACTTCAATTTATAATTTATGCACCACTGTCAAACTACTATGTCACGCACCTCCAAACACAGACTTGTGACCTCACTTGCCACACTACATTAATTATAACTCATGCCTTTCCATGCATACCATTCCATACTAGATCACTTATATCAGGTAAAATCATAGCATTCATAACAACACTTATAACTTTTCAAATTACTTTATATGTCACAATACAGTTCATGTTAGAATGGCGAGTTATAGTTAGTGTTGTCTGGTTAACGAGCCGAAAAGCGTGTGTAACGAGGTCCGCTACTTATAATAATTTCAAGGCGGTGGATAAATTGTAAATGAAAGTTATAACTATAACTTTAGAATTTTTAAAGTTGGTGTAATTTAAACTTGGTTTGTATTGCGAAAAAATTGTTTTCCTAACTATAACTAAGCTATAAGTAAGTTTTAATCTTTGTTGTTTTCAAAGAATCATAAAATATATAAATATACATATATACACATATATATATATATATATATATATATATATATATATATATATATATATATATATATATATATATATCTTCAAATAAAATGAATCTATATCACAAACACTGCTCCAGGGCATTGTAGTGCTTTAATTAAGCCCCAGATTGAATTATGTAATTCATTTAATTGTAGGCACAGGAGAGGAAATGATTTGCCCAGAGCCAATGCAAGGCCTGGAACCTGGCTCCCCAGATCCATATTCAGCAGCTTTGGGCACATCCACATTTCTCAATTTATGTGTGACAATCGTACACAAGTGGGATGATTGTGTATGATCACATATAATAAACACATTGCCTGTTGAAATAGCATTGTGAAGTAAAAAACACAGCAGCAAAACATACTGGAGGTCAGCAGTCAGCAGCTCCGGCTTTCTATTCCATAGGGCTCATTTGAGCACCATAATGCAGTTCCTCCATCAGATAGAATGGTCAAATGGAGGATATGTATAACCAGTTCTAAAGAAACTTAAGGTGTGAAGTTAGCAACTCTCATTAATGGGTGAAAGTTCTCTTTATGCCTCGCTGTCCTGTGCCTTTTGTTCTTTTTAGCTGTAGCTGATTTTGCAAGACAATTGCTGATGATCACCATGATGCCATATAAAGCTAAATAATGCAGTTGCCTCACCCCCTTCCCCTTCCCCACTAATTTGCAGCAAACCTACAATTAATATCACTTAGCAGTTTGTTGTTGATTTTCAGAGAGGGCATGGGGGATTCACATCACTCCTATAAGTTACAGTGAAAAATGTGCAATATGCTAATGAAGTCAATTTTGTTAATTAAATAATATTAATTTAATTACTGGGCTGATATTAACCAACTTCTAGAACACACATCTGTGATGTTACGTTTTTCAGGAACTCTTTCTAAGTGCAATATACCTATACTTATGTAAATTGGCTGATGTAATCTAGACTTTTTAAGTTTAAGTTGTGTTTATTGAGTGAGAACATGCAGACAACCTTCTCACGAGGCTCATCCCAACCTTTATGAGTCCTTATTGACAACCACTGACCATCAAGATGATTATTCACTGAGCAAGCTATATACATGCTTCCCAGAATATTTATATATATATATATATATATATATATATATATATATATATATATATATATATATATATATATATATATATAAAATATTACTACAAGTTAAAAATGCAACAGATGTGTATCTCTTCATGAAGAGCAACAAGGAAGCGATAAAATAGGAAAGTGTGGGGTGGTAGAAGTCAGAAAAATGGAGCTGAGAAGGACTGAGGGATACAAAGGAAATTTAGGGGAGAAACGTTTCAACGAATTCAGACCGTAGACTTCATATTCTAAAAAAGGGAAAAGCTCCTCCTCCCACATGATACACAGAAGCTACTCAGGAGGATCAGGTGAAGACTGTCTCTCTAATAGCACTTCTTTCTTTTCCTGCATTGGAACTCTTTCTGCCAACTCTCACTGATCCCGGGATACCACGTGCTGGTTCGATTTGTTGAAAATATAAGTTGTTCCATCCCTTGACCCTGTCAGCCATGCTGGGTAACAAAGGGAAGAGAAAACAAAAGAGAAAATACCGGTATTCAGCAACTTCTTTATCTCCTTCTAGTGATCTCTCCTCTGGGCCTGAGTGCCATGCAAGTATGCGAAGAACCTGCCCACCCTCTACCCAGAGATTCTGTTGAATTGTGCAGTTCATATTCAGTGAGGGTGACGATGATAACTCCACAATTAGTTGTCCAGACATTTGATGGCAGTGTGTACACGCTCATTACAAGACCCACTAATCCACAAACTTCCAGCATTAGGGCCCACAAAAACAGATCACTACTGTTAGAATGTTTTATTAAATTGAAAACGAATTCCTAATTCAGATAGGCATACTCAGCCATCTTGCACTTCCGTTCTTTCCAGAAAAATATGTGCACTTTTATTTTACATGAACGAGCTATTCCACGTGCATGTCTGCTCTGTGCTCTTCTATTTAACAAAATAGACAAAATAGAAGCCTCTTCCATGGTCTCTGTATTAATAAATTGTAATGTAGGCTCTGTTGAGGAAGCCATGTTCAGGATGTTCCTGTCTCTGTAACTTTGTCCAAGTCTTTTCTGTGGATCATTGATCAGTTAAACTGTCTATCACATCTTTGTGCTATATAAATGTAATTTCCTTAATTTCCTATGCACACCTCATTCAATAACATGCAGTGCAGTAGATATTTCTAGATGAATCTTATTGAATATATCTGATGTATTAGAAAGTTCATTGGTTTGATAGAGTGTTAAATTGCTAGTTCAACTGTTGGGTCACATCTCACCACTGAATGTGTTTGGCTTTCCTGTCTGAAACCTTATAAAAGATGATGTTTTTTGGGATATGTGCCATTTTGTCTGTGCTGTCTTAGAAGGCAGACTGCGCTGTCCATTGATTTATGTTTGGTTTGGGCTTTTGGCTTTCTTCAGAGACTTACCTAATTTTAGTCCTCTTTCTTAGTATAGGGCGACAAAACTGTGTGCCTCGTTTACATAGAGTGTGCATCTGAGAATAGAAAGATGGGTGTACGCATGACATAACTGATTTTGTTGCGAATAGATCATTGATTGTTCGAAGCTTAATAAAAAAAATGGGTGCATTTATTCCGAAGCTTCAAATATATTGCTTCAGGTGCCTTAGGAATTCTGTTTTGTTCAGATTATTCAGAAGCTAGGTTTAGCTCATTATTGTGGATTTGAGGATTACATCTAAAACCGCTAGATAGCTTTCCAGTAACGAAGCCCTTTCAAACAGGCCGTGCAACAAAAGCCTCCAAGGTGACAGGCTCCAGAAAATGAATGTTTTTCAAAGATTGCTTTCAAAAGCTTACTTGCTTGCGTGTATGATGGAACATCCTGGATCTGATTCGGACCACTCACACTGTGGCAGTTCTTACACACTAATGTAACTAACCCAATTTTTCATCACCGTTCCATGCAAAGTCTCTAGGTAACAAATCAAATAATTGGTTATGTATTATTAAAAACATGAATGATTAAAGATGACAAAAATACAGAACGTAAGAGTTCATTTGAAGAAGGGTGAATGCCATTCAGAAAGACAGGCCAGGGGAGGCTATGGCCTCAGTTCCCCTGGCAGAGAACCAACCGCCCAATTTGGGGTTTCTATAAAAAACCTACACAGCGGGGAATTTGTTATTGAAGAGCGAAAGGCAGCCTGTAATTGATTTCCCAACCCATGAACGCATTGCAAAACATGACAGTCCCAAACAGGGACATCTATTGATGGTCGCAGTAACCTAATCAGAGCACAGTGAATGTCAATATGGCCATGTGGTGATTTATGTCCTCACTATGAATCCATAATTGACATTAACTTTGGATTACCTTTATTTCAGATGCTGTTTTATATTGGAAAGTTAAGATATGTATGTGTGTGAATATGTGTGTACATGTCTATTACACAGTGGCAGTCCCCACTGTGTAATTATAGCTAGGACTGGGTTTCCATAGGAAATTGATTTTTAGGTTTGCTAATAACTTTGGCATTGTTTGACAAACATTCCCAAAACGTTCCACAAAAAGGTTTAAACCCACTCAGCTTCTTCATGAAAAGTTACAGGATGGTCTGTAAAGCAGAGGCCAACAAAAAGGGGGGTCACAAAACACATTTTCCATAGGAAAATTTAGCAGCTCTATCACTAAAACGACGGAACAGAATTACATCATATTTGTCAGAAAGCTTGCTCCTTACCCAGAAAGCGTGCTCTTTGTGATTCGGTGTAAATCAGTTTAGTAGTTTTTGAGAAATTAAGGTTCAAAATGTATGTACCTACAGCGACGCAGTACTATTGTGGAACTACAGCAAAGTTGTGAGTCAAAACAGACGATCTGATTGCAACATGAAAAAAACATTGCAGCCACAATTTTTTTACATGGGGACTCAGTCATAGAAAGCAAACAAAAATATGGAATAAGGAGACAGGGTAGAAGTACCCTGACCCCCTGGCCCTTGTTGGGATTCCATACGGACACTCCATGGGGTCACATCAAAAAGATTTTCTTTTGCCACACCTCAGTACTCGGGAACTACCGCAGGGCAAAGCACAGCCACAATGTAATTTTCTGGTAGCATAGTGGCATCGTGAAAAAAGAGGTGGCGCCTTGGAGTTCTGCAGGACCATGGGAAGTGCCCAGCAATGGGGACTTTAGCTGCCTATAAGGGGTTGGGGTCAGCCCCTGTGGCCACTATCATGGTGCACATGGCTAAATTACAGGCTTGCACCCCAAACCATACTGCACATGGCTGAAGGAAGGCTTGTTGAGTGCAGGGCCTAGCGACAGGACAGGCCCTGCAAACAATCCTGCTGTGTGCATGGCCAAAGGCTTTGCACAGAATGGGGTTTGCTGCCCACACTGATTGGATGCAGGGCCTGTGGCCAGACTTACACCACACTGCCAACGACCATTCAAGCGCATAATAGGTCAAATTAGGTATGGTAATTAAATATTACTTCAGGATTAAAATAAAAACCTTGACATTCACTGAAAAAACACAGTTTAAAATGGTGTTAGAGCTAGGTATGGTTTCAATAATTTACTTTACATTTAAAAAACCTGAGAAATTCACCGAAAAAAAAAAAACAAAGGTTAAAGTGAGGTTATAGCTGTCCACATTTCTGGTAAGTGGTAGTAGCAGTGCAACTTGACTGATTACAAAGTAATCAACAATTAACAGGTGGTGCAGAGGTGACATATGGGGCTCGCCATGACAAAGATTTAAGTTTTGTCAATTAGGGCTGTTTTGAAAATTTTATCATGAAATATTGCTAGATTGGCTAGTAAACTGGAAGGTGGAGATTGGTTAAAGTTTTTCAATAACCATGCCATATGTTGTTTTGAGGAAACTTGGGCCCTGTCTGAAAACAGAGTAAGTGGATACATGGAAATTAGTGTACCTGCAAAATATTCAAAAAAGGGTGTCTGGCAGGTGGCCTTTCAATATGGGTGTTCTGTAAGACGAACTGTAATTTGCAGAAACTGGTTAAGAAATATATTTCTTCCAATGTGCTGCTTGTGAGGCTCACCAAAGTTAGTAAAGAAGTTGGGGGAGTTAATATTTTTAAAGTGAACATACCACCCTGATGGTCACCTGAGGTTCAGACTGTTTGGGGAAACTTTGCCAATTATGCTGAACGTATCATGGAGGAGTATCACAGCTGAACTAAAATTATAGCACTGTTATTTTGTATGCCCCAAGTGATAACAATTATGATATCTTGACCGCATATGACCTAATGATAAAACAACTGCAACTGATGGGGTCAAAGCTGATTGTGTCTAATATTGTTAAGCCAATTAGTTATAACTATTGTAGTTGGTGTGACGTCAAATATTATGACTTGAAAAGTAAATTCTCACAGTCTTTAGCACTGCACCATTGCAATATACAAAGCAAACCGTTTTTCCAAACCTGCAGGCAAGAGTATAAATATTTGCTAAAATCCAAGAAACTAGGAGAAAAGGTCACACTGTGGGCAGACCTGCGAGAAAGCACTTACACAAATAAGCACCAAAAGATTCTAGGAAGTTGTTACTCGCATAGAGAGGGGGGCAGTAAATTAAAAAAAGAGTGTCATATTGCGCCAACGGTTTGGTTTCGGTTAAATACTTTGGCGATTTGTATAAGCGCGATATTAATTGTGCATACGATCTACAGCCGCTCAGTGAGGACAGTGTGGAAAGAATGTTCCAGCACTGGAAGGAAAGGAAACTGACCAGCATGAAAAAATATAAAGCGCCATGTCCGGACCTAGGGCCTGATTTATGAAAAGTTAGCGCCGCCTTTATGTCATTTTTTCACCAAAAGTATCGCAAACTTACAAAATATAGGCCCGTATTTATACTCCGTTTGCGCCGAATTAGCGTCGTTTTTTTCGACGCAAATTCGGCGCAAAACTAACGCCATATTTATACTTTGGCGTTAGACGCGTCTAGCGCCAAAGTATGGGCAAATAGCGTCATTTTTTTGCGTGAACGCCTTCCTTGCGTTAATGAGATGCAAAGAAGGCGTTCCCGTCTAAAAAAATGACGGCGACGCAAATGCGTCGTATTTATACTCCCGGGCAAAAATCACGCCCGGGAGGTGGCGGGTCAAAAAACCCCGCATTTGCGCCACTATTTAACGCCTGGGTCAGGGTAGGCATTAAGGGACCTGTGGGCTCAAAATTAGCCCACAGGTGCCCTCCCCTGCCCCCAGGGACCCCCCCTGCCACCCCTGCCCACCCCAGGAGGACACCCAAGGATGGAGGGACCCACCCCAGGGACATTCAGGTAAGTTCAGGTAAGTATAATTTTTTATATTTTTTATTTTTTTTGGGGTGGCATAGGGGGGCCTTATTTGTGCCCCCCTACATGCCACTATGCCCAATGACCATGCCCAGGGGACATAAGTCCCCTGGGCATGGCCATTGGGCAAGGGGGCATGACTCCTGTCTTTACTAAGACAGGAGTCATTTAAATGGCGTCTGGGCGTCGAAAATAATGGCGCAAATCGGGTTGAGGCGATTTTTTTGCCTCAACCTGACTTGCCCCATTTTAAGACGCCCTAACGCCATTTTCCCCCTACACCGGCGCTGCCTGGTCTACGTGGTTTTTTTCCACGCACACCAGGCAGCGCCGGTCTGCTAGCGCCGGCTAACGCCATTCCATAAATACGGCGCCCGCATGGCGCTTCAGAATGGCGTTAGACGGCGCTAAATTTTTTGACGCTAAACTGCGTTAGCGCAGTTTAGCGTCAAAAAGTATAAATATGGGCCATAATATAAAGGCAGCGCTAACTTTTCATAAATCAGGGCCCTAGTGCCTATTGATCCTGCTGGAAGACCCACAGTTGTGGGCCAGAGTAATCAAAAAATATTCAACTCATCTCTAGCCAATATTAATTTCCTCTCCTAGTGTTAGGGTACTTTACTATTCAAGAAGGGTGACCGTGGCTGTCCTAACTACCCGCCAATTTCTCTCCTGGATGGGTCTGGATTTTTTCTTTTAGCAAATATCTGCTAAATAGGCTACAAGGTTAAGTGGATAAGGAGTACGTTTTAACTGAGCTACAAGCTGAGTTCAGTTAAAGGATAGGAACCGTAGATCAATCAATTTGTTTTTATACAATTTGATATAAATATGTAATAATAAGAAAGTCATCACTGTATTTAACTTTTATTGATCGGAAATTAGCATTTGACTTTGTGGATCGAACTCAGTTATGGAGATCTTTGGCAGAGTAAGGGGTGGAGGGCTTCAATGTGGGAGAAGTAATGGCACTCCACGCCAATAATACTGATTAGGAATCAACCGGCAGGTAAATGTAGTGAAACATTCCCTGACAAAAAGATGTATGTTAGGGATTTGTACTAGCCCCTCTACTTTTTAGTCTCTTTTTAAACGATGTTATTGGCTATCTACTGGAAAATCTCATTGATGCCCCTATAATTGCTGGAGGAAAGGTCCTGATCTTGCTCTTCACTTACAATGCAGCTCTGCTGGCTCAAACATACAACATAACGCACAGATTGTTAAAATGATTTACAGATTAGTGCTATGGGAAGGCCCTGTTGATCAATTGTAGTTAGAAAAAGAGTGCAGTATTAAATCCTCTATTAGTAAGATAAAGCGTATGGTATACAACCCGTTCCCCAGATGAAAGAGAAGGCTAATGTAGGAAAGTACCATCTTCCTTGGCCTGTTACCCCCATTTTTACCTGTATGTCAGTATGTTTTTGCCTCTCTCACTGGGATCCTGCCGGTCACGATGCCAGTGCTCATAGTTTGTGGCCTAATGTAAATAAATGTTGTCAGTAGTGCTTAACTGTGTCACTGAGGCTCTGCTAACCAGAACCTCAGTGCTTATGCTCTCTCTGCTTCTAGATTTGTCACTATAGGCTAGTGACTTCATTTACCAATTCCAATTGGCATACTGGACCCCCTTATAAGTCCCTAGTATATGGTATGTAGGTACCCAGGGCATTGCGGTTCCATGAGATCCTTCTGGGCTGCAGCATTTCTTTTGCCACCCATACAGAGCTCAGACAAACCCTTTCACAGGTCTTCCACTGCAGCCTGCGTGAAATAGTGCACACACTATTTCACAGCCATTTTCACTGCACTCAAGTAACTTATAAGTCACCTATATGTCTAACTTTTATTTACTGAAGGCTAGGTGCAAAGTTACTAAGTTACTAAGTGTGAGGGCACCCTTGCACAAGCAAAGGTACCCCCACACAGTTCAGGGTCAATTCCCCAGACTTTGTGAGTGCGAGAACGCCATTACACGTGTGCACTACATATAGGTCAAGACCTATATGTAGCTTCACAATGGTAACTCCGAATATGGCCATGTAAGGTGTCTAAGATCATGGAATTGTCCCCTCATTCCAAATCTGGTATTGGGGAGCCAATTCCATGCATCCTGGGGGCTCCACCATGGACCCCCAATACCGCCAAACCAGCTCTCTGAGGCTTGCACTGTAGCTACAGCTGCTGCCACCTCACAGGCAGGGTTCTGCCCTTCTGGGGTCTGAGCAGCTCAGTCCCAGGAAGGCAGAACAAGGCATTTCCTTTGAGAGGAGGGTGCTACACCCTCTCCCTTTGGAAATCGGTGTTACAGGCTTGAGAGAGGAAGCCTCCCAGAGCCTCTGGAAATGCTTTGAAGGTCACAGATGGTGCCCTCCTTGCACAAACCAGTCTACACCGGGTCAGGGGCCCCCAGTCCCTGCTCTGGTGCTAACCTGGACAAAGGAAAGGGGAGGGACCACTCCCTTGTCCATCACCACCCCAGGGGTTGTGCCCAGAGCTCCCGCAGTGTGTCGTAGACCCCTCCTGATAGGTGCATATCTCGTTAGATAGCCAATCTCCCTCTCAGGTCTACTTAGGGTCTCTCCTGTGGGGTTCTCTTCAGATATGGCTTGCAAGTTTCCATCAGGAATCCTCTGCAACCACTGCTTCATCCTCTGACCTCAGATCAACCTCAGATTGCTCCAGGAACCGCCGTAACTGCAACAAAGTATCCAGAAGGGTTACTTCGACTCTGCAACTTCAACTCCAGCGGCAACTGCAACAGTTTCCACGGTGTGCACGCTCTGAGGACTCCCTGTCTTCACCAAAGAAATCTCCTGAGGAGTGACGGAGTCACTTCCCTGCTCCAGCAGGCACCTTCTAAGACGACGACCGGTTCTCTTGGACACCTCTCCTGACAACGAGCATGCTCCTTGGAACACAGGTAGTGGACCCCTTTGATACAGACTAAAGTCCTGCTGTTCAAATTTGGAGGAGGTAAGAGCTTGCCTTCCCCGTTTGCGACAGTACCCCTATGCACCGCGCCCTCTTCACCTCCTGAGGCCTCTGTGCACTATTTGCAAGAATCCTTCGTTCACAGCCTGGCCCAGGTCCCCAGCACTCTATCCTGCAACGCTCAACTCACTGAGTTTCTCTACACACTACACTTGTCTAGGGGGGAATTTGTGATTCGCATTCCACTTTCTTAGTTTATGGTTTGTGTTGCAAGTGACGGCAAGCAGCTATGTCCCGGGGGGAGGCGGTCCCCAGGGCCTTTATTGGCTCCTCCGGGGGGGGGGGGGGTCGGGTGATCCGTAGATCCACCATGACTTCTGCTGACATTTTTTTTTAAATGCTTGTCTGCCCTGAGGGCGTCCCTCTGGGACCCCAACAGCAGATCTAAGGGATCAGGATGCCCCAATCCTGGCCCCTTTTCTGTTTCTTCATGTTTTTTCTAGGACTCGGCTGAAGCGGCGTCTCAACATGGCTGCCAACACTTCCTTGTTGAAGTGTTGGCAGCCAAACAGATCTCAGCACGAGATCAGGAGGGTTTGCGATGCCTTCACGTCATTATATTTACAAATTTAGTTTGTCTTTAATCTGTCAAAAACTGCAAAATGGATTTACACCAAATAACAAAAAGGCCTCTTTTTGAACTAAGAGATACCTTTCTGCCAAATTTGGTGTAATTCTGTCCAGTGGTTTGAGCGCTATCGCTGTTACAAATCCTCATGGAAAAATGAATGGGGAAAAATCGATTTGGGTCCCCCCTTTTTCTCAGCCCCGCTTGACGGATCACCCCAAAACTTTCCGGACACATGCTGAAGCGAGTCTCATATTCTCTTAAAAATGTTTGTGAAGATTCATCAAACGATGCCAAAGTTATTAGCAAAACAAAAAATGCCTTTTCTATAGAAACTAGGTCCTAACTATAACTACCTAGTGGTGACTGCTACTAGGTAATATAGGCAGACATATATATATATATATATATATATATATATATATATATATATATATATATATATATATACACACACATATATATATATGTATATATCTATATAAATATATATACACACATGTATATATTTATATATTCACTGAAAAAAGCAAAGGTTACAGGGACGTTATAGTTAGGTTTTGAATTTACATGCACAAAACCATGGAAATTCAGCTGTTATAGTTAAAGTTATTCCAAGTAACTATAACTCGTTCCCCAAGGTAACTATAACCCATGCCCCGCTATGCACAGTTTTCTCATCAATAATTTGATTGCAAATGTTGCAGTAATAATATCAATGATGTGATATGTGGGGTAATTAGCTGGTCATGGCGAGGGCACAAGTTACAGTTTCCTTGTCGCACGAGTTATAGTTACTTGAAATAACTCTAACCATTATGGCTATATTTTTGCAGTTTATCGCATGTAAATTCAGAACCTCACTATAATGTCCCTATAACCTTTGTTTCTTTCAGTGAATTGCTAAGGTTTTTTAAATGTTAAGTAATATTAAATTACCTTATTTTAATCCAACCCTCACCGTGCATGGCTGAAAGCCTGGTCTGTAGCCAGGCCCTGTGGCCAAGCCCCTAAGGGTTGCATCCAGCCCCGCACCACGCAGGGCCCTTGGCCAAGTAGACAGGGCTGATTTGTACTTTACGGAAGGAGAGCTTCATCTGGGGCACCTGCTTTGTATATACTTGTTAGTGCTTCCTGTTGAGGTTTAATTTACATGAAATGAGCTTCACTGCCAGAATGGATCATGAACTGCTTAGAAGACGGCACAGTTTTGTGCAAAATGTTTACCCAAATGTAAAACCTGTAACTGGCTAATTAGTAAGTGCTACCTCATTGGGTAAAATGTACAGTGCATACTCAACACTACAGCTGTGTAAAGGACTCCGAGGTAATGTCTCCAGTAACCTTGTGTATCTGTAATTGTGACAATAGGGACTGTGGGGGGGAAGCCTCAATGCCCCCACTGCCCCTGCTGGCTCCCTACCTCCAACTGGTTTGGCATTGCTCCCGCACGCAGGGAGCAGCAGAAATTGCTGCTCCCTGCTTTCATCTGTTTTCCTGCTTGCTTGACAGCTGATACTCTGCTGAGCCCCAGTTCCAAAATGGCTGCCAACACTTATAGGATCCACATCACTCGATATCTATTTTATTTTTGCTTTATTATCTCCAAAAATACTGAATGGATTTACACCAAATTACAAAAAGTACGCTTTCTGAACCAAGATCTAGCTTTTTGCCAAATTTGTTGTAATTTTATCCAGCAGTTTGCACTTTAGTTGTGTCCAACATTCCCCATGGAAACTGAATGGGAAAAAGTGTTTTGGGACCCCCCCTTTTTCTCTGCCCCTATTTGACGAATCACTGCGAAACTTTCAAGATATCAGCTGAACTGACTGGTGTATTAGTTATGAAAGATGCCACCACAGTTATTAGCAAAACAAAAAAAAACTGTTCCTATGGAAACTAGGTCCTAATTGTAACGACCTAATATATATATATATATATATATGTATATATATATATATATATATATATATATATATATATATATATATAAACACACACACACACACACACATAACCTACTGGAGGTTGACTGTGGGTAGTGATAGTTAGGACCTAGTTTTCATAGAAAAAGCGTTTTTTCACTTGTCTTTGGCATCGCTTGATGAATCTTCACAACATTTTCCAAAAGAAGTGTGTGCAAGGGTCTAGCTGTGCATGGAAAGTTTCGGTGTGATCCGTCAAGCGGGGGCCAAGAAATAAGAGGGGTCAAAAGTGTTTCCCATGTTAATTCTCATAGACTTTTTAGACACACCTGCAGCCCGAACCACTGGATGGAATTACACCAAATTTGGCAGAAAGGTAGCTTTTGGTCTGTAGATTATGCTTTTGGTCATTCAGTATAAATCCGTACAGTAGTTTGCAAGATATTAAAGGAAATCCAAATTTGTATTTCTAGAAGCGTGAATACTGCAGAATTAGTCCTGATCTCGTGCTGAGATTTGATTGGCTGGGTACACTTGACTTGGATCATTCAATGTTGATGTGTACAGCGATACATTTTCATACATGAACGAAGTCTCATCACCATTGTTAAATTCTCCTTCAAACCCTGCACCTAGGTACCTGGTCAGGCAGGCTCTGAGATCTAGGCCTGAGGTTAATGACTGACAGGTCACAGGTGGGGAAACAGTTAGCCAAATGCACAAACAGGAAAATCTCATATCAAATCACACCGATATGCAGCAACACCACAATGGTCACCAGAGACTGGTCCCAATAAAACACACATAGCCAGAGGGGTACGTGCATTTCAAAAACACCACAAATTTAGATATCGCATATAGTTAGGTTTTTAAAATTCACAGCAAAATTTGTGAACTTTAACTTTGAAATAAAAAAAAGCAAGCACAGACTCCTGAGATGGCTTTTAATTTAGCCCCGAGTGGGCCAGGTCCTGGGGGGGATACTTATGTCATTTATTAAGGGCTGTTAAAAGCCCCAGGGACCACCACCTCGCTGGGGCTATTTTTCACAAGTATGTTGGGGGCGCACATGGACCTCCCGGGTCCCAAGAACAAAAATGAATAGGGGGGGCCTCACTGACCCCTCCAGGTACCAGGGATCCCCACTGCCCTGGGACTGCATTCTTGAAAATGCCTTGGGCTTTGCTGACCCCCACAGGCCCCAGGAACCACCACTTCCACTAGGCAAGACACAAAAAATGAATAGGAGAGACCCTGTGAACACCTGAGGCCCCCGGGACCACCACCTCTCCAGGGCTACATTATTGAATATATGCAAGGGGGCTGCATTAACCCCAGCGTGCCCTTGAGGCCACCACCTCCCTGGGACTAAATGTAAGTATTTGTTTGTGGGCGTACTGGGCCAAATATATATGAAGAAAGAAGGACTGGGCATCCTCATGGAGCCATATATGGCCCTGGGCACTGCCACCCACAAGGGCCGGCTGCTGCTACCTCCCGAGGTGCCCACCCTTGGGAGATAGCTGTTTGCTTTTGCATGATGAGAGCTGTCATAGTTCCCGCCAAATACAAGCAAACATAACTCCTCTCCCTGCAAACAGGAGCTGTAAAAACTGCTCCCGCTTGCTGAGAACAGGGTTTTCATCTTCTTCCCTGTGTCATGTCATGCAGACAGGGAAAGAGATGAGAAGATTGCTCCTGCACCCAGGGATCTTCATTTTTAGCAGTGCCAGAGAAATGCAGCTCCCACAGGAGGCAAGGAGCAGGCTGGGACGTGGAATCAGTGAAATTATTGATGAAAAAACTGTGCATGACAGGGGTCTGAGTTATAGTTATCTTGGAGCATGAGTTATAGTTACTGAAAATAACTCTAACAGCCGAATTTCTATGATTTTGTACGTTTAAAATGTGACCCTAACAATAACCTCCCTGTGATCTTTGTTTTCTTGCTTTTTTTTAAGTGAATATATAGTTATATATATATTAATATATCTATATATTTATATATATATGAGGGCAAGAGTTAGAGTTTCTTGAGATAACAATAACTAGTGAATTTCCATGGTTTTGTGTGTCTAAAATCTGAACCTAACTGTAATGTCCCTGCAACCTTCATTTTTTTCTGTGAATTTCTATGGCTTTTAATGCTATTTCCTAACAATATCATCCCTGTAACCCTGGGTGTTAGTGAATTTCACCAGTTTGTAATATACATTGTACTACAATGCAGCTGTCTGGGTGTGTGAGTGGTTGTGTGGGAACGTGAGTGATTTTGTGGGTCTGTGAGTGTGTGATTGTGTGGATGGGTGTGTGAGTGGCTGTGTGGGTTTGTAAGTGGGAGTGTTACATGGTTTGGTGGATCTGTGCGTGGGTGTATGAGTGTGTGAATGGGTGTGTGAGTGAAAGTGTGATTGGTTGTGTCGGTCTGTGAGTGGGTGCCATACTGGATTTTGGGGTCTGTGAGTGGATGTGTGGCTGTGTGAATGGGTGTGTGAGTGGCTGTGTGAGTGGCTGTATGGGTCTGTGAGTGGATGTGGTAGTGGTCTGGTTGGTCTTAGAGTGGGTGTGTGAGTGTGTGAATGGGTGTGTGAGTGGATGTGTGAGTGGCTGTGTGGCTTTGTGACTGTGTGGTAGTGGTTTGTGGGTTTATTAGTGGATGTGTGAGTGGGTGAATTGGTGTGTGAGTGGCTGTGTCAGTTGCTGTGTGGGTCTGTGAGTGGGTGTGGTAGTGGTTTTGTGGGTCTTTGATTAGGTATTCGAGTGTGTGAATGGGAGTGTAAGTGTGAGTGGCTGTGTGGGTCTGTGAAGGGTGCAGTAGTGGTTTTGTGGGTCTGTGAGTGGGTGTGTGTGTGAATGAGTATTTGATTGGGTGTGTGAGTATGTGAACTGGTGTATGAGTGGGTGTTTAAGTGGCTGTGTGAGTGGATGTGGTAGTGGTTTTGTGGGTCTGTGAGTGGGTGTGCGAGTGTGTGAATGGATGTGTAAGTGACTGTGTGAGTGACTGTCAGTGGGTGTAGTTGTGGTCTGTGAGTAGGTGTGTGAGTGGCTGTGTAGTGGGTGAGTGGTGTGTGGCTGTTTGAGTGGCTGTGTGGGTCTGTGAGTGTGAATAGTTTTGTGGGTCTGTGAGTAAATGCATGGGTGTGTGAGTGTTTGTGTGGGTGTGTGAGTTGATATGTGAGTGCTCTATGGATCTGTGGGTGTGTGAGTGGGTTTGTTGGTCTGTGAGGGAGTGAGTGTGTGAGTGGCTGTACTGGTGGGCAAGTGGGTATCTGAGTAGTGTTGTGGGTGTGCAAATGCGTGTGTGAGTAGGTGTGTAGGCTTGTGAGTGGGTGAATATGTTTTTAACTGGGGTCTGGATCTGTGGATCCACCTGAATCCACCTGAATATGGGAGGATCCGGGAGGATCTGTGGATCATCGCTTGATGAAAAAAATTGTTTTTGGACAATTTCTTGGCAATATGGGGTCCCTCACAGATACCTCAGTCTTATGGGGTCTGGGTACCTCTATCCTGTCCCCTTCTATCACTTTTGCATTTTATTTTACTCTCTAGCAACCAAGTCCCGATTAACAAAATAATGGCTGCAATGTTTCTCTCATCTCAGGTTGTGGCCAGACAACCTCCGCATTGCTCTTGGCATGTGTATCCACAAACTCCAAAGCTACTGAACAGATTTACACCAAGTTACCAAAAGAGATCTTTCTGGAGCAAGAGCTAGCTTTCTGCCAAATTTGGTGTAATTGTGTTCAGCGGTTCGGGCTGTAGCTGTGTCTCAAATCCCAATGGGAAATTGCTCGGGGAAAATGCCTTTTGGGCCCCCCCCTCGCTTGACAGATCACCCTGAAACTTTATATACATGCAGCTGAAGTGACCAGCAAACTAGTTTAAAATATTTGGTGAAGATTCTTTGTACGGTGTCAAAGTTATTAGCAAAAGAAAAAATGCTTTTCCTGCGGAAACAAGGTCCTAACTATAACTACTACTGGCTACTGCCAGTAGGGGATATATATATGTGGGATTGAATATATATATATATATATATATATATATATATATATATATATATTACCTACTGGCAGTCGGAAGTAGCTAGTTATAGTTAGGACCATGTTTCGATAGGAAAAGCATTTGTTGACTTGCATATATCTTTGGCACCGTTTGACAAATCTTCATAAAACTTTCCAAAAAAAGTGTTGCAGTGATTCTTGTTGCGCATAGAAAGTTTCGTGGTAGTCCGTCAAGTGGTAGTTGAGAAAAAGTGGGTTAAAAAAACCTTGCATTTTTCATGTTAATGGCCATAGGATTCTTTAGCCTTTTATGGTGTGGATCTATGGGGTCTTGTTAAAGCTCAAGAAATATCTATAGATGAAAGTACCTTTTTGAGGAAACTTGTTTCTCTTCACCCCATTGTTCCCTCTTTTTAAGGATCTGGGTATCAAGGGAATAGGTTCCAAAGCCTGCTTGCGTCCTCTCTTGTACTGGAGACAGCTCTGGACTACTTCGGAGCTTGCCTCATTTACTGTAGCCCTTCAGGCAGTAGTTGAAGCTGACTGCTCTCTTAGTGTCCCTTGGCTTAGATATGTTAAGGCATCACTGTATTCTCTTGGCTGGTGCGAGATTTGGGATTGCCCAGCTACTGCTGCCTTTCCTTCGAAGCTTGACTTTAAAAATAAGTATTGGAGGATGGTAGGTTCTGAGGAGTTGCGTGTAGCAATTCATTTCAAGCTGTCTCATGCTTTTGTTGATTCGAAAGATGCACCCAGATATGAGGCATATTGGGATATAATTTCGACCACTAAGGGCAGGAAGCTGTACTTTCAATTTCGTATAGGAACCCTACCATTAAGATCATTCACTAGCAGTTGGTCATTCGATGGGACTACTGTTTGCCCAGCTTGTAATGCACCTATTGAAAACCTGCCCCATGTATTATTTGTCTGCCTGCTTATGCAATTCCTCACAGGAAGTGGCTTGCTCCTGCCTGTAGACTGCTGGTGGTCTGCAGGAACGCTATAGCTCTTCAAATTCTTAGGTCAGACACCCATCATGTCTTGGTTACTGCTGTCACTAAATTTCTTGGAGGTGTGTGGACCAACAGAGCAAAGACTTTATTTTCACTTATGTGAAACTGCCTTGTATTTATAGCTTCATGTAATTGCAGGCTGCTCTTATGATGATGAAAATGGTTTAGCCCATTCCTGTGAAATGAATTGTTAACTAGTGCATGTATTCATAAAACCACTATGCTGTTGTGTATTTTTATAGAGTGGGGTCTGGGAGTCGGGTATTGTTTTAGTTCTTGCGCCTTTTGTCATGAAATCGCAACCTTCTGTTTAATCTTAGAAAGGGTGATTATGCAGCTGGTGGTTACATGATAGCCATAACCCTTGTGGAAAGAAATCACTGTTGCATTCGGGCCAAAGAAGCTGTGCACTGCCTATGTTGAATCTGTGGCCTAAACTGTGAGCTTTTGTAATCAATTTTATGAATTATCTGGGAAAGTGCTTGCTGTTTTTTCTCTAGTACTGTAGTTGGCGTTGACCTCTGAAAAAACTATTACGCTTTACACTGATTTATAACTTTTAATATTTTAGTTTTATGTGTATGGTGCTAGAGTCTTCTATGCGCAAACCTCATGTCTTAGGACTTGGGCCCAGTGGTATTTATCATTGTATCTATTTTATTTTTGTTTTAATCTATTTTTATGCATATGAAATGGTGTTTGTATGTCTATGTTCTGTGTTTTTATGTACTAGTTACAAAAATAATACCTATTTTGAATTGAAATGAATTGTATAGTGTCATGTTGTAGAGTGTTGTGTTATAGAGTGTTGTGGCTTACAGTAGAGTGGTGTACAGTGGAGTGGCATAGAGTGAAGTGAATTGTTGTACAGTGCAGTGGCGTGTTGTACAGTGGCGTGGCATACTGTGGAGTGGCATAGAGTGGAATGTCTTAGAGTGGAGTGTCTTAAGGTGTTGTGTCATAGAGTGGTGTTGTGTAGAGTGGAGTGGTGTTTTCTAGAGTGTAGTGGCATGTCGTAGAGTAGAGTGGAGTGGCATGTAGTAGAGTGGAACAGTGTGTCATAGAGTGTTTCACTATGTAGTAGAGTGGTGTAGAGTTAAGGGGCATGGAGTGGAGTAGAGAGTTGTAGAGGGGAGTGGTGCATCATAGAGTGGGGTGGAGAGGTATGGAGTGTCATAGAGTGGTGTGTCACAGAGTGTCTTAGAATGGAGGCCTAGATTGGAGTCACATAGAGTGGAGTGGCATATCGTAGAGTAGAACAGAACCTCATAGAGTGGAGTGGCGTGTCGTACAGTGGAGTGGGTCTCAAAAGTGGAGTGGTGTAGAGTATTGTACAGTGGAGTGGAGTGGAATGTCATAGAGTGGAGTATGGTGTCATAGAGTGGAGTGGAGTGGAGTGGAGTGGTGTGCCGTGGAGTGGCATAGAGTGGAGTGGCTTAGAGTGGTGTTGCATGTTGTAGAGTAGAGTGGAGTGGTGTGTTAAAAAGTGGTGTGTCATAGGGTGTTAGAGTGTAGGGACACAGAGTGGAGTGATGTAGAGTGGACTACCATGCAGGGGAGTGGCAGGTCGTAAAGTAGAGTGGCATGTCACTGAGTGGAGTGGTGTGTTGTAGAGTGGAGTGAAATGGAGTGTTGTTGAGTGCTGTACAGTGCAGTAAAATGGTGTGGAGTGGAGGGGCATAGAGTGGAGTAAAGTGTTGTAGAGTGGAGTGGCATAGATTGGTGTATCTTAAAGTAGAGGCGAGTGGCATGCAATTGAGTAGTAGTGTTAGTGGGGTGGACAAATGGGTGGTGGGTAGAGGCATGCATTATTGCACCACACACCGCAAGCAAAATAAAAAAAACACACATACCTTACATGCATGACACGACCTCTACCTCTCTGCATACCCTCCTCCTCTGCAGTCCAGTGTTTAACACCGGCCCCACCAAACTCCCTTAACTGACACCTCACCTCCACGGTAGCAGTAAAGAACAGACCCTGCACCGGCTCCAGTGACGCCTCACCTCCTCGAATCAGTGCAATGTCCTCGTTTTCCAAGGTACTATACCTGGGGTCCATGTGACTCTGTGACCAGCCCACACTCCCTCACGAGTGGCATCCGACTGTTGGGAACAACTCCTTCAAGACAGTTGGAGCTAGTGTGTTTCTAAGCAATTTACTGAGATTTAATTGTTAAAAATTTGTATCTTTGCTTGTGTATGTTGGTTTTTGTCATTTTGGTCTTGTTTTATTCAGATAAATATTGGATATTTTTCTAAATTGGTGTGGAGTACTTTTGTGGTATTTTCATTGTGTTACTGTGTGTGCGTGTGTGTGTATACACATACTTTACACATTGCCTCTGAGATAAGCCTGACTGCTTGTGCTAAGCTACTAAGGGGGTGAGCAGTGGTAATCTTAGGTGTGTGACTTCCTTACCCTGACTAGAGTGAGGGTCTTGACTTGGACAGGTTGCAAACCACTACCAACTAGAGACCCCATTTTGAACAGACCTGTAGACACCTACGCCTGATGTAGAGTTCGGTGGATCTTAGACATCCACCCAAAAAAAATCACAGATGTCTTGTCCACATATGGAAAGGGCCTTAATGTTGGTGGCAATCTAAATATAGCTAACGGGGCATGTGCCACTTTTGGAAGATGTCCTGCTCTGCCAACATGTGCTATCACATCAAATTTGTATCTGGATGTCTCCTCAGAAAGGGTCAGCAGCTGCTGCTACACAGCATAAACACAAGCAATTGGAGGGTGGTTGCAGAAGGTGATCTGTTATAAGGATCCAAACCCTATTGAGTCTTTCACTGTTCTGAGCAATAAGGGTTTTATTGCATGCCCTTCGTATGGAGGAATGTTAGCCTTTGGCTGTGTAGAGGAGGAATGCACACATTTTAATTTGAGGTTTCAATCTTTTATTGCCTCCAAGAAAAAAAAGGAAAAATCACAAATTAAATATTATTTAGCTTTTTACACAAAGAGGACCCATTTCATGTGTCGTACCCCATACCATAAACACTTCCTGCCATTTCAGCCAACAGTAGTTTGCATACGTGGGCTTGTTATTGTTGGTTTAACTCTAGCACTATAGGTTCAGGCATCCCAGCATGCAAATGCAAAGAAACAAGAGTTAGAGGAAAGCGTCACATATGTGATGGAGTTATGAATTAAAATGTTAAAAAATAAGTGGCTAAGTCAGGTCCATTTCGAAAACCCATGGCTGCTTCTTTTACATGCAAAACTAAAAGTGAACTCCGGTCACATATTTTGTGAGAGTGCACTCAGTCATGAAGAGAGGGCTGTAGGCAGACAGTCAGGTCTGGACTAGACATTTATCAGAACAGACATTTCTCAGGGGTTGGAGTCATTGGAGGCCAGTTTTTGATAGTCCATGACCACGGCTGGTGCCTCTGTCACTCTCTACAGCTCAAGAGATTAATTGCAGTTCGCACAGAAAAAAAAAGCTTCAGGAGAGAGACAGAGAGAGAACCAGCGAAAAAGAAAAAAAGATAGAGAATTAGGTGAGAGATAAGAGCAGGAGAAGAGAGAGAGCCGAGAAGAAGTGCAAGAGAGAATTCATGGATTGAAAAAAAGAGGGTCGTGTAGAGAGAGGCTGGTTTGAACATTTTTAGGAGGGGTACTCTTGATTCCCTGTGAGGCCCTGAAGAGGGTGACTGAGAAAAAAACAATGAGACAGTTGCAGCAGAAAGGAGAGGAAGAAGCAAAAAAAGACGATCAAGCCAGTGACAACAAATTTAGTTATGGAAGGATACTGCTAAACAAACAGAAAAATTGGCAGGGGACACTGAGCAAAATAAAGTATGTGAAAAGCATAATGTGATGAAAATAGAATGTGTCTCAAAGAAGAAACTTTTGGACATTGATGGAGCCTAGGGCCCTATCTTTTCATCTAGGGTCAGAAGAATCTTTTCTGCTCTGTTCTGAGGGGTGAAGAGATAATTTTACCCTATCATTCAAATTAATTACAGTGTAACTCAATAGTCACACATTAAACTTCAGATTCCAAATGAAAGTTTCAAAGGGCTTTATTACAGACTCGAAGCCAAAGTTACATAGGTGAGTCTCAAAACCATAGTATAGAGATACAAAATCATCAATGGAGAGTTAAGGCATCTCACAGTAGTAAATCGAAGCAACATATAAAAGACCAAAACTTCATTAGCAACAATGCAGAAAATCAGGAAAAATACTCGCTGTCTGGATTCTAAAATTAAGTCCTCTTCCCTAACCATTAAATCTAGCTCCTAAACTATTCTAATACTAAAGAAATATCTGAGAAAGATTAGCAAAGAGAACTTCAGTAGAAGATTCTGTCTATGAGAGGTGGAGTGGCATAAAGCCACATAGAAAGTATGAGGTCCATACCTCAAAAAGGTCTGCTCTGAGCAAGGGGCAGAGAGAGTCTAAGGCCCTCAATATGACATTGGCGGTAAGTGCCGCTTACCACCATGCTGGCTGCCACCAACATACCGCGATGGTATACCGCTATGCGTATTATGACCCAC
The DNA here is from genome assembly GCF_031143425.1 of Pleurodeles waltl. Classification (NCBI taxonomy): domain Eukaryota; kingdom Metazoa; phylum Chordata; class Amphibia; order Caudata; family Salamandridae; genus Pleurodeles; species Pleurodeles waltl. The sequence continues at coordinate 185,140,624 of NC_090437.1, forward strand.
ACATAGAAATCCGCCACTATACAGACACACACACAAGTCCGCCAGCCCAAAGGTCAGTGATAAAATGGCGGTACCAAAACCCACACCGTTACGGCAACAGAAATACACCCACAGCATCATGACCCACGAATCACCGTGGCGGACATTCAACTGCGGTAAACCATTGGTGGTACAGACCGCCGCGCTCATAATACACACTCTAACAAAACACCACCACATTGGACAATTCAAACCTCACACACCTGACATACATACACACACCACACCCACACACCCACAACAATATAAAACACACACCCACACTACCCACAGCCCTTTATGACCCAAAGAATTTGACAACTAAGAGAGAGACAAGCCAGGAGCACCCATTGAATCAGAGTCACAAAACGCCATCACCCATACACCATCCAGGCACGTCACAGCACACACCACAACACATCACCCCACACACCCTCACACACACCACTCACACTACACCCATGGCACCACAAAGAAACCCCAGGTTCTCAGAGGAGGAGCTAAGGGTCATGGTGGAGAAAATCATCCGGGTAGAGCCACAGCTATTCGGATCACAGGTGCAGCAGAGGTCCATTGTTAGAAAGATGGAGCTATGGCGGAGAGTCGTGGACAGGGTCAACGCCGTGGGACAGCACCCCAGAACAAGGGATGACATCAGGAAGAGGAGAAACAACATACGGGGGAAGGTGCGTTCCGTGGTTGCAAGACACCAGATAGCTGTACAGAGGACTGACGGTGGACCCCCACCTCCTCCCCCACAGCTAACAACATGGGAGGAACATGTCTTGTGGATCATGCATCCTGAGGGCCTGGCATGAGTAGCAGGAGGACTGAGGACAGGACTCTGGTAAGTCAAATCTGTACTACTTTATCCCCCCTACACCTGCATGCCATCACAAACTCCTACCCCTACCCTCACCCCCATCACTCCACCACCTCACACATACCCCACCATCACAACCCACCCATCCCAATACCAAGCCCTGCATGCTACACCAATGCATGGAGCCCCATCACACACCTGCATCGACACCCATCACCACAGCATGCAAACTAGTTACAATCACTTAGCCAACCAAATCACAAATCACACAAGCCAAAGCTGCCTTGCTAATAACAACCATAGAGGGAAACATACCCATGCACAAGATGTCACACGCAGAAACAATAACACTGCATTTACATCCCCACAGGATCCCCACACAACGTCACCGGAGAGGAGGTGCCAGCCACTTCCAGTCTTCCCCCAGAAGAGGCCCACAGTGATGACAGCAGCTCTGCACGCCTGGATCAGGATGACCAACCTAGCCCATCAGGGACCTCTGGACAGTCATTGACCCAGGCACATTCCCAAACCACCAGAGAGCCTCCCCCTCAGGAAACACCACCACATCACCCACCCAGCGGGCCCATCCCTCTGTCCCCAGGACACGTCAATCAGCAGTGTGTCCACCACTACAGGGACCCCAGGCAACCCCACAAACACAGGACGATCAGGGACCTGGGGTCAGTGGAAGTGGGCACACGGTTCAGTGGACAGAAGCACAGGACAACAGGGAAGCTGGGAGGACTACTGTGCGACAGGGGGAGGACAGGCCCAAGGAACCGACTCTCCACGAGGCACTCACCAACATCCTGGGAGCATGCCACCATTCCCAGGAGACCATGGGCCAGATACTGGCCAAGCCGCAGGAGACCCAGTGGCTGCAGGAGGGACAGTACCTGGGGACCAGGGAGGACCTGAGAGACATCCACACCACCCTGGTCACCATTGGAGGGGTGCTGGCAGACATGGCCAACACCATGAGGGAGGCAGTGGGACACCAACGGCCCCTGACACTAGCCACACCGAAGAACAGCCCTCCACCTCCGCCGACGCTAGTGGACAGGAGGCCCCGCCACAGGAACAACAGGCCACCAGCACCCCTCCCCCTGCAGAAGGAGAACCACTGCGCAAAAGGTCCCTGCGATCCAGGCAGAAGCCAGAGAACATTGCCATGACCCCCACCAGGAAATAAGACTCCTCTGAATGTCACCCTTGTGTCCCACTCTGTCACCCTGTCCACCTTGAACTGCCATTGCTCCACTTCCCATGCCCCCTTGGACAATGCATCTGTAATACCAATAGACTGGACTCCATCCTGGACATTTCTCCACCATCAACCCAGCCCATTGCAATACCCCCTACACTTATTATCACATAAATAAACACCCTTGGAACTAATACAAGTATGGAGTCTGTCAATTGATTGAAATATTTATTAATTTAACAAGCTGTAAACATTGCAATTCAAATGTACAATTATATTTACATAGGTATGACCTGTAGTGGACAGCAATAAACACACCAGAAGCCAGAGTGGGGCACAGATATCTGAAAATAGAGATGGCAAAGGGTACAGTAAGTGGCCATAGAAATAGGGAAACCAGGCTGCCATGTACAATGTCCAACACAAATCTGCAATCGAAGGTGAAGTTACTGTGTCATACCTGTGTGTCACTGGAAGTAATGTTGAATTATAATAGTTCTGTTGTCCACATCCTCTTCCTCTGCCTCCTCTTCGTCACTGTCCACAGGCTCCACCGCTGCCACAGGACCATCTCCAGGCTCATCCTCCTGCAGAAAAGGCACCTGGCATCTCAAGGCCAGGTTCTGCAACATGCAACGATGATCTGGCACACCTTCTTGAGTGAGTAGTACAGGGATCCACCTGTCAGATGGAGGCAGCAGAATCTGGCCTTCAGGAGGCCAAAGGTGCATTCAATGATCCTTCTTGTTTGTCCATGGTGCCTTATTGTAACGTTCCTCTGCCCTTGTCCTGGCATTCCTCACTGGGGTCAGTAGCCATGAGAGGTTGGGGTAACCAGAGTCACCTGTAAATATCGAGGGATATCTGTTAGCCACACACTCATCCTTGGGGACAACCCCACACCCATATACCTACATCAACTGGGTGGGGACCATGGGCTCACCTATTAGCCACACCCTGTGCCTCTGGAGTTGAGATATCACGTATGGGATGCTGCTATTCCTCAAGATAAAGGCATCATGCACATAGCCAGGATACTTTGCATTGACATGGGAGATGTACTGGTCTGCCAAACACACCATCTACACATTCAGACAGTGAAAGCTCTTTCGATTTCTGAACACCTGTTCATTTCTCCGGGGGGGTACAAAGGCAATATGTGTACCATCAATGGCACCAATGATGTTGGGAATATGTCCCATTGCATAGAAGTCAGCCTTCACTGTGGCAAAATCATCCACCTGGGGGAATGCGAAGTGGCTGCGCATGTGTTTCATCAGGGCAGACAACACTCTGGGCAGCACGTTTGAGAACATTGGCTGTGACATCCCTGATGCCATGGCCACTGTCGCGTGGAAGGAACCACTTGCCAAGAAATGGAGCACTGACAGGACCTGCACTAGAGGGGGGATACCTGTTGGGTTTCGGATAGCTGAAATCAGGTCTGGCTCCAATTGGGCACACAGCTCTGTGATTGTGGCCCTGTCAAGTCTGTAGGTTAGGATAATGTGCCTGTCCTCCATTGTCACCAGGTCCACCAGGGGTCTGTACACGGGGGTATGTCTCCATCTCCTATTCATCCTCAACGGTTGAACTCAAGGGTGAAAAACGGTGAGCAGAAGGTCATATTCAAACATATACTCAGATTAAGATGCTATGTTTGTTTTACAGAAACAGTATGTGAACTTGTAAGTCAGTTGATGTGCCTATGTTTGCTGTGACGCAGTTAGGTGTTATGGCCTGTGCCCCACTGAAATGGCGGCCACCTGACCTGTGAGGAGGGACAAGTGGAAATGAGGTAATTCCGCTGGCATTGGGCGCCATTGCGGGCAGCGGTCGACGACCCCCGTGCAACACTGCATTGGTTATCACTGGGGCCTATGGGTTGCAGGAGCCAATGGTGATGTACGCTGGAGAGGACCTACACTGCAAGTGCTGCTGTGAACTGTGTCTGGAAGTGACCATGGCTCAAGTGTTTGGGAAAAGGGCCCCTGCCTTCACTTCGGAGGAGTTGGAGAGACTGGTGGATGGGGTCCTACCCCAGTACCGTTTACTTTATGGCCCTCCAGACCAACAGGTGAGTACACTGTGAACATGATGTGTGGGGCATGAATGTATGGAGTACTGTGTGTGTAAGCCTCATGTGGGGGGGGCTGAGGGGTACTGGGCGGAGTGCTGCATGTATGGTGGTCAATGTATGTGCCTAAGGGGATGGGAGGGACATGTTGGGCCATGAGTATGACAGTCCGGACGGTATGCATAATACCTTTTCTGCTGTATTTTTTTCTGCAGGTCAGCGCCCATCAGAAAAAGGGTAATTGGTGTGCCATCTCCAAGGAGGTGCAGACCCTGCGGGTCTTTGACAGGCGGAGCACCCACTGCCGCAAACGGTGGGAGGACCTGCGCCGCTGGGCAAGGAAAATGGCGGAGGCCCAGCTGGGGCTGGCCTCCCAACAAGGAAGGGGTGCCCATCGTACCCAGACCCCCCTGATGTTCCGCATCCTGTCGGTGGCCTATCTGGAGTTGGATGGGCGCTTGAAGGCATCACAGCAGCCACAAGGGGGTGAGTACAGATTCAGATTCAGGACTTTGTGCGCATTAAGTTGTTACCTGGGTGGAGGATGTGGGCTGTGGGTGCCCCTAGGCCAGGGCGAACATGGCAAGGTAGGTTCCACGATGGACAAGCTCAGATGCACTCCGACCCCATTAATGTTAGTGGGAATCTACTACTGGGCAGGGTCCTGTGGGTTTCAGGTGTGCAGCTAATGGCGTTAGGCATTGTACCCCATGGGCTGGTGACTAGCATTGTAACTGGAAGTGCATGGCTTAGTGCATAGGGCTGTTCCCTGTGAGTTGTGTACGCCAACGGTAGTGTTGTTGCTGGCATTGACCAAGGGTATCCTCTGTCTCTTCCCCCATCTTTTTGTTTTGTCACCCTGTCCTTGTGTGCATTAGAATCATCTGGCGGAGGAGCAGAGGCACCGGAGGGAGCTGCATCCCACATGGCCCATGAGGCCGAATCCACCGACGGTGAGGGCACCAGTGGGACGGAGGGTGAGGGAAGCACCACGACGGAAACAGGAGGGGACAGTACCGACAGAGACTCCTCCTCCGATGGAAGTTCCCTGGCTATGGCAGACACCTCTGTGCCCACCCCAACTACAGGTACAGCTACCACCCCTGTACCAGCACTGCCCTCCCAGCAGCCCCTCATCGTGTTTCCCGTGCCTGCTCACCCAGGAGGGTGGGCATCTCCTTCGCCCAAGGCACATCAGGCCCTGCCCCAGTCAACCCTGCTGCCCTCAGTGAAGAGGCTATTGACCTCCTGAGATCCCTCTCTGTTGAGCAGTCAACCATACTAAATGCCATCCAGGGTCCAGCAGGGCATTTGCAACAAACAAATGCATACCTGGAGGGCATTCACTCTGGCGTGGCAGCCCAACAGAGAGCATTCCAGGCTCTGGCTAGCTCACTGATGGCAGCCATTGTCCCTGTCTCCATCCTCCCCCCTCCAACTTCCTCTACCCAGTCCCAATCCCCTCAACCCCAGCCTATCCCAAGCACACCTTCAGACCTGCATTCACCCAAATCAACACACAGAAGTGGCTCAGGCAAACACAAGCACCACACTTCATCCCTCAGGCACTCAGACAAGCACCATCCAGATGCAGACACACCAACATTCACTGCCTCCACTGTGTCCCCCTCCTCCTCGTCGTCCACCTCCCTCCCAGTAGCTTCTCCACTCACACCTGCATGCACTACATCCTCATCCACTACCTCCATCACCAGCACACCTATCACTACACGCCCCTCACTGGCAGTCACCACCCCCGCATCCATGCACACGTCCCCTGTATCCACTCCCACTGTGTCTGTGACCCCTCCTCCCAAAATACACAAGCATTCAGACATCCAACAGCCATCCACCTTACAACAGCATCCAGCCCATGCACCTGCACCCAAACACAGAAGACAGACACCTCCTACAACCACTCCCGCTTCCTCCACTCCCAAACCTTCACCCTCTTCCTGCCCCAGTGTCCCCAAGAAGCTTTTTCTTGCCACCCTTGACCTATTCCCTACCCTTCCCCCTGTCCTTCACTTTGGGCCAGGGTGGCCAGAACCCAGCCCAGCACCTCAGCCACCCAGTCCACGGCCACTGTAGTTTCGGCAGCTACTGCAGGTGTGAGAGGCTCCAAGGAGGCACCCGTCAGCACAGCCAGTGTGCCTGCACCACCTGCCAAGGGCAAGAAGGGTCCGGCACCTAGCAAGGGCAAGAAGGGGACACCAGCCAGCAAGGGGAAGGGAGCCCCACCAGCCAGCAAGGGCAGGAAAGAAACACCAGCTGGCAGAAGCAAGGAGGCACCACCATCTGCCAAGGGCAGGAAGGGGCACACAACACCAGCCATGGCACTGCAGCCGTCCGAGGCTGCAGGGTAAGGGCTGGAGTCTCCCCCCAACACTGACAGCACCGCCACAGGCACCGCGGGCAGCACTGCCACCTGCCCCACTGCCACCAATGCAACGTGCACCGCCAGCAGATCCACTGCCAGCAGCTGCACCCCCTGTGGGCAGCCGTCCGAGGCTGCAGGGGAAGGGCTGGAGCCTCCCCCCACCATTGACAGCACCGCCACCTGCACTGCAACTGACATCCACTAAGCAGCCGTCACCGCCGGCGAGCAGTGTGTAGTCGTGACTACATGGGCTGCAGTGCATCCTGGCCCCTGCAACACCTGTAGGTGTGACACCCAGGTGAGAGATTGTGACCTTGCACCATCCAGGATGAAGCATACTGGGCACAAAGCCTCCTCCAGAACCAGTGGAAGAAGGCATCCACTCACCCCCTCCTTGGCAGGATGAAGCACACTGGGCATCCACTCACCCCCTCCTTGGCAGGATGAAGCATGCTGGGCACAATGCCCCCTCCAGGACCAGTGGAAGAAGGCATCCACTCACCACCTCTTTGGCTGGATGAAGCACACTGGGCACAAAACCCCCTCCAGAACCAGTGGAGAAGCCATCCACTCCAGAGACTGTGGCTTGGACCTCCCCAGGACCAAGCAGTGGGCAACCCACCCACTAGAGAGACTGTGCCTTTGCACTCCCCAGGACCAAGCAGTGGGCAACCCACCCACTAGAGAGACTGTGGCTTTGCACTCCCCAGGACCAAGTAGTGGGCATGTAGTTCCCTCCAGGAGCAGTGGCGTTGCACCATCTTCCGGCTGAGATGCCCCCCCATTCCCCTTCCCCCTGAGGTGCCTGCGTGTTTTCGACCTGATGCCCCTGCAGTGTTCTCTCCGTATTGAGGCAGGAGTCAAGTGTGGCCTATGTGTTATGGCCCGTGCCCCACGGGCATTTTGGAGTGGACATTGTCCCTCCTTTTGTATATATTGTACATACTGTTAATTGATTTAAGGATGTATTTATCTTAAATTGTACTACTACACTAATTTTAATCCATTCCTTTTGTCCTTGCGTTATTCCTGAGGGTCACGGGGTATATATGTAATGTTGTTGCATCTGTTTGTGTGTATGGTGTTGGGGTGAGGGTGGGGTGGGGATGTTGCGTGTTGCATGTGTGTGTCACTCTCTTTTTCCTCCCCCTCCCTTGTGTGCTAGGTGCAGTACTCACCGTGGTCGTCTTTGCCGGCGTTCGTGTTCCTGGTGTATGAGGAGGTACACCAGCATTGGAAAAATGTGCAGCTCGGGCTCCATGGCGTTGTGGTTTTCCTTGAGTGTCGAGAGGTGAGTCGTTTCCCTTCAGTGTACTGTTTGTGCCATGCTTTTGATGACGTTGGTACCGCCCTGGAAAAGCTGGCGGATTGGCCTGTTGTAATACGGTGGGCGGTACATTGTCTTCCACCTAGCTGTTGGCGGTTACCGCTGCGGTGCTTGATGCTACCGCTGTGGCGGTCGGAGTGTTAAAGTGGCTGTCTGTGTTGGGGGTTTCCGCCATGGTCATAATTCAATTTTTTTACCGCTGGCCTGTTGACGGTACTACCGCCACTGTATCACCAAGTGCCAGGGTTGTAATGAGGGCCTAAGTCTCTCTCCAGTTAACCTACTCTTAAATCTTGGCTTTTCCAGTTGTGTGATGATACCATGACAAAAACTCTTTTTGAAAAACAAAAGTGTAAGGCAGTTATAATTAACAATTAAGTCTTCCAAAGCCTTTGACTCCCGCCCTTGATACACCCTCTCAAAAGCTATGGCTGTCAGTGCCAAAATACTCCTTTTGTCCAAGAGTGTTCTCTCAGACCCTCTTATCTCTCGTGCTGTGCACAATGAGTTACTTGTGAACTTCAGCGCCTGCAGCTTTGGAAAAACAAGCTTTCATGATGAAGATTACAACACACAAAAAGAATGCTGCCTTCTCTCCGACCAACTAAAATGAACATAAATGTACTTTTAGTTCAAATATATTTAAATGTCTTACTCATTGACTCTAAAATGATTATCAATAATAAGATTCCTAAAATACTACAACATTGACATTCTTGACTGTGAGTAATAATGTGGCTTGCATAAACGTTAACCCTCATTGTGCACTCTTACCAATATATTTCAGTGCACCACGTTAAACAATTCTTTATACACGTTACAAGAGGAAAAAACACCCCTTCTTTTTCATGTTTTAGGAAGCATAATGGTGCAGCCAGGTTGTGCTTCTTCAACCCTCCCTCTCATGACATATAATGGCATCACAACGTCATCACAAACCCACTTCATTCTTGAATGAGACTTTCTAAATCCTAGTCATTTTGAACAGCTTTCGTCTGGTTTCTTCCAAAAGCTTCATGTTCACACTGGCTATCTTCCAACTCAACCTCTGCTCTCTTTCTGCTTTACTAAACCCTCATTCCTCAGAAATGTTTTTATCCTACGAGTAGAACTATTCCCACTAAAGAAATAATCAGCAGTGGTCTTAACATGAACCCTACTGTTCCAAATTTTCAAACGATTTACCTATAGCAGAAAATCAATTTTCAGTCGCTTCCCATGCACCAGTCACTTCCAGCTCTTTCAAATCCTTTGTCAACCCCAAAATATTCCAGAAATACTTCGGCAAATCCTTACTTTTATCCAGAACAAAGGTAAAACATTGTTGGACCTTAAGCATTCAACGGACTCCACCTTCTTCTGCGAGCAACATGTCAAATGCAAGGCGATTTTGTAAAACCATTGATCTGATCACTATCAACTCAGAATTTATGACCAGTAACACTCCAATGGTACTAGTGGCTAATTTATCTACTATAGTAGACACCCTTCTAATCTTCAAATCATTAAAAATCTCTCCCACAGATGGGATTAAAGCATCAAAAATGTCTCCTACTACTTCTCCTGCACTCCCACCTCATTTAGATCTAGAACTGTGAGACCAAACAGGATCATCAAAATACTCCACATGATAAATTTTGGGAAAAACAATCCCCAAGGAACACATTCCATACCGTCCTTTGGGTAATCTAAAATGAGCGTGTTTTCCACAAACAAAATAAATTCCAGGGATAACAGCATCTTTTCCATCCAAATACAACTTATAGCTCACTTGAACTTCAAAAGTATGTTCACATTCACTCTTTCCCACAAACACATTATCAGTCTCAGATCTTTTCACCCAAATGCACAATCTTCCTTTGTGTTCCCAATCTAGAGCCAAGGCAGCTATGTTTCCATCTAACAAATGTTCTATTTCTTCCTTCGTCCATTTATTTTGACTCTGGAAATGCTCATTTAACTGTGAGCTAGCTTCCAACCCTCTTCTTCTGTCCTTAACTAAATTCAGGAATTACTTCTCAGGATCTGATAATGTACAAGTTAAATTGTGTTGGTGTGCATAAACTGTGTCTAGAGTGGAAACAGGTTTGAAAAATCTAGCAAATATGTTTATTTCAAAGGGAGCTGAATGTCTGTTCAAATAATTAATAATAGGAATCTCTGAAAGAACTAAGGGCCTCATGTACTGAAGTTCAAAATTTCAAGTTCCTAATTGCGATTTCATGCGAATCGCAATTAGGAAATTGCAATTTCAAATGTATGAAATTTGAGCTTCTTGTGTGGTTCCCAGTGGGTTGCAAAAGGACCTACCTCATGAATATTAATGAGGTAAGTCACAATTTGTGACCCATTAGGAATGGCAGCCGTCACAGGGATGGTGGTCTGCTGGGCTCAGCAGACCACTATGTCTGTGATTGCTTTTAAATAAAGTAATCTTTTTTTAACGCAGCCTTATTTCCTTAAAAGAAAATAGGATGCCTTTAAAAAGAAAAAATGTAAATGTTTACGTTTCATTTTTTCATTTGTTCTTAAAAAAGTATTTTCCCCACCATTCTCAAAGGGGAAAGGGGTGATTTAGGGACCCCTTCCCATTTGCGAAAGTGTTACCGCTAACTTTCTATTGGCAGTAAACTGCAAATGTTTTGCGACCACAGTCCGGTTGCAAAACATTCAGACATACCTTTCCCATTTGGTCGTAGGAAGGGATGCCCTCAACACGTCCCTTCCTAATACTGAATGGCAAAACCCAAATTGTGATTCAGTAACAAGTTACCGATTCACAATTTGGGCTTTGAACATCCCAAAAGGCATTCCTTAAGTCACAAACGGGGACTAGAAAAATCCTTTGTACATGTGGCCCTAAATCATAGTTTGAAAAATAATACGGGGAATGTCCTGACCCATAAAACAAACTTAACAAAAGACTACATGAAATCCCATCAGTCATTGGAATGTAATAATTGGTAATACCTTCTGAAACAGAAGCAGGCAATTGAGTGTATGTATATTCTCTACATATTCATATAATAAGCAAAAATATACATTTGCAGAATAATCTCCCCTAGATGCATCTAAGTATAATGCTTTCTCATCTAACTTTCTAGCAAGATTATTAATTTGGGGGGGGGGGGTCAGTTGAAGATATCTCCTCAGCTACCGGACTGGTAAGGGAAACCACTGTCTCTAGCAAAACTATTAATCTTACAAAACAAAAATGAGCAATAAAGCACAGACCCAGATCTATTATTAAGCAATTATGTCAGCATCAAAATATTTGTCTAGTTCACCAATGCAAGCAGCAAAAGAAAGTTTGATAGTTCATTTATCAACAGTTTAAAATCTTCGTGAGATTTCCCTAGCCCTACTCCGTGTTCTTCTAAGTGACAACCTTCTTTCATCTATGGGGGCCTAGGAAATCTTCCAAACTCTCGATCCCAATCAAAGAAAATGTCTCTAATGTGCATGCAAACTAAACTCATGGATGACAATGAAAGTTCAAGGTACAGTCACAATGTCCAGTTCATTGAGGTTCAGCCGAACTTGTATGTCTACTCCAATACTCCTAGATTTCTTAATCTGCGTCATTTGCAAAGTAGGTCCACTCAGGTGAAGAATACCTGTGACTAGGCACTCTTGCTCTTTTTGACTTTCTCAGTGCCACACCTTTGTCTTCACTTTCACTGAGATCGGAGCTCTCAGTTTCCTCAGCAGTCACCGTTGGCACACACTTTTTAGGCAGACTCACTTTTCCTTGTTCTTGTCTTCTGGGCTGATGATCTCCATCTTCCCCTCCCTTTCTTACGGCACTCATTCTTTCTCTGGGGTCTAGTTCTGAGTCTGACTCACTCGTCACAGAACAAGACTCTACTGTTTCAGCTTCAGAGTCAGTTGTGACTTGCTCAAGACCCTCTCCAACGTGATTGAGTGCTACTTTTGGCTCTGCTTGGTCCCCGACAGCTTGGATGAGCTGTTCTGGTTGACTTTCTCGCACCACTGGTTCCTCTGGGCCAGTCGTATCAAGGGGTCTCTACGAGTATGGGAAGTGTGGATCCAGTTGGGAAGACCCCACACTTCACAGCACTAGGATCACTTGGTAAGGTCTACACCACCGATGTTCCAGGCACGTTTTCCTGATGTGTTTTTTCACTAAGACCCAGTCACCAGTACTAAGGTCATGGCACTGTTCCTGAAGTGGAAAAGCTGTAGTCGATCCGACCTGAGAAGACACAGAAAGCAATTCCTCAGCTAGTCCTATGTAATAGTCTAGGGCCATATCATCAGTTACATTCAAAAGTTCATTTGCAGGAATCAGTGGCAGTCTCATCTCCCTCCCTATCAGGATTTCAGAGGGGGACAGTCCAGTTTTTTGATGAGGTACACTCCGAAGAGTCATCAACCCAGTAGGCAAAGCATCAGGCGATTTCAAGGATGTCGAAGCACACACCTTTGCCAATCTCGATTAACTTGCTCAACAAGGCCTGAAGCCTCAGGTCTATAACTGCAGTGCAATCTCTGCTCCAATTGCAATGCTGCACACAACTATTTTAAAAAACCATTCTTGATCTGATTTCAAAGAGGTTGGAAAGCCACACCTAAGTATTAGCTCCCTCATCAGCAGTCTGGCTATAGTAAGACTATCATTTCGCCTGGTTGGGTATGCCTCGACCCAATGTGAAAATATACACACAAAAACCAAAACATATCTCAATCTGTTGCACACAGGCATCTCAATGAAATCTACCTGTATCCTGTTAAAAGGTCCTTCTGACCTTCCTTTGTGACTCAATATAACTGCACTTCTCTTTCCAACATTGTCCTGTTGACGCACAACACATCAATGACACAATGCTTCAGGCATCAATCTGAATTTAGGATTGAATCAAGTCTGTCTGAACAATCTCACCATAGCATCCCTACCAATATGAGCAGAGCCATGAAAATGTCGAGCCATAGGAGGTAACAGGCTATTTGGCAACACTGGTCTTCAATCCATTTAAACCCAAATGTCATCATCACTTTTGACACAACCTGCCCTCACCCATCCTTGCTGTTCCTCTTCAGACACTTCCTCTTGGAACCTTTTCACCTCATCCCAAGTGTGAGCTGGTGTCAACAAAAGGCTAAAGTTAGTCTCATCCATTCCCTCGTTTGGGAATTCATCATTAAAGATACAGGCATTTTGCAACCTCATTGGCATACCTATTGCCCAAAGTCACATGATCACCCACAGAACGATGTGCAGGGCACTTGACCACTGCAACTTGTTTTGGCAATTGTAGTGCGTTGAGGAGGTTTTTCATTTGTTCCCCTTTCCGGTCAGAGATGAGAGGACATTGTAAACCTTTGCTGGGAACACAGTTGTCCGAAGTCATGAACAACACCAAAGCCATATTGAATATTGGGAAAGATTGTCACTCTCTATTAATCAGAGACACAGCATGCTCTAGTAAGAGCAATCAGTTCAGCTCCATGGGCAGAAAATATTCTTTGAAGCCAAGAAGCTTCGACAACTCCCGACAAAGTACAAACAGCATAAGCTGCTCTCAAACCTCAGCGTTGTCTCTAAAGCATGAACCATCAACATAAAGGACATAATCAGATTCAGGTAATGGTTCATCTTGTATGTCTGGTCTTGGTTTGGTACATAGCTCAGTGACATCAAGACAATCGTGGTCCCGTTCACGATCTTCAGTAGTTCCCTGATCCACTATTGGCAGCAGATTGGCAGGATTTAAAATCCTCCAACATTTGATTAGTACGTTTTCTGTGGCCAATATAATCTGCTTGTACATGGTAAATTGACTACTTGTTAGATGCTGCATTCTGGTTCTAGTCAATAAAAGCTCTACTGAATGAGGGACGTACGCAGCTAATGGCTGTCCCATAACAATATTTTCACACCTCTCTATGCTAGTGCTAACCACAGCTACTGAATTGATGCATCCAGGCAATGCTGAAGCAACATGATCTAATGTGGCAGAAAAAATATGCCACAGGTCTCTTAGCATTTCCATGCATTTGAGTCAGCACTGAGAGGGCACAATGTAGGAGGCTGGCCTGGTTTGTAGTGGGTACCAAGGGGTACTTACACTCTGCACCAGGTCCAGTTATCCCTTATTAGTGTAGAAGAGGTGTTTCTAGCAGCTTAGGCTGATAGAAGGTAGCTATAGCTGAGCAGCTTAGGCTGAACTAGGAGACATGCAAAGCTCCTACTAAACCACTGGTGTCATATGCACAATATCATAAGAAAACACAATACACAGATATACTAAAAATAAAGGTACTTTATTTTTATGACAATATGCCAAAAGTATCTCAGTGAGTACCCTCAGTATGAGGATAGCAAATATACACAAGATATATGTACACAATACCAAAAATATGCAGTAATAGCAAAAGGAAGTAATGCAAGCAATGTAAAGTTCCAGTAGATTGCAATAGGAGCACATAGGTATAGGGGCAATACAAACCATATACTCCAAAAGTGGAATGTGAATAACGTATGGACCCCAAACCTATGTGAGCTTGTAGAGGGTCGCTGGGACTGTAAGAAAACAGTGAGGGTTAGAAAAATAGCCCACCCCAAGACCCTGAAAAGTAGGTGTAAAGTGCACCTATATTCCCCAGAGAGCACAGAAGTCGTGATAGGGGATTTCTGCAGGGAAGACCAACACCAGCAATGCAACAAAGGTGGATTTCCAGACGAGAGTACCTGTGGAACAAAGGGACCAAGTCCAAGAGTCGCGACAAAGTCGAGATTGGGCAGATGCCCAGGAAATGCCAGCTGAGGGTGCAAAGAAGCTGCCACTGGATGGTAGAAGCTGTGGATTCTGCAAGAACGAGGAGGACTAGGAACTTCCCCTTTGGAGGATGGATGTCCCACGTCGTGAAGAAGCTTGCAGAGGTGTTCCCATGTAGAAAGACCGCAAACAAGCCTTGCTAGCTGCAAGGGTTGTGGTTAGGGTTTTTGGATGCTGCTGTGGCCCAGGAGAGACCAGGATGTCGCCAATTGCGTGAGGAGACAGAGGGGGTACCCAGCAAGATAGGGAGCCCTCACAGAAGCAGGCAGCACCCACAGAAGTGCTGGAAAAGGCACTATGAAGAGGAGTGAACCGGAGCTCACCCGAAGTCACAAAAGAAGATCCCACGACGCCGGAGGACAACTCAGGAGGTTGTGCACTGCAGGTTAGAGTGTCGGGGACCCAGGTTTGGCTGTGCACAAAGGAAATCCTGGAAGAGGGCATAGGAGCCGAAGCAGCTGCAAATCACGCGGTACCCAGCAATGCAGTCTAGCGTGGGGAGGCAAGGACTTACCTCCACCAAGCTTGGACTGAAGAGTCACTGGACTGTGGGAGTCACTTGGACAGAGTTGCTGAGTTCCAGGGACCACGCTCGTCGTGCTGAGAGGGGACCCAGAGGACCGGTGATGCAGTCTTTTGTTGCCTGCGGTTGCAGGGGGAAGATTCTGTCGACCCACAGGAGATTTCTTCGGAGCTTCTAGTGCAGAGAGGAGGCAGACTACCCCCACAGCATGCACCACCAGGAAAACAGTCGAGAAGGCGGCAGGATCAGCGATACAAGGTTGCAGTAGTCATCTTTGCTCCTTTGTTGCGGTTTTGCAGGCGTCCTGAGCAGTCAACGGTCGATTCCTTGGCAGAAGGTGAAGAGAGAGATGCAGAGGAACTCTGATGAGCTCTTGCATTCGTTATCTAAAGAATTCCCCAAAGCAGAGACCCTAAATAGCCAGAAAAGGAGGTTTGGCTACCTAGGAAGGAGGATAGGCTAGCAACACAGGTAAGAGCCTATTAGAAAGAGTCTCTGACGTCACCTGCTGGCACTGGCCACTCAGAGCAGTCCAGTGTGCCAGCAGCACCTCTGTTTCCAAGATGGCAGAGGTCTGGAGCACACTGGAGGAGCTCTGGGCACCTCCCCTGGGAGGTGCAGGTCAGGGGAGTGGTCACTCCCCTTTCCTTTGTCCAGTTTTGCACCAGAGCAGGGCTGGGGATCCCTGAACCGGTGTAGACTGGCTTATGCAGAGATGGGCACCATCTGTGCCCATCAAAGCATTTCCAGAGGCTGGGGGAGGCTGCTCCTCCCCAGCCCTGACACCTTTTTCCAAAGGGAGAGGGTGTAACACCCTCTCTCTGAGGAAGTCCTTTGTTCTGCCTTCCTGGGCCAAGCCTGGCTGGACCCCAGGAGGGCAGAAACCTGTCTGAGGGGTTGGCAGCAGCAGTGAAACCCCGGGAAAGGTAGTTTGACAGTACCCGGGTCTGTGCTAGAGACTCGGGGGATCATGGAATTGTCTCCCCAATGCCAGAACGGCATTGGGGTGACAATTCCATGATCTTAGACATGTTACATGGCCATGTTCAGAGTTACTATTGTGACGCTATACATAGGTAGTGACCTATGTATAGTGCACACGTGTAATGGTGTCCCCGCACTCACAAAGTCCGGGGAATTTGCCCTGAACAATGTGGGGGCACCTTGGCTTGTGCCAGGGTGCCCACACACTAAGTAACTTAGCACCCAACCTTTACCAGGTAAAGGTTAGACATATAGGTGACTTATAAGTTACTTAAGTGCAGTGGTAAATGGCTGTGAAATAACGTGGACGTAATTTCACTCAGGCTGCAGTGGCAGGCCTATGTAAGAATTGTCAGAGCTCCCTATGGTTGGCAAAAGAAATGCTGCAGCCCATAGGGATCTCCTGGAACCCCAATACCCTGGGTACCTCAGTACCATATACTAGGGAATTATAAGGGTGTTCCAGTATGCCAATGTGAATTGGTGAAATTGGTCACTAGCCTGTTAGTGACAATTTGGAAAGCAAAGAGAGAGCATAACCACTGAGGTTCTGGTTAGCAGAGCCTCAGTGAGACAGTTAGTCATCACACAGGGAACACATACAGGGCACACTTATGAGCACTGGGGCCCTGGCTGGCAGGGTCCCAGTGACACATACAACTAAAACAACATATATACAGTGAAATATGGGGGTAACATGCCAGGCAAGATGGTACTTTCCTACACAACCCCCCCAAATGAAGGACAATCAGACTAGCCATGACCTGATGAGTCTTCATTGCCTAAGTGGAAATATCTGGAGAGTCCATCTGCATTGGAGTGGGTACTCCCAGGTCTATGTTCCACTGTATAGTCCATTCCCTGTAGAGATATGGACCACCTCAACAATTTAGGGTTTTCACCTTTCATTTGTTTTAGCCAAAGTAGATGTTTGTGGTCTGTCTGAACAATGAAGTGAGTGCCAAATAGGTATGGCCTCAACTTCTTCAGTGCCCAGACCACAGCAAAGGCCTCCCTCTCTATGGCAGACCAATGCTTTTCTCTAGGGGTCAACCTCCTGCTGATAAAAGCAACAGGTTGATCCTGGCCCTCAGAATTGAGTTGTGATAAGACTGCCCTGTAGGAGGCTGGACTGGCTTGTAGTGAGTACCTAGGGATACTTACGCCTTGCACAAGGCCCAGTTATCCCTTATTAGTGTATAGGGTGTCTAGCAGCTTAGGCTGATAGATAATGGTAGCTTAGCAGAGCAGCTTAGGCTGAACTAGGAGACGAGTGAAGCTCTACAGTACCACTAGTGTCATATGCACAATATCAGAATAAAACACAATACACAGATATACTAAAAATAAAGGTACTTTATTTTTATGACAATATGCCAAAAGTATCTCAGTGAGTACCCTCAGTATGAGGATAGCAAATATACACAAGATATATGTACACAATACCAAAATATGCAGTAATAGTATTAGAAAACAGTGCAAACAATGTATAGTTACAATAGGATGCAATGGGGACACATAGGGATAGGGGCAACACAAACCATATACTCCAAAAGTGGAATGCGAACCACGAATGGACCCCAAACCTATGTGACCTTGTACAGGGTCGCTGGGACTGTAAGAAAACAGTTAGGGTTACAAAAATAGCCCACCCCAAGACCCTGAAAAGTGAGTGTAAAGTGCACTAAAGTTCCCCAAAGGACATAGAAGTCGTGATAGGGGAATTCTGCAGGAAAGACACAAATCAGCAATGCAACAACGATGGATTTCCAAACGAGGGTACCTGTGGAACAAGGGGACCAAGTCCAAAAGTCACAAGTAAGTTGGAGATGGGCAGATGCCCAGGAAATGCCAGCTGTGGGTGCAAAGAAGCTGCTACTGGACAGTAGAAGCTGAAGATTCTGCAAGAACGACAAGGGCTAGGAACTTCCCCTTTGGAGGACGGATCCCTCACGCAGTGGAAAGTCGTGCAGAAGTGTTTTCCTGAAGAAAGACCGCCAACAAGCCTTGCTAGCTGCAAATCGTGCGGTTATGTTTTTTGGATGCTGCTGTGGCCCAGGAGGGACCAGGATGTCGCCAATTGCGTCTGAGGACAGAGGGGGCGTCGAGCAAGACAAGGAGCCCTCTCAAAAGCAGGCAGCAGGCAGCACCCGCAGAAGTGCCAGAACAGGCACTACAAAGTGGAGTGAAATGGAGCTCACCCGATGTTGCACAAAGGAGTCCCACGCCGCCGGAGGACAACTTAGGAGGTCGTGCAATGCAGGTTAGAGTGACGTGGACCCAGGCTGGACTGTGCACAAAGGATTTCCGCTGGAAGTGCACGGAGGCCGGAGTAGCTGCAAAAGTCGCGGTTCCCAGCAATGCAGTCTGGCGTGGGGAGGCAAGGACTTACCTCCACCAAACTTGGACTGAAGAGTCACTGGACTGTGGGAGTCACTTGGACAGAGTTGCTGGATTCAAGGGACCTCGCTCGTCGTGCTGAGAGGAGACCCCGGGTACCGGTGATGCAGTTCTTTGGTGCCTGCGGTTGCAGGGGGACGGTTCCGTCGACCCACGGGAGATTTCTTCGGAGCTTCTAGTGCAGAGAGGAGGCAGACTACCCCCACAGCATGCACCACCAGGAAAGCAATCGAGAAGGCGGCAGGATCAGCGTTACAGAGTTGCAGTAGTCGTCTTGGCTACTTTGTTGCAGTTTTGCAGGCTTCCAGCACGGTCAGCAGTCGATTCCTTTGCAGAAGGTGAAGAGAGAGATGCAGAGGAACTCGGATGAGCTCTTGCATTCGTTATCTAAGGAATCCCCAAAGACAGAGACCCTAAATAGCCAGAAAAGAGGGTTTGGCTACTTAGGAGAGAGGATAGGCTAGCAACACCTGAAGGAGCCTATCAGAAGGAGTCTCTGACGTCACCTGCTGGCACTGGCCACTCAGAGCAGTCCAGTGTGCCAGCAGCACCTCTGTTTCCAAGATGGCATAGGTCTGGAGCACACTGGAGGAGCTCTGGGCACCTCCCAGGGGAGGTGCAGGTCAGGGGAGTGGTCACTCCCCTTTCCTTTGTCCAGTTTTGCACCAGAGCAGGGCTGGGGATCCCTGAACCGGTGTAGAATGGCTTATGCAGAGATGGGCACCATCTGTGCCCATCAAAGCATTTCCAGAGGCTGGGGGAGGCTGCTCCTCCCCAGCCCTGACACCTTTTTCCAAAGGGAGAGGGTGTAACACCCTCTCTCTGAGGAAGTCCTTTGTTCTGCCTTCCTGGGCCAAGCCTGGCTGGACCCCAGGAGGGCAGAAACCTGTCTGAGGGGTTGGCAGCAGCAGTGAAACCCCGGGAAAGGTAGTTTGACAGTACCCGGGTCTGTGCTAGAGACTCGGGGGATCATGGAATTGTCTCCCCAATGCCAGAACGGCATTGGGGTGACAATTCCATGATCTTAGACATGTTACATGGCCATGTTCAGAGTTACTATTGTGACGCTATACATAGGTAGTGACCTATGTATAGTGCACACGTGTAATGGTGTCCCCGCACTCACAAAGTCCGGGGAATTTGCCCTGAACAATGTGGGGGCACCTTGGCTTGTGCCAGGGTGCCCACACACTAAGTAACTTAGCACCCAACCTTTACCAGGTAAAGGTTAGACATATAGGTGACTTATAAGTTACTTAAGTGCAGTGGTAAATGGCTGTGAAATAACGTGGACGTAATTTCACTCAGGCTGCAGTGGCAGGCCTATGTAAGAATTGTCAGAGCTCCCTATGGTTGGCAAAAGAAATGCTGCAGCCCATAGGGATCTCCTGGAACCCCAATACCCTGGGTACCTCAGTACCATATACTAGGGAATTATAAGGGTGTTCCAGTATGCCAATGTGAATTGGTGAAATTGGTCACTAGCCTGTTAGTGACAATTTGGAAAGCAAAGAGAGAGCATAACCACTGAGGTTCTGGTTAGCAGAGCCTCAGTGAGACAGTTAGTCATCACACAGGGAACACATACAGGGCACACTTATGAGCACTGGGGCCCTGGCTGGCAGGGTCCCAGTGACACATACAACTAAAACAACATATATACAGTGAAATATGGGGGTAACATGCCAGGCAAGATGGTACTTTCCTACACAACCCCCCCAAATGAAGGACAATCAGACTAGCCATGACCTGATGAGTCTTCATTGCCTAAGTGGAAATATCTGGAGAGTCCATCTGCATTGGAGTGGGTACTCCCAGGTCTATGTTCCACTGTATAGTCCATTCCCTGTAGAGATATGGACCACCTCAACAATTTAGGGTTTTCACCTTTCATTTGTTTTAGCCAAAGTAGATGTTTGTGGTCTGTCTGAACAATGAAGTGAGTGCCAAATAGGTATGGCCTCAACTTCTTCAGTGCCCAGACCACAGCAAAGGCCTCCCTCTCTATGGCAGACCAATGCTTTTCTCTAGGGGTCAACCTCCTGCTGATAAAAGCAACAGGTTGATCCTGGCCCTCAGAATTGAGTTGTGATAAGACTGCCCTGTAGGAGGCTGGACTGGCTTGTAGTGAGTACCTAGGGATACTTACGCCTTGCACAAGGCCCAGTTATCCCTTATTAGTGTATAGGGTGTCTAGCAGCTTAGGCTGATAGATAATGGTAGCTTAGCAGAGCAGCTTAGGCTGAACTAGGAGACGAGTGAAGCTCTACAGTACCACTAGTGTCATATGCACAATATCAGAATAAAACACAATACACAGATATACTAAAAATAAAGGTACTTTATTTTTATGACAATATGCCAAAAGTATCTCAGTGAGTACCCTCAGTATGAGGATAGCAAATATACACAAGATATATGTACACAATACCAAAATATGCAGTAATAGTATTAGAAAACAGTGCAAACAATGTATAGTTACAATAGGATGCAATAGGAACACATAGGGATAGGGGCAACACAAACCATATACTCCAAAAGTGGAATGCGAACCACGAATGGACCCCAAACCTATGTGACCTTGTACAGGGTCGCTGGGACTGTAAGAAAACAGTTAGGGTTACAAAAATAGCCCACCCCAAGACCCTGAAAAGTGAGTGTAAAGTGCACTAAAGTTCCCCAAAGGACATAGAAGTCGTGATAGGGGAATTCTGCAGGAAAGACACAAATCAGCAATGCAACAACGATGGATTTCCAAACGAGGGTACCTGTGGAACAAGGGGACCAAGTCCAAAAGTCACAAGTAAGTTGGAGATGGGCAGATGCCCAGGAAATGCCAGCTGTGGGTGCAAAGAAGCTGCTACTGGACAGTAGAAGCTGAAGATTCTGCAAGAACGACAAGAGCTAGGAACTTCCCCTTTGGAGGACGGATCCCTCACGCAGTGGAAAGTCGTGCAGAAGTGTTTTCCTGAAGAAAGACCGCCAACAAGCCTTGCTAGCTGCAAATCGTGCGGTTATGTTTTTTGGATGCTGCTGTGGCCCAGGAGGGACCAGGATGTCGCCAATTGCGTCTGAGGACAGAGGGGGCGTCGAGCAAGACAAGGAGCCCTCTCAAAAGCAGGCAGCAGGCAGCACCCGCAGAAGTGCCAGAACAGGCACTACAAAGTGGAGTGAAATGGAGCTCACCCGATGTTGCACAAAGGAGTCCCACGCCGCCGGAGGACAACTTAGGAGGTCGTGCAATGCAGGTTAGAGTGACGTGGACCCAGGCTGGACTGTGCACAAAGGATTTCCGCTGGAAGTGCACGGAGGCCGGAGTAGCTGCAAAAGTCGCGGTTCCCAGCAATGCAGTCTGGCGTGGGGAGGCAAGGACTTACCTCCACCAAACTTGGACTGAAGAGTCACTGGACTGTGGGAGTCACTTGGACAGAGTTGCTGGATTCAAGGGACCTCGCTCGTCGTGCTGAGAGGAGACCCAGGGTACCGGTGATGCAGTTCTTTGGTGCCTGCGGTTGCAGGGGGACGGTTCCGTCGACCCACGGGAGATTTCTTCGGAGCTTCTAGTGCAGAGAGGAGGCAGACTACCCCCACAGCATGCACCACCAGGAAAGCAATCGAGAAGGCGGCAGGATCAGCGTTACAGAGTTGCAGTAGTCGTCTTGGCTACTTTGTTGCAGTTTTGCAGGCTTCCAGCACGGTCAGCAGTCGATTCCTTTGCAGAAGGTGAAGAGAGAGATGCAGAGGAACTCGGATGAGCTCTTGCATTCGTTATCTAAGGAATCCCCAAAGACAGAGACCCTAAATAGCCAGAAAAGAGGGTTTGGCTACTTAGGAGAGAGGATAGGCTAGCAACACCTGAAGGAGCCTATCAGAAGGAGTCTCTGACGTCACCTGCTGGCACTGGCCACTCAGAGCAGTCCAGTGTGCCAGCAGCACCTCTGTTTCCAAGATGGCAGAGGTCTGGAGCACACTGGAGGAGCTCTGGGCACCTCCCAGGGGAGGTGCAGGTCAGGGGAGTGGTCACTCCCCTTTCCTTTGTCCAGTTTCGCGCCAGAGCAGGGCTGAGGGGTCCCTGAACCGGTGTAGACTGGCTTATGCAGAAATGGGCACCATGTGTGCCCATGAAAGCATTTCCAAAGGCTGGGGGAGGCTACTCCTCCCCTGCCTTCACACCATTTTCCAAAGGGAGAGGGAGTAACACCCTCTCTCTGAGGAAGTCCTTTGTTCTGCCTTCCTGGGCCAAGCCTGGCTGGACCCCAGGAGGGCAGAAACCTGTCTGAGGGGTTGGCAGCAGCAGCAGCTGCAGTGAAACCCCTGAAAAGGCAGTTTGGCAGTATCCGGGTCTGTGCTACAGACCCGTGGGATCATGGGATTGTACCAACAATGCCAGGATGGCATAGAGGGGGGCAATTCCATGATCTTAGACATGTTACATGGCCATATTCGGAGTTACCATTGTGAAGCTACACATAGGTAGTGACCTATATGTAGTGCACGTGTGTAATGGTGTCCCCGCACTCACAACGTCCGGGGAATTGACCCTGAACAATGTGGGGGCACCTTGGCTAGTGCCAGGGTGCCCACACACTAAGTAACTTAGCACCCAACCTTTACCAGGTAAAGGTTAGACATATAGGTGACTTATAAGTTACTTAAGTGCAGTGAAGAATGGCTGTGAAATAACATGGACGTTATTTCACTCAGGCTGCAGTGGCAGGCCTGTGTAAGAATTGTCAGAGCTCCCTATGGGTGGCAAAAGAAATGCTGCAGCCCATAGGGATGTCCTGGAACCCCAATACCCGGGGTACCTCAGTACCATATACTAGGGAATTATAAGGGTGTTCCAGTATGCCAATGTAAATTGTTAAAATTGGTCACTAGCCTGTTAGTGACAATTTGTAAAGAGAGAGCATAACCACTGAGGTTCTGGTTAGCAGAGCCTCAGTGAGACAGTTAGGCATCACACAGGGAACACATACCTATAGGTCACAAACATATGAGCACTGGGGTCCTGACTAGCAGGGTCCCAGTGACACATAACAAACATACTGAAAACATAGGGTTTTTACTATGAGCGCTGGGCCCTGGCTAGCAGGATCCCAGTGAGACAGTGAAAACACCCTGACATACACTCACAAACAGGCCAAAAGTGGGGGTAACAAGGATAGAAAGAGGCTACTTTCTCACACAACCCCCCCCCCCCCCCCCAAACGAAGGACAATAAGGCTAACCTTGGCCAGTTGAGACTTTATTGTCTAAGTGGTGATAAGTAGAGAGTATCTCTGCAATAGACTGGTTACTCCCTTTATCATCCACTATATGGTTACTTCCCTGTGGGGATGTAAACCACCCTGTTTGAAGTTTTTTAGCTAAGCAACAATGTGAAGATGTATTTTCAGAGTTTCTATCAGTAAGTTTTAGTTTACAGCAGTGGGAATTGTCCACTGAACTTATTTGTAGTGATGGAAATGCCAGACAGGGATGCTGTCTCAGAAAAGCCATAGCTGGGCAAAAACTTTGTCCATATGGCTGGAAGAGAGAACAGGGATGCTGTTTCTCTTGAGTTGGAGCAGGGCAGGGATGCTGTCCTATGAGCTCCACACTAGGGCAGGGATGCTGACCTGAGTGTTGTGAGGCAGTGAGAGTTTCTGCACTAAAGTTTCTCTGTGAGGGTTGGAGGGATGCTCCATGTTAACTAAAATTGTGCTCTTTTTCTCACCAATGTTAGTTATCCCACAGAGAGGTACTTCTACCTCAGGGAGTACAGCTTTGCCAGCTGATGCTTCCCTTGGAACAGGTGCCACCCCAGGAGAGGTTTCTCCCACCACAGGAATGGTATCCTGAATGGCAGGGTGGTTAGGGGATACTGTGATACCCTTTTTACCTGTTGATGGAGAGGGATCCTGAGTTTTCAGGCCTTCTCTCCTTTGCTTTTTCATTTCAGTAGAAATGAGAGGGAACAATTCCTCTGGGATGCCCAGCATGGCTGCATGGGCATAAAACTCTACATCAACCCAACCTGAGGCCTCTAGGTCATTACCTAAGAGACAGTCTACAGGTAAGCTAGGTGATACCACCACCTGCTTAGGGCCAGTAACTCCACCCCAACTAAACTGAATTATAGCTAAGGGAAGAAACTTAGTGGAGTTATGGACATCAATAATGTTATACTGTTGTCCAATAATGTGTTGTTCAGGAGCCACTAGGTTTTCAGTCACCAAAGTGATACTGGCACCTGTGTCCCTGTATGCCAAGGCCTCAACACCATTTATTGAAACTGTCTGCCTGTACTTATCCATTGTAAGGGGACAAGCAGCTAGTGTGGCAAGGCCAATGCCACTAGGTGTGACAGAAACTGTCTTAGGACTGACTACCCCAGTTTCCATGATGGACCCATAAGTGAACCCAACTACACCCTTTGCTTGACTGTTGCCAGCAGTCCCACCACTAGTACCACTACTGCTAGGGGCACTAGAGCTTGATGTATTAGTGGTGGTAGGCTCAGGGGGTTTACCTGGACAGGACTTATCCCCTGGCCTATGACCTCTGTTTTTACACACAAAGCACCAAGGCTTTTTAACTTGTGTAGGTTGAGAAGAAGAGGAAGAATTTGTTTTATCCCCACCCCCTGACGAGTGTTTAAGATTTGAAGTGGGATCTTTGGTTTTACCCTTATCCCCATGCTTATCTTGATATTTTTCACCATCTTTCTTCTTATTGCCATCTTTGTCACCACCTGTATGAACTTTTCTGTTCACCCTTGTTCTGACCCATTTGTCTGCCTTCTTTCCCAATTCTTGGGGAGAGGTCAGATCAGAGTCCACCAAGTACTGGTGCAACAAATCAGACACACAATTATTAAGAATATGCTCTCTCAGGATCAAGTTATACAGGCTTTCATAATCAGTAACTTTACTGCCATGTAACCACCCCTCCCAGGCCTTCACTGAATGGTCAACAAAATCAACCCAGTCTTGTGAAGACTCCTTTTTGGTCTCTCTGAACTTCATCCTGTACTGTTCAGTGGTTAAGCCATAACCATCCAGGAGTGCATTCTTAAGAACTTTGAAATCATTGGCTTCACTTTCTTTCACAGTAAGGAGCCTATCCCTACCCTTTCCACTAAATGATAGCCATAGGATAGCAGCCCACTGCCTTTGAGGGACATCCTGTACAACACAGGCCCTCTAAAATGCAGCAAACCACTTGTTAATGTCATCCCCCTCCTTATAAGGGGGAACTATCTTGTGCAGATTCCTAGAATCATGCTCTTTTGGGAATACTGCTGCTGCCACCATGGGTTTCTAAACCCAATTTCTTTCTTTCTTTCTCTACTTCTAAGGACTGTCTATCCAAATCCAGCTGTTGCTTCTTGAGCTTCAGTCTGGTTTGTTCCACTCTCAATCTATTGAGCTCCCTTTCTAACAATCTGTCATCAGGGTGGGTGGGTGGGACATTCCTTGAAACAGAAGTATGTTGAGAATGAACAGAAGGGGACCTGTCCCTAACAGAAGGCATCCTAACAGCTTGGTTAACAGAAACATCACTTCTACTATGATGTGAAGGAATACTTTTGCTATGATGTGAGGCAACACTATCAGTATGGTGTGACTCTATATCAGTACCAACTATGCTAGGCTGTCTGGTAATGGGCAGGCTAGGAAGTTCTTTCCTGAATCTTTTTCTAGGGCAGTCCCTGGATCAGATTGTGAACCATTAGCTACTTTTTCAACAGAAGGGGCACCTCTGGCCTTATCCTGTTCTACAAGCTTGTTAACCAACAGTTCTCTGGGGGGACTCTTCCCTACACTTAAACCTCTTTCTATGCAGAGACTCCTTGCTCCTTTCCAGCTAAGGTGATCATAAGCAAGTTTGGACAGATCAACAGTTTGGCCTGTGCCAGACATTTTAGAAAGTGTTTAAGTGATAGAAAAAAGGAGAAAAAGTTTTTCAGAACTTTTAGAAAGACAGAAAAAAACTTTTAAAACTTTTTAAGAACTTTTTAGAAAGGTAGAGGTACTTTTCAGCACTTTAGAAAAGAGGTGAGAAAAGAAATGCAAAACTTTTTGGTTAGGTGTACATACACTGAACTTGTTTTGTATATTTTTCTCTTATGAAAAGTACAATGACAAAAGTGGTAAGTAGTTACAGAGCACTTATCCCACCACTGCACAACCAATGTAGGAGGCTGGACTGGCTTGTAGTGAGTACCTAGGGGTACTTACACCTTGCACCAGGCCCAGTTATCCCTTATTAGTGTATAGGGTGTCTAGCAGCTTAGGCTGATAGATAATGGTAGCTTAGCAGAGCAGCTTAGGCTGAACTAGGAGACGAGTGAAGCTCCTACAGTACCACTAGTGTCATATGCACAATATCATAAGAAAACACAATACACAGATATACTAAAAATAAAGGTACTTTATTTTTATGACAATATGCCAAAAGTATCTCAGTGAGTACCCTCAGTATGAGGATAGCAAATATACACAAGATATATGTACACAATACCAAAATAAGCAGTAATAGTATTAGAAAACAGTGCAAACAATGTATAGTTACAATAGGATGCAATGGGGACACATAGGGATAGGGGCAACACAAACCATATACTCCAAAAGTGGAATGCGAACCACGAATGGACCCCAAACCTATGTGACCTTGTAGAGGGTCGCTGGGACTGTAAGAAAACAGTTAGGGTTAGAAAAATAGCCCACCCCAAGACCCTGAAAAGTGAGTGTAAAGTGCACTAAAGTTCCCCAAAGGACATAGAAGTCATGAGAGCGGAATTCTGCAGGAAAGACACAAATCAGCAATGCAACAACAATGGATTTCCAAACGAGGGTACCTGTGGAACAAGGGGACCAAGTCCAAAAGTCACAAGTAAGTCGGAGATGGGCAGATGCCCAGGATATGCCAGCTGTGGGTGCAAAGAAGCTGCTACTGGACAGTAGAAGCTGAAGATTCGGCAGGAACGGCAAGGGCTAGGAACTTCCCCTTTGGAGGACGGATCCCTCATGCCGTGGAGAGTCGTACAGAAATGTTTTCCTGAAGAAAGACCACCAACAAGCCTTGCTAGCTGCAAATCATGCGGTTATGGTTTTTGGATGGTGCTGTGGCCCAGGAGGGACCAGGATGTCGCCAATTGCGTCTGGGGACAGAGGAGGCATCGAGCAAGACAAGGAGCCCTCTTAGAAACAGGCAGCACGCGCAGAAGTGCCAAAACAGGCACTTCAAAGTGGAGTGAAATGGTGCTCACCCGAAGTTGCACAAAGGAGTCTCACGCCGCCGGAGGACAACTTAGGAGGTCGTGCAATGCAGGTTAGAGTGCCGTCGACCCAGGCTGGACTGTGCACAAAGGATTACAGCAGGAAGTGCACGGAGGCCGGAGTAGCTGCAAAGGTCGCGGTTCCCAGCAATGCAGTCTGGCGTGGGGAGGCAAGGACTTTCCTCCACCAAACTTGGACTGAAGAGTCACTGGACTGTGGGAGTCACTTGGACAGAGTTGCTGGATTCAAGGGACCTCGCTCGTCGTGCTGAGAGGAGACCCAGGGTACCGGTGATGCAGTTCTTTGGTGCCTGCGGTTGCAGGGGGACGATTCCGTCGACCCACGGGAGATTTCTTCGGAGCTTCTAGTGCAGAGAGGAGGCAGACTACCCCCACAGCAAGCACCACCAGGAAAGCAGTCGAGAAGGCGGCAGGATCAGCGTTACAGAGTTGCAGTAGTCGTCTTGGCTACTTTGTTGCAGTTTTGCAGGCTTCCAGCGCGGTCAGCAGTCGATTCCTTGGCAGAAGGTGAAGAGAGAGATGCAGAGGAACTCGGATGAGCTCTTGCATTCGTTATCTAAGGAATCCCCAAAGACAGAGACCCTAAATAGCCAGAAAAGAGGGTTTGGCTACTTAGGAGAGAGGATAGGCTAGCAACACCTGAAGGAGCCTATCAGAAGGAGTCTCTGACGTCACCTGCTGGCACTGGCCACTCAGAGCAGTCCAGTGTGCCAGCAGCACCTCTGTTTCCAAGATGGCAGAGGTCTGGAGCACACTGGAGGAGCTCTGGGCACCTCCCAGGGGAGGTGCAGGTCAGGGGAGTGGTCACTCCCCTTTCCTTTGTCCAGTTTCGCGCCAGAGCAGGGCTGAGGGGTCCCTGAACCGGTGTAGACTGGCTTATGCAGAAATGGGCACCATGTGTGCCCATGAAAGCATTTCCAGAGGCTGGGGGAGGCTACTCCTCCCCTGCCTTCACACCATTTTCCAAAGGGAGAGGGTGTAACACCCTCTCTCTGAGGAAGTCCTTTGTTCTGCCTTCCTGGGCCAAGCCTGGCTGGACCCCAGGAGGGCAGAAACCTGTCTGAGGGGTTGGCAGCAGCAGCAGCTGCAGTGAAACCCCTGAAAAGGCAGTTTGGCAGTACCCGGGTCTGTGCTACAGACCCGTGGGATCATGGGATTGCACCAACAATGCCAGGATGGCATAGAGGGGGGCAATTCCATGATCTTAGACATTTTACATGGCCATCTTCGGAGTTACCATTGTGAAGCTACACATAGGTAGTGACCTATATGTAGTGCACGCGTGTAATGATGTCCCCGCACTAACAAAGTCCGGGGAATTGACCCTGAACAATGTGGGGGCACCTTGGCTAGTGCCAGGGTGCCCACACACTAAGTAACTTAGCACCCAACCTTTACCAGGTAAAGGTTAGACATATAGGTGACTTATAAGTTACTTAAGTGCAGTGTAAAATGGCTGTGAAATAACGTGGACGTTATTTCACTCAGGCTGCAGTGGCAGGCCTGTGTAAGAATTGTCAGAGCTCCCTATGGGTGGCAAAAGAAATGCTGCAGCCCATAGGGATCTCCTGGAACCCCAATACCCTGGGTACCTCAGTACCATATACTAGGGAATTATAAGGGTGTTCCAGTATGCCAATGTCAATTGTTAAAATTGGTCACTAGCCTGTTAGTGACAATTTGTAAAGAGAGAGCATAACCACTGAGGTTCTGGTTAGCAGAGCCTCAGTGAGACAGTTAGGCATCACACAGGGAACACATACCTATAGGTCTCAAACATATGATCACTGGGGTCCTGACTAGCAGGGTCCCAGTGACACATAACAAACATACTGAAAACATAGGGTTTTTACTATGAGCGCTGGGCCCTGGCTAGCAGGATCCCAGTGAGACAGTGAAAACACCCTGACATACACTCACAAACAGGCCAAAAGTGGGGGTAACAAGGCTAGAAAGAGGCTACTTTCTCACACAACCCCCCCCCAAACGAAGGACAATAAGGCTAACCTTGGCCAGTTGAGACTTTATTGTCTAAGTGGTGATAAGTAGAGAGTATCTCTGCAATAGACTGGTTACTCCCTTTATCATCCACTATATGGTTACTTCCCTGTGGGGATGTAAACCACCCTGTTTTAAGTTTTTTAGCTAAGCAACAATGTGAAGATGTATTTTCAGAGTTTCTATCAGTAAGTTTTAGTTTAGAGCAGTGGGGATTGTCCACTGAACCTATTTGTAGTGATGGAAATGCCAGACAGGGATGCTGTCTCAGAAAAGCCATAGCTGGGCAAAAACTTTGTCCAAATGGCTGGAAGAGAGAACAGGGATGCTGTTTCTCTTGAATTGGAGCAGGGCAGGGATGCTGTCCTATGAGCTCCACACTAGGGCAGTGATGCTGACCTAAGTGTTGTGAGGCAGTGCAGAGTTTCTGCACTAAAGTTTCTCTGTGAGGGTTGGAGGGATGCTCCATGTTAACTAAAATGGTGCTCTTTTTCTCACCAATGTTAGTTATCCCACAGAGAGGTACTTCTACCTCAGGGAGTACAGCTTTGCCAGCTGATGCTTCCCTTGGAACAGGTGCCACCCCAGGAGAGGTTTCTCCCACCGCAGGAATGGTATCCTGAATGGCAGGGTGGTTAGGGGATACTGTGATACCCTTTTTACCTGTTGATGGAGAGGGATCCTGAGTTTTCAGGCCTTCTCTCCTTTGCTTTTTCATTTCAGTAGAAATGAGAGGGAACAATTTCTCTGGGATGCCCAGCATGGCTGCATGGGCATAAAACTCTACATCAGCCCAACCTGAGGCCTCTAGGTCATTACCTAAGAGACAGTCTACAGGTAAGCTAGGTGATACCACCACCTGCTTAGGGCCAGTAACTCCACCCCAACTAAACTGAATTATAGCTAAGGGAAGAAACTTAGTGGAGTTATGGACATCAATAATTTTATACTGTTGTCCAATGATGTGTTGTTCAGGAGCCACTAGGTTTTCAGTCACCAAAGTGATAATTGCACCTGTGTCCCTGTAGGCCAAGGCCTCAACACCATTTATTGAAACTGTCTGCCTGTACTTATCCATTGTAAGGGGACAAGCAGCCAGTGTGGCAAGGCCAATGCCACTAGGTGTGACAGAAACTGTCTTAGGACTGACTACACCAGTTTCTATGATGGACCCATAAGTGAACCCAACTACACCCTTTGCTTGACTGTTGCCAGCAGTCCCACCACTAGTACCACTACTGCTAGGGGCACTAGAGCTTGATGTATTAGTGGTGGTAGGCTCAGGGGGTTTACCTGGACAGGACTTATCCCCTGGCCTATGGCCTCTGTTTTTACACACAAAGCACCAAGGCTTTTTAACTTGTGTAGGTTGAGAAGAAGAGGAAGAATTTGTTTTATCCCCACCCCCTGAAGAGTGTTTAAGATTTGAAGTGGGATCTTTGGTTTTACCCTTATCCCCATGCTTATCTTGAGATTTTTCACCATCTTTCTTCTTATTGCCATCTTTGTCACCACCTGTTTGAACTTTTCTGTTCACCCTTGTTCTGACCCATTTGTCTGCCTTCTTTCCCAATTCTTGGGGAGAGGTCAGATCAGAGTCCACCAAGTACTGGTGCAACAAATCAGACACACAATTATTAAGAATATGCTCTCTCAGGATCAAGTTATACAGGCTTTCATAATCAGTAACTTTACTGCCATGTAACCACCCCTCCAAGGCCTTCACTGAATGGTCAACAAAATCAACCCAGTCTTGTGAAGACTCCTTTTTGGTCTCTCTGAACTTCATCCTGTACTGTCCAGTGGTTAAGCCATAACCATCCAGGAGTGCATTCTTAAGAACTTTGAAATCATTGGCTTCACTTTCTTTCACAGTAAGGAGCCTATCCCCACCCTTTCCACTAAATGATAGCCATAGGATAGCAGCCCACTGCCTTTGAGGGACATCCTGTACAACATATGCCCTCTAAAGTGCAGCAAACCACTTGTTAATGTCATCCCCCTCCTTATAAGGGGGAACTATCTTGTGCATATTCCTAGAATCATGCTCTTTTGCAGGATGACTATTGGGAATACTGCTGCTGCCACCATGGGTTTCTAAACCCAATTTCTTTCTTTCTTTCTCTACTTCTAAGGACTGTCTATCCAAATCCAGCTGTTGCTTCTTGAGCTTCAGTCTGGTTTGTTCCACTCTCAATCTATTGAGCTCCCTTTCTAACAATCTGTCATCAAGGTGGGTGGGTGGGACATTCCTTGAAACAGAAGTATGTTGAGAGTGAACAGAAGGGGACCTGTCCCTAACAGAAGGCATCCTAACAGCTTGGTTAACAGAAACATCACTTCTACTATGATGTGAAGGAATACTTTTGCTATGATGTGAGGCAACACTATCAGTATGGTGTGACTCTACATCAGTACCAACTATGCTAGGCTGTCTGGTAATGGGCAGGCTAGGAAGTTTCTTTCCTGAATCTTTTTCTAGGGGAGTCCCTGGATCAGATTGTGAACCATTAGCTACTTTTTCAACAGAAGGGGCACCTCTGGCCTTATCCTGTTCTACAAGCTTGTTAACCAACAGTTCTCTGGGGGGATTCTTCCCTACACTTAAACCTCTTTCTATGCAGAGACTCCTTGCTCCTTTCCAGCTAAGGTGATCATAAGGAAGTTTGGACAGATCAACAGTTTGGCCTGTGCCAGACATTTTAGAAAGTGTTTAAGTGATAGAAAAAAGGAGAAAAAGTTTTTCAGAACTTTTAGAAAGACAGAAAAAAACTTTTAAAACTTTTTAAGAACTTTTTAGAAAGTTAGAGGTACTTTTCAGCACTTTAGAAAAGAGGTGAGAAAAGAAATGCAAAACTTTTTGGTTAGGTGTACATACACTGAACTTGTTTTGTATATTTTTCTCTTATGAAAAGTACAATGACAAAAGTGGTAAGTAGTTACAGAGCACTTATCCCACCACTGCACAACCAATGTAGGAGGCTGGACTGGCTTGTAGTGAGTACCTAGGGGTACTTACACCTTGCACCAGGCCCAGTTATCCCTTATTAGTGAATAGGGTGTCTAGCAGCTTAGGCTGATAGATAATGGTAGCTTAGCAGAGCAGCTTAGGCTGAACTAGGAGACGAGTGAAGCTCCTACAGTACCACTAGTATCATATGCACAATATCATAAGAAAACACAATACACAGATATACTAAAAATAAAGGTACATTATTTTTATGACAATATACCAAAAGTATCTCAGTGAGTACCCTCAGTATGAGGATAGCAAATATACACAAGATATATGTACACAATACCAAAATATGCAGTAATAGTATTAGAAAACAGTGCAAACAATGTATAGTTACAATAGGATGCAATGGGGACACATAGGGATAGGGGCAACACAAACCATATACTCCAAAAGTGGAATGAGAACCACAAATGTACCCCAAACCTATGTGACCTTGTAGAGGGTCGCTGGGACTGTAAGAAAACAGTTAGGGTTAGAAAAATAGCCCACCCCAAGACCCTGAAAAGTGAGTGCAAAGTGCACTAAAGTTCCCCAAAGGACATAGAAGTCGTGATAGGGGAATTCTGCAGGAAAGACACAAATCAGCAATGCAACAACGAT
This sequence comes from Pleurodeles waltl, assembly GCF_031143425.1. Taxonomy (NCBI): domain Eukaryota; kingdom Metazoa; phylum Chordata; class Amphibia; order Caudata; family Salamandridae; genus Pleurodeles; species Pleurodeles waltl. The sequence goes on from NC_090437.1 coordinate 185,174,066, forward strand.
GGATTTCCAAACGAGGGTACCTGTGGAACAAGGGGACCAAGTCCAAAAGTCACAAATAAGTCGGAGATGGGCAGATGCCCAGGAAATGCCAGCTGTGGGTGCAAAGAAGCTGCTACTGGACAGTAGAAGCTGAAGATTCTGCAGGAACAACAAGGGCTAGGAACTTCCCCTTTGGAGGATGGATCCCTCACACCGTGGCGAGTCGTGCAGAAGTGTTTTCCTGAAGAAAGACCACCAACAAGCCTTGCTAGCTGCAAATTGTGCTGTGATGGTTTTTGGATGCTGCTGTGGCCCAGGAGGGACCAGAATGTCGCCAATTGCGTCTGGGGACAGAGGGGGTGACGAGCAAGGCAAAGAGCCCTCTCAGAAGCAGGCAACATGCGCAGAAGTGCCAGAAAAGGCACTACAAAGTGGAGTGAAACGGTGCTCACCCAAAGTTGAACAAAGGAGTCCCACGCCGCCGGAGGACAACTTAGGAGGTCGTGCAATGCAGGTTAGAGTGCTGTGGAGCGAGGCTGGATTGTGCACAAAGGATTTCTGCAGGAAGTGCACGGAGGCCGGAGTAGCTGCAAAAGTCGCGGTTCCCAGCAATGCAGTCTGGCGTGGGGAGGGAAGGACTTTCCTCCAGCAAACTTGGACTGAAGAGTCACTGGACCGTGGGAGTCACTTGGACAGAGTTGCTGGATTCAAGGGACCTCGCTTGTCATGCTGAGATGAGACCCAGGGTACCGGTGATGCAGTTCTTTGGTGCCTGCGGTTGCAGGGGGACGATTCCGTCGACCCACGGGAGATTTCTTCGGAGCTTCTAGTGCAGAGAGGAGGCAGACTACCCCCACAGCATGCACCACCAGGAAAGCAGTCGAGAAGGCGGCAGGATCAGCGTTACAGAGATGCAGTAGTCGTCTTGGCTACTTTGTTGCAGTTTTGCAGGCTTCCAGCGCGGTCAGCAGTTGATTCCTTGGCAGAAGGTGAAGAGAGAGATGCAGAGGAACTCGGATGAGCTCTTGCATTCGTTATCTAAGGAATCCCCAAAGACAGAGAACCTAAATAGCCAGAAAAGAGGGTTTGGCTACTTAGGAGAGAGGATGGGCTAGCAACACCTGAAGGAGCCTATCAGAAGGAGTCTCTGACGTCACCTGCTGGCACTGGCCACTCAGAGCAGTCCAGTGTGCCAGCAGCACCTCTGTTTCCAAGATGGCATAGGTCTGGAGCACACTGGAGGAGCTCTGGGCACCTCCCAGGGGAGGTGCAGGTCAGGGGAGTGGTCACTCCCCTTTCCTTTGTCCAGTTTCGCGCCAGAGCAGGGCTGAGGGGTCCCTGAACCGGTGTAGACTGGCTTATGCAGAAATGGGCACCATGTGTGCCCATGAAAGCATTTCCAGAGGCTGGGGGAGGCTACTCCTCCCCTGCCTTCACACCATTTTCCAAAGGGAGAGGGTGTAACACCCTCTCTCTGAGGAAGTCCTTTGTTCTGCCTTCCTGGGCCAAGCCTGGCTGGACCCCAGGAGGGCAGAAACCTGTCTGAGGGGTTGGCAGCAGCAGCAGCTGCAGTGAAACCCCTGAAAAGGCAGTTTGGCAGTACCCGGGTCTGTGCTACAGACCCGTGGGATCATGGGATTGTACCAACAATGCCAGGATGGCATAGAGGGGGGCAATTCCATGATCTTAGACATGTTACATGGCCATATTCGGAGTTACCATTGTGAAGCTACACATAGGTAGTGACCTATATGTAGTGCACGCGTGTAATGGTGTCCCCGCACTCACAAAGTCCGGGGAATTGACCCTGAACAATGTGGGGGCACCTTGGCTAGTGCCAGGGTGCCCACACACTAAGTAACTTAGCACCCAACCTTTACCAGGTAAAGGTTAGACATATAAGTGACTTATAAGTTACTTAAGTGCAGTGTAAAATGGCTGTGAAATAACGTGGACGTTATTTCACTCAGGCTGCAGTGGCAGGCCTGTGTAAGAATTGTCAGAGCTCCATATGGGTGGCAAAAGAAATGCTGCAGCCAATAGGGATCTCCTGGAACCCCAATACCCTGGGTACCTCAGTACCATATACTAGGGAATTATAAGGGTGTTCCAGTATGCCAATGTAAATTGTTAAAATTGGTCACTAGCCTGTTAGTGACAATTTGTAAAGAGAGAGCATAACCACTGAGGTTCTGGTTAGCAGAGCCTCAGTGAGACAGTTAGGCATCACACAGGAAACACATACATATAGATCACAAACATATGATCACTGGGGTCCTGACTAGCAGGGTCCCAGTGACACATAACAAACATACTGAAAACATAGGGTTTTTACTATGAGCGCTGGGCCCTGGCTAGCAGGATCCCAGTGAGACAGTGAAAACACCCTGACATACACTCACAAACAGGCCAAAAGTGGGGGTAACAAGGCTAGAAAGAGGCTACTTTCTCACACAACCCCCCCCCCCCAAACGAAGGACAATAAGGCTAACCTTGGCCAGTTGAGACTTTATTGTCTAAGTGGTGATAAGTAGAGAGTATCTCTGCAATAGACTGGTTACTCCCTTTATCATCCACTATATGGTTACTTCCCTGTGGGGATGTAAACCACCCTGTTTGAAGTTTTTTAGCTAAGCAACAATGTGAAGATGTATTTTCAGAGTTTCTATCAGTAAGTTTTAGTTTAGAGCAGTGGGAATTGTCCACTGAACTTATTTGTAGTGATGGAAATGCCAGACAGGGATGCTGTCTCAGAAAAGCCATAGCTGGGCAAAAACTTTGTCCATATGGCTGGAAGAGAGAACAGGGATGCTGTTTCTCTTGAGTTGGAGCAGGGCAGGGATGCTGTCCTATGAGCTCCACACTAGGGCAGGGATGCTGACCTGAGTGTTGTGAGGCAGTGAGAGTTTCTGCACTAAAGTTTCTCTGTGAGGGTTGGAGGGATGCTCCATGTTAACTAAAATTGTGCTCTTTTTCTCACCAATGTTAGTTATCCCACAGAGAGGTACTTCTACCTCAGGGAGTACAGCTTTGCCAGCTGATGCTTCCCTTGGAACAGGTGCCACCCCAGGAGAGGTTTCTCCCACCACAGGAATGGTATCCTGAATGGCAGGGTGGTTAGGGGATACTGTGATACCCTTTTTACCTGTTGATGGAGAGGGATCCTGAGTTTTCAGGCCTTCTCTCCTTTGCTTTTTCATTTCAGTAGAAATGAGAGGGAACAATTCCTCTGGGATGCCCAGCATGGCTGCATGGGCATAAAACTCTACATCAACCCAACCTGAGGCCTCTAGGTCATTACCTAAGAGACAGTCTACAGGTAAGCTAGGTGATACCACCACCTGCTTAGGGCCAGTAACTCCACCCCAACTAAACTGAATTATAGCTAAGGGAAGAAACTTAGTGGAGTTATGGACATCAATAATGTTATACTGTTGTCCAATAATGTGTTGTTCAGGAGCCACTAGGTTTTCAGTCACCAAAGTGATACTGGCACCTGTGTCCCTGTATGCCAAGGCCTCAACACCATTTATTGAAACTGTCTGCCTGTACTTATCCATTGTAAGGGGACAAGCAGCCAGTGTGGCAAGGCCAATGCCACTAGGTGTGACAGAAACTGTCTTAGGACTGACTACCCCAGTTTCTATGATGGACCCATAAGTGAACCCAACTACACCCTTTGCTTGACTGTTGCCAGCAGTCCCACCACTAGTACCACTACTGCTAGGGGCACTAGAGCTTGATGTATTAGTGGTGGTAGGCTCAGGGGGTTTACCTGGACAGGACTTATCCCCTGGCCTATGACCTCTGTTTTTACACACAAAGCACCAAGGCTTTTTAACTTGTGTAGGTTGAGAAGAAGAGGAAGAATTTGTTTTATCCCCACTGTAGGAAAGTACCATCTTGCCTGGCATGTTACCCCCATTTTTCACTGTATATATGTTGTTTTAGTTGTATGTGTCACTGGGACCCTGGTAACCCAGGGCCCCAGTGCTCATAAGTGTGCCTGAATGTGTTACCTGTGTAGTGACTAACTGTCTCACTGAGGCTCTGCTAATCAGAACCTCAGTGGTTATGCTCTCTCATTTCTTTCCAAATTGTCACTGACAGGCTAGTGACCATTTTTACCAATTTACATTGGCTTACTGGAACACCCTTATAATTCCCTAGTATATGGTACTGAGGTACCCAGGGTATTGGGGTTCCAGGAGATCCCTATGGGCTGCAGCATTTCTTTTGCCACCCATAGGGAGCTCTGACAATTCTTACACAGGCCTGCCACTGCAGCCTGAGTGAAATAACGTCCACGTTATTTCACAGCCATTTTACACTGCACTTAAGTAACTTATAAGTCACCTATATGTCTAACCTTTACCTGGTAAAGGTTAGGTGCAAAGTTACTTAGTGTGAGGGCACCCTGGCACTAGCCAAGGTGCCCCCACATTGTTCAGAGCCAATTCACTGAACTTTGTGAGTGCGGGGACACCATTACACGCGTGCACTACATATAGGTCACTACCTATATGTAGCTTCACCATGGTAACTCCGAATATGGCCATGTAACATGTCTATGATCATGGAATTGCCCCCTCTATGCCATCCTGGCATTGTTGGTACAATTCCATGATCCCAGTGGTCTGTAGCACAGACCCTGGTACTGCCAGACTGCCCTTCCTGGGGTTTCTCTGCAGCTGCTGCTGCTGCCAACCCCTCAGACAGGCAGCTGCCCTCCTGGGGTCCAGCCAGGCCTGGCCCAGGATGGCAGAACAAAGAACTTCCTCTGAGAGAGGGTGTGACACCCTCTCCCTTTGGAAAATGGTGTGAAGGCAGGGGAGGAGTAGCCTCCCCCAGCCTCTGGAAATGCTTTGTTGGGCACAGATGTGCCCAATTCTGCATAAGCCAGTCTACACCGGTTCAGGGACCCCTTAGCCCCTGCTCTGGCGCGAAACTGGACAAAGGAAAGGGGAGTGACCACTCCCCTGACCTGCACCTCCCCTGGGAGGTGTCCAGAGCTCCTCCAGTGTGCTCCAGACCTCTGCCATCTTGGAAACAGAGGTGCTGCTGGCACCTGGACTGCTCTGAGTGGCCAGTGCCACCAGGTGACGTCAGAGACTCCTTGTGATAGGCTCCTTCAGGTGTTAGTAGCCTCTCCTCTCTCCTAGGTAGCCAAACCCTCTTTTCTGGCTATTTAGGGTCTCTGTCTCTGGGGAAACTTTAGATAACGAATGCATGAGCTCAGCCGAGTTCCTCTGCATCTCCCTCTTCACCTTCTGATAAGGAATCGACCGCTGACCGCGCTGGAAGCCTGCAAACCTGCAACATAGTAGCAAAGACGACTACTGCAACTCTGTAACGCTGATCCTGCCGCCTTCTCGACTGTTTTCCTGCTTGTGCATGCTGTGGGGGTAGTCTGCCTCCTCTCTGCACCAGAAGCTCCGAAGAAATCTCCCGTGGGTCGACGGAATCTTCCCCCTGCAACCGCAGGCACCAAAAAGCTGCATTACCGGTCCCTTGGGTCTCCTCTCAGCACGACGAGCGAGGTCCCTCGAATCCAGCGACACCGTCCAAGTGACCCCCACAGTCCAGTGACTCTTCAGCCCAAGTTTGGTGGAGGTAAGTCCTTGCCTCACCTCGCTGGGCTGCATTGCTGGGAACCGCGACTTTGCAAGCTACTCCGGCCCCTGTGCACTTCCGGCGGAAATCCTTCGTGCACAGCCAAGCCTGGGTCCACGGCACTCTAACCTGCATTGCACGACTTTCTAAGTTGGTCTCCGGCGAAGTGGGACTCCTTTGTGCAACTTCGGTGAGCACCGTTTCACGCATCCTCGTAGTGCCTGTTTCTGGCACTTCTCCGGGTGCTACCTGCTTCAGTGAGGGCTCTTTGTCTTGCTCGACGTCCCCTCTCTCTGCAGGTCTAATTTGCGACCTCCTGGTCCCTCCTGGGCCCCAGCAGCGTCCAAAAACGCCAAACGCACGATTTGCGTGTAGCAAGGCTTGTTGGCGTCCATCCGGCGGGAAAACACTTCTGCACGACTCTCCCAGGCGTTGGGGATCCATCCTCCAAAGGGAAAGTCTCTAGCCCTTGTCGTTCCTGCAGTATTCACAGTTCTTCAGCCTAGTAAGAGCTTCTTTGCACCAACAGCTGGCATTTCTTGGGCATCTGCCCATCTCCGACTTGCTTGTGACTTTTGGACTTGGTCCCCTTGTTCCACAGGTACCCTCAGTCAGGAATCCATCGTTGTTGCATTGCTGATTTGTGTTTTCCTTGCATTTTCCCTCTAACACGACTATTTTGTCCTTAGGGGAACTTTAGTGCACTTTGCACTCACTTTTCAGGGTCTTGGGGAGGGTTATTTTTCTAACTCTCACTATTTTCTAATAGTCCCAGCGACCCTCTACAAGGTCACATAGGTTTGGGGTCCATTCGTGGTTCACATTCCACTTTTGGAGTATATGGTTTGTGTTGCCCCTATCCCTATGTTTCCCCATTGCATCCTATTGTAACTATACATTGTTTGCACTGTTTTCTAAGACTATACTGCATATTTTTGCTATTGTGTATATATATCTTGTGTATATTTCCTATCCTCTCACTGAGGGTACACTCTAAGATACTTTGGCATATTGTCATAAAAATAAAGTACCTTTATTTTTAGTATAACTGTGTATTGTGTTTTCTTATGATATTGTGCATATGACACTAAGTGGTACTGTAGTAGCTTCACACGTCTCCTAGTTCAGCCTAAGCTGCTCTGCTAAGCTACCATTATCTATCAGCCTAAGCTGCTAGACACCCTATACACTAATAAGGGATAACTGGGCCTGGTGCAAGGTGCAAGTACCCCTTGGTACTCACTACAAGCCAGGCCAGCCTCCTACATTGGTTGTGCAGCGGTGGGATAAGTGCTTTGAGACTACTTACCACTCTTGTCATTGTACTTTTCATAAGAGAAAAATATACAAAACAAGGTCAGTGTATATACACATAGCCAAAAAGTTTTGCATTTCCTCTTTTCACTCTTTTCTAAGTGCTGAAAAGTACTTCTAAACTTTCAAAAAGTTCTTAAAAGTTTAAAAAGTTTTTTCTGTCTTTCCAAAAAGTTCTGAAAACTTTTTTCTCTTTGTCTATCACTTTAACTCTCTCTAAAAATGTCTGGCACAGGCCAAAAAGTTGAACTGTCCAAACTTGCATATGATCACCTTAGCTGGAAAGGAGCAAGGAGTCTCTGCATAGAGAGAGGTTTGAGTGTAGGGAAGAATCCTTCCTTAGAACTGTTAATTAATATGCTTAGAGTACAGGATAAGGCCATAAGTGCCCAATCTGTAGAAAAAGTAGCTAATGGTTCTCAATCTGATCCAGGGACTCCCCCAGGAAAAGGTTCAGGAAAGAAACTTCTCAGCCTGCCCATTACTAGACAGTCTAGCATAGTTGGTACAGAGGTTGAATCACATCATACTGATGATGTGCTCTCACATTATGCTGGTAGCCAAGCTGTTAGGGTGCCCTTGGTAAGGGACAGGTCTCCTTCTGTTCATTCCCATCATACCTCTGTATCTAGAAATGTCCCTCCCACCCACCCTGATGACAGATTGTTAGAAAGGGAGCTCAATAGATTGAGAGTGGAGCAAACCAGACTGAAGCTCAAGAAGCAACAGCTGGATTTGGATAGACAGTCTTTAGAAATAGAGAGGGAAAGACAGAAGATGGGTTTAGATACCCATGGTGGCAGCAGCAGTATTCCCCATAGTCATCCTGCAAAAGAGCATGATTCCAGGAATCTGCACAAGATAGTTCCCCCTTACAAGGAGGGGGATGACATTAACAAGTGGTTTGCTGCACTTGAGAGGGCCTGTGCTGTACAGGATGTCCCTCAAAAGCAGTGGGCTGCTATCCTATGGCTATCATTTACTGGAAAAGGTAGGGATAGGCTCCTTACTGTAAAAGAAAATGATGCTAACAATTTCCAAGTTCTTAAGAATGCACTCCTGGATGGTTATGGCTTAACCACTGAACAGTACAGGATAAAGTTCAGAGATACCAAAAAGGAGTCTTCACAAGACTGGGTTGATTTCATTGACCAGGCAGTGAAGGCCTTGGAGGGGTGGTTACATGGCAGTAAAGTTACTGATTATGACAGCCTGTATAACTTGATCCTGAGAGAGCATATTCTTAATAATTGTGTGTCTGATTTGTTGCACCAGTACTTGGTGGACTCTGATCTGACCTCTCCCCAAGAATTGGGAAAGAAGGCAGACAAATGGGTCAGAACAAGAGTGAACAGAAAAGTTCATACAGGGGGTGACAAAGATGGCAACAAAAAGAAGGATGGTAAGTCTTCTGACAAGGGTGGGGACAAATCTAAAAATGAGTCTTCATCAGGCCCACAAAAACACTCTGGTGGGGGTGGTGGGTCCAAATCCTCCTTTAATCAGAACAAGGAAAAGAAACCATGGTGCTATTTATGTAAAATAAAAGGCCATTGGACAACAGATCCCAGTTGTCCAAAGAAAGGCACCACAGCTCCTACCACTACAACCCCTACTGCTACACCTAGTGTCCCTACTAATAGCAGTGGTGGTGGGAGCAAACCTACTAATAGCCAATCCAAGGGAGTAGCTGGGCTCACTTTTGGTAATTTAGTTGGGGTTGGTCTGATTAGGGAGACCACAGAGGCTACTTTAGTCTCTGAAGGGGCTATTGACTTAGCCACTTTGGTTGCTTGCCCCCATAACTTGGAGAAGTACAAGCAACTAACCCTAATAAATGGTGTTGAGGTCCAGGCCTACAGGGACACAGGTGCCAGTGTCACAATGGTGATTGAGAAACTGGTGCACCCTGAACAACACATACTTGGACACCAGTACCAAGTAACCGATGCTCACAACATAACACAAAGCCACCCCATGGCTGTTGTAAATCTCAACTGGGGGGGGGTATCTGGTCCAAAGAAAGTTGTGGTAGCTTCAGATTTACCTGTAGACTGTCTATTAGGGAACGATTTGGAGACATCAGCTTGGTCAGATGTGGAGTTGGAGGCCCATGCAGCAATGCTGGGCATCCCAGGGCATATTTTTGCTTTGACAAGGGCTCAGGCCAAAAAGCAAAAAGGACAGGGAAGCTTGGATCCTGGAACAATGGACCAAGTGCTCCCTAAAGCTAGGGCTAGTAGAAGCAAACCACTTCCTACTATCCCTCCCTCTACAGTGGATTCTACTTCTGAGGAAGAAGAATTCCCTCCCTGTGCAGAACCTACACCAGAGGAGCTGGAAGCAGACACTGCTGAGCTTTTGGGTGAAGGGGGGCCTGCCAGAGAGGAGCTGAGTGTGGCACAGCAAACCTGTCCCACATTAGAGGGTCTCAGACAGCAAGCTGTCAAACAGGCTAATGGGGATGTCAGTGACTCACACAGAGTTTACTGGGAGGACAACCTCTTGTACACTGAGCATAGGGATCCTAAACCTGGAGCTGCCAGGAGATTAGTGATTCCTCAGGAGTACAGAAAGTTCCTCCTAACACTGGCACATGACATTCCCTTAGCTGGGCACCTGGGTCAAATGAAAACTTGGGACAGATTGGTACCATTGTTTCATTGGCCTAGGATGTCTGAGGACACAAAAGAATTTTGTAAGTCCTGTGAAACCTGTCAAGCCAGTGGCAAGACAGGTGGCACTCCAAAGGCACCCCTTATCCCACTGCCTGTGGTTGGGGTTCCCTTTGAAAGGGTAGGGGTTGACATAGTTGGCCCCCTTGACCCTCCTACTGCTTCAGGCAATAGGTTTATCTTGGTGGTAGTGGACCATGCCACAAGATATCCTGAAGCTATTCCTTTAAGGACCACTACAGCTCCTGCAGTGGCAAAGGCCCTCCTGGGAATATTTTTCAGGGTGGGCTTCCCAAAGGAAGTAGTATCAGACAGAGGAAGCAATTTCATGTCTGCATACTTAAAGGCCATGTGGAAGGAGTGTGGTGTAACTTACAAGTTCACAACACCCTATCATCCACAAACAAATGGACTGGTGGAGAGATTTAATAAAACTCTCAAAGGCATGATTATGGGACTCCCTGAAAAACTCCGCAGGAGATGGGATATCCTTCTACCATGCCTCCTTTTTGCCTACAGGGAGGTACCCCAGAAAGGAGTGGGCTTCAGCCCCTTTGAACTTCTTTTTGGACACCCTGTTAGGGGTCCACTCACACTTGTAAAGGAGGGTTGGGAACAACCTTTAAAAGCTCCTAAGCAGGATATTGTGGATTATGTACTTGGCCTCAGATCAAGGATGGCTGAGTACATGAAAAAGGCCAGCAAAAACCTTCAGGCCAGCCAAGAGCTCCAGAAGCAATGGCATGATCAGAAGGCTGTTTTGGTTCAGTACCAACCAGGGCAGAAAGTGTGGGTCTTGGAGCCTGTGGCCCCAAGAGCACTCCAAGATAAATGGAGTGGACCCCACACAATTGTTGAAAAGAAGGGTGAAGTCACCTACTTGGTTGACTTAGGCACTGCCAGGAGTCCCCTTAGGGTGCTCCATGTCAACCGCCTGAAACCCTACTATGACAGGGCTGATCTCACCCTGCTCATGGCAACAGATGAGGGACAGGAAGAAGACAGTGATCCTCTACCTGATCTCTTCTCTTCCACAGAACAAGATGCTCTTGTGGAAGGTGTAGTTTTGGCTGATTGTCTTACTGCTGAGCAGAAAGATAATTGCATAAATCTCCTAGGACAATTTTCAGAACTCTTCTCCATTGTGCCAGGCACCACTTCGTGGTGTGAGCACACTATAGATACTGGAGACAGTTTACCTGTCAAAAGTAAGATCTATAGGCAGCCTGACCATGTCAGGGACTGCATAAAGCAAGAAGTTCAGAAGATGTTGGAACTAGGAGTGGTTGAGCACTCTGACAGTCCATGGGCTTCTCCTGTGGCACTGGTACCAAAACCCAATTCTAAAGATGGAAAGAAGGAAATGAGGTTTTGTGTCGACTATAGAGGTCTCAACTTAGTAACCAAAACTGATGCTCACCCTATACCCAGGGCAGATGAGCTCATAGATACACTGGCATCTGCCAAGTATCTAAGCACTTTTGATTTGACTGCAGGGTATTGGCAGATCAAATTGTCAGAAGATGCTAAATCTAAGACTGCATTTTCTACCATTGGAGGACATTACCAGTTTACTGTAATGCCTTTTGGTCTGAAAAATGCACCTGCCACTTTTCAGAGGTTGGTGAACACAGTCCTGCAAGGGCTGGAAGCTTTCAGTGCAGCATATTTGGATGATATAGCTGTCTTTAGCTCCAGCTGGGATGATCACCTGGTCCACCTTTGGAAAGTTTTGGAGGCCCTGCAAAAGGCAGGCCTCACTATCAAGGCTTCAAAGTGCCAGATAGGGCAGGGTAAGGTGGTTTATCTGGGACACCTTGTTGGTGGGGAACAGATTGCACCACTTCAGGGGAAAATCCAAACTATTATTGATTGGGTTCCCCCTACCACTCAGACTCAGGTGAGAGCCTTCCTAGGCCTCACTGGGTATTACAGGAGGTTCATTAAGAACTATAGCTCCATTGCAGCCCCTCTTAATGACCTCACATCCAAGAAAATGCCTAAAAAGGTATTATGGACAGCAAACTGTCAGAAAGCTTTTGAGGAGCTGAAGCAGGCCATGTGCTCTGCACCTGTCCTGAAAAGCCCTTGTTACTCTAAAAAATTCTATGTCCAAACTGATGCATCGGAATTAGGAGTAGGGGCAGTCCTATCACAACTTAATTCTGAGGGCCAGGATCAACCTGTTGCTTTTATTAGTAGAAGGTTGACCCCTAGAGAAAAGCGTTGGTCTGCCATTGAGAGGGAGGCCTTTGCTGTGGTCTGGGCTCTGAAGAAGTTGAGGCCATACCTGTTTGGCACTCACTTCATTGTTCAGACAGACCACAAACCTCTACTTTGGCTAAAACAAATGAAAGGTGAAAATCCTAAATTGTTGAGGTGGTCCATATCCCTACAGGGAATGGACTATACAGTGGAACATAGACCTGGGAGTAGCCACTCCAATGCAGATGGACTCTCCAGATATTTCCACTTAGACAATGAAGACTCATCAGGTAATGGCTAGTCTTATTGTCCTTCGTTTGGGGGGGGGTTGTGTAGGAAAGTACCATCTTGCCTGGCATGTTACCCCCATTTTTCACTGTATATATGTTGTTTTAGTTGTATGTGTCACTGGGACCCTGGTAACCCAGGGCCCCAGTGCTCATAAGTGTGCCTGAATGTGTTACCTGTGTAGTGACTAACTGTCTCACTGAGGCTCTGCTAATCAGAACCTCAGTGGTTATGCTCTCTCATTTCTTTCCAAATTGTCACTGACAGGCTAGTGACCATTTTTACCAATTTACATTGGCTTACTGGAACACCCTTATAATTCCCTAGTATATGGTACTGAGGTACCCAGGGTATTGGGGTTCCAGGAGATCCCTATGGGCTGCAGCATTTCTTTTGCCACCCATAGGGAGCTCTGACAATTCTTACACAGGCCTGCCACTGCAGCCTGAGTGAAATAACGTCCACGTTATTTCACAGCCATTTTACACTGCACTTAAGTAACTTATAAGTCACCTATATGTCTAACCTTTACCTGGTAAAGGTTAGGTGCAAAGTTACTTAGTGTGAGGGCACCCTGGCACTAGCCAAGGTGCCCCCACATTGTTCAGAGCCAATTCACTGAACTTTGTGAGTGCGGGGACACCATTACACGCGTGCACTACATATAGGTCACTACCTATATGTAGCTTCACCATGGTAACTCCGAATATGGCCATGTAACATGTCTATGATCATGGAATTGCCCCCTCTATGCCATCCTGGCATTGTTGGTACAATTCCATGATCCCAGTGGTCTGTAGCACAGACCCTGGTACTGCCAGACTGCCCTTCCTGGGGTTTCTCTGCAGCTGCTGCTGCTGCCAACCCCTCAGACAGGCAGCTGCCCTCCTGGGGTCCAGCCAGGCCTGGCCCAGGATGGCAGAACAAAGAACTTCCTCTGAGAGAGGGTGTGACACCCTCTCCCTTTGGAAAATGGTGTGAAGGCAGGGGAGGAGTAGCCTCCCCCAGCCTCTGGAAATGCTTTGTTGGGCACAGATGTGCCCAATTCTGCATAAGCCAGTCTACACCGGTTCAGGGACCCCTTAGCCCCAGCTCTGGCGCGAAACTGGACAAAGGAAAGGGGAGTGACCACTCCCCTGACCTGCACCTCCCCTGGGAGGTGTCCAGAGCTCCTCCAGTGTGCTCCAGACCTCTGCCATCTTGGAAACAGAGGTGCTGCTGGCACACTGGACTGCTCTGAGTGGCCAGTGCCACCAGGTGACGTCAGAGACTCCTTGTGATAGGCTCCTTCAGGTGTTAGTAGCCTCTCCTCTCTCCTAGGTAGCCAAACCCTCTTTTCTGGCTATTTAGGGTCTCTGTCTCTGGGGAAACTTTAGATAACGAATGCATGAGCTCAGCCGAGTTCCTCTGCATCTCCCTCTTCACCTTCTGATAAGGAATCGACCGCTGACCGCGCTGGAAGCCTGCAAACCTGCAACATAGTAGCAAAGACGACTACTGCAACTCTGTAACGCTGATCCTGCCACCTTCTCGACTGTTTTCCTGCTTGTGCATGCTGTGGGGGTAGTCTGCCTCCTCTCTGCACCAGAAGCTCCGAAGAAATCTCCTGTGGGTCGACGGAATCTTCCCCCTGCAACCGCAGGCACCAAAAAGCTGCATTACCGGTCCCTTGGGTCTCCTCTCAGCACAACGAGCGAGGTCCCTCGAATCCAGCGACACCGTCCAAGTGACTCCCACAGTCCAGTGACTCTTCAGCCCAAGTTTGGTGGAGGTAAGTCCTTGCCTCACCTCGCTGGGCTGCATTGCTGGGAACCGCGACTTTGCAAGCTACTCCGGCCCCTGTGCACTTCCGGCGGAAATCCTTCGTGCACAGCCAAACCTGGGTCCACGGCACTCTAACCTGCATTGCACGACTTTCTAAGTTGGTCTCCGGCGACGTGGGACTCCTTTGTGCAACTTCGGCGAGCACCGTTTCACACATCCTTGTAGTGCCTGTTTCTGGCACTTCTCCGGGTGCTACCTGCTTCAGTGAGGGCTCTTTCTCTTGCTCGACGTCCCCGCTCTCTGCAGGTCCAATTTGCGACCTCCTGGTCCCTCCTGGGCCCCAGCAGCGTCCAAAAACGCCAAATGCACGATTTGCGTGTAGCAAGGCTTGTTGGCGTCAATCCGGCGGGAAAACACTTCTGCACGACTCTCCAAGGCGTGGGGGATCCATCCTCCAAAGGGGAAGTCTCTAGCCCTTGTCGTTCCTGCAGTATTCACAGTTCTTCAGCCTAGTAAGAGCTTCTTTGCACCAACAGCTGGCATTTCTTGGGCATCTGCCCATCTCCGACTTGCTTGTGACTTTTGGACTTGGTCCCCTTGTTCCACAGGTACCCTCAGTCAGGAATCCATCGTTGTTGCATTGCTGATTTGTGTTTTCCTTGCATTTTCCCTCTAACACGACTATTTTGTCCTTAGGGGAACTTTAGTGCACTTTGCACTCACTTTTCAGGGTCTTGGGGAGGGTTATTTTTCTAACTCTCACTATTTTCTAATAGTCCCAGCGACCCTCTACAAGGTCACATAGGTTTGGGGTCCATTCGTGGTTCACATTCCACTTTTGGAGTATATGGTTTGTGTTGCCCCTATCCCTATGTTTCCCCATTGCATCCTATTGTAACTATACATTGTTTGCACTGTTTTCTAAGACTATACTGCATATTTTTGCTATTGTGTATATATATCTTGTGTATATTTCCTATCCTCTCACTGAGGGTACACTCTAAGATACTTTGGCATATTGTCATAAAAATAAAGTACCTTTATTTTTAGTATAACTGTGTATTGTGTTTTCTTATGATATTGTGCATATGACACTAAGTGGTACTGTAGTAGCTTCACACGTCTCCTAGTTCAGCCTAAGCTGCTCTGCTAAGCTACCATTATCTATCAGCCTAAGCTGCTAGACACCCTATACACTAATAAGGGATAACTGGGCCTGGTGCAAGGTGCAAGTACCCCTTGGTACTCACTACAAGCCAGGCCAGCCTCCTACACCCACCCCCTGACGAGTGTTTAAGATTTGAAGTGGGATCTTTGGTTTTACCCTTATCCCCATGCTTATCTTGATATTTTTCACCATCTTTCTTCTTATTGCCATCTTTGTCACCACCTGTATGAACTTTTCTGTTCACCCTTGTTCTGACCCATTTGTCTGCCTTCTTTCCCAATTCTTGGGGAGAGGTCAGATCAGAGTCCAACAAGTACTGGTGCAACAAATCAGACACACAATTATTAAGAATATGCTCTCTCAGGATCAAGTTATACAGGCTTTCATAATCAGTAACTTTACTGCCATGTAACCACCCCTCCAAGGCCTTCACTGAATGGTCAACAAAATCAACCCAGTCTTGTGAAGACTCCTTTTTGGTCTCTCTGAACTTCATCCTGTACTGTTCAGTGGTTAAGCCATAACCATCCAGGAGTGCATTCTTAAGAACTTTGAAATCATTGGCTTCACTTTCTTTCACAGTAAGGAGCCTATCCCTACCCTTTCCACTAAATGATAGCCATAGGATAGCAGCCCACTGCCTTTGAGGGACATCCTGTACAACACAGGCCCTCTAAAATGCAGCAAACCACTTGTTAATGTCATCCCCCTCCTTATAAGGGGGAACTATCTTGTGCAGATTCCTAGAATCATGCTCTTTTGGGAATACTGCTGCTGCCACCATGGGTTTCTAAACCCAATTTCTTTCTTTCTTTCTCTACTTCTAAGGACTGTCTATCCAAATCCAGCTGTTGCTTCTTGAGCTTCAGTCTGGTTTGTTCCACTCTCAATCTATTGAGCTCCCTTTCTAACAATCTGTCATCAGGGTGGGTGGGTGGGACATTCCTTGAAACAGAAGTATGTTGAGAATGAACAGAAGGGGACCTGTCCCTAACAGAAGGCATCCTAACAGCTTGGTTAACAGAAACATCACTTCTACTATGATGTGAAGGAATACTTTTGCTATGATGTGAGGCAACACTATCAGTATGGTGTGACTCTACATCAGTACCAACTATGCTAGGCTGTCTGGTAATGGGCAGGCTAGGAAGTTTCTTTCCTGAATCTTTTTCTAGGGCAGTCCCTGGATCAGATTGTGAACCATTAGCTACTTTTTCAACAGAAGGGGCACCTCTGGCCTTATCCTGTTCTACAAGCTTGTTAACCAACAGTTCTCTGGGGGGATTCTTCCCTACACTTAAACCTCTTTCTATGCAGAGACTCCTTGCTCCTTTCCAGCTAAGGTGATCATAAGCAAGTTTGGACAGATCAACAGTTTGGCCTGTGCCAGACATTTTAGAAAGTGTTTAAGTGATAGAAAAAAGGAGAAAAAGTTTTTCAGAACTTTTAGAAAGACAGAAAAAAACTTTTAAAACTTTTTAAGAACTTTTTAGAAAGTTAGAGGTACTTTTCAGCACTTTAGAAAAGAGGTGAGAAAAGAAATGCAAAACTTTTTGGTTAGGTGTACATACACTGAACTTGTTTTGTATATTTTTCTCTTATGAAAAGTACAATGACAAAAGTGGTAAGTAGTTACAGAGCACTTATCCCACCACTGCACAACCAATGTAGGAGGCTGGACTGGCTTGTAGTGAGTACCTAGGGGTACTTACACCTTGCACCAGGCCCAGTTATCCCTTATTAGTGTATAGGGTGTCTAGCAGCTTAGGCTGATAGATAATGGTAGCTTAGCAGAGCAGCTTAGGCTGAACTAGGAGACGAGTGAAGCTCCTACAGTACCACTAGTGTCATATGCACAATATCATAAGAAAACACAATACACAGATATACTAAAAATAAAGGTACTTTATTTTTATGACAATATGCCAAAAGTATCTCAGTGAGTACCCTCAGTATGAGGATAGCAAATATACACAAGATATATGTACACAATACCAAAATATGCAGTAATAGTATTAGAAAACAGTGCAAACAATGTATAGTTACAATAGGATGCAATGGGGACACATAGGGATAGGGGCAACACAAACCATATACTCCAAAAGTGGAATGCGAACCACGAATGGACCCCAAACCTATGTGACCTTGTAGAGGGTCGCTGGGACTGTAAGAAAACAGTTAGGGTTAGAAAAATAGCCCACCCCAAGACCCTGAAAAGTGAGTGTAAAGTGCACTAAAGTTCCCCAAAGGACATAGAAGTCGTGATAGCGGAATTCTGCAGGAAAGACACAAATCAGCAATGCAACAACGATGGATTTCCAACCGAGGGTACCTGTGGAACAAGAGGACCAAGTCCAAAAGTCACAAGTAAGCCGGAGATGGGCAGATGCCCAGGAAATGCCAGCTGTGGGTGCAAAGAAGCTGCTACTGGACAGTAGAAGCTGAAGATTCGGCAGGAACGACAAGGGCTAGGAACTTCCCCTTTGGAGGACGGATCCCTCACGCCGTGGAGAGTCGTGCAGAAGTATTTTCCTGAAGAAAGACCACCAACAAGCCTTGCTAGCTGTAAATCGTGCGGTTATGGTTTTTGGATGGTGCTGTGGCCCAGGATGGACCAGGATGTCGCCAATTGCGTCTGGGCACAGAGGAGGCATAGAGCAAGACAAGGAGGCCTCTCAGAAGCAGGCACCACGCGCAGAAGTGCCAGAACAGGCACTACAAAGTGGAGTGAAATGGTGCTCACCCGAAGTTGCACAAAGGAGTCTCACGCCGCCGGAGGACAACTTAGGAGGTCGTGCAATGCAGGTTAGAGTGCCGTGGACCCAGGCTGGACTGTGCACAAAGGATTTCCGCAGGAAGTGCACAGAGGCCGGAGTAGCTGCAAAGGTCGCGGATCCCAGCAATGCAGTCTGGCGTGGGGAGGCAAGGACTTTCCTCCACCAAACTTGGACTGAAGAGTCACTAGACTGTGGGAGTCATTTGGACAGAGTTGCTGGATTCAAGGGACCTCGCTCGTCGTGCTGAGAGAAGACCCAGGATACCGGTGATGCAGTTCATTGGTGCCTGCGGTTGCAGGGGGACGATTCCGTCGACCCACGGGAGATTTCTTCGGAGCTTCTAGTGCAGAGAGGAGGCAGACTACCCCCACAGCAAGCACCACCAGGAAAGCAGTCGAGAAGGCGGCAGGATCAGCGTTACAGAGTTGCAGTAGTCGTCTTGGCTACTTTGTTGCAGTTTTGCAGGCTTCCAGCGCGGTCAGCAGTCTATTCCTTGGCAGAAGGTGAAGAGAGAGATGTAGAGGAACACGGATGAGCTCTTGCATTCGTTATCTAAGGAATCCCCAAAGACAGAGACCCTAAATAGCCAGAAAAGAGGGTTTGGCTACTTAGGAGAGAGGATAGGCTAGCAACACCTGAAGGAGCCTATCAGAAGGAGTCTCTGACGTCACCTGCTGGCACTGGCCACTCAGAGCAGTCCAGTGTGCCAGCAGCACCTCTGTTTCCAAGATGGCAGAGGTCTGGAGCACACTGGAGGAGCTCTGGGCACCTCCCAGGGGAGGTGCAGGTCAGGGGAGTGGTCACTCCCCTTTCCTTTGTCCAGTTTCGCGCCAGAGCAGGGCTGAGGGGTCCCTGAACCGGTGTAGACTGGCTTATGCAGAAATGGGCACCATGTGTGCCCATGAAAGCATTTCCAGAGGCTGGGGGAGGCTACTCCTCCCCTGCCTTCACACCATTTTCCAAAGGGAGAGGGTGTAACACCCTCTCTCTGAGGAAGTCCTTTGTTCTGCCTTCCTGGGCCAAGCCTGGCTGGACCCCAGGAGGGCAGAAACCTGTCTGAGGGGTTGGCAGCAGCAGCAGCTGCAGTGAAACCCCTGAAAAGGCAGTTTGGCAGTACCCGGGTCTGTGCTACAGACCCGTGGGATCATGGGATTGTACCAACAATGCCAGGATGGCATAGAGGGGGGCAATTCCATGATCTTAGACATGTTACATGGCCATATTCGGAGTTACCATTGTGAAGCTACACATAGGTAGTGACCTATATGTAGTCCACGTGTGTAATGATGTCCCCGCACTAACAAAGTCCGGGGAATTGACCCTGAACAATGTGGGGGCACCTTGGCTAGTGCCAGGGTGCCCACACACTAAGTAACTTAGCACCCAACCTTTACCAGGTAAAGGTTAGACATATAGGTGACTTATAAGTTACTTAAGTGCAGTGTAAAATGGCTGTGAAATAACGTGGACGTTATTTCACTCAGGCTGCAGTGGCAGGCCTGTGTAAGAATTGTCAGAGCTCCCTATGGGTGGCAAAAGAAATGCTGCAGCCCATAGGGATCTCCTGGAACCCCAATACCCTGGGTACCTCAGTACCATATACTAGGGAATTATAAGGGTGTTCCAGTATGCCAATGTAAATTGTTAAAATTGGTCACTAGCCTGTTAGTGACAATTTGTAAAGAGAGAGCATAACCACTGAGGTTCTGGTTAGCAGAGCCTCAGTGAGACAGTTAGGCATCACACAGGGAACACATACCTATAGGTCTCAAACATATGATCACTGGGGTCCTGACTAGCAGGGTCCCAGTGACACATAAAAACATACTGAAAACATAGGGTTTTTACTATGAGCGCTGGGCCCTGGCTAGCAGGATCCCAGTGAGACAGTGAAAACACCCTGACATACACTCACAAACAGGCCAAAAGTGGGGGTAACAAGGCTAGAAAGAGGCTACTTTCTCACACAACCCCCCCCCCCAAACGAAGGACAATAAGGCTAACCTTGGCCAGTTGAGACTTTATTGTCTAAGTGGTGATAAGTAGAGAGTATCTCTGCAATAGACTGGTTACTCCCTTTATCATCCACTATATGGTTACTTCCCTGTGGGGATGTAAACCACCCTGTTTGAAGTTTTTTAGCTAAGCAACAATGTGAAGATGTATTTTCAGAGTTTCTATCAGTAAGTTTTAGTTTAGAGCAGTGGGGATTGTCCACTGAACCTATTTGTAGTGATGGAAATGCCAGACAGGGATGCTGTCTCAGAAAAGCCAGAGCTGGGCAAAAACTTTGTCCATATGGCTGGAAGAGAGAACAGGGATGCTGTTTCTCTTGAGTTGGAGCAGGGCAGGGATGCTGTCCTATGAGCTCCACACTAGGGCAGTGATGCTGACCTAAGTGTTGTGAGGCAGTGCAGAGTTTCTGCACTAAAGTTTCTCTGTGAGGGTTGGAGGGATGCTCCATGTTAACTAAAATGGTGCTCTTTTTCTCACCAATGTTAGTTATCCCACAGAGAGGTACTTCTACCTCAGGGAGTACAGCTTTGCCAGCTGATGCTTCCCTTGGAACAGGTGCCACCCCAGGAGAGGTTTCTCCCACCACAGGAATGGTATACTGAATGGCAGGGTGGTTAGGGGATACTGTGATACCCTTTTTACCTGTTGATGGAGAGGGATCCTGAGTTTTCAGGCCTTCTTTCCTTTGCTTTTTCATTTCAGTAGAAATGAGAGGGAACAATTTCTCTGGGATGCCCAGCATGGTGCATGGGCATAAAACTCTACATCAGCCCAACCTGAGGCCTCTAGGTCATTACCTAAGAGACAGTCTACAGGTAAGCTAGGTGATACCACCACCTGCTTAGGGCCAGTAACTCCACCCCAACTAAACTGAATTATAGCTAAGGGAAGAAACTTAGTGGAGTTATGGACATCAATAATTTTATACTGTTGTCCAATGATGTGTTGTTCAGGAGCCACTAGGTTTTCAGTCACCAAAGTGATAATGGCAACTGTGTCCCTGTAGGCCAAGGCCTCAACACCATTTATTGAAACTGTCTGCCTGTACTTATCCATTGTAAGGGGACAAGCAGCCAGTGTGGCAAGGCCAATGCCACTAGGTGTGACAGAAACTGTCTTAGGACTGACTACCCCAGTTTCTATGATGGACCCATAAGTGAACCCAACTACACCCTTTGCTTGACTGTTGCCAGCAGTCCCACCACTAGTACCACTACTGCTAGGGGCACTAGAGCTTGATGTATTAGTGGTGGTAGGCTCAGGGGGTTTACCTGGACAGGACTTATCCCCTGGCCTATGGCCTCTGTTTTTACACACAAAGCACCAAGGCTTTTTAACTTGTGTAGGTTGAGAAGAAGAGGAAGAATTTGTTTTATCCCCACCCCCTGAAGAGTGTTTAAGATTTGAAGTGGGATCTTTGGTTTTACCATTATCCCCATGCTTATCTTGAGATTTTTCACCATCTTTCTTCTTATTGCCATCTTTGTCACCACCTGTATGAACTTTTCTGTTCACCCTTGTTCTGACCCATTTGTCTGCCTTCTTTCCCAATTCTTGGGGAGAGGTCAGATCAGAGTCCACCAAGTACTGGTGCAACAAATCAGACACACAATTATTAAGAATATGCTCTCTCAGGATCAAGTTATACAGGCTTTCATAATCAGTAACTTTACTGCCATGTAACCACCCCTCCAAGGCCTTCACTGAATGGTCAACAAAATCAACCCAGTCTTGTGAAGACTCCTTTTTGGTCTCTCTGAACTTCATCCTGTACTGTCCAGTGGTTAAGCCATAACCATCCAGGAGTGCATTCTTAAGAACTTTGAAATCGTTGGCTTCACTTTCTTTCACAGTAAGGAGCCTATCCCCACCCTTTCCACTAAATGATAGCCATAGGATAGCAGCCCACTGCCTTTGAGGGACATCCTGTACAACACAGGCCCTCTAAAGTGCAGCAAACCACTTGTTAATGTCATCCCCCTCCTTATAAGGGGGAACTATCTTGTGCAGATTCCTAGAATCATGCTCTTTTGCAGGATGACTTTTGGGAATACTGCTGCTGCCACCATGGGTTTCTAAACCCAATTTCTTTCTTTCTTTCTCTACTTCTAAGGACTGTCTATCCAAATCCAGCTGTTGCTTCTTGAGCTTCAGTCTGGTTTGTTCCACTCTCAATCTATTGAGCTCCCTTTCTAACAATCTGTCATCAGGGTGGGTGGGTGGGACATTCCTTGAAACAGAAGTATGTTGAGAGTGAACAGAAGGGGACCTGTCCCTAACAGAAGGCATCCTAACAGCTTGGTTAACAGAAACATCACTTCTACTATGATGTGAAGGAATACTTTTGCTATGATGTGAGGCAACACTATCAGGATGGTGTGACTCTACATCAGTACCAACTATGCTAGGCTGTCTGGTAATGGGCAGGCTAGGAAGTTTATTTCCTGAATCTTTTTCTAGGGGAGTCCCTGGATCAGATTGTGAACCATTAGCTACTTTTTCAACAGAAGGGGCACCTCTGGCCTTATCCTGTTCTACAAGCTTGTTAACCAACAGTTCTCTGGGGGGATTCTTCCCTACACTTAAACCTCTTTCTATGCAGAGACTCCTTGCTCCTTTCCAGCTAAGGTGATCATAAGGAAGTTTGGACAGATCAACAGTTTGGCCTGTGCCAGACATTTTAGAAAGTGTTTAAGTGATAGAAAAAAGGAGAAAAAGTTTTTCAGAACTTTTAGAAAGACAGAAAAAAACTTTTTAAACTTTTTAAGAACTTTTTAGAAAGTTAGAGGTACTTTTCAGCACTTTAGAAAAGAGGTGAGAAAAGAAATGCAAAACTTTTTGGTTAGGTGTACATACACTGAACTTGTTTTGTATATTTTTCTCTTATGAAAAGTACAATGACAAAAGTGGTAAGTAGTTACAGAGCACTTATCCCACCACTGCACAACCAATGTAGGAGGCTGGACTGGCTTGTAGTGAGTACCTAGGGGTACTTACACCTTGCACCAGGCCCAGTTATCCCTTATTAGTGTATAGGGTGTCTAGCAGCTTAGGCTGATAGATAATGGTAGCTTAGCAGAGCAGCTTAGGCTGAACTAGGAGACGAGTGAAGCTCCTACAGTACCACTAGTATCATATGCACAATATCATAAGAAAACACAATACACAGATATACTAAAAATAAAGGTACTTTATTTTTATGACAATATACCAAAAGTATCTCAGTGAGTACCCTCAGTATGAGGATAGCAAATATACACAAGATATATGTACACAATACCAAAATATGCAGTAATAGTATTAGAAAACAGTGCAAACAATGTATAGTTACAATAGGATGCAATGGGGACACATAGGGATAGGGGCAACACAAACCATATACTCCAAAAGTGGAATGCGAACCACAAATGTACCCCAAACCTATGTGACCTTGTAGAGGGTCGCTGGGACTGTAAGAAAACAGTTAGGGTTAGAAAAATAGCCCACCCCAAGACCCTGAAAAGTGAGTGCAAAGTGCACTAAAGTTCCCCAAAGGACATAGAAGTCGTGATAGGGAAGTTCTGCAGGAAAGACACAAATCAGCAATGCAACAACGATGGATTTCCAAACGAGGGTACCTGTGGAACAAGGGGACCAAGTCCAAAAGTCACAAATAAGTCGGAGATGGGCAGATGCCCAGGAAATGCCAGCTGTGGGTGCAAAGAAGCTGCTACTGGACAGTAGAAGCTGAAGATTCTGCAGGAACAACAAGGGCTAGGAACTTCCCCTTTGGAGGACGGATCCCTCATGCCGTGGAAAGTCGTGCAGAAGTGTTTTCCTGAAGAAAGACCACCAACAAGCCTTGCTAGCTGCAAATTGTGCTGTGATGGTTTTTGGATGCTGCTGTGGCCCAGGAGGGACCAGGATGTCGCCAATTGCGTCTGAGGACAGAGGGGGCGTCGAGCAAGACAAAGAGCCCTCTCAGAAGCAGGCAACACGCGCAGAAGTGCCAGAACAGGCACTACAAAGTGGAGTGAAACGGTGCTCACCCAAAGTTGCACAAAGGAGTCCCACGCCGCCGGAGGACAACTTAGGAGGTCGTGCAATGCAGGTTAGAGTGCTGTGGACCCAGGCTGGATTGTGCACAAAGGATTTCCGCAGGAAGTGCACGGACGCCGGAGTAGCTGCAAAAGTCGCGGTTCCCAGCAATGCAGTCTGGCGTGGGGAGGGAAGGACTTTCCTCCAGCAAACTTGGACTGAAGAGTCACTGGACTGTGGGAGTCACTTGGACAGAGTTGCTGGATTCAAGGGACCTCGCTTGTCGTGCTGAGAGGAGACCCAGGGTACCGGTGATGCAGTTCTTTGGTGCCTGCGGTTGCAGGGGGACGATTCCGTCGAACCACTGGAGATTTCTTCGATGCTTCTAGTGCAGAGAGGAGGCAGACTACCCCCACAGCATGCCACACCAGGAAAGCAGTTGAGAAGGCGGCAGGATCAGCGTTACAGAGATGCAGTAGTCGTCTTGGCTACTTTGTTGCAGTTTTGCAGGCTTCCAGCGCGGTCAGCAGTTGATTCCTTGGCAGAAGGTGAAGAGAGAGATGCAGAGGAACTCGGATGAGCTCTTGCATTCGTTATCTAAGGAATCCCCAAAGACAGAGACCCTAAATAGCCAGAAAAGAGGGTTTGGCTACTTAGGAGAGAGGATAGGCTAGCAACACCTGAAGGAGCCTATCAGAAGGAGTCTCTGACGTCACCTGCTGGCACTGGCCACTCAGAGCAGTCCAGTGTGCCAGCAGCACCTCTGTTTCCAAGATGGCAGAGGTCTGGAGCACACTGGAGGAGCTCTGGGCACCTCCCAGGGGAGGTGCAGGTCAGGGGAGTGGTCACTCCCCTTTCCTTTGTCCAGTTTCGCGCCAGAGCAGGGCTGAGGGGTCCCTGAACCGGTGTAGACTGGCTTATGCAGAAATGGGCACCATGTGTGCCCATGAAAGCATTTCCAGAGGCTGGGGGAGGCTACTCCTCCCCTGCCTTCACACCATTTTCCAAAGGGAGAGGGTGTAACACACTCTCTCTGAGGAAGTCCTTTGTTCTGCCTTCCTGGGCCAAGCCTGGCTGGACCCCAGGAGGGCAGAAACCTGTCTGAGGGGTTGGCAGCAGCAGCAGCTGCAGTGAAACCCCTGAAAAGGCAGTTTGGCAGTACCCGGGTCTGTGCTACAGACCCGTGGGATCATGGGATTGTACCAACAATGCCAGGATGGCATAGAGGGGGGCAATTCCATGATCTTAGACATGTTACATGGCCATATTCGGAGTTACCATTGTGAAGCTACACATAGGTAGTGACCTATATGTAGTGCACACGTGTAATGGTGTCCCCGCACTCACAAAGTCCGGGGAATTGACCCTGAACAATGTGGGGGCACCTTGGCTAGTGCCAGGGTGCCCACACACTAAGTAACTTAGCACCCAACCTTTACCAGGTAAAGGTTAGACATATAGGTGACTTATAAGTTACTTAAGTGCAGTGTAAAATGGCTGTGAAATAACGTGGACGTTATTTCACTCAGGCTGCAGTGGCAGGCCTGTGTAAGAATTGTCAGAACTCCCTATGGGTGGCAAAAGAAATGCTGCAGCCCATAGGGATCTCCTGGAACCCCAATACCCTGGGTACCTCAGTACCATATACTAGGGAATTATAAGGGTGTTCCAGTATGCCAATGTAAATTGTTAAAATTGGTCACTAGCCTGTTAGTGACAATTTGTAAAGAGAGAGCATAACCACTGAGGTTCTGGTTAGCAGAGCCTCAGTGAGACAGTTAGGCATCACACAGGAAACACATACATATAGATCACAAACATATGATCACTGGGGTCCTGACTAGCAGGGGCCCAGTGACACATAACAAACATACTGAAAACATAGGGTTTTTACTATGAGCGCTGGGCCCTGGCTAGCAGGATCCCAGTGAGACAGTGAAAACACCCTGACATACACTCACAAACAGGCCAAAAGTGGGGGTAACAAGGCTAGAAAGAGGCTACTTTCTCACACAACCCCCCCCCCCCAAACGAAGGACAATAAGGCTAACCTTGGCCAGTTGAGACTTTATTGTCTAAGTGGTGATAAGTAGAGAGTATCTCTGCAATAGACTGGTTACTCCCTTTATCATCCACTATATGGTTACTTCCCTGTGGGGATGTAAACCACCCTGTTTGAAGTTTTTTAGCTAAGCAACAATGTGAAGATGTATTTTCAGAGTTTCTATCAGTAAGTTTTAGTTTAGAGCAGTGGGAATTGTCCACTGAACTTATTTGTAGTGATGGAAATGCCAGACAGGGATGCTGTCTCAGAAAAGCCATAGCTGGGCAAAAACTTTGTCCATATGGCTGGAAGAGAGAACAGGGATGCTGTTTCTCTTGAGTTGGAGCAGGGCAGGGATGCTGTCCTATGAGCTCCACACTAGGGCAGGGATGCTGACCTGAGTGTTGTGAGGCAGTGAGAGTTTCTGCACTAAAGTTTCTCTGTGAGGGTTGGAGGGATGCTCCATGTTAACTAAAATTGTGCTCTTTTTCTCACCAATGTTAGTTATCCCACAGAGAGGTACTTCTACCTCAGGGAGTACAGCTTTGCCAGCTGATGCTTCCCTTGGAACAGGTGCCACCCCAGGAGAGGTTTCTCCCACCACAGGAATGGTATCCTGAATGGCAGGGTGGTTAGGGGATACTGTGATACCCTTTTTACCTGTTGATGGAGAGGGATCCTGAGTTTTCAGGCCTTCTCTCCTTTGCTTTTTCATTTCAGTAGAAATGAGAGGGAACAATTCCTCTGGGATGCCCAGCATGGCTGCATGGGCATAAAACTCTACATCAACCCAACCTGAGGCCTCTAGGTCATTACCTAAGAGACAGTCTACAGGTAAGCTAGGTGATACCACCACCTGCTTAGGGCCAGTATCCCACCCCAACTAAACTGAATTATAGCTAAGGGAAGAAACTTAGTGGAGTTATGGACATCAATAATGTTATACTGTTGTCCAATAATGTGTTGTTCAGGAGCCACTAGGTTTTCAGTCACCAAAGTGATACTGGCACCTGTGTCCCTGTATGCCAAGGCCTCAACACCATTTATTGAAACTGTCTGCCTGTACTTATCCATTGTAAGGGGACAAGCAGCCAATGTGGCAAGGCCAATGCCACTAGGTGTGACAGAAACTGTCTTAGGACTGACTACCCCAGTTTCTATGATGGACCCAAAAGTGAACCCAACTACACCCTTTGCTTGACTGTTGCCAGCAGTCCCACCACTAGTACCACTACTGCTAGGGGCACTAGAGCTTGATGTATTAGTGGTGGTAGGCTCAGGGGGTTTACCTGGACAGGACTTATCCCCTGGCCTATGACCTCTGTTTTTACACACAAAGCACCAAGGCTTTTTAACTTGTGTAGGTTGAGAAGAAGAGGAAGAATTTGTTTTATCCCCACCCCCTGACGAGTGTTTAAGATTTGAAGTGGGATCTTTGGTTTTACCCTTATCCCCATGCTTATCTTGAGATTTTTCACCATCTTTCTTCTTATTGCCATCTTTGTCACCACCTGTATGAACTTTTCTGTTCACCCTTGTTCTGACCCATTTGTCTGCCTTCTTTCCCAATTCTTGGGGAGAGGTCAGATCAGAGTCCACCAAGTACTGGTGCAACAAATCAGACACACAATTATTAAGAATATGCTCTCTCAGGATCAAGTTATACAGGCTTTCATAATCAGTAACTTTACTGCCATGTAACCACCCCTCCAAGGCCTTCACTGAATGGTCAACAAAATCAACCCAGTCTTGTGAAGAGTCCTTTTTGGTCTCTCTGAACTTCATCCTGTACTGTTCAGTGGTTAAGCCATAACCATCCAGGAGTGCATTCTTAAGAACTTTGAAATCATTGGCTTCACTTTCTTTCACAGTAAGGAGCCTATCCCTACCCTTTCCACTAAATGATAGCCATAGGATAGCAGCCCACTGCCTTTGAGGGACATCCTGTACAACACAGGCCCTCTAAAATGCAGCAAACCACTTGTTAATGTCATCCCCCTCCTTATAAGGGGGAACTATCTTGTGCAGATTCCTAGAATCATGCTCTTTTGGGAATACTGCTGCTGCCACCATGGGTTTCTAAACCCAATTTCTTTCTTTCTTTCTCTACTTCTAAGGACTGTCTATCCAAATCCAGCTGTTGCTTCTTGAGCTTCAGTCTGGTTTGTTCCACTCTCAATCTATTGAGCTCCCTTTCTAACAATCTGTCATCAGGGTGGGTGGGTGGGACATTCCTTGAAACAGAAGTATGTTGAGAATGAACAGAAGGGGACCTGTCCCTAACAGAAGGCATCCTAACAGCTTGGTTAACAGAAACATCACTTCTACTATGATGTGAAGGAATACTTTTGCTATGATGTGAGGCAACACTATCAGTATGGTGTGACTCTACATCAGTACCAACTATGCTAGGCTGTCTGGTAATGGGCAGGCTAGGAAGTTTCTTTCCTGAATCTTTTTCTAGGGCAGTCCCTGGATCAGATTGTGAACCATTAGCTACTTTTTCAACAGAAGGGGCACCTCTGGCCTTATCCTGTTCTACAAGCTTGTTAACCAACAGTTCTCTGGGGGGATTCTTCCCTACACTTAAACCTCTTTCTATGCAGACTCCTTGCTCCATTCCAGCTAAGGTGATCATAAGCAAGTTTGGACAGATCAACAGTTTGGCCTGTGCCAGACATTTTAGAAAGTGTTTAAGTGATAGAAAAAAGGAGAAAAAGTTTTTCAGAACTTTTAGAAAGACAGAAAAAAACTTTTAAAACTTTTTAAGAACTTTTTAGAAAGTTAGAGGTACTTTTCAGCACTTTAGAAAAGAGGTGAGAAAAGAAATGCAAAACTTTTTGGTTAGGTGTACATACACTGAACTTGTTTTGTATATTTTTCTCTTATGAAAAGTACAATGACAAAAGTGGTAAGTAGTTACAGAGCACTTATCCCACCACTGCACAACCAATGTAGGAGGCTGGACTGGCTTGTAGTGAGTACCTAGGGGTACTTACACCTTGCACCAGGCCCAGTTATCCCTTATTAGTGTATAGGGTGTCTAGCAGCTTAGGCTGATAGATAATGGTAGCTTAGCAGAGCAGCTTAGGCTGAACTAGGAGACGAGTGAAGCTCCTACAGTACCACTAGTGTCATATGCACAATATCATAAGAAAACACAATACACAGATATACTAAAAATAAAGGTACTTTATTTTTATGACAATATGCCAAAAGTATCTCAGTGAGTACCCTCAGTATGAGGATAGCAAATATACACAAGATATATGTACACAATACCAAAATATGCAGTAATAGTATTAGAAAACAGTGCAAACAATGTATAGTTACAATAGGATGCAATGGGGACACATAGGGATAGGGGCAACACAAACCATATACTCCAAAAGTGGAATGCGAACCACGAATGGACCCCAAACCTATGTGACCTTGTAGAGGGTCGCTGGGACTGTAAGAAAACAGTTAGGGTTAGAAAAATAGCCCACCCCAAGACCCTGAAAAGTGAGTGTAAAGTGCACTAAAGTTCCCCAAAGGACATAGAAGTCGTGATAGCGGAATTCTGCAGGAAAGACACAAATCAGCAATGCAACAACGATGGATTTCCAAACGAGGGTACCTGTGGAAGAAGGGGACCAAGTCCAAAAGTCACAAGTAAGTCGGAGATGGGCAGATGCCCAGGAAATGCCAGCTGTGGGTGCAAAGAAGCTGTTACTGGACAGTAGAAGCTGAAGATTCTGTAGGAACGGCAAGGGCTAGGAACTTCCCCTTTGGAGGACGGATCCCTCACGCCGTGGAGAGTCGTACAGAAGTGTTTTCCTGAAGAAAGACCACCAACAAGCCTTGCTAGCTGCAAATCGTGCGGTTATGGTTTTTGGATGGTGCTGTGGCCCAGGAGGGATCAGGATGTCGCCAATTGCGTCTGAGGACAGAGGAGGCATCTAGCAAGACAAGGAGCCCTCTCAGAAGCAGGCAGCACACGCAGAAGTGCCAGAACAGGCACTACAAAGTGGAGTGAAATGGTGCTCACCCGAAGTTGCACAAAGGAGTCTCACGCCGCCGGAGGACAACTTAGGAGGTCGTGCAATGCAGGTTAGAGTGCTGTGGACCCAGGCTGGACTGTGCACAAAGGATTTCCGCAGGAAGTGCACGGAGGCCGGAGTAGCTGCAAAAGTCGCGGTTCCCAGCAATGCAGTCTGGCGTGGGGAGGCAAGGACTTTCCTCCACCAAACTTGGACTGAAGAGTCACTGGACTGTGGGATTCACTTGGACAGAGTTGCTGGATTCAAGGGACCTCGCTCGTCGTGCTGAGAGGAGACCCAGGGTACCAGTGATGCAGTTCTTTGGTGCCTGCGGTTGCAGGGGGACGATTCCGTCGACCCACGGGAGATTTCTTCGGAGCTACTAGTGCAGAGAGGAGGCAGACTACCCCCACAGCAAGCACCACCAGGAAAGCAGTCGAGAAGGCGGCAGGATCTGCGTTACAGAGTTGCAGTAGTCGTCTTGGCTACTTTGTTGCAATTTTGCAGGCTTCCAGCGCGGTCAGCAGTCGATTCCTTGGCAGAAGGTGAAGAGAGAGATGCAGAGGAACTCGGATGAGCTCTTGCATTCGTTATCTAAGGAATCCCCAAAGACAGAGACCCTAAATATCCAGAAAAGAGGGTTTGGCTACTTAGGAGAGAGGATAGGCTAGCAACACCTGAAGGAGCCTATCAGAAGGAGTCTCTGACGTCACCTGCTGGCACTGGCCACTCAGAGCAGTCCAGTGTGCCAGCAGCACCTCTGTTTCCAAGATGGCAGAGGTCTGGAGCACACTGGAGGAGCTCTGGGCACCTCCCAGGGGAGGTGCAGGTCAGGGGAGTGGTCACTCCCCTTTCCTTTGTCCAGTTTCGCGCCAGAGCAGGGCTGAGGGGTCCCTGAACCGGTGTAGACTGGCTTATGCAGAAATGGGCACCATGTGTGCCCATGAAAGCATTTCCAGAGGCTGGGGGAGGCTACTCCTCCCCTGCCTTCACACCATTTTCCAAAGGGAGAGGGTGTAACACCCTCTCTCTGAGGAAGTCCTTTGTTCTGCCTTCCTGGGCCAAGCCTGGCTGGACCCCAGGAGGGCAGAAACCTGTCTGAGGGGTTGGCAGCAGCAGCAGCTGCAGTGAAACCCCTGAAAAGGCAGTTTGGCAGTACCCGGGTCTGTGCTACAGACCCGTGGGATCATGGGATTGTGCCAACAATGCCAGGATGGCATAGAGGGGGGCAATTCCATGATCTTAGACATGTTACATGGCCATATTCGGAGTTACCATTGTGAAGCTACACATAGGTAGTGACCTATATGTAGTGCACGCGTGTAATGGTGTCCCCGCACTCACAAAGTCCGGGGAATTGACCCTGAACAATGTGGGGGCACCTTGGCTAGTGCCAGGGTGCCCACACACTAAGTAACTTAGCACCCAACCTTTACCAGGTAAAGGTTAGACATATAGGTGACTTATTAGTTACTTAAGTGCAGTGTAAATTGGCTGTGAAATAACGTGGACGTTATTTCACTCAGGCTGCAGTGGCAGGCCTGTGTAAGAATTGTCTGAGCTCCCTATGGGTGGCAAAAGAAATGCTGCAGCCCATAGGGATCTCCTGGAACCCCAATACCCTGGGTACCTCAGTACCATATACTAGGGAATTATAAGGGTGTTCCAGTATGCCAATGTAAATTGTTAAAATTGGTCACTAGCCTGTTAGTGACAATTTGTAAAGAGAGAGCATAACCACTGAGGTTCTGGTTAGCAGAGCCTCAGTGAGACAGTTAGGCATCACCCAGGGAACACATACCTATAGGTCACAAACATATGATCACTGGGGTCCTGACTAGCAGGGTCCCAGTGACACATAACAAACATACTGAAAACATAGGGTTTTTACTATGAGCGCTGGGCCCTGGCTAGCAGGATCCCAGTGAGACAGTGAAAACACCCTGACATACACTCACAAACAGGCCAAAAGTGGGGGTAACAAGGCTAGAAAGAGGCTACTTTCTCACACAACCTCCCCCCCCCCAAACGAAGGACAATAAGGCTAACCTTGGCCAGTTGAGACTTTATTGTCTAAGTGGTGATAAGTAGAGAGTATCTCTGCAATAGACTGGTTACTCCCTTTATCATCCACTATATGGTTACTTCCCTGTGGGGATGTAAACCACCCTGTTTGAAGTTTTTTAGCTAAGCAACAATGTGAAGATGTATTTTCAGAGTTTCTATCAGTAAGTTTTAGTTTAGAGCAGTGGGAATTGTCCACTGAACTTATTTGTAGTGATGGAAATGCCAGACAGGGATGCTGTCTCAGAAAAGCCATAGCTGGGCAAAAAATGTGTCCATATGGCTGGAAGAGAGAACAGGGATGCTGTTTCTCTTGAGTTGGAGCAGGGCAGGGATGCTGTCCTATGAGCTCCACACTAGGGCAGGGATGCTGACCTAAGTGTTGTGAGGCAGTGCAGAGTTTCTGCACTAAAGTTTCTCTGTGAGGGTTGGAGGGATGCTCCATGTTAACTAAAATGGTGCTCTTTTTCTCACCAATGTTAGTTATCCCACAGAGAGGTACTTCTACCTCAGGGAGTACAGCTTTGCCAGCTGATGCTTCCCTTGGAACAGGTGCCACCCCAGGAGAGGTTTCTCCCACCACAGGAATGGTATCCTGAATGGCAGGGTGGTTAGGGGATACTGTGATACCCTTTTTACCTGTTGATGGAGAGGGATCCTGAGTTTTCCGGCCTTCTCTCCTTTGCTTTTTCATTTCAGTAGAAATGAGAGGGAACAATTCCTCTGGGATGCCCAGCATGGCTGCATGGGCATAAAACTCTACATCAGCCCAACCTGAGGCCTCTAGGTCATTACCTAAGAGACAGTCTACAGGTAAGCTAGGTGATACCACCACCTGCTTAGGGCCAGTAACTCCACCCCAACTAAACTGAATTATAGCTAAGGGAAGAAACTTAGTGGAGTTATGGACATCAATAATTTTATACTGTTGTCCAATGATGTGTTGTTCAGGAGCCACTAGGTTTTCAGTCACCAAAGTGATACTGGCACCTGTGTCCCTGTATGCCAAGGCCTCAACACCATTTATTGAAACTGTCTGCCTGTACTTATCCATTGTAAGGGGACAAGCAGCCAGTGTGGCAAGGCCAATGCCACTAGGTGTGACAGAAACTGTCTTAGGACTGACTACCCCAGTTTCTATGATGGACCCATAAGTGAACCCAACTACACCCTTTGCTTGACTGTTGCCAGCAGTCCCACCACTAGTACCACTACTGCTAGGGGCACTAGAGCTTGATGTATTAGTGGTGGTAGGCTCAGGGGGTTTACCTGGACAGGACTTATCCCCTGGCCTATGGCCTCAGTTTTTACACACAAAGCACCAAGGCTTTTTAACTTGTGTAGGTTGAGAAGAAGAGGAAGAATTTGTTTTATCCCCACCCCCTGAAGAGTGTTTAAGATTTGAAGTGGGATCTTTGGTTTTACCCTTATCCCCATGCTTATCTTGAGATTTTTCACCATCTTTCTTCTTATTGCCATCTTTGTCACCACCTGTATGAACTTTTCTGTTCACTCTTGTTCTGACCCATTTGTCTGCCTTCTTTCCCAATTCTTGGGAAGAGGTCAGATCAGAGTCCACCAAGTACTGGTGCAACAAATCAGACACACAATTATTAAGAATATGCTCTCTCAGGATCAAGTTATACAGGCTTTCATAATCAGTAACTTTACTGCCGTGTAACCACCCCTCCAAGGCCTTCACTGAATGGTCAACAAAATCAACCCAGTCTTGTGAAGACTCCTTTTGGTCTCTCTGAACTTCATCCTGTACTGTTCAGTGGTTAAGCCATAACCATCCAGGAGTGCATTCTTAAGAACTTTGAAATCATTGGCTTCACTTTCTTTCACAGTAAGGAGCCTATCCCTACCCTTTCCACTAAATGATAGCCATAGGATAGCAGCCCACTGCCTTTGAGGGACATCCTGTACAACACAGGCCCTCTAAAGTGCAGCAAACCACTTGTTAATGTCATCCCCCTCCTTATAAGGGGGAACTATCTTGTGCAGATTCCTAGAATCATGCTCTTTTGCAGGATGACTTTTGGGAATACTGCTGCTGCCACCATGGGTTTCTAAACCCAATTTCTTTCTTTCTTTCTCTACTTCTAAGGACTGTCTATCCAAATCCAGCTGTTGCTTCTTGAGCTTCAGTCTGGTTTGTTCCACTCTCAATCTATTGAGCTCCCTTTCTAACAATCTGTCATCAGGGTGGGTGGGTGGGACATTCCTTGAAACAGAAGTATGTTTAGAGTGAACAGAAGGGGACCTGTCCCTAACAGAAGGCATCCTAACAGCTTGGTTAACAGAAACATCACTTCTACTATGATGTGAAGGAATACTTTTGCTATGATGTGAGGCAACACTATCAGGATGGTGTGACTCTACATCAGTACCAACTATGCTAGGCTGTCTGGTAATGGGCAGGCTAGGAAGTTTATTTCCTGAATCTTTTTCTAGGGGAGTCCCTGGATCAGATTGTGAACCATTAGCTACTTTTTCAACAGAAGGGGCACCTCTGGCCTTATCCTGTTCTACAAGCTTGTTAACCAACAGTTCTCTGGGGGGATTCTCCCTACACTTAAACCTCTTTCTATGCAGAGACTCCTTGCTCCTTTCCAGCTAAGGTGATCATAAGGAAGTTTGGACAGATCAACCGTTTGGCCTGTGCCAGACATTTTAGAAAGTGTTTAAGTGATAGAAAAAAGGAGAAAAAGTTTTTCAGAACTTTTAGAAAGACAGAAAAAAACTTTTTAAACTTTTTAAGAACTTTTTAGAAAGTTAGAGGTACTTTTCAGCACTTTAGAAAAGAGGTGAGAAAAGAAATGCAAAACTTTTTGGTTAGGTGTACATACACTGAACTTGTTTTATATATTTTTCTCTTATGAAAAGTACAATGACAAAAGTGGTAAGTAGTTACAGAGCACTTATCCCACCACTGCACAACCAATGTAGGAGGCTGGACTGGCTTGTAGTGAGTACCTAGGGGTACTTACACCTTGCACCAGGCCCAGTTATCCCTTATTAGTGTATAGGGTGTCTAGCAGCTTAGGCTGATAGATAATGGTAGCTTAGCAGAGCAGCTTAGGCTGAACTAGGAGACGAGTGAAGCTCCTACAGTACCACTAGTATCATATGCACAATATCATAAGAAAACACAATACACAGATATACTAAAAATAAAGGTACTTTATTTTTATGACAA
This sequence comes from Pleurodeles waltl, assembly GCF_031143425.1. Lineage (NCBI taxonomy): Eukaryota > Metazoa > Chordata > Amphibia > Caudata > Salamandridae > Pleurodeles > Pleurodeles waltl. The sequence goes on from NC_090437.1 coordinate 185,209,214, forward strand.
TATACCAAAAGTATCTCAGTGAGTACCCTCAGTATGAGGATAGCAAATATACACAAGATATATGTGCACAATACCAAAATATGCAGTAATAGTATTAGAAAACAGTGCAAACAATGTATAGTTACAATAGGATGCAATGGGGACACATAGGGATAGGGGCAACACAAACCATATACTCCAAAAGTGGAATGCGAACCACAAATGTACCCCAAACCTATGTGACCTTGTAGAGGGTCGCTGGGACTGTAAGAAAACAGTTAGGGTTAGAAAAATAGCCCACCCCAAGACCCTGAAAAGTGAGTGCAAAGTGCACTAAAGTTCCCCAAAGGACATAGAAGTCGTGATAGGGAAATTCTGCAGGAAAGACACAAATCAGCAATGCAACAACGATGGATTTCCAAACGAGGGTACCTGTGGAACAAGGGGACGAAGTCCAAAAGTCACAAATAAGTCGGAGATGGGCAGATGCCCAGGAAATGCCAGCTGTGGGTGCAAAGAAGCTGCTACTGGACAGTAGAAGCTGAAGATTCTGCAGGAACAACAAGGGCTAGGAACTTCCCCTTTGGAGGACGGATCCCTCATGCCGTGGAAAGTCGTGCAGAAGTGTTTTCCTGAAGAAAGACCACCAACAAGCCTTGCTAGCTGCAAATTGTGCAGTGATGGTTTTTGGATGCTGCTGTGGCCCAGGAGGGACCAGGATGTCGCCAATTGCGTCTGAGGACAGAGGGGGCGTCGAGCAAGACAAAGAGCCCTCTCAGAACCAGGCAACACGCGCAGAAGTGCCAGAACAGGCACTACAAAGTGGAGTGAAACGGTGCTCACCCAAAGTTGCACAAAGGAGTCCCACGCCGCCGGAGGACAACTTAGGAGGTCGTGCAATGCAGGTTAGAGTGCTGTGGACCCAGGCTGGATTGTGCACAAAGGATTTCCGCAGGAAGTGCACGGACGCCGGAGTAGCTGCAAAAGTCGCGGTTCCCAGCAATGCAGTCTGGCGTGGGGAGGGAAGGACTTTCCTCCAGCAAACTTGGACTGAAGAGTCACTGGACTGTGGGAGTCACTTGGACAGAGTTGCTGGATTCAAGGGACCTCGCTTGTCGTGCTGAGAGGAGACCCAGGGTACCGGTGATGCAGTTCTTTGGTGCCTGCGGTTGCAGGGGGACGATTCCGTCGACCCACTGGAGATTTCTTCGATGCTTCTAGTGCAGAGAGGAGGCAGACTACCCCCACAGCATGCCACACCAGGAAAGCAGTCGAGAAGGCGGCAGGATCAGCGTTACAGAGATGCAGTAGTCGTCTTGGCTACTTTGTTGCAGTTTTGCAGGCTTCCAGCGCGGTCAGCAGTTGACTCCTTGGCAGAAGGTGAAGAGAGAGATGCAGAGGAACTCGGATGAGCTCTTGCATTCGTTATCTAAGGAATCCCCAAAGACAGAGACCCTAAATAGCCAGAAAAGAGGGTTTGGCTACTTAGGAGAGAGGATAGGCTAGCAACACCTGAAGGAGCCTATCAGAAGGAGTCTCTGACGTCACCTGCTGGCACTGGCCACTCAGAGCAGTCCAGTGTGCCAGCAGCACCTCTGTTTCCAAGATGGCAGAGGTCTGGAGCACACTGGAGGAGCTCTGGGCACCTCCCAGGGGAGGTGCAGGTCAGGGGAGTGGTCACTCCCCTTTCCTTTGTCCAGTTTCGCGCCAGAGCAGGGCTGAGGGGTCGCTGAACCGGTGTAGACTGGCTTATGCAGAAATGGGCACCATGTGTGCCCATGAAAGCATTTCCAGAGGCTGGGGGAGGCTACTCCTCCCCTGCCTTCACACCATTTTCCAAAGGGAGAGGGTGTAACACACTCTCTCTGAGGAAGTCCTTTGTTCTGCCTTCCTGGGCCAAGCCTGGCTGGACCCCAGGAGGGCAGAAACCTGTCTGAGGGGTTGGCAGCAGCAGCAGCTGCAGTGAAACCCCTGAAAAGGCAGTTTGGCAGTACCCGGGTCTGTGCTACAGACCCGTGGGATCATGGGATTGTACCAACAATGCCAGGATGGCATAGAGGGGGGCAATTCCATGATCTTAGACATGTTACATGGCCATATTCGGAGTTACCATTGTGAAGCTACACATAGGTAGTGACCTATATGTAGTGCACGCGTGTAATGGTGTCCCCGCACTCACAAAGTCCGGGGAATTGACCCTGAACAATGTGGGGGCACCTTGGCTAGTGCCAGGGTGCCCACACACTAAGTAACTTAGCACCCAACCTTTACCAGGTAAAGGTTAGACATATAGGTGACTTATAAGTTACTTAAGTGCAGTGTAAAATGGCTGTGAAATAACGTGGACGTTATTTCACTCAGGCTGCAGTGGCAGGCCTGTGTAAGAATTGTCAGAACTCCCTATGGGTGGCAAAAGAAATGCTGCAGCCCATAGGGATCTCCTGGAACCCCAATACCCTGGGTACCTCAGTACCATATACTAGGGAATTATAAGGGTGTTCCAGTATGCCAATGTAAATTGTTAAAATTGGTCACTAGCCTGTTAGTGACAATTTGTAAAGAGAGAGCATAACCACTGAGGTTCTGGTTAGCAGAGCCTCAGTGAGACAGTTAGGCATCACACAGGAAACACATACATATAGATCACAAACATATGATCACTGGGGTCCTGACTAGCAGGGGCCCAGTGACACATAACAAACATACTGAAAACATAGGGTTTTTACTATGAGCGCTGGGCCCTGGCTAGCAGGATCCCAGTGAGACAGTGAAAACACCCTGACATACACTCACAAACAGGCCAAAAGTGGGGGTAACAAGGCTAGAAAGAGGCTACTTTCTCACACAACCCCCCCCCCAAACGAAGGACAATAAGGCTAACCTTGGCCAGTTGAGACTTTATTGTCTAAGTGGTGATAAGTAGAGAGTATCTCTGCAATAGACTGGTTACTCCCTTTATCATCCACTATATGGTTACTTCCCTGTGGGGATCTAAACCACCCTGTTTGAAGTTTTTTAGCTAAGCAACAATGTGAAGATGTATTTTCAGAGTTTCTATCAGTAAGTTTTAGTTTAGAGCAGTGGGAATTGTCCACTGAACTTATTTGTAGTGATGGAAATGCCAGACAGGGATGCTGTCTCAGAAAAGCCATAGCTGGGCAAAAACTTTGTCCATATGGCTGGAAGAGAGAACAGGGATGCTGTTTCTCTTGAGTTGGAGCAGGGCAGGGATGCTGTCCTATGAGCTCCACACTAGGGCAGGGATGCTGACCTGAGTGTTGTGAGGCAGTGAGAGTTTCTGCACTAAAGTTTCTCTGTGAGGGTTGGAGGGATGCTCCATGTTAACTAAAATTGTGCTCTTTTTCTCACCAATGTTAGTTATCCCACAGAGAGGTACTTCTACCTCAGGGAGTACAGCTTTGCCAGCTGATGCTTCCCTTGGAACAGGTGCCACCCCAGGAGAGGTTTCTCCCACCACAGGAATGGTATCCTGAATGGCAGGGTGGTTAGGGGATACTGTGATACCCTTTTTACCTGTTGATGGAGAGGGATCCTGAGTTTTCAGGCCTTCTCTCCTTTGCTTTTTCATTTCAGTAGAAATGAGAGGGAACAATTCCTCTGGGATGCCCAGCATGGCTGCATGGGCATAAAACTCTACATCAACCCAACCTGAGGCCTCTAGGTCATTACCTAAGAGACAGTCTACAGGTAAGCTAGGTGATACCACCACCTGCTTAGGGCCAGTAACTCCACCCCAACTAAACTGAATTATAGCTAAGGGAAGAAACTTAGTGGAGTTATGGACATCAATAATGTTATACTGTTGTCCAATAATGTGTTGTTCAGGAGCCACTAGGTTTTCAGTCACCAAAGTGATACTGGCACCTGTGTCCCTGTATGCCAAGGCCTCAACACCATTTATTGAAACTGTCTGCCTGTACTTATCCATTGTAAGTGGACAAGCAGCCAGTGTGGCAAGGCCAATGCCACTAGGTGTGACAGAAACTGTCTTAGGACTGACTACCCCAGTTTCTATGATGGACCCAAAAGTGAACCCAACTACACCCTTTGCTTGACTGTTGCCAGCAGTCCCACCACTAGTACCACTACTGCTAGGGGCACTAGAGCTTGATGTATTAGTGGTGGTAGGCTCAGGGGGTTTACCTGGACAGGACTTATCCCCTGGCCTATGACCTCTGTTTTTACACACAAAGCACCAAGGCTTTTTAACTTGTGTAGGTTGAGAAGAAGAGGAAGAATTTGTTTTATCCCCACCCCCTGACGAGTGTTTAAGATTTGAAGTGGGATCTTTGGTTTTACCCTTATCCCCATGCTTATCTTGAGATTTTTCACCATCTTTCTTCTTATTGCCATCTTTGTCACCACCTGTATGAACTTTTCTGTTCACCCTTGTTCTGACCCATTGGTCTGCCTTCTTTCCCAATTCTTGGGGAGAGGTCAGATCAGAGTCCACCAAGTACTGGTGCAACAAATCAGACACACAATTATTAAGAATATGCTCTCTCAGGATCAAGTTATACAGGCTTTCATAATCAGTAACTTTACTGCCATGTAACCACCCCTCCAAGGCCTTCACTGAATGGTCAACAAAATCAACCCAGTCTTGTGAAGACTCCTTTTTGGTCTCTCTGAACTTCATCCTGTACTGTTCAGTGGTTAAGCCATAACCATCCAGGAGTGCATTCTTAAGAACTTTGAAATCATTGGCTTCACTTTCTTTCACAGTAAGGAGCCTATCCCTACCCTTTCCACTAAATGATAGCCATAGGATAGCAGCCCACTGCCTTTGAGGGACATCCTGTACAACACAGGCCCTCTAAAATGCAGCAAACCACTTGTTAATGTCATCCCCCTCCTTATAAGGGGGAACTATCTTGTGCAGATTCCTAGAATCATGCTCTTTTGGGAATACTGCTGCTGCCACCATGGGTTTCTAAACCCAATTTCTTTCTTTCTTTCTCTACTTCTAAGGACTGTCTATCCAAATCCAGCTGTTGCTTCTTGAGCTTCAGTCTGGTTTGTTCCACTCTCAATCTATTGAGCTCCATTTCTAACAATCTGTCATCAGGGTGGGTGGGTGGGACATTCCTTGAAACAGAAGTATGTTGAGAATGAACAGAAGGGGACCTGTCCCTAACAGAAGGCATCCTAACAGCTTGGTTAACAGAAACATCACTTCTACTATGATGTGAAGGAATACTTTTGCTATGATGTGAGGCAACACTATCAGTATGGTGTGACTCTACATCAGTACCAACTATGCTAGGCTGTCTGGTAATGGGCAGGCTAGGAAGTTTCTTTCCTGAATCTTTTTCTAGGGCAGTCCCTGGATCAGATTGTGAACCATTAGCTACTTTTTCAACAGAAGGGGCACCTCTGGCCTTATCCTGTTCTACAAGCTTGTTAACCAACAGTTCTCTGGGGGGATTCTTCCCTACACTTAAACCTCTTTCTATGCAGAGACTCCTTGCTCAATTCCAGCTAAGGTGATCATAAGCAAGTTTGGACAGATCAACAGTTTGGCCTGTGCCAGACATTTTAGAAAGTGTTTAAGTGATAGAAAAAAGGAGAAAAAGTTTTTCAGAACTTTTAGAAAGACAGAAAAAAACTTTTAAAACTTTTTAAGAACTTTTTAGAAAGTTAGAGGTACTTTTCAGCACTTTAGAAAAGAGGTGAGAAAAGAAATGCAAAACTTTTTGGTTAGGTGTACATACACTGAACTTGTTTTGTATATTTTTCTCTTATGAAAAGTACAATGACAAAAGTGGTAAGTAGTTACAGAGCACTTATCCCACCACTGCACAACCAATGTAGGAGGCTGGACTGGCTTGTAGTGAGTACCTAGGGGTACTTACACCTTGCACCAGGCCCAGTTATCCCTTATTAGTGTATAGGGTGTCTAGCAGCTTAGGCTGATAGATAATGGTAGCTTAGCAGAGCAGCTTAGGCTGAACTAGGAGACGAGTGAAGCTCCTACAGTACCACTAGTGTCATATGCACAATATCATAAGAAAACACAATACACAGATATACTAAAAATAAAGGTACTTTATTTTTATGACAATATGCCAAAAGTATCTCAGTGAGTACCCTCAGTATGAGGATAGCAAATATACACAAGATATATGTACACAATACCAAAATATGCAGTAATAGTATTAGAAAACAGTGCAAACAATGTATAGTTACAATAGGATGCAATGGGGACACATAGGGATAGGGGCAACACAAACCATATACTCCAAAAGTGGAATGCGAACCACGAATGGACCCCAAACCTATGTGACCTTGTAGAGGGTCGCTGGGACTGTAAGAAAACAGTTAGGGTTAGAAAAATAGCCCACCCCAAGACCCTGAAAAGTGAGTGTAAAGTGCACTAAAGTTCCCCAAAGGACATAGAAGTCGTGATAGCGGAATTCTGCAGGAAAGACACAAATCAGCAATGCAACAACGATGGATTTCCAAACGAGGGTACCTGTGGAACAAGGGGACCAAGTCCAAAAGTCACAAGTAAGTCGGAGATGGGCAGATGCCCAGGAAATGCCAGCTGTGGGTGCAAAGAAGCTGTTACTGGACAGTAGAAGCTGAAGATTCTGTAGGAACGACAAGGGCTAGGAACTTCCCCTTTGAAGGACGGATCCCACACGCCGTGGAGAGTCGTACAGAAGTGTTTTCCTGAAGAAAGACCACCAACAAGCCTTGCTAGCTGCAAATCGTGCGGTTATGGTTTTTGGATGGTGCTGTAGCCCAGGAGGGATCAGGATGTCGCCAATTGCGTCTGAGGACAGAGGAGGCATCTAGCAAGACAAGGAGCTCTCTCAGAAGCAGGTAGCATGCGCAGAAGTGCCAGAACAGGCACTACAAAGTGGAGTGAAATGGTGCTCACCCGAAGTTGCACAAAGGAGTCTCACGCCGCCGGAGGACAACTTAGGAGGTCGTGCAATGCAGGTTAGAGTGCTGTGGACCCAGGCTGGACTGTGCACAAAGGATTTCCGCAGGAAGTGCACGGAGGCCGGAGTAGCTGCAAAAGTCGCGGTTCCCAGCAATGCAGTCTGGCGTGGGGAGGCAAGGACTTTCCTCCACCAAACTTGGACTGAAGAGTCACTGGACTGTGGGATTCACTTGGACAGAGTTGCTGGATTCAAGGGACCTCGCTCGTCGTGCTGAGAGGAGACCCAGGGTACCAGTGATGCAGTTCTTTGGTGCCTGCGGTTGCAGGGGGATGATTCCGTCGACCCACGGGAGATTTCTTCGGAGCTTCTAGTGCAGAGAGGAGGCAGACTACCCCCACAGCAAGCACCACCAGGAAAGCAGTCGAGAAGGCGGCAGGATCAGCGTTACAGAGTTGCAGTAGTCGTCTTGGCTACTTTGTTGCAGTTTTGCAGGCTTCCAGCGCGGTCAGCAGTCGATTCCTTGGCAGAAGGTGAAGAGAGAGATGCAGAGGAACTCGGATGAGCTCTTGCATTCGTTATCTAAGGAATCCCCAAAGACAGAGACCCTAAATAGCCAGAAAAGAGGGTTTGGCTACTTAGGAGAGAGGATAGGCTAGCAACACCTGAAGGAGCCTATCAGAAGGAGTCTCTGACGTCACCTGCTGGCACTGGCCACTCAGAGCAGTCCAGTGTGCCAGCAGCACCTCTGTTTCCAAGATGGCAGAGGTTTGAAGCACACTGGAGGAGCTCTGGGCACCTCCCAGGGGAGGTGCAGGTCAGGGGAGTGGTCACTCCCCTTTCCTTTGTCCAGTTTCGCGCCAGAGCAGGGCTGAGGGGTCCCTGAACCGGTGTAGAATGGCTTATGCAGAAATGGGCACCATGTGTGCCCATGAAAGCATTTCCAGAGGCTGGGGGAGGCTACTCCTCCCCTGCCTTCACACCATTTTCCAAAGGGAGAGGGTGTAACACCCTCTCTCTGAGGAAGTCCTTTGTTCGGCCTTCCTGGGCCAAGCCTGGCTGGACCCCAGGAGGGCAGAAACCTGTCTGAGGGGTTGGCAGCAGCAGCAGCTGCAGTGAAACCCCAGAAAAGGCAGTTTGGCAGTACCCGGGTCTGTGCTACAGACCCGTGGGATCATGGGATTGTGCCAACAATGCCAGGATGGCATAGAGGGGGGCAATTCCATGATCTTAGACATGTTACATGGCCATATTCGGAGTTACCATTGTGAAGCTACACATAGGTAGTGACCTATATGTAGTGCACGCGTGTAATGGTGTCCCCGCACTCACAAAGTCCGGGGAATTGACCCTGACCAATGTGGGGGCACCTTGGCTAGTGCCAGGGTGCCCACACACTAAGTAACTTAGCACCCAACCTTTACCAGGTAAAGGTTAGACATATAGGTGACTTATTAGTTACTTAAGTGCAGTGTAAATTGGCTGTGAAATAACGTGGACGTTATTTCACTCAGGCTGCAGTGGCAGGCCTGTGTAAGAATTGTCTGAGCTCCCTATGGGTGGCAAAAGAAATGCTGCAGCCCATAGGGATCTCCTGGAACCCCAATACCCTGGGTACCTCAGTACCATATACTAGGGAATTATAAGGGTGTTCCAGTATGCCAATGTAAATTGTTAAAATTGGTCACTAGCCTGTTAGTGACAATTTGTAAAGAGAGAGCATAACCACTGAGGTTCTGGTTAGCAGAGCCTCAGTGAGACAGTTAGGCATCACCCAGGGAACACATACCTATAGGTCACAAACATATGATCACTGGGGTCCTGACTAGCAGGGTCCCAGTGACACATAACAAACATACTGAAAACATAGGGTTTTTACTATGAGCGCTGGGCCCTGGCTAGCAGGATCCCAGTGAGACAGTGAAAACACCCTGACATACACTCACAAACAGGCCAAAAGTGGGGGTAACAAGGCTAGAAAGAGGCTACTTTCTCACACAACCTCCCCCCCCCCCAAACGAAGGACAATAAGGCTAACCTTGGCCAGTTGAGACTTTATTGTCTAAGTGGTGATAAGTAGAGAGTATCTCTGCAATAGACTGGTTACTCCCTTTATCATCCACTATATGGTTACTTCCCTGTGGGGATGTAAACCACCCTGTTTGAAGTTTTTTAGCTAAGCAACAATGTGAAGATGTATTTTCAGAGTTTGTATCAGTAAGTTTTAGTTTAGAGCAGTGGGAATTGTCCACTGAACTTATTTGTAGTGATGGAAATGCCAGACAGGGATGCTGTCTCAGAAAAGCCATAGCTGGGCAAAAAATGTGTCCATATGGCTGGAAGAGAGAACAGGGATGCTGTTTCTCTTGAGTTGGAGCAGGGCAGGGATGCTGTCCTATGAGCTCCACACTAGGGCAGGGATGCTGACCTAAGTGTTGTGAGGCAGTGCAGAGTTTCTGCACTAAAGTTTCTCTGTGAGGGTTGGAGGGATGCTCCATGTTAACTAAAATGGTGCTCTTTTTCTCACCAATGTTAGTTATCCCACAGAGAGGTACTTCTACCTCAGGGAGTACAGCTTTGCCAGCTGATGCTTCCCTTGGAACAGGTGCCACCCCAGGAGAGGTTTCTCCCACCACAGGAATGGTATCCTGAATGGCAGGGTGGTTAGGGGATACTGTGATACCCTTTTTACCTGTTGATGGAGAGGGATCCTGAGTTTTCCGGCCTTCTCTCCTTTGCTTTTTCATTTCAGTAGAAATGAGAGGGAACAATTCCTCTGGGATGCCCAGCATGGCTGCATGGGCATAAAACTCTACATCAGCCCAACCTGAGGCCTCTAGGTCATTACCTAAGAGACAGTCTACAGGTAAGCTAGGTGATACCACCACCTGCTTAGGGCCAGTAACTCCACCCCAACTAAACTGAATTATAGCTAAGGGAAGAAACTTAGTGGAGTTATGGACATCAATAATTTTATACTGTTGTCCAATGATGTGTTGTTCAGGAGCCACTAGGTTTTCAGTCACCAAAGTGATACTGGCACCTGTGTCCCTGTAGGCCAAGGCCTCAACACCATTTATTGAAACTGTCTGCCTGTACTTATCCATTGTAAGGGGACAAGCAGCCAGTGTGGCAAGGCCAATGCCACTAGGTGTGACAGAAACTGTCTTAGGACTGACTACCCCAGTTTCTATGATGGACCCATAAGTGAACCCAACTACACCCTTTGCTTGACTGTTGCCAGCAGTCCCACCACTAGTACCACTACTGCTAGGGGCACTAGAGCTTGATGTATTAGTGGTGGTAGGCTCAGGGGGTTTACCTGGACAGGACTTATCCCCTGGCCTATGGCCTCAGTTTTTACACACAAAGCACCAAGGCTTTTTAACTTGTGTAGGTTGAGAAGAAGAGGAAGAATTTGTTTTATCCCCACCCCCTGAAGAGTGTTTAAGATTTGAAGTGGGATCTTTGGTTTTACCCTTATCCCCATGCTTATCTTGAGATTTTTCACCATCTTTCTTCTTATTGCCATCTTTGTCACCACCTGTATGAACTTTTCTGTTCACTCTTGTTCTGACCCATTTGTCTGCCTTCTTTCCCAATTCTTGGGAAGAGGTCAGATCAGAGTCCACCAAGTACTGGTGCAACAAATCAGACACACAATTATTAAGAATATGCTCTCTCAGGATCAAGTTATACAGGCTTTCATAATCAGTAACTTTACTGCCGTGTAACCACCCCTCCAAGGCCTTCACTGAATGGTCAACAAAATCAACCCAGTCTTGTGAAGACTCCTTTTTGGTCTCTCTGAACTTCATCCTGTACTGTTCAGTGGTTAAGCCATAACCATCCAGGAGTGCATTCTTAAGAACTTTGAAATCATTGGCTTCACTTTCTTTCACAGTAAGGAGCCTATCCCTACCCTTTCCACTAAATGATAGCCATAGGATAGCAGCCCACTGCCTTTGAGGGACATCCTGTACAACACAGGCCCTCTAAAGTGCAGCAAACCACTTGTTAATGTCATCCCCCTCCTTATAAGGGGGAACTATCTTGTGCAGATTCCTAGAATCATGCTCTTTTGGGAATACTGATGCTGCCACCAAGGGTTTCTAAACCCAATTTCTTTCTTTCTTTCTCTACTTCTAAGGACTGTCTATCCAAATCCAGCTGTTGCTTCTTGAGCTTCAGTCTGGTTTGTTCCACTCTCAATCTATTGAGCTCCCTTTCTAACAATCTGTCATCAGGGTGGGTGGGTGGGACATTCCTTGAAAGAGAAGTATGTTGAGAATGAACAGAAGGGGACCTGTCCCTAACAGAAGGCATCCTAACAGCTTGGTTAACAAAAACATCACTTCTACTATGATGTGAAGGAATACTTTTGCTATGATGTGAGGCAACACTATCAGTATGGTGTGACTCTACATCAGTACCAACTATGCTAGGCTGTCTGGTAATGGGCAGGCTAGGAAGTTTCTTTCCTGAATCTTTTTCTAGGGCAGTCCCTGGATCAGATTGTGAACCATTAGCTACTTTTTCAACAGAAGGGGCACCTCTGGCCTTATCCTGTTCTACAAGCTTGTTAACCAACAGTTCTCTGGGGGGATTCTTCCCTACACTTAAACCTCTTTCTATGCAGAGACTCCTTGCTCCTTTCCAGCTAAGGTGATCAGAAGCAAGTTTGGACAGATCAACAGTTTGGCCTGTGCCAGACATTTTAGAAAGTGTTTAAGTGATAGAAAAAAGGAGAAAACGTTTTTCAGAACTTTTAGAAAGACAGAAAAAAACTTTTTAAACTTTTTAAGAACTTTTTAGAAAGTTAGAGGTACTTTTCAGCACTTTAGAAAAGAGGTGAGAAAAGAAATGCAAAACTTTTTGGTTAGGTGTACATACACTGAACTTGTTTTGTATATTTTTCTCTTATGAAAAGTACAATGACAAAAGTGGTAAGTAGTTACAGAGCACTTATCCCACCACTGCACAACCAATGTAGAAGGCTGGACTGGCTTGTAGTGAGTACCTAGGGGTACTTACACCTTGCACCAGGCCCAGTTATCCCTTATTAGTGTATAGGGTGTCTAGCAGCTTAGGCTGATAGATAATGGTAGCTTAGCAGAGCAGCTTAGGCTGAACTAGGAGACGAGTGAAGCTCCTACAGTACCACTAGTGTCATATGCACAATATCATAAGAAAACACAATACACAGATATCTAAAAATAAAGGTACTTTATTGTTATGACAATATGCCAAAAGTATCTCAGTGAGTACCCTCAGTATGAGGATAGCAAATATACACAAGATATATGTACACAATACCAAAATATGCAGTAATAGTATTAGAAAACAGTGCAAACAATGTATAGTTACAATAGGATGCAATGGGGACACATAGGGATAGGGGCAACACAAACCATATACTCCAAAAGTGGAATGCGAACCACGAATGGACCCCAAACCTATGTGACCTTGTAGAGGGTCGCTGGGACTGTAAGAAAACAGTTAGGGTTAGAAAAATAGCCCACCCCAAGACCCTGAATAGTGAGTGAAAAATGCACTAAAGTTCCCCAAAGGACATAGAAGTCGTGATAGGGGAATTCTGCAGGAAAGACACAAATCAGCAATGCAACAATGATGGATTTCCAAACGAGGGTACCTGTGGAACAAGGGGACCAAGTCCAAAAGTCACAAGTAAGTCGCAGATGGGCAGATGCCCAGGAAATGCCAGCTGTGGGTGCAAAGAAGCTGCTACTGGACAGTAGAAGCTGAAGATTCTGCAAGAACGACAAGGGTTAGGAACTTCCCCTTTCGAGGACAGATCCCTCACGCCGTGGAGAGTCGTGCAGAAGTGTTTTCCTGAAGAAAGACCGCCAACAAGCCATGCTAGCTGCAAATCATGCGGTTATGGTTTTTGGATGCTGCTGTAGCCCAGGAAGGACCAGGATGTTGCCAATTGCGTCTGGGGACAGAGGGGGCGTCGAGCAAGAAAAGGAGCCCTCTCAAAAGCAGGCAGCATGCGCAGAAGTGCCAGAACAGGCACTACAAAGTGGAGTGAAATGGTGCTCACCCGAAGTTGCACAAAGGAGTCCCACGCCGCCGGAGGACAACTTAGGAGGTCGTGCAATGCAGTTTAGAGTGCTGTGGACCCAGGCTGGACTTTGGACAAAGGATTTCCGCCGGAAGTGCACGGAGGCCGGAGTAGCTGCAAAAGTCGCGGTTCCCAGCAATGCAGTCTGGCGTGGGGAGGCAAGGACTTACCTCCACCAAACTTGGACTGAAGAGTCACTGTACTGTGGGAGTCACTTGGACAGAGTTGCTGGATTCAAGGGACCTCGCTCGTCGTGCTGAGAGGAGACCCAGGGTACCGGTGATGCAGTTCTTTGGTGCCTGCGGTTGCAGGGGGACGATTCCGTCGACCCACGGGAGATTTCTTCGGAGCTTCTAGTGCAGAGAGGAGGCAGACTACCCCCACAGCATGCACCACCAGGAAAGCAGTCGAGAAGGTGGCAGGATCAGCGTTACAGAGTTGCAGTAGTCGTCTTGGCTACTTTGTTGCAGTTTTGCAGGCTTCCAGCGCGGTCAGCAGTCGAATCCTTGGCAGAAGGTGAAGAGAGAGATGCAGAGGAACTCGAATGAGCTCTTGCATTCGTTATCTAAGGAATCCCCAAAGACAGAGACCCTAAATAGCCAGAAAAGAGGGTTTGGCTACTTAGGAGAGAGGATAGGCTAGCAACACCTGAAGGAGCCTATCAGAAGGAGTCTCTGACGTCACCTGCTGGCACTGGCCACTCAGAGCAGTCCAGTGTACCAGCAGCACCTCTGTTTCCAAGATGGCAGAGGTCTGAAGCACACTGGAGGAGCTCTGGGCACCTCCCAGGGGAGGTGCAGGTCAGGGGAGTGGTCACTCCCCTTTCCTTTGTCCAGTTTCGCGCCAGAGCAGGGCTGAGGGGTCCCTGAACCGGTGTAGACTGGCTTATGCAGAAATGGGCACCATGTGTGCCCATGAAAGCATTTCCAGAGGCTGGGGGAGGCTACTCCTCCCCTGCCTTCACACCATTTTCCAAAGGGAGAGGGTGTAACACCCTCTCTCTGAGGAAGTCCTTTGTTCTGCCTTCCTGGGCCAAGCCTGGCTGGACCCCAGGAGGGCAGAAACCTGTCTGAGGGGTTGGCAGCAGCAGCAGCTGCAGTGAAACCCCTGAAAAGGAAGTTTGGCAGTACCCGGGTCTGTGCTACAGACCCGTGGGATCATGGGATTGTACCAACAATGCCAGGATGACATAGAGGGAGCAATTCCATGATCTTAGACATGTTACATGGCCATATTCGGAGTTACCATTGTGAAGCTACACATAGGTAGTGACCGATATGTAGTGCACGCGTGTAATGGTGTCCCCGCACTCACAAAGTCCGGGGAATTGACCCTGAACAATGTGGAGGCACCTTGGCTAGTGCCAGGGTGCCCACACACTAAGTAACTTAGCACCCAACCTTTACCAGGTAAAGGTTAGACATATAGGTGACTTATAAGTTACTTAAGTGCAGTGTAAAATGGCTGTGAAATAACGTGGACGTTATTTCACTCAGGCTGCAGTGGCAGGCCTGTGTAAGAATTGTCAGAGCTCCCTATGGGTGGCAAAACAAATGCTGCAGCCCATAGGGATCTCCTCGAACCCCAATACCCTGGGTACCTCAGTACCATATACTAGGGAATTATAAGGGTGTTCCAGTATGCCAATGTAAATTGTTAAAATTGGTCACTAGCCTGTTAGTGACAATTTGTAAAGAGAGGGCATAACCACTGAGGTTCTGGTTAGCAGAGCCTCAGTGAGACAGTTAGGCATCACACAGGGAACACATACCTATAGGTCACAAACATATGAGCACTGGGGTCCTGACTAGCAGGGTCCCAGTGACATATAACAAACATACTGAAAACATAGGGTTTTTACTATGAGCGCTGGGCCCTGGCTAGCAGGATCCCAGTGAGACAGTGAAAACACCCTGACATACACTCACAAACAGGCCAAAAGTGGGGGTAACAAGGCTAGAAAAAGGCTACTTTCTCACACAACCCCCCCCCCACCAAACGAAGGACAATAAGGCTAACCTTGGCCAGTTGAGACTTTATTGTCTAAGTGGTGATAAGTAGAGAGTATCTCTGCAATAGACTGGTTACTCCCTTTATCATCCACTATATGGTTACTTCCCTGTGGGGATGTAAACCACCCTGTTTGAAGTTTTTTAGCTAAGCAACAATGTGAAGATGTATTTTCAGAGTTTCTATCAGTAAGTTTTAGTTTAGAGCAGTGGGAATTGTCCACTGAACCTATTTGTAGTGATGGAAATGCCAGACAGGGATGCTGTCTCAGAAAAGCCATAGCTGGGCAAAAACTTTGTCCATATGGCTGGAAGAGAGAACAGGGATGCTGTTTCTCTTGAGTTGGAGCAGGGCAGGGATGCTGTCCTATGAGCTCCACACTAGGGCAGGGATGCTGACCTAAGTGTTGTGAGGCAGTGCAGAGTTTCTGCACTAAAGTTTCTCTGTGAGGGTTGGAGGGATGCTTCATGTTAACTAAAATGGTGCTCTTTTTCTTACCAATGTTAGTTATCCCACAAAGAGGTACTTCTACCTCAGGGAGTACAGCTTTGCCAGCTGATGCTTCCCTTGGAACAGGTGCCACCCCAGGAGAGGTTTCTCCCACCACAGGAATGGGATCCTGAATGGCAGGGTGGTTAGGGGATACTGTGATACCCTTTTTACCTGTTGATGGAGAGGGATCCTGAGTTTTCAGGCCTTCTCTCCTTTGCTTTTTCATTTCAGTAGAAATGAGAGGGAACAATTCCTCTGGGATGCCCAGCATGGCTGCATGGGCATAAAACTCTACATGAGCCCAACCTGAGGCCTCTAGGTCATTACCTAAGAGACAGTCTACAGGTAAGCTAGGTGATACCACCACCTGCTTAGGGCCAGTAACTCCACCCCAACTAAACTGAATTATAGCTAAGGGAAGAAACTTAGTGGAGTTATGGACATCAATAATTTTATACTGTTGTCCAATGATGTGTTGTTCAGGAGCCACTAGGTTTTCAGTCACCAAAGTGATACTGGCACCTGTGTCCCTGTAGGCCAAGGCCTCAACACCATTTATTGAAACTGTCTGCCTGTACTTATCCATTGTAAGGGGACAAGCAGCCAGTGTGGCAAGGCCAATGCCACTAGATGTGACAGAAACTGTCCTAGGACTGACTACCCCAGTTTCTATGATGGACCCATAAGTGAACCCAACTACACCCTTTGCTTGACTGTTGCCAGCAGTCCCACCACTAGTACCACTACTGCTAGGGGCACTAGAGCTTGATGTATTAGTGGTGGTAGGCTCAGGGGGTTTACCTGGACAGGACTTATCCCCTGGCCTATGGCCTCTGTTTTTACACACAAAGCACCAAGGCTTTTTAACTTGTGTAGGTTGAGAAGAAGAGGAAGAATTTGTTTTATCCCCACCCCCTGAAGAGTGTTTAAGATTTGAAGTGGGACCTTTGGTTTTACCCTTATCCCCATGCTTATCTTGAGATTTTTCACCATCTTTCTTCTTATTGCCATCTTTGTCACCACCTGTATGAACTTTTCTGTTCACCCTTGTTCTGACCCATTTGTCTGCCTTCTTTCTCAATTCTTGGGGAGAGGTCAGATCAGAGTCCACCAAGTACTGGTGCAACAAATCAGACACACAATTATTAGGAATATGCTCTCTCAGGATCAAGTTATACAGGCTTTCATAATCACTAACTTTACTGCCATGTAACCACCCCTCCAAGGCCTTCACTGAATGGTCAACACAATCAACCCAGTCTTGTGAAGACTCCTTTTTGGTCTCTCTGAACTTCATCCTGTACTGTTCAGTGGTTAAGCCATAACCATCCAGGAGTGCATTCTTAAGAACTTTGAAATCATTGGCTTCACTTTCTTTCACAGTAAGGAGCCTATCCCTACCCTTTCCACTAAATGATAGCCTTTGGATAGGAGCCCACTGCCTTTGAGGGACATCCTGTACAACACAGGCCCTCTAAAGTGCAGCAAACCACTTGTTAATGTCATCCCCCTCCTTATAAGGGGGAACTATCTTGTGCAGATTCCTAGAATCATGATCATTTGCAGGATCACTATTGGGAATACTGCTGCTGCCACCATGGGTTTCTAAACCCAATTTCTTTCTTTCTTTCTCTACTTCTAAGGACTGTCTATCCAAATCCAGCTGTTGCTTCTTGAGCTTCAGTCTGGTTTGTTCCACTCTCAATCTATTGAGCTCCCTTTCTAACAATCTGTCATCAGGGTGGGCGGGTGGGACATTCCTTGAAACAGAAGTATGTTGAGAATGAACAGAAGGGGACCTGTCCCTAACAGAAGGCATCCTAACAGCTTGTTTAACAGAAACATCACTTCTACTATGATGTGAAGGAATACTTTTGCTATGATGTGAGGCAACACTATCAGTATGGTGTGACTCTACATCAGTACCAACTATGCTAGGCTGTCTGGTAATGGGCAGGCTAGGAAGTTTCTTTCCTGAATCTTTTTCTAGGGCAGTCCCTGGATCAGATTGTGAACCATTAGCTACTTTTTCAACAGAAGAGGCACCTCTGGCCTTATCCTGTTCTACAAGCTTGTTAACCAACAGTTCTCTGGGGGGATTCTTCCCTACACTTAAACCTCTTTCTATGCAGAGACTCCTTGCTCCTTTCCAGCTAAGGTGATCATAAGCAAGTTTGGACATATCAACAGTTTGGCCTGTGCCAGACATTTTAGAAAGTGTTTAAGTGATAGAAAAAAGGAGAAAAAGTTTTTCAGAACTTTTAGAAAGACAGAAAAAAACTTTTAAAACTTTTTAAGAACTTTTTATAAAGTTAGAGGTACTTTTCAGCACTTTAGAAAAGAGGTGAGAAAAGAAATGCAAAACTTTTTGGTTAGGTGTACATACACTGAACTTGTTTTGTATATTTTTCTCTTATGAAAAGTACAATGACAAAAGTGGTAAGTAGTTACAGAGCACTTATCCCACCACTGCACAACCAATGTAGGAGGCTGGACTGGCTTGTAGTGAGTACCTAGGGGTACTTACACCTTGCACCAGGCCCAGTTATCCCTTATTAGTGTATAGGGTGTCTAGCAGCTTAGGCTGATAGATAATGGTAGCTTAGCAGAGCAGCTTAGGCTGAACTAGGAGACGAGTGAAGCTCCTACAGTACCACTAGTGTCATATGC
Source organism: Pleurodeles waltl (assembly GCF_031143425.1). NCBI lineage: Eukaryota > Metazoa > Chordata > Amphibia > Caudata > Salamandridae > Pleurodeles > Pleurodeles waltl. The sequence goes on from NC_090437.1 coordinate 185,227,361, forward strand.
ACAATATCATAAGAAAACACAATACACAGATATACTAAAAATAAAGGTACTTTATTGTTATGACAATATGCCAAAAGTATCTCAGTGAGTACCCTCAGTATGAGGATAGCAAATATACACAAGATATATGTACACAATACCAAAATATGCAGTAATAGTATTAGAAAACAGTGCAAACAATGTATAGTTACAATAGGATGCAATGGGGACACATAGGGATAGGGGCAACACAAACCATATACTCCAAAAGTGGAATGCGAACCACGAATGGACCCCAAACCTATGTGACCTTGTAGAGGGTCGCTGGGACTGTAAGAAAACAGTAAGGGTTAGAAAAATAGCCCACCCCAAGACCCTGAAAAGTGAGTGAATAGTGCACTAAAGTTCCCCAAAGGACATAGAAGTCGTGATAGGGGAATTCTGCAGGAAAGACACAAATCAGCAATGCAACAACGATGGATTTCCAAACGAGGGTACCTGTGGAACAAGGGGACAAAGTCCAAAAGTCACAAGTAAGTCGCAGATGGGCAGATGCCCAGGAAATGCCAGCTGTGGGTGCAAAGAAGCTGCTACTGGACAGTAGAAGCTGAAGATTCTGCAACAACGACAAGGGCTAGGAACTTCCCCTTTGGAGGACGGATCCCTCACGCCGTGGAGAGTCGTGCAGAAGTATTTTCCTGAAGAAAGACCGCCAACAAGCCTTGCTAGCTGCAAATTGTGCGGTTATGGTTTTTGGATGCTGCTGTAGCCCAGGAGAGACCAGGATGTCGCCAATTGCGTCTGGCGACAGAGGGGACGTCGAGCAAGAAAAGGAGCCCTCTCAAAAGCAGGCAGCATGCGCAGAAGTGCCAGAACAGCACTACAAAGTGGAGTGAAATGGTGCTCACCCGAAGTTGCACAAAGGAGTCCCACGCCGCCGGAGGACAACTTAGGAGGTCGTGCAATGCAGGTTAGAGTGCTGTGGCCCCAGGGTGGACTTTGCACAAAGGATTTCCGCCGGAAGTGCACGGAGGCCGGAGTAGCTGCAAAAGTCGCAGTTCCCAGCAATGCAGTCTGGCGTGGGGAGGCAAGGACTTACTTCCACCAAAGTTGGACTGAAGAGTCACTGGACTGTGGGAGTCACTTGGACAGAGTTGCTGTATTGAAGGGACCACGCTCGTCGTGCTGAGAGGAGACCCAGGGTACCGGTGATGCAGTTCTTTGGTGCCTGCGGTTGCAGGGGGACGATTCCGTCGACCCATGGGAGTTTTCTTCTGAGCTTCTAGTGCAGAGAGGAGGCAGACTACCCCCACAGCATGCACCACCAGGAAAGCAGTCGAGAAGGCGGCAGGATCAGTGTTACAGAGTTGCAGTAGTCGTCTTGGCTACTTTGTTGCAGTTTTGCAGGCTTCCAGCGCGGTCAGCAGTCGATTCCTTGGCAGAAGGTGAAGAGAGAGATGCAGAGGAACTCGGATGAGCTCTTGCATTCGTTATCTAAGGAATCCCCAAAGACAGAGACCCTAAATAGCCAGAAAAGAGGGTTTGGCTACTTAGGAGAGAGGATAGGCTAGCAACACCTGAAGGAGCCTATCAGAAGGAGTCTCTGACGTCACCTGCTGGCACTGGCCACTCAGAGCAGTCCAGTGTACCAGCAGCACCTCTGTTTCCAAGATGGCAGAGGTCTGGAGCACACTGGAGGAGCTCTGGGCACCTCCCAGGGGAGGTGCAGGTCAGGGGAGTGGTCACTCCTGATGACGCAGAAATGAAGGTTTTACATTTATTAGCGCAAAAACGTAGTGCTGCAATAATCAAGTGTGACTTTAACCGAACTAATAAAGATTGTACGGGGACAAATGTGCCCTCAGAGTAGTTCGCCAACATTTATAAGCGTGCTTTATGTAACGTGATGTATTAGAATTGTACTAATCTGACATAACCGTAAACGTGTGCCATGATTTGCTTCGTTTGAAATGTTTTAGCTTAGCATAACTTTAGTGGAGGCTTCGGCCTAGTTGCCTTGTCTCACGGGTTTAGATGCTCGTGTTTTTCTAATGTGCTAATAAAACGTGTATTCCTGCTTGAAGCTGTACTTTTCCAGTGAGATCGGTTCACATGGTTATCTTTAAGGTTTCGTGCCAGCCTGGCATCTTCTTCTTTGCTCCAAGGTCAATCTGCAGGTGCAGACAATGGAAGCTCTGAAAGTGAGTTAATTGGTAAAATATGTTGCAACTTACGTTCCCGACTCCAAGGATAATGTATGCCTAGGTAGAAGCTTGTAAATTGTAGTTTTTGATTGGACAATTTGAAGCCAACCTATGAACCCTCCAATGGAAGACCCTACTGGATTTGAACTGTTGTTTATTTAAACCCGGTGCAGAAGAAGAAAGCAGCCATTTTTGCAGCCTTTTTTAGCTATCAGCCATTGCCATTACCTATTGGGCATCAGCCATTAGACATTAGACATTGGACATTAGCCATTTGCAGGACATTGCAGCCATTATGGCCCATCTTGCCGACTTCGTCATTTTGCCATCTTCTACGATGCCAATTGATGTTCGACGCCAATTTTGAATGAGACTTTGATGCTTTCTCTAATCGAGAGAAAGAGACTCTAAGTAATTCTTGCCCTAGAGACTTTAACTTTGAACTGCCCCTTTGCATGAAGTAGTAGTTTATCTTGCCGCCATGAGACAATTGCCCCGTCCACCCTGCCCCTTTGCCCCGTCCCATGCTGATCGGAAACCGGTACCTGTGAGACGAAGACTTCCTTGAATGCTGATTGAATTTGGTAAATATGAAAGGAAATTGTACAATTGCATTGTGTTCCTTTTAGGTAACCAACTGCTGATTCTTGATAAGAGCCCTAGTTAGGAGTTTTCTAAATTAATGTTGCTAAATTGTTTTTGCATGAAATCCCACATGCAGATGCTAATTTGAGGTTAGATGAGGATTCATTTGTTGCACAATGCAATTTGAGACCTTGTTATGCTGACTAATGTATGCAATTAGCTCATTACAGATTATAGTTTTAGTGGTTTGCGTTGCTATTATCGAATGCATTGTTATTCAAATGCTGCATAGATTGCATCTTTTCCGCCGTTATGGACAGCTATTAATGTTCATTTACATATATCATTTGGTGTTGAGACACATATATATTGTGCTAGCTTTGTTAATATAGGGAAATAAATTCATTAACTTTGAATAAACTGGTGTGGTTATTCATGGCCGAAAGGTCATGGTTCGCCGAAATGTTTTCTGGATTAATTGTTAAGTGTTATGTTGATCAGGGTATTGCTTATGTTCGTTATTGATTATTGATTTGATTAAATTGATTGATCTCGGGTGAAGAGAGTCCCACTTGGTCAAAAGATTCATCGACCCAAGAGCGTCCAAATACAGGTAAATTATTAGTACGGAACGCTCTATCAGTAGATGGTAGCAGAGGACGGTTCCGACTTTTGGGACCCCACTCGAGAGGTATATGGTGTTGAATTAGATTTTTCTTGGGTAAAACAGATTGAGAGAATGATGATGCCCTAAGTCCCCCGCGACTTTCCCGGGATCTCGGAGCTTGCGAATGGAGAGAATGGAGGTGTGAAATCGGCGTTGGCGGTACTAGTGACGGTATGAGTGAAGTCAGGGTTTTGCGCTTGCACAGCTTATTGCTGCAGATTGTTTGAAAAGGTTGCGAGGATTTTAGAGAATAGCGGAGGTGCGACTCCGAGTGTGAGAGTAGGGAAGTCGTCGAACTTCATGTGCATGTGGCGCTTTGTGCAGAAAAAGGTCCACGTGGTTGTTGTTGTTGAGACGGGCCCTGCGAGGTCAAGAGACTCCGGAGTATGTTGAAAAGTGTATGAGACACTTGTTTTATGTTGTGGTCTGGTCGGTTTAGTAGGTTGACCGGGCGTGGTCAACGAGTCGGTACGTGTGTTAAGGGAGTGAAAGAAAACTTCGACTTCGGGCTTTGACAAATTCTAAGTGCACTAGAATAGATCATTGACAAGTTGAGAGCAGAGTCTGCGGGTCGGATTTGCTTGCGAAAGTGGGGACCGAGAAAGATGGAATAACTGCCGAGGCTAGTGAAAAATCCCTAAGGTCCTGAAGCGATTGTGTTACCCTTCCTGTAGTAAACCGACAGATCTGTTTTATTATTACTATTTGGTTGCTCGCGATACATGCCAGAAGTTGTTACGAGAGGAGCTGAGTGAAGGAGGACTAGCCGCGAGGCTTTGTCAGCCGCAGTGTGTGAGTGTGACGTCACTAGGAGCCGCGCTGGGATAGGTTGGTTGCAGAAAAGGGTCGCGCACGGATTGGACGCAGTCCGTGGGGCTCGATTGGAAGGGGAAAGGCAAGCGAAGAGTATTCCGGGAATTAAAGTCACTTATTGATTACAAACTTTGTGAAATAAAAGACGAGAAAATGAAATTTTTTAAAGCATTAAAGAGTGCGATGAAGGGGGAGTCTTACATTAAAGCGAGCGTAGGAGAGGAGACGCCACCCGAAGGTACACCAGCTTACATTGTAATGGAGGAAAAAGGGGTAGCTCCGTGCCTTTGGCTAAAGCAATGGCACAAGCTGACAGAGAAACATGGGAGCGTAGCGTTCCCGATCCATGGGACATTCAATATAAGGATCCTAGAGAATTTGAGATTCGCGATGTACGACATGAAGGTACCTCCAAGGCCAGCACAGTTTGAGGCTCTAGCGATTTGGGAACTAATGGCTAGACAGCAACAGCAAAATAAGTTCGAGACCAGGATAAAAAAGGTAGAAAAGACACTAGCGGACGCTAGGTGGGATAATGCACAGAAGGTGTGGAGGTCAGATATATTGCAGGGGATAAAATTGTTTCCCGCAATTACTAAGGAAGAGGAGGCGACAGGCAAGAAAGCTACCTCTAAGACAAACAGGAGGTGTTCCAAAGATAGAGAGGACGAGGAAAAGTTAAGGAGAGAAGAGGAGTTAGAGGATGAGGAGTTAATCATGCAATTGCTGAACGACCGTCCACCACCTTATGCAGAGAGTGGACAAGGTCCAAGTACCAGTTCTGCCCCTCCGGCACCGGTACAGAATAGTGAAACTCCGAGTTCAGAAACGCCATCGAGATCTAAGGACCCGAGTTTACTGTTCACCCCGCAGATACCGCAGGTTAGGAGAATATATCCAGATGTGCCTATATTGAAAACAGCAGAAAATTATCAGCCGCAGGTCCCAAGGTACTACAGCAGTGACAACAGTACGGGAATGACCCTAGATCCAACCGTAATGGGAGTACAGAATGGTCGCAACCCAACATTGGCACAAGCTGAATCAACTCAGTTTTTGATGCCTCAAAAGCAGATGCAGGGGGGAAACGCACATGCTCAGATGACGGGGAGTCAGACGGGCATGCCGGCAATGATGACCCATGGTGTGGGAATGAACATGCCTCAGAACATGGGGAATGGACAGAACGCAGATGCGATATCCCTACCCATTACTGTAGGTCCGCCGGTACCTTTGTACATTCAGCCTAACTCAGGTATGAGCGGTCAAGGATCAATGGTGCAGAGTGGGATGGAAAGGAGGTGCATACAAAACACTCCAGAGACAACTCCGATAGCGGCTCTGCCAACTGGATCTGGGTCCTTGATGGAGTTTAGTCCCATATGTGCTCAGTCAACAGTGGTGAGGTCGAGTCCCCCACTGATGATACCGCTATCATCGAACACTGAAAAGTTGCCGCAACCATCAATGGCAGTCGATGTGAATGCTACACTGATGGGGTTGAATGCGCAACAGCTGACACAGTGGTTCAACAGTCTGAATTCCACACAAAGCTCAGCCAGTGGGAAGGGAGAAGACTATCTGAATAGGGTCAGGTTGAACATGGAAGCAGAAGAATTGGTGGAAGGGACTATGGGTGTGAATAGGTTAGAGTCCTACTCGGAAGAAGAGCTGAGGTATCTATGTCCTAGGATTACGAGAGAATTGAACAAGGTACATAGAAGGTTGCAAGAAATAGCTGACAAAAACGGGGTTGAGATAGACAAGACAAAACACTTGAGCAGGAGCTATAGATTGGATTTCGGGACCACAGACTTTGAACACATGAGGTCAGCAGGCATGAAAACGCACCTTAGGGAATTGCTGCAGAGTGCGCAAGTGTGGAGGTGCTTAGACAAATGGGAAAGCAGATGGGTAAAGAAAAAGGAAAAGAGGAAGGACAGTGTCCCAGAGCACAACGAGAAAAGACCACAGAGTAGTGATGCAATAACCATGTTACCAATGAGGGAGACAGCAGGGGGAAAATTAATACATGTACCGTGGCACAGGAGCGACATTCAGTCTTTTACGGATGATTTTCCAAACTGAGAGAGAAACCGATTGAATGGTATCAACAGACTGATAGGTTTGTGAAGCTTGCAAAATGTCTTTGGGAAGACCTGAACACCCTCTTTGAGATTGTGGTTCCGGCAGATTTGTGGGAGGATTGCAAAAGGGCTGTAGGTTGGCCGACAAGTGAACCAGAGAGAGACAGGGATACGGGTGCACCATCACCTATGGTGATGAGCTTGTACTATAAGGTGATTGAGCATTTGAAGACGAAGGTTGCTGCGAAAAATGTGGATTGGCAGAAGATCGATCGAACTGCCCAAGAGGCTAAAGAGTCGATTCATGGTTACTATGAGAGGTTGTTGAAGGCGTTCAAGAACTACAGTGGCACGGAAACAATAGAGGCGAAGGACATGCTTCATTTTGTGTTTAGATTTGTGGAAGGGCTGAGACCAGAGATAAGTCAGATGATAAAGACGCATTTGATTTGTTGGCAGTCGAAACCTATTGATGAGGTGTTGAATTATGCGAAATACTGTAGCGACGAAATTGAAGTGAAACAGAAAAGGTTGAAAGAGAAAGTGATGATGATGCAACTTAAAACAGCTCAAACAGGTCTGCAAGGGTTGCAAGGGTTCCAACAGCAGATACCGCAGCCGCAGCCGCAGCCGCAGGGAAATATGGTGTTTCAGCCACAGGCGAGAGGCAGAGGCAGAGGAGGCTTTGGGAGTAATGGTCCGGATTTGAACACTGTCGTAATTCCGAATGGTGTGCAGGCAATGAAAAGGGTGATGCCGTGTCACGTGTGCGGGATCGTCGGTCATTGGAAACGCGAGTGCCCGATGGTGGTGCAGGAAGGTGCAGGTGTTGGTCAGCAAAACAATGATGTCAATGCATTCCAGACAATGAGGGGACCGAAAATGAGAGGTCCAAACCCAAATTTCCAGACCATAAATCAGCTGCAGGGATTACAGCCCATGCAGCCGCAGCAGATGCAGATGCCCCGTATGCAGATGACGCAAATGCAGCCAATGCATCAGCAGTTTCCCATGGTACCTAATCAGCAAATGCAAATACCTTTGGCACCAGTGAGTCAGCAGCAAGTGATGGTTCCTCCACAGGTCTCGGGTCAGGTGATGAGTACAAATGGCACCGTACAACAGTTCCCATTACACAGTGAGAATGGAATAAACAATGTATGGGAGAGTGAAAGTTCAGATGAGGAGGGAAATTGTGTGCTTGCAGCATCCTTGGAAGTTGATCAAAAGGGTCCATATGTGGAGGGAAGAGTTATGGGTCATAGTGTTTCATTCTTGGTTGACACAGGAGCCACACGTTCAACTGTTAGGAGCATTGAAGTACCAAATTTGCCACTCTCAGGGAGAACAGTTCAAGTAGTGGGAGTAGCAAACAGGCACCTGACGAACCCAATCACAGATCCAGTACCAGTCAGAATTGGTAACTATCAAGGGTCACATAAATTTGTGGTATGTGACTCAAGCCCGATAGCACTGTTAGGGAGAGACCTATTGTGCAAATTGGGATGTTCGATTATGTGTTCGAACGATGGAATTAGAATTCAGACGAGCAGTGATGGGGAAGAAGAGGACAGTGTAGAAGGGGAGGAGATGGAAACTGTCGATGAAGAATATCCTCTGATTAACCTTTTTCCGATGATAACTGAAGAAGATATTCCACCTGAATTACGGGAAACAGTCGGAAAGGAAGTGTGGGATATGACAGGAAAAGAGGTGGGATTGATGAAAGGAGTGGAACCAGTGAAAGTGACTGTAAAACCCAATGTAACCTTCCCCCAGACCCCACAATACCACATGGCACAAGACACCCTCATGAAAGTCGCCCAACTCATTGACGAGTTTGTAAAACAGGGAGTACTGAAAGAAGTGTTAAGCAGTCCATGTAATTCACCAATCATGGGACTAATAAAGCCGAGTGGAAAGGTCCGAATAGTGCAGGACTTGAGGAAAATAAATGACATCATAATTAAATGCTGCCCTGTAGTACCGAATCCAGCTGTGATAATGTTTCAAGTCCCTTGCGATGCCGAGTGGTTCTCAGTCATTGATTTGTCACAAGCATTCATTTCGGTGCCTCTTCATGAGGACAGCCAATTTCTCTTTTGTTTCAAATTCTTAGACAGAGTTTACAGTTGGTGTCGAATTCCTCAAGGGTTTTCGGAGTCACCGTCAATTTTCAATCAGATTCTAAAGAAAGACTTGGAAGGGTTAGAATTGCCATTCGAGTCAACCCTAGTACAGTACATCGATGACTTACTGATTGCATCTAAGACAGAAAGTGGCTGCTCAGCCGACACCATTGCTCTACTGAACCATTTGGGAAGGAATGGACACAAGGTGTCTCCTTCAAAGTTGCAGTTCTGTCAGAAGAAAGTAAAATACTTGGGTCATCAAATAGAGAAAGGGTCACGGAGAATAATGAAGGAAAGAATAACAAGTGTGCTTCAAATGAGTCCACCAAAGACGAGGAGGGAGGTGAGGAAGTTTTTGGGAATGGTAAGCTACTGTCGCCAGTGGATTCCCAACTTTTCAACTCTAGCAAAGCCTTTACTGAAACTGACCCAGAAGGATGCTTTGGATCAAATTGAGCTGAAAGGAGATGAGATGGATGCTTTTATTGAATTGAAAGAATGCATGTGCAGGGCTCCAGCTTTAGGTATGCCTGATTACACAAAGCCTTTCACATTGTTTTGTCATGAACGTGACGCATGTTCTTTGTCTTTCTTGACCCAAGCCCATGGTGGCATAAACAGACCAGTAGCGTATTTTTCAGCTACTTTGGATCCGGTCGCAGCAGCACTGCCAGGGTGTTTGCGCGCCGTAGCAGCAGTTGGTATCAGCCTCACTCAGAGTGAAGGAATAGTGATGGGATACCCATTAACAGTCATGGTCCCTCACTCAGTTGAGATACTTTTGACCCGCTCCCGAACGCAACACATGACTGGAGCAAGACTCACAAGGTATGAAACAATAATTCTGGGCTCACCGAATGTGCAGCTGAAAAGGTGCACTACGTTGAATCCAGCAACCTTGCTTCCCGGTGAAAATGCTGAAATTGAGAACGCTGAGGACGTCGAGCACGACTGTCTTCAGGTGACTGAATTTTGCACAAAACCCCGACCTGATATTAGGGATACTAAGCTTGATGAAAATGACCAAATTGTTTTTGTTGATGGGTCATGTTTAAGAGATGCATTGGGAATATTGAAAGCAGGATATGCTGTATGTACTGTAACAGGTGTCTTGGAAGCATCCTGGCTTCAAAGAGTATATTCCACACAAGTAGCAGAGCTTGTAGCCCTTACAAGAGCATGCCAACTGTCTACATTGATGAAGGTTACCATTTACACTGATAGTCAGTACGGGTTTGGAATTGTGCACGATTTTGGGCAACTATGGTCACAGAGAGGTTTCCTGACCTCTTCAGGGTCCCCAGTGAAAAACGGGGAGAGAATAAGGGAATTGTTACACGCCATTCAGATGCCAGCCGAAATTGCAGTGGTAAAGTTTAGTGCTCATACAAAAGGACAGGACTATGTTTCTCTGGGAAATGCATATGCGGATCAAGTCGCAAGATTTTGTGCCTTGAACTGTATATTGCTCAGGGATGAATGGAATTTGATAAGTGAACCAGAACTCGAACCAGCTGAAGCATTTGCCTTGAAGGTCGTGGATACAATGGATGAACTAAAAGCATTACAGGATAGCGTCAGGGAGGATGAAAGAGTTTCCTGGATTAAGTCACAATGTACAAAGAGACCAGATGAGTTATGGGTTTCAAATGAGGGAAAATTTGTCTTACCAAATAGTCTCTTATCGCAGCTAGCGCGGTTCTATCATGGGCAGGCTCACCTAGGGAGAGATGCCATGATGAGATTGTTCAAAACTGATTGGTTTAACCCCAGATTCCGTCAAGTTGCAGAAGCAATTTGCCATCAATGTGTCATTTGTCAGCAGATGAACCCAGGAAAGGGAACGGTTGTGAACGTGAGCCACATTGGTAGGGCGGGAGGCCCGTTCAGCAGAATGCAGATGGACTTTATTGAGATGCCTGTGCATGGAGGTCTGAAGTATGTGTTTGTGATTGTGTGCATTTTTAGTCACTGGATTGAAGCATACCCCACACGTAGAAATGACAGCCTTACAGTCGCAAAACTATTGTTGAGGGAGTTGATACCACGTTTCGGATTCCCGATCTCTTTAGAATCAGATAGAGGAAGTCACTTCAATAACGAGGTGATAAAGTTACTTTGCGCAGCGCTGAACATTGAGCAAAAACTGCATTGTAGCTATCGCCCAGAGGCCTCAGGACTGGTGGAACAGATGAATGGTACCCTGAAATCAAGAATGGCGAAAATATGTGCATCGACAAATTTGAAATGGCCTGACGCATTGCCTTTGGTGTTAATGTCAATGAGAAACACCCCTGACAGAAAGACTGGATTGTCCCCGCACGAAATTCTCTAGGGCAGGGCCATGAGACTTCCTGCAGTTCCCGCAAATGCGCTTTTGAATATTACAGATGATATGGTGTTAGACTACTGCAAAGGTCTGGCTGACGTGGTTCGCTCTTTCTCTCACCAGGTGGAAGCAACCACCTTGCCACCGATCCAAGGTCCAGGACACACACTGAAAGCAGGTGACTGGGTCGTGATAAAGAAGCACGTGAGGAAGTCGTGTCTAGAACCCCGTTGGAAAGGCCCTTTCCAAGTGATCCTGACGACCACTACCACTGTGAAGTGTGCGGGAGTTCCCAACTGGATTCACGCCAGTCATACAAAGAAGGTGTTGTGTCCCACAGATGAGGAAGTTGAAGCGCTGAAACTGCCAGTACCTGATAACAAAGTGCCGAGCGCTGAGACAGAGCAAAACAGAACTAGAAGCGAACAGGCAGAAATAGAAGAGAGAGAAATATTCTCTGAGGACGAAACAACCGATTCACTTGGGGAAGACCAAGGAGAAACCTCAGACAGCGACGAAGCAGCTGAAGGTGACAAAGAGCCTGAAGCAGCTGAAGGTGACAAAGAGCCTGAAGCAGCTGAGGGTAGCAAAGAGCCTGAAGCAGCTGAAGGTAACAAAGAGCCTGAAGCAGCTGAAGGTAACAAAGAGCCTGAAGAAAGTAACGGTGACAAAGGGCTCGAAAGAGGTGAAGGAGCAGGAGAGCCTGATCAGAGGAGGGCTTTCCCAGAAGCAGACGATACAGAAAAAGAAAAGAAAAACCTGATTGACTCCCCAGAAGGAGGGGACAAGGCAGAACAGAACGAAACTGTTCAAACTTCCACAGAAGAGATCGCAGGTCCATCAAGTGGACACAGTGCAAAGAGGAGACCAAGTGTATCACCAGTAAAATTAAGAACTAGAGAAAAGTTGAATGACAGTGAAAGGCCAAGAGTGAAAGAGAAAAGAAAGGAAGTGTCTGTCGTGGTACCAACATCAAGTGAAGAAAAAGACTTGGCCAAAGAGGAAAGTACCAGTGAGGCAGAATCGAAAAGAGATGCAAAATTGAAAAGGAAAAGGATACCAAACAGGAGATATTCCGGTCCAGAATGGGCATATGTAGTCAATGACGATTGGACCAACGAATTTGTATCTCTTAGCCTCGAGAACGAAGAAGAAGAGATACCAATAGAAAAGAAAAGTTTTATGGACACTATTGATTGAATGACATTGCTTGCTATAATCTAACGTGATACAACCAGCTGAGACATTGCTAAACCGAATGAGACATTTGCGAACTTGATAAGACTTTGATAACCTGATTGACTCTTAAACCCGATTTGAGACAACGTTGCTAACTTTGAAAAAAAAAAAAAAAAAAAAAAAGACTGAGTTATTGCCGAATTGAGACAAATGCTGCTAACCGATAAGTGACTGGGCTGCTGAAGAAAACTGTGTGAACATTGCGCTCGTTCAGCTTTGTAACTAATTGCTAAATCGTTTCTTTATAGGTGCTCCCAGCTCTCTGATTCTATACAGATCATGGCTACACAAAACAGTAGAGTGAAATATTGTAAAAATGCGTGTATAGGCTTGATAACTGCATGTGTACTAATAATAATGGCAATAGTGCTTGCTACACGTGGAAAGGGTGAGGATGAGAAAATTGATGCTTCTACTTCTGCTCCTGTTACTGTCACTGAACTAAACGCATTGAAAAGACTAGAATTAGATGAGAGACACTTGCATGATAAGAAGGAACTTTCGTATAATGTTTTCTATTGCCTACTAACAGAATATGTTGAGACTATGGATGCGAAAGATTGTTATGTGTGTACACAGATACCGACATCGGTAACGGAAGGGGTGACTTATCACCACATGCCTCTTACATATGGGATTACATGTAGTTTAGTAACTTCTAGATTTTATGGTCAAACTAACATACAGTATTTTTATTCAAATTATGATGTTACCTTTGCATATGTTCCTATAATAGCGCAACTAAGCCAGATTGCTAAAGATTGGGATGCTAAAATAATGAGGGAATTTTTCGAGCCAATGCAACCTTTTGAAACAGCTCACGCTCATAGGGAAAAGCTTACATGCTCGCTCTCTGCAGTAGAAATAAGCTTTTTAGATCGCACAGATGATAGAAGGGCACAAATGAATGCGAAATTAGAAAAGGAGCTAAGTAAGAGGACTTCAGTAGACAATTATGCTTTTGCCGCAATAAAAACACAAGGGAGAATAGCTTTAGATGCCTGGCATGTAGGGAAATTTTGTATATATCGTGGTGAATCTTATTATGATAACATTTTCGTGGGAGCGAGTGAATGTAAACATACGTTTATCTTTAAGGCCAAATGGACATTCATGCTGAACGGACTTGACCCTGTCATACCTGGTGTATATTACATTTGTGGGCATAATGCCTATTATCGTCTTCCAAAAGGGTGGTGGGGGAGATGTTATTTGGGTATAGTGTTCCCAAAGGTTTGTCAACTGGATGACCTATCGGTGATTCCAAAGACGTCTGGATCTCATCGTATCCAGAAAAGAGAGACCGCAGCTGCTGTGGTAGGAGATATATTTGGAGCCATGATTCCTTCATTGGGAGTTGTGTTGAATTCCATCAAAATAAGAAAGTTGTCTACTATAGTGGATAACATGTTGACAAAGTTTTCAAGTGCTATAATCCTGATGGATGCTGAACTTGCAGCAGAAAGAGCTATGACTCTTCAAAACAGGCTTGCCCTAGACATTCTTTTAGCAAAGGATGGCGGCGTTTGCAAAATGCTTGGTGCGCGTCACTGTTGCACGTATATACCAGACAACAGTGTGAAGATTAAAACAATGCTTGCAAATCTAACAAAAGAGAGTGCAGACTTGAAGGAATTGAAAGAACCAGGAGTTTGGGAGAAGGTTGGAAAGGGAATTGCTTCAGTGGGAAATTGGCTTGGTGGCATTTGGAATGGAATATTACTAAAAATAATACAAGGAATACTAATAGTACTAATTTGCATTTTTGGGATTTGGGGAATAAAGAGGGGAATACTAATGATAATGGCAAGAATTAAGAGAAGGAAGGAAGAGAAAATGATGAAAAGAATGGCAGAAGAATACAAAGCAAGAACAAGGGGAACTAAAAGGCAAAGAGAACTGACAGAATTTTAATGGAATAAAATTTGTGGGAATAGTTTTGTGTGATGACAAGTAGTCATCAGAGGAGGGATTGATGACGCAGAAATGAAGGTTTTACATTTATTAGCGCAAAAACGTAGTGCTGCAATAATCAAGTGTGACTTTAACCGAACAAATAAAGATTGTACGGGGACAAATGTGCCCTCAGAGTAGTTCGCCAACATTTATAACCGTGCTTTATATAACGTGATGTATTAGAATTGTACTAATCTGACATAACCGTAAACGTGTGCCATGATTTGCTTCGTTTGAAATGTTTTAGCTTAGCATAACTTTAGTGGAGGCTTCGGCCTAGTTGCCTTGTCTCACGGGTTTAGATGCTCGTGTTTTTCTAATGTGCTAATAAAACGTGTATTCCTGCTTGAAGCTGTACTTTTCCAGTGAGATCGGTTCACATGCTTATCTTTAAGGTTTCGTGCCAGCCTGGCATCTTCTTCTTTGCTCCAAGGTCAATCTGCAGGTGCAGACAATGGAAGCTCTGAAAGTGAGTTAATTGGTAAAATATGTTGCAACTTACGTTCCCGACTCCAAGGATAATGTATGCCTAGGTAGAAGCTTGTAAATTGTAGTTTTTGATTGGACAATTTGAAGCCAACCTATGAACCCTCCAATGGAAGACCCTACTGGATTTGAACTGTTGTTTATTTAAACCCAGTGCACAAGAAGAAAGCAGCCATTTTTGCAGCCATTTTTAGCTATCAGCCATTGCTATTACCTATTGGGCATCAGCCATTAGACATTAGACATTGGACATTAGCCATTTGCAGGACATTGCAGCCATTATGGCCCATCTTGCCGACTTCGTCATTTTGCCATCTTCTACGATGCCAATTGATGTTCGACGCCAATTTTGAATGAGACTTTGATGCTTTCTCTAATCGAGAGAAAGAGACTCTAAGTAATTCTTGCCGTAGAGACTTTAACTTTGAACTGCCCCTTTGCATGAAGTAGTAGTTTATCTTGCCGCCATGAGGCAATTGCCCCGTCCACCCTGCCCCTTTGCCCCGTCCCATGCTGATCGGAAACCGGTACCTGTGAGACGAAGACTTCCTTGAATGCTGATTGAATTTGGTAAATATGAAAGGAAATTGTACAATTGTATTGTGTTCCTTTTAGGTAACCAACTGCTGATTCTTGATAAGAGCCCTAGTTAGGAGTTTTCTAAATTAATGTTGCTAAATTGTTTTTGCATGAAATCCCACATGCAGATGCTAATTTGAGGTTAGATGAGGATTCATTTGTTGCACGATGCAATTTGAGACCTTGTTATGCTGACTAATGTATGCAATTAGCTCATTACAGATTATAGTTTTAGTGGTTTGCGTTGCTATTATCGAATGCATTGTTATTCAAATGCTGCATAGATTGCATCTTTTCCGCCGTTATGGACAGCTATTAATGTTCATTTACATATATCATTTGGTGTTGAGACACATATATATTGTGCTAGCTTTGTTAATATAGGGAAATAAATTCATTAACTTTGAATAAACTGGTGTGGTTATTCATGGCCGAAAGGTCATGGTTCGCCGAAATGTTTTCTGGATTAATTGTTAAGTGTTATGTTGATCAGGGTATTGCTTATGTTCGTTATTGATTATTGATTTGATTAAATTGATTGATCTCGGGTGAAGAGAGTCCCACTTGGTCAAAAGATTCATCGACCCAAGAGCGTCCAAATACAGGTAAATTATTAGTACGGAACGCTCTATCACTCCCCTTTCCTTTGTCCAGTTTCACGCCAGAGCAGGGCTGAGGGGTCCCTGAACCGGTGTAGACTGGCTTATGCAGAAATGGGCACCATGTGTGCCCATGAAAGCATTTCCAGAGGCTGGGGGAGGCTACTCCTCCCCTGCCTTCACACCATTTTCCAAAGGGAGAGGGTGTAACACCCTCTCTCTGAGGAAGTCCTTTGTTCTGCCTTCCTGGGCCAAGCCTCGCTGGACCCCAGGAGGGCAGAAACCTGTCTGAGGGGTTGGCAGCAGCAGCAGCTGCAGTGAAACTCCTGAAAAGGCAGTTTGGCAGTACCCGGGTCTGTGCTACAGACCCGTGGGATCATGGGATTGTACCAACAATGCCAGGATGGCATAGAGGGGGCAATTCCATGATCTTAGACATGTTACATGGCCATATTCGGAGTTACCTTTGTAAAGCTACACATAGGTAGTGACCTATATGTAGTGCACGCGTGTAATGGTGTCCCCGCACTCACAAAGTCCGGGGAATTGACCCTGAACAATGTGGGGGCACCTTGGCTAGTGCCAGGGTGCCCACACACTAAGTAACTTAGCACCCAACCTTTACCAGGTAAAGGTTAGACATATAGGTGACTTATAAGTTACTTAAGTGTAGTGTAAAATGGCTGTGAAATAACGTGGACGTTATTTCACTCAGGCTGCAGTGGCAGGCCTGTGTAAGAATTGTCAGAGCTCCCTATGGGTGGCAAAAGAAATGCTGCAGCCCATAGGGATCTCCTGGAACCCCAATACCCTGGGTACCTCAGTACCATATACTAGGGAATTATAAGGGTGTTCCAGTATGCCAATGTAAATTGTTAAAATTGGTCACTAGCCTGTTAGTGACAATTTGTAAAGAGAGAGCATAACCACTGAGGTTCTGGTTAGCAGAGCCTCAGTGAGACAGTTAGGCATCACACAGGGAACACATACCTATAGGTCACAAACATATGATCACTGGGGTCCTGACTAGCAGGGTCCCAGTGACACATAACAAACATACTGAAAACATAGGGTTTTTACTATGAGCGCTGGACCCTGGCTAGCAGGATCCCAGTGAGACAGTGAAAACACCCTGACATACACTCACAAACAGGCCAAAAGTGGGGGTAACAAGGCTAGAAAGAGGCTACTTTCTCACACAACCCCCCCCCCCACCAAAAAGAAGGACAATAAGGCTAACCTTGGCCAGTTGAGACTTTATTGTCTAAGTGGTGATAAGTAGAGAGTATCTCTGCAATAGACTGGTTACTCCCTTTATCATCCACTATATGGTTAATTCCCTGTGGGGATGTAAACCACCCTGTTTGAAGTTTTTCAGCTAAGCAACAATGTGAAGATGTATTTTCAGAGCTTCTATCAGTAAGTTTTAGTTTAGAGCAGTGGGAATTGTCCACTGAACCTATTTGTAGTGATGGAAATGCCAGACAGGGATGCTGTCTCAGAAAAGCCATAGCTGGGCAAAAACTTTGTCCATATGGCTGGAAGAGAGAACAGGGATGCTGTTTCTCTTGAGTTGGAGCAGGGCAGGGATGCTGTCCTATGAGCTCCACACTAGGGCAGTGATGCTGACCTAAGTGTTGTGAGGCAGTGCAGAGTTTCTGCACTAAGGTTTCTCTGTGAGGGTTGGAGGGATGCTCCTTGTTAACTAAAATGGTGCTCTTTTTCTCACCAATGTTAGTTATCCCACAGAGAGGTACTTCTACCTCAGGGAGTACAGCTTTGCCAGCTGATGCTTCCCTTGGAACAGGTGCCACCCCAGGAGAGGTTTCTCCTACCACAGGAATGGTATCCTGAATGGCAGGGTGGTTAGGGGATACTGTGATACCCTTTTTACCTGTTGATGGTGAGGGATCCTGAGTTTTCAGGCCTTCTCTCCTTTGCTTTTTCATTTCAGTAGAAATGAGAGGGAACAATTCCTCTGGGATGCCCAGCATGGCTGCATGGGCATACAACTCTACATCAGCCCAACCTGAGGCCTCTAGGTCATTACCTAAGAGACAGTCTACAGGTAAGCTAGGTGATACCACCACCTGCTTAGGGCCAGTAACTCCACCCCAACTAAACTGAATTATAGCTAAGGGAAGAAACTTAGTGGAGTTATGGACATCAATAATTTTATACTGTTGTCCAATGATGTGTTGTTCAGGAGCCACTAGGTTTTCAGTCACCAAAGTGATACTGGCACCTGTGTCCCTGTATGCCAAGGCCTCAACACCATTTATTGAAACTGTCTGCCTGTACTTATCCATTGTAAGGGGACAAGCAGCCAGTGTGGCAAGTCCAATGCCACTAGGTGTGACAGAAACTGTCTTAGGACTGACTACCCCAGTTTCTATGATGGACCCATAAGTGAACCCAACTACACCCTTTGCTTGACTGTTGCCAGCAGTCCCACCACTAGTACCACTACTGCTAGGGGCACTAGAGCTTGATGTATTAGTGGTGGTAGGCTCAGGGGGTTTACCTGGACAGGACTTATCCCCTGGCCTATGGCCTCTGTTTTTACACACAAAGCACCAAGGCTTTTTAACTTGTGTAGGTTGAGAAGAAGAGGAAGAATTTGTTTTATCCCCACCCCCTGAAGAGTGTTTAAGATTTGAAGTGGGATCTTTGGTTTTACCCTTATCCCCATGCTTGTCTTGAGATTTTTCACCATCTTTCTTCTTATTGCCATCTTTGTCACCACCTGTATGAACTTTTCTGTTCCCCCTTGTTCTGACCCATTTGTCTGCCTTCTTTCCCAATTCTTGGGGAGAGGTCAGATCAGAGTCCACCAAGTACTGGTGCAACAAATCAGACACACAATTATTAAGAATATGCTCTCTCAGGATCAAGTTATACAGGCTTTCATAATCAGTAACTTTACTGCCATGTAACCACCCATCCAAGGCCTTCACTGAATGGTCAACAAAATCAACCCAGTCTTGTGAAGACTCCTTTTTGGTCTCTCTGAACTTCATCCTGTACTGTTCAGTGGTTAAGCCATAACCATCCAGGAGTGCATTCTTAAGAACTTTGAAATCATTGGCTTCACTTTCTTTCACAGTAAGGAGCCTATCCCCACCCTTTCCACTAAATGATAGACATAGGATAGCAGCCCACTGCCTTTGAGAGACATCCTGTACAACACAGGCCCTCTAAAGTGCAGCAAACCACTTGTTAATGTCATCCCCCTCCTTATAAGGGGGAACTATCTTGTGAAGATTCCTAGAATCATGCTCTTTTGCAGGATGACTATTGGGAATACTGCTGCTGCCACCATGGGTTTCTAAACCCAATTTCTTTCTTTCTTTCTCTACTTCTAAGGACTGTCTATCCAAATCCAGCTGTTGCTTCTTGAGCTTCAGTCTGGTTTGTTCCACTCTCAATCTATTGAGCTCCCTTTCTAACAATCTGTCATCAGGGTGGGTGGGTGGGACATTCCTAGAAACAGAAGTATGTTGAGAATGAACAGAAGGGGACCTGTCCCTAACAGAAGGCATCCTAACAGCTTGGTTAACAGAAACATCACTTCTACTATGATGTGAAGGAATACTTTTGCTATGATGTGAGGCAACACTATCAGTATGGTGTGACTCTACATCAGTACCAACTATGCTCGGCTCTCTGGTAATGGGCAGGCTAGGAAGTTGTTTTCCTGAATCTTTTTCTAGGGGAGTCCCTGGATCAGATTGTGAACCAGTAGCTACTTTTTCAACAGAAGGGGCACCTCTGGCCTTATCCTGTTCTACAAGCTTGTTAACCAACAGTTCTCTGGGGGGATTCTTCCCTACACTTAAACCTCTTTCTATGCAGAGACTCCTTGCTCTTTCCAGCTAAGGTGATCATAAGCAAGTTTGGACAGATCAACAGTTTGGCCTGTGCCAGACATTTTAGAAAGTGTTTAAGTGATAGAAAAAAGGAGAAAAAGTTTTTCAGAACTTTTAGAAAGACAGAAAAAAAACTTTTAAAACTTTTTAAGAACTTTTTAGAAAGTTAGAGGTACTTTTCAGCACTTTAGAAAAGAGGTGAGAAAAGAAATGCAAAACTTTTTGGTTAGGTGTACATACACTGAACTTGTTTTGTATATTTTTCTCTTATGAAAAGTACAATGACAAAAGTGGTAAGTAGTTACAGAGCACTTATCCCACCACTGCACAACCAATGTAGGAGGCTGGACTGGCTTGTAGTGAGTACCTAGGGGTACTTACACCTTGCACCAGGCCCAGTTATCCCTTATTAGTGTATAGGGTGTCTAGCAGCTTAGGCTGATAGATAATGGTAGCTTAGCAGAGCAGCTTAGGCTGAACTAGGAGACGAGTGAAGCTCCTACAGTACCACTAGTGTCATATGCACAATATCATAAGAAAACACAATACACAGATATACTAAAAATAAAGGTACTTTATTTTTATGACAATATGCCAAAAGTATCTCAGTGAGTACCCTCACTATGAGGATAGCAAATATACACAAGATATATGTACACAATACCAAAATATGCAGTAATAGTATTAGAAAACAGTGCAAACAATGTATAGTTACAATAGGATGCAATGGGGACACATAGTGATAGGGGCAACACAAACCATATACTCCAAAAGTGGAATGCGAACCACGAAAGGACCCCAAACCTATGTGACCTTGTAGAGGGTCGCTGGGACTGTAAGAAAACAGTTAGGGTTAGAAAAATAGCCCACCCCAAGACCCTGAAAAGTGAGTGCAAAGTGCACTAAAGTTCCCCAAAGGACATAGAAGTCGTGATAGGGGAATTCTGCAGGAAAGACACAAATCAGCAATGCAACAACGATGGATTTCCAAACGAGGGTACCTGTGGAACAAGGAGACCAAGTACAAAAGTCACAAGTAAGTCGGAGATGGGCAGATGCCCAGGAAATGCCAGCTGTGGGTGCAAAGAAGCTGCTACTGGACAGTAGAAGCTGAAGATTCTGCAGGAACAACAAGGGCTAGGAACTTCCCCTTTGGAGGACGCATCCCTCACGCCGTGGAGAGTCGTGCAGAAGTATTTTCCTGAAGAAAGACCGCCAAAAAGCCTTGCTAGCTGCAAATCGTGCGGTTAAAGTTTTTGGATGCTGCTGGGGCCAAGGAGGGACCAGGATGTCGCCAATTGCGTCTGGAGACAGAGGGGGCACCGAGCAAGACAAGGAGCACTCTCAGAAGCAGGCAGCATGTGCAGTAGTGCCGGAACAGGCACTACAAAGTGGAGTGAAACGGTGCTCACCCGAAGTTGCACAAAGGAGTCCCACGCCGCCGGAGGACAAGTTAGGAGGTCGTGCAATGCAGGTTAGAGTGCCGTGGACCCAGGCTGGACTGTGCACTAAGGATTTCCGCCGGAAGTGCACGGAGGCCAGAGTAGCTGCAAAAGTCGCGGTTCCCAGCAATGCAGTCTGGCGTGGGGAGGCAAGGACTTACCTCCACCAAACTTGGACTGAAGAGTCACTGGACTGTGGGAGTCACTTGGACAGAGTTGCTGGATTCTAGGGACCTCGCTCGTCGTGCTGAGAGGAGACCCAGGGTACCGGTGATGCAGTTCTTTGGTGCCTGCGGTTGCAGGGGGACGATTCCGTCGACCCACGGGAGATTTCTTCGGAGCTTCTAGTGCAGAGAGGAGGCAGACTACCCCCACAGCATGCACCACCAGGAAAGCAGTCGAGAAGGCGGCAGGATCAGCGTTACAGAGTTGCAGTAGTCGTCTTGGCTACTTTGCTGCAGTTTTGCAGGCTTCCAGCGCGGTCAGCAGTCGATTCCTTGGCAGGAGGTGAAGAGAGAGATGCAGAGGAACTCGGATGAGCTCTTGCATTCGTTATCTAAGGAATCCCCAAAGACAGAGACCCTAAATAGCCAGAAAAGAGGGTTTGGCTACTTAGGAGAGAGGATAGGCTAGCAACACCTGAAGGAGCCTATCAGAAGGAGTCTCTGACGTCACCTGCTGGCACTGGCCACTCAGAGCAGTCCAGTGTGCCAGCAGCACCTCTGTTTCCAAGATGGCAGAGGTCTGGAGCACACTGGAGGAGCTCTGGGCACCTCCCAGGGGAGGTGCAGGTCAGGGGAGTGGTCACTCCCCTTTCCTTGGTCCAGTTTCGCGCCAGAGCAGGGCTGAGGGGTCCCTGAACCGGTGTAGAGTGGCTTATGCAGAAATGGGCACCATGTGTGCCCATGAAAGCATTTCCAGAGGCTGGGGGAGGCTACTCCTCCTCTGCCTTCACACCATTTTCCAAAGGGAGAGGGTGTAACACCCTCTCTCTGAGGAAGTCCTTTGTTCTGCCTTCCTGGGCCAAGCCTGGCTGGACCCCAGGAGGGCAGAAACCTGTCTGAGGTGTTGGCAGCAGCAGCAGCTGTAGTGAAACCCCTGAAAAGGCAGTTTGGCAGTACCCAGGTCTGTGCTACAGACCCGTGGGATCATGGGATTGTACCAACAATGACAGGATGGCATAGAGGGGGCAATTCCATGATCTTAGACATGTTACATGGCCATATTCGGAGTTACCATTGTGAAGCTACACATAGGTAGTGACCTATATGTAGTGCACGCGTGTAATGGTGTCCCCGCACTCACAAAGTCTGGGGAATTGACCCTGAACAATGTGGGGGCACCTTGGCTAGTGCCAGGGTGCCCACACACTAAGTAACTTAACACCCAACCTTTACCAGGTAAAGGTTAGACATATAGGTGACTTATAAGTTACTTAAGTGCAGTGTAAAATGGCTGTGAAATAACGTGGACGTTATTTCACTCAGGCTGCAGTGGCAGGCCTGTGTAAGAATTGTCAGAGCTCCCTATGGGTGGCAAAAGAAATGCTGCAGCCCATAGGGATCTCCTGGAACCCCAATACCCTGGGTACCTCAGTACCATATACTAGGGAATTATAAGGGTGTTCCAGTATGCCAATGTAAATTGTTAAAATTGGTCACTAGCCTGTTAGTGACAATTTGTAAAGAGAGAGCATAACCACTGAGGTTCTGGTTAGCAGAGCCTCAGTGAGACAGTTAGGCATCACACAGGGAACACATACCTATAGGTCACAAACATATGATCACTGGGGTCCTGACTAGCAGGGTCCCAGTGACACATAACAAACATACTGAAAACATAGGGTTTTTACTATGAGCGCTGGACCCTGGCTAGCAGGATCCCAGTGAGACAGTGAAAACACCCTGACATACACTCACAAACAGGCCAAAAGTGGGGGTAACAAGGCTAGAAAGAGGCTACTTTCTCACACAACCCCCCCCCCCCCACCAAAAAGAAGGACAATAAGGCTAACCTTGGCCAGTTGAGACTTTATTGTCTAAGTGGTGATAAGTAGAGAGTATCTCTGCAATAGACTGGTTACTCCCTTTATCATCCACTATATGGTTAATTCCCTGTGGGGATGTAAACCACCCTGTTTGAAGTTTTTCAGCTAAGCAACAATGTGAAGATGTATTTTCAGAGCTTCTATCAGTAAGTTTTAGTTTAGAGCAGTGGGAATTGTCCACTGAACCTATTTGTAGTGATGGAAATGCCAGACAGGGATGCTGTCTCAGAAAAGCCATAGCTGGGCAAAAACTTTGTCCATATGGCTGGAAGAGAGAACAGGGATGCTGTTTCTCTTGAGTTGGAGCAGGGCAGGGATGCTGTCCTATGAGCTCCACACTAGGGCAGTGATGCTGACCTAAGTGTTGTGAGGCAGTGCAGAGTTTCTGCACTAAGATTTCTCTGTGAGGGTTGGAGGGATGCTCCATGTTAACTAAAATGGTGCTCTTTTTCTCACCAATGTTAGTTATCCCACAGAGAGGTACTTCTACCTCAGGGAGTACAGCTTTGCCAGCTGATGCTTCCCTTGGAACAGGTGCCACCCCAGGAGAGGTTTCTCCTACCACAGGAATGGTATCCTGAATGGCAGGGTGGTTAGGGGATACTGTGATACCCTTTTTACCTGTTGATGGTGAGGGATCCTGAGTTTTCAGGCCTTCTCTCCTTTGCTTTTTCATTTCAGTAGAAATGAGAGGGAACAATTCCTCTGGGATGCCCAGCATGGCTGCATGGGCATAAAACTCTACATCAGCCTAACCTGAGGCCTCTAGGTCATTACCTAAGAGACAGTCTACAGGTAAGCTAGGTGATACCACCACCTGCTTAGGGCCAGTAACTCCACCCCAACTAAACTGAATTATAGCTAAGGGAAGAAACTTAGTGGAGTTATGGACATCAATAATTTTATACTGTTGTCCAATGATGTGTTGTTCAGGAGCCACTAGGTTTTCAGTCACCAAAGTGATACTGGCACCTGTGTCCCTGTATGCCAAGGCCTCAACACCATTTATTGAAACTGTCTGCCTGTACTTATCCATTGTAAGGGGACAAGCAGCCAGTGTGGCAAGTCCAATGCCACTAGGTGTGACAGAAACTGTCTTAGGACTGACTACCCCAGTTTCTATGATGGACCCATAAGTGAACCCAACTACACCCTTTGCTTGACTGTTGCCAGCAGTCCCACCACTAGTACCACTACTGCTAGGGGCACTAGAGCTTGATGTATTAGTGGTGGTAGGCTCAGGGGGTTTACCTGGACAGGACTTATCCCCTGGCCTATGGCCTCTGTTTTTACACACAAAGCACCAAGGCTTTTTAACTTGTGTAGGTTGAGAAGAAGAGGAAGAATTTGTTTTATCCCCACCCCCTGAAGAGTGTTTAAGATTTGAAGTGGGATCTTTGGTTTTACCCTTATCCCCATGCTTGTCTTGAGATTTTTCACCATCTTTCTTCTTATTGCCATCTTTGTCACCACCTGTATGAACTTTTCTGTTCCCCCTTGTTCTGACCCATTTGTCTGCCTTCTTTCCCAATTCTTGGGGAGAGGTCAGATCAGAGTCCACCAAGTACTGGTGCAACAAATCAGACACAAATTATTAAGAATATGCTCTCTCAGGATCAAGTTATACAGGCTTTCATAATCAGTAACTTTACTGCCATGTAACCACCCATCCAAGGCCTTCACTGAATGGTCAACAAAATCAACCCAGTCTTGTGAAGACTCCTTTTTGGTCTCTCTGAACTTCATCCTGTACTGTTCAGTGGTTAAGCCATAACCATCCAGGAGTGCATTCTTAAGAACTTTGAAATCATTGGCTTCACTTTCTTTCACAGTAAGGAGCCTATCCCCACCCTTTCCACTAAATGATAGACATAGGATAGCAGCCCACTGCCTTTGAGAGACATCCTGTACAACACAGGCCCTCTAAAGTGCAGCAAACCACTTGTTAATGTCATCCCCCTCCTTATAAGGGGGAACTATCTTGTGAAGATTCCTAGAATCATGCTCTTTTGCAGGATGACTATTGGGAATACTTCTGCTGCCACCATGGGTTTCTAAACACAATTTCTTTCTTTCTTTCTCTACTTCTAAGGACTGTCTATCCAAATCCAGCTGTTGCTTCTTGAGCTTCAGTCTGGTTTGTTCCACTCTCAATCTATTGAGCTCCCTTTCTAACAATCTGTCATCAGGGTGGGTGGGTGGGACATTCCTAGAAACAGAAGTATGTTGAGAATGAACAGAAGGGGACCTGTCCCTAACAGAAGGCATCCTAACAGCTTGGTTAACAGAAACATCACTTCTACTATGATGTGAAGGAATACTTTTGCTATGATGTGAGGCAACACTATCAGTATGGTGTGACTCTACATCAGTACCAACTATGCTCGGCTCTCTGGTAATGGGCAGGCTAGGAAGTTGTTTTCCTGAATCTTTTTCTAGGGGAGTCCCTGGATCAGATTGTGAACCAGTAGCTACTTTTTCAACAGAAGGGGCACCTCTGGCCTTATCCTGTTCTACAAGCTTGTTAACCAACAGTTCTCTGGGGGGATTCTTCCCTACACTTAAACCTCTTTCTATGCAGAGACTCCTTGCTCTTTCCAGCTAAGGTGATCATAAGCAAGTTTGGACAGATCAACAGTTTGGCCTGTGCCAGACATTTTAGAAAGTGTTTAAGTGATAGAAAAAAGGAGAAAAAGTTTTTCAGAACTTTTAGAAAGACAGAAAAAAAACTTTTAAAACTTTTTAAGAACTTTTTAGAAAGTTAGAGGTACTTTTCAGCACTTTAGAAAAGAGGTGAGAAAAGAAATGCAAAACTTTTTGGTTAGGTGTACATACACTGAACTTGTTTTGTATATTTTTCTCTTATGAAAAGTACAATGACAAAAGTGGTAAGTAGTTACAGAGCACTTATCCCACCACTGCACAACCAATGTAGGAGGCTGGACTGGCTTGTAGTGAGTACCTAGGGGTACTTACACCTTGCACCAGGCCCAGTTATCCCTTATTAGTGTATAGGGTGTCTAGCAGCTTAGGCTGATAGATAATGGTAGCTTAGCAGAGCAGCTTAGGCTGAACTAGGAGACGAGTGAAGCTCCTACAGTACCACTAGTGTCATATGCACAATATCATAAGAAAACACAATACACAGATATACTAAAAATAAAGGTACTTTATTTTTATGACAATATGCCAAAAGTATCTCAGTGAGTACCCTCACTATGAGGATAGCAAATATACACAAGATATATGTACACAATACCAAAATATGCAGTAATAGTATTAGAAAACAGTGCAAACAATGTATAGTTACAATAGGATGCAATGGGGACACATAGTGATAGGGGCAACACAAACCATATACTCCAAAAGTGGAATGCGAACCACGAAAGGACCCCAAACCTATGTGACCTTGTAGAGGGTCGCTGGGACTGTAAGAAAACAGTTAGGGTTAGAAAAATAGCCCACCCCAAGACCCTGAAAAGTGAGTGCAAAGTGCACTAAAGTTCCCCAAAGGACATAGAAGTCGTGATAGGGGAATTCTGCAGGAAAGACACAAATCAGCAATGCAACAACGATGGATTTCCAAACGAGGGTACCTGTGGAACAAGGAGACCAAGTACAAAAGTCACAAGTAAGTCGGAGATGGGCAGATGCCCAGGAAATGCCAGCTGTGGGTGCAAAGAAGCTGCTACTGGACAGTAGAAGCTGAAGATTCTGCAGGAACAACAAGGGCTAGGAACTTCCCCTTTGGAGGACGCATCCCTCACGCCGTGGAGAGTCGTGCAGAAGTATTTTCCTGAAGAAAGACCGCCAACAAGCCTTGCTAGCTGCAAATCGTGCGGTTAAAGTTTTTGGATGCTGCTGGGGCCAAGGAGGGACCAGGATGTCGCCAATTGCGTCTGGAGACAGAGGGGGCACCGAGCAAGACAAGGAGCACTCTCAGAAGCAGGCAGCATGTGCAGAAGTGCCGGAACAGGCACTACAAAGTGGAGTGAAACGGTGCTCACCCGAAGTTGCACAAAGGAGTCCCACGCCGCCGGAGGACAAGTTAGGAGGTCGTGCAATGCAGGTTAGAGTGCCGTGGACCCAGGCTGGACTGTGCACTAAGGATTTCCGCCGGAAGTGCACGGAGGCCAGAGTAGCTGCAAAAGTCGCGGTTCCCAGCAATGCAGTCTGGCGTGGGGAGGCAAGGACTTACCTCCACCAAACTTGGACTGAAGAGTCACTGGACTGTGGGAGTCACTTGGACAGAGTTGCTGGATTCTAGGGACCTCGCTCGTCGTGCTGAGAGGAGACCCAGGGTACCGGTGATGCAGTTCTTTGGTGCCTGCGGTTGCAGGGGGACGATTCCGTCGACCCACGGGAGATTTCTTCGGAGCTTCTAGTGCAGAGAGGAGGCAGACTACCCCCACAGCATGCACCACCAGGAAAGCAGTCGAGAAGGCGGCAGGATCAGCGTTACAGAGTTGCAGTAGTCGTCTTGGCTACTTTGCTGCAGTTTTGCAGGCTTCCAGCGCGGTCAGCAGTCGATTCCTTGGCAGAAGGTGAAGAGAGAGATGCAGAGGAACTCGGATGAGCTCTTGCATTCGTTATCTAAGGAATCCCCAAAGACAGAGACCCTAAATAGCCAGAAAAGAGGGTTTGGCTACTTAGGAGAGAGGATAGGCTAGCAACACCTGAAGGAGCCTATCAGAAGGAGTCTCTGACGTCACCTGCTGGCACTGGCCACTCAGAGCAGTCCAGTGTGCCAGCAGCACCTCTGTTTCCAAGATGGCAGAGGTCTGGAGCACACTGGAGGAGCTCTGGGCACCTCCCAGGGGAGGTGCAGGTCAGGGGAGTGGTCACTCCCCTTTCCTTGGTCCAGTTTCGCGCCAGAGCAGGGCTGAGGGGTCCCTGAACCGGTGTAGAGTGGCTTATGCAGAAATGGGCACCATGTGTGCCCATGAAAGCATTTCCAGAGGCTGGGGGAGACTACTCCTCCTCTGCCTTCACACCATTTTCCAAAGGGAGAGGGTGTAACACCCTCTCTCTGAGGAAGTCCTTTGTTCTGCCTTCCTGGGCCAAGCCTGGCTGGACCCCAGGAGTGCAGAAACCTGTCTGAGGTGTTGGCAGCAGCAGCAGCTGTAGTGAAACCCCTGAAAAGGCAGTTTGGCAGTACCCAGGTCTGTGCTACAGACCCGTGGGATCATGGGATTGTACCAACAATGACAGGATGGCATAGAGGGGGCAATTCCATGATCTTAGACATGTTACATGGCCATATTCGGAGTTACCATTGTGAAGCTACACATAGGTAGTGACCTATATGTAGTGCACGCGTGTAATGGTGTCCCCGCACTCACAAAGTCCGGGGAATTCACCCTGAACAATGTGGGGGCACCTTGGCTAGTGCCAGGGTGCCCACACACTAAGTAACTTAACACCCAACCTTTACCAGGTAAAGGTTAGACATATAGGTGACTTATAAGTTACTTAAGTGCAGTGTAAAATGGCTGTGAAATAACGTGGACGTTATTTCACTCAGGCTGCAGTGGCAGGCCTGTGTAAGAATTGTCAGAGCTCCCTATGGGTGGCAAAAGAAATGCTGCAGCCCATAGGGATCTCCTGGAACCCCAATACCCTGGGTACCTCAGTACCATATACTAGGGAATTATAAGGGTGTTCCAGTATGCCAATGTAAATTGTTTAAATTGGTCACTAGCCTGTTAGTGACAATTTGTAAAGAGAGAGCATAACCACTGAGGTTCTGGTTAGCAGAGCCTCAGTGAGACAGTTAGGCATCACACAGGGAACACATACCTATAGGTCACAAACATATGAGCACTGGGGTCCTGACTAGCAGGGTCCCAGTGACACATAACAAACATACTGAAAACATAGGGTTTTTACTATGAGCGCTGGGCCCTGGCTAGCAGGATCCCAGTGAGACAGTGAAAACACCCTGACATACACTCACAAACAGGCCAAAAGTGGGGGTAACAAGGCTAGAAAGAGGCTACTTTCTCACACAACCCCCCCCCCCCAAACGAAGGACAATAAGGCTAACCTTGGCCAGTTGAGACTTTATTGTCTAAGTGGTTATAAGTAGAGAGTATCTCTGCAATAGACTGGTTACTCCCTTTATCATCCACTATATGGTTACTTCCCTGTGGGGATGTAAACCACCCTGTTTGAAGTTTTTTAGCTAAGCAACAATGTGAAGATGTATTTTCAGAGTTTCTATCAGTAAGTTTTAGTTTAGAGCAGTGGGAATTGTCCACTGAACCTATTTGTAGTGATGGAAATGCCAGACAGGGATGCTGTCTCAGAAAAGCCATAGCTGGGCAAAAACTTTGTCCATATGGCTGGAAGAGAGAACAGGGATGCTGTTTCTCTTGAGTTGGAGCATGGCAGGGATGCTGTCCTATGAGCTCCACACTAGGGCAGGGATGCTGACCTAAGTGTTGAGAGGCAGTGCAGAGTTTCTGCACTAAAGTTTCTCTGTGAGGGTTGGAGGGATGCTCCATGTTAACTAAAATGGTGCTCTTTTTCTCACCAATGTTAGTTATCCCACAGAGAGGTACTCTACCTCAGGGAGTACAGCTTTGCCAGCTGATGCTTCCCTTGGAACAGGTGCCACCCCAGGAGAGGTTTCTCCCACCACAGGAATGGTATCCTGAATGGCAGGGTGGTTAGGGGATACTGTGATACCCTTTTTACCTGTTGATGGAGAGGGATCCTGAGTTTTCAGGCCTTCTCTCCTTTGCTTTTTCATTTCAGTAGAAATGAGAGGGAACAATTCCTCTGGGATGCCCAGCATGGCTGCATGGGCATAAAACTCTACATCAGCCCAACCTGAGGCCTCTAGGTCATTACCTAAGAGACAGTCTACAGGTAAGCTAGGTGATACCACCACCTGCTTAGGACCAGTAACTCCACCCCAACTAAACTGAATTATAGCTAAGGGAAGAAACTTAGTGGAGTTATGGACATCAATAATTTTATACTGTTGTCCAATGATGTGTTGTTCAGGAGCCACTAGGTTTTGAGTCACCAAAGTGATACTGGCACCTGTGTCCCTGTAGGCCAAGGCCTCAACACCATTTATTGAAACTGTCTGCCTGTACTTATCCATTGTAAGGGGACACGCAGCCAGTGTGGCAAGGCCAATGCCACTAGGTGTGACAGAAACTGTCTTAGGACTGACTACCCCAGTTTCTATGATGGACCCATAAGTGAACCCAACTACACCCTTTGCTTGACTGTTGCCAGCAGTCCCACCACTAGTACCACTACTGCTAGGGGCACTAGAGCTTGATGTATTAGTGGTGGTAGGCTCAGGGGGTTTACCTGGACAGGACTTATCCCCTGGCCTATGGCCTCTGTTTTTACACACAAAGCACCAAGGCTTTTTAACTTGTGTAGGTTGAGAAGAAGAGGAAGAATTTGTTTTATCCCCACCCCCTGAAGAGTGTTTAAGATTTGAAGTGGGATCTTTGGTTTTACCCTTATCCCCATGCTTATCTTGAGATTATTCACCATCTTTCTTCTTATTGCCATCTTTGTCACCACCTGTATGAACTTTTCTGTTCACCCTTGTTCTGACCCATTTGTCTGCCTTCTTTCTCAATTCTTGGGGAGAGGTCAGATCAGAGTCCACCAAGTACTGGTGCAACAAATCAGACACACAATTATTAAGAATATGCTCTCTCAGGATCAAGTTATACAGGGTTTCATAATCAGTAACTTTACTGCCATGTAACCACCCCTCCAAGGCCTTCACTGAATGTTCAACACAATCAACCCAGTCTTGTGAAGACTCCTTTTTGGTCTCTCTGAACTTCATCCTGTACTGTTCAGTGGTTAAGCCATAACCATCCAGGAGTGCATTCTTAAGAACTTTGAAATTATTGGCTTCACTTTCTTTCACAGTAAGGAGCCTATCCCTACCCTTTCCACTAAATGATAGCCATAGGATAGCAGCCCACTGCCTTTGAGGGACATCCTGTACAACACAGGCCCTCTAAAGTGCAGCAAACCACTTGTTAATGTCATCCCCCTCCTTATAAGGGGGAACTATCTTGTGCAGATTCCTAGAATCATGCTCTTTTGCAGGATGACTATTGGGAATACTGCTGCTGCCACCATGGGTTTCTAAACCCAATTTCTTTCTTTCTTTCTTTCTTTCTTTCTTTCTTTCTTTCTTTCTTTCTTTCTTTCTTTCTCTACTTCTAAGGACTGTCTATCCAAATCCAGCTGTTGCTTCTTGAGCTTCAGTCTGGTTTGTTCCACTCTCAATCTATTGAGCTCCCTTTCTAACAATCTGTCATCAGGGTGGGTGGGTGGGACATTCCTTGAAACAGAAGTATGTTGAGAATGAACAGAAGGGGACCTGTCCCTAACAGAAGGCATCCTAACAGCTTGGTTAACAGAAACATCACTTCTACTATGATGTGAAGGAATACTTTTGCTATGATGTGAGGCAACACTATCAGTATGGTGTGACTCTACATCAGTACCAACTATGCTAGGCTGTCTGGTAACGGGCAGGCTAGGAAGTTTCTTTCCTGAATCTTTTTCTAGGGCAGTCCCTGGATCAGATTGTGAACCGATAGCTACTTTTTCAACAGAAGGGGCACCTCTGGCCTTATCCTGTTCTACAAGCTTGTTAACCAACAGTTCTCTGGGGGGATTCTTCCCTACACTTAAACCTCTTTCTATGCAGAGACTCCTTGCTCCTTTCCAGCTAAGGTGATCATAAGCAAGTTTGGACAGATCAACAGTTTGGCCTGTGCCAGACATTTTAGAAAGTGTTTAAGTGATAGAAAAAAGGAGAAAACGTTTTTCAGAACTTTTAGAAAGACAGAAAAAAACTTTTTAAACTTTTTAAGAACTTTTTAGAAAGTTAGAGGTACTTTTCAGCACTTTAGAAAAGAGGTGAGAAAAGAAATGCAAAACTTTTTGGTTAGGTGTACATACACTGAACTTGTTTTGTATATTTTTCTCTTATGAAAAGTACAATGACAAAAGTGGTAAGTAGTTACAGAGCACTTATCCCACCACTGCACAACCAATGTAGGAGGCTGGACTGGCTTGTAGTGAGTACCTAGGGGTACTTACACCTTGCACCAGGCCCAGTTATCCCTTATTAGTGTATAGGGTGTCTAGCAGCTTAGGCTGATAGATAATGGTAGCTTAGCAGAGCAGCTTAGGCTGAACTAGGAGACGAGTGAAGCTCCTACAGTACCACTAGTGTCATATGCACAATATCATAAGAAAACACAATACACAGATATACTAAAAATAAAGGTACTTTATTGTTATTACAATATGCCAAAAGTATCTCAGTGAGTACCCTCAGTATGAGGATAGCAAATATACACAAGATATATGTACACAATACCAAAATATGCAGTAATAGTATTAGAAAACAGTGCAAAGAATGCATAGTTACAATAGGATGCAATGGGGACACATAGGGATAGGGGCAACACAAACCATATACTCCAAAAGTGGAATGCGAACCACGAATGGACCCCAAACCTATGTGACCTTGTAGAGGGTCGCTGGGACTGTAAGAAAACAGTTAGGGTTAGAAAAATAGCCCACCCCAAGACCCTGAAAAGTGAGTGAAAAGTGCACTAAAGATCCCCAAAGGACATAGAAGTCGTGATAGGGGAATTCTGCAGGAAAGACACAAATCAGCAATGCAACAACGATGGATTTCCAAACGAGGGTACCTGTGGAACAAGGGGACCAAGTCCAAAAGTCACAAGTAAGTCGGAGATGGGCAGATGCCCAGGAAATGCCAGCTGTGGGTGCAAAGAAGCTGCTACTGGTCAGTAGAAGCTGAAGATTCTGCAAGAACAACAAGGGCTAGGAACTTCCCCTTTCGAGGACAGATCCTTCACGCCGTGGAGAGTCGTGCAGAAGTGTTTTCCTGAAGAAAGACCGCCAACAAGCCTTGCTAGCTGCAAATCATGCGGTTATGGTTTTTGGATGCTGCTGTAGCCCAGGAGGGACCAGGATATCGCCAATTGTGTCTGGGGACAGAGGGGGAGTCGAGCAAGAAAAGGAGCCCTCTCAAAAGCAGGCAGCATGCGCAGAAGTGCCAGAACAGGCACTACAAAGTGGAGTGAAACAGTGCTCACACGAAGTTGCACAAAGGAGTCCCATGCCGCCGGAGGACAACTTAGGAGGTCGTGCAATGCAGGTTAGAGTGCCGTGGACGCAGGCTGGAATTTGCACAAAGGATTTCCGCCGGAAGTGCACGGAGGCCGGAGTAGCTGCAAAAGTCACGGTTCCCAGCAATGCAGTCTGGCGTGGGGAGGCAAGGACTTACCTCCACCAAACTTGGACTGAAGAGTCACTGGACTGTGGGAGTCAATTGGACAGAGTTGCTGGATTCAAGGGACCTCGCTCGTCGTGCTGAGAGGAGACCCAGGGTACCGGTGATGCAGTTCTTTGGTGCCTGCGGTTGCAGGGGGACGATTCCGTCGACCCACCGGAGATTTCTTCGGAGCTTCTAGTGCAGAGAGGAGGCAGACTACTCCCACAGCATGCACCACCAGGAAAGCAGTCGAGAAGGCGGCAGGATCAGCGTTACAGAGTTGCAGTAGTCGTCTTGGCTACTTTGTTGCAGTTTTGCAGGCTTCCAGCGTGGTCAGCAGTCGATTCCTTGGCAGAAGGTGAAGAGAGAGATGCAGAGGAACTCGGATGAGCTCTTGCATTCGTTATCTAAGGAATCCCCAAAGACAGAGACCCTAAATAGCCAGAAAAGAGGGTTTGGCTACTTAGGAGAGAGGATAGGCTAGCAACACCTGAAGGAGCCTATCAGAAGGAGTCTCTGACGTCACCTGCTGCCACTGGCCACTCAGAGCAGTCCAGTGTACCAGCAGCACCTCTGTTTCCAAGATGGCAGAGGTCTGGAGCACACTGGAGGAGCTCTGGGCACCTCCCAGGGGAGGTGCAGGTCAGGGGAGTGGTCACTCCCCTTTCCTTTGTCCAGTTTCGCGCCAGAGCAGAGCTGAGGGGTCCCTGAACCGGTGTAGACTGGCTTAAGCAGAAATGGGCACCATGTGTGCCCATGAAAGCATTTCCAGAGGCTGGGGGAGGCTACTCCTCCCCTGCCTTCACACCATTTTCCAAAGGGAGAGGGTGTAACACCCTCTCTCTGAGGAAGTCCTTTGTTCTGCCTTCCTGGGCCAAGCCTCGCTGGACCCCAGGAGGGCAGAAACCTTTCTGAGGGGTTGGCAGCAGCAACTGCAGTGAAACCCCTGAAAAGGCAGTTTGGCAGTACCCGGGTCTGTGCTACAGACCCGTGGGATCATGGGATTGTACCAACAATGCCAGGATGGCATAGAGGGGGCAATTCCATGATCTTAGACATGTTACATGGCCATATTCGGAGTTACCATTGTGAAGCTACACATAGGTAGTGACCTATATGTAGTGCACGCGTGTAATGGTGTCCCCGCACTCACAAAGTCCGGGGAATTGACCCTGAACAATGTGGGGGCACCTTGGCTAGTGCCAGGGTGCCCACACACTAAGTAACTTAGCACCCAACCTTTACCAGGTAAAGGTTAGACATATAGGTGACTTATAAGTTACTTAAGTGCAGTGTAAAATGGCTGTGAAATAACGTGGACGTTATTTCACTCAGGCTGCAGTGGCAGGCCTGTGTAAGAATTGTCAGAGCTCCCTATGGGTGGCAAAAGAAATGCTGCAGCCCATAGGGATCTCCTGGAACCCCAATACCCTGGGTACCTCAGTACCATATACTAGGGAATTATAAGGGTGTTCCAGTATGCCAATGTAAATTGTTAAAATTGGTCACTAGCCTGTTAGTGACAATTTGTAAAGAGAGAGCATAACCACTGAGGTTCTGGTTAGCAGAGCCTCAGTGAGACAGTTAGGCATCACACAGGGAACACATACCTATAGGTCTCAAACATATGATCACTGGGGTCCTGACTAGCAGGGTCCCAGTGACACATAACAAACATACTGAAAACATAGGGTTTTTACTATGAGCGCTGGGCCCTGGCTAGCAGGATCCCAGTGAGACAGTGAAAACACCCTGACATACACTCACAAACAGGCCAAAAGTGGGGGTAACAAGGCTAGAAAGAGGCTACTTTCTCACACAACCCCCCCCCCCCAAACGAAGGACAATAAGGCTAACCTTGGCCAGTTGAGACTTTATTGTCTAAGTGGTGATAAGTAGAGAGTATCTCTGCAATAGACTGGTTACTCCCTTTATCATCCACTATATGGTTTCTTCCCTGTGGGGATGTAAACCACCCTGTTTGAAGTTTTTTAGCTAAGCAACAATGTGAAGATGTATTTTCAGAGTTTCTATCAGTAAGTTTTAGTTTAGAGCAGTGGGAATTGTCCACTGAACCTATTTGTAGTGATGGAAATGCCAGACAGGGATGCTGTCTCAGAAAAGCCATAGCTGGGCAAAAACTTTGTCCATATGGCTGGAAGAGAGAACAGGGATGCTGTTTCTCTTGAGTTGGAGCAGGGCAGGGATGCTGTCCTATGAGCTCCACACTAGGGCAGGGATGCTGACCTAAGTGTTGTGAGGCAGTGCAGAGTTTCTGCACTAAAGTTTCTCTGTGAGGGTTGGAGGGATGCTTCATGTTAACTAAAATGGTGCTCTTTTTCTTACCAATGTTAGTTATCCCACAGAGAGGTACTTCTACCTCAGGGAGTACAGCTTTGCCAGCTGATGCTTCCCTTGGAACAGGTGCCACTCCAGGAGAGGTTTCTCCCACCACAGGAATGGTATCCTGAATGGCAGGGTGGTTAGGGGATACTGTGATACCCTTTTTACCTGTTGATGGAGAGGGATCCTGAGTTTTCAGGCCTTCTCTCCT
The DNA here is from genome assembly GCF_031143425.1 of Pleurodeles waltl. NCBI lineage: Eukaryota > Metazoa > Chordata > Amphibia > Caudata > Salamandridae > Pleurodeles > Pleurodeles waltl. The sequence continues at coordinate 185,263,237 of NC_090437.1, forward strand.
TTGCTTCTTCATTTCAGTAGAAATGAGAGGGAACAATTCCTCTGGGATGCCCAGCATGGCTGCATGGGCATAAAACTCTACATCAGCCCAACCTGAGGCCTCTAGGTCATTACCTAAGAGACAGTCTACAGGTAAGCTAGGTGATACCACCACCTGCTTAGGGCCAGTAACTCCACCCCAACTAAACTGAATTATAGCTAAGGGAAGAAACTTAGTGGAGTTATGGACATCAATAATTTTATACTGTTGTCCAATGATGTGTTGTTCAGGAGCCACTAGGTTTTCAGTCACCAAAGTGATACTGGCACCTGTGTCCCTGTAGGCCAAGGCCTCAACACCATTTATTGAAACTGTCTGCCTGTACTTATCCATTGTAAGGGGACAAGCAGCCAGTGTGGCAAGGCCAATGCCACTAGGTGTGACAGAAACTGTCTTAGGACTGACTACCCCAGTTTCTATGATGGACCCATAAGGGAACCCAACTACACCCTTTGCTTGACTGTTGCCAGCAGTCCCACCACTAGTACCACTACTGCTAGGGGCACTAGAGCTTGATGTATTAGTGGTGGTAGGCTCAGGGGGTTTATCTGGACAGGACTTATCCCCTGGCCTATGGCCTCTGTTTTTACACACAAAGCACCAAGGCTTTTTAACTTGTGTAGGTTGAGAAGAAGAGGAAGAATTTGTTTTATCCCCACCCCCTGAAGAGTGTTTAAGATTTGAAGTGGGATCTTTGGTTTTACCCTTATCCCCACGCTTATCTTGAGATTTTTCACCATCTTTCTTCTTATTGCCATCTTTGTCACCACCTGTATGAACTTTTCTGTTCACCCTTGTTCTGACCCATTTGTCTGCCTTCTTTCTCAATTCTTGGGGAGAGGTCAGATCAGAGTCCACCAAGTACTGGTGCAACAAATCAGACACACAATTATTAAGAATATGCTCTCTCAGGATCAAGTTATACAGGCTTTCATAATCAGTAACTTTACTGCCATGTAACCACCCCTCCAAGGCCTTCACTGAATGGTCAACACAATCGACCCAGTCTTGTGAAGACTCCTTTTTGGTCTCTCTGAACTTCATCCTGTACTGTTCAGTGGTTAAGCCATAACCATCCAGGAGTGCATTCTTAAGAACTTTGAAATCATTGGCTTCACTTTCTTTCACAGTAAGGAGCCTATCCCTACCCTTTCCACTAAATGATAGCCATAGGATAGCAGCCCACTGCCTTTGAGGGACATCCTGTACAACACAGGCCCTCTAAAGTGCAGCAAACCACTTGTTAATGTCATCCCCCTCCTTATAAGGGGGAACTATCTTGTGCAGATTCCTAGAATCATGCTCTTTTGCAGGATGACTATTGGGAATACTGCTGCTGCCACCATGGGTTTCTAAACCCAATTTTCTTCTTTCTTTCTCTACTTCTAAGGGCTGTCTATCCAAATCCAGCTGTTGCTTCTTGAGCTTCAGTCTGGTTTGTTCCACTCTCAATCTATTGAGCTCCCTTTCTAACAATCTGTCATCAGGGTGGGTGGGTGGGACATTCCTTGAAACAGAAGTATGTTGAGAATGAACAGAAGGGGACCTGTCCCTAACAGAAGGCATCCTAACAGCTTGGTTAACAGAAACATCACTTCTACTATGATGTGAAGGAATACTTTTGCTATGATGTGAGGCAACACTATCAGTATGGTGTGACTCTACATCAGTACCAACTATGCTAGGCTGTCTGGTAATGGGCAGGCTACGAAGTTTCTTTCCTGAATCTTTTTCTAGGGGAGTCCCTGGATCAGATTGTGAACCATTAGCTACTTTTTCAACAGAAGGGGCACCTCTGGCCTTATCCTGTTCTACAAGCTTGTTAACCAACAGTTCTCTGGGGGGATTCTTCCCTTCACTTAAACCTCTTTCTATGCAGAGACTCCTTGCTCCTTTCCAGCTAAGGTGATCATAAGCAAGTTTGGACAGATCAACAGTTTGGCCTGTGCCAGACATTTTAGAAAGTGTTTAAGTGATAGAAAAAAGGAGAAAAAGTTTTTCAGAACTTTTAGAAAGACAGAAAAAAAACTTTTTCAACTTTTTAAGAACTTTTTAGAAAGTTAGAGGTACTTTTCAGCACTTTAGAAAAGAGGTGAGAAAAGAAATGCAAAACTTTTTGGTTAGGTGTACATACACTGAACTTGTTTTGTATATTTTTCTCTTATGAAAAGTACAATGACAAAAGTGGTAAGTAGTTACAGAGCACTTATCCTACCACTGCACAACCAATGTAGGAGGTTGGACTGGCTTGTAGTGAGTACCTAGGGGTACTTACACCTTGCACCAGGCCCAGTTATCCCTTATTAGTGTATAGGGTGTCTAGCAGCTTAGGCTGATAGATAATGGTAGCTTAGCAGAGCAGCTTAGGCTGAACTAGGAGACGAGTGAAGCTCCTACAGTACCACTAGTGTCATATGCACAATATCATAAGAAAACACAATACACAGATATACTAAAAATAAAGGTACTTTATTTTTATGACAATATGCCAAAAGTATCTCAGTGAGTACCCTCAGTATGAGGATAGCAAATATACACAAGATATATGTACACAATACCAAAATATGCAGTAATAGTATTAGAAAACAGTGCAAACAATGTATAGTTACAATAGGATGCAATGGGGACACATAGTGATAGGGGCAACACAAACCATATACTCCAAAAGTGGAATGCGAACCACGAATGGACCCCAAACCTATGTGACTTTGTAGAGGGTCGCTGGGACTGTAAGAAAACAGTTAGGGTTAGAAAAATAGCCCACCCCAAGACCCTGAAAAGTGAGTGCAAAGTGCACTAAAGTTCCCCAAAGGACATAGAAGTCGTGATAGGGGAATTCTGCAGGAAAGACACAAATCAGCAATGCAACAACGATGGATTTCCAAACAAGGGTACCTGTGGAACAAGGGGACCAAGTCCAAAAGTCACAAGTAAGTCGGAGATGGGCAGATGCCCAGGAAATGCCAGCTGTGGGTGCAAAGAAGCTGCTACTGGACAGTAGAAGCTGAAGATTCTGCAGGAACAACAAGGGCTAGGAACTTTCCCTTTGGAGGACGGATCCCTCACGCCGTGGAGAGTCGTGCAGAAGTGTTTTCCTGAAGAAAGACCGCCAACAAGCCTTGCTAGCTGCAAATCATGCGGTTAAAGTTTTTGGATGCTGCTGTGACCCAGGAGGGACCAGGATGTCGCCAATTGCGTCTGGGAACAGAGGGGGCGTTGAACAAGACAAGGAGTACTCTCAGAAGCAGGCAGGATGCGCAGAAGTGCCGGAACAGGCACTACAAATTGGAGTGAAACGGTGCTCACCCGAAGTTGCACAAAGGAGTCCCACGCCGCCGGAGGACATCTTAGGAGGTCGTGCAATGCAGGTTAGAGTGCCGTGGACCCAGGCTGGACTGTGCACAAAGGATTTCCACCGGAAGTGCACGGAGGCCAGAGTAGCTGCAAAAGTCGCGGTTCCCAGCAATGCAGTCTGGCGTGGGGAGGCAAGGACTTTACCTCCACCAAACTTAGACTGAAGAGTCACTGGACTGTGCGAGTCACTTGGACAGAGTTGCTGGATTCAAGTGACCTCGCTCGTCGTGCTGAGAGGAGACCCAGGGTACCGGTGATGCAATTCTTTGGTGCCTGCGGTTGCAGGGGGACGATTCCGTCGACCCACGGGAGATTTCTTCGGAGCTTCTAGTGCAGAGAGGAGGCAGACTACCCCCACAGCATGCACCACCAGGAAAGCAGTCGAGAAGGCGGCAGGATCAGCGTTACAGAGTTGCAGTAGTCGTCTTGGCTACTTTGTTGCAGTTTTGCAGGCTTCCAGCGCGGTCAGCAGTCGATTCCTTGGCACAAGGTGAAGAGAGAGATGCAGAGGAACTCGGATGAGCTCTTGCATTCGTTATCTAAGGAATCCCCAAAGACAGAGACCCTAAATAGCCAGAAAAGAGGGTTTGGCTACTTAGGAGAGAGGATAGGCTAGCAACACCTGAAGGAGCCTATCAGAAGGAGTCTCTGACTTCACCTGCTGGCACTGGCCACTCAGAGCAGTCCAGTGTGCCAGCAGCACCTCTGTTTCCAAGATGGCAGAGGTCTGGAGCACACTGGAGGAGCTCTGGGCACCTCCCAGGGGAGGTGCAGGTCAGGGGAGTGGTCACTCCCCTTTCCTTTGTCCAGTTTCGCGCCAGAGCAGGGCTGAGGGGTCCCTGAACCAGTGTAGACTGGCTTATGCAGAAATGGGCACCATGTGTGCCCATGAAAGCATTTCCAGAGGCTGGGGGAGGCTACTCCTCCTCTGCCTTCATACCATTTTCCAAAGGGAGAGGGTGTAACACCCTCCCTCTGAGGAAGTCCTTTGTTCTGCCTTCCTGGGCCAAGCCTGGCTGGACCCCAGGAGGGCAGAAACCTGTCTGAGGGGTTGGCAGCAGCAGCAGCTGCAGTGAAACCCCTGAAAAGGCAGTTTGGCAGTACCCGGGTCTGTGCTACAGACCCGTGGGATCATGGGATTGTACCAACAATGCCAGGATGGCATAGAGGGGGCAATTCCATGATCTTAGACATATTACATGGCCATATTCGGAGTTACCATTGTGAAGCTACACATAGGTAGTGACCTATATGTAGTGCACGCGTGTAATGGTGTCCCCGCACTCACAAAGTCCGGGGAATTGACCCTGAACAATGTGGGGGCACCTTGGCTAGTGCCAGGGTGCCCACACACTAAGTAACTTAGCACCCAACCTTTACCAGGTAAAGGTTAGACATATAGGTGACTTATAAGTTACTTAAGTGCAGTGTAAAATGGCTGTGAAATAACGTGGACGTTATTTAACTCAGGCTGCAGTGGCAGGCCTGTGTAAGAATTGTCAGAGCTCCCTATGGGTGGCAAAAGAAATGCTGCAGCCCATAGGGATCTCCTGGAACCCCAATACCCTGGGTACCTCAGTACCATATACTAGGGAATTATAAGGGTGTTCCAGTATGCCAATGTAAATTGTAAAAATTGGTCACTAGCCTGTTAGTGACAATTTATAAAGAGAGAGCATAACCACTGAGGTTCTGGTTAGCAGAGCCTCAGTGAGACAGTTAGGCATCACACAGGGAACACATACCTATAGGTCACAAACATATGATCACTGGGGTCCTGACTAGCAGGGTCCCAGTGACACATAACAAACATACTGAAAACATAGGGTTTTTACTATGAGCGCTGGGCCCTGGCTAGCAGGATCCCAGTGAGACAGTGAAAACACCCTGACATACACTCACAAACAGGCCAAAAGTGGGGGTAACAAGGCTAGAAAGAGGCTACTTTCTCACACAACCCCCCCCCCCCAAACGAAGGACAATAAGGCTAACCTTGGCCAGTTGAGACTTTATTGTCTAAGTGGTGATAAGTAGAGAGTATCTCTGCAATATCATCCACTATATGGTTACTTCCCTGTGGGGATGTAAACCACCCTGTTTGAAGTTGTTTAGCTAAGCAACAATGTGAAGATGTATTTTCAGAGCTTCTATCAGTAGGTTTTAGTTTAGAGCAGTGGGAATTGTCCACTGAACCTATTTGTAGTGATGGAAATGCCAGACAGGGATGCTGTCTCAGAAAGGCCATAGCTGGGCAAAAACTTTGTCCATATGGCTGGAAGAGAGAACAGGGGTGCTGTTTCTCTTGAGTTGGAGCAGGGCAGGGACGCTGTCCTATGAGCTCCACACTAGGGCAGTGATGCTGACCTAAGTGTTGTGAGGCAGTGCAGAGTTTCTGCACTAAAGTTTCTCTGTGAGGGTTGGAGGGATGCTCCATGTTAACTAAAATGGTGCTCTTTTTCTCACCAATGTTAGTTATCCCACAGAGAGGTACTTCTACCTCAGGGAGTACAGCTTTGCCAGGTGATGCTTCCCTTGGAACAGGTGCCACCCCAGGAGAGGTTTCTCCCACCACAGGAATGGTATCCTGAATGGCAGGGTGGTTAGGGGATACTGTGATACCCTTTTTACCTGTTGATGGCGAGGGATCCTGAGTTTTCAGGCCTTCTCTCCTTTGCTTTTTCATTTCAGTAGAAATGAGAGGGAACAATTCCTCTGGGATGCCCAGCATGGCTGCATGGGCATAAAACTCTACATCAGCCCAACCTGAGGCCTCTAGGTCATTACCTAAGAGACAGTCTACAGGTAAGCTAGGTGATACCACCACCTGCTTAGGACCAGTAACTCCACCCCAACTAAACTGAATTATAGCTAAGGGAAGAAACTTAGTGGAGTTATGGACATCAATAATTTTATACTGTTGTCCAATGATGTGTTGTTCAGGAGCCACTAGGTTTTCAATCACCAAAGTGATACTGGCACCTGTGTCCCTGTAGGCCAAGGCCTCAACACCATTTATTGAAACTGTCTGCCTGTACTTATCCATTGTAAGGGGACAAGCAGCCAGTGTGGCAAGGCCAATGCCACTAGGTGTGACAGAAACTGTCTTAGGACTGACTACCCCAGTTTCTATGATGGACCCATAAGTGAACCCAACTACACCCTTTGCTTGACTGTTGCCAGCAGTCCCACCACTAGTACCACTACTGCTAGGGGCACTAGAGCTTGATGTATTAGTGGTGGTAGGCTCAGGGGGTTTACCTGGACAGGACTTATCCCCTGGCCTATGGCCTCTGTTTTTACACACAAAGCACCAAGGCTTTTTAACTTGTGTAGGTTGAGAAGAAGAGGAAGAATTTATTTTATCCCCACCCCCTGAAGAGTGTTTAAGATTTGAAGTGGGATCTTTGGTTTTACCCTTATCCTCATGCTTATCTTGAGATTTTTCACCATCTTTCTTCTTATTGCCATCTTTGTCACCACCTGTATGAACTTTTCTGTTCACCCTTGTTCTGACCCATTTGTCTGCCTTCTTTCCCAATTCTTGGGGAGAGGTCAGATCAGAGTCCACCAAGTACTGGTGCAACAAATCAGACACACAATTATTAAGAATATGCTCTCTCAGGATCAAGTTATACAGGCTTTCATAATCAGTAACTTTACTGCCATGTAACCACCCCTCCAAGGCCTTCACTGAATGGTCAACAAAATCAACCCAGTCTTGTGAAGACTCCTTTTTGGTCTCTCTGAACTTCATCCTGTACTGTTCAGTAGTTAAGCCATAACCATCCAGGAGTGCATTCTTAAGAACTTTGAAATCATTGGCTTCACTTTCTTTCACAGTAAGGAGCCTATCCCTACCCTTTCCACTAAATGATAGCCATAGGATAGCAGCCCACTGCCTTTGAGGGACATCCTGTACAACACAGGCCCTCTAAAGTGCAGCAAACCACTTATTAATGTCATCCCCCTCCTTATAAGGGGGAACTATCTTGTGCAGATTCCTAGAATCATGCTCTTTTGCAGGATGACTATTGGGAATACTGCTGCTGCCACCATGGGTTTCTAAACCAAATTTCTTTCTTTCTTTCTCTACTTCTAAGGACTGTCTATCCAAATCCAGCTGTTGCTTCTTGAGCTTCAGTCTGGTTTGTTCCACTCTCAATCTATTGAGCTCCCTTTCTAACAATCTGTCATCAGGGTGGGTGGGTGGGACATTCCTTGAAACAGAAGTATGTTGAGAATGAACAGAAGGGGACCTGTCCCTAACAGAAGGCATCCTAACAGCTTGGTTAACAGAAACATCACTTCTACTATGATGTGAAGGAATACTTTTGCTATGATGTGAGGCAACACTATCAGTATGGTGTGACTCTACATCAGTACCAACTATGCTAGGCTGTCTGGTAATGGGCAGGCTAGGAAGTTTTTTTCCTGAATCTTTTTCTAGGGGAGTCCCTGGATCAGATTGTGAACCATTAGCTACTTTTTCAACAGAAGGGGCACCTCTGGCCTTATCCTGTTCTACAAGCTTGTTAACCAACAGTTCTCTGGGGGGATTCTTCCCTACACTTAAACCTCTTTCTATGCAGAGACTCCTTGCTCCTTTCCAGCTAAGGTGATCATAAGCAAGTTTGTACAGATCAACAGTTTGGCCTGTGCCAGACATTTTAGAAAGTGTTTAAGTGATAGAAAAAAGGAGAAAAAGTTTTTCAGAACTTTTAGAAAGACAGAAAAAAACTTTTAAAACTTTTTAAGAACTTTTTAGAAAGTTAGAGGTACTTTTCAGCACTTTAGAAAAGAGGTGAGAAAAGAAATGCAAAACTTTTTGGTTAGGTGTACATACACTGAACTTGTTTTGTATATTTTTCTCTTATGAAAAGTACAATGACAAAAGTGGTAAGTAGTTACAGAGCACTTATCCCACCACTGCACAACCAATGTAGGAGGCTGGACTGGCTTGTAGTGAGTACCTAGGGGTACTTACACCTTGCACCAGGCCCAGTTATCCCTTATTAGTGTATAGGGTGTCTAGCAGCTTAGGCTGATTGATAATGGTAGCTTAGCAGAGCAGCTTAGGCTGAACTAGGAGACGAGTGAAGCTCCTACAGTACCACTAGTGTCATATGCACAATATCATAAGAAAACACAATACACAGATATACTAAAAATAAAGGTACTTTATTTTTATGACAATATGCCAAAAGTATCTCAGTGAGTACCCTCAGTATGAGGATAGCAAATATACACAAGATATATGTACACAATACCAAAAATATGCAGTAATAGCAAAAGGAAGTAATGCAAGCAATGTAAAGTTACAGTAGATTGCAATAGGAGCACATAGGTATAGGGGCAACACAAACCATATACTCCAAAAGTGGAATGCGAATAACGTATGGACCCCAAACCTATGTGAGCTTGTAGAGGGTCGCTGGGACTGTAAGAAAACAGTGAGGGTTAGAAAAATAGCCCACCCCAAGACCCTGAAAAGTAGGTGTAAAGTGCACCTATATTCCCCAGAGAGCACAGAAGTCGTGATAGGGGAATTCTGCAAGGAAGACCAACACCAGCAATGCAACAAAGGTGGATTTCTGGACAAGAGTACCTGTGGAACAAGGGGACCAAGTCCAAGAGTCGCGACAAAGTCGAGATTGGGCAGATGCCCAGGAAATGCCAGCTGAGGTGTGCAAAGAAGCTGCCACTGGATGGTAGAAGATGTGGATTCTGCAAGAACGAAGAGGACTAGGAACTTCCCCTTTGGAGGATGGATGTCCCACGTCGTGAAGAAGTTTGCAGAGGTGTTCCCACGCACAAAGACCGCAAACAAGCCTTGCTAGCTGCAAGGGTCGGGGTTAGGGTTTTTGGATGCTGCTGTGGCCCAGGAGGGACCAGGATGTCGCCAATTGCGTGAGGAGACAGAGGGGGTACCCAGCAAGATAGGGAGCCCTCACAGAAGCAGGCAGCACCCGCAGAAGTGCCGGAATAGGCACTATGAAGAGGAGTGAACCGGATCTCACCCGAAGTCACAAAAGAAGATCCCACGACGCCGGAGGACAACTCAGGAGGTTGTGCACTGCAGGTTAGAGTGTCGGGGACCCAGGCTTGGCTGTGCACAAAGGAAATCTTGGAAGAGTGCACAGGAGCCGGAGCAGCTGCAAATCACGCGGTACCCAGCAATGCAGTCTAGCGTGGGGAGGCAAGGACTTACCTCCACCAAGCTTGGACTGAAGAGTCACTGGACTGTGGGAGTCACTTGGACAGAGTTGCTGAGTTCCAGGGACCATGCTCGTCATGCTGAGAGGGGACCCAGAGGACCGGTGATGCAGTCTTTTGTTGCCTGCGGTTGCAGGGGGGAGATTCCGTCGACCCACGGGAGATTTCTTCAGAGCTTCTAGTGCAGAGAGGAGGCAGACTACCCCCACAGCATCCACCACCAGGAAAACAGTCGAGAAGGCGGCAGGATCAGCGATACAAGGTTGCAGTAGTCATCTTTGCTCCTTTGTTGCGGTTTTGCAGGCGTCCTGAGCAGTCAGCGGTCGATTCCTTGGCAGAAGGTGAAGAGAGAGATGCAGAGGAACTCTGATGAGCTCTTGCATTCGTTATCTAAAGAATTCCCTAAAGCAGAGACCCTAAATAGCCAGAAAAGGAGGTTTGGCTACCTAGGAAGGAGGATAGGCTAGCAACACAGGTAAGAGCCTATTAGAAGGATTCTCTGACGTCACCTGCTGGCACTGGGCACTCAGAGCAGTCCAGTGCGCCAGCAGCACCTCTGTTTCCAAGATGGCAGAGGTCTGGAGCACACTGGAGGAGCTCTGGGCACCTCCCCTGGGAGGTGCAGGTCAGGGGAGTGGTCACTCCCCTTTCCTTTGTCCAGTTTTGCACCAGAGCAGGGCTGGGGGATCCCTGAACCGGTGTAGACTGGCTTATGCAGAGATGGGCACCATCTGTGCCCATCAAAGCATTTCCAGAGGCTGGGGGAGGCTACTCCTCCCAAGCCCTGACACCTTTTTCCAAAGGGAGAGGGTGTAAAACCCTCTCTCTGAGGAAGTCCTTTGTTCTGCCTTCCTGGGCCAAGCCTGGCTGGACCCCAGGAGGGCAGAAACCTGTCTGAGGGGTTGGCAGCAGCAGCAGCTGCAGTGAAACCCCGGGAAAGGTAGTTTGGCAGTACCCGGGTCTGTGCTAGAGACTCTGGGGATCATGGAATTGTCTCCCCAATGCCAGAATGGCATTGGGGTGACAATTCCATGATCTTAGACATGTTACATGGCCATGTTAGGAGTTACCATTGTGACGCTATACATAGGTGGTGACCTATGTATAGTGCACGCGTGTAATGGTGTCCCCGCACTCACAAAGTCCGGGGAATTTGCCCTGAACAATGTGGGGGCACCTTGGCTAGTGCCAGGGTGCCCACACACTAAGTAACTTAGCACCCAACCTTTACCAGGTAAAGGTTAGACATATAGGTGACTTATAAGTTACTTAAGTGCAGTGGTAAATGGCTGTGAAATAACGTGGACGTTATTTCACTCAGGCTGCAGTGGCAGGCCTGTGTAAGAATTGTCAGAGCTCCCTATGGGTGGTAAAAGAAATGCTGCAGCCCATAGGGACCTCCTGGAACCCCAATACCCTGGGTACCTCAGTACCATATACTAGGGAATTATAAGGGTGTTCCAGTATGCCAATGTGAATTGGTGAAATTGGTCACTAGCCTGTTAGTGATAATTTGGAAAGCAAAGAGAGAGCATAACCACTGAGGTTCTGGTTAGCAGAGCCTCAGTGAGACAGTTAGTCATCACACAGGGAACAAATACAGGGCAGACTTATGAGCACTGGGGCCCTGGCTGGCAGGGTCCCAGTGACACATACAACTAAAACAACATATATACATTGAAATATGGGGGTAACATGCCAGGCAAGATGGTACTTTCCTACACACAACACTCCCTCTCACTGCAGAAAAGTGCAGAAGATTTGATATGATTGAGTATCCCTAGAGCAGGAGCATGACAGAGACATTCTTCAACTCTAGAAATGCCACAAGACAATATTGTCACAGGGTAGCGGATCAGACACATCCTTGTGTGTCAGACTCTGTAAAGGCTTAGCCATAAGGGAAAAGTTGGATATCCACTGTTGACAGTAGCCCACAATTCCCCAAAACATCCTGACTTTTCTCTGTGTAGTTGGCAGACCCATTTTCAGTATTGCTGAAATCCTCTCTTGTGACACCTTTCTCACTCCTTTCTTCTCACTCCTTTCTCAATGTTGTGTGCAAGGTATTAGACTTGTTTTTGACAATATTCTAACTTTCTTGGGGATACTTTATGTCCATTCTCAGCCAGGTTGTTCAGTAATGCAATGGTATCCTGTTTACAAACTTCTTGGGTATTTAATGCCACCATGAGGTCAATGATATACTGAATCGGGACCAAATTGCATGGCATGACCATGGATTCAAAATATTTCTTCAAGAGATTGAAAATTGATTGAGACTCAGTATACCCCTGTGGAACTCAGCACCATGCCAAAACCCTGTTTCCGAGCCAAAATGTGAAGAGGAATTGACTATCTTCATGAAACAATATCGGAAAGAAGGCTTGACACAAACCAATCACAGTGAACCACTCAGCCTCCTATAAGATCTGAAACAATATTACAGCTGGATTTGGTACCACAGGGCAACAAAGACAACAATATTGTTTATTTTCCTAAGTGTGAGAAGGTAGCCTCTTTCTAGCCTTGTTACCCCCACTTTTGGCCTGTTTGTGAGTGTATGTCAGGGTGTTTGTCACTGTTTTCACTGTCTCACTGGGATCCTGATGGCCAGGCCTCAGTGCTCATAGTGAAAACACCATGTTTTCAGTATGGTTGTTATGTGTCACTGGGATCCTGCTAGTCAGGACCCCAGTGCTCATAGGTTTGTGGCCTATATGTATGTGTCACTGGGACCCTGTCACACAGGGCCCCAGTGCTCATAGGTGTGCATGTATATGTTCCCTGTGTGGTGCCTAACTGTCTCACTGAGGCTCTGCTAACCAGAACCTCAGTGGTTATGCTCTCTCATTACTTTTAAATTGTCACTAACAGGCTAGTGACCATTTTTACCAATTTACATTGGCTTACTGGAACACCCTTATAATTCCCTAGTATATGGTACTGAGGTACCCAGGGTATTGGGGTTCCAGGAGACCCCTATGGGCTGCAGCATTTCTTTTGCCACCCATAGGGAGCTCTGACAATTCTTACACAGGCCTGCCACTGCAGCCTGAGTGAAATAACGTCCACGTTATTTCACAGCCATTTTACACTGCACTTAAGTAACTTATAAGTCACCTATATGTCTAACCTTTACCTGGTAAAGGTTAGGTGCAAAGTTACTTAGTGTGAGGGCACCCTGGCACTAGCCAAGGTGCCCCCACATTGTTCAGAGCCAATTCACTGAACTTTGTGAGTGCGGGGACACCATTACACGCGTGCACTACATATAGGTCACTACCTATATGTAGCTTCACCATGGTAACTCCGAATATGGCCATGTAACATGTCTATGATCATGGAATTGCCCCCTCTATGCCATCCTGGCATTGTTGGTACAATTCCATGATCCCAGTGGTCTGTAGCACAGACCCTGGTACTGCCAGACTGCCCTTCCTGGGGTTTCACTGCAGCTGCTGCTGCTGCCAACCCCTCAGACAGGCAGCTGCCCTCCTGGGGTCCAGCCAGGCCTGGCCCAGGATGGCAGAACAAAGAACTTCCTCTGAGAGAGGGTGTGACACCCTCTCCCTTTGGAAAATGGTGTGAAGGCAGGGGAGGAGTAGCCTCCCCCAGCCTCTGGAAATGCTTTGTTGGGCACAGATGTGCCCAATTCTGCATAAGCCAGTCTACACCGGTTCAGGGACCCCTTAGCCCCTGCTCTGGCGCGAAACTGGACAAAGGAAAGGGGAGTGACCACTCCCCTGACCTGCACCTCCCCTGGGAGGTGTCCAGAGCTCCTCCAGTGTGCTCCAGACCTCTACCATCTTGGAAACAGAGGTGCTGCTGGCACACTGGACTGCTCTGAGTGGCCAGTGCCACCAGGTGACGTCAGAGACTCCTGCTGATAGGCTCCTTCAGGTGTTAGTAGCCTTTCCTCTCTCCTAGGTAGCCAAACCCTCTTTTCTGGCTATTTAGGGTCTCTGTCTCTGGGGAAATTGTAGATAACGAATGCATGAGCTCAGCCGAGTTCCTCTGCATCTCCCTCTTCACCTTCTGATAAGGAATCGACCGCTGACCGCGCTGGAAGCCTGCAAACCTGCAACATAGTAGCAAAGACGACTACTGCAACTCTGTAACGCTGATCCTGCCGCCTTCTCGACTGTTTTCCTGCTTGTGCATGCTGTGGGGGTAGTCTGCCTCCTCTCTGCACCAGAAGCTCCGAAGAAATCTCCCGTGGGTCGACGGAATCTTCCCCCTGCAACCGCAGGCACCAAAAAGCTGCATTACCGGTCCCTTGGGTCTCCTCTCAGCACGACGAGCGAGGTCCCTCGAATCCAGCGACACCGTCCAAGTGACCCCCACAGTCCAGTGACTCTTCAGCCCAAGTTTGGTGGAGGTAAGTCCTTGCCTCACCTCGCTGGGCTGCATTGCTGGGAACCGCGACTTTGCAAGCTACTCCGGCCCCTGTGCACTTCCGGCGGAAATCCTGTGTGCACAGCCAAGCCTGGGTCCACGGCACTCTAACCTGCATTGCACGACTTTCTAAGTTGGTCTCCGGCGACGTGGGACTCCTTTGTGCAACTTCGGCGAGCACCGTTTCACGCATCCTCGTAGTGCCTGTTTCTGGCACTTCTCCGGGTGCTACCTGCTTCAGTGAGGGCTCTTTGTCTTGCTCGACGTCCCCTCTCTCTGCAGGTCCAATTTGCGACCTCCTGGTCCCTCCTGGGCCCCAGCAGCGTCCAAAAACGCCAAACGCACGATTTGCGTGTAGCAAGGCTTGTTGGCGTCCATCCGGCGGGAAAACACTTTTGCACGACTCTCCAAGGCGTGGGAGATCCATCCTCCAAAGGGGAAGTCTCTAGCCCTTGTCGTTCCTGCAGTATTCACAGTTCTTCAGCCTAGTAAGAGCTTCTTTGCACCAACCGCTGGCATTTCTTGGGCATCTGCCCATCTCCGAGCTGCTTGTGACTTTTGGACTTGGTCCCCTTGTTCCACAGGTACCCTCAGTCAGGAATCCATCGTTGTTGCATTGCTGATTTGTGTTTTCCTTGCATTTTCCCTCTAACACGACTATTTTGTCCTTAGGGGAACTTTAGTGCACTTTGCACTCACTTTTCAGGGTCTGGGGGAGGGTTATTTTTCTAACTCTCACTATTTTCTAATAGTCCCAGCGACCCTCTACAAGGTCACATAGGTTTGGGGTCCATTCGTGGTTCGCATTCCACTTCTGGAGTATATGGTTTGTGTTGCCCCTATCCCTATGTTTCCCCATTGCATCCTATTGTAACTATACATTGTTTGCACTGTTTTCTGAGACTATACTGCATATTTTTGCTATTGTGTATATATATCTTGTGTATATTTCCTATCCTCTCACTGAGGGTACACTCTAAGATACTTTGGCATATTGTCATAAAAATAAAGTACCTTTATTTTTAGTATAACTGTGTATTGTGTTTTCTTATGATATTGTGCATATGACACTAAGTGGTACTGTAGTAGCTTCACACGTCTCCTAGTTCAGCCTAAGCTGCTCTGCTAAGCTACCATTATCTATCAGCCTAAGCTGCTAGACACCCTATACACTAATAAGGGATAACTGGGCCTGGTGCAAGGTGCAAGTACCCCTTGGTACTCACTACAAGCCAGTCCAGCCTCCTACACTAAGGCCCTGTACAATTCTGTATTTTCCATTTAGTTTCTGAAGACCCACAAGTTATTCCAGGAATAGTTTTGGGGGTCAAACTATACAGTGGGGTTTTCGGAAATTCACATTTGGTCTAACAGTAATCTGGACAGTTTCTACTCATTTTATCAGTCTGATATCCTTTTCTGGAAAATCCCACACTTCAAGTCCCACTGTTTCTCTCAAATCTGGAGGCAAATTGTCCACTGCTAACAAAGTCAATAGGGCTGCAGTGTGTTTCCTTTTTTGATCAATTTAAAGACAGCATTCTTATCTTGGGTATGAATTTCTATTCCTGCTGGAGCACAATGCAGTTTTGACAGGAAATCTCTTCCAAAGAGATTTACTGGACTGCGATCGCATATAATAAACTTGTGCTGGTCTTCAAAAGATTCTACTTTTACTATGACAGAAACAGTTTCTTGAGCCATCCTTTATTTATTTTGCACACCAACAACTTGGACTGTTTTTCCCAAGAGGGATAGATTTGGGACTTCTACTGTAACAGAATAGGACAGGTAGCACCAGGGTCAACCAAAAATGACACTGTACGGTCATCCATTTCACTATCTAAGAATGGTCCACTCTAGCCTACCTCTAAGATTGTGCCAGGTACACAGTCTTTCTCTTCTCCCAGGCACAATCAGGCTGACTGATCAAAGCTACTTCCTTCAACTGTGACAAACAAAGGAATCTGTTGAAACAGGTTATTTTCCTATACCTGATTCATATTCACTCTCATGCCCTGATTTATATTCTGGTGTGATCCAACAGCATTCTGCTGTGGAATCGGGGCTTGGAGTACTTGCATAACTGGAACTTTGAGCACATACAAAATGTGGCTCCTGAGTCTTTGGACACCCTGCATTGGGTTAGGAATGTTATTCTGAGAAGGCACAAATCCTGCATTTTGGGCTGAATTTAAACAACATTCCCACTTCCAATGTCCCAGCTTATTGCAGAAGTGACAAGGAGTTGATCTTTTTAGACTATTTACATCCATTCCTGTAGTAGGATTTATTGAGACTCCTCGATCTCTACCTTGCTTTGGATTTTGTGGCTGTTGATATACACCTTGAAGTGCACCAGAATTGTTTACAGCCATGGGCATCCAACTAGTTCTTTGAGCATCTTTCATTTGGGCAAGCATCAACTTTTCCTTCAACTTCTTATACTTCATTTCTATTTCATCAATGCAATATTTAGCATAGTGCAAAATCTTGTCAATGGACTTATTCTCCCAACAGATTAAATGCTGCTGCACCATAAGACTTATCTTTGGTCTCAACCTGTCACAAACCTCAACACTAAATTTCCCTTATCCTTTGCATCTGAAGTCTCCATACTACTATAGTGTTTAAATGTTGGTAGCAGCCTTTCATAGTTAGCATAGATCGACTCCTTTGGTTCTTGAGTTGGTCTATCAATCTTGATCCAATCAGCATCTTGAGGAGTCACCTTCCCTTTCAGAAACATCATAACCTCGTGACATTTCTTCATCATCACTGGCGCAGGACACTTAGGCCCTCATTATGACATTGGTGGTAAAAACCACCAACAGCCGTGCCGACAGCCGCCAAAAGATCGTCGCCGCGGCCTTCCAGCCTTCCACCGTATTATGACCACAGCCGGATTTCCACCAGAAGAATGGCAGAAATCCAGCTGTGGCCATGCCAGTGGATGGCAGTAAGGTGGCGCTGCTGCCAGCAGCAGCGACACGTCAGTAGACCACCGCCAGACGTATTATGATCTATAATATGGCCTGGCAGTGTTCTGCTGGTAGACGCTGCTGCTGGTAGCAGCGCCCGTCCCGTCTCCTGCCGGAGGACCCCCTGAACACAGGTAAGTGGGTGCTCCAACAGGGGAGGGGGTGTGGGTGTTGTGTGTGTTTGTGGGGGTGTGTGTGAATGTTTGTGTGTGCGTGTATGTGGGTGTGTGTTCCGTGTTGAATGTGTGTGCATATATGGAGGTGTGAGTGCGTGTATGTTGTGTTCTGTGAATGCATGTCTGTATGTAAGTGTGTGGGGATGTGTGTGTGAATGGATGTATGCATGCGTGGTGCATGTGGGAATGGGTGTGTGTATGTGTGTGTGTGAAGGGGGTGTGAATGTATGGGGGATGGAGAGGAAGGGGGGGTGAAGGGTATCTGGAGAGGGGGGTGAGCGTTGGGCAGACCTCTATTAGTGACAGGGAAGGGATTCCCTGTCACTGATAGTGCCTACCACCATGGTTTTCGTGACGGTAAGGAAGCCATGGAAACCAGGGCGGTAGGTAGGGTCATTATCCTGCAGGCAGTACAGTGACGCTGTGGCGGTCAGTGTGGTACATTGGCGGTTTGGCTTCAATCCATGACACCTGTGAAATTTCAACAAATCTTTGAACCTGTCGATACAGTCACTACTCAATAATATACTGGGTTGTCATTGCCATGTACCACGGTATAATGCAAAGTTATCACAGTGTACCATGGCCCAAAATATCACTAAGGCCTAGCTGTTTTAATAGTTTGTGGTACCCCTGCGTCACCCGTGGAGTCACACGGGCAAAGCAATACTTAAGTCAGATTTCTAAAGGAACGCAAGGCCACCAAGCGTGGCCCTGCATTGATTGTTAACACTGAAAAAGTGAAAGGCAGCGCAATTTGCTATTTTGCATTACTCTGATCACTATAATTTACATTGCTGCCACTTCAGTATACGCTGTTTCACTCAATGCCACTCCACTTTACATCTCTCCACTGTATAAGACTCCACTTTACTCCACGCCACTGCAGTTTACGCTATTACACTGTATGCAAAGCTACTGTATGCCACAACAGTCTATGTCACACCACTCCACTAGATCCAATTCTACTATATGCTATTCAACCCTATGTCATTCTACTGTACACTACTCCACTTTACTCTAGTCTACTGTATGCCACTCCACTCTACAACACTCTGTTGTACACTATTCCACTGTATGGCACTGCACTATACGCTACTCCACTCTATGCCACACCAGTGTATTGCACTCCACTCTATGCCACGTCATTCTACGTCATTTGATTGGACCATATTCCAATGAACGCCACTTCAATGTATGCTATTAAACACTACCCCACACCACTGTAGGCCACTCAAGTCTACACTACTTCATTATATGCCACTCCACTGTATGCTACCCCACTGCACACAATTACACTCTATGCCACTTCACTGTACATTAGTCTGCTTTATGCCATTCCACTATATGCTAATACTCTGTGCACAACTCCACTCTACACCAGTCCATTCTACGCTATTCCACTGTATGCTATTCCACTTGTATGTCACTCCATTGTACTCTACTCTGCTTTACACCAATTGTAACCCACTGCACTGTATGCCATTACACTCTTACCCACACCACTGTATTCCACTCCAGACTATACCACCCCATTGTACGCTACTCCACTGAACACTACTCCACTATGCAGTAATCCACAGTACACCACTCCAATGCACAATATTCCACTCTATGCCACTCCACTCTATGCTATTGCATTTTTCACAACTCCACTCTACGCCAATCCACTCTATGTTATTACACTCTATGCAACTTAATGCTATGCCTCTTCAGTGTAAGCCACTCCACTCCGCAACAAGCCACTCCAGTATATTCTATTCCACCCATCCCAATTCCACTGTATGCCACTCCAATGTATGCTATTTCACTGTATGCCACTCCACTCTATGTGATTCCACTGGACGCCACTCTACTGTGTGCTACTCCACTGTATGCTATTACAATGTACCCTATTCCAGTGTATGCTACTCCAGTCTACACCACTTCACTGTACACTACTCCACTATACACTACTCTTCTCTACCCCACTCAAGTGTACACTAGTCCACTGGACATCACTCCACTCTACACCACTCCACTATATGCTACTTCACTCTACCACACTCCACTGTACACTACTCAAGTCTACACCTCTCCACTGTATGCCACACCACTCTATGCTATTCTGCTCTATTCCACTCGACACCATTCTACTCTACACCACTCCTCTGTACTCCACTCTATGCTATTCCACTGTACGCCACTCCATTCTACATTTTTACACTGTGCGCAACTTCAATATTTGCCCCTCTATTGTGTGGTATTCTATTCTACCCCACCCCACAATACACTACTCCAATCTAAGACACTTCACTGTACGCCACTCCACTATATGTTACTACACTATATGATAATAAACTTTACACCACTCTAATGTACACTACTACACTATACACTATTACACTCTATGTCACTCAACTGTATACTACTCTATGCTACTACACTCTACGTCTCTACTTTATTACACATTATGCCAGTACACTACTCCACTCCATCCCACTCAAGTGTATTCTCCTCCACTCTAGATAACTCCACTCTGCATAACTCTACTACACTCTGTACCACTCTACTTGACTCTACTCCACTCTATTCCTTTACAATCCACTGGCCAAATTTGCACACAAACCTAACCCTGTACACTCTATTGTACAACACTCTAGAACAGTTTCCAACACTGTACAACACCACTCCACTCTACTGTATGAGATGCCAATTCAATTTATAATAGTTTCCTCAACTCTACACTACACAACTTCAATGTATGCCACCCTACTCTATGCTAATCCACTGTACCCTTCTCCACTCTATGCCACTCCAATGCACTCTACACTATTGCACTCTCTGCCACTCCACTCTCATACACTCCACTGTCCAGTATTTCACTGTACACTATTCAACTGTATGCTACTCCACTTTATTGTAATCCACTCTATGTGACTACAGTGTACGCCACTCCACTCTACGCCCCTCCAGTGCATGACACTCTCCTACACTCTATAAAAGTTTACCACACTTCACAACCCTCTACAACATTCTACTCCAGTCTATCCCTGTACATTCCACTGTCCAACTCTATCCTCCACTCTATTGCTGGACACTCCAATATATAACAGTGTATTCCAAAATACAGCACTTTTCTATACAAAACAGCACTCCATTCTGCTGTATGAGATCCCACACCAATTTATGTCAGTTTATGACCCACGCTATGCCAGTACACTTGACTCCATGCCACTGTACTGTACGACACACCAATACACTCCATTGTACTTTACTCCACACTATGTTATACCACTCCACTATATGAGACTTTTCCTCACTCTACCTACTAAACAACAAACCACTCTCTGCAGCTCCACTGTTTCACACACTACTGTACTCTGTGCAACTCAAATCTAGAACACTCAACTACACTGTAGCCACTCAATACTTTTCTCCTGCCTATACCACTTCATTACACTGTACAATACTGCATTATACTGTATGCCACTTTCCAACACTCTACTCCAGTCTTCTCTATGATACTGCAGTCCACTATGCAACACTCTACGAAACTCTTTGTATGCCACGGCACCGCACTTTGCTGCACTGTACTATGACACAATACTTCACTCTACTCCACTACTCCACTGTATGCCACTCTACTCTACACCACTCAATGCCATTGTATTCTATACCACTATATGGCAATCCACTGTACCACAGTGTACAACACTGTATTATACTGTACACCACTCCACAAAAATCAACTAGACTGGCACTCTGCTCTACTGTAGTCTATATCATTTCCTAATAATTTACAACACCCCCTACACTCTACTGCCCAACACAGTGCACCATTTTATGACACTTTACTCCATGCTTCCCCACTCCACTCTACTGCACTCCATGTCATTGTAATCTGCAACATGCCATTCCACTCTGTGACACTTTACTCCACTCTACGCTTCCACACTCTAGTTTACTTCACTCCACTATACTATACTTTCTCCCACACTACACCATTGTGCTATACTTCAGTCTACCCGGCTCCACTGTCTGACACTCTGCTCCAGTGGATGCAACTCCACTCTACAACACTGTACTACACTCTATGATACTCTACTCCATTGTATGCCCATCCATTCTATGTTACTGCACCTCACTGTATGACACCTGACAACATGCCACTCATCTTCTCTCCATGATATGCCACTCTACTATATGACACAACACTCAACTTTACAACACGTTCCTCCACTGTGGTCTACAACAGTCCACTTGAGAAATTCCACTCTATGACACTTTACTTCACCCTACTCCACTCTAAAATACCTCACTCCACTCTATGACAGTCTATGACAACCTACACTACTGTTTGACACACCATTCCACTGTACAACTCGCTGCTCCAGTCTATGATACTTAATTCCACAATATGAGACACATCCACTACACGATATAACACTTTACTACACTGTACAATATGCTACTACACCCTAATCTACTCCAATCGATTTCAATGTACAATACATAAGTCTATGACTGTAGACTTTACAACACTCTCCTCCACTGTAGTGTATGACAATCCGCATAACACCTCTCAACTTGCAACATTGGACTCAATGATTTGAACCATATTTTTATTAGAAATTTAAAAAAAAACATTGAAATGCAATGAGAAAACAAAGATTAAAGCTTAGTTGTAGTTAGAAATCCAATATTCCCTATACAAACCAAGTTTAAACTACACAAACTTTATTCTCTGGTGATAGTTATAATATTCATTTACAATTTATCCAGCACCTTCAAATTACACTCTTTTTAGCTCAATAACCAGACAACACTAACTATAACGCACCATTCTACCATGCATTGTTTTTCACAAATAATGACACTCCACTGTACACTACACTGAACGAGACTCTCCCCCACTGTACTGAACGACACTGTACTCAACAACACTGAACAGTACGACACTCTACTCCACTGAACTCCACTCTATGCCACTACGCTCTGCGACACTCTATGCCATTCTAGAACACTCTAGTCAATGACATTCCACTGCACCTCACACCATTTCATGTCACTCCAGTCAATGGCACTCCACTGCACAACACTCAGCTCTACTGTTCGACATACCACTACACTGTACAACACCCAGCTCCACTCTTTAATACTCCACTCCACAATACTACACACCATGCCACTCTACTGTATAACACTTTACTCCACTCCACTCTATTCCCATCTACAATACTCCACTCTACAACACTCAACTCTACAACATGCTCCTTCACTGTACTGTACGACAGTCCACTTTATGGCACTCTAATCAATGACACTCCACACTGTAATTTGAAACACATTTCTTTAAAAAAATAAAAACTATTACCATGCAATGACAAAAGCAACGTTTAAGGGTATTTTATAGTTAGAAATACCTTATGCATTCTTTCTATACAAACCCGAGTTAAAATACACATACATTAACAATTGTAAAGTTCTAATTATAACTTAAATGTATAATTTCTGTACCACTTTCAAATGCACGGTTTCTACCCTTGAATACTACATCACTTATAGCATGTGAACTCATAGCATTTATAACAACATTTATAACTTCTCAAATGAGGTTATTTGTCACAACAGTGCATATTAGAGTGGCGAGTTATAGTTAGTGTTGTCTGGTTAGCAAGTTGAAAAGAGTGTGTAATGAGGTCCGCTATTTGAAATAACTTGAAGGTAGTGGTGTTGAACTGTAATTTAAAGTTATAACTATAACCTTGGAATTTCTAAAGATGGTGTAGTTTAAACTTGGTTTGTATAGAGAAAATACATTTTCCAATGTAACTAACTATAAGCCACACTATAGGTATAGTTAGGATCCGAGCAATAGGAATTCCTCGGATTTGTGATTGGGATTATCTTCTTTGGCATCATTTGACCAATCTCCACAAAACTTTGCAGACCTGTTACTTTTTTTTACATTGTCCGATGTTGCAAAGTTTTGTGGTGATTAATTAAGAGGGTGAAAAGAAAAATGTGGTTTCTCAAAACATTTTTTTCCACCAGTGCATTTTCAATAGACTTTATAGACAGACACAGTTGCAAAATGGCAGAACGGATTTTGGGAAATTCAGCAAGAATATAGATTGTGGTGTGGCAAGGGTCCTTTTTGTTATTTGATATAAATTGGTACAGTAGTTTGTAAGTAATAGGAGGCAAACACTTAGTAATATACTGGGCTGGGGTACACTGCAGTTATTTTGCAGTATACCGTGGTACATAGTGATGACAAAATACATCATTATTGGTTGACTAAATTCCTTACAAAATAAAAAGGCAGCCATGTTGTTTAGACCACACTTTGTATTTGTTCTGTGTTTGAATTTAAAATATAGCTTATTATTCTTATTATTGGCTTGGTAATCCATAGGAAGAAACAAGGCACTTTAAATTATTTGTACTGCTTTACATATTTCTAAAAATCTTTACGTAGTACCACGGTTCATCCTCAAAACTATCTAGGAAGTAGCAGTACCTATTGAATTAAAAAAAATAACATATGACAAAAGACATCACTCTATGCCACACACCACTCAATTGCAATCTATGACATGCCACTTCACTCTACAGCATGCCACTTCACTCTACGACACGCCACTCCACTCTTTGACACTCCATTCCAGTCTACTTCAGTCCTTGCCACTCCACTGTACGACACACCACTGCAGTCTATGACATGCCACTACACTCTATGACATGCCACGCCACTCTACAACCTTCCACTCCACTCTATAATCTGTCACTTCACTCTATGATATGACATTCCACTACAGTCTACTTTACTCCATGCCATTCCACTCTACAACAAGCCGTTGCACTCTATGACACGCCACTCCACTCTATGACATACCACTCCGCTCTGTACCACTCGAGTTTATGTCCTCCCACTCTGACACTATATGAAACACCACTCTACAACACGCTACTCCACTCTACAATACATCACTTTACTCTATGACATGCAACTCCACTCTACGTCACTCCACTTCACTCTATGACACTTCACGCAACTACACTGCACGACCCACCACTCCACTGTATAATATACCACTCCTTTCTATGGCATGCTGCTCTATGACACGCCAGTCCACTGTATTCTACCACAGACCATTACACTCTACACCACTCCACTCTGCAACACTTTACTGTACTCTATGCGCAACGCGCTCTATGCAGGAACCACGGCCAAACTACAAAAGAAAATGCAACGTATCCAAAACGCCTCTGCCCGACTCATCCTTGATGTCCCACGCCGTAACCACATCTCTGCCCACCTTAGAGAGCTACACTGGCTACCCGTATCGAAGAGGATTACCTTCAAACTACTCACCCACGCACACAAAGCCCTCCACAACATAGGTCCGGCCTACCTCAACGACAGACTCACCTTCCAAACCCCCACCCGCCAGCTCCACCCCGCCAGCCTCGCCTTCGCCTCCGTCCCCCACGTTTGCCCCACCACCACCGGAGGAAGATCCTTCTCTTACCTCGCCGCCAAGACCTGGAACTCCCTACCGCTCCAACTACGCCAGACCCAAGACCTCCTGGCCTTCAGAAAACGCCTCAAGACATGGCTATTCGATCAATAGCTCCCTCCCCCCCTCCAGCACCTTGAGACCCTGACGGGTGAGTAGCGCGCTTTATAAATTGATTGATGGATTGATGCCCCTCCACTCTATACCACTCTATCCCACTGTACAATACCGTACAACACTCCACTCCACTCTACCACACACCACTCCACTATATAACATGCCACTCTACTCTACTACATGCCACTCTACTGTACCACACTCCACCTCACGACACGCGACACCACTCTACGACACTCCCTTTACTCCACTGTATGCCCCTCCACTCTGCACCAGTCTTTGACACTCTACTACACCCAGCTCATCTCTATTACATGTCACTCCACTTTCATATGGCATGCATCTGCACTGTATGACATACCACTTCACTCTACAGCACTCCACTCTAAGACACTCCATGCCACTCCACTCTACAACATACTCCTCCACTGCATTACATTCACTCTAAGCCCCTCCACTCCAAGCCCCTCTACGACATGTACTTGATGACAGGGGTGGCTCCTCCATTAGAGCGGAGGAACATCGCCCCGCCAACTAAAATGCCCCCTAAACCCCCAGAGGTGAAAAATAATACAATGGTAATGAAATTATTTTATCACCATTTTATTTTTCATCCACCTATCCTGAAATCCTGAACTGAGTGTGGGCTGACTGGGCACTTCAGTTCAAAGGGCGCATGTCCCTTTGGCCGGCCATCTTGTGATGGCCAGCTGAACATGCACACTTTGAAACCTCTCTCACCCAGCTCTCTTATGACAGCTAGGTTAGAACAAGCACAGGCCTCGAGTGCCTTCAGGAACACCAGGAGAGGCCACTCCCTCCAATCCTGGTGTTCTCTCATGCTGGTTAACAGCACAAGAGCACTGCCAAGACTGGTTAGGGGAGTTAGCTGGTTGGTGTTTGCTGCCACAAAGTTCTGTTTTAAGCATGTATGTTTACTTTTCCTGGCTAGAAATGCTTGGTATTTAAAGGAATTGATCATTGGTTCTTTCTTCTTTGTGGTGTTTTAAGAGTAAGAGAAAGGAATCCATATATGTGGTTTATTTTCGATTTATGTTGGATAGGTAGCTTGTATGGGGAAATGTTATCTTATTCATTAAAGACTGGGATGAGTAAGATCTGAACTAAGAGTAATGAAGGTCTGCGTCATGATGCCACTGTGTCTTGTATCCGAAATTTTTCAAGTAAGGTTATCATTATCATTTAATATGATAGTTCGTACTTCCAACAATACATTATAGCATGTATTTGCTTATGCCCCCCTAAAAGATCAAAACATTTAATGACCAGGTATCTTAGTTTTAGCTGCTCATTCTTTTAGAGTAATTCTTGGAACTTGAAGGTGATGTGATTACGGCTATAGGAGGGATACCCATATCTCAAATTGATTCATATAGCTAACTACTTTGTTTGCGTTGTTGTGTTATATATAGTTACATTTGCTATTAACGGTATATTTCTGGGCTTAGCACCCTCAATGTATGAATATGAATTAATATTGCAGTATAATTACTTACACTGTGACACTGTACTTGTGGGATAACACTTGCAAATACAATTGCTACCTTTGTAACAGTTTATGTTGCGCTTTTAGTTTGTCTAGACCTTTGAGCAGCCTGGGAATATCACTCTTGTGTCTTCTTCTGAAAATGTGATTTAGATGATTAGTCGACCAGTGGAAGACCCAATTCATACCTGAAGCACAAGATGCAACTAAAATCACCATCATCTTCAAAGACACTAATATTTATTGATGATGTGGTATGATTTGCAAGTCTGGTTGTAGCGCTTCACTTCGCTTGCTTACTTTTCCCCCTGCCTTGTGGCATCTTCAAAGACACAGATGTTGAGTAACTCACTCTTGGCCTTCATGCATCAGGGTAAGCATAAAGTAACCTCTACATGGAGGAAGTATTTTAGAACTCTATGCAAACAAATTATGTTTTCGTTGTTTTGTGTGTAGGTGAGTAGATTCACTGTCAGTAATGAGATTAAGGTAACGACCGGTATCTTTACATCAATGTCTAGGATCACCTCAGTGAGCTCATCACTATTGTCACCATTGTCAAACAGAAGGATGTCTCAAACAAAGAATACTTTCTTAACAATGGACTTGATATATTCAAGGGACGGGCATCCTCTGGTGGTTACTCCTCTGGCCTTTTGTTTCAAGCTGGACATACGCTTTGACTTGTCAGATTTTTGACATTGCATCCTTTGTGGAGAGAGACTAAAATGTCTAGATGCACTTTTACTGACAAGTTTGCACATATTCTTGAAGCAACCTACTTCTCTGTATTTTTTGTTCAGTTCAGTGTATTCTTTGTTCAGTTCAGCAACAGCATTGGCACTGATTAATGGATTCATCCAGGTTGAAAGGCATTGGGGGCACCTAGAGAAAGAGAGTCGGGAGTGAAAACCATATTGGTAGCCTTATTGGGAAAGCTAGACATTTTTCGAATGCTTGCGCTGTTTCCAATCCTCTTCAAACAATTTACACCAGTGATGGCACCAAAAGGAGGAGAGTACACCCAGGCATGGATAACATAACATAGGGCTTGAGTACGGGTAATACGCTGCATTGTTTCCAGTATATTGTTCTATAATCGTAGATGCTGGTGCTCAGGACTAATTACTTCATTATTGCAAACTTAACAAATGGATACACACAGCAGGCTGAGCCACACTAGAGATATGGAAGAGGTTCAGGTTCATTACACACAGGACAAAAAGCCAGAAGGCAGGAACTCTGTTTTTGGCATCCTGCTCTGACCCTGACCATGACCAGAGTCACTCTGTGTATTCCAAGAAGACATACACCTAAAGGTCTGAACATATAGCAGAGGACACCACGAACAGCACACAAGAATTGCAACAATACACAGCCAGGAAATGTTTGTGGCTGAAATTCATCTCTGAATTATCACAATGATTTGTTTGAAAATTGCAAGCTAAGAGCATTACATCTTGCTCCTCACACTGACATATACTAATGACTAAACATTACCTTTTTGTTGTTAGTGACCACACAAGCACAATTACTCTGATAGCAACACTCCCTGGCCCTTACCAGGGTGAAACAAATAATCTAACCACCGGACCTTGTGACCTTGTGTTGCTAGTTCAAGATTCGTCAATGAGTGTACATTGCTGACTGCATGCTTAAACCATGTCTCAAGAATGGGGCCTAGTCAGCATGTTCCAATGGGTCCCAATGGGTCCCAATGGGCATGATTGCACAAATACACCAAACCTCCATAAAGTGGAAAATGACACGCTTGTTAGGTTGCCAGTTAATTCCACATTCAGATACAATAAATATAACCAAGCCTTACTGTTACAGAGAGAGCAACATTGCCATTTTCCTTCCCCTAAAGCTCCAGCGACATGCCCATATAATTCCCAAGCAAACACTCATGCACTATATTTAGATTTTTCCTCTTCCATCTCACAGCCATTATTTCCACAGCCACCTCACCCAATCACGCCAGCAAACTTTCAAAGCTATTCTCAGCTTAACCTGTTAAACTCTCCCAAACCTGTACCCCAGAACCTGAGCTGTCCTATCCTCTTCAAGGGGTGGAAACGCCCTCTTGTGACAACTACCTCCAACCAGGAAAAAACTCCAATGGTGTTTCCTGCACCCCCAATCCCTTCAAACACCTGAAACCTTATAATTGAAACGTTCTGAATATTCAACACCATACCTTTTTGCACCACAACTGCGCAAGCAGCTCACTTAATTCCATGAAATAAATGCATTACGAAAAACAATGACAGATGCACACTATCTGCACGTTATAAAGTAACATCTTCTTTCCTA
Organism: Pleurodeles waltl; assembly: GCF_031143425.1. Classification (NCBI taxonomy): domain Eukaryota; kingdom Metazoa; phylum Chordata; class Amphibia; order Caudata; family Salamandridae; genus Pleurodeles; species Pleurodeles waltl. The sequence continues at coordinate 185,291,843 of NC_090437.1, forward strand.
ATATTTCCATGTAATAATATCTTTATCCCTGAAACTGAACAAAACACCCTCATGGCCCTGTTCAACTCGGGCCTTGCTTTGTCCATGGCATTGTGTTTCAAGGCACCACACTGGTAACGCGTCAGAACCTTGATAAGTAAACTTACAAGGAGACACGTCTAGGCCGATGAACCTTTTGACCACGTTTGGAGACTTCCCAGAACGAGATATCTTTTTGGCATCACAATCAATAAGTCAATAGCCCTATCAATATGCACAATAACTAATCAATCAAGCTAACGAATAACATTTAATATAGATCAATACAATGAGCACACATGACCTTTCAGCCATGAATAACCACAACAAATCTAGCTAAGGGTTAGGATATTTATTCCCTATTAGTTACAATCTAATATCATGTTTATTAGTTTCAACAACAACCAGCACATCAAAACCACTATAACTTGGCAATCAGAGGAAAACTTTATCAAAGCATAGATCATGAACATTAGAATAAAGCACAACGTTAATATGAATCAACTTTAGCAGAATATCATTAATGAATTATTCAACAAAGCAAGCATTTTGTAATTTGTCTATTTGCATCCGATATTAGTGAACTGCTTAACTAACCTCGAATTAGCATCTGCATTTGGGCTTCATGCAAAACAATTTGGCAAACACAAATTTGGAAAAACATCAAACTATGGCCTCTATCGAAAGAGCAGTTGGTGCCTAGAAAGAAAAGGCAAACAGACAATTTCAATTATCATCAGATAGTTATCCATCCGAATGAACCAGAAAACAGCGTCAGTCTTCGTCCTCAGGACATCAGTCGATTCACCACCAGCAAAGACAGGACAGGCAAGTCTCAGCAGTGCATAGATAAAGAACAAGGCTGTTCCCTCATAAGGAGGAGAAGTGTATATCGGACAAGAAGTAAGATGAGGCTGGTTTAAAGTATCAGACGGTTAAAGACAAAGGGGGTTATTACAACTTTGGAGGAGGTGTTAATCCGTCCCAAAAGTCACGGTAAAGTGACGGATATACCACCAGCCGTATTACGAGTCCATTATATCCTATGGAACTCGTAATACGTCTGGTGGTATATCCGTCACATTTGGGACGGATTAACACCTCCAAAGTTGTAATAACCCCCAAAGTCTCTCAGAATGGCAAGGGATGAACGAAGAATGGCGAAGAATGGTCTCAAAAGTGGCTCAGAAGGGCAAGGATTGGTGAGGAAGAATGGCTGATTTCTCCTCAGGTCACGCCGTTATATCAAAACTGCCTAACAAGTCTCTAATTTCCCATTGGGCAATATTTGGTGCATCATTATCTCTGTCCAATAATCCTTCACACACCTTACTAGAATTTTCACCTAACACAGTTCTCATGCCATTGAGTCGCTCCTGTAATTGACATTTTCATCGGGTGGAATGTCAGGTAAAAAAAGTTACACTTTACGCTCCAGTCAGTAGTTCCATCGTCTTCTCCTAGTCCAGGCGACCTTGCACCTGTTGCGAATTACACTGTTGCATTCGGCAAGAATGTCTCCTTGAGAAAGTCGGGTCCCATGAGAAAGAATTTACTACAGCTACACACATATCTCTAGCTTCTGGAAAAGTACAGCTTCATGTCCTTCAGGAAAGCAGCACATTGCACGTTAGAAAAACACAGTTAATATGAGACCAGGCAGCTAGGCCCAGACCCTCGCTAACTAAGGCCTAATGAGTAATTTAGCAAAACCTAATACATATCTCTTAAGGCTAATACAAAGTCATACACTTGTACATTATTAATTCATCATTAGTCACTTTCATTAATCATCCTATGCATTGGTGGCCACTCCCCGTGGGGTTATTCCAAACGCGTACATTATTTTGCTATGCTAACACATTTTCTATGCAGCTTCATTACACATTATATTGTAAGCTTTTCATGTTAATATTAATTGTAAAGGTCACACTCCAACAACACCACTGACATGGATGGCTGTCAGCAAACTTTGCAGCCCGCTGAATCAACGAATGCCACACAATCCATGTCATAAGTTTTTTTCGAATGATGGGCCTTGCATGCAACCTACAAAAAACCATAAATGACATCACAATACAAAATGAAAATCATTAAAACCCCATACAACCTCAACACTTTCAAAATATAGCATTCGCAACACCTGGACCACAATTGCCGAATGCTCCTTATGTCCTCATTCGGGAGACCCAAACTTGCAGCCTAAGATGCTGCTCGAGTCCGAAAATTATTTGTAACAAAACATTCATTCCTAGGTCAGTCAAAGACTTCCTCAACACTCACAAATATTTAATCACTGTACGGAATGTGCTGTCTGCATGACAAAACACCTCATCACTGCGGTAAGACCTTAAATTTAGATAGCTCCTCTAAACCACGAGTAGATAAGCATCTTTCACTACACCAGGTTTCATCATTACCTATATAGCCAACCCCTTCTGGTCTGTTTTGGAAAGGCAAAGCCATTTTTTCAACACAAAATATTCCATACCTACCTTTTGTCTCTTTAAACCTGGCCTATCCCTTGAGCCTAATAGTTCAGACACCAAGAAAGTGCCAAAAACCACCCATACCAAGCAAAGCCGGCGACCTTCAACCTCAAAACCGTTATAAAAACAGGAATCCAGAACCCTCCAATAACCTCAAAAGCAACTGAAATGATATCAGGTCCCTCAAGGTGGTTCATTGCACACCAGTCTTAGACCAACCAGCTAGTACCTTCGTCATGAAATCCCTAGCTGATGCGTCATACCCCCAAAATAAGTTGCCATATAACAACAAACCAGCTAATATCCCAGAGATGGTAACATCTCATAAACCTTGTCAATTGCAGCTTACACAAAATGCATAAAGTCTTCATAATGCAGCTCCAAACTTTCCTCTCTGTCTCACCCAGCTCTCTTGGAATCCACCCCAAGCATGCCAGTAGGACCATCTACTGCTTTCTGATATAAAAAGTTAAATTAAGTTCAGTATGTTCATTCCCGCAGGGACCAAATGTCCTGCAGCAACTTGGTCTTCATCTTTTCTACTCCTGGGGCTAAGCATCAGAACTTCTGCCACTACGAACGAGATAAAGTGACAGCATTGGCATTGCTCATTCCAGGCACACGTTTTGGTTTGAAGACAATATTGAAATGTAGACAACCTAGCATAAACTTTCTCAACAGGTGCAAAGTCCTAAGGTCCTTTGCTTTTTGATGTTACCAATTGCACAGCTGTCATGATGCAAACATTAAACAATACTCATCTGTTAGACAGTTTCACCCCCCACACGACCAATGCACCACCAGTGAAAAAAAATAAAAGCAAGCAGTACTTCTCCCCAGACTCAACCAATGACTGTGCCACTGATCTGCACACCCTCTTCCATCTCAGAAAAGGCCAAAACCAAGGGACCCAGCTGCATCTGTAAAAAATCTGTACATGCCAATCTCTCTCATCTTTGGCAAAAACATACTTAATCCATTGAAATTCGTGAGATAATGAAACCATACCCACAAGTCGGCCGTCAAAGGTATGGTGATCCAAATCCTTTGGTATGGCAATACTGCCCCTCACATGACAAACCCCAACCTCCTACAAAAGCATCACCATCATTACCACCCTGCATGCAAAACTGAGGCGACCCAAAAGTTGTTGCACCTTATGTGACTCGAGATTTCACTCCTTGTTTCCGTATTCAATCAGCAAATCAACCTCTTTAGCTTTGTCCTTAGGTAGGCTAGCCTCCATCCTCAGGGTGTCTAAATCCAAGGAAAATCAAAACAGTGCTAGGGCTTTCATTTTTCTTGGAGAACTGCACCACAAAACCTTCCTCCAAATCCTTAAAAATGCCTGCTGCAATCACCTGACCCTCCCTCACCAATAAAAAGAAAATCATCCAAATAATGGAAGACCAGTTTGTATCCAGCCTTCCTCGACAACACCCACTGAAGAAAAATGCCAAAACATACAAAAGGAGAACAGGAAATTGTGCAAAACAAGGTAAAACTCTGCCAATGTATAGTGCCGCTTCATACTAATCCCAGCATCTCAAAATCCACTGGATGCACTGGTATTATGCAAAATACTGACTTAATGTCACATTTTGTCAGTTCTACCACTGGTCTACTTTTTCTCACCAGCTTAATTACCTCATCCATGGTGGCATACTGCACTGTTGCATCTTCATTCACAAATACTCCCTCTGCCCATGATAAATGGTGGATTCATCGATAAACCCCATGTGTTATGTTAGGGTCCACCCCCAAAGGGGACATAATCAAATTAGGAAATGGCCAATCGAATAATGGGCCCACAATCCTGCCTTACGTACTTCCTTCAACAATTTCTCTCTCGCTGCAAAGTGAAGCTCCTTCACTGATTTCATGTTATCTGCCCAAAGCTGCTGTCTGGACCCTGATGACCTGCTCTGAATTCAACACTGGAACACTGTTTGAGTTAGCTGGCTGGAGCCCTGTCAAGATAACATGCCAGCCACCTTAACATCCGGACCAACTTCATTGGTATAGGGGCACTTGTGTAGAGTGTTGGAAAGTCCCCCTTTGTGCATGGTCCTCCTCCACTTTTTGCACCCAATGGTGAGGTTTATGACTCTGCTAGTGGAGTGGAGACTGCTGACCAGGCCCCAGTGGTCATGCTCTCTACCTACATGGGTTTCTCAGATTCATAATTCTATGATTGGCAAAGGCTTTACCTCCTTACAAGCCCCTAGTAAATTGTACCCAGTGTACCCAGGGGATGGGTGGTAAAGGGGTCCCCAGGGCTGCAGCACAAGTTTGTGCCACCTTGAGCGACCCATGCAAAATACTGATAGCTGGTATGCCGTTTGCAACTGCAGGAGCAGTGCAAACTGCTCAAGTTTGACTGTGCCCTCACCATGAGTGACATAGTTCAATGCACTGCTTATATATACGTCAGACACCCCTAAAGAAGGCCTCTGCAGCTCAGGAGGAAGGGTGCATAACATTTAAGGTACAGGCGTGTAAGCGTGAGTTTATTTGTCTCTATGATGTCTTTTCCATTAAAATATACAATAAGTGCTAGCCGGTCTATAGGATAACATGGGATTTGCACCCAGGCAGACCTGGATTGCTAGCTCCATTATGATACCGCCTAGATATATTGTGTTTGGTGTCAAGCAACGTGCCTTCTTTCCTCTGACATGAATATGGTGTTGAGAAATGGCTTGCATGTACACAGGTGACACCTTAGAGGTAACCCACCTGTTTACCCAAACTTATTTGTGCTTCGGCCGGTTAGCCCACGCTTTTTCCACAGATGATGCCGCCAACACAGGGTTCTGACCTGTCAGGTAGTGTCGGCACTCCCAGGAGTCAGAGACAATGGCTGAGGCATGAAAGAGGTCACACCCTTCCGCCCCCGATCAGGCAAGTGAATAAACACATCAGGGCAGTGAGCTTCAAAGGCTTCACCGCCCCTGATTGCCATCTATGCAGTCCCCCAAAGGAGGAAACAGCCCTCCCCCTGCCCCCCAGGCACATTTTCTCTTGGTCAGGTGGGTAATTAGTTATGTAAGACAGGTGCAGACCCCCAGCAGGCTCACCACACCTCTAGGGTGAGTAGGCCGGTCTGTGCACTAAATTCGATTCCTGCCATCTTAAGAATGGCAGAAGAGAGGAATGGGTAGCAAAAAATGACCCACCCCACTGGATGTGGTCATCTCAGGGGCAGATTAGCTGTAGGAGCAAGCTGCCCATTGGCCACTAGCCTCCACACCACTAACTCTCCTGACACAAGAACCTCAGATCTGAAGAACTGACTTCGAAGAAGGACAAGAGGAGCTCTATGTCACCGACACCCGTACTTTGCCCACTACAACAAAGCAAAAGAGGGATACTGTCCTTGGGCCAGTAGACTGGGAACTGTGTGAACAACCCTTATCCTTGGCTCAAACGTGCCACTCATGACCAGAGAGAACCCTGTGTACCCAGAAGCACCCTCAGTCTCCCTTGGACTCATGGCACTAGCCCCCGGAAAACTGCAGGAAAAAATGTTGTCAGGATCCGAAGGGATTGTTCAAATCCAGGTGGTACAGTGTCTTCTGGAAGTCGTTGTATCACCTGCTCTGAAGGTTTAGGCTTATATGTCACTCCCCCAGGCCTGTGAACTTTCCAAAGCTTTTTGTCATCTTTACCGCTACCAAGACTTGTTGGTTATTACTCAGCAACTGACCCTCACACTTGGCTCTGCAACTGCAGGGCATACCGTGAAGCCTGCATCCGACATCAACAACACAGCCCCTACTGAGTTTTAGCATCTCCTTTTCCACAATGTTGTGTAAGCGGTAAAATCAGCATCAGCACCGGTCCCTCTCAACACCATGGACAACCAGGACAACTCTGCACCCAGACGCCATGGACCAGGTACAACTGAACTAACTGTTGTGTTCTGGTTCTAGGATCCAGACAACCCCTGGTTCTATGATCCATACAACTTTAACCCTGCAAAGGTTCCATGTAACTCGACCTCTAAGTAGTCTTTTAGCACTAGTGTTTTTTGTCAAGTGAGTTCAACAAAATGTATAAATTACATTTTTGCTGTGATTTAATTTTGCTTCTTAAAGCTATAAATCTGACTAAAATTATGCAATTCTGTTCATTTTGGTGTCTAAATTAAGATAAAAACAAGCTCTATTTTTATGAATTGGTGTTGGATTTCTTTCAAGTCATGACAATTACTTATCCTCCATGTTGGCACTCTGAAATGCTTAACACATGTTCCTCTAAGTAAAGCCTGACTGCTCTTTGCCACACTACCAGGAAAGAGCTAGGGATCCACTAGTGTAAGTCCAAGGACCATCTTTGGGGTATTATGAGAGTATTACATGGTGAGGACTAACCCCACACCAGATAATGCTCCACTTTCCTACACAGAGACTGAGCTTGATGTCTTCTACACCAATATGTTCTCCATTGTTCTCTCACTGCCCAGAACATTGTGTAATGGGGTGTCTCCCTCCACAACCTGAACATTCATGCCAGTCGCTTTAGAGCTGGTGTAAACACGATTCTCTAATAAACCCACTACATACTTCCCCCTGGACCATAGACTGACCTCTTATGACCCAGAAAGAATTGGTACTGAATTAGTAAACCACTCTCCATGTGTGCAACGGAAACTGGATGTGTAGGTGCCACCCACTACAACCACAGATCCAAGTCAACCTAACCCCAGGACTTCTTTGGATTTATCGATCAACTGAGCTCAGAATTCCTCAATATACCTGCACCATGCAAAACTCCCAAAATCCACCTAGGCCTTCCTGATAATGTCAATCTACCACTCTGTCTGTATAAGAGTCACAATATAGACTAGTGTAAATAAGAAATGCAGATGTCCAGTTATCAACATTTATTGGAACCCTTGGCCACCTGACCAATTCCCACTGTTCCTCCTTTGAACCCTCTTTCAGTTGTATCTCCGTATGTAACAATTTAAAAGCTTCAACAAATTCTCCCCGGCAAAGCAACAGCTTGGTATAATTCAATAAATGTGCTCCCAATGGCATGGTAAGGCCTATGCACAGCAGTTTTTTTCTCCTTTACAAACTTATTTCCAACATCTCCCATTTTTTCTTCAGGTTTCTTCCTGTTTGTCTTATTATGATCCACAAATTTTACTACTTCAACCTCTGTAGTCTTGCCATCATTTTTGCTAACTCTTATTGCACCTTCTGTTTGTCATCTTGTGCTTCCTTTACTCCTTTCTTCTTGATCCCATCCATTTGCGCAATAATACCATAACCTATGCTAATCAATTTTTATTCAAATCTTTTCTCCCTGGGTGCTCCAACATCCCAAACTGACCATTGACATCTCATTCATAGTTGTAACTTCCATGATATTCTGCAGTTTTTTCCACAATCCTTGCCTTTCGACACTTCTTTGCTGCCTCTAACGTTGACTGCTTAATCGACTTGTCCACACTTGATTTCTGTAAAGCACCAAACCTCTGTCAACTGTTAATGACCTCACCCTTGAGACCGGTTGTTTGTGTTTTCTCAACATCCACAGTTACCATATTATCAACAATCTTCCATTCATCTAAATGATCAATTTCCCCCATAATCCAGAACAATATCCTTAACTACTTCCAGCATTCCACTCTCACTCGCCCCAAGATATTGCCCATCACTAATACACTCATCATACACTCTCCATTCCTCAGCAAGTGTCGGAGAAGGCTGAACTGGAGCAGCCAGAGGTGCTCTACATGACCACCTCCTCCCCCCTGCCGTTGTACTGGAGTCATAAGTAATCCAGCAGGTGACTGCAACTTTTCATAAGCCCCATCCACTGGTATTATGGGTTATAAGCCCCCAGACTGCTTCTGCCTGAGGGTATTCCTAATAGATTGGCCCCTCGATCCACACAAGCTCCATAGCCTACTCTTATCTTTCACACATTATCCAGTACCCAGACTCATTTACCTCACCCTGCCCAAATTCAACATTCTTTGATGCCTCTGTGCTACCCACTATCACTTCCTGCATTAGCAAGCCCTCTCATTCCTTAAAATAATGTTCCTACTCACCAGCAGCATTATCATGTCCTTCTTCCAACATCCTGGCCCATCGTAATTCCAGATCTTTCTCATCTACCACTTCAGAAGCCAATGCAGTGCCTCTTACTCCGTGGAAAGTACACACATTTTCAGACGCAGCTTTTGCAATAAGCACCCCACCCACCTTTCTCTCTATCATGGGCTTCATGTCCTGCTGCCCTACATTACTCATGATCCTCTTCCCGCTGCTGTTGCCTTTTTTTGCACTAACACAGCACTGCCTGCAGCTTAGAATGGGGCACTGCATCTAAATTTGGTAGCACCCTACTTGAGTCTATCAATACAGGCCTGCCTCTGCTGCACCCATCGTCCTACCCCATGCCAAGCATTCAGAGCGGTGAATCGATGTTGCCATGCTCTCTCTTGGGTTCTGCCCTGCTGGTCGTATCAACACTCCTGGAACACTTCGATGTCACCAACACCGCCAGCAGTCCTGCCTCTGAAGGAACGCCTTGGAGCGCCATTACAAATTCCTCAACCACACATACAGGCCGCTTAGCAGCCTCCACACTAAGGGGCTCATTATGAACATGGCGGTCCAGACCGCCATGCCGGCAGTGGCGGAAATCACCGCCACCGACATGGCGGTCTGGACCGCCATATAATAAACAAAGGAAGACCGCCACAGGCGGCCTTCCACCACCACCAGGCTACTGCCGACAGGCAGCCTGATGATGGCGCATTTCTGCAAGCAGCGCTGCCCTCCGGATAAAGAACCCTTGTTCCTCTAGCCTTTCCCCGGCGGTTTCCCCCATCAGGGAAAGGCTGGCGGAAGGGGTGCTCTGGGGGTCCCCGTGCACAGCTCCATCGCGCAGGTCATGCATGACAGGTGCTGCTGCACCCGCCACTCTGTGGCATTGACGACGGCTCCATGTGGAGCCATTGCCAATGTCCTGGCCCAGCATTCCTCTGGGCTGGCTGGCAGAAACATTGTTTCTGCCTACCGGTCCAATGGAATGCATATTATGGGGCTGGCGGGGTCTTCTACGGGCTGGCGGTCTGTGTTTAGACCACCAGCATGAATACGGTGAGAGATCCCGCCGTGTCCATAATGACCCCCTAAGTCTTCTTTGCCTCCCTGCAAGCCTGCACGAGCACACCTAAGTACGCTAAACTTTCCACCCGGCATCACTTTCAGTCATATCAGCAATCCTTACAAATGATAACTGTCATGCTAATTAACCCTACAATCACACACCAACAATACCCTTTCTACTACTATAACTGTCCATGGATCAGGAGTAAGCCAAAAGAGGCTGAACTCCTGATGCATCTACTATGTACCTAAACCCTTCCCCCTCCTCTAGGCCCCCTAGACTATTCTCACCTGACACCTGTGGCCAGTTCCACCTGCCCTCAAGCCCTGCTTCCCCTGAGCCCCCTTAGTTGTCAGATACAAACTGGAACAGGGGATGTTAATGTTTCGTTTCTTTGGGAACAGGAATGTGGCATGAAATGCTGCCTCAGTAGGACCTGGTTGTCAGTATAATGAAGCATGGATGTGACTGTCTGCGTGGAGGACTGAAGGGTTATCCTGGAATCAACTTGAAAGTAAGTGTTCTGGTGTACTAGGCAGTGGTCTGGAGAAAGACCTTAGAAAGGGAACACTTAGTAAGGAAGGTGAATAAGGACCCAGAGGAGTGTTTAACCCTGTGCGGGGAGGGGAATTTGAATATATCAGTAGTATGTAGCTGTAGAAATCTCTATTTTGTGGTGATTGTTCGACCTTTATAACTTAACAGAGTGGAAATGAATGAGATATAGTGCATGGTTAAAATGGTGGTATGAGGTCGTCCTGACAATTTGAATGTTTTTAGACATTGCCTTAACTGGATTTTCGCTATATGTGACTATGTCAGCGGTTTGTAGCTTGAATAATCGCTATTTTGAGGTGGTTGTTCTACCCTTATTTTTGTGCACATGAGTTTGTTTATCAATTGAGTAGGAAACGGACTACATCATAAAAATCAATAATTGGTATACCTGCACTGTGTTCTGGTAAGATTAGAACATGACAGGCGAAGAGGTGTATATATTTTATTTAGATATTCAGTAAATTCTTAAGATAGGGTGAATGCACTATGGAGTCCGGATATTATGAGAGTGAGAGGCCATGTTTTGATAATCTGTATTTCGAGATTTAGTCCTATTTTTATGTTGATGAACTTGAGTATATAGAGAGATAGAGTTGAGAACAGACTACACTGCTGATATGGAGCATACTTGCAGTGTGTATCTCAGATGAAAATTACCAGTGAGTTGGCAGGTGAACTTCTTAGAGCAGCGGTTCCCAACCTTACCAGTGAGTTGGCAGGTGAACTTCTTAGAGCAGCGGTTCCCAACCTGTGGTCCGTGGACCCCCAGGGGTCGATGGAACATTCTCAGGGGGTCCGCAGGTCTCCAGCGTTATCTTTCAAAGAAAACGAAACGTCCATGCACCTTCACAGCACACAAGAGCTGTGAATGACAGCGCAGGGGTGGAGAGAGACCAAAATATGATCAGGCCAATCACCATTCAGCCTTAGGTACAAGCTGAAGGGTGATCGGCCTTATTTTATTATCTGCCTGCCTGCCTGGCTGCCTCAGGCGCTCTCGTGGCAGTGTTTGTGTCCTTTTGTAATAGGGCCCAGCCCATCAGTGTTTTGCTGCCCCGTGCCCTCTCTACCGTTGGCTAGGAATGTTTACCAGCTGTGCCTCTTGTTCTGAGGCTGAAGAGTGTTCGGACACCTCTGGCCGGCAGGAAGGCAGACACTTTTCCTGCTGAAACTGTGGGCCACTCGAGAGAAACATGTGAGTGTTTGCCTGGTTTTACATTTATTATGATTTTGGTATGAGAGCTAAAAGCCTCATTTAAAAAGAAAGTGGTATTTTTCATCAAGCTGCATTGTGAAATATGTGAGAACAGCAACATGTGTTTGCACTTTGTTTAGGCCAGGGCAGTTTATATCTATAAAAGAGATCCTGTTATATTTTCTATAAATATGCACATTTGATCAGGGATCCTATTTAAATAAGCATTTTCAGCCATAAACACAGATGACTGCTGAAGACGCTATACCTACATGTCTGCATTTAACTTTACAGTAAAAAAGCGTGTTGCACTTTGAGGCTATCTCCACATCAGCCTTTCCCCAACTGCAGTAGTAGACATTCAAATTACAGTGTAATTATTACACACATAACAGAGCCTCAAACTTCAAGATTAGATAATGGCATTTTATTCATCTGTTGTTCATAATTATGTTTCTTTTCTATCATGGGTTCCCATTTTGATGCTCCAGCTTCTGATGTCCTTTTTTATTTGAATTGTTCACCTTGCTCTGACAGCATTTTCTTATCTTTTAGAATAATTACCGGTTTAATATTTAATGCACCCATTTATTGTCAAACACATTGGCATTGTGTGCTGTCACATAGATATGCAAAATAGATTAAAAATAGCCACATAAATAAATAGAAATGTCACAAAAACACTACATGTTTGGTGTCAAGGTCGCATATCAAACGTGGCCAAATGTTAAAGAGCCTCTCACTTCAGTCAGTGACCCTGGAGTGAGATGTACACAAGTTGACCATGACTGGAAGAATCCTCCATCTGGTGGCCATGTAGTGATGAGTAGAGACAAAATAGGCCTTTTAATGTCAGTTTCCTCTAGAAATTGTAAATTATTTTTTTAGTTTTGTAATGGAATTATAATTGTAATTTTATAGTGCTTCATACATCTGCTGTGCTGCTCAAGTGCGTACCTGTAGCATGCTACACCTGCAGCCACCATTAGGCAGTGCTTGGTTGGGAAAATGTTGACCGGACCGGAAAGACCTTTCATTCTACTAGACATTTCCCCACTGAGCTGGGGACTTTGGAGGCTGTTCTTGAAATTTCAGGCTCCCCCTGGCACCTCAGTTGCTTTCCCAGCTCCTCAATAATAATTACAGCAGGCACAGGAGGCTTGAAGGGAGGGAAAAAGGGTGCGAGGGAGAGGGAGAGGGAAGCTAGAGAGAAAGTGATCAGAGAGGGAAAAGAGGAAAGACAGGACTAGAAATAGAGAATGGATGGAAAGAGAAAGAGCTAGCATGAAGGGACCATGGAAGCGGGGCTGGTTTCAACTCTTTTGCATGGCTGCTTTTGATTCCTCAGTCCTGCCCTTGTGGTAAATTGCAGGTTGGCTTGTGGCATTTCTTTTTGTGCTAAATGTAAGTGCCCAGAGTAGTACGTTATCCTCCTTGCACCATGGTGCTTATGCATGTGATGGTAGAATTAAATTGAAACATTGCACGGATTCAGTTTACATAAATTTAAGTGGAGCTCTAGAAATCAACCAAGGAGTAAGTCAGTGGCATGCACTGAATACAGTCTGAGCACATGTTCTATTATTACATACTTTTTCACAACATTCTGCTAATTTATATGTTGCCTCATAGGGTATGTCTTCATTATAATATTCTTCATAAATCTAATACAGTATTGTTGGAGTAGATGGTAAATAGGGTAAAGCCACTTTCCTCTTCTAAATTGTCGGCATGCATGTGTATGTATTTAACTATTCTCACTGTCACGTCAGCTGCTTATGACACGTCCCCTGGCTGCCAGCAAAACTTCTTTGACACTCTTAAATTGAATCTCAACCTCGACACAGTTACAGGCAGTGTGTTGCATACAAATTGACTTTCTGAAGTTAAGTGAAGTGAAGTGAAGTGTTCTCACCTAACTCCAACCCTGCTCATATTTTCCGATACTATTGTGGGAACCTCACTGTGCAATCAACAATGGACTGCTTCCACGATGGAGGCCAAATGAATGAGCTAGCTATATTTAATTAAACTGAGCAAATGAAATTATCTTAAAGCAGCATTCATAAGATTGTCATATGCATGCATATGATTTGCTAGTGTCCTCTGTCTTTTCCACAAAAGCAGTGCTTATACAGTGTTAAAATCTTCTTACAGGTGCTGCTTGATCTCTAAATGTCAGAGCATATGTAGTCTGGAAACAGCTGATGAGGGCAACCTGTACTAGGTAAAGTAGTGAAGGTCTGCTATGTGCGTTACCAAATAGCTTTGCTAGAAATTGATTCCATACCCGAATGTTGTGATTCAACAGACTTGTCATTTGTCGGTATCCTAAACAAACATAAGGATGATGGATCGATGGCTTAACCGTAAGCGGAAAGCCACTGAAGACATCATTGATGGACCATCATGTTCAAAACAAAGGGCCAGATGTATCATGAAATGGCCTTGCGAATCGCAAACAGCGATTTTTTAGAAATCGGTATTTCCGAGTCGCAATAGGCCATGTATCATAATTGCGATTCAGAATTAGCGATTTCTTAAAAATCGCTATTTGTGGTTTGCGAGGCCCAAATACCGAATCGCAATTTGCATTTTCGCAAATTGCGATTCGGTAATTGAAAATCGCAAATTGCGAGAACGCACACCTGGAGGAGCCTGATGACATCACAAGCAGGAAGTGAGTCATCCCAGGCAGTTTCAGGTGCCACACCCAAACCAGCACTCAGAGAGAGTCAGCCCAGCCACACTGAGCAACACTCTGAAGGAGGCAGCACACCAGAACAACCATGGACACCTCTGCCCATGGAAAGGAGAAGGGAGAAAGAAAGCGCAAGCTGAAGTTCAGTGAGCAAGAGCTGGAGGTGCTGACAGAGGAGGTGGTCAGGAGCCATGACCGGTTGTTTGGCAAAAGCTCACTCCAGGTGCCTGCGAGTGAAAAACGCAGACTCTGGACAGATATCCAGACAAAGATCTGCGCTGTTGGAGTGGCACAGCGCTCTGTAGAAGATATTACGAAGAGGTGGTATGACCTGCGGTCCCGTGTCAAGGAGAGGGTGGCAAGACGACTCCAGGAGGCCAGGAGCACAGGAGGCGGACCACCCACAGAGACACCCTCTACCCCGATAGAGGACCTAGTGGAGTCCACACTCCTCCCGGAAGCACTCAGTGGGGTCACTGAGATTGACACCTCTGGCACACAAAGTACCAGCAAAGGTAAGTGCAATATTGAATTGTAACCCCATATGTGTATGCACAAAAGCCCCTTAGGAATTAGCAAGTAATGTAAAACATTGTGAGAAGTAGTCCATTCCACATCTTAGAAGCAGCACAACAATGCCTTATGGGAGTGGTAGTCCACAACCCAGAGCTGAAAGTAGCACATACAATGTAAGAGGCAGAGCGACACACAGAAGAACACAACACCCACAACACAGTGAAGAGAAGTACCTGTACCTTTATTACCATTGTGTGACCTTAATTGCAACAAACATAACTGACATGCTGCATATTGTCGTTGTAGGTGGGCCAGGCCCAGCAGCCACAGCATGTGCCAGCGCAGGGGAGACAGACACCCATCCTGCGTCAGACTCCAATACAAGTGAGTCTCAGAACATTGTGCAACTCTGACGCAGGCCTAGGGCACTGCCATTGCCAGAAATGAGTCAGGACTCTGATGAGCAGCAGGAAGGCTCATAAACACCGTCCCCAACTGGCAGATGCACCCAGATGCAGGAGCCCCGTTCTCAGCAGACCACAGCACCCCGCAGGATGCCGACATATGCAGGTGCACAGGCTTATGAGGCAGGAGAGGGAACATCCTTATTTGGTGGCCTGGAATCGGCTATGTTGCAGCAGCAGCGCCTGCAAAATAAAAAGATCACGGCATTACAAAGGCAGATGCAGCAACATAATGCTAACATGGGGGGCCTGCATCACCAGCTGGAGTGCCTGAATGCCAACATTGAACATCTGCATGAGGGACAGATCCAGGCATCGCAGGACACAAGGGAGCTCACTACTGCTGTGAGAAAACTACGTCAGGAACTGCGCGATGACAGGGTGAGCCACCGCAGGCAGGAGCGACGCTTCATGAGCATGTTTGGAGGATTTTGTCGCTCTGTGACTAGGCTGGCTAATTCCACCTCCCAAATATTGCACCGTGCAGTGGCTGCACAGGTTGAGGCAGCACACAGCAGCAGGGATGTCTCCCAAGGACATGTACAGATCACTAATGTGATCGACAATATAATGGGAAACCGGTCAGCCACACATAGCGAGCTTGGACTGGGGGACACGGAGGACACATCCAGCCTCAGAAGCCTAGCTGTGCCCGCAATGGACACCAGACGGCGCAGTGCCAGGCACAGCACTGCCACAGAGGCAGACAATCGAGGTGCCAGTGAGGCAACTGCGCACTCAAGTGGCGTGCGTGGCCGAAATAAGTGACTGTAGTGGCCACAGGGGACTGTATGTGTGTCTGGAATGAGTACACTATGAAGGAATAGTGCTTTACTGTGAACTGCTATTGTTTTTTTTTCACAATCTCTTTTGTGGGTATTCGTTGGACTAACATTACCTGACATTAAGATAATAAATTTACTCACTACAGGTACATTTGTCAGTGGATTTGTGTTTACATACTTACATCTGAAATGGTTGTGTGTGATGTCAGCACGCCTTTGCCTTCCCTCTGCTGCACGGGTCCTGTCTGCTGGCTTTAGGGGTGGTATGGGATCATCATCCTCATCTGAGTCTGGCTCTGATATTTCTACAAGTATGCCCCTGGTGGTAGCTATACTGTGCAAGATTGCACAAGTAGCCACTATTCTACATGTTGTCTCTGGGCTGTACTGTAGTGTCCCTCCACTTTTGTGGAGGCACCGGAAGCGACTCCTCAGCAGGCCAAAGGTGCGCTCCACCACGTTGCGGGTCGCCCTGTGTGCTGCATTGTATCTCCGTTCTGCTGGTGTTGCAGGATTTAGGTAGGGCATCATCATGTATGTGCACACTGTGTAGGCACTGTCTCCTGGAAGGGACAGAGGGTATATTGAGTAACTGAGCCATCTGACATCAGCATGCCATCAATGCGCCAGTGTACAGAGTGTCAATACCTAGTAGATATCCTTCACCAAACTCCCCAGCTAGCAGTCTTGTGTGAATGCCGCTGTGGCGAAAGATGTATGAATCATGTGTGCTCCCTGGGTACCTGGCCACGAGATCAGTTATGATATAGGAGGCATTGCATTTCACCTGTATATTCATTGAATGTTGGTATTTATGGTTGCGGTACACATACTCTGTGGCAGATGGTGGACATATTGAAACGTGTCCCATCTATGGCACCTAGGACATGGGGGAACTGTGCTATCTGGTAAAAATCTATTTTTGTCTGCTGTATTTCCTGTGGGGTGTGGGGGAATCTGATGTACTGGTGTATTCTGCTCAGCATGGCGTTACTAAATGCATTGAAAAATCTAGAGAGGGTACTCTGTGAGACCCCTCCAGCTGCTGCTATGACCCTTTGATAGCTCCCTGAGGTGAGTAGGTGCAGAGAGCATAATACCTGCACATGGGTGGGGATGCTATGAGTCCTGTGTTGTGCGCTGCAGTATGGGTTGTAGCTCAGCTATCAGATCAAGTATCATGGCTGAGTTCAACCTACACCTCTCAAATATTTCCTTCTCTGTCTGGTCAAAAAGTGTAATGCGCACTCTGAAAATGCACTCCTTTCTCCTCAAACCTGCCAAGATCCTCATCCTCCTCGCCATGAAGTAGAGTGCAGCCATTGTGGAAAAGAGTCTGAGGCATTCTGGGCCTCTTTATATAGGTTGCACCTGCTTTCACCCAGTGGTATTTTGCATGTGCAAAATGCCATTCTGCGAAAAATCGCAATTTGCGATTTTTTGATGCATCGAATTGCAACTTGGGTTTTGCGATTCGCATTTTGCGCCTCGCAATTTCCTACTTGAAATACCGAATCGCAAAATGCGTCTTGCAAAAACAGGTCGCAGCGCAAAAAATCAAAATTTTTGCGATTTCTTATTTTTGGTCTGCGAATGCCTTTCATGCATCGCAGACCACGTTTTTGCATTCGCAAACGGCCAAATTTTGCGATTCGCACAGTTTGCGAATGCAAAAATCTTTGATACATCTGGCCCAAAGTGATTTAAGTAAAAAAAAAAAACCAAAGTGTCGCAAATACGATGTTGAATATTTAACAATGGGTTTCATATGTTCAGGTTCAGAACATGAACAGCAACCACAATGCGTGCTATGTTATGAAATTTTGTCAAATGAGGCCATGAAACCTTCTAAATTACGAAGGTAGTTGGAAAATAAGCATAAAGAACATGCTACCAAATGCACAGAATTCTTCAAAAATAAAGAGCAAGAGCTCTGACAAAGTAGAAAAATAATTAAGAAAACTGCAATAGGATCATTTAAGGAAAATGTTCTTAAAGCTTCAGATGAAGTGTCGATGCTCATAGCAAAAGCTGGAAAACCTCATGCCATCACTGAAGAACTAATAGTACCTTCTGCTAAAGTCATGGCGAGTGCAATGGTTGGAGAGAAAGCAGTAAAAGATTTAGATGTGGTGCCATTATCTAACAACACTGTAGAAAGGCGAATTGACAAAATGTCAGACAACATAAAAGAGCAGTTGATTGAAAGGATTTGTAAAAGTCAGCATTATAGCCTACAAGTAGATGAAAGTACGGACATAGCAAATAAATCTCATCTCCTGTGTTACCTTAGTTATGAGTTTGAAGGGAACATTATTGAAGATTTACTGTTCTGCCGCTACTTGATACAGAGCACTGCTGAAGAGGTCTTCAGCACTTTCTATGCATTTCTGACATCATATAGTATTCAGTGGTCCAAATGCATAGGAATCAGCACAGATAGGGCTTATGCCATGTCTGGGAGAGAAACTGGACTTGTTGCACGAATAAGGGAAATTAACTCTTCAATTGTATGGCATCATTGTTGCATTTATACAGAATCATTAGCCACTAAGAAGATGCCAGAGGAATTAAAAAATGTCTTGAATGAGTCAGTCAAAATTGTACATTTTATCAAAGCTAGGTCACTAAATTCAAGGCTTTTTAAGCAGCTTTGTCAGTCCATGGATAGTGATCATCGTCAGCTTTTGCTGCCATACAAAAATCTGATGGCTGTCACGTTGTAGAGTTTTGTCTTGGCTTTTTGAATTGAGAGATGAAATTAGAGTATTCTTCACTGAACTGAAATCTCCCTTTTACTTGATGAGCGCTTACATGACTATACTTGGTTAGCCATGCTGGTGTATATGGCAGACATCTTCACTCACTTAAATGTACTTAATTTGAGTATG
Organism: Pleurodeles waltl; assembly: GCF_031143425.1. Taxonomy (NCBI): domain Eukaryota; kingdom Metazoa; phylum Chordata; class Amphibia; order Caudata; family Salamandridae; genus Pleurodeles; species Pleurodeles waltl. The sequence goes on from NC_090437.1 coordinate 185,310,597, forward strand.
CAAGGAGTTGGCATCACAATTTTTAATGTCGAAGACAAGATTGAGGCAATGATAAAAAAGTTAGACCTGTGGACTCGTTGCTTATCACAAAAAAATGTTGATTCTTTTTGAAACGTTTTTGGAATCTGCTGATGATGAATTAGCAAAAGCAGTCTTGGATTTTTTTATCCAGCATCTCCAAGATATGCAGTGTAGTTTTCGTCAGTACTTTCCAATTCCAGATGAAAGCAAATATTGTATTAAAGATCCTTTCAATTTAGATATTGACAATTTAATAGGACTGACATCAGCTGAAGAAAATGGTTTGATTGAAATCTCCACAGATAGTGCACTTAAGTTTCAATTTGCATTTTTGGCTGTATGTATGAAAAAGATTATCCTGATTTAACCCACAAAGCACTGAAGGTTTTCTTACCTTTCCCCACCACATATTTATGTGAAAAAGCTTTCTCAGAACTTATGTACCTAAAAAATAAATACAGAAATTGCTTGGAAAATGTAGAATCTGATCTGAGGATTCAACTTTCCGAAATAAAACCAAACATTGAAAAGTTAGTCGCCGAGATGCAGCACCAACCTTCCCATTAAAAGTTTTTGATTTTTGCATATTTTTCAATATAAAATAATAAAAGCTTTAGTAACTTGAGTATTTATTTGGTGTGTAATTGTTTGTGTATCTTTTGTGTATTACTGTTTTAAAGTTTGAAATTTAAATCGTACAAATTGCTTGGGTGTCCCCTGCTTCCAGTAGTGATTCAGTGGGGGTCCCCAGGAGGCAAAAGGTTGAGAACCAATGCTCACCAGCCCAAACAGCATCACAAACAAACTTTCACTGTCTACATTCCTCTGCAAATCCCCACAGCATTCCACACAAGATAGAACTGAGAACACAGATACATCACCACACACTCTTACCAGAATCAAAAATTAAATGATACATTCTGCCATAAGTGGGAGGATGGACTCTCTTCCAGTTGTAACGAATAGGTTATGAAGAACAAGACTTTATATCACTTTAGCATTCTGAAACGCTCCTGAAACCAAAATGAGATCTAAGTCTGTGGGTTTAGTGACAGAAAGAAACTCCTCAAAATCCTTTATTCAAAGTCAGGAAGTATATCATTATTTTAGATAAGAACCGTAATGTAAATGTCCAAGGTTTTGTCATGCATTCCTTTATTTGGTAGTTTCAGGTAGTTTTTATTAGCTAGATATTTGGGTGCCATAAAACAAAAACTCAAAGTTTCTCCTTAGTTACTAATGGTCCCCCCCTTGCAGGTGTGAGTTAAAAGTGGTTATGTTGCCTTAGCCCATTTTCCCAATTTACATTGTCATTGTCCAGAGAGACTTGGAAGTCATTTTAGACACTTTACTACATTCCCTTTGCACACTTTTTATAGTCAAGCCAGTATATTTTGTTGGGTTGAGACAAAGCATCTTGATTGCAGTAATTCCAAGACAATAGATTCATGCATTGGTCTAGGGCTTTCAGCATATATGTCTTATTAGTAACCATATCATTGCCATAGCTAAAAACTCTTCTTTACATTCTCCTAACTGTCTAACCATTGCCACAGTACTCTTAAAGTTTTGTCATGCTTGAGACCCGTTTTATATCAAGTGTAGCCCTTGATTCTAAAGCATCCCCTTCAGTTACAGGTTTAAGCTTACAGGTATGTTTAGTGGATTTGTATTTTTTTAACCAGAGCAGTGGTTGTTTCAGCTTTTGTGTGTTTCAAGCTGTCAGCTTGCAATGCATCAGAGTAGCCATCATGCCAAGAAACTCTATTAGTGTGATCAGTCTGGGAAAGAGTTGAGCTCCCTGAAGAAGCTTCAGATCCACATGACTTACCACTCAGAGAATAGACCCCATTGTTGCCGCCTCTATGACAAGGCGTACAAGGTGAAAAGTACTTTATGACTATAAGTCTATGTAGTGTCTCATCCGCTATCATAATATGTGAGCAAACAGCATCACTATCTGATTGAGAAAACTGAACACTTTGTAATCTCCCTAAGTTGACTACTGTTAGCTGGCCAGCTGGCATCTGCTAAATGATACCATGCAACCTCTCTCAAATTACTTTTAAGCCTTTTCACCTTGTGTTTATATTTTGAATGGAAAGTCACAGTCAATAATTTGTCTTTATGGCCATATGAAGGCATTTATGAGCTCTAGAGCAGGAGTTATCAAATCATCTAATGATTTCTCTACCAGAGCCTTGAGGAGATGAGCTGATACTGGGCACAGACTTTCCCAGCTATGACAGAAAAGCTGTTAATATATCTCTCCCCTCTGCTTCTTCTGGTAAACATATTGCAAGATCAGAGACACACCAACTAAAGCTTAGCTTAGAAAGCCAGAGGAATTATTGTAGACTATTTTATTCTCCCCCTTGTCCTACATGTCCTACAATGCACCAGAGTAGCCATCATGCCAAGAAACTATTTATCAATGTGATTAGTGTGGGGAAGAGTTGAGCTTCCCTGAAGTAGCTTTGGGACCACATGGCTTACCACTCAGATGATCAACCAGTCGCCGCTTGTGAGGCGTGGAAGGGGTGGGGTGGCGCACAGAAGGGGAATGGGGGAATAAACATCAATTTAATTAAAAAAACAACAAAAACCTACTTATCTTCACTTGCAGCTGTGTCACTCCGCTCCTCCATCGCATGCTGCAGGCACAGGCTCCCAGCGTGCCTTGCGGCCAATTGGTTGGGAGCACCCAGCCAAGGTGCTCCCCAGGCAGACTGGGAGCCTGTGCAAGCTCTCTCCAGCCCTGCAACTGTGTTGGTTTTGCAGCTGCAGCTGCTGGTGGGGGGGCAACGCTCTTCCGCCCTAACGGAGGAGCCACCCCTGTGATCGACCCTATTAGTGCCACCTCTGTGACTAGACCCACAAGGTAAAAAGTAAGTACTTTATCTTAGAGTCCTCTGACAGTGCATAGAGACCTGAGATTGAAAGAGTTGTGCTTATAGTCTTGACATCTGTGTCCTATTGTGTTCACCACCATTTCTTTCTCTGACCACTTTAGTGGCATTCTGCTGTGTGTCCCAGCACTCTCTGGGCAGTTGTAACAAAATGCTGCTGCAACTGAACTAGTCAGTTTGGCTGGTTAAACCTTGTAGGCTCCCTTAATTATTGAATCTGGTAAATGTACGTTCTAAATGAAAAGTTTGTTGAGCCCCAAATTTTTTTTTTTTTATTCTAGTGAGAAGAAACATTGTCATTGCATATATGCTTTATTCTGTGTTGGTACAAAACTGTATTTTCAAATAGACCAATTTTCCTGGGCCTATGGTAATCTGAGAATTTGTGTTGTCTTGGAGCCACACATTACGGCGCTACTGGAAGCTCACTGAATTGCCAAGTATCTCTTCTGATGGGTAGCAAGACCCAACGAGTCAAGGATGGATCTTGAAGGTGGGTTGGGGGAGAGAATATAAAATTAAGCTAACGTTACTGCACAATTATTATAGTGTCCAGTCTTATAACTCTGTGAAAGAAATAATAGCTACTTAGTAAAAATATGTTTTCAAAAGCTCCTCAATATTTTTCAGATATTGTCTGCAATACTAGATTTGGAGCATTCTGTAATGCTTCCATTAATGTATGCTTGCATGCAAATGTTTTTGTTGCCTGCCTGTGGTGAAATTAGGTGGCCTTGGCAATTATGACGGTGAAGTCAGAGATGCCAGCAGCTGCTCACAGCAAGTGGGCAAGAAGAGGTGGGGGTGGCTGAAGCCATGAAGTTCCTATGCTACAGGAGAACCACTGGGTTTGGCCTATACTCCAGTGCATACAATGCTATAAGGGAAGCAGCAGAGGGGAAGATACTTCCCATGATCTCTGTCTTTAGCTGTGATCAACCAGAATTCTTCCAGAGTCTTCCCTTAGCTCACCTAGTAGATGAAGCCATGCAGGGGTTGACCTCTTTGTGGGGAATGTGGAGAAAAGTAAGATGTTTTTTCTTCCCTGGGTCATCAGGCTTGAGTAGACCTAAGGATCAGAAGTGGGGCACTCATTTCAGCGCACAATGTAACTCCAAACTCCTCACAGCTAGGCCTGGAGCTCTTGGCTTGAATAAGGAAAGTCTCAGAACGACGAAAAGTCTGCCTCCTTTTTCTTTCAGATCTAAAAAGCAGATCTTTTCCTCAGTTCTGGTGTATATTCACATCTTCATATGAGTAACTTAAGTTCCATGCCTTTGGTCAAGTCTTTTCTCTCTCTGCTGGTGCGCAGTGCATCTTCAAGTAAAAGGGTAAACCTTGATTTGGTTCACCTGCTCAGTTTATGTTTAGAAACAGTGGTAATTGGGCTGAAGACCAACTGGCCACTCCAGTGCAAAGTTGTCCCCAAGCTGTTTTGGAAACCAGTCTCTACAGAGTGCATCTTTCTTGTACGTGTTTGGGTTCATGGAACCCAGTTACCAAAAGGTGCACAGTCTCTTTAGTTTTCGTGGAGATGGCAGGCATCACATGCTGTCCACTATGTTAGTAACAGATGAACTCTTACTAATACAGATTTGGATTGCATCTGGCTGTTTAGGCACATCAGGACAGTGAATGTGAATGATGGGCAGGCAGTCTATCTTGTTTGTAAATACGCTGCGCTTGCCTTTCATTGCTGACCTTTGTTCAGGTGTCTCATGTCCACATGAAAATGGCTTGTTCGAGGGAAGGTACACACAAAGAAACCTTATTGCTCCATTGAAAGAGATACAAACACTTAGCTTACAGTGTCTGTAGGGAGTGCATGGGGAATAAAAGGAAACCAGCACAGACATGAGAACAGACTGTGAATGGGATACAAGCAGTGTTCTGACTACTACTAGACCTATGAGGCTTCCTGCACCGTAGGCCTGTGGCTCCATACACACAAATATGGGTACTGAACCCACAATTTTTGCAAGTACTACTTCACACATTGCTTAAAATCTGAGAGAAAAAGTTGGAATGGCGATCCATTCTTGACCAACAATATACATTTAAACAGACTGGTTCAATAGACCATTGGTTCCCAACCTTTTGCCTCCTGAGGATCCCCACTGAATCACTACTAGAAGCCGGGGATTCCCAAGCAATTTGTACGATTTAAATTTCAAACATTGAAACAGTAATACACAATAGATACACAAACAAGTACACACCAAATAAATACTCAAATTACTAAAGCTTTTATTATTTTATCATGAAAAATATGCAAAAATCAAAAACTTTTAATGGGAAGGTTAGTGCTGCATCTCGGCGACTAACTTTTCAATGTTTGGTTTTATTTCGGAAAGTTGAATCCTCAGATCAGATTCTCCATTTTACAAGCAATTTCTGTATTTAGTTTTTAGTAACATAAGATCTGAGAAAGCTTTTTCACATAAATATGTGGTGGGGAAAGGTAGTAAAACCTTCAGTGCTTTGTGGGCTAAATCAGGATAATCTTTTCGTACATACAGCCAAAACTTCACCGGATAATTTTCTTTAAATTGAAGCTTAAGTGCACTATGTTTGAAGATTTCAATCAAACCATTTTCTTCAGCTCATGTCAGCCCATTAAGTTGTCAATATCTAAATTGAAAGGATCTTTAATCCAGTTTTTGCTTCCACCTGGAAGTGGAAAGTACTGTTGAAAACTACACTGCATATCTTGGAGACGCTGAACACAAAAATCCAAGACTGCTTTTGCTAATTCATCAGCAGCAAATTCCAATAACGTCTTCAGGTTTCGAAAATAATAAAAGTTTCTTTGTGAAGTCTAACTTTTTTATCATTGCCTCAATCTTGTCTTCCACATTAAAAATTGTGATGCCAGCTCCTTGGATACTCAAATTAAGTACATTTAAGTGAGTGAAGATGTCTGCCATATACGCTAGCATGGCTAACCAAGTATAGTCATGTAAGCGCTCATGAAGTGCAAATGGAGATTCCAGTTCAGTGAAGAATACTCTGATTTCATCTCTCAATTCAAAAAGCCGAGACAAAACTCTACCACGTGACAGCCATTGGACTTCTGTATGCAGCAGAAACTGTCAATTATCACTATCCATGGACTGTCAAAGCTGCTCAAAAAGCCTTGAATTTAGTGACCTAGCTTTGATAAAATTTACAATTTTGACTGACTCATTAAAGACCTTTTTTAATTCCTCTGGCATCTTCTTAGTGGCTAATGATTCTCTATGAATGCAACAGTGATGCCATACAACTGAAGAGTTAATTTCCCTTATTCATGCAACAAGTCCAGTTAGTCTCCCAGACATGGCACGGGCCCCATCTGTGCTGATTCCTATGCATTTGTACCACTTAATTCCATTTGATGTCAGAAATGCATTGAAAGTGTTGAAGACCTCTTCAGCAGTGGCATGTATCAAGTAGCGGCAGAACAGTAAATCTTCAAAAATGTTCCCTTCAAACTCATATCTAACGTAACACAGGAGATGAGATTTATTTGCTATGTCCGTACTTTCATCTACTTGTAGGCTATAATGCTGACGTTCACAAATCCTTTCAATCAACTGTTCTTTTATGTTGTCTGACATTTTGTCAATTCGCCTTTCTACAGTGTTGTTAGATAATGGCACCACATCTAAATCATTTGCTGCTTTCTCTCCAACCATTGCACTCACCATGGCTTTAGCAGCAGGTACTATTACTTCTTCAGTGATGGCATGAGGTTTTGCAGCTTTTGCTTAGAGCATCGACACTTCATCTGAAGCTTTAAGAGCATTTTCCTTCAATTATCCTATTGCAGTTTTCTTAATTATTTTTCTACTTTGTCGGAGCTCTTCCTCTTTATTTCTGAAAAATTCTGTGCATTTGGTAGCATGTTCTTTATGCTTATTTTCCAAGTGCCTTCGTAATTTAGAAGGTTTCATGGCCTCATTTGACAAACTTTCATAACATAGCACGCATTGTGGTTGCTGTTTATGTTCTGAACCTGAACATGTGAAACCCATTTACAGATATTCAACATCGTATTTGTGACACTTCGTTTTCTTTTGACTGAAATCACTTTGTTTTGAGCATGATGGTACGTCAATGATGTCTTCAGTGGCTTTCCGATTAGGGTTAAGCCAACGATCCATCATCCTTATGTTTGTTTAGGACACCGACAGATAACAAATCTGTTGAATCACAACATTCGGTTATGGAATCAATTTCTAGCAAAGCTATTTGTTAACGCACATAGCAGACCTTCACTACATTACCTAGTACAGGTTGCCCTCATCAGCTGTTTCCAGACTACATATGCTCTAACATTTAGAGATCAAGCGGCGCCTGTAAGAAGATTTTAGCACTGTATCAGCACTACTTTTGTGGGAAAGACAGAGGACACTAGCAAATCATATGCATGCATATGACAAACTTATGAATGCTGCTTTAAGATAATTTAATTTGCTCAGTTTAATTAAACATAGCTAGCTCATTCATTTGGCCTCCATCGTGGAAGTAGTCCATTGTTGATAGCACAGAGAGGTTTCCAAAATAGTATGAGAAAATATGAGCAGGGTTGGAGTTAGGTGAGAACACTTCAGAAAGTCAATTTGTATGCAACACACTGCCTGTAACTGTGTTGAGGTTGAGATTCCATTTAAACCAGAGTGTCAAAGAGGTTTTGCTGGTAGCCAGGGGACGTGCCATAAGCAGCTGATGTGACAGTGAGAAAGTGGGTTAGTTAAAAAAATATTTGGGTGAATCTATTTCCCCCATTTAAGTCTATTGAAGCAAAGGCAATTTCAGGTGTGAGACAGCCTGAATCAGGTCTATTGGCATGTATGTATACAGTGGTCTATTTAGCGGCACAAGGCTCCTGTTCGGACCAATAACAGCAGATCTACATTGTCATTTCAGATCCCAGTAAGGGTGACCCTTCCTTGCACAAAAGGGTTGAATAACAATAAATTAGCAGGTTTTACCCTATTTCTCATTTAAGAAGGTCTACTCTAAAAATTTTAGATTTATGAAGAATATTATAATGAAGACATACCCTATGAGGCAACATATAAATTAGCAGAACGTTGTGAAAAAGTATGTAATAATAGAACATGTGTTCAGACTGTATTCAGTGCATGCCGCTGACTTATTCCTTGGTTGATTTCTAGAGCTCCACTTAAATTTATGTAAACTGACTCTGTGCAATTTTTCAATTTAATTCTACCATCACATGCATAAGCACCATGGTGCAAGGAAGGATAACGTACTACTCTGGGCACTTACATATAACACAAAAAGAAATCCCACAAGCCAACCTGCAATTGACCACAAGTGCAGGACTGAGGAATCAAAAGCAGCCATGCAAAAAAGTTTAAACCAGCCCCACTTCCATGGTCTCCTCATGCTAGCTCTTTCTCTTTCCATCCATTCTCTATATCTAGTTCCGTCTTTCCTCTTCCCCCTCTCTGATCACTTTCTCTCTAGCTTCCCTCTCCCTCACACCCTTTTTCTCTCCCTCCAAGCCTCCTGTGCCTGCTGTAATTAATATTGAGGAGCTGGAAAAGCAACTGAGGTGCCAGGGGGAGCCTGGAATTTCAAGAACAGCCTCCAAAGCCTCCAGCTGAGTGGGGAAATGTCTGGTAGAGTAAAAGGTCTTTCTGGTCCTGTCATCATTTTCCCAACCAAGCACTGCCTTATGGTGGCTGCAGGTGTAGCATGCTACAGGTACGCACTTGAGCAGCGCAGCAGAGGTATGAAGCACTATATCATTACAATTATAATTCCATTACAAAACTAAAAAATAATTTACAATAAGAAGTCTTTTCTTTTTTTCTGGAGGAAACTGACATTAAAAGGCTTGTTTTGTCTCTACTCATCACTACATGGCCACAGATGGAGGTTTCTTCCAGTCATGGCTAACTTGTGTACATCTCAAACCAAAGTCACTGACTGAAGTGAGAGGCTCTTTAACATTTGGCCACGTTTGATATGCGACCTTGACACCAAACATGTAGTGTTTTTGTGACATTTCTATTTATTTATGTGGCTATTTTTTATCTGTTTTGCATATTTATGTGACAGCACACAATGCCAATGTGTTTGACAATAAATGGGTGCATTACATTTTAAACCAGTAATTATTCTAAAAGATAAGAAAATGCTGTCAGAGCAAGGTGAACAGTTCAAATAAAAAAGGACATCAGAAGCTGGAGCATCAAAATGGGAACCCATGATAGAAAAGAAACATAATTATGAAAAACAGATGAATAAAATGCCATTATCTAATCTTGAAGTTTGAGGCTCTGTTATGTGTGTAATAATTACACTGTAATTTGAATGTCTACTACTGCAGTTGAGGAAAGGCTGATGCGGAGACAGCATGGAAGTGCAACACGCTTTTTTACTGTAAAGTTAAATGCAGACATGTAGGTATAGCGTCTTCAGTAGTCATCTGTGTTTATGGCTGAAAATGCTTATTTAAATAGGATCCCTGATCAAATGTGCATATTTATAGAAAATATAACAGGATCTCTTTTATAGATATAAACTGCCCTGGCCTAAACAAAGTGCAAACACATGTTGCTGCTCTCACATATTTCACAATGCAGCTTGATGAAAAACTACCACTTTCTTTTTAAATGAGGCTTTTTGCTCTCATACCAAAATCATAATAAATGTAAAACCAGGGCAAACACTCACATGTTTCTCTCCAGTGGTCAACCGTCTCAGCAGGAAAAGTGTCTGCCTTCCTGCCAGCCCAAGGTGTCCGAATGCTCTTCAGCCTCAGAACAAGAGGCACAGCTGGTAAGCATTCCTAGCCAACGGTAGAGAGGGCACGGGGCAGCAAAACACTGATGAGCTGGGCCCTATTACAAAAGGACACAAACACTGCCGCGCGAGCGCACCTCGGAGGCAGTCAGGCAGGCAGGCAGATAATAAAATAAGGTCGATCACCCTTCAGCTTGTACCTGAGGCTGAATGGTGATTGGCCTGATCACATTTTGGTCCCGCCACTCCTGCGCTGTCATTTACAGCTCTAATGTGCTGTGAAGGCGCATGGGTGTTTCGTTTTCTTTGAAAGAAAACGCTTGAGACCTGTGGACCCCCTGGGAATGTTCCATGGACCCCTGGGGGTCGGCGGACCACAGGTTGGTAACCGCTGCTATAGACACTCTTTCTGCTTCATGATGCAGCTAAAAGGCCTGATACCCCCATCAATATATAATCTAGCACCATCTATTAGTTTTGTAATTATCCTGTCACAGCGATGCTAGTCATACATGTTAAAAATAATATCTAGTATATTGTGGTCAACAGAGTCTAGAACTCTGTAAGTGAACACCAGCCTAAAACATGTAGAGCACCAAATAGAGGATGCCTAACATGTATAAATCATTCCTGGTTGACCAGAATGGTGAAATGAGGAGCAGGGTAGCACAAGGTGATTGCAGTTGGGACTTTTATACCGAATCAAATTATGAGTTGAAAGCTGACGCAGGCTTATTATAAAGATAAGGAGTTTCAATTTTCATAACTTGTGATCTGTAGATTTTCTTCACAAACTGAGTTTAACTCAGTCATGAAAGACCTCACCTTCGTATTTGAGCAATAGCTTCTACTGATTCTTTCGCTATACAGGTTTTGTCTTAAGTTTGGGTCTAGGATTTCCCATAATAAACAACTAGAGTCTGCCATCTTCCATGCTCCAGCTGCTAAAGTAACTCTGTTACCCTTTGTTCATGGATGTAGATTAGAAGTGTAGTTTACCCAAGCACTTACCTAAAATGATAAATTACTCCACGTGTGCTCCTTTTCTTGCTCTGCCGTATTCTGTGTTTCAGAATCATACGAGACAAAACAGAGTGGTGAAATCATGTTTTGTACACAAAATGGCTCGGGTTGACAGAGAAACTGTGGTGGCCACATCCTGCAGATGAACAAAAGATCCTGTTCAAATGGATCCTTGATTCTTGCCTTCTTTAATTTCAATCCTCTTTCTTGAATGTTTATTCTCTGTACCTATTGCAGTTTAAAAAAGGAAAAGGAACAGGAGGTGGGGTACTGCTTCCTTTAGAGCGGCAGGAATGGCCTACAAGGTTTTCTAATGATAAGTGTGGAGGTTTGTAACTCATATAGTACCTTATCCTGCAGTGCAATATTGTAACTACACTACTGATTTCAGAGCGGAGCCGTCAAAACAAAAGAGTCCACACCATGAACTTGGGGCCAGATCTACGACCAATTTTTTTACGTCTCACAATTTGGTGTTTTTTGTGAATCGCAAATTGGGAGCCTCAAAAAACATGTACAACAGTGTTAAGCACTGATTCCCCCAAATGAGTTGCAAGGGACCTGTCTCATTAATATTCATGAGGCAGGTTACAATTTGCGACCCTTTTTGGGAATGGCCGCACTCACAGGGATGGTGGCCTGCTGGGGTCAGCAGACCACCATGTCTGTGACTGCTTTTTAAATAAAGCAGTGTTTTTAAATGCAGTCCATTGGCCTTTGAAGGAAAATGGGATGCATTTCAAAAATAAAAATGAAATGTTTCAGTTTTTTTTTTAAAATGTTGGCGAGCCCCATTCACAAAGGCCCCGTTTGCAAATGGGTTGCCACCAATTTTAAATTGGTGGTAACTGCGATTGTTTTGCAACTGCATTCACAGTCACAAAACAATCATACATGGGCCTGCGAGTCGCAATTAGGAAGGGATGCTTTTGGAACGCACCTTCCTAATCCCCATTTTGGAAGTCAGTAACTGGATACTGACTCACAAAATAGGGAAAGTGCATACAACAAGGCCATTTGGCGGTCACAAAAGGCGATTTTTGCATTTTGTGACTGCAAAATAGCTTTGTTCATCTGGCCCTTGGTTTGGAAATGCTGTAGGTCAGCGCAAGAGCTGCAAGCTATTGCTTCTAGTACAGAATATGTGACCTCTTTTCATGCTTGCAGAGTGCTCAGTGGACTTAGATTCCAGCCCCAGCTACAATTGCAGTGAAACATAGCAATGTAAGTTGAAGGAGAAACTTTTATGATGAGAGCAGTACATGTAGGTTAAAGCTTAGGGTCAAATTTTTTAGGCGTAAAAGGGTTTAGATTGTGAGTTGGTTGCCCAGACTCAGGGGGTCATTCCAACCTTGGCGGTCGGTGTTAAAGCAGCGGCTAAACCGCCAACAGTCTGGCGGTAAAAAAAATTGAATTCCGACCCTGGCGGAAACCGCCAACAGAGACCGCCACTTCAACACACCGCCCGCCACGGTGGGACAAACAAACAGCGCGGCGGTCACCGCCAACAGACAGGCGAGAGTCAATGTATCACCCACCCCATCACAACCTACCAATCCGCCACCTTTTCCGGGTAGGTAGCCCGCCAATAAAAACACGGCGGAAACAGCCATTTCGAACGGAAAACGCTCACCTCCAAACACCCCACGAGGAATCTGGACAGCATGGAACCCGAACTCTACATCCTCCCAGCGATTGTCTTCCTGCTCCTCTACCAGGAGCACGAACGCCGGTGCAGAAGACAACGGTGAGTACTGCACCTACGACACAGGGGAGGGGGGAGGCAAAAAATTACGGGGACACACATACGCGACACACCCACCCCCACCCTCACCCACTACAACACACACATCAATGCATAGCAACAACTCAGAGTTACACCCCCCAAACCCCCCAGAAGAATGCAAAGACAAAAGGAAATGATTCTAAACATTGGAATATATTGTATCACTGGCTTAAAAATATATCACACATCTAAAACCTTTATATACATAAATTTTAAAGTCCGATCATTGTAGCAGGCATTGTCCGTGGACCACTGGGCCCAAATCACATGGGCAAAGCCCACACAGGATACCTGACTCCAACAGAGAGAACACTGCAGGGTCATCAGATCGCAAAACTACAGGCACCTCAGGGGGAAGGGAAGGGGGGGCACCTCAGCCAGATGAGTCCACGACGCCAGATCCACGAGGGGCCTCCATGGCCACTGTTCCATCCTGGGGAGTGCAAAGCCACAGTCTCTCAAGTCTCTCCAGTGGGTGGGTTGCCCACTGTTACATCCTGGGGAGTGCAAAGCCACAGTCTCTCAAGTCTCTACAGTGGGTGGGTTGCCCACTGTTACATCCTGGGGAGTGCAAAGCCACAGTCTCACAAGTGGATAACAGTCTCCACTGGTTCTGGAGGGGGACTGGTGCCCAGAGTGCTTCGTGCAGCCCTGCCCGACACAGAGGCGGGCCTGCCCCTTCCGCCAATGGGCCAGCGGTGCTTGAGACGGCGGTGCCCAGTTCAGCGGTGCTTGAGATGAAGGGCCCAGTTCAGCGGTGCTTGAGATGGCCTTGCCCTGTTCAGCGGTGCTTGAGATGAAGGGCCCAGTTCAGCGGTGCTTGAGATGGCCTTGCCCTGTTCAGCGGTGCTTGAGACGGCGGTGCCCAGTTCAGCGGTGCTTGAGATGGCCTTGCCCAGTTCAGTGGTGCTTGAGATGGCGGTGCCCAGTTCAGCGGTGCTTGAGATGGCCTTGCCCAGTTCAGCGGTGCTTGAGATGAAGGGCCCAGTTCAGCGGTGCTTGAGATGGCCTTGCCCTGTTCAGCGGTGCTTGAGACGGTGGTGCCCAGTTCAGCGGTGCTTGAGATGGCCTTGCCCAGTTCAGCGGTGCTTGAGATGAAGGGCCCAGTTCAGCGGTGCTTGAGATGGCCTTGCCCAATTCAGCGGTGCTTGAGATGAAGGGCCCAGTTCAGCGGTGCTTGAGATGGCCTTGCCCTGTTCAGCGGTGCTTGAGACGGCGGTGGCCAGTTCAGCGGTGCTTGAGATGAAGGGCCCAGTTCAGCGGTGCTTGAGACGGCGGTGCCCAGTTCAGCAGTGCTTGAGATGGCCTTGCCCTGTTCAGCGGTGCTTGAGACGGCGGTGCCCAGTTCAGCAGTGCTTGAGACGGCGGTGCCCAGTTCAGCGGTGCTTGAGACGCCGGTGCCCAGTGCAGCGGTGCATCGGATGAGTGTCCAGCTCAGCGGATCAGGCCATGGCATGGAGGTCATTCGCCACCTGACCTGCGGCTGGCGGTGCCTTCCTGCCCATCTGTCGTGTGGCTGGCGGGGCCCTCCTGGGCTGCAGTACCGGGCCTGTGGGTGTCCTCCTGCCCACCTGGGATGGGGCTTGCGGAGCCCTCCTGGGCTGCAGTACCGGGCCTGTGGGTGTCCTACTGCCCACCTGGGATGGGGCTTGCGGGGCCCTCCTGGGCTGCAGTACCGGGCCTGTGGGTGTCCTCCTGCCCACCTGGGATGGTGCTGGCAGGGCCCTCCTGGCCAGCTGGGCTGCTGGCGGACTTGTCGGGCGTGCTGCCCTTCCCAGCCTTCCCTGTTCGCCTGTGGCCCTTCCCCACCTTTGGCGGTGTGCCAGGTGGCACCACACTTCCTGTCGGAGCCATGGTAGGGATTTTGGTCCCTGGTGTCTTCGGCCTCTCGCGCCGGCCACTGACAATCTTCGGAAGTTTTTCCGGGGGTGGGCTGGCCGTGCCTTGGCTCCTTACTGAACTGGCTGCCCTTGAGGGTGGGGGACTCCACAGTCCATGGCACACTGTCATTACAGGTCCCGCTTTTGTGGTGGCTGAGGTGCTGACTGGAGTCCTATGAGATGGACGGGGTGGGGGAGTTGTTGGAAAGAGGTCAAGTTTGGAAAGGAAAAGCAATTTAGGAACAGAGGGACGGGTAGGTGTAGTGGGTATGGGAGTGGAGGAAGAGGTTGTGGTTGTAGGAGTTTTCAGTCTGGTGTCTTTGGGTGCAGGTGTTTGGGCTGGATGCTGTCGTGAGGTGGATGGCTGTTGGGTGGGTGGCTGCCTGCGTTTGTGTAGCTTGGAAGAGGGGGTCACAGACACAGTGGGAGAGGACACAGGGGACGTGTAAATGGTAGTGGGGTGGTGACTGCACATGTGCGGGGGGTTCTGGTGGCTGTGCTGGTGATGGACGTAGTGGCTGAAGATGTTGTGCATGCAGGTGTGAGTGGAGACGTGACAGGGAGGGAGGAGGGAGACGAGGAGGAGGGGGACACAGTGGAGGCAGTGGGTGTTGGTATGTCTGTAAGTGGATGTTGCTTGTGTGAATGCTTGTGTGATGTGTGGTGCTTATGTCTGGATGAGCTTCCCTTGGTTGTTCAGGTGTGTGCAGGCTGGTCTGATGGTGTGTCTGGGATAGGCAGAGGTACAGGTGATAGGTTATGGGTGGAGGAAGTTGGAGGGGGGAGGCTAGAGACAGGGACAATTGCTGCCATCAGTGCTGAGGCCAGAGTCTGGAACGATCGCTGATGGGCAGCCTGACCAGAATGAATGCCCTCCAGGTATGCATTACTCTGGTGCACCTCCCTTTCTACACCCTGGATGGCATTTAAAAGGGTAGACTGCCCAACAATGAGCATCCTCAGGAGGTCAATGACCTCCTCACTGAGGGCAGCAGGGGTGACAGGGGCAGGGCCTGAGGTGCCTGGGGCGAAGGAGATGCCCACCTTCCTGGGTGAGCGGGCACGGGCCAAACGCTGAGGGGCTGCTGGGAGGGCGGTGCTGGTGCGCTGGGTGGCGGCTGTACCTGTTGGTGCGGGGGGCATGTATGTTGCCGCCACCACAAGGGAGCTCCCTTTAGAGGATGAGTCCGTGTCACTAATGTCTGCACGAGTCCCCGCTGTGGAGCTCCCCTCGCCCTCCGTCCCACTGGTGTATTCGGAATCCGTTGCATGGCCCTCCAAGGCCATGTGGGATGCAGCTCCCTCGTGCTCCTCCGCCTGATGATGCTAATGCACACATGAACAGGAAGACCACAAAAAAGGGGAGGTGAAAAAAGAAAGACATGTTGAGTGCATGCATTGGCGACACCCTTGGCGGAGAGGACAGACACACAAGCCCCCTGCACTACGCCGCGCACTTGGGGTCCACTACTCAATCCGTGGGACATGGCCTACAAGCCTATGGACGACAACTGCACACATAGATGACACAGGGCCATGGATAACTGTACTTGGCACCCTACAGAGGTGGGAGACGGGGGCACAGGGCCATGCCTTACGGAGGGGCATAGCCTACAGAAATCGCCCTGGCCTAGGGATACCCACAGCCCTCCTCCCCCACCCAGACACCTCCACTGCGCGCAAAGTCAGCAGAATGAGGTTGTACTCACCCCCTTGTGTCTGCTGTGATGTCCTCACACGCCCATCCAAATCGGGGTAGGCCACCGCCAGGATCCGGGACATCAGGGGGGTCAAAGTACGACTGGCACCCCTCCCACGTTGGGAGGCCATCCCCAGCTGAGCCTCCGCCGTCTTCCTGCTCCAGCGTCGGATGTCCTCCCATCTCTTCCGGCAGTGGGTGCCCCGTCTGTGGTGGGCCCCCAGGGCCCGGACGTCCTTGGCGATGGCACGCCAAATGTCTATCTTCTGGTGGGCGCTGACCTATGTGAAATGTACAGGGGGAGAAAAAGAGTCATCACCTTCTGCACCCTCAATGTGAGTGGCCCCCCCATCCCTACCCTTGCCATGTGGCACATCCTGTCATCCGTCGTCTGATGCATGCCTCATTCGCTCCCCTCCCTACCATCATTCATCCACCCGACTCAACACAGGCATTGGCCACAAAGCATGGTCCCAGTGTACTTACCTGTTGGTCTGGAGGACTGTAGAGTAGCGCATACTGGGGGAGGACCCCATCCACGAGTTTCTCCAATTCCTGAGCAGTGAAGGCAGGGGCCCTTTCCCCAGTCGCATGAGCCATTGTCTCTTCCAGACCGAGGTCACAGCAGCACTTGCAGTGTAGGTCCTCTCCTGTCGAAGATCAGGTATCGAGTGATTAAGCAGATAGAAAATGTCGGTCACGCCCGCGGCGGTGCGTACCGCGACCACCGGTGCACATCTTCATTGGCTCCTGAGACCCATAGGGTTCAATGTTAACCAATGCTGATTTGCGCCGCGGTCTTCGACCGCCTACCGCCACGGTGTGCCACGCCAGCGCATTGACCTCACATCCCATTGTCACACTTCACAGGTCAGGCAGCTGCCATTTCAAGGGCCCACATGGCTTACTTTTAACTGCGTCACACATACCTAGGCCTTGCATCAACACTCATACAAACCATTCAATGCATTTGGAATTGTGTTTTGTGCAAACTGTGGTAACGTACCTGTGGGCTGATTGACTCTGTGCTCGCTGTTGTCCTTCATAGGCACCGTCCGCTGGGACATGCGAGGAGATGGAGGAATCTTCCCGTGTACAGACCGCTGGTAGACCCATCGACAATGGAGGAAAGACATGTCATACTGACATACAGGCTTGACCGAGCCACTATTCAGGAACTGTGTGCCCAGCTGGAGCCAGACCTGATGTCACCCATCCGCCAACCCACAGGGATCCCACCTCTAGTGCAGGTGCTGTCAGTACTCCATTTCTTTGCAAGTGGGTCATTTCAAACAACAGTGGCCATAGCATCAGGGATGTCCCAGCCTATGTTTTCCAAGGTGCTGTCCAGAGTGTTGTCTGCCCTTCTGAAATACATGCGGAGCTACATTGTTTTCCCTGAGGTGGAGGATTTGCCTACAGTGAAAGGTGATTTCTATGCCCTTGGGCATATCCCCAACATCATAGGTGCCATTGATGGGACACATGTGGCTTTAGTACCCCCCAGCAGGAGTGAACAAGTGTACAGAAACAGAAAGAGTTATCATTCGATGAATGTACAGATGGTGTGTTTGGCAGACCAGTACATCTCCCATGTTAATGCCAAGTTCCCTGGCTCTGTCCATGACGCCTACATCATGCGAAACAGCAGCATCCCTTACGTGATGGGTCAACTCCAGAGGCACCGTGTGTGGCTAATTGGTGACTCTGGTTACCCCAACCTGTCATGGCTACTGACCCCAGTGAGGAATCCCCGGACAAGGGCAGAGGAACGGTACAATGAGGCCCATGGGAGAACTAGGAGGGTGATCGAGCGGACCTTCGGCCTTCTGAAGGCCAGGTTCCGCTGCCTCCATATGACAGGTGGATCCCTATTGTACTCACCAAAGAAGGTGTGCCAGATCATCGTGGCCTGCTGTATGCTTCACAACCTGGCTTTGCGACGACAGGTGCCTTTTCTTCAGGAGGATGGTCCAGATGGTGGTGTTGTAGCAGCTGTGGAGCCTGTGGAGAGTGAAGAAGAGGAAGCCGAAGAGGACGACATAGACAACAGGAACACAGTAATACAGCAGTATTTCCAATGACACACAGTTAAGGGTCCAACCCGTCATTCTACATCTACTTAAACACTACTACCTCTCTACTGTCTGACCTTTTCCCCCTGTGTATGGTAACTGAGTTGTGACTTTCCCCTCAAATTTCAGAGATGTGGGCCATACTGCGTGACATCTGCTTTGTTTCCCCATGGACTACATCTGTGTGACAGTGGTATGTTGGCATCACAATGTAAATATGCATTTTGGGACGGTAATGTCTAATACATTAGTACAAAATCAGAGCCAGACTACTGATTGTTTTGTCGAATAACTGTTTATTTCAGTGATCCATATTGGTGGGTGGTTGCAAGTCGGTGAGGGGTGATGGTGGAGGATTGTCCATGGCAGAGTCCAGACTATTAGTATCACAGGTGCAATGTCCAAATGCCTGTGGAAAGTGGAGCATGGGCAGTATAAGAATGGACAGGGTGTCAATGTGTGACAGTGGGATGACAATCTTGGAGGTATCCTTTCCTGGCGGGGGTCTTGGCATCTTACTCTGTCTTCTTCCTGGATCTCAGGGCCCGCTTGCGGGGTGGTTCTCCTTCTGCAGGGGGTGGGGTGCTGATGGCCTGTTGGTCCTGTGGCGGGGCCTCTTGTCCACTAGCGCTGGCGGAGGTGGTAGGCAGTTCTTGGTCCATGCTAGTGTCAGGGGCCCTTTGTCCTGCCACAGTGTCCCGCAATGTGGTGACTACCTGATTCAGAGCCCCTACAATGGTGGCCAGGGCTGAACTGATGTTTCGTAGTTCCTCCCTGAACCCCAAATACTGTTCCTCCTACAGAAGCTGGATCTCCTGAAACTTGGCCAGGACCGTCGCCATCGTCTCCTAGGAGTGGTGGTAGGCTCCCATGATGGAGGAGAGGGCCTCGTGGAGAGTGGGTTCCATGGGCCTGTCCCCCCCTGTCGCACAGCAGCCCTCCCAGTTCCCCTGTTTCCCTGTGCCTCTGTCCCCTGGACCGTGTGCCCACTACCACTGCCCCCAGGTCCATGTTGTTGTTGGGGTGGGGGGTTAACCTGGGTGCCCTGTAGTGGTGGACACACCGCTGATTGACGTGTCCTGGGGACTGAGGGATGGGCCCGCTGGGTGGGTGCTGTGCTGGTGTTCCCAGAGGGGGAAAGGTCTGCTATGGGCTGTGGCTGTGTGAGGGGAACCGACTGTCCTGAGGTCCCCGATGGGCCGGGCTGGTCATCTAGATCCAGGTCGACAGAGGTGCTGTCCTCACTGTGGGCCTCTTCTGGGGGTGAAGTGGACATTTGTGGACCCTCCTGCGCGGTGACGTGGCGTTCGGGTCCTGCAGGGGTATAAAAGTATGGTTATTGCATTTGTGTGTGCCATAGCGTGTAATGGGTGGGTGCCCTTGTATCCCAGTGCTGGCATTCCCATGTGGGGACTTTTGTGACGGTGATTTGGTGGGGGATGGATATGTGCAGTGGGCATGCTTTGGTGATGGGTGTCCATGCTTTGTGGTCGCATGCAGGGCTTGGTGTTGGGATGGGTGGGCTGTGTTGTGGAGACATTTACAAGGAGCAGGATGTCATGGGGGTGAGGGTGAGGGTGGGGGTATGAGTTGGCATGCTGGTGGGGTGGGGGGGATGAAGTAGTGAAGATGAGACTTACCAGAGTCCATTCCTCCGCCTACTCCAGCGAGGCCCTCAGGATGCAGGATCGCCAAGACTTGCTCCTCCCATGTTGTAAATTCTGGGGGAGGAGGTGGGGGTCCGCCGCCATTCTTCTGCACCGCAATGTTGTGCCTGGATACCATTGAACGCACCTTCCCCCGTAGGTCGTTCCACCGCTTCCTGATGTCGTCCCTATTTCTTGGGTGCTGTCCCACAGCGTTGACCCTATCGACTATTCTGCTCCATAGCTCCATCTTCCTGGCAATGGTGGTGTGCTGCACCTGTGTCCCGAAGAGCTGTGGCTCTACCCGTACAATTTCCTCCACCATGATCCTGAGTTCATCCTCGGAGAACCTGGGGTGTCTTTGCGGTGCCATGGGGTGGTGTGGGTGATGTGTGGGGTGGATTGTGTGGTGATGTGTATTGGTGTGTTGTGTGAAGTGCGTGGAAATATTGCTGGGTGAAAGTAAAATGCACGTCTGGGTACTCAGTTCTATTTTTCTCAGTGCGTGGGCCCGATTCTGTAGTAGTGGGGGTTTGTGGGTGATGTGGGTGTGTGTTTTATATTGTGTTGGGTGTGTGGGAGTGGTGTGTGTATGTGTATCAGGTGTGTGTTTTTCGATTTGTCCAATGTGGATGTGTTTTGTAAAAGTGTGTATTTTGAGCGCGGCGGTGTGTACCGCCAATGGATTACCGCGGTTGAAAGACCGCCGCGTGGATTCGTGGGTCGTGATAGTGTGGGCGTATTTCTGTTGCCGTGACGGTGGAGGTTTGGTCAACGCCAGTTTCTCGCTGGCCTTTGGTGTGGCAGACTTTTGTGGATGTCTGCAATTTGGCGGTTTGACTGTTGTGGGTCAGAATGACCGTGGTGGTTTACCACGGCCGCGGCGGTATGTTGGCGGTCTTCTGACAGCGGTAAGCGGCTTTTACCGCCAATGTTGGAATGACCCCCTCAGTCTCTTACCAAGCTGAGGGCTTGATGAGGGCCCCAGCTTCAGCGCAGCAAGGACTTCAGTTGATTAACAAATAAACGTTGACAAAATGAATAGATAGGGCTGTTATAGGATGCACGTAGACAAGCAAAATGCACACATCATAGGGAACATTCATATGAGTACACGTGCACAGAAAGGAAATAAACAAGCACATATGCTCACTCAGGAGGCAAGCATGTACATACATGCACGTCAGCATCGTCTGATAATCATTCATTTCTTGGTGTGCAATTGATAAATGAATTAAAGGAATTATAGTGTTGTCAATTATATTCCATAGTTAATTCTTCAGATTCATGCAGATTCATGTGTGAACAAACAATGAAAAGGCACAAATAAAAAAAACACCTTTCTTATGTTTGTTGTAAATATATGCTTTTTCGGGACTACCATATTATGCAACTGTTCTCCTAATATCACTCCCTCGTGGATTTTTTACTTACTAAGCTACTTAGCTCACTCAGTGGCTTTATGAAAATGCCAGTGAAATATCTGCACCTTCCAAAATTGACTTTGAATCCCAACCAGATAAAGTGGTTGTCATGAAGTTGGATAATACTATCATCATTGTACTATCATCTCCTGGAGATAAAATTAGCTTTATAAATGCAGCAGTTCTGCATAAAGGAAATATTCTAAACTGAGTGTCTGAAAACCATAATCCAGGGGGCCTCGTCCATTAGGGTGGAGGAGTGCTGTGCCCTGCCAGCAGCGGCAGCTGCAAAACCTTTACCAGACAATGATAATAAACCAAATTTATTATAGTTTTCTGGTAAACTGAAAGGGCCAAGGGGATTATGTGGATTTTTTTGGTTTAAACCATTTGTTGTATCTATAAGACAGTCATTACAAAAATAGAGGGACTGGAGATTGACCCCTTAAATTATATTTTTGTTACTATGAACTTTAAAGTCTTTACACCAACATTCCACAAACAGAGGCTCTAGCAGTCATTGCCAAAACATTAGATTTGAGACCAAGGGATAGATGTGCGAAAAAATGAGTTTGCGACTCGCAAATTGCGAGTCTGGGCGACTCGTAATTTGCGAGTCGCAAATCCGGATGCTGGACGGTGTCCCTGACACCATTTGCGAATCGGAAGGGGGTCGCAAAGACCCACCTCATTAATATTAATGAGGTGGGTCGCAATTTGCAACCCCCTTCCGGTTCGCAGCACTCACAGGGATGATGGCCTGCTGGAGACAGCAGACCACCATGTCTGTGACTGCTTGTTAATAAAGCAGTTTTTTTTATATTGCAGCCCGATTTCCTCAACCCTGTGGGTGAGGTTGTCGGCCATTGGCTGACGCCCGCACTACCTCCCTGGTGCAGGTCACAAACAGTGGCCGACACCAGGGAGGGGTTTAATAAATCCTCGGGTGCGTTGCACCCGAGGATTTTGTATTTTTTTTTATACCCCGGGAGACACAGAAGCTTTTCCTTGCCTCCCCCCGCCCCTTTGTGACTGACGTCACTTTGTGGATTTCCCCATCGGAGTAGGAAGCGGCCTTGCGGCCGCTTCCTGCTCCAACGGGGAAAACGGGCCCAAACGTCCTTCCCCACGTTCGGGAAGGCCTCGCAAGAAAGGGTAGACTCTCCCCTTTCTTACAAGGCCTTCCTGAAAGTGTTTCCTGCCCCCCAATCGCAGCACAGCTGCGATCGGGGGCCAGGAAACACCACTAGACACCAGGGATTTCACTTGGAAAACGGGCCGTTCCCACCCCCCCCCCCCCCCGGCATATCTTTTTTTTTTTTAAAAGGCAGGTGTCCCAGCGCGATCACGCAACCCCAGGGGCTAAATGTTATTTAAAAAAAAAAATGGACAGGGGGCAATATTTTTTTTAGTTGTTGTAGGGTTTCCCTGGGGGCCATTTTGGCCCCCAAGGAAACCATACAACTACTAAAAAAAAGATAGATCTATATATATATATATATATATATATATATATATATATATATATATAGATATATCTATGTAGATATATCTATCTACATAGATATATCTATAGATATATCCATGTAGATAGATATATATAGAGATAGATCTATATATATATATATGTATATATATATATATATATATATATATATATATATATATATATATATATAAATCACTTTTGTCAGTACATGTGTGGTTTCCCTGGGGGCTGCCATCGGCCCCCAGGAAAACCAGACCCACATATAAAAGTGATCTATATATATATATATATATATATATATATATATATATATATATATATATTTGCCACCAGTTGTCTTGAAGTTGCAGCTTGCGTCTTCAAAGCAATGCACATACTTCAACTGACGCATTTCAACTGTAGCTTTTAGGCAGCAATAAAAAGTCAAGTAAGTATTGTGATTATGTTTCTGCTACAAAAGGGTCAGACTTTTGTCTAGTGGCAGTTTTAGTGCCATAAAGAAGCGCAGAAGGTTTATATTCCTACTGCAAAGAGCAAATCTGTATTTTATGTAAACAGCTGAGTACATTAGTAAAGTCAGCCATTACCTGCGCTATAATACAAATGAAATGTATGTGCGGGTGGAGGGCGGCTATGGAGAGATGAAGGTCACTTTTCCTGGGTGGTAATGAGGGAATCTGAGGAGGAGGGAGTGGGAGCACCAATAATGATTGTTGGACTAGGTGCAGGAGGTGCTAAAGACTGTGACGAATGGTATGTGACAAGGTGTTTTTTGAGTGTCTTGAAAGAACGTGCTGATTGAGGGAAGAATCGCAGGTAAGGTGGCCTCTACTGTTGCACGTATCTCACACACACCATCGATTTTGTGACTGTCTACGTAGGCTAGTGTTTTAGAGCAACAGTTTAGCCAATAGCAGAGATGGCATCTTGATGGATGACTGCTGCCGTCCCTCGGGCTATAGAGGACAGCTCTGACATAGGATCAGAGACTGAGACATCAGATACTGAGACAGCATCTGAGGGATAGGACAATGGCGCAGACTCTGGGAGTGATTTTTCAGTCGGAGGAGTCCTATTCGATAGCTCCTCTTCCAGTAAATTATGAGGGAGGTGATGAGGACAGTCCTGCTGTCCCTTCGCAAGCACAGTCTGTGCAATGGGGTAATAGTGGGTTAGCCCAACCCAGAGAGCAGGTTAATGCGGCGGCAAGCAGAGAGAGAGAGTGCTCTCTTGGTAGCTTCCCAATTTAGTTCAGCCCCAAATTCCACCGCCCAAATCGTATTGTGGAGACATCAAAATTATCTATCATTTGGTCCTGGGTTCGGCGGCCTTATAGAGAAACACACTAAATCCAAACATTTCTGGAAACTAGACATTCGGGGGAGTCCACAGAGGTGTGACTTGTGTGGATTCCCCAAAGTTTTCTTACCCAGAATACCCTGCAAAGCTGAAATGTTGAATAAAAACTCTACTTTTCTCGCATTTCTGTCACACAAACTACAGGAATATGCTGGGATCCACAAAATTCCTACCACCCAGTAATTCCTCACCTGTCCTGATAAAAACACTACCCCACTTGAGTGCTTACACCTAGTGCCTGCGTCAGGAATGGATCACCCCAGGGTCAACAGCTGCCTCATGTAAGGACCAACATTGACCGTTGTGTGATCTATTCCTGTCGCTGGCACCAGGCCTACCCACACAAGTGAGGTACCATTTTTATCGGGAGACTTGAGGGAACGCTGGGTGGAAGGAAATTTGTGGATCCTCTCAGATTCCAGAACTTTCTGTCACCGAAATGTGAGGAAAATGTGTTTTTTTAGCCAAAGTTTGAGGTTTGCAAAGGATTCTGGATAACAGAACCTGGTCAGAGCCCCACAAGTCACCCCGTCTTGGATTCCCCTAGGTCTCTAGTTTTCAAAAATGCACAGGTTTCGTAGGTTTCCCTAGGTGCCGGCTGAGCTAGAGGCCAAAATCTACAGGTAGGCACTTTGAAAAAAACACCTCTGTTTTCTGTCAAAAAATGGAATGTGTCCACGTTGTGTTTTGGGGAATTTCCTGTTGCGGGCGCTAGGCCTACCCACACAAGTGAGGTATCAATTTTATCGAGAGACTTAGGGGAACGCTGGGTGGAAGGAAATTTGTGGCTCCTCTCAGATTCCAGAACTTTCTGTCACCGAAATGTGAGGAAAATGTGTTTTTTTAGCCAAAGTTTGAGGTTTGCAAAGGATTCTGGGTAACAGAACCTGATCAGAGCCCCACAAGTCACCCATCTTGGATTCCCCTAGTTGTCTAGTTTTCAAAAATGCCAAGGTTTGCTAGGTTTCCCTAGGTGCCGGCTGAGCTAGAGGACAAAATCTACAGCTAGGCACTTTGCAAAAAACACATCAGATTTCAATGTAAAAATGTGATGCGTCCATGTTGCATTTTCAAGTGAGGTACCATTTTTATTGGGAGACTTGGGGGAACACAGAATAACAAAACAAGTGTTATTGCCCCTTGTCTTTCTCTAAATTTTTTCCTTCCAAATGTAAGACAGTGTGTAAAAAAGATGTCTATTTGAGAAATGGCCTGTAATTCACATGCTAGTATGGGCACCCCGGAATTCAGAGATGTGCAAATAACCACTGCTTCTCAACACCTTATCTTATGCCCATTTTAGAAATACAAAGGTTTTCTTGATACCTATTTTTCACTCTTTATATTTCAGCAAATTAATTGCTGTATACCCGGTATAGAATGAAAACCCATTGCAAGGTGCACCTCATTTATTGGCTCTGGGTACCTAGGGATCTTGATGAACCTACAAGCCCTATATATCCTCGCAACCGGAAGAGTCCAGCACACGTAAGGGTATATTGCTTTAAAAAATTTGACATTGCAGGAAAAAGTTACAGAGTAAAATGTGGAGAAAAATGGCTGTTTTTTTCAGCTCACTTTCAATATTTTTTTATTTCAGCTGTTATTTTCTGTAGGAAAACCTTGTAGGATCTACACAAATGACCCCTTGCTGAATTCAGAATTTTGTCTACTTTTCAGAAATGTTTAGCTTTCCAGGATCCAGCATTGGTTTCACACCCATTCCTGTCACTAACTGGAAGGAGGCTGAAAGCACCAAAAATAGTAAAAATGGGGTATGTCCCAGTAAAATGCCAACATTGTGTTGAAAAATGTGGTTTTCTGCTTCAAGTCTGCCCGTTCCTGAAAGGTGGAAAGATGGTGATTTTAGCACCAGAAACCCTTTCTTGATGCCATTTTCAGGGAAAAAACCACAAGCGTTCTTTGGCAGCCCTTTTTTCCCATTTTGTTTTAAAGAACGAACTTTTCACTGTATTTTGGCTAATTTCTTGGTCTCCTCCAGGGGAAACCACAAACTCTGGGTACCATTAGAATCCCTAGGATGTTGGATAAAAAGGACGCAAATTTGGCGTGGATAGCTTATGTGGACAGAATGTTATGAAGGCCTAAGCGCGAACTACCCCAAATAGCCAAAAAAAGGGCTCAGCACTGGGGGGGAAAAGGCCCAGCTGCTAAGAGGTTAAAGGAAAACAAGTTGCAATACACACGAAAAAATGAAACGTTTTTGTTTCATTTTCTCATAGCCACTTATAAAGGGGAAGGGGTCCCCTGGGGACCCCTTCCCTTTTGCGAATGGGTTAGCACCCATTTGAAATGGGTGCTAACTGCGAATTGCTTTGCAACCGCGTTTGCGGTCACAAAGCAATTCTACATCACAGTGCAAATTGCAAATAGGAAGGGGAACACCACTTCCGATTTGCGAGTCGCATTCCCATTTTGTGAGTCGGTAACCAGATTACCGACTCGCAAAATGGGAATGAGCATTGTGATGCGCGTTTTGCAAGGCACAAACAGCGAAATTCACTGTTTGCACCATGCAAAACGCTTTCTACATCTGGCCCCATATCCCCATAATGTGCCGACTGATTTAATAAAAAATTGTGCTGGGATCACTTTAGAGCACAAATTCTTTATGTTTTATGGGGAACATTTTGGCCAGATTAAGGGTGTGGCTATGGGGGCTATTTTTGCCCCAGATATTGCAAACCTGTTTGTAGTCGAATTTGAAGATAACATTACAGACAGTGAAAACAATTTTTACTTGAACAACATGAAACATTGACTAAGATACATAGATGATGTTTTATTAATGTGGCATGGCTCTATGACTCATCTTTTGGAATCCCATAAGTGGTTTAAAATACACAACATTAATCTTCATTTTACAATAGTATACAATCACTGTTCCTTTAATTTTCTTGACTTTAATTTTTTTCAAGAATATGGTAATCTGTTTGCAAGTTTATATACAAAGCCAACTTCAAGGAATACTCTTCTCAAATACACTAGCCATCACTCTCACAATTTGAGAGATATTCTCCCATTTGGACAGTTTTTACGTATTAGATGTAACTGTACCAAAAAAGCTGATTATTTCAATGAAGCAAAAGTATTGCATTCTAAATTGGTTAACAGGGATTATCCCTACCAATTGTTGAAAAGATCATTGAAAAGAGCATGTTATTATGACTGTGAGGCCATATTACAAGTGAAGGAGAAAAAAGCTGAGTCTAAGTTCACATGTGTGATGACCTTTGGTACATAGTCTATGATTAAAAGCACTATCCTCAAAAATTGGCACTTGTTAAGTACAGGTCAGATTGATCATAACAGACCCTTATTTGCTTTCAAAAGAGGCAGGAATTTGAGAGATCAACTGGTCTGAGCCTACAGTGATCCTAAACCAGTTTCACTGCACCAACTATGGGGTTTGGAACTTGTTGCTTGGCATTACCCATGTGGTACTTGCAATGCATGTGGTACATCTGATGAAGTGAAAACATATAGGATTCATGATGTTAACTGGACTATCAAACACCATTCCAATTGTAGTTCTAAAGATGTATACTGTATTGAATGTCCATGTACATTATTTTATAGTGGTACAATGATCCAGGAGGTAAGGAGACATATTACGCAACATTAGTTAAGCATTCGATGCAAAGTGCAGAATGCTTCCCTTGTTGAACACTATATGAAAATGTCACATATGCCGAATGCCATGACATGGTTTGTGTTAGAAGTTGTGAAATGCCCCAAGCGCAGACATGATGTGGATTGCCTGCTTACAATGTGAGAAAACAGATGGATTTGGATGGCAAATACTATGAAGGAAGGATTAAAGCAGCAGGTGGGATGGCAGGTGTCGGCATCCTTGTGGTGTGTGACTGGTAACTTGATGCAGCATGACTGTAGGGAGGTGCTGCAATTCTTCTTCTTTCTTGGTTAGCTACCTTTTGGCTATTTAGCTATTAGGGTGGCATTGATTGAGTGTGGTGACTCTGGTATCACCGAGTGGTAGTTTACTTTCCTAGATGAGATCCAGAATTTATGTGCTCCTGGAATGTGATCCTTTACGGGGCTCTGTGCACAGGTTTTATAGTATTAGGACTTGGAATATTTGACCACAGAGGTAGTTATGCCCGCATATCTGTGTGTAATAGGATTGGTATTTACCTTGATGTTTGAGAAGCCTCTGACTGTTACAGCATTGGTATTTTGATTTTTGTATTGCATTGTTGCCCGTTTATTGTATGGAATGTTGGGTCCAATCAGGAGTTTGTTAGATGGTCTTACCTGCATAGATCTGATGAGAGATATTCTGCTCCAAGATGGTCTCATGGACTCTTTGAGACTTGGGAGACAGAAACGTCGATCTTATACTCTACATTGCGTAATTCTTCGCATGAGCTGCTGGAGTCCATTAGGGACAATTTCTGACTGTTTGAAAGACTGCATATAGGACTCAAAACCTTTAATTGTGGAGAGTCAGGAGGGTTGGTGCTCTCCTTTTGTCCCTTGGATGTAAAGGGAGTGGGGACTAGATGGGTCAGTAGTGTGTTTGCATAAAATACTAATAAATCTCCTTGTTGTTTTGCTTATTTGAGAATATTGATGAATATATTACTGATGAATACATACAAATTCTTCATTTTCCTGAAACGAATTTCACGCTGTTTGAAGATTTATTGATGTATGGAATTTGATTTTTGGTTGATTACAACATTAATAGTGTTCAATATCGCTGAAATATTTGTATGTAAATGATTCCTTCAAGAATATTGTATGCATTATACTATAATCTGTAACATCAAAATGAAAGTAGAAGTGATCTCTTAAGTGATCTCTTAAGATACTTTGGGATTGATAAGGGTGTGTGAGTTATGGTTACCTTAGGGCACGACTTATAGTTACTTGCGATAACTCTAACTATAACAGGTAAATTTCTATGGTTTTGTAAGTTTAAAATGTGAACCTAGCTATAACATCCCTGTAACCTTTGTTTTTTTCAGCGAAAATAAGTATATATATATTAAACAATACATAAATATGTGGCTATGTATATTTATATATGAATATATGTATATGTAATATATGATTTAAGGGGTAGGCCGTAAACAATCCCTTCTTTTCTATTTTGACGGTGATAACTCCTACCCCTTCATTAAAAAAAAAAAAAATTTAAACCTCTTACCTTTACCTGCTGCTGAACCCTTAAAAACCTGATTCCCCTTTACCGCTACCTTCTTGTGAGCCCTAAAATGCCCTTACCTCTTCCTGTACCTGAACCATGAGAAACCCTTCCCTCCTTAATCTATACCTACACCTTAATCCTTAAATCACCCTCACCTCCCACCCTTCCCTTAACCCTAAAATTACCTCTACCTCCACATTCCTACACTCACTTCTTAACCCTAAAATAACTCTTATTTACCTATACTCACCCCTTAACTATAAAATCACTCATACTTTTCTTTACCTCTACTACCATCTTTAATTTTCCTCTTTAAAAAACATAAAAATAATGTGTGGAGTAAAGTACCATGTGATAAAGGAATCGTGTTAAATGTAAAATCCATTAGCTATACTCACCTGCCTGGTAAATAAGGTGGGGTAAAAACTACATACCATTTGAATGAATAGTGTTCACTTTGTAATGTTGATTGACTACGAAGATACATTTGAGTTTTGTAATTTGTATCTACATTAACCGTGGACCTGAATTCATTTTGAGCTGCTGGTTCATTCTTATTCGTTTTTTAGGTTAAGTGCGCAAACACATGTGACCTGTTGTAATCTATCTGTGGGCTCTTAACCACGCCTTTCATTTTCACCCATTTGTGGGCTTGCCTTTCAGAAATTCTTTGATATCATTGGTAAATGCTTTACTTTTGTCCCGCCTTTGGGCAGTTTTGCTACCGCCTTGTAGACCAACCCTGTTACATGGATAATAGCACGATTGACGATTAAGTTCTGCGTGGGTGAACTACTTTTTTTCTATTGTATCTCCCCTTTGTGCTCAATGGCAGCCATGACACTCACAGTTCAGACAACGCCAACTCAATTGGCAGTATTGAAGCTATGTTTTTTTTAGGTTTGAGACCTGGCAATACTGACCACAGGCCACATCTAACTGCAGACAGGGTAGGCTGCTCATCGGAGTGTGCCATTGCCCAGGTCAGAGGCACCAGGACACATCAGTGACTTGAGTGGATCCCCTGAATGCTATTAAGTAAACTTGCACCAAGGTAGGCAGTGTTACAGTCCCCTCCCTGATGAGCCAGCAGCAGCTGATGTGGTGCCATCACCTAGCCGATAGCCAGTCTGGTTAAAACTCTGCAAGGGTGCTTCACCTCTTGGTCACCGACCTCAGCGTTTCCCTCACCCGGTCCCAGGCTCTCTCCCTGCCCTACTCCTGGGCAGCCTGAGCAGCAACTGCTAGAGTGCACTTCAGAATTCTCCACCCCCCTCCCAGTCCTAGGTTATTTTCTCTGAGCCCTATCTTGGACAGGTGCTGTTGTGAGTGTCCCTGTGTGTGCAGGGTTCAGACTGACTGTCTGGGATTTCTGTTTTGCCAGGCTCTCACTTCAGGCCTGTGCCTCTGCCCGCTGCCACTTTGAGTTCAGTGAGTGTTAGTGCTACTCTCTTGTCGAAGGGGTGAGAGATGGAGGCCAACCCTGAAGTGTCTCACAGTGCCCATGCAGGGGTACCCTCTCTTTTCACTTTAGAGATGGGACAGGGAGGGTTAGCTGCATGGACTTTAACCCTGTTAGGGGACAAAACTGCTGCTTTTTCGGCACTCGCAGTCTCCCACACATCTACACCCTAAGCTCAGGAAGTACTATTTTCTTGTGTAAAAACATGTTTTTACAATTATGAAATTTACACTACTCCCACTCAACATGTACTTAGTGCAGTCGCTGAAGATCAGAAATGTTGTACACACGACTATAAACGTGGTACACAGGACTTGTGCATCGATTGTCTAGTAAGAAAATAAATAGAATAAACATGTGAACAGTAGTGTTGATCAACATAGGTGCTGCTTTATGTAAGTGTGTTATGCATTTTTAGGGTTTTTTGTTATTCTGAATTTCCTCTTGCTGCCTAGGGCTCCCATTTTTGGCTGATATAGGAATATGCATGCATGTAGCTGAGTCTCCTGTGACCCCGTGCCTCGCCTGTCAGGAATGAGGAGAATTCTTTCACGCCGAGAGCCCAGGCTGAAGAAATTGGCATCCACATTTTACTACGTCAGCGAAGACATGTCGGAGCAATGGGATTAGGCTAGACACCGTTTCCGGGGAAAAACACTGTCTGGTTGGGTCTGATTTAAATTGCACACCAAAATAGATTTCCTGTGAGGTTCAGTTTCTATTTTACACAAAAATTCCCAAGGCCTGGGTCGGGCCTGGTTCATGGACACTTAGATCAATTAAGGTGCACGCATTGTAAGATTTGCCATTGCAGATTCAAATTTCTAATTCATAAAAGTTTAAGTTGCATCCATAAATCAAGTTACTCACACATACTATTAAGGCAGCATTGTGTAAAGCTGCTTCCAGGGGTGGATAGTGATGTTCCAGTGCAGGAAATGGATATTGGGTGGACGTAGGAAAAAATGTTCCCCCGTAGGGGTTAATATTTTGCATGTGGGAAAAAGCATGTGCAAAATCTGTGTTACTAAATTTTTACATGTCATCGTACTCAATGTACATTTACGCATGTTTGAATTCTTATATGTGTTTGAACACTCTTGATATGTTTGGGTGACACTTCTAGTATATTTCTCTCGTTACTCCTCTGTGGCTGTCTTGTTTTGGGAATTGTATTAGCCAGCCAGCAGCTCTGATGGTGGGGTGGTGAAGGTGGTATTCTATTGAAATTAGCATGTCTGTTTTAAATTAAGATGCTAAATGGCAACATTTTCATTCTTGGCTGCAGATAGAGGAAGAAGGTAAATGGAAGTGCTTTAGTTATATGCAGGGCCACTGGAATTGTGTGGCAGGAAAAGACCAACTCACGAGGCAGGGTTGACCAATTTATGTGGCAAGAAAAGTCCAGTTATGAATTTACTATGCCAATAACTCTAACTCAAGCAAACGCAAGACCCATTGCATTGCAAATGCTTGTTTTATTTGCATGGAAAAATCCTGCCCCTGCCCCATCCTTCCTACATTCTCCAAAGTATTATTCTTGAATATTAGAACAGAAATAGGTTACGCAATTTTATGTCAAATATTTCCCAAGCAATGCTTGGGTTACACACTTGAATTACATAAATATATTCGGGTGCAAATATGATCAGACCTGATACTTGCCCAAAATTACCTCGTGCACCCTGCCGTTGCCCAAGGCAGATTAGCAACTGCTTGAGATATTATTTTTGAGGTTTTGCATGTTATGTTTTTCCATTTGATTTTACTGTTCTGCTCTGTATTGTTTTGCTCAGAATAAATGAGCCGGGCTGCATTTTCTCTCTAGTACTCCTTCCCTGATTTAGTTCTGCGTCCCGTCTGTAGTTTTGTAAGAAACAACAGATTTCTATGAATGAAAAGGTTTTTAATACTGTTTAATCAGAAATGAAGTGTTAAGGAGGCAGAAGGGAGGGGCGGGCAAAACCCTGTCCCTCTGCTTTTAAGAGATAGCATGCTTTACATGGCAAAGGACAATTAGACACAGTCAAATATTGTCCTGGCTAAAGACTATTAATTTTCCCCCGTCTGTCATGAATTAATCTCCTTTGCCTATTCAAACAATAATTCCTCGATAAATACAACGAGGTCTGTCCTATTTAAACATTACATTTGCTCTAGTAATGAACTGAGGTGGCTAATAATCATTTTCCAATGCAAAAAAGGCCAATTACCGACTGTCCTTCACTGTCACAACGTTGCTCTGCTTAAATGTGCTGCGAGAACACTTTTCACGTGTCGGGGTGAATTGTAAATCTAGGAATCACATAATCCGATGGAAAACCGTAGAAAGAATGTATGCAGCTGCCTGTAGTTATGCGAGTATAACTATTGGGCCTGTCTATGGAATAACGCATGTGCAGGTTCATTACCACATAGAATTTCAGCAAGAAAACGAACCTCTGCTGTGCAGGTAAATATAAAAGGCCAAAATCATTGCCAAGATTTCTTTTTCACTTTAAACAACACTAAAAGTAAGTGATGTTCACCATATGTGCTGAGTTAGAGTTTGGGTGCAAAGGATTATACATCACTCGCTGAAGAGAGGAGTAACTAGATGTGAGTAAAGTGTGGATTGCCTTCCAGAGTGGAAATATTGTTTCATATACACTTATTTCGCATATGTGTGGTGCGTTCATGCACTGCTCTAAATGGTATGAAAAAGATCAGGGTCTTAGAAAGAAGTGTGGCCTATCATGTGGATCTAAACACTTGTTTAGGAGGTGTGGCCTTCTAAAGAGCGTATCCTGGAAGAGTTAATTGTGCTGCTGGTCCCCCTCATCTTAACCCTTCTTTTCTCCTTGTTCTGACCTATTTATCCTAGTTCTGCTGGTCCTCCTCTCTCTCGTCCACCTGATCTTTATCCTCCTCTTGGCCCATTTGTTAGTTCTGATGTCCATGCTCCTCAGGGTGCCCTGGTCTTCCTACGCCTCATGGCCATCCTCTTTCTCCTTGTCTTTCTGAGCATCCCTCCCCTGCCTCTCCTCTCCGCAGTCCTACTCTTCCTCCTCCTAGTTCTCATTTTCACCATCTTCCTACTCATGTTCCTCCTTGTTCTGGTCTCCTGGTGGTACTGGTCTTTGCAATTGTATTATTTGTAGTCCTACTGGTAGACTCTTCATCTTAGCCCTCCTTGTCATCAAGGTTCTCCTCCTGCTCCTTCTCCACGTCTTTTTCCTTTGTATCCTTGTAAATCTGGGCCTCGTGGTGGTCCTGATTCTACTGCTAAACCTTGCTATTCTCCTGCATATGGGCCTCCTGCGCCCCTGTCCTCCCTCTCCTCCTGGTCTTCTTCTTCGCTGTCCTTCTAGTTCTGTTCATCCTTGACATGGTGTTCTTGAGCCTTCTGATGTATCCAGGCCCCCTCTTGCCATTTCTTCCTTTTCATTGCCCTGCTTAGCTTGGACTTCTTAGACCTTCTGGTAGTCCTGTGCCTCCTCATATTCTTCTTGTATCTCCTCAATGTCCAAGCCCTCCTCTTAATGCTGCTTATCTTCATGGTAGTGCTGGTCCTCCTGTGTGCCATCCTCTTCCCTCTCCTAGTTGTCTTGAATCTCCTCCTCCCAGTTTTCCTGTCCTTTCTAATTTTTTAGGATCTGATCCTTTTTGCCGTTTTCTTCCTGGTTGCAGTTCTTCTCAGTGGCCCTTCTGTTATTGGTCATCCAATCACTTTGTTGAACCTCCTGCTCATGTTTCTCTTCCCGGTAATATTTACTCCCACATATGCTTGGCCCTTCTGGTACTCCTTGTGGTCTTTGCACTCCTAATCACCCTGGTGATCCTAGTCATCTTCCTTGCCTTCTAGTTAATCCTCTCATTTTTAGTTTTCCAATCCTCATAATCTGGATCCTCCTCCTTATCCTCCTGGTCCTGATCCTGCTAGTCCTCCTAGCAGTCCATAATCACAAATGGGGTGATAGCATATACCTAAAAGTATGATTTTCCGTCTACTTCTAACAAGCAAAACTATTTGTTGCATCCATAGATTGTCCCGAGAATGAAGCACTGATCCAGCAACCAAAATATTTCCTTAATGGAAGAGGTGATCTCATACACCAATAGTGTCATGCTTCATCCTTGACTACCTCTCCCCACCCTGGTAGGATAATACCACCACAGCGGGCTCAACCTCTTGGTAAAGCCTACACCTGAGAGAGTTCTAATTTAAAAACTACTGGATAAAGTCAGGGATCCAGATCTTGGTTAAAAATACCTCCTGGACTACCGGTGTTGTTCACCTTTATTCGTGGTGTGCAATGGTATGATTAAAAACACTCTAGGACAGTATTAAGAATTTAATTACCTTAACTGTCTACGCTAGCCAACATGTTTCTGCTCACTGTATGATCCTAGATCGGTCTGGGGCTTTCGTCAGGGCTGAGGATCCCTAAAACCTAAACCCAAGGTGTGTTACCCAAGGCAAAGGAAAGTCACTCAGGACCTACCTGAGTGGGGAATCAAATATGAGGTACCTAAACACCAGAAAAGGGGAAAGAAAAAACACACATCATGAGTCCTGTCTGCTCATGGGATATCTGGACAAACTGTAGACTTTGAATTTAAGTCCAACACTACACATGTAAACATGCAATAGTGAAAAGCACTGCAAACCACTGCAAATTGGTGTCACACCGGTGCTAGAAAAGGCTATCATTCTCATTAACTGAATATCAGTGGATGTCTCTGCATCCCTTAGTGAACCTTAAATGTAAATATATATCCTTGCTTGCTTTTGTGATAAACAGACCATTTATCCTCTATTTCGGGGGTAGCAAGCTTCCAGTCTGGAGCAAAGGCGATGTCCTTTGTAGTCACACACTACGGAGACAATGAAAAATACTAGACATCCGGATCATGTCAATACTGATTATTAGCAGGTTGTTGTGCCACCAAAAGGCTAAAAGACAACATAACAACCGTGTAACCAAAACAGAGGTGCCCTGTAGGCAACCCCGACCACCTTTCTCCAGTTATCGCCAAACCTCCATGTGTCGCTGTTAGTAATGCCACACGTATACTTAACATTCAGCAATGTGGTTTAACTAAGTCATCCCATAACAACTAATGCACGGGGGTCGAGAAGTTGTTATTTTGAAGGAATAAGAGACAAATATAAATGGCACAAATTTCTATTAGAGCCCTATGGGAACTCACACCTGCCACGTCTCAAGCCCATACATGCCACACTCATACTGTACTCTATTTGTCAAAAGCTCTATCGTGTAGAAGCACCTAGGTATTATTACCTCCAGCCGCTTGTCTACTGTTGATACTGGAGGAAAGTATATTTCAAGGCCCCCGCAGGAGTCGGAGAATGACGTGCAGCCTCTCATCTCGAAGCTTGTCATACTTCACACAGCCACGCCCACTGGTATGTGGAAATGTCAGGTTGTGCATTTCCCTTCCTCCCCAAGCAGAAGGAGATAAAAGGCCAGTATAACAAAAAAGTCCTGGCCAGGCAACCCTGTTGTTTCTGTGGGCATTCAAGGCCCACCCCGGAGTCAGAGAGTGTGACACCGATCAAGGCCCTAACGGTGTCATGTTGTGACACCAAATCAGACCCCTAGTTGTTGCGGCACTCTCGCATTAGCGTGCCTGCTCAGGGAATGCTAGGAGCTGTAGTCCACATGGACATCAACGTCAAATCAAAACATTTGAGCTAGACCGTAGTCTGCATATAAACATGTTGAAAAGTTTTCTAGATATAACGGTGAATAATTCTGAAAAAAAATATGCTAAATAGGAGCACAGGGTACCCCAAAAGGAACAGAGGTTACCTTTATGTTCTACTCCTCCCT
Organism: Pleurodeles waltl; assembly: GCF_031143425.1. Classification (NCBI taxonomy): domain Eukaryota; kingdom Metazoa; phylum Chordata; class Amphibia; order Caudata; family Salamandridae; genus Pleurodeles; species Pleurodeles waltl. The sequence goes on from NC_090437.1 coordinate 185,347,163, forward strand.
TAGTACTCTATAGAGAGCGGGGTAGTCAAAAGAAAACTTTTATCTCCAAAAACCAATAAAATGTTGTAGCTGCCTTACACCTACCTTGATATTCCATAAAGAGGGGGTAGTCAGAATGCTTTCTGTCTCCAGGGATCATTGGGATCGTTATTAAGGTCGAACAGGTTGCTCACAAAGGTAGCTCTTTGAGGTTCAGAGAGTGAAGAGGATCATAATGAATAATTTAAGACCACTATGCCCAGCACAAGTTCCTAGTTTTGTTGTAATATCGGCCATGGTCCCTTATCGGTGAAGCCATTTATATTGATTTGAAGCCTCCACACCCACCGCTGCATGAACCACAACAGCTGTTAGGTCATATCATGTCTTGACTGTGTAAGTCTCTCTGCCACGTACCACTCAATATCATCAATGCTGTGGCTCATATTGATGTAGTGATTTGTGAGCCTTATTGAGTCACATTTACAACAAATTGTACTCCTGTGTTCGCAGGTACGTGTTCCTTCCCGCCTGGTGGTCATGCCTATATATTTCAAGTTACACGGGCACTTTATCATATAGATTACATTTTTACTATTACAACTGGAGATACTTCTCACTTCCCACGGAGTTTTAGGACCAAGGTCCAACTGAGTTGTCTTCTTAGTGTATGGACAAAGTCTGCACTTACCACTTACACTTACTGCACTTACCTGTCGGTTGTGGGAGATTCCAAAGAGTTTGTTGGCTTGTAGTCGATTCCTTTTCTCTTGGTCATGTGTGTACCACCATGTCTTTGATGCTTCTGTCTTTTTTGTAAGCATACATGGGTTGTTCAAAAGGAAGACCTCCTGAGGTTAAGATCCTCCATTTCTTTTGATAATTTTTTGTAAGTGATTTGATAGAGGACTGTATGTAGAAACCCAAATCAATTTTTCTATTGTAGGTTTTGTTTAAGGTTCAAGAAGTTGTTCCCTGTTATTATTTAAGGCTCTTGTATGCTCATTTTACCAAGTGCATTCAATAGTGTTTGGCTTGTATTTTCTGTGTTAATTTGGTAGCATGCTTGTCATACTCTAGTCTACAAGAACAGTTCCATCTTAGCCTTACAAATTGGCCCACTGGTAGATTCTCTCTTAGTCAGAGGGGGTGAAAGCTATCAAACCTAAGTAAGTTGTTCCTATCAGTAGTTTAATAGTATACTTTTGTTAGTAACCGGCCATTCTTAGCTTCTATTAGTACATCCAAAAAAGGCAGTTCTTTTCCACCGATGTTGATAGTAAATTGTAAGTGGGGGTTAAGGCCATTCAGCCATTCTGCAAACTCCAGTGCTCTACCTCTGGATCCCCTCCAAATCAAAAGGACTTCGTCAATGTGCCATTTCCATAATCTGATACTTTCCAGAAATGGATTAGATGAGTGCAGGACTCATTCTGTTTCAAAGGCATGGACATAGAGGCACGCTAAGCTTGGGGCATTAGTGCTCCCCATAGATGTCCTGTGTACCTGGAGAAAACCACCACAGAGCCTCCGCCTCAGGAAACACCACAACAGCACCCACCCAGCGGGCCCATACCTCTGTCCCCAGGACAAGTCAATCAGCAGTGTGTCCATCACAATGTCCAACACAAAACTGCAATGGAAGGTGAAGTTACAGTGTCTTACCTGTGTGTCACTGGAAGTACTGTTGAATTATAGTAGTTCTGTTGTCCACATCCTCTCCCTCTGCCTCCTCTACGTCACTGTCCACAGGCTCCACAGCTGCCACACAACCATCTCCAGACTCATTCTCCTGCAGAAAAGGCACCTGGCTTCTCAAGGCCAGGTTGTGCAACATGCAACATGCAACATGCAATGATGATCTGGCAGACCTTCTTGGGTGAGTAGTACAGGGATCCACCTGTCAGATGGAGGCACCGGAATCTGGGCTTCAGGAGGCCAAAGGTGCGCTCAATGATCCTCCTTGTTCGCCCATGTGCCTCATTGTAACGTTCCTCTGCACGTGTCCTAGCATTCCTCACTGGGGTCAGTGCCCATGAGAGGTTGGGGTAACCAGAGTCACCTGTAAATATCGATGGATATCTGTTAGCCAAACACTCACCCTTAGGGCCAACCCCACACCCATATACCTTCATCAACTGGGTGGGGACAATGGGCTCACCTATTAGCTATACCCTGTGCCTCTGGAGTTGAGACATCACAAATGGGATGCTGCTATTCCTCAAGAAAAAAGCATTATGCAAAAAGCCAGGATACTTTGCAGGATACTTTGCATTGACATGGGAGATGTACTGGTCCACCAGGCACACCATCTGCACATTCAGAGAGTGAAAGCTCTTTCGATTTCTGAACACCTGTTCATTTCTCCAGGGTGGGACATAGGCAATATGTGTACCATCAATGGCACCAATGATGTTGGGGATATGTCCCATTGCATAGAAATCAGCCTTCACTGTGGCCAAATCATCCACCTGGGGGAATACGATGTAGCTGCGAATGTGTTTCATCAGGGCAGACAGCCCTCTGGTCAGCACGTTTGAGAACATAGGCTGTGACATCCCTGATGCCATGGCCACTGTCACTTGGAAGGAAGCACTTGCCAAGAAATGGAGCACTGGCAGGTCCTGCACTAGAGGGGGGGGATACCTGTGGGGTGGCGGATAGCTAAAATCAGGTCTGGCTCCAATTGGGCACACAGCTCTGTGATTGTGGCCCTATCAAGTCTGTAGGTTAGGATAATGTGCCTGTCCTCCATTGTTGCCAGGTCCACCAGGGGTCTGTACACGGGGGTATGTCTCCATCTCCTATTCATCCTCAGCGGTTGAACTCTAGGGAGAAAAACAGTGAGCAGAAGGTCATATTCAAATTTATACTCAGATTAATATGCTATTTTTGTTTTACAGAAACAGTATGTGAACTTCTAAGTCAGTTGATGTGCCTATGTCTGCTGTGGTGCACTTAGGTGCCATGGCCTGTGCCCCCCTGAAATGGCGGCTGCCTGACCTGTGAAGAGGGACAGATGGAAATGAGGTAATTTCGCTGGCGTTGTGCGCCGTTGCGGGCGCGGTCGATGACCGCCATGCAACACCGCATTGGTTATCACTGGGGCCTACGAGTTCCAGGAGTCAATGGTGATGTACGCCGGCGGTGACGGTATGCACCGCCACGGACGTGACCGCCATTTTCTATCTGTTCACTCACTTGCTACCTGACCTTAAACAGGAGAGGAGCAAGTGCTGCTGTGACCTGTGTCTGGAAGCAACCATGGCTCGAGTGTCTGGTGAAAGGGCCCCTGCCTTCACTTCGGAGGAGTTGGAGAGACTGGTGGATGGGGCCCTACCCCAGTACCGTTTACTTTATGGTCCTCCAGACCAACAGGTGAATACACTGTGAGCATGATGCGTGGGGCATGAATGTATGGAGTGCTGTGTGTGTAAACCTCGCGTAGGGGGGGACTGAGGGGTCCTGGGAAGAGTGCTGCATGTGTGGTGGTCAATGTATGTGAGTAAGGGGATGGGAGGTATATGTTGGGCCATGAGTATGACAGTCCAGACGGTATGAATAATACCTTTTCTGCTGTTTTTTTTTCTGCAGGTCAGCACCCATCAAAAAAGGGTATATGGTGTGCCATCGCCAAGGAAGTGTGGACCCTGGGGGTCTACAGCAGGCGGAGCACCCACTGTCGCAAACAGTGGGAGGACCAGCGCCACTGGGCAAGGAAGACGGCAGAGGCCCAGCTGGGGCTGGCCTCCCAACGAGAAAGAGATGTCCATCGTACCCTGGCCCTCCCTGATGTTCCGCATCCTGGCAGTGGCCTATCCAGAGTTGGATGGGAGCTTGAAGGTAGCACAGCAGCCACAAGGGGGTGAGTACAGATTCAGAATCATGACTTTGCACGTGTGAAGGTGTTACGAGGATGGGGAATGTGGGCTGTGGGTGCCGCTAGACCAGGGCAAACATGGCAGGGTAAGTTCCATGATGGGGGAGCTCAGATGCACTCCGACCCCAATTATGTTAGTGGGAATCTACTACTGGGCAGGGTCCTGTGGGTTTTAGGTGTGCAGCTAATGGCGTTAGCCATTTTACCTCATGGCCTGGTGACTAGCATTGTAACCGGTAGTGCATGGCCTAGTGCATAGGGCTGTTCCTTGTGAGTTGTTTACGCCAACTGTAGTGTTGTTGCTGGCACTGACCAAGTGTATCCTCTGTCTCTCCCCCCCCCATTTTGTTTTGTCAACCTGTCCTTGTGTGGATCAACATCATCTGGCGGAGGAGCAGAGGCACCGGCGACGGAAGGAGATGCACCCCGCATGGGCACCTGTGGGACGGAGGGCGAGGGGAGCACCACGACAGAGACAGGAGGGTACAGTACCAACAGCGACTCCCCTCTGTACCCACCCCAATTACAGGGACAGCCGCCACCCCCGTACCAGCACCTCCCTCCCAGGAGCCCCTCAGCGTGTTTCCAGTGGCCGCTCAACCAGGAGGGTGGGCATCTCCTTCGCCCCAGGCACCTCAGTCCCTGCCCCAGTCAGCCCTGCTGCCCTCAGTGAGGAGGCTATTGACCTCCTGAGATCCCTCTCTGTTGGGTAGTCAACCATACTGAATGCCATCCAGGGCCTAGCAGGGCATTTGTAACAAACAAATGCATATCTGGAGGGCATTCACTCTGGCGTGGCAGCCCAACAGAGAGCATTCCAGGCTCTGGCCAAATCACTGATGGCAACCATTGTCCCTGTCTTCAGCCTCCCCCCTCCAACTTCCTCTACCCAGTCCCAATCCCCTCAACCCCAGCCTATCCCAAGCACACCTTCAGACCTGCATTCACCCACATCAACACACAGAAGTGGCTCAGGCAAACATAAGCACCACACTTCATCCCACAGGCACTCAGACAAGCACCATCCAGATGCAGACACACCAACATCCACTGCCTCCACTGTGTCCCCCTCCTCCTCGTCATCCACCTCCCTCCCAGTAGCATCTCCACTCACACCTGCATGCACTACATCCTCATCCACTACCTCCATCACCAGCACACCTATCACTACACTCCCCTCACTGGCAGTCACCACCCCCACATCCATGCACACGTCCCCTGTGTCCTCTCCCACTGTGTCTGTGACCCCTCCTCCCAAAGTACACAAACGCAAGCACTCAGACACCCAACAGCCATCCACCTCACAACAGCATCCAGCCCATGCACTTGCACCCAAACACAGCAGACAGACACCTCCTACAACCACTCCCTCTTCCTCCACTCGCAAACCTTCACCCTCTTCCCACCCCAGTGTCCCTAAGAAGCTTTTCCTCACCACCCTTGACCTATTCCCTCCCCCTCCCCTGTCCTTTCTTTGGGCCAGTGTGGCCAGAACCCAGCCCAGCACCTCAGCCACCCAGTCCACGGCCACTGTAGTTTTTGCAGCTACTGCAGGTGTGAGAGGCTCCAAGGAGGCACCCGTCAGCACAGCCAGTGTGTCTGCATCGGCAGGAATGGGCCGCCACCTAGCAAGGGCAAGAAGGGGACACCAGCCAGCAAGGGGAAGGAGGCACCACCAGTCAGCAAGGGTAGGAAAGGAACACCAGCTGGCAGAAGCAAGGAGGCACCACCATCTGCCAAGGGCAGAAAGGGGCAAACAACACCAGCCAAGGCACTTCAGCCATCTGAGACTGCAGGGGAAGGGCTGGAGCCTCCCCCACCACTGACAGCACCGCCACCTGCACCGCAGCCAGCACTGCCACCTTCACTGCCACCAGCACCACTGCCAGCAGCAGCAGCCCCATTGGGCAGCCGTCCGAGGCTGCAGGGGAAGGGCTGGAGCCTCCTCCCACCACTGACAGCACCGCCACCTGCACCGCAACTGCCATCCCTTGAGCAGCTGTCACCGCTGGCGAGCAGTGTGTAGTTGTGACTACATGGGCTGCAGTGCATACTGGCCCCTGCTACACCTGTAGGTGTGACACCCAGGTGAGAGACTGTGACCTTGCTCCATCCAATATGAAGCACACTGGGCACAAAGCCCCCTCCAGAACCAGTGGAAGAAGGCATCCACTCAGCCCCTCCTTGCCAGGATGAAGCACACTGGACACAGAGCCCCCTCCACAACCAGTGGAAGAAGGAATCCACTCACCCCATCCTTGCCAGGATGAAGCACACTGGGCACAGAGCCCCCTCCAGAACCAGTGGAAGAAGGCATCCACTCACCCCGTCCTTGCCAGGATGAAGCACACTGGGCACAAAGTCTCCTCCAGAAAAAGTTGAAGAAGGCATCCACTCACCCCCTCCTTTCCAGGATGAAGCACACTGGGCACAGAGCCCCCTCCAGAACCAGTGGAAGAAGGAATCCACTCACACCCTCCTTGCCAGGATGAAGCACATTGGGCACAGAGCCCCCTCCAGAACCAGTGGAAGAAGGCATCCACTCACACCCTCCTTTCCAGGATGAAGCACACTGGGCACAGAGCCCCCTCCAGAACCAGTGGAAGAAGGCATCCACTCACACCCTCCTTGCCAGGATGAAGCACACTGGGCACAGAGCCTTCTCCAGAACCTGTGGAAGAAGGCATCCACTCACACCCTCCTTCCCAAGATGAAGCACACTGGGCACAGAGCCCCCCTCCAGAACCAGTGGAGAAGCCATCCACTAAAGAGACTGTGGCTTTGCACTCCCCAGGACCAAGCACCCACTTGAGAGACTGTGGCTTTGCACTCCCCAGGACCAAGCAGTGGGCAAACCACCCACTTGAGAGACTGTGGCTTTGCACTCCCCAGGACCAAGCAGTGGGCATGTAGCCCCCTCCAGCAGCAGTGGCTTTGTACCATCTTCCGGCTGAGGTGCCACCCCCATTCCCCGTCCCCCTGAGGTGCCTGTGTGTTTTCGACCTGATGCCCCTGCAGTGTTCTCTCAGTATTGAGGCAGGAGTCAAGTGTGGCCTTGGCCTATGTGTTGTGGCCCCGTGGGCCAAAGACATTTTGGAGTGGGCATTGTCCCTCCATTTGTGTATATTGTACACACTGTTTAGTGCTTCAAGGATGTATTTATCTATTATTGTACTATTACACTCAATGTAATCAATTCCTTTTGTCCTTGCGTTATTCCTGAGGGTTATGGGGTGTATATGTAATGTTGTTGCAACTGTTTGTGTTTATGGTGTTGGGGGTGTTGTGTTTTGTGTGTGTGTTTGTCACTCTCTTTTTCCCCCCCCCTCCCTTGTGTGCTAGGTACGGTACTCACTGTGGTCGTCTCCGCCACCGTTCGTGTTCCTGGTGTATGAGGAGGTAGACCAGCATTGGAAAAATGTGCAGCTTGGGCTCCATGGCGTTCTGATTCTTCCCTAAGTGTTGAGAAGTGAGTCGTTTTCCCTCAGATTTCGGTGCTGCAAAGTTCTGGAATCTGAGAGGAGGCACAAACTTCCTTTCACCTAGCATTCCTGAAAGGCTCCCGATAAAAATGGTACCTCACTTGTGTGGGTAGGCCTAGAGCCTGCGACACGAAATGCCCCAAAACACAACTCGGACACATCACATTTTTCTGTGTACTGTTTCTGCCGTGCTTTTGATGGCGTTGGTACCGCCCCGGAAAAGCTGGTGGACTGGCCTCTCATATTACTGTGGGCGGTACATTGTCTTCTGCCTGGCTGTTGGTGGTTACCGCCGCGGTGTTTGTTGCTACCGCCGTGGCGGTCAGAGTGTTAAAGTGGCTGTCTGTGTTGGAGGTTTCCGCCATGGTCATAATTCCATTTTTTTTACCGCCGGTCTGTTGACAATATTACCGCTGCTTTATCACCGACCGCCAGGGCTGTAATGAGGGCCACAGTCCTCTATTGAATCACTTACAAAACATTACCAAAAAGAAGTGGAGGATCTTGACCTCTGGATGTCTTCCTTTTGAAAAACCCATGGATGCATACAAAAAATCCAGGAGCATCAAGGACATAGTGATACACACATGACCGAGTGAAAAGAAATTGACTACAAGCCAACAAACTCTTTGGAATCTTCCACCACCGACAGGTCATGCATCCAGTGGTAATGGAGCATTTGTCCATACACTAAGAAGACAACTCAGTTAGACCTTGGTCTTAAAACTCCGTGGGAACTGAGAAGTATCTCCAGTCGTAATAGTAAAAATGTAATCTATATGATAAAGTGCCCGTGTAACTTGAAATATATAGGCATGACCACCAGGCGGGAAGGAACACATAACTGCGAACAAAGGAATATAACTTGTTGTAAACTTGACTCAATAAGGCTCACGAATCACTACATCAATATGAACCACAGCATTGACGATATTGAGTGGTACTTGGCAGAGAGACTTACACATTCAAGACATGATATGACCTAACAGCTGTTGTGGTTCAAGCAGCGGTGGGTGTAGAGGCTTCAAATCAATATAAATGGCCTCAACGATGAGGTACCATGACCATACTACAACAACACTAGGAGCATGTGCAGGGCATAGTAGTCTTAAATTATTCAATCTGATCCTCTTCACTCTCTGAACCTCGAAGAGCTACCTTTGTGAGCGGCCTGTTTGACATTAATAACAATCCCAATGATCCCTGGAGACAAAAGGCATTTTGATTACCCCACTCTTTATAGAATATCATGGCAGGTGTCAGGCAGCTACAACATTTTATTGGTTTTTGGGAGATAAAAGTTTTATTTTGACTACCCCGCTCTCTATAGAGTACTAAGGCGGGAGTAGAACATAAAGATAACCTCTGTTCCTTTTGGTCACCTAGTGCCCACGACAGGAAGTGCCCCAAAACACAACTTGGACACATCACATTTTTCCAGTGAAAACAAACGTGTTTTTTTCAAAGTGCCTAGTTGTGGATTTTGGCCTCTAGCTCAGCCGGAACCTAGGGAAAGCTAGAAAACCTATATATTCACCATTATATCTAGAAAATGTTTCGACATGGTTATATGCACACTACGGTCTAGCTCAACTGTTTTGATTTGACGTTGAACTGACCATGTGGACTACAGCTTCCAGCATTCCCTGAGCAGTCACACTAATGTGAGTGTGCTGCAACAACTAGGGATCTGATTAGGCATCACAACATGACACCGCTGGGGCCTTGATCGGTGGCACACTCTCTGACCCCGGGGTGGGTCTTGAATGGCCACAGTAATAATGGGGTTACCCGGCCAGGACTTTTTTGTTATACTGGCTTTTTCTCCCTTTCTGCTTGGGGAGGAAAGGAAATGCTCAACCTGGTATTTCCACATACCGTTCGGTGCGGCTGTGTGAAGTATGACGTGCCTCGAGGTGAGTGACTTCATGACCCTGACGTCATTCTCCCACTCCCGTGGGGACCTTGAAATATACTGTCCTCCAGTATCAACAGTGGACAAACGGCTGGAGGTGATAATACCCAGGTGCTTCTATGTGATCGACCTTTGGGTAAAGTGAGTACATTATGAGTTTGACATATATGGGCTTGCAACGTGGTAGGTGTGAGTTCCCATAGGGCTCTATTACAAATTTGTGCTATTTATGCTTGTTTCTTATTCCTTCAAAATAAGATAACACCTTCTCAACCCCTGTGCATTAGTCATTATGGGGTGAGTTAGTTAAACCACATTGCTGCATGTTAAATATACATGCGCGTTACTAACAGCAACACATGGAGGTTTGGTGAAAAGTGGTCGGGGTTGCCTGCAGGGCACCTCTGTTTTGTTTACACAGTTGTTTTGTTGTCCTTTAGCTTTTGATGGCAAGGCAACCTGCTAATAATCAATATTGACATGATCTGGATACCTAGTACTTTTTAGTATTTTTCATTGTCTTCCTAGTGTGCGACTACAAAGGACATCGCCTTTGCTCCAGACCAGAAGGTTGATACCCCCGAAATAGAGGGTAAAGGGTCTGTTTATCCCAAAAGCAAGCAAGGATATTTATTTATATTTAAGGTTCACTAAGGGATGCAGAGACATCCACAGATATTGAGTTAATGAGAATAGCACCAATGTGACACCAGTTTGCAGTGGATAGCAATGCTTTTCACCATTGCATGTTCACATGTGTAGTGTTGGACTCAAATTCAAAGTCTACAGTTTGTCCAGATATCCCATGAGCAGATAGGACTAATGATGTGTTTTTTTCTTTCCTCTGTTCTTGTGTCTAGTTACCTCATATTTGATTCCCCACTCAGGTAGGTCTTGAGAGACTTTCCCTTTCCTTGGGTAACATACCTTGGGTTTAGGTTTTAGGGATCCTCAGCCCCAGACCATTCTAGGGTCATAGAGTGGGCAGACACATATTGGCTAGAGTAGACAGTTATGGTAATGATATTCTAAATACTAAATACTGTCCTGGAGTGTTTTTAAGCATACTCTTGGACACCACGAATGAAGGTGAACAACACCAGTAGTCCAGGAAGTATTTTTAACCAAGATCTGGATCCCTGACTTTATCCAGTAGTTTTTATTTAAGAACTCCCTCTGTTGTAGGCTTTACCAAGAGGTTGAGTCCACTGTGGTGGTATTATCCTACCAGGGTGGGGAGTGGAGGTCAAGGATGAAGCATGACAATATTGGTGCATGAGACCACCTCTTCCATTAAGGAAATATTTTGGTTGCTGGATCAGTGCTATATTCTCAAGATGTTCTATGGACACAACAAATAGTTTTGCTTGTCAGAAATAGATGAAACATACTTTGAGTTCTATGCCACCACACCATTTCTGATTATTGACTTTTCAGTGAGGGCGTGTGGTGTGAGCATTTTCCTCTCTCTCTCTCACTCTCTCTCTCTCTCTCTCTCTCTCTCTCTCTCTCTCTCTCTCGCTCTCTCTCTCTCTATCTCTCTCTCTCTCTCTCTCTCTCTCTCTCTCTCTCTCTCTCTCTCTCTATCTCTCTCTATGTTACTACTCCTCATGGCAGTCCTCCTTCTCCTGGTGGTTCAGATCCTGGTGGGTCTGGTCCCCCTGGTTGTACTCCTTGTCCTGTTCCTCTGCCTTCTATAGAGCCTCTTGGTTCTCCCTCTGCACCTTGTCTTCCCAGCACTAGTCATCTGTTCAAGTAGGCTGCTTGTTTATAACCCTCCAACCCTGAACCTCATCTGTCAGGCTTTCCACAGGGTGCTAGAGCTACTAGTACTAGTTCTCTTGCTGAACTTGGTCCTCCTCCTACTCTTTCTGTTTCTATCCTGATTCTCCCCTACCCCTTCTCTTGGTCTTTCTCTTTGTCCTCCTTGAATCCCTGGCCCTGGTTTTCCCTGGTGTCGCCCCACTGGTACTCCTGCTCTTCATGGTGCTTGTTGTGGTCTTTTCCATCCCTTTCCTTCTCCTCCTACCTCTGCTGGTGTTGCTGGTCCTCTTCCCTTTGGTCCTCAAAATTGGAAAGAAAACATCTGGCTTTTTGGTTGCATGGAATTGAATGTCACAAAGAACAAAACATGAACCCCCTTTTCTGTACTTGTTATGTGATTGAATGAACTCCTCAATCAGCCTCCAGTGCCAATTAAGGAGCTGCAACTTGCAATGGGTTTTCATTGTATACCGGGTGTACAGAAATTCATTTGGTGAAATATAAAGAGTGAAAAACAGGTATCAAGGAAACCTTCATATTTCCAAACTGGGCACAAGATAAGGTGTTGAGAAGCAGTGGTTATTTGCACATCTCTGAATTCTGGGGTGCACATACTAGCATGTGAATTACAGAGCATTTCTCAAATAGATGTCTTCTTCACACACTGTCTTACATTTGGAAGGAAAAAATGTAGAGAAAGACAATGGGTAATAAGACTTGTCCTGCTATTCTGTGTTCCCCCAAGTCTTCTGATAAAAATGGTACCTCACTTGCATGGGTAGGCGTAATGCCCGCAACAGGAAACGCAACATGGACACATCACATTTTTACATTGAAATCTGACGTGTTTTTCGGAAAGTGCCTAGCTGTGGATTTTTGCCTCTAACTCAGCCGGCACCTAGAGAAACCTACCAAACCTGTGCATGTTTGAAAACTAGACATCGGGGGGAATCCAGGATGGGGTGACTTGTGGGGCTCTCACCAGGTTCTGTTACCCTGAATCCTTTGCAAACCTCAAAATCTGACAAAAAAAACACTTTTCCCTCAGATTTCGGTGCTGCAAAGTTCTGGAATCTGAGAGGAGGCACAAACTTCCTTTCACCTAGCATTCCTGAAAGGCTCCCGATAAAAATGGTACCTCACTTGTGTGGGTAGGCCTAGAGCCTGCGACACGAAATGCCCCAAAACACAACTCGGACACATCACATTTTTCCAATGAAAACGGATGTGTTTTTTGCAAAGTGACTATTTGTGGATTTTGGCCTCTAGCTCAGCCGGCACCTAGAGAAACCTACCAAACTTGTGCATGTTTGAAAACTAGACACCTGGGGGAATTCAGAATGGGGTGACTTGTGGGGCTTTCACCAGGTTCTATTACCCAGAATCCTTTGCAGACCTCAAAATTTGGCAAACAAAACATTTTTCCCTCAGATTTCGGTGCTGCAAAGTTCTGGAGTCTGAGAGAAGCCACAAATTTCCTCCCACCCAGCATTCCCCCAAGTCTCCCGATAAAAATGGTACCTCACTTGTGTGGGTATGCCTAGTGCCCACAGCAGGAAATGTCCCAAAACAAAACATGGACATATCACATTTTTACTTTGAAATCTGATGTGTTTTTTGGAAAGTGCCTAGCTGTGGATTTTGGCCTCTAGCTCAGCCGGCACCTAGCGAAACCTACCAAACTTGTGCATGTTTGAAAACTAGACACCTGGGGGAATTCAGAATGAGGTGACTTGTGGGGCTTTCACCAGGTTCTGTTACCCTGAATCCTTTGTAAAAACCTCAATTTTTGACAAAAAACACTTTTTCCTCACATTTCGGTGATAGAAAGTTCTGGAATCTGAGAGCAGCCACAAATGTCCTTCCACCCAGCATTCCCCCAAGTCTCCCGATAAAAATGGTACCTCACTTGTGTGGGTAGGCCTAATGCCTGTGACAGGAATAGATCACACAACGGTCAATGTTGGTCCTTACATGAGGGCAACTGTTGACCCTTGGGTGATCCATTCCTGACTCAGGCAGTAGGTACAGGCACTCAAGGGGGGTAGCGTTTTTATCAGGACAGGTGGGGAAACACTGGGTGGTAGGAATTTTGTTGATCGCAGCATATTCGTGTAGTTTGTGTGACAGAAATGCAAGAAAACATTGAGTTTTTTTTCAACATTTCACCTTTGCAGGGTATTCTGGGTAAGAAAACTTTGGGGAATGCACACAAGTCACACGTCTGTGGACTCCCCAGGATGTCTAGTTTCCAGAAATGTCTGGGTTTGGGAGGTTTCCCTACATGGCCGCTGAGCCCAGGACCAAAAACGCAAGTGCCTGCCTTACAAAACCAGGTTGTTTTGTGATAGATAATTTTGATGTCTCCACAATACGATTTGGGCGGTGGAATTTGGGGCTGAACTAAATTGGGGAGGTCGCAAGAGAGCACTCTCTCTGTGAGTGCCGCCGCATGCACCTACTCTCTGGGTTGGGCTAACCCGCTATTGTCCCGCTGCACAGACTGTGCTTGCGAAGGGACAGCAGGACTGTCCTCATCTCCTCCCTCATAATCGATGGAAGAGGAGTTATCGAATGGGGCTCCTCCAACTGAAAAATCACTCCCAGAGTCTGGGCTATTGTCCTATCCCTCAGATGCTGTCTCAGTATCTGCTGTCTCAGTCTCTGATCCTACGTCAGAGCTGTTCTCTATAACCCGAGTGAGGGCTGGAGCAGCAGTCATCCATCGAGATGCCATCTCTGCTACTGGCTAAACTATTGTTCTAAAATACTAGCGTACATAGACAGTCACAAAATAGCTGGTGGGTGTGTGTGTGTGATACGTGCAACAGTAGAGGTCACCTTACCTTCACTTCTTCCCTCAATCAGCATGTTCTTTCAGGACACTCAAAAAAAGACACACTATTACTTCACCTTGTCACATACCTGTCGTCACAGTCTTTAGCGCCTCTAGCGCCCAGTCTAACAATCATTATTGGTGCTCCCACTCCTGTGACCTCCTCCTCTGATTCCCTCACTACCACCCAGCAAAAGTGCCCTAGATCTCTCCATAGCCCCCCTCGCACATACATTTCATTTGTATTATAGTGCAGGTAATGGCTGACTTTACTAATCTACTAAGCTATTTGCATAAAATACAGATTTGATCTTTGCAGTAGGCATATAAACCTTCTGTGCTACTTTATGGCATCAAAACTGCCACTAGATAAAAGTCAGTCACTTTAATATGTGTGTGTGGATTTCCTGGGGACCGATCGCAGCCCCCAGGGAAACCACACATGCGTTGACAAAAGTGATATATATATATATATATATATATATATATATATATACATATCTATATATATATATACATATCTATATAGAGATGTATCTATCTATATAGATAGATATATCTCTCTATAGATATGTGTAGATATATATATATCTATCTATCTATCTATATATATATATATATATATATATATATATATATATATATATATATATGTATTTTTTTTTTTAAATAGCTGTATGGTTTCCTTGGGTCCATAGTGGCCCCCAGGGAAACCATAAATCTATTTAAAAGAATTATTGCCCCCACAGGGGGTTACCCTGCTCACGGACGACCCCTTGTCAATTTCTTTTTTTTTATTTTTATAATACTTTTTTTTTTAAAACAATTTTAAACCCCTGGGGAGCGCGTTCAGGCACAATCGTGACCCCCCCACCGGGGTAAGCCTACCCTTTTTCTGGTGTCTAGTGGGGTTTCCTGGTCCTCGATCGCAGTGCAGGGGAGACGTGAAGATCTTCCGTGTCTCCTGGGGTCTTTTTAAATGAAAATAAATCCTCAGGTACAACACACCCGAGGATTTTGTAAACCTTTCCCTGATGTCGGCCACTGGTTGTGACCCACACCAGGGAGGTAGTGCGGGCGTCGGCCAGTGGCCTCTTCTGTTTGGATACAGTCAATGTTTTTAAAAGTTAGGCTGGTATTGCCAATGTAGAGGAATAATTCCTATAAACGTTCAACACAGAAATATATGGCTGCCCCCTTTTCTTTGCTCCTAACTTTTATGCCTCCCACATTCTTATGGTATCACAGCCAGTCTGAAGCAATGAGGCAAAAACGCTCCCAAGATGGCAACCTTGTTGTGTCCTCTTTCCTGCAGCCATAGGCCTGGGAGGGTTGCTGTGGCACCTGGCAAACATCCATTGCACTCCAAACCAAAAAGTCATTGTCGTTTACAATACCTCTAACTCTCACAAATGCAAGACCTATTGCACTGCAAATGCTTGTTTTTGGAGAAGATAGGAGTATGATTATTTACTGGATCTGCTCTTGATAGGCACTGGTAATCAGGGCCAATAAGCAGGCATTTCTAGAGGAAGGCTGAAAATATTAACGTCCTGAACAGAAATTCCAAAGTGGTGAATTTTCCAAATGTTTCCAAAGATAGGTATTTCACTAGCAAATATTCATCCAACCAGAGATTTTGTATTGTTCTCTCTATTTTTGTATTATATATGTGGGTGAAGGTTGGCATAATGTAATAGAAATGTGAATGGATTTTGCAGCGGCAGTTTGTTTTGAAGCTTTGCTTGATGAACATAACCTCTAATCTGCTACTTGCTTTCCCGCATTTTCGACAGTTGTTTGAGATTCAGATTAGTAGAATCGAGTAAAGATAGACAGAAGCATTAATGTGTCGTATTCATAATGCATTCAATTCGTTCATAAAATGAATGTTGACTATTTTTGCTGCCCAGGCTTTCAAAATCAGTGTAAATTTCACACATTATTCCGTGCTCTTTTCCGACAATGATTTTAACAACTTTGCACAGAAAGGAACCGAAATGTTCTATTTTTTTACCACGTAACAAAAACCAATAAAGGAGGTTGGCTTCTCATTCTTCTGTCCACTGCGCCCTCTCAACTCAATAATCTTGGGGAGGATAAATCCACCTTGTGCGCTCTGAGACCTCCACCCATCAGATGGGTGTCCTAGTTGATCATGTATGCGAGAATTCACAGGGAACAGATGAATGCTGCCACGTCCACCACTGATGAACAGAGATATAAGCGTGATATATTTTTTCTGGTTATCTGAAAAGTCTAATGTCTTTCCAAATACAATTGTATAAAATGTGTCCGATTTACTACTTTTCCCATATTGAGGTTGTTTTGCTCATGGAAATGAATAAGTTATGCATACGTCTAGAGCAAGACAATAATATTGGCAGAAAAAAAAACGTTTTGTGAATCAGGCCCGGTGTGAACAACAAAAGACCTGCATAATCTGCAACTTAAACACCCCGTCGTGACCTGCCCCCTCACCTCATCTCATGTGCGGGCATCCTCTCATATGTTAAACTCTTGTTTGAACATAATAAAAAACACACGCATTTGGTTAGAAGTACTGATCTATTTGGATGAGATAAAATGAACTATTTCAGGCAAAAAATGCTGAAAAGTGAAAACAGGTCTAGGCAGTGACATCATGTGCAAAGTTATCAGCAATGGGAGTGAGGTATGGTTCTCATTGCCAACCATAACTGGCCAATTCCAGTCGGCTTTGGGCTTTGTTTTATAACCATAATGCTACTTTAACTATTTTAAGGCATTTTTGAGGGTTTTTTAAACTTACATTAATATCGTATGATATAAATAATCTATCTATAACCTTACTGTTGACAAAGGACTTTTCAGTTTCTTTTTCTTTTTAATGACATTCTATCCAACTCCCAGGTACTTATGTGCCCAGACCAACCCACTACGAGGGCAACCCCTGCTCGACAAGGCCTGAGCATGCACTCACTGCGCACAGTCCATGGCTTACGCTGAGCATCCAATGGAACTAAGCCGCCTTGCGCATGGTCTCTGTTGGTGTGCAGTGGGGTTAGTTATAGGGCTTGGCCTAGCTGGATTGTTTGTTTTTATTAGTATTGTGTTTTCAGGTATACGTTTGTGTGCCCTCAACCCACTTTTTGGTTAGCTTTCCCAAGCCCTTTGTGGAGAAAGAGAAGAGGTACATGTACCACCCACCCCCTCCCCGTGGCCATATATTTTACAGGGAGAGACGTCTGAAGAACAACAGACCTGCCTTAAATAAAGGGTGTACCTCATTTGAGGAAGCAATCCAAATCAATACAAACCCACTCATTAAGTTAGTGTGGGGAGGTTTAGACCCCAATCGAGTATATTACATATAGAGTAGAACAGTCACGATCATAATAAATATACCAGCGAATAGAATGAGCTAAAACAACATTCAAATAGCAAACAGTATGGCTAATGGGCAAGTGCTATCTTGCATTGGTTCTCATTACCTATGTTGAGTCATAAAAATTATTCCCGCATGAATCAAACTATGTCCCACGTGACTGATACTAGTCTTTTAGTGGGAAAATGTCCCAGGGTAGGCAGGGCTTCCAGATGCATTGTGGATGGTCCTCCTTCCTCAGAGGGAAGACAAAGGTATATGACTTTGTGGTGGTTGTCTAGCCCATTGTGAACCCGTTTCTGGGTAAAAGCACTCTGTACCCTGTTCTCGTTCTACTAGAGCCCCCACCTATTAGCAGTGTATTCTGGTCAACCTAATACTGCTAAGTTATCTGAGCATAAGCACAGCATAGAAGCTGTTAGTGCACCATGTCAGTGACACTCAGTCTTATTACAGTTATGCCAAAATAGTGTAAGCAAACCTGAAAGACCGTTCATGAAGGTGGTCAATAGGGTACTGTAACATTATTTCTTACCTTGTGGTTCGTTATGCATATGAAATTATGTAATATCTAAACTGCTTCCCTCACCTCCGCAGGGAGTTTTAACCTCCATCCTGTACGTAGATTGTCTTA
The DNA here is from genome assembly GCF_031143425.1 of Pleurodeles waltl. Lineage (NCBI taxonomy): Eukaryota > Metazoa > Chordata > Amphibia > Caudata > Salamandridae > Pleurodeles > Pleurodeles waltl. The sequence goes on from NC_090437.1 coordinate 185,365,020, forward strand.
TACGATGCAGAGGACCTGTAGCAGAAAGTGTGTTTTTGTTTCCCCTTCATGTATGAAGATTTTGTAAGTGTTGTACGCTGTATAAAACTACAAAAACAAGATCAAATTCACAAACTCCAACAAACTATTATTCAAAAAATCCTATCTGGTGATACAGGGTTATATTATTTGTGTAAATGATGTTCAGTTGGCCGTTCTACATTAAAGGCTGCGAAAATGTGGAAATGATAGCAGTGATGCCAGAGACGAGGCTAAGCTAGGCCCTTGCCGAGTTATAAGGCACTCGTTTTTCTGGCGAGAACACTGAAGGTGCTCTTGTGACTGTAGACCTTTGATTGTTACTGAGACCTGATGCTGTAAAGCTGGTTATGAGCACAAAGTTTGGTTGCATGTGCCTGCTGCAAACTCGAGGAAGACTTTTATTGTTTTATATTTTAATCTTGGAACAATGAAATAATTTTACAGTAATCGTACAGTGAGAAATTGAGCATCTAACAATTTTCACAGCGGAGACAGCGAGATTTACAGGAGAAGCCAGGCACTTTAAATGAAATAATATGGTGTGAGAAAAAGAGAAGACAAAGAACCAAAAGGATAACAAGAACAAGCATTTGCAATTCAATAGATCTCTTTCATAACTGGACTTTTCTTGCCACATAAATTGGTCAACCCTGCCTCATAATTTCGTCTTTTTCAGCCATAAAATTCCAGTGGCCATGTCTATAACTAAAGCACTTCCATTTACCTTCTTCCTCTATCTGCTTCAAAAATGATAATGGGGGTCATTACAACCCTGGCGGATGGTGTTAAAGCGGCGGTAAGACCGCCAACAGGCCGGCGGTAAAAATTTTTGGAATTACGACCGTGGCGGAAAGGGCCAACAAAGACAGCCACTTTAACACTCAGACCGCCACAGCGGTACAAACAAACAGCGCGGCGGTCACCGCCAACAGACAGGCGGAGGACAATGTACCGCCCACACTATTATGACAGGCCAATCCGCCACCTTTTCCGGGGCGGATTCACCGCGGATAAAAACACGGCGGAAACAGGAATTTCAAAGGGAAAACGCTCACCTCTACACACTCCACGAGGAACGACGACACCATGGAGCCGGAACTCCATATTCTTCTTGCAATAGTCTTCCTGCTCCTCTACCAGGAGCACCAACGCCGGCGGCGAAGACCACGGTGAGTACTGCCCCTACGACACAGGGGAGGGGGGAGGCAAAAAACTGGGACGCACACACGCAACACCCCCACCCTAACCCACTACAACACACACACCAATGCATATCTAAACATTACAGTTACACCCCCCAACCCCCCCGGAAGAATGCAAAGACAAAAGGAAATGAGTGTAACCATTGTAATATATCAAAATTCAGTAAGCAAATATATACATATATACACTATTTACAAAATATAAACCAAGATCAGTAGTCCAGGTATTGCACCATTCATAGTCCGTGGACCACTGGGCCCAAAATGCATGGGCGAGGCCCACACACAACACCAGATCAAAACAGAGAGAACACTGCAGGGGCATCAGATAGAAAAACAACAGGCACCTCAGGGGGAAGGGAAGGGGGGGCACCTCAGCCGGATGAGTGCACGACACCAGATCCACGAGGGGGCTCCATACCCATTGATGTATCCTGAGGAGTGCAAAGCCACAGACTCTCAAGTCTCTACAGTGGGTGGTTTGCCCACTGCATTATCCTGGGGAGTGCAAAGCCACAGTCTCTCAAGTCTCTACAGTGGGTGGTTTGCCCACTGCATTATCTTGGGGAGTGCAAAGCCACAGTCTCTCAAATCTCTACAGTGGGTGGTTTGCCCACTGCATTATCCTGGGGAGTGCAAAGCCACAGTCTCTCAAGTCTCTACAGTGGGTGGGTTGCCCACTGCATTATCCTGGGGAGTGCAAAGCCACAGTCTCTCAAGTCTCTCCAGTGGGTGGTTTGCCCACTGCATCATCCTGGGGAGTGCAAAGCCACAGTCTCTCAAGTCTCTCCAGTGGGTGTTTTGCCCACTGCATCATCCTGGGGAGTGCAAAGCCACAGTCTCTCAAGTGGATGCCTTTCTCCACTGGTTCTGGAGGGGGCTTTGTGCCCAGAGTGCTTCATCCTGCCAAGGACTGAGGTAGTGGATGCATGTCTCCACTGGTTCTGGATGGGGCTTTGTGCCCAGAGTGCTTCTTCCTGCCAAGGACTGAGGTAGTGGATGTGATACTCCACTGGTTCTGGAGGGGGCTTTTTGCCCAGAGTGCTTCATCCTGCCAAGGACTGAGGTAGTGGATGCATGTCTCCACTGGTTCTGGAGGGGGTTTTGTGCCGAGAGTGCTTCATCCAGCCAAGGACTGAGGTAGTGGATGTGATACTCCACTGGTTCTGGAGGGGGCTTTGTGCCCAGAGTGCATCACTCACCCCGTGACGGTCCCTGTTGCGTCAGTGCCCCTGCCGCTCATGGGCTAGCGGTGCTTGACTTGGCGGTCCTTGCCCTGTTCAGCGGTGCTTGCCCTGTTCAGCGGTGCTTGACTTGGCGGTCTTTGCCCTGTTCAGCGGTGCTTGCCCTGTTCAGCGGGGCTTGACTTGGCTGTCCTTGCCCTGTTCAGCAGTGCTTGCCCTGTTCAGCGGTGCTTGACTTGGCGGTGCTTGCCCTGTTCAGCAGTGCTTGACTTGGCGGTCCTTGCCCTGTTCAGCGGTGCTTGCCCTGTTCAGCGGTGCTTGACTTGGCGGTCCTTGTCCTGTTCAGCGGTGCTTGCCCTGTTCAGCGGTGCTTGACTTGGCGGTCCTTGCCCTGTTCAGCGGTGCTTGCCCTGTTCAGCGGTGCTTGACTTGGCGGTCCTTCATTGGGCAGCTGGGCTGGGGCTGGCGGTCGTTTATTGGGCAGCTGGGCTGTGGCTGGCGGGGCCCTCCTGGGCAGTGACGATGGGGCTGACGGGGCCCTCCTGGGCAGCTGGGCTGTGGCTGGCGGGCCCTTCTGGGCAGCGACGATGGGGCTGGCGGGGCCCTCCAGGGCAGCTGGGATGGGGCTGGCGGGGCCCTCCTGGGCAGCTGGGCTATGGCTGGCGGGGCCCTCCTGGGCAGCTGGGCTGTGGCTGGCGGGCCCTTCTGGGCAGCGGCGATGGGGCTGGCGGGGCCCTCCAGGGCAGCTGGGATGGGGCTGGCGGGGCCCTCCTGGGCAGCTGGGCTATGGCTGGAGGAGCCCTCCTGGGCACCGACGATGGGGCTGGCGGGGGCCTCCTGGGCAGCGGGGATGATGGCTGTCTTCTCCGCCGTGCTGCTCCTCCCAGACTTGCTGGCTTTCTTCTGGCCCTTCCCCACCTTGGGAGGATATCACAGCTGAGTCCACACTCACCCCGGGACCACTGGGTGCGGCTAGGGTGGCTGGAGTCTTCCCCCTCTCCTGCCGGGCACTGGCCAACTTCTGGTGCTTCACAGGGGGGGGGACTGGCTGTGCTGTGGCTCCGTGCCACACTGGCAGTCCTGGTGGCCGGTGCACTCCACATACCTGTGACAACAGGCACCACAGGTCCTGTGGATTTTGTAGCTGAGGTGCTAGTTCGGGACCTATGAGTTGGACAGGGGGTGGTGGGAAATAGGTAAAGGGTGGACAGGAAAAGTTGTTTGGAGACACTGGGATGGGTAGCTGGAGGGGGTTTGGGAGTGGAGGAAGATTTGGTGGTTGTAGGAGGTGTAAGTTTTGTGGTTTTAGGTGCAGGTGCATGCGCTGGAGGCTGTTGTGAGGTGGATGTATGTTGGGTGGGTGGGTGCCTGCGTTTGTGTATCTTCGGAGGGGGCGTTACAGACACACTGGGAGAGGACACAGGGGACGTGTGAATGGTAGTGGGGGTGGTGACTGCACGTGAGCGGGGTGTGCTGGTGAGGGACGTAGTGGCTGTAGAGGTAGTGCATGCAGGTGTGAGTGTAGATGAGACTGGGAGGGAGACGACGAGCTGGGGGACACAGAGGAGCTAGTGGATGTTGGTGTGTCTGTATGTGTGTGATGCTTGCATGAGTGCCTGTGGGATGTGTGGTGCTTCTGTTTGCCCGAGCTTCCATTGTGTGTTGAGGGTTGTGCAGGCTGGTCTGATGGTGTGCTTGGGATAGGCAGAGGTACAGAGGATTGGGTCTGGGTGGAGGAAGTTGGAGGGTGGAGGCTAGACACAGGGACAATGGCTGCCATCAGTGCTGAAGCCAGAGTTTGAAAGGTTCGGTGAAGGGCAGCCTGACCAGAATGTATGCCCTCCAGGAATGCATTGGTTTGTTGCAACTCCCTTTCTACACCCTGGATGGCATTCAAAATGGTAGACTGCCCAACAGTGAGGGACCTGAGGAGGTCAATGGCCTCCTCACTGAGGGCAGCAGAGGTGATAGGGGCAGGGGCTGAGGTACCTGGGGCGAAGGTGATGCCCACCCTCCTGGGTGAGCGGGCACGGGGCGAAGGCTGAGGGGCTGCTGGGAGGGCGGCGCTGGTAGGGGGGGTGGCGGCTGTACCTGTAGAAGTGGAGGGCACAGATGTTACCACCACCACAAGGGAGCTCCCATCGGAGGACGAGTCCGTGTCGCTGGTTTCAGCTCCTGTCACCGCCGTGGTGCTCCCCTCGCCCTCCGTCCCACTGATGTACTCAGAGTCCGTAGTGTGGCCCTCCATGGCCATGTGGGATGCAGCTACCTAGTGCTCCGGTGACAATGCTCCTCCGCCTGATGATGCTAATGCACACAAGAACAGGGAGACCGCAAAAAAGGGGGGGGGAAACAGAAGAAAGACATGTTGAGTGTATGGCTTACCGCTACAGTTGGCGGACAAGACAGACACAGAAGCCCCCTGCACTACATCGCGCTGTTGGGCTCTAAGGTGCAATTCCTGGGAAATGGCCTACAAGGCTATGGACGACATATGCACACATAGATGACACAGGTGCATGAATAGCTGTAGTTGGCACTCTACAGAGGTGGGGTTGGGGGCCTTACGAAGGGGCCTAGCCTACGGAACTCGCCCTGGCCTAGGGAAACCCACAGCCCTCCTCCCCCACCCAGACACCTCCACTGCGCGCAAAGTCAGCTGAATGAGAGTGTACTCACCCCCTTGTGTCTGCTGTGATGCCCTCAAGTGCCCATCCAACTCCGGGTAGACCACCGCCAGGATCCGGAACATCAGGGGGGTCATGTGTCGTCGTGCACCCCTCCCACGTTGGGAGGGCATCCCCAGCTGAGCCTCTGCCGTCTTCTTGCTCCAGCGGCGAATGTCCTCCCATCTTTTCCGGCAGTGGGTGCTCCGTCTGTGGTGGACCCCCAGGGTCCGGACGTCCTTGGCGATGGCACGCCAAATATCCTTCTTCTGGTGGGCGCTGACCTACATGAAATGTACAGGGGAAGAAGAGAAGTCATTACCAACTGCACCGTCAAAGTGAGTGGCCCCCATCCCTACCCTTGCCATGTGGCACATGCACCCACCGTCTTTCATTCACTGAGAACTCTGCCCTCTTCCTTCTTACAACCAGCCCTCTCCACACAGGCATAGCCCATACAACATGCTCCCTGTGTACTTACCTGTTGGTCTGGAGGACCGTAGAGTAGCGTGTACTGGGGGAGGACCCCATCGACGAGCTTCTCCAACTCCTCCGATGTGAAGGCAGGGGCCCTTTCCCCAGACGCACGAGCCATTGTCTCTTTTAGACCGAGGTCACAGCAGCACTTGAAGTATAGGTCCTCTCCTCTCGAAGATCAGCTATCGAGTGATTCAACAGATAGAAAATGGCGGTCACGTCCGTGGCGGTGCGTGCCATCACCGCCGGCGTACATCGTCATTGGCTCCTGGGACCCATAGGGTCCAATGTTAACCAATGCAGCATTGCGCCGCGGTCTTTGACCGCCTACCGCGACGGTGTACAACGCCAGCGCAGTTACCTCACATCCCACTGTCCCACTTTAGAGGTCAGGCAGCTGCCATTTCAGGGGCCCACATGGCCTAATTACCAACTGCGTCACACATACCTAGGCCTACTCTCAACACACATACAGGCCACTTTTTGTGTATGATTGGCATTCAGGGTAAACAGTGGGTACGTACCTCTGAGTTGTTTGACTCTGTGCTCGCTATTGTCCTTCATAGACACCGTCCACTGGGACATGTGAGGAGATGGCGGAATCCTCCGGTGTACCGACCGCTGGTGGACCTGTCGACAATGGAGGAAAGAAATTTGATAATCACCTACAGGTTTGACCGTGCCACAATCCAGGAACTGTGTACACAGTTGGAGCCTGACCTGATGTCAGCAATCTGCCATCGCACAGGATTCCCCTCTCAAGTGCAGGTGCTGTCAGTGCTCCATATCCTTGCTAGTGGGTCATTTCAAACAACTGTGGCCATGGCATCAGGGATATCCCAGCCTATGTTTTCCAACGTATTGTCCAGAGTGTTGTCTGCCCTGCTGAACAGGGACTCAGTCATCCAGCAATATTTCCAGTGAAACACAGGTGAGAATACATTCCTGCCTACTACATGTACTTTTACACTTCTACCTCTATCCTGTCTGTCGATTTCACCCAGTGTATGGTCACTGAGTTGTCACTTTCCCTTACAGTTTCACAGGTGTTGGTCCCAACGTTTGTCATCTGCTTAGATTCCTCAGGGACTAGAGCTGTGTGACATAGATATGTTAACATTACAATATCCAGAACATTTTGTCACTGTAATTGCAAATACACTATTTCGAAGTTACAGACAGACTCCTGATCTTTTGGTGCTTTAGGTGATTTTATTTAAATACAAAATATTGGAGGGGGAAGTTAAATGGTGAGGGGTGATGGCGGAGGAATGTCCATGGCAGAGTCCAGTCTATTAGTCTCACAGGTGTATTGCCCATATGGGCATAGGAAGTGGAGCTGGGGCTGTTTCAATATGGGCAGGGTGACAAAGTGGGACAGTGGGTTGACAACCAGGGTGGTCTCATTTCTTGGCAGGGGTCTTGGCATCGTGCTCTGTCTTGTTCCTGGATCTCAGGGACCGTTTGCGGGGTGGTTCTCCCTCTGCAGGGGGTGGGGTGCTGGTGTGGTGGTCCTGTGGCGGGGTGTCCTGTCCCCTAGCGACGGCGGAGTTGGTGGGCAGTTCATCATCCATGCTAGTGTCAGAGGCCCCTTGTAGTGCCACAGTGTCCCTCCTGGTGTTGAGTAGTTCCGTCAGCACCCCTACGATGGTGCCCAGGGCGGAGCTGATGGTTCTGAGTTCCTCCCTGAACCCCAAATACTGTTCCTCCTGCATGCGCTGGGTCTCCTGAAACTTAGCCAGTACCGTTGCCATCGTCTCCTGGGAGTGGTGGTATGCTCCCAAGATGGAGGAGAGGGCCTCGTGGAGAGTGGGTTCCCTTGGCCTGTCCGCCCCCTGACGCACAGCAGCCCTCCAAGTTCCCCTGTGTTCCTGTGCCTCCGTCCCCTGGACCGTGTGCCCACTGCCACTGCCACTGCCCCCAGGTCCCTGTTGTTTTTGGGGTGGTGGGTTATCCTGGGTTCCCTGTAGTGGTGGACACACAGCTGATTGACGTGTCCTGGGGACGGAGGTATGGGCCCGCTGGGTGGGTGCTGTGCTGGTGTTTCCAGAGGGGGGAAGGTCTGTGGTGGCCTGTGCCTGTGTGAGGGGAACTGACTGTCCCGAGGCCCACGATGGTCCGGGCTGGTCATCTAGATCCAGGTGGACAGAGGTGCTGTCATCACCGTGGGCCTCTTCTGTGGGTGGAGTGGAGATGTCTGGACCCTCCTGTCTGGTGATGTTGGGTAGTGATCCTGCAGGGGTGTAAAGGCATGATTATTGCATCTGTGTGTGTCATGGTGTGCAATTGGTGGGTGAGCGTGTACCCCAGTGCTGGCATTCCTGTGTGGGGGCTTGTGTGATTATGGTTTAGGGGGTGTATGGGTATGTGCAGTGGGCATGCTTTAGTGATGGGTGTCCATGCATTGGTGTTGCATGCAGGGCTTGGTGTTGGGATGGGTGGTTTGTGATATTGGTACATTTGTGAGGAGTTGGAGTGATAGGGGTGGGGGCGAGGGTGGAGGTATGTGATAGCATGCAGGTTGGGTGGGGGATATGGTAGTTAAAGGTTTGACTTACCAAAGTCCATTCCTCCACTGACTCCTGCGAGGCATTCAGGATGCAGAATCGCCAAGACCTGCTCCTCCCATGTTGTTAGTTGTGGGGGAGGAGGTGGGGGTCCGCCGCCAGTCCGCTGAACCGCCTGGTGGTGTCTTGAGACCACGGAACGCACCTTCCCCCGTAGGTCGTTCCACCTCTTCCTGATGTCCTCCCGATTTCTTGGGTGTTGTCCCACTGCGTTGACCCTGTCGACTATTCTTCGCCATAGCTCCATCTTCCTTGCAATTTAGGTGTGCTGTGCCTGTGCTCCAAATAGCTGTGGCTCTACCCGGATGATTTCATCCACCATGACCCTGAGCTCCTCCTCCAAGAACCTGGGGTGTCTTTGCCGTGCCATGGGGTGGTGTAGGTGATGTGTGGGGTGGTGTGTGTGGTGATAAGTGTGGTGATATGTAGTGGTGTCTGGTGTTTTGTGCGTGGAAGTTGTGTGGGTGATGGTGTTGTGTGCCTGTGGATGCTAGTTTGTTGATGGTAGTGTCTCTCTCTGGCCTTCTCTCTGTAATAGTGATCAGAGGGGTTTGTGGGTGATGTGTGTGTGTGTTTTATATTGTATTGGGTGTGTGGGAGTGGTGTGTGTATGTTTATCAGGTGTGTGTATTTTGAATTGTCCAATATGGTAGTGTTTTGTTTGTGTGTGTGTATTTTGAGCGCAGGGGTGTGTACCGCCAATGGAATACCGAGGTTGAAAGACCGCCGCGTGGATTAGTGTGTCGTGATAGTGTGGGCGTATTTCTGTTGGCGTGACGGTGGAGGTTTTGTTTTCGCCAGTTTATCACTGACCTTTGGTATGGCGGATTTGTGTGGGTGTCTGAGTTTTGTCGGATTCCGAGATGTGGGTCATAATAGCTGTGGCCGAATACCGCGGCGGTGTGTTGGCGGTCTTCTGCACGGCGGTAAGCGGCTTTTACCGCCAATGTTGTACTGACCGCCAATGTTACCATTTATCATCTTAATTTAAATCTGCCATGCTAATTCCAGTAGATTGCCACTTTCACCACCCCATCATCAGAGCTGCTGACTGGCTAACACAATTCCCCCCAAAAAGGCACAAAACAGCCACAGAGAAGAAATAAACTAGAAGGGTCACCCAAACATATCAAGAGTGTGCAAACAGTCATAGTGTAATAAGGATGTTAAGAGATTATGAAAACGTATACAATTATCGTATAAACTTTTATCAGAAATAAAGTTTTGGCATTAGACTGTAATGCTCAAAACAACCCATAGAGAACACCATAACAAAATGATCATTTGTAAAAAAAAAACATGGTCATGTATCCATATTATTAGCTTCTAGAGAGCAATAACCCCATGAAAAAAACAGGAGAAAGTAATTCAGTGTAACCATACACTTAGCCCCTAAAAGGCATTTTTAGGGCTAGCAGACCTTTAAAACAAAAGTTCTCTCAGCAATAAAACAAAAGTTTTAGCCATGAGAAAGCTTAAAAGACAATGAATGGTTTGAGGGGTTATTATTTTGGGGTCCCCATTAACCAAGTGTGGGGACCCAGGATTGATGTAGACGGAGCGTTTTGAAGGTGGTCTTATTGTCCTAGGGCTACCATAGGAAGAGTTATGTGCAAAATTATTTTGTAAAAGTAATGCCATGCATAGCATTATGGGGTGAGTAGTGAATATTATAGTATGTTGACTGCAATGCTCAGAACAACCCCTAGAGGACACAATAAAAATGGCATTTGGAAGAAACATGGTCATGTAACCCTACAGTCAGCCCTTAGAGAACATAACCAAATGAAAAAAAATGGGAGACAATAACGCAGTGTAACCATATATTTAGCCTCTAGAACCATAGTGCATTACACATTTTCAAGGCTAGCAGGCCTATTGCAATGATATTACAAACAAGGGCCATAAAACATAGCTTCTCCCAACTGTAACACAAAAGCTCCAGCCATGAGAAAGGTTAAAAAGATAATGAGTGGTGGTAGTGGTTATTATTTTGGAGTTTCCAATAACATAGTGTGGGGACCTCGAGATGATGTAGACAGAAGGAGCACATTGTGGTCAATGATTTGAAGGTGGTCCCATTGTCCTAGGACCACCACAGGCTGAGTAATGAGCAGAAATGTTTTGTACAAGTAATGCCCTGCAAAGCAAATTGGGACAAGTTTCTGTGCCACAAATATTTTAGTATGTTGGTATGACTGCAATGCTTAGAACAGCCCCTACAGGACACCACAGTGAAATAGCATTTGAAAGAAACATGGTCATGTAACTGTGTAGTTAGCCCCTACCAAGCATAAACACACAACAATAATATGGCAATAAATAATGCAGTCTAACCATATATTTAGCCCCTAGAGAGCATAGTGCATTGCATAATGTTCAGGAGTAGAAGGCCTATAAAAATATTACAAAAAAGGCCCTTGAAACACAAGATATTCCCAGCTATAAAAAAAATCCAGCCCTGAGACAGCTTAAAACAGGTGCAGAATGGTGGAAGGGGTTATTATTTTGGGGTCCTGACTAACCTAGTGTGGGGACCCAGAGAAGGTGTAGACAGAAAGAGCACATTGTTGTGGACGTTTTGGTTGTGGTCCCCTTGTCCTAGGACCACCACAGGCTGAGTTATGAGCTAAAACGTTTTGTAAAAGTAATGCCCTGCAAAGCATTATGGGTCGAGTTTTCCCGCATGCAGTGAATATTGTAGTAGCAGCTTTCCTGCTGTTGCTGGAGAGTCGCTTTACTTTAGAGGATTCCTGTTTTACGTAAAGCATTCACCAATTCAAAGTGCTTTAAGGGGATAGCCACAGAAATTACTCTGATTGGGTAACTGTGAACAATGTGACCAGCGCTCCAATACTGCTGATTGAGCTCACGCTGTTGTGCCTGTTCACGCTGAGTGCAAGGCCACCATGCAGCACGAAGGAGAGAGACAAAAGAAATAGTTTGGCCATGCTGATGGATATTGGCAATCGTGCAATAATCCATGTGACAGAGGCAGTCTGTATGGCGTGACAAAAACAGCCTCAAGGCGGGACAAGCATAAAGCATTTACCAATGACATCAAGTGATTTTTTAAAGGAAAGCCCAGGAACAAATGAATGTGATGGGTGTGAGATGGACATGTTCAAAAGCCCACAATAAGTAAATCTCAGCTTTTTAGTCCAAAGCGCAAACAAGCATTGGTAACCTTAAAGTTTAGAAACATTTATAATACTTGTGTTTGGCTACCCCAGCATAAGTGGAGCAACCAATTCCGACAGCGAGAAGGTTAGGGGGGGCAAAAAGGACTATTTGGATAGTTACATGGTCACCAAAGCAATCTCAAGCCCATTTCCACACTTTACATCAAGACCGCCACAGACTTCAATGCTCTGATGCTGGGGATGCAGGATGCTGAAAGATGCTCTGGGTGCTGTGCAGTTGATGGGGGTGTTCTTGCGGTTATTCCTCAGTCCACAGGTAAGGTCGGGTGTCTTTGGTCACAGGGGTTGGTGTCCCTCGAAGTCCTCTTTGAGCCAGTAAAAGGTCAGCTGAAGCTAAGCTACCTACTGATCTCCATACAAAGCAGGCCCAGTGGTATCTTTTGGTGAAGTCTGGTGTCCCTCTTTGTTGATCAGCCTTTACTCATAGATCACTCCCTGGTCTGAGAGACTCGAGTGCAACTTTTGGCCATCAAGGATCTGCCTCTTGGGTCACCCAGCGGCGGTTCACAGAATGTAGCTACTGAATTGCTGGACTGTTGGATTGCTGATTGCTTATTCAGCTTTGATGGCCCTGATTCTGGTTTCAAGGGGTCAGCACACTGACCCTTGGAGTTGCTTCTTTAGGCTTGTGCTCAGGAACGACTTTTTAATAAACAAGGAGCCACAGGCAGAGTCCTTTCTTTGCTAGCCCAGGGTGTGTCAGGTGCAGTCCAGCTGTCGGTGCAGCTTCTATTGCTGGGTCCACGGATTAGCAGGGCAGTCCTTCTTCAGTCCCTTCTCCAGTTCTGCATGATATAATGTTCAGGGTGCCATTTTCATGCCCAAAAAGTGCCCTGGGGATGATGTGGTCACTAGCCAATGGGCTACCAGAATCCCTCCCGCCCTTTGGTGATTTTCTTCTATGAGTGGCACCTAGCAATGCCAGAGTGCACTATTCTGTCCCCTCTCAAGTTGTCTGAACCCATTATTGAATGTTAGAAGCTTAGTAGCCTTCCCTAGAGGTGTGGCTACCTATGGGCTATACACCCACAGGAAAACTGGTTTGGCCGCTGGTTTCCCGTCTTTGTTCTCACTGCCAGCCTGTCTAACCAAACAAAGGGGCATCCCTTCAGGAGGGCAATCACCGTTTGCCCACCAAAGGTGGCTTAACCTTTGAAGCTCCCGTTGTAGGCCAACAATGTGAGTGTCTTCCTGCAAGTGGGAGATAACACCTCTCCTTGTAGCAGGCTTCTATTGTTCCTGTGCCAGGGAATCATTCACACTTCTCCCCAGGAGGGCAGAAGGTTGTCTGGGAACCAGCAACTTCTGCAAGGCCACTAGAAAAACTGGGCAATAGAGTGGCAACTTTCTAAATGTTACACTTCCTTAACAGTGATATTGAATTATAATTGACTTGGGTATCAAGTCGGGTTTAAAGCCATGATTAATTTAATCTCTTGAAGTACCCATTTTTGTAGTCCCATTTAGAAGTTAGCTGGACTGAGAGGTTAGCCAGTAACTGTTAGCCAGTGGATCTACTAACTGTTCCACAGCAAAAACAGCAATTTAAAAGTTTTGGTGTTAGGCTGTATTGAAAGTATGTGTGCTACTTAATAATATCCATCTACATTGGCATGGTCAGTCTCAGGTCTGATTTCCGCTGTAAAGTCGATTCCCTGCAGGGAAATGGACCACCTCAACAGTTTCGGGTTCTCTCCTCTCCTCTGCCTGTCATCCAGCTGTGACACTACTGCCCCAATCCTATGTTCTGAAGCATCCGTTAGGACTCTTTGCTAAAAACAGGTGCCTTTAGGACAGTTTCTGAGCACAAAGCTTCCTATCAGGGGGTCAAGGGCCTCCCAACACTGAGCAGTCCAGATTACTTTTCATGGCTATTTCATGGAGGTTAGCACTGCCAAAGCCGACACTATGGTGCTATAGCCTTTGACAAATCTTCTGTAATACCCAGTCAGGCCAAGAAAGGCTTTGACTTGGGTGTGCGTTTTAGGAGCTTTTAAGTGCAGAATTGTCTGGATTTTAGGCTGGAGAGGCTGCACATAGCCTCCACCTACTTGGTAGCCCAAGTACAATACAGAACCTTGACCTATCTGGCATTTGCTTGCCTTGCTAGTCTTCCCTGACTGTTCTAGGGCTTAAAGCACTTCCCTGAGATGGACCTGGTGATCCTGCCAGGCGGAACTAAACACTGAAACATCATCCAGCTAAGCTGCACTAAAGTCTTCCAAACGTGAGAATACTCTATTCACCAACCTCTGGAAGGTTGTAAATGCATTTTGAGCCCAAAGTTCACCACTCTGAATTGAAAGTAGCCTTTAGGAGTTGAAAAAACTAACCTCTCTTTAGCGCCTGGTCTGAGGCCTATTTGCCAACAACCTGAAGTCAGGTAAAAGGTGCTCGGATATTTTTCAGTCCGCAACTTGTCAATGAGTTCATCAGCTCTTGCAGTGGGCTTGGGCATCAGTCATGATGCCTGCATTTCAGCCTCTAATTTTCCTTCCTTGGAGTGTGGCTTGGGCGCCAGAACTACAGGGCTAGCTCATGGAGTGCTTCAGGAATGTTCTCTTCTGCTGAGTCTTCCTCCTCTTTAATTGGATTCTGGCATAAACGTTGTACATTTAAACTGCTGAGATTCTGCATACTATTAGTTGCTTTGCAAGGACAACAATGTGGCATACAGACATCTGACATAATGCTAATGGTGAGAAGTTCCCAATTAATCTCAGGGTTATATTTCCCCAACCACACGGTACCCAATAAGAGAGACAATGATGGTGTATCAATAACATCAAAACCAATGGCCCCACATGCACTGGTTGACTTGACATATACATTGTCTGGGTTTCTTTGCATATAGCCCCGGACATAAACTCAGTGCCATCAATCCCCTGGATTTCTACAGGTAGTACTTTAATGGGTTTGTACCTAAGGTCGAGGAAGCTCAGTCAGGGACTAGGAATCCGCACAATATGGCAAATAGTAGACAAAATGTTGACAAAAATTTAAAATATCCTTTAGGGACTTGCAGGTTTTGAGTATGTTTGGAGATGGAGCCTCACACATTTCTCAAGAAACTTGGGTGATCAACCTTTCCCTTCACTGGACAGTTTATATCTCAAAGAGGTAAAATTTAGAAAGACAAACGTGTTGAAATGAATTTTATTTCCTGCATTAGCTAGGATGGTGACTGTTAGACCTGTCAGCCTTGGGGTAGTCTACCACAAACATTTTCCTGCTTGCCTTAAATTTTGTTGAATTTGTTTTTGTTGGCCTTAGGACTCAGTGCACTTTACCACTGGGCTGCAAACCAGGTCTAAAGGGCTTATGTTCTCTCCCTAAAACATGGTTTGATTGGCATATACCCAATTGGTATGTTTGATTTACTTGTAAGTCCCTTGTAGAGTGGTATAAAATGTACCCAGAGCCTGTAAATTAAATGCTACCATTGGGCCTGCAGCACTAATTGTGCCACCCACTTAAATAGCGCCCTAACACTTTGTCCCAGGCCTGCCATTGTAGCCAGAATACAGTGTTATGCTGCCATGTCGACTTGGCATTTAAAATGCCTTGCCAAGCCTTAAACTTTTTTATTACATAAAAAACACCCCAAAGGTAGGCCCTAGGTAGCCCATAGGGCAGGGTGCTGTGTAATTAAAACATAGAACATGTAGTTTTAAGTTTTACATGTAACAAATTTGTTTTTCTCTATTGGGAGGCCTACCCCTCTCATAGGATAACATTTGGGATTCCTTATTACATTTAATAAGCTGTAATTCCTAATTTAAAGGAGGTTGACATGTCATGAATAATAGTTATGGAATTGTAATAATAAATCCTCTTTAATAGTAAAGTCTGATTTATTGTTACGATTTTGAAAATGCCACTTTTAGAAAGTTGGCATTTTTCTGCTCTTAGCGCTATGTGCCTGCTGCCTATCTCTGATTACACATCAGGGTTGGGTGACAGCTGTGCTTTTGTTATTCCCTGTAGACAGCCACACACAAAGGTAGCTTAGGTGCGATCTGATAGACCATCCTGGGAGGATGGAAGGGAGGAGCTGGGCAAAGCTTCCCTCTTAAACCTGGTTAGGCTGTGTCATATCACAGCACAAAGGGCTGCCTACCCCCTGTAGTGAGTCTGGAGCCAGGGCAGGAAGAGAAGACCACTGTGCACTTCAAAGACCCACTGTTCTTTGAAGTCTCCTCCATTTCAGAGGCACCACTGGTTATAAGAACTAGACCTCTGACCCCACTACTTCAGCACACTACTTGGATCTGTGGATCTCTGCCAGAAAGAAGGACTGCTGTGCTGCTACAAGAACTGCCACTCTACTCAACTCCTGCTTTGCTGTGCTGACCTTCTGAGTGCTGCCCTCCTGCCTGGGAGTGAGAAGGACTGGACGTGCATCTTTCCAACACAGAACCCAGAGTCATGCCCAAGGGCCCGTCGACTGATCTCCTGATCAGAAATCTCAGGGACATGAAAGACTTCCAATCAACCTACTACTGCAACTGGAATTTGCCAGCTGTGAGCTTGTCTTGCCAAGTGGTGCCACCTCAGTTCTGGACCCTTGGAAGTTGACTTAAGGTGGTGCTCCAGCAGAACCTACCGCATCTCTGCCGTTGTGTGGACAGAACCTGCACATCTCTGCAATTGTGTGGGCAAGACCAGCGCATCGCCTTTGAAACCAACACTGGGGTAGTTTCTTCGGTTCAAGATCTATGCATCCTGTCAACAACAGCTTTGATGATGATGCAGAACTCCACATTGCAGTCACTATGCAGCTTGGAATCAGTGCATCACCTCGAATGTGACCCAGCTGGCACCTGCACCGGAATTGCCTTGCATCTCGGCTTCGACGCATCACCACCACTGCGTGGGGAACTTCTATGCATCTTCTTGTCTGCGTGAGGAAAATTGCCACATCTCCTCGAAGGCATGGTTTGGAATCAATGCAACACTCCTGCACTAGGATTTAAGATACTTTGTTTCAGTGGGCCCAATGAGGTCCCTGTAGCTAGCCCAGGCTCCATCGCAGTGAGTTGGGACTTTTGACTTTGTCCCTGTCTGGCGTGACCAGATATCCCCGTTGGCGCTTCTTGCTTCTAAGCACTGTTTTACAGTTTATTCTTTAACATTTCATAAATCGAGTTCTTCCTATTGGATTCTTGTTGTTTTGCTCTTGTTTACTTATTAACTTACATTCCATTTTTCTAACCAGGTGTGGTATCTTTTTGTGTGGTGTTTTCACTGATTTACTGTTTTAACTGGTGCACAAATACTTTACACATTTCCTTTGAGTTAAGCCTGACTGCTCTGCTACCGGGGAGGAGCACAGGGTAATTTAGGGTTTGCCTGACATGTACCCTGACCAACATAGTGGTAGCTGTTTGACTAAGGTTCACACCCCAGTCAATCAACAACTCAGTTTCTAACCGTGGCCATATTAGTTACTCTTTTTAAATGTATAACAAGAGGAATGTCTGTAATATATGTAATCAATTTAGGACACTATTTTAGAAGTCCCTAATTGCGCCACTCTGATTCTTGCAGCAAACACCTATGGGCTATAGTTGTAATCCTGTACCAAACAAATTAATCACTATTGAATTTGCCTGAATGTAAATGAGGTCAAGTACTGCGATTCTAGAACTATACTTTGGGAGAGATAACGATTATTGATGTCAATTGCGGTTTTATACGTTCTTCTATGTAACTGGGTAATCAGTCTGCTGCATTCAGTTCTGCATTGAGGTTACGAAGAAAACTGAGATTTTTAAAGCCCAAAATTAAACTCCGGGACGTCTGCTGAATTCACGGGAGACTGAAAATGAGTAGCTGCGCCATTATAGTATCTCATTTAAAATCAATGTCATATCTTTCTCTGCTTCGGGTTTTAATGGGCATTGGTTTTGTCTCAGAGCACAAAGGAATAACATGTAGTGTTGCTTCCTTATCTTAATGTTCTTGATTTTTATAGAGAACAGGAGCTAATTGTAAAGCTAATTTAGGAGAGAATAAATCATGCAAGGCATTAGATACTGACGGTAAAATCCCAGCTAAGCTCATTCCCTACATACTTAGGTCCAAAATCTAATAAAAAGCGTGAGACATAAATGCCCTACCTACCTGATCGAGGGATTTCTCTGTGCCTAAATGTACTAGGACTGCTGGTATTGCCTTTTTATTAGCTTTTCCCATCAGGTGGATTACGCTAGCATATTATCATACGTCTGGCGATTTGAAATAAAGCCTGACTGGAATAGATCCGTTTCAGGAGAATATTCTCTAGGCACATAACAAACATTTTTGTGTGGAATCTAACATCAGTATTCAAGTGCTGTGTTATGTACAACGTTTTGGGTCCTTCCTTTTTTGTGTATTACAGGGATTGTGGCTTCTGCCATTGTGGGAGTCATTCCTATCCCTTCTGCGAAGGCATGGAATAGTTTATAATTGGAAGATCAAGTAGTATGCAGAAGTCTTATAGACTCCATCAGGCACCAGGGTTTATCATTCGTCAATGTTTTTATTGTCGCCTTTATTTCTTCTTAGATTGGTTGCTCAAGGTATTCCCTCTGTTCTACGGATGTGTGACACATTGCATCTCTCTCTAGGTATTCTTGTTGGGTCATCCCATAGAGGGAGCCGGATGTATGCATGTCTGTGTAAAATTTAAAGAAAGCCTCCAGCTTATCTTCTTACTTACTGAGAGACATGTCAACCCTCCACAAGTATTTCTCTAACTTAGCCCTTCTCTTGCTTCGGTTAAAGCTGTCTAGCCACTTGGGTACCCATGTAGTAGATGTGTTTTAAACTTATCATAGACAGTTCAGCTCTGTTCATGCTTAAGGTATTCAGTTTAACCCTTCAAAGCTGTTGCCATTCGTAAAAGGCGTGCTGAGGGTGCTTGTCTGTAGTTTATATCTACTTCTTACGGGGCTTGATCTGGGCGTTCTCTACCTAGCCTTATGAGTCTCATAATGTTGGCCCTAAGTCCTACACCGGTGCTTTTAGTTACTCCCTAGTGGCGTCCCGGAGGCTTGAGTTAAAGACCTCCCCGTTATCATTTTCTTCAAAATAGTTTTTAATTAGGGGTGCACAGCTCTTCCAAA
Organism: Pleurodeles waltl; assembly: GCF_031143425.1. Classification (NCBI taxonomy): domain Eukaryota; kingdom Metazoa; phylum Chordata; class Amphibia; order Caudata; family Salamandridae; genus Pleurodeles; species Pleurodeles waltl. The sequence continues at coordinate 185,383,452 of NC_090437.1, forward strand.
GTATTGGGTCACACAAGAGCAAGGGATGAAGAACACCTTGCCCTATATTCCTTGGTTTACAATGCCAGTCCACTACTGTTGTTACTGGTGCATGATCTGAGAGGGGTATCTGACCTATTTCGGAGCATACTATGATGGGAATCAAGGCACTGTTAACAAGTGTATGACAAGTCTTGCACTATGTCTTGGAGTATTTCCTATGTACGTGTGGGTCTTGCTCTTCCCTATGTTGTCCACGCCAAACCTCCCACTGTCTCAGATTTTTTATTTCGGTTCAAATGTTTTTAACAGAATGCCTTTCCAGTATCATCAATAATCCTGTTCTATCATGATTAGGTTCCCATGCTTCATTAAAGTCTCCCACTAGTATAAGTTCATCTTCTGCAAAATCTCCAATAATATGCACTAGGGTATAAAGAAACGTACCTTGTCCCCAATTGGGGGCTAAACCATTGTAATTGTAATTATTTTCTCCTCAAGTTGTCATTCACCATCAGGAACCTCCCCTCGCTATCTTTTTTCACATATGTGAATACAAAAGGTAGAGAATTGTGACAGATTAGAGAAACTTCATTAAGCCACAAGGTACCTGATAAGTAGAATAGATCGAAAATCGTTTGTTTCTTCATCATGTCTCTGCTGCACATGTCATGTGTGTTTCTTGGATGGCCACAATGTCAGCTCTTTCATCTAAAATATGGTGACAAATCTTCCATCTCTTGTTAGGAGTGTTTCGGCCTCTTAAATTGAACGTGAGGACCTTGACCACAGTGAGCGAGTGAGTATCATATATTTCCTCCATCTACTGCCAAACAGCGGCTTCGGTCATCATTGAGTGTGTTTAGTTAGTTACTGTTGAGATGAATAGTGTTTTGTTCAAGTATGTTTAATGGCTATGGGTCCTACCTCTATGCCTAACAAGGGCACAACAAACTATACTAAACTGATGTAAAAAAAAAAGTGTGGTGTTTAGACGGCTTCCCAGACATAGGACACCCCCTTGTGCTGGCCTGTGGTTGCTTACCTTACCACAAAGATGTGGCCCGATCTGGGAGGAGCCATCCCAGAGCCCCCACCCAGTCTATCATAATGTAATCTTATCCACAGTTATACATTTATAAATTCTCCTCGAGTGACACATAACATGGTATTGCATGCTCCCAAAGAAGGTGGAACCCATATCTACCCCCAAATATGTCTTTGAAAGAAGTTAATGTCTGCTCAGATGCTTCTGGGGAGTTCTACAATCACATAGTTACCTTTTGTTGAAGGCAAATCATACACATCTCATAAGAAGTGTAGTTGTCTCCTGAATTAGGTAGTATACTTCTAACATTATGGTCTGGTTTTAGGGCTCACGGAAATGCAGGGGTCTCGTCGTTTTCTATTCTGCATTCTGTCGGCCCAGCAGATTAGTTTTCTCCCCTAAGAGACATCTAAAGGTGTGTCATCCCTGCTATATCTAGAATGTTTGCTGCTTTAATTACCTTTGTCATTTGAGCAGTCTTTTCTCTAGTTTAAAAGGCAATCCCAAATGAATGAAGCCATCGAAAGCTGATGTTCCACGTGCCATAACTTCTATGTTATGAGTCAAAATTGTCAATGGGGAGAGAAAAGGAAAGAACAAGCATTTAAAGTTGTCACCTTTCCCTGGGCATGGGCAACAGCCAGGACTTATCTTTTTATTCAAAAGTTGTGAAATTTGATCAGAACATCTCTCGGTCTCTGGATTTCGCTGTCTCTCCATGGGCCCACTCTGTGTACTCTGTCTAATTTCAGTTTCTTGTGGTCATCCATAAGTACAGTGGAAAAGAGTTTGGTGGCAAAGCCATAAAATCTGAGCTTTTTACATTTCTTGTAGGTCTATGATCTATAAATTCTGCCATCTTATTCAGCTTTCCTAGTCCACCAGGTTTAAAGTTGATATTTCTCCTTGCATCGGTAGGGGAGGTACCGATTCCTTAAGGTTGGATGAATCATTGCAGAGATCATAGATTTTTTGTTCTGCTTTGATCACTCTTGTCCCAACTGCATCTACATCCCCACATAGGGTGGCTGTTCGCTCACTGAGGTCTCAGCATAGATCCTCCAGCTCTTTCACAAGATCTCTTTTTATCTGTCTTCTCAGTTCCGCCTTGAACATTTGTAACAAGTCTATGAGATCACATTTGATAGTGCTATATTGTCACTGGTGAGTCTATCTCCTCAGGTCTCAAAGAAACTCTTTATTGACATCTGCATATTATTCTCCAGCGGCCTTTTTGGCTTCTTCATGTCTGGAATTCCAAATTCCCCCGGGTATATGGATGCAGTTCCAACTATATATTTGGTGAGGATATCATTGAAGTGCTATAACTTGAGGTGAAGGCCACCAGACTAAGGATGTATGAGTCAGCCTCTGTGGTCACCAGACTGTTATTTTGCTCCTTGCTGATTTGCTAGTATTCTGATTTACTGCTGAGTATCATGATCATTTTGATTAGTGGATCAGTTTAGATCCTTGCACCTGGCCCTCTACCATCGGTGTATCAGAGCTGTAGGGGAGTCCGAATTGTATTTATACTCCAAGCCTCTCTTCGAGGCTCCAGCGTGTATTGTGTGGGGTGCATCAAGCAATATATTTCACGAGTCTCCAGTTTTACAATTCAGGTAATGTGCTGCGCTTTCTTGAAGAGGTGGCATGAAACTGGACCCCACTCAACAGCAGACACAGTTTTCTGTGTTCATATTTTTCGTTAAAAATATATTTATTGATTCATATTGAGGGTTTTTAGCTCTCTGTCTTTTCCCAGCAGCCTCTGTCAGGGCTGCATCCTCGTGTCATTAGTGGTAACTGGTGCTTCAGATCGCTCATGGGGCTCTGCACCGGCAGCCTACCTTAAGCATCAGTGAGCCTGATTGAGCAGCTACTGCCTTGTGTATGCAGGGAACTTGACAGCATAGTGAGAGTGGTCAGCTGGTTTGGCTATCTCCAGCCCCGAAGTAGCGATGTCCCCAAGATTCTCCTCATAGAGACTGCCTCCGTTTCTCACCTCAGGGCTTCCCGCTACACACATGCAGCCGCTCTGGCAGGATACCCTGTTTCTATCAATCCTGCTCACCACTGATCAAGTAACTGCCTTCTGGCTACTGGTGAGACTTCAGGGATTTCACTCACTCTTGGGCATATCAGCATTGTTGAGGAGCATTTTAATTCCCTGGGAGATGTCAGAAAGGGGAAGGCCCCATGGGAGCTTTAAGCCGATGCAGCCATTTTGAATTGGTGCTTAGATCCGCCTCTTTTTCTCTTTTGAGTTTACTTCACTCTCACCTTTAATCTTTAGTTGAGGCTTAGGAGGTGTGATTTCCAGGATGTCCCAGAATAGGGGCATTACTTTTAGCATTACCTAGAACGACCTCTGCTATTGACTCAATAGTGCAAATCAATTTCATACTAAAGTATAGCAGTGGAGATTCCCTGTGTTTGGCTTGGACTTTAGTACCTCAGGCTGTGTTGTCAAAGATTGAATGCCATGGGTAGTAATAAGTAATTTCTCTAAATAGTGTGCTAACTTGGCATCAGACCAATTCTTATAGGAAAACACAAAGTCATTATCTTGTCTGTGGGGTTATCATCAGGTTTGTAGAGCTGCATGCTTCACTTCTCTTGCGTGAAATATTTATTGTCACAATAGTCTGTATGGAGCTATCCACCATTTCAGTGTGCTCAATACAATGTAAATGACTGACAATCTTAGATTAGTTGCTATAAACGCTTGAGTAACACTAATCTGATAGAGACTCCTAGCCGCAGATTCCTTATCTGAGACTATTCCCCAGGCATCAGACTACGTATGAAAACACTTGAGCAGCACTTCTGCGCACGTTTGTCGTGTCCATCAGCTTTGTGTCGGTGACATCCGCGCCCTCCATGCAGAAATGACTTGCGTGGTGCATATATAGACACCACCCCAGCTCTCTGACACTAGTTCTTTTCATTCCAAGCCATCAATGTTGAGCTGGAGAGAGCTATCTCAGTCCATTTTTTGGACAGTTTCTTTGACCTTTTGTCAAAATAATTTTGAGCTTAAGCTCCCAGTGTGCTAATAGGGATGTTCTCTAAAAAACGATGGGGTTTAAACCCTGTGGATCCTGTCACAGGCAGATGTCTGTGTCAGACCCCCACCTGGTTTGCCTCTGGTGCCTGGAGCAGGGCCACGGCTCCAATGCCTGCTTTGACAGTCTAGTGATACACCCTAAAGTGGTTTCAGAGCGCTTCCTGAAGCTCTTGGTTGCCTGCCCACTGTCAACTCTACGATGCTCCAGGTCCTAGTTGCGAGGAAGTTTCCCGGCCCACTCGTGGGGCCATTCCCGACAGTTATCGTCCCACTCAAAGTCATTGTTAGAAAAGTCCCACAAAAAATTAAAAATGTCCAGGAAGTTGAAGCGCTCTTCGACTTTACCACGCCAGTCCAAGTCTTCAAATGAGGAGCTGGAACAATGCCACAAATCTAGGACCCACTCCCACGCATCAGCCGTGGAGTCTAAGTCTGGGTTGGATCAGAATTTCCCACAGCCAGATCAACCCATGCCCAGCTTAAGGAGTTTTATGAGGCCATGCACCTCATATTTTGGCAGGCTAACCCCTCTGGAGCAGTTTTGGGCCCCACACATTTGGGAGGTGCCCCAACTAGATTCCCACTGGTGGTTCGCCCTTGGTGATAGTCGGCCCTTTGAATCTGTTCTTGGATCTGCATCGGCTCCAGTTGCAAAACCGCAACACCTTCCCTCGAGTCCATTCCAGTGATACTGTTCCTGGCGCTGTCAACACCCCTCAGCAGCGCTGACCCCATTGTTATACTCTACTCTAATAAAGAGCCGATCTGTATTGCTCAACTTTGACTCTGGTGCCGGACAGAACACAACCCTCCAAGTCGGAGCAGTTCCTTCTTTTACTGAAAGGACCTATGGGGAATACGATTGGGGCAGATCTGAAGATACTTATGATTATCTCGACCCCATGGATGAGCCAAAGGATAACTTGTATGATGAACTGTCAGATGCCAGTAGTCTAGAAACCCCTCCAGACACTGGCCTAATATCTTCTCCTAGTGAGTCTATGGATGAAGGGGCTTCATTTACCATGGTGTTGAGGAAGACGTCTGAGGTCCTGGACCGTACGCAGCCCTCTGCGCCAGTCAAGACAATGTCTTGACAGAGTTGCTTAACCTGAGACTTGCTGCCACAGACCCACTTCTCCCCTTTAATGTAGCCCTAACTGGTATCCTGCTCGGGGCATGGGCCAAACCCCTGCAAAGGAAGATTACCCGCCACCTTTGCCCCTTTCCTGGGAACACAGCTTTCCTCACCCAGCACCCCATCCCATGGAGTATAGTTGTCCAGTCCTCCATGTCTGAAAGTCAACTCTAGTGCTTCCCCTACCACACCACCGGATAGGGAATCCCACAGGTTGGACACCTTCAGTAAGAGGATTTCCCCTTCCGCCCACCTTATACTGTGGTCAGTGAATACCACATGCCTCTTGGGGCGATACTCTCACACAGTTTGGGATTTGGTTGTGCAAGTGCTGAGCATGGTCTTGGAGGAGACTTGAGCTATCCTGCCCAGGGCTATTGCCAATGGCAGGGATTCAGCAAAGTTCACTAAATGCTTTAGACTGGATACAACCGACTCGCTGGGCAGGATGATTGCTTTGTCAATAGTACTCTGTCACCACTGCAGGTTGAGGTCTACTGGCTAGATGTAAAAGGCATCCCTTATGAACATGCCCTTTGATGGCACTTGCCTGTTTGGCTATGACGAGATTTGGTGCTTGAGTGCTTTAAGAACAGCAGAGCCTCTGTCCAATCGCTGGGACTCTCAAGGGGCCTGCTTCAGCCCCACTTTGCCTTTCGTCCTTTGTGGCTATAGTAGGGGGTACCAATCACGTTTATTCCAACCCAGCCAGCTATCTCAACCAGGCTTCCTAGTCCCTTATTGGCCCCAGTTCCCACAAGCCCAGTGGGACTCAAGGCCAGAAATCTGAATAGAACCCCCCCACTGGCAGTCACATCCTACATACCCCTTAAACCCTCCTTTAATATGCTCTATCACCATCACAGGTAACCGGTCGGCAGCAGGATCAAGCATCACCAGCCCTGATGGCAGTCCATCACCTTGAACAAATGGGTGCTTCAAATTTTGAGCTGAGTTACTCCCTTCTATTCACAGAAACCCCACCGCCCACGCAACCGTCCTTCAACCAGCTGAAATTGGACCACCTCTCCCTGCTGCATCAAAAAGTGCAGCCTCTTTTGCCTAGGGGAGTCATAGAGAAAGAGCCAACAGCAGAAGAAGGACATAGTTGCCATTCCCACTACTTTCTGGAGCTGAAAAAGGACTGATGCCTCTGCTCCATACTATAGCTGCATCCTCTCAACTACTTCAGAAATAAATCAAAATGCTTTTGCTGGCTCAGCTCCTGTCTGCCCTGAACCCTGGAGACTGGAATGCGTTGGAATTGCAGGATGCCTTTTTTTCATACCTGTCCTGCTAGCCCACAGACAATACCTGCAGCTCACTCTGGGCTACAAGCACTTTCAGTTTGCTGTGATCCCCTTTGCCCTTACCAGCGCACCGAGGGTGTTCACAAAGGTGATGACTGTTGATGCAGCTCATCTGTGGAGGTTAGGGGTTTGAATCCTCCCCCTACCCTGATGAATGGCTGCTGTAGGAGGGCTTGCCCCAGGCAGTCATCACCAACCCCCAGACTCCTGACTCCTGCATTCACCAGGCTTCACTATCTATGTTCCGAAGTCACACCTGTCTTCTTAGATGCTCCCTTTTATAGGAGCTATGAGCAAATGGGATTTATTATATGGTATAGTTGTGAGACTTCAATGAGTAATACACTTCCAACACTTAGGACCAGTCAGGTTTTGTTGCCAAACCCTAGCTTTACCCCGGCTTTGAGCAACAGGCTTCAACAAAGGAACAAGTTTAAAGCATTTAAACTGCACCAAAACAATTGAAGAAGAAAGAAACATGACTAAGGAAATCCAACATCAATTTATAAACATAAACTGTCATTTTATGGATTTATGGACACAAAAATGAAAAAGATCCGCTGGAAGGTTCAAGAGATATAGGGGGTTATTCTAACTTTGGAGGAGGTGTTAATCCGTCCCAAAAGTGACGGAAAAGTGACGGATTTACCACCAGCCGTATTACGAGTCCTTTATATCCTATGGAACTCGTAATACGGCTGGTGGTATATCCGTCACTTTACCGTCACTTTTGGGACGGATTAACACTCCTCCAAAGTTAGAATAACCCCCATAGATTTTTAAAGAAACAATAAATCAGGGCGTTTCACTCAGCCGCGAGTGAGCATTGGAAAATTCAAACCATTGGGTATTTTTCAAAAAAAGCTACATCAATGGTGAATGCAGTTACTTAAGATTATTTTCAACAAACAACTTCAGTGGGGTGCCAGTCAGAAGGACGACTAAGGTCCAGTGGAACAGTTACTTCCACAACAAAGCAACCTCCAGGTCAGTTCCAGCGTCAGTGGCTAATTGCCACTAACTTCTTTAGAGTGTTCCTGATGCAAGTGATTCTGAACATGCTCAAGGCTGCTGAAGATGCTGTGCCATTGACCAGGGACTTCCTGGGGTTACTGCTCAGTCCACAGTTCTAGTGGGGTACTTTGGCCACAGGGGTCGATGTCCTTCGAAGGCCTTTCGGGTCCAGCAAATGTCCATTTGCATTTGGACTACTGATCTCTGGTCACAGCCAGGCCAGCACTTCCTTTCCCCTGGTGATAGCTCTTCTTCTGGTTGAACAAACTGCACTCTGACAACTCTCCTGGGACCAGCAGACTTGGGGGCAACCTTTGAGATTTGGGACTCGGGCTCCGAGGCTGCTCAGTGGCGAAGAACCATGATCTGGTGATCTGGACCGCCAACTTGCCCAAGAAGGTTTCCTCAGCTTTTTTGGCCATGTGCTGCGAACAGGAAGTCAGCCAATTGACTCTAGGACTCTCTACTTCTGGCTGAGTCTGGGGACTACTTCTACATGAGCACAACACAGCAGGCACAGTTCTATCTTCACAAGCCCGAGGAGCAGCAGGTGCAGTCCAACTTTGGTGCATCCTTTCTTTGCCAGGTCCTCGGTCAGCATGGCAGTCATTCAGTCCTTTTCTCCAGTCCAGGTGAGATCTGAGCTACGGGGACGTGGGGTGCCTCTTTTATGCCCAGAAAGTGCCCATAGGAGAGGTTGTGGTCGATAGAGTAATGGGCTACTAGGTTCCGATCTGATCACAATTTCTTGTGAAGTATGGCATTTAACTATCCCAGAGTGCTCAATTCTGCCTACTCCCCAAATGTATGAACCATTTTCTTGGTGTGTGGATCTCGGTAGACTGCCCTAGAGGTGTGGCTGCCTGGGGTTTACACACCCATGGAAAAACAGTTTGGCCAGTGTTTTCCCCTCTCTGTCCCCAGCACCAACCTGTTCAGCCACACAAAAGAGCAGCCCCTTTTGTGGGTGTTACACCATTCTTCTTCAAAGGTAGCTTCCCCTTTGTAGCTCGCCTTTTGGGCTAACACCCCATGTGGCTTCTGTAAGGAAATGCCTCCTTGGCATGGTTGCCCCCTGACTTTTTGCCTTTGCTGATGCTATGTTTACAATTGAAAGTGTGCTGAGGCCTGCTAACCAGGCCCCAGCACCAGTGTTCTTTCCCTAACCTGTACTTTTGTATCCACAATTGGCAGACCCTGGCATCCAGATAAGTCCCTTGTAACTGGTACTTCTAGTACCAAGGGCCCTGATGCCAAGGAAGGTCTCTAAGGGCTGCAGCATGTCTTATGCCACCCTGGAGACCTCTCACTCAGCACAGACACACTGCTTGCCAGCTTGTGTGTGCTAGTGAGGACAAAACGAGTAAATCGACATGGCACTCCCCTCAGGGTGCCATGCCAGCCTCTCACTGCCTATGCAGTATAGGTAAGACACCCCTCTAGCAGGCCTTACAGCCCTAAGGCAGGGTGCACTATACCATAGGTGAGGGTACCAGTGCATGAGCATGGTACCCCTACAGTGTCTAAACAAAACCTTAGACATTGTAAGTGCAGGGTAGCCATAAGAGTATATGGTCTGGGAGTCTGTCAAGCACGAACTCCACAGCACCATAATGGCTACACTGAAAACTGGGAAGTTTGGTATCAAACTTCTCAGCACAATAAATGCACACTGATGCCAGTGTACATTTTATTGTAAAATACACCCCAGAGGGCACCTTAGAGGTGCCCCCTGAAACTTAACCGACTATCTGTGTAGGCTGACTAGTTTTAGCAGCCTGCCACAAACCGAGACATGTTGCTGGCCCCATGGGGAGAGTGCCTTTGTCACTCTGAGGCCAGTAACAAAGCCTGCACTGGGTGGAGATGCTAACACCTCCCCCAGGCAGGAATTGTCACACCTGGCGGTGAGCCTCAAAGGCTCACCTCCTTTGTGCCAACCCAGCAGGACACTCCAGCTAGTGGAGTTGCCCGCCCCCTCCGGCCAGGCCCCACTTTTGGCGGCAAGGCCGGAGAAAATAATGAGAAAAACAAGGAGGAGTCACTGGCCAGTCAGGACAGCCCCTAAGGTGTCCTGAGCTGAAGTGACTCTAACTTTTAGAAATCCCCCATCTTGCAGATGGAGGATTCCCCCAATAGGGTTAGGATTGTGACCCCCTCCCCTTGGGAGGAGGCACAAAGAGGGTGTACCCACCCTCAGGGCTAGTAGCCATTGGCTACTAACCCCCCAGACCTAAACACGCCCTTAAATTTAGTATTTAAGGGCTACCCTGAACCCTAGAAAATTAGATTCCTGCAACTACAAGAAGAAGGACTGCCTAGCTGAAAAACCCCTGCAGAGGAAGACCAGAAGACGACAACTGCCTTGGCTCCAGAAACTCACCGGCCTGTCTCCTGCCTTCCAAAGATCCTGCTCCAGCGACGCCTTCCAAAGGGACCAGCGACCTCGACATCCTCTGAGGACTGCCCCTGCTTCGAAAAGACAAGAAACTCCCGAGGACAGCGGACCTGCTCCAAGAAAAGCTGCAACTTTGTTTCCAGCAGCTTTAAAGAACCCTGCAAGCTCCCCGCAAGAGGCGTGAGACTTGCAACACTGCACCCGGCGACCCCGACTCGGCTGGTGGCGATCCAACACCTCAGGAGGGACCCCAGGACTACTCTGATACTGTGAGTACCAAAACCTGTCCCCCCTGAGCCCCCACAGCGCCGCCTGCAGAGGGAATCCCGAGGCTTCCCCTGACCGCGACTCTTTGAACCTAAAGTCCCGACGCCTGGGAGAGACCCTGCACCCGCAGCCCCCAGGACCTGAAGGACCGGACTTTCACTGGAGAAGTGACCCCCAGGAGTCCCTCTCCCTTGCCCAAGTGGAGGTTTCCCCGAGGAATCCCCCCCTTGCCTGCCTGCAGCGCTGAAGAGATCCCGAGATCTCTCATAGACTAACATTGAAAACCCGACGCTTGTTTCTACACTGCACCCGGCCGCCCCGCGCTGCTGAGGGTGAAATTTCTGTGTGGGCTTGTGTCCCCCCCGGTGCCCTACAAAACCCCCCTGGTCTGCCCTCCGAAGACGCGGGTACTTACCTGCAAGCAGACCGGAACCGGGGCACCCCCTTCTCTCCATTCTAGCCTATGTGTTTTGGGCACCACTTTGAACTCTGCACCTGACCGGCCCTGAGCTGCTGGTGTGGTGACTTTGGGGTTGCTCTGAACCCCCAACGGTGGGCTACCTTGGACCAAGAACTAAGCCCTGTAAGTGCCTTACTTACCTGGTTAACCTAACAAATACTTACCTCCCCTAGGAACTGTGAAAATTGCACTGTGTCCACTTTTAAAACAGCTATTTGCCAATAACTTGAAAAGTATACATGCAATTTTGATGATTTGAAGTTCCTAAAGTACTTACCTGCAATACCTTTCGAATGAGATATTACATGTAGAATTTGAACCTGTGGTTCTTAAAATAAACTAAGAAAAGATATTTTTCTATATAAAAACCTATTGGCTGGATTTGTCTCTGAGTGTGTGTACCTCATTTATTGTCTATGTGTATGTGCAACAAATGCTTAACACTACTCCTTGGATAAGCCTACTGCTCGACCACACTACCACAAAATAGAGCATTAGTATTATCTATTTTTACCACTATTTTACCTCTAAGGGGAACCCTTGGACTCTGTGCATGCTATTCCTTACTTTGAAATAGCACATACAGAGCCAACTTCCTACAGCTTCCTACTAGGAGGAGGTGACACCTCCTCCAATGGCAGGCCTCTATTGTTGCCTATCCAGGGAGTCATTTACATTTCTCCCCAGTCTGGCAGAACACTGTCCCATGTCCAGCATCTGCAAATGGCCACTGGGAAACTTGGACAACAGAGTAGCAACATTTAAAAAGTTGCATTAGCAAAAGTTACATTAAATTCAACCTGGGCAACACGTTAGGATTAATGTAACAAGTTGTATGATACCTTGAAGTAAACTTTAGTAGTCCCATCCAGGAGATAGCCCAACTGAGTTGTCAATGTGTAACCGTGTACTCGCCAAGGACGCTACTTGCCTTCTACTCTTTAATACGCTACACCCTGCTGTAGGACTCAACAGACCTGCTGTAGGGGTGACTTGTACATATTAAAAAGGGAGGTTTGTGCTTTGCCATTATTTTAAATGGCAATGTCGAGTTAGCAGTTTTAAACTGCTCTACCAGTCTGCAGTAGCAGGCTGGGAGACACGTTTTACCTTTTACACTCAGGAAGGCACAACAAGTGCTGCAGTCCTTGGGGGACACTTAAGTTACAGACACTAGGTACCCTGTTACTATATACTAGGGAATTATAAGAAACATAGCTTATGCTAATTGAGTTCTGGTTAGCAGGCCTCAGTGCATTCTGAGTTGAAAAACCAGCAGAAACAGTCTAAAACTTTGGAGGTTATCGTGCCAAAGAGACATTTCCTTAAAGGTGCCATTCTGGGCACCATACAGTTTCTGGCCAATCCTGTGGAACACCAAGTCCATAGTATCCAGGGTATGATTCTGATGTTTCAGCCTCTATCCTGAATTTGGATGAGAATGAACCTGAAGCTGCTGGGCCTCAGGGGCTCCTTTATCCTGCTGGTTACATACACATGCCTGCTGGCATATGAAGGCTCAGCAGTTGGACCTAAGGTCCCAGAGGGCTCAGCATCAGGGGAATCTCTCCAACCTGGTCCACATATTGGAGAGAACTGCTAAATGCCTGCAGTGGTGGCTAATGAACCACAATTGGGTCAGCAGCAGACCCCTCTCCCTTCCCCACCCAGAGCTTCAATGTTGATAGATGCGCCACTTCTGTGTTGGGACAGCCATCTGGGAGAGTTAGAGATTAGAGGACTCTGGTCTCCGGTGGAGTCTCAGCTCCACATAAACCTATTGGAATTGAGTGCAATTCATCTGGCATTGAAAGTCTTTCTCCCTTCCATGAAGGGAAGGCTGGTTCAGGTGTTCATGAATAAGCACCACCACGTGGTATTGCAACAAGTGTGTGTGAGGTGGGGTCATAGACCCTCAGTCAAGAGGCCCTGTGTCTCTGTACATGACTGGAACGTAAGGACATATTCCTGGTCGTACAATACCTGGCAGGCTCTCTGAACACTAGGGTGGACAAACTCACTTGTCAATGCCCTGCAGATCACAAATGGCATCTCCATCTGGATATGATGCAAGGACTCTTGCTTAGTGACTGGGGAGAAACTTGGTTAGATCTATTTGCCACCGCCAAGACTGTGCAATATCAGCAATTCTGTGCGCTGGAGCTTTCAAGGTGGCTCTGGCTCGATGATGCATTTCACACCAAGTGGAACTCAGGCCTCCTGTACGCCTTTACGCTAATACCACTTTGCCGCAGAGTTCTCAAGAAGATCTGAAACCACCAGGCCATAGTCATACTTGTGGCTCAGGTTGGGAATGGAGAGTATGGTGTCCCAAACTCTTGACTATAAGCACCGGTCCTCCAATCAAACTCCCCTTACAGAGGATCTCCTGTCACAGCAACAGGGCAGGGCTCCACACCCAGACCAGCGCATGCTCTGTCTGCACACATGGAGATTGAGAGGCGGCAGCTGAGAGTCTTTGACCTCTCTTCAGAAGTCTGCAAAGTGATTCAGGCATCTCTCAATAAGACTATACACCTGCCGTTGGGGCAAGTTTGTGCCTTGGTGCACTAGAAAACATGTTGATCCTCTCTCTGCACCTTTGTCCGAGGTGTTGTTTGTTTTATCGTTAGCCCAGCAAGGGTTTTCTTGGGAAACAGTTTAAGAGTATCTTTTTTCCACATCGTTACGGTTTCAAGATCAGCTCTCCCTGTTCAAATCACCATTTGTGACTTGTTTCTTGAAAAGACTTCAGCACGTTTCCTCCACAACCCTTCATAATGCCCCAGTGAGACCTTAATTTGGTCTTACCATTTTTTATGTGCTCGCTATTCAAGCTCATGCATACTTGCCTGCTATGTCTTGTGACCACCAGGACAGTCTTCTTAGTGGCCAAAAGTTTTTACTGGTGATGAGACATTATTGTGGTTATGGGTGGAATTCAAAGGGTTAAGTTAATTTGTATTGTGACCATTCAATTGTGGACCATTCAAAAACCTTAAACGCAAGCTCAAATAAAAAAATAAAAAAATAACCCCACTGGATGGAAAAGCATGTTCTCCTTTTTTCCCCAAACATCAAGACTGAATCTGCCTAGATAGAAGGGGTCATTATGCCCCAGGCGGTTGGCGACAATGTGGCGTTAAGTACCGCCAAGAGGCTGGTGGCACAGTGGTAACAGCCGCCGGGCTTGAGATATCTCCAGCCCGGCGGGCGGTTTTTTCCTCCTGCGGGATTATGACCCCGCCTACCCGCCATGGTTTTCGTGGTGTTTGTAACTCCACGAAAATCATGGCGTTAGGCCATATCAGTGACAGATAATTCCTTCCCTGTCACTGATAGCGATCTCCCCCCTCCCTCTCCAGTTACCCACCACCCCCTCACCTCTCCAAACCTCCTACCCTCTACATTCACACCCTCTTCATACACACATACGCATGCACACATACATACGTGCATGCATACATCCAATCACACACACATCCGCACACACTTCCAAACATACACGCAGACACGCATTCACATTCACAACATACACGCACTCACTCTCCCATACATGCACACACACATTCAACACTCAACACAAATCCGCATTCATGCACACACATACATTCACCCCCCCCACACACACAACACCCCCTCCCCTCCTCTCCTGTCGGAGACCCGACTTACCTGGATCCAGGGGGTCCTCCGGCAGGAGACAGGACAGGGCGCTGCTACCTCCAGCAGCGCCTACCATCAGAACACCGCTAGGCCATATTATTGGTCATAATACGGCTGGCGGTGGTCTACTGGCGTGGTGCTGCTGGTGGTAGCAGCGCCACCTTACCGGCATCCACCGGCATGGCCACAGCCAGATTTCCGCCATTCTTGTGGAGGAAATCCGGCTGTGGTCTTTTGGCGGCCGTCGCTGCGGTGGTAGGCGTTTTTTACCACCAAGGTTAAAATGAGGGCTAGAGTGTTTACCATATCTGGTGTTACTGGTGATACTGGTGTTACTGGTGTTACGCAAACCAATATATTCTTGAATACTGTGTATGCACAGGAGATAAGAAAGAGCATCCAGCCTGATTAGATTGTACAGGTCTGCAGACCCTGTATTTTCCACCAACACCCTTTCTCCAGTGGAAAAAGGGAGAAACTGCTTTTACATCCAGTGATTTTTGTAAAAAAAAATATTTGGGCTTTCAATTAAGGTTCGTGAATGGTTCACAAATGAATGGTCACAATACAAAATTAACTTAACCTTTCAAATCCCACTCATCACCACAAAAATGTCCTGTCCCAAGAAAAACTTTATTTTTTGGTATATTTGCTGTAATTCTTTTAAGTAGTTGTGCTGTAGTACAGGCCACAAATTCCTACAGATATTTGAAAAGGAAACATAGCTCTTTCATTCCTCATCTTAACTTTGCTCTCCTGGACAAATCATAGGCTGTGGTGTGTCATAACCTAGCCAGTTACGTTCATTGTGTGCAAAATGTTGGGCATATTTGTCAACTGATGCCTAGATGACAGTGTGGTGTGTTTCTGGAGATCAGTGACTGTTATAAGTCCTGAATCATGGGAGTTCAAGGGGCGAGTGAGTGATGGCAATCGGGGGAGTTTAGGAGAAGGTATGTGCAAAGTCCTGGAGGTTGAAGGAGGGCAGTGATACCTTCATGTGGGAGCATAGAGTGCCTCCTGGAGATTAATGAGGACAGGCAGGGGAGATCCTTGGAGAAGAGTGGTGGAGAAGATGACTTCACTTAATTAATTCACGTAAATTGTCACTGGCAAGCTGTGAAGAGAATGTAGTTCAGAGGTTATGCCCTGCGCATCTGTGGTAAAAAGCATCAGTGAGGTGAGGGGAGCGAGGCTTCTTGCATTGGGCTGAAGAAGGGATAGTGCTGAGAGCCTGTGTCTCATCTGCATGAAGTCCAAGGGATAAATATTGTGAGGCCTTGTGCCTTATGGTAGAGCATTTTGATTGCTAACGCCATAGGGGGAGTAATTGTCTGTGATGGATATATGTTGTGGGTGGTAGAAAGTTTAGGCTACCTGCATGGGGTGAATTTAGAGGGATTACACTTCGGGCCTGATTTAGATCTTGGCGGTAACAGTCCGGTCATCCATTTTCTGTTGGATTTTCCATCTGCGGTCCACCTTCTCTATTTAGATGTTGGCGGGTCCATAGACGAAAGACTGCTGACGAACTGCCATCACTGGCATTAATCACCACCCGTGTCGATGGCGCAATAAGCAGAAGTGGCTGGTGGTGGGACTCCAGCCACTTTTATTATCGAGCCAATCACAAAGTGCCTTCATGCCGACTCAACTGTGGAGGCTAAACCTCCACACCTGAGTTGGCGGGTTGGGAGGTAGAAAAGGACAAAACTCATCTTTTTTCCAGTTTTCACATTTCCTACTGCCAAGAACCCAGTCATACAAGTCCTGCCATTGCTGCTGCTTCTGGATCAAGATGAAAATCAACCCCATTGTCACCGGAACAGAAGCTAAGTCGCTGTATTACCTGTCATTCTCCGAATTGTCGCTGTACATTAGCACTGGACTCATGCATGTTTAAAACAATACTTCAAAGCAATAGTACAATGATGTGCAGTGCATGTCTGTAATGTCGTAGTTGGAATTGTTTTTAAAACACACCTTGAAATACTAGTAACATCCCCTAATCTTGTACTAGCTACCTTCATGGCAGTGGTCACCTACACAATAAGTCACAGAAAGCTCTAAATGTGTACATACAGGTATATGCAATAATTTCCCCAAAACTACCATATCATATACATAACCAGTATACCTAATAGTACCACTCAGATCTGTGATAATGCAGTGGGTGTACATGGAATGTACAATCATTCTTACCTCTAAACTGCAAACATGTCAGAGATGTATGAAGGTCATATGTGCCCTTGGTCTATGCATTTTTTAGAAAGCTTTAGATGTAATTTATGAAATGTAAAGTGTTATGTTCCCTGTGTAATGCATATCTGCATATTATTGACATAACATTTCAAGATAAACACACATGCATTCTCCAGTCACAATATTAGAAACTCATATACTTTCGGTGTAAATGCCCCGTAACATGATGAATGCTTGCGCCAAAATTAACATGTCCATCACAAATGTACAACACTAATGTATACATTTAAAAAAATAACTGAAATATACAACCTGTGCTTGTCACTGTCACAAATGACAGTATCTGCAGGGCACACACATTAGCAGAAAAACATAATCAGCAAACAATTAGTAAAAATCTAAAAATAAGGCCAATACAAAGGTGTTCTCAAAATAAAAATATTTTATTGGAACGAGATACCTCTATCATTCGTAATATTACAGAATTGCACAAAGAAAAAAACAAAGGCACTAGCATGCCCATAACATCCTCCTATATGCACTGCCCGAATAAACCTCCTCTAGAAGGGGCATCTATGGGCCAGAGATCAGGCACTTCAATGATCTTACTGGGGGGATGGCTGGTGCTTGGGTTTGAGAGGGGTGGATCTGGGAGGGGTGGGTTTGGATCTGGTAGGAGTGGGTTTGGATTTGGAAGGAGTGGGTTGGGTGTGGATGGGGATGGTTGGAGTGTGGAAGGAGTATGTAGACTTTTGGGTGGGGTGGTCTGGGATTTGGAAGGAGTTAGGGCCAGGGCAAACAGTAGGTCCTCCTTGGGGAAACAAGTAGGGTGTTCAGGAGGGATTTTGACTTGGGAGGGAGAAGGAGTGGCAGTGTCTGTTGTTTTTGTGTCTGTTGATGGTGTGGGTGTCTGAGAGTCAGGTATATGAGGTGTATGTTTTGGTTTGTGTTGTTTATTGGGTGTCTGTTATGTGGGTGAGTGTGGGCGTTTGTGTACAGTATATGCAGGTGTGGATGGGTCTGCTGTGGAGGTGCTGGTGTGGTTGTAGTGCCTGTGGATATGCTGGTGCATGTGTGTGTCATCGTAGGTATGGTGTCTGTAGGTGTGGTGGTGGTGGGTGTGGGTGTTTGTCTTGTGGTAGGTGTGGTGTCTGCAGGTGTGCTGGTGGTGAGTGTGGATGTCTGTGTCATGATGGGTGTGGTGTCTGCGGGTGTGCTGGTGATGAGTGTGGATGTGTGTGCTGGGGAGGGTGTGGTGTTTGTGGGTATGCTTGTGGTAGCGGTTGTGGGGTGTGGAGTGTCTGTATGTGTGGGTGTGTCTGTGTTTCTTACTGTGTTTGTGTTTATGTGAGGATGTGCTCATTGTCTGTGTTTGAGTGGGTGTGTGTAAAGGTGTGTGTGTTCCCTGCATAGGGCTAGGAAGATGGATTTCAGTTGGGAAAGGGTTGGGAGTTGGGGCACGAGGATGGCGTGGGTATAAAGCTGTGGTCATTGAGGAGGCCAGACCCTGGAATGACCTCTGTAGGCCAGACATGGCACTGTGAATGCCATCCAGGTAAGCTAGCCTCTCGGTTATCTGACCATTAAGCCCCTGGATGACATTCAGTGGTCTGGTCTGGCCTACAGCGATAGTCCTCAGAAGATCAATAGCCTCCTCATTGAGTGCAGCCTTGGAGACAGGGGCAGGGCAGGAAGTGCCGTTTTAAGGGAGCGGCTATGGCCAACGAGAGGGGAGCAAGAGGGAGGGTGGAGATGGAAACAGGTGGGGGACGATGATGCAGGTGGAATAGTTGCACTAGGGTCTGCCACCACTTGGGACTGGTCGTCTGTGGAGGCCTCTGAAGATTGTGTTAATTTGATTCACTCTTGGCCTCTGTGTCAAGCCCCTCACTCTCCGTGGCACTAATTCCCTTGTGTCAGTGATGTCTGCATCAAGACCACAGTGCCCAACTTCTCCCCTGCCAGCATGGCTGCTGTCACATTTCCCTTGCCCTGATGGCGCTTTAAAGACAGATACAACAGTTTGAGGGTACCTGGGTAAATGTATTTGAAGATGAACTTTGTTCACAAAACATTTGCAAAGTCTACATACTAAACTAGCTTCATGATACTCACACTTGGCTTCTCAATCATCAGTATCTCGTGCTTGTTGGGAAGAATTCTACAAACCATTTGCTCACAGTCTAGAAATTCCCCATGCTAGCTCCCATATCATGTACGCCTTTTGTCTCTTATCTGCTTTTATTTCTCTGCATGTCAAATGGATTTGACATCATTAGTAAATACATAGAACTGGATAAATTCTCAAACTACTTCAGTACAGGGCAAAACATTTCCTCATATCCAAAAGAGACATGTTTTGGGCCTGTTAGTGACTTATCAAGATGGGTAACTCCAACATCTATGTGATGGAACCGTTCATCTGCAATTGTCCTTTTAAGTATCACTTTGCTCACCATCATTGCTTTCTCATCTGGACACAACTAAGGTCACTTAAATTTCATTTGGGGTAGGTATAACTCTGTCACCAAAATGGACACATTTCTGTCTGTTTCAATCAATACATTCTGGCATGAAAAGTCATGTTGGTTGACCCAAACTGGTTTACATGCACAGTTGGGAAGGACTGAGGCTTCATGACAACCTGCGAATGTCTACCTGTAATGAACTGAAGTTTGCTATTGAAACATATTTTGGATATGGAATGATGCCATTGTACACATTTTCGGTCCTTTTGGTGCAGATGCTCAATATCATTTTGTCATTGTACCAACTTACCAAAGTAAAGTATAAAACATGAAGTGTCTCATACGTGCTTACTATTGTCATATCAGCAGAAATAGGGCCTACATTACCTATTCACATTTGTGATGGAGTATCACACCTGACCCAATCCTCAAATGGGGCATATTTGGTACAAATGTCCCTCATAACATGGAGAAAATGCTGGTACCCCTTTTTTGGCATGCAGCCATGTGTCTGCTCAAAACGGTACTTGGGATGAGGCTTGCATGTCAAGCCATAGCATACTGGTCTTCCTTCACATTGACTAAATATTCAATTTATGTTCAGTGTAGGAAGCTGTTGATGTGTCTCCTCATAACGTTTGTTTTTTAGCACACCACTGAATGGTGGTTGTGACATTGCACCAGATGCTGCCAGAGTGCCCTGTAATGGTCATGTGGCCTTAGATGTTGTTACTGCCTTAATGTAGGCTATTGATGTTATTGATGTAGGATTCCTTTTGTGAGGGCAGGATGTCTGGCTCCAGCTGAGGTCATGAACAGGGGCAGGGACTGAGATAGGTGGATCTGTTACCTCCTGTGGCAGGGCCTTCCTGTCTGTGCTGCAGAAGGTATATTGTGTCCTGAGCCACAGACAGGGGTAGATGGTGCCGGAAACGTCCTGCACATGTAATGGTAAATGTTAAACATCACCCCAGTCAAGAAGCACAAATTTGAGGTGTGATTCTGTAGCTCTTGAATGTGCTCCCTCTGCACCTGCTTAATGTCCCGGATCTCTGGTAGGACTCTGTTAGGTACTGTTGTATTGCTCCCAAGACTCTGTCAATGGTGGTCTGTGTGACAATGATGCCAGTGGCCTCACTTTCCTGACCCACTGATTCCTTCCCACAATGCCTACCTCTACTACCCTGTGCTCTTGAGGCAGTGTTGCCCATCCCACTGGGTCCTGGCACAAGTGGAGGTGCTGGTTGCTCAACAGTAGCCAGGACTGGGGGGCACAAGATGGGAGTTGTGATCCTCTGGACATTGGAAGTAGATGTATCCATAGGCATAGTTGTTGTAGCAGCTGGGGTGGGAGGTGTAGGTGTGGATGGAGTGAGACTCACCAGGGCTGTCTGCCCAGACAGACCAGATGGACCATGCATCCCCTCATTATCCAGACTTGCAGGAGTGGTGTCCTCACTGAATGCTTGATCCTGGCATGGAATGGAGGTGTCTTCAGCTTCAGATGGTGGTCCACTGGCCCTGGGCGTTGGTCCTAATATAAATTACAAAATTAAAAGTCATTAAAGGTCTGTCTTGTACCTCAATTCTGTCTACAGCTCAGATGATGTAACCTAAAGAAAAGAAAAATAATGATTAATGGGATGTTGAGGTCTTTGTTTGATTTTTCACTTTTTACTCATGCAGGTTAATGTCCACAGAGGCACACTTCAGTAAAAGTGATGGAGCGATGTCCTGAAATGTAAAATATAAAATTGACAATGTACATTCCATGTACCAGACATGCAACTCCACACAGTAGAGAGGAGATTTAAGAGCTGTGCCATTTCAAGGCCGAGCAGCCTCAAAAATAAAGTATGGTACAACTTATTGTATTTAATGGCGTTGGTTATCATGTGAACACTGCAAAGGTATTTGTGCATCAATACTGCTTCTAATCAGCATGCCACAGGACATGGTTGGAGGCCTTTAAATCTACAAACTATGATTTCCGCAAGCAAGTAGATCAATTCAATGTAGTGACAAGAAGGCGACAACATACTGGATCTACTCAGCCGATGAAATTTCAATACACACCATGAAATGGTGAAAGTCAACTACCTAAAGCTTTGATGTGTGGCCATTTGTGGAAGGAAAGGGAGGTTGAGCTTCATCACATTTCACTATTGTTTTGCAGAGACAAAAGCAGGGCGCTATTGCAGCTGTAGTCATTTGTAAACATTATTGCCAATACTTGAAAACAGTAGGTAACACATAGCTATTTGAATTAATACCGTGAAAATTAAACACACATTTGCAATGTGTACCCACATATGTATATAAAGTGAGTAGGTTAACATACCACTTACATGCACTACACCTTCATGTGCAGATGGATGGATTTTGGAACTTGTTTTTTAAGTAAAACAACCTACGTTGAGATACAGCAAAGGACGAGGCAAATGCAAGGGGTGAACCATGGAGGTCAACACGTAATCTGATAATACATATTGGTAATTGTTAAATAGATTGTAACACCCTTGATGCTACTAATTTGGATTTGGAAACATTCTGAACAGCTAAGTTAAGGGCATGGACTCCATTTGTGATTAGTGAGACATACATAGGTGTTGACGACAGCGCGGAGACCAGCCGAACTTTGGGAGCCCTGCCAGAGGAATCCGGGGCGTGGGAGGTGCCAAGCAACCACTCCAGCCACGCTTAAGGGAAAGCGTGGCCCCCTCAAGTGCGTGAATAAGACAGGGAGGGGGAAGAAAAGGAGGGAGTGAGGAGAAGGGACTTGAAGGGAATACAGGCTTCGATTAAGAGCATAATTGAATATTTTTTTTTCTTCATAATTTTCTTTTATTTAGTGGTTTCGGTTATACACTTTGGTTGTTTCTTGTATATTTTCTCACGTGGGCTAAGAAGCGAGGAAGAGGAGGGATAGACAGACAAAGGAGAAGGCACTAGAGATAAAAAAAATATAAGAGCACAGAATATAGAAGACACTCTTACGTCGCTTTAGGTCCAGGAGGAGCCTAAAAGGGATCAGTAGAGCAGACAGAAGAGATACATTGAGCAGGTCACAGGAAAGAGAAGCAAAGAACAGACAGACATACGGAAAGTGGAGGCAAGCGAAAGAAAGGGAAAGGACAGCCCTAAAAATGCCCGCGCCAAGGAGAAAACTTACAGAAGGGGGGAAGAAAAGAAAAAAGACCCAGAACAGGTCACAGGAAAAAGGAAGAAAAGGACAGACAGACATATTGAAAGAGGAGGCAAGCGAAAGAAAGAGAAAGAAAGAAAACCTAGACGTAGGAAAGAGACACATACTTACCTATATTTTGTTTCTTCTTCTTCTTCCCGCATGTGCCTCCCAGGAGCCTAGGAAGGGACGAAGAGGAGATAAGTATAAGAAATAGTTCCCAACATCTGGAAAACGTAGAACACAAAGTTACCACAGCACACCACTGTAGGAGGCTGGCTTGGCTTGTAGTGGGTACCAGAGGTACTTACACCTTGTGGCAGGTCCAGTTATCCCTTATTAGTGTAGAAGAGGTGTTTCTAGCAGCTTAGGCTGATAGAAGGTAGCTATGGCAAAGCAGCTAAGGCTGAACTAGGAGACATGTAAAGCTCCTACTATACCACTGGTGTCATATGCACAATATTATAAGAAAACACAATACACAGAAGTACTAAAAATAAAGGTACTTTATTTGTATGACAATATGCCAAAAGTATCTCAGTGAGTACCCTCAGTATGAGGATAAGATATATATACACAAGATATATATACACAAACCAAAATTATGCAGATAATAGCAAAAGGAAGTAATGCAAGCAATGTAAAGCAATGTAAAGTTACAGTACAGTAGATTGCAATAGGTGCACATAGGTATAGGGGCAACACAAACCATATACTCCAAAAGTGGAATGCGAACCACGAATGGACCCCAAACCTATGTGAGCTTGTAGAGGGTCGCTGGGACTGTAAGAAAACAGTGAGGGTTAGAAAAATAGCCCACCCCAAGAACCTGAAAGGTAGGTGTAAAGTGCACCTACTACCCCCAGAGAGCACAGAAGTCAAGATAGGGGGATTCTGCAGGAAGAACAAACACCAGCAATGCAACAACAGTGGATTTCCAGACCTGAGTACCTGTAAGACAAGGGGACCAAGTCCAATGGTCGCAACAGTGTTGAGAGTGGGCAGGAGCCCAGGAAATGCCAGCTGAGGGTGCAAGGAAGCTGCCACCGGTTGGAAGAAGCTTGGAGTTCTGAAAGAAAGAAGAGGACTAGGAACTTCCCCTTTGGATGATGCATGTCCCACGTCGTGAAGAAGCTTGCAGAGGTGTTCCCATGCAGAAAGACTGCAAACAAGCCTTGCTAGCTGCAAGGGTCGCGGTTAGGGTTGTTGGATGCTGCTGTGGCCCAGGAGGGACCAGGATGTCGCCACTTGGATGAGGAGTTCAGAGGGGGTGCCCAGCAATGTAGGGATTCCTCACAGAAGCAGGCAGCACCCGCAGAAGTACCTGAACAGGCAATTAGAAGAAAAATGAACCAGAGTCCACCCAAAGTCACAAAAGGGAGTCCCACGACACCGGAGGACAACTCAGAAGGTTGTGAACTGCAGGTTAGAGTGTCGGGGACCCAGGCTTGGCTGTGCACGAAGAAAATCCTGGAAGAGTGCACAGGAGCCAGAGCAGCTGCAAATCACATGGTACCCAGCAATGCAGTCTAGCGTGGGGAGGCAAGGAATTACCTCCACCAAACTTGGACTGAAGAGTCACTGGACTGTGGGAGTCACTTAGACAGAGTTGCTGAGTTCCAGGGACCACGCTCGTTGTGCTGAGAGGGGACCCAGAGGACAGGTGATGCAGTCTTTTGTTGCCTGCGGTTCCAGGTGGGAAGATTCCGTCGACCCACGGGAGATTTCTTCAGAGCTCCTGGTGCAGAGAGGAGGCAGGCTACCCCCAGAGCATGCACCACCTGGAAGAGAAAGCCGTCAGGATGAAGCGATACAAGGTTGCTAGTAGTCGTCTTGCTACTTTGTTGCGGTTTTTCAGGCGTCCTGAGCAGTCAGCGGTCGATCCTTTGGCAGAAGGTGAAGAGGGAGATGCAGAGGAACTCTGGTGAGCTCTTGCATTCGTTATCTGGTGAGATCCCCAAAGCAGAGACCCTAAATAACCAGAAAAGGAGGTTTGGCTACCTAGTAAGGAGGATTGGCTACCAAGAGAGGTAAGAGCCTATCAGAAGGAGCCTCTGACATCACCTGCTGGCACTGGCCACTCAGAGCAGTCCAGTGTGCCACAGACACCTCTGTTTCCAAGATGGCAGAGGTCTGGGACACACTGGAGGAGCTCTGGGCACCTCCCCTGGGAGGTGCAGGTCAGGGGAGTGGTCACTCCCCTTTCCTTTGTCCAGTTTCGCGCCAGAGCAGGGTTGGGGGATCCCTGAACCAGTGTAGACTGGCTTATGCAGAGATGGGCACCATCTGTGCCCATCCAAGCATTTCCAGAGGCTGGGGGAGGCTACTCCTCCCCAGCCATCACACCTATTTCCAAAGGGAGAGGATGTCACACCCTCTCGCAGAGGAAATCCTTTGTTCTGCCTTCCTGGGCCAGGGCTGCCTGGACCCCAGGAGGGCAGAAACCTGTCTGAGGGGTTGGCAGCAGCTGCAGTGGAGACCCCGGAAAGGCAGTTTGGCAGTACCCGGGTTCTGTGCTAGAGACCCGGGGGATCATGGAATTGTCTCCCCAATGCCAGGATGGCATTGGGGTGACAATTCCATGATCTTAGACATGTTACATGGCCATGTTCGGAGTTACCATTGTGACGCTGTACATAGGTGACCTATGTACAGTGCACGCGTGTAATGGTGTCCCTGCACTCACAAAGTCCGGGGAATTTGCCCTGAACGATGTGGGGGCACCTTGGCTAGTGCCAGGGTGCCCACACACTAAGTAACTTTGCACCCAACCTTCACCAAGTGAAGGTTAGACATATAGGTAACTTATAAGTTACTTAAGTGCAGTGGTAAATGGCTGTGAAATAACGTGGACGTTATTTCACTCAGGCTGCACTGAAAGCCCTGTGTAAGAATTGTCAGAGCTCCCTATGGGTGGCAAAATAAATGCTGCAGCCCATAGGGATCTCCTGGAACCCCAATACCCTGGGTACCTCAGTACCATATACAAGGGAATTATATGGGTGTACCAGTATGCCAATGTGAATTGGTAAATTTAGTCACTAGCCTGTTAGTGACAAATTTGGAAAGCAGAGAGAGCATAACCACTGAGTTTCTGGTTAGCAGAGCCTCAGTGAGACAGTTAGGCATCACACAGGGAACACATACAGGGCACATACTTATGAGCACTGGGGCCCTGCCTGGCAGGGTCCCAGTGACACATAGGCTAAAACAACACATATACAGTGAAATATAGGGGTAACATGCCAGGCAAGATGGTACTTTCCTACAACCACTGTACAGTATAATCAAAATAAAGAGGATATGTATCCCTGGTAAGACATGAAATCGAAAACAGAATGCGTAAATGTCCCAAATCCGTTGGAGAAGGTGTCTTTAATTGGAGGCACAGTCCGCCTCAAAACAGATAGTGAGTTCTTCAAAATACAGCCAATACGTGTCTAACATTTGGGAGTGACCGGACGACTTTCCGGGCTCTACTCTTTCAACACAACTTCATGATTCTCGGCTTATCAGAGCCGTTCTCAGTCTCCATGGTCACCTTTGGAGACTCTTTGCACCTTAAATACAGGAGACATTATCAGTAACAGATTTCTCAAGAATCACACATATTTGCCTTATCGTAGGTTGTCCAACTCTTCTTAACTGGCCGGATGGTCTAGCCTTGATGAAGTCACCTGAGTGACGAAACACGTGTTGGCTGTATTTTGAAGAACTCACTATCTGTTTTGAGGCGGACTGTGCCTCCAATTAAAGACACCTTCTCCAACGGATTTGGGACATTTACGCATTCTGTTTTCGATTTCATGTCTTACCAGGGATACAT
Organism: Pleurodeles waltl; assembly: GCF_031143425.1. NCBI lineage: Eukaryota > Metazoa > Chordata > Amphibia > Caudata > Salamandridae > Pleurodeles > Pleurodeles waltl. The sequence continues at coordinate 185,409,479 of NC_090437.1, forward strand.
ATCCTCTGTATTTTGATTATACTGTACAGTGGTGTGCTGTGGTAACTTTGGTGGTCATTACAACCCTGGCGGTCGGTCTTAAAGAGGCGGTAAGACCGCCAACAGGCCGGCGGTAAAAAATGTGCAATTACGACCGTGGCGGAAACCGCCAACAAAGACAGCCACTTTAACACTCCGACCGCCACGGCGGTACAAACAAACAGCGCGGCGGTCACCACCAACAGACAGGCGGGAGACAATGTACTGCCCACACTATTATGACAGACCAATCCGTCACCTTTTCCGGGGCAGATTCATGTGGATAAAAACACAGCGGAAACAGGAATTCCGAAGGAAAAACGCTCACCTCTACACACCCCACGAGGAACGAGGACGCCATGGATCCGGAACTCCAAATTCTACCTGCAATAGTCTTCCTGCTCCTCTACCAGGAGCACGAACGCCGGCGGCGAAGACCACGGTGAGTACTGCACCTATGACACAGGGGAGGGGGGAGGGAAAAAGCAGGGACACACAACACGCAGCACCCCCACCCTCACCCACCACAACACACACACTAATGCATATCAATACATCACAGTTACACCCCCCAAACCCCTCGGAAGAATGCAAAGACAATAGAAAATGAGTGTAACCATTATAATATATTAAAAGCAAGTAGGTAGAAACATATATATATACACCATGTACAAAATATATACCAAGCATAGTAGTCCAGGTAGTGCTCTAATAAAGTCAGTGGAACACTGGGACCACACGGTATGGGTGAGGCCCACACAAGATCCCCGACCATGATGGAGAGAACACTGCAGGGGCATCAGAGAGCAACTAAAAAAGCACCTCAGGGGGAGGGAAAGGGGGGGCACCTCAGCCGCTTGAGTTGCACGATGCCAAATCCACGAGGGGGCCACATGCCCACTGTTCAATCCTGGGGAGTGCAAAGCCACAGTCTCACAAGTCTCTCCAGTGGGTGGTTTGCCCACTGTTCAATCCTGGGGAGTGCAAAGCCACAGTCTCACAAGTCTCTCCAGTGGGTAGTTTGCCCACTGTTCAATCCTGGGGAGTGCAAAGCCACAGTCTCACAAGTCTCTCCAGTGGGTGGTTTGCCCACCGTTCAATCCTGGGGAGTGCAAAGCCACAGTCTCACAAGTCTCTACAGTGGGTGGGTTGCCCACTGTTCAATCCTGGGGAGTGCAAAGCCACAGTCTCTCAAGTGGATGACAGTCTCCACTGGTTCTGGAGGGGGCTTTGTGCCCAGAGTGCTTCATCCTGCCAAGGACAGAGGTAGTGGATGTGATACTCCACTGGTTCTGGAGGGGGCCTTGTGCCCAGAGTGCTTCATCCTGCCAAGGACAGAGGTAGTGGATGTGATACTCCACTGGTTCTGGAGGGGGCATTGTGCCCAGAGTGCTTCATCCTGCCAAGGACTGAGGTAGTGGATGTGATACTCCATTGGTTCTGGAGGGGGCTTTGTGCCCAGAGTGTTTCATCCTGCTAAGGAAAGAGGTAGTGGATGACAGTCTCCACTGGTTCTGGAGGGGGCATGGTGCCCAGAGTGCATCATTCACCCCGTGACGGACTCAGTTGCGTCTCCACTGGTTCTGGAGGGGGCTTTGTGCCCAGAGTGCTTCATCCTGCCAAGGACAGAGGTAGTGGATGTGATACTCCACTGGTTCTGGAGGGGGCCTTGTGCCCAGAGTGCTTCATCCTGCCAAGGACTGAGGTAGTGGATGTGATACTCCATTGGTTCTGGAGGGGGCTTTGTGCCCATAGTGTTTCATCCTGCTAAGGACAGAGGTAGTGGATGACAGTCTCCACTGGTTCTGGAGGGGGCATGGTGCCCAGAGTGCATAATTCACCCCGTGACGGACTCAGTTGCATCAGTACCCTTGCCGCTCATGGGCCAACGGTGCTTAAGACGGCGGTGCCCTGTTCAGCGGTGCTTGCGATGGCGGTGCCCTGTTCAGCGGTGCTTGAGATGGCGGTGCCCTGTTCAGCGGTGCTTGAGACGGCGGTGCCCTGTGCAGCGGTGCTTGAGGCGGCGGTCTCCATTGCAGGGACTCCGCTGCTGGCGGTCCTTCATGGCCCAGCGGGGCTTTTGCTGGCGGTGGCCTCCTGGGCAGGTGGGCTGGTGCTGGCGGTCTTGTCCTGAGCAGCTGGGCTTTTGCTGGCGGTGGCCTCCTGGGCAGCTGGGCTTGTGCTGGCGGTCCTGTCCTGGCCAGCTGGGCTTGTGCTGGCGGTCCTGTCCTGGGCAGCTGGGCTTGTGCTGGCGGTCTTGTCCTGGGCAGCTGGGCTTGTGCTGGCGGTGCTGTCCTGGGCAGCTGGGCTTGTGCTGGCGGTCCTGTCCTGGGCAGCTGGGCTTGTGCTGGCGGTCCTGTCCTGGGCAGGTGTGCTTGTGCTGGCGGTCCTGTCCTGGGCAGCTGGGCTGGTGCTGGCAGTCCTGTCCTGGGCAGCTGGGCTGGTGCTGGAGGTGGCCTCCTGGGAAGCGGGGATGATGGCGGTCTTCTCCGCCATGCTGCTCTTCTCTTCTTGTGGAACTTCCCCACCTTGGAGGGTGTCACAGCTGAGTGCACACTCCCACCGGGACCCCTGGGAGCGGCTTTGGTGGCTGGAGTCTTCCCCCTCTCCCGCCGGCCACTGGCCAACTTCTGATGCTTCACAGGTCGGGGACTGTCTGTGCTGTGGCTCCGTGCCACACTGGCTGCCCTGGTGGCCGGTGCACTCCATATTCCGGTGACTACAGGCACCACTGGTCCCGGAGATGTTGTGCCTGAGGTGCTAGTTCGGGACCTAGGAGACGGACGGGGTGGGGGAGGTGTGGGAAAGAGGTCAAGGTTGGACAGGAAAAGTTTTTTTGACACACTGGGACGGGTAGCTGGAGGGGGTTTGGGAGTGGAGGAAGAGGTGGTGGTTGTAGGAGGTGTTTGTTTGCTGACTTTGGGTGAAGGTGCATGCGCTAGAGGCTGTCGTGAGGTGGATGGCTGTTGGGTGGGTGTGTGCCTCCGTTTGTGTATCTTGGGAGGGGACGTCACAGACACACTGGGAGAGGACACAGGGGACGTGTGAATGGTAGTGGGGGTGGTGACTGCACGTGAGCGGGGTGTGTTGGTGGGTGTGCTGTAGAGGGACTTAGTGGCTGTAGAGGTAGTGCATGCAGGTGTGAGTTTAGACGAGACTGGGAGGGAGGAGGGAGACGAGGAGGAGGGGGACACAGTGGAGGCAGTGGATGTTGGTGTGTCTGAATGTGTGTGATGCTTGCGTGAGTGCCTGTGGGATGTGTGGTGCTTATGTTTGCCTGAGCTTCCCTGTGTGTTGAGGTGTGTGCATGCTGGTCTGTAGGTGTGCTTGGGATAGGCTGAGGTACAGGGGATTGGGTCGGGTGGAGGAAGTTGGAGGGGGGAGGCTAGACACAGGGACAATGGCTGCCATCAGTGCTGAGGCCAGAGTCTGAAAAGCTCACAGAAGGGCCGCCTGACCAGAATGAATGCCCTGCAGGAATGCATTTGTTTGTTGCATCTGCCTTTCTACACCCTGGATGGCATTCAAAATGGTAGACTGCCCAACAGTGATGGACCTGAGGAGGTCAATGGCCTCCTCACTGAGGGCAACAGGGGTGACTGGGGCAGGGCCTGAAGTGCCTGGGGTGAAGGGGATGCCCACCCTCCCGGGTGAGCGGGCACGGGGCGAAGGCTGAGGGGCTGCTGGGAGGGCGGTGCTGGAAGGGGGGGGTGGCGGCTGTACCTGTAGATGGGGGTGGCACAGATGTTGCCGCCACCACAAGGGAGCTCCCATCAGAGGACAAGTCCGTGTCACTGGTCTCAGCTCCTGTCACCTCCATGGAGCTCCCCTCGCCCTCCGTCCCCTAGGTGAAGTCCGAGTCTGTACTGTGGCCCTCCATGGCCATGTGGGATGCAGCCCCCTGGTGCTCCGGTGCCACTGCTCCTCCGCCTGATGATGCTAATGCACACAAGAACAGGGAGACGACAAAAAGGGGACGACGACAGAAGAAAGACATGTTGAGTGCATGCATTACCGCTACCGTTGGCGGACACGACAGACACAGAAGCCCCCTGTACTACACCGCGCTCTTGGGCTCCACTGTTCAATTCCTGGGAAATGCCCTACAAGGCTATGGATGACATCTGCACACATAGATGACACAGGGGCATGACTAGGTGTACTTGGCAATCTACAGAGGTGGGGTGGGGTGCCACATGGCCTGCCTTACGGAGGGACCTTGCCTACGGAACTCGCCCTGGCCTAGGGAAACCCACAGCCCACCTCCCCCATCCAGACCCCTCCACTGCGCGCAAAGTCAGCAGAATGAGAGTGTACTCACCCCCTTGTGTCTGCTGTGATGCCCTCAAGCACCCATCCAACTCCGGGTAGGCCACCGCCAGGATCCTGAACATCCGTGGGGTCATGGTGTGATGGGCACCCCTCCCACGTTGGGAGGCCATCCCCAGCTGAGCCTCTGCCGTCTTCTTGCTCCAGCGGCGAGTGTCCTCCCATCTTTTCCGGCAGTGGGTGCTCCGTCTGTGGTAGACCCCCACGGTCCGGACGTCCTTGGCGACGGCATGCCAAATATCTTTTTTCTGGTGGGCGCTGACCTACATGAAATGTACAGGGGGAAGAGTAAGTTATTACCAACTGCACCGTCAAAGTGATTGGCCCCCATCCCTACCCTTGCCATGTGGCACATGCATTCACCGTCGTTTCATGCACGCCGCACTCTCCCCCCTTCCTTCTTACATCCAGCCCTCTCCACACAGGCATAGCCCATACAGCATGCTCCCAGTGTACTTACCTGTTTGTCTGGAGGACCGTAGAGTAGCGTGTACTGGGGGAGGACCCCATCCACGAGTTTCTACAACTCCTCCGATGTGAAGGCAGGGGCCCTTTCCCCAGACACTCGAGCCATTGTCTCTTCCAGACCGAGGTCACAGCAGCTCTTGCAGTGTAGGTCCTCTCCTGTCGAAGATCAGGTATCGAGTGATTGAACAGATAGAAAATGGCGGTCACATCCGCGGCGGAGCGTACTGTCACCGCCGGCGTACATCGTCATTGGCTCCTGGGACCCATAGGGTCCAATGCTAACCAATGCAGCATTGCACTGCGGTCTTCGACCGCCTACCGCGACGGTGTACAACGCCAGCGCAGTTACCTCACATCCCATTGTCCCACTTTAGAGGTCAGGCAGCCGCTATTTCAGGGGCCCACATGGATTAATTTTCAACTGCGTCACACATACCTAGGCCTAGACTCAACACACATACAGGCCACCTTTTGTGTATGAATGGTGTTCTGTGTAAACTGTGGGTATGTACCTCTGAGTTGTTTGACTCTGTGCTCGCTGTTGTCCTTCATAGGCACCATCCGCTGGGACATGTGAGGGGATGGCGGCATCCTCTGGTGTACCGACGGTTGGTGGACCTGTCGACAATGGAGGAGCGACATGTGATTATCACATGCAGGCTTGACCGTGCCACAATCCAGGAACTGTGTACCCAGTTGGAGCCAGACCTGATGTCAGCAATCCGCCATCCCACAGGAATCCCCCCTCAAGTGCAGTTGCTGTCAGTGCTCCATTTCCTTGCAAGTGGGTCATTTCAAACAACAGTGGCCATAGCATCAGGGATGTCCCAGCCTATGTTTTCCAACGTGTTGTCCAGAGTGTTGTCTGCCCTTCTGAAACACATGCGGAGCTACATCGTTTTCCCTCAGGTGGAGGATTTGCTTACAGTGAAAGGTGATTTCTTTGCCCTGGGACATTTCCCCAACATCATAGGTGCCATTGATGGGACCCATGTGGCTTTGGTCCCCCCCCACAGGAGTGAACAGGTGTACAGAAATAGGAAGAGTTATCATTCAATGAATGTACAGATGGTATGTTTGGCCGACCAGTACATCTCCCATGTGAATGCCATGTTCCCTGGCTCAGTGCATGACGTCTACATCCTGCGGAATAGCAGCATCCCTTATGTGATGGGTCAACTCCAGAGGCACTGTGTGTGGCTATTAGGTGAGCACCTGGGAGCAAGACAGTGGGAATGGTTGTCTGGGTCTGGGGATATCCCTACAGGTTAGTGCGTGTCTAACAGTTGTCCCTCGCCATTTGCAGGTGACTCTGGTTACCCCAACCTGTCATGGCTACTGACCCCAGTGAGGAATCCCAGGACAAGGGCAGAGGAACGCTACAATGAGGCCCATGGGCGAACTGGTAGGGTGATCGAGCGGACCTTCGGCCTCCTGAAGGCCAGGTTCCGGTGCCTCCATATGACAGGTGGATCCCTATTCTACTCACCAAAGAAGGTGTGCCAGATCATTGTGGCCTGCTGTATGCTTCACAGCTTGGCTTTGCGATGACAGGTGCCTTTTCTGTAGGAGGATGGTCCAGATGGCGGAGTTGTGGCAGCTGTGGAGCATGTGGACAGTGAAAACAAGGAAGCAGAGGAAGAAGACATGAACAACAGGGACTCAGTGATCCAGCAATATTTCCAGTGAGACACAGGTAAGAGTACAGACCTGCCTACTACATGTACTTTAACACTACTACCTCTCTACTGTCTGTCCTTTTCACCCAGTGTGTTGGCACTGAGTTATCACCTTCCCTTACGATTTCACAGATGTGGGTCCCACTGTGTGACATCTGTTTAGATTCCTCATGGACTAGAGCTGTGTGACATAGGTATGTTGACATTACAATTGCAAGAGCATTTTGTCACTGTAATTGCTAATACACTATTTCGAAATCACAGACAGACTCCAGATTGTTTTGTGCTTTAAGTGTGTTCATTTAAGTGCTCAATATTGGAGGGGGTAGTAAAATGGTGAGGGGTGATGGCTGAGGAATGTCCATGGCAGAGTCCAGTCTATTAGTCTCACAGGTGCATTGCCCATATGGGCATAGGAAGTGGAGCTGGGGCAGTTTAAGTATGGACAGGGTGACAAAGTGGGACAGTAGGATGACAATCAGGGTGGTCTAATTTCTTGGCGGGGGTTTTGGCATCGCTCTCTGTCTTTGTCCTGGATCTCAGGGACCGTTTGCGGGGTGGTTCTCCCTCTGCAGGGGGTGGGGTGCGGGTGTGGTGGTCCTGTGGCGGGGCGTCCTGTCCACTAGCGCCGGCGGAGGTGGTGGGCAGTTCATCGTCCATGCTAGTGTCAGGGGCCCCTTGTAGTGCCACAGTGTCCCTCCTGGTGTTCACGAGTTCCTTCAGCACCCCTACGATGGTGCCCAGGGTGGAGCTGATGGTTCTGAGTTCCTCCTTGAAGCCCATTTACTGTTCCTCCTGCAGGCGCTGGGTCTCCTGAAACTTGGCCAGTACCATTGCCATCGTCTCCTGGGAGTGGTGGTAGGCTCCCATGATGGAGGAGAGGGCCTCGTGGAGAGTGGGTTCCCTTGGCCTGTCCCCCCCCTGTCGCACAGCAGCCCTCCCAGTTCCCCTGTGTTCCTGGGCCTCCGTCCCCTGGACCGTGTGCCCACTGCCACTGCCCCCAGGTCCCTGTTGTTGTTGGGGTGGTGGGTTAACCTGGGTTCCCTGTAGTGGTGGACACACTGCTGATTGACGTGTCCTGGGGACGGAGGTATGGGTCCGCTGGATGGGTGCTGTGCTGGTGTTTCCAGAGGGGGGAAGGTCTGTAGTGGCCTGTGACTGTGTCAGGGGAACCGACTGTCCAGAGGTCCCTGATGGGCGGGGCTGGTCATCTAGATCCAGTTGAACAGAGCTGCTGTCATCACTGTGGGCCTCTTCTGTTGGTGGTGTGGACATGTGTGGACCCTCCTGTCCGGTGACATTGGGTAGGGGTCCTGCAGGGGTATAAAAGGATGGTTATTACATCTGTGTGTGCCATGGTGTGCAGTGGGTGGGTGACCGTGTACCCCAGAGCTTGCATTCCTGTGTGGGACCTTGTGTGATGATGGTTAAGGGGGTTGTATGGGTATGTGCAGTGGGCATGCTTTGGTGATGGGTGTCCATGCTTTGTTGTTGCATGCAGGGCTTGGTGTTAGGATGTGTGGTTTGTGATGTAGGGACATTTGTGAGGAGGTAGAGTGATGGGGTGAGGTTGAGGGTGGGGGTATATGCTGGCATGCAGGTAGGGTGGGGTATGTAATAGTTAAGATTTGAATTTCCAGAGTCCATTCCTCCACCTACTCCTGCGAGGCCCTCAGGATGCAGAATCGCCAAGACCTGCTCCTCCCATGTTGTTAGTTGTGGGGGAGGAGGTGGGGGTCCGCCGCCAGTCCGCTGAACCACCAGGTGGTGTCTTGAGACCACGGAACGCACCTTCCCCCGTAGGTCGTTCCACCTGATGTCCTCCCAATTTCTTGGGTGCTGTCCCACTGCGTTGACCCTGTCCACTATTCTTCGCCATAGCTCCATCTTCCTTGCAATGGAGGTGTGCTGCACCTGTGATCCGAATAGCTGTGACTTTACCCGGACGATTTCCTCCACCATGAACCCTGAGCATTTCCTCCTCCGAGAACCTGGGGTGTCTTTGCCATGCCATGTGGTGGTGTAGGTGATGTGTGGGGTGGAGTGTGTGGTGATAAGTGTGCTGATATGTAGTGGTGTGTTGTGTGACGTGCGTGGAAGTTCTGTGGGTGATGGTGTTGGGTGCCTGTGGATGCTGTTGTTCTTGCTGGTGCTGTCTCTCTCTGGCCTTCTTTCGGAATTTTTATATCGTATGGGGTGTGTGGGAGTGGTGTGTGTATGTGTATCAGGTGTGTGTATTTCGAATTGTCCAATGTGGCTGTGTTTTGTAAATGAGTGTGTATTTTGAGCGTGGCGGTGTGTACCGCCAATGGAATACCGCGGTTGAAAGACCGCCGCGTGGATTCGTGTGTCGTGATAGTGTGGGCGTATTTCTGTTGGCGTGACGGTGGAGGTTTTGTTATCGCCAGTTTATCATTGATTGGCGGACTTGTGTGGGTGTCTGAATTTTGGCGGATTCCGAACTGCGGGTCATAATAGCTGTGGTGGAATTCCGCGGCCGCGGCGGTGTGTTGGCAGTCTTCTGCACGGCAGTAAGCGGCTTTTACCACAAATGTTGTAATGAGGGCCTTTGTGTTCATTGTTATTGTGTACATCGGTACACATTTTTGTGCCTACTGGGTAGTAAGGCACCTGACCACTTGGCACCTACTTTAGACTATATTTGCATTCATTACATATTAGTGTACTTACTCCCTGGATGTGCGGCAGTTCTCACCCTTTCTACTCCTCATCTGGAAAACGTAACCTGTACCAAAACAAACCAACAACTGCAACTGCAATAAAATCCAATAAGTATACTGCCGCTGCCTACGTGTCCTCATTGCGCCAACCGACCACAAGTGGTGTCAGAAGTGGGATGAGAACTTCGATGCAATGGAAGACAAACTCACCCTTGCAGACATGATAGCGCAGCTGGCAGAAGGTCAACGTCACCTCCAGCTGGTATGGGAGCAGCAGATAAAAGAAGCCAAGGAGGAAAGAGAGGCCCTACAAACAGCCCTTAAAAGCCAGGCCACGATCATGTCCAATAACCAGTTGGTCCATGAAAATGCGTTGGGTAAATTAACAGAAACTATTGTTCATACCAAAGTCCACCCCAGCGTCCCGAGTAGCGTGCTCCAGAAATATCGGGACAACGAAGATCCTGATTCTTTTTTTACTAACTTTGAACGAGTAGCGAGTTCCGCAAATTGGCCCATGGGAAAGTGTGGCCAATACATTGCACCTCTCCTCACTGGACATTGCCAGGCTGCCTACCAGGCCGTAAATCCTGGAGGGGTAACTGGTGTGGTCTGGTATGGTTATAATGAGGCCAAAAAGGCAACGGATTGGGTTGGATCAGGAGAGTTACTGAGTAAAGTTTCGACAGACCAAATGGCAGTCCCAAGAAAACCCTCGTACTTTGTACTACTGGGTACATCATGCAGGTGGGAAGTGGCTACACCCTACAGAGACCACAAAAGATGCAATGTTCGAGGCCATCATCCTAGAGCAATATCTAGAAGCTCTCCCAGTCACCACCCGAAATTGGGTCAGACAACATCCGGATCTGACCAATCGCCCAGCCATAGATCTGGCCTGTGCCTACCATCCGGCACCGGAGTTCCTAGGGGCTCATACGAAACACAACTCCTCCTCTTCCCGAATGACTGTAGGGAGAAGTGCACATCCCGACCATTCACAGCTCCTGGTCCAGAAAGAGCGGGTCCTACCCATTCCTCTTCCCCTAAAGACGTCCTGACCGGACCGCAGTGCTTCCATTGCTCTGAGTGAGGGCATATTGCCTGCAATTGCCCGTTGAAGAAGGAACCCGAAGAACCTGTGGAGATAAGTATGACAAAGGGACAAGTCTTCTGGTCCGGGGGCAAGAAATCCACATACGTTACCACCCTAGTCCTCAATGGGAAAAACCGAAAAGCACTGATAGACTCAGGATGTAGTAAAAGTGTGGTGGATCAAGATATGGTTCAACCAGAACAATGGCAACCAGGCACCCAAGTTCTTATCACTTGTGTACATGGGGACAAAAAACTATACCCCGTGGCCACGGTATCCATCAATTGGAAGGGTTCCGAGGAGCGTCTACCGGTAGGAGTCATACCTCAACTGGGAGAGGACATAATAATAAGCACTGACTATGAGGACTTCGAGCATTTGCTAACGAAAACCAGTAAGGAACTTCCCACTTCGACATGGTGAAAAGAGGCACCATTTGTGTCCTCTGAAGTGGAGGCTCCTAAAGACAGAAGGAACCTCAGCAAGAAAGAAAAACGAGACCAAAGGCGACTCTGTCTTACGGCGCACCGAGATGACTATACTCACCCACCCATGGCAGTGATGACCGTAACAGGTAGTTTTCGTCAGGCTCAACGAGAAGATAGCACTCTGAAAAATGCCTGGCATCATGCATTGGCCATGGATGAACCCCCGGTAGGTCCCACCTTCTCCATCACCAATGATCTATTATATAGGACCTGTCCTGACAACCCGAGAAAGCCCCCTCAGCTAGTAGTACCACAGACTCATAGACAACATGTTCTCCATTTAGCTCATGGGGATAACGGAGAAGGTCATATGGGAAAGGAAAAAACAGAAGCAGCAATACTCCAAAAAATTTATTGGCCAGGTATATACGGGGATGTGAGGAAACACTGTCAAGAGTGTCCCAAATGTCAGCTGATCAATTCCTCTCCCAACTGGGTAGCTCCCTTGCAACCACTACCCATAATAGACATTCCCTTCACCTGAGTCGGCATGGATATAGTAGGGCCATTAACCCCGTCGGTAAAAGGACACCAATATCTATTGGTGCTGGTAGACTATGCAACCCGATACCCTGAAGCTATTCCCATCGCAAGCATGAATACGAAGACCATAGCCCAAGCCATGATTGAGTTTTTCTCCAGAGTAGGGTTTCCTAAAGAGATACTCACTGACCGAGGAACCCCTTTCATGCCCCGCCTCATGGGGCAAATATGCCACACACTGGGGGTTCGACAGATACGTACCTCCGTTTACCATCCACAGACGGATGGTTTAGTCGAACAATATAATAAAACCAAAAAAAACTTATTACGCAAAGTGATCAGCGAGACAGGAAGAGACTGGGGAAAAAAAACTACCCATAGTCCTGTACGCCTTGCGTACTCATATACAATCCTCCACAGGGCATAGTCCTTTTGAGATGCTTTTTGGCCAGCACCCCTGTACCCTTCTAGAGATGCTAGCTGAATAGTGGGAGGAATCAGAGGAAGAGGTAAGGGATGTCCTCAATACCAAAGACCTCAGGGACAACTTAAACAACTTATGGGAAGAGGCTCACCAAACCCTAAGAGAGGCACAGGCGAAACAGAAAGCCCACTGTGACATCCATAGCTCACTCCGAACTTTAGATGTAGGAGATAAGGTACTTGTGTTATTGCCCACTAGTGAAAATAAACTCCTTGCGCGTTGGCAAGGCCCATATACTGTAGAAGAACAAATCAATTCCACCACCTATAAGGTAAACATACCACAAGGATCAGGCAGAGAACAGATTTATCACATTAACCTCTTAAAAAAATGGAATGAGAGAGCAGAAGTCAATCCCTTGTATTACGTTACCACAGACACTGACCAAGACTTATCCCTATATCCCGAACAAAAGCCTCGGAAAGAGGGGAGTACACTACCCCTGATGAACAGTGCCCTTACTCCTGAACAAACACGACAACTGCAAAGTCTAGTCCTTTCGGGCCTAGACGTGTTCTCTAAAATACCCGGTTGCATCCCGTTGATACAGCACCACATCCGCACCATAGGAAATAAAATATCATGCCAACGACCCTATAAGATACCGGAGGCCAAGCAACAGTTAGTGGAACAGGAAGTAGAAAACATGTTACACGCCGGCATGATTGAGCCCTCTTCCAGTCCTTGGTGTTCCCCAGTGGTCCTGGTTCCGAAACCTGATGGCAGTACCAGATTCTGTATTGACTTTACACAAGTCAATGCCCTATCACATTTTGATTCCTATCCTATGCCCCGCATTGACGAACTGTTAGAGCGGTTGGGGCAGGCCAAGTATATGTCCACCTTGGATTTAACCAAAGGTTATTGGCAGATTCACCTGAAAGCTGAGGACAGAGAAAAAAACGCATTTGATACATCCTCCGGCCTTTATCAGTTCACAGTTTTTCCGTTTGGCCTTCATGGGGCCCCAGCCACTTTCCAACGTCTCATCGATATGATTCTCCGACCCTTTAAGACCTATGCGGCCGCATATCTTGATGATATTGTAGTATATAGTGCCACCTGGGAGGAACACCTCACGCACTTAAACCACATAATACAAGCCCTACGTAAGGCCAAACAAACAGCCAATCCTGAGAAATGTAAATTAGCCTTCTTAGGGATGGTCTTATACTATCGCAGATTTCTACCTCAGTTCTCCACCCGTGCAGGACCTCTCACAGATCTTTTAAAAAAATCCAAATCCAATCGCCTGGTCGACCTTTCTCCGAGGGAGAAGCAAAGCTTTGAAACTCTCAGGGATCTCCTTACGTCTAAATCTGTCCTATGTTGTCCGGACTTTACCAAACCTTTTTTGGTTCAGACCAATGCCCCCGATGTGGGACTAGGTGCTATATTGTCACAGGCAGATGAGGCAGGTTCCTTGCACCCCATTGTATACATCAGCCGCAAACTATTGCCTAGGGAACGTAATTATCACACTCTGGAAAAGGAATGCCTGGCTATTAAATGGGCAATAGAATCCCTACGTTACTATCTGGCGGGACGACCATTTACCCTGATCACGGTTCATGCCTCTCTGTCTTGGCTCGCTCAGCATAATGACACAAATGTGCGAGTCCTCAGATGGTTCCTCTCACTTCAACCTTTCTCTTTCCAGGTCATGCATGCCCCGGGTTCTCGCATGCTCAACGCTGATTTCCTGTGCCGTTATCCTGCTTCGGAGTGGCTCTATCAGCCACATGCTAGGGGGAGAGTAAATGACGGGCCGCAGGTTCAAGCGGACCCGTCACGCCAGACTGATGCTATCGCTGCCGCTCCCAACCCGGAAGCAATGATGACGGCGTCCAATCCCTTGCTGCTTTCGGGGAACGGAGGGCAGGGTCTGGAAATGCGCGGCTTTCGGGTGCACAAAAGGACGTCCCGACGAGAACTGGGGTGTCGGAGTGTCCAGCAGGAAGGAAGAGACGAGAGGACGACCTGACAACGACATACCCGGCACCGACGACACAACGGAGACCTGCCGAACTTTGGGAGCCCTGCCTGAGGAATCCGAGGCGCGGGAGGCGCCAAGCAACCACTCCGGCCACGCTTACGGGAAAGCGTGGCCCCCTCAGGTGCGTGAATAAGACAGGGAGGGGGAAGAAAAGGAGGGAGTGAGGAGAAGGGGCTTGAAGGGAATACAGGCTTCGATTAAGAGCATAATTGAATAGTTTTTTTTTTAGTTTTTAAATTTTATTTAGTGGTTTCGGTTATACACTTTGGTTGTTTCTTGTATATTTATTTTCTCACGCGGGCTAGGAAGAGAAGAAGAGGAGGGATAGACAGACAAAGGATAAAAGAAATATAAGAGCACAGAATATAGAAGAGACTCTTACGTCGCTTTAGGTCCAGGAGGAGCCTAAAAGGGATCAGTAGAGCAGACAGAAGAGATACATTGAGCAGGTCACAGGAAAGAGAAGCAAAGAACAGACAGACATACGGAAAGAGGAGGCAAGCGAAAGAAAGGGAAAGGACAGCCCCAAATATACCCGCGCCAAGGAGAAAACTTACAGAAGGGGGGAAGAAAAGAAAAAAGACCCAGAACAGGTCACAGGAAAAAGGAAGAAAAGGATAGACAGAAATATTGGAAGAGGAGGCAAGCGAAAGAAAAAGAAAGAAAGAAAACCTAGACGTAGGAAAGAGACACATACTTACCTATATTTTGTTTCTTCTTCTTCCCGCATGCGCCTTCAGGGAGCCTAAGAAGAGAAGAAGAGGAGAGAAGTATAAGAAATAGTTCCCAACATCTGGAAAATGTAACCTGTACCAAAACAAACCAACTACTGCAATAAAATCCAAAAAGTATACTGCCGCTGCCTACGTGTCCTCATTGCGCCAACCGACCACATAGACGTAAAGAATTTAGAAAGACTATACAGCGCTTTGTAGCTTTCTCACTACCTCATAAAGGCAACCAATATCCAAAAGCAGCATAGCTAGGTGGATAGTAAAATGTATTCAAATTTGTTATGCCAAAGCAAAAAACACAACTTACTGTCACTTCCAAAGCACACTCTACCAGGAAGAAAGGAGCCACTCTTGCTTTCCGTGGAAATATACTCATAGTAGACATTTGTAAGGTAGCTACGTGGTCTACACTACATACATTTACAAACCACTACTGTGTAGATGTACTTGCACGCCAGCAAGCTAATGTAGGCCAAGCAGTACTAAGAACACTTTTCCAGTCAACTGCAACTCCCACAGGCTAGCCACCGCTTTCATGGAGGGACTGCTTTACAGTCTATGCTGAGCATGTGTATCTACAGCCACACATGCCATTGAACGGAAAATGTTACTTACCCAGTAAGCATCTGTTTGTGGCATGTAGTGCTGTAGATTCACATATGCACCCACTCCTCCCCGGACGCCTGTGGCCGTTTCAGTTACTTTACACTTGTATATAGTTGCACATATATAATATTTACCTTTGCATGGACATCTCCTTTTCTATACTTTCTCTACACTCCTTTTCTCACCTACCTGCGGGAAAACAATCGAACAAAAGAGTCAATGCCTATGTGCACTAGCACCGAGAAGGAGGAGTCACTCAGTCCTGTGACTCAAAAATGTTTCTTCGAAGAAAAACAACTTGCAACACTCCAAACTCAACACTAGATGGCAGGAGTATGCAGAGCATGTGACTCTACAGCACTACATGCCATGAACAGATGCTTACCGGGCAAGTAACATTTTCCTTGTCCTTCCTGCCATAGCAAATGATTGAAAAACAATCTAATTCCCACAAAGTTTAAGGAAAATAAGAAAAAAGTAAGAAAAGGCACAGAGGGAGATGAAAAAAGAAAGAAAACCTGGCTCCTGTGTGACAGTTTCTGCTGGGAAATATTGTTCTGCAGTGGAATAGCAAAGGAACATGATCTGAAATGGAGTATGTTTTCTAGTGTGTTTTGCAGGTGTTCACAATTGCCCAGTGCACATTGAGTGTGGTCTGCCAGCATTCAACCAATAGCCACTGTCAGGATTTAATGTTTAATGAGTTCCACGAAGGATGCCCACCATCATGGGCCCGCCGCTGATACAGCGCCAGCAAAACTGTGTTATCTAAATATGGTTGGTGAAATCCTCTGGTCATGACGGCGACAGAGTGCTAATCGGTAGCATTGGAGTCTACCGCATTGACTGCGGGTTACAGCTGGCGCAATGGAGTGCACTCAGTTGACACTGTCTGCAGCTGCACAGCCATAGATTTAAATACAGCCGGCGAAACACTATCAGCTTGACTGAGTACTTGGGCCCTCTGCCGCCACGGATTGGCGGTAACACCATGAAGATCTAAATCAGCCCCTTTACTGAGGAGAGGTTCAATGTTCATTTTCCTTTTTACTGTGCCCCTGTTAGCATTTTAAGCAGTAACAGTACGTACAACTGTGAACAAGGGATCCCTGTCTGTAGTAACCATATGTGCTAGCAGTAGGTAATTTGCCATGGTACTTGGTATATTGCATGCTCTACTTAAATAATACTAGCCTATTGTTTGCTCAGGCGCTCTGTCCGAAGCTGTTATATCAGCCACGACAGGGATTGGTGACAGACCATGTCCTGTTTGTACTGCAGATATCCTTGCTGCTGCAGAGGAACAGAGCTTCTTCATACTGTGAACATAGGTGAAATATTGAGTTACTTAAAGTGCTCCCCTTCAGATCTGTTGCTAAAATTCTATAGATTTTAAGTTGTCATTTGGAAAATAAGCATTAAACAAACTATTCAGCTGAATGTGTTATTATTTTGTTGGAGTTGACCTCTCACAGTCTTAGGAAAAGATTCCATTACTTGCTATTTTCCCTCCTTGAACTTTGAGCATTAGGAATGCTTCTGTTCTTTCATAGAAGTCTACATTGAAGCTGTGGGAAATGTGCCTTTGCAGCAATATCAGCTACCTGAAAGGATTTTGTTGCGTTTAGGATGAAAGCAAATCAACAGAATTGCAAGAAGACCCCGTTGATTGGATAGTTTTGTCTGGCAAACCCATTTAAAGATGTACAGTAATAACTGTGACTTATTGCAGATGATCTGACGCAGCACATCAGAATGAAGCACTTGGAAGCATCAACAGGGAATCCTCCTCTGATTCAATTGTGTGAGTTTTGTGTAGTTAAGCATTACAAGAGCCACAAGATCTTTTGCAGGTTAGATAATATGTACATATTTTAAAGAAAAAAGCATATGTATGTGACATTTTACTGCTGGTCTTCCACTTTTTAGTTAACTCTGTGTCTTCTCTCTAGCTTTGCATGTGGTGCTAGATGTACAAAGTTTTTTCGCAGTCGGTAACGGCCCGATTCACAGAATTGAGCTGTTTGCAAATGCAAAAAGGTTTTTACTAATGTATGAAAGCCAACTTTCGATTCGTTAACACATTACTGAATCGCATTTTGGGTTTGCTAGCTAATGACAATTTGGTATTTGGAAGAGGCGTGTTTAGGCAGTCCTCTCCATATACCAAATTGTAGTGGTATGTAGTAATGTTTTGTGACAAATGCGGTTGAAAACATTTGTACTTTACCACATACTTAAAGTTAATGGTAACCCATTCACAAATGGGAATGGGTCACTTTAGGACCCCTCCTGCTTTAAGAATGTTTAAAAATAAAAATAATGCTGCGAAAAACCAGGGAGCCCATAAATAAGCAGGGACCTTGGGTAAGGTAACTCTAGAGGAACAATGGTCCCTGATTAAATAAGATGAACGTAATAATCATAGAGTTGCAATGAAATCTATGAAAACAGGTGAATAAATTGTTTCAAAATGGTATTTATTAAATAGACATAATGTGGGAAACCAAAAGCATTAAATGCAACCCTCCTCCGACAAGTTCATTGTGACAGAAATAAAGAATAAGTCACATACATATGTTGCCCATGCTCATATACATTAACTTAGTTACAACACTGTGAGTCAGGGAACTTTAGTCAATGAACTTTCGATCCCACTATTAGTACCGGGATCATCATCAGGACATGGGACGTGCTTGAGAGACTGAGGAATGCTGCACAAGCAGCCAAGACCAGCTGAGAAGTATGGGGGCGCTGGGGAGGGGGGATTTTTATTTTTAAAACTCATCCTGTTTTCCTTTAAGGAAAAATGGGCTGCATTTAGAAACAATGATTGCTTTATTTAAAAGCAGCACAGTCATGGAGATCTGCTGACTCTCCACTCTCTAGGGAACTCAAAGACAATTGGGTGCTCCTTGTAACAAGCATTGCCTGTTGTAATTGGAACCTCAGAATGAGGCACCTATACAACATTGGTAACTGCTTTTCAACTATGTCAGCAACTAGTGTTAGTGTTGCTAATTCACTAGCCATGCTAAGCTTTAATGACAAGCAAATGTGCTTAGACATTGTCACATACATAGATCTACTGCCTGAAGATGTAAGAGGAGGAGCAAAGAAAATCCTTCAAGAAGGCGAAAGACCTTCTTTAGAAATAATGGACTGCACTATGAATGTAGCATCAACAAGGTTTTGACAGTTGGTGGGGGCTGCTGTGTTGATACGACAAGGATGGTTTAAGGCCACATCGTTCTGGTCCGGAAGTTCAGAGCAAGATACTAGGCATGCCATATGACGGAGAAGCATTGTTTGGAAAACATGTGAACAAAGCCTTCCCAGCAATCAAAGCAAATGCACAATCCTTAGGCCTTAGGTACCCTGTGGATAAGAAAGATGCCTTTTTGGAGGTGCAGAGGAAGAGGTTTATTTGCAAATAAATGGGGATATCAGCCATCCAAATACCAACAATATCAGCCCTTTCAGCAACAGTATTGGCCTTCCTATCAACAGCAGCAATATAGATCACTGCCAGCAGCATATTATACAAAACAAAATCCGACAAGAAAACAAGTCTTACAAAAAAGAGAAACTAGCAGAAAGCAGTGTCATTCTAAGAGTGCTGGTTATACCCTCACCATCCCACAAACCACGTGGGGCCAAAATTTCAAATATTTCTACAACAGTGGCAGCAAATAACATCAGACAGTTGGGTGTCAGACCTAATCACCTATGGTCATACCTTGGAATGCACCCAGAGCCACCAAACATTCTATCAAGGGGAGCGATCCCACCTCATCTACATCTGCTTCAACAAGAAGTACGGATCATGCTACACAAGGGAGCAATAGAGAAAGTGCCTCACTCCTAAAAAGGAATGGGTTTCTATTCCCGATTGTTCTCAATAAGAAAAAAAGCAGGAGAATGGCGACTCTTTTTGGACCTGCAAAGTTAAACAAGTACCCTGCAGAATTTAAACAAGCACCTGAGAAAACAATCTTTTCACATGGTAAGTCTTCAGGATATCCTGCATCTTCTTAATTATGGAGATTACATGTCAACTTTGGATTTACAGGATGCCTACTTCCATATCCCTATTCATCCACAACATCAAAAATTCTTGAGATTCAGGGTGGCCGGCACTCATTATCAATTCAAAGTTCTCCCTTTTGAGCTCAGATCAGCCCCTAGTTTTTTTGCAAAATGTTTAGCTCCAGTGGCAGCTCACTTAAGAAGGAAGGGTTTCCAGGTATCTCCATACTTCAACCACTGCATGATAACGGCACCAACTGCTTGTCATACAACAAAAACTTGTCTAGCACTAAGAAAGATATATAAAAATGTACAGAGGCTTTAAAAAGAACAACACAGCACATGCCTCTATCACCCAAATTAGTTATTCCAATCAGGTGCAGGTGGACCGAGGAAGGCAGCCATTACATCTCCCTCTTGATGGAGAACAACTCAAACGATATGCACATGCCTCAGCACTTGGTCTCAATATCAAAACCTCGTGCTAATAATATTTCTTATATACTCCAAGTATAATAGATGAGGATCATATCGCATTTAGGTTCACAGTGAGATAAAGCTTCGAAAAACGTCATGATGATCCATAATTTAAGTCATTCTTTATTGACAATTACGTTTCCAGACATCATTTTCATTGTAGCCAGAGCCAACACGTTTCATTCTCTTGGAACTTCTTTTGTTTTTATAATTTCTTGGTTGCAAATAAAATACATTTCTCTCGCTATCCATATCCGCATCTATATATATTCACCACAGGTAAGTTTCGAAATTAAACCCTTCCCAGTACATGGCATGCTCTCCGCTTTCAAGCTTGTCTAGAAATGTTCAAAAAGTTAGGTTTAACCATCAGTCATTAAAAATCATCAATAATCCTTCAACGAAGATAACGTTCCCGGGAACAGTTCTGGATACAATCCAACACAAAACATTTTTAGCACAGGAAAGGTGAACAAGACTCAAACTGTTAGCACAAAGGCCACTGAAAAGAAAGTCCATTTCGGTACACCAGTTCAAATCACTTCTAGGGATGATGTTTTGCCATTTCCGTAGTGCCATTTTGCGACTGAGAATGCTGCTTTTAGATAAAGAGTTACATAAATAATGGATTCAAATGCAAGGATCATTTGATGATCCAGTTCGGATCACTCCAGACAGGACAACGGCTCTACCCTGGTGAACAAAAGATGGCATTCTATCAACAGGGCTAACTTTGGCTAACTTTCTTACCTCAAATACCCAAATTCGTTATTACCATTGATGTTTCCCTAGAGCAATGGGGCGCCCATCACAGAATCTAAAAATACGTAGGAAAGGATCTCTGCAACAAATAAAAATGCCTATAAATTTGTTCAAAGCCATTTCATTAGGTCTCCAGGCATTCCTGCCAAGTGTAGGAAACTGTGTTCTGGTTGCACCTCTACAACAGGCCTTACAGCCCTATGGCAGGATGCATTATATTATATGTGTGTGTGAGAAAGTAGCCACTTTCTAGCCTTGTTACCCCCACTTTTGGCCTGTTTGTGAGTATATGTCAGGGTGTTTTCACTCTCTCACTGGGATCCTGCTAGCCAGGGCCCAGTGCTCATAGTGAAAACCCTATGTAGTCAGTATGTTTGTTATGTGTCACTGGGACCCTGCTAACCAGGACCCCAGTGCTCATAAGTTTGTGGCCTATATGTATGTGTTCCCTGTGTGATGCCCAACTGTCTCACTGAGGCTCTGCTAACCAGAACCTCAGTGGTTATGCTCTCTCTGCTTTCCAAATTGTCACTAACAGGCTAGTGACCAATTTCACCAATTCACATTGACATACTGGAACACCCTTATAATTCCCTAGTATATGGTACTGAGGTACCCAGGGTATTGGGGTTCCAGGAGATCACTATGGGCTGCAACATTTATTTTGCCACCCACGGGGAGATCTGACTATTCTTACACAGGCTTGCCAGTGCAGCCTGAGTGAAATAACGTCCACGTTATTTCACAGCCATTTACCACTGCACTTAAGTAACTTATAAGTCACCTATATGTCTAACCTTCACCTGGTGAAGGTTGGGTGCTAAGTTACTTAGTGTGTGGGCACCCTGGCACTAGCCAAGGTGCCCCCACATTGTTCAGGGCTAATTCCCCGGACTTTGTGAGTGCGGGGACACCATTTCACGCGTGCACTGTACATAGGTCACTACCTATGTATAGCGTCACAATGGTAACTCCGAACATGGCCATGTAACATGTCTAAGATCATGGAATTGTCACCCCAATGCCATCCTGGCATTGGGGAGACAATTCCATGATCCCCCGGGTCTCTAGCACAGAACCTGGGTACTGCCAAACTGCCTTTCCGGGGTCTCCACTGCAGCTGCTGCCAACCCCTCAGACAGGTTTCTGCCCTCCTGGGGTCCAGGCAGCCCTGGCCCAGGAAGGCAGAACAAAGGATTTCCTCTGAGAGAGGGTGTGACACCCTCTCCTTTTGGAAATAGGTGTGATGGCTGGGGAGGAGTAGCCTCCCCCAGCCTCTGGAAATGCTTTGATGGGCACAGATGCTGCCCATCTCTGCATAAGCCAGTCTACACTGGTTTAGGGATCCCCCATCCCTGCTCTGGTGCGAAACTGGACAAAGGAAAGGGGAGTGACCACTCCCCTGACCTGCACCTCCCAGGGGAGGTGCCCAGATCTCCTCCAGTGTGCCCCAGACCTCTGCCATCTTGGAAACAGAGGTGTTGCTGGCACACTGGACTGCTCTGAGTGGCCAGTGCCATCAGGTGACATCAGAGACTCCTTCTGATAGGCTCTTACCTTTCTTACTAGCCTATCCTCCTTCCTAGGTAGCCAAACCTCCTTTTCTGGCTATTTAGGGTCTCTGCTTTGGGGAATTCTTCAGATACCGAATGCAAGAGCTCACCAGAGTTCCTCTGCATCTCCCTCTTCACCTTCTGCCAAAGGATCGACCGCTGACTGCTCAGGACGCCTGCAAAACCGCAACAAAGTAGCAAAGACGACTACTGCAATCTTGTATCGCTTCATCCTGCCGGCTTTCTCGCCTGTTTCCTGGTAGTTCATGCTCTGGGGGTAGCCTGCCTCCTTCTTGCACCAGGAGCTCTGAAGAAATCTCCCGTGGGTCGACGGAATCTTCCCCCTGCAACCGCAGGCAACAAAAGACTGCATCACCGGTCCTCTGGGTCCCCTCTCAGCACAACGAGCGTGGTCCCTGGAACTCAGCAACTCTGTCCAAGTGACTCCCACAGTCCAGTGACTCTTCAGTCCAAGTTTGGTGGAGGTACGTCCTTGCCTCCTCATGCTAGACTGCATTGCTGGGTACCGCATGATTTGCAGCTGCTCCGGCTCCTGTGCACTCTTCCAGGATTTCCTTCATGCACAGCCAAGCCTGGGTCCCCGACACTCTAACCTGCAGTGCACAACCTTCTGAGTTGTCCTCCGGCGTCGTGGGACTTCCTTTTGTGACTTCGGGTGGACTCTGGTTCACTGCTCTTCTAAGTGCCTGTTCCACTACTTCTGTGGGTGCTGCCTGCTTCTGTGAGGGTTCCCTGACTTGCTGCGTGCCCCCTCTGTCTCCTCATCCAAGTGGCGATATCCTGGTCCCTCCTGGGCCACAGCAGCATCCAAAAACCCTAACCGCGACCCTTGCAGCTAGCAAGGCTTGTTTGCGGTCTTTCTGCGTGGGAACACCTCTGCAAGCTTCTTCATGACGTGGGACATCCATCCTCCAAAGAGAAAGTTCCTAATCCTCTTCGTTCTTGCAAAACACCAAGCTTCTTCCATCCAGTGGCAGCTTCCTTGCACCCTCAGCTGGCATTTCCTGGGCATCTGCCCACTCTCGACACTGTCGTGACTCTTGGACTTGGTCCCCTTGTCTTACAGGTACTCAGGTCCAGAAAGCCACTGTTGTTGCAAGGCTGGTGTTGGTTTTCCTTGCAGAATCACCCTATCACGACTTCTGTGCTCTCTGGGGGTTGTAGGTGCACTTTACACCTACCTTACAGGGTCTTGGGGTGGGCTATTTTTCTAACCCTCACTGTTTTCTTACAGCCCCAGCGACCCTCTACAAGCTCACATAAGTTTGGGGTCCATTCGTGGTTCGCATTCCACTTTTGGAGGATATGGTTTGTGTTGCCCCTATACCTATGTGCTCCTATTGCAATCTACTGTAACTTTACATTGCTTGCATTACTTCCTTTTGCTATTACTGCATATTTTTGGTATTGTGTACATATATCTTGTGTATATTTGGCATCCTCATACTGAGGGTACTCACTGAGATACTTTTGGCATATTGTCATAAAAATAAAGTACCTTTATTTTTAGTATATCTGTGTATTGTGTTTTCTTCTGATATTGTGCATATGACACCAGTGGTATAATAGGAGCTTTGCATGTCTCCTAGTTCAGCCTAAGCTGCTCTGCTATAGCTACCTTCTATCAGCCTAAGCTGCTAGAAGCACCTCTTCTACACTAATAAGGGATAACTGGACCTGGTACAGAGTGTAAGTACCCCTTGGTACTCACTACATGCCAGGCCAGCCTCCTACAGTGTGGACATATCCACAAGAGCAGATATGCCCCTGCTATGTCTTTGTTGATTTTTAGACATAGTAAATGACTAGAGAAGCCATTTTAAGTACATGTGCTGGACACTGGTCAGTCAGTACGAGTTCCTCAGCCACATGATGGCTTCACTGAAACTAGGGTTGTTTGGTATCAAACATATCATATTTATAACTCCTCACTGATTCCAGTGATGGATTTATTAATACATGCACCCAGAAGGCACCTTAGAGGTGCCCCCTGAAAACCTACCAACTGCTGGTGGGCTAACTGACTAGTTCTAGCCAGCCTGCCACCAACAGACGGGTTATTGACCCCCAAGGGTAAGAGGCTTCGCTCTCGGGAAGTCAGGAACAAAGCCTGCTCTGTCAGGGGTGTTAACATACCCCTCCCACCAGGGTGCCCTGCAAATCTGCATTCCCAGGCAAGAAGCTTCAAAGGAGCCCACAATCTTTGGCACTCAGATCTCCCATCCCTCAGAAAGGAGATGCCGACCCCCTAGTTCTCTCCCCCCCTCCCACCCGCCCCCCAGGGCCCATTAGGAACCTGGACAGGCGGGAAAATTAGCTATGCAGGAGGTGTGTTGCATTTGCAGGTTGGACACACCTCTAAGGTAATCAGCCTGAAATGAACCCAGCCTTAGGAATTTTGTCATCTTGTGTGTGGTTGATTAGGAATTCTGGGACAGGGCGAATCCCACTCCCCAAAATGAAGTAGTCATCTAGGGGGCGTAGTGACCCCAAGAGTAAGTAGCTCATTGGCCACTACCCTTCGATCCTCTTAACGCCCCCTAAATTGAGTATTTAGGGGACCCCCTGATACCAGGAAAACAGAGCTTTGCTGGACTTAAAAGAAGGAGTGGACAAAGAAGCCTGCTGACCCGAGAACCGAGGAACACGACAGACTTAGCGCTAAGCCTGCCTGCTGCATCCGACCCTTGTGGAGCAACTGACCTGTCCTGCCGCTGCAGCCTCCAAGAAATCAGGAGAGGTGCCAGTGCTTTGCAAATTGCCAGGAAGGACTCCCTTGGAGCAGAGGAGCTTCTTCCCTGCATCTAAAGGCAGCATTTGCAATGTCCGGTACTCTGCCCCATTGGCCATCGGGTCCTCCGAGGGATCAACAAGCCTGGAGAAGACTGTTTGGAGCGCAAGAGGTCAGCCTCACCATTTGAAGAAGTTTTGAGTTGCTAACCCCACCCGAGGCCCCCTACACCTGTTCCTGGGATACCAGTACCAGCTTGCAGCAACTTCCAGACTGGACTGTTTCCCATTAAAGTGAATGGGACAGCCAACGCTGTAACACACCTGTGAACATGGACGCTCCAGAGCCTCCCGATGTGACCTACTTGTGTGGCCTTGGACCCTGCCACATACTCGCCTTACGTCCCGGAGAACAGTCCCATAAGTCGCTGTGAAGTTTCTGAATGCAGTAAATATTTTCCCCCATAGGATAACATTACCACACTCAAAATTTGCACTGCCAGCTTTTGAAATCTCTAAAAATCTATATGTCAAAAAGTACTCACCTGATTCTGGTGATCTTGGTATCTAAATTTATTTAAAAGTGCCTGTTGTTTCTATAAATTGGTGTTTCTCTATAGAGTGTGTGTCTCACTTACTGCCTTTGTGTGTTCTTTACATGCTGAGCCCTACCCTCTGATATGCCTAACTGCTCGCCCACACTACCACAAAAGAAAGCATTTGGGATGTCATTTGTGCCTATGTGATACCTTTAGGGTTTGCCTGGACTCAATACACAGTGTACCTCTTTTAGGTCCACTATATGAAGAGCCAACTTCCTACACCAAGGATAAAAGGTTAGTCAGTTTTCATCCGCACAGACGACACCACTGGCATGCACTATTTAAACAAACAAGGGGCACAAGATCTCTGGTTCTATTGCAGGAAGCACCAGAAGTTTGAAAATGGGCATTGAAAAACAAAATAAGAATAAGAGCAGGACAAACAATTTCCTGGCAGATACATTGAGCAGGACCTAAAATCACAAATGGGAGCTCAGTCAGATAACTTTGGTCAAAATCTTCAGTCGATGGGGCAAACCGACACTGGAACTTTTTGCCACACAGGAAAATCAAAAATGTCAAATTTTCTGCAAGTTGGCACCCACAACAGGGTTCATGGAGGAATGCATTTTTGATTAGATGGCCAGGGGTTGTTACCTACATTTTCCCCTAATCCCCTTGATTCCCGTACTTCTCAGCAAAATGAAGATGAAACAATATTGAATAATTCTGATTGCTCCAAGATAGCCCAGGCAGCACTGGTTCACAGAACTATTACTCTTAATGGAAAAAACTCACATCCAGCTGAAACACCTACCTAGATTATTACCAATGAACCACAGCCAAGTAGACTATCCAAAGGCGACCTCCTTACACTTCCCAGCTTGGCTCCTAAATACAATGAGTTTACAAGCATTAACATCTGTCAAGACTGAAGAGACAATCTTGCGAAAGCCAGAGCTGGTATGTATGAACTGAAATGGAAGTGTTTCTGTTTCTGTTGCCAGAAATCAAACATTTATAAAATTGTAGCACCAAGGTAAATTCTGCCTCTCTGATTTTTGGCAAAATCTGATTTGGTCCCAGCTTCCATTAAGGTGCATTTAGCAGCACAGAAATTTGAGTAGTTCATCTTCCTTGTTGTCTAGTACGGTAATTAAGCAGTTGCTTAAAGGCCTTTTCAGAGTCTTTCCTCCAATTAGGACACCTTCTCCATCTTGGCAGCTCAATACAGTGCTTGTGTAACTCATGAAGTCTCCATCTGAAACTATCCACAAGGCAGACA
Source organism: Pleurodeles waltl (assembly GCF_031143425.1). Lineage (NCBI taxonomy): Eukaryota > Metazoa > Chordata > Amphibia > Caudata > Salamandridae > Pleurodeles > Pleurodeles waltl. Next base: position 185,435,940 of record NC_090437.1, read on the forward strand.
TAAAGTTTTCAATGTGGAAAATAGCACTGTTATTGGCTCTTACATAGGCAAGAAGATTAGCAAGATACAAGCCTTCACAATTAAAGAGAATTGTCTACAGTTCAAGAATAATAGTGAGGATCTCAGAACCAATTCAAGATTCCTTCTTAAAGTCCCTACAGACCTTCATTTAAATGAGCCTGTTGTCCTGAGGACATTCTTTCTGAATCCACAAACAGCAGCTGAAAGATCGTTGCATACATTGGACCATAAAAGATGTCTGAAGTTGTATGTACATCGCGCTAAACAATAAAGGAAAACAGACCAACTGCTATTAGCATATGAGAATCATTGTAAAGGTCTCCCAGTTTCCAGGGCAAGCATAGCTCAATAGATTTCAGCAGCTATCCAGTTTTGCCACTTCAAGGACAGAAGACCTCTGACGAACAAGGTTAAAGCACACTCTACTAGGGCAGTTTCTACTACAACTGCTTTGCTCACCATGGTGCCTCTCAGAGATATATGTTGAGCTTTAGCATGGAAGAACAGGCATTCGTTCAGGCATTACTGCCTGGAACCATCAGATCATAGTGCTGCGGCCATAGGACAAGAGGTGTTACGCTATTTATTTCAATAAGGTGAGCCTTTTTCTGTTCTGTTATCCCACCTACCGTATTGTGCCATGTTAATGATGGTTGTATAGATACTCTAACTGTTGGCTATTCTGATTCAAGCATGATAATCTTGAAAGATCCGATGCTGGAGATGAAAATAACTTACTTACCTTTAACCGAAGTTCTCCAGTGTTGGTATCTTTCATAGGTTCACATTCGAAACACTCTTCTCCCTGTAGAGGCTCCCCTTATTATACAGGTATTTTGTTCCTACTACTGCTTGAAAATCTGAGGGTAGATGCCTCTGTGGGGCGTGTTCTAGAGGGTGCTGAAGCCTGATTGGCTGGAGTTTGGTTCCTTATAGATGATGTGGATAAGTTAATCAAATAAACGTCTTCTAGCCATTATAGGTTATTGTGCTTTATGGTACTGCTTTACAACTTTAAAGTGGGACTATCACTTTGACGACAGGGAATGATTCAAGCATTTGAATCATTGAAAGGTGCCAATACTGGAGAGCTACTGTTACAGATAATTAATTTATTTTCTTCTGTATGGTTGTAACACATGCTGTATTCAGATTATAAGGCAACAACGCGATTCAAGCATGTGAATCATTGAAAAATACCAATACTGGAGGGCTACTGTTACAGATAATTAATTAATTTTTTTCTTTACGGTTGTAACACATGCTGTATTCAGATTATAAGGCAACACCGATAACACATACTTCTTTATGACTGTATGTGGTCTTGGTGCTGCATGTTGAATCTTTATTTTAGAAGCATATGGGGTTATACTTTCATGTCCTGGTTGATGCAGAGAAATGCTAACGCTGTTGATGGATGTTAAAGTCATAGATGGTATTATGGCGTAGTCACATCCCAGTGGTCCAGTGTAAAAGTTCCATCTGTGTGCCCCGTGCTCAATGGGCTGTTAGAGCGGGGATAGGTTCCAGATCTAGTTGTAACTCATCGTTCAGTCTCGAATATTAGGGGCATGCCATGGCAGCAAGAAATCAAAGGTACAGACTTAACAGCATTGCTGGATCAATGCCATCTCACAATTTACTGGTGGAGGAACTTCAGGCAATGGAAAGAGTTGGAAAGCAATCAGAGCATCCGAGATTGATGAGACAAAGTTTAGGGCAGCAACACAAAGGTAATGCTGACTGCCTGTGATGAACCTGCTGAAATTTAGCAGTCCTCAGTTAAGGTGTTATTAAACGTCTTCCTTTTAACCATGTAGTCACTGCCGTGGAAAAGGGACCTCTGTCGTAGGAGCGATGTTTTGAGAGCAGGCAAAGACAATCATTTCTGCAGTGTGGAGTTTAGGGGAAGGATTGGGGAGTGGCAGTGTCACTTCTTACTCATGCATGCCCCTTCCTCGTTCAAGCAATACTTTCCTTTCTTCAGGCTGTGTTTACGTGGCTGTTTGACACAGTAGATAAGGTGAAACAGTTCTTCAGATGAGAACAATCAGGTTCTCAGCTTGCATGGTAGCCTAACTCTTTTTTGAGGTGCAAGCAACAGCTGACTCATAAGGAGGAATAGCTAAGATTTCATTGGTCCAATCCTTTCCCCTGTATTGATGCACGGAGCTTCACCAAGTCAAATAGTGGCCTGATATTCTTGCTCACATGACCAGCTTACGTACAGAGTTAGTGGTAACTGGAGCTAGGCCAACTAGCCCCTTATGGTGTTGGTCACTATAAATGTTGAAGAGAGAGAAGAGCATCTTCCTTCTGATACATTCCAACCATATGGTAACCAGCAATCCGATAGTGTTTAGTGTCACTCTGGTTTCATGGTGATGGATGACTTCCCATAATATCAGGGAACATGCATCTCTTTCAGAAACGTCCTCACTCAGTATATTGTATTTTTCTGTTACACACTCCCATCCCCAGAGTCCTCACATTTTGAATATTCCCCAGGCATCAGACTGGCTCTTTTTTGTAGTGCCTCAGTGTGCCAGAAGGTAAAGCCATGCGCTTTGCACCAATGCTCCCCCACTCTAAAAATGAGGTGTGCGGCCTATGAAGTTACCATTTTTGCACACTGAGTTCCTTTCTTTCTGTGCCTATAGACAAGGATGCAAAGCTTCTCTCATCTCAGAAACTGCTTTTGGTCAGCTAGTTTTACAATTTTCTATAGTTTGCAAGGGATGTCTCCCCCCTACGATGACAGGTTTTAAACCCTGTGAGGACTGTTGGAAACAGATGTCTGTGATAGATCTCCACCAGGTGTGCCTCTGATGTCTGGGTTCGGGCCATAACCTGCGGGGACTGCAATTCAATGAATCTGAAGACCATCAGGGAATGTGAGGCAAAACTTTAAGTCACCAAGCACAATAAGACGCAGCGCCGGGACCACTGCAATTCTTGCTCCAAGGTGAAAGAGTTTTCCCAGTCCCACTCTTGGAGTCGACAGGGCTGTTGCTGAGGACAGTCTTTATTGCACCTCGAATCCTCAGGTAAGCATAAGAAACAGAAGAGGTCAAAGCAGAGTTCCACTCCTTAGCGTCATTCCCACTCTCATTACGAAGTGCTTGTTCCCACCCGAAGGCGGCCGACTTCAGAGCTGATTCTGCAGTTGCTTCTGGCACATCTCGCCAAATCGAAGAGTTTTGCTGAGCCATGCTCTGTCCCTTTGGTTCTTTACTGGCTCCCTCTGGCGAGCCTTTGGATCCCACAGAGCTGAGAGGCCTACCACCTGGATCACTACTGCTGGGATTGTCCTTGGCGTTACCTGGACCCCATATGCAGATTACGCTCTTAGCTCCAGTACAAACGCGACTCTCGGCTTAATTATCCAATCGAGGCCAGGGCATGTCACTACTAATGTCAACTTCACCACCCAAAGAGGTGACCCCCTATTTATCTTTCTGATGCCAGTCTGAATTTGACAATGCCTCAATCGAGTGTGACAGAGGTTTCTGCTCTAGGCAATACTCCTTACATTTTCTTTTTGGCACAGACTACGACAACGATCCGGATCAGGGTCATGAGTTCGCTCAGCCCTATGCAGATGCCAATTGGAATGAGGAATTGCTGGACACCTCCCCAGAGACCGCCCTTCTCTCCCCTCCTGGTACAGCCATGGAAAAATCTGCCTCCTACGTCATGCTCATGCATAGAGTGGCCAAAATCCCTGACCTTCAACTCCCCACTATGGAGACAAAAACTAATGTCCTGAGAGAAGTCCTGCAGCCTGGCCAGACTGCACTTGAGCCTTTCCTCCAAGCTTCTCCTCCCTTCAATGAGGACTTGATGGACACCCTTCTTCTTCTACTGGCCTGGGCTAAACCATGTACCGGCCTTCCAGTTAACTGGCAATTTCCAGGCCCACTGCCCTGCGCTACCTAGCCTTTCTCTCTCAGCACCTGTCTCCAGTCTTGTGGTGCAAACTTCCACTAGCTTGGCCAACCCTAATACTTTTGCTACCACTCCTTCTGACAGGGGATCTTAGAGAGAAGAGACTTTTGGAAAACACTTGTTCTCTGCCACTAGTTTGGTTCCGTGGTCCATCAATGCCTCAGTGGAACAAGTTCTCCATGGAGTTCCAGAATACCTTCACCCTGTTTACTCACAGCCCATCCAAGATGGTCATGATGCGGCCAAGTTCACAATCCGTTGCGGCTTGGACACCACAACTCCATTGGCCATAGGCCCTAGTGTCGCCATTCAACCCACCATTTGTGGCTACAATCCACTGGTTCTTGGGCGGAGTCCAGGCTTTCCTAATAGGCATGGCAAGACTCGCTTGTTCGGGAACAAAGCTGACTTGACTCTTGAATGATTTAAAGAGAGTAGGGTTACTGCTTGCTCTCTGGGCTTTTCCACCCAGCATCACCAGCTACACTCTCAACGTCCCTTTCATGGGTTTGGCAGAGTTATTCCCTACCGCCAGCCTCTTCACCCCAAAAGGGTACCCAAAAGTTTCACAGGAGAGGCCATGGTGCCTACTGCATGGCTTGTGTGAGTGAGCTTCAGGCCTTGTGTGTTCATCTTCCATATACCTCCTTCTTTCCCAACAAGCTGGTTCTGCGTAGTAGGGCATCCTTTCTCCCAAAAGTTGTGACATGTTCCATACCATCTAATCCCTAACTCTGCCGGCATTCTGTGCTCCACCTCACCTCTGTAAGGAGGAGGAGAGGCTCTATTGTGTGAATCCTGAGAGAGCACTCAGCTTCTACACCGACTGAACAAAAGAACGCCAGTTAGATGATCAACTCTTTGTGGGGTTTGCCGAACCAAAAAAACCAAGGCTGTGTAGAAGCATACCATCTCATACTGGATCGTTCTTTGCATCAAGATCTGCTATACACTGGTGAAGATGCAGCCGTGGAAGGACTGTATGCCCATTCCACCAGGGCAAAAACTGCTATCACAAGGTTAGCCAAAGAGATCCCTGTCCTAGACATCTGCCAGGCGGCTACATGGGCATTCCCCATTCGTTCACAAAGCACCATTGTCTGGTCAGCCATGCCTGCTGAGAATGGCACTTTGTTTGCCTGGTCCTGAAGCCCTTTCCGGTTTGAGTCCATCAACAGTTGTCCTCCCTTGGGTACTGCTTTGGTATCAATTCTGAATGTGAGGGATCTGCATCTAGCAGCCTCAATAAGAAATACAAGTTACTTACCATTGGTAAGGCTCTTTCCGGTAGAGACTGTAGCCACAGGTTCCTCACTGCCCCTCCCTTTCTAGCCCTTCTGTGGTTGGAAGGTATTCATTATTAAGACCCTAAGTCTAGGAATCTGCAGACTGCTCAGACAATTTGCTTATTAGGCTCCACGTCTGAAGGCATGGACAGTGTAGAAAGCAACTGACTTCAGTTCACTGAAATGGCACCTTTATAGTCCCTGCACATCATTTCTGGAGCGGAACGGGGTCAGTGTGCAGGCGCGCTGCACCACCTTCTGGCATGCTGAGGTACTATGAAAATGTTTTTGCATCCAGTCTGACTGACGCCTGAGAAATATTCCAAAGGTGAGGAATGCGCGACTACATAAAACCTCTAACAGAAAGAGCGTTACTGAAGGTAAGCAACTTCTGCGATGAGACCCGAGCCCTTTGGGCAGCGCTGAAGAAAGAATGCTGGAATACCTGGGAATCACATTCCTTTTGTTCAAGGGATAGCAGTAGACATGCCCTTGGACACAGTCATTGCTAATGTGTTTCTTCTTGTGGTTAATGTGGGGCAATACTAGGCCTTTAACTAGCTCACTCTACTGTTGCAAAAACAAAGAGTCATACTTGATTGCGGATTTCTTGATCTGAATTATACACAGCAATCTGGCTGTTCATTGAGGGGGTGAGTAAAGAGTACGCCTGAAGCAAGGCAGGCACACACACACACACATCCACTGCAAACATATACATCTCATACTGAGGACAAATGAAGGATGCCAGTGACAACAGACTACACCAGTTTACCAGAAATGACCAGTTTGTAGTATCCCCAAAGAGGGGTGCAGGTAACAGGCCTCTACACTACGAATATAGTTCTGCTACCACCAGCTGTGCATTTTATAGCCTGGACATGGGGATGGTAGTTCCATTTGGATAGCCCTATCTCTAACTTTGACGGGAAGCAACTTATACCAAAACATGCTGAGTGCCAAGCCATTCACCACGTAATTTTCCTGTGCAGGAAAATTTACCCGGTCAATGAAAAATGTTGAAAAAAGATCAGATCGTATAACTTCCCCGAACTACAACTAATGGCCCTCAATATGATTTTGTCAGACAAAAACATCTTACTCCCTTTGTTTATAGTGACTGTATTTTCACATCCAGGTAGGACTATTTCACATCACATTCATTGTTGCACTAGATGTTTACTCAAAAACAGCACCACAGTCATCATCCCGCAGGATGTCTAAAAAACATACATTCTTATTGGTTTGTAGGGATTATTCAAGGGATGTCTGTATTCTGACTCTAACAAACAGTGGACTACTTTTGAAACTCAAAATCAGCAGTGTTTACTAAAATAAGTGGAAAATAAACAAGCTCCAGAGCTCTGCTGCTGAATGCGAATGCTGCAAGAAAATAACTCTCTGTTTGTTCATAAGGACATCGGTTGGGGCTACCTGATCTGTCTTCTACCCCATGCATTCCACACATCCAATCATTAAAGAGGTGCCAACCTCTACTGTTTTAAATAGATGTACTAACTCAGAGTGGAACTTTTCTGATACCCCAAAGAGAGAAGAAAAGGCAGGGAATCTTAAACTTTTTCAAGAAACCTTCTAGTATTCCATGAGGAGCCTTCCTGTTTTTAGAACACCTGAACAAATTATATCAGCATTGAATTTGCACTAATCTAAGAGACGCAATGACATTTTCCTCCACTTCTGAATGGGGGAGATTTTTTTAGATATTGAGTGCTGATTGTACAGATGTTCTGTACAATCAGCACTCAATATCTAAAAAAATCTCCCCCATTCAGAAGTGGAGGAAAATGTCATTGCGACTCTTAGATTAGTGCAAATTCAATGCAGGCTTGTTAGTGTTTTCACCATTTTTACATGTGTGTTGCCTATTCCAGTGGCCAATCTTTCAATTCATTGATTACCTATTTTAGGCCACGTATGACTGTTGTTACATCTGTGGGCACATTTTTGCCAATGTGGAATTGAGGCATCAAATGTCAGGGTAATAAAAACCAATAAACCATACTTATTATGTCCACCCCTGTCAAGTGGGCCATTGGGGGGGCATCTGCTATAAGTGCAGTCACAGTGATTATTATTTATTTGTCTAGCCCAGGATAAGTACTCCAATGCTGGCATTTAGAGATAGGAATCCTCCGGTCCAGTAGGTTAGTGACCCTGAATAAGCACTGTAGCAATTTAGCAACAATTTTAAGGTTGTTTCTACATCATTACATTGATCAAGAAGAAAAAGTTACCTACCTTTGGAAACTCTCTTTCTGGTGGATTCTCTATCTAATCGCAGATTCTACAGCTTACAATACTGCTCAGGTCCAAGACTAGATCCGGAACTTGCTCAGCAATGCTCTGCGTGCTGCTAGGTGGCACAGTGCAGTTCTGTTCTTGCTTCCTACTACCCTGGAAGTGGCAGTGTGGAGTTGCATATAAGCATCATCCTTGTCTGCTGAAGTCAGTTTCTTGCTAGACTCTCTCTGTCCTCACGTGGAGCATGAACGAACTGCTGCTACCAAAATGCTAGTTTTTATCTTGGGATCTTCTTATATGTGAAAAAGAGGCCACTCCACAGAACGGGGCGGTGGGGGATCAGTGGGGAACCTGCAGTTAGATAGAGTACCCACCAGAAAGAGAGTTAATGAAGGTAAGTAACTTGCTCTTCTGATTGATACTTTATTAGTGTCCACTGCAAGGCCTTGCTGTGCCAAAGGCAAAACGAGCAAAAGAGCATGCAACAGTTTGACTTGTACAGGGTCTATCTTTTGAACTCCATGCACAACCACAAATGTGTCCTAGTGCCTGGCAGGAATGGATTCAGTGGAAGGCCGCCTGTCGGTGAGGATGACACCTACTACTTCAGATGGTAGATCAGACTCAATTAACTGCTACAGCTCAGTCTCCACACATGTAGGTGTAGATTATGCATGTTCTGTTGAAGGATTGTACATGCTCTGATGATGAAGCCTGCCCTGCTGCTACAACAGAAGATCCCCCCCAATGTGGTAGCCTATGGGAGGAGAGATGCTCATGCATGGAAGTTCCAACGACCACACTCTTCTGGCCCTATCTGGTGCAGCTAGCAAGACTTGGCACCAGTTGTTACTGCTCTTTTTGCAGAACTCAGAGCAGGAGAGGCAGCAGCGGACAGGCTAACAGGAGTCCTGTGTGGCATTCTAGCCGGAATGCATTTCCTGGCATTCAAGGATCTATTCAGGTGGTTCATGATCAGGGAAATGTCGGTGCACCTCCTGGCTCAGAACCCCACTGTGCTCTGCTGTCACAGTACCATGTGGTGGTGGTTGTTGTACTTGAGAACCTGCACCAACTTCTTCTGATTGACGTCAGCAAGGCCTTCAATGCCAGACGAGTGACACACAACACCAACAGACTGATAAAGGGTTGGGTTTCTGCTGGAGACCAGAATCCTTGTATCTTCAACTCCCTACATGACTTCCCAATCCAGTTGTGACTCATCCATCTCCACTGTCAGCTCTGGGTGGGGAAGGGAAAGGGACCTTCCACTGGACCTATTCCATTTGAGCAGCCACCACTGCAGGCTGTGAGTTCTTCTGAAACCCGGATGACATCCATCAAATTTTCTTGATGCTTGGCCCACTGAAACTCCAAATTCAACTTCAGAGCCTGCATGTGCAACCTGGCATAGTCAACCAGGTAGATGCTGGAAATGAAGAAGTCAAGAAGCCTCAGAGCTGCACTCACCAAGATCCACAACAAAGCCTAAACAGCAAAATCATAGCCCGAATGTCCCAGGCTTGCTGTACTGGAGGAAACGTCTTGAATTGCACTGCGTCCAGGTCAGCCCAAATTAATGGCAGCCTCTCTGAAGGAGTCACATGCAAGTTTGATTAGTTGATTGTAAACTCCAATGTTACTGAGAGTTTCGCCATCATCTTGAGGTGGTCTACAACTGACTGTATTGAGTGTACTTTCAACAGCTAGTTGAGGTAGGGGAAAACTGATATTTCCAACCTACAAAGGTGTGTCACCCCCCCCCCCCCATCACTTTCGTCAACACCCGAGGGGCACGGGTGAGGCCCAAGGGGAGCACTGCAAACTGTAAATATTCCTGACTGACCCTGAGCCACAGGTAACGCCAGTGGGACTGAAGAATGGGTTTATGAAAATAAGTGTCTGGTAGGTTCAGGGCGGCCAAGTTCTGGGACAATGTGAGCATCTTGAATTGGACCTTCTGCCCAAAGGTATTCAGAGGTAGGAGGTCCTATATAGGCCAGATGACCCTGTCCTTTTTCATCACAATGAAAGAGTGAGAGTAACAACTCTCTTTTTTCCGAGTCTAGAGACCTCCATTTAGCCCTTTTGGATAGCAACATTCATACCTCCTGAAGCACAATGGAATTGTGTTCCTTTGAAAGTCGATTGAATGTGGGGTGAAATTTAGCAGTCTAAACTAAAAGGGTAAGGCATAACCATGCTGAACGATCTGGATCACCCATCTGTTGGACTTACTGTATCTCCATCCTAGGAAGAAATACTGGATCCTGGCCCCATCATGATGGGTGTGTCCTGCTAAGGACAATCTAAAGGGGCTTAGAGGTGGTTGCTGCAGGGTAGTGCTATTGGGAGCAATGTTCCCTTGCTGGGCTGCGAGAATCCTGCCATACCTACGTTCTTGGCCTCAAAAGGACTGGGTTGACTGCTGCAATGGTTGGGTGATTGGCGCCGTCTGGACACAACCCCTTGATATACCCCTGAATTTCCTAAACTAATGCTGGAATTGCTCGGTAGAAGTCAACGGTCCCAGGGAGCATGTCCTGGCTCTCCTGTCCTTAAAACTCCAGGGCCAAATCAGCTTTTTTTGCCAAAGGAGCCAGCAAAGAGCACACCCATAAGTAAGGGTTGCACATCGCAGGAAAAGCCTGTGGAGTACATACATGTGTGGTGGTGGAGCACAACGCTGGTGCCACCCATCCTCCCCAAGCAGTTAGTAGTATCCAGGCCAGAACAAACCATTTACTGGGTCACATCCTGTCCATAGTGAAACCTAGAGCCTTCTGGGACAGTGGGCAAGATCTCCCTGGCCATGTCCCAAAGGGCTACACACAGTGGCACAGCAAACCGACAGCATTGATAAATCGCAGCACCAACCTGGCCAAAAAGAACATTTGTTTTCTAAATGTCTTAAACCCCTTGGACTACCTACCCGGAGGAATCTTGAGGAAAGAATTGTGGTTAACCATACTGGTTGGACCCTGAACCACCAACCTCTCTGTCTCTCCTCTCTCTATCTCTCTCTCTCTGTCTGTCTTGCAGATTGTTTAGTGTGAAAATCAGGTTCGCCAGACACTGGCCTGCAATGCCTGGCCATCTTCTAATGGACGTGCAAGGAGGCGCAAGGCTTTGACCAAGCATCTATCAGAGTAACAATGAGGGGATCTTTGAAGGAGATCAAGGGCCCAGACTTTGCAGGCCCAGGCTACAGACTGAGTGCAGCTCCAGGCCAGACATTGATGAGTGACAGCCTGATGCCGGTCCAGGCGCAGTGAAGGCATCTGTACCGGAGTCGGAACTGGACCCAACTAGAGATACACTGTCTGTAACCTCACTAGAGGCCCTGCAGTCCTTGAGGTATGAAGGTGTGCCAGAGGGAGACAGAAAAGAGCCAAAGACCTGCAGCATGGCCTCTATGAAGGCCTCAATTTGCTATGGCATTACAGATGGCCTGGGAAACTCAGTGTGCACGTGATCACCTGGGGGATCAGCTCCACCCTTAGGGGCCCTGGAGGAGATCAACTAATATCTTGATACCCTTGTGCTTTCTTCTTGGACACGGCGTGACCGAATGGTGTTGAGTTCTGCTTCACTTTTTTATGTTTCCGTTTAGACTTCAATTTGGACTTACCTGAGGAATTCATCCACATGCTAGATCTCTAGCAAGAAAGGCCCCAGAAGTTAGACTGAGGCCACGCCTACAACCTGGAGCAGGACTAAAGCAAAAGTCTCAACTTCTTCTTACGTTTGGTGACATACAGCTTCTCATCCCTGTCCTGGATCGTCTTTGAGTGCATGAGGTCACACTTGTTGCATGACTTGAATCATGTACCCAACCAGTACACCAGAGACATACATTGTGCAGGTTCATGACCAATATCTGTTTTCTGCAATCATGGCATGGCTTGAAGCCTGTCATTTTAGGAGGGAATATTGTTGTCTAGGATAATGGTTTATAAAATTTAAGAAATCATAGTGGCCCAATAAATGTGGGAGCAGACCTCCAGATCCACATCGGAAGCTACAGGGTGGAAGGGCGGTGGCCAAGATGGCATCGGACTAGGACACACTTTTTGGTCTCTCCACCGCCTGGGCCCACCTGAGCAGAATCTAGCAGCATCCTGAGCCTAAAGAGCCCTGATCCCCCCGCATACCTATTACACGCCTTTACAGCTATGAGGGTGCCTGCAGCAGCCCCCAGCACTATATGCCCAGGGATCCACACGGCGCACTAAAAGATGGCCCACCACCAAACATGGTGCCCACCGGGGCTGAATGCGCACACACAATTGCCTCCTGGACCCTACTGCCACATCCAACTGAGCTGAGCCTTCATCCCTGCTGGCCACCCTGGCCCAATCACCTGCTCCCCTGACTGCCTTTGCCCCAGGGTGGGACCCACCTGGCGCACGCCTATGATCTTCACCCGCTGAGGGGGGAGTCCGAGACTGATCACGTAGCCACGGGTGCCTACCGGCCTGCATCTCTGCAACTAACTGATCTGAGCCTGACACTGCTGCTGACAGCCCAGGCTCGATTGCCTCCGAGCACCCAACTCCCTCGTCCCCCTCCCAGAGTGATCCCTGCCGGTGATCTCCTGCCAGTGGAGGAACACTGAGGATGATGCCCGGCAAGGGGGCAGCGTCGGTGACCCTCCAATGCTGCACCAGAGAAAGTGTGACAGTGCCATCGCAAACAGTACCCAGCAGCCCAGAAAACCTCCAAGGGACAAATCGCCTGCACAGCCCCGACCCAGGACCATACCCTGACCAAAACAGGTCAGACAGCACAGCAGTCCTTCAAACTCTGGCTAATGCTCATCGGACCTCACCTGCGTCATCCCCAAAGCTTGATGGTGGCTGGAAATTGGTTTAACCCCTCTGCGGACATGACAAATCAACATTCCTAGCACCTGGGACCTGTTCGTTCTTAGGCGCCACCCGGATAACGTGACGGACTTCCTAACTAAGCTTCAGACATCACAAAGACACATCAACGTGTCACGAGATCCTGCTGAGGCGACCGCAATTGCCCTTACCTGCCACAAAACGCTCCAATGCTCGCTACCTATAGCAGGCAGAGATGCTGTGATAAGCACTATTTCTTGACAAGACCCACCCTTGGGTCCAGTGTTCTATCCCTGCACCGTGTGCTGTGGAATGCTCACCACCGCTAAACACGACAGCCTCGTCTACTGGCTGGGTCTGAGACCAACAGAGCCTCTTTCAAGCGCAGGCTTTGCAGAGAGCTTGCTGACCTTACTGACACCGAGAGTCTCCTGGGGGACAAAGGGGAGTCCCGGGCTTAACCCACACACAGCACATAGTGAAAAACAATAACCTCACCCACTTCATCCTACCCCTTATTTACAGGCCGGGTGCAATCCTAGGCCCTACCACCACTGGACTTTCTGAACCTGTGGTGGGAACTCAGTGTCCCAGAGCCAAGAAGGGCTCCACCACTTCCTCACAAGACAAGACTTAGCCCTTCTGGACCTCTCTACCACCCGTAGATATGGCCTCCTTGAAATACAAGAAAGACCAATCGGTACGGAAGATGCTGACTCAGTCAACGCCAGCACACAATAAGAAATTTGACTCCACCTCGCTCCCTCTGCCCTTAGACAACACTGATGGGGCCACTGATGCGGAGCTCACCCCAGTTACCATGGGCTTTCTAACGTCCCTCTTCGACTCTCTGAAGAACAGACTTGTAAGTCCTTCGGAGGGATCTGTCTCAGGAAATGCGCGACATCCGCTCCAACCTAAACTCGAAACGAGAGAGGGTGTGAGGCCTCGAGGACAATGAGATAGCAAGAGAGGAGGATGTAGAACAACTGTGACAAGAGATCCTCTGCCTTCATGAGCAACAAGGCCAATTACAAGCCCAAGCAGAGGACCCCGAGAACCAGTCCTGTTGCAACAATATCTGAATTATGGGGGTTCCCGCAGGAGCCGGAGGCGATGATATCATAGAATACACTTAGCCCCCTTCCGATCTATCCTAGGAAGGGATGATAACAAGGATCTACAACTAGACCGAGCCACCCAGGAGGAGCTGGCTCTAGACCCGCGGACATCATAGTATGTGTTTTTAACTTTCAGATCAGAGAAGACGTCTTACAGCTCTCTTGAGATAACCCATTCCGTTCCGAGACCACACGCTGGCCCTATATAAAGCCATCTTCTTCCTCACACTCCAGTGATGCAAGCAGCTCAAACTCATCATGGAAAATCTCTGCTCTAAAGACATTTCATACGGATGGGGGCACCGTTCCGGCTTATTTTGCTCTGGGAAATTAAGGACACTTCAGGACACCAATTAAGGACACTAAGGATACCCAACAAGTCCTGGGTCTGGCCACGACCCCCCCAGACTCTGAAAAACTAACCTCTAGGGAAAGCTCTCCTTGTGGGTGCCTGCACTGGCAAAAAGCAGGCCACTAGCAGTAACACAACTCTCCGAGATCTGCGCAATGAGCCCAGAAGCAGCAGTTGGTCCTGGCCAGCTTGACCTCAGTCACCAGCAACTACGGATCCTGACAAAGATGTCTGTGTGATCCCTTGCATACAGTTTCTCCCACAGGGCCCAGGGCACGGGAACCTCCCATACATCACCGTGAGTAGACCGACTCTCCCACTTAATAGCCCTCACCCTACTTGTGGACATATCCCTGTTCTGGGACTTTGAACTTCTTTTGCTCACATGTTACATATTATTCTTGTTTGTATCCCTCCCCCCTTAAACATTTAAGCCTCAGTGTCCGACACTTCAATAACCCTATAAAACGGGCTGCTGTTTTATCGCTCTTAGAGCGCTTTGAGAGTCATATATGTCTCCTACAGGATACTCATCTTCTTCCCAAAGATACCTCTCGGATGCTCTCCAAATGGTTCCACCAGCAACTTTGGTCCTCAACACCAGCGAAGAAGGGGGTGGCTCTGCTGGTGTCTAATACTTTTCCAGGAGAGATTCTCACAAAGGTTGCTGAGATAAACGGTAAAGTACTCACATACAGGAAGCAACTTGTCAAACTTCCACTTCACAGTCGCCTCCATAAACGCCCCTAACACAAAACAAGAGGCCTTCATTATAGAAGGCTTACATCCAATCCTAGACACTCCTGACGCTGCAATCCTCATAGGGGGCGACCTAAATATGGTCATGGACAATGACTTAGACAGCTCAGGACAGTGATCAGACCAGACCAGAACTTTCTCCCATGCTGGGCTTCAATGGCTCAAGGACTGTGGGCTTGTCCATACATGGCGCATAACACCCCCAAGCACCAGAGACTACACTTTTTATTCTGAGGCAAAGAAAACCTAAGCACACATTGACTATTTTCAGGCATCCCATGCTTTTTACATTAGCATTAGGGACACCTTGATCAAACCCAGGTCCCTCTTGGACCACACACCCCTAATACTCACAGCACACATAGTTGCATCACACTACCGGTCCTCCAGATGGAGAATGAGGGACAGCCTACGGTACACAGAGTTATTACAGATTACCTTAGCAGCAACGATAATGGGCTGACGCCTTTCTCCTCCCTATGGAAAGCCCTTAAACTAGTGATGCGGGGAGAGGTGATTGTCATCTTCTCCGGAGAGAATAAAGCTTGCAAAGAGAAGAGACTTCACCTAGAATGCAAAGTGACAGAATGGGAGAAGATACATAAGCATACAGGAGCTCCCATGGGTATGGAGGGAACTGGAGAGAGCCTGCCAACCACTGAAACGCCTGGACCTTGACCGGGCTGAATACGCCATGGCTAGGTTAAAACACAAATTCTATCTGGGAGGCAACTGTTGTGGATGACTTCTGGTCCATTAACTCAGGGCTCGCACCCACGCAGCCTCCATCTTGATGGTGCGCTTCCCTCAAAATGGTGAAGCACGCATGGACCCCCAGATTGCACCTACCTTTCGAGACTTCTACCAATCCCTCTATATAGCTGAGGCTGACACGACCGTAGACCCCTCCACCTGCCTGAATGACTGCATCTGCACACCACTCCCCCAATCTGAAGCAGAGGCCCTTGCTAAAACTATCTGCATAGAAGAAGTAATCTCAGCTGAAACTGTGGAAATCATCAGGTCCTGATGGCTTTTCCCCACTCTTCTATAAAACCTTCTGTCCAGAACTCACTCCGCTCCTCATAAGACTGTTTAATTTCTTTGCCGACACCGGTTCCCTCACTGACACTAGATGCGACCATCACTGTGATTCCGAAGAAGGGCAAAGACCCGACGGCCTGCATGTCCTCCCAACCCATATTCCTACTTCATATAGATACCAAACTATTCACCTGCATCCTTACTCCCCGTCTGAACCCCCTCATGCCTGGCTAAATGGACCCAGACCAGGCAGGCTTTGTCCCAACCAGACAATGCAAAGACAATACGAAAAAATTCCTGCCCCTAATCAGCAAGATACATTGATCCAAACGGGAGGCACTACTGCTATTGATCAAAGCCGAGAAAGCATTCAATAGCATCCACTGGCCCTTCCTATTCAAGATACTTTCTCGCTTTGGCTTTGGTCCCAAGCTGATGTGCTGGATCAAATGTGCCTACAGTTCGCCCAGGGCCTCAGGTTGAGTGAATGGAGTGTCCTCCCAGCCCTTCCCAATAAGACAAGGGACTAGACAGGACTACCCCTTGTTTCCCCTCCTCTTCACCATCTATACTGAGCCCTTGGCCCAGCATATCCGAATGAATTCTAACTTCTCAGGGATCAAATCTGCAGGGGCCAGCATCTCATCAGCCTATAACCGGACAATGTGATAATAGCCCTCTCCGACTCACTGGTCTCACTACCGGCTCTCGTTACTGAACTAAATAACTTTGGGCCAATATCTGGCCTACGTAACATGCCGAAGTCCCAAATCCTAAAGCTCACAGTTCACCCTGGACTGGAAGCAACCCCCCCTCTCCCAATTTCCATTCCTTTGGTCATCTACCCACATTTCCTTACCTGGGGATTGAGCTTGCTCGTACTTCATTGCAAACTGCCCATAGTAATTACACCTCCCTCACAAGGCTTGTACTGGCTGATATTGAGACATGGCGCCGCCATAACCTCTCTTGGCCAGGTCGCATAACGGCGATCAAAATGACCATCCTCCTTCGTATCCTATATCTTTTTCAAACACTCCTCCTCACCCTACTGGCACCATAGTACATACTCTTTAGAGAGCAATCTTTAAATCCATCTGGAATGGGAAACCCCAGTGCTTATCCAGACAGAAACTCCACCTCCCCAAGCTGGAGGGAGGGTTGGCGGTCCTGTGCCTCATGAGATATTTCCAAGCTGCTCAGTTGTGCTTCCTAGTCGAGTTGAGCCACCCACTTACCGAAAACACTGGTGCTTTATGGACCAATCAGTGGACCGGTCTCACATTTGGAAGGAAACTTGGCTCCTTGGCAAACATAGGGCGATAATTGTATATTCCTCTCCCATCATCAGCTTCTTCCATCCTGATGTAGGACGTGGTCGCACTCAAAGCAGGACTAACTTTCTTTCAATCGTCCATGACACCAATATGCACCAACTCCGAATTTGCACTCAGGCTTGAGTCTAGATAACTTACACCGATGGCATGCAGGGGGCTGCAAGAGAGTTGGAAGCTTATTTGACCCACTAGGTATCATACTCTTTGACCACCTCAAAGATGATTATGATCTCACTGAAGCCAAAAGATTATTATACTTACAAGTCTGCCATTGGATAATACAACCTCAATTCACCCTTTTGCTCAGAGGCCTCTCACTCCGTTCGAGAAATGGGTAATACTCAAATGCGGCATTAAACGCAAACATTTCTGAGATTTAAACACTCCTAAGCTCTCAAACTCCCCTGCCTAAAACACCGGGTCTGCTTCCATGAGAGACCGAACTAGAGAGAGAACTGACAGACGCTGAGTGGGGGGATATATTTTACAGGGCTCATCACTCTGCTCACAGCCCAGGAGGCACAGAAACTGCCTACAAACTTGCCTCCTACTAGTATCAGCCGGAATCCATTCCTGGAGCTCAACTAAGGCTGCTGATTGCTGGAGGAGATGCAATAACACAGGCATGCTATTTTACCTCATTTGGCACTCCCCAAAACTGAAGAACTTCCAGGATTGCATCCTGGATGATATCGATCTTGCCTTTAACTTGACAATCCCCCAATTCACGATGTACACCATCCTAGGTCTCCCCAACCCATTAACCTTCCCACTTCGCTCCACGAGAGGAAGGCAGATGGCTTTGGCTCTTGGGGCAGCCCACCAGGTAATTCTATCACTCTGGGGCACAGAGAAAATACCCAACTACACGTCATGCCTCCACAAACTCTGCTTCCTGCTGGGGATGGGGAAACTTTCCTTTGCAAGGGACCATCAAAATTGCAACTTTGCTACCATTTGGGCACCTATACTCCAAATTCTCTCCTCTGAATTTAATGAAGTCACCTCCCCTACCTACCTGAAAGTCCTGCGTCTCCTACCTCCAGTCGATACTATAGCGACTTAAACTCACAACACAACCTTTAGTTGGCCAGCAGGTCCTTATGACTCTCTTACACTCATGTGACTCACCTTCTATAGTGTCTCGTAGCTGAGTTGGGGGCAGGAGGTGGGTGGTTTTGTGGGAAGGGGGTTCTTGAGGTTGTTCTTTCAGTTTTTTTCTATACTAGTTGTAGCTTCTAACACTGCTGGCCCCCTAGTTCTGGCACTAGAGCTGTAACAGGCCATCACTTGCTACTAAACGCTGCTGGCCGGCAGGGTTGTAGGCACAAAGCTGTGTTCAGATTAAAATTATAGTAAACAGAATTGATCCAGAAGGTACAGAATGAAATTAACTGACATCAGTGCCTGCACAGGGTGGGGAGGAGCTTATATATGGCTCCACTTTGTAACTTCCAGGGTGGTATGGCACCAGCACAGAGCCTCATGGTGCCACAAAGGGGTGCACAGGAGCATTGCTCTGACAGTTTTTGGATCCAATCTGGAGCCTGGGGAGTATTCTGAGGTGAGGAATCTGTGGTTAGAAGTATCCATCAGAAACAGTAATTTCTGAAACTCTTCTTCTTGCATTGACTTGATTGCTTAATTCTGCTTGCAACAGTGTCCCTCAAAATGTCACATATTATGCATTGAAATTTCACACAAATGTCAACTGAAAATATGGAGATTTCACACAAAAGCAAGCTGATAACTTGACAATGGTGTATACTATTCACTATTATCCCTTGATAAGTGTGCATCAACTTGCAACAGATGGACTCTGCAGGTAGGCATCTGCACTGTGCAGTCTGTGGGCAGAGGGAAGAGGTGCACGGTTGGGTTACATTTTCTCACATGCATCTCTTGCAGTGCAAATTGTCAATGGCTGATCCTGTCAGTGTCAGTCCCCAAAAACGAATGACTGTGCTCAAAAGCAGAAACCACCTGCACAAATTAATTCCTTCTTATCAGTAAACATGTGGGTACTTAGTAAGAGACAGGAATCATGATAGTAGTTATTTAATTGAAACTTTACTTTGGAAGGAAGCTGAGGGAGTGGGCCCTCTCTTCCTTTGCAAGCCACATTAGAAATTGTACTTCTTCTTGGTTCCTTAAATACTGAACTTGAGAAGGCACGATTATGAACTGAAGTGGATATTTATTTAGGCTATCTACCAGGTATTTTCCCCAGAGGATAATTTATTGTTAGATTTAATGGGTTCCCGACATTGAGGCAGCTCTACCTCCAAGAAGAGACAAGTTACTCATGTAATCATAGCTCTCCTTTCTGCCTCATATTCACACCCTGATTATTGCTTCCTGTGTTTTCAAACTGATAAGTAACATGCAAAACAGGCAAATACTTTTCAAAGATGAAATATCATAAGGAGAGGATAAACCAGAAGACTTTTCTTTCTGGAAGCCTTTTTGTTTTGTATTGTGTAGCCTTCTGGTGACCAGCCATAAGCTTCCCTGAAAGTATATTTGTAGCATAGTGATCGGTTCTATGCTAACAATACCAATATGAGAAGATAACCATGATAAAACGCTATCCTAACAGGTACCCAACTTTTTTATCTGCCCTGGAATTCTCTTCATGTTCACTAAACCAATATACTGGTAGGTGACTTTCAATGAGAAAATAAACATGATTCTCCATCAATAAATTTAATTTGTGAGAATATCAGACTGAAGTATCTACTAAGGGGTCGTGCACACGTTAAGATTATTTACCTAAAAAAGCCGTCAAAGATGCCTTGTCTATTGTGAAAAGAGAATGAAAAGACCTGGTGAAAAACAATGTGCTTATGAGAGCTTACAATTGATGCAGGAGGCAGCCAGCCTGCTAGCTTGGAAGCAGCTCAGTGCATTGTGCTGGCTTCCAAAACAGCAAACAAAGGACACTTTCCTATCTTTTGTTTTGAATGGCTACTAATGTTAAGCTCGCCTTAGCTTCAAAGATTCTAGGGCTATCTCTGTTTAGTAAGGGGGTTTGTGAAGGACACTGGCTGGTTGTCATAGAATTTCAAAACTACTTGACTAGAAGCCATTTTGCATGGTCATAGCTACTGTGTTCCTGTAAACATTTATTTAAGACTTATACTGCATTGTCGTATTGCTTCTTTCAGCATTTGCGGGCATTCTTCTGGAGGGGTCAGCTCTCCATAATAAAGGACTGAAGCAACCAAAATACAAAGTTTCCACATCATGATGGGAATGTTTTTGCTGCCATATTAGGGAGGTTGTCTTGTCTGAGGATTCACTGACACAGATCTGCTTACCACCATTAGTGGGTTCCTGTTGTTGCTGTGAGAATCATGGATCCATCTTATTTGCTCTCCTTTTGGATCTCCGTAGGGATTCGATAACCTCAAAGCAACCAGGCTTAAAAGGGCTTTTCTTGTGAATTACATTCTGGAAATCATGAGGCAAGGCAACGTCTGGCAATGGAAAGTTTTTTCTGCTGCAAGATCTAAATTTAGAGCTTGGCACTACTGAGTAATGCATTACTTCTGCTTTGAGCTCCCAGGTATGATCTTTCTATAAAGCTTTGATGGCTGCATCTTTCTTTGTGGTATCTGTGTGTGGATGGTGCACTCCAAATAGACATGGTATGTTTGAGGGGCCAAAACCAAAGATCCTAAATAAAATTCCTTACCGCGCATTGATGTGTTGTCTGTCCGAACTATGGGCCAGATGTAGAAAGGCTTTTGCACCTTGCAAACAGCCAAAATGGCTGTTTGCGAGGCGCAAAAGCCACATCGCGATGCCCATTCCCATTTTGTGAGTCAGTAACCTGGTTACCGACTCGCAAAATGGGACTGCGAGTCGCAAATAGGAAGGGGTGTTCCCCTTCCTATTTGCGAGTTGCAGCTCGATGTGGGATTGCTTTGTGACCGCGAACGCGGTCGCAAAGCAATTCACTGTTACCACCAGTGTCACACTGGTGGTAACCCATTCGCAAAAGGGAAGAGGTCCCCATGGGACCCCTCCCCTCTGAAAAAATGAAACTGAAATGTTTCATTTATCATTTTGTAATGCATCCCTTTTTCCTTTAAGGAAAACGGGCTGCATTACAAAACAAAAAAAAATTGCTTTATTTAAAAGCAGTCACAGACATGGTGGTCTGCTGTCTCCAGCAGGCCCACCATCCCTGTGAGTGCTGCGACTCGGAAGGGGGTCACAAATTGCGACCCACCTCATTAATATTAATGAGGTGGGCCTTTGCGACCCCCATGCGACTCGCAGATGCTGTCAGGGACACCATCCTGCATCCGGCATTGCGGCTCGCAAATTGCGAGTCGCAATGCCGGAATTTCGTACATCTGGCCCCAACTTCTTCAGTTTCACTATAGGAAGAAAAGATCCTGTTAGTCAGCAAGACCATCCTAAGCTAATATACAATAATGTGGCATTTCATCTCTAATTATTGATCTTCCACCATGAACAAATCCAGCAAAGTTAGTTTCTATGGAAGTTTTCCATATCATTGCCAATTATGCAGTCTGTGCTTTGACATGAAGTCTGCTCCAGTAGATCAAGAAGCTGCTCTTATTGATAACATCACGATTTCGGGCACGTGCCCGGAGCTCTGTTTCCCCTGACTTTCTGAGCATTTTATGTGACCTTTATGCCAGAAAGCTGGTGGCATGAGGAAATTTGCAACACTAGGCTTCATAAACAGGATTCACTGTTACATCATCACATTGACCTAGTGGAAAGGCCTGACTACTGCTCCCTACAAGATTCTTTAAGCATGTACTCAGAAGTGACTTGCCCTGTTTTGCTAATCCAGAATCTGGGATTATTAGAGAATATTCACTCTCCTAACTGGACCTCTTCCTGTGACCCAGAAAGATATTGTCTTGAACCAGTTGATGCTAGCCTTCACAGTTCAGCCTCACATACTATTATAGATCATCCCTTCCAGGTCCGGCCAGGTTTCATTCATCACCTAATCGTCATATTAACTTGTTTTGTATGAAGTACAGAAATTATTAAAGTTTTGCTTTCGTGCTTGGACTGTTCCTCTGAATTTGCTTATTGTACATTAGCCATTAACCTGGGCATATTTTTATATTTTGTAATCTTCTGCATAGTACTAAGCACATGTGCAGTGCTTTATGAATAACGACTAAATCGAAAACATTTTTTCACTTTTAAGTTATTCTTAAAATGAGAGAACTGACCATTCATGCAGTACGCTGTGTATTTTCTAGTTAGTAGATTGAGCCGCAAGTAATCGAAGTCCCTGTACCCTCACTATGAACACCTATTTTTTAGTGTTATTAAGAAACACAAGGGTGACTACTGCGTGCAGACATTCCTCCGTATCTCTGAGCTGAGGCGGCATACGTGGACTCATACCGGCCAGCTGCCTTACCGATGTAAAGTAAGTTTAAAGACAAATAAACAGCTGTGTTGTAGTATTTTTTCAAAGTGTGACAGACCGTTGAATGTCCCCAAGTGTCAGATAAAGGATTACACAACCGCTCTTTAAAACACAAACGTTTATTATACACATTGTTTAGTCGCTGTATTGTTTAAGATCCTGCTACATAAAGAGACCACGAGCTGGCAGGTGCTAGTTCTCATTTTACAGTTGCATGCTTATTGGAATACTTAACCTTTTTCTCCAGATCTGTTCTACTTTTACAAAGCACAGTGCTGTCTGTTGATTTTTGTTTATCTTTATATTAGGTTTGCTTTTTCTGTTGCTTTCGTGTTTTTATTATTATTTTTTTCAGTTGCGTATAAATCTGGCGCTGCTATGTTTTTAAATTTATTTAGTTTAAATTATGTGTTAAGTGCCTTTCAAGTAAAGTACTGGACACAAAGAAAAAAGCCAAGGCACGGCCTAGGTGAAAATTGGGTTTTGAGAAACCAGTTTTTTTTTTTTTTTTTTTTACTCTTATGCTTTTGGTGTAACCAGGCGTAGATTGAGGCGAGTTGTCATGCAGTTCAAAAGAAGCACAGGCTATAAAATAGAATTGACCTTCAGTGCACTGTTGGGGACGGAAGGAGATGTCTTTCCATATTTCTTCAGTGAGGGTGGGAGTTGCACGTTCATAGTATTTCTGAAAAGCGGGTACAGTTTATTCAAAACATCTTTGTATAACAAACATGTATGTTCCATATATATTTACGTAAGTAAAGTATATTTTTTATGAACTGTTCCGATAATGCCCCAGTGCGTTTCTGAGAAGGTACTTTCTTCAGGGATTTGTAACTCCCGAGCAAACGTTTCATGCCAGACTCCCCATAGGTAACTGGCTAAAGGACTTAGCTCACGTGCCATTTTCCCACAGAAAACCACCCAAGTGTACTTTGCATACTATACCTAATGTTAGTATATAATATGCGTATTACTCATGGAAAAAACACATAGAATACTTTATTTGCACAATTAATAAAAATAATCGCAATTTCCATATAAAGGAACATTGTCGTCAACAAGCACCATAAAACAGCCAGGTAAAAGCCAAATTTCACGCAAATTGCTAAAACCCAGTAAAACGGTAATAACATATTTGGCCACCCAATGGAAGCACTAAAATGAGAAAACGCGTCAGGTCACAGGTGTTTTTTGTGCGAACTCGAGAGACGACTGGCAGACAGTATCTAGCGAGGTGCATGCAGCATCTGTTATTCGTAAAAAGGGCTGATTAAAATATAGTTTACTTGGTTTGGAGACTGTGTGAAAATACTAGTTACGAGGAAGGGCTGGTGCAGATATTTTTGAGATACAGCTTCCACCAAGATAAGAGTACAGGGCATATACAAAGAATGTGTACAAGGTCTTTCCGGGGATAAGACCAAGGCCTGCATCTCCTGCTGTTTGCGGTGTGCTCCATTTTGGAGCTGTGTCCAGTGAAGGGAGTAGTCTGAGTCAGGCGTGGAGCACCTTTGTTTTTACCATCTTTTTCAATATTTCTGCCATGTATGGCTGCGCTATCAGGGCCTATAAGTGTTAATTGTCATCCATAAATGCAATCACATTAAAAATGTATCTGTATCCTTGCTCCACGAAAGTCGCTTGATTTGTTCATTTAATAATAGCTTGAAGAGTTTGTGTGGTATGGAATTTTGCCACATAGGTCTTCTGCCTGCAAATGCTTTGCTGCCGAGGGGATTCTCTTTGCCCATAAATTTGCGATGTCCGGCAAGTTCATTCCTATTTCTTCCCACATCAGTGCTTTTAATGTATTTGGTTGTGCCTGTCTTAGCATAGAGGCATATTTCAAGAGCGCCCCACCCTGTACCAATGCTTGGCCTTGTAGTTTGAATGGTTATATGTCGGAACAACGCATGCTCGAACCAAGCATGGCTTAACAATGAGGTCGGAACAACGACCTCGTTGTTACCACTAAAGCCTTTACCACGAATGCCTTAACAACGATTTTTCGTTGTAAAGACATTCGTGGTAAAGGCCTTAGTGAACGGCATGCATGGTTCCAGGAGGCGTCCCCCCGGCCCCCCACCTCTAAAAATTACCATTACCCCCCCACCCACACAACCACCCCAAACCCCCACCCCCAAAATTACCGCAACCCCAACCCCCTTCCCCTAAAACCTAAAGGACCCCAACCCCCCACCTCACCCCTAAAACCTAAACCCTGACCCCCGCCCCTAAACCTTAATGACCCGAGCCCCCACCCCACCCCCAAAAACTAAAAATACCCCAAATCCCCAACCCCGCCCCTAAAACCTAAAGCACCCCAACCCCCACCTCACCCCTAAAACCTAAACCCTGACCCACGCCCCTAAACCTTAATGACCCCGAGCCCCCACCCCACCCCCAAAAACTAAAAATACCCCAAATCCCCAACCCCGCCCCTAAAACCTAAAGCACCCCAACCCCCCACCTCACCCCTAAAGCCTAAACCCTGAACCCCCACCCCTAAACCTTAATGACCCCAAGCCCCCACCCCACCCCCAAAAACTAAAAATACCCCAAATCCCCAACCCCGCCCCTAACACCTAAAGCACCCCAACCCCAATCCCCTACCCCACCCCACCCCTAAAACCTAAACCCTGACCTCCCCACCCCAACCCTAAACCTTAATCACCAAGCCCCCCACCCCAACCCACCCCCAAAAAAACAGCCCCAGTCCCAGCCCAACTTACCTCCTCCTTGACTGCTTCGCCCTCCTCAGCCGACTCCCTTCTTCTGTGCCTTAACCACGCATGTACATGGTTCAGCACATGCGTGGTTAAGGCCCTGAACAAGGAATTCATGGAAAACGAAAACGTTGTTCCGCTTTCATTTTTAACAACTTTGTTGTTCAGGACTCGTTGTTCGGGATGCTTCCCAGTTTGAATTCCAACCTGATTTGTGCTAGTGAGGCACTGTGTGCGAAATACTTTGCTCTGGGTGATAATCATGAATTCAAGAAACTTGCTGGGAAATATGTCCAAACCATACACCATGGAAGGCAAGAACTTTGCCTTGATCACCATGAGGAGTGGACTCCTGGTGGGACTTTGCAGTTTCATCGACAGGGCTTGTACTGATTCACTTTGGGGCGCCATTCTTGCTTTCAAGGTGTTTAGGTGCAGGCGATGCGACTAGCGCTTCTGCAGCCAGACACCAAGGTATTTATAGCTGTTACTTCTGCCATCTGGCTGATCCCCACAAAGCCATTGCTTTTTCTTGATTACCCACTTGCCAAAGATGACTACCTTGTTTTTTTCCAAATTTACCAACAGCTCATTTGTCTTGCAGTATTCATCGAAGCTGTTTAGTATTTTTTGCAGGCCTGTGCCTGAGAGGTTTAATAGGATGATACAGTCTGCATAGAATAATGATGTTAAGGACTGATTACTCAGTTTGGGAGCATAGGAGCTAGTGGCATTCAATTGTGTACACAAGTCTGCTAAGCATAGATTGAAAAGCATTGGGTACAGTATGAAACCTTGCTTGACTCCTCTATCTATCTGGATATTAGCGGTAACTCTTCCATTGCTGCCTTTTTTTACCCTTGCCCAGTTGTCAGAGTATAAAAGCTGTATTCTTTTTAACAGGCCCAGGGTGATGTTGAGGTTCACTAGCTTCCTCCATAACCTGTGCCGTTCTACTGAGTCAAAAGCTTTGGATAAGTCCACGAAGCAGATGTACAAGACCAATTTCTTGTTTGTGTATTTTTCCGCTAACATGGCTAATGCTGTCAGATTGTCTGAGGTACTCTATGAGGGTCGGGAGCCGGTTTGATTAAGGGGTATCAGATTAAGCTTAGTTGCCCATACCTTCAGTTCTTCTAGCAGGAGGCCTGCAAAAAGTTGTGCGCCAAGGTCAAGCAGTGCAATCAGACGATAGTTGCCTCAGTTCCCATAGAGGTTCTTTTTGTAGATTGGATGAAAAATTGCCCCTTTCCAGGATTCTGGAATTTTGTTTTCCATGCCGCAGGTGTTAAACATGTCGCAAAGCCAGCCAGAGCATAAGACAGGGTTGTGTTTTAGAACGCCTGTGAGGAGGTCATTTGGACAGGGAGCCCCACTCTGTCTGCAGCGTTGAATTTGTCCACCAACCTTTTGTATTTCAAAGGACAATGGATTCATCGCGCAACTAGAGTTAGAAATTAGTTCCGCTGTGTCATTACTGCTGTAGAGCTTCGAGATGTGCTTGATCCACTTCTCCGGCACTGCACTGCTTTGAAAAATACACAGTTTAGCCCACTCTGTTTTTAAGTTGCAATGTATATGTGATTAACCCCAAAACAGCTAGAAATTGAGTTTTGAAAGCAATAGTGAAGAACTCCTAGGGGTATCTCATTTTATCATTAGCAAAGGAAAATAAAGCAGGTGTAGCTCATACATGGCATCCACTCATTAGAGATCTCTTACATGAGGTTAAAGCAAATATTCTTCTTTTCTTTAGAAAGAAGGCCCACTTAGTGAACAACTGTCCACGAAAAGCAATTCTTTACAAGTTTTATTAATTTGCTTAACAAAGCAATACATTTCTAAAGTGCAGTGAGAGCTTGCAATTAGATACTCTGTGGTTTTGGCCATGAATGTTCAGTTACTTACCAGTAATCTTCATTGCACTGATTAGGGATCCTCCTGGTTACAGTCCTAACAAACGAGGTTTGATATCTCACTGAGAGCAGTAGTACTAAAGTCACTTCTCTATTTTTACATCTTTTTTTTTAACGACTCTTCTTGTATGTGTCCAAGCAGTGCCCAATAACGTGCATCCGGGAGGGAGGGAGGGAAGAGGACTGGGACGAGAAGTATCCCTGCACGGGATAGTGAAGATTACTAGTAAGTGACTGAACATTACCCCCTCATGTGATCCTCCTCCTCACATTCCTAACAAATGAGGAAGTTACCAAGCACAAAGAAATAAACTAGCACCAAAAGGTGGTCTGTATACAAAGTTTATTCACAGGAAAAAACAAATTAATTTAGAAGCAGCAGATAAGACAGACAAACCAAAATGTCCATCAAGATCATCACAAACTGAGTGATGGTAGTGTGTAACGAAAGTCTGATGGAACGACCAAGTGGGTGCCCTGCAAATTTCTAAGGGAGAAACACCTCCTGCCTCGACCCAGGACATGGACACTGCCCTAGTAGATCTTCCCTGTGCATACTCTGGGAGAGACTCCCCCATCGCAGCATAAGCAAGGAAAATAGTCTGTCTCACCCAGCTACTAAGAGTCTGGATGGAGACCTTCTGTCCCCTGGAAACCTAACCATAAGCCAATAAGGATTGTGAAACTAGAAATGGATTAGTATGATCCAAATAAATCGGAAGAGCCCTCCTGACGTCCAGGTTAGAAGGAAGGGAAGAGGAGGAATCAGGAAAAAACAGCAAAACCACCTCCTGGGAAAAATTAAAAGAGGAAGACCTCTTAGGGACAAATTTTGGTTCCAGCCTGAGGGGAAAAACTTCAACAAGGGAAAAACAGCAAGCAAAGCCCCCAACTCACCCAAATGCCTGGCCGAGGTTACAGCTACCAGGAAAACTATCTTGACAGACAACCAGACCAACTCTGCCTCCTCCAAAGGCTGAAACGGTGCCTACTACATTCCTCTCAAAACAATGGACAAATCCCAAGAAGGAACCATCCTGCGGACAAGGATCTGTTGTAACCAGAAGCTCTTAAGCAACCTCAAAACCAGGGGAGACAAGGTAGAAAAATAATCCAAAAAAGAACGACAAGCACAAGTCATAGCCCAGTGAGCTGGAAGAGTGTTTGGAGTCGATCCCTTTAAAAAAAACAATCCCGTAAAAAGTCCATGATCTTAAAGGAATCAATATGAGCTGTATCCTCTTACTGGGCCTTACACCAAGTAGAGAAAGACCCCCAAAGCTTACCGTAAGACGTCAGTGTAGATTGTTTCCAAGAAGACTGAGGCCCACATTTATACTTTTTTTGCGCTGCATGGGCGTCATTGTTTTACGCAAAAGCGGCGCAAACTTACAAAATACAATTATATTACATCACCAGAAACTCATCCTCTTTAAGACTTGGGGCCTCAAACCCCAGTTGGTCTCTGATTTGAGATAAGACCTCCCTTAGTTGTTCAGACTGAATGTACCCACCCTTACAATCATCAGTCTCATCTGCCTCATCATCCAACCACTGACACTTTGCAGGGACCTCCTTTTCCTGTCAAGCAGAATCAAGGACTGCAAGTCTGCACAAAAAATATGCAGTAATTCCTCAGGCTCCTGCTGCTCTGGAGACTGAACATGCCTTTCCTTCTTCAAACGCTTTGCCATTGCAACAAACTGACACCACGAAGCACAGGAGTGTGCTACGGCACCATGTGTGCTTCCTGTTTATAGCCATCACCAAGCAACAGGGTCTCATCTCTCAAGAACCCAGTTGCCACAAGTAGAAGCAGCCCATCTCTGCAGCCCGCACCAAGCAGACACATGCACAGCCACCAAGAAGCCATCCCATGGGCCCTTAGAAAACCCATCCTGAACGCGATAGCAGCCCCCTGCCCCAGCTCAGCACCTGAGCAGGGGACTCGTTCAAAGAGCAGGGTAAAACATACTGCCGACTGCTCCTGTCCTTCATCCTGGTTTTTTGTAAGGACATTTGATCTGAGTGTTTCAGAAAATCCGGAATTGCAGTAGACGTGTGGTATGTATCTTTGTATTTTTTGGAAATTTTAAATAATACAAACCAAAGTGAGTGACCCCCAGAAGAAGAGAAAAATACAGAAATTTACTGATTTTGTCAGAGATTCACAACATAAATATTTCAGAAATCAAATATAAGTATTCAATAACCCATTTGTTTCAAATAGTTCTATATAAACTAAAATAAAATATGATTTTCTCAAACAGGAAAAAAATATATTGTAAGAAAAGAGTTTATGAATACATGAATACCTGGTCCATTATTTAAATACAAGCTATATAAAAAGCACAGAATCACTTGATACTAAATCCACAGATTCCTGAGACCGAAAGAAGCTTTTAGTGAAATTGAGAAAGGGGTGTAGTTAGAAAAATAAGATTTGAGAGCAAAAAAAGGCTTGAGGGACCATACTTGCTAGCAACATTAGAAGGTAGACATTTAAGGTGTTTTGTAAAAATAGTGTCGAAGAAAATTAAATAGATATTAGGAGGTTGAACAGTCCGGATTTTAGGAGCACTGCCTGAGAGTCCCCTATTGATGGTATATGTTTTTATGCAGACTAAAGTATCAAGCAGAAGTGTTTCCAAGCTTCTTAATGAGACCATACCTGCAGACAAAATATTTTCAGAGTCAGATAGGGAGGATTCCAAAGTGTTGGACTTTGTGTACTATACAAGCCATCTTAGAAATACTCCAGGTTTGATCAAAAAGCATGGAATGGAAGACTTTGGTGATATTGTCACAACATTTATTCCTTGTGATCAGGTTTGCAGCAGCAGCTAGGGAAACCTTTACAGAAGGAAAATGAACTTTATGAATACCCATCTGTAGACAGTTTCATATTCAGGCACTGATGCTATTAATTGCACCACCATTTGATATTATTTCCTGTAATATAATATTTTATCCACACAAAAAACCCTGATTGGATTTGAGCATTACTGGCCAAGTAGTTGAAATGTGCATGAAGACTGAGGGGGTGATTCCAAGCTTGGCGGGCGGCGGGAGGTCTAAGACTGTGGAGTATATTGACAAGTGTAGGAGACACTTGGGTTTATGTTGTAATTTGTGCGGTTTAATTAGGTCAATCGGGAGTGGTTCACAAGTCGAGTTTGAGATAAGTGTATGAGTGAAACCTTCGATGGAGATTTGGCAAGTTCTAAAGTGACTAGGACAAACCATTGACAAGTCGAGAGTAGGATTTGTGGGTCGAATTCTGCTTGCGTATGCGGGAACTGAGAAGGAGAGAGTAGCGGCCGAGGCTTCAAGTGAAATCTCTGTAAAGTTCTAAAGCGATTGTGTACCTGTAGTAAACCGACAAATTTGAGTTGTTGTTGTTGTTAAAGGTGCTCACAATAATTTTGCATTAGTTTGGTGTAAATCCAGTATAAGGAGGACAAGCCGCAAGACTTTGTCAGCTGCAGTGTGTGAGTGTGACGTCAGCAGTGCCGCGCTGGGATAGGCCAGTTACCGAGAGGGGTCACGCACGGATTGGCCACGGATTGGACACGGAGGCAATAGGTGGAGAAAGGTGGGTGAAGAGTGTCCTGGGAATTAAAGCCACTTCCTGATCAAAAACAAAACAAAAGGAAAGACGCAAAGATGAATTTTATCAAGGCTTTTAGGAGTGCTCTGAAAGGAGATGCATACATTATGGCGAGTGAAGGGGAGCCTACACCGCCTGAGGGTACTCCAGCTTATACAGTAATGGAGGAAAAGTGGCGCACATTAACAGAGAAGGAAGGATGTTTGGCGTTTCCGGAACACGGAACGTTCAATACGAGAATTTTGGAAAATTTGAGGTGGATGTTAAATGTACAAAAGCCACCTCAGAGGCCAGCTCAGTATGAGGCATTAGCAGTCTGGGATTTAATGGCTATTAAACAAAGACAGCAGAAATTCGAGAGAAGAATGAGGAGGGCAGAAAATACTTTAGTGGAGGCTAGATGGGACCACGAGAGCAAAATGTGGAGAAGGGGAATAGTTGACGGACTCAAATTGTTTCCAGCAATAACACAAGAAGACGAGACACAGGGAAAGAAAGCCAGCTGTAAGACAGATAAGAGCTCTAGCAAACCCAAAGAGACTAAGAGGAACTAGGAGGTCTTGGATAGAGGAAGGCGACTCAGATGATGAGGAGTTTCTTAATCAGTTGTTGCATGATCGCCCACCACCTTACGCAGTAAACGACAATGCCCGAGCACTAGTGCGGGTCCTGGGAACCAGACGCAGGATAAGGGAGTTACAGATACAGTACAGACTAGTGATACAGATTTGACACAAAGTGGTGTCAGTGTACCCACTGCGCCAGACATGCAGATACAGTTGCAACCTCCACTGCAGATACAGAGAATCTATCCAGACGTCCCAGTACTAGAGACTACTATGAATCTAATGGTGCCGCTTGATCCGATATATACAAAATCAAGATTAGTGCAGATTGAGCCAACTCCGCAATTGCTGCCCCAGCCACAGCAACAGCTGATCCTGGGTTATAATCCAGCAGCAGGATCTCCGTTAGTACCTGCACCAGCCACAGTGAGCCAAGCGTTGGGAGTTACTGCTCTGCGGGGGTTGGGATCAGGTCAGACACCAGCTGCCATATCGCTACCTATCACAGTTGGGCCCCCGGTACCACTGTATGCACAGGATAAGCCTGGCACATGCGATCAGGGAATGAGGACCCCAGAAGTAACAAGAGGAGGGTTCACAGGAACCCCCCCAGCCCATTTTACCAAGAGAACAAGCAGCTGAAGGACTCAGATCTTTGTTAGACCTCAGTCCGATTGGAGCTCCTCTAGAGGCAATGAGACAAGCAGGGTTGAGCGTGCTGGCCCCACAGGCAATGAGTGCAGATACATCACAGTCACCATTGATGCAGTCTGTAAACATTTCGTTGCAAGGATTCTCGGTGCAACAATTGAATGAGTGGTTAGAAAGGACCTATGCTTCACAAAATACTGCGGTAACTGCGGAAAAGCCAGAAAGGAAAGAATACCTACATTTTGTGAGACTGGAAGCTGCGGAATTAGTGGAAGGGACAATGGGGGTGAACAGGTTAGAGTCATACACAGAAGCAGAATTAAGATATCTGTAACCCCCAAATCACTAAAGAAGTAGGTAAGGTACATCAGAGGTTGGCAAACCTGGCAGACGAATACAATATAGATATTGAGAATACTAAACATTTGAAAAGGAGCTACAGATTAGACTTTGACTCCAAGGATTTTGAGCATATGAGGTCTGCCAGAATGAAAGCGCATCTTAAAGAAATACTACACAGTGTGCAGATCTGGGGAGCTTTAGAGAAATGGGAAGGCAGATGGGCAAAGAAGAGAGATAAGGAGAAAAGCATCAGTCCGGGATCAATTCAAGCTAAAGCTTCACCAGACACGGGATCAGTAAAAATGCTACCAATGAGAGAAACAGCTGGAGGGGTCTTAATCCACGTACCGTGGACTAGGGGAGACATTTTGTCATTTACAAATGATTATCCCAGGTTGAGGGAGAAACCGATAGAGTGGTATCACCAGACGGACAGGTTTGTGAAGCTTGCGAAGTGTCTCTGGGTGGACTTGAATACCTTGTTTGAGATCATTGTTCCACCTGATTTATGGCTTGAGTGCAAGAGAGGTGTGGACTGTCCGACACAGGAACCGGCAAGGGATAAGGTGACTGGAGCACCATCTGAGGAGGTGATGAAGTACTATCATAAAGTGATTGAGTTTTTGAAGCAGAAAGTGTCACCGAAAGTGACTGATTGGCAGAAAATCGACCAGAACTCACAGGAGGTCAAGGAGTCAATCCACGCTCATTATGAGAGGTTGTTTAAAGCATTTAAGCATTACAGTGGCACTGAGACTATTGAGCCGAAAGACATGAACCACCTTGTGTTTAGATTTGTTGAAGGACTGAGACCAGAGGTTAGCCAGATGATTAAGAATCATTTGATCTGCTGGCAAGCAAAGACGATTGATGAGGTGTTATAGTATGCGAAGTACTGTAGTGACGAGATTGAACTGAAGCAGAGAAAGTTGAAGGAGAAAGTGATGGTGATGCAGATTAAGGCAGCGCAGGCAGATATACAGGGAAATGGAATTCAACAGATGGTACAGCAACAGCCGCAAGGGAATGGCATGTTTCATGCACAGCAGAGAGGTCGAGGTTTTGTGAATCGTGGTCCAGACTTGAATACTGATGTGGTTCAAAATGATGCACAGGGGATGAAAAAGATGTCACCATGTCACACGTGCGGGGCGTGGGGCATTGGAAGCGGGAATGCCCAAATGTGGTGCATGATGGGGTCGTTCAACAAAGCACTGATGTCGGTACATTTCAAAATATGAGGGGCAACTTCCAGGGACTGCATAAGTTTGTAGTCTGTGATTCAAGTCCTGTATCCTTACTGGGAAGAGACTTACTGTGCAAGACAAAATGTTTGATTACCTGCTCTAATGAAGGGATTGAAGTGCAAACAAACAGTGATGATGACGGAGATGATGGGCAGCTTTCAGAATCAGAAACAGAGACCGCAAATGAAGACTACCCTCTGATAACCTTGTTCCCGATGCTTACAGTATCTGACTTGCCAGCTGAGCTGCAAGGAACAGTGACAGAGAAAGTGTGGGACTTGACAGGAAAGGAAGTGGGACTGATAAAAGGAGTAGAACCAGTTAAAGTACAAGTGAAGACAAATCCAGTGTTCCCCCAGGTGCCGCAGTACCACATGGCACAAGATGTTCTCATCCAGGTATCGCAGATAATTTCAGACTTTGTAAAGCAGGGAGTTCTGAAGGAGGTCTTGAGCAGCCCATGTAATTCACCAATAATGGGTTTGAAAAAGCCTTGTGGGAAGGTTCGAATTGTGCAGGATTTGAGGAAAATAAACAACATTGTGGTAAAATGTTGCCCAATAGTACCGAATCCAGCAGTAATCATGTTCCAGGTTCCGTGTGATGCAGAGTGGTTCACAGTGGTGGACCTATCACAAGTGTTCTTTTCCGTGCCTCTTCAGGAGGACAGCCAATTTTTATTCAGTTTCAAATTCTTGGACAAGGTGTACAGTTGGTGCAGAATTCCTCAAGGGTTTTTCTGAGTCACCTTCTATCTTCAATCAGATATTGAAGAAGGATTTGGAGTCATTAGAACTGCCTTTCAGTTCGACTCTGGTGCAGTACATTGATGATTTGCTGATTGCGTCCAGAACAAAAGATGATTGTAGGTATGACACAATTGCCTTATTAAACCATTTGGGAAAGAACGGACATAAAGGGGGTTATTACAACTTTGGAGGAGGTGTTAATCCGTCCCAAAAGTGACGGTAAAGTGACGGATATACCACCAGCCGTATTACGAGTCAATTATATCCTATGGAACTCGTAATACGGCTGGTGGTATATCCGTCACTTTACCGTCACTTTTGGGATGGATTAACACCTCCACCAAAGTTGTAATAACCCCCAAAGTGTCCCCAAAGAAGCTGCAGTACTGCCAGAAAGAGGTAAAATACTTAGGGCACTTGATTGAGAAAGGGTCAAGGAGAATATCAAAAGAGAGGGTGACGGCCATACTACAGATGAATCCCCCGACAACAAAGAGAGATGTCAGAATGTTTTTGGGAATGGTGGGCTACTGTCGCCAGTGGATACCCAACTTTTCGATTATCTCTAAACCATTGATAAAACTGACAGGCAAGGAAACTAAGGATGACCTGTATACCATAATTGTGTCAGAGGAAGAGCTTGAGTCATTCATGGAATTAAGGGAGTGCATGTGTAGGGCAGCAGCCTTAGGTATGCCTGATTATACAAAGCCTTTTCTACTGTTTTGTCATGAACGTGATGCTTGTTCTTTGTCTGTCTTGACACAGGTCCATGGAGGTGCAAACCACCCTGTAGCATATTTTTCAGCTACTCTGGACCCAG
Source organism: Pleurodeles waltl (assembly GCF_031143425.1). NCBI lineage: Eukaryota > Metazoa > Chordata > Amphibia > Caudata > Salamandridae > Pleurodeles > Pleurodeles waltl. The sequence continues at coordinate 185,470,981 of NC_090437.1, forward strand.
TGGCAGCAGCCTTACCGGGTTGTTTGCGCGCAGTTGCAGCAGTTGGTCAGAGCCTCACTCAGTGTGAAAGCATAGTGATGGGACATCCCCTAACAGTAATGGTTCCACATTCAGTTGAAATCCTGTTGACCCAAACTAAAACTCAGCACATGACAAATGCCCGACTTACCGGATATGAGACCATTATTTTAGGGTTACCTAATGTCTCCTTGAAACGATGTACTGTGTTGAACCCGGCAACTCTTCTTCCTGTTGAAAACACCAAGATTAACAATACGAAGGAAGTGGAGCACGACTGTCTTGAGGTAACAGAACTATGTACCAAACCCAGACCTGACATTAAAGATACGCAGTTAGAAGAAAATGACTACATTATGTTTGTGGATGGATCCTGTTTGAGAGACTCAGTCGGAATACTGAGAGCAGGTTATGCTGTATGTACAATCACTGGTATTATAGAAGCCTCCTGGTTCGAAAGAGTGTATTCCGCACAAGTGGCAGAATTAATTGCCCTTACTAAGGCATGCCACGCAGCTGAAAATCTGAAAGTCACTATCTACATCGACAGCAGGTACGGTTTCGGAATTGTACATGATTTTGGCCAATTGTGGTCACAGAGGGGTTTTATGACCTCTTCTGGCTCACCAGTTAAAAATGGCGAACAGATTAAGGATTTGTTACATGCGATTCAGTTACCTCTTGAAATTGCAGTGGTGAAATGCATTGCTCATGTTAAGTCACAAGACTTTGTGCCAATGGGAAACGGCTATGCAGATCAAGTCGCAAGGTTTTGCGCATTGAACTGTATATCGTGCAAGGATCAGTGGGAATTGTTACCGCAAACTGAAAATGAAACGTATTTAAATTTTGCATTATGAGTTGTTGACACATTAGATGAGCTAAAATCACTGCAGGACCGTGCTAGCAGAAAAGAAAAACGCTCCTGGCATAGAATGCAATGTGTGCAAAGAGCTGACGACTTGTGGGTGTCAGAGGAGGGGAAACTGGTTTTGCGAAACAGTCTTTTGTCACAGTTTGCAAGGCTTTATCATGGGCAGGCACATCTTGGGAGAGATGCAATGATTAGATTGTTCAAAATTGATTGGTTTAATCTGAAATTCAGACAAGCCGCAGAGGTTACCTGTCACAGGTGCATCATCTGTCAACAGATGAATGCAGGAAAAGGGACTGTGGTGACTTGGAGCCACATAAGGAGAGCTGGAGGTCCGTTTAGCAAGATGCAGATGGATTTCATTGAGATGCCCGTGTGTGGAGGCTTGAGGTATGTGTTGGTAATTGAGTGTGTTTTTAGTCACTGGATTGAAGCTTACCCTACACGTAGGAATGACAGCCTCATAGTAGCAAAGCTGTTGCTTAGAGAATTAATACCAAGGTTCGGTTTTCCGGTCTCTTTAGAATCAGATAGGGGCAGACACTTCGACAATGAGGTGATAAAGCTCTTGTGTGCTGCATTAGACATTGAGCAGAAACTACATTGTAGCTATCACCCCGAAGCATCAGGACTAGTGTAACAGATGAATGGTACCTTGAAGTCGAGAATGGCAAAACTGTGCGCAGCTACCAATATGAAATGGCCAGATGCATTGCCCTTAGTGCTGATGTCAATGAGAAACACCCCTGACAAGAAAACAGGACTATCTTCCCATGAGATACTCATGGGCAAAGCTATGAGGTTACCCGCAGTACCTGCAAATGCTCTCGTGAATATCACGGATGATATGGTGTTGGACTACTGCAAGGGTTTGGCTGATGTGGTCCGCTCTTTTTCCCACCAGGTGGAGGCCAATACATTGCCACCAATCAGTGACCCAGGTCACACTCTACAAGCCGGTGACTGGGTGGTTGTTAAGAAGCATGTGAGGAAGTCGTGTTTGGAGCCACGCTGGAAGGGGCCATATCACGTAATAACAATAACAACCACTGCTGTAAAATGTGCAGGCGTACCAAACTGGATACATGCCAGTCACACAAAGAAAGTGACATGTCCAACTGATGAGGAACTTGAAGTGCCCGAAACAGCAACTACAGAAAAGGAAGTCTCAGAGCCGGAGAGTATTCAAAGGGGAACTGAGACTGCAGGAGAGGCCACTGAGGACGGCCTAGTCCCTCAAACAGTAAACGAGTTTGAGAGAGCTGACGGTGAGCCTATCTCAGTAGAGGCAGCAGTAGAACCGCAACAAGGAGAAGTTTTCCCAGAAGTAGACGGATACGGGTTAGAGCTTGAACCCGTTACAGACCCAGAAGATGAGGGGGAGAGAGCAGAAGGAGATCAGAACACACAAACACTTCCTGAGCCAATTGCAGGTCTGTCAAGAGAAAACACCATAGCACAAGAGGAGTGTGCTGTTCAGCGTCCTTGAAGGCCAAGCAGGAAGAAAACGCATAAAGGTGATAACTGGCCAAAGAAACAAGCTGCAAGAGAAAAGGTCGTCCCTTGTGAGAAAATAGAGGAAGAAGTCGATACAACCAGAAGGGAGGATCTTAGTGAAGGAGAATTGCAGAGTGAACACAGACTAAAAAGGAAAAGAGTCGCAAACAGAAGGTACGCAGGTCCTGAATGGGCGTATGCAACGACATCTGAATAGCAACAAGAATTCTTAGCATTTTGCTTTGATCGAGAAGTACCAGGCCAATACTACGGTACCTGAATTCAAATAGAGAAAGAGACTGTGTTGAAATTGAAATTTGAAAGCTAAAAGCTGACACTGATAACCTGAATTGACTTTGAAAAACGATTATGACAAGCTGCTAACCTGATTTTACAAAAGGGTCCTGGGGCGAGTGAAACGCTGTAAATAACACGCAGAGAGAAAGAGAGACTTTGCATTAAGAAGAAAAAAAAAAAGAGCATTTTAATCGTCCTCAAGTTGATTGTTTGTCCTATATTTCCTGCTATTTGATTCTTTACAGATCATGGCTTACACTAGAGGTAGTAGCAAAAAGGGTAAAGTGTTTGGTTGGTTAAGTATTATATTAGGTATTGTGTGTGCAATAATAATTGTGGGTGTGATTGTGGGAATGCCACGGTTGGATAAGAAAGTGACTAACAGTGCTTCAAAACCTGAGACTGCTACACTAACACCATGGGAGAAGTTAGAGCAGGATACTAAATATTTGCATGAGGGAACTAATTCAAAGGGGGAACTCTCTACTAATGTCTTTTATTGCTTGCTGAATGAGTATGTTGATACTATGGATGCGAGGAACTGTTATGTGTGCACAAAGATTCCTTCATCAGTACAAGAAGGGGTCACTTATCATAGTCTGCCACTAACATACGGGATAAGCTGTAGTTTGCTGCTAACAAGATTCTATGACCAGGAACATGTGCAATATTTGTATTCAAATCTAGACGTAGTGTTTTCTTTTGTGCCTGTGATTGAGTTTCTGAACAAGTTAGCTAAAGAGCATAGTATAAAATTAGTTAGAGGTTTCTTTGAGCCGACATTGACATTTGGCACCGCTTATGCGCAACCCAACAATCTGACCTGCTTATTAACACCTGTAGAGAAAAGCTTTTTAGATCACACTGATGATAGAAGCAAAGCACTGAAAGAACGGCTAGAAAAGGGGTTAGAAAAACACACATACGCAAATGATTATGATTACACCGCAATAAAGAAGCAGGGCAAATTAGCCATAAATGCATTGCATGTAGGTAGGCTTTGTATATATAGGCCAAAATTATATTACAACATACTAAACAAAAACTAGAGACAGCGGCTGCTGTCGTTGGTGACATATTTGGAGCCATAATTCCTTCAGTAGGGGTTATTTTAAACTCCATAAAGATTTGAAAGTTGTCTACTAATGTGGGTAACATGCTGACAAATTTTACAGGGGCTATACTCCTTATGGATACTGAACTTGCTGCGGAAAGAGCTATGGGCCATATGTACGAACACATTTTCCCATAAGGACAGAATAGGTAAAACCCTTTGCTACATCTGGCCCTATGACTCTTCAAAATCTGCTTGCTTTAGACATTCTTTTAGCAAAGAGCGTCGGAGTCTGTTCGATGCTTAACGAGCGTCATTGTTGCTCGTTTATTCCGGATAACAGTAAAAAGATTAGAGGTATGTTTACTAACCTAACAAGAGATAGTGCAGATTTGAAAGATTTGAAGGAACCTGGAGTTTGGGAGAAATTTGTAAAAGGAATTTGTAATATCCTTGGGGATGGGAAAAACGGAGTGTCGAGGAGGCAGCGGCGGTTGTGGTGTCTCCCTCCCGGTTTTATCTTTACGGAATAAATTATCTTTATTTAAAATCACCGCATCCGCCCGGATCTTTTCAAAATTGCCAGAGTAGGGAGCTGGTTTAGTAATATTTGGAATGGGGTGCTTGCAAAAATATTAGGGGGTCTGTTCATCATTTTGATTTGTTTATTAGGCTTATGGGGAGCATGCAAAATTAATGAGAGAATTAGAAGAAATTGGACCAAAAGAAATAAAAGAAATGAAGAAAACGAAAGGGAGAAAATGTTTAATGAAATTTGGGAAAGCTCACACAATGGGCAAGATTTTGAAATGCGCATTATGCGCAAAGTGAAAAATTAAAAGGGAAAGGTTGAAAGGGAAAGGTTGGTGTGATGACGAACGTCATCAGAGGAGGGACTGAGAGAGTGTAGCTTATATAATCTATATTAACATGAAATGTTTATGAATTAATGTGTGATAATGCTACATAGAAATTGTATTAGTATAATTTGCTAAAACGTGCACTTGAGATGTGACCGCGGGGAGTGGCCGCCATTGTATACGGGGACTAATGAAAATGACTAATGTTCTGTTAAAGAATGGTTTTGTACTAATTATTAATGATTATATTATTAAAGTTTTGCTAAATAAATCTTGTAGGCCTTAGTTAGCATGAGTCGAGGCCTAGCTGCCTGGCTTTCATATTGAATGTGTTTTCTAAATGTGCAGTGTGCTGACTCGCAAAAGGACATGAACTCTTGTTTTTTTCCTTCAAACTAGAAGCTGAATGTAACTATAGTAGATCTGTTCTCATGAAATTCATATTGCTTGCAGAAATGTAATAATTAAAAGGCAACAGTGTAGATTAATATAATGTACAAGGTCGCTCAAACCGGTACAGACAATGGAGCTACTGACCGAAGATGTGCAAAGAAAATTACAGAAGGATGAAATCATACCGGACATGCTTCCGCTAAAGACGTCAATAATAAGCACCAATAAAATGTGTGGGAAATGTTGTGGGGTGACAAAATTAATGACATAATCTGTTTTTAATTGGCTAAAGATAGTGGGGTGCAATAATCGTCCAATCAAGTTTTAGGGGAATGTACGATGAAAAGGGGATAAAAACCCCTGTCACCAGGAAGTAAATTGGAGAATTAGGGAGCAGGAGGCCAGGAGAGATTTGTTAGGGAAATGTGATTGACTTTATCCAGAAACTTTGTCACTCTGTTTGGTGACTTATATGGTTTTTATTCAAGCCATCCTTTTCCTTAAATTGTCCATTTCACACTGTGCCTCCTTATGAGGGAAGTGCCCCTTTTGCCCCAGAGCTGATTCTCTGACTGATGGCGAATCAACTGATGTCCTGAAGACGAAGACTGAACCTGAGTGCTGACCTAAACCTTGGAGGGTAACTATGAGAATGAAATTGTGATTTGTCTGTTTGCTTTTCCTTTCTAGGTACCAACTGCTTAATTTTGACAGAGACCATAGCTAGATGTTTTCCAAATTGGCGTTCTAAATTGTTTTGCATGAAGCCCAACATGCCTATGCTAATCAGTGGTTAGGAAAGGGGTTCACTAAACTGACGCAAATAGACAAACGACTGAATCCATGCTTTGTTGAACTAATGCGTTAATGACACTCTGCTAAAGTTGATCTATGTTCACGTCGTGTTATGTTTTGATGTTTGTGATTCTTGCCTTAATGAAATCTTATCAGAGTTGCCATATTGTGACTATGCTATTTTGTTTCTTGGTTTTGAGATTAACACACCTGCTCTTAGAATTGTAATCAATAGGGAATAAACCTCATAAAATTCTAATAAACTGGTGTGGTTATTCATGACTGCAAGGTCATGGTGGTGTCTTGAATTGATTAAATGACTCTGACTAAGGTGAAATGCATTGTTGTACTAAATATTGATGACATTATTGACGCACTGATTGACATATTGATTAGCTATCTCGTCCTAAGGTGTGTCTCAAGGATTCATTGGCCTAAAACGAGTCCTATGGTGTAATAAATTATCAAAGAGGGACGCGTTAACACTACCCATAGCCTAATGTCCAGCTGGGCCTCATGCTAGATTTTCATTGTGAATCATTAGTCATCATGTGGTAGGGGGAAAATGGGAAACCAATACATTTTGGAAAAATACACAATACTATGCACTTTGTCTTCAGTCGGAAACAGTTATGTCTGCATTCTGCTCAAGAATTCAGTGATATGCTTCAAATAGTGCATCAGTGATATTCAGTGATAACCTTTTTATTAGCTCCTGCAAGAATCTGTGCATAGATTCTTGGAGCAACTAGGATCACCTGGGCGATCATCTCTGTGGGCCTGGTCATGGTGCTTCAAGACAGTTTGAAGCATTGTCCTCTTGTCTGTGATCCACAGTTTATTGTGGCTACACGATATGGTGTCACTTTGAACCTAAGTTAAGGTGCCTCTCTTCCTGAGGGTGATAACTTGTCCAGATGGTACTATGGGTGCGCTGACTACAAGACATTATGGCTATGACTAGCCATTTTGGAGATAAAAATGTGATTATCTTTTCTTACTAGCTGATAGTGCAATCCCTTTGCATAAGACCCTTCAAGCCCTGATTATTGACATTGCCAGTTGTGATAACCAGCTGTCCTATCACTTTTTAGAACCTTAGCTGCCCCTAGCTACCAGAACTCAAATACATTAAGCAATCTGGACATCACCCCCTATGAATCATTTGTAGCACTGTTTGCTGATATAATACCACCTTTTGGTTTGAGTTATGATTTCCAGTTGAGGTCTAACAGGTCTCTGTTGATAGAGAGAACTAGGTGATGAGTAAAAAGGCTCCCACATCTCTACCATGGGCTGAAACTTCACAAACCCATACCTCTTAACTGGTTAGTCATAGTCAACATTTATGGCTGGTGTGCTACCAAGAGAGTTTTGGATACGCCTCTCCTCGAGCCGACCGCCTGGCTAATATAGTTTTGGCTTTTGTATCCATCGCACCTTTTTCATTTTTGCCCTGGTGTACATCAGATGGGCGAATTGCTCAGGACCATTTCTCTCTAGATGCGCCTGATCGTACAAACATATGTGTCTCCACAAGTGGACATGCTGGCCACCGTACCTTTAAGCACCTCACCAGCCCTTCTTTTTAAGCCAGCTTCCTGTTTCCTTAGTTATATTGACTGGTACCATATGCTCTGTGCCCTTAAGTCCTCCTTCTAGCACAATATACATACACACTCAAGGAAAATAAGAACCCTCAGGCTATTGTGCACATATTTCTTCTGCGGGCTCTTATATCCTCTTGAGGCCTGGGAAGATCCCAATACTCTCATAAGGATCGAAATGCGAATGACTTTAAACCCAGACCTATGAACTGTTTGTATTACATTAACGGGCTGAACATTTCTTGTTCTATTGATACACATACTAATCACAATTGATCACCTATGTGTATCATATATAAGAGAGCACCGACCACGTTCCTGAACTAAGCACCCACTGCGTTACTGTTTTTACTGTTCTGTTAATTTTTTTGTATTTAAAGTAAAATACCATTTGGATATAGTAAAATGTTTCTTACAATAAGGCCAACTGTTCCCCTGAGTGTTTGTATGCCCCAGGTCCCTATTTAGTACTGGGCTTCATTTGTACACCTTAAACTACCCATAGAACCCAGGGAATACATAATATCTACACGCTCGACCTGCTGCGTCTGAAAACTAATATTTGGGTTGGTGCAAAGTATGGCTTTGAATGTATATACACCCGAAAAAGACTATTCAAACTGAATTTGGGCAGTCTAACGAAACCAACTCGACACTACCTAAAGCTTGGATTGAAGATGGAAAAACTTTGCCTTTTTAGGTTGTCTCCCAAAAGATGCAGCCTCACGAGTGATTGTGGTTGGCCACAAAGAGCTAAAGCATGCTCACCACTCTCTTCTCGTTACTCAGTAGCTTCTTATGCTGATTCTCAGCAGGTGAGCTTATGGTCCTTAACACTCCTGATATTGCCAGGTGCGCTAGCCAGCTGTCCTTTCACTTATAGAAGCTTAGATGCCACCAATAACGAGAAGCCAAATACTTTAAGCAATCTGGACATCACCTCCCATGAATCATTTCCAGCACCTTTCACTGACATTACACTCAGTTTTAGTTTGAGTTCCGATTTCTAGTTAAGGTCTAATAGGTCTCTGTTAATGGAGAGACGCAGGAAATTAGTACAAAAGGCTCCCACATCTTTACTGTGGGCTGAAACTTCACAAACCCATTTCTGTTAACTTGTTGGTCATAGTCAAAATTTGTGGCTGGTGGGCTACCCACAGAATTTCAGATACACCTCTTCTCGAGCAGACCAGCTGGCTCATTTAATTTTTGACTTTGCATCCATTGCACCCTTTTCATTTTTGGCCTGCGGGAGATCACCGGTGCAAATTGCTCAAGCCAATTTCTCTCCAGATGAACCTGATGGTATAACCATATGCATCTCCACGAGTGGATCTGCTAGCCGCTGCACCTTTAGGCACCGCACAGGTTCTGCCCCCCCCCCACCTGCTTCGGAAGGCAGCTTCCCTGGGTATATTTACTCGTACCGATTGTTCCCTGCCTTCCGGTCCTCCTCCAGGAGTAATCTGCACACGTACTCAAGGAAAATAAGAGACCTCAGACTATTGTGTACATATTTCTTCCTGCGGCTCCTCTATCTTCTTGAGTCCCGATGATGATCCCAAAACTTTCAAAGGGATCGAAACATTGTTGACTTTAAACAAGGACTCTATGAACTCTGTGTATTACATTAACAGACTGCACATTTCTTGTTCTAGTGATACACATACCGATTACTATTTATCACATGTGTGTATCACTTAGGAGAGAGCACTGGGCATGTTCCTGCCATAAGCACTTACTGCGTTTTGTTTTTGCAGTTTCTTTCGTTGTTTTGTATAAGTAAAATACCATTTGGGCATTATACAATCTAGTAAAAAAACAATCTGACATTAGGGAACACTGTTATTTTGAATTGTTGTATGCTCAAGGTCCCTAGTTAGTCCTGAGCTTCTCTACTACACCTTAAACTACCCACAGGACCCAGGACTCGCACAGTATCTGCATGCGTGGCCTGCAGTTTCTGAAAACTGATATTTGGGGGCAAAGTATGGCTTTAAATGAATACAAACCCGAAAAAGACTGTTCACACTGAATTTGAGCAGCCAGCCAAAGCCACCTGTACTCTACCTGATGCTTGGATTGAAGAAGGAAACACACGCCTTTTCAGGCTGGATCGCGAAAGGTGCAGGCTCTGTAGTGATTATGGTTGGTCCTGAAGAGGCAATGTATGTGCACCACTCTCTTCTGGTCACTCAGTAGCTTCTTATGCTGATTCTGATTGGGTGAGCTTAAGGTCCTCATCACTCCTGGACAACTCATCGCATTGAGGAGCCCTGCATGCACACTTGAGTATGCGGGACCGTGTTCTTCTCTTCTTGCTTAGGGGTCATTTTTTCTCCTCTCACTTGGCAGTGCAGTTCTCTACTGTTTTAGGTCACAACCGCGGTTGTCATTCAGAGTCTGAGGTTTATTCCCAGCCCTAAAAGCACCTGCAGGGGCTTGTGTCTGGTAAATGTATCTCTGCGCTGGTGAACAGAGGCTCATAAGAGTCTAGAGGGAGTAAAATACAGGTCCCAGCGGGTGGTCATTTATCTGAACTTGCAGAATCCCAGAGCCAATAACCATAGTTTGCTTACATTTTGAAGCACTCCTTGATTAAAAATAGAATGCCTATCCACCTTCCCAGGCGGTATTTAAAGAAGAGGAGAACTGGTACCAGTTGGTCACTGGAAATGTGAATTTCACTAAAACAGCCCCAAGCTAAGTCCTCTGGTTGTTGGGTGATGTCGAGCACAACAAAGGAAGAGTAAGCGGTGTGCTCAGGGTGAGCAGAATCGTGTTTTACAGGGTGCAAGAGCGGATGTCCAGTAACTATGGAGTTTTAAGCTTGGGACACCAAGGCCACAGTTCTGAATTGCCATTTCACGCATACATAACAACCCTAAACCTCACTCATACGTTCTGTTCCTCTTGTTACATGCACACATACTCAATACAGACTCGACACATTATGGGGGAAAGGCACTCATATACACACAAACACCCCCTTACCCTTCACACTTTGAGTGGAAAGTGACGACCTTAGTTAAGCAAACTGCACAGATTTTATAGGGTAGAAGCTGGTAGGTCCTCTCCCTTCAATGGCATAGGTAAAGGACTTGTGTCTCTCCAAATTTAATCAGCTCCCTCTGATTGTTAGTCTCTGAACTGGCTTGTTTAGGGAGCAGTAACAACTTTTTGTCTATGGAAATAGTACACACTAAATTGTTACTATCCAGTAGAGATGAAATTGTACTGCAGAACATCTTGTTGTAAGAATTTAACACTTCGAATGACTGTAGATTGCTGAGTGCATGACGGATGCACACTGAAAAGGCCAAAGAAGCAGAGAAAGGTAGGGCTTTCAAAGTCAAAATGAAGGTTTACCTCCAAGAGGTTCTTATACAGATTCATAAGTTTCATTTCCATTGCTTCACGGGTTCACTGAGAAGGGTCTATGAAAATACAAGTCAGTGTAACTGTAGTCATTGGGGCAGCAGGGAGACGAGACTGAAGTTGATGAAATGAAACTGCCAATATTTTGACCAAATGCCAAAAAGCTAAATTGCAGTTATTAGTTGCAAGATGTACTGCTATCTCAGGTCTCTTTTTTAAGACACATGCATTGTTACCACGTTTTCTGGCGTCTCACCCCCTCCAGCAGGATCTAAGAAGCGTCTGTGTCTTCTCAAAGTTTCATGCCCATCTCGAACCTCTGTAGAGCTTGCTTGCTGGCTATTTCCACAGCCTTTGCAAGAATGAAATATTGGAAGCTTATTGATCAGATGTAATGCTTGTTTTGGCAAACACACAAAATGAATAGGGGCTTCTCCTCTGTCTGTTCATGCTGTGAGATCAGTTGTGACGAGGTGGGATTGCACAAGTGCTGGTCTCTCTCAAAGGAAAAAAGAATTTTCATAAAGATTCAGGTACTGCCAGTTCTTGCTCTGTCTTCTTCATCACGCTTGCTCACTAGCACTGAGAAGCCCACTACTGGTGGCATGTGATGTTTGGAAGAAACGGAGAAAATAAATGGTACTTTTGGTCCTGGCCATGAAATAAAGGTTTTATTATTGTACCACACACGCCCAAAAAATAACACACTTGTAACATTCATTATTTTGGATGAGGGAGATGTTTAGACAGCATTCATGTCATAATGGGGAGATGTGCTGCAGATATGATATGTACTCAACCATTTCCTGTTCACCTAGAGCTAGTACAGTTAATGACTCCTGGGCAGTTGGGCAATTCCCAGCTTTAATTGGAGTATTCTTGTTTTTTTCTTAAGATAAATTGCCATATTCAGTGGCATATGTTGATTTTTAACTTTTACATTTAAAAAAAATGACTGTGATGAAGTTGTGCAAGTTAAGCCATTCAAACTTCATGACAGTTCAGCTACCACAAAGGTTTCACTTATTTTTGCACAAAATGGGTTTTAGGAAAACAGGACTGGCACGCGAAAGTGTCCAAAAGGCGAGTGAGCACCACATTGATTCATTTGCTCACTATTTGTACAGATATGTTGACTAAACACTTGTGGACATAAACTACTTACATCACGTTATAAACGCAAACAAACACAAATGATTAATGGAATGCAGATCAATCAGAAATTCACCCCCAGTCACAGATCTGGGTTTAATCCATGAATTCTTTTGCTCACTATGCCACCCCAGCTCCAACCCTGCCATATGCAAAATAGTCTTCACCCTGTTCCCCATGGGAACAGTCTAGCCTGAACCGCCAAGCTAGGTCCTCCCTAGACCAGAAACAAGCACCCTAGGACTGGTTTCAGGGAATCATCCTTCATCAACCAGGCTGGCTAGAATCCAGTGGACCCAGGTCTGGCCATACCCGGTGCACTTAGGGCGACAAAAGCAAACAATTACAAATGATGGACAGAATGCAGAACCAATCAAACATTCATCCTCAGTCACAGATCTGGGTTTAATCCATCAATTCTTTTGCTCACCATGCCACCACAGTTTGGACCCAGCCATATGCAAATCATTCTTGACCCTGTTCCCCAGGGGAACATTCCAGCCCAAACTGCCAGGCTAGATCCTCCCTGGATCGGAAAGAAGCATCCTAGGACCGGTTTCAGGGTATCACCTTTCACCAGCCAGGCTAGCTTGAATTCAGTGGCATAGTGAGCCCATAGGAGACAGGGTCAAGACTGATTTGCATATGGCTGGGTCAAAACTGGAATGGCATGGATAACAAAAAAAATATAGATTAAACCCAGATCTGTGATTGGGGGTGAATGCTTGATTTGTTCCGCATTCCATCCATCATCTGTTGTTTTTGCATTTGTCACCCTAAGTGGTAAGGGTATGCCCAAATGTGGGTCCTGTGCTTGCCTGGCTTATGAATGGTGATACTCTGAAACTGGTCCCAGGATTCTTGTTTCTGGTCTAGGGAGGACCTGGTCTGGCAGTTTGGACTGTTTCCAGGGGGAACAGGGTCCAGATTGATTTGCATATGTCTGGGTCCAAACTAGAATGGCATGGCAAGCAAAAGCAAACTGATGAATTAAACCCAGATCTGTGACTGGGGGTGAATGTTTGATTTCTTCTGCATATTTTTGCCATCATCTGTTTTTGCATATATCACATTATAGGTATGTTTCTGAGTATACAGTATATCTGATTTGCCTGACCTGTGGCCAGTGCTTAATTTGTGCTTGTTGTTTCCGGTGCTGAGCACCGGCACTTATTTGTGAGGGCCGGGGCTTATTCTCATGCCTCAAGCATTTTTTGCGAGCAAAAGACACATATGTGAAAGACGGAAGAAGGAAAAACTAAAAAGCGTCATAAAGGGAGAAAGTAGAAAGTTGCAGGATGAGCTGAAGGGGCAGGGATGGCAGTAAATGGATTGAAGAGGCCCGAGTTGGCTTCAGGATTACGCTGCCTCAGTATTCAGTGCTGGCAGATTTAATTACAGCAGCCTCGTGTTTAAGAGAAGGGCTTTTAGCACCAGCACCTCTTAATTTACAAATTAAGCACTGCCTGTGGCTGAGCAGTTGAGAAGCTGAGTTTGGATACCAGTTTGAGAGAGGATGTTACCAGAATTTTACAGCGTGAACCTGTTTTAGATCCACATGCTGTGAATTATTCAACCATCTATGTCTTCTGGTCTCATGGTGTAAATAAAAAAACATTTTAACTTTGGTTGTCGACAATAGGTGTAGTCAATATGACTCATTAAATGTATATCTGATTTAACTTCCTGTTAATTGTGCTCATATTTCAGAGAGGACCTGTAAGAAGGCCTCTTGAACTTCGCATTTTGTACTCCAACCTTTTGATGTGTAGATAAGTTCTGCAAGGGTATCACCGTAATATATATTTTTTTTGCAGTTGCACATTTAGTAGTACAGCGCAAAAGTGAAGTTGGACTTTATTATCAAAGTACAGCAATATCTACATGAGAAAAACACCTTTTACTGTTTCACAGATGGAACTTAAGAATCAATTTACACACTGAAACAACTCTCCTAGTACTTAGGGGGGTCTCAAAGGGAAGCTTGAGGACATGTGAGCAGAAGAAAAGAGGAAGCAGAAGAAAAAAGACTGAAAGAGTCACCTTTTTCTCAAAGAGACCCTCAAAGACGAAGATCTAAAGAGTGATGACATAAAAAACATTGCTGCCACCATTGTGGTCACCCCGTTATACCCAAGGCCTCCGGTTGATGTCAAGACAGACCTGCTCTCTGCCAAAAATTACAACAGCACCACGACTTTGACTCTAGCACATACTATTGACGTCAAGATTGCTTTCAAGAAGATTGACATCAAGGCTCTCTGTTGCTTCTGTAACTGCCATTTTTTCAAAGGAACAACATCAATCCTGCCGGGAAGATTCACATTCATTACCTGTAACAAGGATGATTATTTTAGGGGAGGATCCTTTACATGAACCTTTCACACCCTTGGATTTTCCACTGAGAACCACTTCAACTTCTTGCTCACCTAAACCATATACACCAGCTCATCCACAAATTCCATTGATGGTGCCAAGAGCCACATCCATGTCCTCTCTTTCACCTAGGTCACCTCTGACGTCTTTGCCCAGACAGTCAGCTTTAACAGAATGAAAAAGAAGATCTCTTTCTCTTTTGCATTCTACAACCAGGTCTCATTATACGAACATTTAAGCTACATTCACTCTAATGTCTCCAGCTTTATCTCCTGCATGGTCATCACCTGTAGATGTCACTCTAGTCGTCAGGTTGTCTTTATATGAGAAGTGAATGAATTGAACATACAGGTTTATACTTCTCAGACACTGCAACCAATGGCTTCTCCAAGAGCTACATTAGTTTTGGTTCCTGGGTTCTCAAAACAGACAGAGGGAAATTTTCTAACTCCATTGAAAATTAAACTTCAACACCAAGGCCCATATTTATACTTTTTGACGCTAAACTGCGCTAACGCAGTTTAGTGCCAAAAAATTTTGCGCCGTCTAACGCCATTCTGAAGCGCCATGCGGGCGCCGTATTTATGGAATGGCGTTAGCCGGCGCAAGCAGACCGGCGCTGCCTGGTGTGCGTGGAAAAAAACCACGTAGACCAGGCAGCGCCGGCGTAGGGGGAAAATGGCGTTAGGGCGTCTTAAAATGGGGCAAGTCAGGTTGAGGCAAAAAAATCGCCTCAACCCGATTTGCGCCATTATTTTCGACGCCCAGACGCCATTTAAATGACTCCTGTCTTAGTAAAGACAGGAGTCATGCCCCCTTGCCCAATGGCCATGCCCAGGGGACTTATGTCCCCTGGGCATGGTCATTGGGCATAGTGGCATGTAGGGGGGCACAAATAAGGCCCCCCTATGCCACACAAAAAAAATTAAAAAATATAAAAAATTATACTTACCTGAACTTACCTGAATGTCCCTGGGGTGGGTCCCTCCATCCTTGGGTGTCCTCCTGGGGTGGGCAGGGGTGGCAGGGGGGGTCCCTGGGGGCAGGGGAGGGCATCTGTGGGCTCATTTTGAGCCCACAGGCCCCTTAACGCCTACCCTGACCCAGGCGTTAAATAGTGGCGCAAATGCGGGGTTTTTTGACCCGCCACCTCCCGGGAGTGATTTTTGCCCGGGAGTATAAATACGACGCATTTGCGTCGCCGTCATTTTTTTAGACGGGAACGCCTTCCTTGCATCTCATTAACGCAAGGAAGGCGTTCACGCAAAAAAATTACGCTCTTTACTCATACTTTGGCGCTAGACGCGTCTAACGCCAAAGTATAAATATGGCGTTAGTTTTGCGCCGAATTTGCGTCAAAAAAAACGACGCTAATTCGGCGCAAACGGAGTATAAATATGCCCCCAAGCTTCTTAAAAATATAAAACCTCAAATCAGCATCAAATTTATTTGGACAAGATTGTAAATCTGATTCCGTCATAGATTTTGCTGTGAGGTAGAGATATATTTCGGCTCCAGTGTCTTCAGTCCCACAAGAGATAGAAAGCGAGAGACTTGGTGCAGTGGGAAGTAAAGTTTGTGACTGCATCTGTGGGCTTTAAAACTGCAAGTTGGTTCTGCAGATTTTGCTGATGCTCAGTTTTGCCATCGTATCACACTTTAAAGATCATCCTGGCGTCAGCTAACATCTCTGAAGCCAAATGCTCAGTGAAAGTTAATTAATCAACCCTTTACTGGAGTAGTTTTATTTGGGCCTCAAACTGATGAGAAGATGGAACACATGAAGAAGGAGGCAGAAACCCTAAAAGCAATAGGGTTCAACAAAATAAGAGGTTCTACCATTCCCATTATAAACTTTGAGATTCCAGACACCAGCCAAGAGAAGGTTCAGTCCCCTCAATGGTCCTTCTACCTTCAGTCTCGCCAGCCATCATCAACAACAGCATCAGCAGCAGTCACATTTTCATTGTACGAGCAGTTGAGGAAAAGGCAACCAACAACAAGCAAAATGTCAATACTCCTCCAAGTCTCGCTCGCATGCCAAACAGTGAGGAGCCCACTCCCTCTGCTTTGTTTCCCATGCCTTTGGAGGGAGTAGATCAAAGCATCTAGCAGAGGGGGGGATTAATAACCACTGACAACTAAAACTGGAGATAACATCTCTACTTCCGATATAAGCAATAGAACTGGTTCATCCATCTCAAAGAGAAAAAGGAATGTATTCAAGATGTTTTTGGTTCCCAAGAAAATTTATAGAGATCAATTCAGACAATCCTCGATTTAAGAGAAGCGACAAGTGGGTTGAAAGACAAAGGTTCAGGTGTTAGCCCTGCACCAGATATATCCACAGTTAATGAAAGGAGATGAGTTGTGGTCTGTTGATATTTAGAATGTGTATTTGCATATATCCAGAGCAGTAAAGTAAAACACAAAGGGGGTCATTCCAACCCTGGCGGTCGGTGATAAAGCGGCGGCCAACCCGCCAACAGGCAGGCGGTAAAAAAAATGGAATTCTGACCCTGGCGGGAACCGCCAACCCAGACCGCCACCTTAACACTCCGACCGCCACGGCGGGACAAACAAACAGCGCGGCGGTCACCGCCAACAGGCAGGCGGCAGACAATGTTCCGCCCACCCTATCACAACTCACCAATCCGCCACCTTTTCCGGGGCGGGAGCCCCGCCGATAAAAACACGGCGGAAACAGACTACGAACGGGAAAACGCTCACCTCTATACACTCCACGAGGACGGAGGACAGCATGGAACCCGAATTGAACATCCTACCTGCACTCGTCTACCTGCTCATCTACCACGAGTACGAACTCCGGCGCAGACGGCAACGGTGAGTACCGCACCTACGACACAGGCGAGGGGGGAGGAGGAAGGGTTACGGGCACACACATATGCAATACACCCACCCCCCAACTATCTACACACCAATGCAGAGCACCAAGTCAAAGTGACACCACCCAAACCCCCCGGAATAATGAAGAGATATCATTAAAGTGAGAAACTAAATTTATGTATAAAATAGGTTCATTGAAGTCATGGTAAAATAGGAAAATGAAACAAAATATATCAAGTTAAAACATTGCGTAACCGATAAATAGAGGCAATAAGTCCTGCACAGTCACTGAAATGTCAACTGTCCGTGGGCCAAAGTGTAGCAACACATGGGCAAAGCCCACACAGGAGACCTGAGTCCGTTGGAGAGAACACTGCAGGGGCATCAGATGATAAAACTACAGGCGCCTCAGGGGGAAGGGAAGGGGGGGCACCACAGCCACATGAGTCCACGACGCCAGATCCACGAAGGGGCCACCATGCCGGCTGTGCCATCCTGGGCAGTGCAAAGCCACAGTCTCTCAAGTCTCTACAGTGGGTGGCTTGCCCACTGTTCAATCCTGGGGAGTGCAAAGCCACAGTCTATCAAGTGGACAACAGTCTCCACAGGCAATGGAGGAGGCAGGGTGGCCCGAGTGCAGCGTGAACAGTAGCTCGACACAGAACCGGCACTGTCATTCGGCCAGCGGTGCTTGAGACGGCGGGGCCCAGCGGAGCGGTGCTTGACAGGAAGGGCCCAGCGGAGCGGTGCTTGACAGGAAGGGCCCAGTGGAGCGGTGCTTGAGATGAAGGGCCCAGCGGAGCGGTGCTTGAGACGGCGGGGCCCAGCGGAGCGGTGCTTGACAGGAAGGGCCCAGCGGAGCGGTGCTTGACAGGAAGGGCCCAGCAGGAGCGGTGCTTGAGATGAAGGGCCCAGCGGAGCGGTGCTTGAGATGAAGGGCCCAGCGGAGCGGTGCTTGAGATGAAGGGCCCAGCGGAGCGGTGCTTGAGACGGCGGGGCCCAGCGGAGCGGTGCTTGAGATGAAGGGCCCAGCGGAGCGGTGCTTGAGACGGTGGGGCCCAGCGGAGCGGTGCTTGACAGGAAGGGCCCAGCGGAGCGGTGCTTGACAGGAAGGGCCCAGCGAAGCGGTGCTTGAGATGAAGGGCCCAGCGGAGCGGTGCTTGAGACGGCAGGGCCCAGCGGAGCGGTGCTTGACAGGAAGGGCCCAGCGGAGCGGTGCTTGACAGGAAGGGCCCAGCGGAGCGGTGCTTGACAGGAAGGGCCCAGCGGAGCGGTGCTTGAGACGGCGGGGCCCAGCGGAGCGGTGCTTGACAGGAAGGGCCCAGCGGAGCGGTGCTTGAGATGAAGGGCCCAGCGGAGCAGTGCTTGAGATGAAGGGCCCAGCGGAGCGGTGCTTGAGACGGCGGGGCCCAGCGGAGCGGTGCTTGAGATGAAGGGCCCAGCGGAGCGGTGCTTGAGATGAAGGGCCCAGCGGAGCGGTGCTTGAGATGGCGGGGCCCAGCGGAGCGGTGCTTGAGACGGCGGGGCCCAGCGGAGCGGTGCTTGACAGGAAGGGCCGAGCGGTGCTTGACAGGAAGGGCCCAGCGGAGCGGTGCTTGAGATGAAGGGCCCAGCGGAGCGGTGCTTGAGATGAAGGGCCCAGTGGAGCGGTGCTTGAGATGAAGGGCCCAGCGGAGCGGTGCTTGAGACGGCGGGGCCCAGCGGAGCAGTGCTTGAGATGAAGGGCCCAGCGGAGCGGTGCTTGACAGGAAGGGCCCAGCGGAGCGGTGCTTGAGACGGCGTGGCCCAGCGGAGCGGTGCTTGACAGGAAGGGCCCAGCGGAGCGGTGCTTGACAGGAAGGGCCCAGCGGAGCGGTGCTTGAGATGAAGGGCCCAGCGGAGCGGTGCTTGAGACGGCGGGGCCCAGCGGAGCGGTGCTTGAGATGAAGGGCCCAGCGGAGCGGTGCCTGAGACGGTGGGGCCCAGCGGAGCGGTGCTTGAGATGAAGGGCCCAGCGGAGCGGTGCTTGAGACGGCGGGGCCCAGCGGAGTGGTGCTTGACAGGAAGGGCCCAGCAGAGCGGTGCTTGAGATGGCGGGGCCCAGCGGAGCGGTGCTTGACAGGAAGGGCCCAGCGGAGCGGTGCTTGACAGGAAGGGCCCAGCGGAGCGGTGCTTGAGACGGCGGGGCCCAGCGGAGCGGTGCTTGAGATGAAGGGCCCAGCGGAGCGGTGCCTGAGATGGCGGGGCGGAGCGGTGCTTGAGATGAAGGGCCCAGCGGGGCGGTGCTTGAGACGGCGGGGCCCAGCGGAGCGGTGCTTGACAGGAAGGGCCCAGCAGAGCGGTGCTTGACAGGAAGGGCCCAGCGGAGCGGTGCTTGAGACGGCGGGGCCCAGCGGAGCGGTGCTTGAGATGAAGGGCCCAGCGGAGCGGTGCCTGAGACGGCGGGGCCCAGCGGAGCGGTGCTTGAGACGGCGGGGCCCAGCGGAGCGGTGCTTGAGATGAAGGGCCCAGCGGAGCGGTGCTTGAGATGAATGGTACGGTGGAGCGGTGCCTGTTTTGGCGGGGCCCTGTTCAGCGGTGCCTTTATGCACGGCGGGGCCCTGTTCAGCGGTGCCTTTCTGCACGGCGGGGCCCTCTTCAGCGGTGCCTTTCTGCACGGCGGGCCCTCTTCAGCGGTGCCTTTCTGGACGGCAGGGCCCTGTTCAGCGGTGCCTTTCTGCACGGCGGGGCCCTCTTCAGCTGTGCCTTTCTGGACGGCGGGGCCCTGTTCAGCGGTGCCTTTCTGCACGGCGGGGCCCTCTTCAGCGGTGCCTTTCTGCACGGCGGGGCCCTGTTCAGCGGTGCCTTTCTGGACGGCGGGGCCCTCTTCAGCGGTGCTTGTTCTGTAAGTCAAGGGAGTCAGACCTGGCCAGGACTCCCTGCTCAGTCGCCCTCCGACCGTGCAGTTGCTGGACCCTTTGGTGACGGTGTCCTGGGCCCTTGGGTGTCCTCACTCACACCCGGGATGGGGCTTGTGGGGCCCTCCTGGTCCGCGCTCCTGGTGGCTGACTTCTCCGCCCTGCTGCCCTTGCCCTCCTTCGATGTGGCTCTCCAGGCCTTGCCTCCCCTGGATGTTGTGGCAGGTGAAGTGGCTGAACTTTGGTCCTTGGGGGCAGCTGTGTCAGGCTTCTCGCGGCGCCCCCTTACTTTACAGGTCCTCATTCCAGGGGGGGGGGCTGGCTGTCCCCTTGCTGCTGACCGATGTATCACTGCTGGCAAAGGGGGGACTCCAAAATCCATGTACTACGGTGACCCTTGAAGCCGGGCTGGTGGTGGCTGAGGCGCTCTTGGGACTCTTAGCAGATGGAGGGGGTGGGTCAGGTGAGGGAAAGAGGTCAAGAGTGGAGAGGTAGAATTTTTTAGGACCAAGGTAAAGGGTAGGTGTAGTGGTTATGGGAGTGGAGGAAGAAGAGGTGGTTGTAGGAGAGTCAGGTGTGCTGTCCTTGGGTGAAGGTGCATGGGCTGGAGGCTGTGGTGAGGTGGTTGGCTGTTGGGTGGGTGGCTGCCTGCGTTTGTGTGTCTTGGAAGAGGGGGTGACAGACACAGTGGGAGAGGACAGAGGGGACGTGTAAATGGCAGTGGGGGTGGTGACTGCACGTGTGCGGACTGTACTGGAGGGTGTGCTGGTGATGGAAGTACTGGCTGTTGGTGGTGTGCATGCAGGTGTGAGTGGAGACGTCACAGGGAGGGAGGAGGGAGATGAGGAGGAGGGGGACACAGAGGTGGTAGTGGCTGTTGGCATGTCTGCATCTGGGTGTTGCTTGGGTGAATGTTTGTGTGATCTGTGGTGCTTATGTCTGGATGAGCTGCCCTTGGGTGTTGAGGTGTGTGCAGGCTGGTCTGATGGTGTGGATGGGATAGGCTGAGGAACAGGAGACAGAGACAGGGTGGAGGCAGTTAGAAGGGGGAGGCTGGAAACAGGGACAATGGCTGCCGTCAGTGCTGAGGCCAGAGAATTGAACGATCGTTGATGGGCAGCCTGACCCGAATGAATGCCCTCCAGGTATGCATTGCTACGATGCACCTCCCTCTCTACCCCCTGGATGGCATTCAAAAGGGTAGACTGCCCAACAATGATGGTCTGTAGGAGGTCAATGACCTCCTCACTGAGGGCAGCAGGGGTAACAGGGGCAGGGCCTGAGGTGCCTGGGGCGAAGGAGATGCCCGCCTTCTTGGGCGAACGGGCACGGAGCGAAGGCTGAGGGGCTGCTGGGAGGGCGGTGCTGGTGCGCTGGGTGGCGGCTGTACCTGTAGAGGTGGGGGGCACGGATGTTGCCGCCACCGCTAGGGAGCTCCCATCCGAGGACGTGTCGGTGTCGCTGGTGTCACCACGGGTCCCCGTTGTGAAGCTCCCCTCGCCCTCTGTATCACTGGTGGCCTCGGTGTCTGTGCCATGGCCCACCGGGGCCTTGTGAGTTGCAGCTCCCTCGTGCTCCGGTGCCAATTCTCCTCCGCCTGATGATGCTAATGCACACATAAACGAGAAGATAAAGAAAAAGGGTGGGGGGAGAAATAAAAACAGGTTGAGTGCATGCATTGTCAACACCGTTGGCGGAGAGGACAGACACAGGAGCCTCATGCACTAAGCTGCGCAATCGGGGTACACTACTCAGTACTTGTGACTAGGCCAACAGGTCTAGGGACAACAAACGCGCACATGGGTGATGCAGGACCATGGATAGCTGTACTTGTCACCCTACAGAGGTGGGGGGCGGGGGCACAGGGCCATGCCTAAAGGAGAGGACTACACTACAGGAAGCGCCCTGGCCTAATGTCACCCACAGCCCTCCTCCCCCACCCAGGCACCTCCACTGCCCGTAAAGATAGCTGAATGTGCTGGTACTCACCCCCTTGTGTCTGCTGTGATGTCCCCACGTGCCCATCCAAATCGGGGTAGGCCACCGCCAGGATCCGGGACATCAGGGGGGTCAGGGTACGACTGGCACCCCTCCTAGGTTGGGAGGCCATCCCCAGCAGTGACTCGGCGGTCTTCCTGGTCCCGCGGCGGATGTCCTCCCACCTCTTGCGGCAGTGGGTGCCCCGTCTGTTGTGGACCCCCAGGGTCCGGACTTCCTTGGCGATGGCATGCCAAATGTCGACTTTCTGATGGGCGCTGACCTATTTGACATGTACAGGGTGGAAAAGTAAATATCATTAATTCTCTGCATGTTAGATGTGATTGGCTCCCCCTCCCCAACCTTGCCATGTGGCACATGCTCTCATCTGTCGTGCCTTGCACTCGTCATTCTCTCCCCACCCCACCATCTTATATCCACCCCACTCAACACAGGCATAGCCCATTCAACGTGCACACAGTGTACTTACCTGTTGGTCTGGAGGACCGTAGAGTAGCGCATACTGGGGCAGGACCCCATCCACAAGTTTCTCCAACTCTTCTGTAGTGAAGGCAGGGGCCCTTTCCCCAGTCGCAGCAGCCATTGTCTCTTCCAGACCGAGTTCACAGCAGCACTTGCAGTATAGGTCCTCTCCTGTGGATGATCAGGTCTCGAGTGATTAATCAGATAGAAAATGGCGATCACGCCCGCGGCGGTGCGTACCGCGACCGCCGGCGCACCTAGTCATTGGCTTGTGAAACCCATAGGGTTCAATGTTAACCAATGCGGCTTTGCGCCGCGGTCTTCGACCGCCTACCGCCACGGTGTGCCACGCCAGCGCATTGACCTCACATCCCACTGTCACACTTCTCAGGTCAGGCAGCCGCCATTTCAAGGGCCCACATGGCTTAATTTCTACTGCGTCACACAGGCCTAGGGCTTGCATTGCCACTCATACAGGCCACTCAATGCATAGCGATTCGTGTACTGTGCAAGCTGTAGTTACGTACCTGTGGGTTGCTTGACTCTGTACTCCATGTTCTCCTTCCTAGGCACCGTCCGCTGGGACTTGCAAGGAGAAGGAGGAATCCTCCCGTGTACCGACCGCTGGTGGACCTGTCGACAATGGAGGAACGTCATATAATACTTCAATACCGACTTGACCGAGCCACTATACATGAACTGTGTGCCCAGCTTGAGCCGGCACTGATGTCCCCCATCCGCCAACCCACAGGAATTCCCCCTCTGGTGCAGGTTTTGTCAGTCCTCCATTTTTTGGCAAGTGGGTCTTTTCAGACAACAGTGGCCATGTCATCAGGGATGTCTCAGCCTATGTTGTCTAAGGTTTTGTCCAGAGTGTTGTCTGCCCTGATGACATACATGCGGAGATACATTGTTTTCCCTGAGGAGGGTGATTTGGCCACTGTGAAGGGTGACTTCTATGCCCTTGGACATATCCCCAACATCATTGGTGCCATTGATGGGACCCATGTGGCCTTAGTACCCCCAGGAGACGATGAGCAGGTGCACAGAAACAGGAAAAATTACCATTCTATGAATGTGCAGGTGGTCTGTTTGGCTGACCAGTACATATCCCATGTAAATGCCAAGTTCCCTGGGTCAGTGCATGACGCGTATGTAATGCGAAATAGCTGCATCCCCTATGTGATGGAACAGCTACAGAGACAACGTGTGTGGCTAATAGGTGACTCTAGTTACCCCAACCTGCCGTGGCTACTGACCCCAGTGAGGAATCCCCGGACCAGGGCAGAGGAACGGTACAATGAGGCCCATGGGCGATCTAGGAGGATCATAGAAAGGACCTTCGGGGTCCTGAAGGCCAGGTTTAGGTGCCTGCATATGACAGGTGGATCCCTAATGTACTCACCAAAGAAGGTGTGCCAGATCATCGTGGCCTGCTGTATGCTTCACAATCTTGCATTGCGATGCCAGGTGCCTTTCCTACAGGAGGATGGTCCAGATGGTGGTGTTGTAGCAGCTGTGGAGCCTGTGGAGAGTGAAGAGGAGGAAGACGACGGGGACGACACGGACAACAGGGACACAGTTATACAACAGTATTTTCAGTAGCACACAGGTAAGAATCCCCCACGCCATTTTACATTTACTTCAGGCCTCCTGCATCTCTACTTTCTGTGTTTCCCCCCAGTTCCTTTCAACTGAATTGTGACTTTCCCTTCCCTTTTCAGAGCTGTATGACCCACTGCGTGACTTCTGCTTTGTTTGCCCATGGAGTAAAGCACATTGACATTGGTATGTTGTCATCACAATGTAATGAAAAATATTTGAACCGTTATGTGTAATACATTTGTAAAGAATACAAGCAGACTCCTGATTTTTTAAGTGCAATTAGTGATTTATTTTAAGTGCTACATATAGGTCCATGATAGTAAAACGGTGATGGGTGGGGGTGGAGTAATGTCCATGGCAGAGTCCAGTTCTCAGTCGCACAGGTGCATTGTCCATATGCCTGTGGAAGGATGGAGCAGGGGCAGTTCAAGGTTGGACAGGGTGACAATGTGGGACAGAGGAATGACATCAGGGTTTCTTATGCTGGCGGGGGTCTTGGCATCCTACTCTGTCTTCCTTTGAGATCTCAGGTTCCTCTTGCGGGGTGGTTGATCTTCAGCAGGAGGTGGGGTTCTGGTGGCCTGTCGTTGTGTGGGGGCCTCCTGTCCACTAGCGCCGGCGGAGGTGGTAGGCTGTTCCTGGTCCAGGCTAGTGACAGGGGCCCTTTGGGGTGCCACATGGTCCCGCAATGTGGTGACTATTTGGTTGAGGGCCAGGACGATGTTCCTGAGCTCCTCTCTGTACCCCATGTACCGTTCCTCCTGCTGTGCCTGGATCTCCTGGAACCTGGCCAGTACCGTCGCCATCGTCTCCTGGGAGTGGTGATATGCTCCCATGATGGTGGTGAGGGCCTCTTGGAGAGTCGGTTCCCTGGGCCTGTCCTCCCCCCCCTGTCGCACTGCAGCCCTCCCAGTTGCCCTGTTTCCCCGGGCCTCTGTCCCCTGGACGGTGTGCCCACTACCACTGCCCCCAGGTCCCTGTTGTTGTTGGGGTGTTGGGTCAGCCTGGGTGCCCTGTAGTGGCGGACACACCGCTGATTGACCTGTCCTGGAGACAGAGGCATGGGCCCGCTGGGTGGGAGCTGTGCTGATATTCCCAGAGGGGGTTGGGTCTGCTGTGGCCTGTGTCTGTGTGTGGGGAACCGACTGTCCAGAGGTCCCCGATGGTCCGGGCTTGTCATCAGGTTCTAGGTCGACAGAGCTGCTGTCCTCACTGGGGGCCTGTTCTGGGGGTGGGATGGACAACTCTGGACCCTCCTTGCCGGTGTGTTGGCGTTCGGGCCCTGCAGGGGTAAAAGAGTATGGTTATTGCTTCTGTGTGTTCCATGGCGTGCGGTTTGTGGGTGCCCTTGTCCCCCAGTGCTGCCATTCCCTTGTGGGAGGGGTTGTGAGGGTGGTGTGTGGGGGGGATGGGTATGTGCAGTGGTCATGCATAGGTGATGGGTGTCCATGGTTTGTGTTGGTATTCAGGGTTTGGTTTTGGGTTGGGTGGGTTGTGCTGGTGAGACATTGGCAGGGGGGATGTGTGCTGGGGGGTTGGGGGTGAGGGTGGGGGTGTGGGTTGGCATGCTGGTGGTTGGGGGGGGGAGTAGTTGAGATGAAACTAACCAGAGTCCATTCCTCCGCCTACTCCAGCGAGGCCCGCAGGATGCAGGATGTTCAAGACCTCTTGCTCCCATGCAGTGAATTCGGGAGGAGTGGGTGGTGGTCCGCCGCCAGTCTTCTGCACAGCGATGTTGTGTCTTGAGACCATCGACCGTACCTTCCCCCGTAGCTCGTTCCAGCGCTTTCGGATGTCTTCCCGGTTTCTGGGATGCTGTCCCACAGCGTTGACCCTGTCGACAATCCTTTGCCATAGCTCCGCCTTCCTGGCTATTGTGGTGTGTTGCACCTGGGTGCCGAAGAGCTGGGGCTCTACCCTTATTATTTCCTCCACCATGACCCTGAGTTCTTGGTCCGAAAACCTGGGGTGTCTTTGGGGTGCCATGGGGTGGTGTGGATGAGGTGTGGGGTGGTGTTTGTGGTGATGTGAGTGGTGGTGTGTGGTGATGTGTGCGTAGTTGTGGTGTGGTTGATGATGTTGTGTTCCTGTGTGAGTTGGGTTTTTCGATAGCTGTGCTCTCTCTCTCTCTCTCGCCTTCTCTCCGAATTTCTAGTACTGGGGGTTTGTGGGTGATGTGGGTGTGTGTTTTATAATTGATTGGATGTGTGGGAGTGGTGCATGTATGTGTATCAGGTGTGTGTATTTCAAGTTGTCCAATGTGGCTGTGTTTTGGAGCTGGGTGTGTATTTTGACCGCGGCAGTGTGTACCGCCAATGGAATACCGCGGGTGAATGACCGCCGCGTGGATTCGTGGGTCGTAATGGCATGGGCGTGTTTGTGTTGGCGTGGCGGTGGAGGTTTGGTCATCTCCAGTTCTCCGCTGCCCGCTGATGAGGCGGCCTTCCGTGGATGTCAGGTTTTCGGCGGTTTGGCAGTTGGTGGTCAGAATGAACGTGGCGGTTTACCGCGGCCGCGGCGGTATGATGGCGGTCTTCTGACCGGTGGTAAGGGCCTTTTATCGCCGAGGTCAGAATGACCCCCAAAGTTTTTAAGATTTGCTATTGACAAGTCTCATTATCAATACAAAGTCCTTTGTCAAGGGCTAAAATCTGCACCAAGAACATTCTCCAAATACATGGCATTGGTGACAGATCACTTCAGAAGAAAAAACAAACATCTACAATTGTTCATATATGGCAATGGTTGATAAAGGCGCAAATGGACTTCAAAAACTTCAATCAATGTACTATCATTCCTGGGTTTACTTATCAACCACAAGAAGTCAATATTGACTCCAGTACAGCTCCTCAACTATCTAGGAGCTAATATAGACACTCAAAAGCGAGAAGTGTGTCATTCAAAGGAAAGAGTGTCTCCTGTTTTATAAAAATGTCACCAGTTACTTCAGATTGCATATCCTGTAGCTTGACAGATCTCGTTCCCTCTTGGATGTATGGCATCATGCATCTTCCTAGTTGCCAGTGCACGTCTTCATATGAGGCCATCACAATATTCAGAAATATCAAAAAAGAGTGAAACCACACTAATCTCGAGTCCAGAAACTTCTTTAAAACATACAGCGACACAGTATACCAAGAGACTCTTCCTCCGGGTGGAGGCAAGACCCGATGAGGATGCTACCAGCTGTAAGTACATCAGTGGCAAAAAGCCTTCTACTGATAGAAACCAGCTGTTGAAGATCACAATATATTTTTAAGAGATTTCTAGCCTCGAGATTGGTGTGGTTTCAGTCCTTTTTGATATTTCTTCATGTTGCTGAGAAGCTGAGTGAACCACTCTTTGCATGCTTTTCACTCCTTTTGATTGATATTTTAAGTCATCACAACATTGCCCAAATGATTAGTGGTCCCAATGAAAAGACAATTAAGAAGAGAGACTACCCCCAAAACACAAGCCAAATAATCTCTGACATAGTGGTGCAAGAGAAGTAACCTACTAAAGGGAATACCGTTTTACCATTATTTTCCAAACTAAACAATTGTACTGGATGTTTCCTTCACAGAGACGGGTGGTCATCTGCAGGATCTTACTGTTCAAGGGCTGTTGTCAAAAACTCAACAGTTGTACTAATTAAGTGTCCCAGAGTTGCAAATAGGTCACCTGCCCTTAAATGTGTTTCCATCATCTCTACCTTCGAACAGGATCATGATTCAAAGGACAATACAACAGCAATGCACTATTAGAATAAATAGTGTGGCACCAGAACAAAGACTCTTCTTTTGGAGGATCAAACAATTTAGCATTGGTTCTGGCAAGCAATTTAGCAGTTCAAGAAATTCATTCATTCCAGGTCTTCAAAACTGTCAAGCAGTTCTTCTAAGCAGATGCTTCATAGATAGCCATGCATAGGAACTAAATGATACACTATTATTGGACATATTTCAATACTGGGGTTTTCCAGACATAGGTTCATTTCACCATGGAAGAAAATGCAAGATGCCCAAACTTTGCGCTGATAATGCAGGAACCAGCCTTGTTGGGCAATGCCCTTTTGATTAGTTGGTCAAAAACATTTTCTCCATGCTTTTCCACCAATTCTATTAATTTCAACAATGCTCCTCAAACTGAGGTTGTTAAATGCCAAGATGATTTTGATAGCACCAGAGTGGCCCAGACATTGTGATATCCAGAGCTACTTTAACCCTCCATAAGGCCCCACAAGAAGTTGTCAGGGAAACGGAACCTTCAACTAAGAATGTAAGGCAAAATTATCACCCCATCTGCCAGTCCTTGAATTTGGGCACTAGCTTCTGAGGGAATTCTATGTACACAACCCTATAGACATCTGTGATTCCATAAATTGCCAAGTCAATTTAATTATGCCACATTTACTTCATTTGGCCCATTCAAAACGCCAGTTCACTTCCATTAAAGTTCATCTTGCTGCTATTAAAGCATATAGGAAAGGATCAACGTTAAGACCCTTTCTTTACTAGACCAGTCCTAAAGGAATTCTTGGAAGGTTAAAAAAAAAATCCTCCAATTAGACATCCTTCTCCTCCACAGGAGTAGAATCTAGATTTTCCCTAAATTAATGGCCCCTCATTTGAGTCCACACAAAAGGCCTCAAAGCAGCACCTTTCTTGGAAGGTAACGCTTTCGGTAGGGATTACTTCAGCAAGGAGAGTTAGTGAGCTTCAAGCTCTTTCATCCATAGAACCATACATAGTTTTTCACAGCAATAGAGTACTGTTAAAAAACACCCTTTTTTATCTAAAGTTATCTACGATTTTCGTATCAACCAGACAATTTCACTTCCAGTATTTTTTAGTAGCCCTCTTCCTCCAGCAAAAACAACTCTCCATTTCTTCAATGTTGCAAGAATTTTAAAATTTTAATTGGAGAGAACTAAAGATTTCTGTAAAACAAACCAGTTGTTCATTCATTATGGACCTCTTAGAACTGGCATGGAGATTTCATAACTGGATTGTAATAGGCGCTATGTATGTATTTTTTGTGTATCAACCAATTTTTATCATTTATGGACACGTCTTTAATTTGTCAATAAAAGAATAGCCATTGCTTGTATCATATATCAATTTCAATTCTTCTATTCACCTATAATGTAAAAATCCTAATTTGGAAGTTTGCTAGCAGTGCTAATATACATTCTAGCAACCAGTTTGTTAGGACAAGCATCATGAGCATTGCCCTTTCAGCTGGCTCATCAGGCATTCAATCAAATAGTTGTCCAATTGATCTATACATTCTCAGGTATGTCATGTCCTCTATTAACATTGCCTTTGCCCCATTCAGTTATCCTTCAAAGGCTTTACATTCATGTTTAATAAAAATGTTGTCAAGGTTATGCTATTGTTTGTTCACTTGCTGTATTTGTGAACCTTTTTTCAGTCATTTCAAATCATGGCTTACCAGCCATGCCGTCAACAAGGAGTATGGGCTCTCAAGTCCCACTACCCTGGTGGGCCCATTCCATGCCCAACTACTGCAGTGTACAGTATGTATTTCCTTACTAAGTCCACAAGTCAGTTGAAATAGCACAGTAGAAAGGGGGCATGGGTTCACCAGACAGGTTTCTAAATTCTGGTGCAAGGCAAGTCTATCATTGCGAAAGAAATAGTGTGCAGAGTGTGCTTCTGCCACTAATACATTTCAAAATTGGAAACTACAAAACCTGCTCCATCATAGGGAAGCTGTTGCATATTCAATGCAATTCAGGACTGACGGCCTACACACGCTAAGCTTATCACTAATGCTTTAAGTTCTAAAAAACTCATAGTGTGGGAACTGATATCTTCTGGAATAACTATAAAAGTTTAGGGAATTGTACCATTTTAATCAGAGCTATAGTACCAGCAACTGATAGTGGAATTTTGATGCACTTCTCAACTAGTTTGTTCATTGAGCTCATATATTTCCGACAGTTTTCCATGTATATTGCTATTTTCCATTGGCACTGGATACCCTACTATCTAATGGGTTTGCGTTGCAGTTTAATCAAATAGTCTAATTCTGTATTTCTGATCTTTTAAGTAAGAGGCATTAACCCAGGTTTTGGCATATTTATCCATAGGCCTGACCACCCACCCACCTAACGTAATTATTCTTTGTATAATTGGGTTTGAGCTTTAATCTGGGCCTCTTGCCAACAGCAGGATATCACCTACATACATTGACAGTAATGTTTTCTGGGTGCCAAATTTTATCCCTCTAAAATAGTGATATTCATTGACAATAGTAGCCAGTGGTTCCACCACCAAAACAAAAAGGATCTGCAACATGGGATATCCTTGGGCTCATACCCCTGCTAATAGTTATGGGAGCTGATAGAGTACTATTGACTTTAATTCTTGCAGATGGTTGTGAATATAGTGGAGTAATCTATTTATCTATGGCTCAATCCATTCCCATCTGTTTCAGCACAGCCAACAAAAAAGGCCTTTTAGTAGAGTCAAAAGGCTTAGAAGCGTCCAGAAAGACTGCCACTGCTGTTAAGTCAAGGCCAATTTGGTGGGTTACTGTAAATAGTTTACAGAAGTTAGTGATGTGGCCTACTCGGAATAAAGACAGATTGATCCGATAGAATAAGTCCAGTAAGGAGTAGGAGAATCCTATTGGCCAACAGATTACTCCGTATTTGTTGTCCACATTTAACAGTGAAAGTGGTCTGTATAAGTTGCATTGACGAGGCAGTTTACCAGGTTTAAGGAGGGCTACAAAAATAGCCTCTCTGCACTATGGGGCAACACACCCAGCTGAAAAAGCCTCATTGTAGACTTCTAATACAAGAGAGACAGGAGACCATCGCTACCGGGCACAAAACCATTTTTCATGGAGCCAATCACTCACTTGATTTCCTCTAATATAATCGGGGAGCATAGAGGTTCCCATTGCTTTCTCTTTCTACAATTTCGCTTTTTCTAGATAACCATTAATGTCCTGTGTGTTTTGGCTGTGTATAAGTTTGTATTGTATTTTGTAAATGTATTTTGTATCTCATTCATTCCATATTAGGGGAGGCCCTCCTTTGACTCTATTTGTATGTTGTCTGATGCTGTAGGAAATTTCTATTTCCTCTATATCTCTAAATTCCATCTTTTTTAAGCTGTGTTGTGAAGCTGGTTACGTCTGGTGCCTCTAGCAGTGTCTTCTCAAACATAATAATCCTAGACTTAAGGTTGCTCAAACAGCTCTGTATTGAACTGAATTGGTCTTATAGAGCACACTGCCACTCCCAAAGGAGCATCCTGATGCTTTTCAGAATAAGTCACCCAATCATGTAGACATTAACTCAGGAAAAGGCCCCAGATCAAAGAATCAGGAGTGGCAGAATGAATCAGAGATCGTAATAAGCCAGGTCATTAACTGCTTTTTGAAGGTTGCCTCTCTGTCAATGAATCTTAAAGCAGGAAGGAGTTTGTTCCAGGCCCTGAAACCCAGGACTGAGAAAAATTAGGCCCCTCGTGTCCTGAGTCTAAAACTGACATGCTTGAGGAGTTTCACCTGGGAGGATCTCAAGGGCCTATTTATGGTATAATGAGTACATCTAGCCAATAAATATCTCGGCCCTGTGGGCCAGTAATTTGTTAAAGTTAATAAAAGGATTTTTAAAAGCACCCTTTTATGTACTGGCAAGTGGCAACCAGTGTAGGGTCACCAATGAGCTGAGGCAGATGAGCATCTCAGGAGACTTAGTACCAATCTGGTGACTGCATGCTGAACAATTTGGAGATTCTGGACAGTCTGTTTGGAAGAACCAACAAACAGACTGTTACAATAGTCCAGTCTGGACATTATCAGTGCGCAGGCCACTGTCTTTCTGGTCGCCAGTGGAACGCAGTCAAAGAAGTTCTTCAATGATTTTATTAACTTAAAACACATCCCTGCCACTGCAAGGGCTTGAGGATGGAAAGACAAGGTGAAATCAAATTTTACTCCCAAATTCCTAATGGTCTCAACCGTAGCAGGAGGAGGGTGTGCCAGATCGGGCCACCACTGGACCGGATCAAAAGCATTTGAAGTGCTAAGCAGCATGATCTCAGTTTTATCTGTGTTATACCTTAAGTGATTGGATTGCATCCACCAGATTACAGCAGTAAGGCAGTTTTTAAAATTAAGCTCTGAACCGATGGATGCTTTAGCCAAAGATAAGATCAGTTGTGTAACATCCGCATAAGAGATGGTTTCAATCCCAGGTGATCAGAGAAATCAGTGGGGTATTGTAGATATTAAAATTGACAGGGCTCAAAGAAGAGCCCTGGGGGAACCCCTGATGTCACTTCCATTTCTGTGGATGAAAAAGGTCCTAACTACACCATTTGCCTGCAACCTGTAAGGAATGATTTAATCCAGGACAAAACACGTCCTGAAATCCTGCAGTCTTGGATACGATGGAGTAAGATGTCATGTGAGAAGGTATCAAATGCAGCGGATAGGTCAAGTAATAGTAACACTGCATTTTTCCCGGCATCCAAAGTCAATTTTAGAGAATCTGCCACCTCCAACAAGGCAGATTCTGTAGAATGTTTAGGGCAGAAGCTTAACTAATGTTGATGGAGTAGATTGGCATTTTCCAAAAATGCAATTAATTTGCCATTTATCACATTTTCCAGAATTTTGCTCATCGCAGGTAGGAATGAGATAGGGCGCAGGTTATACAGAACTGTGGACCAAGTAAAGGCTTTTTCTGCAGGGGTTTAACCACTGCCAGTTTCCACTCATTTGAGACCTCTGCAGTAGCTAATGATGTATTAAAGATTTAATTGATTACAGGATTGACAATGTCCACGACTTCTTGAAAAACGGACGGAGGGCAAGGATCGTTTGGTGATCCCAATTTACATGACAAAATGGCCTGACGTGACTGCGCTAAAGTGATTTTCTGGTAGTTAGTCTGAGTTTTGATCGATGCCCTCAGGGGTAAGCCCGCAGCCAGAGTATTGAAAATATGGAGGTCATAAAATCGTGTTGAATAGCTCATTTTTTTTTCTACATAAAATTAAGAAATTTGATAACATTGCATTTGCAAGGGTGGGATGTCACTAACCGAAGCTTTAGGTTTGAGGAAAAATTTAGAAATCTTAAAAAAGACTTGCTGATTGTTGTGGGCTTCCTCAATATGAGTGAGACTGTGCAATTTTTTTGCAGCCTTAATCTTACTATGATAGGTCTTGAAGGCCATTTTAAAATGAAGCAAGTCTTCCGAGTTGTAGACCTTCCGCCATCTTCGTTCAAGTTGCTTGCGATGTCGACGTTGTTGAGTTATGCCTGAGTGAACCATGGCACTGAAGGTTGAGATTTACATTTCTTCTTTTTTGCCAGTGTAACTGGGACTAATTTGTTAATTGTATTAGAAATCCAATTTTAATAGAAACAACATCTACCGCCATATTACCCACCAAGGTAGGGCTGGAAGTAAAGTTCATCGAGAGATTCAGATCAGCTAACAGTTTGCCCCAGTTACGCGTAGTGGGAAGATCCTGTTTGATGCGGACAAGGGAACTCTTCCTTGCCCCATTCGAATTCTAAGGGGGAGCAACGTGTGGTCAGACCAAGTCTGCCTAACTGGAGCTTCAACCATCCAATTGGGATTACTAGAAACACACAGGCTACAGTGTGACCAGCAACATGAGTGGGAGAATTGACAAGCTGATTTAAGGCCTACCAAACCTGAGGTCTCTGCGAAGTAGACAACATCAAGATCGTTTTACACTCTAGCTCTGAAGTGCTTGGAGGATACTCTGGCCCATATTTATACTTTTTTGCGCCTCATTTGCACCATTTTTTGATGGAAAAGCGGCGCAAACATACAAAATAGAATTGTATTTTTTAATTTTGTGCCGCTTTTGCGTCAAAAAGTGACGCAAATGCGGCGCAAAAAAAGTATAAATATGGGCCTCTGTCTCTTATCTATACACTCCCTGCTAATTAGTCTTTTTATGTAAAATGTTTTTACTTAATTTTCAAAACGACACAAACTTATCAGACAAAGACAAACAAAACAAATGCAGCAATTTGTGCACTCTTTGTACCCAGCATCCCCCACCCCACTTCATCACCTTCATCCTAGTTACAATCTTAAATGCCACCCATCACATAGCATATATTCCAACCACACATTGATTAGTTCGAGAATAGTCCTTCATGGCACTTCTGATTTCATTTTGGAGTACCTGATCTAACAGTACCATCGGCTGCAATCTCCATATTCTACATGGTCTCTTTGTTTCAAGCAATACAAGAATCAGCATCACGGTAAGTGGTCTGACAAGGTACAGGACAAGTGGTCAATAGAGTGCCCCTACCACCAGCACCTTTGGTCCCTAACCAGAAGTCTATTCAAGATGCAGTCCGATGAGCTGTGGAGTAATATGAATATACCTGGGTATCAGGATTGCATGTGCGTAAAAAGTCTATCAAATCAAACTGTTCTATTATTCCTGTTAGAGTGCCTATTGCTAGTCCATGTCTAATCATTCCAGTTCAGGTGCTATCTATACTTGGCTGCAGTGTGAGATTGAAGTCAGCTCCTCATACAATTGTCCGCGAGTGGTTAAGCTCTGTTGAACCTATTCAAAGAATTCTGGGCCTTCCAAGTTAGGCCCATATGTGCTTACAGTCGTTATCTGAAATTTAGCGATCCAGCCTTGGACTAGATCCCACGTTCTATCATATCCAACTCAGCCTTGATTTGTCTGAAGTGTACCTCTTGTGTAACCATAAGTGCAACTCCTCTGGAATAAGTAGTTTAAGTAAAGAAATATCTATATGTTGCCCACCTGCACACAATTGCATGCAGGCATTTCGAGCCGGGTGGGTCTCCTGAAATAGAGTTATGTCAGTTCAGGACTGACCCCGCAACATATGGCCTGTTTTGCAAAATGTATTTTAAAAAAAGAACATTCCTTAAACCATGCCACAAAAAAACAAGAGAGGAATACAAGCCCTCAAATGGCATAGGAAATAAACACTGTCAGCTCCAGGCTTAGGAGTAAGGGCAGCAGCATCAGCATACTTCACCTTTGGACTGAACTATTAATATTTTACAAGTAAAAAAAAAAAAACACTGCCAGAGGTTTATTTACCCGGATCCACTTTGTGAAAAGTCTAATTTTAACAGTCAGTAACCCAGTGTTCCAGTAAGCAAGATCATACATCTCAAAATGATTAACACACAAACAGGGCTTACCTGGACTAAAAACCTCAAAGAAAGTATTAATTGTTTTATGGTGCTTTTAATGTCTCTTGTATTGTTGCAATGATTTTAAGTAATTACGCAATAAAGCATAATCTTACAAAACTTATGCCAGTTTATCTAAATCTGTTGTGCCTTAATTATGAATTCTGTGTCAGGACCGGAGGTGAGGATTATGCTTTTTTTCTTCGCTTTATTTTTAACAGCAGTCATTTTATTCTATTTTATTACTTCAAAACTAAAAACTACCAGTCACAAGAGGCTCTGGGAGTGGTTCAACAATCATCCAATCCAATAATAACAGTTTCAACTGTGACCAACCAGGAGAAACCACAGCTCAGGTAGCCCATCACTGCCCTCGTGACCTCCTCTTTCTTCGTTGTTCGCTGCCCAGATAAGTCTTGCTCTTTTCTTATCTTTCCTGTGATGCATGTAGGAGTTTTTTTTGCCTCCCCTTCATTGATGTATGGTTTTACATGTGTGCGCTGATTACCTAGCCTGCTGAAAGTAACGTATTTACGCTCCTTTGTGACTGATTTGAGGTGCGGCTTCACGGTGCAGTCTGACACCCACTTGATGGTGCCCTTCCTGTGCAGTGTTCTGGCAACACGATGCACTGCTCTGTCAGTTTCTCCTCAGTTTGAGTCGGACTCGTGAGCCATATAGCCTTTGCACCAGAACCTTGGTCTGGAGACTTGATGCCCCTCCTGCTAAGAAGGAGGGTCTGTATTGCAGTCTGTGTGTGTTTCTGACGCCCTATTCAGGATCGGTACTGTGTGCGAAATATTGTACACCCCCCCAACCCCCGGGGTCCATATCCTATTGGCTGAGCAGGCCTCTTATGGAAATACATACCCAGGCCACTTTCACCATAGATAGCAACTTCAGCACCACGGGGAGATTGTACCTGGGCCTGCCCTTTATCTTGTGGCATTGCCCACAACAAAGTCCTGACTGACACCCAGTCTCCCAGAGCCATGGTAGCCCCTTCTCCTCTCCCCTTGCCCCCAGGATGATGATTCGCAATCAGGAGATGAAATTTAGTCTTCAAGACCATGGCATCCTCTCTGCACCCCCCACCTCCCAGCGAACCTTCTACTGCAGTGGCAACGTCTGACATGCTAGACCCCAACGATATAGTCCACCCCCACTCCTCGGAGTAGCTTCCTGGGGAGAAAGTAGCCCACTATGTTGCCAACTGCGTCCGAGCAAAATGCCCCAGACCAACCTTAGATGGTTATGCCGCGGACCCCAGACATCAAGACCAAAATGACAACTTTCCTGTCAAAATTCATAAAAGATCCAAAAAAGGGCATAGATCGGTCCTGGAGAGCTTGCCAGGAAAAGCTGCTGGATGCCATTTGGCCCCTCACAAAAATCTTAGACATGGAGGAGGATGCCAAGTCTTTGAGACCACTGATCTCTCCTGAGATACTCTCGAGATGGGTGCAGAGTGTGATAATCTTTTTAGGTAACTCCAATTGTGCGCTGCCCACAGAGCAGCAGCGCTCCTTGCTAATTGAGGTAGACCCGAAGCTTGGGGGCTGCACGTCCTCGGAGGCGGGGGTAGTGGCCCAGGGGGATTTTTAGGGAACCCTTTATCAAAGAATAGGGCAAGTTCGTTAGCGCCTTTACTTCACTGGACAAAGCCCAGTCGTTCATAAAAAAGACTTTCCCATCCCAAGTTTTCCAAGGGATCGTTCATGGTAGGGGCTGCTTGACCGACCCTGGTGCTTCCCAACCTCTCTCTAAGGACAGGGCTCCAAGCGAGGCTACTATCAGGACTAGGCACACTTTGTCAATTTCTACTCCACCAGAAGCCAGCAGTTCCGAGGCAGAGGCTTCAAGGAACATTCTAACCACACCAATTCCGGTGAGTGCTTCTCATTCCTTTGTGGCACAGATGGGGGGAAGACTGGTGATGTTTCTCCAAAACCACAGGACTATCACATCAGATGTGTGGGTTCTACAGACTGAACAAGGTTTCCAAATAGGGTTTTTTGGTACCTTGTGTCAAAATTCCCTTCCTCGTCCATTACACTTTTCTGTTCAAGAGGCAGAACTTATCGATGAGAAGGTCCACTCCCTTTTTGCAAAAGGGTCTGTTCAGCACACTATAGTCCACCTTCATGGCTTCATCAGCAATCTCTTTCTAGTAGACAAAGTGGATGGGGGCAAGTGCCCTGTCATCAATTTGTAAAATTTCACAAATGGCTGGTTTACCGCTGTTTCAAAATGTGAGGTATCCACCTTCTGCTGGACATGCTTCAGCGATCTGACTGGATGGTTCGA
Organism: Pleurodeles waltl; assembly: GCF_031143425.1. Lineage (NCBI taxonomy): Eukaryota > Metazoa > Chordata > Amphibia > Caudata > Salamandridae > Pleurodeles > Pleurodeles waltl. The sequence goes on from NC_090437.1 coordinate 185,508,580, forward strand.
TTTGATTTAAAGGACTTTTACCTGTCCATCCCGATCTTCCTGCCCCACTGACGATTCCTCCATTCCCTGTGGCACCAACAGGCATATGAGTTTTCCAGTCTACCTTTTGGACTTTCCTCCGCCCCTTGGTGCTTCATCAAAGTTCTCAAACGGTGGTGGAACACCTTTGGGCGCAAGGGTTGGGCCTCATCTGCATGACATGCTCTTCATGGCTTAGTGTCCCCACAAGCTGGCGAGCCAAATGCAATTGGCTATTTACCTCCTGGAGAGTTTGGGGTTTGTGGTAAACGAGGCAAAATCCCTCCTGTTTCCAGCCAAAAAAGCAACCTTTTTAGGTTTCATCATCAACTCCACCACGTCCACTTTGAGTCTCCCCTCTCGGAAGATTACAGAATTCAGACACAAGCTGGGAAGAACCCTGATGAAGCCTCAAACGTTGTTGCAACAGATTGCTTGCCTTGTGGGGCTTCTCTCATCCTCCACGCATGCAATTTTTCCTGACCCTTTACTAACGGTTTCTTCAGCGACTCAAGGCCTCTCATCGGAAGAAGGGGCTCATGTATTACCAGATGATTTTTCTTTCAGACGAGGCCAGGGATGAGATCTCCTGGTGGCTTGGAATGGGAGAGCAATTTTTGGTTCAGCCCCGGATCTAGTCATAGAGTCCCACACCAGCAAGTTAGACTAGGGTGCAAGATGTGGAGAGTTTTCTACTGGAGGTTTGTGGTCCTTGCATAGCGATTGCTCGTAACTCCTCGCCAGGTTCTGATGGACAAGAAACAGGATGCAATAGTGTGTCCTCCTCAAGATGGACAATGTTTTGTAAGTCCAATACATCAATCATCTGGGCGGCACAAGATCCAAGATCCTACTGACTTGGCAACCAATGTTTTGGCAGTACCATCTTGAGAACCAGGTTCGGTAACAGCGGAGCATTTTCCGGGTCAGGAGAATCAGGTGACTGATTGGCACTCCTGTCATCTTCGAGACTCCTGTCAGTGGAAGTTTCATCCGGAAGGGTTTGACACCCTTAAGGCTCGCTGAGGTCTCTTTTCGGTGGACCTGTTTACTTCTTGCCTGGACTTTCAGCTTCCCAGGTTCTTTAACTGGATATCAGAACCACTCACAGTGGAGACAGATGCCTTTTTACAGGACTGGGATCGGAAAAAGGGCTATGCATTTCCCCCGTTCTCATGATCACGTGGGCCTTAGTCCAGATCTGGTGACAACAAGCTGAGGTGGTGCTGATCACTCCAATGTTGAGATCTCAAGTTTGGTTTCCGGTTCTTCCGGAACTTTCCTGGAATTCGCCAATCCTACTCCCCCGGTTTCTTCATCTTCTCAGTCCGGATGAGCTCTCACACCAGATGGTGTTGGAGGGCTCTCTAACCTTGATGACTTAGCGGATTACAGAAGACAGCGGTCAGTTCTGGGCCTTTCGATACAAGCTGAAAAGCTGTTGTCCAGAGCTAGTCAGCCTGGACTCGATGGACAGGTTGGTGTCTGCAACAGGGTGTTGATCCTGTGTTCGCAGATGTAGTTCAGATATTAAATTTTCTGGATAGTCTGGTGACAGAAGGGATGGCCTACCGCTCCTTCAACATGTTTCGTTCCACCATTTCAGCAGGCCGTGACCCAGTGGAGGGTGCACCGGAGAGGGAACACACTTTTGAGTGCAGGCTTCCCAGAAGAATTTGATTGTTTCTTCCCCCGGCACTGCGGTATTGGGTGCTCAGAGACATCAACCATGTGCTGAATCTGTTTTTATCCTGGCAACTGAACAGGTTTCTCTCTCATAAGGAGCTTTCAGCTGAACAGACCATGCTCTTATGCTTAATATCCTGCAGATGGGTCTCCAATGTCTGGGCCTTGGATATAACAGCAATTTTGTTTTGCTCTCCTGGGTGTCCTTTACCATTACCAGACTGACAAAGTCTAATACTAGGACTGTTTCTTACCCGGGCCTTCCTTGACTCCCCAGAGTTGTGCTTGGTACAATGCCTTAAGGTATATGAGGAAATGTCAGTATAGTTCAGACCTCCTGGAGAAAGGCAACTCCCTATTACTCTGCGTAAGCCGCGTGAGGTGGTTTCTGCCTCCATCATTGCCAGATGTGTCCAGTGGGTATTGACCTGAAAAGTTTTGGGGCTCATTCTAGAGGGAAGCAATGGCTTCCAAAGCCTTCACTCTGGTAGCACCTCTGGAGGATATCATGAATGTGGCAGATTGGTCCTCAGATTCGAACTTTAAGAGATGTTGCTTCAAGTCGGTTGTTGGACATAGCTCATGTGGTGGTGAGCAAGCTTTGAACCAACATAATCCTCGCCTCCGGTCCTGACATAGAATTAAAGTTGTTCCTAACTAACGTGTAGGAAAGTTTCCATTCTATTAAGGATACAGAGGCAAAGATTATCCCACCCGGAGAGCTTCTTTGCTAAGGATGCTACCCTTTCCTAGTAAGTACTGGCATAAAGATGACATATCGGATGCTATGTGACGTATTGTCAGTGTATTTGTCGATGATGTTAATTATAGTAAAATCTTTGCTGCCACTAGTGTATAGGACATTAGAAGATTGGTACTGATGCCTCTCTTTGTTCATAGGCTTGGAGGTCATGAAACAAGATCAATACCGACAGTGCTGAGATTTGGCTCACTTGATGAAAGAGGAGATCACAAAGGCAAGGATGGACTACCTTGGCTGTGATTTCCCCTGATTGGTCACCATTGAAGCTGTTATTACGGGATTGGTTGATTGTTAAACCACTCCCAGAGCCTCTTGGGAGAGGTAGGTTTTCTTTTTGAAGTATGAAAATGGAATAAAATGGCTGCTGTTAAAAATAAAGCAAAGGAAGAGAGCATAATCCTCACCTCCATATTCTTAATTGAATTGAAACTTCCCTACACATTAGTTAGGAACAATTTCCATTCCTTTTACATTCAATGTAATTAGTTTCAACTTAGTGTAATTTATGTTCCTGTTTTTATGTATAGACAAAGATCCTGATTTAGAGTCAGGCAGGCAGGTTACTCTGTCACAAGTGTGACGGGTATCCAGTCCACCGTTTTACGATGTCCATCGGATATAAAGGAATTTTAATAGGCGGACGAGATATGTGTCACATATGTGACGGAGTAACCCCATCCGCCAAACTCTAAATCAGGCCCATAGTTCCTAACATTTTTATATTGTGCTTCCTTTTGAGTGCTTGCAGATGTGCCCGTGTGCATCAATCTATATGTCCTATTATGATGATGTCTGGCAACATTCCTTCCCTACCAACTCACCAACATCTTGCCCCACCTTTTCAATGACAACTACCCATTTTAACTGTAATCAGACATTGCTATAAAAACATAGGCATTACATTTCAAAACAAATTAACCTAACCCTTGCTATCTTGCTGTGGATAACCAGAGTACAGTGATAGGCTTGCTCACACATACATATATTTCAGTTTGACATGTTAAGGCTTAATAAATCCAGTTTTTTTTTTACTTTATCATGGCAGACAGACCCTATTATCCTGTGGCAGGTAAGCCGCTTTGGTCCATTATTTGGCTAGGCTAGTACACTATCCATTTTACAAATCTTAGTTAAGATTTGTAAAGGTCTAGTACCATACTTTATTTTATGTTTACGGTGCATCTTTCCAACTCTTATGTTCACTTGCTCCTGCTCACCATCCAAAAGAAAGCTTTTGGGTGGTCAGGTACTACTTAACGTCACTTTGCTGATTCTCCATCAGTTGGTTTTGCTGCTCTCCTGGTCCCTTTCTACCCTTCACCTGGAATTTCCAAAGGTACTTACCTGCTTTTTTCTGCTCACTGATTTGCTGTTCAATTGTGTTAAAAAAACAATTTAGCAAGGTATAACATTGCCTTGTACCTCGTTTTTTCCTTTACGGGTCAAAGTTCCTGCTTGCAACTTGAGACGACTGAGTGAAGTCAGGGAAGAAGTATACTGCTAACCCCTCGTAATGGACGTTGTTCATGTTGCACGCCATTGTAAGTCACTTTGGAAGAGAAAGTACTTCACATTTTTCACACAACAGCTCACCTCATAGAATTAACTAGGCTTCACAGGAATTTTGCAAAGTTAAAATCAGCACGAATCCATAGGATGGGAGCAGTTTTGGATTCAAACCGTGTAATTGTATGTCCATAAAAGCGGAAGCCATGATCAATCTGGCAGAAATGTCATCTAATCACTCCCGTGTCAACTAAAGTAGCCTCTTTACTGGGAGCAATGGCATCTTGCATCACAATAGTACCCAGTGCAAGAAAAGCACCTTCATTTAAGCCTAAACGACTAGGCTACTGCGCTTGTGCCCGCAAGCAGGTCTGAAGTTCTGACACACCGGCATGCCTGCTCGCTGCCCCACTGCTCATATAAATACACTGTTTTTCTTCTGTGTCTCTCTCCCGTGTCGCACTTTTTGGCTTATTGTGTCCAGCTGAATTTGTTTTCCTGTCTTGCTCAAAGCCGTGAGATCTTTGTGCTGCCTCGCACTTTTTCGGGGTCTGCTAAAACCTATGGCTGCAGAAGGAAGATGCCTTTTCCTGGTGTTGCTGGACTGCCTCTGACTTCTGAGGAACCGACTCCCCTATGCCTTTTTACCTCTCTGACCCTCTGGTTCGTCCCCCAGCTGTGCTCGCTGTGCCTTTCATTCGGCCATCATTGTGCTCAACTCACACGGGGAGCCGAGTGAGTTTAGAGGAGTGAGGCAAGTCGGCGGCCAGCGGGCTGTGGTTACTGAGGGGGTGGAGGGTTCTGGCATTTTAAGTAGTCTCTTCCTCGCAAAGCAGCCTCTTCTTTGTCTCCTTCATAACCCTTTAAGCCCAAGGCCGACTCACCTCTGATATTCAAGGACGGACACTTACCTCTGGTATCCGCAATCCGAGGTCCGAGCAAGGAATAGAGGGGAGCCATCCCTGCGCCTTTACTTGGACAGGTTTGTGGACCTCGAATGTGACCTGCAAATCTCGCCCAGTGACCTGCAACCCATTCTCTGTGGGTAGCGGCTGCAACTACCTGTTTCAGCCACGGGCTGGAGGTAAGAGGCCAAGTTATTGCTCGTCATCGTTCATCACAGTCACGTCTGTTAGTTACTGCACACAGTCTAATATATTTTGGAACTCATCCAACCTATCTAGATCACTAAGCTTCAGGCCACTGGCAATAAGCAAACTATAAATTGTAAGACTGATCGGAGCTGCTTGGGGGTGCTATTCTGCTCGATTCCCATGAAAGTCTCCTTGCAAAGTTCCAACTTGCTCTAAATTATTGGGGAAACATAAGATCACTATGGCCACACAGGTGGTGCACAGGGAACACCATAGATTTGTTCCTGAAATGGGCAGTTTGGGTCATCTCGAAGGAAACATAGTTTTTTTCCCAACTTTATTTGTAGTATTCATAAAATAAAAAAATATATACTTAACTGTGGCACCATGCATTAAGAGATCCAAGACAACTGCTGGAAGTATTAAACAGCACTGTGCATTTTACAGAGCGCAAACAATATAGAGGAAACACTCCTCTATCACGTAGTGTCTTCACTATTGCTTCAGTGAGTCTCTGAATAATCCTCTCCCCGAGCCATCCATGTATTAATCAGTTCAGACCAGTCATGTAAATCTTTAACCACTTTATCATCCGTCCTAACCATTTTCGTTCTAATTTCTTTTTTTTTAATTGTTTATTTATGCATAGAAAAGAATACATATAACTATGCACTACATTATAGCAGATTTCCTTTAGGGGGAAATTATGGCAATACCAGTTTGAGACCCCAACCCGAGTCCACACATTGTGCTCTGACCTAGTAAGCATAGAGAAATAAAACATTTATGGTACTAGACTAGGTCGACCCAACCACCGCAGACTCAGTATGCACATAGATTAGCGGCGACAACCTCTACAAATTCAGTGCAGTACATTTCAATACATTAACTATCAAACAAACAGAACACTGTGATTATAGCGAGCACCGATAGAACAGAAAATAGTGCAAAGAATGTCCATCCGACATCGAAGGCATCACGCACATGTGGCCCAGGGGGGAAGGTCAGGGGGGCAGCTGGACAACAGTCCATATACAAGTCAGGGGCTAAGATGAGGAGGAGGCCCACTCATGACGATCCCCACACCAAAAGCCAACCATGGAAACACACCCACTATAAAACTCCAAAACTCACAGCTATGCCTCTATAACCCCCAAACTCATTCCTTGAATGGCCAAACTATGGCCAGAGCTCAGCAAGCGGAAGTGTCTGTTAAGGGGTCCTCCCCCTCGCTCTCTCGCACACCAGATAACTCATTAATCATGGCTCGCAAGAGCTCCAAGTCACGGTCACCATGCTCATCCACTCAAACCTTTCGTAGGTGACATTCCTCTGCAGTAGCCCATTCAACCAAGTCACTCAGCCAAGCAGCACACAGTGGGGGGAGCGGGCTAGCCCATCGGATTGCAAAGCGCCTTTTCGCCAAGATAAGCACCAGCTGTGCAAATCTATACACCATTTTATGACCCTTTTTAGGGACAGGGAGCAGGACCAGCAGACAATATTTCATCGTTGCCTGCACTCGCACAGCCGTCACCTCCCTCAGTGCCTTCACTACCTGACGCCAAAAGGGTTGGACAGAGCCACAGACCCATGCCATGTGATCAAATAAAGCCGACGGCACCCCACAACGGCAACAGCTGTCAGGTCTTGAGGGGGATATTCTATGCAAGCGTTGAGGTGTCAGGTATGCTCTATGCAAGTAATAGAGGTGCGTCAACTTAAATCGGGCATTGCTAGTCGCGTTCCACACCAGTGAACAGGCTCTATTCCATTCCCCATCTGTGAGTGTCACTCCCAGGCCAGCTTCCCAGCAGCCCCTGATCCCCTGCGTACCAGTTAGCCTGTCACCCTTGAGAACTTTATAAGTTCGGGACAGGAGACCACAGTCACCTCCAGGTTCAAGAAGTGTCACCAGGAGGTGGGATTCAGCCGGCTCCTCTGGAAATGACACCCAAATCTCTCTGGTTGTCTGCGAAATGTTCGCATACTGTAGGAACTGCCCCGACCCACTCCAAATGGGGACTCCGCTTCTTCCCTCATAATGAATGTGCCATTGTGATATAAGTCACCTGCATTATTACAACCCCCTGCGCACCACTTCGCAAAATCCATCACCTCAGCAGCCTTGACAAAGTGTCGGATCCACCATAGTGGAAGCAGGCATGCGTATGGGGCCCTGCGCAGAACCCGCACAAGCGCACTCTACCAAGCTCTCGATACCTGCTCCACCAAGTAGGGGGCACCCTGGGGAACCCTAGAGCCACCCATTAGTATATGCAGGAGGCACTCCGCACAGACAGAGCCAGCTAACAAATCCTTTTCCCAATTGGAAGTATCCTCACACCACCAGACTGCATACTGTACTAACCCTGCTTGGTAATATAAATATAGGTCTGGCAGTCCCATACCCCCACTAACCAGGTCTAACTTCAAGAGTTCCATGTGGACTCTACATCTTTTGCTCGCCCATACTAGGGATAATAGCAGTTTATCCAGCTTCCAGAATAGTGAAAGAGGGAGCTCACAGAGTGAATTCTGCATAACATACACGCACCGAGGAAGAACGATCATTTTACTAAGTGCGATTCTACCCATAACTGATAATGGGAGATAGGTCCAGAATTGATCCGAGGCGCGGAGGCTCTCCAGTACTCTTCCCATGTTTAAAGTAAATTGCATTTGTGGGGAGTGTGTCACTTGAATGCCTAAATATGAAAAGGACTCAGTCTCCCAGGACATACCCAAATGGGGTAACTCTGGTGCCGCCATCGTCGACAGACCTGCCATTGGGAATAATACCGTTTTGTGCCTCTTGACGCGAAGGCCCGACACCTGCCCATAAATGTCCATCATACCCAACAAGAGGGGGACCGCTCTCTCTGGGTCTGTGACGTACACCAGGGCATCATCTGCATACGGTGAAGGAAACAGAGTTAGTGGAATGCCGCCTATCACTCTCCCCCCACCCCTCAAACCCCATCCCAATACATGCTCCCAAAAGCACTAGAAAAACGCCCATAGCCACATCTCCTGGAACCTCGCTAGGGCACACATTAAATGTTCGAACATGGACTGGATAAGACTCATAAGTCAGTATGACATTTTGTTGTTGTCAAGAAACCTGGTCTGTATCCTGTTTTCACATAGATGAATTTTATGCTTTGTTTGAACCCGCAATACCATTTAAGTTGGGCAGAGCTTGAGGTGGTCTCACTATTTTTTTCTCTGTGAAAGTGACTGATTTCAAAGTACGAAAATGTTGGTCCTCTCCCTATTTTTTATTCTCCCTTTAATAACTCCTAGCTGCTTTTCATATTTTATTAATAAGATTCTTTTTTAAAGATATTCAATCAATCAAACAGGGATCCCATTGACTAAATGGAGGATTTCCTCTTGGATTTTCAATTAACACTTCCTGTACATATTGTATGGGTTGGGGATTTCAATATTAGTATTTGTAAATTCTCGGACTCACGGGTGTGCGGCCTGCGCTGTGCGCAAATGTAAAGGTGACCCATTTTTCCCATTCTGTATACAGGGAAGTTTTATTGATTTAGTCTTTGCACATGATGCCTGAAATGCTGGCATTGCTTCAATCCACACTTCTACAGGAAATCATGTGGGTAGCACTATATACCACATTCCGTTGTCCTCTAAATTGTTGCCCTAATTGACCAACTTCGAGGTTCTAGGGTGCTTCATTAGTGATCATAATCCACCATACATTACTGTACAGACCCTTATTCAAAACTCAAAACTCCAAAAAGTGATAACTTGGAACTCACAGGGCTAAAAAAGGAATTGGAGCAAAGTTGACTCTGTTTGATTCACCAACGCTATAGTCTTTAGGGTCTATTATGACTTATCCAATGGCACGGGGCCTGAGGCAATTCCACCTGCATTTGAAAATATTTGTAGGTATATCTCAAGGAATGTCACACACAAAGCCACCCCCAGAGAACCATTATCTTGCCACTGGTTTAATGCAGCATGCTCTGCAGCCCAGAAACAATTGTTGTCTGCCCTGAAGAATTCTCCCTGAGTAGCATGCCATGTTAAACAGGCTAGAGCGACCTGTAAAAAGATTCTGGAACAAAGGAAAAGGGAGATCAGGTCTAAAGCTTGGAACGACCTCCAAAAAGCTGGAAAAATTAAGAACAGTTCCAAAGCCTGGGAGGTGATCAATAGGCTGTATTTTAAGGATTCTGAGGCTCCCAACATAGGTACCGTCATCGAGGTAGATGCCTGGGTGACACATCTTACCAAAATTTTCTCTGTGAGGGAGGAAATATCTACAAAGGGCCCAGTCCCCCGTCGGCCCATTGCAACCCCAAGTGATCTACAAAACCCTGTCACTGTTGACAAAGTCATTTGTGCCATTTCAAAGTGTATCCCTGGAAAGGCACCTGGACCAGCCAGCACACCCGCTGACACTTTCAAGTCCAATATCCCCTTGTGGGCCCCTTTACTAGCACAGGGTTTTGCGTAAGTAACTCAGGGTCCCATCACTGAATCTTGGAAGACCGGCTTATTGGTCCCAATATTTAAAAAAAGGGGACAGGTTCTTCCCTTCAGGCTACAACCTGATCTCGTTTATCGATTCCAGTCTAAAAAGTGTTGGCTGAGTCCTATTTTTCCTTTTAGAAGATTGGGCCTCCGGAAACAATGTATGAGCCCATGCCCAATTTGGTTTTAGACCAGGTCTAAGCACAATAGATCACTGCTTAAACCTTTACCTAATTTTAAGGAATATATAAAGGCAAAAAATTAATCAATACATCTGGCCTTCATTGATTTATCCAGTACCTTTGACCTTGTGAACCGTGATAAGCTGTGGGACTTAATGGGTGGGATAGGTGTGGAAACGGAACTCCTAATACTCATTCGCCGACTCCACCAAGACCTGACAGTAAGGGTGCGATACGGCCCTTCTGGTGAATGCTCACCATATATGACATCTTCCAGAGACACTAGACTGGGATGCATCCTGGACCCCTTCCTTTTCCTATTGTACATAAATGAGATAAACTGCTTTCTGATGAATAAAGGGAAGGATGTGCCGCTGATGGGGAAAACGCCTGTTCCCATTATGCTGTATGCCGACGATGCAGTACTGATCACCTGCATGGCAAATGGGTTGATGGCTCTCTTGGACCTATTCCTGGCTTTTAAGAGTGACTTTTCAATTTCCCAAGATCGTTTATTAGGATATGCAGCTAACCTAACACAAAGTCCAAGTCTTTTAGAATGGGAGGCCAACTTTTAGCCAAGTTAAAGAATTTTAATTATTAAAGAATTCTTTTTAACTAGTCACTCAGTTGGGCACCCCTTGTAACAGCCAGATTTAAATCCTTTTATAGGACCTCAGAAGCCTTATTTAGATTTGCCCGAAAACTGCATCAGAAGCCTGTTCTCTGAGCCTTTATAAATCCAAGTGCATGTGGGCAGGAACCTACAGTGACAGGTTATGGGACTATAATAAGACTGGGCCTTTCCAAACTGCGGAAAACAGTTTTATTAATAGATTATTGGCAGTTCAAGGCAATACAGGTACCTTAATATGTCATGAGGAAGCTGGGCTGACATTTGAAAAACTTAATTGGCCTGGCACCGCTATTGCTCTGGATGAAAATTTGGGGTACATCTGAACCTGTAGTGACCAGAACATGCATAACTGACTGCCTGTCATTAGATAAAGTCACTCAGATTCCATGGTTATCATATGTAAAATACATATTTAACACAATAGGCCTTATAGACCTGTATAATAACCCTCTTATGATTAAACAAGAACATAAATCATGTGTCACGCAGTGTTACCTGGACTACTGTTGAAACACATGCTTAGAACTTACTCAGGCCAAATTCTCCATCGTTAGGTATGCCTCCATTTCCACAACACGTGGGATGGAGCCATACCGGTGGTGGATTGAGAACTCCATCCACCGGCTTTAGCTAATATCTCTTAGAGCAGAAATCCTGTATTATAAATTTGTTTTCCCTGTAGCAGGGGTCTGAAGTAGGGACCCCCCGCCCTGCGGGTGTTATGGCTTTTTGACACAAAGCACTAGTCACTTTATTCTATTTTGCATCTGTTCTCAGAACCAAGATGCTCCTTTTTAGTTCCACTTACTAGAGCGCTAAGGTCAAATTTGAGTTTATTACCACAGTACAGCAAAATTGACATGAGAAAATCACATTTTACTGCCTCAAAGACTGCGTGTAACAATTACATTACACAAGCAAACAACCATCCTAATAGTCATGAGGACGCCTCAGTGTGATTTTCCCTTACTACAGAAATGTTACCCTTACATTCAATTTATGGTTGTTGAGATGGGGGTCTGCATGACCGTAAACGTATGTTTATGACCAAATTTGTCTTTCAGAATAGGGCCCAATGAATTTATGATAAGGCAGGAGAGCCAGTGCTAAATGATAAAGCAGCAAATGAGAGTAACAGGAGCAGGAACGAAAGTAGCCGTCATTTCGCCTGAGGAATCATAATGCTGCAGTGAAGTAGACAAAGCTGCAAGCATAGCAGCTGCATCTTCTACTAAAAATAGGGTGTGAACACAGTCTCTCAATATCTGAAATGTAGTACCTGGTAACACCTTCCCCAAAGAGTCTGATGTTTCAAATATGGATAACTCTAGGGTACAGGGTTACCCAGCACTACATATGGAGTGCTGGTTTGACAACAAGAAGATCTAACTATAACTGCAGCCATAATATTCAAACCTTTACACCATCAACCTTCAACAAATCATTTCTGGCTCAAATTACTCCATGGGACTCACACTGAACATCATATTTGCTCCCTTGGGGCAGGTTATAATTACTAACAGCTTTGCCATAATTTACAGCAACCACAGCTTCATTATCTTCAGCAGCAAAATACCCATCAATACCAACACTTAAAATACAGTACCAATCACCAACAACAAATGCACATACGATGGAAGAAACTAGACATCATAACATTCAACTTCCATCTCAGAAAAACACTAATTGATGTGTGGCTGTAAGACATATGCACCTTCTGCAAATGGATCTCCATTGCACTGGACAACCAGACACCAATATGGATGGTTGAACACTAGAATAAAATCACATGGATAATATCAAAAGAATGAAAACACAGTTTGCAATAGTACAATGGAAGTGGAGGGAATGAAGAGATAAGAAAGATAAAGTCATACTGCATCAGTATAATAGAGCCTGCTACATACCCCTCAGAACCAGAAAAATACAACTCTACTCCCACATGCATAATTGACATTGACTGTCCATCTAAGGAACTCAACTAGATTAAAGCAGATTTGCTAAAATGCAGAAACACCTAAATTGCAAGCCTTCTGTTACAAAATCTCAGTGGAGCTGATCTAAAAAAAAATAAAAAGGTAAAATATTACCTTAAGGAGAACTCAGCTTACACTACCCCTACACATAACTCAACCACATAAAAAAAAGAAAACAAGTTATTATGTTCAATTCCCTCTCAAAAAGAAAATCGGACTACATTATATTCACAAGAAGACCATCAGGATCACCTTCAGACCCAGCACCTTCAAAAATCTTTAAATATTCCCTTTACCGAACCTCCATGGGGGACGGAGATAGAAGATTATTCAACAAGACACCATTGCTAGGTTCTTTCCTGCTGAGTTGAGAACCTCCTACATTAGACCACTCCTCAAAAAGAACCTCAATCCATCCAACACAGAGAACTACAGACCAACATCTAAGGCCCGTTCTTAGGCAAACTATTTGAAGTAGCAGATCAGATAGAGGTTCAAAGTCAGCCTTTGTATGCATATGGGATGCCCTAAAAGTCAAAACGGACAAGAAGGCAGTGGCTGCCTTATTGCTCCTTGACCTTTGAGTAGCATCTGACACCGTCCAACACCACACTCTACTACAAAGACTCTATCATCTCGAAACATGTAAAAATACTCTGAAATGGAGTGATTCAAACCTTAAAGACAGGTAAACATGATGTGTCTACCACCTTTTCACATCAGCACCCACACCCAGAATTGTGGTGTCCCTTATGGGGTCCAGCACACACCTTCTCACATTCACCATCTACTTAACCCTGATACCAGACATGATTAGATCATTCATCCTCACCTGTTACAATTACATACAGATGATATGAAAATCATGCTAAAAATGAATAGCCCAGAAGACTTTTACAAGTCAAAAATGACAGTTGCCTCTCTACCTTAAATGTATAGATGATGAGTACTCACCTAAAGCTCAACACTGCAAAGACAGAGATCATGATCTGTAGACAGTGGCATTTGCACCATTCTACCGTCATGTAGCCCAATACACTCTATGCCCCTCCTACTACATCAATAAAGGTAAGAAAGCTAAGGATTGTGATCTATCCTTGATACCACATGTCAACAAGGTCAAAAAAGCATCTTCTATACAGTGAAAAAACTGGGGCGCAGCTTCCCATGCCTTGAAGAACAATAGCTACAATCTATCCTCACACTCATAATCTCCATGCTCGATTGTGCCAGAAGCCTACATCTCAGTGCCCCAGTTTCATCAAACCCAAAGTAAAACTAGTCTAAAATGCTGACATAAGAGTCCTTCTCTGCTTTCATCACAGAAATGAATGGGACTAGTTGTGCATTCCCTCAACTGGTTACTTGTAACTAGACAAGCAGTGATCAAAGCACTTTGTATTGTCCACAGAGACTCATAAGGAAAGGGCCACTATACTTAGAAATCAAATTCAAGAAATACAATCAAAATAGGTCACAGCTTACAAAAGGAATCACCATACCACCTTGCTAAAAGAAATCCATAGGAGTCACTTATTTTTCCATACAACCTCTGGAACTCTCTACCAGTCAAGAATCAATGCATCCAGGAGCACCTACCGTTCAGTAGAGAAGAAAAAACAGTATGCTCCCAAGATAGCAACATCACCCCATGACTCTGAGATAGAACTTGGAATAATAATGCCTTGTACAATCTACAGCATGGCTATTTTGCAAAGTTTTTCCCAGTGGCCAAAAAGTATAGTCTATGGTGTCACAGAAGGCCACATTGATGGCAGAAATGTGGTGATAATGGAGGTCGAGTGTAATGTGGGCCTAGAGGGAGTGAAGCATGAGTTGCTATCCATCTACCAGACTTTGGAATGAGCATTTTCTGCTTGCTATCGCTGCATTTGGTGAGTAAAGGGTACAAAGGAAGTAACTTGATTATGGAATTGGTATGAAATAGAATCGTAGACCTCACATTCTGCTTGAGCCTATAGTCTCTTGGCTGTAAACATTAGGAGTGCTTAGAAACAGGCACAGTTAAACTGGTGAGTACTATAAAAATCTTTGATAAATACCCCTCTACAAGGTATGGCATTCACTGATGTGGGCAGACACGAATGCCCAACCTCCACCCTCTAGACGTGATATAGTGGAAAACGTTTTGGCCTTGACACTAAGAGACTTGTGCCCTCATTACAACCCTGGCGGTCCAAGACCGCCAGGGCTGTTTTGGCTGAAGCACGGCCAACAGCCTGGTGGTGCTTCAGAGGGGAATACGACCATGGCGGTAGCACCACGGTCGCACCGCCGTGGCCGGCGGTTTCCCGCCACATTTGCCCTGGCGGTGATAATCCGCCAGGGCAGGGCTGCTTGCAGCGCTGCCCAGGGGATTACAAATCCCCCTACCGCCAGCCTTTTCCTGGCGGTTTGAACCACCATGAAAAGGCTGGCAGTACGGGGAGTCACAGGGCCCCTGGGGGCCCCTGCACTGCCTATGCCACTGGCATGGGCAGTGCAGGGGCCCCCTTACAGGGCCCCGTGCAGCTTTTCACTGTCTGCATAGCAGACAGTGAAAAGCGCGACGGGTGCAACTGCACCCGTCGCATGACACAACACCGCCGGCTCCATTTGGAGCCGGCTCCCATTTTGCGGCCGACATCCCAGCTGGGCAGGCGGGCGGAAACTCTGTTTCCGGCCGCCGGCCCAGCGGAGATGTCATTATGGGCACCGCGGGAGTGCGGCCGCATTGGCGCCTGCACGGCGGTTACAACTTGGCGGGCGGCGGTTACCGCCCCCCAATGTTGTAATGACTCCCTTGATGTTTAATCCTGGCTTTACCACTGTGCCAACATATTCTGGTTGTGAACTATGCAGTAAAAGTATGGGCAGGTTCCACAACACAATGACATTTCTTTGATGAGAGTATTCTCTGAGTTTGACCATAGGAACTACTTTCATCCCAGTTGTGTAACTTGCAAGATGGAATCTATGGAACCAGAACGCATACATTTTTTGTGACAAATTGTGTGCTCGTGGGCAGCCACTTTTTCAACATGTATCTCTGCTCTTTTATTATCGAGATAGGAAGAATTTAAATCAAACAAAATATTCCAAGTATGTATGTGATAAAAAAACAGGACTGTAACCCAAATATCATTTGATATTACCTATGGGGAAAGAAAACCTAGTTTCAGTCCACTCAGTAAAATGTGGAGTTGTGAGAAGATTCAGTCCACTCACTAAAATGTGGAGTTGTGAGATTAAAACAATGAGTCCTGCGTTGTGTGTTGGTACTCCTGCTTCACCAAATTGTTTGATCATGTACTTCCTTTGCCTTTGTACCCTTAATTACTATTAGTTGACAGAGGTGGGCGAGCCACCGAATGCTCAAGCATTACATTTTGATGTTAAACGAGAGGGAGAAAGATATTTATCTATTGAATGAACTGCACAGTGTGAAACCAGAAAACCTGGGATCAATCCTTGTTTTCCTGCTTGACCAAAATATATGACCCTAGGTAATTGTTTTATTTCACCTGTGACTCCTTTAATTCATTATCACTTAGTACATCACCTTGAAATACATGATTTCAGGATGCGCACTGTACAAAGACGTCCGTTTGTGTATAATTTAATAGACTATAATGTGTTGATCTGCCGAGCAAAGGAGCCCCATCACAGCAACATCAATGGAAGCCCCACCCTGGTTTCAATAAACCTGGACTAATGAATGAAGAAAAAAATGCAGCTACAAATTAATAAAAGTATTATTTCTTATAACTGAACACCTGCGCTTGGAGTCCCTTTTCCACTCCTATCTCGCATTAGATATAAGACATATTTGTTTGTCCGGAATATTAACACATAAACAGTCAAGGCATGCTTAACAAATTAATTCTTTTAGAGTGGTAGTCACCCTTGAAGAGGTCTGACAGGCCAACTCTCTAATTAGGCGTTTGTTCCATTTACTTCTGCATGTCCGGATTCTTATCTAATGGGGTTATTTAATGGCATCTAATTTAACTGTAGCTCAGAAACTGACATGTTTAATGAAGTGTAATCTTGAAAGAGCCAGAGGGAAATGAAGATCAACTCAGGCATACATCTGGGGAGATTTCATTCCTTAGAATTTACTTTCTCTTCATAGGAAATTGTACTTTCCACCCTCCTACAATAGAGGGCTCTTTTTACAAATTTTAAAGTAAACACTGCTTTTCACAGGCATCATCTTTCTTTGCTAAACTGCTCATTCGGCGGTGCAAAACCTATAATACCTAAGCCTGGGTAAAATTTCAATCATGCTGGCATCATTTGCATAATTGCTGGTATTCAGCATTGCATTTTTATGCATGATTCTGGGAAATCACGCCACTTGGTACAACTATTGTGTTTAAAACAATTAAACAATTAGTTTTACTTTTCAACATTGTAAGCTGAATTCCAACAAACACGTTATTTTATGTATCTATACACATATATATATATCTCTTCCAGAAGTGGCGCTGCCGATTGGCGCCAAATCACTAGCGGTGCCTTCCAAGATGCCTTGCTGTGGGCATCTATCAATTGCCACAACTCCTCCAGGTCCCGATCAAGAAGACAGGCACTCCAAATGTGTGAAATAGTGCTTTTATTGCTTGGCATCGGGAATAAAGTAAGAAACAGGCCGCAATTCAGCAACAAGTTGTTGCCGAAACGTGTTCTGTTTCTCACCTTTATTCCTGATGCCAAGTAATTAAAAACACTATTGCACGCATTTGGAGTGCCTGTCTTCCTTATTGGGACCTAGAGTTGTGGCGATATATATATATATATATATATATATATATATATATATATATATATCTGTAAGGAAATGCCTCCTTGGAATGGTTACCCCCTGACTTTTTTGCCTTTGCTGATGCCAAGTTATGATTTGAAAGTGTGCTGAGGCCTGCTAACCAGGCCCCAGCACCAGTGTTCTTTCCCTAACCTGTACCTTTGTTTCCACAATTGGCACACCCTGGCATCCAGGTAAGTCCCTTGTAACTGGTACCTCTGGTACCAAGGGCCCTGATGCCAGGGAAGGTTTCTAAGGGCTGCAGCATGTCTTATGCCACCCTGGAGACCCCTCACTCAGCACAGACACACTGCTTGCCAGCTTGTGTGTGCTGCTGGGGAGAAAATGACTAAGTTGACATAGCACTCCCCTCAGGGTGCCATGCCAACCTCACACTGCCTATAGGCATAGATAAGTCACCCCTCTAGCAGACCTTACAGCCCTAAGGCAGGGTGCACTATACCATAGGTGAGGGCATAGGTGCATGAGCACTATGCCCCTACAGTGTCTAAGCAAAACCTTAGACATTGTAAGTGCAGGGTAGCCATAAAAGTATATGGTCTGGGAGTCTGTCATGCACGAACTCCACAGCACCATAATGGCTACACTGAAAACTGGGAAGTTTGGTATCAAACTTCCCAGCACAATAAATGCACATTGATGCCAGTGTACATTTTATTGTGAAATGCACCCCAGAGGGCATCTTAGAGATGCCCCTGAACCATACCCGACTTCCAGTGTGGGCTGACTAGTTTTAGCAGCCTGCCACACACCAGACATGTTGCTGGCCACATGGGGAGAGTGCCTTTGTCACTCTGTGGCTAGTAACAAAGCCTGTACTGGGTGGAGGTGCTTCTCACCTCCCCTGCAGGAACTGTAACACCTGGCAGTGAGCCTCAAAGGCTCACCCCCTTTGTCACAGCACCCCAGGGTACTCCAGCTAGTGGAGTTGCCCGCCCCCTCCGGCCACGGCCCCACTTTTGGCGGCAAGGCAGTAGGAGATAATGAGAAAAACAAGGAGGTGTCAATGGCCAGTCAGGACAGCCCCTAAGGTGTCCTGAGCTGAGGTGACTCTGACTTTTAGAAATCCTCCATCTTGCAGATGGAGGATTCCCCCAATAGGATTAGGCATGTGCCCCCCTCCCCTCAGGAAGGAGGCACAAAGAGGGTGTAGCCACCCTCAGGGCTAGTAGCCATTGGCTACTAACCCCCCAGACCTAAACACACCCCTAAATCGAGTATTTAGGGGCTCCCAGAACCTAGCAAGATAGATTCCTGCAACCTAAGACGAAGAAGGACTGTTGACCTGAAAGCCCTGCAGAGAAGACGGAGACACCAACTGCTTTGGCCCCAGCTCTACCGGCCTGTCTCCCCACTTCAAGAATAACTGCAACAGCGACGCGTTCCACAGGGTCCAGCGACCTCTGAAGCCTCAGAGGACTACCCTGCATCTAAAAGGACTAAGAACTCCCGAGGACAGTGGCTCTGCTCCAAAGAAGAAATATATTTGCAACAAAGAAGGAACTTTTAAAGAACACACATTTCCCGCCGGAAGCGTGAGACTTTGCACTCTGCACCCGACGCCCCCGGCTCGACTTGTGGAGAAACAACACTACAGGGAGGACTCCCTGGCGACTGCGAGCCCGTGAGTAGCCTGAGTTGACCCCCCTGAGCCCCCACAGCGACGCCTGCAGAGGGAATCCAGAGGCTCCCCCTGACCGCGACCGCCTACTTCAAAGAACCCGACGCCTGGTAAAGACACTGCACCCGCAGCCCCAGGACCTGAAGGATCCGACCTCCAGTGTAGGAGCGACCCCCAGGGTGCCCTCTCCCTTGCCCAGGTGGTGGCTTCCCCGAGGAGCCCCCCCCCTTGCCTGCCTGCTTTGCTGAAGAGACCCCTGGGTCTCCCATTTAATCCTATTGCAAACCCGACGCCTGTTTGCACTCTGCACCCGGCCGCCCCCGTGCCGCTGAGGGTGTACTTTTTGTGCTGACTTGTGTCCCCCCTGGTGCCCTACAAAACCCCCCTGGTCTGCCCTCTGAAGACACGGGTACTTACCTGCTGGCAGACTGGAACCGGGGCACCCCCTTCTCCATTGAAGCCTATGTGTTTTGGGCACCACTTTGACCTCTGCACCTTACCGGCCCTGAGCTGCTGGTGTGGTAACTTTGGGGTTGCTCTGAACCCCCAACGGTGGGCTACCTTGGACCCAACTTTGAACCCTGTAGGTGGTTTACTTACCTGCAAAACTAAGAAACACTTACCTCCCCCAGGAACTGTTGAAAATTGCAATGTTTAGTTTTAAAATAGCTTATTGCCATTTGTGTGAAAACTGTATATGCTATTTTGCTAATTCAAAGTTCCTAAAGTTCCTAAGTGAAATACCTTTCATTTGAAGTATTACTTGTAAATCTTGAACCTGTGGTTCTTAAAATAAACTAAGAAAATATATTTTTCTATAAAAAAACCTATTGGCCTGGAATTGTCATTGAGTGTGTGTTCCTCATTTATTGCCTGTGTGTGTACAACAAATGCTTAACACTACCCTCTGATAAGCCTACTGCTCAACCACACTACCACAAAATAGAGCATTAGCATTATCTATTTTTGCCACTATCTTACCTCTAAGGGGAACCCTTGGACTCCTTGCATGCTATTTTCTTACTTTGAAATAGTACATACAGAGCCAACTTCCTATAGTATCCACTTAAGAAACCTTAGGCTCACATTTTAAATGTGCAAAGCCACAGAAATTCACCTGTTATAGTTAGGGTTATCTCAAGTAACTATAACTTGTGCCCTAAGGTAACTATAACTCGCACCCCCGCCATGCACAGTTTTTTCATCAAAAGGTTTACTGCAAATATTACTTGATGTTATTAATCATGTTGTCAAAGATGTCATGAATGCTGTAATTAGTGGGTTAATTAGCAGTGTGTGGTGTGGGCACAAGTTATAGTTACCTTAGGGCACGAGTTATAGTTACTTGAGATAACTATAACTATAACTGGTGAATTTGTATGGTTTTGTACGTTTAGAATGTGAGCCTAACTATAATTTCCCTGTAACATTTGTTGTTTTTAAGTGAATTTCTATGGCTTTTTTAAAATCTATTTCCTAACTAACCTGTAACCCGTCCCTGAAACCTTTGTTTTTTTCAGTGAATTTCTATGTGTTTTTAATGTAATTTTCATTACTATACCTTAATCCAACCACCGCCGCGCATAGCCTTTCTCCAGGCCCTGTGGCCAACCCCTAGAACAACCCAACCCCATACTGCACACTATCTTTGGCATTCTGTTTAAAAGTCCACCCTGCTGCCCCCAACATGGTTTTACTCTTAAGCCCTGGGGAGGTGGTGGTCCCCCGTGCTAATGGGGTTGGGGGGAGGCAGCACAGCTCCCTCGTATCCATTTTGACAAGTGCCCTGTGGAGGTGGCTGTCCCTGGGGCTGCGGAGGGTCTGCCCCCGCACCCAAAACATACATGCCTCTGGGATGTTGCCCACCCGGGGGCTTGTAAAAAAACAAGTGCGTGAGCTTGCGCTTGTTTTTTTTTTTTTCAATTTGTTTCCACAAATTTGCGACGTTGTTTCAAATTTGCAGCAACCTTTTTAAAAAAAAGTGTTATTTAGCACTGGGAGGCTCATTCTGGGACCCTAGCTCCAGAGCTAAGGGGTCATGGTGATTCTACCCTGGCCCCTTGGATTTTATTTTTTCAACTTTTTTGTGAGCCGAGTCCCAAGATGGCTGCCAACACTTCCTGGTTTCAAGTTATAGTTACTTGAAATAACTCTAACTGCTGAATTTATAAGGTTTTGAACAAGTAAATTCAGAACCTAACTATAACCACCCTCTAACCTTTGTTTTTGTCAGTGAACATTGACTGAAAAACAAAGACAAAAAACAAAGGTTACAGGGACGTCTCGCCCTCTGTGGCTCTCTACCCATTTCCTTCCCTCTGTTTCTGCCTCTGCTTGTTTTCTGCTCGTGTCTTGCCCTCTGGTTCTGCCTTTCTGCTCATTTTTTCCCTCTGTGCCTTTCTGCTTGTTTTATGCTAATTTCTTGCCCTCTGTTTCTACCTTTTTGCTTGTTTCTTGACCTCTGTTTCTGCTTTTCTGCTTGTTTCTTGTCCTCTGTTTCTGCCTTCATGCTCATTTTATTCGAATTTTTGCCCTATGTTTCTGCCTCTGTGCTTGTTTCTTGACCTCAGTCTGTGTCTTTCTGCTTGTTTCTTGAGCTCTATTTCTGCCTCTCTGCACATTTCTGTTTTTTATTGTGCCTTTTTCTACTCGATGCTGACCTTTATTTTGCCTATTTCTGTTTGTTTCTCACCTTTATTTTGCTTCTTTCTGCTCATTTTTCACCTTTATTGTGCCTTTTGCATGTTTCACACCTTTATTTTGCCTCTTTCTGCTCGTTTCTGACCTCTATTCTGCCTTTTTCTACTTGTTTCTCACCTTTATTTTGCCTGTTTCTGCTCGCTTCTGACCTTTATTCTGCTTCTTTCTGCTCTTTTCTGACCTTGTGTGTGCCTCTTGCTGCTCTTTTCTGACCTCTATTTGGCTTCTTTCTGCTCGTTTCTCACCTTTATTTTACCTCTTTGATGTCATTGCTGACCTTTATTTTGTCTCTTTCTGCTAATTTTTCACCTTAATTTTGCCTCTTGCTGCGATTTCTTTTCTATATTTTGCCGCTTTCTGCTCATTCCTCACCTTTATTTTGCCTCTTTAGGCTCGTTTCTCACCTTTATTCTGGCTCTTTCTGCTCATTGCTGACCTTTATTTTGCTTCTTTCTGCTCGTTTCTCATCTTTATTTTACATTTTTCTGCATGTTGCTGACCTCTATTCTGCCTCTTTCTGCTCATTGCTGACCTTTGTTCTGTCTCTTTCTGCTCGTTTCTCACCTTTTTCATGCCTCTTTCTACTTGTTGCTGACCTTCATTCTGCCTCTTTCTGCTAATTTCTCAGCTTTACCTTGTCTCTTTCTGCTCCCTTTGGGATCACAGGGGGAGCCTCAAGGCCCCCGTGGTCCCAGCTTGATCCACACCTCCTGCAGGAGCCGACATTGCTCTCACAAACAGGGAGCTGCTAAACATACATCTCTCTGTGTGTGAGCGCAACTTTCATCTCTTCACCTGTCCGCATGTCTGCAGGCAGGCAAAGAGATAAAACCTCTGCTTTGGGTTGGCAAGAGCACTATGACAGCTGTCGCCCACTGGAAGAAGAGTGTTTGCTTTGGCTTGGCGGGAGCTGCCAAACAGCTATGTCCCGGGGGTGTACACCCCAGGACATTGCAGGAGCTGACCCTTGGGGGTGGCAGACCCCAGGTCTATTATTGGCTCCATGAGGAGGTGTGCGGGGGGATGGGCGGTTCCCGAGGCTGCAAAAGGAGGAGGCAGTTTTGCCAGAATCTTTATGTGGTAAACAGCTCTTTGCAGAATTCTTTGATTGTAGGGTCTTGCTAGAGAAGATTTCTTTTCCCTCTAGGATGAGTTTTTTAATACTTTGCAATGGATTGTTTATACATTTCCTTCTATTGCCACTCATATTTGGATCTCCATGCTCGCTCTTTCCTTCTACACACTTGTTTCTGTGCTCTCAGTTTCTCAGGAAACCATGGTTCTGAGAAAGTTTTTAAGCAATTGGTAAAAACTTTTAATGGCTCTAGAGTATCTATCGCCTTTTCTAACCATGCAGAATAACTCTGTATGGTTTTGTCAAGGTCTATTGTAGGGCTAGACTTGATTTCTGACAGAGTTTCAGATACAACAGAATGTAGGACAGGTGAACTGACTTTCTTCCAGACCCTGCCCTTAGTGCTCTGTGGATTTATATCCCTACAGTGTGAGGATGAGGGTAGGTTAAGATTGAACATTACTGCATTATGATCAGACCATGTCAGTGGAAAATAATCTTTTACCTGGAGGTAAGGATTGCTGGAAAAAATATCATCCAGCATGTTCCGGGCTGAGTGCGTGTGATGTTTGGCAAGCTGAAGTAAGTCTAGGCTAGACATTATGTCAATCAGGGAGACAGAGTCTCTGTCCGTAGTTTTTTCAAGGTGGTAGTTAAAGTCCCCTAGCACCGTGAAGTCTGTGGCTTTAGTACTAGATTCTAAAAGTGGACTTGAGGTTGATATAAAAGATGCTCGGGATCCTGGGGGTCGATATATCATAAGCCCTCTATATGTTTAGTAAGTTATATATGTATCTATAGTTACTACAAAAAACAACGGTTATGGGACATTATAGGTAGGAAATAGAATTGAAAAAACTTAGAAATGTGCTTAAAAAAGGTTACGTTATAGTTAGACTCACATTTTAAACGTACAAAACCATGGAAATTCAGCTAGCTAGTTAGTAATAGTTAATTATTTCAAGTAACTACAACTCGTCCCCTGAGGTAACTATAACTGAGGCCGGCCATGCACAGTTATCTCATCAATCATTTTACTGCAGATGTTACAGTGACATTATCAATGGTGTTATAAAAGATGTTATGAGTGCTGTAATATATGAGGTGCATGGCGAGGACACAAGTTATAGTTACCTTGGAGCACGAGTTATAGTTACTTGAAATAACTCTGACTATAACAGCTGAATTTCTATGGTTTTGTACTTTTAAAATGTGAGCCTAACTGTAATATCCAATTAACCTTTGTTTTTTTAAAGTGAATTTCTATTGTTTTTTTAATTTTATTTCCTAACTATAACATCCCTGTAGCCTTTAGTTTTTTCATTTTATTTGTATGTTTTTTTCACAGAAAGTAATTTTAATTACTATTCTTTACCGTGCACGGTGGGGGTTGGCCATAGGGCCTGTGGCCAGCCCCCTAAAAACACCCAAACATGTGCCACACTAGGGAATTGGAGCTTAAAAATGGCAGCATTAAATATATAGATTTAGTGGGCGGTCATGGCCCCTGGGCCCCAGAGGACCACCCCCTCCCTGAGGTTACCTAATGCAAACCACCACCTCCTCCCCGTGACAACATAAAAAAATATATGGGGGCCTCCATGGACACTCCCTGAGGCCACATAATAAAAAAACTTGGGGGATCCGTGCAGGACCCTCTAGAACCCGGGGACCACCTTCTCCCCGGGACAACATTTAAAAACTATGATGGGACATATGGACCCTCCCGGACCTCGAGGACCACCTCCTTCCCAGGGCTACATTTCAAAACAATATGGGGGGCCGTGTGGACCACCCGGAGATCACCACCTCCCCAGAGCTATTTTTAAATAATTTATGACCACCTCCCTGGGGGTCAAGTACTTTGTTTTAAAAAGGAAGAGGGACCATGTGGCCCCCCTCCCTAGGCCGATTTCAGACCCAGGGGCCCCATTCTTTGGGGCCCAACCACATGTTCCTGGGTGCCCAGAGCACCCAGTCTAAAGTTATGGGGACCACGGGAGCCTTAACTCTGCCGGGGTCACAGCTGACTTCTATATCCTGCGGGAGCCCACACTGCTCCTGCACACTGGGAGCTTCTGCAAACAGCAGCTCCCTTTGTGCAGGAGCAATGTTTTCATCTCTTCCCTGTTGCATGTTAGCAGGTAGGGAAGGAGATGAAAACTCCTCAGCAAGTGGAAGAATTTTTTAAGCTCCCACTTGCTGAAAGGGGAGTGTTTGCTTTTGCTTGGCAGGAGCTACAAGCTCCCACCAAGCAAAAGCAAACAGCTACCTCCGAGGGTGTGCACCTTGGAAGGTAGCAGGAGCCTGCCTTTGGCCATATATGGCTGCAGGAAGGGCCCCAGAGTGGTCCCTAGTGCCAGGGGTCCACAAAGATCCTCACTTTAAATAATTTTGTAGCCCCATGGAGGTAGCGGTTCCTGGGGGAGTCCGCAGGACCCCCCTATTGTTTTTTAAATATGTGGCTCTGGGGTGGTGGTGGTCCCTGGGGTGCGGAGGGCCAACGGGCCCCCACATACTTTTTACACATAGCCCGGGGAGGTCACAGTAACCGGGGGGATCCGCAGGACCCCGCATTATAAAATTTTACTTGCAGCCTCGGCAAGGTGGTGGTCACTGGGGTGTGGGGGGCCAAGCACCCCCCGTATAGTTAAGCATAGCCCTGGGGAGGTGGTGGTCCCCAAGGATTCTAAAAGCGCTAAGAGGGGGGCCCCATATGCCGCTCGCCTATTTTTAGGCCCTATTGACCCCAGGAACTGGTCCATCCAGGGGCAAAATAAATTAAGAGCGTGGGAGACTGCACTTTTTAAAAAAAATCTCTGGAAAATCTGTGGATCCATCCTCAGGTTTTTCAAAGATTTTAAAAAAAAATACATTCCTACCCAGACCCTTTTAAAACATTTTTGCATTTTGTTCTTTGAGATCCGGCTGAAACTGAGTCCCAAAATGGCTGCCAACTTCCTTGTTGAAGTGTTGGCAGCCAATCAGATATCAGCAAAGTGACAACTGGATCCATGGATCCTCCGCGTCCCTAGATATCTATATTCTTTAATCGTTAATATCTCAGAAACTACTTAACGGATTTACACCAAATCACAAAAAAGCACAATCTACACAGCCTCCTGCAAAATTTAGTGTAGTTCCTTTCAGCGGTTCAGGCTGTTGGCTTGTCTAGAGACCCTCTAGGAAAATAAATGTGGAAAATGCATTTTGGGACCCCTCCTTTTTCTCAGGCCCTGTTTGATGGATCACCCATGAAACATTCTAGACAGCAGCTAGACCGACTGTCGTATTAGTTTTGAAAATTTCGTGAAGATTCGTCAAGGGGCACCAAAGTTATTGACAAACAAAAAATGCTTTTCCGATGGAAATTAGGTCCTAACTATAACTACCTACTGGAACCGTCAGTAGGACATATATATATATATATATATATATATATATATATATAACTTACCCAGTGGCAGTCACCTCTGGGAAGTTATAGTTAGGATTGTGTTTCCACAGGAAAAGCATGTATTTGGATTGATAATAACTTTATTTCAGCTACTTCCTTGAAAGTTTTGAGGTTATCCATCAAGCAGGGGCAGAGAAAGAGTAGGGGTCCCAAAACATGTTTTCCTCATTCATTTTCCATAGGAAAACTGAACAGTGATTCCACAAAAACCTCTGCACGGATTTGCCAGATTTGCCAAATTTGGCAGAAAGCTAGATCTTGGTCCATAAAGCGTGATTTTTGTGATTGTGTGTAAATTTGTTCAGTAGTTTTTAAGCAAATAAGGCTCAAAAACTTTGTATATTTCATGCTGAGGAGGACAGAACTCCAGAGGAGAGCTGATTGGCTGGTACCACGTCAACAACGATGAAGCACCAGCCATTTTAGGACTCTTTTTTTAAAAATCATGCCACCAACTTGTGAATGATCTGCTCCAATAATTTATACCCAGGGGCAGTGCAGGTAAATATTTAGGGGAGTGGGTGCGTGGCCCCACGCCTGAGGATCTGGGAGGATCTGGAGATCCTATCCCCTGGGGCAGACCTAATGAGAAGGGTGTGCACCACCTCCCTACCCAGCTTGTAAAGGCCCCAGGGACCCCATCCCTGGGGCCAAATAAAAAATGAGGGGAGGTAGTGGGCAGCCGACCTCACTTAGCCTCATAGTCCATAGGAAACATTATCCCCTGGGGCAAACATTAAAAGAAACAGTAGGGGGAGTGCGACCCCCTCCTGCTCCTGAAAAGGCCCAAGGATCCAATCCCCTGGGGAAAATAATAAAAAAAAGGGGCGAAGGCAAGCAGCCCTTTCCTCTCTTAAACTCTAATGTCCCCAGGGACCCCATACCCCTAGGCCATCATTAAAAAAAGGGGAGTGGCGTGTGATTTTTCCTCTCTCTGCCTGAAAAGGCTCCAGGGACATTAGCCCTCGGGGCAAAATATTAATGAAACTGGAGGGGGGCATACAGCACATCTTCCTGAGCCTTGAAAGGCCCCTTGGACCCCATACCCCTGGGCTGCCCCTCCCACTGTGTCCCTGGGAACCCAGCCCTGGGACATAGTAGTTCCACTTCCTTAAGGTGCGATGGCAGGAAATCCTTATCTGCTCCCACCCAACTGGAGGTTTAAACATGCTCCCACCAAGTGTGAGCAGACACGTTTCCCTGCCCACTCTCTTGCAGGCAGGGATACTCGGACTGCTACCGCTCATAAGAAGCAGTGAAAAACATCTGCTCCCACTGTGCAGGACAAATGTTGGCTTCTAGTGCACCCAGGATAGGTGCCTGTGGAGAAGCCAATAGGGTTACGGGGGTACTGGGGCTCATCCTCTTTGGCCCCCAACAT
This sequence comes from Pleurodeles waltl, assembly GCF_031143425.1. Lineage (NCBI taxonomy): Eukaryota > Metazoa > Chordata > Amphibia > Caudata > Salamandridae > Pleurodeles > Pleurodeles waltl. The sequence goes on from NC_090437.1 coordinate 185,536,013, forward strand.
AGTGTTTTCTGGGTGACCTGTGTGGGCACCAGGGCCTCGACCTAATGTGCTAGCGGATGGGGTCCCTGGGGGCCACATTTGGCCTGGGGAGGGATGTCACACATCCCCCTTGAAAAAATAGAGGCCTCAGGGGATGGGATTTCTGGGGCCCATAGTGTCTTAGGGAGAGGTCTGTGTGCCCCTTCCCCTTAATAAAAAAGGAAAGCCCTGGGGATGGGGTCCCCTGGGCCATAAAGGCTACGGAAGGGTGGGCCGCTCAACCCCATAAAATAAAGTAAGGCCCTAGGGAATAGGGTCCCTGGGGCCCATAAAGGGTCAGGGGCCATGCATCCTTCTCCCCTTTGAAAAGCAACAGAGCCCAGAGGAAAGAGTCCTCTGGGCCTGTAAAGTTTTGGGGATTGAGGCTGCATGCCTCGTTCCCCAATAATGATAAAAAAGGGTGCCACAGGTGGGCACTGAGATACCAATATGATTAATAAATGACTTGCCGCTCATTTAATTGTATGCCTTCTGCAATATAAAATAAACAGTAAGTTTCCTGTGTCATTAAATCCACAACTAGAGGAGAACTTACCATATTTTTCAAAGCACATCTAGCTGGAGCTCTATTATCTCCAGCAGGAGTGCAAGGCTGTCTTGTGATTGTCATTATTATTATTGAATGTTGTGGGTTTGTCACAGTTGGACTCTTGCTCCCTAGCAAGACTGCTGGTTTAGGGGAGACAGCACTTTTGTTTGTGGGTGACTGGGTCACTCCTACAACATGTTTCAACTGTCAGCCCAACTATCTCAGCTCACAAGCAGTACTTCACCAAAACTCAGACAGTAAAGGTGATTTTTAGCAGGCCTACGCATGGACTCTCGATTGCGACTTTCTCAGGCGAGCTGTGGTGCAACGGAAGTTATCCTTTTCTCTTGTTAGCAATAAGTCTCATACACACATAGGCAATGAAGGTATGAAGGTGATGCAGGAGAGTTTTCAATATATTTATTGAAAAGACGGCAATCTAATAGAAAGTGCATGAGCTGCAATGACTAGGATAATGAATAATAAAAAAAGCAGAATTGTGAAGATGAGAGTTGTGAATATGAAAACCCCCACAATCTTACAAAAAACATAAGATATAAAATTCCTAACCAAAAAAGCCTAGTCTCTTCCCTAACGAGAGCTAGGTATGATAAATGCTAATCTGCCAGTACCAAGTCCATGAGAAGGGCCTCCCAACCCTTGTTACCTTGGAATGAGATCTCTAGGTCGAGCTCTGTGGTGACACAAAGGATGAGTTCTGCAACATAGATGACATCAGGAAGGAACCCCTCTACTGACCTTGTCTGTGTGAGATGTATTTATACAAATCATGCAGAATCCCTGACACAGGTATGTCCCTAAACAACTGATAAGGTGGCAGACTTGTGTCGGCAATTGCATAAACAATCCCTTACAAGAGTGCATTATGCTCCTATCAAACGTAAGTGAGCAAGGGACATGATAGCAATACCTACATTCATCACTGATCATGACGCTGATAATGACGCCTTCTCAGAATGGCACTGATAATGAAAGTCAAAATATTTCTTATAAAATGTAAGCAAGGGCAGCAAGCTAAATAAAACAATACAATAGGTGAAATAAAAAAAGAGCATGCTTAGTAGGTAAAAGGTCACTAGGTGATGGTGCAACAGGCCTTCAAGCCAAAGGCTCAGCTAACTCCTGTGTCCCATTCGGAAGCTAAAATGGGTTGACCACAGGCTGCAAAATCTTAAAAGAAAGACCCAGAGACATGTTGGTTTTATTTTTAAAAAAAAAACATATCTCTGAGACTTTCTTTTAATATTTTTAGCCAACAAAGGGAAATAATAAAAACTGTGTAAAAAGAAAGACTCAGACATGTTATTTATTAAAACCTTTTAAAACATTTCTATACTAATCACTTGTAGGAAAGTCCTCCTTGTTGCTCTGGTCACCCCCAAACTTTTTGGACAGATACTGGTGGTTACTGACTCTTGGCTGTGCCCTGGGTTCTGCTTACCAGTCCCAGGGCCAGTGCTATCTGTAAAGTGGTTATGCAAATTAGGCCAATTATAATTGGCAATATGAACCTACCTATAAGTCCCTAGTATATGGTAGAGTATGTAGGTTTAAGGAGCCCTGCATAGGTAGTGCACTCATAGGTGCACTCCTGAGACGCCCAATGTCATTTTAAAGGCAGGTCTGCCTTGCTGGCTGATTTTAAACTAAAAATTAAAGTTACATGGAAATTCGACTTTGAATTAAAAGTACTTCCAAAGTCTTAAACTATCTTATTTTTTACATATGGCACCCCTAAGGTGTGCCCTATGAGCCCCTAAGGTTGGGTGCCTTGTAGCTATAAGCAGGGACCTTATAAAAATAGCTTCATAAAACCTGGTGAGGTAAAACAGCCAAACTCGTTTTTCCCTCATTTTAGTGAATCGCCTCCATATGCTAGAATTTTAATTTAGAAAAGTCCCCTTAAGTGTTAGATACCTCAAGTTTGGTATCAAATTAATTGTTATAATAAACCCCACACCTTACATTTGTCGGATTTATTCAGGTAAAGAGTTTTAAACTGTACCTAAAAAGTTGCCAACTTCATCTGTGTAGTGCTCTGCTCTGATTGGCCAGCATCTGGCAGCCTGGCCAAGTTCCCTTGATGAGATGTGAAGTAGCCTGGGCTGAACACAAGAATATGTGCCTGGGGGAAGAGAACTTCCCCCAGCAAATGGAGAAGCAGGAAGGTGGGAGGGCTGCCAAACTGGCCTTCCAAGGCAGGGAAGGACATTTGGATCAACCCAGCACCTCCCTCACATCCTGCAAGCCCAGACAATTAGGTGCCCCCTTGATTAGATTAGGAGAGGGCAGGAGAGGGGTGTGTTTACATTTTTAGCCACACCAGTGGGTGGGCTCAGCCAGATGTAACCTCCAAAAATCAGTTTCAGCCATGATGGATTTTTGAGGAATGTTGCTCCCTGGGACTGATTTTTGCCACACTTGCTGCACCTGATTGGAGAACCAGGACCCCCCTATTTTTTCACCCAGGATCACGGATAAAACTGGCAGACCTACACCTGAGATCCCTACAAGGAAGAACTACAGGAGAAGAAGGACTGCCCTGCTGGACCCCTGACCAGTGCCTGGACACTGCACTCTTGAGGACTGAATCAGCTAAATACTTGGGCTTCAACACAAGTAGGACTTTGCCTGGCTTCAACTGGTTCAAGGAGGGACTCCCTGTTTGCTACAGGTGAAAAATTGCTAACCAGAGTCCCCTACACCAACTCCTGGCCAATTTGGAGTTTGTGCCAGATGCATTCTGGGAATTGTAGTCCACATCCTGAAGGAGCATCTCAGAGCTTCTGGAACCTTGGGGTGAGCTGTGGACCTCAATAGAACCTTAAAAGAACATCTGGGAGAAGATCCAGAAGTTTGGAGAAGTTTGAAGAACTTTTTGAAAAAAGCTCCATAAAGGGACCAACCCGCCGCGCCAACTCTAGACAGCTTGCCTCAACCACAACCCGGCCTGACTTGAAGGTTTGTCCCAGTGAAGAAAATCTCAGAAAAAGTGACTAAGTCCGAATGTAGAAAGTTCACCGAGACGTCCCAGGCAGTGTATCCGAAGAGGGCTCCAAGTATGTCGGATCAAGATTCAGGTTTGTCCCAGTCGAAAGATTTTCATCTCGACAAAAAGACTAAGTTTGAAGGTAGAAATCTCCATCGAGGGCTTGCGTGATGCGTATCCGAGGAAGAGTTCCAGGAGGTCAGACTGGACTGAGTCCGAAGGTAAACTTTTGACCGAGGCCTCCAGCGGGCTGTAGCCGAGCAGGGCTCCACCGCGGTTGGCCTTAAACCTTGACTTTGCCCCACTCGAGGTGAGAACAGATGACCAGATTGGCGCTATTAATTTCTAAGCACTAAAAAGCATTAATTCCTTAAAAATTCATATCTCCGGTTCCTTTTATCTGAATGTATTTGTTTTGGTGTCATTTTAAAGCTAAGTATAGTTCCTATTTTTATACATTGGTTTTGGATTTTTAAACTGTTTCCTGTGTTTTATTTAATTACTGTTTTGTGATATTTGAATGCTTTACACTTTGTCTCCTAAGTTAAGCATTGTCGCTCGTTGCCAAGCTACCAATGGTTGAGCTAGGTTTAATTTATTGAGACCTAACTGGACCTAAGTAGAGGTTCGTGCCCTATTGCTAAGTGAAGGTACTTACCTGCCCTTGCCAATAACCCATTTTCCAACATTTTTGGTGCGCAGTGGTGGGATCCTGTACTTGTGTTCAGTATCACATTATAGTTTTAAGTAAAGCAAATTAAAAATCCTTTAAATTGTCCTGGCACAAAAACTGTTTTTAATTTTTAATTTGGATTAATTTCAATTATTGAATTTTTGTGATTTTTCTAAATTCTTGTTTCCAATTTTTGCACAACGTTTTTGTTGACACAAAACCAGGTAACCATGGAGCTTGGTCTGACTAACCTGCACACAATGACAGTAGAACAGCTTAGGGGTTTGTGTGCTGAGAGGGGGTTGCCTGCAGTCACTAGCCTCAGGAAGCATGTTATGATTAAACCCCTGACAGCATGGGCTATGGCCCAAGAAGTAGGCCCAGGCAAAGATCCAGAGGGGCAAGAAGAAGGGAAATATGCTAGCTCTAACCACTCAAGGGAGGGAGGGCATCTGAGCCTAGGTTAGGAGGAGGAATACCGGTCCTCCTTGCCCATAGTCACTAGGGTCATACCCAAAGCTAGTTGGGGGAAGGAGGACCCTTCTGAAGGAGAGAACCTGTCCCTTAGGGAAAGAGAGCTGGAGGCCCAGCTAGCATTTATAGCTTTGGAGGCAGAGAAGCTGGCCGTAGACAGGACATGGTTCTTCTCAGGGGAAGAACCAATGAATAAATGATAAACAGTCTAAAGAGTACTCACAAGAGTCCCCAAAAACTTCTCAGGGTTGGATTCAGCCCCTTTGAGTTACTGTTTGGGCACCCAGTAAGAGGCCCATTATGCTTGGTGAGAGAGTCTTGGGAGAAACCTTTCAAAGAAGCCAACGAGAATGTGCTGTATTATGTACTGGGCCTGCGGTCACGCATGGCTGAATACACGAAGAAGGCAAGCAGCAATCTGGAGGCCAGCCAAGAGCTCATGAAGCTCTGCATGACCACAAGGATACCATGCCTGAGTATCACCCAGGTCAGCTGGTGTGGGTTTTGGAGCCTATGGCTCCAAGGGCACTTCAGGCCAAATGGACTTGGCCCTATCCAATTGTGGAGAAAAAGGGTGAGGTCACCTACCTGGTGGACCTTGGCACCCCCAGGAATCCTCATAGGATCCTGCATGTCAACAGACTGAAACCCAACCAGGAAAGGGCAGACATGACCATGCCGTAGGTCACAGGTGAAGGGAAAGAAGAGGAGAGTGAACCTCTGCCAGACCTCTTTCCACAAATGCACAACATGGGTCAGTGGAGGGAGTGTTGCTCCCTCCCAAGTTTACAGCCCAGCAGCAGAGAGACTGCAAACAAGTTGTTTTGGAGCAGTTTGCTAGTCTGTTTTCCTTGACCCCTGGACTCACCAATTGGTGTGTTCATGATATTGACACTGGTGACAGCTTACCTGTCAAAAACAAGCTTTACAGGCTGTCTGACCAGGTCAAGGCCAACATCAAAGCTAAAGAGGTAAGACGTTGGAGCTCAAGATAATTGAGCCCTCTGATAATCCTTGGGCCAGTCCAGTGGTACTGGTACCCAAACCCAATCCCCCAAGGTGGGAAGAAGGAAATAACATTCTGTGTAGACTATTGAGGTCTAAAAGCAGTCACTAGGATTGATGCTCTACCCTTACCTAGAGCTGATGAGCTCATTGATAGGTTGGGGGCCGTCAAATTCCTGAGCACATTTGATCTGACCGCAGGATACTGGCGGATTGCCTTAAGCCCAGGAGCTAAAGAGAGGTCAGTATTTTCCACACCAGAGTGCCACTCTCAGTTCAGGTGATGCCCTTTGGCCTGAAAAATGCTCCTACCACCTTCCAACTGTTGATGAATAGAGTTGTGTCTGGGTTGGAATCTTCCAGTGTAGCTTATATGGATGATATAGCTGTATTCATTTACACCTGGGAGGACCACCTGGTCCACCTGAAGGACGTGTTTCAGGCCCTGACTATCAAAGCAAACAAGTGCAGGATAGGGCAAAATTCAGTTGTGTACCTTGGCCACCTTGTTGGTGGAGGCCATATACAACCTCTCCAGCCCAAGATCCAGACTATCCTGGATTGGGAGGTTCCTAAAACCCAGACTCAGTGCAGGCAGGACCTGTGAGAGCAACGGGACACTGTTCATGCCAGAAGGCTGTGCGTGTCATGGCGATGCTTGCCAGTGAGGGTTTGTCCAGAGGCCAAGCCCTGCCGCCAACCCCACTTTGTGCTCCGCTGGAGGTTGCGCGTGGTGGCAGTTGGCTGCTTGCGGGGGGAGGGAGGTTTTGAATGGAAGGTCAACCCCTGCTGCACATGGTCAAAGACCATGCATGGTAGGGGGCTGGCTGCCCATGGGGTGTTAGATGCAGGGCCTGGCCATGCATGGCATGGGACTGGTTTAATCTATGATAATTAAGTATTACTTGACATTAAAAAGAACCTAGAAATTCACTGAAAAAAACAAAGGTTAAAGTGACCTTATAGTTAGGAATTGTAATTATACCATAGTTTATATTTTAAAACAAACGTAAAAATTAACTGAAGAAAATGTTAAAGTACTGTTATAGAAAGGTGAATATTTCTGCACAACGTAACATTTTAAACTAAAAGAAAATACTGAAATTCACCAGTTATAGTTATCTTAAATAACTATAAATAGTTCCCCAAGGCAACTATAACTTGTGCCCTCCCCATGCACTGCTATTTACCCCATATATTACATCACTCATGACATATTCTACGACAACATTAATAACATCACTGCAACATCTGAAACTACATCATTGATGACAAATTGTGCATGGAGAGGACGCAAGTTATAGTTACTCGTTTTCACTCACAGACACGCATTCTCAAACACGCACACATGCACACTCTCACTCACAAATGCCCATGTGAACACCCTCACCCTCACTCACACAAACACATTCTTCTGTATGCATGCATACAATGTACATTTAAAAACATTTTCCTTACTTCAGTTGCAGTAAAGTGGCTCCTGTGGCTCCATTTTTTATTGCACTAATAGTGAATAACAGACTGTTATTGGTTATTAGTATACTCAAAAAATGGAAAGGAAAAAAGAGGGCGGAGCCCGGACATCCATAAGGGTGTGCAGCCCCTGTGTTTGTGGCATCGGTTTTGCCACGCTGAAGTTAGGGGTCGCAGAAAAGATCCATGGCTTGCAAGGGGCAAATTGTGACCCCTAAAAAACGTCCATGTAAGTAGGTAAATTTGGTCACGTGTTAACCATGTTCACCCTCCGATGTTATGCTGTTTTCCGTGTGACTGTGGTGGTAGGGCAGATACACGTACAGATTTATCTAAACTGGTTGGTCATGGCCTGAATGTTGTGATTCGACCGGTTCTAAAGCATGAAAACGCGGTGCCACAAATGACGCACCTATTTTTTTTTTTTTCATAAATCTGTTTATTAGCTTTTTAAAACTTTACATTTTGTTATAGTTTGGCATACGTTTCAGCGCAACTTATTCTAGTGCGCAATGCTCGCAGCGTTTGGAAGTGTTTGGTACATTGGCAATACAATTGTACGGCATATGTTACAACATGTTTTTGCAATTGTTCATCGAAGTTGCAGCGCTTATTGGTATAACATTGTTTCAGTCACAAGTATCCAGTTATTGCGCTTTTAGTTAAAAAGCAGATAAAATGAATTTTATAGTTTAACCTTAAAATAAGAGGGTAAAAAAAAGGGAAAAAGAACAACAATAACTTTGCCGGGATCAGACACCTGTGCGATTATTTTAACATGACTTTTTTTGTGCCGTGTTGGAGATCAATTGTACCAGATCAATTTGCAGGCGGAGGAGGTTGGGTCGTTTGTCAGGTCTGGTGCGTGCGGTTGTCTCACCCCTCAATGCCATAGTGTGTCCAGTCGTGTTCTGCATTCTGTCCTCTTATATGATGTGACCTTCTCACCCATGAATATTAGTTCACTTTAATCCAGTCCCTCCTCTATCTGGTGTGCCTCCATGTTATGCAGTTGTAGCAAGAACCCCTCCCAGCAGGTGGAGATCGGAAATTGTCACAGCCCCAGGTTTTCTTCTCGTCTAAGTGCTAAGCCCTCTGCTCCCGCCCACACCTCAAGCGAGTGCCACCAGGCCTGTATCAGCGGGGGGTCTGGTGATTTCCACCTTCGGGTCACTAGTCGTTTCGCTACAATGAGTCCTAGGTCTGTGAAGCGCGCCTCTGCTCTATGTTGTTTGTTTCTAGGGAAAAGTCCTAGGATGCATAGCTCCCATGTGAAGAGTATTTGTTGTGTTATGCAGTTAGATAGGTTGTCGATTACTGCCCTCCAATAGGCGCTTAGGCTAGGACAGGACCACCCCATGTGCAACATATCCGCCCCAATCTCGCGGCATCGGGGGCAGTCCGCGTCTTGGCGAGCAAAGTATTTATTCATGCGTGCATGTGTGAGGTAGGCTCTATGCACTATATAGTATTGGATTAGTCTGAATCGTGAGTTACGTGGTATGTTGAGATGGCCTGAGAGGGCAGATCTCCATTGTGTTATCGCAATGGAATTGCCAGTATCGCTTCCCATGCCACACGCAGTGCATCATTGTCGGGGGCAGTTTGGGTTCTTAAGGCGTCCGCCAGCCCACTGACCTGGTGCCGGCCATAGACCACCATCTGCAGGTATTGCACCAGCAGGTGGGTGGGTGGAGCTGTTGTGATGTCTCCCCACTTGGACCCAAGAGTCCTCACCAGGGAGCAGTACAAGAGGAATTGGCCAGGTGGAAGTCTCATTTCCTGAAGCCTAGCAAACGGCAGTAGTTGGTTTTCTTCATAGAGGTCGCCCAGTGTGTGTAACTCTAATTCGTACCATGTGTGCAATTCTGAATCTGACGTGACCCTGGGACCCTTGGTGTACCCGCCAACGCCAAGCCAGGTGCAAAGGGGATCGCCGTTCTTGTGAGGTAAAGCGATCTGCGGAAGCATTTATGAGCTGTTCTGAGGAATAATTGCCGTGGGGTTTGTGCGTGTGTGAGCGGGTGGAATAAATGTTGGATTTGTTGGTCCCATGCCGAATTGTTTCAGTACCCTGCACAGGTAGGGCCATTCTAGGGAGTCGAAGGCTTTTTCTAGATCAAGGACAAGGCAGCCCGCTCGTGGCCAGTCATGTCTCGCATATTGCGTGACCCGGAATAGTCTCCTGATATTATTGGAGGTATCTCTGGCTGATACAAACCCGTTTTGGTTGGGGTGTATTAAGCCTGGCACACTTGGCGCAAGTCTTGTCACCAACACTTTGGCTAATATTTTATAATCAGTGTTTAGCATTGCCAGAGGTCTATATGAGCCCATGTCCATTGGATCCCTCCCAGGTTTGGGAAGGGAGACCACCAGCGCCTCCCTTTGTATGGCCGATAAGTGGCCCTCCTGTCCAGCCGTCTCATACGATTATATGACGGAACACCAAATTAAAAACAACTACTAACCTTAACAACGAGGTCGGAACACCGACCTCGTCCTTACTACTAATGATTTTACCACGAATGCCTTAACAACGATATTTCGTTGTAAAGGCATTCCTGATAAAATCATTAGCAATAGGCAACATTCACCCTACATCCCTCACCCCACACCCCCAACCCCACCCCAAAACCTAAAACCCACTGACCCCCCACCCACTCCCCAAAACCAAAAACGCCCCACCCTCCCAACCCCACCCTAAAACCTAAAACCCCCTGGCCCCCCACCCACTCCCCAAAACCAAAAACGCCCCACACCCCCAACCCCACCCTAAAACCTAAAACCCCCTGACCCCCCACCCACTCCCCAAAACCAAAAACTCCCCACCCCCCCAACCCCACCCTAAAACCTAAAACCCCCTGACCCCCACCCACTCCCCAAAACCAAAAACGCCCCACCCCCCCAACCCCACCCCAAAACCTAAAAACCCCTGACCCCCCACCCCCTCCCCAAAACCAAAAACGCCCCACCCCTACCCCAAAACCTAAAACCCCCTAACCCCCACCCCCTCCCCAAAACCAAAAATGCCCCACCCCCCAACCCCACCCCAAAACCTAAAACCCCCTAAACCCCCACCCCCTCCCCAAAACCAAAAACACCCCACCCCCCCAACCCCACCCCAAAATCTAAAACCCCCTGACCCCCCACCCCCTCCCTAAAACCAAAAACGCCCCACCCCCCCAACCCCACCCCAAAACCTAAACCCACCACTTACCTTCGCCAACTCCCTTCTTTGTACCTTAACCACACATGTTCGTTGTTCAGAACATACGTAGTTAAGGCACAAAAATACGAAGTCGTGGTTTAAAAAAGCATTGTTACGCTTTCGTTAACCACGACTTTCGTAATAAAAAAGTCGTAAAAAAGGATGTTTCCCGTCTCATACACCTGCAGTAGCCTGGGTGCTAACTGCACCACGAAGGCTTTGTAAAAGTCGACTGGTGACCCGTCTGGGCCCGGCGTTTTGCCAGATGTAAGTTCTCGGATACTGGATTTGATCGCTTCAAGGTAGAGGGGTGCCTCGAGCATCTCTATCTGGTCATTTTCTAGGTGTGGGAGTTTCACTTTAGCAAGAAATTCAGCACTGGAGTCTCCCCCAGGGGATGCCCTCGAAGCATAGAGCGCTGCATAATGTCTTATAAATTCGGCCTGTATCTCCACGGGTGTGTATACTAATTCTCCTGTTTGTGAGCGGATTTCCATTATTGGTTTCCTCTCACAGACCCGACGTATCAGCCAAGCCACTAGTTTACCTGCTTTATCCGCTGATGCATGAGTTCTCGCGGAGTGTGCAGTGTAGTTTAGACATCTCAGATGCTCTAACAGTGCCTGGTGTTCTGCACGTATTGTCAGTAGTCTTGTCTTTCAGTTTGGTTATTAGTGGTTTCTTCTTCTGACTGCGGCAGGGTTCGCTCTATTCGGGTTAGATCGCATTCAACCGAACGGCGCATGTTACACTGAGCCACCAGACAGTGCCCCCGAATGAAGACCTTAAAGGCGTCCCATTCAATCAGCCCCGAGGTAGCTGTACCTTCGTTTTGCTCAAAGAATTCTGGGATTGCAACACTTAATGCTGCTCTGAAATCAGCGTCTTCTAGGAGTTCTGGCCTCAGTCTCCACATGGGGATAGGTGAACTGGGGGATCCCTAGCATAATTGTGCTATCAATGGGTTATGGTCCGAGTGTGTGCGTCCCATGTATTCCGAGTTCATCACCACCGGGGCAAGGCTCGCAGTGCAAAATATGTGGTCTAGTCGCACGTGTAAGGAGTGTGGGGCAGAGTAAAAAGAGTAGACTCTATCCTCCCTGTGTCTATGCCGCCAAAAATCCACCAGCTGCCATTGTTGGGTCCAGTTTACCAGACTGCGCGAGGCGGTTACCACCGGTGATGAGGGCAGCGGGGGGAAGGAGGGGTCCAGTTCGACATCTAGCACGCTGTTAAAGTCTTCCCCCAATAGCCACAGAAGTGCACTCCAGCCTCCCAGGTGGTGTGATAGATTATGTAGAAAGGCTGTCTGGTTTGTGTTTGGGGCGTATATGGAGCCCAATACAACTGTGCGTCCTGCCAGCCTTCCCTTAACGAGTACGAATCTACCCTGCGGGACTGTGATCTGTTCCTCCGCCGCAAAGGGAGTGCCTGCCCTAATCCAGATAAGCGTGCCTCTAGCATAAGCCGAGTGACCGGTCCTCCAGCGCTGACGCAGTTGGGGAATCTCGAGGCTTGTTAGGTGTGTCTCCTGTAAGAATGCTAATTGGATTGAGTGTCTTTTGAGGTAGGAGTAAATGGCGTAGCGCCGCTTGGGGGTGTGAATGCCTCTTACATTCCAAGTAATTTTTGTGTATGTAGCCATGTCATGAGTGTTAGGTTCTTTGTCAGCTCTACCCGTCCAGGTCCTCTACGCTGCGCTATTTCGCTAGTCTTCCGTTCCCAACTAATATTCAGAGAATTAGTGTGTGACCACTGGCAGTAACAAAACATAACTAATGCCATCAGAGCAGTTAGACAACAGGTCACTGCCCAAACACCACAACAAGAACAATAACGTGTGATCACACAGCTATACATTTTGTGTCTCCACTGGTAGGAGCGTGGGGGTAGGCCAATTGTACCGGAGGATGGTGTAGTCTAAAGCCTCCGGCTGCAACGGATAATTAAAATAATAGGAGGGGGACACGGGGGGTCTTAGTTGTATATGATCGCCAAGAAGCGTGGTATACAGTGTCAGGCATTGCGTCCGTCTGTGCTTTCACAACCCCGGGTGGGCCGAACGGGTGCTTCATTGTTAAGTTTGTTGCATGCTCGTTTTTTGGGGTGAATTCGCATGGCTGGCTCCAGCTGGGTATTTCCTGCAGTGTGTTGTTTCTTTGTATTGTTCAAGAGCCTTTTTAGAAAAGTTCATCTGCGGTGGCCGGTGTCACAGGGGGGTCCCTCAGTAAGGCCTGACTCCGATAAGCGATCCGGAGTGAGGGGACGGTCGCTGGTCAATTGTGAGAGTTCCGTGTCTGACCCCGAGCCCGGGGGGGATGCACCCATCGTTGCTGCAGTGTGAATCGCCTCTCTTCTCTCCTGAATTAGTTGTTCCAGGTCTGGAACGCATTTTGTTGGTGCTGCTTGGGTTGCGCTCCTTCTCCGGTCACGCCTACCTCGACTGCGCTTGGTTCGGGGTGTCAGTTCGGCTCGCTCTGGCACGCCACCAGTGGATAGTCCCGTTGATTCAATCCACTCCCAAGCTGCCTCGGGTGTGGAGAAGAAGTGTGCTTTGTTTTCCACCACAACTCATAATTTTGCCGGGAAAAGCAAGGAGTAGGTTAGGCCAAGTGACCGTAGCTTACGTTTCAATGGGAGGTAGGAGGCCCGATCTCTTTACACCACCAAGGTGTAATCTGGGAATAGCAAAATTTGCATGTCATCTATCCGGGGTGGCGGCACAGCCCTTACAGTTTGTAGTATGATGTCTCTGTCCGCGTAGTGAAGAAGGCGGATGATAAATGGGCGCGGAGCACTTCCCGGCGGTCTTGCCTGGGCCGGGATACGGTGGGCGCTCTCCACAGAGAAAAAGGGGGTAAGCACTCCATCTGGTACTAGCCCTCGCAACCAACCCTCCGAATAAGTCATCGGGTCCCGACCTTCCATGCCCTCCGGCAGGTTCACCACGCGGATGTTGTTTCTTCTGGAGCGGCTCGCCACATCCTCCGCCCGGCGTTCCAGCTCCGCCACTTTGGCTTGTATGTCTTCCATACCTGCGTTCAGCTGGGTGATCGCAGGCATTAGTTCTTTTACTGTAGCTTCAATCTCGTTGGTCTTGTCTGATAGTTTGCGGTGATCTGCATGTAGAAGGATAAGGTCACTCGCCACGCTGTCTATCTTGGCTTCCAATGACGTGCGGGCACGCTCAAGCGAGTCTCCGATGCATTCCACTGCGACGAGCACCGCGTCTAATTTTTGGCTGTCGTGAGCTGGAAGGTCTTGTGTTTTCCCGGATCCAGCTCCAGAGCGAAGGCTCCCAGTTCCAGCCATAGTCCAATTCTTTGAGGAGTTCTGTTTGGCTTCTGATCGGCGCTCCGCGCCCGACTAGTCTCCGTTTACGCATCGCACCATGGATCAGTTTCGTCTAGGGTGGCGTGAGGTAGGTGTGTTGTTCGTCGCCAGTTCTTAGCGGTCTGGTGAGGGGTCCCACCTTCAGCGATCGTTCCCAAGTCTTTAGTGTGGGGGCCACGCCGTGACCGGTCCCACGAGGAATCACATCCGATGGAGTCTCCCAAGAAATGTTGTATTCATCTTTGATCATCAGCGGGTCTCGCGGTTCCAACGCTGTTTGCACTTGCTTAAGCGCTTGTGTTTATTCAGGGGGGTTCAGGCCTGCTTGTCGAGGGCAGCAGGTCACAACCCCACGGCAGCAAGAGCAGCCCGGTTTAACAGTTCTTCTCCCCCGGCCTTGCACTACCTACTTCTGTTTTTATGGTGCTCCGCGAACACCGGTAAGTCGATGGGGCTCAGCATTGGTGCAGGCCCAAATTAACCGGTCCTGGCAGGTCCAACAAGTGTTCAGCGGGGTCCTTCCCCGCGTTCCTCCAGTCGCTCCACGCTAGATTCCGACCACCAGGGGGGGATTCCCCCTTTCTTCAAATGCTCCTATCACTGGTAAGGTCCTCCGGTCTCCACCGGTTCGTACAGGAGTCCGCATACACCGTCCGGGCCTACATTTATGTGGGCGCAGTTCTCGAATGGGTCGTGCGTCGGTTGGGGGCCTAATCTCCACCTCAGTGGTGCGGCCGAATGTGGGGCAGGGGAATCAAAAACCCCCCAGGGGGGGCGCTCCGGCCTGGTGAGTGGCCCCAGCTGCTGCGGTCGTCTCCTTCCCCGCGGTGGGGCCTTTTTGTGGCTGCTTCACGGGCCAATGCCCGAGATCTAGTCTGTTCCCCCAGAAAGATGGCAAAGGAAAAAAAGTGGGGGGAAGGGGCTACAGGCACCCCTCGATTCCACCCATGACCCCTCTGTTGCTCCCTTGTGGGGCGCGCACACGCCCGGTTGTTTTAGTGCCGTGGAGGGCGCTGTCTCTCACCAGGTGGCACGCGTTGTCTGATGAGGGGGAGCCAGGAGTATCTTGATTTCGGCGTGCAGTTCCAGCCGCGCCGACTGCTCCCCCTCTTGCGCAATCACCGCCTTGCAGCCCGGGCTTCGGGTGCGGCCTTCTTAGTCGCTGTGCAATTCCGCAAGTGGAGGCCGCCGGGGGACCGCTTCCGTTCTCAGCGGTCCCGGCTTGTTCTCGGCCCCCGCGCGGCAGACACAGAGTGTTGTGCCCCCCGTGCCTCCTCCAGGAAGCTGGTTAGGCCGGGTGCGGCGCGGAACTCTAGTAGCTTGCGCCAGCCATGTTTGGTGGCTTGGCCACGCCCCCACAAATGGCGCACCTATGGTGGTCATGTCAGAAGGTAATTGGCAATTCTGGATCTCCAAACTTTGCTAAGGCACGAGAAGAGTGGAGTATTCAAACCAGAATTCTTTACGCCCTTCTAGATCTCTTTCACACGGTAAAATGGTGTACTTGATATAGGCTGAAAAAAGAGATTTTAGGTTGTGCTGGTCACCACATCACGTTTGAAGTGCAGATATGGTGCAAAATGACGGTGTATGCTTTCCCAACTATTCTCATTCCAATTTATTCCATTGCATATGTTTTGCTCCATCTCTCGATTTTCTCACTCAACATTACTTTTGCTGCTGATGTTACGTAATCTTATGATGTAAGTGAGGCCAAATGTCTTTTGAAACAATTAGTCGATGGAGAGAGCAGAAATTACTGGTCATGTAATGATAACACGCGCTCTTATGTTAAAGCGAGACACTATACAGCAACACTTAAAACCAGAATGCTCCCAGAACTATAAGAAGAGAACAAACAAGAAAAGCAGTTGACAGCAGAGTAATTTCCTTCTTGACACTTTTAAAGCACATTGCTGAATTTTATACATGTACGCTCAACACAAGAAAAAGCAAGGCAGCCGATAAGCTGATTTAATGTTGTTTTTTTCTCTTTAGAACGGCCAAAACATTTTTGTTGAATATTTAGCAGGAGCACATCTGCAACACCGGTCGAAGAAAGGCTTACTGTGCGAAGGCTTTGCTCGTCTACTGTGACACCTCGTGAGCTTTGTTGCCTATGGAACAGCATTCTAGGGGACGTGAGTAGGTTCCATTAACACTGCCATAGAAAGCCAATGGTAGCAGGACGAAGAACATGCCTGCTCCGTGTAGAGTCATACATGACACCTCAATGTGGCGACAGGGCAATGCTAAAATAAGACATTGTTCCTTTTTCTTACAAAGTAAATATAATTGTAAATAAACAAGGCTGAAATTCGTTCCACATTCTTCCAACCACTAAACAAATCCGCACCCCACTCTTCAGCTGTAACCAGGTCAGGACCACTGGAATCATGCGACTGTGTGGCTGTGGCGATTTTTACATAATTACATATTAGGCTCATTTGCCACATAATTCTATTGAATAGACCACACTCTTGATTGGTAAGTTAAAGGGTTTATTGGGGTACATATATTATGTGCCCTTACTCCACAGAGGACCTTCCAACTGTCCTCTGCATTCTCTCTTTCTCATTCTAGAATCCCCATTGCTTCCGTGAGCTTGATGTAAGTATCCTAGATACCACATATCTTCTCTTTGAACAACCAAAATGAATTCATCATCACATATTAAAAATTCTACAATAAGATACCTACAGGTCAATTCTAAAATAACATTACATTTGCTTAACTTTAGTATATGCAAGGTGAAGATAATCTATACAATAATATGTTCATGCAATAGAAGATAATGTTGCATAACTTTGGTACCCACAGGTCGGTTCTTGAAATGATGGAATAACAATATCTTATACAATCTCAGGTACATCCAACATTTCAATTCATTACAAAATTGTTGAATTTAATTGGTAATACTACAGATCTGCAAATGCGTGTAGACCTGCCATTCCTGCTACATCCTGAGACATTCACATCAGAAACTGACGCATCAAAATTTCCAGAAAACCTGTCACGACCACTGGTTCTTGAGTCATTCACTCCAGGAACATGGAGCCATTAGGATCGCACATATTCAGTGTACCTACAGATTTATCCCAAATCCAATTATGTGCTTGGGAAAGGCTTACCTCACTACTATCTTGTCTCCAGTTAAAAACTTTGTTGCATCTTGACTTCTGCAGAAATGCTGATAGAGCGTAGCTTATATAATCTATATTAGCATGAAATGTTTATGAACTAATGTGTGATGATGCCGCATAGAAACTATAATAATAGCGATTTTGCTTAAACGTGCACTTGAATTGTGACCACGATGAGTGACCACCAATGTATACGCAAACTAATAACGATGATCAAAATGTTTATGTTACGTTCAAATTAAGCTTATACTAACATTTGCATTATTAAATCTGTAGGTCTTAAGTTAGCATGAGCCGGAGTTTAGCTGCCTGGCTCTCGTATTAAATGCATTTTTCTATTTTTCAGTGCGCTGACTCACAAGGGGCCATGACCCTACAATGTTATTTTTCTTCAAGATTGGAAGATTAATGTAACCATGTTAAATCCGTTCTCAGGCGCATTTTCTACGCCCATGGAATAAATGTTATAAATGAAGTGAAACAGTGTAGATTAATGTAATGTACAAGGTCATTCAAACCGGTGAATACAATGGAACTGCTGACCAAAAGATGTGCAAAGAATTATCAAGGAATGAAGTCATACCGGATGTGTCACCTCTGAAGACGTCAATTACGAGGACCAATCAAAGAATTGTAAACCAATATGGGGTGAAGATGAGGATTACCTAATGTTTAATTTGATAGGTTAAAGATAGTGGGGTAGAGAAGATGTCCAATAGAATTTTGGGGGAATGTGCTACGAAAAAGGGATAAAAACCCATGTCACAGAGAGGTCTTTTAGGTGGGTTAGGGAATGCTATAGATTTTATCCAGAAACTCTATCACTCTGTTTGGTGACTTGAGATTATTGAAAAATCATCCTTGCCCTTAGTTTGTCCATTTACACTTTTCCTCCTTATGAGGGAAGTGCCCTTTTTGCCCTTTAGCTGAGTCCTGACTAGTGGTGATCTGACCGATGTCCTGAAGACTAAGGCTGAACCTGTGCGCTGACCTAATCCTTGGAGGGTAATTATGAAAATGCAATTGTAATTTGTCTGTTTGCTTTTCCTTTCTAGGTACCAACTGCTTGCTTTTGGCAGAGACCATAGCTAGATGTTTTCCAAATTGGTGTTCTAAATTGTTTTGCATGAAGCCCAAAATGCGAATGCTAATCAGTGGTTAGGACAGGTGTTCACCAAGCTGACGCAAATAGACAAACGACCAAGATTATGCTTTGTTGAACTGACGCGACATTGACTCTCTGCTAAACTTTGATCTATGTTCACGCCGTGTTATATTCTAATGTTTGTGATTCTTTCCTCAATAAAATCTTATCAAAGTTGTCATATTGTGACTATGCTGTTATGTTTCTTGGTTTTGAGGTTAACGCACTTAATCTTAGATTGTAACTAATAGGGAATAAAATTCATAAAATTCTACTAAACTGGTGTGGTTATTCATGGCTGAAAGGTCATGGTAGCGTCTTGAATTGATTAATGACTTTGACTAAGGTGAAATGTATCGTTGTGATAAATATTGATGACGTTATTGATGTATTAATTGATATATTGATTAGCTATCTCGTCCTACGGTGTCTCTCAACTGGGTCAAAAGATTCATTGGCCTAAAACGAGTCCTGATGTGAAATAAATTATCATAAAGGGACGCGTTACCAGTTCTGGTAGCAGAGCAACAGTTTTGGCCCATTGGGGCCCTAGGACGGAGAATCATTGTTTAAATTGTTTTTCTGAGATAATGCAAATTGGAGGTATGATGTGTTTCTAAATTCACCATGACTTTCCCGGGATCTCAGAGCTTGCCTAAGTGAGTTGGGAATGTTCTTGGCGTCATAGCGTGTGTGGTATAGGGTTTTGCGCTTGCTCAGCTTATGCCTTTTTGCGGGTGACTTGTGAAGTTTGTGTGTATTTAGGCCAGGTAAATGTTGTTTTAGTGGGAGTGGGCGTACTCCGTAGTATGAGAGTAGGGAAGTCAGCATACTTCATATGAGTGTGGCGCTTTGTGCTCAAAATTATCCACGTGGTTGGTTGTTTTATACGGACCCGTCGTGGTCTAAGACTCCGGAGTATATTGACAAGTGTAGGAGACACATGGGTTTATGTTGTAATCTGTGCGGTTTAATAGGTCAATCAGGAGTGGTTGACAAGTCGAGTTTGAGTCGAAATGTATGTGTGAAACCTTCGATGGAGATTTGGC
Source organism: Pleurodeles waltl (assembly GCF_031143425.1). Taxonomy (NCBI): domain Eukaryota; kingdom Metazoa; phylum Chordata; class Amphibia; order Caudata; family Salamandridae; genus Pleurodeles; species Pleurodeles waltl. The sequence continues at coordinate 185,555,096 of NC_090437.1, forward strand.
AAGTTCTAAAGTGCACTAGGACGAACCATTGACAAGTCGAGAGTAGGATTTGCGGGTCGAATTATGCTTGCGGGGCGGGAACTGCGAAGGAGAGAGTAGCGGCCGAGGCTTCAAGTGAAATCTCTGTAAAGTTCTGAAGTGAATGTGTTACCCTTCCTGTAGTAAACCGGCAGATTTGTGTTGTTATTAAAGGTGCTTGCAGTAAATTTTGCATTTTGCATGAGCCGCAAGACTTTGTCAGCTGCAGTGTGTGAGTGGTGCCGCGCTGAGATAGGTCAGTCGTCGAGAGGGGTCGCGCACAGATTGGCTGCCGTCCGTGAGGGGCAATAGGTTGAGAAAGGTGGGTGAAGAGTGTCCTGGGAATTAAATAAGAGAAGAGAAATAAGACGAAAAAAAAAAACGCAAAGATGAATTTTGTCAAGGCATTTAAGAGTGCTCTGAAAGGGGATGTATACATTACGGCGAGTGAAGGGAAGCCTACACCGCCTGAGGGTACTCCAGCTTCCATAGTTATGGAGGAAAAAGGTGTTGCGCCTTGTTTATGGATGAAACAGTGGCGCAAATTAACAGAGAAAGAGGGAAGTTTAGCGTTCCCAGAACATGGGACATTCAATACGAAGGTGTTAGAGAATTTAAGGTGGATGTTAAGTACACAAAAACCACCTCCGAGGCCAGCTCAGTATGAGGCTTTAGCGATCTGGGATTTAATGGCCCTTAAACATAGACAAGAAAGATTCCAAAAAAGACTAAAAAGCTCAGAAAAGTCTTATGCAGAAGCTAGGTGGGATAATGAGAACAAAATGTGGAGACGGGGAATAGTTGATGGATTGAAATTGTTCCCAGCAATTACACAGGGAGAAGAGACGCAGGGAATGAAAGCCACTTGTAAAACAGACAAAGATTCTAGCAAGCCGAAGGAAACTAAGAGACCTTGGGAAGAGGAAGACGATTCAGATGATGAAGAATTCATGGATCGAATATTACATGATCGCCCGCCACCTTATGCGATGAGCAACAGTGTCCCAAGCACTAGCGTGGGTCCTGGGAACCAGACGCAGGAGAAGGGAGTTACTGATACGGTACAGACTAATGATACGGCTTCGATACAGAATGGTGTAAGTGTACCCACTGCGCCAGACATGCAGATACAGTTGCAACCTCCACCGCAGATACAGAGAATCTATCCAGACGTCCCGGTACTCGAGACCACAACAAATCTGATAGTGCCGCCAGACCTGATATATACAAAATCGAGGTTAGTGCAGATTGAGTCAACTCCGCAATTGCTGCCCCAGCCGCAGCCACAGCTGATACCAGGATATAACCCAGTAGCAGGTCCTCCATTAATACTTGCCCCAGCTTCATTAGAACAGACCTTTGGAGTCGCTGCTCCACGAAGTTGAGGACCAGGTCAGACACCTGCTGCAATATCGTTACCGATTACTGTTGGTCCACCGGTGCCATTGTATGCACAAGGTAAATCTGGCGTATGTGATCAGGGAGTAATGACACAAGATGCAACAAGAAGAGGGTCCATAGGAACTCCCCAGTTAATGGCCCAGTTGAAACGCCATTGGAGGCAATGTGACAGGCAGGGATAGGTCTGCTAACCCCACAGACAATAAGTACGAATGCTTCACAATCGCCAATGATGCATGCAGAGAACATTTCACTGTAAGGTTTTACAGTACAACAGTTGAATGAGTGGTTAGAGAAGACCTATGCTTCACAAAAGACCACAGTGACTGCAGTAGAACCGGAAAAGATAGGGAAAGATGAGTACCTGAACTTTGTAAGATTGGGGGTAGAAGCTGCTGAACTAGTGGACGGAACAATTGGGGTAAACAGATTAGAGTCATACACAGAAGCAGAACTGAGATATCTGTGCCCTAAGATTATTAAAGAGGTAGGCAAGGTACATCAGAGATTAGCGAACCTAGCAGACAAGTACAACATTGACATTGAGAACACTAAACATTTGAAAAGAAGTTACAGGTTAGACTTTGATTCAAAAGACTTTGAGCACATGAGGTCTGCCGGAATGAAAGCGCATCTAAAAGAAATACTGCAAAGTGCGCAAATTTGGGGTGCGTTAGAAAAATGGGAAGGCAGATGGGCAAAGAAAAGAGATAAGGAGAAAGGAGACAGTCCGGGGTCGAGTCAGGCTAAAGCTTCACCCGATACGGAATCGGTAAAAATACTACCCATGAGAGAAACAGCTGGTGGAGTTTTAATTCATGTGCTGTGGTCCAGAGGAGACATCCTATCTTTTACAAATGATTATCCAAGATTAAGGGAGAAACTGATCGAGTGGTGTCAACAAACAGATAGGTTCGTGAAACTTGCAAAGTGTCTCTGGGAAGACTTGAATACCTTGTTTGAGATCATGTTCTGCCTGATTTGTGGCTCGAGTGCAAGAGAGGAGTAGACTGGCCGACAAAGGAGCCGGCAAGGGATAAGGTGACCGGAGCTCCCTCTGAGGAGGTGATGAAGTACTATCATAAAGTGATTGAGTTTTTGAAGCAGAAAGTGTCGCCGAAGGTAACTGATTGGCAGAAAATCGACCGGACCTCACAGGAGGTTAAGGAATCAATTCATGCTTACTATGAAAGGTTGTTAAAGGCGTTCAAACATTACAGTGGTACTGAGACCATTGAGCCGAAAGACATGAACCATCTCGTGTTCAGATTTGTTGAAGGGCTGAGACCAGAGGTTAGCCAGATGATTAAGAATCATTTGATTTGTTGGCAAGCGAAGCCGATTGATGAGGTGTTGCAATATGCGAAATACTGTAGTGACGAAATTGAGCTGAATCAGAAAAAGTTAAAGGAGAAAGTGATGGTGATGCAGATTTGGGCTGCACTGGCAGGAATACAGGGAAATGGAGTTCAACAGATGATACAGCAGCAACCGCAAGTGAATGGTGTTTTTCAGGCACAACCGAGAGGTCGAGGTCGAGGTTTTGTGAATCGCGGTCCAGACTTGAATACTGTTGTGGTTCAAAATGACGTGCAGGGGATGAAAAAGATGTCACCATGTCACGCGTGCAGGGCGTGGGGCATTGGAAGCGGGAATGCTCGAATGTGGTGCAGGATGGTGTCGTTCAACAAAGCACTAATGTTGGTACATTGCAAAATATAAGAGGTCCAAAACTGAGAAATCAAAACCTGAACTTCCAAATAATATGGTACAGATGCAGGGGTTACAGCCCGTGCAGCAAATACAAATGCGTGTTCAGCCAGCACAAATGCAGCAAGTACAACAGCAGGTTCCCATGCTACCTAGACAGCAAATGCAATTACCAATGGCTCCGATGGGACAGCAACAGGTGATGCTTCCTCAGCAAGTCACAGGTCAAGTGATGAGTCAAAATAATACAGTACAGCAATTCCCATTACGTGGTGAAGATGGAGTGAATGAGGAGTGGTCCGATGATAGCTCAGATAGCGAAGAGTGCAGGCTTGCAGTGTCCCTAGAGGTAGATCAGAGGGGACCCTATGTAGAAGGAAAAGTAATGGGTCACAAGGTTTCATTCTTGGTTGATACCGGAGCTACACGCTCTACAGTCAGAAGTGCAGAAGTACCAAAATTAGCACTTTCAGGGCGTACCATAAGTTTGGTCGGAGTAGCAAACCAATACCTGACGAATCCGATTACAGATCCAGTGCAGGTTGAGATCTGTAACTTCCAGGGACTGCATAAGTTTATAGTCTGCGACTCGAGTCCGGTATCCCTACTGGGAAGAGACTTACTGTGCAAGACAAAATGTTCGATTACCTGTTCCAATGACGAAATCGAAGTGCAGACAAACAGTGATGATGAAGGGGATGATGGTCAGTTCTCAGAGTTAGAGATAGGAACTACAAATGAAGATTACCCTTTGATTACATTGTTCCCGATGCTTACAGTGATCGACTTACCTGCTGAGTTACAGGGAACGGTGACAGGAAAGGAAGTGGGATTGATAAAAGGAGTAGAACCAGTTAAAGTACAAGTGAAACCAAATGCAGTGTTTCCCCAGGTGCCACAATATCATATGGCACAAGATGTTCTTATTCAAGAGTCACAAATAATTGCAGACTTTGTGAAACAGTGAGTCCTGAAGGAAGTGTTGAGCAGCCCATGTAATTCACCGATAATGGGTCTGAAAAAGCCCTGTGGGAAGGTTCGAATTGTGCAGGATTTGAGGAAAATAAATGAGATTGTGGTAAAATGTTGCCCCATAGTGCCTAATCCAGCAGTGATCATGTTTCAGGTTCCATGTGATGCTGAATGGTTCACCGTTGTAGACCTGTCACAAGCCTTCTTTTCGATACCCCTTCACGAGGATAGCCAGTTTTTATTCAGTTTCAAATTCCTGGATAAGGTGTACAGTTGGTGCAGAATTCCTCAAGGGTTTTCTGAGTCACCGTCCATCTTCAATCAGATATTGAAAAAGGACTTAGAATCCTTAATACTGCCTTTTAACTCGACTCTAGTGCAGTACATTGACGATTTGCTGATTGCATCCAAGAAAAGGGATAACTGTAAGTACAACACCATTGCCTTACTGAATCATTTGGGAAAGAATGGACATAAAGTGTCACCCAAGAAGCTGCAGTATTGCCAGAAAGAAGTGAAATACTTAGGACACTTAATTGAAAGAGGGTCCAGGAGAATATCGAAAGAAAGAATAACAGCCATTTTGCAAATGAACCCCCCCAACAACAAAGAGAGATGTCAGGATGTTTTTGGGAATGGTGGGCTACTGTCGCCAGTGGGTACCCAACTTCTCAATTATCTCAAAGCCTTTGATAAAACTGACAGGTAAAGAGATCAAGGATGAGCCGTGTACCATAGCTTTGTCCAAGGAAGAGCTTGAGTCATTCATGGAATTGAGAGAGTGCATGTGCAGGGCACCAGCTTTGGGTATGCCTGATTACACAAAGCCTTTTCTACTGTTTTGTCATGAACGTGATGCTTGTTCTTTGTCTGTCTTGACACAGGTCCATGGAGGTGCAAATCGCCCTGTAGCATATTTTTCAGCTACTTTGGACCCCATCGCAGCAGCCTTACCGGGTTGTTTGCGCGCAGTTGCAGCAGTTGGTCAGAGCCTTATGCAATGTGAAGGCATAGTAATGGGATACCCCCTAACAGTAATGGTTCCGCATTCAGTTGAAATGTTGTTGACTCGAACCAAAACTCAGCACATGACAAATGCTCGTCTTACCAAATATGAGACAATTATACTGGGGTCACCTAATGTTTCACTGAAACGATGTACTGTGTTGAACCCAGCAACTCTACTTCCTGCTGAGAACACTGAAGTTAATAATGAGGAGGAAGTTGAGCACGACTGTCTTGAGGTAACAGAACTATGTACTAAGCCACGACCTGATATTCAAGATACACAGTTAAAAGAGGAAAAACTTTCCTGTCAAAGAATGCAATGTGCACAAAGGGCTGACGACTTGTGGGTCTCAGAGGAGGGGAAATTAGTTTTGCCAAACAGTCTTCTGTCACAATTCGCTAGGCTCTACCATGGACAGGCACACCTCGGGAGAGATGCGATGATCAGGTCATTCAAAATCGATTGGTTTAATCCAAAGTTCAGACATGCCGCAGAGGTTACCTGTCACAGGTGCATCATCTGTCAACAGATGAATGCCGGAAAAGGGACTGTGGTAACTTTGAGCAACATAGGGAGAGCTGGCGGTCCATTTAGCAAGTTGCAAATGGATTTCATTGAAATGCCTGTTTGCGTAGGATTGAAGTACGTGTTGGTGATTGTGTGTGTTTTCAGTCACTGGATTGAAGCTTACCCCACACGTAGAAATGACAGTCTCACAGTTGCAAAGCTGCTGCTTAGGGAATTAATACCCAGGTTCAGGTTTCCGGTCTCTATAGAATCAGATAGGGTCAGACACTTCGACAATGAGGTGATTAAACTCATTAGACATCGAACAGAAGCTGCACTGTAGTTATCGCCCTGAAGCAACAGGATTAGTAGAGCAAATGAATGGTACCTTGAAATCAAGAATGGCAAAGATGTGCGCAGCTACCAATATGAAATGGCAGATGCATTGCCCTTAGTGCTGTTGTCAATGAGGAACACCCCTGATAAGAAGACAGGACTATCACCACACGAGATCTTGATGGGTAGAGCTATGAGGTTACCCGCAGTACCTGCAAATGCTCTAGTGAATTTCACGGATGATATGATGTTGGACTACTGCAAAGGCTTGGCTGATGTGATTCGCTCTTTCTCTCACCAGGTAGAAGCTAACACATTGCCACCGATTGGTAGTCCAGGTCACACCCTGCAAGCTGGTGACTGGGTAGTTGTCAAGAAGCACGTGAGAAAGTCGTGTTTAGAGCCACGCTGGAAGGGGCCATATCAAGTAATCTTGACAACAACCACTGCTGTAAAATATGCAGGCGTTCCAAACTGGATACATGCCAGTCACACGAAAAAGGTAACGTGTCCAACTGATGAGGAACTTGAAGTTTCCGGTACAACAGTTCCAGAGAGGGAAGTCTCAGGGCCAGAAAACAGCCAAGAGGGAACTGAGACTGCAGGAGAGCCCACTGAGAACAGCCTAGTCCCTCAAACAGTGAATGAGTTTGAGAGAGGTGACAATGTGCCTATCTCAGTAGAGACAGCAGGAGAACTAAATCAAGGAGAGGTTCTCCCAGAAATAGACGGATACGGGTTAGATCTTGAACCCGTTACAGATCAAGAAGAAGAGGAAGAAGAAGGCGAAATAGTAGAAAGAGATCAAAGTACACCGGCATCCCCTGAGCCAGTTGCAGGTCCATCAAGAGAAAACACCATAGTACAAGAAGAGGGTGCTGTTCAGCGCCCTGAAAGAACAGGCAGAGAGAAGACGCATAAGGGAGATAACTGGCCAGTGAAACAAGCTGCAAAAGCAAGAAGCGTACCAGGTGAAATAATAACAGATGAGACTGATACATCCCGAGTAGAGGATCTGAGTGAAGGAGAATTACAAGGTGAACGCAGATTGAAAAGAAAGAGAACCGCAAACAGAAGGTACGCAGGTCCTGAGTGGGCATATGCAACGACATCTGAATGGCAACAAGAATTCTTAGTGTTCTGTTTTGATCGAGAAGTACCAGGCCAATACTACGGTACCTGAAATAATTCAAGGAAAAGACTGTGCTAAAAATCGAAAACTGAAAACTTATGAAAAGAGACTCTTAAATTGCTGGATGAGACACTGCTAACCTGATTTGACTCTGAGAAACCTGATTAAGACAAGCTGCTAACCTGATTTGACAAAGGGGTCCTGGAGTGAATGAAAACGCTGTAAATACACGCAGAGAGAGAGAGAAGAAAAAGTTTTATATCATCCTCAAGTTGATTGTTGTTCTGCTATCTGATTCTATACAGACATGGCTTATAATAGAGGTAGTAACAAGAAGGGTAAGGTGTGTGGTTGGTTGAGTCTTATAATAGGTATTGTGTGTGCAATAATAATTGTAGGAGTGATTGTGGGAATGCCGTGGTTGGATAAGAAAGTGACTAACAATGCTCCAAAACCTGAGACTACAACATTAACACTGTGGGAAAAGTTTGAGCAGGATGCAAGACGCTTGCATGAGGGGACTAATTCAAAGGGGGACCTTTCTACTAATGTCTTCTATCGCTTGCTGAATGAGTTTGTTGAGACTATGGATGCAAAAAATTGTTATGTGTGTACAAAGATTCCTTCGTCAGTGCAAGAAGGGGTCACCTACCATAGCTTACCGCTAACCTACGGGATAAGTTGTAGCTTACTATTAACAAGATTCTATAATCAAGAGCATGTGCAATACTTTTATTGAAATCTGGATGTTGTGTTTTCTTTTGTACCTGTGATTGAGTTTCTGAACAAGTTAGCTAAGGAGCATAATATTTAAAAAGTTAGAGGCTTCTTTGAACCGACGCTTACATTTGGGACAGCTTATGCACACCGCAACAATCTGACCTGTTTATTGACACCTGTAGAGAAAAGCTTCTTAGATCACACTGATGATAGACGCAAAGCATTGAAGGAAAGATTAGAAAAGGGGCTAGAAAAACGCACATATGCAAATGATTATGCTTACACCGCAATTAAAACGCAAGGCAAATTAGCTATAGATGCGTTACATGTAGGCAGGCTTTGTATATATAGGCCAAAATCTGACCAAGACACTTTATTTGTGGGAACGAGTGAATGCAGGCATGTGTTTTTGTTTCAGAGTAAATGGACATTTATGTTAAATGGACAGGATCCAGCGATCCCTGGGATCTATTACATCTGTGGACTTAATGCTTATTACCGTCTCCCTAAGGGATGGTATGGGACATGTTATTTGGGAATAGTTTTCCCAAAGATTTACCAGATTGATGACTTAAAGCAAATACCTAAAACGTCTGAATTACAACATGCTGGACAAAAACGAGAGACAGCGGCTGCTGTCATTGGAGATATATTTGGAGCCATAATTCCTTCAGTAGGGGTCATCTTAAACTCCATAAAGATTCAAAGGTTGTCTACTATAGTGGATAGCATGCTGACAAATTTTACAGGGGCTATACTCCTGATGGATGCTGAACTTGCTGCGGAAAGAACTATGACTCTTCAAAATCGGCTTGCTTTAGACATTCTTTTAGCAAAGAGTGGAGGGGTCTGCAAGATGCTCAACGAGCGTCATTGTTGCTCATTTATACCTGACAATAGTAAAAAGATTAGAGGTATGCTAACTAACCTAACCAAAGATAGCGCAGATTTGAAGGACTTGAAGGAACCTGGAGTGTGGGAGAAATTTGGAAAAGGAATTGCCAGAGTGGGGAGCTGGTTTAGCAACATTTGGAATAGAGTACTTGCAAAAATATTTTTATTAGGATTATGGGGAGCATGCAAAATTAATGATAAAATTAAAAGAAATTGGACAAAAAGAATGAAGAAAGTGAAAGGGAGAAAATGTTCAATGAAATTTGGGAAAGTTCACACAAGGGACAAGATGTTGAAATGCGCATTATGCATAAAGTGAACAATTAAGTGAAAGGTCAAAGGGAAAGGTTTATGTGATGACGAACGTCATCAGAGGAGGGACTTAGAGAGCGTAGCTTATATAATCTATATTAGCATGAAATGTTGATGAATTTATGTGTGATGATGCTGCATAGAAACTATAATAATAGCGATTTTGCTTAAACGTGCACTTGAATTGTGATCACGATGAGTGGCCACCAAGTATACGCAAACTAATAATGATGATCAAAATGTTTATGTTACGTTCAAATTAAGCTTATACTAACATTTGCGTTATTAAATCTGTATTGAAAACCTCATAGGTCTTAAGTTAGCATGAGCCGGAGTTTAGCTGCCTGGCTCTCGTATTAAAAGCATTTTTCTATTTTTCAGTGCGCCGACTCACAAGGGGCCATGACCCTGCAATGTTCTTTTTCTTCAAGCTTGGAAGATGAATGTAGCCATGTTAAATCCGTTCTCAGGTGCATTTTCTACGCCCATGGAATAAATGTTATAAATGAAGTGAAACAGTGTAGATTATTGTAATGTACAAGGTCATTCAAACCAGTGAATACAATAACTGCTGACCAAAGGATGTGCAAAGAATTATCAATGAATGAAGTCATACCGGACGTGTCACCTCTGAAGACGTCAATTACGAGGACCAATGAAGGATTTGTAAACCAATATGGGGTGAAGATTAGGATTACCTAATGTCTAATTTGATAGGTTAAAGATAGTGGGGTAGAGAAGATGTCCAATAGAATTTTGGGGGAATGTGCTACGAAAAAGGGATAAAAACCCATGTCACAGAGAGGTCTTTTAGGTGGGTTAGGGAATGCTATTGATTTTATCCAGAAACTCTGTCACTCTGTTTGGTGATTTGAGATTATTGAAAAACCATCCTTGCCCTTAGTTTGTCCATTTACACTTTTCCTCCTTATGAGGGAAGTGCCCTTTTTGCCCTTTAGCTGAGTACTGACTAGTGGTGATCTGACCGATGTCCTGAAGACGAAGGCTGAACCTGTGCGCTGACCTAATCCTTGGAGGGTAATTATGACAATGCAATTGTAATTTGTCTGTTTGCTTTTCCTTTCTAGGTACCAGCTGCTTGCTTTTGACAGAGACCATAGCTAAATGTTTTCCAAATTGGTGTTCTAAATTGTTTTGCATGAAGCCCAACATGCGAATGCTAATCAGTGGTTAGGACTGGTGTTCACCAAACTGACGCAAATAGAAATACGACAGAGATTATGCTTTGTTGAACTGACTCGACATTGACACTCTGCTAAACTTTGATCTATGTTCACGCCGTGTTATATTCTAATTTTTGTGATTCTTGCCTTCATGAAATCTTATCAAAGTTGTCATATTGTGACTATGCTGTTATGTTTCTTGGTTTTGAGGTTAACGCACTTAATCTTAGATTGTAACTAATAGGGAATAAACTTCATAAAATTCTACTAAACTGGTGTGGTTATTCATGGCTGAAAGGTCATGGTAGCGTCTTGAATTGATTAATGACTTTGACTAAGGTAAAATGTATCGTTGTGATAAATATTGATGACGTTATTGATGTATTAATTGATATATTGATTAGTTATCTCGTCCTACGGTGTCTCTCAACTTGGTCAAAAGATTCATTGGCCTAAAACGAGTCCTGATGTGAAATAAATTAACATAAAAGGACTCGTTATCAATGCCATACTTTCTTGTCACTCAACAGTGCCAATCTTGCATAGACTTCTTTTACTGGCAAGGGTTCTGAAAATTTGCTATTACCCTTCCCTACTTTATAGCCTAGCTTTACTCTAACCCAATCACCAGGTTCCAGGTGCCCTTCCTTAGCCCTGTGTTCCTTATGATAATACTCTTTGTACACTTCCATGTTCTGTAAATTCCTTTTTACAACTAAAGGAGACCACTTACTGCACAGCTTCAAACTCATCCATGCTTTGTTATGTTTGGTAAAAGGTTCTCTCCATCTTAAACTTCTAAAAGTACTATATCCAGTCATGGTGGGTGTTATTCTATCAGCCCAAACAGTTTTGTGCAGCTCCTTCTCCCAATGATTGCCCACGCTGATGACTGCATGCACAGTCCCCATTAACATATTGTTGAAGCACTCTTTTCATCCATTTGCAGGATGGTAATTAGGTGTATGCCTTTTGTCAATACCATTCCTTACTAATAATTTCCCAAACTTCCCTGTTGTACATTGTGGTCTATTATCACACAAAATAGATTTGGGTATGCCCTCACATAAGAATCATTTCTCTAAAAAGGAAATTATGGTGCCCACATGAACACTCTCAGATATTCCACATTCTGGTAATTTAGAATAGTGCTCAATAACAACAATTACACATTTGGGTACTCCCCACGCATCCAGAATGGGTCCCAATATATCTATATTAAGATCTTCCCAGAGATTTTCTGGCCAGCTCCTATTCCCTAATGGAGAACGAAACATAGATTGCGCATTATCTGAATTTGACAGTCTCTTGGAAACTTTTCCGCATCCACATTAATGCCTGGCCACCAATATGCTGATTTCACCTTTTTGTTTAGTTTAGCAATACCCAGGTGCTTCCCATGACTAATTTCCAAAATGTTATTTCTCAAACTCCTAGGGGCAATACTCTATCTCCCCTAAGAATGTGCCCTATTTCACAAAGGGATAACTCGTCTTTGATCTCCCATAAATTTATACACTCTTCTTGTAACTTCTGTTTTTTCCAACCAGCCCTTGGTGATATATGACCTGACCGCAACGAAATCCACATCCTTCAGGTAGTTAATCTCCCATTCTTCTTTTGACATTACCATGTTCTCTGCACTAATAACTGCCAGGCTGCACTCATCCTAAGTGTTCTTAAAGTGTTCACATAATGGTAAAGGAGAGCGACTCAAGTAGTCAGCCACTTTGTTTCTGTTTCCTGGTAAGTATTCTACATCATGAACAACATCCAACAATCTAGATGCCATTCTCGCTGTACATGGTGTGGCTCTTACCACTCCATTAGATGTGAGAACCTTTACAAAAGGCTTGTAATCAGTACGTATTTTAAATCTGGTTCCTCATAAATATTGCCTTAACTTTTCTAAGGCCCACACTGCAGCTAGCATTTCTTCCTCAATTACCAAGAACCTTTCTTCCACCAGCGACAAGGAGCAAGAGGTGTATGCAAATGTGTTTTCTTTTTCCCGTTTCCGGGATTTGGGTCAAGACCGTCACATAACCCCTTACCACTGGCATCTGTAGTTACTATGCTATGGGCCCCAATCTGAAATCCTTGCAAATGATAAGCTGTGCGTATATCACGTTTGATGTTTTCAAAATCCCTCTGCAGCTCCACACTCCACTTAAACACGTTTGGCCTTTAACAACTGCCGCAGTCCATGAGTTTTCATAGCAACATTTTCTACAAACTTAGAATAAAATTCAGTAAGGTCAAGAAAATATCTGATTTCATCTTTAGACGTTGGCGCAGGAGCATTGCTGATGGACTCAATTATGTTTTTTGGGGGGATATGCCATTCCTACCTGCCTTGTGTCATAAATAAGACACAGACCTCAAGACAAACTTACATCCACTTACTTGATCCATTTGTCAGCCAGTTTTTTTAGCACAAGATTCAATCTTAAGTCATGTTCTTTCGTGTCTCGACCCATCATATGTCATCTTGGAAATATGTAATCTTGGAAATATGTCACTCCTTTTATGTCCTAAAACAACTTCTGCATAAGTAGCTGGAAGACTGCTGCCGCTGATACCAAACTGAACAGTATGCATGCAAATCTATAGCAACTAGAAGGAGTGATGAACAATGTTAATCCTCTTCTGTAAGGATGCAACATAATTTGGTGATAGGCTGAGGTCAGGTCAATGGTGGAAAACCACTTACAACCCTTAGACTGAGAAAGAAATTTGTCAATTCTAGGAAGTGGAAAGCTGCCCACATCAATGTTCTTATTCAAATCTCTCCGATCAACTCATAGTCTAATGTCATCATTGGACTTGTGAGCTACCACTGCTGGGGCCAAGCACTCTGCACTCTCCACTGGCACAAATATACCTTTGTTCTCTAGGTCATCGAGATGTTCCATGACGCTGTTCCTAACACTTAACAGTATGTTCCTGGCCTTATGACTAATTGGCACAGCTCCCTATTTGAGTACAATTTTATGGGTGAATGCACTGAACTTTCCCACCTTGCCCGATAATACGGTAGGAAACCACTTAAAAAGTTCTCCTTCCATGGTGACTACAGGTTCACCCAACAACATTACTTGGTCACTGCTGTTAGGATCAAGTGTGATGCCTAAATTTCCCTGGTTGATCCATCCTTATGAAGAAGGACCTTTTTAAGCCACATATAATTTTCCTTGGGTTTCCCTGCCTTTGAATTGAAATGTATACAGATCATACCCTACCCTAGGAAATTCCTCACCCAAGAATGTTACAGGATGCACATCTGTGGGGTTCAATCCCATGCCTAATATATCTGCAAATGTTACCTCCCATACTGACAACTGAATAATGGTATAAGGGGATCCTGAGTCTGCCACACCTTGTAGGTCAGTACCACCAATGGTCATATTGTAGACTGGTTTCTTATTTGCCTCACCTCTTACACATAAGACAGCATCATCTATACTAAAGACACTGCCATTGCTCTGTGATTCACTCGCTCTCAAATGTTCTTCTTCATTGTTTCCCATCACACATTTGACCAAACTCCCTGTTGGACCTGACATCCTTGGCATGGTCTCCCTTGTCTTTTTTGCCTCTGCTTCCCTTGTATTGACTGTGTGCTGGACTTTGTTTTTAATGGTTTTGGTATTCTGGGCACTTTACCACTGCTGACCAGTGCTAAAGTGCAAGTACTCCCTGTGTAAATTGTATGTGTAATTGACTTTTCCATGATTGGCATATTTGATTTACTACTAAGTCCCTAGTAAAGTGCACTAGAGGTGCCCAGTGCCTGTAAATCGAATGCTTCTAGTGGCCCTGCAGCTCTGACTGTGCCACCCACAGTTTTTAAATTGCCATTTTGACCTGGCAAATGTACCCACTTGCCAGGCCCAAATCTTTCCTTTTTATACATGTAAGGCACCCTTAAGATAGGCACTAGCTGGCCCCATGGGCAGGGTACAGTGTATGTTAAAGGTAAGACATGTGCTTGTATGTTTCTACATGCCCTAACAGTGAAATACTGCCAAATTCTGTTATCACTGTTGCAAGGCCTATCTCTCTCATAGATTAACATAGGAGCAACCTTTGTAGTTTCCCTTTGAGAACAAATAGCAATGTGGAGTTTGGGGTCTCTGAACTCACAATTTAAAAATACATCTTTTGGTAAAGTTGTTTTTTAAATTGTCAGTTTGAAAATGCCACTTTTGGAAAGTGTTACAAATAAACAGGGTAACCCAATATTCCCCACAGAACTGGGTAATCTAAACTGTAAAGCACACAATGTACATGGAGGAATCATTTGCATACAAATAGTTTTTAAACAAATGCACTGGTGACCCCTCTAGTCCACAATCCCTTTACATCCAAGGGACAGAAGGAGAAACCAACCCTCCTGACTCCCCAACCACAAAAGGTTTGATCCTGTACGCAGTCTTTCAAACAATCAGAATCATTCCTAATGGACTCCAGCAGCTCATGCAAAGAATTGCGTTATGGAGAGTATAAGGTCGATGTTTCGGTCTCCCAAGACTCAAACAGTCCATGTGACCATCCTCAGGACAATGTGTCAAAGTGGATTAAATCACAAATATTGTTGCTCTACCACACAATAAATAACCTACATTAATAAAAAGCTAAACAACACTAAAAGGAGCAGAAAACTAAACCACGCTGTACATGCAAGTGAATCGCCTACTCACCAGGAAGCATACCGGTGGGAAAGCACCAGCTTCCAAAAGCAGTAGGGGGGAGACTCTGCCAAGGGTGGGCAGGGTCCCCATCAGAAGAAGTGGGGGGGGGGAGGTAAGGGTAAACAGGGGGAGTTCCTTAAAGGGCTCCAACCTAGTTCCCAGGGAATAGATTCCCAGCTCCCAGTTGAAAAGAAACCATGGGTCGCTGCAGGGAAACCTGCAGAGAGGGGTCCCCGCAAGTGCTATGAATGTGATCAGGTGGGTCACACGAGGGGGACCCTAAATGCCCCAAGGAGACTCAGGCACCCACTGGTGCTCAGCCACAGGATTTGGCCAGTGTAGCTCCTGGGGAGGAGTTGGCTCCAAGTAGGTGGGAGCCAGCTGAGATGACCCTTGTCTCACTAGGAGACAGGGAGATGGTCCAGGCAGTGGGGGACCATCAATTGACAGAGGGTTTAGGATCTGAGAGACACAGGAGCCAGTGTGACTACTGTGAGAAGTCCCCTGATGTCTGAAGAACAGGTAGTTCCCCATGCACTTCAAGTAGTTGAGGTAGACAACTCTGAGAGCCTGTGCAAAGAGGCACAGGTTTCTTTTGATGGGGGGGAGGGTCTCAGGTTCCTTGAGGGTAGCTGTGAGTCCAACCATGCCTGTAGACTGTCTGCTTGGCAATGACCTGGAGGATTTCCCTTGGTAGGAGGTGGAACACAGGTCTCACTTGGATATATTCGAGTCTCCCTGGGTGGGTGGGTGTCTACCTGGTCAATGGCAGCCTGTCAGGGTGACCAGGAGGCCATGGTGCCTAAAAGAGTGGCCCAGGTGCCTGCCAGAAGGAGGAAGGGCAAGGGAAGCCCACCCCAGAAGTTCCCACAGTCTGAGAGTAGGCTGAACCTTAGGGGGATACCCCAGAGCCTACAGGGGTATAGGTGGCTGAAGTGGGGGAGGTGTCTAAGCTGTAAGACTTCCCTCCAACCTTTTCCTGTAGTCAGCACTCCCTTTGAAAGGGTAGATACTGACATTGTGGAGCCCCTGGGTCCCAAAACAGCCATGGACAACAGATTTATCCTTGTCTTGGTGGACGATGCCACCCGGTACCCAGAAGCTATCTCTCTTAGATCAATCACAGCCCCTGTGGTGGGCTGGACATTGATGGGGGGTTTTACCCAAATGGGGTTCCCCAAGGAGGTGATATCTGACAGGGGTGCCAACTTCATATCTACTTATATGAAGTCTCTGTCAAAGCAGTGTGGGGTGACATACAAGTTCACCACTCCTTACCACCCCCAAGGAAATGGTTTGGTTGAGAGATTCAACCGAAACTTGGATGGCATGATATTGAGCCTGTTACAGCCCATAAGGTGGAAGTGGGATGTCCTCTTGCCAAGCCTTTTGTTTGCTTACAGGGAGGTGCCACAAAAGGGACTTGGTTTTAGCCTGTTTGAGTTGTTGTATGGCCACCCTGTGGGGGGACCTTTGCGTCTGGTGAAGGAGGGCTTTGAAAAGGTCTTCAGTAAGCACCCCCCCAGGATGTATCCAGCTACATGCTGGCTTTTAGGAACCAGACAAGGAAACTCGCTCAAGAGAACCTGGAAGCAAGCCAGGAGGATATGAAATGCTGGTATGACCAGAACGACTCTCTGGTTGAGTTTCAGCCTGGCCAGAAAGTGTGGGTTATGGCCCCAGTGGAGCCTCCTGCTCTCCAAGACAAGTGGACTGGGCCTTTTGAGGTGGTGGAGCGCAAGGGTGAGGTCACCTATCTGGTGAACTTCCTAGCTCCAAGGAACACATTAAGGGTCTTACATGTGAACCGCCTCAAACCTCACTTTGAGAGGTCTGAATTGACAATGCTCCTAGCAATAGATGATGGGGTGGTGGAAGAGAGTGAGACTCTTCCTGACTTCCTATCTGCTCAGGAGAAAGATGGGTCTATGGAGGGTGTGAACCTCTCCCTCACACTGACCCCAGAACAGAGGGACTATCGCAAGGTGTTGGGACAGTTTGCCTCATTGTTTTCCTTGGTCCCAGGGGTCACTCATTTGTGTACACATGATATAGACACTGGGGACAGTCCACCAATAAAACTCAAGATTTACAAGATGAATGACAAGGTCGGGGCTAGCATTAAGGATGAGGTGTCCCAAATGTCAGCACTAGGGGTTATTGAGTTCTCCAGTAGCCCTTTAGCCAGTCCAGTGGTCTTGGTCCCAAAGGCTGCTGCCCCCAGTGCCACTCCAGAACTCAGGTTCTGTGTGGACTACCGTGGACTCAAAGCCGTCATGAAGACTGATGTGCACCCCATCCCTAGAGCTGATGAGCTCAATGATCGGTTGGGAGCTGCCAAGTTTCTCAGCGCATTTCTCAGCAAGTTTGATCTAAGGTCTGGGTATTGGCAGATTGCCCTAATTGAGGGGACCTAGGAGAGGTCTGTTTTTTTCTGTCCCAGATGGGCACTACCAGTTCCAGGTGAGGCTCTTTGGGATGAAAAATGCCAATGCCACCTTTCAGAGGTTGATCAATCAGGTTTTGGCTGGGTTGGAGGATTTCAGTGCAGCCTACCTGGATGACATTGCAGTGTTCAGCTCCAGATGGGAGGAACACCTGCAGAACCTCTGAAAAGTGTTGGAGGCTCTGCAGAAGGCAGGCCTCACTACTAAGGTGGGTGAATGCCAAATAGGGCAGGGCTCTGTGGTGTACTTGGGACACCAGGTGGGGAGTGGCCAGGTTGCACCTCTACAACCAGAGATTGACACCATTCTGGCTTGGGAGCCCCCCAAGACCCAGACTGAGGTCAGAGCCTTTTTAGATCACACAGGATACTAAAGAAGGTTTGTCAAGGGGTATGGCTCTATTGTTGCTCCTGTGTCCAAGTTAACCTCCAAAAGGTAACCCAAAAATGTGATCTAGACTGAGGCTTGCCAGACAGCTTTTAATGCTTTGAAGGCAGCCATGTGAACGGTACCCGTTCTGAAGGTGCCTGACTACTCCAAAGAGTTTCTTGTGCAGACTGATGCTTCAGAGCATGGTGTGGGAGCAGTACTTGCTCAGCTAAATGAAGAGGGCCTAGATCACCCTGTAGCCTTGATTAGTAGGAGGTTACTTACCCGGGAACGTGGGTGGAGTGCAATTGAGCGAGAAGCTTTTGCTGTGGTCTGGGCACTGAAGAAGCAAACACCTCACTTGTTTGGGACTCATTTCCGGGTTCAGACAGACCACAGGCCCCTCAGATGGTTAATGCAGATGAGGAGTAAGAACCCAAAAATGTTGAGGTGGCCCTTCTCCCAACAGGGAATGGACTTTACAGTGGAACACCACCCTGGAACAGAACATGCTAATGCTGATGTTCTGTCCAGATTCTTCCGCCTTAGTGATGAGAACTCCCATGAGGGTGGGTAGTTCTCCCCACTTTCAGCTAGGGGGACACACGTGGTAGACCTGGCATCCTTGGCAGGGTCTCCCCTGTCTTTTTTGTCTCTGCTTCCCATGATTTAAATTTGTGCTGGACTCTGGGCACTTTACCACTGCTGACCAGTGCTAACGTGCAAGTGCTCTCTGTGTAAATTGTATGTGTAATTGGCTTTTCCATGACTGGCATATTTGATTTACTAGTAACTAGAGGTGCCTAGGCCTGTAAATCAAAGCCATTAGTTGCCTGCAGCACTGATTGTGCCACCCACATGAGTAGCACTGTAAACATTGCTCAGACCTGCCACTGCAGTGTCTGTGTGTACAGTTTTTAAACTTCAAATTCGACCTGGCAAGGGTACTCACTTATCAGACCCAAAGCTTCCCTTTTTATATATGTAAGGCACCCATAAGGTAGGACCTAGGTAGCCCCATTGACAGGGTGCAGTGTATATTAAGTATAGGACATGTGCTGATATGTTTTTACATGTCCTAACAGTGAAATAGTGCCAAATTTGGTTTCCACTGTTGCAAGGCCTATCTCTCTCATAGGTTAACATGAGGGCTGCCTTTAAAAAACTTTTAAGTGCAGTTTCCCTTTGGGAGCAGATAGAGCTAAGGGCTTTGGGGTCTCTGAACTCACAATTTAAAAATACATCTATTGTTAAAGTTGTTTTTTAAATTGTCAGTTTGAAAATACCACTTTTAGAAAGTGGGCATTGTCTTGCTTAAACCAATATAAAAGGACACACTCACCGGAGGCACACACAACACGCCGACGCAGACATGGAGAGAGAGTTGGATAATGCCAGTGCTGCTCCTTGCCATATACCTCCAGGACCGTGATCGCCGACGAAAACCACAATGGTAAGTACCGCAGCCTAGTACACAAGGGAAGAAAGGGCACAGTTACACACCCACCCCACCCACCCTGCAACACACCTCCAACCCCTCCCACATCCCAAGCCAAACATAACATAACAAAATGTAACAGACACAAGCCAACAAATACCTGCACCAAAGTACACACATGTGCACTTCACCCCTCCATAGTGAAACACTGTACAACGTCACCATATTGTGCCAACAGCACTACTGGGCACTGAAACTTTATTTACAAAGACATTACATCATGTCCAAAGAAGGCCATTGGCCAGTCCAGTACAAATAGCCTGAAGGGCCAAAACCGTCCGAACTCGACTTAACTTGAAAGGGGAATCAATAGGGCAGCCAGGCACCTCAGGGAACAGGCTCAGGGGGTGGCGGGGGTGGGAACGTATGTCTGGAAGTGGGGGGCTTGGGCTTAGGTTTGGCTTAGGTTTGGGAGGTGGAGGAGGTTTGGGCTTCCCCTTGGAAGGAGGGGGAGTGGGCCTGGACCGGGGGATGGCAGAGGGACCTGGGGCAACACAGGGCTTCTTCCTCCCTGGGGGAGGGGCAGGGGAATGGGAAGGGTGGACTGGGGCAGACTTAGACGTGGAAGGAGTGGACTGGGCAAGGAGATGGGCATGTTTAGGGACAAGACGGGTGGTCCAGTGGGCTCGAACAGGTCAACACGGGAGAGGAAAAGCTTCTTAGGGGCAGTTCGAAGAAATTTGGAGGCAGGTCTGGGAGTGGAGGCTTTGAGAGTGCTTGTACCAGGTGTAGATGTGCCGGACGTGGATGCAGGTGCCTGTAAAGTATGCTGATGTGTGGTGGATGTGTGTGGTGTGGATGTTTGTGAATGTTTGAGTGTTTTGGGAGGGAGGGGGTGGACACAGTAGGAGAAGACAGGCTGCCAATGTACATGGATGTTGTCGGGGTGCCTGCAGGTCTGGTGAGTGTGCTGCAAGTGTCTGTCAATGTAGTTGTGGTGAGTGCAGGTGTGGTGTCTGGGGTGCATGTCTGGATGTCAGATGTTGTGGTGACTGCATGAATGGGGGCAGCAGCAGTGACTGAGGGTGCAGTAGATGTGGGTGTGCAAGGTGAGGTGACAGACAGGGTGGTGGGGGAGGTTGACACACTCGGGGGAAGTGGATGTTTTTGTGTGTGCTTTGGTATGTTGGGTGTGTGCCTGCCCGTGGTGGGAAGTGTGGTGCTTGTGTTTCTCTGTGTGCTTCTTGTGTGTTGATCTGTGTGCATGTCTGTCTGTACATGTGCTTGGGATGGGTGAAGGGAGTGGGTTTCTGGAAGGGGTAGAGGTGGTGGGAGGGTTGACGGAAAGACCAGGGACACTGGCTGCCGTCAAAGAGGAGGCCAAAACCTGAAAAGATCTCTGTAGGCCAGACATGGCATCATGAATGCCTTCCGGTATGCACTGCATTGCTGCATCTGGGATGCTAGCCCCTGGATGGCATTCAGGATGGTTGTCTGCCCTACAGAAATGGTCCTCAGAAGGTCAATAGCCTCCTCCGTGAGGGCAGCAGGGCTGACTGGGGCAGGGGATGAGGTGCCTGGGGCAGAGGAGACACACCCCTTCTGGGTGAGCGGGCACGGGCAACTGGGTGGGGAGTAACTGGGAGTAACTGGGAGGGCAGTGATGGCTAGGGGGGTGGCAGAAGATGGCATAGAATGGGAGGACCCAGTAGGGTCTGCCCCCGGCAGGGAGCTCCTATCGGAGGAGGTATCAGAGTCACTACCTCCAGTGGTAGTTGCCTCCCCGTGTTACTCCCCTCACCCTCCTACCCACTGGTCCCCTTGGCGTCCGTTGACTCTGCCTCCTTGGAACCATGGGCTGCTGCATCCCCACTCGCCTGTGCCACTGCTCCCTCACCAGATGATGCTGATGTACACAAAGGACACAAGAGCACAGGGGTGGAGAGACAAAACAAGGGAGAACTTTGCCAAAACATGAATATATGTACATCTCTGACTCACACACACTCCCATCCAGGTCACACACTTACACTCAGCACATACAATATACGTCATGATTGTGCCTCTGACTAGTGGCCATTACCCCAGAATACACCGCATAACCCACATGAAACACGGCCCTGATACACTGTGTGAAGTACACCCATGAGAGACCATGCCCAGCCAATGCATTTACAAGTCCATGAGGCCACAAAACATACCAGATGACAGAAAGTGGACCCCCATGGGCCTATAGAGACTGTCCAAACTTGCCCTCACACCATTGCAGGAACTTTGAGGGGGCAGAACTGCAAGAACACACTTGTCCAAGTGCCTGGCACTAGAATGCATACATACCACAGCACCAACATACAAACATCTAAGCAGTATCACAACAGTGTTGGTACTCACCCCCTTGTGGCTGCTGTGCTGCCTTCAAGCGCCCATCCAGATCCGGATAGGCCACTGCCAGAATGCTGCCCATTAGGGAGGTCATGGTCCGACGGGCACCCCTTCCTCATTGGGAGGCCTTCCCCAGCTGGGCCCCTTCGGTCTTCTTGGCCCAGTGCCTCAGGTACTCCCACCGCTTCCTGCAGTGGGTGCTCCGCCAGTTGTAGACCCCCAGTGCACCTCCTTGGCGATGGCTTGCCACAGGCCTTTCTTTTGATGGGCGCTGACCTGCATGAGAAACACAGAGCAAAAAAATAAACGTCAGTCTGTGTGCACAGAATACAGACGACATGTTGTTCCTTTATAAAACTGCCATTGTTGAAAGGCATGTTATCAACTCACGTACAGTACATGCCAGACAGTCTACGGCTGGGCAGTTACACATCGAACCCAGATGCATACAGGCATCTGCCACAATCAAACACATCTAAGGATGACAGATGCCAACTCACCTGCTCCTCTGGTCGCCCATACAACTTGGCATACAGGGGTAGGACCCCGTCCACCAGCTTCTCCAGCTCCTCCGCAGTGAAGCCCGGGGCTCGTTTCCCTGTAACCCGTGCCATCTCAGGGACCAGTGTTAGGACACAGCAGCACACACAGTGGAGTACTAGCCTGCAGGGGAATCAGGAGTCAAGGGTCTGACGAAATGACGTAGCTACCGCAGCAGTGTGCCCCGTCACCGCCGTCGGCGATCATGATTGGCCCAGGTTCCCCATTGACAACCATGTAATCCAATGATCGGGTGCACAGCGGTGAACACCGCCTTCCACCATGACGACTACCGCGAGCGGAATAAAGTCACTTACACTCTATCACACCTGGATGGCAGGAGGCTGCCATTTTGCTACCACCATGTCACCATAGCCTGGCCAGGGGCCTCTTACAGGGTCTCAACATCTCCGCCCTTAGTCGCTTGCTGACATGCATCTAGGATCCTCACATGTACCCATCTTTGGAATTGTGTCCACACTAGGATGCCATTACGACAGAGTTAACTCAGCACACATATGCCTGACGGTGTACTTCATACTTTGCGTTTGTGTGTGTTACCTACGTGTCACACTTACAAGGATACAGTGACATCATGGGATGCAAGTGTAAGTTGACACTCAGATTGTTTCTTTCCATCCCCAAAGGTACAGACCCATGTGGTGAGGGAGGTCCCCATCTGTTTACAGACCCCTGGTTGATCTGGAAACTATGGAGGAACGCACATCATTGTCAGCTACAGACTCAATAGAGCTACTATCCATGACCTCTGTGCATTGATGGATCCTGTCCTAAAACTGGCAAATCGAAATCAGCATGCCATCCCTACAACTGTGCAAGTGCTATCTGTACTCCATTTTTTGGCTCCGGGCTCAGTGACAGTAGGCATGGGTGCAGGGGTCTCACAGCCAATGTTCAGCCTCATCCTGTCCAAATTCCTGGATGCATTTGTCCAACACTTGCAAACATATGTCCAGTTTCCCCAAAGGGCTGAACTTCCAGCCATCAAATCTGGATTTTAAGCCTTTGCTAACATCCCCCATGTGATAGGTGCCATTGATGGAACCCACATAGCTCTCATACACCCAAGAGTGAATGAACAGGTGTACAGGAATCGGAAGAACTATCACCCCATGAATGTACAATTGGTGTGTACTGCTGCCAGTACAGTTCACATGTCAATGCCAGGTTCCCAGGCTCAGTCCATGATTCCTTTGTCCTGAGAAACAGCAGTGTACCAAACATGATGGAACAACTACAAGGGGACAAAGGATGGCTCATAGGTGAGTGTGTATTACACTGGATCTGTACATAGCTGACAGCCAGGCTATATGCATGTAAAGTCAGTTTATTAAAGTCCTGTTTCACCACTTTTGCAGGTGATTCTGGCTACCCCACCTTGAAATGGTTCCTGACACCTGTGAGGAATCCCAGGACAGATGCAGAGATGAATTATAATGAGGCCCATGGAGTTTACTAGGAGGGTGATTGAGCGCACTATAGGTCTCCTGAAGGCTAGATTTCGCTGCCTCCATCTCTCTGGGGGATCCCTGTGCTATGTCCCTGACAAGTTGTGTAAGACAATGGTGGCTTGCTGCATGCTGCACAACTTGGCTCTGAGGAAAGCTATCCCCCTTCTGGAAGAGGAGGGTGCTGTACAACCAGCCCAGCAACCTCAGAGAGGGCATGAGGGTGATGGTGAGAAAGAAGAGGGGGAAGATCTCAACTCCAAGACCCAGCTTATCCGCCTATACTTCCAGTGACTCTAAGGTACTGTTCAATGATGCTGATGTATTCACTGCATAGTTTAAGTCTGACTCATGTAATTGGTAATGTGGTGTCTATAGTCAGTGACACTGTTAACTGATGACTGAAGTGGCATGTGCCAGGAAACCCAATTTTATGTACAGTGTGACATACTTCAGACACTACAGTCCGTTGGATCCCCTCCTGCAATAAAGGTATGATCATACAATTGACTGGTTAATGCATACACACTCACAATTGATATCTCATATTGACGCGGGACATACGATTTGAGTGCATTGGTGTATTTATTAAATGGCAAAATATTCATAATTCGTGGGACAGTGATAGGGAGGGGGCACATGGTGCAAATCCATACTCGGTTACATATGCTCAGCTGTTGGTAGCACTGGGTTTTGGTCCATGTGGCAATTGGAGGATGGTGTGATGGCAGTGCCATGTCAACGAGGGAGCACAGTGGCACACAAGGGAGACAGTTCAGGGCAGAGTCACTTCCTAGCGCTGGGCTTGGTCTTGGCTGGTGTTTCAGCAGCATGTCTGGGTCTGAGGGCACGGTTGCCTAGCTGGAGCTGGGCTGCAGGGGTAGGGGTGCTGGTTTCCTGCGTGTCCTCTGCCAGTGCCACCAGTCCAGTAGCTGCTGCAGATATATAGGGCAGGGCAGTGTCCTGGCTAGTGGCCGGGGCTGGCAGGTGGGTGGAGGACTCAGGATGGCTGTGGTACTGGTGCTGCAGCACCCCTGCAATGGAGGCCAGGGTAGCATTGAGCTGTTTCCATTGCTCCATGGCCTCCTGGTGGTATGCTACCTGCAGCCTCTGATTCTGCTCCAATGTGGCCAGGATCTGGCCTATCCTGTCCTGGGTATGGTAGTATGCTCCCAGGACCTCTGATATCACCTCCTGGGCTGCTGCATCCATCCTTTGGCCACCCCCTGGGCCACTGATACCCTCCCACTAGCCCTAGCCCCCTGTGCCTGTGTGTGAGAAAGTAGCCTCTTTCTAGCCTTGTTACCCCCACTTTTGGCCTGTTTGTGAGTATATGTCAGGGTGTTTTCACTGTCTCACTGGGATCCTGCTAGCCAGGGCCCAGTGCTCATAGTGAAAACCCTATGTTGTAAGTGTGGTTGTTATGTGTCACTGGGATCCTGCTAGCCAGGACCCCAGTGCTCATAGGTTTGTGGCCTATATGTATGTGTTCCCTGTGTGATGCCTAACTGTCTCACTGAGGCTCTGCTAACCAGAACCTCAGTGCTTATGCTCTTTCTGCTTTACAAATTTGTCACTAACAGGCTAGTGACTAAATTTACCAATTCACATTGGCATACTGGTACACCCATATAATTCCCTAGTATATGGTACTGAGGTACCCAGGGTATTGGGATTCCAGGAGATCCCTATGGGCTGCAGCATTTCTTTTGCCACCCATAGGGAGCTCTGACAATTCTTACACAGGCCTGCCACTGCAGCCTGCGTGAAATAACGTCCACGTTATTTCACAGGCATTTACCACTGCATTTAAGTAACTTATAAGTCACCTATATGTCTAACCTTCACCTGGTGAAGGTTGGGTGCAAAGTTACTCAGTGTGTGGGCACCCTGGCACTAGCCAAGGTGCCCCCACATCGTTCAGGGCAAATTCCCCAGACTTTGTGAGTGCGGGGACACCATTACACGCATTCACTGTACATAGGTCACCACCTATGTACAGCATCACAATGGTAACTCCGAACATGGCCATGTAACATGTCTAAGATCATGGAATTGTCACACCAATGCCATTCTGGCATTTGGGGGGACAATTCCATGATCCCCCGAGTCTCTAGCACAGAACCTGTGTACTGCCAAACTGCCTTTCCGGGGTTTCCACTGCAGCTGCTGCTGCTGCCAACCCCTCAGACAGGTTTCTGCCCTCCTGGGGCCCAGGCAGCCCTGGCCCAGGAAGGCAGAACAAAGGACTTCCTCTGAGAGAGGGTGTAACACCCTCTCCCTTTGCAAATAGGTGTGAGGGCTGGGGAGGAGTAGCCTCCCCCAGCCTCTGGAAATGCTTTGATGGGCACAGATGGTGCCCATCTCTGCATAAGCCAGTCTACACCGTTTCAGGGATCCCCCAGCCCTGCTCTGGTGCGAAACTGGACAAAGGAAAGGGGAGTGACCACTCCCCTGACCTGCACCTCCCAGGGGAGGTGCCCAGAGCTCCTCCAGTGTGTCCCAGACCTCTGCCATCTTGGAAACAGAGGTGTCTGTGGCACACTGGACTGCTCTGAGTGGTCAGTGCTAGCAGGTGACGTCAGAGGCTCCTTCTGATAGGCTCTTACCTCTCTTGGTAGCCAATCCTCCTTCCTAGGTAGCCAAACCTCCTTTTCTGGCTATTTAGGGTCTCTGCTTTGGGAATCTCACCAGATAACGAATGCAAGAGCTCATCAGAGTTCCTCTGCATCTCTCTCTTCACCTTCTGCCAAAGGATCAACCGCTGACTGCTCAGGACGCCTGCAAAACCGCAACAAAGTAGCAAGACGACTACTAGCAACCTTGTATCGCTTCATCCTGCCGGCTTTCATGACGTTTTCCAGGTGGTGCATGCTCTGGGGGTAGCCTGCCTCGTCTCTGCACCAGGAGCTCTGAATAGATCTCCCGTGGGTCGACTGAATCTTCCCCCTGCAACCGCAGGCACCAAAAGACTGCATCACCTGTCCTCTGGGTCCCCTCTCAGCACGACGAGCGTGGTCCCTGGAACTCAGCAACTCTGTCCAAGTGACTCCCACAATCCAGTGACTCTTCAGTCCAAGTCTGGTGGAGGTAAGTCCTTGCCTCCCCACGCTAGACTGCATTGCTGGGTACTGCGTGATTTGCAGCTGCTCCGGCTCCTGTGCACTCTTCCAGGATTTCCTTCATGCACAGCCAAGCCTGGGTCCCTGACACTCCTTCCTGCAGTGCACAACCTTCTGAGTTGTCCTCCAGCGTCGTGGGACTCCCTTTTGTGACTGCGTGTGGACTCTGGTTAACTCTTCTTCCAAGTTCCTGTTCAGGTACTTCTGCGGGTGCTGCCTTCTTCTGTGAGGGCTCTCTGAGTTGCTGGGTGCCCCCTCTGTCTCCTCCTCCAAGTGGCGAAATCCTGGTCCCTCCTGGGCCACAGCAGCACCCAAAAACCTCTATCGCAACCCTTGCATCTAGCAAGGCTGTGTGCGGTCTTTCTGCGTGGGAACACCTCTGCAAGCTTCATCACGATGTGGGACATCGCTCTTCCCAAGGAGAAGTCCCTAGCTCTCTTCTTTCTTGCAGAACTCCAAGCTTCTTCCACCTGGTGGCAGCTTCCTTGTACCCTCAGCTGGCATTTCCTGGGCTCCTGCACACTCTCGACACTGTCGTGACTATTGGACTTGGTCCCCTTGTCTTACAGGTACTCAGGTCTGGAAATCCACTGTTGTTGCATTGCTGGTGTTTGTTCTTCCTGAAGAATCCCCCTATCACGACTTCTATGCTCTCTGGGGGTAGTAGGTGCACTTTACACCTACCTTTTAGGGTCTTGGGGTGGGCTATTTTTCTAACCCTCACTGTTTTCTTACAGTGCCAGCGACCCTCTACAAGCTCACATAGGTTTGGGGTCCATTCGTGGTTCGCATTCCACTTTTGGAGGATATGGTTTTGCCCCTATACCTATGTGCTCCTATT
This sequence comes from Pleurodeles waltl, assembly GCF_031143425.1. NCBI lineage: Eukaryota > Metazoa > Chordata > Amphibia > Caudata > Salamandridae > Pleurodeles > Pleurodeles waltl. The sequence continues at coordinate 185,582,593 of NC_090437.1, forward strand.
GCAATCTATTGTAACTTTATACTGCTTGCTTTACCTTTCTTGCTATTACCTGCATAACTTGGGTTTGTGTACATATATCTTGTGTATATAACTTATCCTCATACTGAGGGTACTCACTGAGATACTTTTGGCATATTGTCATAAAAATAGAGTACCTTTATTTTTAGTACTTCTGTGTATTGTGTTTTCTTATGATATTGTGCATATGACACCAGTGGTATAGTAGGAGCTTTGCATGTCTCCTAGTTCAGCCTAAGCTGCTTTGCCATAGCTACCTTCAATCAGCCTAAGCTGCTAGAAACACCTCTTCTACATTAATAATGGATAACTGGACCTGGCACAAGGTGTAAGTACCTCTGGTACCCACTACAAGCCAGGCCAGCCTCCTACACTGTGTCCCGTGCACAGTTCTGGCAGTCCCACTTGCAATGGGCCCTTCATCATCCTGCCTGTTGGTGGGTGGAGACTCCGGCTTCTGTACATGTGGGCCAACAGTCAGTGGCCAGGAAACACTGGTGTGGGGTTGTTTGGCCAGAGCTGATGATGGTGGCTGTGTGGTAGGGCTGTCAGTGGTATCCTTGGTGGGGCTGCTGGAGGGTGACAGTCCAGGACTGTGTGATGGGCCAGGGTATTCCTCAATTTCCAGACATCCCTTTGCACTCTCCTGAGTGGGGACTCTGTCTTCAGGTGGGGCGCTGGCAGTCCTTGGCTTTTCCGTCTGGGTGGCATGGGTGGTGGTGCCTGTTGGGGGGGAATGGACACGTGGATGTCAGGTACTTTTTCGGCAATTGCTGCACTGCTCTGCCCAATTTTATGCTTATATTCCTCTGTCGTGGCATGCAAGGTCCCTTCATGTACATTTCTTTGCATTTTAGGTGGGAGGTGGAGGTGCATTGTGGGTGCTGTAGTGCCACTGGGAATCCATGCAGGGGTAGGTGACTGTGCACAGGGGGCTGGATGGAGGTCTGTTTGTAGGATAGAGGCCATGCAGGGTAGTTGGATGTGGGTGATGTGGACTGGGTGGGGATGGAGACCTGGTGGTAGTGAAAGGAGTGGGGTGATACATATATTATAGGTGGGGTGACTGTTAAGGTGTTGTAGTTGACTTACCCGAGTCCAGTCCTCCTGTGAGTCCAGTGAGGCCCTACGGGTCCAGGATAGCCAGGACCTTCTCCTACCAGTCAGTGTATTCGGGGGTGGGTGACCACCACAAGTCTTCTGTACGGCGATATTGTGCCTGGATGTCATTGGCCATACCTTCCCGCGCAGGTCATTCCATCTCTTCCGTATGTCATCCCTTAGACGTGGATGGTTTCCCACTGCGTTGACCTTGTTGACTATCGTCTGCCGTAGCTCCATCTTCCTGGCCACGGGTGTCTGCTGCACCTGTGCCCCGAATAGTTGTGGCTCAACCCTGAGTATTTCATCCCCCATGGTCCTTAGCTCCCTATCTGTGAAGCGGGGGTGCTTAGGGGGTGCCATGGTGTGCGTTGTGGGTAGTGTGTTGTGGGTGTATTGATGAGGGTGCTGTCATGTGGTTGTGTGTGTGGCTTGTGAAGGTGTTTGGGGTTTGTATGTGTTTTTGTGCTGTATTTGGGTGTGAGACTTGTGTGATGTGTTCAGTGTATGCGTGTTGTGTTGTCAATCTCAGTTGTGCTTTTGGCGATGCAAAGGATTGTGGGGTATGTGTGTGATTGTTTTATAGTGTTGTGGATGTGTGTACGGTGAGTGGGGTTCAAAGTTGGCAATGTGTGCTTTGGTTGTTCGTGGGTCCCATCGCTGGCCACGCTGATTTGTGCATCATTTTTTGGTGGGCGGAAGATTTCTCTGCATGGCGGTGGTGGGGTAGGGTGTACTGCCTTTCCGCCATTGTAGGCTCTGGCGGTGGGTGGAGGTTGCAGGAATTTTGTAGGTTTGACTTTTTGGCATAATTATTCGGCTGTGTGCAGTCTACCGCCACTGGAGGTCTTCTGTTCACTGTCGCCACGGAGGTCGGTGGTGATTACCGCCAAGTTCATAATGAGGGCCTTAGTTTTGATGGCAGGACAATTCTTGTTCCTTGGCTATATGACCTTTGTTCTCACATCTGAAACATGCCTATCATCACATCCACTCTTTTCATTCCGTTTACTGCTCTTCATTTTCCTCTTCCTTTGTCTTTCTTTTTATCACTTTCCTTAGCATTAGTTATTTTGCATACAGACTCAGCTTCTCCTCCACTCTTAAGCACAGCCTTGGCACATATTTTGGACAATGCTCCCTTTTTCAGAATTGCAATAATTTAACTCAAAGGTGCTTCTCCACACACCCATAATTTATCTTGGGGACTATTATTACAATGCATCACAATTTGGTATTGTATTAAATCATCATGCAATGCATCAAATTTACATGTTATTGGTAACTTTTGTAGTTGAGCTACGTAATCCTTGATAGATTCAGATTTGGATTGTTTCCACTGAAAAAAGTGAATCTGACTAAAGCCACACATACTGTGGGCCGAGAATAGGCATCTAAATCTTCAAGAGCTTCTTTAAATATATCTGTGCCTCCTTCTGGTCTTGTTTTTCATTAGATTATAAACTCTTTGACCCTTAGGACCTAAACTGTGCAGTAGTATTCTTTTTTTAATTCCTAGAAGAAAATTCTTCTTCATTCTCTTCTTCAATGGCTGATATGTAATTGAGGAAGTAGTCTTTCTAACCCAACCACTTCATCTGAGGTTCTGAGGATCTTAGGAGTACTGGTACCGGAGGCACCAACCCATTGTTTGGTGTACTCATGTTGAAGCAGTCTTGTTTTATGTTATTAAGAGGAAAAAAATTAACAATATAAACAAAGTTTGTCACTTTTTCCCAGATACAAGGTTTCGGAAATATTTCAAACAGTAGTGCGTGATACCGATGTATTGTCTATATAGACAATATGTTTGTAACTCTTATAGACAACACCACTTAATGTTGTGTGCTTAGATGAGCTATGGATCATGAGCGTAGGCAGTAGGCAGACTGCACAGTGCTAGCATGTAAGTTTATATAGGTGTACAAATCACTGATGTGCAAACTTAAAATATGGTGCTCTTCCCAGAACTGAGTCACAATTTTATATATACACTTGGTGTGTGCATCACCGACACTCACGCATAATAAAGATCCAGAAGTGTGCGCATCACTGATGCGCTGTACTGACGTGATACCAAATAGTAATTTATTTGCGTGTAATTGTTACGTGTATCACTGATGCACTGTAATTCTGATAGAGAACACCACTTAATGCAATGTGCCTGGATGAGCAATGGATCGTGAGCGCAGGAAGTATTCAGACCGCACACTGCTAGCATGTACTAAAGGTGTGTGCCTCAACAATGCACTATACCTTTGCAGTCAATACATAGGAAAAAATTACTTCCAAGATGGCAGCATGTCAAGCGGCACATCAATGTCACACGGCAAAAGCAATAATCCTTTAATGATGGGGCATGCCGACATCGCACAGCAGCCATGATGACGTTGCGCTCCTACGCACAATTGATTGCGGAAAGGCTGCACATGTGCTTGGTCAGTTTCCTTCAAAAGTGCAAATTCTTAGCTTGAGACGTACCACAAGTCTTGCGCTGGTGCATGTTATGGTCAGCATTCCCAAACCAGTCGACCCAGGACTGCTCCTCACCGTGCTTTTGTAGGTACCTCAGCTCTCCTCACCCGCCATGGAAGCCATAGGTAAGATTCTCCATCGCCATACTAAAAGTTGCGAAGTTGCTCACTGGACTGCCTATTTCTTCTGCTCCAGTTGGTTTACCTGTTCCTCAGTATGCACAGAAGGGTCCAAGACCAGCTCGTCACAAAATTGTAGTGAATTGACCGCACTCTTGACAGGTAAATTAAAGGGTTTCTTCCTCATTGTAGAATCCTCATAGCTGCCTTGAGCATCCAATAATCCATAATCTCCTGCATATTCAGCAGATTTTAACAACAAAAAAATGGTTTCTAGCTCAAACGGCTCAAAAGTTACTAAAAATGCAGAAACGTGTTGCTGTGCAGTGAAAGGTTCTTTGCAAAGCTGGTCTGGTCACCTTTTTATGGGCGAGCGCAAAGTGCTCCGCCCATTCTCTAATCTCACTTTGGGCTTCAAACCACGCCCATGTCACGTCAGTCCCTTACATTGGTTCGTGGGCTTGCCTTTTCAATCCGCTTGCTTTCATTCGTGAAAGGCATGCATAGGTCATGCCTTTTCCGGTGTTTAGCCCACCTACACAGCACCGGTAAACTACTAAAAACATACGAGGCTTGATGTTTTCAGCCTGAGGTTCGGGCTACTTTAACTGTTTATTTTCCATGCAGCGCGATAGCTCTGCATTTTACATAGTGTGATTGCGCTGCAATTTTTTTTTTCAACGCTAATAGCACTAACTCGAGCAAATGTGAGACCCATTGCAGTGAAAATGCTTGTATTATCTTGCCCCCACGCTATTTTAATTCACTGTTTCCCGACTTGTTCACTTCCAGCGCAGTGTTCAAAAGTGTTCGTGTTTTTTGGTTACTGTGGGTGCCATTTTCATAAAAGAAAGGCACCCAGCGGCTTCATTTGCCGCACCCCTACCGGGCTTGTTTTGCCTCCAGTGAGACTGCCAGCAGCGCTAGCAAGCGCTCTGACAAGCCAGATTTACTTTGGGAAATCTGTAGCGTGTTCGCAAAACAGCATCCCCCGGACTAAGCCGATCACACAAACCTCCTACAATGTCTGTTCAGGGTCAGGCGCTCTCTCTTACGAGGCCCTTAGAGGTTACTTACCTCTGTCTCGTTAAATCTATATTCTTATCTTCACGTTTTATCCCAATGATGGAAAACGGAAAAAATCAACCTCTGAAGGCTTTTTAAAAGTAATTCATGGATGTTTCGAATAATTCGAGTCACTTATGGGGACATTTGGTTAACTCGGTCATAACTTTGCTGATCTGCACTAATAAACACCTTGTCCCTAACCTCCGAGTTTGAGTGCAGGTTACAGTTAATATGTTATAGGCCACAAGCGTGTACAGTTTGTCATATAATTATGGAAAATAATGGCCCAGTACATAAAATGTGCACTTTATTGAAATATGGGATGCGTTAGTTCAACTCGTGCTGGAGTCTGTGTTTCCCACAGCTTCTATTAGTATTAACATCTGGCGCTGTGTACTCGCCAGTGCCAACCTTTTAATCTTTTCCTGTCTTTCTCTCCTAGAACACAGTTAGTATTTTATTGTGCTTTTTTAAAGATTTAAAGATCATGCACACCACAATGATTTTATGAAAGAAAATGTGTGCCCACCTGTTTGTCTCGTGCATACTTTATTTCAAGTACTTTTACTCTACAAAATACACGTGGAGGAGTATTCAAAAGGAATTAACTGTACCTTTTTCTGAAACCATTTGAAAGTCAAATGTCACTTATTTTTCAGGTGCATATAAACCACAGCGAACATAATTTTAAACCAGTGATATGGTTACCCAAGGTAGTGCATTTGCTGTAGACCCCTGTGTTCAAACCTACAAACCACAAGTTAAAATCTCAGTAAACCTCGCTGAATGAGCTTTCTGTTCTCCCAAAGACGATGCAATAACATTCATATTGATTGCAAATGTTACTTATTTTTCAGGTGCACCTAAACCACAGCAAACATAATTTTAAAGCAGTGATATGGTTATCCGAGGTAGTGCATTTTGTGTAGGCTCAAGTGCTCAGACCTGCAAATCACATGTTTGAATCTCGGGAAACTTAGCTGAATAAGCATTCTGTTCTCCCTAGGACGATGTAATAAGATTCATTTTGATTGCATTTTCAAGCCTTGACACTGTGACAGCACATCAGCTGCTTCACTCTAAACTGAGGGATACTTGTGGGAACCAAGCACATCACCACCACCCACAGGTGTCTCTAGCATAGTACATCAACCTTTCATCTCTGTGCTACCACTGTAACTCATTGCTGTCATCTCTTTTCCAATCAAAATCTACCTCTTGCAAATATCTCCAATCAACACAACTCTTGCATGTCTCTCTCTTTTTCATGGCACACCAAACTTACAACTCCTTCTCACTGCCAGCCAATCCCCTTCCAGTGCCCACTCTGCCATCTACAGATCTCTAATGTATATCTCCACCTGCAGATCTCTTACGTACCCATTTACTGCCACATCTCTTCCATCAAAAAGGTCTACCTCCTAAAGGTCTCTCTGCAGCCTTTTCATTTTGCACATGCATCCTTATCTATTCACCATGTCACATAATTGCACTACACAAATGCAATACGCACCACACAATTCCACTCCTCACAATTCCACAACAATTCCAATCTAACCCACATAATTCCACTCCACGCAACATACATCCACTCCAAACAAAAGCAAATAGGTAAAAGACATTGTTGTTTACAACACCAACAGCTCAAAGACTTACAGATGAGAGACCTATTGCATTGCAAATGCTTGTTGTTGCTTGCTGCTGTATTTGGGTATTAAATGGTGCTTATGAGGTACAAATAATGCCAAGACAGTGTTACTAAGTTTACAAATGATGAAACAATGAAGAAATACTATTACGAAATATACTGCATTATTCGGCTTTTTCTGCCATATCATTTACTAAACCCGCTGCGTAATTGGCCTAAGATGCAGGAGAGGGCCAAATTATGTGGAAAAGGCAAACTATGCGGCAGACCAGATAACATTTTGTGACACTATTGCTTCATCATTTTTTCTTTTTTTACCCTTGTTAACACTGTCTTAGTAAAGGATTCAACCCACTAATATAACCTTAATATCTAAATACAGCAATAAGTTATGGGTAGGTGACTAGTCACCATTGACGAAGGGCCTTCCACGGCAAATCAACACATCACTGTATTTTTATTGCGTTTTGAGTAATTATTTACCCTTTTATTTTTAAATCTGGATATTATACTGCAGATGATGGGTTATGTGGTGAATGCGACAAACCTGCTATTAAGCAAAAAACATCATGGGCATCGAATCACATAATTTCGGAATGTAGAAAAATGAATTTGTTAGAAGTTGTCGCAATTCGTGCACAGACCTCTAACTAATCCAGTGGTATTTTGCAAACTGAACTATGTAGTATTAGGTTGGTTCTCAAAATACTGATTTGTAATGTGTTGCAATTCGACCTACCTCATTAATATGCATGAGGTAGGACGCAAATTGCAACCTACCACAATTCACTACAAAGACAGGCATGGTGGTCCTCTGGGGTCAGCCGACCACCATGTCTGTGATTGGTTCTAAATGAAGCAACCTTTATTTTTAAATGCAGCTCGTTTTCCTTAAAGGAAAACCGGACATGTTAAAAAAAATTAGAAAAAAGTACACAAACCCTTTTCTATGAGCAGGCAGTGGTCTCATTGACCACTGCCTGCTCATAAAAACTTTTTTGTGAACATTCAGAATGGGAAGGAATCCCATGGGAACCCCTTTTTGATTTGCGAATGGCTTACAACCTCCTTTGAGGAGGTGATAAAAATGTTTTACAACTGGATTTTGGGTGCAAAATGTTTATAGCTTAAAGATTCAGCATCTAGAAGCACTACAGACCTTACAACATTCTAAATACATAAGGGGATATAAGCACTCCCCAATATCAGAAAGTATTACAAAGCGGCTCAGGTCTTTTGGGTGAACAAATGGGCCTGTTCCGACAGAAAAGATCCTACAGTCTGGATGGACAAATGGGGAATGGGAAAGCAGAGCTATTTGCATGCTCTGTACGTGGGTAGATTGAGTAAGCAGGCATGCCTAGCAAAAACACAGTACTAAAGATATGGAAACACCTACTGCAGGAGATGGGCTGGGGACAAAGATTTACACCTTGTATACCCTTATGGGAAGGTGCTAAGCTGTCACCAGTGACTGCACTGGCGCGATTTCAGGACTGGGATACAATATGTATATGTACACTGACAGATGTTTGGGACACCAATGGCTAATCCTGTTTGAACATGTTCTGTCCGAGTATAATATGCCAATCACCCATGGTTACGATGCAGACAGCTGCAACATGCCCTTAATAACAGCATAGTTAAAGAGGATAAAACCCAGGAGGAATTCCCACTGGATCTAAGGTTGCTAGATGGGTATGTACAACACAAGTTAATATCTCTAACATTCGGGACATTGATGCAAAACACACAGGGGTCATTGACACATCTTAAGGATAGGTGGGAACGAGACATAGGGTGTACCAACGATGATAACTGGCAGGAGGTGCTGGGATTTTCAGACGAGGTGGCCATTGAAACCAGCTGCCAGTTAATTCAATTAAAATTGCTCCACACAACATACTACACCAGAACACTACTCCAGAAAATTGGGAGGGACAGGGACACGAGCTGTCTTCAGGAATGTGGACAAGATGGTACATTTATTCATACATGGTGACATTGCCCAGGTATACGCTCATTTTGGAACATTGTGCAGGATTCATTGGAGGAGGGAGAAGGAGCACCCATAGATCTGACCACCTCAAATGGCCCTACTGGGGATCTGGGGACCTACTGACTTGACAAGATATCAGAAGCTCCTGGTAAATATACGTTTTATGGTCGCGAAAAGAGATATCGCCCACAGCTGCTGAAGCAAGGCACCCTCACTATCTAGGAAGTGGAAAGAAAGGATGATTCGATGAAAAACAATGGAAAGAGAGGTCTATGGAGACAGGGGCTGCTCAAATAAGTTTTAAAAGTTCTGGGGACCCTAGGAACCGGGAGGAGGTGAGGAGGACTAGTTTACACATTGACACGAGGCACGGTATGGAGTGGAAGAGACAGACTCTGGTGTACAGGAGTAAAGGAGGGGGTGATCGCATAGCCAACATGAGACTTGAAAACAAATTGCTTCGGAATAGTCCTTCAGGGATTGTCATGGATCATTTTGGAGAAGGCACCGGGAGGTGGGGGGACACTGGTCTTGGGGAACTTGTAGTACTGGATAAAATGTGGCAGTGTCTGTGCATGTTTGTAACACTGGTTACTGTCTTACAAAAAATATTATGTTATCTTCTTATAAACGTAACTCCAATAACAATATTAAAAGAAAAACACCAAACAAAAACTCAGCGGCCTTCTTGCACGTTGATTTGAGCTGGATGAGCCACTGAAAGCTTGAATCAGGCTCAAGCCAGATGCCTGAACTAACTGAGTCGAGCTGCCTGCCTACTTTATATTCCATTTCAAGATCCCCTGCATATGTCCTGCAGCACAGGTGCTAGCCCACAGTACACTACCATGATGTTTATACAGATAGTGAGGTAATGAAGAACCATACAGCCCATCTGAAGGCAACCTTGCACCGTACATGTTAATTAAAAAATCAAAAATCTAATCTTGCACTGTTGTAGCTCTGTCTGTGTAAGTCTGTTTGTGGTTTGGTTTATAACGGTGTTCAAGCTCGACCCAGACCTTCTGTTTTGCTAGACATGCAATTGCCTTTACCACTGTGTAGATCCGCTCCTAAAGTCGTTTTTTTTGTTAAGTCAGGATAATTTGCTGCATGTGTTTGTGCAACTCTCCACAGTCTGGGTAATCGTAACTATGGTCACTGCAAGTTCTTTCTTAGGACCTCGATTTCTTACCTTGAGCAAGTAACTATTAATGTGTTTCATTATCTCCAGTCATGTAATTTATAGTAACACATTTTCGCTCAGGCATTGTAGGCCTGACGCCAGGCTCTGGTATAGTAGATACTGTTCTTGCCTTTCGTCTCTCATTTCAAGCAACATGGGCCCACTGGCGTAACAAAACTTGAGGGGGCCCCCTCACCACTGGACTTAGTCAGGACCCTGCCGCCCATGCACAGTGTACTGTGCTGAGGGGGCCCCTGGAGCCCAAGTGCCCCCTGCATTGCGGGGGCTATGGGCCCCTTGTCAGGCCACTGCATGGGCCACAACTGTGCCAGGTGTGCCTTTTCATGGCCCTCGACTTAACAAATACACCCTTGTTCCCTCAAAGGTAGAGAAGGATGGCCTGGTTTGTAGTGGGTACCTAAGCTACTCACACCTTATATCAGGTCCAGTTATCCCTTATTAGTGAAATGTAGTCAGTGTCTAGAAGCCAGGCTCTCTAGGGGTAGTGTGGATGAGCAGCCAAGGCCTAACTAGGAGACATGCAGAGCTCATGCAATACCACTGTAGTCACACAGTACTCACACACATGAAAAAAAAAAATACTCAGTGTTACAAAAATAAAGGTACTTTATTTTGGTGACACAAATGCCAAAAACACGTTAGAGACTAAACTCCCCTAGGAGGTAAGTAATATACACAGAATGCAGAAATAGCTGTAAAAACAGTTAGAAAACAGTGCAAATAGTGAAAATCACAATAGGTAGAAGTGGGCCTAGGGGGAACACAAACCATATACTAAGAACGTGGAATGCGAAAGACGGTTTCCCACCTAGCCAAGTGTAGTGTGTAGAGGGGCACTGGGAGTGTTAGAAAACACCAAAGATAAGTAATAGAACCCACCCCAGAGCCCAGGAAAGCAGGAGTAAATCACAGTAACTTTCTTAGAAGTCATAATGACACATGAAGATTTTGCCAGAACCAGAAGAGGCTGCAAGACACCAACAATGGATTCCTGGACCTGAAGAACTGTGGAAAAAGGGGACCAAGTCCAAGAAGCACTGAAGAGTCCAGGGAGAACAGTAGCCCCTGCTAATCCGAATGAAGGTGCAAAAGAAGAACCACAGGTGAAGAAGAACAGTCAGTACTGCACCCAAGAAGACGGATGTGGGTTCTTGGTTGGGGCAGATGATGTCCCACGCCGGATGGATAATTGCAGTCTGGTTTGCGTTGCTGGATTCCGCCAACAAGCCTTGGCACACAGAAAGCACGCGGTTAGCGGAAAATGGTGCTGCTTTGGACCAGGAGGGATGCAGTGGCCTCAACCCAGGAGGGGGAAACAGAAGGGGCTCTCAGCAACTCAGAGAGCCCTTAGAAGCCCATGCAGTGCACCTCGGAGTCCCACAGCATGGGGACAAAAAAGGTGCAAAAGGAGGCTCACACAGCACTACACAAAGGGATCCCACACCGCCGGAGAACCTCTCAGGAAGCTGTGTGTCGTAGGATAGAGTGCTGAGGACTGGAGCAGCACAGTGCATGAAGAACTTCGTGGAAGGATGCCAACAAGCCTTGGCGACTGCAAAACACACAGTGCATGGGGGTACTGTCTTACGTGGGGAAGAAAGCTCTTACCTCCACCAAAGTTAGACTGCTGGACGTCTGGACCACTTCAGTCCACCACCCATGTTGCTGGATCCATGCACTTCTTCAGGAGAGGGGACCCAAGCCAAAGGTCGTTGCTGCAGAGGGGTGCCTGCTGAAGCAGGGAAGTGACGCCTTCATTTCATGGAAGATTCCTTCGTTCTTCTGGTGCAGGCTGAAGACAGGCTGTCCTCGGAGGATGCATGGCCTGGAAACAGTTGCAGTTGCTGGCAGGAACTGAAGATACAATGTTGCAGAATTTATCTTTGCTTCTTTGTTGCAGTTTGTAGAGTTCCTGGAGGGTCCAGATACAGTTTCTTCAGTAGAAGGTGAAGTTAAGGATGCAGAGGATTTCTGCTGGAGTCTTGCAATCGAATCTGAGGAAACATCCAGAGGAGAGGCCCTAAGTAGCCCTGAGAGGGGGATTGGTCAGCTACATAGGTCAGCACCTATCAGGGGAGGGCTCTGACGTCATCTGCTGGCAGTGGCCACTCAGATGCTCCCAGAGTGCCCTGCCAACTTGGAATCCAAGATGGCAAAACCCAGGGACACTCTGGAGGAGCTCTGAGCACCACCCCTGGGGTGGTGATGGATAGGGGAGTGGTCACGCCCCTTTCCTTTGTCCAGTTTTGCACCAGAGTAGGGTCAGGGGGGTCCCTGAACTGGTGTAGACTGGATTATGCAAGGAGGGCACCATCTGTGCCTTCAGAGCATCTCCAGAGGCTCTGGTAGGCTAACACTCCCATGCCTGTAACTCCTAGTTCCTTTGGGAGTGGGTGTAATACCCCTCTTCCAAAGGAAATGCTTTGTTCTGCCTTCCTGGGCTTGAGCTGCTCAAGCGACAGAAGGGCAGAAACATGTCTGTGAGGTGGCAGCAGCTGGGGCTGCTTGGAAAACCTCAGAAGGCTGTAACGGCAGTACTAGGGGCCCTCTAAGGAGCCCCCTAGAGTGCATAGAATCATACAACCAATGCTTGCAAAAGCCTTGGGGTATGATTCCAACATTTTTTATACCAAACATGGCCATATTCAGAGTTACCATTGTGAAGCTGTAGGCAGTGACCTATGTCCAGTACAGGCATAAAATGGCGTCCCTGCACTCACGATGTCCAGGAAAATGGTCCTTGAAAGGAGGGGGCACCTCTGCTAGTGTAGGGGTGCCCTCACATACAGGTACTCTGCACCTAGCCTTCAAGGTTGGAAGGCCTGACATACAGGTGACTTATAAGTGACCTGGTGCAGGGTAAATGGCAGTGAAAGGGTGCATGCACCATTTGACACAGACTACAATGGCAGTCCTGTAGAAGCCTTTGCAGGGGCTCCCTATGGGTGGCAAAAGAAATGCAGCAGCCCATAGGGATCCCCTGGAACCCCAATACCCTGGGTACCTAGGTACCATATACCAGGGACTTATAAGGGGTGACCAGTATGCCAATTGTGGGTGAAATACTTTGTCATCAGTATGCAGTGACAAAAGTTAGAGGAGAGAGAGCATAATCACTGGGGTCCTGGTTAGCAGGATCCCAGTGACACAGTCAAACACACTGACATCAGGTAGAAATTAGGGGTAACATGGCAAAAAGAGGGTACTTTCCTACACAACCCCGCCAAACGAGGGACAATAAGGCTAACCTTACCCAGATGATTCTTCATTCTCTAAGTAGAAATATCTGGAGAGTCCATCTGCATTTAAGTGGTAACTCCCAGGTCTATGTTCCACTGTAAAGTCCATCCCCTCTAGGGAAATGGACCACCTCAACAATTTAGGGTTTTCACCTTTCATTTGTTTTAATCATAAGAGAGGTTTGTGGTCTGTCTGAACTATGAAGTGAGTCCCAACGAGGTATGGTCTTAAATTCTTCAGGGCCCAGACCATAGTAAAGGCCTCCCTCTCAATGGCTAACTAACGCTTTTCTCTAGGGGTCAACCTTAAACTAATAAAAGCAAAAAGGTTGAGCCTGGCCCTCTCAATTAAGTTGTGATAGCACAGCCCCAACCCCTACCTCTGAAGCATCTGTTTGGACAATAAACTTCTTTGAGTAGTTTGTGCTTTTTAGACCAGGTGCAGTACACATAGCCTGCTTAAGCTCATCAAAAGCTTTCTGACACCTAGCTGTCCACAATACCTTTTTAGGCATCTTCTTGGATGTGAGGTCATTAAGAGGGGCAACAATGGGGCCATCATTCCTAATGAACCTCCTGAAATATCCAGTGAGGCCAAGAAAGGCTCTGACCTGGGTTAGTGTTGTAGGGGGAGACCAGTCTAAAATAGTCTGAATCTTCCCCTGTAGTGCTTCAATCTGTTCTCCACCAACTAGGTGTCCCAGGTAATCCACCTTCCCCTGCCATATCTGGCACTTTGAAGCCTTAATAGTGAGGCATGCTTTTTGGAGGACCTCCAAAACTTTCAAGAGGTGGACCAGGTGGTCATCCTGGGTGGATCTGAAGACAGCAATATCATCAAGATATGATGCACTAAAAGCTTCCAGACCTTGGAGGTCTGTGTTAACCAGCCTCTGAAAAGTGTCAGGTGCATTCTTCAAACCAAAGGGCATAACAGTAAACTGATAATGCCCTACAATGGTAGAGAACGCAGTTTGGGGTTTTGCATCTTCTGATAGCTTTATTTGCCAATATCCTGCATTCAAGTCAAAAGTTCTGAGATACTTGGCAGATGCCAGTGTATATATAAGCTCATCTGCACTGGGTACAGGGTTAGCATCAGTCTGTGTGACTGTATTGAGCCCTCTATAATCTACTCAAAACCTCATCTCCTTTTCCCCATTTTGAGAATGAGGCTTGGGTACTAGCACTACTGGGTTGGCCCAGGGGCTATCTGAGTGCTCAATTACTCCTAAGTCCAACATCTTCTGAACCTCAGACTTAATGCAGTCCCTGACATGGTCAGGCTGTCTATAAATCTTACTTTTGACAGGTAAACTGTCTCAAGTATCTATGGTATGTTCACACCAAGTGGTCCGACCAGGTGTCAGAGAGAAAAGTTCAGAGAATAGTCCTAGGAGGTCTTGCAATCCTCCTTCTGTTCTTTAGAAAGACAAACTACAAGAACAACTCCTTCCACTGAGCCATCAGCTGCAGTGTTGGAGAAGAGATCACGGAGAGGGTCACTCTCATCTTCCTGTCCCTCATCAGTGCCCATGAGTAAGGTTAAGTCACCCCTATCATTGTAGGTTTTCAGGCAGTTCACATGAAGCGCTCTAAGAGGACTTCCGGGAGTGCCTAGATCTACTAAATAAGTGACCTCACCCTACTTTTCCACTATCAGATGTGGGCCACCCCATTTGTCCTGGAGTGCTCTGGGTGCCACAGGCTACAGTACCCACACCTTCTGTCCAGGTTGGTACACTGTCAGGACAGCTTTCTGGTCATGCTATTGTTTTTGCAACTCCTGCCTTGCCTGAAGGGTTTTAGTGGCCTTTTTCATGTACTCAGCCATTCTACATCTTAGGCCAAGTACAGTACTTAATCCACTATATCTTGTTTAGGGGGCTTCAAGGGTTGCTCCCACCCCTCTTTTACAAGAGTGAATGGACCCCTAACAGGGTGACAAAAAGGAGTTCAAATGGGCTGTAACCCACTTTCTTCTGGGGTACCTCCCTGTAGGCAAAAGGGAGGCATGGTAACAGGACATACCATCTCCTTCTGAGCTTTTCAGATAGTCCCATAATCATACCTTTGATAGTTTTATTAAATCGCTCAACCAACCCATTTGTCTGGGGATGGTAAGGTGTGGTGAACATGTAGGTTACCCCACACTCTTTCCACATTGCTTTCAGGTACACAGACATGAAGGTACTACCTCTGTCTGACACCACCTCTTTTGGAAAGCCCACCCTGGAAAATATTCACAGGAGGGCCTTTGCCACTGCAGGAGCTGTAGTGGTCCTCAGAGGAATTGCTTATGGGTGTCTAGTGGCATGGTCCACTACCACTACGATAAACCTATTGCCAGAAGCAGTAGGAGGGTGAAGGGGGCTCACTGTGTCAACCCCTACCTTTTTAAAGGGCACCTCAACCACTGGCCTTTGGGGTGCCACCAGTCTTACCACTGGCTTGGCAAGTGACACAGGAGCGACAAAACTCTTTTGTGTCTTCTGACATGTGAGGCCAGTGAAAGTGAGGGACAAGTCTGTCCCAGGTTTTGCTTTGCCCCAAATGTCCAGCAAGAGGAATGTCATGTGCTAGTGTCAGAAGAAATTCTCTATACTGCAAGGGAATGACCAGTCTCCTGGTAGCACCAGGTTTTGGGTCCCTCACCTCTGTATAAAGGAGATTATTTTCCCAGTACACTTTGTGAGAGTCACTGACATCCCCTGCTTCTTGTTTGACAGCTTGCTGTCTCAAATCCTCAAGTGTGGGGCAGGCCTGCTGTGCCAGACTTAACTCTTCCCTGGCAGCCCCCTGGCACCCAAATGCTCAGCTGTGTCAGCCTGTAGTTCCTCTGGTGTAGGTTTTGCACAGGGAGTAGACTCCTCCTTCTCAAAAGGGAAATCTTCAGTGGCGGGAGGGATAGTGGTTAAGGGTTTACCCTTTCTACCCCTAGTTTTTGGGAGCACTTGGTCCATTGTTCCAAGATCCAGGTTTCCCTGTCCTCTTTACTTCCTGGCCTGAGCCCTTTTCAAAGCAAAGATATGCCCAGGAATGCCCAGAATTGCTGCATGAGCCTCCAACTCCATCTTCAACTGAAGTCTACAGATCATTGCCTAGTAGGCACTCTACAGGTAGGTCTGTGGATACCACAGCTTTCTTTGGAACAGTAACCCGAACCCCCAGTTGAGATTAACAACAGCCATGGGGTGGCTAACAGTGTTATTATGTGCATCAGTCACTTGGTACTGATGACCAAGCAGGTGTTGCTCAGGGTCTACCAGTTTTTCCATCAGCATTGTGACACTGGCACCTGTGTCCCTGTAGGCCTCAACCTGAACTCCATTTATTAGGGGTTGTTGCTTGTACTTATCCATATTAAGGGGACAAGCAGCAAGGGTGGCAAGGTCAATGCCACCGTCAGAGACTAAAACAGCCTCATTGGTATCCCTACCTATACCAAACCCCACTACATTACCCAGAGTGAGCCCTGCTACACCTTTGGACTGGCTATTTTTAGTGTTTTCCTACCACCACTGCTATTACTAGGGGCACTAGTGGAAGCAGTGGGTTTGTGGTGGTGGGAGCTTTGGTGTTTGTCTTGGGACAAGTGCTGTCACTTGCCCAATGGCCTTTGGTCTTACACATGTAAGGATTTAGACCCACCCCAGAGAATTTCTGTGGGCCTGATGAAGACTCTTGCTTTTTATCTTTGTTCCTACCTTTGTCAGTCAGCCAGAAAATCTTCATTCAGATCTTTGATAGAAATCCATAAAAGAGCATATGTACAAAGTTAATTAATAGGTTAAAATGATAAGAAAACCCCCATCAATAAATAGCAGCAGAATATGTGTACATAAAACAATCAGTACAATAATTGGAACCTCTAAAAACTTGCATGCCTGATCAAATAGTCATTTGGTCAACTAAAATATTTTATTTGCAGAACTGTACATCATTAAATAGCAAATGGGATATATCTACGAAAGAAGTTCAGTACAATGATTGGAACCTCTTAAAATTTGCAAACCTAATCAGATAGTCATTTGGGGCCAGATGTTTCAAGCCTTTTTGCATTCGCAAACAGTGCGAATGACCGTTTGAGAATGCAAAAAATTCCTTTCAGTATTTATGAAAGGCATTCGCAACACAAATTTAAGGAATCGCTAAAATAGCCATTCCTTAAATTTGAGAGCCCTTTTAGAGAATCACAAATTTCAATTCTCTAAATAAGAAATCACAAATAAGGAATCCTTATTTGCGATTTCTAAACCACATGTATCAAGCAATTTCTTAATGCAAAATTGGCATTAAGGAATCGCAATTACCACCAAATAAAACTTGGTGGTAACCATGTGCAAATTTTTAAAATGTATTTTTAAAATTGACATGTAACGCACACATGCCCCTTTGTTACGTGTGCGCCTTACATGTCCAGAAAAACTTTTTGGGGTGCAGCAGAGGGGGCCTTAGGCCAGTTAGGAATTTCCTATTTGGGAAATTAAAAAAAATCGCAAATATGGGCCTACAAGCCCGTAGGTGTGACTGGGGGCTGTATTGTTATTTGCGTTTCGGTAATAGCATTTGCGATTTTTAAGAAATCGCTATTACCGAATCGCAAATATGATACATAGCATTTTGCGAATCAGAAATAGCTATTTCTTAAGATTCGCTATTGCCGATTCGCAAAGGGTTTTTTGATACATCTGGCCCTTGGTCATCTAAAATATTGTTTGCAGAGCTGTGCAAATTTGTAGCAAGGTGAGGTGCTTAGCAGTTAGAATCAAGATATTTCCTTTCTTTTATCTCTGCAACAATAAAGCGATAAATAGCTATACAGATCATGAGATAGGGTTCGATTTTAAATGTGGTACATAAGGGAAGATAAGCTATCACCATGCCTTTCCCCAAATCATGCCTCTCTCTATCAGTAGCCAATTTCTCTTGGAATTCATTTTTTACTACTGAGATGTCCTGCTTGCCTATGGCCCCAGAGTTAAAGAATAAGTCTGATCTGCTAAGGCTGCTCAGGGACTCGTTAATGTACATAACCCAGGGACATCTCTGTAGTTCATCCAGCCTCATGCAGTACATAAGCAGTGTATGAGTGAGAGCTGCTTTTGGCCTAGTCCAAACAGACATCCAGAGGGCTAAAGGAGCTAACTTAATCAGGTCCTCCAGAAAAGGGAGACTTAATTCTGCATGTGGAATTATAGCGGGAACGCTTTGTGAGAGTGAGAGTAGATGTCTCAGAAATCTATTTTTTGTTATATGCAGAGATGATGCGCCCGTATAGCCCCAAACCCCAGCTCCATATCTGACAATCAAAGTAGGCCTTGCCTTATAGATGGTGGTAATGGGCCTTATTGGTGTGCTGCCTAGTTTGATGATGAATTTGCGTAGAGCTGCCACTGCTTGGTTGTATTGTGTGACCCTGATTTCTCTGAGGTGCTTCCAGTTAGACCCATTGTCAAAGGGAATCCCCAAATACGTGAAGGTATTCACACTGCTCAGTTGGGTACCTTCAATATAAAACAGAGGGGCTCTAGTTCTTTTGTGGCCACAAATCATAGTGTATGATTTTGTTTTATTTGTGGACAATCCCAAGGCCGTCATGAAATCCACAAATCTGCTTAAGAGTTTTTAGAGGCCCCTCCCAGTCTGTGCCATCAGAACACAATCATCGGCGTACATTAATACCGGTTGTGGTCTGTCTGCAACCTTAGGGGGTTCTGCCTTTTCATCAATCAGAGCTCCCTCTAGACTATTTATATAAAACGTAAAAAGAACACAACCCTGTCTTACCCCATTCCTAACCTTAAAGGGGCTGGTACATTGTCCCTCTTGCCCATATCTGACCTTAGCTTCCACATAATTGTGGAGTTGGGCCAACAGGGACACTATCTTTGGATTAGCATCTTTATCAGTTAGCATTGCCCATAATTTTCTTCTGTCCACATTGTCAAAAGCTGCCATTAGATCCATAAATGCCAAATAAAGACACCCTGGCTTCGCCCTCACATACTTTTCTCTAATCAATTGGAGGTTCAAACATTGATCGACTGTCCCCACTGCCTTCCTGAAGCCAAACTGAGACTTGGAGCTAATGTTATTGTCTAGAGCCCAGGCTTCCAAATGGTCCTGGAGGATTCTCCCAAAAATCTTTGCGGTGGCATCAATCAGAGAAATTGGACGATAACAAGCAGGGTCACCCTTCTTGAAGATGGGTACAATAATGGCACTAGACCATGATGGAGGGAGGACAGAGGTTGATGCAGCTCTGAAAACGTTTACCAAAATTGTTGCCCAAAGATCAATGTTGTACTTAAAGAGATCAGCTGGGACCCCATCTGGCATTGGAGCCTTATCTGGCAATGAGCCCTTAATAGCTAGTATGACATAGTTCAGGTGAATGTCTAGTTCCTCAATGCCAGGCATGGCAGGGGCATTTACGACGGTCATTTCGCAGTCATCCGAATGACCTTCATTCAGCTTTGTAAAATGACTAACCCATCTCTGCTCTGGGAGGTGTACCTCAACACCTTTGTTTGTGTCGGAGCTAAAAAAAGGGGTATTGACGACTTTCCAAAATTGTGCCCCGTCATTAATAGCTGAGGCAATGGTCAATTTCTCCCGTGCTTCTTCTCATATCACTTTCTTCCTAGCTGAAACTGCCTTCTTGTATTGAGCCCTGCATTTTGTGATCTCTGATTTGTTTCTCGGAGTGAATTTTAACACCTGCATGAGATTTGAATGGGCGTAAGTGGTTGATTTATCGAACCATTTTACAAGTTTGATTTTGGGAGAAAGGGTAGGTAGAGTTAGATGTGTCCTAACTGCCAAGCAGATGTCTGCAAAAGCTCCCAGTATTTGAGACGGGGTAACTCAGTGTTTAGACAGGTTTCAAAGGTGTCCAATTATTTGCCCACAACCCTACTTAGGAGAGTTTCTTTGTCTACTTTTTGCCATTTACATAGCACACCTTTATTCCTATGGTATTCCAAAGGGCCTCCCATTTTCTGCAGACTTCTCTTTTTGAAACCATATTGGAATGATAGGACCAACGGATAATGATCGCTGAGGCCACTTGGCACAACCTTAAAAACACCCAGTTTGTCCCACCAGGACCTTGGCATCATTACGTGATCAATTACAGACCTGCCCCCCTCCCAATAACAGTAATATCAGGGGGTGTAAAGGTCAGTGAGATGCCACTTGTGAACACTAAATCATGAGTCCTCATACGATTATTTAACTTGTCCCCACAAGGGTTGTGGGTAAAGTGGAAATAGTTGCAATAATTTTCATCATTTAAGCCACAGATCATATTGTCCCCTGTGGAACAAAGGGAGACATTGAAATCACCACCCCATATATTGATAAAATCCGTATCCAAGCAGCAAACCATTTCCTTAATGGCCTACTCTAGGCCTTGTAAAATCTCAATGTTAGATCTCACAAAATTATTATGGTAAAAATTAACTAAAAGCATTAACGGGCTGCCCTTCATAGACAGCAATACTAGCTGGTAGTAAGGGGAGTCAGTTCTACATTTAGTTACCTTAGCGCCTGAGGTGATGTTGATCAGTGTCATCAACCCCCCACTGCTGCGCCCAACAGGTTTTCATGTAGCCAGGGTCGTGACTGACTGAAACCCATTGATATGAATCGCTCTACTGGCCCATGTTTCTTGGAGGCAAACCACCTGCTTGTTTTCTAACAAGGCAAGCCAATCATTATTGCGGTATTTCTCCCCAATGCCGCTACATTCCAAAAGAGTGTCTGCCAGTGCTGTGTGGAAAATCTTTCAGCCCCCACATGCTTCAAGATAGAATTGTGCCCCTGTATATCAGAACTCTCAACTTCCAAATTCTGGTTGAGAATGTTTTCCTTTCTGTATTTGTATTCACCCACACCCTTACTAGTGTGACTATTTGGAGGGTGACTGCAGTCATGATTGGCTGTGTCTGCATTTGTCATTTGTGTCAGAGTGAGCGAGTTGGTCAAAGTCGAAGGCCTGTTACTCTCTCTCAGTCAATCAACTTCATCTAGATAATGGCCTAGAGAACTATGACCCTCATTACAACCCTGGCGGTCGGTGTTAAAGCGGAGGTAATACCGCCAACAGGCCAGCGGTAACAAATATGGAATCATGACCACGGCAGAAACCGCCAACCGATACAGCCACTTTAACACTTCGACCGCCACGGCGGTAGCAACAAACACCGCTGTGGTAACTACTAACAGCCAGGAGGAAGACAATGTACCACCCACCCCATTACAACCCGCCCATCTGCCAGCTTTTCCGGGGTGGTACCATCAAAAGCACAGCGGAAACAGTACTTTGAAGGGAAACCACTCACCTCTCAACATTCAAGGAAGAACCAGGATGCCATGGACTCCCGAGCTGCAGGTCTTCCCCATACTGGTGTTTCTGCTAATATACCAGGAGTACCAACGGCGGCGACAACCACGGTGAGTACTGCACCTGCACGCAACACGCAACACCCCCGCCCTCACCCCCAACACCATACACACAAACACATGCAACAACATTACATATACACCCCGTAACCCTCTGGAATAACGCAAGGGCAAAAGGAATTGATTCAAATGAGTTTTATATTAGAAATTGTTAGAAATATGTTAATAATTCAAAAACAGTATTTACAAAATATACAATATGTACAAAAGGCGGGACAATGTCCACTCAAAATGTCCATGGCCCACTGGGCCAAAACACATAGGCCAAGCCCACACTTGACTCCTGCCTCAATACGGAGAGAACACTGCAGGCGCATCAGGTCGAAAACACACAGGCACCTCAGGGGGGCAGGGAAGGGGGGCACCTCAGCCAGACGATAATACAACGCCACTGCTCCTGGAGGGGGCTCCATGCCCACAGCGATGTCCTTGCGAGTGCAAAGCCACAGTCTCTCAAGTGGGTGGGTTGCCCACTACTTGGTCCTGGGGAGTGCAAAGCCACAGTCTCTCAAATGGGTGGTTTGCCCATCGCTTGGTCCTGGGGAGTGCAAAGCCATAGTCTCTCAAGTGGGTAGTTTGCCCACTGCTTGGTCCTGGGGAGTGCAAAACCACAGTCTCTCAAGTGGGTGGTTTGCCCACTGCTTGGTCCTGGGGAGTACAAAGCCACAGTCTCTCAAGTGGGTGGCTTTTTCCACTGGTTTTGGAAGGGGCATTGTGCCCAGTGTGGTTCATCCCGCCAAGGATAGGGTAAGTGGATGTCTTCTTCCACTGGGTCTGGAGGGGTCCTTGTGCCCAGTGTGCTTTATTCTGCCAAGGATAGGGTGAGTGGATGCCTTCTTCCACTGGTTCTGGAGGGGGCTTGGTGCCCAGTGATGCAGCACATGGGGTGTGCAAGGCCACAGTCACTCACCTGGGTGTCAGATCCACATGATTTTCTGTGGGCAGGATGCATGACCCACCATGGATGCATGACTACAGTCCATCCGCCGACGGGGACGGCTGTACAGTGGTTGCAGTGCAGGGGCAGGTGGCAGTGGCGGTGCTGCCAGTGGAGGGGGGAGGCTCCAGCCCTTCTCCTGCAGCCTCAGACAGCTGCCAACTGGGGCTGCTGCTGCTGGTGGCGGTGCTGCTGTCCGCGGTGCAGATGGTGGTGCTGGCCGCTGGGCAGCTGGCGGTGATGGCCGCAGTGCAGGTAGCGGTTTCCGTGGTACAGCTGGTGGTGCTGCCAGTGGAGGGGGGAGGCTCCAGCCCTTCGCCTGCAGCCTCGGACGGCTGAAGTGCCCTGCCTGGTGTTCTGTGCCCCTTCCTGCCCTTGGCAGATGGTGGTGCCTCCTTGCTTCTGCCAGCTGGAGTCTTTGCCTTGGCCTTGCTGGCTGTTTGTGCCTCCGTCTCCTTGCTCTCCCCTTTTTGCCCTTTCCTGGTGGCGGAACCTTCTTGTCCTTGGCAGATATTGGTGGCACACTTGCTGGGCTAACGGGTGCCTCCTTACAGCCTCTCTGAGCTCCAGAAACCACAGCGGACGTGGACTGGGTGGCTGAGCTGCTGGACTGGGTTCTGGCCACCCTGGCCCGAGGTGAAGGACGTGGGGGAGGGAGGGGTAAGGGTAGGGAATAGGTCAAGGGTGGTGAGGAAAAGCTTCTTAGGGACACTTGGGCTGGAAGAGGGTGAAAGTTTGGGAGTGGAGGAAGAGGGAGTGGTTGTAGGAGGTGTCAGTCTGCTGTGTTTGAGTGCAGGTGCATGGGCTGGATGCTGTTGTGAGGTGGATGGCTGTTGGGTGGGTGTGTGCTTGGGTTTGTGTACTTTGGGAGGAGGGGTCACAAACACAGTAGGAGAGGACACAGGGGACGTGTGCATGTATGTGGGGGTGGTGACTGCCAGTGAGGGGCGTGTAGTGATAGCCGTGCTGGTGATGGAGGTAGTGGATGAGGATGTAGTGCATGCAGGTGTGAGTGGAGACGCTACTGGGAGGGAGGTGGACGAGGAGGAGGAGGGGGACACAATGGAGGCAGTGGATGTTGGAGTCTGTTTCTGGATGGTGCGTGTGTGAGTGCCTGTGGGATGATGTGTGGTGCTTGTGTTTGCCTGAGCCACTTCTGTGTATTGATTTGGGTGAATGCTGGTCTGAAGGTGTGCTTAGGATAGGTTGGGGTTGAGGGGATTGGGACTGGGTAGAGGAATTTGGAGGGGGGCTGGAGACAGGGACAATGGCTGCCATCAGTGCAGAGGCCAGAGCCTGAAATGCTCGCTGTTGGGCCGCCACGCCAAAGTGAATGCCCTCCAGGCATTCATTTCTTTGTTGCAAATGCCTCTTGACACCCTGGATGGCATTCAGAATGGTTTACTGCCCAACAGTGAGGGATCTCAGGAGGTCAATGGCTCCTCATTCAGGGCAGCAGGGCTGACTGGGGCAGGGCCAGAGGTGCCTGGGGCGAAGGAGATGCCCACCCTCCTGGGTAAGTGGGCACGAGAAACACGCTGAGGAGCTGCTGGGAGGGTGGTGTTGGTGGGGGGGGTGGCAGCTGTACCTGTTGTTGGGGTGGGCACAGAGGTGTCTGCCACCGCCAGGGAGCTTCCATCGGAGGAGGAGTCACTGTCTGTAGTGTCCCCTCCTGTCTCCGTTGTGGTGCTCCCTCCGTTGTGGTGCTCCCCTCGCCCTCCATCCCACTGGTGCTCTCACCCTCAGTGGATTTGGCCTCCAGGCCCATGTGGGATGCAGCTCCCTCCATCGCCGGTGGCTCTGCTCTTCCGCCAGATGATGCTAATGCACACAAGGATAGGGTGACAAAACAAATGGGGGGGGGGGAGACAGAGGATACACTTGGTCACTTCCAGCAACACCACTACCGTTGGCGTACACAAAGGGAGCTGCCCTATGCACTAGGCCATGCACTACCAGTTACACAGCTAGTCACCAGCCCATGGGGTACAATGCCTAACGCCATGAGCTGCACACTTGAAACCGACAGGGCCCTGCCCAGTAGTAGATGCCCACTAGCACTATTGGGGTTGGAGTGCCTCAGAGCCTGCCCAACAAGGGACCTACCCTGCCAGTTTGCCCTGGCCTAGGGGCACCCACAGCCCACATCCCCCACCCAGGTAAAACCTTAACACGCACAAAGTCAAGAAACTGAATCTGTACTCACCCCCTTGTGGCTGCTGTGATGCCTTCAAGCGCCCATCCAACTCCTGTTAGGCCACCGCCAGGATGCGGAACATCAGGGGATCAGGGTACGATGGGCATCCTTTCCTCATTGGGAGGCCATCCCCACCTGGGCCTCTGCCATCTTCCTTGCACAGCGGCGCAGGTCCTCCCACCGTTTGCGGCATTGGGTGCTCCACCTGTCAAAGATCCCCAGGGTCCGCACCTCCTTGGCCACGGCACACCAAATACCCTTTTTCTGATGGGCGCTGACCTGCAGGGAAATAAGCATAGAAAGAAGGGATTAGTAATACCGTACGGACTGTTACACTCAAGTCCCACAATATCCCTCCCATCCCCTTACGCACAGACATTGACCACCAGACATGCAGCACTCTACCCAGGACCCCTCAGCACCCCCCTACACAAGGCATACACACACAGCACTCCATACATTCATGGCCCACGGATCATGCTCACAGTGTACTCACCTATTTGTCTGGAGGACCATAGAGTGAAGTATACTGGGGTAGGACCCCATCCACCAGTCTCTCCAACTCCTCCGAAGTGAAGGTAGGGGCTCTTTTGCCAGACACTCGATCCATTGTCGCTTCCAGACACAGGTCACAGCAGCACTTGTAGTATAGGTCCTCTCCTGTTGAAGGTCAAGTAGCAAGTGATTAAACAGTTAGAAAATGGCAGTCACGTCCACAGGCGGTGCGTACCGTCACTGCCGGCGTACATCACCATTGGCTCCTGGAACCCATTGGGCTCAATGATAACGAATGCGAAGTTGCGCAACGGTCATCGACAGCAACGGCGAACAACGCCAGAGGAATTACCTCATTTCCACTTTTCTCTCCTCAGACGTCAAGCAGCCGCCATTTCAGGGGGGCACAGGCCATGGCACCTTACTGCATCACAGCAGACATTGGCACATCAACTGATTTTCGAATCCACATACTGTTTCTGTAAAGGAAGAAATGCATTTTTATTGCAACATATGTGTGAATATGACCCTCTGCTCACCATTTTCCACCGTAGAGTTCAACTGCTGATGATGAATAGGAGATGGACACATCCCCGTGTACAGACCCCATTTGGACCTGGCGACTATGGGGGACAGGCAGATAATCCTTACCTACAGACCTGATCGGGCCACAATCCAAGAACTGTGTGCCCAATTGGAGCTAGACCTGATTTAGGCTATCCACCACCCCACAGGTATCCCCCCTCTAGTGCAGGTCCTGTCAGTGCTCCATTTCCTGGCAAGTGGTTCCTTCCAAACAACAGTGGCCATGGCATCAGGGGTGTCTCTGCCCATGTTCTCCAACGTGTTGACCAGAGTGTTGTCTGCCCTGCTGAAACACATGCGCAGCTACATCATATTCCCCCAGGTGTAGGATTTGGCCATAGTGAAAGCTGACTTTTATGCCCTGGGACATATCCCCAACATCATTGGTGCCATTGATGGTACACATGTAGCATTTGTGTGTCCCCGGAGAAATGAACAAGTGTTCAGGAATAGAAAAAGCTATCACTCTCTGAATGTGCAGATGGTGTGTTTGGTGGACCAGTACATCTCCCATGTGAATGCCAAGTATCCTGGCCCAATGCATGACGCCTTTATCTTGAGGAATAGCAGCATCCCATATGTGATGGCTCAACTCCAGAGACACCGGGTGTGGCTAATAGGTGAGCCCAAGGTCCCCATCCAGTATATGTTGGTGTATCGGTATGGGGTTGCCCTAAGGGTGAGTGTGTGGCTAACAGGTATCCCTCAATATTTGCAGGTGACTCTGGTTACCCCAACCTCTCATGGCTACTGACCCCAGTGAGGAATGCCAGGACAAGGGCAGAGGAACGTTACAATGAGGCACATGGGCGAACAAGGGGGATCATTGAGAGAACCTTCGGCCTCCTGAAGGACAGGTTCAGGTGCCTCCATCTGATTGGTGGATCCTTGTACTACTCACCCAAGAAGGTGTGCCAGATCATCACTGCATGTTGAACAACCTGGCCTTGAGATGCCAGGTGCCTTTTCTGCAGGAGGATGATCCTGGAGATGGTTTTGTGGCAGCGGTGGAGCCTGTGGACAATGAGGAAGAGGAGGCAGAGGATGATGTGGACAACAGAAGTTCTCTGATACAGCAGTACTTCCAGTGACACACAGGTAAGACACTGTAACTTCACTTTACATTGCAGTTTTGTGTTGGACATTGGACATTGCAGCATGATTTCCCTATGTCTATGGCCACTTACTGTACCCTTTTGCATCTCTATTTTCAGATCTCTGTGCCCCACTCTGGCTCTTGGTGTGTTTACTGCTGCCCACTAGAGGTCATACCAACGTATATATAACTGTACATATGAATTGCATTGTTTACTGATTGTTGAATTAATACATATTTCAATCAATTGACAGACTCCAAGGGTGTTTATTTAGGTGCTAAGAGGTTGAGGGGATGTGCAATGGGCTGGGGTGATGATGGAGGAATGTCCAGTTAGAGTCCAGTCTCTTTGTATCACAGGTGCATTGTCCAATGGGGCATAGGAAGGGGAGCAATGGCAGTTCAAGGTGGACAGGGTAACAGAGGGGAACACAAGGGTGACAATCAGGAGAGTCTTATTTCCTGGCGGGGGTCTTGGCAATGTTTTCTGGCTTCTGGCTGGATCGCAGGGACCGCTTGCGGGGTGGTTATCCTTCTGCAGGGGGTGTGGTGCTGGTGGCCTGTTGTTCCAGTGGCGGTGGCTTCCTGTCCACTAGTACCGACGGAGGTGGAGGGCTGTTCTTCGGTGTGGCTAGTGTCAGGGGCTCATTGGTGTGCCACTGCCTCCCTCATGGTGTTGGCCATGTCAGCCAGCACCCCTGCAATAGTGACCCGGATGGTGTGGATGTGTTTGAGGTCCTCCCTGATCCCCAGGTACTGTCCCTCCTGCAGCCACTGGGTCTCCTGCAACTTGGCCAGTATCTGGCCCAAGGTCTCCTGGGAATGGTGGTATGCTCCCAGGATCCCTGCAAGTGCCTTGTGGAGAGTGGGTTCCCGGGCCTGTCCTCCCTGTGTCGCACAGCAGTCCTCCCAGCTTCTCTGTTGTCCTATGCCTCTGTCCCCTGAACCTTGTGCCCACTGCCGCTTACCCCAGGTCCCTGATTGTCTTGGGTTTGTGGGGTTGCCTGGGGTCCCTGTAGTGGTGGACACACTGCTGATTGATATGTCCTGGGACAATGATATTGGCCCGCTGGGTAGGTGCCGTGCTGGTGTTTCCTGAGGGGGGAGGGTCTGTGGTGGTATGGGACTGTGGCAGTATAACGACTGTCCAGAGGTCCCTGATGGGCCCAGTTGGTCATCGTGATCCAGGCGTGTAGAGCTGCTGTCATCACTGTGGGCCTCTTCTGTGGGGGGGCTGGATGTTGGTGGCACCTCCTGAGTCGGGGTCCTGTGGGGATGTAAGTGCAGTGTTATTGTATCTGCGTGTGCCATCTTGTACATGGGTGTGTTTCCCTGTATGGTTGTGATTGCCGTCAGCTTTGCCTTGTGTGCGTGGTGATTTTGTGGGCTAGGTGATTCTCTCTAATGGGCATGCTTTAGTGATGGGTGTCCATGCAGGTCTGTGATGGGTGTCCATGCAATGTTATTGCATGCAGGGCTTGGTATTGGGATGGATGGGTTGTGATAGTGGGGTATGTGTGAGGTGGTGGAGTGATGGGTGTGAGGATGGGGTAGGAGTTTGTGATGGCATGCCGGTAGGGTGGGGGATATAGTGGTAAAGATTTGACTTACCAGAGTCCAGTCCTCCTGCTACTCCTGCGAAGCCCTCAGGATGCATGATCGCCAATACTTGTTCCTCCCATGTTGTTAGTTGTGGGGGAGGAGGTGGGGGTCCCCCGCCAGTCCTCTGTACGGCTACCTGGTGTCTTGCAACCACGGAACGCACTTTCCCCCGTAGGTCATTCCACCTCTTCCTGATGTCATCCCTTGTTCAGGGTTGCTGTCCCACGGCGTTGACCCTGTTCACGACTCTCCGCCATAGCTCCATCTTCTTTGCAATGGACGTCTGCTGCACCTGTGATCCGAATAGCTGTGGCTCTACCCGGATGATTCCCTCCACCATGATCCTTAGCTCCTCCTCTTTAAATCTAGGGTGTCTTTGGGGTGCCATGGATGTGGTGTGAGTGGTATGTGTGAGGTGTTGTGGTGTGTGCTGTGAGGTGCGTGTATGGTGTATGGGTAATGGTGTTCTGTGGCTCAGACTGAGTGGGTGCTCCTGGCTTGTCTCTCTCTCTCTCTGTTAGCAATCTTTTTTTTCGTTGAAAGGGTTCTGGGTAATGTGGGTGTCTGTTTTATAGTGGTGTGGGTGTTTGGGTGTGGTGTGTCTATGTGTATCAGGTGTGTGTAGTTTGAATTATCCAATATGGTGTAGTTTTGTTAGTGTGTGTGTATTTTGAGCGTGGCGGTGTGTACCACCAATAGTTTACCACGGTTGAAAGACCGCTGCGGTGATTGGTGGGTCCTGATACTGTGGGCGTATTTCTGTTGGCGTAACGGTGTGGGTTTTGGTACTGCCTTTTATCACTGACCTTTGATCCAGCGGACTTGTGTGGGTGTCTGTATAGTGGCGGATTTCTCTGTGTGGGTCATAATACCCATACCGGTATACTGCCATGGTCAGGGTATGTTGGTGGCCGTCAGCACGGCGGTAAGCAGCATTTACCGCCAATGTTGTAATGAGGGCCTATATCTGTTCTGAGTGTGGACAGAAAGTTTTGGGGCATTACCAGGATTGCTGTCAACGCCCTGGGGTGGCTGATAAAAATAACCCAGCAGTACAGCCTGGATGTTGACATTACTTTCCTGTGCGGTTTCACACTGCTTGAGTATCCATTCTACCTGCTGTGGATTTGTAAAATTTACTACCACACAATGACCTGGGAGGCTTTTCTTACAGTTACCCAGCCAAACTACCCTCCTTACTCCAATAATACCACTCCAAAGGCACTCACTGTTCCCCCATGTTTTATTTAGCCAATGGACTACTTTATTTTTAAGTTGGTCATCCTGTTCGTTATTAATGAGTGACAGGGGTGGGACTTTTTTTGCACAATTACGTAGGGGGTACATTGAGGTGGAAGTTGCAGAGTTTGTAGGTTCTCTCCCTTGGGTGAATTATGTACTTTAAACTCCATCAGTCCTGAACTCCCAGGGACCTGTCCTCTCCCATTTTTCCCTAGAGGTACAGATAAGGATTTAGCTGGAATTCTACTGCTATTGGCGGGCTGGTCCATAGGAGTATTTGTCAGCTTATTCGGTCCTCCTGATCTAGGATAATGGCCCTTATGATGTACCGTAGCACAATGTTCTGCTGCTGTGCCCGGGGGACAGATCACTGTGTCCGGCTCTGTTGTCGGGGTAAGGGCTGGACTACACTTTGTAGATTCTAGTAAGTGTTTTAGTGAGGAGTCTATACTCTTCAACAAGTTTATTAGAGGTTTAAGGGCTCTCTCTAACATGGATTCCATGTAGGCTTTGTCCCCATGTTCGGCCTCAGGATCTTGGAGACCCACAGGTTCAACCCTCTGTTTTTTCCCAGCTATAGATGGCTTACAGACCAGGGAATTGCCCCACTTAGACCTGTTGAATTTGGAGGCTTTTGACTTGGACATGCTCGAATTCCCAGGGTGGACTTTAACCATTTTATAGGGGGAGAAGCAGTATCTTCCACACAAACAATGGCGTCTTTATCTGTAATGGAGAGGTCATCTTCTCTACCAGGGGAGATGTTAAGTTTGTCCTGCAAGACGCACCCCTTTTGTATGCTTGTTATCTTGTTCCCCTTCTTTGGCTTACTAGCCTCCAGGCGGGTCCCGCCCTCCACCCTTCCCATAGTTACAATGTTACTTGACTTGGACTTGGGAGGTGGTGAGGAAACAGGTGTTTTTCGTGATACCCCCAGTCTTTCTTCGACTGATTCTATTTTGGTGTTCAATGCGGACATGGCCATGGTAAGGTATGATACAATAGAAGCTGTAGGGTTAATATCTTTCGAGGAAGTCATAGCACTCACCTTTCTTTTGCCCATTTTAACTTGAGTGCACTAGAACCAGGAGGAAGAAAACAGCAATAAGATGTAAAGTAATGTAGAACACCAACAGGGCCTGCTTGATGATATATGTTAAGGGGGTGGCCCAGCCCAGCTTCCTTCTGGCTCTGAGGGGCGCGGACGGGCATGCCCCAGGCACTTTTTAGCACTTGCTGGCAGGTGAGTGGGGAAAGCTGGATGTGGAAATGGCCACCTCCTGGGGCCCAAAGCAGTCTGGGACCTGTAGTCCTCCTTTCAGCGTTCAGCGCGTCCCGTGATGCGGTGTCACCATGGCACTTTATAGTGCTTGCTGGCAGGTGAGTGGGGGCAGCTGGAGCTGGAAATGGCCGCCTCCCGGGGACCAAAGCAGTCTGGGACTTGTAGTCCCCCTTTCAATGTTCAGCACGTCCCCCGCTGCAGTGTCATCCTGCCGCTTTAGAGCGCTTGCTGGCAGGTGAGTGGGGACAGCTGGAGCTGGAAATGGCCTTTGTCACGTGACTTACCATCCTTCTTCTTGTCTTTGTCACCCTCTGTATGAGCTTTCCTGCTCACCCTTGTTCTGACTATTTGTCTGCCTTCTTTCCCAATTATTGGGGAGTGGTCAGATCTGAGACTACCAAGTATTGGTGCAACAAATCAGGCACACTGTTATTCAGAATATGCTCTCTCAAAATTAGATTATATAGACCCTCATAGTCAAGAACTTTGCTGCCATGTAACCAACCTTCTAAAGTCTTCACAGAATAGTCCACAAAGTCTATCCAATCTTGTGAAGACTCTTTTCTGGTCTCTCTGAACTTTATCCAGTATTGTTCAGTGGTAAAGCCAAATCCATCCAACAGTGCAGTTTTGAGAATACTGTAATTGTCTGAGTCTTCTTCTCTGACAGTGAGAAGTCTATCCCTCCCTTTGTCGAGAAAGGGCAACCACAGAATAGCTGTCCACTGCCTTTGAGGGACCCTCTGAACTTTGCAGGCCCTCTCAAGTGCAGCAAACTACTTATAGATGTCATCCCCCACCTTCTAAAGGGGAACAATTTTATGCACGTTTCTGGAGTCAATGGTGTCCTCCCTAACTCCATAACTCCTGAAACTGCTGCTGCCACCATGGTGAACTAAGCCCAACCCCTGCCTCTCTCTCCACAGCCAAGGCCTCCCTATCTAGGGCTAGCTGTTGCTACTGCAGCCTTAGCCTGTCTCAGTATCCTGAGCTCCCTATCTATGGAGTCATCACCTGGAGTTAAACCATGGGATCCCTCAGAAACTGAGGTGATATGAGAGTGGGCAGAGGTAGATCTTTCCCTAACTTTACTAACCCTGGTAACCTTACCTCAAGGGGTGAAGGGAGCCATCCCAATGTGACTACCCCTCCCACTGCCAGCTACACAAGAAGGTTCGTTAGAGGTAGGATCTTTGGAAGAGCCCTCCCCTGAATCTTCAGGATGATTCCCTGACTCTAATGGGCCATAATTTCCCTGCCACCAATGTAGGAGGCTGGCCTGGTTTGTAGTGGGTACCTAAGCTACTTACATCTTATACCAGGGCCAGTTATCGCTAATTAGTGAAATGTAGTCAGTGCCTAGAAGCCAGGCTCTCTAGGGGTAGTGTGGATGAGCAGCCAAGGCCTAACTAGGAGGAATACAAAGCTCATGCAATACCACTGTAGTCACACAGTACTCACACACATGAAAGAAAATACTCAGTGTTACAAAAATAAAGGTACTTTATTTTGGTGACACAAATGCCAGAAATACCTTAGAGACTATACTCCCTTAGGAGGTAAGTATACACACTAGAATGCAGAAATAGTTGTAAAAACAGTTAGAGAACAGTGCAAATAGTGAAAATCACAGTAGGTAGAAATGGGCCTAGGAGGAACACAAACCATATACTAAGAAAGTGGAATGTGAAAGTCGGTTTCCCACCTAGGCAAGTGTAGTGTGTAGAAGGGCGCTGGGAGTGTTAGAAAACACCAAAGGTAAGTAATAGAACCCACCCCAGGGCCTAGGAAAGCAGTAGTAAATCACAGTAGCTTTCCTAGAACACACAAGAACAAGTGATAGATGATTTTGCCAGAACCAGAAGAGACTGCAAGACACCAACGAGGGATTCCTGGTCCTGAAGACCTGTGGAAGAAGGGGACCAAGTCCAAGAAGCACTGAAGAGTCCAGGGAGAACAGGAGGCCCTGCTAACCCGGATGAAGGTGCAAAAGAAGAACCACCGGTGAGGAAGAACAGTCAGTACTGCACCCAAGAAGACGGACGAGGGTTCCTGGTTGGTGCAGATGATGTCCCATGCCGGATGGATGATTTCAGTCTGGTTTGCGTCACTGGGTTCCGCCAACAAGCCTTGGCACATGCAATGCTCACGGTTAGCGGGAAATGGCGCTGCCTGGGACTAGGAGGGACCTGGTGGCCTCCACCCAGGAGTGGGAGACAGAGGGGGCTCTCAGCAACTCAGAGAGCCCTCAGAAGACCAGGCAGCACGCACCAGGACAAAGAAGATGCAAAAGGAGGCCCACTCAGCATTACACAAAGGGGTCCCATGCTGCCGGAGAACCACTGAGGAAGCTGTGCGTCGCAGGATAGAGTCCTGGGGGCAGGAGATGCACAGTGCATGAAGAACTTTGTGGAAGGATGCTAACAAGCTTTGGCAACCGTAAAACATGTGGTGCACGGGGTACTGTCTTGCGTGGGGAGGCAAGCACTTACCTCCACCAAAGTTAGACAGCTATGTCTGGACTATCTGGACCACTTCAGTCCACCACCTGTATTGCTAGATCCACACACTTCTTCAGGAGAGGGGACCCAAGCCACCAGTGGTCGCTGCAGAGGGGTGCCTGCTGAAGCAGAGAAGTGACTCCTTCACTTCAAGGGAAATTCCTTTGTTCTTCTGGTGCAGGCTGAAGACAGGCAGTCCTCAGAGACTGGAGACAGTTGCAGTTGCTGGCAGGTGCTATAATTACAGTGTTGCAGAAGTCATCTTTGCTTCTTTGTTGCAGTTTGTAGAGTTCCTGAAGAGTCCAGATGCAGTTTCTTCTATAGAAGGTGAAGTACAGGATGCAGAGGATTCCTGCTTGAGTCTTGCAATCCGAATCTAAGGAAACACCCAGAGGAGAAACCATAAATAGCCATGAATTGGTCAGATACACAGGTAAGAACCTATCAGGGGAGGGCTCTGACGTCACCTGCTGGCACTGGCCACTCAGATGCTCCAGGAGTGCCCTGCCAACTTGGAATCTAAGATTGCAAATCCCAGGGACACTCCGGAGGAGCTCTGAGCACCACCCCTGGGGTGGTGATGGACAGGGGAGTGGTCACTCCCCTTTCCTTTGTTCAGTTTTGCGCCAGAGCAGGGACTGGGGGTCACTGAACGTGTGTAGACTGGATTATGCAAGGATGGCACCACCTGTGCCCTTCAAAGCATTTCCGGAGTCTCTGGGAGGCTACCCCTTCCATGCCTGTAACATCTAATTCCAAAGGGGGAGGGTGTAACACCCCTCTCGCAAAGGAAATGCTTTCTTCTGCCTTCCTGGGCTTGAGCTGCTCAAGCAACAGGAGGGCAGAAACCTGTCTGTGAGGTGGCAGCAGCTGAGGCTGGCTGGAAAACCTCAGCAGGCTGTAATGGCAGTACTGGGGGTCCTTTAAGGAGCCCCCAGAGTGTATGGAATCTTACAACCAATGCTTGCAAAATCCTTGAGGTATGATTCCAACATGTTTGATACCAAACATGGCCATATTCGGAGTTACCATTGTGAAGCCGTACATAGGTAGTGACCTATGTCCAGTGCAGGCATGAAATGGAGTCCCCGCACTCACAAAGTCTGGGAAAATGTTCCTGGACAATGTGGGGGCACCTCTGCTAGTGTAGGGGTGCCCTCACACACAGTCACTCTGCACCTAGCCTTTAGGGTTGGAAGGCCTGACATATAGGTGACTTATAAGTGACCTGGTGCAGTGTAAAAGGCAGTGAAAGAGTGCATGCACCATTTCACACAGGCTGCAATGGCAGTCCTGTAGGAGCCTTTGCATGGGCTCCCTATGGGTGGCAAAAGAAGGAATCCCCTGGAACCTTAATGCCCTGGGTACCTAGGTACCATATACCAGGGTCATATAAGGGGTGACCAGTATGCCGATTTTGGATGAAATACTGGGCTATCAGTATGCAGTGACAACATTTAGAGGAGAGAGAGCATAAGCACTGGGCTCCTGGTTAGCAGGATCCCTGTGACACAGTCAAACACACTGACATCAGGCAGAAATTGGGGGTAACATGACAAAAAGAGAGTACTTTCCTACAAAATGGACTTCCCATCTGTCTTCATTAATGCCCCTTCATGTGTGTTTTGGACTTTTTACAATTGAATGGCCATAACTGCCCTGGTAGCACCAAGTTAATTTGCAAGATACTTCAATCAACAGCTGTCCTGACTCCAGTTACCTCTACTACCTAATGTAACCCTAAATATATCTGATCACTACACTCCCAGTCTTTTCACAGCCTTGCTGCCCATGGGTATCAGTGGCTTAAATCCCAAAAAGTATCTCCCATTGAAAGCTTTCTCTAAGTACGTTCTGAAAATCATTGACAAGGCTGATACTTTAGCAGTTGTATTCTATGTGAATTCTAATAAATCATGCTTTTTCTGCTCCTGATCTTCTATGGGATTGCCACCCTTGTTCGCCCCTTTTACTAAGAACTCTAAGCAAGCCTTTTCATTAAGAAATTCTGCATCTATATAGCTAGCATTGGTTACAGTGACTTCATTATCCTACACTACAATTGTATATGAATGGT
Organism: Pleurodeles waltl; assembly: GCF_031143425.1. Taxonomy (NCBI): domain Eukaryota; kingdom Metazoa; phylum Chordata; class Amphibia; order Caudata; family Salamandridae; genus Pleurodeles; species Pleurodeles waltl. Next base: position 185,617,950 of record NC_090437.1, read on the forward strand.
CGCAAACCATTGTACGCAGCAGTCGACTCAAAGAATCATGAACACACTTCATGAAATAGCCAATCAGCTCTGCATGTTTCCAAATCAAGGGCTCACCCTGAACATTATATTCATATTAGAATAGAGAACAACGATTCTCAAAAACCACATAACCCAGTGGTCCTACACAGAGTATGTTTATTATGATTTTAACTGCCTCATCAAAGAAACGTGTTGCCTTCTGCTTAGCCAGTTCTTTTCCCCAGAGGCGTAGGACCAGTCCCACTGAGAAAAACTTCAGGGATGTATTCTGGTTCCCACATTTATCAGGCTTTTCCACTGCACACAATCTCCTTTCTTAAAACCATCCAAACTACCTGCTTCTTCTGTATTTCAGTAACAAGGGTCTGTACAGAGCTACATTAACAAGCCCATATGCGCCACTGCTGTCATCTGCAATACGTTTTGTCACTTTAAGCCTGTCTTGAAGTTTTTTCCCGCCTCTTATTGTGGTCACTGTTTGTCTATGGGATGCTTCCCTTGGGCCCCACTTTGCCTGGAATATTTTGGAGTTCAAAAAGTGGGTTGTTTCCTCCTTATTTCAAATTTGACAGCGTCCTTCAAGCTACTGCAGTCATCTACATTCCTTGGCCAAAGATTCTTATTCAATTTCCAGGAACTTCAATACGATTCTGGTCCTTCAATTTTCTGTGGTGCCAATGGCATCCCAAATATCTGTCCCCAGGTTCTGAGAACCATATAGCGACATTTCTTATTTTCTCTTTTCTTGTATTCTGCTCGCTCATAAAAAGGAAGGCATTGTGTTAACTCAGAACCAGCATAGCCTCCAAATTTCTCTTCAGCGTCTATTCTGAAAAAGCACTGTTTTACATACGGCACCGTGCATTCTAGCAACCGATCAAAATTCCTTTGTTCACAAGGATCTTGATATGTTATGTTAAAAACCATATAGAGTGCACCTGCTGGCAAGAAAGAGTGTCCTGACGCTATAGCTAATGAGGATTATGGCACACCGCTTCACTCCATACTATTCACAAATCAAAACCAACGCTCTTTTGAAAGGGAGAGAGGCAGGGGAAAGAACATTCCAATGTTTGCTTGTAATGTAACTAAAAGCCTGGCCTCCGCCGCAAAATTTGTTACTCTAATAAGTATCCAACTTTGTTAACAAGTCACCTGAAGCGAATGATTCAATGGGCCGTATTTATACTCTGGTTGCGCCGAATTTGCGTTGTTTTTTTCGACGCAAATTCGACGCTAAACTAACGCAAACTAACGCCATATTTATACTATGGCGTTAAACGCTTCGGGAGCCAAAGTGCCCGGAGTGGGCGTCATTTTTTAGCGTGAACCCCTTCCTTGCGTTAATGATATGCAAGGGAGGCGTTACCGTCTTAAAAAATGACTCCCAGGCCTTTACGTGGTATTTATACTCCCGGGCAAAAATGACGCCCGGGAGTGGGCGTGGCCAAAAACGGCGCATTTGCGCCGCTTTTTAACGCCTGGGTCAGGCATGGCGTTAAGGGACAAGTGGGCTCAAAATGAGCCCAGAGTGCCCTCCCCTGCCCCAGGGACCCCCCCTGCCACCCTTGCCCACCCCAGGAGGACACCCAAGGCTGGAGGGACCCACCCCAGGGACATTCAGGTAAGTTCAGGTAAGTTTTTTTTTTTTTTTTTTTAATAATTTTTTTTGGCATAGGGGGGCCTGATTTGTGCCCCCCTACATGCCACTATGCCCAATGACCATGCCCAGGGGACATAAGTCCCCTGGGCATGGCCATTGGGCAAGGGGGCATGACTCCTATCTTTACAATGATAGGAGTCATGTTGATGGGGGATGGGCGTCGTTAAAAAATGGCGCAAGTCGGGTTAAGACGATTTTTTTGCCTCAACCTGACTTGCCCCATTTTAAGACGCCCTAACGTCATTTTTTCCCAACGCCGGCGCTGCCTGGTCTACGTGGTTTTTTTCCACGCACACCAGGCAGCGCCGGTCTGCTTGCGCCGGCTAACGCCATTCCATAAATACGGCGCCCGCATGGCGCTTCAGAATGGCGTTAGACGGCGCTAAATTTTTTGACGCTAAACTGCGTTAGCGCAGTTTAGCGTCAAAAAGTATAAATATGGGCCAATGTACTTCAGAAATGTCTCCTTCTAGTAAACAGGGCCTGTGTTACGGACGGCCCGAGGACCAGATGTAAGGATCTTCTCCACAGGCAGCCAATGAAGTTTTACAACAATATTCAGACATATTTGCCTGCCTTCTGAGACTCAAAATCATGTGAACTGCCGAATTTTGCAGTACTTATAGCTTTGAGACACACGCTTTTGAATGCGTAATTTCAGATTCTTACGAAAGTCTACCCTTAACAGTAATCATTCCTGAGAGACCAACTAATGTCCATGTTGAAGGTGAAATGGACACATTTTCCTCTAGCATCTTAAGATAAAAAAAAGAATAAACACATTTTTATTCACCTGATGGCATAGTTTATAAACCAAATCCACCACCAAGATTTTTATCGGTGTTGGCAGCAAAAGTACCAGCCTAACGTTTGTAAGGACAGTTGGGTCGACTGTAGATATTTTTTAACATGGTGGTAATGACTGCCTTTTCCGAACTGCGAGAAACTGACTCATCACAAAGAGGAATTGCAAAAATTAGTCAAAATCGAGATGAAATTACCAGCACATAAGTGAAGGATTTTGATAGGGAATGGTTCACCAGTAGATCCTGATTTTACAAAGAGGCTAAAATATATCCGAATCGATTAACTCAAAATCTATAATCAGAGCAGAGGGGTTTTGTGTTTTTCCTATAGGGAATTATATAGCCTATTGTGGTGTCTTCTGCTATCTTCACTGCCTCTTTAACTCTCTTGTTTCCTGCCTCCATGAGCTCTACTTCTTAGCTTGATCTGCTTCCTGTCTTCTTTGCCGCAGTTCTTGAGTATTTCTCTCAAATGTTCAACCACATTCTTTGGCATTCTGCCATGAATTCCCTACCTCATCCCCAAGTTTTCAACCACATGTTTGCAATAACCTGTCTCACCCCTTTCCAGCTCGCTGTGACCCTTTTAGCCCTACTTGTACTCTCCCTAGAATTCAAAGTCCAGGCACGCTGCTACCCTCGCCATTTGGGTCACTGCCCATAACACTAATTTCTCTCTCAGGGCATCTTGTTCCTCCTTCTGACCTAAGGCTGCCTTGATGTACCTTCGTGGTTGTCCACCCTGGTCCTCCCAGGTCCCCATCTTTATGCACATCTCCTCATGTCCCACTACAGAGGTCATCATCTTTTTTTCTGCCATGCTCTGCCAGGACTTTCCTAAAAGCTCCAGCCTCTCCTACAATGGTTTCTTTGTTGTACCCCATTTCTAAGTCAGACTCATTTTCCTTTCTCCAAAATCTCTTTCCTGACCGACTACTCCCTTTCTCTACAATGCTGTCTTGTTCTCTCGGTATGCACCGTATTTTTCTCCCATGCTCCATACTGCATTTCTTTCTTCTGTCATCCTGAGGGCCCCTCTATACCATAGCCCTCGACCAGTACTTACAATGCCTTTTTTTTAAAACAGTGTCCTAGCCCAAGATTTATAGTTCCCTGTAACCCTTCAAACTCAGAGGGTGCTCTTCATTGATCTTACTTCAATAATCCTTTTCTCCAGATGCGTTGGTGCCTTGCAACACTTTCGGTCGTATTCTCTTTTTATTGAGATTACGACACTCATTTCGCATTTGCAATGGGAAATATTTTAGGTGTTAATAATGTAGTATTTTTGATTGAGTTATACTTGTCTTATAGCTGTTGTACGCTGACAGGAAATGATTGTGGAACTAAAATGGCTGTGAAAAATATTTTCATATTGACTCCCGTTTATACTGCTCATCCAATGGAGAGTGGTACCAGAATATCATTACTTATGGATAGCAGGTGAATGGAGCACAATGTGTCCCAAAATAACTCTCCAGGTGATATCCTGTACTTTGCACTGTACCTTACAGGATAGCTTTAAGTCTCTGCTGGCTGAGCCTGCAGTTGCTGGCTTGGGTGTGCCGCTCAAGGTGGTTTGTCATCCACACGGCTCAAACAGGTGAGCTTTGATCACTCTGTCCAGGACCAGCGACACTGCTGTGATTTCCTATGCACACTTGAGTCCCTCTCAAGGATAATTCTGTTAGGTGAATCTTTGCTGGGTGATCTTTCTCGGGCCTAAACAAAAAGATCTAAACAAATTGAAGAGTTGCAAGAACTGGACGCCGTGAAGGTCGGCAAGGTTTCTCAATTGTCCAAGAAAAGGGTCACTCCTTCCAGCAATCAATGTGCCACCAACACTCAACAGTGCACGTGAAAGGTGACAAGTATCTTCTTAAGATGGTCCCGGTTTGGAGAAAAAAGCCTCAAAGGGCAAAAAACCTCCTTTGCAGTCCAATAACTCTTAATTGAAGGTAAAGATGACTGCAGAAAATAAGTAAAGCAACAAACACTCCTTGACATAAGGGAAGGGAGAAGAGGCAAACAAGGATTTTCATGTCAGACTTCCAATACGTACTCAGGGTCAGACGAATAACCTGCTCTCATATCTAGAGTGATATGATCTTCATTTTCATTGACAGACAAGGTAAAAAACAGAAAACTACCCTAGGAAAGTGGAGAATCGGAAGAGAAAGAGACCCAGATTTGTTGTTCAAGATTACTGTGTGGGACTGGAGGTGAATGGTATAATGCCCTCAAGAGTGGTAGGATAGGAAGGAGGTGGGACTAGACATCCAAAAGGAAAAGTGCAAGACCATACTTTTTCCAACAGTAAAGATTGCTGCAAATGTCCTACTACATGCCCTAAGGAATTAGTTTACGAGATGTATAATGAGACCTGCAATGAACTTAAGAGAGGCAGATCTGGAGTCTCCCTGAAAGGCAGGAAGCATCACAACTGGTGGCAAAACACAATACATACATGCTGGGAAGATCAATACCCAAAGGACTGGGATGGAAGAAAATAGTAACAGTGCAGGAACATCAAGACTGAGTGGACGAGAACGGGAGGAGAAACACAAGACTCAAGTGAAATGCACAAGTGTTTTGAGGCAGTGTGCACAGGGAAACATGGTATTCAAGTACTACTTGCTGCTTGTTATGACCAAAAGTAGATGCATGTGTCTGCAAGACACTATGGGGGTCATTCTGACCCCGGCCGGCGGCGGAAGCCGCCGGCCTGGCTGGAACCGCCAGAATACTGCTGCGCGGTCAAAAGACCGCCGCGGGTATTCTGGGTTTCCCGCTGGGCTGGCGGGCGACCACCAGAAGGCCGCCCGCCAGCCCAGCGGGAAACACCCTTCCATGAGGATGCCGGCTCCGAATGGAGCCGGCGGAGTGGAAGGGGTGCGACGGGTGCATGGCAGACACTGAAAATCTTGGTGGGGCCCTGTTACGGGGGCCCCTGCAGTGCCCATGCCATTGGCATGGGCACTACAGGGGCCCCCAGGGGCCCCACGACACCCCATACCGCCATCCTCTGCCTGGCGGCCAAAACCGCCAGGAACAGGATGGCGGTATGGGGGTCGGAATCCCCATGGCGGCGCAGCAAGCTGCGCCGCCATGGAGGATTCCCCAGGGCAGCGGAAAACCGGCGGTACACCGCCGGTTTTCCGTTTCTGACCGCGGCTGTACCGCCGCGGTCAGAATGCCCAAGGGAGCACCGCCAGCCTGTTGGCGGTGCTCCCGCAGTCGTTGGCCCTGGCGGATTTTACCGCCAGGGTCAGAATGACCCCCTATGTGGTTGGAAGGCGCCATGTGCCCAGATGACAGATGCTACATGGGCTAATCAATCGAAGATATGCTTGCTGTGGGGTGGAACACAACAGGTGAGTTCCTGTACCCCAAATCAAAAAGAACTACCCTTCCCTCCTGGATGCAGCCAGTAGACGGTTTCCAAGGAAAATTATGATGACAAGAAGGTACCAGCTGAGGAGCATGCACACAAAATAAGTGTTGCCACAAATTTTCAGAAGTGTTGTACCATTTTCAAGCTACGAGGTAGTGCAATTGTTTCCAAAACACATCTGAGTCGAGAACATCTCTAACTCAAATTCTTCTGACCCATCAACCAAAAAAAGGGCAGCAGAGGTGAAGAAAGTGAAGAGAGAGTAGACTTGGCTTAATAAACATGCACCACTGGGTGGACCTGGCATGTAGCAGAAAGATATAAGCTTATGACACAGTCCAGACACTTGAAAAGGATACACACAGTGAGGTGCAAATGTAAGATGGATTCCAGGAGGGACAAAAACGTGAAGAAAGCAAGGGTGTCTCCTCTGTGAGAGCAGAAGAGTTTTGCCCCGCTGAAAAAATGCCCCAGAGCAGTTACAAAAAAAATGGTAATAAAGTTTGTTTATTATCGTTTTATTTTTCAGCACCCATCCTGAACCGAGTGCCAGGATGTGGCGGGGCAATTGCTGCTGAGTGGCAGCAGGAGCTGTGCACTGTTTAAAGTGCGCATGTCCCTTTGGCCCATCCGTCTTGCGATGACCAGCCAGTCATGCACACTTTAAACTTCTCTGTCTAAAGACAGCTGGGTTAGAGAAAGCCAGCCCACCAGCGCTGTGTTAGCGCGTCGGACCTTAATAAGTAAACTTACAAGGGGGACGCAAATAGGTTAATTAACCTTTTGACTAGTTTAAGATGTTCTTGCCATAGCTCCAGTACATAAACAATAATCAATACGCAATGATCAACAATCGTTAGTCAAAATCAATAATCGATGGAGTCAGTAATTGTCACGCACCATGACTTTTCAGCCATGAATAACCACGCCTTTAGCAAAGTTTAGTAAGTTTATTTCCGTTATATTAACAATGCTAAACTCATGTAGATTAATCTCAAAATCAAATAAAACACATAAACGAACAATACTGGTTGACCAAAACGACGGGAGAAACGCATTCTAATCAAAGCCTGAATCACAACACATTCTAGAGCAACGGTGCAAATCAAAAGTAGAGTCAGCTGTAATAAAGATATGTGATACATAGAATTCAGCAAGATAACTTGTCAACCATTTGTCCCTATAATTCTTCATCCATCATGTGATTAGCATCAGCATGTTGGGCTTCATGCAAAACAATTTATAACACAAATTTAGAAAAAATACATCTAGCTAGGGAAACTATCAAACAGCGCAGTTGGTACCTAGAAAGAAAAGGCACAAAAATGCAATTTAGTCATACTGTCATATCTACCTATCCACGTATGGGTCAGCAAGCAGAATCAGTCTTCATCCTCAGGTCATCAATTGATCAGCAAAGCATCAGGCTCTCAGTCAGGGAGTATGAGCCCAATGACAGAATCTCAAGTCACTCTGGATCTCTGGCCTCATCGTCTGAATAATTTTCCTCTGTCGCGTCGTTATATCAAAGTCACCTAAACTATCCCCTAATTCCCTATTGGTCAATTAATCCTATGTTTATACTACTATGTTTATACTCTATCCAATAATATTTCTACTCCAAATCTATGAATTCTATTATTTCGCTCTTCACATGAAGTTGATTGGTCCACTTTACGATGTCCTCATCATCCAGCTCATCAGGTAACAAATTTGTTTCATCTTCATCTCCAGTCCGTGTCTTCATTGTTTGCGTCCTGGGAAAGTACATCTCACACACATTACACATATTTTGCTACATTGCTAGGGACATCAACTCCTGTTTGTTGGTTCCCACAGAAAGCTTTGGTTAAGCACCTTTAACAAGACAATGGACATTTCACAGTTTAGTTCACTCTGTCAGCATTTTTTATTAAACGCTAAGAAATACAGCTTCTGCATGAGGCCTGGCAAAACTAGGCCAAGACGCTCGCTAAGTTAAGGCCTATAATTAATAAGCTAGAGCATACTTCATAACCCTAAATATGACATTTTACTACATGAATCTAATACATTTTTCAATATTTTATAATTTTTAATCATTAATTAGTACATTTCGTGAATACAGGTGGTCATTCTTCGGGGTCACATTTTCAAATGCGTGCATTATTTTCTATACGTTATTCTTTTTTTTTTACAAGATTAATTTTTCAAAATACATAAACACTCATTAACCCTATAAGTGCGGGCGTCGGCCACTGGCCGACGCCTACACTCCCTCCATGGTGCGGGTCACGACCAGTGGCCGACACCAGGGAGGGGGTTAAAAATCCTACAGTGCAATGCACCGGAGGATTTATTTTATTTTTTTCCCCGTTGGAGATGCGGAACAACTTCCGCGTCTCCATCCCACCCCCCTCCCGCCCCTTTGTGACATCAGCGCGCTGCGAGGCGCGCTGACGTCACTTTTTTTCCCAACCGGAGCAGAAGCGGATCAGGTAAGAGTCCTCTTCTGCTCCGGTGGGGACAAAAAAGGCCAAAACGGCCTCCCCAGATGCCAGGGAGGCATCGATGGAAAGGGGAGGCTCTCCCCTTTCCATCGATGCCTCCCTGGCACAGTTTCCTGGCCATGGATCGCAGCGCGGCTGCGATCCATGGCCAGGAAATGCCTCTGGACACCAGGGATCTTCTTTGGAAGGGTCGCCCCCCCTTGTAAAAGGGCGCCCCCCGGGGGCATTATTTATTTTATCGGTACTGTTTTGGGGGGGGCGATCGCGCCTGCCACATTTTTAATTTAAAAAAAAAAAAGTAAAAAAATTTAAAAATTACAAACAAAATGGCGGGGTCGGCCCTCAGAACACGGGCCTACCCCTGGGGGTAAAAAAAAAAATCTAGTTTTCCCTGGGGGGGCCGATCACCCCCCAGGGAAAAAATTGTAATAAAAAATCAAAAAAATCAAATTGTTGGTGGTCAGCCCTTAGGGTGACCATCTATGGGGCCATTTTTTTAATTTTTTTATACATGAGTGCTTTGCCAAGGAAAAGCACACATGTATGAAAAGAAAAGTTATGTAAAATTAGTGTCTTGCTTTCTCTCTCTCTCTCGCTCTCTCTCTCTCTCTCTCTCTATATATATATATATATATATATATACATACACATATATAGATATATAATTTTTTTAGTTTCAGGTCGCGCATTTCAGCGCGCATGCGCTGCTTTTCTGACGTGTTGGTGTGTATCTGAGCTTTTAACAACGCCCACCTCACGCCCATCACTACCACTCGTTCGTGGGCTTACCCTTCAAAAATCCTTTGATTACATTGGTAAATGGTTTACCTTTGTCCCTCCTTGGGGAGGTTTTGTTACCGCCTTGGCCATCGCCCCTGGTACATGGCTAATTGTACTTTTGCTGCTACGTTTAACTGCGAGCGAACTTCTTTTCCTTTTGTGTATCTCTTCACCTGGTGCTCATGGTGGCTGTGGCGCTGTGAATCGGCTCCCTTATGTGAAAGTGTTTAACTTTCAATTATCAATTTATGTGGCAAGAAAAGTAGGGTTAGGAGTTTATAACGCTAATAGCTCTAACTCGAGCAGATGCGAGACCCATTGCATTGTAAATGCTTGTTTTTCTTTTGTGTGTTGTTTTCTGGGAGCCACAATTGGCCCCCCAGGGAAACCACACATATACATAAAAGTTTTATATATATATATATATATATATATATATATATATATATATAATGGCGAACAATTTCACTGCACTCCACGAGGACCGTAATCAAGACTCCTTGGTGAGTCGAAACGCATTGGTGGTTATTGACTGCAATAAAATACACGTTTATTTGTACCTCGTGGAGTGCAGTGAAATTTTTCGGCATTACATAATTTCGAAATTGGTCTTCTCTGTCACTGGGCACTGGCAGTGGAGTGCGCCGCCCAGCAACCCTTCGACCACTTTGTTTCTAAACATATATATATATATATATATATATATATATATATATATGCAACACAAATTGGTTAAAAGATTGTTGCGCAGCACACTCCACTGCCGGTGCTCGGTGATGGAGAGCAACCTCGAAAATATTTTGTGAACAAGAATCTCACCGCACTCCACGAGGTTCAAATTGACATGTTTTATTGCAAGTATAAAAAAATGAAAGAAAAGAGGGACTCATTTACTGTGATCAAGACTCCTTGAGAGTCGAAACGCATAGGTGGCTGTTGCTTGCAATAAAACATGCCAATTTGAACCTCGTGGAGTGCGGTGAGATTCTTGTTCACAATATATATATATATATATGCATGCATGTATGTCTTTTCTGTAGTGGCAGTTGCCATAAAGTAGCGCAGATGGTTTATTGTCCTGCTGCAAAGGATATACATTTAAATGTATTTAGCTGAGTGGATTAGTAAAGGCAAGCGTTACCTGCGCTTTAAAACAAATGTTATGCCAGGGGGACTATGGTGATGTGAGTGGCACTTTTGCTGGGTAGTACTGAGGGAATTAGAAGAGGAGGTAATGGGAGGCAGAGGACCAAAAATTACTTTTGCACTGGGTGCCACCAGCGCTGAAGGCTGTGATGATGGGTATGTGGTAAGGTGAAGTAATACATTCTTTTTTTGTTTTTTTCAGTGTTTTCAGAGAATCTGCAGAATTGGAGAAGAAGCGAAGGTAAGGTGATGACATTTCCTATTGTACACAACGAACATACCCACAAGCAATTTTGTGACTATCTGCCTTCTACGTAGGCTAGTAATTTAGAGGGACAGTTTAGCCAGTAGGAGAGATGGCGTCTTGTTGGATGACTGCTGATCAAGCCCTAACTCGGGTTATGGTAAACAGTTCTGATGTAGGCTCAGAGACTGAGACAGCAGACACTGAGACAGCATCTGAGGGAGAGGACAACGGGGTAGAATCTGGGAGTGATTTTTCAGTCGGCGGAGTCCCATCCTTCCAGTGAGTCTGAAGGAGACAATGACGACAGCCTTGCTGTCCCTTCGCAAGCACATTCTGGGCAGCGGGACCACATTGGGTTAGCCGAACCCAGAGAGCACGTGCTTGCGGCCGCAAGCACAGAGAGATTGCTCTTTTGGCAGCACCCCTGTGTAGTTCAGCCCCAAATTCCACCTTTTACTGGTGACGCTGGATGTAAAGTCGATACAGCTAACTTTTTGCCAGTCGACTACATCTATCTATTTTTGGATGTTGACTTCCTTCAGAAAATTGTGCAGCAAACAAATTTGCGTGCAGACCAATTTCTGAGGGAGCTCGGAGGCACTCTAGGGCACGCCAGTGGACTCCCACTTCGCTGGCGGAGTTGAAGATATTTTTGGGCCTTACGCTCAAAATGGGGTTAGTGCAGAAACCCACCTTGCAGTCCTACTGGACGACTCGCATGGTTTGGGTAATTCCCATCTTCGCACCATACATGAGCAGAGATCGTTTTTTGCTACTGCAGCGCATGCTGCATTTCAATGACAATTCTGCTGCATTGCCCCGGGACCATCCAGATCATGACAGGTTGTTCAAAATTCGGCCTGTCGTGGAACATTTGTCTGCCAGGTTTCCAGAGATCTATACTCCTGGAAAGAATATAGCTGTCGATGAGTCCTTGATCCTGTACAAAGGACGGCTGCTTTTCAGACAGTACATTGCGAGCAAAAGAGCTCGCTATGGCATAAAGCTGTACATGCTATGTGAGAGCTGTTCTGGCTATGTGTACAGCTTGAGAGTGTATACAGGGAAGGATTCTACCCTAAACCCTGTAGGTTGCCCTCCTGCGTTAGGGGTCACAGGTAAGATTGGATGGGAACTTGTCCAGCCACTTCTTTACAAAGGTTATAACCTTTATGTGGACAATTTCTATACAGGAGTAGAGCTGTTCAGTGAACTCTACAAAGTTGGCACTGTGGCCTGCGGTATAGTTCATTGTAACCGCAAAGGATTCCCGCAGGAGCTTGTTTGCAAGAAGCTCCAGAAATCAGAGAGTACTGCATTGCATTCTAACAAACTGCTCGCAGTCAAGTTCTTAGATAGGCGTGATGTATATGTGCTCACTACAATTCATGATGAGAGCACTTCTCCCATCACGGTTTGGGGTCAGATGGCCAAAGTCCACAAGCCCATCTGTATACTTGATTACAATAAGTACATGGGCGGAGTGGACAAGAATGACCAGGTTCTTCAACCATACAGTGCGTGTCGTAAAACTTGCACTTGGTACAAGAAACTGTTTACCCACCTGATTCAGATGGCAACATATAATGCGTATGTTGTTTACTGTCATGTTTACAGGGATATTCTTGAGGGTGGCACAATAAGCGCTTCAGGCCCACTAGTAATATTTGAGTTCCAGGCCCTGGGCACACATGGTGCTCTATACTAGGGACTAACCAGGAAATCAAGATATGCCAATCATGGATAAACCAATCACCAATACAATTTAGACAGAGAGCACTTGCACTTTAGCACTGCTCAGCAGTGGTAAAGGGCCCAGGGTCCTAAAACCAGCAAAACTGAAATTCAGCACAGGATCAAAAACAGGAGGTCAGAAGCCAAAAGACAGGGGAAACCATGCCAAGAGCTGATAGGCCTAACAGAAAGGCTATCTGGCAACTCACCTTGCACATGAATGGGTAAAAAAGTCCATCCTGCCATAATCCTTCAGCTGCCAGCACTATCTTCCACAGTCAAGTGAGCTGACAGTAGCCACTCTCATAAAGGACGGGTACATGTGGTGTGCTCCTGAAGATTGAAGAGCTAAACTATGGCCCACTGTATGTTTTTTGAGGGGCTTCAGCATACATGCAGGTATGTTGTGTGTGCTGATGCCTAAAAAACAATCAAAAAATAACCACAGGCTTACTATGAACAAGGCCAGTGCAGAAGTTCCCACTCTACTTTGTTTTTTCTTTCATATGTCTTTTTATTGTTTTCACATAAAATAAAGGGGAAAAGTAGGACCAGCATCTACATACATTGCACACAAAATTAAGAGGCTATCAACTAGTTCTAGGTAAATATGCAATACAATAATGCAAATGTGTCACAGCAGATGACCGTATGTAATCAGTGATTGCAGGCATACACAGTTTTGTGCATCAATTATTCAATCGCCTGATAGCGGAGTGAATAAGAGAACCATTATAAACTAGCAAAAAAAAACTGTTTACACAAATGCAACCAAGCCTCACACTAGCACCATCCACCCGCCTCACCTTCCACTCAGTCTATTATAACTATAAGCTAAATTGTAGTAGTAAGCATGGGATAATTTACTCTCCTTGTTCTCTCACATGATCAACTAAATGCCCTTTGTGCTGCTTTATCATTTGTCTCATCTTAGTCAGGTGGTCATTCCATTTCTCCTTTAAATTACACCTCCCTTCCCTAGCTCGTGTTTCTGTCTGTATTGAAAGTTCTGCTGAAGCCCATCGTATTACATCTGTCCACCATGCCTTGAGTGATGAAGTGGTCATTGCCTTCTATGTCATGGTGATATGATGTTTAGCAAGTATAAGCGCCTGACCCTGAAAGCTCACCACTTGTTTTATCTTTTTTTCACCTCCCCTATATGTAAAATGCACCAGGCAAGATCACCCAGAAAAATTTAATTTGTTATGATAGAAAAAATCCATGATCACTGGGCATATCCATATCATATGAAGGAAGTCAGCCCCCTCCTGCTGGCATTTGGGCATTGTGAGCTTGTGTCTAGATATATTTTGCCTATCCTGTCTGGAGAGAGGTAAGCATGATGTAAATAATTGAATTGCGAAATCGGCTCTCCACATGATCAATTTAATGGACCCAAGGCTTCTCCGTCAGGCAATGTCTGTTAATTTTGTAGATAATTTGGTTTGCCACCTTCCCGTAGGGGTTGGAGATGGGGATCAAAGTGGTCTCGATTCAAAGTGTCATAAATGACTGATATTGCTTGGTTCGAGGTTTCAGGGGTCAGCATTAGCTCCAATGGGCCCACCACTCAGGAGAAGTCTCTCTCAGGATCCCACATAGTATTGGCGACCTCTCGGAGTGCTGAATATAGTAGAAACTTTCCCTGGACCAAGCCTCCCCTCAACCAGGTTGTCAAATGTACATAATCGTCCATCAACCACTATGTCATCCCATGTCGTATATCCTGAGTCTGTCCAGCATCTATTGTGTAGAGCGCTTTCAGAGTTCTACAAGGTGGTGATTCCCATAAACGTAAACTGGGGTGAATGGGACAGTTTTGCACCCATGCAATACATATTTCCTCCAACACCACACTGCTGCTTTTATTAGAACGTTTGGTTCTGCACGGGCAAAGGGACAAAGCAAGAGCCATCCTAATAGGGAGCACTCACCCAGTTAAAGATCCAGGGTGTCCCTCTGAGGGCAGAACACATTGTGCATCCAGAGCAATGGCCCCTGGAGTTGGGCAACCGCATAGTAAATCTCGTAGTTGGGAGCACCAAGGCCTCCTGTTTCTAGTTCTAGGGTCAATACAGCAAACGCTGCTCTGTGTCTCTTTGCGGTCCATATCAGGGAGGTGAGTAGCTGTCGGAGCTCCAAGAAAAAGGATTTCTTCAGGATCACGTGTATTGCTGCAAAGAAATAAAGGAGTCTGAGAAGAATCAACATTTTTGCTATGGATAGTCCATCCATGGGAGACAACAGTAGCTGTGTCCAGAAGGGTAATGATTGTCTGATTGAAGTGAGTGCTCTACCCAGGTTACCATCCACCAGATCCCGCTCCAGGTGGTAAATATGAATCCTCAAATATTTGAAGGTATCTGGTGCCAATAATAAAGAATAATTTGTAATTTGAGGGTATTGTATGTCAGGCGTGTGTACTAGAGAGAAAAGGCATGACTTTCTCCAAATAATTTGAAGTCCAGATATCTGACTGAAATCATTTAAGGCCCTCATGACCTCGGGCAGAATCAGTGGTTGCACTTTCTGGTAGATCAAAGTTTCATCAGCGTACATTAACACTATTTGTAAGTGATCAGCAACCTTGTAGCCCCATGCAGGTGCTTGAGTCCGCAGCAGACAGGCCAAGGGTTCAAGAGCAAACAACAAGGGGGTCAGAGGGCATCCCTCCCTGGTCCCACGTTCAATGGAAAATCTATCTGAGATGATATCTCCAGTGCGTACCTTTGCCATTGGGGTATTATAAAAGATCTGAATCCATCTACAGAACTCTGCACCGAATCCTAATTTCTGTAAGACACCCTGTAGATTGTCCCACTCGAGGGTGACACGTGACTTCTCAATGTCTAAAGATGCCACCCACCCCTGGCTATCTGTTCTGCAGGCCCAGTCTTTAGTGCTAAACAATCGACGGATATTCAGATATGTATTCCTGCCCGGAATTAACCCATTCTGATCTTGATGAATCACAATGTGGACCATCAGTGTTAAACGGTTTGCTAAAACCTTCCCCAATACCTTATAATCTATGTTAAGTAGTGAGAGTGGATGGTAAGATATTACCTCAAGGGGGTCTCTTCTGAGCTTAGGGAGTACCATGATCAGTGCCTCTCGCAAACTCTCAATAGTCTAAAAATAGTTAACAATCGTGGTGCAAGATTGTCACGATATGAAGAATAGGACTCGAAGGATAAGCCATCAGTGCCAGGTGTCTTGCCTCTAACTATATTCTTAATAGCTATAGAGATCTCCTCAAGTGTCAGTAGGGTATCTAATTCTTGTGTCAATAAGGGATTGAGTTGTGGTGTCTCCACGGTCTCAAATATGCCAAGATCATTTCCGGAGTCACACCTGGTGAAGCCCTGTACAATTTTCTGTAGTAACCTTCAAATTCCTTAATAATGTCTATCTGCATTTACAATGACACCTGTGTGTATCTGTATGGTACCTACGAATGTGCATGGGCTCTCCGATTTCAGTAGCCAGGCCAATAAACTGCCAGCCTTGTCCCCCAAAGCGTGCTGTTGTTTGGTGTATTCCTTGAAGTCAAAGGAGACTAGTCCGCGCTGATAGGGCCCTGTCCTCAGTTCTGAGATTGTTCAAGGTCGAGAATGTGGCTGGGTTAGTTGCCCAGTCCGCCTCTGATGTTCTCAATTCATTTCTGTCATCTCTGTTTGTAGAGCTCATTGTATACAATGCCTTGCGGCCATGCACACTCCCCTGACCACCACTTTAAATGCATACCATTCAATCATTTCATCTGACGCTTAGCATTCATTCTCTGTGAAGTATTTATCCATGTGTTCCCCCACTGTTGCCTGAAATGCTGTGTCTGTTAACACTTGTGGTTGTAAGCGGCAAGTAGGGATAACTGGGTGCGATTGTCCCCAGTGAAAGCATACCATCAAAGGACAGTGGTCAGATAGTACCCGTCCTAAATACTCAGCTCTCCTGCATTTGCTTGCTAATGAGTTTTTGATATATATCAAGTCGATCCTTGTGTGCAAAGCGTGTAGGGCTGAGTAGTGAGAGTATATACTCTGACAAGGGTAAAGCGTATACCATCCATCAATCACTTTTGAATTGTGAGCCCAGTGTTGCAAATGTTTAGTGTGATTGTGCACCCGTAATAGGGGGAGAGGATCTATCCAGGTCTACATCCAGAAAAAACAATTAAGGTCTCCACACCAGAATGTGGGAGAGTTTGCCTCGTGAAAGAAAGAGGCTGTCAATGTGGCAAAAAAGAGGGGTTGACTCGCATTAGGTGCATAAAGTGCCACCATCGTGTAGTTTCTGGAGTTCTCCTGCTGTTAAATGTGTCTCCTGAAGGAAGGCCAATTAAATATTACATTGTTTCAGGTAGGAATGAATTTTGTATCTCTTGCTATAATTACCCATGCCTCTCATGTACCATGTTAGTATGTTATATTCATGTGTTCGAGAGTTGTGTGGCGTGAAGCGGGTAGTGTAGCAAGGCTTTCGGGTAGAAAAAGAAAAAGAAATGCTAAGCCAGAAAAACAGACAACAATAACATTCCCCAAGAGGTCCCCATCCCCAGGCCACACCTTCAGTCAGTACTGGTCAAACCCTGCCAACAATGGGCAACCAACATCGTGTCTAATCGAAATTGGGGGTTTACAAAATAATCATTGTATCATGTGTCAATCTGGTGCCCCAAAAACAGAACAGGATAAAAAATACCCTTTACTCCCCTCATGGTGGTAGCTCATATCTGTTACTCATTCCCTCCCCATATACTCAAGAGGTCCTCTATGAAGATAGGGGGTTATCTGCAAAAGGACATATGGCCCATCTTCAGGTCTTCTGTTTCAAATTCTTGTGCGTCTCTTATCTTTGTCTGAAACACTGCTGTCCGACTGTTCTTTGGATGTTTTTTCTGCTGTGGCCAGCGTCTCTTCTTTGCCCCGTGCTGCTTGCATTTTGGAAGGTTTTCTTCAAATATTGCTAGAGCGTCTCTTTTGTTGTTAGGACGCCCAGGCACTGTCCGGAGTTGTCTGGACTGATTGCTTGTATTTGCCTTGGGATTCCAACCAGGTTCAGACCTCCTGAAGTGTCAGAAAAATATTGTCTTTGAGCTAGACATTACCGGCAGCTTTGCAGGAAATAACAGTGCATACTTGATATTCAGGGTGCGTAAACGTTGTTTCACCTCTCCGTACGCATATTCCATTGAGCGCACCTCCACTGTATAGTCCAGAAAAATCATGACTGTGCTGTCCTCTAAAGTCCAATGCCCTTTCATTCTGGCAATCTGCAAAATGTTGTCTCTGTAGTCAAATAATCATTCTACTACAGGTTTGGGGGGAGCCCCGGATGGAGGGCAACGTCCTGGGACCCTGTGGGCACACTCAACAGAGACCTTCCCACCTAACACATGATCCACCAGCCAGGTCTCCAAGAATAGGTCCATACTCTGCCCCTCCGTACCCTCAGGGAAACCTATCACCCTTATATTGTTATGGCGGGAGCACCCTTCAGCATCTTCAGCCCTGGCTTGTAGTTGTGCCATCTCCTTCTGCAATGTTTTGATCTGCTGTTGGTGTTCCGTTATGGATGATGTAGTAATTGCTTTTCCTGTTTCTGTGTCTTTTACTTGGCCTTTTTATTTCTTACGCTTTTCGTGGAGGAATCCCACATCAATCATTTAAGGCATTTACTTTGTGTTCCAAGGAAGACTTGATGTTATTCACAGCCATTAATAGTTCAGTAAACTTGTCTGTGTAATCCTGTAGTTGCCTCTCTACAGTAGATTGGTGTGCTGTTGGATTAGGGTCTGTGATAGCTCATGCATGGAGAGCCTTCACGCCCTTTCCTGTCTTTCCCTTGGACATATTTGCTCGCCCCTAAAAAAATAAAAACAGGGGTTTAGTGTGATGCAATGGGAGAAGCTAATGGTTGCTGCTGAGGGGTTCTCCCTTCCTTCAGGTTGTCAGGCTCACTGCGAGTGTTCACTTTATTTCCCCCATTCCAGCATGTCAAGGATGGGGGGCCACTAGCATGCCGCAGGGGGTATTAATGTACTAGTGTGATGTACAAGCACGAGCAATAATGAGTGTCTCACCTGTATTGTCAGAGGCACACCTATCACGGCGTGCAGGATGTCCAGCCAGTTCAATTAATGTTGATTGGGCTCCTTATCTCTTCCAGTTTATGGCATGTGTAGAGTGTAGGGCCTCACATCTCGCTTGCGAGCAACCTCCTAATGCTGACATGCCACATGGGCTTCAGCAGTACTGACGTGTGGGCATTTTCTGCTCGTAGATGATGCTTGCTGCTTTGGGCACTGGTTATCGACCCGCTTACGTGTCGAGGTTCTGGGTGCTGGTATTTAATGAGGGAGATTATTTTCAATGGGGATTCAGGTAGATAAATGCGGTGTTGGGCTGTAGCTTTATGCAGAGGTTGCTTACGTGGTCAGTCAGAGATGGGGCAGTTTCAAGGGTACTGGGCCTAGAGGAGTCGTCCCAGGCGGTATTGGTGGGGTCAAGGATGAGGATTTCTGTTGTGTCCGAGTTGAACTTGAGACAGCTGTCCGTCATCCAGTTGGCGACTGCCTTCATTCTGTTGCGAAAGTTCTTTTGGGCTGCTGATGGTTCACCGGTGAGGGAGAGAATAAGCCGTGTGTCGGCGTATGAGATGGTGTTGAGCCCGTGGTGTGTGACAATCTCAAAGAGCAGGGTCATGTAGACATTGAAGGGGATGGGGCTCAGGGAGGAGCCCTGGGGAACTCTGCAGCTGGTTTCTGTCAGCTTTGAGGTGAAAAGTGGGATCCTGACTCTCTGGGATCACCCAGTGAGGAAGGAGCAGATCCACTCCAGGGCTTTGCACAGATGCCAGAGTCATGAAGTCTGGTGCACAAGGTAGCATGGGAGAAAGTGCCAAAGGTACGGAGCGATTCCATGAAAACATGGAAGCTTTGTTCAGTGGTTCACAATATCCCACCTTCATCCACTGTTAGAAAAGTGGTATCAGTGAGCACATAACCACTATGCCTCAGAAATAAATAGAAAAGAAGCCTTCCCCAGTTGCAGTCCTACTTTTCAAAGTGTTTCACCTCGACCAACACCGAGGAGAAGTTGTGTTTGTGACTGAATAAGTCATGCCAAGAGTGCCCCTTCTGTACAACTTTTTCTCCCACCTGGGGCCTTTAATGCTCTTATTATTCCTTACTTTCCAACTACCAGTAGAAAAATGCCCAAAGTGGTACTTGCCTGCAGCCACAACTCAGAGTAAGAGCCTTGGCTCCCTGGAATATGCAGCCTTCAGTCTCAAGGTGTTCAGGCTGGCTCTCCAACCACTCCTGAATCAGGTCATCGGTGTCAGGTGTTTCTCTGTGTCTCTGCCCGCACACATCCCAATCTCCTCCTCCCAGTTGTGCTGATCATCCGTTCCCGTAAATCCCCCACCTCACTTCTTTTCTCCTCCTTACGTTTGCCTCTTTCTCCTAGTTCAGCCTCTTAATTGGCATTCACACGGCAAACACTGGGACCTCCTCCATTTGTCACGGCGATTTCTGCGCTCATAGGCTGGGCTCCCACGGCCGCTAGAGCGTTGTTTTTGTACAGCTCAAATGGGAACTTGCCGTTTGCCATATTGAAGGTATTGACTTCATTGTCGTCCTTGCTACACTACTTTTAAGGTTTTTTTTGCAGTCATGAGTCACATTAAAAATTAACAGTTTGCATAGTTTTGTTAAGAATAGAATTTGTTTTACTCTGCAATATAAAGCTAAACTTAATGGCGCAACATCAAGGAAGTTATCACAGTTAATGGAAGAGTTTTGGCATTTTTGATTACAGTGTATGTTTTCAGTACTGGTAGAGTACTTGTCAGGTCAATTCAATGTAGTAGCGGATTAGAATTGCCATTTCTTGTGGCATTCAAGAAAGTTAAGGCTGGACCCATGGTTGTTTAGTCGGTTGAAAATGTTGTGGGGTGCTTTTTGTGTATTCCCATTTACAAGCAGATTGACAGGTTTTTCCATTGGAGAACAGATACTGAAGCTGAAGCAGCAAATTATTTGACAGGTTTGACTGAAGCAAGGGTCTATGCATTTCCTCTGTTCTATGATGATTCCTTGACTGCTAATTCATGTAAGGAGCCTGCAGTTGACCTTAGTGCTAGATGTCCATGTCTTTGTATCTTTCCTTTTGTAGTTATCAAACAAGGTACCTTCCCTATTAGCGGTGTATCAAGGCCTGTTAGAGAGTTCATAGGGAGGGCAAACAATCTTCTGAGTATAGACCAACTTCAACTTTTGGTGTGGAAGAGTTCAGGATTACCTGACTTGTTTTAGGCCTTTAAACCAAAACTAGTGACTTGGTTGGTGAATCTTAGGCAGAAGGTATGGGTCATGTTCAAGCCCTGGCTGTCAGAATTACGAATTTTTTACATCCTTCTATGAAAAGGGCCTTTCTTACCGAATGGTAAAGTTATATTCCTCTGGTAATTCTGCAGGTCATGCGTTGAAGAACAGGGTTTGAGGGGCAGTAATGTTTTGGATCTATAAGTTGTTAAGAAGTATCAGTTTATGTATCCTTGTGGGATATGAATGAGGAATTGAATTTGTTTTTAAATTGGACATATATTTCCTTTTTTCCTCCGAAATGTCTGATATTTAAGGTAAGTGAGGATGGCAATTAGCGAGGCAGGATTTAGAACTCATTCTGTGAGAGTAACCACACCCTTAAAAGCTTTGTTTCATTTGGAAGATTATACAATGATATATAATGAGGTCAGAGGATATGTCAAGTTCTTATACATTTTCAAGGTTTTCTTTTAATCTAATTGAACATGCTTTGGGGTATTTGGTGGAGATGCTCTGAAGATGATGATAATACATGCATAGAGTCTTCACATTAAATAATGATTTTAATTAGGTTTTGAGTTTCCTGTGACAACACTAGGAAAATTGCCATTTTGATTGTGATGTGGGTTAAATGGCTACCAGGTTTTTTAATGCATCTGGACTTTGACATAGCTTTATTTGGTTGTAATCAACAATTAATTGGACAGAACTGAGTGCATCAAAGGATCATGCAAGTTAAAGCACGGATCAACCACCATAAATAGAGTTACATGCACACAATGGCTTAGCCACCGCAGCAGTCTTGTCCACTTATCATACATATTTAGAGCACCTCTTCAAAGAAGGAGTAGTAGTCTGCTAAATACAGGTGACTAATTCCTGTATTTTCTTTAACACAAGAAATAAACTACTTTGTACAGACAAACATAGATATTTTGATATTCTTAAAACTGGGATCATGTAGAGTTTGGTGGAGTGAGAGTCCGCCATACATCAGAGGTGTTCCCAACTGACAGAATTCACCATTCCCCGTCTCATTTATGGAGGTAGGGACTTAAAATAAAACCCTGTAAAAATAATGTTAAATACATTACCTATTTCAATTGTTTAAAAATATACATAACATTACTTTAATGTTTAAAAAGTAAATATAATTTATACATAAATAATATTTTATTTTGAAATAAATATATTTTTTTCAATTTAAAATTAACTGTAACTTTAATTAAAAAACAATTGAATTAAAGGAATTCATTTTATACATTATTTTATTAATGATTAATGCATAACAAATAAGACAGGGTGTGCCCACCGTAGTCTGACTCCAATAAATATTGCAGATTATCTCTATTGCATATTTGAGTTAAATTACCCTCCCTGGCACACTCTTTTAACAGGTGTTTTAATATTTGTTTCTGCTGTGATGCAGACATTTTTTGCAATTCAAACCCACCCGGAAAATCCAGCGAAACATAAATATCTTGGAAATTGAAAACCCACTGGCCGACGTTCTTCTCATGCAGGTAAGATTTTAGCGTTTATCTTAAAGAGCCCTCATCCAACTTCAAAACACAGGTCCATTAATTAAGGATCCGCTGTTTGTACTCACATATTTTATAAGTAATGCCTAGCTGTGGCATCAGGGTACTGTTCATAGAGTCTCTGGATAAGCCAAGCCATCTTTTCCAGATATTGGTTTCAGTGATCTGCAGCCACTTTATGTACTTTGCTGGCATCACCTCAAAGCCACAGAGTAATACGTTTACAATTCTTGTGTTGTTAGACTCCTTTTGTAGTAACATGACTGCTGGATGTTGGGTGGCAGCACCACTGAGCGTGGAGGACTGAGTCTGATTCCACACAGTGTGGCAGCTGTCGACCTAACCCTTCCGACTACCTAGAAGCACCTCAACAGTACCAGAGGCAAAAGAGATTTATGGTAGCCTATCGCATGACACTCTAAAATTCCACAGGGAAGTCGTGGTATAACTGATAATACCCCTTTCTCTCAGTTACACACGTCTCCTACATGCAAACAGAAGCGGGAATTGGCTCAACAGGTTTTATTAAAGCAACTGCGCTCTATATAAAAAGGCATTAATTGCTATTATGAGGATCATACGGCACAACACTATTACAGGAGTGACCAGGAAAGTGAAATAATGTTCCCTGCTTTGCATCTTTAATACATCTTATAGATCTTGTCTCTGGCTGGTTATACTAATGGATCCATAGAGTTAGTTAAGCTGGAGGATTACACAGTTAACCAGTTGAAAAGGGCTCTCTGGAGGAGCTGCCTGCAGCAGTTGAGGGGGACACCCCTGGATTTGGGATACCTGTGAGGGCAGGAAGCAGTGTTTTGAGTCATGGCCTGAAAGCAGAGGAAAGGAGAGACGAGAGAGAATTCCAGCTGCAGTTGGCAAAATTAAAAATGGAGGCTGACAGAAAGGCCAAGCGAGCTGAAGCTGAAAGAGCTGAAACGGAAGCTGAAAGACCCTTAGCAGAAACAAAACTACTTCTGGCTTATGAACAGAGTCTAAAAGAGCCGGAACTCAAGGCCAGGCAGGTGGATTCCAGCAGTAATGGTGGCAGCATACCTACAGTACCTGGGGGAGACAAGAAGGTTCGTATGCCCAAGGATTTGATGCCCAGTTATGTGGTGGGAGATGACACTGATAAGTGGGTTTCTGCTTATGAAGTTGCACTGAAGGTACATGGGGTTTCTGAAGAGCACTGGGGGGTGGGTCTGTGGAAACACACACAGATCTCCTTGAAGACAGGACTGGGCTGAAAGAGAAACTGGAGCACTTTCAAACCACTCTTTGACGTTTTCCTCCTCTTCAAAGGCACATATGGGTATATACTGGGTCTGTGAGCCCCAAAATTCAGACACTTCTAGACCTACAACTTGACTCTGTCAGCGGGACTGCTGTGCTGCCAAAAGAACTCATCTGAACTGCTTTTCTGGAAGAACTGCTCACCTGCATGCTGCCCTGCTGTCTGATGGCCTCTGACTCTGCGACACTGCTGGAAGGACTCTACATTACCCCACAAGTGCTCTCCAAGGGCTTGGACTGAGCTTGCCCCCCATTATGAAGTCTCAGGGCCATCAAAGATTTCATCGGAAGGAGAATATCAACAGCTCCTGTAAAAGCAACCCAGCACTTGCAAAATATGACAAAACGCCTGCAGAATTGACTCAGTGCTTGTCTTGTGGCTGAAGAATCACTGCATCGCCTGCCGTATTGAAGCAGCACCTGTTGCCTCTTCATAACATGTTTAGGATTTTTCACACATCGTCCCTGGGCATCAAAATACCCCTGCATCGCAGTAGGGAACCAAAGCTTTGTGCCTGAAAATCGACACATCGCCTTGCCGCATGGAAACAAATGATGCATCACTTTCGCTGCACCGGAAAAACTGACGCATCTCCTCCCCCACGGCCCTCTGTGTCATTATTTTTGATGCATCCCATGTACTGTATGTTAAAAGGATACTGCCACTGATTCTGAGGGTTTGATACTCGTTTAAACCTTTAAAATGTGATATCTTGACATGTGCATTTTTGTCCATTTGGTCTTATTTTATTCAGATAAATATTATTTATATTCCTAAACTGGTGTGGGGTACTGTTTGTGGTGTTTTCATTGTGTTACTCTATGGGTTATTTCACGAACACTTAACACATTACTTTCTATGTTAAGTCTGCCTGCTATGTGCCAAGCTACCAGAGGGCGAGCACAGTACAATTTAAGATGTGTTATGATTTACCCTGACTAGGATTGTGGTTCCTACTTGGATAGGATACAGACTTTTGCCAACTAGCGACCCAATTTCTAACAGAGTCCCAATGTATTGTCACAATAGTGTATCTAATATCCCTACCTACATTACTAAGATTTTACCTGAGAGCAAATAGCAGTGGTAGCCCTAATCTGCCCATCTAGTCCCAGGAAGGAAGCCCAATCTCCATACCTGTGTTAGAGGTAAAGAAGAGGTCTGTTATTCTGCTGGGAATCCTCCCACATAGGTGAAGAGGAAGCACAATATTTCAGCAGGAACTGTGACGAGGATGTGCAGCTTGAGATGGTAGGCTGGCTGGAATGTCCCCTCTAAGTTGGTGTGGCAGCTTGTTGTTTTATAATAAAACATCTTCTTGTTCTGAGAACTACCTTGACGTGACAGCACATATTTTTCTGCGTGGGTTAGAAATTGTACTCTCTGGACCGGCAATACCGGTAAATTATCAAGTGCAGCTTTGGAGTAAGCACAGGATGAAAATGTTGTAAAAAGAAATTATAACAAATTCTGCATGGAAGGGCAAATGATAAAAATAATAAAACATTGCCACTAAAATTAAGCCTTGCTAAAATAATAAGAGGATTAAAAAGACAATTGACTAGATGAGAGGGCACAGGCCTCAGACCCAAAGCTACAATAAATGTGGCTCAACCGCAAAAATAGCCTCACAACACTTGCATTATAGGTCTCTTTTGGAACTTCAACGGACTTGTGCCCCAAAGCTAGATCTAACCTATGTAACGCACCAGCAACAGCCTTGGAGCAAACTCCCTGAATATCTATTTGGGGTTTTAAATTTAGGTTAGATCTAAAAGGAAGGCCTAGATATCTATTTCCTTTTACCACCTCCACTTGAAAGCCATTTAACAACAACTTGGACCTAATAGTCTGCACCCTTCCCTTCGAGAAAATCATTGGCCTTACAGTATTCAGAAAAGACATCAATTTGCCTCTGTAGGCCAACCGGCATAAGGTCCAATAACACAGTATCATCAGTGAAAAACATTGCTGATATGACCTCTGGTCCTAATTTTGGCGGAAGAGACTGAAACTAGTTTAATTCTTTCATAGCATCCTCAATGTAAATAAAAAAACAGGAGTGGAGCCAAAATGGACCCCTGTCTGAGACCATTGTGTGTGTCTATTTTTCCGAAGAAGGCTCTGTTACCCCCTAATTCAACCTTTCTCCAAGAGCCATTATGTAAGAGAATTATTAGCTTCAGTAAACCCCATGGGTGCTCCCATTTACACATTCTTTCTCAGAGTAATGCCTTATTTATTGTGTCAAACTCTGTTGATAAATCATTGTATGACATTTAAAAGGGCTCCTTTTTTCAGGGCATATTTTTCAGCCAAATTAGACAGTCAAACGTTGTTGAATACCGTTTACGGAAACTCATTTGAACTTTAGGTAAGATTCTAACATCACTTACCCATTCTTCCAATAAACCCAGCAGATATTCCACATAAATCTTACAGGGAATGTCCAACATGGTAATCGTGAGTAGGACCTGTTCGCCCTTTTTATACAGCGGTGCCCTCATACATCCTTTCCAGGTTTTTGGTAAGTCAAGTCAGCTAATTATCACTCCAAACACAGGAACCAGGACTTACACCCACACAGTAGGATTAGATTTGATTGTATCTTAAAAAAGAGCCCATCAGGGTCTTCAGCCCTAGAGCTTTTCAAACCTTTTCTTATAGTTTCAATACTGCTCTTTGAGGGGACAAGTAGCTCTCTACCACCTACTTTTCCGGGAGCCCAACATACATGCCCCCACTGCTCCCTTATTGTCTTCTTTTAACTTAATACAGCTCAGATGTATACCTAACCCATGTTCCTTCAGGAACAGGCACTGCTTCAATTTTCTTCGACGGGCAAATAACACTGTTATTCAGAAACCCTTAGGCTTCCATATCGATGACAACAACAGCATTCGCCAATGCATTCTATTTTTCATTCCACGTTATTTTTCTTGTTTCTTTCCTATAGCTTTTCCTATGTTATTTAATTAGGCACTCCCTAATAGCCCCACCTGTTTGAAAAGCTTCTCTTATGTTCTTATTTAGTGAAGACTTTGGGCCCTGGCTGAACTAAATGTGCCCTTCCTAACTGGGCCACTGTTTGCGCCCACAATCACCACTTTCCTAAAGGTGACAATTAAATTCTCAAAGCCCTGCACTATATGCTGAGGTGACAGATTAGGCTGAGATTCCAGCAACTCATTTTTCACTTGAAGTTTAGTTTTACTGATCATACTAATTCATGCCCGTTCCTGCAGTAAATTGTCTGACTATTCTGCCAATAATCTCTTAAATTAAATAAGCACCACTGTACTGCGAGAGCACAAGTGATTTATGGTCACTACCTGATAGATCTAACAGTGTGACTAATTGTCGACCGAACCCATCTCCCATCTGGCAGGATAAAACCTGATACACGATCTCAAAAACATTCTCTTTCTCCAATTGTAGCTCAGATGGAATCTTTGTGTTAAAATCGCCCATCGATAAGATTGGCACATTGCAGAAAGACAAGTGAACCTTTTCCATTAAAAATGCAAGCCCTTTTAGTTTTAGTTAGCTAGTTAACAGCACAAAAAATAAAACAAATTGAAAAAGGAGTAGTCAATCATATACAGCCAGTTTGCGTGCGTACAATTTGTCTCGCGCAAAGTATAGCATTAAGTGCAGCCATGCTGATCTCCTTTCCTAATTGGTCATTAGCAAGATCTTTTAGTTGTCTTTCCAGACTTTTTTTTGTTAGAAACCCTGTTTTAATCAGAATTAGATCTACACACCCGTTTTTTCCCATTTGATTTTTATTTTTTACTAACAAACCGGAAACTGACACAGTCAAAAAAGTTAGTGAATTCCTTAAATAAAATGACCCGACTATTTCATATTTTACAGACATTAAGACAGCTAAGCCCCCCGTGGGGCAACCAAATTGGTCCTTGACTGCTTTCACTCTAAAGACTCTAGTCACTCAGCACTGATATGCCCATCTGTACAGGCTTATAAACAGGGCCATATTCTCCATTACTGATCCCATTGGGTTTAAGGCGGGTGAGAGAGAATTTGTCTCCTGAGGAACAGTGGCCCTCTCGCCTAGGGTATTATTGGTTGGTCAGCAAGCCGTCGCAGAGAATATGACCTTTCTTGTACTTCTCTTATTTATCCTTTGTAGTTTCCTTTTAGCCTTTCTTTTGCAAGGGTTAGAACCAAATCCCTGTTTAATTGCAGCCGGCTTTTCCTTTTTAAAGATTGGGAAGACTTCACTACTTTTACCTGGTTCAGGGATTTGGCTAGGGCATTCCTCCCCGTTGTTTATGACCTCTGGGACAGAAAGGTCTTCTTCTTTAAAGAGGGCTTCTAGATGGGATAAGTCTACTGACATGTCAGAATTGTTGTCCGTCTTTTGTTTGAGCCTGAGACCGCTCACTCGAACACTGCCTTTGTAAAGCTAGATGCAGAACTTTTTGCACTGCTCAGATTACAGATGCCAATTGATTTTAGAAGTAATTCTTTGACTATTACTGTTAGAATATCTAACATATGGTCTGAGATATCAGTGGACTTCTCCAGTAAAGACAAAATAGATGACAAAATACTCTCTTTGAAAAGCACACATAATCTGGGATAAGATGTTAGAAGGTGGGTTAAACAACATGTCACGAGACGCCAAGATATTTGATAACGCAGAGGTTCTAAAACTAGGGGTACTAGAGATCATGCCCATAGACTTTTTCTGTAGCTTAAGTGTTTCTGACACCTATTCTACCACCACACAATCTGGTTTGAAAGGTGAAATAACTGGAAAAGTATACTCCAATACAAGAGAAGACTTTGAGGCCAGAAATACTGATTGGGCCTCCTTATCATTACAGGCTAGTGGGCTGCAGGCTATTGAGCAATCTTTAGATGGATGTATTTTTTCTACACTAAAATGTGATGATTGATGTTGTTTTTGGTTCGGAATATGCGGCCCCCACAGATCCTCTGCAGGCCCAGACAGATGAATATCTTCAGCCTTCAACTTCCCATTCAGTGTTGTCTGCACCACTGAGCTACAGATAGAGTTTTCTTCAGATAATTTTTAGAAATATGCAAGTATTACACCACTCCCTGTTTAGAATTCCCAAACGGGGTGCTCAATTTCTTAGTGGGTTGGCTTTTGTTTTTTATACAGTCTGGTAGAAAGTATTCTCCCTGATCTGAGTTTTCGTGCTGTCATACTTCCACCTGAAGGTGCTTGGGGCAATAATGCAGTAAAACAGAATAAAAAGAGTAGTGAGTGCCCAGCGCTCTGTAAACTACACCCAATCCTAGATGGGTTGCTTTTGCAGGAACAGGCTCTGTATTATTACTAATACCACTAACGCAGCAACTCAAACGCCCTCAATTCTTTATGACCAATTTAACACTCTCCTCTGTCCCCTTACACCACTCTGCTAAAAACGGTCTAACAAACAGTTAGGGAGAAACACTCCAAGCACCCACGTCTTTCGATAGGTCATCCTAAAGGGGAGGAAGAATCTGAAGAAAAGCATTGTCTCACCTTTCCTAGTAGATTTACAACTGCCTGATACTGCAGGGAAGGGGCAAGAGCATGCTGGAGAATCCTACTTTGAGTTACAGTTACAACACACCATCGAAGTAGGTTAATTCATCCCTGGGGCTAAACAAAGATCAGAAAGGACATGCAAGAACACTCGGGGGCAAAAAAACATCACACAAGAAGAATTTGAGGGTGAACCTCCCAAGGAGTGGGCAAGCCACACCGACCTAATGCTTGATGCCTCCACCCACCATGCAATGCTGCCCTGTGCCCTAGACACTTACCCCCTCACATCATCAGTACTTTGCTGCTCCAATGTCTGCGTGCTCCCAGCCTTCTGCTCCTTAGGCCACAGCCGGCCTGGTCCATACTCGCATCTCTCTACTCCAAAAATCCCATACAAGAGGACACTAGGTAACCTGGCCAGGATATTAAATGTCGTAGGTGAGGGCAAAAGCGAAACTAACCTCCAACTGCCCAACTATCCTACCTTTCGCCAGTAAACACCACTGTTTGCTGATACGTATTCGCCTGCGGGCCTACAGGCTGCAAATTTACGGTTCCTTGATAGAACACCAATGGAGCCCTAAGCAGAACCCCGTAGTATGGAAGTGCACAGCGGCAGTGGTTGGGCAGGTGTTGGGGACAGTGAGCAAGTCACCAAGGGTGGAAACAACCCCCCACCTTACTTTCAGGGTCCACAGTTCATGGGGAACTAACGGGCTCGCTGGAATCACAAGCCCAAACTGGACTCAACCATGCCCAAGCCAGAATCTCGGTGCCCCAAGGCAGTCTTTTTACCTCCTTGCCTTCGCCACTTTGCTCTGTTTGCCTCAAAGCTTGTCGCACTGCGGCTGCTATTAACCATGCCTCCAACATCTTCAGTAATTCCTTACGCCAGAAAACCAATCACCTGAATAGTGGGAGGACTGTACGTCTACAGATATACAGAGCTCTCATAATTGATGTTTATACTGACTCGACATCCTATTTTAGGAGGTGAGTACACGGAAGTTCACACTTTTTAATAACATTACTCTCATAAATGGTGAGTAACCAAAAGTACTAAAGTTACGTAAACCTGAAATAATAACTTTACACATGTAGATTTACTCATGTGCAATATTACCCTTGTGAATAGAGCCCAATTTCTTTTGCTGAGTGCACAAATCAAACATGGTGCTTGCTCTGCAACATTGAGGGGGTCATTCCGACCCTGGCGGTCCATGACCGCCATGGCGGAGGGCGGCGGAAGCACCGCCAACAGGCTGGCGGTGCTTCCTGGGCTATTCTGACCGCGGCGGTAAAGCCGCGGTCAGAAAAGGGGAACCGGCGGTTTCCCGCCGGTTTTCCCCTGGCCCAGGGAATCCGCCATGGCGGCGCTGCTTGCAGCACCGCCATGGGGATTCCGACCCCCTTCCCGCCAGCCTGTTTCTGGCGGTGTCCACCGCCAGAACCAGGATGGCGGGAACGGGTGCGTGGGGCCCCTGGGGGCCCCTGCACTGCCCCTGCACTGCCCCTGCCACTGGCATGGGCAGTGCAGGGGCCACCTAACAGGGCCCCACAAAGATTTTCACTGTCTGCTTTGCAGACAGTGAAAATCGCAACGGGTGCCACTGCACCCGTCGCACCCCTGCAACTCCGCCGGCTCCATTCGGAGCCGGCTTCCTCATTGCAGGGGCTTTCCCGCTGGGCCCGCGGATGGCCTTATGGCGGTCGCCCGCCGGCCCAGCGGGAAAGTTGGAATGACCGCCGCGGTCTTTTGACCGCGGTGCGGTCATTCGGCGGTAACCGCATGGCGGGCGGCGACTGCCGCCCGCCGCGGTCAGAATGACCGCCTGAGTGCCTTGAGTGAAACTGTTGCACCTCAGTGCCAATGAAGGTATAGAGATCCTTGCCTAACAGATGGGAATCTCAGGTGGCCATCTGGAATTTAGCAGGCCTGCGGGCCATCCACCAGGGTCTAAATTACCTTATAAGTGATGGAATTTATTGTAGACTACTGATATTGATCACAACCATTGCATCCCTGTCTGGTTTATATCACAAATTAGGAGTCTATACATCGGCCTGATTAATGGTCTATTCCCCAAGCACGGCGGGCAAATCTGTTGATTTCCAAGCCCTCACCAATATCTGCCATTTAGAAGATGATGGGGCAAGAATGAAGATTTCTTTCAGGATGTTCTTGGTCTTAAAAATACTTGGCAATGTATCCATCCTCTCCCTTTTTATTCTTATCCTTTTATCTTGGTATACATCAACAATTAATGCAAGCAGCCCACAGTCCACCTCTCACTAGATGTCTTTGTTGTATGACTTATTTCTAGCCATGGGTTTAATAGCCTAATCTTTTTCTTACTTTTTCATTATTTGAATATTTCTTATGCAATGAAAAAATCACAGCAGCAAACACCTTCACTGTTCTTCAAGGGAAAAATATATGTCGGTAATCTTAACCATACACATTTTGTAGTGCTTCAGACATGACCACCATGAACAGATATATTTTGAGATGCCAGTTCTTTGGAAGCCAAAGAGAGTATAGTGAGTACGAGAGGTCTGTTGAGCTACTTCACCAGTTGTTATGGAAGAGTTTGGATGATGGGTCCATGGATGGGTGTGGAATCAGATTAGTGATTAGGGAATTTACACAGGAAGGGGCACATACAGAGTCCTCCAACAGTTTACTTATATCCCCTTATCAGCTTAAGTCAACAAGGAAAATGTTTGGGTGCTCCTGGAGAGCTTCTTACACCTCCGTTGTCATTTTACGGGGTCTGACTTCCTCTTTAATTGTCCAATTAAATCTTTCAAACCACTTCATTGGTTTCAGGGCAACACAAAATATTTTTCTTTTGTTTTATACCTTCACTTTCATGTCATTAGATATCGATTGCAGCCCATTAGCAATAACAACTTATGCGGGACAATTATCTGCAAAAGAAACGTAATCACACTTGCAGTGTTAATGTCAGTCATACATCCATTACCAGGCCACATTGAAAGTAAGTCTTGTAGATCCAAATGTATTGAGTCCTACTTTCATCTGCACGAGGAACAATATTGTCAAAACCCACTTCTTATCAAGGGTCCGGAAGCATATGTCTACATACCAGTGGTAGTGTTCCAATTTTATGCACCTTATCACCTCATTTACAATGAGTACAATCACAAACTGCTCTTTCCACATCCAATTCTAAACCTGGCCACCAGAGATCCATTCTCAAGAATATTTTGTTGTCACTATAACTAGAAGTTCTCTATGTGTGAACCTTTTAAACGTTTGTCTAGTCTTTAGGGAGGAATCAATGTTGTACCTCTAATATCAATCCATTATACACCAACAATTTCTCCTCAATATTCCAATATGGTTTAAATTATTCTCCTAAATGTTTCTTTCCTTCTAACCACTTTCAATATATTTACATATATACCTACATCATCGTTCAACAGGACCCCTTTCAATAGCGCTCTGAAATCACTTCTTTTTTGATAATACATACATTTTAAAGATTGTATAATTCTACATTGCTGTCATTTTCTCTGTTGGGTCATAGTAATAGCTCAGGTCTTGTTGAATGTCAACAAATGCTGAGCATGAATGGAATTTGGAATGGGATGGTGGAATGGAATGAGGTCGGGTGGAAGAGGTGTAACAATGTCTTGGATCATCCTGTTATACCAATAAACGTACTTTAAAAACTACTGGAATCTTTGTATTGGCGATGAGGGTGTCGAAGACAGGATGATCCCCCATGCGTGCAATCTAGATTCTTGCTCGACTCTTCGTTGACACTGTGACAACGTTCGCTGGAGCCTTGGATCCTTGAGGCGCCATTGATCTTTTTCCAGATCATTTAGAGGTGTGCCTGATTCGACTGGACAGCGGAGATTGGTAGGTACACTTGGGATCCTGCGTGCGCTGCAGGTATTGTGATTTGTTGGAAACTCCTGTGCACGCACTGAGGGTCTCGAGCCCTGTGTACAAATAAACTCTGTGCGTGCGAGGTCGCGCTCTTCCGCGTTGTCGACGAAATCACATAAGCAGGCAATGCGCACATCTTAGTCTGTCGTTGCCTGGTAACGAATGAATCCTTCTCTGGTGTTTAACTCAATGATAATCACACCTCTGTTAATAGTCCATGTGTCACTAGTGCTTCACTGTTTCTAAGTGCCGGCACTTTCTTTTACAAACGGTGACACGCACATTGAGCGGAAATTATCGCTTCAGACAATAAATTGCACATGAAAATTTACAGGAAGTGTTATATAAGTGGGGGAAGAAATTAAGACGTCATATAAAACTGCACTAGGTATTGTAACTGAACAGTGACTTGCAGCACTTGCAGCTCTAGTTAAATAACATAGTAATCGTAACTATAAGTCATACATTATTCAATAATTCCACCACCTGTTTTCACTCCGGATCCTGCCTCTTCTGAATTGGATTGGGAGTTATGAAAAGAAGGTTTTGATGTTTATCTCGATGCTTTAGATGGTGATTCCTTTACACATTAAAAAATTGCCATTCTTCGGCATAATTTGGGATCTGAAGGTCGAAAGATTTTAAAACATATACCTTAGGAAGTAATTCAATTAGGAAGGTGAAGGAGATGGAGGAATTGACGAATATGCTTCTGCCATTAAATCTCTGGGCTCTAGGTTTAAAGCTTGCATGAATGTCATAATGGAGAGGCATACGTTTTACAAAAGAGCTCAAATATCTGGTGAACCTGTTGCAAGTATTGTGGATACCTTGAGAATATTAGCAGTTACGTGCAAGTTTAAAGCGTGTGAAGATGAAATGATACGTGATCAACTAGTTGAGAAAGTGAATAGTAAAAAGGTGCAAGAAACACTGTTGTCCACTCCATATTTAACTCTTGAGAAAGCAGTGGAAATTGCTACTAGAATAGAAAACCCAACTGCGAACATGGAACAAATGAATATTTTGGAGGAAACGTATTCACAACAGAGTGTGTCTTGTGTGAAAGGGAAGATAAAAAGTAAAGGGAAGGAAACATCTTAATCTGTATCTAAAAGGAGAATTTCAGGAAATTAGAGTGTTATAGGTATGGTAGTATGTCCCATTTAGGCAATGCAAATGTGTGCCCAGCAATGGATAAGAAGTGTTCCAAGTGTATAAAAAAAGGCATTTTGCCAAAGTATGTAGCTCTAAAAGCAAAATTGCATCTAGTAAAGTTCTAGGAGTAATCAAGGACAGAACAAGTGGTAATGAGGCAACAACCAGTGACAAAGATGAAATTCTGACCATCATTGACTTGTGTGGATCACAGGAGGAGAATCTATGTGGTGTAACGTCTAACAAAGCCAAGAGAACTTTTTGTGACTTACTTATAAACGAGAAGGGTGGGAGAGTAATGGCTGAGTCGGATTCACCATTCAACTTGCTGAGGGAAAAAAAATGGAGAGAGTGTTTTAATCACATTTGTCTCAAGGATTCTTGCATAAAACCTGTAGGTTATGGAGGAAAATCAGTAGAGGTTTTGGGTGAATATGAAGCAGAATGCAATTTTCAAGGCAGTTTTGCGAAAGGAGTTGTGTATGTTGCAAAGGATGACACATGTTTGTTGGGGTGGAATGATCAAAAGAACCTAGGGATTTTACTTGATCCTGACAATCCTGCACAGGTAATTTTAAGCAAGAATTATAAGGTGTGCTTTCTGTTAAAAACAATACGTGGGAAGATGAGTATTCGGAAGTGTTTCAGGGAGGACTTGGGAAATTCAAAGGTTTTTCTCACAAAACCAAACTAAGGGGAGATGCTACTCCAAAAATACATAAGGTGCGAAGAGTTCTTTTAGCTTTACGAGTGGCGGTAAGGAAGGAGCTTGATAAATTGTGTGAACAAGGAGCAATAGAAAGAGTAGAATCTTCTGAGTGGGTTGCTCCAATCATTATAGCTAGTAAGGCTAATGGATCTATTCGCATGTGTGTTGACTTGCGCGATTTGAACAGTAAAATTTGGATTGACCGCCATCCCTTACCTAACATTACTGAGATGTTATCTACTTTGAAAGAAGCCAGTAGATTCAGATTGTTGGATATGGCTGCTGCATACCATCAGATTCGTTTACACCTGGAGTCTAGGCACCTAACTGAGTTCATCACACCTGAAGGTTTGTTCCAATTTAAATGCATGCTGTTTGGTCTGGCTTCAGCCTCTGCTGTGTTCCAGGGGGTGGTGGATCATTTGTTTAATGATATTGATGGAATTATGGCGTTCCAGGATGATGTCTTAATTTTTGGAGAGAATCAGAAACAACATGATGAGACGAGCGTTATGTATTTTAAAAGAAAAAGGGGTCACACAGTCCAAACCAATGCAAATTTAATGCAACATGTATTGGTTATTTAGGGTACAAAATATCAGAGCATGGAGTAGATCCTAAGGCTAGTTTGGTTAAGGAGATAGAAGATTTCCAATCTCCAGAAAACAAGGATCAAGTGATGTTTTTCATGGGGTTGGTAGAATTCTATAGTAGATTTATTCCTAACAGTGCTGACAAGTCATATAATATATGGAATCTTTTAAAAAAAATGTTAGGTTTGAATGGAGTTTGAATTGTGAACAATAATTTCAATTAATAAAAGAAAAGGTAGCTCAGGATATTCCGTTAAAACCATTCAACCCAAAAGATGAAACCATAATCATGACAGATGCTAGTCAAAAGGGCTTAGGTGCTGTTTTATTGCAATGGAAACTACGTAAGGATGAAGTGGTTGCATTTGGCTCTCACAGTCTGAAAGGTGCAGAACCTACTTACTCGTTGATAGTGGGAGAAGCCCCTACTTGTTGGTGGGTATTATTCATTTTAAGGCTTACTTGTGGGGCAAGCATTTTACAGTTCCGATGGATCACAAACCCTCAGTGCAATTTCTTTCTACAAAATGAGGGCAACATGCTACTCCTAGACTGGCAAAGTGGCAATACAGATTGCAAGCGTATGATTACCATATTGACTATGTACCCAGAGCTAGGAATTTGCTAGCGGATTGTCTCTTTCAGCTTCCCAGTGTGATGATGAGCAATGAAGATGAAGTCGGATCAAATGAGGATGATATTGTAGTATGCTCTGTAGATTGTCATCTGGAGGATGTGGTGACCGAAGGTGAATGGAAGAGAATATGTGATGATGCTGAACAGATATGTGAGGTTAAACATGATCTATCACAAGGATGGACAAAGTTGAAACATTATGGGAAAATAAGTGAGGAATACAAACACATTTTTGAAGAGTTATCAGTGGTAAATCATATTTTAATGTGCTCAAATGTATTGGTTGTGCCAGAAAGTTTGAGCTGTGAAAAGGTGAATCCGGGAGAACTTTTAGCGGCCAGGGTTGAATAAGAGTGTGGAGCACTTTGTGAGCGATTGTTTGATGTGCATTGTGAGTGATAAATCTCAAGTCACATTACCTAGTCCCGTTCAGGCGATAAGTGTACAAAGCAAACTGTCTAGCAAGACTGTTATCAACATTATTGGTCCCATGGTGCTGTCAAATGGTGTAACAGAATATGGGTTGGTACTTATGGATTTTTACAGTCGTTGGGCTGAACTCAAGTTTGTAAAGGTGCCTAGTTCTACTAAGGTTATTGAATTCCTGGAGGAAGTTTTTGATAAAGAAGGAATACCAGATGAAATCTTAACAGATAATGGCTGTCAGTTTACGTCAGCTCAGTTTGTTAAGTATGTGGCACACAAGGGCATCAAGCATACAAAATGTTCATTGTATCATGCAAGAAGCAATGGTCTTGTGGAACAGTTCAATATAGTCATTAAGTATGAAGTGCAGTTCGCCACGGCAAACAGATTAAATTGCAAATTGGAGCTTACAAAATTGTTGTGGGCTTTGTGTACGACACCCAAAGCAGATACAAAGGTTTCACCTTTTGTGTTATTGAGAGGCAGGGTTCCTGAAACTAAGTTAACAAGACAATGGATAGGAGAATTTGTAATTGACAAAGAATTGGTTGACAAGGTGGGTGAAAGAAGGGTACAGGTTCAGAATAATTATATTGAGGGGCCGAGAAGGTCAATCTGTGTGAAGGAGGGGGATTATGTGAAGGTTAAAATTGCCCGGATAATTCAGAAAGGGGAGTCAAAGTTTTCATCACCTAAAATGGTTGTAAGAGTGTACAAAAATGCAGTTAAATTGGATAATGGAAAATGGGGGAACAAGGAAAAATTGTCAACTGCTTGCGAAAAGCATGGTAAAAGAAAAGGAAAAATATGTGGAAGTAACAACATTGACAAGGAAAAAGAACCAAAAGTAATTCCAAAGGAAAGGAAATTGCTGAGAAAATATCAAGATTACGTACTTAATGTACCCAGGAGAACCTAAATGTAAATCTTCTGTTCATGAGACTGAGTCTTAATGGATTAAGTATAGGTTGTAATGTTGGTGTTCTATTTTTAGGTATAGGTATTATTTTTAGTAATGGATCTGAAGTTTTTGTGGGGGATTTCTAATATTATTACATTTTTGTGTGTGTTAAGGGGAAAGACGTGTTGGGTCTCAGTAATAGCTCAGTACTTGTTGAATGTCAACAAGTGCTGAGCATGAATGGAGTTTGGAATGGGATGGTGGAATGGCATGTTGGTGGTTGGAGCCAGGGAAGGAGAAGAGGTCGGGTGGAAGAGGTTTAACAACGTCTTGGATCTTCCTATTATAACAATAAACTTACTTTAAAGACTCACCAGAATTTTTGTAATCTCCTTCCTGTCCTTCATTTAATTTGAACAACCTTGTTAAACAGCAGCTCTATTTTCGACTCCTAGTATGTAAAATACATTGAAGATATGCTCTAGTAGATTAATTACCTACTTACAAATCCTGGATGAGACAGCATATATGCCATTTCTATTGAAGATTTCTTTAAGAGACTTATGATCAGTCCTGGTTGTAAATTTCCTGCCCCATATGAATGTTTTACATTTATTCATGATCCAGGCAAAACCCTTCTAATCACTAAGGGCCCGATGTATGATGCCTGTTTGTGGTTGCAAAAGGCAAAAATCACTGTTTGCAACTGAAAAAGACCAGGTACAATGTACCATCCCTATTTTGTGAGTCGATATGCAGTTACTGACTAGCAAAATAAGGATTGTGACTTGCACTTAGTAAAGGGTGTCACTTCCTAATTGAGAGTTGCAGATGTGTGTATGATTGTTTTGTGACTGTGAATGCAGTCGCAAAACAACTACAGTTACCACCAACTTCAAACTGGTGTTAACCCATTTGCAAACGGGAAGGGGTTCCAATGGGACCCCTTCCCCTTTGTGAATGCATGCAAAAAATTTTTTTTACAGCCGGCAATGGTCCCATGGACCACTGTCTACTCTGAAAAAAATGAAAAGAAAACTTTTCATTTTTCTTTTTTTCCTTTTAGGAAAACAGGCAGCATTTTAAACAAATTCTTTATTGAAAAGCAGTCACAGACATGGTGGTCTGCTGAGCCCAGCTGCCACCATCCTTGTGAGTTCCCAACGGGGTTGCAAATTGTGACCTACCTCGTGAATATTAATGGAGTAGATCTTTTGCGACCCTATTGGGAATCGTTAAATATGTCTGAGACACATTTATGCATTTCATTTTGCATGTCTCTAATTGTGATTTGCAATGAATCTCAATTAGAGACTTGCAAAATGAAATGGTCATGCAACTGGCCCCAAGTCATTTTTCTCAGCAGCCTTCAAAGCCTTGTAAGCAAATACTATGGTTCTCTGAACCAGTTGGATATAATGTATTTATATTGCTGCCAGTCCTTTATTGTTGCCATTGGTTATTATACAACTTTCATACCTAGGCCCTCATTTGGACTTTGGTGGTCAATTTTACTGACCGCCAAAGCCCAAGACCGCCATATTACGATTGCTGGCTGCTTTCTGCCATTATTGAGGCAGAAAGCAGCCAGCAATTGTGCACGTGGTCGGCGCTGCAGAGGCGGGTCCCTCGCAGGCACCGCCATGCTAGCAGGATTACACCCGCTGTATTACAAGCCATAATACAGCTCGGCAGAGTCCTGCTGGCATGGTGGTGGCGGCGAGGGAAGACCGCCAGGACCCATCTCCTCCCAGACGTCCCCCTCGACTGAGGAGGTAAGTGGGCGCCCGAAGGGGAGGGGGTCTGTGTGTTTGGGTGCATGTGTGCATGTTTGCGGAGTGGGTTGCTGAATGCGTTTGTGTATGCGAGTGAATGTGAATGTGTGTGTGTGTATGTGCGCATTAATGGGGGTGTATCTGCATGTCTACGAGTGAATGGGGGTGTCTGTCTGGATGAATGTGAATCAGTGGGGGTGTCTGAGTGCATGTATGCATATGCTAAATGGGTGTGTATGTGTATGCATGCGTGCGTGAAGGGGTGGGGGAGGTGTGTGTAAGCGTGAGGACGGATAGGGAGGATGTGTGCATGTGTGTGGACATGGGTGTATGTGTGTGCCGACAACAGGAATGAAGATTCCTGTCGCCGGGTGCATGACGGCCAGGGTTTTCATGTCGGGGTGACCACTGCGGAAACCCTGGCGGTTTGCAGCCTCGTAATCTGGATGGCAAACTGAGGCCTGCCGACGGGTTGGAGGTGCTCCCCGTCGACCGCAGCGGTGGGACCGCACTGGCGGGGCAGGCGGAGTTATGGAGGCTTGGCGTCTGCCAAGCCTCACAACTCATAATGTGGCGGTCCTTACCGCCGGCTCCGCAGCGGTAGGACCGCCACGGCGAGTCTGGCGGTCTTAATGCCACCAGCCTCGTAATGACGGCCGTAGTGTCAAAACATTGCAAACTTGAAGCCTGACCAAAATCTCTCTTAATTGACTGCACTCATGTTCCATCTCTGAATTTACTGGAAAGTAGGATTATTTAGTAACAATCTAAAAGAAGTAATTGTGCTGGCAAAATTTGTTATTAATTTTGCATAGGACTCCTCCTTCCTCGGAAGGAGAGACATTCCTCCTCGTTAGGCGTTAGAACCTCATCAATGGTCAGATCTTTCTTAGGTATCTCACCATCTCCAATTATGAGATGGCCTAGATAAACAATTTCATTGCATGCAAATTTACATTTCCTCCAGCAGAGTGCTAATCATGATTTTGAATACATTTGAACACTTCTCTTACCCTTACCTCATTTTATTTCCAGTGATTCCCATAGATCAACATGTAATCTCAGATAAACAGTACACCCTTAGTGCCACCAAGTATTTTTGACATCACCCTTTGAAAAACTGAAGTGGCAAAGACTAATCTAAAAGGCAGCATAAAAATGTAAAAGCCCCACTAGGAGCAATAAGTGCTTTAAAGATCTTTTGAATCATCCTGTATATGAACTTGGTGGTAGGCAGCTATGACTGTTATAAAAATCTTTCCTTTATGTAACTTTGTGACCGTCTCACCAATGTTAGGGAGACTGTATCTCTCTACCACTACACACTTGTGCAAGTCCCTTACATCAATGTATGAACAAATATCACACCTGTTTTTTGTCCAAGACAGTAGAAAATAACCACTATATCGATCACACTGTCTCTCTGCTGAATTTCTTCAACTCAGCACTTTCAGAATCCATGACACTGTTCGGATGTTTTCTTCACCTTGCTAATTGCAGGTCTTGAACTGGTTTTGAGTTTGTTTTTCTGGGAATAATTCACCAAACGGCCTAAAGTACCTTTAAACCCCTTTGGGCATTCATTTTGTTTTTAAAATCAACTGGATTTTCTACAATCTCTTGAATATTTGTTTGTGGGCTGGCATTGGGATACATCTTCACTAACAACAACGTTTGATGTTGCCAACTAAAAATGCTGTCACCCTTAAGAGATACATACACCTTTCCC
This sequence comes from Pleurodeles waltl, assembly GCF_031143425.1. NCBI lineage: Eukaryota > Metazoa > Chordata > Amphibia > Caudata > Salamandridae > Pleurodeles > Pleurodeles waltl. The sequence continues at coordinate 185,658,782 of NC_090437.1, forward strand.
ACCATGTACTTTCACTTGTACTCCAGACAAACCTCAGAAACAACCTAACATATCTATGGTTGACCAGTATAACCTCCTGGTTTTATATCCTTTTTCGAAAGGTTGGAGCACACATAGAATCAATTGCAAAAGTAACCATGAAATCTATAGTCATGTAGTTTGGTGCATCAATTTTAATTTATTTTTTCTTCATCACAGGTGGTCACACTATTGTAGTTGTTGTGGAAAACCAGGTGATTACATAAAACGATCAGGACATCCAAATATATAAACCATACTTTACATATTTGTTTCTAATGTAAACATTTATCATCATTTTGTGCAACTTATCAAAACAGTACTGAGAAACACAGGTGAGAAGTGAGAGGGTGGTTTATATATAGACAAGCAGGCATGTGCTCCCCTGTGTTAGGATTCATAATACCAAAGTGATAAAGGAACAGCTGAAGCAACAAGCGAACAGGGCTCAAGATGAAAGGAAAGACGAGAAGGCCCGTACACATGAGGAAGGCATGAGGCAAGCAAATATATACAGTTACCATCCCCAAGTAATAACGGGTGAGTACCTGAGAACAAATGGTAGAATGAATACCAAGTAATGTTAGTAGAAATGTTTTTTATTTTTTCTTAAAACCTGCTGCAGCCGTTGTTTACATATTGCTAATTTGTTGCTTTAGAAACGAGAAGAAGGACATGAAAAGTTAAAAAGAAAAGTGTGTTTAGTTATTTTGTGTTAGTCCATTTTGATAGTATTATAGTTGTAAAAACATTTGAAACTGTTGAATATAGATAGTTACAGAGGTACAAAATTAATTATATAAATGTTCCTGCTAAAAAGCTAATATTTATATATAATACTCAGTCAGATGATGTTGTACTTGAAGAAGCCTTCTAGGGAGAATACAATTCTGCTTCTTGGTCTACTAACTGGGAAAACATTTTCATATCCTTGATATCTTGATACCAATACTAGCAAGGCTTGACGTGAATAGACCAACCTACTTAAATTAATTGGATTAGCTGTGTGTGCCACATACCCCTGAAAATGTAGTGAACGTTTTTCTGTTGATGCCCAATTAATCCAATGTGCCTCCACCCACTTCAACGTTATTCTTCTACAGTAATGTACTCAAATGTTGCCTCCCATTAGAAGATGGATCCTGAGTAGATAGAAGACATACACAGAGTCACTATCTCTACCAGGAAACCTAGCTGCTAGTGCTAGTTCATATGCAGGAATACACCATCAAAAGAACAGACGCAGGATACAGTTTTAGTGGTACTGAGTCAGGTGGTTTGACCATGTTGGTGAGAGTCAACCTCAACTGGAACATCAGAGCTATCCCTAGCAGCTGGACAGATATCCAGCAGCTTCAAAGTTATTTTTCTGCAGGTGTTCCCATGATCCTTTTTAATCTTTATAGTAGAGGAAACATGCCAAATACTGAGGGGGTCATTCTGACCCTGGCGGTCATGGACCGCCAGGGCCAACGACCGCGGAAGCACCGATAACAGGCTGGCGGTGCTTCCTGGCCAATTCTGACCGCGGCGGTAAAGCCGCGGTCAGAAAAGGGAAACCGGCGGTTTCCCGCCGGTTTTCCCCTGGCCATACAAATCCTCCATGGCGGCGCTGCAAGCAGTGCCGCCATGGGTATTCCGACCCCCTTCCCGCCATCCTGTTCCTGGTGGTTCTTACCGCCAGGAACAGGATGGCGGGAATGGGTGTCGTGGGGCCCCTGGGGGCCCCTGCACTGCCCATGCCACTGGCATGGGCAGTGCAGGGGCCCCCTAACAGGGCCCCATAATGATTTTCAGTGTCTGCTTAGCAGACACTGAAAATCGCGACGGGTGCCACTGCACCCGTCGCACCCCAGCTACTCCGCCGGTTCCATTTGGAGCCGGCTTCATCGTTGCTGGGTCTTTCCCGCTGGGCGGGCGGCCTTTTGGCGGTCGCCCGCCCGCCCAGCGGGAAAGTCAGAATGACCGCCGCCGTCATTTGACCGCGGTGGGGTCTTCTGGCGGGGGAACTTTGGCGGGCGGCCTCCGCCGCCCGCCGAAGTTGGAATGACCCCCTGAGTGTCCAGTCTGACATCATTAGATGTAATGGCACTGAAACAGAAGACTAATTGTTTGGCACTTATATCAGGGCATTTTAATACATCATTTGAAACCCTTTAGTTATCCCTTGGAAATAAGAAGATTTAGAAAAGGTTAGGCTTCTATTTAGACCATCTTGACAAGTTCCTGCATGGCATCTCTCCTTTGGCCTTTCCAAATCTTTCATGGGCTTCCAACCTGCAATGGCAGATCTATGTTTGATTCAAACCCTTGTTCCCCATTAAGAGGGTATTTGCTATGGCTTTATGAACTACAAATTTATGAACACATAATACTAATTCTGAAAGATTGGCAACTGGTCCTCAATATGAAGGCTGAGGAAAGAACGGTGGGTGATAACAAGCCCTAATGTTGATGTTAATGCCTAAGCAGTTTCTTCACTCTTATGGACGAAAACAACCTTCAAATTGTACAAATAATGTAATTTTGACAATCAACTGTAAACTGATAAAGCTGGATTCTGTGTTACTGCCTGATGCCTTACCAAATGTTTATGGTGCAGATTTTCCAATATGTAAATTCTTCTTTGCCTAACATGTTTCATTTTCAAATATTACATCCTAATAGTTTGGTTGTTACTACTGCACATTTTCCAGTGAAAATGGATAACATATGTAGTGGTTCCTCACAAGCTCTCACCACTCGTTTGACCATGACTGTGGAACAGCTATATACAAGCTGGTAGCTGCAACCAGGGACACTGAGAGGAATGACATTACCTCCTCATCTATCTACCTCATCCCAGTCTTTACTAATGAGGCTTTTGACTCAGCTGTAGACCATGCTATCTCCCTTAAAAAAACATAATGCTGGTCTAGGCCCTAGTTCCAAAGGACTAATCCTCCCAGCACATTGATACAAATGAAAGACTAACTCTTCTTCACTTCCTGTTGTCTTAGGTTTCTAACGAGACGAGCTCCCATTGGTAAGTTTTCCATTCTGGTTTTGAGAAGCTGTAATTAATTAAATAGTTTACAGTTATTTAAGAATGCTCTCTTGCGCATCTTCATATACGCTTGTAGCTGCTCATTTTACATGAGGGCGTCCCTGCCAAACTTTATTTGAGACACGGCATGGCTCAGTCAGCACATCTCTTCGGACACATATTTTGAAAAGGAGGACACATAAATGTGTCTTGTTAGAGTCCAGAGAGACACGGCTGTGGTATGCCAGAGCATCTCCCTTGGAAAGACTGTCTCCCAAAGAGATGCAAAAAGCCATCCTCAAACAGCTTAAAGAACAAATGGCTGTGCAAATCCACTGTTTTTGGGTCAAGTGTTCTTTCGACAGTAGTTAATAAATACACAATGTTGTGGCATTTATTATTTTGTGCTATCCTCATTTCTATAACAACTGCTGTATAAAAGCAGGATAGCTTATATAAGTCCTCATCAGTAAGGGAGGAGTTAATGCTCAGATTACTTGTCTGTAATCATCATTACTCTGAGTCATGATCTTCTTTCTCACAGTCCTACATACCCTCCCTCCCTCCTTTGCTCTTTATATGGCTTTTGATTTTTGTCATCTGCTTTGGTATCTATCACATGAAGTAGACGAGAGTTAGTCCCTCATTTATATCTGTGTTCTAGGGAGTGAGGATCTATGGAACTACTGCCTGCATTGGCATTATTTAATTGATGTTAGGGGGGTAACATAGTCTACAGCAGAGCCAAAGGCTTCATTAGTAAGGACTGTGACAAGGAAGACCATGACTTGTAATATGGTAAGTAATCTGAGCATTACTCAATGATGAAAACGCTATAAGCAAGTAATCAAACAAAAGACGAAGGAATGCTAGAATAAAAAAGAGTGCATTGAAGGAACAGGTCAAGGTCCAATAACAGTCACTTCATATGGAAAAGTATTGAGCATGGCAGTAAATTAAGACCTCTAAAAGTGAGGTTCATATTGCTGAGGAGACACTGTCCCTTTATTTCTCTAATCTGCATAGAGATACAGAGCTAGATAACATCCACCATATGCTAATGTAATATTATATTTAGAAGAAAACAACATAAAAGAACTGACGCTTCTCTGCAGATGCAGTATTTGTTACTATTAAGAGCTAGAAATGTGGCAAGTACTCTGTTCTTAAACAGATCACTGTACAGATCCTTGTAGATTTATGTATTATGAACCAATAATCTGTGCTCTTGCAACTGTTAGCTACTGCCTTAACCCTGGTGCCCCCATCCTCCAATTGTAGCTGTCAGGTGGGATCACTGTGTGCATAAAAAAGTCAGTGGAACGGCCCGAACAACTATTGGCTGATTAGTCTTGACAATATGTTTTTCACACGTTGATACTGATGAGACTTGTGTACTGCTTCATTGAAAACAACATCTACAGGGAGGGCTTGAGAAGAAAAAGTTAGTACACTCTTTGGAATGTAGAGCATGACATGGGACTTCCTGACAGTTGATTAGATGTTGTTAAATGTTATAGTTTGAATATACTGGCAAACATTTGTTGAAAAAGTATTTATAGTATGTGTCTTTGCTTATTTTTACTCTATATACAAAGTTACCATACATCTAGCAGACTATACCAATGAAGTTCGTTCTTTATGTGAAAACAGCATTTCTACTTTGTTTATCGATGATAACTTTTTGGTTTGTTGATCCCCCATTCATCTGCAAACTTTGTTTTATATATTTTTGGAATTTTGCAAAGGCCAATGCCTGATCACAAACACCACAGAGGCAAAACGTACAGTACTAAATACACAAATAGTTATTTACATCATAGCTAGTACTGGAGGGCCACATCTGAGAAGAGCTCCCTAAAATTGATTATGTGAGCATTAGGGCAGCTTCTGTTCTACAAATGCTCTAAACAACTTAATAAATGTAACTGAATTAAGCTAGTGGAGCATTGATATGCTACAGAAAATAGTAGATTAGTTGACTCCTATTCATTGGGGGAGTGCAAACTCAGGTTGCTTCTTTATATGCTCTCAGTCCAGTGGTTATGAAAAGTTCACTGAGCCAGTTATTTTGCAATATAATTCTTTAAAAATACTGTTGAATCTACCAGTCATGATGCAGCCCGCCACCTAGACACACCTTAGTATTTCTTAAATTAAGGCACATCTTTAAGATGGCCAAGTGCCTCCTTGCGCCACATTAGCATCATTTTTTATGATGCAAATGTAGCCCAACAAGGCCAAATTTGCGGCTCCATATTTACAAAGTGGCGCAATGCATGTATTACGCCACTTTGGAACCCCTTGCACCACATTATGCCTGCACCAGGCATAATGTATGCAAGGGAGACGTTCCCCTGTAAGGGAGACTGCAAAAGTGGTGCAGTGGAATCTCTCAGCTATTTTTAACGCCTGCACAGAGCAGGCGTTAGAAGTAGGCATACAATTGTTTTCAATTGGCCCCTATGTACTCTGCAGGATTAGCACCAAAATGTTGGTGCTAATCCTGCACAGTACATCAATAGAGCCACAAATGTTGACGCTATTGCCCCTACCCTGCTCTATATATTAAATATGGCGCACACATGGTGGCGGTAGGGGGAAGCTACAAAAGTGGTGCTTCATTGGATGCAGCAGCACTTTTCTTAAATTCGGTCGTAAGTTTCAGAATCTATAATATGTAGTTCAACCTATAATTTAATGGCACTGGGCTCACAGCTGAACCAGCAATGCACTAAAGCTGTGTATGAACCTGTGCTAGAAGTTCATTATACCTGGTTCTGTGCTATATGTATTTGTTTATATATATGTGTGTGTGTGTGTGTGTGTGTGTTATTTATACAAGGAAAATCTATCCAAAACAGTCGTAATGGAAGCACATTATTATGAAAATATTAACCTACTTGGAGGGAGGTCCTCTCACAGAATCATTTTTGTTCATAAAGAGCACCCCTTACTTGAATAGTTTTTGGATTCTACAGTGATCCATAAAGCTAAAACCTTGTATTTAAAATGTAGATGTGGCACACAACTTCTGGCTTCTTTTATTCATAATTACAGTTGGTTAAATGTTGTTATTAATCCCCTTTGACTCAAGAAGCCAATGTTCACCTACCGCACTGTAGGTCTTCCTTAAGGGAAAAATGTATTATGCCTGTGCTTAGCAAATTCGGAATTCTTAATCACCAAATCACATTCTGAATTTGTAAGACTGACACTTTAATCATTCATAGTGTTCTCCATCTCCAGATGCATTATGGTAGCTTGGCATTATAACTGTAGGTACTTCACGTTTTGTTAATATATATTGCTATTGAAATTTGAGGCGACACAAACATGAATCGTTTTTTAAGAGATTAAGGGGGTCATTCTGACCCCGGCGGGAGCACCGCCGACAGGCCGGCGGTGCCCCGCAGGGCATTCTGACCGCGGCGGTTCGGCCGCGGTCAGAAGAGGCAAACCGGCGGTCTCCCGCCGGTTTACCGCTGCCCTTAGAATCCCCCATGGCGACGCAGCTTGCTGCGCAGCCATGGGGGATTCTGACACCCCCTACCGCCATCCTGTTCCTGGCGGTTCGCCCGCCAGGAACAGGATGGTGGTAGGGGGTGCAGCGGGGCCCCTGGGGGCCCCTGCCGTGCCCATGCCAATGGCATGGGCACGGCAGGGGCCCCCGTAAGAGGGCCCCGCAAAGTATTTCAGTGTCTGCTAAGCAGACACTGAAATACGCGACGGGTGCAACTGCACCCGTCGCACCCCTGCAACTCCGCCGGCTCAATTCTGAGCCGGCGTCCTCGTTGCAGGGGCATTTCCTCTGGGCCGGCGGGCGCTCTTTTGGAGAGCGCCCGCCGGCCCAGAGGAAATGTCTAAATGGCCGCCGCGGTCTTTTGACCGCGGTGCGGCCATTCAGCGGCGGTACCTTGGCGGACGGCCTCCGCCGTCCGCCAGGGTCATAATCAGGCCCTAAATCGTTTAAAAAGTAGTTTCAGATGTGATAACTTTATTAATATAATGACTCTGGGCCTTATGTAGAGTATGGTAATTGGCTGCTGTTTGTCAGGGTAGCGGAGGTCTTTACCTCCTCCACCCTTTCAGACCACCACCCACCATATTTAGATATCTCCATCAGCCCTGTGAAGTTGTTGCTGAGCGGCTGCCATTTTTTGGCAATTCCGAAATCAAGGATTTCTCTTTGAAAAACAAGAAACTAATGAACCTGACTCAGAGTTTTCTTCCAGGTTGTGGGAATCATTTTTAATATATCTTTTTCTTTTCAGGCAGGGTTTTCTTGGCAGGCACAAACTGAAAAAAATATATCAGTCTGTCGGCCCTAAATAGGGCGGGCAGTCTGATGCACTCATACATGACAGCCCCAGCTCTCATCTGGTGGTCATCAGGGCCAGCTTTAGCGCTGGTGGCTCCCTGTGCGACAATCTGTTATGGCGCACACCCACCCCATGACAGCCTCCTCAGATTCCCTCACTACCACTCGGCAAAAGTGACACTCATCTTTCCATAGCCCCCCTTTTACATATACGTTAATTTGTTTTAAAGCGCTTGTAAACGCTGGCTTTACCAATCCACACAGCTATCCACATAAAATATAATTCTGTTCTTTGCAGCAGGCATATTAACACTCTATGCTACTTTATGGCCATCTCTCTCCCTACTAGGAACATAAATCACAAGAGGTATCTTGACATTTTAATTGCTTCCTGAAGGCTGGACACACAAAGAACTTTCCAGCAGGTGCTTTTAAATCGCAAGTTTCTTAAGTTATTGCCAAACACAGCATCACCCTTAGGTCAGCAACCAAGTGAGGCACAGCTGCTGGAAAGATGATGGATCGCCCCTTTCAAAACAGAGCAGGTGGACCATCAGCTTGACTGACAGAGTACTCTTTGACAACTCTAAATCAGGCATTCTGTTTGTTTTTGTTATTGTTACCTTGCTGTAACTTTTTTTACCTTTCTTATGTACTGCCATTTAATTGACTTGCATTATTTCATGAGTTGTGTTTGTTGCATGTATGTTTTTTAACCCTATATGAACATTCTAGAATTATCTGCTGCTAGCATTTTCTTCAATTTGTGCTGTTAATTACAACACTTTGCTAAATCTATTTCTCATTTATGCAAAGTTTTACAGTAATTATTTTGTAGAATTTTTCGACGTTGTTTTTTGGGAGTTCATTAAGAATGTGAATATTTTTTGTTTATTATTTGCTTATCGGCCAACTTCATATTATAACTGTTTCATCTTATCCGTTTGTGGTCTCATTTTGTCCTTTTCTGTTTTTTCCAACAATTTTATTTTACATTTTCAAATGAAAACAGGTAAACATAAATGAAAGAACAAATCATATACACCCGTATACAAAGGGAATCGATAGCTGAAACAGGTACCACCCGCTCCCTCAAACAATGTTCAAATTTTCAAAAATATCACTGTCCGGTTCAGAGGAAGACATGATGTGGATATCAGACGCACACAATGTTTTAGACATCGACATATGGAGAACTTCTGTCCTTTGTAATTGTTTAACATAGGTGGTGAAGGGGTGGGTGCCAACTAGCATCAAATTTGGCCACCCTGTCATGGATGAGAGCAGTAAGTTTTTCCATGGCATAAATAGACCAAACCTTCCCTCACCACATATTTACAGAAGGAGAGTGGCTCTTTCCATAGCTGCACCACACAAAGGAATGCCGTCAGGAGTAGATGGGATAAAAGGTGGCACTGAGGGTTAGTCTTTGGAAAATGTTCTATCGCCCCTAGATCGCCCCAACAGAATCATTTGGGGTTTGAGTGGGAGGTGGACATTAGTACTGGTCCGCACTATGCTATGGATCTCTACCCAAAAAGACTGAATCACGAAGTAGGAGCAACATGTATGGAGAAAGGTTCACCTCTCGCAGCATCCCTTCCAGCATTACTGGGAACCCCCAAACATCTTGGCCAGGCGAACAGGTGTTAGGTACCAGCAGGTCAATATTTTGTACCCATTCTCTTTATAACAGAGGCAGATCGACGATCAAGCCACTCTGCCAAATAGCCCCTCAAGTGTCATCAGATATTTCTGTGGTCAATTCCCTTTCCCACTGTAACACATACGCATGTTTTTTGAAGGAGTCAGCTATAGATGATATCAATAGAGCCACAAGATGCCTTTGAAGCACATATTATTCAAGTAAAGGGACTCAATAGGTGTGGCGTCTCATTGGCATGCCAGCTGTGCATGGGGTCTGCCTTCTCAATGAAGTGCCTGGGTCAGTTTGAAGTTATGACGTCAGGTGAGGGCAAATTTTGGCAATGAAGTCAAACCTCGATCACTAGTCACATCATCAAAGAAATCCACTAGTGTGGGGGAGCACCCCTGATTCCAGCCAAAGGAACTATGATGAGTCACGCCCAGGCTGAAGCTGAGATTGTGCATCGGGGGGGTCAGTCGGAAGGGGTAAGTCAGGAATGCCAATGTTGGCGGCACCTCTCTCCAGTAGGACAAGAGCAACGATGTCGAAGGCAACAAAGGTGAGGATCATACTAAAAAAGACATTAGAAACTAGAATAGCCCGGTCAAAGGTGAGGGGGACAAGGCCTGCTCCACCTGAATCCAGGGTTTCTTATTGGGTCATGATTCTAGTCCAAGGAAGGGTGAAGTTGTGCCGCCAAAATGTAAGCGGACTATGTGTGACTAGATTTCCATATAAGCAGCTAATTCATAGCACAAGGGCCCCAGGTATGACTAGCATTGCTCACATGACATCCTCTGCACATGGCAGCCCATGTCCTAAGTCCAGACACACCCTTGTTCCCAGTCTCACCCCAACCTTCTTTCGAGGTCCCTGGAATGGGAATATGTGTCCCCAGATAAACCCTCCTTTACACAATCCCAGACTCACAATGTAAATGCAGTGTGCTTCCCTCTTTAGTATGGTATGCTATAGTCATTGTACTTCTGCATGCATGGACGTCAGGTTAAATAATGCACTGGCTTGTAGTCTCTAGGACCTGTTATCACCTGTAGATTGCTACCCATGTGAAAGGTACTGTTGGCCCTTTGAACTTGAATCTCACCTACAGGACTTGTGAGAGACTGATGCTGCACACACCTGTGAGCACCTCCATGGAGACCAACCATTTGAACATGCACTGCCCTTGCAGCTGTTTGGAACAGTATAGAAGCAGCCATGTTATCTATAACACTGTTATGCCTTGCTGTATAAATCATCTATGTAACACAGCTCTTGGGTAAATGTGTTACGTTCCAACACACAGGACAAACACAGTTTTCCGTTTCCACTGTCTTGTTCCTCGTTTGACCAGTCTCAGTCTGACCACTGTGTATTTACCTTGTGAAATGTTTGGATCCTGATTGACCCTGCATCCTGTTAGCCTGACTGGTTCCTGTCTTTGCATTACCCTAAAGGTTCCTTGGGCCTACATTTGTATCATAGCTGTTTTTCCATCCCTCATATTCCTCCTGGGGTATTGTGTCAGGTGGGTCTACAATGCATACTCAAATACATTGTATGGCATAAACAGTTTATTTATTGTACCATGGGGGTGAACTTGTCTCCAAATAGCCGAATCATGGCCTATCCCTTGTCTGGGTCTCATGTATGCATGAGTGACAAATTGTGACAGTGTACCATGGCTGTATGCATGGATTGGGTATGGTGCCTCCAGCACAGCAAGCAACGTCAGATAATGTGCATGAAATGTCCACACATGTTAGGACCCAGACAGTCCACACACTGATTCACATTTCTCCCAACATATTGATGGGGCATGTGTGGTGAATAGCTGTGAGATTAATCAGAACAGAGGCACTGATGTTCCCAGATGCAGTGGGAATTTTAGAGGCCAACCTGTGTACAAATGTTGTGAGGAAACCTGCCGGTATAAGAATCCTGAGACATTAAATTTGTCAGCACACCAAGGTTGCCCTGTTGACAGTCTCATAACACGTCTGCAGTGACAGGGTTGGACCATCCCCATGTGTGTTCTCAAATCCTCTTTGCCTTTCCTTCTATTGATCTGCGAAGGATACTTTGTAGATACAGGAAATGGCTCCACAGACTCATGACTAGACCTGCACGTAACTGTGACAACATAGACCCCAATAATTATACAGGCTAAAAATTGTCCCACACACATGAACCAGACACCTCTGTGCATTTTACCACTGGAAATATGTGAACATGTGCTGCTTGGTCTGCTGGTACTCCACTGCAACAGGAGAGACATGGCTCAGTTATATGACTCCAACTGTGGCGTAACATTACAATTGTGTATTATATTTCAGACTCTGTGTCACAAACACGGTACCCACATAGTATGATTCCATGCCTGGCTCATGGTGGGTTAACAAACAAGTGCCTAGGAAGTAGTATCCAACATTCCAGGACGTGTGTTGGCTAAGTTTTGGGAAATCGACATGAACAACCGTCTGCTATCTATCCAGTGCATGCTTTGTCATTGGTGGTGTTTATGTTCCAAAAAATCTAGGAAGTGCACACAGCAGTTGTTGCTATGTGTATGACTAACACATGTCCTCTCTCATTTCCACACTGACGTGCATCTGAGGGTTGGACACATTGACTCCACATGCATACAAGCAGATTAGAAAAAAATGCATCTTTTGATGCTCACACAGTGGGTCAACAACAATAGTAGTAGCCAAATCACACACATTGACCCATAGGCATTGAGTTATTGTAGTGAGCTGCGTCACCTTGCTATCCTTTCTTGACGCAAAACATGCCCCAACTGGGTAATACATAATTGTATCCCACAGGTTTGGCCATCTATTGCGTCAGTGAAGAATGAAAATCCGGTACACCAAGTAGAGGATCATGGTCCGCAGTAGTATGATCTGTCACATGTGCCCATACACCGTAATGCCCAATGTGGGTGCAATCAGCCTATCTCTGTATTGTCACAACTGTCATGTCCCATTAAAAATGAGAAATGACCCAAACCCAGTTCATGACTGAAATTGTGACGCATACGAGTCAAAAAAAGACGCAAATGCATCTAAAAATGACGCATATGCATTGAAATATGAAGCACAATGCCCTGAAACATGCATTGGCCCTGAGGGGTAATTCCCACACTGTACCCCCGGAAATTGGTTAATATTGAATCATATTTAACAATATGGATGCGGGGTTATTTAAAATCATGTGCATCAAAAAACTGACGCACAGACTGAAAGCGTCATAATATTTTGACGCATAACAAGAAAAACGCACCACATTTGAGGCAGGAAGTGATGTAATAGGATATCCTGTTTACAGATTTGGTACAGTGGGTGTACTTTCACTTTCACTTTGCAGTCTGTGATATTTCCTGACTGTGAGGCTGTGTTTAGACTTGTCTCTTTGTGCATTTTGTGATTTTGTCTCCAGTGTGGTCTTTAAATTGTCTTTTTGTGTATAATAACTGTCTGTGGTATCCTGTCTGAGTGTTTTTTTGGTCATTTGTGTTGTCAACATTTGTCTTTGTTGTGTTGGGAGTCTGTTGTGGGTAATGGTAGTTTCTGTATAGTTGGGCTCTGTTCTTAGTTATTTAGCATTTTCCTGTTCTATTTTCCCTCTATTCTCCTTTGTACCCCTCCATCCCCTCTTTATTTTTGGTGTAAAAATTTTGGGTAGGCCTCGTCTTGGCTAGATGGGAGAGGAGGAGCTGAGTGGGTTTATTTGGCTGGTGTGCCACTTCCTACTCATGATGATAGAGGCAGGTGGTCGTGTGATCCAAGGCTATCACACAGAGGCAAGGAGGCTCTGGTGGGCAAAGGTGTTGTACCATATGCAGAGAATATACAACACACCGCGAAATGACCACCAGCTGAAGCACCGCTGGGCTGACCTTGTTGCCAGGGAGCAAGACCTACTGGACCACCTGGGGATTGTGATTGGTGGCCCTGTTGGTGAGTATAAATCAGAGTAATGTGCACGTTTAAATGCTCTGTAGTGACAGTAGCTGATTTTTTCATATTTTGCTGGCAATGTTTTTGAACATGTGGAATGCTAGTGAAACATACAGGGCCATATTTCTACTTTGTTAGCATCGCAATTGCGACCTATTTTGAAGCAAGAGCAGTGCAAACTTACAAAATACAATTGTATTTTGTAAGTTTGCGTCGCCTTTGTGTCAAACAGCAACACAAATGCAGTGCAAAATATGTATAGATATGGGCCACAGTTGCCTGTGAGGTATTCAGATTTCCTACACATGACCGTCATTCGTTGACGCAACAGCTAGACTAACTTTCTAAACACAACAGGAGCCTGAAAATTAGTTCTGGCTTCACATCAATTGATGATGGCAATGCGGCTCAAACATATGTTTCATGTGTGGTCGATGAGTGTATCAGGAAACATATCTTGGAATTCTAGAAATTTTCAAGAAATATTGTGTCCCTCAATTGTTTTCAGATACATGTCTGAACTGGATTCTGACACATACATAACAAGTTATAGCTTACCTCAGGTAACTTCTTAGACTGATATTTTGAGTTTGTAGTGCCACATTTCAATTAGGGATTGCTGGAAAAAGGTATGCACACGGGTTCATATCTCTATGGTTGGTGCAACTCACCATAGCTGTGGCACATCAAATGAAGAAAATGATACAAATTGAGGGCTAACAACTGTCCGTGGCCCTCTGTACATTGTACCTGTGTGTCCAAAATTGGTCTTAGTCACAATGCCTGGGTGACTGGTATTGCAGTCCTCACGGAAAGTGGCTTTGGATGTCTCTCATGGATACACATGATGAGGGGAATACACTCCATGATTTTGTCTGCTCACTAATGAAGGAGCATGTTTGCCACCACATGATAGTTAGGGCCACTGCATGTGTGCAGATATGTGTGCATCACTCACTGGAGTCCCCGGGTCTGTACATGTTTGCAGTGGTATGTAGGCTGCGGTATCATCATGTCTGAGAGGCTTTACTTTCTGAGTTATTATTACACATAGTATTTGTATTTTGAAGTGTTGTACAGTGCACAGACATTGAGCACATTTCTCCCTTCCATGCCTTTCAGGTGGACCTGCACCCTACAGTACTGGAGAGGTGGCTTGATTTGCGGACCCAGACATCTCCAGTAAGTGTTGATATTTCTGTTCTGTGATGTGTTTGCTGATGATGTGTGATTGAATCCTGTGTGTTGGACACATAGCAAGGTGTGATGCGCTGGCCAATCATCTGTTTTGTTCCTTGAGTGGAGTATAATTTTTTCCCCATCATTGAGTTGTCCAATCCTTATCGTAGTGTCATATTTTGGGATTCTAGGTCAGTCCTGTAGGCACGGCAATGTGAATAGGGATGAGTTATGTGGATAAAACTTGAAATCAGAAAATGTAGCAGTGGACCATATTAGTGATTTAGTCAGCCAGTCAGACCCTGATTCTCCCAGAATAGGGATGCCAAAGTCTTACCCACAGACTTCAGCTTCCCTATTCACTAATGAACATGTTTGACTATATGTTTAACTTCCTAGCAGCATGTAGCTCCACATGTTGTGCTACGAGTATGAGGCACTTGAGTACAATGGCCTAGGTGTGCATGCAGCTCATGGCCAGAGGTATGCTTGCATCTATCTGTTTCTTATAAGTCATGGTTTACTGGTAGGAAATGATGTTGACAATGGTCTTCATTTCCAAAGATAAGTGTTGATGGGATTGTCCAAGGTTTGGGTGTATCCTATTTGGAGTTCCTCCTTACCTGTGGTGTGCTGGCCAAACCCATGTACAGCTTTCCAAAGCTTCCTGGGTGTCCTTGTTGTTAATAAATATTAGTTGCTTGTCCACCCGTCCCCTCAGGCACAGGCGTAGGGTTGTGAATAGTGTACCTAGGACTGATTTTTTTTTTCATAAATCTGTTTTATTAAATTTTGTTAGAGCTTTACATTTTGTCATAGTTGGGGTTCGTTACAGTACAACATATCTTAATCTGTGGTATTCACATTATTAAACGATGTTGGAGTGGTGACAACATGGTTATATTACATTTGTTACATAGTTCTTTTGTGGTTATTCAGTTTTTCAATGTAGTTGCAATTTTTATTTGCATACCATTTTTACTGTCTGAAATGTCCGGCTATTGTGATTGGTTGAAAGAGGATAAAAGCAGATAATATGATTTTTATATTGATTAACCTTAACAAGAAAACAGGAAATAGAAAAAGAAAAGGGAGAAAAAGGGAATAACATCTATAATAACTTTGTGTGCCGAGATCAAAATCTATGTGATTATTTCAGGCTTAGCTGGCTCATGTCAGGTTGTGGGTCTATTGTGACAGTTCTGTTTGCAGGTGAGGGGGTGGGTCATGTGCCAGGTTTAGCGCATGCTGTTTTCTACTTCCTCAATGCCATGGTGTGCCCAATAATGTTCTACACTCTGCCTTCCTACATAGTGTGGTTTTCTCACTCCTAAATACTGGTTCGCCTCAGCCCAACCCCTCTTCTATCGAATGTGCTTCCGTGTTATTTAGCTGTAGCAAGAACCCCTTCCAACAGGTGGAGATCGGGAATTGTCATAGTCCCAGAGTTTCTTCCCGTGTAAGTGCTAAACCCTCCGCACCCGCCCACACCTCAAACGAGCGTCTCCAGGCCTGTATCGGCGGGGGGTCTAGGGACTTCCACCTTCGGGTCACTAGTCGTTTCGCAACAATGAGTCCTAGATCTATGAATCGCGTCTCTGCTCTGTGTTGTTTATCTCTTGGGACTAGTCCCAGAATACATGTTTCCCATGTGAATGGTATGTGTTGTGTTATACAGTTAGATAAGTTGTTAATTACCGCCCTCCAATAGGCGTTCAGGCTGGGACATGACCACAGCATGTGCAGCATATCCGCCCCAATCTCATGGCATCTGGGGCAGGCCGCGTCCTGACGAGCAAAGTATTTGTTTATTCGTGCAGGTGTGAGATAGGCTCTGTTCACTATATAATATTGGATAAGTCTGAATCGTGCGTTACGTGGTATGTTGAGATGACTTGAGATAGCAGATCTCCATCGAGGAATTGCAATGGGATCGCCTGTGTCCATTTCCCATGCTACACGCAGTGCATCATTGTCAGAGGCAGTTTGGATTCTCAGGGCGTCCACTAGCCAGCTGATTTGGTGTTGGCCGCGGCCCACCATTTGTAGGTATTGGACCAGTAGGTGGGTAGGTGGAGCTGTAGTGATTTCTCCCCATTTGGAGTTCAGAGCCCTCACCAGCGAGCAGTACAATAGGAATTGACCAGGCGGGAGTCCCATTTCACGGAGTCTAGAGAACAGCAGCAGTTGATTTTCTTCCTAAATGTCACCCAGTGTATGTATTTCTAATTCGTGCCATGCACGCAGTTCGGAGTCGGACGTGATCCTAGGACCCCTTGGAGTACCCGCCAGTGCCAAGGCAGGCGCAAATGGTACTATTGATCTCGTGAGATAGAGCGATCTACGGAAGGATTTATGAGCTGTTTTTAGAAACAGTTACCGTGGAGTCTGTGTGCGTGTGAGCGGGTGGAATAAATGCTGTATTTGTTGGAGTAGGCGTGGCCCTCCCTCTGTTGCTGTGTCTGTGAGGTGCATACCAGCCAGCCATCTAGACACCCACTGGAGTTGAGCTGCCAGATAGTATTGTTCTAGGTTGGGGACTGCAAGCCCACCCTGATCAGGCGGTAGGTACAGTTTTTTAGGGGCGACCCTACAGCGGCTGCCGTTCCATATAAATTCCCTTAGCCCTGTCTCTAGTGTCCTGAAGAAACTGGGGGGGACGTAGTGTGGGAGGTTAGAGAAAAAGTACAGAAGCCGTGGGAGTATCACCATTTTTAGGAGTGCTATCCTGCCTGTCATGGATAGTGGCAATGTCCTCCAGAACGCCATTTGGGACCTGACCGAGGTTACCGCCCTTACAAGGTTGCCCTCCAATATGTCTTCTTAGTTATGGTAGATTCTGACACCCAGATATTTGAATGTATTAGGTTGCCATGGGACAGGGTTTCCGGCCAGCACCTGTCTCGGGTCCGGCAAGCCCGGGTCGAATGGGAAGAGGCATGATTTCGACCAGTTGACCTTCAAGCCCTATATTGATGCGAAGTGTTGTAGGAGTGAGCCGGCTCTATGTGGTATCTGTGTAATGTCTTGGAAGTATAGCAAGAGGTCGTCAGCGTATAATGACACTATGGGCCTGATTCCAACCCTGGCGGGCGGCGGTAGCCGTCCGCCAGGCGGAAACCAGCATTTGGCCGCCATGCGGCCAAAATACCGCTTCCCCCATTCTGACATTCCCGCTGGGCCGGCGGGCGCTAACCAAGTTAGCGCCGGCCGGCCCAGTGGGAATGGGGGCCGCAACACAGGAGCCGGCTCCGAATGGAGCCGGCGGTGTTGCGGCGGTGTGACGGGTGCAGTTGCACCGGTCACGCTTTTCACTGTCTGTGCTAGGCAGACAGTGAAAAGCTTCATGGGGCCCTGTTAGGGGGCCCCTGCACTGCCCATGCCAGTGGCATGGGCAGTGCAGGGGCCACCAGGGGCCCCAGGACACCCTTTACCGCCAGCCCCTTCCTGGCGGTGAAAACCGCCAGAAACAGGCTGGCGGTAAGGGGGTCAGAATCCCCAGGGCAGCGCTGCCCTGGCGGCTTCGCCCAGCCGGGGCAAAAACGGCGGGAAACCGCCGGCCCCGGTTTTCCGACCGCGGCTTTACCGCCGCGGTCAGAATGGGCTTGGAAGCACCGCCAGCCTGTTGGCGGTACTTCCGTCATTCCGCCAGGGTCAGAATGACCCCCTATGTGTAAGCCGTCTCCCAGAGGGATTCCCCAAGTGTCTCCTTCCTCACGCAGGGCCGCCGCCAGGGGCTCCATTGCAAGTGAGAATAATAATGGTGATAGGGGTCAGCCCTGTCTAGTACCTCTACACACTCGGATTGGTTCCGAGATCTCGGATCCCAGTCCCACCCTTATCATTGGTCTGGTGTATAATAGTTTAACTAAACGAATGTAGGATGATCCCAAGCCATATTGTTGCAGCACCCTGAACAGGAATGGCCATTCCAGTGGGTTAAAGGCCTTCTCTAGATCAAGGACGAGGCAGCCACGCCCTCGGCCAATCACGTCTCGTATATTGCATAACCCGGAATAGTCTTCTGATATTATGAGAAGTGTCCCTGGCCGGTACAAACCCGTTTTGGTCGAGGTGTATTAGTTCTGGCACGTTAGGCGCTAGCCTTGTCGCTAGTGCTTTGGCTAATATTTTATAATCGGTGTTTAACATTGCCAGCGGTCTGTAGGAGCTCATGTCTGTTAGGTCTCTTCCTGGTTTGGGAAGGGAGATTAGTAGTGCCTCCCTTTGTGTGGTCGACAGGTGGCCCTCCTGTTCAGCATTCTCGTATACTTGAAGTAGCTTAGGTGCCAGCTGTAGCGCGAAGGCTTTGTAAAAGTCGACCGGTAACCCATCTGGGCCCGGTGTCCTGCCGGACGCAAGTTCTCGAATACTGGCTTTAATCTCCTCAAGGTCGAGGGGTGCCTCAAGTGCCTCAATCTGGTCACTCTCTAAGTGCAGAAGTGTCACCCTGCCAAGGAACTCAGCACTGGGGTCTTCTCCAGTGGTTGTCCTTGAGGTGTAGAGATGTCTCATAGTGTCTTGTGAATTCGGCCTGTATCTCCGTGGGCGTGTACACTAACTCCCCTGTTTGTGAGCGAATTTCCATTATCGGTTTCCTCTCGCAATCCCGACGTATCAGCCAAGCCAGTAATTTACCTGCTTTATCTGCTGATGCATGAGTTCTTGCGGAGTGCGCAGTGTAGTTAAGACATCTCAGACGTTCTAGTATTGTCTGATGTTCTGCACGTATTATTGCTAGTTTTGCTTTTTCAATTTGGTTGTTAGTAGTTTCGTCTTCCGACTGCGGTAAGGTCCGCTCTATTCGGGTCAGGTCGCGTTCGATAGAACGTCGCATGTTACACTGGGCTCCCAGACAGTGCCCTCGAGTAAAAGTCTTGAATGCATCCCATTCAATCAGCCTCGAGGTGGCCGTGCCTTCATTCTGCTCAAAATATTCCAGAATTGCGGTACCTAATGATGCTCTAAAGTCAGGGTCCTCTAGGAGCTCTGGTCTCAGTTTCCACGTGGGAATGGGTGCGTGGGGGGATCCCCAGCACATTTGTGCCAGCAGAGGGTTATGGTCTGAGTGTGTGCGAACCATGTATTCCGAGCTCACCACTACCGGAGCAAGGTTCGCAGTGCAGAATATATTATCTAGGCGTACATGCAAGGAGTGTGGGGCAGAGTAGAAGGTGTAGACTCTTTCTTCTCTGTGTCTCTGTCACCACACATCCACCAGCTGCCACCGCTGTGTCCATTCTGTCAGACCGCGTGAGGCAGTTACCACTGGGGATGTGGGCAGCGGTGGGAAGGAACGATCTAGTTCGACGTCTAGTACACTTTTGAAGTCTCCCCCCAGTAGCCACGGTATTGTACTCCAGTTTGCTAAGTGGTGTGATAGACTATGTAGGAAGGTGGTTTGGTATGTGTTTGGGGCATATATAGAGCCCAATACAATTGTGTGACCCGCCAGTTTCCCTTTGACGAGTACGAATCTACCCTGCAGGTCTATAATCTGTTCTTCGGCCGCGAAGGGGGTGCCTGCCCTAACCCAGATCAGCGCGCCTCTAGCATAGGCCAAATGGCCTGTCGCATATAATTGCCCTCTCCAGCGCTGGCGGAACCGGGGGATCTCCTGAGTTGTTAGGTGTGTTTCTTGTAGAAGCGCCAGTTGAACTGAGTGTCTTTTAAGGTAGGAGTAGATAGCATAGCGTCGCTTGGGAGTGTGTATGCCCCTTACGTTCCAAGTAATTGTTGTGTATGTAGCCATATCATGGGCGTTGGGACTTTTCTCCCTTCCTTTACCCTCCTGCGCACCTTACACTGCATTATTTCCTTATCCTTCCCTTTCCAGCTAAGACTCAGGGGGTATAGCATTACCTTCGGCAAAAACAAAACACAATCAATACCATCAGAGCAGTTAAACAACGGGTCACCGCCCAAACACTACAACGAGAATAGTGATAACTTGCAGTTGAGTGTCTGTACATTACGTGGCTCCACTGATAGGAGTATGGGGGTAGGCCGAATATAGCGGGGGATGGTGTAGCCAAGGGCCATTATGTCCGGTTGTGATGGATAATTAAAATAATAGGTGGGAGCACGGGGGGGCTCCTCTGTGTTCGTTCATCAGAAGAAAGAAAAAGAAGGAAGGAGAGGGGGGAACGCATCATGTAATGTCCGCCACTGCTTTTATCTACGTGGTCACAATTCTCATGTGGCCGGCGTGTGTAATTCTTTGTTATGGAGTTATTGTTCGCTTTGTAAGATAATTTGTGTAGGTGTCTCTAGTTGGGTTCTTCTTGCGGTGTTTTGGCTCTTTGCTTTGTTCAAGAGTCTTTTTAGAAAATGTCATCTGTTGTGGCTGGTGTTGCAGGCGGCCCATCAATAGGGCCCAGTTCTGATAGACGATCCGGTCTGGGGGGACGGTCGCTGGTCTGTTGCGAGATTTCGGTGTCGGATCCCGAGCCCGGGGGGGACATACCCATCACCGCTGCAGTGTGGATCGCCTCTCTTCTCTCCTGGATTAGTTGTTCCAGGTCCGGTGCACATTTAGTTGGTCCTGTGCGGGTTGTGTTCCTTTTCCGATCTCGTCTGCTTCGGCTGCGCTTGGTCCGGGGCATCTGTTCAGCACCCTCCGGGGCACCTCCAGTGGATAGCCCTGACGATTCGAGCCATTCCCAGGCCGCTTCCGGTGTGGAGAAGAAGTGCCTTTTGTCTTCCATCACTATCCGCAATTTGGCCGGGAACAGCAGAGAGTAAGTTAGATCCAATGACCGTAGCCTACGCTTCAGCGGGAGGTAGGAGGCACGGTCTCTTTGCACCGCCAGGGTGTAATCTGGGAATAACAGTATTTGCGTGTCATTTATCCGGAGCGGTGGTGCGGCCCTTACAGTCCTCAATATTATATCTCTGTCTGCATGGTGGAGGAGGCGAAAAATGAATGGGCGTGGAGCGCTACCCGGCGGTCTCGCCCGAGCCGGGACTCGGTGCGTGCGTTCTACAGAGAAAAAGGGGGTAAGTGTGTCATCTGGGACCAGCCCGTGTAGCCAGCTCTCCGAGTAGGTCGTCGGGTTTCGGCCCTCCGTGCCTTCCAGCAGGTTTACCGCACTAATGTTGTTTCTTCTGGAGCGGCCTTCCGCGTCTTCCGCTCGGCGTTCCAGTTCTGCCACTCTAGCTTGTATGTCTTCCATCCCTGCTTTCAGCTGGGCAGTCACAGGTGTTAATTCCTTTACTGTGGCTTCGATCACATTATTCTTGTCTGTTAGTTTGCGGTGGTCCACATGTAGAAGGATAAGATCACTTGCCACACTGTCTATCTTGGCTTCCAATGACGTGCGGGCAAGCTCAAGAGAATCTCCAATGCGTTCCACTGCTGCAAGCACCGCATCTAGTTTTTGGTTGTCTTGGGTTGAGGGGTCTTGCGTTTTCCCAGTTCCAACTCCGGAGCGTAGGCGTCCAGTTCCAGCCATGGTTCGAGATTATTAATAAGAGCTGTTTGGTTTCTGGTCAGTAGTTTTCGCCTGACTAGTTTTCACTCGCAGTACAGGACGTATATCAATTTCCGTCGAGACGGTGTAAGATGAGTATATTGTTCTTCGGTGTTTTTCAACTGCTTGGTGGGAGGTCTCGCTGCTGGTGGTCGTTCCCAGATCTTTAGTGTGGAGTTCCCACAGTGCCTGGTCTCATGTAGGATTGTGCCTAGCATGGGCTTCACAGGGGCGTTTAATTTGTCTTTATTCGTCAACAGACTACATGGCTTCAGTGCTGCTCCCCTTCAGTTATGTACCAGTGTTTATACAGGGAGAGTCGGGCCCGCTTGTCAGGGGTCACTGTGTCACAGCCCCACGGCAGCACGAGCAGCCCGGGTGGTCAGCCTTTCTATCTGCAGGTGTTACGCCGCTCACCGCTATTTTCGTGGTGCTCCACTTACAGGCCTGGGGGGGTCCCAAGCTATGTCACTCCGGTTGTTTCGCATTATTTCCCAGTCATCAGGAAAGGTTCTCCTTCGCTCAGAACGTTTCTATTGTTGGTGGGGGGCAGAGTCTTTCGGGTCACATTGGTGCAGGTAGAGGTTTTTGTACATCTTCTGGACCCACCTTTGTTTGCAGCGCAGAGTACGAGTGGGTTACGTTTTCGTTTCGTCCCTGGCAGATCAGTCGCGGTTGCGGCAGCTCCCTCCCCCGTAGCACCTGAGTCCCTCAGCAGTTGTCCGGCAGGTCCGGTCTATCGTCTCCCACGTAAGTATATTGGTTGTAGTGGATAGGAGAGGCTCCAGCGCGCCGACCGTCACCCCGGGGCCGGCTCCCAGGTGCGGCCGCGGCGCCGCAGCCAGAGTCCCTAAGCTAGGCCATAGGGACACCAGTCCTCGCATCGGGGGACATCGCCACAGATTGGGTGCGGGCCTCACCCGCTCCGGAGGGGACGCCACAGGTCCGGCACGTAGTCCCAGCCGAGACAGTGGTTTTCCCCGGCCCAACAGAGCCTACGGCCCTCTCGGCCTCATTGTCTCTCCTCACACGGGTCCGGAGAGGGAAGAAGGGGGAAAGGGAGGGGGGGGACCGCTCCCCCCGTCACCACTCACCGCTTTAACGTTGCCCCCCAGTGGGATGTAAGTCGCCTCTCTTCAGTTTGTATTCGGTCGCTGCAGTGGGTGCATCAGGCCATCTCAGCCTCCGGATGCAGGCGCGGCCGTGCCGGATGTCTTCTCTTTTATCCGGGCACCGCCCCACGGCCCGGCTCCAGCGCACGGCCTGCTCCGCAGCCGCACAGGTCCGAGCACCAAGGCCGCCCGGGAAGCTACGGCGCTCCAAACGACACTGGCGTGTCCCCCGCTCCCATACGGCCTGCAAGGGTATTATACCCCCTCCGCATCTCCCCCTAAACTCTGTTTTTGGCCGGCCGTGGCGTGGAGCTTTAGCAGCTCGCGCCCGCCATGTTTGGTGGCTTAGCCACGCCGTGTACCTAGGACTGATGATCCAAGTTTGGTACACAGACATGTAAATCAGTAATTCACTTGTCCAAACCTAGGATACCCACTCATGATTAGCACATGCATTCTATACTGGCAATTCCATTTACAACTTGCAGAGCTTGAGGCCCTAGATTGAATCCAGAACATAGAAATGTGTTGGCCTGTCAGTGGTGGAGGATATGCAGCATGATTTTTACCTGACAAGTGACAGAACAATGATGCCAAAGTCATTCCAGTTGTTACCCATCTTGTAGGATTTGGATGTGCTATTTGATGATAGGACATGTGTAGGCTGGCTTGCCATGTACTTACTCAGGGACTATCAGTGATCTGTATGATGATATGGGATGTTACAGGTACATTAGATGTATTGTCTGATTTACTTCTTGAGTCATTTCACCCAATGAAGTACCTAATGTTTGGTTTTCTATTTGTCTTAACAGCTGCCAATATGACTCCCATCCAGATTCGAGAGTTTCAGCGCAGGGCAATGCGTTACCGCCACATTCTGGATGTGGAGTCTGGGTACGGCAACATGGCAAGACAATATCGCCATGAAATAGCCTGTGGAGGGCATTTGCACAAGGGAGCCCTTCCGTGTCCACCACAGCCACCACCACCAGCACCACTACTACCACCCAGGTGGCACCAACAGTAGCTGGGACCTTTGCTGGACCATCTACAGCAACAGCTCCAGGGCCAGTCACAGCACCACCTGCACCTCAGCCTACGGACATGGCCCCGACAAGGGCCCATACTTCATCCACTGGCACCCAGACCACCCCTGCTGTAGCCATAGACCCTGCAGCTTTTGCCCGGATGCAAAGGAACTTGGACCGTGTCCTATGGAAAATGACCAGACTGCAGCATGAGGTGGCACAAGTTAACAGGAGGGTGGTGCCATCAAAAAGACCCTGAGGAGGGCCAACTTGTAGGCTTATACTCAGACATGATTCCCTCCCCTCCCTCCTCTTTCCTGGTTCTTTAACTTAGTGGGTTTAGGGTGCTTAGTGTTAAGTTAGTATAGGCTGTTAGTTTAGTTAGTAGTAGTGGGTGGGGGGTGGGGGTTTCATACTTTTTCAACTGTTTTTTATTATGTGTGTGGGTGGGGGCAATGTTGGGGTTTCGGTGTTTTAAAAAATTTAAAAAATAAATAATAAAAAAATAAAATTACAAAAATTATATATTTGTTTAGTATTAGATAGTATGTGTTTAGGTTAGTATTGGTTGTCCTCCATGTGTCCCGTCTTATAAAGGGGGAAGGGGGCTGATGTTTAGATCGTTTCGTTAAATGTGATAAGTAAGTTTAGCTTAGGTTAGTTAGGGACAGTTGTGGGTAATGTGTAGTTATAGTAGATTAGGTTAGGTTATGTGTTTCCCCTGGTTTTAGCTTCTGTTTTTACTGTTTAATAGATATCTAGGTAACCCTTTACAGTATGTGTCAAATGCTTGTAGATCAGAACCTTGCCATGAGTGAACAGTGTCTCGTTTGTATTAGCTTTTGTGTCCCATGCTACAACCATATCCATACTGAGCTGTTACATTGGCAGCTACACCAAAGCTACTTATCTAAGATTCGGCCATCCATTGCACCCACCACTCACGGTTACTATGGATCCCAAAGTGTGGTTATTTTGTGCTGTATGCTTTCAATGTCACATACTTTGCTACCAGATTTGGTATTGGGGACACTGTGATAAGTCTGCCTGCAGCCTGATGTCCAAGCAAATCCTTATAAGGTGAGTGGTAGTATGCTCTCATGTAGTACGGTATACATAACTCACACATATCATTTGTTGCAATGTTCAGCACGGTTACTTATTTGTATGGAAACTCATACACATCGCTTCATGCTGTTTGGTGTGTGTTAGGTAAAAATTGGCGAAAATGTCACATATGTAAGTTTTGACTTTCAGTAACAATCGAATGCACTATTTTCTGGCTTAGACATCCCTTGAGGAGGCGTTATTCTGTGCAACACAGCATTTTGGTGTATAGTTTATATTTTCCTCAGAAATAACCCTCAGGGAGGGCAGATGATGGTACAATCCAGGCCACTGTGCATAGTTATCAGCCAAGATCCATTCAGGTCAGGTGTATAGACAATCAGTGATCCTTGACCTGAGGTTAACATCACTGATCGCCATCACGGTTGATGTGTCACATTACACAGAGACAAAGTTGTTGTGTAAGTGCTATTTATTTAAAAGTTCTATAGTGCTATATGTACATTGTACATGATTGGAAGTCCATTAGTGTGACATCTTCCATTGTGATCCTACACAAGTGCAAAAGGACATGTCATTGGACATGTTGGGGTGAAGTGTCAGACAGTACAGCGGGACAGGATTTGCCAATCAGTTAGTGAGAGACAATGACAGGGCAGGCTGACAAGATAAACAGTGGGTTGAAGAACAGTGCTTGAGTACAGTTGTTGCAAGACTGGCATGTTACAAAGCACAGGACCTTGGTAATAGGTGGCCATGTGGCAGGGACTAGTGCTACTGGGTACTCTTACGGGTGAAGGTGATCTGCTCCACGTCTTCATCTTCTGATGTGTGTGTAGTCTCCTTTGCCCTTGGTGGTGGTGGTTGTGAAGGGGCAACACACACCGCAGTGGTTGAAGACGTGGAGTCAGACATCCCGGTAGCTGCTAACTGTGTGGGTCTTACAGGCAGTACTGCAGCAAGGAGGAGCTGCTGGTTCTTAAGAATAGCAGCCACATCACAGTGGTAGGCAGCCAGGTTGGCCCTGAGGGATTCAATATTGCATTTGTGCACACGTTGAAAGGATTGTTGTTGTAAGTGTTGGGTCAACTCTATTACAGCTGTGCTGATTTCCTTCAACCTTTTTTCAACTTCCTGCAAGATTGTTGTTCGCCCTTGCATAGCTGCTGCCTGTTCTTCGGTTGACATCGTGCACAAACGCACTCCCTCTAGGCTGGCTGCCATAGTTTGCATCCCCACCCGCACCTCCTTGGCCAGCTCCTGCTGTACTCCAACTACAGTTCGCTCATAGCTGGTGCCAGGGTCATCAGAGTCCTCAGCTGTGTTGGAGCTGGCAGGTAGTACAATTGGGGCGGTGGGTGGGTCCTCTGTGATGGCTGCTGTATCTGTGCTCCTCCTTGTGACTGAAGGTGGGGTCTGGAGGGTTCCAAGGATAGCTTGGAGGGTCTGCTGGCTGATGTTTGTCAGATCATCATCCATGTCATCAGGGAAGTCCAGAACAGGCATATGCGCAGGAGAGCCATCATCCTCTGCAATAAGATACGGTACAATTAGTGTGTCTGTGTTGTGGGCTTTGTAATGTGACATGCCTGCCTTCCGATTATTTTAACATTGTGATCTTGGTTCCTGTTCATTGTTCCTGTCTTTCATTTTAGCATTCTCCCAGGCCTATGCCCCACCTGCATGTCACACGTATTGTGGTCAGTTTGTGGACTTGTCAGCATCACATCCTCTAGATGTTGGTTCAGGCCAAATTGTGAATTGCCATCTTCTTGTCCTACTCAACCCTCCGTCTACTTCCATTCTCATGGTGAGGCCTTTCACCGGCTGTGGGTGCTCTAATGGCACTAGCAATACACTTAACAATCTGGACCTGCCCCAGTCTCTGATCTTTCACATCCACCTATATGTAGTTGAGATGTAGCATATACTATGTCTAGCTTTGTTATGGCACAATATGGATGTCAGCATTGGTAATGTGTACTGCTGATGTTGGGGAATGTGTGGTACATTGGATTGCACTGATAGTCGTAGCAGTGTTCTAGTTCCGCCTCTGACTGTGCAGGTGTATTTCTGTAACCAGTTACATGTGTCCTCCCCCTCAATACTTTTGTCTGAGCAGTATGACATTTGGGATGTTGCATGGTGTCATTGGAGCTATTGTGACCCAGGCACAGGGTGGACCGTGACATATGCAGCATGGGTATGACATTAGTGCTGTGTACCTCCTAATGTTAATGACAATGGCTGATGTTTGTAGCAACTTTGGACAATCACATTTGACTGGATTGGAACATTTGTCTTGGTTGACAACGTTGTCATCCTGAACCCTCTAATTTGGGTGTGTTTGATCCATGGGGATGTTACTGCCATTAGCTACTTGACTTGCGCACACACAGCAGAGGTGGTAGTAGCAACTGTTGTCAATGTTACATTCCACTTGCAGGTATGGTCAGAGGTTTTTAATTGGGCCCTAGTTACTGTAGGGAGAATACTGGCTGACGTGTGACGGGCTGCCAGTTTTACGATGTACCCTGCCCCCCTGGCCTGGCTTCATTTTTGCAACATCCTTGGCATGGCAGCATACCTCCATGGAAAGGTTGTTGGTGTTGTGTAGTAGTGTGCCCCAGGTTTCCTCAGAACGGGCCATGCCCCCGTGCTGTGACCCTTTACCCATTCCACTCCAGGAATATCATGACTTACATGCATTGTGTAGTAGGTATGTCCAACCCCACTGCTTACAGTGAACATTTGTCCATTTTAATTCCTCTTGCGACTTACCCTGCATGTGCGTTGTCTCCTGGTAGTCTGCTCTGTCCTGTCCTTGAATCCCTGTGACGATCAGTTCAGGGATGACGGCTGCCACCATCTCCTCCATGTGGTCCAGTGCCACATGCAGTGCTGGACTCCCACCTCAAGTCTGCAGTGCTGCCTTCCTGTTCCTGGCCATCTTTTCCTTGGTCCTGCGCTTACAGTCATGCCAGCATTTCTTGCACTCGATGACTGTTCTCCGTACTTCTGCCACACTGTTGATCTTGTCAACAATTTGTTGCCATATTGCCTCTCTCCTACTGATTGGCAACTTTGAGGTGACAAACAGTTGGTGCTCGTGTTCTGTCACCTCTTTAACCAGAATTTCTTGCTCCTCTGCACTGAAGCAACACTTTTTTTTCTTCTTCTCCCCGTCCTGGGTCTTGTGTGGGTCCTCCTGGCTGGTTCCTGGTCTGTTGTCATCTTCCTGGGATCTGTGCAAGCATCTGGGATCCATTGTGGCTCTCCTATGCACATTTTGCAGTGTTTGCGGCACTTTTTGATGCTATTGCGTCAAAAAAGGGCACGTATCCGGTTTGCGGCGTCATAAACCGGCTCACAGTCATTTTCACTGCGTTAACATAATTTTCCTTTATGACGTGACACAGTGGTTTGAGTAAAAATAAAAATGACTCACACCTGTGGTTTGTGCCACCGTGCGTCAAAGTATAAATTTGATGCCAGCACGGCGAAAAGAAATGGCGTTAGCCAGCGGTAATATTTTTTGACGCAAAACTGAATCGGCGCAGTTTTGCGTCACAAAGTATAAACATGGGCCAACGTTTTTTTCATTTTAGGGCCCAGATGGATTTTGTCCGGGACTTTGGTGAGATAATTCCAATCTACCTTACCAAATGGCTTCTCGGCATCAAGAGAGAGAAGGGCCGTAGGTTGGTGTTATTGCTCCACTACCTCCATAAGGGTCACTGCCAGTTGGATATTGTTGTTTGCTTGTCTATTGCGGATGAAGCTTGACTGTGTCAGTGCAATTTTAGCCAGCCAGACATGGTGCTGGAGAGCAACCAGAATGGAAGCAAACAGCTTCACATCACAGTTAAGGAGAGAGATAGGCCGATAGGAATGACACATTGTGGCATGTTTACTGGGTTTCAAAAGGAAAGTTATATGCAATTCCAACATAGTATCGGTAACCACCCCAGATGTTAAAAAAAGAATTAAAAACGTGTATTACAGGCTCGATTAGAAGAGAGGAATAAGCTTTATAAAATGTGGCGGTATAGCCGTCAGGGCCAGGTTCCTTACATGAAAGGATCCTGCTAATTGCCTCTCTGACTTTCATTTTGTCTTTTTTAGACTTATTGGCCATTAAGTTCGACCTGGGATCATTTTGTTAACCTGCCTTCCGATTTTATCCTATGGCAAGTTTACTACTAAAATTCTGAGTTGGGTAAGTTGGCATGTGGGAAACCTGCGGTTGTAGTTTTACCACATCCGAAATCAGCACATTTCACATTTCCTTATTATCTACCTGTTTTCCTCATGCACATTTCTGCAGGGAAAAACCCGGGAGTGCAATCATTTCACACTATTAGGAATCCATAGTCTTTCGCGCCTGACTTCTGAATCCCCAGAGCACTTGGAATTAGATACTTACTCCTTCCGGGAAAGATGGAAGAAGGCCCATGCTTACAAAAACTAATCCACCAAACTATAATGCTAATGGTAGGCAGCTGTGTAGAATACTTAACAACTTTCCATTATAGAACTAAACCTACTTTTCTTGGACCGGGCCAAGAGAATGCTCACATATTATTCTAGTGGCCACCATTAAGCATTAACGCACCAATGTACCATTTTAGGGACAATATCACACACCTGCCAACTTCCAAACAGTTTTCACCATGTAAGGAGGGGGCTTAGACAGGGAGTGTGGACTTTTTGCTAAGCACTGCTGGTGATGCACGTCTTCCGTCTGCCACAGATACCCTGGGGTACCTCGTAATGAACATTGACTGTGCAGAAGCTCCAAACACTAGCTCGAATCCTACTCCGTGCAGGGCTTTCAAGACCACCTTTTAATCCACCGGATGTCCGTGTGAAGGGAGTCGATATCTTGTGACACATTGTGGCACTGTGTGTGTTGGTGAATGTTGAATTTGTACCACGATTTTGGAGTCAGCTGCCATTTGACTATTTTAAATACATTTATTTGAAATACTCTGCTTTCCCCTGTTACTTTGTTTTAAAAGCATCTGGGGAGAACATTAATCTAACTCACAACTGCACACTCTTCTCATTACATCAGTTTCACCTGGTCTATGTTTTCCTATGTCATGAACTGACATACATAGTAACACTTTCGTAGAAAGAAACAACGATGGATTGAACAAAGATAGAGCCTCTTGTTGCAAATGATGTACTCCAAAACGGCCTGTTAACAGGTCAGCAATATAATTTAGTATGAATTCCTGATTGCCCATTTTAGACAACTGGTCTCCTAAACAGGAGGAATTTTCTTTACTGTTTCTCAAATTGCTTGACCCTTGATCTTATCAGATAATCAACTTTTGTATCAGTACTTCTGGCCGCAGACTAAACAGTCGTGTTTGTATCACCATAGGTCATTTGGCCCTAACGCTACCTGTTCAGTCATCCATAAAAGAGCACACCATAAGAGAGAGTGCAGAGAATGTATGTTGTCTTTTGAATCTCTAAATTAAACCCAGCCATTTATCGTTTAGATTGCTAAATGTAGCCCCTCCCTGTCAACTTGAAAAATGCATTAAATAATTTTCAGGTAATGTTTGTTCCTTCTCATCGATGCATCCACGCTGCATATTTAAGCATGTGAGGGTAGCTACTAGCTAACAAGATGAGGACACATCCGGAGTATGTGAGCATGTGTCCCGGCTGTTACCAACATCTGGTGGTTGCGGAATACAATCCTATAAAGGCAGGGCTAAATCAAGATGACCAGTGAGACCACTCTGAAAATTGTTGGTTTGAGTCAAGTGTGTTCTTACAGTTAGGTGTTTGTGGGGAAGAGCTATGACACAGAGGGAGTAAAATCGCCAACAGACATGTTTTTGAAAGAAGCTGAGATCATTCATGAGTTCAGGCCAAACGGTGGAGAAGTATGTAAGATTTTAATCTTCATTATATCATTTTCTTTCTATTTTTTAGGAAAAACATGTATCTATATACCTCAGCTTATATTAAAATGATATAAAGTTATCTAAATCAAACATGTATCATGAAGTTACCGAGAATCCAGCAGGTATTATTTTTACGTCATCAGTCCTCTAAACAAGACCACAGCCATATGTTGTTTTCTTACTTAAACGAATGGATAGCATTTTGCTGTGCAGCCACAGTAAAAAAAAATTGCAAATTAGCACTTGTATAGCGCACTACTCACCCATTAGGGTCTCAAGGCGCTGTACTCATACCACTATGGAGCCCCTCCTGGCTTTTCCCTGTGAGGTGCCCACTCCTGAGCACCCCCAGGGTGAAGCCAGGCATCCAAGCGCTGTTGGGGCCGTTGTGGAGATTAAGCAAGCTATAGCCCAGAGTTGCAGAGTGGGACCCATGAATTAGATTAGGCACCGAGGCGAGAATTATCTGGTCAAGGGGAATTGAGCCCAAGACCTGCCGAAGCAGGACTTGAACCAGATCTCTGCTTCAGGGTCTGCCACTCTAACCATTGAGCCACACTGGCACAACTCTGATCTGGTCTCATGTCATGGCCCGTAAGTGTCAATAAAGGGAGCGGGATCTGATGCATATTCACTACTCTCCATGAAATAAGAGCTTTGATTGGAGAAAGGAGGGAACTCCAGTCTACAGGTTTCTTTTTAGAAGGGGAATAGGGACTTAGAAAAGAAGAGATAAGAACAATATGTCCCAAGATCGTCAAAGATGTAGCATCCCAGCTACCTGGTGGGTTGTTAACTTTAAACACCAGGGGTGAATAGTTCAGTGAATACATACCTGCTGGACCTTCAGAAAAATAAACTCCTTGGACATCACTCATATCTCTAACCAAAGTGTGACAGAATATTGGAGTTCGAAGAATGAAACAGCACAAATTCTGATTGCTGTTATTCGCTTTATAGCCACCAAATTGGTGAAATTCTGGAAGACATCAAAAGGTATCTTGAACAATCAATGGACTGGTTTTAAACAAGAACAAATGTGATTAATGAAGTCCTCTACTGGTGGAGAAATCCTATTAGAACTGCAAATTAATGCTTCTAAATGTTCAAATAATAACACAAACAAAATCAGTGACATCAGTCACCCATGACTGGTTCAGCTAGTAATAGAAACAGCACCATGTAATGCACTTTTTATGATAATATTATCCCTAGAGGTGTGAAATAGGAAGGCCATTCTCCTCATGATGTGAAAAACACAACTGAGTGTTTTAAAAAAGGAAAGTAAGACTGCCCAGATCATGAGATCAAATGTTTTCCCACATCCAGTAAGACACAGTGACCTCAGTAGGATATCTGGCATTGGAGACTAGTAATAAACCCTGTTTGTTTTTTTACAAATACTTATGGACAAAATAAATTATAAGTGATTTTCTACGGTTTTGTAATCACTATTACATATCTTGTGATTACTATTAAGCAAACTGATGGGCTGATTTAACTCAAGTTCAACATTTTTTTTTTTTTTTTTTTTTTTTTAATGGCTCAGTTCCATCATATATTTTTCTAACCAAAATATCCTTGACCATTTCCTGATGATGACCCTTTCTAACTCATCCATGGGCTCGAAAAGTCAACACATACTCTGATTGGGACTTTAGTTTTGCCTTCCTATAGGGGTCCTCGTGAGACACAGCTTAAGGATTTCCTCCTGGTTTCTTGGTTTATACTCATGACAGACTTTGTTTCTAGTACTAGGGCTTTGATTGTTTATGGTCACTGCTTTTGCATGTTTAATACACTGGAGCACATTTAGGTACTATAATACCAAAGCTCCCCAGGGGTGCAAAAATCTGTTGCAGATGCCCGGTGATGTAGGCCCCCCCAGATTGCGTTTGATAATACTGCACCATGAGAAGTAGCATTGGCCTGAGTTGGTGTAAATGTTTCTACTTTCTTAGATGAATAACTGCTATTTTGCTGTCTCTGCACACCACTTTGGTACTGGGGGCAATATTTTCTACTTTTAAGAGCATTGTGCCACCTCTATGCTGTTGGAGCCACAGACAGCTCCTTAATGTTGCACATGTCTAAGAATGGGCACTATGAAGGATAGGGTGGCCATCTTTATGCCCTGGGCTTTCATGTGATAACCTAATGCATTGTGGGTGTTGTAGTCTTGGTATGATTCCTTTGAACTAAATCCATTAAAACATCCAAAATCAGTGATTTACAGGGGAACAGTCCAAAACGTCAAACAGTGTTCATAATGAAGTGACTGTGGAACTGAATGTGACCTCCATCCTTAAACATCTGCTTCGCATGATAGAAGGAAACCCGTAGAATGTTTTAGTTATAGAGTGGCACTGTGGATATTTTGACAGACCAGATTTCCCCTATGTGTGTACTGGAAAATTCAATGTTTATGGGAGAAACCCTCAAAATATATGTATTGAAAGCAGAAAAACATTGGGATTGGTTAGCAAACATTTGGATAATTGTGAATGCAGATTGCATTGTACAGTGTACAAGTGAGTTGAAAGTTGAATTTCAAACACTGTGTGGATTAAACTGTTAGTAAATTTTATGTTGGGAAAAGTCAGGACCACCTTAGGCTGGAAAGAAGAATGGAAATCACAGCCAGTAGTGCAATCTACCTGAGTTATGTTTACCAGTACAGAAGGAAAGCTTTCTATGCATTGACAATATCATAGTAGAAAATCCTGGCGCTGGGCCTGCCTACAGCTTCCTTCCATGGAAAAAGACTCAACTACAATCCAGAAATTAGTAAACCTCTCAGTGGTCTTCAGTCAGATTTCACCTTCCCTACTGGGAATAGATACAGGGATCAAAGGAAACAAGCAATCTTCAGAAACCTCCTTTCTACAGGATTCTCACCCTTTTGGAAATGAATCAGGGATTTGAGATCTACGTATTCCAGGAGCTGGTGTTTCATTTCTTACTGACCTGAATTATTTTCTGGACAGACACCAGATTACCAAGCCAATGATTTTTAAAAGACTAGAATCTCCTGCAACTGGTAGCTAAACGCACAACTAATTACCCACTCTTTAGAAACTCTTGAAAACTGTTACAGAAACAAAGCATCAACAGAAAACTGCAAATCATGGGGGGAATGGCCCACTTGTGCCTAATCAGAACCTGGGGGCTGATGTATCAGTCTTTTTTTTTTACTATTCTGTTTCTATGGGAAAATACTTTAGCACATTAGGGATTTGCTCCCTAACAACTGGCTGTGCTCCATTTACTCACAATGGATAGCCTACAGTTTTACCTTTATGTATGCTCTTTCACTGACTTCACAGAAACAACCTCCCTTCAAGATCACTAATTCAATGCCTAAATTTTTTATTCCACCCCTGAGGACCTCATATGTAATCCAGGGCTAACAACTATGCACAGATTAGATACCTCACAGTATTGACAGCAGTGAATCCATGGTTACATAGTTGGAGCTATACAAAACAAGTTAAACAAATGCACTGACAAATGAGTATATTTGGATTGCCAATAGTTTACACCTTTAGCAATTTACATCCATAGAAATTGGATGGGGATGAAGGAAAAAGTCCAGGAATGCTGTACAGGCGCATTACAATAGTTTAGCAACACAAAAGGATGATGGAAGGAATGCTGAACAATGCAAACACTCACCCCCAGTCACAGATCTGGGTTTAATCCATTGTTCTTTTGCTCACCATGCCACCCCACTTTGGACCCAGCTATATGCAAATGAGACTTGACCCTGTTCCTCAAGGGAACAGTCCAGCCGGAACTGCCAAGCCAGGTCCTACTAGGACGGCAAACAAGCATCCTAGGACCGGTTTCTGGGTATCACCCTTTATCAGCCAGGCTAACTGGAATCCAGTAGTACAGTGAGCATGGATGGGACCCATGTCTGGGCATACCCTTCCCACTTAGGACAACTTCAACAACACAAAAGGATGATGGACAGAGTGCTGAACAATGCAAACACTGACCCTAGTCACATACCTGTGTTTAATCCATTGTTCTTTTGCTCACCATGCCACCCCAGGTTGGACCCTGCAAATCCACAGGGGGAACCCTATCACCCTACCCTATCTAGGGTTAATACAACGTCACAAAAAAGAAAATGACAGGTAGGGACAAATTAAATCCTAAATTAAATAAACAGTCATTAATTCTGTTAATCCTAGATTTAATTTCTTTCTCAGATTTATTTCAAAAAATTAAATAGTAAAAAAGGAAGCTATGGTAGTGTAATCCAAAGTCTAATACACATAACATAAATTGCTGCACTATTATTTACAAAACTCATATATAAACCACAATGAGCCACACATTGCACAAAGTACAGTAACAAAACTAACAAAACATCATACCCTACACATTTAAACAGTGGTCACTATAACACAACTACCAAGGTGATCCACTTCTATTAACTCAGCCAGTGGGCTTTTAATGCACTTGACTATCACTCGCTTGTGTATTTCTTTCACACAAGCGTGTATTGGTGCATTTTGAAATATTTTTTACTATATAGTCCATTAATTCGGTAAGCCCAATGTACTTGTAAGGAGAAGTCAACGCGTTTCGGCCTGTAGATTAAGGCCTCATCAGGACTGGATAAGGGCACAAGTGATTCACTGGTGGAGTAGGGCAGTGTTCTCCTTGTGTATATTTAAAAATAGTCTTTGCCGTGCTTGCTCTCTAAGTAGGTACAGCCTTTACTGTGCATCTCTGGACACATGTGTTTCTGGGTTAATCCCTTCTTCAGCAGAGAACATATTTGCGGGGTGCTGGGAATGCTGCCATAAATCACCCGGTTTCAGTACCTCTTCCCTGGCATGCTGGTGCCTGCTCCAGAGCTCCCAGGTTGGACCCAGCAATATGCAAATCAGTCTTGACCCTGTTCCTCAAGGGAACAGTCGAGCCCAAACTGCCAAGCCAGGTCCTCCCTGGACCAGAAACAAGCATCCTGGAACCAGTTTCTGGATATCCACTTCATCAACCAGGATAGCTTGAATCCAGTTGCACAGTGTGCACGGGACCCACATCTGGGTATACCCTTCCCACTTAGGGCAACTTTAGCAACACAAGAGGATGATGGACGGAGTGCTGAACAATGCAAACACTCACCCCCAGTCACAGATCTGGGTTTAATCCATTGTTCTTTTGCTCATCATGCTACCCTAGGTTGAACCGAGCTATATGCAAATCAGTCTTGACCCTATTCCTCAAGAGAACAGTCCAGACCAAACTGCCAAGCCAGGTCCTCCCTGGACCGGAAATAGGCATCCTGGGACAGGTTTCGGGGTATCTCTCTGCATCAGCAAGGCTAGCTTGAATCCACTGGCACAGTGAGCACGGGACTTCAAGTCGATGGTAATTGTATCTTCTAAATGCCAAAGTCGCATTTAGGAAATGCATTGTACATCAGAATAGGAATCGCAAATAGATCATCTCTATTTGCAATTTCCTATTTTAGGAAACGCAAATTGTGATTTCTTCAGGGTAGAAATTGCAATTTGTGATTACTGAAAGGGCTTTGTACCTAAGAAAAGCCCAGTTTGCATTTCTTAACAGCCTAAAATAGCTATTCGGACTATTGAGAAGTGCAAATAGAATTTGTACACATGGCCCTAAGTGTGGCTTTGGAAAGTCTTAACTTTGATTCCAGAAAATAGTAAGAGAAGTTGTGGCAAGTACCTGCCAATGTAAAATGTTAAACAAACCCTACACTAGAACATACTGTTAAAATCGCTAAAGGTATGTAAAGATCTGTGGAATCAGTGAAACTGCTTACGGGTACTAATAATTCATCTGAAAGTGTGAGTGTGAGCGCAGTAAAGAAAAGTAAGCAGGGGCGAAATTTTTCAGTAATATAGACCTTACAGCAGCATATCACTAAGTTCCTTTGTTCTAAGAATCACAAATTCTCATCACATTTATCACTCCATTTGGTGCCTTTAAGTACTTAAGACTACCATTTGGTCTTGCACTTTCTGCAAGTGTTTTTCAAAAAACTGATGCATGGTATTTTCCAGAATGTTTCTGGTGTACAAGCATTTCAGGACGACATACTTATTTTTGCAAACACTGTAGAGGAGCATAATTGTATTTTATACTAAGTCCTAAGTATCTTGAACAAACATGTTATGACTGTTGCAAAGGATAAATGTAAACTTTTAATGGATTCCGTGAAATATCTCAGTCACACTATAACATCTGAGGGAATAAAACCTAAAACTGACCTCATTAAAGCCTCGAAGGAAGTATGTTGTCCAAAAAACAAAGATGAACTGAGATCTTTCATAGGATTATTATTCGAGGTTGGTAGAAAAGTATGCCACTATTATGGAATCTTTAAAGAAATTGTTGAGAAAAAATGAAAAATATGTCTGGGAAACAGAACAGCAAAGGTGTTTCTGTAAATAAAGAAAATTCTTACACAAGTACTAGCTTTGAAAACGCATGTTTCAAACCACAAGTGTTTTATTACAGCCAATGCTAGTGCAGTGGAATTTGGTTCTGTCTTGTGGCAAAATATTAATGGGGTAAACAAAACCATTGTCTTTGCTACTAGGGTTTTGTCTGAAGTAGAAAGAAATGTTTTCACTTTAGAAAGAGAAGCTCTGGCTTGTGCATGGTCTACAGAAAAGCTAAAAGCATAACTTTGGGGCACACATTTTATTATTTGTACAAATCATAAACCATTATCATATTTGTTAAGGTTTAAAGGGACCTCAACAGCATCTTCTAGGTTGATACGTATACTTTCTACATTTCAAGAATACAATTTTGATATAAGGTACATTCCAGGAATGTCCAATGCCAGAGCTTGTTGTTTTGCTAGACTTCCTGCATTTGAAAAAGCAGAGACTGTGGATGAAAAGATCTTTGGCTCAGAATATGTGTTGACAGGAATTGACATTGTAGAGACATGCCTATGTACCATTACTGAAGAGGAATGGAAATCAGTTATGGATAAAGATATGTGCCGGTTTAAGGTGATGAGTTATAGGTGTAATGGCTGGCCATTACAAAAGAATATGAGAGTGGAAATACTTTGTTTATATCATGTTTGTTCCCAATTGTCTATGGAGTCTATAACTTGATTGAGAGCTGGTAAGTTTGTTGCTCCTGCAGAACTCAGATCTAACATCGTAGGTCTTGCTGATCAAGGTCATTTAAGGTCAACAGCTAGAAAAATATTAAGAAAATCCTTATGGTGGCCATATAAGGACATGAATGTGGAAGATTTTGTGAACAGATATGAAGAATGTTTATTTTCTAATAAACATCTGGAAAATTAGAGAAACATCCTTGTTACCTGCACCTTTTCCAGACATGCCATGGTATAAAGTGACGTTAGATTTTGCAGGACCTATAACTACACTACCAGAAGAATCCAATTATCTAATTGTAATTGTAGATTATTTTTCTAAGTGGATTCATTACAATTTTGTTCAAGAAATAAGCCCCGATGTGTCCATAAAAGTTTTGGAAAATTGTTTTTCTCTTGAAGGGTATCCCTGTGAAACTGTCACAGACAATGGTTTATAACTTGTATCAGAAAGAATGAAAGTTTATTTAAAAAATAAGGGGGTTGCTCATTATACTGTGGCTTTATACAGTTCACAATCCAATTGAGCAGTAGAGTGACTAACAAAAAAATTAAAGAGGGTGTACAAACTGCCCTTACATGTGGTAAAAATGTTCATGATTTTGCCAGCAGTAAAGTATGGGCATATCACAATGCACCTCACAGCACAACTTGAGTATGTGCTTTTACGTTGTTAAGGGGAAGGAAGTGCAATACTGTGTTAGTTCCTGGTTGGTTAAGTGACAAATGTTCTTTAACACACAGTGAAGAAGATAAAAATGAGAATGACCTAGAAAGGTTAAACGCTAATGTTGGTAAAGCTCAATAGAAGATGAAATCATATTTTGAGAAGAAACCTTTGTTGGGAAAAAGAATAGTGCATGTAAGATGTTGGGTGATGATCAAGAATATGAAAACGATGAAGTCCAAAGTTCAATTTCAATATGATAGTTCCTTTCAAGTGGTGAAAGTAGCACACTCTTTTGTTAAAATTTGCTGATGGGAGATGGTAGGCTGAAAGGAATCTTGTGGTCCTTGAAGAATTCCAAAAAGATCGGATCTCTAAGTAATTGATTAATTAAGATGGATCCCTGCTATTACCAATAATGGATAAAAAGATGAGTGGCTGTTGATAATAGGAGTACTCTTAATTAAATGGCTGATACGCAAGATGTAAATGAAAATCTTGGCGATCTAAATTATATCCCCAAGTTTGTAATTATGTATGTGATAGTCAACAGAATGTTGTTACTAAAAGTGGGCGTATAACCAAGAAGCCTAGTTATTTGCAAGATTATTGGACATGAAGTATTTATGATATAAAAGGAATATTATAATGATGTGTTAACTATATTTTGGTTCCTAGTTTCATAAATAGTCTTTGAAATGCGGGGAATATTATAAGAAATTGTTGTACTGTAGTGTGTTAAAGTTATTGTAATGTTTACTTATTACATTTATTTAGAGATCACTTCATACTGTTAATTCATTTGTTATCGATTGTAGAAAGGGAGATGTTGTATCTAAGCATATGGTAAAATGCAGTAGCATGTGGAATGTTCGCAGCATTCCAGCATCTCAAATCCAAAACATTCTAACTTCCAAGGGTGATTTGTCAGTTGGTGCCTAGACTTGAATATGCGGGATGCTGACCTGTGGGCTCGTCATATATATACTGGATTTTAATAAATGTACAATGAGAAGCAAGAAAGAAGGAGTCTTGTATCGATATTCACATTTACGAAGACCCCACAAATTTATTTACCAATTGACATGTATTGAAGCAGAGGTAAATTCAGGTGG
This sequence comes from Pleurodeles waltl, assembly GCF_031143425.1. Classification (NCBI taxonomy): domain Eukaryota; kingdom Metazoa; phylum Chordata; class Amphibia; order Caudata; family Salamandridae; genus Pleurodeles; species Pleurodeles waltl. The sequence goes on from NC_090437.1 coordinate 185,698,456, forward strand.
GAGACAGCCAAAATGAACACTCAATAACTGGTCACGCCTTTACATCGCATTTGGTTGAAAGACAGGAAGTCAACCCTCTACATGGGCGGAACTCAAATGCATTTTTTACAATAAATAAGTGAAGTACGTAAATAAATAAATACATCCGTCTCGGCAGGAGTTTACTTCCGTTTTTGAAAAGTCCAGGATTCCCCTGGAGACGGGTGGCTGTATACTTTTTAGTTTCCATCTACCGTGTCTGTGACAGTAAATCCCTAGATGCGTAAAACAAACACACGTAGCCGCAACCAAACTTCTGCTTGTTGTTTTTTCACTCGCCTGAACTGAATAATCATGGACATACTGCTGGACACGCACTCTTTCCTTCGCTTTCTCTTGCTCCCCTGCGAGTCTCCTTCGCTGACTGCTGCCTTGCCCGTGGCCAAAAAAATCCCCAAGGGCAGGAGGCCTCGGAGATATCAAGGCGGGAAGGAGAGCGCAGTGCGACGCCAGCCTTCCCGAGGAGTCTACGATGTGACGGACAACTGGGACACGAAGGAGAGTGTTTGGTGGGAATCCCACAACCAGGTGCCTTGCTGCTAACAACCATCGTCAGTGCCAGTTTTACGCACAGATTTGGAGGAAAATTGCCATTTGCAGACACAACCAAAAGTCTAAAACGAGTAATCTAGGATTTTGAAAATGAAAAGATTGCTCTACAGTTTTAGTGAGATGTGAGTTTTTGTTTAAAGTTGTAATCCGCAAAGCTGCCAAGTTTTCAGTTTGCATATGTGTGATATTTCCATGATTTCTGCATGCGTATGTGTGATAGCTTAATGCATTATGTGTGACACTTTAGAGCGAATAGAACAAAGCAGTTATGTCCTTTTAACTAGGACATTTTTGGAGGGAGGTGGGTTGGGAGGTGGGGCTAAACAAACCTGTGTCTAAATCTGGTCAGGAAAGCTTTCAGGGATTTCTAACATATTAAGGCACTCATTACGAGTTTGGCGGTCTTCGGGCAAGACCGACATGCTACATTCCGCCACCATCACGCCAGTGTTGGCTGTACAGTGTCCGCCGTATTATGAGTCACAAACACCAAGCCGACGAGAAACAGCCAGAAATCCAACACTGCCAGTGCCACAGCCGGTGACAGAGTGACTGTCCGTCCGCTGGGCCCTCCACGCCAACACCATTCTGGCCGCCATTTTATGAATTACAAATCAGCACAGCGGAACATGCACGGCGGTAAACCATTGGCGGTGTACACCGGGGCGGGCTGGAAAATCACTGCCAATAGAAGGCAACAACGGATTGGACAGCTCGAATACCCCACACCTGAAACATATACACACACACCTGTTCACCGCATTATAATACACACCCTCACAAACCCTTGCGAATATCACCACGAGCCAGAGATATATGACCCACGAACCACTACACAGAGAGCAATAATTGACACGTTGCATGCACCCCCACAACAATCACCCGCCCGCACTGCACCTCACACGCATAGCACGCACCCCCACATGTCATGCCACAAGCACCCACGCTTCACCGACAATGAGTTGCGGGTCATGGTGGACGAGATCGTCAGAGTAAAACCACTACTGATGAGAGCACAAGTCCAGCAAACATCAATCGCCAGGAAAACCGAGCTATTGCAGAGGATCATCAACAGGGTGAACGCAGTTGGCAGCTACCCATGCACAAAGGAGGACATCAGAAAGAGGTGGAATGACCTCAGGGGGAAGGTCCGTTCCATGGCGTCCAGGCACAACATCGCCCTCAACAATACTGGCGGTGGAGTCCCACCTCCTCACCTTGACCTGACAACCTAGGAGAAGGTCTTGGACATCATGCATCCTGAGGGCCTGACAGGAATCATTGGAGGGTTTGATACTGGTAAGGAATCAACACCCCGAGCTCTAACCACTCCAGTCCTGCATGCCTCACAAGCACCTACCGCTACACATCATATCACAAACCACAGGAATGCACCCCCCATTATCACCCCACCTTCCTACTCTGCATGCTACACCACCACTCTCCCACCATCCACACACCCACCCCGCACAATGCACGCTAAACCTTCACTATGCCTTCAACTACCACTCCCACTATCCATCACTAGGAATGCCGGATCTGAATCACACTCACACCTCACAATGGTGCACCTGCATGGACAGTCATTCCACAGCCCACCCAGACTGCTAGCCAACACCACCTCACTACAAATACCAATTGCAGCAATGTCAAACAGCAGACCCACAACTAAAGTTGATATGACAAGCATGGCCCAAAGGCCATTCGCCATGCAATGTCAGCATTGCTGCAAATATCATTGCCATCCCTGGGTAACGATTCCACCCACTGCAAGTGGCACACCATGACACTACAACGACATTTCCACGTAATACCTCTCACCCTTTCCATCCACAGCGAACCCTGCTACTGCCATCCAGCAGAGGATGCCAGGTTCAGACAGCCCTCCCCAGGATGAAGGCCCCTGTGGATGTCTGGAGGACGACAAAATGCCTGGGCCATCTGGGATGACTGGCCAGTCCACCTCCAGCAGCCCCAACCTAAACTCCCCAGGTTCACCGTCCTGTGCGGCTACAACACCCCAAACCTGTGTCTCAGGGACCATTCAATTAGAGGTGTGCCCCACAGCACAGGAGCCTGAGTCAAGGACACCCGCCCCAGACAATGAAGGCCTTGGTGCTATTGGGAGTGGGCACACTGTGCCAGGGGCACAGGCACAGGGGGCCAGGGCTAGTGGGAGGGGATCTGTGGTCCAAGGGAGGGGGCAGCAACAACATCAGACTAGCCTGGAGGCCCTCAACCAGGTCCTGGGTGCATACCACCAAACCCAGGACACCGTGGCCCAGATCCTCACTGAGACCCAGAGGCTACAGAGGGAGAACCATCAGGAGGCATTGCAGCAATGGCAGACCCACAATGCCACCATGGCCATCATAGCAAAGGTGCTGACGGAACTTGGCACCATCCAGCATCAGTCCACCTCCCACCAGAAGGCCCCTACCATAATCCAGATCACATCTGAGCCCTCCACGTCAGCCGTAACCAGTGGAATGGAGGCCCTGCAACACGACACACAGGACACCAGCACCCCTTCCCCTGTAGCTGAGGAGCCCCTATGCAAGCGAAGACATCCAACCAGACATCCAGCCTCCACTGATGCCAAGACCACCGCCAGGAAGTGAGCCACTTAAGAACATACCCCCTTGTGGGTCACAGCGATGCCCTGTTGAATGTCACCTGTCATAACACCGTTTTCACATGGCCATCATACTGGACAACGACTCCCCCAGGTGGGCTAAGAACTCTGATGATCCCACTCGCCATGACCCCACTCATCAGCCCTTGCACTTGTATTATAAAATAAACATCTTTGAGCACTGTTTCTGTCTACGTCTTTATCTACCACGAGTACATTATGGACAGCCATCACATATGTAACAGGAAGACCATTGACCTACCAATTTATGTACCATTGCCAGAAGGGGGAGCAGTCATTTACAAGTTCTGTTATACAGTTAACAGTACCACATCAAAAGTAATGTGTACATACTACACCCACATTGAATTCACAACTCTGGTAGCAGCCCTGCACATGGCAGACATTGCAACTGGTTACATAGCATGGCTCTGACACATACCTACATGTCAGTGGAAGTAATGTTGTATCAGCTCTCTCTGCTCTGGAATCAGCTGCATCCTCGTCATCATCCTCCTCATCACTGTCCCCTTCATCAGCCACTGGCACAGCTGCACCCTCCTCAGCATCCAGTAATGGGATGTGACGTCTGATAGCCAAATTGTGCAACATGCAGCACACCACAATGATCTGGCACACTTTTGCTGGTCTGCACAGTAGGGCCCCTCCAGTGAGGTGCAGGCACCTGAATCTGGCTTTCAGCAATCCAGAGGTGTGTTCGATTACCCATCGGGTCCTACCATGGGCCTCATTGAAATGGTTTTCTGCTGCTGTAGTCGGACACCTGAGAGGTGTAAGTAGCCATGGTAGGTTGGGATAACCAGAGTCACCTGTGTGCACAGAGGTAATTGGCATATTGAAAACTGCAAGTAAATCTGGAAGGTGGTGTAGAGTGTGCAGAATACAGAGGCACACATATAATACAATACATACTTATTAGCCAGGCACGGTCCCTTTGCAGTGGTGCCATCAGGTGTGGGATACTGCTGTGCCGCAGTATGTAGGCATCATGCACCAACCCTGGGAACCGGGCAATCACTTGAGTGATGTAGAGGTCTGAGAGACATACCATCTGAACATTGGTTGAGTAGAAGTTTTTACGGTTCCTAAACACCTGTTCACTCCTCCTCGATGGCACCAGGGCAATGTGGGTCCCAGCAACAGCCCGATCACATGTGGCACATGTGCCACAACGTAGAAGGCTGCTTTCACAGTGGGCAGATCGTCACGTTGGGGGAACCTGATATAGCTGCCAATATGTTTCAGTAGGGCATATAGGACGTTCTTCAAGACGTTACTGAACATGGGCTGGGACATTTCGGCAGCCCAGCCCATGTTATTTGGAAGGACCCTGTGACAAGGAAGTGGAGGACTGCCAACACTTGTCCTGTGGGTGTGATGGCATTGGGATGACGGAGACCAGGCCGCCGATCAGGCTCCAACAGCCTCGCAAGATCCATGATGGTCTGACGGTTGAGCCAATAGCACTGGATGACGTACCTCTCTTCAAGGGTGGCAGGATCGACCAGGGGCCTGTAGACGGGAGCATTCTTCACCCTCATTCTTCCACCGTACCTGGGAATAGGAGGGAGTGGCAATCATTATGTTTATAAAGGACTGTGTGGAACGCAGAGTAGCTGTGCGCAGGTCACTATTAAACATCCATGACACACCTCATAAACCCCCTCTGTACACATTGTAAAAGTAAAATGGCAGCCGCCTGTCCTGCATGGACAGGACAGATAGAAGTGAGCGAATTCTGCTGGTGTAAGACATCATGGCGGTAGGTGGTCGCAACTGCCGTGGAACTCCTCATTGTTTAACATGGTTACCTATGGGAGACGAGCCAATGGCGATCACTGCCGGTGGTGATGGTGATGTCCACAGCGGCCGTGACCGCCATTTCATGTGCTCATGTTCACTTGACTCCTGGCACTCGTGCTGAGTATACCTCCACTGCGTGTGTTGCTGTGTTCTGCTACTGGTAGCCAAGATGCCAAGTGCTGTAGGGGATAGGGCCCAAGCCCTCTCACAGGAGGAACTTGAGAAGCTTGTGGAGGGTGTCCTACCCCGTTATGCCCAGTTGTATGGGGCACCAGGGTGCGTGCACTATCATTGTGAGTGGCACGAATGTGGATGGGGGCGTTGGGACGAGGATGAGTGACTTGTGGAAGGACATGGTTGAGGGCTGTGAGGACAACTGGAAGGTTGAAATGTGCGTATGTTCAGGGGATGTGTTGTGTCCAATGCAGTCCCTAAGTTGCCACGCTACATGACTGTCTGCTTTTCTCCGTGTTATCCATGCAGGTGAGCGCCCATCAAAAGAAGGGGATCTGGTGTGCAATCGCCAAGCAAGTGCGGACCCTGGGGGTCCATGCCCGGCAGAGCACCCACTGCAGGAAGTGGTGAGCGGACCTGCGATGCTAGGCGAGGAAGACTGGTGAGGCACTGTTGGGGACGTCCTCCCAATGAGGAAAGGGTGCCCATCGAACCCTGACCAGCCTTATGTCCTGCATTTTGGCGGTGGCGTACCCTGAGGTGGGTGGGCGCTTGAGGGCAGCACAACAGCCACAAAGGGGGTGAGTTCACATTCATACTTAGGTTATGTGGTGAGTGATAGGTGCAGCCTGTGTAGTGTGTGAAGGCTGTGAAATATGTGCTGGGTAGCTACTGTATGACTAGGGTTGGTACACATTGATGCTGGATGTGCTACATACATTTGTTCATATGCCGTGCAGGATGTGAGTTGGGGTTGACTTTACTGCTAAGTGGTATCGATGACAGGGCAACTGTGTAGTACATGAGCAGGGTCTTAGATATGGTCAGGGTTCCAGCTTCTTGAGTTCACACACTTTGTACTCCCAACTATCCAATCAGTGTTGCTGGGGTCATATCCGTATCTGCTGTCTGCTGGCATGTGGTGTATGTATAGTTTGTGAAGTCTGAGGTTTCACATCATACAGCTAATGTGCTTGGGTTATGTGGCTGTGAAAGTATGCCTCCAAACGCCCATAGAGTACAAAGTTTGGGTCTAGTGATCTCATAGAGCCATGAGCCAATAGGGTGGGTCAGACATGTGTTGAGGGTATGGCTTTCATCCTGTACAGGATTGAATGTGTGTCAACATGTATGAAACTCGTGCATGCCTGAGGTGGCACGCATGGGCTGTCATTGCAGTGGCATGTGTGTGTGAAGGCATGGCATGTAATTACATGGCACTGGAGTATGTTTTAGTGACTTGTATGGGGCTGTTGTGCTGGCATTGACCACTTGCTCCCTTCTTCTCTTTCTCCCACTCTGTCTCTCACTGTCCCTCCCTCCCTCCCTCTGCTCCTCTGTCTTTGTGTGTGTTAGAAATTGGGTTTCTGGTTGGCTAGGGTATGCACCTCAGCCAGGCAGAACTTACCCACTCTAGTCAGAGCAAGGGAGTTACACGTCCAAGATAACCCCTGTTCACCCCCTTGGTAGCATGGCACGAGCAGTCAGGCTTAACCTGGAGGCAATGTGTAAAGCGTTTGCACAACACACACCACACATGTGACGCAATATCCCCACCACAAAGGAAACACAACACCAGATTATATGAAAATATACTGTATTGTACACAACGTAATTATCAGACCAACATCACATATCAGTACTATCCTACTACCTTAGCAGTTGTCAGAACGTTACACATTAGTTACTCTGCAAACTAGCAGTAGTCACACATAACACACAGGTTACTTAGTATTCTGCAACATAAGCAGTAGTCAGGAAACACGTTATTACACTAAAGCATTTGTCATAAGAATATCATGAAACGCCCGTAGTAGGAACATTAGAAAACATATGGCAATTTAGAAAAACATATTAGCAGGTCATGCCCATAAAAGGAACATTTGCATACATATGTAAAAAACACATCAAACAGGTAGGCAACATATAAACTAGTAAAGTCTCTAGCAAGAACTTTAGATTATATATATGGACCCCTTTTAGGGAGTACCTGTTTTGATGGTAAAGGCACCTCCAGTGCCTGAGGAACAAAACAGGTGCAAAATGGGGCCCCCGGCGCTCCTGTGCGCAAAACGGGGGCCTCCTCTATTTTTCAGACCTGAAGAGGGCTGCACGCCTCTCTTCTCCTTTGTGCGTGGGCCCCTCCGTGGACCCGTGATTACTAGGGCCCCCCCGGGCCTCAACCGGCCCTCACGAGGGGGGGCAACGTCCTCACAAGAAGGGGGGAGAAGGGGGCGTCACGCACCCCCTCCGACTTCGTTGCGGGCCCCTCCAGAGGCCTGTGATTCCAGAGGGTTTTCCCCGGGTGTGTCCTGGCCCTCCGCTGTGGGGGGAGACCTCGACTGTAAGTGCCGGCCCTCCCGGGGGCCCTGAAGGCTCCGGGGCGCGGCGAGCCTCCGATGAGGCTGCTGCCACCCCGGAGGACAACTGAAGCCTTCCGTGGCTTTACCAAGCGAGGGAGAGGCACCCTCCTCTCGTCGCTCCGACGATTCTCCGACCCAAGGCAGGGCCTTCCGATGCCCCGGGGGAGCTCTAACGAGCAGACCTCGCCCCGGGTGCCGGCGGTAATCTTTGTCAGAAAGAGCGCTTTCAAGAGCAAAAACGGGCACCAGGAGAAGCACTCCTTTTGTGCCTAGTACTAATATTAGCAAAGCACCCTCCAGGCATTTTACAACAACAGAAGGGGCAATCCTTGCCCTGTAGGGGGAGCCAGGGGTCAGGGGCCACAGCACCCTACCCCTGGGGAGCAGGGTCCTAAGAAAAGGTCCTCAGGTGGAGGGCCCAGCAACAGGCCAGCACAAGGCAAAGGCAGCAAGTGGCAAGTCCTTCACAGTGACCAAGCAGGTCACAGGTCAGCACAGCAGCAGCAGTCCATGGCGGTTCCTGGTGAGTCCCTTCAGCCTTTGGGGTCCAGTTCCAAGATGATTCCAAGAGTCTCCAAATTGTGGGTAAAATTCCCCTGTACTTATAGTCAGTTCTTACAGTGTTTTACAATGGTAGGGAGAGGAGGTTCCAGCCAGTTACAACTGGTTCTGGGAGTGCCCCCTCTCTCCTTTCAGCACAGGCCCCAAACATCAGTGGGGGGTTAACGACTCTATTGTGTGAGGCCAGGGCACAGCCTTTACAAATGTAGGTGTGCCCCACCTCTCCCTTCTCTCAGCCCAGGAAGACTATTCAGTATGCAGATGCACCTCTGTGACACCTCCACCCTCCCTGTGCACAGGCTGTCTGAAAAGTATGCACAAAGCCCCAACTCTCACTGCCCAGACGTGGATTGGAGTCAAGCTGCAAAACACCAGAGTCATAAGCACAGATAAATGCGCACTTTCTAGAAGTGGCATTTCTGTGATAGTAATAAAAAATACACCCACACCAGTAAGCAGCATTTATTACCACCATCACAACCATACCAAACACGCCTACTCTACCCCTCATAAATCAGACAATACCCCTTACACATAAGGCAGGGCATTTCTAATGCAATCCTATGAGAAGGCAGCACTCACAGCAGTGAGACACCAAGTTAGGCTGTTTGTCACTACTAGGACAGGCCATGCAATATGGCACATGTCATGCCTTTCTATATAAATGGCACCCTGCCCATAGGGCTAGCTAGGGCGTACCTTAGGGGTAACTTACATGTAGTAAAAGGGGAGTACTGGGCCTGGCGAGTAAGTTTAGATGCCAGGTCCCTGTGGCAGAAAACTGCACACACAGGCCCTGCGCTAGCAGGCCTGAGACAGGTTTGAAAGTCTACTTCAGTGGGTGGCGCAAGCAGCGCTGCAGGCACACTAGTAGTATTTAATTTACAGGCCCTGGGTATAGAGATACCACTGTACAAGGGACTTATAGGTAAATTAAATATGCCAATTAGGTATAAGCCAATCATACCAACTTTAGGTGAGAGAGCACCTGCACTTTAGCACTGGGCAGCAGTGATAAAGTGCTCAGAGTCCTAGAGCCAACAGAGTCCTAGAGCCAACAGCGAGAGGTCAGAAAAACCATGAGGAAGGAGGCAAAAAGAATGGGGATGACCCTGCGTAAGGCAAAAAGTCCAACAGTGTGCAACAACATCATCTGGTGAAGGAGAAGGGGCACCAGCAAGTGGGGAAGCTGCATCCCACGGGACCCAGGAGGCTGATACCAGCGGAGCCGAGGGGACCAGTGGGATGGAGGGCGAGTGGAGCACCACGGGGGAGACTGGAAAATATACAGCATCTTCTGATTCTTCCTCTGATGGTGACTTCCTGGTGGTGGCAGAACCTTCATGCCCTATGCCTGCACCATGTCCACCACCCGCCCTTACCAGCACCACCCTCCCTGTAGCTCCCCACCCAGTTGCCTGTGCCCGCTCACCCAGGAGGGTGGGCATCTCCTTCGCCCCAAGCACCTCTGCCCCTACCCCATTGAGCCCTGCTGCCCTCAGTTAGGAGGCTAATCTCTGTTAGGCAGACAACCATCGTAAATACCATCCAGGGACTGGCATCCCAGAAGTAACAGTCCAGTTGTTCCTGGAAGGCATTCACAGTGCCCTGTCTGACCTTCAGAGATTGTTTCAGGCTCTGGCCTCCTCATTGACGGCAGCCAGTGTTACTTCTTCTTCAATCCCCCCTCCAACCATCTGTTCCCACTCCCACATCCCTCTCCCATTTCGCATCCAAAGCACACTTTCATACCAGCATGCAACCCCACCAACAGACCCAGAGCGCAAGGACATTCACATGCACCACAAACACCACCACCGCCATGCACACACCCACCATACAGATGCACAGACACTAACATCCAGTACCTGCCCTGACTCCCCCTCCTGCTCCCCTTCACAGTCACATCACCACTCACACATGCAGACACCACATCATCAGTCCCAGGGCCAGACACATGTCCTGTCACTGCCACCATCACCACAACAGCTGACCCCCATGCATGCCCCCTATACGCCACATCTGCAAGCACCACAACAGTCAACACAACCACATGCAGCACATCCACCCTACCTGCACACACCACCCCAACATTCACTCACACATCCCCCCTGCCATCTACCTGTGTCTCCTCCACTTCTTCTCCCAGTACACCTTCACGCCCACACTCATCCACACAACATACACCCAGCACACACATTTCATACACCCACGCACCAGCACCCAAACCATATCCACGCACACACCTATCAACCATCCCTTCTCTGTTCACTCACAAACGCCTAACCCATGACCTACCCGCTGCCCCTAAAAAGAGATCCCTGCATGAGTTTTCCCTGTTCCCACCTCCTGGTCCAGTCCCTGTTCCCCCCAAATGCCCTGCTACCCTTCCCAGAGCCCTACCTTCCATCTCCCTGTCCTTCTCTGGGCTGAGCCATGCCCCACAGACAGCAGTCTGCAGTGCTGCACAACAGGCACACCTGCCCCTCACTCCTCCAGCCCTGGTAGCACTCCATCTGAGTCCCCTGCTGTGGTGGCCTCCAGTGCCGTCCCACCTAAGAAGGCAGGAAAGAGGAGCACAGCTAAGGTGTCCCTCCCCCCCTGAAAGCAGGACAGTAAGGTGGGAAGCCTGAGAAGAAGAGGAAGGACCCCCCATCCAAACCCTGATCACACCCAACCCCCCTATCCCTGAGGTGCCTGCATGCCCCATTGATGCCCATGCCCTGTGGAGGTCTGCACGTTGCAGTCAGGAGTCAGGTTGGGCACTCCTCACATGCCCAGGGTGCCCGGGACATTTGGACAGTGATGCACTGGCCCTTGTAGCATTTTGTAAATAGTTATTATCATTACATTTTTGATATTTACAATAATATTTCTCTACAACGGCACTGTTGGTGTCAATGCTACATAGCTTGTCCTGGCTTTCCATACACATGTGAGTATGGTGACGTTTGTGCATGTGTGTGTGTACTAATGTCCTTCCCTCCAGTATGTGCTAGGATGGGGTACTTACGGCTGGTGTCTGTCAGCATCGCTGGTCCTGAATGTCAATGGCCAGCAGGAGCATTGGAAAGACTTGCAATTTGCATGCCATGGCGCCTATGGACGTGCATGTGTTCCAGAAGGTGGGTGCTTCTTTTTCTGTTGTTCGTTTCCGCCATGGTTTTCACGGCGGTTAGACCGCCCCGGAAGTTCTAGCGGTGTGCAACCTCGTAATGCGGTGGGCGGAAACTGTGTGCCCGCTGGCCTGAAGAGGCCTTCTGCCGGCAACAGCGGTCCATCCACATTGGCGGTTTGGACAGAAACTTGACTGTGTTCTACAGGTGCCTTCCCAGTACTCATAATATGGCGGACTATACCGCCAGTGTCGCGGCGGTGGAACCACCATTTCCACTGCTGCAGGCCACCAACTGCCAAACTCGTAATGAGGGCCTAAGTGTTTCAGATTGGCACTGGGCAAAAAACTAAGCATATGTTTGCCCCGAAAGTCCAAGAGCTTGACTATGGGCCTGATTCACAAAGGACAATTTACACTTTTGTGCAAGGTTACAGTTTTTTTTCTTTATTCACAAACTATGAGTTTAATTTTCCTAATAGTAGTTTGAGGAGGCTCCACAAAGATAAACCTGTCCTATCTTTTTAGTTGGGGGGCTCCCCATCCCACTGCAGAGTCTTTGCAGTTGTAAGGTTAGTTTTAGCAAAATTAAACTTGTAGTTTGTGAATACCCAACAAATAGTAAACATACAAAAACGTGTAAATTTACCTTTGCGAATCAGACCCAAAGTGTTTGTTACCCGTGGATCTTTGTGGTAATATCTTTGCTTCTTGAGAAGTAATTTCATTGTCCATACTATAGTCCCCTTTTCTTAAGTTTCAATTACTCCTAGTGCATCCTTCATCTTTATCTTTGTGTTAGTTTGCTGTTCTTGAAATAACCGTTATCAGATGTGAGGCGTAACTCACGTTTGCATTTTCTTTCATCATCATTATAAACAGCAAAGTTCTTGGTGAGAGTGGTAGACTAGTTGCATTAGATCAGCAGTAAAAGCACAGAAAAGGCACAGGCAAAAGCATATCTATTGAGCACTACTAAAGGTCAGCAAGCAGGAGGATCATATGGAGCACAGAATAAGGACCAGCAGATCTATGGTGAAGAAGCAGAGAGGTAGCACAGAGACCAACAAGCCTGTGGGGGCCAACAACAGCACAGCATGGGTAGCTAAGGAAACAGAAAGATCATATGGAGAGCACAAACAAAAGGTGGGGATCCACTGGAAGATCTTTCGAAGAAGACAGAGCGTATGGAATCAGGAGGACAAAACAACGTCGATGTGGCGGTTCAATGAGAGCGAGGATTCCAGAATAATGCCGAAGTTTTGTGCGTGGTACCTGGGTGGAGGGGGAGTTCCGTGCACTGTGGGCAAAAAGAATTGTCCCAGGTGGAGGGGGTGGAGCTAGGATGAGGACTTGGGTTTTGTCTGAGTTAAGCTTGAGGCAACTGTCCCTCATCTGGGTGGCAAACGGCTTCATTGGCGGTTGTGGGTTCCTCTGTGAGGTAGAGAATCAGCTGGGTGTTGTCGGCGTAGGAGATGATGTTGAGTCTGTGGCTTTTGACAATGGCTGCAAGCGGGCCATGTAGATGTAGAAGAGAGTGAGGCTCAGGGAGGATCCCTGAGGCACTCCGCAGCTGATCTCTGCGGGTTCTGGGTCGAACGGTGGAAGTCTAACCCTATGTTTGGCTGGTGAGGAAGGAACGGATCCATTCTAGGGCACTGTCACGAATGCTGGCATCATGGTCTTGCGCAGAGGATGTGTTAGGAAATGGTGTCGAAGGTGGCTGAGAGGCCCAAGAGTATGAGGGTAGCAGTTTCGCCTCAGTCGAGGAGGGTGTAGATGTCGTCTACAGCAGTGAGGAGAGCAGGGTCGGTGCTGTGGTTGCTTCTGAATCCCAGTTGAGAGAGGTCCAGGATGTGGTTCATTTCAATGAACTCAGAGAGTTGGGTGTTGAGGAATTTGGCTGGGAAGCGGAGTAGCAAGATGGGTCTGTAGTTCTTGAGATCTGTGGGGTCAGCAGAGGGTTTTTTCAGAAGGGGGTTGATCTCTGCGTGCTTTCAGTGCTCCGGGAAGGTGGCGGACTTGATGGAGCAGTTGATGGTGTGGCAGAGTTCGGGTGCGATGGCCATGCCAGCTCTGTTAAAGATGTGGTGAGAGCAGGGACCCAAGGTGGCTCTAGTGTGGATGCGCTTCATGATCCTGAGAGTGTCGTCAGGGGTGAAGGTGGTCTAGTTGGATGGCTTTTGGGTTGCGAGGGTGAGAGAAGGTGGCGAGGACAGAAAGCACTGAATCAAGCACTGAATTAAAAATGATGACACCTCAATAACAAGGAAGAGAGTACAGGTGGCAGATATGATAAAGGTGGCATGCACGAGCAGAAGTATACCGTTTACTTACCATGATGCTCCTGCCCCCTCAGTCATCCACAATCTTTCTGCTCTGCCTGGCACAGGCTGTGTCTGACCCAGTAGAGAAGGTGAAGTGGATAGAAACTGGCCCCAGACCTATGAAAACTCACCCTCATCACCTGCTCTGTAGGAAGTTACTGAGTTGTGCTCTACAGAGGGAATAATGAGAGCAAAGGAGGATCTCATTGGTGTTTGCCACTGTTCCTTTCACTTTTGGGTTCCCCTCTTAGTTGCGATGAGAGCCTGAGAAAGACGTTGCTGTAGCCTTAGAAACGTAACCCCATGTTTGCTCTGGGTCTACTTAGACACTCACTGCACAAGGCGGCAGCTTGCAGACCTGGTGATATGTATATTTACACACAAGACTTGTTTAGACCAGTATCTCAAGCACTAACAAAAGCAGAAAGGACCACTTATTGTGTGACTAATGTATTACAGTGCAGCAATGTGGGGACAAGTACTGAAAAGTGTTAGTCCAAGCATTTCTGAAGCTTGTGTAGTAATGGAAATATGAAGATTACCTGTTTGAGAAAATGGCTTACTTCCTCCATCTTCCATCCCATATCAGAGTACGCTCACTCTCTGTGGCGGTCAAAGTACAGAGTCAACAGGCTCCCTATTGCATGAATTGAACAAGCTTTGCAGGCACTCCACACAAAACCCATGTAATGCTGGATGAAAGAGTCCTTGCTGCCCAATCTATATTTTAGAAATTACTTTGCAAAGTACTACAAAGTGTTTTCAAAGTAATATAAAATTACTAAGGGGTTCATTTTGCAGAACAATTTCCCAACCTCTTTGAAGCTAGATTTTACCAGTAGTTCCGAAGTGGAACACACATTCGATATTTCAGTCTTTTTATAATATCTTCATTAATTAAAATGAGAAAGACATTACTTTGGAGCATGGATACTCGCAAACATTTCCCCAGGGGTCACAAAGGTTGGTCTGTGATGTGCCAGGTGGCCGCATTGATGCCAGCAGGGTGGGAGTCAGACGGGGCTTGAAAGGGCATTGGAGGTAAGATGTGTGTAGGGGAAGCAAAGCATATACATCTAGGGCCTCATTGTGAGTTTGGTGGTCTGATGGCAAGATCTCTGCGGTGGTGGCCGTCAAAAGACTGCCATGTTGTCTGTCATACAGACATCCGTATTACGAGTTCCACAGCCAAGCCTGCCAAAAGACAGCCAGAATCCCGACACTGCCAGGACTCTGGAGGGCAGGAAAGAGGTGGTCCCACCACCAGCACCGCCAGGCCTCCAAAAATCACAGAACCTATTACTACCCACAAATCACAATAGCGGTTCTTCCATGGCAGAACACCAATGGCGGTGCGAACAGTAGCAGTTGGCAGTCACCACAGTAAAACACCACACCACATTGGATAGTATGAAAACCCCACACCTGACACACATTCACACATCTGACACACCTGCACACTGCACTATATAACACACCCTTTCACACCCCTAGAACACCATACACAGCTCAAAAACAGCTGCACTAAAATATCTGAATCCCTAGATTAGGCACCCCAACACTCCACATTGCACACATCACACACCTGCACAATACACACAACAATCAGTACCCCACATATTAGGCACCACCGGTCATCCACTCACATCACCAATTCGATTTCCCTATTTTGTTTTTACATCCTTACCGTCTTGTCCACCCCACCATGCCCCCATAAAAACATCCACATTTCAAAGATGATGAATTGAGGGTCATGGTTTACGAAATCATCGGAGTAGAGTCAAAACTATTTGGAGCAAAAGTCCAGCAAACATCCATCACCAGGAAAATGGAGATGTGGCAAAGAATAGTTTACTGGGTCAGTTCTGTAGGCAACTATCCACGCACAAGGGAGGACATCAGGAAGAGGTGGAACGACCTCGGGGCAAAGGTGCTTTCCATGGCCACCAGGCACCAGCTGATGGTCAGCAAGACTGGCGGTGGGCCCCCACCTCTTTCCCCATAGTTCACATCATGGGAGGAGAAGGTCTTGGACATCCTGCATTCCGTGCGTTTGAAAGGAATACCTGGGGGAGTGAGTTGGGTAAGTTACAACATCTATGATGTCACCTTAAACTTTTGCCTTGCATGATCACTGTTCACCTTTTGACATCTGAACTACCAAACCACTTACCACCCCTGTGTCCAGCTATCCAAATACCCCTCTCTGTCATCCAACATTTATAAAAAACATTTTATTAGCAGATATTACTCGTATGCAATATTACAATAACATTTCAGTTTCTATTTGTTAAACTGCAGCTTTGTACGTTACCCCCAATTGGCGATAACCTAGTAATCATGTATTACCCAACAACCCCTCCCTTCCAATGAGTCAGGTCCAGTATGCTTGGGATGTAGTGTATTGTTGGGACATCTATGTTTAATATTCATGTGAGTCTGTCTGCCTTCCCACATGTCAACTAAACTCACCTGGGGCCTCAGTGTCTGTGTATGGCATGGGTAGTACAGGGACAGAAAGCACTACAACTTCCAGCAGACACTGTTCCACCATTACGAAAACCAGAACAGTGTACTACAAAATAAATTACCTTGTATGTTAAACTAACAAACAATTCAACACACGTAAATGCTCCACAATTGTACCGTCTATGGCAATGACAGCAATGGTATGGGCATCTGCCAGTGAAATACCATCCAGCACACACCTAGAGCAGTGTTCCAAGCTCCCTGTCTGTTAAATCTCCATTCAAACAATGTAATGTACTCACCTGGGGGGCACACACATATGGAAAGCCTCATGCACTCGGAGTACACCCATGCAGAGGCCTCCCAGGTATAATGCTCACTCCCATACTGTTGGCCAGCTCAGATTCCATTGTATATTGTACAGCTGTTAGTTGACTCAATGATGCCATACACCTAACTTGGAGATAACTATAAAATTTTATTTCATTTAGCAGACAAGATATGAGACTATGAACAGACATCTAACCACCAAGAAACTCCAACATCTTGCAGCAAGGTGCATGATATAGGAAACCTTTTTGTCCCATACAGCTCTAATCCAGATTTAGAAGCAGTTGTCAATGCTATATCAGGGGATCAAGTATAGGCTTTGTGTGCATGTCACATAGCATGTCTACCGGTCACAGTCTGATGTCACTTGTTGCATAACTTTCAATAACTGGGTGTTGCACTTCTCTTACAGGTAACCTACCCATTGTGACAATGGTAAGGACACCAGAGACAGCCATTCCACTCTGGATGAAGCCCTCAGTGAGAAAATCACCCCTGGATGTGTGGACATCGAGGGCGACTCTGGCCCATCTGGGAAACCTTGTCAGTCTACAGCTGCCAGCCTCACCCTGTATACATCCACTCCTCCCAGCCCTTTTGCTACAACATCTCAGGCAACCATTCAACCGCCTTCCTGTGTTCCAAGGACTGTGTCAACCATCATGTGCCCTCCCAGTACAGGTACCTGAGTCACCAGTCGTAAACCCAGACAATGATGGATCTGGCACCAGTGGGAGTGGGCAAACAGTACCAGGGGCACAAGCATGCTGGGGTAGGGTGCATGGGAAAGATGGTGTGGCCCCAGGATGGAGGCTGCAAGGGATACAACTGGCCAGGACACCATCTCCCAGGTCTTGGGAGCTTGGCAACAATCCCAAGGCGTGATAGGCCAGGTACTTACCATGATGGGGGTTTTCAAGCAGCTGCAGAGGGACAACCACCAGGAAGTTATGCAGCAGTGGGAGGCCCAAAATGCCCATTTGGCTGCCTTTGCAGGGGTGCTGATAGACATGAATACCTCCCTGAGTAGGTTATTTCCACAAAAGCTGTCTTCTTCCACTGACAATGTTACATCTGCTCCTTCAACATCTGTGGCAGTCAGTGGAATGGAGGCCCTGCCAGGGGAAGGACATGCCTCAGACATTCCTGCCTCTGTAGCCGATGACCCCCCCCAGCAAACATGGATGTCCACCTAAACATCCAGGAGGAGCAGGTGCCAAGACTTCAGCCACTGCCAGGAACTGAACATCTACTGAATGTTTCCCCTTGTGTGTCACAGATAGACCCTGTTGACTGTCCTACAACCAATCTCTATTTCCACAAG
Source organism: Pleurodeles waltl (assembly GCF_031143425.1). Taxonomy (NCBI): domain Eukaryota; kingdom Metazoa; phylum Chordata; class Amphibia; order Caudata; family Salamandridae; genus Pleurodeles; species Pleurodeles waltl. Next base: position 185,716,169 of record NC_090437.1, read on the forward strand.
AACACTGGACTTGAGACTCCATATGATGTTGCAGCTACCTTGATGATTTCATCCACCATGACTGAATCCTTCACTGTTTGTTAGCATTTCATTTGATACAGTTCACACATATGGGTGTGCACTCCTTATTAAACACTACTACCCAGAGAGTCCGCCTTCCACCTTTCCACTCCACCGCAACCAAGATCATCTGCGGAGTCCCCCAAGGGTCCTCCCTCAGCCCCACACTCTTCAACATTTACATGATCCCCCTAGCCAACATCCTCCGATCACACGGAATCACTATCCTCTCCTACGCAGATGACACCCAACTCAGCCTCTCCCTCACCCCCAACCGCCAACTGGATGACAACTAACCACCTCAAGCTTAACTCCAACAAATCCAAGATCATCATCTTCGGCCCCAACAAAACCACATGGGACGACTCCTGGTGGCCCACCGCCCTAGGCCCCGCACCCACCCCCGCAAACCACGCACGCAACCTCGACATCATCCCGGACCCCTCCCTCTCCATGACACAACAAATCAATGCTCTGTCCCCCTCCTCGTTCCACACACTCCGCACTCTAAAAAAAATCCTTCAAATGGATTCCCCCAGAGACCAGGAAGACAGTCACCCATGCACTCATCAGCAGCAGACTAGACTGCGGTAATGCCCTCTACGCCGGCACCACACTCAAACTCAAACGCAAACTCCAGAGAATCCAGAACACAGCTGCATGCCTCGTCCTTAGCCTCCCCCGCCATGAACGAATCTCACCACACCTCACCACCTCCCTTCACTGGCTCCCCATAGACAAGAGAATCACATTCAAAATCCTCATCCACGCACACAAATCCCTCCACAACACCAGCCCAACCTACCTCAACGAAAGAGTGAACTTCCCCACTCCCACACTCAACCTCCGATCAGCTGACCTCGCCCTAGCCACAGTCCCCAGCATCCAACGCACCACCACAGGAGGCAGGTCCTTCTCCTACCTCATCCCCAAAACCTGGAACTCCCTCCCCACCAACCTTCGCAAAACCAAAGACCTCCTGCTCTTCAGAAAGAACCTCAAGACATGGTTGTTCAAACAGTGACCCTCCTTGCCCCCCCTTGAGCCAACCCCCCAAGTGCCTTGAGACCCCCACGGGTGAGTAGCGCGCTCTATACATTTTTCTGATTGATTGATTGATTGATTGATTAATTCACAGATCATGTGTGAGTCATTTTTCAGCTTTTGTAACTGTTAGCTGTAATACCTCTTGCACATGAAAGGTATGCACAAATGTACCACATTTTTAAAGTCCCATCTTACTTGTACTTTTTATTCAGGGTACAGTTTGCATTTGATGATTCTGATGGACAAACTTATCACCACTTTGATTGCACTTTCCTACTTATAGGTTGGGAAAATGCAAATGTTCACACAGTAAAGTGCTGCTGAGAACTTTAAGGATTCAGCATAGGTGTGAATAACTAGCACCCCACAGACCACAGAAGTTACAGACATGTCAGTCTTTCACTATCCAAATGGGCAAGCAGGTGGGTTCTCTGTATTATCAGCTAAAACCTTATCAAATACCCATACCATACCTCACCAATTACCATACCCCATGATACAGAAAGGGGGCTGTACAAAAACCCCAGTCATGGAACCTTCCACTTACCATGGACAGGTATCATTAGGCATGCTACTCACCTATTTCAGTCTTGATATACACGCACAGTGGCCTGAAATGAGGAAACACAGTGACCGCTACATATGAATATGGTATTACCAGAATCAAGCCATTAAGAAGTTTGAGGGTATGGATTGTAGAGGATGACATGTGTCAGAGACCCAAGACCACAAATATGGCACTATTGGGCAAACCTACTGTGGCAAACAGATCTATAGTGTGGAATATGACACTACCATCCTACTGTCCTGACAATCTGGGCATAGAACACACACACCACAAATCTCATGCCTGACAGTACCTGGTTCACTCCATTATCATTTCACATGTCAGTCTGCAAATCCCACCTGCCTGTGACACTGTCAGATATTGCCAAATGAGGATGGCCTTCTGATGTAACCTGTAAAATAAAAATGTAATACATAAGGTATAGGCTGGAATTGATTGTAAAACATCATACAGCTAGGTCCTATATACAATTTTAACTTTGATTGGGCATTATGACCAACATAGACTATGGGCATCAAAAAGCTGCACACAACTCAGTGTACTATTCTGCATGCACATCTGAGGAATGTGCTTTGAAACTACTTAAGACCTGTCTGATGGTCATACTAAGCCCCTTATCAAGCTTCCCTAACTCCCCAATACCCCACTGAGTTAGTAAAATTACAAGACATGACATACCTACAGTCAGGTGAAGTACTGCTGGAACGGCTGGCTCCCCCTCATCTGGTATAAATGGGATTTGACATCTCAAGGCAATGTTGTGGAGCAGGCTACAATAATTTAACATACTTTGGTGGGTGAGTAGAGAAGGGCTCCACCAGACTTTGAATGCTATGGAATCTTGCCTTCAGGAGCCCAAAAGTCTGCCTCATGACATTCCTTGTCCTTCTGTGGGCCTTATTGAAGCGGACGTCTCATGGCGTGGCTGGGTACCTCAGAGGTGTCAACAACCAACAACGGTTTGGGTAGCTTGAGTCCCCTGTGATGAATAGTTACAAAGAGACAAATGTATATCATGGGCACCCACACATTTTGTAGCAGATAAAAGTGGCAGACACACATGACATACATGATGTAACAACCAGCCAGGCCCTCTCTGTGTACTGTTGTGTCATCAGCAGTGGGATATTTCTGTTCCGCATGATGAAGGCATCATGGACTGACCCAGGGTACCTTGCACAAACTTGTGAAATGTAGAGGTCAGCCAAACAGACTACTTGGACATTAATGGAGTGGAAGTTTTTCCTGTTCCTATAAACCTGTTCCTTGCCTTTTGGGGAGGACCAAAACTACATTGTTGCCATCAATGGCATCCACCACATGTGGGATGTGTGCCAAAGCATAAAAATCAGCCTTCACATGGGCGAAATCGACACATTGTGGAAATCTGATGATGTTGTCCAGAGGTTTTGAACAATGCAGACAGTACAACCTTCAAAAACCAGACTTAACATAGGCTGAGGCATCCCTGCAGTTAGGCCCATGGTATTTTGAAAGGAACCTGTGGCCAGGACGTTCAGCACTGACATGACTTGCACAATGGGTGGTATGCTATAGGGATTACGAATGGCAGGCCCAGATCTTGCTCCAACTCACGACAGAAATCCGTGATTGTCTGCCTATCCAACCGGTATATTTTGATGATATGTTGATTTTCCATGGTCCGTAGGGCTCATGCCACGGTAACTGTAAGTGTTAACATAACATGTCACACATAATGCTCGGACATGCCACATGAAATTGTAGAAACATTGTACACAGCACATACCTAGGCAAAAATGGCTTCTTACTGCAATCAAATTCCTTTTCCTCAATCATGATTTATATATGGAGAAGGATGTCACTAAAAGTCACAGTGATTATGACAATCTTACCATGTTTTACATCAGTAAGACACAAATGCCATATTTTAGATTGCCATTGGTGTGCTCACTATGCCACTAACGTTTAGTCAGTCATAACTCATCAAGTTTATAAAATGCACATAAATCCTGCATTTTCCTACTTGTTTTCTCAAAGCCAGCAATGAACACAAGGTCATAAATATGTCTCACTGTTTGTGACACAACTTTGATCTAACTTTATTGATCGGCTATGAACTTCAAAATGGCAACTACCTGACCTACTGTACAGGACATTGGGAAATGACCTAACTCCGCCGGCGTAAGTCATCATGATGGTAGGCAGATACAACCGTGGTGTACATTGCCATTGGAACACATTGCTGCCTTTGGCGATCTTGCGCTATTGGCGATGCCCGCAGGTGGTGACAGTGTCTTATGTGGCAGACATGGCCGTCATCTCATGCTTCATTGCTCACTTAACTCCTGACACTGCTGCGAGCAAGACCTCCACAACCTGAGCTGCTGTGTACTGTTCCTGGGAGCAATCATGCCATGTCGTGCAGGTGGTCGGGCCTCTGCCTTCTCCCCAGAGGAGCTTGACAAGCTTGTGGAGGAGGCCCTACCCCTGTATGGACAGCTCTATGATGCACCAGAGGAACAGGTAAGTGCACCATGTGCACATATGTATATTTCCTCATCTATCCTTTGTTATGACAAGCAATGGATGATGGGTTAGGTTTGTGATGATGTTCAGGAAATGTGGAATAGTGAAGGGCTGTGGTGATATGTGTGGGTAGATGGACATGTGCATATTTGTTCGGATAGGTATTGAGTACTTAGCCATAGTAGAGAGTGTGTGATGTATGTTCCCTGAACCACCCACTGACTGTAATACATGATCACTGAAGGTGGTATGACAAACTTTGCCACAGATACCATGTATACAGATAGGCATGTGGTCTGGTCATATGTAACAAGCTGACACCTGATGCTGGATGTGTATGCTGTATGCCTGTTCCAACATAACACATGACCTGACTGCATATGTTCATATATCATTGAAGGGGATGTTGAAGATAGTCTTTCTATGGCTATGTGCACTGACTTGTTTTTCCCCTGCTTGTTTTGGTATGGTGCATGTGCACATGACATTCTATTCTTGTCTGTGTCATCTATGCAGGTCAACCCCCATCAGAAGAAGGGGATATGGCGCGCCATTGCCAAGAAGGTGCAGACCCTGGTGGCCCACAGCCGGCGGAGAACCCACCGTAGGAAGAGGTGGGAGGATCTGAGTCGCTGGGCCCGGAAGACCGCAGAGGCCCAGCTGGGGATGTCCTCCCAACAAGGAAGGGGTGCCCATTGGACCTTGGCCCCCCAATGGCCCACGTATTGGTGGTGGCCTGCCCAGAGTTGGATGGGCGTTTAAGGGCAGCACAGCAGCCACAAGGGGGTAAGTACAGACCTAACAAAATTCACCCCTTTAACAAGTTAGTCTCTGATGTTACAGATTGTTAGATCTGACAATGTGGTAAGTGCAAAGGGTAGTAGATCTCCAGTCAACAAATTGATGTACAGTCCCCAACAATGGTACACAGGTGTGCTCATTCTAATGTGTACAGGGACATATTACTCACCTCTGTTGTCCCCTCTGTACAAAAGCATATGATGATGCACATGTGACAGTGTCATATGTGTACCACAATACAGATTTTTAATTTTAATACCCTGGTGGTTGCTGATTCCCAAAGAAAGATCAATACTCCCAATATCATGATGGTAAGTTATCCAGGTCCTTGCTCTCTGCCCATTGCAATGCCCCTTGATCAATGTCTATGTGCAAAATTGAGTCAGACAATGTGAATTAATTCCTACTTTTCAAAAGGTTACAGATGTTTGACAGCATCATGTGAAGCTGTGATGTCCAGCTGACATTTCACGTGACATACTCGCTGAACTAATTCAGACCTGTTACAAGGGGAACTCCCTTGGCAAGAGAGGGCTGTACATAGACCTTTGTAATGTCTCTTCTGAGTGGACACCCCACATGTTGGGAACCATGGAGGCACAGCTATACTCCTATTGGATCTCATACATTGGTGTCAGGACAATGAATGTTAGTACCATGTTCGTGTTCAGAAGGTGGCAAGTAGCAACCCAGCATTTTACTGATCCATAATGTTGTAGGCATGATGAATAGTTAAGGATATGTTATTCACAGTTGCAATCTAATTTTTTTGCCAACATCTTGTGTAAATTGAAAGGTCCTGCCATGATTCCACATTATGAAGAGTTACACATCTACTTTCTGTTGCTACATAGGTTATGAGTCCTGGTTGTATGGAAATCTATTGTTAGCACTGACACCTATGTGGTGCAGGTGTGGTGGTTCACATACACATGTGAGTGGCATGGTATGTATCTTTAGACATTTAGCTTGCATTATATACATATACGTGTCATAGTAGAATCAGATGGTTTGTTTCTCAGAAAGTTTTCACAGACAGATGGAAGGGTAGTCATGTCTGATGTGTTTACAGTGATGTTGCCACCCAGTCAATCATTGGGCTAATCATTGAATAATTGCATGGTTAGGTAAATCTGAATGTCACCTTAATGCACATGGCAGTGGTCCATTGATGAGAAACAGAAGATATACTAGGTGTTGTGTGTGGGTAAATGCTCTGACTTATTAGGCTCTTATATGACTGATATACTTTGTTTTCAGGAGGGCAATGACTTAGATGCCCTGGTCCACAATGTATTTGCAATCCTTTCATACATCACTATTGGTACATGTGTAGATGACATGTCTTTAGAATCATCTAAAAATATTTTGAGTAAGGCAATAGAAAAAGTTGCATGATTGCATATATCCATTGTGCATGTTGTTAACTATGTGACATGAAGTGGTTATGGCTTCTGTACACTAGGCTGTCTTCTATATACTGGACAATATGTTTCATTGACTGGTAGATGACATTAGGCTTATTTGTTAGTATGTGTAGAGTTTGTGTCTTTGAATTGTGGAAATCAATGTCACATATCTGGGCTATATCTTGATTGTTGCTTGACTATGTTGCTCTGGATAGGGACCGGGTATCATGTGTCAAACACACCTTGTCATGGAATGGTCAGTGTGATAGCTCTACTGATATCATGGTATTGTAGGTGTGATGTAGGTAGCTTAGCTGATGTGTAAAAATGTTTTTATCGAGGTGCATGCATTGTATCTTGTTGTGACATGATGTTGGCACTCAACTGACAATACCTGGGGGTGTTGGTCAACTGGATGTAACAAAGTATGATAGTAGTGGTATGTGGAAAATGTAATGAGCATACCTCACTTTCTGTTTTGCAGCATCAGCATTGGCAGGCGAAGGAGACGGGCACAGCTGAGTGGGGACGGCACTGGCCACGGGCCCTCCAGTCCCAAAAACACCAACACGGAGGGACCCAGTTGCCAGGAGGGCGAGTATAGTGCCACGGGGGAGACCGGATCCTGTACATCATCCTCAGAATCCTCCTCCAGTGGCCACTCCATGGTGGTTGCTGATCCATCTGGGACCACCCCAGCACCATCTCTGTCCGCCACTTCCCTTTCTATAACTGCCTTCCTTGTAGCTCCCCACCCAGTTGGCAGTGCCGCCGTTCCAAGAGGGTAGTTGTCTCATTCACCACAGGCACCTCTGCCCCAGCCCCTGTTAGCCCTGCTGCCCTCAGTGAGGGGGCTATTGACCCACTGAGGTCAATCTCTGTGGGTCAGTCGACCATCATGAATGCCATCCAGAGACTGGCAACTCAGGTCCAACAGAGTAATGCGTTCATGGAGGGCATTCATGGTGCACTGGCTGGCCTACAGAGATCTTTTTAGGGTCTGGCCTCCACACTGACGGCAGTCAGTCACCCTTTGTCTATCGTTCCCCCCTCCACCATCCACTTCCCAATCAAATTCTCCCCTTCTTTGACTCAGAGAAAGCATACAAACAAACAGGCATGCATCTACCGCCACATCTAAGGGTAGCGCAGACAAACATAAGCACCACAAGACACACCACCAACATACACACAAGCAACATCCACCGGCACACACAGCAACAGTCGCTACCTGCCTTGACATCCCAACCCCCCAGCATTACAGACACAACAACTGACACATCTGCAGACACTACAACAATATTCAATGCTACTGCCACCACACCTATCCTACCCACAGACACCACAACAGCAGAACCTCAGAAATCCACCCCAGTCACCACACCCACAGACATCACAATCACAGACACGCCTACATGCAGCACAACCACCATATCTGCAGTCACCACCCCAACAGACAGCCACCCACCAGGGCATCCCCTAGCACCTACAACCCCTCTTAGCCCAAGACACATAAATACCCTCTCTCACTCACCCAACAGACACCCACCACCCGCAAGCATACCTCCCACAAACAAGCACCCAAGACATCCATACCAACACCTCTTACAACTACCCCTCTACCTTCACACCCAAACCCTTTTGTTACGACTGTCCCTGTTTGTGAAAGAAAGCTTTGCTCTTTTAGTTTGACCTATTCCCTACTGTTCTCCCTGTGACACCCCTAAAAGATCTGTTTCCCTCCCCAAAGACATCCCTTCCACCTCCAAAGCCTCCTGTACCCCTGCTAGTACCCATGCCTCTCCCCTGCAAAGAAGAAGACCCCTCCCAAGAAGACCCAACCCCTCCCTAAGCCAAAACAAAAAAAGGCCCCCTTCCCAAGCCTAAGCTCACCCCCCTTTCCAGCCTAAGCCCAAAACCTCCCTCCCCACCACCCCTCAAAAGTCCCTGAGGTGCGTGCCTGAACCCTTGATGTCCCTACCTGTGGAGGTTGCATGGCAGTCAGAAATCAAGCTGGGGAACCACTTTATGCCTTTGGTGAATTGACTTTTGTTTTTTATGGACTGGCCAATGGCCTAGTACTTCTAGTTTTATGCAAAGAATATGTTATAACCAACCAGTTGTTGGTTTTCTGGTTACATCTTTGTCCTGCATTTCCTTTCCTAGGTTTGAGTTGTTCCTGGCTGACATTGGTTGTGTCTCAGTGTTTGTGTGTGTGGCACTTGTGCTTCCTCTGTTGTTTGAGCAGTATGTCAGGTTGTGTACAGTGCTTTTGTGCACCAGGAATAGGGTGTGTGTTGTGTGATGGGCATGTGTATGTTGCTGACATGTTGTTGCAATGGTGTTGTGTCGTGTTTGTGTTGACATGTGTTTGTTGTTGTAGTTTGTGGCTTTGTGTGCTTTGACTGTGTGAGTGTGCTTGTATTTTGCATGTAATGATAGGTACGATGTGCTGTGTGATGTGTTTGTTGATTGCTAAGTTTGATGATGGTGGAAGTGTGTGTGTTCGTTCCAAGTTGGTTTTACATTGCGTTGTATGTGTGATGAGTCCATGTCCAGTGTCGGTTGTGATTGCTTGACAATGTATTTTTGATTGTGCATTTGTGGTGTGGTTGTGACGTGTTGGTGTGTTGTATGGGATTGTGTGAGAGTAGGCCTGTGCTGTTTTGCTGTGCGTGTGTGTTCTTGACATGTGGTTTGTGGTGGCTGCAGTGTGAGTGCTGTGTATGTGTGGGTGTATTTTTTTCTGTATGTGAGTGTGCGTGTCACTGTATTGTTACATGTGAGTATGGTCCTCACATCCCCCTACCTATGGTATGTTAAGTGTCTATACAAAATTTGCCAATATAAAAATGTAACAGGTCAGTGTGTGTACTTACGGGTGCTGTTGTCCTCGTCGGCGCTGATTCCGTTGTCTTTCGGCGAGCAGGAACAGCTCTGACAGGAATCCTTGAGGTGAAACAAAGAACATCTGCTGTTCTTCAGTTCAAGGATTATGAGTATGGCAATTAATTCCAAGTTCTTCGTATCACTAGTATGACTTTCATCATCTACACATTTACTTTTCTACTACATTGATTTTATGCAGTGTAATCGGCCCCTTTTTTATTTCTTCCTTTCTGCATAACACACGAATATAAGTTATTAACATTGATACTAGCCGTGGGTCTATTTCTCCTAGCAATTATTCTAACATCGTTTTTCATGCTAATGGGCTAAAATGTATGTTGGTTTCTTTTTACAATGCAATATATGTCACTCATTTTTCTACATGGGCAAACTTCCAAAGCAGAAGCATAAAGAATCATCTATTTCCTCCTCCTCAAAGCTCATTGCCCACTTCAAAATACAAAAGTCAGATTTAGCTCCTAAATCTTTGTCGATTTTAATGGACAGTGCAAGCGAAATAGGAACGGGATGCATGACTTTATCATCTGGTGCAACCCCCAAAAAACTGTTAAACATCATAAAAAAGACTCAGAATCACCTCCCAAATTACCTTTACCTTTCACTTTGGGCGAAGTCATGGAGAAATTAGAGCTTTGAAGCCTTCTGTGGAGGAAACCAACGCCTTGCTTCTATGAATTGAGGATAAATTATCCTCTCACGATCAAAAAATAACTGCAACTTGCCAGTATTGAACAATCCATTAAAATTGTAGCCCTACTTACAAAAGAAATCAAACTTCTCAAGCAGCGACTGACGATTTGGAAAACAAGAGCAGAAGGAATAACTTACGTCTATATGGAATCCTAAAGAACTCAGAAGGATAAAAAATGCTCTCTTTTTTGCCATGGATTCTACCTTCTAATGTTCAATTGCAAGACAAAAGCCTGCTCAATATCCAAAGAGCAAATCGTCTGGATCCAAAACCACCTGTAAAGGAGAAGAGTATCAAGCCAAGAGGTATCATTATCCTATTTCTTCATCATACAGAGTTAATGCAAATTCTCATGACTGCTAAACACACAAAATTTCAATAATGGTCTGGTCATAAGGTCTTCTCCTCTCAAAATGTTTCCAACATACCAGCTGCCAGAGGAAAGCGCTTTGTTAAATTTCGGTAACAACTCGAATCTCTGAATATACAATATGGTTTGTTTCACCCATGTATTTTTAAAATAACTTATTAAGAAACACCTTACACCTTTGAAGATCCAGCTAAACTACAGGACTTTCTTCAACAGCATTGCCATGAAGATATGGAACTTGGAGCTTCATCTAAACCAGGGGTCTCCAATCTTTTCTGTAAAAAGAACTACTTATGTTCATGAAAATCATCACAAGCTACTAATATTAGTGATGAAGTAGTGACCACCCCATCCAAGATAGTCAGCAGTGATCACGTCAGAGCGTTAGGCAGGACTGAATGGATCTGAATAGGCAATACATAACAGCCATAGCTGCACACCCCTGGGAACGGAGTAATAATGTGAATAATAAATCTCTCCAACTCAAATTATAGATATAAATACATTTTGAAGATTAAATCATTTTTCTTAAAACAACACCTTATGAGTACTGAAAATACACACATTTTCATTTTGAGTATATGTATGAGTACTGAAAATACACACATTTTCATTTCGAGTATATGCTTTTTAATTTTGGCATACATATAATAATTCAACCAAGCAAAAGCTTCTATAGTAGTAGGCCTGGTTGCACACAGGAGAGTAGCTCACAGGGAGCTGGAGAGCTACTGTAGCTTACAAGCTACTCGTTGGAGACACCTGATCTAAATCATAATTACCATTTTTGCATTTATTATAATGTTCTCATTTTTTCCTTAATATAATATCTCCTTTTCTTTTTTATATAATATCTATCCATTTAAATATTATGTTCTAACCTACTGTTTCTTATGTCTCTCCCAGTGTCTACCAACTCCGGAGTATGTATCTCCCAAGTCAATCAAATGTTGTAGTCCACTGTTGATCTAAGCATATCCCCACCTTTGTTTATCCCGGTAAGTTCACTAACATGATATTTTCCTCATATTCCTTTATTTATCTATTATCCGTTTTATGTCATTAATAATGTAACTTAAGTGCCTGTTTATTATTAAACTATGTATTATGTCTGTATTTTTATAGTTTACTAATATTCTATGTTCTTGTTTGCTGGGGTCAAGTTCTGTTCTATCCTTTTTGGCTCTCCACACTCTAGATCCTTTGGGATGTATCTCTTCCATCTTATGCTTTATTCTGCAAATGTGGTTTATTCCCCTATGTTGCCTTCTTTCCTAATATGTTCTTGAAGGACTTTTATTACCCTTCTCTTCTCCCTTTCACTATCTGTTTTTCGCTTGAGTTTTTCACAAATCCCTTATTCAATACTGAAACTCCTCATGTCTTTTTTAAAGGAGTCTCTAAATACCTATTATGTATATTGATGATTTCATCTGACACACCATTCAGAATTACTTCTTGGAAGGTTAAAGGGTTAAAAAACCCAGTTCAGTGCCAATGAGTGCTCTCTCATCTTTCTCATCTACATTGCCACCTTACACTTCTCCAAGAAACTCATATCACAAATTCAGATTTACACAATCTTAAGAAGCAATGGGTAGGAGAAATATATCTTTCCCTGTCAGTTCAAGGAAAAAATGGTGTACCAATTATTTGCCATAAAAGACTAAGGGGCATATTTATACTCTGTTTGCGCCGGAATTGCGTCGTTTTTTTGACGCAATTCCGACGCAAAACTAACTCCATATTTATACTTTGGCGTTAGACGCGTATAGCGCCAAAGTCCATGGAGTTTGCGTCATTTTTTAGCGTGGACACCTACTTTGCGTTAATGAGATGCAAGGTAGGCGTTCCCGTCTAAAAAATTGACTCCGAGGCATGTGCGTCGTATTTACACTCCCGGGCAAAATTCACGCCCAGGAGTGGGCGGGTCAAAAAAAATGACGTACGCCCGCTTTTGCGCAGTTTTTTAGCGCCTGGACAAGGCAGGCGTTAAGGGACCTGTGGGCTCGGAAGGAGCCCAGAGGTGCCCTCCCATGCCCCCAGGGACACCCCCTGTCACCCTTGCCCACCCCAGGAGGACACCCAAGGCTGGAGGGTCCCATCCCAGGGACATTAAGGTAAGTTCCGGTAAGTATTTTAATTTTTTATTTTTGTGGCATAGGGGGGCCTGATTTGTGCCCCCCTACATGCCACTATGCCCAATGACCATGCCCAGGGGACAGAAGTCCCCTGGGCATGGCCATTGGGCAGGGGGGCATGACTCCTGTCTTTGCTAAGACAGGAGTCATTTCTATGGGGGTTGGGAGTTCAAAAAAATGACGCAAATCGGGTTGAGGCGAAAAATGTGCCTCAGCCTGACTTGCCCCATTTTTTGACGCCCAAGCTCCATATCCCCCTACGCCGGCGCTGCCTGGTGTACGTCGTTTTTTTCCACGCACACCAGGCAGCGCCGGCGGCTAACGCCGGCTAACATCATTGATTAAATACGGCGCCCGCATGGCGCTTCAGAATGGCGTTAGCCGGCGCTAGTTTTTTTGACGCAAAACTGTGTTAGCGCAGTTTTGCGTCAAAAAGTATAAATATGGCCCTAAGGGCCTGATTACAACCTTGGTGGATGGGATACTCTGTCACAAATGTGACCAATATCTCGCTCAATGTTTTGCAAGTCCCATAGGATATAATGGAACTTGTAATACAGTAGATGGGATTTATTTCACATTTGTGACAGAGTATCCCATCTGCCAAGTTCGTAATCAGGCCCTAAATATTACATTTGTGAAGCAAAAAAAGCGACAATGAAGGTCAGTGGGTTATTCAATTTAAATGACATGATATTTATATATACCATTATGAACGTATATGGCCCCACAAATCCTGGTCCTAGCTTTTAGAAAAAAGGTATTCCAAAAAGTTGTAGAACTTTACACCAATAATTTAATTTTAGTGGGAGACTTCAATACTTTTGTAGATCCCTTTCAAGATTGCCATTTTACAACTAAATGTTATCTATCATAGCACATAAAGCTTTTGAACATACAATCAAACAAAATGCTCTTTCAGACTCCTGCAAATTAGCAAACCCTTCTCTTCATAAATACACTTTCTTTTCTAATCCTCACAGATCCCAAACTAGAATAGACTACTTTTATCTTAGTAAAAACCTATCCTAATCCATTCTACATTCAGAAATAGGTTCCATCTTAATTTCAGATCATGCCCCGGACTCTACAGATCTGGAGACTCCCCAGAATTCACCCCTTAAATCTAGATGGAGATTTAGTATTGATCTGCTTTAGGACAAAGCCTACTCTCCACTTTCAAAGAGTTTATTCTTAAGTATTTTGATAACAATGATGCAGGTCAGACTTCCTTCCAATTTGTCTGGAATGCTTTTAAGGCGCCCTCCAGAGGTTTTATCATTAATCACATTTCTAGTAAATGAAAAACTATGGAAAAGGAATCAGCTTCCATTTTAAATAACATTAAAACATTAGATCATAAATAACAAAACGGACCTTCAAGCGCTAGTCACAGCTAAAATTCAATTTAATGAAGTTACAACAGAAAAGACATGCAGAACTCTTTTGAAAATCAATGCATGTTATTATGGAGGCAAGAACAAATCTGGTACTTTTTTGGATAATTACCTTAAAGGCAGAAAAGAAAAGAGTTCTATTAAATCTATTATCAATTCATTGGGAGTTACTCTTTTACGTGACTCAGACATCGCACAAACCTTTGCAGACTATTATAAGAATCTTTATACTTCAGAATCTAAACCTTCCGAAGACCTAATAAACACTTATTTCTCTCACCCTTCAATGCTTAAACATTTTCAGATTGATTTATCCTTTTTAGATGCTCCACTAAGATTGGAAGAATTACTTACAGCGGTCAAAATCCTCCCAATCTGGTAAAGTATCAGGACCAGATGGTTTCACTGTTGAATTTTACCTCCACTTCTCAAATCTAATCTTCCCTAAATTATTTAAACAAAATTTGTCTCAGTTAACAATTCATCTTGTACTTTTACAGAAGTAATGAAATGTGTCTGCCCTAAAAAAGACAGAGATGTATTTCAGGGTCCTATTGTCCCATTTCTCAAATAAATACAGACTGTAAAAACTTTGCAAAGGCACTTGCCATCACATTAAATTACATTATACCTGATTTAGTTGACGTCGAACAATCCATTTTTGTCAAAAGTAGGATTACTCCATGGATAATTTGTGCGTTTTCCTCAACAGTCTCAGTAAGGCTCCTAAACTCAAACATTCTTTAGCGGTGATTACTTTGGATGCCGAAAAAAGCACACATCAGAGTCAACTGGAAATTACTAATGCAGACTTTACGTTGGCATGGTTTTGGCGCAGGATTTCCTAAATTAATCTCCTTATCATATTCTTCTCCACTCGCCTCGGTAGTAGTCAATGGCATTCAGTCCACGTATTTCTCTCTAAATAGAGGTACATGACAGGGATCCCCCTTATACTTGTTACCTTTATTATTATCACTGAACCCTTTTTTACATATATTCAAACACTTTCAAAGTATCTGGATTTAAATATAAAGATGTCCAGGTTAAATTTACTGCTTATGCAGACAATATTTTATTTTATATTTCCAAAATAGAATCCTTGTTCCAATATTTTTTTGGCCAACTATGCCAATACTCGTAAGTCTCTGGATATAATCTTAGGGACAGATTTAGGAAAAGTGGCACTGCATCTAGTGTAGCACCACTTTTCTTGTGCCCCTTAGCGCCCCCTTGCACCACCATGTGTGCGCCGTATTTAAAATCTGACACACCATTGCGGTAGTCAGGGGGACTGGCGTCATATTTTTTTATGCTAGTCCGGCGCTTTGCAGGATGAGCATAAATAAGTATGACGCTAATCCTGCAAAGCCCTCAGAGGCCCATTGAACACAATAGGAGTCTCTTTTTAATGCCTGCTCTGAGCAGGCATTAAAAAATGCAGATTGAAATGATGCAAAGAAATCTCAGAGATTTCTTTGCTCCATTTTTTCGCCCCACCCTAGTGCCGGAACACCCTCTTGTATACATTATGGCTGGCACAAACATAATGTGGTGCAAGGGGTTATAAAGTGCCGCAATGCAAGCATTGTGCCACTTTGTAAACATGGTGCAGCGTTTTTGGCCTTCCAATGCCACATTAGCATTAAAAAATGATGCTAATGTGGTGTTAAAATGGCACTAGGCCCACATAAATCTGGGCCGTAATATAGAAAAATCTGAAGTAATGACTCTAAAATAAATATTGTCTTAAAAACAAATTTGCATATATGGGATTGGCATGGCAACCTGACAAATTTAAATGTGTAGGAATATTATTTTGTAATAACCTCAGGGACACACTTAAACGTAATATGGATGTTATGCTTTAAAAAAATTAACAAGTTGTCCCAAAATTGTTCTTCTCTTTTTTATCATGGAGGGGTTGCCTTGATGCCATCATAACAATAATTCTCCCAGTAATAAACTTCTTTTTAATGATCTTGCCTCCTAATATCCGTGGAAAGAATTTTTAGACTATCAATAAGATGTTATCACAATTCTTATGGAATGGGGAAACACCCCGTATTTCTCTAAATTGCTTAAAGTTACCCAAACATTTGGGAGGAGTTAAATTCTGCAACTTTTCTCTTTATCACAAAGCATTTAAAAATAAGCAGTGTCAAGGATGCTTTCATTACGCTCTGGAGACTCAAACCAAATTATGGTATCAATTAGAATAGGCCTTAATTCCCCCCTTTCTTCAGTATCACATCCTGTATATGTCGCAACCCCCTAAGTATTGGATACCATCATTAATTTCATACTCCTACTCTCTTTTTCAATAGAACAATTTTTGTGAAGTCTAGTTTGGTATAACAAACATCTTTTGTATAATGGCAAACCACTTTTTTTGGCATACTTGGTTACAGAAAGGTATTTTTATGATATCCCAAGTTATTCTTCCTAATTTGGCCATAATTTCCTTTAGCACCATTTCCTCCACTCATAATTTACCTCCTAAATGTATAAAACAATTCCAGATTTTGGAATCCCTTCTTATACATACATTGACAGCTCTTTCCACTTCCTTTTTAAATCATTCTAATTTATAGTCACCCCAAATCCCATTTTAACCTCTGCCAAAGCAGCAAAAATATATAAAGCACTGGTAACCTCCCCCCCCCCCAGTAGATAGGCCAAAATCGAAAATAGAGATTGTATGGGAACAAAATGTACTTTCCGACTGCCCCATCTCCCTATGGCAGCTAATATGACATAAAATACACTCTACCACATGCCCAGCAAGTCTCACTCAAACTTTATATTATTTCTATAATATATTGTTTAATACTCCAGCGCATCTTTCTAAACAAAAATTACTCAAAGCAGACACTTGTTGGCGTTGTAACTCCATTTCGGGTACTTATATTCATATGTTCTTTTTATGTCCAATGGTTACCCAGTTTTGGTAAAATGTTTGGTCTACAGTTATAAAAATTATTGGTTTTCATGCCCCCTTCTCTATCAATGTACTTTCTTTAGGTGACTGAAGCAATCTCTGGCCCCATAATAAATGGTGTTGTAAATTAATAGATCTGCTTGTAACGATTGCTTACCAGTTGATTACCTCCAACTGGAAGTCTCCTGAAAATGTTCCATGTCAGCATTGGTGGAACGTAGTATGTCACAATCACCAGTTGGGTCGCTATAATCTACCATTGACTTCATTGGCGGCCAAGAGGGAAAAACTATGGGAACCTTTAACAATATTTTTATAATTGACTACAAAGACCTTTCTCTAGGAATTCTTCAGTTTCAGTAGATTATGTTACTTTAAGGTTTAGTTAACAAATCAAGCTGTTAAATATTCTTTTTTTTAATGTAAAATAGTTTCTTCTCTTTGTTTATTTCATTATTTTCTTTTCTAGTATATAATATTGTATCTGAAGTTTTGATATTTATAATAAATGATTATTACATGAATTTCAATATTTATTATAACTGGCTTTTATTTGCTCTTTTTTTCTTTCCTTCTCCCTTTTCTATTTTTACGCTTTCACCCTTTCTTCCATATTTCTGCATTTCTACAGTTCATTTTGCATAAATTTGTCTAAATTATTTAGTATATTCTTCACCTTTTAGAATGTATTTAATATGTTGTGACAAACTCATTTGTTACTGTTTTACTTAGCTAACGAATTGTTATAGTCAATCTTTGTTATTCATTAATTTTTTTTAATAAAAATTATTAAACTAAAAAATTACTTTGCAATGCACTGATATAATCTAATGCAATAAGGTGAAGCAGTTCTGCATGTTAATGATATACACGTTTTGAATTTTGAATAGACCTTATCATACTTTTACACTTAGGCTGCAAGATGTCTTTAGAATAGAAGGTTTTTTTAATTTAAGCAGTGCAGGACACTCTAGTTACATTCTTTCTTTAGCTTAAATTAACCTTTGAATAAATGTTTGCCTATTTATTTACTATCTTTTTAATGTTCATCCTGAGTGAAGTCCAGTGCTGCTGTTGACCAGGGGGCCGCATGTAAAGGTCAGGAGGGACACATGCAGCCCCTGGACTGTACTTTCAGTATAACTGTTCTAGAGAATTCCTCAGTACACAGACTCATTATTTTCACTCTAAAGCAGTCATTTATCTGACCATCAAAAAACTGCAAACCTAATCAATACAAGCTGCACAGCAGACAAATAATTGTGCATCACTAAAAACACATGTGCATTTCGTGCCCTACTCCACTAGGAAAGGACATCAGGATCCATGCTATGTTAGGACCGTTGTGTACAGCTGCATCCTAGTGCCTTGGCAAATGGGCACCTGAGGGTGCAAGAAAAGTAGTAAACTTAGTCACAAGTATATAAATGTAGATTACTCAAAAGTGTATGTTCCCTTTGTGAATTAGCCTCTAAGTATGTACTCTAAATGCCTGAGTACACCGCCTGCTAGCCTGTGGTTAGGTTGAATACAGTGAAGGGCATGGGAGACTCAGCAGAAAGGAGAGTAAGGAGTGACGAGTGGTGGTCTGATCCATTCTGGCAGGGCTCAGGATCCAACAAGTAAGACGACCGGCACACCCACCAACTCTGGCTTTCACAGAAGATGGCTTCCGCAGTGAAAATATAACAAATGTATCAACAGAATTTGGAGTCTTCTTTGTGTATGATCTCAAGTATTTCCAAGTCAGACTCTGGTAGTTCACAGAGTCCCTATTGTATGTAAGTGTTTGAAAAGTGCCTCTCTGCAGTGTCCTGGGATTTTTTTGTCTTTTTGCTGATCCCTCTTTTTGCTGCTTGCTGGACTCCATCCAATTTAGTAGCTAGTAGTTTAGGTTTTATTAAGCTCACACATGCCCAAAGGTTTCCAGGGGCTGATACTGAGATCTGAATACATCTGAGCCAGAATGGTTACAATAAAAACGTTTTGAGAGCTTTTCTGAAAGGCATCTGACATGTTGGCATTGATATCTGCTGACAGTAGCAGGTATGTATTAATTGGTGTGCCGTTAAGTTTTTTCCCCACTGACAAAAGGTTGTTTTACACTTAGGGGTCTCTTTTCCCAAATACAGTTTAATTGGGAGGGCACAAACTACTGCTCAATGGTCTGACCACGTTAATTTGTGAGTGTTGCAATACTTTTTTGTTTCATTGTTGCCGTAAATGTGGTCCAAGGTATGTCCCGCCTGATTGGTAGGTTCATATACTTGCAAGTGAAGACTACATGCGGCTAGAATATCTTTTAATTCTGTGTCATTTTCATCAAGGGGATCATTAATATGAATATTAAAATCACCAAGCATTAGTAGTTTACAGGGCTCTATATATGCCGACACCACAGTCTCAGTCGAAGATTTTAGGAATGGGGTGGGTGTGTCTGCCGGTCTATAAATTAGTAATAACCAAACAGTTTCCTGATCGGGTAAGTGAAAACTGATCGCAAGAGATTCTGCTTCTTCTGGGACTGTCACTGACGCTTTTCTAAACTTGAGTTCTGATTGCTAGACTATGTCCACTCTCCCCCTGCCTGCTTCTGGCATTTGACATTTCCAATAAGGTAGCCCGGGGAATAGTGTGTGCTATAACTTAGGTAAGGTGATCTTTGAATCCAGTCAATGTGATAAAAAAAGTTCAATACCCCCCTAACCAGTGGTAGGTGTCTATGCTCCCCCTTTCCAGATGAAGAAATCGTCAAACCCATAATTGGCATCTTTAACTTACCTAGGAGTCCTCAGAGTGTACCCAGGCCTGTAAGTTAAATGTTACTAGTAGGCTGTAGTACCCACTGTGCCATCCACTGCAGTGGCAATGCAAACATTCCTGCAGACCTGCCATGCGTAGCTTGGCTGTAGAGGTTTAAACTACAAATAGGAGCTGTCAAAATAACTCCATCTGATAGGCCTAAACCTCCCTTTGAAATATTAATGTAACCCCTAAGTAGGCAATAATGCCCATAAGGCAGGAAGCATGATATTTACAGGTAAAACATGTAAAACTTTAATGTTAGACATATCCTTACAGTGAAAAAGGCCAAAAGCTATTTTTACTGCAGCAGGGATGGCTGTTCTATAGGAAAGCACTGGGATACAACATTAACTGTAATATTGTTAACTTTGGCTATGAAACACCTACATAGTCCATTTTGGGGCTATTTAAAATATGTATTTCAAGCCCAATTCACTGGTGAAGTTGGATTTGTAATACATATATTGGAAAGAGTACTTCTAAAAAGTCATCTTTTCTCTTCCCAGAGTCTCTGGAAACCCATTTGCATGAGCTTCAGTTGTCACCCTGCAGCTGAATCTCTCCCTGATGAGGTGTGAACATGCTCCCAAAGGCCTTGGGTGTGTGGAGATGTTCTGTTCTTCTGGCAGGCTGACCATCTTGGTTGTGCCCATGAATTTGATTAACTTTAAAGATGTCTACACTTTTGCAGCCAAATATAACCAATACCTGGGTTTGCTCCCTTCGTTATCCCTCTAGTCACCCATCTATCAATCCCAGTGGGAGAGGAACTGCCTCTAGAACCGGCTTTGAGTGACCACAGAGGAGGGGTTGCTCCTTTCCCTGGCAACACCTTTAGGGTAGACAGATGAGCTCTGCACGGGGAAGAAAGGGGCTGCCATCTTGCTTTTAGGTGGAGAGGGGCACTGGAGGATTGTTTGAAGTAGTGTACACAGGAAATTATACAAATGTGGATTTGGTGAGCCTTGGGCACTTTTACTCCATTGGTTAAGAAGTGGCCAAGAGTTTCCCCCACCCACAGTCTTGTGCCAGTCATAAGTGTGGCACCCACAGTACCTTCTTCAGAACACGTTCTAGGCCAGTGGAAGAACAGAAGACTGGACCAGATGTCTGTGACCTCAGAAGAACCCTGAATCCCAGGCTTGCTCTCCTTCTTGTACCCGGGACAAAGAAGTGGACTCCAAGGATCATTAGGCTTACCTCCTGTTTAAGCTGCAGCGACAAAAGGCCTTTTCCTGGAACAGTCTTGCTGACCATTTCCAACTGGACCTGCCCTGGACCCTGCTCCTGCCCTATGCCGAAGTGAATCTTGGCACCTAAATGCTTTCCCCAAGGGCCTGGACCATTGGCCGGTGTCAAAGTGCACTCTTCCTAACTTTTCCTGAACCCTGGGACTTAGAAACCTTTTAGTTTCAAAGACCACCGGTGGACCAGGATCAACCTGCCAAGGTCATCCAACGAGGGTGTGCTGCTGCTCAGCCAAAGATTCAGATTTTTCATGCTGGGAGCTTTTTTGCAGAAGCAAATCCGATTCAGCGGGAGCTCACAGGAAATGTATCCAGCCTCATGGAGCCCTCTGCGGCTACAGCCTGAAGCCTTGACCCACTAGAAGAATCCGAGATCCAAAAAAGTGAATAAAGGCCTGATTTAGATCTTGCTCCCAATGATGGCTTTCCATCGGAAAACCAGTCTGCTGCCTTGGCGGTCTGCCCGCCTGACTTAGATGTTGGCGGGCCCATAGGTGAGAGACCACCTGAGTCCTGCCAACTCTGCCAAGAATCTCCAGCTGCCTTGACGGCGGCCTTGAGAATTGGGTCTGACAGCAGGACTCCAGCCACCTATACTGCCAAGCAGATTTGGATGTGCCTTACCGCCAAGCCAACTGTGGCAGTCCGACCTCCACACCTGAGTTGGCAGATTGGGGTGGAAATGAGGAAAAACCTACCTTTTTCCCCAATCCGCTTCCGGTTTTGACTGGACAACACCTTCCGTCACTGCTGCCACTCCACCACGGAGAAAACATGACCACCCCCATCGCTGGACTGAGAAGTAGGTAATCCGTGGACTGTGTACGTTGTGTGATCATCGCATGTGGGCACGGGACCACAGCAGTCATACACATGTCACAGTAAATTTGTGATTACTCTGACATGCATTTGATGAGAACACATTTGTGTGGTACATGGAGGAGGACACACTGGTACATGACAGTTATCACACACATACACAACTGTCATTGTGGTGTCAGTATTCATTGCCAGATGAATGCTGGCACCACAGTGAAGTTACATTCACAATCGTCGACTATATCAATGTGTGCAAATTGCAACATTGCAAAGGGACCTGTTGTGTATGTGAGTCAGTACGTGTATGTGTGTGTGTGCAATACGATTGGCTGGTTGAGGCGGAGAGAGCTGGAGTGGGTGATGTGGTTGTGTCTGTATGTGTGCCCCCTGCACGTGGGTTCAATGTTGTTGTGTATGTTAGATTGTGTGTAGTTGTGCTTGTATGTAAGTGTGTTTGGGTAGATTACTGTGCAGTTGTGTTGATTGTGGTGGTTTTTATTAATGTGTGGGTGCAGTGTCAACAATGTGTGCGTGTTGTGTCATGGATGTGTGGCAATGTGTGTTTCTGGCATGTTTGTTTTGTGGTGGAATGACAATGTATATAAGTATGTATGTGGTGTGTTGTGTAGTGTGTAGTACAGGGGACACAAATGGCTAAGGTTCAGTGTGTATGTGACGTATCTCTAATCCATGACCAGTGCTATTGTATGATGTCCATTTGGTCGTGCAACGGTCCCCCTCCATCAGCAATCCTCCGACAGGGGAGGGATGTGGACTTAGACGAGTAGGACAACGAATCAGGGTAATGAAGATTACCTGTAAGTAACTGAGTCATTAGCCCCTCATCTTATGGTCCTCCTCACCCCAGTTCTGAAGATTGAGGAAATATGAAGCAAAAGAGCACTGACAAACATGATGCTATAGAAGTTTATTCATGCAACAATTGCATCATTGTTGAACAAAAAATGCATGATATTATCAATTCAAAATTGCAGATTTTAATACTGCTGACCCAAAAGAACCAATTGAATATGACAAACCTAGCCGGTAGTGCTTTACAAATGCATGATTTGATGACCAAGTTGCCACTCAACATTTTTGATTTATATAAGCCCCTCCAGCTTCAGCCCATGATGGTGCAACCACTCTAGTAGATCTACGGTGAATATCTGTAGGGACAACTTTCTGCACTGACTTGTAAGCCACACTAATTGCTTGATAAAGCAATGTGCTCAAAGTCTGACTGGACACCTTTTGACCCTTTGTGTCTGACCCATAAAAAATGAACAAAGACTTGGACACTCTAAAGTCTTTTGTGTGGTCGAGATAGATGGACAAATCTCTTTTAACATCAACTGATGAGGGAACTTGGTCTTCCTCGGTAAACACAGCAAACCTACTTCCTAGATTAATATGGCAGATCGGGCTGGACTGTTCCCATGAGGAATGAACATAGTGTCCAAACTTAAAACCAGTCTGTCAGGGAATAAATGGAAGTAAGGAAGAAAAGACATCCATGCTCCCAATTCTTCTGTTCTCTTTGCAGGTGTAATAGCAACCAATGATGCTGTTTTTGCTGGCACCCAGGAACTATCTGCTGAATCATGAGGTTCGAAGGGAGCCAGTTGTTAACCCCTATGTAAATAGAAGGTTTGCAAGAAGAAACTGGAGGCAAAGAACTTGGGCCCTCATTACAACCCTGGCGGTAAATCCCGCTTACCGTCGTGCATAAGACCGCCAACATACTGCTGCGGCTGCGGAATTCCGATACAGGTATTACCACCCACAGCTCGGAATCTGCCACAATACAGACACCCACACAAGTCCGCCACACCAAAGGTCAGTGATAACCTGGCGATACCAAAACTGACACCGTCACGCCAACAAGAATACGCCCACACTATCACGACCCACGAATCAACATAGCGGATTTTCAACCGCGGTAAACCATTGGCGGTACACACCACCGTGCTCAAAATACACAAACATTAACAAAACACCACCACATTGGACAATTCAAAATACACACACCTGATACACATACACACACCACACCCACACACTCACACCACTATAAAACACACACCCACATCACCCACAAACCCTTACTACCAGAAATTTGAAAGCAGGCCAGAGAGAGACACTATCTTAAACAACACCAGCATCCACAGACACACAACACCATCACTTACACAACATCCTCGCACCTCAAACAACACACACCAACACATCCCCTCATACATCACAACAGACAGCACCTCACACATCACCCACACCACATCATGGCACCTCAACGACACCCCAGGTTCTCTGAGGAGGAGCTTAGGGTCATGGTGGAGGAAGTCGTCCGGGTAGAGCCACAGCTATTTGGATCACAGGTGCAGCACACCTCCATTGCAAGGAAGATGGAGCTATGGTGGAGAATTGTCGACAGGGTCAATGCAGTGGGACAGCATCCAAGAACACGGGATGACATCAGGAAGAGGTGGAACGACCTACAGGGGAAGGTGCGTTCCGTGGTCTCCAGACACCAGATTGCAGTAGAGAGGACTGGCGGTGGACCCTCACCTCCTCCCCCACAACTAACAACATGGGAGGAGCAAGTTTTGGCAATACTGCATTCTGAGGGCCTCTCAGGCGTAGCAGGAGGACTGGACTCTGGTAAGGCAAATCTTTACTACTTTATCCCCCACCCTACCTGCATGCCATCACATACTCCACCCTTACCCTCACACCCATCACCCCAACAACCCACAGATACCCCACCAACACAACCCACACATCCCAAAAACAAGCCCTGCATGTAACACCAATGCATGGACACCCATCACCAAAGCATGTCCAGTACAGATACCCACACAGACCCCAAACCAACTATCACCCAAGGACCAAGCCAAGAATGCAAGCACTTGAGTACAGGGTCACTCACCCATTGCACACAATGGCACACACAGGTGCAATAATCATGCTTTTACACCCCTACAGGACCCCTACCCAACGTCACCGGACAGGAGGTGCCAGACATATTCAGTACCCCAACAGAAGAGACCCACAGTGATGGCAGCAGCTCTGCACAACTGGATCAAGATGACCAGCCCGGCCCATCAGGGACCTCGGGACAGTCGGTTCCCCTGACACAGTCACAAGCCACCATAGACCCTCCCCCCTCAGGAAACACCAGCACAGCACCCACCCAGCGGGCCCATCCCTCTGTCCCCAGGACACATCAATCAGCAGTGTGTCCACCACTACAGGGAACTCAGGCAACCCCACTAACACAGGATGATCAGGGACCTGGGGGCAGTGGCAGTAGGCACACGGTTCAGGGGACAGAGGCACAGGACAACAGGGAAGCTGGGAGGACTGCTGTGCGACAGTGGGAGGACAGGCCCAGGGAACCCACTCTCCACAAAGCACTCTCCAACATCATGGGAGCTTACCATCATTCCCAGGAGACGAGGGCAACGGTACTGGCCAAGTTTCAGGAGACCCAGCGGCTGCAGGAGGAACACTACCTTGGGATCAGGGAGGACTTGAAGTCCATTAACAATTCCCTGGTCACCATTGCAGGGATGCTGGCAGACCTTGTCAACACCAGGAGGGACACAGTGGCACAACAAGGGGCCCCTGACACTAGCCTGGACAATGAACAGCCCTCCACCTCCGCCGGCGCTAGTGGACAGGAGGCACCACCCCAGGAACACAACACCAGCACCCCACCCCCTGCAGATGGAGAACCACCCCGCAAATGGCCCCTGAGATCTAGGAACAAGACAGAGAACATTGCCAAGACCTCCGCCAGGAAATGAGACCCCCCTGAATGTCACCCTTCTGTCCCACTTTGTCACCCTGTCCATCCTTAAACTGCCATTGCTCCACTTCCTATGCCCCTTTGGACAATGCACCTGTGAAACAAATAGACTGGACTCTGCCATGGACATTCCTCCACCATCCCCCCAGCCCATTTTACAACCCCCTCCACTTATTAGCACAGAAATAAACACACTTCAATCACAAAACAATCTGGAGTCAGTCTGTGCTTTCACAAATGTGTATTTGCAATAACCATGAAATATAGCAATGTCAATTTACTTGTGCACATACCGATGTAACACAGCTGTAGGTCAGGAGGAAATATAGCAGAGGGCACAAAGTGGGACCCACATCTGTGAAATGGAAAGGCAAAGTGACAAGTCATGCTCCATACACTGAGTGAAAATGACAGACTTAAGCTAGCTCCAACAATAGTACTGTATGAGATGTGGGAGGCAGTGACATCTTCTTACCTGTGTCTCACTGGAAGTATTGCATGATTATGTTGTTTCGGTTGTCGATATCCTCTTCTTCTGCCCCCTCTTCTTCACTGTCCACAGGCTCCACAGCTGCCACAAGACCACCAGCTGGCCCATCCTCTTGCAGAAAAGGCATCTGCTGTCTCAAAGCCAGGTTGTGTAGCATACAGCAGGCCACGATCATTTGGCACGCCTTCTTTGGTGATTAGTATAGGGAACCACCTGTCATATGGAGGCACTGGAATCTGGCCTTCAGGAGGCTGAAGGTGCGTTCGATCACCCTCCTAGTTCGCCCTTGTGCCTCATTGTAGCATTCCTCTGCCCTTCTCCTGGGATTCCTCACTGGGGTCAGTAGCGATGACAGGTTGGGGTAACCTGAGTCACCCGCAAATATCGAGGGACAACTGTTAGACACACACTAACCCTTAGGGACAACCCCATACCCAGACACCTATTCACACTGTATAGGGTCCTTGGCCTCACCTATTAGCCACACATGGTGCCTCTGGAGTTGCCCTATCACATAAGGGATGCTGCTATTCCTCAAAATGTAAGCAAGGAAACTTGGCATTCACATGGGAGATGTACTGGTCTGCCAAACACACCATCTGCACATTCATCGAATGGTAGCTCTTCCGGTTTCTGTACACCTGTTCACTCCTGCGTGGGGGTACTAATGCCACATGTGTCCCATCAATGGCACCAATGATGTTGGGGATATGCCCCAGGGCATAGAAGTCACCTTTCACTGTGGGCAAATCCTCCACCTGAGGGAACACGATGTAGCTGCGCATGTGTTTCAGCAGGGCAGACAACACTCTGGACAACACGTTAGAGAACATTGGCTGGGACATTACTGATGCAATGGCCACTGTTGTTTGAAAGGAACCACTTGCCAGGAAATGGAGTACTGACAGGACCTGCACTAGAGTTTGTATCCCTGTGGGATGGCGGATAGCTGACATCAGGTCTGGCTCCAACTGGGCACACAGTTCCTGGATTGTTGCATGATCAAGTCTGTATGTGACTATGATGTGTCTCTCTTCCATTGTCGACAGGTCTACCAGCGGTCTGTACACCGGAGGATGCCGCCATCTCAACACCTGCCCCAGCAGACGTGCCCCATGGAGGAGAACAGCGAGCAGAGAGTAAGCCAACACTGAGGTATCACAAAATGTAATTTGCAGAAATGTATTAATCCGCAATGTGCTTGTAACTGTGTGTATTCCAGGCCTAGATAGGTGTGACACAGTTATTATTGCCATGTGGGCCCCCTGAAATGGCGGCTGCCTGACCTGTAAGGTGGGACAAGGGGATACGGGGTAACTGCACTGGCGCTGTACACCGTTGTGGTGGGCGGTCAAAGACCGCGGCGCAATTCAGCATTGGTTAACATTGGGGCCTATGGGTCCGAGGAGCCAATGACGATGTACGCCGGCGGTGACGGTACGCACCGCCGCGGACGTGACCGCCATTTTCTGTCTGTTCACTCACTTGATACCTGGCCTTCAACAGGAAAGGACCTACACTGAAAGTGCTGCTGTGACCTGTGTCTGGAAGCGACGATGGCTACAGTGCCTGGGAAAAGGGCCCCTGCCTTCACTTCGGAGGAGTTGGAGAAACTAGTGGATGGGGTCCTCCCCCAGTACATGCAACTGTACGGTCCTCCAGACAAACAGGTGAGTACACTGTGAGCATGCTGAATGGGCAATGCCTGCTTTGAGTGGTGTGGCTGGAAGATACATGGGGGGGGGGGCTGAGGCCTACATGTGCGGATGGTGAGTGTATGTGCGTCAGGGCATGGGTGGGAACTGGTGGGCAATGAGTATGACGGTCTGGCCGGGTGAGTAATGTCCTTTCACTCTGTCCTATTCCTCTAGGTCAGCGCCCACCAGAAGTAGGCTATTTGGCGTGCCATAGCCAAAGACGTCCGGACCCTGGCGGTCTACCACAGACCGAGCACCCACTGCCGTAAAAGATGGGAGGACCTGCGCCGCTGGAGCAAGAAGACTGCGGAGGCCAAGCTGGGACTGGCCTCCCAATGTGGGAGCGGGGGCCCATCGCACCATGACCCCCCTGATGTTCCAGATCCTGGCGATGGCCTATTCGGAGTTGGATGGGCGCTTGAGGGCATCACAGCAGCCACAAGGGGGTGAGTACACTCTCATTCAGCTGACTCTGCGTGCATTACGAGGTGTCTGGGTGGGGGAGGTGGGCAGTGGGTTCCCCTAGGCCAGGGCGATTGGTAGGCAAGATCACTTGTGAGGCAGGCTATGTGGCACCCAAACCACACTAGTGGTAAGAACCATCTACACCTAGTCAGGCTCCTGTGACTTCCAGGTGTGCAGCAATTGGGCTTAGGCCTCGTACCCCATGGCATGTGAAAAATCTAGGAACTATAAGTGCATGGCGTAGTGCAGAGGGCTGCTCACTATCTGTTGTGTCCGCCAAAGGTAGTGGTGTTGCATGCACTGAACATGTCTTTCTTCTGTCTCCCCCCCTTTCTGTGGTCTCCCTGTTCTTGTGTGCAATAGCATCATCAGGTGGAGGAGCATTGGCACCGGAACAGGAGAGAGCTGCATCCCACTAGGCCCTGTAGGGTGAAGCCACGGAGTCTAAAGCCACCAGTGGGATGGAGGGTGAGGGGAGCTCCACGGCAGGGACAGGAGCAGAGACCAGCGACAGCGACTCCTCCTCTGATGGGAGCTCCCTTGCAGTGGTGGGCCCCTCCGTGCCCACCCCATCAACAGGTACAGCCGCCTCCCCTACCAGCACCGTCCTCCCAGCAGCCCCTCAGCGTCTGTCTCGTGCACGCTCACCCAGGAGGGTGGGCATCTCCTTCGCCCCAGGCACATCAGGCCCTGCCCAGTCAGCCCTGCTGCCCTCAGTGAGGAGGCTATTGACCTCCTGAGATCCCTCACTGTTGGGCAGTCTACCATTCTGAATGCCATCCGGGGTGTTGAGATACATTTGCAACAAACAAATGCATACCTGGAGGGCATTCATTCTGGCCAGGCAGCCCAATAGAGAGCATTTCAGGCTCTGGCCTCAGTACTGATGGCAGCCATTGTCCCTGTGTCCAGCCTCCCCCCTCCAACCTCCTCCACCCAGACCCAATCCCCTGTACCTCTGCCTATCCCAAGCACACCATCAGACCAGCATGCACACACATCAACACACAAGAGTGGCTCAGGCAAACATAAGCACCACACATCCCACAGGCACTCACACAAGCAACATACCCATGCACACATACCAACATCCACTTCCTCCGCTGTGTCCCCCTCCTCCACGTCTCCCTCCTCCCTCCCAGTCTCGTCTCCACTCACACCTGCATGCACTACATCCTCAGCCACTAACTCCATCACCAGCATTCCCATCACCACACACCGCTCACGTGCAATCACCACCCCCACTACCATTCACACATCTCCAGTGTCCTCTACCAGTGTGTCTGTGAGCAGACACACACCCACCCAACAGCCATCCACCTCACAACAGCCTCCAGCCCATGCACCTTCACCCAAATTCAGCTGACATACACCTCCTACAACCACTACCTCTTCCTCCACTCCCAAACCCCCTCCATATTCCTGTCCCAGTGTGTCTAAAAAACTCTTCCTGGCTAACATTGACCTCTTCCCTACACCTCCCCCCCGTCCTTCACCTAGGGCCAGGCTTTCCAGGTCCCAGCCCGACACCTCAGCAACCACATCCCCAGGCACAGTGGTGCCAGCAACTGCGGGGTCATGGAGTGCGCCAACCATCAGGGCTGCCAGTGTGCCACGTAGCGAGGGCAAGGACATTCTGCCACCTGCCAAGGTGAAAAAGGTGCCCACATCTCGGAGGGAGAAGCCAAAACCACCAGCCACCAAGGGGTCAGCGAAAACGAAAGGGGATAGTGGCAAGACAACTGCGCCACCATCCAAGGTGGGGAAGGGCCAAAAACAGAAGGGCAGGTCAGGAGAAGGCACGGTGGCACAGACTGAGGGACCAGTGTCACACCTTCTGTTCACGTCCACGCCAACCTGTACGGCGGCGAACACCGCCACCTGCACCACCACCTGCACCGCCTCCTTCACATCTACAGCCGCTGCAACAGTCCCCAGCCTCTTCCCCGGTGGGCAGCCGTCCGAGGCTGCAGGAGACATCCTGCTTTCTCCCTCAGCAGGTGCTGACACATGCCCCGCTGCCAGCCCCGCCACCACAGACCCCACCGCTACCACAGACACTGCCGCCAGCACCGCCACCACAGACACCGAAGCCAGCACTGCCACCACAGACCGCACCGCCAGCACCGCCACCAAAGACACCACTGCAAGCATCGCCAGCGGCCCCGTGACGTCCTCGGACAGTGGCAGCACCGCTGACATTCCTACCATCCCCAGTGGTCAGTCGTCCGAGGCTGGTAGTGAGTTCCAGGACCCTGGGCAGCTTCCATGAAGCATTACTGTCATCACTGTTGGCACCTGCAGGTGGAATGCAAAGCCGCAGCAGTCTGGGGTATGTCGCTGCCTCCATGGCTTATCATGCTACCTGTATCTCGCCAATGTCGTGCCACCCACACCCAGGTGAGTGAATTGTACTGGCCACACTGCACGTGGAGCACTCTGGGCACCAGGCCCCCTCCAGAACCAGTGGAGAATCACATCCACTACCTCAGTCCTTGGCAGGATGAAGCACTCTGGGCACCAGGCCCCCTCCAGAACCAGTGGAGAATCACATCCACTACCTCAGTCCTTGGCAGGATGAAGCACTCTGGGCACCAGGCCCCCTCCAGAACCAGTGGAGAAGTACATCCACTACCTCAGTCCTTGGCAGGATGAAGCACTCTGGGCACCAGGCCCCCTCCAGAACCAGTAGAGAATCACATCCAATACCTCAGTCCTTGGCAGGATGAAGCACTCTGGGCAACAGGCCCCCTCCAGAACCAGTGGAGAATCACATCCACTACCTCAGTCCTTGGCAGGATGAAACACTCTGGGCACTAGGCCTCCTCCAGAACCAGTGGAGACTGTTATCCACTTGAGAGACTGTGGCTTTGCACTCCCCAGGATAAAGAAGTGGGCAAACCACCCACTGGAGAGACTTGAGAGACTGTGGCTTTGTCCTCCCCAGGATACAGGAATGGGCATGGAGCCCCCTCGTGCAGCAGTGGCGTCGTGCGTTCATCTGGCTGAAGTGCCCCCCTCCCACCGTGGTGCCTGTTTCATTTCGATCTGATGCCCCTGCAGTGTTCTCTCCATTTCCAGTCAGGTATCTAGTGAGGGCTTCGCCCATTCATTTTGGGCCCAGTGGTCCACGGACAATGATTGGTGCACTATCCGGACTTGTGTAGTTTGTGTACATAATTGTATTTACTGGATTTCGAACTTTGATAATGAGATTTCACATGATTACATTTTTTCAAATCATTTCCTTTTGTCCTTGCGTTCTTCCAGGGGGTGGGGGGGTGTATGTGTAATGTTGCTGCATGTATTTGTGTGTATGGTGTTGTAGGTGAGGGTGGGGGGTCGGGGTGTTGCGTGTTGCATGTGTGTGTCACTCTCTTTTCCCTCCCCCTCCCCTGTGTTGTAGGTGCAATACTCACCGTGGTCGTCGCCACCGTCTTTGGTGCTCCTGATAGAATAGAAGGAAGACCAACATCAGCAGTATCTGCAATTCGGGCTCCATGGCGCCCTGGTTCCTCGTGGGGTGTGGAGAGGTGAGTGTTTTCCCTTCTGTGTACTGTTTCTGCTGTGTTTTTGTTCACGTTGGTTCCGCCCTGGAAAAGGTGGCGGATAGGCCTCTTGTGATACGGTGGGTGGTACATTGTCTTCCGCCTGTCTGTTGGCGGTTACCGCCGCGGTGTTTGTTTCTACCACCGTGGCGGTCGGAGTGTTAATTTGGCTGTCTATGTTGGCGGTTTCCGCCATGGTCATGATTCCATTCTTTTTTCCGACTGACTGTTTGCGGTATTACCACCGCTTTAACACCGACCGCCAGGGTTGTAATGAGGGCCTTGGTCTTTTTAATCGGAAACTTCTAAAAAGTCTTCAAACAAGTGGTGATATGGCAGAAAAATCTCTTTGGAGATGTCTTAATGTCAGTCCATTGAGAAGATATCGTAGATGGAGCCAAACAATGTAAAAACAATCACTGAGAAATTCCAGAGTCTGAAAAGGAGAGTGCTGTAGAATTCAACGAAGGAAGACCAAAAGTAGAACAGTACTTTTCTTAGGTGAAGTTTATTTGAAGGTAAACAAGGACCCACGGAGAACCGCTGCTTGCCAGGTGAAGCACATGGAAGGTCTGAACTCACCTGGCAAACAGGATTCCACATAGGAATGCAATGTGTATTACAGTGACATGTCAAACATTCTACAAGATAAAGGAACAAGAAACAGACTCAATGAAATGCTATGTGGATACTACAACACCCCCTTCCCATATAACAATTAACTTAAATCGTAGTCTTGGAGTCGTACAGGTAATCTACTAATTCTTTTGCTATTAACATTAGATTGGAGTGAAGTAGGAGTAATAACATTACCCACATGTTGAGAACTATTTACATTGGATTGACATGAAGTAGAAGTAATATCATCACACGTGTGTTGAGCATCCTTAGTGATTTGTCCATCAGAAGAAACATCCTCTGCTACATTAAAGTTACAAGGAACAAGAGGAGAAGTAGTGTCAGGAGACACACTGTTATCAACACAGACCTTAATTGGCTCAAACAAATTGGAAGTCTCATTAATACCAATACGAGTTCGGGTATATATTTGTGCCTGCACGTCAGAAATAGGAACCAATCTAGATTTATTCCGCCAACCTTTGTCATGTACTAAAACAGCATTTTTTGTGACTCTGTTAATCCTAAAAGGAAAGGTGAATGTGGATTCCCCCTTTTTCCCTTTAAACGGTTTCTTAATAAGAACCCAGTGTCCCACACAAAATTCTCTATCCTTAGTATGTTTTAACAAATCAAAATATTGTTTTTGTTTTTTTAGTTTGTTCTCAACTATTTCCCTCGCAGAGATTACAGAATTGTCATGTTTAGAATTCGAAGAGTGCAAAGAGTCTAGCCAGCTGGGTACTTCTCTTGACCTACATTTCCTTCCTATCAGTAACTCAAAAGGAGTAATTCCCGTAGTGAAATGAGGAGTGGAATGATACCCTGCAATTTTCTTTTTTAGGAACTCCTCAACAGCAATACCTGAGGAAAGAACAGTCTGTATTCCATCTTTAATAAAAACGATTTGCCCTTTCCACCAAACCATTTACGGAAGGACTATACAAGCAACTTGAATTTGAGTGGTGTTGTGATTGGTGAGAAAAGTTTTCATGATTTTAAAAACAAAATGGGTGCCATTGTCAGTTACTATTTCTTTTGGAGCTCCTTCCAATGCAAAAACCTTTTCAAGAAATGAAACCACTGAATTAGTGGAAGGAGAATCTACAAAGGAGTAATATATCCACTTTGAATAATAATCAATCAAAACTATTGTAACTCTTTTGGTTGCAGGGAGCAAATTGAATGGACCCGCAAAATCCAATGTTACTTTAGACCCGGGCTGATCTGGCAAAGGCAAGTTTTGAAGAGGCTTCTGTATAGTATTACAATGTTTGTCAGAATCTAAACATTGGGGACACAAATTAATAAAATTCTCAACTTGCTTATTCATGGACCGCCATCAATAGTGTTGCTTCAACTTCCTGCAGGTGGCAATAATGCCTAAATGACCTTCATGAGCTATCATTATGATTTTTTCTCTTAAACTAATAGGTGGAATAAAACAGCTGTTATGAATGCAAATACCATTTTCACAAGATAGTTCCGATGAAACTTGAACAAATGGTTTCAAATAATCTGGGAATGAAGGAACGAATGAGAGGCCAACCTTTTTTAAAAAAATCCAGAACTTTCATTAAAATCTGGTCATGTACGGTGGCATTTATCCAGTCACTTTCAGAGATAGATCCATTAAGATCACAGACTGCATCAATAACAGCAACAACACATTCATACTCTTCCTGGACGATTTCTGAAAGAGGTAGAGGCATACGTGAGAGACAGTCAGCCTGAAAATTCTTTCCTCCTTGAATGTACTTGATAGTAACATCATACTCCTGCATTTTGGAAAGTAGACATACAAGACAAGCTGAAGCCTTGCCAAGCTCATCACCATTCAACAAAAATATTAGAGGTGTGTGGTCAGTGTATATTTCAAAAGAATTACCCCATAGATAAGTTTAAAATTTTTGAACAGCCCAAGCACAAGCTAACACTTCCCTCTCTGTGGTACTGTAGTTAATTTCTGCTTCCAACAGAGCTCTGGAAGCAAAAGCTATGGTGATGAGTTTACCAATCACAGACTGATTGAAAACCACTCCAATGCCGTGTACACTAGCATCAACAGTGATGATGCATTTTCCTCCAGGAATGAAGGGGCTTAAGGCAGGAGCACCACAAACAAGATCCTTGAGCTTAGTGAATGCTGTATCAATTTCAGAGGTCCAAGTAAATGTAACTCCTTTTTTCAATAAATTCTTTAAGGGTTGCACTACCATGACATAATCAGGTACAAAGCGGGCATAGTACTCACATAAACCCAAGAGGGACCTGAGAGCATCTTTATTTTCTGGAGCCGGAGCCTTAAGTAAATCTTCTGAATTG
The DNA here is from genome assembly GCF_031143425.1 of Pleurodeles waltl. Taxonomy (NCBI): domain Eukaryota; kingdom Metazoa; phylum Chordata; class Amphibia; order Caudata; family Salamandridae; genus Pleurodeles; species Pleurodeles waltl. Next base: position 185,750,837 of record NC_090437.1, read on the forward strand.
CAGAACTTAGGTTTAATACCATCAGCAGAAATTGTGTGTTCTAAGTAAGCCAATTGTTGGACTAACAATTTACATTTTTCTGGCTTAACTGTTACACCAATATCTTCTAATATATGTAACACCTTTTCCAAAATTTCAAAGTGCTGTTCTTTAGTATCAGTGAAAATAAGTATATCATCCTGAAATGCCTGAACGTTGGTCATGTTAGTGAACAGAACATCCATTGCCTTTTGAAAAACGCTTGCAGCAGAGGCAAGTCCAAAAGGAACTCTTAGATATTTGTAAGCTCCAAAAGGAGTTACAAACGTGGTGAGCTCTTGAGATTCAGTACTTAACACTATTTGATGATAAGCTGAGTGCAAATCAATTGCTGAAAAATATTTAGAATTCCCTATATTGGCTAACATTTCATGAATGTGCGGCAAAGGATGATAATCAATCATTATATTTTTTGTTTGACGATCTAAGATCAACACATAGACGAAGGTCTCCAGACTTTTTTTTAGCTAAAACAATAGGTGAACCCCATGCTGATGAATCTGAGGGAGTAATAACTCCTTCCTTAGTAAGAAAACTCAAACGTTTTTTTAAATCATTTCGTACACTGATAGGTACAGGTCTGATCTTATGTTTTACTGGAACAGCATCTTTCTTTAACCTTATGACATGTTCAAAACCTTTCATAGAGCCTATCTCATTTTTAAAAAGTTTAGGAAACTTAGAAATCAAGATTGGTAGAATATTACCCTCAATATCTATGGATAGAACAGGCATTCTTCCCAAAACAATGGGATTGTCTTCGCCAGGTTTTAGCTGCAAACCCAATTTGGCTAAATCCATCCACCCTAATAAATGTCTGCCATTTACGGCAACATACACTTTAGTCCGAGTGTCTTACCAAGGATGTTGAGGTGTGAATGAAAATAACCCAGTAAGTCAATTTCCTTATCTCCAAATGCTCTAGGGTTAATATCTGGGCTTTGCAATTTGATAGAGTTATGCCACAATGAAAAGAATGTTTTATCTGCCAAAACCGTAATAGGCGCTCCTGAATCTGCCATGACAGCAATGGATTTGCCATTTATAAGAGCTTGGCACATGGGAAGTATAACCATAATATCTTTTTGAGAATTTTGTATGGTGAGAAGTACATTCGAAAATCTATTGGTACATTCTTGAATATCACTAATGGGAGCATCACTAGGAACATTTACATTATGTATTGCGACAGATGATCCAGCAGATTGAGACTTACAGACAGCTTGAAACTGTCCAATTTTACTACACTTTGTGCACTTCTTACCAATAGCTGGACATGCTGAACTGTTGCCTAAATGATTTTTAGAACCACAATGATAACACGTGAACTGCTTTTTTCTACCTTTCGTTATCCTCATATTTTTAGCAGGTACTGTATCATTCTCAGTAATAAAAGAAACCAGTGAGTGGCCTTCTTTACTGTTCAATGCCTGAGTAGAGATTATAGATCTCTCTATACTTTTTGCAATGTCTATGACATCGGATAATGAAGGAGTCCTACATGTGAGTAATCTGTCTTGCATTTTCTTAGAAAAACATTTGAAAACAAATTGATCTCTAATATAAGTGTCTACACAACTTTCAAATTTGCATGATGAAGCCAGAATGCGTAAAGCAGCTGTGTATTCTTCGACTGATTCATTGGAAAACTGCTTTAGTTAAAAAAAACTATGGCCCTCATTATGACATTGGCGGTAAATCTCACTTACTGCCATGCTGACTGCTGCCAACATACCGCCGCCGTGGCGGACATCCGTTCATCATATTATGACACACACACAAACCAATCTGTCACTATTCAGCCACATACACAATTCCGCCACACCAAAGGTCAGTGATAAACTGTCGGTATCCAAACCCACACCGTTACGCCAACAGAACAACGCCCATCACATTATGACCCACGAATCACCACAGCGGACATTCAATGGCGGTAAACCATTGGCGGTACATACTGCTGTGCTAAAAATACACTCACACATACAAAACAACACCACATTGGTTAATTTAAATAACACACACCTGACACCCATACACACACCACACCCACACACCCACACCACTATAAAACACACACCCACATTACCCACAACCCTTTATGACTACAAACCATTGGCACGAAACATACACCACGACCTCAGACAAGACCAGAGCCACACACCACCATCACCTATACACCACCCACGCATCCCACATCACACACCTCAACACATCACCCTACACACCTTCACCCTCACTGGCAGAGGATCATGGACATGGTCAACGCCGTGGGACAGCACCCTAGAACAAGGGATGATATCAGGAAGAGGTGAGACGACCTACGGGGGAAGATACCTTCCATAGCAGCAAGACACCAGCTCGCTGTACAGAGGACTGGCGGTGGACCCCCACCTCCTCCCGCACAACTAACAACATGGAAGGAGCAAGTCTTGGCAATCATGCATCCTGAGGGCCTGGCCGGAGTAGCAGAAGGACTGGACTCTGGTAAGTCAACTCTATACTGCTTTCACCCCCCCTACCTGCATGCCATCACATACATTATGAGGGAGGCAGTCTTACAACAGCGGGCCCCTGCCACTAGCCAGACATCTGAACTGCCTTTCACCTCCGCTGCCGCTAGTGGACAGTAGGCCCTGCCACAGGACCAACAGCCTACCAGCACCCCTCCCCCTGCAGAAGGAGAACAACCCCGCAAATGTTCCCTGCGATCCAGGCAGAAGCCAGAGACTATTCCCAAGACCCCGCAAGGAAATGAGACTCTCCTGATTGTCACTTTTGTGTCCTACTCTGTCACCCTGTCCACCTTGACCTGCCATTGCTCCCCTTCCTATTTCCCCTTGGACAATGCATCTGTGCTACAAGTAGACTGGAGCTATACCCTGGACTTTCCTCCATCATCACCCCACTCCTTCTTAGTACTTCAATAAACACCCTTGTAAAAAATACAAGTATGGAGTATGTCAAATGATATAAGTATGTATTCATTTAACCAGGTTCAAACATTGTAATTCAACTGTACAGTAATGTTCACATAGGAAAGACCTGTAGTTGGCTGCAGTGATCACACTAGGAGTGATAGTTGGGCACCAACATCTGCAAAATGAGCTGCCAAAGGGTACAGTGAGTGGGCATAGAAGTGGGAAATAACAGCATGCCAGTGACAAAGATAAACTAAAAAATGACAATGAATTATGAAGTAACACTGTCTTACCTGTGTGTTGTTGGAAGTATTGTCGAATCACTGCAGTTCTGTTGTCCTCATCCTCTGCCTCCTCATCCTCACTGTCCACAGGTTCCACTGCTGCCACACGGCCATCTCCAGCCTCCTCCTCCTGCAGAAAAGGCACATGGCATCTCAAGGCAAGGTTGTGCAACATGCAGCATGCAACAATTATCTGGCAGACCTTCTTGGGTGAGTAGCACAGGGATCCACCTGTCAGATGGAGGCACTGAAACCTGGTCTTCAGGAGGCCAAGGGTACGTTCGATAATCCTTCTTGTTCACCCATGTGCCTCATTGTAACGTTCTTCTGCCCTTGTCCTGGGATTCCTCACAGGGGTCAGTAGCCATGATAGGTTTGGGTAACCAGATTGACCTGAAAATATTGAGGGACAACATTTAGCCACACACTATCCCATATGGCCCACACCATACCCATACACCAACAGCCACTGGTTGGGAACCAGGGCTCATCTATTAGTCACATCCAGTGCCTCGGTAGTTGGCAGATCACATTTGGGATGCTGCTATTCCTCAGGATAAAGGCATCATGCACCGACCCAAGATACTTAGCATTGACATGGGAGATGTACTGGTTCAGCAAGCACACCATATGGACATTCATGGAGTGAAAACTCTTTTGATTTCTGAACACCTGTTCATTTTGCTGGTGGGTTGTCAAATGCAATATGTGTTCCATCAATTGCCCCAATGATGTTGGGGATATGTCCCATTGCATAGAAGTCAGCCTTCACTGTGGCCAAATCCTCCACCTGGGGGAAAACAATGTAGCTGCACATGTGTTTAATCAGGGCAGACAACACTCTGGTCAGCACTATTGAGAACATTGGCTGTGACATTCCTGCTGCCAAGCCCACTGTCACTTGGAAAGAACCAGTTGCCAAGAAATGGAGCACAGATAGGACTTGCACAAGAGGGGGGATCCCAGTGAGGTGACGGATAGCAGATAGAAGGTCAGGCTCCAATTGGGCACACAGCTCCGTGATTGTGGCCCTGTCAAGTCTATAGGTGAGGATAATGTGCCTGTCCTCCCTTGTTGCCAAGTCCACCAGGGGTCTGTATACGGGGGTATGTCTAAAATCTCCTATTCATCCACAGCAGTAGAAATCTATGGGGCAAAAGAGTGAGGAGCCAGTCACAAACTGTACATCGTAGCCACAACAGTACAATGCATGATGTTCATTTTTAATGTATAAGTGCCATTTGTCCTGTATGTCCAATTGTTAACTGTGATGCAGTTACTATCCAGGGCCTCCCACCTGAAATGGCGTCCGCCTGTCCTGTGTGGAGGGACAGGTGGAAGTGAGGTAATTCCGCTGACGTTGTGCGCCGTTGCGGGAGGCGGTCAGGAACCGAGTGCAACTCCTTATCAGTTAACATTGGGCTCTATGGAGTACAGTGGCCAATGGTGATGTATGTCGGCGGTGACGGTATTCACCGCCGTGAACGTGACCGCCATTTTCTATCTGATCACTCACTTGCTACCTGACCTTCAAAAGGAGAGGACCTACACTGCATGTGCTGCTGTGACCTCTGTCTGAAACCTACAATGGCTCGTGTGACTGGGGAAAGGGCCCATGCCTTCACCTCAGGAGAGTTGGAGCGACTGGTGGATGTGGTCCTACCCCAGTACGGACTGCTGTATGGGCCTCCAGACCAACAGGTGAGTATACTGCACGATGCATGGGGCATGAATGCATGGAGTGGTGTGTGTGAAGGCCTGTGTAGGGGGGGTTTGGTGGATGTCCCCTGGGCAGCATGCAGCTTGTGTGCTGGGCCCTGTGTGTGCAAATGGCAATGTGAAGGGGTATGGTGGGCCATAAGTGTAACAGACAGGACAGACTGACTGATACCTTTTTCCTGTGTGTATTTCTCGGCAGGTCAGCGCCCATCACAAGAAAGGTATATAGCGTGCCATCGCCAAGGACTTGCGTTCTCTGGGATTCCATGGCATGCGAAGCACCCACTGTCGGAAACGGTGGGAGGACCTGAGACGCTGTGCACAGAAGACGGCGGAGGGATGGCCTCCCAACGAGGAAGGCGTGCCCGTCGAACCCTGACCCCCCGAAGGCCCGCATACTGGTGGTGGCCTATCCGGAACTGGATGGGCGCTTGAGGGCATCATAGCAGCCACAAGGGGGTAAGTACAGTTCCCATCATTACAACTTACGCATGGTAGGGGGGTACTCAGGTGGGGGATGTGTGTCAGTGGGTTCCCCTAGACCAGGCCTGACATTGTAGAGTAGGTCCCATGTTGGCCACGGTTCTGAAGCAATAATCCTGCTACCTGTAGGCATCCACTACTGGCCAGGGCTGTGTGGGTCCCAGGTATGCTGCAGTTGGTGGTGTGTGCCCCTCCCCATGCCCCGGTGGCTAGCATTATTACTGGTAAGGCATTGTATAGTGTGTAGGGCTGGTCCCTGGTTATGACGGTGGTTTGTACATCAACGGTGGTGTTGGTGCAGCCAGTAACCAAGTGTATCCTTTGTCTCTTACCCCCGTCTTTTTGTTTTGTCATCCTGGCCTTATGTGCATTAGCATCAGGAGCAGAGGCACCGGCGACGGAGGGAGCTGCATCCCAGAGTACCCAGGAGGCAGAGTCCACCGACGGTGAGGGCACCAGTGGGACGGAAGGCGAGGGGAGCACCACAGCGGAGACTGGAGGGGACAGTTCAGACACAGATACCTCCTCCGATGGAAGCTCCCTGGTGGTGGTGCACAGTTCTGTGACCACCCCAGCTACAGGTACAGCTGCCTCCCCCGTACCAGCACCGCCCAGCAGCCCCTCAGCAAGTTGACCGTGCCCCCTCACCCAGGAGGGTGGGCATCCCTTGCCCCAGTGAGCCCTGCTGCCCTGAGTGAGGAGGCTATTGACCTCCTGCAATCCATCTCTGTAGGGCAGTCAACCATTGTGAATGCCATCCAGGGGCTAGCAGCCCAAATGCAACAGATAAATGCATTCCTGGAGAGCATTCACACTGACTTTGCGGCCCAACAGAGATCAATGGAGACTCTGGCCTCCTCTTTGATGGCAGCCATTGTCCCTGTTTCCACCCTCCCCCATCCAACTTCCTCTTCCCAATCCCATTCCCCTCAACCCCAACCTATCGCAAGCACACAGGCAGACGAGCATGCACACAGGACAACACACAAGAGTGGCAAAGGCAAACACAAGCACCACACATCATCCCACAGGCACTCACACAAACACCATCCAGATGCAGACATACCAAAATCCACTGCCTCCACTCTGTCCTCCTCCCCCTACACCTCCCTCCCAATAGAGTCTACACTCACACCTGCACGCACTTCATCCTCATCTACTGCTGCCCTCACCACCACACCTCCAGAACACACACCTCACTGGCAGACACCACCACAACAGCCATGCACATGTCCCCTGTGTCCTCTCCCGCTGTGTCTGCCCCCCCCAAGGTACACAAATGCAAGCACTCAGACACCCAACAGCCATCCACCTCACAACAGCATCCAGCCCATACACCTGCACCCAAACACAGCAGACAGACACCTCCCACATCCACTCCCTCTTCCTCCACTCCCAAACCTTTTCCCTCTCCCCACCCCTAATGTCCCTAAGAAGCTTTTTCTCTCCACCATTGACCTCTTCCCTGTCCCCCCCCATCCTTCACGTCTGGCCAGGGTGGCAAAAACCTTGGCAAGTTCCCCAGCCACCCAGTCCATGGGCCCGGTAGTCTCCACACCCACTCATAGTGGGAAAGGATCCAGGGCACCAGGCAGCCTCAAGGAAAGGGTGCCTGCCCCAAGAGCTGCCTGGAAGGACAAGGAGACGTCCCCAGCTGTTGCCAAGAAGACCAAGCAGCCATCCCTAGCTGCTACCAGTAAAGGCAAGGAGCCTGTTCTAAGTGCTGCCCGGAAGGGCAATGAGCCTGCCCCAAGTGCTGCCAAGAAGACCAAGGAGCCATCCCCAGCTGCTGCCAGGAAGGCAAGGGGCCGGCATCAGCAAACAGGAAGGACAAGGGGACTGGTGCAGGGACTCAGTCGGAGCCCCCACCACCAAACACGGTTGTGCAGCCATCCAAGGCTGCAGGGGATAGGCTGGAGCTTCCCCCCACCACCACCAGCAGCAGCAGCACCACCACCACCAGCAGTGGGCAGTCATACAAGGCTGCAGGGGATGGGCTGGAGCTTCCACCCACCACCAGCACCATCACCACAACCACCACCACCACCAGCAGTGGGCAGCCGTCCGAGGCGGCAGGGGATGGGTGGAGCTTCCCCCACCACGACCAGCATCAGCAGCACCACCACTGAGCAGCCGTCACCGTCGGCGAATGGTCAGTAGTCCTGCCTCCATGGGCTGCTGTGCAGCCTGCCCCCTTCAAATCCTGTGGGAATGACACCGAGCTGAGAGACTGTGACCTTGCACTCCCCAGGATCAGAAGCACAGGGCACAATGCCCCCTCCATAACCAGTGGGCATGACACCCACTCACCCCATCTTCCCCAGTATCAAGAGCACAGGGCAAGATGCCCCCTCCAGAACCAGTGGGAAAGTCACCCACTTGAGAGACTGTGGGCTTGCACTCCCCAGGACCAAGCACAGGGCATGTTGCCCCCTCCAGAGCCAGTGGGCAAGTCACCCACTCGAGAGACTGTGGCCTTGCTCTCCACAGGACCAAGCTCAGGGCGTTCTGCCCCCTCCAGAGCCAGTGGGCAAGTCACCCACTTGAGAGACTGTGGCCTTACACTCCCCAGGACCAAGCTCAGGGCATGTTGCCCCCTCCAGAGCCAGTGGGCAAGTCACCCACTCGAAAGACTGTGGCCCTGCACTCCCCAGGACTAAGCACAGGGCATGTTGCCCCCTCCAGGACAAGTGGTGTTGTTCCATCTGCCAGCTGAGGTGCCCCCCATCCCCTTGAGGTGCCTGCCTATTTTTCAACTGATGCCCCTGCAATGTTGTCTCCGTGTTGCTGCAGGTGACAAGTGGGGCCTTGGAGTTTGGCCTGTGGTCCTGTGGCCCACGCACATTGAGGACTGGGCATTTTCCCTTGAACTGTACATATGTATTGTAGGAAAGTACCATCTTGCCTGGCATGTTACCCCCATTTTTCACTGTATATATGTTGTTTTAGTTGTATGTGTCACTGGGACCCTGGTAACCCAGGGCCCCAGTGCTCATAAGTGTGCCTGAATGTGTTATCTGTGTAGTGACTAACTGTCTCACTGAGGCTCTGCTAATCAGAACCTCAGTGGTTATGCTCTCTCATTTCTTTCCAAATTGTCACTAACAGGCTAGTGACCATTTTTACCAATTTACATTGGCTTACTGGAACACCCTTATAATTCCCTAGTATATGGTACTGAGGTACCCAGGGTATTGGGGTTCCAGGAGATCCCTATGGGCTGCAGCATTTCTTTCGCCACCCATAGGGAGCTCTGACAATTCTTACACAGGCCTGCCACTGCAGCCTGAGTGAAATAACGTCCACGTTATTTCACAGCCATTTTACACTGCACTTAAGTAACTTATAAGTCACCTATATGTCTAACCTTTACCTGGTAAAGGTTAGGTGCAAAGTTACTTAGTGTGAGGGCACCCTGGCACTAGCCAAGGTGCCCCCACATTGTTCAGAGCCAATTCCCTGAACTTTGTGAGTGCGGGGACACCATTACACGCGTGCACTACATATAGGTCACTACCTATATGTAGCTTCACAATGGTAACTCCGAATATGGCCATGTAACATGTCTATGATCATGGAATTGCCCCCTCTATGCCATCCTGGCATAGTTGGCACAATCCCATGATCCCAGTGGTCTGTAGCACAGACCCTGGCACTGCCAAACTGCCTTTCCTGGGGTTTCACTGCAGCTGCTGCTGCTGCCAACCCCTCAGACAGGCATCTGCCCTCCTGGGGTCCAGCCAGGCCTGGCCCAGGATGGCAGAACAAAGAACTTCCTCTGAGAGAGGGTGTGACACCCTCTCCCTTTGGAAAATGGTGTGAAGGCAGGGGAGGAGTAGCCTCCCCCAGCCTCTGGAAATGCTTTGTTGGGCACAGAGGTGCCCAATTCTGCATAAGCCAGTCTACACCGGTTCAGGGGACCCCTTAGCCCTGCTCTGGCGCGAAACTGGACAAAGGAAAGGGGAGTGACCACTCCCCTGACCTGCACCTCCCCTGGGAGGTGTCCAGAGCTCCTCCAGTGTGCTCCAGACCTCTGCCATCTTGGAAACAGAGGTGCTGCTGGCACACTGGACTGCTCTGAGTGGCCAGTGCCACCAGGTGACGTCAGAGACTCCTTGTGATAGGCTCCTTCAGGTGTTGCTAGCCTATCCTCTCTCCTAGGTAGCCAAACCCTCTTTTCTGGCTATTTAGGGTCTCTGTCTCTGGGGAAACTTTAGATAACGAATACAAGAGCTCATCCGAGTTCCTCTGCATCTCTCTCTTCACCTTCTGCCAAGGAATCGACTGCTGACCACGCTGGAAGCCTGCAAACCTGCAACATAGTAGCAAAGACGACTACTGCAACTCTGTAACGCTGATCCTGCCGCCTTCTCGACTGTTTTCCTGCTTGTGCATGCTGTGGGGGTAGTCTGCCTCCTCTCTGCACCAGAAGCTCCGAAGAAATCTCCCGTGGTTCGACTGAATCTTCCCCCTGCAACCGCAGGCACCAAAAAGCTGCATTACCGGTCCCTTGGGTCTCCTCTCAGCACGACGAGCGAGGTCCCTCGAATCCAGCGACTCTGTCCAAGTGACCCCCACAGTCCAGTGACTCTTCAGTCCAAGTTTGGTGGAGGTAAGTCCTTGCCTCACCTCGCTGGGCTGCATTGCTGGGAACCGTGACTTTTGCAGCTACTCCGGCCCCTGTGCACTTCCGGCGGAAATCCTTTGTGCACAGCCAAGCCTGGATCCACGGCACTCTAACCTGCATTGTACGACTTTCTAAGTTGGTCTCCGGCGACGTGGGACTCCTTTGTGCAACTTCGGCAAGCACCGTTTCATGCATCCTTGTAGTGCCTGTTTCTGGCACTTCTCCGGGTGCTATTGGCTTCAGAGAGGGCTCCTTGTTTTGCTCGACGTCCCCTCTTTCTGCTGGTCCAATTTGGGACCTCCTGGTCCCTTCTGGGCCTCAGCAGCGTCCAAAAATGCTAACCGCATGATTTGCAGCTAGCAAGGCTTGTTGGCGTTCTTTTGGCGGGAAAACACTTCTGCACAACTCTCCACGGCAAGAGGGATCCGTCCACCAAAGGGGAAGTCTCTAGCCCTTTTTGTTCCTGCAGAAACCTCAGCTTCTTCTGACCAGTAGAAGCTTCTTTGCACCCGCAGCTGGCATTTCCTGGGCATTTGCCCATCTCCGACTTGCTTGTGACTTTTGGACTTGGTCCCCTTGTTCCACAGGTACCCTAGATTGGAAATCCACAGTTGTTGCATTGTTGGTTTGTGTCTTTCCTGCATTATTCCTCTAACACGACTTCTTTGTCCTTAGGGGAACTTTAGTGCACTTTGCACTCACTTTTCAGGGTCTTGGGGAGGGTTATTTTTCTAACTCTCACTATTTTCTAATAGTCCCAGCGACCCTCTACAAGGTCACATAGGTTTGGGGTCCATTCGTGGTTCGCATTCCACTTTTGGAGTATATGGTTTGTGTTGCCCCTATCCCTATGTTTCCCCATTGCATCCTATTGTAACTATACATTGTTTGCACTGTTTTCTAAGACTATACTGCATATTTTTGCTATTGTGTATATATATCTTGTGTATATTTCCTATCCTCTCACTGAGGGTACACTCTAAGATACTTTGGCATATTGTCATAAAAATAAAGTACCTTTAGTTTTAGTATAACTGTGTATTGTGTTTTCTTATGATATTGTGCATATGACACTAAGTGGTACTGTAGTAGCTTCACACGTCTCCTAGTTCAGCCTAAGCTGCTCTGCTAAGCTACCATTATCTATCAGCCTAAGCTGCTAGACACCCTATACACTAATAAGGGATAACTGGGCCTGGTGCAAGGTGCAAGTACCCCTTGGTACTCACTACAAGCCAGTCCAGCCTCCTACATTGGTTGTGTAGCGGTGGGATAAGTGCTTTGAGACTACTTACCACTCTTGTCATTGTACTTTTCATAAGAGAAAAATATACAAAACAAGGTCAGTGTATATACACATAGCCAAAAAGTTTAGCATTTCCTCTTTTCACTCTTTTCTAAGTGCTGAAAAGTACTTCTAACTTTCTAAAAAGTTCTAAAAAGTTTAAAAAGTTTTTTTTCTCTGTCTTTCTAAAAGCTCTGACAAACTTTTTATCTTTTACTATCACTTTAACTCTCTCTAAAAATGTCTGGCACAGGCCAAAATGTTGATCTGTCCAAACTTGCATATGATCACCTTAGCTGGAAAGGAGCAAGGAGTCTCTGCATAGAGAGAGGTTTGAGTGTAGGGAAGAATCCTTCCTTAGAACTGTTAATTAACATGCTTAGAGTACAGGATAAGGTCATAAGTGCCCAATCTGTTGAAAAAGTAGCTAATGGTTCTCAATCTGATCCAGGGACTCCCCCAGGAAAAGATTCAGGAAAGAAACTTCCTAGCCTGCCTATTACTAGACAGTCTAGCATAGTTGGTAATGATGATGAGCCACACCATATAAATAGTGTTGTCTCACATCATAGCAAAAGCATTTATTCTCACCATACTGGTAGTGATGTTTCTGTTAGCCAAGCTGTTAGGGTGGCTTTTGTAAGGGACAGGTCTCCTTCTGTCCATTCTCACCATACTTCTGTTTCAAAGCATGACCCTCCCACCCACCCTGATGACAGATTGTTAGAAAGGGAGCTCAATAGATTGAGAGTGGAACAAACCAGACTGAAGCTCAAGAAGCAACAGCTGGATTTGGATAGACAGACTTTAGAAGTAGAGAAGGAGAGACAGAAACTGGGTTTAGAAACCCATGGTGGCAGCAGCAGTATTCCCCATAGTCATCCTGTAAAAGAGCATGATTCCAGGAATCTGCACAAGATAATTCCCCCTTACAAGGAGGGGGATGACATTAACAAGTGGTTTGCTGCACTTGAGAGGGCCTGTGTTGTACAGGATGTCCCTCAAAGGCAGTGGGCTGCTATCCTATGGCTATCATTTAGTGGAAAAGGTAGGGATAGGCTCCTTACTGTGAAAGAAAATGATGCTAATAATTTCCAAGTTCTTAAGAATGCACTCCTGGATGGTTATGGCTTAACCACTGAACAATACAGGATAAAGTTCAGAGAGACCAAAAAGGAGTCTTCACAAGACTGGGTTGATTTCATTGACCATTCAGTGAAGGCCTTGGAGGGGTGGTTACATGGCAGTAAAGTTACTGATTATGACAGCCTGTATAACTTGATCCTGAGAGAGCATATTCTTAATAATTGTGTGTCTGATTTGTTGCACCAGTACTTGGTGGACTCTGATCTGACCTCTCCCCAAGAATTGGGAAAGAAGGCAGACAAATGGGTCAGAACAAGGGTGAACAGAAATGTTAATACAGGGGGTGACAAAGATGGCAACAAAAAGAAGGATGGTAAGTCTTCTGACAAGGGTGGGGACAAATGTAAAAATGAGTCTTCGTCAGGCCCACAAAAACACTCTGGTGGGGGTGGTGGGCCCAAATCCTCTTTTAATCAGAACAAGGAAAAGAAACCATGGTGCTATTTATGTAAAATAAAAGGCCATTGGACAACAGATCCCAGTTGTCCAAAGAAAGGCACCAAGCCTCCTACCACTACAACCCCTACTGCTACCCCTAGTGTCCCTACTAATAGCAGTGGTGGTGGGAGCAAACCTACTAATAGCCAATCCAAGGGAGTAGCTGGGCTCACTATTGGTAACTTAGTTGGGGTTGGCCTTGTTAGGGAGGCCACAGAGGCTGTGTTAGTCTCTGAGGGGGCTATTGATTTAGCCACCTTAGTTGCTTGTCCCCTTAATATGGATAAGTACAAGCAGCTACCCCTAATAAATGGTGTTGAGGTTCAGGCCTACAGGGACACTGGTGCCAGTGTGACTATGGTCAAAGAGAAACTGGTCCACCCTGAACAACACCTACTTGGTCACCAGTACCAAGTAACCGATGCTCACAACAACACACTTAGCCACCCCATGGCTGTTGTAAATCTCAACTGGGGGGGGGGTTACTGGTCCAAAGAAAGTTGTGGTAGCTTCAGATTTACCTGTAGACTGTCTATTAGGGAATGATTTGGAGACATCAGCTTGGTCAGATGTGGAGTTGGAGGCCCATGCAGCAATGCTGGGCATCCCAGGGCATATTTTTGCTTTGACAAGGGCTCAGGCCAAAAAGCAAAAAGGACAGGGAAGCTTGGATCCTGGAACAATGGACCAAGTGCTCCCTAAAGCTAGGGCTAGTAGAAGCAAACCACTTCCTACTATCCCTCCCTCTACAGTGGATTCAACTTCTGAGGAAGAAGAATTCCCTCCCTGTGCAGAACCTACACCAGAGGAGCTGGAAGCAGACACTGCTGAGCTTTTGGGTGAAGGGGGGCCTGCCAGAGAGGAGCTGAGTGTGGCACAGCAAACCTGTCCCACATTAGAGGGTCTCAGACAGCAAGCTGTCAAACAGGCTAATGGGGATGTCAGTGACTCTCACAGAGTTTACTGGGAGGACAACCTCTTGTACACTGAGCATAGGGATCCTAAACCTGGAGCTGCCAGGAGATTAGTGATTCCTCAGGAGTACAGAAAGTTCCTCCTAACCCTGGCACATGACATTCCCCTAGCTGGACACCTGGGACAAATGAAAACTTGGGACAGACTGGTTCCATTGTTTCATTGGCCTAGGATGTCTGAGGACACAAAGGAATTTTGTAGGTCCTGTGAAACCTGTCAAGCCAGTGGCAAGACAGGTGGCACCCCAAAGGCACCCCTTATTCCACTGCCTGTGGTTGGGGTTCCCTTTGAAAGGGTAGGGGTTGACATAGTTGGCCCCCTTGACCCTCCTACTGCTTCAGGCAATAGATTTATCTTGGTGGTAGTGGACCATGCCACAAGATATCCTGAAGCTATTCCTTTAAGGACCACTACAACACCTGCAGTGGCAAAGGCCCTCCTAGGAATATTTTCCAGGGTGGGCTTCCCAAAGGAAGTAGTATCAGACAGGGGAAGCAATTTCATGTCTGCATACTTAAAGGCCATGTGGAAGGAGTGTGGTGTAACGTACAAGTTCACAACACCCTATCATCCACAAACAAATGGACTGGTGGAGAGATTTAATAAAACTCTCAAAGGCATGATTATGGGTCTCCCTGAAAAACTCCGCAGGAGATGGGATATCCTTCTACCATGCCTCCTTTTTGCCTACAGGGAGGTACCCCAGAAAGGAGTGGGCTTCAGCCCCTTTGAACTTCTTTTTGGACACCCTGTTAGGGGTCCACTCACACTTGTAAAGGAGGGTTGGGAACAACCTTTAAAAGCTCCTAAGCAGGATATTGTGGATTATGTACTTGGCCTCAGATCAAGGATGGCTGAGTACATGAAAAAGGCCAGTAAAAACCTTCAGGCCAGCCAAGAGCTCCAGAAGCAATGGCATGATCAGAAGGCTGTTTTGGTTCAGTACCAACCAGGGCAGAAAGTGTGGGTCTTGGAGCCTGTGGCCCCAAGAGCACTCCAAGATAAATGGAGTGGACCCCACACAATTGTTGAAAAAAAGGGAGAAGTCACCTATTTAGTTAACTTAGGCACTGCCAGGAGTCCCCTTAGGGTGCTCCATGTCAACCGCCTAAAACCCTACTATGACAGGGCTGATCTCACCCTGCTCATGGCAACTGATGAGGGACAGGAAGAAGACAGTGATCCTCTACCTGATCTCTTCTCTTCCACAGAACAAGATGCTCTTGTGGAAGGTGTAGTTTTGGCTGATTGTCTTACTGCTGAGCAGAAAGATAATTGCATAAATCTCCTAGATCAATTCTCTGAACTCTTCTCTACTGTGCTAGGTACCACTTCTTGGTGTGAGCACACTATAGATACTGGAGACAGTTTACCTGTCAAAAGTAAGATCTATAGGCAGCCTGACCATGTCAGGGACTGCATAAAGCAAGAGGTCCAGAAAATGTTAGAACTGGGAGTGGTTGAGCACTCTGACAGTCCATGGGCTTCTCCTGTGGTACTGGTACCAAAACCCCATTCCAAAGATGGAAAGAAGGAAATGCGGTTTTGTGTAGACTATAGAGGTCTCAACTTGGTAACCAAAACTGATGCTCACCCTATACCCAGGGCAGATGAGCTCATAGATACACTGGCATCTGCCAAGTATCTAAGCACTTTTGACTTGACTGCAGGGTATTGGCAGATCAAATTGTCAGAAGATGCTAAACCTAAGACTGCATTTTCTACCATTGGAGGACATTACCAGTTTACTGTAATGCCTTTTGGTTTGAAAAATGCACCTGCCACTTTTCAGAGGTTGGTGAACACAGTCCTGCAAGGGCTGGAAGCTTTCAGTGCAGCATATTTGGACGATATAGCTGTCTTTAGCTCCAGCTGGGATGATCACCTGGTCCACCTATGGAAAGTTTTGGAGGCCCTGCAAAAGGCAGGCCTCACTATCAAGGCTTCAAAGTGCCAGATAGGGCAGGGTAAGGTGGTTTATCTGGGACACCTTGTTGGTGGGGAACAGATTGCACCACTTCAGGGGAAAATCCAAACAATTATTGATTGGGTTCCCCCTACCACTCAGACTCAGGTGAGAGCCTTCCTAGGCCTCACTGGGTATTACAGGAGGTTCATTAAGAACTATGGCTCCATTGCAGCCCCTCTTAATGACCTCACATCCAAGAAAATGCCTAAAAAGGTATTATGGACAGCAAACTGTCAGAAAGCTTTTGAGGAGCTGAAGCAGGCCATGTGCTCTGCACCTGTCCTGAAAAGCCCTTGTTACTCTAAAAAATTCTATGTCCAAACTGATGCATCTGAATTAGGAGTAGGGGCAGTCCTATCACAACTTAATTCTGAGGGCCAGGATCAACCTGTTGCTTTTATTAGTAGGAGGTTGACCCCTAGAGAAAAGCGTTGGTCTGCCATTGAGAGGGAGGCCTTTGCTGTGGTCTGGGCTCTGAAGAAGTTGAGGCCATACCTGTTTGGCACTCACTTCATTGTTCAGACAGACCACAAACCTCTACTTTGGCTAAAACAAATGAAAGGTGAAAATCCTAAATTGTTGAGGTGGTCCATATCCCTACAGGGAATGGACTATACAGTGGAACATAGACCTGGGAGTAGCCACTCCAATGCAGATGGACTCTCCAGATATTTCCACTTAGACAATGAAGACTCATCAGGTCATGGCTAGTCTTATTGTCCTTCGTTTGGGGGGGGGTTGTGTAGGAAAGTACCATCTTGCCTGGCATGTTACCCCCATTTTTCACTGTATATATGTTGTTTTAGTTGTATGTGTCACTGGGACCCTGGTAACCCAGGGCCCCAGTGCTCATAAGTGTGCCTGAATGTGTTATCTGTGTAGTGACTAACTGTCTCACTGAGGCTCTGCTAATCAGAACCTCAGTGGTTATGCTCTCTCATTTCTTTCCAAATTGTCACTAACAGGCTAGTGACCATTTTTACCAATTTACATTGGCTTACTGGAACACCCTTATAATTCCCTAGTATATGGTACTGAGGTAACCAGGGTATTGGGGTTCCAGGAGATCCCTATGGGCTGCAGCATTTCTTTCGCCACCCATAGGGAGCTCTGACAATTCTTACACAGGCCTGCCACTGCAGCCTGAGTGAAATAACGTCCACGTTATTTCACAGCCATTTTACACTGCACTTAAGTAACTTATAAGTCACCTATATGTCTAACCTTTACCTGGTAAAGGTTAGGTGCAAAGTTACTTAGTGTGAGGGCACCCTGGCACTAGCCAAGGTGCCCCCACATTGTTCAGAGCCAATTCCCTGAACTTTGTGAGTGCGGGGACACCATTACACGCGTGCACTACATATAGGTCACTACCTATATGTAGCTTCACAATGGTAACTCCGAATATGGCCATGTAACATGTCTATGATCATGGAATTGCCCCCTCTATGCCATCCTGGCATAGTTGGCACAATCCCATGATCCCAGTGGTCTGTAGCACAGACCCTGGTACTGCCAAACTGCCCTTCCTGGGGTTTCACTGCAGCTGCTGCTGCTGCCAACCCCTCAGACAGGCATCTGCCCTCCTGGGGTCCAGCCGGGCCTGGCCCAGGATGGCAGAACAAAGAACTTCCTCTGAGAGAGGGTGTGACACCCTCTCCCTTTGGAAAATGGTGTGAAGGCAGGGGAGGAGTAGCCTCCCCCAGCCTCTGGAAATGCTTTGTTGGGCACAGAGGTGCCCAATTCTGCATAAGCCAGTCTACACTGGTTCAGGGGACCCCTTAGCCCTGCTCTGGCGCGAAACTGGACAAAGGAAAGGGGAGTGACCACTCCCCTGACCTGCACCTCCCCTGGGAGGTGTCCAGAGCTCCTCCAGTGTGCTCCAGACCTCTGCCATCTTGGAAACAGAGGTGCTGCTGGCACACTGGACTGCTCTGAGTGGCCAGTGCCACCAGGTGACGTCAGAGACTCCTTGTGATAGGCTCCTTCAGGTGGTGCTAGCCTATCCTCTCTCCTAGGTAGCCAAACCCTCTTTTCTGGCTATTTAGGGTCTCTGTCTCTGGGGAAACTTTAGATAACGAATGCAAGAGCTCATCCGAGTTCCTCTGCATCTCTCTCTTCACCTTCTGCCAAGGAATCGACTGCTGACCGCGCTGGAAGCCTGCAAACCTGCAACATAGTAGCAAAGACGACTACTGCAACTCTGTAACGCTGATCCTGCCGCCTTCTCGACTGTTTTCCTGCGTGTGCATGCTGTGGGGGTAGTTTGCCTCCTCTCTGCACCAGAAGCTCCGAAGAAATCTCCCGTGGGTCGACGGAATCTTCCCCCTGCAACCGCAGGCACCAAAAAGCTGTATTACCGGTCCCTTGGGTCTCCTCTCAGCACGACGAGCGAGGTCCCTCGAATCCAGCGACTCTGTCCAAGTGACCCCCACAGTCCAGTGACTCTTCAGTCCAAGTTTGGTGGAGGTAAGTCCTTGCCTCACCTCGCTGGGCTGCATTACTGGGAACCGTGACTTTTGCAGCTACTCCGGCCCCTGTGCACTTCCGGCGGAAATCCTTTGTGCACAGCCAAGCCTGGGTCCACGGCACTCTAACCTGCATTGCACGACTTTCTAAGTTGGTCTCCGGTGACGTGGGACTCCTTTGTGCAACTTCGGCGAGCACTGTTTCACGCATCCTCGTAGTGCCTGTTTCTGGCACTTCTCCGGGTGCTACCGGCTTCAGAGAGGACTCCTTGTCTTGCTCGATGTCCCTTCTCTCTGCTGGTTCAATTTGCGACCTCCTGGTCCCTCCTGGGCCTCAGCAGCATCCAAAAACGTTAACCATACGATTTGCAGCTAGCAAGGCTTGTTGGTGTTCTTTCGGCGGGAAAATACTTCTGCACGACTCTCCACGGCGAGTGGCATCCGTCCACCGAAGGGGAAGTCTCTAGCCCTTTTTGTTCCTGCAGAAACCTCAGCTTCTTCTGACCAGTAGAAGCTTCTTTGCACCCGCAGCTGGCATTTCCTGGGCATTTGCCCATCTCCGACTTGCTTGTGACTTTTGGACTTGGTCCCCTTGTTCCACAGGTACCCTAGATTGGAAATCCACAGTTGTTGCATTGTTGGTTTGTGTCTTTCCTGCATTATTCCTCTAACACGACTTCTTTGTCCTTAGGGGAACTTTAGTGCACTTTGCACTCACTTTCAGGGTCTTGGGGAGGGTTATTTTTCTAACTCTCACTATTTTCTAATAGTCCCAGCGACCCTCTACAAGGTCACATAGGTTTGGGGTCCATTTGTGGTTCGCATTCCACTTTTGGAGTATATGGTTTGTGTTGCCCCTATCCCTATGTTTCCCCATTGCATCCTATTGTAACTATACATTGTTTGCACTGTTTTCTAAGACTATACTGCATATTTTTGCTATTGTGTATATATATCTTGTGTATATTTCCTATCCTCTCACTGAGGGTACACTCTAAGATACTTTGGCATATTGTCATAAAAATAAAGTACCTTTATTTTTAGTATAACTGTGTATTGTGTTTTCTTATGATATTGTGCATATGACACTAAGTGGTACTGTAGTAGCTTCACACGTCTCCTAGTTCAGCCTAAGCTGCTCTGCTAAGCTACCATTATCTATCAGCCTAAGCTGCTAGACACCCTATACACTAATAAGGGATAACTGGGCCTGGTGCAAGGTGCAAGTACCCCTTGGTACTCACTACAAGCCAGTCCAGCCTCCTACATGTATATACCATTGGATTGAATTTTCATATTTCTACTGTATTTATATTATTACAATCACTTTCATCCATTCCTGTTGTCCTTGCATTATTCCTGAGGGGTGTGGGGTAAATATGTTTTATTACTGCATCTGATTGTGTGTATGGTGTTGGTGTGTGTGTGTGTTGAGTGTGTGTGTCACTCTTGTTTTCCTCCCTCCCTCCCCTGTGTGCTAGGTGGCTGTACTCACCGTGGTCATCTTCGCCGTCATTGGTGTTTGTGGTGGAGCAGGACATAGAAAATCATTGGGATGAGCTGAAGTTTAGGCTCCATTGTGGCGTGGTTCTTCCCTGTGTCTCCAAAGGTGAGACCTTTCCCTTCTGAGGTCTGTTTCTGCCAGGCTTTTGATGTCATTGGTACCACCCCAGAAAAGATGGCGGTTTCCTGGGTCTTAATATGGTGGGTGGAACATTGACTTCGGCCTGGCTGTATGCGGCTACCACCGTGGTGCCTGTTGTTTCCACCCTGGCAGTCGGTGTGGTAAAGTAGCTGTCTATGGGAGTTCTCACCGCCATGGTCATAATTTGGCTGTAACTACCCCCAGCCTGTTGGCGGTATTACCGCCACTTTATCACCGACCGCCAGGGTTGTAATGAGTGTCTATGTCTTTCAAGAAGTACACTGGCTTCGTCAGAATATTGTTTTTTTAACCTCACTTTGGCTTCCGCATATACATTCCAGTCACCATCCCCACCTGGGTTAGGTATCAAAGGAAGATTGTCAAAAACTGTTTGCCCTTCAATGCCTAAATGACTAAACAACAAGGCCAATTTTCTGGCAGGGCTGTAGTGAAGCCCTTGGTCCCTAATCCTGTGGGACCTGGAAACGTCCGCTGAGAATAAGGGGTCAAATAGATACCCCATTCCTTGTACCAATTTGTAGTATCCAACGAAGGAAGACCAAAAGCAGAGTAGCACTTTACTTAGGTGAAGTTTATCTGAAGGTAAACAAGGACCCATGGAGAACTGCTGCTTGCCAGGTGAAGCACAGGGAAGGTCTGAACTCACCTAGCAACCAGGATTCCACATAGGAATGCAATGTGTATCACACACTACAAGATAAAGGAACAAGAAACAGACTCAATGAATTGCTATGTGGATACTACCAGTGCCATCTAAGAAAATAACCCCAATGTTTTTTATTGGATTTTAGGGGAGACAGATTCTGTGATGCTTGGATGTCAAAGGCCACCTGAACTGAACATCTCAACTGTTCTAAACCTACCCTTTCACATTTCAGGCCCTCAGGGTTGTAAATGAACTAATGGCAGAATAGAATACTGTAGAGTGAAGGGGTGGAGGGAGAGGTGGAAAAACGTCCCTTTGGACAGGATCATGAGACACGGAAATGATGTGCGGAAAAAGAAGTTATGAGAATCACCTGCCTCCTCTTATCCCGAATCTCCTGAAGCACTCTCTGGAAAAGGGGAATTTGAGGGATGAATATAGCATTCTTTCCCAAACCTGAGGACACAATGGGCCTCATTACGACCCTGGTGGCTGGCTGTAAGCTGGCGGTAGCACTGCCAACCGGCTGGCGGTATACCGTCAGTGGATTATGACTGTGGCGCATTAGCCATGGCCATAACGCCAGCCCCTCCAACATACCACCAGGCTTCCGCCTGGCGGTCATAATCCCCAGATTATGATTCCCCAACTGCCAGCCTGTCCATGGCGGTAAACACCGCCATGGAAAGGCTGGCGGTAAGGGGGACTCAGGGTGCCCCTGGGGGCCCCTACACTGCCCATGCACTTGGCATGAGCAGTGCAGGGGCCCCCAGGCACAGCCCCATCGCTGATTTCACTGGCCGTATTTCAGGCAGTGAAATGCGCGATGGGTGCTGCTGCACCCGCTGCACATCAACATTCCTGCCGGCTCTATTATGAGCCGGCTGCAATGTTGATGTGACTTTTCCGCTGGCCCAGCGGAAAAGTCATAATAGGGAGCCGCATTTACCGCCAGCACTGGCAGTATAGTGGCGCCCACGGCTTTGGCGGTCTTCTAGTAAGACCACCGAAGTCGTAATGAGGGCCAATGTTCCCATGCAAAACTGGGGAAGCATAGCAATGTGTAGTGCCACAAAAATGTCTATCCACGGACTCCCAAATTGAGCACACACTCAGTTGAACTCCTGACTTGACAGATGGTAAATCACAGAGGAAGCCATATTCTGACTTAGACTGTCTGCTCTAAAATTCAATGTGCCCTCAAGACACCAGGAGGTGAATTTCCATCTAAGCATAAATGTCCAATGCTGCTTGCTTCAATGTTATGCTCCTTGTACTACCCTAACGATTCCGGTGGAACCAGGTCACCTGGTTGTCTATCTTAACTACCACATTCAAATGATCTAACTGAGGATAAAACTGAAGAGAAAACCCCTGACACCACACAGCTTTTAACTCCATTTTAGTGCATGGTCTGACTCTCTTCCCATTTTAACCATGGACCCTTCATCTCTTGATCTCCCAATACTGCACCCCAACCCCACTGGCTGGCATCTGCTGTATGATAAATTGGGTCTGAAAGACTGAAAGTAACACCCCTTGCTAGATTGTCTGATACCAACCTCCAAGCAAGTTGGTTATTAAAGAGATAAGTAATGGAATTTGGGACTCGTATTTCTGGGCACATGGTGACCAATGCTGCATGACATGGTTCACCAAAGGTTTGAGAAGATATCTTGCCCCTAGCACAACTGCCATAGCTGCCATCACTAGACCCTGCACTTTTAACAATGACCTTGCTGACAAATAGTTGGTTGTTTGGAGCTTGTTGACAGCCTCTTTTATTGTTAGTAATTGTTGTGGAGAAAGAAATACCCTGTGCAGCAGAGTATTTAACATGAACTTCTATAAAAACTTATCTTCAGATGACTGAAGGTGTGACTTTGGAAAATTGGTGATAAACCTCAGAGTCTGAAGACATTAGGTTGAGCCTTAGAAAAGAAGGAAGCAGACAAAAGACAATTATCAAGACATGGAAATATAGAAATGCCTTTTGCCTATAGAATAGAAACAACTTGAGCCAGTACCCTTGTGAATACTCTTGCGGAAGTCGGCAATACAAGAGGCAAGGTCCAGAACTGAAAGTGTTGATCGCCAACAGCAAAACGTGATAAACAGGGATATGAAAAAATGCATTCTGTAAATCCAACATGACAAGAAAATTGTTCTGAGCAAGTAAAGGAAGTTGACTGAACCGAGATACACCTGTACATATTTGTTCAGGGCTTTCAAGTCTAAGACCGGGTGAAATTTGCCATCCTGGTTGAGAACAAAGAACAGTATTCCTTGGAACTGGCAGGACTGCTCCCTTGTCTAGAAAAGTCTGTAAACCTTGCATCAAAGCTTGACAAAAATATCCAAGGTAATGAAGTAGAAACGAACTGCTCCCGGGGAAAAGTAATCTTGTCCTAGTGCACATCAAAGTATGACATAGATTCATGGGCACAGTGCTAAATATATAGCGTCAGTTACACACATGATAGCAGTAGTAACAGCCACCTTACACCTTTTTTAGCAACACAACTAATTCCAGTGTACAAATAAGATAAAACAAAATACAACATAAGTAACAGTAGAACATAATCTCAACAATATACAGAATTCAGCAGTGCAGGACAGCGTACGGTATTGTCATAGATGTGTGAATTGTTCAAATTAAGCGGAGAGGTCTCCTCAGATGGCAATAGAGGGGGGCAGAAAGGGGATAGGAGGCAAGGGATACAGAACCCTGTGGGGAGAGGAGTCACCTCAAGCCCATAGATGGTGAAGCAGTTAGGTGTTGTGTCCTGAGGATGCGGGATATGTGTGCTAAGAGGCTGTTACCCAGGGTGTGAAGTTACACATTAAGACCGCTGGGGCCATTCCGACCTTCCCGCTGGGCCGGCGGGCACTAACATTGTTAGCGCCCGCCGGCCCAGCGGAAAGGCGGCCTGCAACACTGAAGCCGGCTCCGAATGGAGCCGGCGGTGTTGCAGGTGTGCGACGGGTGCAGTTGCACCCGTCGCGCTTTTCACTGTCTGCTAAGCAGACAGTGAAAAGCATGCTGGGGCCCTGGTAGGGGGCACCAGGACACCCGTTCCCGCCATCCTCTTCCTGGTGGTGAAAACCGCCAGAACCAGGCTGGCGGGAAGGCGGTCGGAATTCACATGGCGGCGCTGCTTGCAGCGCCGCCATGGAGGATTAGCCCAGCCGGGGGAAATCCGGCGGGAAACCGGCAGACCCGGTTTTCCGACCGCGGCTTTACCGCCGCGGTCAGAATGGGCTTTGAAGCACCGCCAGCCTGTTGGCGGTGCTTCAGTCATCCGTGACCGCCAGGGTCAGAATGACCCCCTAAGTTTCCAAACTCCCACTCTGGGCAGGGGTATTATGTGGATTGTTAGCTGTGTGCCAGTTATTCATGGGGGTCAACCGTCTAATTTGGCTTCCATCTTTTCTAAGTATTTTTGCCAGTCCAGGTTTGAAGTGAAGGCCGAACGAACCGGGCCCCCCATTCTCAATGATTGGTGTTCTGCCAAGATACCAGAAGGTAAACGCATGACCCACACCCGGACAAGCGAGGGCATTGCTGATTTCCAGCACATGGCATTACCCCGTGTCACCAACACCAAAGCATGGTCTATAAGTTTATGATTGGCTTGAGGACAGTCGATCGAGAAGTAAGTCCCAATATACAATGTGCTCCATCTCTATTGACTAAGGTGCCTACCGTCTCAGAGATAAACCCAGTCACTTCCTCCCAGTGGTCAGTCAATTGGTGGCATTCCATGTGTATAAAGTTTGCAGCTTGAGGCTGGCATCGGGGGTAGGTGTCAGCAGACGATAGATACATTCTCACCAGGTGCATTGGGGTAAGATTGGTGTGGTGGAGGTAGTTAAGTGTGTATATTTGAGTCTAGTGTTTATGGAGATGAATTTCGGCACCTCTCTGCATTGTGCCCATTGTTTATCTGTGAGTGAGGTGGCTAGGGCATTGTCCGAGTAAGCTTGAAGTTGATCTAGAGGGACCTCTCTGTCGCTATGTATAGCATATCGATGTGTATAGCACGGAAAAGGTATGTTATAGCCTTATGTCCTCCCCCATGTGTCAGCAAAACCTGAAAGGGCTGGGATATCCCAAGTTCGTCATGTGTTTTAGGCCAAAACGTGTGTAGGTATCGCATGAGGTTGGCATACAGTACAATGGAGCCCTGTGGAATCCCATAGTCATCTATCAGAGATCATGAGAATTTTGTCTGTGAATAGGTCCCCACCCAGATAGTAATTTCAGCGTCAGTCCAGGCCACGTCTGGGCACATTTGCAGTGTACGGCAGTCTGATAGGGCCCAGAGGGGTAGCTCTGGTGAGTATGGGGGAAGAATCCTGTGATTTAGTTAGGTATTTAGCCCAACAGAATTTGGCCACTCGCATTAAAGCATTTCCTACCCTCCCTGATTCACCGGTTTCCGAGCACAGAAACCACTTTAGTATTAGGGGCAACATTGTCTCACCAAACCAGTGTACCAGCTCTATCGTGTTTTGACCGGCTAGCCACTACATTGGCCATTGGAGTTGAGTTGCTGCATAGTAATATTTGTAATTCAGAGAGCCCAGCCCACCACTCTCCAAGGGGGCATATAGTTTAGGTAGTGCCTTCTGACATCTGCCATTGTGCCAAATCAGGGAAGTTAGGACTACACATATGTCTGCAAAGGACCTAATGGGTAGTTTCACTGGTAAAGTGGAGAACTACAGAGACCTGGGGAGAATTAACAGCTTAGAGACGGCCTCTCTCCCTGCTGGTGACAGTGGTAAAGATGCCCAAAACGGGAGCGAGGATCTTGCCTTAGTTAGGGATTTGCCTATGTTGCCCTCTATTAGATCCTTTCGGAATGGTAAACCTGCACTTCCAAGTATTTGATAGAAGCTCAGATGCCAGTTTTCCAATGCTAAATTGTTGGTTAAGTCGTGTGGGATGGCCGAGAGACCAAGGCAGCAAGGGGTGTGCGCAGGAGCGAGTACTGTTCTCTGTCGCGCCCTAGAAAAGATATACCTAATAGGTTCTCTTCCACTGTGCAAGAGAGTCACTTTGATCCAGGTATCACAAGTAATAAACAGTCTCAATGGAGCAAGGGCGGTGTTCTCCGAGTCTCATCAGTGCTCTGGTGCTAAGATAAAAGCCAGGAATGCAACAGGGGGTTGGGGTGCCCTGAGGCACAGTATCTGGTGCCTCAAAAGCAGCAAAGTATCAGCCCCAGTTGTGTCAAGTGTAGCAAGTGTCCACCAACGGCGTTGTGATGGATCCTCCACAGTGACAGATGTTGCGTGGTAGCCTCTTGGAATCAGAGGGTACAGCTGATGCTCCTATCTAGTATGTTGTAAGAACCCTGGTTTAGGGGAGAAGTCCTACCATCCATTCAGCAGTCAGGGTCTCTCAATCCTTTTGAGTTGTCTGCCCATACCCCAGTCGAGAGCAGGAAGTAAGCAGAGCTCTGGGGGTGCAGTGCTGGTTCTCAATTCCTCCACACATCAGGCTCCGCTCAATCACACTGTGCAATAATGCTGTTGTGCAGTCATATCACTCTGCAACATCCATCTTCCTCATGTCCAGTAATGAGGATTCACCCACCAGTGGTCGCAGTGTGGTGGCGGCAAGTGCAAGCCTCCCAACTGCTAAGTCTTTTCGACGTTCTAATGGGCAGGGTGCATATCGCCAGCAGGCCCCGTGGAGAAATGAGGGGGGCTTAGTGCTGGTAAACTTCCACCAAACTGAATTGTGGTCTTTGAGGGAGAAGTGAGAGCCAGAAGCGTAGTCCAATCTGGGGCTCGGGAGGAATCATGACTGTGAATTCACTGCACTAGGGGCGCGTAGTAAAGATATGGTCCATTTGAGCACTGAACCATTAGGGACAGGGGTGGCTGGATATTCGGCCCTGACTTCCTCGCAGCGCAGTGCTTCTCTATCTCCCAGCCACATAACACTAAGGCAGCCTACCCCGCTGGGCGAGGCACGATGCCACAATATTTAGAATGTCACGTTGCGGGGTTCAGCATGGTTCCTCCGCTAATGGCTCATCACAGCAGGCGGGTATGTCACCCGGTGCCCCAGACCAGAACCTACTGGTCGGTGTGAACACCAGTCCGGAACCGTGTCAGTAGTCAGTCAGCACTCTCAATGACCAGCGACACCAAGGAGTGCCCCAGGCATCTACAGGAGGACTAAAAAAGGTTCACTGCACCTGCCTCCAAGTGCCAAATGTTTGGGGTGTCGTCACAGGCATCAGACAAGGCAGGAGGCTTCACTGGGGAGCTACAGGATATTTAATAAGGCCAAGGGCCGAGGAGCTCCTTGTAGTACAACTTAAACGGTCGCCATCTTGGCCCCGCCCCCGCAATAGTCATTTTTGTGACTGATCTTGAGGAGCTGAACTTGATGGTCAGTGTGTGATTCCCACCACGTTTCCCCCTCTCCCCTCAACCTCGGCCCTGACCTTGAAAGTGGCATTTACTCGGGAAATACTGAGGCCCGTATTTATACTTCGTTTGCGCCGAATTTGCGTCGTTTTTTTCGACGCAAATTCGGCGCAAAACTAACACCATATTTATACTTTGGCGTTAGATGCGTCTAGCGCCAAAGTATGGGCAAATAGCGTCATTTTTTTGCGTGAACGCCTTCCTTGCGTTAATGAGATGCAAGGAAGGCGTTCCCGTCTAAAAAAATGACGGCGACGCAAATGCGTCGTATTTATACTCCCGGGCAAAAATCACGCCCGGGAGTGGGCGGGGCAAAAAAACCCGCATTTGCGCCACTTTTTGACGCCTGGGTCAGGGTAGGCGTTAAGGGGCCTGTGGGCTCAAAATGAGCCCACAGGTGCCCTCCCCTGCCCCCAGGGACCCCCCCTGCCACCCTTGCCCACCCCAGGAGGACCCCCAAGGATGGAGGGACCCATCCCAGTGAAGTACAGGTAAGTTCAGGTAAGTATAAATTTTTATTTTTTTTGGTGGCATAGGGGGGCCTTATTTGTGCCCCCCTACATGCCACTATGCCCAATGACCATGCCCAGGGGACACAAGTCCCCTGGGCATGGCCATTGGGCAAGGGGGCATGACTCCTGTCTTTCGTAAGACAGGAGTCATTTAAATGGCGTCTGGGCGTCGCAAAAAAATGGCGCAAATCGGGTTGAGGCGATTTTTTTGCCTCAACCTGACTTGCCCCATTTTAAGACGCCCTAACGCCATTTTCCCCCTACGCCGGCGCTGCCTGGTCTACGTGGTTTTTTTCCACGCACACCAGGCAGCGCCGGTCCGCTTGCGCCGGCTAACGCCATTCCATAAATACGGCGCCCGCATGGCGCTTCAGAATGGCGCAAAATTTTTGGACGCTAAACTGCGTATAAATATGGGCCTGAGTCTGTTGAAGAGGGATGAAGGATTTCATCCCTGTTAACACTTGAAAATGCTTTAGAACGTTTTTCTTCTCTGCTGCCTTTTGAATCATTGATCCAACTCTGGCCTTAATAACTTCTGACCAGCAAATAGTAGCTTGTGAACCAAAAATCGCTGATGAGGCTCCAGCGTCCAGGATTTCATCCATAGAAAACGACAAGCCGAAATGGCTGAACCAGCTGAAGAGGTGGCTGTCCAAAGACTGTCAAATCAAATAAGAGTGGGAAGTTCCTTGTTTGCCACAACAGGAGTGAGATCCTCACTGTCCTGCATAAGATCACACAGTGTCTGAAGGTTTTTGAGGAGAGCTTGAGAAGCATGTGCTGCGTTTATGTTGGCCAAGATGGAAAAACTTGTGGTCAAAAAAGACAGTTTGAAAGAAGACTCAACCTTCTTATCCACGACACCCAAGATGACTGAATTCTCTGAGGCCAAACCAGAAGTAATTGCCATTGTTATTAGCGTAGTATTAACTTTGGAAATCTGCAGGACTTGTTTCTCAAGCTCCTGCAAGAAATTACGTCTATTCAGAAACAAAGAATGGTCTGTTGGTCGGGATCTTTCAATTCCTTAAACAGCATGTTTGTTTGTGATGTTATGGAGGGACAAGTCATCCACTTCAGCCTTAGCAAACTGAGAGTAAAACCCATCTAATTGCATAGGCTTCTCCTCAAAGGCAAGGATCGTTCTTATGGGCTTCAAGAGTCCCTTAAACTTAAACTGAGGCCCCTGAACATATTTCCCCCTTTGATCAGACTCCCAGTCATCATCTGTATTCAGTTTTTGTCTCAGATGCAGGTTCTGCATAGCAGAATCATCCGCCTCTTTGACTAAAATTCAGAGCGGAAAATTTGTAGTACCTGTTCTTCTCCTTCATTAGGTTGCTTGAGATTGTGCTCCTTTTTTGTAGAGCCTTCCTGTCCTCCATGACTGTCAACGAAGAACAGCAATGCACTACTGCAGTGTTCTTTTCCTGGTTTTGAGGGTTGCCAGGATACCAAAAACCTAACATCACCCAACCCTATTATGCTGCCTCCCACACCAGCCACATGAGGTACTTGCACTGGCACTAGGCTGAGATGCTGTGCAACTCGGTTCTCAAACGGCTCAATTCCTGACCTCATATAGCTCAATGTCTCTTCCTAGCACATAGACAAGGAGCAAGTCAAAAATTGCTGCAAGCTCAAGGTAAGATAATTGTACATAAAAGTAGAGTAATGGCAAGAAAATGTAGTGTACCACAGCATACCTTACGTCCAACAAGGGCAGAGAAATAAACAGGAGCAGTGTTGTCAGATTTTGAGACCCATCCCAAGACCAAAGCTGTCCAAATTCAGCCCAACACAGACCAGTATCATCCCCAAAATTAGCCCAAACTTTCAAATTGCAAATTATGCAAACATAGCCTTCAGAAAACATTTTACGGATAATTCTAAATTTTATTCAATATACATATCGTAGGAGGAGATTATTTGGGCACCTGTGCATTTCTGCAATCATGCCTAATTATTAATTAATAGAATTAATTATGTGGATTTACGACCAAATTCCGCCAGTCAGCCAATTTTTTTTCTCTTGCGCAGCTCCACAACAACAAGAGAGATTCGGCGTCCCTTAGCATGATTTCTGATTGCTAGGAGAACATCCGGCAAGATTGTAAACCAAGGGCGATCGCGACTGTTCATGGTCAGAAGGCTGCCGTTTGAATAGAAAATCTGCTTGTGCGGCAGCAAAATCAACTCGCGTAGCTGCACCTTTTGGCACGCGGTGTGGTACCATTCGTGCTGATTTTTCAGCACAGAACACGCCCCGGCACTAAATTATGAAGCGAACAGTGTGACATGCCTATTTCTACCCATTGGCAGAACTCTGCAGAATCTGACAGAGTTTTTAGGGGAATTCCACTGAGTCAGATTTCACAAGTTCCACCCACCCCTAGCGTTAAGTATACATCTTCATGCTCTTAACTTTTTTTCTCAATGATGACTGTAAAAACCCTAAAGTAATCCATGTCAATGAAGCATTCCCTTTTAACGTTCCACATGTTTTACTTCATCTTGCATTCCCCAAGAGCATTTCCTTTTCCCAGACTCGCGTTCAGGTCTGGGTGAGTTCAGATTTTGGGCAGACATTAATTATGGGAACAAATGAGGACCCTAAGCTGAAAGCAATAAGGGCTAACGCCATTCTGAAGCACCATGCGGGCGCCGTATTTATTCAATGACGTTAGCGGGCGTTAGCCGGCGGCGCTGCCTGGTGTGCGTAAAAAAAAATGACGTACACTAGGCAGCGCCGGCGTAGGGGAATATGGAGCTTGGGCGCCAATAAATGGGGCAAGTCAGGCTGAGGCAAAATTATCGCCTCAACCCGATTTGCGCCATTTTTTTCGACTCCCAACCCCCATTGAAATGACTCCTGTCTTAGCAAAGACAGGAGTCATGCCCCCTTGCCCAATGGCCATGCCCAGGGGACTTCTGTCCCCTGGGCATGGTCATTGGGCATAGTGGCATGTAGGGGGGCTCAAATCAGGCCCCCCTATGCCACAAAAAAAAAAATAATAATACTTACCTGAACTTACCTTATGTTCCCTGGGTTGGGTCCCTCCATCCTTAGGCGTCCTCCTGGGGTGGGCAAGGTTGACAGGGGGGGTCCCTGGGGGCATGGGAGGGCACCTCTGGGCTCCTTCCAAGCCCACAGGTCCCTTAACGCCTGCCCTGACCAGGCGCTAAAAAACGACGCTAAAGCGGCTGGATGTCATTTTTTTTTACCCGCCCACTCCCGGGCGACATTTTTGCCCGGGAGTGTAAATACGGCACACATGCCTCGGAGTCACTTTTTTAGACGGGAACGCCTACCTTGCATATCATTAACGCAAAGTAGGTGTCCACGCTAAAAAATTACGCAAACTCCATGGACTTTGGCGCTAGACGCGTCTAATGCCAAAGTATAAATATGGAGTTAGTTTTGCATCGGAATTGCGTAAAAAAAACGACGCAATTCCGGCACAAACAGAGTATAAATATGCCCCTAAGAGTTTCTCACAATGCTCGCCAGTTGGTCATTAAGGTGTTCTCTCCAAATGGACATTCAATCCTAGGCTTCCCTGGAAAGCGTGCTAAGCAATGGTCATATAAAAGCCAATTTAAATTAAAGCACCACTATGCATGTGCAGCCCGAAGCTGGGTCATGGCCATTTTTGCATCCCCATCTAGGTGAGGTGAGGCTTGGGCTGTAATGTCCCTTTTCTCTGCAAATCTTTCTGGAATACTCAGTTTGTATATCCCACATCTACCCCTCTTTTCTCTTAAGAACCAGTTTTCACCTTCTATTTTTGTACGCATTTCTTTTCATCAGTGGAGAAACCTGGGGGGGATCCAGCTGGATCTGGCAGCTACAGTTGAGCAAGATCTGGGATTCTGCCCAGCATCAGTGAAATATGTTGACTTTGTCCCAGTGTAATTTGCTGACGCTAGGACTCATTCAGTAAAAGTTGCACGTTGTCTGCTTTCGTTTCAGAGCTGCAACCTGTAGGAAAAGAGGGGGTTTCTTAATTTCACAACCAATTAGGCCAAAAACAAAGGGCTCACTTGAAGGTCCATCAGTGTTATTTTGTAGGAATTTCATTCTGGCTGAGTGCTATGTGGAGCCTAAAACCTAGATTTCAATGCACTGGAGGGAAAACAGGACACTTGGGCCCATATTTATACTTTTTAAGCGCTGCATTTGTGTCATTTTTTTATGCTAAAGTGGCGTAAACTTACAAAATACAATTGTGTTTTGTACGTTTGCACCTGTTTTGTGTCAAAATATGACTCAAATGCAGCGCTAAAAAAGTACAAATATGGGCCTTGGTTTACTACCACTTGAAAAGTGCTTTGGAGACGATGATTTGGAGCAAGGTTTTTGACTTTGACTTTGTTTTCTTTTCTTTTATAGAGTTAGATATCATAACGTAAGATTTCAGAATCCTTAACATCACACATTCATATTATAGAGGGACAATGAATCATAGAAGTGTATATATCTGTTTACAAGCAATGTTACAGATGACAATGAGGGCTGCAAGGTGTAAGAGTCACACACCGCCCAAAGTGGTAGGCATTATATGTTAAAAGTACCTGGTCTGGAGAAACACGAAGTCAGGATTTAAAATGTTATGCAGCAGTTTCCTTTGGTAATAAGACTTAATCACTATCCAAAGAAACCCTTTTTAACAATCATGGAGTAACAAAATAATGAGGATAAAAACATGGTCCTAAAGCTATGTCTTATAGTTTATGTGCAGGTCTTTGATGCCAGTTCATACCTGACTGTGCTCTATTAGGATTGTGACTAAATAACTGCAAGTAACAAAATAATCTCTGTGACAAAAATGTAACCCATTAGGTGATCTACGTAGGATAAGCCAGAGTCTAGCTACTGGTCGGTTCTGGCTTCAGGAGCCTGTGTTTGAGCCAAGCCATTAAAATATTTGGGGCCATATTTATACTTTTTGACGCAAAACTGCGCTAACGCAGTTTTGCGTCAAAAAAATTAGCGCCGGCTAACGCCATTCTGAAGCACCATGCGGGTGCCGTATTTAATCAATGACGTTAGCCGGCGTTAGCCGCCGGCGCTGCCTGGTGTGCGTGGAAAAAAATGACGTACACCAGGCAGCGCCGGCGTAGGGGGATATGGGGCTTGGGCATAAAAAAATGGGGCAAGTCAGGTTGAGGCAAATTTTTCGCCTCAACCCGATTTGCGCCATTTTTTTCGACTCCCAACCCCCATAGAAATGACTCCTGTCTTAGCAAAGACAGGAGTCATGCCCCCTTGCCCAATGGCCATGCCCAGGGGACTTCTGTCCCCTGGGCATGGTCATTGGGCATAGTGGCATGTAGGGGGGCACAAATCAGGCCCCCCTATGCCACAAAAAAAAATAAAAAAAAATACTTACCTGAACTTACCTTAATGTCCCTGGGATGGGTCCCTCCAGCCTTGGGTGTCCTCCTGGGGTGGGCAAGGGTGACAGGGGGTGTCCCTGGGGGCATGGGAGGGCACCTCTGGGCTCCTTCCGAGCCCACAGGTCCCTTAACGCCTGCCTTTTGCAGGCGCTAAAAAACGGCGCAAAAGCGGCCGTACGTCATTTTTTTTGACCCGCCCACTCCCGGGCGTGAATTTTGCCCGGGAGTGTAAATACGGCGCACATGCCTCGGAGTAAATTTTTTCGACGGGAACGCCTACCTTGCATATCATTAACACAAAGTAGGTGTCCACGCTAAAAAATGACGCAAACTCCATGGACTTTGGCGCTAGACGCGTCTAAAGCCAGAGTATAAATATGGAGTTAGTTTTGCGTCGGAAGTGCGTAAAAAAAAACGACGCAATTCCGGCGCAAACGGAGTATAAATATGCCCCTTGGAATGCATATCATGCAGCATTGTGTTAGGATATGATAAGACATCATCACAGATCGAAAAGTGTATTTTTAACATGTGGAAGCATTTCACCTTAACATATCAAATTATAGGACCATATTGAGAAGAATGTATTGATAGTGAAAGTTTTTAAACATAAACTGAGAAACATTCCTGCCCCGCCATGATGAGAATGCTATTAGTGAACTAAGAGGCAAGGTAGGGGGTCATGACTGTGGTCTGGATGCTTACAATAAATGGAGTAACCATATATATGCAACCATATAGGCTATTAAATCAAACTTGAGGAAGGTTTTTTGTACTGTGCATATTTCGCTTTAAGATATTTGAAAATATTCTCATACCTGTCAAACATAAAAAAGGAGGCGATCTGAAATAAAGTGTTGCCAGGATCGCACTATTTGGTCAACCAAGGAAACTGGGATTAATCCCACATATCCAATTTCATACTGTGTAATTCGGCCAGTAAATGTTTTTTCTTTGTAATATCAAATGTTAAGAGGTTGCTCTTAAATCCTAGAGGAGACCATCAGAACCAACATTTTATGATTGGCAGTTTTACATAGTGCGAACCTTGTCCCAGGACATAAGTGTGCTTCGAGAACACAGAGACTAAATTACATGTAGAAAATAGGTCTCTCAGCAAGGATGTAGCGATAGGGCTTTATCACATCAGTGGTTACATCCTGCACATAGGTTTCTGGGATAGATACTATAGTGTCTTGTTTGCATTGAGTGGATCAGCAGGGACCCAATTCAGATGTGTGTGTGTGGTGTACACGGAGAAGGAGACAAAGGGTGAAGCTTGGGGCCTAAGTTAAAGCCAGCTTAAGAAATTACTCCATGGTCCTGCATATTAGTCTATCTGGGCAAAGGTTGTGAGCTAAGCTCTGAAGTTTATTAGGAAATAAACATGAACAAAATGGGGTGCACGGGTGAGTGTGGTAGAGGTGTCAGAGACATTAACTAAGTTTTGCTGATAATGATTCCAGTAGGATTTAAAGGTACTCGGCAGGTCTAACAGCGCTCATGTACCCATCTCATCCCTACGGTTCAAGTTAGCAGTCACTTGAGCATCTAAGGGTGGTGGTTTCACACAGAATCTGTTTCCTCGTTTATTTTACGTTGTGCGATTGGGGCGGTAGGCCCTTCACTTCCATAATAAATTTAGGGCCATATTTATACTTTTTGACGCAAAACTGTGCTAACGCAGTTTTGCGTCAAAAAAATTAGCGCCGGATAACGCCATTCTGAAGCGCCATGCGGGCGCCGTATTTAATCAATGACGTTAGCCGGCGTTAGCCGCCGGCGCTGCCTGGTGTGCGTGGAAAAAAACGACGTACACCAGGCAGCGCCGGCGTAGGGGGATATGGAGCTTGGGCATCAAAAAATGGGGCAAGTCAGGCTGAGGCAAATTTTTCGCCTCAACCCGATTTGCGCCATTTTTTTCGACTCCCAAACCCCATAGAAATGCCTCCTGTCTTAGCAAAGACAGGAGTCATGCCCCCTTGCCCAATGGCCATGCCCAGGGGACTTCTGTCCCCTGGGCATGGTAATTGGGCATAGTGGCATGTAGGGGGGCCCCCTACATGGCACAAAAAAATAAAAAATAAATACTTACCGGAACTTACCTGAATGTCCCTGGGATGGGTCCCTCCAGCCTTGGGTGTCCTCCTGGGGTGGGCAAGGGTGACTGGGGGTGTCCCTGGGGGCATGGAAGGGCACCTCTGGGCTCCTTCCGAGCCCACAGGTCCCTTAACGCCTGCCTTTTCCAGGCGCTAAAAAACGGCGCAAAAGCGGCCGTACGTCATATTTTTTTTGACCCGCCCACTCCCGGGCGTGAATTTTGCCCGGGAGTGTAAATACAGCGCACATGCCTCGGAGTCAATTTTTTAGACGGGAACGCCTACCTTGCATCTCATTAACGCAAAGTAGGTGTCCACGCTAAAAAATGACGCAAACTCCATGGACTTTGGCGCTAGACGCGTCTAATGCCAAAGTATAAATATGGAGTTAGTTTTGCGTCGGAATTGTGCAAAAAAAAAACAACGCAATTCCGGCGCAAACAGAGTATAAATATGCCCCTTATAGTTTTGGTATTGTTAACAGGTCGGAATTGCTACCACCATCAATTTATGTGTTAGATCACCTGAAAATTGCTGGCTGCAGGAGGATTGCAGATCCGGCTTCCTGCTGGGCATGGCACCACGCTTGCCTTGCGGCCCCCCCCATACGATGGCCGGACCAATAATAATAATAACAATAATAATACAAAAAATTTATAACAGGCCTGTCCACTTCCAGGACAGCAGCATGAAGTAGGGCAGTCACAGAAAGCGCTTTCACTCTGCCACACATCCAAAAGGTTTGCACACAAACCGGCAATTGAAGCCCAAGTTTGTGCAACCCGTCAGGACAGGCATTTCCTGCACAAATGGGAACATTTTCACTCATTTGTGAGGGAAATAGACCAGTTTGAACAGAACAGGAGGAAGGGCTGCATGGAAGTAGCTTTGTAGGTTGACAATAGGGAGGAGTAAAACATGTAAGCAACAGGGTTAGCTGGTCCAAGCAAGATATGACCTCTGTCGAAGAGAACACCTCAGTCTTCAGCATTGGCTTGAGGAGGACGTACGATGAGGGGGTAATGCAGGTTTCCATGGCTGTTTTCATTTTTTTGCATTTTGTCTTGAGTCTGATGGTGTCCTGGCTTCGGGTGATCTGACAACCACGGTAGCTCGTAAGCTTATGTCGGTTGTGCAGCTCTTTTGTTCTTTCCTTTCTCCAACTTGCATTATTGCATTTCTAATGGTTAAAATACTAGGTGCAAACAAAGCAAAATCATAACTACTTAAAAAAAAAGCAAAACTATGAATATCATAAAAACAGGAGTGTATAAGTAACACATGCTTAACATAGAACTATTTAGAAGCTCTGCAACGTCATGTTTTTATAAAGCCGTTGGATATCTTGTAAATGAAAGCAAATCATGAAAATCATATAAAATGTTGAATTCCATATAAAACAGTCTTTCACTAAGTCTACATGCTGTGCTAGCCTTGATAGCATAGTACTCCGAGGATGACCATGGGAGTCTGATGATTTTTCTCACAGTGGTTTTCCTGTTCACCAGTTCTCAGCAGAAGCACAAGAAACCCCTGAGCGGTGTGTGCTGTACTGTGACTCCCTGAATACACCCCTCCTCACACCATCCTCTGAGTTCTGTCAGCACCTATGACAAGCTAGGCCAAGCTGAACAGCTATCTTTCTCTCCCCGCCGCTGCCTCTACGCACCCTCTCCTGTGATGCTTCATTAGGCTCAGGTGGGGGTACCTCTTAAAAGTAAAACAAGAGTCAGTGAAGCACTAAAGAAATGCTAGCATTTGTGATCGGGTTAAAAGCTGCCTGTTGTTTGTATTTACAATCCAATTCCCTCACCAAAGTTCAGTTTCATCTGCAACTAATAGTTGAGTTGTCTACAAGCAAAAATAAACATGCTGATCTGAATTTCTCCTACTTACATTTTTAAACAAGCATTTACAATGCAATAGGTCTTGCATTAGCGAGAGTTAGAGCTGTTGGCGTTGTAAACGATTATGACAGGGACCTTATAAATATTTAGCCATGCATCCCATTGAGCCTTTATCAGAAATGACTGCGTTTGTGCATTCCTTCATGCAATTAGCATTAGACTATAATGGTCTGAACAGCCCTTACAGAGGACCACAATAAAAATAGCATTTTAAGGAAACATGGTCATACAAACATATATTCAGCCCCTAGAAAACATAATCAGATAAAAAATAATAACAAAGATTACTGCAGTGTAATCAAAAACAGAAAGTGTGATTCTACTGGCAATGGCTAGATGTCCTTGTCAAGCCCACTGAATTAATAATGCCTTGAAATCAATTATTCTTTTGAATAAAGTGTAGTGCATTATACACTTGCAGGAGAAACATGACTATCAAAATATTAACACCAACAAAAATCTTA
This sequence comes from Pleurodeles waltl, assembly GCF_031143425.1. Lineage (NCBI taxonomy): Eukaryota > Metazoa > Chordata > Amphibia > Caudata > Salamandridae > Pleurodeles > Pleurodeles waltl. Next base: position 185,788,335 of record NC_090437.1, read on the forward strand.
TAAGAAAATTTTCTCTCCAATATAGAAACAAAAGTTTCAGCCATAAGAGAATTTAAAGATGCACACAGTGGTAGATGTGGTTATGATATTTGGGCCCCCTCTCACCTAGTATGACCCACAAGATTGCCTGAACAGACAGAGCACAGCATTCTAAATTTTTCAGGGTGGGTCCATTGCCCTAGGACAACCACAGGCTGAGTTATGGGCACAAATGTGTTGTAAACTGAATGCCTGCAAAGCATTCTGGGCTGAGTTTCCGTGAATACATTAACATTTTATCAGAAATAAAGTGTGTTTTTCATTAGCAGAAGTGCAGTACCACTGGTGGTGGCTAGATGTCACATTAACAGAAGATGCAGTACCACTGGTGGTGGCTGGATGTCCCTGTCTAGCCAATGAAATCAGTAATGCCTTGGAGCAATAATTTTCTGATATCAGAGTGCAGCATATAGTGTATTACACACCTACAGACCAGGCATAATTGTCAGAATACTAGCAAGGCCCTTTTAACACAAAGGCCTCCCTCCCTGATAAAAAAATAAATAATGTTTCATCTATGAGAGAACATAAAGATGCACTGAGTGGTGGAAGAGGTTATGATATTTGGGCCCCCTCTCATTTAGTGTGACCCACAAGATTGCCTGAACAGAAAGAGCACATCACTTTAAACATTTTGGAGGTGGTCCCATTGCCCTAGGACCACCACAGGCTGAGTTATGGGCACAAACGTGTTGTAAAACAAATGCCTGCAAAGCATTATGGGCTGAGTTTCCATGAATACATTAAACCTTTATGCAAAATAAAGTATGTTATTCTTTTGATATCGGAAGCATGTAGCGGGAGTGTGTTCATTATGGGCTGAGTTTCCATGAATACATTAAACCTTTATGTTTCCATGAATGCATTAAACCTTTATGCAAAATAAACTGCGTTATTCTTTTGATATTGAAACAAAGTGTGTTATTCTTTTGATATTGGATGCGTGGTAAAGTGTGCTATTCTTTTGATATCAATGGTATACATGTCTGCAGGCCAGGCAGAATTGTCAGAATACTAACAAGGCCCTTCTCACACAAGTTCCTCTAAGCTGTAAAAACAAATTTTAACTACGAGAGAACTTAAAAGTATATTGAATGGTGGAAGAAGTTATGATATTTGCTCCCCTCTTACCTAGTGTGACCCACAAGATTGCCTAAACAGAAAGTACACATTATTCTAAATGTTTTTTTGTGGGGCCCATTGCCCCAGGAGCACCACAGGTGGAATTGTGGTCACAAAAGTGCTGTAAAACAAACGCTTACAAAGGATTTTGGGCTAAATTTCAATGAATGCATTAAACCTTTACCAGAAATAAAATGTGCTCCTTAGCAAAAGGAGCAGTAACAGTGGTGGTGGTTAGATGGTCCTTTTGAGCAAAGTAAGTCAATACTACCTCAACATGTCTGCAGGCAAGGCAGAATTATCCAAATACTAACAACCCCTAATAACACAAACTCCTTACAGCTGTAGAAACAAGCTTCAGCTATAAAAGAGTTCAGACAGGCACTGAGTGATGGAAGAGGTTATGATATTTAGGCCCTCTCTCTCCTAGTGTGACCCACAAGATTGCTTGTACAGAAAAAGCACGTCCTTATAAATGTTTTGGGGGTGGTCCCATTGTCCTAGAACCACCACAGGCCGAGTTATGGTCACAAATTTGTGGTAAAACAAATGCTTGCAAAGCATTATGGGTCGAGGTTTCCCAAGTGCAGTGAATATTGTAGTATCGCTGTCCTGCTGTGCCGGGAGAGCCTGAGGATTCATTCCTAGCTTGATTTCATGTTTTATATAACGAGAAAAAAGTACAAAACAGGTACAACACCACTTGTCATTACTGACTATGTAAAGTTAGGACCCAGTGATAGGCAAACATGGAAAACGAACTGCGCCCATGAACATGAGTGCTGACAAACACGAGAGGCAGGAAACAAAGAAAAATAGTCCGTCTAAACAACAGAAAAGCATGTGAGGCGTAAGTAAACAGTACTTGGCCGGTGCGCCTGGACCAAGTACAGGAAGTGACCTATCGGCTACCAATCACTTAGAAGGCAGCACAACAAGACCAACACTGCCTTCAACCTACTGGAAGTGGCAGGCAGCGTCAGGCGGGACGAAAATGCCTATATCCCTAACAACAGGTCTTCCAGACAGCGCGTGCGCGCTGTCGAGGCTCGTCCTAAAAGATAAGTAACCAAATATATAGAGCATATTTACACAAGGAATCTCTGAGCTCTAGTCATTGCCTGAAGTGAGAGATTAGAATAGAAGTCTTAAGCTTCTTTCGGAATTAATTAATACTTCACAAAGTCCAAAGAATTACAGAGTTTAGACAACCAACTACCCTTTCTTCAACTACCAAAGTTGGCAACTGAAGTGGCTTGTGTAGCAGCAGAATATTGTACACTTGGGCCCTGATTACGAATTGTTCGGTATGTTCGGACCCGTGCATAAACCCTGTTTTACACTCTGGCCAGTATCACAAGTTGGTATATATTAAAGCGTCCTATAGTTATTGGTTGGGTTAAATACCTCAACATTCAGTAATTTCCAGGAAGTCAAACATGCCGATATTTAATGGGGAGAAATCATATGGTATTTACCATAGCATGTGGATTTTGGTGCATTTAGCACCAAAATCCACATGTTATTCCACACCAATTTATAATAGGAGTCATTGCAGCCGATAAATAACGTACCACGTGGTATTGTTATTTATCAAGTGCCATAAATAGCACCTAAACTCGTAATCAGGGCCTAAATGGAGCTGTAAATCCGGTTAATAAAGCATACATTTAGACTTTAGATAGGCAGTGGCCAGGCCATATCCATTTTAAAAAGAATACATTGCATCGGAACCGAATGCTGATTATCTTTGAATTTTTCTCTTTCTACATATTCAGCAGAGACAGATGCTTCATGCTGTCTCTATACATTCAGAATCCAATGTATTTTCAAGGTGAAGACGTGATATGCAGTCTGCATGTACATTTGTCTTCTCTGACATAACCCATGGATTTGTAAAGTGCATGTTCACCCCTTGGAACATCTTGCTGCGGATTAGCGGGTGCTTATTGTTACCACCCGCAAACCTTGGAATAATGAAAGGTTGAGTGAACTGCTGTGATTGGACCCTGTTGCAATAAGGTCAGAGTCAGTTTTCTGCAGGGGATGGATTAGGCCACTGATCCTCTGACCTAGCATATGCTGTATAACATACCACTAAAATGCACTTCCTTGATCACCACCCTCAAACAAATTTGTTTCTTTCCAAGAATCACCTCAGAGGCAAACCTTAGCTTGTATACACATTAACTGATTCCTTATAAAATTGTGCCATTCCCAAAAGGAAATCTGTTGCATTTTATTTGTGAAACACCTGTTTTAAAATTGCCTTTATATGGTTATTCTTGATATGGTACACTCTCTGGAAATATTCTGTCCTAGATGGTACATCACTGTGAAACTAGTAAAACTTTTGCAGACAAAACACATAGGCCCTCATTTTGACATCGGCAGTAAAAAACGCCTAATGCCGCAGCGACGGCTGCCAAAAGACTGTTGCCGCGGCTACCATCCACCCACCATAATATGACCACAGCTGGATTTCTGCCATAAGAAATACTGGCGGATGGCGGTAAGGTAGCGCTGCTACCACCAGCAATGCCACGCCAGTAGACTGCCTCCAGCCGTATTATGAAAAATAATACAGACTGACGGTGTTCTGCTTTCGGGCGCTGCTGGAGGTAGCAGCGCCCCGCCCCACCCCTTCTCCTGCCGGAGAACACCCTGAATCCAGGAAAGTTGGGTCTCCGACAGGGGGGTGGGTGGGAGGGTTGTGTGTGTGTGTGTGGGGGTGTGTGCCTGTATCTGTGAGTGTGTGTGTGAATGCGGGTGTGTGTTTAGTGATGATTGTGAGCATGAATGTTTGGAAGTGTGAGTGCGTGTATGTATGGAAATAGGAATGCGTGTCTGCGTGAATGTTTTGAAGTGTGTGCAGATGTGTGTGTGAATGGAAGAATGCGTGAATGAGTGTGTGTCTGCGTGTGTGTGTGTGTGATTGGGGGAGTGGATGTATGGGAGCTGGGGGGGTTGTCTGGAGAGGTGGGGGGGTGAGAGGGTGTCTGGAGAGGTAGGGGTGTGGGGGCCTCCTATCAGTGTCAGGGAAGAAATTCCCTGTCACTGATAGGGCCTACCGCACGAAAACCATGGCGGTAGGCAGGGTCACAATCCCGCCAGCGGCACAATGGCAGCCGCCGGGCTGGAGATGGTTATCTCCAGCCCGGCGGCTGCTACCGCCATGGCGGTTCGAGTGGTACTTTGCCGGGTTGGCTGAAGCCAACCTGTCAATGTCATAATGTGGCAGTAAGTACCGCCAGCCTGTTGGCGGTACTACTGCCACATTAACGCCAACTGCCGGGGTCATAATGACCCCCATAATACCTTCTGCTTTTATTGGTATTCCCATAAATTAAAGTGTCATCCTGGAAGAATTTTGCTCAAGGTCTACATTCTGACATTCCTTTAATTAATTGTTAAAAACCTAATGCTGCTCTTGCCAATAGGCATCCTGCAGTATTGGAACAACCCTTCTGAGGTCATTAAGGGTATAAAGATTTTGGCATGTTATAATACAGAGTTGTCATAACAAGTATGGAAAGTATAGTGGTCCCTGACAAGTTTGACATCTTCTTGTGCAGATTTGGAAGTGGATGTTGATCAACACATATCACATTGCAGAAACTGGTATTCATACCCTGAGGTCCCCTAAGAGCATTTCGATAAACGTCCTACTGGTGCAGCCACAGAGGTAACTCAGTTGGTTCAATAATTCAAATTTTGCACAAATCATCCATTTGTTTCTACATGCGAGGGGAAGATTTCTGACTCAATGTTTAACTGGCATAGCACTATTCTTCAAACTGATGCAGTTTTGAAACCCATGTATTTTCCTAGTATGTCGCTGAAAGACAAGAGAATCACATTCAAGATCCTCATCCACGCACACAAATCCCTCCACAACACCGGCCCAACCTACCTCAATGAAAGAGTTAACTTCCACACTCCCACACGCAACCTCCGATCAGCCGACCCCGCCCTAGCCACAGTTCCCCCATCCAACGCACCACCACAGGAGGCAGGTCTTTCTCCTACCTCGCCCCCAAAACCTGGAACTCCCTCCCCACCGACCTTCGCAAAACCAAAGACCTACTGGTCTTCAGAAAGACATGGTTGTTCGATCAGTGACCCTCCCTGCCCCCCCCTGTTTCCCCTCCCCCAGCGCCTTGATACCCACACGGGTGAGTAGCGCGCTCTACAAATGTTTTGATTGATTGATGATTGAAAACAAAGCCTAAACTTGTTTTAAGTGTTTTGACGTACTCATCAGATTCACAGCACTCTTTTTTGTTTATTGGCAAAATCAGAGCAATTTGTTCCTGCTCTTTGCCCCCTTCACTATACCCTATAGAAGGTTTAGGTGGATTTGTTTGTTTCCCCTAGCTGAGGCTACCGCAGTACGGTGTCTACTTTCTGAGCCACATAAACTTTGCCCTTGTTCGTTTTACTTTAAATTCTATCTTCGCCCAGAAGTAACTTCCAAGATCAATTTTGCAACCACAACACCTCCGGGTTGCAGAGCTTCTGCACATACGTTCTGGTCAACCTACAGTTTATCAACCACACAAAACCATCAGCACATTCACATCTTTATCATGTACTCAAATACTGCAGTTAGAAAGTCCCTTCCTTAGTCCTGCCATTCTCAGCCCCTACACTACATTGGACCAAAACACTGTCATCTTCCTTACTGCCATCCGCTGTAAAAGTCCTTATTTGTACTCATGGTTTTGCACACTCACCCAAAATGACCCTTTTTCCTGCATCTTTTTGTCATTTTTAGTGAAAGCTGGACATCCAATATAATTCCCTGTGTGCTTGGGGCTCCTGCACTGGTAACGCGCTTTCAAAAATATTCTTTTGCTACACTTATACCAGATGAATATTGCTTGCTGACTCCATTCACAACTGTTGATGGTTGCCCCCTAATTTCCTGCACAACATTCTGACTGTCCTGCGACTTTGTTAAAACCATCTGTCAATCTTTCTTATACTTTTTATGGGCAAGCGCAAAGCGCTCCGCCCGATTCTGAAATCTCTCTTTGGGCTTCCAACCACTCCCATGTCACGTCAGTCACTTTCATTGGTTCCTGGGCTTGCCTTTTAAAATCCACTTGCTTTCATTTGTGAAAGGCATGCATACGTCATGTCTTTTCCGTTGTTTAGCCCACCTACACAGCACCAGTAAACTACTAAAAACATTTGAGGCTCGATGTTTTCAGCATGGTGTCCAGACTACTTTATCATTTTATTTTCCATGCAGTGCGATCGCGCCGGGGTTTACATAGCGCAATCGCGCTCAGTTTTTCCGTTTTCAATTTCAGTGCGATCCGCTGCATTTTACATAGCGCGATCGCGCTGTTTTTACTTTCTCAAGGTATTTGGGAGATGTTGTGCGGAGAGCTGATGCTTCATCCAAAAACATAAAGTAAGAATTAAGAATGTTTACTCTGAACTATATTATAGGAGTTGGAACACGGGTCAACTGCTCCTTGCATCAGAGCAAAGTTTTAAAAATGCATCAATAATGCATTTAACAAATTTGGTAAACAGCATGTCTAACATGCCCACTTCAATGTCCTGTTGCCCACTTCGTATGCAGCGTTATATTGCTTTGGAACTCACAAAGTTTTTTTGTAAATGCATTTGAAACACAGCTCTGAATGAAAATTAAAATGTTTATTCGATTCAGTTTGGTGTTTCTTAGGAATTATTACTTATTTCCCAATTTGTCCTTATGTTTCAAACATCGCTAAAGATGTTGTCCATAGATGCACGCTATGCTTCAAAATGTTTAACGCTGTTCAGAAAATAAGGATTGGTGTTCGTGGGAATGTTTATCTATTTCCCAATCTTTCTGAAGTTTTAAACATCGCTCAAGGTTTACTCCAGAGATGCAAGCTATGCTTCAAAATAAGGCCGCGCCCAAAGATGCGCAAAAGGTTAAAAAGTTTTAACACTGCGCAGAAAATAAGGCTGTGATGTTTGTGAAACAGGGATTTGTTGGGTTCTTTAACAGTATTCAGCCAAGCGGTTGGTTTTTCCCATGCATCTAACATGTATGTTGCAAGAAACATTCAAGAATGCACCAAATACAGGTCATGTCTGGCTGCAAGTTTTTTTTTTTTTTACAGGCATTAAACATTTAGGCACAAGACAAATTCCAAACTGCCCGATATGTGCCTCAGATCTTGGAGGCTCTGGCTAAGTGCTTAAAGATCCTAAATCTCCCTGTAATGTCCGACTCAGAAGGGGGCACAACTGGGAAGCTTCCAGCAACAGATTGAAAACATCATAAAAGGGGCCTCATAAATCATAGGCTTATTTCCAGGAAGCGCGCCCCTTAGTTGCTTTCGATGGAAGGACAGGAAGGCAGAATTACAGTCCCAGTAAAATAATAGGGAATCAAAGGGAAAGCAGGGGCCAATCCTTTCAAACCACACAAGTGCACTTAACATGTACATACATGTTAGGTCGAGTATAGCAGCGCGCCTGCGCTGCTTTTCTGATGTGTTGGTATGTATCTGGGCTTTTAACAACGCCCACCTCACGTCCATCACCATCACTGGTTTGTGGGCTTGCCTTTCAAAAATCCTTTGATGACATTGGTAAATGCTTTATGTTCGTCCCTCCACCGCCTTGGCTATCGGCCCTGTTACATGGCTAACTGCACTTTGGTCGATAAGTTTGACTGCGAGTGAACTTCTTTTTCATTTTCTGTCTCTACTTATCGCTGATGCTCATAGCGGTGTGGCGCTGTGAATCGACTCGCTTATGTGAAGCTGTTTTACTTTTGATTTTCAAGTTATGTGGCAAGAAAAGTCCAGTTAGGAGTTTATAACGCTAATAGCTTCAACTCGAGCAAATGCGAGACCCATTGCATTGCAAATGCTGTTACTTTTGTTTCTATCTGCTTCCTCAATGCTTGTTCGTAACAAATGTTTTCAAAGTCACATGTTACAGCTGAAGTCTACAGAGATGCTGCTTCCTATTTCCTGGAATAATATGTATACCTCTCCTTAACAGTGTCCACCTCTGCATAGCACAGTCCCATTTGTTTTATGGCACTCTCAAAAACATCAAGAGCAGCTAGATTTTCCAGCGTAGGCAGGTTTTTGATTTACATGAGGTCTATTCCTCTACAGTACTTCAGCAAGAATAGCTTTCTTTGGGCTGTACATTCTTCAGCTTACAATAGTTCAATGTATGCTAAGAACACATCATGTGACAACTCTTGGTCCATGGACGGATCCTAATGAATATGCAGAAAGGATGTTGGAGCAGCAATACTTGCCATAACTGAAGAAAGCTAAATAGGGTAAAAAATACATATTAATACAAATAAATATCTACTGTTGTCTTTTGGAAAAATCCAATAAACTACAATAGCTTGCCAATGTATGAGCACATTAGGGTTCGCGCTGAGTCACCATTTTAGATTGCACATTTTAGCTTAACATCTTTTTTCTAATGGTGACCTTTTACATGTTTTTACACTTATATGATAATGAACTGATAATATACTGTACATGCAGCTTATTCCTAGTAAGAGTTGCTGCCATGTACTTTGTATACTCAATCCAAGGCTAGGCACATAAAACACATTGTTCTTGTGTCATGATTGTCTGTTGGAGACCGCCCTGGGGCTCCAGACACACCATCGCATCAGCTCTGCCCCTTTGACACAGTGTGATATGAACAGTGCTTTTATTACATAAACAGCCTCTGTGCTACAATCGGCAGAGGAGCACTTCTGCTGGGAATATCCTGGAACGCAGTGCACTGTCAATGTGATGCAGCCCTACTAACTCTCACTTCAATCTTGCAAAGGATGCTAGCCCGCACTACATCAGACCGGCTTCTTGGCACATCATATCCAGGTCTGGGGGGGTTATGCTATTCCAATGGATCTGGCAGAGGGTACTCCCACTTTGCTTTCAATAGTATAGGTAGTAGTAAGATAGGAGTGTAATAGTATAATAACTTACCATGGTTGAATTGTTTATCTTTTTCTCCATTCTCATAATGCTGGCTACAATGCTTTGTTTCATCTGCCTAATAATTGTACCTCATGTTTTCGATACAAGAATACAATTATTTCATTAAATGTTTGAAAAACCATGTTCGTATTATTCTTGTGTTGAGCATGTAGAATAACAACTAAATGGTAGATCTGTTTCCACAATTTCCTTGGGAATAGGAATGGCCATGTTTGAGGTTGCTGATACCACCTGGTGCCCTGGTAAGGTTAGGGGTTCAGATGGACCACTACGAGCTAGCTAGGAATTGTGTCAACATGTACTCATGGTATATGTGAACTAAATCCTTATATTCTGAAGTTCATGTTGACCTAATATGCATTCATGCTTCTTCGTAGGAACCATATAACATGGCACCACCAACAATCTAGGTCAGGTACCTACTTAACGGGTTTCCTGAGTAGTTCTGGCGTGTGCCCAACATCCCCTTTTTCATCTCTACACAGAGATGTTCGTGGTGAAAGGCATTTATCCTCATCAGCTTAATAGCAAGCACCTTTTTAAGCCTGTAGGGTGTTCAAGCCTGAACCTTCAAAAGGATTACTACACTACAGTATTTTAATTTCCTTGAATTTTATTCATTAAAATGGCACTTGCTGTTAAAATTCCTGTTAATTGTAGACATGCTATTACAACACATTTACTGGCACAAGAGTTCCCTGTTGGTATGGAGATGTTACCTTTGTTGCTGAGGCACACAAAGGGCCCAATTCACAAAGGTAAACTTAGATGTTTGGTCTAAACTTAGACTAAAAGTCTAAGTTTACAACTTTGGGAATTCATAAAGAGCATTTACACCCCGAGTTTGGATATAAAAATAGTACTCGTAAATGTCCTTTGTGAATTCCTAAAGTCGTAAACTTAGACTTTTGGCCTAAGTTTAGACAAAACATCTAAGTTTACCTTTGTGAGGGGGTGGGGGCATGGCTTAGCCCAACTAAGTGAGTTCCCCGGACCCATACAGCCGACCCAAGCCAGCTGCCCATAATCTGTTCAGCCCCAATCTGAGAGAACTGCCGCAGTAAGGGGAGAGAAGGCATGCTCCTCCCGGTGGCCACAACTACCAGGGAACACTAACCTCAGTGACTGAAAGGGCGACTGGGCCTGCAAGCTGTGGGCCGGAAAGGAGAGACTGTGCATGCTGAACTGCCCGCAGGCTGAGACCCAGGACTTGGCTGAGGCCCGTAATGGGCTGATGACAACCAGCGTCGCCTAACGTGATTCCTCTCTGCGGCACAGATGCGATTTGCCTGTGATGTCGCGTGAGGAGCAGACTCAGTGAGAGAGGACGCGGCCTGCAGACTGCATCGTGGCCCCAGAGTCATTAGACTAGCCTGCGGCTCCAGGGGTGGCGCTGTGGCTGGCGGGGCTAGGTGATCGTCACAGAAGCTGAGCAGAGCCCTGCGAAGAGGACACAGTGGGAGGAGTTGTCAGGATATATACCATCAACTGGCAGAAGTCCCTGACATACCCGATAATAGGTCCCTTACCGACCCATAGCACCGCGATACCAATGCCCTTGATAAAGGAGGATTTCAAATATTTAGAAGTTTATATTACTTAAGGCCCAAAGACATTTTATCAATGCAATTTGATGCCGATCTTGGAACGGTTTTAGGCAGATGTTAACCATTGGAAAGACTTGCCACTTTCTCTCTTGGGGCTAGTGGCGATATTTAAAATGATGACAATGCCCAGGAAGATTTATGCCCCACAAAAACCCCCATATCCAATACCCAAGGAGTACTTACGGAGGACAGAGCCTGCCTTGCAGCTTTTACATTGGGGATCCGGCCCACCTTGCATTATATTCCAGAAACTAACCAGGGGGGTATACGACGGAGGCATAGGACTTCCTGATATACAAAAGTATTATTGGGCCTCACAAATGACAGTAATTAATGACTGGGTGTTCGGCCCATACGAGGAACCAGCGGTGAGGATCGACAGATACGCATGAGGCATAGAGGATTACAGGGGTGCACTCTATAAAGCAAAACTAGCACGGTCACTCCCCACACACACCAAGGCGATAGCATCCATATGGTGGGAGGCAGCTGGCTTACTAGGTTAAAAAAATCGACTCACAGAAATGACTCCTCTCTTGTCTAGCGACCTACTGTTGGAGGTGGGCAACCTGCAATGCTTCGAAAAATGGAAGTTGATAGACATTATTAAATTAGAAGCGTTATGGCAAGGGGACGCACCCAAAACCATGGCAGACATGACCAATCAATTCCAACTAGCGCAGACCCAAAGCTATAAACACTTTCAAAAACACACTCCCTAGCTGCCCATATACAGAAAGGTACAGTTCTGGAGGAATCCACCCCATTAGAGGAGTGTCTCCTCTGTGAAAGACTTGGCGCTAAAGTTATCTGCCTCATATACAAAAAAATAATCAATAACGCCCCCAACACTCTACGGACTCTAAAAAATAAATGGGAGGCAGATGTTGTGGAACTCTCAAAGGGGAATGGGCGGAGGCAATGAGAGCCCCCAGGGATCTCCATCAAGGCCAGTTTCAGGTTGGTTCAACTATGCCTGGTTTTCATCACTCCTACTATTCCTGAACTGCTCTGAATGCTTTGGGAAGATGCCTTAACACAGATTGCTTAAGGAAGTGCTGGGAAGCGTGAACCTTCCTACATGTGATTTGGTGCTGTCCTCAAATACAACACAACTGTAGGGCCATTAGGGACATAATGAAGTAATGGGTCTATACATCCTGGTCACAGCTAAAGGTTGTGGGCTTTTGGGGAGAAGAACCGCCTTTGTGGTACTGCAAATTATGTTATCCCTCCACGTGGCAGTGCCTAAGAGGAACATAGCTTGTAACTTGGGGGCGATCAAACCGCGGCAACTACATGAGTGGCAACAAGACATGAGCTGGTGCATTACTGCTGAACAAACAGTATACCAAAATAGGGGGTGCCCTAAAAATGGGAAAAGGTCTGGTCCCTATGAAAAAACTATAAAGGCCATGGGGTAGAATGAGAAATATTAAGGATGAATACATGTATGGAGACTTAGGCCCTCATTACAACATTGGCGGTGAAAGCTGCTTACCGCCGCGCAGAAGACCGCCAACACACCGCCGCGGCCGTGGAATTCCGCCACAGGTATTACGACCCACATCTCGAAATCCGACAAAATCCAGACACCCACACAAGTCCGCCACACCAAAGGTCAGTGATAAACTGGCGAAAAAAAAACCTCCACCGTCACGCCAACAGAAATACGCCCACACTATCACGACCCACGAATCCACGCCGCGGTCTTTCAACCGCGGTATTCCATTGGTGGTACACACCGCCACGCTCAAAATACACACACATTTACAAAACACAACCACATTGGACAATTCGAAATACACACACCTGATACACATACACATACCACTCCCACACACCCAATACTATATAAAACACACACCCACATCACCCACAAACCCCTACGACAAAAACACAGAAAGAAGGCCAGAGAGACACTACAAACTACTACCAAGCATCCACAGGCACACCAGACCATCACCCACACTACTTCCACGCACAAAACACCACACATCACTACATATCACCACACTTATCACCACATACACCACCCCACACATCACCTACACCACCCCATGGCACGGCAAAGACACCCCAGGTTCTCGGAGGAGGAGCTCAGGGTCATGGTGAAGGAAATCGTCCGGGTAGAGCCACAGCTATTTGGAGCACAGGTGAGCACACCTCAATTGCAAGGAAGATGGAGCTATGGCGAAGAATAGTCGACAGGGTCAACGCAGTGGGACAGCACCCAAGAAATCAGGACGACATCAGGAAGAGGTGGAACGACCTACGGGGGAAGGTGCATTCCGTGGTCTCAAGACACCACATCGCGGTACAGCGGACTGGCGTCGGACCCCCACCTCCTCCCCCACAACTAACAACATGGGAGGAGCAGGTCTTGGCAATTCTGCATCCTGAGGGCCTCGCAGGAGTAGGTGGAGGAATGGACTCTGGTAAGTCAAATCTTAACTATCATATCCCCGACCCTACCTGCATGATATCACAGACCCCCACCCTCGCCCCCTCCCCTATCACTACAACTCCTCACAAATGTACTAATAACACAAACCACACATCCCAACACCAAGCCCTGCATGACACAACAAAGCATGGACACCCATCAATAAAGCATGCCCACTGCACATACCCATAACACCCCCCTCAACCATCATCACACAAGCCCCCACACAGGAATGCTAGCACTGGGGTACATGGTAACCCACCCATTGCACACCATGACACACACAGATGGAATAATCATGCTTTTACACCCCTGCAGGACCCTTACCCAACGTCACCAGACAGGAGGGTCCAGACATCTCCACCCCACCCACAGAAGAGGCCCACAGTGATGACAGCAGCTCTGTCCAACTGGATCCAGATGACCAGCCCGGACCATCGTGGGCCTCGGGACAGTCGGTTCCCCACACCCAGTCACAGGCCACTACAGAGCATCCATCCTCTGGTAACACCAGCACAGCACCCACCCAGCTGGGCCATACCTCCGTCCCCAGGACACGTCAATCAGCTGTGTGTCTACCACCACAGGGAACCAAGGATAACCCACCACCCCAACAACAACAGGGACCTGGGGGCAGTGGTAGTGGGCACACGGTCCAGGGGACGGAGGCCCAGGAACACAGGGGAACTGGGAGGGCTGCTGTGCGACAGGGGGCAGACAGGCCTAGGGAACCAACTCTCCACAAGGCCCTCTCCTCCATCATGGGAGCATACCGCCACTCCCAGGAGACAATGGCAACGGTACTGGCCAAGTTTCAGGAGACCCAGTGCATGCAGGAGGAACAGTATTTGGGGTTCAGGGAGGAACTCAGAACCATCAGCTCCGCCCTGGGCACCATCGTAGGGGTGCTGAAGGAAATACTCAACACCAGGAGGGACACTGTGGCACTACAAGGGGCCCCTGACACTAGCCTGGACGATGAACTGCCCACCACCTACGCCGGCGCTAGTGGACAGGAGGCACCGCCACAGGACCACCACACCAGCACCCCACCCCCTGCAGACGGAGAACCACCCCGCAAGCGGTCCCTGAGATCCAGGAACAAGACAGAGCACGATGCCAAGACCCCCGCCAAGAAATGAGACCACCCTGATTGTCATCCCACTGTCCCACTTTGCCACCCTGTCCATATTTAAACTGCCCCAGCTCCACTTCCTATGCCCATATGGGCAATGCACCTGTGAGACTAATAGACTGGACTCTGCCATGGACATTCCTCCACCATCACCCCTCACCATGTTACAACCCCCCTCCAATATTTAGCACTTCAATAAATACCCTTGAAGCACAAAACAATCTGGAGTAAGTCTGTGATTTCGAAAATGTGTATTAGCAATGACAGTGACAAAATGCGTTTTCAAATGTAATGTCAACATACCTATGTCACACATCTCAAGTCCATGAGGAATCTATGCAGATGACACACGTTGGAAACCACACCTGTGAAACCGTAAGGGAAATGTACAACTCAGTTACCATATACTGGTTGAAATCGACAGACAGGATAGAGGTAGAAGTGTGAAAGTACTTGTAGTAGGCAGGAATGTGTTCTCACCTGTGTGTCACTGGAAATATTGCTGGATAACTGAGTCCCTGTTGTCAATGTCTTCTTCCTCTGCTTCCTCCTCATCACTGTCCACAGGCTCCACAGCTGCCACAACACCGTCATCTGGACCATCCTCCTGCAGAAAAGGCACCTGTCGTCGCAAAGCCAAATTGTGAAGCATACAGCAGGCCACGATGATCTGGCACACCTTCTTTGGTGAGTAGAATAGGGATCCACCTGTCATATGCAGGCACCTGAACCTGGCCTTCAGGAGGCCGAAGGTGCGCTCTATTATCCGCCGCGTTCCTCTGCCCTGGTCCTGGGATTCCTCACTGGGGTCAGTAGCCATGACAGGTTGGAGTAACCAGAGTACCCTAATAGCCACACCCGGTGCCTCTGGAGTTGACCAATCACATAAGGGATGCTGCTATTCCGCAGGATGTAGGCGTCATGCAGAGCCAGGGAACATAGCATTTACCTGGGAGATGTACTGGTCTGTCAAACATACCATCTGTACATTCATCGAATGATAACTCTTCCGGTTCCTGTACACCTGTTCACTCCTGTGGGGGGGGACCAGAGCTACATGGGTCCCATCAATGGCACCTATGATGTTGGGGATATGTCCAAGGGCATAGAAGTCACCTTTAACTGTAGGCAAATCCTCCACCTGAGGGAAAACGATGTAGCTCCGCATGTGTTTCAGCAGGGCAGACAACACTGTGGACAACACGTTGGAAAATATAGGCTGGGACATCCCTGATGCCATGGCCACTGTTGTTTGAAATGACCCACTTGCAAGGAAATGGAGCACTGATAGCACCTGCACTTGAGGGGGGATCCCTGTGGGATGGCGGATTGCTGACATCAGGTCAGGCTCCAACTGGGCACACAGTTCCTGGATTGTGGCACGGTCAAACTTGTAGGTGATGATCAAATGTCTTTCCTCCATTGTCGACAGGTCCACCAGCGGTCGGTACACCGGAGGATTCCGCCATCTCCTCACATGTCCCAGCAGACGGTGCCTAGGAATGACAACAGCGTCCACAGAGTCAAACAACTCAGAGGTATGTACCCACAGTCTACACAGAACACCATTCATACACAAAATGTGGCCTGTATTTGTGTTGTGCGACAAGGCCTAGGTCTGTGTGACGCAGTTGGTAATTAGGGCATGTGGGCCCCTGAAATGGCGGCTGCCCGACCTCTAAAGTGGGACAATGGGATGTGAGGTAACTGCGCTGGCGTTCTGCACCGTCGCGGTAGGCGGTCAAAGACCGCGGCGCAATGCTGCATTGGTTAACATTGGACCCTATGGGTCCCAGGAGCCAATGACGATGTACGCCGGCGGTGATGGTACGCACCGCCGCGGACGTGACCGCCATTTTCTATCTGTTCAATCACTCGATACCTGATCTTCGACAGGAGAGGACCTACACTGCAAGTGCTGCTGTGACCTCGGTCTGGAAGAGACAATGGCTCGTGCGTCTGGGGAAAGGGCCCCTCTCTTCACTGCAGAGGAGTTGGAGAAGCTCGTGGACGGGGTCCTCCCCCAGTACACGCTACTCTATGGTCCTCCGGACCAACAGGTAAGTACACAGGGAGCATGTTGTATGGGCTATGCCTGTGTGGAGAGGGCTGGTTGTAAGAATGAAGGGGGTAGAGTTCTGCGTGCATGAAGGACTGTGATTGCATGTGCCACATGGCAAGGGTAGGGATGTGGGCCACTCACTTCGATGGTGCAGTTGTTAATGACTTCTCTTCTTCTCCTGTACATGTCATGTAGGTCAGCGCCCACCAGAAGAAGGATATTTGGCTTGCCATCGCCAAGGACGTCCGGACCCTGGGGGTCCACCACAGACGGAGCACCCACGGCCGGAAAAGATGGGAGGACATTCGCCGCTGGAGCAAGAAGACGGCGGAGGCTCAGCTGGGGATGGCCTCCCAACGTGGGAGGGGTGCCCGTCGAACCATGACCCCCCTGATGTTCCGGATCCTGGCGGTGGCCTACCCTGAGTTGGATGGGCGCTAGAGGGCATCACAGCAGACACAAGGGGGTGAGTACAACATCATTCAGCGGACTTTGCGCACAGTGAAGGTGTCTGGGTGGGGGAGGAGGGCTGTGGTTTCCCTAGGCCAGGGCGAGTTCCGTAGGCTAGGCCCCTCCGTAATGCAGGCCATGTGGCACCCCACCCCACCTCTGTAGAGTGCCAAGTACAGGTATTCATGCCTCTGTGTCATCTATGTGTGCAGATGTCGACCATAGCCATGTAGGCCATATCCCAGGAATTGCATCTGTAGAGACCAACAGCGCGACGTAGTGCAGGGGGCTGCTGTGTCTGTATTGTTCGCTAGCGGTAGCGGTAAGACATGCACTCAACCTGTCTTTCTTCTGTCGTCCCCCTCTTTTTGTGGTCTCCCTGTTCTTGTGTGCATCAGCATCATCAGGCGGAGGTACAGTGGCACCGGAGCTCGAGGGAGCTGCATCCCACATGGCCACGGAGGCCCACACCACGGACTCAGAATACACCAGTGGGACGGAGGGAGAGGGGAGCACCACGGCAGTCACAGGATCTGCAACCAGCGACACGGACTCGTCCTCCGATGGGAGCTCCCTTGTGGTGGTGGCAAAATCTGTGCCCCCCACTTCTACAGGTACAGCTGCCACCCCCTCTACCAGCACCACCCTCCAGCAGCCCCTCAGCCTTCGCCCCGTGCCCGCTCACCTAGGAGGGTGGGCATCACCTTCGCCCCAGGCACCTCAGCCCCTGCCCCTGTCACCTCTGCTGCCCTCAGTGAGGAGGCCATTGACCTCTTCAGGTCCCTCACTGTTGGGCAGTCTACCATTTTGAATGCCATCCAGGGTGTAGAAAGGGAATTGCAACACACAAATGCATTCCTGGAGGGCATTCATTCTGGTCAGGCTGCCCTTCATCGAACCCTGCAAACTCTGGCCTCAGCACTGATGGCAGCCATTGTCCCTGTGGCTAGCCTCCCCCCTCCACCTTCCTCCACCCCGACCCAATCCCCTGTACCTCAGCCTATCCCAAGCACACCTACAGACCAGCATGCACACACGTCAACACACAAGGGAAGCTCAGGTAAACATAAGCACCACACATCCCACAGGCACTCACGCAAGCATCACACACATACAGACACACCAACATCCACTGCCTCCACTGAGTCCCCCTCCTCGTCGTCTCCCTCCTCCCTCCCAGACTCTGCATGCACTACCACTACAGCCACTACGTCCCGCACCAGCACACCCACCACCACACCCTGCTCATGTGCACTCACCACCCCCACTCCCATTTACACGTCCCCTGTGTCCTCTCCCAGTGTGTCTGTGACACCCCCTCCGAAGATAAACAAACGCAGGCACACACCCACCCAACAGCCATCCACCTCACGACAGCCTCCAGCCCATGCACCTGCACCCAAATCCACAAAACTTACACCTCCTACAACCACCACCTCATCCTCCACTCCCAAACCCCCTCCATCTACCCGTCCCAGTGTCTCCAAAAAACCAGAAGTTGGACAGTGCCCGGTGGGAGAGGGGGAAGACTCCAGCCAGCAAAGCCCCTTACAAGGGTCCCGGGGGGAGTGTCAACTCAGCTGTGACTCCTCCCAAGGTGGGGAAGGGGCAGAAGAAATCTCCAAAGTCTGGGAGGAGCAGCACAGCAGAGAGGACCTCCATCATCCCCGCTGCCCAGGAGGCCACCGCCAGCCCCATCGTCACTGGCCAGGAGGCCACCGCCAGAGTCACTGCCCAGGAGGCCAGCCCCATCGTTACTGGCCAGGAGGCCACCGCCAGAGTAACTGCCCAGGAGGCCACTGCCAGAGTCACTGCCCAGGAGGCCACCGCCAGCCCCAGAGTCACTGGCCAGGAGGCCACAGCCCAGCTGGCCAGGAGGGCCCCGCAAGCCACAGCCCAACTGACCCATGAAGGACCGCCAGCCACAGCCCTGCTGGGCAATGAAGGACCGCCTTGGCAAGCACCGCTGAACAGGCCAGGGACCGCTGAACAGGACAAAGACCGCCATGGAATGCACCGCTGAACAGGTCTGACACTGGCAACGCAAGCACCGCTGAACAGGCCAGGGACCGCTGAACAGGGCAAAGACCGCCATGGAATGCGCTGCTAGCCCATTTGCGGCAGGGGCAGTGACGCAACTGGGACCGTCACGGGGTGTGTGCTGCACTATGGGCACCAGTCCCCCTCCAGAACCAGTGGAGACTGTTATCCACTTGAGAGTCTGTGGCTTTGCACTCCCCAGGATGGTACAGTGGGCAACCCACCAACTGCAGAGACTTGAGAGACTGTGGCTTTGCACTCCCCAGGATTGAACAGTGGGCATACCACCCACTGTAGAGACTTGAGAGACTGTGGCTTTGCACTCCCCAGGATTGAACAGTGGGCAACCCACCCACTGCAGAGACTTGAGAGACTGTGGCTTTGCACTCCCCAGGATGGTACAGTGGGCAACCCACCCACTGCAGAGACTTGAGAGACTGTGGCTTTGCACTCCCCAGGATTGAACAGTGGGCATACCACCCACTGTAGAGACTTGAGAGACTGTGGCTTTGCACTCCCCAGGATGGTACAGTGGGCAACCCACCCACTGCAGAGACTTGAGAGACTGTGGCTTTGCACTCCCCAGGATTGAACAGTGGGCAAACCACCCACTGCAGAGACTTGAGAGACTGTGGCTTTGCACTCCCCAGGATTGAACAGTGGGCAACCCACCCACTGGAGAGACTTGAGGGACTGTGGCTTTGCACTCCCCAGGATACATCAATGGGCATGGAGCCCCCTCGTGGATCTGGCGTGGTGCACTCATCTGGCTGAGGTGCCCCCCTTCCCTTCCCCCTGAGGTGCCTGTTGTATTTCTATCTGATGCCCCTGCAGTGTTCTCTCCGTTTTGATCAGGTATCTTGTGTGGGCCTCGCCCATGCATTTTGGGCCCAGTGGTCCACGGACAATGAATGGTGCATTACCTGCACTTCTAATCGTGGTGTATATTTTGTTTAATGTGTATATATATATGTATATATTTGCTTCCTGTATTTTGATATATTACAATGGTTCAACTCATTTCCTTTTGTCTTTGCATTCTTCCGGGGGAGTTGGGGGGTGTTACTGTAATGTATAGATATGCATTGGTGTGTGTTGTAGTGGGTGAGGGTCGGGTGGGGGTTGGGATGTTGGTTGTGTGTGTCCCTGTGTTTTTGCCTCCCCCCTCCCCTATGTCGTAGGTGCAGTACTCACCGTGGTCTTCGCCGCCGGCGTTGATGATCCTCGTATAGGAGCAGGAAGACTATCGCTGGCAGAATATGGAGTTCCGGCTCCATGGTGTTGTCGTTCCTCGTGGAGTGTGTAGAGGTGAGCGCTTTCCCTTTGAAATGGCTGTTTCCGCTGTGTTTTTATCCACGGTGAATCCGCACCGGAAAAGGTGGCGGATTGGTAGGTTGTGATACTGTGGGCGGTACATTGTCCTCCACCTGTCTGTTGGCGGTGACCGCCGCGCTGTTTTTCTGTACCGCCGTGGCGGTCGGAGTATTAAAGTGGCTGTCTTTGTTGGCGGTTTCCACCACGGTCATAATTCCAATTTTTTTACCGCCGGCCTGTTGGCGGTTTTACCGCCGCTTTAACACCGTCCGCCAGGGTTGTAATGACCACCTTAATGTATACACACTTATTTGAATGTAATACAATGTTTGAGTGTAATATTGATCTTCCACGGATATGGAAATGCTTCACTGATTTCCCCTGCCGCAAAAAGCATGCTTGTTCGTAGGATCTTTATGAAAAAACAATAAAAAGATTTCTTTAAAAAAAGTTTACCTTTGTGAATCGGCCCCAAAGCTTATAAATGTGAAGTTTTTTATTCTTGGATTCATTTTCTTGCAGTCGATGGCACAACACCGATATTTCACACCTATTCTCCAGCTGCATTACAGGTCAATATAGATCTTATGCACAATCAGAAATAGCATTAACTTTTCAGGAACATCAAAATTGGTTCCTAGGTGTCCTCACACATCCAATTCAAAATGTAAGACTGAATCCCCTCAGCAATGATGGGGCAACCTAGCCAGTCCTAGCCAGCTATACACCACATCCAAACATAGCACCTTTAAATATTGCTGACCTCTGTGCTCTTTACACATGCCTATTTAAGTGTTATAGATGTTTAACACAGTTTGTTATGCATGCAATGACAACTACCCCAGCAAGGGCTGTTCAAGCTTTGCAGCCACAGTTAGCTGTGCCTGCAATTAGTCCAGTTACTATTAACGCAGTAATAGGTAAAGTTCCCACCAAGTGGGAGGAAATTCCATTTTGGATTGCACAAAGATCAAACCATCTTGAAGCACTGTTTCCCCACATGGGACCACAAAACAAACATAGAATTCTCACAGTGTGTCTACCACTTGGTATGGTTCCTCCTGTAGAATATTGTGACACCTGGGGCACAGTCTTTGCTGCCATATATGCCATAACACATATTACACCTTCTATTGCTGCTTCAAAATGAATACAGGGCTGTCTTTGCCTTGGATTTGGGGATGAAATTAAATGGCAACCTTGCCACAGTTTCTTCAATTATTTTAAGTAATGTCAAATGGGAGACACCAGCGCTGGCAGTACACCAGCGGATCACACAGGTTCCCATTGTGGACCAAGAGTACGAATTACGAAAATTATTGCTGAAAATTATACATCTAAAGGTCGAGATCATTTGGGAGCCAGGCTTAATAAGCCACAGCCTACAGGAAGATCTGAATCAGATAATAGCAAACAGGCAGCTTACTCTTCTAAAAAGCACAGGGACAAAACAAAAAATATGTATAATACAAAAACATGGTGTGGATTTCCTTATCCGGAGTCCTCTGAAAAGCATAATAATTTGTGAAGCTGTGATAAACTTAAACAGTCTGATCAGTATCAATACACTGGTACACGTCCTTCTTGTTCCTTTCAGGACTCACCCGACAAACGCAGACGTGAAGAATATGTGAAGCCGAAAACTGACCCACAGCACTCATCTGACATCATTTATAAAATAGGAAGAGAAACCACCACAATAAAATCCCCAGGTTAAAAAGAAAAAGATAGCAGGTATTTCCACTAAATATGGCACACATATTAAGAACACTTCTTCAGAACAACACGTGGGTGATGACATGGCTAAACAGTACAGCAAAGGTCAGGATAGTTCACTAGAATCTTCAAGAGTTTCTGGTTTCAAGAGCAAATAATACATTTATTCAAGTTGAAACACCAGATCAGCGGGTTAGCCCTCCTGACGGACTTTATGATTTCAACAAAAAATGAAAGGACGTATTAGGAAAAAATCATATATCATAATTTGTCACAGATAACACACAACTTAGTCACTGGATAGACCAATAAATGTCAAAAGGATTTTTATTTTTTAGAAGTTGTATCCTGGGAAGTGATCTTTGTTTGCTCACAGTCCCTGGGTTCGATAATGTTTACCCACTTTCAAAAGAAAGACATCAAATATATAACAAGATAATATACACATATGAATTACAAGACAGAAGTTATCAAATTGTATCCCCTTTCCTTATTTGTGTAGTTCTTGGCGGTACTACTAATTTATATGACAGGCAATTTTGGAGGTAGTCATAAAGTGGCAATGTATTAAGAGAAAGCTGCGCCTCTAATTATCGTTGGGTGTGTCCATAAGATAAATCTTGACATTTAAAGTAGTCTGACTCCTCCACAACACAGATGTCAACGCGTTTCGGCCCCTAACTCCTCTGGACCGCCTCAGGACTTAAGGAAAGGTGAAATACCCTAATAATTTAACACCAGATATGTACATTAAAACCATCCAACCACTTCTAGGGATGGTGACACCCAGGTGATGCCTTTATTCTTAGTGCACAGCCCAGAGGATCAGTAGAATCCCCCGAGCCACCTGTGCAGAAAACACTGGGCTTCTGGCTATTCTTAAGGAAACAAATCACAGTGTGAAACATGCCGTCTGAACCATCTACATGTGTCTTAGATTTAATAAAAGCAGATATCCATTCTGCACAACCATTATCCCAGTGAACCAATGAAAGACATTTATAACATCCCAGATAACTTCTCAAATGTGCGCATTAGCACAACTCTAAAAACACTGCCTCCACTTGATCGTCCACCTAAAAAATTATAACTAGTTGTTAATGCGAGAAACACAGGAGTTCACGCTTGGTGCGCAAAGGAGAAGAGCACTCACCTACTTGCGTGTTTGAAAAAATCCTGGTCTATTCTACAACAGGGGGAAGAAACAAAATCTCCAACATGTCATCAAGCTCACTAAAGGCCTTGTAAAATACTAAGATAACCGGGGAGCATCTGTCAGTTTATTCTCTGTTATGATATGGACATCCAAATTGAGGGTGACATATCGCATACTATTAAGGTAATATTCTCGGAAAATGTAACTATCACCTATGGCATTCTTTTGGCTGAGGTAGATTGCCCCCCAAGTTTGTTAGAAATGTCCAATAAGGAGAAGATATAATTGCATCTTCCTTTCTCTGTTCTTGTCCATGAAGCGGTTAAACAAGCCTATGCCTCAGAATCCGCTCTTGTACAAGCCTCGCCATTATATCATGATGACGTAGGTTAGGAGTAGGATTCTCCTTACCATGTCATACCCATACGCAGGGGCAGCAACAATATCCAATAGAACGTGAAACTAAAGCCTGTGTGAGAGAGATTGTTATAATTAGAATACCAAGGCATGATGGAGCCCTGTTTATCTCCCATGAATAATCCACTTTGTCCTGTGATGAAACCAGAACACTCCTTTCATATAGTCTTAGACTATTTTGAACAGTCATGCATCCATTTGTGCAATTCAAAATCTCCATAGTACAGCTTTAATGACCAATATTTTCCGTAAAACATATAAAAAAACAACATTGCCCATTTTCAATGTGTTTTTTTTCTGCCAAAATATAGCACCTGAAAGCAGAGACTTGACTGTGTTTAGCACTGTAGGGCTCTAGCGAAAATTCTGCCGACTCCCACAAGGGTATATGAACAGCCCAGGTCTGTTTGCTGCCTGAGTGACGGTAATACTACAAGAAATTGACTCAAAAGCATTGTCCTGCGTTGATGACATATACCACACGGACAATGACTTAATCACACACTTAGCCAAAGTGGATCGCATAGCTTTGAGATTCGTTGAACATGGTTACAAAATCAATTTTCAAAAAACAAACATTGCCTTCCTCAGTGTCTTTTTTTGGGGGGAACGAGTTATCCAATGAAGGCAAAAGCCTTGCACCACATTTCTTCGAGAAATGTGCTCTCTTGTAATCACCAAACACCATAAAAAAGATACAATCACTTTTTGGCTTTTTGAACTTTGGTATAACATATATACCATTCTATACACAGTGAGTTAAACTGTTGTACAGTTTAATTCATCCCAACTACTCCAGCACACATTGGACATCAGAGCACACACAGATACTCAGAACACTGCACACTGACATACTTGCATCCCAACACTTACACACTTATGTTAACATAACTTGGTGATCTACATAATTGGGAGGTCCACTACATACATATGTCACCTTTAATGAGGGTGCTGATTGTTTAGAAATCTCATTTTTACTTCAATTCTATAATGTGTTTTGCATTGACAGAAAAAATACTGACTAGAGTTCAGACAGCTGTCTCAAAGGAAAGGCTGTTCGATCAGGGGAAACCCATAATTGTGGTAGCTCCCATTCCTGCCTTTGAGGCTGTCACCAAGGCAAGTTTTCCTAACGCGAAAGCCTTAAATCTTAGATGGATACAATGGGCCACCTCCTTAATAGCAACTGATATTGACTATGTCTTTGACCCTACTTTGCCAACACAAGAATTCCTCCACTATAAACGAGAATATCCTGTGCCCACCAACTGCCTTTTGATTAGTATGATTAGATAATGTATACTGACGATTCAGCTCAGCCTGCGATTAGCACTAAACCACAGTAATTGGCTGCATGTGCTCCAGTACACGGTGTCATGAAAGATGGAGTGTTTCATGCATGAAAAACATTTACACAGTCCTTGGGTAATTGTACTACTCAACTGGCTGAGTTGAAAGCTTTGATTCTGGCATTGGAGAATACAGATTCTGATATGTATTACTGTGTCCAGACGTTTAATGAAAATTTACATTATTGGCACATGAACGGGTTTCGAGACTTTAAAGGAAACACCATTAACCATAAATGGCTTTAGGGAAAAGTGTCACATCTTAAAGACTGCTTCCCGTGGGCTCATGTAATTCATACTTTGAGTCTCCAGCTTGTTGGAGTACATGTTGCAGGGAATTCACTGCCTGGTGAAGCTGCCGAAGTGGCAGCTCAAACTGCTGTTGTAGCTATGACTATTCCTTAACACATGAGGGTGGATGATGACATCATGGCTGATGTCACTGCTTCGCTGAGTGGAAATCCATTGCCTAAAATTATCCAGCAAAATATTCCTATCTGTTGAGTGCACAAACATACTTTTTGCTCGCGTTTCCGGGGTGACTGACCAAGTGATACCCAACCAGGACAAGAGGCTAGAATTAATCTTTGCTGCTAATCAGTTGTGGCGGCTACAGTTTTCTTACTACAGAAACTCTATAGGTAGCAATGTCCGTACAAACGGACAAAATAATATGAGAGACAAAATATGACATATGACAGACAAAATATGACATATGACAGACAAAATAATATGCCTCAGTTGTAACACTTGCCCGCAAATTAAACGTTCCACCACAGTTCAACCACCACAGACATCCAACCTCTACAATGTGTCTATTTGGATCATTGTGGACCTCTGCACTCAGATAGCGGGTTTAAATTTATTTTATTGCCCATTGATTCATGTTTTAGATTTCTATGGGTGTAGTGAAAGTGATCGGCTGACACTCAAACTGCTATTAAATATTTGCAGGTCTTTATTGTGAAATTTGCAGTAGTGCAATCCCACTCAGGCCAGGGACCAGCGTTTGCCTCTAACAAGCTTACCAGATACCATGGGAACCATGGGTGTTGCTGTGCATTATTCGGCTCCTATAATCCTGAGGGAAATTTGATACTAGAATGGAAGAACCGTGACTTAAAGCAGTCCTTAACAGCTAAAGTATTAGGTTCAGGTTGCAGTTTGACCAAGGGTCTTGATGTTTTATTTAGAGGTTGTCTGATCCCTCGACAAATGATCTTTCTGAATAAAACAGTGCAACAACCTACTTGCCTGGGTATGGCTAAAATTAAAGAAATTAACACACCTAGCATTCCCTCCATTGCACGTTTTGAAAATAGGCAGCACTTTGCAAATTTAACAG
Source organism: Pleurodeles waltl (assembly GCF_031143425.1). Classification (NCBI taxonomy): domain Eukaryota; kingdom Metazoa; phylum Chordata; class Amphibia; order Caudata; family Salamandridae; genus Pleurodeles; species Pleurodeles waltl. The sequence continues at coordinate 185,814,527 of NC_090437.1, forward strand.
AACAGCTGAATAGTATTGTATAGAATGATACACATAACTCTCTGATTTCATGTTCAGGTGGGTGGTTAGTGTGGCCAGTTAACATTAATAATTGCAACGCACATTTTTTAAACTCCTCAACAGATTTTAAAGCTAGCAGATCAGACCCCTGTATATGCAGTCACAACATTCTGGGGTAGTTACTACATATAGCATAGGAACATTATGCCAGCAATGGGTACAGCATTCCACCTTATCTACAGTTGAGGGACACCTAACGCTCCTTTCGTATGACACAAATTTACAAGATATCTTATGAGTCCCAGATCACCACATTTTAAACATTTCTTATATGCCATTTACAATGCGTTTTGGAAAATTTTGCCGCAAAAAGCTGCTGAACGGTTAAGAAAAACGGATAGGGCTAATTTGGAAAAAAAGTAGACTGTTGTGGATAATGGCATGAATACATTGTTGACCCGCATTTATTCTTTGAATAATATTGTATCATCTGCATTCAATATCATACAGAATGACATACAGAATGACATGTCTCTTCTCCAGCTTGGGCAAGGTCAATTAAGATTGATTATGCAACTGAGTTGGACATTGCACATTCTAAAATGAAACTGTGTGCCATGGAAATATCTGAATGAAATTGAGTTGCTTTTGCCTTACAATTTACCATGCACACAAAGACTGATGGTGTAAAAAGATGCAACTTATAAGATGTTGAGTATAGAGCATTTAGAAAAATTGCCCCTTTTGGTAGCTGTAACACCATCTGCTGTGTTGTTAGCGCACGTATTCATTTCATTACCAATCTCAACTTTCAGTTTACATCTTGTTTAAAACAGTTCCAAGTAGGCAGATATGAAGATTTGGGGGAGGGTTTTGTTCATGAAACTTGGTTTTTGCTGTCTGAATAAAGACGTATGAGTGGGAGATTGAAATCTTCTTTAGCAGAAATGAATGTGAATCTTCATTCTGCCATTCAGTGACACTTCATGGGGCGTGCAATGTGTCCATGGCTAATTTAGCGTGTTATCTGAAGGGCGTCCTAGTCTCCTTGATTTGGCCAGTGTTCTGATTATTTCAAATGGAAGTTAGTTGATCCTAAATGGCCAAGGGTGTTGTGGGATGAAGCCAGGTGTCGCATATATGGTGACGGTTTCCGAGGTTGTGAATTGCTGTTGTAGCATGTTATTTCCACCCACACACAGGTAGGGAAGTTACCTTATGGCCATCCATTCCTTTATCTAGCATTAACTTTGATAAGTTAAGCTGACTGAAAGCCGTATTGTTTCAAAGGGATGTGGCATTAGAATCTGCTAGAGAAACCTTTAATCTTCAAGCTGCAGGGTCTTCCTCTGAAGTACAACTGCCCACAAACCTGCTGCAGCATTTTAGTAAACATGTACAACAAATGTTTAAAGCTTTAAATACTGCAGGAGTGGTACACTTTTTTATGTGATTTGGATTGGTGTTGTGAGCACATTCCAGACTGTGTTCAGAGTGATACTATCCTTTTGGCACACTTTAGTTTCCAGTGTATGGGGTGACATACCCCATGTGTTATTTCTTGTCACTGCTATTTTGATCCTATTTTTGTTGCTCCACATTGGATGTTCTACCTTGAGGACAAATAATGATGGATTTACCACACATTGTGCTGTGTCATGAGAGCATGATACAGGTCTTTGGAGTGTCTTTGCTTTCGGAATTGAACATGAACTGGTCTCTGTCCTTTAGATCCGTGTGGTTACAATGTGTGCAGCCCATGTTCTACTGTCTCTTGTGTCCTTTTGAGTGTACACTGGACCTATGTCTTGCAATACAATTGGTTCAGTCTATAATTATGGATCAGTAAGTGTGTCTATTATAGGCTCACCTTCAGTGCTGTCCTACGGGATTGCCATTGCTGCAGGATGCTTATAATGAGCCATTGTCACTGGTCGACATGGACGCTTCGGCTCTTGGATTCTGGGATCTGGCTTTCACATTGTGGTTGCACCACCGCCTGCTACACCTTCAGCATCTGCTGATTGGGTGGGATATGATCATGTTTGATTCCTGAAACTTGCCTTTCCAGCCCCTGTTGATCTGCCATCTGTGGATGTGGCTTCCTTTGTGGACCCCACGGACCCCACTGACTCTCTGAACATGGGAAACATTTCAGGAGCCTCCTAGACTTTTAATTCAGCCTCTTGTTTTTAAGAAATTGATTTTGTATTCTTTTACTAGTTGTGTACCTTTAATTGACATTTTTATGGCTTTCATCTGCTTTTGTTCTTAATTTATATTTTATATTCATTTTAGGCCAATTTTTACGCTATTATGCTATTAATAATAATAGCTGAGTCTTCCACAGCCAAGGGGAGGGTGTGGTGAAGCACATTAGGGGTTGCGCTGAGTCTCCATTATAGATTGCACATTTTAGCTTGACATCTGTTTCTAATTGTGGCTTTTTACATGTTTTTACACTTAGACGATCATGTACTGAGAAGCTCTGTACATGCAGCCTATGCCTACTAAGCGCTGCTGTCATGTAGTCTGTACACTCTGTCCAAGGCAAGGCACATAGAATGTGTTGCCCTTGTGTCATGATTGACCATTGGAGACAGCTCTGAGGCTCCAGACACACACTTGCATCAGCTCTGCACCTTTGCCCCAGGTGCGATTTGAACAGCGCTTTTAATATGTAAACAGTCTCTCTTACATTCGTCAGAGGAGCACTTCTGCTGGGATTACCCTTGAGTGCAGTGCACTGCCACTGAGATGCAGCCCGACTGACTCTGACCTCCATCCTGCAATGGACGGCAAGAGCCCACAAACCACTAGACCGGCTTCTTGGCACATTATACCCAGATATGGGTGGGTTAGGCCATCCCAAAGGATCTGGCAGAGGGTACTCCCACTATGACCTCGATAATATAGCTAGTAGTAAGATAGGAGTGTACCAGTGTATTAACTTACCATGGTTGAATATCTTTTTTCATCATTCTCTTAATGCTGGTTACAATGCTTTGTTTCATCTGCCTAATAACCACAGCTCATGCTTTTGATACAAGAATATGATTTTTTCAAAAATGTTTCAAAATCTATTTTTTGTAAACTTTTTGTGTTAACCGTGGGCAAGCAGAGAAAGAATGAAGGGTAGGTCTGTTTCAACAATTTCCTTGGTAATAAGAGTGGCTATTTTTGAGAATGCTGATATCATCTGGTAGCCTGATAAGGTTAGGAGTTCAGATGGAGCACTGTGAGCTAGCTAGGAATTGTGTCAACCTGTGCTTATGTTATATGTGGACTAAGTCCCTCTATCCTGAAGTTCATGTTGGCATAATACGCTGTCCTGCTTAATTCATAGGAACTGTATAACATGTAGGTCTAAAACAGGAGAAAGGCTGGCGTTACTAATCCACTCAACAATCCACAGAAAATACAGATCTATTCTTTGCAGCAGGCGTATTAACCCTCTGTGCTACTTTATGGCAAGTCAAAACTGCCAGTAGACAAAACTCCATCTTCCCAGCAGGAGCAGGTACACCTCCCTCACAGCGGTCCAGCTGCCATTAAACTTTGGGGCAAATTTAGCAGCCCCTATCGACATTCCAACGCCACATTAGGGTCATTTTTTTACACTAATGTGGTGTTAAAAGGCCTAAAACGCCTCGCCAAATTTACAAAGTGGTGCAGTGAATGCACTGTGCAACTTTGTAACCCTTTGCGCTACATTATGGCTACCCCAGGCAAAATGTATGCAAAGGGGGCATTCCCCCATTAGGGGGGTCCGAAAAAATGGCACAAGGAAATTTAAGAGTTTTCCATGCGTTCTTTTTTTCAGCACTTTTAACACCCGCTCAGAGCAGGCATTGAAAGGGGGCATGCCATTGATTATAATGGACCCCTATGTACTCTGCAGCAGTAGCACCAACATTTTGGCGCTACTCCTGCAGAGTACATCAATAGCGTAAAAACAATTACGCTATTGCCCCCTACCCTGCGCCATGGTGCATCTTATTTTGAATATGGCGAACCCATGGTGGCGGTAGGGGGGCACTAAGGGGCGCAAGAAAAGTGGAGCTGCACTGTGGCACTGCAATGTCCTGCATTAGACAGGGCATTGAGCACACATACAACACCACTCAGTTATTCTATGTAGTTGGTTCTCAGTGAGGTCACAACAGTACTAGTGATAAAAGTAAACAGTCACATCGTCCAAAAGAAACTCATGTCCATCCCACACACCTCACAGGCACCAGGCAGTTGGACTCCTTGAGTCAGAACAGCCTTCCGTTTTTCATAAACAAAATAGCTCTCCAGCACATAACACTCTACATGAACACCGGCACAACAATGCCATTCTTCAGTACTCCGTAACCTCACATTTCTTCTCAATCTACTTGCAAAAATGTGATGTTCGTGTCTATATGTTAGGGGGGTCCAAGGCAAATTCCAGCGAAAACAAGCTATTATTCCAGCTTCAAGAGGTCTCCTTAGGAAAAAACAAAATACATTTAAAACCTTTACAAAAAAGGACTTTGGTTAGCTTCCTCAGGTTTTTTGTGAACTCGCACATTAGTATTGTAGAAAGCGGAGTTATGTTGAATTCGCCATGTTCGGAAAGTATGTTAACACACCACAACACTCGTCTCTACTTCTGTCATTCAAAAGTTTGCATGCAAGGTGGTGTTTATAGCTATTTCACTAAGTCTGAATTAATCAATTTTAATTTCATGTCAAGGGCGATAAAGATACCCTTTAACCATGGACTATTTTGGGAATTATTCCCACTCTCTCTCTGTCTCTCTAGCCATTTAGCAAGTTTTTATACTATTATGTGCCATTCTTTTCGTGCAGGCATTATATGCCACTTTTCTACCCACCATACTTGTTGGATTCTACCATATGCCCTGATGGTTTCTTATATTGTGGATGCCTTATCGCCAGTATGGAGTGATGCAGTGGCTTGTGCTTCACTGTGACATGCCCAATTTCTACAAGGATTCTAGGATGGATAATTGTAATACCCGTACTTGGGTGCAGGGATACTGCCCAGAAACAGAAAGCTGCATCCAGCTGATTAATAATCAGCCCCGTTGAGTGCGTGGGAGAATGAAGGCAGCAGTAAGTGGCCCAAGGTTCGATGGGCTGAGAAGAAGCCAATACTTGAGGCCTCCAGTGTGCTGGAGGTGAGAGGAGAATTGATGTCACCTGTCTCTGCCGGAGCATGTTAGGAAACTAGGAGGGCTGGCAGGTCCATTCCCATGCATGTATATGGAGCAGTTGGCATCCTCTCAAGCAGCAGTGTAGGACTGTGCATCTCCTAACAAATGTGTAGTGGATGATTATTAAGAGGGTCACGCGGAGTAGTACTACCTCTTATCAGGTGTTTGTGGGTGTTGGTGGAAGGCGTGGGTGTGGCGGGGAATCCTCTAGAGCGCTCTTTCCTGCATCCTTGGAGAGCCTGTGGAAGGAGCAATTGCTGGCTACTGACTGATGCCTAACATCTCACTCAATGATTGCACACCTTTCACCTTAGAAGTTAGTGTCCTATTTGGCAAGTGTTCCTTCTGGGTGACCACATGTCAGCAAATTTCACGGACCGTCCGTTTGGCCTTCACATCCGTTGTCCGTGATAATCCCTTTCACCGACGCCTTTTGTCCGTAATTCTGGATATTGCAGCAAGATGCACTCTCCACCTGTGAGAAGCCTTAGTTCGGTAACAGGGGGCCAGCTCGCACCCCTACTGCAAACTCAAGGGTCTGCAGCAGCCCTCTCCGACCTGGTTCAAACTACTATCGCATCCCGAATGTCACCAACAGAGTGATAATGGGCCTCTCTGTGCAGTCACAGCATGCTGGGCCTCCTCCTGCCAGGTCTAGGGCATGACATTCTGATTTTGTACAGAGGATGGTAGCACCATGGGCCAAGCTCCGGGGGAGGGCTTCATTTTGACCGTTCTTGCAGACTTTCGAGACCCTTATGTGCCAGTAATTTATAATACAATCTACAATAACTATAACACAAACGTCAGTATAACTCTGGTGGTTAATGTATCTGTTCGAGAGATCAAGTTACTAAAAATACAGCAAAATGTGTTGCTGCACAGCGGAACGTCCTTTGCAAAACTTTACTGGCCAATTTTGTCTTGCTAATTACCATACATGGGTATTAAACCAATACCAATGAGGTGCAATCTATATCCCGAAAGTTTTAACAAGTATAAAAATCAGAAAACAATGAAGTAATACTATACTATCACAAAATATGCCACATTACGCCACATAATTTGCCTTTACTTACCATATAATTTAGTCAAACCTGCCGCATAAATGTCACCTTCTTCTGTTGCATAATTCCAGTTCCCCTGGCTATGAACCAAAATCAAATAGCAGCATGGAACCTGCACAGCAACGGTTTACAACCTTATTGTTTTTTCCCAATCTTTCATTATTCTAAGGTTGCCTAATAGGGCTCATTTGGATAATAATAAATAATTATTAGAAAAAAACAACCCCAACCACTATGTTATGTTTCACCTCCTGCATTTGTATTTCTCCGGACTAAACACTCATTGTCATAAACAGTGTCAGTGGAATTATGCTGCAGCGGAGGGCCACATTATATGGCAGGGTCGAGTAAATTATGCAACAAGAAAAGCAAAATTATGCCGTGTACTGCAGCACATTTTCTGATAGTATTACCATATTATTTTAGCATCTTCAACCATGTTTGACGCTGGGCTAAATTTTGCAGATTAAGCAGCAGATGATGGATTATGGGGCAAAATTATGCAAAAATCACCAGGCTGCACAGTTTAATAATTTCAGATGCCATGGCCTAAAGTAACATTTCCTATACACTGGTATACACTCTTACACACACATATTGTCTCTATATAATATGTGTGTGCTATGACGCATTCTTGCACCCTATTCTACCCTGAGTACCTGGGATGAGTAGGGCTGTAAAAGGAATTAAAAGGACATGATAGCGGGTCTACCTGGTGATGACGGACATCATTGGAGGATGGTACTGATTGAATCCTTGGAGAAGGAGGTCCTGGAGGGGGAGCACAACAATTATTCTCCCACTGTCTGGCTCCAACATTAAATACCAGCCCCGTCAGGGATGTAGCTATCAGTCCTGCAGCCTGTGCAGTACCCAGGCCCTGAGGTAAAAACACTTCAGCTGATTGTGGGACAGGCTGTTAGAAAGGCGCTATGAACAGAAGGATTTAATTTTATTGTAATCCGTGTTTCTGTAAAGTTTTTATTTCAAGATTTCCATTTAATGATCTGCGAAGAGCACAAGTAGAAAGGCCTCCTTACCATGACCAAAGTGTTCGCATCCCAGAATCTTCTATTGCCACATTGTAACCTGCCAGACCAGTACTCCGGGCTGGAACATTGGATTGATTTCTCCCTTTCTGTCAAAAATAGTCTTTCCTTAACAAACAGTGATTTTCTGCTATATGTCTATGTCGTTTCTGTAGTGGGACACTAGCCAAAAGTCAGTGTTGCCCTTTACAAGGTCCAAAACAAGTTTGGACACTTGTGCCAAATCTTTGAGGGATATATTTACTAACATTTCAAGCAACACAGCACAGCAAGTAAAATTGCTGTGCTGAGTTGGGTGAAAGAGCAGAGTAGCACCATATTTTCAAAGTTATGGTGCACTGGAAATGGGATTGAAAGGTCTGTCCAAAAAGTTCAAAGTAAACCCTGACATCATCTCTTTGATTATTCCCTATTCAACCTCTTTTATCTCTCAGTCCTGTTTCCCTTTTCTCTCTCTGCTCCATCCTCTCTCCCACCTTGCCATTCATCTCTGCCTCTCACACTCACCCCGTTCTCTCATTTCTACCTTGCCTTGTAGATGATTCCTCTAACTTTTGTTCTCTTTTCAAACTTCTCTGTCACCTCAGCATCTTTCTGCATCTGTTTTTGCTCCTTTCTCTGCCCCATCTGTTTACCCACTGTTCACCTTCACTGTTCAAAACGTCCCTCTCAGTATATTGCCCTCTCCTTTCTCACCATCATTTCTCTCTCTTTTTCACACTCTTTATTAGTGGTACTGCCTGTGAACTCTCAACCCATGTTCAGGAACAGAGCACTGCTTTTGGCATTGCCATTTGTGATACCGGAGTAAAATTGTGAAAACCGCCCCGTATGTGGGCTGCCAGTCCTGCATAGAGTGTAAATGGTTGCTAGTTTTTCATCTTTATATATATCCAGCCAAATGTGAATGTTTGCTCAACGCTCCAATATTAAAAAAAACAACAAAAGGACATAAAACAACTTTGGCTTGTACTGTCTGCTGTCTATTTTATAATCGTGCAACATCCTCCGATGTGTCCATAAAAATCATCTTTTGTCCTGAATTTCGACCATTTATCCTGAATTTCTGCTGTCACTTTTCTTAATTTGCCTTCTCTCCGGGTGGTCACACTATGTTCCGTAGACTCTTAGTCATAATGTTCATCTGGAAATCGTATTTTTGACAGAGACTTCCCAAAGTTGTGCTGTGGACTGACATGAGGTTTCTACTCTGAGTGTGCACCGTGCATTCCTGCGAGTAGGATTTGGACTAGCAGTTCTCTAGATAACGGACGTCCGCAATTATTAGCCCACATTTTAAGAAAAAAACACAGATCAGAATGATTCAGCACATGTTGATGAATGTAATGAAGTTAAATTATTTCATTCTGTGTGGCAGAGTGGGGAATAAAAAAAAAGAAACTTCATTTGACTAGTTGAAATGATGATAAATACATGTTTCGGATAATGCGTAGACATTTTAAACGGTAGTTTAATATTATAGAAAGCTATATTTTTTTAGTTTTTTTAACTATTGTGATGATGGTGACGTTTGTATGGCCACTTTTTTGCGGTGTAACAAACATAATTAAAACTGAGTATGAGTATGCTTGTTGGGAGGAATGAATATTGTCTCAGGGAGGAGAATAATGATTGCAAAATGAGGATGTAGGAGGGTTGAGCGAGCCTGTAATTCAGTGTGGGGCACAGGATCATCATGCATTGGAGCTATAGAGCAGGTGAGGTAAACGTAGCCTAGGTATATATTCTGCTACAAGTGATATTTGCACCTCCTGTGTGTGAGGCATTTCTGGCCCTCTTCGAACTCGCTGCTCAAAATCACGATGTAACTGATGTTTGTTGCATTAGGTGACTGCAGAGAGCGTTGTCCATCTTCAAACTGCCTGCCCAAAATCAGAAAGTAAGTGCAGTTTGCTGAGAGCGATTCATTCATGACTCAATAAATAGAAATGAACTTTATTTACAAGGGGCAGGTTTCGTGTATGAGTTTGGAAAGGGGTAGTTTTGACAGCTACATGCACCGCTGCTGCCTTGAAAAAGTTCAATCCAGGCGCTCCTTAGATCATTCATCACCTCCCTTTTCATGAAACTCATTGGATAGAGTTGAATCAGTTGAACCAAAGCATCAAAATGCAGCACTTCTGATCGTAAACTATGGAGTCCACCTCTTGAATGTCTCTGCACTAGTGGCGTAGCAAGGATCGTAGGCACTTGTGCAAGCAAGGGAATGGCCCACTTTGACTGCTGTTGGGACTGTACAATACAGCAATTTACAGGGTTCAGTAGGTCCAGGTGCCACTGCACATGCTGCACCTGTGCTGTGGTAAACGTCTGCTCACAATGTCTACGGGCAATAGACAAAAAAAAAAAAAGTCAACAGAATCAGGCTGTTTGAAAAATGAAAGGCAACCCATGGCTATTGGGACAGAAAAGTACTCTGCATTGCAACGGTTGTGCCGGCCTGCCCTGAGTGCCCAACTGTAGTGATGTCTGGATCCTTAATGCTGATTTTTGTTGTCATAGGCAAACATGGATCATGACATAGGCCTGAATCACGATTTGCAATCTTGTTGTACTGCATGGGGCGCCCATAGCTCTACCCTCATAGTGGCTACTGCCTTCACTAGGAGTTAAGTAGCACATATGGGGTAGGAGTGAACAGGTACTTTTTACCATGTGCCATTAGAGTGAGGCCTACAGGCTCACTCACTTTTAAAGTTCTGCTGCTGTGAGCTTAACTCACCCTTGGCCAACATCGGTTTGGGGGGAAGTGCTACACAGTGCAGATGTGTTATATCTGTGCTGGGTGTATGTGTGCCTGGAAAGGGTACATCACAGGGATAACGCAGTACCGTGCAGTGCATGTATGATAAATGCATGTGCCTGTTGTATGTGTACATGTGACCGGTACAATACATAAAGGCTGTAGTACATGCATGTTAAATGCATGCGGTGGATGTATATATGCCTTTGAGTAGTACAGTACATAATTGATACTGTGCTAGGCAGTGTGTACATGTTAAATGCATGCTTGATGAATGTGTGCCTATGAGTGGTACATTACCTGAAGGATACAGTACTGTGCAGTGCGTACATGCTATATGCATGCATTGGTGCATGTGTGACTGTGGATGGTACAACACATAGAAGGCCCTGGGTTACATTTTGGGCGTGCATGGCAAAACATGGAGAGGAGATAGAGAGAGATCCCACCAAAAAGATTTGTGTATTGCTATGTTTCTGTAATCTGGGTGAGACACACTGGGGAGGAGAGATCAAAGTTACCCCTGTGCACTTCAGCGGGATTCAGTGAGAGGTCAGAAGGAAGGATCCTGGTCACATCGCAGGAACAAGATGGGGCTAATAAGAAAATCATAAAGAGTGGGGCTGGAGGCTCTGGGCTAAAAAATGTATGCACATATTGCGTGGCTGACATCCAGGTGTGAACTCTAGACCCTCCCATGGCCTGTGCTGTGGGACTATTAACTTTGGAGACACTCCAGCTGTGACAGACTGCTTTTCAAGAGGACAAAGGAGCAGAGGAGTGGACACTTCAAAAGAAGCAGAACCTCCAACATAAAACTTTGAAGACTCAGACGCTTAATCACATTTAGGGGTCATTCCGACCCCGGCGGGCCGGGGATGCGGGAGCACCGCCAACAGGCTGGCGGTGCTCCTCAGGACATTCTGACCGCGGCGGTTCAGCCGTGGTCAGAACAGGAAAACCGGCGGTCTCCCGCCGGTTTTCCGCTGTCCTGCAGAATCCTCCATGCAAGCTGCGCCGCCATGGGGATTCTGACACCCCATACCGCGATCCTGTTCCTGGCGGGTCGCCCGCCAGGAACAGGATGGCGGTATGGGGTGTTGTGGGGCCCCTGCAGTGCCCATGCCAATGGCATGGGCACTGCAGGGGCCCCCGTAAGAGGGCCCCACTTTGTATTTCAGTGTCTGCTTTGCAGACACTGAAATACGCTACGGGTGCCACTGCACCCGTCGCACATACCCACTCCGCCGGCTCCATTCGGAGCCGGCTTCCTCGTGGGGAGGGGTTTCCCGCTGGGCTGGCGGGCGGCCTTCTGGCAGTCGCCCGCCAGCCCAGCGGGAAAGCCAGAATGGCCTCCGCGGTCTTTCCACCGCGGAGCGGCCATATGGCGGCTCCCTCCAGGCGGGCGGCGACCGCCGCCCGCGGGGGTCAGAATGACCCCCTTAGTGTCTGTAGATGGACTATGATAAGGGGAAATTTGAGATCCCGAAAAGCCACATAGCCAAAAGTCTTGAATGAGAGGGAAAGCTCTGCAAGACTATTTGTTGTGACCAGGACTGGGGGCTAAGGCCTGCTAGTCTCCCTGCTGGGCGAGGAGACATCACTCAGGGAATCCAAGGCCACCCAACCTGGAGCACCTGTGTCTGCCTGCTAGCCAAGACCAGTGTTCCCTGTGAGGGAAAGAAGAGGATCAGAGGGAGCGAGGTCCAGGCAGAAGCCCTGTCAAGTGGACTCCATGTGCAAGGTGTGAGGAAACTGTTGCTGCACCAATTAGGTCATTGCCTGTATGTAGGGCAGAGTCGGTGACCCCTACGTGCCAGGAGATGGCACTGTGAATTTAGCTGTGTGTTGTGCTGTGCTGATTGGGCCGGAGCTCATCAATAGTAGTGAGGTGGTGACAACCCCCTATGCCATGAGGGGCTGCTTTGTAATAGATTGCCATACAGTAAGGTTCGTGGCCTTCTGCTGTAACGAGTCAGCGACCCCATATGCCAGGAGGAACCCCCATGGAACATTTCATGGTGCTGATCAGGCTGGAGCCCCTGGACAATGAATTGAGGTGACCCCGTACGTCTGAGGGGTTCACTGGGAACACCAAGGACTGCGACTTGTACTGTCCTCCTCCCGGAGAGGTAAGGATGCTGTGGAAGCCCCTTCGCACTTTCACCTAGGCGAGGGATCATGACAGGATCGTCATAGCCACCCCGCCACCGGGAGAGACAAACAAACACTTACTCACAAGAGAAGCCATGGATAGCCACAGGCCCCTTCAGGAGCACCACCACCTGTGAGAGAATTTGCACCCGCTGAGTGCAGCCACATGGGCCGCTTGTGGCTAAATCACCTGAACTTGGCTGCTGCTGCTGTGGGCACTCGCGGACAAGACGCACTCAGGAACTCTGAAAACTTTACACCTGCTGATGCAGGTAATACCGGATTTGGGCCTTCTGGGCCTGGGGGGCACTTGGTGCTAATTTAGCACATTAGCGCTGGAACAATATTGACTTTCATTTAGAATGGTAGTGGACTCTTGAGACTCCGACGACTAGTGGGGCATACCTTGGGTGTTACCAATAATGAATGGGGAATCAACACAACTGCTAACGCGAGGAATGAGTAAGACATGGAAACACCAAATAAACACTAGAGCCTGGCCTAAGGGGAGTGTTGTGTAATTGTTTGCGGATGCCATATTTTTCCTTTGTGTGGATAGTGGTAGAAATACAATACTTCTCTTTTTCATGAAAGTGAGTATTTGGATAGAAAATTATTTACTACTGCTGCTGAGCTCATTTGAAGTTGTGAGCCTGTCTTCACTATCCTGTATCACTTCCCCCAAGGAGCCTGGGGCTGATATCTTGAGAATCACTACAATCAAGGACGGTTAACCTTCTTTGCTATGATTCCTCTACTCTGAAAAATCATTAGTGGGATCCTGGAATATCTTAGCTATTTTTGTAGGATCCTAACCCACATGTACTATCTGTTACATGCTCCATCATCGGATCCTCACCCATTGATCCTAGTGTGAGTGAGTGGCCTCAATGCAGTTTGTTAGCAGACCACATGACTAAGAATAAGAGGTTTAAGTAGGCCTTCTGGATCCTCTCCTGATTTTTTTGAGGTCCTTTGGCAAGGATAAAAACAAAGTGATGTTTCTGGGTATAGTGACCTGAAAAGTCCATGGGTTGACATGTTTCAGCCTTCTAAGTGCCTCTAAACGTCAGCAGGCTCTCTTCAGGACCTATGTGTATTTTATCCGTACAGTCTGTTGTTTGATATTACAAAAGTGTATCAATTTCTAGGCAATGTAATTTCTTCACACATACAAGTATGATGCATGCACTCAAATACAGACCATTGCAGACCTTTTCCTCTGTATTATCTACAAATTTAGAAAAGAAGATGTTGGGCCCCATTCACAAAGGTACACGTACACTTTTGGTCTAAGGTTAGACCAAAAGTGTAAGTTTACGAGTGTTTGGTATTCACAAAGGTAAGTCACGAGGAGTATCTCTGCGTCCGCACTCGGGGCAGATGATCCACACTTGAGGCGGATGATCCACACTCGGGCGGAATTACTGTAACCACATGCACCTGAACAATATTAATCCCACCTGCAACAGACCCGGAAGCCAGATAAAAGCATCCCACTAGCAAGGCACTGGTTTTACCACAATCACACTGTGCCTTTGCTACAAGTCCAGCTGCCTTGTTGCCCACCAGGAGGAAAATAAATTACACAGAGGAAGAGACCACCATGATACTGAAGTTTTTGTGAGGAACTACAAGCGACTGCATGGTCTCCCACCCTACAGCAGCAGTTCCACAGAGAAGGCAGTCTTATGGCAGCACTTGGCCACGGCGGTCACTGCATTGGGGGATGACATCCGGGCTGTTGATGACATCAAGAAGAAGTGACAGGATGAGAAGAGGAGGGTGAAGAAAAAGTACACCAGGAGAGAGGTGGCTAGAGCTCTACCTGGTGTACAAATTGGAGCCCACCTCCAACTCACCCCAATTGAGAGGGATGTCCTCTTCACCATAGACCCCCATCTGCTCCATGGGCTACCTGTGACTGATATCAGCAATCTGATTCCAGGTGAAATGCAATGATATTAATATTGTGACCAAATGAGTAATGTTTGTGAAACTCTAAAAAGGTGACCATGTATGTTGTCCCAAGTAAGTGCAATCTGTATGGTGTCTCTCACCCTCATGTGTCCCAGAAAGACCATAACACTACAAGTACCAGAATCCTTTGTAATGGCAATTGCAAATTACAATACTTCAGTCCCAAACAGTGGTCCATCACTGCTGCCTCATCCCCTTAACACTGGTGCATGGTAATAGATAATGTCCCTCATTCATTTACCACTGCTGTTGTCATGTAGATGCAAATGTATAGTATTGTGACAGGTAGCACATAAGCAAATATCTTGGTTGTATTTGATGACCTTTACCCTGTGTTGCAGCATACAGCCAGAGGACAGTCAGACACGTGAGCAGAGGTCACTGCACCTTCAAGGAGGCAATGTCATGGAGCACAAAGGCCTATACCGTCAGCACAAACTGGTACATAAATATAGCCAGGGGAGGGCATCATCTCCTATATTGTTCGTACTTAAGTCATAGTTGCAGTACATGGGATTCATGAGCTGTGGTAAACCAGTGAAATTAACTAGGTAATGGTGTGTATCACATGTGCCAACTAATTTGTAAACTTAACAGAAACATATCATTGTAGGCCCTGTGACATTGTCTAGGAAAGAACAGCCTGCAGTGACCTCTGCAACATGTATGGGTGTGAAATCTGGTCAGGCACCACTCACTGGGTGGATGTCAGACACTGGTAAGGAAATATACAATTACTTTTCCAAATGCTAATGCTCCTAAACTGTGGTGTAAATGTCAGCGATATGTGAAGTGTGTCTAATTTCACTGTCGTCACTCATCCCCATATGCTCCTATATGGATCACAACAGTATACCATGTTGGCCAATGATAGGTTTACCATGAATGCATATATACAGTACTTACCTAAGTGTATATATTGCCCCTCCTGTAGGTGGATATTGATTGGGTAGTGAAGCAAGTCAATATGTAGCATACCTGTATGCCTCTCCTCAAAATGTGTAAGGAGTTTGTGCTCTCACAGGTATACATGGTTTTATCAATCTGGGGAAGTGTCACAAGTATTCCAATTGTTCGTAGAATGTGACTCAAGTGCAGAGTAAGGCAACACAGTGACCTGTTCACTCTTCACACATCCCAAAAGTCCTGGCCTCTTAGACATGATTTACTGGTATGTACAGCTGGAGTTGCACAAATACTGATCCCCTGGTGCCTTGTGGGGCTCATGAATTTGTCCCTAACTACAGCATGTAAAGGTGGAGGCACAACCTGTTTCTGAGTCCATGCCATCTATACTTGCTTACTCAGTCCCAGGACACAACATCTAATGTAATTATGTTGGTAAGTGCTGTACTGATACCAGTAGGCTTTCAGTTTGGGAGTGTAGTAGGGGCTGGCAAGTTGGGTGTAGAGGGGGGAAGCCTACACATCTAGTGGTTAAATTGCACAATGTGAAAACAGTAAATGTGGGGATCAGCCCAACTTTTCCACTTGAGCAATTTGTGGGATCCTAGATCCATGTTTATTTTACTTTCCCACCCTGATCACAAATGGGTGAACTCCTAAACAGAGGGCTACAGTTTGTGTGCTGTACATGGACGTTTACAGTCTCATGTAAAATAGACCATCATGTTGTACACATACATTGGAAACACAGGCCAAATGAGAAGTGCACAGCAGAAATGGCTGACCTCACATTACAAACGTAGTAGTGTTGGGGGAGGTGTATCAAAATAATATGTAACCTATACCTTGTTAGACAATTGTGTATGTCATACATGTATTTGTCAATGTACTGACTAAATCTGATGTGCAAAGATCAGACAGCTTGCATGTTCTGGAAAACTCGTATACAAATCAGCAGATACCACATCATACATAGGATGCATGATGCCACTGAAAATCTAGGTGTATTCAAAGGTAACCAGTGCAGGATAACCAAGTTATTACTGTCCCTTAGCTCTTGGTGACCACCAATGAAATGTTTGCCTGTAATTGTGATACCTGAGTAATATGAAGGCCCCCTGTAACTTGTAGGCCACTGGTTCATACCGCTAACATGTACATGTAGATTCATCACCACCATCTTTTGCACTCAGTAATGGATATGCATGTAACATTACAGCTGCTGCCAGGACTACTTCAGTGATTCCGATGACACCATCTAGGGGTTTGGGAGACATCCTGGTTGCAGCAGTCAAACCCACTGCCATCCATCCATCAGGTAAGTCAGACATGTAGTGTCATCTATTGATACCCTACTCATCAACAAGAATCTAAATCTTGTGGAAGGGGATGAACAGATATTTCCATTTTAGCACTCTCCTGTAGTTGGTGTGTAAAAGATACTCAACAAGTTCAGTGATGTGTGTTGCAGGTATGCATTATCACATATTATACATGCTGAACAGTAACCATGTTGTCACATCTTTCCGAAGCTGCTGGATCACTGACCAGTTCTTCTGCAACACATCCAAGGAGCATGGTAGAGCAGCTGACTTCTAGGGGGATATCAACACCACACAGACCTGTGCTAAGAACTGGTGAGTTTGCATTTGCATCATACTTCTGCATTATACACCTCAATGGCACAGTGTGAGGTATGACGTCTAAAGGTACACAAACCAGGTCACATGTGGTACATCCATTGATGTGAAGATTAATTGACTCAATCCATGTTTTGCACCAAATCGTGCTGTAAGCCAATTACTTAGCCTCTTGTAACCTCTGTCTCATGGGTGGTGAGGAGAATGACTTGAGTTGGGAGGAAGCACCATCAACCAGTGATGGGCGCCAGGCAATCCGAAGGCGGAACCGACTCCTCTTGCAAGCTGCCTTGTCAGCTGCCAGCACAGCACATGAGGAGGAGGAGGAAGTAGAGGAGGCAGAAGATCAGGGCCTGACTACAAGTGGAGTGGAAGCCAATCTCCTGACCACACATGTTGGCCCATGGTAATTACTTACTAAATCCACATCTACCGTGTGGTTGGCATGGTGCCTTCTCCTACACCCCATAGCAGGGGTTCCCAACCTGTGGTCTGGGAAACCCTAGGGGTCTGCGAAGCCTCCTCAGGGGGTCCACAACTGCTTAAGAAATTAAAATAATATTAACAGATTAGGTCCCCAGCTTTCAGTAATGACTCAGTGAGGGGGGGGGGAGGGAAACACGCTTTCCAATAATGATTCAGTGGGGTTCCCCGGAGTTCCAATAATGATAAAGTGGGAGTCCACCGAAGTCAAAAGGTTGGGAACCATTGCCCCACAGGATTGCCCATTCCTCACCTACCCCAAACCAAACCTCACCTCTTCACAGCCCTCACAACCAGGTCAGGTGTGTTGGTTCCCCTATACACTCCCTGACAGTGTTTCCCAGGCCTTCATTCCAACATCTGATGGGACATGCCAGCCCTGGTCAGGAGCAGGTATCCCCTAGCCACATTTCTCCTCTTCACAACCTCCCACTTGGCACGCCTCCCCTCGCTGCTGGTGGACGTGCTGGTCACTTCCAAGGCATCCCAGGTTGAGAGGGCTGGCAGATTTTGATGTTGAAGAGTGGGAGGATGATTCCTTCCAGCAGCAGGCAGATGTGAGGCAGGACATTTGTGCCATTGGGGTTACACTGTTGGACATGTCTGCCTCACTACAGAATATGCACCACCTCCCACAGTTGGTGCACAGAATGAGCAGGTGTTGGAAAGGATGGATAGATACTGGGACTACATAGAAAAGGGGCTGTATGACATAATGGTCATACAGAAGGAAGATAGTGCAAGATACCATGCATTGGCTATGAAGTTGACGGAGAGCATAATTAAAATGATACCAAATCCTTCACAGTCGATGCACGAAAGGGAATCAAGACATCTACCTGCACCAGCTCACCTCCAACACCTGGTCAGAGATCCTGCACTGGGCTCACAGAAATCCACAATGGGAACCCACCTCTTACATAGGCCCTCAACTGCACAGTCACATCCTTTCCCTGTACAGGGTCTGACATCCTCTGTCCAGGTACCACCCTCTACAGGAATCCCCACCCCCTGTCCAGGTGAAACACCTCCCCGTACAAGGATACCCACCCCCTGTGCACATAGACCCATCCTCTGTGTACATAGACCCACCCGTGCAGATAGACCGCCACCCCTGTACAGGTAGACCCACCCCCTGTGCAGGTAGACCCTCCCCCTGTACATGTAGATCCACCCCCTGTGGAGGAGGACCCACCCCTTGTGCAGATAGACCATCCCTCTGTGCAGGTAGGCCCAACCCCCGTGCAGGTAAACCCTCCCCTGTGCAGGTGGACCCTCCCCCTGTACAGGAATTACACCCACATGCAACTAAGAAACCAAGGAAAAGTTCCACGTCACACTGATCCTCACCACTTCATCTGAGAAGACGCAAGTGAGATCCCACTTGAGAAATGTGATATATGTGTGCACAGCACTATGTGAATTAAAAACATATTCCACATTTAAATTGAGTTGAGCACTAGTTGATGAAGGTCAGATGCTTATTGTGGCTATAGATCCTATATGTGTCAACAACGTGTGTAGGACACTTTCATCATTAGAACCATCTGTGTACATTTTGGGCAAGTGGAAGGCAGAGCTAACCAACTCTATACATATACTTCCATACTCTGGTTCCAGCAGAGAAATATATAGTTTTTTAAGCAGAATATTCAAATAAATAAAACTAAAAGAAACTGTCTATTGGGAATTGAGAAACTAAATCATATAATGCTTTTAATAGGGGCAGAGGACATGGAGTGGGTTGGACAAAAAAAATATGTCAGGAAACACTAGGGTAATCAGTCCATGTGCAGGGGACAAATCAAAAGTTCAGTCACAGTCAAGATATCAAGTCCAGTCAAATGTCCTTCTGGTCATCCTCCTTTGCAATGACAATAAGATCTTCTGTGCTGGTGGCATCCTCCTGGCTGGCCTTTGGAGGACCTGACACCCCAAGTGACTGAGACACCCCATGCCCTGGCCAGAGGAGTCCAGTTGTGGGCACCCCCTATAGTTTCTGCAGCCTTCACCCAGTTACTCTCAGCTGCGTCTGATTGGGTGCACTCCCCTGACTCCTGATGTTGTTGGTCCCTCCTCCTCTTCCTCTTCTTCTGTTAAAGACAAAGGCTGTGTCCGCCGATGTCCCCAGGAAGCTCGTCTCTGTCTCCGGTCCTCTTCTTGGTGTTCCTGGCTAGCCGGGTCCATGGAAATACAATTGAGAACATTACGTAGTTGGTGTACAAATATAGGCAAGGTACATGAGTGTCAAAAGCAAGTGCTGACTCTGTACTCCGTTTATCTCATTGACCAGTATCAAGTGACATAGATCCCAAATGTATGTGTACTATCACTGAGATGCCCAGATGTTACTCACACATCAATATCTGTCACAATTGCGGGTGGTATGCCCTTCTGTATTGATAAAACGTATCCTTAAGCAAAATTGCAGTATCTAGGCCGGATTCTCAGAGGCCATAAAAGCTGTATGAATGAAAAAATGGACAAAAGTTGTAATGTCCTGTCAAAACAGTGGAATGTAACAGCCCTGCCCTGTCTGTCGCCCTCGTGTGTCTGTGCATGCGGGACACACCATGCTCAGCTTTTGGAATGTTGAGAAGGCACTCAGTGTTACGACGGTTGAGCGCTCATATGGTGAGAGAAGCAAAGGAAATAAAGAAGCCTTACACTTTGTTCCATTTGCCTCATCATTACACCCTTGAAATAGCACGGGGAAACCACTGAAGAGGTCACCACTTCACTTCAAAATTACTTGGCTGTAAGCAGCGCTGTATCTACAGCTTCAGAAATACCTTGTAATTCAAATACCGGCTTGACAGGGTGAGATAAGTTTCTGATACTACCAAAAACTCCAATAAAACATGCCCACTTTTTCCACAAAGGGTTCCTACTGGCAAGAAAGATCGCTTGGCCCCACCTCGGCCAGCCCCTGGGAGGAGTTCATCCACAGAACTGAAAGAATCAACCCATTAAATACATTGAACTTAATAAATAACCACTGGATGGAGCCAGATCCTTAAACAAAACTAAGAACACTAACCAAAAGAATACTAAAAGAATAAATAACCACTGGAGGGGGCCAGATCCTTAAAGATAAAATTAATAATTCTAACTAAAAGAATACTACAACAATAAGAAGTAATTTTAAATTACCATTGGAAATAATATATTTTAAGTGTAACCCGAGTAAATTAGAACTAAGATGGCTGGCATAATGAATGCTGTGGCAATGCCCAGTACGTTTTTAGAAGTGCCAGGACCACCTGCAGAAAGTTGGACACAGTGGATCAAACGTTTTGAAAAACACTTAGAGGCTGTAGATGGAACCAAGTATGAGCCAACCAGAAAACAAGCCATGATGTATAATTGTCTCAGAGTTGAAGGAAGAAGGTTATTTGACCACATAAACCCTGTTGAGAAAGAGGAAGACCAAGAATGGGATGTATTAATTGAAGCAAAAACTAGAATGAAAAACTGTTTTGATAAAACAATGAGTGTCATTATGGAAAGATACAACTTTTACGACCGCTACCAAGCATCTGGAGAATCAATTGAGTCTTATGTTGTGACACTAAGAATGCTGGCCACAACATGCTCATTCAAAGACATAGACAAAATGATCCCCGATGAAGTAGTAATGCGCACCACTTGTGTCTAAGTGCGCAAAAAGCTATTATGTCATCGTAATCCTAGTTTGGAGAAGGTAATATCAACTGTGAAGAGTATTGAAAGGTCTGAACAGGGAGTGAAATTGCTGCGCAAATCTGATAACCATCATGCGGATGTACACCTAGTTCACAAAGAAGAAGAAGCATCTATGAATCAATCAAAAAAATACAACAGAAAGAGTGGTTCAAATCTAGGCAACATAAAATTAACATGCTATTGCTGCGTATCCAGTTCCTACTTGGCGTCAAGCAAGGAATGTCCTGCTATTGGCAAAATTTGCAAAGGATGTAGAAATTCTGGAGATTTCCTAAAGGTTTGCAGAACATCTCGGGTAAAGAAAGTCTTCAAAGTGAAAGAATCTAAATCAGAGGAAGACTCAGATGGCAGTGAAATGATGGAAAATTTAGTGTTACTAGTGGCCATCATCAACAAGGAAGACTTACAGAATCAACCCAAATGCAATGTGCATGTGAATGGGGAAAGTGTGGAGATGCTAGTTGACAGTGGATCCAGAATCACAATTTTATCAAAGGACACTTACAAAAACCTAGAATGCAAAGCACCATTACATGCTAGCAGGATCATTCCAGGAGCTTATAGAGGTCACAAAATAAAGCTGGAAGGAGTGCTTAATGCTGAGTAGATGTTCAGAGAAAAAGTGCTTTGTCAAAAGTATTCGTAGTAGACTACATTGTCAACATCCTTGGTTGGTTGGAGCAACAGAAACTGAAAATGATGTGTTCATTGGAAAACTTGGATGCTTAAAGACCTTTAAACATAAAATAATTCTAAAAAAGAACATATGACCTGTCAAACAACATGTAAGAAATATACCCTTGTCAGCCCGCTCCGAGGTCAAAGATATTTTAAAGAATTGGTGTGACAATGGAGTAATAGAACCCATCATTGCATCGGAATGGTTATGACCTGTGGTCATAACTAAAAAAAAAAGTGGATCAATCTGTTTATGCATTGACCTTCGCCAACTCAACCACTATGTGGTAGCTGATTGTCAACCGTTTCCTCTAATAAATGAAATGATGATGACCTTGGAGAAAGCGAAGATCTTCACAACTCTTGACTTCAGTGCGGCTTCCCACCAAGTACAATTGGAGGAGGGCTCAAAAGGTTACACAGCATTCGTTACTCCTGAAGGAGTTTACTAATTTTGCAGACTACCATTCGGGCTATGTTCGGCATCAGCGGTCTTCCAGCGCATAATGAACCAACTTTTCTCCGACATGAAAGGAGTAAGGTCATTCCAAGACGACATACTAATATACAGCGAAACAGAAGAAGAACACATTCCTATTTTGTGGAAGGTTCTACAAAAAATCCAAGACAGTGCATTACAAAGAGACAAATGTAAAATTTTTCAAAGGAACAGTAGAGTACTTAGGACACCTCATTGATGAACATGGAGTTTGACCGAAGCCATCCTGGATATCTGCAATTTCAAAGTCGCCAACCCCGAATAACAAGGAAGGACTCACATTGTTTTTTGGCATGCGTGAATTTCACTCTAAATTCTTATAGAATTATCCGATAAAAGTTGAACCACTGCGAAAATTAATAAAAAAGGATGCAGAGTTTTTATGGGATGAAACATGTGAACAGAGCATAAAGGACATACAAAAAAGAACTTGAGCTGGCACCTTTCCTGCAGTCCTTCAATGAAAATTACAAAACATAGTACCATTGATACTAGCCAGATAGGGTTGGAGGCGGTGCTCAGCCAGAGAACAGTTAAAGGAGAAAAAAGCATCACCTTTGCATCACAAAGTCTGAAAGGTGCAGAGTCGAAGTATTCAGTAATTGAGCGTCAACTGTTAGCCTGTGTCTGGGCAGTCACAAAGTTTAAAAGTTTTCTTTGGGGCAAGGAGTTCACTATACGCACAGATCACAAGCATTTAGTCAGCATCTTGGAAGGGAAAGGTTCTAGCAAACTTACTCCAAGACTAGCAAAATTAGCATGTAAATTGCAAGAGTACCAATTCAAAATGGGGCATATTTCTGGCAGAATGACTGTTTCAGCTGACTACTTGTCGCGTGTCCCATGTGATAATAAATTTGTTTGTGAATAAGATGACTGCGATGATGATTTTCTGGTTGCATGTTTGTTTGATAGTGAAGAATTAAGTGGTGCTATCAACAAACAAGAGTGGAGGAAGGCCGCTAGAAATGACAATGTGTTTTCAGAAATACAAAAGTACGTGATTGAAGGCTGGCCGCGTGAAAATTTATTGAAAGAAACATTGCAACCTTATTGGAAAATTAGAGATGACATCACCATTGTTGATGAGTATCTTCTCTGTGGAGAAACCCTGATTGCACCAGTGTCCCTAAGAGGTAAATTGATGGTTCTTACCCATGAAGTCCATGTGGGAATTACAGGAACTAAACAAAAGCTTAGGGAAAGATATTGATTGCCAGCCATGAATCACGACGTAGACATATTTTTCAGTCAATGTTCCATTTGTGGAAAAGCAGACAAAACCAGGACTACTCACCAGTACCCCATGTGATCTGTAAAGCTGACTAAGGGTCCCTGGATAAAAGTCGGAATCGACTTTATCGGACCAATTAATGCGTTACCTCTACACATGCGTTACGCCATTGTTATGATGGACTATTTCAGTAAATGGATCGAAGTTAAGTTTGTACCACAACCCACCACATCTGAAGTGATAACATTTCTGAAGGAATTATTTTGTAGAGAAGGTTTCCCACATCAGTTAGTCTCTGACAATGGAGTGCAGTTTCTATCTCAAGAAACGGTTACATTCCTGAAGGCTAATGACATAGAACATTTACGATCTTCCTTATATCACCCCCAAAGCAATGGGCAGGTCCAGCGAGCCAATCACCTAGTCAAGGAAACCATTCAAATGGCATTAGGATCTCATAATTCCTATTGAGGCGGCCCTTAGGACCAGATTCTGGTCATATCACACAACTCCACACAACACCACCGGTAGAACGCCCTTCGAGTTGCTCAGGGGTAGATTAGCTATCACACAGTTGCAGCCATACTGGACTTTAGCATGGAAGAAATGGAAAGAGGCGAACATGAAGGAAAAAGTAACCAGAATGCAGAAGTAGACATACGTCAAAAACACATGCATAGCAACTACAATGCTAGGAATGCAATCAAGGAAATGAATGTGTGTGCTGGTGATTTTGTAAGAGTGAAGTATCAAAAGAAGGGAGCCTATATGAGTAAGTACAGTGAACCAAGACATGTCATTAAGACCACTGGCACTGCTGTTTTACTAGGCAATCATCAATGGTAGAATTAATCAAATGTGGTTGGCGTTAGTTTGTCAGAAGCAGTCAGGGACCATGAAGTTGTTCATAGTTATGTGCCTGAATCCAACAGAAAAGCTGAGCACAGTGAACAATGCAAAACAAGCTACGCCAATATTGCAAATAGCAACCCTTCTGACATGTCTTCGACTGTAGCTGATCCATAGGGTACTGTAACAGCCAGAAGAACCATTGTACCACCCGTCAGGTTCAAAGATTACATATTGAATTAATTGTTGTAAAAAGGGAAAAGATGTAATCTCCATTCAAAAGAGTAGAATGTAACACACTATTTATTAGCCCTCCATGTTGTGACGGCCCATGCCCTGTTTGTCACCCTTGTGTGTCTGTGCGCGTGGAACACGCTGTGCACAGCTTTTGGAATGTTGAGAAGGAGCTCAGCGTTACAATGGTTTAGCACCCTTATAGTGAGAGAAACAAAGGAAATAAAGAAGCCTTACACTTTGCTCCATTTGCCTCGTCATTACAAAGTTCATATGTCCTTGCTAAATTGGTTCAAGGGTTCCCTGTCCTCACTACCAGGGGCAGCTCCTCCATCAGGGCGGAGGAGCAGTGCCCACCGCCAGCAGCAGCAGGAGCTGCAAACCTTTAGAAATGAAACAACAATGAACACTGTTTATTATCGTTTTATTTTTAAAGAGGTTGGGCCATGGGGGTGACGTTCAGTGAGGGGAGTGCACAGAGCACTCCCCTCATTGTGCGTGTATGTTTGGCCTACCATCTCGGGCCGGCCAAAAACACATGCGCACAAGGGCTCTCTCCAACCCGGCACTGTGTTGCCGAGTAGGAGAGCGCCAACCCAGGCTCCCAGTCTGCATTGGAGCGCCCAGCCAGGGCACTCCAGCCAATCATAACGCTGCTCTGAGCAGCGTCATGATTGGCGCAGGGTAGGCTGGGAGCCTGGAGTGCGGTGGCTGTGCGGTGGCGGCGACTAGGTAAGTTTCATTATTTTATATTTTTTTTAATTATTTTTGTTGTGCTGCTTCCCTCTGCCCCCACTCCCGTCACTTTGCAGAGTCACCAGCTCACTACCAAGTCATTTTCACAAGTATGTCTGCAAGTGGAGATGGAATACAGTGTGGATCGGGCTGTCCACCCCTGAGTATGAGTATGGCAACCCTCTCAGGTGCAGAATTGGTAGTATCAAACTATTGCATGTTATCTCGGGTGTCGCATGTTCTGAATCCACATAAATGCTTGCATGGGCGTACATGCAAAAACCAGGCCATGGTACAAGCCACTGTTGTGAAGAAGTGCATTTGTTTACCCTTGGAAATGTTAGGATTAATTTGTACAAGGCAAGTATTCCAAAGTCAGCCATTACTCCAAGATACATGACATTAAACTTCACATTGATGAAAGACACAACAAAGGCAGGCAAGTAACAGCATAAAATACAAAATGTGACCTCTTGACCCCACACTGGACATTGACTGCATCATCCCTTTGCCCTTGCACTCAGCAGTGATGAGGCTCTCACTTCCCCAGTCATGGTGTTGGCACTGAATACCTTCATATGCATGCTAGAGGTATGGCTATTTCCCCTGTAGTGTTTTGAACTCTACAAGTCCCAGAATGCACTCTGCTCAATGCTCCCAGTGTGCTCCAATGAGACCATTGGCCTCATGACTGCGGCAGCAATTCTTCAAAATGTGTACATGGTGACATGTAATACATGTTGGTACAGCTCAGTCACCACTCACACCGTGCTAACACACAGAGTGTTGAGCCCAGGCACTTACCAGGTCTCTGCAGCTCCATCTCCTCCAGCTGAGAATGGAGGATCAGCCAGGCTGTTCTCAGGACCCTCCTGTACAGTGGCGTGAGGCAAGGCTGGTGCACATAGGGCTGGAAGGACTGACCCAACAGTTTTTGGGCTTCAGTCGGGCCCAACGTTTCAGGTCCTCCCAGCGCTTGGGGCAGACCCTGGCCCGCCGGTGGCAAATGCCCCCTGCACTGCAGCACTGTGTTATCTGCTCCTAGAGCTTGGCTCACGCTGCATTGCTCAGCTGGTTCTCCGGGCCCCCATAAAGCTGAGGTCAATGGTCCCTCACCCCCTCAGCTAACATGACCAATTCTCTGTCACTGAAGGGGGTGCTCTCTCATCTACTCCTTCAGCCATGTTGAGGGCAGTTAGGGTGTACAGAGCTGCAGGATGGCGGAGGATCCAGTCTGTAGGAGAGGATGACTCAGAATGACAATAAAATGTCTGCCTGCAACTTCCTGTCATGGACTTCCTGTCTTGCATTTCCTCTGTGTCATTTCCTGTTGTCAATCATTGGGTTCTGGGCCGACACCAGATGCTCCGCCCTGAGTGCCGATTGTCCACTCCGAGTGTAGATTATCCACCCCGAGTGCGGATGCTCTGTCCTGAGTGTGGATCATCCGCCTGAGTAGATGCTCCGCCCTGAGTGAAGATCATCCGCCCAAAGTGCGGATCATCCGCCCCAAGTGCGGATGTAGATACTCCTCGTAACGTACCTTTGTGAATTTAAAACACACGTAAATTTATACTTTTGGCCTAAACTTAGACCAAAAGTGTAAATTAACCTTTCTGAATTGGGCAAGGTATTTATAACTTAATTGGGGGTATATTCTCTTGCTCCTTTCGTAATGTCACATCATGCAGTGTGTGTGTCAAGCCATGCCCTTTCACGCTTGCAGGTCGTCGCACTGCATTTTAGCAACGTATAAAAACATTTAAAAAAGCATACACAGTAAGAAAAAACAATAAACGTGACAAACAGTAATTACATGCAAACACGTGCCCCATGAAGGTGTGTCCTGTGAGCTATATTGTAGACTATTTAGGCTCCATAAGGCAAAGGGGGCAGACAATCAGAATGGGAGGGAGAGGCTGGCACTTACACTTGAATGGGCATTGTCCTGCCCCACACAAAGGGCTGCATACCTCCTGTAGTAAGCCTGGAGCCACGTCAGGAAGGGAGGACCTCTGTGCACTTCAAAGATCTTTCTCCCCCACTTCAAAGGCACAAGTGGGTATAAGTACTGGACCTCTGACACCACCAACTCAGTACACTTCTGGGCCTGTGGATACTCTGCTAGGAAGGACTACTATGCTGCTACAAGGGCTGCCACTCTGCTGAAATGCTACTCTGCTGGACTCCTGCTTTCCTGAGGTGACCTGCTGCCCTCTTACCTAGGGAAGGAGAACTGGACTTGCAACCTCCATCTTGAATCCAGGCCACAGAATGACTCTAAGGGCTAGTCTTCTGGCCTCCTGATCTAAGCCTCAGGGACGTAACAGGCTCTCCACAGCTCCTGTACTCGTTTTCATGCTTTTGGTCTCTTTACAACCGTGAATGGGCCCGCTCGCACCGGAACCACATTGGTCGCCTGAAGAATCAGCATGAGCTGGCACTAGTTTGTCTCTTCGCATAGTAAGTAGTGAGATGCTCCAGGCTGCCCGTCTATGATGCCATCTGACTCTACACTCCTACGACCAGTGATGATCTCCCTGCTCCCAGAGAACTTCTTCCCTCTGAACGGGACTCTTGGCGTAATTCTGGAGGAGGGAAAACTGCAGCGGGACTCATTAGGGGGTGTATTCGACCTGTACTCTATAGCGGTCAGCCTGAACTTTTAGATGTAACCTGATCTAATGAAGACAGATACCTTCCGTAGGTGCTTTATGCTTTTATGCTATTTGTTGCATTTTAATCCTTAAAAATTCATAACTCAAGTTCTACTTATTGAATTTTTGTTGTTTCAGTGTTTTGTTCATTAAATTAAGCTCTGTTTTTCTAATCTGATTTAGATCATTTTTATGTGGTGTTTTCACTACTCTACTGTTTGAAGTGTTGTACAAATACTTTACACATAACCCCTTAAGTTAAGCCTGACTTCTCTGCCAAGCTGCCAGAGGGTGAGCACAGGGTAGCCTATGGTGTGTTTGTGACTTACCCTTACTAGGACTGTGGTTCCTGCTTAAACAGGATGCATACCTCTGACAACCAGAAATCCAATTTTCTAACAGTACTATTCTGCTCTAACAAATAATACAAAAACACAACCAAATATAATGTCAGTAGACCACGTTTACTCCTGCCAAGTGCACAGAATCGAAAAATGATATTCAAAAAGTGCTATAGAACCAGACAAGCTATAGTAAGCACTACAAAAGTGCACAAAACATAACTTTACATAACATTACAAGTTGCCAAGAGCGCATTGCAAGAGCTTGTCAAGAGCAAAGCATTACAGAAGAGTACCTGCTTATAAATCATAGAGTCATATTATATTAAAGAAAAATGCTTTGTACCTTCCCTACCTTGCCTGTGCTCTGGAATATCTTATATAAGTATAAGTTCAGCATCACCTGGGGCTTCCTTCAGAAGTGGAACAGTAATATTAAATCCACTGCTTCTTTTCAGATGTGGTAAATTTACCATTGTGGACATTACTAGTGGGAAATTACAGTAGGTAGTATTAGACTGTTGATAGTATTTCTACACCATACTGCAACACGGCCATGTAAATCGTGCCAGCAGTACTTCTGCAATTACCGAATCTTCCAGGAATCATTGCTTCATACCCCAAAATCAAAGCCTGAGTCATTACATAGATAATGCCTGCTTTCAGATTATATATACTCTTATATTGTTAGGACTTGTTGATACGTGTTTTTCCCTGAGTTTGCATTAGTGTGTGCAGTGGTGGCTCCTCTTTAGGGGCAGAAGAGCATTGTCTCCCTACTTATAGCCGCCCCCCCCCCCCTTTAAAAAGTTTTTTTTTTGCATAGTTAAATTCATCTTTGCAGAGCTTCACAGCGCAACTGGGCTGTGCTGCTGCAGTTACTTTTGTTGATGTCAAATGACAACAGTGAGGGAGGAGGGGCGTGGCTGTTTCCAAGGAGAGCGGTGCCCGCTGTGCTGTGTAATTAAAAGTGTGCATGTCAGGCTGACAGGTCTCTGGAATCTACCAGCCTGACATGCGTACTTCAGGCTTATGAGTAAGAATCCTCTCTTCCTTGAGGTCACTGGGCGGGTCATCAAGTGCGAACCAGTCTCTTAAATTGAGCACTGAGTTGCCTTGCCCATCTAATCCTGACACGGTTCTCATGTTATTTAAAATAATGAACATCATAAGAGCTGAGTCAGGATTGGCTCTTAGACACAAAGCAACTCCCAAGCTCAAGCACAGTCAAGCAAGAGAGCGCAGGGCGAAAAGAATATACACTGGCCAATATTGGTGTAGCTTTATTTTAAAGTGCATAACAATTGTCCATGTTTTTTTAATACTCTTCTGCCCTCTCTTTCTTCTGGTACTGAGCGTGTAGATACGGACCACAGAAATCTGTGTGCTTCCAGCTGAGTTGTGTGTGTGTGTGCCCTGCAACCCAAACACTGCAGCAAGTAAGGCACCTGTGGCCACTGCATTTTTTTTCAAGGGAGAAATATCACAGCTGGATGTCCGGGCTTCAGTAATTGTCAAACACAGGGCCGGCTAGTGCCGGACTGGGAACACAAAGCAGCCCTGGCAAAGTTTGTCACACTAACCCCCATAGGGTGCATAGTGAGCGAGCCTGACCACTGCAATGCGGATTTAGGGGGGTTTCCACCCAAGAAAATTTGGGAAAAAATGGCACAAATGATGCATTCTGCAGCACATTTTTCATCATATATTCAATAGTATTTGTTTTTAAAGCATAATAAATGATGACCATACAGTGCACCAGGATACAGCAAACTTTATTGGGGCTTTTCAGTGATTCCTCACTGTCACCCTCCAACAGTGTCTCTCAGCTCTCCATCGACCCTCTCATTTCATTTGTTTTATAGCACCTCTCTTATCAGTGTAGTGTCTGAGCACTTTACATCACACACACATACAGAGACAATGAATCATATGTGTAAATCAGTGTACAGAAAATGTTCAATATGGGAAAGGGGAATACAATGTGTAGAATGTACATGTCATCCATACTGGTAGGTATGTTATTAGAGTACTTGGTCCGTGGAAGCATAAACTCAGGATTGAGAACATAACATAGTAGTTAGCATTGACTTTACTAATAAGATTTTATTTCTACCCAAACAAACCCTTTTTTAGCGAAATTAGGATAATGATATGTAGGGAAAAAACCCACGGCCTGATTAGGACTTCAGCAGAGGGGATTACTCTGTCCCAAATGTGACGGATATCCCACCCACCTAATTACGAGTTCATTATATCCTATGGAACTCGTACTACAGCAGGCGGGATATCCGTCACATTTGGGACGGAGTAATCCTCTCGGGCGAAGTCATAATTAGGCCCATTATGTATGCAGCACTTTGATGGAAGTTCATAGCTCACTGCTCTAGATTATGATTGTTACTTATGAACTGCACAGTAACAAAAGACTCTCTGTGACAAAAGCAGTAACCCACTGGGCTATGCACATTAAATAGTATTCTGTGATGTGCATAGTGCAGGTTCTTTGCAGCACACATATTAACCCTATGTACTACCTTAGATGAGTGAAAATAGCCACTAGACAAAACTTGATCTCTCTCCAGCAGGTACATTAATCACCAGAGTTGTCTTGGCACCTTTATTGTGGCCTAAAAGCTGTTGTATATACAAGGAACTCTGCAGTGTTTTTAACACTGCAGCACTGCTACAAAACCATCCCCTAGTAATAAAAGCGGCCCCCCACCTTTCCAGCCTTCCGGGGAAACTCCCGATGCCCAGACAGCCAGTCTGGCGTTGGCCTGATTTTAGAGCTAGCGGCGCCCGGTGCAAGAATCTTTTTTGGCAAGCCTCCCCCATGACCTCCTCCTTGGATTCCCTCACTACCACTTGGAAAAAATGCCTCTCATTTCTCCATTGCCCCTCTCTCACATACATTTGATTTGTTTTAAAGTGCTGGTAAAGGCTGGCTTTACTAATTCACTCAGCTATCCACTTAAAATACAGATCTGTTCTTTACAGCGGGCATATTAACCATCTGCGCTACTTTATTGTGAGTCAAAACTGCCACTAGACTAATCTTTGATCTCTCTCCCTGGCAGGAACGTTAATCACAAGCGTTACCTTGACATTTTTATTGCTGGCTGAAAGTTGGAAGCAGAAGGAACTCTGCAGCAGTTGCTTTTAAATTGTAAGCTATTGCTATACACACGCCACCCCCCTGAGGTTATTCCCCCCTTCCAGGTCAGCTCCCAGTGCAGCTGATCTGTCGCACCCCCCTAATGCCGGCCCTGGACAAAAATCAGTCTTAGAATGAAAGTTTAAAAAAATACGCATCAGATTGCTTCATTCAAGGACAAGTTTACAATCAAAATAAATATTGTTCCTAAAGTTATGATTTTTGTTTGATGATAGCTTTACAATACTTGAGCTGTGCGTACACTCGGTCGAGTCAAGTAATCTGGCAATGTGGGCCTGTTCAGCTTCAGCAGTCAGTCCTCCAGTCTTGCTTGCCTCACTCTCTCCCCAGTGAAAGTAGCACGCAGTCCCACAAGCAGGGGCGGCTCCTCCTTTAGGGCGGAGGAAGGGTTTCCCCCTGCCAGCAGCGGCAGCTGCAAAACCTTTCAACAAAATCTATAATAAACTTACTTTATTATTGTTTTCTTTTAAATGGGTGGGGTCATGGGGTGACGATTGTGAGGGGGAGTGCTCAGCACTCCCCCTTAAAGCACATGTGTGTATGGCCGGCCGTCACGGGCCGGCCAAACACACATGCACACAGGGCTCTCTCCAGCCAAGCAACACAGTTGCCGGGCTGGAGAGAGTCTTCACAGGCTCCCAGTCTGCCTTGGAGTGCTCTGGCTGGGCGCTCCCAGCCAATCTTGTTGCTGCTCTGAGCAGCGTTAGGTTTGGCCACAGGGAGGCTGGGAGCCTGTGTCTGCAGCCGGCTGCAGCAGAGATGGAGGAGCGGCGTGGCCTGCGTGCAGGTAGGTTTATTTTTTTCATTGTATTAACATCGCCCTCGCCACCCCACCCTGCTGCCCCTCCCCTGTGCGCCGCCCCACCCCATGTAAGACCAGCGAGCCGCGACTGCCCACAAGATGGACATTTTTTCTAGATAGAATCATGCAGGTATCTCTGACTCAAGGGGAACAACCTTTCCTTAAATAGCAAACAGGTCAAGGCTAGATAGTGTAACATGAACGGTCCCTATGTTAGTGTTAGAAAGTTTAAATTTGTCAACTGAGCTTCTTAAAATGAGCAAGTGTTTGGATATTTTTTTACCAGCAAAATAGAAAAGTGACAGTGATATGTGAGGGAACAAAATGAGGAAGAGCTCATTAAGAGCTGGGGTGCACTTTGTAGGCTAGGGGCACCCAAGCTAGAGAGGGCTGTAAGGCTGGGTCCTTCAGGCTTTATAAGAAGAACATGCTTCTTCTGTCCGGGCTACTGATATACAGCCCACCAGGTCCGAAAGTGCAGTTCCTGGATCACTGGGACCAAATAATAGGCCCTGACATAATGAATAATAAATACATATGTCTGGGGGATTTTAATTTTCATCTGAATTCAGACAAAGCAA
The DNA here is from genome assembly GCF_031143425.1 of Pleurodeles waltl. NCBI lineage: Eukaryota > Metazoa > Chordata > Amphibia > Caudata > Salamandridae > Pleurodeles > Pleurodeles waltl. The sequence continues at coordinate 185,847,270 of NC_090437.1, forward strand.
GTGAATCAAAGGTCTTTTTGGAGTTAACAAACAATCTGGGGTTCTCCCAAACGTGGAAGCAGCCATGCATACTGCAGGTCACACGCTAGATGAGATTTTTTTCGACAGTGATGCAGTATGGTTTGGGAATTATCTGTCACTCAGCTGGTCAGATCACCTTACAATATTCTCCTACTCAGGGAAGTCCGCGAGTGCCTCCATAAATAGCAGCACTAGGATGATCATGAAATGGGAAAGCATTTCAAGAAGGGAGTTAGAGGATAGGTTGGTCTGAACATTCTGGAAAGTTAGGGATAGTAAAACTGATCCTGTAATAAGTTTTAACGATTGGGTACAGACCACACTTGAATACGTGGCGCCAAACAGGGAAATAAACAAGGGTAGAACCAAATGCTTGGCACAGTGATTCACAGAGGATTTGAAAATCCTCCAAAACCAGTGCCGTAAACAGTAAAGAAAGTGGAGATTTGACCTTTGTCTGGAGGAAAAACTGATTCATAGAGAGCTGCTAAAGAAGTACAAGTCTGCGATAAGGGAAACTCAGACTGCTTTCTCTCGCAGAAAATCAGGAAGGGGATAAACATTCCATGTGAACTGTTTAAAACTGTAAAGGTGTTATCATCTCCTCCCGCACAATTGGATCTGGAAAACTCACTGGAGTTTTGTGACAAAATAGCTGCATATTTTAGCAACAAAATTCTCAACATCTTCTCAGATTATCCAGAGGTAATAGAGCCCCAGAGGGAGGAGTTCGTGGAAGATAAGGTAACCGAGCAATCTGTCAGGAAGACATTAGGCTCCTTTGCTCCCCTTACACATGAAGAGATTGATTCTTCTCTAATGCAAATGAGATCAGGCTCACCTGAGGACCCCTGCCCACCTAGATTGCTTCAAATGCCCCCTGAGGTGGTAGCAGAGAGCTTAAAGACAATTTATGAGCAGGTGCTGGCTACAGGGGAGAGTGGAGATGTTAAGGACTTGAAACATCTCCAACCCATCTCTTTATTACCCTCCCCAGCTAAAATCTTAGAAAAACATCTGAACAAAGTATTATCCGCTATTCTAATAAAAAATGATTGCTTAGATGCATCACAGCATGGTTTTAGAAATAACCATACCACGGATTCTGCATTACTATCAGCCTCTGACTACATACGGTGTAAGGTGGATCAGGGTGATGCCGTTATGCTAGTATTGTTAGTTCTATCGGCAGCATTTGACACCATTCCACCATCTTAGGTAGTGAGTAGGCTGAGGCAGGCAGGTCTGAAGGGCAAGGCTCAGCTACTATTAGATTTCTTTCTTAGGAAGAGGAGAAATATCGTCAGTTGTGGAGATTTTAGAGCCAGCCCATTCCAGCTGCCATGTGGGATGCCACAAGGCTCATCCCTCAGTCCTACTTTGCTTAATCTGTATGTGACTCCACTACCATATGCAGATGACACACAAATTATTGTGCCAATTGGTAAGGAATGGACAGCGGTGGCTGCCAGAGTCAGGTCCTGCATGATGGAGATCAGTAGCTGGATGAAAAAAGAATTGGCTTGAGGTGAATGGTGATAAAACAGAGATCTTGTTCCTTGGGATCAATGGCTCCATCTTGATTAGCAGCTGGTGGCCAGAAGACTGCGGCTCTTTACCCACTCCTGTGAAGAAAGCTAGAAACCTAAGGATGGTCTTTGACCAGGAACTGACCTTTGAGAGACAGATTACCAAGACAGTGAAAACTTGTCACTGGATATTGAAAATGCTCAGAAAGATGCTGCAGTTTATTCCTGCGGAGCTTAGGGTTCCAGTCCTCCTGGCTCTTATTACCTCTCGTTTGGATTAATGCCCTTTACTTTAATGCTGCTCAGTACTCCATCAGGAAGTTACTAGTGATCCAAAATGGGGCAGCACGCTTTATCCTTGGGCTTCCACAGAGACTCTCTGTGAGGGATGGCTTGAGATCCCTACATTGGCTCCCGATTAAGAAGTGGATCAATTCCAAAGCAGTATGTCTTGCACATAAGGCTTTGCATCAGTATCGTGCAGACTACTTGAGGACCACATTCTCTTGGTAAGTTCCTAGCAGAGCCCTGAGATCAGTAGGGAACAAGAAAGTAATTACCCCCAGATTTAGAAAGGCCAGGTGGGGGAGGGAAGAGTCTTTCCGGTAGCAGCAGCCAGGCTATGGAATATGTTGCCGCTGAATATTAGAAGAATTTAATCATATCTGAAATTTTCTAGGGCTGTTAAAACCTGACTTTTTAGGAGAGATTAGGAGGTTCTGGGAAAGGACTGTGTTATTAAGTTGAGGACTGTCTTACACACCTAGTACTTAGATACCCAGTAGAGTTGTATGCGCTTTATAAAGACAAATATACAAAAATGCAAAATATATGCACTTTGTCAAATAACTAACTCTTGAAAGGAACCAATACACGTGCCATTTGAGTCACATTCTCACGTTTCAAAGAATTTCAGATTGATTCAACTTTAAGAAATAGCCATTTAAATTTTGTTAGTGTATTGTTAAGGTTTCCATTTTTATGTGCATGCATTCTAATTGATGTTTATCTCTAATTTTCATAACTTTTACTAGAAGCACACAACATTGCAGTCCTTTAAACTATCAGAAAAAATACGGCCAGGGCAGTGCTACAACTAGTGGTCAATTGTAAATGATTCAGTGTGGGGACCCAAAGTTTTTCTCATAAACCTCAGCCAACGATGAATATTATTTTGCTGCGTAGTCTTGATATAGCATCATGCCGGACCATTTAAATCATTTTTTCAAGTTTCTGCTTTCTCCCTTTGACATGTTTTTCCATCCATCCATCCTTCCATCCTTCTCTTCTCATCCTTTCCCATTGTGTTTTTTTCTGTCTCCGGCGCAATGTCTGTTGAGGAAAAATGAGTGTCAGTTTCCAAAAATGAGTGCCAGTGGTCCTCATCTGCAACCACTGACTCAGATTAAGCACTACCACCCTCCTTGGATGTTGGGTTGGTTACTGCAGACTACACCAGGTGATGAGATAATACAATGTGAACAAGTGAAGAGGTCCACACAGATGGGAGGGAGGGGGGGACATTTACTGTATTGGATACATTAGCCACCTAATAATGGCAGGCCATGGAGAGAGATGCAAAGTCCCTGCGTGGTCATTTTCTTGCACAATCTATGCTGTAACTTTCATCATTTTCTTGGGATAGAATACGCTAGCACCCCCCTTGAAAATGCTGGGCTGGTGTGCTCTGCTCACTAAATCCAATATGGGGTATACATTTACACCCCACCATTTTCAAATTGCATCCGCCTCCACTGAAGTGTGTGTCCACGTTCTCATAGTCCTTTGCCATAAGATGTCATTAGAACTGTGTAGGCAATATAGGACTCTGTTCTCTCTGGTGCATGAGAGTATGCGGATTAGGCTTAGCTATAGATCCAGTTACTGTCTAGGTCTCTGGGCATTCACCGTCCCTGTGTGGAAGCCCAGCTTGAAATGAGTGACCGTGTCCAGAGAGAAATGATTTGGCATGCTTCTGAAGAAGAATTATTGTATCATATGTCTGACAACTCTAGACTATTCTAAGAGAGCAGAGGGAGTTCACAGTGGTACGTTTCCACAACGTTCTCTGAATACAGCCCAATAGTTCCACCTTATCCTTTAAGGAAGGAAAGGTGTGGACCTAGGTATAAGCTTGAGAGGAAGGAAAAGACAAAAATGTGTAGTGGGCATGTAACAAACTTGTCAACTACTTCATGCATTTTAATTTATTGTTATGAGTGATAATTTCAATGTAACGTGCTGTATGTAAATGACAATGCACTATTACACAATGCCTGCTCTGAAAAATTGAAAATAAAACTTTTCATTTTTGTTTTTGAAATGCATCTCGTTTTCCTTTAAGGAAAACGGGCTGCTTTTCAAAAACAAAAACTTCTTTTTTAAAAGCAGTCATAGACATGGGGGTCTGCTGTCTCCAGCAGGCCACCATCCCTGTGAGGGCGGCCATTCCCAATGGGGTCACAAATTGCGACCTACCTCATGAATATTCATGAGGTAGGTCTTTTGCAACCCCATTGCGAATGGCAAACAGTGTAACGTTTATGTGAGTCGCAAATTGCAAGTCGCAAAACCGGATCGTTGTACATGTGGCTCTTAGTCCTTTAAGTCCCAATTCATACAAAAAGTACACTTCTAAAGCCCAGCCCCCAGGATCTCAGGGAAGACACTTTCTAGACTCAAAGGGTGTCAGACATAGACAAAGCATCAATGTCCAGTCAAGATCCAGTTGCCACTAGTCAGCTGGGCAGTTGCAGGAAAAGGCCTCTTAGAGTTCGTGGTGTCCCTGTAGCTTTACAGGTGATCTGTTGTATGACCCTTGGAGTCTCCTTCTTTGTCCCTGGCACAAGAGGGAAAGCAGGTTCAGTCTTCAGGGCTCTTCTCAAGTCTCACACAGCAGGTTCATTCCTCTTCTGATGGGCCACATGTTCTAGAGTGTTCTGAAGTGGGTACCTTTCAGATGCTACATTTGTAACCTGGCTTGAGCTAGGGGGTCGATATGACACCTAGGGGCGCAGTAACCAATAGGGTTGTCACGCACTTACCTGGTTCCAACTGCGGAGACGATGATGGGCCTCCAATCCCACCAGAGGCATCTAATGAGATCAAGTAATAGCAACCCTATTTTACCCACTGGCTCTCAGGGAAGGCCTCTTTAAAGTTCATCCAGTCCTTTTGCCCAACCCACAGGCCATCCTGTCATAAGAACAAACAACCCCTCCCCACAGCCATGTCCTTTTGTCAGTGTGCTGGGTGACCTGGGAGCAAGTTCACATCTCATTCATGCCTATTAATATTCTAATTCACAAAGAAAGAGGGGAGTACCCTATCACCCCAACCTGCTTAGGGTACTATCTACACGTAATCACGGAATAACTCATAAAAGTCACTATAGCTCAATTCACATTGTGATCATGCCTTAGACAGATGACCAAGGGGTTAGCACCCAGCTGAAAACACCTAACAATTTTTTAAGGTATTATGTAGTGCTTCTCATTGTTTGATCTCTCAATTTCTTAATTATAAGCCCTCGGTCCCGTTAGACTAGTGTCGACGCGTTTCGGCCTCAAAACTCGTGGCCTCCTCAGGACAGTCGAAGGGCACTGGCACCTCTACAAAAAGTAACATATATATTAAATATTAAAAACGAGCAATTACACTATATTGCTTCTCCATCTCACTTCAAATGTATACGGTAACAAAGTCTGAATAACCCCTTGGTCATCTGTCTAAGGCATGATCACAATGTGAATTGAGCTATAGTGACTTTTATGAGTTATTCCGTTGGGCATTACCCAGTCTGTTTGTGTTTAGTATTAAGGAATTGTGTTGTGTAATACATGTAATAGTTAGTAAATTGATGTGTAATTGTTTTTTATATGTTATCATGATGAGGTACACACTGCTATGTGCAAATAAATTAAATAAATATGGGAAAGTAATTTACCCTTTTAACCAAAAGAGAGTGGGTTGGTTAATTTAATTAATGAATAGATTTGTCCCTGCCTGCTATTATTTTTTGTGATTACGTATTAATATTCTAATGGCAGAAGTGGGAGACAAAATGTAGATTTAGCTTCCAAGGACTTCAGGCAAGGCAAAGGTAACTATTAAAAGTAATTTTTCCAAAACATTTATTACATATCCAACTTCATCAGTGGCTTGGTCTTGTAATAAATATTGATAAAAGCTAAACAGTTACATTTGTGGCTTTTTTCTATATGAGGGAATCTTTATTAAATTTAACTTTGTATCCCAAAGCTTTCCTATGGGACAGACAATCCTGTTACAGTGAAAATAGCTTTTAGTGCTTTTTTAAATACTATGCACCCTGCTTTATTGGCAATAAGGCCTACTTATGGGTGCCATTTTAAAGGAAATTTAAGGCATGTCAAAAGGGGTTATTTAGATTGAATTTGCAGTTAAAACTTGCACAGCCAGGCTACCGGTGGCAGGCTTACAGTCATGTTTACATTGTCAGTGCAGTGGGTGGCACAGTGTGGTCTGCAGTCTACTTGTGATATTCAACCAATAGTCTCTGGGTACATCTTGGTACCATGTGCTAGTGACCGATAAGTAAGCTAAATATGCCAGTCTGGTGTATATCAATTTCATCTTGTTGAAATTAGTAGCACAAACACTTTACTACTGGTTAGAAGGGGTACAATGCACAGAGTCTATAACCAGCAAAACAAATCCATGGTGACCCTATAGAAAGGGCAAATTTCCAACAATTCATAATTTGTTCACTCCAATATGAAAACATAATTGTGGATTTTCCAAAGGATATTTTTATTGTTACTGAGTTTTTATCTTTTTCCGTTTTTAGTCAGAAAACTTTGACATGCATCTGGTACATGGTTTGCTTATTTGTCCAGCAAGACCTAGTAATCTTTGGCAAGGTTTCCAGCGTTACAAATCATAATTATAGAGTTGTAGGACTCATTGTTGTGAAACTATGTTAAATGATTATAACCCAAGGTTTCCCTTTGTCAATGTTCTGTTGGTCGAGAAAGCTGACTTTCTTAACTAAGTGATCATTGATGAACACTTATAAAGGGAAATGCAGGTTAATGACCATTCATTTTAGTTTTGCCTGAATGAACACTACAACTCCTTTTCTAAAATTATAATTGGCAATTCCGGAAGCTCCGAAAAATCTTACTAGACCTTCTTGGGCCAACTGACCAAAATGTGGCAGATGTGCATTGAGGTTGCCTGTCGAAGCATGTAGTCCTTTCACTGAAATGACTATTAGTGCTGTTTCAAGCCTTGACACAGAGTTTATGGGGTAACTGAGTGAAATAAATGTTCACTGAACAATTAAAGTAATCATATTCTTCAAGCTCTATATTTGAGCTTTTATGTGCTTAAATTATTATGGGAGGATAGAAAACAGCTGAACAAACTCATAACCTCATTTCAAGTTCTGCAATTAAACTGGGCACATACATCTTCCTGGTAAATACTGTTTGTGTATCCCATTGGATAGCTCTTGCACCTGATTCTGTGTTTGCCCTATGCAGTGGTAAATAATTGGCAATGCCCAGCAACTGCAGCTTGTTACGCATAGGCTGTATGCAGTGAGTTCAGTGGGTAAACAGACTAGAAAAATGTCATGGCTGGAGGCTAAAGCCTGTGTTCAAAATAGCGGCAAGTGTCCTAAGTATCGGGGGCGGCAGACTGATGTGGCCCTGGTCCCTTTAAGGGGGCGCTTTAATGCTATGCGCTATGCCCGAACGACTTCTCGTCTCTGACTCCGTTTTTTGTTTCCCTGTTTCTTCCCTCTACCTGCTGTGTGGCATCTGTGAGTTAGGTGCGGTTGCTGCATACTTCTAGTTTCCTAAATCCTGTCATCTCTGGAGTCCTGAAATCCGTGTTCTGGCTTTCTGAGGTTAGCGTCTATTCCTCATGGTCCCGGGGAGGTGCTCCTGTTACCAGTTTGCTGTCCGCTGTCCCACAGTCTGTTTCTCTTGGGTTTGCAGCCGTCATCTTTTCTGACAGCCTGTCTCTGGAGTCTTTACTCACCTATGGAAAATAATTTGAAAATAGCACAAGTAAGCAGTACTCTGTTGATCGGACTGCATATGGTAGTTTACGTGAATGCGCATTCATAGAAAAAGACTTATCTAAGATATTGGATCCTCTCCAGAGAACTTATGCATGTAAATATAGAACTAGTTTCCAAAACTGTTGCCTTCAATATCCTAGAAGGAAAAAACACATTGAATTGAGTTCAACATTGTTTTTCTGCTGGAGAAAGTACAATAAGACTGAGTGAGATACATGACATATAAAACCATATATATATATATATATATATATATATATATATATATATATATATATATATGAAAGACCCCTAAGAATTTATGGATTTCACTAGGTGAGAGATTATTACATCTAACACTAATTAGACATACTGTACATTGAGTAATTTCTCGCCTTATGCTTTACTACAGGTGCAGCACCCTGATTCTGACACACACATTACCTTTCAAATTCAAGCAAGGAGGGAGAGACCATAGGTATGAGACATTGCTTTTGGGGGTATTGCATGAGACAGGATCCAAGCATGACCATGGAGGTGGCTGCTGCTACTACTGAGATGAGAATAGAATCACAGTGCTACCAAGACCTAGCAGACATTTTCAATAAACAGAAAGCTACTACACTTCCTCTGCATTGCCCATAGGATTGCTAGATAGACCTGATTCAAGGGGCCCGTATTCCATGTAATAGAATCTATGCACTGACTGAACAAGAGAACATCCATCTGAGGGGCTACCTACATGAAATGTTATGTAAAGGACTCATTAGGCCCTCTCGTTCCCCAGCCTCTTCTTTTTTTTGTACCCAAAAAGGGGGGAGAGCTGCATGCTTCTATCGACTATCGATCTCTGAAGGCAATTACAGTAAAAAATGGTTACCCCTTGCCATTGATCTCTAGTCTTCTAGATCAAGTAAAATAGGCATGTATCTTCACTAAATTCGATTTGAGGGGAGCCTGTTAGTTGGTGTTGGTCGGAGAAGACGATGAATGGAAAACTGCTTTCTGTACCAAGTTTGGTCTTTATGAATACTTGGTAATGCCTTTTGGGTTATGTAATGGCCCAGCAGCCTTTCAGTTCTTTATAAATGAAGTACCAAGGGATTTATTGAATGTATTCGTTATAGTTTACCTTGATGATATACTCATCTATTCCCCTATCATAAGAGACATGTGAGAAAGGTATTATAAAGATTACAAGAAAACAAGCTGTATCGTAAGTTAGAAAAATGTGAATTCCACGTACCAGAGGTATCTTTTTTGGGGTATGTCCTATCTTCTCCAGGAGTTAGCATGCATCCACAAAACGTAGAGGCTGTCATTCTATGGACATTCATGTGACTCTGTAAAAGAGGTTCAAGGTTTTTTAGCGTTCGCTAACTTTTACCAGCGCTTTATAGATCATTTCTCTTTTTTTAGTTGCCTCTGTTACTCACCTGTTAAAGAAAGGAAAGACTTTTTGCTAGACGCAGGCTGCTGAATGTGCCTTTCAAAAGTTGAAGGAGGCGTTTACTTCAGCCCCCATTTTACAACACCCTGACACTTCACAACTGTTTATAGTGGAAGCAGATGGTTCTCATGTGGCTGTAGGCGGCATCTTAGCCCAGAGAAATAAGGAGATGGGCCAGGTTCATTCTGTGGCTTACTATTCCTATAAATTGAATCCTGCAGAGATTAACGATTCAGTGCGTGCTAAAGAACTGTTAGCCATAAAGAAGGCCTTTATGGAATGGCAACATGAATTAATGGGCACTCTACATTTAGTGACAGTACTCAGGGATCATAAAAATTTAAAGTTTTTGAAAGTGGCTAAAACTTTGTCCATGAGACAGTTAAGGTGGACCCAATTCTTTACTTCCTATGATTTTGTAATACAGTTTCAGTCAGGTAAACACCATGGAAAGGCAGATGCTCTATCATGTTTGGGATTGGAAGGGGAAGTACTGAAATCAGAACCACCTTCTATAATATCTCCAGATCGTATTCTAGTAGCTCTCATGTTTAGGATTGGAAGGGGAAGTACTGAAATCAGAACCACCTTCTATAATATCTCCAGATCGTATTGTAGGAGCTATCATGAACAAGCATTTCTGCATGATGTGGCTGTTTCTCAGTACCTAAAAGAAGCAGAGAAGGTGATACAGGAACACAATGCTAAGTTAATTGGCAATAAGTATTACATGCATGATGGTTTATATATACCCACAACATTACAGCAACAAGACTTACATTGGTGCCACACACAAAAATTGGTGGGCAATACAGGTGAGAAAAAGACAATTGAACTAGTTTTGCAAAACTCTTGGTGGCCTACTCTTCTACCAGATACTAAACAATTTGTACAAAGATGTAGAAAATGTGCTCAAAATAAGGATATATATCAAGCTTCAGCAGGACTGTTACATCCATTGCCTACGTCCCCTCATCCCTGGCATATATTATCAAAGGATTTCATTACATATTTTCCAAAGATAGATCAAGATTTTACAACAATATTGGTAGTTGTTGATTTGTTAACCAAAATGGCCCATTTTACTCCATTGGTACAGTTTCCCACTTCCCAGAAGTTAGCAGATGTGTTCTTGCCGTCAGTTGTACGTCTTCATGGCCTACCATCAGTGATTGTTTCTAATAGGGTTTCCCAGTTTGTTTAAAATCTTTGAAGAGCCCTGTGTAAGGCCCTACAAATAGAGATGCACTTATCTACCGGTTATCATCCTCAAACAGATGGTCAGATGGAAATGGTAAATCAGTGCTTAGAACAGTTTATCATGTGCCAGGTACTGAGTTATATAAGGGAATGGGAAAGGTTTTTGTGGGCTGCTCAGTTTGCTTATAATAACATCCAGCATAGCACTACTAAGATTTCTCTGTTCAAATGTAATTATGGCATATATCCACGTTTTCTACTTTCACAGTCATTTCGGGTAGCTGAGGTTTCTGGCGGTCGGTGATAAAGCGGCGGTAACACCGCCAACAGACCGGCGGTAACACCGCCAACAGACCGGCGGTAATAAGAATGGATTTATGACCACGGCAGACAGACAGCCACTTTAACACACCGACTGCCACGGCGGTAGCAACAAGCACCGCTGCAGTAACCGTCAACAGCCAGGCGGAAGACAATGTACCGCCCACCCCATTACAACAAGCCAATCCGCCACCTTTTCCGGGGCGGTACCAACGCCATCAAAAGCACAGCGGAAACAGTACACAGTAGGGAAATGACTCACCTCTGGACAATCAGGGAACAACCACGACGCCATGTAGCCCAAACTACAGGTGTTACCCATGCTGGTCTACCTCCTCCTACACCAGAAATACCAACGCCGGCGAAGACGATCACGGTGAGTACCGCACCTAGATCACATTGGAGGGGGGAGGAAAAAGAGAGTGATACACACATGCAACACGCAACACCCCCACCCCCACCCACCAACACCATACACAAAAACAGATGCAATAACATTACATTTCCACCCCGTACCCCTCAGGAATAATGCAAGGACAAAAATAATTGATTAAAGTGAGTGTAATAAGATACAATACTAGAAATTTGTGATTCAAAATCAAAACAGTATATACATATATACAAAAGGAGGGACACTGCCCCGTCCATAATGTCCGTGGGCCAAAGTCCATATCACATAGGCCAAGGCCCCACTTGACTCCTGCCTCATTACGGAGAGAACACTGCAGGGGGATCAGGTCGAAAATACACAGGCACCCCAGGGGGATGGGGAAGGGAGGGCACCTCAGCCGGAAGATGGTACAACGCCACTGCTCCTGGAGGGGGCTACATGCCCTCTGCTTGGTCCTGGGGAGTGCAGTGCCACAGTCTCTCAAGTAGGTGGGTTGCCCCCTGCTTGGTCCTGGGGAGTGCAAGGCCACAGTCTCTCAGTGGGTGGTTTGCCCCCGCTTGGTCCTGGGGAGTGCAAAGCCACAGTCTCTCAAGTGGGTGGTTTGCCCACTGCTTGGTCCTGGGGAGTGCAAGGCCACAGTCTCTCAAGTGGGTTGCCCATTGCTTGGTCCTGGAGAGTGCAGTGCCACAGTCTCTCAAGTGGGTGGGTTGCCCCCTGCTTGGTCCTGGGGAGTGCAAGGCCACAGTCTCTCAGTGGGTGGTTTGCCCCCGCTTGGTCCTGGGGAGTGCAAAGCCACAGTCTCTCAAGTGGGTGGTTTGCCCACTGCTTGGTCCTGGGGAGTGCAAGGCCACAGTCTCTCAAGTGGGTGGTTTGACCACTGTTTGGTCCTGGGGAGTGCAAGGCCACAGTCTCTCAGGTGGGTGGGTTGCCCACTGCTTGGTCCTGGGGAGTGCAAGGCCACAGTCTCTCTAGTGGGTGGCTTCTGCACTGGTGCTGAAGGTGGCTTAGTGCCCAGTGTGCTTCATCCTGGCAAGGAGGGGGTGAGTGGTGCCTTCTTCCACTGGTTCTGGAGGGGTCTTAGTGCCCAGTGTGCTTCATCCTGGCAAGGATGCGGTGAGTGGATGCCTACTTCCACTGGTTCTGGAGTGGGCCTTGTGCCCAGTGTGCTTCATCCTGGCAAGGATGCGGTGAGTGGATGACTTCTTCCACTGGTTCTGGAGGGGTCTTAGCGCCCAGTGTGCTTCATCCTGGCAAGGAGGGGGTGAGTGGATGCCTTCTTCCACTGGTTCTGGAAGGGGCTTAGTGCCCAGTGTGCTTCATCCTGGCAAGGATGCGGTGAGTGGATGCCTTCTTCCACTGGTTCTGGAGGGGGCTTAGTGCCCAGTGTGCTTTATCTTGGCAGATGGGGGTGAGTGGATGCCTTCTTCCACGGGTTCTGGAGGGGGCTTAGTGCCCAGTCTACTTTATCCTGGAAAGGAGGGGGTGAGTGGATGCCTTCTTCCACTGGTAATGGAGTGGGCTTAGTGCCTAGTGTGCTTCATCCTGGAAAGGATGCGGTGAGTGGAAGCCTTCTTCCACTGGTTCTGGAGGGGGTTTAGTGCCCAGTGTGCTTCATCCTGGCAAGGATGCGGTGAGTGGATGCCTTCTTCCACTGGCTCTGGAGGGGGCCTTGTGCCCAGTGTGCTTCATCCTGGCAGGGATGCGGTGAGTGGATGCCTTCTTCCACTGGTTCTGGAGGGGGCTTAGTGCCCAGTGTGCTTCATCCTCGCAAGGAGGGGGTGAGTGGATGCCTTCTTCCAATGGTTCTGGAGGGGGCCTTGTGCCCAGTGTGCTTCATCCTGGCAAGGATGCGGTGAGAGGATGCCTTCTTCCACTGGTTCTGGAGGGGGCTTAGTGCCCAGTGTGCTTCATCCTGGCAAGGAGGGGCTGAGTGGATGCCTTCTTCCACTGGCTCTGGAGGGTGCTTTGTGTCTAGTGATGCAACACTTGGTGAGTGCCAGGTCACAGTCCCTCACCTGTGTGTCAGACCCACGAGATCTGCAGTGGACAGGATGCATGACACTCCATAGAGGCAGGACTACAGTCCATCCACCGGCAGCTATGTCTGCACAGTGGTGGTAGTGCCGGTGGCGGTGCTGGCAGTGGTGGGGGGAGGCTCCAGCCCTTCCCCTGCAGCCTTGGACAGCCGCCCACTGGGACTGCTGTTGCTGGCAGTGGTGCTGACAGTGGTGCAGGTAAAGAACAAAGAGAGGGGGAGGCCCTCTTACCCCACTGGTTCAGGGACAAAAATAGTACTGAAAACAAAATATCCAGCAAGGATAAATATAATACCAAATATCTAAATGAAAACCTAAATTTTTCACTGGAACGTAATTACTTTATTACAATTAAGTCAATACAGTCATAGTGTCAACACGTTACCTATTCTCCTGAAGAATTAATAAACAAGAAATGTGGTGAAAACACAGAACATCTAATTATATACAAATACTACACATAAACAAAGCAAATCAACCGACGATTCCATTGGGGCACCGTAGTACATAAAAACTAGGCTGCTTAGCCATCCAGTGGCGAGCAGTCTCATTAAAAGGTAGTGACAGTTGTCCAAGTGAAGTATCTTCCAGCAGTGAGTGAAGACAACACTAGGAATACATGTCCAATACAATCCAGAAGTTATTAAGTCCAATAGTTCAAAAATACCAACAATCACTCCTTTGAAATTATAATCGATGCGTTTTGGCCTTAACAAGTCCGGCCTCCTCAGGACAATGAAAGCAGTGCCTGTATATACAACATATCAAATTACTTAGACAATTGAGGCGCAATACATCTATATACACCGCCAGGTGAAGAAAAACCACACCTGTTCACCAAAACACACCACCAATGTGCACATAGAAAATGTTAATTGAATATTGAAAAGTTAAATGTAAGAGGAAATAAAATATAAATAATAAATGCAAAAATGTTTACAAAAGTTTGACTAAACCAATTAGAGAACCCATTTGGTTAATTATAGAGATGTATTTAAAAAAAAGGGAATTTATCTAGAGAATGTACTGAGGAAGGATGAAAAGAATATACTGAAAACAAAACAAGAATCAATAGTGCCACTGTTAGTACAGAAACCATTAGACGTAAATCATTATAATGCAATATGCAGAAAATACATCAAAAGAAGGCGTAGCAAAAGGGACTAACCTTAAAGCATATGAATGCATAAACTGCAATGGCGCTGTATAAATAACAGCATGGCGCAACACAACTAATGCTGTAACAAACAAAAGCTTTGAATAACTTAATATGAAAAGGATGAAAAATAAGGTATGCGCTAAAGAGCTCGAGTGCAAAGAACATCAAAGCGCCTACCTTAGCAGGAGCATAACCAGCCAACACAATTCCTGGTCTGGAGCTTATGAATAAATATGGCAAAACTCCTAATTACAGAAAATGAATTAAGAAAAAACATTAAAAAAATACAAAAACTCATGATAAATACATAGTCTAGAAAAGCCTCTACAGATGTTATTAACGGTACATAAGCCATTGGAGCCTACTAAATTTGTATGTATAGACTCTTTGCACAGCTCTTAATTGCCACAAAAATAGTACGCAAAAGCAACAGAAAACAAACACAGCAGAATTAATAAACAAAATTATATACATCTCTCAAACTAATTACAACTAGCACCATCATCTATCAAGGGGCTATACACATCAAGCAAGTATTAAAGACCGATTACAACTTAATTAAGGCCCACATTTCAGACAAATCATTTAGGCCCCTCCTGGCTGTCCCAAATTTTTCTATCAGGCGTGCTTCCATTCTATCCAAAACGGAAGCTGACATACTGCCTGTTTTTGTTTTATCAACTACATACAGGATAGACCATCTGATATCTTCTGGTCGATGATCCTGTTCAATGTAGTGGTCAACCAGAGGGGCCCCACGCACTGCACATCTAATCCTAGACATGTGTTGGAGAATGCGTGCTTTCACGGGTTGTATCGTCTGACCAATGTAGGTAAGCGAGCAAGGACATGTGATACAGTATATCACATGACGTGTGTTGCAATTTGAAAAACAACGTTGATAGTGTATTTTACCATTCAACTCTAACTGTTTGCTCTTCTCTGTATAGTGGCAAGCGAGGCAGTTCTTACATTGGAAATGTCCAACGATTGGAGGAAGGGCTAGCATACTTCTTAAATCAGAACTTTTCTTGGTATTAGAACTAAACGGGGCATGTACTAGAGAGTCATAGATGTTGCGACCTCTCTTAAATGCAAACAAGGGTTTATCTAACCCTACAGGAAGAAGTAACTTCCAGTTTTTTTCAATAATGGCTCTAATATGGTTCGCTTTGGGGTTATATGTCAGTACGCATGTCAGAGGACAATCCTTATTTTTTGGTTTAGGGACTAGCAGATGTTCACGTGGGGTATACCATGTGCGTTTACAAGCCCCTTTAACAATTTTCTTAGGGTAGCCCCTCTTCATCAATCTAGATATCAAAGATTCTGCATTTTGAAAATAGTCTTCTTTGGTGGTGCAGTTTCGCCGGATCCAAAGAAATTGGCCAGAAGGTAAATTCTCCTTAAGGGACCGGGGATGGTTACTTGAAAAATGAAGTAAAGTGTTTCTATCAGTAGGTTTTTTGTATAGACTCCCAGAAATATAGCTTTCATTAGATTGAATCCATAGGTCCAAAAAATTGATCCGTTTGCAGTAGGAAGACAATGTAAAATTTAAATCGGGTGTTAAATGATTAATCCATTGATGGAAATCAGTAAGACCCTGCAGGTTACCTTCCCAGATCATAAAGATGTCATCAATATATCGTAGCCACATTTTAATGTGGATCTGAAAAGGATTATCAGTATCAAAAATCCATTTATCTTCAAAAAATGCCATCACTAAATTCGCGATTTCAGGAGCGAAATTACACCCCATTGCTACACCCTTAACTTGCACGTACATCTCGTTGTCAAATGTAAATACATTGTTTTTTAAACACAACGTAGCAAGGGTCATCAAAAAAGATGAGGGGACCTTATGTGAGAGAATTCTCTGATCTAAATAGATGTTCATTATTTGAAGGGCCTCATTTTGAGGGATGTTAGTGTATAGTGCCTCTATATCTAAAGTAACTAATAGTTGCGTTCTTTCATTGAAAGCACTACCTTCGAGTTTATTGATCATGTGCATAGAGTCCCGCACATATGCTTTAGTATTGTACACTAGAGGTTTGAGAAAGAAATCTACATATTGGGCCAAAGGTTCTAGTAGAGATCTGCAAGCGGCGATGATAGGTCTCCCCGGGGGATTATTGGCATCTTTATGAATCTTGGGAAGGATGTAGAGGAGGGGAATGCGTGACTGACTTTGATTTAAAAAATCATATTCTTTCTTACATATCCATCCTTCTCTAAGTGCTTCATCAGTAATGGTTGTAATAGTGTCTTTCAATCTAGGTGTAGGATCCTCTGTTATCAGACGATAATGGTCCCTATTGTTTAGTTGGCGACATACTTCCGTACTATATTTATCCTTGTCTAGTATGACTACCCCTCCACCTTTATCCGCTGGCTTAATGATGATATTGTCATTTTGTGACAGGGAGAGGATAGCATTTTTTTCTTCCTTGGAGCAGTTAGACTTAAAGGAAATTTTAGTATTATTGAGTAAATCAATTTCACGGAGAACCACATCTTCAAAAATCTGTACTTCACGTGGCATATTGATCGCGTCAGGGCAAAATGTGGATTTTATATCTAGGCCACTTACATTGTCTTCTATAGGAGTCATATCCAGAGTGTTATCTCGAAAGAAGGCCCGTAGCCTTACTTTACGCAAGAAGCGTAGTACTTCAGTTTTACTGTCAACAGGGTCTTGAAGTTTAGTGGGGACAAAAAAGAGGCCTTTATTTAATACCTCATGCTCTCTGTCTGAAAGAGCATGGGTAGACAGATTATAGACAGGTATTATGTCTAAATCCTCAACATTTATCTTCTGTATGTTCTCTTCCTGGTCCGAAATTCTCCCTGTTGGGTATAGGAATCTCTGTTCTGATCTTGATATTGGAATCTGCCTCGTGCACCTCCCCCTCTCCCTCTGCGTCCCCCTCTGCCAAAAAAAGGTTGAGTAGTAGGGTGTGAGGGACCAGAGAAAGTATCTGATAGATGTTCCGTATCCGAGTCTGACGAAGTATCAGAAAAAGTAATAAATCTCCTACATGAACGAGATTGAAACTGTAGATTCAAATTGCTGGGGTTATTATATTTGTAAAAGTCTTCTTTCAAGAATGGATAAAACTCCTCAATTTTGAAATTCTTAATGTCCCTCGCTACTTTGGATGTTTTTTGATTAACAGTGCGGATTTTAAACTCAGCGATGATTTTATTTGCTGATTCTAATAGTTGCTTTACATCTTGGATTGTTTGATCTTGAGAAAGCTCAAGTTCCAAGAATTCAATTTCTTTCAGTTCTGTCTCACTTATCCTTAACGCAGTCTCAATAGAGAGAGCCAGCCAATCTCGGGATCATTTCGTCCCTACCCCACTAAATTGCAGTAGATAAGGTTTGTCTAACATAAAGATCACTGGAATATTCCTCACCTGCAAGCCTACAGGGATGGTATTGTTTTTCAGATGATCAAGAAGTACTTGTGCATGCAACTGTGTTCTGATATTTTTCTTTTTAAGCTGCTTTAGGCGTTCAAATTTATCCACATTGGTAGGGGCTGGAATTAATTGTTCGCCACTCAATAAAGAAGGTGGCACTGCAGGTGGCGGTGCAGCTGGCGGTGCTGGTGGCGGGGCTGGTGGAGGTGCTGGTGGCGGTGCTGGCAGTGGAGGGGGGAGGCTCCAGCCCTTCCCCTGCAGCCTCGGACGGCTGAAGTGCTGTGGTTGGTGTTGTGTGCTCAGATCCAGCTCCAGCACCAGGCCCCCTATCCATCCTGCCTGCAGTGGCCGGCCCTTTGTCTTTGCCCTTGGCAGCTGATAGTCCCTTCTTGCCCTTGCCAGCTGGTGGTGCCTCCTTGCCCTTGGTAGCTGGTGGTGCCTCCTTGCCCTTGGTAGCTGGTGGTCCCTTCTTGCCCTTGCCAGCTGGTGGTGCCTTCTTGCCCTTGGTAGCTGGTGGTGCCTCCTTGACCTTGGTAGCTGGTGGTGCCTCCTTGCCCTTGGTAGCTGGTGGTCCTTTCTTGCCCTTGCCAGCTGGTGGTGCCTTCTTGCCCTTGCCAGCTAGTGGTGCCTCCTTGCCCTTGGTAGCTGGTAGTGCCTCCTTGACCTTGGTAGCTGGGGGTCCCTTCTTGCCCTTGCCAGCTGGTGCAGGCATACTGCCAGTAATGATGGGTGTCTCCTTGGAGCCTCTCACACCTGCAGTAGCCGCCGAAACTACAGTGGCCGTGGACTGGGTGGCTGAGATGCTGGCCTGGGTTCTGCCGACCCTGGCCCAAAAGTGAAGGACGGGGGGAGCAGGGAAGAGGTCAAGGGTGGAGAGGAAAAGCTTTTTAGGGACACTGGGGCAGGGAGAGGGTGAAGGTTTGTGAGTGGAGGAAGAGGGAGTGGTGGTAGGAGGTGTCTGTCTGCTGTGTTTGGGTGCAGGTGCATGGGCTGGATGCTGTTGTGAGGTGGATGGCTGTTGGGTGTCTGAGTGCTTGCGTTTGTGTACTTTGGGAGGAGGGGGCACAGACACAGTGGGAGAGGACACAGGGGATGTGTGCATGGATGTGGGGGTGGTGACTGCCAGTGAGGGTGTGTAGTGATAGGCGTGATGGTGATGGTGATGGGGGTAGTGTATGAGGAAGTAGTGCATGCAGGTGTGAGTGGAGACTCTAGTGGGATGGTGGTGGAGGAGGGGGAGACAGTAGAGGCAGTTGATGTTGGTATGTCTGCATCTGGATGGTGTTTGTGTGAGTGCCTGTGGGATGATGTGTGGTGCTTGTGCTTGCCTGAGCCACTCCTGTGTGTTGTCTTGGGTGCATGCTGGTCTGATGGTGTGCTTGGGATAGGCTGGGGTTGAGGAGAATGGGACTGGGTAGAGGAAGTTGGAGGGGGGAGGCTAGAGACAGGGACAATGGCTGCCATCAGGGAGGAGGCCAGAGCCTGGAATGATCTCTGTTGGGCCGCCACGCCAGAGTGAATGCCCTCCAGGAATGCATTTCTTTGTTGCAAATGCGCTGCCAGCCCCTGGATGGCACTCACAATGGTTGACTGCCCAACAGAGATGGTTCTCAGGAGGTCAATAGACTCCTCACTCAGGGCAGCATGGCTGACTAGGGCAGGGCCTGAGGTGCCTGGGGCGAAGGAGATGCCCACCCTCCTGGGTGAGTGGGCATGGGAAACACGCTGAGGGGCTGCTGGGAGGGCGGTGCTGGTATGGGGGTGGCGGCTGTACCTGCAGTTGGGGTGGGCACAGAGGTGTCCACCACCAGCAGTGAGCTACCATTGGAGGAGGTTTTACTTTCTGAACTGTCCCCTCCAGACTCCGCTGTGGTGCTCCCCTCACCCTCCGTCCCACTGGTGCCCTCATGGCCGGTGGATTCCGCCTCCAGGCCCATGTGAGATGCAGCTCCCTCCGTCGCCGGTGCCTCTGCTCCTCCGCCAGATGATGCTAATGCACATAAGGACAGGATGGCAAAATAAAAAAGGGGGGGAAGAGACAGAGGATACACTTGGTCAATGCCAGCAACAACACCACCATTGGCATACACAACACACAGGGGACAGCCCTATGCACTAGGCAATGCACTTCCAGTAACAATGCTAGTCACCAGGCCATGGAGAATAATCCCTAACACCAATAGCAGCATCCCTGAGACCCACAGAACCCTGCCCAGTAGTAGATGCCCCTAGCATGTTTGGGGTGGAGTGCAACAGACCCTGCCCAACATGGAACCTATCCTGCAATGTTCGACCTGAACTAGGGGCGCCCACAGGTCCACATCCCCTACCCAGATAACATCCCACCACGCACAATTTGCAGAATTGGAAACTGTACTCACCCCCTTGTGGCTGCTGTGATGCCCTCAAGCGCCCATCCAACTCCAGATATGCCACTGCCAGTATGCGGAACCTGAGTGTTGTCAGGGTTCGATGGGCACCCCTTCCTCGTTGGGAGGCCATCCCCAGCTGGGCCTCCGCCGTCTTCCTTGCCCAGCGTCTCAGGTCCTCCCACCGTTTATGACAGTGGGTGCTCCGCCTGTCGTAAACCCCCAGGGTCCACACATCCTTGGCCCTGGCACACCATATACCCTTTTTCTGATGGGCGCTGACCTGCAGGGAAATAAGCATAGAATAATGCTATCAGTCATACCGTCTGGCCTGTTACACTCGAGCCATGGTCGCTTCCAGACACAGGTCACAGTAGCACTTGCAGTGTAGGTCCTCTCCTGTTGAAGGTCAGGTAGCAAGGAGTGAACAGATAGAAAATGGAGGTCACATCCGTACCGTCACCGCCGACGTACATCACCATTGGCTACTGGAACCCATAGGGTCCAATGATAATCAATGAGGAGTTGCACGGTGGATCTCGAACGCCTCCCGCAAAGGTGCACAACGTCAGCGGAATTACCTCATTTTCACCTGTCCCTCCACACAGGACAGATGTCCGCCATTTCAGGGGGGGAAGGCCATGGCACCTAACTGCGTCACAGCCGGCATAAGCACATTTTGGGATTAAATATAAATATACTGTTTCTGTCACAACATGCAATGCATTGTACAATGATGAAATGTTGAAAAGTGACCCGATGCTCATCGTTTTTACCCCTAGAATACAACCGCTGAGGATGAATAGGAGATGGAGACATCCCCCCGTGTACAGGCCCCTGGTGGACTTGGCAACAATGGAGGACAGGCACATTATCCTCACCTACAGACTTGATAGGGCCACAATCCAAGAGCTGTGTGCCCAATTGGAGCCAGACCTGATCTCAGATATCCATCAGCCCACTGGGATCCCCCTCTTGTGCAAGTCCTATCAGTGCTACATTTCTTGGCAAGTGGCTCCTTCGAAGCGACAGTGGCCATGGCAGCAGGGATGTCTCAGCCAATGTTCTCACATGTGCTGACCAGAGTGTTGTCTGCCCTGATTAAACACATGCGCAGCTACATCGTTTTCCCCCAGGTGGAGGATTTGGCCGCAGTGAAGGTTCTATGCAATGGGACATATCCCCAACATCAATGGGGCAATTGATGGTACACATATTGCATTTGTCCCCCCCCCCCCCCCAGAGAAATGAACAGGTGTTCAGAAATCCAAAGAGCTTTCATTCTATCAATGTGCAGATAGTGTGCCTGGCAGTACATCTCCCATGTGAATGCTAAGTATCCTGGGTCTGTGCATGATGCTTTTATCCCGAGGAATAGCAGCATCCCATATGTGATGGCTCAACTCCAGAGGCACAGGGTGTGGCTAATAGGTGAGCCCTGGTCCCCACCCAGTTGATGTAGGTATATGGGTGCGGGTTGGCCCTAAAGGTGAGTCTCTGGCTAACAGGTATCCCTCGATATTTGCAGATGACTCGGGTTACCCCAACATCTCATGGCTACTTACCCCAGTGAGGAATGCTAGGACAAGGGCAGAGGAAAGTTACAATGAGGCACATGGGCGTACACAAAGTGCCTTCATCTGACAGGTGGATCCCTGTGCTACCCACCCAAGAAGGTGTGCCAGATCATCGTGGCATGTTGTATGTTGCACAACCTAGCCTTGAGATGCCAGGTGCCTTTTCTGCAGGAGGATGGGGCTGGAGATAGGCGTGTGGCAGCTGTGGAGCCTTGCGACAGTGACGAAGAGGAGGCAGAGGGTGAGGATGTGGACAACGGAACAACTATCATACGGCAGTTCTTCCAGTGACACACACTGTAACTTCACCTTCCATTGCAGTTTTGTGTAGTTAATTTTCTCTATGCAGGCTGCTGTTCCCACTACTCTGGCCACTTACTCTACCCTTTGACATGCCTATTCACAGATCTTTGTGCCCTAGTCTGGCTCCTGGTGTATTGACGGCAGCACATTACAGGTCATACCTATGTATACATAACTGTACAGTCTAATTGTAATGTCCACAGATTGTTAAACAAATACATCCTTAATTCATTTGACAGACTCCATACCTGTATTTTTTAAGAGGGTTTTTATTTCAGTGCTGAGAAGTAAATGGGGATGTGCAATGGGCTGGGGTGATGATGGAGGAAAGTCATGGATAGAGTTCAGTCTGTTTTTATCACAGGTGCATTGTTCATGGGGGCATAGGAAGTGGAGCAATGGAAGTTCAAGGTGGACAGGGTAACAGAGTGGGACACAAGGGTGACAATCAGGAGAGTCTTATTTCCTGGTGGTGGTCTTGGCAATGTTCTCTGGCTTCTGCCTGGATTGCAGGGACCGTTTGCATGGTGGGTCTCCTTCTGCAGGGGGTTGGGTGCTGGTGGCCTGTTGTTCCTGTGGCTGGGCCTCCTGTCCACTAGCGTTGGTGGTGGTAGAGGGCTGTTCATCATTGTGGCTAGTGTCAGGGGCCCATTGGTGTGCCACTGCCTCCCTCATGGTGTTGGCCATGTCAGCCAGCACTCATGCAATGGTGACCAGGGTGGTGTGGATGTCCCTCAGGTCCTCCCTGATCCCCAGGTACTGCCCCTCCTGCAGCCGCTGGGTCTCCTGCAACTTGGCCAGTATCTGGCCCATGGTCTCCTGGGAATGGTGGTATGCTCCCAGAATGTTGGTGAGAGCCTCGTGGAGGGTCGGTTCCCTGGGCCTGTCCTCCCCCTGTCACACAGCAGTCCTCCCAGCTTCCCTGTTGTCCTGTGCCTCTATCCCCTGAACTGTGTGCCCACTGCCACTGACCCCAGGTCCCTGATCATTCGGTGTTTGGGGGGTGGGCTGGGATCCCTGTAGTGGTGGACACACTGCTGATTGACGTGTCTTGGGGACAGGGGTATGGGCCCGCTGGGTGGGTGCTGTGCTGGTGTTTCCTGAGGGGGGAAGCTCTGTGGTGTTATGGGACTGTGGCTGGGTAACCGACTGTCCGGAGGTCCCTGATGGGCCAGGTAGGTCATCCTGATCCAGGCATGCAGAGGTGCTGTCATCACTGTGGGCCTCTTCTGTGGGGGGACTGGATGTTGCTGGCACCTCCTCTCCGGTGACGTTCTGTGGGTGACCTGTGGGGATGTAAACGCAGTGTTATAGTTTCAGCGTGTGTCATCTTGTGCATGTGTATATTGCCCTCTATGGTTGATATTGCCATGGCAGATTGGCCTTAGTGAGAGTTGTTATTTGGTGGGCCAGGTGATTGTCTCTAGTGTGCATGCAGTGGTGATGGTTGTTCATGCACGTCTGTGAGTGGTGTCCATGCATTGGTATATCATGCAGGGCTTGGCATTGGGATGAGTGGATTGCGATGGTGGGGTGTGTGGGTATTGGTGGAATGATGGGGGTGAGGGTGGGGGTTTGTGATGGCGTGCAGGTGGGGGGGTGATAGTAATAGAGATTTGACTTACCAGAGTCCAGTCCTCCTGCTTCTCCTGCCAGGCCCTCAGGATGTAGTATTGCCAAGACTTGCTCCTCCCATGTTGTTAGTTGTGGGGGAGGAGGTAGGGGTCCACCGCCAGTCCTCTGTACAGCTATTGTGTGTCTTGCAACCATGGAACACACCTTCCCCCGTAGGTTGTTCCACCTCTTCCTGATGTCATCCCTTGTTCTTGGGTGCTGTCCCACAGCATTGACCCTGTCCACGATCCTCCGCCATAGCTCCATCTTCCTTGCAATGGATGTCTGCTGCACCTGTGATCCGAATAGCTGTGGCCCTACCAGGATGATTTCCTACACCATGACCCTTAGCTCCTCCTCAGAGAACCTGGGGTGTCTTTGTGGTTCCATGGATGTAGTGTGAGAGGTGTGTGTGAGGGTGTATGGGGTGATGTGTTGGGGTGTGTGCTGTGAGGTGCGTGGATGGTGTATGGGTGATGGTGTTGGGTGGCTCTGGTTGTGTGGGTGTTCTTGGTGTCTCTCTATCTCTCTCTCAGTTGTACATTTTTTGAGTCGTAAAGGGTTGTGGGTAATGTGTGTGTGTGTTTTATAGTGTTGTGGGTGTGGTGTGTGTATGGGTGTCAGGTGTGTGTAGTTTGAATTGTCCAATGTGGTGTTGTTTTGTTTGAGTGTGTGTATTTTGAGCGCAGCGGTATGTACCGCCAATGGTTTACTGCGGTTGAATATCCACCACAGTGATTCGTGAGTCATTATGGTGTGGGTGTAGTTCTGTTGCCGTAACAGTGTGGGTTTGGATACTGCCAGTTTATTGCTGACCTTTGGGCTGGCGGACTTGTGTGTGTGTGTCTGTATAGTGACGGATTGCTATGTGTGGGTCATAATATGGGTAGCGGTATACCGCCGCGGTCGCTGTATGTTGGCGGCAGTCGCCATGGCGGTAAGCGGGACTTACCGCGGATTCATAGTGAGGGCCTAAGTCCATTCAACAGTCAGCACATACCAATTTAGAACAAGTAAAACTGATATATAAATGTATTGTCGATACACATCGTAGAGAAAGCCCGTCTTTCAAGTAGGGGATCAAGTTTGGCTTTCTACACAACATCTCAATCTTAAGGGTCCACGGATGGTGAAACCTAGCTTTGTAGGTCCTATTCCAATAATGCAAAGAATCAATGATGTAGTCTTTAAATTAGACTCTGCGTCATAGGTGAGGGAGCAAAAGACATGATGCATATTACAGAAGACTGTGCATAGTAGGCTCTAGTGGTACATGGCCTTGGTGCAGGTCATGATCAAAGAGCATAGAACATTTCCAAGGCTGCAGCACCTGACTGAAAGTCATTTACAAAGGGCTCTGCAGCCAAGGAGAGCAGGTACATGGTGTGGCTGCAGGCTGCTGAGCATGACTGAAAGTTGTTCCCAGTGGACTATACAGCCAGGCTGCAAACAGAGCCTACTGGGCATCGCCAGAAGTCACATGAGGCAGGCTGGGTAGTTACATAGACTGAGATCAGGGAATGGTCAACAACCACAACCTATATTTAAGGTTGCTGCTCATGACCAAAGGCTGTGTGTGGCCAGGACAACTGGGTGTAGGGCTTAGATGCATGCCTCACTCTGTGGTCAGAGACTACTTCTGTGCATGGCACTGTGCTGTAGGCGCTGAAGGTATATGAACTAGGTACAGTAGGAAGACGCTATACCCTTTGCCCAGAATCTGTTGTGCAAAGCTGACATGTAAAGGTGTTGTGTTGATTGTGGGGAAAATTGCAACAGCTGTAATCCACTCTCTTAGGAATCAGTGAGCCTGGCTGCATCTGCAAGGAGGATATCTGCAGTTTCTTGGTTCGGACCTGATATTAAGGGGACACAGTGCAACCCAAGTGTGTTGCCACCAGACACTTCTACTCTCTAGATTGACTCTCTCAAAGTGGACAAAATCAGCAGAGTTAGTTGTCCGTAGGGTGTCTTTCATGGATTTCGCCAACTGGTAGCATCTCTGGTGTGTTCCTCTCTGACTGGCCAGCAAATCAGGAGTGACCAGGTCCACCCCAGGCTTCTATCCTTCAGTCATAGAGAGCACTAATAACTGCAGGTTACTTTGCATTTCGGCAGTGAGCGTTTAGCTCACTGTGCCACACTTTAACAATTGATTTGCTTCGTTTTTTTCCAGTATTCGGTTTAGCAGTACAAACACTGCAATCAATAGTTTTAATTCAGCTTTATGTGTTTTCTCAACCTCTGAAGTAAAACAATTCCAAAACAATTTGGTTATCATTCACAATCATGTTTAGTCAATTTCCAGATGCTCTGCGTGGCAACTAATATGATGCATGTGCAGAAGCACTTTTAATAATAATGATTAATGTAATTAACATGTAGAAATAATACATGTAGGCCTCAGAAAAAAGATGCATTTTAAAAGCCAGTGAGAACAGTAAGCTAAGTTAAAAAGACTGTAGAATTCATTTTTCTTTTTTTTTACCCACACCTACATCAGGAATATTAAATGTTGAACTTTTAATAACAAATGTGCTGAGATCGAATGTTTTAACAGAAAAATTTTATACTTCGATCTTCCCGTAAGCATGTTTTTCATAAGATATAGCGGAAGATGTCCTGTTCCCATTATGACACCGCCGCCTAATTGGATGAACTGCTGAGGACTGCAACTAATTGTAACACATTTTTTATATGAAAATGTATATAAATGCTATAGTAGACAGGCACACTCTCTAAGGATTTGACTCCAGATCTGTTGTGACCCAGACTCTTTGCTGACATTTCTCAGATTCATTCTGAGAGACTCCTAATTTCCCCTATCTGAATCCATGCTACTGTGAGACTCTACTGGGTTTCTTAACTTTTATTTATGGGAAGTTTTGCTTCATGATTTGAGATATTAAGCTAAAGCTTTCATGCTTTCACCTCTCAAATTTAAAGTTCTTTATGAGTTCTAACTGATGCTTTTCTCTCACTCTCCAAAGCTAGAGTAGAGAGTTTTCCTTTATGCACCATATGCATTTTCTTTGATATTAATGGTTTATACTGATTATGAATTTATTGATTATTTTGTGGCTAAACAATAAAGATTTACTTACTAAAGATTTTAAATAAAGCTTTGAAACTCACACCAACTCTCATCATTGACTTCCAAAGACCGAAATTGAAACTGTAACTGTGATTAATAAGTTGATTTGATTTGCAGTTCCTGGTTACTCTCATCTATGAAAAAGATCCATCACCTGGGCCCAGATGAGAAAGCGAGGACTTTCTGTCCGATTGAGTTGGTAAGATTTACGCTGTAAACCAAATTATTTATTTCAAGCCCCTGCTCCACCACAGTTGGTAGCGAGAGGATGGTTTATGTAATGAGGAAGAGGAGCTGTAATAATTAAAATTTACTCTGAGATAGATAAATGCCCATGTCCCATTGCCCAAATCCCAAGCTTGAAGACTGACAGACTGCAGTTTTCTGAGGCGGTTGCAGGTTTTTGAAACTCCAGTTCTTGTTTGTGTACCCATAGGCTTATGTATTGAAATTGTCATTGATTATTGATTCTTGTGGTTGTACATCGGTATTGGTGAATGCGTGTTGAATGAATTATTGACGCTTATGAATTGCTGATGCTTATGCACTTTTGTTGAATAAAATAAAGAAGTTATCAGTCTAAGAAGTAGTCTAAGATCCCAGTATAGATAAATAAAGAGTTAATTTACAGTGTTCTTCACTGCTACTGATTTGTGTTGCAGGTTGTGAAACATCATCGACTGCACTTTTGAGACAGGGACAGTAACAATTTGTACTAATATTGGTCAACATTGGTAGAACCTGATGCGCAAATGTGACACTGCATTGATTAGGTGATTTCCCACTAATTGAGATTGTATTGGTGTGTGTCAAAACTCTTTTTGATTGAAAAAGTCAGACGGTGTAAAAACCTGAATATCCAGTTGCTGAGTTGTTCTTTTGTTTCTTTAGAAGGGGCCGAAAAAAGACTGTTATTTTATGTTACACAGATTAGTAGAATTGATGCTTTGTGTGAATATGGAGAAAATGTAAAGGAGGGTGAGCCGCTGAAAGGAGAAGGTTGTTGCGTCAGGTTGTGCCATGCTGGTATCGGTCAGTTAGTATGAAACACCATGCTGAGATTGGTTGATCTGCATGGAGAACCATGCAGTGATTAGTTGATTTGTTTACAGAGTCATTCTGAGATTGGGAGACAGGCTTACTGAAAATAAGTGTATGTGGGACAAAATCAAAACAGTGAAAATATATATTTCATAGTTTTCTACTTGTTGATTTAAATTTTAAATCATGAAATGTTTCAAAGGTATTAGAAGTTTAATGAGAGGTGATGTGACTATTCCAGTATCTAAGGGTGAAGAGGCACCTCCTGAGGATATGGCAGCTTATCATGTGATGATTGAGGAAGGATTACACACATGTGTACGGCTTCGCCAATGGTGCAAAATCACTGAGAAAGAGGGTCCATTGAGCTCTCCTAGATGGGGTACATTTAATTTGAGAATTGTAGGCAGATTACGAGAAGCACTTTGTGACATGAAGCCTCCTCATAGACCTACACCATTTAAAATATTAAGGCCCATATTTATACAACATAAAATAAAAAAAGATGAACAAAAAGAGCAATGAGAAGTTACACAGATGCAATATGGGATGAGCAACAGCTGAGATGGGAAAGAACGCAGTGGAGGGAGCTAGAATATACCCTTCAATTAATAATGAGAAAAATGAGCAATCTGAAAAACATGAGGACCCCAAAAAGAAAAGGAATAAAGGGGAAAAGAGATAAAAGTTTAAATGAAATCAGACACTGATACTGATTCTAGAAATTGTACTTAGGATGAGTTATTAGCTGCACATCCAACACCTTATAAGGGTCCTGTGACAAATACTGATGGAACGACAACTAATAATGTGACAGTGGCTACAGCCCCTGTTGATTCAAATTGAAAGACAATTACCAATGACCCAGTCTATTGCAGCATGACCTGTTAAAACGCAACCCATGATGACAGCCTATTGTGACAGCCTGTTGTATAACCAGTAATACTTAATAATGAACCTGCCCCAGTTGAGACTGTACAGGGAGTGATGCCTACAGGTGTTACTGCTTCTACTAAGACTGTGCCAACATCTGTTGCAAGGGTTATCACAGCAAAGCCAGTAGAGGCGTGCCCACCAAATGCTCTGATTAGTCATGCCTCAAATGCAGTTGAGCTGTTGACAGGGCTTGCCCCGACTTATCAGAATTCACAGATTGTTGTATGGACACGATCACAGACTATTCAATCATTAAGGGAAGGGATAATTGTCTTTACAACACAGATAACACAGGGTGAAATCAATTTGTTTGAAGATGGGATTTTTCTCCATTGTTTAAGAAAGCTGCCAGAAAGAGTGCAAAGACAGAGTGCAGAAAGCTGAGTACTGGTCAGAGTGCATGAAAATGGAGACCACTAAATGCCCCCAGGGTAAAAATAGAATAGGAAGAAATAATTGGAGGATTTTTTTATCTTGAACATGTGAATCAGTATAAAGAAAAATAGGCTGTTATATTTCTGCAAATAAATTACTGGGCAAGCTGCAACTGTTCATGACAATTTGAATTAGCAAATAAATATGAAGTTGATCTCTCAAAAAGCATCCCATTGCAGAAACTTTCAGGGTATTTTTGGATGATGAGTTAATTGAGACAATGGCCCTCATTATGACATTGGCAGTAAATCCCACTTACAGCCATGCTGACGGCTGCCAACTTACCGCAGCGGCGGCGGATATCCGTTCACAATATTATGGCACACACACCAATCCGACAAAATTCAGACACATACACAAATCCACCAGACCAAAGGTCAGTGATAAAGTGGCGGTATCAAAACTCACACCGTTATGGCAACAGAACAATGTTCACCACATTATGACCCACGAATCACCACAGCGGACATTCAACGGCGGTAAACCATTGGCGTACATACCGCCGCGCTCACAATAGACACCCACAGACAAAACAACACCACATTGGACAGACTGGAACAATACCCTGGGCTTTCCTCCATCATCACCCCATCCCATTGCACTTTCCCCCTATATGTTAGCACTTCAATTAACACCTTTTGACAATACTCGATTTTGAGTATGTCATGTATTTCAAATATGTACTGATTGAAACAGGTACAACCAGTGCAAATGAACTGCACATAGAATGAGCATAGAAATAATGACCTGTAGCTGGCTGGCTGTATTTGTCATATCACCAACATCTGCAAAATGAATAGCCAGACGGAACAGTAAGTGGGCATAGAATTGAAATACCAGCATGCCAATGCCACACAGAATACAACCAAAGTCATTGAAATGTAAAGTTACACTGTCTCACCTGTGTGTCATTGGAAGTACTGACGGATTACAGTTGTTTTGTTGTCCTCATCCTCATCCTCTGCCTCCTCATCCTCAATGTCCACAGGGTCAACTGCGGCCACAGGGGCATCTCCAGTCTCCTCCTCCTGCAGAAAAGGGACATGGTGTCTGATGGCCAGGTTGTGCAACATGCAGCATGCCACTACTATATGGCAGACCTTCTTGGGTGAATAGCACAGGGATCCACCTGTTAGATGGAGGCACTGGAACCTGGCCCTCAGGAGGCCAAAGGTTCTCTCAATTATCCTCTGGTTCACCCATGTGCCTCATTATAACATTATTCTGCCCTTGTCCTGGCATTCCTAACAGGGGTCAGCAGCCATGATAGGTTTGGGTAACCAGAGTCACCTGCAAATATTGAGGGACAACATTTAGCCACACACTATCCTATATGGCCAACACCATACCCGTACACCAACATATACTGGTTGGGAACCAGAGCTCACCTATTAGCCACACACTGTGCCTCTGTAGTTGGGCCATCACATTTGGGATGCTGCTATTCCTCAGGACAAAGGCATCATGCACCAACCCAGGATACTTAGTATTGACGTGGGAGATGTACTGGTCCGTCAAGCACACCGTCTGCACATTCATAGAGTGGAAACACTTATGATTCCTGAACACCTGTTAATTGTGGCTGGGGGGTACAAATGCAATATGTGTTCGGTAAATCGTCCCAATTATATTGGGGATATGTCCCATTGCATAAAACACGGCTTTCACAGTGGCCAAATCCTCAACCCGGGGGAATGCAATGTAGCTGCACATGTGTTTTATCAGGGAAAACAATACTCTTGTCAGCACTATTGATAACAGTGGCTGTGACAATCCTGCTGCCAAGCCCACTGTCACTTGGAAAGAACCAGTTGCCAGGAAATGGAGCACTGATAGAACTTGCACAAGAGGGGGGATCCCAGTGGGTTGACGGATAACAGATATCAGGTCAGGCTCCAATTGGGCACACAGCTCCGTGATTGTGGCCCTGTCCAGTCTATAGGTGAGTATTATGTGCCTGTCCTCCAGTGTAGCCAAATCCACCAGGTGTCTGTACACAGGGGTATGTCTCCATCTCCTATTCATCCGCAGCGATAGGAATCAAAGGGACAAAAGAGTGAGGAGCTGGTCACTAAATGGACAATGAAGCCACAACAGTAGCTTGCAATCTGTATACATGAAATGGGTCAGTGTGATTTGTACAGTATGTGCCTTTTTCTCCTGTGACGCAGCATTATTCCAAAGGCCTTCCCCCCCCTGAAATGGCGTCCGCCTGTCCTGTGTGGAGGAACAGGTGGAAGTGAGGTTATGCCGCTGATGTTGTGCGCCGTGGCGGTCGGGAACCACTGTGCAATTCCTCATTGGTTAATATTGGGCCCTATTGGGTACAGTGGCCAATGGTGATCTACGCCAGCGGTGACGGTACGGACCGCAGTGGACGTGACCGCCATTTTATATCTGATTCCTTACTTGTATCCTGACCTTCCATAGGAGAGGACCTGCAATGCATGAGCTGCTGTGATCTGTGTCTGGAACCTACCATGGCCCGTGTGACCAGGGAAAGGGCCCCAGCCTTCACTTCGGAGGAGTTGGAGAGACTGGTGGATGGGGTCCTACCCCAGTACGGACTGCTGTATGGGCCTCCAGACCAATAGGTGGGCACGATGCATGTGGCATGCATGTATGGAGGTGTGTGTGAAGGCATCATGTAAGGGGGGAGGGATCTCCTCCTGGCTGGGTACACATTGAGTGCTTGGCTATGTGTGTGCCAATAGTGCTGTAAACGGGTATGGTGGGCCACTTGTGTAACTGGCTGGATTGTTTCTGTAATGGTGTTCTCCTGTCTGTATTGCCTCTGCAGGTCAGCGTCCATCAAAAGAAGGGTATATTGTGTGCCATCGCCAAGGAGGTACGCACCCTTGGGGCCTATGGCAGGCAGAGCACCCATAGTCGCAAACAGTCGGAGGTCCTGAGACGCTGGGCAGGGAAGTCCGCAGAGGCCCAGCTGGGGATGTCCTCCCAACGAGGAAGGGGTGCCCTTCGAACCCTGACCCCCCCTAATGGCCCGTATACTGGCGGTGGCCTATCCAGAGCTGGATGGGAGCTTGAGGGCAACACAGCAGCCACAAGGGGTGAGTACAGTGGCTATCATTACAACTTACGCTTGGTGGGGTGGTATCCGGGTGGTGGGTGTGTGTCAGTGGGTGCCCCTAGGCCAGGCCAAACATAGCAGCCAAGGTCCTCTGGTGGCTAAGGGTCTGAAGGGGAAATACTGTCTACCTATCTTGTTAGCAACCACTAATGGCCAGGGCTGCGTGGGTCCTAGGTGTGCTGCAGATGGCAGTGTGCGCTCCTCCTCATGCCTTGGTGGCTACCAATAGTGCAATGCATAGTGCGTAGGCCTGTACCCCGTGTGTGAGGGTGCTGTGTACGCCAATGGTGGTGTTGGTGCAGTCATTGC
This sequence comes from Pleurodeles waltl, assembly GCF_031143425.1. Taxonomy (NCBI): domain Eukaryota; kingdom Metazoa; phylum Chordata; class Amphibia; order Caudata; family Salamandridae; genus Pleurodeles; species Pleurodeles waltl. The sequence continues at coordinate 185,879,627 of NC_090437.1, forward strand.
CCTAGTGTATCCTTTGTCATTCTCCCCACCTTCTTGTTTTGTCATCCGGTCCTTATGTGCATTAGCATCATCTGGCTGAGGAGCAGAGGCACTGGCGACGGAGGGAGCTGCATCCCACAGTACCCTGGAGGCAGAGTCCACCGACACTGAGGGCACCAGTGGGACGGAGGGCAAGGGGAGCACCACGGCAGAGACTGGTGGGAACAATACAGACTCTGATACCTCTTCTGATGGGAGCTCCATGGTGGTGGCAGACACCTCTGTGACCAACCCAGCTACAGGTACAGCCGCCACCCCGTACCAGCCCCTCCCTCCCAGCAGCCCCACAGTGAGTTGCCTGTGCCCACTCACCCTGAAGGGTGTGCATCTCCTTCGCCCCAGGCACTCAGGCCCTGCCCCAGTGAGCCCTGCTGCCCTGAGTGAGGAGGATACTGACCTCCTGAGATCCATCTCTGTAGGGCAACCAACCATTGTGAATGCCATCCAGGGCTGGCAGCCTATATGCAACAATCTAATGCATTCCTGTAGGGAATTCACACTGGATTGGTGGCCCAACAGAGATCGATTCAGGCTCTGGCCTCCTCTCTGATGGCAGCCATTATCCCTGTTTCTGCCGTCCCCCTCCAACTTCCAAGTCCCAGTCCCATTCTCCTCAACCCCAACCCATCCCAAGCACACAGCCAGATAAGCATGCACACAGGACAACACACAAGAGTGTCACAGGCAAACACAAGCACCACACTTCATCCCACAAACACCATCCAGTTGCAGACACAACAACATCCATAACTTCCACTGTCTCCCCCTCCTCCTCCACCTCCCACCCAGTTACGTCCACACTCACACCTACATGCACTACATCATCATCCACTACCTACATCATCACCACACCAAGCAGAACACATACCTCACTGGCAGACACCTCCATAACATCCATGCACACGCCCCCTGTGTCCTCTCCCACCCTGTCTGTCCCCCCCTCCTAAGGTACACAAACGCAAGCTCTAAGACACCCAACAGCCATCCACCTCACAACAGCATACAGCCCATGCACCTGCACCCAAATCAAGCAGACAAACACCTCCAACAACCACTCCCTCATCCTCCACTCCCAAACCTTCACCCTCTTCCCACCCCAGTGTCCCTAAAAAGCTTTTCCTCTCCACCCTTGACCTCTTCCCTGCTCCCCCCCCGTCCTTCACTTTGGGCCAGGGTAGGCAGAACCCAGGCCAGCATCTCAGCCACCCAGTCCATGGCCACTGTAGTTTCGGCAGCTACTGCAGGTGTGAGAGGCTCCAAGGAGACACCCGTCAGCACTGGCAGTGTGCCTGCACCAGCTGGCAAGGGCAAGAAGGGACCCCCAGCTACCAAGGTCAAGGAGGCACCACCAGCTACCAAGGGCAAGGAGGCACCACTAGCTGACAAGGGCAAGAAGGCACCACCAGCTGGCAAGGGCAAGAAGGGACCACCAGCTACCAATGTCCCTAAGAAGCTTTTCCTTTCCACCGTTGACCTCTTCCCTACCCCTCCCCCCCATCCTGCATGTATGCCCAGGGTATCAAGAACCCAGCCAAGCACCTCAGCCAAACAGTCCACGGGCCCAATTCCATCAGCACCTACTCGTGGTGGAAAGGATTCCAGGCCACAAATACTGAAGGGGAAGGAGACTGCACCAGCCATCAAAAAGATGAAGGAGCCTGCACCAGCCAGCAGAAAGTGGAAGGAGCCTGCACCAGAAAGCAAGAAGGGGAAGGAGCCTGCACCAGCCAGCAGAAAGGGGAAGGAGCCTGCACCAGCAAGCAAGAAGGGCAAGGAGCCTGCACCAGCAAGCAAGAATGGCAAGGAGCCTGCAACAGCTAGCAAGAAGGGGAAGGAGCCTGCACCAGCCAGCAGAACGGGGAAGGAGCCTGCACCAGAAAGCAAGAAGGGGAAGGAGCCCGCACCAGCCAGCAGAAAGGGGAAGGAGCCTGCACCAGCAAGCAAGAAGGGCAAGGAGCCTGCACCAGCAAGCAAGAATGGCAAGGAGCCTGCACCAGCAAGCAAGAAGGGGAAGGAGCCTGCACCAGCAGCTGTCACAGAGCCCCCACTGCAGGCCGTGTTTGTGCAGCCATCAGTGAGTGCAGGGGCTGAGCAAGAGCCTCCCACGAATACCACCACCACAGTGCAGCCATCACAGGGTGCAGGGGCGGAGCGGAAGCCTCCTACTACCACCACCACCACAGTGTAGCCATTGCAGGGTGCAGGGGCTGAAAGGAGCCTCCCACTACCACCACCACCACAGTGCAGCCATTGCAGGGTGCACTGGCTGAGCAGGAGCCTCCCACTACCACCATCACCACAGTGCAGCCATCACAGTGTGCACAGGCTGAGCAGGAGCCTCCCACTACCACCATCACCACAGTGCAGCCATCACCACCAGCAGACGCCATGTAACCCAGCCTCCATGGGCTGCTCTGCGGCCTGTCCCCTCCAGAATCAGTGGGGCATTCACCCACTTGAGAGACTGTGGCCTTGCACTCCCCAGGACCAAGCACAGGGCTTGTTGCCCCCTCCAGAACCAGTGGGGCATTTACCCACTTGAGAGACTGTGGCCTTGCACTCCCCAGGACCAAGCACAGGGCTTGTTTCCCCCTCCAGAACCAGTGTGGAAAGCACCCACTTGAGAGACTGTGGCCTTACACTCCCCAGGACCAAGAACAGGGCATGTTGCCCCCTCCAGAACCAGTGGGCAAGACACACACCTGAGAGACTGTGGCCTTGCACTCCCTAGGACCAAGCACAGGGCTTGTTGCCCCCTCCAGAACCAGTGGTCTTGTTTCCGCATCAGGCTGAAGTGCCCCCCCGAGGTGCCTGCTTATTTGCCAACTGATTCCCCTGCAGTGTTCTCTCCATATTGGTGCAGGTAACAAGTGTGGCCTTGGACTTTGCCCTGTGGCCATGTGGCCCCTGTGAACTGAGGACTGGGCAGTGTCTCTTTTTTGTACATTTGTACATATCTGTTGCATTGGCAGATCGCATTATTAATTTTTTGTTGATCTTATTGCAATCACTTTAGTCAATTCCTGTTGTCCTTGCATTATTCAGCCGATTTATGGGGATAAATTGTTTTCTTGTGCAGCTGGTTGTGTGTATGGTGTGTGTATAGGGTGTGTGTGGTGCATGTGTGTGTCACTCTCATTTTCCTCCCTCCTCCCTTGTGTACTAGGCGGCTGTACTCACCGTCGTCGTCTTCGCCGGCGTTGGTGTTCGTGGTGGAGCATAACGTAGAAGATCATCAGAAATACTTGCAGTTCGGGTTCCATGGCAGCCTGGTTCTTCCCTGTGTCTCCAATGGTGAGTCCTTTCACTTCTGTAATGTAAGGCTTTTGATAGCGTTGGTACCGCCCTGAAAAAGGTGGTGGATTGTGTTGTCATAATATGGTGGGTGGAACTTTGTCTTCCGCCTCGCTGTAGGCGGCTACCGCCGTGGTGACTGTTGTTTCCACCCTGACGGTCAATGTGGTACATTGGCTGTCTTTCGGAAATCTAACCGCCAGGGTCATAATTTGGCGGTACTTACCACCACTTTATCCTCGACCGCCAGGGTCATAATGAGGGCCAAAGTGTTTTTCAGGAATGCCATTGCGCATTATTGAATTGTTGAAATGCGTTCGCAGGTGGAGAGAATTTGAGAAATTAAAAGGCAAATGGGCAAAGAAACATGAAAAGAAAAAGGACTCGACAGAGGCGCCTCAAGCAAAAAGAAAGCCACCTCCAGGTCCCCCAAATGATGAAGAAACTTCAGCCTATCCATTAAGAGAAATACTAGGTGAAGGGTATGTTCAAGTGCCTTGGAGTAGGGGAGATCTTGCATCATTTACAAACAATTCCCCAATTAAGAGAAAATCTATGGAGTGGCACACATAGGTTTAAAGGTTTGTGAAGGTTTTGTAAGTGGTGTTGATTGATTTGAATACATTCTTTGATATTGTTGTTCCAAATGACTTGTGGTCTGAATGTAAAATTGCTGTACATTGGCCAAATTTTTGCACTAAAGGACCATCACTTATGTGATGGATAAAAACAATGAGGTGATTACTTTTCTGAAAGACAGGGTTCCGCCAAAGGATGTAGATTATGTAAGGTTGAACAGGATTCAGCAGGAAGTGAAAGAGTCTGTACATGAGTATTATGAGAAGTTGTTGAAAGCACTTCAGCAGCATACAGGTCAAACACATCTTGAACCAAATGATATTGGATTATTTATTTTACAGTTTTGTTCTTGGATTGAGACCTGAGATTAGCCAGCACGTACAGCAGAATGTGATTTGTTGGCAGACAATGTCGTTGGATAAGATTTTGAAATATGCAAAGTTGTTTTGTGATGAACAGGAGATGAAGCAGAAAAAGCTTAAGGAGAAGTTTATGCTGGTACAGATGGAAATGGCTCAGATAGGTTTTCAGAATCAGTTGTTTGCAGGAAACTTTGGCACAACGCAAGGTGTCGGTTTTCAGAATGGCATGCAAGAAGCTGGGTTTCAAGCTGGTTTGCAAGGTGTTCAAGGAGGTAGGATTGATGTCGGGGAGTTCCAGTTGATCCAAATGCTGATGTAGATGTTGCAATGTTGAAGATAATGACTCCTTGTAACTTCTGTAACAAGATCAGACATTAGAAGAGGGAGAAGAACAGGCATTGGAAGAGGGAGTTTAGGCTTAATTCAGACAGAATGAGTACAAATAACCAAGTGAAAAGAGGAAACCAGATGAAAATGCAACATTTGCCTGTTAAGTAAATGCAAGTGCCAGCACAAACTCACGTTGCAATGATGCAGGTTCCACAAGCCCCTATGGTTCAACAGAATGTGTATAACCCTAAAATTAATATAAACCAGATGCCCTGAGTGAATAAGAATTCATTTCAGGTCCAGAATCTGAACACGATTCAGCAGTTTCCTATGATTGACAATGAGAGCTTTGACTCTGATATGTCTCTATGACACTGCCTGAGAGGGGAGGCACGTTGCATGCTTGGGGAAGTCTTAGAGTTAGACCAGTGTGGACCATTTGTGGAAGGTGAGGTAAATGGCCACAAAGTGTCATTTCTTATTGACACCGAAACTACCAGTTCCACTGTTAGAACAGTGAAAGTCCCAGACCAACCCCTCTTGGGAAAGAAGATGAAAGTTGTAGGCATTACAAATAAATTACAAATCCAGTTTCAGAAGATGTCCCTGTAAAAACAGAAGAAGAAGAAAATCACCAGTTTGTTGTGTGTGACTCGAGACCTGTAAACCTGCTAGGATGTGATTTGTTGTGCAATTTACATTGCACAATCTATTGCACTCCTAATGGAGTTGAGTTTCATAATCATGATGAAGATGTTGAGTTTAAGCTGACTCAGCAAGATGCTGTAGGGCTTTACTCAATGAGAACAGTAGGGGAATTACCCCCTGATTTGAAAGAGACTGTGAACCTAGAGGTGTGGGAATTCAAAGGGAAGGATGTCGGACTAATAAAAGGTGTAGAACCAGTAAGCAGCAAAATTAAGTACAGTGCAATTTGTCCGAGAACACCACCACATCACATGACCTCAAAAAGAATAGCAGAGATAAAACCAATAGATGAAGACTGTTCTAAATTGCATTTCTGGTTGGCCGAGGTATGCACCCTGTCCAAGTAGGAACCACAGTCCTAGTCAGGGTAAGTAAGATACACACCATAAATTAACCTGTGCTTACCCTCTGGTAGCTTGGCAAAGAGCAGGCAGACAACTTAGGGGGCTATGTGAAAGTATTTCTGCAATACTTAAAACAGTAAAACAGTGAAAACACCCCACAAAAATAATTCACACATGCACCAGGTTAGAACTTAATTTAATGAGCAAAACAAGACCAAAATGACAAAAATCCAATAAGTAAAAATCGAGAAATGAATTTTTAAAGAATAAATTAAACTGAAATGCTTAGAAACATAAAGCACCAACCAGGGCTACCTGGTCGCGCTTCACTAGTTATATCTGGAAAGTCAGGCCCACAGTGAAGGAACATGGGTCGGATACAGGGTCCAACCTTGGCCTACTGAAATCAGTATCTTGGTTTGGGGATGCATCTAGCGTAGAGGGAGGATGCTAGGAGAAGCTGGGTCGATGTGTTGTCGTCGATCCTGGTGCTATGGGCGATGTGTTGGTTCCAAACTGCACAATCAGGGATGCATCGCTACTGAAACCCCTTAGGTGTAGGCGATGCACCATTGTCGGCTGCGCAGCGGCGATGTGAGGACTCTTGAAGTGGCGATGCATTGGCATCAAAGTGCAATGACTGTAATGCCTGGATTTTGCAGTTGCAGCACTTTATACCCACTTCCAAAGGCCCAGGACTGGATTGGCACCACTTGGCAGGACAAGAATGACAGCAAGCAAAGTCCTGATGCTGTTGCAGGATGAAGTCTTTGATGTCCCTGAGATTTCGGAGCAGCAGGCAAGCCAGCAAGCCCTTGGAGTCACTTTGGTTCTGAGGATGTAGAGATGCAGGTCAAGTCCTTCTTGTTCCCAGGCAAGGAGGTCAGCAGGCAGCAGGGCAGGCACAGCAGAGCTTGAGTCCAGCAGAGTCTAGTAGAGTGACAGTCTCTTCAGCAGCACAGCAGTCCTTCTTCCTGGCAGAATGTCCTCAGGTCCAGAAGTGTACTGATTTGGTGGGGTTAGTAGTCCAGTTCTTATAGCCAGTGGTGCCTTTGAAGTGGGGAAGACTTTAGAGAGAGGCCTTCAAAGTGCACAGAGTCCCTGCCCTTCTTCAGACACACTATGGGGGTTATGCAGCCCTTTTTGTGGGCTCAGGGCTCAGCCCATTCAGATGTAAGTGTCAGCTCCTTCGTCCCATTCGGCCTAGTATGGGCCATCAGGATGTTCATGGCCAATCAGTCACACCTAATTTCCCTTTGTGTGTGGCTGTCTAGAGGGAATGCACAAGACCCCGGCTGTCACCCACCAAGATGTGTATGCAGAGACAGGCAGAAGTCACTGGATGATTTAAATAGGAAAATGCCAACTTTATAAAAGGGACATTTTCAGAACTACAATTTAAAATCCTACTTCACCATAAGTTGTGGTTTTAAATTGTGATTCCAGAGACACCTAACTTAGTGGTCCCATCTCTCCCCAATAGACAATTACATTTAAAAATATAATAAGGTAATCCCAATGTTAACCTGTAACAGAGGTAGGCCTTGCAGTAGTAAAAAATGAATTTAAGAGTATTTGACTATCTGGGCATATAACTTAAACGTAGATGGCCAACGATTTAAAGACACTGCACCCTGCTGTTAGGCCAGGTCGACATGGCAGTTTAAAACCACACACTCAAGCCCTGCAATGACATCATTGCTGCAGGCCCACTAGTAGCATATACTTTACAGGACCTGGGCACAGGCACTTTGCTAAGGACTTAGTCAATTAAATATGCCAATTTAGTGGATAAGCCAGTGTTATCATGTCTTAGGGAAAAAGCGCATGCACTTTAGCACTGGTTAGCAGTGGTAGACTACTCAGAGTCTTAGAGCCAGCAAAAATGAAGTCAGAGAAACAGGGGGTCAGGCAAAAAGTCAGGGGGAACCACGCCAAGGATGACAGGTCTAACAAAGGCATATTACAGAAAGGAATTTTGAGAGAGATAATCGGAAGTCCATGCAACTCAACTATTATAGGATTAAAGAAGCCCAATTGTAAATTTAGAACAGTTCAAGATTTGAGAAAAATGATGATATAATAATCCCATGTTATCCCATGGTAACAAATCCAGCCACCATTCTTCCGTGCACAGCAGACTGGTTCACTGTTGCAGACATTTGTCAGGCCTTGTTCTCAATTCCATTGTATGAGGATAGCCGATTCCAATTCTCATTTGTGCTTTGAGAGAAAGTATTAGCATGGTGTTGAGTCCACAATGGTATACTGATGACCCTTCAATCTATGATCAGATCCTAAAGAAAAACCTAGAGACATTGAACATGCAATGTAATTCAATCCTTGTGCTTGACCTGCTTTTGGCATCAAGCACAAGAGAAATTTTCAAACAGGACACATTGCTCTCCTAAATCACCTAGCTGAGCAAGGACATAAAGTGTCCCCTAGCAAACTGTAGGACTGTGTAAGAAAAGTTCAATATTTGGGACATATCTTTGAAAAAGGAACGCGAAAACTGTCATGAGAAAGAGTGTTAGCCATTCTAAGAATGGGTCCTCCGAAAATGCAAAGAGAAGTCAGAATGTTTACGTTAATGGTTGGCTACTGTAGGTAGTGGATATCTAACTTTTCCCTAGTGGCTAAACCTTTACCGAGACTGATACCCAGAGATGTGCCTGATCCTCTTCCATGGGATGATAAATGCATGAAAGCTTTCCTAGAGCTGAGAGAAAGTATCTGCAGTGCCCCAGAACTAGGAATGCATGATTGCAGTAAAAGTTTTATCTTGTTTTGCAATGAGAGGGAGAGCTGTGCCCACTTAGTGCTTACTCAAATGTATGGCAATGGAAGGAGGCCTGTGGCCTATTTCTCTATTACCCTTGAACCTGTCGCCGCAGGGCTGCCTGGTTGTCTAAAATCAGGAGTGGCCATGAGTGCCAGTCTTGAGAGGTATGAAAGCATAATGATGGGCCGTCCTTTAACTGTTATGGTCTCTCACTCCCTTGGTTGTGGTTTTGCTTACCAGAACCAAAACCGAATGCATGACAAATTCCAGGTTAACAAATATGAACAGGAAATCCTTGCTTCCGACAATGTGACAGTAAAGCGCTGTCAGGTTTTGAACTCCAGCACCCTATTATCCCTGCCTGAAAGTGATCTATAAGATAATCATGAGCATGTCTGCCTTGATGTTGTGGATTTATGCACCATGCCAAGACCTGACATAAAAAAATGAGCCTTTAATTAGATATGACTATGTGCTTTTTGTTCATGGCTCATGATTAAGAACAAATGTTGTTTCCCTGAGAGCAGCTTATGCTGTTTGCACAATCCAGGACATTGTGGGAGACTCCTGGCTTCAAAGTGTTACCCCAGCAAAAGTTGCAGAATGTATTGCCATCACCAGAACTTGCAGCTTGACAGACCGAATGAAAGTGACTATGGGGGCCATTACGACCCTGGCGGCCGGCAGAACTCCGGCGGTACCACTGCCAACCGGCTGGCGGTGTTCTGCCAGTGTATTATGACCGTGGCGCATTAGCCACGGTCACACCGCCGGCCCCTCCACTATACTGCCAGGCTTCCGCCAGGCGGTCATAATCCCCAACCGCCAGCCTGTCCATGGTAGTAAACGCCGCCATGGAAAGGCTGGCGGTAAGGGGGACTCGGGGTGCCCCTGGGGGCCCCTGCACTGCCCATGCACTTGGCATGGGCAGTGCAGGGACCCCCAGTCACAGCTCCATCACGCATTTCACAGCCCGAAATGCACGACGGGTGCTGATGCACCCGCTGCACATCAACATTGCCACCGGCTATATTATGAGCTGGCTTCAATGTTGATGTGACTTTTCCGCTGGGCCAGCAGACGGAAACACTGTTTCCGTCCGCTGGCCTAGCGGAAATGTCAAAATAGGGTGCCTTGCATACTGCCAGCACTGGCGGTATTGTGGCACCTGTGGCTTCGGCGGTCTTTTTGCAAAACCGCTGAAGTCATAATGAGGGCCAACATTTACAAATAGTCAGTTGGTGTGATCCATGATTTTGGTCATTTATTGTCACAAAGGAGTATCATGACATCTTCCGATTAACCATTCAGAATTTGTAAGCATGTGAGAAGACTATTGGAAGCTATGCAGGTTCCAACTAAAATTGCTGTTGTTAAATGTGCAGCTCACAGGAGTGACACCGTCAGCACAGATCTGCAGATGAGGTGGCATGATATTGTGCAACTGTGGCCTGTAAATTCAATGGAACATTCACAGATTAATCTCAAGAGGACACTGTCTTTTCAATGTTGATGTCTATAGCTGACACATGGGAAGAACTCAAAAGTTTGCAAGAAAATGTTTCAGAAGCAGAACAACAGGGTTGGATCAGGGAGGATATGTAAAGGATACAAATGACATTTGGATTTCAGCAGATGGGAGACCATTGTCGCCAGGCAGTTTGCTATCACCCAAACACAATATTTCCATGGCCCCATATATTTGGGCAGGGATGCAATGGTCAGGTATTTTAGACACAATTGGTTTCACCCCAGATTCAGGATGCACAAAGGAGAATTCTATCTCATGCCAGCAACTGGATGTAGGGAAACAGACAAGTTACACTGAATCATGTATGGAGATCATGTGGTCCCTTCAACTGGATGCAGATGGACTTCATAGAAATGCTTGTTTGTAATGGGCTGATATACATCCTGGTTACAGTGTCTGTATTGTCTTGATGGATGGAAGCCTACCCAACAAGGGAAAATGACAGTCTTACTGTGGCTAAATTTGCTGGTAAGGGAACTGGTACTGAGATACGGAATACGGTATGGGTCTCTGGAGTCAGATCGATGAACTCACTTTAATAGTGGGATCCTTAAGATGTTGTGTGCAGCACTACAAGTGGAACAGAAGTTTCACTGTAGCTATTGACCTGAGGCTTCTGATATAGTAGAACATCTCAATGGTACAATCAACTCCCTACTGGAAAAAGTATGTGCATCCACTTCACTGAAATAGCCTGATGCTTTACCTTTGGTGCTGATGAGCTTTCGAAGTACACCTGACAGAAAGAAAGGTTTATCAACACACAAGATCCTCATGGGAAGATCCATTAGACTTCCTGTTATACCTGCAAATGCACTTACGAACATAACAAATGACATGGTACTCGAATACTACAAAGGATTGGCTGATGTGGTGCATTTTCTCTCGACAAGTTGAAGCTGTGACCACAAATCCACATCAAGAGCAGTGCCACAATTTGAGCCAAGGAGAATGGGTACTCATCAAAAAGCATGTGAGAAAGTCCTGGCTGGAGCAGAGGTGGAAAGGCCCCTACCAGGTAATTTTAATCACAAACACTACTGTGAAATTTGCTAGAGTGCCAAACTAGGTGCATGCCTCCAATGCTCAGAGAACAAGAGATCCATATGAAGAAATAGTCTTCTATTAGCCCAAACCAAGAAGATTGGTGACTGTACCACTGCAAGCTGTACAGGTCAGACAAGCACAAGGAGCAAAACAGCAAGTGGCACAACAAGAAGAAGAAAGGGGTGAAGAACTGCAGACAGGTGAAGAAATCAAATTCTTAAATAGCTCGTAAAGTAGCATTGGAGCTCTTGGTACAGGAGGTGGAGAAGCAAGAACTCAAGCTGCTGTGGCAGTTGAGACACCTTCAGAGCAACAAGAAGATCCAGGAGAAGGAACAAGTACTGAGTTGAAATAAAAAATAGATGCCCACAATGCTAAATGGCCAAGAACCTACAGTCAAAAGTTATTAAAATCAAGTGTGGCAGTTGGACCCATACCACTAAGTATTGATGAAGAGACAGAGACAAGTGGTATAAGAGACACAGAAGGAGATTAAAAAACCCGCAGTAGAACATAAAGAGCAAGAGTACCTTGTCAGAGTTATTCAGCACCCAAATGGACCTACTTCGTGAGTCAAATACCCTAATATCAGATTTACCTGACTGGAAGAAAGAACTACCTGAGCCACCTTGAAGTTGTCCTGAATTCAGTTGGGAAAATGCTACTGAAAATACATTGAATGAACTGTGATAATAGATTGAAATAAAAGTTGAGAAGCTACTGAGCAAAAACAATTAAGAAGACTTACCTAGGTAGTCTGCAGTAGAAGCGTAGGGATAACATTGTAGAGGAACGTTGAGCAGGATAGCGGTGAGGGAGATGACGGGCAGTGAGGGAGATGACGCTGCAGTGAGAGGAAACACTCCAGGACGTGAGAGGAGAGGAGACGCTGCGCAGAGATGCAACTAAGCCACAAGACGCCGCCAGGGTGCGGGACGCAAGACGTTGTCAAAGAACGCTGGAGAATGCTCTTGCTGCTGCGTCACTGACATTTTTCGGTGGGTGGAGCAGCCACGGTGGTTGGATACTCTGCTGAGGCCTCCCCTGAACCCAGGCCTCCAGGCGTGGCGTGGCATACCAGAGCTGGAGTCATATCTGGAGCCAGATCCAAGGGGTCACCGAGATATTGAGACGCCAAGGCGGCTGAAGGCTCGCTGATGGATCACTGGTGGATTGTTGGCGGTTGAGGCTGAAGTAAGGTGGCGGTGGTGGTGGTGGGAGACTGACTGACTGAATACTGTCCTGGGGGTCAAGGAAAGTACGTAGCACCCCCCAGCAAGGGAGACATTGGAGACATTCTCCCCCACCCCCCCCCCACCATTTGTTGCTGGTGCAGGAGGGGTGTAGGAGAGGTGAAAAACTGCCCTATCCCTGTGCCCATTTTCATTCCTCATCTTCAGCTTTAGCCTGCTATTGTTGCTGCTGATGCTATTGCCACTGCAGTTTAGCTACTGCTACAGCTTAGCCTGATACACTCAGTCATAACCTGCCACAGCTGCTGCCACTCGCCATTGTACACGCCTCTGTACATTAATTCTGCGTATTACTATTAATACACTACTACACTGATTTGCCACCAATATTGCTTCTGTCAATAGCACTAACATATCACTGCATGTTACTGCCAGGAATTGTGCTTCTGGTGCTCTTCCTCTCCAGCCTGGTCCAGAGGAACCAGAGGACCTACTGAGGCAGTAAGACCTGAGATTTGAGTTGGTCAACTAACTGGTGCAGAGGGGTGCGTGGCTGTGGCGTTAGAGCCAGGGCCCTAGGGTTGAGCCAGAGAGGGGCGGAAACGAGCGGACTAGGTTTCGGCGTGGTTTGCTCCACTCCGTGTGCTCTCCCACCGCCCGGACTGGGCACTGGGCATGAGAAGCGTACATCATACACTATGCGATCACTACAACCACTGTGATCATTGCATTACAGCCCAAGCCCTTTCCAGTAGGTTGCAATTTGACAATAAACCAACTGGTTTCTGCTTGAAAGTAATAGAGAATGAGTCTCAATGCAAGACAAGCAGTACCTAGGCGCTCAATGAGAGTATTCAGTAGATTAGGTATGACGCACCCTAAGGCAAAATAACTCAGGTGCAAAGCCCCAGGTGCAAGTGGGCTGCCGACGCCTCTTCTTCCTCATAGCCCCCATGGTCCTATGCTTGCAGGTCCTGGACCCTCCCCTGCTGCACCTTCTGTGCCCCCTACACCCCTGGCTGGTGCCAGCAGCGAGGTTAATAAAGAGGCAGCCCGTAGACCCCCAAGAAAGTTAATTACTAGCTTCTATCAGAAGGTTGACAAGGCACCATTGCTGGAGCAGACCATCAAGGAGGAGAAGGAGAAGGAGGGGCTAGGGGCGCAGGGGGGTGCCCTGGAAACAAATGACAACGATAACGATAATGACAACAATGACGGGGTTGATGGGGATGGAGAGTCCCATGAATGCCTAGAGAGAGACAGTGAGAGAGCCAGTGAGAAGAGAGCCGTTAAGAGTACTAAATTCATCCTGGCTGGACCACTAGAGATTGCGCCGGTCGATGAGGAGGCAAAGGTGGTTGAGGAGAAAACTTGGAGGAAATCATGTCATATGCTGAAGAGCCAACTCAGTGTACCAGGATCCCCAGTGCTGGGAAGGCTGGGGTGTAGGTCCAGGGTACAGAGAAGGGCTAGCTGTGATGTTTTATTCGAGCCCCGACTCCAAGGCTGCCCTGCCAGTGAATTATTGCCATCAAGTAGCGAATCTGCCTACCGGCGTGACCGGAGTGATGGCAACCAAAGAGGGAAAAACGACTACCTAAGCGAAAGCTCCCTGATGTTTCTGGATTACACGCTCCCCGACATACAGTGCAGTTTAGCACTGACCAAGAATGATATAGGACCCTGTGAACCTTCTAGCGCCCGGCTGGCATCTGGTGATAGTTTGGCAGAGGCCGCCCTTGATTTCAAGTTTACCAACAATAGTTCCTCCCCTAGTGGGGTGTTCTGGTTGACTGATTCCATATACCAGCACCTCTCTCCCTGCTCTCACCAAAGGACCAATCCTGTACCTACAGAGTCCCCACAAGGGTTTATGATCTCAGAAGCCATGATTGCACTAAAATATATCCTAGCATCGATTCTTGCACTATTGGAGAAATTTCTTGGGGTTTCAGAGCATATAGAGTCACTGTTAACTACGATCTTACAGACTTTAGTCCCTAGCGACAGAACAGAGGGGCGAACCAGGACATTTTTCATCAGCCTCCCTGGAATGCTAGATATAGCCAGTCCAACCTCCCCCAGCCCACAAGGAGTACTGTGCAGATGCAAACTGTAGATCTCACTACTGTCCAAACCAGGACTATACCACGGATCAGTTGGCCTATGGCTATGGCCTATTCTTGTGGTGACTCCGCTTATGGTAATAAAGAATGTACTGAGCCTGCCACAGCAGGGATGGATAGCCCCTCTGTAGAAGAGCATCAGGTTGATCCTGGAGAAAAAGCTACATCCACATCCACTGAGCCTAAGGATTTGTCAGTGGGATCTGGAGGATATGGAAGGAGGGATGGGGGCTGAAGGTGAAGTCCTAGATGGAATAGGTGTGAACCCATGTAGGGATAACAAGAAGAAAGGAAATGTTAAAAAAGGGAAAAAGAGCTATACCATTTCCAGTGTACTCCCTAAAATGGTTATTCTCTAACCCCAAGGATGATGCAGATAGAGGGATAACTTCAACTGTAAACTCCAAGGAGGGAGGATATCGATACTAGTAACCTAGTCGTTATTGCGCCTGATAACGCTTCCTGTCAGGCTGCTGGACTTTGGGGTGAAGTAGTCATCCCCCAATCCATCCAACCCCTGCAACGTGAGACCATACAACATGAGGGTAATTAAACAGAAGTTGCTGATTGCCAAGTTCACCCCCTAGGGAAAGAGAGGCCTAGGAATAAGAAGAAAGGCTCCATAAAGAGGAAGAGAAAAAGAATGGTGGCGGGAACGGGCTCACAGAGAATATCTGAGACAGGAAGGAGGTGGTGGCAATCCAACTAAACAGGGTGAATTGCGAACATCTAGCAAACTGAGGGTTCACCCTGGCTCGAACTTGAATCCGGATGCCGTACCATTTTCGGTGCCTCCAGGAACTATATGCACAGACAGTGTGGATATTCGCGATTTACAACATTCTGCCACTGTCGCCATTCTTTGTGTTGCGCCAGCAAGAAGATATAGCGGGCACTGCCTGGAGTCCATTGATCTCTTCCCGGATGTGGGTCTAAATCTACCCCTAAATATGTCACGATTACTAAGCCTCTTTTATGCTATACCGGAGCTGAGAGTCCTCTCTTCCAGTGACATGAGATTAGTAAAACTGAGATGTAAGCAAAGACAGATTGACTACGGTAGGAGGTATGTCTGTCCCAAACCACCCAAGGCGATCCAGCCCTCTCCTGCCCTTCAGCTCTGGTTAAATTTGCATTACCAGGGACAGCCAGCCTAATTCCTAACCACGAAGATTGTTTCCACATAATGGGGGTGGATGTGTAGCCATGTCCCAATTTTAATCAGGAGGAACCCATGTGGGTTCAGCAGTGTGGGAATAGTCCAGATATGCGAAGGACTGGGAGTTCTCCCAGGTATGGATCGATACTATGGCAAAAAAAGAAGAAAAACGTAGCTAAGGGCAATGGAGTGCGAGAAACACTGACCATCACTACTCATAAGAACTGTAAACAAATTAGTATCCCCAGCCACGATGAGAGGGATAAAAGGGACAACTGCGAGGACTGGTCATGGGTAGCAGCTGCACTGGCAAGGACCTCCGGAGCATCCTTTGGAATCAGTGTGGATTGAACGATGACGAATCCTACTATCCCTCCACTACACTCCCCCCCTACACCTACTCCATGTAACAATTTGAAGTGGGGTTGCCTACAAATTCTGTATTGGAACATAGCAGGTCTGACT
Source organism: Pleurodeles waltl (assembly GCF_031143425.1). NCBI lineage: Eukaryota > Metazoa > Chordata > Amphibia > Caudata > Salamandridae > Pleurodeles > Pleurodeles waltl. The sequence goes on from NC_090437.1 coordinate 185,895,589, forward strand.
AGCAAGGTGGAAGATAATGATTGGCTACAATTTGTTAGTCTGTTTTGATATCTGCTGCTTTCAAGAAACTTAGGCTGTTGAAAGAACATGTACCAATGGGTTCCTGGGGTTTGACATATTGGCCGCCCGGTCCAAGAAGGGAGGTCCATCGGGTGGTATCTCAATCTGGGTCTCATGCAGGCTAAACTGCAAAGCAGAACAAGTAGATGTGCCACATCTAATGGCTCCTGCTAACATTCAGCATGTGAGGCTTTGGGCAGGAAGAGATAAGAGGGTGTAATGGACATTTTTGTATGTATATATCCTGTCAGGATGGTCCCCAGGGGTCCAGGCAATCTGGAAAGAGTGCTCCACATACATTAGTAAAATTAGAAGATGCATTGTAAATGGTAAAACACCAAGGGGCCACTATAGAGATAGGGATGTGTTACTGGTTTGTGGAGACTTTAGCACATCGGCCTGTGATGCCATCAACAACAGTGAAATTGTGACAGAAGATCATAGTATGGGAATTCCTGAGACAGCGATGAATTGCCTAAAGTCTACAAAAAAGCTGAAGCCTTTACTGACCTTATGCTTAGTAACTGCCTCTACTTTGTCAATGGCCGTTCTAAGTCGGATTGTGCCGTGGAGGCAACCTTCGACAATGGCAGATCTTTATCTGTCATTGACTATGTTATTGTTAATGTGGAAGCATGGACAGCTATCTTTGATATGGCTGTGGTCAGTAGAATGGAAAGTGACCACAACCCACTTGCTCTCATTATGAGGGCGTGGCCCATATTTATACTTTTTGACGCAAAACTGCGCCAACGCAGTTTTGCGTCAAAAAAATTAGCGCCGGCTAACGCCATTCTGAAGCACCATGCGGGCGCCGTATTTATTGAATGACGTTAGCCGGCGCTAGCCGCCGGCGCCGTCTGGTGTGCGTTAAAAAAAACAACGTACACCAGGCAGCGCCGGCGTAGGGGGATATGGAGCTTGGGCGTCAAGAAATGGGGCAAGTCAGGTTGAGGCAATTTTTTCGCCTCAACCCGATTTGCGCCATTTTTTTTCACTCCCAACCCCCATAGAAATGACTCCTGTCTTAGCAAAGACAGGAGTCATGCCCCCTTGCCCAATGGCCATGCCCAGGGGACTTCTGTCCCCTGGGCATGGTCATTGGGCATAGTGGCATGTAGGGGGGCACAAATCAGGCCCCCCTATGCCACAAAAAAAATATTAAAAAAACACTTACCTGAACTTACCTTAATGTCCCTGGGATGGGTCCCTCCAGCCTTGGGTGTCCTCCTGGGGTGGGCATGGGTGACAGGGGGTGTCCCTGGGGGCATGGGGGGGCACCTCTGGGCTCCTTCAGAGCCCACAGGTCCCTTAACGCCTGCCTTTTGCAGGCGCTGAAAAACGGCGCAAAAGCGGCCGTACGTCATTTTTTTTGACCCGCCCACTCCCGGGCGTGATTTTTGCCCGGGAGTATAAATCCCACGCACAAGCCTCGGAGTCGATTTTTTAGACGGGAACGCCTACCTTGCATATAATTAACGCAAAGTAGGTGTCCACGCTAAAAAATGACGCTAACTCCATGGACTTTGGCGCTAGACGCGTCTAACGCCAAAGTATAAATATGGAGTTAGTTTTGCGTCGAAATTGCGTAAAAAAAAAACGACGCAATTTCGGCGCAAACGGAGTATAAATATGCCCCCAAATGTCCTGGGGATAGGAAACATGATAGGGCAGGCACCGGGGTTATATGAGAGGGAGATTGCCCTGTCCAACTGTAGAAAGAGAATACGGTGGGATGGGGAAAACTATCTGCAGGATCTCCCACAACTGGAATTCATATTGGCTAACTATGGACAATTTATTATAAATGCTTCACCCATTGTCAGCCCCCGACCCTGGCAGCGTATGATGCAATGATAGGGGAGTTGAGAGCCTTGTGGTCTAAACCTGTAACATCTAAGCTAGTTTACAGCAGTAGAAAAAGGCTGGTTTGATAAGGAGTGCATTAGGGCGAAAAGAGAGGTCTTGCTTGCCCTACCTTGACACCATGATAGTCCTGCCAGTGAAGAGAAATTTAGAGCATATAGAAGGGGCTATAAGCATCTATTGGCAACTAAAAAAATGGATGTACCAAAGTACACTCTGGTCTGAACTTAGAGAAACTACTGTCGACCACAACCCAAAAATATTCTGGGCATTGGTGGCCAGAGTGGGGAATGGGGCTGTGAATGATGTAGAAACCTGCATAGAATCTCTTGCCTGGGTTGACCATTTTAATACAATATATAATACCCCCACAGTCGATGACCTCCTATTGCCCCTTGTGAGATAGGAATTTTAATTCCAAAGGAAATTAGAGCACTGGGAGCAATGAAGAGGAATAAGGCTCCGGCTCAGATATGGTGCCGGTGGCCCTCTATTGTGAGGAACCCTTTTTTTGGGCTAAAATCCTCACCAAGGTGTTTAACGCAGTCCTCAAGGGGAATACAGTGCAGAAGTCTTGGAGCTCTGCAGTCATAATCCCGATTTATAAGAAGGCCGACCGATGATGCTCTGCCAACTATCGGCTGATCTCTTTGCTGGACAGGGCCGGAAAGGTCCTAGGGAAGGTTTTGCTTAGCTGCACCCAGAGGTGGGTCGACGCCCTGGGTGTGATAACAGAAGTGCAAGCTGGCTTTTGTTCCTGAGTTGGAACTGTTGACCCGATCATTCGTCTCTACCTGATTTCGTATAAATTTACTGTGATCAGGAGGTGTTCGCTGTATCTGGTCTTCATAGATCTGAAAGCTTCCTTTGACTCAGCAGACAGGGGTAACTATGGAGGTCACTGTTAAGCTTAGGTGTTGATGCCTCCCTATTGAAAGCCATAGCAGCATTGCATATGGACAACACGGCCAGAGTGAGGTACGGGATGGGTGGGGAGTGTACAGATCGCTTCCAGGTGCAAAAGGGCATTCGGCAAGGCTGCGTCCTGGCATCCCTACTCTTTAGCCTCTTTTTGAATGATGTGACTCAATTCCTCTTAGAGGAGGAGTTAGATGTCCCTCTTGTAGCAGGTAGGAGGGTGCCAATACTATTGTTTGGGGATGATGCAGTTCTTATGGCACACACTGAAAATGCGGCCCATAGGCTCCTTGCCAGCTTTGTGAATTATTGTGAGGAAAAATCATTAACCATTAATTGCATGAAGACCATGGGGATGACTTTGTGGCCCTTTTCTAGTCTGCGTAGGAAGCTAACGATTAACGATGCCCCAATTGAGGTTACCAAGCACTTTGAATATTTAGGGGTGTGGTTCTCTGAGAACTTAAGCTGGGACTGCCAAGTTCAGAAGGCAGCCATAGCCCTTAAACAAGCAGCTGGGGCAATACTGAGATTTAAGCATAAGGCTTGAGGCCATAGTATCTGTATTATCCTGGAGATATATGTTCGAAAAGCAGTGGCTGTAGCACTCTATGGAGCGGAACTTTGGGGATATACGAATATTAGATTGCTGCAGGTCGCTGAGAATAATTTTCTGAGAACCTTATTGGGGCTGGGAACCCCTTTGACAGCCCTCTTTGCAGAACTGAACTTGCCACCGATTTTGGAACTAGCAGCCCTAAGGCCAATATTGTATTGGGTGAGGCTAGTTCGTAACCCTAGGGTGGCAGTGTACTTAGAAACCTTGGAAGAAGTCACTACTACGGTGGATCTGGGGGGGTGCTCCTGGGGAGCTCATGTTAAACAGACTCTAGGGAACCTTCAGTTGGAGGACCTACAGGTGGATATGGGGAGAATTAGCAAGGATAAGGAGGGCCTGGTAAAAGATCGATACTGGGAATTCAATAAGATGAGGATGTACCAGGAACTCAGGCCTGATTCTATAACACATTATTATTTTAACAATGTCTATGATCTAGCCCCCCAGGTTTACTTGGATGTGTTAGAGTTTTGTGACTGCAGCACTGGGGAGGTGGATAATGTGGCTCACATTCACCCTGGCCTGCAAGAAAGTTGATGAGGCAAGGTGTCACTGGCTCCTCCCTCTTGTTAAGTCTAGTGGAGCAAATTGCACTAAAACTGCACTCACACTTTGCGCCAGGCCGGGCAATATGAGCGAATATAACTTGATTGGCGCATATGTATGGGCCACTTGGCCCAGGCTAAGGGAATTGTCTACTAGATTAGGGTTCGCTGATTTATAAAACCCCACAAGACCTAACAGGGACCTAGGCGCTAGTGGTGAGATGGAAAAATGGCTCCCCCTCATGCTAACGTAAGGCTTCCCTCTTTCCTCCAAAAGGCCCGGTAGCCATGTGAGTTATTGCTGCTAATGTAAAATGCTTATGTGAGCATAAGCACTTTGTCTCCGGGTTCCCCCCGAGTAGAGGGTAGGCATTGATAAAGGCCTGGCTTCCCCATAATGTGTACTGGGGTGTAGCCATCTTTTAATTAATTATTTATATTTAATTGTTTAGGGATATGTGATTTTTCTTCTTCTTTTTTAATGGATCTGTTAGAGTAGAGTGATTGCTGCTATTATGCTTTCAAATTATGATAATGGTTTTACATGAATTTAAGTCTTTTGTTGTGTATACCATTTTATATTATTGTAAGGCTTGTGGCTGATACAATTTAATAATAAATAAAATAAGAGTAGGGTTAAGGAAGGTGAATTACAAAGAAAAAAGAAGTAAATGTAGACTTTTTGTGCAAACTAAGGGGGTGATTCTGCCAGGGTCGGCGGGAGCACCGCCGACAGGCCGGCGGTGCCCCGCAGGGCATTCTGACCGCGGCGGTAAAGCCGCGGTCAGACCGGCAACACTGGCGGGCTCCCGCCAGTGTACCGCTGCCCTGTTGAATCCTCCAAGGCGGCGCAGCTAGCTGCGCCGCCGAGGGGATTCTGACCCCCCCTACCGCCATCCAGTTCCCGGCGGTCCGCCCGCCGGGAACCGGATGGCGGTAGGGGGGGTCGCGGGGCCCCTGGGGGCCCCTGCAGTGCCCATGCCACTGGCATGGGCACTGCAGGGGCCCCCGTAAGAGGGCCCCTACAAGTATTTCACTGTCTGCTTGGCAGACAGTGAAATACGCGACGGGTGCAAATGCACCCGTCGCACCTTCCCACTCCGCCGGCTCGATTACGAGCCGGCATCCTCGTGGGAAGGTCGTTTTCCCCTGGGCTGGCGGGCGGCCTTTTGGCGGCCGCCCGCCAGCCCAGGGGAAAACTTGAAATACCCGCTGCGGTCTTTTGACCGCGGCGCGGTATTTTGGAGGGCGGAATTCTGGCGGGCGGCCTCCGCCGCCCGCCAGAATCAGAATCACCCCCTAAGTAACTGAAAGCAAACATTTGATACTTGTCGCTACACTTTCATTTTAAAATATCTCACTTAAGACAATGATGTATGTTATAACATTTCTATTAGTTGTCTTATTAGCTACAGCAGTATTATTATTGATACAATTTACACCAGAGCCCGAGAAACATATATTTACTAATACAACATATTTTCCTGACATAGATCAGGATGAGTTGAAAGCCTTATTTGTAGATTACATGAAAGAATATTGCTCAACAAATGTTTCTTTGAGATTCGTTGAAGAGAATACGTGAGCAATTGATGCAAAGTATTATGTGTATGGACACTTACCTTCATCAGTTGATGAGGATGTGCCATACCATCACATTCATCTTTCATATGCTACTTCAGGCAGTACTTTACTTAGCTTAGTTTATAGGCAACAATACTTTGCATATTATTACTCTAACTTTGAAATGATTCTTTCATATGTGCCTTTACTAAAAAGCATTAACTTACACCTCCAGGCTAAAGAAATGGAGACATCGTAGCATTATTTTAGATCTTTTCTTCCTATAGATACTGTTAAGGCATACCAGAATAATCTAACCTGCCTAATGAGTCCATTAGTGAAAACATGTATTATGATGTTAGAAGAGAGAAGAGCACACTAATAAAAATGAAGTTGTTTAGAAAAAGGAAGAAGATGGGTATAGAAAAAATATCTTACTCAAGACAAAGGTTAGAGAACAGACATAAGTAGAAAGTATGTGCTTTCAAAAGAAGAATTCAACACAGATAGAGACCTGTAGGGAATAGTAATTGTGTGCATGCATTTGAATTATCAGGAGGTACTTAGCCAATTTTTCAGAGAGACGATCCAAGTATTCCTGGAGCTTATTTTGTAGATGCAGAGAATTGTTATTTCAGATTACCTGCTGATTGGGAGAGTATTTGCTGTTTAGGTTTGCTTTTTCCAAAAATATATCATATACAGAGTTTAAATGCTTTAACGACACCTGCACACAGATATACACATTAATGAAGGAACACAACTAATGGGAGACATATTTAGAGATAATATACCAGAAGTAGGAGTGATACTAAATATTGAAAACATTAGAAAGCTTTCAACTCTAGTGGACAAACTGGCAACTAGCATATCTGGAGCTTTATTAGTTGAAAACACCGAACTAGTAGCAATCAGATCAATGGTTTTACAAAATAGATATGCTTTAGAAATTTTACTTGCAGAAAGTCGGAGTCTGCAAGATGCTGAAAGTAGAAAATTGCTGCACATATATACCTGACGAGAGCAAGAAAATTGTAGAATATGCAAAGAACATTGCTGACTTAATGCTTAACTTAGAACCTTTTGAAACCGCTAGTTTAGGTTAAAATGTTTCACAATAGATTTTCTGCAACAGGCGATTGGATTGCAACAGCTGGAAGATGAACCCTCAAAGCTATATTAGTACCTGTATAAATTGTAGTTGTTTGTTTCCTGTCTACATTAGCAGTATGCAAAGCTATCAAAAAGTTATTGCAAAAGAAGAAAAACAGAGAAATGAACAAATAGATGAGAAAATATTTAGAATGAATGACTACATTAACAAAGAGTATCAGACACTAAAAGAGAGAGAAAATCCTAAGAGAAAGAGAAAAGAGTCAACTGAAAACAAGCGTGAGCTTTGAGATCATGTGTTAAATTTTGTAATGGTTAGAAACCATTAAATAGGGGAGGTTGCAGGAGCGCTTTTCATAGTGAAAATTAATGTTATTAACATGTAGAAATAAAATGTGTAAGCCTCATATGAAAAGGTGCAATTTTAAAACCAGTAAGAGCAGTAGGCTTTCACATTAATGTGTAAAAACTATTAGTGATGCAAATGTGGTGAGATAGAATGGTTTAATGGAAATGTTTTATAGTTCAACCTTCCCATAAGCATAGTTTTCATAAGATAAAATAATATATTAAAATGTTTAGTTTGATTTCAGTAGAATGTTTCATATGAACAATAATATTTTCAGTTTAGGGTGGATGAGAAATCCATTATCTCATGCAGTAATATAGAGGCCTAACTATGAACTATTTTTGTCTTGTAGTAGTGAACACTAGGTATCTTACCTCAACTTGCAAAATGTAAATAATATGTTTCTTTCTAAAAGTTAATTTCTGCTAGTCATTGTTTTTAGACTGCTTAGACAACGGAAGTTTTCCTGTTCCAATGATGAAGCCCCCACCTGATTGGATGAGCTGTTGAGGAATGCAACTAATTGTAGCAAACTTTTGATACTAAAAGTTATATAAATGCGTGTCCCTAGAGTAGGCAGACAAACTCCCTAGGGCCTTCACCTCAGATCTATTCTGACCCAGACTCTGCTGACATTTCTCAGATTCATTCTGAGAAATCCTTTATTTCCCCTGCCTAAATCTATGCCGCTCTGAGACTCTACGTTTCTTAAACTTCTCTTCATAGGAAGTTTTGCTTCATGATTTGATCTTGAATGCTAAAGGCGTCATGATTTTACCTCTTAAACTTAGAGATTTTTATAGGTTCTTACTGATGCTTTTCTCTCATTCTCCATAGCTAGAGTGGGTTCTTTTCCTATATGGAACACACTATATGCATTTGCTCTGAAATTAATGATTTATACTGATTATGAATTTATTGATTATTTTGTGGCTGGACAATAAATCATTTTAAGTCCCTGCTCCATCACAGGTCTGATTAGGCATGTGGAAGTTACATAAATCCTAATCAGTGTGTAAATGTCATTTCAGAACAACACACTGACATACACTTATGTGTGTACCTTGGCCAACACACTGTTATAAAATGAGCATACTGTAGAATGTTGTCATGAAGCTGTTTATTCAGTAACACTAGACAGCACCAAGACCAAGCGTCACTGTCGGTCTCTCCAGCTCCATCAGCGATGGGCTGGAATGTTGGTACACTAACATTCCAATATCTATGAGGCATCAGTGGGTTGAGGACTGGTAAGAGAAAGTGGGATGAAGAGAAAGAACTAGAGGGAGAGGGTGGGGAAAGCATTAAGGCATATTTAACATTTAACACATCACCTTCCAAAGAAAGACATTGACAACAAAGGAAAGTGATATAATCATAGGGGCATAATACAAATGCAATACCATGTAGTTGTCTTCACATAGGGAGAGTTAAGACTCCATGGACAATTTATACATAGGCCCTCATTACAACATTGGCGGTAAAAGCCGCTTACCGCCGTGCAGAAAACCGCCAACACACCGCCACGGCCGCGGAACTCCACCACAGCTATTATGACCCACAGCACGGAATCCGCCAAAATTCAGACACCCACACAAGTCCGTTGCACCAAAGGTCAGTGATAAACTGCCGAAAACAAAACCTCCACCGTCACGCCAACAGAAACACGCCCACACTATCACGACCCACGAATCCACGCGGCGGTCTTTCAACCGCGGTATTCCATTGGCGGTACACACCGCTGCGCTCAAAATACACACACATATACAAAACACAGCCACATTGGACAATTCGAAATACACACACCTGATACACATACACACACCACTCCCACATACCCAATACAATATAAAACACACACCCACATCACCCACAAACCCTTACGACCACAATTGCGATAGAAGGCCAGAGAGAGACACCAAAATCTATAACCAGGCATCCACAGGCACACAACACCATCACCCACATAACATCCACGCACCCCACACAACAAACCAATAAATATCATCCCACATATCATAACACACACCATCCCACACATCACCCACACCACCCCATGGCACGGCAAAGACATCCCAGGTTCTCTGAGGAGGAGCTCAGGGTTATGGTGGAGGAAATCATCTGGGTAGAGCCACATCTATTCAGATCACAGGTGCAGCACACCTCCATAGCTAGGAAGATGGAGCTATGGCGCAGAATAGTGGACAGGGTCAACGCAGTGGGACAGCACCCAAGAAATAGGGATGACATCAAGAAGAGGTGGACCGACCTACGGGCGAAGGTGCGTTCCGTGGTATCCAGACACCACCTTGCGGTACAGAGGACTGGCGGCGGACCCACACCTCCTCCCCCACAACTAACAACATGGGAGGAGCATGTCTTGGCGATTCTGCATCCTGAGGGCCTCGAAGGAGTAGCTGGAGGAATGGACTCTGGTAAGTCAAACCTTAACTACCTTATCCCCCACCCTACCTGCATGCCATCACATACCCCCATCCTCGCCCTCACCCCCATCACTCCAACTCCTCACACATGTCCCACTATCACAAACCACACATCCCAACACCAAGCCCTGCATGCAACACCAAAGCATGGACACCCATCACCAATGCATGGCCACCGCACATACCCATACACCCTCCTAAACCATCATCACACAAGGTCCCACACAGGAATGCAAGCACTGGGGTACACGGTCACCCACCCATTGCACACCATGGTACACACAGATGCAATAATCATGCTTTTACACCCCTGCAGGACCCCTACCCAACATCAACGCACAGGAGGGTCCACACCCGTCCACACCACCAACAGAAGAGGCCCATAGTGATGACAGCAGCTCTGTCCAACTGGATCTAGACGACCAGCCCGGGCCCATCTGTGACCTCTGGACAGTCGGTTCCCCTGACACAGTCACAGGCCACCACAGAGCTTCCACCCTCTGGAAACACCAGCACAGCACCCACCCAGCGGGCCCATACCTCTGTCCCCAGGACACGTCAAGCAGCAGTGTGCCCATCACTACAGGGAACGCAGGCTAACCCACCACCCCAACAACAACAGGGACCTGGGGGCAATGGCAGTGGGCACACAGTCCAGGGGACGGAGGCCCAGGAACACAGGGGAACTGGGAGGACTGCTGTGCGACAGAGGGACGACAGGCCCAGGGAACCCACTCTCTACGAGGCCCTCTCCAACATCATGGGAGCCTACCACCATTCCTTGGAGACAATGGCAACGGTACTGGCCAAGTTTCAGGAGACCAAGCGCCTGCAGGAGGAACAGTATTTGGGCTTCAGGGAGGAACTCACAACCATCAATTCCACCCTGGGCACCATTGTAGGGGTGCTGAAGGAAGTACTCAACACCAGGAGGGACACTGCGGCACAACAGGGGCCCCTGACACTAGCATGGACGATGAACTGCCCACCACCTCCGCCGGCGCTAGTGGACAGGAGGCACCGCCACAGGACCACCCCACCCCCTGCAGAGGGAGAACCACCCCGCAAAGGGTCCCTGAGATCCAGGACAAAGACAGAGAATGATGCCAAGACCCCCCCAAGAAATGAGACCACCCTGAATGTCATCCTTCTGTCCCACTTTGTCACCCTGTCCATCCTTAAACTGCCCCAGCTCCACTTCATATGCCCATTTGGGCAATGCACCTGTGAGACTAATAGACTGGACTCTGCCATGGACATTCCTCCACCATCAACCCTCTCCATTTTGCAACCCCCTCCAATATTGAGCACTTAAATAAACACCCTTGAAGCACAAAACAATCTGGAGTCAGTCTGTGATTTCGGAATAGTGTATTAGCAATTACTGTGGCAAAATGCTATTTCAATTGTAATGTCAACATACCTATGTCACACAGCTCTAGTCCATGAGGAATCAAAGCAGATGTCACACAGTGGGACCCACATCTGTGAAATCGTAAGGGAAAGTCACAACTCAGTGACCATACACTGGGTGAAAACGACAGACAGTAGAGAGGTAGCAGTGTTAAAGTACATGTAGTAGGCAGGTTTGTATTCTTACCTGTGTCTCACTGGAAATATTGCTGGATCACCGAGTTCCTGTTGTCTATGTCCTCTTCTTCTGCTTCCTCGTCTTCACTGTCCACAGGCTCCACAGCTGCAACAACACCGCCATCTGGACCATCCTCCTGCAGAAAAGGCACCTGTCGTCGCAAAGCTAAGTTGTGAAGCATACAGCAGGCCACGATGATCTGGCACACCTTCTTTGGTGAGTAGAATAGGGATCCACCTGTCATATGTAGGGACCTGAACCTGGCCTTCAGGAGGCCGAAGGTCCGCTCTATTATCCGCCGAGTTCGCCCATGGGCCTCATTGTAGCGTTCCTCTGCCCTTGTCCTGGGATTCCTCACTGGGGTCAGTAGCCATGACAGGTTGGGGTAACCAGAGTCACCTGCAAATGGCGAGGGACAACTGTTAGACACACACTAACCTGTAGGGATATCCCCAGACCCAGACAACCATTCCCACTGACTTGCTTCCAGGTGCTCACCTAATAGCCACACACAGTGCCTCTGGAGTTGACCCATCACATAAGGGATGCTGCTATTCCGCAGGATGTAAGCGTCATGCACTGAGCCAGGGAATTTGGCATTAACATGGGAGGTGTACTGGTCTGCCAAACACACCATCTGCACATTCATGGAATGATAACTCTTCCGGTTTCTGTACACCTGTTCACTCCTGCGGGGGGTACCAGAGCCACATGTGTCCCATCAATGACACCTATGATGTTGGGGATATGTCCCAGGGCATAGAAGTCTCCTTTCACTGTAGGCAAACCCTCCACCTGAGGGAAAACGATGTAGCTCCGCATGTGTTTCAGCAGGGCAGACAACACTCTGGACAACACGTTGGAAAACATAGGCTGGGACATCCCTGATGCTATGGCCACTGTTGTTTGAAATGACCCACTTGCAAGGAAATGGAGTACTGACAGCACCTGCACTTGAGGGGGGATTCCTGTGGGATGGCGGATAGCTGACATCAGGTCAGGCTCCAACTGGGCACACAGTTCCTGGATTGTGGCACGGTCAAGCCTGTAGGTGATGATCACATGTCTTTCCTCCATTGTCGACAGGTCAACAAGCAGTCTGTACACCGGAGGATGCCGCCATCTCCTCACATGTCCCAGTGGATGGTGCCTATGAAGGACAACAGCGAGCACAGAGTCAAACAACTCAGAGGTACGTAAACACAGCTTACACCGAACACGAATCATAATCCGATATTTGGCCTGTATGTGTGTGGAGGCTAGGCCTAGGTATGTGTGACGCAGTTAAAAATTAAGCCATGTGGGCCCCTGAAATGGCGGCTGCCTGACCAGTAAAGTGGGACAATGGGATGTGAGGTAACTGCGCTGGCGTTGTACACCGTCGCGGTAGGCGGTCGAAGACCGCGGCGCAATCCTGCATTGGTTAACATCGGACCCTATGGGTCCCAGGAGCCAATGACGATGTACGCCGGCAGTGACGGTACACACCGCTGTGGACGTGACCGCCATTTTCTATCTGTTCAATCACTTGACCCCTGATCTTCGACAGGAGAGGACCTACACTGCAAGTGCTGCTGTGACCTCGGTCTGGAAGAGACAATGGCTTGTGCGACTGGGGAAAGGGCCCCTGCCTTCACATCGGAGGAGTTGGAGAAACTCGTGGATGGGGTCCTCCCCCAGTACACGCTACTCTACGGTCCTCCAGACAAACAGGAAAGTACACTAGGTGCATGGTGTATGGGCTATGCTTGTGTGGAGTGGGGTGGATGAAAGATGGGGGGGAAATTGAGGCGTGCATGAAACGACGGTGAGTGCATGTGCATCATGGCAAGGGTAGGGATGGGGGCCAATGACTGTGACAGTGCATTTGGTAATAACTTTTCTTTTCCCCCTGTACAATTCATGTAGGTCAGCGCCCACCAGAAAAAATATATTTGGCGTGCCATCGCCAAGGACGTCCGGACCCTGTGGGTGTACCATAGATGGAGCACCCACTGCCGTAAAAGATGGGAGGACATTCGCAGCTGGAGCAAGAACACGGCGGAGGCCCAGCTGGGGATGGCCTCCCAACGTGGGAGGGGTGCCTGTCGCACCATGACCCCCCTGATGTTCAGGATCCTGGCGGTGGCATACCTGGAGTTGGATGGGCACTTGGGGGCATCACAGCAGCCACAAGGGGGTGAGTACACTCTCATTCTGCTGATTTTGCGCGCAGTGGAGGTGTCTGGGTGGGGGAGGTGGGCTGTGGGTTTCCCTAGGCCAGGGCGAGTTTAGGAGGCAAGGTCCCCTTGTGCTGGCAGAGCCTGTGGCACCCCACCCCACCTGTGTACAGTGACAAGTACACCTAGTCAGGCTCCTGTGAAATCGATGTGCGCAGATGTCGTCCATAGCCTTGTAGGCCAGGTCCCAGGGATTGAACAGTGGAGGCCAAGTGCGCGGCGTAGTGCAGGGGGCTTCTGTGTCTGTTGTGTCCGCCAACGGTAGCAGTAATGCATGCACTCAAAATGTCTTTCTTTTGTCCCCCCCCCCTTTTTGTGGTCTCCCTGTTCTTGTGTGCATTAGCATCATCAGGCGGAGGAGCAGTGGCAACGGAGCAGGAGGGAGCTGCATCCCACATGGCCCTGGAGGGCGAGACAACGGAGTCAGAGTACACCAGTGGGACGGAGGGCGAGGGGAGCTCCACAGCGGGGACAGGAGCTGACACCAGTGACACGGACTCGTCCTCTGATGGGAGCTCCCCCGCATCTACAGGTACAGTCGCCACCCCCCCACCAGCACCGTCCTCCCAGCAGCCCCTCAGCCTTTGCCCCGTGCCCGCTCACCCAGGAGGGTGGGCATCACCTTTGTCCCAGGCACCTCAGGCCCTACCCCAGTCACCCCTGCTGCCCTCAGTGAGGAGGCCATTGACCTCCTCAGGTCCCTCGCTGTTGGGCAGTCTACCATTTTGAATGCCATTCAGGCTGTAGAAAGGCAGTTGCAACAAACAAATGCATCCCTGGAGGGCATTCATTCTGGTCAGGCGGCCCTTCAGCGAGCTTTTGAGACTCTGGCCTCAGCACTGACAGCAGCCATTGTCCCTGTCTTTAGCCTCCCCCTTACAACTTCCTCCACCCAGACCCAATCCCCTCTACCTCAGCCTATCCCAAGCACACCTTCAGACCAGCATGCACACACCTCAACACACAAGGGAAGCTCAGGCAAACATAAGCACCACACATCCCACGGGCACTCACGAAAGCATCACACACATGCAGACACAACTACATCCACTGCCTCCACTGTGTCCCCCTCCTCCTCGTCTCCCTCCTCCCTCCCTGTCTCGTCTCCACTCACACCTGCATGCACTACATCTACAGCCACTACTGCCATCACCAGCACACACGCCACCACACCCCGCTCATGTGCAGTCACCACCCCCACTGCCATTCACACTTCCCCTGTGTCCTCTCCCAGTGTGTCTGTGACGCCACTTCCCAAGATACACAAACGCAGGCACACACCCACCCAACAGCCATCCACCTCACGACAGCCTCCAGCGCGTGCACCTTCACCCAAAGTCACCAAACCAACACCTACTACAACCACAACCTCTTCTTCAACTCCCAAACTCCCTGCAGCTACCCGTCCCAGTGTTTCCCAAAAACTTTTCCTGTCCAACCTTGACCTCTTTCCCACACCTCCCCCACCCCGTCCTCCTCCTAGGGCCCAACTCTCCAGGTCCCAACCTAGCACCTCAGCCACAACATCTCCGGGACCAGTGGTGCCTATAGTCACCGGAATCTGGAGTGCACCGGCCACCAGGGCAGCCAGTGTGGCATGGAGCCACTGCACGGACAGTCCCCCACCTGTGAAGCATCTAAAGTTGGCCATTGCCCGGCGGGAGAGGAGGAAGACTCCAGCCACCAAAGCCGCTCCCAGAGGTACAGGTGGGAGTGTGGAGAAGGGCCACAAGAAAGTCAGCAGGTCTGGGAAGAGCAGCACGGCGGAGAAGACAGCCATCATCCCTGCTGCCCAGGAGCCCACCGCCATCATCCCGCTGCCCAGGAGCCCACCGCCATCATCCCCGCTGCCCAGGAACCCACCGCCAGCACCTGCCCTGCTGCCCAAGAGGCCAGCACCTGCCCTGCTACCCAAGAGGCCACCGCCAGCACCTGCCCTGCTGCCCAAGAGGCCACAGCCAGCACCTGCCCTGCTGCCCAAGAGGCCACTGCCAGCACCTGCCCTGCTGGGCCAGACAGGACCGCCAGCACCAGCCCCGCTGGGCCAGAGAGGACCGCCAGCACCAGCCCTGCTGGTCCAGAAAGGACCGCCAGCACTAGCCCGCTGGGCCAGAGAGGACCGCCAGCACCAGCCCCGCTGGGCCAGACAGGACCACCAGCAACTGAGTCACTGCAAAGGGCACCGCCGCAACAATCACAGCTGAACAGGGCACCGCCGCCACAAGCACCACTGAACAGGTAACCGCCGCCACATGCACTGCTGAACAGGGCACCACCGCCACAAGCACCGCTGGCCCATGAGCTACGCTACTGAGTCCGTCACAAGCAGGGTGAAGCACTCTGGGCACCATACCCCCTCCAGAACCAGTGGAGAGATGCATCCACTACCTCATTCCTTAGCAGGATGAAGCACTCTGGGCACCATGCCCCCTCCAAAACCAGTGGGGATTCACATCCACTACCTCAGTCCTTAGCAGGATGAAGCACTCTGGGCACCATGCCCCCTCCAGAACCAGTGGAGACTGTCATCCACTTGTGAGACTGTGGCTCCCCAGGATGGAACAGTGGCCAACCCACCCATTTGTGAGACTTGAGAGACTGTGGCTTTGCACTCCCCAGGACCAAGCAGTGGGCAACCCACCCACTTGAGAGACTGTGGCTTTGCACTCCCCAGGACCAAGCAGTGGGCAACCCACCCACTGTAGAGACTTGAGAGGCTGTGGCTTTGCACTCCCCAGGATGGATTAGTGGGAAAACCACCCACTGTAGGGACTTGAGAGACTGTGGCTTTGCACTCCCCAGGATGGAACAGTGGGCATGGAGCCCCCTCGTGGATTTGGAGTCGTGTACTCAACCGGCTGAGGTGCCCCCTTTCCCTCCCC
The DNA here is from genome assembly GCF_031143425.1 of Pleurodeles waltl. Classification (NCBI taxonomy): domain Eukaryota; kingdom Metazoa; phylum Chordata; class Amphibia; order Caudata; family Salamandridae; genus Pleurodeles; species Pleurodeles waltl. The sequence goes on from NC_090437.1 coordinate 185,911,758, forward strand.
CTGAGGTGCCTGTTTTCTTGCTCTATGATGCCCCTGCAGTGTTCTCTCCGTCATGGTCGGGGATCTTGTGTGGGCCTCGCCCATTCCGTGTGGGCTCAATGTTCCACAGACTTCATTGGAGCACTACCTGGAGTACTAAGCTTGGTGTATATTTTGTTTATAGTGTATATATATATTTTTGCGTACTTGATTTTAATATATTACAATGGTTACACTCATTTTCTTTTGTCTTTGCATTCTTCCAGGGGGGGGGGTTGGGGGGTGTAACTATAATGTGTCATGCTGTATTAGTGTGTGTGTTGTCGTGGGTGAGGGTGGGGGTGTTGCGTGTGTGTGTCCCTGTTTTTTCCCTCCCCCCTCCCCTGTGTCGTAGGTGCAGTACTCACTGTTGTCTTCGCCGCCGGCGTTCGTGCTCCTGGTAGAGGAGCAAGAAGATAAGGGCTGGCAGGATCTGCACCTCTGGTTCCATGGCGTCCAGATTCCTCGTGGGGTGTGTAGAGGTGAGCATTTTCCTTTCAGAGTACTGTTTCCGCCGTGTTTTTGTCTGCGGTGAATCCGCCCCGGAAAAGGTGGCGGATTGGTAGGTTGTGATACTGTGGACGGTACTTTGCCCTCTGCTTGTCTGTTGGCTGTGACCGCTGCGCTGTTTGTTTCTACCGCCGTGGTGGTCGGAGTGTTAAAGTCGCTGTCTTTGTTGGCGGTTTCCGCCACGGTCATTATTGCAATTTTTTTACCGCCGGCCTTTTGGCGGTCTTGCCGTAGCTTTAACACCGTCCGCCAGGGTTGTAATGACCACCATAGTCCCTTCACCATCTTAGAGGCCCCACTTGTGCATAGATTGTCTGACAGCCACTGTTTTTGAGATTGACATCTTCTCACGCACTGCATTTCCATGAGCCAAATCATGTATGCACAATATATCCATTTCCTATGTTTGAAAGTTTTCTTACGTTTTAAAATGTTTTCACTTTAATTATTCTTAGAGGATTCAGAGTACTGAAAAGACTTGCATGAACAGGTATGTGTTTTTTAATACAAACACAATTACCCACTTGTCCTGGTACATTTTTAGTAGTAGTTTAGAAGTAGTACTCTGCACACAGCATGCGATTAAAGCATTCTACATATTCCTTCTAGTTCTCCTCTGTTCTTTTCTTGATCTGACTCCTATCAACTTAAATAGTATCCTGTACTTCAAGCAGCGCAGACCTTGGTCTTGTTTCTCTTGAGGGAATAGAAGGGAGAAACACCAGCAACAGAGGGAGGGGTGGTGCAATAGGCCCAGATCAAATGCTGCAGTATTTTTGCCTTGAGTCCTAACCATCTGTACAAACTTTAAATACTCTTCAATCATCCTATTTATCCTTTTAATCCCTTTTACAAGCAATTGGTTTGGAGACAGTCAAAGGTAGTTCTCAGGTATTTAACAGATAATTGAACTTATGGCAGACTACATTGTCTGTAATAAGTTCCTTAGGTATGCTTTCATCAATGGACACTTTCCTAATGTCTACCAACATGGTTGTAGCAGCATGGTGTTTAAATTTAGCAACCATCTTTCTTGTGTGCTAATCCACCACCACAAAGGCATAATTCCCTTCCACCCAATCACACTTACTGGACCAATTATGTCCAAAGCTAATATGTTCCAGTGTTTAGCATGAACAATAAGAGGAAATGGTGTGGACTATGATCCACCTTAGTTTTAATACTGGTAGCACTGCTATAACATGGCTTAGTCCTTTGTTCCACCAAGGAATCCATCATGAACTCAAAATAATAAGCTCACATGTATTTTTCCTGATGCTCTTCCCTTGATGCCCTTCATGGGCTAGGTCTGATGTCTTGCGTATTAAACATCTGGGGGTACAAGCCTCTCTCCATGAAGTAGCTTACCACCTATCACACTCAACCCATTTCTCATGTTCCAAATCTGTTGAAAGGCACTGTGAATATTCTTTTTCCAAGACCATCTTGTATAAACTCATATGCTCACAGTGGGTGGGGGATCTGGCTCACCTGTTAACCACACCCTGTGCCTCTGTAGTTGGGCCATCACATTTGGGATGCTGCTATTCCTCAGGATGAAGGTGTCATGCACTGACCCAGGATACTTGGCAGTGACATGGGAGATGTACTGGTCCGTCAGGCAAACCATTTGCACATTCAGTGAGTGAAAACTCTTACGATTCCTGAACACCTGTTCATTCTGGTGGGAGGGACAAACGCAATATGTGTACCGTCAATCACACCAATTATATTGGGGATATGGCCCATTGCATAGAATTCTGCCTTTAAAGTGGCCAAATCTTCCACCTGGGGGAAAGCAATGTAGCTGCACATGTGTTTCACCAGGGCAGACAAGACACTTGCCAGCACAATAGAAAACATTGACTGTGACATTCCAGCTGCCAAGCCCACTGTCACTTGGAAAGAACCAGCTGCCAGGAAATGGAGCACTGATAGCACTTGCGCAAGAGGGGGGATCCCAGTTGGATGACAGATAGCTGATATCAGGTCAGGCTCCAAGTGGGCACACAGCTCTGTGATTGTGTCCCTGTCCAGTGTGCAAGCCAAGTCCACAAGGGGTCTGTACAGAGGGGTATGTCTCCTCCTCCTATTTATCCACAGCGGTAGGTATGTAAGGGACATAACAGTGAGTAGGCTGTCACTATTTGAACAATGGAACCCAACCTCAGCGCACATAGTATATTTATGTGATGGGACAGTCGTTTTTGTTGAGGTATGTGCTAATCTAGGCTGTGACTCAGTTAAGGTTGATATGACCATTGTCCGCCACCATGAAATGGCGACTGCCTGTCTTGTATTTAGGGACAGGTAGAAGTGAGGTAACTCCGCCAACGTTGGGTGTCGTGGAGGAAGGCGATTTTGCACCGCCGTGCAATTCCCCATTGGATAATATAAGGCTCTATGGAGTACAGTGGTCAATGGGGATCTGAGCTGGAGGTGACGGTGTACACCTCCACGGACGTGACTGCCATTTTCTATCTCAATGCTCACTTGTTTCCTGACCTTCAACAGGAGAACACCTACACTGCGTGTGCTGCTGTGACCTGTATCTGGAACCTACCATGGCCCATGTGACCGGGGAAAGGGCCCCTGCCTTCACTGCGGGGGAGTTGGAGAGATTGGTGGATGGGGTCCTACCCCAGTACAGACTGCTGTTTGGGCCTCCAGACCAACAGGTGAGTACACCTTGGGCACGATGCATGTGGGAAGGATGCTTGGAGATGTGTTTGCAAGCATCGTGTCATGGGTGGTGATGTCATGTGGTGGTGTACATGGTGTGTGCCGGCCTATGTGTGTGCCAATGGTGAAGGAAACGGGATTGGTGGGCCATATGTGTGACAGGCTGTATTGTATGTGTAATGGTGTGCTCAAATCTGTATCGCCTCTGCAGGTCAACGCCCATCAAAAGAAGGGATTATAGTGTGCCATCGTCAAGGACGTGTGGACCCTGGGGGTCTATGGCAGGCAGAGCACCCACTGTTGGAAACAGTGGGAGGACCTGAGACGCTGGGCATGGAAGACCACAAAGGCCAAGCTTGGGATGGCCTCCCAATGAGGAAGGGGTGCCCATCGGAACCTGACCCCTGATGGCCCGCATACTGGCGGTGGCCTACCCAGAGCTGGATGGGCGATTAAGGGCATAACAGCAGCCGAAAAGGGGTGAGTACAGTGGGCATTACTACATTAATTGGTAGGTGGCATTTGATATGGGTGGTGGGTGTCAGTTAGTGGTGGCCCCTTAATGTCAGGCCAGACATTGCAGTGTGATCCAGCTCCAGGGTTATGGTTGAAAGGGAAAAGAAGGTAACCTAGCTGTATTCCATATCAGACAGGGCTTAGTGGGTCCCAGGAGGCATGCAGTTGGCGGTGTTTGGCCCTTATCTTGTTGTGGCATCTAGCCAAATCAATGGTAATGCAATGCATAGTGCTCAATCCTGATCTCTGTGTGTGAAGGTGCTGTGTATGCCAACAGTGGTGTTGGTGCAGTAATTGACCCTGTGTTTTCTTTCTCTCTCTCTCCCCCTTTATCTTCTGTCATCCTGTCCATGTGTGCATTAGCATCATCTGGCGCAGGAGCACCAGCGACAGAGGGAGCTGCATCCCACAGGACCCAGGAGACAGAGTCCACCGGCTACGAGGGAACCAGTGGGACGGAGGGCGAGGGGAGCACCACGGCGGAGACAGGAGGTGACAACACAGACTCAGATACCTCCTCCGGTGGAAGCTCCCTGGTGGTGGCGGACACCTCTTTGACCACCACAGCTACTGGTAAAGCCGCCACCCCGTACCAGCACCACCCTCCAAGTAGCCCCTCAGCGAGTTGCTGTGCCCGCTATTTACCTCCTGAGATCCATCTCTGTAGTGCAGTCAACCATTGTGAATGCCATCCAGGGTTTGGCATCCCAGATGCAGCAATGCATTCCTGGAGGGCTTCCACAGTGGATTGGTGGCCCAGCAGAGATCGATCCAGACTCTGGCCTCCTCTCTGATGGCAGCCATTGTCCATGTCTCTACCGTCCCCTCTCCAACTACCACTTCCCAGTCCCAATCTCCTCAACTCCAACCCTTGCACACAAGACAACACACAAGAGTAGCACAGTCAAACACAGGCATCACACTTCTATATACAAGCACACACGCAAACACCAGACAGTTGCAGACACAACCACATCCATTGCCTCCACTGTCTCCCCCACCTCCTCCTCCTCCAGCTCCCTCACAGTCAGGGTAAGGATCCCACAGCCACTGCCATGAAGGGGAAGAAGCCCTCGACTCCTGCCATGAAGGGGAAGGAGGCCACACCTCCTGCTATGAAGGGGAAGAAGCCCTCGACGTCTGCCATGAAGGGAAAGAAGCCCTCGACGCCAGCAGAGGCTGGCAGGATGACACCACCACCAGTGGTCACGGAGCCCTCACCTCCAGCTGAGGCAGTGCAGCCCACTCCTCCTGCAGAAGCTGCACCTTCACCTGCTGAGATAGTGCAGCCCTCACCTCCACCAGAGGCTGCGCAGGAGGCACCTTCACCTGCTGACATATTGCAGCCCTCACCTCCAGATGCGACAGTGTAGCCCTCACCTCCAGCAGAGGGCATGTAGGCTACCCTCCTGTGACTGCTGTACAAGGAGCCCCCTCCAGAACCAGTGTGAGAGTCACGCACCTCAGTGACTGTGGACTTGCACACCCCAGCGCAGAGAAATGGGCATGGAGCCCTCTCCAGAACCAGTGGGAAAGTTCCCGATTTCGACTGAGGTGCCCCCCATCCCCCTGAGGTGCCTGCCCACTTACAAAATGATGCCCCTGCAGAGTTCTGTGCAGTTGATGTCAGGAGACAAGTTGGGCCTTGGACTGTGCCCTGTGGCTATGTGGGCCCTTTGTACTTTGGACTGGGCATTGGCCCTTTGTGGACAATTGTACATATCATGTTCATGTGGTGGCTTTTCCCTTGCTAATACATTTTCAGCACTTCCGAAATCTGGTCCATGTTTTATTGTGCCGTGTGTTGTGTGTCATTGGTTTACGTGTGCAGCTGGTTGTGTGTATGGTGTGTGTGTGTGTGTCCGGTGTGTGTTGTGCATGTGTGTGTCACTCTCGTTTTCCTTCCTCCCTCCCTTGTGTGCTAGGCTGCTGTACTCACCGTTGTCGTCTTCATCGGCGTTGGTGTTCCAGGTGGAGCATGGCGTAGAAGAGTATTGGGAAGACTTGCAGTTCCGGTTCCATGGCGGCAGTGGAGTCCTCTGTGTACTTGTTGCTGAGTCTTTAACTTTCTGTGTTCTGCTTCTGCCAAGCTTTTGATGGCGTTGGCACCAACCCGGAAATCCTGGCTGTTTCTTGTGTCATAATATGGTAGGCGGTACTTTGTCTTCCGCCTGGCTGTTCATGGTGACCGCCGTGGTCGGTGGTTTTAACGCTCTGGCGGATGGTATGGTACATTGACTGTCTATGGAAGCTCTCACCACCATGGTCATAACTTGGAGGTAATTACCACCGGCCTGCTATTTCTGCCACTTTATCACTCACCGCCAATGTCATAATGAGGGCCTATATCCTAAAATTGAAACTTCCCAGCCCCACGAACCCCCTTGCTACATGAGGAGTAGTACTCTGCACCTTAAGTGGTAAACAGGAAAATGAGGGGTGTGTGATCAGTGTGTATCACATAAGTAGTGTGTAGTCTGTTAGCACGATAGGACCTCATATTCTACTATGAAATATTTTTTCTGCCCCCTTTAAGACTTGAGAAGCAGAAGGAATAATTCCCTCCTTCCCTCCTGCAAACTTGTGACTGTGTTGCTCCTTGCCCATTGTTATTTGTAGCAAAATCTAGGATATATATTTACAAAAATCAAATCTTTCTAGTGCAGAGGCTCTGCAGATTTCACATTTAGCCATGTTGAAGGCTTCAGCTCATTTATAACGTGCCCATTCTTTTAAGAGAACCTTCAAGGGTTCGATCATAGCAGGAAATCCTCACACAAATTTGGAATCATATTGAGATAAACCTTGGGAGGACATTAATCCTTTTTTGTTTTCTGGGGGTAGTGGTTTCACAACAGCTTTGATCAGGACACATTTAAGTCTGACACTATCATTTGACAAGGTGTGCACTAAACAGGACTCCACCCTGGCATTTGTCTTCCTGGAAACAATACATTTGAGGGACTCCCTAACTCTTTCTGTACAATAACCTAGAAAACAACCACTGCGAAGGCCAACCAAAATGGCATGCTATGAAACCTAATTGCACAAAGGGGTGTGATAAAAGAAGTGAGGGACATTGAAGCATGATGTAGGCCTACAAGGTTATACACAGAAGTCATATCAATAGCCCTGAAACATGAGGCATCACCAATTGTACTCACCATAAAGTGGGAGGATCAACCCGTATTCAGGAACTTAGATCTCACACACACATATGGAAAGCTACCCCCCCCCCCACACTGTTTTGATTGCTAACACTGTTAGGGCTAGCCACTCTGTGCTCCTTTTCAAAAGATGAGGTACTGGATATATTTTGTGCAAAACAACGTCAATGCCATTTTTTTACTTTGATATGAGCCTCAAAGTTTCTTAAATCTATTTTTTCTGAAGAAACATCAGGATAATCCACAGAAACATCACGGGTGGAGGGATAATACTCTTTACACTAAATAACTGGATTGAGTTTATCAAGTTTAATGCCCTGATCCCTCTGATGTCTCCTCTCCACCCAAGCAGGGTGAAGCCATGCTCATTCACATATATTCTCCCCACTGTATATCCTCCTAAAAGAAATACACATAAGTAACATTCCAATTAGTGGTATGGAACTCACTTTTACTCACCCAGATGCATATCAGAACACTTTAGAAGATAGTTCTTTTCAGAGAAAACCTTCTCAACCACTTCTTTATTAACTAAGTTATAGTTATTGTTTGACGAGCCAGGGTTATTTCACAACTAAGCAGTTTCACATCTTTATCATTATAAATGCTCACTTGCTCAACACTTCTAAATACTCTAGAAAGTTAATGTTCTTTTCTTTAAAGGCATGGCCAAAATGCCCTCTTTTCCCACATTTGTTGCATACTGAGATTAATGCAGGACAAGCAAGACTGTTTGCAAGGTGCCATGTGTTGCCACATCAGAAACATTTGAATCTAGGACTTGATTGAATGTGATGTTTTTGTTTTCATGGTATGCTTTGTAACACAATTAAACTATTTTATCTTCTGGTCACTTTGGACTTCAGATACTAGTTATTCTTTAGATGACAGCATTTCTTTTGCAAAGACCACTGTTTGCTCAAGCCCCTCATCAATTGCAATATCATCTTTCAAATCAAGGTTTTAAATAGAAACTTACCCTGCATGCAGGGTTGCACCCCTCACCAACTGATCGCTTATTAACCCGATGGCAGCCAAGGACGTAACCGTTACGTCCTTGGCTGCGGCGCTGAGGTGCCAAGGACGTAAACGTTACATCCTTTGGCTGGCTAAGGGGGGGGAGCGTGCACTCCCCCACGGAGCCTTGCCTCGGCTCCCCCACTGCAGGGAAGGAAGGGGAATCCCTTCCCCTTCCACCCCAGCCCACCCCCTGTCCCCCCTGTAGCATCTGATGGCGTCAGTGGGCGATTGCGCACTAATCTCATCAGAGGCCTGCCCATGATCGGAGGAGAAATGCTTTTGCATTTCTCCTCAGATGACGTGGAGGGGCCGAAAAAGGAATCAAAGGAAAGGAAAGGCCTTTCCTTTCCTTTGATATCTTTCTCAGCTTTTCTGCTGCCTGATCGCGATCGAGCGGCAGAAATGCCCACTGGACACCAGGGTTTTTTTTTTTTACGTTATTGACATGAGGGGAGTGGCCCCTTAGGCAAGGGTCGCTCCCCGGGGGACAAAATTACTTTTAGGGCAGTTCTGCCCCCTTTGGGTGCAGATCGGCCTATTTTTATTAGGCCAATATGCTCCCAAAGGGGGCAGACACCACTAGACGCCAGGGAATTAATTTTTTTAATTTTATTGAACGAGGGGAGCAGCCCCTTGGGCTAGGGCTGCTCCCCAGGGGAGCAAAATATTTGTAGGCCTTTTCCTCCCTATTATAATTGGGCCTATCTGCCCCCAGTGGGGGAGAAACCCCTAGACACGAGGGATATATATTTTTTTGTTTACTTTATTTTCTTATATATGGGGAGCGACCCCTTAGGCAAGGGTCGCTCCCGTGGGCGGCAAATTGTATTTAAGCCATTTCTGCCCCCCTTGGGGGCAGATTGGCCTATTTCTATTAGACCAATCTGCCCCCAAGGGGGCAGAAACCACTAGACACCAGGGATTTCTATTTTTTTGCATCAATTTCACGCAAGGGGAGTGACCCCTTAGGCAGGGATCGTTCCCCTGGGGGGCAAATTTATTTTAGGCCTTTTCTGCCCCGCTTGGGGCAGATCAGTCTATTTTTATTAGGCCGATCTGTCCCAAAGCGGGGGCAGAAACCACTAGGCACCAGGGATTTTTTTGCTCCAATTTCACGCAAGGGGAGCGACCCCTTAGGCAAGGGTAGCTCCCCTGGGGGGGGACAAATGTATTTTAGGCCATTTCTGCTCCCCTTGGGGGCAAGTTGGCCTATTTCTATTGGGCTGATCTGCCCCCGGGGGGGGGGCAGAAAACACTTAGGCACCAGGGATTGGTGTGTGTGTATGTGTGTGTTTTGTTTGGGGAGGCAGACCCTTGTCCATGGGTCGCTCCCCATGGGGGCACATTACTGTTGGCCATATCTGCCCCCCTTGGGGGCAGATCAGCCTATTTTCAGAAAGCCCACCGGAGACCAGGGAAGATTTGTTTTTTCCAAAATAAGAGGGTGGGGGTATGGCCATACCCCCACCCCAAATAAATGGGGCCAAAGCTGTTCTGCCCACCAGTGGGCAGATGGGGCAATTACCCCCGATCCACACCCCGGGGGGGGAGAAAGTCTACTAAATGCTAGGGAATTAATAAATAATAATAATAACTAGTGGGGTGGTGGCTACTAACAAGTGTGGGCCTGGTTATGCCCCCACCCCAACTGAAGGGGGTAGCAGTCTTTCAGCTTTCCCCCCACACACTAAAACATCTTATCCCACAGCAAGCAAGAGGCCATTTGATTATTTTGGGTTTTGGTTTTACATTTGGGTCATGAGAGCTTGGCTAACTCTCAAAATCGTCCCACTTGGAATGGTGAGGGCTGCACTTTTTGGACTTTTGGACACTGCCATGTAGAACAATCCACAAGACCTAGACACATCTGAAAACTAAACATCTGGGTGAGTCCAGGGTGGTGTGTTTCACATGCACCCGCACCATTTTCTTACCCACAATGCCCTGCAAACTTCCAATTTTGCTGGAAATCACACATTTTTCCCCATTTTTGTGATGGAACCTTCTGGAATCTGCAGGAATCCATAAAATTCCTACCACCCAGCATTGTCTCATCTATGCCGATAAACATTCTGCCCCACTTTTCAGCCTACATTTTTTTTTTTCCAACTTTCCTTTTGGACCCGCTTTGGTTCCCCCTCAGTTTCGACATGTTTTTGGCTCTTCCCTGTGACAGGCACTTGGCCCACCTACACAAGTAAGGTATAATATTTACCAGGAGACTGAGGGGAACGTTGGGTGGTAGGAAATTATCCCGGTGCGGTGATCTCACATAGAAATGTGGGGAAAATGTGATTTTTTAGCAAAATTTGAGCTTTGCTGAGGATTCTGGGTAAAAAAACACTGGAGGATCCACGCAAGTCACACCTCCCTGGACTCCCTCGGGTGTCTAGTTTTGAGAAATGTCTGGGTTTGGTAGGTTTCCCTGTATGGCTGCTGAGCCCAGGACCAAAAAGGCAGGTGACCCCCTCCACAAAAACAGGTAGTGTTGTATTTGATAATTTTGATGTGTCCAGATAGTGTTTCAGGGCATTTCTGCTCCTCTCAGATTCCAGAACTTTCTGTCACCGAAATGTGAGGAAAAAGTGTTTTTTTGGCCAGATTTTGAGGTTTGCAAAGGATTCTGGGTAACAGAACCTGGTGAGAGCCCCACAAGTCAGCCCATCCTGGATTCCCCTAGATGTTTAGTTTTAAGCGATGCACAGGTTTGGTAGGTTTCCCTAGGTTCTGGCTGAGCTAGAGGCCAAAATCTACAGCTAGGGACTTTGCAAAAAACACATCAGAATTCAATGTGAAAATGTGATGTGTCCCTGCTGCATTTCCTGTCACGAGCATTAGGCCTACCAACGCAAGTGAGGTACCATTTTTATTGGGAGACTTTGGGGAACACATAATAGCTAAAGAAGTGTTATTGCCCCTTGTCTTTCTCTATAATTTTTCCTTCCAAATGTAAGACAGTGTGTAAAAAAGATGTCTATTTGAGAAATGCCCTGTAATTCACGTTATTATGGGCACCCCGGAATTCAGAGATGTGAAAATAACCACGGCTTATCAACACCTTATCTTGTGCCCATTTTGGAAATCCAAAGGTTTTCTTGATACCTATTTTTCACTCTTTATATTTCAGCAAATAAATTGCTGTATACCCGGGATAGAATGAAAACCCATTGCAACTCGCAGCTCATTTGTTGGCTCTGGGTACCTAGGGTTCTTGATGAACCTACAAGCCCTATATATCCCCACAACCAGATAAGTCCAGCAGACGTAACGGTATGTTGCCTTAAAAAATCTGACATTGCAGGAAAATGTTACAGAGTAAAACGTGGAGAAAAATGGCTGGGTTTTTTCAGCTCAATTTCAATATCTTTTTATTTCAGCTGTTATTTTCTGTAGGAAACCCTTGTAGGATCTACACAAATTACACCTTGCTGAATTTAGAATTTTGTCTAGTTTTCACACCCATTTCTGTCACTAACTGGAAGGAGGCTGAAAGCACAAAAAATAGTAAAAATGGGGTATGCCCCAGTAAAATACCAAAATTGTGTTGAAAAATGTGGTTTTCTGATTCAAGTCTGCCTGTGCCTGAAAGCTGAGGAGATGGTGATTTTAGCACCGCAAACCCTTTATTGATGCCATTTTCAGGGAAAAAAACGCAAGCCTTCTTCTGCAGCCCTTTTTTCCCATTTAAAAATAAAATAAAAAATCGCTGTTTTTTGGCTAATTTCTTGGTCTCCTTCAGGGGAACCCACAAAGTCTGGGTACCTCTAGAATCCCTAGGATGATGGAAAAAAAGGACGCAAATTTGGCGTGGGTAGCTTATGTGGACAAAGAGTTATGAGGGCCTAAGCGCGAACTGCCCCAAACATCCAAAAAAAGACTTGGCACCTGAGGGGGAAAAGGCCTGGCCGTGAAGGGGTTACGGAAACAAATAAACCACCAAATTTACAGCTGCTGGACAACCCATTAACACCACAATATAACTTAAGAACTTCTCATTATTTGCTTGCATTCTACCAAAAAATAATATCTCTCTAGTACAATATTGATCCTGTCATCAAAATGATTCTCTGTTTTTTCTTTGTTGATTCTCTGGCTTATGATCCCTGTTTTTTAACTCTTCTGAGAAATCTGGAAGATTTCAGAAACCTTTCTTCGTTCCAACTAAATATGTAAAAACATCCTTGCCAACGGCAGACTACCTAACTCACTAGACTTGATAGAGAAGAAATTAGTGTGTAAAATGTATCAGAAAAAGACGATTAGATGACAAACTAAAAAAATGTGATATAATTGACTAAAATAAAACCAGACATAGGCCTCCTTGTTGTAGTATCAGTGTTCATCTAATCCCATGTTAATTTCAACCCGTGTTTTCTCAATAGCTTTGGTCTTACTTCTCTGTGAGAGGAAACTTCAGTCAATATTTAGGATATGTCTTCTGGGTTGAAGTAGCACTGTACCTGCTTCTCCAGCTCTGAGAAACCCCAAGAAGCCAGGCAGGAGCCAACAGTCCACCTCTAGTGAGGACTGAGGACATATGAGCTGCCTGCACTCTGCAGGACAGTGAAAATAAAACTCGTCTTTTCGTCAGAATCAACGATGTCTAGTTCATTACCTCACAGGCAACATTCTTTTTTGCTTTGTATGGTGCACAGGAGTAGTGCTCGAAATTTACACTGCAACCTGTCCAAGTCTCCTCCTGACCAAGAAACTTCTGCAAGAATGCCACACGCTGGTGACAACATACTCTGTGAAATGCAAGGGTGTAGCAGAAGATACACTGGGCAGTCACACTGTGTTAAAAAAGGGGAAGTTTAGATGAAGGATTGAGTGATGCAGGCCCTTACAGTGACAGGATTTTCTTCATAGGACCATACAGCGTACCACAGAGTACTGTACACTGCTCCCAGGACACCAGTATACCTCACCCAAAACATTTACAGAAAGTAGATGGCACCCAAAAGATGGCACTCATGGTAGGAGCACTATGCATGGCACAGAGGAGAGCATGTTCAATAATGTCCAGGGTGTGACCTAGAAAGTGTTCATCTCCCCAGGAAGAGCAATGTGGTACGGGATGTAACACCTGAGGTATAATCAGGGAAAATGATTGTACCCTAATGTTCTGGTTTGCACTAGATTACTTGGCTGGAATGCGGTGACAATCTCTTTGAGGGCAGTGTCAAGCTTCTGGGGGAGATTTGAATGTGGAGTGATAAGCGTATTCTTAACACTGGCCACAAGGGGGAAACTGACGCCAACCTCCCACATGAATCGGAACACACGCGACCCATTAAGCGTCTTTTAAAGTGATGTTGTGGAAACCAAGGTGAGGGCGGAGCCACCAAGAGAGAGTGGAACAGCTGTGTATGTTTTTGCTGACCCGATGTGTGGGCAGAACTTTGGTGTGTTTTGTGACCAGTTGAAGGCAGTGAACCAAGCCGAGGAGTAAGTGGAACCTTGGAGCGTGTGCAACTGATTGAAGGCACTGAGTCAGGAGAGAGGTGTGCTCTCGTTGCTGTCTGCAAGCAAAATGATGACGTTGTGAGCATGTGACATTCCGTCCAGCGTGATTGAGGTCGTGAGCATGTGCCGTTCTGTCCAGGGTAATTGGATAAAGCTGAGGAACGTGAGTACTGGAGAGCAAGCAGTTTTGTTGCAACGAAGTTTCTTCTTACGTACAAGGGAAAACTTGATTGTAAGTACCTACGCCCATTCTTGATTAATCCTTCTCACGCGGGTGTTGGAGGCTGGCCTGGTTTGTAGTGGGTGCCTAAGTTACTTACACCTTATACCAGGTCCAGGTCCAGTCACCCCTATTAGTGAAATACAGTCAGTGTCTAGAAGCCAGGCTGTCTAGAGGTAGCTGTAGGCAGAGCAGCCAGGGCTAAACTAGGAGACATGCAAAGCTCTTGCAATACCACTGAGGTCCCACAGTACTTACACATATGATAGACAATACTCAGTGTTACAAAAATAAAGGTACTTTATTCAGTCACACAATGCCAGAAATACGTGGGAGACTATACTCCCTTAGGAGGTAAGTAAATTACACCATATACACACTAATAACCAAAAATAGGTAAGTACACAGTAGTAAAACAGTGCAAATAGTGAAAATCACAATAGGTTGCAATGGGCCTGGGGGGAACACAAACCATATAGTAAAATAGTGGAATGCGTAAGTCGGTTTCCAACCTAGGCAAGTGTAGTGTGTAGAGGGGTGCTGGGAGTGCAAGAAAACACCAAAGGTAAGTAAAATACCCCACCCCAGAGCCCAGGAAAGCAGGAGTAAAACACAGCAAGTTTCCTAAATCACACTATAAGTCGTGATAATGCAAGAACCAGAAGAGACTGCAAGACACCAACGATGGATTCCTGGACCTGAGGATCTGTGGAAGAAGGGGACCAAGTCCAAGAAGCACTTAAGAGTCCAGGGGGAACAGGAGCCCCTGCTAACCCAGATGAAGGTGCAAAAGGAGAACCACCGGTGAGAAGACAAAGTCAGTATTGCACCAAAGAAGACAGATGTGGGTTCCTGGTTGGTGCAGAAGATGTCCCATGCGGGATGGAGGAATGCAGTCTGGTTTGCATTGCTAGATTCCGCCAACAAGCCTTGGCACACGCAAAGCTCATGGTTAGCGGAAAATGGCGCTGCCCGGGATCAGGAGGGACCTGGTGGCCTCTACCCAGCAACTCAGAGAGCCCTCAGAAGACTAGGCAGTGCGCACAGGAGTCCCACAGCACAAAGGAGGTGCAAATGCAGGGCCCACGCAGCACAACACAAAGGATTCCCACGACACCGGAGAACCACTCAGGAAGCTGTGCGTCACCAGATGGAGTGCTGAGGGCCTAAGCTGTGCTGTGCACAAAGAACTTCTTGGAAGGTTGCACACAAGCCTTGGCAACTGCAAGACACACAGTGCAAGAGGGTACTGTCTTGCGTGGGGAGGCAAGCTCTTACCTCCACCAAATTTGGACAGCTGGACGTTAAGACTGTCGGAGTCACTTTAGTCTACTGCCTGTGTCACTGGATCCACACCTGTCATCTGGAGAGGGAACCCAAGCCACCGGCCGTCGCTGCAGAGAGGTGCCTGCCTAAACAGGGAAGTGACTCAGTCACTCCATGGGAGATTCCTTCAGTTCTTCTGGTGCAGGCTGAAGACAGGCAGCCCTTGGAGGATGCACGACCTGGAAACTGTTGCATTTGCTGGCAGGAGCTGAAGATACAATGTTGCAGAAGTCATCATAGCTTCTTTGTTTCAGTTTTGTAGAGTTCCTGGAGCAGTCAGGGGTTGATCCGTCAGTAGGAGATGAAGTAAAGGGTGCAGAGGATTCCTGCTGCAGTCTTGCAATCCGAATCTGAAGAAACACCCAGAGGGGAGACCCTAAATAGCCATGAGAGGGGGATTGGCCACCTAACCAGGTAAGCACCTATCAGGGGAGTCTCTGACATCACCTGCAGGCACTGACCACTCAGATGCTCTGGAGGAGCTCTGGCCACCACCCCTGGGGTGGTGATGGACTGGGGAGTGGTCACTCCCCTTTCCTTTGTCCATTTTTGTGCCAGAGCAGGGAATGGGGGTCCCTGAACCAGTGTAGACTGGATTATGCGAGGAGGGCGCCATCTGTGCCCTTCAAAGCATTTCCAGAGGCTCTGTGATTATACTCCTCCCATGCCTGTAACACCTATTTCCAAAGGGAGAGGGTGTAATACCCCTCTCCTAAAGGAAATGCATTGTTCTGCCTTCCTGGGATTGAGCTGCTCAACCCCCAGAAGGGCAGGAGCCTGTTTGTGAGGTGGCAGCAGCTGGGGCTGCCTGGAAAACCTCAGAAGGCTGGTATGGCAGTACTGGGGGTCCACTGAGGAGCCCCCAGAGTGTATGAAATTGTGCAACCAATATTGGAATCAGTATTGGAGTACAATTCCCAGTTGTTAGACACCTTACATGGCCCTATTCGGAGTTGCTATTGTGAAGCTACACATAGTTATTGACCTATGTGCAGTACACACTTAAAATGGCGTCCCCGCACTCACGAAGTCCGGGAAAATGGGCCTGGACAACATGGGGGCACCTCTGCTAGTGTAGGGGTGCCCTCACACACAGGTACTTTGCACCAAGCCTTCAGGGTCTGAAGCCCTGACATATAGGTGACTTATAAGTGACATGGTGCAGTTAAAATGGCTGTGAAAAGGTGCATGCACTATTTCACACAGGCTGCAATGGCAGTTCTGTAGAAGCCTTTATATGGGGTCCCTATGGGTGGAAAAAGAAATGCTGCAGCCCATATGGATCCCCTGGAACTGCAATGGCCTGGGGACCTAGGGACCATATACTAGGGACTGATATTGGGAGGCCAGTATGTCAATTTGGAGTGAAATACTGGGTTACCAGTATGTAAGGACAAATTTGGAACCAGAGAGAGCATAAGCACTGGGGCCCTGGTTAGCGGGATCCCAGTGACATAGTAAAGTATACTGACAAAAACAGTGAAACATACTGACAAGTAGGCCACAAACCATAAGCACTGGGGTCCTGACTAGCAGGATCCTAGTGACACAGTCAAAACACACTGACAAACAGGTCAAAAATGGAGGCAACCATGCTAGAAAGACGGTATTTTCACATAGCGGGTCATTCCGTAACAATCGGTTATCCGAACACCATTAATATTTAACTATTTATTGACATGTGGATCACTCAGCAACAAGCGGTGATCCACACACCATTGACATTTATTTATTTAATGACACGTGGATCACTCAGCAACAAACGGTGATCCGCACACCTTTGAGATTGATCAGTGATTCCGCACACCTTTAATATTCATTATTTGCTGCCAATAAATGAGGCAGAATTTCATATATGTGTATATATTATTTGCTGGTCTTCATTTCAGTGATCAGTACACTGTAGTCCTTTTAAACAACTGAGAAGTAAGTTCTTAGCCAAAAGTACTTCTAGTGTTACTAACAATTCAAATATTCTGACATTATGGCAGGCGCTAATATGTCTGAACCTCCTCATTTCCTTTCAGGATGAGAGCGATCTGATTTTGCCATGGTAAAGATAGAAGCAGATAGTTGGTTCATACTTACTTGCTATTGGGGAGAAAAGAATTCGGCAGTTCGCAAACAAGCTGTACAATTACATAATTTAGGAATAGAAGGGTGAAATGTGTATGAGAGTTTAGAGGAAATCCTCATTGGTCATGGGGAAGGTAAACCAGACAATGTTTTTGACATGTCTGTAACGATGTTGGAGAACCATTTTGGTGCACAGATTTATGTGGTACTGGAAATGCATCAATTTTTCACAAGAGTGAATGGGAAACAGGTGAAAATTGGCATGTATGTTGCAGCCTTGAAAACGTTAGCTAGAACATGCGAATTTGAACAACTGACTGATTCTCTTATCAGAGACCAGATTGTCAGGTGCACGGACAATGTAAAAGTACAAGAAACATTATTAGCAAAAAATCCCACTTTGAAAGAGATGATGGCTATAGTTGAAGGTATGGAGAATACTAGTATGTGAGTGCATGAAATGAGTGATGAAAAAGAAAAAGGCAACTTGCTTGTGGGTGAGTCTGAATGAAGTAAGAGGAGTTGGTAGAAATGGAGAGAAGGAAGTAGACAAACATGAGAGAACTAAGAGTAAGGAGGGAGATAAAAAGTTTAGGAAGAAGAAATGTTATCAAAATGATACTCTAATATCAACAAAAAGTGGAGGTGTGAGATGTTTTAGATTTGGGAGCGAAGGACATTTTTCCAATAGCTCTGGATGTTTCACAAGGTTAGCAGTCTACAAGAGATGTGGTAAGAAAGAGCACTAAGCCAGGGCATGTAGATGGGACAACAGGAGGTGTGTTGTATTGAAGGAGAAAACTTTGAAGGAAAACTTATTTTCAATATAAAGGATGATAGATGTGGGGATGCAGATCCAATAGAAAGGCTGGAATGTGAAATTGTGGTGGGAGGAATAAAAGTTGTTGTACTTGCTGATTTGGAATCACCATACACGATGATTGGTGACAAGAGTTGGAACTCAATATTTGGGAATGGAGAAATTGAATTACTACCTCTGGATGTGAATCCTGTTGGGTACGAAGGCAAGAAAATAGATGTTTTGGGTTATTCAGTGATGAGGATTCAATTTGATCGGTGTAAAACAACCAGGAAAGTGTATGTAGCGAAAAGGGGTGATAAACGTTTAGGTTGGAGACATCAAAGAGACATGCAAATAATATTAAATCAAAATTCCAAACAGAAAGTGCTAATAATGGTGAATGACGGATTCTCAGATGAGATAGTTTCTAGGATTCCTAAAATATTTGGAGATGATTTAGGGTTACTAAAGAATTTTGAACAAAGAATTGTTCTCAAGAATAGTGCAATACCATATGTGTCGAAAGTAAGGAAAGTTCCTCATATGATGTTAGCACCACTCGAACAAGAATTAAAAAAAATTAAGGAAAGAGGAGTAATTGAAGAAATTGAGAGCATAGAGTGGTTGCCCCCCATACTTCTAGCATCAAAGGATGGGGGTAAATAGATTCATATGTGTGTTGACTTGAGAGGATTAAAAAAAACACATCTGGGTTGATTGTCAACCATTACCGAATATTTCTGAAACTCCGGCTTTAATCAAAGATGCTAAGTTATTCAGTGTATTCGATTTGTCCTCTGCTTACTACCAGATTATGCTCCATCCTGATTCTAGGCCAATGCCATCATTTTTAATCCCTTTCGAGCATTAAGATTCATCTGGATGCATTTTGGACTGGCTTCTGCAGCGGCATGCTTTCAGAGGGTCATGAAGAAAGTTTTAGAAGGGTTGGACAAAGTTTTGTTTTTCCAGGATGATATTTTGGTCTGTGGTCAAAACCATTGTGAACATGATGAAATATTGTGGAAGGTGTTGAATCGCTTACAGAATGCAGGCTTGGTGATAAAAAAGGAAAAGTGTAAGTTCAGATTATCCACTGTAACTTATATGGAGCACACCATCTCAGGTGAAGGTATAAGTCCAAAGATTGATTTGGCAAACAGTATTGTGGAAGTTCCCAAACCAGAAAACAAAGACCAAGTACAATCATTTCTTGGTTTGGCAGAATTTGGTTCAAAACGTATCTCAAATTTATTTTGCTAGTGTTTCTCAACAATTGAGGTTGCTGCTAAAGAAGGGTGCCCAATTCAACTGGACTGAAGAATGTGATCAGTCTTTCCACCGTTTTAAATGCAGCATTGGAAGATTACCAACTTTGGCACATTTTGATGCTCACAGGAAAACAATTTTACTGACCAATGCCAGTCTGAAGTGTTTGAGTGCAGTTTTAGCCCAAATGGTGAATGGTGAAACGAAGATGATAGCTTTTGCTTCTCACTTGTTGAAAGGTGCTGAAGAGCGTTAATCAGTTATTGAACGAGAGGCCTTATCTGTATATTGGGCAATTATCCACTTTAAGTTTATTTTATGGGGAATACCATTTGTGGTCTGATCGGATCATCGACCACTTACTTGTATGTTCTTATGTAAGGAGATGGAGAATGTATCCCCTAGGATCAGGAGGTGGTCAGATGGACTGACCAGTTATAATTTTACAGTTGAGCAGATACATGGAGCAGGGAATGCAATGGCAGATTGTCTCTCTAGACTGCTGATCAACCAGAGTGTAGATGTGTGTGAAGACGTCACTGTAGGTTGGGTATGTGTATCAGCCCCGGAGGAAAGTGAGTGGGATAATGTTATTTCAAACAACTTAGAATTATCTACATTAAAGGAACTTGTTGCAAATGGTTGCCCAAACAATTAAGATATACCAACTAATGTGGAAGGATTTCTTTGTGTAAAAGACAAACTTAGCATTAGTGGTGGAAAAGTTTTAAGGGGGGAAAGGGTGGTACCTCCTGATGTTTTGAGACAGAAGTTAATTAACTTGGCTCATGAAGGACATTAAGGGAGAAATTTGACCAAAGCTTGTTTGCGTGAATGAGACTGCTGGCCAAGAATGGATCAAGAGGTTGAAGTGGTGTTAAAGGACTGTTAGCATTTTGCAAATACTGAAGAAAAAAAAAAGAAAACTCACACAGTTCCTCTGTCACCTCTTGAGGTTCCATTGGAGCCATGGACTAAGCTAGGTCTTGATATAGCAGGGCTATTTGATCTTCTAGCAAATGATTAATGATATGTTATGCTGTTGGTAGACTACGGTGGTCATTACAACCCTGGCGGTCGGTGTTAAAGCGGCGGTAAAACCGCAAACAGGCCGGCAAAAAAAAAAATGGAATCACGACCGTGGCGGAAACCGCCAACAAAGACAGCCACTTTAACACTCAGACCGCCACGGCGCTACAAACAAGCAGCGCGGCGGGCACCGCCAACAGACACGCGGAGGACAATGTACCGCCCACAGTATCACAACCTACCAATCCGCCACCTTTTCAGGAGCGGATTCCCCGTGAACAAAAACACGTCGGAAACAGGACTTCGAAGGGAAAACGCTCACCTCTCCACACCCCACGAGGAATCCGGATGCCATGGACCCCGAGCTCCAGATCCTGCCAGACCTTATCTTCTTGCTCCTCTACCAGGAGCACGAACACCGGCGGCGAAGACCACAGTGATTACTGCACCTACGACACAGGGGAGGGGGGAGGGAAAAAACAGGGACACACACACGCAAGACGCAACCCCCCCACCCTCACCCACGACAACTCACACACTAATACATATTGATACATTACAGTTACACCCCCCAACCCCCCAGGAAGAACGCAAAGACAAAAGGAAATGAGTGTAACCATTATAATATATTAAAATCCAGGACGCAAAAATATATATATATATACAATATAAACAAAATATACACCAAGAATAGTAGTCCAGGTAGTGCTCCATTGAAGTCCGTGGAACACTGGGCCCACACGGTATGGGCGAGGCCCACACTCAATCCCCGACCATGACGGAGAGAACACTGCAGGGGCATCAGATAGCAATAAAACAGGCACCTCAGGGGGAAGGGAAAGGGGGGCACCTCAGCCGGTTGAGTGCACAACGCCAAATCCACGAGGGGGCCACATGCCCACTGTTCCATCCTGGGGAGTGCAAAGCCACAGTCTCTCAAGTCTCTACAGTGGGTGGGTTGCCCACTGTACCATCCTGGGGAGTGCAAAGCCACAGTCTCTCAAGTCTCTACAGTGGGTGGTTTGCTCACTGTACCATCCTGGGGAGTGCAAAGCCACAGCCTCTCAAGTCTAACAAGTGGGTGGTTTGCCCACTGTACCATCCTGGGGAGTGCAAAGCCACAGTCTCTCAAGTGTCTACAGTGGGTGGTTTGCCCACTGTACCATCCTGTGGAGTGCAAAGCCACAGTCTCTCAAGTCTAACAAATGGGTGGTTTGCCCACTGTACCATCCTGGGGAGTGCAAAGCCACAGTCTCTCAAGTCTAACAAGTGGGTGGTTTGCCCACTGTTCCATCCTGGGGAGTGCAAAGCCACAGTCTCTCAAGTCTAACAAGTGGGTGGTTTGCCAACTGTTCCGTCCTGGGGAGTGCAAAGCCACAGTCTCTCAAGTGGATGCCTTTCTCCACTGGTTCTGGAGGGGGCTTTGTGCCCAGAGTGCTTCATCCTGCCAAGGTCAGAGGTAGTGGATGTGATACTTCACTGGTTCTGCAGGGGGCTTGGTGCCCAGAGTGCTTCATCCTGCTCGTGACGGACTCAGTAGCGTCAGTGCCCTAGTGGCGGCGGTGCCCTGTTCAACGGTGCTTGTGGCGGCGGTGCCCTGTTCAGTGGTGCTTGTTGCGGGGGTCCTTTGCAGTGACTCAGCTGGTGGCGGTTCTGTCTGGTCCAGCGGGGCTGATGCTGGCGGTCCTGCCTGGCCCAGCGGGGCTGGTGCTGGCAGTCCTGTCTGGACCAGCGGGGCTGGTGCTGGCGGTCCTGTCCGGCCCAGCGGGACTGGTGCTGGCGGTCCTGTCTGGCCCAGCGGGGCTGGTGCTGGTGGTCGTTCATGGCTCAGCGGGGCTGGTGCTAGCGGAGGCCTCCTGGGCAGCTGTGCCGCTGGCGGTGGCCTCCTGGGCAGCTATGCCGGTGGCGTTGGCCTCCTGGGCAGCAGGGCTGCTGCTGGCGGTGGCCTCCTTGGCAGCAGGGCTGGTGCTGGCGGTGGCCTCCTGGGCAGCTGTGCCGGTGGCGTTGGCCTCCTGGGCAGCAGGGCTGGTGGCGGTCGCCTCCTGGGCTGCAGGGCTGGTGGCGGTCACCTCCTGGGCAGCAGGGCTGGTGCTCGCCTCCTGGGCAGCTCTGCCGGTGGCGTTGGCCTCCTGGGCAGCAGGGCTGGTGGCGGTGGCCTCCTGGGCAGCAGGGCTGGTGCTGGCGGTGGACTCCTGGGCAGCGGGGATGATGGCGGTGGCCTCCTGGGCAGCAGGGCTGGTGGCGGTCGCCTCCTGGGCAGCGGGGATGATGGCGGTCTTCTCTGCTGTGCTGCTCTTCCCAGCCTTGCTGACTTTCTTGTGGCCATTTCCCACCCTGGAAGGTGTCGCAGCTGAATCCACACTCCCACCTGTACCCCTGGGAGCGGCTTTGGTGACTGGAGTCTTCCCCCTCTCCTGCCGGGCACTGGCCAACTCTTGATGCTTGACAGGTGGGGGACTGTCCGTGTTGTGGCTCCGTGCCACACTGGCTGCCCTGGTGGCCGGTGCACTCCAGATTCCGGTGACTACAGGCACCACTGGTCCCGGAGATGTTGTGGCTGAGGTGCTAGGTTGGGACCTGGAGAGTCGAGCCCTAGGAGACGGACGGGGTGGGGGAGGTGTGGGAAAGAGGTCAAGGTTGGACAGGAAAAGTTTTTTGGGAACACTGAGACGGGTAGCTGGAGGGGGTTTGGGAGTGGAAGAAGAGGTTGTGGTTGTAGGAGGTGTTCGTTTGGTGACTTTGGGAGAAGGTGCATGCGCTGGAGGCTGTCGTGGGGTGGATGTCTGTTGGGTGGGTGTGTTCCTGCGTTTGTGTATCTTGGGAGGGGGCGTCACAGACACACTGGGAGAGGACACAGGGGACGTGTGAATGGCAGTGGGGGTGGTGACAGCACGTGAGAGGGGTGTTGTGGTGGGTGTGCTGGTGATGGAAGTAGTGGCTGTAGATGTAGTGCATGCAGGTGTGAGTGTAGACGAGACAGGGAGGGAGGAGGGAGACGAGGAGGAGGGGGACACAGTGGAGGCAGTGGATGTTGGTGTGTCTGCATTTGTGTGATGCTTGCGTGAGTGCCTGTGGGATGTGTGGTGCTTATGTTTGCCAGAGCTTCCCTTGTGTGTTGACGTGTGTGCATGCTGGTCTGAAGGTGTGCTTGGGATAGGCTGAGGTAGAGGGGATTGGGTCTGGGTGGAGGAAGTTGGAGGGGGGAGGCTAGAGACAGGGACAATGGCTGCCATCAGTGCTGAGGCCAGAGTCTGAAAATCTAGCTGAAGGGCCGCCTGACCAGAATGAATGCCCTCCAGGAATGCATTTGTTTGTTGCAACTGCCTTTCTATACCCTGGATGGCATTCAAAATGGTAGACTGCCCAACAGTGAGGGACCTGAGGAGGTCAATGGCCTCCTCACTGAGGGCAGCAGGGGTGACTGGGGCAGGGGCTGAGGTGCCTGGGGCGAAGGTGATGGCCACCCTCCTGGGTGAGCGGGCACGGGGCAAAGGCTGAGGGGCTGCTGGGAGGGTGGTGCTGGTGGTGGGGGTGGCGGCTGTACCTTTAGATGCGGGGGCACAGATGTTGCTGCCACCACAAGGGAGCTCCCATCAGAGGACAAGTCTGTGTCACTGGTGTCAGCTCCCGTCCCCGCCGTGGAGCTCCCCTCACCCTCCGTCCCACTGGTGAAGTCCGAGTCCGTAGTGTCGCCCTCCAGGGCCATGTGGGATGCAGCTCCCTCCTGCTCCGGTGCCACTGCTCCTCCGCCTGATGATGCTAATGCACACAAGAACAGGGAGACCACAAAAAGGATGGGGACGATAGAAGAAAGACATGTTGAGTGCATGCATTACCGCTACCGTTGGCGGACACGACAGACACAGAAGCCCCCTGCACTACACCGCAGACTTGGCCTCCACTGTTCAATCCCTTGGACATGGCCTACAAGGCTACAGACGACATCTGCACCCATGGATGACACAGGAGCCTGACTAGGTGTACTTGGCACTGTACACAGGTGGGCTTGGGGTGCCACAAGGTCTGCCAGAACAAGGGGACCTAACTAGCACACTCGCCCTGGCCTAGGGAAACCCAAAGCCCACCTCCCCCACCCAGACACCTCAACTGTGTGCAAAATCAGCAGAATGAGAGTGTACTCACCCCCTTGTGGCTGCTGTGATTCCCTCAAACGCCCATCCAACTCCGGGTAAGCCACCGCCAGGATCCTGAACATCAGCGGGGTCATGGTGCGACGGGCACCCCTCCCACATTGGGAGACCATCCCCAGCTGGGCGTCCGCCGTCTTCTTGCTCCAGCGGCGAATGTCCTCCCATCTCTTACGGCAGTGGGTGCTTCGTCTGTGGTAGACCCCCAGGGTCCGGACGTCCTTGGCGATGGCACACCAAATATATTTTTTCTGGTGGGCGCTGACCTACATGAATTGTACAGGAAGAAAAAGAAAAGTTATTATCAAATGCACCGTCACAGTCATTGGCCCCCATCCCTACCCTTGCTATGATGCACATGCACTCACCGTCGTTTCATGCAAGCCTCAATCTCCCCCCCCATCTTTCATCCACCCCACTCCACACAGGCATAGCCCATACAGCATTCTCCCAGTGTACTTACCTGTTTGTCTGGAGGACCGTAGAGTAGCGTGTACTGGGGGAGGACCCCATCCACGAGTTTCTCCAACTCCTCCGTGCTGAAGGCAGGGGCCCTTTCCCCAGACGCACGAGCCATTGTCTCTTCCAGACCGAGGTCACAGCAGCACTTGCAGTGTAGGTCCTCTCCTGTCGAAGATCAGGTATCGAGTGATTGAACAGATAGAAAATGGCGGTCACGTCCACGGCGGTGCATACCGTCACCGCCGGCGTACATCGTCATTGGCCCCTGGGACCCATAGGGTCCAATGTTAACCAATGCAGCATTGCGCCGCGGTCTTCGACCGCCTACCGCGACGGTGTACAACGCCAGCGCAGTTACCTCACATCCCATTGTCCCACTTTACAGGTCAGGCAGCTGCCATTTCAGGGGCCCACATGGCTTAATTTTTAACTGCATCACACATACCTAGGCCTTGCCTCAACACTCATACAGGCCAAATATCGGATTATGATTCGTGTTCTGTGTAAGCTGTGGGTACGTACCTCTGAGTTGGTTGACTCTGTGCTCGCTGTTGTCCTTCATAGGCACCGTGCGCTGGGACATGTGAGGAGATGGCGGCATCCTCCGGTTTACAGACCGCTGGTGAACCTGTCGACAATGGAGGAAAGACATGTGATCATCACCTACAGGCTTGACCATGCCACAATCCTGGAACTGTGTGCCCAGCTGGAGCCAGACCTGATGTCAGCTATCCGCCATCCCACAGGAATCCCCCCTCAAGTGCAGGTGCTGTCAGTACTCCATTTCCTTGCAAGTGGGTCATTTCAAACAACAGTGGCCATAGCATCAGGGATGTCCCAGCCTATGTTTTCCAACGTGTTGTCCAGAGTGTTGTCTGCCCTGCTGAAACACATGCGGAGCTACATCGTTTTCCCTCAGGTGGAGGATTTGCCTTCAGTGAAAGGAGACTTCTATGCCCTGGGACATATCCCCAACATCATTGGTGCCATTGATGGGACCCATGTGGCTTTGGTACCCCCCCGCAGGAGTGAACAGGTGTACAGAAACCGGAAGAGTTATCATTCCATGAATGTGCAGATGGTGTGTTTGGCAGACCAGTACATCTCCCATGTTAATGCCAAGTTCTCTGGCTCAGTGCATGACGCTTACATCCTGTGGAATAGCAGCATCACTTATGTGATGGGTCAACTCCAGAGGCACCGTGTGTGGCTATTAGGTGAGCACCTGGAAGCAAGTCTGTGGAATGGTTGTCTGGGTCTGGGGATATCCCTACTGGTTAGTCCGTGTCTAACGGTTGTCCCTCGCCATTTGCAGGTGACTCTGGTTACCCCAACCTGTCATGGCTACTGACCCCAGTGAGGAATCCCAGGACAAGGGCAGAGAAATGCTACCATGAGGCCCATGGGCGAACTCGGCGAATAATAGTGCTGACCTTCGGCCTCCTGAAGGCCAAGTTCAGGTGCCTCCATATGACAGGTGGATCCCTATTCTACTCACCAAAAAAGGTGTGCCAGATCATCTTGGCCTGCTGTATGCTTCACAACTTAGCTTTGCGACGACAGGTGACTTTTCTGCAGGAGGATGGTCCAGATGGCGGTGTTGTTGCAGCTGTGGAGCCTGTGGACAGTGAAGACGAGGAAGCAGAAGAAGAGGACATAGACAACAGGAACTCTGTGATCCTGCAATATTTCCAGTGAGACACAGGTAAGAATACAAACCTGCCTAATACATGTACTTTAACACTACTACCTCTCTACTGTCTGTCGTTTTCACCCAGGGTATGGTCACTGAGTTGTCACTTTCCCTTACGATTTCACAGATGTGGGTCCCACTGTGTGACATCTGCTTTGTTTCCTCATGGACTAGAGCTGTGTGACATAGGTATGTTGACGTTACATATGAATGAGCATTTTGACACTGTAATTGCTAATGCACTATTTCGAAATCACAGACTGACTACAGATTGTTTTGTGCTTCAGGGGTGTTTATTTGAGGTGCTCACTATTGGTGGAGGTTGGAAAATGGCGAGGGCTGATGGTGGAGGAATGTCCATGGCAGAGTACAGTCTATTAGTCTCACAGGTGCATTGCCCAAATGGGCATAGGAAGTGGAGTTGGGGCAGTTTGAAGATGGACAGGGTGACAAAGTGGGACAGACAGATGACATTCAGGGTGGTCTCATTTCTTAGCGGGGGTCTTGGCATTGTTCTCTGTCTTTGTCCTGGATCTCAGGGACCGCCTGCGGGGTGGTTCTCCCTCTGCAAGGGGTGGGGTGCTGGTGTGGTGGTCCTGTGGCGGTGCTTCCTGTCCACTAGCGCTGGCAGAGGTGGTGGGCAGTTCATCGTCCAGGCTAGTGTCAGGGGCCACAGTGTCCCTCCTGGTGTTGAGTACTTCCTTCAGCACCCCTACAATGGTGCCCAGGGTGGAATTGATGGCTCTGAGTTCCTCCCTGAAGCCCAAATACTGTTCCTCCTGCAGGCGCTGGGTCTCCTGAAACTTGGCCAGTACCATTGCCATAGTCTCCTGGGAGTGGTGGTAGGCTCCCATGATGTTGGAGAGGGCCTCGTGGAGAGTGGGTTCCCTTGGCCTGTCCTCCCCCTGTCGCACAGCACCCCTCCCAGTTCCCCTGTGTTCCTGGGCCTCCGTCCCCTGGACCGTGTGCCCACTACCACTGCTCCCAGGTCCCTGGTGTTGTTGGGGTGGTGGGTTAGCCTGGGTTCCGTGTAGTGGTGGACACACTGCTGATTGACGTGTCTTGGGAACAGAGGTATGGGCCCGCTGGGTGGGTGCTGTGCTGGTGTTTTCAGAGGGGGGAAGCTCTGTAGTGGCCTGTGACTGTGTGAGGGGAACCGACTGTCCTGAGGTCCCCGATGGGCCGGGCTGGTCATCTAGATCCAGTTGGACAGAGCTGCTGTCATCACTGTGGGCCTCTTCTGTTGGTGGTGTGGACATGTGTGGACCCTCCTGTCCGGTGACGTTGGGTAGGGGTCCTGCAGGGGTATAAAAAGATGTTTATTACATCTGTGTGTGCCATGGTGTGCAATAGGTTGGTGACCGTGTACCCCAGTGCTTGCATTCCTGTGTGGGACCTTGTGTGAGGTGGTTTAGGAGGGTGTATGAGTATGTGCAGTGGCCATGCTTTGGTGATGGGTGGCCATGCTTTGTTGTTGCATGCAGGGCTTGGTGTTGGGATATGTGGTTTGTGATGTTGGGACATTTGTGAGGAGTTGGAGTGATGGGGGTGAGGGGAGGGCGGGGGTATGTGATGGCATGCAGGTAGGGTGGGGGATGTAATAGTTAAGATATGACTTACCAGAGTCCATTCCTCCATCTACTCCTGCGAGGCCCTCAGGATGCAGAATCGTCAAGACCTGCTCCTCCCATGTTGTTAGTTGTGGGGGAGGAGGTGGGGGTCCGCCGCCAGTCCGCTGAACCGCAAGGTGGTGTCTTGAGACCACGGAATGCACCTTCCCCCGTAGGTCGTTCCACCTCTTCCTGATGTCATCCCGATTTCTTGGGTGCTGTCCCACTGTGTTGACCCTGTCCACTATTCTGCGCCATAGCTCCATCTTCCTAGCTATGGAGGTGTGCTGCACCTGTGATCCGAATAGCTGTGGCTCTACCCGGACGATTTCCTCCACCATGACCCTGAGCTGCTCCTCACAGAACCTGGGGTGTCCTTGCCGTGCCATGGGGTGGTGTGGGTGATGTGTGGGGTGGTGTGTGTAGTGATAAGTGGGGTGATATTTAGTGGTGTGTTGTGTGAGGTGCGTGGAAGTTATGTGGGTGATGGTATTGTGTGCCTGTGGATGCTAGTATTGTTGATAGTGGTGTCTCTCTCTGTGCTTCTTTCTCTATTTTTGTCATAGGGGTTTGTGGGTGATGTGGTTGTGTGTTTCATATTGTAATGGGTGTGTGGGAGTGGTGTGTGTATGTGTATCAGGTGTGTGTGTTTCGAATTGTCCAATGTGGCTGTGTTTTGTAAGAGTGTGTGTATTTTGAGCGCGGCGATGTGTACCGCCAATGGAATACCGCAGTTGAAAGACCGCCGCGTGTATTCGTGTGTCGTGATAGTGTGGGCGTATTTCTGTTGGCGTGACGGTGTCGGTTTTGTTTTTGCCAATTTATCACTGACCTTTGGTGTGGCAGACTTGTGTGGGTGTCTGAATTTTGGCGGATTCCGAGCTGTGGGTCATAATAGCTGTGGCGGATTTCCGCAGCCGCGGCGGTGTGTTGGCGGTCTTCTGCACAGCGGTAAGTGGCTTTTACCGCCAATGTTGTAATGACCACCTATATGTCTAAGCGGGTGGTCATGAAGTGTGTGGTTATGGTAAACACTGAAATGGTAATCACATTTTTCAAAGAATACTGTTGTAGGGAGGGTGCTCCGAAAACTCTCATAACTGATAATGGGGTACAGTATGCATCCTAGGAAATAAAATAAAAATCTTAAATAATTGTCAATAATTCATTTCAAGACAGCTCTCTGGTCACCTCAAACCAATGGTTTAGCAGAGAGTAGGAATAAGATTATAAAAACAATTGTGCACAGCATGCGCTCTTGAATGAGGCATCACTGAAAGAAATGTTGAGAGAAACCTGGTGGGCACACCATGTCACTCCTAATAGTGTAATATCTATATCTCCATTTGTTTCACTTAAAGGTAGGGAACCAGATTTTAAACTCAATCCTATGTGATAAAAAATAATTGAGGAACAAAATGTGGACTTTCCAAATGATGAGCTTGTTCTGTGTAGGAGGGAACATCAAAATCAATATAAAACTCACTAAGATGCTAAGAATTGTGCACCTGAATCAAAGTTTCAGGTCGGTGACATAGTTTTAGTGAAAAGACCTATTATAATAAGAAAGGGACAATTCATGGGTCCTTTTGTGATAACTTCTCTTAAAGGGAATGTCGCAATTTCAGACCCAGGGGATGTCTGGAGTATATCTAGATTAACAAAGCTAAATTAAGTTGGTTCAGAAACTATGCTAAAAGAGAGCCATGTGGTGGAGGATTTGAATGATGCTAAAGAGTTTTTGTTAAGAAGAGAGAGATATAAACCTACTTGGCACAAGGACTACAAAATGGGGAAAGTTACAAACTACAGACTTAATTAAATCATGTAATGGAAGAATTGTATTAAATAAGGGAACCTTCTACTGTTATACATAAAGTGAGGGTATGTATGCGTATATAATACGTTTCATTTTCTTTTTGGACACATATGATTTCCATGATGTAATTTGTTTCATCAGGAGTTTATTATTTTAATATTGTTTTTTAACTGTTGTAATCTGATATGATATTTTAAGGGAGGAAGATGTGTTGTGGTTCGCACTAGATCACTTGGCTGGAATGCTGTGACGGTCACTTTGATGTCACAGCATTCCAGGCAGTGTCAAGCTTCTGGGGGAGATTTGAATGAGATCAGTAACGATGGGTGGGTTTGCTGCCTGAGGAGGTTAGATAAACATGCTACAAACCTAATGAAGGTTTATGAAGAACCTTTGAAGTGATAAGCGTATTCTTAACACCTACTAATGACCAAAATGAATGAGTGCCCGATGGAAAGCATACAGAACTGCAATAAAGTACACAGGGATCGAGGCGGCAAGGGCTCACAGCACAATAATTCCAGTAGCTGGAAGCTCGCGTAGTTGCTCAGATTTCAAGCTGGTGTGCAATCCCCTGACAGGAGTGAAAGTGAGGTGTGGAGGAAGGTTGGCCAGCCCTCCCCCAAGTTCTTCCTCACCAGTTATGATATGAGGACACTGCAGGATGTCTTCATGAAGTTGTATATTCAGTAACATATATCACCACCAAGGCCAATTTGTCACCATCAGTCTCTCCTCCAACTGCTCTGAGTTGGAACGCTGGTACACTATCATTCTAATTTCTGTGAGGCGACAAGGAAGGGAACCGTTCTGCGCGAAATTGGATTAAACAGAAAGATCTAGAAGGAAAGACTAGAGAAATAATTAACGTACATAACAACACACACTTTAGTAAATACACATTGCATCAGAGGTTACAACACAAGCTGCACAAAAATGTCCAAGTAAAGCAATAATCGCCCTTCTGCTATTGCTTAAATTTCTGTCGCTGTCTCTTTTATGTACAAGCTTTAGCAATTGAAGAAGAAGGGAAAATGCACCTTACAATTGGGATTAAGGAGGCCTGCATTCATGTTGCTTTCTGAAAAGGATAGCCTGTTTTGTGCGAAACCGAATACTGATTTTTTTTACAATTTAAGGCTACAAAATATATTTAAAGACTGATGCAATGAACACCAAATGAAGTATTCATGAAAGTAACTTCCCTGTGTTAGGAGATATTTTTTTGTATCAGACATTTAAATAATCTATATTTGTAGGGGGATATCTTGGAGATTACTTCACTATCAATATATAGAAGTAATAACCTGCTAGATAGCATTACCTATGAAAGGCCCCTTTCCATCTGCTATTCTTGCTGAAAGCTTTTCATGCACCAGTGAACTCAGTAAATATCGGCAGATAAAGCATAAGCCTGCCACGCCACGGATTTACTCGTAATGTCTTCTCAAGGTGCGGGGCGATGCAACGATTACAAATGATTTTCTTCTAATGTCATTTTACATAACCTTTTTTTCTGCATGAGTAGTTAGTGCGGAATGAATGAATGAACGCCATTAAAACAGTTAATCATTATCTGTGGCACTGGCCTACCTCCCTTTCTGGCGGGGTCTCCATGACAAAGGGCAAGAGATCAGAAATACCAGGCCCCCTCCAGACCCCTCCTGCACTTCACCTCCTGCCAGTAATTTTGAATGCAAATAGGTCTGCTGGCCAGCTTCCTCCTGTGACCTTGAACAACCCTCATCATAACTGACTGTGATCCAATGATGCTTTCCATCTAGCCGAAGCTCATTACTGTGTCAGAAACTCAATCAAGTTTATTCATTAATAAAACAAATCGGCATGTTCGATTAAAAATACATTTAAACAAATTATACACAATTATAGATGTAACTCACGCATACAAACCTCTCAAACTAAATTTGTTACAGGGTTGCTTAGCCGTTTAGCTTCCCTGACAGGAGCACCGCATTTATGACTATTAATGTCTGTGACACACTTAAGCATCTGCCTGATTCTTTCAAACTGAAAGTGAAACTAAACTAAAGAGGACCGGGTGTCCAAAGCCATTGTGTGGTGGAAAACGCTGCCATTCACAAAATGACAGTATTTGGAGCGCAAAATGATGTTTCGACCTATACTAAACCCATTTTGCGATTTAGTAAAGCATGACTTCTCACAGGAGATTCCCCTTTCTTCATTATGTCGGGAAGTCTTGTGGGAGCAGGTGGCATAATATGCACATTTAGGTGCTTCCTGCACCCACATCTGGACGTACCAGTATTTTCTGGGTCGTTTTCTCCATATAAATTCCGGTAAATTTGACTTGCCGAGATTTAATAAGGGATGCGCATTATATTTCACCGGGTAATTACCATATGCGATAAAACTCACCCCGCTAATATTTGTGATCCCTGCCCTGACGCGTGGGCGCAGAGATCAAAATTTACCCAGCCACTCATAATGAGGGCATTTGTCTTAAGGTCCAGCTATGATAGGTGTAGAATTAAGGGAAATTCTGCAGTAGCATATCTTAGGCTCAAAGGCAACAACAGTATGCCTGCGATTTTTACTTTAGCTTGGCCTTGCATTATGGTTCATATTTGATTCCGCTTACCAGTGAATTATCAGTTAAATAAATCTACGCGTCACGCCGCGCGGGGTCCTCCTTCCTCATCCCCAGAGTTTGGATTTTCTGTGTCTCCTATAGTACCGACCTTCAGTCATCCATTTTACTGCGGTTTTTTGAAGCCCAGACTTCCCAGTAGCATAGCAAAATGATGGAGCCCCCACCTTCAGAATGTGATATGGGGCCCCAGAGTCTCCATATCCCACATATATGCTTTGGTCTTAGGCTGAAAGGTACCCCTTAAAGGGTTTGAGGTCTCCTTGAGGGCCCCTCTGCGCTACAGCGGCTGCAGGGGCCTGTGTTACACACCCTTGACTCACGCTCTCTACTGTGAATCTACTGAAGAAGAAATATGACTCTCTTCACTGTGAAATCAGGTAAAGGGACAATTTGATCACAGACCCTCGTGTATAATACAGTGTAAAATGTTCTTCTCAAATGACTAAAAATGCAACTGTTCTCTCAATGCATCCCACCGAATTACACTGTTTGCCTATTTATTTATTCAGTTTTTTATATAGTGTGAACCAGGCCCCCAAAAAGTGTCAGAGCGGAAACATGAAAAACAAACATCACCAGGTTTTAAAGGAAAAGGAGGGCTGTGCAGTTTCGGAAAGACAAGAAGGCGGCAAACTGCAACCGGTTTGGAGTAAAAATATCTACGCAGTAAAAACATTCATGCCTGGTGATCTCTTTGGTGTGGCAGTAGAAATATTACTATCATATTAAGGAGCCTAAATATAAAGTTGCATTACCTCTGGTGATGTGCTGTCATTATTTTTCCCTGTTGCTTAAACAATTTACTATACTAATGCACGTTGTACACATATTGCTAAAATGTGATTTCCATATTAAGTCTGATCATAGTTAGTGATTTTAACGTTATAGCTAACAATAGTTCAAATGTGTTGATGTTAAGATAGCTATGATTAATGTAGGCCTCAATTAAACAACTTATGTTACAATTGAAAATGTTCCTTTGACTGCTGTATATATTATCACGATTTTCCCCTCTTGTTTCGGAAGCTAAGTTTTAAGCTGCAGGTGTTTGAATTACCGAAATCCTCAATTGTTTTAGCTATGCGAGAAACGTTTTTATTGTTAGTTTCACCAAAAGTAGTATAATACATTTTTGCACCTGCATTGAGGATGGCCTTACATCATTGTACTATCCAATACAAGATATCTCTGAAGGCTGTGCAGCTATGAGCCTCTTGTGTGTGATGGATGAGAAGGGCAAAGTTACTGTATCAAGGAACACTTGATTCTGATTGGTTCCCACTTCCTGGGAAATATAGGGAATGCTGCGGTTTGAGAAATTGCGTGATATACATGTGCATTGCTGAGTTAGCTAAATTGAGATTGTTTCTGTTTACGTTTGAATGCAGATGTTCTACTCTTTTGAGAGCAGATGGCCCTTTCCGTGTCACGTTCTGTACCTTTCTTTCCAAGATCAGAGCGTTGTGATGGTTCTCGGCGTCGGCTCTTCAAGGTTTGGTCTGTCCCTGTTAAGGGTGACTCTTTCCGGTAGCCATAGTGTTGCTGACGGACAATGTCAGAGCAGGCTGTGCCCTCTAGGAGAAGTCTCAGGAGGAAAAAACTCCACAGGGAAAAAACCTCAGATTCAATAAGGAACTCCTGAAGAAGAAGGCCACAAAGGAAGTTAAGGAGAGGCCAGCCAGAACTTCTAAGGATATTCAGGGCAGGAGACAGGAAATAACAGAGAGTTCCCAGGACTCCGAAAATAACGAGAAGCACCAGGAAGGAGTGACAATTCACCAAGCAGGATGCACCAACGAGAGCAAGGACACACCAGCAGAAGCAGAATGTTGCATCGCAAAGGAAATGAAACTGCAGCCCTTTATATACCCATAGGGAGGAAGTGATGAAACAGGAAATAAGGAACGTCCATCTTGGATAGGGAAACAGTGAAAAGGATTCAGAAAAGTCACCATCTTAGAAAGGTGAGTCTAATACAGCTCCTCAGGCATGCTAGAAACAAGAAGAAGAAAGAAAGAAAGAAAGAACATGGCCCTCAGGAATAAAGCAAGCAGGCCTTAAACCAGCACTGTAGGGCAGTGGTTCTGACATGAGCTGGGGTGTCAAAAGTTAGGAAACGGGCTGCCACGCTGACCCACGTTGTGCCTTACAGAAAAGGGTAGGCATCGCAGAGTATGACCACAGTGTGAAAATGACCACAGCGGGCCACCGTGTCCCACAGCGCCAGGCATGACAGCATCACGGGCTGATCCACAACCTACAGCATAACATTCCCCTCCATTGAGACCACATTCTTATTTTATTTCTGCTAATTGAGTCAAACTCATCAGCAGCTTTGTTCTTTTTTGCCTGCTTGAACCTCAACTTAGTTCTGCCTTTAGAGATTTTTCTTGCTACACCTACTGCTTAAATTTACCTGACCTCCTTTGTATACTCAGCTTACCTTTATCGAATTTCCTGCAAGAGGAAACTGATCCTTATTCGATTTGTATATGGCGCTCTTTAGGTAACTTGCCTTTGCATTTGTCATTTTATCTTGCTTTGAACTATATTGAAAATTGCTTTTGTAAGATCACTAATGATTTATGAGTAATTTGATTGATTGAGTTTGTAATTTTGCAAATATGCTACTCTCTGACATCCTTGTGGGGTAAAATGTGCTTCGCTATCATTGATATACTATTGTTAGACAGACGTTAAGCCTCAATTTGAGTCAAATATCCATCCATTCAAGTACAGCATGTACTTGAATTTGCACCAAAGAGTTGCATGGTGTAAAACCCATCCCAGCTTCTTCAGTTGACAACAGAAGATGGCTCTCATTGAGACTTAAGGAGGTAGAATTAACCCCAGACACAAGAAGAGCCCCTAGCCCAGTCCAGTTCATGTTCCCAAGTTGCCATGATCTAATTCGGGGACTCGGTGGTGTTCTGGTGCCCTAGCAGTATGAGCATATAAGGGTTACACATCTTTAATTGTGTGTTGTCAAGTATCTTAGTGTTTGCGGGTCTGATGAGTTAAAGTGTTTTGCAGTGTGGTGTCTAATAGGGTCCAGGCAACATCTGTGTTGAAGCTGAAATTGTAAATGGTGTTTCATGTGTGTTTCTTGTACTTATGAAAAGAAACATGCTTACCATAACAAGTTGAAGTTTGGTATCGGACTCATCATAGTCTAAGACCACAGGATGAACAATGAGTATCAATCAATCAATTCAATCTTTGTTCGAATGTGGAAGACAATCATAAACGTTTCATAGAAAATTCTCATAGGTATAAATTCAAACAAATACGATAAAGCACTGCTATTTTAAGAAAACTTCCAAATCTATAAATTCATATATTTTCGCTCAAAATAGCTGATTTATGAAAGCTTCCCAATCTAAAACACACATCATCATTAGGCAACAATTGTAAAAACCGAAGGGCAACTCTACATTGCTTAAATTTGTGCATCCTTAAAATTAGTGATAACATTTGTGATCTAAAAATACTATAACATTTGCAGAATAAAGTAAAATGCAACAGAGACTGTGGGAAGGTACTGTCCCAGATACATTTTTCCCTACCAGCTCATCAAATTATCCAAATGTAAAACATAATAGATTGCATATAGTGTGGGCTCTAAGTCTCAGCAATAGAGTTCTCGCCCAACTGTTACATACGTGCGTCATATAGAGCTCCAAACCAGGGTTAGTTTTTAAAACATCATATTGTCGTGCAAGAGGCTTTCTCAATTCCTAACTTTCACTTTCAGCAGAGCATCTTTCCATATACAAACGCATAACAGATGATTTATTACCTTTACATGTAGTTGAAGGATTGTCAAACAAAGAACATCTTCCTAAGTCAGCAAATTTCTGCTTTACATATTTAAGCCAAGGAATATTTGAGCTGTGCTCACATTGCAGGCAGTCAACAGTTATGGATTTACTAAAGGTGGGCCGGGGGTTATCCCACATAACAAAAGAGGCCCTAACTTAATGTGATCCTTGAGGTACAGTAATGCAAGTTTTTCATGGCAAATGTAGTGATATGTAGAGTGCAGAAGGGTGAGGAGTCTTTAGCTCCGCTAATGCGGAGGAGCATCGCCTCACTGCTCTGAGCAGTGAGAAAAGGAAAAATAAAATGATAATAACACCATGTTATTATCATTTTATTTTTCATTACGAGCCAGGTTAGGGAGGGGCTGGGCTGGAGAGGTCTTGAGACGGCCAGACATGCGCACTTTGCATTTCTCCACCTGACTATTGCACAGCTGGATGGAGCACCCTGGGTGTAGGCTCCCTTTCCCGGTCTGAGCGCCAAAGCAGGCCGCTCAGAACAATCACGACTCTGCTGTCATGCTGGTGACAGCAGCGTTGTGATTGGCTTAGGGGAGTCGGAGAGCCGCCTGTGTGCGGCCGGACAATGCTGCCAGGAGGGGAAGAAGACGGAGGAGAGGCGGTGGCCGTTCTCAGGTAAGTGACTTTTATTATTATTATTTTTTACTCAAGCCCCCTCTTCCCCCGCCCTACCACTACCTTTACAAGGTGGCCGTCACTGGGAGAGACCTACAAATTCTGTTCCCCTCTACTTGCAGTGCTCCACAATACCATTTTCATAGCTTATGGTACAAACACACTGTTTCCTGTATATTTGTAAAAGCCGGTGCATAGACTTTCGCCCTACAAATTGACAAACAGTGAAAGGGGAGCAGACAGTCTGAGAAAACATAGCATTCCTGTAATAATATTTTCAGCTCAAGAACCACTAGTTTCAACCCAGGGGCGTTATTCCCCTTTCTTCCCTCTAGAGGGATTGGTAACATTTACATTTTTCTTTAATGGAACAAACAAGAGTTGTCATTTTGTACTTGAGTTTTCAATAATTCTCTACTGTGAAGCTTGAAGCTGATCAATGGTGAGACCTGGTATGAAGTCCTGTGAGTCATGTCATAGGGTGCCACTTTGGTATTGGTTGTCAGAGAGTCCCGCAAGTGGTTAGTTTATCAGTCTTTAGCAGTATTGTGCTGAGATTGGATGCTAGTACCCTTTCACTGTGATTTCCCGAGAACCCGCAGTTATTTCTATTAAAGTCTATCGATTTTGTGTTGCAAGTAGAGTAAAAGATTACATTTTTAAAGAAATCGAGAGCCTTGCTTAGTTATGATTTGAGAATACTTTTTCAGTGAGGGCTCACCTGTAAATTACATCGTAAACAAGTTTGGTTTAGAAATGTGTATTTGGATTAAACAATTTAATAAGGTCACTGCGAATGAAAGGTCCTTGCACTTTCTCCCACATGATACCTTGAGTAATGGAGAATTTGAGGAGAGTGTTGTCCGACATGAAATCCCCACCCAGACCAGAGCAATATGAAACTTTAAATTCATGGGAGCATGTTATACATGCAACGGAGAAGGAGAAATATCGGACTCAAACAAAAAATAAGGTCCGTAGTTTGATGAAAAGTATGTTATGTGCAGAACAGTAAGAATGGAGGGAGAATGTAATTGGGGGTTTAAAGATGTATCCTACACCCACTGCTGATATAATTGAAGGTGCAGCTGTTGATCAAGGTCTCCTTCAAGGTATGCCCAGTGTCATACTATCTCCACCATTGGTAACCCCAAGCATTATTGTCGATAGCTTAGCCCGATTGTGTCCATAGTTACAATGGTGCCTGCTACATCGAGCCCTGATACTAGTTCAGATCTGGGAGCAAGACCCCAGGATTGAGCAACCTTATCAGTGTGCCTGTTGTTGAGGTGGATGAGAGTTTCTAGCCAGAAACCTCAGAGGAGGATGCCCCAATAAGAATGTTGAATGTTTTGAGGGTAACAACAGAATTTGAAAAAATTGTTAAAGGACATTTGGAGTTGGAATTTATTGATGGGTACCACAAACAGAAACTTTTTTCCTATGGAGAGATGCTGCTAGGCTTACATGTGAGCCTGATGAGATTCTAAAGGAAATAGCATCAGAGTCTGGGGTTGACTTGCCTAGGAGTCAGAATTTGAAGATCAATTTAGGATGTTCCTGAGTGACGAATTTCCTAAGACTTTGCGGGCACCAGGCCTAAAATTACAACCAAGGGAATTAATTGGTAATGTCAAAAAAATTGTTTGATACTCAAAAGATTGAAGATCAGTGGGCTCAGAAAATAAAGAAGAAAAAGAACGATGATATTGAGGGGCCAGATGATGAAAACAGCAAAAGTGACTCAGAAGTTAGGGCTTACCCACTGAGTGAAGTAAAAAGGGGTATGTGCATGTACCCTGGAGTTGTGGTGATTTATTCACATTCACAAATTAATTTCCAAAATTGAGAGGTTTTGAATACCTTCTTTGTCAATGTTGCCCCTAACCATTTGTGGAAGAAGTGCAGCACAACATGAGCAGCCCAAGGTTTAATTTGAACCTGAATCCCACAATTCAGCAGAACCCTTGCACACATCCTGGCAGTCTCGTCTCCAACAGTACCCAGTTTTCAACAGTTTCAGAGATCCATGTTCCAGTTAATTACAATGACAGTGCTTGAGAGAGGAGAAAGACTGAGTGCTTGGTCTTTCAGGTCAACCAAAGTGCTCCATATGTAGATGGAGAGGTGAATGGCCACCCAACTCATTCTTCAGTGACACAGATGTTGCCTGCCCTACTGTATGAACACTGGAGGTCCCAAACCTATCCCTCTTGGGAAAACAAGTCCAAGTTGTAGGCATTTCTAAGAAAGAGATTGTAAATCTGGTGTCAGGCAAAATCCTTGTGAAGACAGGTCACCTTAAAGACGAACATCACTTTGTGATGTGTGATTCAAGTCTAGTCAATCTATTGGGTAGGGATTTACACTGGAAATTAAACTGTGTCATTTACTATGCACCATATGGTGTTGAGCTTCAGACACACAATAAAAATACAAACTTTAAACTCAGCACACAAAAGTCAATGGTTGGGTTGTTCTGGTTTTGACAAAAGACAACTTACCCCCTGATTTAAAGAACTCAGTGAAGGAGGAATTCTGGATTTATAATGACAATGATATTGGCCTGATCAAAGTTGTTGAACCTGTGAGGATAACAATCAAACAGAATGTAGTGTAGCCCCAGTATAATCTCTCACCTGAGGTGCTGGCTGGAATTACCACAGTAATTGACCTGTTGGAGCACTGCATCGTAGAAGAGATATTAGGGAGCCAAGGCAATTCTCCTGTAGTGGGTTTCCAGAAGCCAAACAAGAAATGGAGAATTGTTCAAGACCTGCAAAAGGTCAATAATATTGTTGTCCCTTGTTGTCACATGGTACCAAATACTGCTGTGATGCTGTTCCAAATACCCTGTGACGCTGAGGGGTTCACAGTTATATACCTGTGCCAAGCATTCTTTTCCATTTCTTTGCTTGAGGACAGCCAGTTCCTCATTACATTCCAATTCCAAAATATAGTTCTGGCATGGTATGAGATCTCACAGGGGTATACAGAAAGCACTTTTTGAGACATTTGGGCGAAAATGGACATTAGGGGCTTGATTTAGATTTTGGCAGATGGGTTACTCTGTCCTAACGGTGATGGATATCCCGTTTGATGAAATATAAATCCCATTGGAAATAATTTTATTTATATTTTGGCAGATGTGATATCTGTCACTGTTGTGACGGATTAACCCATATGCCAAAATCTAAATTAGGCCCTAGGTGTTCCCAACAAAACAACAGTATAGCCAGTAGAAAGTCCTGTATTGAGGACATCAGATTGAGAAAGGAGCTAGAAAGGTGCCTCAAGAGAGAAACTCTGCCATACTGAAAATTAAAACTCTTACAAAACAAAGAGAAGTCAGGATGTTTCTGGGAATGGTGGGCTACTGTCATCAGTGGATTCCCAACTGTTCTCTTCTGGCAAAGCCTTTTACAGAGGCTTATAGACAAAGATGTGTCTGATCCACTACCATGGGACAACAAAAGCATTAAAGCCTTCCAGGAGCTGAGAAAAAGTCAATTCTGTGTTCTGGTTCCATTAATGCCTGGCTATAAGAAGGATTTCCTTCTATATTGCAGTGAAAGGAGTAGGTACTGTCTCTCAGTGCTTACACAGACCCACTGCAATTCTAAACACCCTGTTGTGTGTTTTTCCACCACCCTTGACCCAGGAGCCACAGCATTGCCTGGGTTGACTGAAGGCACAGGACATAGTTGGTACCAGCATTCAGTAACGTGGGAATAGTAATGGTACACCCTGTTATAGATATGGTTCTACCTTCTGTTGAAATTCTGCTTACCGTCACATGAACACAACATACAACAAACAGTAGTCTAACACGTTATGAGCAGCTTAAACTCGCTGCAGAGAACATTACTCTGTGAAGGTGGCTCTGTGTCAACCCGGCCAAACTGTTGCCTTTAGTTGTCACTGGTGAGAATGAGAATGGGGTTGACCATGATTGTCTTAATGTTACAGAGTTGTGTACCAAACCCAACATTCAACATGTCCCTCTGGTAGAGCCCAGTTATATGTTGCTTGTGGACAGCTCTTGTTTAAGAGATGAATGAGGGATTTTGAAAGTAGTCTGTGATGTTTGCATCTCAGCAGGTGTAGTGGAAACCTCCTGTCTGCACAATGTTACCTCTGCATAGAAGGCCAAACTGATTGTTCTTTACAGAGCCTGTTGTGTCTCTTACAATTTAAGAGTCCCATCTACACAAATAGCCAATAGAGGTTTGGTATGGTCCATGATTTTGAACTGTTGTGGTCCCGGAGGAGTTTTATGACTTACTCTGGCTCTCCTATCCAAAATGGAAATGATATCATGGATCTTTTAGATTTTGTCGCACTTACCTGCTGAAGTAGCTGTTGTGAAATGTGCAGCACACAAGAGTGGATGTGATTTTGTGACCACAGTAAACCAATATGAGGATGAAGTGGCCAGATACTGCGCTCCTGTGTCTTGCACATTCAATGGAGAACTTTCAAGTGATTCTGAGATCTGGGTTTCAACAGATAAGAGGCCTGTCTTGCCAGATACCAGATTTTTGCCCTGTCGCCAGACATTTTCCATGGCCCCCACCCACATAAGGAGCAAATTCTATGGTGCGCTTCTTTAAGGCTCATTGGTTCAATCCTCAGTTCACTGTTCCTGCTGAGAATCTGTGTCATCGATGTGTTACATGTCAGCAATTAATTGCAGGTGAAAGGACTGTGGTGATTTTGAATCATGTAGGGAGATCAGGTGGTCCCTTCAATCGCATACAACTTGATTGCATTGAAATGCATGTGTGGCTCTGCTACATCTTACATTCAACATGTCCCTCTGGTAGAGCCCAGTTATATGTTGCTTGTGGACAGCTCTTGTTTAAGAGATGAATGAGGGATTTTGAAAGTAGTCTGTGATGTTTGCATCTCAGCAGGTGTAGTGGAAACCTCCTGTCTGCACAATGTTACCTCTGCATAGAAGGCCAAACTGATTGTTCTTTACAGAGCCTGTTGTGTCTCTTACAATTTAAGAGTCCCATCTACACAAATAGCCAATAGAGGTTTGGTATGGTCCATGATTTTGAACTGTTGTGGTCCCGGAGGAGTTTTATGACTTACTCTGGCTCTCCTATCCAAAATGGAAATGATATCATGGATCTTTTAGATTTTGTCGCACTTACCTGCTGAAGTAGCTGTTGCGAAATGTGCAGCACACAAGAGTGCATGTGATTTTGTGACCACAGTAAACCAATATGAGGATGAAGTGGCCAGATACTGCGCTACTGTGTCTTGCACATTCAATGGAGAACTTTCAAGTGATTCTGAGATCTGGGTTTCAACAGATAAGAGGCCTGTCTTACCAGATACCAGATTTTTGCCCTGTCGCCAGACATTTTCCATGGCCCCCACCCACATAAGGAGCAAATTCTATAGTGCGCTTCTTTAAGGCTCATTGGTTCAATCCTCAGTTCACTGTTCCTGCTGAGAATCTGTGTCATCGATGTGTTACATGTCAGCAATTAATTGCAGGTGAAAGGACTGTGGTGATTTTGAATCATGTAGGGAGATCAGGTGGTCCCTTCAATCGCATACAACTTGA
This sequence comes from Pleurodeles waltl, assembly GCF_031143425.1. Lineage (NCBI taxonomy): Eukaryota > Metazoa > Chordata > Amphibia > Caudata > Salamandridae > Pleurodeles > Pleurodeles waltl. The sequence goes on from NC_090437.1 coordinate 185,954,261, forward strand.
TTTCATTGAAATGCATGTGTGGCTCAGCTACATCTTAGTAATAGTATGTATTTTGTCACACTAGGTGGAGGCGTACTTGACTAGGGGAAATTACAGTCTCACTGTAACCAAGCTGATGTTTAGGGTTTTGGTCCATCATTTCAGACTTCCATTTTTTTGGAGTCAGATCATGGAACTCATTTTATTAGTGAGGTGATGAAGTTGCTATGTGTAGCTCTCCAAGTGGATCAGAGACTTAATTGTAGCTACAGGCCTGAAGCGTCAGGAATTGTCAAACAGATCAGTGGGATGCTGAAGCCCTGATTCGCCAAATTGTGTGCATCCACAGCGTTTAAATGGTTGAATGCCCTTCCTTTGATGTTGATGAGTGTTAGACCTGTCAATTATTAGGGTGGTCTTTCCCCAGACGTTTTGTCTCTCTTCCTCCATTTTTACTGGACCTATTTCTGTTGGCCTTAGGACTCAGAGCACTTCACCACTGGTAATCAGTGCTAAAGTGCATGTGCTCACTCATTAAAACATGGTAATATTGGCTTATTCCCCATTTGGCATATTTCATTTACATATATGTCCCTAGTAAAGTGCACTAAATGTGCCCAGGGCCTGTAAATTATATGTTACTAGTGAGTCTGAAGCACTGATTATGCCACCCAATTAGGTAGGCCTTTAAAACATGTCTCAGGCCTGCCACTACAGAACCTGTGTGTGCAGTTTACACTGCCATGTCGACCTGACAAAGTAAACCTTTTTCCAGGCCCAAGCCTTCCTCTTTAATACATATGGCACCCCTAGGGTAGGCCCTGGACAGTTGAGAAGGCAGGGTGCAATGTGATCAAAAGGTAGGACCTGTACTTTTTAGTCTTACATGTTCTGGTAGTGAAAAACCCTTAAATTTGTTTTTTTACTGTTAGAAGGCTTATCTCTCCCATAGGATTACATTGGAACTGTCTTAGTACATCTTATAAGTGTAGCTTCCAGGTTGGGAAGGTGTGACCATTTCACATTTGGTGTCTCTGGAATCACAACTTAAAATCCAAATGTATGGTGAAGTCGGATTTTGAAATGCAGTTCTGGGGCTGCCACTTTTACAAAGCTGGCATTTTCTTGCCTTAGCCATTTGGTGCCTGCAGCCTGTCTCTGGTCACATGACTGGGTGAAGTTGACAGTTCGGCTTTGTGTATTCCTCCTAGACAGCCATACACAATAGGAGCTTAGGTGTGACTTGATGGGTCATTCTGGGCAGGATGGTCGGGAAGGAGTGGACACAGCCTTGCTTACTCCTGAATAGGGTGTGTCCCATCCACACACAAATGGCTTAACAATCCTATAATGTCACTTCAGCCAGCTTGGAGTCATGGCAGGGGAGGAAGAGGATTTCTTGCACTTCAAAACCATTCTCCAAGAGCGTCCCCCCATCTTCCAGAACCAGGCCACGAAAGTATAAATACTGGACCTCAGACACCACCACATCAGTACACTTCTGAACCTGTGATACTCTGTCAGGAAGAAGGACTGCTGTGCTGCTGAAGGCCTGCCACTCTACTGGACTGCTGTTTTACTGGACTTGTGCTTTGCTCTGCACACCTGTGCCTTCTGCCCTCTGAACCTGGGAATAAGAAGAACTGGATCAGCATCTCTCTATCCCAGAACCCAGAGTGACTCCAAGGGCTAGTTGAGTGTGCTCCTGATCTTAAGTCTCAGTGACAGAAAAGACTGCCAACTAACCTGTTTCTGCACCTTGACTGTGCTTACTGTGAGTGTGCCCTGCCAAGTAGTGCCAATCCAGTCCGGCATACTTAGAAGTGGGCCTGAGGTGCCTTGCTTCAGCAGAACCAACACATTCTCTGCTACGGGAGCAGAACCAAAGCATTGCCGCTGGTTCACGTAGAAATTCAACTCATCACTTCTACAGCATGGGTCAGAACCAGCACAACCAGAGTTGTGTCACCGCTGTACCTTGCATCTCGAAACCAGTGCTTGCTCTCGGAACTGACACTGCTGCATTTTTCTTGGTACAAGGTCCACGCATCACCGTCGACGGCAACCTCAATGAAGATGCCGCAACTCTGCATCACAGCCCCTGCGCTCATCGGAACCGACCCATTGCCTCAACTGCCCAACACATCTTTGATGCTGATGCATCAGGAACTCATACCGCAGTCTCACTGAATCTCGGAACCAATGTGTTGTTGGTCTTGCATTGAGAAAAGCGATGCATCCCCTCTGGTGCTTGGTTCAGAATTGATGCATTGCTCCAAAACCTGGATTTCAGGTACTTTGGTTCAGTTTGCCCAACTGGGTCCCTGTAGCCAGCCCGCACTCAATCATGATTGGCGTGAACTCTTGACTTTGTCCCAGTCCGGTGCAACCAGATATCCCTGGTTGGTGCTTCTTGCTTCTAAACTCTATTTTACAGTTTAATCTTAAAAAATTCATAACTCAATTTCTGCTTATTAGTTTTTGTCATTCTGGTCTTGTTTTATTTACTAAAATAAGTTCTATGTATCTAATTTGATGTAGGATTGTTTACCAGTGGTTTTTAACTGTTTTACTGTTTGAAGTGTTGCATAAATACTTTAAACATTGTCTCTAGGTTAAGCCTGACTGCTCTATGTAAAGTTGCTAGAGGCTGTACCCCAGTTAATTTGAGGTTTGCTTGTGCCTCGCCCTGACTAGGATTGTGGTTGCTGCTTGGCCAGGGCTCACACCACAGTCAAACAATACCCCAGTTTCTAACAGCGAGTCCCCAAAGTACCCCTGACCAGAGGACAGAACTGTTCCCGCATATGATCCTCCTCGGGAGTGCCATGAGACTTCCTGAAATGCCTACAGCTATGCTTGTGAATATTACAGATGATATGGTTCCCAACTAGTACAACAAATTGGCAGATGTGGTGTGTTCTGTCTCTCATCAAGTTGAAGTTGTGACTTCCCTTCCGATCCAAGAACATTGACATGACCTTAGTCCATGGGACTAGGTCCTGGTGAAGAAACACATCAGGAAGTTGTGTCTAGAGCCCCGCTGGTGTGACTCCTTCCAAGTCATCCTGGTGACCAACACTGCTGTAAAGTGTGGTGGCCTTCCAAGATTGGTGCATGCTTCCCACACCCAAAACGTGGGACAAGCTGGCGAAGAGATGGTGACAAGTACCTCTGATTTATAGAATCAAATACCAGAGTGCCGTGAAGGAGCAGAGGGGAAAGAAGAGTGTGCCCAAGTGTCTCAAAGTTAACCCGTGACAAGTGCTGAGCCTGTGGTGAATGAGCCAAGAGTAGCCAGAGTGATCCAAGCTGATGAGAAGGAAAATGACAGCTCAGATCCTGGAGCAGGGCCCAGCAATGCAATCAGAGGTGGATGCGAGAAGAGATAGATGGCGAAGGAAGGGTGAGAAGAGTGCATCCCGGTGACAGTCACTGAAAAAAACAGAGACAAGCAAGCATAGTGACCGTGAAGATGAACAGCTAGTGATCAGGAGGTCAAAGTGAACATAGGACTATCTGAAGGTACTCCACTCCTGAATGAACTTCCTTGCTAAGTATCTACCTTATTTAAGAACATAAGGGACTGAGGATTAATGAAAGGTGCTTGAAAAGGATCTGTGAGTAGGGCTACCACAGTGAATATTGACTGAACTTTGACTCAAACTGAAGTGAACTGTACAATCAAACTGACCCTTTCTGAACTTTTGAAACTCCTTAGGGCCCGGGTGCCAGTAGAAAAGTAGGGTTGTCATTTTAGAAGATGCTAATGTAGGGATATATATTCATCTCTGAACTAATCAAAGGTTTGCAGCTTTGCTCTAGTAGAAGACAATAAAGAGAGTTTGCTTTTGCCTCTTGATGCTTATATTCCTAGACATGTACCCTGAAGAAGCCAAGGTGTCTACTTCACCAAAAACACACAGATTGGTTCTAGTTGTAGTGCATTTGTCTTAATATTTTTCAGGATCTGGCTGTTAGTGAGGTAAATTTTCTTGGTGAGCATGCTTCCACCATTGCTAAGCCTAATGCAGCTCACTTAGATATACAGGAAAGATTTAATGTGATGGTTTTACATGGAGAAGGGAATTACACAAACAATGTGTTCTTTAATTTGCTGTACTAATGCTCTCAAGTCATGCATGAGCATGGCTGCTATGTTTGTGCATACTTGACTGCATCTACTGCGGAGGGAGTGACCTCCTATCACTTGCTTCTTACCTTTGCACTTTTGTATAGTATAATGCTTAGTCTTCTGCATCATCAGAGTTGCTATGAATTCTATTATTCAAACTTTGAGCTGGTCCTTGACAATTGTCTATGTACAAATATTTAAATCCTCGCCATAAATCTAGTAACATGGACACTGTATGGCAGTTATTTCGATCCTTGATAATGATTGAGGTCAGACAGAAGTTTTACATGTATAATGTCAAAAACAGAGAAATAGTTTATTGAAGAAATTAAGGATAGAAGCAGGGACTTGAGCACAAAGCCAGAAGGGCAACTCGGGACAAGGGGAAGAAGGTGGAAGAGAAATTGAAGGATGCTGGTGTACATCCAAAGTTAACTTTGGATTTGTAAATAAAAGGAAAACTGTGTTTTATGAGAAGAAAGACAAAGATTAGCTATTCCCAAATGATAGGTTGAAGTGAATGCCCACAGATTTTGTAGTGCTGGGAGACAGATGTTTTGTGGAAATGATCCTGTCATTCCTTGAGTTTATTATGTGTGTGGGAACAATTTTTATTTTAAGCTTCCTCAAAATTGGACAGGCAGCTGCTACCTAACTTTTGTGTTTGTAAAGGTGTATCATGTAAATAAATTGGATTATAATGAAGATATGTTTCATGCAAGACACAAGCATGGTGCTTCGCAAATAGTAGGTGACATCTTTGGGGCTATGATTCCTCTGAAGGAGAAGTTTTGAATGACCTGAAGATTAGAAAGCTATCTACTTTGTCTGACTGTCTGGAGTGTTGTCTGTTATTAACTCAGAACCTGTGGCTGTTAGGACCATGGTCCTCCAGAATAGGCTTGCTTTAGATACCTTACTCACAAAAGAGGGCAGAGGCAGTTGCATGTTACGCTTCCAACAGTATTGTACTTGCGTGCCTGAAAGCAGCAAAGAGGTTTGAGAGCAAACTGAGGATTCTACCTGCATTAATTGTGCACCCTGCTCTTTTTTGCCTGCATGACTTTAACCACGTAAAATAGGGTGGAAACTTTGGAGCAAATTGTGCAAATTTAAAATGTGCCCGCCTCAGAGTGGCACTTTTATCCTGCATGATAAAATGTATCATTGGGAGTTTCAGACATCCTGAAGTCTGAAATTCAGAATGATGTCCAAATTGTGCACCCAGTAATCAAACCTTTTGCTCCAGCTTTTTATTTTTGTGTGGAATTTGCACATCAAATAATGGACAACTTTTACAAATCAGGCCTATCTTTTCATGTGCGGAGTTCTCCACCGCAACTGCGCAGTCTTCGCACTTATAAAGTTACTATTAAAATGCAGTTTTGTGAATACTGAAAAAGTGTAAACTTACACAAACAAATCAGGCCCAGAAAGTTTATGTTGGGTGAGGTAGAGGCGATTTGATTTGTAAGTGGGGAGGCTTTTTTATGTGGATGGTAGATGGCTGTAGCTGTAAAGGAGGTGGTAGGGGTTTTTACCAACGTGGACAGCAGACACTTGAAGAAGTCAAATCATGGGCCATTCACTCTTTTACAGAAATTGAGCTGTGATACACTATGGCAATAGCGTCTCACCTTGTGAAAAGCCTATTCCTGATTAGAATAGTAGGTTGGAGGGAAGGTGTTGTTTGTACCAGGCGCAGGAGAATAGGTGAACTATGCCTCAAAGATGAGAAATATGCAGAAGGCTTGGTTTAGAGTGCAGTCTCGAATACTATAGACTTTAGTCCTCCTGGCTTGGATTTGAGGAGGAACCCACCAGTGCCTTGCTAGGGGACAGAGTGGTGTCTGTTTTTTTACTGGGGCAATGACAGGCTGTATGGGGTGTGACCCTGATGTTAGAATGTGTAAGATGTAATTGAGGAAGAATGAGTGTTAAGAGGTTGTTTTCCAAGTCAGTATAATGTGATTTATCCCTTCCATGACTGGGGATTTCTTTATTGGAATTTGAAGCTGCATAGAATTAGGATGATATTCAGAGGCTGGGGCAAGAATTGTGGTAGGTGGCCAATGAAGAGAGGAGAGGATGATTGGCAGTGATGGGAAGGACCCTCTTCTTCATCTTTTAACAATGCCTTTGCAGAAACATAACCCTCAGGTAGTCCACAGCAACAGATCTTAACCTACCCCCTCAATGCACATATGGAATAAAAACGTTGTTAAGTAAGGTCATGAATAGCTCATCATGCTCAATTTGGTGCTCAATTCTTTATTTTCCCCTTCACATTATGAATCTTGATTATACCCCTTGTGGAATGTCTCTTGAGGACTCTACTCATATAGGCCCTCATTACAACCCTGGCGGTCGGTGATAAAGTGGCGGTAATACCGCCAACAGGCCGGCGGTAAAAAAAAATGGAATTATGACCACGTGGGAAACCGCCCACACAGAGAGCCACTTTAATTTACCGACCGCCACGGCAGTAGCAACAAGCACTGCGGCGGTAATGGCCAACAGCCAGGCGGAAGACAATGTACCGCCCACCCTATTACAACAAGCCAATGCCCCAGCTTTTCCGGGGTGGTACCAACGCCATCAAAAGCTCGGCAGAAACAGTACACATAAGGGAAATGACTCACCTCTGGACACTCAAGGAAGAACCACGACGCCATGGAGCTCGAACTACAGGTGTTACCCATGCTGGTATACCTCCTCCTGCACCAGGAACACGAACGGCGGCAAAGACGACCAAGGTGAGTACTGCACCTAGCACACAAGGGAGGGTGGGAGAAAAAAGAGAGTGACACACACATGCAACACCCCTCCACCCCCAACACCATACACACAAACGGATGCAACAACATATCATATTCACCCCGAAACCTCAGGAATAATGCAAGGACAAAAGGAAGTGAGTAAAGTCAGTTTAATAATATACATTTTGAGGAATCCGTCCTCAAAGCACAAAACACTATCTACAATATATAGAAATGAAGGGACACTGCCCAGTCCAAAATATCTGTGGCCCACAGGGCCATATCACATAGGCCAAGGCCCCACTTGACTCCTGCCTCAATTCGGAGAGCGAACACTGCTGGGGCATCAGGTCAAAAATACACAGGCACTTCAGGGAGAAGGGGCACCTCAACCGGAAGATGGTACAATGCCACTGATCCTGGAGGGGGCTACATGCCCTCTGCGATGTCCTGGGGAGTGCAAAGCCACAGTCTCTCAAGTGGGTGGTTTGCCCACTGCTTGGTCCTGGGGAGTGCAAAGCCACAGTCTCTCTAGTGAGTGGTTTGCCCACTGCTTGCTCCTGGGGAGTACAAAGCCACAGTCTCTCAAGTGGGTGGTTTGCCCACTGCTTGTCCTGAGGAAAGCAAAGCCACAGTCTCTCTAGTGGGTGGTTTGCCCACTGCTTGGTCCTGGGGAGTGTAAAGCCACAGTCTCTCAAGTGGGTGATTTTCCCACTGCCTGGTCCTGGGGAGTGCAAAACCACAGTCTCCCAAGTGGGTGGTTTGCCCACTGCTTGGTCCTGGGGAGTGCAAAGCCACAGTCTCTCATGTGGGTGGTTTGCCCCCTGCTTGGTCCTGGGGAGTGCAAAGCCACAGCCTCTCAAGTGGGGGGTTTTCCCACTGCTTGGTCCTGGGGAGTGCAAAGCCACAGTCTCTCTAATGGGTGGTTTGACCACTGCTTGCTCCTGGGGAGTGCAAAGCCACAGTCTCTCAAGTGGGTGGTTTGCCCACTGCTTGCTCCTGGGGAGTGCAAAGCCACAGCCTCTCAAGTGGGTGGTTTTCCCACTGCTTGGTCCTGGGGAATGCAAAGCCACAGTCTCTCTAATGGGTGGTTTGACCACTGCCTGCTCCTGGGGAGTGCAAAGCCACAGTCTCTCTAGTGGGTGGTGTGCCCACTGCTTGGTCCTGGGGAGTGCAAGACCACAGTCTCTCTAGTGGATGCCTTCTTCCACTGGTTCTGGAGGGGGCCTTGTGCCCAGTGTACTTCATCCTGACAAGGAGGGGGTGAGTGGATGCCTTCTTCCACTGGTTCTGGAGGGGGCCTTGTGCCCAGTGTACTTCATCCTGGCAAGAAGTGGGTGATTGGATGCCTTCTTCCACTGATTCTGGAGGGGGCCTTGTGCCCACTGTACTTCATCCTGACAAGGAGGGGGTGAATGGATGCCTTCTTCCACTGGTTCTGGAGGGGGCCTTGTGCCCTATGATGCAGATTTTAGAGGGTGCAAGGCCACAGTCTCTCACCTGGGTGTCACACCTACAGTTTTTGAAGGGGCCAGGACGCACTACAGCCCATGGAGGCATGACTACACACTGCCTGCTGGTGGTGGCGTCTGCTCAGTGGTGGCAGTGGTGGGGCTGGCGGCGGTGCTGCCAGTGGTGGGGGTAGGCCCCAGCCTTTCCCCCGCAGCCTCGGACGGCAACAAGCACCGCAGCGGTAACTGCCAACAGCCAGGCGTAAGACAATGTACCGCCCACCCTATTACAACAAGCCAATCTCCCAGCTTTTCCAGGGCAGTACCAACGCCATCAAAAGCACTGCAGAAACAGTATACAAAAGGGAAACGACTCACCTCTGGACACTCAAGGAAGAACCACGATGTCATGGAGCCCGAACTACAGGTGTTACCCATGCTGGTATACCTCCTCCTACACCAGGAACACAAACGGTGGCGAAGACTACCTCGGTGAGTACTGCACCTAGCACACAAGGGAGGGTGGGAGAAAAAAGAGAGTGACACACACACATGCAACACCCCCACCTCCACCCGCCACACCATACACACAAACAGATGCAACAACATTACATATCCACCCCGTAACCCTCAGGAATAATGCAAGGACAAAAGGAAGTGAGTAAAGTCAGTGTAATAATATACATTTTGAGAAATACGTCCTCAAAGCACAAAACAGTATCTACAATATATACAAATGGAGGGACACTGCCCAGTCCAAAATATCCGTGGCCCAGAGGGCCATATCACATAGGCCAAGGCCCCACTTGACTCTTGCCTCAATTAGGAGAGAGAACACTGCTGGGGCATCAGGTCGAAAATACACAGGCACCTCAGGGGGAAGGAGGGGGGGGCACCTCAGCCAGAAGATAGTGCAACGCCTCTGCTCCTGGAGGGGGCAACATGCCCTCTGCGATGTCCTGGGGAGTGCAAAGCCACAGTCTCTCAAGTGGGTGGTTGACCCACTGCTTGGTCCTGGGGAGTGCAAAGTCACAGTGGCTCACGTGGGTGGTTTGCCCACTGCTTGGTCCTGGGGAGTGCAAAGTCACAGTCTCTCTAATAGGTGGTTTCACCACTGATTGCTCCTGGGGAGTGCAAAGCTGCAGTCTCTCAAGTGGGTGGTATGCCCAGTGCTTGGTCCTGGGGAGTGCAACGCCACAGTCTTTCTAGTGGGTGGTTTGCCCACTGCTTGGTCCTGGGGAGTGCAAAGCCACAGTCTCTCAAGTGGGTGGTTTGCCCACTGGTTGGTCCTGGGGATTGCAAAACCACAGTTTCCCAAGTGGGTGGTTTGCCCACTGCTTTGTCCTGGGGAATGCAAAGCCACAGTCTCTCAAGTGGGTGGTTTGCCCACTGCATGGTCCTGGGGAGTGCAAAGACACAGTCTCTCAAGTGGTGAGTGCAAAGACACAGTCTCTCTAGTGGGTGGTTGCCCACTGCTTGGTCCTGGGGAGTGCAAAGCCACAGTCTCTCTAGTGGGTGGTCTGCCCACTGCTTGCTCCTGGGGAGCGCAAAGTCACAGTCTCCCAAGTGGGTGGTTTGCCCACTTCTTGGTCCTGGTGAGTGCAAGAACACAGTCTCTCTTGTGGATGCCTTCTTCCACTGGTTCTGGAGGGGGCCTTGTGCCCAGTGTACTTCATCCTGGCAAGGAGGGGGTGAGTGGATGCCTTCTTCCACTGGTTCTGGAGGGGGCCTTGTGCCCAGTGTGCTTCATCCTGGCACTGAGGGGGTGAGTGGATGCCTTCTTCCACTGGTTCTGTAGGAGGCCTTGTGCCCAGGGTGCTTCATCTTGGCAAGGAGGTGGTGAGTGGATGCCTTCTTCACTGGCTCTGGAGGGGGCCTTGTGCCCAGTGTGCTTCATCCTGGCAAGGAGGGGGTGAGTGGATGCCTTCTTCACTGGTTCTGGAGGGGGCCTTGTGCCCTGTGATGCAGATCTTGGAGGGTGCAAGGTCACAGTCTCTCACCTGGGTGTCACACCTACAGGTTTTGCAGGGGCCAGGACGCACTACAGCCCATGGAGGCATGACTACACACTGCCTTCTGGTGGTGACGGCTGCTCAGTGGTGGCAGTGGTGGGACTGGCGGCGGTGCTGCCAGTGGTGGGGGGAGGCTCCAGCCTTTCCCCCGCAGCCTTGGAAGGCTGCCCACTGGGGCTGCTGCTGCTGGCAGTGGTGGTGGCAGTGGTGCTGGTGGCGGTGCAGGTGGCGGTGCTGGCAGCTGTGCTGCCTCTGGTGGGGGAGGCTCCAGCCCTTTCCCTGCAACCTCGGATGGCTGCCCTCTGGGGGCTGCTGGCAGTGGTGGTGGCCGTGGTGCTGGTGGGGGTGCAGGTGGTGGAGCAGGTGGCGGTGCTGGCGGCGGTGCCGCCTGTGGTGGGGGGAGGCTCCAGCCTTTCCCCGCAGCCTCGGATGGCTGAAGTGCCATGGCCGGTGTTGTTTGCCCAGATGCTGCTCCATCACCAGGCTCCATATCCATCCTGCCTGCGGTGTCTGTGCCTTTGTCATTGCACTTGGCAGCTGGTGTTCCCTTCCGGCCCTTGGAAGCTGGTGGTGCCTCATTGCTTCTGCCAGCTGGTGGTGCCTCCTTGCGCTTGCCAGCTGGTGGTGCCTCCTTGATTCTGCCAGCTAGTGGTGCCTCCTTGAATCTGCCAGCTGGTGGTTCCCCCTTGCGTTTGCCAGCTGGTGGTGCCTTTTTGCGTTTGCCAGCTGGTGGTGTCTCCCTGATTCTGCCAGCTGGTGGTGCCTCCTTGCGTTTGCCAGCTGGTGGTGCCTCCTTGCGTTTGCCAGCTTGTGCTCCCTTTTTGCACTTGGCTGCTGGTGCAGGCACACTGGCTGTGTGGACGGGTGTCTTCACGGCGCCTCTCACAACTGCAGTGGCTGCAGTAACGACAGTGGCCGTGGACTGGGTGGCTGAGGTACTAGCCTGAGTCCCGACCACCCTGGCCCAAAGTGAAGGACGGGGAGGAGGGACAGGTAATAGGTCAAGGGTGGAGAGGAAAGGCTTTTTAGGGTCACTGGGGCTGGAAGAGGGTGAAGGTTTGGGAGTGGAGGAAGAGGGGCTGGTGGTAGGGGGTGTCTGTCTGTTGTGTTTGGGTGCAGGTGCATGGGCTGGATGCTGTCGTGAGGTGGATGGCTGTTGGGTGTCTGAGTGCTTGCATTTGTGTACTTTTGGAGGGGTGGGCTCAGACACAGTGGGAGAGGACATAGGGGATGTGTGCATGGATGTGGGGGGTGACTGCTAGTGAGGGGCGTGTAGTGATAGGCGTGATGGAGGTTGTGATGAGGATGTAGTGCATGCAGGTGGATGACAAGTAGGAGGGGGACACAGTGGAGGCAGTGGATGTTGATGTGTCTGCATCTGGATGGTGCTTGTGTGAGTGCCTGTTAGATGAAGTGTGGTGCTTGTGTTTGCCTGAGCCACTTCTGTGTGTTGATTTGGGTGCATGCTGGTCTAAAGGTGTGCTTGGGATAGGCTGGGGTTGAGGGGAAGGGACTGGGTAGTGGAAGTTTGAGGGGGGAGGCTAGAGACAGGGAGAATGGCTGCCATAAGGGAGGAGGCCAGAGCCTGGAATGATCTATGTTGGGCCGGTAGTAGATGCCCACTAGCATATTTGGGGTTGGAGTGCATCAGACCCTGCCCATCATGGAACCTACCCTGCCATGTTCTTCCTGGCCTAGGGGCACCCACAGACCCACATCCCCCACCCAGATAACACCTCAACACGAGCAGTTTTCTGATTCTGAAACTGTACTCACCCCCTTGTGGCTGCTGTGATGCCTTCAAGCGCCCATTCAACTCCAGACCGGCCACCGCCAGGATGCGGAACATCAGGGGGGTCAGGGTACGACAGGCACCCCTTCCTTGGTGGGAGGCCATCCCCAGTGGGCCTCCGCCATCTTCTTTGCCCAGTGGTGCAGGTCCTCCCACAGTTTGCGACAGTGGGTTCTCCGCGCGTCAAAGACCCCCAGGGTCCGCACGTCCTTGGCGATGGCACGACAAATACCCTTTTTCTGATGGGCGCTGACCTGCAGAAAAAGATATATAGAAAAAGGTATTAGTCATACCGTCTGGCCTGTTACACTCATGGCCCACCATATCCCTCCCATCTCCTTACGCACAGACATTGACCACCATACATGAAGCACTCTTTCCAGGACCTCTCAGCCACCCACCCCTTACACGAGGCTTACACACACAGCAGTCCATGCATTCATGCCCCATGCATCGTGCTCACAGTGTACTCACCTGTTGGTCTGGAGGACCATAAAGTAAACGGTACTGGGGTAGGATCCCATCCACCAGTTTCTCCAACTCCTCTGAAGTGAAGGCAGGGGCCCTTTCCCCAGACTCTCGAGCCATGGTTGCTTCCAGACACTGATCACAGCAGCATTTGCAGTGTAGATCCTCTCCTGTTGAAAGTAGCAAGTGAGTGAACAGATAGAAAATGGCGGTCACGTCAGCGGAGGTGCGTACCTTCACCCCCGGCGTACATCACCATTGGCATCTGGAACCCATAGGGCCCAATGATAACCAATGAGGTGTTGCATGGTGGTCGTCGACCGCCTCCCGCAACGGCGCACAACATCAGCGGAATTACTTCATTTTCACTTGTCCCGCCACACAGGTCAGGCGACCGCCATTTCAGGGGGCAACAGGCCATGGCACCAAACTGCGTCATGGCAGACATAGGCACATTTATGGAACTACACAGTTACATACTGTTTCTGTCACAACATGCAAGGCATTTTACTCTGTATGAATATGACCATCTGGTCACCGTTTTTCATCCTAGAGTTCAACCGCTGAGAATGAATAGGAGCTGGAGACATACTCCCGTGTACAGACCCCTGGTGGACCGGGTAACAATGGAGGACAGGCACATTATCCTCACCTACAGACTTGATAGGGCCACGATCCAAGAGCTGTGTGCCCAATTGGAGCCAAACCTGATCTCAGCTATCGGTCACCTCACTGGGATCCCCCCTCTTGTGCAAGTCCTATCAGTGCTCCATTTCTTGGCAAGTGGCTGCTTCCAAGCGACAGTGGCCATGGCATCAGGGATGTCACAGCCTATGTTCTCAAACGTGCTGACCAGAGTGTTGTCTGCCCTGATGAAACACATGCGCAGCTACATCGTATTCCCCCAGGTGGAGGATTTGGCCACAGTGAAGGCTGACTTCCATGCACTGGGACATATCCCCAACATCATTGGTGCTATTGATAGTACACATATTGCCTTTGTCCCCCCTCGGAGAAATGAACAGGTGTTCAGAAATCAAAAGAGCTTCCACTCTATGAATGTGCAGATAGTGTGCCTGGCGGACCAGTACGTCTCCCATGTGAATACAAAGTATCCTGGGTCTGTGCATGATTCCTTTATCCTGAGGAATAGCAGCATCTCATATGTGATGGCTCAACTCCAGAGGCACAGGGTATGGTTAATAGGTGAGCCTATGGTCCCCACCCAGTGTCTGTTGGTATATGGGTGTGGGGTTGGCACTAAGGATGAGTGTCTGGCTAACAGGTATCCCTCGATATTTACAGGTGACTCTGGTTACCCCAACCTCTCATGGCTACTGACCCCAGTGAGGAATGCCAGGACAAGGGCAGAGGAACATTACAATGAGGCACATGGGCGAACAAGGAGGATCATTGAGCGCATCTTTGGCCTCCTGAAGGCCAGGGTCTAGTGCCTCCATCTGACAGGTGGATCACTGTGCTACTCACCCAAGAAGGTCTGCCAGATCATCGTTGCATGTTGCATGTTGCACAAACTGGCCTTGAGGCGCCAGGTGCCTGTTCTGCAGGAGGGTGAGGCCGGAGATGGTCGTGTGGCAGCGGAGGAGCCTGTGGACAGTGACGAAGAGGAGGCAGAGGAAGAGGATGTGGACAACAGAACAACTACAATACAACAGTACTTCCAGTGACACACAGGTAAGACTCTGTAACCTCACCTTCCATTGCTGTTTTGTGAAGTGAACTTTCTCTGGCTGGCTGCTGTTCCCACTACAAAGGCCACTTATTGTACCCTTTAACATGTCTATTTGCAGATATTTGGGCCCTCCTGTGGCTCCTGGTGTATTGACTGCAGCACATTACAGGTCATAACTATGTATACATCACTGTACAGTCTATTTGCAATGTCTACTGATTGTCAAACAACTACATCCTTAAATCATCTGACATACTCCATACTTGTTTTTTCCGAGGGTGTTTATTTCAGTGCTGAGAAGTAAATGGGGATGTGCAATGGGCTTGGGTGATGGTGGAGGAAAGTCCAGGATAGGGTCCAGTCTATTGGTATCACAGGTGCATTGCCCAACGAGGCATAGGAAGGGGATCAATGTCAGTTAAAGGTGGACAGGGTGACAGAGTGGGACACAAGGGTGACAATCAGGGGAGTCTTATTTCCTGGCGCTGGTCTTGGCAATGTTCTCTGGCTTCTGCCTCGATCGCAGGGACCGTTTGCGGGGTGGTTCTCCTTCTGCAGGGGTGGGGTGCTGGTGGCCTGTTGTTCCTGTGGTAGGCCTCCTGTCCACTAGCATCAGTGGAGGTGGAAGGCTGTTCATCGGCGTGGCTAGTGTCAGGGGCGCGTTGATGTGCCACTGCCTCCCTCATGGTGTTGGCCATGTATGCCAGCACCGCTGCAATGGTGACCAGGGTGGTGTGGATGTCCCTCAGATCCTCCCTGATCCCCTGATCCCCTGGTACTGTCCCTCCTGCAGCCGCTGGGTCTCCTGCAACTTGGCCAGTATCTGGCCTATGGTCTCCTGGGAATGGTGGTATGCTCCCAGGATGTTGGTGAGTGCCTCGTGGAGAGTGGGTTCCCTGGGCCTGTCCTCCCCCTGTCGCACAGCAGTCCTCCCAGCTTCCCTGTTGTCCTGTGCCTTTGTCCCCTGAACCATGTGCCCACTGCCACTGACCCTAGGTCCCTGATCGTTTTGTGCTTGTGGGGTTGCCTGGGGTCCCTGTAGTGGTGGGCACACTGCTGATTGACATGCCCTGGGGACAGTTGTATGGGCCCGCTGGGTGGGTGCTGTGCTGGTGTTTCCTGAGGGGGGAGGCTCTGTGGTGTTATGGGACTGTGCCTGGGTTACCGACTGTCCAGAGGTCCCTGATGGGCCAGGTTAGTCATCCATATCCAGGCGTGCAGACCTGCTGTCATCACTGTGGGCCTCTTAGGGGGGGAGTGGATGTTGCTGGCACCTCCTCTCTGGTGACGTTGTGTGAGGGTCCTGTGGGTATGTAAATGCAGTGTTATTGTTACTGCATGTGACATCTTGTGCATGGGTGTGTTTCCCTCTAGGGTTGTTCTTACGAAGGCATTTTTGGCTTGTGTGAGTTGTAATTTGGTTGGCTAAGTGATTTTCACTACTGTGCATGCTGTGTTGATTGGTGTCCATACAGGGCTGTGAGTAATGTCCATGCATTGTTGTTGCCTGCAGTGCTGGGTACTGGGAGGGGTGGGTTGTGATGGTGGGGTGTATGTGAGGTAGTGGGGTGATGGGGGTGAGGGTAGGGGTGGGGTATGGGATGGCATGCAGGTAGAGGGGTGAAAGTAGTTAAGATTTGTCTTACCAGAGTCCAGTCCTCCTGCTACTCAGGCCCTCAGGATCCATTATTGCCAAGACTTGCTCCTCCCATGTTGTTAGTTGTGGGGGAGGAGGTGTGGGTCCACCACCAGTCCTCTGTACTGCTATCTGGTACCTTGCAACCACGGAACGCACCTTCCCCTCGTAGGTCGTTCCACCTCTTCCTGATGTCATCGCTGGTTCTTGGGTGCTGTCCCACGGCATTGACCCTGTCCGCGACTCTCCGCCATAGCTCCATCTACCTAGGATGTCTGCTGCACCTGTGATCCGAATAGCTGTGGCTCCAACCGGATGATTTCCTCCACCATGACCCTTAGCTCCTCCTCTGAGAACCTGGGATGTCTTTGTGGTGCCATGGGTGCAATGTGAGTGATGTGTGTGAGGGTGTGTGGGGTGATGTGTTGGGGTGTGTGCTTTGAGGTGCGTGGATAGTGTATGGGTGATGGGTTCTGTGGCTCTTGTTTTGTGGGTGCTCCTGGCGTGTCTCTCTCTCTGTTGTAAATTGTTTGTAGTGGTAAAGGGTTGTGGGTAACGTGTGTGTGTGTTTTATAGTGGTGTGGGTGTGTGGGTGCGGTGCGTGTATGCGTGTCAGGTGTGTGTAGTTTGTATTGACCAATGTGGTGTTGTTTTGTTAGGTTGTGTGTATTTTGAGCGCAGCGGTATGTACTGCCAATGGTTTACAGCAGTTGAATGTCCGCCGCAGTGATTCGTGGGTCATAATGCTGTGGCGTAACGGTGTGGATTTTGGTGCCGCCATTTTATCACTGACCATTGGTGTGGCGGACTTGTGTGTGTGTCTGTATAGTGGCGGATTTCTATGTGTGGGTCATAATACGTGTAGCGGTATACCGCCGCGGTCACTGTATGTTGGCGGCAGTCAGCATGGCTGTAAGCGGCACTTACCGCCAATGTCATAATGAGGGCCATAGTATTGGAATTAGGCTTCCATTGCTCTGATTCTTCTTACATTTTGGTAACTATTTCAGTGAGTTTGCTATCAGCCATTTAAAACAGCTCTACTCCCTCTCCCAATTAAAATACTTCAATATAGATCCCATTTCCTTTGTGAAACTGTTGTAGAATTTCTGTATTTTCTGCTTAATTAGCTCCTCTTCTTGTTACCCTTTTTCTTTCCCTATCCGTGACTGCTTAAAAGAGGTGTACCATGCACCAGTAGGCCTACCATGTTATATAGACTCCAGGACTAACTAACGGAATGTTCAACATGGCTGCCTTCCATTGGGAAAGACTTTCACCACCTTGTGTATGTCCCACAAAAGCACTTCTTCCCCAAAAATAGACAGCATATGTCGGTTTGTAGTTCTTTATGGTACTACAAGGGATGGTTCTGGAGTTGACTCCCCATTAGGATCATAATTCTCATGGCCATTGATATCGTCCAGGAATTGCCTCTAATGCCTTTATAGTGTCATGTGGAATAATGAGGTTTGACATAAAGGGTGCCAAGAAAAACGTTTCTACACAGGATCAATGCTTGTATCTGTGCTGTGGAAAATGTTAAAGGGGTGGGAGAGCAGCCAGCACTAAGCAGGTGGTGTGTGTCAATTGTGCTCTCTTGTAGAGTAGAGGAGGAGCAGGCAGTCTCCAGATCACCATGACCTGTCTTTAAAGCTATAGGCACAGCATTGCAGACTGGAGCACCTGGTCACTGATCCTTCATCTCAAGTATTCCTCCATAATGTGTGATTTTTTCAGCCATAGACAACAACTGATATCTCAGAATAATCTTGGGAGGAAGAAATAGCTTGCTGAAAGTTGAGGGGACCTTTTTGGAGGTTTGTCAGTACTCAATAGGGTATGTCTATACTATCTATTCTATTCCCCAGTTTTATAGCGTGTATGGCTACCCAAGCTTTGGGTTTCCCAGCACTATCAGACTGGTTGGAGTGAGCCAGTTGATATCTCTAAAAGAAGGATTCAGGAGGAGGTAGTGGAGGTAGGGGCGCGCAAAAAAGTGGCACATTGGGACCGATGCACCACTTTCTTGTAAATATGCCCCATAGTATCTTAAATAGTACTCTGCAACTTATGGGAAGCCAGTGAAGAGTTTTGAGCACAGCACCTGCTGACTGTGTTTTAAGAATGCCTAACAGTATTGGGGCAGTGGCATTCTGAATGATTTGGAGCTTTATAATCACTGCCTTTGGACTGCCTAAGTAAAGGGCATTGCCATAATCAAGGCGAGGAAGGATCAAACCTTGAATCAAAATTCTATATGACTCCACCGGAAGCCACTTTAGAACCTTTCTCAGGGCTCTCTGGAGGCCGAAACAGCTGCTGGACACCTTTTTTGCTAGGGAGGCCATGGTTAGCTGTATATCCAGGACCATCCCTAGGCTCTTTACTTCCGCTTTAGGGGATGGACGTTCTTCCAGGGAAGGTGGCCAGATGATCTGATTCCAGAGTGTTGAATTGTGACGTAATGGCAAGGATCACAAAATAGAGTTGCACAGAGTGTGCCCCAATCTATGTCCCCTATTGTAACTGCAAGTTCAGACTTTGGGCCTTATTTCGAGCTTGGCGGATGGGGTTACTCCAATACAAACGTGATGGATATCCCCTTCGCTGTATTATGATTCCACTATAGTCTGTGGAAATTGTAATATAGAGGACAGCGGACAGGATATCTGTCACGTTTGTAATGGAGTAACCCTCTGCCAAACTCTAAATCGTGACCTTTTTGTCACTTGGTGGTAGTGTTTTTACTTCCACTCTTATGGTGACCTCCTACCCCCGTGAGAGCATTCTAAGTTTTGTGTGTTCAGTGCTTTCTACATAGTGCCTGTGTGGAAGTTGAAACACGATAATCACTATCAGAGCATCTGTGGAGTTTGGTACAAAAAGACTACAGTATTTACATAAGTAAAACAACTTACTTAATGAAGAACAGGCGCATAAAGGAACATTTCTCAAAAATTCTTCACAAAAGTAAAGAATACATTTTTGGCTGGCACAAATGCTGTCTATCAAATGGTTACACCTACCTCTAATATGATCTGATCCTGCAACGAAAGGCAATCGTAAGGGCAGTAGGTATTCTCTGTGAATCCATACCGTTTTCCAGGGTCAGCATTCTGGAACTCTCTGAAAATTATGCCAAAATAACCTAAATCTGGTCCTGTGCATTTCTTGCCCAGCACAGACTTTTATAACATGTCTCAGTATACTTCTCCTCAGCATCTAATATCTCAGCAAGTGTAATAAGGAGCAGTGATGTCCAAGAAGAGGGAAGCGGTCGAAAGCCATGTGATTGGTTTGATGTAATGTGTTGAGTACTGTTGTTAGGGACTGTCATAGGCTCTTAGTAGCCCAGCTTGGGATCCTATAATTATCTACATTATGAAATACCATGCCAGCGGGATTGGAATTTAAAAAGTCTGATAATGATTGCCTCTTTTAACCTGCACCCTTTAAATTGAGGCATAGCTTGCAAGTGTCACCTGAGGAAAAACTTACCTTAGGAGAAATGTGGGAGATCTGGTAATTATTACGAAATATGTAATTTCTCTCTGCAAACATTATCGTGTTGTACAAGTGATAATAGAAGACTGAGATTGGCAAAAGTCTTACTGGACAAAAAGGTTCTGCCTCAGTTCTGAAACACAACTTAGTGGTGGGTTCCCTGCATGAGCAGAATTACCCTGTTAGTTCGTTTTCGGAATGAGAATATATGGCAACGTACTCACAAGAAAATATGCATTAAAATAAAGCTCTTTAACTGTAGGCTACACACAAGGGTTTTGACTTTCATTTAGTTTCATTTTAAATCTAATAAAAATTAGTTTTTTTCAGACATCAAACTTTTTAGTTTCAGGTTTTACAAGGTGATGGACACATAGTACAGGTTCATTTATATAGAACAGACATATCCCTTCAAGGTTTATGTACATGAACATCTTTTAACCTGACTTGTGAATGTGACCCCATGCACTCTTGGACCCCGACGACCTCAGAGGATTGACCCCTTGTCCCGCTTAGCCCCTCATCAATCTCTTATTACTACTGACGTGTTAGGGGAAGAGTAAGGAGTGAAAATTACAAAAAAGTAAACACGGTTCTTGGGGTAATTTACATTTTAAGTCAGACCACACACAGATTTAGCTGCCATCTGGATAGGCCACCGACAGTATGCGGGCCATCAGGGGGTCAGGGTTCGACGGGCACCCCTTCCTCGTTGGGAGGCCATCCCTAGCTGGGCCTCCGCGGTATTCCGTGCCCAGCGTCTCAGGTTCTCCCACGGTTTGCGACAGTGGTTGATGCACCTGCCATGGACCCCCAGGGTCCGCACATCCTTGGCGATGGCATGCCATATACCCTTCTTTTGATGGGCGCTGGACTACAGAGGCAATACAGACAGGAGAACACCATTAGACAAACAGTCCAGCCTGTCACACACATGACCCACCATACCCCTTTCCATCACCATTGGCACATACATAACCCAGCTCACAGCATGTACATCACCAACAGATAATCCCCCCTTTACACAATGCCTTCACACGCATCTCCATGCATCCATGCCACATGCATCGTGCTCACAGTGTACTCATCTATTGGTCTGGAGGCTCATACAGCAGTCTGTACTGGGGTAGGACCCCATCCACCAGTCGCTCCAACTCCTCCGAAGGGAAGGCTGAGGCCCTTTCCACGGTCACACAGGCCATGGTAGATTCCAGTCACAGCAGCCCATGCAGTGTAGGTCCTCTCCTATGGAAGGTCAGGTAACAAGTGAGGAATATGATAGAAAATGGCGGTCACATCCACGGCGGTGCATACCATCATTGCTGTCGTAGATCACTATTGGCCACTGTAACCCATAGGGCCCAATATTAACCAGGGGGAGTTACACGGCTGTTCCAGGTCGCCTCCCGCCACGGCGCACTACGTCAGTGGAATTACCTCACTTCCACCTGTCCATCCGGACAGGCAGACGCCATTTTAGGGAGGCAGCCCTATGGAATAATGCTGCGTCACAGGAGAAATAGGCACATACTGGACAAATCACACTGACCCATTACATGTTTACAGAATGCAAACTACTGTTGTGGCTCCATTGTTCAGTTTGTGACAGCCTCCTCACTCTTTTGTTCCATAGGTTCCTACTGCTGCAGATGAATACGAGATGGAGACATACCCCTGTGTACAGACCCCTGTTGGACTTGGCTACACTGGAGGACAGGCACATAATACTCACCTATAGATTGGACAGGGCCACAATCACAGAGCCTGACCTACTTTCTGCTATCCCTCACCCCACTGGGATCCCCCTCTTGTGCAAGGTCTATCAGTATTCCATTTCCCGGCAACTGGTTCTTTTCAATTGACAGTGGGCTTGGCAGCAGGAATGTCACAGCCAATGTTCTCAATAGTGCTGACAAGAGTATTGTCTGCCGTGATAAAACACATGTGCAGCTACATTGCATTCTCCCAGGTTGAGGATTTGGCCACTGTGAAGGGCAAGTTTTATGCAATGGGGCATATTCCCAATATAATTGGGGCGATTGATGGAACACATATTGCATTTGTCCTCCCGCCAGAATGAACAGGTGTTCAGGAATCGTAGGAGTTTCTACATCATGAATATGCAGATGGTGTGCTTGGCGGACCAGTACATCTCCCACGTCAATGCTAAGTATCCTGGGTCGGTGCATGATGCCTTTGTCCTAAGGAATAGCAGCATCCCAAATGTGATGGCCCAACTACAGAGTCACAGGGTGTGGCTTATAGGTGAGCCCTGGTTCCCACCCAATACATATTGGTGTATGGGTATGGTGTGGGCCATATAGGATAGTGTGTGGCTAAATGTTGTCCCTCAATAATTGCAGGTGACTCTGGTTACCCAAACCTATCATGGCTGCTGACCCCTGTGAGAAATACCAGGACAAGGGCAGAAGAACGTCATAATGAGGCACATGGGCGAACCAGAAGGATAATTGACAGAACCTTTGACCTCCTGAAGGCTAGGTGTCGGTGCCTCCATCTAACAGGTGGATCCCTGTGCTACTCACCCAAGAAGGTCTGCCAGATAGTATTGGCATGCTGCACAACCTGGCCCTCAGACGCCATGTAGCTTTTCTGCAAGAGGAGGAGACTGGAGATGCCTCTGTGGCAGCAGTGGACCCTGTGGACAGTGAGGATGAGGAGGCAGAGGATAAAGATGAGGACAACCGAACATCTGTGATCCGTCAGTACTTCCAATGACACACAGTGTAACATTTCAATGACTTTGGTTGTATTCTGTGTGGCATTGGCATGCTGGTAATTCCCAATTCAATGCCCACTTACTGTTACCTCTGGATATTCATTTTGCAGATGTTGGTGATATGACAAATACTCCTGGTGTGATCACTACAGCCAGCTACATGTCATTAATATATGCTCATTCTATGTACAGTTCATTTGCAATGGTTGTACCTGTTTCAATCAATACATATTTGATATACATGACATAATGGAAATCGATTTTTGTCAAAGGGTGTTTATTGAAGTGCTAACATATAGGGGGAAAGTGCAATGGGATGGGGTGATGATGGAGGGAAGTCCAGGGTATTGTTTCAATCTGTTTGTAGCACAAGTGCATTGTCCATGGGGACATAGGAAGGGGGGCAATGGCAGTTCAAGGTGGACAGGGAGACTGTGTGGGACACCAGGGTGACAATCAGGAGAGTCTCATTTCCTGGTGGGGTTCTTGGCAAGTGTCTCTGGCTTCTATCTGGATCGCAGGGAATGTTTGCAGGGTGGTTCACCTTCTGCAGGGGGAGGGGTGCTGGTGGCCTGTGAGTCCTGTGGTGGGGCCTCCTGGCCACTAGCGGCAGCGGAAGTGGATGGCTGTTCAGACGACTGGCTAGTGGCAGGGACCCGCTGGTGTGAGACTGCCTTCCTCATAATGTTGGCCATGTCTGCCAGCACCCCTGCTATGGAGATCAGGGTGTGGTTGATGGCCTGAAAGTCCTCCCTGATCCCTTGGTATTGTCCCTCCTGCAGCCGCCTGTTCTCCTGCACATTGTCCAGGATCTGGCCCATCATGTCCTGGGAATGTTGGTAGGCTCCCGGGATCTCGGAGAGTGCCTCCTGGAGAGTCGGTTCCCTGGGCCCCCTGGTGCACAGCACTCCTCCCAGTTTCCCTGTTGGGCTGTGCCTCTGTCCCCTGAACCGTGTGCCCACTGCCACTAACCCCAGGTCCCTGATTGTCTTGGGTATGAGGTGTGGCCTGGGGTCCCTGTGCAGGTGGAAACACTGCTGATTGACGTGTCCTGGGGACAGAGGTGTGAGTACACTGGGTGGGTGCTGTGGTCGTGTTTCCCGAAGGGGAAGGCTCTGTGGTGGTGTGTGACTGAGCTTGCGTAACTGGCTGTCCAGTGGTCCCTGATGGGCCAGGTAGACCGTCCAGATCCTGAAGTACAAAGTTACTGTCATCACTGTATGCCTCTTCACTTGGGGGACTGGATAGTGCTGGCACCTCCTCTCCGGTGACATTGGCTGAGGTACCTGTGGGGATGTAAGTGATGTGTTATGGTTGATGTGTATGACATATTGTACATCCCTGGCTTCTCCTCTATGGTTGGTTTTGGAATGCCAGCTTTCACTTTTGTATGCTAGTGTATGATGGGATTGTTAGTTCTCTATGCTGTGCATGCTTTAGTGATGAGTGTCCATGCATTGCTGTGAGGGGTGTTCATGCATTGGTACAGCATGCAGGCCTTGGCATTGGGATTAGTGAGATGTGATGGTGGAATGTGTGGGAAGGAGTGGAGTGATGTGAGTAAGGGTGAGAGTATGTGATGGCACGCAGGTAGGGGGGTGATAATAGTAGAAAGTTGACTTACCAGAGTCCAGTCCTCCTCCGACTCCGGCCAGGCCCTCAGGATGTAGTATTGCCAAGACTTGCTCCTCCCATGCTGTGAGTTGAGGGGGAGGAGGTGGGGGTCTACCGCCAGTCCTCTGTATAGTGAGCTGGTGTCTTGTTGCTATGGAACGTACCTTCCCCCTTAGATAGTTCCACTTCTTCCTGATGTCGTCCCTTGTTCTGGGGTGCTATCCCTTGGCATTCACCCTGTCTACGATCCTACGCCATAGCTCCATCTTTCTAGCTATAAATATTTGCTGCACCTGTGCTCCAGATAGCTGTGGCTCTACCCTGACAATTTCCTCCACCATGACCCGTAGCTCCTCCTCTGTGAAACGGGGGTGTCTTTGTGGTGCCATGGGTGTTATGTGAGGTGTATTGGTGAGGGTGTGTTGGGTAACTTTTTGGGGTGGGTGATGTGGAGTGCTTAAGTGGTGTATGGGTGTGAGTGGTGTGTGGCTCTAGTTGTCTCATTGGTCTTGGTGTCTCTCTGGTGGCAATGATTTGTATTCGTAAAGGGTTGTGGGTACTGTGGGTGTGTGTTTTATAGTGGTGTGGGTGTGGTGTGTATGGGTGTCAGGTGTGTGTTGTATGAATTGTTCAATGTGGTGGTGTTTTGTCTGTGGGTGTCCATTGTGAGCGTGGCGGTACGTACTGTCAATGGTTTACCGCCGTTGAATGTCCGCAGTGGTGATTCATGGGTCATAATTTGGTGGGCGTTGTTCTGTTAAAGTGACGGTGTGGGTTTTGATACCTCCACTTTATCACTGACCTTTGGTCTGGTGGATTTGTGTATGTGGCTGAATTCTGTCAGATTGGTCTGTTTGTGTCATAATATGATGAACGGAAATCCGCTGCCACAGTGATAAGTTGGCGGCGATCAGTGTGGTGGTAAGCGGCATTTACCTCCAATGTCATAAAGAGGGCCTAAATGTTGATATTCATATATATTGAGTTAATTATCAAAATGAGTCCTCCTTGAACATTTGTTACATTAGAATTCTAAGTACCCAGTTCTTGGGGGAATATTGGGTCACTCTGTCTAATATAATAGCAGATTAAGATTCAGCATATATGATTGAGCTGGCTGCTATGGGTAAAACCACCATCTAGTACATGTACAATGAACAAATACCTGACCCGAAAGAGCACAGAATTTATGCTGCTTTCCGTACCACGCTAAAGATCAGATTGAGCTTGTTGCTAAGTGGAGGACGTTTCATGTCGTGGTATGTGTAGCACCCTGCTGCGACGAGACGGGGGAGGGAGCTTTTTAACTACCCAGTAGAGGGTCGCTGGACAGGCTTCTTCAAAACATTAGCCTATTTGTTCAGCCTTATTGCTATGCCATTGATTGGTGTGATGCGCCAGCAATACAAAACTACTGAACTGTACCTAATGCCAGCATAGATGTACCGACTGGGCTCTGCAAACCAGTACTGGTAGTGAAGACTGGACATGCAAAAGTTACATTCTAGAGGGGCTCACACTATAACTATGAGCTCAATGCCTTTGCCCGTCAGGGCCAAAAGACGCGACGGTCTGACACACCTCACTGTGTCCCATAAGGAGAAGTCTTTCACTCATAGGGAAAGTATGCATAGTGCTATCACAGCAGAAATTACCTTGGTGGCTGCTGTGAGGTGTCTAACCCAGCTAGTATCATCCAGCAAAGAATCATTCAGTATCTCCCCTGATTTTCATTTGAGACGAGAAAGAACTGTGTTGCCTCTGCAGGGGATTACTAGCTCTATGGGTACTCCACCAAATGTTAGCTGTATAAAGGAGGATGAAAAAGGGAGCAGCTGCCCAGGAGAGGACAATGTAATTTAATTACAGGCTAGTCCTGATTCGGAGGCTGCATCAAGGACAAATAAGGGGCTAAATGAATACCTGCTGTTTGCAAGACATTCAAAAGGCAGGGCTGAAATTTTGGAGCCACTGAAGTCTCTCCCAGGGCTTCTACTTGTAGTGGTAGCAGGATGTGAAGTGGAAAGTAGGGCTATCCATTACCGATTTCTAATTTGCCCCATAACAAATGGTCCTCCAAGCAGCTCCAACCAAGTTTTAGATCAGCCATTAGCTCTTCAATTGACTAAATCTCAAAGCGCTAAGGAAAACCAGTCCCTGAACTGACAGAAAAAGTAAGAAGCCAACACCAGGTTCAGTTCAATGGCAACACTACCCCGGCTGCTGGATCTAAAAGTCTTATTCCATTAAGTCATCCACATCTGTTTTAACCTCTTCTAGAGACTATTGTGCCAGACATCTGAGAGCTTAAGGCATCCCAGCCTCAGGAGGTAGCTTTGCTTCATCAAAGGCGAAACAAAATTGCAAGAGGTGGAACATAGGATGTCAGAAGACCACTCTCTCATCTAGGAAAAGGATACTAGTAACAATCAAAGAAAGCTTATTGACTCACAAAATAAAAATGAAAATTATGCCAGGAGATCTAATTTACGTTTCACAGGGATAACAGAAGACACAGAGAACACAGGCAGACATCAGAATACCCTTCAATTTATGCAATCATTAATTAAATCACATATTCTAGATGATGCCCTGGTGGATATTTCCATCATGCAAGCTCATGGGATTCCTGCTCAGTGCCTTGCAAACTCTAAGTACCCTTGTACTATCATTGTAAACTTTGCAGACTATTCCATAAAGGAGCGTATCCTGTCACTGGCTATTCAAAAGAAAGTAACTATGATGCTGATGGGGTGCAGATTCGTGTCAGTTCATATATGGTGCAGAGAGACTTTGGAGGACTCTTGGGACAACTCAAAGCTTCTGGGGCACAGAGCAGGTGTAAAAAGGGGACATACCATTACTTATAATGGGCCCCTATGTACTCTGCAGGAGTAGCACCAAAGTTTGGCCTCAAGACTGGCAGTGGTCCCCCACCTCCTACCCCAACGTTCACATCACAGGAGGAGAAGGTCTTGGCCATCCTGTATCCCGAGGGCTTGACAGGAATACCTGGGGGAGGGGAGTCGGGTAAGTCACAACACCAATAATGCCCCCCAAAGTTCTATTTTGCATGCTCACTGATCACATTTTGACATCTTCACAGCCAATCCACTCACCACCCCTGTGCCCAACTATCCGAATACCCCTGTCTGACATCCCACATACCAACTAAACTCCTCTGGAGGCACAGTATCTATGTATGGCATAGGTAGTACAGGGACTGACAGCACTACAACACCCAGCAGGCACTGTTCCACCATTAAAAAAAAAACAGTGTACCACAATGACAATTGCCTTGCATGTTAACTAAACAATAGAGTAAACCCACCCGAATGCTCCACAATTGTACAGGCTATGGCAATGACAACAATGCTGTGGGCATCTGGCAGTAGAATACCACCAACACATAGCTACAGCTGTGTCCTCTGCTAAACTGGCCCTTATATCGCCCATCACCTATTGAAATTAACTCACCTGGGGGGAACACACATGTATGTAGTGTGTTGTACCTTGTGTAACCTGACATATATGGCAAGGTAGAATGGTTACACCTAAAATGATGACCAAGTCAGTTTCCACATAACATTGTGCACCTGTCTTTTGACTCAATAACAAACTACTGCTAACTGGGAGGTAACATGAAAAGTGTAAAGCTACACAGCTGCCAAGATATGAGCTTATGGACAGACATCCAACTGTCAAGATACTCTTACATCTTGTAGCAAGGTGAATGAAATAGTAATTGACTGTCTCCCATATAGCTGTTCTCCAGATTTGAAAGCAGGTGTCATTATCAAATGAGGGGATCTAGCAAAGCCTATCCGTTACTGTCTGTTCCACTTCTTCAACGGGTGTACTTGCCATTGGGACCATGGAGTGGACACATGAGACAGCCACTCCCCCCCTGGATGAAGCCCTCAGTCAGGAGAGCTCTCACCTAGATGTGTGGACAATGAGGACGTCTCTGGCCTATCTGTGCTACCTGGTCAGTCTACAACTGTCAGTCTCATTCTGCCTACATTGACTCCTCCCAGTCATTCAATCAATCAATCAAAAAAATGTATAAAGCGCGCTACTCACCCGTGAGGGTCTCAAGGTGCTTGGTGGTGGGGGGAGGGGCATGAGGGTCACTGTTCGAGCAGCCATGTTTTGAGGTTTTTTCTGAAGAGCAGGAGGTCTTTGGTTTTGTGGAGGTTGGTGGGGAGGGAGTTCCAGGTTTTGGGGGCGAGGTAGGAGAAGGACCTGCCTCCTGTGGTGGTGCGTTGGATGCGGGGGGACTGTAGCTAGGGCGAGGTTGGCTGATCGGAGGTTGCGGATGGAAGTGTGAAAGTTCACTCTTTCGTTGAGGTATGTCGGGCCGGTGTTGTGGAGGGATTTGTGTGCGTGGATGAGGATCTTGAATGTGATTCTCTTGTTTATGGGGAGCCAGTGAAGGGTTTTGAGGTGTGGTGAGATTCGTTTGTGGCGGGGGAGGCCAAGGACGAGGCGCGCGGCTGTGTTCTGGATTCTCTGGAGTTTGCATGTGAGTTTGAGTGTGGTGCCAGCGTAGAGGGCATTACCGTAGTCTAGTCTGCTGCTGATGAGTGCATGGGTGACTGTCTTCCTGGTCTCTGGGGGAATCCATTTGAAGTATTCTTTTAGAGTGCGGAGTGTGAGGAAGCGGGAGGAGGTAAGAGCATTGATTTGCTGTGTCATGGAGAGGGAGGGGTCCAGGATGATGCTGAGGTTGCGTGCGTGGTTTGCGGGGGTGGGTGCGGGTTGTAGGGCTGTGGGCCACCAGGAGTCATCCCATATGGTTTTGTTGGGGCCGAAGATAATGATCTCAGTTTTGTTGGAGTTAAGCTTGAGGTGGTTAGTTGTCATCCAGTTGGCGGTGTCGAGGAGAGCTACGTGTAGGTTGGTTTTGGCAGTGGTGGGGTTGCGGGTGAGGGAGAGGATGAGTTGGGTATCATCTGCGTAGGAGAGGATAGTGATTCTGTGTGATCGGAGGATGTTGGCTAGGGGGATCATGTAAATGTTGAAGAGTGTGGGGCTGAGAAGACCCTTGGGGGACTCCGCCGATGATCTTGGTGGTGGTGGAGTGGAAAGGTGGGAGGCGGACTCTCTGGGTCAGGTCAGTGAGGA
Source organism: Pleurodeles waltl (assembly GCF_031143425.1). Lineage (NCBI taxonomy): Eukaryota > Metazoa > Chordata > Amphibia > Caudata > Salamandridae > Pleurodeles > Pleurodeles waltl. The sequence goes on from NC_090437.1 coordinate 185,983,174, forward strand.
AGGAGGTGAACCAGTCTAAGGCTTTGTGGTGAATTCCTATGTTGTGGAGGCGTGTGCAGAGTGTGTGGTGGCAGACAGTGTCAAAGGCTGCGGAGAGGTCTAGAATGATGAGTGCGACAGTCTCGCCTTTGTCGACTTTGGTCCTAATGTCGTCAGTGCATGTGACGAGGGCGGTTTCCGAGCTGTGGTTCTTGCGGAACCCGGATTGTGAGGGGTCGAGAGTGTTGTTTTCTTCGAGGTAGTGGGATTGACTAGTTTCTCTGCGACCTTGGCGGGGAAAGGGAGGAGAGAGATGGGGCGATAGTTGGAGAGGATCTCTGGGTCGGCTTTGTTTTTTTTTAGGAGAGCGGTGATTTCCGCGTGCTTCCAGGGGTCTGGGTAGGTGGCATCGTCGAAGGAGGAGTTGATTATGTCCCGGAGTATGGGGGCGGTGGTTGGGCTGGCTTTGTTGTAGATGAGATGTGGGCAGGGGTCGGAGGGGGATCCGGAGCAGATGGAGTTCATGGTTTTTTCGGTTTCTTCGTGTGTGGTGGGGGCCCAGGTGGTGAGTGTGGTGGGGGGATCATGAGTGGGGGTTGAGTTGGGTGAGTGAGGGGTGTGTGTGGTGGGTGTGTGTGGTATGAAGCTTTTGTGGATGTCCAGGATTTTGTGGTGGAAGTGGTTGGAGAGGGCGTCACATAGGGGCTGTGTGTGTGAAGGGTCTATGTTGCTGGCTTTGGGTTTGGCTAGTTCATTAATGATGGTGAAGAGTTCTTTGCTGTTTTGAGAGTTGTTGTCAAGGCGTGTCTTGTAGTGGTCTCTTTTGGCAGTGCGTATGAGTTGGTGATGGGTGCGAACGGTGGCTTTGAGAGTGGAGAAGTTGGTTGTAGAGGGTTCTTGTCACCATATTTTCTCCGCTTGGCGGCATTTGCGCTTGGAGTTCGGGGGTGAACCATGGGGCGTTCTTGATGTTGCAGGTGGTGATCTGTTTTCTGAGGGGGGCTAATGTGTCTGCGCAGGTGGTAATCCATTTTGAGAGGTTGTGGGCTCCTGCGTTGGGGTTGTTGGTGTAGAGGGGGGTTGTGAGCTAATTGGGAGTTTAGGCGTTCTGTGGGGATCTTGTCCCACATGCGGTAGGGTGTGGTGTGTTGATGGTGGTGTGTGGGGGGTTTGGCGAAGGAGAAGTGGACGTAGTGGTGGTCAGTCCAGAGGAGTTCAGTGGTGTGGGTGTAGGCTATGTGTTGGCTTGAGCTGAAAATTGCATCAAGCGTGTGAGTTGGTGGGTGCGGTGACTAGTTGTTTGAGTCCGAGGTTGGTGAGGTTATCTATGAGGGATGTTGAGTTGTGTTCTTGTAGGTTCTCCAAGTGAAAGTTGAAATCACCGAGGAGGATGTAGTCTGTGGAGGTGAGGGCGTGTGAGCTGATGGTGTCGGCGATGGTGTCGCAGAAGGCGGGTGTGGTCCTGGTGGTCTGTAGATTAGTGTACCTCTGAGGGTGAAGTTGTTGTTATTGTGGATTAGGAAGTGCATGTGTTCTGTGTGGTCAATATTGTCTTGGGAGCTGGAGGTGACTTTGATGGTGTCCCTGTGTGGGATGGCGATGCCACCCCCTGGCCTGTTCAGGCGGTCTTTGCGTTGGAGTTTGTATCCCTTGGGGGTGGCGATGGCTATGTCGGGTTTGGAGGAGGGGTTGGTCCAGGTTTCCGTGAGGAAGGCGATGTCGGGTGAGTGTGATGTGATGAGGTCCCAGAGTTCTCTGGCATGTTTGTGAAGGGAGCGGGTGTTGAGGAGCAGGCAGTTGAGGCGGTTGTGGTGGGTTGCGTTGGTGTGGTGCATGAGGGTGTTGTTGCGGGTGTGTTTTGGTTGTGGGGTGGTGTGCTGCGGACTGGTTGGTGAGGGTGGGGGCAGAGCAGGTGTGTGTTGCGTTGGGAGTGTTGTGTATGTTGTCTGGGGGGTCGCTGTGGTTGGTGTGTGGTGTGAGGGAGCCGGAGCAGGAAAAATGACAGGTGTGGCACGTGAAGGGGCCATGATTGTGTGTGGGGCTGGAAAGGGTGCAGGTGGGGCGAGGGCCTGGGTTGAGTGAGTAGAGGATGAGGGGGGAGTAGGCTTGTCTGCGAGGGCCAGGGGGACAGGCGCCGGGCACGGTCTTGGCATGGACAGGCGCAGACGGGCGTGCTTATGGCGCGCCAGCGGCGCGTCCGCGCCGCGGCTTCCATAAATGGGTGGAGGGAGGGAGTGGCAGCTGGGAGGGCTGGACGAATGGGAACGCTGGGGAGGTGGGGCTGCAGGGGATGGCAGTGGCGGGAAAAAAGAAAGAAACGGAGGTGAGGAGGAGGGGGGAGGCAGGAGGGGCCGCAGGGGACATAGCGGCTGGAGAAGCTGGAACGTAGCAGAGACAACAATGGGGACGGAACGGTGAGGTGGAGGAGGGAGGCGGGAGGGGCCGCAGGGGACGCAGCGGCTGGGGAAGCTGGAACAGAGCAGAGACAACAATGGGGACGGAATGGTGAGGTGGAGGAGGGAGGTGGGAGGAGCCGCAGGGGACGCAGCAGCTGGGGAAGCGGGAACAGAGCAGAGACAATAATGGGGACGGAACGGTGAGGTGGTGGCGCTGGGCGGCGGAGCGGGGAGCGACCTGCCTGCTAATGCAGGGTCAAGGGTTGCTCTACATCCCAAGCAACCAATCATCCCCAAACCTATGTCCCAAGGACAGTTACAACCACCATGTGCCCCCAGGTACAGGTATCAGAGTAACAACTCGAAAACCCTAACAATGAAAGACCTGGCACCAGTGGCAGTGGGCAAACTGTGGCATGGGCGCAGGCATGTGGGGGTAGGGTGCATGGGAGGGATGGTGTGGGCTAGTGGCTTGAGGCTTCTAGGAATACAACGGGCTTGGGAGCTTACCAACAGTCCCAAGGCGTGATGGGCCAGGTACTTTCCATGATGGGGGACATCAAGCTGCTAAAGAGGGACACCCACCAGGAAGTCATGCAAGAGTGGGAGGCCCTCAGTGCCAAAATGGTCTCCCTAACAGGGGTGCTGAGAGACATTAACACAACCCTGAGAAAGGTTTGTCTACAACACCAGACCCCTTCCATTGGCCATGTAACATCAGCCCCTTCTACATCTGTGGCAGCCAGTGGAATGGAGGCTCTACCAGGGGAAGGACATGCCTCGGACACCCCTACGTCTGTAGAATAAGAACCCCCCACAAACGTGGACGTCCGCCTAAACAGCCAGGAGGTGCAGATGCCAAGACTACAACCACTGCCAGGAAGTGATCCTCTAATGATTGTTTTCCCTTATGTGCAACTGATACACCCTGTTAACTCTTCTACCACCACTGTACATTTTTCAAGGATAGCAGGACACTGGACTTGAGGCTCCAAATGATAACATCCACCATAACTGAACCCCTCACTCTTTGCACTTCATTGCTTTGATCCTGTTCATTTCATTTTGCTGTGCACTTGTAAATAAACACACCTAAACCACAATAAATGTTTAGAATCATATTTAATCTATGTTAAACAGTTGACTGTGAAATATCTTGAATTCACATGATATATTCAAATGTAGGAAATGTGGGAAGGGACAGGTCACACGTACGGCTGATTCTGGGTTCAATGCATACACAATATTACAACTGGACAAACAATCCCCATTTATAGCACTGTACTGCACATAAGCTGACCACATTACAATGATCACACAGTGAAGTTCATCTTCACAACTTTGTGCTCCAGCATAGGTGTCAGTAACTAAAATACCACAGACCACCAAGTAAAGGGACACGTCAGACTTTGCCTACCCTAGTAGGCAAAGAGATTGGTGGAACTGGTCATCAGCTAAACCCTTATCACATACCCATAGCATACCTACCAAACTAAAATACCCATAATACAGAGAGAGGTCAGTACAAATGTCCCCAGTCAGGTAACCTTCCAATTACCATGGTCAGGTATCTTTAGGCATACTACTCACCTATGTCAGTCTTGGCACACATATACAATGGCCCGCAATGATGAAACACAGTGACAGCTACATACAATTAAGATAGTATCATTATCAAAACAATGAGAAGTTTGAGTGAATGAATTGCACAGGAATACATGTGTCATAGACACATGGTCACACACATGACACCATTAGTCCCGGATAACATTGCTAACAGGTCTATTGTGTGGAACGGGACACTGCGTTCCACTGTCCTGACAGCCTGGGCATGGACTCATACACCACCAAAGTATTGTCATACAGTACCTGGATCAATCCATGTCCACTTCACATGTCTGACCAGCTAAATCCACCTGCCAGTGACACAATTCAAAAATGTCCACATGAGGATGGCATTGTGAAGAGATCTGGGAAGTAAAAATGTTGCACAAAGAGTTTAGGCAGGTACTGGTAACAAGACCTAGGAATACATGCCCAAATACAATGGTAACTTAGATTGTGCATTGTGCCAAACACTGACAAAGGAGATCATCACAATAGTCCTACCTCCATGCACTATTTTGCATGAAAACCTGAGCTATGTTTTGCAAAGCAATGAATAACAAGTCTGATGGTCATACAAACACCCTTCTCACACATCCCTAACCCCCCCCACTGCCCCATTGAGTCAGACAAATTACAGAAAATCACATACAACAGTCAGGTGAAGTACAGATTGATGAGCATGGTTGGGTACCTCACTAGTGTCAATAACCAGGGATGGTTTGGGTAGCCAGAGTCCCCTGTAAGGAATCGTTACATGTGTGCAAACATGCATTTGGCAGCAGACATACAATACTAACACACATGACATATGTGACTTACCAACCAGCCACGCCCTCTCTGGGTACTGTTGTGTCATCAGTTGTGGGATAGCGCTGTTCCACATGATGAAGGCAACATGGACTGAACCTGGGTACCATGCACATTCTTGGGAAATGTAGACGTCCGCCAAACAGACTACTTGGATATTTATGGAGTGGAAGTTCTTCCTTTTCTTATAAACCTGTTTATTGCCATATGGCAATAATTCTTATAAACCTGTTTATTGCCAGGGCTACATGGGTACAATCAATGGCTCCCACTATATTTGGAATGTGTGCCAAACCATAAAAATCAGCCTTCACATGGGCCGAATCCTCATGTTGTGGAAATCAGATATAGCTATCCAGGTGTTTCAACAATACAGACAGTACAGCCTTCAAGACCAGACTGAATATAGGCTAGTAAATCCCAGCAGCTAGGGCCATGGTATTTTGAAAGGACCCTGTGACCAGAAGATGCAGCACTGACATGACTTGTACAATGGGTGGTATGCTATTTGGATGACAAATGGCAGGCATCAGATCTGGCTCTAACTGACCACAGAGATCCATGATTGTCTTCCTATCCAGGTGGGAGATCTGAATGACATGTCAATCCTCTATGGTCTGCAGGATTGTTAGTGGACAGTATACTGGAGTGTGACTGACCATTGTTATTCCAGGGTAACCATGTGAGAGAAAATAAGAAGGTATCCATCACTTATTGTGTCCCTTGTAAGTGTCAATACATATGTCTCTCATAATGATCTGACATGCCATATGAAACAGTATGTACATGGTACACAGCACATATCAATGGTAATGATGTCATATTAGTGGAATCGTATCCCCTTCCCTCAATTATGACATAGAAATGTGAACGCACGCCTCAGCGAGTCTCTGTTATATTTGACATCCAATTATGTATTGCAACAAAAAGCCACAAAAACTATCTTGCCAATTGCCAAGAGGTGCTGACTCTGCCACCAAAGATACCTTACAAGTAATTTGTAAACATGACAACATGTATCTTCAATCTGGACATTCATACAAAGTTGTACACTGCCAGCACTGAAGACTATGCAGTAGATATGTTTTACACCTTGTGATGCATGTTGAAAATCATTTTTCCGACCATGTAAGGGCCATAAAATGGCGAATGCCTGACCTGCAGTACTAGACAATAGGAAACGACCTGCAACCGCCGGCCAAAGTCATAATGATGGTAGGCGGATACTACATCGGTGGACATTGCCATTGGAACAAATTGCTGCCTTTGGCGGTCTAGGGCCAATGGTGATGTCTGCCAGCAGTGACGGACTCTTACATGGCGGACATGACCGCCATTTCATACTTCATCTCTTACTTGACTCCTGACACTGCTGCCAGCAAGACCTCCACGACCTGAGCCGCTGTGTACTGCCCCTGGGAGCAATCTTGCCACATCTTACAGGTGAAAGGGCCCTGGTCTGGACAGGTCTATGGTGCACCGGAGGAGCATATATGTGAACCATGTGCACATATGTTTAACTAGTTCAACTATTCTTTGATATGCTAAGCAAAGGCTGATGGGCAATGTTTCAGATTGTGATAATATAAAGTAGTACACTGTTCCGAAATAAAGTAAAGAGGAAAGAGAAAAGAAAAGGAGTCCTGATAATCAGGAGCAATAGTCCTCCCACACCATATTTGGTGTCATGCTTCATCATCGGACAGCTCCTCGTCAGACCTGCGCTGCAATGTCTGACGGGCATCCCCCGAAGGGGGGCTCTTTGCCGGAGATCTTTTATATACTCGATGATGCCGCGGAACCTGATATGGGTCCGAGAGAGGACAAATACACAAGAAAAAGAGGTAAAATTGGCTCAGATCCCTCACTCAATAATTTATTGCTTGCTATTGGGAAATGGTCAAGAAAAAAAGAATGAAGGGAGTGAAGTCAGAGATAATGCTCGGGCACTCACGCAGAAACAATAAAAAAAGAGGAGGGTGGAAATGATCCAACACTCCTTAGTATGCGGTCGACATGTTTTGCGTCTCTATTGGTCCAACAGGATCCCGTGACGCCTCTTCAGGACCTACTAAATCATAAAGTTTCTCTCAATAAAACACAATATACCTATACTCCTGCTGACTAACGCTCACAGTCAAGGCGTCATCAGTCACTTACTAGGATTAAACCGGACTGGCTTTTCTTTCCTATTAGTCGCCCATCTCCACTAAAGAACAGGCTCCATGGGATCACGCTGGCCTATCGCCCGGTTCACAGAGAATTTCTCAGGTCGCCGGTGTCCTCAGCAGCACCTACCCAGGGGCCGCGTTCCCACATCCGGGGATCATTTCCACCCTCCTCTTTTTTTATTGTTTCTGCGTGAGTGCCCGAGCATTATCTCTGACTTCACTCCCTTCATTCTTTTAATCTTGACCATTTCCCAATAGCAAGCAATACATTATTGAGTGAGGGATCTGAGCCAATTTTACCTCTTTTTCTTGTGTATTTGTCCTCTCTTGGACCCATATCAGGTTCCGCTGCATCATCGAGTATATAAAAGATCTCCGGCAAAGAGCCCCCCTTCGGGGGGTGCCCGTCAGACATTGCAGCGCAGGTCTGACGAGGAGCTGTCCGATGATGAAGCATGACACCAAATATGGTGTGTGAGGACTATTGCTCCTGATTATCAGGACTCCTTTTCTTTTCTCTTTCCTCTTTACTTTATTTCGGAACAGTGTACTACTTTATATTATCACATTATTGGGAGGACGTACACTGGACCGTCCAATCCTCCTTTTCCCCCCCCCCTTTTTCATTGAAATGTTTCAGATTGTGTCTTTAAAGTCTGTTGGGTGCTTAAGTTGTGCAAAAATGGGTGAGTTCCTGGGCATGTACTTATGTTTTGTGACAGAGTCCTGAGACATTGTGGAGAGTATGTCATATATGTTCCCTGACCCAGTTTGTGACTGTTGCACATGGTTAGTGGAGGTGTTATGCCAGACTCCTCCTGAAAAATCTCATCTTCATATGTGCCTTGTGTCTGGTTATATGTGATAACATGATAGCTGGTGGTGGAGATGCATGGTGTTTCCTGCTTCCATCTCACATATGCCCTGACTGTATATCCTCATTTGTCAGTGGAGAGGATGTTCAAGACAGTCTGTGTTTGGCTTGCTGAACAGACTTGTTATTAACTCTGCTTGTTTTAGTGAGGTACATGTGGACATGATATTCTTTCCTGCCTATGTCATCCATGCAGGTCAATGCCCATCAGAAGAAGGGGATTTGGCCTGCCATCACCAAGAAAGTGCGGATCCCGAGGATCCACAGCTGGCGGAGCACCCACTTTAGGAAGAGGTGGGAGGACCTGAGACACCGGGCCCGGACACCTGCAGAGACCTAGTTGGAGATGTGCTCCCAACGAGGACCATGACCCCCCCAATGGCCCCCATTTTGACAGTGGCCTACCCTAAGTTGGATGGGCGTTTGAAGACAGCACAGCAGCCACAAGGGGGTAAATACAGACAAACACATGTTTGCCCCTTCACCAGGTGGATGATTGAGGGAACAGAATGTTAGCTCTGACAATGTGGTAAGTGCAAAGTATCACAGATCTGTGCACACATTAATGTACACTAGCCATTTACAGCACACAGGTGTGCACATACAAATGTATTTTGAGACATGTTACTTAACTATGTTGTCCCTCAGTCAAATTGCACGTAATGGTACACACCTGACTGTGTCATATGTGTACCATTATACTGCTTTTTCTACCCTGGTGGGTGTTAATTCCCACCAACAGGTCAATTCCAATGTCATTGTGGTAATGTGTGTAGGTCCTTGCTCTCTGTTCTCTGCATAGTCTCAAGATTCATATCTATGTACAGCATAGAATCAGACATATGCAAGTCACCTCTGGTTTTGTTTTTAATGGTTTCTGATAATTGATAGCATCATGTGAGGTTGTGATGTACATCTGACATGTCACGACATACATGGTTAACATTTTCACACCTGATGTGAGATAATCCTCTTTGGTAAGTGAGGGATGTGCATGGACATTTGTGATTTCTCATCAGAGCGGACACTATGCATATTAGAAACCATTGAGATATTGCAACATTTCTACAGGAACACAAATATTGGTATCAGAAGTAGCAATGTAACTACCATGCTGGTGGTCTGATAGTAGAAACTGGCCACACAGCTTTGTCCATTGGCATACTGTTGTAGGTATGATACATAGGCAATGGTAGCCTAATTATAGCTATGGGCCAGACAGTTGATTGTCAACATCATGTTTACATGGAAAGGTTCTGTCATGACTCAACATTCGTATTTGTTATTTGTACCTGCTGTTGCTATGGAGGATATGTCAAATGAGACCTGACTGTTTGGGAACCTCATGTTTGCCATGTCACCGATTTGGTGCAGTTCTGGTTGTTCGTATACACCTGTGAGAACCTTGCTAAGTGTGTCCAGGCTGGTATCTTGCATCATTGTTGGTGTACCAGTTATGTTGGAATCACATATGCTTTGGCTCTAGGAATCCCCCACAGACAGATGTCAGGATTGCCATGTCTTATGTGTGGGTAGTGATGTTGTTACTTAGTCAGTGGCATATTGAAGGACTCATTGCATAGTTAGCTAGGTCTGTTTCTCACCTTCCTGCTCAGCACAGTAGTCCATGTGATGCTTACACTTCATTGACAACTTGTGATTGTGTATGGGACATTGGTCTGAGTTTATTTGGTCCTTACATGACTGATATTCTTCATTTTCTGGAGACCAATTTTCTAGATGCCTTGGTCCACATTGTATTCTCACTCCTTGGTACATCACAATTGGTGCATGTGTGTGAGACGTGTTCTAACTCCTTGACTAGAAACTGGCATGTGTGACAATTTGAGGTGTTACATGTTGGTATGTGTCCATAGTGTATGGTAGTAACTATGTGACAGTAAGAAGGTATGGCTTGTTTGCACAAATCCTGCTTGCCTTTACCTTCCAACATGTGCCATTGCCTGGTACATGACATCAGGGTAAAGTATTTGTATGTTAAGTATGTTATCTGAATTTGTGGTAAGTTATTTCACATTTATGAACTATTTATTGCTTGCTTGCTGCTTGACTATGTTGTTCTGGATAGGGAACCTGTATCAAGTGGCATAGTCACCTTGACAGTGGTATGCTCAGTGTGAGTGGACTACGTAAATAATGGAATTGTAGATATCTTTCAGCCAGCTTTGCTGGTGTGTTCCAATGTTGATTTTGAGGGACATACATTGTATTTTGTTGTGACATGATGTTGGCACTTTACTGGCACTTCCTGGAGGTGTTAATGAACAGGATGTTATAGGACGTATGTGTAATATATGATGAAAGTGTCATTTTGTCAATGTGATGACCATGCTTCATTTAGTTTTAAGCATCAGCACCAGCCGGTGAAGGAGACAGGGCACAGCTGATTGGGTAAGCTTCTGGCCACGGGACCTCCAGTCACAACACCACAAACAAAGAGGCACCCAGTGGCCCAGAGGGCGAGGGAAGTGCCATGAGGGAGACCAGATCTGCTACATCTTCTTCGGAATCCTTCTCCAGTGACCACACCCTAGTGGTGGCGGACACATCCAGGACCATTCCAATACCTTCTCTGTCTGCAACCCCCCCGTTCTCTCACCGCCCTCCCTGTAGTTCCCCACCCAGTTGACTGTGCCTGCCCATTCAAGAAGGTGGGTGTCTCCTTTGCCGCAGGCACCTCTGCCCCAGCCGTGTTACCCCTGCTGCCCTCAGTGAGGAGGCTATTGACCTCCTAAGGTGAGTCAGTCCACCATCGTGAATGCCATCCATGGACATTCAACTCAAATCCAACAGAGCAATGCTTTCCTGGAGGGCATTCACAGTGCACTGGCTGGCCTACAGAGATCTTTTCAGGCTCTGTCCTCCACACTGATGACAGCCAGTCACCCCTTATCTACCTTCCCTCCTCCACCTTCCTCTTCTGGGTCCGAATTCCCCTTCCCTGTACCAGCCAAAGAACACAAACTGACTTGCATGCATCCACCTCAACAGACAAGGGTAGCACACACAAACATAAGCACCACAAGACACACCACCACATGCACACAAACAATATCCACCTGCAAACACAGCAACAGTCATAACCTGTCCTGAAACCCCCATCACCTGCAGCATCACAGACACAAGACCTGACACACCTGCAGACACTACACCAACATTGACTGATCCAGCCAGCACACCCATCCTACCTGCAGACAGCACCCCAGCAGACCTTCAGACATCCTTCCAGTCACCACAGCTGTAGACACCATAACCACTGACACACCTACATACAGCACATCTACCATAGCTGCAGTCATCATCCCAACAGACAGGCACTCACCCACCATGGCATCTCCACCCCCCTCAGCCTAGACATGTAAACATCCTCACCCACCACCCACAAGCACACCTCCCACAAGCATGCACCAAACACATCCACACCTTAACGTCAGATAATCAATCCCTCACCCTCCACACCCAAACCCCCTTCTGATGACCGTCCCCATGTGTCCAAGAGAGTTTTCCTCTGTTACCTTGACCTTTTCCCTATTTCCTCCTCTATGAGACCCCCAACAGATCTGTTCCCTCCCGAAGGCCATACCATGCACCTCCAAGTCCTTCCCAACCCACCTGCCAGCACCCATGGCCCTCCTTCATCAAAAAAGAAGTCCACATCTCTCAAAAAGGTCCAACCCTCTCTCAAACCAAAACTGAAACCCCCCACCCAAGCCCAAGCCCCCCCACTCCCTAAGACTCCCTGAGGTGCCTACCTGCCTCCTTGATGCCCCTACCTGTGGCGGTTACATGGCAGTCAGGCGTCAAGTAGGGATGCCCTTTTATGCCTTTGGTGCTCATATTGAGGACTCTGGACTGGCCTATGTCCTTATACATTCATATTCTTTGCATATTTCCCCCCATTTAAAGCCAACCATTTGTTGGTGTGTTGGTTACATATTTGTCCTGCATTTCCTTTCCTAGGTTTGAGTTGTTCCTGGCTGACATTGGTTGTTTGCCAGTATTTGTGTGTGTGTGATGCTTGTGCTTCATGTATTGTTTGAGCAGTATGTGAGGTAGTGTGCAGTGCTGTTCTCCCCCAGGGATAGGGTATGTTTTGTGTGATGCGTATGTGTATGTAGCTGAAATGTTGTTGTCATGGTATTGTGTTGTGTTTGTGGTGATATGTGTTTGTTGTTGTGCTGCGTGGCTTTGTGTGTTTTGACTGAGTCTGCCTGTATTATGCATTGCATGATAGGTTAGATGTGCTGTGTGTGTGTGTGTGTTCCGTGTGTCGATTGCTATGTTGCATGATAGTGTTATTGTGTGTGTTCCATCACAGATGGTTGTATGTGTGTTGTATGTGTGTCGAGTTCTTGGCCAGTGTTGGTTGTGAGTGTGTGACATGTGCTTATATTTGTGCAGTTGCTGTGTTGTTGTAACAAGTTTGTATGTTGTATGTTAATCTGTGAGCCTGGGCCTGTGCTGTGTTGCCATATGTAACTGTGTGGTTAGATGTGTGGTGTGTGTGTGTGCTGGCTGTGGTGTGCGTGCTGTGTATGTGTGGGTGTCCTTGATGCAGTGTGTGAGTGTGTGTGTGTCACTGTACTGTCACGTGTGAGTGCAGTCCTAGCATCCCCCATTCCTATGGTATGTTATGTAACTGCACAAAATATTACAATTGACAAATGTAACAGCTGAGAGTGTGTACTTACGTCACAGGACCTTTAAACTTGTAATGAGGCCCTTAGAGCCTGACTTAGAACTCGGCGGAGGGGAATACTCCATCACAAAGTGACAGATATGCCGTCCACCATATTACGATCTCCATTGGATATGATGGGATCGTGATATGGAGGACTCTATATTCATCACATTTGTGATGGAGTATTCTCCTCCGTCAAGTTCTAAATCAGACCCTTAGAATACTTGGAGTTTTAATTTAAGTAGGCTGTGCATTTTTTTTTTAATTAATGGCAAAAAAAATATTTTAGATTATGGATTGTGGTTCTCATTTCTGATTTGTTGGATTACATGTGACTCTTGGTAAGAGATTGGCAAAATTGTCACCAAGAGTTGAAGGAAGAAGTCATCAACAGGTACGCAAAGTGTAAAATGTAAATTTGTTTGGGAAACAACTGTTACATCTAGCAGATAGATCAAAACAGGAGAGTAATGCATTTTTTGGCAAAGTTGTTAGTTATGTAAGATAAATGCAATATTGTCCAGGTAATCTGCAATTCCCAGCATTGATAATAGTTGGAATTTAGCCAATAGTCTTTTACCTATTTATTTGCCTCTGTTGGAAAATCAAGGATGCAGACCGCCTGTCAATGATTGCACCTGCTCATTTCCTGAAACCTTTGTTGCATCTTCAAAATTCCAATGAAATGATACACGCTGGAGTGAGTTTTCCTTATGGGACTGTTGAAAGAGTTATACGAAACCTCAATGAAATTGTTTTACTTTGCACCCTTCTCTAAGCAGTTTGAGTAACAGTTCCACCACTCAATTGGAATACATAGGAACATATTTAAGAGCGCCTTGTGCCACCGGAGCGTCACTTTTTCTGACGCTCCGGTGGCACTAAGCACTGCTCCTTATTTACAAGGATGTGTAACGACACGTTTTTGTGGTGTTAGGCCTCCTTGTAATTATGGGCCCCTCTGATGCAGTTTTCTGCATCAAAGGGGCGTGCAATGGGTGTTGTGGCGGACTTTCTACCGCAACACCCATTGCTTTTGCCACTGCCTCAGATTCACAAGTTGTCATAAACCTGAGGCAGCACCAAAAACTAACGCCACCACAGGAGTGGCGTTAGCATGGCAAAACGAGGAGGAATGCTTTTATTCCTCCTCGTTTTTTGCTTTTTCTATATGTGCTGCATTCTGCAGCACACATAGAAGAAGCAAAATGACATGGATGATTGTTTATGCTCAGGAAGGGACACCTTTGTGCACATAAGCAATCATTCAAAATGATGCTTTGGTACTTCTATGAGTGCTGCATTTTGCAGCACACTTAGAAGTGGCAAATCGCCATTATAGATTGTTTATAAACAATGTATCCCCTCAACCCAGACACCCTTGCACTATGGTGCAAGGTTGCCTGCTTTAGCGCTTAGGCAGCTTAATTCAGCACCAGCGCAGGGGGAAATGCAGGGGTGCACCGTATTCCTCTAAATACGGCGCACCTCTGCGTTTCTAAAGTAGCACAGCGCTGCTATTTTTGGTGCAGTACCATGCTGCACCACTTCAACATAAATCTGGCCCATAGATTCCACCATTACTTTGTGCAAAAAATGTCATTATATTGTTGATCTATAGAACTCGTCTACAATAGGTACAAAACACAAAGCTGTTAGTTTCCTTAGTTCAACTTGTTGTTTACTATGTTATAAGCACTCCCTAGCTAAGGGTTTTTATATTTCTTTCCAGTATGCATCGGAAAAGTGGAAAAACATCCCTGAATTTGTTGTGTTTTGATATGTCTTAATAATAGTATTATCATTTGCAATTCAAAGCCAATTGCTATTTTCCTAAGAACTTTATTAATAGTTTTAGAATTTATTACTGATAAGAATTCAATATATGTTGAGGATTGCTTATCAGGTAGGAAAATCCATAAATCAAATGTATAATAGTGTTATTTATATATGCATTGATAGTGTAAAATTAGGAACATGGTTGAGGGTTTGACTTAAATGTACCATCCATCCAAATTTCACTATGTTCTAAGGCTATTGTATTATGTAGGGTTACAGAGATTAGTACATATTTTTATGGGTGCTTGTTATCATATAGAAGGTCAACAGTTAAAGGATTCTGTTAGTTCTAAGGGAATGTTAATATCAGAATAGGTCTGAGTGATGGATTACTAGCCTGTTGTTTTCTTTATGACATTCTTTGTAAATTTGGGTGATGTGCCTACTACAATACTGAGACACAGGGCTCATGGGAATAGTACCAGGTAACTTTATATGTTGGACATGTTCTCTAACTTCTATCTCAGTAGCTGAGGCAGAGTCGATATGCTCAGTAGTCCTTTCAACAAAATCAGCAAACATAACCGCTCTGCCTTTGCAACACGTTGAGAAATAGTTCACAATACGTCAAATGACTCCTGAACCTAGTGAGTCTCTCCTTCTAATAAATGTACTCACCGTACCTAAGAGCCTATTCCCTGGGTTAGATTGAATGTAATATGCTTCATGTATAATTTCCATTTTTAGGTGATCCAAAAAGGAAAAAAAAAACGTTTAAATATTTTATTTGTTATACCTGTTTAAAATTTAAAAAAATACTGCTAATGTTTTTAATTCTGTTTTTATGTTAGTGGTTTCAAAGTTGGTTAACAAGCTTTTGTGCAGTTTTGTTGAGATAGTTGTTTTTTGATGCAAAGGCTCACCTCTTTGTATAATTGGTGCTGCTTTTAGATTTTTGACTTGGAAGATAGATAAAATAGTAACATATGGTTTCATTTTTTTTCTCAGTTACCTGTGTTTGTTTGAGGAGGTAAAAATAACTTAGGACAGTGCGCATGCCACTCTTTTGCATAAAAACACAATTAACATAGCTTGACAAGAGAAGAATTACAATGGTTACCGGTAGTGGTAAACACATTTCAAAATATATTTACATTTTGTTAGGGTTGATGCAGTGCTTTAGTTGCAATGAATTATCTAGAAACTCAGCAAAGTCCTGGTAAGAAAGGTAAAAAAATATTTTTACATTTTGGCCTTTGAAGCTTAATTACACCTGTTAAGAAATGAAATGTTATCACTTGCAGGAGGGATCTAAAGAAAGAGTTGTGTTTCATAAAGTAATAAAATTTAATTTAAAAAATGTTTACTTATTTCTTAAATTTTTAGGAAGTGTTGTTCGAGAAAATTTACCTTACTGGGTCTTTAAGTGGGTTGTATGTGGTCTCTTGGAGAGCAAGAAAACTAGAAGCATTTAAGTTATTTTTGTTGTTTTACACAATTCTGAAATGTTTTATTTCGACTGCATTTGCCATCAGTCCAATCTCCACTACTTTTCTTAAGATACCTTTGTTTAGAGTATAGATAGTAGTTTTTATCTTTTCAGTATCCATCTCTGTCCATGAGAAGGCATAGTTAGGACTCAGAATACTAAATCGGTCCCCCTTTGTTGACTAGCACCTTCACTGATATGGCTTAGTTTGGAGTTGCAATAGTAAATCTCACCCCTTCAGCGTCCAGAACTTACTCAGAGAAGGCTTTTATATAAATAAAACACTTACAACAATAGTCACAGTACAAAGTAAGCATCACAAGGAACAGTCCATTGTAATATCAATAACAGTTTCACAGGAGACAAGTGTCCAGAAGTAGAACAGTGAAACTTCCAAGGGTTAAAACCAGTTATTACCAAACACAACAGAGTCAATGGCACTCTTATGAGTCTGAGTCAGTACTCCCATCAATTAAGTGTGATGCTTCAGGGGTGAAAAATCTTTCACCAGGGCCACCCGGGCAGCCAGGTAATCAAGAAGCTTTTCATTCATCCTGCTATGTTTCATATGGAATTCGTCTGCCAATGACTAGCTCCACATACCTGTTCCAGAGCTCCTACAATGAGGCATGTTGCCCTCAAACAGGTGATGTCTACCCGCCACCTGGTAAACACCAGAACCAGCTGTAAACATGGTGGTAACATCCCCTGGGCTTAAAAATGTTCCCCAACTAACAGAACTGTGGTGTAAGAGTGCCCTGCAGTGCCATGGTGAGCGTGAGTTTATTAATCACCAGAGCCCAAAAGGCCTGCACTGGTGGGCAACTTCATGCCATGAGCAGGAAGTCCGCCCTCAAGAAACCTCAGTGTGGAGAAGCAGAGGAGTGATCCTGGGTTATCTGGTGCAAAGCCAAGGGTGTCACATAGGTGTGATGAAGAAAGTTAAAATGAACTTGGCTAAAGCAAGCACTACTAGAAACAAACCTTGTTGGGGCACAAACACGGGCCCAATACATATCCAAGAGTGGGTCACCCAGATTTGCATTCCATGCCCGCTGAGTCTGCAAAGGCCGGCCAGCGACATCCACCACCATGGGTCTATACAGCAAGTACACCGAATGTGGTCCGACCCACTGGTCAACAAGGCCCCCAGCCTACCGGATGCCTCTGGTGCCACGGGGAATGCTGTCCAAGTCTGCCTAGTGATTTCAGCCAAGCCTGCATAAAATGACCGGGCCCCACTCCAAACTCAGCCTGTACATCTTCGAAGAAGACACAGTGCTCATTGGGATATAAATCCCAAGCTGTACGCAACTCCCATCTCACATGGCTGGAAGGACATACTGGTCTCCATGCGCTGTTATGGAGCAAGAATATACACTGGAAGCTCCTGGTGGAAGGCCCCCCGCCTAAGCACCAATAACACCAGCCTCTGCCACACATGTGTGGTCTTTTGAAGCACATATGGTAGTTTGTCCGGTACTCCAGAGCCCTCCAGAATCAAAGCAAAAAGATCACAGCCCCTCAACTACTGCCACCAATAACTGTTTCTCCCACATACTACTGTCTGCCATTCACCTGGCAGCATGTTGCCTATGGGCTGCAAAATAATAAAACTCCAGCTTCAAGCCCCCTCCTCATAGATCCCTAGATCCATAATGACCCAGGCCACCCTGCCATGCGTACCTGCCCACAGAAGTTGGATGAACAAGGATTCCAACCTTCTGAACACACAAGAGGGCAAAGGGCACAGGGAATTCTGAATAGTATACAGACCACACAATGAAGCACCTTCTTCAAGAAAGCGATTCTGTCTATGAGCAGCAAGATATTCCAAAAGGACACTGAAGAAGGCAGTGAGTCCAGCACCCTCCCAATATTGTGCCACATCTGTTTTTCTTTTGTGTGTGCAACCATCATGCCCAGATAGCAAAAATGGCCAAGTTCCCTACTCAGCCCACGATCAGGAAGACGGTCCCCTGGGGTTCCCACCAAAGCTTCAAATGGGAAGAGTAATAATTTCCTAGTACTGATTCGTAGACTGGACACATTTCCAAAGTCATCCAAGAGATGCAGCAAAACCCTAAAGAACTCTCTAGGGGCCCTAAGCTAGATCAGAGCATCATCCGCGTACAGTGACAGGGTGTGCTCTGCCGCCCTCAACTCAATTCCCAATCTGTAAAATTTCTAGTGAGCACCAGGGCAAACAAGGGCAGAAACAGTGGGCAACACTGCAGTGCCTCCCTCCCCAATTCCCAGCTCTCTGACTGATACCGCCCTATCCAAACCTAGCAATGGGATCTGTATACAGTAAATGGATCCATGCCCTAAAGTGCAGCCCGAACTTCAAACCCTGCAGGACTTCACTCAGATACCCCCAGTCAACCATATCAAAAGCCTTTTCTGTTCATCGAGATCAGTGCCATTTCCTCGCTCTTGCCCTCTGCTTCATGAAGTTCATGCGCTAGTCTTCTCAGATTCATCTGCATGTTGCAACACAGGATAAACTTGCACTGGTCTTTGTGCACCAGGCCCCTCATTAAAGGTTTAGGTCAGTTGACCAAAAGTTTGCACAGTATTTTTTTGTCTGTATTTATCATGATAAACTGCCAATATGCCAATTTATTCCCACCAGGCTTGGGCAGCTTACAGATATCCCCTTCCATCATGTTTGGCAGCAGTACACCTGCCCCCTGGCTTCTAGGAAAACCTCAAGGAGCATCTGCGTGTGGGCAGAAGAGAACTCCTAATAAAATTCCACTTGGAACGTCCCCCCAGGAGCCTTATTCATCAGAGGTTCCGCAACGCCACACACAACTTGTCTAGAGTGAAGTCTGCATCCAACTTAGCAATTGCCTCCACACCAACCCATGTGAGCTCAAATCACTCAAGAAAGGCCGGAATCCGATCAGTCGTGAAATGCAGGTTTGCTCTGTAAATCCTCTCCAAGTGACAATGAAAGGCAGCCACAGCAGGTGCCTGAGAAGTCACTGTTGCACCTCCTGCAGTAATTAAATGGGATATAGGTGTAACAGCTGCCTCCTTGTGCAAAATCCAAGCCAAAAGTCTGCCCAATTTATCACCATCTTGGTGCTACCTCTAGCGGTATTGCCAACACGTTTTGTTTGGTTTTGTAAACTTCTTCAAGACATTCATATCTTCCAAGTTATCATAAGTATCTCCTTTATCGTAAATGTATGACCAGTGATATGATGTTTTTTTAATCTAATTCGTACTGCACGCAGTCCCAGCATTCCAAACTGGCGGTCCTCTATACTGGTGCTGTTTGACGAATCCTCACAAAATTTTCCAAAAAACATGTCCTACTGTGTCTTATTGTGCATGATAAGTTTTGTGGTGATTTGTCAAGGGGGGGCTAAGAAAAAGATGGGGGGATCAAAAAAGTGTTTCTCATGTTAATTTCCATAGGGATTTAGAACACGACTACAGTCCGAATCGCTGGACGAAATTAAACCAAATTTGGCAGTAAGCTAACTTCTGGTCCAGAAAGTGTGCTTTTTGTAATCGGGTGCAAATCCATTCAGTAGTTTTAGAGATATTAAAGGAAAAACGAATACAGATATCTAAGGATGCAGAGGCTCTGTGGATCCCCGAGATCTTGTGCTGAGATCTGATTGTATGCCAACACTACAAACAGAAAATGTTGGCAGTTATTTTGGGACTCAGCTTTTGGGACTCCGCTTTGCGTCCATTTTCACCTTTCTCATCATTTTCCTGAGTTTCTGGATCATTGGATCTGGCGCATTTGGACATTTACTTCACTGAGAACTGCTCCCAGTGTGGCTTGAGACATTGCTGTTTATAGATAGATAGATAGATAGATAGATAGATAGATAGATAGATAGATAGATAGATAGATAGATAGATAGATAAATCAGTAGTCACCACTCAGTAGTTACAGTTAGTACCACATATATTAAGAAAAACATTTTTTGTTTGCTTATAACTTTGGCGACATTTGACAAAACTTCCCAAAAAAAAGGCTCATCCACCACAGCTTCTTTATGGAAGATTTTTGAGTGTTCTGTCAAGCGGGTCTGAGAAAAAAAGGGGATACCAAAACTCGTTTTTCTTGTGTAATTTTCCATAGGAAAATTTAACAGCAATGCTACAAAAATGACTCAATGGAATTACAGCAAATCTGGCACAAAACTAGATCTTGGTCCAGAAAGTGTGCTTTTTGTTATTTGTTGTAAAGCTGCTCAGTAGTTTTTTTGAGAAATTAAGGTTTAACATTTATGTATGTATCAGGCCAGGGAGGATCCGTGAACCCAACTGATCAAAAGCTAAAATCTGATTGGTTCCCACAAGATCAACAAAGATTGGGCAACAGCCATTTTAGAACTCAGTGGCTCCGCTCCCTGTCCTACAAAAGGGTTTAAGAACATATGGGCTACAGGGTAGGGATACCCTGCCCCTCTAAGCCTGATGGGGGTGGATTATGATATTATAGGGGTCATTTTATCAGTTTGAACTACTTTTCCCAGAATCCATGGGAGTGGTTATGGAAAATAATACACATAAAAAAACATTGTAGGAATCTGAACTACATGTCCTAGAGGTCCCAGGACTGGGTAAAGAGAAAAATGATATAGGGTATAGAGACACATGATGGACAATATACGTGAACAAGACCCTAGTCCAAAGCATTGTATCTAGGCAGACATGATATTCCTTTTAAAAGCACAGTAAAATGCAAATCTCACTTGTGCGGAAATTGGGTTATTGGTGGAGGGGGGTGAAGCCCCTCTCAAGCATCAACCACAGTCCTGGTCAGCTGAAACACAAAAGTCCCTAAATTACCTTGTGCTAATCCCTCTTGTAGCTTAGCACAAAAATAGTCAGGCTGAACTTATAGGCACTGTGTTAAGTATTTAAAAAGCACACAAACAGTAATAAATTGCAAACACAGCACAAGCCAAATCCCACACCAATATAGAAAAAAGAGTAAAAACTTAGTAAATACATAATGAGACAAAATAACAAAAATCTAATCAGTACAACCAGAGATGTGCAGTAATAAATCTTTAAGTAAGAATACAACTGAAATAGCACCAAGAAGCAGGAGGAGTTCAACTGATGTAGGTAGAAAGAGAATGCAGTTGCGGAGTGAAAAGAGAAGATATAGGTCAAGGATAGCCCGAAACATCAGATTCAAGGAGCTGATCGCTCAGGAACAAAAGCCCCCACACTCCCAATTGGGTGTCATGCTTCATCATCGGGCAGCTCCTCATTGTGCCGGTTCTTCAATGCTCAACAGCCCCACATGGGCAGCTCTTTTCCAGAGTTCTTTTGTATTTTGCCACTGTTAAAGTGTATGATGGACCTTCATGTGTTTCCTGTCCCTCCTTCTTGTATTTTAGAGCTCAACTGATGCCAGCCACGGTTCCAGGACCTTGAGAGACAATTCTTGAGAATTAGGAACTCACTCCAGCAGAGGCCAGAAGGGCTATGGCAGGTCCAGTTGCAGGTCCAGAAAGGGCCATAGCAGGTCAGCTGGGTAGTCGCAGGGAGGCCTCTGGAGCTTGTTGTATCCCTGTAGCTTGGAACAGGAGGTCAGCCAACTGACCCTTGGGGTCACAATTGTAGTCCTGTGTTCAAGCAGATGGCCTTCGCTCAAACAACTCAAACAAGGAGCAAGGCAGGCCTCAAGCTGCATGACAATCCTCTGAGGAACAAGGTAGACCAGAAGCAGCAGGGCAGTTCTCTGGTAGCAGCAGGGCAGTCCTCTGTGAAACAAGGCAGGCCTCGAGCAACAGGGCAGTTTTCTGAGAACAAAGGAAGGCCTCAAGCAGCAGGACAGTCCTCTGGAGTACAAGGCATTCCTACTGTGGTCTTCTTCAGGTTCAGGAGTGAACTGAAGAGTTAGGTCTGAGGGTCCAATATTTATATTTGGTGCTAGCTTTTGAAATGGGAGAAGCTTCTAGCTTGTATCCATGTCCTGGCCCCAGTTTGTCTGGGGTCCCAAAGGCTAGTGTGAAACTCTTTGTGAGTGTGCTCAGGAAGCCCATTGAAGTTCTAGTGTGGTAGACGATAGCTCTGCCTCCCCACACTGGTAGGGATGGCCCATCCTACTAAAATGAGTTCCTCCTTTGTATCAGTGTCTAGGAGGGCTACACAAAGGCTAACTACCACCTACACTGAGTCGTGTGACCCAGGATACAGGCTGCAAGCACCAAATGGTTACCACAGGAACCTGCCAGTTTTCTAAAAGGGTCATTTCAGAACTTTGACTTAAAAATCTGACTTTACAACTAAAGGGTGTTTTAAATTTCAATTCTTTAGAGACCAAACTTAACATTCTTACTTACTCCTAATCAAAAGTTATCACTTATTAAATGTAATAAGGTAACCCAATGCTAACCTATGGGAGACGTAGACCTTGCAGTAGTGAAAAATGAATTTAGGAGTTTTTCAACAACAGGGCACATGTAACTTTTTGAATACACTGCTCTCTGCCAAGTAGCCTGTTTAGGGCCTACACTAGTGGGGACTTTTATGTACTCATAAGGAAGTTTTAGGCATGGCACAAGGTTTACAACAGCAACAAACTTTATTCGGTCATTTTAACCATCAAAACGTCAATACAATTAATTCAAGATTAAAACGTATACAGACTTTTAAAAAACGTAAAACTAATGAAATACAATCTTAGACTTCATGACTTTAAAATACTTATAGACCTAATATTAATTCATAAAGGATTATTTTAAAAAACGACTTTGTATATGCCAAGCGGCCACAAGAAACTTGCTGACTGCAAGAATTAAAAAATTGGAGGTATCACTTTTTAAAATTCTTATAGCTGTACGACACTGACTCAGACCCAAATCTCAACAGATTACACAAATCCATTTTGAGTGTGGCAAGGAATAGGCAGGACAAAAAAAACATAAAATGTTCTACAGTTTCTGGGCTACCATGAGAAACTGGACAAAGATCAGAAAGTAAAGTGCATCCCCAGCTTTTAGATAGGGGCAGCAACGGGAGATTCCCAAAACGAAAACGTGCATAAAGCCCTTTCCCAGTGAATCAGGTATAAGATCTAAATACGGTTCAAACTAAGGGTACCACTTAAAATCAATAAATAAATTGGTCAACCGACCATAAGATTTACAACAGATAGAGTTATTCCTTACATAGGACCAATAGGCTGTTTTCAAAGAAGTCTTATGAGATTTTTCCAAATTGTGTGGGTTCTCCCAAAAGCTTCCCAATCCCAAAGTGCAAAACCACTTAGATACATAATCAACCCAAGGCATAGTGGCCACATTTGGCCTCCTTAATAAATCAAGAAGGGCATCTCTGTATACAGTAAGTTCCGGGACAGTCCAGATCCTCACCCAGAAAAGCAAGGGTCTTAAGGCTATCCAATCGGCTATACAATTAAATCCAAGATCCCAAAATTGGGATCAAAGGTATACTATGGGAGCACACTATTAAAGCCCTAGCAAAATTATTTTCTACCACAGATAATCGTTTACTGTCAGAAAACATCCATAATTTAGCTTCGTAAGAGGACGCACCCTGCGCCTTTGCCAAATAGATTTTAATAGCTGGACATACAGTTTTAGATATAGAACTTTTATAGAAACGCAGGATAGCGGCCGCTCTATGCTGAAGGAGCCCCACACTTTTACTGATCTGGTCCTCCCAATGTAGATTACTTGATATCCTGATACCCAGGTAATCAATAGTATTAACCCTATTTAAAAGGGTCCCATCCAAATTAATGGTACATCTCCTACGGGGACCAGAACTAAACACCATTAATTTAGTTTTGTTAACATTCAAGTTCAAGCCATAATCCATGCAGAAAGTTTAAATCTATCAACAAGGACTTGTAGGCCCACAGGGGTCTTGGAAATAAGGAGAGAATCCTCAGCAAGGAGTAGCATAGGAATTTTCTGCGCATTCAATGTGGGAGCATCATTTGAGCAAGAAGCCAGGGTTTGTGCCACCTCATTATGTAATAGGGTAAATAACATAGGGGCCAAAACACAACCCTGATGAACTCCCCTCTGAATGGGAATTCTTTCTGTCAGCTCTCCTTGATCACCCCTTCTCACTTGCGCATATGTGTTTTCATGCAACCGTTGCAAAAGGAGAACCATATTAGATGGAACACCCCGTCTATGTAATACTTCCCATAGCTTTTCCCTTGGAACCAAGTCAAAGGCAGATCTAAGATCCACAAAGACAACAAATAGGTTTTGCTTAGCGAGGACCACATATTTCCAATATAAAAGCACAAGCCTAAAGACCTGATCTATTGTGCTAGTTTTAGGGCTGAAACCCACTTGTAACAAGGAAAGGACCTGATGATCCTGGACCCAACTTGTCAGCCTCTCCAGCAACTATTTGGCAAAGATTTTCTGAAGATTGTCAATAAGACTAATAGGTCTATAGTTGGCTGGAGGTGTATGTTTCCAGGTTGAAATGGAAGTTTAAACCTGCACACACAATCTGCAAAGGCAGGCCGAGACAGGGTTAAAAATTGTATTTAAGTGGGTGGCACAATCAGTGTTTCAGGCCCACTAGTAGCATTACATTTACAGGCCCTGGGTACATGTAGTCCCACTTGACTTGGACAACAAATACAAAAACTAGTTTCAGCAAAAACCAGACAAGTGAGTACAAAAGCTTTGGGGGAGACCCTGCAGAGACGGCCAAATCCAACATCATTGTTTTTGGCGGGCCACCGTTTCTTGTGTAATAACAAATATATATGTAGACACACACACAAACACACATATAAATGTATCCCTACCACTGTAGCTGTAAAGTATAGTACTCCCAATATAAAGGTACTCCAGATATAATTACCAGAATTTATTGACTCCTGATGTGGAAATCACTGATGTAACAACTGACATCTATCTATCTATCTATCTATCTATCTATCTATCTATCTATCTATCTATCTATCTATCTATCTATCTATCTATCTATCTATCTATCTGTTTGACCGTCTGCCTTACGGTCCATTTGTCTGTCCATCTGTGTATCCATTTATCTGCCTATGAGGTCTATTGATGCTACAGAAGTTTTACAACCTTCTATAAAAGAGTTTTCCACTTCTCATCATCAAGAAATACCAAAGCATACATGTCTACTGCAACTACCATTTAACTCTGTGAAACACATTTTAATCACTGTACATTGACTGATTACATGTACGAAATAAGCCAATACTTAAATATATGACTGGGTAGCTCGTAATGAAGAAATGATGCAGGGTTACTAAAAAAATATATCGTACTGCTTGCTTTTCCTGCCTATATTCACCACATTTCGTTCGGAGACCTTTGTCCTCCAGTGTAATGTAATATTTTGATTAGTCAGAAAATCCGAGATCAAACAACTTGTCCTAGAACTTAAATGGGAACAGTAGATTCCAAACCTTCTTGTTTTCTCACCTAGTGAAAGGAGGCAACTTTCCATCAAGTCTTCAAATGAAATGTAATGAAACAATACAACTAGGGGGCTCATTCTGATGTACATGGCATTACCTACAATTTCACTAGGTGGAACATGTAATGTTGTGGCTGGAACCGGCCAGCAGCAATATGTTAGAAACACAAGTGGCGGGTGAAGGAAACCCCCCTTGCCAGAGGTGCGAGATGGTAGCACCAAGATGACGGGAGGAATGTTATAAATAGGAGTGTAAAGGTGGGAAAGGATTAGGATGATTCTAGGGAAGTGAATAAATGAGTTATTAACAGCATACCGTCTCCGGGTGTTTATTGCTGCCAATCGCGTATGCAGCACGGCGTCACATTTGGCGACGAGAGTGGGCCTACCACAGCCGGTAGTGGCACCACCCACCGCACACCGACCGACAACACAGGCCTGTCCGACGCGATAAGCGGAGGAAGTCCGACCGGCTTACCTGCCGAGCCGTCACGGACTAAATCGACTGATGCCCAGGCCAGCCGGCCTCAGCGCCGCCCGACCAGTCTGACTTCTGACGCCGCCAGGGTCTGCCCAGCCAGCAAAGCTGAAAACTGCACGCACCGGCCGCACCGGGAAAAGCTGCCCCGCCCCAGGAGGGCTGTGTGCGAGTGAGAAGTAACACCCGCGCAGGCCCTCAACTGATGCCTGACGGACATCGCGGCTCCGGCGAACTCTCGCAGCAGGCCCCCGACTCACCCTGCACCTTCAAAGAGCTGCGCTCCTCGCCTGAACGTACACGCGGCGTCGTGCAAGTCACAACCCTGTGCTCCTCAGACAAGCTCCAGCACCTGCAACCTGAAAAAAAAAAGGAAGAAAGAGAGAAAGAAATATAAAT
This sequence comes from Pleurodeles waltl, assembly GCF_031143425.1. Lineage (NCBI taxonomy): Eukaryota > Metazoa > Chordata > Amphibia > Caudata > Salamandridae > Pleurodeles > Pleurodeles waltl. The sequence continues at coordinate 186,009,291 of NC_090437.1, forward strand.
ACCACAGTAAGCATTTTTCTCCTTATGGCCACAAACAACTTGCACAGGCTGCATACAAGGAACTAGCATTAAGCACAAGCCATATTGTATTGCAAATCCTCCTCCTTCATTTTTCCCCTCATTAAACAACACAAGGGGCCAATAAATAAACGCAAACATGTTAAATCAGACACGTACTGTACCCTCCTGCATGGGCTCGCCACCTCATCACAACCAGTCGCCCTTTACAATGGCTGGCATACCACCACTGGAACCTTTCACCATCACAGGTGCAGCCCCCACCCAAGCCACGAGATGGAAAGTCTGGGTAGAACACCTCGAAACATACTTTGAAGCCCTAGACGTCAAACCAGAGAGGCGCAGGCCCCTATTTCTACACATTGGTGACGCAGACATCCAAAAAGTGTTCAAGTCCATAACAGAAATGCGGCCACGGACATACGAAACTCTAAAAGGGGCAATTACTGCGCATTTTTAACCCTATGCAAATCCGGACAGCGAAAGGTTCCTATTACGCCAAGCCCGCCAAATAACTCATGAGTCCGTTGATGTCTTTTATGCCAGGCTAAAAGAATTAGCCAGCACATGCACACTGCCTGATGAGGAGGATGAAATCAGGGCACAATTCATCCAAGGGTGCTCGTCGGCAAAACTCCGAGAGCACATATTACAGCAACCAAACATGCAAATGAAAGACATTCTCACACTCGGATGATCTCAAGAGCTATCACGGGAGCAGGCGGCCCACATGGAACAAGCACCAACAACCCAAGTAAAAGCAGAAGCAGCCAATGCAGTGATGGCGAACACACTGCAACAAAAAGGAGACAACTACAAAGGAAAGCAAAGAAGCAGATCATGCAAGTGGTGCGGCAGACCGGCACCACATCCGACCACCTGCCCTGCGTGGGGCAAAATTTGCAGCGCATGTGGGAAACACAACCATTTTGCAAAAGTCTGCAGATCCGCACCAAAACAACCGACCAACACCACAAGGAAGACCATCCAAATGGTTGAAACCACGCTAGACCCAGACTCAGGCAGTGACATGGACAATGACCAACACACAGTCCATGTAATACACACCGTTGGGGGACGACGCCTACCCACATGCCAAGTTACAGTCCCAGCACTGGTGGACACAGACGCGTCCATAAACTTGATGGCCATGGACATGTACAACAAACTACCCAAACCATTGCCGACACTCCGACCCACAAACATGCAGGTTTTTGCGTTTGGGAACAGCTGACCCCTAGAGATAGCAGGGGCGTTCACGACAGAAATCTCCCACGATACCACTGGAATAGCCACGAAGGTTTACGTCTCTAAAGACGGCGCAGGATTACTACTTGGCTGTCAAACGGCACAAGACCTCGACCTGGTACATATTGCATTTAGCGTACATGTGAATACACTCAATGACAACGCAGTAATTCAAGACACTGATTGAGGGAATCGGCTGCCTAAAAGGGCCCCCACTGTGCCTTCACATCGATGAGTCTGTCACCCCCACAGCGCTCAGACATCGCCTGGTAGCATTCCACCTGCGCCCCAAAGTGGAACATGAACTCAAACTCCTAGAACAGGCAGGGATCATCGGGAAAGTCTCAGGCCCAACACCGTGGGTATCCCCCATCGTAGTTGCTAGGAAACTCAAACAACCTGATGCCGTCAGGATCTGCATTGACATGCGCATGCTGAACCTGGCAATCAAAAGGGAGAGACACCTGACCCCAACGGTACATTATATCCTCAGTGAGCTAACAGGGTCATATTGGTTCTCAAAGATGGACCTCAGATCAGGATGCCACCAGATCATGCTGCACCCCGAATCACAGCCCATAACCACCTTCTCACCCACAATGGTCTGTGGAGATACAAGAGGCTCAATTTTGGCATCTCTAGCGCGGCAGAAGTCTTCCAACACACTATCAAAGAAGTCCTGCAAGGGCTCCCAGGAGTCCTCAACGTGAGCGATGACATCCTGGTCCACGCCCCCACCGTCGAAACACATCTGAAGAGACTACGAGCCGTGTTCGCCAGACTACAAAAAAAAGGACTAACGTTCCACCAGGATAAATGCGAATTTTTGAAGCAAGAAATCTGTTTCTTTGGGTATCGGTTCTCAAAAAACGGAGTCACACCGGACCCCCTAAAAGTCAAAGACATCCAGGAAGCCCCTGCACCCACATCGGTGTCAGGAGTCCGGAGTTTTTTGGGCATGGTAACATACTGCAGCCGGTTCATGAAAAACCTCGCAGACATCACAGGGCCCCTACGACAGCTCACACAAGCAAACCACCAATGGGAATGGGGTAAGGAGCAAGAAGATGCCTTCCAAGCCACCAAAAGAGCACTTTCCGCCGACACCACACTGGCATTCTTTGAACCCCGACGCCACTCACAGCTAGTAGTCGACGCCAGCCCCACGGGCCTAGGAGCGGTGTTAGCACAGAAACAAGACTGCGGAGAGTGGGCCCCCATCGCTTTTACCAGCCGCACACTCACGCCAACAGAGCAGCGGTATTCACAGATCGAACAGGAAGCCATTGCCATCCATTGGGGGTGCCGCCACTTTCACCTCTATCTATACGGCAAGCCATTCTCGGTGGTGACCGACCACAAGCCCCTGTTACCCCTTTTCAAAGGATCATCCTCAAAACCACCGCCGAGGATCGAAAAATGGATCCTGCAGCTCCAAGAGTATGACTTCACCCTTGATTATCAACTGGGCATGAAGAACCCGGCAGACTTCCTGTCCCGACACGCCCGCCAAGCCACACCCCAAGAAGTGGAAGAAGCACAGGAGACAGAAGAATATGTGAGGCTGGTGACTGAGCGCGCACGACCCCTACCCATACCGCTCAGTGAAGTAATAACAGCAACCTCGCTGGACGAATGTTTGCAAATCGCCATAACAGCCACCCGGACGGAGGACTGGAGTCCCCTCCAACGCCCAGACTCCTTCCGCACACAAGAAGCCCAAGCCTGTTTACACGTACTGTTCAACATCCGCCAAGAGCTCTCGGTGAGCGAAGAAGGCTGCCTGCTGAGGGGGTTCCGCCTGGTGATTCCATCCAGCCTGACGACCAGAACTGTATCCCTCGCACACGGAGCGCACCAAGGCATTGTCAAGACAAAGCCTCGCCTCAGGAACAAGGTGTGGTTCCCAGGTTTGGACAAGCTCGTGGAAGACACAGTTAAAAGGTGCCTCGTCTGCCAAGCCAGTGGCAACCCAGACCCCCCGGCACCGGTTCTCACAGAGCAAGGACCCTCAGCACCGTGGCAAAGAGTAAGTGCAGATTTCGGGAGCCTCCCGGACGGCCTCACACATGATTATAGTAGTGGACGACTACTCACGCTATCCGGAGGTCCAGGTGGTGCACTCAACATCTGCACACGCAGTCATCCCCAAGTTCGAAAAGCTGATGGCCACTCACGGTTTCTTCGGAGAGGTGCGCACGGACAATGGCCCTCCTTTCAACAGCCACGAGTGGGCGGACTTCCTAGCATCAACAAACACCAAACACCGGCGCATCACACCCCAGTGGCCACAAGCAAATGGAGAGGTGGAAAGGTTTGTGAAAACCCTGAACAAGGTAATCCGCATCGCCGTGGCAGAAGCGGAGAACCCCAAAAGAGCAATATACGCTTTCCTAAGGGAGTACAGGGTCACGCCTCACGCCACCACCAGAGCCACCCCCAGTCAGTTCTGCTTTGGGAGAACAGTGACAGGAGCTATCCCGCATCACCCATCGTGGGCAAACCAACCGCCACAACCAGACAAGTCAGCAGTAAGGAGAGCCAACGCTAATGCACGTGCATCCAAGAAACGGAGAGCCCGAGAAGTAACCGTGCAAGTAGGTGATGCCGTCCTGGTAAAAGATCGCCACCCAGGAGGAAAATTCTGACTACCTTTCAAGACACGGCCATGGACTGTAACTGCCATGAAGGGCACCATGGTAACAGCCCGACGAGGGCCAGAGACAATAACCCGCAACGCGGCACTCTTCAAACGCTTACCCCAAATGACACTCAGCAGAAATGACGGGAGCAACACAAACGAAAGAGCAGACTCAGATGTGGAACCTGCATGCCTGGAACCTGCAAGCGGAGGACCGGAAAATACCTCAGAACACCTCACAACTCACCTGAGAGCAGAACAAACGCAGAACCAGCTCGCAGGAGTGATGGCACCCAACCAGAGAGCGGAAAGGATTCAGGTGTCAGACCGGTCGAGAGAAGGGAGATACATGTTGAGGCATAACCCAGGCCCCTCTCGGCGATACGCAGACTATGCATGTGACTGACCTCAGTAGGGGAACGTCCAAAAGAAAAGAAAACATTTATTTTCATTCACGAGCCATGCAGACAATGGCAGCATCTCACTTTTATGTTCATTTCACATTTTGTTTATTCCTCTCTTCTCCGTTGGGGAGGGATGTAATGTTGTGGCCGGAACCGGCCAGCACCAATATGTTAGAAATGGAAGTGGTGGGTGAAGGAAACCCCCCTTGCCGGAGGTGCGAGATGGTCGCACCAAGTTGGGAGGAATGTTATAAATAGGAGTGTAAAGGCGGGAAAGGATTAGGATGATTCTAGGGAAGTGAATAAACGAGTTATTAACAGCATACCTTCTCCGGGTATTTATTGCCGCCAATCGCGTATATGCAGCACTGCGTCACAGAGCACATTTCATTGTTTTGTTTTGCTCGGTGAATCAAAGTGGCTTTTCTTTATGCAAGTCATTTGGAGGTATAATAGCACGAGTGAGACAGATTCCAGACCTGCTCTCTCTCGGTGTGGGAGAAATGCACGTAGTCTGTGAATTGGAACACAAATTTTCATGTCTCATTACAAAAATATACTACATTAGCCAGGCTGCATTGTGTGAACTGTAAACAGACACGGGCTTAGGAAAACATGTATTCATGTGCCCGAAGTGAAAACAGACACGTTTCCAATACTTTGGTGCCAAACCAAATAATTCATTAAAAATCAGGAACACAAAACCAAGTCAAACTCTCACCTTAAAGACAAATGTATGCTTTTCATTTTCCATCCATCTACCCACATGTACATGTATGCATGTGACTACGTGTCAAGTGAGCCATGACGTGGGTGACACTTACATAAATTTTTGGATATGCATTCTGTAGTTATTTTATTAGCATGAAGGAGTGTTCAGTAATCCCATCATGCAATGGAATATGCTTTTTGATGAAACCCCAAGAATTGCGTTGGGCTCTTGTAAGCTTTGTGTGAATGCGTTTGTGCCTCGGTGTTTATTTTATTTATGTGTTTATTCTCAGCGCATTTATGAACATGATCCTAAACCCAAAAGGCACTAGAGCGTTGTACACAACGTAGTGAAATACAGCTACCATGTGAGCATAAGGAGAAACGCAAGCATGTGTACAATGTAACCTGAGGACAATAATTGGGTATAAATAAAGGGGTCAGAAAAATAGCATTAAAGAGACGTGGTGGAGAAGGGAAAAAAGCTGAGAAGGTAAAAAGAAGTAAAGAGTTGGGTTTTGAGACAGTTCTAAAATTGCACCAAGGAAGTTGCAAGTCTGAAGTGAAAGAGACCAGAGACTCTTAGGCCCATATTTATACTTTTTGACGCAAAACTGCGCCAACGCACTTTTGCGTCAAAAATGTTAACGCCAGCTAACGCTATTTCATTGCGCCACCCAGGCTTCAAATTTATACTTAGATGCACCGCAACGCAAACCACTGGTGAGAGTAATTTTTGTTTTTACTCAAACCAATTTGCCACGTCGTAAAAAAACCGATGTTAACGGGGCGAAAATGACTTTAATCCGGTTTACGACGTCGCAAACTGGATATGTGCCATTTTTTGATGCAATAGCGTCAAAAAGCAGCGCAAACACTGCAAAATGTGCAAAGGAACCCCAAAATGGATTTCAGAAGCTGTAAGAGACCCCAGGAAGATGTCAACCGACCAGGAACCAGCCAGGAGGACTCACACAAGACCCAGGAGAGGGAAAAGAAGAAAAGGAAGTGTTGGTTCAGTGCAGAGGAGCATGAAATACTGGTGAAAGAGGTGAGGAAACACCAGCACCAATTTTTTGTCACCTCTAAATTGCCAATTGGGAGGAGAGAGGCAATTTGGCTACAAATTGTCGATAAGATCAACAGTGTGGCAGAAGTACGGAGAACAGTTACTGAGTGCAAGAAACGCTGGCATGACTGCAAGCTCAGGGCCAAGGAAAAGATGGCCAGGAACAGGAAGGCAGCACTGCAGATTGGAGGTAGAAGTCCAGCACCGCAGGAGGCCCTGGACCACATGGAGGGGATGGTGGCAGCCGTCATCTCTGAGGAGATCGTCACAGGGATTCAAGGACAGGACAGCGCAGACTACCAGGATTCAACATAGATGCAGGGTAAGTGGCATGGGGAACAAAAATGCCTAATTGTTAACTGCAAGCAGGGGAGGGGGGCATACCTACTACACAATGCATGTCAGCCATGATAATCAGGTAGTAGAAAGGGCAAAGGAGCACGGCACGGGGGCATGGGCTGTGCAGGGGAAACCTGGGGCACAACACTACATCAACAATCTTTGCATGGGGGTACTCTGCCATGCCAAGGCTGTTTGAAAAGCAAAGCCAGTTCAGGAGGGTAGGGTACAATGTAAAACTGGCCTGCTGTCACACGAGAGATGGTATTGTCACAACATGAACTAGGCCTCAATTTCCTGTCTCAGGCCATATCCGCAAGTAGCATGTACCATAGACAACAGTTGCCACTACCACCTCTGCAGTGTTTGGATGGTCCCCCTCATGTTGATGGACAGCATCCTCCTCTTCAGGCATTTGTGGGTCTGGTTCATAGAGGGGAATGTTCCTCCTTACACATATGTTGTGCAGGATGGCACAGGTCAAAATGATCTTGCAGACCATTTCAGGTCTCCGGTGATGTCGAGGCACCTGAATCGTGACTTCAGGATGCCAAAAGTCCTCTCTACTATGATGTTCCTCATTATAAGCACGCTCTGATGCTGTGCTTGGGTTGGCAAATGGGGTCATGATCCATGGCTGTATCCCATACCCCTGATCAGCTGGAAGAGAAAATGAGTGTAAAAATGTGGATGTTGCTTGCACCATGATTATCACTTTCAATGGCAGTTGTTATCTTGTGTCATCTGTGACTCATCTGTGTTTGTGCTATTGTGTGGAATCCTAGGTTTCCAGGATGTACTAGCAGCATTGGGTTGTTTAATTATCTAAACTGGTGTTTGGCTGATTGACCGGATATCAGCTGTATTTTTCTACACTTGCAGTACATTGTGTATCTCCCATGCATTATGTCATGTGAAAGAAGTGTCCATGTGTCTTCACTGGAGGTTACATGATACTTCCACACACAGAATGGATTCCACAGTGGTGGTAACACAGTTGCACTATGTGGCCTGAAAATCCCATCCAATACAACATATGTAACAGCATGTGAAAAACAACAGTGAGGCCCTTTGATTTGGCTAGGTGACAATATACAACACATCTCCATAAGTTGGCAGCACTGAAGTGTTGACAATTGACAATGCACAAATATCCCATGTGTGACAAGTTCTATGCAAACTTATTTTTGTGCCCTCACCGAGTTGACTCATGTGCAAACGTGTACCTACACTACTGAACCTGGTCCAGGTAAGGTGGCTAACTTGGTTGTGGGGGTGAAGGTTTAATTGTCAGAAGGTCCATATGCCTGTACACCTGTTGTGTATATGTGTAATTGTCTCAATCCGTATGTGTAGCAATGTGCACTTTGCAATATTGTCACGTCAATATGTGTTCATAGCACAGTCCACTTCCTTATTGCTAGCGGGCATTGTCACCCCAGGAGTGATGTGAGATGTTGGTACTGTCTTAATGATTCCATGTCCCCTTCATTAGAGTCATCATCATGATGCTATGTGTCTCATGGTGTATGACCTGCAGCGAAACACATTACACACCCCTTACACAGTATTGCTTGGAAGGGTGTGTGATTGAATGTGTGAGAAAACAGGGCTGATTGCAGAAGCCCCATAACTTTTTGCCCCCATTTTCCTCTTTTTGCTGGTGTTTTCCTGACTTTGATAGTGCCCTGGGTACTGCTAACCAGTCCCAGGGCCTGTGCTCTGTGTAAAATGGATATGCAAATTAGGCTAATTATAATTGGCTAAGTTAACCTACCTATAAGTCCCTAGTATATGGTAGGGCATGTAGGTTTAGGGACCACAGCATAGGTGGTGCACACCTTGGTGCACTGCTGAGGTGCCCAGTGTCATTTTAAAAGCAAGCCTGCCTTGCTGGCTGCTTTTAAATTAAAGTTATATGCAAATTCGACTTTGGAATTAAAGGTACTTCCAAAGTCTTAAACTACCTTATTTTTACATATAAGTCACCCCTAAGGTGTGCCCTATGTGCCCCTAGGGCTGGGTGCCATGTAACTATAAGCAGGGACTTTATAAAAATAGATTTATAAGCCCTGGTGAGGTAAAAACAGCCAAATTCGTTTTTCCCTCATTGAAGTAAATGGCCTTCATAGGCTAGAATGGGCAGACTTTATTTTAAATTTTAAAGTCTCCTTAAATGTTACATACCAAGAATTTGGTATCAAATTAATTGTTGTAATAAATCCTACAACTTCCAGTTGTGGGATTTAATATAACTAGTTCAGGTAAAAAGTTTAGACTTTACCTAAAAAGTTGCCAATTTCAGCTCTGCATTGTTTTTGCTGCTGTGCTCTGATTGGCCAGCCTGCAACAGCTTCTGCCAGGCTGCCTTGATGAGGTGTGAAGTGGCCAGGCTTCACACAAAGGAATGTGCTTGGGGGAGAGAATCTCCCCTCAGCAGATGGTGAGGCAGGAAGGGGGAGGGCTGCCAAACTGGTCTTCAAAGGCAGAGAAGGACATTTGGAGCACCCAGCAACACCCCCACATCCTGCAACCCCAGACAATTAGGTGCCCCCTTGATTAGATTAGGAGAGGGCAGGAGAGGGGTGTGTTTATGATTTTTAGCCACACCAGTGGGTGGGCTCAGCCAGATGTAACCTCCAAAAATCAGATTCATCCATGTTGGATTTTTTGAGACTGTTGCCTTCTGGGATGGATTTTTGCCACACTTCCCAGGAAGTGGTCATCACAGTGGGACGACCCTGTCCCTGATTGGAGAACCAGGGCCCCCCTGCTTTTCACCCAGGAGCAAGGATAAAACTGGCAGACCTGCACCCACGCCTCAGATCCCCTCCAGAAATCAACAAGAAAGGAACTAAACAAGAAGAAGGACTGCCCTGCTGGACCCCTGGCCTGCACCTGGACCCTGCACTCAGAAGGACTGCACCAGCTGCACACTTGGGCTTCACCACAAGAAGGACTTTGCCTGGCTTCAACTGGTTCAAGGAGGGACTCCCTGTTTGCTACAGGTGAAAAATTGCTAAACCAGAGTCCCCTGCACCAACTCCTGAAGAAAGCGACCAGCTGACCACTGTCCAGTGGCCAAAAAGGTGTTTGCGCCAGGTGGATTCTGGGAGTTGAAGTCCGCACCCCCCAAGGACCATCACAGAACTTCTGGACCCTTGGGGTGAGCTGTGGACCCCAAAAGAACCTTAAAAGAACATCTGGGTGAAGCCCCAGAAGTTTGGAAAAGATTTGAGAATTTTTGGAAAAAAGCTCCAGAGAGGGACCGACCCGCCGCGGAAATTCTAGCCGGCTTGCCTCAACCGCGACCCGGCCTGACTTCGTGGTTCGTCCCGGTAAAGAAAAACATCCAAAAAAGAGACTAAGGCCCTCATTCTGACCTTGGCGGGCGGCGGAGGCCGCCCGCCAAAGTCCCGCCGTCAGGTTACCGTTCCGCGGTCGAAAGACCGCGGCGGTAATTCTGACTTTCCCGCTGGGCTGGCGGGCGGTCTCCTTCAGACCGCCAGCCAGCCCAGCGGGAAAGAGGCTTCCACGATGAAGCCGGCTCGGAATCGAGCCGGCGGAGTGGAAGCTGTGCGACGGGTGCAGTTGCACCCGTCGCGTATTTCACTGTCTGCGCAGCAGACAGTGAAATACATTTAGGGGCCCTCTTACGGGGGCCCCTGCAATGCCCATGCCAGTGGCATGGGCACTGCAGGGGCCCCCAGGGGCCCCGCGACCCCCCCTACCGCCATCCGGATCTCGGCGGTCCGACCGCCGGGATCTGGATGGCGGTAGGGGGGGTCAGAATCCCCGCGGCGGTGCAGCAAGCTGCGCCGCCGCGGAGGATTCAATGGGGCCGCGGTACACTGGCGGGACCCCGCCAGTGGTGCCGGTCCGACCGCGGCTTTACCGCCGCGGTCGGAATCCCCATTGAAGCACCGCCGGCTTGTCGGCGGTGCTCCCGCGGTCCTCCGCCCTGGCGGTCAAAGACCGCCAGGGTCAGAATGAGGGCCTAAGTCCGAACGTAAAAAGTTGACCGGGACCTCCCAGCCATCGTATCCGAGAAGGGCTCCATGGACGTCGGATCAAGATCCAGGTTTACCCCGGTCGAAGGATTTTCATCTCGAAAAAACGACTAAGTCTGAAGGTAAAAGTCTCCACCGAGGAAACCCACATCGCGTATCCGGACAAGGGCTCCAGGAGGTCGGATTCAACTGGCAGGTTCGTCCCGGTGAAGAAAAACTTCAAAATAAAGACTAAGTCAGAAGGTAACTTTTTAACTGAGGCCTCCCGCGACCTGTAGCCGAGCAGGGCTCCATCGCGGTCGGCCTGAAAGTTTGACTTTGCCCCGGTCGAGGTGCAACCAGATGACCCGATTGGCGCTTTTTGTTTCTAAGCGCTAGAAAAGTAATAATTCTTTAAAAATTCATATCTCCGGTTCCCCTGAACCGATTTTAATAGTTTTTGTGTCATTTTAAAGATAAAAATATAAACTATTTTTATAAATTGGTTTTGGATTTTTAAACTGTTTCCTGTGTTTTATTTAATTACTGTTTTGTGATATTTGAATGCTTTACACTTTGTCTCCTAAGTTAAGCCTTGACGCTCGTTGCCAAGCTACCAAGGGTTGAGCTGGGATTAATTTACTGAGACCTAACTGTACCTAGGTGGAGGTTAGTGGCTTGTTGCTAGGTGTAGGTACCTACCTGCCCTACCAATAACCCATTTTCCAACAGAATGTTATTGATGTGATGTTGGAAGGTTCATCTTCCAAGTTGTACTGCCAGTTAAGGGCATGTCATTGTCACTGTGTGGTTTTAAATTGGTTCCTTGGGGCTCTGGAGTGGCATCTCTTGTTATTTGCATCTATCATTTGTTCATAGGTGTGAATCCCATTGGGTCAGGATATCAAACATGACTAGCAGTGTCACAACCTCAGTGTCTTCCTGGCCACGTGTCAATGTAGTGTTGTATGTGTTGTATGTCCTACAGGGTTGCTGTGCTGTGTGTAAATTCCTAGGTTTCTGTACTTACCAACAAGTAGGCCATTTCCATATCGTCCATCCTGGAAGTGTTGATTGATGGTGCAGTGGCGGAAGATAAATGAATCATGTACACTCCCAGGATACTTTACCCCGATGTTGGTGATCAATCCCCGGTGATCCACAATGGCCTGCACATTGATGGAGTGTGTGTGCTTCCTGTTGCGGTATAGATGCTCGGTTGCAGCAGGTGGCACAATCCGTACATGTGTGCAGTCAATGGCACCAAGCATGTGTGGGAAGGCGTTAATTTCATAGAAGCCCTGTTTGGTCTCCTGCTGCTTCAGCTGTGTGTTGGGGAAGCTGATGTGGCGGGTGTGAGGGAGATGATGGCATCCAGTACCTTAGGTAGGAAGCCAGAGAATGAGGGCTGTAAGATCCTGGCAACCAGGGCACGAGTGGTTTGAAAAGAGCCACTTGCCAACATGTGGAGGACAGCCAGCAGCTTAGCCTCTGGTGGAATGATGTGGGGTGTCTGCAAGCTGGGTGCCAACTGTGGCTCAATGTGGCGCAGCAGCTGCCGTATGGCTTGCCAGTTTAGTCTGTACCTCTGGAATAAATATGGCGCACAGGTGTTTAGGTCATTTTTTGGACAGGGACGCCTAACTTGCATGTCATTAACGCAAGGCAGTTTCACGCATTCAGAAAATGACGCACACAGTGGAATTTTGACGTTCGCAGGGTTGGGCGTCAAAGTATAAATATGGTATTAGGTTTGCGCCGAATTTGCGTTAAAAAAAATGACGCAAATCTGGCGCAAGCAGAGTTTAAATATACCCCTTAGACCCTGACGGCTGGCCTTCTGGCCCACCAGATCAACAGGATCAACTGAGGCCATGGGCTCTGTTACTCTAGAAGAGGACTGATTGCCGGATTTTGGCTCACATTTACTAACTCAATTGACATACCATTATAGAAGCCCTTTTCTCACTGTATGTCTATGTCATTGTTTTTCTTCTCTGCCCAAGACCACTATGCCTCGCATGGTGGTCCCAAGTTGGAAAAATTAGTTACTGTTGCTCCACATGAAATAGGGCCAGATGATTTCCCCTAGGACTTAGCGTCTAGTGGCAGATGGGCTACCAGGACAGAGTTTTGTGTTAGTGGATCCAACTAGCACATCCTCCATATTTAGGCCCATATTTAAGAAAAAGTGACGAATCAGAGCTGATGCGCCCCCCCCAACGGCACCTAACAACACTATGGTTGCATCATATGGTTACATCATATTTATAAAATGTTGACGCTAGTGTAGAAAAGTGCAAGGAGGCCCATAGGTTTCTATGGGAGTGTCATTTTAACGCCTGCTCTGAGCCGGCATTAAAAATTACGTTAAAAATGGCGGAGTGAAATCTGTTAAATTTCACTGCACCATTTTTTCGGGCCTCATAGTGCCAGATCATCCCATTTGCATACATTATACCTGGTGCAGGCATAATGTGGCACAAGGGTTTACAACATGGCACAATGCAAGCACTGTGCCCTTTGTAAATTTGGCACAGGGAAAAAGCCACTTTAGCTCTACCTTAGCATCAAACAAATTATGCTATGTCGGCGCTAAGGTGGTGCTAGGTTCTCTTAAATATGCCAAAAACAATTAGGAGCGCTTAAACAGTGTGAGATTTAAGAAAAAACTGGTCCTGTGCATATTACTCCCATATAAATCAAGAAAACATGAATGCACAGTTCCAAAGAGATCTAACAAATATTGATCTAGCCCTAGTCCAGGGAAGATCAAGCTACGGTTCCTGTGAGTAACCTGAATCAGGAACAAGTGCCCTCACTCACCAATAGGTGACATGCTTCATCGTCGGGCTTTGGTCTTCGTCAGACCAGCACTGCAATGTCTTACTGGCCCCTCGTGGGGGCTCTTTGCCAGAGATGTTTTGAAGAAAAATGCTGAGAGTGAATGCAATAACGTGGGACAAGTGTATTGAACATGAAGTGTTAACATTGACTAGAAGGACCATGTAGTGAAATGTTTAATAAAGATATGGGACTCTGTCAAGATTAAAAACAATATAGATATGGGGAAGAAAGAATAATATCAATTCAAAATGCAGTGTCAAATGTAGATGAGCCCTATAATCTAGAGGTCAGTTATGTGTAAGGCAGAGTTAGATTTCCCTACACTGCCTAGATAGAAAATGGTCAACATGTTGCTCGCTAAAAATAAGTCTAAAGAGATCTAGGTGTGATTCATCAGGACCTAAAATTAATCATACCTAATCCTCACAGCTGTAATAAGTTACATTTGCGAAACAGGAACCCTCCTCAAATTAATGGATGGGCCCCAACGGAAATAGCGGAGAGCCTACGTGATCACACCAATATAATAGTTGGCAAATTTGGTTGATGATCACTGCTACGGTTAGAACCTACCCCCGCTCCGTATCACAGGTAGCTTGATTTTCCCTGGACTAGGGCTAGAACAATATTTTTAAGATCTCTCTTAAATATGCCCCTTAAACTGAGAGGGAAGCCTAAAGTCTGATGGAGCAGGAGACCCACTGGTTTTTGTTGGGTCTCTTGCTTGCCAAATACTTAATAATGCCTTTAATCCACATACTGGCAAAGTCCATTGATGCATTCACTTTGATTTCTTGCTTGGCCAAGGAGGTGATGCTATTAGTGTAGGCATCACCAGACATGTTGTGTTCAGAAGTACAGTGCTTGAGGTTTACTGCCTGGGTGCCTTATAGGTCAGACAAAATAGTCAATGAGAACATCTACGGATTAAGCAGACGGAGAGAATCCCTGAAAGTTCGTATTCCTTAGGCACTTCTAGATGTGGGGCTCACTGTCTTCTCAGAGGCTCCTTTGCTAATGAGGATGAGCTCAACTTTTATTCAGTTGAGTTTCAGATTCACCTTAGGCATGTATATTTAAATGCTATCCAGGCACGACCTGAGTTTAAAGAGGCCATTGCAGACAAAACATTCTGGGATAAATGATTCGTCATTGTAAGGGGCTTAGCAACACTGCATTGACTAAGTAATATCCTCAGTGGTCCCAGGTACAGGTTAAACATTACAGGATCAAATATAGACCTCTGTGTAACCCTGCACAAGACAGGAATTAGTGGGGATCTGGAGGATTCTATCTGCACGAAAACAATGAGCTGTGCAGAGCTATGCATGCGCCTCGGATATTTTCTGTGTAAATGTGTGCTTGTTGGTGTGTCTTGTGTGTGAATGGGTGCCTGCAGGTGTTTTCTCCGCACATGGAAGCCTACAATTGTTCTGTCTCCAAGCTTGCCAGTGCGCTGGGAGCATTTGTGTGCATTCACTATCCAAAACTGAAACCTACCGACCTTGTTAATTATAGTTATTTTAACCACTTCGCTGCCGGGCCTTTTCCCCCTCCTGTGCCAGGCCTTTTTTTGCCTATTTGGAATAGTTCTCTCTTAGGCCCTCATAACCTTTTGTCCACATAAGCTACCCATGCCAAATTTGCGTCCTTTTTTTCCAACATCATAGGGATTCTAGAGGTACCCAGACTTTGTGGGTTCCCCTGAAGGAGGCCAAGGAATTAGCCAAAATTCAGTGAAAATTTCGTTTTTTTCAAAACAATGGGAAAAAGGGGCTGCAGAAGAAGGCTTGTGTTTTTTCCCCTGAAAATGGCATCAACAAAGGGTTTGCGGTGCTAAAATTACCAGCTTCCCAGCTTTCAGGAACAGGCAAACATGAATCAGAAAACCCAATTTTTCAACACAATTTGTGCATCTTACTGGGACATACCACATTTTTACGATTTTTTGTGCTTTCAGCCTCCTTCCAGTCAGTGACAGAAATGGGCATGGAACCAATGCTGGATCAAAGAAACCTAAACATTTCTGAAAAGTAGACAAAATTCTGAATTCATCAAGGGATAATTTGTGTAGATCCTACAAGGGTTTCCTACAGAAAATAACGACTGCAAAAACAAATATTGAAATTGTCGTGAAAAAAACAGCAATTTTTCTCTACGTTTTACTCTGTAACTTTTGCCTGCAGTGTCAGATTTTTGAAAGCAATATACTGTTACGTCTGCTCGACTCTTCTGGTTGCGGAGATATATAGGGCTTGTAGGTTCATCAAGAACCCTAGGTACCCAGAGCATATAAATGAACTGCACCCCGCAGTGGGTTTTCGTTCTGTACCCGGTATACAGCAATTCATTTGCTGAAATATAAAGAGTGAAAAATAGCTATCAAGAAAACCTTTGTATTTCCAAAATGGGCACAAGATAAGGTGTTGAGGAGCAGTGGTTATTTGCACATCTCTGAATTCCGGGGTGCCCATAGTAGCATGTGAATTACAGGGCATTTCTCAAATAAACATCTTTTTTACACACTCTCTTATATTTGGAAGGTACAAATGTAGAGAAAGACAAGGGGCAATAACACTTGTTTTGCTATTCTATGTTCCCCCAAGTCTCTCAATAAAAATGGTACCTCACTTGTGTGGGTAGGCCTAGCGCCCATGACAGGAAATGCCCCAAAACACAACGTGGACACATCCATTTTTCTACAGAGAACAGAGGTGTGTTTTTGCAAAGTGCCTACCTGTAGATTTTGGCCTCTAGCTCAGCCGGCACCTAGGGAAACCTACCAAACCTGTGCATTTTTTAAAACTAGAGATCTAGGGGAATCCAAGATGGGGTGACTTGTGGGGCTCTCACCAGGTTCTGTTACCAGAATCCTTTGCAAACCTCAACATTTGGCAAAAAAACACATTTCCTCACATTTCGGTGGCAGAAAGTTTTGGAATCTGAGAGGAGCCACAAATTTCCTTCCACGCAGCGTTCCCCCAAGTCTCCCGATAAAAATGATACCTCACTTGTGTGGGTAGGCATAGCGCCCGTGGCAGGAAATGCCCAAAAACACAATGTGGACACATCCCATTTTTCTACAGAAAACAGAGGTGTTTCTTGCAAAGTGCCTACCTGTAGATTTTGGCCTCTAGCTCAGTCGGCACCTAGGGAAACTTACCAAACCTGTGCATTTTTTAAAACTAGAGACCTAGGAGAATCCAAGATGGGGTGACTCGTGGGGCTCTCACCAGGTTCTGTTACCCAGAATCCTTTGCAAACCTCAAAATTTGGCTAAATAAACACGTTTTCCTCACATTTCGGTGACAGAAAGTTATAGAATCTGAGAGGAGCCACAAATTTCCTTCCACCCGGCATTCCCCCAAGTCTCCCAATAAAAATGATACCTCACTTGTGTGGGTGGGCCAGGTGCCTGCAACAGAAAAAGGCCACAAACATTTAGAGATTATGGGGACAGCACAGCGAGTTGATAAGCACATATTCTTCTTTTATACATCTTTAGGCTGACTGTGCTTTGGGGACCCACACAAGTGAGGTGTCATTTTACTTGGGAGACTGAGGGGAACGCTGGGGAGTAGGAATTGTGTGCTGGAGCAGTGATCGTACAAATTGAAGTCAGGAAAATATGCTTTTTTAAGCAAATTTTGAGGTTTGCAGAGGAGTCTGAGTAAGAAATTGTTGGGGGATCCACGCAAGCCACACCTCCCTGGACTCCTTGGGGTGTCTAGTTTTAAAAAATGTCTTGGTTTGGTAGGATTCCCTAGATGAAGGCCGCACCCAGGACCAAAAACATAGGTGCCCCCTTCCCCGCCAAACACAGGTAGTTTTGTATTATATCATTTTGATGTGTCCACATACATCTGTGATGTGCCAAACACTAAAATTGTGAAAAGAAACACACTTAGGTTATGTGAAAAAGACCCCTCACCCACCAACCAAGTTGGTGGCATGCTTCATCATCAGGGTCCCACCTGAGACACCTAGTGTGTCACAAGTGTGCTGCGACACCTGATTACAGCGGAGCAGGTTTTTAAATTTTTATCACACATACAGGTTGGATTTGGCACGAGGGTGAGTGATGGTTCAGTAGATCAAATTTTATTAACAAGAGATTTCACAAAAGTGAAATTCACTGGTAATAACTGAAAGGCCAAAAAACTGAACCAACGACGCACAGCTTGTGAGCTGTAAAGCCACAACAAGGCACCAACCGCTTCACTGTCCATTCACACACCTTTCATACATGACATGCACAAGACCATTCACGCCGCCAGCCACGGGCCCAGCACATTACAACACTCGCATCGACAGACAGCGCCAGTCAAGGGCCCATCACTTTCATACGCCCACATGCCTGATACAGCAATCACACCAGCTGATGAGTGTGTGGACTGGCGTTTGGCTGGCACAGCTAGCCAAGCGCCACCCCACCCATACCACCAGCCAAGCACCACCCCACACACACCGCCAGCCAAGCACCACCCCACACACACCGCCAGACAAGCGCTACACCACCCATACTGCCAGCCAAGCGCTACCCCAAGCACACTGCCAGCCAAGCGCCACCCCACCCATACTGCCAGCCAAGCGCCACCCCACCCATACCGCCAGCCAAGTGCCACACCACCCATACCGCGAGCCAAGCGCCACCCCAAGCACACCACCAGCCAAGCGCCACCCCATGCACACCGCCAGCCAAGCGC
Organism: Pleurodeles waltl; assembly: GCF_031143425.1. Taxonomy (NCBI): domain Eukaryota; kingdom Metazoa; phylum Chordata; class Amphibia; order Caudata; family Salamandridae; genus Pleurodeles; species Pleurodeles waltl. The sequence continues at coordinate 186,027,263 of NC_090437.1, forward strand.
CACCCCACGCACAGCGCCATCACTTATTTTTTGTTTATAAACAACAAAGAAACCACTAACTAATTATAAAAGAAGTACAAAACTACAAACACAAAAGCTCTAACTAAATACATGACAGTAATGCCAACCGTGAAACTGAACATATGAAAATATAAAACAGGCAGTTTACGCTCACGGTATTTCACCAAAAATTTCCTAGTGTGGTAACTTCTAAAACAGCTGGGCACACACAGCCCAGGCTTTGAAGGGCATTCGGGGCAGTACATCCGGCTCTCCCTCCGGATTGCTCTCCGGGCACATACTCTACATTTCTTTGTGTGCAAGTCTTTTTTGGGAGTTGGAGGAATGTGATCTGGAAAGTGGTGATCTTTCAATCTAGCCACTTCCTCCACCACTTCTACTCTAGGAACTCTTGCCCGTTACCACAATAATGCTCTCTATCACTGACTCCTGAAATTTAACAAATGCCATCCTTGACTCAGGTGAACAATCCTTGAACACAATAAAAGCATTAAAAGTTGACAAATTAAATAAATGTAGGGCCAACTATTTATACCACACGTAAGACTTACAAAGAGCAGTGTAAGGTTCCAACCTCTGATCTACTCTATCAACACCACCCATGTGCCTATTGTAGTCCAAAATGCACGCAGGTTTGCGCACTTCCGCAACCTGACCCCAAACAGTCACAGGGGAAGTACTCTCATCATGGATGGTAGATAGCATGTACACATCCCTCTTGTCTGAAAATTTCGAGCTAGCAGCTCATTATTCCACAAGCCACTGCACTGTCCCCTCTCAAGTTTTTTACAGACAAGCTCCCTTGGATAGCCTTTCCGGTTAGAATGGATTGTGCCACAAGCAACAGTGTCCACTCTAAACAACTCCTTGAACAACTGCACTCCAGTGTCAAAATTATCTACGTACAAATGGTGACCTTTGTTAAACAGTCGCCTACCAAGTTCCCACACAATGTTTTCGCTAACTCCAAAAGTGGCTGGACAACCAGGAGGCTCAATACTGGAATCCCTACTAGTGTAGACCTGGAACTTATACACATATCCTGTACTGCTTTCTGACAGCATATACAATTGAATCCCATACTGTGCCCTCTTACTAGGAATGTACTGCTTAAAAACTAAACGCCCCTTGAAAAGGACCAAAGACTCGTCCACACTTATCTCTTTGCCTGGAACATAGACCTCTGAAAACCGATCTACAAAATGATCAAGGACAGGCCTAATCTTAAAAAGACGGTCACAATCAGGGTGATCTTGTGGCAAGGCTAATGCATTGTCTACAAACTTCAGCATACGAAGAAGAAGCAAATAGTGATTACGTGTCATAGTTGCAGGAAATATAGCCGTTGCCATCAAGGGACTAGTAGACCAATAAGAAGCCAGTGACGGCTTCCTGATCAACCCCATCAAAAAAGTCAAACCTAAAAACTTTTTCATCTCTTCCAGATATGTGGGAACCCACTGAGTAGCTCTAGACTGCGGCCTAAGTCTGGCAGCGTTGTCCCTCAACTATTGCTCTGCATACAAATTAGTCTGCTCCACAATCTCTTCCAAAAATACATCGTCCATAAACAAGTGAAAGAAATGGACAGGCAAAAAGTTTTCTGTATTGACTCTACACCCTGGGAGACCAGTAAATGCAGGTAACTGTGGCTGCTCCATGTTTGGGGCAATCCAGGTGTCAGGTCTTCTAATGGGAAACCCTTCAGCCCCAGGCTGCTGCACTCTTGGCACATCAATGTCCTCCTCTAAAACAGGCCCTGCATCTGCACTGAGAGTAGCTTCCTCATCAGAAGAATACTCTCGGACAGAAAACTCACTGCCAGAATCTCTCACTTCCTCCTCTGCCTCAGATGCAGAGTCAGTCTCGTAATCATGGTCTGAAGACGGCTCAAAGAGCATGCCAACAACCTGCTGAGCAGTCACTCTGCGGCTAGCCATAATCCTCACTAACAAAAAATGGATTGCCAACAACAACTAGCACTAAAATAAGTAATAAAAAGTGTAGCTTTATCACAAAGAGTTATGTACTAAAAAACTATACCACTCACTTGCCTGAAAAAGCTACTCACCAGCAACTACTCTGCACAGACACAGCAATCACCAATGATATCCCACTAAAAAGAAAAAAGAAAAAAGAAAATTAGACATGTGACCACACAAATATCATTGTGCTTAAATCTAAGGACAATTTCACACACAATATTTCATTTAGTACACCACCTACAAACATGTCATTGATGCATGTCAACAATACTCCTTTGGAGTAAATTGCTTTCATTTACCTAAAACAATCAACTATGCAAACCGCAGGACAACTACTGCCAAAACCGCAAGGATCCACAGCAAAGGAAGCAAAAGCTTTGAACTAGAACAAAAAGAAGAAATAAACTGTTATAATCACAAATACAAATACTTCGCCAGTTGACAAACACCCCGCCACCAAGAACTTAGAAATTGTCCCTGGTGCCTAAGTGGCTTTTGCCCCACTAGGAGGTAGATGGGCCTAAAAAGAAAATAGGCTGATCTGCCCCCAAGTGGGGCAGAAATGGCCAACAGCTCTGTACACTGTTTGGGGGGGGGGGGCGGCCCTTGCCAAAGGGGGTGAATGGGGGTGCCCCCAGCACACAAAAAAACTATGGGAACCAAAAAAAAAATCTCTGACATCTTGGTGCCTTCTGCCCCCCTTGGGGGCAGATGGGCCTAAAAAAAATAGGCTGATCTGCCTCCAAGGTGGGCAGAAATGGCCATCACTAATGTGTCCCCTTTGGGGGGTGACCCTTGCCAAAGGTGCTGCCCCCCCACACAAAACACACACACACACACACAGGATCCCTGGTGCCTGAGTGGATTCTGCCCCCCTTGGGGGCCAGATGGGCGTACAAAAATTGCCCGATCTGCCCCCAAGTGGGGCAGAAATGCCCAACAGCTCTGTTCCCCCTTTAGGGGGCGACCCCTGCCAAAGGGGGCAAAAGGTGGCACCCACAGCACTAAACAAAAAAAAGGGGAACAAAAAAAAAATCCCTGCCGTATTGGTGGTTTCTGCCCTCCTTGGGGGCAGATGGGCCTACAAAAATAGGCCCATCTGCCCCCAAGGGGGGAAGAGATGGCCAATACGAAATTTCCCCCTTTTGGGGAGGCGACCCTTGCCCAAGGGGTGCCCTTAAACACACAAAACACACACACACCACACAATCCCTGGTGCCTAGTGGGTTTCGACCCCCTGGGGGCCAGATCAACCAAAAACATGGCCGATCTAGCCCCAGGGGGGGCCAAAACATATCAAAAAAATTATTGCCCCCGGGGCAGCGAACCTTGCCTAAGAGGTCGCTGCCCAAAAACAAAGAAAATAATTTCCCTGGTGTCTAGTGGTTTTCGCCCCCCCCCCCCCCCTTGTGGGCAGATCAGCTGAAAAATCGGCCGATCTGCCCCTGGGGGGCCGAAATAGGGAAAAAAATGAGCCCCCAATGGGAGCGACCCTTGCCCAAGGGGTCGCTCCCAAAAAAATATGCCCAACATCATTTCCCTGGTGTCTAGTGGTTTTCAGCCCCACCCCGGGGGCAGATAGGCCGAAGAATCGGCCGATCTGCCCCTAGGGGGGGTCTTAATAGGAAAACAAAATTAGCCCCCAATGGGAGCGACCCATACCCAAGGGGTCGCTCCCAAAAAACATGCCGAAAACAATTTCCCTGGTGTCTAGTGGTTTTCGGCCCCCCCTGGGTGCAGATCGGACGAAAAATCGGCCGATCTGCCCCCGGGGGGCCGAAATAGGAGGATAATAGCCCCCAATGGGAGCGACCCTTGCCCAAGGAGTCGCTCCCAAAACTAACAATAAACAGAAATCCCTGGTGTCTAGTGGGGATTCCTGCTGCACGATCGCGGGCCCCGCCCGCGATCGTGGAGCAGGAATCCACTGAAAACAGGCACAGGGGGAAAGGAAAAACCCTTTCCTTTCCCTCCGTGTCTGTTTCCCCCCCCCCCCAAACCCCCAAAGAGGGAAGGGCTCACCTGTGAGTCCTCTCTCGCTGACGTGCTGGAAGCAAATGGCTTCCAGCGCGCCCCTCGGCAATACTTGATGACGTTGGCACGCTGTGAGCGCGCTGACGTCGTCAGATTGCCGAAGTGGGGGTCGGGTGGAAGGGGAAAGGATTCCCCTTCCATCCACGACCAGGGGAGGGTGGGTGGGTCGGGTGCAGGACGAGGTGATCTCGTCCAAGGCACCCAGGAACTGGTGCCTTGGACGAGATCACCTCGTCCAAGGCACCGTACGGGTTAAGGTGTGCCCAGAGCTTAATATGAGGTGGTAGTTTCTGGTGCGGGGCACAGGCACTTATTTTTGCTGCCTCAAGCTTTTACTGAGAGCAAAAGACACACATGGGAAAGACAGACAAAGAGAAAAACGAAAAAGCTTCACAAAGGGAGAAAGCAGAAAGCTGCAAGAATGAACTGAAGGGGCATGGAGTGTCTGTAATTGGATTAGTGAGGCCCGAGATGGCTTCAGGATTACGCTGCCTCAGTATTCCGTGCTCGCACATTTAACTGAAGCAGCCACGTTTTTCAGAGGAGAGCTTTGGGCACCGGTACGTTTTTATTTACAAATTAAGCACTGATGTGCCCCTGGTCGGGCAGGAACATACCTCATCACGGAAGCAACAGATAGATATAATGGCTGTTCTAAATCCATCTTCAACAGTCAAGAGATCCTCGTTTGGCTGCAGCAATAACCTTACACATTCACATATCACCCCACTTGCATTCCTATTTTGCTGATACATCACACTGCCATAACAACTTCCCTAATACGAGGGCCACACAAACAGCACTCGGTGATCTAGAGAAATAATATTTTCTTTTTTTCGGTTCAAGCTGAAATGTTTAGTGTAATAAAATCAGCAATGCCTTATTTGATTTGGCCTTTCTTAAAAAGGTTACAGTTTCGAAGGGACCATGCAAATGAAGAATGCAAATTTACAATCTCCAATGATAAAAATAGAAAGCTGCACGACAGCCTTCTGTAAATGTGGAAATTGATATCATGCATTTAAAGAGATGTTAATGTCAATGATAATTCAGTAAGTTTAGAAAATCCATCTTCCTAAAGGTTAAAATGGCAGGCAGAAAATCAGAAATTTACACATTTATGCTAAAAACTGATATAAATTGTTGACCTTGCGGGAGGAAATGCTCAAATATTAATTGGAAGAGATCTTGGCATTAAATATATAGGGTGGTACGGATTTAAGTTAGCAGAAAAAGCATAATAATAATAATAATAATAATAATAATAATAACAATAAATATTATTATTTGTATTTATATGTTTTTTCTTATTATTATTATTATTCTTACTAAGAATATTATGTTCACAAGGGATTTGTATAGATCCCAGTATGAACATCGCCCCTTCTAGGTAGGTGAGGGTAGCATGAGCCTGAAATACCATGTTAGTGGATTTCGTAGGCCTTGTGATGATAGATATTTCCACGTCGAATCCACAAAGAAGGAGTCACTCTGCACCGCAGAGACACACCTATGAAGCGGTGCAGGTCCACTACTTTTTTGCATTCACAAGCCCTGGCTGTAATGAGGCTGGAAAGTTGTGCCAGTCGCAGGTTTCCCAGTGTACCCCTGGCAATGTCATGCGACATATGTATACGTTGTTATTGGAAAAAACTCTACTGTGCATGTTTTGCGAGTTTTTTGTTTTGTTTTTTTTTCTCCTGGAGAAACATACTTTCCTACACCCACAAAATGTGAGCGTGATGCATTGCCTTCCTTGAAAGGCCTTTACTCCACCCTTTCTCAGGAGTAAATTTCTGAATATTTCCAATGTGGTGAAGGGTCAGGAAAAAGTCTTTAAATGTCCAAGCAAGCTAAAACACGCCTTGATCCTTGCACTGCTCACACCCTGTGAGGAGTTTACTGTTTACTACTGTGTAAGTACACGGTCGTTAGATATACATTTGTGTAGTAGTACATTCACTTACACCTTCTACGAATCCTTTTGTGGATTCCTGACAAACCTAAATGGAAATATGTTCTGCCATATAGGTTAATGACCGAAAATAGCTTTGTGAATGGAATATACAGTGTTTGGCTTTTGCAGTCTCAGAGAGAGAAAATCATATTTCAACGCACACAGCTAGCAGGTTGAATTGAACTGCCCTTTTAACCACGCTATGAAGATTCATTAATTAGGCCATATGCCCGAAAATACAAGTAAAAGGTTTGTGTCAATGTCTGTGCTATCTCATTTTGTTTGATCTTAGAGTCCAGTTTGTCATCGCGAGAAGGCTGGCAAACACATGCATATCATGCTTTGAGATGGAGGTGTGTGACAACTTGGGCAGTTGGGGGATAGGGAAGGTGCAGGCAGACAATAATAGATTTGATGTAAGTGGAAGGAGACACCAAGGAAACACTCCAATTGATCAGGCGAGCCTCCAGCGGTGACCAGTGTTGAGCACATAAACACCCCAGCGGTGTTGGTTCTCAACCCTTTGAACAGGTACAACATCAATGTCGGGATTATGTGGAGAATATAGATGCTTTCAAAAACCTTCCAAAGAGCTTGGCAGGTGTGTGCGAGACTTCACCCTGGCTTCTTAGAATGTTGGGGTCTGCTCCAAATGGCTTGAAAGATGAACTGCTGCTGAACTAACACCAAGGGCCAGATGTAGGTACAGAAAATTTTGCGAGTTGCAAATTGCGAATCATACCGACTCGCAATTTGCAACTCGCAAAATTTTATGCAGAAAGGTGTCTCAGACACCTTCTGCGACTCGCTATGGCGTCGCAAAGACCCACCTCATGAATATTAATGAGGAAGAAAAACTTCAGAAACCATTTGGTTTCCTTTTTTTCAGAGTAAGCAGTGGTCCATAGGACCACTGCCTGCTCTGAATTTTTATTTTTTTCGGCATCCACAAAGGGGAAGGGGTCCCATAGGGACCCCTTCCCTTTTGCGAATGAGTTACCACCCACTTCAAGTGGGTGGTAACTGCGAGTTGGTTTGCGACCGCATCCGCAATCACAAAGCAACTCAGCATGGCGATGCGAGTCGCAAATAGGAAGGGAACACCCCTTCCTATTTGTGAGTCGGATTCACATTTTGCGAGTCGCTCCCGACTCACAAAATGTGAATCAGCATCGCGATGGCCGTTTTGCATGTCGCAAACTGCGTTTTTCGCAGTTTGCGACATGCAAACCGGTTGCTACATCTGGCTCCAAATTACTTAATGATGTGGTTTGCATAGGCCCCCATAGCTTTAATCTTTTCACAACTAAAGGTTCATTAAATATTCACGTTTCATCCTGAAATGGTCAATAAATTGAGTTAGGTCTACAAATCCTGCAAAATATTTGTTCGACATTGCTGCATTGTGGAAGATATTTATTTTTATCAGTGCAAGTTGGAAAAATGATCATTCATCACTTGCACTGGCGCTATGCAGCATAGTGCTCGAAGTCATGATGTATATGTGTGTGTGTTTGAGTCTCAGAGAGTAAACGTGGGTGTGAGAGAACCCGAGGCTATGTGATAGAGAAGGCAGGTCAACTGGCACCATGCATTGCTATTCTATGTGTGAGGCATGCTAAGTGATTTGAAATGTTCCTCTTCCCCGGCCTGACAAACGCCATCATACCAATACTGACATTCGCAAATCTTTTTTAGAGCAGCTCTTCTCAGGCCATCAGTGTACTTCAAGTAATGAGACATCCACTAAACTCACATAATGTAGTTCTGTAGGCAGAGGAATCTCAGTGGTGTGCCACCTGCAGAGTTCCCTCTGGTTTCACTTGCATCATGCAGTGGTTTCCCAGTAAGGAGACATTCGAAAAGACACATTTATAGGGCACCAATGTTGCTCCTCAAAATATACCTGCACATGCATCGCCTTTACGCCCAGCTGTCTACATTGTCTACATACTGACAGATTACCCCTGTATGTCACATTCTATCCTTTTAAGCCACAATTTTGCTGTCATTCTTCCATCCAGTATTTTTTTACTGTACTTTTTCTTTTTATCTGGCATTATCCGCCAGTCTCCCATCCTCTCTTACATTGCCCTCTTACAATCAACACCATCATTTACCTGTTATTTTCTTTTTTCTATCATCGTCTCTCTGCAGCATCCTCCTTTCCTTCTCAATATTTCCCAGAAGTTCACATAAAATTAACAGCAAGGCAGCACTGTCTCAAATGCTCCTTTTGATTGTGGTTGGAAGACACAATCACGATGTCCAACACTCAGTACCTTGTAATTGTTATTACTTGAGGAGGATATGAAGCAAACTGCGGTTTGGCCGGGTAGCACTTTACTGCCATGGTGACAGGAAGTAGGTGGATCAAAATCATATCCTAGCTTTGTGGACAGAGTGTGTTACCGGTTGACCATTGCCATAAGCAAGAGAGACTAGGGGCCAGATGTAGCAAATTAAAAATTTGCGAGGTGCAAAGTGCGAGTCCATGCGACTCGCACTTTGCACCTCGCAAATTGGTATGCAGTACGGTGTCTCAGACACCGACTGCAACTCGCTATGGGGTCGCAATGACCCACCTCATGAATATTCATGAGGTGGGTCGCAAATTGCGGCCCCATAGTGAGTATAGGCACTCGCAAACATGGAGGCCTGCTGTCGTCAGCAGACCTCCATGTTCGTGACTGCTTTTAAATAAAGCAGTTTTTTTTTTTTAAGTGTAGCCCGTTTTCCTTACAGGAAAACGAGCTGCACTTAAAAAAAAAACGAAACCTTTAATTTCGGTATTTTTTCAGGGCAGGGAGTGGTCCCTTGGACCACTCCCTGCCCTGAAAAAATATTTGTGGGTCCAGTCACAAACTGGAAGGGGTCCCATGGGGACCCCTTCCAATTTGCGAGTGGGTTACCATCCACTTGAAGTGGATGGTAACTGCGATGCCATTTGCGACCGCGTACGCGGTCGCAAATGGTATTGCATACCACTCAGACTCGCAAATAGGAAGGGAACACCCCTTCCTATTTGCGAGTCGGAAGTGCATATTGCGAGTCGGTACCGACTCGCAATATGCATTTCTGCATAGCAAAGAGGCATTTGCACCTCGTAAACGGCGATTTTCGCCGTTTGCGACGTGCAAATACTTTGCTACATCTGGCCCAATATGAGTCAATGCAGCCATCCAAGAAGTAGCGTTGGTGGCCATACTGGTGTCCACGTTTGGTCTCTCAGTGAACTAAGCCTTCTATTCCAGGGATCTGTGTTTGATCCAATGAAAATAAGTTCAAATCCCAGCTGGTCCTCCCAGCCTTTCAACAATTTTTACATTGATACAGTGAGTACCATTGATCTGGGTAATAAACATACTTCGCCTATCAGTAGCACCATGAGTCTTCCCTTGATAGAACATGGACTACAAAAATAGGCATGTTATGTTTTTTTATGTTGGAAAAGAAGCTGAATCCATGCATCATTGCAAGTTCACCAAATAATACAAACTACAGAATTAGGGGCCAGATGTAGCAAGAAGGCAAATTGCGAGTTGCAATTTGCTATGCAGAACGGTGTCTCAGACACCGTCTGCGAGTCGCTATGGGGTCGCAAAGACCCACCTCATTATTATTAATGAGGTGGGTCGCAATTTGCGACCCCATAGCGATTCAGGGCACTCACGGGGATGGAGGCCTGCTGTAGTCAGCAGACCTCCATGTCCGTGACTGCTTTTAAATAAAGCAGGTTTTTTTTTTGAAAGTGCAACCCGTTTTCCTCAAAGGAAAACGAGCTGCACTTTGAAAAATAAACCGAAACCTTTAGTTTCGGTATTTTTCAGGGCAGGTAGTGGTCCATTGGACCACTGCCTGCTCTGAAAAATGATTTTTTATGCCAGACACAAAGGGGAAGGGGTCCCATGGGGACCCCTTCCCGTTTGCGACTGGGTTACCATCCACTTCAAGTGGATGGTAACTGCGAGTCCATTTGCGACCGCATTCGTGGTCGCAAATGGAATTACATCGCATTGCGACTCGCAAGTGGGAAGGGAACACCCCTTCCTAATTGCGACTCGGAAATGCATTTTGCGAGTCGGTTCCGACTCGCAAAATGCCTTTCAACATAGCAAAATGGCTTTAGCGACTCGCATACGGCGTTTTTCGCCGTTTGCGAGTCGCTAAACCTTTGCTACATCTGGCCCTAGATCTCTTGAAGTGTGCTATTGTTGCCAGTTACAAGCCTTCTCCATATGTGACAAACATGTGGCAGGTTAGTAAGCAAAAGTTCTTTTGATGTTCAAGAACGTCAGCAACGGAACACACTCCCTCAAGCAAAACATACAGCCTTCCAGAAAAAAATCTAATGTTCTTAACGATCCCCAAACGGATTTCCTTTCCCAGAAGGTTTCTTGAGGGGTTTGAGTTTACCCACCTGGTTTCTACAAGCTTTTTGTTAATAACAGAATATAATGCACAAGCATCTCTATAAACCGTAAACATGGAAAACGATGCGCACAACTCTGAATAAAAAGAAAAAGAAACATTGACGAAGTCTGTGTTTCTTGCTTTATTATGGAATGTGTTACTATGCGGATTCCGAAGTTGTGTGGCTTTTAGACGTGTGTTTAATTTACTGCAGTAAATAGTGCAGAGGGTTCTGTTTTTGCTGTTTATCTGGTTTTGCTGTTTATCCATGTTCTGTATTTATATATATAATAATATAAACTTAGAGTAAGGGGAACGACAGGCCAGAAGCCAGTGGCTACCTAAACTGAACAATGAAATGAGCCAAGAGATGCCTTTATCTGTTATTGCGAATCCAATTGTATTTTGCAAGTTGATCTATTTACTAGTAGATTGGGGGCCAGATGTAGCAAAATGCTAATATGCGACTTGCAAATTGCGAGTCCCTGCGACTCGCAATTTTCAACTCGCAAATTGGTATGCAGTACGGTGTCTCAGACACCGACTGCGACTCGCTATGGGGTCGCAATGATCCACCTCATTAATATTCATGAGGTGGGTCGCTAATTGCGGCCCCATAGCGAGTCTAGGCACTCGCAAACATGGAGGCCTGCTGTCGTCAGCAGACCTCCATGTTCGTGACTGCTTTAAATAAAGCAGTTTTTTTTTTTTTAAGTGTAGCCCGTTTTCCTTAAAGGAAAACGAGCTGCACTTAAAAAAAAAACGAAACCTTTAGTTTTTTTTTTTTTTCAGGGCAGGTAGTGGTCCCTTGGACCACTACCTACCCTGAAAAAATATTTGTGGGTCCATTCACAAAGTGGAAGGGGTTCCATGGGGACCCCTTCCAATTTGCGAGTGGGTTACCATCCACTTGAAGTGGATGGTAACTGCGACACCATTTGCGACCGCATATGAGATCGCAAATGGTATTGCATACCACTCAGAATCGCAAATAGGAAGGGAACACCCCTTCCTATTTGCGATTCTGAAATGCATATTGCGAGACGGTACCGACTCGCAATATGCATTTCTGCATTGGGAAACGCGAATAGCGAGTCGCAAACGGCAATTTTTGCTGTTTGCGACTCGCAATTTGTTTCCTGCATCTGTCCCTGGGGGTCTCAAAATAAATCGTAGTGGGTTGCAATTCGGCATACCTCCTCCATAATATTGAAGTGGGTCGCAACCTGTGATCCGCTACGATTCTCTACCATAGCAGGGATGGTGGCATTCTGGGGGGGTCACAGACCACCATGTCTGAGCTTAGTTTTAAGTAGACCCATTATTATTTTTTAAATCTGCAGCCCGTTTTCTTTAATTGAAAATGGGATGCAGTTAAAAAAACATCGCAGTTTCACAAACTTTCTTAAGATTAGGCAGTTGTCCTTGTGACAACTGCCTACTCCTAAAAAGGTTTTTGTCAACATTCACAAAGGGGAACTTCTTTCCATTTGTGAATATGCTACCACTACTTTTATGTAGTCAGTAAAATAGTGCTGTTTTGCAACTGGATTTTTATTGCAATAAATTAATACATCCCATTGTGATTTCTGTTTGGAAGGGATGCCCAAAATCCGCCCCTTCTAAACAGCAACTCGATGTATTATCAAATCGCAGTTTGGGTTTTGTGCATACCAAAAGTCATTTTGCTGTTGCACAGCTCAGATTTTGTGAATCAGAGCCTTTGCAACTGCAAAATCCATTTGTACAGCTGGCCCAGTATGTATTACTTTATACCTTACTCTATTTAACATAAGTATTGAGGGGCAGCCCTGGCCACTAAGGGAGTCACTTACAAATGGTGGAGGGCCAGCCTGCCCACCAGTTCAGCTGGGCTATGGCTTTTGGCGGGTGGAGGGCTGCCTGCCCAATTTAAAGATCCTCGCCTGCCTGGTTGGGCTCTCTAAAGTCTTCATGCAGCCAGTAGTGTGGTGGTTACAGTTAAGGCAGAAAACTTTGCATAGTAGGAGCCATGTTCTTTTCACCCACTCAGCAGTTTTTTTTTGTTTTTCAATAACAACCCCCGAAGCAGAAGTTTTTTTTTTTTGCTTTTCAATAACAAACTCACAAAGCCGGAGTTTATTTTTGATAAAAACAACAAATTAAGGGTTGCTGACAGTGGAGCCAGGTGAAGTTTCGCTGTCGGAAACCCCTGCTGTTTTTGTTCATCTAAATGGAAAGAAGCTTTGAATTTGGATGAAAGGGAGGACAGTTTTCAGCAGATGCCTTGCGCACACCAATCGGTGACTAGAAAGCATGTTCGGTGATGTTCAAAGGGAGGAGGGACAAGCAGACTCAGGCCTTCTTTACAAATTACAAGTCAATCCTGAATTTAGGCGAGGCCGCAGCAGTTTCTGATATTCTACACCATGAACATTTCTCCTGGAAGAGCGTGATGAAATGTGCATGGGGGAAAAGGCATTGAATGAGAGGGAGAAACTTGTGGGAACTGGTAGAGAATAATTTTCCAGTCCTACGTGAAATAGACTACATTCTGTCGTAATTTCGCACCAGGCATTACTGCACCCTGTGGTACTGAGAGTTCCAGGTGTGGTATTAGTACATCTGGAGTCCTACGACTCCTGTAAGGGGAAATTTATTGGCAGATTTAAGGAAAGTGGCGCTGCACTCAGTGTAGCGCCACTTCTCTTGCACCCCTTAGCACCACCTACCGCCACCATGTGTGCGACTTATTTAAAATACAACGCACCATGGCGTAGAGTATGGGGCAATAGCGTCAACATTTTGACGCTACTGATGTACTGTTCAGGGTTAGTGCCAAAATGTTGGCGCTAACCTTCTACAGTAGATAGGGGCCCATTATTAATAATGGTGCGCCCCCTTTTAACGCCTACTTTGAGCAGGCATTAAAAATGCTGAAAAAATGGCGCAAAGAAGATGTATACAGTACAAAAATAAAAATACAAAAACAACAGTTCAAATATCACCATAAACCTTATAACCACTATGACATAAAGTTCGAAAATTTAACTGATTAGGTTAGTTGGATGTTGAGATATGCATTAATAACAAGAATTTCAGATCTGAATTCAAACAGAAGGACCCAATGGATTAGTGGCCCAAGCCTAAGGAAGTGAAGGGGCCGCAGCTGGCTGATCGCTTAAAGTGCCAAGGTAAACAGAAGACAATCATGATTGTTTCAAACAAGTTCAGAAGACCCTCCTAGGTCTCAACCAATTGGGAGAGCAATTTTTTAACGTGCAAGAGAAACTTAGTAGCTCTGGCTGCAAGCTGAATGTTGTGCCCATCTAAAAGCGCCATCACCTCTGTGCGACAAGTTCTAATTCGTAGGGCTTTTGGTGGGGAACATAGCAGTTTCTTTCTCATTAACAGGACCGCCAGACTAACACACAAGAAGTGTAAAATACTTTTGGTCGACAAGCCGCAAAGGTGGCAAGAAGGGTTTGGCCAGGTTTAGTTCCACGGTGGTATTAAGTCCTTGGGCAGGAAAACACCCATGTGGATTTGGAGAAGAGAGTGTTGGATAGAGTGGACTAAATGGGTCATAAGGTAGGGCTGAGGGTGCCAGGTAGCATAAGTATGAAAGACTGACCAGCCATGATGTTGAAGCGCTACGTCTGCTTTGTCAGTTGTCCAAGAATGAAGTTTGGAAGACTTGTTAATAATTTTTTGGAGCAGAGGAAAGGCGGTGTTAGAGTCTCATGCGGCCTGTAAGTTTAGGTTAGTCAAGGCTTGCCTGAGTACAGAAGACCAGCATGTGCTATTGTCAGGTTGCAGCCCCATTTCCTTCCAGCATAGGGTGGCCAATGTGTCAGTGGGGGCGGCTCTTAGTTTCCAGCACATTTTTATTATTGCGCCCCAATGGTTTGGAACTTGATGGAACAGTGCAAATTCCAACCTCACCTGAGTTTGCAATGAATGCTTTGGTAGATGGAAAAGGTATTTGAAGAAGACTAACTGTAGGTGGTTGAGGAGAAGAGAGTCACGCCCTTTAAGTAGCTCCAAACCGTAGGTTAGCAATGGAAGGAATTTTGCTCTAATTACCTGCAAAAGATAGCTCTGCGATGTACTTCCCAGCTTTATTTGTAACTGTATGAAAGCAAAACATAGTTTGTGAGCCACCCCTTGTGTTTGTGATAAATGATTTTTGTAAGTTAAGGATGAGTCCAGCGTTACGCCAGGGTATTTGTAGTGTTTGACCATTGCTATATGTTTGCCAGCGGCCACCCATTTGTACTTAATACGACTGATGTTATGTGTGCCCGAAAACCAGATCACTTTGGTCTTGTTGTGATTTAGCTCGAGACCAAACGTGGTCAGGTATTCTACCAGTTTGGTAATTGAACGCTGGAGGCCCAACTATTTCTGGCTGAAAGAACGATGTCATCTGCGTGTTGTAGAACGCGCACCTGTTCATTCTCTAGTTTTGGGGGTTCGCTTACCACTTCTGCTAATCTGGAGTCAAGGTCTGCTACATAGATTTTAAATAAGGCTGGATGGAGTACCCACCCTTGTTTTAGTCCATTATAAGTAGGGATCTTCTGAGTGATTTGTCGCCATTTACAATTTTAACCAGAAACCAGGTATCTGTGTGTAGGGTTCTGATTACATCTAGCAGGTTTGGTGGTATACCCCAACTGGCCATTTTTGCCCATAGTTTCTAGCCAGCACCTTATCAAAGTCAATGGAACAGTCATAAAGAGGCATGCGTTTTGTCTTGGCTTTTTCAGTGAGAAGTGAGACACTAAAAGATTATTTGAGGCATTCATTCCTGCCCTAAAACCAGTCTGTGTTTTTGGGATGATGTTGGAAGCGGACGTCCATGCTTCCAAGTTCAGTAGTAAGTTAGAGGCAAAGATCTTATCTTCCACATCTCTCAGGGCAATTGAGCGATAGTTTGTTGGGTCTATTCTCGAACCAGATTTGTGTATAGGATGCAAAATGCTGCCTCTCCATGATGGTGGTATAATGTTGGTGAAAAAAGCCTGATTGAACAGTTGAGTAAGAATCGATGCCCAGAAGGGTTGGGCTTCCTTGAATAAATGGTTGGGAACACCATTGGGTAGGTCGCTCCCCCTGGCGCTGCAGCTCCTCCAGCTCCTCCAGCCCAGGTTCCTGAGACCTCCTAGCAAGCCCAGCTACCTCGCAGTAAGTAACCCCCCACCACCCAGCCCCTCGCCCTGCCCCGCGCTACTCACCCTCTCTCCTGCTTCTCTTCTTCTTCTCTGTTCTTCCTCTGCGCTCTTCTTCTGTAGTCTTCCTCTGCACTCTTCTTTCCCTCCTGCTCCCCGTCTTCTCTCTTCATCTGTGTGCTTCTCTCGCTCTCCTTTGCACCGCGACCTGCGTGTGCCTCTTCTTCTCTGTCCCTCTTCTTGGCTCTTTCCTCTGCTGCTCGTCGCCCCTCTTCTTCTTCACCTTCTTCTGTATTTTTCTGTCTTCTGCGCTCCTCTTCTTCTTTACCTTCTTCTGTGGTCTTCTGTCTTCTGTTCTTCGGCTCCTCTTCTTCTGTACCTTCTTCTGTGGTCTTCTGTCTTCTGTTCTTCGGCTCCTCTTCTTCTGTACCTTCTTCTGTGGTCTTCTGTCTTCTGTTCTTCGGCTCCTCTTCAGCTCCTCTTCCTCTGTTACCTGCTCCCTGGTTCTTCCCGCGCCTGTCCTCCTGCTCCTGTCTCGTCTCTCTCCCTCACTCACCTCCCCCTCTGTATCACCCCTATCTACCCCTATCTCTATCTGTCTCCCTCACTCACCACCTCCTCCTATCTACCTATCTCTCTATCTCTCTATCTGTCTCCCTCACTCACCACCTCCTCCTATCTACCTATCTACCTATCTCTCTATCTTTCCCCCTCACTCGCCACCCCCTCTGTAACCACCCCTATCTTCCTATCCTTTCACTCTACCTCTCACCCTCACCCACCTCTACAACCCCCCCTATCTTCCCAACCTTCCTCCTATCTCTCTCCCTAAACTCCTAAACTTCCTAAACTCACCCCCCACCACCCTTAACCCCCCTCCCCATCTCTTCTCCCCTCTACCTGTCCCCCCCTCCCTCCGCTTTCCCGCCGCCACCTCCTGCACGCCCCCGCCCCCAGCTCCCATTCGTCGCCCCACTCCCGTCCCCCGCCCCCAGCTGACCCCTCCCCCCCTCCTCCCTCTTATGGCGGCCGCTGCACGACAGTGGTAGCGACCCTTGACCCAAGGGTAGGTCGCTCCCCCTGCCGCTGCAGCTCCTCCAGCTCCTCCAGCCCAGGTTCCTGAGACCTCCTAGCAAGCCCAGCTACCTCGCAGTAAGTACCCCCCACCATCCAGCCCCTCGCCCTGCCCCGCGCTACTCACCCTCTCTCCTGCTTCTCTTCTTCTTCTCTGTTCTTCCTCTGCGCTCTTCTTCTGTAGTCTTCCTCTGTACTCTTCTTTCCCTCCTGCGCCCCGTCTTCTCTCTTCATCTGTGAGCTTCTCTCGCTCTCCTTTGCACCGCGACCTGCGTGTGCCTCTTCTTCTCTGTCCCTCTTCTTGGCTCTTTCCTCTGCTGCTCGTCGCCCCTCTTCTTCTTCACCTTCTTCTGTATTTTTCTGTCTTCTGCACTCCTCTTCTTCTTTACCTTCTTCTGTGGTCTTCTGTCTTCTGTTCTTCGGCTCCTCTTCTTCTGTACCTTCTTCTGTGGTCTTCTGTTCTTCAGCTCCTCTTCTTCTGTACCTTCTTCTGTGGTCTTCTGTCTTCTGTTCTTCGGCTCCTCTTCGGCTCCTCTTCCTCTGTTACCTGCTCCCTGGTTCTTCCCGCACCTGTCCTCCTGCTCCTGTCTCGTCTCTCTCCCTCACTCGCCTCCCCCTCTGTATCACCCCTATCTACCCCTATCTCTATCTGTCTCCCTCACTCACCACCTCCTCCTATCTACCTATCTCTCTATCTGTCTCCCTCACTCACCACCTCCTCCTATCTACCTATCTATCTATCTCTCTATCTTTCCCCCTCACTCGCCACCCCCTCTGTAACCACCCCTATCTTCCTATCCTTTCACTCTACCTCTCACCCTCACCCACCTCTACAACCCCCCCTCCCCTTTCTTCCCAACCTTCCTCCTATCTCTCTCCCTAAACTCCTAAACTTCCTAAACTCACCCCCCACCACCCTTAACCCCCCTCCCCATCTCTTCTCCCCTCTTCCTGTCCCCCCTCCCTCCGCTTTCCCGCTGCCACCTCCTGCACGGCCCTGCCCCCAGCTCCCATTCGTCGCCCCACTCCCGTCCTCCGCCCCCAGCTGACCTCTCCCCCCCCTCCTCCTCCCTCTTATGGCGGCCGCTGCGCGACAGTGGTAGCGACCCTTGACCGAAGGGTAGGTCGCTCCCCCTGCCGCTGCAGCTCCTCCAGCTCCTCCAGCCCAGGTTCCTGAGACCTCCTAGCAAGCCCAGCTACCTCGCAGTAAGTACCCCCCCACCACCCAGCCCCTCGCCCTGCCCCGCGCTACTCACCCTCTCTCCTGCTTCTCTTCTTCTTCTCTGTTCTTCCTCTGCGCTCTTCTTCTGTAGTCTTCCTCTGTACTCTTCTTTCCCTCCTGCTCCCCGTCTTCTCTCTTCATCGGTGTGCTTCTCTCGCTCTCCTTTGCACCGTGACCTGCGTGTGCCTCTTCTTCTCTGTCCCTCTTCTTGGCTCTTTCCTCTGCTGCTCGTCGCCCCTCTTCTTCTTCACCTTCTTCTGTATTTTTCTGTCTTCTGCGCTCCTCTTCTTCTTTACCTTCTTCTGTGGTCTTCTGTCTTCTGTTCTTCGACTCCTCTTCTTCTGTACCTTCTTCTGTGGTCTTCTGTCTTCTGTTCTTTGGCTCCTCTTCTTCTGTACCTTCTTCTGTGGTCTTCTGTCTTCTGTTCTTCGGCTCCTCTTCAGCTCCTCTTCCTCTGTTACCTGCTCCCTGGTTCTTCCCGCGCCTGTCCTCCTGCTCCTGTCTCGTCTCTCTCCCTCACTCGCCTCCCCCTCTGTATCACCCCTATCTACCCCTATCTCTATCTGTCTCCCTCACTCACCATCTCCTCCTATCTACCTATCTCTCTATCTCTCTATCTGTCTCCCTCACTCACCACCTCCTCCTATCTACCTATCTACCTATCTCTCTATCTTTCCCCCTCACTCGCCACCCCCTCTGTAACCACCCCTATCTTCCTATCCTTTCACTCTACCTCTCACCCTCACCCACCTCTACAACCCCCCTCCCCTATCTTCCCAACCTTCCTCCTATCTCTCTCCCTAAACTTCCTAAACTCACCCCCCACCACCCCTAACCCCCCTCCCCATCTCTTCTCCCCTCTACCTGTCCCCCCCTCCCTCCGCTTTCCCGCCGCCACCTCCTGCACGCCCCTGCCCCCCAGCTCCCATTTGTCGCCCCACTCCCGTTCCCCGCCCCCAGCTGACCCCTCCCCTCCTCCCTCTTATGGCGGCCGCTGCGCGACCGCGCCACTGGCGCGCCAAAGGAAAGCCAAAGGCAAGCCCATCTGCGCCCGTCCGTGCCTGGCCCGCGCCCAGCGCCACGACCCCTGGTCCTCAGCACTCCCAAACCCCGCTGCTCCGCTACGACCCCACCACCCTCCACGCCCTCAACCCAGGGTGCTCCAGCACCTGCTTCCAAGCTAACCCGAAACGTACCCATGGATCTTTCGCATGTCACACCTGCAAACGTATCTTCCACCACGAAACTACCACGACCACCAGCCCACGCGCCACCAACCACCTCAAATGCATCCTGGTCAACGCTCGATCCGTCCACAAGCACGCCGTTGAACTCTGGGACCTCCTGGACTCCACAGCACCGGACGTCGCCTTCATCACGGAGACCTGGATGAACGCCGCTTCGGCCCCAGACATCGCCATAGCCATCCCCGAAGGCTACAAGATTTCCAGGAAAGACCGCACCAACCAAGTAGGAGGAGGAATCGCCATCGTCTTCAAAGACTCCATCAGCGTCACCACCTCCACCGAAGACACCCCCCTCGCCGCAGAGCACCTGCACTTCCAGATCCGCACCGACCCCAGGACCACCCTCAGAGGATCACTCATCTACCGCCCCCCCGGACCGCGCGCCCTTTTCTGCGACTCCATCACCTACTTCATCTCCCCGCACGCCCTCGCCTCGTCAGACTACATCCTCCTCGGCGTCCTCAACTTCCATCTAGATCAGAACAACGACCCCAACACCACCGCCCTGCTCGCCAACCTCGCCAACCTCGGCCTCAAGCAACTGGTGAACACCCCCACCCACATCGCCGGACACACGCTTGACCCCATCTTCTCCGCCAGCAAACACGTTTCCTTAAGCCACGCCTCCGCTCTACACTGGACCGACCACAGCTGTGTCCACTTCACCTTCCGACGCGAGACCCGCCACCTCCGCACTCAACCCATCCCTCGTCGACAGTGGAACAAAATCCCCGAAGAACAGCTCTTCTCCACGCTCATCGACAACCAACCTACCTTCACCACCGACCCCAACGACGCAGCCCTCAGCCTCACGAACTGGATCACCAACTGAGCAGACAATCTTGCTCCCCTCAGACGCCCTCCAAGACAGGCCAACACCAAAAAACCTCTCTGGTTCTCTGACACCCTTAAGGAATCAAAGAAAACCTGTCGCACCCTCGAGAAAGCCTGGCGTAAGCACCACACCGCTGACAACATGACCACCCTCAAGAACGCTACCCGCGAACACCACCACCTGATCCGCGCAGCCAAAAGGAATTTCTTCACTGATAGACTGGACAAAAACAGCCACAACAGCAGAGAACTCTTCAGCATCGTAAAAGAGTTCTCCAACCCCAACGCCAACGCCATCACGCCCTCACAAGACCTGTGCAACTCCCTCGCCACCTTCTTCCATCGTAAGATTACCGACCTCCAAAACAGCTTCGGACACCAGACCCAGCCGATCAAGACTGAACCCACACCCTCAGCCATCACCCTCAACTCCTGGACCCACATCAACACTGAAGAGACCAAAACCACCATGAACTCAATCCACTCCGGCGCCCCCTCGGACCCCTGCCCACACTTCATCTTTAATAAAGCCGACGACATCATCGCCCCGCACCTCCAGACCATCATCAACTCCTCTTTTTCATCTGCTACCTTCCCCGAAAGCTGGAAACACGCCGAAGTCAACGCCCTACTAAAGAAACCTACGGCTGACCGAAGCGACCTGAAGAACTTCCGCCCCATCTCGCTCCTCCCCTTCCCTGCCAAAGTCATAGAGAAGACCATCAACAAACAGCTTACCAACTTCCTTGAAGACAACAACCTTCTCGACCCCTCACAATCCGTATTTCGAGCCAACCACAGCACTGAAACCGCCCTCATCTCAGTCACAGACGACATCAGAACCCTGATGGACAACGGTGAAACAGTCGCCCTCATCCTCCTCGACCTCTCGGCTGCCTTTGACACCGTCTGACACTGCACCCTAATAACCCGCCTCCGCTCCACCGGGATCCAAGGCCAGGCCCTGGACTGGATCGCCTCCTTCCTCTCCAACCGCTCTCAAAGAGTCTACCTCCCACCTTTTCGCTCAGACCCCACGGAGATAATCTGCCGCATCCCTCAAGGCTCCTCGCTCAGCCCGACACTCTTCAATGTCTACATGAGCCCCCTTGCCGACATCGTACGCAAGCACAGCATCATCATCACCTCCTACGCCGACGACACTCAACTTATACTCTCCCTCACCAAGGACCCCGCCAGCGCAAAGACCAACCTGCAAGATTGTATGAAGGACGTCGCAGATTGGATGAGGCTCAGCCGTCTGAAACTGAACTCAGACAAAACGGAAGTCCTCATCCTCGGCAACACCCCGACCGCATGGGACGACTCCTGGTGGCCCACGGCCCTTGGCACCGCACCGACCCCCTCAGACCACGCCCGCAACCTTGGCTTCATCTTGGACCCTCTTCTCACCATGACCAAACAAGTCAACGCCGTGTCCTCCTCCTGCTTCCTCACCCTCTGCATGCTCCGCAAGATCTTCCGCTGGATCCCCGCCGAAACCAGAAAGACCGTGACCCACGCCCTCGTCACTAGCCGCCTGGATTACGGCAACACCCTTTATGCTGGGACCACCGCAAAACTCCAGAAACGTCTGCAACGTATTCAAAACGCCTCCGCCCGCCTCATCCACGACATACCCCGCAACAGCCACATCTCGCCCACCTGAGACACCTACATTGGCTCCCAGTAAGCAAAAGGATCACCTTCCGACTTCTCACCCATGCACACAAAGCCCTCCACAACAAGGGACCAGAATACCTCAACCGACGCCTCAACTTCTACGCCCCCACCCATCTCCTCCGTTCCACCAGCCTCGCTCTCGCCGCCGTCCCTCGCATCCACCACTCCACAGCGGGTGGGAGGTCCTTCTCCTACCTGGTGGCCAAGACTTGGAACGCCCTCCCCACCAGCCTCAGGACCACCCAGGACCACTCCGTATTCCGGAGACTCCTCAAGACCTGGCTCTTCGAGCAGCAGTAACCCCCTACCCCCTAGCGCCTTGAGACCCGCACAGGTGAGTAGCGCGCTTTATAAATGTTAATGATTTGATTTGATTTGAACACCATTCGGGCCGGGAGCCCCATCTGATCTCAACTTCTTGAGGGTTAACTGCAATTGTGCCTTGGGCAGCCAATGTATGTCCAATGGGGGTTGAGGTTGGCAAGTTGAAGAAGCGTGTTCCACACTAGGCAGGGCGTGCTGCGTGTTCCTCACTTCCTGGTCCCCTGAAAATGCTGTTTCCAAGATTCCTGCATTATGATAGCTGGTTCTCCCATTTACAAGAGAATTGAATACAGCTCAAAAGCTGTGGCTACTCTTCATTTTACATGTGTGAAGAAGCTTCAACCAAAATTGGGTGTGGTAAGGCCGCTTAGCAGACCAAAGATTGTTCTTGTATTGTAATCTTAGGGCAACAACATGTTGTCTGAAATCGAGGCTGATGGTTGGGTAATGCTGCCGGAGCTTTCTGACTGCCATGCTTAGTTTTCTTTTTTTCCAGCCGAAGGGCATTGGTAAATCATGTGGCTCCTCCCTTGGTGGCTTTGCGATTCTTTTCCCCTAGTTGCTGCAAAGCGACTCTCGAGTGTCATAATTAAGGTATCCCAAAAGTGAATCAAATGCGGATCATAAGTGGGGTAATACTGTCATACACAGTTGAATATGAAGTGAATTAAGGACTCAGTATCCACTTCTTTCCATGTCAGATGCCTTAGATTGTAGGCACTTGGGGTGGTCAATAGATCGTTAGCATGAGACGCTTTTGGGGGATTTAACAGGAGTTCAATGTGTTGGCCGAATTGGTCACTCTCTACTCTGTCGAGAATACTGTAGTGAGTGACCATTGGAAGTAACTCTAGGTCAACAAAGATATAATCCAGGTTGAAAGATGACTTGTTCATGACTCTGGTAAAGGCTGCTAGTTGGTCTTGAGGGAACAGGCCATTGAGTGTGTACAGACCCCTGCGTTCCAAAGCTGTGACGCATTCTTTCCCAAGCTGGTCATTTTTGTGGGATGGTTTTATTGCTGGGGTATTTTATTATTTGCACTCAGCAGTGAAGATTGATTATAATTGGTGTTACTTCCTAATAGGTGCATATTGAAGTCCCCTGATAGGACCCATCTTGTGTGGAGAAATGTATGTTGTAAAGATTTAACTACTTCATATAAAACCTCAAGTTTCCCCACTTTGCCTTTTTTGTTCGGATGTCTGTAGACATTGCACAGTAAGAGGCAGGATTTATGGTCTGGATGTGAGGTAGCTGGAGCAGTAAATTTAACACATTGGGCCCATGAAATGGCTAAATCAATTGGAGCGTGTTTCCATAATAGATATGATCCAACATAAGTTGACATTCCACCTGCTGCTCTGCCTGTCTTTGTTAGTTTCTTGGCAGCTAGGTGATATTCCTTAAGGCCTGTGATGGAGGTAGGCTGCTCCAACCATGTTTCCTGCAACAGCACTATTGGCCAGATGTAGCAAACGTTTAGCGAGTCGCAAACGGCAAAATTTGCCGTTTGCGACTCGCTAAACGCGTATCCCAATGCAGAAATGCATTTTGCGAGTCGTTACCGACTCGCAAAATGCATTTCAGACTCGCAAATAGGAAGGGGTGTTCCCTTTCCTATTTGCGAGTCGCATTGGGATGCAATACCATTTGCGACTGCATATGCGGTCGCAAATGGCATCGCAGTTACCATCCACTTCAAGTGGATGGTAACCCAATCGCAAATTGGAAGGGGTCCCCATGGGACCCCTTCCAGTTTGTGACTGGACCCCAAAATATTTTTTCAGGGCAGGGAGTGGTCCAAGGGACCAATCCCTGCCCTGAAAAAAAACCGAAACTAAAGGTTTCGGTTTTTTTGAAGTGCAGCTCGTTTTCCTATTAGGAAAACGGGCTACACTTCAAAAAAAAAAAAATCGCTTTATTGAAAAGCAGGTCGCAAACATGGAGGTCTGCTGACGACAGCAGGCCTCCATGTTTGCGAGTGCCTATACTCGCAATGGGGCCGCAATTTGCGTCCCACCTCATGAATATTCATGAGGTGGGTCATTGCGACCCCATTGCGAGTCGCAGTCGGTGTCTGAGACACCGTACTGCATAGCAATTTGCGACTTGCAAATTGCGAGTCGCAGGGACTCGCAATTTGCAAGTCGCAAATTGCCGACTTGCTACATCTGGCCCTGTGTCGTATTTTGACAAATGGTTGATGAAATCCTCTTCCACCTTGTTGCTTAGGCTGTTTATTTTCCAAAGCACAGGGTTAATAAGTTGAGGTTGTGGGTGCTTGAGATTCATGCCGCCATCTTGTCCCCTCCCATGGCACGTGGTTTACTAACAAAAGATACTTGTCCCAAGTAACTGGATGCACCAGGAGCCGTTGTTTTTTTAATCGTAAAATTCAGGGGGGTGTTGGGAAACGGTTTGGGAGGGCCAATTGCTCCCCTTAACATCCCAGTGCTCTGGTTTTTACTCCTCGTGAATGGAGTCTGTTTTGGATGAAGGGGACCAAGATAGGGCTCTGACACAGTCCTTGTCAGTTTGATGTCCCATCTTAAAAAACTGTCCCTGTTTTGCCATACTAGTGTGGCAGTCCTACTATCAGACCAGGTGACCACCGTTGTTTCTCTTCCTGGTGATACTGAATTAGCCTTAAATTGAATACGCTTGATGTGATCTCATTGAAGGTGGTTGAGATTGCCATTGGCCCAGACCAGCTTTAAGATGGCCGCCCTATTTAAGATGTCATGCGCTCCTCTGGACTTAAAGTGGGGAATCATCTTGGTCCTCATTGTTTCTGGCTCCAAACTGCCTCTTTACCATTGATGATCCTCCTGGTGGCAGTTGGCAGGAATCCATGGGGGTTGCGTGGGCGATAGAAAAGCTGTTCCAGGCCGTTGTTTACTGGCAAGTCATAGGGATGTTCAGAAGTGGCAGCATGAGTTAAATGGCTTGCCAAAACTGCATGGCAGAGTGAATTTGTGTGCTGCTGGATTTGGTTGAGGTTAGGGAGCTGATCTTTTCCAAAGAGGGAGGCTGAACTTTGTCTTGAACCTGAGTGAAAATCTGAGGAAACTGACATATAAGTTGGATTTGCGGTTCTACACCATTGTTTACTAACAGGTCTCGAGTGTAATCAGGAGTGACTACTTCAGTTGTGTAACCTACCATGGCTGCATGGCATCGGGGAACAAACTGATGTTCAATTTGGCTGGGGTTACAAGACTGAAAATTAGCCGGGCCTGGAGGGCTGGGTTGTTACTTGAACCTGGACAAAGGAGACCTGTCTTGGGTTAGGGCCCATTTGTTGGTTGCCCTGATTCTTTGAGCTGTTAAGGAGGCACCTTACACGGCTCCTCTATATTTAAGTCCTTGGGTGCCGGGGTAAATGTGTCTACTGTCCACTCTGCGCTGTCTGGAGCTGTGGGTGGGCCATATCTGACCATTCAGTTTGGGCGGGTTGTGGTGATGTGAGCTCTTAGCTTGCATGAGTTTGTGTACTTCTTTTTGTTGGAAGAGTGGGTAAAGTGGCTGTAATTTCAAGTGGTCATTGAGCTCCTTTGAAGATTGTGAGTGTCCTAGGGATGATAGTATAAGAGTTATTTCTTTATTCTGCTTGTTGTTTCTGGCCTTCCTGAGGCGCTTGCGTTCTCTCTTGGTCATGGGTGGTTTTGCTTTTTGGGTGGTTCCATCCTGGGACCTTGAAGGGAAGCACTGTGAAAGACTATAGACCAGAGATTCTTGTGGCATCTCAGTGTTTCCTTGCTTAGGGGACCCATCATCTTAATTTCATGCATCAGGCACTACAGGATGGCAGCACTCAAAAGTTAATTTCGGATCAGAAAAGTCCTGCACCCTCCTGTGCTGACTTGCTCCATGGTTTGCCTGCTTAAGGTTTTCACTGTCAAATGTTGTGGCTGAGTCTGGTGCCAAAGAGGATTTTGGGAGCTTGACGGTGGCCAAGATCTCTGCCCGAATGGATGGCAAAACTTTTAGATGATCCAAAAAAGAAGAACATTGGCAAGAATGGCATGCTGTATCGGGGTCTTTCTGCACCCGTTTGATAAGGTTGTTAAGATCTTGCAATTTTTGATCAGTTCCGACAACATGAATGGCCTTGGAGTTGAGGATGTCAACTTGGAGGTCAAGTTTTTCTGAGTGATAAGAAAGGGCCAAAGAGTTCACCTCCATTGAATTTAGCAAAGCTGTCCATAGGGGCGGCGGCACTAATGGGTTGTGCATCATGTCATTTGAGGCCCCCTGGTCGTTGGGCGTCATCTTAACATACTTCGAGGGGGCCTGCTGAGGTGGTGAAATCTGTGCTGAAGTCCCAAACTTGCTGCCAATTTCAAGGAGAGACGCTTCATTGCTATGGGCCTTATGGGGGGAGTAGTCTGTGATAAGCTCTAGACTACCTTTAAAATTTGCACTCCCTGGAAAACGGAACTTTGATTGGGCAGGTTCATTTGGCCGTAGGAATTTTATTGGAGAAAGTAGGATATTGTACTCGTGTTTGGGGCTTGAAATTATAGTCATGTCCTGCTGCACAATGAGGTCTTCTTGGCTGTCCTCGAATGGGCTCAGTAGGAGATCTTACCATGTGGCAAAGGAATCCAGAGATTTTCTTGTGGAGGAGTTCGCTTGGTATGGTTCACATGGGAAACTGAGAGATCTCTGTGGAGAGATATGCTGGAGGATGATTTTGTTTCCCTCAAAGGCGCTGGATTTCTTTGCGCCATTTTTTCGGCCCCTCCTAATTGGGGAATGCCCCCCCTTGCATTTATTATGCCTGGTGCAGGCATAATGTGGCACAAGGGGTTACGAAGTGGCTCAATGCATGCATTCCGCCACTTTGTAAATCTGGTGCAGCAATTTTGGTCTCATTGGGCCACATTAGCGTAAACAATGATGTGATTCAAGGAGGCGCTAGGCCTTCTTAAAGCTGGGCCTTAGTGGGATAGGTGGTCCTTATTTTACATAAGCTGAGGTATTGTGCCTAAAATTCTTTTACAGAACGTTACTTTAGCTCGATCCCAAAAGCAGAAAAAAGGGCTGATTGTTATATATCTCTTGGTTGGTTCTATTACATTCCCATTGGTTGTAAATAGGACGGATTAAATACAAACATCTTTTACTGAATGCTATTTTATGGTGGTGGTAACTTGTAACAAGAACAGTAATCAGAATGACTGCAGCAAAGGTATCACAATGACACAACAACATAAGAACACCACAATAACGCTGCTGTTGAATCTGGTGCAGTAAGAAAACCAGTAGAACAAGAAGTATTCTTGTATTTCGATGTTTTATTTTCGTATCAACACCGACGTCCTCAGCAGCCCTCCAGAGAGCGATCCAGCCGTCAACTGTCTCCTCTGGAATGCCGCTGAGCACGCCAGAATTGTGTTATGTTCATGATATTGTGTGTTATCTGTAGCAGGGCACCTTTATGGAAGGATCCCTGCGGTGAATTCTGGCGTGCTCAGCGGCATTCCAGAGGAGACAGTTGACGGCTGGATCGCTCTCTGGAGGGCTGCTGAGGACGTCGGTGTTGATACGAAAATAAAACATCGAAATACAAGAATACTTCTTGTTCTACTGGTTTTCTTACTTCACCGGATTCAACATAATTTGGCGACGAGCGGGGAACGTATCAACACCATCGGAACCTACGCGTACTTGCTATAGGTACATTCAGCTGTCCTCGCAGTCCTTTTCTCTACTTGTGTTTCATTTCGAAGCGAAGGGCAAGTTATTTAATTCGGAAAACATATCTGCTTTCCCACATTTCAAGAGACGTATCTGCCTTTCAAGTCTGCTGCCAGAATTTATGGATAGTTCCTAGCGCTGCACGTTCTGGTACTGAACTACATTTTACTTGTCAATTTCAAGCGTTTTTTGCATTTCAAGTCTGCTACCAGAGTTATTCTAGTTCCTTGTGCTGCACAGTGCTGAGTTACATTTTAATTGACAATTTCAAGCGCTTTCCGCATATCAAGTCTGCTGCCAGAGTTATTTTGCCGTAAATTATTGACAGTTCCTAACGCTGCACGCTATAGAGCTGAACTTCATTTTACTTGACAACTTCAAGCGTTGTGTACTCATGTCTTGCTTGTGATTTTGGCAGTGCGTATGTCTTACAATTTGGAGTTCATACCGGCATTTTTTCAACGTCGGTCCGTGCGTGTGCCACGGTTTCCATAGTTACTGTTCATTGTTTACTAGTTCACTCTATTTCTACCGTGAGCGGATTTGCCAGGAAGAGACGGAGACTCTTGAGAGCATTTGCTCGGCAATTATCACAGTTGGAAGCTGAGCAATTTTTACAATTGTTTCTACTTTTGGCTCATTTCTAATAAACTGAACTGCGAGTGGAATATACTGTGAGTCGCACACTTAAAGTGTCTGGGCGAATCATCGAATTGTTATACAGCTGGAGTATTCCCGCGTATCTTCAGTGATTCACACACTTTATTAGCGGTTGTTTGATGAACCATTTTATAAAGACGCACGCAATGGACTGGAGTAATTGGTTTCTCTCTCTGTGTGTTTTCCGTGATTTGCACATTTCAGTTTAAACACTTGTTTGTGAGTTAATTTCACGGTGACTCACACACCTTAAAGGAAGCGAATTGAAGTGTCATTCAGGTGCTCACTTGTTCGCACTCTCTAGTTAATCCAGCTTTGCACCACTTGGTTTTGTAAACTGTTGGCCATATTCACCATGCAAACAGCAAATTTACCAGTGGCATTTTTACCTGAACCTGGTAATCCTACATTAAAATGGCACCACTGGTACAAATCTTTTGAAAGCTATTTGGTGGCTATTGATGGGCTAAATTTTTCTCCAATTTGGAAGAAAGCGATTTTGTACAATTGCCTGGGAACTGAAGGACAAAGGATTTTTGACCACCAACCTCAAGCAATACCCTCATCCACTGATCGATGGGATGTTTTCACAGAGGCGGTCAATAGACTAGAAAATCATTTCAAAGATGATCTTAGCATTATTGTTGAGAGACACAAATTTTTCACCAGGAAGCAATTTCAACATGAGTCGATTGACAGCTTTATAGCTGAGCTCAGGGTATTGGTTGCTACTTGTGAATTTATTGATCCCCTAGATCAATATCTTAGAGATCAATTAGTAGTGAATTGTTTTGATACGAGAATTCAAGAGAAAATGTTATGTTGTAGGAACACGACACTGAATAATACATTAGAAATAGCCAGAGGTATTGAGCGTTCCTTAATAGCTTCTAAAGAACTGAGCAAAACAAAAATGAACTTAGTAGAAAATGTGAACATGGTTTTACCTAAATCTAAAACACTTACGTCAGCGACATCTGAGTTAAAGAAAAATAATGTCAAAGGTGTACTGTGTTTTAGGTGTGGCTCTAAGTCACATTTAGCTAATACAACTAATTGTCCCGCTATAGGAAAGGTGTGTATGAAATGCAAGAAAACTGGCCATTTTGCACGAGTATGTAAACAATCGCAAAAGGTCATGATGGTTGAACAACAACATTCCCTATGGCAGACAGAGAATAGTGAACTTGACCTTGTGAAAAGATGCGTCTTGATGGTGGGTGCAACGTCCGACTGTAATGCAAGTTGTAAGCCTTTGAAAGATCCTGTATGTGAAATCAAGATAGGTAATACATTATTAGATGTTACGGTGGATTCGGGTTCACCCATAACCATTGTATCTGATGTGAACTACTATTTGAATTGGAATGAGTTTACCTTAATGCCGCCTGACATAAAAATGGTTGCATTCGATGGTCAAGAAATAGATATGATGGGGTATTTTCAGGAGAAGATTTGTTACCAACATAAAACCATCAATACTAAAGTTTACGTAGCTAAAAGAGGGTACAACATCTTGGGGTGGAGAGATCAAGGGCAGTTCGGCATGGTTCTTAGACCAGGTACGGATCAACCAATTACTTTGGTTGAAAAGATCGACGTAAAGTTAGATTCTCTTCAAGAGGTACTTGATAGGCATACTGCTATCTTCAGAAACAAACTTGGCTTGGTTAAGGGGTACGAACATAAAATTATACTTAAACCTGAGGCAGTGCCTGTAGTACACAAAGTTCGGAACGTACCATTGAGTATTAGAAGGAAGTTGAAGGAGCATTTGTGTGAACTATGTGCTGAAGGGGTTATTGAACCAACTGACTCATCTCAATGGGTGTCTCCGATTGTAGTAGCAGTTAAGAAAACAGGTGATTTAAGATTATGCGTGGACTTGAGGTCTTTAAACAAGAACATTTTGGTAGACTGTTTCCCGTTGCCTAAGATTCAAGATCTATTAGCACAATTGGGGGGAATGAGAGTGTTTTCCTCGATCGATCTTAAGTCGGCTTATCATCAAGTTGAATTGAGTAGAGAATCTCGTAGTCTTACTACATTTGTCACACCATTTGGTGCTTATCATTTTTTGCGTATGCCATTTGGGTTGGCTTCTGTGGCTTCCATATTCCAGAAGCTTATGTATCAACTGCTCGGTAATGAGTGCGGCGTATTAGCCTATCAAGATGACAGTTTGATTGGTTTGGAGTCAGTCCAAGAACATCTACACAAACTTGACAAGGTGATCGGAATACTGGAAGTTCAAGGAATTACAGTTAGAAAAGAGAAATGCAAATTCATGGTTGATTCGGTAGACTATTTAGGACATAGAATTTCTGCTCAAGGGATTTTACCCAAGAAGGATTTGTTAGGTGCAATCGAAAATTCACCTTCTCCTAGGGATAAAGACCAATTAAAGTCATTCTTGGGTCTATGTGAGTATTGCTCATGGTTTGCGCAGAATTTTGCTTATCTTATTGAACCATTGAGAAAAATATTGAAAAAAGGGGAAAAATTTCAGTGGCAAGATGAGCAGGTGCAAGCATTTTCTACGCTCAAAGAGCTCATAGTGAAGGTTCCTGCCCTTCAACCTTTCAGCGAGGATGCACCGTCCATCATTACTGTGGATGCGAGTGGAGTTGGCTTAGGTGCTGTTTTGAGTCAAATGGTGAACGGTATGGAACACACCATTGCATTTGCGTCTAGGCGTCTTTCTGAGGCTGAGGTAAATTACAGCACAATAGAGAGGGAGGCATTGGCTTGCGAGTGGGGTGCTAACCATTTTTCAGCATATGTGTGGGGTAGAGAATTTACTGTAGTCACGGACCATAAACCATTGGCTTATTTGTGGAATGACAAAGTTTTTAATAAAACTAGTCCAAGGTTGACCAGGTTGTTAGCTAAGTTATATGAATTCAACATGAAAATGAAGCATATTTCCGGTGGGAGTAATGGCAGGGCTGATTTTCTTTCTAGGTGTCCGGTTTGCATTCCTAGTGATACAAAACAAATTGAAGATGAAGAGGTTGTAGGGGGCATGATTGATGGTGTGGTTGTTTCGGGAGGAATCATTTCTAGACAGGATTGGAAGGAGGCAGTGGACAAGGACAACTCTCTTTTGCTTCTTAAAAAATATATTTGTGAAGGTTGGCCTGGAGGAAATGGTGTTCCTGAAGTTATGAGATCATTTGGTAAAGTCAAAGAGGAGTTGAATGTGGAGGACAACCTTGTTATGAGAGGGGAGCGTTTGATACCTCCTAGTAGCTTAAAGTACAAATTAATTAAATTGGCTCACGAAGGACATGTGGGGATAACTGGCACAAGAAAACGGTTGCGATTGTATTATTGGTGGCTGGGTATGGACTCGGAGGTGGAGATGGCAGTCAAGAATTGTTATGAGTACAAAGGGGCAGACAAAAGTTTGCATACGAGGGAGGTGCCATTGTGACCAATACCTTTTCCTGATAAACCTTGGCAAAAACTAGGATTAGATTTTATTGGTCCAATAGGGGGTATGAATGGAGGCAAGAGGTATGTGTTGGTTGCAGTAGATTATCATTCCAAATGGATTTCGTACAAATTTTTCAGAGAACCTAATACTATCAGTGTAATTGGATTTTTGAAAGAGATTTTTCGTCGGGAAGGAATTCCTAAATATTTGGTCACGGACAACGGTGTACAATTTGTTTCACATCAAATGAGGGAATTTTTGAAAGGTCTTAGTATTAAGCACCTTACTACTGCTTTATATAGTCCGCAAGGTAACGGTCTTGTGGAGAGGGTAAATAGAATATTCAAGGAAACTATTCAATTAGCTATTCGTGTGGGGAAGAGTGTGCAGGATTTGGTTGCAGAAAGAATTTGGTGCTATCACAATACTCCTCATTTGTCTACAGGGGTAGCTCCTTTTGTTTTCTTAAAAGGTAGATACTCTTACAATGAACTATCTCCTGAGTGGGTGGTGGAGGAAACCATGAAGGGAAGGGTCATTCCTGATATTAAACAGGTGAAAGAGAAAGTGGAGAAACTGCAAGGTAGAAGTAAATTGAGATATGATAATTTAAAAAGTGTGTGGGATATGCAATTTGGTGTGGGTGACAAAGTCAGAGTGAAGAGACCTCATGGTAAAAGAAGTGGTGAGTTGAGTTTTTATCCTGTTACTAAGGTCATCAGAGTATCAAAGCATTCTGTCATGGTGGAAAATGGTAAGTGGTGGAATAAGAGGAATGTGGTGAAGGTTCGTCATGAGCAAGAGGTGGTTCATGAGGTTCAATCTCCAAGTATTCTTGTCGGAGGTGAATTTACTGGTGGGGGTATTGTTGGTAATGGTCAGGAAGTGGGCTCTGGCGAAACTATGCAGAGAAACAGGGTGGTACATGAAGGTGGAAACTACAGTATGGGATGTGTGAGTAATCAGGAGGAGGGCTCAGGTGAAAATATACAGGGAGGCAATGTGCAACATGGATACAACAGTGGAAATTCGAGCATAAGAAGTGAAAGTGTTCCGGGTGGAAATCTGGAGACAAACGTTAATAGGCCCAAAAGGATTGTTGTTAGACCTAAACATTTAAATCAATATGTATTGTATTAATGCAGATGTATTTTGTTTAAAATTGGGGTATTTGTAGATCAATGTCTGTTGTTGTATTTGTTAAGGGGGAAGATGTGTTATGTTCATGATATTGTGTGTTATCTGTAGCAGGGCGCCTTTATGGAAGGTTCCCTGCGGTGAATTCTGGCGTGCTCAGCGGCATTCCAGAGGAGACAGTTGACGGCTGAATAGCAACAGCACACCATCAGAATACAACACGACAGGCACTTTGAGCGTCTCAACTAACCTAAATGTTGCTAGTGACAGATTGGTTTTGTGATATCCGGATACAGTGAGTTGCCCCATTAGGAAATACAACTTGAATGCTTCCCCTGCACCAGTAGCACCCGTTACTGAACATTGACTCTTTCGATAAATTGGGACAGTTTCTGGCCTCCCCTGAACGGCAACCACTGAAACCCCGGATGGCTTCTTAACTGTAGAACAAGACTCCATTGGCACCCAAAATCCATCCTTTTAACTTTGATGGGATCCCCGGGTGTGTCATAGCCAATATGTCACACACATACGTTGTGGCATTCAATCTGGCACATTTTACCCATTGAACAGGACTTGTAAAACCCAAGTTTTCCAACAAGGTGTCATTAGTTAGGAAATGGTACAAAACAGCTTTAAAATACGTGATTTGCAGCGGCTGCCTTCATGAATGAAACAACACCTTTCACAAAAGATGAGCTCTAGAGGCAGGAGGCAACGTCTGAATGACAAGCTCCATCCTTTTATTCTAAAAATGGTACATACATTTAAAGGTGTTCTGGTTTTATTTTAAATAATTTGCTGCACTTCTATGCTAGGGTTCTTTAACTTGTGTTATGTAATGCTATTTTCTGGTGTGCTAGTTATTTGTAGCATCCTTTGCCATGCATCTTACTGGTGTTTGAATTGAATGTTGACTACAACGATCAGAGGCCCTATTTATGAGAGAGTAGGTGTTTTCCAACCCCTGGTTAAACCCCTGTTTGCTCAGGGAACAAAATTGGGAGTTTTATGGAATTTACTACTCACAGTAATTACCGGGTGTGATGAAGACCTCACCCTATGTTAAATTAAGTTGAAAATGGGAAAGGGTAAACATAAATTAGAAATGGTTGTAAATAGCAGTTAACATATTGATGTCATAGACTGATATGACTGGCGAATGAAAGGAGGCCAAATTGCTGTTTGCAGGATGTCCCCTGAAATCTGCTAGGTAGTAAAGAGTGTGGATCCCCAGAAGCTATTGCTTTAAAGGAACTGAGTTATATATGTAAACCAAGAAATAATATGTGTATACAAATATTATCAATGTTTACTGAGATGTATGTCATACACATTATGTGTAGAAGACCATAAAGGACTGTTGGTTCAAATTTAATGTGAGAACGTTGGTATTAATAGACAAATGAGATGAGAAACAGTGAGGTAGTATGACATGAAACATATTCTCAAACGTTTATGAAATGGGCACATGGATGTCTTGACTGGGTGATACGCATAAGCATAACAATATATCTGAAAATATAAGGATGCATTTGGTGATATAAATAAACCAAGACTATCCATAATGGTCACCCTCGATTTTTAGTACTTTTCTGGCCCCTATTTTTAGGCCTCTGTGCCCTGTGGTACTGCTATTCAGTGCAACAGTTCATGTGCCCTGGCCCAAAAATGGTAAGTGTAAAATTGGTTTCACCCAAATGGTCTATTTAACTTTCCTGCAAGGCAAAGGTGATGCTGAAATTGCATCAGTGATGTGGAAGTTAAAAGTCATATGTTGGCTGCAGTGTATATTTACACCACCCCATAGATGACAAAGAAATATGGCTGCCAGAAGCACCACTGCTCTGACTGGCCTGTAATTTAAACTCTGCAGTAACACATGGCAAGGAAAAGAGGTTTGCTTATGTAAGAAAATCTTTGATTATTGTCCGATGAAATACCCATTCACTAGCAAATCGATGAAGTGAACAACAACAGGGATAATAGGACCAACTTCTCACAAGTTAATGCTCTGATCCAATTCCCCTTTTCCTTCCTGGCCCAGAAGTTGAGGTGCAAGAGAAATGTTTGGAGAAAGTAACTGGAATTTCTGTCTGGCCTCTGCAAGATCAAACAGGTCAGTGCTTGCCGCGCAGTGCTGCCAAGCCAAGATGCCCGCCCAATCCTAGGCCGAGTTACAGAAAGGAACACCTTCCTAGATGTAAGAGACAGTGATTAATAACATGAGGTTTAGAAACAAGATTATAATTAACTCCATTTTTCCGTTTCAGTTTGTGAGTAGACCTAGAGCCCTTATCAGAAATAATATTCTAAACGGGTTCTGTCATCCATCATACCTCCAGAGAACAGTACGCATTACTGACCCTATTAGATGACTTGCCTGCCAGAGGACAATAGTCACCCTGTGGGCTTAGGACGGCAAACATGTTGTCATCAACTAGGCACTTAGCAGGAATTATGCCTTTGGAAAGGGGTACATGACAATTAGCAGGAAAAAAGGACAACCTTAACATTTCTTCTTTTGACTTTCTATTTCCAAATAGGGCTACCCAGATCTGCTCCTATTTATTTCCACAGCCCTCATAGGCCCCTTGGCTCCATCCCCAGCAGGAGGGAGCACCAGTTCTGCCCATTACAAAAGCGAGAAGAGCCTGTCTAAATAGATGCTGTCAAAGGTCTGTGTGGAGCTCTTCTGGAGGGAAGAAGAGTTCAACCATCTTATATTGAGGGCTTCTGGGAAATGTTTACAGTAAAGGGAAGAGAAAGTGCAGCAAAATGAGGTGGGTAAAGGGCAAGAAAGTAGTCAGGACAGAGTAGGAAAACAACTCTAATTACTGGTTAGTGCATAGACACCTCACCACCATCTTTTCAGAATATTCCTTAACTTGGGAAGACAAAACCTGAAGAGGAATTTTCTGCTAGAAACGAAGACTCCTAGCTCTGCCCTGAAAACAGGACTCAAGTACTCCTGCTGGCACTAGGGACTGGACCTACTCTCCAAGGACCTAGGGGTTGGCCACCTGTTTGCCTGATCTAGGTCCACAAAAGGACAGAAAGACTCTTGCCTCTAAAAGAAGGTGCTGGAAGGACAGTGCTCCACTCAACCATGCACCCCATCATCCCTGCTGCCCCAATCATTCCTAAAGGGCCATTCCTAACTACTAGCCTGAGAGAGAACAGTGGGGGGTGACAGGCACCATGAGAGTGCTGCTGAGGGGGGCGATTCTGGAGGGACCTGGGGGCAGCAGTGAGAGCAGTGGTGGCAGTGGAGTCAAGGCCAGTCAACCGAAAGGGCCCATTGTAGTCACGGAGTGTGTTCTCCATTCACCAATCTGGCAGATAAAGATGAGACAAGACAGCGCAAGTAAAAGCATTGCCTATCCAAGGTATATGACCCATTAGCAGGTGCATGTGGAGATCTGAGCTCTGCCTCCTCATAATGTTGAGTTGTAGCTGAGACACCGAGCTGGCACCTTTTTTTGGGATCCCTCAATCACCACTTGGTATTCACCACTTGATTTAAGGAAGATGCGACTACCCGAACTCCATGCATTTCTTGTAAACCTTGCACTTTGTGTATTTCCGCACAATAACTGTTCTTAGGCTTTGTTCTCGTACCATCGTCGCACGGAGATCATTACAACAAGTTTCTGCCGTCAGTGCCAAAGGTTGCTAGTGCTCTGAGCGTCATGCCTGGCACCAGCAGTTGAATCCAAACGGTAACGGAGAACTGGCAGCCAAAATTGGCAATGCTGTCGGGAGAACAAAGACACCGAAAGCAAAATCTAAGACAAAGGGAAAGATGAGCACAAGGGAAAAAATTACCCCTAAATGCAATAAAAAAGATTAGCGACGATTTTTACACAGCTGAGCCCTGACATCACTGTTATAACTGTTTAGGGGCCAGTACTGTTGCCAACGAGATTTGGTGTAAGATCTCATCTCCCCCTATGCGACCCATCCTTGATAAGGTGACCAGGTGTCCCGGATTTACCAGGACAGACCTGTTTTTTCACCTGCTAACCCGGA
Organism: Pleurodeles waltl; assembly: GCF_031143425.1. Classification (NCBI taxonomy): domain Eukaryota; kingdom Metazoa; phylum Chordata; class Amphibia; order Caudata; family Salamandridae; genus Pleurodeles; species Pleurodeles waltl. Next base: position 186,064,184 of record NC_090437.1, read on the forward strand.
AGACTTTGGGAAATTTAGCTCCTGCCCCGGTTTTAAGAGAGGGTCGACTTAAAACAGTGGGAGGTGAAATTATATGTTTTCCAAATCAGAGATAGTTAGCTGCTGTTATAAGAAAGCACTTAAGTTAGTAGGCATGGTACTCGCTACAAAAGCTAACATCTTATTATGTTCTTAGTGCCTCTGCTGCAATTCTATGGTGATAAGTGCTTCATTCTGCGCTCAGTTGAAGTAAAAGTGTAGTCCTTTTTCTATTTTTATGTAATGCCCCAGTTTTTTACCTTAAAATTCTGGTCACCCTAATCCTCGAGTATGCGTGAAAGAGCGTCAAGCTCATTGACCACCGGATTTCTCGGTGCATGACGTTGTGCCTGCTGTGGTGGTTAGCCCCACGGAAGTTGAACTCTGTGCCTTTAGCCTGCATGCACGCACAAATAATACGAATGAGCTGGGGAATACAACATTTTCTAGCTTTGCGTTAAGAATTTTAGATTCTATTAAGGACACGGAGGCAAGGATTATGTTTCTCAATCTTTACTACTCAAAAAACAGCAGCCAATAAAAAAACAGTAAACACTTAATGAGGCTTTGAACCCCGCCTCTCATAACCACCAATAGCAGTCCAACATAGTCTATTAACTGGAGAGGCACCATCTGACTTCCTCTTTCTTTGTATACAAGCTATGCCGTTCAGTGCCCATGTCCAGAAACACTCTCCTGACTGGAAAGAAACATCTACCAAAGATTCATTCTTGACAAAACAAAAAACGGATGATCCACCAAAACTTCACCCTTGTTTGGAATCAGATTCTGAAAGAAAAAACAATTATGTGACTCAAGTATATTACAACCGATAATTTCAAGGGTGGGTAAAATGCTTACATCACAATGTAAATGTGCAAATAACATTTTATTTTATTTACTGGGTGGAATAATCCTTGCCTCCGTGTCCCTAATAGAATCTAAAATTCTTAACGCAAAGCTAGAAAAGTTTGTATTCTATGTCAGGACCGGAGGCTCTCATTATGCTGCTTCAAAGCTGATCCACCACCAAATTAGAAACATGCACTACTGGTTTGTAATAAAACAGTTTAAACATGGAGTCACTAGACCAGTCGGCAGCTCTAAGAATACCTTCTAACCTAGAACCCAACAGAAAAGCTTTTGACGCCATGGCACCTCTGGTGGAATGGGCACCATATAAAGACATATCAATGCCTGCTTCTGACATCACCCACCAAACCCAGTGGGCCATAGTAGTCGCTGACACTGGTCTGAAAGGTTTTTGAATGGATATAAAAACAGGACCCAGAGGGTCCGCTCTGCAACTCACAGTGCGTTCTTCATAGACCTTTAAACATGAAACCACACAGAGATTCATATTATGAGGAAAAGCTGGATAATCTACAGAAGTACCAGAGGTATAAAGACATCCCCCTCTGTTATGTTAACATACACATAGACAGATAAACTGAAGATAATATTATCAAAAACAAAAATATAATTTATTTATGCTACGCAAAATGATGTAACACTTTTAATACAAGAGGAAAATTCACAATGAATACAAAATAGACAAAACAAACCCCTAATCAATCAATAACACAATCATGATGGACATGAAGCAGAACACACAATACTAGAAAACAGAATAGATAACACACATAGACTCAGACACATCAAAAAGGTCAGAAGACAGGACAAAAAAGACCAAGAAACAAATAGACAGCTTCACAATAAAACATTATTTACAAAAACCTAAATGTTTACAAATAATGTCAAGATAAATACGTGAGAAAAATAACATACAGTTTATAACTATCTAAACACAATTGTTTTGGTAACTCAAAAGTAAGAAACCAAACTGCTCATAAACTAAAATGTCCATATATTTCACAATATTGTTCCTCTTTAATCCAGTCTGGACTACAGGAACAAATTCGCCAAATTAATTGCATCCAATCTGGTATGTAGAAAAAATTTTGCCGACGCGCGTTTCGGTGGATATACACCGCCAATATATTTGATTAAATAAAATCCACCTTCATCAGGGCGTTTGAAATTCCAAATCTCATAGAATCTCCTTCATAGCAAGTAAATCAGTAACGCAAATGTAAGCCAAATCTTCACTTCATGACTCAATCACTCCACAATGGCCAGGATGGCTTCTTATTCTTCTGTCATGACGTAGATGTTAAAGCTCCGAAGATAAAGATATAAGGATTCTCATAGAATGCTGCCGGGCTTGCCAAAATGTCCAGAAGTAGACATGCATTTTGTACGTTTAGAAATAAGAAACGAAATCCAGAAGGAGAAAACAGTCTTCCTGCTAGATCTAAAGCTTTCACAACGGAAATTCTGCGACATGATATTAAACGTAGCAACATGGTCAATTTTGCCGATAATTGTTTCATAGATAACAAATTACTATCAGGCCAATTGTTCAAAAAGGATATTACAACATTCACATCCACCAATTGTGAATAACGTGGTTTGGGTGGATTCGCCACCCTAATACCTTTAAGCAATTTAATTACCAAGGGATGTTGACCAACAGGTTTATTATTTATCTATGAGTGTCTGGCCGAAATAGCTGATCTAAAGTTATTTACCGACCTATAACACAATCCTGTGTCAGCACATTGAGACAGGAAGTTTATAATGTCTTTGACCTCGGATGCCACGGGATCCACTTCCCTTCTAAGGCACCAACCCACCCACCTTTTCCATGCCAAAGAGTACTTTTGTGGGTGGACGGAGCCCAAGCTTGTCGTATAGAAGAGGAAGCTGAAGACAAAAGGCCTTGCACTTGAGAATGTCTCCCGATATCTTCAAGGCCACAAGAGACAGTTGCCCTGATAGTAGAAGAGGATGAGGTGATCCCACTGGATCCAGAAGGAGCTGAGGAAAGATCGGGAGCTGCAGAGGGAGAGCAATCGAGAGTTCCAGAAGAGATGGGATCCACAGCTGACTCCTCCAAAACGGGGTGATGAGAATTGCCAACGCTGCTTAATGACGCAAGAGTGTTGCTACCCGTGGGATCATGGCAAACGGGGGAAACGCATAATTCATCTGAGTTGACCAATCCTGAAGAAAAGCGTCTGTTGCCAGAGCTAATGGATCTGGTGTCCAGCTGAAAAACTTTGGAATCTGAAAATTGAGACGAGATGCAAATAGGTCCACCTGACAAGGGCCCATCAAAGACATGACCTTCTGAAACAATTAAGAAAGAAGTTTCTAATCGCTGGAATCCTTTAAAAACAGGGAGTTCCAATCTGCCACTAGATTGTCTTTGCCTTGGAGCAATTCCGCTATCACAGATCTGATCTTCAGATCCAGGCAAAGATGCCAGAAGTCACTGGCAATATTCACTAAAAGGCGAGACCTGGTTCCCCCCAAGCGGTTGATGTATCTCACTGCGGACACATTGTCCATTTTCAGGAGAATGCAACAATTGCTCCTGAGTGTGGAGAGAGATCTGATGGCAAACGAACCCGCTAAGAGTTCCAAACAATTGATGTGGAGTCGAAGTTCCTCTGAGGACCAAAGGCCTCCTGTCGAAAAAGGACCACATCTCGGTCTCCAGCCCCAAAGACTTGCATCTGACGCTATCCTCACCTCGGGTGATTCTCCAAAAATGGCTCTGCCGCTCCAAGCCTCCATGTGAGAGAGCCACCACTGGAGTTCCTCTCGGGCTTCTAGTGAGAGGGGAACCAGATGATCGTACGAGAATCCCTGTTGCAGGAAGTGGATTTTTAGTCTCTGCAAGGCCCTGTAATGGAGAGGCCCTGAGAAGACTGCTTGAATCGATAGAGCCAAAAGGCCCACAATCCATGCCAGGGACCTCAAAGATACCATCTGTTTTGATAATGACATTCTGAATTCCCTCTTGATCAGCTTCATTTTTTGAGAAGGAAGTAACAATTGTGCTTTAACTGAATCCACCTGAAAACCTAAGAATTCCATTTGCTGAGACGGAATCATGGAAGATTTCCTGAGATTGATTACAAATCCCAGATCCTGGAGAAGAGAACCCATCCCATGCAAGTGAGTCAGTAACAGGGATTGATCCTGTGCCATGATTATCATGTCGTCTAGATAGATTATCAGGCAAATGCCTTTCCCGCAAAGGTGTACCACCACTGGTTTCAATAGTTTGGTAAACACCCAAGGAGCTGAAGACAGACCAAAGGGGAGTGTCAGATACTAGTACCAACTGTGTCTCCATCGAAATTGAAGAAACCTTCGGTTAGAAGGAGCTATGGGAACCGATAAGTCAGCATCTTTGAGATCCAGACGAACCATCCAGTCTCCGTCTTGAAGAAGATCTTGCAACAGATGGATGCCCTCCATCTTGAAATGGTGGTAAACTACAAACGGGTTGAAATTTCTGAGGTTGAGGACTAACCTCTGCCCGCCCCCTTTCTTTTGCACCAAAAAGACAATGCTGCAAAAAACCCTTGGATGATGGGAAGTTAGGGCAATAGCTTTCTTTGCCAACAAATCCTGAACTTCGCAATCTTTTATGGCTTTGTCTAGTTGGGAAAAAAGGATAGGAGGAGGAAGGGGTTGTTGCCGAAGGATGGCCGAAAGTTCTATGGAGTACCCTTGTACAGTATTCAGAACTCATATGTCTGAAGAAATGGAGGCCCATTTTTGAACAAAATATTTTTGTCTGCCTCCTAAATGGATAGAGGGAAAAGGAAGGTTTATTACCTGCGGGAGCGTTATCAATGGCTCTGTAACCTCTGCCAGCCCCTCGATTGTTGCGGTTGCGTGATCCTCTGTATCTGGAGGGATGGAAGCCTGCTTGAGAAGGGTCTTGGATATAACCCCTGCCTCGTGAAAAATGTCTTCTTGCAGGACCTTGCTGGAAGCCTCAGCTGGACGAGCGTCCTCAAAATCGACCGGCCCTTCCAAAAAGGGGGTTGAACATTCTTTTAAGTGAGGACTGAGATTTGTCTAAAGACGTGAAGGTGTTGACGAATTTTGCAATGTCTTTCACAAATTGGTCTCCAAAAAGTTGCCCCTCAGATAGAGGACCTGATTCAGCAGAGGCCAGATCTGCCAATTGTGGGTTAATGTGCAGTAAGACGGACTTCCTTCGCTCTGATGCTAAAGCACAATTTGCGATCCCCAAAAAACAAAAGTCCACACAGTCAGAACCACTGGATGGATACCTGCCCCAGTCTCCTGAGCCTGGAGAGCCAGTTCCAGAATTTTTTCAAGGGGTCCTGAAACATCTAGCAGCTTGTCCTGACAATCCTTGAGGGTCCTGTCTATTCCTTTTTTCAGATCCTTATTATATTTCTTGAGGAAAGTCACCATAGTATTATCGATCTCAGGGGTGACTGCAGTTTTATGGGGAATATCTGGGCGAGGGCATTCCGATCTCAGTCGGGACCTGACCTATTTTTCAAACCCTTTCCGAATATGCAACAGAATATAATCTGCTACTGCAGGAGCTGGAGCCCAATCTGAAGATCTGGGATGAATAATATCAGAAGGTTCAAAAGTAAAAGGAGAAGGAGTAAAAGAAGAAGAAAGTTTACGCTTCTTGTTGCGTTTTTTAGTTTGGGAGGACTCATGCGAAGAAGAGGAATCAGAATCAGAATCCGCAGGAGGTAAAGATATAGAGGTAGGAGGGTCTGAGACGTTAGCCTAAGTATGCTCAGAATCAGAAGGTAGGGAAATATTGGCCAACATGTTCTTGTGAGGCCACAGTTGTTCAGTAGAAGGGACTTTCGGAGATGAGGTATCTCCAAAAGGAAGAGAAGAGGAAGAAGGACCAGCCAAGTCATCAATTCTTTTAGAGAAGGGTTGTAAGGCTGAGGTAATCACTTTATCCAAGGATTTCTGTATTGAAGAATCAATAACCTGTTCAAAACAGGGGACAAAATAGTAATCTTCATCCTCATATGGATCATACATCTCCAAGCCCTGCTCATAATACTCTTCATCAAACATGATATTGTCACAGCTTTAACCTCACAGAGAGTGTAGAGAACTCTATTGCATCAACTGAAAATTTTCTGCAATTACTACAGCCCCAGCCACTTTTAGTCAAGGGCGTCTGATTATGATAATTGCCAGCTGCACCAGTAACTAATGGCCAAACCAAGAGGTGGCATTGCCAAATCTGATTTTCCTGTCGGCAGAAAGGATGCTTCCCCAACAGGAAAATCCCAGCTTGAATTTCAGAAGAATACTGCAGGGGAAACATGCACCCTGGCGTGCGGCAAAAGAACAAAAGCGTGTGGTAACACTTATGAAATACCAAGTTGAGGGTACACAAAATCGATATAACATTAATAATAGAGTGAAATGGGGAGGCACTTATCTGACTGAAGAGCAGCAAAGAAAGAGGAAGTCAGATGGTGCCTCTCCAATTTATAGACTATGTTGGACTGCTATTGGTGGTTATGAGAGGCGGGATTCAAAGCCTCATTATGGCCCTCATTATGACATTGGCGGTAAGTACCACTTACCGCCATGCTGACTACCGCCAACATACCGCCCCGCAGCAGATTACCGCTACCCATATTATGACCCACACATAGCAATCCATCACTATACAGCCACACACACAAGTCCGCCAGCCCAAAAGTCAGTGATAAACTGGCGGTAGCAAAACCCACACCGTTACGCCAACAGAACTACGCCCACAGCATTATTACCCACAAATCACTGCAGCAGACATTCAATGGTGCGAAACCATTGGCGGTACATACCGCCGCGCTCAAAATACACACAACCTAACAAAACAACACCACATTGGACAATTTGAATAACACACACCTGACACACATACACACACCACACCCACACCACTATAAAACATACACCCACATTACCCACAACCCTTTACGACTACAAACAATTGCCACAAGAGAGATAGCAAAACCACAGACAAGACCACAGCCACACACCACCATCACCTATACACCATCTACGCACCTTACATCACACACCCCAACACAGCACCCCACACACCCTCACCCACACTACTCACACTACACCATGGCACCACAACGACACCCCAGGTTCTCAAAGGAGGAGCTAAGGGTCACAGTGGAGGAAATCATCCGGGTAGAGCCACAGCTATTCGGATCACAGGTGCAGCAGACATCCATTGCTTGGAAAATGGAGCAATGGCGGAGAATTGTGGACAGGGTCAACACCGTAGGACAACACCCCAGAACAAGGTATGACATCAGGAAGAGGTGGAACGAACTACGGGGAAGGTGCGTTCCACAGCAGCAAGACACCAAATAGCTGTACAGAAGACTGGCAGTGGACCCCCACCACCTCCCCCACAACTAACAACATGGGAGGAGCAAGTCTTGGCAATCATGGATCCTGAGGGCCTGGCAGGAGTAGCAGGAGGACTGGACTCTGGTATGTCAAATCTCTATTACTATCACCCCCCTACCTGCATGCCATCACAAACCCCCACCCTTACCCTCACTCCCATGACTTCACCACCTCACACACACCCCACATCACAACCCACCCCTCCCAATACCAAGACCTGCATGTAACACCAATGCACGGACGCCCATCACAGACCTGCATGGACACCCATCACTAAAGCATGCACACTAGAGAGAATCACTTAGCCCACAAAATAACTACTCGCACACGGCAAAGCTGACAGGGCAATAACAACCATACAGGGCAACACACCCATGCACAAGTTAACACACACAGAAACAATAACACTGCATTTACATCCCCACAGGTCCCCCACCCAACGTCACCAGAGAGGAGGTGCCAGCAACATCAAGTCCACCCCCAGAAGAGGCCCACAGTGATGACAGCAGCTCTGGACGCCTGGATCTGGATGACCAACCTGGCCCATCAGGGATCTCCGGACAGTCGGTAACCCTGGCACAGTCCCATACCACCACAGAGCATCCCCCCTCAGGAAACACCAGCACAGTACCCACCCAGCAGGCCCATACCACTGTCCCCAGGACACGTCAATCAGCAGTGTGTCCACCACTACAAGGACCCCAGGCCACCCCACAAACACAGGACAATCAGGGACCTGGGGTCAGTGGCAGTGGGCACACGGTTCAGGGGACAGAGGCACAGGACAACAGGGAAGCAGGGAGGACTGCTGTGTAACAGGGGGAGGACAGGCTCAGGGAACCGACTCTCCAGGAGGCACTCACCAACATCCTGGAAGCATACCACCATTTCCAGGAGACGATGGGCCAGACACTGGACAAGTTGTAGGAGACCCAGCGGCTACAGGAGGGACAGAACCTGGGGATCAGGGAAGACTTGAAGGACATCAACACTACCCTGGTCACCATTGCAAGGGTGCTGGCAGACACGGCCAACACCATGAGGGTGGCAGTGGCACACCACCGGGCCCATGACACTAGCCAAACTGCTGCTAGTGGACAGGAGGCCCGCCACAGGAACAACAGGCCACTAGCACCCCACCCACTGCAGAAGGAGAACCACCCCGCAAACGGTCCCTGCAATCCAGGCAGAAGCCAGAGACTATTGCTAAGACCCCTGCCAGGAAGTAAGACTCTCCTGATTGTCACCCTTGTGCCCCACTCTGTCACCCTGTCCACCTTGAACTGCCATTGCTCCACTTCCTATGCCCCCTTGGACAATGCACCTGTGATACAAATAGACTGGACTCTATCCTGGACATTCCTCCACCATCACCCCAGCCCATTGCACATCCCCCTCTACTTATTAGCACTTAAATAAACACCATTTGAATAAATTCAAGTATGGAGTCTGTCAAACTTTAAACACTTCAATACAACTGTACAGTAATGTATACATAGGAATTACCTGTAGTTGCCTGCAGTCAAAACACCAGGAGTGATAGTGGGGCACAAATATCTGAAAATAGAGATGCCAAAGGGTACCGTAAGTGGCCATAGAAGTGGGAACATCAGCCTGCCAGTGACAATACCAAACACAAAACTGTCAATGTTAAGTGAAATTAGAGTGTCTTACCTGTGTGTCATTGGAAGTATTGTCGTATTATTGCACTTCTGTTGTCCCCATCCTCATTCTCTGCCTCCTCATCTTCACTGTCTACAGGGTCCACTGCTGCCACATGCCCATCTCCTGCCTTATCCTCCTGTCGAAAAGGCACCTGGTGACGTAAGGCAAGGTTGTGAAACATACAGCATGCCACGATGATCTGGCACACCTTCTTCGTGAGTAGTACAGGGATCCACCTTTTAGAACGGAACCTGGCCTTCAGGAGGCTGAATGTCCTTTCTATTATTCTTCTTGTTCGCCCTTGTGCCTCATTGTAACGTTCCTCTGCCCTTGTCCTGGGATTCCTCACAGGGGTCAGTAGCCATGAGAGGTTGGGGTAACCAGAGTCACCTGCAAATATCGAGGGACAACTGTTAGACACACACTAACCCTTAGGGCCCACACCATACCCATACACCAACACCTACAGGGTGGGAACCAGGGCTCACCTATTAGCCACACCTGGTTCCTCTGGAGTTGAGCCATCACATATGGGATGCTGCTATTCCTTGGGATAAAGGCATCATGCACAGACCCAGGATACTTTGCATTGACATGGGAGATGTACTGGTCCACCAAGCACACTATCTGCGCATTCATGGAGTGAAAGCTCTTTCGATTTCTGAACACCTGTTCATTTCTCCGTGGGGGGAAAAATGCAATATGTTTACCATCTATCGCCCCAATAATGTTGGGGATATGTCCCATTCTGTAGAAATCAGCTTTCACTGAGGCCAAATCCTCCACCTGGGGAAAAACAATGGAGCTATGCATGTGTTTAATCAGGGCAGACAACACTCTGGTCAGCACTATTGAGAACATTGGCTGAGACATTCCTGCTGCCAAGTCCACTGTCACTTGGGAGGAGCCACTTGCCAGGGAATGGAGCACTGAGAGCACTTGCACAAGAGGGGGGATCCCGGTGGGCTGACGGATAGCAGATATCAGGTCAGGCTCCAATTGGGCACACAGCTCTGTGACTGTGGCCCTGTCCAGTCTATAGGTGAGAATAATGTGCCTGTCCTCCGTTGTTGCCAAGTCCACCAGGGGCCTGTACAAGGTGGGATGTCTCCATCTCCTACTCATCCATAGGGGTTGCAATTTAGGGGGCAAACTGTGACCAGCTGGTCAGTATTCCATATTTCCAAACACTACACTGCATTGCATGCTGTGACTGTAACAGTATATTTTTGGATAGGCCCAAATGGTGCCTATGTGTATTGTGACACAGTTAGGTGCCATGGCCTGCCCCCCCCTGAAATGGCATCCGCCTGTCCTGTATGGAGGGACATGTGGAAATGAAGGAATTCTGCTGACGTTGTGCGCCGTTACGGGAGGCAGTCGAGAACAGCCATGCAACTCCTCATTGGATACCATTGGGCCTTATGAGTTACAGTGGCCAATGGTGATGTACGCCAGTGGTGATGGAATGCACCGCCGTGGACGTAACCGACCATGGCTCATGTCACTGGGGAAAGGGCCCCTGCCTTCACCACTGCGGAGTTGGAGAGACTGGTGGCTGGGGTCCTACCCCAGTACCGAATGCTGTATGGGCCGACGGACCAACAGGTGAGTACACTGTGAGCACGATGCATGGGGCATGAATGCATGGAGTGCTGTGTGTGAGGGCATTGTATGGGGGGAGTTGGTGGAAGGGCCCTGGGCAGCGTGCTGCATGTATGGTGGGCAATGTCTGTGCGTAAGGGGATGTGAGGGCTATGGTGAGCCATGAGTGTAACAGGCAGGACGGTCTGACTGATACATTTTCCTATGTGTATTTCTCTGCAGGTCAGCCCCCATCAAAAAAAGGGTATATGGCCTGCCATCGCCAAGGACGTATGGACCCTGGGGGTCTACTGCAGGCAGAGCACCCACTGTCAGAAACAGTGGGAGGACCTGAGACGCTGTGCACGGAAGACGGTGGAAGCCCAGCTGGGGATGGCCTCCCAATGAGAAAGAGGTGTCCGTCGAACCCTGATACTCCTGATGGCCCGCATACTGGCGGTGGCCTATCCAGAGCTGGATGGGCGCTTAGGGTATCACAGCAGCCACAAGGGGTTGACTACAGTGCCCCAGTATACTTCTTGCGCATGGTGGGGTGTCATCCGGGTGGGGGATGTGAGCCTGTGGGTGCCCCTAGGCCAGGCCTGGTATTGCAGGGTAGGGCCTATGTTGGGCTGGTTCTGATGTCAACCTCCTCCAACCAAGCTAGTAGGCATCCACTACTGGGCAGGTGTCTGTGGGTCTCAGGTATGCTGCAATTAGCAATAGGTATCCCTGTCCATGGCCATTGCTAGTGCATAGGGCTGTTCCCTGTGTGTGTGTATGTGTGTGTGCTGTGTATGCCAAAGGTGGTGTTGTTGCCGCCATTGACCAAGTGTATCCTTTGTCTCTACCCCCCTTTTTGTTTTGTCACCCTGTCCTTATGTGCATTAGCATCATCTGGCAGAGGAGCAGGAATCACCGGCGACAGGGGGGGCTGCATCCCACAGGACCCAGGAGGCCGAATCCACTGACAGTGAGGGCACCAGTGGGACGGAGGGCGAGGGGAGCACCACCGCTGAGACAGGAGGGGACAGTTCTGACAGTGATACCTCCTCCGATGGAAGCTCCCTGGTGGTGGCGGACACCTCTGTGCCTACCCCAACTAGAGCCACCACCCCCTGTACCAGCACTGCCCGCCCAGCAGCCCTCAGCCTTTTTCCCGTGCCCACTCACCCAGGAGGGTGGGCATCTCCTTCGCCCCAGGCACCTCAGGCCCTGACCCAGTTAGCCCTGCTGCCCTGAGTGAGGAGCCTATTGACCTCCTGTGATCCATCTCTGTTGGGCAGTCAACCATTGAGAATGCCATCCAGGGGCTGGCAGCCCATTTGCAACAAACAAATGCATTCCTGAAGGGCATTCACTCTGGCATGGCGGCCCAACAGAGATCAATCCAGGCTCTGCCTCCTCCCTGATGGCAGCCATTGTCCCTGTTTCTAGCCTCCTCCCTCCAACTTCCTCTACCCAGTCCCATTCCCCTCAACGCCAACCTATCCCAAGTACACAGGCAGACCAGTATGCACCCAGGACAACACACACAAGTGGTTCAGGCAAACACAAGCACCACGCATCATCCCACAGGCACTTACACAAACACCATACAGATGCAGACATACCAACATCCGCTGCCTCCACTGTGTCCCCCTCCTCCTCGTTGTTCACCTCCGTCTCAGTAGCGTTTAGACTCACACTTGCATGCACTACATCCTCATCCACTACCACCATAACGCCTATCACTACACGCCCCTCATTGGCAGTCACCATCCACACTTCCATGCACACGTCCCCGGTGTCCTCTCCCACTGTGTCTATGCCCCCTCCTCCCAAAGTACACAAACGCAAGCATACACCTCACAACAGCATCCAGCTCATGCACCTGCACCCAAACACAGCAGACACCTCCTACAACCACTTCCTCTTCCTCCACTCCCAAACCTTCATCCTCTTCCTGCCCCAATGTCCCTAAGAAGCTTTTCCTCTCCACCGTTGACCTCTTCCCTACCACTCCCCCCGTCCTTCTTGTCGGGCCAGGGTGGTCAGAACCCAGGCGAGCACCTCAGCCACCCAGTCCACGGCCACAGCACTGCAGGTGGGAGAGGATCCCGGGCACCAGGCAGCAACACTGACAGGGTGCCTGCACCAGGTGCATCAAGGAAGGGCAAGGAGGCAGCACCAGCTGCGACAGGGAAGGGTAAGGAGGCACTACCAGCAGCGTCTAGGAAGGGCAAGGAGGAACCACTAGCAGTGTCTAGGAAGGGCAATGTGGCACCACCAGCAGCGTCTAGGAAGGGCAAGGGGGAATCCCCAGCTGCTGACCGGAAGGGCAAGGGGCCTGCACGAGCAGGCAGGAAGGACAGGAAGCCTGTTGCTGGGACTCATTTTGAGTCCCCACCACCAGCCTTGGTGGTTCAGCCATCCAAGGCTGCAGGGGAAGGCCTGAAGCCTCCCCCCACCACTGCCAGCACTGCCACCAGCACCACCACCAGCACTGCCACCAATACCATCACTGGCACCACTGCCAGCAGCAGCAGCCAGGGTGGGCAGCTGTCTGAGGCTGCAGGGGAAGGGCTAGATCCCTCCCCTACCACTTCCAGCACCGCCACCACTGCCAGCAGCAGCCCCAGTGGGCAGCCGTCTGAGGCTGCAGGGGATGGGCTGGAGCCTCCCCCCACCACTGCCAGCACCGCCACCGGCACCACTGCCAGCCCCAGTGGGCAGCCGTCCGAGGCTGCAGGGGATGGGCTGGAGCCTCCCCCCACCACTGCCAGTACTGCCACCGGCACCACTGCCAGCAGCAGCAGCCCCAGTGGGCAGCCGTTCGAGGCTGCAGGGGATGGGCTGGAGCCTCCCACCACCAATGCTAGCATGGACACTAGCTCCGCCACTGCCACCACTGAGCAGCCATCACCGCCGGCGGACAGTGTGTAGTCCTCCGCCATAGGCTGTTGTGCATCCTGGCCCCTGCAAATTCTGTGGGCCTGACACCCAGGTGAGAGACTGTGACGTTGCACTCCCCAAGATCTGCATCACAGGGCACAATGCCCCCTCAAGAACCAGTGGAAGAAGCCATCCACTCACCCCATCCTTCCCAGGATGAAGCACTCTGGGCAAAATGCTCCCTCCAGAACCAGTGGAGAAGCCATCCACTCACCCCATCCTTCCCAGGATGAAGCACTCTGGGCACATGGCCCCCTCCAGAACCAGTGGAGAAGCCATCCACTCACCCCATCTTTCCCAGGATGAAGCACACTGGGCTCAATGCCCCCTCCAGAACCAGTGGAAGAAGCCATACGCTCACCCCATCCTTCCCAGGATGAAGGACACTGGGCACAAGGCCCCCTCCAGAACCAGTGGAGAAGCCATCCACTTGAGAGACTGTGGCCTTGCACTCCCCAGGACCAAGCAGTGGGCAAACCACCCACAAGAGAGACTGGCCTTGCACTCCCCAGGACCAAGCAGTGGGCAAACCACCCGCTAGAGAGACTGAGGCCTTGCACTCCCCAGGACCAAGCAGTGGGCAAACCATCCACTTGAGAGACTGTGGCCTTGCACTCCCCAGGACAGCACACCGGGCATGTAGCCCCCTCCAGGGCCGGTGGTGTTGTACCATCTTCCGGCTGAGGTGCCCCCCCATTCCCCATCCCCCTGAGGTGCCTGTGTATTTTTGACCTGATACCCCTGCAGTATTCTCTCTGTGTTTTTTTTCATTAGTGAGGTGGGGCCTTGGCCTATGTGATGTGGCCCTGTGCGCCACGGACATTGAGGACTGGGCAGTGTCCCTACATTTGCAAATATGTATATACATTTCTATTTTGATGCACTTATTCATGTTCTTTTATCATATTACACTCACTTTCTTTAAATCATTGTGTCCTTGCATTATTCCTGAGAGGTACGGGGTGGATATGTAATGTTACTGCATCTGGTTGTGTGTGTGGTGTTGGGGGTGGGGGTTTTGCATGTTGCGTGTGTGTGTCACTCTCTTTTTCCTCCCCACTGCCTTGTGTGCTAGGCGGCAGCACTCACCGTGGTCGTCTTCGCCAGCGTTGGTGTTCATAATGCAGGAAAAGGTAGACGAGCATGGGAAATATGTGCAGCTCGGGCTCCATCGCGTCGTGGTTGTTTCCTGAGTCTCCAGAGGTGAGTCCTATGACTTCTGTGTTCTGTTTCCGCCGTGCTTAGATGTCTTTGGTACCGCACCAGAAAAGGTGGCGGATAGGCCTGTCCTAATAGTGTGGGCGGTACATTGTTTTCCCCTTGGCTTTTGGCGGTTACTGCAGTGGTGCTTGTTTTTACCGCCGTGGCAGTCGGTGTGTTGAAGTGGCTGTCTGTCTGAGCGGTTTCCACCGTGGTCATAATTCCATTTTTGTTACCGCCGGCCTGTTGGCAGTATTACCGCCACTTTATCACCGACCGACAGGGTTGTAATGAGGGCCTAAGTGTTTACTGTTTTTTTATTTGCTGCTGTTTTTTGAGTAGTAAAGATTGAGAAGCATAATCGGGGCCTCCGGTCCTGACATAGAACTATGTAATTCTTATTGGAGTCACTAAATCCTCTAATGATACTCTGGCGTGGAGCCTCTGTAAGAGAGCAAATATCGAACAGAATTACGGATCATCTGGAGATGCCACTGAAGTAGGAAATGTTAGTTTTGCGATATGGCGCACAAAGCCAGTCATACCCTAAGTTCCTCCTCTCTTTCAAACGAAATGGCTTCAACCGGGGAATGCTGAGCACAGTCAGGGTATATACCCCATCCATCAAGCCCCATTAGCAAATTCGCCCATTGTTAATGACTATAATCACCTGGACGTGCTTGCCCAATTAATGAATGGCAGGATTAATATGTATTATTATGGTTCCGCTGAACACAAATCTAAGAGGTCACCAATTGCTAAACACTCAAAACACATTGATTCACTGATTAATGCTACATCTTATTCGTCAACTAAAATTCGTGACTTCTCAGTACATTGCCTTTTTTACTCACAGCCCACCTCATGGGGTGGACCAGACACTGTCATTTCAAAATTCCTGCAAGCTCTTGAGAGGATTTTGAACTCGGCGCTATCAATGCTAGAGATTATAATACAGGATACAAATCATAACTCAGATTTGCTAACCCTAGTATTGAAAGTTGTAACTATTAAAGCCCCCAGATTAGATGCCACATCCATATTTGCATGGATCCCATGAAATAGACGGAGCATCAGCACAAAGTCTCCCCTTAAATCATAGCACAAAGGCTGGCACAGGGACCAGTGCCTGAAGTGTTGGTGGAATTCACAAAAATTGTAAGAAACCGTCTGACACGACCATCACAAAAATCTCAAGTCCAGAAACTGTTGAAGTCCAAAGACCAATTACTGCAAATACACCTAGCACCAACAATGATAGTCTCAGGAATCCAGTGGTAGTAGGCTTTCCAAATGCAACTAGTTTAATAAGTAAAACAAACAGCATGGAGAGTCCTTCTTGTCTACCACACATTAGGAAGAGGTCTAAAAAAGAAATTAACAAAGGACGGAGAAAGGGAATAGGCCCAAAAGGCATAACAAGTAGCAAGAAGGCCCCAAGAAGTGCACCCCCGCTTCTGGAAGAAAACCAAAAAAGAGGGGGCAAAGGTAAACAAAAGCAAATTAGTCTCAATGCAGTAGTAGTGACTGACGACCAAGTATTTTGCGTAAAGGAACTATTTAAAGAACCAACTGAATATTGTGAAAACACCTAGCTCCTCTAAGACGTCTGCAGGTTGGCGAGCAACCCCTTGATAGCGTCCTATCACATGATTTTCTGCCCATACCCCTCAACCACAAACCATGGTGTGATCCCATCGACAAGGTATTAACTATCTTGAAGGGTACCTCAAACGCTATTCTGTGACTGAAAAATACAATTAGTAGTCATTCTGTGTTTTTCTCTGAGTATACTGGCAGAAAGCATTTGCATCTGCAGTTTACACCGCTGAATTATGGGGATATGGCAAACCCTAGACAAAATGTCTGAAACTACTTATCTCCCCTACAATGCATGGTCATTTTATGTTAAAAGAACGTTGAGTGGGCTGGGTATATTCATTTCTGGACCAATACCGCAACAATTACTTCTGACTCCAGATCCAGGGCTGAGGACTCAATTTTTGCCTCAAAACAGAAATTACGTATTACACATGCAGAAACCTGGCTACTGACAGCTACATTCCTACTAAGCATACCTGGGGCATGGAAGCTTATTTTAACGCAACCCTACCAGAGGCACGTCGCACTTCATACCTCAAAATTTGATTGGGTGTTTTCCCTACTAGATTGTATAGGTCCAAATTTATCATCACAACAACCTAACAGTGAGCTCCGTGATTGCGAGAGTGGAGATGGGGAACATGCCCCAGTATTCTACTTTCGTACCTGGCTCCACAGATAGCAGTGGTGTAACGAAACTTCAGCCCCCCCCTTGCAAAGTACATGAAGGGGGCCCCTCCGAACTCACTCGGGAGCTCTCAGGACAGGGTACGTTGCTGAGGGGGCCCACCCCGCATCTCAGGGGCTGTGGGAGCCTTTGTTGCACCACTGACAGATAGTCGTGTTAGATTCTCTATTGCACTATTGCACCTGGACTTTAATTGTAACCCTGATTTGAGAAATAGGTAAGTGTGTACCTGGCTACTCAATAAGCAAGGACGGGAAATGAGACCCAGGTCGGATATCCACTAACTAAGCTGCAACTTGGACCCCCAATGTGAACCCCAAGTAATCATTAGTGCAGTGCAACATGAGCTGTGTATAGCAACATGATTGTAGCAATTACTGGTTTACACAGAGCTGTGCTAAATGTTATTACCCAAGTAACCTGTGCATTGCTATTGTTAAAATAGCCCTCAACCATAGGGCTCATATAAATATTGCTTCCCTTACAGTTGTCATTTTATTATTGATTTGAAGGGATTGGTTTACATGTGCTTCTAAGACTTAACTGGCCATGCAAAATATTTGCAAATACCAAGAAAGGTCTGGCTTTCTATGTCTTGCAAGAACATTCCATCATTCCATCTCTGCATACATTCTAAATTACTCCCTTTTTACCTGCACGTCTGTGGTGATCTGTGTAAGCATGGAACATTACTATGATGTCGTGGTATTCCGTGTTTTATTGTGACAGTTGGGGCTAGAGAGCTCTATGCCCCTTTTCCCTTGATTTACGCCTGTTTCATGCTCTCTTCATTTCCTGAATAAATTCATCATTAAACCAAAGCTGCTCTGGCCGCATTACTTCAATGGCGATGAGGGTCAAAATGGATCAATAATCTCTGCAAACGGATCGCTTTAAGTTTTTTACCGGACACACGGAAGTTCGGCCTCAGAAGTTCGGCCTCCACAAATCTTTCATCGGTGTTTACGTGAGCCATTTGATTACGCTTTAAGGTGCACAGAGCGTGTAGGCGGCGTGGTTTGTTGTCCAGTGCCGCAAAGATTTTAACTTTAGTGCTGACAGGAGTCATTGAGCACATTCGCTCGTGCGACAGCACGAGCACTACCGGCTTCACGCGGCGTCATGTGACGGCACGAGCACAACCGGCTTCATGTGGCGTTTGTGGTTTCATGAGACTGCTTCTTCTCGCGCATCTGCACGAGCATGCGTAGTTTACATTTCTACATTGTACACACGTCTCTATACAAGCGCGTGTGAGTTTATTCTGTTTTTTTTTTTTTTTAAAGAAAGAAGAAGACAAAAACTTACCTGATATAGGCGATCACTCAGACAGATCGTCGTTGTTCTTCGGATCCTTCATTTAAAAAAAAATGTTTTGTAATAAACATAGAAAAGGGTCTCAGTTCTTAACCCTACCATTGCAATAGAAGAAGGACTCTTACATGTTGTTCAATATTTATTTTTCAGCCATCTTTCAGTTGGTGATTTCGCTTGTACATCTAAAAGAAATAAATAAGAAACAATACTATACATAATTATTATTATTTTTGGAACATTTAAAAAGGATAAGTAATAATAAGAAGCAATATAAGAAGTAATACTAACATATATATTTTTTTTAAACAATATTTTATTGTCATTTTATTTTAATACATTATTAATACAATTATAACTTGTACAATAGTCCACATTAATTATTACCAACAGCTATTGTACTGTTCCAATCTGTGGATAGTACTTGAATGAGCGAATTCGTGGTCTATGCAGTTTCTCAATAGATATTCATAATAACTATTTACATGATGGTGGTTAATTGAGGTGAATGCTCCTAGTAGGGTGGGTTAAGGACTAGTCAGTTGGGACTGGGGTTCTCTTGTTAAGTTTAAACTCAACTGTCTACTCAGGGGTTATTGGCCGTGTGTGTGTGTACCTGGGCTGGCTCCTGATCAGAGTTATATAGTGTCGCTCACTCCCATGTGGCTGCTGCCCTCCTTGGCTATCCTACGTTCTGTGCTAGGTCCACCAATCTTCCCCTTCTGTTCGTAGTGCGTGTTTATGTGTTCTGGTCTATCTAACTACACTTGGCCAGATGGTGTCTCGGCTACTCTCCTTGTGTTTCCTCGTCGCTATCTCGAGATTCCCATCCTCTTAATATTTCCTACCATAAAGGGGCAGTGGGTTTCTGGCGCAGTCCCCTCAATTCTTCGCGCTCCAAGACCTGGAGTTCCGCTCTGGCCCATTTCGTGACTTCACGTCGCCAGACTTCTAATGGAGCGAGCTAGAAGCTTTCCAGTTTAGTGTTATTTGTCTCCTGTAGAGTGCCAGTGCCAGGTCCAGAAATCTGGTAGTTACTACACCCAGCGCCAATCCCGAATGCAGTCCCAACAAGCACAGCGATGGGGTCTGCGGCAGTTTGACACCCAGTGATTTCTCAAGTTCGCCCAATATCTGCTCCCCGGCCCGCCGGATATCCGGGCAATGCCATAGCATATGTTCCAGGTCTGCATCTAGTTTGTTGCATCTGGGGCATGTTCTGGGGTCTCCCCCATAAATGATGTTTAGTCTATGCGGTGTGAGATATGTTGTGTGCAAATAATTAAATTGTATATATCTTAGACGTGTGTTCCTAGTTACTGTCCTAGGGTATGTCATTGCTTTCTTCCACTCAGCCTCTGTCAGAGTATTACCCAGTGCCCTTTCCCATCTCTCACGAAGGGCTTGGAGGGGAGTCAGAGAGCACTCATTTTGGGCCCTGTACAGTTTTGCGACCAGGTGGGTATCCTCACCCATAGTCAGGAGGATATGTATGATATTGTGTGTCTCTGGTTCTGCATTGATCGTTCCCCAGCTTATTTTAATACGGTGAGTCAGATGTTGGTAGGTTAAGAACTGCCCAGTCGGTATTTGGTTTCTTTCGACCAGATCCGTGAATTATCTCAGTATTCCTCCCTGAAAGAAGTCTCCAAGAGTTCCAACCCCTTTACTCGCCCATATACCTAGTCCACTGCAAGTCCTCGATCCGTCCAATGGGTCAAGCACCAGCCACTGTAACGGAAGGGCCGGGGAATATGGTGTACCTATTCCCGTTCTGCGTGAGCATCTCTTCCAGCATTCTAATGCTGTTTTCAGTAATGTACTCTCTACTTTGCACTTCACTGTTCGAGCTAGCATGAACACCAGCATCTGATTTCCGCCACTCCCCCGCCAGCGGTGAGCTCCTCCGTGCATCCTCTCCCCGCCAGCCATCCGGCCACCCACTGCAACTGACAGGCCAAATAATAGGATTCAAAGTCTGGCACCCCGAGGCCCCCCACAATCACCGGCCTACAGAGGACAGGGAGCGAGGCGCGTCTGAGGCCTCCATCCCATATAAGCTCTCTGAGTAGGGTGTTTAACTTGTGGAACCAAGTTGAGGGAATCACTACTGGCAGATTAGTAAAGAAATACAGGAGGCGTGGGAGCATTATCATTTTTGATAGGGATATCCTAGCTGAAATGGTCAGTTTCAGAGATCTCCAAAATCCCACTGAGGAGCGGAGTGCTCGGACTGCCTTACCTATGTTACCCTCACGTAAGTCTCTTAGGTCGTGGAACACCTGGATGCCCAGATATTTAAAGGTGCGTGGGGCCCACACAACGTCTGGAGGACACGTCGATGGGCGTACTCCGCCTGATTCCATTGGGAAGACAAAGGTCTTACTTCTATTTAATCGGAGCCCTGACATTATCTAGCGCCTCTAATGCCCAGGGCAGGCCTGTCTCGCCCTCCCTCAAATATATTAGGACATCATCTGCGTAAAGTGAGATAATATTTTCAGTTTGTCCTAGCATTATACCCTTGCCCAAGCCGACTGAGCGGAACTGGGCGGCCAGGGGCTCAATAGCCAGGGTGAACAACAGAGGGGACAGCGGACATCCCTGTGTAGTGCCCCAGTAAATCCTCAGTAAGCTTATGGCCAATCGGATCCTTCAACGTATCCCTATTATATGCCTCCGAGACCGATTTTCCGGTCTTCACTCTCGCAAGGGGGGATGCATATAATAGGTCCACCCAGCGCACCCAGTTGGTTCCCAGCCTCATTCTGAGCATCACTGTCCGTAGGAAATCCCATCTTAGGGAGTCAAATGCCTTCTCGAAGTCTATTGCCAGCAGGGTTGCACCCGGGGGCTTCTCAGTGTGTGGCATGTGTAAAATGGAGAACAGGCGCCTCAGATTTAGGGATGCGTTCTGTGCTGGAATAAAACCATTTTGATCCTGGTGAATCAGATTAGGGATACGTTGAAGGATCCGATTGGCCATAAGCTTACTGAGGATTTTAAAGTCACAATTTAGCATTGACAATGGGCGGAAGTCAGTCACCGATAGTTCGCCTGTGTCTCGCTTAGGGAGGGGGGTTACCAGTGCCTCCCTCATAGAGCCGGGAAGTATACCCCCATTGGAATGCCTCTGTGAATGTTTCTACCAGTCTGGGAGCTAGCAGTGAAGAGTACTTTTTATAGAAGTCCATCGGCAGCCCATCAGTACCTGGGGTTTTCCTAGGTGCGTGGTGAGTCCTCCCCTTCATGTCACGCACATTTACTATAGGTGCCCCTTCGCTACCTGGTCTCACCAGCCAGGCCAGCATTCTCCCAGATCTACCCTCTTCTGCTTGTACCGAGGCCCAGTATCTTCGTGCACTATGTAATCTTAATTGTTCTTCAATTCGGGAATGCGAGGACCTAGCTTCTTTTAATCTGTCTTCCTCTGTTTCTGTATCGTTACTGTTCCTTTCCACTTCATGGATGGTCTTTTCTAGCTTAACCAGCTCCCTCTCTAGTGTGCGCTGGATTCCAGCCGTCTGGCTCATGCATTGGCCTCTCACTGCTACATTGAGGGTTTCCCATTCTATGCCCCTAGATGTTGCTGATCTGGCATTAAGGGTAACATGATCTGTTATATGGGAGCGGAGTGACTCTCTGTATGACTGGTCCTCCAGGGCAGACGGACGTAATCTCCACAACGGAATGGGGGGCCTATCCTCAGTTGCCTTCGATACCAGTAATAAGGGGTTATGATCGGACAGGGTGCAACCTAGGTATTCCGTGTGAGTTACATTTTGTGTAGCCTGTGCAGAACATAGTGTGTAGGCGGTGTAAGCTAGAATAGTATGAGTAGTCCCTGTCTGTCGGGTGTTGGGCACGGCAAGCGTCTATCAGTCCCCAACTCAGCATCCAATCTCTGGAATGGCTGGCTATTTTATGTGTTATCGCCCCCTTAAGTGGCGGGGTGGAGCGGTCCATGTCCACATCTACCACACTGTTGAAATCTCCTCCGATGAATAATTCCTCCCCGTTTCTACGTTTAAGATGTCTAGACAATTGCTGTAAAAAGGGGATTTGGTCCTGATTGGGGGCGTAAATGCTGCATAGGGTAGTTGGTATACCGTGTAGGAGGCCCCCCAACATCACAAACCTACCTTCGTGGTCAATTTTGGTGGATGTAACCTCAAAAGGAACCCCCGCTCTTATCCACATTAATGCTCCCCTGGCGTAGGCTGAGTATTTAGTAGCGAAGATCTGACCCCTCCATCTGCGCTTCAATTTATCAATCTCATTAGCTGTGAGGTGGGTTTCTTGCAGCAGGCCGACATGTACCCCCCTCCGTTTCAAGTACAAGAGTACACGATGTCTCTTAGAGGGCGAACCCAGTCCCCTGACGTTCCAGGTCAAGAATGAATAACTAGCCATGTCGGTGTGTGGTGAACCGCATTGTTCCCCCCTTCCTTCCCGTGCCTTAGTTCCCTACCCTCCTCGTTAAGTTTAATGTCAGTAAATTGTAACCTCAGTGCCACCATCAAAGAACTAAATTGTAAGCCCCAACGCCCCAACCCCAGGGCACCTCTCAAACTGTAGGTTGCCCAGTTAACATTGCAACAGTGCAGTAATAACAACAAGTCAGTTTGAGTTCTCGCCATTCCGATTGAATGGCCGAGAAACCGGTTGAGGGGGTGGCTGCGAGGTCGTCGAGGCCTCTTCAATAAAGTATTGTTATCCTCCAGTGCCAGTCGGGAAGACACTTATGCACGTTCATTCGATGTTTGGGGAGTCACTCTAGGGGCGTCGCCAGGGTAGCTGGAGCCTCTTTCTGAAGAGACCGATGCCGCGTCCGAGTCTTTTGCACTATTGACCTGCGAGGGCGCACTCCCGCACACCGAGGCCACCGCATCCAGGGCCTCTATCTTCGCTGACTCTCTCTGGGCCCTGGTTGGCCCCGCGGGCAGCCGATCCCTATTGCGCTGTCTCTTCTTACCTCTGCGGGTGGCTCGTCCGGGCTGTTCGTGGCAGCCCGCCGTCAGGCCCCTCGACTCCAACCATTCCCATGCTTCCACTGGCGATTGTAGAAACATCGCTTTGCCATCCAGGACCACTCGTAGTTTGGCCGGGAAGAGGAGTGAGTACTGGATCCCCTCCTCGCGGAGGGCTTTTTTCCACAGACAAGAACGAGGCACGTTTCAACTGGACTTCCAAGGTGAAGTCTGGGAATAGCGTCACCGTGCTGTTTTCAACTTCAAACGGCCTGCTTCTCTGGCTCTACGGAGCAGACAGTCCCTGTCCCTATAACGCATTAACTTCGCCACCACCACCCGCGGTGGCCTCCCCGGCGCCAAAGGTCTCGAGGGGACTCGGTGTGCTCTCTCCAGGGAGAAAAAGGCCGTAAGGTGATCTGGCACCATGACTGTGCGTAGCCATCCTTCGAGGAATTCCACCATGTCGGAACCTTCCACTCCCTCCGGAAGGCCCACCACCCGAATGTTGTTCCTGCGGTTCCTGCCTTCTGCATCTTCCACGCGGCGTTTGAGGCGGTGTACCCGGTCTGTCAACTGTAGAACTGAGGCTGCAAGGTTTTCGTGCTTCGGATTGAGCTCTGCTATGTCTGTCTCTGTAGCTTTTACTCTGCCTGCCAGTTTGGTGTGGTCTGCCCTCAGCAACCCTAGCTCCACTGCCACTTGGTTAATGTCTTGTCGTAAAGTTATTTTTGTGTCTTCAATGGCCCCCAGGATCTTCTCCAGGGTTGCCTGGACCGTTGGTTGCGCGAAGTCCCCCATGGTCTCTTTCTGTTGTGTACTTATAGGATTACAATGCAATGTCTTGCTTCTGGTCTTACCCTTGGAAGACATTCAGGACTCGTGTTGCTGTGGGTTAGATGTAGAACAGGGTGGTGACCCACTCACCGGTTGGGGATGGGTGTATTCATTCCCCTGTCGGACCCAATTGGACTGATCTGCGGCCCTCAGGACCGGTTGCCAGAATGTGCAAGTCTGGTTCCAATCAAGTTGTCTCGGAGAGGTGGGACCTCACGGCCCAGGCCAGCAGGGCCTTCCAGCAGCGGTACCACATCTGTGCTCGTTCGCGGCGCCCCTCATCATGCCTCCTCTCCCTGCGGCACTCGTATTGGACCCTGCCAGTCGAGTCGCCGCTCCCCCGGGAGCCACCAGAGGAGTTCCACGTCTCATCTGCAGCTAGCAGCACGCAGCCTCAGTCTCACTCGGAGTCACTCACTGGTGCTCGGCTGTCCTCACCTCTGCCCAACTCTGCTCATGCTTCGTAACTCCGGTCCGGCCCAGCCAGAGCCCTCCCGGTGGGCTTTCCTCTGCCGATCTCAGCAGCTGGGTTGTCGCCCCCCCGGGAGCAATCCGGGGAGATCCACGCCTTTGCCGCAGCAAGCAGCACGTAGCCTCAGCCTCACCTAGAGGCACTCACTGGAATCCAGCTCTCCGCATCTCTGCCCAACTATGCTTGTGCTTCGTAACTCTGGTCCGGACCAGCCTGGGCATTCCTGGCCGGCTCCCCTCCACCGGTCTCGGCAGCCGGGTCGTCGATCCCCCGGAGGCAACCAGGGGAGTTCCACGCCGCAGCACGTAGCCTCAGCCTCACCTGGAGTCACTCACCGGCGTCCAGCTCTCCTCACCTCTGCCCAACGCTGCTCGTGCTTCGTAACTCTGGTCCGGCCCAGCCGGGGCCTTCCTGGCCGGCTTCCCTCCACCGGTCTCGGCGGCCGGGTCGTCGCTCCCCCGGAAGGCAACCAGGGGAGTTCCACGCCGCAGCAAGCAGCACGTAGCCTCAGCCTCACCTGGAGTCACTCACCGACGTCCAGCTCTCCTCACCTCTGCCCAACGCTGCTCGTGCTTCGTAACTCTGGTCCAGCCCAGCCGGGGCCTTCCTGGCCGGCTTCCCTCCACCGGTCTCGGCGGCCGGGTCGTTGCTCCCCCGGTAACCAGAGGAGTTCCCCGCCCCAGCCGCATCAAGCAGCACATAGCCTCAGCCTTAGCTGCACCCTGGGTCACTCACTGTCGCCCGGCTCTCCTCCTCTCTGCCCAGCGCTGCTCGCGCTTCGTAACCCCGGACCGGCCTAGTCCGGGCCCACACGCTCGCCGGGTCCAGGTCACCCGGATTCGTCACTGCAGTTCTTCCATTCGGCCCGGTGGTCTCGGCGGCCAGCCCGGCTCTGCACTTTCAAGATCGTATCCCCGGCTCCGGGAAGATGCTGAGTTTTATTGGATCCCACTGGCCTCCCTCCGCAGGTCTCGGCAGCTGAGTCTTCGCTCCCCCGGGAGCAGCCAAGGGAGCCCCGCGTCTCATCCGCAGCAAGCAGCACATAGCCTAAGTCTTACCCGGGGTCATCCACCTGGATCCGGCTCTCCTCGCCTCTGCCCAACACTGCTCACGCTTCGTAACCCTGGCCCGGCCCAGCTCGGGATCACACTCGCGCTGGGTCCCGGTCATCTGGGTTCGTCTTGCGGCTCTTCCTCTCGACCCGGTGGTCCCAACTGCCGACCCGGCTCCGCAGCTTCAGGATCGCACTCTTGGCACCCTGGAGGATGTTGATTTACTCAGGATTAATTAAGGCCTCGACGGAGCTCTGATACTAAGCTTCCGCCATGTTGGCCAGATCAGCCACGCCCCCCCCCCCCAATACAAACATATAAAAAACAAAATATGCTAAATGTTTTACCACCAGCACCTTTTCTACAAGATCCTGGTGATTCACCCCTTAAATGGCAATTGTGGCAATGCTCGTTTAAGGCATACCTTGGTGCTATAGATGGCCACAAATTTAGGCCGGAAAGAAAAAAAAGTATATTGCATTATCATTTGGGAGTTAAAGGCCAGAACATTTTTGATCACCTACCAGCTTATGAATTGGCTGAAGAGGAGTAGCTGGATGAGTTTGAAATGCCCATTGCACAGCTAGATAAATATTTTATCAAAACTAAGAACATTGTAGTACACCGTTACAAGTTTTTTACAAGATCACAAAGCTCCAGTGAAAGCATTGACTCTTTCATTACTGTATTGAAGGTGTTAGCAGCTAAGTGCGAATTCGAGAACTTCACATCGCAACTCATCAGAGATCAGTTAATTACCAGATGTCATTCAAAAAGGATCCAAGAGAAAATATTAACTTGCAAGGATCCTTCGTTAGACAAAGCTATTGACATTGCCAAAAGCATTGAGTGTTCGATGGAAGACGCCAAACAACTGGAAGCATCTATGTCCAATACAACTATCTCTGCAACAACTATTAATGTGCAGAATAGCAACAACAAGAAACAAGATTATTTTGAGAAAAAGCTGGACAATACTTCAGTCAAGAATAAGTTTAATCAGAGATCAATTTGTTATAGATGTGGTTCTTCCATGCATGTGTCATCTTTTAAGAACTGTCCGGCAATCCATCAACAGTGTAGAAATTGCAACAAAACTGGGCATTTTGCGAGAGTGTGCAGGAGCGCCAGAAAGAACAACATTTGCTGTGTGTTGAGTGATGAAGCTGAGAGTGTTGTGGGAGAACGAATGAACGAGTATGTCTTAGTTGTCAAGGATGTTACCGGTATCAACAAGGTTATCATTGATCCGGATGTTGATGTAATTAATGAGGGGACTAAAATTAAATTATTAGTAGATACAGGGGCCCGATTAACCATAATAGCACAAGACAAGTACAAGGAAAGTTGGGCCTCCAAGATTCTTTATCCTCCAGATGTGGCCACAGTTGCGTTTGAAGGCAGCAAGATTGACTTATTAGGTTATTTTTGGGCATCATTGACTATCTTGGATAAGACATTGCAAGTTAAAATTTATGTTGCCAAGAAAGGTATCAATGTTTTAGGGCTGCTTCATCAAGCAGAATTCAATCTTACCATCAAGCCAGGTCGAGATAAACCTGTTGTAATAGAAAAAGAAAATTCGAGTTCTATCAAAGTTGCTTCTAGTCAGGTACACGATTGGCAACAGGAATTAAAAAAATTATTTTGTGAACGGTTAGGTAAAATCACCAATTACGCACATAGGATAAAACTCAAGTATGATGCTGTTCCTGTCAAACATAAACTAAGAAATGTTCCTCTGAGTGTCAGATCTGAATTGTCCGATCTGTTAAAAGAAATGTGTCATCAAAGGGGTAATCGAAAAAGTTGAAGCAACATTATGGTTATCTCCTATAGTTTTGGCCAAGAAAAAAACTGGTGATTTAAGAATGTGCGTGGACTTGAGGAGTGTAAATGAGGCAATATGGGTGGACAGTTATCCTCTGCCCAGAATTGATGATTTAGGGCCAGATGTAGGAAAGGATTTGCGACTCGCAAACGGTGAAAAACGCCGTTTGCGAGGCGCAAAAGCCTCTCCGCGATGCAGAAGTGCATTTTGCGAGTCGGATCCGACTCGCAAAATGCATTTCCGACTCGCAAATAGGAAGGGGTGTTCCCTTCCTATTTGCGACTCGCAACACTATGCAATTTCATTTGCGACCGCGAAAGCGGTCGCAAATGAAATCGCAGTTACCATCCACTTGAAGTGGATGGTAACACAGTCGCAAACGGGAAGGGGTCCCTATGGGACCCCTTCCCCTTTGTGAATGTACACAAAAACAATTTTTCAGAGCAGGTAGTGGTCCTATGGACCAATGCCTGCTCTGAAAAATACCGAAACAAAAGGTTTCGGTTTTTTTTCTAATGCAGCTCGTTTTCCTTTAAGGAAAACGGGCTGCAGATAGAAAAAAAATAACTGCTTTATTAAAAAACAGTCACGGACATGGTGGTCTGCTGTCTCCAGCAGGCCACCATCCCAGTGAGTGCCCATACTCGCAATGGGGTCGCAAACTGCGACCCACCTCATTAATATTAATGAGGTGGGTCTTTGCGACCCCATTGCGAGTTGCAGAAGGTGTCTGAGACACCTTTCTGCAAAGCAAATTGCGACTTGCAATTTGCGAGTCGCACGGACTCGCAAATTGTAAGTCGCAATTTTCAACCTTCCTACATCTCGCCCTTAATTACTAAGTAGGAATATATTCCTGGTGGGAAAAATAGGAGGGCAGACTGTTTATCTAGATTACCCGTGGAAGATAGTGAGGAACAGGAATGGGAAACAGAAATAGAAGAATGTTTTGTTGCTTGCGTAACTGAAAATGACATGCCTTTAGATGAAAAGGAATGGACAAAGGCGGTGTTGAATGACAAAATATTGTGTGAAGTAATGCGCATGGTCAGAGTAGGCTGGCCTAAGGAAAAGTGTTTATCTTCAGAGCTACAACCATTTTGGAAGATATCTGACGAACTGTCTATTGAAGGTGATAAATTAGTTAGAGGGAAGAAACTTGTTCCACCTTTATGTTTGAGGGGGAATTTGATTACCCCATCACATGATGGTCATCTGGGGCCCACGATTACTAAAAGAAGATTAAGTTCTGATTTTTGGTGGCCAGGGATGGACAAAGAAATTGATGATTTTGTAAGAAACTGTACGAGATGTTACACCAGTGATAAGGTGTTAATTACTGAAGGTGTGACTCGTGCATTTGTTCCGTCTCCCGCGAGAGCTTGGCAAAAACTGGGGTTGGATTTTCTTGGCCCTTATCACATTTTGCCTCCTGATATGAGATAGTTTGTGGTTATAATTGACCATCTATCCAGATGGGTAGAAGTTGAACCGGTAAGGTTTTCCACCACTCAAGTTGTGATCAACTGTCTTAAAAAAATCTTTAGTCGTGAAGGTTTCCCTGAGCAAATTTTAACTGACAATGGGTTCAGTTTGTATCATCAGAGATGCTCCAATTCTTGAGTAAATGTGGTATCAAGCACATAAGAACTCCACTTTATCATCCACAAAGTAATGGCATGGTAGAGCGATTTAATCGCGTTTCAGTAGACTGTATTCAAGCTTCTTACAGGAATCACTCATCAGTAGATCTAGCTATAAAGGAGCTAGTATAGTCTTATCGAACCACACCTCATGTTGCCACAGGGAAAACTCCTTTTGAGCTGATGAGAGGGAGATTAGCTTCTACGGAAATATGTCCTTTTTGGATGGTAAAGTTGTTCCATGAAGGTAGTGACCTAAAAGAGGCCTGGGAAGCTGCAGAACACAATGCCAATTTGAGTGGTTTACAGAGGTTAGACGAGAATAACAAAATTAAGGAGTTGCAAGTGGGTGGCTGGGTAAGAGTAAAGAATCCAGTATTAGTTAAAAAGGGTCTATCCAAATTCAAAGACTCGCAACAAATTTGTGAAATACGTAAGAATGTGGTGAGGCTATCTGATGGGAGTTGGTGGAGTACTTCACGTATTGCATTGGATCCGGCTGCTTGGAAACAGGTTGAGAATATAAAACAGCTTGAGAATACACATTTCAGCAAAATAAGTAGTCCAGGTAGTGGATGTTATAAAAATAGAACAAGTACCAGAATTTGTCACAAACCAAAGAAATTTCAAGATTTTGTTACATATTAGTAATATGAGTATGAAATATATATATGTTTTTCAGCACACATGTTGTGTCACTCAACATATGTGGGCTATAGCAAGTTACAGTAATGTTGTAGTAGGTTCTGGTTATGATGTTGTTTTATTTCAGTCTTTAAAAAACAAAAAGGGGAAATAATGTGGTGATCTGTGTAAGCATGGAACATCATGACATCATTACCATGATGTCGTGGTATTCCGTGTTTTATTGTGACAGTTGGGGCTAGAGAGCTCTGTGCCCCTTTTCCCTGGATGCACACCTGTTTTATGCTCTCTTCGTTTCCTGAATAAATTCATCATTAAACCAATGCTGCTCTGGCCGCATTACTTCAACTTCTCTTGAATTTATAGATCAAATCTGTTTATTAAGTTTTCAGTTTTAGAACATCGTACATATATATGTACTACATCACTATATTGCGAACAGGCACAACGTTAGCATATTACATGCGAAACAATGAAAAAAACAAGAAAAAAGATAATACAGTTAGCACAACTATGTTTCCCCACTGCTGGTTGGATATACATTAATCAAACGATCTCAGGCTCTAATACCATGTGTTGCAAATCCAGATTTACCCTCTCTTCGAAGGTGACCTCCCAGGCAATCAATTCAAGTTAAGAACCCTCAGATAGGGTTCTAGCTACTAGCTACTAGATTTATCATGATTCCAAGCATGGATCCTGTTAGGGGTGTAATACCAGTAGGAGGCTACCTTGTAAGCTGTCTCTGCACCTGCTGCGTTGTAAGCTGTGTGATGCACCCTATAAAAAACACTCTCCCACTCATCCTCAGATAGTTCCCTCTCAAGCTCCTTCCCCCTCTCAATTGACCCCTAGTTTTGATTGGACGGGTCTCTACCCGCAGGAGGGCATAGAGTTCTGAGACCACGCGCTTGTCGTCCTTTTTCCTTAGAATCAATTTTTCAAATGGGGTTAACGTCCTGTCGATTAATATCCTATTGGCCGGAAGCAGTGCCCAGTGTCTTAATTGGTAGCACATCATTCTATCGGCCTCAGTCAGGCCATATTGCTCCCTCAATCGATCAAAGGGGATAACCCCATGCTCGTCGAATAAATATCCTACCCTTTTGCATCCCCCCTCATACCACCGACGCAATGCCTCCGGCTGTATGCCCGGGCCAAAATCAGGGTTCGCGCCCAGTGGAGTCAGTGGGGACGGGAAAGTCATCAAGCCTGCCCTGCCGGCCACCCGATCCCACACTCTCATCGTAACCTCCGTGATCGGGGATATATACAGCCCCTGCGCCCTATGACGGTGCCTAAGCCAGGGTTCCTTTCATATGTGAGAACCCGCCACTGCT
This sequence comes from Pleurodeles waltl, assembly GCF_031143425.1. Classification (NCBI taxonomy): domain Eukaryota; kingdom Metazoa; phylum Chordata; class Amphibia; order Caudata; family Salamandridae; genus Pleurodeles; species Pleurodeles waltl. The sequence goes on from NC_090437.1 coordinate 186,095,272, forward strand.
TGATCCATGAAAACACCAATGCTTCTCCGAAGCTGGCCGGCTCCATTCCAAAAGAAAGCGCAGCTGTGCTGCCTAAAAGTATCGAAGGAGGCAGGGGACCGCCAGCCCCCCCTCACTCTTAGGACGGTACAGAGCCTGCCGTGATATCCGCACCGCCTTCCCTTCCCAAATAAATTTTAAGACCGCTGATTGTAGGGATGCTATCGTTCTCGGGGGCGGTTCCAACGGGAGCACCTGGAACAGATAAAGTATACGCTGAAGAATGGTCATCTTCACCGCCACAACCCTGCCCAGCCAAGAAAGTTTAAGCCTCCCCATGACTCCAAGTCGCGCTGCACCTCCCGCGTTAATTTCGAATAGTTTAACCTTACCGTACTGGCAACCGTGGCGCCCAGCTCAATCCCCAGATATGGGAACCCTGAGGAGGTCCATGTAAAATGGAAACGGGCCCTCAAGTCCCTTTCATGCTCCGCAGGGATAAACCTGCCCAGGGCCTGCGATTTAAGCATGTTCATACGGAACCCCGAAACCCGCCCAAATTCCTCAATAACACCCATTAGTGTCAGCAGTGAGTTAATGGGCTCCGCCAAAGTAAAAATAACATCGTCCGCCTATAGCGAGATGAGGTGTTCATCCCCCCCGAACCTCATGCCCTTGATCAGAGGATTGTCCCGGAGCCTCTGTGCCAGTGGCTCCATGTAAAGCGCAAACAAGAGGGGCGAAAGAGGGCACCCCTGCCTGGTGCCTCTTTGGACGGCGAATGGCAAAGAAAGAGTCCCATTAACCCGGACCGCTGCCCGAGGTTGTTGATAAATGCATCGAATCCATGTTAGAAAACCTGAACCCAGTCCATAGCGTTCGAGCACCCTGAACAGGTATGGCCAGTGGATCCTATCAAAGGCTTTCTCAGCGTCAACTGACAGGAAGAGCGCTGCTTTACGGGAACGCTCCGTTTTATCCAAGAGATGGAGCAATCGCTTGGTATTATCGCTGCACTGCCTTTGAAGTATAAATCCCGATTGGTCGGGGTCCACAAGCCCCGGCATATAATAGTTGAGATGGTGTGCCAAAATACCAGTAAACAGTTTGGCATCAATATTCAGAAGGGAGATCGGCCTATACGAAGCGCATTCCCCGGGATCCTTCCCCGGTTTCGGAATAACTACGATAGTGGCGTCTAACATACTAGGCGAAAGCACACCCGTCTGCCGAAAAGAGTTAAAAAGTCGCACAAGGACGGGAACAAGTTCTGCACAGAAGGATTTTTAGAAAAGCGCAGAAAAGCCGTCAGGGCCAGGTGACTTCCCGATGTGCAAGCGAGCAATCGCAGATATAACCTCCTCAGCCCTTATAGGATGATCTAGCGAGGCAGAGTCCGTCGCCGACATAGGTGTGATTGCTATGCCCTCTAAGAAGGATACTGGGGCTACGTCACCGGGCTTCTCAGCCATGTACAGTCTTCGATAGAATTCCGCAAAAGCCTGCGCTATTTGGTCGCTCGTACGTGCCTCCGCCCCAGAAGGGGATCGTACCATTTTTATCAAAGACGCTGCACGCTGTGCTCTCAACCTATGCGCCAGTAGCTTGCCGGCCTTATTGCTTCCTACATAATACTTTTGTTTGAGTCGGACTACCGCATACTCTGCCCTATCCCAGTCCAACCGCCTCAGCTACTTCCAGACCCTCTCTAGCTCTCGCCATATTCTGGGAGCGCCGGTGCGTTTATGTGAGCGCTCTAACACCCTCACCCGCTGCTCCAGGTCCCCCCGGAGTCGAGTCCTCGCCTTGTTATCCCTAGAAGAAAGCGACATCATCTCACCCCTCAGGACAGCCTTCAGTGCCTCCCACAATGTTGCAATGCTTGTTGTCCCGTTGTCATTAAAGCTAAGGTAATCTATTATTGCCCTTCGAATCGCCTCAACCGTTTCGCCATTCTGAAGCATTGAGTCTCTAAATCGCCATCCTGATGGACCAACCCTTTCCATGTCTGTGTGAATCCCGACTGTTATCGGAGTATGATCCGACAAGGCCCGCGGCTCAATCGCCGGGTCTGTAACTCTAGGGAGAAGCTCCTGGGATGCCAGAAAAAGGTCTAGTCTAGCGTATGTTTTGGTTGCCAGTGAGTAGAAGGAGTAGTGCCTCAACGTGGGGTGTGCCCTCCTCCACACATCCACCAGCCCACACTCCTTAAGCCACTGCCGCCCAGCATCCGACAAGGACCCAGTCTGACCATACCGTTGACCTGAGCGATCCAGATCCCCATCCATCACCAAATTAAAATCACCTCCCAGCAATATGGCACCATCCGGGGACTGCAAAATCGGTGTCAAAGACTGTTTCAAGAAGGCCTCCTGACGGGAATTGGGTGCATATAGGGAAGCGATCGTGAGAGTGAAACCCCCCAATCGGATCCGCAAGGACAAGAGCCTCCCCGGAACCTCATGCAATTTGGATATGAATTCCCCGGGGAATGTGCGTGAAAAAAGTATTGCCACCCCTGCATGCTTTGACGGCAGGGAGGACCAAAACTGCCTGGGAAACCACTTGGAACGCATACGGAAGGTATCTTTAAGGACAAGGTGCGTCTCTTGCAGGAGGCATACATGACTCCCGGATCTCTCTAAAGCTGAGAGAATAGCTAGCCTCTCAGTAGGGTTATTTAACCCCCTAACATTTAAGCTTATACATTTGATAGTCATAGCCTAGACTGAAAAAAGCAAGCCGGGGAGACAAGAGCACAGCCTAGGACTACCTTTCACAGTATCATCTAGACCGCCTAGTGCAAGCAGGCCTGGGGATGCCTTCTCAGAAGACCAGCATCGCGGGGGAAACCAACAGCAAAAAAACAAACAGCACAACAGGTGCATGTGAGACAAAAGTCCTCGATCGTCCATCCTCGCGAGGTAAAATCTCCACGGGGCAGTAAATTCCGTACTGTCAGTAACTCGATCCATTGCCCCCGCCGCTCGACCCTCTGCAAACTTCAACATACTATGACAACTGTGGTTCGCAGTAATCCCGGGAGCCCCCGGACGCCCAGACTAGGCCGACGTGCCGGCCGGCCGCCACGCTGCTCAAAGCGGCTTCTCTCTCCGATCTCAACTCCAAGGCCATTGGGCGTTGCAACTTCCTCTTCTTCTCTCTTCTCTGCCACCGAGGAGGGCCCCCCGCCGATAGAGCTGCCACCTCACTCGCCTCCCGGCCTGAGTCCTCAAGGCCCAGGACGCGGCCAGCCTCCGCAACTGATTTCACCTGCCGAAGCTGATCCTCCCAGCGGAAGACCAGGCGAAACGGGTGGCCCCAGGAATAGGACACATTGTGTGTCCTCAAGTGATCCGTGATCGGCCTGAACTCTCTCCGTCTCTGCAAAGTCTGCACTGATAGATCCTGGAAGAGCTGGAGTTCATGCCCTTGAAAGAAGACAGACAGGAGGTTACGGGCCCGCTGTAGAATCTTTTCTTTGAGGACAAAATTGTGGAGACAGGCTAAAATGTCTGGGGGGCGGTCTCCAGTGGCCCCCGCGCACCCAGCACTATGCACCCGGTCCAAGACTACCTCCTGTGTCTCTTCGGTATCAAGCAGGGAGCGAAACAAATCCATCACGTAGCCCCCAATGTCCCCTTTTTCGGCACCCACCGGGGCCCCCGGATACAGATATTTTGTCTCCTCTAGCGATTTTCCAAGTCCTCAACCGCCATCTGGAGGAGGTCCTGTTGTTCTCTGAGGCGGACTACCTCCTGTTGCAGGCCCGCAACCTCTTCGCCACGAGGGATCTCACTATATTCTAGCTGCGATACCCGTTCACCCAGGGAGGCGACTTCTCCTCGTATCTCCTTTACCTCCCGTGAGATGTCCCTTCGCAGTTCCTGTATGTCCCCTCGGAGCGACTCAAACAGGGAGGTCAGAAAAACCCTTCGTCACTGAAGAACTCTCCTCTGGCTCCGTCTCAATTCGACTTTCCAAGGCCCTCGTCTCAGGTAAGTCCTCCATCATAGGCCCCGGCGTAGAACATGTCCCACACTGAGCGCTCGCGTTTGGGCTTCGATGTTGCCATGGCGCGCCGGACTGATCTCAACTCACCAGCTCAACTCCGTGGGACCACCAAGATCACTTTACCAAAGCCGGTCTGTGTGCACCACTCCCTTCGAGACGACGCCAGGGCACAGCTTCCAGCCGCCACCAGGCACTATGGCCCTCTCCTTTCGCCCAGGCACAGAACTGCAGGCCAGCCCAGGCAAAATTTCAGGTGTTGGGGTGTACAACCCAAAAGTTCGGGAACTAGATCCCCGCCATCCACCAGCTCCCGCGCCTCACCAATCTCACTCCAGGGCGCCCAATAGTTAAGTCTCCGCTGGTCACCGCCAGTCTAGAGGGACTCCAGAAACCCCTTTCGCCGCTCAGGCGCCACAAGCATCCAGCGCCAGGCCCCACAGTACATTCCGGTCATCAGGGGGCCCCAAGAGGGCTCCCAGGCTCTCAAACCCCAGAGCCCCGGCTCCAAGGGGCCCCAGGGGGAAGGCCCGTCTCGCTGCTCAGGCAGCGCTCCACGCCGCGCCGCGGCCGCGCCCAGACTGTCGGGCCGAGCCTCGCTCCTCCCACCGACGCGGCACAACCCGGCTCCGACCGGCACCGCCGCGCCCGGGACAACCGGGGAAAGCCGCACAACACGGAGAAAGCCTCCAGGCCTCCCCCAGGCTGGCCACAGGTCGCTTCTTCGGGCCGAGGCGGCGGAGCGCAATAAGGACCGTCTTAGTGCTCTGCCATCTTGACCACGCCCCCTTCTCTTGAATTTGTTGCTCTAAAAATCCATTAACCTTGCATATTTTCCACAGGTCTAAGTAGAATTTGCTGTTTGCTAAATCTGTAGATGCTGAATCTGGGAATCAGGATTTGGGAATCCTGAATACAAACTCAGCTTTTTTTCACATCTGTGCAACATTGAATGTGCAAATTATTTTGTGAATCGGGCTCTGTGTGTGAACATCAATACTTTAAGGTCAGAATTAAACACAATATTTATAAATTGATGTTTCTGAATTGGAACAGGTGTGGCAAACTATTAAATGCATGTGCAACTGAGGAGTTTATGTATTTTTTAAAGTACTGAAGTGAAATCAGGGGCTTTTATCAAGATGATATAAATTATTAGTCTAATTTTGAATCTTGTGTTCTGGGATGGAAGAAAGTATTATTCTAATGCAATCGGACCTAAAATTCATCTTCAGCATCCATTTTAGGACACCCTCATTCCTCACTCCTCATCCCTACTTCTCATCCCTGCTTCTCATCCATCATCCCTATTTCTCACCCATCATATATCATCCCTACTTCTCATCCATCATCCCTGCTTCTCATCCATCATACATCATCCCTACTTCTCATCCATCATCCCAGCTTCTCATCCATCATCCCTACTTCTCATCTATCATACATCATCCCTACTTCTCATCCATCATCCCTACTTCTCATCCATCATACATCATCCCTACTTCTCATCCATTGTCACTGCTTTTCTTTCATCATTCCTACTTCTCATCCATCATCCCTAGTTCTCATCCATCATCCCAATTTCTCATCCATTTCACATCATCCCTACCGCTCATCCATCCATCATCCCTGCTTCTCATCCATCATACATCATCCCTACTTCTCATCCATCATCCCAGCTTCTCATCCATCATCCCTACTTCTCATCTATCATACATCATCCCTACTTCTCATCCATCATCCCTACTTCTCTTCCATCATCCTTACTTCTAATCCCTGCATATCATCCCTGCTTCTCATCCATCATCCCTACTTCTCATCCATCAAACATCATTCCTACTTCTCTTCCATCATCCCTGCTTCTCATCCATCATACATCATCCCTACTTCTCATCCATTGTCACTGCTTTTCTTTCATCATTCCTACTTCTCATCCATCATCCCTAGTTCTCATCCATCATCCCAACTTCTCATCCATTTCACATCATCCCTACCGCTCATCCATCATCCCTACTTCTCATCCATCATCCCTGCTTCTCTTCCATCATCCGTACTTCTCATCCATCATACATCATTCCTACTTCTCATCCATCATCCCTGCTTCTCTTCCATCATCCTAATTCTCATCCCGCATCCCTGCTTCTCGTCCATTATACATCATCCCTTCTTCTCATCCATCATCCCTGCTTCTCTTCCATCATCCCTACTTCTCATCCCTCATCCCTGCTTCTCATCCCTAATCCCTGCTTCTCTTCCATCATCCCCACTCCTCTTCCATCATTCCTACTTCTCATCCCTGCTTCTTATCCCTACTTCTCATTCATCTTCATAATTCCTACTTCTCATGCCTCAGCCATCATCCCTACTCCCCATCCTCATCCCTAATCCTCATGCCTCATCCCTCAGTCATACCAACACATTTTCTCTTTTGTGAAACACCCCTTCACACTCATTGGTTACCTTAAAAATGGGAGACCTTGTTATAAGTGATGTAGGATTTTAATTAATTCTTCGGAATGCAACTCTATTAAGCAAATATCATTGCAAGCACTCGTTTCCCCATTATATCAATTACACAGTGGTTGTAAAATGGCCAGGGAAGCAAGAATGCACTATTGGTGAAGAGCCCAATGAGGTTGGGCTTGCTGTTGGCATGTTCATATTGGATCCAGCTTTGATAATTAGTTAGGCTACATTAACAAGAATGTGATCTTGTTTCTTTGAGAGTGAATAACTCAGGAAACTACTGTTGCAAACAAGACATTGTTTAAACCTTTGTAATAACTAAAGGTGTGTGAAATTCATGCAATTTGCTTTTAGGTAAGTATGTGATTTTTTTGAGAAAGTATGCTGTAATGCCAAATGTAAATCCATTATTTAGTGCTATATTTTATCATAACATGGGTTCTCCTGTAAATTTTTGACAAGGTGTAATATTTTGTGGTAAAACAATAGTGTGAAAAACACATACAGCAGTGCTTAATTTGATCGAGTGGTTTCCGGTGCTCTGCACCTGCACTTAACTGTCAACACTTGCACTTATGACTGTCTGCCACCTGGTTGCACTGCTGGTCTAAATCAGAGATCAGCACAAGAACAGATGTTTATTAATTCAATATACATTAAAAACGATTAATACTTGCTGCCCAAGTCATTCTTATAGTTTGGGGGCCTGGAGTAGTCTGAATTGTCACACCTGTAGGGTGCAATGGTTAGTAGTTGTGTTGGTTCTGTCATTGGTGCCGCTGGCCGGGAAAATGGGTGGTACAAACTGCAGTGGTCTCCTGACGAGGGCCCTGGCACATTTTTACACATTAGGCACTGATGGGCCATGAGCAAGCGTTCACATTCTGAGTGTGCCAGTTGTTCCTGTGGGTTTGCTGGGAAAGGCATGTAAATACATGATCTAGCATATTGGCACAATATCAGGAATTTGTTGCAACAAGCAAATTACACCAAAGTTTTTTAAATTTCACCTGGGCTTAGTCATAAATTCCAAAGTGTAGGGTTGGGTAAGAACAATTCAATAGTATTACTTGAAAATAGATATACAGTGGAAATGCCAAATTAAAAATGTGTTTCTCTGAATCTATGAAAAATACTTTATATTATTAAGCACCCGAATCAGGGAGAAATGCAAATTACATATCAAGGGAAGTCCTATCCTACTAGAAATAAATCCACTATGTTCGAGGGGTTGTTTCCTAATTAATAAATGTGCACTCACCAGTGTTCACAAGTAATATATGGATGAAGAAGGTAAACGGTTGCTTTTGCACCATGATAATAGGGTGGATTGCAGCGTTCTTGAAGAATATGCATAGTTTATACCTCTTTGGTCATTCTGAAAACACAGACACATACTTACATGTATGTGGATGGCTTACAATGTGGGGGTATGGACTTTACCACTGTGATAGATTTGGAATCAACAACACATCTACAGCATCTGTGAGCAACCTGAATGTGCAGCGTAAATGACATACGTATATCAAAATGATTGATCATCATAATTGTGGTGCTGCTTACACAGGCAGCTGTGGAGTACCTTCTACTGCACCCCACATTGAGTGGTATGCGTACTAGTACAGACCATCTGGTAGCCCAAAACATGGGGTTTCCTTTCTTTTACCTTGAAGCACCTTGAACACACTCACTGCTCAGCTGCATCTTCCAGTGATCCGTTAGTGCAATAAGATGCACATTCACAAAGTATAGAGTAACTTTGCAAGTCACATGCTTGCACTTAAGATTGTAAAGCGGTAAAGGTATGTACAGATTGTGCTGCTTCCAGTGTTATGCTTTAAGTGGACCACATTTTATGCAGCCCTGGCAAAAATGTTCAAACCAGTCCCACCACATTCTTTTCTTTCTTTCCTGTGCCTTTCTTCCACTTTCTCTCTCGCTCTCTTTCTCTATTTGTCTTTCTCTCTCTTTCTTTCTGTAGGAGGCTGGCCTGGTTTGTAGTGGGTACCTTGAGTACTTACACCTTATACCAGGTCCAGTTATGCTTTATTAGTGAAGTAGTAGTGTTCTAGCAGCTTAGGCTGATAGAGGTAGCTATAGCAGAGCAGCTTAGCCTGAACTCGGAGACATGCAAAGCTCCTGCAATACCACTTATAGCTACACAGTACTTATACACAAGTTAAGACAATACTCAGTGTTACCAAAATCAAAGGTATTTATTTGGGTGACACAGTACCAATAATATCTTAGAGACAATACTCCTTCTGGAGGTAAGTATTATACGCAATATATACACTAGACACCAACATTAGACAAGTAATTAGTCATAGAACAGTGCAAACAATAGGAAATGCAATGGAATGCAATAGGAAAAAATAGGTCTGGGGCAACACAAACCATATACTAAGAAAGTGGAATGTGAATCACAAATTCCCCCTTAGACAAGTGTAGTGTCTGCAGAATCGCTGGGAGAGTAAGAATACAATAAAGGTAAGTAAATTACCCCACCCCAGAGCCAAGAAAAGCAGGAGTAAAGTACTGCAAGTATCCTTAGGACACACTACAAGTTGTGATATGGATTATTGCATTAACCAACCAAGTCTGCAAACAACAACTGCTGGATTCATGAACACCTTCAAAGGAAGGGGACCAAGTCCAGAAGTTGAAAGACGTTGCAGGAAGGGGCAGCAGCCCCTGCCAACCCAGAAGAGGGTGCAAAAGAAGAGTCCACAGTTAGTTAAAGACTGTAGGAATGCACCCTAGGAAGATGCCAGTGGGTTCCTGCATGATGCAAAAAATGTCCCACGACATGAAGATGGATGCAGATATGATTTCATGTTGGAAGTCGTCAACAAGCCTTGGTTACTACAAATATGCGTTTTGAGTGAAAATGGTGCTGGCTGGACCCAGGAGGGACCTGGGGGCCTTGACTCTGTGTGAGGAGGAAGAGGGGTCTCTCAGATCTTCAGAGAGCCCTCAGGACGCCAGCCAGCACCCACAGGAGTCCCAGGATACAGGGACAAAGGAGGTGTAAATTGCAGTTGGTGCAGCACAACAAAGGAAGGTCCCACACTGCCGGAGAACAACTCAGCAAGTTGAGCATCGCAGGATGGAGTGCTGGGGACCTGGGCCAGGCTGTGCACAAAGGAATTTTTCAAACAGTGCACAGAGGCCTCAGGGTGTGAAAAAGACACGTTACACAGGGGTACCATCGCTCTCAGGGAAGGCAAGGTCTTACCTCCTCCAAATTGCATCAGCAGGACCTCAGGACAGTCTATGTCGATGGGGTCCACCCTCTGTGTCCTTAGGACCATGCTTATCATTGTGAGAGGAGTCCAAGTGTACCAGTTGTCTTCTTAGAAGGTGCCTGTGTGAGCAGGGGAGTGACTCAGTCAACCCACAGGAGATTTCTTTGGTCCTTCTGGTGCAGGATGAAGACAGGGAGTCCTCAGAGCGTGCACACCATGGAAACTGTTGCAGTTGTTGGCTGGAGCTGAGGTTGCAGAGGAAAAGTATCCCTTGTGGATACTTTGTTGCTGTTACAGCGGTTCCTGGAGAAGCCTGCAGTTGATCCGAGGTCAGAGGATGAAGTTGTAGTTGCAGAGGATTCCTGAAGGAAACTTGCAAGCAAAATCTGAAGAGAACCCACAGGAGAGACCCTAAATAGCCCTAAGAGGGGGATTGGCTACCTTATCAGGTATGGACCTATCAGGAGGAGTCTCTGACGTCACCTGCTAGCACTGGCCACTCAGAGCCCCCCAGAGTGCCCTCACACCTTGCAAAGCAAGATGGCTGAAGTCTGGGACACACTGGAGGAGCTTTGGGCACCACCCTTAGGGTGGTGATGGACAGGGGAGTGGTCACTCCCCTTTCCTTTGTCCGGTTTCATGCCAGAGCAGGGGACCAGGGGTCCCTGAACTGGTGTAGACTGGTTTATGCAAGGAGGGCACCATCTGTGCCCTTCAAAGCATTTCCAGAGGCTGGGGGAGGCTACCCCTCCCCAGCCGGTAACACCTATTTCCAAAGGGAGAGGGTGTAACACCCTGCTGTCAGAGAAAATGTTTTGTTCTGCCTTACTGGGACTGAGCTGCTGAGATCCCAGAAGGGCAGAACCCTGACTGTGAGGTAACAGCTGTAGCTGCAGTGCAAGCCTCAGAGAGCTGGTTTGGCTGTACTGGGGGTCCATGGTGGATGCATGGAATTGGCTCCCTAATACCAGATTTGGAATGGGGGGACAATTCCATGATTTTAGACATGTTACATGGCCATATTCGGAGTTACCAATGTGAAGCTACATATAGGTATTGACCTATATGTAGTGCATACTCCACTGGACCGACCATCACTGCGTCCACTTTTCCTTCAAGAGAAACACCGAACACCACCGCATCCCTCTCCCGCCTCACCGCCGCTGGAGAAAAGTCACCGAAGACCAACTAACCAGCTCCCTCACCAAAAACCCTCCACTCGACTCCTCCGATCCAAGCGCCGCCGCCACCAACCTCCATCAATGGATCCTCGACTGCGCCAACACCTTAGCTCCACTCATGAAACCCACCATCAACCAAGGAAAGAAAAAACCAGCCTGGTTCACGGAAGAACTGACCACCTCCAAACGCACCTGCCAGAAGCTCAAGAAGAAATGGATCCTCGAGCGCACACCCGACAACCTCGCCACCCTCACGCCAACCGTGATCACCACCAACGGATCCGACTCGCCAAGCGCGCTCACTTCACTGAACTCCTCAACAACAACGCCCACGATTGCAAAGAACTCTTCAGCATCGTGAAGGAACTCTCCAACCCGAACGCCAACATCAACGACGTCCCACCCTCCCAGAAACTCTGCGACGACCTCTCCACCTTCTTCCACCAGAAAATCGCAGCCATTCACGACAGCTTCAACACCGCACCTCCGCCAGTCCCCACCCCTGACGACTCCGCCCACGCCCGCCGCCTCACCACCTGTACCCAAGTGGACGACGCCGAAACCCTAACAACCATGAATTCCATCCACTCAGGCTCTCCCACGGACCCATGCCCACATCACGTTTTCAACAAAGCCAACGCCACCATCGCCCCCAAACTCCGCAAGATCATCAACCTCTCCTTCAACACAGCCACCTTTCCGAACAGCTGGAAGCACGCAGAAATCCAACCCCTCCTCAAGAAACCCAAGGCTGACCCCAACGATCTCAAAAACTTCCGACCGATCTCTCTCCTCCCCTTCCCAGCGAAAGTCATCGAGAAGATCGTCAACACCCAGCTCGCCCACTACCTAGAAGACAACTCCATCCTAGACCCCTCCCAATCTGGATTCAGACGAAACCACAGCACCGAGACCGCACTCCTCGCCGCCACTGATGACATCAGACAACAAATGGACAACGGCGAAACCTCAGCCCTCATCCTCCTCGACCTATCAGCCGCTTTCGACACAGTCTGCCACCGCACCCTACTGACCCGCCTCCACGAAGCCGGCATCCAAGACAAAGCCCTCAACTGGATCTCATCCTTCCTCTCCGACAGAACCCAGAGAGTCCGGCTCTCCCCTTTCCGCTCCAAAGCCACCAACCTCATCTGCGGCGTCCCCCAAGGCTCCTCTCTCAGCCCAACGTTGTTCAACGTCTACATGGCCCCCCTCGCAAAAGTGGCCCGTCAACACAACCTCAGCATCATCTCCTACGCCGACGACACCCAGCTCGTCCTCTCCCTGACCAAAGACCCTCTCACCGCCAAAACCAACCTCCACGAGGGACTAAAAGCCATCACCGAGTGGATGAACAACAGCTGATTGAAGCTCAACTCCGACAAGACGGAAGTCCTCATCCTCGGACGCACCCCCTCGGCCTGGAACGACTCCTGGTGGCCCACTGCCCTCGGACCACCACCCACCCCAGCCAACCACGCAAGAAACCTCGGATTCATCCTCGACTCCGCTCTCACCATGTCCAAACAGGTCAACGCCGTCTCCTCTTCCTGTTTCATCACCCTCCGAATGCTCCGTAGAATCTTCAAGTGGATTCCAACAGGAACTAGAAAGACGGTAACCCAATCCCTCGTCAGTAGCAGACTTGACTACGGCAACGCACTCTACACAGGCATCCCAACAAAAGACATCAAACGACTCCAGCGCATCCAGAACGCATCCGCCCGCCTGATCCTCGACATACCCCGCCGATGCCACATCTCCCCGCACCTGAAGGACCTCCACTGGCTCCCCGTGGAAAAAAGGATCACCTTCAAACTCCTCACCCACGCTCACAGGGCTCTACACGACACCGGGCCCACCTACCTCAACAACAGACTCAGCTTCTACGTCCCCCCACGTCAACTCCGTTCTGCCCACCTCGCCCTCGCCATCGTCCCCCGAATCCATCGCAAGACCTCTGGTGGCAGATCCTTCTCCTTCCTCGCCGCCAAGACCTGGAACTCTCTCCCCACCTCGCTACGTCAGACCCAGGACCTCCTCACCTTCAGGAGACTCCTCAAGACTTGGCTCTACGAACGCTAGCAGCACCTCTCCTCCCCCCCCCCCCCCCCCCCAGCGCCTCGAAACCCTGACGGGTACATAGTGCGCTTTATAAATGTTATGATTGATTGATAACGTCCCCGCACTCACAAAGTCCCAGGAAATGGCCCCGAACTATATGGGGGCACCGTTGGTAGGGCAAGGGTGCCCTCACACTTAGTAACTTTGCCCCTAACCTTCAGCAAGTGAAGGTTAGTCATATAGGTGACTTATAAGTTACTTAAGTGCAGTGAAAATGGCTGTGAAATAACGTGTGCGTTATTTCACGCAGGTTGCAATGGCAGGCCTGTGCAAGGATTTGTCTGAGCTCCCTATGGGTGGCAAAAGAAATGCTGTTGCCCATATGGATCTCCTGGAACCCCAATGCAAAGGTACCATATACTAGGGACTTATAAGGAGGGTCCAGAGTGCCAATGGAAATTGGTAAATGTAGCCACTGGCCTACACTGACAAATTTAAAAGCAGAGAGAGCATAAGCACTGAGGTTCTGATTAGCAGAGCCTCAGTGACACAGCCAAGCACTATACACATACACACACATTAGGCCATAAACTATGAGCACTGGGGTCCTGGCTAGCAGGATCCCGGTGAGACAGGCAAAAACAAACTGACATAGAGGTAAAAATGGGGGTAACATGCCAAGGAAGATGGTACTTTCCTACACTTTCTTCGCCAGATGAGCCCGATGTTATAAACATCAGGGAACCTGCAACAAAGGCAGTGGCTGTTGACTTTTAAAAACTGGCTGCCAAAGGCACCAGTCCTCTGGAGAAATGTCTGTTGGAATAAATGGATTTTAGCCCCTGGTTCTCTGCTAATGGTGATGGAAAGAAAATACTCCTTGATGCTAACATAGGATTTGATAATTGGAACAATTTGAGGCTGATTTTTCTCAACCTTTCAATGTGGCCGATTGGTAGCAATTTATCAAAAGCCTAGACTAAAGTCTGTGAGGCCGATGCTGAAAGGTTATTTATGTGTGTAGGTAGGGCCTACAAAAGCAAATGGTCATTTAATTTTTACAAGCTCAAACACGTTTTCCTATTCACGAAAGTCGGCTCTGGACACGTAAAAGGGTTTGCTGTGTGAGAAAATCTACTTGTCTAGAGGGAGTGAGCATGCCAGTGAGAGAACCAAGCCTTCGGTGTACACTGACTCAACGTACACATTTAATGGTGTTCACAAACCAAGTCCAACCCCGTGTCTCCGTGAAAAAGGTTCGAGATTTACCTCTGTCAAAGGTCAAAGTAAATCCCTTTCCCTGGTAGCAAAAGGAAGGAACTGGTAAAGCTCTCAAAATGAATGGGGTTATTGAAGGAGTATCTTCACCGGAAAAAAATACATCCCCGTGGAGAAAAAAAAGTTGCAAAGTGCATTTGCGTCGACACTGCCGATTTTCTAACATATTTTTTTGCATGAAGAAATCGAATTCGCAAACGTTTTCCAGATGTATGCTTGGAAACCTGAGAATGTCACAGGTTTCCAGGCTTACGTTTGACAATGTTTGTAAATATGTAGCTTTCCATCTTTTCCAATGGACGATTTAGACCTGTGGGTGCAGATTTATGGATAATTAGCTTTTGTGACTCAGGCCTTGTGTACAGAGGTGGCAGGGCAGGGACCGGTCACTTCAGAATATGGCTCCACCGCATAGGGAATCTCTGACTCCACATCTGCTATGATGCTTGGGCTATTGCTCATCGTTTTCTAGTTCTTTTTTCTCAATCTTTAGTTTTGTAACTTTAAGACGCATTGGGACCCTAGATGCAGTCCATCTGTGGCTAAAGTCTAGCTTTTTGCAGATATATAAAAGTTAAAACTGCTCATCTGTAGAAATGCCTATATTTTATTGCAACAGATTAGAAGTTGTGTTATGGATGGTCCAGTATGTCCAGCCAGCAGATCTACCAGTCTCAAGATTTCATGGTAGATTCGTCTTAGCGATCAAATACTGCTCCTTCTCATTGAAGGGTTCTTTAGATGTGAAAGTGATAGTCATTTTCCAACGGAAGGAAGAGGTTGAATGGAAAAATGTATAATCGAGGTCTTGTTAAGTACATTTTTGTGTCATCTTAAGTGAATGCGGTCACATTAAAGACAAGTGGATTTCTGAATGTAGGAAAATGACTTGCAGATGACAATATTCTACAGACCCCAAACTATCTATGACTTAGCAACCTGTAAAAGACCAGGCCAATGCCTAATAGAAGTGCAGGAGCGAGAATAAATTTATCAGAAGAGTGCAGGATGTTATAGCCAGCCTCTGGCAAGTTATGTATCCTAAATGGCACAACTATTATATAGGCATGAATCCCAAGAAAAGGGTGGGTAGTCCTGTGTAATCCTTCTCACAATGGACCTGGCTGTACAATTATACCACTCAATGGCATGACTAAACCCCTGTCCGGAGTGGGAAGGTGAATAAAACACCACCAAACTTTGAGAAGGTCTAGGGAACTGGACAAAAAATCACATGGCGCTGCGTTCCCCATTGCGGTTTAAACTATGCTTACAGCTTTGTCATAATCAGTGGCGTAGCGTGGGGGGTGCAGAGGGGGCAACATCTCGAGTGCTAAAATCCACGGGTTAGGGGGCGCAAATTACTTGCCCCGGGTTAGGGGGCGCAAATTACTTGCCTTGCCCCGGATGCTGACAACCCACGCTACGCCACTGGTCATAATTACCATAATTACTCACTGTTTGCAAATTATATTGGTCTGGTATGGCTTCGTCATCGGTGGCTGCTGGGCGTAGTTTTTACTGGAAGGGTGACACAAACAGCGACCCCATAGCACATTTTGCAGCTCTTTTAACTCGATTGAAAACAATTCACTTTTCTATTTTTTTCAAGGCTAGTAGCCACAAACTACACAAAAAATACACATTGGAAAAAGGCCTCCCAATATGATCGGAATACTGCTGCGTGTGGCCTAACAGTCATTTCCATCATTTGAAAGTATCTTTCTGAAAAGGACCAATTATTTTTATTTCTGTTATTGTTTTTATGTATGACGCTACTGTACACCGACTTACCGCCAGGCGTGTTTTGCACGTGCTATTACCATTTAAGAACTAAATAACAGGTCTCCTCATATAGTCATTCTAAGCCTATGAGCAGAACTGGTGTGACTTGCACGAAGCAATGGATTTCACACTTACCCAGCAGGCTTCCATTTTATTCTCCTTCCTGGATAACAAAGGCATTAGAGGCATGGGAGCTAAGACGCAATACGTATCAAGTCTGACAGGATAGAGGCTGACAGTTAATTGGCGCCCATTTTCTTTCCTCCTCATTTTCTGATTATTATCTGATTTCCACACTGGGGATGCTCAAGCATTTTTTAGGCTATTATAAGACCCAAGCTACATTCCATGTTTCTCTGAAACAAGAATACAGGGCGCATCTATATTTCATATAAACAAAGCAACGAAATAATTTCAGGGGCTTGTTTCTGCCTGGATTTCCCAGCGTTTTATGCATGAGTTAAGCCTTGGCGGCACTTTTGGTCCGGAAATAATTACAGAGCCTTAGCGTGTACCAGCTGTGGCACCGAATTTTCAGTTTTTGCCTAATTGCCTGGCACATAAACGTGGTAGGAAACTGTCGGTTGATCTACATTTGACTTCTGAATTTGAATTGCAATTTTTATAGAGGAACGAGTGTAGCAAGACCAGCTCGTGGATATGTACAAGCACGTGCGCGTCTGGTTTGTTTTGGGGCACAGGACATTGTGCTATTAACTATGGGCTTTACTAATAGTTCTATTGTATCATTTTTTTCTCAGCTTAATGTTGTCAATTTTGTGTGCTACTCTTTTTTTATATATATTTTCGGTCTATTTTGCGAGTCTAGTTTTGATTTACCATATCAAAAATTAGCACATTTAGGCTAATGGTGGTAGTTATTAAAGCTGTGCTGCCTCCAAAATAATATAGACCATATCATATTCCTTCCATCTCCATCTTGGTGGGCACTTTGTATTGTGCGCCATGTAATTTATGAATATATATGTGCATATAATTAGAATTAAGCACACATATGCTTGTATGCAGATAGTTGGCTTCGGAAGCTATCCCATTCATGTATAAAATATGAATGCACGTGCAATCTCACGAACATTCCTTCTCTTCACTCCCCCTCCCCCCCCCCCCCTTGCCTCTCGTCTTCCTCTGCTAACCTTCTTCCTGCAAAGGTTTTGCTCTTTTTCAATACTTGTACTAAAAGGTTCCTTTTTAAACCAGGCCATTTGTCCGCCATTGTTTGGGCTCAAAACAGTGGTAAAAGAGCCGGCCGCTGATCCCCGGCGCCGTGAATGGAAGCCCCTCTCCGGACAATTGGCAGAGGATCCTAGAAGCATCCCCTGGAGGATTCCTTAACCTTTCAATCTGGAGGGCACAAAGCCAGGCTGTTTAATGAACTTTCTGATGTGTGCTGATAAGCGGATCTGTTTCTTTATTTCCTCCAAAAGTGATTTCCGCCACTGTCCCTCAAGACCATAATCTTAAAAATAAAATGTGACAAATAGATTACAAAAAAGGAGACCGGCGCGGAAGACGTTATCTGTCTGGTAAAATGATGGCACAAAATTAAAATTGGTAATCAGAACAGTGGCTGGGACCGCATGTATGTTTTTTTATTGCTCTGGTATTTTGAAGAGACTTATTCTCCAGTCTGCTTGGGTGATGACTCCATGCCGGTGCACTCTCCCGGCAGGCTTCTGCTAACCCTGCCACCCTGCCTTCGCTGGAAAAAAAATGAGTTGTGTTATCTGAATGGCTGCAGACACATATGCAAACCCCTTCCTTACTGCTTGGGCAGGCAAGGTCGATAGCATTACAAGGTATTTGTGGCAGTGCTTGTTTCAGTTTTCAGAGCTGCCAGTTTCCAGCCAGATTTGAATTACAAAAGAAGAAGCTGGCATGAAAATTGAAAGGGTTTATCGGCTAGTCTGGAGCCTCATAGCACCCTGCTTACTTATGCAGTCCATCTGCACCAAGGAATGTTGAAAAAGAAAATAGGCCTTACATGTGGGGCCTTAAAGACACTGATAGTGTTAAGATGCTGAAATCAAATACAGACACCTAGAATATCTCTGCCGAAACTGATTTAACTTAATGTGGCGCATTACCGCCAGAAGCATTTATGTCGGCTGTCATGAATGGTGTGCAATTGTGCCGCAGTACAGGTAGTCTCAGAGGATTAAAATTGAAGCCTCCACTAAGTCACTTTAAAATTCAAATGGAGACAAGATAACTGCCCGCAGAGCTGCTCAGGGAAACCGCTGAAGTTTATTGCACCGCCCAGTTTGAATTATATATTTGCATTCCATGTAAAATTAGTCATGGTCTGATAGTCATAAGCCACCACTTTTTGAAGAAAATGGGGTGGCTTTTTAAGCCGTGAAGATTTTGGAGCGCCTAATTTACATTTTTTTTAAAGTGAATTCCCACAAACCCAACTGTATGGCAGGGGATCCTAGTCATCTCACAGCAAATTATGACTCAGAGGCTATATCCAAAATAATTTTTCAGCCATTCTGTTAGCAAAATGCCAGTTAATTTCATCATGTATTCTCGCCAGCCTAAACAATTCTAAACAATTGGTGTCTCGATTAAGGTTAGATTAACCCTCTGGCATCAGTCTTTACTCTATGACAGTAAATGGAAAACTGCAACGTTCTAATCAACTTCTTTACCACTGCAGTCTAACTGATCGGAACCCAGTGGTTCAAATTAACATGTTTTTGCTCATATGGTCAATGCCTCTCGCGTGTCCTGTTATCCTCATTCAACCCCAGACATTGCATTACTTGTCCTAAATTCTCAGCAAAAGTCTCATCTGCAGTAGTACAACTTAATACAAAATATGAGAATTTGGTTACTCTTTCACTTTCACTTAAACACATCTTTCATTGAGGTATTTATTTATTTAGAGCTTACAACTTCTGAAGTCTCCCACTACTAAAAATGCACACCGAGGAGAACAATGTTGATTTTTTTCTGGATTTCCATTTCTGGTTAAGGTGGTTGATAATATTAAGTTCAGCTTATCCATCTCTTCTTTAGATCTGCTAAAACTGATTGTATCAAATCCTAATTCATTTATGGTCATGCGTCCCAACTTTTCCTCAAAGGTTTTAATTTCCTTTCCTTATTTCCTATTTTTTAATGTACATTAGGAATCCTCACACATTAGCCTTAAAGCCTCCCACTTATCAATGTATTCATAAAGCCATACATTCCAGTACTTATGCTGCAATCAGTATTTATATAGTCTTCCTCAAGGTGACCTTCTTCCAAGATTTTCCACCAAAATATTCACATATAGGGTCAAGACAGTATCGAAAGGGCCACCTTTTTCAAAAGCCTCTCTAACCTAGTTGTGTTAATTATGAGGCAACAAAACTAAAATAATAGGTCATTTTTGCTGAAGGTGTAGATGTTACCAGCAATCAAAGTCACAGCCTTTAATGTTCAGATTATAAAATAACTTTTAAAATTGGATTTTCAGTAGAAATTATTTTCCAAACATTCTGAAGCACGTTCAGAATCCTTTGAATCAGTTAGATGACACACGGACCGCCATATGCTGTCACCTCTAAGGGACTCGCCATTGGTCCAGTTTTGTATGTGTATTAATGCTCCCATTCATTCTTCCTTTATTTTAGGGAAACTGTCTAGATCATCATTAAGACACCTGGTTACAAATCTCAAGTCTCCAACAGTTGGAGTATTAGCCATTTCCAATGATAACAGCTTGTCAAATTTACAATCCAACAAATAGTTTAGCATTTTACTTGGAAACATTCACATCTACTGTTCGTTGTCAGGGTGGAATAAAGAGGTTCACACATTACACAGCATGATAACATCAGGAGCTTCAACAAGAGAGCTCTGGCAACTGGGCTGTATGAAGATGACACATAGGGCCAGATGTATCAAAGGGTTTTACCCATTCTGTGTCTATGGGAAAATGTGTTCGTACATATGGCCCATAATGCGGATACATCTGCTGTAGATGAATAACATTTGTCCCGTTTTTTACAGGCTGGTTATGACACCACTGCACACTTGTAAAAGAATATAAAACATTTCAACTCACTCAAGTGAAAAAAAACTGTGTACCCTTTCACCTTATCGATGCACCATTATCCCACACAGCTTCTGAAGGAAGGCAACAGCCATTTCGTGCCTCTGTGCAAGACTGGGACATTATGACTACAATGTTTTCTTTTCAATAAACAGTTACAAGAGAGCAATGACACAATTTTCATATTACTTTCTACCATCAGTGTCTGTGATAAGAAAATGAACAACAGTAGTCCATCTCGATATAGTGCATTTCTACTTTTGTATAAATCCTTTACCAATTCATTAGAAATTGTGCGCTTTTCCATAATTTCAATATGAGTTGGCACCAACATAAGACTAATATGCCAACAGGTCTAAATCAAAATGTCTGCCTATGTTTACCCAGTTGTGGTATGCATGATCCTTTGGGAACAAGATCAAATCCCCGAAGCTGGTTGCAGACTCTGCTGCCTGCTACCCCACCTCAATAACCAAAGGCAACTCGAGGGCAGGGTTATCAGACAGGGTAAAGGGTCATGCAATAAGACGAGAAAGGGTGAACTTCAGTTGTATTGTTCAGAGCATCAGCAGTCCAGCTTGTGCCTGCCAACTCCCGTCATTCACCGGCGCTGTGTGGTTTGTGTTGATTTGTCCTATTGCGGGTGTAAACTGATGTCAGAAATAACGTTTTTATCAAAGCAGGTCTAGAGTGTGGTCTTCCCCAAACACTCTCTTGTCCTTATCTCAACATTCCCGCTTTTCCGCCTGCAAGTGACCTCAGAGATTCTGTCAAGTTGCGCTGCTATGGGCACCGCCTTGGGAAAAAAACAGTACAATCAATGTGGCAACCTGGACTGTTTCACCTTAATGTGTTACACCTTCTCCCAGTAACATATATGCCTGTCCTGTTTTCAGGGAGGTTGGTATGACTAATCACTCTTGGTATCTTCAGTTCACAAATTAAAAAATATTTCTAAATTCATGTACAGTCTTGCAAAATATAAGTTCACAACCACCAAGTTATTTTGAGTTCTTTCAAGACAATAACATAATGCTCCAGTTCAAGCTGTTGATCTAAAACTTTTCTCTTCTCTTGCATGTTATTTGAATCTCATTGAGGAGTGAGTCAGAAAAGAGCTGCTTTTGTTCAGAACAAGTAAGAATAACAGGCAGTAAGTAAACATGCAGGCATGGCTTGTATAGCCCGCCACGCCCAATATGGCCTCCGCTGTTCGACATTACGAAATCTCGCAGGTGCATGGTCAGAGCTTCCTGCACTTTTGAGCAAGCATGCTCAACTAGTTATTGACCCTCTGAAAGTGGCAGCACCTTCTACTTGAATAATACTTGTAATGCTCTCATGACCAATGGTAACAGGGTATGTACACTGGTTCCAAGAAAAGCTTTAAGTGTTGGAAGATGTCTGTATCCAGGGTATTCCAGACAGAGGGGACAAAGAAATGTGTAGAACCCAGCACAGACCTAACAAATGAATATATGAGTGAGAGAGGAATGCTAACCCCGGCACACCAGAACTTCTGCAAGCCTTGACAGGCTGTGGCCAGGGACTTTCGAAAGCAAAGGTGTTCACTTCCAGGCATGCAATATAATCCTATCTCTTTCCAGGAGAACAGACAGAAAAGAGCTGTTCGTCCCATACTTACTCTTTTACCCTTCTACCTCCCTCCCAATATGGGATGAGCTGAGGTGCACAGCTGGCAGACACCATAGAGTTTTCTTGGTGATGAAGTAGGGCATATTCAGGGAAAGGGAGACAAAGAAGTCAAAGCAAGAATAAGCCCCAGCTAGAGGGACTCCTGCCCATCATGCTACTCCTGCTGCTGCTGGGAGGACGCAGCTCCCCAGCTCCCAGCTCTTGGTTCTTGGCCCCCAGCCTCATGGTCCCAACCCTGACTCCGGACAGGCTGAGGTCTCCAGAAGCAGCAAAACAAATCTAGTAGCAATCAATCCACTGCTCACAACCTATTCCCTTTGTTTGTAAGCCAAAGGACAAGACCCTTCCCGGCTAAGGTTGAAGAAAGCATCTCTCACAGTGTACACCTTATCTTCGCCTCAAATAGAAGGCCTAGTGCCTGCTGATTTAAATGTTCCATCAGGTTCCCTTTGCAGTGGGCGATGCCAATCAGTAAGACGATCAGGCTCACGTCCAGAAGCCGCCGGATCAAGAGCCCCCGGTAGTGGGCAATGTCAATCAGTAAGACAATCCGGCTCACGTCCATAAGCTGCAAGATCAAGAGCCCCCAATGGCAGCTGTCCCACTGACCAACCTGGGTCCCCGTCGTGGTCAACAGCAAACCAGTCCAGGCCATGAACGACAATGTTTGAGTGACTATTACAAAGATCCAGAGACTTTCGACCCACCAGTTTGATCTGGCTCATATTCTTGAGCCTGTCCTGGCTGGCTCACAGGAGTGGGTCCCTCAGGCAACCTTGCTCATGCCTTCCATTGCTCAGGTGGCCCAGGACTTGTCCACAACACATGGACTTCTACAGCAAGTAACCTCACAACTTTTTGGTGCCAAGTTGCTGTTTACCCTGGAACACCCCTCGCAAGACCCAAATTATATTTTAAACAGAGGAAATATTCGAAAGTTACTGAAGGCTGTTTCCCAGCTGAGTCACCTGGAGTCACAAGACATCATATCAACTGAATTCCTGCCGTCCAAGGGTTCTCAGATCTCAGAAGCTACACTGGTAACCTTTGCCGTGCACAATTAACCGTAGCCCGCTCTGAGATATTCAATGCATGGGGCATTAAGATTAGTCCTTCAAAAGCCATCGGTTACCCAGTGGTCTTGGCAAAACCTCAGGCTCCCTCAGCGCCACCCGGGAACGAGCCTTAGTCAATCTTGAGAAATGCCCTTGGTTGTACTCCTACAACCACTGGTGAACATGCAGTGGCTACTTATGCCCCATCAAGAAACAAATGGAACTGGCTGCCATCAGCCTTATCTTGTAAGTACCACGACTGAATCAACCCTATGATGCCCTAGTGCTCCTAGTCACTATCGCTATCCCTGTGCTCTTGGAACATCAATGGCCTTGTGCAGAAATTATAGTCCATAGCTTTCTTAAATGGCTTCGACATCATTGCCTTGCAAGAAACATGGGCCAAGCGCAGTTGCTCAGTACCGGGATTCATCGAGCACGAGAAACCAGCCTGGAGAGAGCACAAGCATGACAGATCGAAATGCAGTCTGTTCCTATATAACTCTGAAAAACTGCAAGGGAATACTGATTCAATAAAATTTAAAGAGAATTGGCTGCAAGGAATCATAATCAGCACGTGGAGACAACAGCGATCACTCTTGCTGATAAACATCTATGTCAATCCTAGTGCAAGGAAGAAGAGGTTAAAATTTAGCCATCTAATTTTGATGTTGTGCGATCTTGCCAGGGGTTATCCTCTATAATATCAGACTGCGTGTTAACAGGGGATTTCAATACAAACCTCTTTCAAGATCAGTATGAGATCCTTAATGGATCTCTCTTAGGAGGCCACATAACATCATTGAACAATCTAGGCAGAGGAGCTGCCCACGGCATCCGTTAGGGGAATTCCTGGTCCTACAACTTAAATGCATGGGCCTTAAAGTACTGAATGGCCTGTTCAATCAGAACACTCCACCAAACTGGTTACGAACTGATGGAAAATCATGCTTCTACCTTTATTACAGCTTATTTTACACTGAAATGTGATCTTCAGTAGAAAGCTACTGCATTGTCCAGCGTACAGAGTTGGACCACCGTCTCCAGACCATCAGAATAAATTCCAACCTACACTCCCATGCCTCAGCTGGCATCACGTGCAAAAGCCATCTTAAATGGAGTGACACCATCAGCAGCAGCATCAAGGCTGAATGTATAAAACCTACCATAGAAGCGGCCCTGGGCGACGTATCTTCATTAATTGAGTGGCCAAATCTGCCTCCATGCCAAATTTCCACGAATATCCCAGTCATGCAATTTCACCAAACCAATGACCATCTCAATTTTGACTCAGTGTCTAAAGAAAGTCCACAATAAGGCCTTGAGGGGTGTTCTAAAGCACCATGGGAAGAAATAGCTAATCCTTGCCTTTAAGTCATTGCAGAACATTTTCAGGCAGGCAGTTTATGTAGAGAAGCTAAGGTGTCAACGTCACTTTTGAGCTATTCTCCTATGTGAGAGTAAGAAAGTTAACTCCAGGAACTTCTAGGTCTCAGTGAATAGAGAAATAAATGGAGTCAGTAGGCTTGGCTGTGCTAACATTACTGGACCAGAATGGGCATTTTTTCTCTCTAGGCAATTTATGTCAAGAGGGGATGCAGACTGTATATTGAAGGGGGGTCCTCCCAGCTCTAGCACAATCAACATTCGAGCCTTGCCTAAAGTTCAGGACCATTTGCCCTCCAATCCTGCTGACTCGCCTCCTGGGTGAGCTGGTTGGAACATGTAATGTTGAAGGCCAGGATGGATGGGGCCCCAGGCTCTCTTTAAACAGGACATTCCCTTTAGGATTGGTACACTACCCTCACTCTTCAACTATTCCTGAATCATGATGTGGGGCAATAAAACATCCCATCTATAAAAGGGACTCCAGGTCAGAACTGAGCAATTATAGATTAATTGCCTTTCTTGACAATGAAGCAGAATTCTATGCCACCTTACCCTTTAAGGACTGATAGCTGTGGGTGGAGTCCAAGGGGCTCATTCCAAAGAACCAGACAGGTTTCATGGCAAAATCTGGTACATTAACCAACCCGTTAGCTGTATCAGTCTTAGTGGACAAAGCAACCTCCACGCACTCCCTGCTGCACTGCTGTTTTGTGGATTTCAAGTTGGCATTTGTGCACATACCATGGGGGGCATTCTGGTATAAACTAATGAAATGGACCAATCCCCCAAAGTTTTGGAGCCCATAATTCATCTGCACACCAACACTTGGATCCACATCAAATTAGGTGATAGTGCTTATGTGTCCAGAAAAAGTTCAACCATGTGGGTTGTAAAGCAGGGCTGTGTGTTAGCCCCCCTTCTTTTTAATCTGTTCATCGCCAAACTGTCACTATCCCTTGATGCAATTAACAGTTATCCTCCTAAAATAGGGGGTGAATGAATCAGTGACCTGTTATACTCCAACAATGTCGCTCTTTTTAGTCACATGAGAGTTGGGTTGGAGCGCTTGATAAATTAGCTGCATGTCTGTACAAGTATTAACAAGCTAGAATTCAATCTAACCATGCATTTGCAATGCAATGAGACTCGCTTCTGTTCAACTTAGAGCTATTAGCATAGTAAAGTCCTAACCAGACTTTTCTTGCCCCATAAATTGAAAATGAAAAGTAATACAGTTTTACATAGGTGAGCTGATTTAAAGCGCCACAACATGAGCATGAACGTGAAGGAGCACACAAAAGGAAACAGAAGTTTGCTTGCAGTCAAACGAACCAGCAGTTACGCAATTATCTATGTAACAGGTTCGATGTCATGCAAAACGCTCCACTACTGCATTGCGAGATCATGCTGAGTAGGAAATAAAAAGAAAAAGTAGTCCAGAAGCCATGCGGAAAACATGGAGCCTCATATGTTTTCAGTAGTTTACTGGTCCTGTTGAGGGAGGGTTAAACACCAGAAAAGGGATGACGTATGCATGCCTTTCACAAATGAAATCATGTGAATTTTAAAAGGCAAGCTCACGAACCAACGAAAATGATGGGTGCAACATGGGCGTGGTTAAAAGCACACAGAGAGATTATAACAGGGGCCAGAGCACTTGCGTACTCGATCCTAAAAAGGCTACAGTAGTAACATTTGGAAGAAAATCATATCAGGGAGGTGGATGGTTTTATAATGGCAACAGGATCAGAGGAGACAAATCGTGGAAGTATTTCGATGGAAGAGGTTCCTTTATAAGACAGAGAAAGGAAGTTGAAATTAAGGCCCTGGCTCTCCAGGTTATTCTATCCAAACTATCAAACTTTCTGCTGGGGCCAAGTCGTTCCCCTCACCTGAGAGCAAACATTTCACCCTCATTGTCCTATGCCAGCTAAATAATCCTGGGCAAAGGCAGTAGCATGCTAAATACATTGATTATAAGGATTTACAAATGTGTTCTCTGTCTGCTGAAGCCTTCTTCTGCAGCTCAGATCAGGCTGGAATTAGGCCTCAGAGACCAGTGACCAGTTAGATCTGGTGCCTTTCTCTACCTGTGTCACAAAATAAGGGCAGCCAGGGGTGGCAGCTTAGAGGCTTCATTATGGACTGAAATCAATATCAGCAGTCCAAGGCAAATGCAACATTGATTCCTCGAAGTCTGCCAGCATCTCTTGGAGGCAAATGATCTTTGGGCTAAAAACTTGAGTCAATTTGCCTTCAAATGTGGCATCACAAATGTGTTTGCCTTTGGTCTTATCATTCCAACGGGGCCACCTTAGCCAAGTGTAAGTATGTCTGGGCAGTTATCAGCACCTATCAGCCAGCAGCTTCTTCATTTTACCTTCTCTGTATGGATTCTAACCAAATGAATATAAGATTCATAGCTCTCATGCTTGGAGAGTGTCTGTTCTTAAAACATCGCGTTCGTTGGCAACGACTGACAGAAGGAACTACCTGTAGAAGCTGTGTCCAGAGCGAGGAATCACTTCAACACGTTGTTTGCCTCGGCCCAGCCCTGTTGGATGAGCATAGAAACAAAGTCAGAAGACAATGGAACAATCTTTGAGTCTGTTCATTTCAGTAGGTTACTGCTGCTCGTAATCCAGATCACATCTCTTTAAATATAGCACTGGCTAAAGGTGTCCACCTTACTGTTAACATGTTTAGCTGCTCAAGGGAATCCTCCGGGAGGCATGCTCTTCCCCCTTGCACTCTCATCAGGCTTGGGTTAGCTGGGAGGGCTCTTTGGCACGTTTGGTCATTGGTATGCTCCTCCTTTTTCGAAGCCTGATGTGTCCAATAACATGAATCCTTCCCCAGTCATCAATACGCCTACTTTATGAGCAAGTGCCCTTTTTTTGCTTTGAATGAAGTGAATTTACAATCCCTCCCTTGCTGCTATGTTCAGTTTCTGCCATTGATATTGTAAGAAAGTAGCCTCTTTCTAGCATGGTTACCCCTACTTTTGGCCTATTTGTGAGTGTGTATCAGTGTGTTTTTACTGTCTCACTGGGATCCTGCTAACCAGGACCACAGTGCTCACAGTTAAAACCCTATTTGTCAGTGTGTTTTGCCTGTCTCACTGGGATCCTGCTAGCCAGGACCCCAGTGCTCACAGTTTGTGGCCTATGTGTGTGTTGTCAGTAGTGCTTAACTGTGTAACTGACATTCTGCTAAACAGAACTCCAGTGCTTATGCTCTCTCCACTTTCAAATTACTCACTATAGTTTAGTGACTGACATTCTAATTCCAATTGGCACACTGGACCCCCCTTATAAGTCCCTAGTATATGGTACCTAAGTATCAAGGGCATTGGGGTTCCAGGAGATCCATATGTGCTGCAGCATTTCTTTTGCCACCCATAATGAGCTCAGACAAACCTTTCTTCAGGACTGCCACTGCAGCCTGAGTGAAATAGTGCCCACACTATTTCACAGCCATTTTCACTGCACTTAAATAACTCATAAGCCACCTATATGTCTAACCTTCATTTAATGAAGGCTAGGTGCAAAGTTACTAAGTGTAAGGGGACCCTTGCACTAGCAAAGGTGCCCCCACGTGGTCCAAGGCCCATTCCCCGGACTTCATGAGTGCAGGGATACCATTACATGCGTGCAGTACATATAGGTCAATACCTATATGTAGCTTCACAATGGTTACTCCGGATATGGTCATGTGAGGTGCCTAAGATCATGGAATTGTCGTCCTTTTCCAAATCTAGTATTGGGGGGCCAATCCCATACATCCTGGGGGCTCCACCATGGACCCCAGTACTGCCATACCAGCTCTCTGAGGTTTGCACTGCAGCTCCAGCTGCTGCCACCTCACAGACAGGTTTCTGCCCTCCTGGGGTCTGAGCAGCTCAGTCCCAGGAAGGCAGAACAATGCATTTCCTTGGGGAGGAGGGTGTTACACCCTCTCCCTTTGGAAACAGGTGTTACTGGCTTGGGAGAGGTAGCCTCCCAGAGCCTCTGGAAATGCTTTGAAGGCCACAGATGGTGCCCTCCTTGCATAAGCCAGCCTACACCAGTTCTGGTGCCTGCTCTGGAGTGAAACTGGACAAAGGAAAGGGGAGTGACCACTCCCCTGTCCATCACCACCCCAGGTGTGGTGCCCAGAGCTCCTGCAGTGTATCCCTGGCATTAGCCATCTTGGATTAGAATGTGGGGACACTCTGGAGATCTCTGAGTGGCCAGTGCCAGCAGGTGATGTCAGAGATCCCTCCTGATAGGTGCATACCTGGGTAGGTAGCCAATCCCCCTCTCAGGGCTATTTAGGGTCTCTCCTGTGGGTGTCTCTTCAGATTCAGCTTGCAAGACTCCTCCAGGAATCCTTTGCATCTCTGCTTCAGCTTCTGACTGTCGGATCAAGCGCAGACTGCTCCAGGAAGTGCTATAACTGCAACAAACTATCCAGGACAACTCCTGTGACCTGCAATTTCAGCTCCAGCCAGCATTTGCAACAGTTTTCACGGTGAGCACGCTCTGAGGACTCCCTGTCTTCACCCTGCAACAGAAGAACTGAAGGAATCTCCTGTGGAGTGATGGAGTCACTTCCCTGCTCCTGCAGGCACCTTCTGTACAACGACCGGCTCTCTGGGACTCCTCTCCTGATGAGGAGCGTGTTCCCTGGAACACAAGTGGTGGACCAACATGACCCAGACTGTCCTGCGGTCCAGCTGGCCAAGTTTTGTGGAGGTTAGAGCTTGCCTTCCCGGTTTGCAACAGTACCCCTGTGCACAGCGACATCTCCAGCTCCTTGAGCTTCTGTGAACTTCTTTCATGCACAGTGTAGCCCAGGTCCGCAGCACTCCATCCTGCGACACACAACTCGCTGAGTTGTTCTCCTGCAGTGTGGAACCTCCTTTTGTTGTGCTGTACCAACCGCACTTTGCATCTTCTTGTCCCAGTGTCCTGGGACTCCTGTGGGTGCTGCCTGGTCATCTGTGTGCTGTCTCCAGTGTTGGGAGCCCCCTCTGCCTCCTCAGTCCGAGTTGAGCCCTCCAGGTCCCTCCTGGGTCCAGGCAGTGCCATTTTGATGCAAATCGTGACCTTGCTTGAACCAAGGCTTGTTGGACGAATCCAGCGACGAAAACAGCCTGCATCCAACATCTCGACGTGTGACATCTCCTGCACCATCCAGGAACCTGTAGCCATCTCCTTTGGTGCTCTTCTGCAGACTTCTAACCGGAGAATCCTCTTTTGCACCATCTTCTAGGTTGGCATGGGGTCCTATCCTTCTTGGAATCTTCTGCGACTTCTAGACTTGGTTTTCTCTCTTCACAGGTCTTCAGGTCCAGGAATCCACCATTTGATGATTACAGTCTTGCTTGGTTCTTGCAATAACTCTTATCACGACTTGTAGTGTGTCCCGAGTAAACTGGCAGTACTTTACTCCTACTTTCCTGGGCTCTGGGGTGGGGTATTTTACTAACTTCGGTGTTCTCTTCCACTCCCAGCATCCCTCTACACACTACACTTGCCTAGGTGTAAATTTGTGATTCACATTCCACTTTCTTAGTATATGGTTTGTGTTGCCCCAGGCCTATTGCATTCTATTATATTTTCTACTATTTGCACTATTCTATGACTATTTGCTTACCTGATTTTTGTCTCTAGTGTATATATTGTGTATAATACTTACCTTCAGAAGGAGTATTGCCTCTAAGATATTTTTGGCCTTGTGTCACTAAAATAAAGTACCTTTATTTTTGGTGACACTGAGTATTGTTGTTTATTGTGTATAAGTACTGTGTAACTATAGTGGTATTGCAGCAGCTTTGCATGTCTCCTAGTTTAGCCTTGGCTGCTCTGCTACAGCTACCCCTAGACAGCCTAAGCTGCTAGAACACTACTACATTTCATTAATAAGGGATAACTGGACCTGTATAAGGTGTAAGTACCTTAGGTACCCACTACAAACCAGGCCAGCCTCCTACAGATATGAGGTATTTTCTTTCTTGTTGAAAGCTGCGAGTTTGTTTCTCTCATTCGATGGCAATCCATCATTTATGTGTTGATTTTTTGTGTTTCTTAAGGTGTGTCGAGGACATCTGTGCTACATAACTTTGTGAAACTACAGCTTTTATTGTTCTAACTGTAGACAATTACCCGCCCCTACGCTATCACCCACGATATGTTGATGATTTTTGTGTGATGTATCTTGTTAGAGTGCACTATTAATTTGCTGTTGCTATCCGGTTTTTCACAAACACTTTGTCAGTTCCTGGTCCTATATTGTCGCCTGTACTGTGTTAATAATTTTGTGTGAAGTTTCTTGTTAGATTGTGTTCCTAATTTAACCAATTGCTGCTTCTATCCAGTTATACACTAGCACTTTGTCGATGACCGAGACGCCCCCTTGCCATCCTCTGAAGTCGTTCCACGTGCTTGAAAGGCATATATAGTACCACAGCGGCCGATTGATGCTGATATTGCTGTTTATCTGGATTCTGCACTGGTACTTTTGTTCATTGTGTATGTCTAGTTTTAGGACCTAACAGTTTAATCGTTTTCTTTTTTTTCTTGTGTTCCTGTCTTTTGAATTATTTCATAACTGTAACGGTTTTAATGAACCGCATACAATAAATAAATACACATCCTGACTCCTGCCCACACGATATGCCAACAGATGTATACAATAGTGGCTTTGACTCACTAACGAGGATCGGAAGTCCTTTCCAGAGGAAGGTGTAGTTGATCTAGCATGCCTAAATAATCTATGAAAATTTTTTAAACCACCCAAAAGTAAAGTAGATGCTAATCAATGAACAGTGCTTCCTGGTAGGAGGAAACCAACAAACACAAACAGAAGTCTCAGATACGAGGCATAAAAGAGACCCATAAGAGACCCAAATAAAATATTACCTATACAAGGGAAAGGGTAATGACTAGACACTTATTGCTCTTCCTCCTTCTTATTTGATTCCCCAAATCACACCTGAAAAGTCAAAACCACTGGAAGACAAGGATTAAGACCAGTTAGATGTCTTGAGTTTCCCCATGGCTGTAGGTGATTACGGAGGTGCACCCATGGTAATACTCGGAAACAGAGCAGCACCAATAATACAACCAGTGAGAGAGGTACTGGCAAATGACGGGCAGGAAAGTGAGGCAGATGGCACACGTGGCATTGTGACAGGCAGCAAATATCAAGAAGACAATGCAATTTGCATGAAATCAAAGACAATGCCATAACTTCATTCACCACTTCTAGAACTCGTTCTCACTTTGGACCCTACCAACCCGATGCAAAGTATTTGGCCTGGAGTCCTGCAAAACCCAACTAGTGGGGTAATCTATGGCACAACATTGGCAGAAGTGGTGTCTATAGAGAAGATAGCCAGCATGCCCCATTCAACCCATCTGATGCCCTCCTTCCTTTCCAAGAGTCCCCAGGCCGAGAGTAGAAGACCAAGTTACCGTGCCCTTTGGTCCCAAGCAAACCTCGTTAACATTAGGAAACAGTTTCCTAATAATGGTATAAATCCTATGAAATTTCGAGAAAAGATACAAACTGTTTTTGAAAGCTACAAAGCCCACTGGGCAGATGTAAATAAATTGTTGTGCCTTGTTATGCAAAGTGAAGTAGGAGATCATTTGGTGGAAATTATTAACTGCCCTCAACGGGCACCTGGTGATGCATCAATGCATCTGCTCTCGTGGCTTGAAATGAGGCATTGTAAACACAATAATGGAGCTTAGTCTCGTCAAATCTAACTGGATTCATATATCTAATTGTAAACAGAATAAAGAAGAATCTTCCTTGATTCACCCATGGGTTTCACACCAGATTTCACCACAAACTGCATGTAGGTGGAAAACACAATAAATAGAAAACATTGATTCGTTTAAAAAAAAATGAAATAATTGTGGTTAAGAAAAAAACCTAGTTTGGACTCAGACCAGATGCAAATCTCTCTTGTCCCTGACCCCATCGGAACATGCCAGCCAGAACTGCCAGGCCAGGTCCTCCCTGGACTAGAATCAAGCATCCTGGGTACCAATTTCGGGGTATCACCACTTAACAGCTAGGCTAGCTTGAATCCAGAGGTATAGTGAGCAGGGGACCCACATCTGAACATACCCTTCCCACATAGGGCAACAAATGCAAAAAAAAACAGATGGTGGATGGAATGCTGAACAAATCAAACATTCACCCCAGTCAAGGATCTGGGTTAAATCCATATTTTTGTATGCCTGCCATGCCATTTCAGTTTCGACCCAGCCATATGCAAATCAGTCTTGATCATGCTCCTCATGGGTACAGTCTAGCCCGTTCTGGCAGGTCAGGTCCTCCCGGGACCATAATCAAGCATCCTGGAATTAGTTTTGGGGCATCACCCCTCAATATCCAGGCTAGCTTGAATCCTGAGGCATAGCGAGCATGGGACCCACGTCTTGGCATACCCTTTCCACGTAGGGGAACAAATGCAAAAAGTGCAGTTGATGGACAGAATGCTTAACAAATCAAACATTCATCTCCAGTCAAAGTACTGCCAGGCTAGCTTGAATCCAGTGGCACAGTGAGCCAGGGAACCCCTGGGCAGCAGGGTCAAGACTGATTTGCATATGGCTGGGTCCAAACTGGATTCAACCCAGATCTTTGACTGGGGTGAATGTTTGATTTGACCAACATCCTGTCCATCGGGGTGTGGCCAGGCGCTGGCTAAGATGACCGACATGTAGCGGAGCTCCGTGCCACTTTGAACTAAATCCCCCAAATATCCTGCCATCGATCCACATCATCTGTGCAGAATGAATGCCTGCGGCGAGTCCAGGAGCCGGGCGGCGCTGTGGGAGCTGCACTTGATCGAGCACCTGTGATGGGCCTGGAGGCCGGGAGGCGGCGTGTGGCCGAGGTGGGCCCGACACTGACCGGTCATGGTGGCAGAGGACGGTGCGCCTGGCTGGGACTCCTGGAAGTGAGTCCCGACAGCACTGGAGGCAGAGGTGCGGCAAGTCCGGGAGCCGGATGGCGCTGTGAGCACTGTGCTCAATCGGGTGCCCGCAAGAGCTGGAGGTGGTGCGCGGCCGAGGTGGACCTGACACTGACTGGCCACGGTGACAGAGGACGGGGCGCTAGGCTGGGGCCCCAGGAAGTGAGTCCAGTTGGCCGCAGGGACCAGGGAGGCTGCGGCGGTGAATTGCTGGCCCCTGTTTTTTGGATTGTGAAGTGGCTGCGGGGGGCCTACGATCGGCGCTGGCCAGACAAACAGGTGGCAGGAGGAACGGGCCGGCCAGCCGGCGGGAGAACTGCCTCATCAGAGGGGGGTTTGGAGGTTGGTGAGGGGGAAAGGAGTGTTGTGACCTAGACTGGACAGTGGTTTGTTCCCCCCTCCCTACATTCAGCACTTTTCTGAAGCGGACCTTGCGGTGTGAGGAGGAGGACGGGTCTGGGCTGGCCCACTGCCCCGACAAAGAGATAATTTGGTGGGGGGTGGTGTGACCCACCACCCCACGCCTGCACTGCAAACCGCACGGGACCCATGGCCTGGGAGGGCCTGAGCGGCCTGCTGAGGGGGACACATCTAGTATGGTGAGGACCAAAAGCCAGCCGCAGCAGCAGACCAACAAGATGGACCACTTTGTGGTGTCAAGACTGCAAGGAGATCCTGGGGTCGCAGGAGGTGACTTGGGGACGAGAGGACGTGGGACGGAGCAGGTCCCCCTGTGCGAGCCCTCACTGAGAGAGATTATGGCAGCAATCCATGACCTGAAGGGATCTGTGGAGCCCCGGTTGGACGCAGTGGCGGTGGATTTGGGCCTTCTTGGGCTGACCTTCAAAAAGTCTCCGACAAAGGTCTCAACAGCGGAGACAGATGTAGCCCGTATGCAGCCTACCTCCAAGGCACTGGAGGAGCAAGTGCGCTTTCTCACGGCGGAACATGGGCGCATGGCGGCACGCCTGGAGGACCAGGAGGGATGAGCACGGAGGAACAATATCAGGGTCGTAAGAGTGCCGGAAAGAGCCGAGGGCCCAAGTGTTGAACTTTTTGTGGAAACCCTGATTACTGACCAACTGTGTCCCAACGGACTATCCTCGTTCTTCACGGTGGGGCGGGTGCACAGGGCTCCGGTCCCGCCTCCGCATTCGGGGGCCCCCCAAGGAACATCATTGCACGCATTTTTAATTTCAGAGATCGTGATGCTATCCTCCAGGCTGCCCGCTCCAGGGGGGACCTACAATAAGAGAATGCCACTGTTTGCTTCTTCCCAGACTTTACAATACAGGCCCACCGTCAACACCAGAGTTTTATGGAAGCCAAGAGGGCTCTGCAGGACCATGAACTTAAGTATATGATGCTCTTCCCAGCACAGCTGAGGGTCATTGCGGATGATAAGACCTGGCACTTTGTCGCACCAGAGGAGGCCTGAGATTGGCTCAAGGGATCGAAAGCCGTGGGCTGCCCCCATATCCGGAAGGAGAGGGGAGGGCCCACTGGCAGGAAGAAGGAGGGCTCACAGACGGGGCGACAGGAGCTGGGACCGAGACAGACGGACATGCCTGCCCCATAGTGATGAAGGTGCTGGTGACTCAGCTAGTGCCTGCCGTGATTCGGCAGGAGACACAACAGATGATGCATAATATGGAGCAATGGGGGATTGCTTTGAAATAACTATATATATCCCACACGGTGGAGGTCATGCTTGGTGGCGCTGGTCCACCCACACAAGAGTTTTTCATGTTTCAGGCGACAGGCACTCTGCAGTTTGGGGGGGTGGGCAGTTCAGAGCCTGCTAAGCAGGGTTGAAGGGTGGGGGGAGTCTTCGTAGGGGAATGTTATTTTGCAGTTCATGGTTGAACCTTATTCCTAAGCCATTGCATAATATTGCGATGCTATGGGACGTTGTTTGGGGTGCGGGACACACATGCGGAACTGCAGAATTGGAGATGAGTAAATGGCAGGCTTGAAAGGGCGTTCCCTTAGGGTCATGACATGGAATGTTAATGGGCTTGGGAGTCATATTGAATGGACCATAGTCCTCCAGTTTTTGCACAGACATAGCCCCAATCTTGTTTTATTACAGGAAATACACCTAAAAGGGATTTACTATAGAGCATTGGACAGGTTTGGGTAACAATTGATTGCTCATGCGGGCTACACAGCAGGATCCCGGGGTGTGGGTATTCTTCTTAAAAAATCAATACCATTCATCCGAACATGCACCTGATAGGATGCGCTGGGATGATACGTTGCAGTCGTGGGGTCTGGGAGGGGCACATTCTTAACATTTGCTCCGTCTACGCCACACCGTGACTTTAGGGGTCCACCTTGGCGGACCTAGGGGCGCTGTTACTTGACTTCCAAATGGGACTTTTGGTTCTGGGAGGGGATATGACCTGGTGATTGATCCAGGGCGTGATAGAGTCACAGTTGCATGGATGCCGGAAGCTTCCACGATGCTGAGATCCTTTCTGGACTTACTCACTCTGGTGGATGTGTGGAGGGAGTATAATCCAGGATAGAGGCAGTTCACCTTCTCCTTGGCCCCCACCATTGTGGACCAGCGAAGCTGGATCATTTGCTCATGGCCAGGGACCATGTGGCTAGGTTCCAGGAGGCTATGCACTATCTGATATCTGATCATTCCACTGTGGGGTTCATGGTGCTGGGCTCCTCACAAGCGTATTTTTAGCCGCCCCAGCTGGATCCTTGGTATCTGCGAGACAAATCCTTTGCCGACAAGGTAAGGGAGGGGGTGGCCCAGTACTTTGAGGAGAATTTGGGTTCAGTAGACTCTGCAGCCATCCTATGGGAAGCTTTTAAAACGGTCCTTAGGGGTCAGGTACAGACCATGATTGGGGTAAGATGAAGGAACAACATTTGCAGGTAACGGAAGTGGAGCAAGAAATCGTAGCTCTGGAAGCCCGCTCTCAGACAGAGGGAGGGGTGGGGGGTGGGCTCTCACACCAGTTACGACTCAAACGATCTGAGTTGCGTGCTCTGGCCGAGCAACATGCCAGGGCCTATGCTTTAGCATCTCAACGCCGGGTATACGATGTGGGGGACAAAGCCAACAGGCATGGTTAGATAAGCAGGACCAGGAGCGCTCTTGGATCAGGGTGATACTGACTGAGGAAGGAGCCGCATGTGAGTCTAGCGAGTCCATAGCATAGGCATTTGTTGCCTATTACGAGGAGATTTACACCTCGATGTCTAAAAGGAGGACTGCTTGGAACTCCTGCGGGATATCCAGTTACTGGTGCTCTTGGAGTCAGAGAGAAGGGACCTTAAAGCTGAGCTTACGGAGGAGGAGGTTGTGGATGCGTTGATGGGTCTCCAGTCGGGCAAGGCGGCAGGGCCCAACGGACTCCGGTTGAATTGTTTAAGTGTCTGGGCAGTAAAGTGATGAAGCATATGCTGTCCATGTTCAAGGAGGCGCGGGATGTGGGATGGCTGCCGCTGGATTGGCGGACCAGGACAGTTGTGGTGGTTCCAAAGAAAGGTAGACCCAAAGAGAGATGCGCCTCCTACAGGCCCATCTCCCTACTAAATACAGAGGTTAAGGTCCTGGCAAAGGTCTTGGCGACTAGGCTGAGCGTAATTGTTACTAAACTGGTGGATGCAGACCACTCAGGCTTCATGCCCTCCAGGTCTACGCGTCTGAACTTGCGGCGACTGTACGGTGTCTTACATATGACGGAAGGCCAGAGCAGGGGACAGGTGGCGCTTCTATCCCTAGATGCCTGGATGTCCTTCGACAGTGTGGAATGGCCCTATATTTTCACTGTGCTCCAAAGATTTGGGGTTGGCCCGCGATTTGTGTTGTAGATTAGATTGCTATATCGGGATCCAGTGGCCTGGGTGAGGGCCATGCTGCGTTGTCGCGGCCCTTTTCCCTTCACAGGGGCACCCAGCAGGGGTGTCTGCTTTCTCCCATCCTATTTGCCCTGGCACTTGAGCCACTGGCAGCATGGATTCGGCAGGATTCACTGATCTGGGGCATAGACTCGGGTGCAACATGGGAGGAATGTGTCTCCCTATATGCAGATGATGTCCTGCTGTACGTCACACAGTCCAGACCGTCCATTGACAGAATAATGCAAATCTTTGCTATCTTTGAGGACTATTCCAGATACCGGATTAACTGGGAGAAGTCGCTGGTCATCCCGTTGCCGGGGGCCCCGCCCGCCCTCCCCCAAGGTTGTGGTGTGCCGATCTGTGTAGCGGGCTTCAAGTACCTGGGGATATATGTTACTGGGGATGTGGCCCACTGGAGGACGCTGCCCCTTTCCCTGATGGGCCGAACTGCGCTCTGCAAAATGATGACACTGCCCTACCTCCTGTAAGTTTTCCAGAACATTCCCTACGAGATACCGGCAGAGATGTTCCGGAGGCTAGACCGGGAGATCAAGCTATTATTATGGGACAGTGGCTGCTCCTGTGTGGCACTTTCAAAACTGAAGCTTGGAGTGTATGAGGGCAGGTTGGCTATTCCAGATCACCTTTGATATTATTGGGCGACTCAGATGGTTAACATTAATGATTGGGCATTCATGGACCAGGAGGACCCGGCCTTCCGGGTGGACAGGCAGATGCTGCGGGGGGTATGAGCCCGCCCTCTATACTCGTGGGAGTTTGCAGTCGCTTCCGGCTCACACCGCAAGCAATGTTGGTGAAGGCCTGGCATGACAATACACATTATCTGGGCTGGGGCTCCACCCTGACAGTGCAGACCCCCCCTCTAGTGCAGTGATTTGTTGAAGGACTTCGAGACCCTGGGTGGATTCTGTAAATGGTCACTGGTGGGGATCGCTCACCTGGGAGATGTATGGTGGGGTCAGGCACTTGTGACGTTTGGAGTCCTGCAGCAGGAATATGCAATGGTGGGAGCGGAACGGTTCAGGTACCTGTAGCTGCGGCATGCTATGAGTCAATATGTTCCAAAACACGAGCAGTTGCCGAGGCATCTCCTCTGGAGGGCCGACTCCTGATGGAGCCCCTAGAATCGAAGTCCATATCCTTGCTCTACAAGAAACTACTGAATAACTCGCCAGATCCGATGGCGGCCCTACGGGAAAAATGGGAGTTGGATTTGGGTACACTCTCTGATGAGAACTGGGGGGTGGCGAGGCAGGGTCCCAGGGTGGTGGCGATCAAGGCACAGTTCAGACTGATCCAGCTTCGGATTCTTCACAAGGCATACTATTCAAGGGTAGTGATACAAAAGATGGGTCGAACTCAGAGTGTGCAGAGGTGTAGCGCTGCGGGCTGGAGGGCACCTTCTTTCACATTCTATGGACTAGCTCCAGGGTGCAGACTTATTGGCAGGGGGTGGCCAGGGAGGCAGCCCGGGTCCTTGGTAAGACGATCCCACTGGATCCCAGGCTGCAGCTCTTAAATATAGCAGGAGAGGAACACTGGACAAGGCAGCAGGCAACATGGTTGGAAATAGCAGCGATAGTTGCCAAGTGTAATATAGCGTGGTTGTGGGGCACAGAGTCCCCGCCTAGTCTTCAGGAGTGGAGGTCAGACCTCGACTGGAGCCGCAGTGCGGAAAAAGTAATTTATGACAGCAGATGGTGCCTGGGGAAATGGAACAATATCTAGGATGGGTGGAGGGGCCTACAGGGGAAGGGATTGATTCTTCTGCTTGCTCTGTACTGGCGGGTGGAGGTTAGATGGTGGTCGTAGAGTTGTTATGTACTAAATGGGGGATGTCTGCTTATGATGACAATTCGATATTGCATTGTTTTGTACTCCCACTCCGTGTTGTTGTCAAAAGATGGGTTCTCAATAGTTGCATGTTACAGGAAAAAGCTATTCAAAGAAGGGTATCCTGTAATGAGCTAAGGAGCGGGACAGGGACAAAACTGAAAAGTAAAAAACTACACCCACCTCCTACATAGGTTCTAAAACTAGAATCCTTAAATAGGTATAATTAACATTGAGCAATAGGATGTGTATGTTTATAAACAATAGTAAACATATACATATTAATTGATTATCACGATTTTATTATTGATCACCAATCACTATATTTAAGTCAGTACCATAAATGGACAAAATATAAAAACTCTCTCTCAAACATGTTTCATACCCACATGCACCACTCACATTCATCAATAAAAAACAAATGAATAGATAGTTGGCTTAGAAAATATTGTTGTCAAAGCGTTCCCCAAAGGAAACTACTATCACCTATAATATAATGTATTACATAAGATAACTTTAATAAAGCAATTTATCATTCAATGTCCCAGATATAGACCACATCCTGAGGTAGCCACTTTTTATATCCCACAGATAAGGCTGGATATGCCCATCATAGATGATTCAGGTTAACACTTACACACATCATCTTTGTCGCTC
This sequence comes from Pleurodeles waltl, assembly GCF_031143425.1. Classification (NCBI taxonomy): domain Eukaryota; kingdom Metazoa; phylum Chordata; class Amphibia; order Caudata; family Salamandridae; genus Pleurodeles; species Pleurodeles waltl. The sequence goes on from NC_090437.1 coordinate 186,134,802, forward strand.
TTTCTGGAGCACTCCGTTATTAGCTTTTATTACAAGTTTTTCTGTCTAAAATACCTATTTTCCACTTCATACCTAACTGGGATGTCCAACGAGGCCTTAATATCTTTGAGATTAATGACCCACTGCCCTTCAGGATCTTAATATTTGTCTTAAGGAGCCCTCTTCCGTCTTTAGGAGACAAGCCCGATAGTTTAGGATCTGCTGTTTGCATTCAAATAATATATTAATAAGGCCCTATTCCAACCTCAGAGCACTATTCACAGATACTCTGGGCAGGCCAAGCCATTTTTTCCAAGTATTGGTTTTCACACTCTGTAACCTACTTTACATGAATAACTTCACCGCCATATAATAGTAGGTTAACTTTTTTGCACTGTAGGTTTCTCTCAGAACTTCAATAGATTTATGTCCCAAAGCAAGATCCAACCTATGTAAAGCACCTGCAGTGGCTTTAGTGTGAGCTTCCTCACACTCTATATGTGGCTTAAAATTTTAAGTTATATCTGAAAAGAAGCCATAAATATTTGTATTCTTTGACCACCTCTGCTTGGCACCATTTAATCACCACTTATATATAATGGGCTGCATCCTTCCTTTTGAGAAGGCCATAACTTTTGTTTTACCTGTGTTTATTTTCAGATTGTTGGCCCTACAATAATGAGCAAAAATATTTGGTTGCCTCTGAAAGCCAATCGGTGTAAGGACAGCACAGTGTTATCTGCATAAAACAATACTGAAATGGTCTCAGCTCCACGTTTAGGAGGAAAGGACCAAACCTGGTTTAATTCTACCATACAATATGCAACATACATAGAAAACAGGAGCAGAGTCAATATGCACCCCTGTCTGAGACCATTGGGAGTGGGTATTTTTCTAGACAGAGCCCCATTGCCCTGTAATTCTACTCTTGTCCAAGAGCGTTTGTTTAATTGTACTATCAACTTTAGTAGGCCTGGTGGGCACTTCCCAAAGTACAGCCCTATTTATGCTGCCAAAAGCATTAGACAAATCAAAGTATGACACATAGAGTGTCTGTTTTCTTTCAAGGAGGTATTTTTCAGCCAGAAGATTTAGCACTAGACTGCCATCCATTGTTGAATACCCTTCACGAAAACCTATTTGAACCTTCAGTAAGATTTTTGCATCTCTTACCCAATCCTCCAATAATCCCAGAAGATGTTTCACATAGATCTTGCTAGGGATATCTAACATGGTAATCATACTGTAATTTGTGGGCCAGTCCTGTTCACTTTCTTTTATACAGCGTGACCCTGACACATTCTTTCCAGGTTTTTGTTAATTCAGATTCCCTAGTTATTGCTCTAAGCACCGGCACCAACACTTGAGCCCGCAGACTAGGCTTAAGTTTAACAATATCAGAAGATAGGTCATCAGGGTCTCAAGCCCTGGAGCTTTTCAATCCTTTTACTATAGCTTCAATACAACTTATGGAGGGAGCCAAATAACTCTCCCCCAGCCCTATTTTGGATAGACTAGCATACATTCTCCCCATTACTCTTATATGACCCTCTTTCAGTTTGTATAGCTCTGTTATGTACCTCACCCATACTTCTTTGAGAACTGGTGCTGCAACGTTTTTTTTTTAGACAACCCGAGCACACTATTAACTATGTTCTAGAAGCCCTTAAGTCTACCTGATTGGAGGGAGACAATTTCCTCAGTCCAAAAATTATCTTTTTCTTCCAACCCTATTTGCCTCATTTATTTGCTATAGGTTTTCCTATGTAATTCAACTAAGTGCTCCATATCTTCCCGCCCATTTTATATGCCTCTCTTATGTTCTTATTTAATGCGGCCTTGGCCCACACCTTAGGAAAGCCAGATGTGCCCGTTCTGCCACTATTTGAGCCCATGAATGCCACTTCTCTCAAAGAGGTGATTAAGTTCTCAAAATCCTGCATGATGTGCTGAGAGGCTACAGGAGTTTGAGCTTTCAGCATCTCCATTATACCATTAGTAGTGTGACGTTTTAATTTTCCTCTCCAGACCAGTCTACGCTCATTCCAGCAGTAGATTGACCTTCTATTCTGCCAATGATCTTGTGCAGAAGCACCACTAGACAGCAAGAGCACAAGAGAATTGTGATCACTGACTGCTAAATCCTACAACTAAATCCTTTACTAAACCAAATTTTCGCAAGAGATTATAACAACGTTGATCAGTGAGGCCCCTCCCTTCATCAGAAGTGGGCTAGGTCAGTTGATCCCCTGCACATCTGCCATTAATATATGACATATTTGTACTACCCAGCAATGTGACTAGAAGGCGACCAATCCTATCCCCATACTGACTCGACAAAACCTGACACAGAACACACAAGACATTATTTTTCTCTAGTTGTTTTTCATCCTCGATGAATGGGATGGTATATTTGCACTGAAGTCCGCCATCAATAACATTAGTACACTTGGGAAATACAACTGAACCTTTTCCATAAGCACTGCAAGCTCTTTTAATCGAATGTTTTGTCTTTTTGGGGGAAAATACACATTAATTAGTATTAAACCGGGCCAGCCCTTTTCCCTCATATTTTACCCCATTTTAGCGGCAGGCCAGCAGCTGTCATAGTGAAAAAGTTACTGAATTCCTCAAATAAAATGACCCCCCTCTATTTCATATTTTACAGGCACCATAACGGCTAGGCCTCCAATTGCTAGGTTTCTTGTAAAGCCATAATCACATCGTTCTTATCAGACAAAATAGATACAAGTGAATCAAGGTTTCTTTTCAAACCGGCAATATTCCAAGACACAAAGTTAACTCCGTCTTCATCTGAATGTAAAAATAGTGGTTTTGTCATTGTCTTTTTTTAGAGTCCAGCCTGCAAGGGTCGAGCATGAGCTAGCGCATGCGTATCGCTAGTGAGACGATGTTTTAGTTTGAAAGGGGTTTGGAGCCCACCCTGGCTTACCATTTGTTGGCTGCAGTGTCCCTCTTCTCTGCGGCCTTCCTAATTGGCCATTGCTGGCCAAATACTCCTTCCAATTTTGTAAGTGGAGAAGGGACCAAGCAAAGATTAAGTAAACTTAATTAGTGCCCGCCCACTGCTTGTACTGTGCTTGAAGAACAATTTCTTCTCCTCCCTCCCACTCCCCGTGTAGTGCTACCCCCTTGTCCGCTGCACCGCCCACATTTTGCTTTCACTGTGGTCACGCTGAGTGTCAGCTGCACGTGTTGTTTCTTTGTGCACGGCACGCTGAGCTAAGTCCGTAGTGAGTGCGGGTGAGAGCACTACAACATGTTTGATTTTTACTGTGTTCATTCACTATCCTGTAAGATTTATTGCAGCCATCTCCATTTAAGATGCCACAGGCAAGTAATTCTGTGTCCGCTTTCCATACAGTGGGTGCTCACATATCTGTTTCAGGTCACCTTAATGCCGTAATACACATCTTTTCTTGGTTCCTCCGCAGCCCCGTTCCAAACAATATTTGCGAAAAAACTAATTTTCTGCCCTCGCACTTAGGAAGTTTGTTGTCACTTCTAGTCTCTTCCTGCAACAACAAATGACTATGGGCCTGAATACAACTTTGGAGGAGGTGTTAATCTGTCCCAAATGTGACGGATATATCACCAGCTGTATTACGAATTCCATAGGATATAATTAACTGGTAATACGGCTGATGGTATATCCGTCACATTTGGGACGGATTAACACCTTCCTCCAAAGTTGTAATCAGGCCCTATGTGTTTTGCTTGTGCCTCTTCAACAGCTAAAAAAAATATTGGCAAACCCAATAGATCTCTTTTTTGTAGCATTAGCTAGGGAAGAGCAAGGTATTTGCTGTTGTTTTGAATTCTGGGTGGTTGTCAATTGATTTTATCCTTATTGTAAGTGAGTTTCAGCGAGCTCCAACCTCCACACACGCATCACCTGCCATGACCACCCACCTCCTTGAGCATAACTGGCAGCCCTTCTCTCTCACACATTATGCCGGCTTTCCGCACACTGCAAATGCTTCAACAACGCATCTTCATTAAGCCACTACCCCTCCACACATACTCTAGCCCTCCACCTTTCATCCATTGCCACTGTCTTTTCCAGCCCCTTTACACCCTAACATTGCCTCCTATAGTGTAACACCCAATGTACTACCCTCCCATCTCCTCACATGCACTAATAGGCCTTGCATGTTGGGCAGATGCTGCCAACCAGTTCATTTCAAACACACCCTTAATGCAGAAATACATGTTTCTACTACACAATTTGATTTGAAAGACAATTGCACTCACATAGACTGGTGTATTTGTATATTTACATTGTATGTATAGAGAAGGACTTAGCTCTTGTTTCATAGCGCAAGCTTGTCTCAAGGGCACTGGAGAGCTTTACAACATAGCATGACCATTTTACACAGTTCTTTCCCTTTAATGCACAGGGAGTGGAGTTATTTACCGAAAATGACAGGATTATGTTGAGCTGAGGCCAGCCTAGGAATCAGATTCCCCATGTTTCAAAGCCGGGAGGCTGCAGCCACTAGACCACATCTCCTGTACACTCGCACTCCTTGATAACTACCACCCATTACTTCCACCCATCTGTCCGCCACTGCATACCTCCCTACGATATGAAGTTGGAATTGGGAACTTGTTCTTATTCTATCCGCCTGCCTTCAGTTTTAGCCACTGCTCATGCAACTTTCTCCTTGCTGTAAAAACACGTGGGTAAAAGACATCGTAATTTACAGTGCCAATTGCTCTAAATCTTACAAATGAGAGACCTATTGGCTTTGCCAACGCTTGTTGAATTGATTGCTCCTGCAATCTAGTTCCAGGTGTAATTATTCTCATCTGATACTTCTTCCTGGTTCCTGAAAACTTGCCTCCCCCCTGTTTTAATAATGAAGATTCTTTCCAACCCAGCCCCCTCAAGGCCCCCTGCCTCCAAGTGGGGGTAGGGAGGGGGGTCACAGGAGTGATGGGTAAGTTGTGGCCTTCTGTGCTCAACAAGACCTACATCAACTGTTAGCCACCCACAAGTGGTACATATTTATAGAAAATGAGGCATACCCTGTAACCCTAGAACCTGGGTAGTTAAAGAAGCAATTGAACAATGGTCCTACAGAGGGAAGAAAAACCCTTGTCTTCCTGGTAAACAATTTTTAAACAATCTTCAAACATGTGCAAATTGTGTCAACAATTCATGTTTTATTATATTGTAGGTGTATATGTCTTTACTAAAAAACACAGTCATTCTTATATTTTGAATTCAATCCTTACGGTGCTCCTATAGTGATGGCGCAGTAAAAGTGAATGTAGTGAAAAACGTTTGTGCAAATGTGTTCGGTACATTATATACAAGATGTGGTTAAAACATAAATTTTCTGTGATCTTCTATAAACGGACTCACATTACTCCAGAGGTCCAGAAGCCACTTTTTAGTCTCTCAAGAAAAATCCACACTATCAAAATGTCAACGTTTCGACCCCATTTATGTAGATCAATCTATCCGGGGTCATCATCGTGACTGTTAGTTTGCTATAGGTTGCACCAATCAGTCATCATATTCTGTCCCAGGGTGATTGTTAAATCATCTCATCCTCCATTGACTTTAGATCCTGTTAGTCTGTCCTCTCCTTGTAAACTTCCATATGATTTGTTTTTCATAACGGAGGACGCCACAAGTGGATATAGGCTGTTGGGTAAATTAATCATAAGTATCAAACCCAGACTGCGTAGCTCATCCAAAGAGTTCAAGACTTTGTGACCCATTATGAGTTTGGCAGATGGAAAACTCTGCCCGCCAAACTCCCAACAGGGTGGCCGCCGCCTAAGCTGCGACCTCCCAGCCGGAGCTATTATGGGTTTCCTGCTAGGTCGACGGGTGGAAACCTTAGTTTCCGCCAGCTGGCCTAGTGGGAAATAGGCTAGAGCATTGTCTCCGGCTCGTAATCGAGCCGACAGCAATGCTGTTGCCTGCAGGGTGCACCAGCACCCTGGCTATGTTTGCTGTCTGCATAGCATAGCAGACAGTGAACATTGTGAGGGTGCTAGCCAGGGGGACCCCTACACTGCCCATACCACATGCATGGGCAGTGCAGGGCCACCCCTGTGGCCCCACCACCTGTGGCCCCCTGTACTTGTTCTCCCCCAGCTGTTTCATAGTGGTACTACCACCATGAAACCATTGGTGGAAAACGAGGTTGTAATCCCCAAGGCAACGCTGCTTGCAGCACTGCCCTAGTGGATTAGGATCTGTGCCACGGCCAGACCGCCGGGATCCAAGATCCTGGCGGAGATGGCGGTACCCTGGTGGTCCGACTGCCAGGGTTGTAATGTGGCAGTCAGACTGCTGCATTGGTGGTGGACCAGACTGCCACGAGTGTGGCAGTCTGTAGACCGACACACTCATAATAAGGCTCTTTATCTGTTACAATCCTCTAGTGAAAGGGCGCCCATGCAAATGGCCAAGAGGCGGCAAAAGTACTGGCTTGAGAAATAACAACCAGGGAGATATCCGGGACAGGATATTTTGGCCAGCTGTGGAATAGATTTGAAAAGAGATAGGATGTGAGATCTATTCAAAACAAATTCTGTATTGGAGTCAGCAAAGATGTCCACCACTTGGAGGACCCAGTCTAATTCCTCAAAGGGATTCATTGCTACCCCCTTACCCCAACTTTGATCAACTTGTGGCCTAAATGCTTCTGCTCCAGCACTCAGAAGAGGTGTGGTCATCACCGGAGAAGGGGCTGATGTCTCACAACTTATCTGCACATACTGATACACCAAGCCATTGTTCCCCAGTATAGATCCTGACAGTTTTAAGGGTGGGATCACCCCCTGTGCATCAGAGACACTGACCAAAGTTGTTGAAGAATGGACATCAGACACCTCAGAGAGCAAATCCGTCTCAGGGGATTTGACCTTTCTTAAGCTTGTCCTCTTTATCCTTCTTAACTTCTTTTTGACCTTTCTTTTTCCCTTTCCTGGGACGTGACAGCTGTTTTTTCAATTTTGTGTTTGTTAAACATTGGAAAGATTTCACTGCTTTTCCTTGGCTCGGGGATCTGGCCAAGAAGTTCCGACCTGTTGTTTATAGCCTTTGAGACAACAAGATCATCTTCTTTAAAAAGGATATCCAGATGATCTACTGACAGGTCACATCTCTTTTTTTTTGTTTTTTGTTTTTAAATATTTATTTCTTGTTATTTCAGCAGTAAAGAAGAAAAATTAAAATTACAGTTGTATTCCAGTATTATACAATTATTTTCGTGTTCCGATACAGATTCCTCATTTATCCATGCACACTTAGCGATGTAGGTACTATTGTGCATTTGAGTGAAGAATTTTGGAAACATAATGTTCACAGGGAGTACAATAAAAAGCATAACATGAAAAGTGATAAACAAAAGGCTGAGGGTAAAGAAAGTGAAGAGAAAGATAAGGTCGAGATCGGGGCAAGTGCGTGCAGGGGGGAGGGGCAGGATGGAGAGGGGAAGAGGGCGACGCCCGCCACCCCCGGTTAACAGAGCCCTTGGTGGTATCTGGAGCAGTGCGATATATGCTCTCATTATGGTTTCGAAACAGGGCGAGCGTGGGGGCACAGCTTTCGTCTACGCCCGGTGGGGGGGGGGCAAAGGCGGGACAGTCGCACAGGCGGGGTGAGGCCACAACAGTAGGGCCATCCAGGGTGATCAGTGAGCCCATGTGCATTATTGCCTGTCATTGTCATTTATTCAGGGGGGTCGGTTCTCATCTTTGCTTTCCATAGTTATCACGAAGGAGTGCTAGGTGTCCACGCCTTTGACCTGGATCCCTTTTTCCTGGAGTGATTGTAGCGTCTGTGCTTCTGCTTTGGCCCAACGTAACAGCTCGGCTTGCCATTGATTAATACTTGGCTCGCTAGGTGCTTTCCAATGCATGGCTATCAGGCGTCTATACATCACTAGTGCTAGTGCTATGCATCTGTGTGTTTGTTTCCATCTTTTAGATCTCACCCCTATTCCTAGTAGGCATAGTTCAGGTGTGGGAGGCAATGGGATATCAGTCCATTCGGTTAACAAAGTTATTATATCATTCCATGCGTGCAGAATTGGGGGGCAGTCCCATGTCATATGGAAAAAGGTGGCCTCTGTGATTCCGCATCTGGGGCACCTCTGTGGTGTTTGGGGAAACATGCGTGCTAATCGCTGAGGTGATAAATATGCTTGGTGTACATAATTGAACTGGGTATAGCGGAAACGGGGGTTACGTGATACTTCATAAATCATTTTCATAGCCTGATTCCCTGCGTACTGTGGGAGTGGTTCTGATAGTACCTGATCCCATCTATTTTTTGCCTGTTCCTGCCTGTGTTCAATATATGTGGTCAGAATTCTGTATGTTCTAGATACATCTATTGGGGCAAATATGTTGTCTAATAGTTCGTGTAGTATAGGGGCCGTTTTTGGTTCCCTATTTCCACAATTCCAGATTGATTGTGCTAAGTGTCGTACTGCGCCGAAAGCTATGAAACCTCCTTGTACCAGGTTATATGTGTCAGCCAGTGCCTCATATGTTAGGAACTGCCCTGCGCCATAGATATCACCCACTGTTTGTATGCCCTTCTCGGGCCATGTGTTCAGGCCTACCTTCGCTGCTATCTTAGCAATTTTCGGGATGGCCAATAGTGGGATCTTCGGGGAGTACTGTGGTTTTTTATCCCCTGTTAGTGCAAAACGGCCCCAGACCCAATGAGCTATATTTTATAAGATGTTCTATGAGTGTTTTGAGCAATTACGGTTCATCAGGTGGTGTAATATATCAGTGTGGCCTAGGTCCGAGAATATCATCTGTGTTTCTACTCCCATGGGGTTTCCGAGCCATTTAGATATCCATTGCAACTGGGCGGATGCATAATATAATTCAAATATTGGTGCCCCCAGACCCCCTAGTATAAGTGGTTGATATATTTTAGATAGCGCCACGTGCCGCCGGCCATTGCCCCATATTAAGTCTGTTAATATGCTATTCAGTGGTTTGAAAAAGGAGGGGGGAAGTGCCAATGGGAGGGCCATAAAGAAGTACAATAGACGTGGTAGTATTATCATCTTTGCTATGGCCACTCTTCCCATGGGCGAGAGTGGGAGCGAGCACCAAAAAGGCAAGGAGCCTCTAACGGATCTAATCACTTGTCCTAGATTGCCATCTTTGAGGTCCCGGGAATCGTGATATACATTTATTCCTAAATATTTAAAAGTGGTGTAACACCATTTCAGGTCCCCCGGATTGGAGGTTAAATGGTGTATTTCCGGGACCGGTCGCATAGAGCATAGGCATGATTTTGACCAGTTCACTTTTCATCCGGTTACCAAGCCAAATTGGTGCAGCAGTCTCAGTAAGTCAGGTAGAGATTCAGTGTGATTTCGTAGGAATATTAGTGCGTCATCCGCGTACAGTGACACTATACGGAGCGTGTGTCCGTCCAAGATGCCCCACGTCGGGGCTAATGTGCGAAGCCGAGCAGCTAAAGGTTCAATGGCTTGCCCCTTGAGACTCCTCTCACTGCGCTTGCAACCCCCCTAGCCTCAGAGGTAGCAAAATCAGTACCAGGAACACATGGGCAGCTCATCCTTATGGATATTGGTTGGGGCTCCGATCTTCCTGTTTTTTGGCAATATTTTTGTTACACTAGTAGTAAATAATAATATATTGTTTACTACAAAGAACGTAGTACAATGTGCTGGACTAGGATTCTCCCTAGCAGCAGAGGTAAGTGAAAAATGTTTTTAAATGTATGTTGTGTGAATGCGCACTGGTAAGAATGTTTATGTGAGTGAGAGTGTGTATATATGTTTTATTGTGTCTGTATGTGTAAGCATGTGTGCCTGAGTGAACGTAAATGTCAAATGGTGTGCAATGTCCGCTACCCATTACCATTTGGTGAATTGACATTCATTTTATTATTATCTTATTTGTAACTTGATTTTACAGAGCTGTAAAGGCAAGGACATATTACATCAGCTGCTACTGGGGTCATCGAGTTAAAGTCGTAGTACCTTTATTAGGTCTGGGCGAAATTTTAATTACATCAGAAAAATTGCCATAATTCCGGTAATGTTGCATAATGAAATTTATGCAAAATTACTGAGATAAAGCCATTATGCAATGTCAGTCAGTCAAGCACATAATGCCCATTCAGCTGATCAAAAGCCATAAAAGGACATGATAAAAACAATTCACACAAATAAAACTACACAATTGTAAAAATAATTAAAAACGGAGGGTCTGATTTAGAGTTTGGCGCATAAGTTTACTCTGAAATAATGTGACCGATACGATGCCATTGTATCCTATGGGAATTGTAATATGGTGGGTGGGATATCTGTCATGTTTGTGATGGAGTAACTCATCCACAAAACTCTAAATAAGGCCCAGAATCGTATAAGAAGTCTGAAGCTCATATAAAAGCAACAAGCATTCAGAAAAAATATGATACATTACAGTGCCCCATATAAGTTTCAGATTCTCAGGACACAGCATACAAAATTTGTCACAGCAACACACAGGTCTAAATTCCACAATTTTTGCCGGAAGGTAAACGCCTCTCTATGGGATCAATTTTGGGCAATCATAGAATTGGGTTCAGAAAACGCTTCCAAGGATAGGAATATTAATGACAAAAAAGAGTAAAGTGCCTGGTGCTTTGCATGGGGGCATTGTCACAGGGGCAGATTGGCACAAACATACTCCCGTCAGCCTTCCTCGAAAATACCACTAATAAATGTAATGTATTAAAAAGGATCCTTGTAAGATTAAACCTAAAATTCATGATAAAAATTGATGACAAATAAAATGTGCAGCCGGATGAGGTTTTAGTTAAGTTATAGTTGATGCTGCAGCATAGTTTATCAAAGTTTGCTTAGTGAAAACTATCCTGCCTCTCCTTGAATGCCTCTTTCACCTGAGACATAACGTTATTATTTATACTTCTCAGATTAAAAAACAAACTCTGGGAAACCTATATCTATAAAAACCCCATTGACCTAATTGATCCACGGGATCGCCAGGGCACTATTCTGGGATAAGCAATCTTCCAACACATCTTTTGAGGGCTGAGTTCCTGTATTACCCCAGATTCTGGGGGACTACTAGAAGTCTCAATAAAAATGTATTATCAACCCTCTATAGTAGACCAGCACCCTTACACCCCCAGACACCTGCTCCGTATGAAGCTACAGCAACACACTATAGGTCGTCAGAAAGCAAGGGATTTACTGGTGATACCTGAAAAATTGAGAAAATGAAGAGTCCTCCAGCAGGCTATAAGAGCTTAAAGCATTTCGCAAAAAAATATATGTTCTTATTTGCTAGAGCCATTCACACTCATCATGATCATGTCATGTACAGAATGACCAATATTGTTGGAGGAATGTTCATCTCTTATGGGTGCAACCGACGGTCAAGGCAGAGCTGGTTTGGGCTCTATTTTTAACAGTGCTTATATACTCAAATAAGGATAGTCAGACTCTTTGTTTTATCAGTATTTATCATGATTCCCTCCCTATGATCCCCATATAAGACGGAGAGCCCCCTGAGCTACATGCCAGGATAAGTTGAGGCACAAGCCTGACATCAGCGGGTAGGCCTACAATATGATGGCATAATAATAATAATAATAATAGTTGCAGTCTCCTATTGTTGTCTTTTTTCCTTTCATGTCACCTCTCTATAAATATACATTATGTTGGTTATAAGATATGGTGGTGGCATGGTGAGACTTTTCTTACTGATGCCTTGGATTGTTTAGCCTTACTACATAGAGTTATAAAAACTGCTCAAATTGTTAGACCTAACCCCTCCTCATATTTTGAGTTTTATTTATGTTCTCCTTTTCAGGTATCACAGGTGAATCCCTCACCTCACTGGAGCTAGTTTTATCTTTCACTCTCACATTGATGCTCTGCTGCCCCCACCAGCTTAGGCTCATCATTGTGGTAATTAGCATGCCATCCTCTATAACTACTACATCACAGAGATCCTACCTCTCAGAGAGGGGGCTGTAGCCTGTACCATGACTAGGCATCACAGTACGAGGAGTTTTCCAATGATGAAGCATGCCACCTACGGTGGTTGAGGGAAAGTGTCCTTGTGAAAGGGTTATTTCACTTTAGTTGAGTCTTCATTTGTATTGGTAATCTGTTTAGACCCAAGGGTTCTTTTTTTGTGAGTACCTGACCAGACAGTCCATTGCACCCTCTGTGGCAACCCAATTATGGCCTGGTCAATTCCCATCCTTGCCATAATATCTCAAAGCTTGTCTCTATTCATCATGTCAAAGGTAGATGAGGGATCCATAAACACTAAGTGAATGGAACTTCTTTTTGCCTTTACATATTTACCTATGATCAACTGTAAATTCAGGCATTGCTCTACAATACCCACCCTGGGTCAAAACCCATACTGTACTCTTGTCAAAGCCTGTGTTTCCTCCAACCAGTTCTTAAGTTTAGCTGCAATAATTCTGCTAAGTACTTTGAGGCAACAGTCAAGAAGGGGAATTGGGTGGTAACAGCATGGAGAAGGTCTATCATCTTTCTTGAAAATAGGGACTACTACTGCTTCCCTCCAGGTTGGCATGAGTGCCACCTTAATACAAGCTATAAAAACATTAGTTAAAATCGGGGCCTAATGTGCAATATTATCCTTAAAAAGATCTAGTGGAACCCCATCAGGACCTGGGGCTTTTCCTGCCGGACTCTGTCTAATAGCAGCAATTACATTCTTAACTTCAATCATTTCACAGAGGTTAGAATACAGCTCCTAGTTCCCTCTCTTGAGAACCTCTCCATTAACTATATTGATCTACCTATTGGCCGGATTAAAAATGCTGTTATAATGATCTACCCAACCATACACAAAAATAACAAGGTCCAGTGAGGAGTTCTCAAACCCAGAGAAAAAGGGTTGATTGACAACCATCCAGAATGCTCTTTCCAACTCCTTCCAAGCGTTCTTCCTTATCTCAGCACTCCTGGCCCCCAGGGTTTATTTATAGATTCTTCAAGTACTCAATATATCATCCCTATTTCGGGGTGTAGTAGAGAGGGCTTTTTTCATCTTCATATGAGCAAATGCACAAACATGACTGAACCAACCTATGGGTGGTGCATTTTTTTTAGCTTTGTTGAGCCTCAGCCCCTTACCCACAGCGGAGCAGATAACACTAAAAGCATTGGAGATGTTCTCTTGGGAACCCTCCATCAAGGTCAGTACTGAGATAGCTTTGCTATCCTCCCTCACAAACTTACACAAGAAGGACTCGCTGTCACCTCTGTTCCATTTATTCCGGATACCCTTGTTACGCCAACATAAAAGTGCCAAATTCTCCAACTGTCCCTTATCCCCCTACAGATGAAGGTCCAAAACTAGGGCAAGAGGATTGTGATCCCTAATACAGGAAACAGATACATTTTAATCCAATATTAGATTAGCTAAATCATAGGACACAATTATAAAAATCAATCTTATTTCCATTTGATGACCCATAGGTGGGTGGGAAAGGAACTCCTAGTACTTTGCAATCTTTAGCAAAAAACAGGGATCTAGTAGCCCTCAGCCTATTCAGGGCCTCACCAAAGGGTGTGTTTCGAAAGTGTATGTAATCTCCCCTCCAGAACCTTCAAACTACAATAAGAGAGATTGTGTTTCCCGCACAACCTTGTGTTGAAATCCCCTGCACAGACTATTAGTATCTCCTTGTTGTAACTCTCCAAAAAGCTCACTATATCACTCTCCATATCACCAATTAGAGTGGCCATATGTGAATCAAAGATATTGTTATACAAGTTATCCAAAATAACATCAAAACATTATACGATCTGCAATAATACCAACAGATAACTCGGCGTAGAATAGATTTTCCTAAGAGGGAGGTCTATGAACTTTACAGTGCACAAAATAGCTAATCCCCACTTGGCTCTACCCACAGGTGATGGAATAGCAGCTCTGCATAATATATGAAAAACATTTATGTTGAAATTCTCAAGCACCCATGTCTCTTGCAGTAGGTCAATGTCTGCATTTTTAACTGCCAATAGCCAGGGCATGTTTGAAAGTTTAGTTTGAACACCAGCAATATTCCAGGACACTATTCTCAGGTATCTCCAACCAACACCCCCTCCCCCCGATGGGCTCATAGCACCAAGGTCCTTTGTCCCACACACTCAGTTGAAACAGTACTTTGACACTTTTGTAACCCTAAACTCGTGTTCGTGTGAAGTCAGTCCAAATCATCTGGATATGCAAGGGCGTCAAAGGAGTTCTGTACCTTCACATTGTAGGAGTGCTTATCAGCCCTTTGATGAAGTTCCTTTACATTGTCAAATCATGTAGATAGCACCTCTGGCCTATAGAAATAACCCAAAGGTAAAATATGAATGGGGCCTGGAGCTTGATGCGGATTATAGAAGAACCTCAGTAATAAGCTGACCATATTGGATGACTTAAAATTAATAAATACACAGTCCCTGCACACTTCCTTTGATCCAGGTCTAATCCAGGGAGACCTTCTGACCATTAAATCTTGTTTGCAAAATCAAAAGACCACCCAGTACTTTTCCATAGCCAGTAAGTTACTTTATTTTTTCAAAGCAGCGCAGTCTTCTGTTGAGGATGGTTTAAGAACTGGAACGTTACTCTGAACCACCACATATGGTGTGCACTCTTTGGAAGTTGTGGGAAGGAATTTTCCATATTCATGTAGATTCTGTTTACCAAGCCAGGACATCTCTCTCCACCCCTCCCCTCTGGGCTATCGTGTGAACTTATAGCTTTCCCTCCTTGGTCATTCCAGGACCCCCCTCACATGTGATATTGCTGTTCTAGGTGGGGCAGGAGGCTCTGTTGAGGAGGGCAGAGAATTAGAATTCCACACCCTGCAGTCAAATGAACAAACAAGGAGGAGCTCAGCTTAGATAATTTGAGCTCAATTTTCCCAAAAAACACCCTAAATGGGTTTGAGTTTACTATTCATTAGGTCCAAGACTTTATTATATAGCACGTCCCTTTCACCTGTGGCTTTATCCCTTTCTTCTATTCCATCCCAAAAAGAGATGGAAGAGGTTGACAAACATAGGCCCTCATTCTGACCCTGGCGGTCGGTGATAAAGCGGCGGCCAAGCCGCCAACAGGCCGGCGGTCTAAAATATGCAATTCTGACCCTGGCGGGAACCGCCAACACAGCCCGCCAACTTAACACTCCGACCGCCACAGCGGTACAAACAAACAGCGCGGCGGTTCCCGCCAACAGCCCGGCGGCAGACAAAGTACCGCCCACCCTATTACGACCCACCAATCTGCCACCTTTTCCGGGGCGGGAGCACCGCCGATAAGAACACGGCGGAAACAGACTACGAACGGGAAAACGCTCACCTCTACGCACTCGACGCGAGATTCCGGCAGTATGGAGCCAGAGTTACAGGTCATCCCCGCACTCCTATTCCTCCTCATATACCAGGAGCACGCCCGGCGGCGCGGAAGACATCGGTGAGTACTGCACCTACGACACAGGGGAGGGAAAAGATTACCGGCACACACCCACCCACCCACACCCACTACAACACACACATCAATGCATTCCCACAGATCACTGTCACAACCCACAAACCACCCCCCTCCGAAATAATGCAAAGACCAAAAGAAGAGATCATAAACGGGCAGATATATTGAAATATGTACGCCATTAATCCCAAAAAATAAATAACCTATGTACAAAATATATACAGCTACTAAATGTAGTCCAACCACTGTCCGTGGATCACAGGGGTCCTGTGCAAAGGGGCAAGGCCCAGTCCCACGACAAGAACTCCACGGAGAGAACACTGCAGGGGCATCAGAAAGAAAATAGGACAGGCACCTCAGGGGGAAGGGAAGGGGGGGCACCTCAGCCACTTGAGTACACGACGCCAGATCCACGAGGGGACTCCATGACCACTGGGCCATCCTGGGGAGAGCAAAGCCACAGTCCATACAGTCCATACAGTGGGTGGCCTGCCCACTGGGCCATCCTGGGGAGAGCAAAGCCACAGTCCATACAGTCCATACAGTGGGTGGCCTGCCCACTGGGCCATCCTGGGGAGAGCAAAGCCACAGTCCATACAGTCCATACAGTGGGTGGCCTGCCCACTGGGCCATCCTGGGGAGAGCAAAGCCACAGTCCAAACAGTCCATACAGTGGGTGGCCTGCCCACTGGGCCATCCTGGGGAGAGCAAAGCCACAGTCCATACAGTCCATACAGTGGGTGGCCTGCCCACTGGGCCATCCTGGGGAGAGCAAAGCCACAGTCCATACAGTCCATACAGTGGGTGGCCTGCCCACTGGGCCATCCTGGGGAGAGCAAAGCCACAGTCCAAACAGTCCATACAGTGGGTGGCCTGCCCACTGGGCCATCCTGGGGAGAGCAAAGCCACAGTCCATACAGTCCATAACAGACCCCACTGCCACTGGAGGAGGCAAGTTGGCCAGAGGACATCCTGCAGCCCTGCCCGAGATAGATCCTGCCCTGCCACGTCTGCCAAAGGGCCAGCGGTTCTTGCCCTGAAGGGCCCAGTTCAGCGGTTCTTGAGACGGCGGGGCCCAGTTCAGCGGTTCTTGAGACGGCGGGGCCCAGTTCAGCGGTTCTTGAGACGGCGGGGCCCAGTTCAGCGGTTCTTGAGACGGCGGGGCCCAGTTCAGCGGTTCTTGAGACGGCGGGGCCCAGTTCAGCGGTTCTTGAGACGGCGGGGCCCAGTTCAGCGGTTCTTGCCTTGAAGGGCCCAGTTCAGCGGTTCTTGCCTTGAAGGGCCCAGTTCAGCGGTTCTTGCCTTGAAGGGCCCAGTTCAGCGGTTCTTGAGACGGCGGGGCCCAGTTCAGCGGTTCTTGCCTTGAAGGGCCCAGTTCAGCGGTTCTTGCCTTGAAGGGCCCAGTTCAGCGGTTCTTGCCTTGAAGGGCCCAGTTCAGCGGTTCTTGAGACGGCGGGGCCCAGTTCAGCGGTTCTTGCCTTGAAGGGCCCAGTTCAGCGGTTCTTGCCTTGAAGGGCCCAGTTCAGCGGTTCTTGAGACGGCGGGGCCCAGTTCAGCGGTTGTTGCCTTGAAGGGCCCAGTTCAGCGGTTCTTGAGACGGCGGGGCCCAGTTCAGCGGTTCTTGCCTTGAAGGGCCCAGTTCAGCGGTTCTTGCCTTGAAGGGCCCAGTTCAGCGGTTCTTGAGACGGCGGGGCCCAGTTCAGCGGTTCTTGAGACGGCGGGGCCCAGTTCAGCGGTTCTTGAGACGGCGGGGCCCAGTTCAGCGGTTCTTGCCTTGAAGGGCCCAGTTCAGCGGTTCTTGCCTTGAAGGGCCCAGTTCAGCGGTTCTTGCCTTGAAGGGCCCAGTTCAGCGGTTCTTGAGACGGCGGGGCCCAGTTCAGCGGTTCTTGCTTTGAAGGGCCCAGTTCAGCGGTTCTTGCCTTGAAGGGCCCAGTTCAGCGGTTCTTGAGACGGCGGACGGTCTATGGCCAACTGCTAAATGCCTGGTGGTGACCTCCTGGGCAGCGGGGATGGTGCTCCTTCACTGCCCACCTGGGCTGTGGGTGGTGGGGCCCTCCTGGCCAGCTGGGCTGGGTCCTCCCTGGGCAGCGGCTATGGGGCTGGTGGGCTCTCCCGGGGCAGCTGTGCCGGTTCCTCCCGGGGCAGCGGCTATGGGGGTTGTGGGCTCCTCCTGGGCAGCAGGCCTGCTGCCTGACCTCTCCAACTTGCTGCCCTTGCCCTCCTTAGTCGTCGGCCTGTGGCCCTTCCCTCCCTTTGGAGCTGTGGCTGGTGACTGTCTCTGGGTGGTGTCCGGGGGGGATGTAGAAGGCGGGCTCCTGCGGCGCCCCTTCCGCCTTCTGCTCCTCTTCCCAGGGGGTGGGCTGGCTGTCCCCTTGCTGCTGGGCGAAGATCCAGACATGCGGGCTGGCGGGCTCCAATACCCCTGCACCCTTGTCAAGGGGGCTGCAGGGCTGGTGGTGGCTGAGGTGCTCTTCTTACCCCGACGAGAAGGAGGGGGGGGCTCAGGGTCAGGAAAGAAGTTAGTAGTGGCGAGGAAGAGCTTCTTGGGACAATGGAGAGTGGTAGGTACAGTGGGAATGGGAGTGGAGGGAGAGGATGTGGTTGTAGGTGAGTCACGTTTGCTGTCTTTGGGTGCAGGTGCAGGAGGGATAGGCTGTCGTGAGGTGGATGGCTGTTGGGTGGGTGGGTGGCTGCGTTTGTGTGGTGTGGAAGAGGGGGTGACAGACACAGTGGGAGAGGACACAGGGGACGTGTAAATGGCAGTGGGGGTGGTGACTGCACGTGTGCGGACTGGAGTGGAGGGTGTGCTGGTGATGGAAACACTGGCTGATGGTGAGGTGAATGGAGGTGTGAGTGTAGACGTCACAGGGAGGGAGGAGGGAGACGAGGAGGTGGGGGTCACAGAGGTGGTAGTGACTGTTGGCATGTCTGCATCGGAATGTTGCGTGTGTGAATGTCTGCGTGATCTGTGGTGCTTATGTTTGGATGAGCTTCTCTTGGGTGTTGAGGTGTGTGCAGGCTGGTCTGATGGTGTGGGTGGGACAGGCAGAGGAACAGGAGACTGGGAGGAGGGAGTTAGTAGAGGCAGGCAGGAGACAGGGACAATGGCTGCCGTCAGTGCTGAGGCCAGAGCCTGGAACGATCGCTGATGGGCAGCCTGACCCGAATGAATGCCCTCCAGGTACGCATTGCTGCGATGAACCTCCCTCTCCACCCCCTGGATGGCATTCAAAAGGGTAGTCTGCCCAACAATGAGCGTTCGGAGGAGGTCAATGACCTCCTCACTGAGGGCAGCGGGGGTAACAGGGGCAGGGCCTGAGGTGCCTGGGGCGAAGGAGATGCCCGGCTTCCTGGCAGAGCGGGCACGGGGCGAACGCTGAGGGGCTGCTGGGAGGGCGGAGATGGTGCGCTGGGTGGCGGCTGTACCTGTAATGGCGGGGGGCACGGATGGTGCCACCCCCGCAAGGGAGCCCCCTTCCGAGGACGTGTCCGTGTCACTGCAGGGTCCAGTCGTCCCCGTCGTGGAGCTCCCCTCGCCCTCCGTCTCACTGGTCCAGTCTGACTCTGTGGCATGGCCCTCCTGGGCCATGTGAGATGCAGCTCCCTCCTGCCCCGATGCCACTTCTCCTCCGCCTGATGATGCTGATACACAAGCACAGAAAGACAAACAAAAAGGGGGGGGAGAGAGAAATAAAGGGATATTGATTACATGGATCTCCGGTACAGTTAGCGGACATGACAGACACAGATGCCCCCTGCACTAAGTTGCGCACTTGGGGTCCGCTACGCATTCCGTGGAACATGCCCTACACGCCTAGAGTTGACAACTGCACCCATGGATGACACGGCCCAGGGATGGCTGTACTGACAAACTACTGAGGGTGGTGGCTGGGGACACAGGGGCTTACGGGGGTGCCCAGCCTACAGATATCGCCCTGGCCTAGGGGGACCCACAGCCCTCCTCCCCCACCCAGACACCTCCACTGCGCGACAACAGAGTAGATAATGCTTGTACTCACCCCCTTGTGTCTGCTGTGCTGCCCTCACGCGCCCATCCAAATCAGGGTAGGCCACCGCCAGGATCCGGAACATCAGGGGGCTCAGTTGACGGCAGGCACCCCGCCTACGTTGGGAGGCCATCCCCAGCAGAGACTCGGCGGTCTTCTTGGTCCCGCGGCGGATGTCCTCCCACCTCTTGCGGCAGTGGGTGCCCCGTCGATGGTGGACCCCCAGGGCCCGGACTTCCTTGGCGATGGCACGCCAAATCCCGATCTTCTCATGGGCGCGGACCTATGTGACACGTACAGGGAGGGAGAAATACCACGTTCAAGTTACTCAGCATTTTCCTTTCCAGTGGCCCAACGCCCCCCATCCCCGCCAGGCCCCCCGCCAGGCCCCCCGCCATGCCCAACATGCCCCCCATCCCCGCCAGGCCCCCCGCCAGGCCCAACATGCCCCCCATCCCCGCCAGGCCCCCCGCCAGGCCCAACATGCCCCCCATCCCCGCCAGGCCCCCCGCCAGGCCCCCCGCCATGCCCAACATGCCCCCCATCCCCGCCAGGCCCCCCGCCAGGCCCAACATGCCCCCCATCCCCGCCAGGCCCCCCGCCAGGCCCAACATGCCCCCCATCCCCGCCAGGCCCCCCGCCAGGCCCCCCGCCATGCCCAACATGCCCCCCATCCCCGCCAGGCCCCCCGCCAGGCCCAACATGCCCCCCATCCCCGCCAGGCCCCCCGCCAGGCCCCCCGCCATGCCCAACATGCCCCCCATCCCCGCCAGGCCCCCCGCCAGGCCCAACATGCCCCCCATCCCCGCCAGGCCCCCCGCCAGGCCCCCCGCCATGCCCAACATGCCCCCCATCCCCGCCAGGCCCCCCGCCAGGCCCAACATGCCCCCCATCCCCGCCAGGCCCCCCGCCAGGCCCCCCGCCAGCCCCAACATGCCCCCCATCCCCGCCAGGCCCCCAAGCCAGCCAGTGGCCCCAAATCCAGATTGAATTAAACTCACTTGTTGGTCTGGAGGACCGTAGAGTAGCGCATACTGGGGGAGGACCCCATCCACAAGTTTCTCCAACTCCTCTCCAGTGAAGGCAGGGGCCCTTTCCCCAGTCGCAGCAGCCATTGTCCCTTCCAGACCGAGGTCACAGCAACACTTGCAGTATAGGTCCTCTCCTGTGAAAGTTCAAGTCGCAAGTGGATAAGTAGATAGAAAATGGCGGTCACGTCCGCGGCGGTGCGTACCGCGGCGGTGCGTCCCGCCACCGCCGGCGCCCTTCGCCATTGGCTCCTGAAACCCATAGGCTTCAATGTTAACCAATGCGGCTTCGCGCCGCGGTCTTCGCCCGCCGCCCGCCGCGGTGTGCCACGCCAGCGCATTGACCTCACATTCCATTGTCACACTTCACAGGTCAGGCAGCCGCCATTTCCAGGGCCCACATGGCTCAATTTCAACTGCGTCACACAGGCCTAGGCCTTGCATAGCCACTCAGACACGCCATTCACTGCATAGAGAATCGTATACTGTGCTAGCTGTGAGTACGTACCTGTGGGTTGCCTGACTGTGTGCTCCATGTTGTCCTTCCTAGGCACCGTCCGCTGGGTTGGGCGAGGAGACGGATGAATCCTCCCGTGTACCGACCGCTGGTGGACCTGTCGACAATGGAAGAACGCCACATTATCCTGACCTACCGTCTTAACCGTGCCACTATCCATGAACTGTGTGCCCGGCTGGAGCCCGACCTGATGTCCCCCATCCGCCAACCCACAGGGATTCCCCCTCTGGTGCAGGTCATGTCAGTACTCCATTTCTTGGCAAGTGGGTCATTTCAGACAACCGTGGGAATTGCTTCCGGGATGTCTCAGCCCATGTTTTCAAAGGTGTTATCCAGAGTGTTGTCTGCCCTGATGAAATCCGTGAGGAACTACATCATTTTCCCTGAGGTGGGCGAATTGGCTACAGTGAAGGGTGATTTCTACGCCCTTGGACATATTCCCAACGTAATTGGTGCCATTGATGGGACCCATGTGGCTTTGGTTCCCCCAAGAGACAGGGAGCAGGTGTACAGGAACAGAAAAAGTTACCATTCAATGAACATCCAGGTGGTGTGTTTGGCTGACCAGTACATCTCGCATGTAAATGCCAAATTCCCAGGGTCAGTGCATGACGCCTACATCCTGAGGAATAGCAGCATCCCTTACGTGATGGAACAGCTACAGAGACACCGTGTATGGCTAGTGGGGGACTCTGGGTACCCCAACCTGTCGTGGCTACTGACCCCAGTAAGGAATCCCCGGACCAGGGCAGAGGAACGGTACAATGAGGCCCATGGGCGTACTAGGAGGGTGATCGAACGCACCTTTGGCCTCCTAAAGGCCAGGTTTCGGTGCCTGCATATGACCGGTGGATCCCTAATGTACTCACCTAAGAAGGTGTGTCACATCATCGTGGCCTGCTGCATGCTTCACAACCTGGCTTTGCGCCGCCAGGTGCCTTTCCTGCAGGAGGATGGTCGAGACGGTGGTGTTGTGGCAGCGGTGGAACCTGAGGAGAGTGACGAGGAGGAAGACGACAGGGCTGAAACAGACAACAGGGACAGAATCATTGAACAGTACTTCCAATAGGACACAGGTAACATTTCAAAGATAATTTAGTAAATGTTAACTACTCTGCAGCATCTCTGCTGCCTGTCTATTTGCCCCAGTGTATGATGACTGAGTTTTGGCTTTTCCCTCCCTATTTCAGATCTGGGGTCCCCACTACGAGTCCTGTGCTTCGTTTCCCCATGGACTACAGCTTTGTGGCAGCTGTTTGTTGACTTCACCATGTACAAGGACATATTTGCACTGTCATGTCAATTACAATCTATTGAAATCACAGCCAGACTCCTGATATTTTGGTGCAAAATAGGTGTTTATTGAAGTGCTCAAAATGGGATGGGTGGTTTCAAGTGGGTGGGGGCTATGGTGAAGGAATGTCCATGGCAGAGTCCAGAGTAACAGTCACACAGGTGCATTGTCCAGAGGCCTGTGGAGAGATGGAGCATGGGCAGTTCGAGGATGGACAGGGTGACAATGTGGGACAGTGGGATGACATCAGGTGGTATCCATTGCTGGCGGGGGTCTTGACATCCTACTCTGTCTTGCGAGATCTCAGGGCCCTCTTGCGGGGTGGTTCTTCTCCTGCAGGAGGTGGGGGTCTGGTGGGCTGCTGCTGTGCGGGGGCCTCCTGTCCACTAGCGCCGTCGGAGGTGGATGGCTGTTCTTGGTCCAGGCTAGTGGCAGGGGCCCTTGGGTGTTGTTCAGTGTCCGCCCTGCTGTTTACGAGGTCCTGCAGCAGCCCTACCATGGTAACCAGGGTGGTGTTGATGGCTCTGATGTCCTCCCTGTACCCCCGATAGTGTTCCTCCTGCAGCACCTGGATCTCCTGGAACCGGGCCAGTACCGTCGCCATCGTCTCCTGGGAGCGGTTGTATGCTCCCATGATGGTGGTGAGGACCTCGTGGAGAGTGGGTTCCCTGGGCCTCTCCTCCCCCCCCTGTCGCACAGCTGCCCGCCGAGTTGCCCTGTTTCCCTGGGCCTCTGCCCCCTGGCCGGTGTGCCCACTACCACTGCCCCCAGGTCCCTGTTGTTGTTGGGGTGGTGGGTTATCCTGGGTGCCCTGTAGTGGTAGACACACCGCAGATTGACGCGCCCTGGAGACAGAGGCATGGGCCCGCTGGGTGGGAGCTGTGCTGGTGTTCCCAGAGGGGTTAGGGTCTATAGTGGCCTGTGCCTGTGTGAGGGGAACCGACTGTCCAGAGGTCCCCGATGGTCAGGGCTGGTCATCGGTGTCCAGATCGACAGAGCTGCTGTCATCGCTGACGGCCTCTTGGGTGGGGGGTGTGGATAATTCTGGCCCCTCTGCCGCGGTGTGTTGACGGTCGGGTCCTGCAGGGGTATAGAGGTATGGTTATAGTTTCAATGTGTGGCATATGGGTGTATCTGTGGGTTCCCGTGTCCCCAAGTGCTGGCATTCGTGTGTGGGGGCTTTGGTGAGGGTGGCTTGTGGGGGGGATGTGTATATGCATTGGGCATGCTTTGGTGATGGGTGTCCATGCTTAGTGGACGCATGCAGGCCTAGGTTTTGGGATGTGTGGGTTGTGATGGTGAGACATTGGCGGGGAATAGGTGTGCTGGGGGTGGGGGTGAGGATGGTGGTGGGGGTGAGGATGGTGGTGGGGGTGAGGGTGGGGGTGAGGATGGGGGTGGGGGTGAGGGTGGGGTTCGAGGATGGGGGTGAGGGTTGGGGTCTGATTTGGCATGCAGGTGGGGGGGAAGCAGTAGTGAAGCTTCAACTTACCAGTATCCATTCCTCCGCCGACTCCTGCGAGGCCGTCAGGATGCAGGATGTTCAAGACTTCCTCCTCCCATGATGTGAATTGTGGGGGTTGAGGTGGGGGTCCTCCGCCAGTCTTCTGCACGGCGATGTTGTGCCTGGATACCATGGAACGCACCTTCCCCCGTAGGTCGTTCCATCGCTTCCTGATGTCTTCCCGATTTCTGGGGTGCTGTCCCACTGCGTTCACCCTGTCGACAATCCTCTGCCATAGCTCCGTCCTCCGGGCAATGCTGGTGTATTGTATCTGTGTGCCGAACAGCTGGGGCTCTACACGAACGATTTCCTCCACCATAACCCTGAGTTCTTCGTCTGTGAAGCGGGGTTGTCTTTGGGGTGCCATGGGGTGGTGTGTATGATGTGTGGGGTGGAGTATGTGTATTTAAGTGAGTTGAGTGTGGTGGTGTGTGTTGTTTTGTTTGTGGATAGTGTGTGGGTGATGGTGTTGAGTGGCTGTGGCTGTTATGTTTTGGATGCTGGTGTCTCGCTCTTGCCTTCTTTACGAATTTTTAAGCGTAGGGGTTTGTGGGTGATGTTGGTGGGTGTTTTATATTGTATTGTGTGTGTGGGAGTGGTGTGTGTATGTGTATCAGGTGTGTGGGATTCAAATCGTCCAATGTGGGTGAGTTTTGTTCGTTTGTGTGTATTCTGACCGCGCCGGTGTGTCCCGCCAATGGAATACCGCGTTTGAATGACCGCCGCGTGGATTCGTGGGTCGTAATGGCATGGGCGTATTTCTGTTGGCGTGGCGGTGGAGGTTTGGTCACCTCCACCTTTCCGCCGACCGCTGGTCTGGCGGTCTGTTGTGGCGGTCGGATTTTCGGAGGTTTGCCTTCTGCGGGTCAGAATGACCGTGGCGGGTTTCCGCGACCGCGGCGGGATTATGGAGGATTTCTGACCGGCGGTAGGCGCCTTTTACCGCCGAGGTCAGAATGACCACCATAGTCTCTTAGGATTTGACCCACTTTCATCTCTTTTCCCTTTGCTTACTTTGGCCTTTGAAATAGCTGAACGTTGATGATCTTGGGATCCCCCCCTCCCCCCCTGGAGACACCTTATTGGGTGCTTGCTCCATGGCACTATGTGAGCCATCCAAGGGCCCTACCTCCCCAGTTTGATGATCCACATCAGGGCTCAAAACAATAATAGCAGCATTGTTTATAGCTTCCAAACTGTTGCACGGAATTGAAGGAGGTGAAGAGAGCGACATACAACGTTCAGCAGACTCAATCTCCTTATTTATGACACCAACCATCCTCTGCAAAAAGCCATCTACAGTGGTTCTAGGAGCGTAATTAGCAGATTAGGAGAGGACCTCGACCACCTATCAGATTTGAGAAACAAGCTACGGGCCATTCGTTGTGGGAGATGACAGAGGGGGAGGGGGGCCCAGCCTAGCCTCCTCCAAGCGAAGACGGGTGAATACAGGCATGCTCTTTGCCTGGTCTTCACCCAGGAAGGCGCCCGGGAAAGTCCCTCTTCGCGTTGTCTCTGTGCTCTTTTCAGTGCTTTCAGAGTATCCTGCCACTCCTCCTGAGGTCACAGATGGGTGTTGCAGCTTGTAGTCACCCCAGCTCAAGTGAGTAAGAGCATCCCCATGTCACACCATGATACTCCGTTCGTTGAAAAATCATAACTCTAAATGCAGGGCAACAACACGACTGTTCTTTTAACTTTGGCAGTCAACTAACATTTTAAGTAGATTTTTTACTTGAGCGACCGCTGGGTAATTTTTGAAAGTGAAACAACAATTCACCTTTACATTTTTTAGTTAAATTTTTACCCAAGTAATTATTTCTGAGTGCAAAACTAATGTTTCCTTTTTTAAACAGGAAAAAAGTGCCATAGACACTTGGAGGCGACTGCACACACAGTAACTACTCCTTCTTCCTGTCATGAAGACTCCACCCTCTGTTTTGTCCTGCCCTTGGTCATTATGGAGTTGAATTTTGGAGGAAAAACATCCACTCTCTTTTTGTCTGCAGTCTCTGCTGCGTACACATCTGTGGAGTTTTTACTTTTTGGCAAAAAGCTTGCTGTTAGTGGGAGGGCAGGCACCACTTTTTTTGTTCATTTTATGGGTTCTTTTCTTTTTGATTGTTTGATATTGGTTGGTTTGGAGTGGGGGCCCTTGTAGGATTAAGTTGTTTTAAGTGATTATATTTTTTAATTTTTAGGATGGTTGAGGCCCGGTATTATAAATATATTAATTAAATACAATTTCCTTGTGTTTTTGGTGAATTTTGTTCAGATTTGTTCATCATTTTGCAGTGTTGTAGGGCGATAGTGTATTTTTAAATATTTGTTTCACATCCTCATTGTTGCTGCTGTGCTATATGGTTTTAGGAGACTTTCAATGGCCTTGTATTATAGGCAAGAAGTAGGTCATTTTTTGCCTGCATTTGTCTGTTGGTGGCCAGGATGGCTCCTAGAGTCCAGACCCATGTAGCCAGACATGTTCCATTGTACTCAGCTACCTTCTTCTACATGTGCTCCCCCACCATTTGTTTATCTGTGACGTGGTTGATATTGTGTTTTCTTTTTTCATTAGGGGTAATTTATGTTGCTTAGGGCTGTGTGTGTTTTGGGAATTTTTAAACTTTATTTAATTTTCTTTTTTGACTTTTTTCTACTAATTTAAGGGAAATAGCCTTTACAATGCTGGACCTGTAGCCCACAGCATTTAACATGCAGGTAAGTACCACACATGTATGTGGAACTTTACCACACAGGTAAATATCTTTGTTAAGTTACATGATTTTTTATGTCATTAAAAAAAAGTGCGGAAAGAGGTAAAGGAGGTAAGGGCAATTTGAGATGTAAGGGATAAGTAGAGGTAAGGAAAAGTAAAGGTAATTTTAGGGTTTAGTGGTGGGTAGGGGTAAAGAGAGGTGCAGGTAATTTTCGGAACTAGGGTTGGGTAAAAAGGCGTTTTTTGGTTTGCTAACAACTTTTTTGCCATTTGATGAATTGTCACAAAACTTCCCCCTAAAAAGTGCATATTCACTTCAGCTCCTTCCTGGAAAGTTTTGGGGTCATCCGCGATCCATCAACCAGGGGCTGAGAAAAAAGGGGGGCCCCAAAACGCAAAATCCACATGTATTTTCCATGGTCTAGTGTAAGAAGCGCTACCTAAAAAAAAATAGAATGGAATTACACCAAATTTGACAGGAATCTAGATATTGGTTCGCAGATTGTGCTTTTTGTGACTTGGTGTAAATCTGTTCAATAGTTTTTTTTAAAATAAAGGTACAGATATATTTGTATATCTAGACAGTTGGGTCCAAAGGATTCACGTGAGAGTCTTGCGGGGCAGACAATTAAAAAATGGCCCAGGGAACTTTATTTCCCTTGGACCAATATTCTCCTGCAGGAGTAAGTGCTCTGATTGGCTGCCAGCAACATGAGAAAAATGTTGCTGGCAGCCATTACAGAACTCAGGACTTAGTCCCCTGTCCTAAAGTGTAAAAAAATAAGAAGAATATTAGGGGGCAGGGTAGAGATACTCTGCTCACCTAGGCACTGTGGGAGGGTCACAGAGGGAACCCCCCAGGCCAAATTTAAAATAAAAAATTGGTAATGTTTGGGGGAAGGGATTCCCGGGGTCCAAGAAGGGTGAGGGAGGGGGGGCACATACCCCTTAATTGTATTTTGTTCTGAGGAATGGAGTCCCCAGGATCTTTTAAGGCTTGTGGAGGGGGGCCATGCAGCCCCCCTCCATTTTTTATTGGAATTGGCCCTTGGGGGATGGGGTCCCCAGAGTTGGCTGCCTGTCAGGGTTTGCTTTACGTATGGTAATAACATATTTCTGTAGATTAAAGAACATTGACATTTACTGCAAAAACCAAAGGTTAAAGTGACATTATAATTAGGTGTGATAAAAAGATCTGTTTTTGTTTCAAAAGTTCATTGAAAAAAACAGCAGTTAAAGTTATTTTATAGTTGGGTGAATATTTTGGTGACAACATGAATGTTTCAAAATAGAAAAAAAGCAAAGAAATGAACCAGTTATAGTAAGCAGAGCTAACTATATCTTGCACCCCCGCCATGCACTGCTTATGACCTCATTTATTACATCACTCATGACATGTTCCATGACATCATTACTGATTAAATCTCAAATGACATCATTGACGACATCACTGATGGCATCTCTAATGACATCATCCAAAGAGTGTGTTAGTTTGTTTGATAGTTTGCATAGTGGCAGGTAACTACAAGATTACGTTTCTATCTAATTTTGTGCAACCCATGTCCAGCTATTGGCTGTAAGTGTTTACAAAATGCATATGTTTCTAATGATAGGTTGGTAATGTTATTGAACATCTTATAAATCTTTGTATTGAAGAGCAACTCAGTGTGCATGTGACAGCATGTACCATGCAAGGTTGTTGGTACTGCAGCAAATAATTCCAACAGGACAAAGATTCTAAAGGGCTAATCTCCGGGAACACTGCCATTCCCTGCCTGCAAGGACACAGACAGAGAGAACTTCAACTCCCTGACTGTGCTCTTGCAGGCAAGGACCACAGGTTTGCTACTGCCCAGATGGAGCAGGGAAAAGAGGCTCCTGCTGGGTAGAAGAAAACAAATGTAGCTGGCTCCTGGAGCTTGCAGGGGCCACAGGGCCCTGGAACTCTCCCTGCTATCCCCCACCTCTCATTGCTGTAGCTGTCCTAGGTGGGCTGAGGCACCAACAACAACTAAAGGTTGCTTCAGCACAGGGGATGGTATCTCAGGCACCATGAAATGGCTCCATAGGGGGGCGACATGCCCCATCTCAATAAAACATGAATTGGCCTTGAAGGATGGGGTATGCATGCCCCTCCCCATTATTGTAGTCCCTGGGGCCTCCTAAGGGGGAGGCATTCTCCATCCCCTAAAAAAAAAGCAAAACACCCTTCCCTGGCCCACCACAGGGGATCAAAAGTGGAAGGGCTGGAAGCATGACATTTTTTTCCACAGGACCATGGACCTGCTGATCCTCCATGGATCTGTGTTAGTGTATAGAAATATAATTATTAGCCCTGGGGCTTCCATCTGGGGCCCCCACCAGGCTTAGGAATGAAGGGCATGTCTATCCTCCCAGTCATATATTGTTTTATTTTTACTTTTTACAGGAAAGAGGACTGAGGCCCTTATTACGACTTTGGCGGTCTTTTGCAAGACTGCCAAAGCAGCTGCCACCAACAGACCGAAGACCACCATATTTGGAGTTGCCTTGGATTTCCTGGCCAATGGAGGAAGAGAGGCGGTTCCACTGCCAGCACTGCCATGCCAACAGGACTCCGCCCACCATATTACAATGCGTAATACGGCACAGCGGTGTCTCATTACGACTTTGGCGGTCTTTTGCAAGACTGCCAAAGCAGCTGCCACCAACAGACCGAAGACCACCATATTTGGAGTTGCCTTGGATTTCCTGGCCAATGGAGGAAGAGAGGCGGTTCCACTGCCAGCACTGCCATGCCAACAGGACTCCGCCCACCATATTACAATGCGTAATACAGCACAGCCGTGTCCTGTACAGCGGTGCGGTGCTGGAGGTGGCAGAAGCTAGTACCCATCCCCTCCTGTGAGACCACCTCGCCAAAACAGGTAAATGGACTGTCTGAATGGGGGTATTGGGTGCATGTGTGTGGTGAATGCATGTATGTGTAGTGTAATGGGTGTGCGTGAGTGTGTATTTATGTGTGTGTGGTGGGTGTGTGTGTCTGCATGTATGTGGAGGGGAGGGGGGTGTCGGGGTGCAAGTGAGTAGGTGTGTGTATTGGGATGCATGCGAGTGGGGGTGCATGTGTGCAAGTCTGCGAGTGAGTGGGGGTATCTGTGTGTATGTGTGCGATCGGGTGTGGGTTCTAGTACGGAAGTGTGCTCATGAAGGGGTGCTTGTATGAAAGTGTGCGGATGTTGGGGGTGTAATTGTATGCGTGAGTGGAGGGGTGGGGTTGTGCATGAATTTGGAGGTGTGGGTGCTTGAATGATTGCAGAGGTGGTGCGTATGTGTGAGTGGGGGAGCGTGTATTTCAGTGTGAGAGTGGGTGGGGTGTTAGTATGGATGTGTACAGTTGGGTGGGTGTTTGGAAGTGTGTGGATGGGTGGGGGTGTGTGCATGTATATGGACGTGTGGGGGTACATGTGCCGGCAACAGGATTGGGGATTCCTGTCGCTGGGTGCATTACCACCAGGCTTTTCATGCTAGGGAGACTGCCGCGAAAAGCCTGACGGTATGCTGCCTCCTAATACGACCAGCGGTCTGAGGCCTGCTGCCGTCCCGGAGGAGCTCACTGCCGGACACGTCGGTGCGATCGCACCGGCAGGCCGGGTGGCATTGTGGCAGTTTGGCTTCGGCAAAGCCGGTCTACTTGTCATACAGCGGTCTTTACCGCTGGGTCATCGGCAGTAAGACTCCACCATGGGTGTGGCGGTCTTAAGACTGCCACACTCATAATGAGGGCCTGAGTCCTAAAATAGCTGCTGCCACATCTTTGTTGATGTAGTGGCAGTCAATCAGATCAGATCTTTTTATCTGTTGGATCAACAGTTCTCCTCTGTGTCTAATAAACATAAAATGTGAACCTTATTTTCTCAAAAACTACTGAACAGATTAACATGAAATCGTAAAAAGCATGTTTTCTGGACCAGGATGTAGCGTTCAGCCAAATTTGCTGTAATTCTGTTTAGGTGGTTTTGCAGTATCAGTGTTCAATTTCCCTACGGAAAATTGCATGAAAACACTTGTTTTGCCCCCCCCCAACTTTTTCTTAGTCCCCTCTTGACTTATCACCCAAAAACATCCAGAAAGAAAATGAGGTAGATGACTTTTCTTTTAGAAAGTTTTGTGAAGATATGTTAAACAGCAGAAAAGTGAGCTAGAGGAGCTAACTATAACTTGTGCTCCCTCCATTAATACCTTATGACTATTATGTCACTCATGACATTCTCTACGACATCACCAATGACATCATTGATGACCTCACTTGTTTGTTTGTATGTGTAATTTGTGTATATATATATATATATATATATATATATATATATATATATATATATATATATACCTGGTGGTGGTCGAAACAAGGTAGTTATAGTTAGGAACTAGTTTCTATAGACAAAGAGTTTTTTGTTTTGCTAATAACTTTGGCGCTGTTTGATGAATCTTCACAAAATTTGCCCCAAAAAATACAATGCTCACTTCAGCGTCTGTCTGGAAAGTTGCGGGATGATCCGTCAAGATTTGATTGGCTGCCAACACTTCATCAAGGAAGTGTTGGCAAACATTTTGGGACTCAACCTCAGCCGAGACCCAGAAAAAAAGATAAAAAAATAGGAAAAGGGGCCAGGGTAGGGAAACCCTTACCCTTTAGCTCTGGTGCTGGGGTCCCAGAAGGACCCCCCCAGAGTGAAAAAGCATTCAGCAGGAGACGCAACGGATCTGCTGAAATTAAAAAAAAAAAACAAGCACTGGCTCCCTTGCTTGTTTAAGTGTAGCCCCTGGGTGGGTCAGGTCCCTAAGGCATTTAAATATTGAATGTGTTGAGATGCCTGCTCCCTCCATAGGCCCGGGGACTACCACATCCCCGGGGTTTCAAACTAAATCAATGTAGGAGGATGCGTGGCCCCCCACAGCCTTGGAGACAGCCATCTCCCCGGGGCTAAACTAATAATTTATGTGGGAGTCAACGTGCCCCCCCAGCAGCCCCGGGGACCTCCACCTCCCTGGGGCTAGAATAAAACAACGACAGGGGTCAATTTTGGGCCCCAGGGACCACTACCTTCCGGGGGCAATAGATGTTGGAGGGGGATCATGTGGCCCCCCTCGAGGATTCAATGATTTTTTGCTGCTTCCTGTGTGTCGGTGCAAAGCCGGCTCCCACTGGAGGCAATGAGCAGCGGGGTGCCAAGGGGCCATTGGGGCTCCCCAGTAGCCGCATCCTTTCCACTGGGTGCCCGGAGTGGGGCCAGGGCATTCACTATTGACTGCTGACCCCGAAGCCAAAGTCAACCCATGGAGGGTAGCAGTACAGTCACCCCCCACATTTTTAATTGGCCAAGCCCCCGGGGATGGAGTCCCAGGGGTCGATATTGGCCCTGGGAGGACATCTGCATGCTCCCTTTCCCATTTATAAAGTAAAAGTGTCCAAGGGAAGGGGTCCCCAGAGCCAAAGAGGCCCGGGAGGGGGACACATGTCCCCCTCCCCCATTTTTGATGACCAGACCCCAGCTGATAGGATCTTTGGGGCCAAAATCAGCCCAAGAAGGGATCTGTGTGCCCCCTCCCATTTAGAATATGGCAGGGCCTCTGGGATGGGGTCTCCAATGCCCAAAGTGACCCCCTCCCCATTTACTATACAGATGGGGCCTGGGAGATGGGGTTCCCATCAGCTCAGGGGGAGGACCTAGGTGCGCCCTTCCAATTTGCTATATGCATAGGCCCCAGGGGATGGGGTCCTGGGGCCTAAATAGGGCTGGGGAGGGGGGGCTGCATGCTCCCCTTCTGGGTTACCTGGATGTGGGGGTTTGGCCACAGGGCCTGGGCACAGGCCAGGCCATGCAGCCGCTGCCCCATGGTGCACAGCTCAGGAAAATTAAAGATCCGAAGTCCGAAGCACAGAGTTCTCACAAGTCTCTGGCCCTCCGGCAGTGGTGCACATATGGGTGTGAGAGGCCGAACGATTTTGAGCAGCACCTTTCACTATGGTGAAAGACACGCACTCCAAAGTTGCTAATGTGTACTTTTAATCCAGCATATCATGCAGAGACATCAAGAATACCTGACATGTTTCAGTGGAAAACCGCCTTGTTCAGAGGTGAAAATACAACCCTCAACAGTGAACATAAATGATCACTATGGTGTAATGAAAGTCAACAAAAGGCTCATTTGGAAGCAGCTGAATGATAAACACTAATGTGGCGGCCATTTTGTTATGTATTTGTGCAATCCAAATGTACTCTGAAACTGCATCAACTGTTAGAATAGTGCATTGCAAAACATGAGAATCACTGAGACAAAGTTCTATTGATATATCACATAGCATACTATGCGGTTTGTCCAATTTCAGACACAGTTGCCTCATGCAATTAAGGGACACATTCAAGATAGTGAGATATCTAGCAACAGATTGCAAGACATCTGTACATGAACATTTTATTGGTAAATGAAACAAAACAAAAAATCCCAAACATCACAGTTTATATGTCCATAAGCCCAACGTGCCTGCCATAAATGACCAGTGGAGAGTTACAAGTCTCATAACATGGAAGGATCCTAGGTGATTTCCATTACTGTTGTAACATGAAATGTTGTATTTGCTGCTGTAACAAAGCTATGTTGGTTAGAAGATGTACTAAGCATAATGATTGTCAAAAGGCAACAACATTTGCAAACATTGTATATTCTGCATGTTGTTCCACCTGGTTATCAACTAAAAATGTCATCTGAGCATTATGTTATGATGAAAATATTGTGAAAATATTGTGACTACAAAAATATAGAGGATCAAAATATTGAAGGTAAGTATATTGTTTGTGTTTTACTCGTATATTGAAGTTCAAAATATAGTACACTTTAAAGTACTTTTTATCACAGTGTTTTATTGTACTGTTTCTTTTTTATTTTATTATAAATGTAATTGTAGCATTTTTTATTTATATTAATGTATGTTGATTAATTAATTTGGTATTTATTTTGTATACATGTTTATTACAATTTCATTATGTATTACAGTTTTATATTGGGTTGTTGGTTTTATTGGGGGATTCAGTGGGTACAGCTTGTTTTATTTATAATGTAATGATTAATGTTAATTAATGAATTTGTTAAACATGTTAGGTTTAGTAGTTATTTTGTGTTCAATTGTCTATTTTTTTATTTACGTATTCAATTTTAAGTTTGGATTGTGGGGTTTATTGGAGGATTATGTGGATAGGTTTTTTTTAACTGATAGCTAAATAATGCTGATGGATTTACATGTTACCTTTTCAAATTGTTATTCATTTGTTTAAATGCTTCATAGTTTTTGACCTTATGAATTCGATTTTACATTCCTAGAGTGGGTTTCTTTTGGATATTAAGGAGCCAGATCTTTAAATAAGCAACTTTAAACTGAGCACAATTGATTAATATATTAATTGTGTTAGTTTTTAATATAACAATTATTAACTGTATTTTGAATTTGAAATTTTAGATAATGGAGTAAGTAAAGTACATTTAACATCTTGATGTATGTATTCCCCCATGTGTGTTAGATTGGACTTAAATGAGTACACCTGTATCCACCACAACTGAAGGATGTATGTATTTTCCCCCAAATTGTCAGATTGTAATTATTGTGTGCATTTAAAAAGGTTTCTTCTTTTAACATTTTGGGCTGGAGTTTAGTTACCTTTTTATTAATTTCAGTATGTTTAATAAATACTTTAAGGGTATTCAATTTAAAACTATGGGCCTGATTACAACTTAGGTAGATCTTAACACCAGCCCACCATGGCAGTGGTCCAGAAATGCCGCAAAGCTGGCGGCATTCATCCTGCCATATTATGAGTGTCTTGCGGGGCTGGTGGTGTCTGGGCAGCGAAGTCATGGCAGAGGCACACTTTGGCTCTGGATATGAGCTGGAAGCCAGTGCTGGCCATGCTACAGTGCCTCCAGCCAGTTGGGCTCACTGCTTCCTTACATTACGATGTGCAAGAGAAACAGTGTGCACACCTGACCAGAAGGCAATGGGGGGGCAATACATGAGCACCAGTTACATTATACAAAGGCACAATTGCCCTTGAGTCATTAATCCAGCTCATTAGTTGCCTTTCTGCTGAGTCTCTCATGGCGGTGTCCCCACCAGGAACAGGTGGTGGAAAAGCAGGTCCTGATTGGGCCGGTGGTGAGCTGCACAGGACCCCCTCCATGGACCACCTCTGCCGCGACGGGAGCAGAAATGTCGGAGGAGGCGGCAATCCTGAGATGGTGTTCTCACCCACTTCCCGATTGGGCAGTCAGACCACCAGGAAAGTGAGCAGGAGGACTGCCGAAAATGCGACAGCGGGACTCTTCTCACTGTCATCATAATCAAGTCTTACATATTTTAACCTATATTGTATTCTTTTCATTTTTTTAAATTATATCTTGTTTTCACATGTTTTAGTTTTTGACAAATATTAGTTTTAGTCATTTATTTTCATGTATTTGTATTATTTTTTACTACACTGTATGTTTTTCATATTTTTTTGTTAAACTTATACATGTTATATTGTTTTATTATATAATATAAATTAACATTACACTTTTTAATTTAGAGTTACATTTATTCAATAAATACATGTTTGTTTCTAATTCAATTTCAACATCAACATCATTCAAAAGTTTGCACATTTTTCTTTTTCAAAATGTGTTAATTTTTTTATTAATTACATGTTTTCAAGTTACAATATTGTTAAATAGTTTTAAATATGTATGCCTACAAATGTTGATATTTTGGTCCTCAAAGTGTTTTCTTGGACATTTTTATAGCCCAATTTTTTTTAGGTTGATATTCTAACCTACAACCTTATTCATTATGCAGCAAGAAGGAATAATAATAAGAGAGCAAGCCCTTTTAGTCAGGCTTTTCAATATTTTAAAACAGCAATTGCTACATCTTTTTAAAACAAGGAATGTTTACTTTAGTCATTCTGAGTGTATATCAGAGCTATTGTGTTAGCACGTGGAATTTTCTGCCGAACTTCCTAACTCTAACAAAGGAGATTATGTCACGGGAGGTATGAACCCTACATCCAATGGTCATTAATCTTCTCTAAATCAGGCACTAATTGCACCAGCTAACAGCAAACCTCTATACCTTGAGAGTGCTTTTCATGACTTTTTTGGGAAAAATCTTATTTTTATCCACCTTTTCCACTGTTTTTCTCTGTCTGCCCCACATTAATGCTTTTTTTTTAAAAACAGTCCAAAAAACCTCTATAATTTTTACTGTTGTATGAATTTAGCCATTCGTAGAGTTCCAAAAGTTTTTTCTGTGTGTGTAGTAACAAGTTTGAGGCCCTTGGACAGTATTGAGCAGTGCCAGTCCTCTACAAAACAATAGTGTTCATCTTTTGGAACTTTTTTTCATCTAGCATCTACCTTCCAGCCATTTGTGACACATGCCTTCTATTGAGCAAATGGAAAATCTGCTGCAGAAAACAGATTTGTATTTGCATATGATGTTTACCAGTTCTTTTGTTTGATAAATGTGACGTAGGCCAGACCTAGTTTTTTTAAATAGCACTCAGTGTGACCTTTGAGTAGCATAACATTTGCCAATCTTTAATTCTCTAAAGTTCTTTTGTAATAATTCTGCAGTGAAGTTTCAAACATGAGCCCTTTGCAATTTTTCTGGTATCCATAATAATTTTAACATTGATACATACAGGTCAGGTTTATCATATTTCAATTGCAGTTAAGTTATGATTGATTCTTGAGCATAGATTGAGGCCCTCATTATGACCCTGGCGGTCTCTAGACGGTTGCAGTCGGACCGGCATTATGACCGTGGCATTACTGGCAGGGTCGGACCGCCGGCACCGCCACTTTTCAGCCACCCGACAGCCTGATGCTGCTGGCGGTCCTAATCCACCAGGCTATCACTGCAAGCAGTGCCTCCCTGGGGATTACAACTCTCTCTCCACTGGCATTTACATGGCAGTTTTATTGCCTTTTAAAGGCTGGCGGTGATGGCATGCTGGGGGCCCCACTTGGCATGGGCAGTACGAGGGGCCCCCGGGCCAGCCCCGTCGTGCAAATCACTGTCTACTTTGCAATCTTTCAACCAGCCATTATTATCTTTTCTAGATCATTAGCTTTAGAAGTGAGGCCTGTCATTTTTGTATAATTTTTCATAGGGGACTTATAGTTTGAAGAAATATTTTTGCAAGTTTTTAATCATGTTTTGTCACTCAATTTGCTGATAGTTTTTCCAAGACACCGATGCTCTGCTAATTCTTTGTAGAAAGCGTTCATCACTTGGATTTGCATAACTTTCTGCAGGGGATAGACAGTGGATACTAAATATCCTTTCATCCATCTGAATGCCTTGCCCTATGCAATTACCACTACTCTCCAGTGCTCAAATTAGTCAATTTCAGAATTCCCAGTCCCCCCTCAAAGATAGAAGGCTTGATAGTCTGAGTTTCTGTCAAACATGGAACGCTGCATAGTTCTCTCAAATTTCCTTCTTGATTGCCTGAAGAAATGGTGACGGCTCCCACTAGTCATGGTGACACCCTACACTTAGCATGCATATGAGTGTCAAGGGTGTTCCTAAAAGAGTCCTAGTTAGGAGGAAAACACAAAGAAAGAAAAAACATTTTGCAGTCAGGCAATTACAACTGATCGAAGATGCAATGTTTGATAAACAAGGCACCAACACCACCATGAAACAGATGGAGAGAAAAGGTCAGGTCCAAAATCTTCAGAACAAAATAATCCAAATAAGGAATCCAGCTACAGAAAAATAGAACAAGTATCGGGGACATAAAGGCTTCAAAGTGAGCAGTGAACATCATGAAAAATAAATCAATGAATGTGTTGCAAAGCACCATTTAAAGTCAAAGCCTTTATTTAAAAGATCCAGGCAGAATGTGAAATCACAGGAAAAGAGATTGGCACTATTTTGGATTTGGAATTTCAGATATTAATCACTGGGAGGGCAACCATCTTGTGAAAGCCTCAATTTGAGGCTATCCATGCCTTTGTCAGGTGTTCTAAAGCTGTGCTAGTTAGCAGCTGAACAGTTTGAAATAAATAATGATCAAACAGGTTTGATGCTGGTTTTGACCATTACATTTTATTTATTTTCTTAACCCCCTGTAGTAATCACACAAGGAAGCTGAAGCAAAAGATGTTTATTCCTTAACTCCTCACAATCAACTCGCTCTTCAAAATCTCAACATTCCATGGCAAGCTCCAGGTTGGTCCAAGAACCCAACATTCTAAGGTGAGTGGAACGTACCACGTTACACACATAAGAACATTACATGTGTACATTTTTAAGTTAACTCTATTTATCTACACTGAAACATAATTGTCTATATTACATATTTACAAACAATAGAGGATATATTATTTTTCCACATGTTTTAATGCTTATAACATATCTCCTTCCCTTACGAAAAGAGTACAAAGTCTTTCTGCCACTGTGGAGTTCTTCGGTTACGGGGACGTACTCTTCTCTGGAACGTATTCGAAACTTGTCTAGCATTGTCCAAAATCTCAGTACCTTCTTCCTGCCTGTCTTCTCTTCCACCATAAGGTACGATGCGATCCATGCTCCAAATTTTACCGTCCTGTAGTTTAACTACATTCCGATGCACTTCTTTGATCTTAATGGGATCAGAAAATTTACTCTCGCTACTCTGAGTACCTCTAGGAAGTCGAACCTTCACCCATTGACCCACATACCATGACTTGTTTTTGGTTCCAAATTTTTTATTGTACCACTCCACATACCTATTTTGTTTTTGCTTGAAGCACTCTGCAGATACATCTCTTTGTTCACAAACATGTTCACCACCTCTTAACCAATTAGGATTCAATTTGGTACCAGGCTGCCTTCCCTTAAATGATTGGAAAGGTGACAAACCCGTGACTGAGTTCGGTGTAGTGTGATATGACCACAGCATCTCATTCAGTGCTACTTCCCCCTGCATTCCTGATACTTTGGCTCTTTGAATGCACTCTTTTACTACTCTATTCATCCTTTCAACTAATCCGTTAGCTTTCGGATTGTACAACTCTGTTCTAAAATGATACACTCCCCATTTCTTAAGGAATTATTTCATGTTGTCAGAGGTGAACTGCACACCATTATCTGTCACCAAGGTGCTTGGGATACCTTCTCTCATAAACGCTTCTGTCAGAAATGTAATGGCCACGGCTGTGGTTATTTGGCTAACTATCTTGAACATGGTCCAGTGTGAGTGATAATCAACCAGGACGAACATGTACTGACCCTTGTTCCCTAGGTGACTTATGGGTCCCAAAATGTCAAGATCAAGCTTATCCCATGTCTTCACAGGAATGTTCACAGGAGACAGTGGAGCCTTGCGTGTTGAGTGAGATTTATCACTCACAGCACATGCCCAGCAATCCCGCACTACCTTCTCTACCTCACCATCCATCTGGGGAACCAGTACGTGGCACGCAGCTTGTTTTTCGTGAGACTACAGCCTAAATGTCCCTCATGTGCCAGTTCCACCAGTTTGCTCCACAAATTGCAAGGGGGTACAATTCTTTCACCTCTCATTACCAAATCATTTGAAACGTGAAGTTCAAATTTAACATTCCAATAACTCCTTAAAGGTTCTTCCACATCTTTTGCCTTATTAGGCCACCCATTAACAATTCTATTCTTGATTAGTTGTAATGTTTGGTCCTTTTCTGTTTCCTCTACCCATTCCCTTTTTGTGAGGCTAGAAAGATCTACCCACAATATGGATTCACCCACTTGCAAATCCTCTTCTTGTTCTGCAACCTTCTCTATTACTCTGTTACCTCCCGTAGATCTGGACAGGAAATCAGCAATGTTGTTTTTGTCACCAGGAACATACTCCACATTAAAATTATACCCCTCCAAACCTAATAACCATTTGGCTATCCGTGGAGTAGCACGTTCCCTGCCTTGCGTTGTGAATACATTGATCAAAGGTTTATGGTCTGTTTTGATCACAAACGGTACACCCCATAAGAAATGAGTTATGGCCCAGAAACAGGCCAATGTTTCCCTTTCAATGGTTGAGTACCTCCCTTCTGCTTCACTTAATGCTCTTGAAGCGAAGGCCACAATTCTTTCCTGCCCATTAGTTTGCTGACATAACATTGCTACCAACCCTTGGCCACTGGCATCTGTCGATACATATGTTTTTAATTTAGGATCAAATGTCCCTAAGTGTGGTGAATGAACGATGGCCTCCTTAATGTCACAGAATGCCTGTTGGCATTCACTACTCCATACAAATGGAGTATCTTTCTTCAAAAGTGTTCTTAGAGGGGCTATAACCATGGCAAAATTTCGTACGAATTTCGCCATGTATTCGGCTAGGCCCAGAAAGGATCTAAGTTCTTGTTTGTTTGAGGGAGCTAAAGCCTCTTTTATCGCTCTCACTAGATCATTTTTAGGTTTGACACCCTCCTCCGAAATTTTGTGACCCAGATACTATACTGATGACACTCCAAATTGACATTTTTCTTTTCTAATTGTCATTCCTGCTTTGCATAGAGCTCGAAGAACACACCTTAGAGTGTCATCATGCTCAGGCCTACTGTCACCATAAATCAACACATCATCTTGGAAACATAACACGTGTTCCACATCTTTCAAAATATTCTGCATAATGCGTTGGAACACAGCCGCAGCAGATGCCAATCCAAAGGGCATCCTGCGGTACCTGTAAGCTCCGAAAGGCGTAATAAATGAGGTGAGGGAGCGTGAGGAGGGATGAAGCTCCACTTGATGATACGCTGACGAGAGGTCCAAGACACAAAAAATTTTGGCTGGTCCCATTGTACTGAACATTTCGTTGATGTCTGGTAAAGGGAACCTCTCTACCCAAATATTAGCGTTCAAATCCCTCAGATCTACACAGACACGTATTCCACGACCCCCTGATTTCTTGGTGATCACAACCGGAGCGACCCATAATGCACTATCAATTGGTTTAATAACACCCAACTGCTCCAAATGACACAATTCTTGTTTGAGAGGTTCCTGCATCATGAGCGGTACAGGCCTAGCCCTATGTGTAATTGGAACTGCACCTTCTTTAACAACAATATTGTGCTGATAATCTACTAACCGACCTAGTTTATCATCAAAAAGGCTTGGAAACTCACTGCACACAGTATAATCATTTTCCGGATTTCCCACCAGCAACACTGGTTCCTCCCGTTGAGGGTCTAGGCGTATACCTAAATCACGCTGATGCTCCCATCCTAACAGATTTGAACCCTTGCTGGTGAAGTACACCTTACCTGTAGTCGATCTGCCCTTGAAAGTTATGTGCATGGACATCATTCAGGGGTATAGGATCGCTATTATAACCACCTGGACAGATATCCGCTGGTTGTAACTCATATCCCTTACTCTTGAATTTACTCTCAAAAGTATCAAAGTTTATAAAAGTGAATGGAGAACAGGAGTCAGCATATACTCTTACACGTTCCCCGTTAAGATTTATTTCACACAACGGATAAGTAGTCTTCAGGCCTGTGTTCTCATTGCCCTCTTTCACTTGCAGCACAAATTTACTGTGATTGTCTTGAGTATCCTCCACTTTATGAACGACATTCCTGCCATAACTCTCATTTTTCTCTCCTTTACATGCTCTCGCATAATGCCCCTTAGTCCCACATTTTCTACATATGCAATTCCGGGCTGGACATTCTGGGCTGTTGGCCAAATGTTTTGCACTGCCACACCTGTAGCACCTGTTTCTAGAGTTCCCAATAGCACTTTTCTTATGAGTGATTTCTTGAATTTTGAGTTCCTCAACTTCTCTAGGTTCTTTGCCTTCTTGGTTAGAGATAGTTCTAACTTCTTTTACTTCATCCACAATGGTGGAATTTTTAAACGCTCTTATGCATTCTGCTGTTCGCTCAATGCTTTTAGCTACCTCAACAGCTTCTTTTAAGGAAGGGCTCATAATTAACAGTTTCTCCTGTACTTTGCTATTGTTGGTACATCTCACCAATTGATCTTTGATAAGAGAATCTTCAAGGCTACCAAAGTCACAGGTTGCAGACAGACCCCTAAGACTGGCCATGTAACTAGAAACTTTCTCATCCCTCCCTTGAACTCTACTGAAAAATGTATGTCTTTCAAGCACCACATTTACTTTTACACCAAAATGTCCTTCCAACTTTTTAAGAGTCTCTTCATACACATCCAGTCCTTCATCCTCATCCTCCTCCTCCTCCCCAAAATCTGTCAAATTGTCATAGACCTTACGCCCTTGTACTCCTAAGTTGTGCAGTAAGATATGTTGTTTCCTTAGAGGAGAAAACTTCTCTCCTCCAATCGTTATCAGGTATGATTCAAACAAACGTCTCCAGTCCTTCCATAGTAGACTGGGTTCACCAGTATCATTTAGAAAAGGAGGAGGTTGAGACATACTAGCTGCAGCCATGTCCCGCTACTTTCGGTTGTTCCTAATACTCAATTATCTACTTACAGTGTCTATTCTATATATATATTCTCTTAAAATCCACAATAATATAATTCCAGTAGAACTTACTTGAATTTCTTCAATGCATTCACACCATAATTTACATTTGTTAAAATTTTAAACTTTTGTCTGTATCCTTCACTTCAATTATTCAGTCTGTCCACAAACCCCTGGTAAAGGAAGAAAACAAAAAGAAATATTGCCTGGCGTTAATATAGAAATTCCCAAAGGTTCCCTGTAAAAAGGACTTCACCTTCCCTTCTCTGCAGTTTATACTGTCCTGGGAAGGCAGGGGTTAACCACTCGATGACGCTCGGAAGAACGCCACCCAGCACGTCAATAAGGAATGCTGCTGAGTTGATGGAAAGCCGGGGTTAGCCACTCGATGACGCTCGGAAGAACGCTACCCAGCGCGTCAATAAGGAATGCTGCCGAGTTGACCGACGGAAAGGATTTACAATCCTAATTATTTTCCGTCCTGCCGCTTGAGGCGTTTCTGACGTGGTGCTTATACCACGCCTATCAGCGCTGTTCTGTTGATAGCCTGTAACACTCCAATGTTCCGAATAGTGCCTCTTGTGTCCTTGCCCTCGGCGACGGTGCTTTACCGGGTAACTCACATAAACCCGAGGAGCGCCAGCGCCAGCTCCGGCTCTATATCTTTATTGGCGGTGGAAAGTTGAATAGAATTGTTCCGGCAACGTGCGGTCAGCACTACGTGTGCTTTGATGTTATGTGGAGCTCAAGAATCACTCCATTAAGCACTGGTCTCATACACCGGAAGCCTTTACAGCTGTTCCTCACACACGCGGAGACGCGCCGGGTGTCTTCTGTTATCTGTAACCGGCAGAAATACACCAAGTCCACTTCCTGACACAGGCGCCTCGGAGCCTCCGAGACACACAGGCTGTATAGAACAGTGAAAAAGGAAACTCTGTTACCTTCACTGACACCGCCTACAACAAGAAGCACCAGAGTCACGCAGACTTGTATCCTTCAATAACTGGAAGCCTTCACGGTGCCCTTCAGGGGAAAGTCAAATAGTCTCATAATAGCTCCAGATATCATCAGGTACAGGGGTGAGGAGTCACACTGCCCCTGCGCAGTTCTTCAACAGATGGATCCCATCCTCGTCGCCAAAAAGGAAGTACTGTAGTAATCACACAAGGAAGATGAAGCAAAAGATGTTTATTCCTTAACTCCTCACAATCAACTCGCTCTTCAAAATCTCAACATTCCATGGCAAGCTCCAGGTTGGTCCAAGAACCCAACATTCTAAGGTGAGTGGAACGTACCACGTTAAACACATAAGAACATTACATGTGTACATTTTTAAGTTAACTCTATTTATCTGCACTGAAACATAATTGTCTATATTACATATTTACAAACAATAGAGGATATATTATTTTTCCACATATTTTAATGCTTTTAACACCCCCTCTTCTGTGTTGCGATGTTCATGAGAGCTGTCATTCTGCACCGCTCCATTGGTGTAAAATTTTAGTCCTTCTATTTTTGCAAAATGTCCAATTTTTTGGTTCTCAAGATCTGGTTACTCTATCGATGACAAGGAACAAAAATATGTGGTTTCTATTTTCAAATATGAAAAACAGGATGAATTCCTAAGTATGTGGCACCTTCAGATGAAAGGTTACAGGATTACCCCAATAAGGATGACAATTGGACCAAAATATTGTGGTTGAAATGTGACTGACAATATTCATATAGGTAGAAAGTGGTAAGATAAAAAGACCCTGAGAGCAAGAGCAAAAGAAGAAAAGCTGATGTTGACTTAACAGCATTCTCTTTCATTTTATTTTACAATGACATAAGCTTCCCAAACCAGTCGTCTAGGATCCACGAGGTGAACAAGAGAAAGCTCTCCAATGAAAGCCTAGCAAGAAAAAAACATAGTGAAACATTAGTGGCACCATGAGTTGCATTGTTAAAAGAGAATTCAGCAGTTGGTAAATGTGATGCCTAGTTATCTTGGGTGGCACTACATTAGCATCAAAGATATTATGTGAAACTTTGAGTACTACTTTCTGTGTGTCCTTTAGATTTGGACAATAGCCAAAGGAAAAAATATTAAGTTCCTAGGGCCTTACAAAATGCTTTCCAAAAACATGGAAAATATTGAGTTACTACATCTCAAATGATTGTAAATGACAAAACATGAAGATGAAAAATGTCTGTCACAAAGCATGAAGCCATTTCAGTTGGTATGATTTAGTTTTAAGAAGTAAATAGGCTACCATTGATAAATTGTGAAATGTAACAATCATGACTCAATATTCTTTAAAGGGTGGAAGATATGCTATGAAATCTGTAGAAATTGTGTGTCAGAGTTAGGTTACACTTATAAAGGCTGCAGAAATCCAAACGATTTTTAATATAACCTCTTACTTTGAGCAGAAATGGGACAAGAAATGGCATACTCTTGAACCTGGCATTAACTCCCTATGGTCAGAAATGGTAGAATCATGACACATGCAACACATCAAGCTGAAATTCTAAAGGAGGGATGGAAATAGCTTGTTGTTTAAAGTACAAAAGATGGTGTTGTGCGAGTTGAGACTTGTGAAGAAGAGCCTCTAACTCTTTAGGATCAATTGCTACGGCAGCAGCATTATGGCGCCACCA
The DNA here is from genome assembly GCF_031143425.1 of Pleurodeles waltl. NCBI lineage: Eukaryota > Metazoa > Chordata > Amphibia > Caudata > Salamandridae > Pleurodeles > Pleurodeles waltl. Next base: position 186,179,521 of record NC_090437.1, read on the forward strand.
CCAGGTGACACAAAATTCTTGCCTTGTCAATGATTTGACAAACAAAAACAAGGGAACACAAAGGTGCCACACTTGTCCTTGTACACATATTTATTAATTATACCTACTCTAACATCAGACGGGAACCCTAAATTAAATCACAAAAAAGAAAAATTAAATTTTCACAGACTAGGAGCACTTGATTTTGTCACTTGGACATTTGGTATGTGCTAAGATTCTGAAAAAAGTGGTTGCAATTTGTGCACCTACTTTTTTGTAACCCCTATGCCATTTTGCACACCAACCTCTGTGTTAATAGGTTGATTCACAAAGTATTGAATTGCATTGGGTCACAATTTGACCTACCTCATAAACATTAATGTGGTAGGTCACAAATTGCGACCCACTACAATTTCCTATCATGAAGCTTTTTTTTTTAAATGTATCCTGTTTTCATAAAAGGAAAATGGAATGCATGTGGAAAAAAGTGCAAATGTATTTAAACTATTTTTTGGAGAAGGCAGTAGTCCGAGGGACTACTGCCTATTCCCAAAAATATGTTTTAACTGTTGCAAATTGGTTACCACTACATTTCAGCAGTCAGTGAAATATTAATGTTTTGCGACCAGATTTCACTGCCAGAACATTAATACATGCTGTACGGAATCGCTGTTGAAAGGTACGCCCTAAACAGGCCCTTTCCAAATAGCGACTTCTAATGGTTTCCTAAACGTATTTAGCAATTCGGTAACAAGTTACTTGAATCTGTAAAGGAGTTCAGTACATTCAACAAACATATTTTTATGTCACAAACTCTACGATTTATCGAATCAAGGGATTAGCGAATACAAAATGCTTTGCACATCTAGCCCTTGGTCTTCTGCTACTGTTTGTAAATACTCATGCACCTTGCTGCAGTTTCAGTCTTGAGTCACAAATGTAAAACCCACAGCAAACTTTATTTTTTCGCTTTACCCAGAGAAACAGCACAACTTGTCTTCAGTCAGCATGGAAGAAAAATTGCCTATTTATGCAGAATTTAAAAGTAAAGTTATCGTTTTCCTTAGTTTAAAAAGACTTTCAATTTCTAAAATATAAAAACAAATTCTCAAAGCTAGAAATAAAAGTTATAGTTTGCAAGATGAATGTCACCAGTGAATAAATGATTTTAATACAGAAAAAAAACTATAACTGTGAACATAAAGCTTTGTTTCTGTTGGGTAAATATAATGTTTCTACAGCCTTTGTGCATTTAGTATGAATATCTGGATGCACTCACATGAATTGCATGTGATCGTGCCAGCCAATGATTTTCTCTTTAACAAATATGTACTCAAAGTCAAAAAGTAAAACAAAAATAATTGAATAGGGAAGACAAAAAGTGAAAGCAATCAAAAATAATACAGAGAGGAAGAACCAGTAATATTGTCAGTATGTTTACCATAAATTATGTTTCCCTTCCGCTTGCTGCTGGAATAAATGTTCTCTTAAGCTCGGCTTTCAAATGTTAAAACAACTGTGGTAATCCTTCTTTTGACGGAAAGTATTTTGGCATGCAGAACTTGAATATAAAGAATCCCAAATCAGACGCCAAGCACTGAATATGGCAAAACACACTTTGAGCTTTTTATGGTGTTTTTCCAGTAAACCCTTTAATTAAAAAACAATCTTTATATTTCCTCCCATCAAAGTCACTGTTTTAGATGGACTGCAAACTTAGACGATGGCTAAATTGCAACATGCATTTAAAGGGATGTTGGACATTTAAGTAAACGATCTTGGTACTTGCTCCACTGTGTTTCCAACCCTTAATTCACATACATCATGGACCCATATGCTGGCATTAAAATGTCCACAAAATACACAATAAGTTCAAAAGAAGCTATTACAATGATTTTAAACCATGATCTACCAATCATCTGCACTAAATTCCAAAAGAGTTTAATCTTTTCTGAGCAAAACGTTTTGCCAACATATTTTTTTAGTGAGAATAAACTATATCAATTTGTCAATCAAGGTTTTAAAGAAACAAGAGTATATTCAACATAAGTATGCATTCAGCCTGAATTTTTAATAATGAGAGGGGAGGAGATCTGAACATAAAATGTAAACATCGAAGAAGCATTGTGCAACCTGTCTGTCACCCACAAGCCAAAAAAAGGCCGACTACGTTTCACTTTTTTTACATAATTGGATTAAGTGTAAGATTAGCAAACCATCGCAAAGCTTGTTAAATCATGGGAGCGTGAGTAAAGAAATATGTTGGATAGGTGTAAAACGTAGTAGGTGGCCATCTTAGACTGGGCTTTTGTTAACATTCGCTGGCTCTTAGAGAATCAGACAGGAGACATGGAACAGTCGTTTTCTCCTAGAAATGTGACGAGAAAAGGGGACAGGTGAACAAAAAGAAATATTCAAGAGACTTAATTCAAACTCTAATCAAAAAGCAGTTTCACAGATTATCCTACAACAGTGCACCCCAAAACTAAGTAGTTTTGCCTCTCCCATTACTGTATGCAAATTACATCTTTTGGTTTATTTTATTTTCCCTAGGGCCGATTTGTTTTTTGGCTTTTTACGCGCTGGGACGATTTCCATTCAGCCAGTTTAGAGATTATTCACTAGCCCGAGAACATAGTATTTGAAACTTTCTTTAAGGAAGTATGCAATGAGACCTTTAACCGAAGAAATATCAAAACGTAGCCTGCCTTATAATTAAATGTAATTTATTGCAGAGTGTAAAAGAGGCACCCAGTCATAAGGTTACAAACTTCCATAAATTGTTTAAAACAGTATGCCATTGCCAAAGTGTCCTGTGGGAGGAACTCAATTTTAGGTAAGTCATGACAGTAGGTGTTCTGTCTCCACAATACCTCATTCTGTCAGGTGAGGATAGTTCTTGGTTTCCATTAAAGGCTTCGTTTTGAACTACATTTTTGACAACACGTGATAATAAAAGCAGCAGCAAGACTATGCAGCAATTTCCTTCCAGTTATCTCGAGTCAATGTTTTTTATTTCTAAACGTTTGAATAATGGATTGGTATTAAAGCCCCTCCAGGAAAGTCATTAAATGACCGAAAGGGTTCACTGACCAGTTAACAAATTGATTTATCAATCAGCTGTATTTAGCGCTCAAACTATATTTCTTATGTAATATTGGAAAGTAGGAACTGCAGCCCAAAACAAAATGGAGCATTTCAAAGCGGGCATGAATGCAACTATATTACATTTATTCTCAAGGGACCAAAAGGGTCACTTACATAACCATCCACAAAATGAAAACTGATTATTTCTATTTTACTACTATTGAGCAGCTTCTATCTTTCCAAAATGATCTCACCACTTCACATGTAAATTGCTAAAGAAAACACACACAGTTCTCTGCAAGTGAACTGAAAGGACAATTTGAACTACCTGAGATCACTAATGACAAAAACATTGTCTCCAACAATCAGGACTCAAACATTGTTTAACCTGGACTAACAACTGGAGATGAAGCTTGACCATCCAAAAGACAGAGCACTTTTTAAAACAACTTCAGTGGTCATTTATGTCAGACTAATGTTGCTAGCTCTTGCTAAACAGTGCGAGGACATACCACACTTTTTTCCCAAAACACCTTTGACATTTGCATTATAAGGTGCAAAGGTTATTTGAATGGAGATAAGACAGTTAGAACTGTTTAAACACATTTGGGCAATATCACATAAAGAGAGCACTAGGAGCACTAAATTAAAACACAGTTTCTTCCAAAGTTTTGGGCTGACTTGTGTCTTAGGTAGTTGATTAGCTCAGGCAGCATAATTATACCACTTTATTTAATGGTAAGTTATTTCATGTCACAGGAAGTTTCAAGACAAGTGCTGCTTTTGGCTGGAAATATAGCAGCAGTTGTTGACATATATATTGTAGATAATAGACTATGACAGAATAACATACGCAAAGAAACAGACAACACAAACAGAACATAACTGGGCACACTGGAACAAAATAGACAAAACAAAACAGAGCACAGCACACACAATAACCATGGTATAATACCACAAAATCACAGTGCAATAATGCAGGACAAAAAATAATAAAGTTCATTACCACCACAACAAAATAAAACAAAACAAATGTGCACAATTCTTTTTGTCATATATTACCACAGTCAGAAGCTAGTTTTCATAATACTGTAATAAAGGTGTTTGGAGTAAGAACTGCCTTAACTGACCACCAAGGACAAGAAATAACACTAGTCAAAATATTTTGTGACCCCCCCTCACCCCCCCCCCCGATCTGGTGCACAAGCTATTGCAACTGCAAATATGACATCCGACTTGGAATAGCTGATTTGAGTGTTGCAATTGCCAAGTACTACTTTGCAGAATCAGGGCTTCATGTTTTTCCACACATAAATCGCATGTACACAAGGCAACAAAAACTCTGCTGCTGTTGCAAATATTTTGCTGTCATAAGTAAAGGGTTAGGAGTAGGAAAAGTGTTGCTCTGAGGGAAAGACTTGAGAGCCATTGGGAACGTGGCGAACACCACCAAAGTGGTAGCTTTAGTGATTTTCAAAATAAATCCCAATTTAGATTCTGATTAGAGGATGTCTGATTTTGTGTTTCCTCAACAAGCTAATGCTGCCATTTTGAATACTTAACTTCACTGGTAAGAACTGCCCAAGTTACATTTACAAATTGGGTATGAAAGCACTTCAAAAACCTCTTATTTTGGGGGGGTGGGGCTTAGAGAAAGTTAAAAAGAAACAGCAGTATGGACAAATATGAGCAAAAGAAGCAATGGCTCACTATTTCTGCAACCAACTTCCAGAAAGAACGCTAAAGCAATGAATCATTCCTTCTCAGGTTGTGCTCCAAGAATGTGGAAATCCCTCCAACCCAGTTTAACAACAATCCCCTCGCTCAAAACATTAAAACAATAACTGAAAACCCTACTCTTCTACCCCACCTGCAGTCCCAGTTACAATGCTCAAGCTCCGTGGTATGAACAATAGGGGTGGGAGGAACTCGCAAAGTTTCACTCTGCAGAATTCCACGAGTTACATAAAAACCTCTTGCGATTCTGTGAGTGGGGGAATTTGGTACGTCACACTGATTTTTAGTGCTAGGAGCTTGTACCACACTGAGAAATAAGTGTGAATGGTACCATTCGGTGTGCCAGAGTGTGGTGCTGCTTTAGTTAGTTTTACTGCTGCTCAAATAGATTTTCTACTCGAGCGGCAGCTTTCGCAGTCTGAATTGTCATCACTGCCTGCAACCACCCACAGAGGGGAAATCTCGCTGTGTGCCCTCCCAGCACCCAGAAACTGCACTAGGGGATGCCAATTCTCACTCATGCTTGCCATCATACTGTTGTCAAGCCGTATTTGTGAAAAAACTCCACCACTCAGTGGTTGCCAGAGTTTGATCAGAACTCTACATTACATGTGTAATGAGGATTGGCCAAAACTCCGCAAACTCTTCTGGCGGAGAAGAGTTTATCGCCCACCCCTAATGAGCACCTGGTTTCTGCAAAATGTCCTGACACCTGACTGGAAAAGTGCAACCCGTTAGTTATTCATAAAGAAGCTATCTAATGTATTATGTCCCCGTACTCTACAACCCCTGCACCTACACTTTAACATGCCCTTTTTCCCCTCTATTGCTGACACTTATGGAACCTATGGAACCTAAAAGTAAATTGCTTTGCCTTCCTCAGGCTTTTAAAGAAACATCAAATGCATAATAGACCCCTGCCCCACCTACCTCCCCCATCTCTTACCTGCCCGTCCCTTCTGTCATCTCCTATGTAATTACTTGTTTTCTACTGTAAAGCACTCTGATATTTCTGGGTCTTATTTGCACTATATAAAAACTGTGAATAAATAAATAAGGAATAAAATACCATCTGCAGTGCATCAAAAGATATTAAAAGTCACCTCGGAGTTTCATGACCTCAGAAAGGAACTCGGACTTGAGTCTCATTTCTCTATATGGTCATGGATCTCCTTGGTTTTTTGGAATATGCTTATAATGTGTGGCAGAGGTACTTTATGCTATATACCTCTGATAAGGCAACATATCTCTTTGTCTTACATTGTGTTGCTATTGATGTGGCAGATGCAGAAGTACCTTTGCACAAGATGTAATCCAAAAATGTTTTGCTTTCAAATCTTAGAATTTGAGATCTTTTATTTCCATTTACTTCCAAATAATGTACCTATCATTAGACACATGTACATTTCCCTTCACTACAGCCTAATATTTATTCATTTGTAGGCCATTGTACTTAAACGGTAAGGATAAAATTAGATTCTAAGCAAAATACCTTAAAAAGTAGTTTCAATTAATATGATTGCGAAGTCAAAATGGTAATCTCTAAAATGAATATGAAAAGTAAAAACAACAATGTAATGAACCAGTGCTAAAAATAAGTTTAGCTCTAAACCTCCCTGAGCCTAAATCTAATGTCATCCTTAAACCAAATCCAAACTCTAGCTCAGATTACAAGCCTAATATCAGCCTTATGTCAATCTCTAGCCTTGAATCAAGCAGTATGTGAACTCTAAAACTAAAGTTCTGTGTCCTGGCAATAAGGATTACACTATTTGTAAGTCGTAGGAAACTATACCTAATGGTAACCCTGAATTTAAATTGTCATTTAAAAAAAAAAAAAATTCAAGGTGTTCAACTTTATGGAATTTGTGTTTTTATGCATATTTGCTTTATGCATTATGATTATACAGTTTTTTATTAGCATTGCTGTACCTGGAGGTTAAATGGTTCAGTTGATCATTTAGTCGATGTACACATGTAAAATAGGGAGCAAAATAGTATTTACAGATTACACACAACTGTATTGACAAAGTACAATGTTGATCTAATTTAATAAATATAATACAAGGTGGGACCTTGAATTAATTTCAGATATTTCTTTTGATTTTCTCAAGGAGAAACCATTTTGTTTTTTTCAGCTGTATTCCAAGCAGGGCTTGTTGAAAAAATATTTTTGTTAAGTTTTGAAGATAATAACAACACTGAATGTGAAGACATTTAAATATGTTACAGCAGAATCATCATAAAATACTCGCTGAATTGGCAAACCTTCTCGTAGTACAGATGCAGTAGGTAAAATGTGAATGTACACAAGCTTCCCTGTGCTTGCCAACCTACCCTTTTCTCAGGTTAAAGGGTATTATATCACCCACCTCAATTCCAATTATAACTACATAATACGTTCCCCTTTGACATTTTGTATTTTGTTTTGTTTGGGGGCGGGGGGGGGGAGTGTGGATGGTCCAGCACAAATTCTACCAAGGAATTAACAATAATAATACCTGTTGTGCAGTTCTGTTTCACATGGGTGGTTCTAATCAGTTTTCAGTTTTTGAAAAGAACAACAACCCTGAGTCCAAAGGAGAACATACTTTTTAAGATGCTCAGACCCTCACCCACCTATGTGGCATACTTCCTCAACGGGTCATGCTCCTCATCAGGCAGGTGCTGCAATGCCCAAAGGGCCACTTGAAGGGGCTCTTTGCCAGCGACCTAATTGGGAAAAAGGTCTGAGATAACTGTTCAACCTACATACATCCCCAGTAGGGGTGCAAGCTGCATTTTCAGTTGAACTTTGGTTTACACAACCTTGGTACACACTACACATGGGAAGGGGTGAAGCAGTAAGAGTAGATTAGGTATCGCTTCTTTGGGTACTGATGAATCGCTGTTGACCCATTTTAGGGCAATAAGGGCATAAAACATGTTGACCAACTGTTCAACTTCGAAATAATATTAAACAGGTTTCGGGACACCCTAAGTTAATGTTAAATCATCTAGTTTGGTCTACTATTGTCTAGTGCCTGATTAGTATATCTATGGGCATTTTTGAAGATGGTTGGGCTAATTTCCAAACAGGTCAGAAAGAGAAAAGATCTTTAGCAAAGAGACCCTTTGAGGGGCCCGTTGGGAATTGCAAGGCACTCCCAATGAGGAGCACGACTAATTGATAAAGCATGTCACTTCAGTCGGTGAGGGTCTGGCTGCAGGAACAGCTAAGCTTTTTTCTCCATTTTGTTCCTGGCATGGGAAGCATACAACGCTCTCCCCCATCACAACTTTGCTGCCCATTTCCCATCCTACTACCCACATCACCCTTCCTCCTCACTCACTTCACGCAGAGGCCACTGCTTACATTTACTCTTGCTCAGAGCAGGTGGTACATCTATGTGTTAAAGTATAAAGAATTGGGAATGCCATGTAGATTTATGACCAGTGTATCCGGTTCCAGAACATATACACAAAACAGCCAAAATATAAAATTAATTAGACATTAAGGCTCCCATCAGCTTCAACTGCCACACATCTAGATCTGCTTGATATTTTGAGTACCTGCAAACCAAAACAATCGATTTCTGCTATAAAACTCACCAGGCGCTGCTCGCAGGAGGTAAAAGGGGTGGAGCGGTGTAGCACGTGGCTGGGGGGAACCAAAACAAATGCAATCATTTTTTTTTAAAGTACCTTTTTGCAGCGCCGCCACTGCCACACCGCTCCTCCATCGCATGCTGAAGGCACAGGCTCCCAGCCTGCCCTGTGGCCAATCCTGATGCTGCTCAGAGCAGCGTTAGGATTGGCTGGGAACACCCAGCCATGGAGCTCCAAGGCAGACTGGGAGCCTGTGAATGCTCTCTCCAGCTTGGCAACTGTGTTGCTGGGCTGGAGAGAGAGCTTACTGCGCATGTGTGTTTGGCCAAACACACATGCGCTCTGATGGGGAGTTCTGTGCACTCCCCTTCTGTTCCTGTCACGTCCATGGACCCGCGCCTTTTATAGTAGAAACATAATATTAACAGAGTTTATTATGTTTCTACTATAAACGTTTTGCAGCTGCTCACGGGGGCGATGCTCCTCTGCCATGGTGGAGGAACCGTCCCTGAAACTCACAAACCATCAGTTCATTTTTAGGTTTAAACTGCTTTATTATTATTATAACATCGAATCACTACACCATGTTGTCATCCATGTAAGAATAATTAATGCAAAGAACTTTCAATAAGAATGTAAATAGGTGCTCGTCCTAATGAAGTATTAATCAATGAGAATAAACAAGAAAACTCTTTTTGAAGTAGCTAGAGGCATAATAAAGATAGAAGCATTTTTAGTATGTTATGAAGAATAGTCAAGGGCAAGGGGAGAAGTGACACAGTGCTAAGACAATATAATGTGCAATTCCATATAATGAATGAATGTGACAGGATCATGTCCAGGAGTTAAACATATTAGTGACTCGTGAAAGAATTATAAAATAAGGGGAAATACAATATATTTACTAAAGACAAAAATAGATTTAAAACCTTTAAGTGCAATTATAAACCTTCAAAAAGATCAAAGACCTCAGTAATATTTTGAAGTCTGTTAGCTGAATTTGACAAACAAAACATTAAGTGCATCCACAGTATATCATGTTTCATGGCTTTTTGTACTGTTGGGAACTGTGTTCTATCGAACCACGGTTTACAGCAAACTAGCTTCCATCATGCCTTAAAATATATTTTTATCAGTGCTTTTCCATTTTAATGTTATAACTTGCACAGCACTATACCACTCTCTAACCAAATATCACCAAGCCACCCGCCACCAAAAAATAAACACCTTGTTTAAGGAGTTATTGATCTTTAAAACTTCAGGCCTGACTCAGCAACCGAACAGCACTATAATCTCACACCACTCGCCATTGTTTTGGAGTCCTGGAACAAGACATGTTATTTTTTTTTGGGGGGGGGCATTAACTACAACTTTGAATTTTATTGTCCATTGTTCCACTATTTCAAGCCTACATGATGCCAAACAGGTCTGAATTATATATTAATCCTTCAGAAACAGAGTCACATAAAAAGCAGTTGAAATATATCTCGCCTGGGGACCCAAGAATCCTTAAGATGGAACTAGATAGAAATAGACAGAGGTAAACATAAGGAGACATGAGTGAGGAGGTTTAGATGAAGAAAAGGAATAGGCAGATGTCAAATACAGAGGACGTTCACCTCTCACTTTGCCTGTGCCTTAAAGCGTCTCTGGCGATATTCATAGCACAACTCCACCAACCAATCAGTTTGACGCCAGTCGTGGAATAGCCAGAACAGTTTCAAAACATTCAAACTTTCAAAAAGCGCTGTAATGCAAGCTGTGCACCATACTAATATCAAACAATAACAATATATACATAACCTTATTTCTCCTATTCGAGTTGAAGACCAGCTCAGAACATTATGTTTGAAAAGGATTTCCATGTAATGTACCACCACATGACATTACAATATCCGTATGTATGAAAGAACACGCGCCCAATATTGAGGATTACTTTCACTGGCATTGTAGTGGACGCAAAAGCATTCGACCATTATAAATAGCTTGAAAATTGTGTGGACGAATTCTTATTAGAACAACTAATTTACTTTTTTTAGGTCAAACATTTGAATATGTATCCACCACACTCTGGACAGATCTATCTTTTTATGTGCGGTGTACTCCGGAGGTATAACCTACTAATAACTTGAAGTTTGTGAATACTAAAACAAAATGTAAACCCACACAAAAGTGTGATTTTCCATTTGTGAATCCGACCCTGGGCACCTACAATGAGCTCAGTGTTTCATTTTCTCTCATGTGCGTTCCATTAGTGTCTGTGTAAAAGTCTATTAAAAACTCCATGTTTTTGGGGCGCACGGGTTATTGTTAAATGCTCAATGTGGTCAAAACAGGAATCTTTGTTGCTTTAACTTGTGGCATTAAGTTTTGCCTATTTGTGATCTTAAAAAACATGCTCAGTCTTCTCATAGTTTTGTGAGAGAATGATTCTTTGACAAAGTTGGTGCCTTGCCCCTCATCGGGGTGGGCAGAACGCTGGACAGGACTCCTCACGATGATCCCAGGAACCAAGGTAAAGGAGATATTTCTCTAGGGAGACTAGAGTAGAACACGGCCTTCTAATCCACCCTTCAATCAGGTCAGACAGCGTTAGTGCAGCTAAACATTCTATGAACAGTGAAGCCTGTTAATGTTTACTACAATTTCTTCATTTTTAAAGAAACCCGAATATAGTTTGGGTAGGAGACGATGGTAGGATCTCTGGGTAGTGCCATGTCTTAGGCGTGTGAATACAATCCATGCTATCGGGCAAGTGGGCTCTAGAAGTAATGTGTAAAGTGGGAGATGGGCACGGGTGCCAGGACCCAAGCACAGGCCCTGTAAGGATGAATATGTGTATGAAAGGGGCTCACTGATTTACCTGCTTCAAAACCTTTGTGAGCTTCACTCCTGGGGCAAGACAATTCTGGTGGCAATGGGGTCAGTGTGTGTGAGTCAAGGTTACCGTCCTACCTTCCTCCATAGGAATAGTTAGAGAAATAACTATAATATCCTTCCTGTCCCTTTTACCCTCCTACCCCACCTCCTTCCACGTTGATGAGCTGCAGCACAGGTTTGGCAGACACTTCTATGTGCATTAGAAATAGAACCCACAGATGGGGTGAAAAAGGTCTAAACAGGAAAAGCCCCCATCAAAGAGGACTGCAGTCCAAATGATGTACTATTCAATGGAAAGAGCACATTATAATATTTGAAACAGTGGAGGGGTCTCACTAACATAGGTTAGAAGAATTCCTTTGATCTTGGTTGCTTAAACAATTTGAGAAAAAGTCTTAAAGATCCTATGAATAAAATAGATACACAGCAGTGGCCAGTCTTCCTAAACTGGTACGAGGAAGCAAACAAATAGAAGTACGAGTCATTGGTGTTAGACATGAAAGAGACTCATGAGAGACTCAAATACCAAGTTAGTTACTTGAGCGAAGTGTAGGAAAGTACCATCTTGCCTGGCATGTTACCCCCATTTTTCACTGTATATATGTTGTTTTAGTTGTATGTGTCACTGGGACCCTGGTAACCCAGGGCCCCAGTGCTCATAAGTGTGCCTGAATGTGTTACCTGTGTAGTGACTAACTGTCTCACTGAGGCTCTGCTAATCAGAACCTCAGTGGTTATGCTCTCTCATTTCTTTCCAAATTGTCACTAACAGGCTAGTGACCATTTTACCAATTTACATTGGCTTACTGGAACACCCTTATAATTCCCTAGTATATGGTACTGAGGTACCCAGGGTATTGGGGTTCCAGGAGATCCCTATGGGCTGCAGCATTTCTTTTGCCACCCATAGGGAGCTCGGACAATTCTTACACAGGCCTGCCACTGCAGCCTGAGTGAAATAACGTCCACGTTATTTCACAGCCATTTTACACTGCACTTAAGTAACTTATAAGTCACCTATATGTCTAACCTTTACCTGGTAAAGGTTAGGTGCAAAGTTACTTAGTGTGAGGGCACCCTGGCACTAGCCAAGGTGCCCCCACATTGTTCAGAGCCAATTCCCTGAACTTTGTGAGTGCGGGGACACCATTACACGCGTGCACTACATATAGGTCACTACCTATATGTAGCTTCACAATGGTAACTCCGAATATGGCCATGTAACATGTCTATGATCATGGAATTGCCCCCTCTATGCCATCCTGGCATAGTTGGCACAATCCCATGATCCCAGTGGTCTGTAGCACAGACCCTGGTACTGCCAAACTGCCCTTCCTGGGGTTTCACTGCAGCTGCTGCTGCTGCTGCCAACCCCTCAGACAGGCATCTGCCCTCCTGGGGTCCAGCCAGGCCTGGCCCAGGATGGCAGAACAAAGAACTTCCTCTGAGAGAGGGTGTGACACCCTCTCCCTTTGGAAAATGGTGTGAAGGCAGGGGAGGAGTAGCCTCCCCCAGCCTCTGGAAATGCTTTCTTGGGCACAGATGTGCCCAATTCTGCATAAGCCAGTCTACACCGGTTCAGGGGACCCCTTAGCCCTGCTCTGGCGCGAAACTGGACAAAGGAAAGGGGAGTGACCACTCCCCTGACCTGCACCTCCCCTGGGAGGTGTCCAGAGCTCCTCCAGTGTGCTCCAGACCTCTGCCATCTTGGAAACAGAGGTGCTGCTGGCACACTGGACTGCTCTGAGTGGCCAGTGCCACCAGGTGACGTCAGAGACTCCTTGTGATAGGCTCCTTCAGGTGTTGCTAGCCTATCCTCTCTCCTAAGTAGCCAAACCCTCTTTTCTGGCTATTTAGGGTCTCTGTCTCTGGGGAAACTTTAGATAACGAATGCAAGAGCTCATCCGAGTTCCTCTGCATCTCTCTCTTCACCTTCTGCCAAGGAATCGAATGCTGACCGCGCTGGAAGCCTGCAAACCTGCAACATAGTAGCAAAGACGACTACTGCAACTCTGTAACGCTGATCCTGCCGCCTTCTCGACTGTTTTCCTGCTTGTGCATGCTGTGGGGGTAGTCTGCCTCCTCTCCGCACCAGAAGCTCCGAAGAAATCTCCCGTGGGTCGACGGAATCTTCCCCCTGCAACCGCAGGCACCAAAAAGCTGCATTACCGTTCCCTTGGGTCTCCTCTCAGCACAACGAGCGAGGTCCCTCGAATCCAGCGACTCTGTCCAAGTGACCCCCACAGTCCAGTGACTCTTCAGTCCAAGTTTGGTGGAGGTAAGTCCTTGCCTCACCTCGCTGGGCTGCATTGCTGGGAACCGCGACTTTTGCAGCTATTTTGGCCCCTGTGCACTTCCGGCGGAAATCCTTTGTGCACATCCAAGCCTGGGTCCACGGCACTCTAACCTGCATTGCACGACTTTCTAAGTTGGTCTCCGGCGACGTGGGACTCCTTTGTGCGACTTCGGGTGAGCACCGTTTCACGCATCCTTGTAGTGCCTATTTCTGGCACTTCTCCGGGTGCTACCTGCTGCTGAGAGGACTCGTTGTCTTGCTCGACGTCCCCTCTCTCTCCTGGTCCAATTTGCAACCTCCTGGTCCCTCCAGAGCCACAGCAGCGTCCAAAAACGCTAACCGCACAATTTGCAGCTAGCAAGGCTTGTTGGCGTTCTTTTGGCGGGAAAACACTTTTGCACGACTCTCCACGGCAAGGGAGATCCGTCCACCAAACGGGAAGTCTCTAGCCATTTTCGTTCCTGCAGAAACCTCAGCTTCTTCTGTCCAGTAGAAGCTTCTTTGCATCCACAGCTGGCATTTCCTGGGCATATGCCCATCTCCGACTTGCTTGTGACTTTTGGACTTGGTCCCCTTGTTCCACAGGTACCCTAGATTGGAAATCCACAGTTGTTGCATTGTTGGTTTGTGTCTTTCCTGCATTATTCCTCTAACACGACTTCTTTGTCCTTAGGGGAACTTTAGTGCACTTTGCACTCACTTTTCAGGGTCTTGGGGAGGGTTATTTTTCTAACTCTCACTATTTTCTAATAGTCCCAGCGACCCTCTACAAGGTCACATAGGTTTGGGGTCCATTCGTGGTTCACATTCCACTTTTGGAGTATATGGTTTGTGTTGCCCCTATCCCTATGTTTCCCCATTGCATCCTATTGTAACTATACATTGTTTGCACTGTTTTCTAAGACTATACTGCATATTTTTGCTATTGTGTATATATATCTTGTGTATATTTCCTATCCTCTCACTGAGGGTACACTCTAAGATACTTTGGCATATTGTCATAAAAATAAAGTACCTTTATTTTTAGTATAACTGTGTATTGTGTTTTCTTATGATATTGTGCATATGACACTAAGTGGTACTGTAGTAGCTTCACCCGTCTCCTAGTTCAGCCTAAGCTGCTCTGCTAAGCTACCATTATCTATCAGCCTAAGCTGCTAGACACCCTATACACTAATAAGGGATAACTGGGCCTGGTGCAAGGTGCAAGTACCCCTTGGTACCCACTACAAGCCAGTCCAGCCTCCTACACGAAGGGATTAACATTTGTCCCCTACTGCCCTGCCTCCAACTTACTGGTTCCTTAAATTACTCTAAAAATTAGAGCCAGTAGAGGAGGAGTATGAGGATGTTCTGGATGTCATAGCTTTTTCTACGCCAGCAGGAGATGCCAGGTGTGTGCCAGCAAAAGGACACAGAAATGGTCTAACACTGGCTGATCAACAATAAGAAAGTGAATGCAGCAAGCACAGTGGGTACTATAAGATGTACAAATGGCAGGGCAGCTGTTGGAAGAGCATTAGAGGATTGCACGCAGTGTGTGCAGTGAGAAGCAGACTCCACAACACTGCACTCAGGATCTAGACCTTATGGGCCAGATTTAAAGAAAAGTGGCGCAGTGCGGTGCTGCACCAAAATTGGCAGCGCCCCGCTGTCACTTTAGAAATGCAGGGCTGCACCGTATTTAAGGGAATACGGCGCACCCGTGCGATTCCCCCTGCGCTGGCGCTAAAGTTAGCTGCCAGCGCCAACGCAGGATGTCTGTGTTGAGGGGTGTGATTGTTTATGTGCGGGAAGGTGTCCCTTCCTGTGCACAAATAATCATTTGAAAATGACGCTTTGGCACTTCTGTGTGTGGTGTACAATTCAGCACACACAGAAGTGCCAAAACGTCATTTTCAAATGATTGTTTATGCGCAGGAAGGGAAACCTTCCTGCACATAAACAATCATTTTTGGTATTTTGCTTTTTCTATGTGTGCGGTAGAATGCAGCACGCATAGTAAAAGCAAAAAACGAGGCGGAATAAAAGTATTCCTCCTCGATGCACTCTGCTAACGCCACCCCTGGGGTGGTGTTAGATTTTGGAGCTGCCTCAGGTTTACGAAATTTCATAAATCTGGAGGGAGCGTCAAAATGCAATGGGTGTTGCTATGGCACGGCCACAGCAACACTCATTGCACGCCCCTTCCTCGCACAGTGCTGCATAGGAAGGGGCCATATTTACAAGGTGGCGTTAAGCCACTAGAAGTGGCTTAACGCCACCTTGTAAATACAGCACTGTGCTTAGCGCCACAGGAGTGTCACAAAAAGTGGTGCTCCTGTGGCGCTAGGGGCCTATAAATGCGGCCCAATATTTGTTCAACTCTCAGGTAGACTGTGTTAGGCACTGGTCTTGTACAGCTTGCACATTTTCACCCATGCGTAATGCCAGCAAAATAGCAAGGAAACCTCAGTGAAATGCCCATAATGATGAACATTTTTAGTGATAATGGTAATCATGACTCTCAAAATGGCTTTCCAGATGTTTTCCTCCCTTGCAAGAAATACATGGAAGTAGGGAGAATGGTTATCATTCATGTCCCGTGTTCCTGTGCCAATGTTGTCAATATTAAGAAATAATTCCTTAACATATGTGAACATGCCCAGAGATTCTGTGAGGAACTGGAGGCTGTATTGAATGTTACAGGCCTAATCAGGGTGCTACGACTTACTGTTGTGGTTATTTGTGGGGAGCGATGTTAAAGACCAAATGATGGGGAAAAAAAGGTAATTGGCTACTTCAGAATCCTCTGAATGAGGCTGCCATGGCTATGGCGAAGAATGGGTTGTTGATTTCCATAATGAAGGAATGTTAAGCCAAGACCAACTAGACAACAATCACAAATTGTAAGCAAATGAAAAGAGAGTTTACAGCACAGTATTTAGATTAAATGAGCAATTGTGTAGCATCTGTATTGGTTGGCAGACAAAGAATTTCTCTGACTTGCTTGCTGCTGTCAATGATTGTGTGGAGTGCAAGAGAGAAAAAGGGAATTAAACAACTCTAAATTGATGTCTTTACAGGTGCAATAAATTTAAACAGTTGTTAAAATGAAGGAAGAGAAATGATGAATCACACCGGAGACGGGGTAGTGAAGGAGGAGAATGAACGGGAAGGGAACAAGTTTGTTCATGTTTTAGCTGTGGACAAACCTGCTGTGGACAACTGAGACATTGCAAACAGGATTGCCCTAACTTGACAACAGGTGCACCCTCTCAAGGTGACCTGCCGAAATTCACACAACAAGCCCAAAATCAATATCCGCTTAGGAGAGCCCAAGAGGTGTCACCTGCCCTGTGAATGCATTAATCCCAGTCAATCAAAACATCCTTTATGTGAAATGTGTAATTAATGGTAAACTAGCTTTCTGTTTCAGTGACACTGGCATTCGCTGTTCTACTCTGAAAACCTTATTTCTCTCCCTCAACCTTGTCCATAGAGGCATTTGGCATTTCCAACACTAGACTATCCCACCTCATCACCAACCCCATTTCAAATACTCTAAGGCCCATAATGGACTGACATGATTTGGTGCTGAGTCCCACTTCACCTGCAAACCTGGTAGGAAGAGATTTGATATGCGAATTAAAGTGTACTGTGGATTGCACCAATGATGGTGTCTACTAGACTGCACCTAGGGCCAATAAGAACAAGTGCTAGTGATTGTATGCAAATCTGAAGATTGTGCTGAGAAATCTAAAAAGCCTTTCAGTGAACCTGAGTATATTTTATGTTTAGGCAGTTCCCTCTATCTTAAATTCTGAACGTGTGAATAACGGTTGTGTTTTCTCTGCTATGCCCATCACCATCCAAATCAATCCCACAAAGAACGACCCCATAGGTCGTAGCATGCTGTATGCCTGGGAGCTGAAGCAGGGGTTTGTCCAGTCATTACAATCATATTAAAGAAGAAGGCTTTAGTACCATTCTGAGTGTGTACTCTGATTTTGGTAGAAAGGAAGCCAGGTAAGCATGCCTACTGGTACACTCAAGACCTGAGACAGAATAATTATATTGTAATACCAAGTTTTCGTGTTGTAACAGCTCTGCCAACATTTTGTTTTGCATCCCCACAAACTGCTAATCTTTGGTCTACCTTCCTAGTCATTCCATATATGAGAAAAGCCACTTTTACTTTATGTTCCAACTTTCTGGGGCCAACGTACTCAACATCAACTCCCACAAGGCTTTACTTATTCCCCATCCATTTTTCACGAGCACTGAATAGGGGACTGGTACCCTGGTCTTTCCTGATTGGTCCACATTGGTCCAATATAAGTTGTTACTTGCTCCTGCCTGTTTGGAACAATGCAAGGTTGACTCACTGTATCTTCACGCTGAATTTGCCAAGAAAAGGAACAAAGCTTTGAGAGAACAATTGCACTTTTGTCTCCTTTAGGTCACAGTATGGAGAGCTCCACTTTTATGACCGGATTGAAGTCGTCCATAAGTAATAGCACCCACTCACAGCCTCTTGGCTATGTACTTTTTTGGGATGGCAGGTAACAGCAGAAATAGGATATTGGGAATTGTCACTCTAGTCTAACCTTTTAAGACAAGGTTACAAAAGGTACTCCTAAGCTCTTGCAGTGGACTTGAGTGGACATCAAGCATTCAAAGGAGAAAACAGGAGGTTTCCTTAGCCCCTATATTGGACCTGGCAGACTATGTCAAACAATTCACTCTGTATTGTAGTGCATGGAATGGTTATGCTCTTGGTGTGCTGGTGAAAGGAACTGGTAGTATACTATTTATGTTTCTTAGCACCTGTAGCAGCAGGTCTCCTGCTCTGTTTGTGATCTGTAACTGCTACTGTCTACCTGGTTGAAGGCTCAGAAACCACTGTCCTAGGATCCACCCTCATAGTGACTTTGTCCCATTCCTTAGCCATCTTATTGCTCACCACAAAAAAACAACACTTATGTACAGCGAGGTTGTGCCCTTATGCAATTCTGTGGCTACCTGTCCCCCACATCAATGTGAGCCATTGCACTGCACTGAACCCTGTCTCCCTATTGCCCACACACAAGAGGGTGACCTGTATGACAGTTTGATCTTCACTTCCCATTTGACCAAGCCCTGAGTTAATCTCTCTGATTTTGTAGACATCAATAACCAAGAGCTAACTAATATATACATTGGCTCTTGGCTTAGAAATAATGTTGGATCTCTAGTGGCGAATTATGCGATATGTACTATGTATGAAGTTGTTGAAAGTCATCATTTGACTCAGGATTTCTCTGCCCAGGTAGGGGAGTTCATAGCTCTCAGTGAAGCCTTTATCCTTTGCACACAACATATTGTCACTATATTCACCGATTCTAAATATGCCTTTAACTAACTCATGATTTTCACCTGTAATGTTTGCAAAGGCGATTTATTAAGTCTTCAGGAACACCCATAAAAACAATTCTGATGTACAATCACAGTGGATGCTCTTATGTCAGCATTTAAAGTAATGATTGTTGAATGTTCTGCTCCCCAATCCTCCGCAAGACAAAGGGCCTGATTTAGGAAAGAATGCTCTATTGCAATGCCAATGGAGTACTGTTAGACTTGGCATCCTTGGTGTGGTCTCCCCAAACTTTTTGACTCTGTTTCCCAGGCTGTTGATGTGTGCTAGACTCTGTTTTTGCTGTTTTTTTTTTTTTTACTTGGGGCACTTTACCACTGGTATCCAGTGCTAAAGTGCAAGTGCTCCTATGTAAAATGTATGTGTAATTGGCTTTCCATGATTGGCATATTTGATTTACTAGTAAGTCCCTAGTACAGTGCACTATAGGTGCCCAGGGCCTTTAAGTCAAATGCTACTAGTGGGCCTGCAGCACTGGTTGTGCCACCCACATTAGTAGCCCTGTCAACATGGCTCAGACCTGCCACTGCAGTGTCTGTGTGTGCAGTTTTTAAACCGCCAAGTCAACTTGGCAAGTGTACCTACTTGCCAGGCCTAAACCTTCCCTTTTCTTACATGTAAGGCACCCCTACGGTAGGCCCTAGGTAGCCCCATGGACAGGGTGCAGTGTATGTTTAAGGTAGGACATATACTAAGGTGTTTTATATGTCCTGACAGTGAAATACTGCCAAAACCGGTTTTCACTGTGCAAGGCCTATCCCTCTCAAAGGTTAACATAAGGGCTGCCTTCAAATATTATTAAAGTGCAGATTCCTTTTGAGAGCAGATGGAAAAGTGGAGTTTAGGGTCTCTGAACTCACAATTTAAAAATACATCTTTTAGTAAAGTTTGTTTTTAGATTGTTTGTTTGAAAATACCACTTTTAGAAAGTGGGAATTTTCTTGATTAAACTATTCTGTGACTCTGCCTGTTTGTGGATTCCCTGTCTTTGTCAGTTTGACAGTTGGGCTGGTTGCACCTCTCTCTAGACAGTGACACAAAGGGAGCTGGGTTGTAGCCTGCATATCCCGATGAGCCATCTGTGCTGGGAGGGAGGGGAGGAGTAGTCACTCACACCTGAAAGGGCTGTGCCTGCCCTCACACAATGCAGTCTCCTATCCACTGGTGTGTGTCTGGGGCCTGGCCTGGGCAAGGCAGGATCTTACAAATAAGAGAGACTTTCCTTTGAAGTTTGCCTACTTCAAAGGCAGAAAGGAGTGTAGGTAGTGGACCCAAAACCCCTAAAAATTAGATCACTTCTGGAATCAAGAGAAACCTCTGCCAAGGAGAAAAGCTGAAGAGCTGAGGAGAAGTGCTGCACCTGCCTGTGACTGTGCTGTGATGGACTATCCTGCAGTTGCTGCTTCTGCCTGTAAAAGGGTACAAAGACTGGACTCTATTGTGCATTCCTGCTTGAGAAGAATCTCCAAGGGCTTGAATTGAGCTTTCCTCCTGTTGCTGAAGTCTTAGGGCCATCAAAGACTTCCCCTGCCAGCACCTGGACTCTATGCCGAGACTCCTGCCCTGCCAAGTGGTTCCCTATCCAGTCCCTGATCCCTTGAAAGGTGAAGTTGGCAGACAAGAACTGAAAATCCACGCACAGAATGCCCTTGCGGGGAAATTTACAACGCACCTTCTGCAATGCTGCTGATAAACGGCGTGCCGCCGGCTTCGCAGCTGAAATTGAAACTACACCTGCATCGTGGCTGGGAGATCGACGCATCGTGGCTGGAGAAACGATATGCAACACCCGCTTATGGAGGCTGATAACGACGCAAACCCAATGCAGCGAGGTTTTCTAACACTGTGCGACCGGATTTTCTATGCATATACTAATCGTCCAAGTCAACCCGACTTTATGCGGATCTCAGGTGCCCCATCTGGAAATCTACGCATTGCTCTCTTCCGAGGGAGAAAAACTATGCATCGCCGACCCGACGGGAGAAGGAAACAACGCACGTCCTCACTTGCGAGTAAGCAATCGATGCATCACTACCCTTTTCCGACGCATCACTCACCTGTGCGGCTTTATTTCTGATGCTATCCAGGTACTTTGCCTAACAACAGCATTATCACTGTTTTCTAAGGATTAAGGCCCTCATTATGACATTGGCGGTAAATGCCGCCTACCGCCACGGCGACGGCCGCCAACATACCGCCGCCGTGGCTACCAGCGGCCCACCTGCATTAAGCTGTCAGAATACCGTCGACGGTCATGGTGGCGGATGGTGGTAAGGTGGCGCTGCTGCCAACAGCAGCGCCACGCCAGCAAAACACCACCGACCGTATCATGAGCCATGATACGGCCTGGCAGTGTTTTGCTGGTGGATGCTGCTGCTGGCAGCAGAGCTGCATCCCGTCTTCTGCCGGATGACCGCCAGCAAGCAGGTAAGTTGGGTTCTCTGACAGCAGAGGGGGGTGGGGGGTGGTGTGCGCATGTGTGGAGGTGTTGTGTGTGTGTGGTGGGTGTCTGTTTTCGTATGCGTGCATGCGGGTGTGAGTCACGTTGAATGCGTGCGTGCGTGAATGACTGAATGTGAGTGTATGTGTATGTTGTGTGTTGGGAATGCGTGTGTGTGACAATGTATGTTAGTGTGTGTTGCGTTGTGTGGGTATGTATGTGTGCATGCGTGGGTGGATGTGGGTATGCGGGTGTGTATGAGTGCGTATGTGTGCGCGTGTGGGTGTGTAAATGTGTGGGGGACAGGAGAGGGAGTGGGAGGGTGGGGAAGGACTCAGGGGAGGGGGAGGGGGCGGGGAAGACCCTTATCAGTGTCAGGGAAGGAATTCCCTGGCACTGATAGTGCCTACCGCCATGGTTTTCATGGTGGTACGCTTGCCACGAAAACCATGACGGTAGGGCGCGGTCACAATCCGGAGGGTGGGATTGTGTTGGCCGCCTGGCTGGAGACCGAAGTCTCCAGCCCAGCAACCGTTACCACCCTGACGGACGGAGTGGTGCATTGGCAGTTTGGCTTGAGCCAAACCGCCAATGTCATAATTTGGGAAAAGGTACTGCAAGCCTGTTGGCAGTTGCCAGGGTTGTAATGAGGATCTAAGACTCTTAGGCCCATATTTATACTTTTTTAGTGCCGTATTTGTGCCACTTTTTAACACAAAAGTGGCACAAACTTACAAAATACAATTTTATTTTGTAAGTTTGCACCGCTTTTGCGTCAAAAAATGACATCCTAACTTCGAGTTTTTTTTATACTCACAAAGAATCTTAACTGTCTGAGATTATGCTATCTCATATTCATTGTTGTGGTGTCGATTTCTGGGTCTTGTAAGAAATTGAAATCTCCTCCAATCACGATTTCCCCAGGAATTGTAAAAAGTGATTGAAATGATAAAAAAGTATAAATATGGGCCTCACTTGTTTGAAAATTCATAACTTGATTTGTGTATGCCGGATTTTTGTCATTTTGGTCTTGTTTTGTTTGGATAAATATTACCTATTTTTCTAAACCTGTGTTGTGTCATTTTGTAGTGGTTCACTGTAGTACTGTGTGTGTTGGTACAAATACTTCACACATTGCTTCTGAAGTTAAGCCTGCCTGCTCGTGCCAAGCTACCATGGGGTGAGCGGGGTTAACTGAGGGTAATTCTCCTTTACCCTGGCTAGAGTGAGGGTCCTTTTCTTGGACGGGGGTAACATGACTGCCAACCAAAGACTCCATTTCTAACAAGTACTCACAGCAAACTCTTGGTCTGCCCACCTTTTGTAGGGTTGTGCAGGCCAACAGTATGTTGACATTGGAGCCCTCTCTGGATCTGTCACTGACATACGTGTCTGACGGCCCGATGGAGTACAAGCCATCTAAAGTATGACAACTGGCCGTGTGCCCAATTTATGGTGGCCTATCAGATGGCTGTATTTTTTCTGCCTCTCATAGCAAGGTAAAATCTGACAGAGAGGCGCAGGAAACATAAAAAATACCCCCCTCACACCATGGGAGAAGACCCCCATGGTGTTGGACTAATAATGTTATGTGTTTCAAAAACAAGCTCCCGTTTTGGGAATTTGTTTTTGAAAAATACAAAGGTTTTGAAGGTTTATTGTAATAGTCCATGACATATGCACACCAAGCCTTTCAACTGCTTTGTTTGAAATATGGTGAACTCTCAATTTGGCAGGTTGGGTAAAGGCAGGATGGCGAATGTAAAGTCTTCCGCCATCCTTATTGCCTTTATTCCATCCGCCAAATTCTAAATTGGACACAGAATGTCTTGGAGCAATAACGACCAAAGTACTAGTAAAGCTGCTTTGTCCTCAATCTTTGGCGTAGTGATGTATAATGTACAACCGCAAACATTTCCTGTACAAATCTGCCTGTCCTGCAAGAGCGAGCACCCGAGGTGTAGGTCAGAGAAACAAATGTGGATGAAACCAAAATGTAAAAAGGACCCTGTTTGAGTGTGAAGGGACTGCACCTGGAGAGTGGAAGCCCTGAAATTTGAGCTCCCCAAACATGTCACTGTATGATTCATGCTACTGTTGCCCACTAGTTTACATCTTCTTTTCATCAGTAAATAATTACTATTGTTATTCCTGTGCCACCTGCCAAACCCACAATATTGGAAAAGAGGTTGCTATCCACCTCACTCAAGGCCCTTGGTCCATTTACAGATGGGTGGTATTCAGATGCCAAGATGAGGCTCTTAAACCTATATTCTTGTTGGCTAGAGGTATAACCTTGCATGCTGATGCTATCATGGTAGCCAAAAGACTCTTAGGGATTTCATACCTAGGCTTGGGGTTCCCCTTTGAATGTCTTGCAGTAAGAAATCTCATCTTGTCTCACTACTACAGCAACTAAGCAAGGCTTTCGGGATTAAGCAACACTTTCACTGTGCATATCAACCAGAGTCATTGTGTAAGGTAGAATGGTATAATGGCACCTTGAAAAAAACAGATAGTGAAGATTTGTACTGAAACCTGCCACGGGTGGCTGGACACACTGTGGTCAATCCAAGCCATTCCGTCTCATATAATTAAGTTCAGCCCATATAAGAAATGTGATGCACTGTTCATGTTGTACTCCTCTAACCCTCCAGTGGTTCCAGCATTTCTCAGTTTGTAATTGAAGGCAATCAATTCACTCTCTCTGCAGTTTCTGTTCAAAGGTTGATGCTGCTGTGCCTGTCCGACTAACTAAAGCTTGCCACAACTTGCATACTGGAGGCTGATCCAACTCGGCTGTCCACCAGAGAAAGTCTATTCTTCAACCTCGTGGGAAGGGCCCCTTTTATGCCCTTCTGACCATGAACACCGATGTGGAATGCCATGTGATTCCTTCTGGATTCACACGAGCCATTGTTAGCCAATACCACACCATGTGGACACTGGTGCCTCTGCACATGTTACACCCTCAGCCGCAGCCTCGCCCTTCCCTCCTGGCTCTGCTTCACTGAACCAGCACACATCAAGGCTGGAGGTAGGATTTCTATCTGCTGTACGTTCCTGGCCTCACCACCTTCAGAACGCAACTCCACCTTCTCAACATTACCAACTTCGACAACGGTAGTTGGCAGACTGCCTACTACTAGAGCGCAACACGAGTCTGGCCAGCTATGTTTGCAGCAAGTCTTGTTGTTTGGGGCTTGGTGTGGTATTGCCTCGAAGTGACTGGTGATGGGTAACTCAAAGTGAACTAAACCCTACCCCACTGTCCACTCATGGAATCAACGTTCTGCATATTGGGAGAACACTTATTTGCAATTGGTGAAACATTATTGACATACGCTTAACATTTCTTCTTACTAGTTTGTACTCATCTGCCTCCCACTGGACACATAGATGTGCCTTCAGTGCCCATGCCTTTCAATGAAAAAAGGTGCCTTGATATGCATATGCAGAATAACTTCTCTGTTGAGTGTGACAATGTTTCTATTCACGTTCAATCACACACTGAAAGTTTCCACTTCCCAAATCAGAGTTTCCTACCTGCTGCTGTTCATCTTGCATATACTTCATCAGGATTATTCTGTGAACATTGTAATGCAGTGGTGGCTGCCAACTACTGAGAGTGGTGGGATGAGCAAATGGGTGGGTGCATGCATGCACAATTACATTAACTAAATTGCTTACATGTGTTACATTATCATTTTAAAGTTAAAATGTTTAACTTTAAAAGGGTAATGTAATGTATGTCGCAATTTAGTGCACATTAGCACATTAAATGCATTTATTTTAAAAGTAAGTAAAATAGTCACTTACGTTGCTGCACACCCTCGCTCTGGTCTGGGTGTTCTTTTCTCCTCCTGCACAGGCCCCAGCCAACTCCCCTAACTAATCCTGGTGCTACTCTCATGCTGGAGTGCCGGGATTGAAGAGAGCGGGCTCTCTCAGCCCTACCAAGGGCAATGGAGGCCTGTGCTTGCTCCCAACCCAGCTGTATAAGACAGCTGAGTTGGGGAGGTTTAAAGTCTGCGTGTCTGGCTGGCTGTCATAAGACTGCCCGCCAAAGTGACATGCGCACTTTAAACTTAAGTGCCCAGCCCATCACTTCTCCCTGCTGCTGCCACTCAGCAGCAATGGCCCTGCCTCATCCTGACGCTCGACTTAGGACACGGGTTAGTGAACAATTAAATGGTAATAAATTAACTTATTACTATTTTATTTTTCATCTCTGAGGCATTTTCTTGGGTCATTTAATTAGTGGGGCGATGCTCCTCCGCCCTTATGGAGGAGCTGCTCCTGTTATAATGGCACCAATTATGTGGGACAGATGAGTGTAACATCTCTGGTCAGGCCTTGACATGCATTAGAGCTTGTTTATATTCTTTCAGACAGTCATCAGGTCCTTTATATGGGCACAGTAAAATTGAGGAGCAATGTGGAATGTATTTAATATGTAACAACAAGATGTATGATTGGTCTGGATCTTTGTCCCCTGCATAGGTTGCCCGAGCTGTTTGTCATACCTCATAGATATCCACATACCTAATAAGACTGACACAAGAAATATTAGACTACAAGCTTCTTCGCTATTATATTCCCTATATATGAGATATATGAGATTGGGACATCAATATGTGAAGTCACCAAGAGTTTGTAATAAATAGCAAATGTAACCTTCCTTGGTTTGGAGGTAGTCTCTGACCAACTAGAATTACAAAACACTGTGTTCCTCCAAAATTTTATGGCTCTGGATTTTGTCCTGGCTGCCAATGGTTGGGTATGTTCCATTGTGGGGACAGATTGTTGTTACTATATCCCCATTGTTTATCTGGGTATTCATGAGCAAGTAGATAACCTTAGGGAAAATGTGAGGAATCCACATTTAATTAAACAATTGCTTCAATTTAGATGCTTCAGCTATCTGGTTCTGGCAGAAAACAACACTTAGGGGACTGGGTTTAGATATAGTTGAAATAATAATCACTGATTTTGTTAACCTTGTTTTTCTTTATAGTCGTGTACATGTCTGTATGTGGGCTACTTATCACCTCACTAACAATAAAGACTCATCCACATCCTTCCCTTTCAATATTCCCAAAGGTGGTGATGGTACTTAAAGTATCTTTCATTATGAAACTGTGAAATGTTTTAACAAAAATGAAATAAGCCATGAATCCAGTAAATTAATTTCAATAGAATTGGTTTTAGGGTTGTACTTGGGGCTACAAAACTGAGGGACTGAAAAACTGCATGCACGTACCTTGATTTTACCTTGCTAGTCACCATTGTCTTGCACATTCCTGTTAATCACAGCTGTGCAGGCCTCACTGCCTTCCTTGAATGTGTTTACCTTTAGTCTTATGCTTGGCAGCACTAACCAAGGATTTAAAAGCAACCAGCTCAGCATTTGGAAGTTTATATTTCTTGTAGCTTTTCTCAGGGTCTTTTGCGTCATGAAACAATGTATGCCTGCCATGAGCCTATTGTTTCGGATTCTGTCACATGTGTTCCATTGGTGCCTTTGTGTAAATGTCTATAAGACTTCCATGTATTGGGGGGAATAGTAGTAGCTAACCATTGTGGTCAAAGGATGCTTTGCCTTCTGATATCAGGAGGTTCTTATTTTTGTGCTAACAAGTGTGCTCAGATGTCAAGCAACCATGTGAAAGGATTCTTCTTCCACAGGTACCCATGGAGCTTACAGCTTTGAGTCCTAGATTTAAAGATGGCTACAAGTATGGTCTTTTTGATACTGCTACAATCACAATTCGGACAAATCATATCTCTAAATAGTTGAATTCAAATTCGGATTGTATATCTAATCTTGATCATCATTATCATCCCTTATCAAACGAAGGAGGAAGGGAGCACACTGCCTCACATCCCAGCACTTGGTTTTCTCAGATGCATAATGATAAATGTGGTGCATGGTACATTTACTTCAGTAAAAGGCTTTAGTTTTCACCTTTGTTGGTGCAGCCAGTGCTGTGTATCTCTAGACATGTGCTTAAGGATTGCTGTCCTCCAGTAGAGAGTAAAAAGTTGTTTAGAGGTGCTGGAAATGCTGCTCACAGTCTTCTCGGGTCTCTGTACCACTCACTGAGTGCAGGTGCACCAACCAGAGCTTGTCGGCTCATCAGCTGAAGGGAGCCTTATTACATAAAGGAGGAAGGGAGCACACACTGCCTTGCAACCCAACACTCAGTTCGCTCAGATGCGTTATAGTTAATAGGTACATGGTATCACTTCAGTAAGCCTTTAGTTTTCACCATTGTTGGTGCAGCCAGTGCTGTGTATGTCTAGACATGTATTTTAGGATTGTTGTCCTTCTTCATTAGAGAGTAGAAAGTTGCTTTAGAGGTGATTGAAATGCTGCTCTCAGTCTTCTCAGGTCTCTGTACCACTCACTGAACGCAGGTGCATCAATCCAATCTCGTCAGTCCTTCACCTCGAGGGAGTCTTTTCAGAGGAAGGAGGGAGAGAGCACACGGCATTGCAAGGGCCTCGAATAAATACTTTTTGTTAGTACATATATGATGACCAGCAGTAAAACCATTTTGGTTTGTATAAATTAACTTAGATGCCACCTAATTAAACCTATGAAACCTCTGCTTCTGTGCTTGCCGTGCCATGAATCTTCTAGCACAGTCACTCTTATCATATATCTTTTGTAGGTAAGTAGAATTGTTTCCTATGATGACACTCATGTAGAGCAGATTGTGTTATTTCAAAAGCCTTTCCATTCACTTCTCTATTGTTTAATAAAAGTAAGTCTTGCATATGCTCTTCTAATTCAATTCTCCAAATTATCCTTTTCTTCCTTCATGGTTTTATTAATGGCTCTATCTTTAAAGATTATTTGAGCGCGCAGGGGAGCTTTAAGCACATACCAGATCACATTCATTGAGCAAATGTCCTGGTTTCTAGCAAAAAAAAAACTCTGTTTCCACTCTAAACCGTGCCCCTCGTTCTTTGTCGTCTAAATATATTTGAAAAAAAACCATCCCCTATATCTACCAGGTCTTCAATCTCCCTTTATGTGGAGCTCGAGTGCTGCGTCACCAGAAAGCCCGTTCGGCATGGCCATGAAGCACCCAACTGTCCAGGAGACCGAGAAAATGTGGCTGTTTTAAACATAGTTAAGGTGCAGGTAAATTCCTTCTAATGTGGAGAAGCAGTTCTCCAATGATCTACTAACTTCGAGTTTTTTTTATACTTACAAAGAATTTTAACTGTCTGAGGTTATGCTATCTCATATTCATTGTTGTGGTGTTGATTTCTGGGTCTTGTAAGAAATTGAAATCTCCTCCAATCACGATTTCCCCAGGAATTGTAAAAAGTGATTGAAATGATTTAGTAAATGGTCTTGGGTAATCTTCTATTGGAACTACAAACTGACCAGTGTTAGCGCGTAGAGGCTGTTGTAGGGTTCATCCAGCACCGGCGGCCTTCGGTGTCACTCTCTCAAGTATGAATACCTGCGGTAAGACTTGTAGCTATTGCGCTGCATTCCTTGAGGAAAAGCATTTAAAGCCTGCCCATGTTTTAAACATCGACAATTTAGATAAAATAAAATGTTGGACGCTATTTGAGTTTCCTGTCAAAAAAGCGCATGCCATGTTTCGTTAAAAGGGAAGGCACTATTGCCCATTACTTAAGGCCCTGGTTTTTCACTACTAGTAAAAGACAAATCACTTCCTTGCGTGGGTACTGAATAAACTGTGATATCCCACTTGCTAAAGGAAAGAGAATTAGAACTGCGCCAGACGTGTGAGGCGTTCCTCAGTCGGTGAGGATGACACACGGGCTCGTTCCATGGAGGACATGACACATAATGTACCCTTAAGAGCTGGGGGCTGGGGGATAGCGCGTCACTTTGCTCAATATTTGTTAATAAGCCTTAATGTTTTGTGGACAGGATATCTTTAAAATCTGCACGAGGTATTATCTAGTTAACGGTCCATGGTAAGCCAATACTCGTGTAATTGTTTAATGCAATTACTGACTACTGATGCAAGACAGGGATGTTTCAACACTGAAGGAGTTGTTATGCAGCCAAATCAATAACAATGTACATAACTAACACTGTCAACATAAAGCGAGCTTGTTGCACTTCAGAGAGCAGGAGCCTCATCCATACCAGCACATCAAGCGCGTGCGCACAATGGGCGACTGCATAAAGCGCCTTGCCTGCAGCCTTCAAACGCATTGCAAATAGAAATAAAAACAGAAACGTATAGACTGCTTAGGGCTATACCAGATGTTAAAGGCCCTGAAGCCGGGGTGGAGGCTGAAGCTGCTGGTGAGGGCATGTAACAATGGAGAGGCCTTTAATAACGGAGGCAGAAGGGCTGTAAGGCTATTAGAACATTCCACCCCTTGAGAAAAGAATGCTCTGAATTGAAAAGGGAGAACTAGAACAACAAATGTTAGAATATTGTAGCAGAAGGTCTGTAGCAGCCATTATTGGCCCTGGGCCAATCCATTGTCTTTACTAAACCCCCTAACTGTCCAGCATTCTAATATCTGGTGAAACTCTTGGGATGCGTATGTGCACACCAGCACTCCAGCGTTACACTCCCATGTACAGCCCTGCTTATGAATGAGCCACAGTTTCCTGTCCCCTGGACAAAGCCCTGTTTGCACAGGCGGTCAGAGTGCTGAACTGTGCTACGTTCACCGCACCCAGCACTTAGCAGGTGTTACAAATCACGCACCCTTTCTTCATTTTCGGCAGGTGCGCGGTAACCACCAAAATCTGCATTTTATTCCTCAAAAGCTCATAATCTCTGGTCCCCAGGGATTTGACTTTTACCTGGTGTGATAAATAGCATCTATCGCTCTGGAGCTCTCATCTTCAGGTCCAAATGGGCATATTTACAAGAAGGCATCTATGATGCGCCACTTTTCTTGCACCCCCCACAGCAGCTAATGACACCATGGTTGCGCTGTAATTACAATACGACACACCATGGTGGTCATTAGCACAATAGCATCAACATTTTTGATGCTATTGTGGCACTTTAGTACACTAGTGTTAAAACTTTTTACGCTAGTGCAGAAAAGCACAGGGAGGCTTATTGAATATAATGGATGCCTCATTTTGACTCCTGCTCTGAGCTGGCATTAAAAATGACTGAAAAATTGGTGCAGTGAAATGTTGTAATTTTCACAGCACCACTTTTTCGGGCCTTCCTGAGCCTGAACACCCCGATTGCATACATTATGTCTGAAGCAGGCATAATGTGGCGTAACAGGTCGCAAAGTGGGGCAATGTAAGCATTGCCCCACTTTGTAATTATAGTGCAGAAGAAAAGCCACCATAGTGTCACCTTAGCGTAAAAAATGATGCTATGGTGACACTAAGGCGGCACAAGGGGCTTGTAAATGCGCCCCACAGTGCATTAAATCACGCATAACACAGAAGAACGTTACCTCTTCACTACTGCATCTCTTGCCTATAGCTGGCCACGGCTGGTGGCCCAGTGGACTAATGGATCCACTTCTGGAAACTGACTTTAGGTCAGAACTTTGAGTCCCCTGTAGACCACTGAGCCTTTCCTCGTTCTGAAGTTGATAAACTGAGCTCTATTGAGATAGCAATACACGTGCTATTCAGTGCCAAAGGTCCTTGGTGCACACTTGTGCTTTATAAACACATTTCATATAATTGTATATTGCACTCAAAATCTAAATACACTTGTGAGAAACTCAATGACAAACTCTTCTTTCTTCATTATTCTCCACCTTTAAGTGTGACTGCTGTTATTGGAATGCCCCTGTTTAACACTTCAGCAACATGTATGTGTTGCATGAACATCTTCATGGGAAAACTAACATTAAATTCAAAAACGTAATGCTTACCAAAGGTCTGCATTGCTGATGTGCTACAAGTCAGTCGGAGTGTACACGAGGGGACACGTGAACCACTTCAACACTTGGTAGAAAAATTCGAAAGATGTGTGTGTGTGTGGCGTAGATAGTACGGGATACTTCAAGCTGTATAGCTCCCTTCTTTTATGCAACATTGTTTCATTTCAGTTCAGATGTCATGGGAGCGCGTGCCCTATTTGTTTACTCCACCATACAAGGCCCTCAGAAGCCCCTGCAAGGCCAAGTAAAACAGTGTCACGTCGTGCGTCCCATAAAACCCACAGCAAAAAAAACACAGAAAGAAAAATGAACATTAAAAAAAGAGAGCAAAATGGAATTTGCTCGTGTGAAGTGGTCAATGAATGTTTTTTTTTCAATGAATTGGTCTTAGTTATTTTAAGATCACCCGATATCACTAAACAACTGTGTATAGATAACCAGGCTGCTAGTGTTGCACTTACTGTGTAATTTACGGGAAAACTCCAACGTTACAGCTGTATTCATCTTGAAATTTCTTTACCAATATGTTGCATGTGGCAACGAATTACAACAAGAACATCCACCAGACACGTGCAGTCACAGAAGATCACAATGTAGCTCCATTTCGGATACATTTGATACCACAACTTGGCCAATGACCCATTTGTATTAAATTGTGCAACTTTTGCTTTTCTCTGCTGTGGGTTTCCATTGCATAAAGTCCAGCCACGAGAACACTCGGCCCATAGCCTTCAAGAGCGAAATTCCAAACACCGACTGCCCCGAAGACTATTCTTATCTCCTAGCGTCACAAAGGAATCTAAGCTACAATTATACTTTTAACCGCAATAAAAACACAAGCACTATAAACCGATTAGTCACGGTTACAATCGTGAATGCTACAGACTTGATCACTGTAAATGTGCAGTTATGGATTTCCTTATTATTTGTTTTTCATCAAAATTGGATACATTGGGCGCAACTGTAAGAAGCACGGCCAGTCTTGTATTGTGTTCCTGACAAAAATAAATAAAGTATATTGAGTGGGAATAAAAACGAAAGTTTAACGTATGAATGTGTTTAAATTGTAACCCTTACTACAGATTTTTGTAAAACGATGTTTAATCTAAAACAAAATACAGGCAGGCACATTTCAACAAAAACCTGACTTAGAAAAAATATGTCTTCGGAAAGAAATAAGTAAAGTTGGACGGAATTTCCACTGTGACCAAATAATTAAAAAAGCAGTATTGTGTCGTTATATTTACTCTTACGCAAATGATACGCGCTGTGGGAATCGTAAAGTTATTTGTAAAAGTTTACGAATTTCAGTCACAAAAATCCACCCCACCAAAAATTCGCTGCCTAAAAAAAAAAACCTAACCGCGTTCACTTTGCTATCACTATTTGTGAGTTTTGTACATACGTATATATGGTCTGAACTCCATGTCCATTGAAATAATTTTTTTTAAAAGAGAGACCTCGTTAAATGGCTGTACTAGAATGGCTTACATCAATAAACTATTTGCAAGACAACAAACTATATGTCATTTGCTCGAGGGCGGTGCGGTGTGCGCTGCTGCCCATTGTGTGGGGCCAAAGACGAACTGAATCCCCCTGAAGAGGCTCTGTTTCCCCTCATACAAGACCTGCGCCTTACAGCCTCCTAATGGGGGCATCAATGGCGGAAGAGTCGCGATGGGTGGGGTGCAAGAGATTTGGGCAGGAGAGTTCATTACTGTTTTTGTTTACGTTTAATGAGGGGTGTAAAACTTCGCAAAGCTCTGTAGAAGCGATCTTCAAACTCTCGGGCTGGTCCTCCTGTGGGCCGCACCAACGGATGCTGGGGGGCGAGGGGCAGGAAAGTGTGCCACGATAGAGGGCACTTCGGATTTCATAAATTGATTTATTTTCTTTAAAAAATAATAAAATAATGAAAAAAAGTAAAATAGCGTATTCATTTCGAAGAGGCGTCGAGAAGCATTCTTAAATCATGACAAGCCTGATATTTACACTGAGGACTACACACGAACACCTGGATTAAATACCGTTTTTAAACTAAATCCTTTCTGTATAAAAAAAGCATAAATCGCATTTGGATTACGAATTTAGGTGGGAGGATACCCGATTAATAGAGTTAAATGGGTAGATCTGCAGTGCTCAGAGCGGATTTCCGCTTAAACCTGCTGTGATTACACAGCGCCGTGCGGGGTCTTTGGAGGTTGTGATTAAAACGCCCTCCCTGACAAAGCCAATAACAAAATATCTTTCTTTGTACTGTATCAGTGCGCCCACTCCTTCGGACTGACCACCACTGCACTTAATCCCACGGTTCCATTAGGTTAAAAACCTTAATTCTATTAATAGTCCTGAAGCACATTCACCTGCTGGATATGTGGCCGAGCGTTGACAAAAAGCGCGGCCACGTCGGGTATGGAGAGGTCATAGGCCGCGTTCACAGTCTGTGAATACATTTAAAATAATCCTGGAGGGGAAGGCGGTTGAATTTCATTTAAAAGAAAACGCTTGTGGGGCACGACATCACTGAATTTCTTTTTATGCCCATTATTGTACATGCTAGAACTTAAGGTACCCTTTGTGGCAATGGATTAAATACCTCAGCGAAAACATAACTGTCCGAAATTCCTGTTAAAAACTTGAGGCGACCTGTGTAGTGTTTTTACTCGGGGCTGGTACTTATTCCAATTATACAGTATTGAGACTGCGCACCTTGCACCATTACTTTGACTTTGGTGGGGAAACGTTAAAGAGCGTCAATGGGGACTCGGGTGGGGTGGATATAGGCAGCATACATTCCCCCACTGTACATTAATGATGTTTGCCATCCGGTTAATTTTACTGGCCCCCAAAATTGGAAAGCGAAAATGAAAGTTCTCTTGCTCTCCAGCAGATGGCACCACATCTCCGATAACAGAGCGCAGTAACGCATGCACTCACCCAAAGTAGTAAAATTTAAGATCTACACAGAGAGCAGACAGGCATCCATGCAGATCTGTTTCATAATACGCGCAATCCCGAGAATCAGACTTTTGAAAAATGTTCTTTTTTCCTGATTGATGGTTTTATCAGCCGCCATGATCGATTAACTCTGGGTTCGTATGAAAAATGTAAAATAGCATAATTACAAACACGACAGATGACTACACTATCGAGCCGACAGCGGCACGGGTACATAGTGTTTTAGTAAAGTTAATCTAAGCTGATTGGTGGAAAGTTTAACTGGCAGCAACTTTGGGGGGCGGACTTCTTGACAAATAATTGTTAATTGTTATATTTGCAACAGGGGTTAAGATTGAACGCGTCTGTCAAATTTCTGCGTATTGATTCCGTCAAATGCGCTCAGAGCGGTGGAATGAGCCAGCAGTCACGTGTCATCAGGCTACAGAAGTATTGCACAAAGTTTTGCGCCAGTGCAAAAAATGAACGAGTGCACATTGCACCATATTTCCTGCTTGCAGGTGAGTAAATAGAATCTGCAGTATACTAACTGTTCCCGCACGAGTGCACTGAATGGAGCGACCATAATGTAGCGTATTATGGTATTTTACTGTAAAAAAAAAAAATATATATATATTTTTTTCAAAATTTCCATTATGAATTATCAAACGAAGTTAAGGAAAAATCAGCCAGTTACATTGTGTTTATTGTACCAGCTGCAAATAAAGTGCAAAATCCTTTTTTTTTTTTTAACAAGTGCCCTCAATGGAACAAAGTTCTTCATTAAAACTCTTACAAAGAGGTAATTTTTTTTATAAGCAATGGGGGCATCAAATTTGTCTCACAATTGTTTCACAGTCCGTTTCCTCTCTGTCAACTCATTTGCATACTTTTTTACGAACATGGATTTAAGCCAAAATCCTGCCGCCCCGTTATTTGCTAGGCTGCCTCCGTGACCTCACCCGAGCATCAATTTGCTACATGTTACTGTTAATTCACTTTAAGAACATTTGCGACCGCCTCAATTTCAACACATCGCATGTAAATACGTGATTTATGTTGAATTCATTTCAGTCTAGTGACTTTAATTACAGATGTTTATGACCTTTTCCTAGCCGTTATAGTTTTTGAAGGTCACACTGCATAACTTTATTTCTTCTAGGCGCTTGTTAAGAGAGGGAACATATGACATGACAATTAGCAAGACCCATATGTTGGAGTTTGGTTTCATGGAATTTTCATCGGGCAAACCGGATGTCAATAACCGCATCGATTCGAGCAGGGACAGAACAGGCGATTGGGATTAAACACACCATGATTTATCAAACAAGGCAGGCAATACACAGATATTATGGAAAAAGTCCTGATTCTGGCTACGCTGACTCCGATGTTTAAAGTTGAGACCATTTACTAGTTTTCGTAGCCATCGCACCCCTGGGTGGGTAGAAAAGTTTCCTTAATTTCCAAACAGGCGAAATTTACAATTTACGTGCGAAGCAGAATTTGGCTATAAATGTTGCACCCATGCAAAGCAGAGAAAAGGCCTCATTTTGGGCAGTGCGTGTGCTGTCCCATGTCCCAAACATATCTAAATGAACTGAAAAAAACCCGGGCAGTTTGCAGTTCATGGGCAGTTCATTGGACCCTTCCTGCCCTTTTTTTCATCCGTGCAAGGTGGAAGCAGATCTGCGAAATTTCGCTGATTCATTCCATGACCCACTTTTAGGAGTGAAGAAAGAAAAACAATGAAATGCGCAGCTTTAATGGCCACACAAACATTTTGGGGAGGCTACATTATGGCATTGATTCCGAATAGGAGGGCCTTTAATCCAGTTCAGAATAACACGAGACTTGGACTGTTTCGGATGCCGAGGTGGAGGCCATTCAAGAGGCGAGGGATAGCAACTGAGAGGCGCTATCACCCCTGTTGTGAACTTGTTTCTTGGGGCTCTTGGGATGGCAAACATAACAAGAAACTTAGATGTGTGCATAGTACTGTTTTATGTAGTTATGCATGTGGTAATTAAACACCACAAACACAGCTGAAAGGCACCAGGGACTGGTACAGGGTCCAAGGCATTGGCACAGACAGCTTGTGACCAGAGGGGTAGCTGGTTCCTAAGAGCAAAAGTGTCCTGCTACTGCTTCATGATGTAGTGCTCTTTAAAGAAGAGTGTTTTCAGCGGTTTCCTAAACTGGAGAATGTTTGGGAGGCTCCTGATGGATACTGGGATGTTGGTCCGGATGCCAAGTACAGAGATGAAGAAGGCCTGTTGCCTTTATGTATTTTTTTTATTTTGCATTCCTCCAACTCCAGTTCCAAAGACTTCTCCCTCGGGAGTGCTAAGCACCACCAGAGATGGTGAACTTATCAGCCATGTCTATAGTGGTGCTGGTAGTGATGGCTTTGCAGATGATGCAGCTTGTTCTAAAGGTGGTGCGGGCTGGAAAGGGCAGCCAGTGGCATTCCATTAGCATGGGGGTGTTCTGGTTATAATTCTGCTGGTCCTTGAATTGTGCTTCTGTATGTAGCATGACCTTAGAGGGGTGCAGTGTAGAGGACGGCAGGCCATGAAGCAGGACACTGCCACCATCTAGATAAGAGAGCATCCGGGTTTGAATTACAGTTTTGAAGCCACTTTGTCGGCAGGGTGGTCTTACGTTCTTTAGTAGAGTGAGATGATACCGGACCCTCTTTATTCTTTGGCAATGTGTCCCTTCAGGGTGATATATGGGCAGGCTGCAACCAAAAAGGCTTGGCATTGAGTTAAATTTGGGGTTTGGATTTGTGTAGGTTCGTGTAGTTCAGTCAGATGTTAATTTAATCAATATTTGTTCCAACACTATTGTGTATAGAAGTCTAAAGTCATGCTATCAACAATTATGCCTAGATCAATGTAGGCATTAATTAATGGCCAACAGGCACCCACTATGATACTGTTTGAAAAAAGTATCCATTTTGCACCAACACATTAACCTCAGGGGACAGAAGTCAATTTTCAAGGGCTGAATTACCAAAACAAGTGTTGTACCCTTGCTGCTAGGGCCTTCCTTAATGAATATATTGCTACTGGTGCTGAGAGAAGTCAAGGAATGAATCACATACATATATTGTACTGCACCTACAACTCCAAAAATCCAGCTGCCCCTTTGCCTTCATATTTTGGTTGAGGAGGTTAGGCTCAGTCAAAATTATTTATTATGCTGGCTTAATCTCGAATAATTCCCTGCATTTCATATTATGGGTTTTATGCAAAATTCCCCAAATTATGTAATTATCCCACATTATGCCTTTTACTGTCCATTCACACAAAAATCCTACCGTGGGTGCAAGGGACCAAAATGAATCAACAGAATGCGATTTGCTGCTCTTTATGCCTTGACTGATTTAGCACTATTTTGTAGAGTAAATTGCATCCTTGTGTACAAAATGAACGTGAGGATGCATTTCACAGTAAAAAATATCGCTAAATGCCAGGTTTGAGGTTCGCATAATTTTGTGTTATTACGGAACAGAAAAGAATGTGAATTTCACACATCACAAGTGGTGGTACCCACAAAGAATTGGGTCCTCATTACAAGTTAAGCGGAATAGGTGAAGTATTTACCACCTGTGGTAAATATCATTACCCCGGAGTGAGATATTTACCACATGTGGTAAATAGCTCCTTTTCAGCTTGCAAATCAGTCATAACATTCGAAATCAGCATTTAAAGCACCAAATTCTCCCTGTTTAGCCTTTTTTATGGGCCCTTTTTCCAGATGAGCTCCGGCAGACTTGACCTATCAGACTTTATTAGATTTTCTCAGGGGAAACTGTAAAGATGTGATAATTATTACTTAACCCGTAATTCCAATCCCAGTCACATAACTGGTAAATCCATTCCCTATGCAAACACGCGTTTGCACAGGGATCAGAATTTAGCACTGCACTTGAAATCAGGGCTAAAGACGTAGGTGGGCACACTTTACCACTGTGTATGGATACCAGCTAGTACATGACCCTGGCTTTAAAAGCCACTAAGAAAGCTTGGCAGTGCCTCTGACATATCTTGGATGCTATTTATGCGCAGGAGCAAGCAATTTCAGATCTGTTCTGATGTACTTTTAGTGAAATAAATGATAAAAATGAAAATACACTTTCCAAAGCATTTGCAGAAGTAACATTTGTCAAATTAGTATTAGGGTCAAATCTTTAAGAACCCAAGAAAAAATGGCACCTTCCTGTTCAGAATAACCTTTTGTGTAGAGCTCGCTACTTCAATTGTTGTCGTTTCATGGCACCGCAATTATCATATGTTACTACTGATGACCTGTTTAGTGGCACTAGGTTTGACATCCTAATCACTAACACTGAATTAGAGCTGTCAGGATTCTAGCCTATGAACAACAGGTCACACAGATGTCAGAGAGCGTTTGACTGGATAGTCAATCTTACTTGCCCTTACATTGTACTGTTGGAGGACATTTATATCTCTGTAATCAAAATTCCGGGAGTAATTATTATATTTTATATATTGTCAATCCTACTTACCTATATGTTTAGTTTATGCTGATTTAGGTATTTCAACTTTAATGACCTACTGGTGTTCTTATATGACCAAGCTCATAAAATAAAGTCTAAGAGTATATGCTGCCAAAACATCTAAAATGTACGTTATCCCTAGAAAACACAACAGAAATAGCCCCAAAACATCTAAAGTATTCTGAAATGATATATATATCTCTTTATGACAGGATCAGCATTCACTCAATTATAGTTAGGGTTGATAGATGGTTTCCATTAAAAATACCTTTTTCGGATTACCAGCAACTTTACCTTCCGCTGACCAATATATGTCAAGCCTTCCAACAGTGCAGTATTCTACACTCTTAGAATATGGCAAGTTGTATGCATAAGAGTCACAGGGAGTGCAAAGGGAATCGCAGCTATAGAGTAGACCTCAAAAGTACTCTTTTGCATGGGAACCTCCACATGGAATTTTCAAAATTCCAAAATGGCTGGCTAAAAGCATACCAGATTTGGCACTAAATAGCTTAATGTGCATTTTTGTCCAGCTTTTTGCGACAAATTTAAAAAAATTGTTCAGTCCAAGGGTAATGTGTCATTTGGGCATAAGCAAATAAATGATTGGGGTCATTAATAAAAAAACAAAAAGAAACTGCTACTTTTTGATTGGTTAGCATTTTTTAAGCTTCATGAACATTGGGATGTAGTGACCAGTAAGAGCATTGATACATGTAACTGAGTGGGTCATTATTTTCTAAATCCCAGCATTTTGATAATTCACGCATATGTTCAAAATCATCAGCCGTGAAGGGTATTCATTACAAGCAGTGGATACAGGCAAACAACTGCGCTGAACCCCGCTTGTACACACCTATTCCTTGAAAATAAAGATTTGGCACTGAAGTGTTCATTAAATAAAATATCACAGTACTGCCACCATTTTGCATTAGTGATCACAATCACATATGAGAATCATTAGAAACAGAGAGAACAGACGTGACCTGCGCTGCTCCCACTTGCACACAACTAAAGCTTGTAAAATACAGCCTGCTATTTTTAATACATTTTTGGCATCATAAATGATAGTGAGAAGTACATTGCTGTAATCTTGCAACTGTGGTCGAAAACATTTATTGGGCCAAAAGAAGATTACTCTGAGGTTGCTATTGGTATGTTATAGCAAAACTTTTAGAATTCACTGAAAAAATCGTATTTATCTGGTGGAGGAACAGTTGGACCACATAGCTAGAGTGGCATAGGGCCTTATTTACACTTGGTGGACATGTTACTCCATCATCACGTGAAGGATATTTAATCTGCCTTGTTAAAAGTAGCACAATATATAATGCACTTGTAACAAAGTGGGCGGGAAATTAGTTTGTGACAGAGTAAGCCATCCACCAAAGTTTGTCAGGCAGATAGTGTCTAAAACACAAAACTAAAAACACTTGAAACTTTCTATTTATCGGATGCTAACTCACTCCCTATCATGAGCTGCACATGAGAACGCAGATGACAGCAAATGATAACATTAATGACATCACATGTGGATTGTGGCATGACCGATAACATCAGTGATGATGTTAATGATATAACAAAGTCAGCTTAGCATATGACGTCAGCACTATTTCAGCACCCAAACATGGTTATATGAGATGCAAATGGAATGACCATTGTGCCATAGGATGTTCTGTTATTATGTCAAACGGTGTCTAGATGTGATACTTGGACAGTCAAAATCATTGTTCCACCAAACACCCCAATTTTGCGCGCTACAACCTGTGGACCCAAGGGTGGTTCTGCGCATCTAACAGATAGTGTCTTGAAGTCGTTTTCAGTCTCTGCGATTCAGTGATGCTGAAGTTTCTGGGTAAAGCTCATGCATTGGCATTTCTCTGGCAAAGATTGGCATGAGGGGGCTATATGTAGTGGTGAACAGGAGATACCACACCAAGTCTCTTCCATATCCAGCAATGGCTACTTTCATCTGCCAGGGTTATAGGGATCCAGATTGCGCCCAATAAAAGAGCTTGTCACCTATTAACCATGAGAGCTCAGTGTCAGAGGACCTTGAGAACCAGTGTTGAAGTGAATGAGATACCTGTCTGGCTGTATTAGGGAAACAAATCTTAGCTGGGTGTGTGAGGAAAAACAGAAACCATAAAAGTGGAGAGAAACAGAGTACTCATCACATGCGGGCGAGCTCGAGGACACATTTAGGCTGGTACTATGGTTAAGATTAAGGGGGTTAGAGGAAGAGAAGGGATGACCCGACATGAGGGGTGGGCATATGGGGCCGTACTGCACGTAGAATTTGGAAAAAAACATTCTGCATATGGGGATGGGTGGTAATAAAAACGGGGTGTCTCGGCTGCAGGGGTGGAAGAGAGAATAAAGACACACTTCCAAAAGTGGCACTATGGTCCTCAAAGACTCGTTGAGCAGCAGCTCAAGAGGTGCTTGGGTGAACACGCCTCAGCTGCCAACCTACCCCAGAACACACTGTGTTAAGGAACACCACATTTTATTGTAAAAGGCACTGTCTTGCAAGGAGTAAAATTACAAGGAACTTTGGTTTTTTCCCACAAAGTGATATCATTTTCTTGCAGACATACCCCTATTATGCCGCTTTGAAAAGCTTTTCTTCAGGGCAGAGATGACAAAAACACAAAAAAAGCAATTGAATGTAAAATACGTTTTAGTCAGCCGTACAAATATCAGTCAAACGTTTTGTGGCTGCTGTAACTATAATGGAAAACGACTATTTTCCCAACATTCATGCAGAACAACCTATGTCTGCTAGTTGTTGCGCCAACCGACTTCGAACACCTCCTTGTATTTAAGATTTTAAATGACCACAATATATTTGCATTCCGCATATTTACATTTTAGGCATTGGAAGACAAAGTGATTTGCCCAAAACCACTCAAGTGAATGCCAAGGCAGCGGTTCGAACCGAGGTTCAAGGTCGACAGCTCAGCCGATACAAGTTGCCAATATTTTCGCTCTAGCAGTCAGTGCGACTGTCACTCTAAGTAGCCAGAGCTCAGAACGTTACAACAAACATTGTTAAGAGTTACAACATTCGCATATCTGTCACACAAATCTCCGCCCATAGTAGGATGCCAATATACAGACAGTGTGCATAGGGATATGTGAGACGTGCTGGTCTACAAATACCACTAGCTCACAAAAGCCACTGCATCAATATCTGGCTTCATGCAAGAGCCGCAGACATACATCAATGAAATTATCAACAGCAAATTACATGCTATTTTCTAAAAAGTAAATTCAGGAAACTATAAGCCTTTGTACATAGCTCTGCTTCTGCCCTTTCTTGGGAAATACGACTAGTAGGGCCGCATTGAAACACAGAACACTTATGTGATTTTTGTTTTGGTCTCTTGTGTTGAGAATGTTTCAGTCATATGTTCCTATCCATATTAGGCCACAACCCACCACTTCCATGGCAGCCATGATGAAGGTACTAATGGAGAAGGTCAAAAGATCAAAACGATAATATACTTGTTTATGTCTGCTGGGCAAAAAGAGGCTCTCTTGATGATTACATTGCCAGGAAGGCCTACGTGGTCTGAGAACTGGCCAGATTTCCTTAAACACCATTCATGTGGGTGGGAAGACCTCATGCCAGTTTGAAGTCAAAAGTGGAGAACGCAAACTGCATATTGATGAGTGAATTGAGGTGGATTCAAACACTATACTGCTATAGCTTGCAAATTGTTTTAAATATTTCCTTGTGTGGTAGATCAGATGTGCTAAATTTTGAACTAAGTCATCAAGGGGCTTGGTTGAAGTGGCTATTAAATGGCACATATATCGGAGGCAAACATAATTTTTTGACTCTGATACATTTCTATAGCAGACTGTGCGTATGAACTCAAGCATAAATATGTCACACATACCCATTAACGCTTATTATGTATAGTTCTAAACACAAAAAGGAATTAGCGTTACATTAAAGGTATTTCATGACTATTACATCAAGCCTTATATAATTTCTGTTTCAGCAACTGAATTACCATGCTATGTCTTTAGCATCTCATTCATTCCCCCTGTCAATACAAATCCAACACATCAAATCCTCCACGAGAAACAAATAATTTAAGATTATATTTCCACGAATTAAATTAAGAAAAATATATGAAACCAGCACTGGTTCTTTAAGAAGAGATCACATTTTTCATGAAGTTGGCCTCTTCCAAGCATTTTAGCATGCCTTCTAATCCACATTTTAATGCAATGTCACATGTCATAAATGTGACAGTTTTAAAAATCACATGCTACTGAAAAAAATACATAATTGGTAATCCTCACTGTCAGGGCAAGATATAATCACCATTCAGTCTTCATGATTATACATCAATAGCAGGTAGCTGGATATAGTTAATTTCTGTTTTGTATTCTTTTTAAGATGTGTCCCTTTTTCTCACATACATAATCAAACTGTAGAGTCTGCGACCTATGTTAAACCTAGAAGGGTTGGTAATCTCTCCCATCATGGTTGTTTTTTGATTCCTTAAAACTATTATGCTTCATCATGTCAGCTATTCCTTTATCTTGCCTATTGTTACACGCACAGCTACAAGGTCCTGCTAAATAGGTAAAAACATAGAAACAAACAGTACTAAGTGAATCCTGAATTAACACCATTGCATATACAACTTCGAAGTATATTTGATGATGATGGTGGTTTGTGATATTTATCGTTCACCACTTTTCCAAAAGCGAGGTGACCTGCATA
Source organism: Pleurodeles waltl (assembly GCF_031143425.1). Lineage (NCBI taxonomy): Eukaryota > Metazoa > Chordata > Amphibia > Caudata > Salamandridae > Pleurodeles > Pleurodeles waltl. The sequence continues at coordinate 186,223,008 of NC_090437.1, forward strand.
TTGCTAGGCAGTGGTTGGAAGTGCAAATATGAATTAGATGAGAATGTCCATGAAGGGTAGTATCTAATGTGTGAGAAGTGACAACACATTAGTTTACTTTAGTGTCAGTGATTTTCATGGGGGAAACTATAATATGACGCTTACTCTTGGTTTGACCTTACAAATGACAGCGTCAGTCAGTATCAGGGCACAGAAGTGACGTCTTCTATGCAAATGGCACTTCCTTTGAATGTGAAATGTTAGAGCTTTGTGAGACACAGCAGTTTCCCCATGAATCAGCACACCTTGATTTCCTGAAGTGGAGTCAAAATGCAAGAATGCTCAAACGTGATTAAGCATGCTGTCACTGTTGCCTCTATTAGTTGAGAAACTGAGAGGGCATGTACAGTACAAGACCAGAGATTGAAATGCTGAACCGAATAGCCTGTCAGCACCTCCTGATTACCGGGTACTCTTAATGTAGCCTGAGCAGGGAATTAAGCCACATAGCAGTGACACAACTATCATGAAATCACAAGCATTTGGTCCATTGTAGAAGCTTGAAAAAATTAAGATTTATAAAGCAGAAATGTATTCACTACAGAACATTTCCTCCGGCATATCCCTAACCAGATAATACACAACATACTTGCAAGTCCATACATCTGCCCAATATGCAATCTGTTGGTGCTATAACCAGTAATTAAAAACTTGTTAGATGTGGCCTTCAAAGTGATACCTTTATTCTGCAGTCTACATCACGTGATGGGCAATACAAGTTACCACTACAGTTGTTCAATTCACCATTTACTTAATGACATCGGCGTTTGTGATGGATTTGTTAAATTTCTCTTCCTAATCTATTTACTTTGATGAATATTTTAGAGTTGCACAAATGTTTGGGTACCTTGGGCAATTTAATAGCCGCAGAGATCTATTTCAGCATTTGGAATAAATGAGAACATATGTAACTTTTAGATGTTCCTATTCCAAGGACTTTTACTCATAACTTCTTTGGCATCACCCCCACCTGCATGATTTGCATCATTGGTATTTATATGAAAGCACAAGATAAATCCTAGTACAGGGAAATGGTGGGAATGGTAGGCATGACACCAAAACTGAAAACTGGGACATTGGCTGCCTATAAACATGAATCTGGAGGCACATTAATGCTTAAATACCACATAAACCTTATTGAACTTTTAGAAAAGAATGTCCTTTGAAAAGGGAAATAATTGGATGTTGCAATCAGTTCAAAGCAGTCGGTACAACCAGCAAAGCATCAGCCTATGTACTAATTGTTCATAAAATGCTTGTGTTGAACCATTGAAGAAGTGCAGCTATCTTGTTTTTACTTTAGTGTAATCAGGATGAAAGAGTTGTGGGCAAAATCAGTCTCCTCGCATCTCATGAAAATAGTTATCTGAAAGTGTATTTGTAATTGGAGTGTATATTTCACTTAAAAAGTGTACAGATGTATCTGACAGACGATGAACTAGCTCATCTTGTTGGTTGTCTGGGTTAGTTATGTAGTACCACAGCTGATCTGCTTATGGATATAACCCCAATTTATCACATACATAACATATTGCATGACAATTTTAACACATCTGCTACATCATCATGTCACTACATTGAAGGGTAGGTGTAGGTATGTAATAGATTAATATAATAGGGAATATAGTTAGCTAGGCTGTGTAAAGGTGAAATTAATAGTTATATACTTACCAGAACAATGCAATCGTAAGCAACATGGTGACTGTAATTGTAGTTGATATAACTGACCTTGTAATTGTGTCATAAAACTTGAATGTGTCTACTGGTACTTATGGACAGATCCCCTAGTTAGTGGTCACCTGGTAGGTCACTTTCAGTGTTCAACAATTTAGGAAACAGTCTCCTAGGTAAGGGCCATATGGTTAATTCCTCTGTAAACTGCCAGCAGCCTACTTTGGCAAACTGTTCCCACAATCCTGTCCTGCCAAATTTCTACTACACATTTACATGTCGTGGTTCTTAACAAATGTGCTTTTGGGACAAACTATTGATAGAGTTATAAATATACTTGAGGCACGTTCACTTACAAACACACACACATTTAACTGCAAAGAAGAGTAGAAAAAGTTTTGGGGATGAAGGTTCTACTTTTAAAACAGTTGAGTGGAAGGCAAAAATATGAACGACTACAAAAGTACTGCTGAAAGCAGAATGTGAGTATAAACCGTGATGGGAACCAGCGTGAGAGGAATAGCAAGCTTGATGTTTAGTGGCCAAACTTGCATTAACTTTGCATCAGAAAAAAATACACTGGATGAAACTTCTCTTCTGGGTCTCATTCTCTGGAAGCACGAGTTAGCTCCAATAGAGTTTACCAACCCAGCACCAAATGTAAACAACAAAAAAAGATCTGTATGCCACAACTTGGGCAGTTGCTATCGACCTAATAACCAACTTGCCCACTACTAATGTCAGTTGGATAAAATTTAAGTTGAAAATTCAGCTCGAAGGAGAGCTCTTTCGCCCACCTCCCTGCTAGTTAGTGCAGCACGACGAGACAAATGCAGCCGTCCGAGAGTTGACAACAAACTTTCCATTCACAGTTCCCATCCCGTGTCCTTTGAACAAGGAGCTTCTGAATGGAGGGCACGTGTGCTTTGTTTTAAGTCAGCCCTTTGGCCTGGCTGCGTGTATCCTGCCGGGTGGAGACTCCCATGGCGCAGAAGCACATTCTGGTATGACACAGCTTTTATATCTTTGGGTTTCCCTCCGTTATTTAGCCTGTCTGGGGTGCATTCTGTGCTCTGGTTGTCTCATCGTGCTTGTGAAATTGAAAAGACAACAAAAAATTGTTGGCCAACATTTCCAATTGCAACGTAAGTCAACCCCAATGACCCATCCTGTTAGGAGGGGTAGAAATGCCTTAGCTTTGAAGTTTTATTTAAAACAGTAGAGTGCATATAGAGAGTTTTTTTTTTTTGCCCAAAAGGATTTGATTTACAGAAAACACCTTTTTTTTACAAAAAAATATTTTCTCTCTTAGGAACATTTATGGGGTCACAGAGATAATTATTGTCAGTCTTCTTTCCAAAACAAAAGGCCCGAGGGAACTTTGAGAAAATATGATTTTTTTAATCATGCCCTTTCTATAGCAAGGTTGTTTTACCTAAAATAACAGGTCGACTGCCTTGAACAAAGAATGGATTACTTTTCCACGAAGTTTATAACTTCCAAAGGTGTATTTAATAACGCTAAATGCACATCTTATACGTTATGGTATTGTTAAAACATTTTCATTATTAGGGAGTGTTTTACAAAGTCGGGCCTCGGAGGCCCCACACTACCGCTGTGACATGTGCTGCCTTCCATGGAGTTCTGGTTTCACAGATAATTCTCACAAAAGCAGCTTTACAATAAACAGATTGATCGTTGGTAGATGTGCATTACTCAACCCTCACATGTCTGCTTGGTGGATGAGATGGCCTATATAGCGCTATCTTTCAAAGCCTCTAGGTGCTTAGAATTTTAGAATTGTACCACCTGGAGCAAATCTGTCCTGCATCAGTGTTTGATGATACATCAGATTGTGAGAGCTTCAAATGGAAAGTTCTTTAAAATCGAGACTGTCACATAAATGCACAAATGCTATCGCCCATTTAAAACACCTGCTGATGCTATAGCTGTAATTATAATGCATATTTAATGTGCTGACCAATAAATATTTTGCAACCAAAATGCGCTCAATTTGCTTTCATATTACATACAGGTTTGGGCGCAGTGATCACGATTCCATCAAGCTTTCACAGAAGGAAGAACACACAGGTCATCACTCATGGGTCTGTGAATGGGATGTAGATATTGACAATTCAAAGTTCAAGAATACTTATTAAAAAGAGGGGCCACGCAGGCCTTCGTTATCACTCCCAACAAATCATGCAGTTTCATTTCATGTTCTGCTGGGGTGGACTTATGTTTGAACTCCTCCCTTCGGATTGCTGTCGCTGGAAGTCTGCTTGTCTGTTTGGACACAGCACTTGTTTACCAAATGCACATTATTTGCAGTTAGGGAGGAAGGAAAAAGAGCCAGGGGTGTTAACACTCAGTAGAGAAGTAGTGCTTCTCGCATTACTAACTCATGCTGTCACGAACTCTGAACCTTCGGATTATCCTCTCTCAGAAGAGATTTCTTGATATTTTAAAACCAAGATTTCACAGGAGAGTACATTTATTTCTCTTGAGTGGTTGGGAACAAGATAAAAATGTACAACTACTTACTGTTAGGTGATCTGCCTCCGTATTTCTGGGAAAGTCTGGAAAATAAAAAGTATTGATCAGCTGGGAGCATGAAACACGGTGCTTTACAGCCTGCTGGTCTTGGCACAACACACCATCCGCTGGTGCTGGTCACAGGGAAATAAGAGGCTTAACTGATGTGCATTTCAGGTCCCAGAAGCTGGCTGCACACAATTTAATTGAATTTTACACTGGTTTAACACACTCCTTGTCACTGTCAGAAAGCCAATAAGTTAAGGTTGCTCCCCATCCCTTCCCCCTTCTGAATTAGTTAGAAAGTTTAGGGTCTGCTTAATCTGATATTTGAAGTTGTCTCTGTGGGTGAATAAAGTGGAAATTAAACAGTTTCTAGGTCACAGTAAGATTTTAATAAAAGCCCTCCTTAATTTGTATGCGATGTCAAAGGGCATTGTAAGTGTCATTGGACCGTCCAGTGACACCCTTTGGTGTAGTGTTTGCTCTCTAATACGTGTAAACGAGTAGAAATAAAGGGAGTGAAGATTGTTGCAGAGACTTTTGGGAGCCTAAAAAGTAACTGGATTTAAAAAAGCCTTACATCAAGTTTAAACTTTCGACCTGCCAGCATTCAAATGATTTTGTAATATTTTGCTCATTGCTGAAATACAGAGTGGGTTAATTTTATACTAAGTGCTAGCACTGAGGCATAAAGATATGTTGATGTAAAAAGATTCAGAGCAAATTGTCATGCTTTAAAAGTCAAACATTTTTTTCTGAAGAACAAAAAGAAATATCGTGGAAAACTAATGGCTGCACTTTTTCTATTTTGTAGAAAATAATTATTTGCATAAATATTGAAGATGAATTAATATAAAGTGCATTTACTTGTGTGATTTATTTGACGGCTTAGTTTGAGATCAAATATGAAAACCAATCTAGATCAAGAAGTGAACGGAAAGAAAATAGTATATAAAATAAATTGATTGTAACCCCCTAATTCATATTGTCCCTAGGCAGAGTTACAATTGTATACCTTTAACATTGCTCTGTCTCTATTTTTTTCTTGTTTTTTTGCCAACAGGGATATTTGTTTAAGGGGGAAGACGGATGTCCGAAGTCTCAATGTGTTTTCAATCTTAAATTTCAAAATGTTTACATGTATATCTCCGAATATTACTGCAATTGTAGGTCACGGACTTTACAATATTACTAACACTACTCTTGCTGCTACTACCACTACAATACACAACCATGATAATAATATTAATAATAATTCTCATAAGAGTAAAAAAAATAATAAGAAAATATTAACAACAATAATACTTCCTGACTTATTAATATTATTATTGTTGTTTATGTTTACAATCATGGAGTCCATTTTTTTTTACAATCAGCTGTCCAAATGTTAACATCAAACTAAAACATGTAAGATCAGTTATTTTTGAGTGCTTGCCATCTACAAGACATAGGGCCTCATTATGATCCTGGCGGCCGGCTGTAAGCTGGCGGTAACACTGCCAACAGGCTGGCAGTGTTCCACCAGCTATTATGACCGTGGCGCAATAGCCACGGCCATATCGCCGGCCCCTCCACTGTATGCAAGCACTGCTGCCCTGGGGATTATGATTCCCCGACCGCCAGCCTGGCCACGGTGGTAAACACCCCCATGGAAAGGCTGGCGGTGAGGGGGACTTGGGGTGCCCCTGGTGGCCTCTGCACTGCCCATGCCTTGGCATGCCAGGCATAGACCCATCGCGCCATTCACTGCCTGAATTTCGGGCAGTGAAATGCGCAACGGGTGCTACTGCACCCGCTGCACATCAGCATTGCCGCCGGCTCCATTACGAGCCGGCAGCAATGTTGATGTGACTTTTCCGCTGGGCCAGCGGATGGTAACACTGTTACCGTCCGCGGGCCCAGCGGTAAAGTCGTAATAGAGAGCCAGAAATACCGCCAGCACTGGTTGTATACTGGCTCCCGCAGCCTCAGCAGTCTTTTGAAAAGACCTTCGAGATTGTAATGAGGGCCATAGTGTCATCTATTATAGGTGAGTTTGTGGCATTTTCACTTACTCACAGAATCTCACTTCTCTCTGTTCCTGAGTATTTCCAAATACTTACCTAAAAAAATATTCACAAATGTCTCACCTTTTCTTCTAGCCCTAGCACCTCCCTTTGCTTAACACTGTAGTGCAGGGCAGGTAGAAAATTAGTAACACAATATACAACTCTTGCATTTGTAGAGGTCACGATATTTCATTGTTTATTCTGGCCTGCCAGGTGGCTCATCAGATATTTGTGATACCAATAGGGAGGAATGCACAGAGCGGTAAAACAACAATTAATGACTCGATGCAACATCTTAAAAACTAGCAGACACTTCAGTGGTGGGGACACCTGTGATTTGACTTACTTTATTGCTCAATGTAATTTGCTTACGTTGTTCTCTTCTACAAAAATGGCGTAATGTTTATTTTCTTCACATTAAATTCACCTAGACTGGAGAAAATTGCATGGCAAATCAAATCAGCCGAGCGTTAATGAACTGGGCCCCTTTGCACATCTTTTTAGGTGGAGGTTATGCTGAGATATTGCACTTGCAACAAGGCACACTCCTTTCTGAACCTCAGCACTGTTATTGCACTGGGGGCAGCAATCTCTTATTTATACATTAGTTGTGGATAGTTTTTGGTTATCACGAAAACCTTGTAATATATGATTGAAAAACCACAGCTCAGGATCATCATGTGTTTGCACTCAGTCACTCTGAGCTGTGACTTTTTTCTTGCAGGGTCTCAGGTTAATGGTACATGTTTGTGTGGAATAAACTTTTGTTTGCTATTGTCTGTGTAGTCAGATGAAAATGTGCAAGAGAGCAACTTGTTAAAAGGTCTTGCCCACAGTCATTCCATCCTGTGGACTGTAAAAGTATGTTTAATGCATCATATGATCTTTTTGAGTTTTGTGGTTGAGTTAATAAACAAAAGATACTGATAAAAGGACAACATTCCCTACAATCGCGAATGTGGTGGATAAGTATTTTGCTATATGAGACTACTTTGCATAGACTCTTTGAAACAGGACTCCAAGCATCAGTTAACCACTGGCATGACCTTGAATTTCTGTGGCTTCCAAGCGAGGCTGCTCGGCCAACAAAGGGAGGGGACAAGATTTAAACATTTGTATTGTAGTAAGTGAGAAAATCAGCGAATAAAATGGGCGAACTGGTGACAAGCTGTTTCTATCAGAAAACAGGTTTCAGACGACAGCAGTTTTCCAATGGCCACTGTTCAATCCTCCCATTAATAAGAAATGAGCGACCTCAAAATCCAAAACCAAGCAAAATATGCCTACTAGATTAAATTAAAAACTATCGATGGCCTAACTGACACCTGAGGACAAGACAGTATATACTAGCATTTTTTATTCATTCGTAAGTTATATAACTACTCAAGAAACTATGTTAGTGTCCTACAGAATAAGCCGAGCTTCTTTTCAATACTTCTTAAAATATAAAACAGAAACAATTTGATGATGTGTCGAGGTTTGGACATCATATACCAAAAAGCGAGTTTATTTTTGAAATACAGATATTAAATGCTTACACTTATCTTACAGTTCCTGTAAATCAAATTATCTGAAGGTTTTATTACATATCCCTAGATTTAGAAACTGTTTTATTTCAATTATTTGCACTATTAGAAAAAGAGTAGTATTTCTTATTTGTATCCCTTTTATCCATGACCACCTCGTTTTTCTGGGTGGTAGCGGGATTAGCGGTACAGACCTAACCAAACTTTCAAGATCTCCTGGGGCGTCCGGCCTCAGGCCATTTAGACGTTAAAGCACAAAAGGTACCTGATTTCATAACAACCATGTCACATTACATTTAGATAAATAAAAAGTAGACTTTCAAATCTCTTTCAACCCATCTGTGTAACCTTTCCCAAATCCTGCTCAAGGAGTCTCAGGGCCATTATACTGTGGCCCTTTCTGTGCTCATAGGGCGACTCAGTTGACTGAGCCGCAATGGTTAGTATTCATAAAATTCAAACTCTGAGGCAACCAAGTTTGCAGGCCAGATGAATCATTCCCTATATTGTGCTTTTCATCCCATATTGAATGTTATCAGGTGCTAATTGTTGTTTGACGAGAACAACAGCTTAGTGCATCTGTTGTTCAATTCCCACTTCCCCATTCTCAAATGTGAACATCAAAGAAAAGAACACACTCGGTCTTGAACAGCCCCTGACAGCAGACCGAGACTCAAGTGCTCAGCAGACAAGGCCCTTGCCACCAGCTCTCAGATTTCCACAACAGTGAGCAAACACAAAACCGCGCTAAGCGGCCTTCCCTTCCTTTCAGCTCCCCCTGGCCAGTTGTCTGCCTTGTACCGGAGAGAACCCTTGTACACAGCCCTGCTGGGAACACAGCACAGGAGAAAGGATTAGCCTCACTAACATGCTGGGAGCTGCAGAAAGCGACGGGGAGAGAGAAAAAGGCAAACAGCAGCCCTGCACCCAGTATATGAATAACCAACATGTGTGAGCTGACAGGAGACCAGGACAGGGCCCTTGGCTACCCGGGAGAAAATGTAGCGGTGATGACTGACAGGCCTTTCAGGAAATATGTTCACAATCACAGACAGTGAAGGCCACGACCTGGATGGTTTAAGAGCTTGTCTTGTCAAATTATCAAAAGCTTCCTCCTCTCTGAATAAAGAGTGACATACGTGAGTGTCAGAAAGCTGCGGGCTGACAAGCCAAGCATGGAACCACGATATGCACGTCACATTCCTGCTGAACAACGCCACCGCTGCAGACAAATCTTAATGAGAGCGCCCGGCGGGCCCGGGGGACCCGTGTCCCCGCCCGGCACAACCACTCATCTCTAAAAAAAAATCTCCCAGCTCCCAGCCGGTCATAAACTGACACGACAGAGACAATTACTAAACACAACTTTTTAAGACAATCCTCTTGTGCTTTGTCAAAGCCGGCCCCACTGCAAGCCACTCGCAGCAAAACAAAAGCTTTAATAAAACAAGTGGTATTCATTAGCTTTGTGTAATATATAAGCAGAAGAAGAAAGGGAATAATTGCTTTTTTTCAAGCACTTTAATTAAAGAAAAGAGACAACACGCGCTTGCCTTCAGAAACACACACAAGGAAAGAATTAAACCGTTTTAATCAAAGGGATTAAAGGAGGTGGGAATAATAGTTCCTATTGCTCTATATTTGGGACTGGGAAATTGTTTGGGGCCAATAAGAGGAAAAGGGATTCAATTAAAAGAAATTGGCTCTAAGAATAATTGTGGGGAGGATCTGATTTCTAAACAGAACAAGAATAACATTGAGAAAATGTAATGGAAGGGTAAATAAGTGGTGAAGGATTTCCTCCGAATTAACACTGAGCAACAAATACCAAATTCCGAAATTGCTTTAAGAAATGCAGAGTTTTTACTTTTAAGTTTCTTAAATGGACCATCACTCGAAATACAGGATGTCTTCTCCCATGGCTTGTTTATTGTCACTTTGGGTCAAAGGTATATGTGATACAGTACCCCCTGGCATGACATTATGAGAATATTACAAGTCACCAGAGAGTTCTGAGAATATATAGACGAACAAAGTTCAACACTGAGTTCCTTTATACGGTCATGATACTCTGAGGTGTCTTGGACTGTACTTATGATGTACTCCAGGGGGTACTTTATTCCTTAAAATACACGATCACACCATCTCCGTCCCACAAACCGCTTAAATCCATGGGCCCAGCTTTAAGGGGGCCTAGCGCCTCCTTGCACCACATTAGCGTAATATTTTTTTACGCTAATGTGGCTCAGGAGGTCAAATTTGCCACACTAGATTTACATGCATTGCGTCACTTTGTAACCTCTTACGCCACATTATGCCTGTGGCAGGTATAATGTATGTAAGGGGGGTGTTCCCCCGTTAGGGGGACCGCAAAAATGGCACAGTGGAATCTATGAGAGTCCACTGCGCCATTTTTGCTGGCTATTTTTAACACCTGCATAGAGCAGGCGTTAAAAGGGGGCATACCATTGTTTTCAAAGGGCCCCTATGTACTTTGCAGGATTATCACCAAAATGTTTGGGGCTAATCTTGCAAAGTACAACAATAGCGTCAAAAATGTTGATGCTATTGTCCCTAATCTGCACCATGCTGCACCAAATGTTTAATACGGCGCACACATGGTAGCGTGAGGGGGGCGCAAGAAAAGTGGTGCTGCATTATATGCAGTGCCACTTTTCTTAAATGTGGGCCTCGGTGTGTAAAGAGATAGGATATTTGCAAACATGAAGAATGTAAGTAGAATCTGCAAAATTAAACGCACCAAAAACAGTTAGGTATTTGTTGCAAAAGTTACTCGAAACATTTTAATGGAAGTTACTTCTAAAGAAATTCTGTAGCTCAGAATGTGTAGGAACATTCACAAAGGTTCTGTCTTTCCTATATTTTCCTCTTGCATGCAAAAAAAATGAGCAGGTGCCATACTTAGCATTATATTTTTGTATGTCACAAAACCCTAAATTGCATGTTTGCTTGCAAAATATAAAAATCTCAGTGACTTTGACCTGGAGAAAGATTTATTGCAGCTCATCACGTCCATTATAAGTTTTTGCTGTCTAGAACCACCGTAGCTCGCAAGGTGTTCCCAGGCAGGGACATCCAGTGATGGCTGCCATGACCAAAAGATGGACGGAAGTTCACTACTATAACCCAGGGGCTTTGTGGCATAGAGACCACTGAGTCAAGGCTTTCTGCCGGCAGTGCTGGGTGATACTCCAGTGGCATAAACTCTGCGACTCTCCTTCACCTAAATGGGGTGTGGAGCTTCAAGGCTGTCAGACATAATCTCCCACTTTTGTAATATGCCCACAATCGGCAATCTATAAATGGCCCTCATCACCTTAACATTTAGGTAGGCAGAAATTCAACTGGGTGATAATTTATGCATACAGAAATTTGAGGCATAGGTTCATTAACATTACATTTTTGATTTGTTATACCACGGGGATCTTTTCCCAAAGACCGAACCCTCTGTCAAGTGCAACTAAGTTACATGTGGGTCCCGGGGTTGAAGAGCTCTCTCCCTTTCCCTTCTTTGAAACCCATTTACTCCTGCTTTTGAGACGTGCAAATCTGTGTTTGATTCCAGGGTAAGAAAATATCTGCAAGCAGAATGTGAAACAAAGCTACGTTTTTTGGATTTCCTCTACATTTTCTGGTAGAAACCTTCTTGGAATAGCCTCACGCTTGCCCTTCATCTCAAATTTGTGAATGTGGAATTTGCAGAACACTCCCGTTGGGGAGGTAAAATTACACCAGTGTTGCTTTTGTGAATCAGGATTGGAAATTTGCCCATGTAAATCCATTTAACTATGCATCTATGTTGAAACCAGACAAGGTAAGTTGGGACTGAGTACCTTCCTGCTACTGAAAACAGGGTTTGAATGACTTGAGGTTTTATGGTTGGGCTGGCGGGGGCTCTCAGACAAGAAATCCAACTGAATTAATTCACTCTTACCAGGTGGTTCAACAAATCATTGCCTCTGCACTGCTGTTTTGGTCTGAAGCATAATGGGTGCACTGTCTGTTAACATTATCGAAGTGAACCAGGATTTTTTCAGTTTTATTTTGTATTTGTATTTTTCATTAATTAAACAATGTGACCAGAAACACTGTACAAAATAAAAAGGCACTCTGGGTTTTAAGTACGACAAGACTGGTAGCAAAAAGTGGTTAGGTGTAAACATAGACCTGAGGGTCTGCTATTCTTTGCAGGGCCACGATCCCTATGTTTGTTTCCAATCCGCAATGCAAACTTTTTTTTAAAGCAGCTCCTGTTCTTTAAATGAACATGTGCTGCATTTAAAAAAAATACATTTAGAAAGACATAAGAGGAGCAAGCCGTGATCAGGGGAGCAAGCAATGGTCCTATGGATCACTGTCTCCTTCCCTTGAGGTCGCCCAACATACTTCTCAAAGGCAAAGCGTTGCAAGAGAGACAACTTCAGCTGAGGCTCAGGACGAGGAGCTGTGTGCTCGAAATTCGCTGGAAAATTAATAAGGGAGGTGCTGATAACAAAAAGTGGGGTTGCGGCTGTGGAATTTGCAAAAGTATGTGGTCGTCAAAGTTGGCGACACAGTAGAGGATAAAGGAATAGTATTGTTGGAGACAGGCTAGGTGGTTGTTGCTGGAGGAAAACTTGCTCATGTCAAGAATGTGATTCAGAAATTTGGTAGAATGGAAGGGAAGATGTGGTCAAATCTTTCATATGTTCAGAATTTAAAACTTGGTAACAGTAGTGGTTGAGTTTGTACTTATGCCAGTTTCGTGCAGAAATGATACACCAAGATTCCTAGTCAAGGGAAAGTGTAGATTTGTCTAAAAGAAAGAGATAAAAAATGTAAGAGTGGTGTATGCTGAGGGTGCTACAAAGTAGTTTATGTGCCTTGGAGGAGCTACGGACAGGTCACTCCAGTGTTTGACACTCACGTATTCCTCATTTTAAGTGAGAATGTAGGTATGGGAAGGGCAAGAGCATCTTTGGGACTTGGCAAACAATTGATAGGTGAAGCGGAATGAGATTGCTAAGAGAAAGAGTTCAGCACCATAAATGTAAAAAGGATGGAGGCTAGGGCTAAGTCCTGGAAGACAATCACTAGGACGGATGAGGGTGGTGATTATGAGGAGACAGAAATGAAGGATTACAGAGAGTTAGGATATAAGTCAGTCAAGCTCTGTAAAAGTGATTCACAGATAGCCAAGAGTAGCTAGCATTGTCTGGTTGCTCAGTGTGTAAAAGTCTGGTGATAAGGGTACAATGATAAGGAATGACGAAAAAGGCTTATGAGGGTCTCTGGTACATAACCTTGTGTATGTGAAAGTGGTCTCAGCAGAGTGGGCATGGCTGAATCAAACTATATGAGCACATTGTATGTTAAGGAAAGGTGAATAATGAGCCAGTTGAACTGTGGATGTTCATGCATTTTATTGATGAAAGGGAGCATGGAAACAGGAAAATGTTTGTCAAGAGAGACTGTTAGTTTCTTGGGCAAAGGGCAGTTCTGAAGCACTATATGAAAAGGCCAAAGAGGAAGAAAAGATTAAAGGGTTTGAAGAGGGACCAGCATTCATTAAAGGAGAGTGCAAGGGGCTTGAGGATTTGAGAAATGTTCATAGTACAGTAGCTATTATGTCCAAGGGTACAGCAACGACCTCAGCATGGGAGAAAGAGTGAAGGAAGTGAGATGGGTAGAGTGTGAGAGGATGAGGCATGAGGAAGACACTGAAGGTGTTTCTGATGACGTGTATTTTGAAGATGAGCTAGGAGTTAAAGGCGCTCGGACTGTGTTTAGATGGTGCAAGTGGGTGAACAAAGGTTTCTAATTATTAGGATAGTTTACGATGCTCCGTATGCGCTTATGATCGCTCCATGCAGATAGCTACAATGCATCGCAATGTGGCAAGGTTACAGGTTACCAAGATGTGTCAGGGGTGCCAGTCAATCAATGCATAGCTTTTCCAATTCACAAAGACACAACAGGAATGTCTACCAATCACTGCACAGTGGTAAATTGTGATCAATGGACATGGACACCATTCACCAAGGAATCATGCAGCACAATTTACTAAAATGTGAGGGGCTGCTTAGCTGGTGAAAAATTCTAAGCAGTTGTTCTGATCCAGCTTCATGGGTATATTAAAGTAGAATTTCACTTAATTGGCACTGTGCTTTATCCCATGGTATGTACAATTAAGATATTTGTAATCCTTTTTAAATGATCTGATCTCCTCAAGAAACCTTCCACTGAATTAGGTACTACTGGAATACTACCCATCAAAGTGTCGCTATTTGGATGGTGGCATACAAGCACTTTTTTGAGTCCCATATAATGCAAAATTGTGTCAATTTCCATGAATACAATGAATATTTTTGTAGTCAAGCAAGGCAGAACAAATTCAAGCATATGGTCACCCATCTACAATCCAGTACTCACACTTTGCTTCTCTCTAGTATCTGCAAACTGCTTGTTCAATGCACATCTTCTGCTAGATGTAAGGCATTTGGTGCTCCCTAGAGAACCTAAGGCCTAACTGAACATACAGTCAACACACATCACTCTCTTAGATGGTCCGTTATTATTCCCCAGAGACACCAAGCGATGGCCTGACAGCTTTTCAGAGCCCTTGCTTCTGTCTTTTTCAATGTCTCACATACACCCATTATCATATACACTACAGAGACTCCTACTGACACCGAAAGTCTACACAAAGGACTATGGGGGTCATTCCGACCCCGGCGGGCGGCGGGCGGAGACCGCCAAAAGACCGTACCGCGGTCAAATGACCGCGGCGGTCATTCAGACTTTCCCGCTGGGCGGGCGGGCAACCGCCAAAAGGCCGCCCGCCCGCCCAGCGGGAAAGCCCCAGCAACGATGAAGCCGGCTCCGAATGGAGCCGGCGGAGTTGCTGGTGTGCGACGGGTACAGTGGCACCCGTCGCGATTTTCAGTGTCTGCTTTGCAGACACTGAAAATCTTAATGGGGCCCTGTTAGGGGGCCCCAGCAGTGCCCATGCCAGTGGCATGGGCACTGCAGGGGCCCCCAGGGGCCCCACGACACCCGTTCCCACCAGCCTCTCCCTGGCGGTGTAAACCGCCAGGAACAGGCTGGCGGGAAGGGGGTCGGAATCCCCATGGCGGCGCTGCTTGCAGCGCCGCCGTGGAGGATTCCCTGGGGCAGGGGAAAACCGGCGGGAAACCGCCGGTTTCCCTTTTCTGACCGCGGCTTTACCGCCGCGGTCAGAATTGCCCCAGAAGCACCGCCAGCCTGTTGGCGGTGCTTCCTCCGTCCCCGGCCCTGGAGGTCCATGACCGCCAGGGTCGGAATGAGGCCCTATGTCTGCTTTCACCAAGTATATAGCACAGCTGTTCCTACTGCAGTTTTGCTACATGTTAGAAATGGTGTCTCTGGTTGGCAGTCAGTTTGCACTCTGTCCAAGCAGGGACACTCACTGTAGTCAGGGCAAGGGCGATACACACTTAAGATAACCCCTGCTTACCCTCTTGGTAGCTTAGTACAAGCAGTCAAGCTTATCTCAAAGGAAAATTGTAAAATATTTGTACCATCACACACATTAATACAGTGAAACCACAAAAAAATGGACACCACACCAGTTTAGAAAAATAGCTAATGTTCATCTAAATAAAACAAGACAAAAACAACAAGTCAAGTTATGAATTTTTAAAGTAAAAAGAGTCTTGCTCCATAGAAAACAATGTAAACGTTGTTGGTACACAGGGTACCTGGTTTGCATCAAAAATAAAGCTGCACGGGTGAGCGTGCGTCGAAAACATCACTGATGCGTAGTTTTTCTCTCTCGCAAGAGAGATTTTGATGCCCAGCGATGATGCCTGCGATATCAGGCCGCACGGTGATGAAAAACTGCGCTGCGTGGGGTTTGCACTGTTTTCAGCAGCTGCAAGCATGTTTTATGCCATTTTTCCAGCAGTGATACAGGTGATGCATCAATTTTCCAGCCGCGATGCAGGTGGTGCGTTGATTTCAGCTGCGAGGCAGGTGGCGTGTTGTTTTTACAGCTGCATTGCAGGTGGTGCATTAAAATTGTCCCCACAGGGCTTCCTGTGATTGGATTTCAGTCCTTGTTCTACCAGCTTCACCTTTCAAAGGCCCAGGGACTGGATAGGGTACCACTTGTCAGGACAGGAGCCTCAGCAGAGAGTCCAGGTGCTGACAGGGGAAGTCTTTGATGGCCCTGAGACTTGAAAAACAGGAGGCAAGCTCAGTCCAAGCCCTTGGAGACACTTCACAAGCAGGAACATACCACAAAGTCCAGTCTTTGTCTCTTTCAGGCAGAAGCACCAACTGTAGGCCAACCAGAGTTTCTGATGCTATTGATGTACTCTGCAGGAGTAGGGTCAACATTTTGGCTCTACTCTTGCATAGTGCATAGGGGCCCATTGTATTCAATGGCATGCCTCCTTTCAATGCCTGCTCTGAGCAGGTGTAAAAAGTACTGAAAAAAATGGCGTAAGGAAATCTCTTAGATTTACTTGCGCCATCTTTTCGGCCTCCCTAATGTGGGGAACGCTCCCCTATGCATGGCCCTGATATAATGTGGAGCAAGGGTTTACAAAGTGGTGCAATGCATGCATTGCGCACTTTGTAAATATGGCGCATGTAAAAAACCACTTTAGCGCCACTTTAGTGTAAAAAAAATGGCTCTAGGGCTAATGTGGTGGTTAGTACTCTTAAATCAGGCCCTAAATGCCTTACGTCTCAGTAGCCTTCAACTGGGACCAGAAATACGATTCTATCTGGACCATCCCTGTGTCAACTGGCGTGAAGATTACCCTCTTCCCTTCAATCTCTGTGCTCAACTGTTATAACATAAGCTAATTTGTGTTAGAAATGCTTAGCAAGAACAATTAATAGAAAGAGGACTAATGTCCATTAAATTATTTTTGTTCTACTACAATGCATTATTTTTAAGATGACAAAAAAAAATAAGACACGCTGCAGTCAAAGAAAGCAATCAGAACTCAAAATGCTTTCTTCCAATATATTCCTGTAAACCTGATTATCACACTGCAGAACACAATATGATCTAAATGTGCATTATATTAATCCTATACATTCAGCAGCATGCAACATATTGATTTTTTGATTGATTGACTGTCATGTGTAACTCAAGCAGCGGAATACCCAGAATAGAAAAGTCATGATATTCTTAGCACTGCTGCTGCTATTGCTGATAGTACTGATGTTTGTAGTACTAGTATAAGTGGTGGTCTTATTGCTGATATTACTTTGGTGACATTATTGGTCAAAGCGGTAATGGGGATACCATACGTGGAATTGGTGGCGGTGCTCCTGGTAGGAGTCGTACTGGTGGCACTTGTGGTTGGAATGGAATTGGTGATGGTATGATTTTGAAGGTATTGGCGATATTAATATTGGTGGTGGTGTGATATTTGTGATGCTGTAGTATTGGTGGTATTGGTGGTGGTGGGATATTGATGTAGGTATTTTCTTGAAGGTGGTGGTATTATTAATGGCGCTAATGGTGGTGGCATTGGTTGTGGTACTGTTGATGGTCGTAGTGGTGGTGCTAATGATGGTATTGGCGATGGTGCTCACAGTGGTGTGGTGATGACAGTGGTGTTGGTGGCATTTGTTATGGTTGAGGTATTGATGATGTGGTAGAGCTGTTATTGGAGGAAGTGCTCCTGACAGTGGAATTGGTGGTGCTGATATTGGTGGTGGCATCGGTGGTGGAGGTGTTCGTGGCTTTGGTGGCATTAGTGGTTGTTTTGGTATTGGAAGGGGTGACATTAGTGACATATTTTGCTGGGAGGGATACCAGTAGAGTTGTGGAATTGGTGGTATGATACTAATTATATTGCGGTGGTATTTCTGTAAACGGTGGTGATGGTGGTATTGGTGGTAGTGTCATTGATAGCGATCATGGAAGCATTGGTGCTAGTTAAACTGGTGGTGTGCGATTTTGGTGGTATTGATGGTGTGTGGTCCTGGTGATGGTGTTGTTATTTATTGTGCTATTATTGGTAGAAATGGTGGTTGGTGGAATTGTGGTTGTGCCATCATTGATGGTGCTATTGGTGGTTGTAGATTAATACAATGCAAGACACTACCATGCACACTGCTACAAGACAAGCTTTACTCCACTTACCAATGGAACACATTTGTATATTTATTATTAAAAAGGCAACTACAGAGCAAACCACAACAACACAATCATATCATACGTTCTAAACTTAAATTGCATAGTTTATTACATGTGCAACACAATGCCAAAATTAAGCAAAAATTATTGACTAGTCCCTTAAAATGAAACAGACTATCCAAATCCTGATGAAAAACCCACACATCTGGAATGCCAGAGGCATCTCATCTTCCAAAATATGGCAGAAACTAATTGCTACCACTTCAGAAGAACATACTTTCCACAGATATTAAAGAAGATAAAAATTCATTGACTAAAAAAACTTTTTTGAAAGAAATATTGTTCAATTAAAAAAAATATTAACAGTACTATAAAAGTGGCCATGATCGTGGGAGTGTGTCAAGGTTGAGGAGACCCCAGTGAGTTCACACAACAACTGACAACGAAGACACTCAAACAACTTTGTTTGACATTTGATGAATATTTTAAGGTACTACAAAATAAATGACATTAATTATGAGTCAATAACTGTAAAATTAGGGAAAAGATTAATTTCACACAATTAAAGTTATCACATGTTCTTAATAGTGAGAAACAAGAAATTCTCTGCTGTCATCCTCGGTTATTATTGCTACAAAATTGGAGGAATTTAGATAAAATAGTATTTTTAAAAATAAATTTATAGAAAATATTTCAAATAAACAAGGGTATTTTATAAATGTATTTAAAAAAAAAATAGCATTAAGAGGAAGAAATAATTTATAAAGTGAAAACACTATGGGGGTCATTATGACCCCGGCGGTCGGCGATAATATGGAGGAAAGTACTGTCAACAGGCTAGCTGTACTTTTCTCCATATTTTCTCCATATTATGACATTGGCGGTTTGGCAACCGCCACAGCGGTAATGACCGCCGGGCTGGAGACTTCTCTTTCGAGCCCGGCGGCTGTCTCGCCTGCGGGATTATGACCCCTCCTACCATCATGGTTTTCGTGGCATCCTTACCGCCACAAAAACCATGGCGGTAGGCGCTATCAGTGACAGGGAATCCCTTCCCTGTCACTGATAGGAGTCTTCGCCACCCCCTCCCGCTTCTTATCAGGGTGTGATGGGAGACTGTGTCGAAGGCCGGCGAGAGGTCTAGTAGGAAGAGTGCTGCCGTCTCTCCCTTGTCCAGCAGGGAGTGGATGTCATCTGTTGTGGCGAGGAGGGCTGTTTCGGTGCTATGGTTTTTCCTTAATCTGGATTGGGAGATGTTGAGGATGTTGTGGTCTTCTATGAACGTGTCGAGTTGGCTGTTGACTACTTTGTCGATGACTTTCACAGGAAATGGGAGTAGGGAGATGGGTCTGAAGTTTTTGAGGTCGGTGGGGTCAGCTGAGGGTTTCTTGAGGAGGGGGTTGATCTCGGCGTGTTTCCAGTCGTCAGGGAGGGTGGCGGAAGCTAGTGAGCAGTTGATGGTGAGGCGGAGCTTGGGGGAGATGTTATCTGCGGCTCTGTTGAAAATGTGGTGGGGGCATGGGTCCGTGGGGCCCCCGGAGTGTATGGATCTCATTGATCTCAGCGTATCTTCAGTGGTGAGGGGGGTCCAGGTGGTGATTGTTGGCTTGTTGGTGTCGGGTTTTGGTAGAGGGGGTTCTGTGCGTCGGTTATCCTTGCTGAAACTGTCATAGATGGTCTTGATTTTGTGGTGGAAGTAGTTGTTGAGTCTATCGCAGAGGTCCTGTGAGGGCGGGATGTCCGTTGCTTCACTGCTGGGTTGGGCAAACTCCTTGATGATGCTGAAGAGTTCCTTGCTGTTGTGTGCATGTGAGGAGATTCTGTCTTGAATAGCTTTCTTTCTGCTGTTTCTGATGAGTTGATGGTGTGCAGTGGTGGTGGCTCTGAAGTTGCTATGGGCTTCTGTGGATTTGGTGTTTCTCCAGATTCTTTCAAGGCGGCGACAAGTGCGTCTAGATTCCCAGAGTTCGAGGTGAACCAGCTGGCTTTCTTTGTGTGGGTGCTAGTGTTCTTTTTGAGGGGGGCTATGGTGTTGGCGCAGTCAGCGATCCATTTGTGGAAGGTACTTTGTGTGGTGTTTGGGTCGTCTTTGTGTGCGATGGTGGGGGCGGCGAGGGCGGCGGTGAGCTGATCGTCGGTTATTCATGTCTAGTTTCTATGTGATGGTTGGTGTCGGGGTCTGATGACAGTGGGAGTGTTGAAGGTGAAATGGATGCATTAGTGGTCTGTCCTTGGGAGTTCTGTGGTGTGACTGAAGGTAGCAGAGGTTCCTGTGGTGAAAATGGGATCAAGGATGTGTCCTGCTGAGTGTGTTGGTTCTGTCACGATCTGTCGGAGTCCTAAGTCGTGGTGGTTGTCCAGGAGGGATGCAGTGTTGGGGTCTTGTAGATTTTCGAGGTGGAAGTTGAGGTCTCCCAGTAGGGTGTAGTTGGTGACTGTGATGGCTTGTGTGGAGATGCAGTCTGTGATGGAGTCGACAAAGGGTGTACGTGGATCCGAAGGGTGGTAGGTGAGGGTTTCCTTGATGGTGGATGTCGGGCTGGTGTGTAGCTTGAAGTGGAGGTATTCCATCAGGCTTGTGCATTCTTCGGAGTCTTCGGAGTGTGTTCCGGTGGAGGTTGGGCCTGTGGACGATGGCGATTCCCCCAAGAGGATGGCTGGGGTGGTCTTTCCGGGTGATCTTGTATCCCAGGGGGATGGCGATTGTGATGTCTGGGCCTGAGGTGGTGTTGGTCCAGGTCTCAGTTAGGAAAGCGACGTCCGGGGTGGTGCTGTCAAGGAGGTCCCAGTTTTCAGTAGCATGGTTGTGGAGGGAGCGGACGTTGAGGAGAATGCACTTCAGAGTTTTCGGGGCCGGAGTGTTGTTGCAGGTGGGTTGTGCTCGGTCCAAGGTCTTGGTGGTGGTGTAGGTATGGCAGCAGGGGAGGCAGCTGAAAGGACCATGGGTGTTAGCTGGTGATGCTTGCTTGCAGTTGTTGTTGCATCCTGGGTTTAGTGCGATGAGTGTTGCTGATGTGTAGGGGCGGCGGGTGGCAGGACCAGTGGTCCTGACGCTGGTTGCATTCAGTTCATGGACGGGCACAGATGGGCTTGCCTTAGACATGCCAGCGGCCGCTATTAAGTAGGGGGGGCAGCAGAGGACAGCTGGGAGTCAGGAGTAGGAGCGTAAAACGGTGCAAAAAAAGGGGGCGGGCCACGGGGGCAGCAGCGGCGAAGAGTGAGAGGAGGGAGAGCGAGAGTAATGTGGGAAATAGCAGAGTGAGGAGAATAAAAATGAGGAAGAGAGGGAAAACGCACAGAAAGCGAAATGCACGAAAGGAACAGCACACAAAGAATGAAAAGAGGAAAAAAAGAGAAAAGAGGCAGAGGGCAGCCTAGCAGAAGAGCAGAGCTCTCCCACTAGACACCAGGGATGAGGCGCAGGCAGAAGCCTGCGGGTGGAGGAGGGCCTCGAACTCCTGACAGAGGTCAGAGTTCAGGGAACAGAGGGGCTTTACTTGCCGGTGGAGCTACGCGGTGGTAGAGCAGTTCACTGACCCTTATTAATGCTGTTTCCGGGGGGATGGGTGTTCTTCTTGAGACTCAGAGAGGGGCTACTATTATTCCCATCCCCAAGAAGGGGGGAAAGAGACAACATGGGAAATTATAGACCCATTAGTCTTATAGAAAACACCCAAATAAAATTGCGAGGGAAGTCCACTTCCAACTCCGGTCTTGGATGAGAGACCAACAGATTTTGTTGGACTTCCATGCTGGATTCCACAGGAAAAATAAGTACAATAGACCAAGTGTTCCAGTTCTCAGTGGTCTGTTGAAAATACATTACTATAAGGAAAGATCACCTTCATGTTGCCTTCATGGATTTGAAGGCCGCGTTTGACTTAGCACCTAGGAAAAGCCTATTGGATGTACTCAGACAATGTGCCATCTCTGAAGATCTTCTACGCATTTTAATTAAACTGCACACAGACACTCACAAGTAAGGTGGAACAGTCAGGTTGAATTGTCCAACATCATCCCCATTAAATGTGAAGTCAGACAAGGGTGTGTGCTGGCCCCCACTGTTTTTCTATATATTAATGGTGTGGTGGGAGGGGTGAACAGTTGCCAGCATGAAGCCCTGAAATTAGCAAGCATCAGCACTATGGTGCTGCAGTTTGCTGATGACACTCCGTTCCTGTCACGTACCCCTAGGGGGTTCCAGGAGTTACTAGTAAAGTCTTTAATGTTTTGTAAGAAAAGGGGACTTAAAGTCAATGCTTGAATATCCAAGTTCATGGCCCTAAACTACCATTGTTCAAGAACTTTGACCACTAAGAAGTCAGACACTCTGATAATTTATCCTTTAAGCCTCAACTTGACAAGGCTAAGTCTACGCTGCAGCATAAATCAGCTGCCGCTTTGATAAATTATAGACAAACATCAGCAGATCAGTATCTGCCATCCTTAAGGTTTATAGAGCCCTGGGTGGGGTCCTGTACGGGGGCGAACTATGGGGCTACTGTGACACCAGTCAGTTAACTAGCATGGCAAATACATTCATAAGATCTTTATTTAACATACCAAACATCATGCCCCCTGCTGCCAGTAAGGTGGGATTTGAACATTCACAGAATAGATCATATTGCCTAATTGAGGATTTAAATATACTAGGTCAGACGTTTGGTAAGGCCTGAATTGGACTCCTATAGAATGGCTGTGAAGGAGTTGATTGTTTTAGAAAATAAAATCGCCCCACATGGCTAAACACTGAAACTTTACATGTATGACGTATGGGAAGAACCGGAAAAACTAAGAAGAAACATTGTTTCTCAGATCAACATTTTTTACTGGGATTACATGCTTTCACAAGTGTGGCGTAAACCTCCTTCGGAGGGTATGGTGGATAAGGTCTTATCACATAATGCCAAAATGTGAACTATTTATGGATAGGCTCACTCCTCCGGTAGGAAGAACCTTGTATCAGGTGTGGTTCAATATGTTTGTTGTTAAATGGAATAGGAGTGAAGGTGAAACAGGAGAATGACCCTTCCCCCTGGCAACTCTGCAAACAGAAGCACATTTCTTGTTCTTTTGCCCTAGGCACAGTCTACCACACTTCAATCTGTTGCCATTTGGGCGTCAGACATTGTAACACGGCATGGCCTCTACTCGAATATGACGTACCTGAACCCATAGTCTATGTACTTTCAAGGTTCTTAACCGCTTGAGTGCGGGCGTTGGCCACTGGCCGACGCCCACACACCCTCCCTGGTGCGGGTCACGACCAGTGGCCGACACCAGGAAGGGTATTAATAAATCCTCGGGTGCGTCGCGCCCGAGGATTTTTTTTTTTTTTTTTTACTACCCCCGGGAGACACGGAAGCTACTGTGTCTCCCCCCGCCCCCCACCCGCCCCTTTGTGACGTCAGCGCGCCGCGAGGCGCGCTGACGTTGCAAAGGTGTTTTCCCCATGAAAGCAGGAAGCAGCCTTGCGGCCGCTTCCTGCTTTCATGGGGAAAACGGCCTTTTACACGTTCGGGAAGGCCAGGAAACCCCACTAGACACCAGGGATTTCACTTTTGGGGGGCGGCCCCCCCGGAAAACGGGCCGCCCCCCCCCTGGCATAATTTTTTTTATTAAAAAAAAGGTAGGTGCCCCCTGGGGGGGCAATTTTTTTTTTAGATGTTGTAGGGTTTCCCAGGGGGCCATTTTGGCCCCCAAGGAAACCATACAGCAACTAAAAAATATATATATGTATATATCTATATATATATATATCTATGTAGATAGATATATCTAGGTACATGGATATATCTATAGATATATCTATGTAGAGATATATATATATATATATATATATACATATATATATATATATATAGGTAGATCTGTATCAAAGAGATTTATAAAGCGCGCTCGGGGGCCAGGAAACCCCACTAGACACCAGGGATTTCACTTTTGGGGGGCAGCCCCCCCGGAAAACGGTCCGCCCCCCCCCCGGCATAATTTTTTTCATTAAAAAAAAGGTAGGTGCCCCCTGGGGGGGGGGGGGGTGCGATCGCGCCCCCCCCCCCCCCGGGATTTAAAAAAAAAAAAAAAAAAAATGAAATGACAGGGGGTCGCCCGTGGGCAGGGTGACCCCCTGTGGGGGGAATTTTTTTTTTAGATGTTGTAGGGTTTCCCTGGGTGCCATTTTGGCCCCCAAGGAAACCATACAGCAACTAAAAAATATATATATGTATATATCTATATATATATATATCTATGTAGATAGATATATCTAGGTACATGGATATATCTATAGATATATCTATGTAGATATATATATATATATATATATATATATATATATATATATATAGGTAGATCTGTATCAAAGAGATTTATAAAGCGCGCTACTCACCTGTGAGGGTCTCAAGGCGCTGCGGGGGGGGACAGGGGGAGGGAAAGGGGCTAGGAGGTTCACTGTTCAAAAAGCCAGGTTTTGAGGCCCTTCCTGAAAAGAAGTAGGTTTTGGGTCTTGCGAATGTGGGTTGTGAGTGCGTTCCAGGTTTTGGGTGCAATGTAGGAGAAGGATCTGCCCCCGGTGGTGGTGTGTTTGATGCGGGGGACAGAGGCGAGAGAGAGGTCAGCTGAGCGGACGTTTCGTGTGGGGGTGTGGAAGGTGACTCTCGTTGAGGTAGGCAGGGCCTGTGTTGTGGAGTGATTTGTGTGCGAGGATGAGGATCTTGAAGGTGATCCTTTTGTCAATGGGGAGCCAGTGGAGGGATTTGAGGTATGGAGAGATGTGTTCGTGTTGGCGGAGGTCGAGGATGAGTCGTGCTGCTGAGTTCTGGATGCGTGTAGTTTGCACTTGAGTTTTAGAGTGGTGCCGGCGTAGAGGGCGTTTCCGTAATCAAGCCTGCTGCTGATGAGTGCGTGAGTGACAGTTTTTCTGGTCTCTGTGGGGATCCATTTGAATGTTTTTCAGTATACGGAGTTTGTTGAAGCATGAGGAGGTAAGAGCGTTGATTTGTTGGGTCATAGAGAGGGAGGAGTCTAGGATGATGCTGAGGTTGCGTGCGTAGTTGGCGGGGGTGGGTGCAGGGCCTAGCGTGGTGGGCCACCATGGGGGGTCCCAGGTGTTTTTGTGTGGGCCAAAGAGGATTATTTCGGTTTTGCTTGAGTTGAGTTTCAGGTGGTTGGCTGTCATATATACATCACTTTTGTCAATATGTGTGTGGTTTCCCTGGGGGGAAAAGGGTCCGACTTGTCTAGTGGCAGTTTTAGTGCCATAAAGAAGCGCAGAAGGTTTATATGCCTACTGCAAAGAGCACATCTGTATTTTATGTAAATAGCTGAGTACATTAGTAAAGTCTATGGAGAGATGAAGGGCACTTTTGCTGGGTGGTAATGAGGGAATCCGAGGAGGAGGGAGTGGGAGCACCAATAATGATTGTTGGACTGGGCGCAGGAGGTGCTAAAGACTGTGACGAATGGTATGTAACAAGGTGTTTTTTGAGTGTCTTGAAAGTACGTGCTGATTGAGGGAAGAAGCGCAGGTAAGGTGGCCTCTACTGTTGCACGTATCTCACACACACCATCGATTTTGTGACTGTCTACGTAGGCTAGTGTTTTAGAGCAACAGTTTAGCCAATAGCAGAGATGGCCTCTTGATGGATGACTGCTGCCTGCACTTGGGTTATAGAGGACCGCTCTGACATAGGATCAGAGACTGAGACATCAGATACTGAGACAGCATCTGAGGGATAGGACAATGGCGCAGACTCTGGGAGTGATTTTTCAGTCAGAGGAGTCCCATTCGAAAACTCCTCTTCCAGTACATTATGAGGGAGGTGATGAGGACAGTCCTGCTGTCCCTTCGCAAGCTGTTCGTGCAACTGGGTAATAGTGGGTTAGGCCAACCCAGAGAGCAGGTGAATGCGGCGGCAAGCAGAGAGAGAGTGCTCTCTTGGGAGCTCACCAATTTAGTTCAGCCCCAAATTCCACCACCCAAATCATATTGTGGAGACATCAAAATTGTCTATGGCAAAACAAACTGGTTTTGTAAGGCAGGCACCTGTGTTTTTGGTCCTGGATTCGGCGGCCATATAGAGAAACACACTAAACCCAAACATTTCTGGAAACTAGACATTCGGGGGAGTCCACAGAGGTGTGACTTGTGTGGATTCCCCAAAGTTTTCTTACCCAGAATACCCTGCAAAGCTGAAATGTTGAAAAAAAACTCTATTTTTCTCGCATTTCTGTCACACAAACTACAGGAATATGCTGGGATCCACAACATTCCTACCACCCAGTGACTCCTCACCTGTCCTGATAAAAACAATACCCCACTTGAGTGCCTACACCTAGTGCCTGTGTCAGGAATGGATCACCCCAGGGTCAACAGCTGCCTCACGTAAGGACCAACATTGACCGTTGTGTGATCTATTCCTGTCGCAGGCACCAGGCCTAACCACACAAGTGAGGTATCATATTTATCGGGAGACTTGGGGGAACGCTGGGTGGAAGGAAATTTGTGGCTCCTCTCAGATTCCAGAACTTTCTGTCACCGAAATGTGAGGAAAACGTGGTATTTTAGCCACATTTTGAGGTTTGCAAAGGATTCTGGGTAGCAGAACCTGGTCCGAGCCCCACAAGTCACCTCATCTTGGATTCCCCTGGGTTTCTAGTTTTCAAAAATGTGCTGGTTTGCTAGGTTTCCCCAGGTGCCGGCTGAGCTAGAGGCCAAATTCCACAGGTAGGCACTGTTTTTTATGAAAAAATGTGATGTGTCCACGTTCTGTTTTGGGGCATTTCCTGTCGCGGGCGCTAGGCCTACCCACACAAGTGAGGTATCATTTTTATCGGGAGACTTAGGGGAACGCCGGGTGGAAGGAAATTTGTGGCTCCTCTCAGATTCCAGAACTTTCTGTCACCGAAATGTGAGGAAAACTTGTTTTTTTAGCCACTTTTTGAGGTTTGCAAAGGATTCTGGGTAACAGAACCTGGTCCGAGCCCCGCAAGTCACCCCTCCTTGGATTCCCCTAGGTCTCTAGTTTTCAGAAATGCACAGGGTTGGTAGGTTTCCCTAGGTGCCGGCTGAGCTAGAGGCCAAAATCTACAGGTAGGCACTTCTCAAAAAACACCTCTGTTTTCTTCCAAAAATTTGGATGTGTCCACGTTGCGCTTTGGGGCGTTTCCTGTCGCGGGCGCTAGGCCTACCCACACAAGTGAGGTATCATTTTTATCGGGAGACTTGGGGGAACGCTGGGTGGAAGGAAATTTGTGGCTCCTCTCAGATTCCATAACTTTCTGTCACCGAAATGTGAGGAAAACTAGTTTTTTTAGCCACTTTTTGAGGTTTGCAAAGGATTCTGGGTAACAGAACCTGGTCCGAGCCCCGCAAGTCACCCCTCCTTAGATTCCCCTAGGTCTCTAGTTTTCAGAAATGCACAGGTTTGGTAGGTTTCCCTAGGCGCCGGCTGAGCTAGAGGCCAAAATCTACAGGTAGGCACTTCTCAAAAAAACACCTCTGTTTTCTTCCAAAAATTTGGATGTGTCCACGTTGCGCTTTGGGGCGTTTCCTGTCGCGGGCGCTAGGCCTACCCACACAAGTGAGGTATCATTTTTATCGGGAGACTTGGGGGAACGCCGGGTGGAAGGAAATTTGTGGCTCCTCTCAGATTCCAGAACTTTCTGTCACCGAAATGTGAGGAAAACTTGTTTTTTTAGCCACTTTTTGAGGTTTGCAAAGGATTCTGGGTAACAGAACCTGGTCCGAGCCCCGCGAGTCACCCCTCCTTGGATTCCCCTAGGTCTCTAGTTTTCAGAAATGCACAGGTTTGGTAGGTTTCCCTAGGTGCTGGCTGAGCTAGAGGCCAAAATCTACAGGTAGGCACTTCTCAAAAAACACCTCTGTTTTCTTCCCAAAATTTGGATGTGTCCACGTTGCGCTTTGGGGCGTTTCCTGTCGCGGGCGCTAGGCCTACCCACACAAGTAAGGTATCATTTTTATCGGGAGACTTAGGGGAACGCCGGGTGGAAGGAAATTTGTGGCTCCTCTCAGATTCCAGAATTTTCTGTCACCGAAATGTGAGGAAAACTTGTTTTTTTAGCCACTTTTTGAGGTTTGCAAAGGATTCTGGGTAACAGAACCTGGTCCGAGCCCCTTGAGTCACCCCTCCTTGGATTCCCCTAGGTCTCTAGTTTTCAGAAATGCACAGGTTTGGTAGGTTTCCCTAGGTGCCGGCTGAGCTAGAGGCCAAAATCTACAGGTAGGCACTTCTCAAAAAACTCCTCTGTTTTCTTCCAAAAATGTGGATGTGTCCACGTTGCGCTTTGGGGCGTTTCCTGTCGCGGGCGCTAGGCCTACCCACACAAGTGAGGTATCATTTTTATCGGGAGACTTGGGGGAACGCCGGGTGGAAGGAAATTTGTGGCTCCTCTCAGATTCCAGAACTTTCTGTCACCGAAATGTGAGGAAAACTTGTTTTTTTAGCCACTTTTTGAGGTTTGCAAAGGATTCTGGGTAACAGAACCTGGTCCGAGCCCCGCAAGTCACCCCTCCTTGGATTCCCCTAGGTCTCTAGTTTTCAGAAATGCACAGGTTTGGTAGGTTTCCCTATGTGCCGGCTGAGCTAGAGGCCAAAATCTACAGGTAGGCACTTTGGAAAAAACAGCTGTGTTTTCTATAAAAAAAATAGGATGTGTCCATGTTGTGTTTTGGGGCATTTCCTGTCGCGGGCACTAGGCCTACCCACACAAGTGAGGTATCATTTTTATCGGGAGACTTGGGGGAACACAGAATAGCTAAACAAGTGTTATTGCCCCTTATCTTTCTCTACATTTTTTCCTTCCAAATATAAGAGAGTGTGTAAAAAAGACGTCTATTTGAGAAATGCCCTGCAATTCACATGCTAGTATGGGCACCTCGGAATTCAGCGATGTGCAAATAACCACTGCTCCTCAAAACCTTATCTTGATCCCATTTTGGAAATGCAAAGGTTTTCTTGATACCTCTTTTTCACTCTTCATATTTCAGCAAATGAATTGCTGTATACCCAGTATAGAATGAAAACCAACTGCAGGGTGCAGCTCATTTATTGGCTCTGGGTACCTAGGGTTCTTGATGAACCTACAAGCCCTTTATATCCCCGCAACCAGAAGAGTCCAGCAGACAAAACGGTATATTGCTTTCAGAAATCTGACATCGCAGGAAAAAGTTACAGAGTAAAACATAAAGAAAAATGGCTGTTGTTTTCAGCTCAATTTCAATATTTTTTTATTTCAGCTGTTATTTTCTGTAGGAAAACCTTGTGGGATCTACACAAATGACCCCTTGCTGAATTCAGAATTTTGTCTAGTTTTCATAAATGTTTAGCATTCCGGGATCCAGCATTGGTTTCACACCCATTCCTGTCACTAACTGGAAGGAGGCTGAAAGCACCAAATATAGTAGAAATGGGGTATGTCCCAGTAAAATGCCAAATTTGTGTTGAAAAATTTGCCTTTCTGATTCAAGTCTGCCCGTTCCTGAAAGGTGGGAAGATAGTGATTTCAGCACCAGAAACCCTTTGTTGATGGCGTTTTCAGGGAAAAAAACACAAGCCTTCTTCGGCAGCCCTTTTTTCCCATTTTTTTTTAAAAAACTAAATTTTCACTGTATTTTGGCTATTTTCTTGGTCTCCTCCAGGGGAAACCACCAACTCTGGGTACCATTAGAATCCCTAGGATGTTGGAAAAAAAGGACGCAAATTTGGCGTGGTTAGCTTATGTGGACAAAAAGTTATGAAGCCCTAAGCGCGAACTACCCCAAATAGCCAAAAAAGGGCTCAGCACTGGGGGGGAAAAGGCCCAGCAGCTAAGGGGTTAAAGTGGACCTAGCATATAAGGGTCACAGCTTTCAAGTAGAAAGTCTACCATCTGCACAAGCATGTTCTTGATTGTAGCCTGCATAGGGTGCTGCACTCGTCATTTTAATATGCCTTTATGATCATTGTCATGTTTCATTTTTGTTCACTGAAATTGGGGTTTTATTCTTGCTTTGCTTTTTTTTTTTACTGACGTTTATTGTAGTTTAACTCTGCTGTTATTGAATTCACCTAATTCGCCTTTTTTTATACCTTTATGCCATTTAGGATATCATTATGATTTTGTGATGAACTTCGGCCCGGTCAGGTCCTGGTCGATAAAACTCACAAGAAAAAGGAATTATTAGGGCTTGTGGATACGACTACAGCCCATATTTCTGTTTTTAGGCTGTTGCACCTGTCACTTTAATTTGCTGTTATGGTAAGTGTTATGCTACAGTTGCCTTATTTATATTGGCTTACATCTTGCTCTGTATTTTTGTTACTTGGGAACATTGAACTTTAAGTTCCGCTGCAATATATGATTGCCTATGCAGCCTTTTGATCCTTTACGTCCACTAGGATATGTATTATGAACTTGACACCCTTTCCATGCCCCTTGCTTTTGCACGCAACAGGTGGACTGAAGAGATTTTAAGGTAAGTGTTTTCTGTTTTTGTTGTCATATTTGTGTACCTTTTGAATGCACTTGTAAGGTTTATATCAATTAAACCGGAATAAAGTGTTTATTATTACTACTACTACTGTAATTAAACTCATATATTGACTATTATCAAAAACAAATACAATTAAAACCTTAAAAAATGCAATAGACTTTGAACTTCCTATGAAAAATATAAATTGAAAATATGTCCTAAAACACAGACTCAAGGCTATTTTTTCACTTTTGACACACAGTATGAAGAAAAATATAAACAAATGTAACCCAATAGAAGAGTACATCAAATATAATAAATTGCAGCACAAAGTGAAAAAATGACATCATTGGCTTTTGTTTCTCTGGAGTAAGTTTTGAAGCACTATAATGCTTTATGCCAGAGTGAATACTGTACTGAACATAAAGTAAGACAGTTTTTAAATTACTTTGAAAGTACATGGGTAGGTTACCCAGCAAGATTAGGAAACAAGAGGCCACCTAAATTAACAAGCATTTGCAATGCACTGGGTCTCTCATTGCTTGAGTTAGAGCTATTAGCGTTGTAAACTCCTAACCGGACATTCCTTGCCTCACAAATTAAATGAAAAAAACGAGGAGCAATCACGCTATGTAAAATGCAGCACTGTGTGGAAAATAAAAGGATAGAGTAGTCCGGAAACCATGCTAAAAACATGGAGCCTCGTATGTTTTCAGTAGTTTACCGGTGCTGTGTTGGTGGGCTAAACACCGGAAAAGGCATGACGAATGCATGCCATTTACGAATGAAAGCAAGTGGATTTTAAAAGGCAAGCCTACAAACCAATGAAAGTGACTGACGTGCCGTGGGTGTGCTTAGAAGCCCAAAGAGAGATTACTGCAGGGGATGGAGCGCTTTGCGCTGGCCCCTAAAAATAGGCATTGGATCTGTTATGTAACTTGCTGAGCAGGAGAAGCAAAAACAACCTATGCCAAACGAAGGAATGCTCAGCACCTTTAAAAATCAACCATATCAAAAAAACAAACTGCTCTTTACTGTTTTCGAAGACAGTGTAAAAGGAACAAAGGCCTGGATTTACTAAGATTTTGCACTGAGTTGCTCAAAATTATTTTGGCATCGCTTGGCACAAAATCTATTTTGGTATTTACAAAGCCATTCACAGCCCAATTTACCTTGCATTGGGGAGGCATTACATGGGTGGAGCATGGACGCTCCCGTGTCCACCCATATAGTTTGATGCAAAGACATATACTAAAGTCAGTAATGTAGGGAAGTACCCTCTTTTTGGCATGTTACCCCCAATTTCTGCCTGATGTCAGTGTGATTGACTGTGTCACTGGGATCCTGCTAACCAGGACCCCAGTGCTTATGCAATCTCTCCTTTCACTTTTGTCACTGCATACTGGTAACCCAGTACTTCATCCCAAATTGGCATACTGGTCACCCCTTATAAGTCTCTAGTATTTGGTACTTAGGCACCCAGGGCATTGGGGTTTCGGGGGATCCCTATGGGCTGCAGCATTACTTTTGACACCCATAGGGAGCCCATGCAAAGGCTTCTACATGTCTGCCAATGCAACCTGTGTGAAATGGTGCATGCACCCTTTCACTGCCATTTACACCACACTAGGTCACTTTTAAGTCACCTATATGTCAGGCCTACCAACCCTGAAGGCTAGGTACAACGTACCTGTGTGTGAGGCCATCCCTGCACTAGCAGAGGTGTCCCACGTCACCCAGGACCGTTTTCCCAGACGTTGTGAGTGCGGGGATGCCATTTTACGTGTGCACTGGACATAGGTTAATACCTATGTCCAGCTTCACAATTGGAGCTCCGAATATGGCCATGTAAGGTGTCTAACATCTTGGAATTATACCCCAATGCTGAGTCTAACATTGGTTGTATAATTCCATGCACTCTGGGGGCTCCACAGTGGACCCACAATACTGCCATACCAGCCTTCTGAGGTTTTCCAGGCAGCCCCAGCTGCTGCCACCTCATAGACAGGTTTCTGCCCTCCTGTTGCTCAAGCAGCTCGAGCCCAGGAAGGCAGAACAAAGCATTTCCTTTGGGAGAGGGGTGTTACACCCTCTCCCTTTGGAAATAGGTGTTACAGGCATGGGAGGTGTAGCCTCCCAGAGCCTCTTGAAATGTTTTAAAGGGCACAGATGGTGCCCTCCTTGCATAATCCAATCTACACCAGCTCATGGACACCCAGTCCCTACTCTGGCATGAAACTGGACAAAGGAAAAGGGAGTGACCACTCCCCCGTCCATCACCACTCCAGGGGTGGTGACCATAGCTCGTCCAGAGTGTCCCTGGGTTTTGCCATCTTGGATTCCATCTTGGATTCCAAGGTGGTGGGGCACTCTGGGAGTATCTGAGTGTCCAGTGCCAGCAGGTGATGTCAGAGCCCTCCACTGATAGGTGCATACCTGTGCAGCTGATCAATCCCACTTTCAGGGCAATTTAGGGTCTCTCCTCTGGGTGTTTCCTCAGATTCAGATTGCAAGACTCCAGCAGGAATCCTCTGCATCCTTTACTTCATCTTCTACCAACAAAACTGCATCTGGACCATCCAGGAACTCTACAAACTGCAACAAAGAAGCAAAGACAACTTCTGCAACATTGTATCTTCAGCTCCTGCCAGCAACTGCAACTGTTTCCACGTTGTGCATCCTACGAGGACTGCCTGTCTTCCGTCTGCACCAGAAGAACGAAGGAATCTCCTTTGAAGTGAAGGAGTCACTCCCCTGCTTCAGCAGGCATCCCTCTGCAGTGATGACTGGTGGCTTGGTCCCCTCTCCTGAAGAAGTGTGTGGATCCAGCATCATGGGTGGTGGACTGAAGTGGTCCGACAGTCCTGCTGTCCTACTGTCCAACTTTGGTGGAGGTAAGAGCTTGCCTCCCGATGCAAGACAGGACCCCCGTGCACCACACATTTTGCAGTTGCCAAGGCTTGTTGGCATCCTTCCATGAAGTTCTTCATGCACCGTGCAGCTCCAGCACTCCTTCCTGTGACGCACAACCGCCTGCGTGGTTCTCCGTCGGCATGGGAGTCCTTTTTGTAGTGCTGCATGGGCCTCCTTTTGCACCTTCTTTGTTCCGGTGCTGTGGGACTCCTGTGAGTGCTGCCTGGTCTTCTGAGGGCTTTCTGAGTTGCTGAAAACCCCTTGTTTCCCCCTCGTGGGTAGAGCCCTCCTGGTCCCGGGCAGCACCATTGTCCGCTAACCGCAAGCTTTGCGTGTGCCAAGGCTTGTTGGCGGAATCCAGTGACGCAACCAGACTGCAATCATTGATCCGGCGTGGGACATCATCTGTGCCAACCAATGACCTGCATCCATCTTCTTGGGTGCTGTACTGACTGTTCTTCTTCACCGGTGGTTCTTCTTTTGCACCTTCATCCGGGTTAGCAGGGGCTCCTGTTCTCCCTGGACTCTTCGGTGCTTCTTGGACTATCACGTGTGTGTTCAGGAAACGTACTGTGATTTACTCCTGGTTTCCTGGGCTCTGAGGTGGGTTCTATTACTTACCTTTGGCGTTTTCTAACACTCCCAGCACCCCTCTACACACTACACGTGCCTAGGTAAGAAGCCGACTTTCGCATTCCACTATTTTAATATATGGTTTGTGTTCCCCCTAGGCCAATTTCTAACTATTGTGATTTTCACTATTTGCACTGTTTTCTCACTGTTTTTACAGCTATTCCTGCATTCTAGTGTATATACTGTGTATATTACTTCCTTCCTAAGGGAGTATTGTCTCTAAGGACTTTTTTCACATTTGTGTCACGAAAATAAAGTACCTCTATTTTTGTAACACTGAGTATTTTCTTTCATGTGTGTAAGTACTGTGTGACTACAGTGGTATTGCATGAGCTTTGCATGAATCCTAGTTACACTACCGCTAGAGAGCCTGGCTTCTATACACTGACTACATTCCAGTAATAAGGGATAACTGGACCTGGTATAAGGTGTAAGTACCTTCTGTACCCACTACAACCCAGGCCAGCCTCCCACAGGTAAACATGGGCTTTTGCTAAAATATTGCACCAACCTGAGGCTGGAGTAACAACAGAAATATCTTTATTTCTCCTCTTTATTTCATCTTTTTATGGTGTTGCGTTCTGCAGCACACATACATAGAGGAATAAGACTCTCAAAATTGTTGTGCATGAAGGTATCCATTGTGTCTTAGCACAAGCATGCTTGCATTGGCATTAGGCACATAGAATTGTGCCAGCACAATGAGAGAGCACATCTGTGCCACATCTGGTATTTCTGCTGTCTCCCATTGACACAATGCAGTGCAGCATCTTCCTTTGCTGCGTTGCCTTGTGTAAAATTTTAGTATATGTGCCCCAAGGTTTTCAAGAAATGATGCACAGTCAGTCATTGACAGGTACCCTATCCATGAACATTTAAAAATGCAGAGTAAAATAAGACACAACTTTAAACTACATGCACACAATATGCACAGTTATGGTGATGAAATATTTTGAGATGATAGCGTTTACACTCAAGTTGAGTGGGCAGGGCCTCCTCCTCCAGCTGAAAAGTGCCTGTGCAATCTCGCTGTCTGGGTGGCTGCGCTGAAAAGTTCTGGGGCATCGGACCCTGTTGAACCTCTTTCTACAATGGGGACTGCATTTCAATTCACCCACAGAACCAGGGGACTCACCTAAAGTGTGTCAAGCTAAGGGGGCAGGGCCTCCTCCACCAGCTGAAAAGTGCCTGTGTAATTTCACTGCCTGGGTGACTGTGCTGAAAAGTTTTGGGGTATCTGACCCTGGTGGACCTCCATCAATGCTGGGGATTGCATTTCCCTTCTCCCACAGTGCCAGGGGACTCACCTGCAGCGTGTCGAGCCATTGAGGTGGGGCTGCCTCAACTGGCTAAAAAACACCAGGAAGAGGCAAGGCAGGGTCATCCCCCTTGTTTTTTTTGTTTTTTCTGAAGGCGTGTTGCCAGCACGTCTTGGGGCTAACTGTAAGACCTCCTAAGGTGCAGGTTGTATTGTGGCCCGGTGAGTAGGGCTGAATATTTCCCAGGTGTTTAGGGATAACCTCAGGGACCCATTGGTTTGGCTCCCGGTTGGCTGTAAGGAGGGTAGTGACCAGCTTGTTACTTTTGCTGCACTCAGGACAGTTTTGTGAGGGCCTGCAACAACAAAAATACTTGTGATTGGTGTCAGTTTACAGTGGTCTAGTTAGTACTCTAGGGTGAGTGGGGAAGGAGGGACATATTACTGCCGGGTCTGATCAGTTTTGGTGTACGTAACACAGGGGTCCTTGGAGGGTCCTGTGTTGTTCTGAGAGATTTATTTAGGTGGGGTTGCACTGTTTTAACAGCTACCTCATGGGGAAGTGGAAAGCTCCTGTGGCTAAGGCCACTTTGCCGCCCCCCGTTTCACGTGTTGCTAGCATTGAAGTTTTTTTTTAAACTCAGGCAGTATCGGTGGTGTCAAAAATTGAGAGAAGATTGTCGTTACCTATGGTCAGCCCATCTCAGTCCCCACATGGGCATCCTTCATCCTCAGAGGCTCCCTTGAGGGAGGTAGTAATTGGTGCCATGGAGTTTGGGGGCTTGGAGAGTGAGGTGGAGACTGCTCAGTGGGGGCCCCTGGAAGCTAGAAGGTTTTCATCTGGGGCCTTAGAGGCCCAGTTTCACAGAGTCCCATTAGTCCGAGCTGTAAACAAAGGAAGCAGGGGCGTTTGTGGTGTTACGGTGCCCCATGTCCCATGTAGCCTCCCTGTCCAACTCTAATTTATGTTGCTTTGGAGGGAGGGACCCACTTAGTAAAGATCTAATCTCAGAGTTTACAGCGCTCTTAAATGCCAATTTTTAACCGATAATGTTGAAGTTAAATGCCATCGAGTCTAAAGTGGCTGAAATTATGGCTCAATTTAATGAAGTGAGGGACAAGCAGACAAAACAGCCTAATTCCCTGGACCAGCTGTCTCGTTGGCCCAGGTTGTGGTGGGTAGTACCTCCTCTTCTCATGGTGCTTCAGGTAGCACAGCTGGTTCCCTGAGGCCCAGGAGGGGATTCCAGGGATACCCCCTTTCCATCCCCGACCCAAGTTGCTACTGCAATGACAGCCCCCATAGAGCTATAGCCTCACCTCGTTTATCAAGGGGCTTGTAGTTAATTTTCCCCTGCAGGCTACTCCATATGTTGTTGTTTTGGGGACTGTCCTACCTTGATATATTTGGTACCTGAGTCCTTCCTCGAGTTAAAAAAAGGGGGTGCATTGTTTTTGCCAGCACGCCCACGTTGGTGCAGAAATGGCTGGGTCTATTATTATGGTTCGCAGAGTTAGCTGGGTGGGTATCGAGCGTAAATGTTAGGAAGGGGATTGTGTGGTAGTAAACTTCAATAAACCCATGTTTGTGGCTCATGTTCTGGCAACTCTATCCTCTTTTAGGCCTCCTGATCTGCATGGTATTGTTGCCTTCTCCTTGGGGTTCTTCTACCAACCAGAGAAGGTTTGCCACACATATGGGCTTCATGGTAGCACTCGCCAGCATATTAGGCAGCCCCCACACCTGAACCTTTCTGTTAGACTTGGCACCCTTGGCATGGTCTCCCCTAACTTTCACCTCTGTTTCCCAGGTTGTTGATGTATGCTGGACTCTGTTTTTGCTGTTGTTACCCTGGGCACGTTACCACTGCTATCCAGTACTAAAGTGCAAGTGCTCCTAAGTAAAATGTATGCGTAATTGACTTTCAATGATTGGCATATTTGATTAAGTAGTAAGTCCCTAGTACAGTGCACCTGAGGTGCCCAAGGCCTTTAAATCAAATGCTACTAGTGGGCCTGCAGCACCGGTTGTGCCACCCACATAAGTAGCCCTGTAAACATTGCTCAGACCTGCCACTACAGTGTCTGTGTGTGCAATTTTAAACTGCCAATTCGACTTTGCAAGTGTACTGACTTGCCAGGCCTAAACCTTTTCTTTTTATGCATGTAAGACACCCCTAAGGTAGGCCCTAGGTAGCCCCATGGGCAGGGTGCAGTGTATGTAAAAGGTGGGACATGTACTTATGTGTTTTACATGTCCTAGTAGTGAAATACTGCCAAATTAGTTTTTCACTGTCTCAAGGCCTATCTCTCTCAAAGGTTAACATGGGGGTCTGCCTTTCAATATTATTAAAGTGTAGATTCACTTTGGGAGCAGATGGAAATATGGAGTTTAGGGTCTCTGAACTCACAATTTAAAAATACATCTTTTAGTGAAGTTGGTTTTTAGATTGTGTGTTTGAAAATGCCACTTTTAGAAAGTAGGCATTTTCTTGCTTAAACCATTCTGTGACCCTGCCTGTTTGTGGATTCCCTGTCTGGGTCAGTTTGACAGTTGGACTGTTTGCACCTCTCTCTAGACAGTGACACAAAGGGAGCTGGGCTGTACCCTGCATATCCTGATGAGCCATCTGTGCTAGGAGGAAGGGGAGGAGTGGTCACTTACACCTGAAAGGGCTGTGCCTACCCTCACACAATACAGTCTTCAACCCCCTAGTGTGTGTCTGGGGCCTGGCCTGGGGAAGGCAGGATCTTCCAAACAAGAGAGACTTTGCTTTGAAGTAGGCCTACTTCAAAGGCAGAAAGGCGTATAAGAGGACCCAAAACCCCTGAAAATCAGATCACTTATGGAATCAAGAGGAACCTCTGCCAAGGGGGAGAGCTGAAGAGCTGAGGAGAAGTGCTGCCCCCGCCTGTGACTGTGCTTTGTTGGGCTATCCTACAGTTGCTGCTTCTGCCTGTGGCAGGGGACAAAGACTGGACTTTGTTGTGCATTCCTGCTTGAGAAGAATCTCCAAGGGCTTGAATTGAGCTTGCCTCCTGTTGTTAAAGTCTCACGGGCATCAAAGACTTCCTTTGCCAGCACCTGGACTCTCTGCTGAGACTCCTGCCCTGCCAAGTGGTACCCTATCCAGTTCCTGGGCCCTTGAACGGTGAAGTTGGTAGATAAGAGCTGAAAATCCACACACAGACTGCTGTGCGGGGACATTCTTGACAATCCTTCCGTGATGCGGCTGATAAACGATGCACCGCCAGCTTCATGGCTGAAATCAATACTCCACCTGCATCGCTGCTGGAAGATTGACACAAAGCAGCTGGAGAAACGACACGCAACACTCGCTAAAGGAGGCTGATAACGACGCAAATCCCACGTATTGCGGTTTTGGGATACCGTGTGACCGGATTTTCGACGGAACATCTCTGGGTGCGGAAAATCAATGCAAAGTCTGCCCGGAACCGAGGTGCCTGTCCGGATCGACGCACGCTGACCGGACTGGAGGAGGAACGACGCATGGTCTTGCTTTGAGGTGAGAAATCGACGCATCAGTGGCCTTTTTCGACGCACAGTCGCCAATGTGGCTTTATTTTTACGCTACACAGGTACTTTGGTGAACTAATAGCATTCTCACTGTTTTCTAAGGATTAAGGGGGTAATTCCGACCCCGGCGGGCGGCGGGCGCCGCCCGCCGGGCGGAAACCGCCAAAAGACCGCACCGCGGTCAAATGACCGCGGCGGTCATTCTAACTTTCCCGCTGGGCCGGCGGGCGATCTCCAAAAGATCGCCCGCCGGCCCAGCGGGAAAGCCCCTGCAAAGAGGAAGCCGGCTCCGAATGGAGCCGGCGGATTTGCAGGGGTGCGACGGGTGCAGTGGCACCCGTCGCGATTTTCAGTGTCTGCAAAGCAGACACTGAAAATCTTTGTGGGGCCCTGTTAGTTGGCCCCTGCACTGCCCATGCCAGTGGCATGGGCAGTGCAGGGGCCCCCAGGGGCCCCACGACACCCGTTCCCACCAGCCTGGTTCTGGTGGTGTAAACCGCCAGAAACAGGCTGGCGGGAAGGGGGTCGGAATCCCCATGGCATGGAGGATTCCCTGGGCCAGGGGTAAACCGGCGGGAAACTGCCAGTTCCCCTTTTCTGACCGCGGCTTTACCGCCGCGGTCAGAATGGCCCAGGAAGCACTGCCAGCCTGTTGGCGGTGCTTCCTCTGCCCTCCACCCTGGCGGTTTCAAACCGCCAGGGTCGGAATGAGGGCCTAAGACTCTTATTCTTTTGAAAATTCGTATCTTGACTTGTGTATGTTGGATTTTTGTTGTTTTGGTCTTGTTTTGTTTTGATAAATATTATATATTTTTCTAAACCTGTATTGTGTCATTTTGTAGTGTTTTCACTGAGTTACTGTGTGTGTTAGTACAAATATTTTACACATTGTTTCTGAAGTTAAGCCTGCCTGCTCGTGCCAAGCTACCAAGGGGGGGGGGCGGGTGTTAACCAAGGGTGATTCTCCTTTACCCTGACTAGAGTGTGGGTCCTTGCTTGGACAGGGGCAATTGGTTTGCTCTTTGAGTAGCCTTGGGATGTGCAGCTGACTGGGAGCTGTATATTCATCTTTCTTACCTCCCATGTGTGTTAAGCTATCAGCAGTTGTCCCTCAGATTGCCAAGCCTCTTTACCTCCCGATTCCTTAAGCCTACCATTTCACCTCTGGTTGCCTGGACCGTAAATTCACAGGACTTAAAGGTATGTTCCAGGAACATTTTGGGGCTTTCTAGCAAGTTCACAGACCCTAGCTGGGAGGAATTTGTTACATTATTTCAGATTATTTGCTTGCAGGAAACGGGGGAGGTGAACAAAGTTTTTGGGAGGTTATAAGACATATTTCACACCAGCAGTGTCCTCAGTGGCAGGAAGGGTGAGCGGGAGTTTGATCATCTTTTTGGCAGTGTAGTTGAGTGGCCTGGTTTTGACCTATTTTGGAAGATGACAGTGTTACAGAGGTTAATGTTATCTGTCCCTAGCCTGACCCCCTAGTTTACTGGTGAATTTTTACAATGCCAGATAAGCTTTTCTTTGAATTCCAGGCTGGATCACGGGGTGGGGATGGCAGGGGAGCTGATAATATTGGTGGGAGATTTTAACTGTCATTTAAGTAATTTCCCTGTATAGAGTGATTCTTTAAAGCCTAGGTGTATGGCAGTAGAGGGACTTCATTTTACTCACTCCAAGGAAGGTATGGACCTTGGTGCAATTTTAGAATCCCACAACTTTGTGTTTGCCCTCGACAAACTGGTTAATTCTTCCAATCCTGTTGTGGCGCCAAATTTGACTTTGTCTTGATCTCTGCTCCCTTATGTGGGAAACTGGCACCTTGTTGCAGTACCCCCACTTTTTGCCTGGTTTCTGAATGCAAATTGGACTGGAGTGCACTAGGATCAGATGGCCTCCCCCTTTGCAAACCCCTACTTTTGTCAGGATCAATGGCAGGAAACCACACAAAGGGTAGGGGAAGAGGCCTCCCCTGGCATGCACCACCCCTAAGGTGTTGCCTGCGAGGTGGACCCTCTATTTTATTTTCATCCATCTTGGAGGAGGTGACCATTCCCACAGGAAGTGGTCACTAAAGTAGGTGGAGCCACCCAAAGGTAAGTGTCCCATTGGAAACTACCAGGTCTCCCCTAAAACACCAACTAAATTCAGTACTTAGTGGGCATCCCTAGACCAGATGATACAAATCAAAAAGACAAAAAAGACCAACCAAAAGAAGAACCAAGGCATGAGAATTGTAGACCTGCTGCACAAGAAAAAGGCGCCAAACCCTGCCTGCTGCACCCAGGACCCGGCAATCACCGCTGCAGAGGAGATGGACACTGGACTGACCTCAAGAAACCTAGAGGAACCCCAGGTTTCACAAATCGCCTAAGATCTCCCTTCTGAGTGGAGGTATCACTCTGCAACCAACAAAGACCCAGCAACCCAGTGAGGGTCACTTCACTGACTAGCTGATCTCTCCTGAACCAGAAGTTGCAGCTTTACCCGATGACACAATGACGGCCACCAGGACAAACCCTGCAAGTGTGACAAGTTTGGTGGCACTGCACTCTCTTGTGGCCGTACCGTACCAATAACCTAGGTACTGGTCAGCTGACATTGGACAATAAGGAAACCAGCTTCCTCAGTGCTGAAAAGGGATCAGGAGGAAGCCCCAGTCAAGAGACTTCAGGAACACCCTGGACCTCCCACCAGAGTACCCCCGTTGTCCTGTAAGTAGCCCTCTAAGAGATTAACCTCCAGCTTCAAGGGACTCTGTTGTGCACAGCTCCTGGATTGACAACTCGCTCTGCACCCAGCCGCCCAGCACCCTGCAACAAGGAACCAGCTGTGCTCCCAGGGTCCCACACCCCTTGCAACCTCAACACTACAAGGGGACCCCAAGGCACCACCTTTAAATCTTCAAGAACCACCCTTTTCCAAGTGGTCCATCTGCGTGGCCCTGTACCTGCTCCAAGAGACTTGCCGGAACTGGGAGCTGCCCGAACCTCTCCAGCTGGCGCAGTGTGCCCACTGACGACCTCGACCAACATGCAAAAGCGGAACCTGGTCACGTAACTGTGCGATTTTCTGTGCATTGTTAAAGTGACTGCCTATTGATTCCTATGGTGTGTCATGACACACAGAAAGGCTGCATTTATTAAAATTTATGAAATTCCAAACTCAAAAAGTACTTAAGCAATTTGGATAATCTTGGTCTTAAAGTTTATATAAAAATCTGAAGTATTTTTATAAATTGGTCTTGAGTTATTCGATTGAATGTGTGAGATGTATAATTGATACTGTGAGAACAACAAATGCTTTGCACCTCTCCATGATTAGCCTAACTCCTCGACCAAGCTACCTCAAAAATTAGAACATTAGGTGATCTAGTTTATGCCTCTGGAAACCACATGTGGTTGCCTGGACCCCCCACACAGTGTGCCTAGTTTTGTACTGTACAGAGAGGGCCAGCCTCCAGCATCTTATTTTTGTGCATTGCCAACTTTAACACCATTCACAGTCCATTCAGGGATCATAATCCTCTGTTAGTAGAATTGGAGGGCTCCAGGGATTTCATTTGTTTACGGGTGTGGGTTCCTAGAGGGCTCTCCCTGGTTGACCAAGGTAGGCACATAAGATGGTCTCAAGTGAACCTGGCCCAGATAGAAACCTCCCTATTAACTAATGCAGCCCAAGAGATATTCATCTTTCTAGGCGAAGACACTTCAGAGTTTGATTTGGCCTTGGTTTTCAGAAGGTACCGTGCCTGTCATGTGTTCTCACATTTCTGAGCAACAGAGGGTAAATAATTTTGCAGGGGTTTATAGCTATGGGGAGATGGTAGAGGTCAAGATAGT
Organism: Pleurodeles waltl; assembly: GCF_031143425.1. NCBI lineage: Eukaryota > Metazoa > Chordata > Amphibia > Caudata > Salamandridae > Pleurodeles > Pleurodeles waltl. Next base: position 186,265,630 of record NC_090437.1, read on the forward strand.
GAGACGTAGGGGTCAAACTCCTTTGGTCTTTACCCTAGGAGGAAGTAATCAAGGGCCTACGTACGCTAACCAAGAATGAGGCAGCAGGCCCTGGTGGGATCCCGCCAGCTCCATTGAGAATGAATGATGAGCTCTTGGGCCCCTATTGACACATGTCTTGAATGCGGCAGTGCGCAGCTGGATACCGGCCTCTAGGTCCCTGTATACAAGAATAGTGATAAGGATAACCCCCAATGCTACCACCCGATCTCATTGATTGATGCAGTAGTGAAGGTCCTTGGGAGGGTAATACTTAACAGGTTGATAGCTTGCTTAGAAATAAATGATATTGTAATGGACGTCCAAAATGGCTTTCGGCCTGGGAGGTCAACATCTGACCAATGCCTGAACCTTTATTTAATTGTAAGTAAGTACACAGTAGCATGCCCTGAATCCCTCCATTCGACTTTTATGGACCTCACTGTCGCATTTGACAGGGTAAACTGTGCTAAACTGTGGGTCCTGTTGCTTGAGTTAGGGGTGGTGGCTAACTTAGTGGCTTTGCTGGTAGATTTGCACTCTGACACTTTGATGTTGGGGTGCTTTTCGCACAGTGCCGCATGCACTTGGCCCTTTTCAACAAGAAGGGAGTGCGGCAGTGGTGCATACTTGCTCAATTTGTGTTCACTATATCTGTTAATGGGCTTGAGCAGGCCCTTTTGACGGCTCAGGTTGATTGTCCCAAGGTAGGTTTGAGGTCGTTCCCGGTGTTGTTGTACGCCAGTGAAGAGGTCCTGATAGCCCGGGGCCTACAGCTTTTCCTGGACAAATTTGTTGTCTTCATGGGCAGCCTGGATCTGGCTGTAAACCTCATGAAATCATACGTCCAAGCTCTACTAACACCAAGACGTTTATGGTAGGGCACCATACCCTGTGTAAAGTCTCAGCCTTTTCCTTTTTAGGGGTGTTATTTGAAATCAAGAACAGCTGATAGCCTTTGTTGGAGGGGAAGAGGGCTGAGCTAGTTAAACAGACTGGGGCTGTGGCTGGCTTCACTCACAGGTTGGGTTTGTGGTCGTCACAATTCCTATTTATGATCTATAATGCTAAGTGTGTGTCCCTGACCCAGTATGGTAGTTAAATCCCTTCTCTGTTTGGTAAAAGTTTGGACCAGGGAGGATCTTAAACTTAATAGATTGATCCTCTTGGACTGTTTGGCCTGGATGGTGCACTTAGGATTCCCTGGTTAGCCTAAGTCAAGGCTGCGTTTGCCTCACTTGGAAGGTTGAATCTTTTTTGGCTCCCTACTCTTTGGTGGCCTGGGAAGTGCTTTCCATAAAAGAGCTGTATTTTGAGCAGTCATACTCCCTCAGAGAAGGGGCTGAATTGTTGGAACCCTTGGTCAGGAGACACTGGCTCCTTAAGACTGCTCAGGGTATAGAGCATTATTTAGCTCAGGTGTCCTGTAGGAGGGACTGGCTTCTTACGGTCAGGTTTCGTTTTAATCAATTACAGCATCTTTTGGCCACATTCTATGGTTGGGTCCACTCTGGTTACAGGACATCCTGGGGTTGTGGTTACAGGTCTCTGCAGGATACCCTACATTTCGTAATGTTTTGTTGTTACTATACTTGGCCTAGAAAACATTTCTTGATTGCATTGTTAAAGACATTGAACTTTACTCAAGTACGACCCGCTCTCATGTATTTACAATTGCTTCAGGATAAACATGTTTTATTTGCTGTGGTCAGATTTTTACGTGCAGCTCTAGCCTCTAGGTGCTCAAGTCGAGACAGAGTATTATACTAATGTTTTAGGAGCGTCCTTGTTTTCTGTTGTTTTATTGTATTTGGTTTTAAAGTAGTATTTTATGTACTTGCTCTATATTTGTGTGGTTTTATGGATATTTCTTTTGTTTTTGGTTGCTTGTACAACAGAATAAAGATTTTTACTACGAGTACTACTACTACTACTACGACAATTATTAAATATTTTTCTGTTTTTTTTAAATTATAAATAAATGTGTGTTGAATTATTTTGATTTCTGTTTTTTTCCAGAGGTTTTCTTTAATAATAATAATAATAATGCTCTATTTAAGTATGCAGTGCTGATAAATAAATATTTTGTCTTTACCCACAAGTTTATTTAATTATAAAACATTTTTAAAAAATTTCAATTGGTATGAGAAAAAAATGAATACCAAACTAAGGGCCTGATTAAGAGTGTGGTGGTCCTCAGGCCGCCACACTCGCTGTTGTGGCAGTTCTACCACCATATTACGAGTTTGGTGGTCAGCCCCGCAAACCTACTGCCGTCTCCGCCGGGACCTATGATCCCAACAAGCTGATGGTGGCAGAGGTCGGAATGAGCCAGAGCAGTGCTGAAGTCAGCACCTCCCTGCTGATTAAGACCTAGTTCCTTGCCAGCCTTTTCATGGTGGTTTCACCTTGATGAAAAGGCTGGTGGAGAATAGGTGCAGGGAGCCGCAGGGGGGCCCCCTGAACTGCCCATGCACTTAACATGGGCAGTGCAGGGTTCTCCCTGCCCATCACCCTCGCAATGGTCGCACTCTGCTCTGCATACAGTGAGCATTGCGAGAGTGCCGGTGCACCCTGCAGACAACAGCATTGCCTCCAGCTTGATTACAAGCCGGCGACAATGCTGCCGCCACTTCCCTCTGGGCTGATAGGGGAAAACCTTGGTTTTTGTCTGTCAACCCAGCGGGAAAGTCGTAATGGGCCCGGCAGGGAGGTAGCCAGTAAGGCGGCAGCCCTCAACCCACTTTTTGATCTTTGTCTACAAAAATAAATTGGTATATTTAATTTACATTAAACAAAATCAAATAAAACATATTTGCAGGCTAAAAGTTAAAAAAGATTTAAAGCTGCTCTTACTTATTTTTATTGCAGGTTAATTAAATTATGTTTTGCTGTTTTCTCCCAGTTATGTTATTACATATTCTTATCTTAACATGTAATAAAATGTCTTAAATCAGTGCTTAAAAATATGTGCCCACACTATTTTACTCCTTTTAATTTGAAGCTATTTAAAACATTCCTCGTCCTATAGTATATATTGACCTGTTTTATTTTCTTTAGGGCATCTCTAAGGTATATGTAAACAAACAGAATCTTCCTGTGAATACCTTAGGAGTATAAGAAAATATATAGACTTATAAATCTGATTTATAAAATGATTGATTAATAAAATATTGAATATGAAAGATTCCATAACCTGATTTTGTCCCCTCCTGTAATATTTAGTTCTAATTGTTACTGTAATAATTAAATGTCAAATTAAAATATTGATATTTTTTAAAAGTTTATATAAATAAAATATACATGATTATGTACTCCCCACCAAGGCCTTTACCACCCTAGCATCCCATTTCTAAAAGTTAAACTACATACATTTACATTGTTTAAAAAATATAAAATACACAGCACAACAAAAAATGCCTACTGTGAATCCCCAATTAAATTACCTAGAATCCAAACAAATGTTCCTGCCCCAAAAATAAATACTCAACGATAACAGAGGATCCCTATCACCCAATCATCATGTGCCTGAAAGTTAAACAAGCTATTTTTTATTTTTTTAAAGAAAATTAAAATACTCACTCAAAACAATAAATACCCAACTAGAATCCCTAAATTAAATTATCTTAGAACACAAAAATGCCCTCACCCCAAAATTAAATAGCCAAAAATAATACTCTCCCCACCCAAGGCCCCTATCACTTTAGAATCCCACCGCTAAAAGTTGACACTCAATTTTTTACTAATCTATTTTTCTTTTATTATGGGGTAATCCCCCACAAGCCCTGCATTCTTTTCTTTTCTTTTCTTTTCTTTTCTTTTCTGGGGCAAGACCCTTAACTACCCCTTTACCACTACCCAACCCTGAGACCTAAAAACCCCTTACTACCACTTTACCACTACCCACCCCTGAGCCTTACATACCCCTGAAACCCCATACACTACCCTGCACTCTAAAAGCCCCCTTCTACCTTTTACCCCTTAATACCACTATACGGCTACTGATCCCTTATCCCAAAAAACACTAAGTAGCCCTTTTTCCAGTACCCAGCCCTGAACCCTAAAAACACATTTCTACCTGTTTACCACTACCCATCTGTGAACCCTAACAAACACTTACTACATCTTTCCCACCACCCAACCCTGGAATAGCAACCCAACAATAAAGGCCTAAATGCTGTCCCATGTGTACTACAGTGAGTAATTTCAAGTCCAGATGCATTTTACGAAGATAATGTGTTTCTTTTTAATCCATGCCCCTCTAATCAGTTAGGTACTTTCACATAGCTGTGGCATTACGAGCTTCATGACCAACCCACTCTTCCCTCAATTGTTGTTTATTGTAATGTTTATTTATGGTGGTACTGTGGCTTTCAAATTTAGTTTCTGGAAGCATTAGGGCAACGAGTTCTGTTAAAGACGAGCATAGTAAATACTACCCCAAACGGAGTGGAAGGTCATTGAGGACTTTGCGGTTGGCTCAGCAGCTCGCCAGATCAGTGGAGGATATTATAGCCATTTCCTAACCCACCCTCGGCAGAATGTCTACCTTTCTGCAAATAATCAAGCAAGGAAGGCAATACTTCCAAACAAATGATATTTGCAAATAAGTCAGCCTGTAAATACAGAGAATGGGGCTCCCACTCTGCTGGATCCCTGCAGGCATTACCTCATTCTTTACACTGTCTGTGAAAGTTGAACCTGCTCAATACTTGCTGCAGCCTCACGGCAGTGAGTGATCACTTACCAGTGAAGGGGCAGACTATTATCTAGGTGCCTTTACTTTATGGGCCTCATTTACAAGGTTTTTGCACCACTGTTGCATCATTTTTTTTAATGCAAAGGTGGCACAAGCAGTGCTCTACACTGCTCCACATTTACAAACTGACGCATTGTGCCCAATGCATCAGTTTGTTAAGCCTTGCGTCACATTATACCTGCTCCAGGTATAATGTATGCAGGATAGGCATTCCCATGGGAAACGTCATGCAGAACTGATGCAGCAAAATTTTCATTTCACCTCGTCATTCTGGTACTTCACTGAGTCATAACTGCACCTCCTGCTCAGAGCAGGCGTAAAACTGACTCAGGTCTTTTCTCAACGGGGGCCTCCTGGCACTGCTGGGGTAGAGTCATTTTTTGTTTATGCTAGTCCAGGTATACATGAGTTTAGCGTCACAGATGCATCAGATTTTCTGATGCATCTGTGAAACCATGCGCCATGGAGCTCTGTATTGTAAATGCAGCGCATCCATGGCGTCATTAGGGAGTTGTAGGGCAGTGCAAGAAATCTGACGCATCAGAGCTGATGGGTCATATTGTTGTAAATGAGGCCCTATAGTTTTTGCCTGCTTTTTGACTGAACAGTTACAAGATCTGCATTTCTTGCCAGAGTATAACTTTCATCTTGAATGTTCTCATGTATTGTAAGTGTTTCTAATGTTAAGTAATCTGTTACACATTTATGTCTTATTTGCGCTAATGATAGTCAAATAAATAAGTTTAAAAAATCAGTAAAGAAGACTCTGCATGCCTTTTGCACCTTGTTTGGTACATAAATTTCCCTTGGGTCCAGTTCAGTTCTAGGCAGTTTTAATAGTGTAATTGGGCTGATATTATGACAAATTGCACATTATCTAGATATGCTGTATAACACTTCGACCCACATAGTGGATGCTCAGTACTCCACTGGAGGAACTAGAAAGTAAGTGAAGTGGTAGTATCTGCAATTCTTTCTCCAAGGACTATGGGGCTTATTTACAAGCCCCTTGCGCCACTGGTGCATCACTTTTCCCATATAAAAAGTCAGTAGCGGCTAAAGGGCCACAGAAGGGACGGGGCGGGAAGGTGCAGGAATAAACATGAAATTCAATTAATTAAAAATAAAAAAAAACACTTACCTCCTCCGCCGCCCCTCTGTCCCTCGACGCTCCTCTGCCTCTGCAGGCATGGGCTCCCAGCCTGCCCTGCGCCAATCCTGACGCTGCTCAGAGCAGCGTCAGGATTGGCTGGTAGCGCTCCCAGGCAGACTCTCTCCCGCCCAGCAACTGTGTTGCCCGGCTGGAAAGAGCCTACAGCGCATGTGTGTTTGGCCAGCCCGAGACAGCCGGCCAAACACACATGCGCTGTGAAGGAGGAGTGCTTCACAGCGTGACCCCGTGGCCCCGTGGCCCCACCCCTTTTAAAGAAAACAATAATAAACATAGTTCATTATCGTTTTCTTTTTAAGGGGCTTGTAAATATCTATCTATAGGCAGACTGTTTCTGAGTTTGACTCCCTGAAGGAGCTACAGAATCGTATCCAGGTGGATGCAAACTGAAATTCTCTTAGTTTTAGGTGGTAGATGGTAGATGTCATGAAGAAAACCTGCAACAAGTACCTTGATTAGAAATCTTAGGCCCTCTTTACAACCTTGGTGGTAAATGTTGCCTACCGCCGTGCTGACGGCCGCCAACATACTGTGACCATGGCGGTATACCGCTATGGGTATTATGACCCATGCAGAGAAATCCGCCACTACACAGACACTCACACAAGTCCGCAAGCCCAAAGGTCAGTGATAAATTGGCGGTACCAAAACCCACACCGTTACACCAACAGAAATACACCCACAGTATCAGGACCCACGAACCACTACGGCGGTCTTTTAACCGCTGTAAACCAATGGCGGTACACACCTCCGCACTCATAATACACATACACTAACAAAACTACACCACATTGGACAATTCAAACTACACACACCTGACACACATACACACACCACACCCACACACTCAGACCACTATAAAACACACACCCACATTACCCACAACCCTTTCAATGAAAAAAAAAGATTGCTAACTGAGAGAGAGACAAGCCAGGAGCACCCACTCAATCTGAGCCACAGAACACCATCACCCATACACCATCAACGCACCTCACAGCACACACCCCAACACATCACCCCACACACCCTCACACATACCACTCATACCACATCCATGGCATCCCAAAGACACCCCCAGGTTTTCAGAGGAGGATCTCAGGGTCATGGTGGAGGAAATCATCCGGGTAGAGCCACAGCTATTTGGATCACAGGTGCAGCAGACGTCCATTGTAAGTAAGATGGAGCTATAGCGGAGAGTCATGGACAGGGTCAACGGCATGGGACAGCACCCCAGAACAAGGGATGACATAAGGAAGAGGTGGAACGACCTACGGGGGAAGGTGTGTTCCGTGGTTGCAAGACACCAGGCAGCCGTACAGAGGACTGGTGGTAGACCCCCACACCCTCCCCCACAACTAACAACATGGGAGGAGCAAGTCTTGGCGATCATGCATCCTGAGGGCCTCGCAGGAGTAGCAGGAGGACTGGAGTCTGGTAAGTCAAATCTTTTCAATTATACCCCCCACCCTACCTGCATGTCATCACAAAATCCTACCCCTACCCTCACCCCCATCACTCCACCACCTCACATATACCCCACTATCACAACCCACCCATCCCAAAACCAAGCCCTGCATGCCACACCAATGCATGGACATCCATCACAGACCTGCATGGACACCCATCACTAAAGCATGCACATAAGAGAGAATCAACTAGCCCACAAAATCACCACTCACACAAGGCAAAGCTGACTGGGCAATCACAACCATACAGGTAAACACACCCATGCACAAGATGGCACATGCAGATACAATAACACTGCATTTACATCCCCACAGGACCCCCACTCAACGTCACCGGAGAGGAGGTGCCACCAACATCCAGTCCCCCCCAGAAGAGGCCCACAGTGATGACAGTAGCTCTGCACGCCTGGATCACGATGACCAACCTGGCTCATCAGGGACCTCTGGACAGTCGGTTACCCAAACACAGTCCCATACCACCACAGAGCCTCCCCCTCAGGAAACACCAGCACAGCACCCACCCAGTGGGCCCATCCCTATGTCCCAAGGACACGTTAATCAGCAGTGTGTCTACCAATACAGGGACCCTAGGCAACCCCACAAACACAGGAAAATCAGGGACCTGGGGTCAGTGGCAGTGGGCACATGGTTCAGGGGACAGAGGCACAGGACAACAGGGACGCTGGGAGGACTGCTGTGCGACAGGGGGAGGACAGGCCAAGTGAACCTACTCTCCACGAGGCACTTGCAGGGATCCTGGGAGCATACAAACATTCCCAGGAGACCTCGGGCCAGATACTCTAAAAGTTGCAGGAGACCCAGCAGATGCAGGAGGGACAGTACCTGGGGATCAGGGAGGACCTCAAACACATCCACACCATCGTGGTCACCATTGCAGGGGTGCTGGCTGACAGGGCCAACACCATGAGGGAGGTAGTGGCACACCAAAGGGCCCCTTACACTAGCCGCACCGATGAACAGCACTCCACCTCCGTTGGCGCTAGTGGACAGGAGGCCCGCCACAGGACCAACAGGCCACTAGCACCCCACCCCCTGCAGAAGGAGAACCACCCCACAACCACCCCACAAACAGTCCCTGCGATCCAGGCAGAAGCCAGAGAACATTGCCAAGACCCCACCAGGAAATAAGACTCTCCTGATGGTCACCCTTCTGTCCCACTCTGTTACCCTGTTCACTTTGAACTGCTATTGCTCCCCTGCCTATACCCCATTGGACAATGCACCTGTGATACCAATAGACTGGACTGTACCCTGGACTTTCCTCCATCATCAACCCAGCCCAATGCAATGCCCCCTCCACTTATTTGCACATAAATAAACACCCTTGGAACTAATTCAAATATGGAGTCTGTCAATTGATTCAAATATGTATTAGTTTAACAAGCTGTAAACATTGATCCCGGGTTGCAGATCCAGACGCAGGTTTACTGGCAATGCCCATACATACTGAAAATCAGAATTGACTTTTCTAGCCTGGACTTCCCCGATGTGGCCCTACCATTAATTTTTGGAGGGTTTTTTGACTTTTATATGTGATAAACTTCGCAATTCAAAGGATTAGGTATATTATTGGGTCCTGACGAATCGCATAAGGTAATTCCTTGATAACAAGCGAGAAACATGTTGACCAATCATATAGAGTGACACAGGGGATCCTGTGTACTCTGTCTTTTGAGGTTTATACCTACCTGGCTTTCATGGTAATTGTGGTCATTACTCCACCAATTCCCAACTGTATTTGATTTTAATCTTGTCAGAGGTTGAGTCATGAGCATTAAAATTATTAGATTCTACCTCTAGATATTTTTAATTTTTTTTTTCCTATTTACCAATCCTTCACTTTATTCCTTTTCTCAACCGGCCAGAAACGAGTTTTCTAAAAAAGATCTCCGGCAAAGAGCCCCCCTGTGGGGCCCGTCAGGCATTGCAGTGCCGGCCTGACGAGGAGCTGGCCCTATGATGAAGCATGTCACCGGATGGTGAGTGAGGGCTTTTGCTTCGATAAAGTTCGCCTTTCAATGACTCGCTGAACTATTTCCTTGAAAGAAACCCTTTAACATTAGGTGGAACCGTGTGTAACCTTTTTTGATTTCTTATCTATTGGGAACCTTACACACGGGACCAGGAGTTATTCTCCGAATATCCCATTTTTCTTGCCCCTCCTGTGTTGTTTTTTTGAACATTGCAATTCACCTGTACAGTCATGTATACATAGGTATGACCTGTAGTGGGCAGCAGGGAACACACCAGGAGCCAGAGTGGGGCACATAGATCTGAAAATAGAGATGCCAAAGGGTACATTAAGTGGCCATACGATATGGAATATCAGGCTGCCATGTACAATGTCCAACACAAAACTGCAATGGAAAGTGAAGTTACAGTGTCTTACCTGTGTGTCCCTGGAAGTACTGTTGTATGAGTGATCTTCTGTTGTCCACATCTTCTTCCTCTGCCTCCTCTTCCTCACTGTCCACAGGCCCCACCGCTGCCAAAGACCATCTCCAGGCTCATCTTCCTGCAGAAAAGACACCTGACGTCTTAAGGCCAGGTTGCGCAACATGCAACGATGATCTGGCACACCTTCTTGGGTGAGTAGTACAGGGATCCACCTGTCAGATGGAGGCACCGGAACCTGGCCTTCAAGAGGCCAAAGGTTCTTTCAATGATCCTCCTTGTTCACCCATGTGCCTCATTGTAAAGTTCCTCTGCCCTTGTCCTGGCATTCCTCTCTGGGGTCAGTAGCCATGAGAGGTTGGGGTAACCAGAGTCACCTGCAAATATTCAAGGGATACCTGTTAGACATACACTCACCCTTAGGGACAACACCACACCCATATACCAACATACTCTGGGTGGGGACCATGGGCTCACCTATTAGCCTCATCAAATGCCTCTGGAGTTGAGACATCACATATGGAATGCTGCTTTTCCTCAAGATGAAGGCACCATGCACAGAGCCGGGATACTTGGCATTGACATGGGAGATGTACTGGTCCGCCAAACACACCAGCTGCACATTCAGAGAGTGATAGCTTTTTCTCTTCCTGAACACTTGTTCATTCCTCCGGGGAGGGGGGGAACAAATGCTACATGTGTACCATCAATGGCACCAATGATGTTGGGGATATGTCCGAGGGCATAGAAATCAGCTTTCACTGTGGCCAAATCCTCCACCTGGGGGAAATATCGATGTAGCTGCGATGTGTTTCAGCAGGCAAGACAACACTCTGGTCAACACGTTTGAGAACATAGGCTGTGACATCCCTGATGCCATGGCCACTGTCGCTTGGAAGGAACCACTTGCCAGGAAATGGAGCACTGACAGAACCTGCACTAGAGGGGGGATACCTGTGGACTGGTGGATAGCTGAAATCAGGCCTGGCTCCAACTGGGCACACAGTTCTTGATTCTGGCCCTATCACGTCTGTAGGTTAGGATAATGTGTCTATCCTCCATTGTCACCAGGTCCACCAGGGGTCTGTACACGGGAGGATGTCTCCATCTCATATTCATCCTCAGCGGTTGAAGTATTTAAATAATGATGCATCTCTTCCTTTCAGAAACAGTATGTGAACTCGAGAGTCAGTTGATGTGCCAATGTCTGCTGTGATGCAGTTATGTGCCATGCTCTGTGCCCCCCTGAAATGGCAGCTGCTTGACCTCTGTGGAGAGACAAATGGTAATGAGGTAATTCCGCTAGCGTTGTGTGCCGTAGCTGTCGTCGACCGCCGCGCAACTTAGCATTGGTTAACCTATGGGTTCCAGAAGCCAATGGCGATGTACGCCGGCAATGACGGAACGCACCGCCGCAGACGTGACCGCCATTTTCTATCTGTTCACTCACTTGCTACCTGACCTTCAACAGGAGAGGACCTCTACTGCAAGTGATGCTGTGACCTGTGTCTGGAAGCACCAATGGCTCGAGTGTCTGGGGAAAGGGCCCCTGCCTTCATGTCAGAGTAGTTGGAGAGACTGGTGGATGGGGTCCTACCCCAGTACACTTTACTCTATGGTCCTCCAGACAAACAGGTGAGTAAACTGTGAGCATGATCTGTGGGCCGTGAGTGTATGGAGTGCTGTGTGTGTCAGCCCCATATAGGGGGGTGCTGAGGGGTCCTGGGCAGAGTGCTGCATGTATGGTGGTCAATGTATGTGGGTAAGGGGATGCAAGGGATATGGTGAGCCAGGAGTATGGCAGTCCGGACGGTATGACTAATCCCTTTTATGCTGTATTTTTCCTACAGGTCAGCGCCCATGAGAAAAAGGGTATTTGGTGTGCCATTGCCAAGGAGGTGCAGACCCTTGGGGTCTTTGACAGGCGGAGCACCCACTGCCGCAAGCAATGGGAGGACCTGCACCGCTGGGCAAGGAAGATGGCGGAGGCCCATGTGGTGCTGGCCTCCCAACGAGAAAGGGGTGCCTGTCGTACCCTGACCCCCCTGATGTTCCGCATCCTGGCGGTGGCCTATCCAGAGTTGGATGGGCGCTTGAGGGCATCACAGCAGCCACAAAGGGGTGAGTACAGATTCAGAATCATGACTTTGCGTGTGTTAAGGTTTTACCTGGGTGGGGATGTGGACTGTGGGTGCTCCTAGGCCAGGGCGAACATGACAGGGTAGGTCCCTTGTTGGGCAGGCTCTGAAGCACTCCAACCCCAATGGTGTTAGTGCGTATCTACTACTGGTCAGAGCCCTGTTTGTTTCAGGTGTGCAGCTGATGGCGTTATGCTATGTACCCCATGGGCTGGTGACTATCTTTGTAACTGGTAGTGCATGGCCTAGTTCATAGGGCTGCTCCCTGTGTGTTGTGTACGCCAACTGTAGTGTTGTTGCTGGCATTGACCAAGTGTATCCTCTGTCTCCCCCCGCTTTTTGTTTTGTCACCCTGTCCTTGTGTGCATTAGCCTCATCTGGCTGAGGAACAGAGTCACCAGCGACGGAGGGAGCTGCATACCACATGGGCCTGGAGGCCGAATCCACCGACGGTGAGGGCACCAGTGGGACGGAGGGAGAGGGGAGCACCACGACGGAGACTGGAGGGAACACTACAGACAGTGACTCCTCCTCTGATGGAAGCTCCCCCCACCTGCCCCACCGCAAGCACCACTACTGCCAGCAGCAGCAGCCCAGTGGGCAGCCATCCGAGGCTGCAGGAGAAGGGTTGGAGCTTCCCCCCACCACCGGCAGCACCGGCACCTGCACCACGGCCAGCACCGCCACCTGCCCCGCTGCAAGCCCCGCCGCAAGCACCTCCACCTGCACCGCTAACAGTAGCACCACTGCCAGCATCAGCAGCCCTAGTGGGCAGCCGTCCGAGGCTGCAAGAGAAGGGCTGGAGCCTCCCCCCACCACTGGCAGCACCCCCACCAGCACCGCCACTACCACCACTGTGCAGCCGTAGCCGCTGGCGGATGGACTGTAGCCCTGCCTCCATGGACTATCATGCATCCTGGCCACTGCAAATCTCGTAGCTCTGACACCCAGGTGAGGGACTGTGACCTGGGACACCCCAAGTGAAGCATCACTGGGCACAATGCCCCCTCCAGAACCAGTGGAAGGAGGCATCTACTCACCCTATCCTTGGCAGGATGAAGCACACAGGACACAAGGCCCTCTCCAGAACCAGTGTAGGAGCCAACCACTTGAGAGACTGTGGCTTTGCACTCCCCAGGACCAAGCAGTGGGCACTCCACCCAGTTGAGAGACTGTGGCCTCGCACTCCCCAGGACCAAGCAGTGGGCAAACCACCCACTTGACAGACTGTGGCTTTGCACTCCCCAGGACCAAGCAGTGGGCAAACCACCCACTTGAGAGACTGTGGCTTTGTACTCCCCAGGACCAAACAGTGAGCATGTAGCCCCCTCCAGGAGCAGTGGCGTAGTACCATCTTCCGGCTGAGGTGCCCCCCTTCCCTGTCCCCCTGAGGTGCCTGTGTGTTTTCGACTTGATGCCCCTGCAGTGTTCTCTCCGCTTTGAGGCAGGAGTCAAGTGTGGGCTTGGCCTATGTGTTATGGCCCAGTGGGCCACAGACTATTTTTGTGTGGACATTGTCTGTCATTTTGTATATATTGTATATATTGTACATACTGTTTATTTATTTATGAACGTATTTCTCCAAATTTCTAATATTACACTGATTTGACTCCATTCCTTTTGTCCTTGCGTTATTCCAAAGGGTTACGGGGTGTATAGGTGATGTTGTTGCATGTGTTTGTGTGTATGGTGTTGGGGGTGGTGGTGGGGTTGTTGCGTGTTGCGTGTGTGTATCACTCTCTTTTTCTCCCACCCCTCCCCTATGTGCTAGGTGCAGTACTCACCGTGGTCGTCGTCGCCGCCGTTGGTACTCCTGGTATATGAGCAGATACACCAGCATGGGGAGGACCTGCAGCTCGAGCTCCATGGCGCCCTGGTTCTTCCTTGAGTGTCAAGAGTTGAGTGGTTTCCCTTCAAAGTACTGTTTCCGCTGTGCTTTTGATGGCGTTGGTACCGCCCCAGAAAAGCTGGTGGTTGGGCGGGTTGTAATGGGGTGGGTGGTATATTGTCTTCTGCCTGGCTGTTGCTGGTTACCGCCGCAGTGTTTGTTGCTACCGCCGTGGCGGTCGGAGTGTTAAAGTGGCTGTATGTTTTGGCGGTTTCCGCTGTGGTCATGACTCCATTTTTGTTACCACCGGCCTGTTGGCGGTATTACCGCTGCTTTAACACTGACCGCCAGGGTTGTAATGAGGGCCTTTGTCATTTATCTTCTGCTCACTTTGTGATATAGTATTACTAGTTACATTTATGTTGAAACTTCTCTGTACTACCCGGGGACAACAGCGACCATGGCCAATGGTCGTGAGATCAGGACAGCCCTTTGATAGGGAGCCTTCTGACACTCCCTCAGCTTACTTGGAGCCTTTATTTATGACCAGGAACATCAAGTACACGAGAAGCGCTGTCAGATGGGGAAATGTGGAATGGTAGTTAGAAGTGTTAAGGCTTATAGTCCTAGTGGGATCTGCTGTATCAGCGCAATATCAAGGCAAACTACACGTTATTTTATCTTGCCTCTAGGAAAGTCCTTCTAGAAAGTGCCACTCCTGTGGGAAATCTCTGATATGATTCAAAGTTCAGGGCTAGCAAAGTATTTACATTGATACATGCTTTCTTCTGCAAGAAACAAAGCAATTCGGATAACTTATAAAGCTTAAACTCATAAATGTAAATCTCTGCTTCAGAAAAAACTTGCTAGAGAATGGCTCATGTGCTACCATGGAGAAAGCGATTGAGATTGGTGACCCTAATGCTTTTTGAGTACTTGTGGCTTCCGACACCAAGTGTATTCACCATAAAAAAGATTTGATTATTCCAGAGTTATTGAGATAAAATAATTTTGATAGCATATGTGTGACAACTGAGATTTTTGTTCACCACTCAACCACATTTATCCCTGAAGAAGTCCTGAACCATTATAATACCATTGAAACCAAGACAGGATTTGAGTCTAGATTGGAGCCATAATATAGTACTAAAACATCTCTCAAATTATAGGCAGATATTTTTAAACAAATAGCCTACTCCGAGCGAGTTTTTTCTGGACCATATGTTTCTCTTACTGTATAATCTCCCTCATAGTCTGTTTATTAAAATGTTTTGATCCGGTCATTTTTCAGGTTCTTAACGAAAACGTACTGCGCTTAAATCTGATTCTCAGTTAGTAAGCCAAATTTGGATCCAGCCTTAGAACAGAACATCAGATCTCCGAGGATCATTGGTGTTGGTTGTACAGAATATAAAAAAATCGTTGTACATAAATATCTTCACAGGAATATCATGATGTCAACAATATAGAGGACATAAATATCAAAGGTAAGCATGTCATTTTCATTCTTCTTTTTAATGTTATTGTAAAATATATAATTTACTAAAATGTTCTTTTTACAATATTTTTGCTAAATTGTTGAGTTACTTTTTACATTTATTTGATGTAGTCAGTTTAAAAATAGGTTGATGTTATGTATATTTATTTTACAAGTATTTGTAATGTTTGTTGTATTTCCCTTTAAAAATACATTTTTGAAAAATACTTAAATAACGAAGGATGAGGAGATCTGTAAAGTATGTTTGTGCAATTAATGATTTTATTTTTTAAATTTGAATGTACATTTTTTAATCTGCAACTTTTTTAATTTAGAAATGTAACATTTTCAAATGTATGTGTAGAGATTAAGATTCGTTTTGTTGTTTTGATACATTTTCAATTTTGTAATGTATTTAATTTAAGTTATAAATTTATGTTTTAAAATTTATTTTTTAGTTTTTAAATGTAGTTTTTATTTATTTTATCTGATGTTTATATTAAGTTAATTTATTTATATTTTGTATTTTTGAATATTTATGTATTCAAGTTTGCAAACATAAGAGGTGAGCACACAAAAGAAAAAGGAACAACATTGATGGAACACAATGGGTAGAATCCCAAACCAGCCATGAGTACCCAGCAACAGTATCCCCAACAGCATCCTCCAAATAAGGAGGATGGGGTGGGGTGAGTCAGGAGAGGGACATGGGGGCATGGGAATAGGGGTAATGTCTGGAGGAAGGTAGACACAGAAGCCACAGATCTAGAGGGAGTGTGAACTATGCTGAAATACAATCAGGTGGGCACCCATCAGAGGCCTCCAGGCAATCGCTGAGAAGCACCCTAAATACTGTTGAAGGTGTCCAGCTTATCACTGAGCTCAAAGGTGACCCGTTTAAGACAGGCAGGGCTTTGGATGATTACAAGTCACCCTAAATGCTGTTGAAGGTGTCCAGCTTATCATTGAGCTCATAGGTGACCCATTTATGATGCCGTCAACTTACGGACTTTGATGAACCACTCTGTGCATGTTGGGGGGAGGGTTGTTGCCAAATGATGGAGAATGCAGATTTTGGATGCTGCAAGGGACGTCACCAGCCAAAATGTGTTGTCAAGTTAGGTATGTCTGACACATCGTAGAGAACTGTCAATTGGGGGAGGAGGTTCATTATTTTTTTAAACCAACATTTTTACCCATGTATTTATGTATTATTGCAATGTTTATTTATGTTTTCTTTTGTTTTCAATTCTAAATTATTGTTGGACCTGGTCCTCTCCGCAGGGTCATGCTTCACCCCTCCCATTTTTACTGAACTTGTTTTGTTGTCCTTTGGCCTCTGTGCACTTTACCACTGCTAATCAGTACTAAAGTGCTTGTGCTCATTCCCTAAAACATGGTAATATTGGCTTACCCCTACTTGGCATCTTTAATTTAAGTATGAGTCCCTAGTAAAGTGGTATACCCTATACCCAGGGCCTGCCTATTAAGGGGCAGATTTATGGAAAGTGGCTCTGCACTGAGTGCAGCACCACTTTCCCTGTGTTCCTTAGTTTAGTGCCCCCCACCACCACCATGTAGGGAGCAGTAGTGTCATTTTACATGTCGCTATTAATGTACTCTGCAGGATTAGTGCCAAAATATTGGTGCTACTCCTGCAGAGTACATAGGGGTCCATTATAAATAATGGAAGCCCCTTTTTAACGCCTGCTTTGAGCAGGCGTTAAAAGTGCCGTACAAAATGACACAAGGAAATCTCTTAAATTTCCATGCACCATTTTTTCTGCCCCCCTAACGTGGGAATGCCCCCTTTGCATACATTATGCCTAGCGCAGGCATAATGTAGCGCAATGGATTACAAAGTGGCGCTATGCATTCATTGCTCCACTTTGTAAATATGGCGCTAGGAGTTTGGCCTTGTTGGGCCACATTAACGTAAAAAACAAATGACGCTAATGTGGCTAAAGGTGGCGCTAGAGGCTTATAAATATGCCCCTTAATGCTGGTAGCAGGCCTGCAGAACTTATTGTGCCACCGGCATAAGTAGCCCCTTAAAACATGGCCCAGGTCTGCCATTGCAGCCTGAATGCAGTTTTAGACTTCCAATTTGACTTGACAAAATAACCCCCTTGGCAAGCCCTACCCCGCCTCCTTTAATTACATATAAGTCAACCCTAAGGTAGGCCCAGGGTAGCCCAAAGGACAAGGTACATTGTAAATTAAAAGGGTGGACATGTACTTTTGATTTCAACATGTCCTGTAGTGAAAAACCACAAATGTGTTGTATACTACTTAGAGGCCTAACTCTTGCATAGGATAACTTTGGTTTACCTTATTACATTTAATTAAGTGCTAACTTTCAACTTGAAACAGGTAAAGATTTGTTGTTTGATATCTGAGAAATTGTAACTTAAAATCCTTTCTGATGGTAAAGTCAGATTTAAGTTACAGTTTTGAAAATTACCCTTTTAGAAATCTGGAATTTTTCTGGCCCAACTATTTGGTGCCTGCAGCCTCTTCCTGGGTCACATGATAGGGTATTGTTGTGAGTTGGTCTATGTTTATTACTCCCAGACAGCCACAAAATAGGGATTAGCTATGCATGGATGGCCATTACTGGCGAGATGTGGGGAGGAGATGGGCACAGCCCCACTTCCAAATCAATAGGCTGTGCTCTGCCCTCACACAAAAAAACCCTGTCACCATTGCATTGCTCATGCAGCCAGACTGGAGCCAGGCCATGGGAGGCAGGAAACGTCAAGCACTTCAAAGGAACATTTCTAGAAACTTTTCCTACTTCAAAGAAGGCCCATGGTATAAAAATAGGACCCTCTGACCCACTCTTCAGTTCACTTTCTGGGTCTGTGGAAGAATTCTCAGAGAGCTCCCTGCTTCTGTGGCCTGCACCTGGAAGGACTGCTTTTTACCTGAAGCCTACCTTGAACCCTCGGAGGCCTGCCCTGCTGTCTGAGCCCTGTTCCACCTGTTAAACCCAGGACTACCAAAGTGATTCCAAGGGCTAGTTGGCTGCCCTCAGATCAGAGCCTCAGTGAAGGAAAGGCTCCAACTATCTTGAATCTGCAACTGAGTGAGTCCCCCACAAGTAGTGCCCCTCCAGTCCTAGACCCTTGGTGATGGTGTTAAAGTTGCCCAGATAGCCAAAATCCAAAACCTAGGACTTAAAATATTTTTGGTTACAAACTGCTCTGAGAACAGAGAGGCGATCAGGACCAACCTGCTTGTATATCCACCCAAGGTGCATCGCTTGTTGGACTGACTTCGCGGCTGCTATGCTACATTCTTCTCTGCAGCAGCAAATCCTGTTCAGCGGTCCTTTGTCAATGGGGTATCCAGCCTTGTGGAACTCTTGTGGGCCTCATCCTCCAGCTTCATCCCCCTGGAGATGTGTGACTTCCAAAAAAGCGGACTAAGTCCTAACGTAGAAATGTTCACAGCAACTTCATCCAGAGGTTCCCCTACGATGACGCCTCCTCCTCCTTGGACACCGCCTGCAGAACATCTACCTTCCCAGAGACTTTTTCTTTAACTTTTTTCTGAGTCCGAAGGTAAGTGCCAACCAGGCCCAATCCACTCCTTGAATCTGACTTGGGATCCATCACGGTCAGCCATATTTTTGACTTGGACCCAGTCTTTTACGACTAGATGTTCAAGGCTAGTGCATTGATCTTTTAAGTGCTAGTTTTTACCTTAAACCTCAAAAATTCATACCTCCAGTCCTACTGATTAGAGTTTTGTCATTTTGGTGTCAAATACTGTATTGAAATGTACCCTTTTTAAAAAAAAATTATGTTGGCTTTTTCTTGTGTTGTGTTTGAACTTTATTGCTGTTTGTGTCCTACATAAGTACTTTACACATTGCCTCTAATTAAGCCTTACTACTTTTGTGCCACACTACCTGAGGAATAAGCATAAGCTGATTTAGTATCTTTAGTGGTTCATCCTGAACGGGATTGTGGCTATTCTCACATTGGTTCTCGCATTGGTGCTCAGTGGTGAGGTCCAGTGTGGTGCCATGCAGTGATTTGTGTAATGCAAAAATCCCACATAAATAATCGGACAGCAGAGTTGACCACTATTTTAAATTCCTCTTAGTATTCCATTGGCTGTTTTCTCTTTTTTTTCGAAAATTTAATGGTTCTACCTCCCTTTATTATACAGTAGAGATGGAGCCACTCGACACTGACACCCATACCAAGGCTGACCTGCAAAGACTCTGCAAGGAAAGGGGAATGAATGCAAGCAAAAAGGCCACAGAGTTTGACTTTAAGATAGTCCTTAGTATCTATGCAGAAGTCAAGAGGCGGTAGGCTACCCCAGAGTAGGGAAACCTTGAGGGAGACAACTTGGACGATGAGGTGGAGGACCCAAACCTGAGTGCTGAACTGCAGGAGGAGCACAACATACCCCCAGAAGATGCCCCTCAGGGGGCAGTAAGCAATGTGCCTGCCCGGAGTCTATCCACAGAAAAGCTAGAGGACAGGAAGGCGGAGAGGGAGCTCAAACTATAGGGACCAAGATGAAGCCTGAAGAAGAGGAGTGGAAAGCTGAGGGAGAAAGAGCCTTGGCCAGATAGAAAGCCGAGGCAGAAATAGCCTTGGGTGAAAATATACTTGTGCTAGAGCATGAAATGGACCTGAAGGAGCTGAGATCAAAGCCAGGCAAACTTCAGAATCCAGCAGCAATTGTAGCAGCAATACCCAAGTGACCATTGGAGAAAGGAGGGTTCACATTCCCAAGGATCTGGTGCCTAACTGTGCTGCAGGGGATGACAGATGTGAGAAGATGGTTCTGACCATCTGGTCTGCCCTGATTTTTCGCTTCTGGACCACCTGTTTTTTTACCTTTTACTGTGAGGGAGCCTCCTAGTCAGGGACTCCCCCACAGTAAACTCATGGTAAAATGGACTGCGAGTGTGACCACCAGTGCCATCTTGCTAAGGAAAGGCTGCGTTGGTGCAGCCAGAGCAGGAGGCCCCAGGCTGGTTACACATGGTCATGTGTGCACATGCATGTGCACCCATGTAAGGGGTGCACCGGAGGGCTCCTGGTGTGCGCAGCCCAAGAACTGTGCTTAGGGTGCCTGGAGCAGAAGGAACTATGCAGAGTGGATGGTGACCTGGAGTAGGCCTCATGAGATGGGTGTACACTGAGGACGGATAGTCAATGTGCTTACTGTATTTTTACTGTAGATGACAACATCAGTGTGCTTACTGTCTTTTCACGGTAGGGACACTCCATTCAATGTCAATGGGAAAGAGTGCCTAGGGCATAACTCAGGTCCCCTAGGGCCCACAGTTACCAGAGTCACACCAATGCACACTATAACCCGTATGAAAAGAAGGATGCAGTATGTTAATAAAGCATTGGCTCAGCTCAGGATTAGTGTCAATTACTGCTCTATCAAGCTGCCTGAGCACGACCTGGCATCAATCAGCCAGCTGTCAGCCTCTGCCAGGAAATGGTCGGAGAAGCACTGAAAGGAATGTCAGGGAGGAGGGGCTGAATTTCAGAGTACATGTGGCCTAAGCTCCTGGATGCCGCCATTTTGAGCTATCCTAAAAGACTGTACAGAAAAGAGGGGACAGGGGCAAGGAAGTGATGTGGCATGTCTGGATTGGCCAGAGGTGCAGGTCTGCTGGACACTTCCGCCCCCACTTAAAATGTCCTGCACGGGGGAGCTCTCTCTCTCTTGGCTGTGCTTCACAGCTGGACACTGAGACTGCAGATGGGCGTAATGAATAACTGGAAAAAAGAACCCCCCAAACTGCCCCCTGGGGCAGGTATTCTGCCCCTGAAGGACTTCAGGCCCAGTGAGGTGCACACCACGGACAGGTAAGCTGTCCCCCTTACTTCCCCTGAGGCCGAGTTGGGGGAAAGACTGGGCTGGCGCAAGGAGAGCACACTGCCCAGAAGTAAAGGAGGGCACCAGAGGAAGGACTGGCTCCCTATAACCTGGGACCCTTCTAGGCCAGGAGGCCTAAGGAGAGTGCTCCTTGTGGCAAGGGCTCATCACCAGGAGCGAAACGACATGTGAACCATCCAAATCGGTCCTTGGGGACCCAAGACATCCAAAGGAGAAGGTCTGTGACCTTTGACCTACTTCTGAGTGAGCAGCGAAGCACGTGGAGCTCCACTGCTGCTCCGGTCCATGTCCCCTGGGTGGGCCAGGGCCCGGGGACTGCCTCCAAAACCAAGCAAAGCCGGGGGCCGCCATCGCGTCCCCTGTGAAGACCAACTTAGGGGGTCCCGGACCCGAACCTGGGGCCCCACAAAAGAGGAAGACTCAAAGCACCGTCGCGCTCCCTGTGAAAATGGCAGAATGGGGCACTGGACCCCATCACAGGGCCCTGCAAGAAGAAAAGTCGGGGATGCTGTCGCGTCCCCCGCAAAGATGGCCGCCAGTTGAGGGTGAGCCAGCGGCTGAAGACTGAGCCGGGGAGCGCCGTTGCGCTCCCCGTGAAAGTGGCACTGGGGCCCAGAGCCCCACCAGAAGCCCAAGTCGGGGGGTGCCGTCACACCTCGTGAATGTGGCCAGAGGGTCCCCAGGCCTCATCCCGGGGCCATGCGAAGAAGTTGAGGACAGGGAATGCTGTGGCACTCATCCAGGGCCCCGATGCAGTAGAGGAGGTCGGGAAAGTGCCGTTGTACTCCCCCAGGTGGCCCGAGGGCCGCCGCAGCAGCATGCATCTGCCTGCAGGAGAGGGCAGACACCAGAGTAAAGGCCTGCTCCTGCGGCACCTGGAGGTGCTGGCCGTGCGGGGAGCCAGTGGGAGTGGCCGGGCGTGGCCTCCCCGAGCCTCTCCCCAACACCACTCACCTGACGGGGGTGTCTGGGTGGGACCGGACACCCCCCCAACCCTGAGGGCAGCCGTAGGCAGGCTCCCCACGCTGCCCTCCACCAAGGAGCCAGCTTGACAGAGGGTGTTCGGGTGGTACCGGACACCCCCCCAGCCTGGCTCCCCGCGCTGCCCTCCATTGATCCCAGCATTCGCGTGAGGTCGCATGAAACAAAGCAGAGCGGCTCTCCCCAACACTGCGGGACTGCCCCTCATTAACTATGCATATGCCCCATAAGGCCTTGCGATGCCAAAGTCTTCTAGAACACAGTGCTCAGCTCGTGGTCGCCCTAGGAAGATGGGGCCACCACCAACCAAGTGCCCATTGTGAGGGGGAGCTGCAGGAACAGCACAGTGTCCCTCCAATGTCATGTTTGTGTCCCCCACCCTAGGTTGGGTGTGACAAAGGAAATATAACACCCCAAGGGTTACAACCAAATGTAAAGCACTAGCATTATAGAACTTTTGCTCTTGGTTTGTGGGATTGTATTGCATTGTATTGTAATAGTATTTATATAGCGCTTACTACCCCTGACGAGGTGTCGAAGCACTTTTAGGCGAGTAGCACGCTACTCCGGAACCCACAACAAGAATTAGTGATGGATTAGTATCGGGAAATATGAGTACAGTTTTAGTATTATTATGAGTTAATTTGAGCCGCGGATATGAGAGTTTGTTAGTTAGTTAGATTGACTGAAGTAATGGAGGGGTGGAGGAGAAAAGAAATCCAGAAGTGTTAATTGGGAGCATATCCCTCATTTACTCATCCCAAAGGCTTGGGATGAGTAAAGGGGGATGGAGGAGGGAAGAGTCTGTGGAAGGGTTAGGAAGATCATAATAGCAGGGTGAGATAAATGAGGGAGAATTTAGTAGGGTTGTTTGGGAGGTCATGGTAGTAGAGTGAGGTTTGGTGAGTTAGATGTGGAAGTGGAGGGAAGAGCTTAGGCAGAATTATTTAGGAGATTAAAGTAGTAGAATGGATTTGGGATGAGTCAGAGTGGGAATGGAGGATCGATTGATAGAGACATGACATATGATGATGGGTAGATAACTGTGATAAGATGAGAGCAGGGATTCATAGATATCTAGTATAACAACCCACCCAGGAGCCATGAAATGACCCATGAATATGCCAAGCACAGAACAACATACACACATACATACATACATATATATACATACACAAATACATACATACACACATGAATACACACACATATATGTACAAACAATACATAATTAGAACCATGGGAAAATATACTTAGTCAAACAGGTTTAAAGAGTGTGTGTGTATTTTATTGTTATGACACAGTAGCAATACATATTTTCTAAAGAACTAGACATAACTAGAAATAGACACATAATAAGAAAAAATATTTATCAACATAGGCATATGCAGTCCATAGTTGTTTGAATATGGTGGTTATGAAGGAAAGAGACAACTCTTGAGTAGTTTTCTGAAGACAAGAAAGTTATCTGTGGCTCTTATAGTTGGGGGTAATGAATTCCATAGTTTGGCTGCTTGAACGGAGAAGGATGTACCACCTATAGTCTTTTTCTTGTATGGTGGTGTTCTAAGGCGGGGTGCCAATCTTGAGCGCAGGTTTCTTTGTTGGATGTATTTGGTTATTTTGTTTCTGATAAAAAGCGGTCCTGTTCCATGTATAGCTTTGTGGGTGATACAAAGCAGCTTTAAAGTGCATCTTCTGGCAACGGGTAACCAGTGTAGTGCTCTCAAGGCACCTTCCAGGTGGACTATTTTACAAGCTTTCTTATGGACTGAGCGTGTGGGCTGAAAACAGTGGCCACCTTCCTGATCTGGCAAGTCGGAGATTGTTGGCTCACTGGTTATGGGGAGGAGGTCGAAGGGAGGCCTAGGCTTTCTTGCGACTCCAACTGGCTCCTCACTAGGAAGCATTTCCTCTACTATGTGAAAAGATGACAAAAAGCGAACTCCCAGCAGTATGAGATTATTATATATTTATTTTTTTACATGTGTTGTGTGAATTGGCCCTTTAGGCCCTCCCAGACAAAATCTCTGGGGAGATTAGGGATCCCCATTGCCTGGTCTCTTCGGCCATATCCAGAATTTTGTGATGGGCCTCTTGACATCCAGCAATTTATCTTGGCACAACTGCCATTAGCAGTCAATGCCCTTCTTGAGGTACCAAACATACTCAGAGGTGTGCATGGCCTCCTTTTCTAAGGATTTCCTTAATCTGCTTGTGGCATACATTGCCACTTTCTCGGCTAGGGACAATTCTGAGGAGCCAGGGTGCAGGAGATCGTCAGGGTCCAACTTGTATGGAAAGTCCACCCCTTGTGGGTTTGGGGGGGGTGCTGACTGCCCAGTGTCCATAGATGGGTGCTTAGTTCCCATGGGAATCATCTGTGTCCGGTACGGCCACCGATTCCTCCGGGCCTTTAGCCTTAGGAGTGGGTAGCAGGATATCCTGGTTATTCGTGGCAGGTAAGGTATGGAACAGGAATGGCCTCTGTACTATACTTACTATCAAAAGCGTCAAAGTCTGCGCCTTGTACTCATTTTCGCTTGCCCTCGCCCTTGAAGGGGTTTTATCTGGCAGTCCCAGAGACTGTAGTGAGCTCTGTGGTCTAGCAGGTGTGTCTGTAAGGATAAGAATTTTGGGGTAGTAGTATGCTGACTGCAGTAGCTTTCGCTCCAATCCTGGTGGAATGAATCATATACTGCATCACATAAGTCATCATCAAAGAGGAGATGAGGGGAATCCTCCTCCAGATAGTCGGCTTCTACATTTCCCTGCATATTAAGTAGAGAGGCCAGACATGGTTATATATTGTAGAGCAGATAGGCTGGATTATATCAGGTTGTGGCAGCTGATAGCTGCGAGACGTGGTGCTGAGCTGTGCAGCAGGATTTGGGAGTCTGAAACTCTGAAATGGGTCACTGCCCGGGGACAGATTCACCCTTCTGTTTTAATGGGCTCTGTACCTTGGCTCTGTCCCAGTGTCTTTTGGGGATGTAGAATGGTATTACACCAGGGTGATCAGGAAGTAATCCAAAAATTATCTTTGTTGTTTAAAGTATTTAAACATGTTTCCAAGGCCCATTTTTATACTCGATTTGCACTGGATTAATGTCATTTTTATGTGCTGATTCAGCGCAAACTTAACACCATATTTATACTTTGACGCTAGACCCGTGGGCGCCATTTTCTGGTTGCGTCAAACCGCCTTGCGTCAATGAGATGCAAGGTAGGCGTTCCTGTCTAAAAAATGACTTAAACACCTGTGCGCCATATTTATCCAACTGCGCAAAAATGGTGCACGTCTGGTAGGCGGAGCCGGAAAATTGCGCAAAACACGATTTTCGCCAAAAATTAACGCCTGGGTCAAGGCAGGCGTTTAATTGAGGTGCTATTCATCCAACATGCACGAAGACACAGAGCACAGGAGCAACAGCAGCAGCTACCTCCACACCAACAGGGACCCCAAAGGCAACGCAGAAGGCAGGAGAGGATATTCAGGACCAGGACAACCCTTCAGGGCCTCAGGGAACATGACATCATCCAGAGGTACAGACTAAACTGGCAAGCCATACAGCAGCTGCTGCGCCACTTTGAGCCACAGTTGCCACCCAGCTTGCAGACACCCCACATCATTCCACCGGAGACCAAGCTGCTAGCTGTCCTGCACATGTTGGCAAGTGGCTCTTTTCAAACCACTGGTGCCCTGGTTGCCGGAATCTCACAGTCCTCATTCTCTGCCTTTCTTCCCAAGGTACTGGATGCCATCATCTCCTTCACACCCCACCACATCAGCTTCCCCAACACACAGCAGAAGCAGCAGGAGACCAAACACAGGTTTTATTAAATTCATGGCTTCCCGCACGTGCTTGGTGCCATTGACTGCACAAATGTACAGATTGTGCCACCTGCTGCAATGGAGCATCTATACCGCAACAGGAAGCACACACACTCCATCAATGTGCAGGCCATTGTGGATCACCGTGAATTGTTCACAAACAACATGGCAAAGTATCCTAGGAGTGTACATGATTCATTCATCTTCCACCACAGCAGCATCAATCAGCACTTCCAAGATGGACGATATGGCAATGGCCTACTTGTTGGTAAGTACAGAAACCTAGTTTTTTACACACAGCACAGCAACCCTGTAGGACACACAACACTTACACCACTACATTGATACGTTGCCAGGAAGACCCTGAGGTGTCAAGATGACCAGCCCGGCCCATCTGGGACCTCGGGACAGTAGGTTCCCCTGACACTGGCACAAGCCACCACAGAGCCTCTCCCCTCAGGAAACACCAGCAGGGCACCCACCCAGCGGGCCCAT
This sequence comes from Pleurodeles waltl, assembly GCF_031143425.1. Classification (NCBI taxonomy): domain Eukaryota; kingdom Metazoa; phylum Chordata; class Amphibia; order Caudata; family Salamandridae; genus Pleurodeles; species Pleurodeles waltl. Next base: position 186,292,096 of record NC_090437.1, read on the forward strand.
CCCTCTGTCCCCAGGACACATCAAGCAGCAGTGTGTCCACCACTAAAGGGAACCCAGGCAAACCCACCACCCCAAGAAAATCGGGGACCATCATTCCCAGGAGACGATGGCAACGGTACTGGCCAATTTTCAGGAGACCCAGCGGCTGCAGGAGGAACACTATCTGGGGATCAGGGAGGAACTGAAGTCCATCAACACCACCCTGGTCACCATTGTAGGGGTGCTGCAGGACCTTGTCAACACCAGGAGGGGCACTGTGGCACAACAAGGGGCCCCTGACACTAGCCTGGATGATGAACAGCCCACCACCTCCGGCGGTGTTAGTGGACAGGAGGCACTGCCACAGGACCACGACACCAGCACCCCACCCCCTGCAGATGGAGAGCCACCCCGCAAACGGTCCCTGCGATCCAGGAACAAGACAGAGAACATTGCCAAGACCTTTGCCAGGAAATGATACCCACCTGAATGTCATCCTTCTGTCCCACTTTGTCACCCTGTCCATCCTTAAACTGCCCTAGCTCCACTTCCTATGCCCCTTTGGACAATGCACCTGTGAAACAAATAGACTGAACTCTGCCATGGACATTCATCCACCATCACCCCTGACCATTTTACAACCCCCTCCACTTATTTGCACAAAAATATACACACATCAATCACAAAACAATCTGGAGTCAGTCTGTGCTTTCACAAATGTGTATTTACAATAACTATGGAATATAGAAATGTCAATTTTATTGACAACATACCAATGTAACACAGCTCTAGTCCATGAGGAAATATAGCAGAGGTCACACAGTGGGCCCACATCTGTTAAATGGAAAGGCAAAGTGACAAGTCAGGGTGCATACACTGGGTGAAAGTGACAGACTTATGATAGTTCAAACAATAATATGAGATGTGTAAGGCAGGGAAATCTTCTTACCTGTGTCTCACTGGACGTATTGCTGGATAATGTTGTTTCTGTTGTCGATATCCTCTTCTTCTGCCTCCTCTTCTTCACTGTCCACAGGTTCCACAGCTGCCACAAGACCTCCAGCTGGACCATCCTCCTGCAGAAAAGGCACCTGTCGGCGCAAAGCCAGGTTGTGCAGCATACAACAGGCCACGATGATCTGGCACTCCTTCTTTGGTGAGTAGTAGAGAGAACCACCTGTCATATGGAAGCACCGGAACCTGGCCTTCAGGAGGCCGAAGGTTCTTTCTATAATCCTCCTAGTTCCCCCATGTGCCTCATTGTAGCATTCCTCTGCGTTTGTCCTGGGATTGCTCACTGAGGTCAGTAGCCATGACAGGTTGGGGTAACCAGAGTCACCTGCAAATGTTGAGGGACAACTATTAGACACACACTAACCCGTAGGGACAACCCCAGACCCAGACAACTATTTACAGGGTATAGGGTCCTTGTCCTCACCTATTAGCCACACACGGTGCCTCTGGAGTTGCCCCATAACATAAGGGATGCTGCTATTCCTCAGAATGTGAGCATCATGCACTGAGCCAGGAAACTTGGCATTCACATGGGAGATGTACTGGTCGGCCAAACACACCATCTGCACATTCAATGAATGGTAGCTCTTCCGGTTTCTGTATACCTGTTCACTCCTGCGGGGGGGGTACCAAGGCCACATGTGTCCCATCAATGGCACCTATGATGTTGGGGATATGTCCCAGGGCATAGAAGTCACCTTTCACTGTAGGCAAATCCTCTACCTGAGGGAAAACGATGTAGCTGTGCATGTGTTTCAGCAGGGCAGACAACACTCTGGACAACACGTTAGAGAACATTGGCTGGGACATCCCTGATGCAATGGCCACTGTTGTTTGAAAATACCCACTTGCCTGGAAATGGAGTACTGACAGGACCTGCATTATAGGGGGGATACCTGCGGGATGGCGGATGGTTGACATCAGGTCTGGCTCCAACTGGGCACACAGTTCATGGTTTGTTGCACAATCAAGTCTGTAGGTGACTTTTACGTGTTTCTCTTCCATTGTCGACAGGTCCACCAGCGGTCTGTACACCAGAGGATGCCGCCATCTCATCACCTGCCCCAGCGGACGGGCCCTATGGACAGGAACAGTGAGCAGAGAGTCAGCCAACACTGAGGTATCACAAAATGTCATTAGCACACATTTATTAATCTGCAATGTCCCTGGAACTGTGTGTATGCAAGGCCTACATAGGTGTGACGCAGTTATTATTATTGCCATGTGGCCCCCTGAAATGGCGGCTGCTTGACCTGTAAGGTGGGACAAGGGGATATGAGGTAATTGCGCTGGTGTTCTACACCGTCGCGGTAGGCGGTCGAAGACCGCGGCGCAATCCTGCATTGGTTAACATTGGACTCTATGGGTCCCAGGAGCCAATGACGATGTATGCCGGCAGTGACGGTACGCACCGCCGCAGACGTGACCGCCATTTTCTCTCTGTTCACTCACTTGATATCTGACCTTCAACAGGAGAGGACCTACACTGCAAGTGCTGCTGTGACCTCAGTCTGGAAGCGACGGTGGCTCATGTGTCTGGGGAAAGGACCCCTGCCTTCACTTCAGAGGAGTTGGAGAAGTTAGTGGATGGGGTCCTCCCCCAGTACACGCTACTCTACGGTCCTCCAGACAAACAGGTGAGTACACTGTGAGCATGCTGCATGGGCAATGCCTGTTTGGAGTGGTGTGGATGGAAGATACATGGGGGAGGGACTGAGCCCTGCATGAGCGGACGGTAAGTGTCTGTGCGTCAGGGCAAGGGTGGGAACGTGGGCCAATGACTGTGACGGTCTGGACGGTGAAAGATTTACCTTTTCCCCTGTACTATTCCTCTACGTCAGCGCCCACCAGAAGAAGAATATTTGGCGTGCCATCGCCAAGGAAGTCCGGACCCTGGGGGTCCACCACAGATGGAGCACCCACTGCTGGAAGAGATGGGAGGACATTCGCCGCTGGAGCAAGAAGATGGGGGAGGCCCAGCTGGGGATGGCCTCCCAATGTGGGAGGGGTGCCCGTTGCACCATGACCCCCCTAATGTTCCGGATCCTGGCGGTGGCGTATCCCGAGTTGGATGGGCACTTAAGGGCATCACAACAGTCACAAGGGGGTGAGTACAGTCACATTCATCTGACTTTGCACGCATTACGAGGTGTCTGGGTGGGGGAGGTGGGCAGTGGGTTCCCCTAGGCCAGGGCGAAGTTGGTAGGCAAGGTCCCTTGTGAGGCAGGCTATGTGGCACCCCAACCCTATCAGTGGTAAGAGCCTTCTACACCTAGTCAGGCTCCTGTGATTTCCATGTATGCAGCAATCGGGCATAGGCCTTGTACCCCGTGGCCCTGTGAGTAATCTAGGAACTGTTAGTGCATGGCGTAGTGCAGAGGTCTGCTGTGTCTGTAGTGTCCGCCAACGGTAGCAGTATTCCATGCACTGAACATGTCTTTCTTCTGTCTCCCCCCCCTTTTTGTGGCCTCCCTATTATTGTGTGCAATAGCATCATCAGGTGGAGGAGCTGTGGCACCCGGAGCAGGAGGGAGCTACATCCCACTTGGCCCTGGAGGGTGTAACAACGGAGTCTGAAGCCACCAGAGGGACGGAGGGCGAGGGGAGCTCCACGGCGGGGACAGGAGGTGAAAGCAGTGACAGCGACTCCTCCTTTGATGGGGGCTCCCTTGCGGTGGCGAGCCCCTCTGTGCCCCCTGCATCCACAGGTACAGCCGCCACCCCCCCTACCAGCACTGCCCTCTCAGCAGCCCCTCAGCGTGTGTCCCGTGCCCGCTCACCCAGGAGGGTGGGCATCTCCTTCACCTCAGGCACCTCAGGCCCTGCCCCAGTCAGCCCTGTTGCCCTCAGTGAGGAGGCTATTGACCTCCTGAGATCCCTCACTGTTGGGCAGTCTACCATTGTGAATGCCATCCAGGGTGTTGAGAAGCATTTGCAACAAACAAATGCATACCTGGAGGGCATTCATTCTGGCCAGGCAGCCCACCAGAGAACATTTCAGGCTCTGGCCTCAGCACTGATGGCAGCCATTGTCCCTATGTCCAGCCTCCCCCCTCCAACCTCCCCCACCCAGACCCAATCCCCTGTACCTCTGCCTATCACAAGCACACCATCAGACCAGCATGCACACACCTCAGCACACCAAAGTGGCTCAGGCAAACATAAGCACAACACATCCCACAGGCACTCAAACAAGCATCATACCCATGTAGACATACCAACATCCACAGCCTCCACTGTGTACCCCTCCTCCACGTCTCCCTCCTCCCTCCCAGTCTCGTCTCCACTTACACCTGCATGCACTACATCTTCAGCCACTATCTCCATCACCAGCACGCCCATCACCACACACCGCTCACGTGCATTCACCACCCCCACTACCATTCACACATCCCCTGTGTCCTCTAGCAATGTGTCTGTGAGCCCTCCTCCCAAAGTACACAAATGCAGGCACACACCCACCCAACAGCCATCCACCTCACAACAGCCTAGAGCCCATGCACCTTCACCCAAATTCAGCAGACGTACACCTCCTACAACCACTACCTCTTCCTCCACTCCCAAACCCCCTCCATCTACCCGTCCCAGTGTTTCTAAAAAACATTTCCTGGCTAATATTGATCTCTTCCCTACACCTCCCCCCCGCCCGTCCCCTATGGCCAGACTTTCCAGGTCCCAACCCAGCACCTCAGCCACGACATCACCAGGCACAGTGGTGCCAGCAACTGTGGGCTATTCTAGTGCGCCAACCATCAGGGCTGCCAGTGTGCCTCGGAGCGAGGGCAAGGACATTCCGCCACCTGCAAAACTTAAAAAGTTGCCCACCTCCCAGAGAGAGAAGCAGAAAACACCTGCCACCAAGGGCTCAGGGAAACGAAAGGGGATAGTGGCAAGATAGCTGTGCCACCATGCAAGGTGGGGAACGGCCAGAAACTGAAGGGCAGGTCAGGAGAGGGCATGGTGGCACAGACTGAGGGACGAGTGTCACAACATCTGTCCACGTCGACGCCAACCTGTACGGCGGAGAAGACCACCACCTGCACCGCCATCTGCACCGCCACAGAGCCCGCCACCAGCACCACTGTCATTGAGCCTGCCACCAGCACCGCAGTCACTGAGCCCGCCACCAGCACTGCAATCACTGAGCCCGCCACCAGCACCGCCGGTACAGAGCCCGCCGCCACAGAGCCCTCCACCAGCACCGCTGCCACAGAGCCCGCCGCAAGCACCGCTGCCACAGAGCCCGCCACAAGCACCGCCGCAACTGACACCGCCGCAAGCACTGCCAGCGGCCCCGCGACATCCTGAGCCAGTGGCACCACCACCACAGACATGGCTGCCATCCCAAGTTGTCAGTCGTCTGAGGCTGGTGGTGAGTCCCAGGAGCCTGGGCAGCTTCAATGATGCATCACTTTCAGTGGAGAGATACATCTACTACCTCAGTCCTTGGCAGGATGAAGCACTCTGGGCACCAAGCCCCCTCCAGAACCAGTGGAGATTCACATCCACAACCTCAGTCCTTGGAATGATGAAGCACTCTGGGCACCAAGCCCCCTCCAGAACCAGTGGAGTAAGACATCCACTTGAGAGACTGTGGCTTTGCACTCCCCAGGATAGAGCAGTGGGCAACCACCCACTGGAAAGACTTGAGAGACTGTGGCTTTGCACTCCCCAGGATAGAGCAGTGGGCAAACCACCCACTGTAAAGACTTGAGAGACTGTGGCTTTGCACTCCCCAGGATACAGCAGTGAGCAAACCACCCACTGTAAAGACTTGTGAGACTGTGGCTTTGCACTCCCCAGGATAGAGCAGTGGGCAAACCACCCACTGTAAAGACTTGAGAGACTGTGGCTTTGCACTCCCCAGGATACAGCAGTGGGCAAACCACCCACTGGAAAGACTTGTGAGAATGTGGCTTTGCATTCCCCAGGATACATCAATGGGCATGGAACCCCCTCGTGGAGCAGTGGCGTCGTGCATTCATCAGGCTGAGGTGCCCTCCCTCCCCCTGAGGTGCCTCTTTAATTTCGATCTGATGCCCCTGCATTGTTCTCTCCGTTTGGTGTCAGGTATCATGTGTGGGCCTCGCCCATGCATTTTGGGCCCAGTGGTTCACAGACAATGATTGGTGCACTATCCGGACTTGTGTAGTTGGTGTACATAATTGTATATACTGGATTTCGAGTTTTGACTACTGGATTTTTATTGATTACAATCGTTCAACTCATTTCCTTTTGTCCTTGCGTTCTTCCACAGGGGGTTGGGGGGGTGTATATGTAATGTTGCAGCTTGTATTTGTGTGTAGGGTGTTGCGTGTTGTGTGTGTGTGTCACTCTCTTTTCCCCCCCTCTCCTGTGTTGTAGGTGCAGTACTCACCGTGGTTGTCGCCGCCCTCGTTGGATCTCCTGATAGAGGAGCAGGAAGACCGGCGCCGGCAGTATCTGCAGTTCTGGCTCCATGGCGCCCTGGTTCCTCGTGGGGTGTGGAGAGGTGAGTGATTTTCCCTTCTGTGTACTGTTTCCGCCGTGTTTTTGTTCGCGTTGGGTCCACCCTGGAAAAGGTGGCGGATTGGCATCTTGTGATAGGGTGGGCTGTACATTGTCTTCCGCCTGTCTGTTGGCGGTTACCGCTGCACTGTTTGTTTGTACCGCTGTGGCGGTCGGAGTGTTAAAGTGGCTGTCTATGTTGGCGGTTTCCGCCGTGGTCGTAATCCCATTTTTTTTTCTGCCAGCCTGTTGGCGGTATTACCGCCGCTTTAACACCGACCGCCAGGGTTGTAATGAGGGCCGATATCTTGAACCCTGTCCAACCATAAAGGGATATCGCGGAACCTTAGGTTTCGATTTACCCAGTTTAATTATTTACACCAAGCTTACCTTTCTCCTCAACGCATCAAACACATGTTTCCAACATCTGACCCCAAATGTCCATGATGTGGATTGTCTGAAGCAAGTTTCTATCACATGGTTTGGGAATGCCCTCATTACAGTATCCTTAGCAGCGAGTGGTTGAGTCCACAGCCGACATAACAGACCATGACTTGTCACCTACCCCCGAATCCAGCCTCTTGGGTCTGCTCCAAAGGCCAGAGGTGACAAACACTTTCATATATTCATAGATTTAGCATTTTTAAACTTTAAGTGCCTCATAGCCACGACCTGGAAGGCGCCCTCCACTCCAGATATTACTAAATGGTTGCAAACCTTATCACAGTGGACTCGGGCGGAGGCAGGAGTGCTACGAACGTTGATAGACAAGGGCTAAGCATATGGTGGCAGTGAATTGTGGGCCGAGCTAATTATAAAAATAGAGGCCAAAAAAGATACATACCCCCCTGAACAAAACATAACATTATAACCTCATATTGTGTACAGCATGCTCCCTGTTACTTCTATTTAATTACATATACCATGTTACTTTTTACCTTCGAAATGTCAGAAGACATTTGTTGCTACACTCCCTGGGCCAGCACTAATTCTTCCACAGAGCATCTCCCTCTATTGACTCATTCCACCACTCTTTCCCTCAGCTACAGTCACCACCCCCATGTCCCCACTTCAGCTCGGACATGCCCCCAACTTATGCGGGGCACAACAAGTGATTTGGCTTCCGTTAACACAGCCTCTGTTACTCACGCATGCTAGGTTGTTTCAAACCCACTAATGAACATGGCACCCACCTTGTGGTCCTCCTGCTAGGCTTCTTTCCACCTCCTCTGGAACACTCTCATTCTTTTTTTTTCCAATATCCTCACACTAACGTTGTGGCTGTAATTGGATGTTTATATTTCTGCCCTGTTTTTTTTTTACTTGCAATGTTAATAAAATATAATAAAGAGAATTAAAAATAATGATCTAAAACGCAACATATTAGCACATCTAATGAGCTTCTCAATTCGAATACATGTTTTCAATGTCTACAAATGTCTGGTTAACAAGTTCAATTCCTTGGAAATATATCGCAATGGTAGTCCCTACCTATTTTGATTTTAGGTCTCTACTTACTGTGACACAAAACATTTGGATGTAGATTCCACACTTTTACCAATAACAATGTTCTCCATTTCACAACAGGTCAATCTGGAACAGCATTGGACAGAGAATATCCACCATTCACATCCCACTCCACTCCTGGATGAAGCCCTCAGTGATGACAACACTCCTGGACATGTTGTCATGGATGATGGACCTGGCACATGTGGTCAGCCTGGGCAGAAGGCAACAGTGAGCCTGACTGTGCCCACACTAACACCTCCCACCCCAGCTACAACAACACTTCAGCCAATCCCAGTCCCCCCAACCTGTGAAAATAGCACAGTTAGTCCCATCTTGTGCCCCCCAGTCCTCGGTTCTGAGGTGAGAATCACCAACCCTGATACAGAGGAACCACGACCCAGTGGGAAAGGCCACAAGCTTGTGAGTGTAGGGTTCGTGGCTGGGACACTGTGGGCCAGCAGAGTGAGGCCACTGGGGCCACTCCCACCCAGGACACTATAAGCCAAGTCCTGGGTGTCTTTCAGGAGTTCCAAGGCTTGATGGGCTAGGTACATACCGAATTCTGAAATATGAAGCATCTCCAGAGGGACTTGCACCAACAGATGGAGACCCATAACTCCAACATGAGCTCCCTAATAGGGGTGAGGATGGACATCCATACAACTTTGAGCAGGGCTTTTCCACCAGCATCTACCTCTTCCTGTGGCACAACTACATCAAGCCCATCTATATCTGTGGCAGCCACAGGAAGGGAGCCCCTGCCAGAGAAAGAAACACCTACAGACACCCCTGCCTCTGCAGCAGCGCAACTTCCCACCCTCGCAAGCGGGGATGCCCATATAAAAATCCAGGAGATGCAAATTTCAAGACACTCACCACTGCAAGCAAGAAACCTCAACCATAATTTCCTCTGTTGTATGTCACACATTCACTCTGTTGACTAATTCTGGATGCTTTTCCATTTCTGATGGGAGGAGTAATCTGGACTTTGAATTTCAGATAATTTGGCATCTACATCTATGGTTTCATTCACCATGACCGACTACTTCACTTTTCTTTTATGTTTCTATTTGCACTAAGTATGTCTTCACCTTTAACATGTTAATAAATTCATAACTCACAAACTCATTGACTGTTGTAGTAGATTTGACATATTGCAATATAGATATGTAATAGAATGTGAGTTATGCAATGAAAAAGCAAGCTACATGTGTAAGCATGGATATGTTGCATGGATACAATGTTTATCTCAGGATCATAACCATGTCACACCAATACATGTATACAAGTGTCTTGTCTTAGTACATCTTTATTACATTGTTCCAGTCACAGGCTGGCATGATGTCAGAAACATAGCACATCATACATGACTCAATTATCACATTTACAGGTGCAGACCTTAACAACATGGGAGGAGGAGATACATCAGACATTTTCCCTATCATAGGCAGTAATCAAATTGGTCTATGTCATCAGCTGGAGCCATATCGCCTACCTCACAAAAGTAATCCTACATCATTTAAAGTAAGACTCAGACAAATGGCAGTACAAAAGTATCTGATCACAGGGTCATTACAATCCAGTGTTTCTGCATCTGGTGGAATGTCACAAACAAATGTCAGTGATGTGCCTACAGTAATAAAACACATCAGCAGCTACACACAGTTCGTACAAATGTGTATTTACCCAATGGGGAAGGACACTAACATGATTTGAGCCTACAGAAACATATTGTTTGAGCACATGATGACACATGTGATGCATTATGGCCACCATACGACTAGGAACAAGTCCAATGGATTGTCATCCTATCCCTGTGCAAGCTGTCTTGGTACAGGTTTTGATGTTAGTGAGCTGCCTTAGTTAGTGTGGGCCATGACCAGGGTTGAGGATAGTCAGCAGATGACTACAACATTTCATGTCTCTGTTGTTTTCAGCCTGCGAGAATTATGCATGTAGTGTGTTAACAATTTAATAATGCTTGTGCTAGGTGTATACAAAATGTGTGTTAACCAAACACATATCCTAACATTTGCAGTTATGATCTGCTTATTCATCTATTTCATTTATACAGGTCAAATGCTCATCAGAAGCAAGCATTTGGAGAGCCATCGCCTAGAAGGTTCAGACCCTGGGGGTCTATCACTGGCGCAGGGTCCATTGCTGGAAAAGGTGGGAGGATCTGAGACGCTGGACCCAGAAGATCACAGAGGTCCAGCTGGATCTGTCCACCCAAAGTGGATGGAGTGCATGTCAAACCCTGACCCCCCTAACTCCCCGCATACTGGTGGAAGCCAACCTGGAGCATGATGGGTGGTTGAGGGACTCACAGCAGCTACAAGAGAGTGCGTTCTGGACATAGTCATACATGTTACATTGCCAACTTTGTGTGTTACAAGCAGGCATTTCCCCATCAATATTGGGGGTGGCCCATGTGCGACGCACAAGAAGAGTTATTGTTTGTGTAGGTCTGGTAATAGGTGCATGCTATTGTGATCTGCCTATTGTCCTTATGAGCAGGAACACAGCAGAGTCCAGTCCACTACCAATTTACTGTCTTGAGCAGACATACGGTTAAGTAAAGTGATTAATCAGCTCATGTTATTTGTTGTTGTGGATAACATTTGTACCCAACAGACCACTTGTATTCAGTGTGTCAAAAGTGATGCTATCTCACTACTGTGTCTCATGTGATGGTAGCCCTCTTACATGTGACATAGCATACAGTGCACTTTGGGTGCAGTCACTGAGCAATACTTCCCCTTGTCAAGTGGGGAATATACAGTAACATGAGAAAGCAAAAATCACTGGTGCCATCGGCATTAGTGCCTACATGTTGGCATGTGTATCTTTCCCTTTTGTAATATCATCAACACTGCTGTTTCTCACATGATCTACATGTCTTCAGAGAATGATGACTGATTTCATCACATGTGCGTGTGGGCCAAACTGATTTGAAAATAGTTATATGTGATGGGTATACATTTCATGTGTTACCACAGATGGGAGTGTATACACATTGGTTGGTGGGTCACACACACCTTAAGTCATTACTCAATGCCATAAGTCAGGTCCAGTTGATGAAGAAATTGAGTACACGACAGGTAGACTTGCAGTAATTTCTCACAATGTGAATTTTGATGCCATTGATGTGGAAGTATTCAGCTATATGTGATGTGCACATGTTTATTTGTGAAGATTCATTCACTGACTGGTGACATGCATCGGGGGTGACATGCAGAAATGTATGAATCATATGTGAATGTCTACGGTCAATAATACAATGGAAGTCATGTTTGCATGATGGAAAGGTACATTGATGTGCCTTCCGATTAGGAAACAGATTAAACCAACTCCTCACGTAATGGAGATTCTCTGATCCTAAACCACCTTCATTGGTCTATTGGCTTCTAGCTATGCAATTTAAGAATGGTATTCTTACCAGTACCAATCAGGACTGGGGATGTCCCTCAGCCTAGCTGATCTATTATGCAGTGGATGTTAGTATAAATATCTCCAAGACATTTGTCCTAGATTATCTTTTGTCTCCAGTTTACTTTTCTGTGCTACATGTGATACAGAGTGAAGCTAGTAAGTACAACTTTCATGAGACTATTCTGACAATGGGCATATTAGGAAGTTAACACTGGTAAGTTTCAGCAGTGTGACATGAGTTTTCCATGTCACCTTATTCCTGCTACTGTACATACTGCTGCAACATAGTGGTATTAATTGACCATCATTTCATCATGGTGTGGCATTAGGTATATGAACATTTGCTAATTGCAGGGCTTTGTGTGGAATCTGTAGGAATGAATTTGGCACAGCCATACTATGTGATAACATCATGTTACTAAGATATATTACAAGATCTGACAGCTAAACTCTTGCAATTGGAGCTGTCTGTGGTTATGTTTTTACTGTGAGCAACTGTTTACATGTCAAGTAGCATGCATGCATGTGGTCTTGCTAATGTTGAAGCCACTTCCCAGGCAAGTGGAGGAGACAGGACTGACATCTGTGGGGAAGCAGCTGGCCATAGTATATCCGGCCGTGACACAACTGACACAGAGGTAGCCAGTGGCCCAGAGGGTGAGGAGGTCACCACAGAGGACATTGACTCAATATCTTTATCATTAGAGTGAAGCTCTAGAGGACACTCCCTAGTGGTGGCGAAACACACAGCACCAGTACCTATACCATTCTTGTCCACTACCCCCCAACCATTTCCACCCTCCTTGTTGCTCCCAACCCAGTAGGCTGGGCCCGCTGGCCTAAAAGGAGAGCTATCTCCTTTACTCAGGGCACGTCATCCCATGCACATGTTGCTCCTGCTGCCCTGAGTGAAGAGGCTTTTGACCTCCTGAGAAACATCTCTGTGGGTCAGACGGCACTACTGAATGCCATCCAGGCACAGAGCAGCCATCTGCAACAGATGGTAGCCTACCTGAAAGACATCCACAGTGCTATATCTGCACCACAGAGATCGTTTCACGCTCTGGCCTCCTCCCTCACGGCAGCTATCCACCCATCCCAAACTTCCACCCTACCTCCCGCCTCTTCCCCATCCAATTTCCCTGTTACCATGCCTGTCCTAAGCACATTCACACATAAGTGTGCACACACTTCAACAGCCCCAAGCAGCAAATGCAAACAGAAACACCACAAAACACACAAACATGCAACTACTCACCAGACCCTCACACCCTCACCACTACCAACCCAACATACCCCCAGATACCACACTTATACCTACAGACCCATCCACCATTCCTAACATACCCCCAGGCACCACATTCACAGACCCATTTACCACCCCCATCATACCACCAGACACTACACCCACAGACCCATCTTCCACCTCCAACATACCCCCATTCACAACACTCACATCCAAATCCACCCCTGAGAAAGCACCACAAAACCCAGCCATACCCCACAGAAAGCCAAAACCCCTCACAAAACCAAGGACACCCCTCTCAAAGAGTAGTCTGGCCTATTACAGAGGCAATATGTAAAGCATTTGAACAAAACACACAACACACGTGATGCACTACCCCACCACACAAAGAAATACAAACCCAAGTTATATAAAAATAAAGTGTATTGTACACAACATGATTAGACCAAACACATGTCAGTAATACCCTGCTACCCAAACAGTTGTCAGAACATTACAAAGTACGGTTACTCTGCAGAAACCAGCAGTAGTCACACATAACACAGAGGTTACTCATTATTCTGCAACATAATCAGTAGTCAGGACAAACATTACTACAATAATGCACAGGTCACAGGGTCCTCATAAATGCCCATACCAGGAAGATCAGGAAACAGATGGCAAGTCATATGAACCATATTGGCTTACATGCCCATAACAGGAACATTAGCATAAATGCATGGGTCATACTAGACATGCCGTTAAGCATGCACATAGCGGGGACATCCACAACCCCAGGGCAAGTCATAACCAGTACACATATCACCATAGCAGACCCGGTCCATAAATCATGCGGTCTACATGCAGGGCTGAACGCGCCTGCTCTGCGGAGCCTGGGGAGATGATGTCTCTCCCACCTGGTGTTACCTAGGAGCTCTTGCGCTTCGATTGCTGTGGGGCCCAAAAGCACAGTGGGAGTATTTGTGCCCGTGGAGCAGTGACCGGGGAGAGGAACTCACCCCCTGTCCTGCTTTATTAGTGGCAGCCGCCCACATCCTTGTGGCAGCTGCACTGATGGATGGCCTCAGGGCCCGCTGCAGTCCTTCCTGAGGAGCGTGCTCGGGGCCGCTCCTTCAATCACTTGGGGCGGCTGAGTCCTGGGAGCCTCCCCAGTGCGACCAGGGCGAGCCGGCTCTTCTCTTTCGGCGGCCCGACCGCGTGAACAAAAGGCACCAGAAGTGGATGCCTGCTTGTGCCCCAGAGGCGCCTCTCGATGGCCTCCGCACCCCCGGGGCACCACCTGGAGTGCTCCCGCCTTCGTCTCTGTCATGCCCCGGGGCACTTCAAGGAGCGCACTTTCAACACGGTCACATTCTCAAAACGCCCGGGTCGCGGCGGTGATTTTGGCACGCCAACAAGTGCTTCCCAAGGTGCTATGGTGATGCACCCACAGGACGAGATGAGCCTCAAAACTAAAGTGCTTCTCCAGGCACTTTAGCAAGGAAAAGAAAAGGCACTTGTGAAAAATAGGCAGAGCGCTACCCAGGCACTTAGGCTACAGCACAGGAGCAGCAAAACCCAGAGCTGTCCTCATGCTAGCAAGTAAATGGTTGCAGAGGACAGGAGTCGCAGTACCCAGCCTCTTGGCACACAAATGGAGCACAGGGTGGTAGGGCCCAGTAACAGGCCAGCACAAAGGGGATGCAGACAGTGGCAGTTCCTCCAAGTGACCAGCAGGTCACAGGTCAGCACAGCAGCAGCAGTCCAAAGCAGTTCCTGGTGAGTCCCTCCAGCAGCATTCTGTGTCCAATTACAAGCATGTTAAGAAGTGTTTCTGTTTCTCTGTTTTATGGGGAAAATCCCCTGTACTTATACTCTTTTTTGCACAAAGTTAACAAAGAGAGGGAGAGGAGGTTCAAACCAGTTATAACTGGTTCAAGGATTGTCCTCTCTCTCCTCCACCACAGGCTCCAGCCATCAGTTGGGGGTTAATGAGCCCTTTGTGTGAGGCCAGGCACAGCCTTTATAGATGCAAGTGTGCCCCAAAATGTAGATGCACCTCCACCCTCCATGTGTACAGGCTGTCTGAAAAGTATGCACAAAGCCCAACTGTCACTCTGCCCTGTCAAGCTGCAAAACCAAGAGTCATAAGCACAGAGAAATGCTCACTTTCTAGAAATGGCATTTCTGTAATGGTAATAAAAAATCCACTGACACCAGTAAGCTGCATTTCTCACTACCATTACATCCATACAAATCATGGCCACGCTACCCCTCATAAATCAGACAATCCCCCTAGTCATAAGGCAGGGCATTTCCAATACAATCCTATGAGCAAGGCAGCTCTGACAGCAGTGAGAAACCAAATAGGCTGTTTGTCACTACCAGGATAGGCCACGAAACCAGGCATATGTCCTGCAATCTACATACATAGCACCCTGCTCATAGGGCTAACTAGGGCCTACCTTAAGGGTGACTTACATGTAGTAGAAGGGAAGTTCTGGGCCTGGTAAGTAAATTTAAATTCCAGGTCCCTGTGGCAGTAAACTGTGCACTCAGGCCCTGCACTAGCATGCCTGAGACAGATTTGAAAGGCTACTTCTGTGGGTAACGCAAGCAACGCTGCAGTCCCTCTAGTAGCATTTAATTTACAGGCCCTGGTTTAGGGATACCACTGTACAAGGGACTCACAGGTAAATTAAATGTGCCAATTAGGTATAAGCCAATCATACTAACTTTAGAAGGGAGAGCCTGCACTTTAGCACTGATCAGCAATGATATAGTGTCCTATAGCCTACGGCAAGAGGTAAGAAAAAGTAGGAGGAAGGAGGCAAAACGTCTTGGGATGAACCTGCAAAAAAGGCCATGTCCAACATCCCTGATATCCTGAAAGACACAGGTCTTGTGCAGATAGAGGTTTTGAGGCATGTGCAAAGTGGATTGTGGACCAGGGTCCCAGCCTTTCAATGGTAGGGGCATGCCTATTCTGCAGAGAGTCTTTACATTGTAACCTTTGAATGTTTCTCACACTGATTATTTTGAGTCACATTTACCTAACATTACCATTAACTGTGGATGATATGTGGGAGTCCATTACAGAGATGTAGCTGAGAAGGTGTGTTTCAGTTTCATGACACATCCAAACAGATTAATCTTTGATGTGACAACAGGACCTAGCATGTGAGCAATGTGAGGGTGTTACAAAGATTAATAGGTGTGTACTTGATGAGGAGGTGCTGTTGTGTGACACAATTTAATGCACACATCACTATCCCTGATTATGAAATGTGCATTTTGTAGGGTGTGCCTGTGCAGTGTCAGTGACCTGGCCAAAGAAGGCATCATAGAGCTGCGATTGGATCATATATTGAGAACCATTCTAAACAGGGTGGCCCACAAAATATGATTTGGCCCAGGGACCACAATCCCCTTGCCAGGTCCATGATGGGGCATCTATTTGCCGAGGACTTGATGGAAAAAGGTAAGAGTTTAGCTTACCGTTGGTTGCGTCCACAAAGGCGTCAGTTTTGGCCATCATCAACTAGGAACAGCAGCGGCAGGAAGTGTATGATCAGCTCCATGGTGGCAGAGAACATGTGAAGCTAAGTACAGGTGAGTTTCAGCCTCATAGTCCTCCCTTTCCAAGAGCTCAGATGTGGTGGTTGGACCGCCACAGTCATGTCTGTGGGAAGGCACTTTGAAGTTGGGCTGGCTGGGACACTGGTGGTCCACCCTCTGACAGATGCATTGGCTTATCCCACTACTGTTGCGATCATGTTTTATTGGTGGTGGTGGCAGGACAGTGGCGGTCTTTCATCTATGTAACCTCAGGCATTGTAATAGGTTGGTCGGACTGCCAAGGGTGTGGTAGTGATTCTGCCACCATCACCACCGTGGTACCAAGACTGCCAAACCCGTAATCAGGCCCTTAGTCTTTAATATTGAAACATATCAACATGTATAGAAAATGTTGCAATTGACCTGTAATTCTCCTTCAGTTCCAACTGATGACAGCCTTTGTTTAAATCAAGGCGAGAGAAGACTTTTGCACCGTTCAATTGTGTTATCGTAACAGCAGTGTGCGGAACTGGATGTCGTTTTCTTTCTGTTGCCTTATTCACTTGACACATATCTACGCAGATACGTACACCTCCTTCACTGGCTTTGGGCACCACCACTCAAATTCCTTTTCAACAGCTTCTTGTAAATGAAATGCAATTCTTCTGTTTCTGTCAGAAACAGGTTGAACATCTTCATTGATAGGTAATTTATACTTTCATGCTCATAAGTTTTCCTAACCCATGAAATAGTGAAGGATTAAACATTTTCTAGCTATCGCGTCAAGAATTTTAGATTCTATTAAGGACTCGGAGGCGAGGATTATGCTTCTCTTCACTTTACTGACAAACACAGCAGCCAATAAAAGTGTAACAAATTCAAAACTACAAGTCCCATGAACCCCAGTCCACCAATCATGGCTCTATACTGTCCATAAATAGTCTGAACGCTATAGTCCTTCCTCTTTCTTTGCGAAACCAATTCAAACATGCATTAAACTTGCAGAACTTGACAGCGAACTCTCTCCTGGTCCTCTGAAACGATCCCATAGACGTTGGAGATTCGAACTGCACTTGCGGTGATCCACTGGAGAAATTCACGAAGTCGTGTTAGATGTTCCTGAGTGAAACAAAAGATCAAACTAATATCGAGATATACCTTGGGAGGGTATTTCATGCACATTTTATGCTATAACAATTCAATATTTATAACACCATTGCAATAAAATGTGCATAGCGGTGGGATAATCCTCGCCTCTGTGTCCTTAATAGAATCTAAAATTCTTGACGCGATAGCTAGAAAATTAGTAATTCTATGTCAGGACCGGAGGCTTCGGATTATGCTAGTTTAAAGTCTATTTACTACTTCTGACACCACATCAACAATGGGTTTGTGATAAAAAACCTTGAAAGTGGAATCATTTGACCAGTCTGCCCCAGCCATAATATCCTCTAATCTGGCTCCAGTAGCAAAAGCTTTTGAGCCCATAGCTCCTCTAACCGAGTGAGCTTCAAAAACACTTATATCAATAACTGCTTCGGCCAATAACCACTTGACCCAACGAGCCAAAGTTGCTGCAGTGACTGGACGAAAAGGTTTTTGTAACGAAATCAATAATTGCCCAAAAACATTCTGTCTGAATTCTCTTGTGCAATCTTCGTAAACTTTCAAACATTAAACTACACAAAGTTTCTTATTGTGCGGAAAAGAGGAGTATGAAATACGTTTAGATGAGGTTTTTGTACGTCTAGAAATGGAAAAAAAACCTCCTTCCAGAGTAAATACTCTACCTGATAAATGCAGAGCTTTGACGTCTGAGACTCTTCTGCAGGAAAGCAGACATAATAGCATTGTCAATTTTGCAGATAGTTGTTTGCGAGATAAGCCTTCATTATCTGGCCAATTTCTAAGGAAACGTAAGACAATGTTATCATCCCATAAGGAGTTATATCTCGGTTGAGGGGGTTTTACCATACGAATACCTCTAAGCAATTTGCAAATTAAGGGGTGCTCTCCTACCGGTTTCCCCTGGATATGAGGATGACCAGCAGAAAGGGCTGAGCGACAATTATTAATTTTCCTATATGCCAAACCCTGGGAGGCCAATTCAGAAAGAAAATTGGCTATGACATGAATCTCTGACCCCAGGGGATCCAAACTCCTTGTATTGCACCAACGTACCCACTTCCTCCAAGCTTGTTCGTATCTTTTCTGAGTGGAAGGGGCCCAAGATTGGGATAAGAAAAACATCGCCGATTGTGAAACTTCAGGCACTTGCCATCATCGCCTGAAAGTCTCCATGCCATCAGGGTTAACAATCCCTGTAGAATTAGAGGGTGAAAATTGTTCAACGGATCCGTGAGAAGGTCCACAGACCATGGAATCTTCACCGGAAGGTCGCAAGACAGGTTCATTGCAGAAGGGAACCAGGGCTGAGCACTACACAACGGAGTTATTAGAATGATTTCCGAGCGCTGTCGACGCACTTGTGCCAGGACGTGAGGAATCATCACAAAAGGAGGGAAGGCATAAAGAAGCTCCTTCGGTCACAACTGCAGGAAAGCATCCGTCCCCTTCGTCTGAGGGTCCGGCCTCCAGCTGAAGAAACAAGGAACCTGACTGTTCAATCGGGAGGCAAATACATCCATCAGACATGACCCCCAACAAAGTTGGAGAGCTTGAAAAATGCACGGATTGAGCTTCCAGTCGCCGCCATCTCGAAGGAATCGAGAGTTCCAATCCGCTGTTGTGTTATTAATGCCTGGAATGTACTCCGCCACCACCGAAATCTTCTGACTGAGGCAAAAGTGCCAGAATTCCTTCGCTATCTCTGCTAGGAGACGAGACCTGGTCCCCCCCTAGACAATTGATGTATCTGACTGCAGAAACATTGTCCATCCGCAGAAGGATACAACAATGAGCCCGGCGAGGGGCAAGGGATCTGATGGCAAACGCTCCTGAAAGGAGTTCCAGGCAGTTGATGTGGTATGTTAGTTCCCCCGGGGACCACCGTCCCCCGTCTCCACAGGGCCGCAACGTGCCCCCCAGCCCCAACGGCTGGCATCTGACTCTATTACCACATCTGGACTGGAAGGAAAAATCGCTCTGCCATTCCATGCATCCATGTGGGCTAGCCACCATGACATCTCTGTCTTGGCTTCTTCCGACAGGGGAACTAGCTCTGAGTATTGAAGGCCCTTTTGAAGGTGGAGAATCTTCAATCTCTGAAGGGCTCTGTAGTGTAGGGGGCCCGGAAAAATCGCCTGAATGGATGAGGCTAAGAGCCAGACGAGGCGCGCTAGCTTCCTCAATGATATAGTCAGAGAGGCAAGCGCTCTCCTCAGCTCCTTGCTGATCAGAAGAATTAGTAAGGCTGCCAAAGAGTCTATTTGAAAACCTAAGAATTCTATATTCTGAGATGGGATTATACAAGACTTCTCGGAATTTATGACAAATCCGCGGTCTTGGAGTAACTGCATTGTCCAATTTAGGTGAGTCAGAACAAGATCTTTGTCTTGAGTCATAATAAAAATGTCGCCAGGTAAATAATTAGACGCACTCCTCATTCTCTTAAAAACTGTACCACTGGGCGCAAGAGTTTGGTGAAACACCAGGGCGCTGAGGAGAGGCTGAAGGGAAGAACTTTGAATTCGAACCAATGGGAACCCCATTGGAATTGCAGAAAACGTCTGTGAGGGGCAAAAATTGGAACTGAGAGGTAAGCATCTTTGAGGTCCAGACGAACCATCCAGTCCTTGTCTCTTAAGAGGTCTCTGAGGAGGTGGATGCCCTCCATCTTGAAATGGCGATACACCATCCAAGAGTTGAAATGTTTGAGGTTCAGGACCAATCTGGAGCCGCTGCCCTTCTTTTGGACTAAGAAGATTGTGCTGGCGAAGCCTCGTGGATGAGGAGAGGTATGCATTACAGCTCCTTTTTGAATGAGAGAGAATATCTCTTCTTCTATAAATTTGCGATCTGCGAGGGAAAAAAGGAGAGGCATAGGAGGGTTCTTTTGCCTCTGGGGGCGTAAAACTCTAATTAAAACCTTGAACTGTTTGAAGAACCCAAGGGTCCTGTGTAACTAACCTCCAGGCTGGGAGAAAATATTGTATCCTGCCCCCCAATATGACCTCCGAAGGAGGAATAATTCTCACCTGAGTTTGAGTTGTCTTGGTTGGAGTTACCTCCACGATATCCTCTGGTGGAGCGACCACGTCCTCTGTAGCGATTGGGGTAGAAGTTATGCTGGTCTGAATAACCCCCTCGGTTACCCTGAGAGGCGTATCTGGAAGCCTGGTATCTTCGGCCTGACGCTCGGCCTCTGAACCGTCCGGCCCGGATAAAAAGAGCGTTGCTGAATACCTTTTTGATGTTGGATTGGGCTTTGTCTAGGGCTGTAAAGGTAGCAACATATTTGCTCAAATTGGAAATAAATTTCTCTCCAAAGAGCATACCATTGGCCGACGAGCCTGCCTCATTAGTGGCCAATTCCGCAAGTTTTGGATCCAAACGAATGAGGAAAGATCGTCTGCGCTCCGTTGACATGGCGCAGTTGGCATTGCCAAGCAGGCAGATTGCTCTCTGAGCCCATTGTAATACCGCTTCCGTATCCAACGGAGTCTCCGTTTCTTTAGATTGTATAGCTAAATCCAATATTTTTGTTAAGGGACCTGACACGTCCAGGAACTTGTCCTGGCACCCTCTCCAGGCACGATCTAGACCCTTCTTCGGGTCCTTGGCGAATTTACAGAGAAAGGTCGCCATGCTGGGGTCCAACTCAGGTGTTTCTGCCACATTACCGAGAAGGGAGGGGTGAGGGCACTCTGACCTAAGGGTGTTGCGCACCTCCTTCTCGAAACTTTTGCTTAGCCTGTCCTGGACGTAATTGGCAACTTCTTGGTTAGGAATCCATTCAGTGGAGCGAGGGTGGATAATATCCTTGGGTGAGAATAAGAGATTCCTGCCTTGTGGGGGGTTGACCTCAGGCATATTATGTCGCGTCTTGCATTGCTTTTTGCGCGGTTAGGGGTCTGCCTGCGAATCCTCTGAGTCTGATTTTGGGGAGAAAGGGTCATGATAGCTGGAATGAGAGGATTGCAGCAAGTTAGATGATGTATCTTGAGGAGGGGGAAAACCTCCATAAGCATGGTCACGCAACACCGAGGTTGCCATTTGCGATAAAATTTCTGCAGAAGAACTGCCACTTGAAAGTTGTAGGTGAAAACCCACTGTATCACCGGGATCGCCAGATTGTAAGCGAGGTTGCTGACTACTCTCGCCCAAAAACTCTCTTTTAGCAAAGTTAGACAGAGGTTGGGTAAAAGGTTTGAGGGCCTGAATTAGTGCCCAATTCATGGAGTCTTGCACGTGATGACCAAGTGCCTCCACAAGTCTTTCCTCCATTTGATGCTCTGAGGGCATCTGCTGCAGTTCACCATACTGCTCATCATCATTGGCGTGGTACGCCATATTAAATTCCCAGGTAATGGAGGAGTTAACGGGGGGGCAAGGACCCTGCGCAGGTGACTAAGATCTATATAGAACGGCTATTAGCTGCACAGCCGGTAAATTTGTTGTGGAGGGAGCCACCTACTTGACAAATTCAGTTATCTGACTGCAGCAGTAAAAATATAAATTTTACAATGCCCCCTGAGCAAGCTCTATAGGTATTATTACAGCCCCCGTCGGGCGATAACTGACCGTATAATTATTATTTCCTTCTGACTCCCACCGAGGCACACGTGTTGAGAAAGCCGGTCGGAAAAACCTCCGATCCTCTCAACGCACATGCGTGACCATGGGAGTAGAAAGAGGACAGCGTCCTCTTCACAGTGAGCCTAAGCTCACCGAGAACGGCCTGCTCCCACTCCACGCCGGCAAGGGGTAAAAGAAAAACAATTACACAAGCGAGATACGAAGATCTTAAACGTTGTAAAATTAATAAGGGAAAAAGCGCTTGCAGACGCGCTCACGTTCGTGCTGAGAAAAAGACATTAAATTACACAAACAAAAGCACAATAGCACGTGTCACTTATCTGGCTGCTGGAGCAGCAAAGAAAGAGGAAGGACTATAGTGTTCAGACTATTTATGGACAGTATAGAGCCATGATTGGTGGACTGGGGTTCATGGGACTTGTAGTTTTGAATTTGTTACACTTTTATTGGCTGCTGTGTTTGTCAGTAAAGTGAAGAGAAGCATAATCCGAAGCCTCCGGTCCTGACATAGAATCTCACTTACTATTTGGTGATGAGCATTCATATTGTAATTTACTGATATCAGTCCCATATCAGCAGCCGTGCTGAAACTAAGTAGACAGGCGTGTGACGTTGTACCTTGAAGTACATGAATGGGCACTTGTACTTTCTTGTGTTTAATAATCGCTACAAAAGAACCTTTACTTTTCAGAGGCATCGATGCAGCCCATGTGTACAGTTTTGTTTTCAACGGCATCAGTCTTGGTAATGGAAATAGTTCATTATATTTCTCTTCAGACATAATATGCATAGATACACTGTTGTCAATGACAAAACAGATTGCACAACTATTTACTTTCATTGTAATCTTTGGACAATGTTTGAATGACTTGGGTGCTTTCTCATGTCAACACTTTGACTAGTATTTCTCTTCACATGCAGCCAGTCCAACATGTGCACATTTCTACAAAGTAAAAATTGACACTGCTCAATCATTTTCTTAACTTGCACTGGATACTGATACTGACAAACATTTTGATGATGATTTACATGACGATCACTTCATTTGGTGTCGATTTGGCTCAACTGGTGGGTGAGCGTCAAATGTCGCTTCTAGAACGTTCGGTCGGCCATTTTGTCCTCTCAGCGTGACACACTTAATTTTCCTTTGCCTTGCAGACTGGTAAAAAATGGTTCTCTTTATCACAATCTTTGCATATATGTCTGATGGTAGGACATTTACCTTCATCTGGAAATGACAATCCACAGCTGAAACATAACTTCTGATTCCATGAAGACATCACCTTGTGTCCTTCAGCTTTGTGTTCCTGCTTATTTTTCATGTTCATGACTGGTTCACTTTGGGCACCTCCGGCCTCCATGGCAGCGGCTTGTCGATCAGTATGCTCTTTAGCTCTGGCAGCCATTATAACTCACTCCAGGCTAAGAGTTTCTCTCAGCATTCATTGTCTGAATGAATTTGATATCCATCCATTAATACCTCTATGACGTATTGGTGCTTTATCGTTAAAGTTTTTGAAGCAGTGTTCTATGAGTGTATCCATTCTCTCAACAAATTCATCTATGATTTCATCAACTTTTTGTAGTTCTTGACTGAAATTGTACCATTAGTAATTTACAATCCTGGATTGAACTTTAGGTTCAAGGCTTTTTGATTTGACAGCACGCAACTTCATCAGCTCGCAGCATTTCCTATATGACTTCGTTTACACCATAACCAGCACGATTTTTGAGGTGCTTGATAAGTTTTTTGCTAAGTTTTTTCAAGTGCATCAATAAAATCTTCAAATGTCTCTATCCAAGCAGTCCATCTATTTCCAATATTTTGCTTTTCGGCAGTATTGAAAGGTGGTGGTGGTTTCAAGAAAGCAGCAGCATTGTAACTGCTTACAGGATTGGCTGACACTGCAACTGCAGCTCTCTCAGACTCCATCTGTCAGAAATCAGGATCTTTTCCATTAATGTCCCTAACCTGGCACTGCGATGTGCTGGTCTCGGGGTCATCTTTTGTGGTTTCCTTTGGCAGAATGACTCCTTGCCGGACCTGTTGTTGCTGCTGGTATGGTGACACAGTAAGCACAGCCCCAGGCACTTCTCTTGGAGTCACTTTCTGCAGCAATATGACTCTGTTTATTCAGTTCAGGTAAGCAGGCGACCCTTTCATGCACCTGAGTGGTCATGTATTCAGTTTTTCTTTTTGCTCTTTTAGCACCTGATTGATCGCTGCCTTGCAGCACTTCTGATCGCAGTGTTATTGCGTATTCTGACATTGCAAATTGATGCACTTTCCAAACCTGGTTGTATCCACCTTCAGCAGTAGTGCTCCATACTGTATAGCTCTATATCGCATAGTAGCACGGTTGTTTCCTGAATGGCCTTGTTCGTAGTTTCTTGACCAAAGATGCATACACTTCTCAGTAAAGCTTTCTTTATCTTCAAATGCTTTACATCGGCTGGAGTTGTGCTGTGACTCCACATATGCCAATTGTCGATTTGCCACGCTGGTGAAAGCACATATGGCAAACACAAGCAGTTTGCTTGGGCCACCGCAAACTTTCCAGGAGAACAGTGACGATCTTCAGGTTAATTATCCCCTATCTAGTTACCAGTTGAAGCGTCCTCCCCAGCCTGGGTATCCGCTAATGAATATGCCACACACAGAGATATGTATTACATGTACTTATTGTTCAGTGTGTAATCGCAAACTCAACATTCTAACCCTGCATTCACTTCACCACATGCTAACACCTACGTCATCATGCTACAGTGTCCTTCAGAATCCAAAAAGGTTCCATTGTACATACTCACAAGACAGGACAATCAGGACCTTTCCTCTGTATGGCTAGTGAGACCTTGAAACATGTAATATTTAGTTATTCAGTTTTGGCAGATCTAAGGAATAGGTTATGAAACCAGACTGGGTATTTACCGGTGTTCACAATTTTAATGATGCAGGGGGCAATAATAAAGTTTATGCAGTTACCATATGTTTTATTGGACTGGCTCTTCAAAGACTATAAAAGGCACACCATTGTACATTTTAAGTTTCTCTCTTTAAAAAATAATAATTCCGCACTCCAGGCGGTTCTACCACCCTCGTTCCTGGAGTTACAGGGACAGGCTGTTTTTTTAGATAGTCATGTTACTTCAAGATATGCACACAATATACATGTGTCATCCCCTCATGTGAATACAGTTCACTGGTTGATTAGGGGGAGAAGGGTCATTGGAGCAGAGGACAGTGTGGTGGCTGAGTAGAATGAGAGTAGCAGTGCCTCCTAGCCTTAGCACTGCTGTCAGTGACTGTCCTACCCACAGAATGTACAGATGCCATCCCCTCAGGTGATTACAGTTTACTGGTTGAGTAGAGGGAGAAGGTTCATTGGAGCAGAGGACAGTGTTGTGACTGAGTAGAGTGAGAGTAGCAGTGTCTCCTGGCCTTAGCATTGCTGTCAGTGCCTGTCCTACCCACATACTGTACAGATGCCAACCCATCTGTTGAGTACAGTTTACTGCTTGAGTAGAGGGAGAAGGGTCATAGTGGCAGAGGACAGTTTGGTGGCTGAGTAGAGTGTGAGTAGCAGTGCCACCTGGCCTTAGTATTGCTGTCAGTGCCTGTCCTACCCACAGACTATACAGATGCCATCCTCTCTGGTGAATACACTCCAATGTGGAGTTTGTAGTAAATGACAATTTTGAGTTTGCTACTTAGTGATGTTGGGACAGTGCCTCCTGGGATTTATAGTGCTGTCAATCTCTGTACTACACCCACTGTATAGAAATGTAGGTCCATCAGGTGGGTCTAATTCACATGCTGGTGGCCAGACAGGGGTCTGTGACAGTGGGCACTGGACTGTTGAGTGGTGTGACAGTGAGAGTGGCAAAAGGTGCGTGCATGAATACACTCCCCCGGGTATTCCTGTCAAGCCATCTGGATTCAGGATAGCCAAGACCTTCTCCTCCCATGATGTGAGTTGTAAGGGAGGAGGTGGGGGCCCATCCCCAGTCTTCTGGACATGCAGCTGGTGCCTGGATGCCATGGAACGTACCTTCCCCCTGAGGTCGCTCCACCTCTTCCTGATGTCGTCCCTTGTGTGCGGTGTGGAGCTCATGGAATCCACTCTGTCGACTGTTCTTTGCCACATTTCAATTTTTCTTGGGATAGTAGTGTGCTGGACTTGGGCTCCAAATAGATGTGACTCAACTCTAATTATTTCATCCACCATGACTCTTAACTCATCTTTGGTGAAACAGGGATTTTTCTGGGGTGACAAGGTAGTGAAATGAAATAATCAATGATAAAGATAGGTGCTGGGAAATGAGAAGGTGACAGGTGGTAAATGCAGCAGAGGGCTGCAAATGGGTGTGATGTGGGTGTATTGAGGGTGTGGGATATTTGCTCAGTGAGCGATGGAGGGGTGCCAATTATGTTTTCATTTTCTGGGCACTCTGGATGGTATCTTTTGTGCAGGAGTTGCAAAGGATTGTGGTGTGTGGAGGGGTGTGTTTTATAGTGTGATTTGCAGCTGTGTTGGGTATGTGACAGTGTGTCAGCTGTGTTGTTTTTTAAAACATCCAATGTGGTGCTGTGTATTACTGTGACGGCTTCTATCCGCCACAGTTAGGACCGCCATTGGAGGACTGCCACAGCATGACTGCCAATGCAATTTGGTACTTCTAATATGTTCGGTGGTTGGTTGTCGGGCTGTCAGGGCTACAAGTCCGGCTGCATATTTTCTGCCCTCCAAAGTGCTGGTGGTGTAAATATTTTGGCTGGCTTTTGTCGGTCCTGCTTGTGTAACTCATAATACGGCAGTCTGTATGACCTCCAACATGGCGGTCTTTTGGCAGCTGCCACTATGCCTATCTGGCGGTCCGATCACCGAACTCATAATGAGGCCCATAATCTAAGCAACCATGTCACACCTGGCTGATGGACCTAGTTTTTGTCAATGGATTTCCAAGCTCTAGGACTTCTCTATGGTCAAAGTTCAGTTGCCCCTTAATGTTCAGTGCTTCAGTTGATGATGTATGAATATGACGTAAACGTCTGCTACCAATGCCCCGTTTCTCCACTATTCTGCAGGTTTTTGGATCGGCAAGGCATCCTTTACCCTACAGCTAATATTTCATTAGCTTTATAGGCCCCTCAGATAATGAACAAAAACCATGACATGATTTGTTGTTGTTTCTGCAAAGTAACTAGGGTATAAATTTGGGATCTTTTTCTTATGTGCATGTGGTTGTTTTTTACACTCACATGAAAGTCTTAAGTGTTAATGTGAGAATATAGGAATGGGTGTTATAAACATTTTCACAGCACTTTGCATTATGGAAAGAATTGATTTGGTGTTTGGGCAAAATATAAATTTGAACATTTTGGGAGAGAGAAATATCGGAATTTAAATATTGTGACACACAAATATTGTGATACACAAATATTGTTAGCAAGAATATCATGTTTTGAGGTAAATAATATTGTTGTAAATAATATTGATGTTTTTAATTTGTTTTTATCAATATAGTGGTTAAAATATTGTTTTCTCATTATTATAATTATTTTAATGTATTTCAGTTGATATACTAATTTTATGTCTTGCTATCGTTTATATAAATGTTATTAATTGTTTTTAAAACATAGCCTGCAACTTTAAGTGATTTAGAATGTTTTATTACTTTTTAATAGTAACGTATAGTGTTGCAGGTTGTTGGGGATTGTAGGGGCAAAGGTGAGAAGCTATTAATTATATGATTGACATTTATTATGTAATTTATGTAATACTGATTTATTTTTTGTTATATGTCATTGGCTTGAGTGTAAGATTTGTAGAGCTAGAGGGTGGGAAGTTAAGTAATAATTAATTAAGGATTAATTCTGAATTATTATTTAATTATGTAATTGATTTTTAATTATGTAATTTATGAACTACTATTTTATTTCACTTATATTTTAGTTGTGGCCTACTAGGTTTTTTAGGGCTGTAGGGTGTGAAGTTAATTAAGTAATTATAAATTATAATTTAGTGTTATGTGTTAATTAATCATTTAGTTGAGGTTTACTTGAGTAAAATATGGAATACTGGTTTAAGATACTTATAGTTTAGTTGTGGGGTGCTAGGTTTGTAGGAGTATAGGTGGGACGTTAATTAAGTAATAATTAACTATTAAGTATTATTTGTGATTATTATTTGTAAATTAATTATTTAATTTAAGTTGAAATATATAAATTGTGGAATATTTCTTTATTTTCATTTTATTCTAATTGCAGGAGGCTAGGCTTGTAGAGGTCTAGGGTGGGAAGTTACTTAAGTAATACATATTAAGATTTATGTATTAAATGTTATACAGTTATCAAATTCTATATTAAATACTTTTGTTATGGAATATGTATGTTTTTATTCTATTTTCTAGGCTTCTAAGGGTACAGGACAGGAAGTTAATTAATTAATAATTGAATAATTTATAGATAAGTACATTTTTTTATTGAATCATACTTATGTAAATAATTGATTACCTTTTTTACTACATATATATAATTTTTATGTAAATTATTTTATTGTTTTTTATTATGTGTTTAATATGTTTTCTAAATTCATAGGGCTATTCGTATATGTAATGTGATCCAAGTGATGGATTTTCCCTACTCTTGCTTAGACTCCAGTAGGAATAGTACAGTACAGTTCAATACTTTCCTTACTGTTGCACTGTTTGGAGTGTGAATAGTAAATTTAACCCCTCTGAAATCCAACTCTATTTCCCTACTGTTGCAGAGGATGAAGTGGGAATAGTAAAAAGGAGCAAAACTATATATTTATTTTATATATATATATATATATAGATATATATATATATATATATATATATCTATATATATCTATATATATATCTATATATATATATATATATATACAGAGAGAGATAGATAGATAGATAGATAGATAGATAGATAGATAGATAGATAGATAGATAGATATGTGTTGGTGTTTATATAAGTATATTTTTAAATATAGTATTGAATATTATTGGAATGTATTTATTTACATTATATTAAACCTATATATTAAAATATGCGACAGTTACTAATTTAATCTCTATTTATATGAAAAAATAAATAATTTTCATCTATTTTTGGACGATATTAGTGTCAAGGATATTTTTGCCAATGATATTGTGACAGTGATCCTAATCTATGTAAGCAGTTAATGATAGAAGTTAAAAAGTCATGAGTAGACAACACCGCTTATAAATCTTTAACAAATATTAACATTTTTGACTCAATTTTAAAACAGCTAGAACTGTCACATTCACTTCAAAATAAGTCTTCAACTAAGCATTTCAATACAATCTGTAACTCGCTACAACAATGGAAGTAGAGAGAGAAATCCCTTAAAAAAACATCAACGCCTGCCTTTATGAGTATTACATCATTTAATTCCCTCTATAGGAACAAGAATACAAGACACCGTTCCCTAATTCTTTCAAGAAAATGTGATGGTTAGAATGCTTGAATTAATCTGAGCCTCTAGTAATTACTGTGGGACACATTCCACTACATAGGCTCAGATTTACTAAACCCTTGTGTTGCCCTTGAGTGACACAAGGCAACTCAAGGGCTTAAGTGAGATATGCTAAGCCATACAAAGTCTCCTTTTATGGATCTGCATGACTTAGTAAATCCAGAGTAACTCAAACAAGTGCAATTTTCTGACTTGCGTTACTCTGCGTTGGAAATGTGTTCAATGGGTGCAGCATGGGCATTCCCATGCATCTACCCATGGATTTTGGCACATTCAAAGATTACAAAGACTTGTAAACCTGGATGAATCAAAATAGTAAGCCTTCCCAAAATGAGGCATTATGAGGAGAAATATCGTAGTTTCCCTGTTTTACCTCTTTCCATGTGTGCTGCATTTTGCAGCACATGTTGAACAAGAAACAATCCTGTCTGTAACATAGGCATCCTTACACCATGGCAGGGGTCCCTATGTTGGCCTAAGGCAGCACTCAGTGTGCCAGTGCAGGGAGAGACCAGTAATGCGTAAGATCTTAGTAGATATGGGGCCCTGTCACGCAGCACAGAACAGCAAGTTGTCTTGTTATGTTGCATGACGTCTTAGTAAATCTGTCTCACCATTTTTTCCATACAGTTGCACTTTAGGCCGAGACCAGACTAATGCAAATCTGTTATATATCGGCTCAAGCAGGAAAAGATAAGCCTAAACTGCCAGGGCGGTCCCCTCAATTTACAAAAAATTGACAAAAAAAATGACATTGGGCAATCAGGGCCTTACTAAATCACAGATAGTTCTCTCACAAAATGAGAGGAATCTTCTTCTCTGCAAGGGGTGACCTGACAAAAATTAAGCATGACTATAGTAGTTCATTTGCACCCCTGCTTTTCGACATTTAGGCCCAAATTTGTGAAGGGTCTACCGCCAACTATCATCAGAGCGACATTTTTTTACATTAATGTGGCAATAGTGTGGAAAAAGCGCTGCACCATATCTACAAAGTGGTGCAATGCTTTCATTTAGCCACTTTGTAACCCCTTGCGCCACATAATGCCTGCGGCAGACATAATGTATGCAAGGGGGGTATAACGAAATAGGGTATTATGAATCAGAGTTCATGGGATCTCTATTTTCTGTTTTAAAAGTTATGATAATTGATTCGTCCCATGACTTTGGTGCAATATATTTTTGCTCAGTGTTATAAAGCATGCTACTAATTATTAGAAGAAAGCTTGGCAGGTTATCGTTCCGTGCCAGCTGCATTTCTATTACACAAATCTGTACTAATCTCAGTTTCAGGTGAATCTTTAAATATATCGCCTGTACTCTTCATACTCTATGTAATGTAATATTTTTTTATATTAGTATGGTTTAATTTATATTAGTTTTATGATTTATGTATGATATGCTGTTAGCCTTCCCATGTGCCCTTTATTTTACACAGGTCCTGAGTTCTTATACATATATACTATAATCTTATAAAATTACTTGATGCTTTTTTTATTTTTCTTATTCAAGTCACATTGAATAATGGTATCTTGGCTCTAACGCTCAAAGGAAGAAAGATACCTAGAAAAATTATATGTGTCAGAGCCAATAACCCTTGTAGAAAACCAGGTCTTCAATGAGTGCCTAAAAATATCCAGAGAAGACAATGAGCGAATACACAAAAGGAGCGACTTCCAGGCTCTGGGAGCCAAAACAAAGAAATTGTGTCTGCCGCTCCTAGATTCAGAAAAACGAGGGATAACCAGCAGATGGGTCTTACAAGACCTAAAGGTCTTTAATTAAATGTTTAGCAGTAAAACTGGTGCTTAGCCATGGAGAGACTTGAAAACTAGACAGCGCACTTTAAACTCCTTTAGAGACCATGCTGCTGATCTGTGGTTTCAGCGAGAAATGATGGTCTACTAAGATGCCTAAACCTTTAGCTTTCCCTTAAGGTGTAGGTAGAAGGGTAATTCAGTAGGACAATAGAGATGTGACCTGGTTGTGGGATTCCCAGTAAAGACCACCACTTCAGTCTTAGCAGCATTCAGCTTCAAATAGTTTTCACTCATCCAGCGGTAGATAAAATGCATCAAATTTTGGAACAAGACATGAGACCTGTGATGGTCCCTTTAGCAGAGTAGTATCTGAAAATCATTAGCATTATTAAATATCCAACATCCTCTGTTGACTAACTCTTTGATCAAAGTTCATAAACGAATATTGACTAGATGGGGCGAGAGGGCAGAAACTTGAGGGACTCCATACTTCAGCACCTTTAAAGGGAGAGAGATGAACCGCTTGAATTCTGTCTACTAGGAATGAGTCACTCCATTTATATGTTGTTCCTATGAACTCTGCAGATTTCATAAGCTTTAAAAGAATTGTATTGATAAACCGTGTTGAAAGCATCAGATAGATCTAACAGTATTAGGGCCATAGGCTAGCCTGCATCTAGTTTCGTTTTCATATGATCAGTGGCTGATACTAGAACCATCTTGGTGCTGAGAGTCTATAATTTTCCAATACATATCTCCTCTGTAACACATGTTTCCAGTAATTTGGCACAAAAAGGAAGTAATAGATATGCCTGTAATTCTTTAGCACAGTTGGAATGTCATTCATTTTTTTAATAGAAAACTATGACTGCCTTTTTAAAGGTACTCAGCACCACCCTTATCTGAAGAGAGAAATTGAGCAAATTTCTAGGAGGCTTCAGTCTAATAGGGGCTAAGGATTTCATTACTCTTGGGGGGTAGGGTCATTTGGGAAACCTGATTTAATTTTACCTAGAAGCTTTAACGGCGCATCCTTTATCAGCAAACTAAAATAAATAACAGTAGCTCCAGTCTCTGCCACGTCCTCTGGTTCTAGCAACTCAAATGAAGAGCTAGCTTTTATAGATTCATTGATCAAGCAGATCTTCTTGACAAAAAAACTATTACATTTGTTGCAGCCGTTTGGGTGGTCAGTACTGCTTGGCTAACTCTATCACCATACAAGAGGTCTTGCATAATGTATAAAAATCTTTTTCTGTGGACTTTGTGCCTCTCTAAATCTACCAGAGTAGTAGCATTGTAAAGTCTAAACAATCAGGCCCTCATTACAAGTTTGGCCATCTTAAGAAAGCCACACTTGCAGTGGCCATCGGACCGCCATATTACTGCCGGCGTCGCCGGCTCTGGGTTACGAGTCCCCAGTCCGCCAGTCTTTGCATGGCGGTCAGACCACCATACAAAGGCTGGCAGAAAGTGGGCATCGGGGCCCCATGGGGTCCCTTGCACTGCCCATGCACTTGGCATGGGCCCCCATGGACAGAACCATCGTGCTTTCACTGCCCATATAACGGGTAGTGAAAAGTGCGATGGGTGCTGTCGCACCTGACGCACTGCAACATTGCAGCTGGCTCGATTACGAGCCGGCGGCAATGTTGTGGTGAGTTTCCCGTTGGTCTGCCGGGTGGAAATAGTGTTTCTGCCCGCTGGCCCAGCAGGAAACTTGTAATAGGGCCCGCAGAGGGACGGCCGCATAGGTGGTCATCCCGATGTGGGACTTTGGTGGGCGGTCTCCGCCGCCCTCCAAAGTCATAATGAGCTCCTCAATGTCTTGTAATTAAGCAGTCCTGTCTCAAAAGCTGCTTTAAGTTCCAAATTATATGCTTTTAATATTTTCGTTTATGTTGCCTCAGCTCTAGTTTTGCCTATTTAAGTTGCTGATAGAACCAAGGTGCAGACCGCCTATTATCAGAGTCATATTAATTTACCGTAGGAGACTGGAAAAGCCCTGCCTTGTCTAACCAATGATAAAAGCGCAGCACTGATTCACTCGCATAATTGGTAGAAATAGGCCTAGAGTTTCGAACCAGCTCCACCATCTTTTTCCTGTCAAGTTTCTTCAATTTTCTGACAACCCTTACCTCCCGTATTGTCCTCTTGAAGCACCAACGGTAGTCAGATCAAATTGGATGGAATGATGATCAGACTATGGACAAGGTTCAAGCCAACATGTCTGTCGTGTGGCTTGAATGTAGTCTTCATTTTGGATTCAACTCCTTAAATTGACATCTACTTTCCGTGGTAGCTTTTTCCACACCTTAATGTATGAATGTGCTGTATGTGCATTTATGATAGGCACTGATGTCCTGTAGTCTGTTCAGTTAGCTTCAGGGTTGTACATTTCAGAACACTATGTCATTGTGTTGCTTTCTTGTGCTCCATAGGACACATTTCATTTTAGCTAGACAAAATGAGTGAACTGCTCTTCATTTTTATCACAGTTTGAAAAGAACACCACTTTATTATATAAACAGCTTCCATGTTGTGGTTCAGTGAGACAAGCTCCTCAATGTTATGATTAACATGGAACCTCTGTGATCTGTGACTGAGATGCAACCCTGCTGCCTTTGACCTCCATCCTCAAAGCAAGAGGGTTAGACTACCCCAACTGATCTGGCAGAGGGCACTACCACTATGCTCTTTTTAGTGTAGTATTACATACAGATGAGAGTATGCAAACATTAGCAACTATTAAGACGGTTGAACTGTTCATACTGCTTACCTTTCTAACAATGCTGATGTGTCATGTTCAAGCCAACAACATTCTTCCCTGGTCTGTTTGGGGGTTGGTTGTGGTACCTTAAGCTAGCCGAGTTAAAACAACACTTACTGATGGTATAGGTGAGGAAAACTATTGCCAGCGTTGTTAAGTTCTTCCCTCAGCAAAAACGATTCCCCTTTTCCTTGTACCCACATTGGTTGCAGCGGCGTCCTCACTCCCAGTGGCTCTTGTGGAGGCTGTTCTTAGAACTAGCTTCTTCAGGTTTAACTGCCACTCAAGATGGTGGCCGCAAATCCTAGTGAGGTCAGCGCTCTAGTGTTTCTACCTTAGTCTTGTTCTGAAGCTTCCCTGTAGCTGTTTCTCTCTGGTAGCCCTGCACTTCAACTGTCATCCTGAGGAGAATGTGCAGTGTTCCTGAGGCGTTTCGTTTCATAGAGAATTCTTCCAGTTTTGAGTAATTAATTCTTTTTCTTGTTACGGTGTGCACACCATCTACTTTTTCCCTTTTGAAGAAGCTGAATTTTTCCTTCTTCCAAAAACTGGCTATAGGCTTTCTGAGGAGAATTCATTTTGGCTTAACAGAACTTCAAGCAACTGCAGTAAGTTATCCTTTTGTGTGATTTCCAGACTTGCCAATATACATATATGTACATATATATTCAAGAACTCTTTGCTTTGCAGACTTATCAGTCTTAGAGACAAACCTCAGTGCTCAGACTAATTCCTAGAGACTGCTATTGAGAAAACTGAACCTTGAGAAGGAGTTTTCGTTTCCTGTAAAATATTAGTAGTTTCTATTTTTGTGAACTTTTGAACTGTTCTCCAGAGAACCTTGGAAACCTCTGACTCCTGGAGAAAAGAAGATATTAAGTTAACATTGTTCTCTTAGAGACAGGCTAGTCTCTCAAAAGATCCAGGTTAGGAGAACGATGGAATTGGTTGAATGTGAATGGCTGAACAGTTGAATGTACTTGTCTAAGCTCTTTATCACCCGACTGCAGGTCCTTCCTTTAAAGAAATCCCAATAAGAAGAAAGGTGCAGGTTTTCAGAGACACACACTGAATATCCAATCTTCAAGTGGGAAACGCAGGCTGGAACATGCATCTGTTGGAGGGAGTTGGGTAAAAGGCATCTACTCCTGTGGAAGTTTGATTTAATGGGTAATCTTCTGTCAGTATATGTGGACTGAGTTTCTATATTGAGAAGTTTGTGTTGGTCTAATACACATTCCGTCTAAATTTGTAGGGACAGAATGACATGTTGCAGACAGGCAATGACTGCACATTTAACTGCACTGGGGCTTACTTCTGGCAGGGAAGATGTTAGCTTTGTGATTGAGGCACACAAAGCTTATAAATGAGAAACCTTTTATTCCTGGGGTCATTTTGCTGCAGTCAATGTTAATACACAAACATTTCACACATACACTCAAGCAACACAAACAGCTCAATATAGAACTTATGAATATTTAGAAATACCATCAACATACCAGAAACATCAGAATTGGTTTCAAGGCTCCCTTCTACAACGATTAAAAAAATTTAAGACTGGGTCCCTCAGAAATGATAGGGTAACCTGGCCAGTTTTAGCAAGCTACATACCCCATCAAACTTAGGGCCATTAAACGTTTGTGACTTTCAAGGCCTATATATACATTTAGTTAGACCCTACAGATGTCTAATGCTGTTTGTTTTGCATGCAATAACAACTGCCCCTGCAAAGGCTGTTCAAGCTGTACAGCCACAGTTAGCTGCACCTGCAATTAGTCCAGTTACTATTAATGCCACTATGGGTAAAATACCCACCAAACAAGAGGAAATTCCATTTTGGATTGCACAAATACAAGCCATCTTGAAGCAGTGTTTTCCGATACAGAACCACAAGATAAATTTAGAATACTCACTAAGGCCCTCATTATGACCCTGGCGGACGGTGGTATAATGGAGAAAAGTACTGCCAACAGGCTGGCGGTACTTTTCCCCATAATATGACATTAGCGGTTTGGCCCAAGCCAAACCGCCATGTACCACCCCGTCCGCCACGGCGGTAAGAGCTGCCGGGCTGGAGACTTCAGTGTCCAGCAGGCAGCCGTCACTGTCCCACCCGTGGGATTACGATCCCGCCTACTGCCATGGCTTACGCGGCTTCCTTACTGCCACGAAAACCATGGCGGTAGGCATCCCTTCCCTGTCACTGATATGGGCCTTCTCCGCCCCTCTCCCCTGGTTTCACCCCCACCCTCTCCAGACCCCCCCATGACATACGCGCACATTCACGCACCATCGAACACACACATACACACTCATACCCACATTCACCCACGCATGCATACATCCATTCACAAACACATCTACACACACTGACATACATACAGGCACACACGCATTCACACAACACAACATACACGCACTCACCCAACCATACATGCACACATGCATTCGATTCGCAATGCACACCTGCATTCACGCACGAACATACAGTCACATACACCCCCCACACACACACAACACCCCCCACCCCTTCCCCTGTCGGAGCACCCGACCTACCTGATTGCAGTGGGTCCTCCGGCAGGAGACGGGACGGGGCACTGTTGCCAGCAGCAGCGTCCGCCAGCAGAACACCGCCTGGCCGTATCATGGGTCATGATACAGTCTGTGGCGGTCTACTGGCGTGGCAATGCTGCTGGCAGCAGCGCCACTTACCGCCACCATTTCCGCATCCGGAATTCCGCCAGCCTTCTGGCGGAATTCCGGCTACGGTCATAATATGGCGGACGGCTGGTAGCCGCGGCAACTGTATGTGGGTGGCGTCGCGGCAGCGGTAGGCGGTTAATACCTCCATTGTTATAATAAGGGCCAATGTGTCTACCGCTTTGTATGGTTCCTCCAGTCAAAGATTGCACTACTGAGGATACGGTCTTTGCTGACGTATATATTTATATATTATAACACACTGTACCCAATAAATTGCTGTTTTGTCTGAAAATTCAAAATGAACATGGGGCATCCCCTGCCATGGATTTGGGGATGAAATTAATTGACAATTTTGCCACAGCATCCTCAATGATTTTAAATATTATTAAAGGGGAGGCAGCATCTTTGGCATTAAACCAAATTCTCCTGGCAGTCCTTCCTGCGGATCTGGGACACGAGCTACCTAAAATAATTTCTGGGATCTGATAATTTAGGAACCAGGCCTGTTAAGCCCCAATTTAAAACAAATGCGATTCAGATACCATCAAGCAGACACCTGAGTCTTCTAAAAAACACTGGGATAAAACAAATAAAAAAGAAAAACAGAAAATACAGACTGAATCTCCGCAACAGGAGACCACTGTGAAACAGTACAATTTACATAGCTGTGATACAATTAAACGGCCTGATATTTATCATTATTCTAATACACGTCCTTCTCGATTCTTCCAGGACTTACCAGACAAAAAGTCAGAGACAGTGGGAAGAGGTGAACACAGACAGGAAGAGTTAGAGAGACTGAAAATGGACTCACAACGTTCTTCTGACATCATCATAAAAAATGAAGAGAAACTTCCAAAACAAAAACCCCAATTCAAAAAGAAGAATGTGGCAGGAATTTCTGCTAAATATTCCACAAATACTCAGGATGCTTCTTCTGAAAAAGATGTTGGCAAGAATACTTCTTGATAATGCAGCAGAGGTCACAATAGTTCACCAGACTCTTCAGGAGTTTCTGGTGCAGAGACAGACTAATTAAGATATTCAAGTTGAAGCTCAGATGAGCGGCCCTGCACTCCAGACAGACTTTTTGTTTTGATTTGGACATCCAAATTGAGGGTGATATCCTGCACACTATCAAAGTAATATTTTGGCAGCATTTGCCTAATGCTCATGACATTCTCTTGACTGAGATAGATTGGCCACCTGAGTTTTTTGAGACGTCCCAGAGGGGGAGGATGTTATTTTACCATCCTTCTCTAGTTTTGGTTCTGAGGAAGTGCACTTGCTCCTGCAATAAAGCAGACTGAAATAAGGACTTGCCTTATCACATCATACCTATAAGGTACAGCCTGCAAGCGCAACCACAATACCATATCAAACATAAAGTTACATGCCCAGTTAGGGAAATTCTATCACAATTAGAATATCAAGGTGTCATTGAACCTTGTATGTCTCCAATGAATAATCCTTTGTTACTTGTGGCTAAACAAGACCATTCCTATTGCATAGTCTTAGACTGTAAACACTTAAAAACACTTAAATAGTCATACACGCACATTTGCTATAAAAAAGTCACATAGTACAACATTAATGAGCAACATTGTTTGTAAAAAATAGAAAACAACATCGGACATATCAAATAGTTTTTCTGTCAAAATATAGGGCTTCATTTTGACCCTTGTGGCCGGCGGTAAGCTGGGGTAACAACGCCAACAGGCTGGCAGTGTTCCGCCAGCTATTAACCGTGGCGCTATAGCCACGGCCATACCGCCGGCCCCTCCACTATACCGCCAGGCTTTCGCCTGGCGTCATAATCCCAAGCACCGCTGCCCTGGGGATTATGAGTCCCCGACCACCAGCCTGGCCACGGCGGTAAACATCTCCATGGAAAGGCTGTCGATAAGGGGGACTTGGGGTGCTCCTGGGGGCCCCTGCACTGCCCATGCACTTGGCATGGGCAGTGCAGGGGCCCCCAGGCATAGCCCCATCAGGCATTTCACTGTCCGAATTTCAGGCAGTGAAATGCGCGACGGGTGCTACTGCACCCGCTGCACATCAGCATTGCCGCCGGCTCTATTACGAGCTGGCAGCAATGTTGATGTGACTTTTCCGCTGGCCCAGCAGAAAAGTCGAAATAGGGAGCCAGGAATACCGGCAGCACTGGCGGTATTCTGGTGCCCGCTGCCTCGGTGGTCTTCTAAGAAGACCGCCAAGGTTGTAATGAGGGCCATAGTGCCTGAAAGCAGAGATTTGACAGTGTTTACCGCTCTAGGGACACAGAAAAATCTGTCAACTCCCACAAGGATAAAAGAACAGTCCAGGACTGTTTGCTGCCAATGTAACATCAATTTTACAAGAAATTGAATCAAAAGTATTGTCATATGTTGATGACCTTTCCCTCACAGCTGATGATTTAATCATATATTTTTCCAGGGTGGGTTGCATAATCCTAAAATTTGCAGACCACAACTATAAATACAACTTCCAAAAATAAAAATAAATGCTTTTTCTTAGTAACCTGTTCTTAGTATATGAATATGAACTATCAAATGAAGGCAGAAACCTTGCACCACACTTCAAAGAGAAGTAGCCTCTCCTACAACAACCAAATATATTAAAAATGCTACAATCACTTTCAGGCTTTCTAAACTTTGATAGGACATGTGTGCAAGATTATACACAATGGGTTGAACCTTTGCACGATTTAATTCATCCAATTTTTTCTGACACACTTTGGACTACAGAACACACCAATATTCTTAGAACATTGCAAACTGACATGCTTGCATTCAAACACTTACAGATTTGTATTACAATAACTAATTTGGTCATCTTCATCATTATTGCGGGATTCACTGTCTATACTTATGTCACTTTTAATTATATTTATGTTTTTATTGACGATATTGTTCATGTCAATACAGTTTTTCTCAATATGCTGCATACAACCATCTCTAGTACGACCTGTGGTACTGCATGTTTTGTTCTAACTACAGAAGGATCACTGTTAATGTTTTAGAGAGTCCTCTAGTATGACTTGAGATTTTTCACCTTTTCTTCTGGTGTTATAGGGATGTCTAGTATTGGCGTGAGTTACTAGATGTCCCCCTCAAATGATGAGAAAGTGTGCAGTACTCCAGGACATTATCAGATCTCAGTGTAATGCCAGCAGAGTGAATTAGCACCTCAAGTTGTTACTAGACATCTATTTAAAACAGGCAGAAGGAATCCATAACTTCACATAATTACTAGCACTACCCTGAAGTGAGCAGAAAGACTGCAGTACCTCAGACTGTTACTGGAACTCTCTCAGAATTAGTAGAAATGCCACTCCAGAGTCAACAAAAGAGATTAAGGGGCAGATTTAAGAGACCCAAGTGCCACCGAAGCGTCACTTTTCGTGCCGTCCCGGTGGCGCTAACCACTGTTCCATATTTACAACGAGGTGTAACGCCACTTTTTCTGGCGCTATGCCTCCTTGTAAATATGGGCCCCTCTGACATAGTTTTCTGCATCAAAGGAGTGAGCAATGGGTGTTGCAGTGGGCGTTCCACCACAACACCCATTGCTTTTGACGCTACCCCAGATTTACGAGAAATTCTAAATCTGTGGCAGCATCAAAAACTAACACCTCCCAAGAGATGGTGTTAGCATGGCAAAACGAGGAGGTATGCTTTTATTCCTCTTCGTTTTTTGCTTTTTCTATATCTGCTGCACTCTGCAGCACACATAGAAAAAGCAAAATGCCACGGATGATTGTTTATGCACAGGAAGGTGTTCCTTCCTGCACATAAACAATCATTTAAAAATTACGCTTTGGTACTTCTATGTGTGCTGCATTTTGAGGAATACATAGAAGTGCAAAATCACCATTAGAGATTGTCATTGTGGAGGAAGGGACACCTTTCTGCACATATACAATCTATGCCCTCAATGAAGACACCCTTGCACTATGGTGCAAGGATGCCTGCGTTGGAGCAGGCAGGTTAATTCAGCGCCTGCGCAGGGGGAAATGCAGGGGTGCATCCCTGCGTTTCAAAAGTGGCACTGCACGGCACTGCTATTTTTGGCGCAGCACCCCACTGCGTCACTTTGGAATAAATCATGGCCTAAGTCCCTTGGGCCAATAACACTTTGGAGTTGCATTGTTTGTTTACAACACAAAGACATGCATGTGCAATGGCTTTCGTAAAGATGCTATGCTACAAAAATACTGGTCATTTGTGTATGTACTGCTGCTATTGCCATCTGACAAATTAAAGGAGTGCACCGACACAGACTTTCTTACAAATGCAACAAAATACTTCCATTTAGTCTATGTTTGGCTGATTACTAGCAACAATCCTGTCTTTAGTAACTTGCGTTGTACACACATGTTGATATTTACACTACTCTTCCTTAAACATATTAAAAACATTCTGTGCATTACTTTTTGGCACAAGCACTATGCTAACAAAGTATTACAATCCAATTGTTACTACTACTCCCTACTCACAAAATGTATGCCGGTGTCAAATTGTAAAATGAGTTCTCTTTAACTAATAAATGTATACACATACATATTTGCCTTGTTGTATAATACAACTATCTAACCACTTTTTTCTAAGAACACTGTTCCATTATCTTTCAGAAACGTCCTCTTTTTTGGACATTTTCCTGCTACTCATGAAGCAATGTACATACATTTACATATCAAATTACATAATGATGTCCAAATTTTTTAAAAAGCTTCCTTTATCTTTTATGCAAACTCTATCTGCAGCATGTTAACAAATTACAAGCCAAACATATTATCTTCTTATTTTATTGTTAGATTCCTTTTTAATACATCAGATACTACTTTTCTGCCTCTGCCCCTGTAGTCCTTGCGTACAAAACAAATAGTGTGACTGTTCTTCCGCATTTGATTCACAATACTGCTTAGCACCTGCATGTAACCAAGCAGAAGTGCCAAATAATGAATATGTTAAATTGCAGTTCTGTGAATAACTAAAAAGAAATAAACGTAAATCTAGGCTAGAGAAGATGGTCTACCCCTGAGCTTGCTCATTTTGCTGCAACCTTGCAGCACATCATTAAGGCAGACAAGTTTAAAAAATGTTTGGCTCTCAAATATTAATGATCTGCTGATTTCTTTGGACATGACCAAGCTTTGGGAGTCCCCATCCAGTGACCACATCCCATC
The DNA here is from genome assembly GCF_031143425.1 of Pleurodeles waltl. Classification (NCBI taxonomy): domain Eukaryota; kingdom Metazoa; phylum Chordata; class Amphibia; order Caudata; family Salamandridae; genus Pleurodeles; species Pleurodeles waltl. The sequence goes on from NC_090437.1 coordinate 186,333,959, forward strand.
CAAAAAGTTCCTAAAAAGCCAATACTGGTCACGGATAATGTTCAATGATGCCCAAAAAGCTGCAAGAGCAACTTTATCAGAGGAATTCCTAGCGTATTCAAGCTATTTGGGGAATGTATTACTGTTCCACTTGATAGGAAGTTATACTCCCAATTTAGAATTAGTTTCTTACCTCTGAAATCTTTTACTTGTAAAACGGTGGCCCTGGAATCCCGAGCATGCCCAACTTGCAACTGTCTCAAAGATACCCTCCCTCATGGTCTTTTTGTTTGCCCAGCTTATGCTCGTCCACGATTTCCCTGGCTTCTCGTATTTGTTGACAACTGGGAACACGCAGCCTCTGTACTGCCCTTAGAATATTAAGAACAGATTGTCATTATTACACACTTGTGCAGTTGCCAAATACCTGGATGCAAAGTGGATCATATGAAGAAAAGTTCTGCTTCTCCACTGGTCCACTCTTCTTCAGGGTCAGTTTATTAGCATACTGCACCTTATGCTGTATTTGTTGAGTTGCTGTGCTATTGAGTTGATACACGTGATTGTTGTGTGCATTTCTATTGTTAGATTGATTTTATCGTAAACTGAATACTATATTAACTCATGAAATGTCCTTTTTTCTATGACTTCTCATCAGTTGCGGCGCGCAGAAAGGATAAAAAAACAAAACACTTACCTCCATCGCCGCCGCACCGCTCAATCCGCTCCTCTGCTGCAGGCACAGGCTCCGAGCCTGCCCTGCTGCCAATCCTGACACTGCTCAGACTGGGAACCTGTGCATGCTCTCTCCAGGCCGACATCTGTGTTGCTGGGCTGGAGAGAGCCTACTGCGCATGTGTGTTTGGCCAGCCAGAGACGGGCGGCCAAACATACATGCGCAATTAGCACTCCCTCTCAGTGCTCATCGCAGCCTGTGGCCCCTCCCCTTTTACCAAAAAACGTTAATAAACAAAGATGATTATCGTTTTTTGGTAAAAGGTTTGCAGCTGCAGCTGCTGGCGAGGGGGTGACGCTCCACCCTAATGGAGGAACTGCCCCTGCTTCTCATGTCAGGCAACGCTGCACCATCGAACAGCTATGTAGAATCAACGGGGCAGTTTTATAATTTTAGATATTTATTTATGCATTGTAAAAAAAAATTGTTGCACACTTTAACAACCTTAGTAAAAATAAAGGTTTTTCGAATTTGAATTTGAGAAAGAATAGCCTTACACAAACAGGTAAGTTTAACTTTGTGAATCAGGATTTAAATCAGGTGTGGTTTACCCTTGATAGCAGTTTGCACAAAATGATCTACTGTGCTTTATTTTTATTTTATACTCCTTGTTGCAGTGTGTATCTGCAAAGTCGCTCTCTCTCTCCTTTCTCTCTCTCCCCCTCCCGCCCTCCCTCTCTCGCTTTTCTCCCTCTCCAACATTTCCCGCCAAAAGTGTTTGGTAAGGCCCGACTTGTTGCCTTTGCATATGCTTTTTATAATACTATTCTAACTGCATTATGATGTCTATAATATTGGTATACACGGCGCATCTGTCCATTTACTCACTCATTAATGCATTCATGGATTCAAGCCTTATCCAGTAATTCATCAATCCACTCACTTATTGAACCGTTCATCCATTACTGAACTCACCCCATAATTATCCATGTGCGTAGTCACTTGCCCATTCATTCATCCATGCCCTCACTCACATAGGAAACTGCTGACTCATTATTGCGTTCATCCATTTACCCAGTAACATAAACAGACCCACAGAATCAACAATCAACGAAGAATCACTTTCAGGTATAAAACAGCTAGACACGTTGGATTTGTCAATACTTGTTTTGACAGTGTTAGAAGTTATGTGTGGGTTCATGTACCGGAAATCCCTGCTGGCACCCACGTAGGGACTCTCAGTCACCTGATTTGCTTCAGTGTTTTCCCCAAGGATATCTATTGCCTATCGTATGGTAACGGTCGTTCTATTCTGAACCCGACCAGCTGCAGCATGTATTTCCTGTGACCTTAGCACACGCCCGGGTGTCGCCCAATGGAGAGACGAGTCACCGTGAAACAAGAAAACATCCCACCCATTCGTTGGAGTATTTACTTGATTGATTTTGCTACTGTTCCGTTATTAAAGCCTACTGCTTTAATCTACGCATCTTTTTGACATGTCAAGAACAGAGTGTATTAGATTTGGTTGAACTGTACAGGCAGGGCTCATGGCAAGTGGCACAGTGACAGGCTCGCTGTCACCACATGCTAAATATAACAAGCCCAGATTTTACGTCTTGATTTGTGAAAGCTGCAGTAGTACAGTAGCTAAGACAACCTTCTCTTACCACAGCAATCTATTGTGTATTCGTTCACCGCATGCCCCTGTGGCATTTCAAGTACCAGAACTGGTAAATGCATCAGTCTGTCTATGTATTCTTTTTACTTTCACTTGATTTTTCTAATTTTCAGGTAACTATGTACAGAAATATACAGCATCTTGGTACACAATTCAGCACTTATAATTGATTATTAATTAATGTCTGTCAGTACAAAGGTAAAACAAATAAATACACATGATAATTACCGAAACTAAATCACAGTTAATTGTCTGAAAAAATATACCAAATATTATCTGCGGGCGCTATTCGAGTAATAGCTGCATAGAGCAACCCTTCATTGCAAGCAGGCATAAAGAATATTTCAGAGCTTCAAGAGTTAGGTTGAGCACCTCTCTTTAGGTCAATAAGGAAAGTGTTTTCAGTCCTGGACTTTTGCTTGATAGCCTAATGCTTTCTGGGTGTTGTAGTCTGGTGTGGCTTCTACTGAACTAATTAAGACTTAGACAGGGACATCAATTGGTGTTGTAGTCAGCTGTAGTCAGGTGAGAAGGTCAGAAATGGAGAAAGTGTCAATAATAACCTGGAATGAGGTGGTCACCATATTCAGAACAGTGATGTATGTTACAGGGATAAAAAGTCGGAACAATATTCTCCAAAGCAGGACTGCTAAATGAAAATACAGCCCACTGACCATATGCAGCCTGATTCTGTTTTTTAACATGATGTGCCCAGTGTCCTGCAGCTAGTGTGTCGTGGCTATCTGGAAACAGCTGCTATAGGAGGAGTGTCAGTGCAGCCACCTTTAAACACTTTCTTACCCACCTTTGAGGTAAGTGTGGCCCCGGCATGTGCGCCAGGGTGAATGAGTTAGCGCTGGGCACACATGTCTTGTGCCACAATTCCCCGTTCTTTGAGTGGTCTATGCCAAGATTAAGAAGAGCCATAAACTGCTTATGATGGACAAACCTAGAGCAGCATGGAGGCTGATATTTCAGCTATTACCCATGAGTGTTGCAAAGGACTCCTAAAACTGGATCCCAAGTTGGCAAATCTAGCTTCCATGGATCCTGGCCTCAAAGCAGATGGGCTGTTATTAGATGACTCTTTTATTAACTAGACCAAAAGTCCGACATAGAGCTTCAATGGTGGCTAGACCATTTAGATGCCTGGAGCGGAAGAAACATCTTCGCTTCGGCCCCAGATCTTGTATTAGAATCCGATCTGTATAATGGGGTCCATGTGTTTTTCCTGATTCTCAGTAAATGGATCAGGAGTACAATATTTAGTCGGAATTCATTATTCTGGATCTGGTAATTTCGGCATCTGAGCACAATTCAGCTATAAATTGGGCCGTATGTGTGTGCAGATCTGCTGTGCACTAATAAACATAGACTAAGCTTGTCAAAAGGTTTCTGTACTTGTGCACATGGCACAGATTTAGGGCTCTATTCACAAAGGTAAATTTACAGGTGCAATTTACTCACATGTGACTTTACTCTTGTACCTGGTGCAAATCTACACTTTTTTGCGAATCATCATTTGTGAGTGTAGACTTTCATTAAAGTGTAGACTCATATTCTCTTCCCCATGAAATCAGGAGTTGGAGACATCTAAGACTGAATTGATGAGAGCAACTTTTTTCACAGATAGAAGGCGATATCCACCACCAAGGGAGATATCACCACTGAAGCGGAGAAATATTTACGATGAAGTACAGGGAAATGTAATATTGTTTATACATTTTTAACATTTTTTTTTAGTACAAATATTTTAGTGTAATAAATTATACATTTGTTTAAAATTAATATTTTCAGCTCAGACCTAATAAAATGAAGTGTGGCAGTATAGTGACACATTAAGTTAAATGCTCATTATCTATTTAAATAATTATCTTATACAGATATAATGTATAACAAATATTTCTGAAATGTTTTCCAAATCTTACCCTCGCTGGCATTTTAATATTAAGTTGCTATCTAGGAAGTTTGTTTAAATGTTACACATTTCATTCATTTAAATTAATTTTAAATTGTCATTAAAATGTAATTACTTTTTTAAATAAGTTAATATTTTTCACAATTATGAAACATTTAATATTGAATTTAGTATAACTTTAAAAACAATTTTATGTGTGTGTTTAATTAAAAGTCAAAATATTTTAATGTATTTTCTTTGGGTTGTTATTTTAAGTCAATGTCCTCATTGTTTTCTAGTGGTGCTTGATGCAGTATGTGTCAGTGGCAATGTGTGGTGCTAGAATTACTCTATGTCTGGGATGGAGAGCATGTACAACTGTTTTGTGGTCTGTTAAGCTGTAGTATCTTTAGGAGTGCACTTTGTGAATTGCAATAGCCTTACTCTTTTGAGAGTGGGAGTAGGAAATTTGTCCTTTCTGTACGGTCATCCCAGATTTTTCACCTTTTTCTGGCTCTTATAAATTTGCTGGCTGAGGAACTCTTTGCATTTTACCTCTTCTATCCAGTAGTAGCATGTACTCCCCCTTTAAACATGATGAAATTGTCATTTTCCTGATTGGCATATTTAACTTCCCTGTAAGTCCCTAGTATATGATACAAAGGGTACACAGAGCCTGTAAGTTAAATGTAACTTGTGGACTGAAACACTCATTGTGTGATTCATCACAGTGACATGGCAGATATGACTCAGTCAGTCATAAATTATTTTATTTGGCTTAAACCTTAAAAGTATAAAACAATAAAATGTACAAAGTTCATTATAAAAATTCCTATACATAAACAATCAATTATACAAGATTCATTTAAAAAGAATTCCCCATTACATAGTACATTCACATACAAAATTCATAATTCATTCTGATTCTTATTAACCTACTCCACTTACATAATTCATTAAACTATTTCAACCATCCACCAGTTTCATTTCCTACCCATCCTTTCAAGTGCAGCGTGCCAACCAAATTATCCCACATACAATTTCATTGAGACTCAGAGCCTTACAATGACATAAAGTGCAATTTCCAATATAAAGTGCTCTACATTTTACTTCTCGCCTCTTTAAAACGTGGCAAATTTTCAATATTACCATCAACCAATGTAATTTTTAAAAGAAACAGTTTAAACCATTTCAAACTCTTTATCAGCCTTTACTCCCTCTATTACACCCAACCCTATAAGTTCAGTTAAAACCCCTCTTAAACCTATTAGAAATTGGCGTAGTGCACAAGTTACATTCAAAAATCTCATATCTATTAGTAACCTAAGCGCTTGATCCCGATTAATAATATTATTTGGTTTTTAAAACTTCTTACGCACCTCTAAAAAACAGTAACAATCCAAAAGTAGATGTTGCGTGTTAAATTTCTGTTGTAAGCCACATGTACGTAGGCCCTGGGTATCCTTGAGAATTGCTTTTGCTTTGGGCTCCCTATAGCCTGGATTCAACCCAATTCGGAACTGTAACACTGTGTCCCTTAGTCTTTGGTTAGGTAGAGCCTCTTTATAGGGGACATTTTCTGGGTTCCTCTATCCCCCTACCATAGCCTGAGTTGAAACTTTGCTTTCCAGATACTTCAGATCTATTTCTCTTACCTTCACTATTGTTTGTAAGGTTTGTTTCGGAATTTGTACACCACACCACTGATTACCGGGTAAGCCTAAGAGAACACAGATCTTCTCTAACCGTCCTTTCATTTGTAACGCCCAATACAACTTGCTTGTTATTATTTCTTTTTTACACAATCTCGTGATCTTACAGGTCCCCTCGTCTCTTATGCTTAACCAAAACTTCAGCGCGGCTTGCAGTCCCTGGTAAGTCCATACCGTCATTTGACATTCTGAACTTATAGCTTGTAACATACTTGAGGGAGGTAATTGTAGGAGGCTGGCCTGGCTTATAGTGGGTACCTTGTGGTACTTACACCCTGTGCCAGGTCGAGTTATCCCTTATTAGTAGTATAGAGGTGTTTCTAGTAGCTTAGGCTGATAGAAGGTAGCTATGGCAAAGCAGCTTAGGCTGAACTAGGAGACATGCAAAGCTCCTACTATACCACTTATATCATTTAGCACAATATCATAAGAAAACACAATACTCAGAGTTACTAAAATAAAGGTGCTTTATTTTTATGACAATATGCCAAAAGTATCTCAGAGAATACCCTCACTTAAGAGTAAAGTAATATACACAAGTTAAATGTACACAAACCCAAAACAGGTAAGTAACAGTAAGAAAAGTAGTGCAAACAATGTAGAATCACAATTGGATGCAATAGGTAGACATAGGTCTAGGGGCAACACAAACCATATACTCCAAAAGTGGAATGCAAATCACAAATGGACCCCAGACCTATGGGAGATGGTAGAGGGTCGCTGGGACTGTGAGAAAACAGTAAGGGTGTCCAAAATGCCCCACCCCAAGACCCTAGAAAGTAGGAGTAAATTTACCCTACTACCCCAGAAAGACAAAATAGTCGTGATAGGGGGATTCTGCAAGAACCACAAGCACCAGCAAAACACTGAAGACGGATTCCTGGACCTGAGGACCTGAAAAGGAAGGGGACCAAGTCCAAGAGTCGCAATAGTGTCCATGGGGGGCAGGAGCCCAGAAAACCCCGGATGAAGGTGCAAAAGAGCTGCCTTCGGGTGGAAGAAGCCGAAGATTCTGCAACTACAAAAAGGGCTAGGAACTTCTCCTGTGGATGGAAGATGTCCCACTTCGTGCTGGATGTTGCAGAAGTATTTCCACAAAGAAATACTGCAAACAAGCCTTGCTAGTTGCAAGGGTTGTTGTAGAGGTTTTTGGGTGCTGCTGGGGACCAGGAAGGACCAGGATGTCGCCCCTTGGAGGAGGAGACAGAGGGGGCGCTCAGCAACTCAGAGAGCCCCCACAGAAGCAGGCAGCACCCGCAGAAGTACCGGAGCAGGCACTTAGAAGATTGGTGTAACCAGAGTCACAAAAGGAGGGTCCCACGACATTGGAGTCCAACTCAGAGGGTTGAGCACTGCAGGACGGAGTGCTGAGGACCCAGGCTAGGCTGTGCATGAAGGAATCCTTGGAGAAGTGCACAGAAGCCGGAGCAGCTGCAAATCACGCAGTACACAGGTTTGCAGACTAGCGTGTGGAGGCAAGGACTTACCTCCACCAAACTTGGACTGAAGGATCACTGGACGGTGGGGGTCACTTGGATATAGCTCCTGTGTTCCAGGGACCATGCTCGTCAGGATGAGAGGGGACCCAGAGGACCGGTGATGCAGTCTTTTGTTGCCCGCGTTAGCAGGAGGAAGATTCCGTCAACCCACAGGAGATTTCTTCTTGGCTTTCAGTGCAGGGTGAAGGTAGACAGCCCCCAGAGCATGCACCTCCAGGAAACAGTCGAGAAAGCCGGCAGGATGAGGCGCTCCAATGTTGCTGGTAGTCATCTTGCTACTTTGTTGCAGTTTTGCAGGCGTCCTGGAGCAGTCAGCGGTCGATCCTTGGCAGAAGTCGAAGAGGGAAGTGCAGAGGAAGTCTGGTGAGCTCTTGCATTCGTTATCTGAAGAATACCCCAGAGGAGAGACCCTTAATAGCCAGGAAAGGAGGTTTGTCTACCAAGAAAGGAGGATTGGCTACCAAGAGAGGTAAGAGCCTATCAGAGGGGGTCTCTGATGTCACCTGTTGGCACTGGCCACTCAGAGCAGTCCAGTGTGCCCCCAACACCTCTGAATTCAAGATGGCAGAGGTCTGGGACACACTGGAGGAGCTCTGGGCACTCCCCTTTCCTTTGTCCAGTTTCACGACAGAGCAGGGCTGGGGGATCCATGAACTGGTGTAGACTGACTTATGCAGAGATGGGCACCATCTGTGCCCATCAAAGCATTTCCAGAGGCTGGGGGAGGCTACTCCTCCCCAGCCCTTCACACCTATTTACAAAGGGAGAGGGTGTAACACCCTCTCTCAGAGGAAATCCTTTGTTCTGCCTTCCTGGGCTGGGGCTGCCTAGACCCCAGGAGGGCATAATCCTGTCTGAGGGGTTGGTAGCAGATCCATGATCTTAGACATGTTACATGACCATGTTCGGAGTTACCATTGTGACGCTATACATAGGTAGTGACCTATGCATAGTGCACGCATGTAATGGTGTCCCTGCACTCACAAAGTTTGGGGAATTTGCCCTGAACAATGTGAGGGCACCTTGGCTAGTGCCAGGGTGCCCACACACTAAGTAGCGTGGCGCCCAACCTTCACCAAGTGAGGGTTAGACATATCGGTGACTTATAATTTACTTATGTGGAGTGAAAAAATGGCTGTGAAATAACGTGGACGTTATTTTCCACAGGCTGCAGTGGCAGGCCTGTGTAAGAATTGTCTGAGCTCCCTATGGGTGGCAAAAGAAATGCTGCAGCCCATAGGGATCTCCTGGAACCCCAATACCCTGGGTACCTAAGTATCATATACAAGGGGATTATATGGGTGTACCAGTGTGCCAATGAGAATTGGTAAAGTTAGTCACTAGCCCGCAGTGACAAATTTAGAAAGCAGAGAGAGCATAAACACTGAGGTTCTGGTTAGCAGAGCCTCAGTGATACAGTTAGGCACCACACAGGGAACACATACAGGGCACGCACTATGAGCACTGGGGTCCCAGTGACACATGGGCAAAAACAAACATACATACAGTGAAAATGGGGGTAACATGCCAGGCAAGATAGTACTTTCCTACACAACCCCCCCCCCCAAACGAAGGACAATAAGACTAGCCTTGTCCAGATGAGTCTTCATTGTCTAAGTGGAAATATCTGGAGAGCCATATCTGCATGGGAGTGGGTACTCCCAGGTCTATGTTCCACTGTATAGTCCATTCCCGATATGGACCACCTCAACAATTTAGGGTTTTCACCTTTCATTTGTTTTAGCCAAAGTAGAGGTTTGTGGTCTGTCTGAACGATAAAGTGAGTACCAAACAGGTATGGTGTCAACTTTTTCAGTGCCCAGACCACAGCAAAGGCCTCCCTCTCTATGGCAGACCAACGCTTTTCGCTAGGGGTCAACCTTCTGCTGATAAAAGCAACTGGTTGATCCTGGCCCTCAGAATTCAGTTGTGATAGTACTGCCCCTATCCCTAATTCAGATGCATCAGTTTGAACAATGAATTTCTTGGAGTAACATGGGCTTTTTAGGACAGGTGCAGAACACATGGCCTGTTTGAGTTCCTCAAAAGCTTTCTGACAGCTAGCTGTCCTAACACCTTCTGAGGCATTTTCTTGCTAGTGAGATCATTAAGAGGGGCTCCTATGAAGCCATAATTCTTGATGAATCTCCTATAGTACCCTGTGAGTCCTAAAAAGGCTCTCACCTTGGTCTGTGTTGTAGGGGGAACCCAATCCATGATAGTTTTGATTTTTCCCTGTAGTGGTGCAATCTGTTCTCCACCAACCAGGTGGCCCAGATAAACCACTTTCCCCTGCCCTATCTGGCACTTTGAGGCCTTGATAGTGAGGCCTGCCTTTTGCAGGGGCTCCAAAACTTTCCATAGGTGGACCAGGTGATCATTCCAGGTTGAGCTAAAGAGAACAATATCATCTAGATATGCTGCACTGAAAGCCTCCAACCCTTGCAGGACTGTGTTCACCAACCTCTGAAAAGTGGCAGGTGCATTTTTCAAACCAAAGGGCATTACTGTGAATTGGTAGTGCCCTCCAATGGTAGAAAATGCAGTCTTGGGTTTAGCATCTTCTGCCAATCTAATCTGCCAATACCCTGTTAGATCAAAAGTGCTAAGATACTTGGCAGAAGCCAGTGTAGCAATGAGCTCATCTGCCCTGGGTATAGGGTGAGCATCAGTTTTGGTCACCTAATTGAGCCCTCTGTAATCTACACAAAACCTCATCTCTCTCTTTCCATCTTTGGTGAGAGGTTTAGGTACAAGCACAACTGGGCTACCCAGGGGCTTTCAGAAGGTTCAATCACCCACAAATCCAACATTTTCTGCACCTCTTGTTTAATGCAGTCCCTGACATGGTCAGGCTGCCTATACATTTTACATCTGACAGGCAGGCTGTCTCCAGTGTCAATTGTATGTTCACACCAGGATGTTGTACCTGGTACAAGTGAAAAGAGATCTGAAAACTGGCTTAGGAGATTGATGCATTTGTCTTTCTGTTCTGCAGTCAGACAATCTACTAAAACTACTCCCTCCACTAAGGCATCTGCTTCAATGGTGGAGAAGAGATCAGGGAGAGGGTCACTCTCTTCTTCCTGTCCCTCACCTGTTGCATGAGCAGGGTGAGATCAGCCCTGTCATAGTAGGGTTTTAGGCGGTTGACATGAATCAACCCAAGGGGACACCTGGCAGTGCCCAGGTCTACCAAATAGGTAACCTCACCCTTCTTTTCAACTATGAGACGGGGTCCACTCCATTTGTCTTGGAATGCTCTTGGGGCCACAGGCTCCAATACCCACACCTTCTGTCCTGGGTGGTACTGAGTCAGGACAGCCTTCTGGTTATGCCATTGCTTTTGCAGCTCCTGGCTGGCCTGAAGGTTTTTACTGCCCTTTTTCACATACTCAGCCATTCTGGATCTTAGGCCAAGTACATAGTCTACTATGTCCTGTTTAGGAGCTTTTAAAGGTTGTTCCCAACCCTCCTTCACAAGAGCAAGTGGACCTTTTACAGGGTGCCCAAAGAGGAGTTCAAAGGGGCTGAAGCCCACTCCTTTTTGGGGTACCTCCCTGTAAGCAAAAAGGAGGCAAGGTAAGAAGACAAGCCATCTCCTCCTGAGTTTTTCAGGTAGTCCCATTATCATACCTTTGGGAGTTTTATTAAACCTCTCAACCAGACCATTTGTTTGTGGTTGGTAAGGGGTGGTGAACTTGTAGGTAACACCACACTCCTTCCACATTGCTTTTAGGTATGCAGACATGAAGTTGCTACCTCTGTCTGACACCACCTCTTCAGGAAAACCCACCCTGGAAGAGATTCCCAGGAGGGACTTTGCCACTGCAGGAGCTGTAGTGGTCCTTAAAGGTATGGCTTCAGGATATCTTGTGGCATGGTCCACTACCACCAAGATAAATCTATTGCCTGAAGCAGTTGGAGGGTCAAGGGGGCCAACTATGTCAACTCCTTCCCTTTCAAAGGGCACCCTAACCACTGGTAGTAGAATTAGAGGGGCCTTTGGAGTGCCACCAGTCTTGCCACTGGCTTGGCAGTTCACACAAGATTTACAAAAGTATTTTGTGTCCTCTGACATATGAGGCCAGTGAAACAAGGGGACGTCTTTCCCAAGTTTTCGTCTGGCCCAAATGCCCAGCTAAAGGAATGTCATGTGCTAGGGTGAGAAGAAACTCTCTGTACTGCAGGGGAATTACCAATCTCCTGGCAGCTCCAGGCTTTGGGTCCTTTGACTCTGTGTACAAGAGGTTGTCTTCCCAGTACACCCTATGACTGTCACTGACATCCCCATTCTGCTGTTTGACAGCTTGCTGTCTGAGACTCTCTAATGTAGGACATGTTTGCTGTGCCACACTCAGCTCTTCCCTGGCAGGCCCCCCTGCACCCAAAAGCTCAGCAGTGTCTGCTGCCAGCTCCTCTGGTGTAGGTTCTGCACAGGGAGAGAATTCCTCTTCCTCAAAAGGGGAATCATCTGTAGAGGGAGGGATAGTGGATAGGGGTTTACCCTTTCTACGCCTAGCTTTAGGGAGCACTTGGTCCATTGTTCCAGGATCCAAGTTACCCTGTCCTTTTTGCTTCTTGGCCTGAGCCCTTGTCAAAGCAAAAATATGCCCAGGAATGCCCAGCATTACTGCATGAGCCTCCAACTCCACTTCTGCCCAAGCTGATGTTTCCAAATTGTTTCCTAGTAGACAGTCTACAGTGGCTACCACAACTTTCTTTGGACCAGTAAACCCCCCCCACCCAGTTGAGATTCACGACAGCCATGGGGTGGCTAAGAGTGTTGTTATGAGCGTCTGTCACTTGGTACTGCTGACCAAGTAGGTGTTGATCCGGGTGGACCAGGTTTTCTATCACCACAGTTACACTGGCTCCTGTGTCCCTGTAGGCCTCAACCTCAACACCATTGATTAGGGGAAGTTGCTTGTACTTACCCATATTAAGGGGACAAGCAACCAAGGTGGCAAAGTCAATGCCACCATCAGAGACTAAAACAGCCTCTGTGGTCTCCCTAACAAGACCAACCCCAACTACATTGCCATCAGTGAGCCCAGCTACACCCTTGGATTGGCTATTAGTAGTAGATTTCCCACCACCACTGCTATTACTAGGGGCACTAGAATTTGCAGCAGGGGTTGTGGTGGTGGGAGGTTTGGTGTTTTTCTTTGGACAAGTGGAATCACTTGCCCAATGGCCTTTGACTTTACACAAATAACACCAAGGCTTTTTCTGATTATTAGAAGAGGATTTGGACCCACCACCCCCAGAGGATTTTTGAGGGCCTGATGAAGACTCAGAATGCTTACTTTTGTCCCCACCCTTCTCAGAAGACTTACCATCCTTCTTGCCATCTTTGTCACTCCCTGTATGAACATTTCTGTTCACCCTTGTTCGGACCCATTTGTCTGCCTTCTTTCCCAATTCTTGGGGAGAGGTCAGATCAGAGTCCACAAAGTATTGGTGCAACAAGTCAGACACACAATTGTTAAGAATATGCTCTCTCAGAATAAGATTGTACAGGCTTTCATAGTCAGAAACTCTACTGCCATGCAACCACCCTTCCAAAGCCTTCACTGAACCATCCACAAAATCTGTCCAGTCTTGAGAAGACTCTTTTCTGGTGTCTCTGAACTTAATCCTGTATTGTTCAGTGGTTAAGCCAAATCCATCCAAGAGTACATCTTTCAAAACTTTGTAATTATTGGCATCACTTTCTCTGACAGTAAGAAGCCTATCCCTACCCTTTCCAGTGAAAGATAGCCACATAATAGCAGCCCACTGCCTTTGAGGGACCAACTGTACCATACAGGCCCTCTCAAGTGCAGAAAACCACTTATTAATGTCATCCCCCTCCTTGTAAGGGGGGACTATCTTGTGCAGATTCCTGGAATCTTGCTCTCTAACAGGATTGCTATCAGAAATACTGCTGCTGCCACCATGGGGAACTAACCCCAACCTCTGTCTTTCCCTCTCTATGTCTAGGGATTCCCTATCTAAGGCCAGCTGCTGCTGTTTAAGCTTCAGTCTGGTCTCTTCTACCCCCAGCTTTCTGAGTTTCCTTTCCTTCAAGTTATCCTCAAGGTGGGTGGGTTGGGAATGTTTAGACACAGAGGAAATGTGGGAAGTTTCAGAGGGGGACCTGTCCCTAACTATCTGGACCCTAGTAACCTGGCCTCTAGGGGTGAAAGATGCCCTACTGGTGTGGGACCCTCTAACACTACCAGTGTCACTAGGTGCCCTGCTAGGGGGCAGGACCTTGTAGGAACCCTCCCCAGCTTCCTCATGGAACTCCTCTGAGTCTGACTGGGAAGCTTCCCCATTTTCTAACCTCTCATGCGATGGACCAGACTGGTTCTGGTCATCTACAATGAGCATGTTAAAGAGAAACTCTTTTGTAGGATTCTTACCTATACTTAAACCTCTTTCCAGGCAGAGACCCCTTAAACATTTGTAGTTTAAACTCTCATATGATGCATTAACAGTTTTGGGAGTGGGCTCGACAACAGACATGTTAGGAAAGGCTTAAGGATAGTGAGAGAAAAAGTTTTAGAACTTTAGAAAGCACAGAGGAAAAACTTTTTCAAACTTTGGGAAAACTTTTAGAAGTTTTTTAAACTTTTCAGAACTTTGTTAAAAGTTTTAGAATCGAAAAGTAAACTTTTTTGGTTAAGTGTACATATACTGAACTATGTGGTGTATGACTCTCTTATGAAAAGTACCAAAGGACAATGTGGCAAAGCAGTTGCAAGTACTTATCCCACCGCTGCACCACCAATGTAGGAGGCTGGACTGGCTTATAGTGGGTACCTTGTGGTACTTACACCCTGTGCCAGGTCCAGTTATCCCTTATTAGTAGAATAGAGGTGTTTCTAGCAGCTTAGGCTGATAGAAGGTAGCTATGGCAAAGCAGCTTAGGCTGAACTAGGAGACATGCAAAGCTCCTATTATACCACTTATATCATATAGCACAATATCATAAGAAAACACAATACTCAGAGTTACTAAAATAAAGGTACTTTATTTTTATGACAATATGCCAAAAGTATCTCAGAGAATACCCTCACTTAGGAGTGAAGTAATATACACAAGTTATATGTACACAAACCCCAAAACAGGTAAGTAACAGTAAGAAAAGTAGTGCAAACAATGTAGAATCACAATAGGATGCAATAGGTAGACATAGGTCTAGGGGCAACACAAACCATATACTCCAAAAGTAGAATGCAAATCACGAATGGACCCCAGAGCTATGGGAGATTGTAGAGGGTCGCTGGGACTGTGAGAAAACAGTAAGGGTGTCCAAAATACCCCACCCCAAGACCTTAGAAAGTAGGAGTAAAGTTACTCTACTACCCCAGAAATTCACAATAGTTGTGATAGGGGGATTCTGCAAGAACCACAAGCACCAGCAAAACACTGAAGACGGATTCCTGGACCTGAGGACCTGAAAAGGAAGGGGACCAAGTCCAAGAGTCGCGATTGTGTCCAGGGGGGGCAGGAGCCCAGGAAACCCCGGATGAAGGTGCAAAAGGGCTGCCTCTGGGTGGAGGAAGCTGAAGATTCTGCAACAACGAAAAGGGCTAGGAATTTCTCCTTTTGATGGAAGATGTCCCACGGCGTGCTGGATGTTGCAGAAGTGTTTCCACGAAGAAATACTGCAAACAAGCCTTGCTAGTTGCAAGGGTCGCGGTAGAGGTTTTTGGGTGCTGCTGGGGACAAGGAAGGACCAGGATGTCGCCCCTTGGAAGAAGAGACAGAGTAGGCACTCAGCAACTCAGAGACCCCCCACAGAAGCAGGCAGCACCCACAGAAGTACCAGAGCAGGCACTTAGAAGATTGGTGTAACCGGAGTCACAAAAGGAGGGTCCCACGAAGTCGGAGTCCAACTCAGAGGGTTGAGCACTGCAGGACGGAGTGCTGGGGACCCAGGCTAGGCTGTGCACGAAGGAATACTTGGAGAAGTGCACCGAAGCCGGAGCAGCTGCAAATCATGCAGTACACAGGTTTGCAGTCTAGCGTGGGGAGGCAAGAACTTACCTCCACCAAACTTGGACTGAAGGAGCACAGGATGGTGGGGGTCACTTGGACCTAGCTCCTGTGTTCCAGGGACCACGCTCGTCAGGATGAGAGGGACCCAAAGGACCGGTGATGCAGTCTTTTGGTGCCTGCGTTAGCAGGGGGAAGATTCCGTCAACCCACGGGAGATTTCTTCTTGGCTTCCAGTGCAGGGTGAAGGCAGACAGCCCCCAGAGCATGCACCACCAGGAAACAGCCGAGAAAGCCGGAAGGATGAGGCGCTACAATGATGCTGGTAGTCATCTTGCTACTTTGTTGCAGTTTTGCAGGCGTCCTGGAGCAGTCAGCGGTCGATCCTTGGCAGAAGTCGAAGAGGGAAGTGCAGAGGAACTCTGGTGAGCTCTTGCATTCGTTATCTGAAGAATATCCCAGAGGAGAGACCCTGAATAGCCAGGAAAGGAGGTTTGGCTACCAAGAAAGGAGGATTGACTACCAAGAGAGGTAAGAGCCTATCAGAGGGGGTCTCTGACGTAACCTGCTGGCACTGGCCATTCAGAGCAGTTCAGTGTGCCCCCAACATCTCTGAATCCAAGATGGCAGAGGTCTGGGACACACTGGAGGAGCTCTGGGCACCTCCCCTAGGAGGTACTGGTCAGGGGAGTGGTCACTCCCCTTTCTTTTGTCCAGTTTCATGCCAGAGCAGGGCTGGGGGATTCCTGAACCGGTGCAGACTGGCTTATGCAGAGATGGGCACCATCTATGCCCATCAAAGCATTTCCAGAGGCTGGGGGAGGCTACTCCTCCCCAGCCCTTCACACCTGTTTCCAAAGGGAGAGGGTGTAACACCCTCTCTCAGGGGAAATCCTTTGTTCTGCCTTCCTGGGCTGGGGCTGCCCAGACCCCAGGATGGCAGAATCCTGTCTGAGGGGTTGTAGCAGCAGCAGCTGCAGTGGAAACCCCGGAAAGGCAGTTTGGCAGTACCCGGGTTCTGTGCTAGAGACCCGGGAGATCATGGAATTTTCCCCCCAATACCAGAATGGTATTGGGGTGACAATTCCATGATCTTAGACATGTTACATGGCCATGTTCGGAGTTACCATTGTGACACTATATATAGTGCACGCGTGTAATGGTGTCCCCGCACTCACAAAGTTCGGGGAATTTGCCCTGAACAATGTGGGGGCACCTTGGCTAGTGCCAGGGTGCCCACACACTAAGTAGCTTGGCACCCAACCTTTACCAAGTGAGGGTTAGACATATAGGTGACTTATAAGTTACTTATGTGCAGTGAAAAAGGGCTGTGAAATAACGCGGACGTTATTTCACTCAGGCTGCAGTGGCAGCCCTGTGTAAGAATTGTCTGAGCTCCCTATGGGTGGCAAAAGAAATGCTGCAGCCCATAGGGATCTCCAGGAACACCAATACCCTGGGTACCTAAGTACCATATTCAAGGGGATTATATGGGTGTAGCAGTGTGCCAATGAGAATTGGTAAAGTTAGTCACTAGCCTGCAGTGACACAAATTTAGAAAGCAGAGAGAGCATAAACACTGAGGTTCTGGTTAGCAGAGCCTCAGTGATACAGTTAGGCACCACAGAGGGAACACATACAGGGCACACACTATGAGCACTGGGGTCTTGCCTGGCAGGATCCCAGTGACACAAGGGCAAAAACAAACATACATACAGTGAAAATGGGGGTAACATGCCAGGCAAGATGGTACTTTCCTACAGTAATGATAGCATACGCTTTACGCAAATGCTTTCTTCTGTCTCCAAATTTACTTTCCCTGAGAGTTTTAGAACTTCCACCCCATATTGAAACTGGGGGCGTACCATGGCATTAAAAGCAGAAGTAACCAGCTGGAGGGAAGGAACCCCATATTTACTACTAAATTGTTTCAATCCCCAGACTGATGATAAAGCTTTCTTTTTTAGGGTTTCAATATGATCTTTCCATCTTAAATCTGAATCAAACCACGTGCCGAGATATTTATACTTTTTTACCTTCTCTATTTTTTCTCTTCCTAACAAGTAAGTAAATTCTCTCTTCTCTTTCCCTATAGACATTATTTTCGTTTTATCCATATTTACTACCATTTTTTTCCTTTGGCAATAGGAGTGGAACACCTCCAGTTTCCTTTGTAACCCTAACTCTGTCATATCCATTATCACTAAATCATCAGCATATAATAGGCAGGAAACTTGTACGCCATCCATTTTTGGGATTAGGCCTTTAACTCCCTGCAACAACCCAGGCAAGTCTGACAGAAATAATGTAAATAATATTGGCGCCAACACACAACCTTGGCGCAGACCATTCTTTATGGGGATCTTTTTTGAGAGAGAACCACTCATGTCTAAAATTACTTGGGCCCAATTTTGTAAATGCAGACCCTGAAGGAGAAATAATAAATCCAAATCGATCCCTAACTGTCTTAGCATGTCCCATAGCAATTTCCTAGCTACTAAATCAAATGCGGCGTGAAAATCCACAAAGCAGCAAAACAGGCTTCCTCGCATTTCAATTGATTTTTTTTCTAGTGACCACAGACTAAAGCAGTGGTCAATTGCTGAGTGCCCTTCCTTAAATCCGCCTTGTTCTACTGGTATCAGATCATTTTCCTCTGCCCATTCTTTGATTAGCCCCAGCAGTATCTTTGTGAATACCTTTTCACCTACGTCTAATAGGCTTATCAGCCGATAATTTTTTTATTTGTATTGGGTCCTACTTTTTATGAATCGGTCTTATCATGGCACCCTTCCAGTTCTCTAGGAAACAGCAATAATCAAGGATTTTACAAAATGTATCATGGAAAAATGAAGTCCACCAATCAATGTTTTTTTTTTATTATTATTGCTGAGAGATTGCCTGGGCCAGCCTCTTTAGTTAATTTAAGTGCTACAATGGTTTCTTTTATTTTTTGTGGAGCAAAAGTTAATCTTGTGTTTTCACCAGCTTCCTAATGACACCACATCCATTCTCAGCATTGGTACCTTTATATACAATAGACAAATATTTATACCAATCCTCTTCTCCAACCAAACACCGCATGGTTTCTGACATTTTCCCCTCCCTTACCAACTGCCAGAAGCCCCTGATATTCCGTGTTCTTCTCACTTCAATCATTGTATCCCAATTTTTGCTAATATATTCCTGTTTCCTCTGTCTTATTAATGTTTTATAACTTCGTTTTGCCTGATAGAGCTTCACTTCTGTATCAGTAGATGGTCTTTTCATATATTCCCTTTCTAACTTCGCATCTTTTGCTTTTTACACCTACATTCCCAATTAAACCATACTTTACTATTATTAATCTCATATGATTCTCCCTTCATCTTTCCCTCTTGCGGTATGTTTAATTTTGTTTTTAGGCAGTCCACCATTAACGCAATACCCCTATTATAACCTTTAAACATATCTTTTGGGTCTTCCTCCATTGTAAGGTTTGGATAATTTACCATCAATTAATTGACTGCATCTAAACTACTTTCTGTAAGGTGGGTCATTATCCTACAAGGGTACTCAACCAGCGCTATAAATGCCTTTTCTCTATTATTTTTATTGGTTGACCGTATTGTTAATCGGAGTGGCCAATGATCACTGCCCTCTATATGCTCAACTTTAAAGTTCTGCACTTCTCCAAAGGACCAATCCTCTTCTCCAACCAAACACCGCATGGTTTCTGACATTTTCCCCTCCCTTACCAACTGCCAGAAGCCCCTGATATTCCGTGTTCTTCTCACTTCAATCATTGTATCCCAATTTTTGCTAATATATTCCTGTTTCCTCTGTCTTATTAATGTTTTATAACTTCGTTTTGCCTGATAGAGCTTCACTTCTGTATCAGTAGATGGTCTTTTCATATATTCCCTTTCTAACTTCGCATCTTTTGCTTTTTACACCTACATTCCCAATTAAACCATACTTTACTATTATTAATCTCATATGATTCTCCCTTCATCTTTCCCTCTTGCGGTATGTTTAATTTTGTTTTTAGGCAGTCCACCATTAACGCAATACCCCTATTATAACCTTTAAACATATCTTTTGGGTCTTCCTCCATTGTAAGGTTTGGATAATTTACCATCAATTAATTGACTGCATCTAAACTACTTTCTGTAAGGTGGGTCATTATCCTACAAGGGTACTCAACCAGCGCTATAAATGCCTTTTCTCTATTATTTTTATTGGTTGACCGTATTGTTAATCGGAGTGGCCAATGATCACTGCCCTCTATATGCTCAACTTTAAAGTTCTGCACTTCTCCAAAGGACCAAGTATTTACAAAAACACAATCAATGGGGCATACCTGGTTACCTATTCGAAAAGTCTGTTTTGCTGGGTGATCCTTCTTCATACGTCCATTGAGGCAGAATTTACCTAGGGATCCTAAGGTTCTTACTAAGGACAGATCACGGGCAGAACATTCTACGTTTGGGAAGATACTATTTGGGATTTGTGCAGCAACCAGTAGCTCCTTATACATTTTGTCAATGCTCTTGGGATCAAGTTTGTGATTAAAATCTCCCAGCATTAAAGTCAAATATCCTGATTTAACAATACATAATAATTCCAGAACTTCCTCAAACAGACCCCGCTGAATGTCATAATCATACAAATTCCCTGGTTGTATATATACATTAATTATTATTAGCTGTTTAGCACTTCCAATTGTATTGTAAAGATCTACCTGGCCTGCCAATAACCACCGGCATTTCGTTTTTATTTCTATTAACTTATTTGATATTCTAGTTGAAGCTAAGGTTATTAGGCCCCCTGATGGGCGTCCTAACCCTTGCCGTATTGCTCCCCTAAAGAGTCTCATAAAACCACCTACTGGTTCAGGTTCGTCGCACAACCATGTTTCCTGGAAGCACATTATATCATACTTTTCAAACTCTCCTTTAAAAAGATCTTGTTTTAAATGTTTTTCATAACCTCCCAGATTCCAGGAAAATATTAAATGGCTGTGCGACGGGTTTAATTCATAGTCCATATCACTCAGTTCGCCCCTCCTATGATTGTCACAGGAGTTTACAAGGGGCTCAAAACGATTCCTCCACTGTGGATCGTTATATTCTGTAACTACAGTTACACTTAGACTACCCTTATTTCCATCCACACACCTTCTTTGATTTTTATTATATAACAAATTACACTGCACTTGATTAGGGAGCAAACCTGCATGGCACGTAAGGGCACTCCCATCTTGAGTCTCACCCCCTAACTCACTTTGCTGTACTAATCTTATACCCTCCTTCCTTAGCTCCGCCTCTGCTTGCAATACCAGAAGTCTAATACACTCAGAGTAGAAGAGTGCTTTAGTCACCTCTTACCCCTCCGAGGTTAATATAAATCCTATTTGCTTTATATCTTCTGACTCGATTTCACTTAGATTTGGACACCGGGCCATAACTTCTAAAAGGCGGGTGCGGTTCAAAGGCTTTAACTTCCTGCACTGTTTCCTCCCAATCTCTCTACCCCAGGGTTCTAGATAGATCCACCTCCATTTACTTCTGTTAGGGCTTTCCCACTCCCTCTTTTTCCCAAGACCTTTAGGTGAAAACGAGACCCCGCTCTTTACTGGGCAAATTGGGCTGACAAATTTCCTACTTCTTACTAATCTCTTAGTATTTTTCTCTACCTCTAGCCCACTACTTTCCTCTCTTTATTCTATTTCTTCTATTACTTCTATCTTCGCAGCCGCTCCTTGGATAACTTTCTTTCTTTTTTCTCGCTGGCTAACTTCTCTATAGGGTATGCTAGGTACTTTTTGTGACGTAGCCACTTGCTCTAGGGCTACTACTTCCCACCCTTGGCCTTGGCCTCGGTCTGTCCTTGGGGTGCTGGCCTGGCCTACCTGGGCTATCCTTACCTCTCTCCCTACTGATGTTTGACTCCCAACGTTTCTTTGCTTACTTTGCTTCCTACATTGGAGTTTATAGTAGCAACTGTTGACCTCATATCCCTTTCTCCCGCTTCTATGATTCCTCTTTATCACCAGCATTGGCTGTTTGGAAACATATACTGACGATTGATTTGATGTCTGTACTATATCTGTTTTCCCTCCTTCTTTATTATGTTCAAGGGTGTCATGGGTATCATGGGTATCTGTTTCTTGATCCCTTTTTTCCAGCACTGGTCGCACTAATGTTGGCATACTACTATTTATACATTTTAACTTCTCTGTTATCTCTTTTAATTGATTTTTGTGTGCTTTCTTCAGACTATTATTTGCAGACAGTGCTTCTAAAATTGCCTGCAAAGTCTTTTGCATTAGGAACATTACATTTAGGAGTGACTCAGCTGGTGCGGCAGTAGTTTCCAGAATAGATGCAGATTGTCTGCCCGAAAGGGGTGACGTCAGATATGTTTCCAGCTTTTTTGTTACCTTCAGCAACAGTCCCCCCCAAACCGCCCCACAAAAGCCTCCCTCCTTTCCAAAACTGATGGGAACATCTCCTCAAATCTTATACTATCCCTTACTTGGGGTGAAAAGCAGGGGGATGAAGATTGTCTGGGCTCTAACAAACCCTTACGCCCAGTAACCTCCTCCGACCTCCTCTCCAGACACAAGTCCTCCATTTGTAATGAGTCTGAGAACGGAAACTCATTTCTCCTAGATCGTTCAATTTCACTCTGATTGGATTCTAACATATTACTCCCCTCTAGCAACTGTGACATGTGATGAGTTTTTTTTAAATATCTCCCCACAAATTCTCTAATTGATACTCCAAGAGGGGTTCCTGAAGATCTCTCACAATTATCCCTATCCGTTCTATTATCTCTCAAAATGTCCTCCTGTCCAGACGGCTGAAGTACTTTTTCCCTGCCTCCTTCTTCTTGATTTTCAAACGATAGCCTTAAAGATGGCTGATCCTCTGTAAGCTCCTTTACCTTGTGGCATGCTTTTAATCCCTTTTTCGCACCGCCACGTGATCGCACCTTGCTCCCCGGCATGCTGTATACTATAAATATTACAACCAATGTATTGTATATATATATAGATTATAAATAAATATATATCAATATAGTATGAGTCTCTCCTTAGGGCAGCACTCCCCACAAAAGCACACTCCACACTCTAGGCTCGATCTGCCGGACTATTTAGTACTTAATTGAACTTTTTCCAGGAGTCCATGAAGAGGATATTATCTTAATTCTTGGTAATTCTTGGTAGGGACACCATACACTCTACTCCAAAGACCAGCTGTAAAGGATTTCCAAGATCTCAGTTCTTAGTTCTTAGATTACTCACATAAAGGAGGGGGGCACACCCACAGCAAGCTCTATTCAATGCCTCCCTCCTCAAAAATTGCAGGACCAATACAACCAGAGCTCCTCAGAGGGCGATTAGACAGACTTAGACAGACTTATGTTGCCTGGAGGCTTGAGTATTTATTTATATCCCAGTATTTGGGGCTGTCCTTGCCCTTGTAGGGTACCAGTTCATCCTGCCCTTCCACCCTCAGTGTCTTTCTTGCAATTGTCCGCAGCTTTCTAACTTTCTCCTCCTCTTTTTCTCCTTTTTTATTTTTCTTGGAGCAACTATTGGGCAGGTAGAACAAATGGGCAAATGAGCAGGCAGGCGAGCAGGCGGGCAGAGACAGGCAGTAAAAGGTAGATTCAATGCACTTTGATACCTTAGTGAGACTCTAAGTGGCATCTCACTGAATCTTCACCCTCTTGGGCACTGTGGCTTTACATGAGGCAAGGGTCAACCCCCCTCCACGGGAGCCTCAAGATTTAAAGGAGCCTCAAGGAGCCCGGCCACGCTCGTGATTCCAACGCCACTGCTCAACCAGCACCCGGCAACTGGCACACAGCTCTTCCGGCTCTAACAGCGGCTCCTACTGTGGCTCCTGCAGCAGCGCGGTGCTGCGAGTGCCCCCCCCTGCGGCTCTTGCTCCACCAACACCTCTGACTCACGGGTGCAATGCTGAGGCTTCTCCCTCGGCGCCGGCTCCTATTCTGGTTCTCCCCCTTCTCCCTCCGCGAGGCCGATGGAATCACCTGCGCCTGCATGCCGCCGCTCTGAGTGCTCCGAGACTCCTTCCGATAGGCAGCTTCCGGGTCAGTCTCTCGCTCCTTGCGAGGGTGCCAGGTAATTGAGAGAGGAGGAAGGTTAGTCGAGGGTTAAAGTCAGGAGACTGTGTGACAGTGGGGAAACGGTTTTGCTGATGTTTTGGTTATGGGGGGACCACTACTGCTCAGCAGCTACTTATTGTCTTCTGTACTGCCGGCATTAAGTCACACCCTAGGAGGTGTAACTGCCTTCAACAGGAAACGGGTCCTATGACTGAAGAATAGCATTTTTAGCATGGATGTTGCTGTTTTAAGCTTCAAATTAGATGTGCCAAATATAACCCCTTTTGACAGATTAAAACATTCCTTTAAAATATTTGAGTCTCACCACATAGGCCTTATTGCCCATAAGGCAATGTGCAAGATATTTAAAAGTGGCACATGTAGGAATTTAATGTTAAACACGTCCTTACAGAGAAAAAGCCCCAAAGGATATTTTCAATGTAGTAAGTCTAGCTGTACTAATACTGTAACTGTGTTATATTATTGCATTAAATAATGCTAATTTTGGTTAGGAAATAACTAGAAAAAGAAATAAACAACTATTTCTAATAGTTATTCAAAATCAATTCAATAATGAAGTCCTTATTTTTTTTATGAATGTTAAGTAAAATGATGTACTTTTAGAAAGGCCTAAAGCCTCTGGATGGACATCTGAATGTGTTCTTCCACTTCTGCAAGCCATAAATTAGCATTTGAAGGGGTGTGAAAACTGCTCCCAAAGCAGGGAACACATAACTATGTGTGTGGGGAGGATTTGTTGTCCCTTGATAGGATGACTAGTGAAGTTGGGCCCAGGAACTGGATTAACTTCAAAAAGGACTTCCCTGTTACAGGCAAATATTAGCTGACACCTGGGCAGACCCCACCCCCCCCAGGCAAACTCCAAACTCAGAGGGCTTCTTTTTGACATTAGTGTAAAATCCTGATGGAGTGTCAAATCTTGCTTGAAGGTCTGATGGGTGTGGGAAACAGCCTTTAAAACATGGCTGTTATCACGCAATACCTTTGCAACACATACATTACCAGGCATGTCTTTACAACACAAAATGTAAATATTAAGTGTATCTATATATATATATATATATATATATATATATATATATATATATATATATATATAAATATATATTCAGTAAATTCAGAACTATAACGTCCCTGTAACCTTTGTTTTTTTCAGTGAATTTCTATAGTTTTGTAACGTAAAGTAATCGAAATTACTATACGTTATTCCAACCACTGCTGCGCACTGCCTTTGGTCATGCACAGCAGGGGTTTCTCGCAAGGCCTGGCCTGGAGCCAGACCTTGCAGCCAAGCCCTTATAACCACCCAACCCACGCCACGCATGTGCTTTGGTCATTGGATCTGTGAGTGGGTGTGTGAGTGTTTGAGTGGGTCTGAAAGTGGGTGTGTGAGTATGAGTGGGCGCATGAGTGTCTGAGAGGGTGTGTGAGTGTGTGCATGAGTCTCTGAGTGCATGTATGCATAAATGAATTAGTATTTGAATTACTCTGATTTTTCTATCAAATTTTTTCACATTTGCAAATATTTTGTGAATACTTTGTGAAAATTTGGGAATATTGTGCATGGTGACACAAAATTATTTAAAAGCCATAATTTGCCACTAAAACAAACCTATATCACACCCATGGGGTCAGGTTACCTTCATCCTGATCTCTTATGACACTTTCAATTAGAATTTTCACCCCGCAGGGCTGTGTCCCGTGAAATAAAATGGCGGCCGCAACTTTCTAGTCGGGTTGCGGTCAGCCAATTGCAACGCTTCTTTTCGCATGTGTATTCACGGAAAATTTGCGATTCTGCAAATTATTTGCAAAATAATTACAAAGGTGCCACTGGCAGAGATATACAAATTAGTTTTCCCTTTAATTTCTCAAAAACTACTGAACAGATTTACATCAAATAAGCAAAAGCGTAATCTGCGTACCGAAAGCTAGCTTTCTTCCAAATTTGGTGTAATTATGTAACAAAGGTTACAGGAATGTTATAGTTAGGTTCACATTTCAAATGTACCAAACCATAGAAATTCACCTGTTATAGTTAGAGTTATCTAAAGTAACTATAACTCGTGCCCTAAGGTAACTACAACTCGTGCCCCCTCCATGCACAGTTTTTTATGAATAATTTTACAAACAGTGATGTTATCAATTATGTTATGAAACAATCTCATGATTGCTGTAAGATCTGGGGTAATTAGCAGAGCATGGTTTGGTGCGAGTTACAGTTACCGTAGGGCATGAGTTATAGTTACTTTAGATAACTCTAACTATAACAGGTGAATTTCAATTGGTTTTGTACGTTTAAAATGTAAGCCTAACTATAACATTCCTGTAACCTTTGATTTTTTAAGTGAATTTCTATGATTTTTTTATTCTATTTCCTAACTATAATGTCCCTTTAACCTTTGGTTTTTCAGTGAAATTAAATATTGTTTTAACATAAAGTAATTTTCTTTACAATACGTCAATCCAACCACCGCCACGCACCGTGCGTGGCGGTGGTTCCCTGCAGGGCCTGGCGTGCAGCCGGACGCCATGGCCAACCACCCTAACCACCCAACCCCACACTGAGCACAGTCCTTAGGCTGCGAGCAGTGTGAGTTGGCCGCGGCCTGTCTCTCTGGGTGTGAGAATAGGTGTGAGAGGGTGAGAGGGTGTATCTGGGGGTGAGAGTGGGTGTGAGAGTGTCTCTCTGGGTGTGAAAGTGGGTGCATCAATGTCGCAGTGGGTGCTTCAGTTTCTGTGTGGGTCTGTGAGTGGGCGCGTGAGGTTTTCAGTGGGTCTGTGAGTGGGTGCACGACGGTCTGAGTAGGTCTGAGAGTGGGTGTGTGAGTGGGTTTGTGAGTGGGTGCGTGACGTCTGAGTGGGGCTGTGAGTGGGTGCAGAAGGGTCTGAGTGGGTCTGTGAGTGGGTGCGTGAGCATCTAAGTGGGTCTGGGAGTGGGTGCATTAGTGTCTGAGTGAGTCTGTGAGTGGGTGTGTGAGTGTCTGAGTGGGTGTGTGAGTGGAAGAATTGATTGAAAGTGAGAGAGAGGGAAAGAAAGTGAGAGGGAGAGAGAGAGTTTTTTAGGCTTTGATGTCTAATATACTTACAATGAGCTATTTGTGTACAATTTAAATAAAGTAAAACGTATTTGTTAAAACATACAATACATTGTACTTCATTATTATGAATAAAAAAGAAAAGGTAACAAATCCAGCTCAAGTCGAACTACCAATGTCCAGTGGGAAGGTTTTCAATCTTCACACTGAGCTACAGCTCTTTCGCTTTTTTCTTACTTTTTCTTTAGCCCTTTTTTGGGCTACATGGGACCAAGAGGAAGCCCTCAAGGGCCCTCCATGGTCACTACATATATATATTTTTTTACTTATTTTTTTTTAACACAATGCCCTTGCAGGCTACCTGGCACTGTGGAGCAGTGCTATTGCTTCAGCCGGCAGGGAGCTGCTTTGACAGCAGCTCCCTGCTTGCTGAAGCATTTCATCTCTGTCCTCTGCACGGATGCAGGGGACAGAGATGAAACTTTGGATTTTAACAGTGTGACCTTTTAAGCAGGTCCCGCTGTCAAAACTCGAACTGTTTGCTGTGCAAAAAACACCTGTGTCCCGGCAGTTGCTGGCCCTGAAGGGTGGCAGTCCCCAGGGCCATCTATTGCTCCATGAGGGGGGCCACAATGCCCCCTCTAATGTGAAGATAGCCCTGGGGTGTGGTGGTCCCTGGGGCTAATGGAGGTCTGAAATGGACCCCCTTCACCCTTTTTTCTCTTTGCTTTGGGGGGAGGTGGTACCCAGGGTGCAGGGGGGCCATGAGCCCCCTCATATGTTTTCAACAAAACCCCGGGAGATTGTGGTCCCTAGGGTGCGGGGGACTGTGGGCCACCCCCCACATATAGTTTAATAGAAGCCCTGGGGGTGGTGGTCCCTAGGGTGGGGGGGTGCTGGCCCCCCGAATATGATATAGTAGAAGCCCCTGGGGTGGTGGTCCCCGGTGCATGGGGAGGCCGTGCGCCTCCACATATAAAAATGAAAGCCCTGCGGAGGTGGCAGTCCCCAGGGCATTAGGGGGGCCACGCCTGTCTCATATAAAAAAATGAAAACTCCGGGGAGGTGGTGGTCCCCAGGGCTGTAGGGGGGCAGGACCCCCCCAGAAAAATTTCCCGATTTGCAGCAAAAAAGTTATTTAAAAATATATTTTTTGCTCCCCACCAGTGCTAAGGGGTCAGGGTGTCTCTACCCTGGCCCCTTTTATTTTTTTACTTTTTTACTGGGACGAGGCTCAAGCCAAGTCCCAAGATGGCTGCCAACACTTCCTGGTTTGAAGTGTTGGCAGCCAATCAGAGCTGTGCATTTCCCTGCGCAAACCCGTCTTTGGTCGTAAATACTTAGCAGCCCGAGATATACAAATTTGAATTTTCGTAAATTTCTCAATAACCACTTAACGGATTCACACCAAATAAGTAAAAGCATAATCTGAGTACTGATTGCTAGCTTTATACCAAATTTGGTGTAATTCCGTCTAGTGGTTCGGCCTGTAGTCGTGTCTTAAGAATCCTATGGGAATTAACATTGGAAATGCAACATTTTTGTAGCCCCCTTTTTCTTGGCACCCCTCTGACAGAACACCCCGAAACCTTCCATGCGCAACAAGAATCACTGTGACACCTTTTATTGGAAAATGTTGTGAAGATTAATTTAGATTTATATGGAAACATGGTCCTAACTGTAAATACCTAGTGGCGGCCACCACTAGGTAAAAAAAACAATATATATATATATATATGAGAGTTATACACGTAAATACATGTATATATAAGTATATGTATATACATATATATATATATATATATATATATATATATATATTTATATATATATATATATTTATTTATATATTTATATTCATATGTATATATATATATCTATCCAAACACAGGGGCATATTTATACTCCGTTTGCAGCGGAATTGCGTCGGTTTTTTTTACGCAATTCCGACGCAAAACTAACTCCATATTTATACTTTGGCGCCAGACACGTCTAGCGCCAAAGTCCATGGAGTTTGCGTCATTTTTTAGCGTGGACACCTACTTTGCGTTAATGATATACAAGGTAGGCGTTCACGTCTAAAAAATTGACTCCGAGGCATGTGCGCCGTATTTACACTCCCGGGCAAAATTCACGCCCGGGAGTGGGCGGGTCAAAAAAAATGACGTACGCCCGCTTTTGCGCCGTTTTTTAGCACCTGGAAAAGGCAGGCGTTAAGGGACCTGTGGGCTCTGAAGGAGCCCAGAGGTGCCCTCCCATGCCCCCAGGGACACCCCCTGTCACCCTTGCCCACCCCAGGAGGACACCCAAGGCTGGAGGGACCCATCCCAGGGACATTAAGGTAAGTTCAGGTAAGTGTTTTTTTTTTTTTTTTTTTTGTGGCTTGATTTGTGCCCCCCTACATGCCACTATGCCCAATGACCATGCCCAGGGGACAGAAGTCCCCTGGGCATGGCCATTGGACAAGGGGGCATGACTCCTGTCTTTGCTAAGACAGGAGTCATTTTTATGGGGGTTGGGAGTCGAAAAAAATGGCGCAAATCGGGTTGAGGCGAAAAATTTGCCTCAACCTGACTTGCCCCATTTTTTGACGCCCAAGCCCCATATCCCCCTACGCCGGCGCTGCCTGGTGTACATCGTTTTTTTCCACGCACACCAGGCAGCGCCGGCGGCTAACGCCGGCTAACGTCATTGATTAAATACGGCGCCCGCATGGCGCTTGAGAATGGCGTTAGCCGGCGCTAATTTTTTTGACGCAAAACTGCGTTAGCGCAGTTTTGCGTCAAAAAGTATAAATATGGCCCACAGTCTCTCACAACCAGATACACCTTGTGGGGGAATTTAAATGTGAAGAACAGCCATGGCCACTTTGCTTGCAAAGGTGAATTTTAATTAAACCGGCAACAGTACCACGTGTTTTGGAAAATGACTTTCCTTGTTCACAGCTAAATCAGAAACACAAATGATTCCCTTTTTTTAAACACTGTCAGTGCAAAAACAGCTAAACATTAAAAACGGTCTATTCCCCCAAATTTAACATGAAGGCTGAGTATTTTTGTTGAACATTTTAAAGGCACTAACGTCCCAAAGCCAAACAAGCACCCATTGTTACAGTTCACGGGCTTGTAAGAATACCACTTCATTGGAGATTCATTGCACCCAAATATTCAAACCATTGCTGGTTTAAATAAAATTCACCTTTTCAAGCAAAGTGGCTGTGGCTGTATCTTCACATTTGGATTTCTCTGCGAGGTGGATCCAGGTGTGAGAGACTGTGCTTGAATGGATTAGGGGGTCACGATCCCAACACGGATGGTCGCATTGTGGACAGGGATGAGCGACTTTGTCGATAATATATATATATATATATATATATATATATATATATATATATTACCTGCCAAATTTGGCAGGAAGGTAGCACTTGGTTCAGAAAGAGCCTTTTTTTGCTATTTGGTGTAAATCCGTTCAGTAGTTTTTGAGAAATTTAAGGAAATCTAAATTTGTGTGCATAGGGATGTGAAGGATTCACAACATCTTCCGATCTTGTGCAGAGATCTGATTGGCTGACAACACTTCAAACAAGGAAGTGTTGTCAGCCATCGAGTCCCAGAAACAAATGTGAAAAAAATGAAAAAGGGCTAGGGTAGGGACACCCTGACCTCTTAGCTCTGGTGCTGGGGTGCCCCCCCCACCCCCAGCTAAAAAGCATTTTTAATTTTTTTATTTTACAGATGGAGTTGCAGTGGATCCGCCAATCTGTGAAGAATTCCCCCCCACAAAAAAAGAACAGTGATATCACTGACCATGTCCTGAGTGATGTAATATGTAAGGACATAAGCAATGCATTGCGGGGGCGTAAGGTATGGTTAGCTCAGGTAACTGCTGAATTTCACTGGTTTTGTACCTGTAGCCTTTGTTTTTTTCAGTGAATTTCTAAGGGTTTTCTAATTCTTTTTCCTAGCTATAACATCCCTGTAACCTTCGATTTTTTCAGTGAATTTCTGAGTTTTTTTTTAATGTTGTTTCCTAAGTAAAACATCCCTGTAACCTTTGTTTTTTAAGTGAATTTCTAAGGTTTTTTTTTATTTTCTTCCCTAACTGTAATCACTAACCTTTGACAGTGAGCGTGTGAGTGAGTGCATTGAGTTTCTGATTAGGTCTGTGAGTGTGTGTGAGAGTGTCTGAGTAAGTCTGTCAGTGGGTGTGTGAGTGTCTGAATAGGTCTGTGAATGGATGCGTGAGTCTCTGAGTGGGTCTGTCAGTGGGTGTGTGAGTGTCTAAGTCGTCTGTGAGTGGGTGCATGAGTGTTGCAGTAGGTCTGTGAGTGGGTACATAAGTCTCAGACTACATCTGTGAATGAGTGCATGAGTTTCTGAGTGGGTCTGTCAGTGAGTGCATGAGTCTCTGAGTGGGTCTGTGAGTAGGAGTGTGAGCCTGAGTGGGTCTGTAAGTGGGTGCATGAATGTCTGAGAGGGACTGTGAGCTGGTGCGCAAATGTCTGAGTTGGTCTGTGAGTGGGTGCATGAGTGTCTAAGTGGGTCAATTAGTGGGTACGTGAGTGTCTGAGTGCATCTGTGAGTGAGTACATGAGCTTCTGAGTGGGTCTGTTAATGGGTGTATGAGTGTCTGACTGGGTGTCTGAATGTGTCTGTGAGTGGGTGGGTGAGTGCCTGTGTGGGTGTGTCAGTAGCCTCATGAGTGACTCTGCCACAATGGAACCACACCTTCCTGTTTATCCAACAGTCCACAGTTTTGCACAAAATATCTACCCAACTGAAGTACTTTCTACTGGTTAGTTAGTGAGTGCTACCTCGTTGGGTAAATGTCCAGCGTGTTTTATACACTACAGCTGTGTAATGGGCCATGAGGAAATGGACTTGCTAGTGTCCATGTAATTCGTTACCTGGTATTTGGGCCTAGGGTCCAGAACACCACATGGGCAATGAGGGGTCTGACCCCACATGCCGTGCTGCCCTGCAGCTTCCACTGTGAAGGAGGAGGATGTCAGCTCCAGCACTGAAGCTGTAGTTTGTTGGTGGAAGGGGTCCCACCACCCCAAAAAGGGTGAACCCTTTCCTTACCTGAGGGAGGAGACAGAGGCCATTTGCCTCCTGCACCACGCGATAACTGCTGCTATACGCCTTCTGTGAGACCCTGTGAATTGGCGGGCAGCCCAGACAGTTGAAAGACGCAATATCAGCATGACACCAATGACGGGCGTGACCTGGCCCCCTCAAGGTGAGACGAAGCACAAATTTAAGCCCCAAGGTAGAGCGGCTGACACCCACCATTAGCCGACCATACCGATCTGTACTCTCAGCCACACCTACTTGCTCAGCACCGCGCAGTGCACGGAGAGACAGCGACGAGGCATCGTCAATCCGTCGTCCATGCCATTTGCTGACAGTTGTTTGCAGCACCCCGCCAGCGTGGGGCAGGAGCAGAACTGAGCTGCACCTGCCCAGAAGGACCGCCATCTGCTGCTCTACCATTTCCCAAAAAGTGCTAATCAGTCGCAGGAGAACCCGAACACACCCAGCTAGAGGTACCTGTAGCAGTGAGAACAGCTCCTTGCCTCTCTTGCTGCAGCGGTGACCGGGGTTTTGAAGGAAAGGCAGAATGGGTGCGGAGTGCATAGCGCACCCTCTGGTTACTGCCAGACAGAAGAGACTGTTTACTGCTGGCTGCAGCTGTCATCATCTGCCCGCAAAAGAAAGGCAAGTGAGGCTACTGTGGTTGGGAAAATCATCGCCTCCTCCCCCTTCAAAGCCAGCCAGGCTGAAGAGACAGACCTGGACAGGCGCTGCAGCCTTGAAAAAGAGGAGTAGAAGTCCTACTGCGAGCACTGCACTGGTGAGATCACAGAGGAAGGAGAAGCTGTTAGCCCCGCCGGTGTTTCAATTCTTGATACTGCTGCTACCCTCACTAGTAGCAGAGCAGTGGGTGAGGAATGAGACTCTGAGACAAAGGATGAATCTAGGCCAAGTAGGCCACAGCCACCACAAATATAGGCGCATGCTCTAAATGTATGTGCAGTGCATGTCAGGGTCTGCTAGAGGATACACACGTCTTACAATGAAAACATGGAGAACACTTTTACCTTGCCCCTGCAATGTGCACCACTGCTTCCTTACAGCATAGAAAGAGCAGCGGGCCTCAGAAGAAGATGTTCAAACATTGTAAGTGCTGTCCCTACATATATTTTTTTTTTACTTTTTTTTTTTGTTAAATCAAAATGCCCTTGCAGGCTACCTGGCACGGTGGAGGAAGCCTTAACCAGAATCATCTGGTTAAATCATGGATGGGAGCAGTGATGTCCGATTGCTGCCAGCTACAGCTGTCCACTTGTTCAGGGCTGTCCTGCGGACTGCCTCTAGAGACAGAGACTCGTGGTGTCTAGTTTGAGTTATTTATTCCCCCACGTTGGACTTGTTTGTTTTCATTTTTTTTTCATTTTTAGGTGACTCTAGTGTCCTGCCGGAAACGTAAGTGTTTCCAGCCACTCCCTGAGGGCTGGCCATACACCCACCCTACGCCCATCCAACACAGGTGTCACCTGTCAGGTGACCCTGTCAATAAAAGGCCCAAGCATACGTGCTCGTGGCCAGTTCTCTACCCCCTGTTACTAGTGGCCAGGGCCGGCTTTAGGGTGGAGTGACCGGTGCGGCCGCACCAGATGCTGACCTTGATGGGGGTGGGTGCTGACGTCAGGGGGGCGCTGTGTTTAGGAATAATTCACAAAACGTGCGATTTAAAAGCACCTGCTGCAGAGTTCCTTGCGCTTCCAGCCTTCAGGAAGCAATCAAAATGTCAAGGTAACTCTTGTGATTAATGTTCCTGCTAGTGAGAGAGGCATGGAGTTTTGTCTAGCGGCAGCTTTGACTTACTTAAAGTAGGTCAGAGGGTTAATGTGCCTGCTGCAAAAAAACAGATCTGTATTTTATGTGGCTAGCTGAGTGGGATAGTAAAGCCAGCCTTTATGCAGTTTTGCCGGGTGGTAGTGAGAGAATCCGAGGAGGCGGTCATCGGGTGGGGGGCACCAAAATAGATTGTCGCACAGGGCGCCACCAGTGCTAATGCCGGCCCTGCTAGTGTCTATGTTGTTCCTTATCTGGTGTGTGGGCCTGGGGCCCAGAAACCACAACTCTCTCTCAATCTCATGTCTCTCTCTGTCTCCCCACTCTCAGTTTTTTTCAGTAGGTCTTAATGCTATTTTTGTCTCTGCCTCTCTATTTTCATCTCTCTCTTCCTCTGTGTTCCTTTTTCGTTTATCCCTACCTCTCACTCTCTCTAAACCATTCTCTTTCTCTTTCTTGCTCTCTCTCTCTCTCTCTCGCTGGTAAACTCAGACACGTGGACAACAACAGAAGCAGCATTAAGGGCATGCTTGGCCTACCTCACAGCTGGGGGAATTCTTTAACTAAGAGGCTGTCACTCTCTTTCCCCATCAACGGGCTTTCCTTCCCAAAGTGCTGATTCATTCAGGTACACAGGAGAGGAAATTTCAGTTAACCTTTGTTCCACCCCAGGGGGGGAAATCTGTCGGAAACTAGAAAATGAATAGATTAAAAAAGGGAGTTTAGCTGCAGGGGCTCGTCTTTGCAAGGCTCGCTAGCAGCCAGAGTTAAACGCAGCACAGGAAACGCACCGGAATCGTTTTATTCCCAGCTGAGAATACATGTACTGTACAAGATAGGATTTAGAAATACAGATATCTAAACTTTGATTTCCGGGTTAGTGGAGCGTGGCCAAAACATAACTGCCGCCCTCTCACTGCACAGAGAGAGCGCCTTCCGCCCCCTTGTATTCGCGCAATGGACAGCTCAACCAGGGCAAGCAATTCAAGGCCTTCAAGTGGGGCGATAATAGGAGTGGAAGACGCTAAAGCGAGGACCTGCCTAACTGATTTCAAATATATCCAGTGCCCTATAAAAAAGTATGACGTATAAGCGAACAGGAAAATGTCTTCCTCGTTTTTTTCAGTTTGAGATATGAACAGTGCATTACAAATCACGAAATAAAATAGTGATTTCCAAAAGTATCAGAAAATTCAACATTCGAATAGTATTTTACTCATGTTCATGGTAAATTGGTTTTGGGCATGAAAGAGCACCTGTCCACTTCACCTCAACCGTTTGCTCCTTACAATAGGCCGCTATAAAAACTGATGCCCTTCAATCCTTAGCTTTCTGCAAAGATTAATCAGGTAAGTAGTAGTTTTTGTACCATTTGAGCGGGCACTACGCATGCCATGGGAGTGGCATTCACACTGTCATATAATTCCAGCTTGATGTGCTAAGCACGCTGAGACTTGTGGGCCCCTATTTATATGAAAAGTAAAAACTAAAAAGTATCACATGTCCCAAACCTATTTAGGCCCTCATTACAACCCTGGCGGTCAGTGTTAAAGTGGCGGTAAAAAAATGAAATCATGACCAGGGCGAAAACCACCAACACATACAGCCACTTTAACACTCAGACTGCCAAGGTGGTAGCAACAAACACCGCGGCGGTAACCGCCAACAGTCAGGCGAAAGACAATGTACCGCCCACAGCATTACAACCCGCCCATCCGCCAGCTTTTCCGGGGCGGTACCAACGCCATCAAAAGCACGGCGGAAACAGTGCTCAGAAGGGAAACGACTCACCTCTACACTCAAGGAAGAACCAGGATGCCATGGAGGCCGAGCTGCAGGTTTTCCCCATGCTGGTGTATCTTCTCATACACCAGGAGCACCAACCCCGGCAATGACGACCACAGTGAGTACGGCACCTAGCACACAAGGGGGGGGGAAGAGAGTGACACACACACACGCAACACCCCCACCCCCACCCTCACCCCCAACACCATGCACACAAACACATGCAACAACATTACATATACACCCCGTAAACCTCAGGAATAACGCAAGGACAAAAGGAATGGAGTCAAATGAGTGTAATATTAGAAATACTTAGAAATACGTTCATAAATCAAAAACAGTATTTACAATATATACAATATATACAAAAGGCGGGACAATGCCCACTCAAAAATGTCCATGGCTCACTGGGCCAAAACACATAGGCCAAGCCCACACTTGACTCCTGCTTCAATACGGAGAGAACACTGCAGAGGCATCAGGTCGAAAACACACAGGCACCTCAGGGGGACGGGGGATGGGGGGGCACCTGAGCCGGAAGATGGTACAACACCACTACTCCTGGAGGGGGCTCCATGCCCACTGATTGGTCCTGGGGAGTGCAAGGCCACAGTCTCTCAAGTGGGCGGTTTGCCCACAACTTGGTCCTGGGGAGTGCAAGGCCACAGTCTCTCAAGTGGGTGCTTTGCCCACTGCTTGGTCCTGGGGAGTGCAAAGCCACAGTCTCTCAAGTGGGTGGTTTGCCCACTGCTTGGACCTGGGGAGTGCAAGGCCACAGTCTCTCTAGTGGGTGGTTTGCCCACTGCTTGGTCCTGGGGAGTGCAAGGCCACAGTCTCTCTAGTGGGTGCCTTCTTCCACTGGTTCTGGAGGGGGCTTTGTGCCCAGTGTACTACATCCTGCCAAGGAGGGGCTGAGTGGATGCCTTCTTCTACTGGTTCTGGAGGGGGCTTTGTGCCCAGTGCACTTCATCCTGCCAAGGAGAGGGTGAGTGGATGCCTTCTTCCACTGGTTCTGGAGGGGGCTTTTTGCCCAGTGTGCTTCATCCTGGCAAGGAGGGGCTGAGTGGATTCCTCTTCCACTGGTTCTGGAGGGGGCATTGAGCCCTGTGATGCAGATGTTTTGGAGTGCAAGGTCACAGTCTCTCACTTGGGTGTCAAAACAACAGCTTTTGCAGGGGCCAGGACGCACTGCAGCCCATGTAGTCACCTCTACACACTGCTCTCCGGCGGTGACAGCTGCTCATTGAATCTCAGTTGCGCTGCAGGTGGTGTTGCTGGCAGTGGTGGTAGCCTCCAGGCCTTCACCTGTAGCCTCAGACGGCTGCCCACTGGGGCTGCTGCTGCTGGCAGTGGTGCTGCGTGCGGCGGTGCAAGTGGCGGTGCTTGTGGCGGTGCAGATGGCATTGCTGGTCGCGGTGCATGTGGCGGTGCAGGTGGCGGTGCAAGCAGTTGTGGTGGTAGCCTCCAGGCCTTCACCTGCAACCTCGGACGGCTGCCCACTGGGGCTGCTGCTGCTGGCAGTGGTGCTGCTTGCGGCGGTGCAGGTGGCAGTGCTTGCGGCGGTGCAGGTGGCGGTGCTGGCCGCGGTGCAGGTGGGGGTGCTGGCAGTTGTGGCGGGAGCCTTCACCTGCAGCCTCTGATGGCCGAAGTGCCATGGCTGGTGTTCTGTGCCCCTTCCTGCCCTTGGCAGATGGTGGTGCCTCCTTGCTTCTGCCAGCTGGAGTCTTTGACCTGCCCTTGCTGGCTGGTTGTGTCTCCTTCCCCATGCTGGATGCTGTCCCCTTTTTGCCCTTGCCAAGTGTCGGAACCTTCTTGGCCTTTGCAGGTGTTGGTGGCACACTGACTGGGCTGACGGGTGCCTCCTTGGAGCCTCTGACAGCTGCAGAAACCACAGCGGACGTGGACTTGGTGGCTGAGGTGCTGGGCTGGGTTCTGGCCACCCTGGCATGAGGTGAAGGACGGGGTGGCAGGAAATTTTGGCGAGGAAAAGCTTCTTAGGGACATTGGGGCGTGAAGAGGATGAAGGTTTGAGAGTGGAGGAAGAGGGAGTGCTTGTAGGAGATGTCAGTCTGCTGTGTTTGGGTGCAGATGCATGAGCTGGATGCTGTTGTGAGGTGGATGGCTGTTGGGTGGGTGTGTGCTTGCGGTTGTGTACTTTGGGAGGAGGGGTCACAGACACAGTGGGAGAGGACACAGGGGACGTGTGCATGGATGTGGGGGTGGTGACCACCAGTGAGGGGCGTGTAGTGATAGGCGTGTTGGTGATGGAGGTAGTGGATGAGGATATAGTGCATGCAGGTGTGAGTGGAGATGCTACTGGGAGGGAGGTGGACAACGAGGAGGAGGGGACACAGTAAGGCAGTGGATGTTGGTGTGTCTGCATGGGGATGGTGCTTGTGTGTGTGCCTGTGAGATGAAGTGTGGTGCTTGTGTTTGCCTGAGCCACTTCTGTGTGTTGATTTGGGTGAATGCTGGTCTGAAGGTGTGCTTGGGATAGGTTGGGGTTGAGGGGATTGGGACTGGGTAGAGGAAGTTGGAGGGGGGAGGCTGGAGACAGGGACAATGGCTGCCATCAGTGCGGAGGCCAGAGCATGAAATGCTCTCTGTTGGGCCGCCACGCCAGAGTGAATGTCCTCCAGGTATGCATTTGTTTGTTGCAAATGCCTTTCAACACCCTGGATGGCATTCAGTATGGTTGACTGCCCAACAGTGAGGGATCTCAGGAGGTCAATAGCCTCCTCACTGAGGGCAGCAGGGCTGACTGGGGCAGGGCCTGAGGTGCCTGGGGCGAAGGAGATGCCCACCCACCTGGGTGAGCGGGCACGGGAAATACGCTGAGGGGCTGCCTGGAGGGCGGTGCTGGTACAGGGGTGGTGGCTGTACCTGTTGTTGGGGAGGGCACAGAGGTGTCCGCCACTGCCAGGGAGCTTCCATCGGAGAAGGAGCCGCTGTCAGTAGTGTCCCCTCCTGTCTCCATCGTGGTGCTCCCCTCGCCCTCCGTCCTACTAGTGCCCTCACCGTCGGTGGATTCGGCCTCCAGGCCCATGTGGGATGCAGCACCCTCCGTTGCTGGTGCCTCTGCTCCTCTGCCAGATTCACACAAGGACATGGTGACAAAACAAGAAGGGGGGGAGACAGAGGATACACTTGGTCAACAACACTACCGTTGGCATACACAACACACAGGGATCAGACCTATGCACTAGGCAATGCACAACCAGTTACAAAGCTAGTCACCAGCCCATGGGGTACATTGCCTAACGCCATTAGCTGAACACCTGAAACCAATAGGACCCTTCCCAGTAGTAGATGCCCTCTAACACTATTGGGGTTGGAGTGCTTCAGAGCCTGCCCAACAAGGGACCTACCCTGCCAGTTCGCCCTGGCCTACGGGTACCCACAGCCCACATCCCCCACCCTGGTAAAACCTTAACACGCACTAAGTCATGATTCAGAATCTGTACTCACCCCCTTGTGGCTTCTGTGATACCTTCAAGCGCCCATCCAACTCCGGATAGGCCACCACCAGGATGCGGAACATCAGGGGGGTCAGGGTACGACAAGCACCCCTTCCTCGTTGGGAGGCCAGCCCCAGCTGGGCCTCCGCTGTCTTCCTTACCCAGCCGAGCAGGTCCTTCCACCGTTTGCGGCAGTGGGTGCTCCCCCTGTCAAAGACCCCCAGGGTCCGCACCTCCTTTTTGATGGCATGCCAAATACCCTTTTTCTGATGGGCGCTGACCTGCAGGAAAATATGCATAGAAAAAAGGGATTACCCATACCGTCCGGACTGTTACACTCATGGCCCACAATATCCCTCCCATCCCCTTACGCACAGACATTGACTACCAGACATGCAGCACTCTGTCCAGGACCCTTCAGCCCCCCCTACACAAGGCTTACACAAACAGCAATCCATACAACCATGGCCCACGCATCATGCTCAAAGTGTACTCACCTGTTTGTCTGTAGGACCATAGAGTAAAGTGTACTGGGGTAGGACCCCATCCACCAGTCTCTCCAACTCCTCCGAAGTGAAGGCAGGGGCCCTTTCCCCAGACACTCGAGCCATTGTCGCTTCCAGACACAGGTCACAGCAGCACTTGCAGTGTAGGTCCTCTCCTGTTGAAGGTCAGGTAGCAAGTGAGTGAACAGATAGAAAATGGCAGTCACGTCCACGGCAGTGCGTACCGTCACCACCGGCATACATCGTCATTGGCTCCTGGAA
This sequence comes from Pleurodeles waltl, assembly GCF_031143425.1. NCBI lineage: Eukaryota > Metazoa > Chordata > Amphibia > Caudata > Salamandridae > Pleurodeles > Pleurodeles waltl. The sequence continues at coordinate 186,373,442 of NC_090437.1, forward strand.
CCCATAGGCCCCAGTGATAACCAATTCGAAGTTGTGCGGCGGTCGTTGACCGCCATCCGCAACGGCGCACAACGCCAGCAGAATTACCTCATTTTCACTTGTCTCTCCTCACAGGTCAGGCAGCCGCCATTTCAGGGGGGCACAGGCCATGGCACCTAACTGCGTCACAGCAGACATTGGCACATCAACTGACTCTCGGATTCACATACTGTTTCGGTAAAGGGAGAAATGCATTTTTATTTTCACATATGTGTAAATATGACCCTCTGCTCACCGTTTTCCACCCTAGAGTTCAACTGCTGAGGATGAATAGGAGATAGAGACATCCCCCCGTGTACAGACCCCTGGTGGCCCTGGTGACAATGGAGGACAGACACATTATCCTTACCTACAGACTTGATAGGGCCACAATCCAAGAATTGTGTGCCCAATTGGAGCCAAACCTGATTTCAGCTATCCGCCAGCCCACCAGTATCTCCCCTCTAGTGCAGGTCCTGTCAGTGCTCCATTTCCTGGCAAGTGGTTCCTTCCAAGCAACAGTGGCCATGGCATCAGGGATGTCTCAGCCAATGTTCTCCAACGTGTTGACCAGCGTGTTGTCTGCCCTGTTGAAACACATGCGCAGCTACATCGTATTCCCCAAGGCAGTGGATTTGGCCGCAGTGTAGGCTGACTTTTATGCCCTGGGACATATCCCCAACATCATTGGTACCATTGATGGTACACATAGAGCATTTGTCTCCCCCCCCCCGGAGAAATGAACAGGTGTTCAGGAATAGAAAAGCTTTCACTCTCTGAATGTGCAGATGGTGAGTTTGGTGGACCAGCACATCTCCCATGTCAATGCCAAGTATCCTGGCTCTGTGCATGATGCCTTTATCTTGAGGAATAGCAGCATTCCATATGTGATGCCGCAACTCCAGAGGCACTGGGTGTGGCTACTAGGTGAGCCCATGGTCCCCACCCAGTTGATGTACGTGTATGAGTGTGGGTTTGGTCCTAAGGGTGCGGCCAACAGGTATCCCTTGATATTTGCAGGTGACTCTGGTTACCTCTACCTCTCATGGCTACTGACCCCAGTGGGGAATGCCAGGGCAAGGGCAGAGGAACGTTACAATGAGGCACATGGGTGAACAAGGAGGATAATTGAGAGAACCTTTGGCCTCCTGAAGGCCAGATTCAGGTGCCTCCATCTGACAGGTGGATCCCTGTACTACTCACCCAAGAAGGTATGCCAGATCATCGTTGCATGTTGCACAACCTAGCCTTGAGACGCCAGGTATCTTTTCTGCAGGAGGATGAGCCTGGAGATGGTCTTGTGGCAGCGGTGGAGCCTGTGGACAGTGACAAAGAGGAAGCAGAGGAAGAAGATGTGGACAACAGAAGTTCACTCATTCAACAGTACTTCCAGTGACACACAGGTAAGACACTGTAACTTCACTTTCCATTGCAGTTTTGTGTTAGACATTGAACATGGCAGCCTGATTTCCCTATGTCAATGGCAACGTACTGTACCCTTTGGCATCTCTATTTTCAGATCTCTATGCCCCACTCTGGCTCCTGGTGTGTTTACCTCTGCCCACTACAGGTCATACATGTGTATATATAACTGTACATTTGAATTGGAATGTTTACAGCTTGTTAAACTAATACATATTTCAATCAATTGACAGACTCCATACTTGTATTTGTTCCAAGGGTGTTTATTTATGTGCTAATAAGTGTAGGGGGTGTTGCAATGGGCTGGGTTGCTGATGGAGGAAAGTCCAGGGTAGAGTCCAGTCTATTTGTGTCACAGGTGCATTGTCCAAGGGGGTAAAGAAAGTGGAGCAATGGCAGTTCAAGGTGGACAGGGTGACAGAGTGGGACACAAGGGTGACAATCAGGAGAGTCTTATTTCCTGGCGGGGGTCTTGGCAATAGTCTCTGGTCTCTGGCTTCTGCCTGGATCACAGGGACTGTTTGCGGGGTGGTTCACCTTCTGCAAGGGGTGGGGTGCTGGTGGCATGTTGGTCCTGTGGCGGGGCCTCCTGTCCACTAGTGCTGGCGGAGGTGGAGGGCTGTTTATCGATGTGGCTAGTGTCAGGGGCCCGTTGGTGTGCCACTGCCTCCCTCATGGTGTTGCCCATGTCTGCCAGCACCACTGCAATGGTGACCAGGGTGGTGTGGATGTCTTTCAGGTCCTCCCTGATCCCCAGGTACTGTCCTTCCTGCAGCCGCTGGGTCTCCTGCAACTTGTACAGTATCTGGCCCATGGTCTCCTGGGAATGGTGGTATGCTCCCAGGCTCCCTGCAAGTGCCTCGTGGAGAGTGGGTTCCCTGGGCCTGTCCTCCCCCTGTCGCAAGGCAGTCCTCCTAGCTTCCCTGTTGTCCTGTGCCTCTGTCCTCTGTACCGTGTGCCTACTGCCACCGACCCCAGGTCTCTGATTGTCTTGGGTTTGTGGGGTTGCCTGGCTTCCCTGTAGTGGTGGACACACTGCTGATTGACGTGTCCTGGGGACAGAGGTATGAGCCCGCTGGGTGGGTGCTGTGCTGGTGTTTCCTGAGGGGGGAGGCTCTGTGGTGGGTTAGGACTGTGGCAGGGTAACCGACTGTCCAGAGGTCCCTGATGGGCCAGGTTGGCCATCATGATCCAGGCGTGCAGAGATGGTGTCATCACTGTGGGCCCCTTATGGGGGGGACTGGAGGTTGGTGGTACCTCTTCTCCGGTGACGTTGAGTGGGGGCCCTGTGGGGATGTAAATGCAGTGTATTGCTTTGGCTAAGTGATTGTCTCTAGTGTGCATGCTGTGGTGATGGGTGTCCATGCAGGTCTGTGATGGGTGCCCATGCATTGGTGTTGCATGCAGGGCTTCGTATTGGGATGGGTGGGTTGTGATAGTGGGGTATATGTGAGGTGGTGGAGAGATGGGGTGAGGGTAGGGGTAGGAGTTTGTGGTGGCATGCGGGTAGGGTGGGGGATAAAGTAGTAAAAGTTTGATTTACCAGAGTCCAGTCCTCCTGCCACTCCTGTGAGGACCTCAGGATACATGATCGCCAAGACTTGCTCCACCCATGTTGTTAGTTGTGGGGGAGAAGGTGGGAGTCCACCGCCAGTCCTCTGTACAGCTACCTGGTGTCTCGCTACCACAGAACGCACCTTCCCCTGTAGGTCGTTCCAACTCTTTCTGATGTCATCCCTTGTTCTGGGGTGATGTCCCACGGCGTTGATCCTGTCCACGACTCTCTGCCATAGCTCCACCTTCCTAGCAATGGACATCTGCTGCACCTGTGATCCGAATAGCTGTGGCTCTACCTGGATGATTTCTTCCACCATGACCCTTAGCTCCTCCTCTGAGAACCTGGTGTGTGTTTGTGGTGCAATGGGTGTAGTGTGAGTGTTCTGTGTGAGGGTGTGTGGGGTGATGTGTTGGGGTGTGTGCTGTGAGGTGCATGGATGGTGTATGGGTGATGGTGTTATGTGGCTCAGATTCAGAGTGGGTGCTCCTGGCTTGTCTCTCTCTCATTTGGCAATATTTGTTTTCATTGTAAGGGGTTGTGGGTATTGTGGGTGTGTGTTGTATATTGGATTGGGTGTGTGGGTGTGGTGTGTGTATGTGTGTCAGGTGTGTGTAGTTTGAATTGTCCAATGTGGTTGTGTTTTGTTAGTGTGTGTTGTATTTTGAGCGCAGCGGTGTGTATTGCCAATGGTTTACCGCGGTTGAATGACCGCCGCGGTGATTCGTGGGTCATGATGCTGTGGGTGTATTTCTGTTGGCGTAACAGTGTGGGTTTTGGTACCGCCATTTTATCACTGACCTCTGGGCAGGTGGACTTGTTTGGGTGTTTGTATATTGACGGATTTCTCTGTGTGGGTCATAATACCCGTAACGGTATAACGCCCTGGTCACGGTATGTTGGCGGCCGTCATCACGGCAGTTGGTGGCATTTACCGCCAGGGTTGTAATGAGGGCCTTAATTTGGTTGGCTGAAAAAGAGGACTGCCTAAAAGTCACTGTCTTCCTATGGGACAAGGGTGTCTGCTATTCAGGAAATATAGTGTCAGAGGACATGGATGCAATCAAAAGACAAAAAGCATGATGGAAAAAAGAATGACACAGTAGGAGGACTGCTGGAATTATGTATCTGTGGAGAGCCAAATAGGAAAGAATGTCTTAAATTATGTGACAAGAAAGTGCAAAATTGTGGATCAGTATTATTCAACTGTTTGAACATTTTAGCACTTTAATAGTCATTACTACCAGCAATTACCTTTGAATACAGCAATCTGCAACTAAAAGATCAATCAATCAGGATTTATAAATCACGACTAATCCCCTGATAGGGTATCCAGGCACTTGCAGGTCCAGTAGGCTTATTTGAACAGCAAGGTCTTGAGGGCCATTTTGAATCCTGGAAGTGAGGTGATGGTTTAGATGTGTGTGGAGAGGCTGTTACAGGCTTTTGTAGTGATGTGAGAGAAGGAGCGTCCTCCACTTCTGCTTCGGTAGATGCGGCGAGTATAGGCAATTGAAAGGGAGGCAGAGGGTAGTCTTCTCAACGGTTGGTGGAAGTTCAGACAGTGGTTAATGTACGGGGATCCTTAATTGTGTACAGCCTTGTGTCTGTGGGTCAGCAGCTTGAATTGGCATCTCTTCTGTATGGGGAGCCAGTGGAGTTGCCTGAGGTAGGGTGTGATGTGAGTTTGTCGGGGAAGGCCAAGGATGTATCTGGATGTGGCGTTCTGTGTGGCCTGAAGTCTCTGTAGGAAGTGTGCAGCGATTCCTATGCCGAGGGTGTCTTTGTAGTCCAGTTGGCTAGTGATTAGGGCCTGTGTCAAAGTCCATCTTGTGTGCAGGGGTAGACGTTTGAGGATCTTACACAGCATGCTCAAAGTGAGGAAACAGGTGTTGATCTGTGATTTCATGGTGAGCTTGGGTCAGTGATGATTCAGAGCTTTCTGGCATGGTTGGAGGGAGTGGGTGCGGGTCCTAGGTCTGATGGCCTCCAGGAGTCATTCCATGTGTTGCTGCTGTTGCCAAAGATAAGTACTTCCTCCTTGTCTGTGTTCAGCTGCAGGGAGTTGTTCTTCATCCAGTCAGCGACGCTTGTCATGCATCTTTGGAAGTTGGTTCTGATGGTGGAGGGCTCGTCGGTGAGTGAGAGGATGAATTGGGTGTCATCTGCGTTTGAAATTATGTTGAGACCGTGGGTCTGCAGGGTCATATATGTGTTGAAGAGCATGGGGCTGAGAGGTGAGCCCTGGGAAACACTGCAGGTGATCTTCTTGGGTTCAGAGGTGAAAGGTGGGAGGTCGAACCTCTGGGTTCTGGTGAGGAAGGAGGTGATCCATCTGAGCATGTCCCCTTGGACGCTGAAGTGGTGGTCATTTGATCAGCATGTGGTGGGATACGGTGTCATAGGCTGCAGAGAGGTCAAGGAGGATCAAAACTGCTGTTTCTCCTCTGTCGATGAGGGTTTGGATGTCATCGTGGCTGGATCTGGGCAGGTTCGGTGCTGTGTTTGCTCCAGAAGCAGGATTGGAAGGCGCTGAGTAGCTGGTTCTGCTCCAGGTATGTCATGAGTTGCTTGTTGATGATCTATTCCTGTATCTTCGCTGGGAATGGGAGCAGAGAGATTGGCCGGTAGTTGTTGGGTTCGCTGGGGTCGGCGGAGGGTTTTTTGAGTAGTAGTCTGACTTTGGCTTGTTTCCATGTTTTAGAAAATGTTGCAGTGGTGATAGAGGGTTTGAGCAGGGTGGTGACCTTCTGGTCCATCCTTTAGTTTCCAAGGTTGAAGATGTGGTGCGGGCATGGGTCTGTGGGAGCTCCAGACTGGATTCATTTAATGGTGGAGGTGATGTCATGGGTACAGAGTATGTTGCAGGTGGTCAGTGTGTGGTTTGTGTCTGTTACGGTGGTGGCGTATCTGTCGAGGAAGTTCATAGGCATGGTTTGGGGTTTGAAATTTCTGTATATCATTGCGATCTTGTCATGACAGAAGTGGGCGAGGTAGTTGCACTGCTCCTGTGAGGGTGTGATTTTGTTTTCACTGGCAGCCAGGTTAGAGAATTCCTTAACAATGATTTAAAGTTCTTTGGTGTTGGTGACAATAGTTTAGATGCATACAGCAAGGGCTGCCTTCTTTGTTGCCCTCAGCAAGTTGTGGTAGAGGTTGACTAAGGTCTTGAAGACTGCTCTGTTGGAGATATCCTTGTTGGAGCACCATTTCTCTCCAGCTGTTTGCTGTCTCTTTTCGCTGTTCTGAGTTCTTGGGTGTACCAGCTGGCCCTTTTGGAGGATTTTCTCTGGATGCTTCTCTTGATGAGGACAATGCTGTTGGCGCAATTGATGATCCAGGCATTGAAGTTTTCACTCCCTGTTAGAGGTTAGTGGAGGTAGCGGAGTTGGAAGTATTGAGGGCATTCACCCAGCTGGTCATCTTGGGAGTTGAGGTGCAGGGTTGGAGATGCTGAAGTGGACGAGGAGAAATTTAGGTCTCAGATGAAGATGTAGTCCTTGGAGTCTAAGAATAGGGGCACAATGAAGTCTGCAATGGTGTCGCAGAAGCTGGAGCGCAGGCCTGGAGATTGGTATTGAAGAGTGCCTTTGATGGTTGTTTTGTCGTCCGTGTGGACCATGAAGTTGAGATGGTCCCTGGGGGTGGGGGTGTTGTCGGTGGTGTTGGTGCACTGTGTGGTCACTTTGTGGATGATGGCTGTTCTTCCTCCCAGCTTGTTGGTGACATCCTGGTGAGTGATTTTATATCTGTCGTGGATCGCTGTGGCAATGTCTGGGGTGGATGTGGGGTTGAACCAGGCCTCAGTGAGGAAAATAATGTCGGGTGCAAAGGCGGCGATGAGGTCCCATAATTCGGTGGAATGCTTGCATAGTGAGCATGTGTTGAGAAGGGCGCATGCATGTTGATGTTTTTGTTCAGGTGGTGTCTGTGGTGTGTTCGGGGTCGGGCTGGTTGGTAGGCAGGTGTGTGTGGCAGGTGAAGTGGCAGTGGGTGCAAGTGAAAGGTCCAAACTTGGAGTGTGGGTCGGTGTGGTGACAGTGTTTGTTGCAGCATCCGGGGTTAAGGGTGTAGAGATCAGCAATGGTGTATCTTCGGGGGAAGGGAGGGCCAAGGCATCCTAGCACTGGACGTGGTCCATGCACAGACGGGCGCAGATGGGCTTGCCTTTGGTGCACCTTTGGCACCTTAGTGGAGCGGTCCTGCTGCAGGCTGCATTAAGTAGGTCCTGGGGTGGGCGGGGCTTCTGTTGGGGGGAAGAACGGTGAGTTGCAAAACCCGGTTGGGAAAACCCCGACGGGAAAACCCAGGCAGCTGCAATGTCACTGGACGAGTCTGGAACAAGCAGGAACAGGAAGCCATGGGCAAATGGCAGGCTAGGTGTCCAGGTGCCTAAAAGATGGACAGTTAATCTTTGGACAGGGTTTGCACCTGTCAAAACTATGGTGGTCATTACAACCCTGGCGGACGGTGTTAAAGCGGCGGTAAGACCGCAAACAGTCTGGCGATAAAAATTTAGGAATTATGACCATGGCGGAAACCGCCAACAAAGACAGCCACTTTAACACTCCGACCGCCACGGCGGTACAGACAAGCAGCGCGGCGGTCACCGCCAACAGACAGGCGGAAGACAATGTACCGCCCATAGTATCACAACCCGCCAATCCGCCACCTTTTCCGGGGCGGATTCTCCGTGGATAAAAACACGGCGGAAACAGTTTCTGCAATGGGAAAACGCTCACCTGAGCACATCCCATGAGGAAGGAGGACTCCATGGAGCCTGAACCCCAAATCCTACAGGCCCTTGTATTCCTACTCATCTACGAAGACTAACGCCTGCGCCGGCGACGACAACGGTGAGTACTGCACCTATGACATAGGGGAGGGGGGAGGCAAAAGTTAGGGGGACACACACGCAACACCACAACCCCCACCCCACCCTCGCATATTACAACAACACACCAAAGCATTTACAAAAATAACATCAACAGCCCACAACCCCCCCGGAAGAAAGCAAAGACAAAACGAAATCAGTCCAAACCTTGTAATGTATCAATATACATGCCTCAAAAATATACAGATATATTAGCTAACCATACAAAACTATATACATTTCGAGAAGTAGTGCAGATATGCACATATAAATGTCCGTGCACCACTAGTCCAAAAATGCATGGGCGAAGCCCACAAAAGATACCTGTCCACACACGGAGAGAACACTGCTGGGGCATCAGATAGAAATACTACAGGCACCTCAGGGGGAAGGGAATGGGGGGCACCTCAGCCGGAGGAGTGCAAAGCCAGATCCACGACGGGGCTCCATGCCCACTGTTCCATCCTGGGGAGTGCAAAGCCACAGTCTCTCAAGTCTCTACAGTGGGTGGCTTGCCCACTGTACCATCCTGGGGAGTGCAAAGCCACAGTCTCTCAAGTCTCTACAGTGGGTGGCTTGCCCACTGTTCCATCCTGGGGAGTGCACAGCCACAGTCTCTCAAGTCTCTACAGTGGGTGGCTTGCCCACTGTTCCATCCTGGGGAGTGCAAAGCCACAGTCTCTCAAGTCTCTACAGTGGGTGGCTTGCCCTCTGTTCCATCCTGGGGAGTGCAAAGCCACAGTCTCTCAAGTCTCTACAGTGGGTGGCTTGCCCACTGTTCCATCCTGGGGAGTGCAAAGCCACAGTCTCTCAAGTCTCTACAGTGGGTGTCTTGCCCACTGTTCCATCCTGGGGAGTGCAAAGCCACAGTTTCCAAAGTAGATAACAGCCTCCACTGGTTCAGGAGGGGGACTGGTGCCCAGACTGGATTAGTCTGCCTGTGGAAGTTCCTGTACCGTCCCTGGCCCACCCGCACATGGGATAACGATGCTTGATGTGGCGGACATTTCATACTTCCCCGGTGCATGCCCTGTTCAGCGGTGCTTTGCCATGGCGGCGTCTGGACTGTTCAGCGGTGCTTTGCCATGGCGGTGTCTGGACTGTTCAGCGGTGCTTTGCCATGGCGGTGTCTGGACTGTTCAGCGGTGCTTTGCCATGGCGGTGTCTGGACTCTTCAGCGGTGCTTTGCCATGGCAGTGTCTGGACTGTTCAGCGGTGCTTTGCCATGGCGGTGTCTGGACTGTTCAGCGGTGCTTTGCCATGGCGGTGTCTGGACTCTTCAGCGGTGCTTTGCCATGGCGGTGTCTGGATTCTTCAGCGGTGCTTTGCCATGCCGGTTCTGGACTGGGCATTGATGTGTTGCATGACGTTCTCTGGACTGGGCATTGGTGTGTGGCATGACTTTCCCTCATTGTCCAGCAGGGCTGTGGCAGCCGGGCCCCTCCTGGGCACTGACTTCGGCGGTGGTCTCCTGACCAGTGACGATACTTGGGCCCTCCTGGGCAATGACTCTGGCGGTGGCGGTGGTCTCCTGACCAGTGACGATACTTGGGCCCTCCTGGGCACTGACTCTGGCAGTGACGGTGGTCTCCTGACCACTGACGATACTTGGGCCCTCCTGGGCACTGACTCTGGCGGTGGTCTCCTGACCAGTGACGATATTTGGGCCCTCCTGGGCAATGACTCTGGCGGTGGTCTCCTGACCAGTGACGATACTTGGGCCTTCCTGGGCACTGACTCTGGCGGTGGTCTCCTGACCAGTGACGATACTTGGGCCCTCCTGGGCAATGACTCTGGCGGTGGCCTCCTGACCAGTGACGATACTTGGGCCCTCCTGGGCAATGACTCTGGCGGTGGTCTCCTGACCAGTGACGGTACTTGGGCCCTCCTGGGCACTGACTCTGGCGGTGGTCTCCTGACCAGTGACGACGGTGCTGGCGGTGGCGTCCTGACCGCCGGAAAGGATGCCGCCCTTCTCCGCTGTGCTGCTCACACTAGGCTATGCAGACTTCCTCTGGCCCTTCTGGTATTGGAGGCTTTTTGGCTGAGGCGCTACGACGGGACTGATGAAGTGGAGGGGGGGGCAAAAAGGTCAACTTTACACAGGGACAGTTTCTGACGAACACTGGGATGGGTAGTTGGAGGGGGTCTGGGAGTGGAGGAAGAGGAGGTGGTTGTAGGAGGTGTCACTTTAGGTGTTTTGGGTGCAGGTACTGGAGGCTGTCATGAGGTGGATGTATGTTGGGGGTGTGGGTGTCCGCGTTTGTGTACTTTGGGAGGGGGCGTCACAGACACACTGGGAGAGGACACAGGGGACGTGTAAATGGGAGTGGAGGTGGTTAGTGCCGGTGAGCGGGGTGTGGTGCTGGGTGTTCTGGTGCGAGTCCTGGTGCCTGTAGATGTAGTGCATGCAGGTGTGAGTGTAGACGAGACTGTGAGGGAGGAGGGAGACGACGAGGAGGGAGACACAGTGGAGGCAGTGGATGTTGCTGTGTCTGCACATGGGTGATGCTTGCATGTGTGCCTGTGGGTTGTGTGGTGCCTATGTTTGCCTGAGCTACTTATGGGTGTAGAGGTGTGTGCATGCTGGTCTGATGGTGTGCTTGGGATAGGCTGGGGTACAGGGGATTGGCTCTGGGTGGAGGAGGTTGGAGGGGGCAGGCTAGACACAGGGACAATGGCTGCCATCAGTGCTGAGGCCAGAGATTGCAGGGTTCGCTGAAGGGCAGCCTGACCAGAATGAATGCCCTCCAAGAATGCATTACCGTGTTGCAACTCCCTTTCTACACCCTGGATGGCATTCACAATGGTAGACTGCCCAACAGTGAGTGACCTGAGGAGGTCACTGGCCTCCTCACTGAGGGCAGCAGGGGTGACTGGGGCAGGGCCTGAGGTGCCTGGGGCGAAGGTGATGCCCACCTTCCTGGGTGAGCGGGCACGGGGCGAACGCTGAGGGGCTGCTGGGAGGGCGGTGCTGGTAGGGGAGGTGGCGGCTGTACCTGTAGAAGTGGGGCACACAGATGGTGCCGCCACCACAAGGGAGCTCCCATCGTCGGACAAGTCCGTGTCGCTGGTTGGTGATCCGGTGCCCGACGTGAAGCTCCCCTCGCCCTCCGTCCCACTGGTGCATTCAGAGTCCGTGGTGTGGCCCTCCAAGGCCATGTGGGATGCAGCTCCCTCGTGCTCCGGTGCCACTGTACCTCCGCCTGATCATGCTGATGCACATAAGAACATGGAGAGCACAAAAAGGGGGGGGGGAGACAGAAGAAAGACAGGTTGAGTGCATGGCATACCGCACCCGTTGGCGGACAATACAGACACAGCAGCCCCCTGCACTACGCCGTGCTCCTGGCCTCTACAGATGCTATTCCTGGGATCTGGCCTACATGGCTATGGTGGACCTCTGCACACATGGATGCCACAGGGGCATCTATACCTGTACTTGGCACTCTACTGCGGCGAGGTAGGGAGCCACATGGCCTGCATTACGGAGGGGCCTAGTCTACCTATGTCTGCCTGGCCTAGGTACACTCACAAGACTCCTCCCCCACCCAGACCCCTCCACTGCGCGCCAAGTCCGCAGAATGATGTTGTACTCACCCCCTTGTGTCTGCTGTGATGCCCTCAAGCGCCCATCCAACTCAGGGTAGGCCACCGCCAGGATCCGGAACATCAGGGGGGTCATGGGGCGACGGGCACCCCTCCCACGTTGGGAGGCCATCCCCAGCTGAGCCTCCGCCGTCTTCTTGCTCCAGCGGCGAATGTCCTCCCATCGTTTACGGCAGTGGGTGCCCCGTCTCTGGTGGACCCCCAGGGTCCGGACGTCCTTGGCGATGGCACGCCAGATGTCCTTCTTCTGGTGGGCGCTGACCTACATGACATGCACAAGGGAAGAAGAGAAGTCATTAACAACCGCACCGTCAGTGTGCGTGGCCCCCCTCCCTACCCTAGCCATGTGGCACATTTATTCACATGCATTAATGTTCCCTGAACTCTGCCCCCTTCCCTCTTCCAACCAGCCCTCTCCACCCAGGCCTAGCCCATACAACGTGCTCCCAGCGTACTTACCTGTTGGTCTGGAGGACCGTAGAGTAGCGTGTACTGGGGGAGGACCCCGTCTACCAGTTTCTCCAACTCCTGAGCAGTGAAGGCAGGGGCCCTTTTCCCAGACGCAGCAGCCATCGTCGCTTCCAGACCAAGGTCACAGCAGTGTAGGTCCTCTCCTGTCGAAGATCAGGTATCTAGTGATAGAACAGATAGAAAATGGCGGTGACGTCCACGGCGGTGACATCCACGGCGGTCGTATCATCACCGCCGGCGCACTTCCTCATTGGCTCCTGGGACCCATAGGGTCTGATGTAAACCAATGCAGCATTGCGCCGCGGTCTATGACCGCCTACAGTGACGGTGTGCAACGCCAACGCAGTTACCCCACAAACCCATTGTCCCAGTTTGTAGGTCAGGCAGCCGCCATTTCAGGGGCCCACATGGCTCCATTTACTTCTGCGTCACACATAGCTAAGCCTACACTCAACACACATACAGGAAGGATTTTGTGTTTGGTGTCGTGTTCTGTGTAACTGTGGGTACATACCTGGAAAAAAGTTGACTCGATCCTCGCTGTTGTCCTTCCTAGGCGCCGTCAGCTGAGACAATTGAGAAGATGGCGGAATCCTCCGGTGTACCGTCTACTGGTGGACCTGTTGACAATAGAGGAGCGACATTTAATCGTGACCTACAGGTTTGACCGTGCCACTATCCAGGAACTATGTACCTAGTTGGAGCCAGACCTGATGTCACCAATCCGCCATCCCACTGGAATCCCCCCTGACATGCAGGTGCTGTCAGTGCTCCATTTCCTTGCAAGGGGGTCTTTTCAAACAACTGTGGCCATGGCATCAGGGATGTCCCACCCTATGTTTTCCAACGTGCTGTCCAGAGTGTTGTCTGCCCTGCTGAAACACGTAAGGAGATACATCATATTCCCTGAGGTGGAAGACTTGCCTACAGTGAAAGATGACTTCTATGCCCTTGGACATATCCCCAACGTCATAGGTGCTATTGATGGGACCCATGTGGCTTTGGTCCCCCCCACAGGAGTGAACAGGCGTACAGGAACCGGAAGAGTTATCATTCGATGAATGTACAGATGGTCTGTTTGGCAGACCAGTACATCTTGCAGGTAAATGCAATTTTCCCTGGCTCAGTGCATGACGCATACATCCTGCGGAATAGCAGCATCCCTGATGTGATGGGTCAACTCCAGAGGCACTGTGTGTGGCTATTAGGGGACTCTGGTTACCCCAACCTTCCCTGGCTATTGACCCCAGTGAGGAATCCCAGGACCAGGGCAGAAGAACGCTACAATGAGGCCCATGGGCAGACTAGGAGGGTGATCGAACGCACCTTCGGCCTCCTGAAGGCCAGGTTCAGGTGCCTCCATATGACAGGTGGTTCCCTATTCTACTCACCGAAGAAGGTGTGCCAGATCATCTTCGCCTGCTCGATGTTTCACAATCTTGCTTTGCGACGCCAGGTGCCTTTTCTGCAGGAGGATGGTCCAGATGACGGTGTTGTGCCAGCTGTGGAGCCTGTGGACAGTGATGAGGAGGAAGCTGAGGAAGAAGACAACGACAACAGGGAGTCAGTCATACAGCAATATTTCCAGTGACACACAGGTGAGAACATTTTCTTTTTTAACATGACATTCACTGTCACACGTCTTACTCTATCCAGTGTGTAATTGAATGGGATTATTTGGTAACTGAGTTGTTCCTTTCCATTACGGTTTCACAGGTGTGGTTACCAACGTGTGTCATCTGCATGCATCCTTCAAGGACTTGTGCTGTGTGACATTGGTATGTTGCCTTAACAATAGAAAAAGCATTTTGACACTGTCATTGATCATACATTTTACAAAATCATAGACTGACTCCAGAATGTTTTGTGGTTCAAGGGTGTTTATTTAAGTGCTCAAAAATGGAGGGGGGTTGTAAAATGGTGATGGGTGATGGCGGAGGAATGTCCATGGCAGAGTCCAGTCTATTAGTCTCACAGGTGCACTGCCCATCTGGGCATAGGAAGTGGAGCTGGGGCAGTTAAAGTATGGATAGGGTAACAAAGTGGGACGGTGGGGGGACAATCAGGGTGGTGTCATTTCCTGGCGGGGGTCTTGCCATCTTGCTCTGTCCTGTTCCTGGATCACAGGGACCACTTGCGTGGTGGTTGTCCGTCTGCAGGGGGTGGGGTGCTGGTGTGGTGGTCCTGTGGCGGTGTCTCCTGTTCACTAGCGCCGGTGGAGGTGGTGGGCAATTTATCGTCCATGCTAGTGTCAGTGGCCCCTTGGAGTGCCACGGTGTCCCTCAAGGTCTGCTGTATGTCCTTCAGCACCCCTACGATGGTGCCCAAGGCGGAGCTGATGGTCCTGAGCTCCTCCCTGAAGCCCAAATACTGTTCCTCCTGCAGGCGCTGGGTCTCCTGAAACTTGACCAGGACCGTCGCCATCGTCTCCTGGGAGTGGTGGTATGCTCCCATGATGGAGGATAGGGCCTCGTGGAGAGTGGGTTCCCTTGGCCTGTCCGCCCCCTGTCGCACAGCAGCCCTCCCAGTTCCCCTGTGTTCCTGTGCCTCCGTCCCCTGGACCGTGTGCCCACTACCACTGCCCCTAGGTCCCTGTTGTTGTTGGGGTGGTGGGTTATCCTGAGTTTCCTGTAGTGGTGGACACACAGCTGATTGACCTGTCCTTGGTACGGAGGTTTGGGCCCGCTGGGTGGGTGCTGTGCTGGTGTTACTTGAGGGTGGAAGGTCAGTGTTGGGCTGTGCCTGTGGGTGTAGTGGAGATGTCTGGACCCTCCGGTGTGGTGACGGTCCTTCGTGATCCTGCAGGGGCATAAGAGCATGATTATTGCATGTGTGTTTGTCATGGTGTGCAATGGGTGGGTGGGCGTGTACCCCAGTGCTAGCATTCCTGTGTGGGGGCTTGTGTGATGATGGTTAGGGGGTTGTTCTGGGTATGTGCAGTGAGCATGCTTTGGTGAGGGGTGACCATGCTTAGTTGTGTGATGCAGGGCTTGTTGTTGGGATGTGTGTTTGTGTTCTTAGTACATTAGTGTGTAGTTGGAGTGATAGGGGAGGGTGTGAGGGTGGGAGTGTGTGATAGCATGCAGGTAGGGTGGGGGATCTGATAGTTAAGATTTGACTTACCAGTGTCCATTCCTCCACCGACTCCTCCGAGGCCCTCTGGATGCATGATGGTCAAGACTTGCTCCTCCCATGTTGTTAGTTGTGGGGGAGGAGGTGGGGGTCTGCCGCCAGTCCGCTGTACCGCGATGTTGTGCCTGGAGACCGCTGAACGCACCTTCCCCCGTAGGTCGTTCCACCTCTTCCTGATGTCCTCCCGATTTCTTGGGTGTTGTCTCACGGCATTGACCCTGTCGACTATTCTTCGCCATAGCTCCATCTTCCTGGCTATGGAGGTGTGCTGCACCTGTGATCCAAATAGCTGTGGCTCTACCCGTAGGATTTCCTCCACCATGACCCTGAGCTCCTCCTCGGAAAATCGGGGGTGTCTTTGGCGTGCCATGGGGTGGTGTGTGTGATGTGTGAGGTGGTGTATGTGGTGATGAGTGTAGTGATGTGTAATGGTGTGTGGTGTTTTGTGCGTGGATGTTGTGTAGGTGATGGTGTTGTGTGCCTCTGTTTGGTGGTATTGTCTATTCTGTGCTCTCTCTCTGTCCTTCTTCCTGTATTTTTGGTCGTAGGGGTTTGTGGGTGATGTGGGTGTGTGTTTTATATTGTGTTGGGTGTGTGGGAGTGGTGTGTGTACGTGTATCAGGTGTGTGTATTTCGAAATGTCCAATGTGGCAGTGTTTTTGAGATGTGTGTGTATTTTGAGCGCGGCGGTGTGTACCGCCAATGGAATACTGCGGTTGAAACACCGCCGCGTGGATTCATGTGTCGTAATAGCATGGGCGTGTTTCTGTTGGCGTGGAGGTGGAGGTTTTGTTTTCGCCAGTTTAACACTGACCTTTGGTGTGGCGGACTTGTGTGGGTGTCTGAGTTTCGGCGGATTCCGAGATGTGGGTCATAATTGCTGAGGCGGAATTCCGCGGCGGTCTATTGGCAGTCTTCTGCACGGCGGTAAGCGGCTTTTACCGCCAATGTTGTAATGACCACCTATGTGTGGTGCCTTTTACTTATTATCCATTAGTATCTTTTGATCTGTTGAAGCTAAAAACAATTGTTTTATTGTTGAAACCTTAATATTTTGAAGTAGATGGTGGATTATGTGGCAAGTGTATTATATCCATAATAATGTGGAAAATTGATGCTTCTGCAGAATCCCCTACTTCCAATTACTCTGAACATGAGAAAGTTGTGAAAAAGCATTTCAGAGGCTCTGGTCTGGCGTATGATTGATACTGTCAAAGGGAGTGTGACCAATCAGAGGTGCAGGCTGGGCTTGTTATAGAAAGGGCAAGGCATACTTTCAGTGTTTTATATTTCATATTATTGCACTTGCATTACAGCAATTTTTGGAGACTAAAAATTAAATTAGTATCAGATCCATTCGTAGAAGCGGTGCTAGTGCATTAAACAGAATATAGTAGGGCTGATGAATGGCCTCAAATGAATTTATAAAAGCACCATCCTTCCCATTCACATTTTGTTTTTTATTTAGATTTGTATGTGGAACAGAATATGAATGTTTGTGTCTGTATTTTTGGTGTATTGTTTTGTGGTTCATATCATTGAAAATGCTTTGGCTGGGATCCCCGGATCCAGGTGATGTGATGACTCAGTTGGGGGTCCCTTGATTCCAATAATGATTCAGAAGGAGTCCCTGAGTTCCGGTAATGAAAATGTGGAGTCCACAGAAACCAAATGTTTAAGAACCACGGATGTAGGTCGTGTGGCTGAACAACATCATATTCATGCCCACCAGCAATGCAGACGTGTTCATATGGTTATTATGTCCTCACAGGCGCAGAAAGCATGAAACTACAGCACAGGTGGAAAAAGCACATTTTTCGCACTATTTTTTATATAGCCAAGGAGTCCCCATTTGGATTAGCTCCTTATACTGTGGGGACTTAGCAGATCGAGAGGGATGGTTTGTTGGCTTATCCAGCCACCTAGATGGTAATGCTCTACATATACACAACTGTACATACCTATTGTTATCTCTTGTACTGAGAGCCCCTACAACTTCAGATAAATCCACTTCTGCTGACCATCCAATGGGGAAACATTTCCACTAAGATCCTGACATGGCTCCTATAGATACCAATGCCGGGTGATGCAGTTTTACCTGCAGCTATAGCTGATCAGATTAAGAATTTCTTCAACATTAATGAAGGGTTAGAACATGATCATCGACATATCAGTGCCTTAGTGGAAATATCTCAGTATTACTGCCCCAGTGTCAGTAACAACAGATAAGTATCCCAGTGTTGTGAACCTCTATTCAGTGCCCTTGTTTTAGAATCCCTGTGTCACATCCTGGAGTTGTGTCCAAACATCAGTATTTTAGTGTTAGTGGGCTAGATTTGGATTGTCCCTGGCAGGAATACAACCCCTAATGTCGTAGATTATTTTGTGTTATTAGTGGTATCTTGGAGCTGTTACTGGGAGCGGCAATAGGATCCATAGAAATGGGAAAGGCTTTTGTCATGCTTCCTGGGGGCCATCTCTGCGATGTGGTTTGCATTGTGGGTTTTGGAACCAGGTAATGTGGAGGATATAACTACTGTACGTGAACTCAACAGACAGAATTATAACAGGTAGGGTGATATCGGACACTTGGAGCAAATCAGCAAGGAATAAGGCGGAGCTGCTCCCCGTTGCCATTACCATTTGCGATGACCACAGGGCCTTTAACAAGTCGTTGTATCTTTGATTAGCTATGCACACACAATGTGATGTATTGCTCTACATAAAAGATGAGAGCTGTGGCCTACCCATAATGCTGCCCAAACTAGACAGGTTTGAGGAAGTGTCTTGGTTAGTAATAATCAGAGCAAAGTCTTGCCTGTTTTCCCTCATCAAAGCAGGGAAGAAGAAACTATACCCAACCATTTTACAAGGGTTGACTTTAGAACGGCACATCTTCAAATACTTAGGTGTCAGAATCTATAGAGATAAAAATGATGTTATTCTTGGGAACTTGGGCAGGGCTGTGACTGCAACTAGACCACCGGAGGACTTTTAATGCAGGCTGTCGCTGTCAACAATAGAACGGTGGCTATTTCTAAAAAAAAATTGCTACCCAGATTGATTTATTTTTTATGTGAATATAACCCTTAAGCTCATGGGGTCCTTCTTTGGTGAATTAACCAACCTTTTCGCTAACTAATACGGAATACAGGATGACACGAGTACCATTAGAGATGCTCTACGTTACAGTGACGAAAAGAGGCCTATATCCCCCGAATTATGAATACGATTTTTACGGTTTATCAGCACAGTTACAATGTCTGGCACACTTCTGCTTCCCAGGGTCCTATAGGGAGTTAGCATATGTCAACGATGAACTGAGTCCATTGAATATTATAAAATTGCTCTTTATTGCCCGCTCACAGATTAAACCTAAATCAATTCTCCTCCGAGCAGTAAAATACACGATTTCAAAAGGTGATGGGAAGGGATGGTCCCACTGTGAGACCCATGCAAAATCAAATGCATTGCTAGGTTTGTCAGCACAATGACATGGATTAGAGCTACAATCATCGCAGTGCGTCAATAATTTGATGCTGGTGGGCCAGTAGCTTTAGAGGAACTGGTGTACAAGTTTCCCAAAGTCAGTTTTGACATATGCTGCACTGTTGAAAGCCATCAGATGAACGTGTGGCACTACAGATACCAAACCCAAAGTGGATAGAACCACACCAGCCCTGCTCACATGGGGTCAACTGAGCCACAGAATCCCGTCACTGTATAGCGCAATCAAGGCAAAATGTGCAAAAGACTTACACCACCTCAGGGCCAAATGGGAGGATGAATTAGGTGAAGATTTGACTGATAATGAAGGGCAACGGTTTCTCAACTATGCTCAAACTCTGTCCACTAATGCCTGCTTTAGTCTGCTGCATTATAATTATAACCTTTGCACATATCTGACCCCAGTGAGACTACAGTCCAGTTCCTTAACTTTTCATATAGGTACCATAAGGGTGGCAAAGGTGCAGCTTCATTTAGACATTTTGGGGCATATTTAAAATCCCCTAGCGGTGGCGCTATGCCCTGTGCTGTATTTACAAGGTGGCATTAAGCCACTTTTTGTGGCTTAACGCCACCTTGTAAAATATGGCCCCTTCACATGCAGCACTTTGCATGAAAGGGGTGTGCAATGGGTGTTTCTGTGGGAGTGCGACAGCAACACCCATTGCATTTTGATGCTGCCCCAGATTTATGAGTTTTCGTAAACCTGAAGCAGCGCCAAAATCTAACACCACCCTAGGGGTGGCGTTAGAGTGGCACAACAAGGACAATGCTTTCATTTATCCTCGTTTTTTGCATTTTGCATTGTGCAGTGCACATAGAAAGAACACATCACCATTTAAGATTGTTTTTGTGCAGGAAGGTCTTCCTTTATTTTTGTGCAGGAAGGTCCTCCTTCCTGCACAAAAATAATCTCCCCCTCAGCGCAGCCATCCTTGCACTACAGTGCAAGGGTGGCTGCATTGGTGCACAGCAGCAAATTTAGCACCGGTGCAGGGGGAAACACAGTGGTTCGTCGTATTCAATTAAATATGGTGCATCCCTGCCTTTTGAAAATGACCGTGCACGACGCTGCCAAATGTGGCGCAGCACCATGCACCGTCATTTTCCATTAAATCTGGTATGGGCCTCTTGGGTGATCCAGCAAAGGTGGGATACTCAATCAATCAATCAATCAGTGAATTTATAAAGCGCGCTATGTACCCGACAGGGTTTCGAGGCGCTGGGGGGGGGGGGGGGGGTGCTGCTAGCGTTCGAAGAGCCATGTCTTGAGGAGTCTCCTGAAGGTGAGGAGGTCCTGGGTCTGGCGTAGAGAGGTGGGGAGAGAGTTCCAGGTCTTGGCGGCGAGGAAGGAGAAAGATCTGCCGCCAGAGGTCTTGCGCTGGATTCGGGGGACGAAGGCTAGGGCGAGGTTGGTAGAGCGGAGTTGACGTGTGGGGACGTAGAAGTTGAGTCTGGTGTTCAGGTAGGTGGGTCCGGTGTTGTGTAGTGCCTTGTGTGCGTGGGTGAGGAGTTTGAAGGTGATCCTTTTTTCCACAGGGAGCCAGTGGAGGTCCTTCAGGTGGGGGGAGATGTGACATCGGCGGGGTATGTCGAGGATCAGGCGGGCGGATGCGTTCTGGATGCGTTGGAGTCGTTTGACGTCTTTCGTTGGGATGCCTGTGTAGAGTGCGTTGCCGTAGTCAAGTCTGCTACTGACGAGGGCTTGAGTCACCGTCTTCCTGGTTCCTGTTGGAATCCACTTGAAGATCCTGCGGAGCATGCAGAGGGTGTTGAAACAAGAGGAGGAGACGGCGTTGATCTGTTTGGACATGGTGAGAGCAGAGTCGAGGACGAAGCCGAGGTTTCGTACGTGGCTGGCTGGGGTGGGTGGGGGTCCGAGGGTGGTGGGCCACCAGGAGTCGTTCCAGGCCGAGGGGGAGGGTCCGAGGATGAGGACTTCCGTCTTGTCGGAGTTGAGCTTCAGGCGGCTGTTGCTCATCCACTCGGCGATGGATTTTAGTCCCTCGTGGAGGTTGGTTTTGGCGGTGAGCGGATCTTTGGTCAGGGAGAGGACGAGCTGGGTGTCATCGGCGTAGGAGATGATGCTAAGGTTGTGTTGACGGGCCAGTTGTGCGAGGGGGGCCATGTAGACGTTGAACAACGTTGGGCTAAGAGAGGAGCCTTGGGGGACGCCGCAGATGAGGTTGGTGGCTTTGGAGCGGAAGGGTGAGAGTCGGACTCTCTGGGTTCTGTCGGAGAGGAAGGATGAGATCCAGTTGAGGGCTTTGTCTTGGATGCCGGCTTCGTGGAGACGGGTTAGCAGGGTGCGGTGGCAGACTGTGTCGAAAGCGGCTGATAGGCGAGGAGGATGAGGGCTGAGGTTTCGCCGTTGTCCATTTGTTGTCTGATGTCATCTGTGGTGGCGAGAAGTGCGGTCTCAGTGCTGTGGTTTCGTCTGAATCCAGATTGTGAGGGGTCTAGGATGGAGTTGTCTTCTAGGAAGTGGGCGAGCTGTGCGTTGACGATCTTCTCGATGACTTTCGCTGGGAAAGGGAGGAGAGAGATCGGTCGGAAGTTTTTGAGATCGTTGGGGTCAGCCTTGGGTTTCTTGAGGAGGGGTTGGATTTCTGCGTGCTTCCAGCTGTCCGGGAAGGTGGCGGTGTTGAAGGAGAGGTTGATGATCTTGCGGAGTTTGGGGGCGATGGTGGCGTCGGCTTTGTTGAATACGTGATGTGGGCACGGGTCCGTGGGAGAGCCTGAGTGGATGGAATTCATGGTTGTTAGGGTTTCGGTGTCGTCTACTTGGGTCCAGGTCCATACTGTGACAAAGCTACTGGCTGAATGAAAGGACAGACAGAACTTTCTTAGCTTCAGGGTTTGCCTTCCTGGGCATTTTCTTGGGCCGAATATGGGCAGGACTGTGAGCAAATATGATGATTTAGATCTTATTCTAGCTAAAAGAGTGTTTGCTCCCTTAGCCCCATACTTAATCCATTGGAGAACTGAGTTACGCCAATCTGCTTAGGTGGAGACAGAAACCCATGATAGTTGCATGCAACATGCTGGTAGAAGACCAATGCCCTAAGTTTGGGAGCCTCTTATTCAGGCCACAACCTAAATCAGATGGCAGACTGCCATAGCTGGTGGCTTCACATCAGTGATATATACAGATGGTTGACATCCTCCCCTCTCTCCAACTCTTAAAGGTCTCAGTTACCCCGCCACATATCTGTTATGCGTATTAGCTCTGTGTGTCTTCCCAGTTGTTTTGTTACTGTGTACACATTGACTTTCTGCACTATTCTAAAATGATCTGAAGTCTAAAGCACGTATCCACGCAGAGAACTAAATTAACTTTATTGAACCATCCACATAAGTGGAGCTTCTCTTTTCCCTTGTAAGTAAACTCTATAACTATACTATCAGTCACAGTCTATTTCTTTCTGTTTGTAATGACTTAAGAATTCAATTAAAAAATATATATATTGATGCTGGGACCATGGCCTGGCGCGGTGACACTGGGGTATTGACACTAAGATGCTGATGTTTGGACAATGATGTGACACAGAGATGCTAAAACAAGGGCACTGATTACAGGTGCACAACTCTGGGATATGTATCTGTTGTTACTGACAATGGGGCAGGAATACCGGGATACTTCCGGAAGGGCACGGATATGGAGACACAGCCACTGATACAGACATTGGGCACAAACTTGATCTTTCTGCACTGCAGCCTGCCAGGTATTACTGCCGCAGTGACACTGCCTGGACACAGAGACACTGACAAAGGGACACGAGGACACCTAGACAAACTCAAACTAACCGTAACCGTCATGACTCAAAGTGCCTGGAACGGAGACATTGACAATGTGAAGCTGATAAGGAGTTAACAAGAGAATATTGGCACAGATACGGGGAACTGACAATGGGACACAGGCAGATTGGGAAATAAAGATATTGACAGTGCTACTGTAACACTGAAAGGTGGAAACAGATAGAGAAACACATACAAATATGCATGAACTTTGATGTGGGGGCCACTGATATATTATCACTATCATTTTGAGACACTGACATATTGGTAGTACCCAGGAGACTCCCTTAAACCCACTGAACCTGAGTAAGAAATAAAAATAGTTCCAAACAATGCACTCACTAACAACAATCACATAAATACATAGTTTGTAGCACTTAAATTGTTATTTTGAGTCAATCAATGTATTTAGAAAACAATTGAAGGAAGAAGTG
Source organism: Pleurodeles waltl (assembly GCF_031143425.1). Classification (NCBI taxonomy): domain Eukaryota; kingdom Metazoa; phylum Chordata; class Amphibia; order Caudata; family Salamandridae; genus Pleurodeles; species Pleurodeles waltl. The sequence continues at coordinate 186,396,261 of NC_090437.1, forward strand.
GAAAATTGATGCAAAGAATACTGAACAAACTAAATCACAGGGACCAGTGTTGGGAGTATGCTAAAAGTGCAGACGTCACAGTGCTGAAGGACAGAATGAATTAATAAATACAGATAACTGAAAATGTTGCTTGATTGTCTCAAAGAGTCACTTATTCAAGAGAAAACATCCACAAGTGTCCAGATGAGGGCTGTGCCAAATTACAATTGCTGGTTATTTACCCCACCTACTAAAATTAGCTAAAAAACAAATGTTATGATTATATATAAAAGTGCTGCTGTCACGGTATCGAGGAACACAATGAATAAATAAACACAGATAACTGAAAGTTTACTGGACTGTCTGAATTATTCTTCTAGAGAAAACATCCACACGGGTCCAGATTAGGGCTGTGCAAAATTATAATTAGGGGTCACGTACCATGCCTACATGGTTGGTGGGAAATGTCCCATGGCAACGTCACTGCTGATGTTCTTAACATAAATAAAAAAAATAAAAATCCTTCATGTTACTGAGTTGTCAGTATTCTGAGCTGCCCTGGAAGACCCAATGAGGGCTCATTTGAAGTTTCAAGCATAGTCAGTACTCCAGGTGGTCGGAATTTTTTTTTTGAATGCCTCCCTCTGTACACTTAGGCCCTCATTACAACATTGGCCATAAATGCTGCCAACCGCCGCGCTGACGGCCGCCACATACTGTGACTGCGGCGGTATACCGCCACGGGTATTATGACCCACACAGAGAAATCCGCCAATATACAGACACCCACACAAGTCCGCCAGCCCATAAACTGGCGGTACCAAATCCCACACCGTTACGCCAACAGAAATACGCCCACAGTATCAGGACCCACGAATCACTGCAGCGGTCTTTCAATCGCGGTAAACCATTGGTGGTACACACCGCCACGCTCAAAATATACACACACTAACAAAACTACACCACATTGGACAATTCAAAATACACACACCTGACACACATACACACACCACACCCACACACCCAATCCAATCTAAAACACACACCCACATTACCCACAACCCTTTCAACAAAAAAAAAGATTGCTAACTGAGAGCGAGACAAGCCAGGAGCACCCACTCAATCTGAGCCACAGAACACCATTACCCATACACCATCCACGTACCTCACAGCACACACCACAACACATCACCCCACACACCCTCACACATACCCCTCACACCACATCCATGGCAGCCACAAAGACACCACAGGTTTTCAGAGGAGGAGCTAAGAGTCATGGTAGAGGAAATCATCAGGGTAGAGCCACAGCTATTCGGATCACAGGTGCAGCAGACGTCCATTGCTGCCCAAACTGGATGGAGCTATGGTGGAGAGTCGTGGACAGGGTCAACGCCGTGAGACAGCACCCCAGAACAAGGGATGACATCAGGAAGAGGTGGAACGACCTACCGGGGAAGGTTTGTTCCGTGGTTGCAAGACACCAGGTAGCCATACAGAGGACTGGCGGTGGACCCCCACCTCCTCCCCCACAACTAACAACAAGGGAGGAGCAAGTCTTGGCAATAATGCACCCTGAGGGCCTTGCAGGAGTAGCAGGAGGACTGGACTCTGGTAAGTCAAATCTTTACTACTTTATCCCCCACCCTACCTGCATGCCATCACAAACTCCTACCCCTACCCTCACCCCCATCACTCCACCACCTCACATGTACCCCACTATCACAACCCACCCATCCCAAAACCAAGCCCTGCATGCCACACCAATGCATGGACACCCATCACAGACCTGCATGGACACCCATCACTAAAGCATGCACATTAGAGATAATCACCTAGGCGGAGCATACCAACATTCCCAGGAGACCTTGGGCCAGATACTGTACAAGTTGCACGAGACCCAGCGGATGCAGGAGGGACAGTACCTGGGGATCAGGGACGACCTCAAACACATCCACACCATCCTGGTCACCATTGCAGGGGTGCTGGCTGACATGGCCGACACCATGAGGGAGGCAGTGTCACAGTAACGGGCCCCTGACACTAACCACACCGATGAACAGCCCTCCACCTCTGCCGGAGCTATTGGACAGGAGGCCCGCCACTCGACCAACAGGCCACCAGCACCCCACCCCCTGCAGAAGGAGAACCACCCCGCCAACGGTCCCTACGATCCAGGCAGAAGCCAGAGAACATTGCCAAGACCCCGCTAGGAAATAAGACCCTCCTGATTGTCACCCTTCTGTCCCACTCTGTCACCCTGCCCACCTTGAACTGCTATTGCTCCCCTTCCAATGCCCCATTGGACAATTCACCTGTGATACCAATAGACTGGACTCTACCATAGACTTTCCTCCATCAGCAACCCAGCCCATTGCAATACCCCCTCCACTTATTAGCACCTGAATAAACACCCTTTGAACCAATTCAAGTATGGAATCTGTGGATTACATGACAAATGTATTAGTTTCTGTAGGAGGCTGGACTGGCTTGTAGTGAGTACCAAGGAGTACTTACACCCTGCACCAGGCCCAGTTATCCCCAATTAGTGTATAGGGTGTCTAGCAGCTTAGGCTGATAGATAATGGTAGCTTAGCAGAGCAGCTTAGGCTGAACTAGGAGACGAGTGAAGCTCCTACAGTACCACTAGTGTCATATGCACAATATCATAAGAAAACACAATACACAGATATACTAAAAATAAAGGTACTTTATTTTTATGACAATATGCCAAAGTATCTCAGTGAGTACCCTCAGTATGAGGATAGCAAATATACACAAGATATATGTACACAATACCAAAAATATGCAGTATAGTATTAGAAAACAGTGCAAACAATGTATAGGTTGCAATGGGGACACATAGGGATAGGGGCAACACAAACCATATACTCCAAAAGTGGAATGCGAACCACAAATGGACCCCAAACCTATGTGACCTTGTAGAGGGTCGCTGGGACTGTAAGAAAACAGTGAGGGTTAGAAAAATAGCCCACCCCAAGACCCTGAAAAGTGAGTGCAAAGTGCACTAAAGTTCCCCAAAGAGCACAGAAGTCGTGATAGGGGAATTCTGCAGGAAAGACACAAATCAGCAATGCAACAACAATGGATTTCCAAACGAGGGTACCTGTGGAACAAGGGGACCAAGTCCAAAAGTCACAAGCAAGTCGGAGATGGGCAGATGCCCAGGAAATGCCAGCTGTGGGTGCAAAGAAGCTGCTACTGGACAGTAGAAGCTGAAGATTCTGCCGGAACAACAAAGGCTAGAGACTTCCCCTTTGAAGGATGGATGCCCCATGCCATGGAGAGTTGTGCAAAAGTGTTTTCCTGAAGAAAGACCACAAACAAGCCTTGCTAGCTGCAAGTCGTGCCGTTAGGGTTTTTGTATGCTGCTGTAGCCCAGGAGGGACCAGGATGTCGCCAATTGTGTCAGGGGACAGAGGGGGCGCCCAGCAGGACGGGGAGCCCTCTCAGAAGCTTGAAGCATCCACAGAAGTGCCAAAACAGGCACTACAAAGAGGAGTGAAATGGTGCTCACCCGAAGTTACACAAAGGAGTCTCACGTCGCCGGAGGACAACTCAGGAGGTCGTGCAATGCAGGTTAGAGTGCCGTGGACCCAGGCTTGGCTGTGCACAAAGGATTTCCGCTGGAAGTGCACAGAAGCCGGAGTAGCTGCAAAAGTCACGGTTCCCAGCAATGCAGTCTGGCGTGGGGAGGCAAGGACTTACCTCCACCAAACTTGGACTGAAGAGTCACTGGACTGTGGGAGTCACTTGGACAGAGTTGCTGGATTCAAGGGACCTCGCTCGTTGTGCTGAGAGGAGACCCAGGGTACCGGTGATGCAGTTCTTTGGTGCCTGCGGTTGCAGGGGGACGATTCCGTCGACCCACGGGAGATTTCTTCGGAGCTTCTAGTGCAGAGAGGAGGCAGACTACCCCCACAGCATGCACCACCAGGAAAGCAGTCGAGAAGGCGGCAGGATCAGCGTTACAGAGTTGCAGTAGTCGTCTTCGCTACTTTGTTGCAGTTTGGCAGGCTTCCAGCGCGGTCAGCAGTCGATTCCTTGGCAGAAGGTGAAGAGAGAGATGCAGAGGAACTCTGATGAGCTCTTGCATTCGTTATCTAAGGAATTCCCCAAAGCAGAGACCCTAAATAGCCAGAAAAGAGGGTTTGGCTACTTAGGAGAGAAGATAGGCTAGCAACACCTGAAGGAGCCTATCAAAAGGAGTCTCTGACGTCACCTGCTGGCCCTGGCCACTCAGAGCAGTCCAGTGTGCCAGCAGCACCTCTGTTTCCAAGATAGCAGAGGTCTGGAGCACACTGGAGGAGCTCTGGGCACCTCCTAGGGGAGGTGCAGGTCAGGGGAGTGGTCACTCCCCTTTCCTTTGTCCAGTTTCGCGCCAGAGCAGGGCTGAGGGGTCCCTGAACCGGTGTAGAGTGGCTTATGCAGAAATGGGCACCATGTGTGCCCATGAAAGCATTTCCAGAGGCTGGGGGAGGCTACTCCTCCCCTGCCTTCACACCATTTTCCAAAGGGAGAGGGTGTAACACCCTCTCTTGAGGAAGTCCTTTGTTCTGCCTTCCTGGGCCAAGCCTGGCTGGACCCCAGGAGGGCAGAAACCTGCCTGAGGGGTTGGCAGCAGCTGCAGTGAAACCCCTGAAAAGGCAGTTTGGCAGTACCCGGGTCTGTGCTACAGACCCGTGGGATCATGGGATTGTACCAACAATGCCAGGATGGCATAGAGGGGGCAATTCCATGATCATAGACATGTTACATGGCCATATTCGGAGTTACCATTGTGAAGCTACACATAGGTAGTGACCTATATGTAGTGCACGCGTGTAATGGTGTCCCCGCACTCACAAAGTCCGGGGAATTGGCCCTGAACAATGTGGGTGCACCTTGGCTAGTGCCAGGGTGCCCACACACTAAGTAACTTAGCACCCAACCTTTACCAGGTAAAGGTTAGACATATAGGTGACTTATAAGTTACTTAAGTGCAGTGTAAAATGGCTGTGAAATAACGTGGATGTTATTTCACTCAGGCTGCAGTGGCAGGCCTGTGTAAGAATTGTCAGAGCTCCCTATGGGTGGCAAAATAAATGCTGCAGCCCATAGGGATCTCCTGGAACCCCAATACCCTGGGTACCTCAGTACCATGTACTAGGGAATTATAAGGGTGTGCCAGTATGCCAATGTAAATTGGTAAAATTGGTCACTAGCCTGTTAGTGACAATTTGGAAAGAAATGAGAGAGCATAACCACTGAGGTTCTGATTAGCAGAGCCTCAGTGAGACAGTTAGTCATAACACAGGTAACACATACAGGGCACACTTATGAGCACTGGGGCCCTGGCTGGCAGGGTCCCAGTGACACATACAACTAAAACAACATACATACAGTGAAATATGGGGGTAACATGCCAGGCAAGATGGTACTTTCCTACACATTCACAAACTGTAAACATTGCATTTCTAATCAACTGTAATATTGATCTAGGTATAACCTGTAGGGGGCAGCAGTAAACACACGATGAGCCGGAGTGGGGCACAGAGATCTGAAAATAGAGATGTCAAAGGGTACAGTAAGTGGCCATAGAAATAGGGAAATCAGGCTGCCATGTTCAATGTTAAACACAAAACTGCAATGGGATGTGAAGTTACAGCGTCTTACCTGTGTGTCACTGGAAGTATTGTTGTATGAGTGATCTTCTGTTGTCCACAACTTCTTCCTCTGCCTCCTCTCCACAGGCTCCACCTCTGCCACAAGACCACCTCCAGGCTCATCTTCCTGCAGAAAAGACACCTGGCGTCTCAGGCTGTGCAACATGCAACATGCAACAATGATCTGGCACACCTTCTTGGGTGAGTAGTACAGGGATCCACCTCTCAGAAGGAGGCACCGGAACCTGGCCTTCAAGAGGGCAAAGGTTCTTTCAATGATCCTGCTGGTTCACCAATGTGCCTCATTGTAATGTTCCTCTGCCCTTGTCCTGGCATTCCTCACTGGGGTCAGTAGCCATGAGAGTTTGGGGAAACCAGAGTCACCTGTAAATATTCAAGGGATACCTGTTAGACATACACTCACCCTTAGGGACAACCCCACACCCATATACCTACATGAACTGGGTGGGGATCATGGGCTCACCTATTAGTCACACCCTGTGCCTCTGGAATTGAGACATCACATATGGAATGCTGCTATTCCTCAAGATAAAGGCATCATGCACAGAGCCAGGATACTTGGCATTCACATGGGAGATGCACTGGTCTGCAAAACACACCATCTGCATATTCAGAGAGTGATAGCTTTTCCTATTCCTGAACACTTGTTCATTTCCCTTGGGGGGGTGGGAGGGACAAATGCTACCTGTGTACAATCAATGGCACCAATGATGTTGGGGATATGTCCCAAGTCATAGAAGTCAGCTTTCACTGTTGCCACATCCTCCACCTGTGGGAATACGATGTAGCTGCGCATGTGTTTCAGGAGGGCAGACAGCACTCTGGTCAGCACGTTGGAGAACATAGGCTGTGACATCCCTGATGCCATGGCCACTGTTGCTTGGAAGGAACCACTTGCCAGGAAATGGAGCACTGACAGGACCTGCACTAGAGGGGGGATACGTGTGGGGTGGTGGATAGCTGAAATCAGGTCTGGCTCCAATTGGGCACACAGTTCTTGGATTGTGGCCCTATCAAATCTGTAGATTAGGATAATGTGTCTGTCCTTCATTGTCGCCAGGTCCACCAGGGGTCTGTACACTGGAGGATGTCTCCATCTCATATTCATCCTCAGCGGTTGATGTCTAGGGAGGAAAACGGTGAGCAGAGGGTCATAGTCACACATCTATTGAAATAATGATGCATCTTTTCCTTTACAGAACCAGTATGTGAATCCAACAGTCAGTTAATGTGCCAATGTCTGCTGTGATGTCGTTAGGTGCCATGGCCTGTGCCCCCTTGAAATGGCAGCTGCCTGACCTGTGAGGAGGGACAAGTGGAAATAAGGTAATTCCGTTGGCGTTGTGCGCTGTAGCGGTCGGCGGTCAATGACCGCCGCACAACTTCGCATTGGTTAACATTAGGCCCTATGGGTTTCAGGAGCCAATGTCGATGTACGCCGGCGATGACGGTATGCACCGCCGCGGACGTGAACGCCATTTTCTATCTATTCACTCACTTGCTACCTGACCTTCAACAGGAGAGGACCTACACTGCAAATACTGCTGTGACCTGTGTCTGGAAGGGACAATGACTCATGTGTCTGGAGAAAGGGCCCCTGCCTTCACTTTGGAGAAGTTGGAGAGACTGGTGGATGGGGTCCTACCCCAGTACACTTTAATCTATGGTCCGACAGACAAACAGGTGAGTACACTGTGAGCATGATGCGTGGGCCATGAATGTATGGAGTGCTGTGTGTGTAAGCCACATGTAGGGGGGGCTGAGGTGTCCTGGGCAGAGTGCTGCATGTATGGTGCTCAATGTATGTGCATAAGGGGATGGGAGGGATATGGTGGGCCATGAGTATGACAGTCCGGACGGTATGACTAATCCCTTTTCTGCTGTATTTTTCCTGCAGGTCAGCACCCATCAGAAAAAGGGTATTTGGCGTGCCATTGCCAAGGAGGTGTGGACCCTGGGGGTCTTTGACAGGTGGAGCACCCACTGCCGCAAACGGTGAGAGGACCTGCCCCGTTGGGTAAGGAAGACGGCGGAGGCCCAGCTAGGGCTGGCCTACAAACGAGGAAGGGGTTCCCGTCGTACCCTGACCCCCCTGATGTTCCGCATCCTGGCAGTTGGATGGGTGCTTGAAAGCATCACAACAGCCACAAGGAGGGTGAGTACAGATTCAGAATCATGACTGTGCGCGCCTTAAGGTTTTACCTGGGTGGGGATGTGGACTGTGGGTGCCCCTAGGACACGGCAAACATGGCAGGGTAGATTACTTGTTGGGCAGGCTCTGAAGCACTCCAACCCCAATATGTGTTAGTGGGCATCTACTACTGGTTAGGGCCCTATTTGTTTCAGGTGTGCAGCTGATGGTGTTATGCTATGTACCCCATGGGCTGGTGACTATCTTTGTAACTGGTAGTGCATGGCCTAGTGCATTGGGCTGCTCCCTGTATGTTGTGTACGCCAACAGTAGTGTTGTTGCTGGCATTGACCAAGTGTATCCTCTGTCTCTCCCCCCCTTTTTGTTTTGTCACCCTGTCCTTGTGTGCATTAGCATCATCTGGCGGAGGAGCAGAGGCACCGGTGACGGATGGAGCTGTGTCCCACATGGGCCTGGAGGCCGAATCTGCCGAGGGTGAGGGCACCAGTGGGACGGAGGGCGAGGGGAGCACCACAACGAAGACAGGAGGGGACACTACAGACAGCGACTCCTCCTCCGATGGAAGCTCCCTAGCAGTGGCAGACACCTCTGTGCCCACCCCAACAACAGGTACAGCCGTCACCCCCCCTGCCAGCACCACCCTCCCAGCAGCTCCTCAGCATGTTTCCCGTGCCCGCTCACCCAGGAGGGTGGGCATCTCCTTCGCCTCAGGTACCTCTGGCCCTGCCTCAGTCAGCGCTGCTGCCCTCAATGAGGAGGCTATTGACCTCCTGAGATCCCTTACTGTTGGGCAGTCAACCATTCTGAATGCCATCCAGGGTGTCGAGAGGCATTTGCAACAAAACAATGCATACCTGGAGAGCATTCACTCCGGCGTGGCGGCCCAACGGAGAGCATTTCAGGCTATGGCCTTCGCACTGATGGCAGCCATTGTCCCTGTATCCAGCCTCCCCCCTCCAACTTCCTCTACCCAGTCCCAATCCCCTCAACCCTAGCCTATCCCAAGCACACCTTCACACCAGCATCCACCCAAATCAACACACAGAAGTGGCTCAGGCAAACACAAGCACCACACTTCATCTCACAGGCACTCACACAAGCACCATCACCATTCAGACACACCAACATCCACTGCCTCCACTGTGTCCCCCTCCTCCTCCTTGTCCACCTCCCTCCCAGTAGCATCTCCACTCACACCTTCATACACTATATCCTCATCCACTAACTCCATCACCAGCACGCCCATCACTACACACCCCTCACTGGCAGTCACCACCCCCACATCCATGCACACATCCCCGTGTCCTCTCCCACTGTGTCTGTGACCCCTCCTCCCAAAGTACACAAACACAAGCACACACCCACCCAACAGCCATCCATCTCACAACAGCATCTAGCTCGTGCACCTACACCCAAACACAGCAGACTGACACCTCCTACAACCACTCCCTCTTCCTCCACTCCCAAACCTTCACCCTCTTCCCGCCCCAATGTCCCTAAGAAGCTTTTCCTAGCCAACATTGACCTCTTCCCTATCCCTCCTCCCCAGTCCTTCACCTCTGGCCAGGGTGGCCAGAACCCAGCCCAGCACCTCAGCCACCAAGTCCACGTCCACATCCACTGTGGTTTCTGCAGCTGTCAGAGGCTCTAAGGGGGCACCAGTCAGTCCATCATGTGTGCCACCAACCCCTGCCAAGGCCAAGAAGATTCCGCCACCTGGCAAGGTGAACAAGGGGACAGCATCCAGCAAGGAGAAGGAGCCACAACCACCCAGCAAGGACACGTCAAAGACTCCAGCTGCCAGACCCAATGTGACACCACCATCTGCCAAGGGCAGGAAGGGGCACAAAACTTCAGCCGTCCGAGCCTGCAGGTGAAGGCCTGGTGGCTACTAGCACAACTGCCAGCACTGCCACCTGCACCACGGCCAGACCGCCACCTGCAACTCCGCAACCACTGCCACCTGCACCGCTGCAACCACCACTACTGTCAGCAGCAGCAGCTCCAGTGGGCAACCGTCTGAGGCTGCAGGAGAAGGGCTGGAGCCTCCCCCCACCACTGGCAGCATCAGCACCTGCACCACAGCCAGCACCGCCACCTGCACTGCCACAAGCCCAGCTGAAAGCACCGCCACCTGCACCGCTGAAAGTGGCACCACTGCCAGCAGCAGCAGCCCCAGTGGGCAGCCGTCTGAGGCTGCAGGGGAAGGGCTGGAGCCTCCCCCTACCATTGGCAGCACAACCACCAGCACCGCACTACCACCACTGTGCAGCCGTAGCCGCCGGCGGATGGACTGTAGCCCTGCCTCCATGGAGTATCATGCATCCTGGCCACTGCAAATCTTGTGGCTCTGACACCCAGGTGAGGGACTGTGACCTGGCACCCCCCAAGTGCTGCATCACTGGGCACAAAGCCCCCTCCAGAACCAGTGGAAGAAGGAATCCACTCACCCTATCCTTGGCAGGAAGAAGCACACTGGGCACAAAGCCCCCTCCAGAACCAGTGGAAGAAGGCATCCACTCACCATATCCTTGGCATGAAGAAACACACTGGGCACAAAGCCACCTCCAGAACCAGTGGAAGAAGACATCCACTCACCCTATCCTTGCCAGGAAGAAGCACACTGGGCACAAAGCCCCCTCCAGAACCAGTGGAGGAGCCACCCACTTGAGAGACTGTGACTTTTCACTCCCCAGGGGCAAGCAGGGGGCAAATCACCCACTTGAGAGACGGTGGCTTTGCGCTTCCCAGGACCAAGCAGTGGGCAAACCACCCACTTGAGAGACTGTGGCTTTGCACTCCCCAGGACCAAGCAGTGGGTAAACTGCCCACTAGAGAGACTGTGGCTTTGCACTTCACAGGACCAAGAAGTGGGCAAACCACCCACTTGAGAGACTGTGGCTTTGCACTCCCAGGACCAAGCAGTGGGCAAACCACCCACTAGAGAGACTGTGGCTTTGCACTCCCAGGACCACTCCCCAGGACCAAGCAGTGGGCAAACCACCCACTTGAGAGACTGTGGCTTTGCACTCCCCAGGACCAAGCAGTGGGCATGTAGCCCCCTCCAGGAGCAGTGGCGTTGTACCATCTTCCGGCTGAGGTGCCCCCCCTTCCCCGTCCCCCTGAGGTGCCTGTGTATTTTTGACCTGATGCCCCTGCAGTGTTCTGTCAGTTTTGAGGCAGGAGTCAAGTTTGGGCTTGGCCTATGTGTTTTGGCGCAGTGGGCCACGGACTATTTTTGTGTGCACATTGTCCCTCATATTGTATATATTGTATATATTGTACATACTGTTCATTTATTTATGTACGTATTTCTATGTATTTTGAATATTACACTAATTTGACTCCATTCCTTTTGTCCTTGCATTATTCCAGAGGGTTACGAGGTATATATGAAATGTTATTGCATCTGTTTGTGTGTATGGTGTTGGGGGTGAGGGTGTGGGTGGGGGTGTTGTGCATTGCGTGTGTGTGTCACTCTCTTTTTCGTCCCCCCACTCCTGTGTACTAGGTGCAGTACTCACCGTGGTCAGTGTTGCCGGCGTTGGTGCTCCTGATATATGAGCAGACACACCAGCATGAGGAGGACCTGCAGCTCAGGCTCCATGGCATCCTGGTTCTTCCTTGAGTGTCGACAGGTGAGTGGTTTCCCTTCAAAGTACTGTTTCCGCCGTGCTTGTGATGGCGTTGGTACCGCCCTGGAAAAGCTGCTGGATGGGCGGGTTGTAATTCTGTGGGCGGTACATTGTCTTCCGCCTGGCTGTTGTCGGTTACCGCTGTGGTGTTTGTTGCTACCGCCGTGGCGGTCGGAGTGTTCAAAGTGGCTGTCTGTGTTGGCGGTTTCCGCCGTGGTCACGATTCTATTTTTGTTACCGCCGGCCTGTTGGCGGTATTACCGCTGCTTTAACACCGACCACCAGGTTTGTAATGAGCATGGATTACAAGAATGGGTAGAACTTTGGCAGGCCAAGGGAGAGGACCCAGGTGGTGTGTTCTCTGGGTTCCATTCTCTAGCTCATTATATCACTTACAGGCCAGAACAGGGTCCCTCAGGTTTGGGAAGGTCTTCACTTGGGTTAAGAAACTTTAACTGGTCCCCAGGTCAGAGCTCTGGTTGGCCAGGGGGTGGATGCCCCTAGCTCTGGCCTCCATTCTCCGGCCTGCTGGCCCCAGGCTAGAGTTCAGACAGGCCTGAGGGTGGAGGTGACGAGCCCTGGGCTCCATTCTCCATCCCACTGTAACTCAATGTGCCCCTGACTGGTCCAACAGGCTGTGAAAAGCTTCTCTTACCGCACAGATTAGGAACCCCAGACCAGGCTCTGGGTCAGAGCTCTGGCTGGCCTTGGGGAGGAAGCCTCATGCCCTGGGTTCCATTCTCTAGCCTGTTGTGTCACCTACAGCCCAGGAAAGGCTCCCTCAAGCCCTTGATCTCCTCTCCTGCATACCTGGGTGAAGAAGCTGTGATGAGGGCCCTGGGTCAGAGCTCTGACTGGCCCCGGATGGAAGGCCCCAAACCTGGGCTTTGTTTTTCAGTCATGTGGGGCTCAAAGTGTCAGGGTCTGGGATCTGCAGGCCCAGGAAGGTCTCCTCTGCTTACCTGGAAGTTTGACCATTCCCCAGGACAGAGTTCAGGCTGGCCCTCGATTCGAATCCCTGGGCTCCATTCTCTGGCATGTTTTGTTACTTACAGCCGAAGACGGGCTCCCACAGGCCTGTGAAGGCCTCTACTCCCTGCCTGTGTTAATAATCACTGACTGGGAACCAGGCCAGATCTCCTGCATACCAGTGGGTGGAAGCTCTCAGTCCGGTCTTCAATTCTCCAGCCCATCAAGCATCAAAGTGCTTGGGATGGGAACTGCCAGGCCTGAGGAGCTCTCCTCTGCTTGGCCAGGGAAAGAAGCTTTGACTCCATTCCATGTCAGAGCTCCGTGAGGCCTCCCATAACCATTTTCTATAATTATGCTTTACCACCAGAAATTGTCCAAATGGGATATTATCGAGTAGAGCTCTAGGGTGATGATGTTTATATAGAAATAAAAAGGTTCCTCTATATGGGCTTACAGAATAGGAAAGCCAATCTATGCAGACTTCTTGTGATTAAAAAGAGGTGTACCAATTCTTCAGAAATGTCTACTTGATTTGATGTGTTTTACAAACTAGATGATACGATTACAGATGGTGCAGGTCTTTATCTCCCCTCCAGTTTCAATCCAAGGCCGGAATGGACTTGCCTGGCATCAGACATTTCCCCCGAGAGGCTGGAAGGGTGAGGGGGTGCTTTTGTTACTGGTAGGTAGTTTTGTAGCAGTGGAACAGTTTTAAAAGCACTGCAGAGTTTCTTGTATATCCAACAGTTTTCAGTCAACAATAAAAGTGCTAAAATAACTCTGGTGATTAATGCACCCACTGGAGAGAGATCGGGTTTTGTCTAGTAGCAGTTTTGACTCATCTAAGTTAGAGCAGAGGGTTAATATGCCTGCTGCAAAGAACATGCAGATCACCAAACAGTATTTTATGTGCTTAGTTCAGTGGGATACTACTCTTGTCACAGAGTTCATTTTGTTACTGTGCAGTTCATAAGTTGCAATCACAATCTAGCACAGTAGCTAATAACTGCCATCAAAGAGCTGCATGCAAACTGCATGGAACGAGTTACAAAGTTATGTTTTTTGTCAGTCTTTGATCATCATAATTTTGCTAAAAAGGGTTTGTTTGGGTAGAAATACATTGTTACTAGTAAATTCAATTCGAACCACTGTGTTCTGAATCCTGAGTTTATGCTTCCCTAGACCAAGCACTCTTAAAAAATACCTACCAATATGGATGACGTGAATTCTACACCTTGTAGCTCCCTTTGTCAATATTTTGTATACACTGATTTACAATTGTATGATTCATTGTCTCTATATGTGTGTGTGATGTAAAGTGCTCCAACACCCTATGCTGGTAATAGATACCCTATAAAAGAAATGAAATACATGTGAGAGAGGAGCTATGGAGAGATGAGAGGCACTGCTGGAAGGGTGATGGTGAGGGAATCATTGAAGAACCCCAATACAAATTGCTGTATCATGGTGCACTGTAAGGTCATCATTTTCTATACTTTAAAAACAAATACAATTGAATATAAAATAACAAATGTGTTGTAGAATTCACTGTTTTGCCATTTCCCCCACATTTTCTTGGGTAGGGGGGGAACCCCCTCAAGCCCAATTGTAGTGGTGAGGCCTGCTCGCTATGCAACCCATGGGGGTGTTTTGACAAAATTTGCCAGGGCTGCTTTGGGTTCCCAGTCTGGCCCTGCTTCGATCCCCCATCACACTTTATACCAGCTGAAATTGTAGCCTGTCAGGAACATTAACACAGTGTGTCTCACACGCAGACAGCACAGAAGAGAACTCATCATCAAAGCCAATCAAGGTAGATGGGAACATTAGGCACATTAGGCATTGCACGTGAAAACATTGTGTTCCACATTTTGGCCCTGATTTATACTTTTTGGGGCAAAGCTGCACTAACGCAGTTTTGCACCAAAAGTTTAGCACCGGTTTGCACCATTTCTGTGCACCGGCTGGGCACCATATTTATGGAATGGCTGGGAAAAAAAATGACGTTAGTCTGGTGTGACTGGAGGTATGGAAGAAGGGGGTTTTGCACCAAAAAATGATGTTAGGCAGGTTAGAGTAAAAAAAAATGACTCTAACCTGCCTAGAGTAATTTTCTGACACAAACCATCCAAATCACATGACTCCTGTCTTAGAAAAGACAGGAGTCATGCCCAGCACCCCAATGGCCAGTACAGGGGACAAAGGTCCCCTGGGCAAGGCCATTGCACCCTGTGCCATGTATGGGGTCCATTTCAGGGCCCATTGGCACTTCAAAAAATAAAATTAAATAACTACCTGTACTTACCTGGGATGGCGTCCCCCATCATCCGCAGTTCCTCTAGTGTGGGTGGGGGTGCCCCTGGGGCCTGGGGAGGGCACCTGTGGGCTTATTCCATGGTGTTCCACCATGGAAATAGGCCCACAGGTGCCCTAATGCCTGCCCTGACCCAGGTGTTAAAAAATGGGGCAAAGCCAGCCGGGCACCATTTTTTGACCTTTCCTCCCTCCCGTGCACCATTTTTGCATTGGAGTATAAATATGGCGTTAAGGCGATAGAGTCATTTTTTGCACGGGAACGCCTACCTTGCATCTCATTAAGGCAAGGTAGGTTTCCACGTCCAAGAAATGACTTTAACTCCATAAATTTGGCCCTAGACAGGTCTAGTGCCAAAGTATAAATATGGAGTTGTAAGTTTTGCACCGAAGTAGAATTAAAAAAAATGATGCTAATTTGGTGCAAACAGAGTATAAATATGCCCCCCTGTTTGGCAAAGACTTTTAGAATTAATAATTAATGCAGATTTTATAATGATTAGACTTTCAAGCTTGAAGTCAAATTAGTAAGCGCCTGGTATATCCTCCCAACCCAATGTGGTGACCACATTCCCATGAGAATTCACATCACAAACAAGAACAAATGTGACCTAAATGTGGCAGCCATTTTTAGGTCTCACCTATACAGCGCATGCACTGTGCTGCGAGATGTATTGTTTGTAATTCGGTGAGCTTACATACTGCCACAGCATGCCATTAGTTGTTTTAGTTGTCACTTTTATTTACAATATTAGGTTGCTTGGCTACTGTAGAGTCCCCTTCCTTGTGTTAGCTCACCCTGGAGCATGAATAGAGTTCTTCTGTTCTTCCTTGTCATTTTGCAATACACTTTTATTTTATTTTAAGTGTTTCAGCATTATTCCTGGACGTGCAATGTGTTTTCCTACTTTCAACACAGGCATACAGTTTCTTATTTATGTTGCCTTTACCCTATCTCCTGTCTCTCTATTGATGCTCTCCTTACACCCACAACTGAACTAAGAAAAAAAGTGCAAAGGTCCAAAGTGTTTCTTAAGTGTCTGCTACCAGCATTACCGAATGACGGGTTTGCCAGATACCAAAACTAGTTCTGAGTCCAAATCAAGTCTCTTTCTTTCACCATCCTACAAGTCAGGGCATATTTATAGGCCCCTAGCGCCACCTTGCGCCACATTAACGTCATTTATTTAGTTTCCTAAAACAATTCCAATGTTCCTGACACACTGTGCTTAAAACAGCACCCCTTTCTATTAGAAATAAAAAAATAGTTATAAAGGTAGAGTGATACTTGTACATCAAACATAAGCTACACATATTTTTTGCTCTTTCAAATCTCACTGCATTGTGCCATTTGTAAAAAATATTACAATACTATTATCAAACCAAATGCCCCTTTAATGCTGTAGGTGTTTTTTGGGATCATGTCCCCAGACATATAGCCCTGGCTAGTGGCCTGGCTCTGTATACAGATAACCAGCATTTTTCAACCCAACACCTAAGGGCAATATTACAGAACTTTTCTACCAGAAAGTCACTATGACTGAGCCTGGCAAGCTTTGATGCTTGCCTCTACTGCCCAAAGAGAACAGATGATGGATGTAATGCTGAACAATATCAAATATTCATCCCCAGTCAGAGATCTGGGTCTGATTCCATCTGTTTTTTCCTTAACATGTCATTCCAGATTGGACCCAGCCATATACAAATCAGGCTTGATCCTGCTCCCCATGGGAACAGTCCAGCCCGAACTGCCAGGCCAGATCCTCCCCAAACTAGAAACAAGCATTCTCTAACCAGTTTCAAACTGTCACCCCTCATCAGCCAGGCGAGCTTGACACCGGTGACATGACGAGCACAGGACTCATGTCTGGGCATGCCTGTCCCACTTAGGACAACAAATGCAAAAACAACAGATGATGGACAGAATGCTGCACAATGTCAAACATTCACCCCCAGTCAGAGATCTGGGCCTGAATCCATCGGTTTTTGCTCATCACACCGTTCCAGTTTGGACCCAGCAGTATGCAAATGAGCCTTGCCCCTGTTCCCAATGGGAACAGTCCAGCCCAAACTGCGAGGCCAGGTCAGCCCCAGATGGAAAGCAAGCATTTTCAGGGTGTCACCCTTCATAACCTAGGATAACTTGATTCCACTGGTGTGGCGAGCATGGGACCCATGTCTGGGCATACCTGTCCCACTTAGAGCAACAAATGCAAAAAGAACAGATGATAGACGTAATGTTGAACAATGTTGAACAATGTCAAACATTCACCCCCGGTCTGAATTCGTCTGTTTATTCCTCAACATGCCATTCCAGATTGGACTCAGCCATATGCCAATCAGTCTTGATCCTGCTCCCCATGGGAACAGTCCAACCCAAACTGCCAGGCCAGGTCCTCCCCAAACTAGAAACAAGCCTCCTGTGACCAGTTGTGTGCTGTCACCCCTCATCAGCCAGGCGAGCTTGACTCTGGTGACATGATGAACATGGGATATGTCATGCCTGGGCATACCCGTCCCACTTACGACAACAAATGCAAAAACAATAGATGATGGACAGAATGTTGCACAATGTCAAACATTCACCCCCTGTCAGAGATCTCGTCCTAGGTTGCTTGTGTTTCAGTTCAGAGAGGACCTGGCCTGGCAGTTTGAGCTGGACTGTTCCCATGAGGAGCAGGGGCAATACTGCTTATGGCTAGGTCCAAGCTGAGGTGGTGTGGTGATCAAAAAAATTATAGATTAGGATGCAGCCCTGAGTGATTGCTGATTAATTCAAGCATTCCCCCATCACCTTGTTATTTTTGCATTTGCCACTGCTGCCTATCCTCACTGCTGAAATCATAGTCACTTATAGAGAACATTTGATGCCAGCATGAGAGTCGTGATGCTCCAGTGCCTTTGTCTTTTGTGTCTCCTTGTGTCAGTAATTCTGATGTCAATGTGAGGCATGTGTGCCCCTATTTTCCCTCATTGTTGTGTAACGATGTTATCAGCGTGAAGCCTGTGATGATGCGCCTGCATGTTCGGATTGTTATGTATGACCCCTGTCCTCGGTGACAGTAATATCTGCATTAGCTTCTGTGTCTGTACTCTTGCATTGATGTGTAATCACTTATTTCAGCAACACCAGTGCCAGCTTGAGACTTGACAGGTGCACCACCAGCACTGACACAATGCATTTTTTGTTGCGCCACCACCACGCGGGAAGGTGCCAGCGCCTCAGCTGTCTGTCTTTGCCTTCAGATTCCACAAACTATAAATGCTGCATCACTCGCTCAGCCAGCAGTTAAGACAATGTGAACTCGCTACCAGACTGGAATGGTACCAAACACTGTGGATCCTACATGTGGCTTGAGGCCAGCCATGGGTTCCTGAGCCAGGTACTGAAATGTTCTTTAGCAGACACTTGACTACTGAGGCATGATTGACCCTACAACTGTGTCTATTTTTACACAATGCACACACCTTGGAAGCTACAGAGTAACTAAATATGTTTCCTTAATGTAAATAAAGTTGTAGACTTTTTCCTTAAAAGGATAACAGTTTGGATTCTTCTCCTCACACTACCCACTTTCTGAAAGTAAGTTTGTGCAGCCCCTGCAAGTCAAAGTCTAAAAATAAGGTACTTGGAAATTGAGAGCACTCATAGTATAATCGGTTTATGTGCTTCCAAGGACAGTGGAAGACGTTCTCACAATGAATGTTGACTCTCCTTTGGGCGGGAATAAAGCTTGACTTACATGCTGGGTGTGACACTTATTTTCCTTTGTTCACAAGTAGTTCGGAGCGCTCTTCCTTTTTGGAAGAATTTCATATATCTTTCACACTGTTCCTGGATCAATTGTTCGTTAATGTTTCCTTTTCTATTAGACATTAAAGATTCTCCATAAAAATGGTCAAGTTTCAGGTTACCCAATAGATTACATACGATCTAATGTAATTCTGATAGCCAATACACATTTGATAGCTCCTTGTATGGATCACATTCATGACAGGATCTGGATTCTATTACTTACGTAGGCATCATGGTTGCCCTGACGTTTGCCCCCTGAAATGCCCTAATATGCTTATGATATCAGGAAATATTGATCTGATGCTGACGATAGATTGCACGTTGGTCTATCCTTCTTGGGAAGAGTTACATCTCTGAACATGGACATGTTTCCCAGACCTATATATGGTGAAGTATGTTCTGCAGGTGTTTCCTCAGCCTCTTTTGTGATCAGATCTTGTCTGGGTCAGCTGAGCTTTCACCAGATTTCTGTAGCTTGACATGAAGCCACCAATCTTGCTTGATATTATAAGGGCTGTTAGCAATAGTGAAAGGGCCAGGAATAGACACCAATGGCACAATCGTTTTATAAAGGATAATTAGGACGCAATATATGTGTCAGGCAATATTTTGGATTGCATTATTCTGTCATACAAATATCATAACTTTATCTACTGCAAACCATTTGGACTTGCTCACAGATATGCAGTTCCTCCAAAATGTTAAGCGTAAAATGCCTCTTTCTCCATTTCTGTTGTGATATTGTCACTGTTATTCAATCTCATGATTGCCAAGAATAGTATGCTGGTCACCAACAGGAAAAAGCAGAAAATACCCCCACATGTTGGCAGAAATCTCCCAACATGTGTGGGACATATTGTTTTTTGTTTTTCAGAAACAAAATCATGATTTGGAGTTCATTTCTGTAATATAAATAAATACGGACTGGACTTAAGTTACACTGCTGTGTTGGTGGAAGTACTCATAGCAGAAATCCACCTCCAAAACAGCAGTAATCCTGTCTCTGCTGGTTCTGCACAGGTAGGACCTTCCAAGTCCTGCTGCTTGGAGGACAGCATGCCAAGGGCTAAATAAGATGCTAAGATTTGAATGGCTGAAGGGGTCCAATCCCTTCAAAAATGGTAGTGGGTGCTCCCATTAGATAATATTCATAAGCTAAATTATTTTCCACAAGGCTGTTTTACAATGATTTTTTTATTTGTTGTACTGCAGGTACTGGTCTCAGTTGAGGATCAGTGAGTTCCAAAGGTGAGCTGTCTAGAGTCTTCTGGTGCTTCCGCCATGTTTTGTGCTTGTATTGTAGAAAGAGAAGTCAAATATTCATTGCTGGGTCTGAGGTACTGACCAGGGGTTTTACTAAGAGAGGTCATGGTGCTGAGTACTTGTGCATTCTATCCAAAAGTACTTGAGAATAGTTTACAGAAGTATAAAATGTATCCATTGGTCCACTGGAGATTGGGAACTTCTTTTAGGACTGGAGTAATTTAGACATGTTTCACCAGATGATGGTCCAGTCTCATTGTTTAGTTTCTTTCTTCTGGAGTATCAGGGTGACCTTGCAGTACTTGAATCTTGTAAACTAGAGGTCTTATGAGTTCTGGTTTGCAGTTCTCAACATCGTCAGCTGAAGATTTGGATTATTTACCACTGCAGTGATGTACTAATTGTTAGAAGCTTAGGGCTTAACCAAGCCGTCATGATTTACTGTCCATATTGTTAGTTCATTTGCCTATTAAATGGAAACAAATCTTCTGGGTTTGTTGAAATTATAACCTCAGTTTAGGAACCATTCAGGATTGGAAGGTTTTTCTGATCCTGTGGTAAGTGTCCCTAAGCCCACTTGAGACTTTGACTTGCTGGTCTTTCTTGTTTTTAAATTGAACGTGAATTTATGTATCAACAGTACAGCATATGTTGATAATTGTAGCTGACGTTGCTGAAAATTGTCTATATATGTTGAACAGTAGCAGTGAAAGCATTGAGCCCTATGGTACTTTTCAAAATATGGTCTTACTTTCTTAATATTTTTGTTTCATTACAAAGGACCAACAGAATACATTTGGTTTCTTATATATCAAAATATCAAAATGCTAAACATTAATAGAAGATGTTTTCATCACATTCTTAATAAGTTATGCTTCCATCAGGAATGAAAGTGCACTGCCATCTTTTAAACTGTGCTAGAATTTCAATAAATAAAAGCTGGTAGTGACTGTTCTCATTTTCTAAATCACTGTTTTAGCTTAATTTAATGTCTTGATGTGAGAAACTGGGTTGTTGATTGACTGGGGGGGGGGGGGGTGCTAAGCCCTGGTAAAGCAACAGCCCCAATCCTTTGTAAAAAGTCACTAAAGTAATCTGTGCTCAGCAATGGGTAGCTTGGCACAAAAAGCATTTAGGCTTAATTTACAGGCAATGTATAAAGTATTTATGCAGCACACAAACAGTAATAAAGTTAAAACACAACACAAGAAAAACCCCAAACCAATTTACAAGAATAGAGTAAATTGTAATACATTGTTTGCCACCAAAAAGCCAAAAATCCAGTCAGTAGACCCGGAATTATGATTTTTTAAACTTGAAGGTTAAAAATAGCACCTAAATGATGAAAGTGCCAACCACGGACATCTGGTCACCATTAGTCAATCAACCAATCAATCAATCAAGTAGGATTTGTAAAGCATGGCTAATAAGCCGGCAGGATATCCAGGTGATTGTAGGTCTCGGAGAAATCAGTGAAAAAGAAGAAAAAGCAAGGAGAAGGCACACAAAAAACGAGGGAAAGAGCAAATAGAAAGCAGTGAAAATGAGGGAAAAGCAGGAGAAGGCACACAAAACAAAAGTTCCACAACCAAAGATCCAGTAATGCATGAAGACCTCTTGGGGGTTCAGGACTCACTCAGGCTGGATCCAGGTATGGATTCAAGATGGCAGGAGCGTGTTATTTCCCTATGGCTCTTACCTGGAGGCCAACAAACTAGCCCTTGGGGTCACTTCTGGCAGTCTTGGACTCAGATGTAGTTGCAGGGCTCAACATCAGGACTGGCCTCTGACATTTGAAGGCAGACTCCAGCCAGCAACAAAGTTCTTCCAGGTATAGCAGCAGTCTGCCGAGTGCACAGCAGGTCACAGCAGCAGGCAGTCCTCCGAGAATCCTTCTACAGGTGGGTCTGACACCCCTATTTTTACACCCTGAAGCCTTGCTCCTAGAAGGTGGGAGAAGTTTCTAGAAAGGTTCTTTGACATTCTGGGAGTTTCTGGCCTCCCTTGTCCTGGCTCAAAGCTAGCTGCACTTACAATACAGAGTTGTTAAGCGTATAGTGAGGAGACAGGGCCCAGCCTATTCAGGGGCAAGTGGGGCTGTGCTCCGCTCCGCACCTCAACCTTAAAGCCAGTTAACGGCCCATTCAGGCTCTGCTACTTCCACCACTGTGTGACTGTCTTTGAGGAATTCAAAAAGTTCTAACTGTCAGCCACACCCAGTCATGTCAACCAATGCAGGCTGCAGGACCAGAGGGCTAAGGGGAGGAAAATGGCAACTTTCTAAAAGTGTCATTTTCAAACTTGTAATGATAAATTTTACTTTACCATTAAAGAGGATGTATCATTACAAGTTCATAGGTACCAAGCATAAATAGCTACCTCTTCTCATTCAGGATTGCAGATTATTAAATGTAATAAGGAATCCCCAATGTTATCCTATGGGAGGGGTAGGCCTCACAAAGCACAGGTCTTACCTTTTAATTACACAGCACCCTCCCCCATGGACTACCTAGGGCCCACCTTAGGGGTGATATATGTATTAAAAGGGGAGTTTAAGGCTTGCCAAGGACGTTTAAAATGCCAAGTCGATTTGCAGTGGGACACTGCATTCAGGCTGCAATGGCAGTCCTGGGTCATATTTTAAGGTGCTACTTAAGTGGGCGGCACAAAAAGTCCTTCAGGCCACTGGTAGCATTTAATTTACAGGCCCTGGGTATATAGTATATGACTCTACAAGGGACGTACATGTAAATTAAATAGGCCAATCGGGTATATGCCAGTCAAACCATGTTTAGGGGAGTGGGCACAAGCACCTTAGCACTGGATATCAGTGGTAAAGTGCAGAGAGTCCTAAGGCCAACAGAAGCAAAAATATAGAAAAAGGGAAGGCAAGCTGTCAAACAGCTTGGGGGAAGACCACCTTAAGGCTGACAGGTCTAACACTTAATTTTAAGTTCATTTATGCTTTTTTATTGCTTCTTGGTCCTTCACATGCTGCATGTTATCTTCTTTACCTTGTAAAAAAGTTAATTAAAATACCTGTGAAACGTTTTGACAGCTTACCCCTACTTTGATGCACCCTCTGTCAAATATCTATGGTCTGCAGCAGTGCAATCAATCTGTTTCAATAATTGATGTGTTCAATGATTGATTATTTAGTGTTGTTTGCGCTTTTATGGTTAGGTGCAATTACACTGTGTACCCTGTTATTTTTTTGGTAAAGGAGGAGACATCTTGTCAAGGACTGTTTGTACGTTTTCCCAATGTTTTCAACTGATGACATTGTTTTTATAAATGTAGTGATTCTGTATGTTTATTGGAAAATCCAATACTGCAAAAAGTCTGAAGCAGGCTGTTTGCGTTATTGTTAAGTGTCTTGTAGATCCTATTTAAAAGTTTCATTAAATAGACTGTTTAGTTGGAGCGAGTTTAAGAATGGAATGCACAAAGCAAAAAAGTTCATAAAGTATTTGCATGGTTTTGCCAGCACAAGCAAATAAGCTATGACTTTTGCTTATTCTCAAACTTTTTCAGTAGCAAGGAATCTTAGGCCCATATTTATACTCTGTTTGCACCGGATTTGCGTCATTTTTTTTACACAAATTCAGCGCAAACTTAACTCCATATTTATACTTTGGCGCTAGACCCATCTATCACCAAAGTTATGGAGTTTGAGTCATTTTTTGTACATGAAAACCTACCTTGCGCTAATGACATGCAAGGTAGGCTTTCCCATGCAAAAAATGACTCTAAGGCATGTGCGCCTTGTTTATCCTCCATTGTCAAAATGACGCCCAGAGGAGGCAGGCCTTAAAACATGGCGCCCAGACGGATTTGCGCCGTTTTTTAACGCCTGTGTCAGGGCAGGCATTAAGGGGCCTGTGGGCTCATTTCCATGGTGGGAGACAATGGAAGCAGTCCACAGGTGCCCTTCCCTGCACCCAGCGACAACCCCCTGCCACCCTCGCCCACCCCTGGAGGACACACATGGATGGGGGAACCCATCCATGGTGAGTGCAGGTAAGGGCAGTTAAGTATATATATATATATTTTTTTTAAGTGGCATGGGGGACCTAACTTGGGCCCCCTTACATGCCACTGTGCCCAAAGGCCATGCCCAGGAGACAAGAGTCCCCTGGGCAGGGCCATTGGGCAGGGGGGCATGACTCCTGTCTTTGCTAAGACAGGAGTCATTTCCATGGGGGTTGTGCTTCAATAAATGGCGCTAGTCAGGTTAGAGCCAATATTTTTTACTCTAACCTGACTTGCACCATTCTTTGGCGCACAACCCCTAGTCTTCCCTTCGCCTCCGCTGCCCGGTTACCGTCATTTATTTTTACGCTAACCAGGCCACAGCGCTGGATAACGTAATTCCATAAATAAGGCACCCGGCTGGTGTGTTGGAATGGCGTTAGCCGGCGGTAAACTTTTTGACGCAAATCTGCCCTAGTGCGGATTTGCGTCAAAAAGTATAAATATGGGCCTTAATGTGCATATGTTATGCATTACGTTTTGTGCTTACACAGGATATATTTAGAGTTCTGTAACCTTACCTATATATACTTTACGAATGTGAAGGGTTAATACATGTTTAAAATAAACTTTTCATTGTATTTTTCTTCTACTTCGAATATGTCTTAAATTTCAAACTGATTTGTGTACTTTTCCCAATTACATCTGGCCTATTTAGGTGTAAGTTATGTTTGTTCATGGGGGTAATCTTTGCATTTCAAAACCTTTCTGAATGTCCCTAATGTTTATTACCTTGTCAGTTTACAAAATGTGCTTTCTTTGGCCCTTACCACTTGTCAATATGAGGTGAGAAGAGAAAAACGAGCTTCACATGAGAGTTTGGAATTTTTTCAATAACTATAAATTGCTGATAGAAGATTGTCGGTTTTCAAGGGATTTGGAAATATGATTTCAGCCCTCCGCTCTCTCCTTCTTGTTATTACTTGCTTAACAAATTCATGTGATAGACTTGGGTTTGATATCCCTGGTCAGAATTGTTGATGTTATATAATGGGCTGGTTTACTTGTTCTGGTTGTTTTATACCATTCAATTTTGTGAAGTCTACGTTTCAATTGTAGGGGGCTGGCCTGGTTTGTAGTGGGTACCAGAGGTACTTACACCTTATACCAGGTCCAATTATCCCTTATCAGTGAAATGTAGTCCATGTCTAGAAGCCAGGCTGTCTAGAGGTAGCTGTAGGCAGAGCAGCTATGGCTGAACTAGGAGACATAGAAAGCTCTTGCAATGCAACTGTAGTCACACAGTACTCACACACATGAAAGACAATACTCAGTGTTACCAAAAGTAAAGGTACTTTATTTTAGTGACACAATGCCAAATATATCTTAGAGGCTATACTCCCTTAGGAGGTAAGTATTATACACAAAATATACCCTAGTAACCACAATCAGGTAAGTAAACAGTCATAAAATAGTGCAAATTGTGAAAAACACCATAGGTTGCAATGGGCCTAGGGGGAACATACACTGTATACTAAAATAGTGGAATGCAAATGGCGGTTTCCCACCTAGGCAAATGTAGTGTATAGAGGGGCACTGGGAGTGTAAGAAAACACAAAGGATGAGTAAAATACCCCAGAGCACAGGAAAGCAGGAGTAAAGTACAGCAAGTTTCCTAAGAACACACTAGAAGTCGTGATAAAGAAGAATGAAAAATACAAGCAAGACTGCAAGACACCAACAATGGATTCCTGGAACTGAAGACCAGTGGAGAGAGGAGACCAAGTCCAAGAGTAGCTGAAGAGTCCAGGAGTAACAGGAGCCCCTTCTAACCCGGATGAAGGTGCAAATGTGAACTCTCTGGTTAGAAGAAAAAGTAAGAAATGAACCAAAGAAGACAGCTGTGGGGTCCTGCTTGGTGCAGGAGATGTCCCACGTTGAGTAGATGAATGCAGGCTGGTTTTCATCGCTAGATTCCACCAACAAGCCTTGGCTCATGCAAGAAATGCATTTGGCAGGAAAAGGCGCTTCCTGGGCCAAGGAGGGTCCTGGGGGTCTCAACTCAGGATGAGGAGACAGAGGGGGCTCTCAGCACTTCAAAGAGCCCTCAAAAGACCAGGCAGAACCTACAGGAGTCCCAAAACATGGGGACAAAGGAGTTGCAAATGGAGATCATTGCAGTACTACACAAAGGGATCCCATGCCACAGGAGAACAACTCAGGGAGCTAAGCATTGCAGGATAGAGTGCTGGGGACCTGGGCTAGGCTGTGCACAAAGGATTTTTTGGAGATGCACACAGAAGCCCTAGGAGCTGCAAAACACATGGTGCACAGGGGCACTGTCTGGCACTGGGAGGCAAGCTCTTATCTCTACCAAATTTGGACAGCTGGACCTTTAGGCAGTCTGGGTTACTTTGGTCCACCACTTGTGTTCCAGGGACCATGCTCGTCGTCAGGAGAGGGAACCCAGAGTACCGGTTGTCACTGCAGAAGGGTGCCTGCTGAAGCAGGGAAGTGACTCTGTCACTCCACGGGAAATTCCTTCAATTCTTCCAGTGCAGACTGAAGCCAGGGAGCCTTCTGATGATGCACAAGCTGGAAATTGTTGCAGTGGCTTGCAGGAGCTGTGGTTACAGAGTTGCAGTAGTCCTCTTGGATACTTTGTTGCAAGTTGTAGAGTTCCTGGAGCAGTTCTGCGGTTGATCCGCCAGTAGAAGGTGAAGCAGAGGATGCAGAGGATTCCTGCTGGAGTCCTGCAATCCGAATCTGAGGAAATACCCAGAGAAGAGACCCTAAATAGCCCTGAGAGGGGGAAGGACCTATCAGGAGGGGTCTCTGACGTCACCTGCTGGCACTGGGCACTCAGATGCTCCCAGAGTATCCCAACACCTTGGAATCCAAGATGGCAAAACCCAGACACACTCTGGAGGAGCTCTTGGCACCACCCGAGGGTGGTGATGGACAGTGTAGTGGTCACCCCCTTTCCTTTGTCCAGTGTCATGCTAGAGTAGCGGCTGGGAGTCCCTGAACCGGTGTAGACTGGATTATGCAAGGAGGGCACCATTTGTGCCCTTCAAAGCACTTACAGAGGCTCTGGTAGGATACCCCTCCCATGCCTGTAACACCAATTTCCAAAGGGAGAGGGTGTAACACCCATCTCCTAAAGCAAATGCATTGTTCTACCTTCCTGGGATTGAGCTGCTCAAGCCCCAGGAGGGCAAAAGCCTGTCTGTAAGGTGGCAGCAGCTAGGGCTGCTATGGAAACCTCAGAGAGCTGGTTTGGCAGTACCGGAGGTCCGTGGTGGAGCCCCCAGGGTGCATGGAATTTGCCCCCAACAGCAGAATCAGTATGGGGGAACAATTTCCAGTACTTAGACACCTTACACAGTAACTTTGCACCTAGCCTTCAAGGTCTGAAGGTTAGACATATAGGTCTCTTATAAGTTACCTGGTGCAGTGAAAATAGCTGTGAAGTAATGCGTGCATTATTTCACACAGTCTGCAATGACAGTCCTGAAGAAGTGTTTGTATGGGCTCCTTATGGGTGGCAAAAAAAATGCTGCAGCCCATATGGATCCCCTCGAACCCCAATGCCCGGGGTACCTAAGTACCATATACTAGGGACTTATAAGGGGGGGTCCAGTGTGCCAATTTAGAGTGAAATACTGAGTTATCAGTATGTAAGGATACATTTAGAAACAGAGAGAGCATGAGCACTGGAGGTCTGATTAGCAGTACTCCAGTGACAATTTAGGAAGCAGTGAAACACACTGACAAGCAGGCCACAAACCATAAGCATTGGGGTCCTGACTAGCAGGATCCCAGTTACACAGTCAAAACACACTGACTATCAGGCAGAAATTGGTGGTAACATACTAAGAGAGATGGTACTTTCCTACATCAATCAGTAAATTTGTAGAGCTCTTCTTATCACCTGTGAAGGTATCCAGTTGCTGGCAGGGTCCATTTGAGTAGAAAATAGCCAGGTCTTCAGGGACTTTCAAAACTCTGGAAAATATGGGGAGGTCCAGAGATGAAAGGGTACCTCGTTCCATGTCTTCGCTGCTAAGTAGGAGAAGGAGCGACCTCTACATCTGCTATGTTGAATGCAGGGGTGTGAGGGGTAGAGAAAGGAAAGCGGAGCTGAAGTGTCTGGTGGGCTGACGGAAGTTCAGACGGTGAATCAAGTAGGTGGGTCCGCAGTTGTGTATGGCTTTATATATGTGGGTCAGGAGCTTGAGCTGCCATCTTTTCTGTACAGGGAGCCAATGGAGTTCCCTGAGGTTTATCTAGGGAGATCCAGGATGAGTCTTGTCTATAGTCGAAGTAGGTAAGCTGCGATCCCTGCATAGAGAGCATTGCTGTAGTCGAGTTGGATGGAAGTGAGGGCGAGGGTGACAGTGCGTCTTGAGCTTGGGGGTAGCCATTTGAATATCTTATGAAGCAGGAAGAGAAGACGAGTTGGCCTTAACCATCATGGTTAACTTGTTGTTCAGAATGATGCCTGGGTTCCTAGAGTTGTCAGTGAGGGTAGGAGTAAGTCTGAGTTCTAAGGGGCCATCATTATGCGAAGATCAGTACCTCTGTCTTGTCTGTGTTGAGCTTCAGGCAGTTGTCCTTCATCCAGTCAGTGACGCCTGTCATGCAGTTGTGGAAGTTGGTCTTGGTGTGAGTGGTGTCTTCAGATAGGGAGAGGATAAGTTGTGTGTCATTGGCTTAGAATATGATGTTGATTATTTGGGTTTTGACGATGCTGGCCAGAGGTATCATATAAGTGTTGAAGAGGGTGGAGCTGAATGAAGATCTCTGTGGCATTCCATAGATGAATATCTTTGGTTCGGAGGTGAAGGGAGGCAGGCAGACTTTTTGGATTCTCCCGATGAGGCAAGAGGCCGTCCATCTGACAGCGGCTATTTGGATGACTATGTTTTGCAGCCTTGTGATGAGTGTGTGGTGGGAGATCATATACTGCAGAGAAATCTAAGATGATCAGAGCAGCAGTTTCCCCTCAGTCGAGTTGGGCTTGGATATCTGCGATGAGGGCTGTCTTGGTGCTGTGGTTGCTGGAGAATCTGGATTAGGAAGAGTCAAGTGGGAGGTTCCGTTCCAGATATCAGGAGAGTTGTTGGATGATAGCTTTTTCTAATACATGGGCCAGGATCAGGAGCAGGGAGATAGGTCAGTAGTTGTTAAGTTCACTCAAGTCTACCTATGGTTTCTTCAGTAAAGCTTTGACTTCTGCATGTTTCCAGTCCTCAGGGAAGGCAGCCTTGGCTACTGAGGTGTTAAACAAGGTGGTGAGTACATTTCTCATTCTGACTTTGCCTAGCTTAAAGACATGGTGAGGGCATGGGCCAACTATGGCTCCTGAGTGGACTGAGTTCTTGATGGAGGCGATGTCCTGTGGGGTGAACTGGCTCTATTCAGTTAATCGGATGCCTGTAGTGGTAGAGGGTTGTTGTGCTGCTTGAAGAAGTCGGTGACCTTTGGCTTGGGTTTGAAGTTTTGCTTATTTATAACCGTATGAAATCTATGTCCCTAGGTTGGAAAACCATGATAGGTTGATTAGAATAGACCAAATGTTGGTGCTGTTATTTTCATATATTTCACCTGTACTGTTATACTGAACTCTACCCTGTTTTCGGGTTGAAGGATATATTCCAATAGGAGGTTTTCAGTTTAGGGTTAAGGCTTCAAACTTTCTTTGAACATGTCTAGGATTATCTAGGGATATCACATGAACAGTAGCTCAAATCCAGTGGATAAATGGTGGAAACTCCAGACTGAGAAGTGTGCTAGGGAAAGACCTAATGACAGTGTCTTCCATTTCCTTGGACTATTTCAGAAAGGATTTGTTCCATGGCCCCATTGTCTCTTTTTCAACCCCGGCCACCTGCTTCCAATGATATACAGATGTTTATTTACTTTTTCATCTGCAAAGTTTCACATAGCTGTCTTATTAATAATACTAAATTAAAATTGAGATTGCTTAATCTCATGAAATGAAAATATGACTTTATGAAAAAGTGTATGAATGCTGCTGATCCTTGATAAAAACAAATCAAAGTACAGGAGAAAATGCTGGCAGAATCTTTACATCTTTTATTAAAAGTGTATAGCCTTGAAAAACAAACAAGAGGTAGTTCTTATACAAACAAATTAAATGAATTAGACAATTATGGAGTATTATACGGAATTGGATTCATCAGAAGTTGAAATATCTGAAATTGAGTCTCCAGGGTTTTTGAAGATATTACATCTCATAAAAACACATTAACAAATGATTCATCTTCTGGGGTCCCACTCAAATATAATTCGAATAAAAAAGGTGTCATCTCAGCTAAAGCACAAGGATAGCCTCTAGCCAAGAATACAATTCAAATGAGGAAGACCACCCTGCCCAGCAAACTTGCAGTTTCCCCACTCTAGTTAAAGTTGAGGGAACTGCTATAATTCTGCTGGTGGAGCCTCGGTTGGGTCTGCTGGTAAAAACCTTTGACCAATGCACCGACTAGCATTAGGCTGTTGGTCAAAGTACCAAAAACCATCTGTCCTGTTTAGTGCGGATGTTATAAGGTAACTTTTTCCTGCTTTAAACTGCCAGAGTAAGCCTGGTAATCTCTAACAGAATAAACAAATAAATGAACCACACACCCTAGAAGAAAACTCTCAGCATGACACCGACTATTTATATTTTGTTTTTCAGAAAGAATTTCCACCTTAGGAGTTGGTTTTTCAAACCCAAAAACTTTGATGTACTGGACGATGGGCCCGATTCACAAAGGAAAACTTAGGGCCTCATTACTAGTCTGGGGGTCCTCACGGTGATGGTCAGACCACCGCAACTGTGGCAGTCTCAGCGCCACATTACAAGCCTGATGAGTGGACCCGCCAGGGTACCGCTGTTTCTGCCTGGTATGTGGTTCCCAGTGGCAGTCTGGGTTGTACTCAGCCAGGGAGGGGCTGAGTACAGCGCCGCCTGACTGATTACAACTCAACTTTCCGACTGCCTTCTCATGGTGGGGTCCTGCTGTAAGAAGGCTGGCAGAAAGCCAGTGCCAGGGACACCCTGCCCATCACCATCAGAATGCGCACTGTCTGCTGTGCAGACAGTGCGCATTACAAGGGTGCTGTGAGCTACGGTATTAGCCTCAGCTCCCTTAAAGGAGCCGAGACCAATATCGTAGCACAGTTCCCGGTGGCAACCCGGCGGGAACTGCGAACTGCAAGGTTCCTGCCGGTCAGCCCGGCGGGAACATTGTAATACATTCGGGGGACGCCACCGCCATGGTGTCCTGGCCACGAGTTTGGCCGTCACGCTGTGAGACCGCCAAACTCATAATAAGGCCCTTAGACTTTTGGTCAAAGTTTAGACCAAAAGTCTAGACCAACAGTCTAAGTTTATGACTTTTCGGTATTCACAAAGGCAAGTTACGAGTAGTATTCTACTCCACCTCTGGAGGGGTCTCCGCACCTTGAGTAGAATCTCCACACTCTGGGCAGAGATTCCGCCCGAGTGCAGACATAAAGATACTACGCATAACTTACCTTTGAGAATACCAAAAGTCTAAGTTTACCTTTGTCAATGAGGCACGCTGTATGTACAGCAAATCCTTGGTGCCTTCAAGGGATCTGCCAAGTTGATGGCTGTTCTAAAGGCACAGAGATCTGGCTGTTTATGAGCTCTAAATATGGTGGGCTGTAGTCCATCAAGGCAACATAGTACATTTGTCCTGTGGCCAGGTGGAACGCAGTACAGCTTGCCACACTTTAGTTGATCAGATTTGTGCACAAAGGAAACTGAGACTGATAGAAGAGTTGGAACCTCATTATGGAGCCGTGATAGTTCTAATAGAAAACATGAAGACAATCCACTGCTGATGATAAATCATCATGCTTTGTCACTAATTAGCATAAAATGTAAGGTCTAGCTAAAGGGCGACAAAATTAATAGAGAAAGCACTTATGAAGTTAACAAACATAGATCAGACAGGGTTTCTCTCCAGTAGCAAAGGGCCCGCTACTGTAAAGCGCTTATGAAATCTGTTAATTATAGCAGAGGAAAGTAAGAAGGAATGAATCAGAGTGGTCCCTGTAAAAAAAACAGGGACTACTCTGTTAGAAAAGTGGCAAAACGTCTTTTCAGCAAATGGATTGCCCTTTTTATTCGGAGATAATTTTTCCTGCAGCTTAGTTAGAATATGCAATTGGTGCTAATTATTGTGAAAACATGAAAAACAGGTATCCATTTGCCAAACTCTAGATTAGGCCATCTCTTCATCTTGGGAATATAGAAACATAGCAAGCAGGGAATAGTTTGATGATGTTCGAATGGCTCTATGATTGCTGCATTGAACACTGATGGTTAGACTCCCAGATGTGAGGCATAATGTTTTATTTTCCTTGAAATCTTGCATAGATAACTGTGAAGATGGGTAAGGTTGTGAGAAACTGCTTTTGTCAACATTGACTTTCAGTTGTGATCCCAACTATGTCTGGCTCAATTAATTCTATTGATTTATTACATCACACAGTTTAAATTTATTTTTATTTTTTTCCCACTAAATGTCTCCAGATTTTGAATGTCCAGGAGCAGAGTTAGCTGACATAAACAGGCGAATATTAAATAAGAAACTGGCCATCCAAAGAAGGGGTAGAAGAGGTGAATAATTAAACACTCAATTTGGTGACGTCTGCATACATATAAAAATAGGTTCCAAAAGCAGACAGTAATTTGCTAAAGGAAGCATATGGATAACGAATAATGGCGAAAATGTGAAAACCTTCAAGGCACCAGCGGCGGCCACCTCAAATCTCAAGGGGAGGGGTGGGCGGAGGGTAGCGGGGGGAAAATAAGTAACAAAAAATGAAGAATACTTTAAAAAAAAATCAAAACGTACCTGTCTGATGCCGTCGGCTGCCTTGTGCTCCTCTTCTGATGGTGTCCCAGCAGTCTGGGGGACACCAGCACAGGCCCCCCACCCAATCCTAGTGCTACTCTCATGCTATACCTAGCATGAGAGAAGCGTCAGAATTGGTCTGACCAGCTTCGTCTGCCACTCAGACAGTGCACTGGGGTCTGTGCAGTTTCTCCCACCCGACTGTGCAACACAGCTGGGTTGGAGAAACCTAACTACGCATGTCAGTTTGGCCAACCTGAGATGGCAGGTCAAACTTACCTGTGCACTTAGTGCACTCACTCCACTCCCCCTGCCCCTCCCATGACCCAGATCCGACCCTCCCTTCACATTCTGGCTCAGCTGAGCCAGAAGCTGAAAAAATAAAACAAAACATTGTTTTATTTCTGAGGTGCTAATTCTTAGCCAGTGGGGTGACGCTCCTTCACCTTTGCGAAGGAGCCGCCCCGAGGGGCACCAGAACAGGGAGTCCTTGCACTTGCTTGATGAAGAGGGGTGTTGATGACCTTCCCCCAGACTGACAGAAATCATAAGAGTCAAATCAGAACCTTGCCAGCAACTCCTATGTTAGCCAGCTTCAATTCCAAAATGGAATGATCGAAAGCTGTGAACAAGTCCAGAAATATTCGTGTTTCAACTCCTTCTTTATCTACAATTAAACAAATATATAGGTGGATTCAGTAGCTGTAAGTGATCCTATGTGGTCGAAAACCAGCTTGAAAACTATGTAGATCAAAGTTTGGTTCCAAAAATTACAATATTTGGGTAAAAGCAATTTTCTCAAGAAGTTTGCAAAAAACGGAAGCGGAAGGATCGAATGGTAGAGACTTTGGGGGTCATTACAACATTGGCGGTATAAGGTGCTTACCGCCGTGCAGAAGACCGCCAATACACCGCCGCGACCGCGGTAGACCGACACAGCTATTATGACACACATCAAGGTATCCGCCGAAATTCAGACACCCACACAACACCGCCACACCAAAGGTCAGCGATAAACTGGTGGTAACAAATCCTCCACCTCCACGCCAACAGAAACACGCCCATGCAATTACGACACACGAATCCACGCAGCGGTCTTTCAACCGCGGTATTCCATTGGCGGTACACACTGCTGCACTCAAAATACACACACATCTCCAAAACACCGCCACATTGGACAATTCGAAATACACTCACCTGATACACATACACACACCACTCCCACACACCCAGTACTATATAAAACACACACCCACATCACCCACAAACCCCTACAACCAGAAATTCTGAGAGAAGGCCACAGAGACAGCACAGCTATTGACAACCCCAACACACAGAGGCACACAACACCATCACCCACACAACATCCACGCACAAAACACCACATGCCACTACACTCATCCACACTCATCAACACATACACCACCCCACACATCACACATAACACCCCATGTCACGCCAAAGACACCCCCGCTTCTCCAAGGAGGAGCTCAGGGTCATGGTGGAGGAAATCCTACGGGTAGAGCCACAGCTATTTGGCTCACAGGTACAGCACACATCAATAGCCAGGAAGATGGAGCTATGGCGCAGAATAGTCGACAGGGTCAACGCAGTGGGACAGCACCCAAGAAATAGGGAGGACATCAGGAAGAGGTGGAACGACCTACGGGGGAAGGTGCGTTCAACGGTCTCCAGGCACAACATCGCGGTGCAGCGGACTGGCGGCGGACCCCCACCTCCTCCCCCACAACTAACAACATGGGAGGAGCAAGTCCTGACCAGCTTGCATCCTTAGGGCCTCGGAGGAGTCGGTGGAGGATGGGACACTGGTAAGTCAAATCTTAACCATCACATCCCCCACCCTACCTGCATGCTATCACACACCCCCACCCTCACACCCTCCCCTATCACCCCAAATCCTCACCAATCTACCCATGACACCAAGCACCCATCCCAACACCAAGCCCTGCATGACACAACTAAGCATGGGCACCCCTCACTAAAGCATGCCCACTGCACATACCCAGAACACCCCCACAACCATCACCACAAAAGCCCCCACACAGGAATGCCTGCACTGGGGATCACGCACACCCAACCATTGCACACCATTACACACACACATGTAATAATCATGTGCCTATACCCCTGCAGGAACCCGAAGGAACGTCACCACACCAGAGGGTCCAGGCAACACCACTCCACCCCCAGAAGAGTCCCACAGTGACGACAGCAGCTCTGCCCCACTGGATCCTGATGACCAGCCCGGACCATCGTGGGCCTCAGGACAGTCGGTTCCCCTTGCCCAGCCACAGCCCAACACCGAGCTGCCACCCTCTGGTAACACCAGCACAGCCCCCACCCAGCAGGCCCAAACCACCCTACCCAGGACAGGTCAATCAGCGGTGTGTCCACCACTACAGGGAACCCAGGCTAACCCACCACCCCAACAACAACAGGGACCTGGGGGCAGTGGTAGTGGGCACACAGACCAGGGGACGGAGGCACAGGAACACCGGGGAACTGGGAGGGCTGCTGTGCGACAGAGGGAGGACAGGCCAAGGGAACCAACTCTCCACGAGGCCCTATCCTCCATCATGGGAGCATACCACCACTCCCAGGAGACGATGGCCACGGTCCTGGACAAGTTGCAGGAGACCCTGCGTCTGCAGGACGAACTGTATTTGGGGTTCAGGGAGGAGCTCAGGACCATCAGCTCCGCCCTGGGCACCATCGTAGGGGTGCTGACGGACATTCAAAAGACCTTGAGGTACACCGTGGCACTCCAAGGGGCCCCTGACACTAGCCAGGACGACGAACTGCCCACCACCTCCGCCGGCGCTAGTGGACAGGACGCCCTGCCACAGGACCAACACACCAGCACCCCATCCCCTGCAGACGGACAACCACCACGCAAGCGGTCTCTGAGATCCAGGAACAGGACAGAGCAAGATGGCAAGACCCCCGCCAGGAAATAAGACCACCCTGATTGTCCCCCCACTGTCCCACTTTGTCACCCTGTCCAGATAGGAACTGCCCCAGCTCCACTTCCAATGCCCAGATGGGCAGTGCACCTGTGAGACGAATAGACTGGACTCTGCCATGGACAATCCTCCACCATCACCCATCACCATTTTACAACCTTCCTTGATTTTTTTAGCACTTAAATAAACACCCTTGAAAGCCAAAAAAACTTGAGTCAGTCTATGATTTGGAACTTTGTATTATCAATTACAGTGTCATAATGGGTTACCCATTGTAAGGCTAACATACCAATGTCACACATCACAAGCCCTTGATGGATGCAAGCAGTTGACACGTAGGTTACCACACTTGTGAAACTGAAATGGAAGGGTACAACTCAATTAACAAATAGTGAGTGAAATGTAGGTACAGGATAGAGGTAGACGTGTGAAAGTTAATGTAATGTTAAACCTGAAAATGTTCTCACCTGTGTGTCACTGGAAATATTGCTGTATGACTGACTCCCTGTTGTCGTTTCCTTCATCCTCAGCTTCATCCTCATCACTGTCCACTGGATCCACAGGCTCCACAGCTGCCACAACACCGTCATCTGGATCATCCTCCTGCAGAAAAGGCACCTGGCGTCGCAATGCCAAATTATGGAGCATGGAGCAGGCGATGATGATGTCGCACACCTTCTTCGGTGAGTAGCATAGGGATCCACCTATCATATGGAGGTACCTGAACCTGGCCTTAAGAAGGCCGAAGGTGCGTTCGATTACCCTCCTAGTCCACCCATGGGCATCATTGTACCGTTCCTCTGCCCTGGTCCTGGGATTCCTCACTGGGGTCAATAGCCAAGAAAGGTTGGGGTAACCAGAGTCCCCCAATAGCCATACCCGGTGCCTCTGGAGTTGACCGATCATATCAGGGATGCTGCTATTCCGCAGGATGTAGGCGTCATGCACAGAGCCAGGGAACATTGCATTTACCTGCAAGATGTACTGGTCTGCCAAACAGACCATCTGGACATTCATCGAATGATAACTCTTCCGGTTTCTGTACACCTGTTCACTCCTGCGGGGGGACCAGAGCTACATGGGTCCCATCAATGGCACCTAGGACGTTGGGGATATGTCCAAGGGCATAGAAGTCACTTTTCACTGTAGGCAAATCCTCAACCTCAGGGAAAATGATGTATCTCCTTACGTGTTTCAGCAGGGCAGACAACACTCTGGACAGCATGTTGGAAAACATAGGCTGGGACATCCCTGATGCCATGGCCACTGTTGTCTGAAATGACCCACTTGCAAGGAAATGGAGCACTGACAGCACCTGCACGTAAGGGGGGATTCCAATCGGATGGCGGATTGGTGACATCAGGTCTTGGTCAAACTGGGAACATAGTTCCTGGATTGTGGCACGGTCAAACCGGTAGGTGACAATAATATGTCTTTCATCCATTGTCAACAGGTCCACCAGTGGTCGGTACACCGGAGGATTCCGCCATCTTCTCATATGTCCCAGCTGACGGTGCCTAAGAAGGACAACAGCGAAGAACCTGTCAATATTCCTCCAGGTATGTACCCACAGTTACACACAAGACTACACCAGACAAAAAAGCCTTCCTGTATGTGTGTTGAGTATAGACCTAGCTATGCGTGACGCAGTAGTAAATGAAGGCATGTGGGCCCCTGAAATGGCGGCTGCCTGACCTCACAACTGGGACAATGGGATTGTGGGGTAACAGCGCTGGCGTTGCACACCGTCGCGGTAGGCGGTCGTAGACCGCAGCGCAATGCTGCATTGGTTAACATTGGACCCTATGGGTCCCAGGAGCCAATGAACAGGTGCGCCGGCGATGAAGATGCGCACCGCCGCGGACGTCACCGCCGCGGACGTCACCGCCTTTTTCTATCTGTTCACTCACTAGATACCTGACCTTCGACAGGAGAGGACCTACACTGCTAGTGCTTCTGTGACCTCGGTCTGGAAGCGACGATGGCTGCTGCGTCTGGGGAAAGGGCCCCTGCCTTCACTGCACAGGAGTTGGAGAAACTTGTGGATGGGGTCCTCTCCCAGTACACGCTACTCTACGGTCCTCCAGACCAACAGGTTAGTACACAGGGAGCACGTTGTATGGGCTAGGCCTGGGTGGAGAGGGCTGGGTGGAAGAGGGAAGGGGGCAGAGTACATAGAACACTTATGCATGGGAATGAATGGGCCACATGGCCAGAGTAGGGAGGGGGCCACTCACATTGACGGTGCAGTTGGTAATGACTGTTCCTCTTTCCTTGTGCATGTCATGTAGGTCAGCGCCCACCAGAAGAGGGACATTTGGCGTGCCATCGCCAAGGAGGTCCGGACCCTGGGGGCCCACCAGAGACGGGGCACCCACTGCCGTAAGAGATGGGAGGACATCCGCCGCTGCAGCACAAAGACGGCAGAGGTTCAGCTGGGGATGGCCTCCCAACGTGGGCGGGGTGCCCGTCGCACCATGACCCCCCTGATGTTCCGGATCCTGGCGGTGGCCTACCCGGAGTTGGATGGGCGCTTGAGGACATTACAGCAGACACAAGGGGGTGAGTACAACCTCATTCAGCAGAGTTAGCGTGCAGTGGAGAGGTCTGGGTGGGGGAGGTGGGCTGTGGGTGTCCCTAGGCCAGGGCGAGTTAGGTAGGCAAGGCCCCTCCGTTATGTAGGCCATGTGGCACT
Source organism: Pleurodeles waltl (assembly GCF_031143425.1). Classification (NCBI taxonomy): domain Eukaryota; kingdom Metazoa; phylum Chordata; class Amphibia; order Caudata; family Salamandridae; genus Pleurodeles; species Pleurodeles waltl. The sequence goes on from NC_090437.1 coordinate 186,434,609, forward strand.
CAACCCCACCTCAGCAGAGTGCCAAGTTGAGGTATAGTTGCCCCTGTGGCATCCATGTGCGCAGATTCCCACCATTGCCATGTAGGCCATGTCCCAGAAATTGCATGTGCAGAGGTCAGGAGAACGGCGTAATGCAGGGGGCTGCTGCGTCTGTCTTGTCCGCCAACGGTAGTGGCATGCCATGCACTAAAACTCTCTTTCTTCTGTCTCCCCCCCTTTTCCTGCTCTCCCTCTCCTTTTGTACATCAGCATCATCAGGCGGAGGTACAGTGGCACTGGAGCACGAGGGAGCTGCATCCCACATGGCCATGGAGGGCCACACCACAGACTCTGAATGCACCAGTGGGATGGAGGGCGAGGGGAGCTTCACGTCGGCCACCGGATCACCAACCAGCGACACGGACTCGTCCGCCGATGGGAGCTCCCCTGTGGTGGCGGCACCACCTGTGCGCCCCACTTCTACAGGTACAGCCGCCACACCCCCTACCAGCACCGCCCTCCCAGCAGCCCCTCAGCCTTCGCCCCGTGCCCGCTCACCCAGGAGGGTGAGCATCACCTTCTCCCCAGGCACCTCAGGCCCTGCCCCTGTCACCCCTGCTGCCCTCAGTGAGGAGGCCATTGACCTTCTCAGGTCACTCACTGTTGGGCAGTCTACCATTGTGAATGCCATCCAGGGTGTAGAGAGGGAGTTGCAACACGGTAATGCATTCCTGGAGGGCATTCATTCTGGTCAGGCTGTCCTTCAGCGAACCCTGCAATCTCTGGCCTCAGCACTGATGGCAGCCATTGTCACTGTGTCTAGCCTCCCCCCTCCAACTTCCTCCACCCAGACCCAATCTCCTGTACCCCAGCCCTGCCCAAGCACATCTCCCAATGTGTCTGGGACGCCCCCTCCCAAAGTACCCAAACGGCGCCAATCACTCACCCAACATCCATCCACCTCACGACAGCCCCCAGTACCTGCACCTGCAACCAAAACAGCTAAAGTGACACGTCCTACAACCACCTCCTCTTCCTTCACTCCCAGACCCCCTCCAGCTACCCATCCCAGTGTTCGTCAGAAACTGTCCCTCTGTCAAATTGACCTTTTTGCCCCCCCCCTTCAATTCATCAGTCCCGTCGTAGCGCCTCAGCCAAAAAGCCTCCAGTACCAGTGGTGCGTGTTCCAGGTTTTTGGAGTGCACCGTCCACCAGGGCAGGCAGTAGGACCCGGAGCCAAGGCAGTGGCATCCCACCCCATGTAAAGGCTCTGAAAATGGAGAGTGGACGACGGGACCGTCTTAAGACTCCTGGTGGGACAACAAGTGACATGGGATCGAAGGCGATTGGTGAGTCAGCTGTAACTCCAACAAAGGTGGGGAAGGTCCAGAGGAAGTCTGCCCAGCCTGTTGTGAGTGTCACGGCGGAGAAGTGCGCCATCATATCCGGCGGTCCAGACACAACCGCCAACACCGTCGTCACTGGTCAGGAGACCACCGCCAGAGTCACAGGCCAGGAGAGCCCAAGTATCGTCACTGGTCAGGAGACCACCGCCAGAGTCACAGGCCAGGAGAGCCCAAGTATCGTCACTGGTCAGGAGACCACCGCCAGAGTCACAGGCCAGGAGTGCCCAAGTATCGTCACTCGTCAGGAGACCACCGCTAGAGTCACAGGCCAGGAGGGCACAAGTATCGTCACTGGTCAGGAGACCACCGCCAGAGTCACAGGCCAGGAGGGCCCAAGTCTCGTCACTGGTCCAGAGACCACCGCCAGAGTCACAGCCCATGAGGGGCCAGGATGCCACATCCCCGCTGGTCAATGATGGAACGTCATGCCACACACCAATGTCCGTATCAGAACCGCCATGGCAAAGCACCGCTGAACAGGGCAAAGACCGCCATGGCAAAGCACCGCTGAACAGGGCAGAGACCGCCATGGCAAAGCACCACTGAACAGGGCAAAGACCGCCGTGGCAAAGCACTGCTGAACAGTCTTGAAACGCCATGGCAAAGCACAGCTGAACAGGGCAGAGACCGCCATGGCAAAGCACCGCTGAACAGGGCAAAGACCGCCATGGCAAAGCACCGCTGAACATGGCAAAGACCGCCATGGCAAAGCACCGCTGAACAGGGCAAAGACCGCCATGGCAAAGCACCACTGATCAGGGCAAAGACCGCCATGGCAAAGCACCGCTGAACAGGGCATGCACCGTCTAGGAATGAATGGACAGCCACATCAGGCATCCTTATCCCATGTGCAGCTGGGACAGTGACAGGACAGGTACTTTCACGTGGAGACTCATCCAGTCTGGGCACCAGTCCCCCTCCAGAACCAGTGGAGACCTGCATCTACTTGAGAGACTGTAGCTTTGCACTCCCCAGGATGGCACAGTGGGCAAACCACCCACTGGAAAGACTTGAGAGACTGTGGCTTTGCACTCCCCAGGATGGCACAGTGGGCAAACCACCCACTGTACTGACTTGAGAGACTGTGGCTTTGCACTCCCCAGGATGGCACAGTGGGCAAACCACCCACTATAGTCACTTGAGAGACTTTGGCTTTGCACTCCCCAGGATGGCAAAGTGGGCAAACCACCCACTGTAGTGACTTGAGAGACTGTGGCTTTGCACTCCCCAGGATGGCACAGTGGGCAAACCACCCACTGTAGTGACTTGAGAGACTGTGGCTTTGCACTCCCCATGATACATCAATGGGCATGGAGCCCCGTCGTGGATCTGGCTTCGCATTCATCTGGCTGAGGTGCCCCCCCTTCCCTTCCCCCTGAGGTGCCTGTAGTGTTTCTATCTGATGTCCCGGCAGTGTTTTCTCCGATTTTGGTCAGGTATCTACTGTGGGCCTTGCCCTTGCTTTTTTGGACTGTTGGTGCACGGACATTGTTGTGTACATATCTGCACTACTTCTCGGATTGTATGTGTAAATAAGAGTGATTTTGAGATAGGTATATCTGCATATTTTTGTATGACATGTATATTGGCACATTACAAGGTTTGCCCGAATTTCGCATTGTGTTTTCATTCTTCCGGGGGGATTGTGGGTTGTTCTTGTGATTTTTGTGACTGCATTGGTGTGCATGTTGTAATATGCGAGGGTGGGGGTGGGGGTGTTTGGTGTGTGTCCCCCTAACTTTTGCCTCCCCCCTTCCCCGTGTCGTAGGTGCAGTACTCACCAGTATCTTCTGCGCCTACGTAGCTGTTGATCGTAAAGGAGCAGAAAGACAAGGGCAGGTAGGATTTGTAATTCGGGCTCCATGGTGTCCTCCTTCCTCGTGGGATGTGTTGAGGTGAGCGTTTCCCATAGCAAAAGCTGTTTCCGCCGTGTTTTTATCCGTGGTGCATCCGCCCCGGAAAAGGTGGCGGATTGGCGGGTTGTAATAGTGTGGGCGGTACATTGTGTCCCGCCTGTCTGTTGGTGGTAACCGCTGCGCTGATTGTCTGTACCGCCGTGGCGGTCGGAGTGTTAAAGTGGTTGTCTTTGTTGGCGGTTTCCGCCAGGGTCATGATTCCCTTTTTTTGTCCGCCGGCCTGTTTGCGGTATTTCCGCAGCTTTAACACCGTCCGCCAGGGTTGTAATGACCACCTTTGTACTTCAGGATCAAAGACAGCCTTTTTTAAAGGAAGCTTAACTATAGCTGTTTTCCTGGTAGTGAATAATAGGTGTCTCTAGTGAATTACTGAAGAGGTGGAGAAATATGTTAAGGCTATTTAATACCATCAATTTGCTGGACAGATATTTTCAGGGGACATTGTGAAGGGAGCAAGAAGCATGCATCATTTATATTGTTGCAAGTAGTCGATTGTTTGAAATAAGTATAAAGGATCAGGCAAATTGGTCGAATTTGCCTTTGTGAATTTAGGTAGCAGATGGGATCAGGTATATTTACTTTCTCTTCCTCCAAACTGCTTTTAAAAATCTTATTTTACAAAAATGCTACCAAGTTTACAAAATACGATGACTTGATCATGGGGGTACCTATTGCAGGAGATTGCACTTCATTTACTACCCTGAAAAGTTCTTTAGAAATATTTGGGGTTTGTAGTAAGCACTTTGAGTTCAATACCATTTCCTCGGCATTAATGTGCTCCACTAGAAGTCAATGTAGAGAATACATTAAATTTTGAGAGCTGGATCATAATTTTTCTGCCACTTTCACTCCAATTGTCTTACTTACAATTTTATTCAGATGATCTCTGAGCGTACCAAGGTTGTTCCTGCTGGCTTTAGCCTTTTGCACAATGAATACTTATATTTAAAATTTCAAACAATGGCTCATCTCATTCAGATTGATCAACTACTGTATCAGGAAGGCAAATGCTTTGTATAGGATCTGACTCCTGTATCACAATTAAATAGTACACTAACCAAAAACTATACTTCTGTTCCTTACAATTTAACGTCCCTAAGCGAGAATCTGTGACTTTGCACTTGGTATCTGAACAATCAGTGATTTTTCTCAAACCTGTTACACTTTTCCAACTATTTTCTATTTTTTGAAGATCTTAGGGCCAGATGTAGCAAAGGTTTTTACCCATTCTGTGTCTATGGGAAAAAGTGTTCGTACATATGGTCCTTAGTGTGGTAACAATGTCATTGAAAACATGCTTGGAACGGTTGGTACTACTAGTACTGGTTCTTGCATTTGAGACAGAAGTTATTGGCAGGGAAAGCAATGAATAAATACAAATGTAATTCTTAAAATACTTATAGACAAACCTGTGTACAATGTGTGCTTATATAAAGTAATTCTTCGAAGCAAGACATTCTTACATATCATGTTGTCATCCCACCCAGAGAGGAGATGTATTGATCAATCCCAACCCAACCTAGGCAGGATGTACCACAAGAGCAGTGATGAATTGCATTCCATCATGCTATATCACAGACACTCACATTGTATAGGTCGATTCATGTTGTGGTTTCTGGAGCAATTGTACAGTACTTGCTTATAAGGAACCAAGCTGTTTTCCCCTTGTAATATGGTGTATACTAATTCCTGTAAGGATTATGCCAGATGGAAAGAACATCTTGATTGCTAATGATAAATGACATCCCATTTGATTTTACATGGAGAACTACTAAAGTTTATAGTTGGTGAGCATGCCACAACTGCTTAATTATTTTGCACGCTAATTTTCACACTGGCAAGTTTGTGGGCCTTCCCCCTTTCATGACCTTGAACTTTCTACCATTTCTCTAAAAGATGCTCCTGTCTCTGCTGCATGTCAGAACATCCCCCCAGCAGGATTCTCAAGCTCAGTCTCCAACATCTGCAGATCCTGTGTCTGTGATATCATCAGGCATTGCCAAGTGACAGAGATGAAAAAAGCCAGAGGATGCTGATGATGTCATAAGGGCTCCATTATTGCAGCCTAGAAACTGGGGCTGAGACTTCCAGATCTCAGGCACAGAGGTCACTTTCCTGGGAGCCTTGGAAAAAGGAGGTTGGCTCTGGGTAGCTTTTGACAATTGTGATTTCTTTCCATATTGACGTTTAGTTGTAATCTTAAAACACGTCTGACTCAGGTAGGTCCTTTCTCTTATTATATTTCACAGCTTAAAAATTTAAATAGGAAAAGTACATAGTTTCCCTCTAAATGTTTCCAGTTTTTGATCGTTCATGAGATGCATCACTCACTGTAGGATGATCTCCCAGCTGTGACCAGGTGTAATGAACTATGAATACACCACACACAAGTTTTGTCTTATCAACTGCTGCATAGTCAGAGCTGCCTTCATGTTAGAGAAGTGATGAACCAAGGTATTGACTATTTTGAAGTGTAAAGTGGCCCTGAATTTGTAAGAAATGCTCAGTCTGATACATTTTTAGGACTAGGGTTCAGCAGTTCATGTTGAATTTAGGTTGGAATTGAAGTGCAGTGTTTTTGTTTTGCATTTTAGATCATCGAAAATAGGTTTGAAGCCTATCTAGTTGATTCTTTTGGTGGATCACGAGGAGGGGTGGGGTGTTCATTTGACTATGCATGTTCAAAGTCTCTCAGAATGGAAGAATATCTGGGTGGGGAAAGTGAAGTCTCTTGAAGGATGGAGTTTCTATGTTGTAAAAGACTAAAGTCTATACATGGGATTTTTCCTAGCCTTTGCAGGTTCAATGTTCCTCCTTTTACCTTGATCCTTCACACAAATCGCTCTGAAATAGTACACAGCCTGAATGCGTTTCGGATGTTCCATGAATGATCTGTCTTTTTTTTTTTTTTTTTAAACGGCCTCATATTAAAGATGGACGTCCACCTCCACGCGGATAGCAACTATTTTGTGGCACTGATAATGTATACATCCTTTTTTTCTTCTCTTCACCTTCAGATTAATACAGTTTTGAGTCTGTGTGTCTCTCATCACAACACCGCCATTGTAACAAGCCCTTCTTACTGTAAATTGTTTTCATACTTCAGTATCCCTGGAAAAAACTACAAATGTGATCACAATCGTACTTGCCACGGTATTTTACTTAAATATTGTTTGAAAACTATTGTTCTACCATAATATCATGGAAAAATATTGAGGACCAAAATACATCAAGGTGAGGTCACAAAGGTAGTCAGAGATTGACTTTACTTAACTCCACATATTTGCAGTTTTCATATATGTGGCCTTGAGTAAAGTAAACCTATACTTACCTACATGCATTCATCTTGTCTTTGATCATGGATATTGTGCCCACTACAATCTTATGGTAGCACAGTCTTTTTCAGATTATATTTTGACATACCACTGTATCGTAAAGAAACAAAGGCCCAGATTTAGGAAAAAGTGGCGCATCAACTCTGATGCGCCACTTTTTTATCCGCCTCCCACCGGCACCTAACGACACCATGGTTGCACTGGATTTAACGTAAGATGCACTATGGCGGTAGATAGAACAATAACGTCAAACTTTATGACGCTATTGTGGCGCTTTGCTACACTAACATGAAAAATTTTCACACTGGTGTAGCAAAGTGCAAGGAGGCCCATTGGTTAAAATGGGTGTGTCATTTTAATGCCTGCTCTGAGCAGGCGTTAAAAATGACAGAAGAAATGACGCAGGGAAATCTGTTAAATTTCACTGTGCCATTTTTCGTGCCTCCTAGCGCCAGAATGCCCCCTTGCATACATTATGCCCGGCGCCTGCATAATGTGGCACAAGGAGTTACAAAGTGGTGCAATGCATGCATTGGGCAACTTTGTAAACATGATGTGGGGAAAATATAGTCTCAACGCCACATTTGCGTAAAAATAAAATGATGCAATGTGGCTCAGGGTGGCGTTAGGGGCTTCTTAAATCTGGCCCAATGTTGTGTTTCTGAAACCTCTGGGCACATGCAAAGCCATGCGCATTCATCACTGGAGTCACGATGATGAGGTTGTTTGATAAAATAATCACATTTGACTCCCTTGTCTTGATAACTCAATACACAGCCCCAATAACATCGATGGTCCAGATGATTTTACACCCTAATGTTAAATGAGTGTTTTTTCCTTGAGTGTAACTAACATTTATAATAGTTAAAGATAACGCACAACTGCTTAAATATTTGGACTTTCCTTTCACATTCAACTGTATGAGGGCATTTCTTTGTTCATGAACCATGAGCTTTCTGCAATTTCCTTAGAGACCCCCCTGTCTACTTTGACCTGACCATTACATGCCCACAGCATTATTTTCACTGTGGGGTTTAGTACTGTCCCCAAAGCTATACACGTACTATTTTAGAAGCTTACTAAGCTTAAGCAATGTAAGTGTAGATGGGCCTATTATTCTTCAGTGTAAAGAGGGGGTTAACCTCCCGTTGCTTAATATAGTTATGAGGGGTGCAAATAGTTCACTTTTCCACCATAAACAATTACACAGAGGAGCTCAAGAATAGCACACAACCCAGCAACAACACCCCTTGATGTCACTCCACAACTATTCACAACTTCTTTGAGCACGTCTGGCATATGATGTGCCCCTCTGTCCAGGCTGGGGCACAACATCAGGAATGTATGTGCAGACTTCCTCACTCTTTCCAGTACCTTCAAAAGTCCAGTCTTCTACTTTTGCACAGATTTTGTGACCTGGAGTTAAAGGGAAACTGTCTTCTTGCAGAACTGAAAGTGATCAATATTGCCAAGGAGGACTCATCCAGTTTATTTAGAAAATCCTTTCTCTGGCCTTGTGCTCTTACTCTGGAGTTCTTAGTAGATCTAAGGAAAAAGTGAAAACGAAATCCTGCAAACATCGAATGACTTCTCACAAAAGTGATGAATTATTTAGAACACTTTATTTGAGATGCTACAGTGCAATAAGTCAGGCACTGAAAGGTGCCAACAAGGGGCAATCAAAGGCTCCTCCCTTGCAAAAGCAGAGTTCAGTACCCTTAAGAAGTGATGACAGGGACTACAATCAACACACAGTATTGCAATATATTTAAGACAATAAAATGTGGGCTTCAAACAACACAATTTAAAAAATAGTAAAAAGTTATTAACTGAGATGCACAAAAAAAGGCTTGAATTTAAAGTTAGAGAAATCTTACTAAGATGAAATAGGATGACTTCAATTAAAGACAATGTAATAACATAATACAATGGGTACCGTTACAGGCCTATTAATGTCAATGGATGAGTAAAAATTGTCTGAAAATCTTTGAGACGTATTGGTGGGACCGGTAGCACTGGACAGGCTTTTCAATGTTTAGATTGTATTACTCCACCTTTACCTTGAGGAACCCAAACTACCGGATTTTCCTCCATGTTTACCAGTCCCAGGAGCACCAAACACACTGGCAGTGCCTGGTCTCTGGCAAAAAAAAAAGATTGTTCCTGATTAGTCTAGATGTTATTATTTCTCGTTAGCCAATACTCTCTGTATTTAACCCCCGTGTCCGCCCATATTCTTCAGAAGAGGAGACTTCACTAGAGTTCGTGGATGGTCATCCACCACTCACGTCTATGGAGAGGCGTTCAGAGGGAATTCCCTCTCCTCCTGGATGACTTCCTGATGGCTTGATTAAAGCAGTCATTATCGAGTACTACTTTTGGGAATTTGATACCCAATTGTGAATTCCGGATGCGACCAACATACGTCAGCTAACACAACACAACATGTTCCTCTTGCAATGGACATAAGTAATTCTCTCCTTGGTAAATAAAAATAGCCCTGGAAACAAATATTGCTCCCTGGAACAAGCAAGGGTTTAGTGTTCTTTATCCTAATGTTCAATAAACCTATTAACAGAGAGCTGGTGAAATCCAGATATTTCTTTAATGTGTTAAACTCTGCAATGAATCTGGAACAAAATGATACCTAGGAGGCTGGATTTTATAGATGATCACTGAGGAACTCTTTTGTCGTTGTGTTTCCCTCTCAGTCCAAGGAGCTCTGGCATTGTATGGAACTCGAGCTCTTTTATTGTAGTAAGTAAAACAGATGAGAAGAGCACGCCTTGCTTTCTCCTCTCTCCACCCCTGTTTCTGTATCTGGAGATCTTGAGCAGTTATTCTTTTCCAGAAAGTGAGGGCCAGGCTGGTCTTTACCTGCCCCATTTATTTGAAAAGAAAATACATATGATATGTTTAATTAATTAATTCATTCATAATTTATGTATTCATTCATTTATGTCAGAGATATGTCATTCATTTCGATCTTTCACAACTCCCATGAAGTCACAGGCTGTAGCCTTGTTTTAACAACTTAATCTCCTGATTTCTTCTTTATTTCCTAGCTGTACTCATGCTGTCCAGTTGAACGAATTCCGTGTGCAGTTGACGTATTCATTCCATTCAATCCAAGTTCTCTGATAAAGTGAGTGTTAATGTAATGCCTGTAGGTATGAATAAAGTACTCTATTAATTTTATGGAACACTTCACCCAGGTCGCAGGCGCAGGTCTAAGACAGGAATAAGATGTTCTAAAGTGCAAATCGATAGAAGTCATCCTTGCTCGATTGAAACATTTGATGAACTAAGGTCAGAGACAAAAACATACCAGAAACAAACAATATACTATGAAGACAGACTAAAATATAAATGATAGCGAAATAAAATAAAAATGCTTGTGAACAAGGGAAAAACATAAAATTCAAAATGTGAAAGTAGATGGAAATAGAAGAGTTTTACTACCATAAGGTTTTACAAGTAAGGTGCATGTTGACCCATTTTGGGCTTCCTGGCGATGAATAACAATAGTTTCTGTTATCAATATCAAATGATTGTATGGTTTAGTAAACCTGCAGTGATACTGTGACTATGTTGTCAAACACAGATGCCTGGAGGGAATACATTTGCCTACTGAGCAAAGAGACCCGAATGGCACAAGGAGGACAGTATTCACAGTGTTGAGAGCACTTTGATTAGGGGCTTGGATTGTCCCCTGGTTATGCCCAGGTTAGGACCTGGCCCTTTTTGCATGACTATTCCCAAACTTTTGTCTTCTTCCTTCTATTTTGTCTTACCTGTTTTTGTTGGTTTTTAGGACTCTGGGCACTTTAGCACTGCTGATCAGTGCTAAAGTGCAAGTGCTCTCTGTCTTAATTTACACGTCCTGATAGTGAAATACTGCTAAATTGGGTTTTCAATATTGCAAGGACTATCTCTCCCATAGGGTATCATGAGGATTGGCTTGAAATATCTTTTAGGTGTAATTTCCCATAAGGAGCAAATAGAGATATAGCGTCTGGGGGGTCTCTGAATGCACACTTAAAAAATGGATCTTTTGGTGAAGTTGATTTCTAAATTGTAAGTTTAAAACAGCCACTTTTAGAAAGTGGGCATTTTCTTGCTTAACCATTTGGTGCCTATCTGTGGATAACATGTTTCTTGTCTTCCTCCTTTATCCATTCCACTTTGTCTGTTTCTCTGAAACTGGTGTAGCAGTAACTGTTTTCCTGATTGTGAGTGTATGTCAGTGTATGGCAGCCCCACCTGATGTTTTGCAGGGATGTTGGAGCACTTTTATGAGGACGCTCTACCCTTTCAGACCTAAGGAACATAATATGTTGTATGTGCATGATTCCACTGTCCACCGACACCCTAAATAGTTCCCAACTGGAATTGCTGCATAATCCATTGACTCTTGGGAATGTGTTGGTAGATGAGTACACATAATACAATCTGACACATTTGTAATTTCTACATACATTTTTACCATTTGCACACGTTATTTCATTGCATGCTTCCTTATATTCACTCCACACTACCTTCTCTTCATTTCTCATTTTCCCTTTTTTCCTACCTTATCTGCTCTTGATGAGTTCACTAATTGTGTCTGGTTTAGCATCTCAGATTTGTTTATAAAAATTGGGAAAGGTACAGATCATTAATCAGTGAATAGCATTACTATTATAGTCACTATTATTCCTGGAACAGGTGTTAAAATGTCTGTCAGCACCCAAGGCCACTTTCTTCCTCCTTCCTTTATTCGTGGCATGTTCCTGGCTGTTGGATGTGCTGTTGGGGCAGGTGTCAGTAGTCTTGTATCTTGGCACAATGAAACAGTCAATGACTTTTAGTCAGTGGTACCGTTCCATTGTGGCATCAGATTTTACCAGCACTTAATGCTCACTTTGGTACTTAGAGTATAGAAATCCAAAACATGGCTTGCACCATCTGTTTCCTGAAGGTGTGCAGCATGAGAAGCCCTAACAGGGCCCGCTTGCACCTTGTGCTCCTGGAAGAGGTGCAGCATGAGCAGCCCTTGCTGAATGAAGATTGTACCGTGGTGCCGGTGATGAGACTGCCAGGGGCCCCTCTGGTTGCACCTGCTTCTGATGTTCCGGGTCTGCTGCCTTCTTGGCATGGGAACTGTGGATCCAGGATGGTAGCCCCTCACACTTGATGGCTGTGGCAGTTGTCAGGAGATCCTGGTATGGTCCCCGCCGTGGCGACTGAAGGCAAAGCCATTGAGTGTGTGCCTTTACCCACACCAGTGGACATGTGTCTTCTTCTGGTAGGGCCTGCAGCACCTGGCAATGGAGATAATGCAATGTCTCTGTTAGTTTTTTTTACAATACTGTTACAAAAGGTCATAAGTGGTTGATAATGGAACAACAGACAGGTGGCCTGGTATGTTCATGGTGCGACCCAAAAATTTTTTGTGTGGGCTCAGTTTTGTTACTCTGTCAGGGGTGCATTTTATTGCCAATAGGTCTAGTGGTGGTGCATCGATCCAGGACAGTTCAGTGGATGCACACATTTTCCCTGTATTGTTTTTCAGCATTCCCTTCTTCCTCTCAACAGCTTCTGCCACTGGTGGGTGATATGCACAATGTAATTTTTGTGTGAACCCCAGCCCCTTGCATATTCCTTAAATTACATGGGAGATACATCCTGGTCCGTTGTCAGAGCTCAGAAGGGTTGATTCTCCAAAAACGGGGACTAAGTTCCTTTGAAAGACACTTAGCAACTGTTTGTGCATCACAGTTTTTAGTTGGGTATGCCTCAGTCCATTTGCTAAACATGCACACTATAACCAGAACGTACTTGTACTTGTGTGTAGAAGGCATATCAATGAAATCCATTTTCAAACTCTTGAAGGGTCCGCCTGGTGGTGGAAAGTGCCCTAGTGCAGTTGGTTTATCCTTTAGCATGTTGTATTGTGCACAAACAGTACATTGTCTACATAGGCGTTCAGCATACTGTTGAAATCTTGTGCTGTACCAACATTGGGAAAATAAACAAATCATTCCATGACATCCCACATGTGAAGGACCGTGGAAAAGATGAGCCAAAGATGGAATCATTGTCATCGGCAGACATATCTTACCATTAGGACCTCTACAAGCTTCTGTTTTCACACATCCTCCCTTTTCCCATTCCTCCTGCTCCTGTACCCCAGCCTGTTGTTGAATATATTTAGGATTAAAGTACAGACAATCATCTTTCACCGGTGGGGCAGATGCTACCTGGACCATTGCATATTCACACCCTGTTAGTGCTATCTTCCTTGCCTCTGCATCAATAAAGGCATTTTCCTGTGAGACTATGGGCCACATGTAGAAAGCTTTTTGCATGGTGAAAACTGCGAAAATCGCAGTTTGCGCCATGCAAAAAGCCTTTTGCGATGCACATTCACAATTTGCGAGTCGGTACCGACTCGCAAATTGTGAATGCGACTCGCAAATAGGAAGGGGTGTTCCCTTCCTATTTGTGACTCGCATCGCAATGCTAAATTGCTTTGTGACCGCGAATGCGGTCGCAAAGCAATTCGCAGTTACCACCAGGGTCACACTGGTGGTAACCCATTCGCAAAAGGGAAGGGGTCCCAATGGGATCCCTTCCCCTTTGTGAATGTTGCCAATAAGGGTTTTTCAGAGCAGGCAGTGGTCCAATGGACCACTCCCTACTCTGAAAATCCGAAACCAAAAGGTTTCGTTTTTTTTTTATTTTGCAACTTTCCTTTAAGGAAAACGGGCTGCAAAATAAATAGAAAAAACTGCTTTATTTAAAAAGCAATCACAGACATGGAGGTCTGCTGACTTCAGCAGGCCACCATCCCTGTGAGTGCAGGGACTCGCTATGGGGTCGCAAAATGCGACCCACCTCATTAATATTAATGAGGTGGGTCTTTGCGACCCCATAGCGACTCGCAGTCGGTGTCTGAGACACCGTACTGCATCCAATTTTGCGAATCGGAAATTGAGAGTCGCACCGACTCGCAATTTTCGATTCGCAAAATCGGACTTTGCTACATCTGGCCCATAGTTCTTTACAGAGGTTATCTGCTGCACATTTTACAATGGCAACCTTCTTGGGTAACAGTAGTGCTTGGAAGAGATCGGCAATCAATGCAGCATGTTGTATTTTTGACCAGCTAAAGCGAGAAATCCTCTTATCGCCCACAGTTGGCCAAAGTCATGTACCGCTCCAAAGGCACACTGACTATTGGTATATATGTTCACAGTTTTTCCCTGAACCAGTTTGCATGCCCTTGTTAATACCACCAGTTCTGCTGCTTAGGCACTTTTAACCATTGTCAATCTTTCCCCCTCAGGCAGCCTCTTGTCTTTGGCCACCGCATAGGATGCCTGCAGTGTTCCGGTGTCATCTCTGATGCATGAAACATCAACAAACAAATCCCCTTCAGCATTAGGAAATGGTGTGTCCCTGTGATCTGGTTGTACTTTTGTATATCTGTCATTGCTAATATACAATAATGAAAGACATGATCTGTTGAAGAGTCATCCTGATCACACCCACTTGGTAATTGACAAGCAGGGTTAAGGGTGGTGCATCTTTTAATGACAATATGAGGTGCCAACAGTGTAAGTTCATACCGTGTTAGACATGCAATTGTTAGGTGTTGTGTTTTTGTTGTTGTCAACAGTGTATCCACTGCATGAGGAACATGCAGCACCAGGGTGTGTGCCAGTACTACACTCTGTGATTATTCCACTGCCAATGCCGCAGAAGCAACTGCTCTTGGTCATGGTGGGAGGGCAGCTGCGACAGGGTCTAATGTGGCAGAGTAGTAAGCCATTGGGCGATAGAAGGATCCATGTTTCTGTGTCAGCACTCCCAGTGAGCAACCCCCTTCTCATGGCAAAATAGGTGAAATTCCTTGCTATAGTCTGGGAAGTCCAGTTCTGGTGCTGTACATAGTTCACACTTCAGTATATGGAATGCTCTTTCACATTCTGGGGACAATGGTCCAGGATCAGGCACCTTCTTGTGAGTGAGATTTTGCAGTGGCTGTGCAATCAGGGAGTAATTCGGTATCTAGTATCTGCAATACTTCATATCCTTCTGTGTACGTGGTCTAAGGAATTGTATAATCGTGGTAACCCTGTCAGGCAACATCGGCGAGTGCCCTGAGAAAATTCATGGCCCAAGTATCATACTGTTGCTAAACAGAACTGCAATTTCTCGAGGGACACTTTGTAGCCTTTCTCTGCCAAGTGGCATATTAATGCCACAGTATCCTCTGCACAGGCTGTCTGGGAAGGGGAAGCCAACAATAAATCGTCAATGTACTGTATCAAGATAGAGCCCCCTAGCAATTGTGGGGAGGCCAGATCTGTCTTTAAAAAAATGATGGCGACTCTGTATATCCCTGAGGTAGCCTTTCCCAGGTGAACCTTTTTCTGTGAATTGAGAATTCAAAACAATATTGGGAATCTTGATGTAAAGGGATGGAGAAGAACGCAGAGATTAAATCTTAAACCATGACATTGGTGGTGTTGGCTGGAATACTGGAAAAGAATGGTGGCTGGGTTAGGAACAACTGGGAATGATGGTATCACTGGAGAGCCTGTGTGAATCTATATGTAGGAGCCTTGTTGGTCCCTTTTTTATGGGCAGTATAGGGGTGTTACAAGGGCTGTTTCGTATTTCCCTTATTATTCCTTGTTGTAAAAGATCCCTCATCACTGGAGCTATACCTTTCTCACCTTCTGTGGTAATCTTGTACTGTGGGACCCATGGTAGTGGTGCCCCGGTACCAACTTTATTTGAACTGGAAGTTAATTAACATTCGTTCCCCATCATTCACATCTTGAGCCCATATCTTGACCGGGACAGATTCCTGCAGTTCTGGTGGTAGTCCTAATGTTCCTTGTGGTGTGCACCTCATGAATGCTTGCAGCATCAGTTCATTTACCCTGCTCTCTAGGGAACCCCATATTGGTGAACAATGGATAGTACATTGCAGTTAGCACCAGAAGTCCCTTCCCAGCAGAGTTACCTGGCAGTACCGGTTGAGGATGAATTGGTGTCGGACAGTGAGAGGACCAACTACCAATGTCAAGGGTTGTGTCAGATATTCACTTATTTGTTGTCCTGTCACACTGACTGTCATGATCTTGGTACCCAAGAGTGGCACTTCTGGCATCTCAGATGCCTTCAGCATTGATCCTGTAGCACCAGCGGCAACCAGGAAGGATAACTGTTTTATTTAGCACAGTCCCATCCACATATGGACCCTCCTGGTCCACTGGTATAACTGGCGTGATGAGGAAGTCTGACAATTTCGGGCACCGCTAGCAGTGGCAGGGTTAGTGAGAGTGAACCCCCGGTCATGTCAAGCTCTAGATACCATTCATCTCTGCTGTCCCTTGAGACTGGAGGTGGCGGAGGGGCATGCATTGGGCCATAATGGGGTTGTGAAGCCTGTGGCTCCCCTTGTCTGTTGGGGGCTGTGTCAAAAATGTTTTGTGTATAGGGCAGTGGTCGGGCAATTTGTGGAAAGGAATTTTGCTTCTGTTGACTTCTGCCTCAGGACCTTCCATCCAACAAAGGCAGTCCACCTTACAATGCCCCGGCTGGTTGCCGTGAAAACATGTTTTTCCAGGCGGGGGTTGGGAGAATACCCTGATAGTGAAATACTGCTAAATTGGGTTTTCAATATTGCAAGGACTATCTCTCCCACAGGGTAACATGAGGATTGGCTTGAAATATCTTTTAAGTGTAATTTCCCATAGGGAGCAGATAGAGATATAGCGTCTGGGGGGGGTCTCTGAATGCACACTTTAAAAATAGATCTTTTGGTAAAGTTGGCTTCTAAATTGTAAGTTTAAAACAGCCACTTTTAGAAAGTGGGCATTTTCTTGCTTAACCATTTGGTTCCTATCTGTGCATAACATGTTTCTTGTTCCTCCTTTATCCATTCCACTTTGTCTGTTTCTCTCAAACTGGTCTAGCAGTAACTGTTTTCCTGATTGTGAGTGTATGTCAGTGTATGGCAGCCCCACCTGATGTTTTGCAGGGATGTTGGTGCACCTTTCTGAGGACGCTCTACCCTTTCAGACCTAAGGAACATAGGGCCTGATTCTAACTTTGGAGGACGGTGTTAAACCATCCCAAAAGTGGCGGATATACCACCTACCGTATTACGAGTTCCATAGGATATAATGGACTCGTAATACGGTAGGTGGTATATCCGCCACTTTTGGGACGGTTTAACACCGTCCTCCAAAGTTAGAATCAGGCCCATAATATGCTGTATGTGCATGATTCCACTAACCCTTATGTTTGATCCTCGTCCCCCCCCTCTCTGAACCCTTCCCCCTACCTCTATTCTGTTCTCTGCTGTAAAACTTCTCTTGTGCCGTCATCAACTTCGCCTTTTCCTTCTTCACTTTCTCTGCTTTCATTGCTTGCACATGTGTCTGATAGTCTGCACAATACCTGGCTGCTGCTAGCACCTTCTGTAATTCCTCTTCTTGCCAGCAGGCAAAGGATGTTTGTAGGTGTGTCTGAATTGGTTGCTGTAACCCATTGATAAAGGTAGTAACAAAAGCTGGCATGGCCTCACCCAGTCGATTTTACATATTACTACTCTGTTGATAGACCTGTAAGGTATGGTCAAAGTAGGAGATCCCACATTCATCCTTCTCCTGCATGGAGTGTATTATCTTTGACCAGCCTACCTTGTCTTCTGGCACCTTTTCTTTTATATGCTTCATGACCCCTTTGATCATTTCCTCAACCTCCTCTCCTGGGACTTCCCCTTTTCTCTTCGGTGGTTCCTTTGTTGGCCATGGCCACTTTACCACTTTCTTACGGTCCTCCTACAAATCCTTTGGTGCAATAATGCTAACAAGTATATACAGGTCCTTCTAAAGCAGGCCTCCAATCGCTATAATTCTGTATAACTCTGTATTCCGTTTGTGTGGCTCTTCTCACAAGTTGAGAATGATTTTAGAGAATAACATGGCGTCTGTTCTGGTCCATGGGATGTGTATGTATGCGGGGATGTTTGTGACCTCTCCTGATGGGGAGGTTGTTGGTACCTCTCGTAAGGGTACAGATTGTCTGGGCTTCGCCTGCAGTACCTCTTGTAAGGGTACTGGGATTGTCTGGGCTTGGCCTGCATGGACACCCATCTCATGTGCCAACACCATTGTTGCTAAGGTATCCTGCAGTTTCTTCCACTGCTGGAGGTTGTCTATAGCATATTGCAATGTATCAAATATTTGGGTGTCATCCCAACATTGTAGGTCTGCATCAGTGAAAGAAAACCTCGCTATATCCTATTTGAATTCCAGTGGTATGGGCAGGGGGGGTCTGATGTCTTTGTTGTTGCCATTGCCTTAACCTGCAGCCCATAAGCCGCATGCATACCAGGGCCTTCCTTCGTCAATCCAGAATGAGGCAAAGATAGCACTTTCTCTTGGTGTGGCCTGTCGTGTATTGTGGTAAAACTATCTACCAGCTGGTCTCCCTCATCTAATTTGTGTAGGATGGCAGGACATTTGGCAGCGTCACCCTAAATAAACATATTTTTTTGTAAGGTGGGTAACTGTGTGGGGTAGATGTCCTAGAGCCAGATGCGGAGAAGCTATGACTTCTGTTTTCCAGTTAGGTGTTCACATTGCTAAGTGCTACCTGCCACATTTTGATGTTGTATGCTGTGTGGTCACTTTCTTTTTTTATTTCTGCTAAGGAACACATGTCTAACTCCTTTCTGAGCTCTATTTTTGTAGCTTCCTCACTCACCAGGCGCCGCACCAGGGCGTGGCTTCCGCATTCCTTCTCTGTCTGCTGCATTGAAGCTAGCTCAGTATGTTCAGCCCCTGATATTGTGCTCTCAGATGACCGATCGCTAGTGTGAATATTTGTCTGTGTTGTGTTTCCCATCCTCCCTGTCAAGATGTCCTCAAGCGAAGGGTCTTCCCACTGAGCTTGTTCCTGTGGCAGTGCACTCGCCACAGGAAGAGACAGAAATGTTCCTATTACTTCTACCTGGGTTCTCCCTCAGTTTTCTCTGACCTTCTGTTCCCCTACACTCTGGAGGAAACCCTTTAATTCAAGAAGTTCCTTATGTACCTTATCCTTTACATCACTAGTTGCTCTCAAATCCTGTAATGTTGCATCCCACACCCAAATTGCTTCCCACTCAAGCAGTCTTATCTTTTTCTTTCTCTTTAAAATCAGTATTTGTCGCAAGTAAGACAGTTTAACCATGTCATAGATGCCAGTCAATGGGAATTGTAAGTCTGGTCACTGCATGCCACTTCTCGAGGTACATCAGTACCCCAAGCTCTTGTTGTGTGGCTGCCTGGAAAGCTGGGGAGTCTTTTGGTGGGATTGGTTGGTTAGTGTTAATGTCCCTTTTGCTAAATGGGTTACCCATGTTGTAAAGTTAATTGACCCTGCTGCTCGTACAGGCAATTCAGTTATCCTTAGCACATGGAAACACAAGGAGTCGGTAAACTTGTTTCACCCCTTATTCCCGGGATCACACAATAGGGAGGTATACATCACACCATGGGTGTCACGATTAATCCGCCAGCAACCTGTTTTCATTCTTTTATTTCCAGTTCACCATAAAACACTCATCAGTGGGAGGAGGGGAGAAGAGATCAAAGGTGCTTAATTTTTCCCTTGGCGTCCTTATGCGACTAGAAAACAAGGTGACAGAGAAGCATGAATAAGTACAGTATTTACATCCCCTTGAGATCCTCCCCTGTGGGGAGTTTGTAGCGGATGCAAATGAATCTGACTGAATCCACAGCCAGTGGCACACACATTATATAGATGGTGGTGAACCCTGCATGCACTCAGTCATATAACACAATAAGTGAGGATCTGCCCAAACCCTATCCTGGTGCCCCATCCCATGCATCAGGATATTCCCAAAACATGGGAATTGGGGATATGAACAGTGTAGGGAAGGAACCTTTCCAGAGAAGGACCATGAAATAGGATAATGGTAGTGTACTTCAAAAGAAGATGACGGGAAAATTGGAGAACATTCTACAGTCCTGGCATGGCACATAGAAGTCATAACACAATAATACACAGATTGTCCTGGTAAGGGTAGCAGCATAATATTGTCAGTTTGTCAAAAATGTCAGAGTACTGCCATGTGAGAGGCCCTTACCAGAGTAAGCAAGACATTAAAATATCCAACGTTGGTTACAACATGGCACTAGAAAATACAAGGTAAAACATGTACATACATAACACACGAAAACACCAAACTGCCACCCCCTCCTGTATCCAGTATCCTACTGATCCTGGGGACAACCGGAGGCCCCCTATGCACTAGGCTTCCGGCACCAACGCATGCAGTGGAGGCAGGGACAGGCAAAGCACTTCCTGCCTGCAGGACGAGACAGACCTCTACCGTCCCAAACTGGCCAGAAATATCAAACCAACTGCACAACCTGCACCCACAGCACCACCAAAGAGAACAACATCAGCTCATACCAAAACATCCACGGGTAACTGAAAGTCCGTTGGGGAGGCAATCCAGAGGAGGAACACCAACTCAAATTAACTAGAAATAGTCCCACATGGGCAACTGTTGCAACAAAGCACACATTTAATAG
This sequence comes from Pleurodeles waltl, assembly GCF_031143425.1. Classification (NCBI taxonomy): domain Eukaryota; kingdom Metazoa; phylum Chordata; class Amphibia; order Caudata; family Salamandridae; genus Pleurodeles; species Pleurodeles waltl. The sequence continues at coordinate 186,454,855 of NC_090437.1, forward strand.
ACAGGGCCAAAAAGGCCAACCACCCTAGGGGAATGAAAATACAGAAGACAATTCCAATAACAAGATTCATGAGAGGAACGGGAAAGAGGAGAGAGAAAGAGAGCACAGGAGCAAGACCTGCACCAAAGAGGTGACGTGCACTTACAGCCGCTCCCAACTCTCCACAGTGAGGGGCTGCACAGGGGAATATCGGCGGTCCGAAGACTGTACCCAGGCCAGGCCGGGGGAGCAGGGTCAGCTGGGTAACAGGTCACACCTCAGTGCTCATTCTCCACCACCTGTAGAAGTGCCTCAGAACACCCAATCAACGACAGAAACCATCCTACTATAGTGAAATAAAGGAGAATTTATTAACGTGACAAGGGGACAGCTGACTCCAAAGGCAAATGTCCAATGTGTAGAACTACACCACAATCTCTGATTGCTGTGAATCCAAAAGGGTGGTCTCATCAGTTATCCAGTAAGAATTGAGTACATGGTAACTTCTTGGCAATCATAGGCTGGTACATCACATGTCCAGCAATTTCCAGGCAAGATTTAAGAACATATATATATAACATCCAATCAAATCATAGATTAATAGTGCAATATAAGCAGATATGCAACAATAATCAGGTGTTTCCCATAACATCAGTTGGGAACTTTTCAAAATTGGGAAATGCATTAGTCGATAGCAGATGCCTTGATTCAATAATAGAGCATTAATGCTGAGCTGTGGTACATCACGAGTGCTGTCTCTTGAGCAAGCCTTGCAACATATTGCGTTTTAAACATATACATGTAAAAATGTGAAAAACAATATCCATCACATACTTCAACAACAGTTAACATTATCATTGGGTATCATAGGATTGAGGAAAACAAGCTGGATTCCATATTACAAAAGGAAAGTTGAGATTCCACACTTGGATAGGGTGCAATACACTGTCAACTAGAGATCGTGGTCACTGCACATCTCACAGATGCAGTTTGAATGTTAGGAAGAACCAGTAGTGAGGCAAAGGGAAGACTTAGGTTGAAGTCTATGACTGATTGATGCTAACAGAAATCATGTGCCTAATTAAACTAGAAAGAGACTTCAGATGTTCACCAACTATACATTAGCTCCAAATATGTCTGGGTTTGTTGTTGGATCTCTGACCACATCTTTGCACCAACATCATGCTCAATGCTCAAGAGGTCATAGGCCGTTATCTTGAAGAGAAAGGACTGCATTGTACTAAACACCATACTCCTACTACCAGACAGAGGTCAGTATTGGTCAGTATGCTGAGGGTTCTCACTAGAGTGTGAAAAGGCCAGTGAGGTTTCTTGATGAACATGCACTTATTCTTGGCAATAGTCGGGTAAAACTTGGCATCCTTTTCATAGCCGTGACTTAGCAATATACAATGCTAAACAAACAGCATTAGGAGAGACTACAGTAGGAAGATAAAATGGTGAATTTTATTTGAAGAAGTGAGAGACCTAACCTTTCTTTCTGCTTCCCCCATACAGGTCCAAAGGCTACCCACTTGAGGGCACTGCTCTGCTGTTGTTTTCCATGTGTAGCCCTTGGGAGAGGTAAGTAGTCACAGCCCTTCATCTTGGCTTCTTGGAACAGAATATAAACATAAAATCAGAGTGTTTCTGTTAATGTGATTGCTTTGATTATTATTTATATTTGTATTGAAACAAATTGATGCAGAGTTGGAACACAATGTCGCTTCATGGAACACTATCTGCCAGGTCGCCCAGGAAAATAAATAAATCTGATTTCAAAGAAAACATCATTCCTAGTTAGGCAGAAAGCAGATCTAGACCTGCCAGATACCCGCTTAAAAGGTGCCTCCCCATGTCACTGGTGCCACAATACCACCCACAGAAGAGAGCAGGGAGCTGTCTAAACGGCCTATCAATTTTGTCTGTTAATAGGATTATTTTGTCCTGAACAGGCCTCCTCAGCTTTGGAAATACTACTTCTCATCACACAAGCATTTGACACTATGTGGCCTTTGTCAAAAAAAAATCCTCAAGTCTGCTCTTAAAGCAGGACACAGCATAGGCAGGCTAAACTATTACAGTCAGTTTTTCTTTGACATTTGATTTTGACTGTGTATCTTCTTTATTCTTGTTAAGGTTACATTTGGCCCCAATTCAGAGGTGGTGACATCTATGTGTGGGGATGACTTGCGGCTGGAAAGGCCTTTTCAAGACAGTATCTCTAAACATAAATCCAACTACTACAAGTATTTGTCCCCACAATGAGACTAACTTACGAACCCAGAATTTCTAGGACCTAATTGACATGTGCTTTGCCCGTTCTGGCGACAAATCCACTTCCATTTGCCATATGTTCTGAGCAGGTACTAAAAGGGAGTAGGTGTGAAGGGCAGTGATGTGCAAGAGTGGACAGGCATTAAGGCAGATGTTGACTGGCAGGGAAGGTGCCATTCCATGAGTCCCTCTGCCCTGGGGCAGGGTCGCTTGGCAGCAAGGTGTGCAGGCCGAGCTGCACTTGCAGCCCAAACCTCAAGTAATTTTACTGGCCAGATTTTACAGTCAGAGGGTAGTGTATTCTCACATATGGGAAATCTGGGTGCAGGAACCTCGGGTGGAATATAATTTGGCAAACAAAAGATACTTCTGATGCAAATGTACACTTCCACAATGTATTCTGTTAAGGCATGACCACAGTATGGGCAATTTTCAGGACCAAATAGGAGATAAAATACACACAAGCTGTCATTTGGTGCCATCGACTCTAACTGATGACAATTGGCTGAATCCAGATTGGAACAATGGGATTTAGTTTTCTCCCCATATGCCAATCCATTGCTCTGCAATATGTAGCCTTCCTTTGTTGGTTACTGGCTCAGACTGTTGTGAGGCTCGCATTATTCTAATGAGACTACTAGATTTTGAGCGGCAAAATCGCCTGCGGTGTGGGAGACTGGGTCTGACCCACTACAGGCGACACCTGTCGCTCCAATCCGGGTTTTGCTCCGGTTAACTAGCAGTGCCTCATCCCCACCCAAGGGCAGGATGATTGGGCAGCAGAGCGCATGACGTAACTCATTTCTCAGGCAAACCGTGGTCACTCAGGTCTCATCCGTTTCTCTCAGTTACATTAGTCTCACATACACAATGACAGTCAGAGGCAGTATATGTTTCAATAATGTTTTAATGAAGCAATTGCATCTTAGATGGCAAAGCATGGGCTGCAATAACCAGGATGATACAGCAAGACAAGATTAAATTCTGACAAGGAGAGTAAAGCATAGAAAAAACGCTACCATATTGTCACTAGAGTCAAGAGATTAATTCCTACCTAGGCCATAATAGAGCACAGCGTGTTAAGCTCTAATTCTGCCCTTTAGGTTCCACTGGGAAGACACTGAGAGAGCGTAGCTTATATAATCTATATTAACATGAAATGTTTATGAATTCATGTGTGATAAATGCCGCCTAGAAACTGTAATAGTAAGTTTGTTTAAATGTATACCTGAAATGTGACCACGGAGAGTGGCCACCAATGTATACGTAGACTAATAATAATGACTAAAATGTTTATATTATGTTTAAATAAGTCTCTACTAATGATTGCGTTATTGAATTTGTGCTGAAATCCTTATAGACATTAAGTTAGCATGAGCCGAAGTTTAGCTGCTTGGCTCTCATATTAAATGTATTTTTCCTATTTTGCAGTGTGTTGACTCACAAAAGGACATGACCCGTATGTTCTTTTTCTTCAAACTAGAAGACGAATGTTACCATGTTCGATCCGTTCTCATAGCTTTTCCTTGCTTGCACAATAATGTTAAAATAAAATGAAACAGTGTAGATTAATGTAATGTACAAGGTCATTCAAACCGGTGAAGACAATGGAGCAACTGACCAAAAGATGTGCAAAGAATTACAGAAAGATGAAATCATACCGGACGTGCCACCTCTGAAGACGTCAATTATGGAGACCAATCAAAGACTTAAAGCAAATACCTAAAACGTCTGAATTACAACATGCTAGACAAAAACGAGAGACAGCGGCTGCTGTCGTTGGTGACATATTTGGAACCATAATTCCTTCAGTAGGAGTTATGTTAAACTCCATAAAGATTAGAAAGTTGGCTACTATTGTGGATAACATGCTGACAAATTTTACAGGGGGTATACTCCTGATGGATACTGAACTTGCTGCGGGAAGAGCTATGACTCTTCAAAATCGGCTTGCTTTAGACATTCTTTTAGCAAAGAGTGGCGGAGTCTGCAAGATGCTCAACGAGCGCCATTGTTGCTCACATATACCTGACAATAGTAAAAAGATTAGAGGTATGCTTACTAACTTAACTAAAGATAGTGCAGATTTGAAGGATTTGAAGGAACCTGGAGTGTGGGAGAAATTGGGAAAAGGAATTGCCAGAGTAGGGAGCTGGTTTAGCAATATTTGGAATGGGGTTCTTGCAAAAATATTAGGGGGTATATTAATTATTCTGGCCTGTCTATTAGGATTATGGGGAGCATGCAAAATAAATGACAAAATTAAAAGAAATTGGACAAAGAGAAAAAAAAGGAACGAAGAAAATGAAAGGGAGAAAATGTTTAATGAAATTTGGGAAAATTCACACAAGGGACAAGATGTTGAAATGCGCATTATGCGTAAAGTGAAAAATTAAGTGAAAGGTCGAAAGGGAAAGGTTTGTGTGATGATGAACGTCATCAGAGGAGGGACTGAGAGAGCCTAGCTTATATAATCTATATTAACATTAAGGGCCTCATTCTGACTTTGGCGGGCGGCGGAGGCCGCCCGCCAAAGTACCGCCGTCAAAAGACCGCTGCGGTAATTCTGAGTTTCCCGCTGGGCTGGCGGGCAACTGCCAGAAGGCCGCCCGCCAGCCCAGCGGGAAACCCCCTTCCATGAGGATGCCGGCTCCGAATGGAGCCGGCGGAGTGGAAGGGGTGCGACGGGTGCAGTTGCACCCGTCGCGATTTTCAGTGTCTGCATGGCAGACACTGAAAATCTTGGTGGGGCCCTGTTAGGGGGGCCCCTGCAGTGCCCATGCCACTGGCATGGGCACTGCAGGGGCCCCCAGGGGCCCCACGACACACCATACCGCCATCCTGTGACTGGCGGCCAAAACCGCCAGGGACAGGATGGCGGTATGGGGGTCGGAATCCCCATGGCGGCGCAGCTTGAGGATTCCCCAGGGCAGCGGAAAACCGTCGGTACACCGCCGGTTTTCCGTTTCTGACCGCGGCTGTACCGCCGCGGCCAGAATGTCCAAGGGAGCACCGCCAGCCTGTTGGCGGTGCTCCCGCGGTCCCCGGCCCTGGCGGTTTTTACCGCGAGGGTCGGAATGACCCCCTAAATGTTTATGAATTAATGTGTGATAAATGCCACCTAGAAACTGTAATAGTAAGTTTGTTTAAATGTGTACCTGAAATGTGACCACGGAGAGTGGCCACCAATGTATACGTAGACTAATAATAATGACTAAAATGTTTATATTATGTTTAAATAAGTCTGTACTAATGATTGCGTTATTGAATTTGTGCTGAAATCCTTATAGGCCTTAAATTAGCATGAGCCGAAGTTTAGCTGCTTGGCTCGCATATTAAATGTATTTTTCCTATTTTGCAGTGTGCTGACTGACAAAAGGACAAGACCCCGTATGTTCTTTTTCTTCAAACTAGAAGACAAATGTAACCATGTTAGATCCATTCTCATAGCTTTTCCTTGCTTGCAGAATAATGTTAAAATAAAATGAAACAGTGTAGATTAATGTGATGTACAAGGTCATTCAAACCGGTGAAGACAATGGAACTACTGACCAAAAGATGTGCAAAGAATTACAGAAAGATGAAATCATACCGGACGTGCCACCTCTGAAGACGTCAATTATGGAGACCAATCAAAGACTTGTAAAATAATATGGGGTGAAGAGTAGGTGACCTAATGTGTTTTCTGATAGGTTAAAGATAGTGGGGTATAACAAATGTCCAATAAAATTTTGGGGGAATGTACAACTAAAAAGGGATAAAAACCCATGTCACGGGGAGTCATTTAGAATTAGGTAGGGAATGCTATTGATTTTATCCAGAAACTTTGTCACTCTGTTTAGTGACTTGTTGCTTTACTTAAAACCATCCTCGTCCTTAGATTTGTCCATTTTACACTTTACCTCCTTATGAGGGAAGTGCCATTTTTGCCCCGGAGCTGAGTTCTGACTGGTGGCGAATTGACATGATGTCCTGAAGACGAAGACTGAACCTGTGCGCTGACCTAAACTTTGGAGGGTAATTATGACAATGCAATTGTGATTTGTCTGTTTGCTTTTCCTTTCTAGGTAGCAACTGCTTACTTTTGACAGACACCTTAGTTAGATGTTTTCCAAATTAGTGTTCTAAATTGTTTTGCATGAAGCCCAACATGCGAATGCTAATCAGTGGTTAGGACAGGTGTTCACCAAAACTGACACAAATAGACAAATGACCGAGACTATGCTCTGTTGAACTGACGCGTTATTGACACTCTGTTAAATTTGATCTATGTTCACGCCGTGTTATGTTCAGATGTGTGTGATTCTAGCTTTAATGAAATCTTACCAAAGTTGCCATATCGTGACTATGCTATTTTGTTTCTTGGTGTTGAGATTAACGCATCTGCTTTTAGATTGTAATTAATAGGGAATAAAACTTCTATTAAAACTGGTGTGGTTATTCATGGCTGCAAGGTCATGGTAGAGTCTTGAATTGATTAATGACTTTGACTAAAGTGAAATGTATTGTCGTAATAAATATTGATGACATTATTGACGTATTGATTGACATATTGATTAGCTATCTCGTCCTAAGGTGTCTCTCAACTGGGTCAAAAGATTCACTGGCCTAAAACGAGTCCTGATGTGTAAATAATTATCATAGAAGGGCGAGTTAACAACATCATCCCCCATACCCGAGCAAAGGCCTGAAATCTGCATAAGCAGCTTTAGTGAAGCATTGAGAAATCAGCATACAGTTGTGGTTCGCTGGCTGGAATCTCCCTGTAACGTGTAAGGGACAAGGAAATGTTTTTATAATAAAACAGTTGATGTTCTGAGAAAATGTCCCTACATAAGGATGTGTCTTTTTCTATGGATGTCAGAGACAAAACTTGTACCAAGTTCATCAGCAACCTATCTTACTCCACCCTTGGAAGAAGCACAGAGGGAGCAAGAATGTCTTGTTTGAGAACAGAGTGCTGGCCTAGGCAAAAACAGCTAGATAGAGAAAAATAAAACAAGACTGCAAAGGTGGCTATTGTAAGAATAATAAAATGAAGCTGCAAAAAATATATCTAGGCTATAGTGCACAGCGGCAGGCCTAGTATGCTAAAATATCGTGCATGAAGTTATAACTAAAATGGCTACACAACAAGTCCATGCACAGTTTGAGTTGAGTCCCCTTCATCTCCTGGGCCATCCCTAGAGTCCTTGTTTATGACAAATGTTAATGTTCCACTATCAATTACCACGACAGTCCAGGTTTGCTTACAGTCACCTGCCATGCAGCATATAGTCACCCTGCCTAACCATTCTTTCTCATTGTCCTTCTCTCCAAACTCCTTAGCTATCATTAGCTGGAACACTGCTGGGATAAACCTGAAATTAGAATATCCCGAATAGGGTCAATTTATTGACTCAGATGCAATTTGGTTTCTCCAGGAAACATGGGCAATAGACAGTGTTTCCAGAATTGGCTTTAAGAGCTATTGTGTCCCAGTCACTAGGTCCCCTGTAGGACATCCTTTGGGTGGGTTGCTTATTTGGATGAATAATATGTTGATCTGTTCTGTAGTGACTTACGTCATTAGAAATGCAAGGTTAAATCATTTCCCGTACCAGGTGAACCCCTCTTCTATTGATTAACATTTATAACTGGAGCTTTGGTAACTGGACAGAGTCTCCAAATTTCCATATTTTGGAGGAGATGTTAGTCCTGCATTTTAAGTCATATGTTATTATTGCAAGTGACCTGAAGTTTACTTACGAACCTTATGGAACTGCTCAGAATTTTTTCATGACGATGATCTTGAATAGTGCATTCCTGCATTAAAATCTCTGAGTCATCACCCTTTAAAGGTAGCCCTCCAAATGATTGACTTACTTTACTATTTGGGTTACGGGCCTGCAATGGCCGCTCACCATCTGATGTCCCTCTCATGCCTACTTTTAAAAGAGGGAATTCTGCCAGCCATATTGATTACATTATCTTAGATTATCTGAGATCTTATGAAATGGCTGCTGTTGGAAAACATAAACGTTCTATGAAAGAACGATCATAATTTCTTGGTCCTTACTGTGAAAGACCTAAGTTCCCGTGAAACATCGTTTCTTTCTCAGCCCCACAGCCAAATTCTGGAGGCCATTAATAACCATAGGGATATGAAGTGGGAAGCTGTGTGCTCTTCTTCTGAGGTGTTAGCAAGTATGTACACTGATGTTACTCTTCATATGGCGGCAATGCTTAATACTTGGAGAAGTAAAGGTATGATTATTGCTGAGCACGCCAAATTGTTTTGGGCTTTAAAGACTTCTTCCGTAAAGACACCCTCTTCTTTGCAGATGGCACTCTTCTGCTTGTTAACCGCTTTAGTGCGGGGGTCACGACCAGTGGCCGACACCAGGGAGGGGGTTAATAAATCCTCGGGTGCAAATTTTCTTTTTTTTGTCCCAGGGAGACACGGAAGCTCTTCCGTGTCTCCCCCCGCCCCCCACCCACCCCTTTGTGAAGTTAGCGCGCCACGAGGCGCGCTGACGTTACAATGTTGATTTCCCCATCGGAGCAGGAAGCATCCTTGCGGCCGCTTCCTGCTCCAATGGGGAAAACGGCCTTCCCCACGTTCGGGAAGGCCTCATAAGAAAGGGGAGAGTCTCCCCTTTCTTACAAGGCCTTCTGAAAGTGTTTCCTGGCCCCCGATCGCAGCACAGCTGTGATCGGGGGCCAGGAAACACCACTAGATGCCAGGGATTTCCCTTGGGGGGGTCGACCCCCTCGGAAAACGGGCCGGCCCCTCCCCCTGGGGGCATATTTTTTTTTTTTAAAGGTAGGTGCCTCCAGGGGCTAAATTTTTTTTTTTTTTTTTTTTTTAAACAAAAAGAAAATAAATGGACAGGGGGTAGCCCGTGGACAGGGCGACCCCCTGTGGAGGCAATATTTTTTTTTTGTTGTTGTAGGGTTTCCCTGGGGGCCATTTTGGCCCCCAGTGAAATCATACAACAATTAAAATATATATATATATATATATATATATATATATATATAGATCTATATAGATATATCTATGTAGATATATCTATCTACATGGATATATCTATAGATAGATCTATAGATATATGTATATATATATATATATATATATATATATTGATCTATCTATAGATATATCTATGTAGATAGATATATATATAGAGATATATATATATATATATATATATCACTTTTGTCAAAACGTGTGTGGTTTCCCTTGGGGCTGCGACCGGCCCCCAGGAAAACCAGACCCACATATAAAAGTGATATATATATATATATTATAGATTTGCCACCAGTTGTCTTGCATTTGCAGCTTGCGTCTTTAAAGCAGTGCACATACTTCAACTGACGCTTTTCAACTGTAGCTTTTAGGCAGCAATAAAAAAAAGTCAAGTAAGTATTGTGATTATGTTTCTGCTACAAAAGGGTCAGACTTGTCTAGTGGCAGTCTTAGTGCCATAAAGAAGCGCAGAAGGTTTATATGCCTACTGCAAAGAGCAAATCTGTATTTTATGTAAATAGCTGAGTACATTAGTAAAGTCAGCCATTACCTGCGCTATAATACAAATTAAATGTATGTGCGGGGTGGAGGGCGGCTATGGAGAGATGAAGGGCACTTTTGCTGGGTGGTAATGAGGGAATCCGAGGAGGAGGGAGTGGGAGCACCAATAATGATTGTTGGACTGGGCGTAGGAGGTGCTAAAAGACTGTGACGAATGGTATGTGACAAGGTGTTTTTTGAGTGTCTTGAAAGAACGTGCTGATTGAGGGAAGAAGCGCAGGTAAGGTGGCCTCTACTGTTGCACGTATCTCACACACACCATCGATTTTTTGACTGTCTACGTAGGCTAGTGTTTTAGAGCAACAGTTTGGCCAATAGCAGAGATGGCATCTTGATGGATGACTGCTGCCGTCACTCGGGTTATAGAGGACAGCTCTGACATAGGATCAGAGACTGAGACATCAGATACTGAGACAGCATCTGAGGGATAGGACAATGGCGCAGACTCTGGGAGTGATTTTTCAGTCAGAGGAGTCCCATTCGATAACTCCTCTTCCAGTACATTATGAGGGAGGTGATGAGGACAGTCCTGCTGTCCCTTCGCAAGCAGCCTGTGCAACTGGGTAATAGTGGGTTAGCCTAACCCAGAGAGCAGGTGAATGCGGCGGCAAGCAGAGAGAGAGAGAGAGTGCTCTCTTGGGAGCTCCACAATTTAGTTCAGCCCCAAATTCCACCGCCCAAATCGTATTGTGGAGACATCAAAATTATCTATTGCAAAACAAACTGGTTTCGTAAGGCAGGCACCTGTGTTTTTGGTCCTGGGTTCGGTGGCCATATAGAGAAACACACTAAACCCAAACATTTCTGGAAACTAGACATTCGGGGGAGTCCACAGAGGTGTGACTTGTGTGGATTCCCCAAAGTTTTCTTACCCAGAATACCCTGCAAAGCTGAAATGTTGAATAAAAACTCTATTTTTCTTGCATTTCTGTCACACAAACTACAGGAATATGCTGGGATCCACAAAATTCCTACCACCCAGTGATTCCTCACCTGTCCTGATAAAAACACTACCCCACTTGAGTGCCTACTCCTAGTGCCTGCGTCAGGAATGGATCACCCCAGGGTCAACAGCTGCCTCAAGTAAGGACCGACATTGACCGCTGTGTGATATATTCCTGCCGCGGGCACCAGGCCTACCCACACAAGTGAGGTACCATTTTTATCGGGAGACTTGGGGGAATGCTGGGTGGAAGGAAATTTGTGGCTCCTCTCAGATTTCACACCCATTCCTGTCACTAACTGGAAGGAGGCTGAAAGCACCAAAAATAGTAAAAATGGGGTATGTCCCAGTAAAATGCCAAATTTGTGTTGAAAAATGTGGTTTTCTGATTCAAGTCTGCCCGTTCCTGAAAGGTGGGAAGATGGTGAGTTTAGCACCAGAAACCCTTTGTTGAAGCCATTTTCAGGGAAAAAACCACAAGCCTTCTTCGGCAGCCCTTTATTCCCATTTTTTTAGAAAAAACAACATTTTCACTGTATTTTGGCTAATTTCTTGGTCTCCTCCAGGGGAAACCACAAACTCTGGGTACCATTAGAATCCCTAGGATGTTGGAAAAAAGGACGCAAATTTGGCGTGGATAGCTTATGTGGACAAAAAGTTATGAACGCCTAAGCGCAAACTACCCCAAATTGCCAAAAAAGGGCTCAGCACTGGGGGGGGAAACGGCCCAGCAGCTAAGGGGTTAAAAATCAGACTGGTGTGCAGACCCTTGTTGACAGATATAACAAGTTTTGCTTGATGCACGCCCTTGAAATCACTACACTAAGGGCCTGATTTATACTTTTTTAGCACCGCATTTGCATCATTTTTTGACGCAAAAGTGGCTCAAACTTACAAAATATAAATGAATTTTGTAAGTTTGTGCCGCTTTTCCATCAAAAAAATGACGCAAATGCGGCAGTAAAAAATATAAATCAGGCCCTAAATACCAAGCAGGTTATTGCGACAAGAGGAGGCGGGTGATAGGAACCATTAACCTATGACAGGAAGTTTTGGAAAAGGTTAAGAAGTTTGATTACCTTGGGAATCTGTTTGGCTAACTTGGGATAATGGGCCTCACAGATTTCTAAAAGGTCACTCTTGGCTCTGCAGCTTTTGTTAGACTTGCAACAAAGGTTTTCTGGTATCCAATTTTTCCATCTATGAATATTTATAAAGCCCAACATACTAGTGCAGCAATGTATAGTGCAGAGTTACGGGTATACTGTCCTATGGGTTCTTCAGGAGCAGGGAGAATAATTGTATAAGAGCTCTTACAGGCATTGGAAGAGGTAGCACTTTAGTTCCACTTTGACTGGACCTTGATCCTAAACCTATGATTGTGTTGGCTTCATTAAAGCTGTTACTATATTGGGTTTGTGAATGGGCCACTGAGGAATTACAGTCCTATAGAGAGGGCCTTGCTGATATTCCAAACCTATGCAGCACTAACAAGATCAAATGGCTAGCCTATGTTAAAAAATCATTTTATGACCTATGTTTAGGCAAATTGTAGGAAGAGCCTTCCTCCACAAAGTTCATTGCAGCTAATGTTGTTGAAATTAGATACTGGGAGAGAGCTATTGCCCAAAATGAATCATCTAGTTCTACAGGTAGTTGCAGAAGGCTATTTCTACTACATAAGAGAGTGCCCAAGGCTGAGGAATATTGTAATTGTATTCGTCCAGTGTGTGTGCACACGCTATACTTACAGTATAGGTTCGGTATTTTGCTGACAGCTGTATTTTGTAGCCAAGTGGGCTTCCCTACAACTGTTAGCGCGCCTGACCTTAATTAGTAAACTTACAAGGGGACGCGAATAGGTTGATGAACCTTTTGACTCGCAATTAAGATCTGCTTAACATAGCTCCAGTACATAATCAATAATCAGTCCACAATACTCAATAATCAATAGCAATCAATAACATTAATAATCAGTGGAGTCAGTAATTGTCACGCATCATGACCTTTCAGTCATGAATAACCACACCATTAGTAACAATTAGAATATTTATTCCCCTATATTAACAATGCTAAGGTCCTGTAAATTAATCTCAGTATCAAATGAAACACATATAGAAACAATACTGGCTGTCCAAAGCAGCGGAAGAAACGTAATCCAATCAAAGCTTGAACTACAACACATTCTAAAGTTATGGTGCAAATCAGTAACAAAGTCAATTGCATCAATGTAATTACATATGTTGTTTAGCAGAGAAATTCATCAAACATTCATCCTCATCAGCATGATTTCATTAGTGAGGATCCTTAACTAACACCAGATTAGCATCAGCATGTTGGGCTTCAAGCAAAACAATTTAGTAACACAAATTTGGAAAAACATCTAACCATGGCTCTATTAAAACAATGCAGTTGGTACCTAGAAAGAAAAAACAAATATGCATAATAATCAACAGTTTAGTACATTATACCTATCCTCAGTGTGGATCGGCAAGCAGAATCAGTCTTCGTCCTCAGGACATCAGTCAATCAGCAAGGCATAAGGATTCAGCATCAAAGTTCAGAAAACGCAAAGTCTTTAAGCATTAAAGATTAGCACGCCTCTTGTCATGACGCACAAGGGAATGATAACCTTTTGGTCAGGAAGAAAATGGGCAATAGCAGTTCTTTTCTCAGTGTAGTCCCGTTAAGTCAAAACTACTAAAACTACTTCACAAATCCCTATTGGTCAGTTAATCGCATGTTCACTCTCTGTCCAATAAAACTAAAATCCCTATTCTATGAATTCTACTATTACTCTGTTCACATGTCGTTGATTGGTTTGTCTCGCAATGTTCTTATCATCCGGCTTGTCAGTAATGATGTTGTTGCAGCTTCCACTCCAGTCACTATCTCAATTCTACTTCTCCTGAGAAAGTCAGTCTCACACATGTTACACACAAAATGTTAAATTAAAAGAAACAGCATCTTCTAGCAGTCGGTTCTCATGAGAAAGCTTCCGTTATGAGCACATTTAAACAATACAATAGAAATCACAGTTTAAATCTCTAGAACAGCCATTTATTAAACGTTAAGAAATACAGCTTTGATATAAGGCCTGGAAAACTAGGCCATGACATTCGCTTAAGTAAGGCCTACAATTAATAAAGCTAAAGCAGAATACATAACCCTAAATATGACATATTACTACAGTAATCTAACAAATGCTCAATATTTCATATTATTAAATCATTGATTAGTACATTTCGTTAACATTGGTGACCATTCTTCGTAATCACATTTTCAAATGCGTGCATTATTTTTCTATGTTATTACATTTTTTACACAAACTTATTCAGAATACATGAACACTCATGAATAATTGTTTTTATTAAAACACCTGCGCTAGCACAACCAAAGTCCAACCTGTGCCAGACATTCACGCTTTTTTGCCCATATTATAATAGACCTAAGGCCAGATGGCTTCTTCCTTTGTGTTGTTTGCTGGGGATGTCACATCGCACTAATGCTTTCAGAATTTGTAAAACTGATTCTACCAGTGTGGTAGTGACTGCAGTATCTAAATTTCTTTTTTCTGCATGGTCAATCAGACTTAAAGTGTCTGCTCTATTAACTACGATTGATTTTGCCTAAGAGCTTTTTAATGTGGATTTTGTAGTGGTATCAACTGGTTTTCACAAATGACATTGTGATTAGTGTGAGCAGTGATTTACTGGTTAAATGATCATAACTAATGGTTTATTGTTTTATACTTTTGTTGTTTTTTTTTAACTTGCTTTAACACTTTTTGTAATGAAATTTGTTCTATTTTTTATGTTTTGATACATTTTTGATGATGAAATATGATGTTCGATATGTCAATAAACTTGAACTTGAAGATGAAATACACTTCTACAACTTGCATAAATATAAGAACCAACACCTGGAAGTACTTCTGAAATCCAAATATGTAGATTTCCTAAACACAGCATTGACCTCTGAGACTGCACAAAGGTAATGCTTCAGCCCATGGTTCAATTGCAAATTATTTCTCTGGCGATTTAGTGCTTCTAAATCAAAGAAACAGAACAAAACCAAAACATTTTCTTTGCTCTTCTTGACCAATTAAGCATAAGTGTACTATTGCAGCATTAGTACACGTGGCCACATTACTACTAAACAAAGTGTAGCTTTGCATACACTATTTTTCATTTGTGAGGTGTGCAAATGTATCTCAGTGTGCCAAGCAGAAAGGTGAATTGTGCAGCTGGCCATGTGCAAACTGGGCTATTTTAGGGGGGGCAGCAGAATCGGGGGCCCTATGAGCACAATCTATCGTGAAAAACTTGGAGAGGCCTTTGGGCTTCAAGCTGTTCATTATAAGGTCTTCCAGGAACAGTTCAACACTGGGTCCTTCTGCCCTCTCAGGGATCCCCACCTCTTCAATATTGTGGCTTTTGGAGCTGCCCTCAAAGTCTTGCAGTTTGACCTCCATCATCATACTGTCATTCATCAAGTGTTCCACTTGACCCCAAAGTGTATTTGCATCAGCATTTAGAGTGGCCAGAGATGCCTCAGTGTCTGTCACCCTTTCCCCCATTTTTTTAAAATCAGGCTGCAGTAGGGTGACCTTACTCATCACTGAGTCCATTTTTGTTTGCAGCAAGCCATGCACCCATGGATCGCCACCAACATATCCTTTAAGGAGGGCTCTGTGTCTTTGTGTGGTTCCACTTTTTGCAGATTGGATGCCTGCTTCCCCATTCATGAAGGTAGTTCTAAGGATTTCTTAGAAACTGCAGATCTGTCCATTTTGTTTTGCTGTGTCACTTTGCCATCCTTCCAGCAGTTGTAGTCCCAGGGATTGTGGCCCTCAAGAAGCTACTGGGTGCTCCTGCAACCTTCCTCACTGTCCCTCACTGACAAGCTCAGGGTTTGTATTCACAACTACTTGCCAAGGGCACTGGTGGTAGTTGTGTTACACACTCGCGGCCACCTGGCTTTCCCTCTGGCATATGGCTCTCTGTGCACAATTCTGGTGTGGCCAGGGGTTTGGATTCTGTGCCCAGCACTTATTTCATAGTTTGTCGTGTGAGCCTGTGGTCCACTCGCTAACCCCAGCACAAGCACCCAGCGGTCAGCCCCACTGGGAGCAGGCGGGCCAGATGATTCCCTCGGCTGCCTAGGATGATCTGTCATCTGGAGTCTGGTATCAGTAAGCCAGGCCAGGCCAAGCCCCGTGGGCCTAAGGGTCCACCTGAGGAAAGTTCTGGTTTGCTGTCTTCCCTCTTTGGGTCACCACTGCATGCCCACCCGAGGGCACACTGCTCCTTCAAGCTCCAGCACTACTGTGCCTCTGCCTCCACTTGAGCTCGGGGATCCACATTGGTGCATAGGCTGCTCTCTGCTCTGCTCAATGACTACCCTGTGTTCCTGAGAGAGCATAGTTTAAATAACATATATTGAAAAAATGAAATGCTCATATCAATGCTTAACGATGTTGCACTGAAAACGATAATAATAGTGATTCTGCTTAAACGTGCATTTGAATTATGACTATAATGTGTTTGGCTACCAATGTATATGTAAACTAATGACTCATTAATAGAATAATTAATGCTATGGTTAATCAAGTTATATTAACGATTATGATATTGCATTTATATTAAAAATCTCATAGGCCTTAAGTTAGCGTGAGCTGTGGGTATTAGTTTGCCTGGCTCTCATATTAAAAGCATTTTTCTGTTTTTCAGTGTGCTGATTCGCAAAGGGCCATGACCCTGCAAATGTTCC
Source organism: Pleurodeles waltl (assembly GCF_031143425.1). Taxonomy (NCBI): domain Eukaryota; kingdom Metazoa; phylum Chordata; class Amphibia; order Caudata; family Salamandridae; genus Pleurodeles; species Pleurodeles waltl. The sequence continues at coordinate 186,471,399 of NC_090437.1, forward strand.
TTTTCTTCATTCCAATGTATTAGTCTGAATTCTGTTCTCATCCACATGCTTGCTGCTTTAGTATGAGTTTATATACAAAGTTGAAACAAAAGCAGATTAATGTAATGTACAAGGACGTTTAAACCATGGACAAAGGAACTCATGACCCGAGAAGACGTGCCAAACGGTGAAGTAACCCCCGGATGTGCCACCTCCGAAGGCGTCAATTATGAAGACCAATCAAAATGTTATGAATTATCGTGGGATGACAATTAGAATTACCTAATGTATAATTTGATAGGTTAAAGATAGTGGGGTATAGTAAATGTCCAATAGAATTTTGGGGGAAGGTATTACGAAAAAGGGATAAAAACCCATGTCACAGAAGGGTCGGGGGAACTAGGTAGGGAATGCTATTGATTTATCCAGAAACTCTGTCACTCTGTTTGGTGACTTTGAGACTTATTAAACACTCTTCACACATAGACTGCCCTATACACTTCTCCTCCTTATGAGGGAAGTGTCCCCTGTCCTTTAGACAAAGTTTAGACTGACGTCGTCTTGACTGATGTCCTGAAGATGAAGACTGATCCTGCGTGCTGATCTAATCTTTGGAGGGTAATTATGACAATGCAATTTGTAAATTTGTCTGTTTGCTTTTCCTTTCTAGGTACCAACTGCTCATTTTGATAGAGACCATAGCTAGATGTTTTCTAAATTGGTGTTCTAAATTGTTTTGCATGAAGCCCAACATGCTGATGCTAATTAGTGGTTAGGATAGGAGATCACTTCGACTGACGCAAATAGACAAACGACTGACGTTGCGCTATGCTGAACTGAGACATATATGATATTCACTGTATTCTGATCTATGTTCACGCCGTACTATGTTCTTATGTTGGTGATTCTTGCATTAATGAAATCTTATCACAGTTGCCATATCGTGACTATGCTCTTATGCTTCCTGATATTAAGATTAATTCATCTGCTCGTAGATTGTAATCAATAGGGAATAAAATTCTTGAAATTCTTACAAGGGTGTGGTTATTCATGGCTGAAAAGTCATGGTTACGTTGACAATTTGATTAATGTCTTTTTCTAAAGTAAAGTGCATTGGGGTAGTAAATATTGATGACATTATTGATTTTATTGCTTGACATATTGATCAGATATCTCGTCCTACGGTGTCACACCACTGGGTCACAAGATTCATTGGCCTAAAACGAGTCCTAATGTGTATAAATTTAACATAGAAGGACGCGTTAACAGTGCTGGTAGCAGAGCGACGGTTTTGGCCCTTGGGGGCCCTAGGACGGAGAATCATTGTTTAAATTGTTTTTCTGTGATAATGCAAATTGGAGGTATGATGGGTTTCTAAGTTCACCATGACTTTCCCGGGATCTCGGAGCCTGCCTAAGTGAGTTGGGGATGTTCTCGGCGTCATAATGTGTGGTTTAGGGTCTTTGCGCTTGCTTAGCTTATGCCTTTTGCAGGTGATTGTGAGATTTGTGTGTATCTAGGCCAAGTATGTGTTATTTAGTAGGAGTGGGCGTACTCCGCAGTATGAGAGTAGGGAAGTCGGCGTACTTCATATGAGTGTGGCACTTGGTGCTCAAAATTATCCACGTGGTTGGTTGTTTATGTACGGACCCGTCGTGGTCTAAGACTCCGGAGTATGTTGACAAGTGTAGGAGACACTTGGATTTATGTTGTAATCTGTGCGGTTTAATAGGTCAATCGGGCGTAGTTGACAAGTCAAGTTTGAGTTTAAATGGAGCCCCGTCACATAGTGGCCATCTTCTTTGGTGGCTGGCCACGCCTCCCAGCAGGTCTCAGATTTCTTGAGTCCAAGCTTGATGTTTTATTGGATCTTGAACATAGAAAGATGAACAGCAGCTAACACTGTAGGAACTTTCCTAAACTGCAGAGAGTTGCCTTGTCTTATTATTTGCACAATCCAGACATCTGAAACATTTTCTTGTCAAACCTGATGATAACATTAAAGGTGACCCTGTACCTGAAATCCAGAATAGTCAGGAGCACTCCCTGAGCTTTGGTGGGGAAGGTATAGTAATCTGACTCCTGAAGGAAGTGGGTTTGTTAAATTTATCACTTCCAGTCTTGAAATGAAACTCTCTCTGACGTCTTTTCTTTTATAGGTTGTGATGAGGATCTGTCTTGATATGTCTTGAATAACTGGGAATGCTTTTGGTTCTAGAAAGCTCTGAGAAGCAAATCGTCAAATTGATCTCCAAACACCCTGTTACCAAACGAAAGGCAGATGGACCAATCTCTAAGGCAAATATGGTGATAGACCACAATATTAGAGGCTGTAGAGATTGCTGAAGCCTCTGAACTATCACAACAGACATTCAACAGCTTGCATCTCCTTGTTAGAAAACAACTCTGAACAACCCATCCCTTCCTGAATATCAACTGTGATGGTCTGTCAGTCTGGGACTGAGAAGGGTATACAGCATTAAAGAGGTCTGCCAAATCCACCATTGATGCCTCCTTTGCGATAACAGTAGAGCGTCCATCCGCATTACCCAAATCTTTCAAAACTTTAGGAAGGTCAGCCTTTTCTGGATTTTTCTTTTCTGAGGAAAGCAAATCCATAAAAAATCACCATACAAGGAGGGGGTGAAATTGTAACTGCCGCAAAATACCTAAAGTTGTACCAAGCTGCTCATCCTCCATAGGAATCTGTAAACTATCACCTAAATATTTTAAAAGAGCTTTTTACATCAACCTGACCCTTGGAGCAGGACCCGAGGCTCCTCTTCATCATAGTCCTCAGAGGGCGAAGATGACACTGAAGAAGGTGATAAAATGTTAATAGCAGGAATAGAAGAAGTAGAAGAAGGGGATAACGACTACCCCAATCATCCTTAGGCATCGAAAGAGCCACTGTCAAAGAATAAATTAAATAAAACATCTGTTTATCAAATAGGCCAAAACCAAAAGGAGGTGAAAGAGGAAGAGTGCCTTCTTCCTTGTACTTCTTTTATCAACAGAGAACACATAAAATATTACCTTTTATACCTTTAAAAAGGGACTCAGTATTGTCCAAGGTAATGCCTACTGTGCAGCCTTCCCCTCTCTTTCCACGTTTGTTTTTTTAAGTGAAACAAAATAAAAGCGAGGAAAGGGAACCGATCTATATAGAGAACATAATCTAAAATAAGATGTCTACATAAATTCTCCTTATATAAATGTAACCTCTTCTTTTCTCTTAAGTATGCAAATTTCTTTCCCCCATTCCTTTTTCTAAGCAAGAAGGGAAAAATAAAAATAAAATGGAAAAAGTTTCCTGCAGAAGAGCAGGGTTGAACTTATAGCTACCGATACCAAAAATGTACCTCCGAAGCCACAGGATCACACTTAAATTGGAAGAATTGGAAACACATAAACTAATTTTCACATCCCTCTTTTCTTGATTAATGCTACATGTCTCTTCATAAGGCTCGGAAGAGGCGTGTGTGTTCAAAGTGTGCAGGCAAGGAATTACACTGGCTGGAGAGGTGCCAAGAACGGAAAGAAAATGGCTCCACGGGCGCAATAAAGCCCTGCAGAGCGCTCTTCTCTATTTTTGCCCTCATACCAAATTTAAATGGACGTGAGGCCAATTGAAGAAGTCTTGCGGTCTCTTAATGCCACAAAAACAAGGTTAAAGCGACTCACTGAAACACCCAAATTACCCTGTGGGATGCTAGTTTTCGAATTTCAGTTTATAAACCAATCGGTATTTCCCTTGGGCAACAAAGGACTCCCAACAACTACCAGGAAAGGACTACAGAGGAATATAAAAAGAGTAAAGTAGCCCTCCCTCCAGCCTCGGAGAAAGAATCTTCTTTAACCCTGGGTAGAAAGCCCAGCCAGTTATCTCACCACTCTCACCAAAGGTAACCCCCTCTGGTGGAGCAGGCCCTTCTCAGGGACTGCCCTGAAATTGCTTTTTCCTCCCTGTCTTTTGTTGACTCTCTTTGAGTGGCCTTAGGTCTCTGGGCACTTTCCCGCTGTACTGCACTGGAAAAGTGTGCATGCCCTGCTGACACATGATAGGAGGGGGCTCTTCTGTGATTGGTTCAGGTGCTGTATCCTGGAGTGCCCTGTAAACAGGTACACCATACCCAGTGTGGGTAGAGCCCTGGTTTCTAGTGGGAAGTTGCATTGAGTGTACCACCCACTCAAATAGTCTGTGAAGCATGAAGCGGGCCTACCAATGCGGCCTGTAGATGTTCAGTTGCTCTTGGGCTTAAGTTGGCACTGCTAACCTCGTAGCCAATCCTGAGGGGACCCTCTGCTACCCCTAGAGCACCCCCTGAAGGGCGGGGCAGGTGGTAGAGAGGAGGCTTGGCAGGTACACATCGGTGTCCCAGACCCGGTAGAGAAGAACCAGTAAGTGGGTTCTCCCTTCCTAGGGGGGCAGCTTTTCCCATAAGTTTTTGCTGATTCCCTATCTGGGGGCCTTAGGGCCCTGGGCCCTTTCCCCCTGTCAATACATTGTAGAAGTGGGTGCACCTTCCTATATATATGATGAAGTGGTTCTGACCAGTGTGTGCGCACATGCCAACTAGTTCACCAAACATGTGCTGGGCCTGTCCAGGCAGGCATGGGTATGGACTTGCTGCCATGGCGTGTATCCTGCCTGTTATAACAAGCCTAGGCATTCACAGTAGCATCAATTGTGCTTTAAACCTGTGTCCAGCCTGTTGTAGAAGATCTGTGAGTGCGCACTAGCACCTATGGGGTCTTAAGTATGTATCCAACCTGTCATAGTTGGCCTAGGTGTGCACACTAGCACCTATGATGCTTTAAACATGTACCTTCCTTGACTTAGCAGGCCTATGTGCACACTTGCACCTTTGGTGCATTTAAACATGTGTCCAGCCTTTCAATGCTGGCTTGTATGTGCGCAAGGGCACGTATGCCCAGAGAGTGAAGAATACCCATATGTGTTTTCACTGCATGGCAGAGCTGCTCTACACATAGATTAACACTGAAGAAGAAGTGTTACAATTACTCCTAGCTGCAACAGTGGATTGCAGCAGAGCAGCCTCATGTTGTTTACCATCATTACATTTGTCCTGAAAAACCCCTTTCTATGGTAAATGTGGTTTTGTTAATAATCATGAGAAATGACATTTCTCTGCCATAAAATGCTTTGTGTGCTTTTTAATTCGATTTGAGTCCACACTGGGGAATGGAGAGCACATCTGTAAATTCCCCAGCAACAGATATAAAACTTGGGCACACAACTGGAACGAAGACCTCTGCCATTTGTGGGCCTGGATGGATAGACTGAGAGAGAGGTTCTCACATTTGGCCTCTCAGAATAAGATCACAGCCCCACTAAAAATTAAGATCTGCATTCCACAGCCGCATGGCAGACAGGACTGAAACTTAAGGGAGACATCTGTGGTTCAGAGGGAAATCATCTGAACTTTCCCCAACTTCAAAGGCACACTACAGTATAAATACTGGTGCCCCACTGCAGCAACTTAGATACACTTGTAGGAATGTGATGCACACTGACAGAAGAATCTTTGTGCACAAGGAGTAATTACTGCCATATGAAGGGGTTGTGCACCCTTCCTGTGGCTGGCCTGGGCAAACTGGTTGCTGCTATTTGGCACTCTGAAGTGTGCTCTCGAAGGGCTTGTTGGCTTACCCTCCATTCTCTTGTGGAGGTGTCAGGGACATCCAAGACTTCCCATGAGGGATCTACGACTTCTATCTGTGTCCTCGGTAGAGCAGTGCCCTCTTAGGTGCCTACATCATCTGCTGGACATTACTTGGTGGCAGCGGTATGGGCATCAAATTAAGTATTGTACCTGGAAACCAGATGTGTCTGGTGCGGAGCCTTCAAAGTAGTGCCAGCAAATAAGGCCCTTCATTGTGGGGCCATGACACACATAAGCGTCTTGTTGGCAATAGGCGGGTTCACCGGTTGTGGGACCCCACGTGGTCTACCTTTGTCAAGCGTGCTGCATTTCTCTTGTGTGACACCCAACTGCATGCTCATTGTGTGCAGCGTCTGATTCACTGGTTGCGACCCTTGGAGGTGGGGGTGTACCTGGAGCAGTGTCGCATTCTACCTCTTGCAGCACTGCTGAACTCCAGTCTCAGTGTGTGTGACCGGATTTGTCTGGTGCTACTCAAGTCATCGTGCACCAGACTGTGTGCCTCGTTCCAGAGAGGTACAGCATTTGTAACTTTCCATGTGCGATCGTTTTTTTGTTGAGTCTGGTGAGACTCAACTTATCATTCACCAGACGTTGTGTCGTATTCCAGGGAGGTACGGCATTTGTAACTTTCCATGTGTGATCGATTTTTGTCTGGTGCGACTCAAGTCATCGTGCACCAGACATTGTGGCTCATTCCAGGGAGGTTCGGCAATAGCAACTTTTCATGTGTGTCCGGATTTGTCTGGTGTGATTCAAATCATAGCACACTAAACATTGTGCCTCATTCCATGGAGGTAGTTCATCAGTAAATTTTCATGTGTGATCAAATTTGCCTGGTGTGACTCAAGTCATTGCGCACCACATGTTGTGCCTCATTCCAGGGAGGTACGGCACTGGTAACTTTTTGTGCATATCCGGAATTGTCTGGTGTGAATCAAGTCAACGCTCACCAGATATTCTGCCTCACTCCAGGGAGGTACGGAATTGGTAACTTTTTGTGTGTGTCCGGAATCTTCTGGTGCAATTCAAGTGACCATGCACCAGACGTTGTGCCTCATTTCAGGGAGGTGTGGAGTTGGTAGCTCTTCATGTGCAGACAGGACTATCTGGGGTGACTCAAGTCATCGTGCCCCAGATGTTATGCCTCCTACCAGAAAGGTGCGGATTTGGCAACTATCTGTATATTAAAGCACCTGGCTGATCACCATTGTGAACAGCGTGTATCCCAGGGTGACGCTCCCTCTGTGCTTGGCAGACTGGGGTCTGTTCCAGAAGGCACAGTGCAGAGACCCCTGATTGAACTTCTTGAGTGGTGGCCTACTTGTCGACTATTTCCTGATCAACCGTTATCTCTTTTCTCCCCCCCCCCACCTTTGTCCTGGGATCCAGAATAAGTGTAATTCCGGCGGCAAGTGACCTACTATCCATGCGAAGGGTGCTATCATCTCCAGCTTGTGAGAGGGAGTGTAGTAGGAACTGTTTGGAGGGTGGAGGGAGGTTTGGACCCAAAGGGGGTCTGCGAGTGCAGTGACCACTAGCCTTCCAGATATCAGTGTACCACATCCGGGTGCTTAGAGCGAGTGTGAGCGAGTGCGTGCTATACCAGCATGCCTGATATCTGTGGCACCATGCAGCGGTGAGGAGCAAGTGAGTGGGAATGACACCTGTGATTGGCAAACCACATTGTGATGTGGTGTACAAGTTATTTCCTGGTCTGAGGTTGACATTGGGTTTTACCTGTGCGGCCTAGGTGAGGATCTATCTAAAAGTGCTGCTGTTCTCTGTATGTACACATTGTTGCTATCTTTATGAACCAGGGTGCATCCTAGAATCGTGTAGCACTGAATTGGGGAAATCGCTAGGGTGGGTCTCGTGCTGACAGCGTGTTATCACCGCATGTGGGTGCTGGAAGGGAAAGTATTAATTTTCTCATGTGTTTATACTGCTAATGTTTTAACACAGTTGGGCCTATTACTGTTAGTGATATTTCTAAATGTGATTTATGCCTAGACTTACTTGATGTACATGTTGTATTAATTAATGTGTGTGTTGAATACAAACTATATTTACATACACCTCGAGTGAAGTTTCTTTTGTGACACTTTGTGTATTTATTGTGTGGTAGTACTGTGCCAATACTTTACACATATCCCCTGTGCTAAGATTGACTGCTCTGTGCCAAGCTACCCAAGGATGAGCGCAACTTAGTGTAATCACCCACCCCTGATGTCAGTGGTAGGTTCTGTCTGGCTAGGGCCTCGCCTCATCCATCCAGAACATGCCACCTCCAACACCTTCTCAACCTACGAGCATACTAGGTATGGTAAGTCTTGTGGCTTACGCGCCACTATGCTCCCTTGCATTGCTCTATGCTCTGTGCAACAGCTCCACAGCTCTGCTCAAGCTCCACTGCCTCTCCTTCTAAGAACAACAATGACACTCCTAGTCAGAGAAACACCTAGCCAGTTATCATACATAACAAGGGTTGTAATGAGGAGAAAAAGAATCTGGGACTATTCCCAGGAAGCTCTGCAACTCTAGAGTTTACCTTTAAGTTTCACAGGCTGCCATTTGTTGAATCTTTTATTTGCAATGACAGTCTTGGGAGGCGGACAAAAGAAACAAGATTTTAGGTGGGTCTCCTCCCTCTTTCTTGCCTAAGTGTTAGGAGTGGTGGTGGGGGAGCAGCTGGGTGGGTTGTCCTTGTCTGGCTATGACTGGGTCACAGGGAGCTGGATGGGAGGTGAAACATCCCATATAATAAGTAGTGACATGAGAAATGGGTTGAGGAGATAATGTTGATGCCAGCAGTGTCATGGAAAAATAAAAGGGACAATCCCTTTAAAAGCAGTTCAAATCTAGATTGGGGTGAAATGACAGTTTCAGCTTCTAATACCCGGTTTCTAAAAGGCCAGAAAAGAGTATGTAAACACAATTCTGACAATATAATGCACACCAGTTTCAAATAGGTTAACATAAACTTCAGAATTACATTTTCAGTATGATCAAAGTGTGGCAGGAGCCTAATGCATTTTCTTATGCTGCAAGAGAGCAGACCACTTAGGCCCTGATTGCCCGTTGGTTGGAATTATGGGTTGTTAGGTAATTAATGCATCCGATAATCATTGAGTGCGTTAAATACCTCAACTTTCGTTGAATTTCGACAGGTAAAACCTGCCAACATGTAACGGGGTGGGGGGAGCATACAGGCCCATATTTATACTTTTTTAGCGCTGCATTTGCGCCACTTTTTGACGCAAAAGCGGCGCAAACTTACAAAATACAATTGTATTTTGTTAGTTTGTGCCGCTTTTGTGTCAAAAAGAGGCGCAAATGCAGCGCTAAAAAAGTATAAATATGGGCTACAGTATTTACTGTGTCTGTGGATTCTGGTGCGTTAAACACAAAAATCGGCATGTTATTTCCCACCAACTCATAATAGGTATTATGGATTGCAACTGGCAAATAACTTTCCTGGTGGTATCGTTATTTATCAGGTGCGATAAATAGCACCTAAACTCATAATCAGGGTCTAAGTGATGACAGTGCTCTTGGTACAGTTAGGAACCCTGGGATTGTGCAGACATCACCTGCAGGCAGACATCTGCTTCACAAATGGCCCCTGGTTTGCAACAAATGTTCATTTTGTTGGTCTGGGAGATCACATTGCTGCACTTGAAGCTTGGTAAAAGCAATAGGTCAGCTATAAATTTAAACTTTTGGCTTTGCCAATGTTTGTGAAAGGTGTTTTTTAAAATAAACAAACAGATTACTTTTTGTATGTAAGCGCACATTGTGCAAGAGCAGAATGCAGTGACTCACAGAGAGGTAAGCCAAAGGCTGAAGTGCGCTGATCCTGTGTCTCCTGCTATTTGCAGTGGTGAGCGGAACAAAAATATGACTGGTACACTGACAGACCGACGGGTGAAGAGACTGGCTAAAAAAAACTCTGAGTAAGTATCTTCTGTACATATTTTATTAAATCAAAAGGTCTCGGCTAACGCCTGACTTAAAAAGACAAAACAGATGCAAACATGACAGAGAGGGTGAAAGAGAAATGAATGGGAAAATGATAGAGAGCATGACAGAGAGATGCGAGAGAGGAGAAAGAAACAATGATAGTTGGTGTGCAGATTGAGAAAATGTACATAAAGTTAATCATACACCATAGCTGCTAGGCATCTGTTTATCTTTATTATGTTGCCATGTGCTCGACAAACCTCCTGAACTTTGATGATTGACCTTGTGCTCACAACCTTGGGCTGCAATCTGCTTATCGCTGCCATATTACTTTTTCCAATTACAGTTCAGAGAATTGTCATGCTTAATCAGTAACTGCCAGAACAAGTTTGTACAGGTCGTTACCACCTCCTACCAGCTGCATCTGTACCTTCTCCCACCACACGTGTATCCCTGAAATATTCTGAAGGCCGCAGAGGACCTTGAATATGCTAGGGGTGGAGTTGTCCTCTGACTAAGCAGTTTTGTGTGTATATAAGGTTGGGTGCCTCAGAGTGAAGGGGCAGCCTCCTTAGGATAGTCCCTTGACTGTCCTGGGACTCTGTATGAGCTCGAGCTATAATCCATGTAATAAACTTCTCTTTATTCCTCCAGTTGGTGACTCCGTCTGATTTGTGAACTCTCTGCTAAATTGACCCTGAGGACAAGGGTGTCCCTCCACTGCTGGGAAGAAGACCCTGGGTGGGGGTCTAATCTTTCCTGGTTCCTCAAGATGCCCCAGCCCAGCTGAAGTGCACGCCTTTTCAGGCAACTGCAAACATGTGAACAGGTAAAATGCTGTTACAGGGGGCTGCACTATAGCCCCTTGTTGTATGCTGTGATTGGTGGAAGCAAAATATGAATAACACTTAAGCCAATAGGTGGCGAGGGCTGACTGACATTTTTCAAACAAATTGGGGTTTTTAACATCAAACCTTAAAAGGTGCACTCTGTGTTCAAATTTCTTTTTCAACTCTGAAACTTCTATAACAATACATGTTATCTACTACATGGGTACAGGTTTAAATTAGAGGACCCATCCTACTTGATTGGGATCTACGGGCCATCAACTAACATACACTTAAATGGCACTTCTTAATGATGTCTCATTCCACATTTGAAAGCCCTAACTTGAAAAAAACATGACCAATACATTGCTATCTAATCAACACATATAGGACATGCCCTCTTTTCCATGGGCGTCATTTGGGACTGCAACCCCTGGCTTGCCCCTTGCTACTCCTGGCACTGCTCCTGCAACCCGTGGCCTCAGAGGCCACAAAGACAGCACCATTCACAGAGGAGGTAAACTCTCTGGACCCGATTCACAAAGGTAAACCTAGACGTTTGGCCTAAACTTAGACCGAGCGTTTAAGTTTATCTTTGTGAATCAGGCCCTCTGAGAGCAGAAGATAAATTAAAAATCTAAACTTGTGATCACACCATTTCTTTCTCAATTAAGTAAATGCATAAGCAGGTGCTCCAGGCTGCTTGCTGCGGGACAGGAAACAGTTGAAATTTGATACTGTTTCAGTTTGTCAACCCAGCAATACGCCCTTCAAGAATTTGCAGTCCCCAAACTTCCATAAACACTGTGTATGTTGTCCTGCAGATTCTAAATTTTGATGTTTTTATCCACTAATTTTTAGTAGAAAAGGTAGGAATTAGAAGGACATGTTTCTTCAGCAGGCTTTCCTGGTTTCACAGTTATGCTGGAATTTACCTGTCAGTGTGGGTCTGTGAGCTGTGCTGCCAAAAGTTTAAGAATGCATCATTTTTCAATTTGCAAACTATTCCAGCATTGAAGCCATTAACAATTAGGGTTTTCTTTTTGCGTTTTCTATTTGCTCTGGTGTTCTTTTATGTTACCACTTTCAGCACTACATAATTGCCAAGCATTCCCTTTGCTAATTTGTGACATTTTCTTATCTTCAATTTGCTAAAGTGTGAGGTTTGTTTGCCTTCAATGCGAGATTATTAACATTATGTGGTAGTGGAACACCACATTATGCAATGTGGTTGACTAAATTATGTTCCGTGGTAAGATAATTACTCCCATTTGTAATTTTAATGTAGGTTAAGCAATATGTTATTGCAATTGGAATTAGATAGCACTTCTTATTCCTGATGAGAAGCAGAAACACACTAGCGGATGGATAGTATGCTACACAGTGTGGGAGTACTTGAATGAAATAATGGTGAATTGCCATGTGTGTTACATGGGAACTGTTTTTGTGTTCTGTGGGTGTGACCAAAGTGGTGCTCTCTCAGTAGTGTGTGAAATTCAGTGTGGTGATGTTACTTCTCGTGATATCAAAGGCGACATGATGTCACTACCGCTATGCCTGACATTTTTGTGAATCATCATCCTGCTGACCTCCAGCTCAAGGTCCTTCTAATCCATGGTTGATCATTGGCGTAATCTCCTTGCCCACTATCACCTTTCATCATAGTGTATATATGCAACTTATGTTCACGGGGTGTTAGGAACTGATTTGTGAAACATATCGTTTACACATATGGGATCCCTGAGTATTAATACAACTATTGAACTAAATGACTGGCGTGTCCTTCTCAGGACTTCTTCATGCATAAACCGTTGGAACGTTCTCTACTGTACGACTCCATTTCAGTAAACAGCCCCTGTAAATATGGTGAACCTGGTCTGGATTACCAATTAATGCTAACACAGACTTCTTTTCTGCCACGGTTTCATCGCTCATGGAGAGTAGAAGTTACGTTCTCAGACCAAATGCCTCCTGCTGTGGGTAGTGTCAGAGTTATGTATATCTTTTAACTCTACAATCCTTGTGGACTGAGGTGGTTCACTCTTTCCACCTTTTCAGAGAGCATCAGATGTTCCACTTTGGCTCCCCTGCACTTTGATGCATTAGGAAACAGAATCATAATTCTAATATAACATTAGTTCCTTTAACCGCTACAGCTCTATATTTTGCCCTACACAGTGTCTGTTTTGCAGCTGAAGTTGCCTGCCTGCTGACTATTCAGTCCCCAACACATTTATTGGGCATACTCAGTGCCACCCCGTGTGCATACAACTCAACTGGCATTGGTACAGGATTCATAAACACTGATGGTGAACAGCTCCAAATCGTCAATGGCTCTTTTCTTGTGATTCTAAGCATCCTGAGCTCCCTTTCTTTACACGTGTTCACAAGATTTCTACTGATCCTCATAACTCCTAATGGCATCTTCGTTTTCTTCATTATCTGAAGATAGCTTGTCATGTACAAGAGGGAAACAATGTTGTGAAGCCATATTTTTCCTTCTATGTGTAGATATGTTTATATGCATGTTTGAAACTATACTTGCATTAACTCTTGCTTCCCACTGCTCATGCGATGTTCCAGTGCTAACTCTGTTTTCACACCATCCTGATAAAAATTTCACTGAATACCCTTCTGTGCTTCCTGTCGATCCATGGGACTTGGTTCAGCCTCTTGCATCATCACTGCTGTGCAGCATTGCAATTGCCTGACCTCTGAGCTGCTGCCTATTTCACGTGACTGTTCTTGCTATGGGTGCACCTGCCACACCTCTATCTGCTCCTGCTGTGTCAGCATCAATTTATTCACTAGTGTAGCCGACTGTCTTCATAGTCCCCACTGACTCTTTCACCAGGTCACCTACACCTACGTTACTGGTTTCCTCACCAACAGACCCACCTTCTGTCATCTTTAGCTGTGTGGTGCAAGCTGCAGCTAATATGCGCTTTGTCACTGGTACCAACACTTGCATTATTTTTAATCATACACAGTGTTACCAGTTAATTGTAACTCAACTAACGTGGATATTTTGACCTTGTTTAGCACTACAGCATCTAATTAGGGCACACCGCTGTTTCTCTACGTATGATGCCCAACATTTTTAGCCAGGTTCCTGTAACCTTTTGTCATTTGGATTCCTAGATACGTAGGCCCATGGCACGTTAGCCTTTTTTTTCATATCTACCAAATTATAAACATTAAGGGGCAGATTTACAAGAAACTGGCACTTCATCACTGATGCACCAGTTTTCTTGTGTTGCTCCTGCCCTACCTAATGACACACAGGTGTGCCCTATCTAGAATATGACGCACCATGGCGATTGTTAGGCCAATAGCATCAACATTTTTGATGCTATTGTGGCGCTTTGCCACACTAGTGTAAAAATGTTGGAGCTAGTAATTGATTTCAATAGGTGTGTCTGCTCTTAGCAGGTGTTAAAAATGACAGAAAAATGGTGCAGTGAAATCTTTAAGATTTCACTTTGCCATTTTTTTGGGACTCCCAGTGCCGGAATGCCCTACTTGCCCACATTATGCCTGTTGCAGGCATAATGTGGAGCAAGGGGTTGCAAAGTGGCACAATGCATGCATTCTTCCACTTTGTAACGCCACATTAGCGTAAAAGAATGACGCTAATGTGGCGCAAGGAGGCGCTAGGGGCTTATAAATCTGCCCCTGTTTGTATTTCTTAACATACATTTCCCTTAATTCTGCACTATTATCTACCGGAAGTTGAGTGTAAGTGCTTGTGTTTAGACTATCCCTCTGTGACCTATGACCTGTGGCTTATGACCTCCACCTATCTATGATTGTATTTCCACTACTATTTCTTATGTTGTTTTTCGCACCATATGCCAAGGTCGAGAGAACATCCCATTCACCAGAATAGCTACACAAAAGGCATCATTCCCCGCTTTGGGGCAGAGAGGACTCATTTTCTAAGGACATTACCAGGAAAAACCTGCATCCTCCCTAGATATGTTAACTTATTATGGGCTTAATTCAGCCATGATTTTCAGGTATGCGATTGATGTATCTGACCTACCCCAAAGGCACATTCTCTGGCTACTATGAATTAGTGTTTGTACATGTATGGAATACATCTATTTAAAAATAATATTTAGTATCGTCATTTTGTACACTTTTGTTATATTCATTATTGGGAATATGTTCTTGTTTTTTGCTTCCTTTTTGTTTGATCTATTCTGCTATAATGTGGTGTATGATAAATGTCTGTGATATGTCAGTCAAGATGTCTTGTGTGTTAAGTATCTGAGGAGAAGTAGACTGAGGGAACTCACCTATACCCTGTCTAGTTTCTGACAGGACTGTTTGTTCATTCCAATGTGATTCGTTCTTTGGATAAAGTATGAGGGAAAGATCATCGGCCACCTTTCTGTTTCCTCTGCTCCACACAGCAGGTAGGTAGAGCTTCACTGCCTGGGGACCAAGAGTATTTATTGAGTGTGTCCGAAATCTTTGGACAACAACAAGGTAACATCCGAAGGGCCTTTGAAGGTCTTGCCAAAGAACTGTTTCACATGACGATCTTCCAAACATTTATTTGCCATCTGATCTAGGAGAGAAACCCATATCCTTAGACCACGGGTCTCCAACCTTTTAAGTAGTGCTGGTGTCTCAGGCCAGTCGATCACAAGCTACCAGTAGCTCCCAGACACCTTTAGAGTAGCTTGCCTTGAGTTTATTTTTGAAATAAGTAAAGCACAGGGTTACATTTTTCTTTTAAAGTTAAGGATTTAGAGAAGGTTGTGTTTACATTATTATCATCAGGCTGCAATTAGCTGAGTCTGATAATGAGCAGTGCAGTGGCCAGTCAAGTTAATGGGCCAGGCTGGGGCACAGAAATGAAGAACTGAAGCATTGAAGTATTTAACTTTTTTTTAAAAAGTCCATATTGACTCAATATTGGAGTATGAGAACAAAATGATGTTTCTGAATGCTTTTTGATGGGAGAAAATAAAAATGAAGAGTTACCTTAATGATTAACTCTTCATTTTAATTTATCCCATTTCAGGTATTTTGCTGTCGGTGGCCTGTAGAAACTGTGTCATATTTATAACTGAAAAATAAACATGTGTGGAAAACCCTTTCTATGAAACATTGAGACTCTCATTATGACATTGGTGGTAAATCCCGCTTACCGCCATACTGACGGCCAACTTACCACCGCGGTGGCAGATATCCGTTCACCATATTGTGACACACACACACCAATCCAACAGAATACAGGCACATACACAAATCCGGTCAGTGCAAAAGTGGCGGTCCCAAAACCCATACTGTTACACCAATGAAACAAAGCCCACCACATTATGACCCACGAATCACCACGGCGGACATTCAACAGCGGTAAACCATTGGCGGTACATACCGCCGTGCTCAGAATGGACACCCACATACAAAACAACACCACATTGGCCAATACTAAAGACACACACCTGACACTCACACACACACACACACACACACCACTATAAAACACACACCCACATTACCCACAACCCCTTACAAACAACAATTGCCACCAGGAGACTGAGAAGAAGAGCACAGAGACAACTAGACACACACACCACTTACACCCATATACCCCTTACATACTCCACATCACACCCCCCACCACATTACCCAACACACCCTCACCAACACACATCACACAACACCCACTGTACCACAAAGGCACCCCCGTTTCACTGAGGAGGAGTTAAGGGTCATGGTGGAGGAAATTGTCAGGGTAGAGCCACAGCTGTTTGGAGCACAGGTACAGCAAATATCCATTGCAAGGAAGATGGAGCTATTGCAGAGAATCGTGGACAGGGTCAATGCCATGGATGGCACCCAAGAACAAGGGACGACATCAGGAAGAGGTGGAATGACCTACGGGGGAAGGTACGTTCCACAGCAGCAAGACACCAGCTCGCCATACAGAGGACTGGCGGTAGACCCCACCTCCTCCCCTGCAGCTCACAGCATGGGAGGAGCAGGTACTGTCAATACTGCATCCTGAGGGACTCGCTGGAGTTGCCAGAGGACTGGACACTGGTAAGTCAATATTTACTACCTATCACTCCCCCAATACCTGCATGCCATCTCACACCCACAGCCACACTCCCATCACTTCACTCCATCCCACACACTGCACCCACACATCTCACTAATCTCACTAATCTCAATGCCAAGCCCTGCATGTCATGCCAATGCGTGGACACCCCTCCCAGCCCTGCATGGACACCCATCACTAAAGCATGCACAGCATAGAGAAACTAACAATCCCACAATATATCACCATACACAAGCAAAAGCTGGCAGTACAAAAGTCATACACTTGAAGCATAATACATCATTTACATCCCCACAGGTACCCCAGCCAATGTCAGTGGAGAGGAAGTGCCACCACTATCCAGTCCCCCAACAGAAGAGGCCCCCAGTGATGATAGTAACTCTGGACTTCAGGATCTGGAGGACCTACCTGGCCCATCAGGGACCACTGGACAGTCGGTCACCCAAGGCCACTCACAGATCACCACAGAGCCTCCCCCATCAGGAACCAACACCACAGCACCAACCCGGCATACACACACCTCTGTCCCCAGGACACGTCAATCAGCCATGTACCCACCTGTACAGAGATCCCAGGCCACACCTCGCCCGCAAGACAATCAGGGACCTGGGGTCAGTGGCAGTGGGCACACCGTTCAGGGGACAGAGGCACAGGCCAACAGGGACTCTGGGAGGACTGCTGTGGGCCAGGGGGAGGAGAGGACCAGGGAACCAACTCTCCAGGAGGCACTCTCTGAGACCCTGGGAGCCTACCAACATTCCCAGAACACAATGGGCCAGATTCTTGGCAACGTGCAGGAGAACAGGCGGCTGCAGGAAGGACAGTATCAGGGGATCAGGGAGGACTTGCAGGCCATCAACAACACCCTGATCTCCATAGCAGGGGTGCTGGCAGACATGGCCAACATCATGAGCGGGGCAACAGTACACCAGCGGGCCCCTACCACTAGCCAGTCTATCAATCAGCCCTCCACGTCCGCTGCCGCTAGTGGGCAGGAGGCCCCGCCACAGGACCCACGGGCCACCAGCATCCCTCCCCCTGCAGAAGGTGAACCACCCCGCAAACATTCCCTGCAAACCAGACAGAACCCAGAGACACTTGCCAAGACCACCGCCAGGAAATGAGACTCTCCTGATTGTCCCCTTTGTGTCCCACTCTGTCACCTTGTCCACCTTGAACTGCCATTGCTCCCCTTCCTATGTCCCCTTTGGACACTTCACCTGTGCTACAAATAGACTGGAACAATACCCTGGACTTTCCTCCACCATCACCCCATTCCATTGCACCTTCTCCTTAATATCTTAGTACTACAATAAACACCTTTGGAGAAACTTCGACTAATAGTATTTCATGTATTGCAAATTTGTATTGATTGAAACAGCTACAATCATTGCAAATTAACTGTACATAGTGGGAACATAGAATTAATGACCTGTTGCTGGCTGTTGTGATCACATCAGGACATTGTTGTCATATCACCAACATCTGTAAAATGGCAATCTATAGGTAACAGTAAGTAGGGGAAATAAGTGGGTAATGCCAGCATGCCAATACCACACAGAACACATAGAAATGTGAAGTTGCACTGTCTCACCTGTGTGTCATTGGACGTACTGACGGATCACTAATGTTCTGTTGTCCACATCTTCATCCTCACTGTCCTCAGGGTCCACTGCTGCCGCAGGGGCATCTCCAGTCTCCGCCTCCTGCAGAAAAGATACATGGCATCTGAGGGCCAGATTGTGCAACATGCAGTATGCCACTACTATCTGGCAGACCTTCTCAGGTGAGTAGCACAGGGATCCACCTGTCAGATGGAGGCACCTGAACCTGTCCTTCAGGAGGCCGAAGGTTCCCTCAATTATCCTTCTAGTTCGCACATGTGCCTCATTATAATGTTCTTCTGCCCTTGTCCTGGCATTCCTCACAGGGGTCAGCAGCCACAATAGGTTTGGGTAACCAGAGTCACCTGCAAATATTGAAGGACACACACTTTCCTATTTGGCCAACAGCATAGGCATAAACCAACATATACTGGGTGGGGACCAAAACCCACCTATAAGCCACACCCTGTGCCTCTGTAGTATGGCCATCACAAAGGCATCATGCACCGACCCAGGATACTTAGAATTGACGTGGGAGATGTACTGGTCTGCCAGGCACACCATCTGCACATTCATGGAGTGGAAACTTCTACGATTCCTGTACACCTGTTCATTTTGCCGGGGGGGACAAACGCAATATGTGTACTGTCAATCGTCCCAATTATATTGAGGATATGTCCCATTGCATAAAACCCGGCCTTCACAGTGGCCAAATCTTCCACCTGGGGGAAAGCAATGTATCTGCACATGTGTTTTATCAGGGTGGACAAGACTCTTGCCAGCACTATTGAGAACATTGGCTGTGACATTCCTGCTGCCAAGCCCACTGTCACTTGGAAAGAAACAGTTGCCAGGAAATGGAGCACTGATAGAACTTTCACAAGAGGGGGATCCCAGTGGGATGACGGATAGCTGAGATCAGGTCTGGCACCAACTGGCACACAGCTCTGTGATTGTGGCCCTGTCCAGTCTATAAGTGAGTATTATGTGCCTGTCCTCCAGTGTAGCTGAGTCCGCCAGCGGTCTGTACACAGGGGTAGGTCTCCATCTCCTATTCATCTGCAGCGGTAGAAATCTAAGGGACACAAGAGTGAGTAGGCTGTCACAACTTGAACAACTATACCACAACAGCAGTCCACATTGTGCAATCATGTTTTTGGGACACTGGAATTGTATGTGCTTTTATCCTGTGATGCAGCAATTATCGATAGGCCTATTCCCCTCCCCGAAATGGCGACCGTCTGTCCTACGTGGAGGGACAGGTGGAAGTGAGGTAATGCCACCGACGTTGTGCGCCATGGCGGTAGGTGTTCGTGAACCGCTGTACAATTCTTCATTGGATAATATTGGGCCCCATGGGGTACAGTGGCCAATGGGAATGTACACCGGCGGTGACGGTATACACCGCCGCAGACGTGACCGCCATTTTATTTCTCAATCATCACTTGTTGCCTGACCTTCCACAGGAGAAAATCTACACTGCATGTGCTGCTGTGACCTGTGTCTGGAACCTACCATGGCCCATGTGACCCAGGAAAGGGCCCCAGCCTTCTCTTCTGAGGAGTTGGACTGGTGGATGGGGTCCTACCCCCAGTACGGACTGCTGTATGGGCCTCCAGACCAACAGGTGAGTACACTGTGGGCACGATGCATGTAGCATGAATGCATGGAGTTGTGTGTGAAGGCATCGTGGAAGGGTGGGTGGGGGGCTGTGTTTTTTTTTTCTCTTGGCGGTGTACATGTTGTGAGCTGGCCTATGTGTTTTGCAATGCTGATGGGATCGGGTATGGTGGGCCATGTGTGTGACAGGCCGGACTGTTTGTTTAATGGAGTTCTCCTGTATGAATTATCTCTGCAGTTCACCGCCCATCAAAAGAAGGGTTTATGGCGTGTCATCGCCAAGGAGGTGCGGACAATGGGGGTCTATGGCAGGCGGAGCACCTACTGTCGCAAACAGTGGGAGGATCTGAGATGCTGGGCACGGAAGACCGCAGAGGCCCAGCTGGGTATGGCCTCCCAATGAGGAAGGGGTGCCCGTTGGACCCTCACCCCCCTGATGGCCCGCATACTGGCGGTGGCCTACACTGAGCTGGATGGGTGCTTGAGGGCATCACAGCAGCCACAAGGGGGTGAGTACAATGGGTATAGTTAAAACTAATGGCTGGTGGGGTGATAGCCGGGTGGTGGTTGTGTGTTAGTGGGTGCCCCTAAGGCCAGGCCAGACATAGCAGCGTAGGTCCTCTGAAGGGTAAGAGTTGCATGGCAAATACAGGTAATCTAGCTTGTTAGTATTCACTTCTAGGCAGGGCTTTGTGGGTCCCAAGTGTGCTGCAGTTGGCGGTGTGTGCTCCTCCTCATGCCTTGATGACTAGCCATATCACTGGTAGTGCAATGCATAGTGCGTAGGCCTGTTCCCTCTGTGTGAGGGTGCTGTGTACGCCAACGGTGATGTTGGTGCAGACATTGACCAGTGTATCCTTTGTCCCTCTCACCCCTTTCTTGTTTTATCATCCTGTCCTTATGTGCATTAGCATCATCTGGCGGAGGAGCACAGGAACTGGCGACAGAGGGAGCTGCATCCCACAGGACCCTGGAGGCAGAGTCCACCGATGCCAAGGGAACCAGTGGGACTTACGGTGAGGGGAGCACCACGGCAGAGACTGGAGGGGACAACACAGACTCAGATACCTCCTCCGATGGGAGCTCCCTGGTGATGGCAGACAACTCTGTGACCACCCCGGCTGCAGGTACAGCCACCAACCCCTGTACCAGCACTGCCCTCCCAGTAGCCCGTCAGTGAGTTGCCCGTGCCCGCAAACCCAGGAGGGTGGGCATCTCCTTTGCCCCAGGCACCTCAGGCCCTGCCCCAGTGAGCCATGCTTCCCTGAGTGAGGAGGCTATTGATCTCCTGCGATCCATCTCTGTAGGGCAGTCAACCATTGTGTATGACATCCAGGGGCTCGCATCCCAGATGCAGCAATGCAAACCATTCCTGGAGGGCATTCACGGTGGATTGGCGGTCCAACAGAGATCGATTCAGGCTCTGGCCTCCTCTCTGATGGCAGCCATTGTCTCTGTTTCAACCGTCCCCCCACCAACTCCCACTTCCCAGTCCCATTCTCCTCAACCCCAACCCATCCCAAGCTCACAAACAGACGAGCATGCACTCAAGGCAACACCCAAGAGTGGCAAAGGCACTCACACAAACACCATACCGTTGCAGACATGACAACATCCACAGCTTCCACTGTCTCCCCCTCCTCCTCCTCCTGCTCCACCTCCTTCCCAGTTATGTCTACACTCACACCTGCATGCACTACATCAACATCCACTACCAGCATCACTATACCAAGCAGAACACACACCTCACTGGCACACACCTCCACAACATCCATGCACGCGTCCCTTGTGTCCTCTCCCACCGTGTCTGCCCCCCCCCCTTACAGGACACAAACACAAGCACTCAGACACCCAACAGCAATCCACCTCACATCAGCATACAGCCCATGCACCTGCACCCAAATCCAGCAGACACACACCTCCGACAACCACTCCGTCATCCTCCACTCCCATTACTCCTCCCTCTTCCCGCCAGACGTCCCTAAAAGGCTTTTTCTTGCCCAACTTGACCTCTTTCCAACCCCTCCCCCCCGTCCTGCACGTATGGGCAGGGTATCAAGGACACAGCCCAGCATCTCAGCCAAACAGTCCACGGGGACAGTGGTAGCACCACCTGCTCATGGTGGTAAGGTTACAAGACCTAGGACACTGAAGGGGAAGGAGCCAGCACCACCAGGAAGAGAGGGGAAGAGCCCATCCATCCCTGCCAGGAAGGGTAAGGGTTCTCTGACCCATGAACAGGAGGAGAAGACGCACTCTACTTCAGTAGAAGCTGTCAGGCTAACACCGCCACCACCACCAGCTGTCACGGGGCCCCCACCGCTAGCTGTGGATGTGCAGCCATCAGTGAGTGCAAGGGCTGCCCAGGAGCCTCCCACAACCACCACCACAATGCAGCCATCACTGAGTTCAGGGGCTGCCCAGGAGCCTCCCCTAAGCACCACCACCGTGCAGCCATCACCGCCGGCGGACGCCATGTAGTCCACCTTCCAGGGGCTCCGGTGCGGGCTGCCCTCTCCAGAACCAGTGGGCAAGTCACCCACTCCAGAGACTGTGGCCTTGCACTGCCCAGGACAAAGCAATGGGCATGCTGCCCCCTCTAGAACCTGTGGGCAAGTCAGCCACTCCAAAGACTGTGGCCTTGCACTCCCCAGGACAAAGCAATGGGCATATTTCCCCCTCCAGAACCAGTGGGAAACACACCCACTGGAGAGACTGTGGCCTTGCACTCCCCAGGACAAAGCAATGGGCATGTTGCCCCCTCCAGAACCAGTGGGAAAGACACCCACTTGAGAGACTGTGGCCTTGCACTCCCCAGGACAAAGCAATGGGCATGTTGCCCCCTCCAGAACCAGTGGGAAAGACACCCACTTGAGAGACTGTGGCCTTGCACTCCCCAGGACAAAGCAATGGGCATGTTGTCCCCTCCAGAACCAGTGGGAAAGACACCCACTCATGAGACTGTACTTGCACTCCCCAGGACAAAGCAATGGGCATGTTGCCCCCTCCAGAACCAGTGGTCAAGTCACCCACTGAAAAGACTGTGGCCTTGCACTCCCCAGGACAAAGCAATGGACATGTCGCCCCCTCCAGAACCAGTGGGAAAGACTCCCACTCAAGAGACTATGGGGGTCATTCTGACTTTGGCGGGCGGCGGAGTCCGCCCGCCAAAGTACCGCCGTCAGAATACCGCTGCACGGTCAAAAGACCGCCGCGGTAATTCTGAGTTTCCCGCTGGGCGGGCGGGCGACTGCCAGAAGGCCGCCCGCCCGCCCAGCGGGAAACCCCCTCCCACGAGGATGCCGGAGCCGGCGGAGTGGAAAGGGTGCGACGGGTGCAGTTGCACCCGTCGCGATTTTCAGTGTCTGCTATGCAGACACTGAAAATCTTGGTGGGGCCCTGTTAGGGGGCCCCTGCAGTGGCCATGCCATTGGCATGGGCACTCCAGCGGCCCCCAGGGGCCCCACGACACCCATTACCGCCAACCAGGTTCTGGCGGTCAAAACCGCCAGAACCAGGCTGGCGGTAAGGGGGTCGGAATCCCCATGGCGGCGCTGCCTGCAGCGCCGCCATGGAGGATTCCTCAGGCCAGGGTAAACCGGCGGGAAACCGCCGGTTTCCCTTTTCTGACCGCGGCTTTACCGCCGCGGTCAGAATTGGCCTGGATGCACCGCCAGCCTGTTGGCGGTGCATCCGCGGTCCCCGGCCCTGGAGGTCCATGACCGCCAGGGTCGGAATGACCCCCAATGTCCTTGCACTCCCCAGGACAAAGCAATGGGCATGTTGCCCCCTCCAGAACCAGTGGGCTTGTTCCCGCATCCGGCTAAGGTGCCCCCCTCCCTCTGAGGTGCCTGCCTATTTGCAAACTGATGCCCCTGCAGTGTTCTATCTGGATGTGCTCAGGATTCGAGTTGGGCCTTAGACTGTGCCCTGTGGCCATGTGAGTCCTTTGAACCTTGAACTGTGCAGTGTCCTTTTTTTGTACATGTGTACATATATGTTTTATTGCCAAATCGAATTATTAATTTTTATGTTGATCTGATGACAATCACTTTAGTCAATTCCTGTTGTCCTTGCATTATTCTGCCGTTTTTCGGGGACAAATTGATTTTCTTATGCAGCTGGTTGTGTGTATGGTGTGTGTTTGTCGGGTGTGTGCTGTGAGTGTGTGTGTCACACTTGTTTTCATCCCACCTTCCCTTGTGTGACAGGCGGCTGTACTCACTTCATCGTCTTCGTCGGCGTTGGTGTTCCAGGTGGAGCATAACGTAGAAGATCATCGGGAAGACTTGCAGGTCGTGTTACATGGTGGCGTTGTTCTTCCCTGTGTCTCCAATGGTGAGTACTTTCACTTCTGAGCCCTGTTTCTGCCACTGTTTTGTTGGTGTTGGTAACGCCCCGGAAAAGGTGGTGGTTTCCTGTGCCAAAATATGGTGGGTGGTACTTTGTCTTCCGCCTGGCTGTTGGCAGCTACCGCTGTTGTGGCTGTTGTTTCCGCCCTGGCAGGTGGTGTGGTACATTGGCTGTCTATGGGAGATATCACTGCCATGGTCATAATTTGGAGGTAATTACCGCCAGCCTTTTGGCGGTATTACCGCCACTTTAGCACCCACCGCAAGGGGCGTTATGAGGGCCTAAGTCTTAATGTAATTCTCCAATTTTAACTAAGCCAATTACTTCCTGATGTTTTTTGAAGCATGTTTCTTCACTTAAAATTCCTCCCATTTAAATTTATTTTTCTGTTATAAATATGGCACCATGCCTACATATCACTGGGAGCAACATGCCTAGTGTTTGTAAATGTGACACTTGGAAATGGGAGAAATTTTAAACAATAAGTTTTATGAAATCCAGATAAACAAAGTCAACTCTTCAGTTCACGTTTCTAGACGCAGTGTATATTTATAAGTGAAAAATACATCCATTATTTTAAGTGCGAGAAATTTAAAGTGGAGAAAAATGTTCCACATTCTGAACATTTTTGCTGAACATTTTTCTGCACTTTAAATTTCTCCCTTATAAAAAAAAATGGTTGTATGGGTTTATGTTTATGTTACACAGTGTCACATATGATGAAAGGTGTGTGCTGTGCCACACGTAAATAAAACACAGTCTCCCAGTCACCTGTACACATATATCCCATTCATATGCACACATGTTCATACATCACCCAGGACTATGCTGTCACTGACACACATGTAAAAAGAACAGATGATGGACGGAATGCTGAACAATGCAAACGTTCAGCCCCAGTCAAAAAGATCTGGGTTTAACCCATCATTATTATGACCTCCATGCCACCCCACTTTAGACCCTGCCATAAGCAAATTAGTCTTGACCCTAAACACCATGGGAACAGTCCAGCCCGAACTGCCAGGCCAGGTCCTCCCTGGACCAAAAACATGCACGCTGGGACCTGTTTCGGGGTATCACCCCTCATCAGCCAGGCTAGCTTGAATCACTGACACACATGGCAGACCTGTCATAGTGCCCCTAGTCAAAGTTTATTGACCAAACCAAGGCCTCTGGCTTCATGGACATTTGGCATAAAGTCAATTAAGCATGGCGTGGGAGAATCTGGTAACAATGCACGAGATGCTTAGCCTTCAGTAGCTCACGATGATTTTCACTGATCAGAAGTAGCTCTCAATCATAGCTCATTATGATTTTCACTGATCAGAAGTAGCTCTCACTACAGAATAGTGGAATCGGCATATTGGATAAATCAAAGAGGGATACAGTCCTCAAGAAAGCCAAACGCGATGAACAGACATCTTTTTGCTCCAAGAGACACATCTCTTTG
This sequence comes from Pleurodeles waltl, assembly GCF_031143425.1. Lineage (NCBI taxonomy): Eukaryota > Metazoa > Chordata > Amphibia > Caudata > Salamandridae > Pleurodeles > Pleurodeles waltl. The sequence continues at coordinate 186,496,961 of NC_090437.1, forward strand.
GAAACAAATGCCCCTCTCTTAATAGATATGGCTTCAGCTGCATATTCCATGTGGAATTTGTTCAGGGCTCTCGAGGAGTAGCTATTCTACTCCACAGAAAGTACCCATTCGTGCATAAACAGACTTGGCATGACAATCATGCTGTTACACTGCAATTAGGGGGCCAATGTATTCCTCCTCGTTGTCAATCATCTATGCCCTGCCACGCTTGTCTTCCCTCCTGATTGAATGCCTTAGCTGCTGACATCACAACTTCCAGCAGGTTGGCTGATTACAACCGGGGATTTCAATGGGGCATTTGATCTGGAGCTACATAGATCCAGAATCTGCTGTATTACATCACCTAAAATCACTAAACTGGCACGTTTTATGGGGTCAATAGGCCTATGTGGTATCTGGTGCAGATTCCATCCAGAGGACTTTGATTGAACATGGAAGTCACGTGGCATCTAAGCCAGGGAGAGTGAAAATTGTCTGAATGGCGGTTAAAAGACCCTACATTTAGGAAATTCCTCCTCGCTGAGACTGGCGGATATTTTGGACAAAACACTGGCTCGGTGCAATAGGAAGTGATCATCCAGGAAGCTTTTAAAGCACATATGCAGGGGCAAAGCATTGGCCATCTGGCTGACCAATGTAAAAGACAGTTGCTCAAGTGTATTGACTTGGAGAACACCATTGTACGAATAGAGAACCAATATCAGTAAACCCATGACCCAGTCTTCTGACACAACATTGACTATCACAGAGCCAGAATCTGACAAATACTTTTGGGACCAGCAAGGACCACTGGGTCCCCCCAGAGCAGTATCAACCAATGCGGCCATAAAACCTTTAAACTGCTGCACTGACTGTATAAACAAAAGGAACCCCTTAGGCATTTCACAATGATTCGCTTCACAGCTAGTTTGTTAGTCATGGCCAGCAGGTTGTGGTGGAGTTCATGACTCAATACTCCTCATTCTATACCGATTGCATTGCAAATGACCCACTGGCACTGGCTGAGTTCATCCAGGACTTACTGGTGCTGGCCCTCTCTGGGGCTTGAGGCAGGCATTAGAGAGGAGGAAAAGTAGTCCTTTTGCAGCTGCAGGGGGAGGTGGGAGATCACTGGCCTTAATGGGTTCTATGCTGAATTTATCAGGCTTATGACCTTCCACTCAATCCCTGCCATTAAGCAATGCTCAGTGAGGCTGTAGAGTGTGGTATTTAATCTCCTGATCTCGATTTGCTGATATTGTAATGATGCCTAAGCCAGGTGCCCCACTGTACAGGTACAAATCATATTGCTCTATTTCCTTCATCAACATTGAGGTGAAACTAACAGCCAAGGCCTTTGCCACCCGAATTCTGGCATAAATTGGTGCTTTGGTCCACAGAGGCAGGATGCTACCCTCTACATAATATCCACAGACTTTACAACACATAGGCCTTCACTGGACATCTTTGAGGCCCACTGGTGCTCCTGATGGTCAATTTGGAGCAGACCTTCAATTTGGTTGAATGAAATTGCATATTTTTGATCCTCCATAAGACCAACTTTGGGGACAGCTTTTTGCATCATGTCAGTCTTCTCTTTTATATCAACCTGCGAGCCAATATTTGACTCACTGCTCACCTCTCTGACAAATTACCTATAGAGAGAGGGATGACACAGAGCTACCCTCTCTCATATACTGGCGATAGACCCACTCATGGAGTGACTCCATATAGACACATTAGTAAAGGGGTTTGAATGGGTGAAAGATGTCTGACAGGGACTTATTATGTGCAGATGACCTGCTAATATTTATTTCAGATCCTATAGAGTCTGGACCGCGAGTACTTCACATCCTAAAAATATTTGGTGAACCTTAAATGGGCCTTCTCATTATGGCTGTCGAGATGATTTTACATATTTTGAGGGTTTATGTTATAGATGATGAGGGGAGGGCTTGGGAAAGAAATATCCTACATAAGGTCTCTAGACTATAAGCAGAAATTACATTCTGGTCCCCTCTCCCTTATGGGTAGGGCTGCCATTTTCAAAATGGTTCCACTGCCACAACTCTTCAGCTGCAACACTACCCATATAAAGTCCTAAGTTCCTTCTTTGTCTAGATGACATTGATTATATGGTTGTTTCTTTGGGCAGTTGGGCTACTGAGAATTGCACTGAGCAACTACTGCAAGTCACCATATGATTGGGGACATACAGGCGGGCGATGTGCAATCCTCCTATAGAGCAGCACATCTTTCCAATCTAGACACATGGCTACACTCCCTTCAATTGGACCCAGCCTTCGCAACTGAGCAGAGGGCCTTGGAAGATACCCACTTTTTCACTACCTATTTCTTGCTGCCACAGTGATGAGATGGGTTCTGGAACAGTGGCCTGCACCTCTTAGACACCTGGGATGACAAAAAACTCTTACTCTGGAAACTAACTGTGGGCGAGGACAATGCCCAGCCAAGTTGTGACCCTCAAGAGATTCTGAGGATAGGATTTGATGGGTATTTCCACTCTGGATGACATGGAGGATGGGCCCCTTTCAGAACCCTTTTCAAAAGGTTGTGGGGCATGTGGGGGCTTCTGGGCCAAATCCTAGTGGTTGAGGCCATTTACTCCTGATGTCCTGAGGCCTAACCAATTTGGTGCCTGAGCAACTAGGCCAAGTACTCCTTCTGCCCTTGAATCTGTGGTAGATGTGGACGAGCAGTCAAAGACTCCCTCATGGAGGCAGTGTAGATACAGGTCAGTGAACACGACTCATAACTCAGAGTTCCCACAGTCCAAACAGTAAATCAATGTGCAGTCCAGTACTTGACTTTTATAAGAAAAATAAGTATTTTATTTCTAACTCTACACACCCAAAGGAATAACAACATTTATGAGCAATAACACAATCCCCTTGAGGTCAGGGCCTTGTAATTGCAAGGCAAATCCCTGTCCCACCCTCTTTCTTGTAATGTGGATAGGTTATTCCACATTCATTGAGGGCTGCATCCAGGGAATGCTCACTAATAGACTGTGTTTAAGAGTGCCCCGTTGACTCTTTAGGAATGCCCTTAGCATGGTGACACCTTCTGGCATACGGGTTGCTGATTAAGACAGTAACAAGTCTTGATGCTATGGCAATTAATAGTTCAACGTTGGCCCCTTCTGGCATACAAGGTCTTTGCAATGAGGATGTGGAGACCTGCCACTTCCCGCACATCAGTAGCGACATGGCTCAGATCACGGAGGTCCTTTTCTGGGATATGCGCAGTCATCAGATTGCTTCTGCACACAGGCAATGACCCTATTGGTACACAGCCATTCCCTCACACCTTGCTCAGAGAATCCTCTAGATAGAGCTCCCCACTGGTGCTTGTTCCCTCCCACACTCTTCTCTTCCTTACAGCGCACACTGGTCTTTTGAAAGCAGGCAGTCACTTGTGCTCCAGGCTCCAGGGCAGGTGATCCTGATTTTCCTGCTGATATCTTTTCACATAGCAAACCTTTGCCTCTGGTCCTGGTAACAGGCAGAAGTCTTGTAAATCTCCCCCTTCTCATACAGCTCTTCTGGCTGCTCGGCAGATGGTCAATTTTCGGGTCGCAACCTCCCCTTCTTATAGCCAATTTCTGGGCTCCAAATGTGATTTAGGGTCTGAGTATTTGAATTTTTATGGTGGGGGTTCTGCTTCTTTTAAATACATTTTTAATGTTCTTCTTTCCTCTTGAAAGGCTGTCTGTCACAGCAGGAAAGACTCCAAAGTTGATAGACCCACAACATAGTTCACACCTGGATATCAGCCACAGTGATGTGCATCAAAAGGTTAATCCTAGGCTTCCTGCCCTACTCTTTATCATTCCCTTATCAGTCCCCATCTCCTTCTTGAGATGGGTCCCGGCCCCTTCCTTGTGATCTATCACTGACTTATAGAGCACCCTTTTGAACTGTGAAGGGGAGGGGGGTCTCTTCTTCCTTTCCCCCAGTGTGTATCCCACCCACCTCACAGGAATCCAGCAATACACAAATCTGTCTAGGGGGATTCCTCTCCTCCTCATGTCTTCACCAGGCAAGCATTACCAAAATGGCATCCAGGGTCGTCCATGTAATGTACCATTGCAGACACACTTTGCACTCAGTGTACTTTTACAGCACGCATACTCTTTAGTACTGTTACCTCCATGCATTGTGACACTGCATACACACATGCATTCAGCACACACATTCAGTCTGCATTCACTGTTCAGTACTGTAGCTTTTCTGTATTGTTTCAGGGTGTGCTATTTTCAAACACACACACTGCCAGCACACACAGTTACCATGTGCATGCCGCACAACACAGCACTCTTCATGTATTGCACTTCAATCAAGCACACATAGACCCAGCACATGCTTCCATTGCGCATGCACTGCACAGCACTACATCTCTCATGTGAAGTACTACCTGCAAGCATACATAATCTCAATGCCTGCATTAATCCCACATGTATTACACAGTACTGCTCTATCCCTGTACTGTACCATTCCCAGGCACACATACATCCACCACGGGCTGATTACTCTTGTGCTGCACAACACTTCAAGTTTGCTTGATATAGGGGAAGGGTGAGTTAAGCACACAGCAGCAGAACTTTTAAAAAGGTGAGTGTGCCTGTAGGCCTCACTCCAGTCACATAGAGTAAAAAGGACCTGTTCTCTTTTACTGATCATTACACAGTATGATTCAACCACTGCACTCATGCTGCTTAACTCCTGGTGAAGACGGTTGCCTTCCACCATTATGGGGATAGTGTTTGTGAGCCTCTTCTAGTCCAAGACCATAATCCGTGAGACAGCCCTATGTCATGGTGCACATGCATGATTTGTGTTTACCTATGACAAACAAATCAGCATTAGGGATTCAGACAACAGTACAGTGAGCTACTTAGGGCAGTGGTACAAGTCTTTTACCATGCAGAGGACTTTTCCATCATGAGAGACCCATATTGTTTCCTCTGAACAACTACAGAACTTCGGCATGGATAAACAAAATTTCTTTCACTACCTCCAACTCTGTCATGCCCTGAACCCTTACATTAGAAATCTGACCGACCTCCCTACACACAACCCCTTAGAGGCTTGACAACTCACTTTGGAGATTTGACACAAGCAAATCTCCTTAATCTACCAAACTCTTGCAAATAACTCACCTGACACATTTGATCTCTTGCAGGTGGAATGGGAAAGGGATCTCAGTGATCACTCAGAGGAGAAGTGGCGCAATTCCAGAAAGGTGCATAGAGTGATAGCCATAGCTATGCAGTTATGAGCTATGAAACCACAGATACTGCATAGAATATGTATCATTCACTCTAGAGCAGTGGTTCCCAACCTTTTGATTTCTGTGGACCCCCACTTTAACATTAATGGAACCCAGCGACCCCCACTGAATCATCATTGGAATACGGGGACCCCCGCCTGAGTCATTACTGGAAGCTGGGGACTTAATTTTTCAATATTTGTTAATATGTTTTAATTTTCTAGGCTCTCGCGGACCCCCTGAGAAGGCTTTGCGGACCCCCATGGGTCCCCGGACCACAGGTTGGGAACCACTGCTCTAGAGTATGGCACTTTGGGAGGATATCAAATGTGGGTCAGCAGTGGGAAACTTCCTCCACACCATCTGGCCTTGCTTTTTGATCCAACAATTTTGGGGTGGGATGTTGAGGACAATGGGTGGGGTGCCGGGCAAGCTATTACAACCCAAGCCCGAGCTTGCACTGTTTCGCATTACTGATGAGTTGGACTTCAGCAGGTACCAACTAGCCTTCTTTCATATGAGACTCCTGGTGGCAAAAAGGGACATTGCTAAGGAATGCGGAAATACATCCTGTCCGTCTCTAGAGCAATGGGTTACAGGACTGGACCATCTTGGGATATTGAAATTACCGGTTTATGAATCAAGGGGTTACCCACTAAAATGTCAATATTTGACTTGACTGGCAGGAAAACAGGGTAATTGTCGCTGCTTGAGGGGGTAATAATTGTGAAACCTAATACGTTGGGGATCAAGAGAACACTCCACTGGTATGAGATGAAAGCATATAGACAATGGAGAGTGTGTTGTCAACCTACTGCATCTCTTGAAAATGAATATGCCTGTCGTTTTATGAGGTATAGATACACATTCAGTCAATCAAGGGATTGCTAGGTTTTCTGTTTTGTAAAACTTAATAAATTAAATTATTATAAAAGTCACTGCAGCACCCTTTCATGTGACAGTATTATAGAAAATTATGCAAGGAAGTGGTTTGCCTAACCTAAAGATATACATTTATACATTGATAGACTTAACACGTGTTCTCAGGAAGCTTGCTAAAATTAGCATCCATTATTACATTAATAGATGCACCAATGTCCACAAGAGAATGTACGTTAGCTCTAGAAGCTCAGCGGCCAATGCATGTTACATGCCATCATCTTATTTCCTCCTGACACTGTTGAGGAGAGAGTGCAACTTGACCTTCACCAGTATTGTGTGAGCAGGGGGCATTGAAGAATCATCACTGACTTCCTTTTAAAGGTAATTTCCAGGGTCTCCTATCGTGTAGTGAGGGTTCTACCTTTATAAGATGCACCGAAGTAGCCAGAGTAGTGAGAGACTTTATGGCATACCTTTGAAAAATAAAATTTCTTGCCACATTAATCATGTATGTACATATGTATCTATGTACATGGTATTTCTATAGGCCAAACCTGCTCAAAAGGCAGCAGAGTGCTGTACATGGTGAAGTGTAAGATTAAAGTCAACAAGCAAAAGAGAGGAAGCTGAGTTGTGGGCGGGTAATGCATTGTGATGTAGTGTTCTTTGAAGAAATGAGTCTTCAACGTGTATCCTGATGGATACTGGGATGTTGTTCCTTACCCTGGGTGCCTAGATGGAAAAGGCCTGTTGTCTAGTTTCTTCTTTTTTACAGTTCTGAGTCTGCAGTCTGATAGTGTCATTGCTGCAGATGTGCCAAAACACCTCTAGCGATAATGCACTTGTTTGCAAGTTAAGTGAGGCTGCTGGTCATGTTAGCTTTGTAATGATGTAGCTGGTTTTGGAGATGGTTAATTATAGTCGCTTGAGCTAACCGGACAGTCTTCAGCACGCATGTGGAAGTTGATAGCTGCAACAGTTGCACTCCCTCCTTAAGAATGGCGATAAGGAGTGGGGCAGATCCTGGACAATGGTAAGTTTGAGTGTTGGAGATGGCTCATTACTTCAGCTTGCATCTCGGTGAGCATACTGCGCATGCCGTGAAGAGAATGTCCTCAGATTTACTAGCATTCTGCAATAGCTTCTTGCTAAGTGCAGAGACTCCCAGCCTACAATCAGATGGGACCACAAGATTTCAGTGGCACTCTACTTGTCAAACATCACAGTCTTTTAAATGTGCTGTCAAATATATTACAAAAGCATCCACTGACTAGAAATGCTTTATGGAGCTGCCCTTAAGAACTTCATAGCTATCAATGTGCAGGGACATCCTTTAAAGCACAATGGCTTATTTGGTAGACCAGCGAAATACAGCAGAAAAACTCTTTTACGTTCATCGTTTTTTATACCCACCCAGAAATATAAATGTGAAACTGGCTTATCCATCTGGGCCACTGGGGACCCAGTTTTCTGGTGCAATCGATACTGAAAATCAGTAGTACACCCATTGCCAAGGAGTCACTGGAGGTTGGAGTAAGGGACAGTGCAACGTGCCTGCTTCTTAAGATTTTCCCTACTTGTGCTCGGAGAGGCAGGTCTCATCTTAGGGTTGCAGTTCTCCTCCTGTCCATCTCAGGATGACATCTTCAGTAAGCAAAACAACGTACAGCAGCTATCACTTTACTGTAGCCCAACAGACTGGTGAATGTGAAAGCAAGGATGGTTTTGTCATCAGTGTCTTGTCTATGAGATTGAAAACATGGAAACTAGATCACAACAGCAAACCATGTAACTAATAACCAACTATTATGAAAATGGCTGGCTAATGCCAAGGTGGCTGAAGGCCCTCTAATGAAATGTCTTCATCTTTGCAGGAGAGTGAATGAAATTCATCTGCTCCTTAGTGCAGCCAGCCCAGCACTGTTGAGTCACCACCCTGACACTTCAGTACCCCCACGCTTCTCCAAACTCGGGCAGTGGAACTCGAATGCCATGCACCATCTGAGCACAAAAGACTGCAGTCTACCCACCCGTGTGAGTCCTGGGAGCCAACGCACATTAGAGCATTGGGTGTGTGCCAACCGCGTTAGTATGGAAAGGACAGGTGAGAAATGTGAACAAAGGAACTGAGCTGACCAGTCTGATCCTCCCCTGTTGGAAGTCCTAGATTAGGAATATAAACCTATGGACCAGGAAAGTGTAGCCACACAGGTGGACCAACTTGGAAACGAACAAATGTGGGGTCTTATTTTTGTAACTCTAGACCTTAAGAATTAGGATAGTCTCATGAGAAAAGTTTTGCGTTTCCGAATGTCTGGTCTCCATTTTTTGGCTCTGTTAAAGATCTGTGAAATTCTCCATTGAGAGCAGGCATTTGTTATAATGTATATGTGTATGCGTATGTATGTATGTGTATGTATATGTGTATATGTGTATATTTTGTCTGGCTAAAAGAAATGCTGTACAGCAGCAGCTCTAAACCTGTTGTCTGGGGGACCGCAGCGATTTAGAAAATTAAACAACATTAGCAGATTAATAGAGCATATATAAATAAAGTAGCACAATGTAAAAATGAAAATTTTAAAGTGGTCTGTAAATGTGAAGGAATTGTACTTGGATGCTAAAAATACAGTTGGTATCTTCAGATTAATTTGTGGGAGCAGATCAAGTGAAACAAAAAGAATATTCTTTGGATGATGGATAGCCTCAATTGATTTTAGATTACCCACCTTCGCATTAAAATTAACGTTTGGGTTTTTTATATTTGTTATTGATTTAAATAAAATATTCCATCATGTGTGTATTTGTTTGAAGAATGCTTGTTTCCATATTTTTGTTTATTGTTTTGAGGTTCATATTATCAAGATTGCTTAAGACGGGGCCAAGATTCCAACAAATGACTCCATGGAGGTTCACAGAAGTCAGAAGGTAAAAAAAACATTTCAGTAAAGTCATGTGTCACCAACCACCTGGCAGTCAATACTGAATATTTTGAGCTTTAAATTCATCTCCTTTCTACTTGACTAATTCTTCCCTTCTGCAATCAGAACTCCATCTGTTCTAGGAGTGTCTGCTAGCAGCCTGCTTCCCATTGAACGATCTTCACAAGTAGACCAGAAGTAGCCCTCTTACAGGAAATAGCATCGCAGGATATAAGGATTCTCTTCAAATGAATCCTGTACTAGTTGCCCAATTGATTGAGAATATTAACATTCATTGATGAATAATGAAGATTACCTGTAAGTAATTGAGTCATTACCCAATCAAACGTTATTAATTTTACTTACCACAAAATTATGTGATACTAAGGATGTCTTGTCAGTGGCCAGGGACATCACCTTCAGATCTGGCAGTGTCAGTAGTGAGGATTAACGCGCCCTGCCATTGTGTTGTTTCAGGTATTGTAGATTCATGTTTATATTATATTAACATTCACGCAGGGCTTGAGTAAAAATCTGATTTTAAGCAGAATCACAGCAGGCTGTCTCCACAGGCAACATTCCTGTAACACAGATCTACAAACACAGATCCTCTACATACGGTGACTTTCATGATAACAAAAAAATAACATGTAAGTCAGTGTTTGCGTGAGTATATTTTCTAGCACTGTGTACTGTCAGCTGAGTTGCTTCTAGGTTAGGAAGGATTAGGGTGTGGGTTTAATGCTAGGGGAAATTATTGCCTTAAGGGCAGTTGTGTGCAACGGTGCAGGATTTTAATATAGGCCTGCATACTATACTTGCAAGGTATACAATCCCTCTTTAGGAAACCGTAGTTTAAAATTACGGACGAATGTAGCATTAGCCTAGAGTTATACATTTTATTTTGCCTTCTATCTCAGAGAAATATATAGGTACAGCCAAAGGGATTTTTATTTCTTTTTATGCAGTTCTCTTTCAACAGTTGAAGGCTGCGAAGCAAAATGCATTTTGACTGGCTCATCCCTCCACACTAATCCCACACCTTCTGTTTCACCGTCTAATGACAAACACAAAGAATGAAATTCCCCACAGCAGGATAAAAGGATGAAAAGAAATCCTTGTTTATACAAAGCAACCTTCGTCGAGTGACTTTTATCAAGCTGCACGGTTAAAGAAAGAGCCAGAAGTTGCTTGCTCTGGCCCTCTGCATGCTCCCAAATCGGTAGCTATAAGTCTATAGATGTTCTCTAAAGCATTATTACAATTGCCGCTTTAAACCTTATTTATTGTTTTTTTTTTTATTTATGACCACACACAACAAAATCTTTTAAACTACTGTTACCTTGTGTTATCGCTCATTATTACTAAGGCCATGATTACCAGTGGGCCGTGTTTTCTGAGGTTGTAGAAACCCCAGCTTGCGCAGGGGTCATAATTTGGATTTAGTTGGTATTTACTGCATTTAGCAATTGCTGGGTGCATTATTAATTCAAACTACTTCAATCTTCCTTAAATAATGGCAGGTCAAACGTACCATAATTTAACAGGGGAAAACATATAGGGGGTCATTACAACCCTGGCGGACGGTGTTAAAGCTGCGGTAATACCGCAAACAAGCCGGCGGAAAAAAAAGGGAATAATGAACGTGGAGGAAACCGCCAACATAGACAGCCACTTTAACACTCCGACCGCCATGGCGGTACAGACAAGCAGCGCAGAGGTCACCACCAACAGGCAGGCGGAAGACAATGTACCACCCACAGTATCACAACCCGCCAATCCGCCACCTTTTCCGGGGCGGATTCACCGTGGATAAAAACACGGCGGAAACAGCCATTTCAAAGGGAAAACGCTCACCTCTACACACTCCACGAGGAAGGAGGCCACCATGGAGCCGGGACTACAAATACTCCCTGCTCTTGTCTTCCTGCTCCTCTCCAAACACCAGCAACGTAGGTGCCGAAGACAACGGTGAGTACTGCACCTACGACATAGGGAAGGGGGAGGCAAAATTCACGGACACACACATGCAACACCCCCACCCCCAACCCGACTCTCACCCACTACAACACACACACCAATGCATTTCCAAACAGCACAGTAACAACCCACAACCCCCCCGAAACGAATGCAAAGACAAAAGGAAATCAGTTCAAACTTTGTAATGTATCAAAATACAGTAACCAATGATATACAGATATATATCAACATTATAAAAATCATACATCACGATTAGTACTGCAGGTATGCACATATCAATGTCCGTGGACCACTGGGCCCACAATGCATGGGCGAGGCCCACACTAGATACCTGTCAACAAACGGAGAGAACACTGCAGGGGCATCAGATAGAAATACAACAGGCACCTCAGGGGGAAGGGAAGGGGGGGCACCTCAGCCGGATGACTGCACCACGCCAGATCCACGATGGGGCTCCATGCCCATTGATGTATCCTGGGGAGTGCAAAGCCACAGTCTCTCAAGTCTCTACAGTGGGTGGGTTGCCCACTGTACCATCCTGGGGAGTGCAAAGCCACAGTCTCTCAAGTCTCTACAGTGGGTGGGTTGCCCACTGTACCATCCTGGGGAGTGCAAAGCCACAGTCTCTCAAGTCTCTCCAGTGGGTGGGTTGCCCTCTGTACCATCCTGGGGAGTGCAAAGCCACAGACTCACAAGTCTTTTCAGTGGGTGGGTTGCCCACTGTACCATCCTGGGGAGTCCAAAGCCACAGTCTCTCAAGTCTCTACAGTTGGTGGGTTGCCCACTGTACCATCCTGGAGAGTGCAAAGCCACAGTCTCACAAGTCTTTTCAGTGGGTGGGTTGCCCACTGCTTTATCCTGCGGAGTGCAAAGCCACAGTCTCTCAAGTGGATCACAGTCTCCACTGGTTAAGGAGGGTGACTGGTGCCCAGAGTGCTTCATCCTGTGCAGGACAGACAGAGTGGATGCAGGTCTCCACTGGTTCTGGAGGGGGACTGGTGCCCAGAGTGCTTCATCCTGTGCAGGACAGACGGAGTGGATGCAGGTCTCCACTGGCTCTGGAGGGGGACTGGTGCCCAGAGTGCATCACGCTCACCGTGACGGTCCCAGTTCCGTCACTGTCCCAGCTGCACATGGGCTAACGATGCTTGATTTGGCGGTCTTTACCCTGTTCAGCGGTCTTCACCATGGCGGTCTTTGCCCTGTTCAGCAGTGCTTGCCTTTGCTGTCTCTGACCTGTTCAGCAGTGCATTGCCATGGCGGTCTTTGCCCTGTTCAGCGGTGCTTGCCTTTGCTGTCTCTGACCTGTTCAGCGGTGCAGTGCCATGGCGTTCTTTGCCCTGTTCAGCGGTGCTTGCCTTTGCTGTCTCTGACCTGTTCAGCGGTGCAGTGCCATGGCGGTCTTTGCTCTGGTAGGCGGTCTTCACCATGGCGGTCTTTGCCCTGTTCAGCGGTCTTCACCATGTCGGTCTTTGCCCTGTTCAGCGGTGCTTGCCTTTGCTGTCTCTGACCTGTTCCGCGGTGCATTGCCATGGCGGTCTTTGCCCTGTTCAGCAGTGCTTGCCTTTGCTGTCTCTGACCTGTTCAGCGGTGCAGTGCCATGGCGGTCTTTGCCCTGTTCAGCGGTCTTCACCATGGCGGTCTTTGCCCTGTTCAGCAGTCCTCACCATGGCGGTCTTTGCCCTGTTCAGCGGTGCTTGACTTAGCTGTCTCTGACCTGTGCAGCGGTGTGTGGCATGGCGGTCCCTCAGTGCCCAGCGGGGCTGTGGCTGCCGGGGCCCTCCAGGGCACTGACGCTGGCGGTGGTCTCCGGACCAGTGACGATACTGCTGCCCTCCAGGGCACTGACTCTGGCGGTGGTCTCCGGACCAGTGACAATACTGCTGGCGGTGGCGTCCCGGCCGGCGAGGAGGATGGCGGCCTTCTCCGCCGTGCTGCTCTTACCAGACCTTGGAGACCTCTTCTGCCCCTTCACCACCTTGGGAGGAGTCACAGCTGACTCGGCACTCCCCCCGGGACCCATGTGAGCTGTTTTGCCGGCAGGAGTCTTCACCCCCTCCTGTCGGGCACTTTCCAACTTAAGGTGCTTTACAGGGGGTGGACTGGCAGTGCTTTGGCACCGTGCCACACTGGCTGCCCTGGTGGCCGGTGCACTCCACAGACCTTTAACACGCACCACTGGTACCGGACTTTTTTTGGCTGAGGTGCTACTACGGGACCTATGAATTGGAGGGGGGGTGGTGGGAAAGAGGTCAACGTTGCTCAGGAAGACTCTCTGACGAACACTGGGATGGGTAACTGGAGGGGGTCTGGGAGTGGAGGAAGAGGAGGTGGTTGTAGGAGGTGTAACTTTAGGTGATTTGGGTGCAGGTGCATGTACTGGAGGCTGTCGTGAGGTGGATGGATGTTGGGTGTGTGGGTGCCCGCGTTTGTGTACTTTGGGAGGGGGCGTCACAGACACACTGGGAGTGGACACAGGGGACGTGTAAATGGTAGTGGGGGTGGTGAGTGCAGGTGAGCGGGGTGTGGTGCTGGGTGTTCTGGTGTGAGTCCTAGTGCCTGTAGATGTAGTGCACGCAGGTGAGAGTGTAGACGACACTGGGAGGGAGGAGGGAGACGACGAGGAGGGGGACATAGTGGAGGCAGTGGATGTTGCTGTGTCTGTATGTGGGTGATGCTTGTGTGAGTGCCTGTGGGATGTGTGGTGCCTATGTTTGCCAGAGCCACTTTTGGGTGTTGAAGTGTGTGCATGCTGGTCTGATGGTGTGCTTGGGATAGGCTGGGGTACAGGGGGTTGGGTCTGGGTGGAGGAAGTTGGAGGGGGGAGGCTAGACACAGGGACAATGGCTGCCATCAGTGCTGAGGACAGAGATTGCAGGGTTCGATGAAGGGCAGCCTGACCAGAATGAATGCCCTTCAGGAATGCATTGCTGTGTTGCAACTCCCTTTCTACACCCTGGATGGCATTCACAATGGTAGACTGCCCAACAGTGAGTGACCTGAGGAGGTCAATGGCCTCCTCACTGAGGGCAGCAGGGGTGACTGGGGCAGGGCCTGAGGTGCCTGGGGCGAAGGTGATGCCCACCCTCCTGGGTGAGCGGGCACGGAGCGAAGGCTGAGTGGCTGCAGGGAGGGCGGTGCTGGTAGGGGGGGTGGCGGCTGTACCTGTAGAAGTGGGGGGCACAAATGGTGCCGCCACCACAAGGGAGCTCCCATCGGAGGACGAGTCCGTGTCGCTGGTTGCTGATCCGGTGACCGACGTGAAGCTCCCCTCGCCCTCCGTCCCACTGGTGTATTCGGAGTCCGTGGTTTGGCCCTCCATGGCCATGTGGGATGCAGCTCCCTCGTGCTCCGGTGCCACTGTACCTCCGCCTGATGATGCTGATGCACAGAAGAACAGGGAGAGCACAAAAAGGGGTGGGGAAACAGAAGAAAGACAGGTTGAGTGCATGGCTTACTGCTACCGTTGGCGGACAATACAGACACAGCAGCCCCCAGCACTACGCCGTGCTCTTGGCCTCTACAGATGCAATTTCTGGGATATGGCCTACATGGCTATAAGTGTCATCTGTCCACATAGATGACACAGGGGCATGTATACCTGTACTTGGCACTCTACAGAGGTGGGGTGGGGGGCCACAGGGCCATGCCTTACGAAGGGGCCTAGCCTACGGAACTCGCCCTGGCCTAGGGAAACCCACAGCCCTCCTCCCCCACCCAGACCCTTCCACTGCGCGCTAAGTCCGCAGAATGAGAGTGTACTCACCCCCTTGTGTCTGCTGTGATGCGCTCAAGCGCCCATCCAACTCAGGGTAGGCCACCGCCAGGATCCGGAACATCAGGGGGGTCATGGTGCGACGGGCACCCCTCCCACGTTGGGAGGCCATCCCCAGCTGAGCCTCCGCCGTCTTCTTGCTCCAGCGGCGAATGTGCTCCCATCTTTTACGGCAGTGGGTGCCCCGTCTCTGGTGGACCCCCAGGGTCCGGACGTCCTTGGCGATGGCACGCCAAATGTCCTTCTTCTGGTGGGCGCTGACCTACATGACATGTACAGGGGAAGAAGAGAAGTCATTACCAACTGCACTGTCGAAGTGACTGGCCCCCATCCCTACCCTTGCCAGGTGGCACATGCATTCACAGTCCTTAATGGTCGCAGAACTCTGCCCCCTTCCTGCTGACATCCAGGCCTCTCCACCCAGCATAGCCCATACAACGTGCTCCCTGTGTACTTACCTGTTGGTCTGGAGGACCGTAGAGTGGCGTGTACTGGGGGAGGACCCAGTCCACGAGCTTCTCCAACTCCTGAGCAGTGAAGGCAGGGGCCCTTTCCCCAGACGCAGCAGCCATTGTCTCTTCCAGACCGAGGTCACAGCAGCACTTGCAGTGTAGGTCCTCTCCTGTCGAAGATCAGGTATCGAGTGATTGAACAGATAGAAAATGGCGGTCACGTCCGCGGCGGTGACATCCGCGGCGGTGCGTATCATCACCGCCGGCGCAATTCATCATTGGCTCCTCTGACCCATAGGGTCCAATGTTAACCAGTGCAGCATTGCGCCGCGGTCTACGACTGCCTACCGCAACGGTGTACATTGCCAGCGCAGTTACCTCACATCCCATTGTCCCAGTTTAGAGGTCAGGCAGCCGCCATTTCAGGGGCCCACATGGCTTCATTTACTACTGCGTCACACAAACCTAGGCCTACGCTCAACACACATACAGGAGGAGTTTAGTATTTGGTGTCGTGTTCTGTGTAGCTGTGGGTACATACCTCAGAATTTGTTGACTCTGTGGTCGCTGTTGTCCTTCTTAGGCACCGTAAGCTGGGACATTTGAGGAGATGGCGGAATCCTCCGGTGTACCGACCGCTGGTGGACCTGTTAACAATGGAGGAGCGACATTTGATCATCACCTACAGGTTTGACCGTGCCACAATCCAGGAACTGTGTACCCAGTTGGAGCCAGACCTGATCTCACCAATCCGCCATCCCACAGGAATACCCCCTGAAGTGCAGGTGCTATCAGTGCTCCATTTCCTTGCAAGTGGCTCATTTCAAACAACTGTGGCCATGGCATCAGGGATGTCCCAGCCTATGTTTTCCAACGTGTTGTCCAGAGTGTTGTCTGCCCTGCTGAAACACGTAAGGAGCTACATCGTTTTCCCTCAGGTGGAGGATTTGGCTACAGTGAAAGGTGACTTCTATGCCCTGGGACATATCCCCAACATCATAGGTGCTATTGATGGCACCTATGTAGCTCTGGTCCCCCCACGCAGGAGTGAATAGGTGTACAGGAACCGGAAGAGTTATCATTCCATGAATGTACAGATGGTATGTTTGGCAGACCAGTACATCTCGCAGGTAAATGCTATGTTCCCTGGCTCAGTGCATGACGCCTACATCCTGCGGAATAGCAGCATCCCGTATGTGATGGGTCAACTCCAGAGGCACTGTGTGTGGCTATTAGGGGACTCTGGTTACCCCAACCTGTCATGGCTATTGACCCCAGTGAGGAATCCCAGGACCAGGGCAGAGGAACGCTACAATGAGGCCCATGGGCGGACTAGGAGGGTGATCAAACGCACCTTCGGCCTCCTGAAGGCCAGGTCCAGGTGCCTCCATATGACAGGTGGTTCCCTATTCTACTCACCAAGGAAGGTGTGCCAGATCATCATCGCCTGCTCAATGCTTCACAATCTTACTTTGCGACGCCAGGTGCCTTTTCTGCAGGAGGATGGTCCAGATGACGGTGTTGTGGCAGCTGTGGAGCCTGTGGAGCCTGTGGACAGTGATGAGGAGGAAGCTGAGGAAGAAGACATAGACAACAGGGAGTCAGTCAATATTTCCAGTGACACACAGGTGAGAACATTTTTTTTACTATTACATTCACTTTCACACTTCTACCTCTATCCTGTCTGTCGATTTCAACCAGTATATGGTAACTGAGTTGTACATTTCCATTACGGTTTCACAGGTGTGGTTACCAACGTGTGTCATCTGCTTGCATCCTTCATGGACTTGTGATGTGTGACATAGGTATGTTGGCATTACATTTGAAAACGCATTTTGTCACTGTCATTGCTAATACACATTTTCAAAATCACAGACTGAATCCAGATTGTTTTGTGGTTCAAGGGTGTTTATTGAGGTGCTAATTATTGGAGGGGGTGGCAAAATGGTGATGGGTGATGGTGGAGGAATGTCCATGGCAGAGTCCAGTCTATTAGTCACACAGGTGCACTGCCCATATGGGCATAGGAAGTGGAGCTGGGGCAGTTCCAATCTGGACAGGGTAACAAAGTGAGACAGTGTGAGGACAATCAGGGTGGTCTCATTTCCTGGCGGGGGTCTTGCCATCTTGCTCTGTCCTGTTCCTGGATCTCAGGGACCGCTTGGGGGTGGTTGTCCGTCTGCAGGGGGTGGGGTGCTGGTGTGGTGGTCCTGTGGCGGGGCGTCCTGTCCACTAGCGCCGGCGGAGGTGGTGGGCAGTTCATTGTCCATGCTAGTGTCAGGGGCCCCTTGGAGCGCCACGGTGTCCCTCATGGTCTTTTGTATGTCCTTCAGCACCCCTACGATGGTGCCCAGGGCGGAGCTGATGGTTCTGAGCTCCTCCCTGAACCCCAAATACTGTTCGTCCTGCAGGCGCTGGGTCTCCTGAAACTTGGCCAGGAACGTAGCCATCGTCTCCTGGGAGTGGTGGTATGCTCCCATGATGGAGGAGAGGGCCTCGTGGAGAGTGGGTTCCCTTGGCCTGTCCGCCCCCTGTCGCACAGAAGCCCTCCCAGTTCCCCTGTGTTCCTGTGCCTCCGTCCCCTGGACCGTGTGCCCACTACCCCTGCCCCCAGGTCCCTGTTGTTGTTGGGGTGGTGGGTTACCCTGGGTTCCCTGTAGTGGTGGACACACCGCTGATTGACGTGTCCTGGGTACGGAGGTATGGGCCCGCTGGGTGGGTGCTGTGCTGGTGTTACCAGAGGGTGGAAGATCAGTGTTGGGCTGTGCCTGTGCAAGGGGAACCGACTGTCCGGAGGCCCACGATGGTCCGAGCTGGTCATCTGGATCCAGTTGGCCAGAGCTTCTGTCGTCACTGTGGGCCTCTTCTGTGGGTGGGGTGGAGATGTCTGGACCCTCCTGTGTGGTGACGTTACGTAGTGGTCCTGCAGGGGTATAAGAGCATGATTATTGCAGGTGTCTGTTTCATGGTGTGCAATGGGTGGGTGTGCGGGTACCCCAGTGCAAGCATTCCTGTGTGGGGGCTTGTATGATGATGGGTGGGGGGTTGTTATGGGTATGTGCAGTGAGCATGCTTTAGTGCTGGGTGTCCATGCTTAGTTGTGTCATGCAGGGCTTGGTGTTGGGATGTGTGGTTTGTGCTATTAGTACATTAGTGAGGAGTTGAAGTGATAGGGGAGGGTGTGAGGGTGGGGTGTGTGATAGCATACAGGTAGGGTGGGGGACATGATAGTTAAGATTTGACTTACCAGTGTCCATTCCTCCACCGACTCCTCCGAGGCCCTCTGGATGCATGATGGTCAAGACCTGCTCCTCCCATGTTGTTACTTGTGGGGGAGGAGGTGGGGGTCCGCTGAATCGCGATCTTGTGCCTGAAGACCACTGAACGCACCTTCCCCCGTAGGTCGTTCCACCTCTTCCTGATGTCCTCCCGATTTCTTGGGTGCTGTCCCACAGCGTTGACCCTGTTGACGATTCTTCGCCATAGCTCCATCTTCCTGGCTATGGAGGTGTGCTGCACCTGTGCTCCAAATAGCTGTGGCTCTACCCGTAGGATATCCTCCACCATGACCCTGAGTTCCTCCTCGGAAAACCTGGGGTGTCTTTGGCGTGACATGGGGTGGTGTAGGTGATGTGTGGGGTGGTGTATGTGTTGATGAGTGTTGTGATGTGGGGTGTTTTGTGCGTGGATGTTGTATGGGTGATGGTGTTGTGTGCCTCTGTGTGGTGGGGTTGTCTATTGCTGTGCTATCTCTCTGTCGCCTTCGTCTCTAATTTTTGGTCATAGTGGTTTGTGGGTGATGTGGGTGTGTGTTTCATATTGTATTGAGTGTGTGAGGGTTGTGTTTGTATGTGTCTCAGGTGTGTGTGTAATTCGAATTGTCCAATGTAGCGGTGTTTTGGAGATGTGTGTGTATTTTGAGCGCGGCGGTGTGTACCGCCAATGGAATACCGCGGTTGAAAGACCGCCGCGTGGATTCGTGGGTCGTGATAGCATGGGCGTGTTTCTGTTGGCGTGACGGTGGAGGTTTTGTTTTTGCCAGTTTATCACTGACCTTTGGTGTAGCGGACTTGTGTGGGTGTCTGAATTTCGGCAGATTTCGAGCTGTGGGTCATAATAGCTGTGGCGGAATTCCGCGGCCGCGGCGGTTTATTGGCGGTCTTCTGCATGGCGGTAAGCGGCTTTTACCGCCAATGTTGTAATGACCCCCATAGGGTCTCATTACGAGACTGGCGGCCGGTGGAAAACTGGAGGTAACACCGCCAACAGGCTGGTGGTGTTCCGCCAGCTATTATGACCGTGTCACAATAGCCACGGCCATACCGCCGGCCCCTCCACTATACCGCCAGGCCTCCGTCTGGCGGTTAAAATCCCCAGGGCAGCTGTGCAAGTAAACACCGCCATGGAAAGGCTGGCAGTAAGGGGAACTTGGGGTGCCCCTGGGAGCCCCTGCACTGCCCATGCACTTGGCATGGGCAGTGCAGGGGCCCCCAGGCATAGCCCCATTGCGCATTTCACTGCCCGAATTTCAGGCAGTGAAATGTGTGACGGGTGCTACTGCACCCGCTGCACATCAGCATTGCCGCTGGCTCTATTATGAGCCAGCAGCAATGTTGATGTGACTTTTCCGCTGGGCCAGCGGAAAAGTCCAAATAGGGAGCCAGAAATACCACCAGCACTGGCGGTATACTGGCGCTCGCAGCTTCGGTGGTCTTCTGTGAAGACCACCGATGTTGTAATGAGGGCCAGAGTATTAACCATACCATGTGAATTTTGGTGCAGTGATGCTCATTTCATTCCCTTGAAACGTGTTAGTTGCCATTCATAGCAACCTATAAAAAAGTTACTGCAGGCTATTGTTATTTTTTTGGTGTGATAAAAAGCACCTGGATTGCAATAAACTCAGAAACTCGGACAAGAATGTTGCTGGATTGTTTTAGTGGTAAGCCTGAAGCATAATGTGAAGTAACACATGCCTGAAAAAGTAAGACAATACAAAGGGCCTCATTCTGACCCTGGCGGACGGCGGAGGCCGTCCGCCAGGGTACCGCCGCTGAATGACCGCACCGCGGTCAAAAGACCGCGGCGGCCATTCAGACATTTCCTCTGGGCCGGCGGGCGCTCTCCAAAAGAGCGCCCGCCGGCCCAGAGGAAATGCCCCTGCAACGAGGACGCCGGCTCAGAATTGAGCTGGCGTAGTTGCAGGGGTGCGACGGGTGCAGTTGCACCCATCGCGTATTTCAGTGCCTGCTTAGCAGACACTGAAATACTTTTTGGGGCCCTCTTACGGGGGCCCCTGCCGTGCCCATGCCATTAGCATGGGCACGGCACGGCCCCCAGGGGCCCCGCGGCACCTCCTACCGCCATCCTGTTCCTGGCGGGCGAACCGCCAGGAACAGGATGGCAGTAGGGGGTGTCAGAATCCCCCATGGCGGCGCAGCAAGCTGCGCCGCCATGGGGGATTCTAAGGGCAGAGGTAAACCGGCGGGAGACCGCCGGTTTGCCTCTTCTGACCGCGGCCGAACCGCCGCGGTCAGAATGCCCTGCGGGGCACCGCCGGCCTGTCGGCGGTGCTCCCGCCGACCCTGGCCCCGGCGGTCTTAGACCGCCGGGGTCAGAATGACCCCCAAAGTCTAGAAACATCAGGCATTTGTGTTCAATGGGCTGCATAGGCCATGAGCCAGGACCCCAAATTTAGGCCATTGGTACAACTCGGGGTGGGGGGGGTGGGATCTAATATGATTTTTTTGCAAGGTATGGATGCCTAGAGATGGAAAATATGTTATAACAGTTCATCAATCAGTCTTTGCCTTTTGTCTGATATTGGATTAGCAACCATAGCCAAAAAAATTATGGTTTTCATATTTTTTATATATAGCATACAAATTCATCGTAATATGTGGAAAAATGTCCAATTTCACCAGATTGGTTAAACTTAATATCAATTAAAAGTAAATATGATTATTAATTGTGATATTAACAATATAGTCCTTAATAAATTAACAATTAAACTTCATTGTATTTCCCATATATTGATATAGATTATATGCATAATTTTCACTTACAATTTCAAATAATAATTGTCACATCTTACATAGCCAATGTATGTCATGAGTAAACATAAACACAATTTTATCATTCACATTCGTCATCATCTTCTTCTTCTGAATTGGTGCCATCATTCTCTGCATCTGTTTGATTTTCACATGCGGGAAGTCTGCACATGTCAGTGCACTTGAGGTCATTTAGCGAGCTGACAAATATTGCCTGTTTGTAGTTCCTAATGCAGCTGCAATCTAGTAGATTTAACACAGCCTGAGGTGCTGGCTGCCCCTCCATCCAGTCCACTACTAGTTGCTCTGCTCCCTCGTGTCTTTCCAACTGCCACCCTCTCCCAGTTGGACTAGGTGTCTGTGGATCATTCAGAAGACATCTTTTGCTTACAAAGGCTTGATAATTGGCACATTCTGTATGTTCCTTCAGACAGTCCCTGCAAGGTGGAAGTTGATGACTGTCTATCTCACTGTCTATCTCACCATTCTTTGATATCTCAAGTCATTCACGCAATGAACCGAAGATTTTGGTGCATACAACAAGAATGACAATTCGTCCAGTTTCTCCATTAGTCCTTCAGAGATATCCCATTTGTCTCCAAGCTGCTAAAATGTTTCCTGTGTATGTCTGACAGCAGACAGTATTTTGAATGCACTTACTTTTCCTCTTCCCACAAAAGCACTTACTGTGTCAGATCCAGTAAACGTATGGAGACCTATCATAGATCCA
Organism: Pleurodeles waltl; assembly: GCF_031143425.1. NCBI lineage: Eukaryota > Metazoa > Chordata > Amphibia > Caudata > Salamandridae > Pleurodeles > Pleurodeles waltl. The sequence goes on from NC_090437.1 coordinate 186,519,025, forward strand.
CAAACATTTTATCAAGAGTTGAAGCTATTTTCCCAACGTCAAGGACTTGCATGCGTATTTTAGTACCACATTTCAGAAACAATTTAGCCATGATTCCGTCATAGAATCCCAAACACATAATAAACAAATCGGTGTCATCTTAGTTTATCTTTACTGCCTCATAACCCTATTAGCAGCGTGTGTAGCACACAACAGCAAACGACCATCTGCTTCTTCACGTGTACTGTTGAGATCGGGCGCTTCATGGCTCCCTTCAGATGTGATTTTGTAGCATTTATCTTCACAGCTTGCAAACAGTGTTTTATTCTCAAGTTTTATAAAATACTCTGGTTTCCTCTATTCGTTAACAAGAAATGTGATGAGAGTTGGTTTATTCCTTACGTGGCTTAGGAATTTCATCCACTGTCTGACGATCTGGCAGAGTGAGATGCTCTGTAACTGGTGCCCGAGTACTTCCCCTCTGATTGTCATTTTGCTGTTCTTAATAGATGTCTCATTGTACATATCAAACACAACAACGATTCTTTGACTCACATTTCCTTCCCACAAAGCCATGGACAAGACAGACATAGCCACCTCACCAAAGTTTGATTCCTCCCCTTGTACTCTCTGAACAAGAACCATACCATCAATCAGTGCGGCTGAATTTCCCAGTATTTCCCAGGAGCAACAAGTATGTTGCTGAAACAGCTTTGTTTGTCTTTCGCAAGAGACCTTCTGGAGTTTGTTAGAAACGCAGTCTCTAGTTGGCAGTGGTTTGCACCCTGTCCAAGTAGGGACCAGCATTATAGTCAGGGTAAGGGAGCCACACAGCTAAGATAACCCCTCCTTACACCTTGGTATCTTGGCATGAGCAGTCTGGCTTATATCAGAGGCAATGTGTAAAGTATTTGTACACACACACACACGCGCACACACACACACAGTAACACAGTGAAAACACCACAAAAGTTAAACAAGACCAAAATGACAAAAATACAACATGCACAAGTAGAGATATCACTTTTTAAAGATTAAAAGAATCTTAATCCTGAAGAATCAGTGGTTGTATCCTTATAACACACAGTAACTTAGATGCTTAAAAAAAAGATGATGCAGGCCCCAAAGGAGGTGATGCGTCAGAAAAGCAAGCAATGTGTCAATTATTTTCCCGCTGGCCTGGTGACACGTCAATTCTTTCCTCCCAGAAAAAAGTGATGCTTGGAAATCCTTACTGCAGTCTAACGTCAATGAAGAAAATGACGCCCAGGGGTCATCCGTGGAAAATCTAGACGCCCAGCAAAGATTAATCCACACTGAAGCAAGCGATGCGTTGAGTCAGCAGCCGCAAGAGAGGCGTTGCATTGATTTTTCAGCTGCGATACAGGCGCTGCATCAATTTTTATGCAGTAATCGCTCGGTGCAAGGATATTTCTTCAGGGCACCAGCTTCCACTTCCAAGGGATTTGGCACCACTTGGCAAGTCAGGACACACAGCAGAAGAGCCCAGGCACTGGCAGATTAAGTTTTTGGTGTCCCTGAGACTTCATAAGAAGAGGAAATCTCAGTTCAAGCCCTTGGAGAACCTAGGAAAGCAGGATGTAGAAAGGAGAGTCCAGTCCTTTCACTCCCAGAGCAGAAGCAGCAAGCAGCAGGCCAGTACAGCAAAGCAACTGGCAGAGTGGCAGTTCCTCCAACAGCATCCAGCTCTTCTCCCTGGCAGAATGTCCTCAGTCCAGAAGTGTTCTGAAGTTGTGGTCTCAGAGGCCCAATACTTATACTGATTTCTGCCTTTAAAGTAGGAAACTTCAAATGAATGCCACGTAGTACACAATACCCTGTCTTTCCTGCCCTGGCCTCAGACACACTCCAGGGGTTGAAGACTGCTTTGTGTGTGGACAGGCATAGCCCTATAAAGGTGCAAGTGTCAGCTTATCCCACCACTCTAGCCCAAGAGGGCCCATCAGGATATGGAGGGCACACCTCATCTCCCTTTGTGTGGCTGTTTAGAGTGAATTCACAAACAGCCCAGCTGTCATCCTGACCCAGACCTGTATTTTACAGCCAGGCAGAGGCACAGAATGGTTAAGCAAGAAAATGCCCACTTTCTAAAAGTGGCGTCTTCAAACTTGCAATTTAGAAAACAACTTCACCAAGAATTGTATTTTTGAATTGTGAGTGCAGAGACCCCAAACTCCATATCCCTATATTCCCCCAAAGGGAAATTACACTTAAAAGATATTTCAAGGCAATCTATGGGAGAAATAGGCCTTGCAATAGTGAAAAACGAATTTAGCAGTATTTCACTATTAGGACATGTAAAACACACCAGTTCATGTCCTACATTTTAAATACACTGCAACCTGCCCAAGGGGCTCCCTGAGACCTACCTTAGGGGTGGCCTACAGGTAGTAAAAGGAAGGTTTGGGTCTGGCAAGTGGGTACACTTGCCACGGCGAACTGACAGTTCCAAACAGCCCACACAGACACTGCAGTGGCAGGTCTGAGACATGTTTGCAAGGCTATTCATGTGGGTGGCACAATCAGTTCAGCAGGCACACTAGTAGCACTTGATTTACAGGCCCTGGGCATACATGGTGCACTGTACCAGGGACTTACTAGTACATCAGAAATGCTGATTCTGTATAAACCAATTACTAATCCAATTTAAACAGCGAGCACTTTAGCACTGGTAAGCAGTGGTAAAGTGCCCAGAGTCCGAAAGCCAGCAAAAATTAAATTATGCACAGGATCAAAACAGGAGGCCAGAAGCAAAAAAATAGGGGAAACCCTGCAGGAAGGGCCATTTCCAAAAAAGTTGCTAAAGCCCATGGTAAAGGTCCTAAGGGATGCCCTTTGAAAGCTCCAATTCTGTGCTGTCACAATGATTCAACCAAATAGTGCTTTACCGCTTTCATGATGATTGTTCTGCCATTGCTGTTCACTGCCCTCTTCTTGGACATGTTAGTGAAGGTTTGTACCTTGTTCATTTTCATTGGGTCATGAAACTGCTTATTAGGTGTATTATTCTCCAGTCCCTCAAGTTTGAAGTCTGAATAGCACTGTTCACCTCTTTCATGATCCTTCATTATGTAGGGTACTCTGTCTTGAAATGCCTTTTTTGCTGTGAAGAGACTAATGAGATCATGTGGCCTAACAAATGGGTTTATCCAGTTTGAACCAGACTAACAGCTCTTGTAACAGTATTTTTGTTGTTTTCATTTTGTGACTTATGTAGGTATGCGTGAGCAAGATCTGATCTGTTATTATGAACCATTTTCCTTATCTGACCCAAAAAGGCTCTTCTGTGTTCAGCCGTCATATAATATCTTTTCACAGCACCCGACCTGAGGTTGAGCCTTGTCGTACTACCCAGAGTCTGTGTGTCTTTGTTGACTGTTACATCTATCGCTTGATTGACCGGAATTTGTCCAAACGGATTAAAATATGACAGTTGAACTGAAAAGCATCTGTTGATGAAGTCGTTGAGGAAATCTCTGGATGTTTCACTGCAAGTAATGTCACTTTGGCATAGTATACAGGGAGATATCTAGCTGTCATGCGCAAAACACCATGCGATCATAGAGCGGTTGATAGTAAGATATAAATGCTAATTTCTTCTTGAGCAGCACTCAGCAGAGCCAGCAAGACAATTTTAATAATATCCACATTCGACATTCAAAATGCAGAGAGATCGCCATTGTCATGATGAAGATGTTCCAGGAATACATCCCAAAGCTGTTTTACTTTGGCAAAGGCAGCATTCTGCAAGAGGTTGTCTAATCCCTGTTGGAATAGGTCTTTTGCAAAGTCATTAGCATCTTTAATGAAGGAGTAGACTATCTGAATGTTCTCTTCGTAATTCTTCTCCACCCAGGGGATAAATTCCAACTAAGCCAGTCTCAACATAGCTTCATACACTCACTTGTGTACTCGAACTGCACAATTGTACATACAACCTTCTATATATTGACAATGATAATGATATTGATCATTCTACCATCATGTCTGCTTCAATGCAAAGCTTGTGAAAAACCAGCGTCTTGAAAGAGTTTTCCGAAAATGGGCATGACATTGCAAATGGTGTGAAAAGTCCCCATTCGAAGAATGGTTCTGTCGTAGGTTGCTCTATGCTTTCACATGATCTCAGGTGCTTTTGCTCTAGAGAGGTTGATCCATGACCACTACAATTTTTGCCAAATGCAGTGATTCCATTATCAGCTCTGACTGTTTCAAAATTTCATAAACAGTTGTCAACTCAGATGCAGGGGCATTAATGGTGGGCAAGTAGCCAATGGAATCCTGTGATACACTAACTAGGTCTCTATTGTAGTACTGATGTTAACTTGATATTATCTGTGCGAGGTACACTTCTTGTCTGTGTTTCAGTCTCCTTACTCAAACCCTACCAATCAATCAGACTTACCTCCCTCCTCTGCCCCAGTGCTTCATTTACAAAATGATAAGTGCTGGTGCCCAAGATTACACAGAATTACGCGAGTTACACTCACCCCTAAACATTAACCCTTATTACTGTAATCCCACATAATGTGATACGTCTACTTTACACTGATTATTTTTCTAGTGCTTGGGTGGTGGGCAAGAGAGATGTAAAATAGGGTTCTGGAGAGATGAAAGGACGAGACATTGTAGGAGGAATGAATAAGAGGCATTGTGGATGAGTGTCTTCACCAAAATACTGGTGTCTCATTGGATACAGAGAAACTGTGTTGTGCATAGCCACCCTCAGGAATATCAGTGACAGCTAGAGAGGGAGTGAGCTAAAGCATTTTTAAGGCATTTGCAAAGTGAGCAAATCCCCAAGACCACCATGTTCCAGGGACCCCCTATATGAAATGATCAGTAAAGATAAAATGCTCTATATCTCTGTCTTTCTGTTCCACAGTCTGAATTGTCTGACTCTTTCTGTATCTCACTATTTCTATCTATCTATCTCTACCACAAAATGTTTGACCTCTTCATATCTTTCTCTCTTACTCTACCTTGCGTATCTCTCACTATCATCTCTCACGTCACACCTCATCACTGCTTTTTAGCTTTCTCTGGTGGTAGCACTGGTGGTAGCTGATCTCATGTTACCACACCCATCTCTCTCAACCTCACATCTCTCTCTCTCTCTCTCTCTCTACACATCTTCTCTTTCTGCCTTGCACACCTTCATTTATTTATATCTCTCTAATATGCTTCTCCCTTTCCCTGACCTGTCTTTCTATGCCTCTCTTATCTGTATGCCCCTGTCTCCACCTCACCACTCCATCTACATTGCATCTCTCTATAATGCTTTTACTACCTCACCTCTGTCCACCTGTCTACCAATACCCGCTATCTGCCCTTACACCCCACTTTGCATCTTGCCTCTCTCCTTCACCCATTAGTGCAGCCCACCACTCGCCTTCTCTTTACATTTCCTACTTATCGTACAAACATACAGGGCAACTGAAGTTTTTTTCTTTGCAGACAATGTTGTAGGACGTGATGAAAGCTTCTAATTTTTGCATTCTTTTTTAAGCAAAACTTTAAAGCACTGCTAGTTAGGCAAGGTAGCACCTCATTAATGTTTTAAGGCCATCTGATGTAAGCTGTGATTGTATCAGACCCACATGTGTAAATCCCTTTATTATCCCACAAATGTTCCTAGATGCAGGGCCAGATGTATCAAAAAACCAAATTGCATTTCTTAAATAGCAAATTTTAAGAAATCGCTATTCAAGAAATGCAAAATGGTATGTATGAATTTTACGATTTGGTAATAACGATTTCTTAAAATTCGCAAATGCTATTACCAAATCGCAAACAGAAAATCCGACTGCATTTGTACCTATGGGCCTGTTGCGAATGTTTTTGCATTTCCCAAATTGCAAATTCCAGGTAGAAATTCGCAATTTAGGAAATGCAAATTCCAGGGTGCTGGGGGCCTAAGGCCCCCTCTGCTGCACCCCAAAAATATTTTTACGGACATGGAAAGCACACACATGCCTTAGTGCCATGTGTGAGCTACATGTAAAATTTAAAAATGCATTTATAATGCATTATTAAAATTTGCACAAGGTTACCACCAAACTTTAGTTTGTGGTAATTGCATTTCCTAAATGCCCAATTCGCATTTAGGAAATGCTTGATACATGTGCTTTGTAAATCGCAAATAGGAATTCTCTATTTGCGATTTCCTATTTAGAGAATCGCACTTTGCGATTCTCTAAATGGGGTCGCAATTTTAAGGAATCGCTATTTTAGTGAGTCCTTAAAATTGCACTGTGAATGCCTCTCATACATTGTGAAAGGCAATTTTGCATTCGCAAATGGACGATTTTTGCAATTCGCGCCGTTTGCGAATGCAAAAAACTTGATACATCTGGCCGATAGTTTTGAGCAAGGAACGTGACCTTACCTATATACAACAGGAATAACACTAGCTATATACACATTTCTCCTCCCCTGTGTTTTAGTACATTTAAAAAAGGCCAATTCCTGTAGACTTGATTTAAACGGTGTAGTGTGTCTTGAGGTATGCATGACAAAGACCCAGAAAAACTTAACACTTATGACTCCATTACATAAGTAAAGTTTTCGTCTCATTTACAGAAAAATGATGTGCAAGTGCAAAAGAGGCTAAATATCAAATGTATCTAGTTGCTTCTGTAAACCAATAGGGGTAAGCACATTAATACTAAATTGCCCACATGCAAAAAGGTAGAAACCTCCCTTGATCCAAATTTAGAAGGATTTGTGATACCTTGACTCGGAAAAATTGAAAAATCAGATAAATAAAGAGAAAATAACAAAGGAACAAAATACAACCATAAATGAAGAGTTGTTTACTGGAATTTTCTCAGAAAATTCATTACTGGTGCCCAGGAGTGGTTTCAATTTATTGTCAGAATGAAGGGCTATCAAGGGAAGTAGCAGATTATATGGAACGCTCAGTCTAACAAGTTGATGCCTAAGTGTTGAATGATCAACAGAGCTGAGAGCACTGCTAAAGTCAACAAATGCCACATATACCTTCATTTTATGCACCCACACATATTTTTTACTGATCATTTACAGGCACACAATATTGTCTATTGTGGAGCAAAACTTCCAGAAACCTGGAAGATAGGCAATAACTGAGCAGTCTCCACCCAAGAAACTAAGGCCCTCAATACAACATTGGCGGTAAAAGCCGCTTACTGCCGTGCAGAAGACCGCCAATACACCGCCGCGGCTGCGGAAAACCGCCACAGCTATTATGACCCACATCTCGGAATCCGCCGAAATTCAGACACCCACACAAGTCCGCCACACCAAAGGTCAGTGATAAACTGGCGAAAACAAATCCTCCACCGTCACGCCAACAGAAACACGCCCATGCTATTACGACCCACAAATCCACGCGGCGGTCTTTCAACCGCGGTATTCCATTGGCGTACACACCGCCGCGCTCAAAATACACACACATCTCCAAAACACCGCCACATTGGACATTTCGAAATACACACACCTGATACACATACAAACACCACTCCCACACACCCAACACAATATAAAACACACACCCACATCACCAACAAACCCCTACGACCAAAAAATAGAGACGAAGGCGACAGAGAGAGCACGGCAACCCCATCACACAGAGGCACACAACACCATCACCCATACAACATCCACGCACAAAACACCACACACCACTACACATCACCACACTCATCACCACATACACCACCCCACACATCACCTGCACCACCCCATGGCACGCCAAAGACACCCCAGGTTTTCGGAGGAGGAGCTCAGGGTCATGGTGGAGGAAATCGCACGGGTAGAGCCACAGCTATTTGGCTCACAGGTGCAGCACACCTCTATAGCTAGGAAGATGGAGCTATGGCGTAGAATAGTCAACAGGGTCAACGCAGTGGGACAGCACCCAAGAAATCGGGAGGACATCAGGAAGAGGTGGAACGACCTACGGGGGAAGGTGCGTTCTGTGGTCTCCAGGCACAACATCGCGGTACAGCGGACTGGAGTCGGACCCCCACCTCCTCCCCCACAACTAACAACATGGGAGGAGCTAGTCTTGACCATTATGCATCCAGAGGGCCTCGGAGGAGTCGGTGGAGGAATGGACACTGGTAAGTCAAATCTTAACTATCATATCCCCCACCCTACCTGCATGCTATCACACACCCCAAACCTCACCCCCTCCCCTATCACTCAAACTCCTCACTAATGTACTAATAACACAAACCACACATCCCAACACCAAGCCCTGCATGCAACAACAAAGCATGGACACCCATCACTAAAGCATGCCCACTTCACATACCCATAACACCCCCTAACCATAATCACACAAGCCCACACACAGGAATGCTAGCACTGGGGTACACGCTCACCCACCCATTGCACACCATGAGACACACACATGCAATAATCATGCTTTTATACCCCTGCAGGACCACTACCTAACGTCACCAGACAGGAGGGTCCAGACATCTCTACCCCACCCACAGAAGAGGCCCACAGTGATGACAGCAGCTCTGGCCAACTGGATCCAGATGACCAGCCCGGACCATCGTGGGCCTCGGGACAGTCGGTTCCCCTTGCACAGGCGCAGCCCAACACTGACCTTCCACCCTCTGGTAACACCAGCACAGCGCCCACCCAGCGGGCCCATACCTCCGTACCCAGGACACGTCAATCAGCTGTGTGTCCACCACTCGAGGGAACCCAGGATAACCCACCACCCCAAAAACAACAGGGACCTGGGGGCAGTGGTAGTGGGCACATGGTCCAGGGGACGGAGGCACAGGAACACAGGGGAACTGGGAGGGCTGCTGTGCGACAGGGGGTGGACAGGCCTAGGGAGCCCACTCTCCACGAGGCCCTCTCCTCCATCATGGGAGCATACCATCACTCCCAGGAGACGATGGCGACGGTCCTGGCCAAGTTTCAGGAGACCCAGCGCATGCAGGACGAACTGTATTTGGGGTTCAGGGAGGAGCTCAGAACCATCAGCTCCGCCCTGGGCACCATCGTAGGGGTGCTGAAGGACATACAGAAGAGCATGAGGGACACCGTGAAACTCCAAGGGGCCCCTGACACTAGCCTGGACGATGAACTACCCACCACCTCCGCTGGCGCTAGTGGACAGGACGCCCCGCCACAGGACCACCACACCAGCACCCCACCCCCTGCAGACAGACAACCACCCGCAAGCGGTCCCTGAGATCCAGGAACAGGACAGAGCAAGATGGCAAGACCCCGCCAGGAAATGAGACCACCCTGATTGTCATCCCACTGTCCCACTTTGTTACCCTGTCCAGATTGGAACTGTTCCAGCTCCACTTCATATGCCCATATGGGCAGTGCACCTGTGAGACTAATAGACTGGACTCTGCCATGGACATTCCTCCACCATCACCATTTTGCCACCCCCTCCAATAATTAGCACTTAAATAAACACCCTTGAACCACAAAACAATCTGGAGTCAGTCTGTGATTATGAAAATGTATATTAACTATGACAATGGCCAAATCTGTTCGAAAATGTAATGTCAACATACCTATGTCACACAACACAAGTCCATGAAGGATGCAAGCAGATGACACACGTTGGTAACCACACCTGTGAAACCGTAATGGAAATGTACCACTCAGCTAGCAAATAATGCTTCAAATTGACAGATGGGATAGAGGTAGAAGTGTGAAAGTAAATGTAATAGTCAAAAAATTGTTCTCACCTGTGTGTCACTGGAAATATTGCTGTATGACAGAGTCCCTGTTATCAATGTCTTCTTCCTCTGCTTCCTCCTCATCACTGTCCACAGGCTCCACAGCTGCCACAACACCGTCATCTGGACCATCCTCCTGCAGAAAAGGCACCTGGCGTCGCAAAGCAAGATTGTGAAGCATAGAGCAGGCGATGATGATCTGGCACACCTTCCTTGGTGAGTAGAATAGGGAACCACCTGTCATATGGAGGCTCCAGAACCTGGCCTTCAGGAGGCCGAAGGTGCGTTCGATCACCCTCCTAGTCCGCCCATGGGCCTCATTGTAGCGTTCCTCTGCCCTGGTCCTGGGATTCCTCACTGGGGTCAATAGCCATGACAGGTTGGGGTAACCAGAGTCCCCTAATAGCCACACACAGTGCCTCTGGAGTTGACCCATCACATAAGGGATGCTGCTATTCCGCAGGATGTAGGCGCCATGCACTGAGCCAGGGAACATAGCATTTACCTGCGAGATGTACTGGTCTGCCAAACAGACCATCTGCACATTCATGGAATGATAACTCTTCCGGTTCCTGTACACCTGTTCACTCCTGTGGGGGGGGACCAAAGCCACATGGGTCCCATCAATGGCACCTATGATGTTGGGGATGTGTCCAAGGGCATAGAAGTCACCTTTCAGTGTAGCCAAATCCTCCACCTGAGTGAAAACGATGTAGCTCCTCACGTGTTTCAGCAGGGCAGACAACACTCTGGACAATCGTTAGAAAACATAGGCTGGGACATCCCTGATGCCATGGCCACTGTTGTCTGAAATGACCCACTTGCTAGGAAATAGAGCACTGACAGCACCTGCACTTGAGGGGGGATACCTGTGGGATGGCGGATTGGTGACATCAGATCTGGCTCCAACTGGGTACACAGTTCCTGGATTGTGGCACGATCAAACCTGTAGGTGATGATTAAATTTCACTCCTCCATTGTCAACAGGTCCACCAGAGGTCGGTACACTGGAGGATTCTGCCATCTCCTCACATGTCCCAGCTGACGGTGCCTAGGAAGGACAACAGCGACCACAGAGTCAACCAATTCTGAGGTATGTTCCCACAGCTACACAGAACACGACACAAAACACAAAAATCTTCCTGTATGTGTGTTGAGTCCAGGCCTAGGTATGTGTGACGCAGTTGTAAATGAAGCCATGTGGGTCCCTGAAATGGCGGCTGCCTGACCTCTAAACTGGGACAATGGGATGGGATGTGAGGTAACTGCGCTGGCGTTGTACACCGTCGCGGTAGGCGGTCGAAGACCGCGCCGCAATGCTGCATTGGTTAACATTGGACCCTATGGGTCCCAGGAGCCAATGACGAAGTGCGCCGGCGGTGATGATACGCACCGCCGCGGACGTCACCGCCGCGGACGTGACCGCCATTTTCTATCTGTTCAATCACTCGATACCTGATCTTCGACAGGAGAGGACCTACACTGCAAGTGCTGCTGTGACCTCGGTCTGGAAGAGACAATGGCACGTGCGTCTGGGGAAAGGGCCCCTGCCTTCACTGCACAGGAGTTGGAGAAGCTCGTGGACGGGGTCCTCCCCCAGTACACGCTACTCTACGGTCCTCCAGACCAACAGGTGAGTACATAGGGTGCAAGTTGTATGGGCTATGCCTGGTTGGAGAGGGCTGGATGTAAGTAGGAAGGGGGCAGAGTAATGCGAGCATGATGGACTGTGAATGCATGTGTCACATGGCAAGGGTAGGGATGTGGGCCACTCACTTCGACGGTGCAGTTGTTAATGACTTCTCTTCTTCCCCTGTACATTTCATGTAGGTCAGCGCCCACCAGAAGAAGGATATTTGGCGTGCCATCGCCAAGGAAGTCCGGACCCTGGGGGTCCACCAGAGACGGAGCACCCACTGCCGTAAAAGATGGGAGGACATTCGCCGCTGGAGCAAGAAGACGGCGGAGACTCAGCTGGGGATGGCCTCCCAACGTGGGAGGGGTGCCCGTCGCACCATGACCCCCTGATGTTCCGGATCCTGGCAGTGGCCTACCTGGAGTTGGATGGGCGCATGAGGGCATCACAGCAGACACAAGGGGGTGAGTACACTCACAATTTCATGACTTTGCGCACAGTGGAGGGGTCTGGGTGGGGGAGGAGGGCTGTGGGTTTCCCCAGGCCAGGGCGAGTTCCGTAGGCTAGGCCCCTCCGTAATGCAGGCAATATGGCACTCCACCCCACCTCTGTAGAGTGCCAAAAACAGGTATACATGCCCCTGTGTCGTCTATGTGGGCAGATGACATTCATAGGCAAGTAGGCCATATCCCAGGAACTGCATCTGTAGAGGCCAAGAGCACGGCGTAGTGCAGGGGGCAGCTGTGTCTGTATTGTCCGCCAACGGTAGCGGTAAGCCATGCACTCAACCTGTCTTTCTTCTGTTTCCCCACCCCTTTTTGTGCTCTCCCTGTTCTTTTGTGCATCAGCATCATCAGGCGGAGGTACAGGGGCACTGGAGCACGAGGGGGCTGCGTCCCACATGGCCATGGAGGGCCACACCACGGACTCCGAATACACCAGTGGGATGGAGGGCGAGGGGAGCACCACGGCGGTCAGCAGATCAGCAAACAGCAACACAGACTCGTCCTCTGATGGGAGCTCTCTTGTGGTGGCGCCACCATCTGTGCCCCCCACTTCTACAGGTACAGCCGCCACCCCCCCTACCAGCACCGCCCTCCCAGCAGCCCCTCAGCCTTCTCCCCGTGCCCGCTCATCCAGGAGGGTGGGCATCACCTTCGTCGCAGGCACCTCAGCCCCTGCCCCTGTCACCCCAGCTCCCCTTAGTGAGGAGGCCATTGACCTCCTCAGGTCACTCACTGTTGGGCAGTCTACCATTGTGAATGCCATCCAGGGTGTAGAAAGGGAGTTGCAACACACTAATGCATTCCTGGAGGGCATTCATTCTGGTCAGGCTGCCCATCATCGAACCCTGAAATCTCTGGCCTCAGCACTGATGGCATCCATTGTCCATGTGTCTAGCCTCCCCCCTCCAACTTCCTCCACCCAGACCCAATCCCCTGTACCCCAGCCTATCCCAGGCACACCATCAGACCAGCCTGCACACACCTCACCACACAAGGGCTGCTCAGGCAAACATAGGCACCACACATCCCACAGGCACTCACACAAGCATCACCCACATACAGACACAGCAACATCCACTGCCTCCACTGTGTCCCCCTCCTCCTCGTCTCCCTCCTCCCTCCCAGTCTCGTCTACACTCTCACCTGCATGCACTACCACATCAGCCACTAGGACTCGCAGCAGAACACCCAGCACCACACCCCGCTCACCTGCACTCACCACCCCCACTACCATTTACACGTCCCCTGTGTCCTCTCCAAGCGTGTCTGTGATGCCCCCTCCCAAAGTACACAAACGCAGGCACACACACACCCAACATCCATCCACCTCACGACAGCCTCCAGAACATGCACCTGCACCTAAATCACCAAAAGTTACACCTCCTACAACCACCTCCTCTTCCTCCACTCCCAGACCCCCTCCAGCTACCCGTCCCAGTGTTCGTCTGAAAATTTTACTGAGCAACCTTGACCTCTGTCCCATCACCCCCACCCCCTCCAATTCATAGGTCCCGTAGTAGCACCTCAGCCAAAAAGATTCTGGTACCAGTGGTGCCTGTTCGAGGTATGTGGAGCACACCGGGCACCAGGGCAGCCAGTGTGACACGGAGCCAAAGCACTGCCAGTCCACCCCCTGTGAAGCACCAGAAGTTGGACAGTGCCCGACGGGAGAGGGGGAAGACACTTGCCGGCAAAGCCGCCCACAAGGGTCCCGGGGGGAGTGTCGAGTCAGCTGTGACTCCTCTCAAGGCGTTGAAGGGGCAGAAGAAGTCTCCAAAGTCTGGGAAGAGCAGCACGGCAGAGAAGGCCGCCATCCTCCCCGCTGCCCAAGACGACACCGCCAACCCCATCGTCACTGGTCAGGAGTCCACCGCCGGAGTCAGTGCCCAGGAGGGCAGCACTATCGTCACTGGTCAGGAGACCACCGCCAGAGTCAGTGCCCAGGAGGGCAGCACTATCGTCACTGGTCAGGAGACCACCACCAGAGTCAGTCCCCAGGAGGGCTCCAGCAGCCACAGCCCCGCTGGGCAATGAGGGACCGCCATGGCACACACCGCAGCACAGGTCAGAGACAGCAAAGGCAAGCACCACTGAACAGGGCAAAGACCGCCATGGCAAGCACCGCTGAACAGGGCAAAGACCGCCAACTCAAGCACCGCTGAACAGGTCAGAGACAGCAAAGGCAAGCACCGCTGAACAGGGCAAAGGCCGCCAACTCAAGCACCGCTAGCCCATGAGCGGCAGGGGCAGTGACGCAACAGGGACCGTCACAGGGTGAGTGATGCACTCTGGGCACCAGTCCCCCTCCAGAACCAGTGGAGACCTGCATCCACTCCGTCTGTCCTGCACAGGATGAAACACTCTGGGCACCAGTCCCCCTCCAGAACCAGTGGAGACCTGCATCCACTCCATCTATCCTTGGCAGGATGAAGCACTCTGGGCACCAGTCCCCCTCCAGAACCAGTGGAGACCTGCATCCACTCCGTCTGTCCTGCACAGGATGAAGCACTCTGGGCACCAATTCCCCTCCAGAACCAGTGGAGACTGTCATCCACTTGAGAGACTGTGGCTTTGCACTCCCCAGGATACAGCAGTGTGCAAACCACCCACTGTAGAGACTTGTGAGACTGTGGCTTTGCACTCCCCAGGATGGTACAGTGGGCAAACCACCCACTGTAGAGACTTGTGAGACTGTGGCTTTTCACTCCCCAGGATACAGCAGTGGGCAAACCACCCACTGTAGAGACTTGTGAGACTGTGGCTTTGCACTCCCCAGGATGGTACAGTGGGCAAACCACCCACTGTAGAGACTTGTGAGACTGTGGCTTTGCACTCCACAGGATACAGCAGTGGGCAAACCACCCACTGTAGAGACTTGTGAGACTGTGGCTTTGCACTCCCCAGGATACAGCAGTGGGCAAACCACCCACTGTAGAGACTTGTGAGACTGTGACTTTGCACTCCCCAGGATGGTACAGTGGGCAAACCACCCACTGTAGAGACTTGTGAGACTGTGGCTTTGCACTCCCCAGGATACAGCAGTGGGCAACTCACCCACTGTAGAGATTTGTGAGACTGTGGCTTTGCACTCCCCAGGATACAGCAGTGGGCAAACCACTCACTGTAGAGACTTGAGAGACTGTGGCTTTGCACTCCCAGGATACATCAATGGGCATGGAGCCCCGTCGTGGATCTGGCGTGGTGCAGTCATCCGGCTGAGGTGCCCCCCCTTCCCTTCCCCCTGAGGTGCCTGTTGTATTTCTATCTCATGCCCCTGCAGTGTTCTCTCCGTTCCAGGACAGGTATCGTGTGTGGGCCTCGCCCATGCATTTGGGGCCCAGTGGTCCACGGACATTGAATTGTGCATACCTGTACTACTAATCGTGATGTATATATTTGGAATGTGTATATAATGATGTATATATGAGCTAACTGTTTTTTGATGCATTACAATGGTTGAACTCATTTCCTTTTGTCTTAGCATTCTTCCGGGGGGGTTGGGGGTTGTTACTGTGATGTTCGAAAATGCATTGGTGTGTGTGTTGTAGTGGGTGAGGGTCGGGTTGGGGGTGGGGGTGTTCCATGTGTGTGTCCTTGACTTTTGCCTCCCCCCTCCCCTATGTCGTAGGTGCAGTACTCACCGTTGTCTTCGGTGACGCTGTTTCTGATGTTCGTAGAGGAGCAGGAAGACAAGCGCAGGGAGTATTTGGAGTTCCGGCTCCATGGTGCCCTCCTTCCTCGTGGAGTTTGTTCAGGTGAGCGTTTTCCCATTGCAAAAGCTGTTTCCGCCGTGTTTTTATCCACGGTGAATCCACCCCGGAAAAGGTGGCGGATTGGCCTGTTGTAATACTGTGGGCGGTACTTTGTCTTCCGCCTGTCTGTTGGCGGTGACCGCCGCGCTGCTTGTCTGTACCGCCGTGGCGGTCGGAGTGTTAAAGTGGCTGTCTATGTTGGCGGTTTCCGCCACAGTCATAATTCCCTTTTTTTTCCGCCGGCCTGTTTGTGGTATTACCGCCGCTTTAACACCGTCCAACAGGGTTGTAATGAACCCCTAAATGATTTAATAAACATGTGGCACAAATCTTCCTGGTAACGTCTAAGAGTGCAATTGGACTATAAACTTTTTTGAAGATTACAAGCCCCGTTTTTTATAAAGGTGTTTAATATTATTATCTTGTCATGACTTTGAGACTATATTTGCCTTTAAACAATTATCAAACAGCAGCTTCAGGATATCAGCCCGTAGATGAGAATCAGCTTTAACAAGACAAGCTGCTACACCATCTGGTCCCTGAGCTCGACTAACAATTCAGGCAATATCATACACAGTAAATTCAATAGAACTACAGTCTCTATTACAAAGTTATTGTCTTAGATCAGGAAGGTCAGAGGAAGTGAGGCATACAACACACAAAAATAAGAATGTCAAATGTCTTCATCTACTGGAATTGAAACTTAGTTGCTATCCCTAACTAAACCTTTGGCTATTACAAACCAAATTTTATGCAAATTGCTAGTGGTAACTGCAGAATTAAATAATTTTGCTCTTAGCTCACACAAATTTACTTGGTGGACATTTCAGTAATGGGACAACTGAGGAAAGCATTGGCAACCAGGCCCTAGTTTTACCATAGTCCTGAGTTGTTGTTGTTTTACACAAGGTGACCCAAGGCAACTCAAACCCTTAAATTGGATTTACTAAACCATGCAAAGTCATCTTGTGTGGCTCTGCATGGCTTAGTAATCGAGTAGCACAAGGCAGCGTAACTGGCTGCCTTGCGTTACT
Organism: Pleurodeles waltl; assembly: GCF_031143425.1. NCBI lineage: Eukaryota > Metazoa > Chordata > Amphibia > Caudata > Salamandridae > Pleurodeles > Pleurodeles waltl. Next base: position 186,535,660 of record NC_090437.1, read on the forward strand.
CTGCATTTGGAAGGAATTCCGTGGGTGGAGCATGAGTGTTCCCATGCATCCAACCATGGCTTTTGGCACATTCCCAGATTTACAAAGACTAGTAAACCAGGAAATGTGCCAAAGTGGTATGCCATCCCAACAGAGGTGTAACAATGAGAAATATTTTTATTTCTCCTAGTTATTCCTCTTTCTACATATGCTGCATTTTGTAGCACACACAGAAAGAGGAAATGCCTCTAAGGATTGTTTTTTTGTGCAGGAATTTGTCCCTTCATGCATAAAAACAATTCTGCCTGTAATGCAGGCGTCATTGTACAATGGTGCAGGGGTGCCTGCATTGGTGCTATGAGCCGCATGGTATGCCAGCGCAGAGAGAGAGAAGGAATGTGCCATATATTAGTAAATATGGAGCATTCCTGCTCTCTCCATTTGATGCAGTGCAGCAAGTTGTCTTTCTGCATTACGTTGCTCTAAATCTTGGTAAATCTGGATCCAGGTCTATAGGCCTATTGGAATATGTATTCAAATTAAACACAGGATTGTTCTGTTTGTCAAGAAGCAATTCCCTAAAAGCCTATGCATATACTCCTTCAAATTTTATGAATCATTGACATGCATTTTCAGAAGATAGGGTTGTATCTATGTGGCCCTTTGAACCACTCTAGTAAAGGATGTAAGTACAATTTTGTTGTTCTTGATTATTCAACCAGATACCCAGAAGCAAATTCGTCTATACCAATATGGACTCCCTAGATCACAAATGCTATGATCAAGGGTTGTTCTCGAGCAGAAATCCAAGAGGAAATATTAATAGATCAAAGGAAAGCTTTTTACACCAAAGCAAATGAAGCAGCTATGTGAACAACTGGGACCTCAGGGTTCCACTCACAAACAGATGGGTTGGTTGAAAGGTATAATATCAAACTGAAGCTAACTCAAAAACAATAGGAAAGATGGAAGGAAAACACTAGGGTAAAATGTTGCCAATTGCCTTTTTTGCTACACGCTGTCACGTTGAGTCAAGCCTTTAATTTCTTCTATTTGAGTGCTAGTGTTTTTGTACCTAATTGTTACTTAAGTCTTTGCCTTTGTGTTTTTAGTCTGATGCGATATCAGAACATTTTCTACTAGCTCTTCATAACATTCCAGGTTTATCAGTTCCTGCTTCCTGGTAATAACGTTGTAAATTTATTTTGGGGCTTCCTTTTTTATCTGATTGCTACTATTTCAGAGTACACCTGATTGTGTCCATTTGAATCTATTTTTATAATGTAATTCTCTTTTTAGAAGACAAGCAATGAACTGCATTTATGACTGCACTCCTGCATGTATTTTAATTGAGGACCACAGCTATTCTTGTAAACCAATTTAGTCTGTATATCCTGCTTGTCCGTCTTCCGACTTTGCTTTCAGTACTCGTGTATGTTTGCTTATGTTGTAGACATTTAGCCATTACAATCTATCTATCTATCTATCATTCTATCTATCTATCTCTATCCATCTATCTATCTATCTATCTATCTATCTATCTATCTATCTATCTATCTATCTATCTATCTATCTATCTATCTATCTATCCAACTCACTTTCTTTGTTCGTCTGTTTGGAAAGCCTCTCTATTTATCTATCTTTGCACCCTTCTCTATCCATTTGTAATAAATATTTACAAAAACATTAGTAAAAAACATTAGCAAAGGCAAGAGGCTGACAGCCAACGCCAGATCGAATAGCTTTTTTTAAGTTGGTTTTATTAAAACTATGGCCCTCATTACAACCCTGGTGGATGGTGTTAACTTGGCGGTAGCACCGCCAACAGGCTGGCAGTAAATACCGACAAATTATGACACTAGTCACTAGTCCCCCTGCGGGATAATGACCCCGCATACCGCCATGGGTTTCGTTGTGGCTGTACCGCCACGAAAACCATGGCGGTAGGCACTATCAGTGCCAGGGAATTCCTTCCCTAGCACTGATAGGGGTCTCAGCCTGCCCCCCTCCTCCTCCCCACAGTCCACCCCCAACAGCCACGGCACCCTACCACCTCGCAAAGCTGATGGGGCCCCCTCCCCGCCCTCCCGAACTCCATGGGCACCCCTTACATACCCCCACCCTCACTCACCCACGCACACACCACTCACACACATACACGCGCACACACATGCACACATGCACGCTCACATGCACACACACATATGTAACACATCCCCTGACGCACACCACACCCCCCGCATTCATACACACACTCACACACCCACTCTAAACACTCACAATCACACCCTCACTCACGCACACGACACAACACCCCCCCACCCCCACCCGTCGGACGATCACCTTACTTGTCTCGGAGGTCATCCGGGAGGGAATGGGTTCCATGGGGCCAGCTCCGCCGCCAGCACCCCGTCACCAGAACACCGCCACGCCGAATACTGCAACGTATTTCGGTGGGCAGTGTTTGGATGACGTGGCGGAGGAGCAAACGCCACTGCACCGCCGACCGCCAGTATGGCTGCTGGCGGCTCTCTGCCCAAATTATGGCAGAGAGTCGCCAGCAGTGATAAATGGTGGTTGGAAGACCGCCAACACTGGCGGTCTTCGGTCTGGCTGGACTTTGGCGTTCTTCAATGAAGACCGCCGAGGTTATAATGAGGGTCTATGTGTATTACATAATGACTTATTGGGGTTTTCAGCCAGACTTCATCCATTAGTCTCTTGTTATGTCATTCACATATTCTTCCATCCACAGCCCATTTCAGCCGTTGTCTGACTTCACCGTGAGTTACAATATGCTTCCCCTTCACAAGAAGCACATTTACACACTTAGTAGTTCCCTTTAGCGTCAGGGACTACTACACAATATGTGCCCTTTTGGAACAAAATATGTTTACCTTTACTCAATGTTTCTTAGATCGATGAGGGCTCAGCAGCTTCCCCACTAATAATGTTTTCCAAAAACCATGACAGAACAAAGCAAGAATTATCAAAGTCAAAGGCTGGTGGCCAACGGCAGACCTCTTGGCTTTGCCGGTGCTTATTTGGAATATGTAGCTCAACTGTAAAGCTGTATTGAAAAGATGAGGGAGCTTGTGAAAGAGAATTTTGAGGTGGCTAAATATAAATTACAATATTATAATAGAAGCAGTAAATTTATAGATTTGTTCTAGGTGAATATGTGTTGTTGCTTTTACCCACTATTGAAAATTAAATGTTAGCACAACGGCAGGACCCCTACAAAGTTCTTAAACTGGCTAAGTCATCAATCAATTGAAATTGTCAGCAAAAAGGAAATGAAGCCACATATTTCACATAAATCTGGTCAAGAAGTGGGAAGGACTGCAGCCTGAGAGTTATCAAACCATCCAAAAGTAGCTCAAGTTCGCCGAGAGTCCTTGTGCCACAGGTTGGATAGCATCCTAAAGTTTGTATGACCTTTAGAAAAGTCAATCTAGCCTCCAAGTTTGATTCTTACCAGCTGCCACATGTAGACAAATTGGTTGAAAAGTCTTAATATATTACTACCCTTGTTCTCACAAAAGTATATGGAGAAAAAGAGAAGACAGTCTTTCCACATTGGATGGGATCACACCATTTCACTATCTTGGCCTTTTTGGGGTACCAACCAGCTTGCCAGAACTTAATGAATACTAGTTTATATATGCCTCCACTTATTTAAATGAATTAGTCATCTATAGCAAGAACCGGGCAAACATCAAGCAGATTTAATGACCATGCAGGGCTGCATAGTACCTCTAAAAAGAGCATGTTAACTCCAAAAAAGGTGAAATACCTAGGTTGTCCATTGGGTAGGGGTCAAATTAGATCCCAAGAAGATGAAGTGTTAGCTATTCAAAACCCATTGTTCTCTGATAATAAAAAGCATGTGCAATCCTCTTGGGCCTTTTTGGGGTTCTGTAGAAGAGTTAGCCCTAATTTCTCACACGTGGCAGCCCTTACAGACAGATGCTTCAGAGGTAGGATTAGGGCGGTGTGGTCGCAACAAAAGGTAGAAGGGCACGAGTGACCCATTATTTTTAATAATAGGATAGTTTTCCAGTGGGAGAAAAATTACTCTACTATTGAGAAAGAAAGTCTTGCATCAAAATGGGCAGTAGAAAGCCTTAGGTATTACCTAACATGGAGGGAATTCTTTTCATACATTGATCATGTCTGTTTTATGTGGTGTCCCAAAATAAATGGAATAATAGCAGAGTGTTAAGATGGTTCATGTATGTTCAAATATTTAAATTTGAAATCAAATATGGGAAAGGCTGAGAACAAGGAAATGCAGATCCCTTTAAACATACCGTTTATTAGTTATTCTCAACTTAAGGGGGAAGAATGCTAGGGATGGCAGGGGTGTCAGTGTCACATACCTATCTGGGGACAGCAGCACCAACAGGGATTAGTAAAAGGAAGAGTAGAAAGGAAGACAGACTTCAGAGAAGGAGCAGTGGGCTATGAAGGGGAAAAGGATAAGGGAGAGAGGAGACAAACAGGGAAGAACAACTGTGCAGAAGAAGTTGGGGAATAATAAGGAAGAATGTGTCTCCAGCAGTAAAGATCTATGTGGCCAAGGCACAGGGTGCTGCTGTTTATGGTGCAGAGATTTGGGGCATGACAGATAGCAGTAGGATAACTAAAATTGAGAATAGCTTTGCTTGGGCTCTATGTGCTTGTCCCACTAGCACCCCATTAACCCCCCTTTTTTTAGATCTAGGGCTTAAACGTATAGCCGATTTGATTATCTTACGGCCCCTACTATATTGGGTGAGGCTTTGGGTAGTTCCTGAACTGGCTATATATAAGTCTTCCCTATTAGAATTGTTAAAAACCTCTAACTCCATGTCCATACCATGGATCAAACACGTATCTAGTTGGTTTTGCATGCTAGGACTGAGGAACTTCTGGGAGAATCCCCAGCAACTTGTGAAGCCCCATGTAAAAGTATTGAAGAGAGCTTACTGGTCCCACATATGTAATAATTACATTTCTCAGAAATCGAATGGTCATTTAACTAACTCGTTTATTGATTTTAAATGGTACCCTGAGTTTGAACCATACTTAGATACAATACCTGATTTGTTAGGCAAAAGTTTGTATGCCAGATTTCGATTTGGAACATTACCCCTGAAGGCCTTAACGAGCAGATGGGGACCTAAGTCAAGCTCTGATACCTGTCCTGTATGTGGCATTCCTTCCGAAACAGTAGAACATTTTATGTTTTTTTGTCCCGCCTTTTCAATCCCAAGGTTTAAATGGATATATAAAATCTGTAGGGAATTGAATTTAAGGAAATGTTTTTTAGCTTTGCGGATCTTAAAAAGCCACAATTCAAATGTGACAATTTACGCAGTAAGTAAGTTTTTAGCAACAGCATGGCGCATACGCACTTTTTATTTACAATGAGTTGAAATTGTTTTAAGACGGGCAAACATGGATCATTCTTTTTTTAAATTTTTCTATGACATTATGGTTTATATTATTATATTATATTGTATTGTATTGTATTGCTTTGATGGTCTGTTGGCCGAATAAAGCTTATGTGAAACACACACAAGGAAGAATGGCTAATGGTAGTATCTGGGAACAAGGGCAGAAAGAAAATAGCATTGAGAACACTGTCTATGAGGAATCCAGAGAGGGAGTCCAGGACACGATAGGAATCAGTTTCACAGACTTAAGTGACAAAAGGACCAAGTAGACAAGGTTGTATGGAGTGAGGATGCAGAGCACAAGTAGGAAGCGACACAGGCCGGGAGGTTGAAGAGCAGAAAGAGTGGGCACAGGAGTGGAGGTGTCCCAGTCCCAATCAGGAATTCCCAAGTCAAGCCATGACTTGAGAATGGGTCATGGCAATGCCAGGTGCATCTGGAAGAATGCTGGAGTGGGACAAATAATGCAAAGAAGTCAGTAGGACCAAGTTGAAGGTAAAACCCACAGGAGTGCACCAAAAGGAAAAAAAAGGAAAGACAAAGGGGGAAACCTCTGGTTTGACTGAATCTTCACATGAATAAGGGAATATAGAGGGAGAACCAAAAGACAGAGGAAAAGTAGGAAAAATAGAACCTGAAGTCTCCAAGATGGCCACGGAGGGTATGCATGTGAGGAGAGGGGACATGAAGGGAAACAGTTATTCAGATAGAATATTTTGAATATACATGTTGTGCCATAATATTTATACTTATTTGTTATCTTCTTTGTGGGAGGTGAAATCCTGTGAGAAAACAAGCAGTATGGGTTCACCTGGTTGGACCAGAGGACCTTCACAAGAATGCCAAATAGAGGAGACTAGCTCCCTGGCCTAGGCTTGCTCATTGATGAAGCAAATGTTGACTTGTACCTACATACCCTTTCTCTAGTACCTCTACCAATATCCAGTTGCCAGCATAATTTGTTTTATGTAGAGATTCCAGAATGTGTAGTGTGATACGATGGCATTTAGTCACAAGTGTACATTTGCATGAAGTGCTCTCTGCATGTGTAGAGCTACAACTACACCTAGGTTTAGACTTTCACATGGATGGAATTCACCATTTCTGTGCAGAAATCTATGCCTTGATTTGGGGTTTGAGTCCCCACCTGCTGAAATGAGTAAGTTGTTTATTTTATCTATTAAAATAAATGAAATGTTATCTCCCACCCCACCAAAGCAATAGTTCCAATTATTATTAAAGTCTCTGTCCCAAACCAGATGGGGTAGCAGAAGAAAGTTCCAGATATAGAGGCAAAAGCTCCTGGCTATCTTTTTGCCACTAGTGATAGATAAGTGGTATAGAGGAGGGAAAGATACACAAATATTATACATCACAGTGAAGACATTAAGGGGGTCATTCTGACCCCGGCGGTCTAAGACCGCCGGGGCCAGGGTCGGCGGGAGCACCGCCGACAGGCCGGCGGTGCCCCGCAGGGCATTCTGACCGCGGCGGTTCGGCCGCGGTCAGAAGAGGCAAACCGGCGGTCTCCCGCCGGTTTACCGCTGCCCTTAGAATCCCCCATGGCGGCGCAGCTTGCTGCGCCGCCATGGGGGATTCTGACACCCCCTACCGCCATCCTCTTCCTGGCGGTTCGCCCGCCAGGAACAGGATGGCGGTAGGGGGTGCCGCGGGTCCCCTGGGGGCCCCTGCCGTGCCCATGCCCCCCGTAAGAGGGCCCCGAAAAGTATTTCAGTGTCTTCTAAGCAGACACTGAAATACGCGACGGGTGCAACTGCACCCGTCGCACCCCTGCAACTACGCCGGCTCAATTCTGAGCCGGCGTCCTCGTTGCAGGGGCATTTCCTCTGGGCCGGCGGGCGCTCTTTTGGAGAGCGCCCGCCGGACCAGAGGAAATGTCTGAATGGCCGCCGCGGTCTTTTGACCGAGGTGCGGTCATTCAGCGGCGGTACCCTGGCGGACGGCCTCCACCGTCCGCCAGGGTCAGAATGAGGCCCTAATTGATCACAGGAAAAGATTTTTTAATTCTGACACTCACACTTTGTGTACACAAATGTATACTTGTCTCACTTTGTCTCGCTCTTCCTCCTAAGAAAACACATATAATAGTGTTGACACAATGCACAACGCTAAAACATATATATATATATACACATTACATCACAAAAATATATACATCACAATTTCCAGACAAAAGATACTGAGTGCATTAGCACGCAAAACTTCCAATGCTATTTTGAGAGGTGGGCTGCCAAGGACCTTTTCCAAGGACAGTCCTCTATGCGAGATAGTGATGATCTATTCCATCACTAGGAGAAAATTGTTCGTACTGAATAAGTGTGGTATAGTATTCTATCTTAATCTTTCAGTTCATAAATTCATAGCACTCCTCGGGTTGTTGGTTGACGCGTTTCGGCCCTCCATCTATGGGCCTCATCAGTACATAGGGTGCAGTACCTCTAGATAGAATAGAAAATGTATACATGCTTTCCTATAGCTGTGCCTATGTCATCAGCAGTACCACCAGGGTCATATACCACCCTGTTTACCGACAAGTATATTCTTCACCTTGTCTGCAATTTTTTTTTTTTCTTAAAACTAAAGATCCTGTGATGCTTATTCTAAAATTAACATACAAACATATATATTATACAATAAAGGAATTTGGAAAGATATGGTGAGGTAAACACTCATATACGTGCGCGTTAAAAGATGTGGTGAGGTAAATACTGCGTTCCCAAAAGTACTAAACCAGAGATACGTTTATTCAATTGAATCAACACGCAGAGTTCCAAGTAACTAGTGCAAACTAGATTCGTATGGTGTGACATGGGGGCACACGTACTAACCTTTAAAGTGGTGATGAGAATATCTGTCTAAATAAATATATGGAAGTGGTGCTGCTGCTGGTAGTGTTGGGGGGAGGCTTCAGCCCATCCCCTGCAGCCTCGGACAGCTACCCACTGCTGGTGGTGGTGGTGCTGCTGCTGGTAGTGGTGGGGAGAGGCTCCAGCCCATCCCCTACAGCCTCGGATGGCTGCACAACCATGGTTGGTGGTGTGGGCTCTGACTGGGTCCCTGAACCAGGCCCCTTGTCCTTCGTGCCTGCTGGTGCAGGCCCCTTGCCCCTCCTGTCAGCACTTGGGGCAGGCTCCTTGCCCTTCCTAGCAGCACCTGGGGCAGGCTCCTTGCCTTTCCTGGCAGCACTTGGGGCAGGCTCCTTGCCCTTCCTTGCAGCACTTGTGGCAGCCTCCCTGTCCTTCCTGGCAGCACTTGTGGCAGGCTCCTTGCCCTTCCTGGCAGCACTTGTGCAGGCTCCTTGCCCTTCCTGGCAGCAGCTGGGGCAGGCACACTTTCTTTGAGGCTGGCTGGTGCCCTGGATCCTTTCCCACCATGAGTGGGTGTGGACACTACTGGGCCTGTGGACTGGGTAGCTAAGGTGCTTGCCTTGGTTATTGCCACCCTGGCCAGACGTGAAGGATAGGGGGGAGAGGTAGGGAAGAGGTCAATGATTGAGACGAAAAACTTCTTAGGGCCATTGGGGCGAGAAGAGGGCGAGGTTTAGGAGTGGAGGAAGAGGGAGTGGTTGTAGGAGGTGTCTGTCTGCTGTGTTTGGGTGCAGGTGCATGGGCTGGATGCTGCTGTGAGGTGGATGGCTGTTGGGTTTCTGAGTGCTTGTGTTTGTGTACCTTGGGAGGGGGGACAGACACAGAGGAAGATGGCACAGGGGACATGTGCATGGATGTTGTAGCAGTCTGCAAGTGAGGTGTGTGTTCTGCTAGGTGTGGAGGTGATGCTGGTAGTGGATGATGGTGCAGGGCATGCAGGTGTGAGTGTAGACGCAACTGGGAGGGAGGTGGAGGAGGAGGAGGAGGGGGACACAGTGGAGGCAGTGGAAATTGGTATGTCCGCATCTGGATGGTGTTTGTGTGAGTGCCTGTGGGATGATGTAGGGTGCTTGTGTTTGCCTGTGCCACTCTTGTGTGTTGTCCTGTGTGCATGCACGTCTGCCTGTGTGCTTGGGATAGGTTGGGGTTGAGATGAATGGGACTGGGAAGAGGAAGTTGGAGAGGAAGGGTGGAAACAGGGACAATGGCTGCCATCAGAGAGGAGGCCAGAGCCTGGATTGATCTCTGTTGGGCCGACAAGCCAGTGTGAATGACCTCCAGAAATGCATTAGTTTGTTGCATTTGGGCTGCCAGCCCCTGGATGGCATTCACAATGGTTGAATGCCCTACAGAGATGGCTCGCAGGAGGTCAATAGCCTCCTCACTCAGGGCAGTAGGGCTGACTGGGGCAGGGCCTGAGGTGCCTAGGGCGAAGGAGATGCCCACCCTCCTGGGTGAGCGACCACGGGCAACTCGCTGGAAGGCTGATGGGAGGGCGGTGCTGGTACGGGGTGGCGGCTGTACCTTTAGCTGGGTGGTCACAGAAGTTTCCCGCCACCACCAGGGAGCTTCCATCGGAGGAGGTATCCGTGTCCAAACTGTCCCCTCCAGTCTCCGAAGTGGTGCTCCCCTCGCCCTCTGTCCCCCGGTGCCCTCAGCGTCAGTGGACTCTGCCTCCTGGGCCCTGTGGGATGCAGCTCCCTCTGTCGCTGGTGCCTCAGCTCCTCCATCAGATGATGCTAATGCACATAAGGACAGGGTGACAAAGCAAAAAGGGGGGACGAGACAAAGGATACACTAGGTCAATGGCTGCATCAGCACCACCGATGGCGTACACAGCACACTCACACATAGGGTACAGGCCTACGCACAATTCAATGCACTACCAGTAATAATGCTAGCTGCCAGGGCATGGGCATGGACACTTACCGCCAATTGCAGCACACCTGGGACCCACACACCCCTGACCAGTAGTGGATGCCTACAAGGTAGGTAGCAGGATTATCACTTCTGAACCCTGCCCAACATGGACCTACTCTACAATGTCAGGCCTGACCTAAGGACACCCACTGACACACATCCCCCACCAGTTTACCCCACTAACATTCGTAAGTTGTAATGATGGGAACTGTACTCACCCCCTTGTGGCTGCTGTGATGCCCTCAAGTGCCCATCCAGCTCCAATAGGCCACCGCCAGTATGCGGGCCATCAGGGAGTCAGGGCACCCCTTCCTCGTTGGGAGGCCATCCCCAGCTAGGCCTCTGCCGTCTTCCATGCCCAGCGTCTCAGGTCCTCCCACCGTTTCCAACAGTGGGTGCTCTGCCTGCCGTAGACCCCCAGGGTCCGCACGTCATTGGCGATGGCATGCCATATACCCTTCTTTTGATGGGCGCTGACCTGCAGAGAAAGACACACAGGGAAAGGTATTAATCAGACCGTCCTGCCTGTTACACTCATGGTCCACCATACCCCTTCCCATGCCATTTGCACACACAGGGCCCATCACACAACCTGTTCGCCGCCCAGGGGCCATCCACTCCCCCCACACAAGGCCTTCACACACACCACTCCATGTATTCATGCCCCATGCATCGTGCTCACAGTGTACTCACCTGTTGGTCTGGAGGCCTGTACAGCAGTCGGTACTGGGGTAAGACCCCATCCACCAGCTGCTCCAACTCCGCCGAGGTAAAGGCAGGGGCCCTTTCCTCAGTCACACAAGCCATGATAGGTTCCAGGCACAGGTCACAGCAGCACATGCCGTGTAGGTCCTCTCCTGTTGAAAGTCAGGTAGCAAGTGAGTGATCAGATAGAAAATGGCGGTCACGTCCATGGCGGTGCATACCGTCACCGCCGGCGTACATCACCATTGGCCACCGTACCCCATAGGGGCCAATATTATCCAATGAGGAGTTGCACGGCGGTTCACAACCGCCTCCCGCAACGGCGCACAACGTCAGCGGAATTACCTCATTTCCACCTGTCCCTCCACACAGGACAGGCGGATGCCATTTTAGGGAGGGGGGAAGGCCCAGAATTATAACTGCGTCACAGTACACAATTGGACATACAGGACAAATGCCAAATATACATTAAAAATGGACCTCATACATTGTACTGTTGAGACTACAATGTACAGTTTGTGACCGGCACCTCACTCTTTTGCCCCATAGATTGCTACCGCTGCGGATGAATGGGAGATGGAGACATACCCCGGTGTACAGACCCCTGGTGGACTTGGCAACAGTGGAGGACAGGCACATCATCCTCACCTGTAGACTTGACAGGGCCACAATCACAGAGCTGTGTGCCCAATTGGAGCCTGACCTGATATCTGCTATCAGTCACCCCACTGGGATCCCCCCTCTTGTGCAAGTGCTATCAGTGCTCCATTTCCTGGCGACAAGTGCTTTCCAAGTGACAGTGGGCTTAGCAGCAGGAATGTCACAGCCAATGTTCTCAATAGTGCTGCCCAGAGTGTTGTCTGCCCTGATTAAACACGTGCAGCTACATTTTTTGCCCCCAGGTGGAGGATTTGGCCACTGTGAAGGCTGACTTCTATGCAATGGGACATATCCCCAACATCATTGGGGCAATTGATGGAATACATATTGCATCCCCCCCCCTGGCAAAATGAATAGATGTTCAGAAATCGAAAGAGTTTTCACTCCATGAATGTTCAGATGGTGTGCCTGGGGGACCAGTACATCTCCCATGTCAATGCTATGAATCCAGGGTCGGTGCATGATGCCTTTATCCTGAGGAATAGCAGCATTCCAACTGTGATGGGCCAACTACAGAGGCACCGGGTGTGGCTAATAGGTGAGTCCTGGTTCCCACCCAGTGGATGTTGGTGTATGGGTATGGTGTGGGCCATTTGGGATAGTGTGTGGCTAAATGTTGTCCCTCGATATTTGCGGGTGACTCTGGTTACCCCAGCCTATCATGGCTACTGCCCCCCTGTGAGGAATCCCAGGATAAGGGCAGAGGAACATTACAATGAGGCACATGGGCGAACAAGAAGGATTATTGAACGTACCTTTGGACTCCTGAAGGCCAGGTTTCGGTGCCTCCATCTAACAGGTGGATCCCTGTGCTACTCACCCAAGAAGGTCTGCCAGATAATTGTGGCATGCTGCATGTTGCACAACCTTGCCTTGAGATGCCATGTCTCTTTTCTGCAGGAGGAGGAGGCTGGAGATGCCCGTGTGGCAGCAGTGGACCCTGTGGACAGTGAGGATGAGGAGGCAGAGGATGAGGACAACAGAACTGCAGTGATTCGACAATACTTCCAATGACACACAGGTAAGACAGTGTTACCTCACATTTCATTGACATTATTTAGGTTATCTTTGGCACTGGCATGCTGTTATTTCCCACTTCCATGCCCACTCACTGTACCCTTTGGCAACTCTTTTTGCAGATGCTGGTGCCCCACTATCGCTCGTGGTGTGATCATTGAAGACAACTACAGGTCTATCCTATGTGAACATTACTGTACAGTTGAATTGCAATTTTTGAACCTGGTTAAACAAATTCATACTTAAATCATTTGACATACTCCATACTTTTATTTGTTCAAAGGATATTTATTGAAGTGATAAAGAGAAGTGGGGCAAGTGCATTGGGATGGGGTGATGATGGAGGAAAGTCCAAGGTAAAGTTCCAGTCTATTTGTAGCAAAGGTGCATTAGGTGCATCCAACGTTCATTTAGCACAACAAAATGTGGTACAGTCAACATGGACATAATAATAAAATGAAACTGGAAATATGACTGGACCACACTTGCAAAATAGATATGCATTTATAATATCGGTTTCTATTGTGAAAGAAGCAGCACAATGGAGGAGGGTGTGTTGTGTAAGAGGATGCATAGAATGGCAGGAAAATGTCCAACTTTCTGTTCCCTTATTTAATCTCCTATTTTTAACAATAGGTAGAGACCTCCATCCTAAGGATGAAGGTCTCAGTCACCCCCACATAGGTTTCTGCTCCACAGATGGAAATCTTGGGCTGGCATGGGGATGCTCCCCATTAACATAGGGCAGCAGGTTATATGCTAAAGGTAACTGATTTATACATAGATTCATAACATTAAAGTGTAAAATAATGATGTATACACACATATGTTATCTATGTGAATGGTTTTACTTTTGTGGAAAATGTGTAAATTTGATTGAATGATTTGTAAAGTGAAGTGTAAATGCATTAATAGGGGAAAGCATATTTGATTGTGGCATCATAATGGTGCAACACTACAGTCCCAGAATGGTATATGTGGATGGTGTAATAAGCCACTATTTATCATTGACAGGGCACTCTCCAACCCTAATGTAGCAACTATACTAGTGAAGTGAAAAAAAAAAGAGAAGTAACTAGGTGAAGTGAAAAGTGGAATTACTAGGCAGCCATGCACCTGCACACCCTAACCAATGATCTGTGACCTACCCAATGAAATCTGGGTGGGGCATAGTTCAAGGGTGATCTCAATAAATATGGCTGCCGCATAGAGATTTTGTGCAACAAGGCTAGAATTATCTTGCACACAGCTTCTGGGGAGAAATCACCAGCTCCCCATGTTCCAGTGATGACGTGAGGATGCCAAGAGTGTGTTCAAGAATGGCGTATGTGTACTTATTGTTCATGTGTTGTGGCTGTGTGGTTAGATGTTGGAAGGGTGTGATGCAATTGGGAGAGAGAACATATCCAGCATCACCTGCAACAATGACGTGTGGTATTTCTTAAGATGTGGTTTTATTCTAAATGTACGTATGTGTATGCTATTTCTATAGCACAAACCTACCCAAAGGCAGCAGAGCAGTGTACATGGTCAAAGGCAAGCTTAAAGTCGGCGAGTAATAGGAGAGGCAGCTAAGTTTGGATGGGTAATGCATTGTGATGTAGTGTACTTCAAAGAGGTGAGTCTTCAACTCTTTCTTAAATTGGAGCAGTAGTGAAGTGGTCCTAATGGATATGAAGATGTTGTTCCAGATCCCGAATGCATCAATAGAAAAGCCCTGTTGTCTATTTTCTTTTTTTACACTTCTTAATTCTCAGTCTAATTATTTCCTGGCTTCGGGTGTGCCGAGACCCCCCTCAGATGGTGATTTTGTCTACAAGCTAAGCTGGCGTGTTGGTTGTGATGCACTACATTATTTATACATGCATGCAGTCCCTGTGAGTGTAATGTGTGCAATGAGTGAGTCTGTTAGAGATGCCATTCCACAAATGTGCATTCTTTCTCAGTGTGAGATGTTATAACTCACCAATGAATCACATATAACCAAATTCCACATCAAACTACCAAAGTGCAAGAAAAGACTGATGGAAGATAATGTGGTTATGAGAACTTCCAGGAAAGGCATAGTACATGTCAGTGAATCAGCCCATGGCATTACAGACAACTTGCAGATTGATGGCCTGCTAGCCATATCTGTTGAAGGAAAAAAGTGTTCAATGTGGTGAAGGGGTTTAAATGTCACGTGGGAGCAACTGATGCCACCTAATCCCTGATGGAAGTGGGCAAAGGCATATGATTCCCTTGCCATCCTTTTTCTTTCCACCAGTGACTATTACATGGAAATAGCTGGTGCTAGTGATCTTCAGTATCTGGTGACACGAGATTGGCTTGCCTGTGAGACATATAAGCTGACTGAACAGACCATCTGGAAAGATCCAGGGACCAGGAAATGGAAAGCAGACAGTATTTAGACAATGGCAGGTATGGCCTAGGAGTGGACTGTGGATGAATCATGCTTCTGCTCTCCGACTGCAACTTTGTCATGGATCACTTCATGAGAGAGCCTTAGTCAACTTAGAAGTATATTATGTGAATAGCAATTGTCTTACCTTTTGTCAGTGCATTTCTTTATTAACACCTTTTTCAATGTCCCTTAAACATACTCATATTGTACTAACATTTCTTCTCTAGCCATCCTCCCACAGTTACTTCAAACATTTGTATCTATGTGTGTGGATATCTTTGCACATGTGTCTGAGATTTCCATACAGAAAAGATAAGAAAGACAGCTGTCCAGCTGGTGGTCTGTGAATTGCATTTTGTAGTAAGTAATAGAACTACTGGACTATAGTACCAACTACAGTTAAATAATTGGGTCCAAATTAATTTGTGGCAGCCTCCTTTCTCTGCACGTCTATGAATATTTTGTGTATTAGCTTCTTTAGTGCATTTTAAATACCTTATAAAACTTACTTCGGAAACCATTTGACCACAGGATTTCTCACTGCTCACGTTGCTTATTTTGTTGATTTCATACCTTCTTTCTGGTCTTCTATGTAATATCGTTTCCATATTTAAGCTACAAATGAAGATTATTGCAAGGAGTTCTAAACATTGATATTCATTGCTTAGAAAATTCATGTAATTGGAGATAAGTATTTCTTAGCGCTCCCAATTAGTGTTGTTGTACTTTGAATGCATATTTCCCGTATCCATGCTGACAGTCGTGATGCTTTTTTCAACTCTTCAGAAACATCATGATAACTTTCCTCAAACTTGATCTGTGTTTGTTCCATCAAAAGTTTTGTAATTTTCAATTCAATTCAATTTTATTTCCTCTCTATTCAATTGAGTTGTTTAGAGTGCAAAACTTTGATAAGCCAGGATTTGTTACTAGGTCTTTTTCCCTTGATCTAACTTACACAACTCGACAAACTTGTTCTTGAGGGAGGCGATTAAATCTCTCAGATATACACTCATTATATCCGAGATATTATCAGTGGTTGCTAAAATCAATAAATTCTTGTCCAACTTAATATTCTGACCTTTGTTAATGTCAAAATTTCTTACTGACCACGGGGCAAGCAGAAATTACCAGGAACAACTGTTGGAGTTGAAGCCTTTTACTTTTAATTTCCCAGGGCTCGACATTTTATGGACCTTGAGTAACTGGGCAAGGTACTGGCATTTCAGCACTTGACCCTCACTGGTAGCATGGGTCGATCAGTCCAAGGCTCTTAAGAGGGACGCAGGCACAATGTATGTGTAAGCTCATAACTCAAAATACCCTCAGTGACCCAAATAAGTTGATTGTCCATTCCAATAGCTACTTTGCGAAGTAAAACAGTATTTATTATACACACAAACACACCACACTAAAAAAATCACACATTTGTTGCCCGAAGGTATAGCCCTAGAGCAGAATGGGCCACGTTCCCCACCTGTAGGTCCTCTCTCTGCCCCATTTCTCTTCCATGCTAAACACTGCATCACTGGTATTTTTCAAGAGGTGAGTTCAGTGCGGCCTGCACTAGCTGTGAGCATCAAAGCCTGACTTTGCCCTCAAAAGTTCAGCCCCCAGCTGGTAATCTGCTGAGGTCACACAAGTTTTAGAGGGGCCTGTGTCCTTGCTTTAGTCTTACCCAACTGTGGCATCTAGGAGTGTCCAGGAGCATCTCCCCCATGTTCCAGCAACAGGCAGATTGCACTGTGGGTGCAGAGAGTCAGCAGGCTGATAGTGAGGTGTTCCAGTTGCAGCGGCTTTTTATATGCAGTTCTCACTGGCAATGGTGAAGCAGTGGTGTAGCTCCGGGGAGACTTCTAGTCAGGTTCCTGGGTTCCTCCACTGATTGCAGGGACTCCAATGGTCCCTGCGGCACCCGCCATGCATTTGAGCATCACAGCACAGTGGACCGTCCCAACTAGGTAGATCTTCCAGACAACTGCCCCAACAATCTCAGTGGTCCTGGCATACAGGGGTCACAGTTAGGGCAACAGCCCAAGTAGCCTCTGTTGCATCAGGGGATGGCCTAACAGTCTCAGAGGCAACGGTGGTCAGCCTCAACATTCTCAGTGCCCCTCTCCCAGCACATAGGGGTCACAGACACGGGCAATGGCCCAAATGAAATCAGAAACACTGGCTGACGGTCTGCAACTCCACTGCAGGCCCAACAGGGATTACTGACTTCCACCAGAGGTCGGACATCTCTCTCTCTCTCTCTCTCTCTCACAAAACCAGTCCCAATTGGACTTGGAGCCTGACTCTCTGCTCACTAAGATCCACTCGCCAGGATAGCTGCTGGGCCTTGCTCCCTCCAGGCTATTTCTTCCTCCTCACAGGGCATGATCGTCTAGGCAAGCAAGCAAGTAGAAGGGTGGTGCTCCAGGCACACAGCAAGTGTTCTTGGATTCCTGGGAAATGGTCCCTCACATAGTTGGGAGACTGAAAAACCTTGGTCACTAGTCCTGGTTGCAGCAGCTCTAAGTCTTAACAATCATTTTTCTCCTGATCTACAGGGCTGTTGAACAAAGGTTGGGACTCAGGTTCCCACCTTAATAGTCTATATCCAGACACACCCATGCAGCTTGGGCATTCATGGCATTGGTGCACTTCCACCACCATGCAGGAGACTTTTCCAGACCAATAGATATCCTCTAGGAATTTAAATAAAGCTTTATTAAATCTTCATCTTTTTTCATTAGTTCATCTCTTTCCTGTAAAATTTTTTTTTTTTTATCATGGCATAATTTGATCAGATTCTGGCTTCAACCCTTCAATACCTGATTTGTTTTTTGAAGGAATGTGCTGGTAAAACCTTTGTCACTAGTCCTGGTTGCAGCATCTCAAAGTCTTAACAATCTTTTTTCTCCTGATATACAGGGCTGTTGAACAAAGGTTGGGACTCAGGTTCCCACCTTAATAGTCTATATGCAGACACATCCATGCAGCTTGGGCATTCATGGCATTGGTGCACTTCCAGCACCATGCAGGAGACTTTTCCAAACCAATAGATGTCCTCTAGGAATTGAAATAAAGCTTTATTAAATCTTCATCTTTTTGCATCAGTTCATCTCTTTCCTGTAAAATTATATTTTTTTTATCATGGCATAATTTGATCAAATTCTGGCTTTAACCCTTCAATACCTGATTTGTTTTTTGAAGGAATGTGCTGGTAAAACAAAGTCAATCACAGCTAATGTATTATGTTTAAATGAGGCAAAGATAAAAATCATTGGCTTGAAACTTCTATGGGCATCAATTAGTTCAAGACCCGTGTCTTAATGGAATAATTTCAATGGAATAATTTGCTAAAGAAATGCTCCTTTTGGCATCCTATTTTTTAAATTTCACAGTGTGAAAAACCATAAACCATTTTGAGCTTTCAGTCTTGCTTGGGTGCTCAACCAACTCATGAGAAGTCTTTACACCCCATCAGTTTAAAAGGGCCATACATTGAAAATACAAAAACGTTTGCTCATCCCTTTTTATTAAATAACCTTTGGTTGAGTTGTAAAATCTATTGTGGCATCATTCCCTAGTTCACCCACTGCTACTGATCATAACAGAATGTAAATTTGAAATGCCATGTCTTGTTGTTTTAAATTGAAACAGAGTTAATTTCAAGTTTAATAATACTATGAATGTTATTCTGTTTTATATTGCACTTTGACAAACATAGGGCCTGATTTAAATATTGGCAGAGGAGTTAATTTGTCACAATGGTGGTGGATATCCCGTCCGTTGAATTCTATATCCCATTATAGCCAATGTAAGCAACTTACCCCATAGCAATAAATGACAGGAGCCTCCAGTCCCATCAACTTTGCCTTCTGCTTGTATGTCTACCATTTGGTCTCCTTGTGTACTTTGATGCAAACCTCCATCCTCACAGAATTCAGAGTAAGGTTGAATGCCTCTTGCATCAGGCACGTATATACATGTAGATTAGTGTCCATTTGACAGACCACCGCTGCGTCTACTTCTCCTTCACCAAACCCCCCACACACTACCATCAACACACCACACCCTACCGCATGTGGGACAAGATCCCCACAGAACGTCTAAACTCCCAACTGGCCCATAACCCCCTCCCCCCACACCAACGACCCCAACGCAGGAGCACACAACCTCCCCAAATGGATCACTACCTGCGCAGACACACTAGCACCCCTCAGAAGATACATCACCACCCGTAACATCAAGAACGCCCCATGGTTCACCCCTGAACTCCAAGACTCCAAGCGCAAATGCCGCCAAGCTGAGAAAATATGGAGAATAGAACCCTCCTCAACCAACGTCTCCACACTCAAAACCAACATTCGCACCCATCACCAACTCATACGCACCGCTAAAAGAGTTCACTACAAGACACGCCTTGACAACAACTTCCAAAACAGCAAAGAACTCTTCACCATCATCAACGAACTTGCCAAACCCAAAGCCAGCAACATAGACCCCACACACACACACACACACACAGCCCCTATGTGATGCCCTTTCCATCCACTTCCTCCACAAAATCCTGGACATCCACAACAGCTTCACATCACACACACCAACCACACATACCCCTCTCCGACCCAACTCAACCCCCCCTCAAGACCCCACCACACTATCCACATGGACCCCTACCACACACGAAGAAACTGAAAAAACCATGAACTCCATCCACTCCGGTTGCCCCTCCGACCCCTGTCCACACCGCATCTACAACAAAGCTAGCCCTACCATCACCCCCATACTCTACAACATAATCAACTCCTCTTTTGACTCAGCCACCCACCCAGACCCCCGGAAGCACGCAGAAATTACTGCTCTCCTAAAAAAAAACAAGCCGACCCGGAGATCCTCTCCAACTACCGCCCCATCTCCCTCCTCCCGTTCCCCGCCAAGGTTGCAGAGAAATTAGTCAACACTCACCTATCCCACTTCCTCGAAGAAACCAACACCCTTGACCCCTCACAATCTGGGTTCCACAAGAACCACAGCACAGAAACCGCCCTCATCGCATGCACTGACGACATCAGGACCAAAGTTGACAAAGGCGAGACCGTTGCACTCATCCTCCTAGACCTCTCCGCAGCTTTTGACACCGTCTGCCACCACACACTCCGCACACGCCTCCACAACATAGGAATCCGCCACAAAGCCTTAGACTGGCTCTCCTCCTTCCTCACCGACTGAACCCAGAAAGTCCGCCTCCCGCCCTTCCACTCCAACACTACCAAGATCACCTGCGGAGTCCCCCAAGGGTCCTCTCTCAGCCCCACACTCTTCAACATCTACATGATCCCCCTAGCCAACATTCTCCGAGCACACGGAATCACCATCCTCTCATATGCAGATGACACCCAACTCATCCTCTCCCGCAACCCCACCACCGCCAAAACCAACCTACACGCCGCTCTCCTAGACACCGCCAACTGGATGACCACTAACCATCTCAAGCTCAACTCAAACAAAACCGAAGTCATCATCTTCGGCCCCAACAAAACCACATGGGACGCCTCCTGGTGGCCCACCGCCCTAGGCCCCGCACCCACCCCCGCAACCCACGCATGCAACCTCTGCATCATCCTCGACCCCGCCCTCTCCATGACACAGCAAATCAATGCTCTAACCTCCTCCTGCTTCCACACACTCCGCACCCTAAAAAAATCCTTCAAATGGATCCCCCCAGAGACCAGAAAGACAGTCACCCACGCACTCATCAGCAGCAGACTGGACTACGGCAACGCCCTCTACGCCGGTACCACACTCAAACTCAAAGGCAAACTCCAAAGAATCCAGAACACAGCTGCGCGCCTCGTCCTTGGCCTCCCCGACACGAACGAATCTCACCACACCTCAAATCCCTACACTGGCTCCCCATAAAGAGGGACTCATCTTCAAGATCCTAATCCACGCACACAAATCCCTCCACAACACCGGCCCAACCTACCTCAATGAAAGAGTAAACTTCCACACTCCCACACGCAAACTCCGATCAGCCGACCTCGCCCTAGCCACAGTCCCCCGCATCCTGCACACCACCACAGGAGGCAGGTCTTTCTCCTACCTCGCCCCCAAAACCTGGAACTCCCCCCCACCGACCTTCGCAAAACCAAAGACCTACTAGTCTTCAGAAAGAACCTTAAGACTTTGCTGTTCGACCAGTGACCTTCCCTGGCCCGCCTCCCCCAGCCCCCCCCAGCGCCTTGAGACCCTCACGGGTGAGTAGCGCGCTCTACAAATTTCTTTGATTGATTGATTGATTGATTGATATTACCAGAAATCCACTACTGAAATTTGTTTAATCAGGTAATTCTATGTGGTGCAGACACACATTTGATTCATAATAAAATGTCACCTAGTTTGGGAATTCATATCTTGGTTTATACTGATTGTAAACATATTTCTGGAACAATTGGTACAGACTCAATATATACGCTGTAACCTGCTTTATGTGAACTATTGTATTTGCATTGGTCGGTTGGTCATTAACTTAGTTTAAAATGCTACATGAAGCAAAGAGTTCCATCTTCCCCTGCCAACTTCGAAGAAACATTTCTGGGAAGGACCCTTAGAAAATGTCACAAATGGTAGGGAGCCATCAGTGAAATATGCTAAAAAAGATCTCACCTTACACATCGTACATTGCCAATCACATACTTAGCACTCCAGATGTTCCATTAGTCTGGAACAGTTAATGGTCTAAATAGTAAAATGTCAAGATATCTTCCCCAGCATGCTAATCATTTGGACTGTGAGAGCATATGTAATCAAAGAAAGCACTCCTTGATTTTAATGAGCTTTAGTTAGCATAAAAGGGTTCCAGGTCACATGACTAGGCCAAAACTAGCATGCATTCATTTTACAGTATCAGAAGGAAATGTGCTTTAAAATTACACGAACAAGCTTTCTACCTCCATGTTTCTTTTCCGTGTCTTTCCATTCCAGAAAATATTTGGAATAGAATTAACTTTACTGTGCTATTTACTTTTCAGGCTGAAATATATTAATTTGTGTTCCTCAAGGAGAAAGCCATGTGCAGAATCACTCTGTATTTGCAACCAATGTAAGGACCTTTGCCGGAGTCTACTCTAGGTATCAATCATGACTTGTACTGTCTATTGTTTTTATTTGTTGGACTAATGTCAGGTTATTTCTTTCATTTCCTGTGTACACCCTATTATAGGAAACATGAAGGTAGATGTTCCTTAGTGTTTCTTACTTGGTGTATCATATTTTCTTGAAAAGCCATTGGTTTATGTGTATGTAACATTATTTGTGCAGTCCTTTTATGTCAGATCGCACCATGTTGAGCGTGTGACTGTCAGTGCCTATAAAATGTGCCCTTTTTGGGACAAGTGCCAGATCTATTTTGCTTTTCTAATTGAGCAACCCTTGTGCTAGCCTGTCTATTGACTTAGTAGCTAAACTATTTGAGCAGATTCTATGCTAGGCCTATTGCTGAACTATGCTTTGGTTCTGTCAATTTACTTTCTTTGGAGTTTACCTTATGTGGATCCTCATGCTTTTGCATTAGTTGATGCATTATTGATGCTCATTTAAATGTGACTAACTTCCTATGCTTTGCCTTCTATAATGATTCTATAACTATTTTTAAATTTGAATAAACCTACATGGTTTTGACTATGAAGTTTGTCCTGTGAAGGCTTCTTTTATTTGCACAAGAGCCATGATCTTATGAGACTCACATGGCCCCAGTCCTGCGTCTTTTATTAATTAAAAGTGTTGACAATATGTAGCAAGGACAGAAATAAATAAAATATTTGCACCTTTTATTCAGGAACACATTGCCATTGAACCACACACTGAGCTGAGGTAAAACTTAAAAGAGGGGTACCTAATGGTGCAGGACTGCAAGGAAGTGCAAATACAATACGCAAATCACGATGTTTCATAGTACATACCAGATGGAAATCCATGCTATTATTAATGATCTATTTCTGCCATATTTACAAAAAATATTTAGTTAGAAAATGTTTTTCAGATATATTTTCATACTTTTAAACTTTGTTGGGCAATAGATAGAGACAATGTTCGTACGCTACAAAAATAGAAACCATATTTCAATTTCTCAAGTTCCTAAAACATGCCTGGCATGAACCCCTGTCAGATGATCATAAATAAGTCGTAATTTAGATCAGATTTATTGATGATATTCTCTTGAGATAGAATGGGCCTATTGTTCATTTACTTGGATAGCATCCATTTTTTAATATGAATGCATTTAATATAGACCTGTCTGTTGAGTACAGCGCAGACTGAATTCACTTTATATAGTGAGAGATCTAGTTTCAGGACAATATTGTCCTGTGCAAACCTTTTAGGAAACGCACCTCCGGTAACAGTATTCTTCACTATGACTCAGGACACCCTATTGCTCAGAAAAACACTACTCCATTTGGTGAGATGTTAAAGCTTAAACATAACTGTAGTGACACAAAATTATATCAGAAAGAAAAAAAATAGGCATTTTAACTGTTGAAAAGAAGTTACTCAAAAATGCTATTACATTGTAGGGTAATTGATAAGACTAAGAAAATAGTGAGAGAAACTCTACTACCAGTTAAATTAAAGAACAGTGAATCAAAAGATAAAGGTGTGATAAAGGATGATAACTGAGTTCAGAATGGGTACTGATTCTGAACACAAATGGACCACAAATGGAACTGAACTCAACTTTTCTGATTGTGCACAATGCAAACAGGTTTACTAAATTGTATGCAATACGTAGAAGGTCATTGTTTTTAATTGATGAATGTAGGAAATAAAATTAGTTTCACATTTGTACAAAAAATTACACTAATTTTGTAGTTGAAATATAGATTGCATTACAAGGAATAGTGTCTTTGTAATGTAACTTTGCATGTAATGTGAAATGTTGGAATGGTTATGGGGCTACCCAACCAGGAGGACCTGCCTCTCTGCAGGGTCACTGGTCACACATAGCAATGTATCTTTAGTCTTCCTTAAACCCCTTTTGAGAATAGCCAATGGAACCACAATGAAGAAGAGGCATGGATGGTTTTTTTTTCTTCATAATGGAAAAGTGTTCTATGGTTCTGCTGATAGGAGTCATAATTATTTAAGGAATGAGTCTACAGAGAACCCCTCATGGGATGAAAGAGGGTGGTTACTGAATCAGCTGTAGAGTAGAACCAGTGCAAGAGTTGTTCCACAGAGAAGTGGCACATGCTCACTGGGTAACCTATACATCCTATGGATTGAGTCTCTCACTGTTTTAACCTACATAGACTTCACACCTCAATATAAATTAAACTAAAGTTAATGAATGTGTTTAAGAATAACAAACATTAAGTGATGTTTCTTACTTGTGTAGTTTGTTCTGTGCTATCAGATTACCTCACAATGCTTGCTAGGTGGAAGACAGGAGTGATATATAAAAGAGAAACCAAAAGAGTAATTAGAAGTGTAGAGCATAACAAAAATAGAGTAAATGAGGATGCCGCTTTGTGGAAAGAGTTGTCTTCCCTAAGCCCCTGATATTATACTGGACAGAGCAAAAGTGTATTTGAATTTGACGGTCTTTTTTGTCTGACCAACGGATTAAAGGATTTTAATGGGGTGCTCCTATGGAGGGAAGGCTGGGTCTCGGATAGGAAACTAGCACTGCACACAGACGCTGCAGACAGCTTGGGTTTTAGAGCAATACTAGGAGACAAATGGTGTGGAAAGATGTAGCCTGCAGATTGGGCAGAGATAACCAAGAACATATAGTTCTTAGAACTTTTTCCCATAATAATAGCACTGACAATATGGCAGGCAAGGCTATGCAACATGAAACTAACCCTATGGTTAGATAACCAGGCCGTAGTGCATGCCATCAACACTGGGACAGCTAAGCGTTTACAGGTTCTGAGGCTAAGAAGATTGGTGAAGCTACAATTGGCAGGCAATCTGGAAGTGAGGACAAAACATGTCCCGGGGGTCAATAATGCTAAGTGAATGCGCTCCCTCGTTTCTAGGTGGAGAATTCAGAGAGCTGGCCCTCACAGCGGAGCGAGTTATGACCCCTTTTCCCTATCGGATGCGACCTGTCTCAGCTGGTAGAGCATGCTTTGGCACTCAGACAGAGCACAGGTACGCCACATTCAGAAAGATGGTTCAGAGGGTTATGGGATTGCAATTATTCAGGGAGCACAGAGCACAACGTGGGCCAGAGAACAATTTGTGAGGTATTTGATCAGAACATGAGTAGATCCTGTTCTCAAGCACACCTAGTGGTGGCAATAGCCCATTTCTCCAAACTAGCCACAGGGAAGGATCCCACCTCCTCTACCTCAAGCCAGCACTGAAGGGTTGGCGGCAACTAGAGCGGAGAAAGGAACACAAGCGGTAGCTTATTGAGTTCAACACCCTGGCAAGCCTGATAGGGGACCTGCGTGAAATTGGCAAAGCTGCTGCAGAAGTCTCATTGTTCAGGCCAGCCTCCACATTAGTTTTCTTCTGGGCTTTCAGGGTAAGCGAGCTGGTGGCACCATCCAAACAAGAGACAGCGGGGCTGGCTGCAAGCATGAGACATGAAGCTGGGCGCAGGGCATGTTGAAGTAACAATGAGGAGGTCTAAGGCCAACCAGCAGGGGAGAGGGGTGCTGGTAAAGCTTAAGTGCCTATCAGACAAAAGTTTGTCACCTGTATACTGGATAGAGGAATACAGGGCAATCTGCACATCCAGATGAGGCCCTCTGTACAAACACATGAACAGGGAGTGCCTGAGCAGGTTTCAATTTTGGGCAGTACTGAAGCTGGCACTCACAAAGGCAGGGTTGCTGGCAACAGAGTTTGTCACTCTTTCCTTCCGCTTTGGGGCAGCAACAACAGCAGCAACGATGGGTGTAACAACTGAAGGCAGCCATGGTGCTGGTAGGGTGCCAATAAAGAACGAACACCCGGAGAAAAGGGGAGCTGCCTGAGGACTTAAGCCCATGTGCGGTGTGGCAGTAAAGGAGTTAAATAAATGGAGCTTAAGGAGGTTGAAAGGCCACACCTGATCACGGAGGGGTGGCAGACCTAGTACTTACTTTGGGATGCCTCACAGCATGGTAAGGCGGTCAGAGGAGGGGGACACAGAACACGTCACTCACAGGCTGGTTGGCGTGCTACACTGAATCTGCGGAGGTAGCAAGTTGGGCCTAAAAAGATATGGTGGAATTATCCCCCAAATAGATGGTGAAACTCCAAGTCAAAGACTCCAGCTGACAGCAATAAATGCCAAAGTGATTTATCGTGATTAATGATTTTATGACAAGGCATCAATATTCCTGTACATTTGATTTATAACTTAATTTATGATTCATACGTTTTATTTATGTCTTGATTTGTGACCTGGCAACAAGCCAGGCTGTTTTGATTTATGGCACGATTTATGATGATCACCACCAAAACGTGGAACACTCTTCCCACCCACCTGCGCCAGACCAAAACCTCCTTACCTTCAGGAAACTTCTCAAGACCTGGCTGTTCGAGCAGTAGCAGCACCTTCCCCACTTAACCTCCCCTCCCCCTCAGAGCCTTCAGATCCTCACGGGTGAGTAGTGTGCTTTACAAATTGCTGATTGATTGATTGATGATGATGTAGCCTCAAGGAAAAACCTGTGATTTATAACAGTTATAATTGATAATTATCATTTTTATGAACAACGGACATGCAGGATGATTTATGACCCCCAGTATAGCTGAAGCTGGGGTAGCTCTTGTGCAACATTGGTGTGAACAAAGTTGCGGCCAAATCTTCCAAACACGTTCAGCGTGTAGTGTTTCAATGCAGAATGGGTGTGGCCCCATGGGAAACTTATCCGAGGGCAAATATGGAGGTCATCCTAACAAGGGGTGATGAGACATGGCCAACAATAATAGCAAAAGCTCCCTCTGTAAAGCTGACCTCATGCCGATACCAACTTGCAAATCTAGGCAAATAGTAGGATTCCGAATATCCTTAGCTAAGGTGCCTTTGTGGGAAGAATCCGATGTATGGGTTGCGGGTGTCAGCCCACTGCACACCCTCAGCCAGGTTTCATCTGTACAAATGCAGCTGGCCAGGTCGCCTGCAGGGCAGCATAGAGGGGACAGCATCCTAGTGTTGCTCCCCTGCGTAATAGGATGGCAGCTTTGTGCGATACGTGCATGCCATTTTAGGTTGAGAGGGCTGTGATTTGCCCTGTGGTGTCATGAGAGGAGAAGTGAGGCTAGAAGAGGGCCTTATATGGGGTCGCCTGTTAGGGCTGGGCCTCATTGTGAGTGGTAGTTATATTAATAACTCGCTTCACCAAATTGATAGTGAACAAAATTAGCCCTGGCAAAATGTTTATGCCAACTGCCACATACAGGAGACTGCTGGTAGAATGGAGCCGTGGGGGATCTTATGGTATGTCATGACATCCCATCTTGCTCTGAAAGGAGCCTCCTAGCCAGAAGCGCACCAAAAAAATACAGCAGAGTGGCGGAATGACGTGCCCTTCCTTCTCCGACACTTTATACAATTGCTGATAAAAACGCCTGTTTATTTGTGATGATGTATCGCTGCGTGCAAGGCTACAGTTCTCCCAGGAATGGGAGCAGTTCCAGATTCTTATTTATGGCGCGAATATTATTTTCTGAAGTTGACGCTTTTGCTGCAGCGCAGCACTATGAGACATTCTGCGCACCGTCGTCCACATGGTATGGGACGCTAAGCAGGCATCACTTTTAACACTTTCAAAGGGCCGGCCGGAGGATCACACAATACTGGCGACACTCTCCCGTTGCCCGTAGCAACCCCGGTCAGCTGTAACCATGCAGCCCCACAAAGACTTCCCCTAGGCAGCTTTCTCCCGGCTGAGCTGAAAGCTCCAGGGCCATCTGCGTCGGCGAGTATAAAAGGCCAGGCTGCCTGTGGGCCCGTCACTCCGAACACCACCTCTCTGACCCCGGATAAATAAAACTCGGAGGCTTTTTTGTTCTCCCCGTTGACTTCTCCTATTAAGCGAGCCCTCTGGACAAAGAAAGCGGAAGAGTGGACTAAGTGCCCCCAAGAAAGGTGATGTCTGATGCTGCTCAACACAAGGATTAGCAAGCCAATACATAACAAAAGCAAGTTTACTTTGGGGAGGCTGGAAAGCGGGTGGGGCAGGCAATGGGGGATGAAGCAAAGGGGGCTGTCAGAAAAGGGGCAAGAGGAAGAAAGCTGAGGAAGTGGGCCAGCCAGACTGAATAAAAGCATTGAGCACACAATTCAACGAACAGGCGTACGAGAGACCTGCCTTGAAAGCTGCAACTAGTCGAGGGCAAGCATCATTGGAGATACCTTTCAGCATCGCGACCAAAGGCCGTGACATTGACAACACGAGATACTCTCCTTTTAAGAGTATTGCACAAGTGCTGAGAAGTGCTGGTACTCCCCCTCTGAAATTTAAGAAGAACTAGTACTCAGTACTTGACGGTACCTTCCTATTGCACAATGAATAAACAAAATGGGAGGTGAAAGTGTCCCGTTAAAAATGATGGTCTTCTCAGCACAAGAGCAACAAGTGCGTTTTCTCTCCACGGCGAGTGGGATGTGCTCATTCTGAGTACATTAAGAGCCCTGATTCCTAGTTGCATGCGAAGGAGATTATGGGAGTACCAGGACAAGAATGACCTTTTCCGAAAAGTCTTTTCGGCCAGTTTTCCAGCCCCGTGTCGTGCAGTTATGAACTGAGAAGGGTTGAATTCAGAGCATAAAGGATCCGTAATTACCCAATTCATCATTTTGATTTTATCAAGTGTCAGTAATTAAAAAATATCTAAATGTGAGACCTACTTTGAGATTGAGACAGCCTCTTTGTGCTGTTACTAGACCCAGCACGGTACATTCTATTCTCATTATCTTATGATTATGAATGTTTTACCACAACTGTGACTCATATTTATAATAGAATAAGTGGGCTCGTGATAAAGAATCTCTGTACTTGCTCTCGAGGGAGGAAGGAATGAAGAGTAAACAGACAGTAACAAGCACCCTTTACGTATGTCGAACGCCTATCAATACAAGTGTATTATTTAACACTTAACTGTACAATACTAAGAAATAATCAAAACATACAAAACGTTCAAATCATGATACAAAATCATTACAATATTTTTAAAACGTATATCTAAAAACTAGATCAGAAGTGGCCCCAGATAAAAATAATTCATTGTATCCAAATCACTACACAAGCGATTAGGTTAGCGTTGGAACTGCAAGGTCATCCAGCCTCACACCAAACAAGTTTGGATGGAAGAAGGAAGCAAAATAGGTTGCAGTTGTTTACCTTTCCAACGCATCTCTGACAGAAGCATTGTCTGTGCTTCAGAGAGCCGGTACTAGAAGCTGCTTAGGTGCCCCCCGGCCCCCTTATGCAGAGATTAATTGGGGAGAAAGGTATAAAGAGACTTAGGAATCAGAAGGAGGAGACACAAACATGTATTACTAGAGGGAACACGCCTGACCACCAGCACATCATAGGACTGAAGGCCTGACACCTTTAGGAGTTATATGGAGATAATCAAATCACTTGGTATTAAACAGGTTACGAAAATTACTAATAGCTCATCCAATACAATAACCATGAAGCTGATAGTAAATATTTATTAGGTAGGAATTAGACTATTTTATCCGAGGAAAGTAGCAATGTGTGATCTATTATGCTACGGGGTTTCCTAGCTTTCATATTGTTTTATGTATTAACTGCTGAGCTGACCATAATAATTACTAGCATTCTATCTAGTACATAATAAATAACCTTTTCATTATAAAATACCATCAGCTGTGTGTGTCTATTTGGGATTGGGTTGAAGGTTTTGTGGAATCTATCTATCTATCTATCTATCTATCTATCTATCTATCTATCTATCTATCTATCTATCTATCTATCTATCTATCTATCTATCTATCTGTCTGTCTGTCTGTCTGTCTGTCTGTCTGTCTGTCTGTCTGTCTGGCTGGTTGGCTGGCTAGCTATCTATCTAGCTAGCTATGTGCTACTGTGTAGTTATAGTTAGGTAAGAATTTCCATATGGAGAGCGTTTTTAGTTTCAATAATAACTTTAGTGTCAGTTGATGAATCTTCACTACTTTTTTTTTTAATCGTCCCCCTCAACTCCTTCTTGGAAAGTTTCAGGGTTCTCTATCAAGAGTGGGGTGAGAAAAAGGGGATGCCCTAGGATGCAATTTCCCCCTGCGATTTCCATAGGGAATTTTAGACAGCACTAAAGCCAAAAATGCTGAGCAGAATTATACCAAATTTGTCAGACAGCTTAAACTTCACCCAGAGGAATTATGGTTTGCAATTTATGGATATTTTGACAGATGGACAGAAAGTCAAAAATTCAAGCCTTCTGATTGGCTGAGTGGGCTTTTTTGGAGAGAGCACTCTGAATGGCTGGCCACAACATGAACAAAAATGTCACAGCAGCCTTTACAGGATTTGAGGACTTTGTCCACTGCCCTCAAAATATTAAAAAAAAAAAGATAAGTAGGTAAGGATACCTAGAGGAGTATGCGATCTCAGAGGGACAGGGCCCTGGGTCTGAAATTAGTTTTAACCTTAGTGTAGAAAGGGATGTAGGGCTCTCCCAGGCCAACATTTAGCCCCAGGGACCCCATTCCCTGGGGCCCAATGGAATGGTGTCCTGGGAACCCCATCCCCTGAAACAGGAAAGATGGCCTCTGGATCTGCCTTCAGGGTGACCAGAGCCCTGGAAATAATCTTACATACCTCCGCCCCTCCTTGCCCGCATCAGGGTGGACAGAGGATAAATCTTATGCTACCACACCCCCAAAGAACATGAATGGGAGAAGAGACTGAAGTTACTCTTCCCTGCATGCGGCAACAGAAGCATAGGTGGGGAGAGTGCAGGAAAGTCTTGCTGTCTGCAGTGCAGGAGTGGGCTCACCATGCTGCAAATATTAAAAGAAAAGCAAGGCTATGGATGCCCCAGACAGGTAAAGCGCACTTGATATTGAATATATATATTTTTTAAAAAAGACAGGGGAGTGGGGTTCCATGCTGCTAGTTACTAAAAAAAAGTGAAAGGCAGTGGATATTCCAAGTGGGACCAGCGCACCAAAACTTAAAGTAGCTAAACGTTAAAGAAAGTTGTGGTGCAGGGCTGCTAAAGTAAATAATACAACAAGAACTGTTCATTTATTATTTACTGTGCCTGGCAAGGAGTGCCACTTAATGCCCTTCATGGAATTATTTGCATAGTTTTTGCTGTTTTCTGGTGTTCCAATTCGGGCAGAGGCACTACCAATATGTTGCAAAATTGTTGGAGGGAGCTACAGAGAGTGCAGAACCTCCCCCAGATATATTTTAATAAAAATAACTATATGGTTCTTAGAGGGTAAACAACTTGATGCTCCAGGAAAAGATGATGGTGTTTTTAAGAATTCCTAAGATTGGAACTTTTGCTCTTTATCAGAAGACTGCACGGACCTCATGTGGTTGAGTCTATGGTTGCATTATATGGCCTGAATAGTGTAAAAATACTCTGACGTATGTCTAATATTGTTTTGAAAACACATGCTTTACTTAAATGTTTATAGACAAATATTGCAATGTTCATTATTAATAATGAATGAATTGAATATGGTTTTAGATTCAATCAGTTTTAATTTTTAATCATAATATGATTGCTACTTTATCAAGGTGATGTCCCCTTGAGAAAGGCTATAGGCTTTCCGTCACATATTGCTGTGGTGACCCCTTGACAAATCCAATAGGCTTGCCTTGTATATTGATGTGGTCACCCCCTGACAAAGTCAATAGGCTTGCCATCATATAATGATTTGGTAACACCTTGACAAAGCCAACAGGCTTGTCTTGTATATTATATTGATATGGTCACCCATTGACAAAACCAATAGGCCTGCTTTTTATATAAGGATATGGCGACCCCTGCCTTATTTAAAATGACACTCTTTTATATTGTGTTGAGCACTCTCATTGGCTGGCTGAGCATTGGGGGGTGGAGAAGGGAGGCCACCCCAATGAGATGGGGCTCAGGACCTATCCTCAACAGGCCAGTTACATTATAGTTAGGTATAGTAGTAAGATCATACTTGGTGTTAAAAGAATAAAAAAAAATCACTGAAAACACTAAGGGGTATATCTAACAAAAGTTTTTACACCAAGCAGGGCATGCATGGGTGACACAACACCTAGAATGAGATTTACCAAGCCACACAATCCACCTTGCTTGGCCCTAGGGAGGCGTTCCATGGGTGGAACGTGGTTGTTTCCAGGCATTCACCCATGGATTTTGGTGCATTGTCAGATTTACCATGAGTGGTAGATCTGGGATTGTGTCAAAATGGTACGCCTTCCTTGGGAGTGCGGGGGGGGGGATGGGCAAGCGATGTGGGGTGAACAAGAAGAAATAACTTAGTTTCTACATGGGATTTCCTCTTTCTACTTATTCTGCATTGTGCAGCACACATAAGAAGGAGGGAAATGCCTCAAAAGATTGCTTTTGTGGAGGATGGTGTCCCTTCCTGCACATAGCCAATCCTACCTTCAATGCAGGCACCCTTGCACCATGGTGCCTGAGTTGACGCTAGACAGCACATAGTGCACCAGCACAAGGAGAGGACAGGAATACACCATATCATGTTAAATATAGTGCATTCCAAACCCTCTTCCTGTCATGTAACGCAGCACAGCAAGGTGTATTGCTGCACTACCTTGTATGTCATTTTGATAAATCTGCCCCGGCAGGTTAAAGCGATGTTATAGGTAGGTAGGGTGAAACGATCTTACTTTATTTTAAAACAAACTTCAGAGGTTCACTGAAAAATGAAAGGTTAAAGTGACATTATAGTTAGGTCTGGTAGTGATATCTTATTTTATGTTGAAATAAACCATAGAAATTCACTGGAATTTTTTTAAAAATTATGTTATAGTTAGGTGAAAATGTCAGTTACAAAACTACTTTTCCTCAAAAAACACTGAAATTCAACAGTTCTTGTTTTTTGAGCTAACTATATTCTGCACCTCCCATGATGATGTATCGCTGCGTGCAAGACTACAGATCTCCCAGGAATGAGAACAGTTCCAGCTTCTTATTTATGGAGCAAATGTTATTTTCTGAAGTTGACGCTTTTGTTGCAGCGCAGCACTATGAGACATTCTGCGCACCGTCGTCCACATTGTATGCTCCTCCCATGCACTGCTTATGGCCTAACATATTACAACACTCATGACATGTACCATGGCATCATTGATGACATCATTAATGACATTATTACAATACAATACATCAGTAAATGGCCTTGAAAATGTATGTGCGTTTGTGGCATCAGAGCATATGTAGCACTAACTCTAGATGATAATGAACATCAAAAGCTCATGGCTGCAAAGAGGATCAGTGGCCCACGCTGTAAAGAGTGCAAATGACTACAAACAAATAAGAATCATCAGTCCCAAAAAGTGCATGTGTTATTACCACATAAAATAAGTTTCAATGGCCTCAGAGTGGAATGTGCATTAATGGCCCTGTGAAGTGACATCCGTCAATTGTGCCAGGGAGAGATGAGCATCAATTGCTGCAGACAGTCATATGTGCCAACTGGCTCAGCGAGTCATTAGCATTTATGGCCATAGGCAACATTAGCATCAGTGGCCCTAGGCAGGCTACACAACAAGTGCTACAGGCATTAATGAACATTGATGAAAAAAAGCAATACAAACACCATGGCCACAGATAGCAATATGTACCAATGGGCTCAGTTTGTTGCGAATTTCAATGGCCAAGTCACTGGCTGAGCATTAATTGCTTGGAGCAGCACACCTTATCTTATAGATATGTTTTGAATGGATTGGTCTCCAATTTCTCCTAAATAATATCAGGTTGCTCTTGATTTTTAGATCCTGAGGGATAGTGTTTTATAGTGTTGGGGCCAGCATGGAGAAAGCCTGGTTAAGAGTCATGGTCTTATTTACTTTAAACATTTCTAAAATCATTGTGTTTTGTTTCTGATGCTTATTTTCTCTCTGCTGATTGTGAGTTTTGCTTTTAAGTTGAAGGGCGGTCCTTTGTATATTGCTTTATGTGTCACTCAGACAAGCTTAAAATGGACTGTGGTAGCCAGTGGTAGCTAGTTGAGATCTCTCATGACGTGTTCAATATGCTTTGATTTCTTGGTCCCCTTGATGGGACAGTTAGCCATAGGGAGGCTGGCTCTAAGAGTAGTAAGTGCAGTTTCGTTGAGACCAGGAAGTATAGCATTTCTCCCAACAAGGTGCGACAGAACCAGGGTCTGGACAGTGGAACTGAAGTCTTTGACTGGGAATGAAAGGTTTAAGATTATTGAGAAGATTATTGAAAAGATGGGGCTGGAATGAGGCTGCTTTTGCTAGTTTGGAGATGCTTGAAGTCAAGAAGGTATTTTGGTTGATTTTGAACCATAGGGATTTTATGGTTGAGACCAAAGTGGGGATGAAGCATAGATCAGTGAAGCTTAGAATCCAATTTGGAGAATGGGTGGAGGAATTTGTGAGTGTGGACCATGAGAAAGTGAATATTAAAATATATAAGGATGCTGTGAAATCACTGTCAGTATTACATAAGAAATTATATGATTTGAATATACTAGATCAGGAGGAATATTGCTATCTATATATTAAGAATCTAATCATACGGTAATGTACTTTGTAACTAAAGTGCATAAACAGCAGACAAACTTAGGGGGTGATTCCGACCCCGGCGGTCCTTGACCGCCAGGGCCGGGGTCGGCGGGAGCACCGCCAACAGGCTGGCGGTGCTCCTAAGGGCATTCTGACCGCGGAGGTATGGCCGCGGTCAGAAACGGAAAACCGGCGGTGTCCCGCCGGTTTTCCGCTGCCCTGAGGAATCCCCCATGGCGGCGCAGCTTGCTGCGCCGCCATGGGGGATTCCGACCCCCTCACCGCCATCCTGTTCCTGGCGGTTTCGACCGCCAGGAACAGGATGGCGGTGAGGGGTGTCGTGGGGCCC
This sequence comes from Pleurodeles waltl, assembly GCF_031143425.1. Taxonomy (NCBI): domain Eukaryota; kingdom Metazoa; phylum Chordata; class Amphibia; order Caudata; family Salamandridae; genus Pleurodeles; species Pleurodeles waltl. The sequence continues at coordinate 186,570,714 of NC_090437.1, forward strand.
CTGGGGGCCCCACTTTGAATTTCAGTGTCTGCCTAGCAGACACTGAAATTCGCGACGGGTGCTACTGCACCCGTCGCACACCTTCCACTCCGCCGGCTCCATTCGGAGCCGGCTTCCTCGTAGAAGGGTGTTTCCCACTGGGCTGGCGGGCGGCCTTTTGGCGGTCGCCCGCCAGCCCAGTGGGAAACCCAGAATGACCGCCGCGGTCTTTTGACCGCGGTACGGTCTTTTGACCGCGGTACGGTCTTCTGGCGGTTCCCGCTTGGCGGGCGGCTCCCGCCGCCCGCCAAGCTTGGAATGACCCCCTTAGTTATATAACTATTATCTCTGAGATTAATCCTTTCATGGAAAAGATGTCAGACTATATTGATTTAATATTTAGCACCTATGGTTGGAAATCTACCATCTTATTTCAGAAATCTCTTGGGAAGATTCATTATAGTTAGTGAATATGGGTGTAAAGCGTCTCTATACCTTTATTAAGCATAAACATGAGCTATAAGTTTTGAGATATTTTTTCCTCTTCCTCTAAATCTGCTACCCATAGAGAACATGTTACTGTTATTCATGTTATCACATAACAGTGTATTACACAACAGTGTTTTCCTTTATTAAAAAAGGACCTCTTTCATCAAAAGTGTGGGACAGTGGTAGAAGCCTGATTTGCTCCCTCTTATGCCAACCTGTTCATTGGTTGGTATGCTAGGGAGCAGACCTGGAGTGAGTACCTACACAAAGATTATCCAGATGTTTTTTTTTTGGGGGGGCAGATATATAGCTATATAGACTCATCATTTGGAATAATGGCTAAGAGAGTCATTGAAGCAATATCATTATTTTGTTTTAACTCAAGCCAGATCAATGTAGAACTTTCATTGGAAAATCTAAGATGATATATTTCGATCTGGAAGAGTTGCATGGCTGTGATAACAAATTGCAAAGTTGAACATTCAATAAACCAACATATTCAAACAGTATTCAACCTTATATATCAGGACCAGAAGAACATTCCACTAGGCAACCTGATATGCCATAAAAGAAAGTGGAATTATCAAATGCAGAAACACAAGATACTGTAGGAATATATGGATGTGAGAACTGTTTCTGTGGTGTTAGGTATTGTTAGGTATAATTATGAACCTTTGATACAACCTCTGGAGTTTGTGAGAAGTGTTTTGTGGTACTGAAAGTTCCTATTTTCTTGGTGAGTATGACACTGTTTTCAAGGGAAATTTTGTGGCATAGATGTCAGCATTAGTACTGAATGGCCTTTACCAATTCCCTTATTGTACCCTTATTGTACTTGAAAGGTTTTGAAATTGGTTGAAAGCAGTCCTGTCGTGATCACTAGAGAACGATTGACAAGTAATCTGAGAGTGGAAATGTCATATAATTTTGAAATAGCACAAATTTTGCAGTCAAGGTCTCATGCCCTATGATCTTGGTTCGAGTAATGAGTATGGAATATGTGAAGCACACTTTATAAATTGTTGCATTTCTTTTAAAATAGCAATGTGAGGGCCAGCATTATAACAGTACTGAGTGTGAGAAATAGGATATGGTGGTTTTAGGAATTTATTTTGGGAAAATTCTTGTGAAAAGATCTGTTGTAGATCATCCTGCATTAAGGTGCAACACAACAAATAATTAGGGAATGATATAGATGCAATAAATAACTAGTGCAATAATGTAAAAGTTTTGTTGTTTGACAATGGCAGAACCGTAATAACCAAGGTTTATTCATTCTCTGTAGTTGGGATTTGAGTCCCAAGTGTGGAAGAGGTGAGGCTTGTTTAATTATTTGTTGCATTTATCTTATAAAGTGGATGGGAGCATCATTAGTGTATTGCTGAGTGTGAGAAACTGGACATTGTCATTTTGGGAATTTATTTGAAATTGTATTTAAACTTTGGAAAATTGTTCATGGATAGATTTGTTGTACGGTGGGAGGCAGCAAAATAGCTGTCACTTAGAGGCTGTGAAAGCTAGTGAAATTTGTTGCTGAAAGTATAAAGATCAAGTGTGATAATAATAGATCTTATATTAAATTCTAGGTATCTTTTATGTTTTCTCGGAGCATTATGAAGATAATTCTAAAAGATATAAAACTGATAAAAAGTCAACTGGACTTGTAATGAGGTGTATGTAGAAACATCTGTGCTAAGATACCCTTTATACCAAAGTGATGTTACATCAATGGTTTTATTATGCATATGTGGTAACCAAATGACATTTTTTTTTTAAATATCCCTTAATACTAGGTGATCATTAAAAGAGCAAGAAATTACAAAGTAAGATGATACATTGGAAATGAGTCATTCAAAACAAATATCTATTGTATTGTGATATTAGGTATTATAACCTCAATCTAAATAAATATGATTCTTTGCTTTCAGTAATCCTGATCACACATATATATATATATATATATATATATATATATATATATATATATATATATATATATATATATATATATATATATATATTGCCCTCTTAAAGATTTAAGGTTGAGAAATAAATCTGATCCATAGGAATGGAATAGGGAGAGCGTATGCTAGCTAATTTGGTGTTTAATTGTCTGCCAACAAATATGAAAATGCACTTACAAAATATGGTGATAAACAGTTTTGTAATGACACACTAAGAAATTAATCACTGAAGGGACAGAATAACATGACATTTTGTTAAGAGGATGGTAATGTATTGACACTGTGATTTTGATTTGATAGTAAGAATGATTGGCAGCAAAATAGCATGATCATGATGAAATAAATATTGAAATTAAAAAATAGGTATGTTCCTTTTTTCTTCATTTAAGATATCAAATGTGGGTTTTCTTTCTCTTTTTTTTCTTTCTTACCATTGGTGTATGCACAGCCCTGAAGAACTGTTGTATTAGTGAAACACTTGTTGGCTGTGGTCAAAGAAAAAAAGTCTGTTTGTCCCTAGTAAAACATTATGTTTGAAGAACATATATTTGGCTTGTTTCATTATTTCCATAAAACCTACAAGGAAGAGTGTGATTTTTGTGCTAAAATCTAATGGCATATGGTATCCAACACAAATTATGTATGTTACACAGAATAGTTGAAGGACTAGTGGTACTGATGAGTCATAGACTGTGACATTATTGTTATGCGATATTTAATGTTTACCAATGTCTGCTTAAAGTATATGTCTGTAAAAGAAGTTCAATGCAGATATGTTCCTCTGAAGAATTGTGTACAGCATGAATACTCTTTCTGATAGATAGGAATAAAAATTATCTTTAACGTTCCCAAAAACTTGACTGTTAATGATATCTAGTTGGACATTGCTGCCTTTCTAGTCACCCCAACATCAGCAGTATTTTCAACCTGGCAGTCCATATCCTCTTTTAATAGGGACACAAGTAATTCATGATGGACCCTAAAAGAGTGGGCTGGACTCTTTTTGGGAGGTAACTACATTGCATTTATCCAAGGATGTCTATTCACTAATTGTGTTTATCTTTGTTTCAATGTGCTCACGCTGGCAACCAAACAAAGTATGTTTTTGGGCCCACAATGTTCACTGGCATGTTTGTGTTCCAGGAAGGCAGTACAGAAATGTCATTGAATACACCACTAACACCATTGCTTTCTGAAGTCTCCTCATTAGCCATGCATGATAAATGTACTTTGCAACATACTAGCAAACACCGTGTGGTGAGTGAGTAGAATAAACCTTTTCTAGATTCCCTGTCCCTGGTTGCAAATATATCAGTGTTTCTCAAATGGACATGGATCAGGTGCATAAATTATGTACAGATGGCAGCTGGAATCTCTCTGACACCAGTTCATACGTGGCATGTTCATACCCATGCCTTACTAACAAGTTTTATTTTATGAGGGAGCTGTAGTGTGCCATATGGCACACGTTATACCCTTCCCACATCCAAGCGCACTCATGCTGGATGTCGTACCAGGAGTCAATAAAAGGGGTGACTGAGCTCTCAGGCTCTGTTAGTTAGAACATAACAGTGTGACTTTGAGTCATTCAGTGCAGAGCACACTGGTGACGATGCATGACTTTGTACACGAGCCCATGCTGTGCACAGTCACTTAATGAAGAATGTACCTTTCACTGAACCACCACTGAAACTCCGGCTGTGACCTACCAGACTGGCTCCATCAGAGCGTTGCAGTGTGGCGCAACAGGCTCCAGCCTATGAGAGGGCACCCAGAGTGAAACTGCATGCTGTGCTGGGCCAGCAGCTGTAGCCAAAGAGAGAAGTCAGCTGGCCTCACCTTAGGTTCCCAGGAAGGTCACTAGATTGCTGCTAGCCTGAGAAAGGTGAGAATTTTGCTGACTGCTCCACCCCCTCACGCAGTTAGGGTTTTGTGCATTGCATCCTGCAATTTATCTTTTTTAGATGCCCAAATGATATGCCACATTCTGCTTCTGAGGTTTCTTGGGTTTAAGGGTTTTTTAGACCTGAGAGCACACCCTCAGAAGCTTTCCTGGGGTAATATTTTAGCCCTGACGGGAAAGACATGAGGTGAGTCTTGGGGGGAAGTTGTGAATTCTAGTTGTTCAGAGAACACAGACAAGGTGGGACAGCAGAACACAGATAGAAAGAACGGGCGTGAGAGAATCAGCAGTAACTGCCGATCATAGTTAGTCATTTTAGAATTTTACTTGGAATTTTTCAAAAGGCTAATTAGTAGGAGCAAGAGGAATTAGGTCCTATATAAGGTGCAGCAGTAGCGACCAGGAGCACAAAGCTTTAAATAGATCCTTGCTGCTCTATTTAATAGAGTTGTGACCCTGGCTCAGCTGTGTATTCCAGGCACGTATGGAAATTCACCCTCACTTCTTTGATGGCTGGCGTTCTGGCTGCATCACCTGCACTACACAAAACTTTCAAATGGAATCAAGACAAGCGATATTTCCTGTAGCACTACAGGACTCTCTTGAGAAGGTGAAGTCTGAATAACTTAAATAAGAAATAATTAAGAATATTTCCTTGAGGTTCAGCCTGTTCCTTGTTATGCAATTGTGATACTCAGTTGCTGCAGTCAGAACCCTCTGTCCAGGAGACTGAAAGCCACCAAGCTTTTATCAAGAATTATCAAGGCTCTTGTTCTCAGAGCGATATTCTGGATAAACATTAGAGACCAGTGATTTAGACAATGAGGTGCACCGGAGCTATCCTTTCGGTGATTATGAACTCTAGTGCACCTACCCACTTAGGGAGCTAGTGCTTCTAAAGTGTACATACTTTGTTTATATCACTTGACTCACATATGGTATTAAGGTATTGCAGTGGTGGGAAAGTGAATGTATAGTGCAAGCAGTAGCCATTAAGGTACAGGCGATGAACATACAGACTCGATTTCTAACTCACCAAAAGTCGCTATAGACATCAAAATGTGCATTACACTTCAGTGTATTCCATATATTATTTACAATGGCTATTTATATCTTTTGGTTCTAGGAATTCATAAAACTACCAGCAAGCAGGCATATAACTATAAATAGTAGTCTGTAATAGCATTCATCAAATACTAGAATAGTTATTGCTTGTAGATATCAACACCTCTATGGTGCAGGCTGAGTTTAGCAGTATGTTCAGGTATATTCAGTATATCTGTTTCTCTTTCTCTCTTATTGCATATCCCTTTCCCCAGACTACTACCGACCAGCATAACTATTGTTTGCATGGTCGTCAGTGGGTTCAGAGCATCATGGATACTAGCATAGCTCCCTTTTGAATCTGGATTACCAAATTAGGGCAACCGTGACACAGAGCCATTGAATTTACAATCCATTGGCCTCTTGTCATATATTATTTCTTTTTCTCATGGATCCACGAGAGAGTGAGTCACCACCTTTACACTGAACGATATCCTTAAATTAGGTGAAATGAAGACCACAACTGGTTATAAAAGTAGATAGATTATCACTTGCATTCTTGTATCTCCAAACATCTTTAATTTTCACTGACCGATGGTAGAATAAGTTGGATGGGCTGGCTGGCTTATTTTCTGCTGGATTTTCACTGTACTATTGATCCTGAACTGGATGCATAAAACCACAAAATACAGGATGCTTAAATGAAAACAAGGAAAAATATTCAGTCAAAGATGAGTACACTGGGGGTAGTGGTCACCTAACGCCTTAATAATCCATTTAGTAAGGAATATACTTTTTTTCCATTCACAGTACTTTGGGGCTGATTTAGTTTTAGACATACGGCCTGTGGGTCGCCCATGGGGATGGATTAAATTACTCCATCCCCGTGGTAGAGAGGCAGCCCAAGCAGGCAGTCAGTTATAAAGCCATTGACAGGAACTGCCATTGCAGCAGTTACTGTCAACGCATTTTACTGTTTGCTGCAGAGCTACGTCGGAAGGATGCACCCCAGTAGCAAACAGTATCCTTTTTTTCTTTTTAAAAAGAAAATTCCAAAATATGACATTTTTTTCAAAGAAATACAGTAATGCTCCCCTCACCTTAGGAGGCTTCTGTCGTGTGGGGAGAGCATTATAATTGCTTTACTGTTCCTTGCTGCCAGGGTTTCCCTGAACAACAAAAATGGCTACATGACCGCTCATCTAAAGTGGGTTGGTGAACATGTAGCCATTTCTCCAATACCTCTTGGCCCCCAGTGCTGTTGGAGAAGTTTGGCCATGGCAGAGTCAGAGTAGCCTCTGATGTAGCCATATTGAAAATACACCCGCACTTAATTTGAGCAAGTGGACCTTCATATTAGCGTTATGCATACTCTAATGTGACAGAGTATATCCATACCTCTGATATAAAAATTGGGCCCTTTGGCTCTGATCACTCAGCACTTACATAAGAGTTAGTTGGGAAAGGTTGTGTCATTTGCACAGGCATTTGGAGTTTCCTTGGGGATCTGATGCATAGAAACAATTTTATGATTTGTGGGGACGTCAATGTATTTCTGAGATAAAATGTGGAGAAGTTAACCCATTCAACATCAGATTATGGCTAATATTCGTAGTGTTAGGAGTCAATCTAAAGTGATCTATACTGCTAAATTATCTAAAGGTGTTTTAGCCCAGAAAGCATGCATTTTTAAGTTTGGGAAAACAATAGACAAAAATGGTGGCATTGTGTCCAGATTAAGAAAACTCTACTTACGTGTACTGAGGATCCTAATCATCAAATGATGCATAGGACAAAGGAAATACTGGGAAATTCTCTCATCGGTATTATCTTTTCAGTACTAATCTTGAATTTTGGCTAATTTGGCTGATTACTTATAATACTTGTGTGTTTGAAAGACAGATTGTTCCAACTTCTTGGCAGGGCTCCATTTTAACCAAAGATGATCCACCCTAAGTTTCAAATTACAGAATGACTGCCCTCTTAGGGATTGAGGCTAAATATTATACCCACGTACTAGTAAATACACTTGAAACTGGGCCATATCAAAGAATTTAATTACATGCACTCAAACATATTTTAGAGCAAACAGGAGCATGGCTATTAGCTCACTGGCAATGTTAATGATGAATCCCTAGATCTTTAAGGTAAAAAAACTGTAGTATGTCTATTTTCTAAATTACCATACAGCTTTTGATGGAGTGGACCATGCAATTCTGTTGTCTAAATTCTGAAGATGGGGAGCTCTTCCCCTGTTACTACGTGACATAAAGTCAGGGTATTAGAAAATGTGAGTCCAAGTTGAATTAGCCCATATGTTATGACAAGTGCCGTCTTCAGACTCTACAATATGCTGATTGCACTAATATGTTAAATTATACAGTAGTCAGGCATACAGAGAATTCTGACTGCTATATACAACTATAATACTGTTAATAAAGTGACAGTTGGAGTGTCTTGCATGATTTAGAACAGGACCTTTCTGGCTCCCCGAGGACTCCGAATCAGTGTATGATGTAATCACTAGAATAGAATGTATGAAAGTTTGCTTTAGAATGTTGGCGTTCACAGGCACATGCAATCAATCAGTCAGTCAATTAGCACTTCTATAGTGCAGCTTATCACCCATAGGGTCTCAAGGCGCTAAAGACTTAGAGAAATAAAGACGTGCGATGTTCAGCTCTGTTTGTGGCCTAGTGTTAGAAATGGGGTTTCTGGTTGGCTAGGGTATGCACCTAAGCCAGGCAGAACCCACCCACTCTAGTCAGGGCAAGGGAGTTACACATCCAAGATAATCCCTGATCACCCCCTTGGTAACTTGGCACGAGCAGTGAGGCCTAACCCGGAGGGAATGTGTAAAGCGTTTGCACAACACACACAACACACCTGACACAATATGTACACCACAAAGTAAACACAACACTGAGCTATGTAAAAATAAACTGTATTGCACAAAACATAATTAGACCAAACATTACATGTCAGCAATACCCTGCTACCTTAGCAGTTATCAGAAAGTTACACAGGTTACTAATACTCTGCAAGAATAAGCAGTAGTCACATTAGAACAAGTTGGTACTCAGGATTCTGCAACATAAGCAGTAGTCAGGAATCACAGTAAGGAAATAAATGTACTTATCATAAAGGTATACCAAAATGCCAATGCTAAGAGCATTATAAAATCTATGGCAAGTCATGAAACACATATAAGCCTGTTATGCCCACACAAGGAACATCAGTACATATAGGTCACCCCATAACAACAGGATAGCGTACCAATTCCAGCCAGCCCATAACAGGAACATAAGAATTAGGTAGGTCCTTGAAAAAGTACCTGTTTTAGGAGAAAGGGCACCTCCAGTGCCAAGATGCCGATAAGGGGGGGTCCCAGGCGCTCCTTGGTGCGAAATGGGGACCACATGTTTTCCTGCAGGAGAGGGGCGGTCTGCACCCTCTCCTATGTTTATAACAGCCCCTCCTGGGCCCGCGATCTCTTGGGGCCCCCCAGTCATTCACTGGCCCTCCAACGATAGGGGGCAAGGCAAGCCCAAACAAATCAAGGGCCACAGTGAGGGGTTGCAAAAGAGGGACCTGAGGTGCGGGGGGCCTCCGTTGAGGCTTCCGCCCCGCCCGCGCTCTCCACGAACGAGGTCAGGCTTTGTTGGGACAGGGGGGCCTCCTTTGAGGCTTCCTCTCCCCTCTGCCTGTCCGCAACACAACAGGGGCTCCTGTGGGTCGGGGAGCCTCAGAGGAGACTTCCTTCCCCGCCCGATGTCTTCTTTCGAATCCCGGCCCGCCCGGATCGCAGCGGTGTGCAGGCACCAAAGCAGGTGCCTGCTTGTGCCCCGGGGTGCTCTGCAGAGTGCACTTTGCCCCGGTGGCACGATAGGAGTGCACTTGCTCCTTAGCTTGAATGAAAGGTGCCCCGGGGGTCCTGGGAAAGCGCAACTCCGGCACACTTGAAAATAACTGAGCTGGGTCGCTGTGAGTTTTTCACAGCAGAAATGTGCTTTTCAAGGCGCAGGGGGGCATTCCCAAAGCCCGGGTCAGGCCGGTATATATTCCTCACAGCGACTGCGTTGAAAAGCCCAGAGGCACAGGCAAGTGCTCTCCAGGCACTATAGGTGCAAACAAGAAGCACTCCTTGTGCTTGGGATAGTTACAGGAGTCAGGAGCCACAGCACCCTGCCCCTGGAGACAATAGAGGGGGGAAGCACAGGGCTATCAGGCCCAACAACAGGTCAGCACAAGAGGTGCAGGTGATGGCAGTTCCTCCTAGTGACCAGGCAGGTCACAGTTCAACGCAGCAGCAGCAGTCCAAGGTGGTCCTGGTGAGTCCATTCAGCAGCGTCCTGTGTCCAGTTTCAAGTAAGTCTCTGGAGTCCCAAGAATGTCTAAATTGTGAGGAAAATTCCCCTGTATTTATACTCAGTTTACATTGTATTTTACAATGAGAGGGAGAGGGGGTTTCAACCAGTTACAACTGGTTCTGGGAGTGCCCCCTCTCTTCTGCAGCACGGGCTCCAAACATCAGTGGGGGGTAAACAACCCTATTGTGTGAGGCCAGGGCACAGCCTTTACAAATGCAGGTGCCCCACCTCTCCTCTCAGCCCAGGAAGACTATTCAGTATGTAGATGCACCTCTGTGACACCTGCACTCTCCCTGTGTACATGCTGTCTGAAAAGTATGCACAAAGCCCAACGGTCACTCTGCCCAGACGTGGATTGGAGTCAAGCTGCAAAACACCAGAGTCATAAGCACAGAGAAATGCTCACTTTCTAGAAGTGGCATTCTGTAATAGTAATAAAGAATACACCTACATCAGTAAGCAGCATTTCTTACCACCATTACAATCATACCAAACATGCCTTTGCTACCCCTCATACATTAGACAATACCCCTTACACATAAGGCAGGGCATTTCCAATGCAATCCTATGAGAAGGCAGCACTCACAGCAGTGAGAACCCAAATAGGCTGTTTGTCACTACCAGGACATGCCACATTACTAGGCACATGTTCTGCCTTCTACATACATGGCCCACTGCCCATAGGGCTAGCTAGGGCGTACCTTAGGGATGACTTACATGTAGTAAAAGGGAAGTTCTGGGCCTGGCAAGTAAATTTAGATGCCAGGTCCCTGTGGCGGAAAACTGCGCACACAGGCCCTGTGCTAGCAGGCCTGAGACAGGTTTGAAAGGCTACGTCAGTGAGTGGCTCAAGCAGCGCTGCAGGCCCACTAGTAGCATTTAATTTACATGCCCTGGGTGTAGGGGTACCACTTTATAAGGGACGTATAGGTAAATTAAATATGCCAATTAGGTATAAGCTAATCACTCCAAGTTTACAAGGGAGAGCACAAGCACTTTAGGACTGATTAGCAGTGAAAAAGTGCTCAGAGTCATAACGTCATCCAACAAGGGTCAGAAAAATAAGGAGAAAAAATGCAAAAAGTCTGGGGAATGACCCTGTAAAAGGGCCAGGTCCAACACCTAGCCATTCAGCAGGTACCAGGCTAGGGAAGATGCTAAAACTGGTGACGAAATACACGATAAGTAACCCGAAGAAGAAAGTGCTCTTCTGAAGAGTTTGCCATGGTCCAAACAAACTGCTTGTGCGTGCCACATGTGCCTTCATCGAAGAGCTAAATCGACTGTTGGCGTATGTGGAGTCCAAGTGCAAGTCCAGCCAGTGTGAAGTGTGTGAATGCAAAGAGAGCTTCACAGAAAAGTCTACAAATTGTTGGTCAATAACCCACAACGATGATGATACAAAAAGGTACTGCACTGCCATGCAAAATAAAGTTATAAAATATACAAAGCGTTAATGCTAAAGAAGGATTCAAACAAGTTTACAAAGACAGGTGTCAGATACCGATCAGCACTGACTGATAGAATAGGGAAAAAGTAAGCATACTGCTATTACTCTTACCTGAGTCTTGATAAGTGGAGCATTGCAACCTCAGCACCGGCTGGGTAGACCCAAGAAGAAGCACTGGGGTTGTGCTTACTGAGGTGTCAAATACCTCATGCAACACACCAACAAAGCTGCTAGGTGGTCGCTCACAACAACTCCAAAAGTCTCTATCAGTGAAGGGGCGCAGATGGAGACCAAAAAGGTCAAAACTCCAAAGGCTGTTCTACATGAACCAGAGGCTGAAACATCATCGGGCCTCCATGATGATGCAGATTCCCAGGGACAGTCTGCAGTATTTGACAGAGCTAGTCCCTCGACTTTAGCCACAAGTCTTAAAGAAAATGCAGAGAGCTGACTAAGAAGTCACATACCGTCAGATTAAGAATGCGTGGAATATCAAGTTTAATCTAGTACCCAATGTTGACTATAAACAATATGTGTTCAGTCAAGAATGTCAAAGAGTTGGAGAAACAATCAATGAGTTTATGGAAAGACCCAACACATTCATCAAACACTGTAAGTTCAATGAATTTAATGATGAAGAAGCTATGCGGCTTAGAGTAATTGATGTATGCTTGACTGATTCATTCAGACCACAAATGCTGAGAGACGCTCTTAGTCTGAAGCCAGTGTTGATTGTTGCCAGAGCTGAGGAACATGCTGAGAGGCAAGCTGCCAACATGGAAGCCAGAGGTGCTCTGAATGAGTCAGGCATGAGTGTGAAAAGTAATTCAAAACAAAAGATTGAAGAACACAGAGTGATGTCTACATGCAAAAAGAAGCTGTGTTTCAGATGTAGATTTGCATTTCCACAAAAAGGAAAGGGTCCCGCCAACGGTCAAATATGCAAAGGCTGTGTTAAAGAGAACTATTTTGTGATGATGTGCAGAGCAAAGGAAAAAGTAAATGCGTCATGGCATGAAGACAAAATGGATGCCAGAACGTTCCAGTATCAACGTTCAACACGTGCCCACAGGCCAAGTGGTGACATCAGTTGTGGCAAAGAGATTCTAAACAAAGTCAATCATTATCTAAATAATCATCAATCAGTTCTTCAGCCTTGATAAGAGGTGAAAGTGAAGAAAATGATTGTGCGAAATAAGTGCTTACCTCAGATAAATGTGCACATGTCTGACTGCTTGCCTATGAGGAGAAAAGACAGTCGAAGAAAAGTCGACATGTCAAAATAACTAAATCACACAAACACTGTCCAAAGATTATGCTGAAAATAAATCGGTGGTCAATACCTCTCATTATTGATAGTGGTACTTCGATAAATATAATACCTGAAGAGTAGTACATTGTACTGTCTCTGTTACCGCTGATCACACAAAGACCAGAGTATACACTTGGGCTGCATTGACAGTTATGAAGAGTAAAGGTTCATTTATAGCGACATGAAACATAAGTGAACAAAAGTGCAAGGACCAATCCATGTGCTTCAAGGTACAGTGGCAAGTGCCTTTTTACTCAGTTTCAACATGACTGCAGACATGGGACTGATTTCAGTGATTTACAACTTGAATGCTCATCATGAAATAGTAAGTCAATTCCCTTCATTGTTTCATGGTTTAGGAAAGTTAAAGACTGAAATTAAAAATGCATATTAACCCCTTCTGTGCCCTGGACGTAATGGTTACGTCCAAGGGCACAGTGCTTGTGTGCCGAGGACGTAACCATTACATACTTGGCACAGAGCTCAGAGCGCTCCCTCTGTGGGTTTCCCTCCCACCCCCCAAGGCAGGGATGGAAGGGGAAGTCCTTCCTCGTCCACCTCCGATCCCCCCGATCCCCACAGTGATGTCTGATGATGTCAGCGCGCATATGAGCTCAGCTTCCAGGACGATCGGAAGAGAAATGCAAGGCATTTCCTTTCTGATCATGTGATGAGGGCCTGAGAGGCTTCAAAGGGAAGGAAAGGAATTTCCTTCCCTTTGAAATGCCCACTAAACACCAGGGATTTCTTTTGGTATGAAACTGGCATGAGGGGAGCGACCCCTTGGGCAAGGGTCGCTCACCAGGGGGGCAATATTTTTCAAGGCTTTTTCTGCCCCCAGGGGGTGCAGAATCCACTAGGCGCCAGGGATCATTTTTTTTGTTTGTTTTTTTTGGTGTTTTTTTGTTTTGTTTTTTTTAGTTAGAGAGCGACCCCTTAGGCAAGGGTTGCTCCCTGGGGGGGGGGGGGATTTATTTTAGGCCATTTCTGCCCCCCCTGGGGCAGATCAGCCTATTGTTATTAGGCCGATCTGCCCCCAGGTGGGGCAGAAACCTCTAGGCGCCCGGGCTAATTTCTTTTGTGTGTTTTTTGTTGTTGTTGTTGTTTTTTTAGAGATGGGGAGCGACCCTTTAGGCAAGGGTCGCTATCCTGGGGGGGCAAATTGTATTTAGACCATTTCTGCCCCACTTGGGGGCAGATTGGCTGATTTTTGTTAGGTCAATCCGCCCCCAAGGGGGGCAGAAACCACTAGGCACTGGGGATTTTTTGTTTGCGTCAATTTCATGCAAGGGGAGGGGCCTTTTAGGTAAGGGTCGCTCCCCGGGGGTGGGGAGAATTTATTTTAGGCCATTTCTGCCCCCCCTGGGGGCAGATCGGCTGATTTTTGTTAGGCCAATCTGTCCACAAGGGGTACAGAAACCACTAGGCACCGGGGATCTTTTTTTTTTGGCAGCAATTTCACGCAAGGGGAGCGACCCCTTAGGCAAGAGTTGCTCCCTGTTGGGGGGGGGGGGAATTTATTTTAGGCCATTTCTGCCCCCCGTGGGCTGATCGGCTTATTGTTATAAGGCCGATCTGCCCCCGGGGCAGTGGGGGGGGCAGAAACCTCTAGGCACCAGGGAATTTTTTTTTTAGGTTTTTTTTTGTTTGTTATTTAGCGGTGGGGAGTGACCCCTTAGGCAAGGGTCGCTCCCCTGGGGGGCATCCCCTGGGGGGAAAATTGTATTTAGACCATTTCTGCCCCCCTTGGGGGAAGATTGGCCAATTTTTTTAGGCCATCTGCCCTCAAGGGGGGCAGAAACCACTAGGCACCGGGGATCTTTTTTTGCACCAATTTCACGCAAGGGGAGCGACCCCTTAGGCAAGGGTCGCTCCCAGGGGGATGGGGGGCAAATTTATTTTAGGCCATTTCTGCCACCCCCGGGGGCAGATCGGCCTATTGTTATTAGGCCAATCTGGCCCCTGTGAGAGGGGGGGGGCAGACCATATTTAGATAACACAGTCGTGCTGGCAGAGTACCAGCGGTGGTCCCATGACAGCAGGAGTCTGTTGCGGGACCCATTCAGCCTTGTACTATGGCTGTTGCTATTGGATGGATGTTAGCAGCCCATACCTGATGCATATTGAACAATTGTGAACACCTGCAAAACAAGCTATAAAAAACACTCAACATTTCAGACCATGATCCTTTGTCATTCCACTGCTGACCACCAATCTGAGGGCCACCTTGCCACTGAACAGCTAAGTTATTTTTTTCTCAATTCTACCTTTCTTTTAACTTTTTTGTTTTTCCATTATTTCTAAAATCACTTTAGGGGTACCATTATATTTATTTTTTTATCACTATGGCAGGAAGGAGAAACCCACGTTTTACAGAGGGAGAATTGACAGTTGTGGTGGAAGAGCCACAACTGTTTGGAACACAAGTATAAAATACTGCCACATCTAAAAAAAGGGAAATGTGGGATAAAATAGTCCACAGAGTGAATGCTTTAGCTCAGTGGTTCCCAACCTTTTCACTTCTGTGGACCCTCACTTTATAATTACTGAAACCCGAGGACCCCGCTGAATCATCATTGGAATCTGGGGACCCCCTATTGAGTCAACTGAAAGCGGGGGACCTAATCTGTTAGTATTATTTAATTTTCTAAGCAGTCGTGGACCCCTTGAAGAGGCTTTGCGGACCCCCAGGGGTCCCCGGACCACAGGTTGAAAACCACTGCTGTAGCTAACAGTCTGTGCACACAGGAGAAAATTAGGAAGAGGTGGAATGACCTGCGGGGAAGAGTCCATTCCCTGGCCTCAAAGCATCACCTGGAGACCCAGAGGACTGGTGGTGGTTCTCCCAGCTCCCCATTACATCTCTTTCCCTGGAAGGAGAAGGTCTTGCAGATCCTATATCCTGAAGGCTAGACAGGAATCCCTGGAGGAGTGGACACTGGCAAGTTACACTTATGTACGTCTCACTAATCACAAATGGAGTCCTTGCCCTTAGCCTAGCTGTTCAGAATTCTACTAGATACCTATCAAAACATATATATATCGAAACTTAAGTTTAAAAGATCTTGTGTAATAGAAATTAGTAGCATCCTGGTTGATTCTCCCTATTTAACAATGATTGGTATGTGCATTGTCAGATTGTGAGTTGTTTTTCATGGATCACCCCTTGCATTTGCCTAGTCCTTTGCTTTATCTCAATGTAGGTTGTTGTGCTCCAAAAACATGTTCCAAACTCCATCCATATGCACATGAAGGTATAGTGCTTGACAGTAGTATCTTAATCTATTCACATTATACACATATGTTTGTACATATTGTAAATGGGTGTTCATTTTCACTGTAGTAATTCATATAGGTATGTGTTACTCCCTTTTTCACAAGTATTGGCAATTCCTTTTACAAATTACTACAACTAACATGATGTCCTGCTCTTGTCTCTGCAAAACAATACTGCAATGTGATGTAGTCCAACTTCCCTTTCCTTCTACATATGCACAAAAGTCAAAAGTTTTATGTAGTTGTCATTCACCATTTCATGATATTATTAAACTTTCATCTGCTGGGTGAGTATGTTTTCACCTTCTTGTCACTAAATTGAATTGATCTACTTGCTTACATAAATCATAAGTTGTAGATTCACAGGTTTCCAATCATGTTCTGTGGCATGTTAATTATAAGTAGTATTGATTATAAGTAGTATTGATTTACTGTGCAGTGTTCACATGATGACCAATGCAATTTAATCCAATAAGATGTACCATGGTTTGTTTCTGAGGGTGCTAGGCCTTGAAATGGCTCAGCTCTCAAATCCCCTCTGTACAGTGTTGAGTTGTATGTCTGGTGCATGTAATGTACACTTTCTAAATAACATTTTAAATTTCAGGACATCTCTCTATCATTGTTACTGAAGTTTGCATCTGTGAACATTAACCTGCCTGTGAAAAATCACACCAAGGCTTAAACATTCCATTAATCATTAAATGTGTTTTTTTAGATTGTCTCATTTGTAACTGAAGACACATTTGAGGTACAATACAGACCTTTAATGTCATTGTTTTGTAATTCATATTAGGTCCACCACCCAGGACCAGTGGACCACCGCCTGCAATCAAAGACACCTCCACTCCAAGCCAGTATCAAGCCTTAAGTGAAGACACCATTCCTGCAAGTTTGTATGATGAGGGGATGCCTGGTCCATCTGGTCTGGCTGGGCAGACAGCCCCAGTGAGTCACACTCAGTCTACACAGGCACCTCACACCCCAGCAGCTACAACAACTGAACCTATGGATACCTCCACTCCCTCTGTCCAGAGGAACACAACTCCTATCTTGTGCCCTTCAGTCCTGGCTACTGTTGAACAACCACCACCACCACCTCCAGTTGTGCCAGGACCCAGTGGGATAGGCCACACTGCACCAAGGGCACAGGGTAGTGGGGGTAGGGGTCATTGGAGGGAATTAGTGGGCCAGCAAATTGAGGCCACTGGCATAATCGTCACCCAGACCACCATTGACTGAGTCTTGGGAGCACTTCAACAGTCCCAAGAAGTGATGGGCCAGGACCTAATAGAGATCCAGGAGCTTAAGCAGGTTCAAAGGGAGCACTGTGTTGAGCTTCAGAATCACAACTCCAATTTGTGCTCCTTGACTGGGGTGATATTGACATTTACCATCATATGTGCAGAGGTATTCCTGTGCCATCTACCCCTGTCTGTGTTCCTTCGACATCAGGACAAAACATACCTTCATCAGCTTCAGACATGGAGGCCCTGCACTAACAGGAAACTTCTCCACCCAGCCTAGTCCTGCACCTGTGCCCCCCTCCCAGAAGGAGACATTCATCCAGACCATCAAGAGTAGATGGCAAGATCTCTACCGCCACCTCCAAGAGACGCCAAACTTCATTTGCTCCAGTGTGTATCTACCATTCACTATGTGGACTATTTCATGGACATAGTTACCTTGTTTGAGGACAGGTGTATTAAGTGCATTGGACTCCAAACAATTTGTGCTCAACAACTATAATTCCATCCACCATGATGGACTTAAGGTTTTTATTCTCGTTCTTTTTAATTCTGGTGTCAAAGACATTGCACTCATTTTTTCCATACACCATCATTTTTTAAACCTGCCAAACAATACGATTCAAAAGCAAATCTTAGATACCAACTTGGTTATGTGTTTCCCATTTAAAAAAAAGATGGAAGAAGAAAACAATAAAATCATAATGTATTGGTGTCATATGTTTGTAGGTAACAGGTCTGTGACAAAATCAAAAATGCTTTTCACAAACCATGCAGAACCCAAACAGTCTGTGCCACTTAGATGTTGACACTCTAGAACATTGACACCATGGAAGAAAGGGAATATTTCATAAAACTAATTTAAACAGACAACTATAATTGATTCATGACCTCAGGTGGAGCCAGACATCCTGACCTCACAAAAGGAATCCTTCATCAGTAACACCAATATTCTATATCATGGCAGTAAGAAAATTTGAGGCCACAGGACCATTTCAGGACACTGTGGCAGTATCTGGTGCAATGCCACAACCACCATTCAGTGGTGTGCTACAAAATGTTCTTTTAGCTATGGGGAGACACATCGACAGCATCCCACACTGAACACAAATTGAAGATTTAGCCAATGTAAAGGGAGACCAGTATGCTATGGCGTGACATATACACGTGGTTGGAGCAGGTTAAGCAGCACATATTGCCTTGTGGCAACATCCAAAAGAAAACAGGTCTAATACAATCTCAAGAACTTTCATTCAATCAGTGCAAGGTGTCTCTGTACATCCAAAGTGGGTGTCTGTCCCAGGATCAACCCATGTTCACTTTGTACTTTCCAACAGCAACATAACACTGCAAATGTCACAACTTTAAAATATTTAAATGAAAGTGATATGGTGAAGGATCCTAAAACAGAATAAAAAGGGAAAATTAATGATTTCATATATTGCCTCAAATGATAAGTTAGGAGGACACATATACTTTGCATAAGCAAAGATAATCTGCGGGAATAAACACAGTAGTCAATGTAGGGACGCTTTGATCTACAAACATCTTTGCCTTGGACTTTCCTGAACTGACCATTCCTACTAAATTACCATCACAAACTGATAAGTTCAGTATGTCACAAGTTGTTCTGACATTGTATGTTACAATATGCAATGGTACACTCAGGTGAAGAAGTGGTCAATGATATCTTGACATAGGTCAATTCCTTCCTCTTCATCACTGTCATCTTCATTAAGCATTTCAACCATTTCAACATCCTCACCCAGTGGCTATTCATGGTCTCCAACCTCTATTCGGATTGGGATGTTCTGTTGCAGGGCAATGTCGTGTAGTACGCGGCAGGCAAATGTGATTTGGCACACCTTATTGGGTGAGTAGAGGAGGGTTCCACCGATCTTCTACAGATATCGAAATCTGGCTTCAGGAGCCCAAAAGCCCACACCATTGGCCTCCATGTTCTCCTATGGGCCTCATTGAAGCAGACTTCCCCTGGTGTTGTTTGATTCCTCTGCGGTGCCAACAACCATGGTCATTTAGGATACTCTTAGTCTCCCACATGGAAGCAATAGATTGATAGATAAAAATCTTATCAAGCCATTGTACATTTCTAAAATAGGATTAAAGCAAATGATCCTCAAGTCATATTGTACTTATCAAAAAGGCAGGCCCTCTCAGACCCAAGTTTTGACATTCTCAGGAGTTTGTTGCTGTTCTGTAGTACAAAGGAATCATATGTTGACCCTGGAAAGCAGGCACACACACTTGAAATGTACACATCCCTTAAGCAGACAACTTGCACATTGATGGTAAAGAAGGTCTTCTGGTTGTGGTAGACTTGTTCCCTGGTGTGTAGTGGCACCAAGGCAATATGTGTGCCATCAATTGCTCCAACTACATGTGTTAGGCCATCCAAATCATAACATTCTCCCTTCACATTGGCTAAATCCTGAGCTCTTGGAAACTGGATGAAGCTGTTGATGTGCCTCATCATTGAAGCAAGGACTTCTTGTAACACACCACTGAAAGTTGGCTGTGACATGCCTCCAGACACTGCCACAGTGTATTGAAAAGATTCTGTGGCCACAAAATGAAGTATTGCCATGAGTTTCAGTATTGGTGTTATTGCAGGTGTATTCCTATAGTGAGGCATTGGATCAGGCTCCAACTGCTGACATAAATCCAGTATAGTTTGCCTATTTAATCTGAATGTATTTATTATGTCCCTTTCATCCATGGTGGCAAAGTCTGGAAATGGTCTGATGACACGAAGACGTCTTCCTCTACTCATCCCTGGGTTTATATGTCTGCATGCAAGGAAAACAAACTAGCACTTAAAATTGTCACACAATTCTTTCACAATCAACAAACATCTTATGTCTTGGCTAGTGATTGTATTGTGCCATATATGTACACATAATTTTAAAACATTTTTACAACTTCAAATCAAAGTTTTTATACATATATGACATATTTTACAAATAATGTGCACATCTTACATTTGAACTGTATTATTTGCACATTATTTTTTTATTTAGTTTTTTACAATTACCGTCAACAGAAGTATAAAGTACTCTGTAGCACTATCAATACACAGTAATGGCTCACTTTTTAATGTGTCGTATTTGAGCAAAAACAGTGTTGTATGTATCTGACATTGGTATACAAAGTAGCCACCATTTTGAGTGCTGGTGATGCAAAACAATAAAAAATATACAGTTTCACATCTGAAAATGGTGGGTGCCTGAACTTGCCATCAGGACATTGGCTATCCAACGACCATCGGCAAACGTTGACCACATAGAAGGAGTAAGACGTCACGACGGATACTGCCATAGGCTAACGTGTGTGATGGCTATGTATGAAACCCAATGGCTGTGCCTCTTTTCATCACAAAGTACATACAGAATCTACTTGTACATGGCGTCTGGAAAAAAGCTCACTTGCCTTCTAACACTGCAGCCAACAACACCTCCTTGACTTTTGCTGCCGGAACTGACCTCTTGAAGCCAGGATGCCAAGCAAAGCAGGTGGCAGGGCCCCTACCTTCTCGCTTGAGGAATTGGAGCTTCTCACCAAGGAGGTCCTGTCCCTGTACAACTAGCTGTATGGAAACCCAGAGGAACAGGTACATGTTTGAGTGTGAAATATTTGTCAAAGTAACTTGCTCTTCCTTTGTACACAGGCTAATTTGTCTATTTTTGTTCATGAAAGAAGTGTTGTTATTGGAGTGTAGTGAAATGAATGATTTAGCTAGGTACAGAATGTTCTTTGATAATGTTAGAAATGTCTCTACATTGAAATGAAAAGTCACCTGAAAGAATATGCTCAATTTTCAATTCACATTACTCACAATTCCAGATTTAATTAGGCAAACTGCAGGGCCCCTACTTCCTGCAGCTAGTACACACTGTGCCACTAGTATAACTGAAAACAACAGCCCATGTCAAAATGAGTGAAGTGTAAAGTGCAAGAATCTTGTAAGTCATGGATTGTTCTGTCAAGTGCAATTACATCCCATATTTTGAAATGAGAGCATCTGTATGTTTCAAACATTTCATGGTGCCACATATGGGGAAAGATATTTCCTGTGCTGCAAGTCTAAATGACACAGGCTCTCAGTCATCCATAAAAGTATGTCCCATTACTACACACACCTGTTCATACATCACCCAAAGCCATGCTCTCACTAACACATGGCAGCCCTTCCCTATTGCCCTTAGTCACTTTAAATGGTGCAAACCATAGTATCTGACTCTTAGAAGTTTAGACATGAAGCCAATGTAGCTGTGCGTGAGGTTATGTGCAAATAATGTGCATGTTGTTTGGCTTTTACTAGCTCACAATGATTTGGCGGAATCAGGAGTGGGTCTCACCAACAGGAGGAGATATAATGGTATTGAGGGTACTCAACAGACCACTGTAAATTATTATTTCCTTGAAACTTTTAAATGTTTAAAAAGAATCTGTACTGCCTGTTTTGGGAATGCATGTGAGAGATTAAAGAAAATTACGTCACACCACTACAGACAAACACAATCACTTAAAACCTCTTTTGTTCTTATTTTTTCTCATCTATTCAACTCAAAATGCATCAAAAGCACAACATCTGGAAGACCATTGCCAAGAAGGTGTGGACCCTGGGGTCTATAAGTGGCACAACCTGTATTGCAGGAAAAGGTGGGAGGACGTTTGACGCTGGACTAGAAAGTCAGCAAAAGTCCAGCTCGGCCACTCCTCCAAACGAGGTAAGCTCATTTGCCACATCCTGACCCTCCTAACGGCCGGCATCTTTGCAGTGGCCTGCCCGGAGCTTGATGGGCAGTTGAGGGCCCAACAGCAGCATCAAGGGGGTATTTTTATTGTGTGTAGCTAGTCTCTTTGTTTAACCTTTTTTTAAATACAGCAATGTTGTATTGCATCAACACAATGGTTGACACACATTCAACACACATGAGGATTTCTGGAGGTGTAAGTTTATCAGACGGTGTCTGATGCTGTGTTTAGTGTATTGATTTGTGCTAAAGGTTGCCACTAGGTTCCTCATCATACGCTAAGTACTGTTTTGAGCATCATTCCTTATCTGAAACATGTTAGAAATATATTTTCACAGCAAGATTCAAGTCAGTTCAAGTGGAGAGTAGCAGATTGGCATTAAACCTTAGCCCTTCACAAGTGTGAATGTAAGCCAGTCTGTATCAACTAACATGAATTATTAAGCCAAACTGTATTGATTGATTCAGAAGGAATGTGTCCACATTGGTGAAAGAGTTAAACGTACCTCAAACAACATTTTAGTGCCCTTAGTTATGTCCAAATGAGAACTCAATGATGGTGAGAAATGCAAGGGACATTTTGCAGATGGAAGGTTACATCACTTAGATATTGGAGTATCCCATCTTGAAAAGCCACTATCAGGCCCAAAACATGACTCTTTCGGAAATGTGACTATGTTTTTGCTCTGTACTAAAGTGAATACTTATGTATCAAGACCTATGTGTTGAATTATGCTGCTAAAGCCATTTGTCAATCCACCACAAAAATGTTTGAGTACATATCTTCAACAGCATAGGTATGCACATAAGCGCCTCATTATGACTTTGGCGGTCACCTGACAGCCATGCCAGCGATGGCAGTAGTACCATCGCCAGGCTGGCGCTGAAGACTACCAAATTATGACCATAGCGGTGATCCCTCCCATAGACAGCCAAAGTACAACCTGAACCGCCAGTGCCGTCCGGCCACGGAGTACGGCAGCTCCCATGTTCAGGCTGGCGGAACACGATTCCCCACCCACCATATTATGACATAGCACACTGACAGATTTTCCAGAGCGGGACAACTGCTAGAAAAGCATGGCGGAAACGAATTATATAGAGGAGGCACTCACCTCCAGGGACACAGAGGAGTCCACGGCCATCATGGAACCCGAACTTGAAGTCCTGCTGATGCTGCACCACGCGATGGCAGTCCAGGGGCAGCAACGCTGCCACCAACGGTAAGTACAGTCACCTAGCACATAAGGGAGGGAGAGGAGAGTGACACACCCACATGCACAACACACACCATACACACATACCACACACGGAGAACAATCTGCTGAGAAAATCAACAACTACATAAGCAAGAAGTAAAGAAAGCCAGGAGACATACCTTTCCAACCATTGTATTCCAGTGGGAATAGCAACCACATTAAAATTATAACAACTATATACACAAAGGGCCATTGGCCAGTCACAAGTACAGAGAAAGCCACAGGGCAATGTACAAGGCCCAACTTGACTCCTGAAGGCCCAAGTCACTCCACTGGGCAGGGACATCATGATGGAAGGCAGGAACCTCAGGGGGCACGGGTATGGTGGGAGGTTAGTGGGGAGGGCTTCTCGGGAGGGGGGGTCCTTGGACTTGCGTTTGGGAGGGGGCGGCTCCTTGCTCTTTTTTTTAGGGGGTGGAGGAGTGGGCTTGGAGTAGGGGGTCGGAGTGGTAGTCGTGTGCCCCTTACTGCTATGTTTTGCTGCAGGGGGAGGGACATGAGAGGACTGGGAGCTGGTGGTACTGGGCTGGGGCATCAGGACCTTTCTTTTCCTGTTAGGACGGGGTGGGGGCGGAGGGGGGAAGAGTTCAAGGCGTGAAAGGAAAAGTTTCTTTGGTCCAGTGGGGCAGGTTGTGGGAGCAGGTATGGGAGTGGAGGTATAGGGAGTGGTTGTAGTAGGAGTAGGTGTGCTGGACTAGGTTGCAGGTGCATGTACAGTATGTATGTGTGAGGTGGATGGTGGATGGCTGTTGAGTGTCTGAGTGTGAGCGTTTATGTGTTTTTGAAGGGGGTGGGCAGACAGGTTGGGAGAGGACAAACAGGTCGTGTGCATGTATGTGCATGTATGTTGTGGTTGTGTCTGCAAGTGAGATGGGTGTGCTGCATGTGGTTTTGATGTTGGTGGTGGTGACTGCACATGTGGTGAATGGGGTGCCAGTCTGCATGTCTGCTGTTGTGGTGACTGGGGGCAAGGCTGTACAGGTGGCAGGATCTAGGACTGAAGATGCAGTGCTTGCAGGTGTGAGCGCTGATGTGACTGTGAGAGAGGAGGAGGAGAGGGACACAGTGGAGGCAGTGGCTGTTGTTGTGTGTGCACCTGGTTGTTGGCTGTGTGTGTGCTCATGGTATGATTTGTGGTGTCTGTGCTTTTCTTTGCGAGTCCTGTCTATTGTCTTGGGTTCATGCTGATCTGATTGTGTGCTTGAGATCGGTGGGGGGAGAGAGCTTTGGGACTGGGAACAGGTAGTTGGAGGGGGGACCGAAGAACCAGGGATGCTGACTGCCATCAAAGAGGAGGCCGCAGCCTGAAACGATCTCTGTAGGGCAGCAAAGCCACCGTGAATGCCCTCCAGGGAGGCATTGCATTACTGCATCTGGGATGGCATTCACTATGGTTGACTGCCCTACAGAGGTCAATAGCCTCCTCAGTGAGGGCAGCAGGGCTGACTGGGGCAGGGCCTGAGGTGCCTGGGGTGAAGGCAACACCCTCCTTGGTGAGCGGACACAGGCAACTGGGTGGGGTGCTACTGGGAGGGTGGTGCTGGTACTGGGGTGGCGGAAGATGACGTAGCTGGGGTAGTCCCAGAGGGGTCCGCCACCACCAGGGAGCTTCAATCAGAGGAGGAATCAGAGTCAGTAGTATCAGCTCGTGTCTCCCCTGTGGTGGTCCCCTTGACCTCCAACTCACTGGTCCCCTCGGCATCAGTAGACTCTGCCTCCTGGGTCCAGTGGGCTGCAGCTCCCCTACTCACTGGTGCCTCTGCTCCTTTGCCAGATGATGCTAATGCACACAAGGAGAGGAGAAGAAAAGGAGGGAGGGTGGGAGAGAAAGGAAGGGAGCACAGGGTCAACAACAGCAATAACAGCACATGGGGCATACCCACCATAAGACTCACAGCTAATTAACACTATGCAGTGACAACCATAATACCACATTGCCTGGGATCTACAGCAGAAATGGCCTCAAACACTACTATCTGCAAACCTACAGGGACTCACTAAGCCATGTCTGCCATGGCATGCCAGCTATCTGTCAATACCAAATGTACATACCACTCTTCATTGCTAAGCAGGACTCTACAAGATTAGCTAAACAGGCATATTGGGCCATCCACTGACTAGAACCCCACTGACTAGAACCTTACACCCATACAACATGGCAGGCATCAAGAAAGAATTCCACACAGTGTGTACTCACCCCCTTGTGGCTGCTGTGTTGCCCCTAAGTGCCCATCCAACTCAGGATTAGCCACCACCAGTATGCAGGCCATTAGGGGGTCAGTGTCCGTCGGGCACCCCTCCCTCATTGAGAGGTCGTCCCCAGCTGAGCCTCCGCGGTCTTCTGAGCCCAGCATCGCAGGTCCTCACACCTCGTTCTGCAGTGGGTACTCTGCCGGATATATACCGCTAGGGTCTGCACGTCCTTGGAGATGGCACGCCATAACCCTTTTTTCTGATAGGTGCTGACCTGCATAGGGAACACAGACGAAAGGACACCATGAACTCTACACTCCATTCTGTTACAGCAATGGCTCACATACTGCATGGATCCCATATTAACATTACACATTACTCGTTCCTCTGTATACATTGCATGCAGCAAAAATTACAATCCCCAAATAACACACTGGCAGCACACACATACATCTACATACAGCCATGCCGTATCCAAAGTACCCAAAAGGGGCTCACCTGTTGATCTGGAGGCCCATGCAACTTCCCATACAAGGGTAGGACCCCATCCACAAGTTTCTCCAGTTCCTCGAAATATCCCCTGTAGCACAGGTCCTCGCGAGTTCCAGACACAGGACACAGCAGTACACACAGTGGAGGTGTGGATGTGTTGAGAGTGAGGAATTAAGTGAAGTGAGATAGAGAAAATGGGGGTCACGTCCGCGGCGATAAACACCATCTCCGCCGGTGGTGATCATCATTGGTTCCTGTGCTCCATAGACTTCCATGTTAACCAATGAGGAGTTGCATGGCGGTGAAAGACCGCCTTCTGCCGTGACGCCGAACGCCGGCGGAGTGAGGTCACTTCCACCTGTCCCTGCATACAGGACAGGCGGTTGTCAATCATAATGCTAGTGCTCATGGCGGTCTAATTAATGTGCGTCATAGGCACCAATGGTAGACACCAAGGCAATTCCAGTCCGCTATATACTTTGGTTTGCTTCTAGACTGTGGCACTCAAATGAGAACTCATGCCAGTGCACTGCTTGCAGATGAGTAGTTGACAGAACATTTAAAATGGGATGCTGCTAATTACGACACACTACTTTGACTACATCTGTGAGACACAATGCCCAATTAAAAGTATTGCTATTTTTGAGGATGTCAGTTTGCATGTAGAGGACACCAGTGCAAATTACAATAATTGTTGGAGTATATCGGATGTGACTGCTCTGTGTGCTGTGATATTGTGTGTCCATCCTTCCTTCATTCACACACATCTCATGTTTGATTTACTTAGATACCAACCACTGCAGAGGAGGAGGAGGCAAGCACCTGTGTACAGACCCCCAGTGGACTTGGGTACACTGGAGGAACAGCACATCATAATGACCTATCATCTGGACAGGGCCACAATTACTGAACTGTGTCAGCAATAAGAGCCAGATCTGATTCCTGCTATCTGTAGCACTACAGCAATACCCCCTGCAGTACAGGTACTGTCAGTGCTCCTCTCCCTGGCAAGTGATTCTTTCCAGGTGACTGTGGGCTTGGCTGCAGGAATGTCATTCTGTGCTTAACAGAGTTTTGGCTGCCTTGCTAAAACACATGAGAAGCTTTATTTTATTCCCCCAGAGTGAAGATTTGCCCACTGTGAAGGCTGCATTCTACACCATGGTACACATACCACATGTGATTTGGGCCATTGATGGGACCTATATTGCCTTGATCACTCCCAGGACAAATTATCAGTTCTACAGGAATAGGAAGAGTTAACACTCAATCAATGTCCAGATGGTGTGTCGTACAGATCAATACATCTCCCACGTTACTGCCAAGTTTCCAGGATCTGCACATGATGCCTATGTATTAAGGAATAGCAGTGCCCCACAGGTGATGGCACGACTACAGAGAGAGAGTGTGGATCATAGATGAGCTTGAGTTTTCACACCTGAAGCCACCTGAAGTTGTACTCCGTGCCATTGTACATGAGTACTGTGTGTTTCTCACTACTTCCAGGTGACTCAGGCTACCCAAACCTGTCCTGCCTGTTGACCCAGTGAGGAATCAGAGGACAGGGGCAAAATATAATTAAAATGAAGCACATGGGCATACCAGAAGAACAATTGAACGTACTTTTCGGCTACTGAAAGTCAGGTTTTGGTGCCTCCATTTAACTGGTGGATCCATAATCTACGCCCCTCGGAAGGTCTGCCAGATAGTGGTGGCTTGCTGCACAATTTGGCCCTCAGATGCCATGTGCCATTCCTGGAGAGGGGGAGACAATGTACCTGTGGCAGCAGCGGACACTGAAGATAGTGAGGAGGAGGAGGAGGATGTGGACAAAAGGAGACATCTGATACAGCAGTACTTCCAGTGACACTCAGGTAAGACAGTACTTCTGTTCATACCTCCATTACAGTTAAGTGCTGTGTGGCTGCTGAGTTGTGCCAAGCACAAATGTGTGCATTATGGGATCTGACGCTGTTCCATCTGTGGTCAGTTGTGCCAGTGTTATGATGATAGTGAACAGGCCTATTCTGCCCAAGCAATGTGTCAGTAGTTCAGCTTTCTCAGATACATGCCCCCATCAAACTGTGTCCTCATCCCATACAGTACTTAGCATATGTTTCTAGGAATGTCATGTGACTTACAATGCGCTCACACAACCGCTCTGTGACTTTAATGTCCCTGACAGTGCGGCTCAGACTAAGTGGTCCAGAGGAGGGATTGGCATGCTGACAACATGGCATAGCTAATACTGTGGCATCTTGTGTGACGGCCTGAAATGGGTTGATCCTCCTCACTTATGGTGTTAGGAGTCAATTGCTGTGCAATTTACAGAGTAGAAGTGACCAGATAAATATAGGGGGTCATTCTGACCTTGGCGGTCTTTTCGCAAGACCGCCGAGTTACCGCCGCGGTGAAGACCGCCGACCGCGGCGGTATGCCGCTGTGCGCATTCCGACCGCTGGGAGCGTTCCGCCGGAAAACCGCCAGCAGCCACACTGGCGGTCGGCGGGAAAGTGGAGACTGGTCAACCTCCACCGCCACGCCAGCAGAACACCGCCCACAGAATTACGACCCACATTTCTGTGTGGCGGTCTTCTGTTGGCGGTCTTCTGTTGGCGGTCACCTCCCCATGGCTCCTGTCGCCTCCCGGAGGACCAACGCACAAAGTAAGTTGATCGTCTGTGAGGGGAGGGGGTGGGGGGGTGTTGTGTGATGTGTGCGTGCATGGGGGTGTGCGTGTGAGTGTGTAGAGGGGGTGTGTGAGTGCGTGCATGCGGGCGGGGAGTGCTGCTGTGCCTATGGGCAATGTGTGTAGTTCGGCGGGTGCGCATGTCGGCATGTATGTGTGCGGGTATGTGTCCCCGTTGTGTATGTGTGTGTGTAGGGGGTGTGTATATGTGCATGTTGGGGGTGTGTGCATGTCGGGGTGCGTGTATGTGCATGTCGGGGTGGGGGTGGGGAGGGGGTTCGTACCACCTCTGAGGGGTGGCAGGGGGGTGGAGGGTGTGGGGGGAGGACTCGGGGGGGCAGTGGGGGGTGGGGGAGACCCCTATCAGTGCAGGGAAGAAATTCCCTGGCCCGATAGTGCCTACCGCCATGGTTCGCATGGCGGTTCCCGACCGCCAGAAACCGCGGCGGTAAGCAGGGTCATGATACCGTTGGCGGTCTTGGGTCGACCGCCGGACCGGAGTGCGCAGACTCCAGCCCGTCGGTCATGACCGCCGGGGCTGTCGGAGTGGGAAAGTGGCGGTCGATCGCGGCGGTGACCGCCGCGGTCAGAATGCCATTTTTTTTACCGCCGGTCTGTTCGCGGTCCGACCGCCACCTCTCCGCCGACCGCCAAGGTCAGAATGAGGGCCATAGTCTTTTATGTTACAGGGGTTCATGCTGCTCTGATTCCTTTAGTTTCATTTGACTGTCACCAATGCTTTCTCTATTTGCAGATGTTGGTGTGGTCACAACTATGAACTAATGCGATGATTACAGACTGCTTTCACACATTTGGTGTATGGATTCAGACTTTACAAGACATTTGCACAGGATAATGCAGGTCAAGACATTGCATATTGTTGTATATAAAGCACAAAACAGTTCAGTTGTGTTCAAGGGTGTTTATTGAAGTGACAAAAAGGAAGGGATAGTGCAATAGAGTGGTGTGATGGTGGACGAAATTGACAGTGTAGTGGCCCAGTTGGTTTGTAGGACAGGTCCAGTATCCATGGGGCCATAGGGAAAGTAGCAATGGCAGTCCAAAGTGAACAAGGTGTTTCTGTGGCATTCAAGAGAGACATTCTGGAGGGGCTCATTTCCTGGCGGTGGATTGGGTCTTGGCTACAGTCTCTGGTGTCTGTCTGGGTTGCAGGGTGCGTTTGTGGGATGGTTCTTCTGCTGCATAGGGAGGGGTACTGGTGGCCTGTGAGTCTTGCGGCCGGTCCTCCTGTCTACTAGCCGCAGCAGATGCTGAAGGCTTGTGAGTACACTGGCTACTGGAAGAGGACCGCTGGTGTGTCATATACTCACGCATTATGTTGACCATGTCACCCAGCACCCCTGCAATAGAGGCCATGTTGGCATTTAAACCCTGCAACTGCTGCACATCCTCCTGGTGGTGTTCTCCATGCAGCCGTTGGTTCTCCTGCAAGATGGTAATCACCTGGCCCATCCTGTCCTGGGATTTCTGGTAGGCTCCCAGGACATGTGTGAGTGCCTCTTGGGCAGTTATTTCCCTGGGTTGGGCCTCCCCTTGGTGTGCAGATACCCTCCCACTGGCCCTGGCCCCCTGTGCCTGTGTCCCCTGAA
Source organism: Pleurodeles waltl (assembly GCF_031143425.1). Taxonomy (NCBI): domain Eukaryota; kingdom Metazoa; phylum Chordata; class Amphibia; order Caudata; family Salamandridae; genus Pleurodeles; species Pleurodeles waltl. Next base: position 186,600,766 of record NC_090437.1, read on the forward strand.
CTGTGTGTCCACTCCAACTGACACCAGGGCGTTCATAGTTTTGTCTGTGTGGTGTCAACTTGGGTCCCTGTACAGGTTGGCACACTGTTTATCAACGTGTGCTGGGGACAGAGGTTTGGGGACCTTGGGTGGCTGCTCTAATGTTGGATTCGGATGGGGGGGCCCTGTGGTAAACTGAGTATTGGCTGTGGAACTAGACTGACCAGTGGTCCAAGATTGGCCAGGGATATCATCCAGATCGAGACATCCAGAGGTACTTTCATCACTGAGGGCTTCTTTTGGTGGGGGACTGGGTTGCCGTGGCACTTGCTTGCCTCTGACATTGGCGGGGCTACCTGTGGTCATGTAAAAGATTTGTTACGGTCAATATCAGTTACATGTTAAGCATTTATGGCTTTCCCTATGGAATGGGTGTTGTCCTCCTACCTTTGGTTAGTTTATGGTGATGGATTGTGGAATTGGTAGTGCTAAATGTTACCCATGCATTACTATTGTGTGTGCATGCAGAGCTGGGAGGGGTGTGCTTGCAGTGGGTAGGGCATGCAGGAGTACACAAGTGAGGGTGGTTATGGGGGTGGTTTTCTATATGGGATGGAGTGGGGTGGAGCAAGTCAGGGTGAGGGGGTGACGTGTAAGGCAGCTATAGGTGGTGGTAGGGTAGTAATGGTTACTTACCAGTGTCCATCCCTCTAGTGATTGCAGTGAGGCCCTCTGGATGCAGGATAGCCAAGACATTCTCCTCCCATGCTGTCTACTGTGGGGGAGGAGATGGGGGTCCACTGCCAGTCTTCATGATAGCAAGATGGTGCCTGGAGGGCACTGCATGCACCTTCCCCCATAAGTCATTCCACCTCTTTTGAATGCCCTCCCTTGTGCATGGATAAGTTCTCAAAGAGTTCACCTTGTCTACGATCCTCTGCCATTGCTCCATCTTCCTGACAATGGTTATCTGCTAGACCTGTGTGTGAGAAAGTAGCCTCTTTCTAGCATGGTTACCCCCACTTTTGGACTGTTTGTGAGTGTGTCAGTGTGTTTTTACTGTGTCACTGGGATCCTGCTAGCCAGGACCCCAGTGCTCATAGATAAAAACCTATATGTCAGTGTGTTTTGCCTGACTCACTGGGATCCTGCTAGCCAGGACCCCAGTGCTCATAGTTTCTGGCCTAATGTGTATGCCTGTGTAGTGCCTAACTGTGTCACTGAGGCTCTGCTAATCAGAACCTCAGTGCTTATGCTCTCTCTGCTTGTAAATGTGTCACTGTTGGCCAGTGACTTCATTTACCAATTTCAATTGGCATACTGGACCCCCCCTTATAAGTCCCTAGTATATGGTACCTAGTTACCCAGGGCATTGGGGTTCCAGGAGATCCAACTGGGCTGCAGCATTTCTTCTGCCACCTATAGGGAGCTCAGACAAACCCTTACACAGGACTGTCATTGCAGCCTGCGTGAAATAACGCATACGATATTTCGCAGGCGTTTTCACTGCACTTAAGTAACTTATAAGTCACCTATATGTCTGACCTTCACTTGCTGAAGGTTAGGTGCAAAGTGTGAGGGCACCCTTGCACTAGCAAAGGTGCCCCCACATAGTTCAGGGCCATTTCCCCGGACTTTGTGAGTGCGGGGACACCATTGCGCGTGTGCACTACATATAGGTCAATACCTATATGTAGCTTCACAATGGTAACTCCGAATATACCCATGAAACATGTCTAAGATCATGGAATTGTCCCCCCATTCCCAATCTGGTATTGGGGAGCCACTTCCATGCATCCTGGGGGCTCCACTATGGACCCCCAGTACTGGCAAACCAGCTCTCTGAGGCTTGCACTGCAGCTACAGCTGCTGCCACCTCACAGATAGGGTTCTGCCCTCCTGGGGTGTGGGCAGCCCAGTCCCAGGAAGGCAGAACAAAGCATTTCCTCTGAGAGAGGGTGTTACACCCTCTCCCTTTGTAAATAGGTGTTACAGGCTGGGGAGCGGAAGACTCCCCCAGCCTCTGGAAATGCTTTGAAGGCCACAGATGGTGCCCTCCTTGCATAAACCAGCCTACACCGGTTCAGGGACCCCTTCTCCCCTGCTCTGGGGGGAAACTGGACAAAGAAAAGGGGAGTGACCACTCCCCTGTCCATCACCACCCCAGGGGTGGTGCCCAGAGCTCCTCCAGTGTGTCCTAGACTTCAGCCATCTTGCTTTGCAAGGTGTGGGGGCACTCTAGAGGCCTCTGAGTGGCCAGTGCCAGCAGGTGACTGTGAGAAGGTAGCCTCTTTCTAGCCTTGTTACCCCCACTTTTGGCCTGTTTGTGAGTGTATGTCAGGGTGTTTGTCACTGTTTTCACTGTCTCACTGGGATCCTGATAGCCAGGCCTCAGTGCTCATAGTGAAAACACTATGTTTTCAGTATGTTTGTTATGTGTCACTGGGATCCTGCTGGTCAGGACCCCAGTGCTCATAGGTTTGTGGCCTATATGTATGTGTCACTGGGACCCTGTCACACAGGGCCCCAGTGCTCATAGGTGTGCATGTATATGTTCCCTGTGTGGTGCCTAACTGTCTCACTGAGGCTCTGCTAACCAGAACCTCAGTGGTTATGCTCTCTCATTTCTTTCCAAATTGTCACTGACAGGCTAGTGACCATTTTTACCAATTTACATTGGCTTACTGGAACACCCTTATAATTCCCTAGTATATGGTACTGAGGTACCCAGGGTATTGGGGTTCCAGGAGATCCCTATGGGCTGCAGCATTTCTTTTGCCACCCATAGGGAGCTCTGACAATTCTTACACAGGCCTGCCACTGCAGCCTGAGTGAAATAACGTCCACGTTATTTCACAGCCATTTTACACTGCACTTAAGTAACTTATAAGTCACCTATATGTCTAACCTTTACCTGGTAAAGGTTAGGTGCAAAGTTACTTAGTGTGAGGGCACCCTGGCACTAGCCAAGGTGCCCCCACATTGTTCAGAGCCAATTCACTGAACTTTGTGAGTGCGGGGACACCATTACACGCGTGCACTACATATAGGTCACTACCTATATGTAGCTTCACCATGGTAACTCCGAATATGGCCATGTAACATGTCTATGATCATGGAATTGCCCCCTCTATGCCATCCTGGCATTGTTGGTACAATTCCATGATCCCAGTGGTCTGTAGCACAGACCCTGGTACTGCCAGACTGCCCTTCCTGGGGTTTCACTGCAGCTGCTGCTGCTGCCAACCCCTCAGACAGGCAGCTGCCCTCCTGGGGTCCAGCCAGGCCTGGCCCAGGATGGCAGAACAAAGAACTTCCTCTGAGAGAGGGTGTGACACCCTCTCCCTTTGGAAAATGGTGTGAAGGCAGGGGAGGAGTAGCCTCCCCCAGCCTCTGGAAATGCTTTGTTGGGCACAGATGTGCCCAATTCTGCATAAGCCAGTCTACACCGGTTCAGGGACCCCTTAGCCCCTGCTCTGGCGCGAAACTGGACAAAGGAAAGGGGAGTGACCACTCCCCTGACCTGCACCTCCCCTGGGAGGTGTCCAGAGCTCCTCCAGTGTGCTCCAGACCTCTGCCATCTTGGAAACAGAGGTGCTGCTGGCACACTGGACTGCTCTGAGTGGCCAGTGCCACCAGGTGACGTCAGAGACTCCTGCTGATAGGCTCCTTCAGGTGTTAGTAGCCTTTCCTCTCTCCTAGGTAGCCAAACCCTCTTTTCTGGCTATTTAGGGTCTCTGTCTCTGGGGAAACTTTAGATAACGAATGCATGAGCTCAGCCGAGTTCCTCTGCATCTCCCTCTTCACCTTCTGATAAGGAATCGACCGCTGACCGCGCTGGAAGCCTGCAAACCTGCAACATAGTAGCAAAGACGACTACTGCAACTCTGTAACGCTGATCCTGCCGCCTTCTCGACTGTTTTCCTGCTTGTGCATGCTGTGGGGGTAGTCTGCCTCCTCTCTGCACCAGAAGCTCCGAAGAAATCTCCTGTGGGTCGACGGAATCTTCCCCCTGCAACCGCAGGCACCAAAAAGCTGCATTACCGGTCCCTTGGGTCTCCTCTCAGCACGACGAGCGAGGTCCCTTGAATCCAGCGACACCGTCCAAGTGACCCCCACAGTCCAGTGACTCTTCAGCCCAAGTTTGGTGGAGGTAAGTCCTTGCCTCACCTCGCTGGGCTGCATTGCTGGGAACCGCGACTTTGCAAGCTACTCCGGCCCCTGTGCACTTCCGGTGGAAATCCTTCGTGCACAGCCAAGCCTGGGTCCACGGCACTCTAACCTGCATTGCACGACTTTCTAAGGTGGTCTCCGGCGACGTGGGACTCCTTTGTGCAACTTCGGCGAGCACCTTTTCACGCATCCTCGTAGTGCCTGTTTCTGGCACTTCTCCGGGTGCTACCTGCTTCAGTGAGGGCTCTTTGTCTTGCTCGACGTCCCCTCTCTCTGCAGGTCCAATTTGCGACCTCCTGGTCCCTCCTGGGCCCCAGCAGCGTCCAAAAACGCCAAACGCACGATTTGCGTGTAGCAAGGCTTGTTGGCATCCATCCGGCGGGAAAACACTTCTGCACGACTCTCCAAGGCGTGAGGGATCCATCCTCCAAAGGGGAAGTCTCTAGCCTTTGTCGTTCCTGCAGTATTCACAGTTCTTCAGCCTAGTAAGAGCTTCTTTGCACCAACCGCTGGCATTTCTTGGGCATCTGCCCATCTCCGAGCTGCTTGTGACTTTTGGACTTGGTCCCCTTGTTCCACAGGTACCCTCAGTCAGGAATCCATCGTTGTTGCATTGCTGATTTGTGTTTTCCTTGCATTTTCCCTCTAACACGACTATTTTGTCCTTAGGGGAACTTTAGTGCACTTTGCACTCACTTTTCAGGGTCTTGGGGAGGGTTATTTTTCTAACTCTCACTATTTTCTAATAGTCCCAGCGACCCTCTACAAGGTCACATAGGTTTGGGGTCCATTCGTGGTTCGCATTCCACTTTTGGAGTATATGGTTTGTGTTGCCCCTATCCCTATGTTTCCCCATTGCATCCTATTGTAACTATACATTGTTTGCACTGTTTTCTAAGACTATACTGCATATTTTTGCTATTGTGTATATATATCTTGTGTATATTTCCTATCCTCTCACTGAGGTACACTCTAAGATACTTTGGCATATTGTCATAAAAATAAAGTACCTTTATTTTTAGTATAACTGTGTATTGTGTTTTCTTATGATATTGTGCATATGACACTAAGTGGTACTGTAGTAGCTTCACACGTCTCCTAGTTCAGCCTAAGCTGCTCTGCTAAGCTACCATTATCTATCAGCCTAAGCTGCTAGACACCCTATACACTAATAAGGGATAACTGGGCCTGGTGCAAGGTGCAAGTACCCCTTGGTACTCACTACAAGCCAGTCCAGCCTCCTACATTGGTTGTGCAGTGGTGGGATAAGTGCTTGAGACTACTTACCACTCTTGTCATTGTACTTTTCATAAGAGAAAAATATACAAAACAAGGTCAGTGTATATACACATAGCCAAAAAGTTTTGCATTTCCTCTTTTCACTCTTTTCTAAGTGCTGAAAAGTACTCCTAAACTTTCAAAAAGTTCTTAAAAGTTTAAAAAGTTTTTTTCTGTCTTTCCAAAAAGTTCTGAAAACTTTTGTCTCTTTCTCTATCACTTTAACTCTCTCTAAAAAATGTCTGGCACAGGCCAAAGTGTTGATCTGTCCAAACTTGCATATGACAACCTTAGCTGGAAAAGAGCAAGGAGTCTCTGTATAGAGAGAGGTTTGAGTGTAGGGAAGAATCCTGCCTTGGAACTGTTAATTAACATGCTTAGAGAACAGGATAAGGCCATAGGTGCCCCATCTGTTGAAAAAGTACCTAATAGTTCCCAATCTGATTCAGGGACTCCCCCAGGAAAAGATTCAGGAAAGAAACTTCCTAGCCTGCCCATTACTAGACAATCTAGCATAGATGGTAATGATGATGAGCCACACCAAAGAAATAGTGTTGTCTCACATCATAGCAAAAGCATTTATTCTCACCATACTGGTAGTAATGTTTCTGTAAACCAAGCTGTTAAGTTGGCTTCTGTAAGGGACAGGTCTCCTTCTGTTCATTCCCATCATAGCTCTGTTTCTAGAAATGTCCCTCCCACCAACCCTGATGACAGAATGTTAGAGAGGGAACTCAATAAGTTGAGGGTGGAACAAACCAGACTGAAGCTTAAAAAGCAACAGCTGGATTTGGATAGACAGTCTTTTGAATTAGAGAAGGAAAGACAGAAGTTGGGTTTAGATACCCATGGTGGCAGCAGCAGTATTCCCCATAGTCATCCTGCAAAAGAGCATGATTCCAGGAATCTGCACAAGATAGTTCCCCCTTATAAGGAGGGGGATGACATTAACAAGTGGTTTGCTGCACTTGAGAGGGCCTGTGTTGTACAGGATGTCCCTCAAAGGCAGTGGGCTGCTATCCTATGGCTATCATTTAGTGGAAAGGGTAGGGATAGACTCCTTACTGTGAAAGAAAGTGATGCCAATAATTTTACAGTTCTTAAGAATGCACTCCTGGATGGTTATGGCTTAACCACTGAACAGTACAGGATAAAGTTCAGAGAGACCAAAAAGGAGTCTTCACAAGACTGGGTTGATTTCATTGACCATTCAGTGAAGGCCTTGGAGGGGTGGTTACATGGCAGTAAAGTTACTGATTATGAAAGCCTGTATAACACAATCCTGAGAGAGCATATACTTAATAATTGTGTGTCTGATTTGTTGCACCAGTACCTGGTAGACTCTGATCTGACCTCTCCCCAAGAATTGGGAAAGAAGGCAGACAAATGGGTCAGAACAAGGGTGAACAGAAAAGTTCATACAGGGGGTGACAAAGATGGCAATAAGAAGAAAGATGGTGAAAAATCTCAAGATAAGCATGGGGATAAGGGTAAAACCAAAGATCCCACTTCAAATCTTAAACACTCTTCAGAGGGTGGGGATAAAACAAATTCTTCCTCTTCTTCCCAACCTGCACACATTAAAAAGCCTTGGTGCTTTGTGTGTAAAAATAGAGGCCATAGGCCAGGGGATAAGTCCTGTCCAGGTAAACCCCCTGAGCCTACCACCACTAATACATCAAGCTCTAGTGCCCCTAGCAGTAGTGGTACTAGTGGTGGGACTGCTGGCAACAGTCAAGCAAAGGGTGTAGTTGGGTTCACTTATGGGTCCATAGTGGAAACTGATGTCATCAGTCCCAAGACAGTTTCTGTCACACCTAGTGGCATTGGCCTTGCCACACTGGCTGCTTGTCCCCTTACAATGGATAAGTACAGGCAGACAGTTTCAATAAATGGTGTTGAGGCCTTGGCCTACAGGGACACAGGTGCCAGTTTCACTTTGGTGACTGAAAACCTAGTGCACCCTGATCAACACATCATTGGACAACAGTATAAGATTATTGATGTCCATAACTCCACTAAGTTTCTTCCCTTAGCTATAATTCAGTTTAGTTGGGGTGGAGTTACTGGCCCTAAGCAGGTGGTGGTATCACCTAGCTTACCTGTAGACTGTCTCTTAGGTAATGACCTAGAGGCCTCAGGTTGGGCTGATGTAGAGTTTTATGCCCATGCAGCCATGCTGGGCATCCCTGAGGAGTTGTTCCCTCTCATTTCTACTGAAATGAAAAAGCAAAGGAGAGAAGGCCTGAAAACTCAGGAACCCTCTCCATCAACAGGTAAAAAGGGTATCACAGTATCCCCTAACCACCCTACCATTCAGGATACCATTCCTGTGGTGGGAGAAACCTCTCCTGGGGTGGCACCTGTTCCAAGGGAATCATCAGTTGGCAAAACTGTACTCCCTGAGGTGGAAGTACCTCTCTGTGGGATAACTAACATTGGTGAGAAAAAGAGCACCATTTTAGTTAACATGGAGCATCCCTCCAACCCTCCCAGAGAAACTTTAGTGCAGAAACTCTGCACTGCCTCACAACACTTAGGACAGCATCCCTGCCCTAGTGTGGAGCTGATAGGACAGCATCCCTGCCCTGCTCCAACTCAAGAGAAACAGCATCCCTGTTCTCTCTTCCAGCCAGATGGACAAAGTTTTTGCCCAGCTATGGCTTTTCTGAGACAGCATCCCTGTCTGGCATTTCCATCACTACAAATAGGTTCAGTGGACAATTCCCACTGCTCTAAACTAAAACTTACTGATAGAAACTCTGAAAATACATCTTCACATTGTTGCTTAGCTAAAAAACTTCAAACAGGGTGGTTTACATCCCCACAGGGAAGTAACCATATAGTGGATGATAAAGGGAGTAACCAGTCTATTGCAGAGCTCCTCTCTACTTATCACCACTTAGACAATAAAGTCTCAACTGGCCAAGGTTAGCCTTATTGTCCTTCGTTTGGGGGGGGGTTGTGTGAGAAGGTAACCTCTTTCTAGCCTTGTTACCCCCACTTTTGGCCTGTTTGTGAGTGTATGTCAGGGTGTTTGTCACTGTTTTCACTGTCTCACTGGGATCCTGATAGCCAGGCCTCAGTGCTCATAGTGAAAACACTATGTTTTCAGTATGTTTGTTATGTGTCACTGGGATCCTGCTGGTCAGGACCCCAGTGCTCATAGGTTTGTGGCCTATATGTATGTGTCACTGGGACCCTGTCACACAGGGCCCCAGTGCTCATAGGTGTGCATGTATATGTTCCCTGTGTGGTGCCTAACTGTCTCGCTGAGGCTCTGCTAACCAGAACCTCAGTGGTTATGCTCTCTCATTTCTTTCCAAATTGTCACTGACAGGCTAGTGACCATTTTTACCAATTTACATTGGCTTACTGGAACACCCTTATAATTCCCTAGTATATGGTACTGAGGTACCCAGGGTATTGGGGTTCCAGGAGATCCCTATGGGCTGCAGCATTTCTTTTGCCACCCATAGGGAGCTCTGACAATTCTTACACAGGCCTGCCACTGCAGCCTGAGTGAAATAACGTCCACGTTATTTCACAGCCATTTTACACTGCACTTAAGTAACTTATAAGTCACCTATATGTCTAACCTTTACCTGGTAAAGGTTAGGTGCAAAGTTACTTAGTGTGAGGGCACCCTGGCACTAGCCAAGGTGCCCCCACATTGTTCAGAGCCAATTCACTGAACTTTGTGAGTGCGGGGACACCATTACACGCGTGCACTACATATAGGTCACTACCTATATGTAGCTTCACCATGGTAACTCCGAATATGGCCATGTAACATGTCTATGATCATGGAATTGCCCCCTCTATGCCATCCTGGCATTGTTGGTACAATTCCATGATCCCAGTGGTCTGTAGCACAGACCCTGGTACTGCCAGACTGCCCTTCCTGGGGTTTCACTGCAGCTGCTGCTGCTGCCAACCCCTCAGACAGGCAGCTGCCCTCCTGGGGTCCAGCCAGGCCTGGCCCAGGATGGCAGAACAAAGAACTTCCTCTGAGAGAGGGTGTGACACCCTCTCCCTTTGGAAAATGGTGTGAAGGCAGGGGAGGAGTAGCCTCCCCCAGCCTCTGGAAATGCTTTGTTGGGCACAGATGTGCCCAATTCTGCATAAGCCAGTCTACACCGGTTCAGGGACCCCTTAGCCCCTGCTCTGGCGCGAAACTGGACAAAGGAAAGGGGAGTGACCACTCCCCTGACCTGCACCTCCCCTGGGAGGTGTCCAGAGCTCCTCCAGTGTGCTCCAGACCTCTGCCATCTTGGAAACAGAGGTGCTGCTGGCACACTGGACTGCTCTGAGTGGCCAGTGCCACCAGGTGACGTCAGAGACTCCTGCTGATAGGCTCCTTCAGGTGTTAGTAGCCTTTCCTCTCTCCTAGGTAGCCAAACCCTCTTTTCTGGCTATTTAGGGTCTCTGTCTCTGGGGAAACTTTAGATAACGAATGCATGAGCTCAGCCGAGTTCCTCTGCATCTCCCTCTTCACCTTCTGATAAGGAATCGACCGCTGACCGCGCTGGAAGCCTGCAAACCTGCAACATAGTAGCAAAGACGACTACTGCAACTCTGTAACGCTGATCCTGCCGCCTTCTCGACTGTTTTCCTGCTTGTGCATGCTGTGGGGGTAGTCTGCCTCCTCTCTGCACCAGAAGCTCCGAAGAAATCTCCCGTGGGTCGACGGAATCTTCCCCCTGCAACCGCAGGCACCAAAAAGCTGCATTACCGGTCCCTTGGGTCTCCTCTCAGCACGACGAGCGAGGTCCCTTGAATCCAGCGACACCGTCCAAGTGACCCCCACAGTCCAGTGACTCTTCAGCCCAAGTTTGGTGGAGGTAAGTCCTTGCCTCACCTCGCTGGGCTGCATTGCTGGGAACCGCGACTTTGCAAGCTACTCCGGCCCCTGTGCACTTCCGGCGGAAATCCTTCGTGCACAGCCAAGCCTGGGTCCACGGCACTCTAACCTGCATTGCACGACTTTCTAAGGTGGTCTCCGGCGACGTGGGACTCCTTTGTGCAACTTCGGCGAGCACCGTTTCACGCATCCTCGTAGTGCCTGTTTCTGGCACTTCTCCGGGTGCTACCTGCTTCAGTGAGGGCTCTTTGTCTTGCTCGACGTCCCCTCTCTCTGAAGGTCCAATTTGCGACCTCCTGGTCCCTCCTGGGCCCCAGCAGCGTCCAAAAACGCCAAACGCACGATTTGCGTGTAGCAAGGCTTGTTGGCGTCCATCCGGCGGGAAAACACTTCTGCACGACTCTCCAAGGCGTGAGGGATCCATCCTCCAAAGGGGAAGTCTCTAGCCCTTGTCGTTCCTGCAGTATTGACAGTTCTTCAGCCTAGTAAGAGCTTCTTTGCACCAACCGCTGGCATTTCTTGGGCATCTGCCCATCTCCGAGCTGCTTGTGACTTTTGGACTTGGTCCCCTTGTTCCACAGGTACCCTCAGTCAGGAATCCATCGTTGTTGCATTGCTGATTTGTGTTTTCCTTGCATTTTCCCTCTAACACGACTATTTTGTCCTTAGGGGAACTTTAGTGCACTTTGCACTCACTTTTCAGGGTCTTGGGGAGGGTTATTTTTCTAACTCTCACTATTTTCTAATAGTCCCAGCGACCCTCTACAAGGTCACATAGGTTTGGGGTCCATTCGTGGTTCGCATTCCACTTTTGGAGTATATGGTTTGTGTTGCCCCTATCCCTATGTTTCCCCATTGCATCCTATTGTAACTATACATTGTTTGCACTGTTTTCTAAGACTATACTGCATATTTTTGCTATTGTGTATATATATCTTGTGTATATTTCCTATCCTCTCACTGAGGGTACACTCTAAGATACTTTGGCATATTGTCATAAAAATAAAGTACCTTTATTTTTAGTATAACTGTGTATTGTGTTTTCTTATGATATTGTGCATATGACACTAAGTGGTACTGTAGTAGCTTCACACGTCTCCTAGTTCAGCCTAAGCTGCTCTGCTAAGCTACCATTATCTATCAGCCTAAGCTGCTAGACACCCTATACACTAATAAGGGATAACTGGGCCTGGTGCAAGGTGCAAGTACCCCTTGGTACTCACTACAAGCCAGTCCAGCCTCCTACAGTGACCCCTCCTGATAGGTCCATACCTCATAAGGTAGCCAATCCCCCTCTCAGGGCTATTTAGGGTCTCTCATGTGGGTTCTCTTTAGATTCTGCTTGCAAGTTTCCTTTAGGAAACCTCTGCAACCTACTCCAAGAAACACTGAGACACTTTTCTTCTACAACCTCAGCTCCAAGTCAGCAACTGCAATAGTTTCCTGGGTGTGCATGCTATGGGGACTCCCTGTCTTCATACTGCACCAGAAGGACCGAAGAAATTTCCTGTGGAGTGAGAGAGTCACTCCCCTGATCCAAGCAGACACCTTCCAAGGCAATGACCGGTACACTGGGACTCCTCTCACACCGACGAGCGTACTCCTAAGGACACAGAGGGTGGACGTCATCGACATAGACTGTCCTGAGGTCCTGCTGACGCAATTTAGAGGAGGTAAGACCTTGCCTTCCCCCGAGAGTGATGGTACCCTGTGTACTGCGTCTTTTTTGCCTCCTGAGGCCTCTGTGCACTCTTTGCAAAATTCCTTCATGCACAGCCTGGTGCAGGTTCCCAGCACTTTTCCCTGCCACGCCCAACTCGCTGAGCTGTTGTCCAGTGGCGGGGGACCTTCTTTTGTTGTGCTGCATCAACTGCGTTTTGCACCTCCTTTGAACCCGGGTCCTGTGGCTCCTCGGGGTGCTGGCTGGCATTCTGAGGGCTCTCTAAAGTGCTGAGAGCCCCCTCTTCCTCCTCACACAGAGGTGAGGCCCCAGGTCCCTCCTGGGTCCATCCAGCACCATTTTGATGCAAAACGCACTTTTGTCAACGCTAAGGCCTGTTGGTGCCTTCTCACACGAAATCTCATCTGCAACAATTGTCACTCCGTGGGACATCTTTTGCATCATGCAGAAACCCACTGGTATCTTCCTAGCATGCATTTCTGCAGTCTTTGACTAACCGGGGACTCTTCTTTTGCACCCTCTTCTGGGTTGGCAGGGGCTCCTGTCCTTCCTGGAACTTCTTTCGATTTCTGGACTTGGCCCCCTTCCTTTGCAGGTCTTCAGGTCCAATAATCCAGCAGTTGTTCTTTTCAGACTTGGTTGGCTGCTGCAAAATCATTAAAATGCAGTGTAATGTGTCCTAAGGAAACTTGCAGTACTTTACTCCTGCTTTTCTGGGCTCTGGGGTGGGGTAATTTGCTTACCTTTTCTGTATTCTTACTCTCCCAGTGATTCTGCACACACTACACTTGTCTGGGGGGAATTTGAGATTCCCATTCCACTTTCTTAGTATATGGTTTGTGTTGCCCCTAGACCTATTTTCTCCCATTGCATTCTATAGGATTTCCTACTGTTTGCATTGTTCTATGACTATTTACTTGTCTAATTTTGGTGTCTAGTGTATATATTGTGTATAATACTTACCTCCAGAAGGAGTATTGTCTTTAAAATATTTTTGGTACTGTGTCACCCAAATAAATACCTTTATTTTTGGTAACACTGAGTATTGTCTTTGCTTGTGTATAAGTATTGTGTAACTATAAGTGGTATTGCATGAGCTTTGCATGTCTCCTAGTTCAGCCTAAGCTAATCTGCTATAGCTACCTCTATCAGCCTAAGCTGCTAGAACACTACTAGATTAACTAACAAGGGATAACTGGACCGGGTGTAAGGTGTAAGTACCCAAGGTACCCACTACAAACCAGGCCAGCCTCCTACACTGTGCAGCGAACAGCGGTGGCTCTACCCTGATGATTTCTTCTACCATCACCCGCAACTCCTCATCAGTGAAACGGGGGTTCTTCTGTGGGAACATGCCTATTGTGTAGTGGGTGTAGTGTTTGTGTTGTGCAGAGGATGTTAGGTGTTGAGGTATGGTGTGTGGTGTGTAATGCGTGACGGGTGTATAGGTGACTGTGGTTCATGTGTGCAGTTCTGGAAATGTTTGGGCTGGCAAGGTGTAACAGTATTTTCATATTTGCAAAGAATTGTGGGTTGTGTGGGGGTGTGTCTTATAGTACTGTTGGGTGTGTACAGTTTGTGTATATGTGTCAGGTGTGGGTTTTTCAATCTGGCGAATGTTGCCTTCTGTTGGTGTCGAGTGACCAAATCTACAGCGGCGGTCCGCACCACCAATGGATGACCGCCTTTGAGTCTCCGCTGTGGTGATTCGTGGTCCATAATTTGGACGGCGGTGTATTGCTGGCTTAGCGGGAAGGGTGGTGTATGAGGCAGTTTTTCGCCTCCGTTGGGTGTGGTGGAATTGTTGTTGTGGCTGGTTTCTGTCAGATTTGTGTTTGTGTGTTATAATCTGTCAGGCGGATTGCCGTCTTGGAGGTGGTCTGTTGGCAGCCGTCACTACGGTGGTCTTCGGGAAAGACTGCCAATGTCATAATGAGGGCCATAGTGTGTAATACATTGCTATGCTAGTTCAGTACAGATTCCACATGCAATGTGGTACAATTGAAATACTCTTTAGTTACCTCACGTTTTTATTTATTTGAGTTCATTCGGTCTAGAAATATAGACCATTTAGAGTAACAAAGATAACAATCATACATGATAGATAATAGTTGTTAAAAAAAGTCATAGCAATATGAAAAACAATAATAATCAGGACAGTATAACAATAAAATCAACAGGACTAAGTATTTGATCATAGATAAAAAGTACAATAAATAAGACATGGCTAAAAATGTTAAGAGAAAAAAGATAAAAGCTAGGATATAAAATTTTGTCTAACATACCAATGTGTGCAGTTATTTTCCCGTAAGACCTGGCCCTCGTCAATCCAAAAAACAAATAGAGTTCCCATTTAGATATAGGGTACTTTAACAAGAAGCCTATCAGATTTCAGCTAAAAAAAAAGGCTCTATAAGCTTATACAATCTCTATTGTTCATATAGAGGGCAACAAGTTCCTAATAAAAATTCCTACTGATACTACTAGAAAATAACAGTTGAGACTCCTTCTGTCGACTAATGTCAAGATGACTCACATGCCCTTTAATACAATAAGCCTACGCCGGATGTACCAGGCCTCCGATAAATATTTGGTAACTGTAATAGCTACCACGAAGGATGAGTCATATGTACAGATTCTGGTGGCGTTTGCTCTATCCTGTAATGACATGTTTTTGCAGAGGGGAATGATCCACCTCCCTCTGGGACTCTTATACAAAGGGCAGAAAAATAGTATATGCTCTATTGTTCCTTTGCAATTTTGGCAAGAGATACATCTATCATTTGAAACGATGTTAGATGACCAGTGAGCCGTAAAACCATTAATAGGCAGTGTACCATATCTTAGTTGGAGATATAAAGCACGGGCGTACGGAGGCATGGGAAGGTTCAAGAAGTTCTCAGCCCAAGGCTCGTGCTTGAATTGGAGAAATTCCATTGTTAGCCTGCCCGCCCCCTTTTGGTGCAAGGAGTCTTCATTAACTTTCTCCCAATATCTTTTTGTGACAAGTTTCCTTGCATTATCGAGGATTTGATCCGGATATTTCCAGTAGCAAGGAAAACCTATTTTGACCCAGGGAGATTTCATCTCCTTCAGCCATGGAATTTTCTCCAGTGCCGGGGGGCGGCTATGAGCTCTCTTATAGCCAGCCTATATGGTTTGAGTTCAACCGATTTCCATAAACGAATCCAATAGGAGAGAGGCCTTAGGGCCGCTGTGGTTTTAATACTGTTTAAACCTAGGTCAAGCCTTAGAGGGGTCATTGGTGAGCCCATACCTAACCGGGCAATCTGTCTAAGGAAATTATTTTCCTTGGTTTGCAGAGTATCGAGGTTTTTGTGGGACCCCCAAAGTTCGGCTCCATAAAGGGCCGCTGCTCTGATTTGGACATTGTAAATCTCCGCAAGTATGTTCAAGGGGGGACTCGGAGCCTTTCTCGATCTACGGACAAGGGCCCAGCCTCTCTGGCTTATAATGAGAGCCCCTTTGTCAATGGCTGCCTTCCATTTGCCTGTGGTCGATAGTCTGAAACCCAAATAATCAAACTCTTCTACTTTCTCCAATGGAATCGAGTTCATTTCTATACTAACGCGCGATCGTTTCTTGGAGGTACTATATATCATAAGTTTTGTTTTCTTAATGTTTACGTCCAGACCATAGTCACTACAAAAAACACAGAATTGGTTGATCAGGTTTTGGATTCCCATTGGCGATTTGGATATCAAAATTGTATCATCTGCATATAGCAGACACAGGATTTTTTTCCCAACCAATTTAGGTGAATCATTTGTACAGTTCTCTAAATAGTGGATGCAATTATTGATATATAGCAAAAAAAGAGTGGGTGCCAGGACACATCCCTGTCTAACTCCTTTTTTAATAGCTACGGGGTCAGTCAACTCGCCCCCCTGGCCACATCTAATTTGAGCGAAAGTATTTTCATGCAGTTGAGCAATGAGTTTCAGGAGACCAGATGGCACTCCCATATTTGATAATGTTGACCACAGCAGGTTCCTGGGGATCAAATCAAATGCGGCTCTGAGGTCTATGAAAACCACATAGAGATTACCCCTCCCCAGGTCAACATTCTTCCATTTTATTGACATAAATCTTAGGGCTTGGTCAACTGTACTCACTGCAGGTCTGAATCCTGCTTGTAGGTCAGAAAGAGCTTCAGACTCCATAATCCATTCCTCAAGATGGAGCAGAAGATGTTTTGCATAGATTTTTTGGGAGTTATCAAAGAGACTGATCGGACGATAATTGGCAGGGATATTCGGATTTCCTTTTTTAAAAATGGGTACTATTTCAGCCCCTTTCCAAGTGGGTGGAGAGGGGGCCCCTGCTGCAATTGCATTGCAGATAAGGTTGAGATATGGTGCCCATATATCTGGTCTTGATTTGTATAGATCGCCTGGAATCTTATCTGGGCCAGGGGCCTTTCCCCATTTCAATGAGTCTATTGCTGCTCTTGTTTCGGTTAGAGTGAATGTGATCGGGGTGGTCTCTTGGTTTATTGAGGCATCAGGGGCCCACAGAGATGCTTCAGATGGCCCTTCGTATAGTTGCCCAAAGTGCTCTACCCATGATGCTGAGAGAATTGAGGAGCCAGGTGCGGCAGGGGAATTACTACAGTCATCAGTTATTAGTTTCCAGAACCTAGATGTGTTATTGGATTTAGCAGTCTCCAGAATAATAACCCATCTGGCCTCTTCCCAGCTTCTGCGTGCCTTGGAACATTCCTTCTTATAAACCTTTCTGGCTGTTCTTAACAGCCCAACATGGCCTTCTTTTATTGCTTCCAGGAGAGATAGTTGTGCTTCTCTGCAACAATTGTCAAACCAAGGAGCGTAGTGCTTTTTGTTAGGATTATTAAAAATCTTTTTTGTAAAAAGATGCTTTAAAGATTGAAACAAATCAGTGTGGGCTGCTAAGAGTCTGTCACCCTCCCCATTCTCGTTTAGCCGGATCATACACTCCATCTGGTTGGCAAGCAGGTTGTAAATAGATGCCAGGTGTTTAGGGGAAGAAATAACAGATTCCCATTTTAGGTTGCGTCTGTTATTAGTTAGGGCCAGCTGGGAGGCATGGATCTTGGAGTAGGGCACATTAAACGAAGGAAAAAGTCCTCTGGTCGATAAGATCAACGGGTCATGATCGCTCTCAATTTGCTTTTGGACCCTCATATCGAACATGTGGCTCCACAGTCGGATGTCAAGAAATATATAATCAATACGACTGCTGTGCCCTCCGCGCCTAAAGGCAGCTTGCAAATTTACATCCGAGCGCGAGCGACCGTTGCAGGCTCGGAGGCCATGGGCTAGTGTGATGTCGGCCAGTAAGCGCGCAGATTTATTCAGCCTTGGTCTTTTGTTGGAGACTAGCTGAGGGATGCCCCAGTGGGCATCCTCTTCTTTACATATTCCTTGGACTAGAGGATTAGGTTCGAAAGTGACATTAAAATCCCCTCCAATCAAAACAAAGAAGGAGGGATTGTTTTTAAGAAAACTGTCCAAAATGGGCAGGACATCAGAATCAGGGTGGGAGCTCACATTCCTGTTATAGATATTAATTAAAAGTAGAGGTCTCTCTTCAGAAATCATTATTAATAGGACTTGCAAGTCAGTATCTATTTCTTCTATCTTGCACCTAAGAGAAGTATTGATCCACACAAGCAGCCCTCCCGATGGTCTCCCAGAAGATGACTTGCGTGCTGGAACCCAATAGCTTTTAAAGCCTAGTCTATATTTGGGTTCTAATGCCCATGTTTCTTGGAAGAGGCAGATCAGGTGATCATCAATAAAATTGCCCCATCCTGGGCTTTGTAATTTGCTTTCCAACCCTGCTATATTCCAGCTGAGTACCTTATCGAGATCCTCTGTTTTTATGGACCCTGCTTTATTCTGAGGATATTTCCTACAGGGGGAGGAACTGCTGGGAACCATGCTATTTCCCTCAGGTATATTAGGACCAGTAGCTTTCTCGCTATGTGCCTTGTAAGCCTCGCTGGATATAACCCCAGCTATATTTAAATTTGGTAGGTTGGCCATACGGGTGGACCCCAGAATGTGTGGAACAATTGACAGGTACGGAATACATTCCTCGCTGACTTGGCTCGTGGTACTTGTGGGTGATCCCTGATTAACAGGATCTGCCAAGGTCGAAGGGGCAACAGAGTTAGAGATGCTGAGGGCAGTAGGGTGAATGTCCTCAGCCTCGCCATTGCTCGGAGCCACTTCCGAAAGGTCATCTCCTAGTCAGTCTGTCTCAGAAAGAGATGACAAGGGGCATCTAGGGCCAAGTGCAGGGATAGACTGTATGTGGATAGCCGGGGGAGCCCCGTATAACGTTGGCAATTGTCTACTCCAAGCTGGCATGGGAGGTGGATAAAACACTTGTAACCTGCAAAGAGAGGCTTTTTCAATTATAGGATAAGGTCTATTAGCGTTTAAAAAGAGCCGTTGGACAAGGTCAGGAGAATTGAAGTTGATAACTATGCAGTCCCCTGAACCGATCTTCGCTAGGGAACCCACCCACCCTACCCTTCTCACCATCAGTATTGAGGGTGTCATGGAAAAAGCAAACCCTGCATTCGCGTGCAACCAATGGATTACCTTGTTTTTAAATTCGGTAAAAGATTCAGTGGAATGAGGTTTGAGTTCAGGAACATTCGATATAATGAGCACATAATGACATGATTCTGGTGGTAAATGGAGCACTTTTGGATCTAGCAGACCCCTGATCTTGTCACTCTTCTGGTGTTCTGTTTGCGGGTGCTCCCAAGTGGGGTTGCCATCTCCCGGATTAGTTACTGGGTTATTCCATGGGGCGGTTCCTTTTGAAAGGGGAACTGAGACCATATGGGGCTTATTCATTAAAATACTAGCTGTTTTGACGGAGCTGGGCCAATCTTGGTTTAAAGAGGAAAAGGGATTTTGGGTATTTGGCCAGTGGGTCTATTGGCAGTGATGAGGTCATGGTTGGCAAGGGGATGGGATTGAATTTCTACGGGTGGAACAATTTTTGGTGGCTGGCTATTAATAAGGCTTTCCAATTTGTCCTCAATTGATTGGAGGCGGGTTAAAATAGGAAGAAATAGTTTTGAAAGCTCATCTCTCATGAAATCCCTGGTGTACTCATTTGCATGGCACTCATTTGTGTTGTGTAAGGGGATTAATACTGTATCCTTATTAGAAGATTGGGCCAAGTTAGAGGGGCTCAAAGTCCTGGATCGTTTGTTTTTAAAAGCGGGTTCCCTTCGTTTCCTTTTTCCTTTGGTATTAGAATCTGCTAAGGTAAGGGGGCCTTCATTTGAGGGACTCTGAGCCAGCAGAATTGGTGCAGCACGGGTGGTAATTACAATTGGGGTTTCATCCTGATTCTCCTGGGAGATTGTAGAGGGGGAGGGGAAAGGGGTAGTCAGTACAGACTGTAATTTTGTTCGGGGGGGGCTGTGGGGGTGAGCTATCATGAACTAGGCTGTTGGTTGAAGAAGGGGGGGCAGCTCAGCGTCGCTGCACTAACTCTATTTCTTTTTCAAGTTCCCCAACAGCCTTTTGCAGAAAACCATCTAGGGTTTTGTTAGAGTGCTGCTTTCCTTCCAACCCACACCCACGTCGTCGGCCCATTATTCTTTAAATCAGGGGCCTTTAGTGAGCCCCCGGCTTATAGAGGTGTGTAGGCCTTTGGGACCCAGCCTCTGTCACTATAGTGTGATTAATGAGCTTCTCAGACCCTACTGATCACAAATCCCAAAGACAAGACCACAGTGAGATGCCCAAAGCGTATATATATAGCCTGGCCCAACCACTTATCGGGCACAGACAGGCGCAAAACGGGTAATGAATTTTGGGCTCCTGCCCTTGGGAGAAAAAGAATGGTGCCGCCTCCTTCCGCCCTCCAACTAACGTAATTCAATAAGCAGTTGTATGATGAACTGAGTTAAATTCAACTGAGTACACAGAAAAACCTGCGAGTATCCGGTTTAGGTTGATAGTTTTCCACGTGCTTGATGGGGCCTCGGGCTCTATGGGAGGGCTGCCCACGCACCGAGCAGAGGAACTTAAGATCTCCTTCAGGCAGCCATGGACAAGTTAGCTGTCTAGTCCACGTCTTTGGGTAGATGTCAGGGGGGTGGCCCTGCCCTGCCTCTTCCTGGCAATGACGGGCAAGGACGGGCCCGCCCTTGGCCCGGGCGCCGCCCGCACGCGTCCTGCGACGGCGGGAGCGCGAAGTTATTTAAAGGGCTCCTGCCCCGTGACACTCCTCCCTGCAACAGGCAGCGCTTCCCGCGACGGTGGGAGCGCAAAGTTATTTAAAGGGCTCCTGCCCCGTGACACTCCTCCCTGCAACAGGCAGCGCTACCTCACGTGTTACCATTGTGAAGTGGTCAGGTGAAGGGAAAAGGCTCTCAGTTCATAGACATTTTGGCACAACATTGCAGTATTTGTGGATACACATTGATACCTAAATAACTTTTGGTGAATGTACATGATGCAGATTATTTTACCTTGTAAACTCACTTTACAGATGTATTTCTGGTTACTGTGAGTTTTTGAGACATAAGTTCAGTATTCTAAATCACAGAGACCTGCCGATCAGAGGCTTGAAACAGTTCAGGCAGAGAAATAAAAATGTATACAAGACAAGGGCATATATGACGTAGGAGCTAGCATGGGGAATTTCTAGGCTGTGAGCAAATGGTTTGTTGAATTCTGCCCTGCATGCATGAGATACAGATGATAAAGAAGTCAATTTTGGGAGCCTTGAATCTGGTTAAATATATAAACTTGACAAATGTTTTGTGAGCAAAGTTCATCTTCAGTTCCATTTACACATATACACTTAAACTGTTGTATCTGTGTTTTCAGCATCATCTGGGCAAGGCGAGGATGACATTAGCCATGTCCAGTGTGGTAAAAGCTGGGCACTGTGGTTCTAGTGCAGACACCACCAACACTCAGTGACCCAGTGCCACGGAGGGTGAGGGGACTGGCACGGAGGCTACCAGCAGTTCATCATCATATTGGGAGGCTCCCACAAAATATCAGCCCCTACTTTAATATTACCACCTGCATCATTGTGCGCCACCTATGCTCCCATTCCACTCTCCCCCTTGCTCTCCCCTATTTGGCCATACCTGCCCCCTGAAAGAGGTGGCATCACCTTCACTGCAGGCACCTCCCCCCACTCCTGCCTCCCAGGCTGCGCTCAGTGAGGAAGAGGACTATCTCTGTAGGCCAGGCTGCACAACTGAATGTCATCCAGGGGCTTAGGGGCCAGATGACAGAAATTCTAGCTCACCTGGATGGCATTCACCGTGCCATGCCTGGTCTACAGAGGTCTGGACTCCTCACTGACCGCAGTCTCCCACCCAATCCAACCTCGTGCCCCAACTCCCACCCCTTCCCCATCCAAAATACCTATTCCTAGGCCTATCCAAAGCCCACTCACTTCTTTACACGCACCCTTTCCAACACACAAGCAGCACATCCACACATAAGCAGTGAAACACACACACACACACACATACAGACACCATACCCATCACCACCACAAGCATACCCACAGACACCAAACCCACCACCACACCCACATGCATATCCATCACCATCACACCTACAGACAATACACCCCACCACACAAACATGCACAACCACCACCACCACACCCGCAATTACCACACCCACCACCACACAAACATCCACAACCGCACACACATGCACCAGCACATCTGCAGGCACCACACACAGCACCTTCACAGGAGACCAATGGACACACACCCACACACACACATATATTTTTGACATTACACACACACTGTAGACAAACACCCATACTCACCTGAAAAAAAGATACCCAGAAAGAAACACAAACCAAAACTTACATCACATACACCAGATCCACAGGCAACTACACCATCAACGGACACATACAAATCACCCAATATCACTCCCTCTACCTCTCAACCCGAAATCCCTACCAACCACCCTATCCATTTTCCCATGAAAGACCTTCTTTTTGCCCTGGTATTCACCCATTTCACATCCAAAACCACCCCTCCCAATGTAAGCCCACCCCTCCCACAACCCATCCCACCCCTCCCAAATCCACACTCACCCCCAACTCCAAACTCACCTCTCCCAAATCCAGACTCCCCCTCCCAAATCCAAAGCCACCCCTCCCAAAACCAAGCCCACTCCCCCCAAACCCAAAGACCCCCTCCCCCCAAAAAAGGTCATTAAGGTGCCTGCCCTCTGTCCGATAGACGCCCCTTCCCGAGGAGGTTGTATGTAGCACTGCAAATAGGAGGCAAGCTCTGGGCATGCAACCCAGAATTGGGACTCTTAAAAAACATGTTCTCTGAAATGAAAAGTTATTGTTTTCAATATAAGTATTGAGAGAAATATCTCAATTTTTGATAAAAAAAATATTTTCTTTACAATACCTTTGTCCTGGTGTTATTTTAATAATTATTACTAATTGTTTGCTGATAATGTAATTTCTGCTTATGGTCTGCCATGCACTTGCCTTCATTTCTGACAGTGACAACAGGTTTAATTTTTGAGATATTTTTTATGATGCATACCTTTGTGTTGTACATTTGCGAAGGACAAATTGTTTTTGGTGCAAGCATTCATCATGTTGCTGGGCACTTACACCAAAATTGTAAATGTCGCTCTTATTTTGCCTGGAGAATGTATGTGGGTTTGTTTTAACAGGATGTGTTACTAATATACACCTATGTATTAACAGGATAAATGACACTTTAGAGTTAAAACACATCTAATGCTTGGCATTAATTACACATACCAAGGGGACATGTGACCTTCATACATCTCTGGCACGTTTGGAGTTTAAAGCTGACATTGGTTGTACATAATGCGTACACTCACTTGTTGCATTGTATAGTGCAATTGCTACATTATAAATGGTTTATATTGTTTGGATTAGATGTCCCGTTTATGTACAGGTTATGGTCATTTTGGGTAAATTATTGCACACACCCTTATGACACATTTCAATTTGGGATTGATATAACTTTTTGTGAAGGTGTCCAGTGCGATGAAGGCAGTTAGTACCTGATTGGTGGGTGTTACTAATATAGCGAGGTGTGTTTTTTTATTTGTATCAAATGATGACATTATATATATATATATATATATTTATATATATATATACGGATTGTACATCAATGTACTATTGCTTGCAAATATTTTTAAAACATGCACAAGTCCAGCGCTAATGTACACCAGCAATACCGAGGGTGGTAATACAGTGACTTACCTTCTGTTCCAGCGACGATGGGGTTGATTTTCATCTTGGTCCAGGAGCAGCAGCAACAGAAATACTTCTATGACCGGGTTCATGGGGGCAGGAAATTATAAAACTTGGAAAAAATATGGTTTTATGGTTTTATCCTTCCCAACCCCCCCAACTCAGGTATGGAGGTTTAGCCACGACAGTTGCATCGGCAGGAATGCACATCGTGATTGGCTTTGTGGTAAAAGTGACTGGAGTCCCACTGGCAGCCGCTTTTGCCTATTGTTGCCTACGGGTTGAGATTCATGGCTGGGACCGCAGTTGATTAGCGGTCTTTCGTCTATGGACCCACCCAACTCTAAATAGAGCAGGCGGACTGCCAAGGTGGCAGATGGGAAATCCGATGGAAAATGGACAGTGGGACCATTACTGCCAAGATCTAAATCAGGCCCTTGGGGCCTGACTTAGAAGTCAGTGGAGGAGAATACTCCATCACAAACGTGACCGTTATCCCATCCGCCGTATTATGATCCCATCATATCCTATGGGGATCGTAATACAGCGGAAGGGATATCCTTCCCGTTTGTGACAGAGTATTCCCTCCGACGACATCTAGATCTGGCCCTTAGTTTTGATGTGTCATCAGCTGCAGAACTTTCAAGAAGGTATATGACGCATCGTATAACCTGTAAAGGCATTTAACTACAGTGATGACATACTGGTTTTTGGAGCTACACAAAAGGAGCACAATAGAGCCCTCACACAAGTATGTCAACTACTCGATGATGCAGGTTTGACTTTAAATGCAGACTAGTGTGCGTTCAATAAAACAAAATTGAAATTCTTTAGCTGTATATTTTCTGATAGGGGAATAGCATCTTATCTTTCAAAAGTACAAGTTTTAACAAATGCTGAACCAGCACAAGATGTTTCAATGGTACATTCATTTCTTGGAATGGCTAGTTACTGTTCATGATACTTAAAAGACTTTGCCACTGTCAGTGCTCCATTGCAAGAGTCAACCAAGAAAATGTTTTCTTTTAAATCATCACAAGACTGTGAAAAGAGTTTTAAGAGAATCAAACATGCCACAGAAAATGCAACAGAAATTGTATACTTTAACCCAAAGCTCCATACTGAGATTGTAGTTGAGGCTAGCCCCGTTGGCTTATGCTCTATACTTGCACAGCATAGTGGACACCCAAATGGAAGATGACATTGTGACCTATGCTAGTAGAAGTTTATCTCAAACAGAACGTGCATCCTCACAGACTGAAAAGGAAGGTTTGGTTGTAGTATGGGGTTGTGAACATTTCCTGTATGGAAAGCCTTTTACATTGGTGACTAATCATCAAGCCTTGCTAACTATCTTTGGCCATCAAAAAGCCAAGATACCCCCTCTAATTGAAAAATGGGGACTACGATTACAAAAGCACAACTATACAATTATGCTTCGACCAGGAAAGTATCAAAATACTGCTGACTGCTTTTGAAAGTTCCCATTCAAGGTCATCACGCTCCATCCAAAACATCTAAGGCCTACACCAATTTGATTGTCAAGTCAAGTACACCAGCTGGTGTATCGTCAGCCCAGATTGTAACTGATACGAGTCATGATAGTGAGCTGCTTAAATTGAAAGACACATTTACACATCAGTCGTGGAACAAACATGGTGAATGTTGGTGAATATCAAAAGATGACAAAGATGAATTGTCCATAACTCAGGAAGGAGTCTGTGAGGGTCAAGGATCCTGATTCTGGAGAGTCTGCAACAAAAGGTGATAGAAGTGGCTCATGATGGACATTGTGGTATTTTTGCTACCAAGAAAGCTCTCTGAGACCAAATTTGGTTTGCATACTTATATGGATGCAGGATTTGAAAAATAACTCAAGGCCTGTCACATATGCAATTGCAAGTCAACCAAAGTGACTCAAAATACTTTAAAAATTAAGGAACTCCATACACATGCCTTGGTGAGAATAACCATTGATTCTTTTGGTCTACTTGACAATGGACATCACTTAATCATATAACAGATGAATAATCATGTTTCCGATTGGTCGAAGATCTCTCATCTATGACACAGGAGCGAGTAATCAAAAAGCTCGATGGCATTTTTGCAACATGGGAGTTCCCAACCATTGGGAATTCTGATACTTCAACAGCAAATTATTCAAAGAACTTCTAGACCATCTGAACATAAAGCATCAAAAGATCACATCATTTTATGAGCACACTAAAGAAAGCAGTGCAGTGTGCAACTCTGGAGAAGCTCAGTCTGAAAATAGCACTGAACTCTACTTTACAAGCTTATCTTTCCATGCCCCACTTGACCACAGGTGAAAATCCTGCAACTTTGATGTTCAGGTGAGCAATGGCAACCAAGATAGACAAATGGACCAAAGAAAGAGATACTAAGGAAAACTTGATTCATATGAGGGACTTGGTTCTGAAACAGAAAATAAAAATGTATGTACACAAGAGGCAACATGTGAAAGACCTTTCATTCTGAAAAGGAGATTTGTTGATCGCTCAGCAGCTATGTAAAAGCAAATCCAATGCTCCTTACAATGCTGAACCTTTTCATGTGGTGTCTACCAAAGGACACATGGTGATTCCCCATCAACTTGATAAGTCCCTTACCAATAATAATAAAATAAAGACAAACAGTCTAATTTAGATGTTGGCAATAATGGGTCAGCTGCAACATTTATGACGTAAACCCTGTTTGAACGACTTGGTGGTCCGTCCGCCTGATGTAGATGTTGGTTAACCTGCCTGAGTCCCACCGACTCTGCCAAGGATTCCCAACTGGTGCCAGAACCCCATAGGAAATTGTGGCTAGCAGCAGGACCCCAACCACACTTACAGCTGTGCAGATTTGGATGTACCTTACCGCCAAGCAAAATGTTGTGATCCAACCTCCACTTCTAAGTTGGCTGATTGGTGGTGGTGGCGGGGGGCTGGAGTGAAAACTCCCATATTTCCCGATTCCACTTCTGTTTCAGGCCGGACATGGCTGGACAACACCCTCCTTTGCTGTCACTGGCCCATGGAGAAAACTAGACTTCCCCATCATTGGACACAAAGGTAGAGAACCCACATTGGAGGTGTACTTTGGGTGGTCACTGCACATGGCCTCTGGACCACTGCAGACATATACATGTCACAGTCATTTTTAAAAATTACTGTGACATGCATATGTCGGGAACACAAGTGGGTAAGACATGGAAGGGACACACTGGTACACAACACATATCGCACACATACACAGCTGTCATTTTGGTGTCAGTATTCATTGCCAAATGAATGCTGGCACCACACTGACGGTACAGTCATACTTGTCAACTGTGTCCATGTATGCACATTTTAAGGGGACCTGTACCTGTCATGTTGTGCTTTGAGTTGCGTGTGTCTCAGTACATGTATGTGTGTTCGATACAATTGGCTGGGTGAGGTAGAGGGAACTGGAGTGGGTGTTGTGGCTGTGTCAGTATGTGTGCCACTTGCAAATGGCATTGATGTTGTTGTTTATGTTGTATGTTGTGTTTCTGCCTGCAACATTTAGGTGAGTGTAGTTGTCTGTTGGACATTGTTGTGATGGTGGTAGTTTGATGTGTGGGTGTGTTTGTATGGATGAGTGTGCAGTTGTGTTTGTCGGTAGTTGTATTTGTATCATGTGTGGGTATTGTAGCAATAGTGTGTGTGTATGTTGTGTCATGGATGTATGTCAATGTGTGGTTGCGGAATGTACGTGTTGTGGTGGAATGGCAATGTATAGTGGTGTGTATGTGTTGTGTTGTGTTGTGTGCGATGCAGAGGGACACATTTGGCAAAATTACAGTACGTATGACTTTGTCAGACTGCGGTGTTGGAGCGGCTTCAATCCCATGTTATCGAAGGATAAACTATGTACTTGTTCCATTCTGTCTAAACACAAAGGGTTCTTCTCCCGCCCCCTTTGTGGCAAGGTTCATTGGCAAGGGGGAAGCACTAGGTGGTGGCTGATTTGCATTCACCCTTCACACATTGTCTCTGGGACTACATATTCCAGCAACCCTCAAGGTTAGCCATTTGTAGGGTGTGGCTCTGCTATATAAACCAGCCACACCCAATCTTCAGTGCACACTATTCTGGAGCCTTCATCAAGCTGACTCAGTTTCCAGACTCTGCTAGAGAAACTAATAACGAGTGTTCCAACTCGTTCACGGTGAGCCCGTTCCATTGGGGTTTTCCCTAATGGTGTTTATGTCAGTTACTAAGCAACTGTAATAGTTGCAATCTCGTCTCCGACCTTCGAAGTTGAGAAATTGCATGTTGATTTATCGCGCAGCTTTATTTAACCGGCAACATTGTTTAGAATGTTGCCTTGAATACAAAGTATCCAAATAGCTGCCGCTTTGCTAAAGAATAACATTTGTTCTTGTTTATTGATTTTCCAAATGGCTGCTGCTTTGTTAAAGAATAACATTTGTTCTTGTTTATTGATTTTTTCAAAATAGCTGCCGTTTTGCTAAAGAATAACATTTGTTCTTATTTATTGATTTTTGGATCGCTTGCGCTATTTGTTTTACACATGTTAAATAGAATAAGAGAATTGACCTTGTAATAGTTTTCCTTTGCAGCATCTCGTTCTTTCTTGTAATCACTAAAAAGAAAATGAGTGGACTTCTATTTAGAACAATTTTCTTTTGATATTAACCCTTGATTTCCTGGTTTCTATTTTGGGACTTACTATTTCTCTTGAGTTTCTGACATATGCTCTCTGGTACATTATGGTGTTGGTTTGGAGTGCCAATTATTAGATTGTCAAGTGAGAATAGTGAGTTTAGTTTATTTACTATGTTTGGTGGAAAACCATTTCACAATTTTATATTGTTTGATTAATAAATACTGTGATTGTTGTTCTATGGTAAGTCTAACAGTTTTTCCTTTTAGGTCTCCCTCCTGGCTGTTCCCATCCTAATTCCCTTCCCCCACCTGGCCGCTCCAATCATCAGTGCTATTACAGCACTCTGAGTTGGTGCTGCCTGGAGGTGGGCCTCTAAATCATCAACGCACAGACTCCGAGGAATTGGGCCTTGACAGAATAGTGTGCCCACGAGTTTTTACATTCCTCTTGGTCTGTGTGGTTGTTGTCTAAGATGGCCACCTTAGATACAGTGATGCAAGCTATTACACAATTACAAAAAGAACTCCAAGACTCTAAAAACACCACAGCGGCCTTAGTCACAAAGGTGACGCAGTTACAAGCCAAAGTAGACGGGGCCACACCCCAACCACGTGTACCTCCTAGTAATATATCTGTGAATGTTCCTACACAGATTCCTCTTGCGGCTCCCGAACGCTTTTCAGGAGACCCTTCAAAAGTGCAGGTTTTTCTTACTCATGTGGAGTTGCATTTTACATGCCGCCCTACTGCTTTTCCTGATCCACAGTCCAGAATAGCCTTTCTCATTTCGTATTTGTCTGGTGATGCTGCTTCTTGGGCAGTCCCTCTGGTACGTCAAGACAGTCGATTATTATATAACTGGCATCTTTTTGTTGAAGACTTTGAAAAAGTATTTGATCGATGTGCTGTTACCATGTCGGCTGACAGAGAACTTCTTGAGTTAAAACAAGGTAATAAAGACCTTATCTCTTATCTATCTCATTTCAATCGTTTGGAAGTAGAGACTTCTTGGCCAGAGGAGAAGAGATCAGCCCTTTTTTATCATGGACTTAAAGAGGAATTAAAAGACATTCTGGCACAAATAGATCCACAACCCAAAACATGTATGGATATAATTAACCTCACTTTGAGATTAGACCATAGAATTTCTGAACGTAAGGGAAACAAAAGACGCCCTGAGCGTAACACTTGGTATCAAGAGAGATACAGAAATCCATTATCTTCAACATCATCGGGGGGAGAACCTATGGAGATAGGAACTCTCTGTCAACCATTAACCAAGGAGGAAAAGGATCTTCGTTGTCGCAATGGACAATGTCTTTATTGTGGAAAGAAAGGACATTTTATAAGAGATTGTCTAGCCAAACCAAGAAATAAAACAGATTCTATTAACACTCCACAGAAAAAGATAGCCATGTTAGATAATCCAGAGGAAAACTAGGACACCCAAGAATCAAAGAAGGGGACCTCTTGGGTAGTTTAATGATCCCTTCAGTACATTCTGACTCTAAGTGCTATATCAGACATCTACGGATCTCCATGCAAATCCTGGTTTTGGGGAAATGGCAAAAAGTTCAAGCCTTAATAGATTCTGGTGCAACAGGAAATTTTGTAGATTCACAAACAGCCAAAACCCTACAACTTCCTTGTGTACGAAAAAAGTTACCGGAAATTGTGCAAGCCATGGATGGGAGCGAATTATCCGGAGGACCAGTAACTATGTGTACTCCTTCCATTCACACGATTTGTCAAGATATTGATGGTCATAATCATTCTGAGAAACTCCTTTTTGATATAATTCAAGACCCTCAATATGGCTTTATACTTGGTATGCCTTGGTTAATACTGCACAATCCTTACATAGATTGGCAAAAACAAACCTTAAAGTTTTCCTCTGCATTCTGTTTAGAGAATTGTTTGCATGATAGACAAGAAAAATTACCCCAATACATAGCCACTGCAGCAGAAAAAGTTATTGATTTACCTGACATATATTACGAGTATGCTGATTTTTTCTGTGAGAAAGCTGCAAGTACTTTACCTCCTCATAGGCCGTACGATTGCCAAATAGACCTTTTACCTGGTGCTGCCATACCAAATTGCAGAATATACGCCTTGTCGGAAAAAGAAAACTCTTATCTGCGAGAATATCTTGATCAATGTTTAGAAAACAAATTAATCCGACCCTCACATTCACCTGCAGCTTCTCTTTTGTTTTTTGTAGCAAAGGCAAATGGAGAGTTAAGACCATGTATAGACTATAGAGCGATAAATAAAATCACTGTCAAGAATAAATATCCTCTGCCGTTAATCCCCGTCTTGTTAGACCAAGTCAAAAGTGCAGTGATTTATACCAAATTGGATTTACGTGGAGCCTACCATTTGGTCCGTATACGCGAGGGAGATGAGTGGAAGACAGCGTTTAAAACTCGTTATGAGCTCTTTGAGTATCAAGTAATGCCTTTCGGACTGTGTAACGCTCCTGCTGCTTTCCAATATTTTCTTAATGATGTACTAAGAGAATATCTTGATATTTTTGTGATTGTCTACATTGATGACATCCTGATTTATTCCGATTCAGATGATCTTCATAGAAAACATGTAATACAAGTATTACGCACTTTACGAAACCATTGTTTATTCTGTAAATTGAGTAAATGTGAATTCCATGTCAGAACGGTAGAATTTCTAGGTGTAACTCTAACTCCTGATGGGATGCTGATGACAGAACAAAAAATTCAAGCAGTAGTTGATTGGCCTACGCCTAAATCAGTAAAAGACATGCAATGTTTTCTAGGTTTTGCTAATTTTTATCGGCGTTTCATAGACCATTTTTCTTTAAAAGTAGCTCCAATCACTAGATTGTTACGTAAAAACATTCCTTTCCAGTGGTCTACTGAAGCCAATGAAGCTTTTATTGAACTCAAAAAGGCCTTCACTACTGCCCCATTTCTAGCCGACCATAGAGTCACAGAACCTTTTATTGTAGAAGCAGATGCCTCTGATGTAGCAATAGGAGCTATATTATAACAGCGTTATCCCTATACAGGGCAATTACATCCTGTAGTCTACATGTCACAAACGTTAAATGCTGCTGAACAAAACTACACTATTGCTGAAAAAGAATTATTAGCAATTCGAGACGCTTTTAAGGAATGGAGGCATTATTTATCTGGGACACAGCATAAAATCGCAGTATACACTGATCACCGGAACTTACAATTCATGAGCTCAGCTAGGGTGTTAACTCCTCGACAACTACGATGGATGTTATTCTTCTCAGAATATGATTTTATTGTAACCTCCAGACCTGGCACAGAGAATAGAAAAGCAGATGACTTAACAAGACAAGACTCTTCTCTCTCGCATGAAAGAACAAAACCACAACCGGTCATAGATCCTACAAAGGTTTTATGTTTGATAGCTGCAGAAGACTTTCTTGACCTCATTCGTTCACACTTTCATATTACAGAATGGAAAAAATGGTTACAACAAGGTACCATGTATACCATCCAACAAGGCTTACCATTATATGCATCTCGAGTTTTTGTACCAACTTTAGATTTAAGACAAACTGCCTTTCTGTGGTTACATACCCATCCAATAGCAGGACATCCAGGTCCTCAAAAGACTATAGATCTCATGAAACGATACTTCTGGTGGCCCTCTTTTTCTAAAGATATTAAATCTTTCTTACAATCATGTGAAGTTTGTGCTCGTTGTAAAAGCACTCACAATAAACCAAAAGGATTGTTAATCCCCTTGCCAACTCCAAGTCATCCTTGGGAACATATTAGCATGGACTTCATCACTGGACTTCCAGAAGCATGTTATCAGAATACCATTTTAGTGGTCATAGACAGTTTCACAAAATATGCACATTTTATCGCTTGTAAAGGTCTACCAACATCTAGTCATTTAGCCACCCTTTTCCTCCAAAATGTCATCCGTCTTCACGGACTCCCCAAGACCATTCTCTCTGATAGAGGAACACAATTCTCTGCCCGTTTCTGGCAAGCATGGTGCAAAGGATTACAGATAAATTCTGCTCTATCCACCAGTTACCATCCACAGACTGATGGTCAAACAGAAAGGTTAAACCAAACTTTAAAACAGTACTTGTGCTGTTACGCTTCTGACGCCCCTACAACGTGGCCTGATCTTCTTTGGCTCACTGAATTGGCATATAATAATTCGTACCATTCTTCCATTAAAGAAACCCCTTTCTATGGAGTATATGGTAGACATCCTAAAATATTGCCAATTGATTTGCCACTCACAGTTCAAACTCTACCCGCGGTCCAAGATGCATTATCTCCCATGGTAAAAATACATTCAAGATTAAAAACCAATTTGCAACAAGCAAAAGCAGATTACAAATTGCAATATGATAAGAAACATCAAATCGGTCCAATATTTAAAGAAAAGGACAAAGTCTGGTTATCTACAAAAAATGTTATGTTTAAAGATCATAACATGTTTAATACTAAATTCATCGGTCCGTATGAGGTGATTCGTCAAATCAACCCAGTGACATACAAATTGAAACTACCACCCTCTTTAAAAATACATCCGGTCTTTCATACATCCTTATTGAAACCCGCCAATTCCTCTAGCATATCTCATCCACCTCCAATATTGGTGAAAGGGCAATGGGAATATGATGTGTGGGCCATTTTAGATTCTCGATTTCAAGGGTCCTCATTATGGTATCTAGTGGCATGGAAAGGATATGGACCTGAAGAAAATTCCCGGGAGCCTGCCACTCAAGTACATGCTCCGCAACTGATACGGCGGTTTCATCATCTTCATCCCACTAAGCCTGGCTTTCAACCGCGCTCGGGGAGGGGGTGTACTGTCAGACTCCGGTGTTGGCGCGGTTTCAATCCCATGTTATCGAAGGATAAACTATGTACTTGTTCCATTCTGTCTAAACACAAAGGGTTCTCCTCCCGCCCCCTTTGTGGCAACTTTCATTGGCCAGGGGGAAGCACTAGGTGGTGGCTGACTTGCATTCACCCTTCACACATTGTATCTGGGACTACATATCCCAGCAACCCTCAAGGTTAGCCATTATTAGGGTGTGGCTCTGCTATATAAACCAGCCACACCCAATCTCCAGTGCACACTATTCTGGAGCCTTCATCAAGCTGACTCCGTTTCCAGACTCTGCTAGAGAAACTAATAACGAGTGTTCCAACTCGTTCACGGTGAGCCCGTTCCATTGGGGTTTTCCCTAATGGTGTTTGTGTCAGTTAGTAAGCAACTGTGATAGTTGCAATCTCATCTCCGACCTTCGAAGTTGAGAAATTGCATGTTGATTTAGCGCACGGCTTTATTTAACCGGCAACATTGTTTAGAATGTTGCCTTGAATACAAAGTATCCAAATAGCTGCCGCTTTGCTAAAGAATAACATTTGTTCTTGTTTATTGATTTTCCAAATAGCTGCCACTTTGCTAAAGAAGAACATTTGTTCTTGTTTATTGATTTTCCAAATAGCTGCTGCTTTGTTAAAGAATAACATTTGTTCTTGTTTATTGATTTTTGGATCACTTGTGCTATTTGTTTTACACATGTTAAATAGAATAAGAGAATTGACCTTGTAATAGTTTTCCTTTGCAGCATCTCGTTCATTCTTGTAATCACTAAAAAGAAAATGAGTGGACTTCTATTTAGAAGAGTTTTCTTGTGATATTAACCCTTGATTTCCTGGTTTCTATTTTGGGACTTACTATTTCTCTTGAGTTTCTGAGTTTCTGACATATGCTCTCTGGTACATTATGGTGTTGGTTTGGAGTGCCAATTATTAGATTGTCAAGTGAGAATAGGGAGTTTAGTTTATTTAATATGTTTGATGGAAAACATATTTAAAATTTTATTTTGTTTGATTAATAAATACTGTGATTGTTGTTCTATGGTAAGTCTAACAGTTTTTCCTTTTAGGTCTCCCTCCTGGCTGTTCCCATCCTAATTCCCTTCCCCCCGCCTGGCCGCTCCAATCATCAGTGCTATTACAGCATTCTGAGTTGGTGCTGCCTGGAGGTGGGCCTCTAAATCATCAACGCACAGACTCCGAGGAATTGGGCCTTGACAGACTTACCTCTATTGTATAGCACTGCCGTTGTCCGCAAATCGCTGCCAATAGACTGCCTGCAGGATTCTAACATCTAAATACAGCGGGCAGAACACTGTCGACTTGACGGTCTTTTCGAATCCGCTGCAGTGGCATTTTGGCAGTAGCACTGCCAAGATCTAAATCAGGCCATGAGTTGAAAACTCAATGACTTTTGCTGAATCTTTACCATCATTGACAATGCCTGACATTGGAGACAAGAGTTTACAACTTCCACTAACCAGATTAGGTCGACAGATCAAAGCGCCAAGAAGATTAGTTGAAGAGATTTACTTGTACGTGTATTATATATGTATATATTTGTCTCTGACTCAGAAGATTCAGCAGCATTCCAGCGAACGGGCAGAAGCAGGCACGTTGCACTGCTTGCACTGATTTTGAGCACCAGAGCTCATTCCACCCTGAAAAATAAGCACAAACTGCACCATGTGGCACACCAGATGGCGCTGCTTTTTGAGTTGATTTTGCTGCCACTCAAGTAGACTTTCTACTCAAGAGGCAGCTTCCTGACCATGAACTGTCACAACTGCCACGGCCTAGCAACCGCAAATTGTGATGGGGACACCAAATTTCACTTGCCAACTTATTGTTGCTAAGCTGCGTGTGAGAAAAATCTCCACCATGAAGCGGTTGGAGGAATTTTGCTGGAACTCTGCATTACAAGTGTGATGTGGAGTGGTCAAAATTTTGCCAACTCTGCCGGCGAAGCAGAATTTATCGGCCACTCCTAAGTAAAATCACAATAGAGACGCATTGACATGTAATAATTTTGGCGATGGCTTCTGAGCAGCACCTTGGGAACCAGCACTCATTCATTTAGAAATCAAGCACGGTCCTCATCATCTTCTATCCATGAAGGAAACCAGTCCCTGTCATGGACATCATTTAGGGGTCGCCCGAGCTGTGACCCCTAGCTTGCCCTTTGTGGCCCCTGGCCCTACATTTATGACCCCTGGCTTCAGAGGTGGCACATTCATTGCCAAGAGCACAGTGGCAGCTCGTCCTTATGGACATCAGTTAGGGCTTCGCTCTCTTTGTTTTCTGTCAATTTTTTTTACACTGATAGTGAATAATTAAATATTATTCACTAGTAGTACAATAAAAATGTGAATATGCCCTTTCATCGCAGCTGAGGTAAGTAAAATGCTTTTAAATATATGGTGTGTGTGTGTGCTTGCGGGTGAGAGTGTGTATATGTGAGAGAGTGTGGATGTGTAAGTGTGAATTTGTGTGCATGTGTAACTATGTGTCTGTGAGTGAAAGTGTAGGTCAAAGGGTGATTGATGTCACTTCCGCTACCCCTGGCATTTTGGTGAATTAAGACCCATGGTCTCTGTCTGCAAGGACAGACAAAAATTACAGAAGTACTTTGAGGTTCTTCTTCCTTTATGAATTCGCTCCCTGAATAGATGGGATTTAAGGAAGAAAGTACACAAGGAAACAGCGAAATTAGAAATCGGGGGCTTTAAATATCTCTGGAAATAAGGCAGAAACCTCAATTTTTGATGAATGGTGCGAGGAAGCAAGAAAGGGAGGAAATTATTACTTTAGGTGGTGCTGTGGCCCACGGTATTATAAACCATGTTTAAATGAAGCGTTTTGCGGCGTCAGCTTTAGTTCTTGGAAAAATACGTTTCTAAAACTGACACTTTCTATAGCTCTATTTCTCCTTGTCACGCCTTCTTGGCTCAGTGGCAAACACCTTCATTTTTCAAAATGTATAATATTCCCTCAGCAATGTAGTCAACAAACCTTGCCTTCAGAATAAGACAAACAAAAATCAATGCCTTTTATTTCCACACTCGTAACAAATCCGGTTCCTTGGTTCTGTCCAGGGAGTTTCAAAACACAAAAGGACCATTAGAACTCCTAATTATTCTTTTATGACATTTAATGGTCTTGGCAGTCGCCTGCAAAACAGCCAAAGTATGTCCTCTACCTAATTGCATTTGAATGTTACAGGAAACACTATCATCGCCTGTATGACAAGCCTCCTGTAATGGAGCTCTGACGACTCTCTCCTCGATGAGATGCCTATGAAATGAACGATTAGGCTTTCTGGGACACAACTCCTTATTTAGAGAACAAAGCCCTGCTTTTTGTCAGTGCAGGGACCCAAAGCTTTTATTAGGAGCCTGTCTCGGCCCTGCCAAATAACGGAGTTGTTGAATTCCAAAGCTACCTAGTCTTGATCTTCATGTCTCTCTTCATCCATCCTACACTTCCTCGCTCTCTCTCACTTTCACAGGTTATCCTCTATCCCTTTGTTCTCACTTTCACAGGTTATCCTCTATCCCTTTGTTCTCTCTTTGCCAGTATTTTATCGTTCTTCCTGCCCTTTTCCTTTTCCACCTCTCTATTTTGTGCTGGGTTAAAGCCTGATGATTTGTTTTTTGTTACCCTTTGCTTGGCTGTTTCTTGTACCCATTCGGTTGCAAAAAGGGTACTTTTCAGCCATTGGGGACTTGGGGGAGATCTCCCCACTGGCTGGTCAGCGTGGTAGTGCATTCCAGAAAAGCTCCAGGGCCCTGACCGGTTGAACTTAGATAGGTGGGTGGGCTAAGTGGGGTTTTATTTGCTGAGAAGGGTGTGGGTGGCTTCTTTGGCCGTTGTCACATCCAGGGGTTGGGGTGTGGTTAGTAGCTGTCTTCTAGGTAGGCCAGAGCTTTTGTGGTTAACTTTTGCTTGGAGGTTTAGTGCTAGTTTGTTAATTATTATTGATATGGCTGGAGCCAATAGAGTTGTGCAAGTGCTGAAAGTTCTACAAGAAGAAGGTAGAGAGGATCTGTCGCAGGAGGGGGTATTAGAGCAGGCCTGGATTGGTTTAAAATGCCCTAAGAGGGCATCTTCTAAGGGAGTGGCTGATGCAGTTTTTGCCTGTTTTGTAACAGGAAGCTGGTGGAGATATGTTTATGCAGCCTAGGGCGGCATATGGACCTCCTGGGTGTGGCAAATCCTCAGGACTGTGCTGTGGGGAAAATAGCTCACAACGGTGCGATATGATCAGCGCCAGTAATGCATAGGCACCGGTTAAGACTTGGGTGCCCACTCTGCACAGATCTGAAGAGAGAACAAAGTCCAGAGCGACTTACTTAACACTGTGGGAAGCCTCATGACCTGAATTAGAGCCGGTTCGTGGAGTTGGTGATGGAGAGCAGCCAAGCACCAGCTGGTGAGCTGCTGGTTTTGAGGGAGGATGTGAGACTGTCAATTTGGATTATGATGAGGAAGGTTTGTTGGAAGAAGGTGAGATTGTGTGTGATGAGATTGGTGGACATGAGGGTGCCACTCAGGTTACAATGGGAGGAAGGCAGAAGGTTAACAAAAAGAGGAGTATTATTTTCCAGGTGGAGGCCCAGAGGCCTGTGAGACGTAGAGTGGGGGTAGCTAAGAAGAAATAGAAGATTCAAGAGAAACGTCCATCAATACCATGAGGTAAGCGGATAGTTGGCTGAGAGAGTTAAAAAGGTGCTTGAAGGTATAGATGTTTTGAGAGTGGTATCAGTGGGGGTGGGCAACAGCCCAGATAAGACTCAACACCAGCTTATAGGTGCCATTTGGGTAAGGACATGGAGTTACAAAAGTTAGCTGACGGGCTCAGCTGGGTTTAAAAGTGAATGATGAAGGTAAAACAGTTGAGGAACTGTGTTGAAAACTACAGGTAAGATGTCAGGGAAAGATGCTGCTGGAGGATTGAGAAAAAGAATAAAAAATAAAAAGTTGCCCTACATGGGGATTTTGATGCTTTTGGTGGTGCATCTCACACAGCAAATGAAGGGTAAGATTAGCAAGGGTGAATTTGTAGATGCTTTAAAATTGTTACATAGAGAAGTGCAAGCTAAGGAGAGTTTGAAAGAAGAGGAGTGGGAGTTGGCACATAGGCCAAAGGGGCTGACTACAATCAAAAATTGGACTTCTGCCTTCTTGATATTTGCTAGTGTTTATTGTGAGCGACATCCGGAGTGGTGTGTTGCTCTTTTCAAACATAGGGATGTTGTGCGGAGAGCACAAATGTATTCTGTGGGTGTAGGTTGGTTTAGATATGATGAGGAATTTAGAGCAAGATTAGAAGTGAATCCAGAAAAAGAGTTGGGTGAAATTGATAATTAGTTGTGGATGCAATGGATGCACGCTGCTAAGAATGTATCAGTGGTTCACACAGCCAGTGGCCTGCTGTTACAATATCAGTCCTTTCAGAGTCGTCTCACGCAGTTTGGGGTGAGAGTTTTCGGTAGAGGACATTTTCCCAAAAATAGGCCTTGCTTGTCATTTACCTGAGGAACATGTACATGCCTTAATGCAGATTTAGACATGACTATTCCAATAGGGGAGGAAAGCATCCGTTGGTCCAATGTTTTGGGGGAGCAAAGTGGGGATGGCAAGGAACTTCAGTCAGGGAGCAAGTTAGGGGAAGGGGCCAGATGCAACAGTTGGAGGGAAAAAGGCCCTACTCCTATGAAGTTTCAAGTTTTGAGTTATTAGTTGCAGTTTTATCCCAAACAGGAAGAAGCAAAGTGTTTGCGCTTGGGTTTTCCTGAACGTTTTCACTTATGTTACTAGGGGCCAAGAGCTCGTGGATGGGAAAAATATTTAAGGTCGGCCTTAGAGAACCAAGAAGTTGTTAGAGCCAAGCTAGATAAGGAACTCTCTCAAGGTAGGATCAGAAGGCCTTTTAACTGTTGGCCGTTGCCTGATTTAACTATGTCTTCTTTTGGTGTTGTTCGAAAAAGCAGCAGGGTGAGTTTCGCCTAATTCCTCATTTGTCTTGGCCCATGGACGAATCTGTTAATGATTTCTTTGCTCCGCAAGATTCAGTTGTTTATTACACCTCAGTTGATAAGGCAATTGCTTTGGTAAGAGCATGTGGCAAAGGAGCAGAAATGGCAAAATCTGATATTCAGTCTGTTTTTTGGCTTTTCCTAGAGCATCCGGAGGACGTTTCTTTGCTTGGTTTACAGTTTGATGATCTAATTTACATTGGTTGGATATTGCCGGAGGGCTGTTCAGTGTCATGTTCTTTGGTTGAGACATTTAGTACTTTTTACAGTGGTTTTTCCAGTACAAGAGTGGGGTGCATCAAGTGGCAAGAGGTGGGTCAGGCGAATGGTCAAGAGCATTGAAGCTTTTTAAGAAGTTAATGCAGGAGTTGGGTATTCCTTTAGCTTTAGAGAAGGCGGAAGGTCTGAGTACTTGCATTCGTTTTTCGGGTGTGGAGTTGGATTCCCAATTGATGGAGGTGTGTTTGTCCGAGGACAAGGTGCAGAAAATGATTTCTTTGTTAGAGGAGGCAGTGAGAAGGAACCAGCTAGAACTGAGAAGGGTTCAGTGTCTTTTGATGCACTAGAACTTTGCTTGTCCAGTGGTGCGGATGGGGCAAGCTTTTTGTAGACAGCTTGGTTTAGCAGTTAAAGGTGCAGTATTGCCCCATCACAGGATAAGGCTATGTGCCAGCATTCAAGCGGATCTCAAGATGTCGATTTCATTTTTTAACTATTTCAATAGTGTCACCATGTGGTCCAATAACGAGAAATGATTGTGGCTAGTGCACGTTTTTTCGGATGCCTCAGCGGACACTGTTTTGGCATCTTTTGGGATGGCCATTGGGCAGCTAAGCATAGGCCAAAGTCATGGTTGGCAACAAAACACAGCATTGTCTTTTTGGATTTTTTTCCATTGCTGGCAACTTTGGTGTTATGGCGAATTAAGCTGACTAACAGAAGGGTGGTCTTTCATGTAGACAATCAAACTGTGGTTAGCTTGGTGAATGCCCAGAAAGCTCAGAATGAGAGAGTTGAAGCTGTTGAGGATTTTTCTCTTGGGATGTTTAAAACGTAACATTATGTTTAAAGCCAGATATGTTCCAGGGGTAAATAGTGATATAGATGATGCGCTATCTCGTCCACAGTGGCAGAGATTCTATGGGCTTGCACCGGGAGCGGCCAAAATGAAAACAGAGATGCCATTGGAGCTATGGTCGCTGGGATAATGAGGATGTTGCAATTGATTGAGAAATCCCTAGCTATGTCCACCCGAAAGAGTTATGCTCAGTCTTGGTTTGATTTTGCCACCAGAGGGTGATAGCCCTTTAGTTTTGTTGCAAAGGAGAGAGGATGCTGTGCGTTTTATAATGACACAGATTAATGCAGGCCTGTCTGCGATGACAACATTGGGTAAGATGCCAGGTATTTCTTTTTATGATAAGTATTTATAGCGTTATGATCCTATGGAACGGGAGGTTTGCAAAAGGATTGAAACTGGTTGGGCGAAGGAAGGCGGAGCACGGTTAAACAGAAGAAGACTGATTTCCGGTAAGTTACTGCGAGCCATCACTGATGAGTTGGAAGAGAGATATGTTTTTCCCCTTGGGAGGTTGCTTTGCTTTCTCTCAGTATGGTTTGGATGTTTCACTTGGCATTATGAGTTTTGAAACTGTTGGGAATGAGGGGGCAAGGATAGTTTACTTAATTCTATTGTTCTGGTGTGCAACAATGGAATCAGGGTATGGTCCAAGATGGATCAGTTGGGCAGGGGCCAGGAAGTGCTGTTGAAAAATAATTCTCAGATGGTTATGTCCTGTGGGGTGTTGGTTTTCTTTTTGTAGTTTTCTCAGTAAGGACGCACGCTATGTTTTTGTTCATGAAGATGGGTCTAACCCAACATATTTCCAGGTATTGACCATATTGAGGTTGGCACTAGGTAAGTTTGGTATGTCTCCTAAAGATAATCGCATGCATTCCTTTCAGATAGGAGCTGCTACGGAAACAAGCCAAAGAGGCAATACTGACACTGGGATAATGAACATGGGACAATGGAGTTCTCAATGCTATAAGTGCTATGTTCATTCAGGTTTGCTTGACATTTGACATAAAATGGTGCCTGCTATGGTTTTACGTTTTCATGTTCTTTGGGTTTCATTTTGTTTTTCTTTTCAGATTGTGTGGTGGGGCCCTGCAGCGGCGTTTCCACAGTTTGGATAGTGGGTCACCCATTGATCCATTGGGCAGCAAAGCAGGCAGAGTCAAGGCATTTTTGTTGGCAGCTGTGACTGGACGGAACTTGAGTTGTGGTTTGGTGGTGGGGTAGAAGTGGCATGAGATGGGGTGATCTTCTGGGCATGCTTTCTAAGAAATTATCAACAGGTTTTTGTCCGGATTTGTTAGTTGTGCATCCTGAGGAGAACGATCCTGTGGCATTATCTGGGATTGGTT
The DNA here is from genome assembly GCF_031143425.1 of Pleurodeles waltl. Taxonomy (NCBI): domain Eukaryota; kingdom Metazoa; phylum Chordata; class Amphibia; order Caudata; family Salamandridae; genus Pleurodeles; species Pleurodeles waltl. Next base: position 186,642,019 of record NC_090437.1, read on the forward strand.
TGCTGAAGGCTATGAAGATGGATTTAGCAAGGGTTAAAGAGCGGGGGTCAGGTACTCCCATTTTGAGGACAGACAGTGCACAGAAGATATTGGTGAGGGGCAAAGAATCAAGGGGCTATTGAAAAGCACAGGAGAAAGGTCAATATGGAATTGAGAGACTTTTGTGGGTCTTTGGACATTTCTATTTTGAGGAATCCACAAATTGTGCAAGATGGTGTTTTGCTTTATCGGCAAAAGAGGCCCAAATGGCCTGCTCCACCGATGCATCACTTTTTTGATGCATTGGTGGTGCAGGCTGCTGACCCATCTCTACAAGGCCACACAAAGGCACTTTGCATGTGTTTACATTGCCTTGTAGATACGGAGTAAGGCAACTCAGCGCAAGTCGCTGCATTGCCTTACTTTGTGCAGGGGAGGCATTTCCATGTTCAAGGTTTGTAAACCTGGGAATGCGTCAAGATGTTATGCCACCCAGGGGTGGCATAGAAGTGATGCAATGGGGAGGAATATCTTTGTTTCTCCCCATTTTTCCTCCTTCTATGTGTGCTGCATTTTGCAGCACACATAGAAAGAGGAAAACTCCTTATTGGATTGTTTTTGTGCAGGAAAGTGAACCTTCCTCCACAAAAACAATCATCCCTGCAACGCAGGCATCCTAGCATTGTTGGCGCACGGCAGCTATATCTGCACCAACGCAGGGGAAAAGGACAGGATTGAGCCATTTTGTGTAGATGCAGGGCAGCTTCGCAAGAAGGCTTGCAGCGCTGCACTCCGCCAAAACATTGTAAATTTGGCACAGAGTACATTTGTCTTTATTGGGCAATGAATTTTACCATTCTAGAGCTGCACCTCAAAATTGCTTAGCTTTTGGGTGAGAGAATTTTGGGATTAAATATGAGCAGGGCGCTTGAGATTCCCTTTTTTGTGAGGCAGGAAAACTCTGGCGGGTTTTCCTAATTGCCAGATTAGAAGACAATTGTTGGGTGACAGGGGGTCCAAAATGCAGAGCAAAGAGAAGTCAGGGATATTGATCAAGGACTAAAGGGATGCGGAGGCAACGGTAACAATGGAAGGTATAGAGCAGGGTAGAAGGGTGCAGGATTCTGAGTACAAGATTAGGGGGGAAGGGTCACCTCTAGGGGGATAAGATTTCTTAGAGGGGTGGGATTGGGCGTTAAGCGGGTTTCAATGTATTAGTGAGGTTGGTTTGTTTTGTAAGGCATTTTACCAAGGTTAATAATACATTTTCCAGATCAGTTATATTAAAGGGCCCTTTTACCCCTTACGTATGTCTGAGCGTTGTTGTTTGTGCACCATCTCATCCAATTCAGCTGCTCCATGCCTCAGTGACATTTTACTTAGCAGGCAGTGTTTTTGTCCCTCCGATAATTTGACTTTCAAGCCCTACCTGTTAAAAAAAGAGGGCTAATGCTTTGATGCACAGCGGATGCCTGCAGCAGGTGTGCCAAGTGTGTAGCAGAGGCAAACCCATCTGCAACCGTCCATACCCGAACGGTGCCAGGGACTCTGAACTTTTTCGGTCAAACAACTATGATCATGGCACCTAAGAAGGTAACATCCTGCTTGCATAGTCTTAATATTTCCAAATTGTCTTCTGGCTGAAGAAGTTGTAACTTTATGACTGAACTTCATTGTGATGACAAAACTAAGGGAACTGAGTTGCACAAAGACAGGTTTCAGTTGTTCAACCTTAACTGTCGCTCTGTCTCTATGCACAAATTGGAAATTATCAGGTTTATTGCAGATTATAATCGAGATGCCATGTTCCTTCACAAAAACCTAGGTCACAGAGAATTCCAGCCCTGACGTTTCTCTGGCCTTTAGTGATGGCTACTTTATCAAGAGTTGCAATTGTGTGGATCGTGGGGGTGGGGTGTTTTGACAGCCTTCAAATCAAAATTTAATTGCGTGATGGAGGAGACATCTATTTCTGACTGTGAAAGAATCACCTTCTCTAGCGGACTCGCTAACAACTCTGCGCTTTCTAGTGCATTGATCATTCCACTGGGGCCTAGAGAGAATTTCTTAACAGCCATCTCAGAGGTAATTACCTTTAATGCACATAGATTTTCTAACTTCAGTGAAATGGGTGATCTCAACCTCCACCTTAAAATGAGAATTGCATCTCTGTGCATAATTCTAGAAAAGACCTTGAAGGTCTTCAGTTTACGCAGTTGATTAAAGGGCCCACTCACTCGACAGAACATACTGTTGACCCAGTCTTTTCTAATCAGGCCATGATGAAAGCTGATACCCCTCTTCCCATGACCTAGACAGTCCACTATGTGATCCACATATCTATACAACTTAAACATGCACATCTGCACATTTCTTCCACTCTGTGAGTTGCCAGATGCTGGCATCAATTAAATGAAGAATTTTGCAGTATCTTAACTCATCAAAATCCTCTCTAGATCCAAATATTGAGGTGTCTGAGGATAAAGTGAATCCCCAGGTCGCTTCAGCGTGTTACATTTTAATTTTGACCAGTACTTGTAAACCTAAGACTAACACCTTATCCCCTTGGTCCAGCCGGAATTTATTTATACTAAAATAATGGTTTTAAAGTATTGGAATGTGCATGGCACTACTCCTAGGATTTCATTGCATAAAGACCTATCAGGCTGTGATTAAACCTTATCATAAAGCCATTAGAAAAGCATGCATTGCTCATTATGCTCACAAAATAGAAGGTGCCCATAATTCGGCCAAGGAAATTATTTCCATTGTTAAGTCTTTGACTAATGCCTCCCTCAAAAACCCTACTTCCTTGGTCCCTTAGGATAAGTGCAACAAACTGACTGACTACTTAAAAAACAAAAAAGGGCCAATATTTACTTGACACTTCTAGGGGATAAGTCTAGGATTGATATTTGTCCTACCATTACCCAGGGACACACCACTGGTTCCTGTTTGTCATCATTTAATGTAATGAACCTAGAAACTTTTGAAAGCCTCTTGAACACAAGAAAATCTGGTTCTCCTAAATAACCAGCCTTGCCTAGAATTCTTGAAAGGGGGGATGTGGCCAGACTACGGAACAGGGCGGACGCGAGTTAGGGAAGCTCCTTGACTCTGCCACCATCCTCCAGAATCCTTGTACTGCTGCGGCTCCACATCACCTACTTTCATCCAGTACGGTGGCTGGGGGCCAGGGAGTGCATTACACTGAGGCATCTCATGTGGAGGCATTGCTCTGCGCCTGGATGCTACAACAGTGTTATAGGCTGATGGCTCTGCGCTTCTACACCTGCAACGTGGAGATTGTGGCTCCGGATCGAGCCTAGCGCTTGGATGGATTGGTATGCTTGAAGGTGGCTGAGAAGCGCAGGGACTTGTGAGGCCCTGGAGTGGTGGCTCTGTGGCCAGGCCTGTTCTTTGAACCTGTTTTGGGGCTGGAGAGCCTGCGGGAGTGGCCCCTTACATGGAGTTGTGATGTAGGCCTTCAACTGCTTGGTTTGGGCCAGACGGCTCAGCCACCTGGAAGTGGGAAGCATCCCCTCACCCTAGATGATATGGGCTGCCCTGGTTGAAAGAGCCCTCTGCTTGAATCAATTGTGGAGGCCCAGGATCAGAAAGTGGGCACCACATTACTGCTACAGTTGGGACTGCTCCTTTCCCCACGTATATGTACTCAGGATTAATGTGGGTGATGCCTGTCCTTGAGCCCTGGGCTATGTGGCTACCCCCACTGAGACTCTGGCCTGCCCGAGATACTCCTCACCACCTACTTTTCTAACTTTGCATGGGTTAACAAGGTTGTAGGCATAATCACTAGAGATTCTTCCTGCCTGGCTCCCAGCTTCAGGTATTCTGCCTTTTCTTGACCCTTGGTTCACAGCAGAGAGCTTTCATGACTGCTACTGTAGACTCCCTTGGGGAGATGGCCCCCTGCTCCTCCTGGGCTTCCCCCACTAATAAGCTGGACAAAATATTGCTTTGCTGCCTCTAGGGAAGCCTTTGAGGCAAAATTTGACTATTTCACTAATGACTTGGCAATCGTCAGAGAAAACCAACAAAAACTTTCAGAAAAAATACGTCAATACCCAAGCCATAACTGAATAGTGACCCTCCACCCAATATATGGCGAAACAAAATGCAATAAATTCTAGAACCACCATACATCGTGGAGAGTAAACGGGATGATGAGGAGGGCTGCTCCTGCCACAATAATGTACAGATCATAGGCAAGCCAGTGAAAGCAGAGGGGAGTGACCCAGTCACATTCCTTGAACACTGGATTAAGGAAGACATTGCGCCTTCTGAGCTTTCCCTGCAGTTTGTGCTGGAGCATTCCCATATGGTCCTGGCTCAGCACCTCCTTCACTGTGCCATACCCCAGCCTATGGTTGCGACACTATTGAATTGTCACAACTGTGATGTGATCCTTACAGCTGCCTGTGAGAAGGGGATCATCCATTTTGGCAACGCAGAAGTGATGTTCTTTCTAGATAATACACGTTGGCCCTAATTTATACTTTTTGTGCGCCGCATTAGCGTCATGGTTTGACGCAAAAGCGGTGCAAACTTACAAAATACAATTGTATTTTGTACGTTTACGCCGCTTTTGCATAAAAAAATTACGCAAATGCGGCGCAAAAAAGTATAAATCAGGGCCTTATAGTCTAGCGTCAGAGGGCATAATTGGTGCAGGTGAAGAAGAAACTGCGAGAGTTGGAATATAAATATGCCTTAATCTTCCCTGCCAAATTACACATCTCAGATGGTCAGCGTACCCATTTGTTCACACAGCTGGAGGCCACTGGGGACTGGGTGGAGGCTTTTGATAAGCAGGTGCTTGATTATCCCTGGTCTCCTTCACCGCTCCCACACTGGATCAAATACCAACTACGGCCCGGAAACTACATGGCCATAGATCACAGCGTGGCACTCCAACGCTTGTGCAGAGCCGGAGGGAGCAGTGGGGTGCAGTTATGATGGCTGCTTGCTAGCAGACACTTTTGGCATCCCCACATTTACTTTCCCCGGAGCCCACCATCTCAGGAGGGGATCCTTCATCGTAGAAATTTGGCCCTGACACTCCATTGCCACCATTCACTGCACAGTCTATAGGTGAGTAGGGTTGACCCTCATTAACTATTTAGAACAAATAAAGATGGGGGATAGGGAAAAATAATGGTCCAGTGTATAATCTCCCTCTATTAATACAATGCAACAAAAATCATGATACACTGTTCCAAAAGGAAAGGGAGAGGAGAAAAAGTACAAAGGAGTCCTAATATTTAGGAGCAAAAAACCTCACACATCGAATGGGTGTCATGCTTCATCATCGGAGTTGCTCCTCGTCAGATCAGCGCTGGGGGAGCACTTTGCCGGAGATCTTTTCTAGATGATGCCAAAACCCCAAGAGTGAGTTTGGAGAAATAGAGGGGAAAAAAGGAGAGAAATACTAGAAGATAAAATTGGCTCATGACCCTAGCCTAAGAGTAACAAATTTATTAATCCATGTAGGGTACAGGCCAAGATTAAAATCGATCGGGGGAGTGCACCTGAAATAATGATCAGGCACTCTCAATCACACTTATTGAAACACAGGAAGTGAGGCACTACCAGATCTTCCCTGAAAAAAAGGTCAACATGTTTTGCATCTCTATGGTCCAGCCGGATCCCTTGACGCTTCTTCAGGACCAAAATAACATACTTCTCCTACCACAAATTACAATACTGTCAAGACTCCTATAACCTACAACTGTCAGTTATAATGTCTCCAGTCACGTACACATTATCTGGTGTAACTTGAACGTGCTAATCCTACATGTCACCCTGAAAACAAACGAACACAGGTCACTTGTGGTCTAAATATAAGTTGTTGAGATCATTTCATCAGTGATATTGTAAAACACAAACGTGTCAATCGTGAGCAATCAAGTGATGGTGCAAAAGGTGCCATACTAGTGTATGTACATCAAAGAAAGCTGCTTACCCTCCCAATTTGAGGAACACACTTCATAGGACAGCATGAGCCACTGGCCGGGCGTAAAATTACTAATAGTCAGGCAGACAGAAAACATCATAAAGCCATTAATGTAGCACTTCTCCAAGATAGATGGCTGTAGTGAAATAGAAACAGAAATAACCGCCCAAAGGGCATAAGTTAGGATATGACACATTGATCCTCTTGAGCAGCCACCAATTAGAGGCTACACACATTTAAAAGTACCCTGTATAGTTCTTATGGTTGTAGTGCCAACAGGTCCTGCAAATAAAGAAGGAAAAAAGACATATATATATTGCTCCCTTAAATATAAAAGGATATCAGGATTATTTGCAGTGCCCCGGCTGTTGTTAAAGCAATAATGACAGTGATTACAGAAAATATTCAGAAGAAACTGTCACTCTACTCTAATTAGATGGCCATATGACACAAGAAAAACAGGGAAACAACGGAAGAGAGAGACCCAACTCCCAATCAAAGTCGAGAGACAAACTACTGCATACGTTCAAATGAACGTTATTCTCTTCAAGAGAAATGTGAGTGTATTGTAGTCCAAACGGAAAGACCTTGTCAGAACGAACTGTGATCAGGCAACTCACTCGGAGAACACATCGTCAAAGCAGTCTCGTGCAACTTACTTGATTCACTCCCGAACCGCACGGGGTGACCTACCCCTGGCCGCGCTCCCGTATGAATGAGGGAGGCCGCGGTGCTCGGGATAAAAAAGCCGGCACTTTGGAAGTGAATGCGTCGCACTGACGCTCGCCTTGCTAGGATACGAGTCCCTGCGCAACTAAGCCAGGGACTCGATCAAGGCGTAAAATGATTGTCATGGAAAGAGGACTCAATTTTTAGAAATGAACTGAGGAAAAGGAATAATGTGGGTAATATGTTACGCAACAAATTACCCCTTGGAGCAGATGTATCTGCCAAATACCAAGGTAGCTTCATAACGGAGCCCTGAAAATGTGAAGGGAGGATGCATGGCAGTTCTTAATTTGGCGCAGCGATTTGGCTGGTTAATTCCGCATCCACTTCTCCTTCAAGAAACCCACAACATACCACCACTCACAACGGATCCCCCACTGCAGTTGGAACAAGGTCACCGAAGACCAACTTATCACGACCCTCTCCCAGAACCCACCCATCGACCCCACTGACACTTATGCAGCTGCCGCAACTTCAGGCAATAGGTCAACACCTGCGCCAATACTCTCGCCCCAATCAAGAATCCCTCCAATAGATGCACTGACAGAAAGGCCTTCTGGTTTACCACCGACCTCCACGAATCTAAACAAAGCTGCCGAAGACTTGAAAGAAAGTGGCACCAAGATCAGACTCTGGACAATCACACAGCCTTCAAAAACGCCATCCGCAGACAACACCAACTCATCCGAGCCACCAAAAGAACTGCCTAAAAAACCGAATCACCAACAACGCACACAGCCACAAGGAGCTTTTCAGCGTTGTGAAGGAACTCTCCAACCCCAGCTCCAATGCCAACGCCATCCCACCATCCCAAGACCTCTCCGACTCCCGAGCCTTCTACCTCCACTGCAAGATTGCAGACATCCACAACAGTTTCAGCACCCAGACCCCCCCCGGCAACCACCAACACCACAGATTCACCTCCTACCAACCTCCTCCTCTCCTGGATCCCGTCAATGACACCATCAAAATCATGAACACCATCCACTCCGGCTCTCCATCTGACCCCTGCCCTCACCACATCCTCAACAAAGCAAGCTCAGTCATCGCACCCCAACTACGGAAGATCATCAACAGCTCTTTCTAGCTCGCCACCGTCCCGGAGAGCTGGAAACACGCCGAGATCAACACCCTCCTCAAAAAACCCAAGGCGGACCCAAAGGACCTCAAGAACTTCCGGCCTATCTCCCTGCTCTCCTTCTCGGCAAAAGTCATTGAGAAGGCCGTCAACAGACAACTAACCCGCTTCCTAGAGGAGAACCGCACCCTGGACCCTTCCCAATCCGGATTCCGCACCAACCACATTAGAGAAACCGCCCTCATCGCCTCCACCGATGACATTAGAACCATACTGGACAGCGGCGAAACCGCAGCCCTCATCCTCCTGGACCTCTTGGCCGCATTCAACACCGTCTGCCACCACACCCTACGCTCACGCCTCAGCAATGCTGGAATCCACGACAGAGCCCTGATCTGGGTCACCTCATTTCTCACCGGCAGAACCCAGAGAGTCCACCTCCCCCCATTCTGCTTGGAGGCCACCAAAATCATCTGCGGCGTACCTCAGGGTTTGTCCCTCAGCCCGACCCTCTTTAACGTCTACATGGCCCCGCTCACTAACATCGCCCGATCTCAACATCATCTCATACGCCGACGACACCCAGCTGATCCTCTCCCTCACCAAGGACTCCGCCAACACCTACCTCCCCAAAGGAATGAAGGCCATCACCGAATGGATGAAGAGCAGCTGCCTCAAACTCAATTCCGACAAGACGGAAGTCCTCATCTTCCGCTCTACCCCCTACCTTCTCTCCCCTCCCCTTCTCAGCGCCTTGAGACCCTCATGGGTGAGTAGTGTGCTTTACAAGTCCCTGATTGATTGATAGTTTGTGGAAACATTCCAAAAAATACACATGCACAGGAGTATTATTTAATCAGGGGTGTTGTAACCAGGTAAACAGATGTAAGAATTACTAATGCTATTTTGCTCCTTGTCTATCCTGCGGAAAGCTTTGCAACTAGTTGCATTTAACTGGTCTGAGCAACCACCTTACTGAAAAATGCAACTCTGCAACTGAAGGTGCCTGCTTTCTTTTGCCCTGAGGGGGGCATATTCTCTCATTAAAAAGAAACAACCAGAACCCTTCTGAAATACCAAATGCTTGCCTGGGTGTGGCATGCATGCATTGTGAAGATGAAAAGTTTTTGGATAGACTAAAGCCAAAGGTTGTTAAACTTGCCAGCCTTGGGGTGTTCTTACCCCCAACTTTTTTGCCTACTACTTCCATTTTCACTGACTTTATTTTTGCTGACCTCTGAACTCTGTGCAATTTCCCACTGTTACCCAGTGCTAAAGTGCTTTTGCTCTCTCAGCTATACATGGCAACATTAGCTTATACCCAGTTGGCATATTTAATTTACTTATAAGCCCCTGATAAAATGGCACTACATGTGTGCAGGGCGTATAAATTAAATGGCACTACTGGACCTGCAGCAATGATAGTGCCATCCCCAAGTAGACTTTTCAACATGTCTTAGGTCTGCCATTACAGAGCCTGTGTGTGCAGTTTAAACTGCCATTTCCATCTGGCAAAATAACCCTTTTGCAAGACCCAAACCTTCCTTTTAATGATATTTATATGACTCCTAAGTTAGGCACTGGACAGCCCCAAGGGCAAGGTTCAGTGTATTTAAAAGGTTAGACAAGTAACGTATACCTTTTGCCAGGCCCAAACATTCCTTTTTAATACATATGAGTCATCCCTAGAGTATGCCCTGGATATGCCAGAGGGCAGAGTGCAATGTATATAAAAAGTAGGACATGTACTGTTAAGGTTTCATTTCCTGGTGGAGGAAAACTCTTACATTTGTTTTCATTAATGCAAGGCCTACTTTCCCTTAGGATAACATTGGAGTTGCCTTCTTACATTTGATAAGTGTGATGTCCAAATGGGAAGGGATAGCCAGTTCATGTTTGATGTCTCTGGAATTATAATTTAAAATCCTCATATTTTAAATTGCAGTTCTGAAAACGCCACATTTTGAAAGTTGCTGTTTTCTTGCCTTGGCCATTTGGTGCCTGTAGCCTATCTCTGTTTCACATGACTAGGTGTTGGTGACAGTTGGGCTTTGTTTATTCCTCCTAGACAGCCACACTCAGTGGGAGCTTAAGTGTGACTGGATGGTTCATCGCTGGCAGGATGGGAGGGAGGAGCTGGACACATCCCCACTCACACTTGAATAGGCTGTGTCCTGTCTCCAGACAAAGGGCTGCATAATCCCTGTAGTTAGTCTGGAGCCAGGGCAGGGAAGGTAGGGCATCTGTGCACTTCAAAGGCACGCCATTAGAAGCTTCACTCCAGCCCAACTGTGTATGAAAGAAGGATCTCAGACACCAAATCTGTAATACACCTCTGGACTTGTGCATACTCTGCCAGAAAGAAGGACTGCTGTGCTGCTACAAGGACTGCCAATCTGTTGGACTGCTGCTCTAAAGAAACTGCTACCCTGCTGTGCTGACCTGCCACCCTCTTGCCAGGGGAAGAAAACCTGGACCTACAACTTCATTTTGAACCCAGGACCCCAGGGTGACTCAAAGGGCTAGTTTGCTGGCCTCCTGATCTGAGCCTCAGGGATGTTAATGGCTCCCCAACAACCAGCTCCTGGACCCAGGTGCAGTGAGTTCAAATCATGCAAATCAGTCTTTTTCATACTCTGTAAGTTGTATCCTGTTGAGCCCATAGCTAGGTGAAACCAGTCCTGGGTTGCTTGTGTTCCAGTTCAGGGAGGACCTGACTTGGCAGTTCGGGCTGGACTGTTCTGTTTGGAGCTGGATCATAATTGATTTACAAATAGCTGGGCCCAAACCGAGGTGACATGGTGTAAAAAATAACAATGGATTGGATGCAGCCCATGTAAATACCAGTTTATGGATTGAAGCTTTCTATCCAACACTTTTTAATATACTTTAGTGTGTCACCCTAAGGGGGGTGAGTATGCCCTGGCATGGTTCCCGAGCACATTGTGTAACTGGAACCAAGCTGTTCTTGGCAGATGATGAGCCCTTTAATAGGGATGAAACTAGTCCTGGTTTGCTTGTGTTCTGGTTGAGGGAGGACCTGGCTTTGCAGTTCGGGCTGGACTGTTCTAATTGGAGTAGGGTGAAGACTGATTTGCATATAGCTGGGTCCAAACTAAGGTGACTTGGTGTGCAAAATTATAATGGATTGGTATGCGGCCTGCAGTAATTACCAGTAGCTGGTATTAATTCACAGATTCCCTCCATCACTTTTTTGTACACTTTAGTGTGTCACTGCAAGTTGGAAGAGTATGCCCACATGTGGGTCCCATGCAAAGTGTCACTGGGACCAAGCTGTATGTGGTTGATGAGCCGATGACTAAGGCAAAACAGATCCTGGGAGGACCTGCTTGGCAGTTCGAGCTGGACGGTTTCGACTGGAGCAGGGTTGGGATTGATTTGCATCCAGCTGGGTCCAAACTGCAGTGACATGGTATGCAAAATACCAATGGATGGGGATGTGGCACCAAGTAATTACCAGTGGTTGAGATTAATTCAAGCATTCCATCCATCACTTTTTTGTATACTTTAGTTGCCCAACTTCACAGCAAAAGGTATCAGCACAGAAAAAGTTTTAACAAAAAAATGACTTTTAGAAGACGTTTTCCTCTAAGTATTTTATTTTTGGTCAAAACTGATGCTTTTTCCACTAGCATAGATGTCTGTATTACACTATCAATTTGTGCATATTTTATGAAGTTGTGCCCTAATAAGATATACACAACTAAATTTATCATTAATTCAAAGCAGTGCTTGATTTTGACATATTCTCCGCTAATGACCTCTTCTTGCAAATGTCTTCAGCTAACAGAAAATGTAATAGGCGCACTTGAGCTAATCTGAGCAGGACACATGAACAAAGATGTCTAAATCACAGAAATGCAGCTGTACATGTGCAAACAAAGGCAGGAATACTTGTTCACGTATCTGTCCTTTAAGCACTAGTCCGTCAGCCGACAAGAACTGATTGTGTAGTGTGCACTGAAGATAAAGATACCTCAGCATGAGATGCATGACTGATCTTAAGGATCCCTGGTGAGGTGTTGGTCTTATGAGATCTTAGATGCATTTTGAACTGAATGTTGTGTAGTCAAAGACTTCCACTTTTAAAAGCTAGAAGCCACTGGTAAGCTACTAATATTGAAAATTAATCAGCAGTGACCTCTGCTTTTTTTGTTTTCGCCATGACAGAATCTGTAATGGATTATCACCCAACATTTTCAGTAGACCTGGGACAATGTTGCATTATGCAGGTGAAATTCAGCAATTCTATCTTTCACGTGTTTTTTAAAAATTTCACGATTGCAAAATGTTGCACAGTTTTTACAAAAACGAAAAGGGTTCGAGGCAAAAATTAATTGTTGGAATCACAGGGTGTGTGTGGGCTTGTGTGAATTTTTCGTACAAGATATCGGCCAGCTACATTTTATGCAACGCATGATTTCTGTGAAATATATGCATTTTTAAGAAAACAAAAAAGTACACTGCTTTATGTTGCCATTTGAGTTCCTTTCCCAAATGTTAGCAAAAGGTTCTTAATAGGATAGCAAAACATTTTGTTGTGCAATAATTCACCATTGTGAGACTTTTAGCAAATTAGACACAAGAAGTTAGGTTCTACTGAGGGTGCTTTGGCAGTGTATTGCTCAAATGTAGCATTCCTGACAGGTATGGTTTTTCGCACTTATCATAATATAATACATCCGATTCTACAGTTGAGCTCTGACTCACAGTTCCTGCTGCCAGCAGTCAAGGGGAAAGACAGATCAGGTCACAGAGCATAATTAATGCAGGAGCCTAAAGAATAAAAGGAAATGTTTCTTTTCTTTATTCTGCTCTGTTTTTCTAGCTTACATTGACAAGAATTGAGGCGATAGGTATGGCATATGTTTATCAGTTACACCCCTTCAGTAATTATATAAAAGTTACAATCTGCATATTTCTACAGCTCATTGTGTTTCTTGACCTGAGCGGTGCCCTCAGGGCAGTAGTGGGCATGGCGGACACGGGAAGGTCAAATTTATTATTATAACTCCAGTCCGGGAATATCTGGGGAAAAAGCAACATTCCCCCAAATATTCCAGGAGGATTATTTACTGTTCTAACTCCAGTCCTGGTATATTTGGGGAAAGTTATAAATTGCCCAACTATTTTTAGGAAGGGTTGAAAAGTAGTAATTTTGAATGGGAGAAAATGTTGCCCTGAGGGCACAGTGCAGGGCAAAAAACACACTAGATTACCATTTCTACAGCACCTTTTAAAATAAAAACAAAAAAACTATATATTAAAATGCATCTATTATCTTTTGGCTAGAACTATCTACCAAATATTTTGTTTTATTTTGCACTAGAAATATATTAAAGAACAGAAAAATAAGGGTATACACCTTGCATGTGCTACTTTTGAAGATCTATGAGTAGCTGAACAAAACTACAAACTTTTAAAGCAAGAAGTTTGTGCTTCCTTACTAACCATCATCTCTGTAGCTCGGGAGAGAGATTATGCAATTGTGATATTGTCTTGCCAAAAAACTCTACAATTGCTTAGCAAAATCCTTCAGGGCTGTGGCATATTGTAGGTGACAAATGTAACCTTTTCTTTTAAAAAAATACAAAGATAACTATTTCATTACGTTGACCAAGTTAAAACTAATATTTGCTCTGCCCCTCTCCACAATGCTCTCTACAGCTTTCCCTCCCTCTCCTTGCCAGATGCTATGCTCTCTGCTTTCTGCAGGGGCGCTGAGCAGCTTTCTGCGAATGCTGTCAGCATGGCATAAAATTTCCTGTGACTTAACTGTTGCATGGTATCTTTAGAATCTGATATTCACACTGCCGGTTCTTAATGTGCCTTGCATGTTGCATTGTGTTCTTTCTGCAGCATAACACACCACCTCCCAGGCTTTGTCTCCAATAGCAGGAGCCAAAGTGCCAGAAAATACCCTATGATTAGAGGTTGGTAAATTGGTACATTTCGTACTGCCATCTGTCAAGATGCTATTGTGGCTCACATTGTATTGGCATACTTCATTCTAGCACCCGATGAAGATACTTTTTAGGTTAAGTCTGTGTTGTCTGTTGCAAGGCATATTGGGAGTCATTCTGGGTTTCCCACTGGGCTGGCGGGCGACCGCCAAAAGGCCAAAAGGCCGCCCGCCAGCCCAGTGGGAAACACCCTTCCACGAGGAAGCCGGCTCCGAATGGAGCCGGCGGAGTGGAAGGTGTGCGACGGGTGCAGTGGCACCCGTTGCGAATTTCAGTGTCTGCAAAGCAGACACTGAAATTCAAAGTGGGGCCCTCTTACGGGGGCCCCTGCAGTGCCCATGCCATTGGCATGGGCACTGCAGGGGCCCCCAGGGGCCCCACGACACCCCTCACCGCCATCCTGTTCCTGGCGGTCGGAACCGCCAGGAACAGGATGGCGGTGAGGGGGTCGGAATCCCCCATGGCGGCGCATTCCCAGGGCATCGGAAAACCGGCGGGACACCGCCGGTTTTCCTCTTCTGACCGTGGCCAAACCGCCGTGGTCAGAATGCCCTGCGGAGCTCCGCCAGCCTGTTGGCTGTGCTCCCGCCGACCCCGGGCCGCCGGGGTCGGAATGACCCCCATTGTGTCTTACCAAAAAAATAGAGGGGCTTTGAACTTGCTCTTAGCTTACAATTTGTTGGCTTTCCTTGTCACACTCATTTGCCTGTGATCGGTTGCCCAGCTGCTTCTTCCCGCCCTCCTCCCTCTTGCACTCACCCATGTGCTTCTCACCATTGCTTCCACCCACCCATGTCCTCCATGTTGTTTTCCACAAACCCCATTGCTTTCGATCCCACCCTCCCCCCATTGTTGTCATATCCCCTCTTGTGCTGCTTCCGCACTCCCCACCATCCCTCCTGATGCTTTGCTAATCGTCCCCATTGTCCCCCATTTTCTTCTGCTCCCCAATGCCTGCCTGCTAAAAAAATGCTTTTGCAGATTTTTCTTTTTAGTTACGGATCAAACTCATATCAGTAACTAAAAAACATGCCTGTGTCATTTTTGTAGGCATGCTGTTCATCTGTTCTTTTTTGCATTTGTCACCCTAAGTGAGAAGGGTATGCCCAGACGTGGGTATCCTGCTCACTGTGCCACCATATTCAAGCTAGTTTGGTCTGTGATGGGTGATTCCCTGAAACCGGTCCCAGGAGGACCTGGCTTGGCAGTTTGGGCTGCGCTGTTCCCATGGGGAACAGGGTAAAGATTGATTTGCATATGGCTGGGTCCAAACTGGAATTGCATGGCAAGCAAAAAAACTGATGGATTAAACTCAGATCGGTGACTGGTCGGGGAATGTTTGATTAGTTCCACATTCCGTCCATCATCTGTTCTTTTTGTATTTTTGGAAGCATGCAAATGCATGATGTGCACATCTACAAAATAATGTGGGTAGCCATGTCAAAGGCTTTTGCTTTTGTTTTTTAAAACTTTAGCCATGCTGCACAGCATCACTGCTCTCAACATGTCAGATGTGCGAGAAGAGTGCTCTTACTAGGACAAGCTGGTACAGCTTAGATTGTCCATGTGAGTTGCTGAATAGTTAGGTTTCAGGCAAAGAGAATTGTTATTTTCAGGCAAAAAGGAGTGTGATTTGGAAATTAAGTTGTCGATATCAGGTGAGACAAAAACGGCAAACCGCCTAAAATCTACCAGCAGTCTGGAGATGTGGACTACGAGAGGGAGAGGCCAGCAGTAATTAACAATACATTCAGTTTGAGAAGACACTCTTCTGTTCTACAGAGACAGTTGATGCAGTGAAAAGGTGGAAAGTCGTGCATACCCCGATACATGCATTACTCCCATGGGAGTGTGTTAGGGGGCTCAATTTACTGAATAGGAAGATACCCAGAAGTAGGTCTGCTTGCCAGTGGTCCTCCTCTACAAGGTTGTTGTTGCTGCTGCTGTAGGAGTCTGGAGCTGCACGGAAGAGTCTGCAGTGTGCAAGGTTGGTGTGAAAATACCAGCAAGAGTAAAATAATGGCGAGAGAGGAGGGGAAAAGAGAGGGGAGCTGGGACTGGTGGCAGTGGGGTATAGCAGCAAGCTGTTGTGGTGTGACAAGGAGATAGTCTGTTAGGCCAGCAGAAGAAAGCTGCCAGTGAAGTCTGGGAGATGAGCTGGGATCCAAGTCTGGCGCCATTGGGGGACAGCTGAATGTTCTGCTGCTGAAGGACAAGATGTTGGCGGAGCTGGAGGGTTGAAACATCAAACAGAGCCACCAGGGAGCTATGTGAGAAGAGTGAGGGACTAGGGCTGGTGTTCAGGTGACAGCAGTATGCTGCTCCTGCAGGGAGACAAAAGGGTGGTGGATGCAGAACTTTGAACTGGCCGAACAATGCAGGTGGGCAGCTCAGGGAGAAAATTAGGGACCTGGGGTACTCCACAGAAAGGCTTTAGAGGCAGACTAACATCAAAAGCTAGCACACATAGCTGTCTGAAGAACATCAACCCAGGCCATGTGGCTATGGGGAGAGCACTGCGACGACATCTTCAGCTGCACTTGGAAAGATGCTATACTTTAGCAATGCCTAAGCACATCTTGCCAACCACAGATGTATGTCTCTGGGCTCTTTCTCAGTGCTCCAGTTGAAGCACAATGTTCCACAGCTGCACTCTGCTATAGCAGCAGACACTCCTATCCAGGGTGCAAGAACACACCGCAATATAGATAATGTGACTGTGTCTGGGTAGAACAAACAAATAGATTACATTTTTTAGCTGTATCAATAATGTGCAGACACATACAAAATGTATAACTGCAAAAATGGACAATGGGAGTCCCTCTCTATTCCAGTTCATGAGCTAAAACAAAAATAGGAAGCTGTTATTACCTAGTCCTGAAATGCCAATCCCACAACAAGGTGTAACAGGGCAATGTTATAATTGGAATGCCCCTTGCAATAAGTTTTACACAAGACCAGAACAAATACATAGGCCGAATTTAAACTTAGGGCTATGAGAGCCAGACCATCTACATTAAAATGGTTAGTTTTTAGGAAACACATTTAGAAGGTTTGATATTATATGTACGTGCACTTAGACTGCTCCCTTACAAAGGTGCATTTTAAGCCGTCTACAGCACTTAGTGCAATCAATTATAACTGATTCACCATGATGCATAGTCCCTGGTGATTTATTATTGAGTGCAAATGCCCAGGTGAGGCAATAATGAGGGCCATGAACCTTTGGTGTCATTTGCATACTGCTTTACTGAAAGAGTCACCCACATGTCCACTCAGACCGGTCAGTATCTAAGAAACTCAGCATCAGAATGTCAGGTACCAT
Organism: Pleurodeles waltl; assembly: GCF_031143425.1. Lineage (NCBI taxonomy): Eukaryota > Metazoa > Chordata > Amphibia > Caudata > Salamandridae > Pleurodeles > Pleurodeles waltl. Next base: position 186,659,091 of record NC_090437.1, read on the forward strand.
GAAAATTTAACTGGAATGGTCAGTAGTGTGCCTTTTTTGTAGAAATGTAAACGGGTTTGATTCGCTAGTACGCTGCACATATCAAGCATATTTTTCAGAATTGTTTAAATAATTGTATTAACTGCACTGTAAATAAAGCATTTAAATGTTACTTGGACTTCTCTTGATGCCTAATCACTAGCATGTTTATCGCCTGTTTTATTTTTAAACCATATTTCGTTTTCCATGGTTTGCAAAAAATCTAAGCACGTCTTTGGCAAAACATAGGCTACAAATATGGCATCAGCATGTCATACTGTGTTTTTACACATCTTTAAATATGGAGTGCCAAGGATTCAGGCCTAGTGAGCACTGCTTTACCTTGACTTTCCTCCATCTTTACTTCAGATTTGTATTATAAAATGTATTTTATGGGCATACGAGCAGGGGAATAAGGAAGTAAACAACTCCATTTATCCCCACTCAGCATGCAAATATGTGCTACCTATGCCAGAAAAAGTGTGAGTTACTGCCTACTGCATCTTGAACTGTTATATATTACACTTAAGGGAATATTTACAAGCCCCTAGCGCCTCCTTGCGCCACATTAGCGTCACTTATTTCTACAAAGGGGCTCAATGCATGCATTGCGCCACTTTACACCCCCTTGCACCACATTATGCCTGTGCCAGGCATAATGTGTGCAAAGGGAGCGATCCGGCGCAGGTAGCCCCGAACAAATGGTGCAGTGAAATCTACAAGATCTCACTGCACCATTTTTTCCATCATTTTTAATGCCTACTAGGAGCAGGTGTTAAAATGACACATCCATTGAAATCAATGGGCCTCCCTGCACTTCGCTGCACTAGCGTCCAGAGGAATTCTTGTGTGATCTTCTGTGCATAATTGATAAGATAGATATATGTGTAAAATTAAAAAATCTCTCAGAAAGAAAAGGGGGTTATCTAGTAAAGCAAACTGGGCGGACTGTCACATTTTTCTGGGGTAGTCGTAAAACAGTTTGGCTTCACCATTTGTGGGACTTGAACTCCTACTCACACTGAACAATGGTAATACAATAGCACATTACATTTTAGTTATCTTTACATATACACTATCTATTGTGTTCCTAAATATGAGATGATAATATTGTACAGCATTAATATGTTTTGATATATTTTATTCAATAAGAAATGCAGATGGTACATTATTTGAGCAGACTTGCCACTTTACTTTTCCATTAAAAGGACAGGACAGCTCTTTAACTGTAAAATTAGTTTCAAGCCCAGAATTGCTTTCAGTGGAAGTGCTACTATTGTATAGAATTACAAATCAACATATCAAAACAGTAGATATCAGACTTGAATTGTTAACCTCGTCCTCAAAATATTACAGTACTCAACTGTTAAAAATACAAGCATTATGAATATATTGTTCTGTAAAATTGATAGTGGGAAAAGTATTTACTATGTTTTCTGTGGACAGTTTTATAGAGAAGAAGTAAAGTTGTGCATAGAACTGGTCAATGCATATTAACACAGCAGTGTTAGCTATGTTGGAGCAATCTCCCTCACCGAATTTGAAGAACGAGAATTTGAGTACTCCGTCATTTCAAAAGCCTTGCTCCTCATGAGTGCAACCTTCTGTAGTCGATTTTCAACTTTCTGTGATTTTCTGGGATATGGAACATTAATAGTAATTACGTTTAAAAAGGGAATAAAGTTTAAAAAAGCATATGAAGACGTCTATAACTTTAGGACAAATTTACATTCTAAAACTGCTTTTTTGTTTACTGTGTTTATTTATATAAAGATGTCAAAATTATGTTTTGATGTCACATCACAGGGCATCTTTTGCCTCTTTATTGGCTTTCTTGTTACTTCAGCTTCAGCTGTGCCCCACATTATTTAACTGATGCATTTGTACTGCTAGAAACCACTCCAGTGTTCCCCAGCAGTTTTAAATTCCTCAAAATGACATCAAATAGATATTGGATTTTAACTGAACATGTTTTAAGAGAAGCATTGTTAGGAAGAAACAACATTTTTGAAGCATTTTGCCTCCTTTATAGTTCATTGTTGGCAGACTCCGCATAAAACGTACACTCAGGTTTCCAACCAGGGTTCAGCTCAAAGAGTGACTCCTCGAAAAAGGGTGTTTTACCACATTTACTCAGCACTTATTTTTAGTGCTTAATTTGTACATTTTTTGTACAAAGGATTTGTAGGGGTGCTTCATAGCCACACCCTTCCATACACACCACAAATATCTTGAACAGGATGAAACTCATAATACTTTCCTATTAAACAATTGTAACCATTATTAAACTAGACACTTAACTATCTCTAATGACCTTATACATCAAACAAGCACACATGACTCTTTCATGGAAATCGTGGAAGCATTTAAGCAGCACAACCAGACCAAAAAAGAGCTGTGATGCTTCACTAGTTGTAGAAGGTACAACACAAATGCAGCCAACATAGAATTTGCAATCAATTGGTGTCACCAGATTATACAGTAGTAGTCTCAGGTACCTGACTTTGAGTGTGCTTGTGAGTAGTGCACACTTGTCATGTTAACTAGAGTATGTTCATAGATTAGCGCCCAACTGTTCTTAGGAGACTCATCAGCTGCAAGACTTACTTTGAAAGGATGCAAAATAGTTGAGAGTCCTAAAATCAAAGATTATCTGCATAGTTCTGAGGGTCTACAGGAATATGTGGCAGTGGGTACAAGGCCATGGCAGTATTTTTGCAAAGGTGACACCAATACTACTATGCACTTTGGTTGACAGCATTAGTATCAAAGTAAGTAAAACCCTCATCAATATAGTTTCTAAAATATGAAAAAAACATCAAATCTTTTAGATTATCAATATAAATTAAACATTCCTTTCTTAATCAAGTGTATGATCATGCTGCTAGAATGCCACTTGACTTATTTGAATCAACTGTTCCTATTTTTAGTTCTGAGAACTCTAAAGTGGCCGTCCCGTGGAAGGAACCATGTTTTCAAACAGCCCCCAGCCACTTCTGCTGTAATTGCTTTGTTTTTGTAACCGCTGGGCCGTCGGGGGCTTTGTCAATTTTCAAGAGCACGCCACGATTGTTTCTATAGGCATCTCGCTCTCAGCCAAACGTCGTCTCCATTGCTGGTCACAACACTCAGTTGGAGAGCATCTGTGTTCGATGCCGACCTGAGGAGAACAAAAATAATTAATGAACAAGGAGTTCTTTAATGGTTTGGTTACTTTTGTCTACAAAAATTAAGTACATCGAAAAAATGTGTACGATGTAACAGTTTTCTCAAAGAATTGTGCAGACACTTCAAATACCAATGTTGAACCAATGAATGCGTTATGAAATCCCCCAAATTAAAGTGGGATAGAAGTTCCTTCAGAGCCACGGTGGGAGTGTCAACAGCAGCCCGAGTCTGTGCGCATCCGCTCTCTGAGCTGCCACTTTCTTGCTGGTGTGAGAGGGCAGCTCAAGGATTACGGATAATCCGTTTTTGCTCCTAAGAATGTTTTATTGAACAAGTCAGACACACATTCCTGCTGCATCGCTGCCCGAGACGAGGCGAAAAAAGGCATTTCCCCAATGCAATACAAAAATCTAAGCGCTGATCCAAAACGACAGTAAACCTGCCCGAGAATGAAGCCGAAAAGGGTACATTTTCGAATGAAAAATCCATGTGGAGATCCGAAACTGTAGATTAACTCACCCTCCCTCACTGGACTAGAGCGCCGTGCGTTAACCTTTCACAGCAAGCGTCTCTCAGGAACTTGGCACACACACTCCGCGCATTTTATTTCTTTATTTTTTTTGTGGAGAATACGTTTAGTTGACTGCAACATAATTCAATGTACAGAATAAGGGTCCGTGGAGTTAAACTGTGTTTAAATTGTAAAGTGTGAAAACTGAGAAACAGAGAAATAGCATAAAGCCAGACGTTTTCACCAATGTTCCATGAAAGTTAAGGGATTCGTAGTGTAAATATAGAGACAGCAGGGAAAGTAAAAGATAAGGTGAGTAAGGGTTGGGAGCTCAAACAAAGTCTTACATCTTCTCCAGCTCCCTTTACTTGTGTTTCAGAAAGACATTTTCTGGAAGCACTATGCTCCTCCTAGCCCTCCCCCCCCCCTACACCCCCCTTCACATACACACACTTCCTTTCTATTGGAATTTGTCCTGCCCTGGTCGTGCCTCTTGCTGTTATTCTGCAGTAGCAACGAGGGGTGATTTATAAAATACTCCAAAATCTACCTTGTGCTTCAGTGCTTAATTTGTAAATAAAAACGTGCTGGTGCTCGAAGCCCTCCTCTCGAACAGGCGGCTGCTGCAATTAAATGTGCCAACACGGAATACCGAGACAGCATAATCTTGAAGTAATCTCGGGCATCTTCAATCCATTTACATCCACTCCCTGCCCCTACAGCTCACTCTTGCAGCTTTCTGCTTTCTCCCATTGTGACGCTTTTTTTGTTTTTCTCTTCCGCCGTCTTCCCCATATGTGCCTTTTGCTGGCAGTAAATGCTTTCCACGGAAAAATAAGCGCCGTCCCTCAAAACTAAGCACAACCTAAGCACTGATGTGTTTCCTCCGTGCTGCTGCGTTCATAGTTAAATCATGACGGAAAACTGGATTTAGATTTTTTTCTTGCTGTCCTCACACTAAACCACAGGAGCTTGTCCTCAAATAATGTAATAACCTATTAACTTTTCGATTTCAGATTTATTTTGTGAACGGTTTCCTTAGGGGCAGCAGTGGCTGGATAAATATAGATTTAAAAAAATTAAATAGCATCATTAATCTGCACGATTTCTTTTCTATTATGTTTGGAAATTAAGAGTTATGTTATTTTGGATCTTCGGGTAATCAGCATTCATTCGATGGCCAGAAAACGCGTCTGTGTTCGGAAAATTAAAAATGTGTCATTAAGTGGAGTTTACCATAATGTCATTTATCTTCATATAGTTCATCAGTGGCAGCAATGGGCCAGGGAATCCATCAGCGTTTGTGGAGGAAGCATTAAAATAAATTGAAAAAAAAACCGAATAATCCCAGGCCCGCTTTAACACAGTCCAAACCATTTGGGTAATTAAATGGCGGTATTTAAAGTTTTAATTTAGATTCTCCCCTCTCTGTTCATCAGCAGTCAAATTAGACATTCATATTCATAACTGACTAAAATAAAGGGGTTTCATGAAGCAAGCATGAATATCAATGCCGCTCAGACTGAAGGGAATGTTTTGGAAGTCGGGTAGGCTGCATGAAACCCCAAGGAAACATTTTATTGTATTTGCCCACACTGCCTACACTCTAGAAGCACATGCATTTTAACATGCACATGTATGTTCTAAACGTTTTTATATAGCCAGACGTTCTGTTCTGTTCTACTAGGCATCAAGATGGGAAGTCCAGTAGACCACTAACACATGGTTTCTACTGGATCCAGTGGCTGTCACAAAGGGGTTTACCCACAGACTGAACTGTTTGGGAGAACATACCATTTGGTTACATTTAGATTTCACATCACACTGTTGGCTTCAAACCAGGTTTGTTGCCATTTTTTAACTAGTAGAAATGTGCTTCTTATTCCACTGCACACCTATAATTCAATGACCAGATCCCCACACGTGCAAGTGGTTCAAGAGAAACCATCCATGATAAGCCTGCTTGTATTTTGGCCAGATTTCATGTTTTGTTACTGCTAGCCCGCCCGCTCTTGTAAACTGTAATCACCTGACTTTGAGTGAGAACACATACAAATGTTGGCCCCAAGGTATCTTAACTTTTTGGGCGGTGTTGGCCATATGATATAAAAAGAGATTTCTGTTGACAATATCTCAGTTTTTTTGTAGTCAAAGCTGTCATTGGGGGTTACAGTTGTGAGGAGTAAATTGTGCAGCCTTTGATGCTACCGCCCTATTTCTCTTTGCATTTTTTATTTTTTCCAGTGGAATTTCCATTATTACTGTTTTGTTAAGGAAGTTGGAAGATGTAACAATTGACAAGTTAGAATACTGGTTATGCAAACTTGCTTAAGTTATATAGCCTTTAAAAGCCATGCACCTGGACGTCAGCTGCCACTGTTTAGGCCTTATTACCTACTGGACATCCAAGACAGGGATGCCTAATGAGGTGAATGTTCATTAATTTCAGTTTCTTGCTGAACAGTATATGTCGACTCACCTGCTTTCATTGGTCGCTTTTCCATTAGCAAGCAGCCACTGTGCTGCTAATGTCTGGATCAGACAACAAAATAGTCTAAAATTATGCTCATCGGGGATACATGAAGGAACAGTTAGGTTATCTTATCCTGTTACAAATATAAAGGGCCCTAATATGAAAACACTGGCAAGCAGCATTCACACCATGTGTTAGGAAGATACCCTGCACATTAAGGCCTCGAGAAAAAATGCAGTTTTGCTTTGTCTAATTTTTATGGCAAATACTCCTGGCCCGTCACTTGATTTTGTATGTTGTATGGCCATTAACTAGCAACAGGCATTGGCAAATTCAATAGGTTTAGCTTGCATTTTCATTCATGACTGAAACATTAAAAAAGCTTTCCAAAGTGAAAGCATAAAATAAAACAATTACTTTCGGTATACATTGCATCGATGAAATAAATAATTTAACATGTGGTGATTCAATGTAGTTTTGATGTGTGTTATAATTCCTCAAGAGTTACAAGGTAAGCACTCAATAAGAGGTGAAATATTAAAGAGATCACAATTAAAACACATTAACCCCTCCATAGCCTTGCTCTGCCCCACACTTAAAAGTTCTTGGTGGAAGATCTCTCCATGCTCAAGGTTCAATCTTCCCGTAAGACATGAAAACTAATTCAAGACACTCAAAAGAAGCCAGAAAATACTTGTTTTTCACTCAATTTGTGGCCCACTACACAGATGCCTACTGGACTGCTCTCATTTTCCTACACCTGCGTATCCTATTTGTTCAAATGTGAAAGATCGAAACTTGCCCTTTGAGTTCCTTTTTTAAGGGTTCAGACTTGCTTTTCACCTCTGCCTTTATCCTTGTTATCAAAACTTTAGTGCCCCTGGGTGGTAATGATGTTGTTTTATAGTCCTATAGCAAGTCCTGTAAACCCAATGAATGCATACTAAATAAATACAAGCATTGCCGAGTAGACTGAGTTACTTACTACCAAATTTCTAGTTTCTGCAGAAAATGTTTTTAACCTTTTCTTTGCTTGTAGATGTGATCATAGGTAAACAAAACATTATTTAATAAACCTAATGTACAATGTACGTTTTCACCTTCGTGGTGTGCCACCCTGCTGTTTGTGTTACCTCAAATTTTATTGGGGTCATACATAGTAGATCCCTCTTAGCCCCGCAAACGAGATTTAGCCTTTTTTGAGAAAAGGAGAACTGGCAGGTGTTTAACCTTTCAGTTTAGCTTGAGTAGAGAGGTGCTTTTAGAGTCAGATAAATCTCTCTTTTTCACACATGGCATATGTAGAGATCCACTCCAATCCCCTTAAATCAGTACACACAATTAATTACTTTACTGTGATTTTTTATTGTACACTATTTGTGTACAAATCTCGAGCATTAATATGATTTAAATATTATAAACAACCCGGAGGCAATTATGGAGATTAGGGCAAAGGTCAAATATGATATGATCATATTTCATTCCATATCCCTCCACTACAAGCTTGACCTAAATTGATTGTAACCAGCCTTCAAACGGCATGGTTGAGTCTGTTTTAGTTATACATTAATATGCTAATATGCCAAGTCACACAATACCTCCCGGCCTACCTTATGGTGCCTTTAAGCTTGAAGCCGAAGTTCAAAAAACCATTCTGTTTGTCTAACTCTGCGGCTGCGCCAATACCTGATACACCTTATCTAGGCATGGTGTTCAATGGAGCAATGAGGGGCTGTCTCATGCATGGTACTGTATCATCATAAAGGATATTTGAACAATGCATTTTGTTCAAAAGTATATGGAGAAGCTAATTGCTACTTTCCGTATTTCCGCCTATAGGATGGAACACACAACTCCATCTCCCTCGTAGCTATCTTCTCCTCAGTTGCGCTTAATAACAATGTGTGCACCAGAGAATGGAAATTGTCCTTCTTGGTCTTGGTAGCATGAGTTAGTAAAAGCACAGCAATGCAAGCACACGTTGGCCTGTTTTCTGTGTTTAGGTCTTACACATTGCAGGAAGATCATCTGAATGCAAAAGGCAATGTTAAGTCAGCATGCATTACCTGAAATCAGATGTGTATTGGAGGTATCACAAAAAACGCATAAAAGCCCATCCACTCACATCACTGGGTGTACTGTACCTTATTCAATCAATCTGAACAGTTTCTTTAATCTGATTCTGCAAACTACGGCCCCATTTCTTGTGGGTCTTTGCAGAAGAAGATCATGAAGATGAAGGTGACCAAATACTTATATTTGGAAGCCAATGTTTTTCTCCAAAAATGGTGTCCAGGATTGCAGCCCCTTTGAGAGTTTGATTTTGATTCCATCATATAGGATGTTTGAGAAGATAATATCATTGCTTTGTCTGAAGACAAACAAACCATCTCAATACGTCTGGTTTTATATGCTGAATATAACGTGGTAGATCACCATGTTTTGCTTAAATACCTACACAGTGGCCTTCAATTGGTCAACACATTTCTGCTGAACTGAAGACTCCAAATACAAATTGACTAAGCCCACTCAAGTTCCTTTCATTTTGACAACCGTGAAGCATTCCTCAGTGTTCTTCATGATCACTTCATATGTTTAATCTACTCTGGCTCATCGAGCAATACCACCTACAGTTTCAGACATATCCTTATGACATCAAGATCCGTGTCCAAGTTGTGGATGGGTGGAGTAACCAGAACAACATCACACTATGTCTAGCAAACATCAACCATTCAATGAGGTGCAACAGCCTTTGCCTCATAAATAGACAAAATAGAGATTTTCTTATTGACGAAAAGCCTTAACACCTCCCATGTACATGGCTAGAATAACGATAATGTTTGCCCAGCAACAATGAAAAGCAATGGTCTTGACCCAAAAATACAAATGGAACTGTCCATTACAAAAATGAAAAGGTACACAGACAATCCATCTGGAGACAAATCTTTTTGTGATATCTGTATGATTTATGCAGCCTTCTGTCAAAACACATAGGGCCTGATTCCGAGTATAGATGCTATTTATTGCACCTGGTAAATAACGATATCCCAGAGTTTGTTATTTATCAGGTGCGATAAATAGCACCTATTACAAGTTTCTGGTGAATAACATGCAGATTTTGGTGTTTAACACACCAAAATCTGCATGATACAGTAAAATCAATAATTATTGGATGTGTTAAATAAAACCAAACTCGTAATTCCGACCCGGGCTTAAACAGGGGTTTACGAACAGGCTGGAATTAACCGAGCCACTCGTAACCATACCCATAGAAGGAAACAGGATAAGGAGGTTTGTGTGTTATTGAAGCACCTTACATTAGAATAGTATTTTTCCCGCATCAAACATCCAAACACATTCTCTTCTCAATACACAGTTCCTTTCATGGTCAAGAGTTTAGTAGTCTTCACTGCACAAGATATTACACCACCTCAGAAATGTCAGACGTCAGCTACTCCACCTCCATGCACTACTAACACTCAATCACATGAACTCTATATTCAGCCACACCAATCTGGATGTGTATTCAGGTCTGACAACCATTTTGCCCTATACATGTAAACTTTCAGGCTGACATAGCCCTCCAAAGAGAGCAAATCAACCAATTAAAACACTCATTGGCGTTAGAGCAGGTTACCATTTTAATCTTCATTTGCTTCAATCAGTGACTGGTGACCAGCACAATCAGCAGGCTTTGATGAGACCCTACTTGCTGGGCTCAATGATTTAGGATCCCAGAGTTTTTTTCTAACATATTTATTTATTGAGTATTACAGAACAGAAAAACAGTGTAGCAACAATGGTTATCTGTAGCTCCATAGATAATACAATTAATAACATGAAATGCATTGGATGTTCCGTCAGGGCAGTCAAGAGACATACATGGTACAATTCATACATATCAGAATAGACACATATTGTATTAAAGAAAGCGCACATTGGAGGTGAAAGGCTCAAACACCCTAGCATAGAAAAAGGGTCAAAATCACATCAGCAAGCGACAAAGCATGCGTCGAAGCAGCAGGCAAGGGTTGTGTCTGCATCAGCAGATACAACTAAGAGGGTGTTCCCAAATATTCTTGCACTGACTAGTAGAGGGAAGCCTAGAGTAGTACAATGAGCCATGTCTGACAACCACTGCCTGATAGGGTGATAGGCTCTGCCAAGAATGCTCCGTGAGGACCCTCTAGCCAGGCCTTAGTAAGGGGGTCAAGATAGGCGGCATAGTTGGCTGCATCATGTGAATATGCGGGATTATAGCTGCGTGTAATATTCTGCAAACTTGCGCATGATATCATCAGCATTATGAACAGCAGTACCATTGTTGTGAATCAACTGAGGGCCCTAGCCTATGTTTCAATAATTGTGATAGTGTTCGACCAGGATGGTCACCCTCCCCATAGGCGCGCAATATCTTATTTGTGGGAATGCAGGTATTCACGGTCCGCAAGGGCTGTATATTTTGTTATCTTTGGCTGACTCTCCACCAACAAGCTCAGGCTATAAGCAGATAAGCAGACTCCAGGTCACATTCTAGTTGGTGAAGGCAGATCTCTGAGAGTTTGAGCTGCTGCCGAATTCACTTCCGGATCGAAAACTGCTTAGAGATGCACATCACCCTGAGGTAGGGTGTAAAAATTTCCCATAATGTGCTCACAGATTCTACTGTGCCCTCATTAATCCCAAAGAACTCAACAATGTCATGTCAGATATCACAATGAACAAACGTCTCTGATAAGGCTTGAGGGGAAAGGGTCCACGTAAAATCGGCATGCGGAGAGACTGAGAGTACAATGGTAAGGAGCACGGGGGAGTGGTCTGAAAAGGTCAGAGGTAAGTGATCTACCTTGTTAACCCATCCATAGGTATCCATGGTGCCCAGCCAGTAATCAAGCCTGGCCCAGGACTGGTGTGCAGTGGAAATGTGTGTGCCCTCACGAGGCCCAAGATGACGACTTCTCCAAATACCTAGCAAATTATTGACATCCATAATATCACACAAAGCACTGGTTGCAGCTTGCTGAGGACAGGTTACCGGGTTGGAGCAGTCCATATGTCTATCCAGTACATGGTTAAAGTCACCATCGCAAAGTATGCTACCAGGGGTTGAGGTCAATCAACACTTCCAAGCAGTCCAAACAAAATCTGGGTCATCAACGTGGGACTCATATGTATTAATAATTGTAAGGTGCTTCCAGTGAATGATCAGTTGGAGGATAACATACCAGCCCTGGTAGGTCACAAAGTTCTGCTAGTAAGTGAACAGGGAGACCCCTCCTGAACAGCAGGACACGCCCGCCCCCGGGTGTTAGCTGGCATGTACCCTATAAGCAGCCCAATTACCAGCAAAGTGTGCCTGGGGCCTAAGGCGAGTCTCCTGTAACAATGCAATGTGTAATGCCATCTATCCCATGTGCCTCATATGTACATGTAGGTATGTCCAAATGTGTATGTGTTATGGTGCATGGCACTACCAAAGCGTAGGTACGTGTGTAGCTTACGTCACACTTGACGTGATGTGAAGGATTATGTTGGAACATGTCTACGCACAAGGTTCCTACATCATGAACAACAATGCTGGTCTCATCCCCTACAAGCAGTTCACTGAGTACATGTATGCTTCACCCACTTCATACAGCAGGAATGGCTGTGAAACAGTTCTCGGGAAATATCATCAGCTGGGAGTACCAGTAAAACACATTGGTGTGAAACAGAGGTACTTAACCTCATCTGTAATTGACACGGGTCAGTTTAGCATGAGAGACATAACATGTAGGCTGTTGTCAGATGTCCCACAGTGCTCAACATTCCTACACAGGACCCAAACAATGACATCTGAATTACTACATCTACCTGTCCAGTACAAAGTTAACATGGTCACCTTGAGTGGTGGGTACACTGGATGGCAGATGCATAGACAAGTAGATGTGTCTTAGCTGCCAATGTGACAGCTCACTTGTATACAGGTGATGAACATGTCAATAGAGGGATTTGGAGGCAAAACGGAATCCTTAGGCCAACACACAATTTTCCCTTTTCACTCATGGGAAGACCCTGAGACCTAAGCACATGACACATAAAGTAAGGGCGTACCCAAAGATTTTTTAATGAGAATGAAACTAAAATAATGAGAATGAAGAAAACCTATCCTAACCTAACCTATCCTAACTATACTTAAGCAACAACTGACCCTAACTACCCCATGCTAAACTTACCTAACACATTTAACAACACACTCTAAACATTGGCCTCCCACCCCACTTGTATGACGAGACACATGCAGGACAACATATACTAAACTATACATATACTAACTATATCTAAACAGAAATATATTTTTGGGTGTTTTTTTTCTTCTTTTTTTTTTCTTTCACATATATGCCTCAACATGAACCCCCACCCACCAACCCACAAAGTAACATGTAAAAAGTAGAAAAACCACCCACCAAACCCACTTATCCTAGTCAAACTACTAACCTACCTAATCTAACCTGACACTAACCCCCTAAAACCCACTATAAAACATTAAAACAAATGAGGAGGGAGGGGACAGAACTGGGTGACAGTCACAAAGCCAATTACAGCTTTGCCCTCAAGGTTTTTTTGTTAAACTTAAGTCTTTTCGTGTTTGCTGCCACCTCCTTCTCCACACTGTCCAACTTTTTTAGGACCAGTGTTACATCCCTCTGTAGATCTCTGATCATGTTCATGTCCATGGCAGCAGGTGGTGTGGGCTGTGGTACAGACGTGGACGGTGTAGCATCTGGGGCTGTAGTGGTGGTAGGACATTGCCCCCCTGCACAGCTGTGGAGCTTGGTCCTCTCTTTGTGGCCACTGCAAGGGTGCATCCCCCTTGGGTGAATGCCTGCCATTCTGGTGGATTGCTCTCTGTGATAGCGACGTGCCATCCAATGGAACCCAAATTTCACTGCCAGGATGTGTCTATAGCAAACTGCCATCTTCTGAAATGCCCACAGTTCCTCATTGTTCATGTTGGCAGCTGTTAAATTGAAACAGGCAACCATCAGTGTCAGCATTGTGTGGGGTATGTACAGATTATCAGCTTACACTCTACATCTAATTGCACATGCACTCCAACTCACATTCAGGAAAAGACAATGGCCCTGATAAATACAATGACAATGCTGTCTTAGCATCATTACATTGACACCAAAGCTACGCACAACAAGATTAAGAACCAAACCTAATTAGATGTGCATTAATTTTGTGCCATGTGTAATAATGCAAAGGCAGCGTCAACTTCACATAAATCAGGCCCAGAATTCCTCATCATCTGTGTCAATTTTCAACCATAAATCACCAGGTACTTGAACATGTTATTGGGAGTACGGGATGCAGTTGGTGACCACAAGGGGTCAGTATTGATAGGTAAAAATGCAAGCCTGATCAATATGACTGTCACCTACATTGTGAGCATCACGTCTACTCTCTACCCACAAATTTGTTGTTCCTTTACCCCTGTTCCTCAGGGGGATGGCCATGCAATCCATCATCTCTACTGTCCTGGTCATCCACCAAGGCATGTACACTCATACATGGAGTCAGGGAGAGGACCATATGTTAGGAGGGCTGCAAACTAGGAAGCTGGTATCCATAGGCCTATCACATTTGCGTTCATGTGTCCAGGTGTAGACACCCATCAATACCTGATCTGCCAATACTATTCCTTACACACCTGTATCCATGCCAGCACCCGTCTGGCCTTGACCTGCATGCATGCCTATTACATTCCACATAAGTGTTACGTAAATGGTGTACGAAATATGGAGCACCATGCTGGGGGACAATTGCCCACCCAGTCCTACATATACATTACAATACAGGGATACACTAAATTGTGTTCAAAATGATGCTTCACTGTGACGGTGGGTCCCAGTGCCAATATTCTCACAGTGTTTCACTTCTTAGTCACATATGGCCCTACATGTGGCATTGTTTACACGATGCTGCCCATTGAGCACCACAAGCTTCACAGGATATGACTTTCTGCTCGTGCATGGGAGACCTTTACATGGGACACAATGTCACCATCCAGCTTACTTTGATATCTGATAATTTGACAGCTTATCACATCTAGCATAGTGTGCAACACACATGACTCACTCACACCAAACCCTCTATTACTACACAGGACACACATTATCACACTTACTGGATACATCTGGGTCCTCAAATCTTGCCACTTCGCCGATGGTGTAGGGGGAAGGTCCACCTGCAAGATATGATTGGAAAACCATGCTTAGTGTCATATCACTGTTACTACTAGTGGACAACATATTACAGTGTGTACTATTTTAGAGGAGTGGGCAAATTATCCTGGTGTAAAACAGTGCAACGAACACACCACTGCAAACTCACAATGACACTGACACTCAGGTGAGTGAGAGCCACACATCTGCACATTTACACTGGGCCTGAGACTCATGTAGTGCTACACCCTGCAACAACCATATGTGGACAATCTATAGGAGATGGAACTCCATAGTATGAGATTACCCTGGTGCTTTGCAAGACAATTGACTCAGGTATTCAGGATTGTCCTGCAAGGCACCCAGAGGCACTTTATGATGGACATGCGGCTCAATAATTAGTCTGCAATGATCATGCATTGAGTAATCCATGACTGATGCGGCAAAGTTGTCTGATAGTATCAAATGGCCCATTTACAGTGCCCCCTAAGGCGGGTAAGTCCCTTTTGCTAACATGATGGCAGGGATCATGTGTGTGAAATGATGACAATGTAGCGCTATACATGCATTTCCCTTCTTGCTTGACACGATCCAGTGGAATATGGTAGGTTGGCGGTGTCTTGGCGTATTATGCATGACACTATGCCGGGGTACAGGTGTCACCATGGCCCCTAAAATATGTGACTTAGTGATGGTTGTGCATGACTCACCAGACATCTGACCTGCATTGGTAAAATGGTAGGACATGTGAACTCTATGCCTAGACTGGCGCAGTTTCACTTCATTCTGGTTGCATTCAACCTTGTCCACAAGCATTGCCTGCAGCACTCCAACACATCTGCTTCTGTCATTCAAGAGCGGTGAAAAGTTAATAATATGCCAATGAGAGACTCACCAACAGGGCCACCGATCACCACACCAAGATGATCAAGCAGATCCTGCTCCCTGGCCATCAGATCTGCCCAGCGATGCTTTAGCTGGTGCTCATTCCTGCTGCTGCGAATACCCTCTTCAGTTGGCGGAGCAACTTGCACCATCGCAGCTGCCGCTCCTCGTCCCGGTAACCTTGAATTACCCGGCCCCCCCATCTCCAACATCAATGGCAGGTAGTGGGCTACCAACCACACAAAGCCACCCAACTCCTCCTCTCCCATCTTAGGCAACCTCCCCCTACCAGACATCCTATCCAGGTACAGGTTGACGACAAAAAAAAAAAAAATGAACATAAAGGAAACTTAAGGCCCAATAAATAATCCCAACTAACCCAACTTAACAACTATCCCGGACAGACACCGCACAGTACAAGTACAATTATAGACAAAAAACACACAAATTTATAGACACTGGGACAAAGTAAAGTCAAAAATAGAAAAAAACATGACAGGAGGGAGACCACAAGATACACAACGCAGGAAAATCACACCTCCAACTCCGGGACACAACCACACTGTCAAAAGAGCACAGACTTTAAAGAGAAAGTGAAAGTACACCCACTGTACCATGCCTGTAAACAGGATTTCCTATTACATCACTTCCTGTCCCCATGCGTCACGTTTTCTGCTAAGTGTGTATTTATCTGACACGTGATATTTGTGCGAGTATTTTGGTTGCATTATCCTATTTTTATTGACGAGTTACCTTTATGTGTCGAATTAACAGAAAATGAGCATTGAGAAGAGTGCAAAGGTGGAATTCAAGCTAAGGGCCCATGGGTCATGTACTTTGCATTCACGGATGTTTTAGACGCATGTGCATCAATTTGTTTGACTCATTTCCTGAATGTGTGATTTTGTTTCATTGTCTATGGATGCACCCTGTATCAACATACAAATGAAATGGGCTATGCAGTAGTGTGGCATATTGTGTATGGCCACATGTGGTAGTCCATGCAACAACGTGATGAGGGTGTGATTGGTCTGTTAAGCTGATGTGTGTGTTAGAGTCAACAGCATGCAAATAGTTGCATATGTATGCATGTGTAACAACAGTGTATCCACATATGTATGGCAGTCAGTACAATGCAATAGTTCTGATTTGTGACTGCGAACTGTGTTTACTGATGTGATGTGTGTATTTGTCTTACAGAGCAAAACATTTAAGAGGACATACACCGCTGAGGCATTGTTGATGAGGGCTGATAAATGCTACCTAGGAAATGTTGCACAACAACTGTCTCCGTATGTAGATTGTGAGTTTATGGTGACTTGTGTGTGGACTACACATATGTCTGACATGTATACATATTTGGTACATACTGTGATTGACACGCTCGGCTTACATTCTACCCATATTATGTTTTGTCCACAAATGTTTGATTATAGTCATTACATTTAGCAATGGTTCTTGTTTTTGTGCGGTGGACCTGCAGCTCTAGCTGCATATGTTCTCATCCATTCTGATGTGCATTCCAACGATGTATCTGTGCAAAGTGTGAGGTCATGTGTATCCTGTGTCAGGATTGGGCCCCTTGGCAGTGGCAGGACTGATTACCGTGGATGTACTGCACAGGCCCAAATTCTTCCATTGCTTGTCATACCTGGGCTAATCATGACCATTGTTACCAATGATGTCCCCCCTTGTCACACATTACTGTCTTTCAAAATTTTGACATCCACTGCCTCGTGTGTGGGTCCCTTGTTTACCTACTATTTGGACATGTTGTAGTTGTGTGTGTTGAGCTATTGTTGTACAAGTTGGCAACATGGATGTAATTCATATGTGGTCCATAGACTGTGTCCCTCAGTTGTCACGTTCAAGTGATGAGGCTATTTGCGATGTGTGTGACGGTAGCAGTACAATCTTACGCATCATATGTGATGTTGCAACAGTACTTATCTGATTAGTATTTGTAACATGCTCACTGAGGTTAGACTCACAATCCTGAGGTTTATGTTGTGGAGATTGAGGAGACCAAAGCAGGATTGTGTGAATAAGTGAGGTGTTTATTGACAAAATGTACAAGGTGAGTTAAGTGATTTTTAAGTGAAGAAGCTATCAACTATGTGCAGTCTGCGGCGTATCCCAGCAGCTGTGTTGTGCTGTTCCCCCTCATTTTCTTCACCACCATCCTCCTTCTCCTCCTCAGGCAGGTCATCAACCTACTCATACAAGGGGACGTTCATCCGCACTCATATGTTGTGCAGGATAGCACATGTCATTATGATCTTGCAGACAATGTGTGGGGCATATAGGAGGCTGTCCCCTGTGATGTCCAGACACCTGAATCTTGACTTCAGGATGCCAAATGTCCTCTCCACAATAGTTTGTATCCTCTGAAGTCCCTCATTATATGCACACTCTTCGGCTGTGCTTGGTTTGGGAAATGGGGTCATTACCCATGCCTGTATGCCATAACCCTGATCCACTGCAAAAGACTAAAGGAGTAAGTTGTTGTTAAGGCTTGCAACAGGTTTGTCATGTAGCATGGCAGTTGATATTTTAAGTTGGCTGCGACTCATATGTGTTTGTGGTATGGTGTAAGTTCCTGGCCTTGTGTAAGGTCTTCTCAGCACTGGGCTGTTGGTCATGACAATCTTGTGTTTGGCTCAGGGACCTGGGACATATGATTTGGATTCCTAACTGATGGTCAGTATGTATGTACCATGCATTGTGTAGTGCACCTTTATATCAGAGTGCTATCACTAGAGGGGACATGACACATCCTCACAACACAATGGGATCAGATGTGGTGGCAACATGGTAGCACTACAGAGCCTGGACATCCCATCCATTTTGACATGTGTCATTCCAAATGATGTGCTACACTTAGGCCCATTGAAATGGGCAAGTGACAATGCACAACACGTCTCCAAAATTGGCAGCACTGTCATCCAACATTTTGACTATGCAAGAATGCCCTATGTGTGACATGTTACTGGACAACCCTTTGTTGTCCTCTGTGCCAGTTGCTCATATGCAGCCGTGCACCTCCTCTACCAACCTTGAACTAGGGTACTTGGCTAGCTGCTCTGTGGAGGTGGATGTATCTGTGCAGGGAGGGACACCGCCCTATACATACGCTGTTTTGATGGACAACTGTCTCTTTCTGTGTGTGCAGCAGTATATGGCATGTATTGGTGGCACAATCACATGAGTTCAAAGCACAGTCTACTCTTTATTGCAACCTGCAAACGGCACCCCTGGGGTGGTGTTTGATGTCGGCACTGCCTCAGGTTTTAGGTGACACCTACATCTGAGTCAGCATCATCATGCTATGTAGCTTGTGGTGACAGACCTGCAACAACACATTGAACACCCCTTCCACGCTACATACTGCATGGGAGGGTGGCCGATTTACAATGTGGCTTCAAGTCATTAAAAAAATAGTCATCTGCCAAGCTGTACATATAGTGCAGTCCGTGACAATGGCACTGTGGGCTTTTACATAGGTCCCTTGATGATCCATAATGGCAGCTAATGTTTGTGGCAGCCATCAGGTATCCAAGGGTGTGTATCCCATTATTTCAGGATGATCAACATAACTACCAATGTCTCTTCTATCTTCCAACACATAATTCAGCACTTATACTGTCAATACATGCACAGTGCAGGATATGGGATGAAGCTCAGCTACTAAGCTAATGTGTCCCTTGGCACAGTGCATGTGAGGTCAGTGATGTCCTGTATTCTCCTACAGGGTCCCACTATGGCATCTATGCTCTGCACGGTGTGACAGTGACTCTGCCCTATGGTGGGCCATTTATTGTTTATGGTACAGACATGATGGTGTTGTGGGTCAGTAAGTGGTGCATGTGAGGTGGCACTACAGTAGATGTGGTGCCACTTATCACACATCTAGCACATGGTATGTGATGGGCATTGATCTTGTATTCCTATGTGTGTGAGGCAATGTGTCAGGCAGATGTCTATGCACACTACAGGTAAGTCAGGTATGTGCTGATGAGATGTAGTTGGTATAGGCAGCAGTTGTCTGGTGTCTGATGTTTGTTCTGGCAGTGACTTGCACAGCATGATTTGAGGGATCTGTGCCTATATGAGACTTACATAACATAAGCATGGTGTATGCCATTGCCATGGCTGTGCTATTCTTTGTTTCATTTACTGTGGTTGACATGTACGTAGTAGGCAACCAGTGGGCACTTTTAGTGGTCTGTGTTGTTCTTCTGTTAGCAGAGGGTGAATATCTGCACCTGTCCTTCACGTGGTGTGCCTGTCAAGTAGTGTGTGTGTTACGTACATGTGGGTGTATGTGCTTGTGGTGTGCACTGATTGTGCTGTACTAGAGCATGGTGCATATGTGTTGTTACCTGCACATTTGTGTTACCCTGGCCATGTGTTAATGTAGTGGTGTATGTCTTGTGTGTCCTAAAGGGTTGGTGTGTCGTGTGTATATTGCTGGGTTTGTTGACTTACCCACAAGTAGGCCATTTCCATATTGTCCATCCTGGAATTGTTGATAGATCCTACTGTGCCGGAATATGAAGGCGTCATGGACACTCCCAGGATACTTGGTCAAAATGTTTATGAATAGTCCGCGGTGGTCCACTATGGCCTGTACATTAATGGAATGTGTGTGCTTGCAATTCCGGTGTAGGTGCTCTGTTGCTGCAGGGGGTACGAGCCGGACATGGATGCAGTTAATTGCATGAGCACATGCGGGAAGCCATGGATTTGGTAGAACCCCTGTTTTGTCTCCTGCTGCTTTTGGTGGGTGGTGGAGAAGCTGATGTGGTGGGGTGTCATGGGAGATTATAGCATCTAAAACCTTTGGCAGGAACGCAGAGAATGACGGCTGTGAGACACCAGCAACTAGGGCACCCGTTGTTTGGAATGAGCCACTTACCAGCATGTGCAGGACAGCTATCAGCTTTGTCACAGGTTGTATGTTGTGTGGGGTCTGCAGGCTGGCTGTGATTAGTGGCTCAATGTGGTGTAGCCGGTTCAGTCTGTAGCTCCTTATGATGTCCTAGTCCTGAGCCCAAGGAGGGTTGTCCTGGTTCTGAAGACCCTCTCCTGCCATTTGCGCTGCCCTTGTGGGCCGCGTTGTGGTGGTGGTGATTGCTGTAGTTGTTGTTGTCATCTGTGTCGTCTTGCAAGCTGGATCAGTATCACCTCCATCTTCTCCTGTGGGTTGGTAATGTTGCTTCTGTGGGTTTTCCTTTAGTAGAGATGAGTTTGCCTCATTTTAATGCCTGCCCTGACCCAGGTGTTAAATTTTGACGTAAATCGGAGTTTACGTAATTTTTTGGCTCCACCTCCCATTCGTGTGTTTTTTTTGCCCAGGTAGTTAAATATGGCGCTAGGGGTTTAGAGTCAATTTTTGGACGGAAACGCCTACCTTGCATCTCATTGATGCAAGGAGGCTTCACGCATTCAAAAAAATGACAGTAACACTAATATTTTGACGCTAAACAGGTCTAGTGTCAAAATATAAATATGGTGTTGTGTTTGCGCTGAATTAGGATAATAAAATGACACTAACTCAGCGCAAACAGAGTATACATCTGGGCCTAAGGACCCCATCCCAGCGAGTCACTGACAGCACCCTCCAGCTCTCACCACATCCAGCTGTCAAGTCCCCAGATGCACACCGCCACACTCCTCGAGCAGAAAAGGGAGTCAGGCACCATCAACTGGCCACCTTCTCTGGGATGGAACGGGCTGGGAGCCCCCAGACGCACTCTCTGCCCAGCTCCTGGCTCCATGCACCCTGCCTGTGAAGTCCAAGTGGCATGCGCCCCCTACCACCTCTATTGGCCACAGGGCTGGCCGCCAGCGGTACCTGTGACAACATTCCAATTCATCTGGGTAGGATGGCACCCTCAGATACAGCCTAATCTGCCTCAGGCAAGCTGCACCCTCCACATAACACTGGTGTTCAGGCCACGGCAGAAGCCACTACTCAGGCCTCCCGACATGAGGCACAGGCTGCAGTGACTACTCAGACCCAGGCGGCCCCCAAGATGCAGTCAGCAGCGTTATGGGCCACAAATGATCAGCAACCAGATTCAGCTTTTTTGGATAGAGGATGATGACGGATGTGATAGGTGAGGAAGTGGAGCACCATTGTTAGGCACCCCCAAGATCACAGAGATATATAATTAAAAACACAACTTATCAGTCATTTTGGATACTTCAAACATACACCAAACATGCATAACATGGAAGACAAAGTACTGGTTCAACTTTGAACAGAATTACTGCTAGTACCTAGCAATGATCACAGCATTCCAGAGGCATAGATAACAAATTGGCTGGCTGACACTCATCATTGACAGTGGGGCACCCTCATTTAGTATTAGGATTCAGTCAAGTGATCAAATCACAATAACTACAAGAAAAGGATGACATTAGATGAGCATTTCAATTCGTTTTAGTTCCGGTTGTCCAGCACAGTCACTGGGACTAGTTTAGTGACTTAGAGTGAAAAAGGGAAATCATTCTTTTTGAGTGATATAGGTTACCCCAGATCTACAAAGACAGATCTGCATTCTAGATCAGCGCATTTTGTTGTCCACCATTGGGTCATAACGCCAGGTTCATATTGGCCGTTGGTAGGGCTGCTGTCCAGGGGAACAGAATGTGGGGTCTACGCAAGCTCACCAAAAGTTGTAATCCTCTAAAGGCACCATGTACAGTGGCCTTGGTTTGTTTCTTACGAGCACAAGATGAATATTGCTCCTCTCGAATCACCTCCTGCTTTTCCAGTAGGACACAACAAAAGGATCTTCTTCATTGTAAATAGGTTTCTTTCTTCTCTAGAAATGAGTTAAGAACATTCTGGTCATGATAAAAAGGTGATGTTGAGCTTCTTTGGAAGCCAAGAGGAAAACAAGGTACTGTCTCTCTTGACTTTCCACATTGATGACATGATTAACAGCCTGGCCCGTTTAAGTTGATATGGCCTCACCATGGCTACCAAATAAAGGGAAATGCCCTTAAGGCCGACTCCGGAACAACGAAGTCCTGGTTAACGAAAGTGGAACAACGCTTTCCTTAACCACAACTTTGTTGTTTTGTGCCTTAATCACGCATGTGCTGAACAACGCACATGTGTGGTTAAGGCACAAACAAGGGAGTCGGCTGAGGAGGACGACGGGACGAGACGACGACTCAGGTAAGTGGGGCGGGGTGGGGGGGGTCGGGTATTTTCTGTTTTAGTGTGGGGGGTCGGGATTTTAGGTTAAGGGCCGGGGATGGGGGGTCGGGGTAGTTTCTGTTTTAGGGGCAGGATGGGGGTTTCAGGTTTAGGGCCGGAGGTGGGGGGTCAGGATATTTTCTGTTTTAGGGGCGGGGGACGGGGATGGGGGGGGTTGGGGTTTTAGGTTTAGGGCCAGTGG
This sequence comes from Pleurodeles waltl, assembly GCF_031143425.1. NCBI lineage: Eukaryota > Metazoa > Chordata > Amphibia > Caudata > Salamandridae > Pleurodeles > Pleurodeles waltl. The sequence goes on from NC_090437.1 coordinate 186,681,771, forward strand.
TGGGGGGGGTCGGGGTATTATCTGTTTTAGGGGCGGGGGTCGGGGTTTTATGTTTAGGGCCAGGGGTGGGGGGTCGGGGTATTTTCTGTTTTAGGGGCGGGTGGGGGGGGGCAGGGTTTTAGGTTTAGGGCCGTGTGGGGGGGTCAGGGTATTTTCTGTTTTAGGGGAGGGGTGGGGGATCATGGTTTTAGGTTTAGGGCTGGGGGTGGAGGGTCGGGGTATTTTCTGTTTTAGGGGTGAGGGGCGGTGGGTGGGGGTCGGGGTTTTAGGTTTAGGGCCGGGGGTGGGGGGTTGGGGTATTTTCTGTTTTAGGGCAGGGGGCGGGGGTGGGGGGTAAGGGTTTTAGGTTTAGGGCCGGGGGTGGGGGGTTGGGGTTTTAGTTTTAGGGGCGGGGTGGGGGGTCAGGGTATTTTCAGTTTTAGGGGGTGGGGTGGAGGGTTGGGGGTTTTAGGTTTTAGTGGTGGGTTGTGGGGTCGGGTAATTTTCGGGGCAGGGTGGGGGTTGGGGGGATTTAGGTTTAGGGGCAGGGTGGGGGGCTCAGAGTAGTTTTAGGGGCAGGGTTGGGGGTTGGGGTATTTTCAGTTTTAGGGGGGCAGGGGTTGGGGTTTTAGGTTTTAGGGGTGGGTTGGGGGGTCGGGTAATTTTAGGGGTGGGGTGAGGGGTTGGGGGGTTTAGGTTTAGAGGCAGGGTGGGGGGCTCGGAGTAGTTTTAGGGGTGGGGGTTGGGGTACTTTAGGTTTCAGGGATGGGGTGGGGTTGGGGTTGTTTTAGGTTTTGGCGTAGGGTGGGGGTCAGTTTCAGGGTCGGGCGTTGGTGGGGGGTTGGAGTTTTAGGTTTTAGGGGTGGGTTGGGGGGGTCGGGTAATTTTAGGGGCAGGGTTGGGGGTTTAGGTTTAGGGGCAGGGTGGGGGCTTGGAGTAGTTTTAGGGGTGGGGTACTTTAGGTTTCAGGGTGGGGGTGGGGGTTGGGGTTGTTTTAGGTTTTGGGGGTAGGGTGGGGGTCAGTTTTAGGGGCAGGGTGGGGGTTGGGGGGATTTAGGTTTAGGGGCACGGTGGGGGGCTCGGAGTAGTTTTAGGGGCAGGGTTGGGGGTCAGGGTATTTTCAGTTTTAGGGGGGCAGGGGTTGGGGTTTTAGGTTTTAGGGGTGGGTTTGGGGGTCGGGTAATTTTAGGGGTGGGGTGTGGGGTTGGGGGGTTTAGGTTTAGAGGCAGAGTGGGGGCTCGGAGTAGTTTTAGGGGTGGGGGTTGGGGTACTTTAGGTTTCAGGGATGGGGTGGGGGTTGGGGTTGTTTTAGGTTTTGGGGTAGGGTGGGGGTCAGTTTCAGGGTCGGGTGGGGGCGTTGGTGGGGGGTTGGAGTTTTAGGTTTTAGGGGTGGGTTGGGGGTGTCGGGTAATTTTAGGGGCAGGGTAGGGGGTTGGGGGGTTTAGGTTTAGGGTCAGGGTGGGGTCTTGGAGTAGTTTTAGGGGTGGGGTACTTTAGGTTTCAGGGTGGGGGTTGGGGTTGTTTTAGGTTTTGGGGGTAGGGTGGGGGTCAGTTTTAGGGGCGGGGTAGTTTTAGGGGCATGAGTGGGGGGTTGGTGTGGTTTTAGGGGGGTGGGGGATTTGCGGTAATTGTTAGGGGTGATGGTGAGGGGCCAGGGGGGATGCATGCAGGAACAATGGATGCCTAACACTAATGCCTTTACCATGAATGCCTTTACAATGAAAAATCGTTGTTAAGGCATTCGTGGTAAAGGCATTGGTGGTAACAACGAGGTTGTTGTTCCGACCTCGTTGTTCAGGCATCCGTTGTTCCGGCAGGCATCTTTCCGACATACATTCCCAAAGAAAGGCCAAAGTAATTGAGTTGTAAGATTTAACGCAAGGGCCTTATTCCCAAAAGCAACTTACACTTTTGAGTAAGTTGCACTTTTGAATGAGTTTAATACTTTTTGCTTATTCACAAAATCTGTATATTACTATTGAAAAAAAAGGTAGAAATTTCATCACCACACATGGCGGGGGAAAACAATCGTACTGCAACACCTTTCCACTGAAAATAATGGAGGTACAATGCACCATGATGAGGTATAGGGAAAATTGTAAAAACAAATAACTAAAAAATAATTACAAAAAATTTGCTTATATTAAAACTATTTTTCTGAAGTTTAAATTAAAAAAGAAATTTCCATTGAAGGATACTAGATATGTTTTATTATGCATTAAAAATAATGAAAGTGATGTGTATAATTAATGTAGTTTTATGATATTATTATAAATTATTGGTACATTAATTTTTAAATTCAAGATAGGGTGTTAAAACATTTTATAAGTGAATAAAAAGTATGTACTTTTTATATACTTTTAGAACATTCAATTATATTTATTCATATTTGTAACTGTTTAAAATAATTTAATTCAATTTAAAATTCCAATGGGATTTTATTTTGAGCCCCCTCCTCCATTATGTTCTATAGAAGAAGGGAGTTGCAGTATTAGTGGTTGAACAAGTGCAGTGCTAGACCCAGTACTTTGTTTTAGTAGTAACTTACACTCTGATGAGTGGCTTGGATGGTCATACTTTTATTCCTGTTGCCAGCATCTGTGTGAGGGTACTCCCTGACTGACCCCCAAAACTGGTTCTGGTCAGTTCTTCCACTTCCCTGGTTCCAAACTGTCTAGATTGACAAACGACTGGGAAGGCCTGGTGTTACGTTCCTTTATGTGTGCTGTGGGAAATGTCCTCTGAAATGTAACAGGGCAGGGTGCAGCTTGTCCCCATCCTGCCAGGAAGCCCTTCTCCCAGATACACCCTGGTCCCAATGTTCACTGTCTGGGCCCAATACACATTCTTGATGAGGGCTTGATTAACAGGCCCAGGCAGCTGGAAAGTCCTAGAAATGCTTCAGAAACTTTGGAACAGGAAAATGCCAACTTTCTAAAAGTGACATTTTCAGTTATAATCCAAAGTTAGACTTTACCATTAACGATGATTTTAAAAAACAATTAATTTGATTGTAAACATCATTTCTCTATCTGCTTCCAATCTGAAGTTAGCTCTTATTAATTAAAATAAAGTTATCCAGTCTTAGCCTATGGCAGAGACAGCCTTACAGCAGCAAAAAAGCGACTTTTGGAGTATTTTGCTGCCATGACACATAAATGCCCTGTACCCTGACCTGTAAGTCTTTAGGGCCTAACTCAAGGAGGGGAATTTATGTATTAAAAAGGAAGTAAATGCCATTTAGAATTGCAATACAATCCGCAGTGGCAGGTCCAAGACACATTTTAAAGGGCTACATTAGTGTATGGCACAATGAGTGGTGCTGCTCACTCGTAGCATTTATGTTACAGGCCCTGGGTACACGTAGTACCATTTACTGGGGACTTAGAAGTAAATTAAATGGGCCAATTAGGTGTAGTCCAATTTTACCATGTTGAAGGAGGGAACACAAACATTTTATCATTGGTTAGCAGGGTAAAGTGCACAGAGTCCTAATGACAACAAAAATGAGTTCAGCAAAAATCAAGGAGTGAAGGCAAAATGTTTGGGGAATGCCACACTAAGGGTGTGAGGTCTAACAAGTATACACCGAGGAAGGAATGAGATGCCATTGTACTCTTCTCTTGGACTTTTGTTGGTAGTATGGTGCAAACTGCTTTCCAGCCCCAATGATCTCTGCCGTGAGGGCCTCTGTTGGTAATGTAATCCGACTTCAGCTTTCCATCTCCATCTCCATTGTACTGTTCTGTGAAGACCTCTGTTGGTAGTATAGTGCAGCTGCAGCTTTCCATCCTAACTGAAGTCTTCTTTAAAGACCTCTGTTTGTGGTATAGTGCATAAATATATAAGTACCCAGAGCCAAACAAAAGCCTATCCCTTATCTACAAGGTTAATCCTCAAGGAAGAATCTCTGATTAGTTCCTTTAGAAAACCCTCACCCACCAGGATTATCCATTGGTGGCATGCTTCATCATTGGGTCCTTCCCGTTCCACTACAGAAGGGGGCATACTACGACTGATGAACTACGTGGGAGCACTTTATATGTGAACCACTATGATGGTGTATAATAGGGATATAGTAAAAATACCTGCTTCCTAAGTAAACTAATGTTTTAATATTTCCCCTAGCGGAGGTATGGTTAAAAATGGGGGAACTGGAAGATGGGTGATCAATGGACCTGCCTTCCTCTTATGTGGAGTCTACATGTTTCAGGCCTACCCCTCAGCTTCTTATCAGGACCAAGAGTGTCTCCCTGGTGCCACTTCTTATGTGGGAAATGTGCCAATAAACACCCCTGATGTGTTAATACATAACCATACTACACCTCATCGGTGAGCTTCAGAATTGTACCTGTAAAACATAAATTGAGTATTAATTCATCATCACATGGCAGTATCTTGCATGAATGCACATAAATGTTATGCCTTATACACTAATATAAGCCCCAAAATGTGAAAGTCACACATGGTTACTACCATCAATATTGAAAAGGGTGACAGCACACAGTGATACCTACACACTGAAATGCACAACACAGAAACAACATTTAGCACACAAAGACATGTACAAATTAGAGAATGGGATCATATGCCATAGATCTTCCAGGGGGGGGTGCGCGTTTACACACTCTGAAAAGATAAACATAAGAGTCATGGTGTATTGCTCTGTAAAAAGCTATGTCAAAAAGCGTGTTTGCCCCTCATGCTGCCTTTAAACCAGAATGTTACTTGCTAATCCAAAGTGTCACTCCCACCAATCAACCTGTCTTTCGCCTGCCTGGGGTCAGAATTTTATCGATCTCAGTGAAGTCAGCTCATTTGTGATGGAAGAGCGTGTGTTGCTCGGAACCAATTACACGTAAAAGAACGCTTAACAACTAGACTGCCAACCTTCCAATATGGCAGCCCCAGATAGAACATGAGGTGAGTTCCCTCAAGGGCCCCACCCAAAATAAGGTGGCTACTTAGTGCCCTGGACGTGATTCTGCCCATCCGTAGTGGAACAAACTGAACCGTCAACCTTCAAATATGGTGGACCCAGATGGAACATGAGGTGTGTTCCCTCAAGGACCCCAGCCAAAATAAGGCAGCTAATTAATTGCCAGGCTGCAATTCTGCCGCTCTATAGTGGACTTCAAGGACAGATATCTAGGAAGCTGAAAAACACAGAAGGGACGGGGGCAAAAGTCATTAATCTGCAAGATGTTGGAAAAAACAATGTGGATGTGATATCATGAATAGTAGCGCATCCTATATCAAACACAAATGAGATACTCGGACCCTTCATAATAGGGACAGCTCACACCCTAATTCAGGGGTAAATATGGATATATGGGAAAAAGTCTGTACCGTGTTGAAATCTTAATTAGTGGTTAAGGGCATGGTTAGATGGAATATACATAAGATGATGAAGTGAATGGATCATTGGTCACTGATAACATGTTTAGGGCATGTTGAACAGAGGAAACAGAATCAGCAAAGGAGATAGAGAGGCCTTGGATGTACATTCCAAGGTAAAGAGATTGTTCAACCACAATATGTACCATACCCAGAACTATGTGGAATGTCAACACATTAGGGGGGTGCAGACAGAGGTTCACCTCCTCTTCCTGCTGTAACTTGGCCCCAAGCAATGTCATCATTCAGCGACCTTACATTTGTTTGTAATTTAGAGACCCACAGTTGTTCCTTGGTAACTAATCTGGGAGCCAGGTACAAAAATTACCAGTGGGTCATCCTGGAGCACCTAAGGAAAGTGTCCAACTGCGAGTCCAGATTATGCCACATTTCACTTGTGCGACACGCCGACTGCATGCTCATTGCGTTCAGTGTCCAATTCACAGGTTGTGATCCTCAGAGGGCCTCATTCCAGGGAGGTATGGAATTGTAACTATTTGTGTGCGTTCAGAATTGTCTGGTGCGACCCAATTCATTACACACCAGACATTGTGCCCCATTTTCAAGGGCGTGGGGAAGTGGATTTGTGTACTGGAGAGCCTAGTTTTCCTGGGCAGTATTGAGAACTGCATGATTCCTACAGTGACCGTCTCTTCATGCTTGGCAGAATAGGGCCCATGCTGGATGGCACAGTGCAGAGACCTTTGAGTGAACTTCCAGAGGAGAAGGGGCCAAACCTCCATTTGTCGATTGCTGCATGTTGAGTCTGTTATCTATTTATTCCCCCACCTTTCCCCCGGGACCCTGAAAGCGTGTGAACCAGGCTGCGATCAGCCTAGTACCAGGGAAAGGTTTCTTTCATCTCCAGCCTGTGGGGGTGGGATAGTAGGGGTTGGTTGAAGGGTGGAGAGGGTTTGGGCCCATGGGGACTGTGAGTACAGTAACAACTGACTTGCCGGATATCCTTGCACTGTATTAGGGTGTTGAGAGGGAGTGTGTGCAAGTGTGTGCTATACAAGCCTGCCTGATATCTGTGGCACCAGGTAGCGGTTTGGAGTGAGTGTGTGGGAGTGACTGCCTGTGATCAACGGCACCGCGCAGCAGTGCTGCCGTACACATTGTTTCCTTGCCAAAGATTTTCACGATTGACATTGGTTTCTACCCATGTGGTAAAGGCCCACAACTTTATTTAAAAGTGCTGTAATTTTCAGTGTGTACACATTGCTGCTATTATTGTGAACCGGGGTGCACCCTATAACTGTGTGGTATTGAGTGGGAATAATTGCTAGGGTGGGTCTCGTGCTGACAACGTTTTGCACCACATGAAGGTGTTGGGAGGGAAAATAGGAATTTTCCCAAGTGTACATATTGCTGATGTCGTTTTAACACGTTGGGCCTAGTACTGCTAGTGATATTTCCAAACGTGATTTATGCCCAGAAGTACATGATTTACATATCATGTTAGTTAATGTGTGCGTTGAATACAAATCTTCTTCACAAACGCAACGTGTGAAGTCCCTTTTGTGACAGTGTATTTATTGTGTAAGAGTTCCTTGCCAGTGCTTTACACATTGCCCGTGTGATAAGCATGACTACTCTATGCCAAGCTACCCAGTACAGTATACAGTAAGAGTATTCACCCATCCCTGACAGGAGGTAGGTTCTGCCTGGCTAGGGCCTTGCCTCAGCCAACCAGAACTATCCCTTCCTCAAACGCTATCTTCTTTCGATTTGATACTGAGAAATTAGAAGAATAACACTCCTTCACTTCAACCTCAAGAAAAGTAATCAGCCTTTACCACTCTCCACAGACCTTAAGAAGTTAAACAAGTACAATTCTGGTCTCTGAATTATTCATTATGTCTGCAACTAAATATCAATGTTACAACCTTAGTTTATCCATCCTCCGTCTCCTCCTGCTTTGGAACATTCGGACCGCCTCATTTTACAGGATTGGAAAATCACCCACTACATGACTTTCACAAGGCCACAGAAATCTGGCTCTTCCAGCTGCAATAGATGTGATCTTGCTATCTTTGTTTCACCGTCTTAGGGCTCAGCAAGAAACCATCTTGGTGGTGAACATCTCACTCAATAAGAGTCTAAAATAATGCAAGAAATAAAGACACAAGGAATGCAGTGTTAAATAAATAGTACAATAGATTATTTTGTTGCATATAGGTGGGGCCACCAGTTTGTGGTAGATCTTTTTAGAGTAATGTTCCTGTCAAGAAGTATTTATGTTTTGAAGAAACAATTGCAAAGTTGCCTGAGCCCCAAGAATATTGCTGAATGGAGTATGTTATGTATATTTGTGTATTTATCTGGCTGCTTGTGGCTTAGCGCACCACTTTGTAACATTAACGTAAGACACGCCTTTGTAAATCACTCAGCGATCCTTTGGTAGGCTCCCTAAACTCTAGATATTCATGCTTTGGCACTCAGGGAGAAAACAATGGTTTACTACTAATAGCCCAAATCTCCTTCCCAGCACTGCTGTAAATAGCACAAGTGTGCAAAGGTGGGCGAATTAGCAGGGAAGCTGAAATGCCTCTGGTGCCAAGCTCACTTTTGTCGAAATGAATGATGTGTAGATGCCTTTGTATTGTGGAATCACCGAGAGTGTCTCAGATGCAACTGATTGACTGGGATACCAAAATCCTCCATTTGTGCCAAAGGGTGGCAGCGGTCAAACAGTAACCGTTTTAGTCCAGGCCTCTCCAGGTCCTTATGTGAGGGGATTGTAAACACAACTTATTGCATATGGTACGGGCTTCATGCAACAATACATTTTGTGAAAACTGTTTTTTAAACATAACAATCAATTTCAGATGCATTTGATACAGCTTTAGGCCCGTAGCTCAATTTGGGTCTAGTTCTATAGTTTTAGCCTATTTGTAGGATGGACAGTCTAGAGATGCTTAACTTATCAAATACATTTGCCTACCTCCCACGTGAGAGGGAAGAAGCAACGGGGCTCTGCGGTGACAGTCTAATGCAAACATGAGCTGTTTTACACAGCTACACTTTCGGTAACGTGATCTTCCTTCTCGTCACAGTTAACCTAAACTTCCTGTGCACCTCTCAGGCTGAGGGAAGTGAAACTTCGGCCTGGTAGTTTGTTATTGCTTCTCCCTCACAGAAGGGTAGAAGACAGGGCGAGTGAAGGAGAGATAAGGACCGCTTCCAGGAGCTGAATTCTCAAGGGGCTGTCAGAGCAGCCATCTGTGGCCTCCAGACGCCGAGTGCAGCAGCTGCCCTTTCAACGGCTGGGCTGCTGGGAAGACACAGTTCATGATATTAAAAGGTTGGCCTAATGGTTGCTTGGCCTCACCTGTAGTTTAAAAGAAATAGCGCATTTTCGCATATAGCCTTCTTAGACCTGTCAGTTAAGCAAAGAGCACATAGTTCTGACAAGCGGTATTGTTTGCAACACTTAAGTGCAACAACACATGCAGTAAAATTATAGCTTGCTCTGCCAGCTGGTCCTTAAACTCTCCCAGTTGATCCTCAGAGATCACTGCCAAGGCCTCAGATTGTACCAGCATGCCCTCAAGAGATCTCAAGCCTGTCTCCAGTAAATCTCTGCTCACTTAACCATCTTTTTATGGGCGAGCGCAAAGTGCTCCGTCCATTCTGGAATCTCTCTTTGGGCTTCAAACCACGCCCATGTCACTTCAGTCACTTACATTGGTTTGTGGGCTTGCCTTTTAAAATCCACTTGCTTTCATTTGTGAAAGGCATGCATACGTCATGCCTTTTCCGGTGTTTAGCCCACCTACACAGCACCAGTAAACTACTAAAAACATACGATGATCGATGTTTTCAGCCTGGGGTCTGGACTACTTTATCTGTTTATTTTCCACCCAGCGTGATTGCGCTGTATTTTACATAGTGTGATTGCGCTGTGTTTTTTTTTCTTTACAACGCTAATACCTCTAACTCGAGCAAATCCGAGACCCGTTACATTGAAAATGCTTGTTTCTCTTTTGCAGTGTGTTGGGGTTATGTCCCTTTTTTGAAGCTCAATATCCTTGTCTGAGCACGACTAAGAGCCAAGATCTAGCAAGGCTTCATTAAGCTGAATATCAGATTTCTGCTGTCCCGCAAGAGCTTAGAATACCTCTGCATTTCGGGTGAGGCAAACTAGGAAATGTTGCGGACCAGGCATGCGCCTTTATAAAATAGCCTCATCACCCTGGCTTGGTCCTTGGGAAATCAAATATTTATCAAATCTCTTCAGTAAGCTAAATAGCTTTCTCCTGGTCTCTCCTAAAGATGTCAAGACTCAAGGAAAAGTGTTTAAGGTTGTCAGATGTGTTTATCTGCTTATTACTCTGAGGATTTTTAAAGTCCCCATCCAGATTATCATAATCAGACGGTGACACTCCAGATGCAATCAAACTTATGCTGAAACCTTCTGTTCCTCTCCTCCCAATTCTCCTTTCTGCCACATTGTTGATGGAGCTGGGCAGTAGACCACTATGTTCTGTTCTTTCGACAAAATAGGAAAAAGGTGTACGCCGCACCATTCCTGTAGCAGCTCGGTTGGATACAGGCCAGTGGGCTTGACACCAGTGTTCTGCAGTTTACTGACTTTCAAATGGTGAAAGCATCAAGTTAGAGAGGTAAATCATCAGAGATTGGTGGAAATTCTGAATTCATTCTTGTAAAATTCCCAGGCTAGCACCCCCTTCTCTTAATTTACAGCACTTCCTATATTCAGTGGCTCAAATTATCACATAAGACACAACTTTTTGTGCTTTTCAAGAGGGTGAAATGATAACAAAGCAGACTGACCTTCTCAAGAGCCTGCCAATGAATAGTCTATTAAAATGAGATTCAACTTTCTCCCCACCAGCGTAAAACCGACTCAAATTGTATCATCTGTCAATTGCCCCCTGTTACATCTGCCGACAGAACTAACTGGACATTGCAGAGGTAGCTCACTTGATGTGCAGGAAGGAATCCCCATCTACTTCAATCAGGTCTCTGGGTAGGGTTTGGCATACTTGTGGCAGCCATTGAGGGTATCTGCTGGCAGCAGGCCACTCTGTGAATTCTAAGGATGTTTGGCTAAGAGTTTACAGGAAGGTGTTGGTGGTCTGAGCAACAAATGGCTCAAGGTCAGGAATTTGGGCTTTCAATCTAACTTCTTGTGTCTGACATGCATGGACAACACCATTTTCCTCTGATGGCGGGTATGGGTACATTTATGTTTATTCCTAACCAAGATGGCCATCTTCCTAGTTTGTACTTCCAGAGTTCCTTGTTCAAGAGGGTGTCTCATTATTTTCCTGTGAAGTAATTTCCTCTTCTGCTAATACATAAAAGAACTTAGATCTAAAAAGGATGCATCACAAAACTTTTGAGTCCCTTAACTTTGTTACATTCATTGCCCACCTTAGATATTTTTGTCCCTGATTTTGACTTTTTCTGCAGCTGTTGGCTTCTTCAGCCTAGAAGATTATGCTAGACTGTTTTGCCTCTCTGTCAGCAGGACCGTTTTCAGGTATTGCTTTCCAAATCTGTTAAAAATATTCAACTTCAAACAAGAAATATTCATATTGCCAAGGTTTTTTTCTGTTTGTGGCATTTTTCTTCCAATTAGGACCCTCTTAAACAGACATTTGACACCTTTCATGTATATATTAAATTCAGGGTACCACCACGGGTACTGGGATTAGTTGCCCATACTTTGGGCAATCAAGAAGGAAATAAGAGTTTTCTTGCATTTCTTTTTTAACATTATGCAAAGTTTTTTCATGATAGAGTAAATGTGGTATATTTAAATTATTGTCTTAGTTGACCTGCTTTAACTTTGGCTACGCCTTTAGTAACTGTTTCTGACCCATGTCTGAAAAGTTATACTACCTTTCAACTTCCCGTCAAGAGGATATTTGAAAGTCCTGATGTTGAGCATTCTGCTGAGGAGGTTTTTGGGATATTCAACAAGAAAGTATGGATGTACTGACTGAAGTGCCTAATTTTTGGCAACTTCCTTCTGAAACTACTTGTGTTGAGTGAGCCCAAACTGTGTTATTTCAACATAGATCAAAAGAGAAGGTCAAGAATGAATTTGTTTGTACTCATCTTTCTACTTTATTTCTAAACTTATTGACATAGATTTGTTAATTGAATATAAACTTTGAGAGAGATGAAATGGAAAAAGAAAGCTTGAATTGAGTTTTTCAAACCTTGAAAGAGTCTTTCTGTTTAAAGAATTAGGGGCCAGATGTAGAAAAGGTTTTTACCCATTCTGTGTCTATGGGAAAAAGTGTTCGTACATATGGCCCTAGAAAACAACATCAACTTTTCCCCTCAAGAAGAACCTCCGCAAGTAGGGGCATCCAGAGGTCCATTGGCTGAAAAATTAGAAGAATTGTGATAATAAGCTAGTTTGTACTTTTATTGCAGCACTTTTGGATATTTAATCCGTGCTTTCCCTATACATCTTCAAAGGGATATAGACAGGAGCCACGCCACTATGAAAGAGACAAGCTCAGAGGTTAGTTGGCTTCCATTTTTTGGATTTTCGATCAGTTTCTCAAAGAGTTATGTGTTTCTTGTGCAAATTAGATTGAGAATTGAAGATTAAAAGACTATTGATTTTTGTGTGCTATTGTCCAGTGGTGCCTGTGAGGTGGTTTATCAATCATGATTGGGTGATTAAAAATAACATCCCTAAGAAAGATAAGAAGACAATTGAAATCGTCTAGACTGTTGATGATATGATGTTGGCCAAAGGAGTAGTGAAGGACATTTGGGGGGTCATTACGACTCCCGCCGGACGCGGTGACCGCGCGCCTGGCGGGAGCCGCCAAAATACCGTACCGCGGTCGTAAGACCGCGGCGGGTATTTTGAGTTTTCCCTTGGGCTGGCGGGCGGCCTTCAAAAGGCCGCCCGCCAGCCCAGGGGAAAATGACCTTCCCACCATGAAGCCGGCTCGTAATCGAGCCGGCGGAGTGGGAAGGTGCGACGGGTGCTACTGCACCCGTCGCGTATTTCACTGTCTGCTATGCAGACAGTGAAATACAAGCGGGGCCCTCTTACGGGGGCCCCTGCAGTGCCCATGCCATTGGCATGGGCACTGCAGGGGCCCCCAGGGGCCCCGCGACACCCCCTACCGCCATCCTGTTCCTGGCGGGCGAACCGCCAGGAACAGGATGGCGGTAGGGGGTGTCAGAATCCCCAAGGCGGCGCAGCATGCTGCGCCGCCTTGGAGGATTCTGACGGGCAGCGGAAAACCGGCGGGAGACCGCCGGTTTTCCTGCACTGACCGCGGCCAAAGCGCCGCGGTCAGAATGCCCTAAGGGGCACCGCCAGGCTGTCGGCGGTGCTCCCGCCCTCCCGCCAACCACGAGCCTGTCGGTCATAGACCGCCAGGCTCGTAATGAGGGCCTTGATCTCCACTCTAGATCTCTTTAGTGACCGTACAGAAATATTCTCTTTTGATTTAAAAGCCTCTCCAAGCTACACTGTGATTTTTGGAATTCTGTTGCTGAAGAGGCACAATCCTTGCCAATTCAGCTAGCAGAACAATACCATTATCATCACCGTTTTGCCTTCATCATTGTTATGCTTCAAAACGCTAATGGTCTTCTGCAGAAGAACTAAAAGCACCCAATGCTGCTTGCCATTTAAAAGAGGCTAATGCCACTACAATGCCACTTCAGCACGCATGTGTATGTAACAGTTTTTGTAAGCACTAGGTTTGTTGTCTCTTGCCTGCTTCAAGATTATGATTGTGCTATACCAATAGTACCAGGCAATGTTGTACCCTTTGGATACATTTATTCATTGTCTAAGAATAAGAAGGAGATTCTGAAGGCGTTATTGGAAGAGAATTTACAAAATGGGTTTACTGTATGTTCTTAATCACTAGTGGCAGCACACTTATTCTTTGTTCTGAATAAATATTGAGATCTCTGGCAATGCATCAACTATAGAGCGTTAACTCAAACTATGATCAAAGAGTGGCATGCATTACCTCTTAATAAAAAAAATTATAGAATCTGTGCAATGAACAAACATTTTACCAAACTTGGTTTACGGAGACCAATCTATGCTCAAAAACCTCTTTATATCGAAACCTATTGGATAACTGCGACCTTTATCTGTATCCCTAGAACCATGGTATACTGTAGCTACTGATTTCACAATAGTCTGCAAAATTCGCAACCATGTTTCAAATTTCTTAAATGTGAATTCTTTTAGATGAGGTTCAAGACCTAAATATATACATGTGCAATGATGGGGCAATGGAATAATTCTATGACTTTAATGCACTGAATTCCTACGCTGAGAACATATATACATAAGTAAGAAGAAATGATAGAGGGAGCACGTCCCTGAAGCCCCAAGTAGCAGGTCTCCTGCTTCTGCTGCTTGCCATCTCTGCCATTTTTGCCTGCTTCCATGGTTTCCTGCTTTCTATACTTTGTATTTTGTGTTGCCTAGCTTTCTCTGTTTTTTACCTCATTTGTCTCCTTCTAATGTTCCGCTGCTTTCATGCCCGTTTTGCCACCCATTTTGCCGTCTCTATCAACGTGCTTACTGCCTCCCGCCAGCCCCGTCAACCACTACCCAGCGCCCCTTCCTTCTCCCAGGACCTAATTAATGGAGGTCGCACCGTGGCTGTGCAGTGAACGCACACAGTGGGGCCATAGCTGGCACGCCATAGGCAAGTCCATCTGTGCCGACCCCTGCCTGTACTGTGGCTAGCATGAGGAACCTTTGTAATCCTGACTCACGCAGACATGCCACCACCAAACTCCGAGCCCTGGACCTCAGACTTTGCAACAACTGTTGCCACACTTCTCCATGTTATAATTCACACACATTAGGTGGCTATGCTCAAATGCTCGCATATCCCAGGCAGCTCCTAGAATTGTCCTAAGTTGAATGTAAGCACATAAACATCTATGGTAACTTTGGTGCTAATTCTGTATCTACCTCGCCACCTGGGGTTTCACTCTCTGTCACTAGGGGTGAATCCAGTGCAGCGGTACACATCAACAAAAATACAAAATCACACACATAGGCAGTCCCAATCCAAATAGTTGAATACAAGGGCTTTCAGTCGGGTATGGTGAGGTGTCTGATTTCACCAGCATTTTTTACGTACACACAGACAAAACATGCACACACTGTCTCCCTCTCTCTGTTTTGAATGTCCTAACAAATGTTAGTTATTTAAAAAAAAAAATTCTCTCACTTAGTTTTCCTATCAATCCACACTCCTCTCCATTTCCACTGCCCCCTGCTTGTCGCATAATATATTTTAACATGATATACCAGTGTGATTGTTGGAAAACATGAAGCTCAAACCCCCTAATCTTACTCACCAAGCTATGCCGCAATGGAAGTCTGTGTTTGTGCATCACAAAGCTAAACAAAATAAATGTACATAAATAAAATAATTTGTTTGCAAGGTGGTCATGGATCGGGCAGTAGTTCATGTCACATTCACTACCTGACAGCACTATATAACTATATTCTAACAATTGCCTTATTAAGCTTCTTTCTTTCTCAAATCTGCTTGAAAATGCAGCATTTGCCCACTCCTTTTTTCAAAATGTTTGCAGGGGGAGAACCCCCTGAAACCCTCTTGTGACAGTTGGGCTCACTTGCCACCGGACACTCATCCAGAACCTTACGTCCCACCACTTTCAAATGTCACCTGCTGCCACTGAGGTGAAGTATATGTTTCTTAAAACTCTTGATTTTGCCAGTTGCTGAATTTCATGCAGCCCTTCCTCGTTGTCTCTCTACCCTCAAACTGGCTGTCGTGTGTTTTCAATACCCTCCTTGTGCAACGGAAGCATCTGTGGACCTATTTTTGGGGGCACAGGTCTCATTTTTGGGTTTAATGCTCAGAGATTGCTTTTCTGCGGACAAATCCTTAACTTTTATGGGCAAATTGAGAATGTAATTATAAACTACATTTTAAAGGTAGTAATAGGCATGTGCAAATTTAATAGTCACACTAATTGAGGGAGTGCCAAATCTGCGGGCGTTGAATTTCATTGGTGTGGTCTACCACTGCCAAGGTACAGATTTGTACTCAATTATTAAGAAAGATTTTGTTGGTACACTAGCCTGTCGGTGTCATCTGATTCTCTTTTTACTGAAAAAAAACCAACAAGCTGACAGACAAAAACTGAAATTTAAGAGACATTGACTTTTCTGTGATTTGGCCTTCCCAGCTTTTGATCTTCTCTCTGGCATATTATACCACTTTATCAGTAACAGATTAACTCACTGACCCTCAGATATCTGGGGAATTAAAAAATAAGGCTACGAGAACGCATTCAGGCCCATATTTATACTTTTTTTGTGCCGCATTTGCGTCATTTTTTTATGCAAAAGTGGCGCCAACTTACAAAATACAATTATATATTGTGTTTGCTCTGCTTTTGCGTAAAAAAATGGCGCAAATGCGGCGCTAAAAAGTATAAATATGGCCTCAATGGAATCCCACATAGCACATTTTATTTTTCTGTTACTATTATTTGCAAAAGAGTTAGTCTTCTTATATAAAAATATGTCTAAATTTTAGTGGTGTGATAACGTTTGCATTAAGATGTTAAGGGCACTATTTGAATATGTATTTTTGCACTTTGGCATATGTGTTACAGATGCCGTGCAAGGTACTCCTGTATAGAACCCAGACGCATTGAAATGACCAAATATTGGTTGTCAGAAGACAGCTCAGCATAGCAACGTGCATTATTTGTAAAACAGAAATACCCCTTCCGTCCTCATGCTCCCGTGGAGAAACGCCAAATGATGGGGTTCCGCAGAATGTAATGAGGGGCCCATGAGTCTTCATTATATCACAGATATTCATTGGTTGTTGGATTCAATGGGGCTCAGTGAAGGACTGGGAGCCCACTAAATGGTTGCCCCCCTCCGCACCGCAAGGGCTGCAAGTGCCTCCGTTAAGCCCCTCTGATGCCCCCTTGGTTGGCCATTAATTCCACGCCATGGAGATACCAATACGGGGGGACACCGACAACTCCTGGAGAAATGTTACTGGATATTAGGAGTGGCACCATAAGGGACCTATTCGAAACGATAAATTATATTGGAACCGACTGGTATTACTTCACCCGTTTCCCATAGTTATTCCTCATTTCCCCTAGTATTTCAGCTCAATATTTTGGCTGTTATCAGGAAAAGAAATCTCAAAGTGAAATCATTCTGATTTGCAGAGTTACTACTGAGATCATAATTTGGGATGGGGGCAGTATCTCCCAGAACCGACCCCAGCGGAATTAAGAGGCCACTCAAACATGTTTTCAGTACAACAGTCTTCAGAAAGTCTTGGCTGAAATGCCACTTTTAGTATTGGTTCACTGAAAACGTAAGGGAGTCTGGTGTTATTTCCCTGGGCCAGTGTTTTATTCCTTTCATCTACTTGCAGCGCCATCACGATGGCACGTGACCTAGACTTTTTTGAAGGAGGCATGCAAATGGCGCCGCCCCTTAGTTATTAAACATAACTGCATCACAGGGTCGCTGCATTTCATGGGATGCAAATAACAAAAAAGGCAGGCTTGCCTTTGCCAAATTTCCCTGCCTAGTCCCTTGAAAAGACTGGTCTCAGCTGATACCCAATTAAGAGGGCATTGTATGCCCAATTAGCAAAGCATTTTACATCCCTGGCAACCGCAATGGTATTTGCAGACTGGCGGAGCAGCAAAAACACAGACAGAGGAACAAAACTCAATTAGGTGGTTTCCAATCATGAGAACAATGCTCCCCTAATTGGGCACACCAAGCCATCCTAATTGGGTCTCAGCTGATGCCACGGTCAGCGGAGATGCAGATTTAGGTGGCGTGCCTCAAATCTCAGCGCCTTAAAATTGGCGAATTTGTATCTTGTCAGCAGCTAGTGTTTGTTAAATACAGCTCCCGAGACCTCTGCTATGTCTCAATAGCTTTCAAGAATCACCGTTTCACACAGATTTCTTTTTCTACCGTATCAAGCTTGTGGTCATCCGAGGGTGCTGCTGAATATGCAAGCAGCCCAGAAATTCAAAAGTGATCTCCACCCTTCAAGGCAGTGCAGTTTATTGGCAGTGATGCTTATAGCTTGGAAACAACATTTCGTCTGTGTGTAGCTGTTCCTGGGAAATCGTTTTTAGGTTTGAAAGTGTAGTTAAAGCTCCAGGGGCGTATCCTGAAGCGCTGCGATGGCTCGCCTGCTTATTATCCCTTGAAGTGTCTAATACTAATAACTACATTTTTCTGAGTTAACGCCTGACCTGCAGATTGCACATACACATGGAAAACAGTAAGCAGGGATTGCGTGTTTCTGACTTGTTCTGTCTAATGCTCAAGCATTAACTAGGAGAATTTCTAAATTATATTCAGGGCGGCAGGAATTATGGGGCATGGATGGAACATATTATGCGAAAAGGTTGACTAAGCTAAGCAGCAAGAAACCTCAAAAATGCAGCACATTTTGTGACAGTGTTACTTCATTATTTTATACTTTTCACAAATGGTGACACTGTCTGTGCAAATGTTTAATGTCCTTATTACTAGTTTAACAACAAAATACTGCAATATGCAACTGAAAGATGACTACTCAACGTTTCCGAAGGGCCTTCCACAGTACAGGAAAACGTGTCACTGTTTTTTAGTATATTTTAATGACGCTAAAACACATCTTTTGGTTAAAGTCTGCAGATTATGCAGTAGACAATGGGTTAAGGAGGAAACATGTTAAATCCATAATTATGTGGAAATGCCACAACCATAGAATCGCATAATTCGAGTACGCTGGTTATAGGCAAGGGCATAACTACCATTGGTGCAGCAAGTATAGAGGCATAAGGGCCCGGGCCCAGAGCTCTAAGGGGCCCCGTGACCCTGATAATAGCTCTAATCACTACCCCAACAGCAGCCAAAGGGACAATTATCCTTGCTCGCACAGGGCCAATGACATCCTTGCTATGCTACTGGTTAAAGGCATGAACAGGCACACAGCTCGAGCTGAGCCAAAGCAGCATCGCGTGAGAATGCCACAGGGAACGCACCTTTCTGCACAGGGTGTATTAGAAATGACACATTTGAGATTAGGTATTAGTAGCCAATGTGACAACACCTAGTTCCGGTACTTGGAGAGGAGAGGGCAACCGATAAATATAGATTCCACTAGCCCATCTGTCTACTACTGCTGAAGTTGTCAAAGATAAGATGCAGAAAAATGTAGAAACGCATCACAGTAGTTTTTTGTATATGTGTTGCTATAAAACCTTCAAAAACGTTAAGCAAAACATGCATTTCTAAACGTTACAGTACCTCTACTTTAATGGTCACAGTGACTGAACATATAGAAGGAAAAGTGAAATGATGACTGAGTTACCAGCGCAGCCACATACAGATAAAACTTATTAAACATATAATGTTCCTTATTGTTGGACCTGGCATCTTTTGGCGTTTTCCCCTGACTTTTTGCTTTTTGACCTCATGTTTTTACTGTTTGCTGAACTTCGTTATTGCTGACTTTTAGACTCTGTGTACTTTTTCACTGCTGACCAGTGCTAAAATGCATGTGCTCTGCGTCTAAAACCTGATGACATTGGATTCTACCCAATTGTCATATTTGATTTACTGGTAAGTCCCTAGTAAAGTGCACTATGTGTGCCCTGAGCCTGTAATTCAAAGGCTACCAGTGGGCCTGCAGCATTGATTGTGCCACCCACTACCATAACCTTTCAGACATCTCAGGCCTGCCCCTACAGAGCTAGTGTGTGCAATTTAAACTGCCATTTTGACCTGACAAGTGTACCTACTTGCCAGGCCTAAACCTTCCTCTTTATGACATGTAAATCACCCCTAAGGTATGCCTAGTTAGCCCCTAGGGCACGGTGCAGTGTATTTAAAAAGTTGGGCATGTACTTTTAAGTTTAACATGTCTGGATAGTGAAAAATGCTCAAACTCATTTTTTTCACTATTGCAAGGACTATCTCTCCCATAGGCTAACATTGGGGTTGCCTTGAAACATCTTTCAAGCGTAATTTCCAATTGGGAAGAGATAGAAATGTGGAGTTTGGTGTCTGGTCTCGCTATGCAAAAATATATCTTTTGGTGAATGTGATTTTTAAATTGCGGGTCTAAAAATGCCACTTTTAGAAATTAAGTAACACAATGAGGCAAGTGCCCACTAACCCTCATGACCAGGGTAATACATGTAATTGTATTAGAGGTCAGTGCAAGGGGAAAGTAACCTAGACTTCCACGGAATATAACCATCTTAAAAAGAATTAGAAAAGATCTCTATGTACCAGAAATGTAAAACAAACTAGATTTATTTTTCACACATAATATTAATTCATATGTTTTTTCGGTATAAGTCTTGTAATAACATATCATTTTTAGTAACAGAGTATCATATTTTACATTTGTTTAGGTAGGTGCTCCTAAAAAACAGTGAAAGTGCTAAAGTGCAACTATCGAGTTTCCCTGACCCGGGCACTCCGATATCTGGCCGAGTAAGACGGCCTGCTGACTACTGCGGTAGCTGCACATTATACCAAATTACCAGTGCCTGGATGCAATCGGCGCTCCTTGGCTATTTTTAGCCTCCGGATTGTTGGAACATTCAATCCATTAAGCCTCCCGAGCAACAGATAACAAAGATCCTTGGCTCCCCTAGTTCTACGAAATCACAGACCAGTAGAGATACCCAGACTCCGGGACTTCATTTCCTGAAGATTTCCCCCCTCACCTGATTTATTCCCTACACTGGAATTTAGGTGCTTCCAATGCAATTACTCTTGTCCTGATGATGATCCCTCCATGACTCACCTGATTACGGGGTCGAAACGTCGACACATTTACAAAGAGTGGATGAGATAAATATAAAGACATTTTGTGACACTTAATGGCTTCCTGGATTGTAGGAGCTACTGGGAGTCCATATTTTTCGTACAACCACACTCTGCACTACTTGTATATATCACCGTCACCCACATGCACTTTAGCACTTTCACTGTTTTTTAGGAGCACCTACCTAAACAAATCTAAAATATGATACTCTGTTACTAAAAATTATATGTTATTACAAGATTTATACCGAAAAAACATCTGAATTAATATTATATGTGAAAAATAAATTTAGTTTGTTTTACATTTATGGTACATAGAGATCTTTTCGAATTCTTTTTAAGTTGATTATATTCCGTGGAAGTCAAGGTTACTTTCCCCTTGCACTGACCTCTAATACAATTACAATTACTTTTAGAAATTAGGCATTTTCTTACTTTAACCATTCTGTTCCTTAGCCTGTCTCTGAATATGCACCTGGTCCTGCCCTCACACAAAAGACTGATTACCCCCTGCTGGTAGTCTGGAGCCGGGGCAGAGTTGAAAGGGATTCTGCTGCACTTTGGCAAAGTTACCCCTACCTCACAGGGCTTTTTGGGTATACATTCTGTGACTCTAACAACATACTCTCAGAACACTTCTAGACTGAGGACGTTCTACCAGGAAGAAGGACTTCTGTGTTACCAGGAGGGACTGCCACATTGCTGTTTGCTTTTTTGTGTTGGCTTGCTGCCTGCTGTTTCTCACCTGGGAGTGAGAGGACTGGACTTAAATCTCTACATCCTGCAATCAAAAGTTTCTCCAAGGGCCTGTCTGATCATGCCTCCTATTTCTGAAGTCTCAGGGACATAATAAACGTCACCTGCATCTTGTTATCAGCACCCAAACCCCTCTTCCGTGAGTCCTGCTCTCCCAAGTGGTGCTAAATCCAGTTCTGGGCCGTTGGTGGCAAGTGTGGTGCTGTACCCAAAGAATTAATGCACCGACACCTGCGCTCCACTTGGAACCAACGCATCCCTCTGCAGAAACGCCGGCACCAAAGCCACAGACACCAGTCACTGACTGCACTGCACAGGGACCCAAACTTACAGCACAGCCCTGGCTTGGCCGATTCAGCACCAACGCATCGGAACCTGGACTCATTTATTCTGGACAGCGATACATCAATAACATCTCAATCAGGAAATGACGCATCGCCTGCAAGTGCGACACATTAACTCCTTGGATCAGCGCATCGTCACCGACCATCAACGCAACCAAGGTACTGTCAAAAAGTCTGCATAGCTCCTGTATCCGGCCTACGCGCCATCGCAGTCGGACTGAACGTTTTGGATTTGCCTCAGTCCAGTGGAGCTACTGCGTTCGAAGCACTGCGTTTTGATTCCATCTTTGACAGTTCATAACCTGACTTGTGTATGTTAGATTTTTGACATTTTTGTCTTGTTTGACTCAGATACATATTGGCTATTTTTCTAAACTAGTGTGGAGTCCTTATGTGGTGTTTTCACTGTGTTACTCTGTGTGCACAAATACTTTATACATTGCCTGTTTAGTTTAACCTGACTGCTCTGTGCCAAGCTACCAGAGGGTGAGCACAAGTAAATTTTAGTGTGTATCTTACTTGCCCCGACTAGGATTATAGTCCCTACTTGGACATGGTGCAAACCTCTGCCAACTAGAGACCCAATTTCTATCACTTATTTATGCAGCCACCTATGTTTTTCAAAGTCACCCAAGAACTGTCAGTCACAATGAAAACAAATCTAAGGGCTTGCTCCACCCTGACATCATCTCACACCACACCACTGAAGTGATCATGTTCCTTAGTACATTGGCTAAACTACATATGAAATGAGTGACATGTGGCAAATGAATGTGATGACAGATGCCTCTTATTGCTAAGTGGGGGCTTAGCTAAATATCCCACTGTGCACCAAACAACTGATTGCAGAGTAAAGGAGGATACATGAAATGATGAGCATCTTTTAGATTTTGTCAGTCCTGCCATTCCTAAGGTGGTTTTCACCCAAACTTTTTCCCTTCCTCCGCTA
The DNA here is from genome assembly GCF_031143425.1 of Pleurodeles waltl. NCBI lineage: Eukaryota > Metazoa > Chordata > Amphibia > Caudata > Salamandridae > Pleurodeles > Pleurodeles waltl. Next base: position 186,704,041 of record NC_090437.1, read on the forward strand.
TTTGTTGCTGATCCCATTTTTGCTGGTTTTATGACTGTCCATAATTTACCACTACTGACCAGTGCTAAAGTGCACGTGCTCACTCTTAAAACATGGTAGCCTTGGCTTATCGCAATTGGCTTATATCGTTTACTTATAAGTTCCTAGTAAAGTGGTACTACATATACCCATGGCATGTGAATTACATGCTACAAACAGACCGGTAGCACATTGTGTGACACCGACTTAAGTACCCTTTTCAACTTGCCTCAGGCCTGCTATTGCAGCCTGTGTGTGCAGTTTTAAACAGGGTGCAGTGTATTTAAAAAGTAGGACATGTAATTTTAAGTTTTACATTTCCTGGTAGTGAAAAACTCGTAGATTTTTTTTTCACTACCGCAAGATCAACCTTTCCCATATGATAACATTGGAGTTACCTTATCACATTTAATAAACTGTAAGTTCTAAATGGGAGCAGGAAACCAGTTCATATTTGGTAACTTTACAATTGTAATGAGAAGTCTTCTCTCATGGCAAGGTCGGATTTTAAATTACAATTTAAGAAACTGCTGCTTTTAGAAAGTTTGCATTTCCCCGCCTTAGCCATTTAGTGCCTGTAGCCTGTCCCTGGGTCACAAGACTAGCTGTAACTGACATTTGGGCTTTGGTTATTCCTCCTAGACAGCCACACACAGTAAGGCAGAGGTCTTCAAACTGGGGGGCGGGCCCCCCTAGGGGGGCCTGAAGTGATCCCAGGGGGGGCCCCAGATTCTGGCCAAACTAAATATTATACAGATAACAGGCCTTTATTTTAAGCAGGAGGATGTTATTGCAGTTTTAAAAAGGTAACAGTACCTAAGTGCAATGTTAAATAGGTTTAGACATATTTAAACATTGCCATGTTTATAAAATAATTGTGAAAAATTCTGAGGGGGGCCCAATGATTTTTATTTTTCAACTGGGGGGGCGCGGCATTAAATAGTTTGGAGACCTCTGCAGTAAGGAGATAAGGTGTGCCCTAATGGGCCACCACTGGCATGATGGAAGGGTGGAGCTGGGCCCAGCCGTACTTACACTTGATTATGCAGTGTCCTGCCTCTACACAAAAGACTGCATACCCCGTGTAGTTAGTCTAGAGCTAGTGCAAGGAAGGCAGGATATCTGGGGACTTCAAAGGGAATTTACAGAAACTCCTCCCACCTTCCAGAGGAAGGGCACCAGGTGTAAATATTGGACCTCAGACACCACCCCTTCAATACACTTCTGGATCTGTGGATACTCTGCCAGTAAGAAGGACTGCTGTGCTGCTGAAAGGGTTGATACTCTGCTGGACTGCTGCCCTGAAGGATCGCTGCCCTGCCACTCTGACCTGCCGCCTGCTGCCATGAGAAGGGCTGAATCTGCATCTTGAACCCAGGACCACCAGAGTGACTCTAAGGGCTAGTTGGCTGGCCATCTTTGTTGAGCCTCAGGAACAGGAGGCTCTAACAATGTCGACCCCAGCACATGGACTCCACCATCTGCGAGTCTACCCTGCCAAGCGGTGCCACACCAGTCCTGGACCATTAGAAGTGGACATATGGTGCTCTGCCAGGCTCTGTGTGTCCAGTGGAACCAACACATCTCCTTTGCTGCGCAGTGCAAACCCTGAGCAGAACTGAAGCATCACTGCTGCTGAACGTATCGGTACTGCTGCCAAGCATGCATCTCATCGCAGTTTGTCACCTCATCTAATCCGCTGCTGTGCAATGCATCCTCATCATGAGCCCAAGCATCCCTTGTCAATGTGAGCCTCGGCGATGACGCCGGACTCCACATCGAAGCCTTGCAACTCCTCAGAATTGATGCATCACCCCAACTGCGTGATGCGTCCTCGAAGCTGGACTTCTCACCGCAAGCCCTCATCATTGGGATACTTGACAATGATGATGACCTCGCATCACAGCCTCGCCGTATCTTGGAACTGAGGCATTGCTTCGACTGCATGACGCATATTTGACATGGATCCTCACAATGCTCCGCAAACCAGGATTTAAGGTACTTTGTTCAACAAGCCTAAATGGGTTCCTGTAGCCAGTCCACACTCCATTGCAGTCAGCCTGAACTTGTGACTTTGTCATGGTCCAGCTCAACCTGATATCCACAGTAAAATCTCTAGCAAAGCTCATGCAGTACCAATGTAGTCACATACTTACACACATGAACCAAAAAACACTCAGTGTTACAAAAATAAAGGTACTTTATTTTGGTGGCACAAATACCAAAAATACCATAGAGGCTAAACTCCCTTAGGAGGTAAGTAATACACAAATTATATGTACTAGAATGGAGAAATAGGCACAAAAACAGTTAGAAAACCGTGCAATTAGTGAAAATCACAATAGAGAGAAATAGTCCTGAGGCAGGGGTGGGCACAGGCCATATACAAAAAAAATGGAATGTGAGAGTCGGTCCCCCATCTAGGTAAGTGTGGTGTGTAGAGGGGAGTTGGAAGTACTATGAAAGCCCAAAGGTAAGTACCACAACCCACCCCAGCGACCAGGAAAGCAGGAGTAAGTCACTGTAAAATCCCCAGAACACGCTCTTGGAAGAAAAGAAGAAGAATGCAAAACCCAGAAGAGACTGCAAGACACCAACAGTGGATTCCTGGACAAGAGGACCTGTGGAAGAAGGGGACCAAGTCCAAAAGCACAGCAGAGTCCAGGAAGGGCAGGAGCCCGTACCCACCAGACTGAAGGTGCAAGAGGTGAGTTGACGGTGAGGAAGAAGAGTCAGCACTACACCCAAGAAGATGAAGTCGAGTTCCCGTAGGATGCAGGTGATATCCCATGCTGGAAGGAGGATTGCAGTCAAGTTTGTGTCTTCGGAAAACTCAGGGTTAGCAAAAAGTGGAGCTGCCGGGGACCAGGAAGGCTCAGGTGGACTCTACCCAGGAGGGTAAGTCAGAGGGGCCCTCAGCAACACAGAGACCCCACAGAAGCACAGGCAGCACCAACAGGAGTCCCACAGGACGGCGACACAAAAGTCAAAGAAGGAGCCCACGCAGCACTACAAAAAGTGATCCCATGCTCCTGGAGAACCACTCAGGGAGCTGTGCGTCACAGGATGGAGTGCTGGGGGCAGCAGCTTCAAGAAGCCTGAATAACTCTTGGAAAAGATGCCAACAAGCCTTGGCAGCTGCAAAGGACGCAGTGCACAGGGGTACTGTCCTGCGTGGACAGGTAAGGGCTTTCCTCCATCCAAGTTGGACAACTGGAAAAGAAAACCATCAGGACCACTTCAGTCCACCACTCGTGATGCAGGATCCATGCAGCTCAGCAGGAAAGGGGATCCACGCAACCTGTCGTCATTGCAGGTGGTGCCTGCAGAAGCAGTGAAGATACTCCTTTACTCTAAGGGAGATTCCTTCTTCCTTCTGGTGCAGGCTGAATACAGGCTGTCCTCCTAGGATTCACGAACAGGGAAATGTTGCAGTTTCTGGAAGGAGCCATGGATACAATGTTGCAGGAGGTGTCTTGCTTCTTTGTTGCAGATTGTCGGGTCCTGGGGTGTTCAGATGCAGTTTCGTCGGTCAGAAGTCGAAGTGGAGGTTGCAGAGGAATCCTGCTGGAGTCTTGCCATTTGAATCTGAGAAAACACCCAAGAGAGAGAGACCCTAAATAGTCCTGAAAGAGGGATCAGTCACCTAGCTGGGTGACCACCTATCAAGAGGGGGCTATGATGTCACCTGCTGGAAATGGCCACTCAGATGCTCCCAGAGTTCCCTGCCAACCTTGAATCCAAGTTGGCAAAACCCAGAAACCCTCTGGAGGAGCTGTGAGCACCACCCTTGGGGTGGTGAAGAACAGGGGAGTGTTCACTCCCCTTTCCTTTGTCCAGTTTCACACCAGAGCAGAGACTGTGAGTCCCTGAATCAGTGTAGACTGGTTTATGCAAGGAGGGTACCAATTGTGCCCTAGAAAGCATTACCAGTGGGTTGGGGACGCTACCCCTCCCAAGCCTGTAACACCTATTTTCAAAGGGAGAAGTTGTAACACCACTCTCCCAAGGGAAATCCTTTGTTTTGCCTTCCTAGGCTTTAGCTTCTCAAGCAACAGGAGGGCAAAACCTGGCTGGGAGGTGGCAGCAGCCTGGAAACCCTCAGAAGGCTGTAACCGCAATACTGGAGGTCCTCTAAGGAGCCCCCAGCATGCATGGGATCATACAACCAATGCTTGAAAAAGCATTGGGGTATGATTCCAACATATTTGATACCAAACATGCCTAAGTTCAGAGTTATCATTATGTAGCTGGACATAGGTATTGAACTATATCCAGTACACGCGTAAAATGGTGTCCCCGCACTCATGAAGTCCAGGACAATGGGCCTGGAGTTTGTGGGGGCGCCCTTGGTAGTGTAGGGGAACCCTCACACACAGGTACTTTGCACCCTACCCTCTGGGCTAGAAGGCCTGCAATAAGAGTGACTTATAAGTGACCTGGTGCAATGAAAAGTGGCAGTGAAAGGGTGCTTGCACCTTTTCACGCAGGCTGCAATGACAGTCCTTCAGAGCCCTTTGCTTGGGCTCCCTATGGGTGGCAAAATATATGCTGCAGCCCATAGGGATCCCCTGGAACCCCAGTGCCCTGGGTACCTCAGTACCGTATACTAAGGACTTATAATGGGGTACCAGTGTGCCAATTGTGGGATGAAATACAGAGTTTTTGGAGAGCAAGCATAATCACTGGGGTCCTGGTTAGCAGGATCCCAAAGAACACATTCAAGCACACTGACATTAGGCAGAAAAAGGGGTAACCATACCAAGAAAGTGGGTACTTTCCTACATGGTCTTTTTTTATTTATTAAGGATTACTCTATGTTTCTGAATCTGTTGTGACGTCCTTCTGTGGTGTGTTTTCTCAGTGTTACTGTTTGGAGTGTTGCACAAATACTTTGCACATTGTCTCTGAGTTAGGCCTGACTACTCTGTGCCAAGCTACCCGAGCGTTGACCCCAGATTAATTCAGGGTTTGCTTTGACTTCACCGTGAGAAGATTTGCAGTTGCTGCTTGAGAAGGGTTTCACCACCATCAATCAGTAAACTATTTTTTCACAGATGTCAACCATGTCTTATTTATAATGTGTGTTATGATTCTTCAGTCCTCTGCAAAAGATGGAATGTCTGATTCATATGACTAAAGGCAGGAAATAACCCATGCCTCCTGAGCCCTTTGTGTTTTTCACTCATCCCACCCCCAATGTCACTAATTGTGTAGCACAGCAATGCACCATCTATGGTGTAGGAGAGAAACATGGAATACATTAATAACATAATAGAATAAAAGAAAACAAGAGAACATTTTAGTTACATCTTTATGGCCATTTCTCATCTGTACAACTGTTAAAGAACTTGGGAAAATAACTTAGAGGACCAGACAGGAGAGGTGGAAACAAATGATGTCAGGAAGTAACATTTAGAAAGGACCAGAAAACAGAGAACCAGAAGAAAATAAAAAGCATTTGCAATGCAATAGGTCTTGCATTTTCTTGAGTTGGATCTATTGGTATTGTGAATTCAGAACTGGATTTTTCTTGCAACATAAATTAGTCAACCCTGTCTCATAATTTCATCTTTTCCTGCCATGTTTTGATGGTCACTGGTGGCTAATGACATCAGAAACGTCTAAACAGAAATTGGAAAATGAGGCAGGAAAAGCATTTTCTTTTTATTTTAACAGAATGAAAAGTCTTGCAAGAGTTCTTGCCTCACATTTCAACAAAGCTCTAATGAAGTTAACAATAGCAGAAACAGCCTGAGAAAAATTATGGCCCCAATAAAGGAGATAAGCAATGCACTGTGTGCGATGTCCTGGGTGCTGGCAGAGATGGGCCCTGGAGAGAGAGACTCTGCGAGGCAAAGCAAGTTTCACATCATTGCTTCTAGGTTTAGCTACATTCTACCAGAAAGGGTATATTGTGGCTTTTGTGAGCAGTGAGCTAAACAACCATGTGTTTCTTTTGTAAAATAAGCTTATTTTAGGAGCCGGAGGTAAAAAATACAGCACTGGAATAAATCCAAAACTAATTTCAGTGACATAGGAGGTAGTAGAAGGAACAGAATGCTGCAATAAAACAGGCAGCCGCCAGCCAAAAACACCCACAGTGAAAAGGCAGCAACAAAGATATAACAAAAAAAAGTCCATCACAGCAAAAGATAAAGAAACCAAAGTGGAATAATACAATAGTTGGTCACTGCTCTGAAACAGAAAAAGCAGGTCGAAAATGGCAAAACTGACCACTAGCGAGCAAGAATATTTAAAATACACTGTAACCAACAAATGAAATCGCTTTAAGCCGTAAGAAATATACTAAAAGTATACAAGAGGTCGAACGCTTACGCTCGACCTAAAAAATGATAACCGGGGAAAGAAGAACGAGTCTCAAAAATATGTGTTGCATTTTTATATGCAGGGTGAGTTGCTGATGGTTTTGTTTCCCCAACACAATGTGATTGCTTGTTCTATGCAGGCATAACCTAGAAAGACTTCTTTACATTGCGCTTAGGTTAGAAATGTGGCACTCAGGTGATTTTCAGCAATGATAATATGCAGCACATAAACTGAATATATGGTAGTTTTATCTACTGAAGGACACGTTGATCATGCCCACATTCATCCCTAAGATATTAAGGGACATATTTATACTTGCTTTGCGCCAAATTTGCGTCATTTTTTATAACGCAAATTTGGTGCAAAACTACCTCCATTGTTATACTTTGGCACCAGACTCGCCCGCGCCAAATTTATGGAGTTAAAGTCATTTTTGGACATGTAAACCTATTTGGCATTAATGAGATGCAAAGTAGGCATTCCCATGCAAAACATGACTCTATGGCCTTAGCGCCATATTTATCCCGTGCCAAAATCACGCACAGGAGGGGCAAAAAATGGTGCAAAGCTGGCTTTGCACCATTTTTTAACGCCTGGGTCAGGGCAGGCATTGGGGGACCTGTGGGCCTATTTCCATGGTAGAACACCATGAAATAAGCCCACAGGTGCCTTCCCCAGGCCCAGGAACGCCCCCACCCACACCACAGGCACAGCGGAGGATGGGGGACCCCATTACAGGTAAGCATGGGTAAGTATTTTATTTTATTTTTCAAAGTGCCATTGGGGGCCCTGAAATGAGCCCCTTACTGGGTGCAATGGCCATGCCCAGGGTACCCTGGTCCCTGTGTTGGCCATTGGGGCAGTGGGCATGACTCCTGTCTTTTCTAAGACAGGAGCCATGTGGTATGGATAGTTTTGTGTCAGAAAATGACTCTAGGAAGGTTAGAGTCATTTTTTTTACTCTCACTGCCTAACGTCACTTTTTGGTGCAAAATTTCCTTCTTCCATACTTCCAACCCCACCCGACTAACGTCATTTTTTTTATGCTTGCCTACCCTTTGCACTGACTTGCCCCGTTCTATAAATATGGTGCCCGGCTGGTGCACAGAAATGGCACAAGTCGGTGCTAATCTTTTTCATGCAAAACTGCGTTAGTGCAGATTTGCACCAGAAAGTATAAATCAGGGCCTAAGACTCAAGTAGAAAATCTTGTTTAGGCATTTGAAAATATATTCAAAAGGTATTTTCCAATAAATTTGGACTTTTTCCACACAGAGTGAACACATAGGCTTGTTCTGCTCCTGTTGTTTTGAACATTTGACCAGTTATGTCATTAAAGACACACAGTCTGATTCCAACTGGCTATTTCAATTTGCATTACTGTGCAAACACCTGTGTGATAAGAAATCGCAATTAGAAGTGGTGCACTGTTTAGTGTGCCTGGTAATTACCAGTGTGATAAAGCTCACACCCTTCATTAACTTTTCAGCAAGTCAAAACTGAGGAATTTAATATGGTGGAAATGGGCAATATTTACTGGGATATCTGTATTTTAATTCAATAAGCACTGAAATGCACATGACACTCCTCAAAAATTCAGAATAGGCGATAATTATTGCGTGATGTGTTCAAAACAATTTGGTGTTGGATTTATGGGTAATTATCACATGGGACACAACATTTGCAATCAGCCATAAGATTAGTGGAGTTACCACATCCTGAGGTGGAACTAAGTTCCAAACAGTTGCAGCTTGTGGGGGCTAAAAGGGGTGGGGTGGTGCGTGACGTGGGGGGGAATATTAATAATAAAAATAGTAAAAAAGTATGCATGCATGTGAGGGAGCACTGGGCCCTATCTACAAATCTGGATTCCAAGGAATCTTTTCTTTTCATTTCCAAGGAAACAGGAGAACCTACATCAATTTTAATTAGAACAATTACAGTGTAACTCCGGGAGCTATACATTAAGGGGGTCATAATGACTTTGGCGGTCCCACGAGAGGACTACCAAAGCAGCAGAGAGGACGCTGCCATCATACCGGCGCCCCCATCGTATTACAATGTTCCTGCCAGGCTGACCAACGGAACATTGTATTACAATGTTCCTGCTGGGCTGAACGATGGGAAAAGTGCTATGGTATTGGTCTAGGCTCCCTTAAGGGAGCCGTGGCCAATATCGGAGCACAAGAACACTCTCAGAATGCCCACTGTCTGCACAGCAGACAGTGCGTACTCCTAGGGTTCTGGACAGGGGAGCCTCTGCACTGCCCATGCCCTAGGCATGGGCAGTGCAGGGGTCCCCCTGTGTCCTCCAGTACTGTGTTTCCACCAGCCTCTCCATGGCAGGGTAAGGCTGCACGATACAGGAGTCGTGATTAGCACAGCGGCACTGAGTTCAGCGCCGCCGTGGCTGACTGCGAGTCTGACCACCATCAACTTGTTGGGAACCTTGTTCCTGGCAGTGGTGGCGGTCCCTGGGTGGTCTGACCGCCAGGGTCATAATTTGGCATTCGGACCGCCTGGACTGCGGCGGTTCGATCTCCACCACTCGTTTGGTGGTCGTTGGACCACCAGACTCAGAATGAGGCCCTAAGTCTCAGAGACCACCTTAAGTTTTAAAGGGATTTATTACAGACTCAATGTCAAACTTACATAAATGAGTTTCAAAACCATAGTATTGAGTTACAAAGTCACCAAAGAAGAGCTAAAGCATTGTACCATATTTAATTTCACAAGCATATAAAAGACAAGTATCTCAATAGCGATAATACAGAAAATCAGAAATAAAGATTGATGCTTAAATTCTGAAATCAATTTCTCCTGCCTGACAATTTAATCTAAGTTAACTATTCTAATGCTAAAATGTCAAAGTAAAGTAGAAGCTTCAGTTAAGAGAGGTGCAACGGCATGAAGCCAGAGAGAATTTAAGAATAAAGAAAATCTCAGTAAGGTCCACTCTCTGCTAAGGACAAAGAAAATCTAAAACATTTGCTGAATTGATCACTCTTTAAAGCCCCGTTCTACAGAGCTAACATCACTTCAAAGGCGTCTTCACTGGAAAGCAGACCATTAAATTATTTTTAATGGGGAGCTTCACTTCAGATACTTTCCACTCTGACCTTGCACCCCCTCACATTCCCAGGAACTTTAGAAGAGTTACAACCACCATTCCAAATGACCAGCATGATAACAGCGTCTCTGGTAAATCTTCCTATCTCTTTAATACAATGGACTCTTCATTAATTCAACCTCAGATCCTGACACCTGCATCGCATAGAAAAACATTGCAAAAACAGCTTCTCATTGAAGTTTAAACAAGAAAATAATTGCGGCCTTCACTCCAGCCAATTTAAGGAATCACAAATATTCTTCAGTTTAAATTAATTCCACTGCTTATAGTTGCTGATAGTTGGAATACAAAATGATTATTCAGAGTAATACTTTTAAAACATCATAACGATAACATAAGTTACAAGCATGATCAAAGATTGTAAGTTTTTCTTTAAGATCTGATTAAAGATCAATGGTGACTCAGTATACCCCGTGGGACACAACACCATGTAAAACCGCTGTTTCCGAGCCGGAATGCAAAAAGTGACTGTCCACAGGCAATGGTATCGAAAAGAAGGCCTGACACAAATTAATGACGGTGAACCACTCAGCCTCACATGGAATCTGAAACAATATTAAGCTGGATTCAGTGCCACAGGACAACAAGGAACCACAAGGTTATTTATTTTTCTAAGGTCTTGTACAATCCTGTATTTTCCACTTTGTTTCTGAAGACCCATAATTGGAGAATTACAAGGACTTCCCATTATTTCTTTCAAAATTCCCTGCTGTATCATAGACTCGATTACGGGAGTTATTCTGGCAATCGTTTCAGGTGTCAAAATATACTGTGGTGTCCTCTGGAATTCAACATCAGGTTTAATGGTGATTCAGCCAGGTTCTACACCTCAAATTAGTCCGATATCTTACCCTGAACAACCCCATACTTATATGTTTGACAGTTTCTTTCAAATCTGGTGGTAAATCATCCACCGTCATCAATACCAACAACATGCTGTGTGATTCAGGTTCCACCCACTTAAAAGCAGCCTTCTCATCTTAGGTTTGCACTTCTATTCCATCTGGAGTGCAAAAGATAACAATTCATTTTAGAAACTAAATCTCTTCCCAAGAGAGTTACTGGTCTGCGATCACATACTAGGAACTGGTGTTTATCCTCAAAAGATCCTATTTTCACTGTTACTGGCTGTTTCTTGGGCTAACATTTGTTTATTCTCCACACCAACAATGTGGATCCTTTTCCCTGAGAGGGGTAGTTTTGGGACTTCTACTGTTCTCAAAGTGGAACGGGTACCCCCGGTATCAACCAAATGATACAGGACTGCCATCCACTTCACTATCTATCAATTGTCTGCTCTGGTCTACCCCTGAGGCTGCGCCAAGTACTCAGTCTTCTTCCTCTCTCAGGCACCATCAGGCTAACTGATTGGAGCCATATATCTCAATGTAATCAAACAAGGAATACTGTTGAAGCGCATTATTGTCTTGTGCCTGATTCACATTTATTCTCAAGCCCTGATTTACATTTTGCTGAAATCCACCAGCGTTTTTCTGTGGCATCGGGGGTTGAGGTACTTGCATTATTGGTGCTTGAGAAACATCAAAATTTTGACTCCTGGGTCTTTGCACACCCTGCATCTGGTTCGGATTATTGTTCTCGGAAGGCACAAATCTTGCATTTTGGACCTGATTAGCTGGATTTAAATGACATTCCCGCTTCTAATGCCCTATCTTATTGTACAGTTGACAAGGAGTTCATTTTTTCAGACTATTTACATCCATTCCTGTATGAGCATCTATTGGGGGCTCCTCCACCTCTACCTTGCATTTTACTCTGCGGTTGCTGACACACACCCTGCATTGTGCCTGCATTGTTTACAGCTATGGGCATCTGACTAGTTCTTTGGGCTGCTTTCATTTGGGCAAGCATCAACTTTTCCTTTAACTTTTTTTGCTTCATCTCTATTTCATCGTGTCAGTACTTTGCATAGCGTAAACATTCATCAATCAATTTATCCTGCCAACAAATCAAATGCTGCTGAATCATCAGGCTAATGTCTGGACTCAATCCTGTCACCAACCTTGATACAAAATTTCCCATGTTCTTTGCCTCTAAAGTCTCCATACCACTGTACTGTTTAAAAGCCTGTAACAATCTCTCATAACAGGCATGTATCGACTCCTTCGTTCTTGAGTCGTTCGATCAATCTTCACCCAATCAAACATCCTGAGAAGGCAATTTCCCTTTTAGGAATTTCATGACCAGCTGATATTTACTCATAACCAGCGATAACGGACCTTTAATTATCACATTCCTAGTCAGTTCTACCTCATGCCAGTGAACAGCTATCTTACATTCCGTCCACAAATCACTTGGAACAACAATGTCAACCAACGTGTTCAAATCAACCCACAACACCTGTAAGATTTTCACAAACCCTTCAACCTGTTTGTACCATTCTACTGGCTTTTCTCGTAATTTTGGAAAATCATTGGTAAAAGAGGCAAGATCACTTCATCTCCACAGCACAAGTACATAGTCTCCACAAGGCACTTCTCTCAGGGGAAAGTTTGTAATACCTCTCTGTGCTCCCATTGGAGGCAGTTCACCTGAAGGTTTCTTTACTTCTTTCTTCTTTGCCCATTGAAGCTCCTGCTTATCTAACTCATTCCATTTTCTAATATTCTGAATTAATTCTTTAATCTGAGACTTCAATCCTAGAGTTCTCATATTGGCAATGTCCTTCTCACTGAAGCACACTCAATAGCTCCTCTCCAGAGCTTTAGTCGTGTTTAGATCAATCTCATATTTCTGATCTAACTCGGTCAACCTATCATCAACCTGACCCGCTAGCTTAGTGATGTCTCTACACATAAATGCGAGCTCATGTTCTTGGTAAGTCTCTAACCTTTCTAGATCAAGGTTTCCAACAATCATTGCATATAATTCTGCAGCTAATCTCACTACAGTCAACATACCTTCTGTCAGTGTTGAGGGAACCGTTCCCTGACTCATATCTGCACTGGTACTCTCTCTAGATGGAGGGCTCTTTTTAAAGAATTACACCAAGTTATCTATTTCTTTTTCATTAAGAGGTCGAATAACCACAGGAACCCTAGGTGTGAAATTATTTCCTTGAGTGCTGTTTCCCAATTTTAAGGGTGTTTCCCATACAGGAGTATTATGTGTGGGCATCTTCTGATAAGTACCCATTGAAGTGCATCCAGCATATTCAGTGTTGTATCTGCACTTGCTCTGCATGGAGTACTTGTATGCATTGGAATTAAAGGAAGAAACTCCCTAGCATCTAGACTGTTAGAGACTCTAGTCGGTCCTCCAACATTGCTGGGTACAGCCAAATTGTACACATTTCTCCCAGAACCTTTTGCTTTATAACATGGGATCTATCAAACCAATAGTTACTGGAACGGTAAGAGCATCAACAGTACTCACGGTTGGATCAACTGGAACACATCCTCCCAAGCTCTCACTCATTGGGTCACAAAACACGCTATTGGGAATAGGTCCCGCAGAACTGGAAACCATTCTCACTGGTGCAGTAGGAGAAGAAGTTACACCTTTGCTCTCAGTACCATTGTCCCCACTCTTGCTTCTAACTTTATTGTTCAGGGGTATATGTTCAGCAAGAAAAAACATCTAGGAGACGATCTCCAGAATCATCACTGTCCAAACTCACGTCATTAGGCTCTTTTTGTTTTTTCTCTTTCTATTTTTGAATTGTTTTGTGCTCCCCTTTTCCTTCTGCCCCATCTATCGTTTGCAATCTCACACACGTAAACAGAAATGAAATACAGCAACCTTTGTCTGCTACATCAAGGAATGAACAGTTTCAAACACACAAGAAAGTTTTCAAGCACTTCTGATGAAACCTCGACCTGCAGGGTATCTACTTCATCAGTACAGCTTCACCCGGTGCATTAAGATCTGCCTTACCAATCATCTCACATTCACATTAAGTAAATCCCTATTTTAACTGTGTCATTGACAGTGCCCCACAATGAACACAACCTCTGACCAGACAATATAATATGGTGTCTTCTATACCTTTTAAACTATCCCGGGATCTTAGGTCATGTCGGACCCGATAACCTCTTCAGTCTCTTTATAATTCACCACATTCACACAGCACGGAAAACATCTCCGCAAGACTCCATCCAACTTCACACTCACTGAAACCTAAGCACAAACTGCTGCAATGCACGGCTCTGTTGATACTCATGTTCTTGTTACCAATACAACTCTTTGCCAACTCTCCACAACTTCACAGATTCTCTGATTTTATACATGGGCACTAAGGGTTGGGCTTTGGGGACTAACTGCTCTAGAATACGGTTCTAGTTCTTTCCTTTTCAGATAGAGAACCATCCATTTCTGCTACCATCTGAGGGAGCACTGGGCCCGGTATGAATCTTGAATCCAATTAATCTTTTCTTCTCAGTTCCGAAGGAAAAGGAGAACCTACATCAATTTTAATTAGAACAATTACAGTGTAACTCCGGGAGCCACACATTAAGTCTCAGACACCATCTTAAGTTTCTAAGGGCTTTATTACAGACTCAAAGTCAAACTTACATAAATGAGTCTCAAAACTATAGTATAGATATACACAATCACCAAAGGAGAATTAAAGCGTCCCACTATATTAAATTTCACAAGGATATAAAAAGACAAATACCTCAATAGCGATAATGCAGAAAAACAGAAAAAAAGATTGATGCTTAAAGTTGGAAATCCTGCCTGACCATTTAATCTAAGTTAACTATTCTAATGCTAAAATGTCTAAGGAAACAGGATCTTCAGTAGAACTTTCTGTTAAGTGAGGTACACCGGCATGAAGCTAGAGAGAATTTAAGTATAAAGAAAATCTCAGTAAGGTTCTCTCTCTGATAAGTGCTATGGGAATCTAAAACTTTTGCTGAATCAATCACCCTTTTTAGCCCACGTTCTACAGAGCTTACATCATTTCAAGGCATCTTCACTGAAAAACATATCACTAAATTATTTTTAATTGGTAGCTTGACTTCAGATACTCTCCACTCTGAAATTGCACCCCCTCGCACTGCCAGAAACTTTAGAAGAGTGACAGCCACCATTCTCATGACTCCCCTCATGATAACAGCATACCTTGTAAATCTTCTTATCTCTTGAATACAATGGACTTTTCATTTGTTCAACCTCGGATCCTGACACCTGCGTCACGTGGAAAATCATTGCAATAACAGCTTTAAGTTGAAGGCTAGAAAAGAAAATAATTGTGGCATTCACTCCAGCCAAATTATAGAAACACAAATATACTTCAGTTTAAAGGAATTCTGTTGCTTATAGTTAGAATACAAGATGATTATTCAGAGTAATACTTTTAAAATATCATAACATAACATAATTCCAAACAATGATTAAATGCAGCTTCTTTAAAACATTACAATCAGCTTGTGCACTTTGTTCATGTATATTGCTATGCACCATTTAAATTAAATATTTGTTCGTGTTATACAGAAGTCTGACCACCAAATTGTGACCATCAGGACTGTGACCACCTTTTCACATCCATTTTAAAGTGACATAGTGGCACAGCCAACTACGCTCTCTCACATGAATATACCTTTAATCCCTTGCTCGCTGTTGCAGTGTCTGTGGGAAGAAAACTTTCAGTATGCTCTGCGATGGAAGACAAAATAATGTTTCTTAACACATTAGCTTTTTCTGATTTGCTGTTAAAACATATTCTTAGCCAATAAGGATTGTTGTTTATTGACCCTTGGTTCTAGCTGAAACATGATTCCATAATGAGTGTCAATCAAGTATATCAGTTTGTTGGTTCTAATACAGACATTGTCATGATCCTGTTTTAGTATCAATATGTGAAAAACAGTGTAACACAGCAATTTCCTGTGGCTGGTTATGCTTTGAGCCTACATCTCATAGATCGCTTACAGTTACCACAATTCAATGCAAAATAAGGAAGTGTCAATTGACCCCATTCCATGTTGATCCCAGGAGTTGTAATATGATCTCTGCAGAAGCAAGAAAAGTCATATAAATTAACAATTAAAATATATTTTTAATATTGATCTTGTTGGAAGAATTTCTCCAAGATCAGTAGGTAAAGCGTTAATTTCTTGACCATTTAAAAGACATGTTGATCCAGAGGAACAGGCATTTAATTTGATTGACAAGGGCTTAATGTACAGAACACCCAGTGAAGCAACAGCATTCATCCTCAACTAGCACCACAAAGAAAGGTAAAGGAGGAGCCTTTGTTGTAAATAATGGTTACCGATGTTCTGATGTCTCCATTGAGTATCCATGCCCTGACAAATACAATACAATGATAATTTTTGACATCATCTCCCACAATTAGTCCAAGTAATGTGTTCAAGTGCTTACACTGCAACAGTTAAAATTATCCTTGAAGGCTTTCCTTGCTCAGTCACGTGGTAAGTTATTGCAAAGTTATGCATGACTGAATTTAGTAATTTCACTGAAATTCAAGCGTACTGTTTGGATTCTTTATTGATCAGAGAAATTAGTCTGTATGATGAACATGCTTGTGGATGTTTCCCTTTCTGACTGACCAAACATATGAGCATGCTTTCAGTTTTGAGGGATGTTATATGCTTGTAAACTTCAGTGGTAGAGCATCAAGGCCTGCTGCTTTTCAATTCTTGATATCCCTTATTTCCTCAGCAGTGACTGGGGTAGCCAGTTTATCGTAATCAGCCTTTCTTAGTGACAAGATCAATGCATTCTCAAAAAATGGGTTATGTTTAGTCATTGAAAGAACAACATTTTAACACTTTTGGAAAATTTGTGTGACTTAAAATGAGATAATCCAATTTGGCCTGGGTAAGGATTGTACATTTGTGAACAATATTAGGCAATTTAGATGGCTTTGTTAATGTAGTTAGATCTTTATTTATGAATTTCTTTTTTTCACATTAATTCAAATTCATAAAACACATACATCCGCATCTAAAATCCACCTAGTTTAAAACAACATAAACTTCATGTTAATGTTGTAAAAAAAATATGAGGTTATAATATATTATATTACAAATGTAAAACATTTTCAATGAGTTCACATAAATAACCATCAATCTTCACTATTAAGGTTTGTATTAAACCAATAGCGCACTAAAATAAATTAAACTGAAAGAACTATAATCTGTCTCAGTCTGTCATGTCTATGTATTCCAGCTGTATCAGTGCTTTCTCAATATCAGATTGCCGATCGTGCCCATCACTTTGCCCAACCTAGCGTCTCCTCCTAAGTTTGAGTGCACCTGATAAAAAACTAGCCATGTTGTAACAAATTATAGGGGATTGTAACATTTGTAGGAAGAGCATTTACCTGCATAAAACCCTTCCCTCTGAGCAAAGGCAAGATGCAATGCTTTCTTAAAACATTAAAATGTTCACAGAAAAAAATAACATGCATTGTATCTTGAATTGAAAAATTGTCACAGGAACCTGGACATTGATTATCCACATTATGATGGCCCTCATGTTCTGCTAAGAACCATTGTAACAGAACCAGTTAGATCCTTACCAGCCTAATCATTATTTTCATGATGATTACATCAATTAGAGCACTAATCCGATTTTGTTTAGAACTAATTAAATGGCATAACATGTATTTGTAAAGCACACATTCTCACCTTAGAACTTTTTGGTGCTGAATAACCCGAAGAGTATTGTTATCCAACTCAAAAGTATGCATATTGTGTATGTCAAAAGTAGGAAACGCTGAGCAGACCTACAAGGGTTTGAACCTGTGACCATGAAATACTACACATATTTTTGTGATACATTAGTTCACTGAGCCCCTAGGCTCAGTTGTCTTCGACCTAGGAGGCA
Source organism: Pleurodeles waltl (assembly GCF_031143425.1). Lineage (NCBI taxonomy): Eukaryota > Metazoa > Chordata > Amphibia > Caudata > Salamandridae > Pleurodeles > Pleurodeles waltl. Next base: position 186,721,340 of record NC_090437.1, read on the forward strand.
GTCAATGCAATTCCACAGTAAATGTTGATTTTTCCATTGCAATTGCAGTCTCTTACATATTTTTCTTATTCGTTAACAGGGCATCCATTTCAAGAAAAAGTACATTGAACATATAAAGTACAGTATTGAACCCTTACCCAAGGCATCTTAACTGGATCTCTCAAGCCAGGCCAGACCCTCTGACACCTTAAAATACCCACGTTGTTGCCCGACATTGCCAAATACCATCCCACCCCTCTTCTAGCCCTCATTAGAAGATCATTAAAACAAGTTTATCTGCAACTTCAAGATCACATCAACACCAACCATATCCTGCACGACTATCAATTGACTTCTGATGATGTTTAAGCATGACATCCACTGTCTTACAAATCATAGCTGATGTCTACCTGACCATAGCTAAAGGTAACCTGTCTCCTGATACTACTGACACCTGATACTACCACTACAGCTGACTTTAACAATATCAATCAACCCACCATCATCCCCACCCAAAAGTCTCAACTGGGATTCACAGGAAATGGCCCGTGAATCAAATACTGCTTGCACTTCAAGTAGACTGGGTTGTCCAGCACCAACCTCAAGTTTACCCTGGCCAAAACACAATTTCTGCTGTTGACTAAAGACAATAAACAATAACCAGTACAAATCTGGCTCAACATCAAAACCTGAATGGATTTGAGCCTCAGCTTTCACTCAATGGAAAGTATATTGCAATCATTCTTGCCTTCAATCTCGCCTCCAGGAACACATTGCCAAAAAATAAGGCAGCCTTGTACCTGCTGTCTCTACTAAAGAAAGGGAAACCATTCCTCCCAGAAAGCTACTTGAGAGCTGTGGTTGAAGCTCTTGTACTCTCCCCTGGCTAGTGGCAATGTGCTGCTATTTGGACTGGACTCTTACACTCCACATTGGCCCACCGTAAGGGCATCTTACATGCAGCAGCACACCTCATCAAGGGCTGAAGAAATATGCCCACATCACCCCTTCTTGATTGGACCTTAGTGGCTGCCCTTGCAATCTTCAAAACCAGCTGAATCGCCTACAATGTCAGCCTTTCTGGCTGACAAGCTCACCATCTTGGCAGCTCTCTGCATACGGTCAGCCAAAATTCCATCAGACTGGAGCAAATAAAAGTGCAAAAAGGAAAAAAAAAAACAAGGCAATGGGCCTCCTCCATCTCTGCATCCAGGATCTGGAACAAGATCTCTGCATCCATCAGGACTGCCCTAACTCTCCTCCATTTAGGAAAGAGTTAAAGTCACAGTTCATCAATGAACACTAACACATGATGGAATACCAGTTCACTTTCACTGTTAGAAGCCAGCTAGCCCTCCAGGCACACTTTAGCTGTGTCTTTGCCTTGGAATGTGTACAATGTCTATATGCCTTTCAGTTATTTTTGCGCTACATACTTACCACATGCATACATACATTCTGTTTCTTTAATTGCTGCCTCACCTTTTCAAGATGTTGCTCTCTCTACTCACAACAGCTGCATAGTATAAAGTAAAACAATATGAACTTGTCCCGGCCTATATGGAGCCATCCCACTTCCGAACCAACTAAATGGTCCTGTACTGCAATGACAAAAGTTCATACTTTGTGAATGACAGATGTAGCCATTCGCTGATGAATGAATGTGAACAATGACGCAACAAACAATGATTATCGGATGCTGAGCACAAAGCCCATCTTTGCATTGATTGCATGATTGTGACTTCTGATGTGTCTAACATTATTTTTGTAGGAGAGATAGGTTGTTAATCTTATATCACTTCAAATACCAAATCCAGCTTACTTATGGAAATTGTAGTATTCATTGTACTTGCTGTTGCCCACATTATTTTATCATTATTAAACAGCAGAGGTTTCTACATTGTAGAATCATCTGACACAGAAATAGTGTATTGTATGCTGTGTTGAACGTTACTAGCACAGCCTTCACTACTGGAAGGATCTATGGGCTTTTTTGAGTGGTCACAGGTTCATGTAAAAAAAAATAATAGGTATACAATGTATTAAATTGGCAAAACTAGGTTTCAGGGCCCTGCCTCAAGTTGAAATATCCATTCTCTTTTCTTAGAAGTGCATGGATTTGTTCCAAAGCATACTCGTCTTCTTGGGGAACTAGTCTGTGACATTGACCTACTTTGACTGTATTACTTATGTTATATCTAATCTATATCATTATTTCCTACAATGCTGCCTGCAGATTACTTATGGCACATCCTTTGTCCTTTTACAGAGTCTTATGGGAACTTTATTAGCTCAAATTAGTGAGATACACCGCAAATCTCTAAGATCCTCTATATAGATAAAATAGGTGGAATGTCCACTTCTGCTATACCAATTTGTGAGAAAGCCCGTGTTTAAGTAGCCTGGTGTATTTCTCTCAACACAAAACCGAACAGCACGCACTCGTAGTTCAACTTCAAGGTTACTGTTCGCTCATTAACTGGCTGACCCGTCATGTCCAATGGTCAGTGTCTTTTTCGCCTATGATGATAACAACTTAATAAATGCAACACAACAATAACTGAAAATGTCACTTAGGATTTAGAACATGCTCTTTGTAAACAATTAAATTATACTGATTATATAGACTTTACAAGGATGAAAAGTTGAGTTCAGCCCTCTCAATCTCCCCGATGTTTCAACCTACAACATTTTTGTCAGCAACTTGGCTCAACCTCCAGTGTCAATTTCTTTAAACGGGTAGATTAGGTCGAATTTTATATTTGTTAATTTATTGTGTTATTGTGTAGCCAACATGTCAGAATTTAATCAATTGCAGGTCTCCACAGTTTTCCCCTTTTCACTTATTTGTTGGCCAGTGTGATACTGTGCCTTTGCATTTGCGAATCATGCGCCCCCAACCTGCAGCCACAGAAAACCTAAAGATATTAGCAGGCGAGCAAATGACGGCACAAACCAAAGGTTTGACTCAGACCCAAGGGTGGGATGTGGCCACATTAGAGCCAGACCCAGCATCCCTGGCCGTGCCCCATCTCTACTCTCTCTAATAATTTTTTTGGGCAACATAAACAATTCAGCAGACTGAGGCCAGTTTAATTGTATGCCGTAAATGAGCATTAATACGTTGTGAACGAAGTGTGTTTCTGTGTCACCTTCTCCCACTAAATTAACAATTTAAGTGAAGTCGTGAACTTGTATCTACAAAGAGAAGGCCTATTGCACTTGGCAGAAAAGTTTCACTTAAAACCTGTTACCGACAAACACCCTTTCTGAACTCTTTGTTTTGCCATCTTATTTTATTGCCTTTGTAGAGGTCCTGGATTTCTCTTCTATGCCTTCAGAGTACTTTCTACTATTACATTTGAACTTTAGACAACAACACACAAGACATTGTAATTAATGTTGTTTCTTAAATTGCCCTACCCATGCTCAAAAAATATGTTCTCTTTCACCTTTAGAGATTTAATTTGACCCAGTTTACACGAGTTGCTGTTTGAAAGATTTCTCAAAATACGTCTGAGGGCTATAGGGCTTAAAACAAGTCTAAAGGGCCCACAGAGGGTTCTAAAGTAAAGAGAGAAGACAACATGAAAAATAGAGAGAGACGAGTTAAAATACAGTGACATAGTTGCACAGCTACTCAGGTATTGACTAAATTGTAGTCACTTTGGCAATCATTACAATTCATCCGGAAACTATCCTGGATTGTCCCCGTACTCAGAGTTATCAACAGCGAGATATTGGTAATTCTGGGGTTGGGAAAAATCAGGACCATTACAATGGGGTCCTAGTGGCCTCTTTAGGAATGAATACTTACCTGGGGAATCAGTAACTCCTGGTCAGATTACATAGATAATTCCTCATTTTCCCCAGACACACAATTGAGCCTTTACATATTTCAATTCGGATTGAAATCTCCGACCTTAATTGATCTGCAAAGAATAAAAATGTGGAATCTCGTAACCCCTTCCTGCCAGGCCTTTTCCCCCTCAGATGCCAAGCCTTTTTTTGGCTATTTGGGGCAGTTCGCGCTTAGGCCCTCATAACTTTTTGTTCACATAAGCTACCCACGCCAAATTTGCGTCCTTTTTTTCCAACATCCTAGGGATTCTAGAGGTACCCAGACTTTGTGGGTTCCCCAGAAGGCCAAGAAATTAGCCAAAATACAGTGAAAATTTAGTTTTTTTCAAAAAAATTGGAAAAAGGGGCTGCAGAAGAAGGCTTGTGGTTTTTTCCCTGAAAATGGCATCAACAAAGAGTTTGCGGTGCTAAAATCACCAGCTTCCTAGCTTTCGGGAACAGGCAGACTAGAATCAGAAAACCCAAATTTTCAACACAATTTTGGCATTTTACTGGGACATACCCCATTTTTACGATTTTTTGTGCTTTCAGCCTCCTTCCAGTCAGTGACAGAAATGGGCATGAAACCAATGCTGGATCCCAGAAACCGCAACATTTCTGAAAAGTAGACAAAATTCTGAATTCAGCAAGGGGTAATTTGTGTAGATCCTACAAGGGTTTCCTACAGAAAATAACAACTGAAAAAACAAAATATTGAAATTGAGGTGAAAAAATCTGCAATTTTTCTCTACGTTTTAAGATTTCTGAAAGCAATATACTGTTACGTCTGCTGGACTCCTCTGGTTGCGGGGATATATAGGGCTTGTAGGTTCATCAAGAACCCTAGGTACCCAGAGCCAATAAATGAGCTTCACACTGCAGTGAGTTTTCATTCTATACCGGGTATACAGCAATTCATTTCATGAAATATAAAGAGTGAAAAATAGCTATCAAGAAAACCTTTGTATTTCCAAAAAGGGCACAAGATAAGGTGTTGAGGAGCAGTGGTTATTTGCACATCTCTGAATTCCGGGGTGACCATACTAGCATGTGAATTACAGGGCATTTCTCAAATAGATGTCTTTTTTACACACTCTCTTATATTTGGAAGGAAAAAATGGAGAGAAAGACAAGGGGCAATAACACTTGTTTTGCTAATCTGTGTTCCCCCAAGTCTGCCGATACAAATGATATCTCACTTGTGTGGGTAGGCCTAGCGCCCGCGACAGGAAACGCCCCAAAACGCAACGTGGACACATCAAATTTTTTGAAAGAAAACAGAGGTGTTTTTTGCAAAGTGCCTACCTGTAGATTTTGGCCTCTAGCTCAGCCGGCACCTAGGGAAACCTACCAAACCTGTGCATTTTTGAAAACTAGAGACCTAGGGGAATCCAAGATGGGGTGACTTGTGGGGCTCTGACCAGGTTCTGTTACCCAGAATCCTTTGCAAACCTCAAACTTTGGCTAAAAAAACACATTTTCCTCAAATTTTGGTGACAGAAAGTTCTGGAATCAGAGAGGAGCCACAAATTTCCTTCCACCCAGCGTTCCCTCAAGTCTCCCGATAAAAATGATACCTCACTTGTGTGGGTAGGCCTAGCGTCCGCGACAGGAAATGCCCCAAAACGCAACGTGGACACATCAAATTTTTTGAAAGAAAACAGAGGTGTTTTTTGCAAAGTGCCTACCTGTAGATTTTGGCCTCTAGCTCAACCGGCACCTAGGGAAACCTATAAAACCTGTGCATTTTTGAAAACTAGAGACCTAGGGGAATCCAAGATTGGGTGACTTGTGGGGCTCTGACCAGGTTCTGTTACCCAGAATCCTTTGCAAACCTTACAAATTGGGTAAAAAACACGTTTTCCTCACATTTCGGTGACAGAAAGTTCTGGAATCTGAGAGGAGCCACAAATTTCCTTCCACCCAGCGTTCCCCCAAGTCTCCTGATAAAAATGATACCTCACTTGTCTGGGTAGGCCTAGTGCCCGCGACAGGAAATGGCCCAAAACACAACTTGGACACATCACATTTTTTCATAGAAAACAGTGCCTACCTGTGGATTTTGGCCTCTAGCTCAGCCGGCACCTGGGGAAACCTAGCAAACCAGTGCATTTCTGAAAACTAGAAACCCAGGGGAATCCAAGATGGGGTGACTTGTGCAGCTCTGACCAGGTTCTGTTACCCAGAATCCTTTGCAAACCTCACAATTTGGCTAAAAAAACAAGTTTTCATCACATTTCGGTGACAGAAAGTTCTCGAATCTGAGAGGAGCCACAAATTTCCTTCCACCCAGCATTCCCCCAAGTCTCCCGATAAAAATGATACCTCACTTATGTGGGTAGGCCTAGCGCCTGCCATAGGAAATGGCCCAAAACACAACGTAGACACATCACATTTTTTCATAGAAAACAGTGCCTACCTGTGGATTTTGGCCTCTAGCTCAGCCGGCCCCAGGGGGGGGGCAGAAATGGCCTAAAATAAATTTGTCCCCAATTTGGCGCCAAAAAGAAAATCCCCGGTGCCAAGTGGTTTCTGCCCCCTTGGGGGCAGATTGACCTAAAATCGTCCAATCTGCCACCAAGGGGGGCAGAAATGGTCTAAATACAATTTGCCCCCCAGGGGAGCGACCCTTGCCTAATGGGTCACTCCCCATCTCTAAAAAAACAAACAAACAAAAAAAAAACAACAACAAAAAATTTGCCCTGGCGCCTAGAGGTTTCTGCCCCCGGGTGGCAGAAATGGCCTAAAATAAATTTGCCCCCCGACCCCCCAACCCCCGCCCAGGAGTGACCCTTGCCTACGGGGTTGCTCCCCCTGCGTGACATTGGTGCCCAAAAAAAAAATCCCCGTTGCCTAGTGGTTTCTGCCCCCTTGGAGGCAGATTTACCTAAAATCGGCAGGCAGAAATGGTCTAAATACAATTTGCCCCCCAGGGGAGCGACCCTTGCCTAATGGGTCGCTCCCCATCTCTAAAAAAACAAACAAACAAAAATAAAACACACAAAATTTTTTTGCCCTGGCGCCTAGAGGTTTCTGCCCCCCTTGGGGACAGATCGGCCTGATAACAATAGGACGATCTGCCCCCAGGGGTGGCAGAAATGGCCTAAAATAAATTTGCCTCCCCACCCCCCCCAACCCCTCCCCGGGAGCGACCTTTGCCTACGGGGTCGCTTCCCCTGCGTGACATTGGTGCCAAAAAAAAAATCCCCGGTGCCAAGTGGTTTCTGCCCCCTTGGGGGCAGATTGACCTAAAATCGGCCAATCTGCCACCAAGGGGGGCATAAATGGTCTAAATACAATTTGCCCCACAAGGGAGCGACCCTTGCCTAATGGGTCGCTCCCCATCTCTAAAAAAACAAAACAAAAATATATATATATATATATATTGCCCTGGCGCCTAGGGGGGGGCAGAAATGGCCTAAAATAAATTTGCTCCCCCACCCCCCGCACGGGAGCGACCGTTGCCTACGGGGTCGCTCCCCCTGCGTGACATTGGTGCCAACAAAAAAAATTCCCGGTGCCTAGTGCTTTCTGCCCCCTTGGAGGCAGATTGACCTAAAATCGGCAGGCAGAAATGGTCTAAATACAATTTGCCCCCCAGGGGAGCGACCCTTGCCTAAGGGGTCGTTCCCCATCTCTAAAAAAACAAACAAACAAAAAAAAAACACACAAAAAAAAATTGCCCAGGCGCCTAGAGGTTTCTGCCCCCCTTGGGGGCAGATCAGCCTAATACCAATAGGCCGATCTGCCCCCGGGGGGGCAGAAATGGCCTAAAATAAATTTGCCCCCCCACTCCCGCCCGGGAGCGACCCTTGCCTACGGGGTCTCTCCGCCTGCGTGACATTGGTGCCAAAAAAAAAATCCCCGGTGCCTAGTGGTTTCTTCCCCCTTGGAGGCAGATTGACCTAAAATTGGCCAATCTGCCCCCAAGGGGGGCAGAAATGGTCTAAATACAATTTGCCCCCCAGGGAAGCGACCCTTGCCTAATGGGTCGCTCCCCATCTCTAAAAAAACAAACAAACAAAAAAAAAACACAACAAAAAAATTTACCCTGGCGTCTAGAGGTTTCTGCCCCCCTTGGGGGCAGATCGGCCTAATAACAATAGGACAATCTGCCCCCAGGGGGGGCAGAAATGGCCTGAAATAAATTTGCCCCCCACCCCCCCAACCCCTGCCCGGGAGCGACCCTAGCCTACGGGGTCGCTCCCCCTGCGTGACATTGACGCCAAAAAAAAAATCCCCAGTGCCAAGTGGTTTCTGCCCCCTTGGGAGCAGATTGACCTAAAATCTGCCAATCTGCCGCCAAGGGGGGCAGAAATGGTCTAAATACAATTTGCCCCCCAGGAGAGTGACCCTTGCCTAATCGGTCGCTCCCCATCTCTAAAAAAAGAAAGAAACAAAAAAAAAAACACAAAAAAAATTTGCCCTGGCGCCTAGAGGTTTCTGCCCCCCCGGGGGCAGATCGGCCTAATAACAATAGGCCGATCTGCCCCCGGGGCGGCAGAAATGGCCTAAAATAAATTTGCCACCGCCCGGGAGCGATCCTTGCCTACGGGGTCGCTCCCCCTGTGTGACATTGGCGCCAAAAAAGAAAATCCCTGGTGCCTAGTGGTTTCTGCCCCCTTGGAGGCAGATTGACCTAAAATCGGCCAATCTGCCCCCAACGGGGGCAGAAATGGTCTAAATACAATATGCCCCCCAGGAGAGCGACCCTTGCCTAATGGGTCGCTCCCCATCTCTAAAAAAACAAACAAAAAAAAAATATTTGCCCTGGTGCCTAGAGATTTCTGCCCCCTGGGGGGGCAGAAATGGCCTAAAATAAATTTGCCCCCCCACCCCCAACCCCTTCCCGGGAGCGACCCTTGCCTACGGGGTCGCTCCCCCTACGTGACATTGGTGCCAAAAAAAAAATCCCCGGTGCCTAGTGTTTTCTGCCCCCTTGGAGACAGATTGACCTAAAATCGGCGGGCAGAAATGGTCTAAATACAATTTTCCCCCCAGGGGAGCGACCCTTTCATAATGGGTCGCTCCCCATCTCTAAAAAAACAAACAAACAAAAAACACAAAAAAAAAATTTGCCCTGGCGCCTAGAGGTTTCTGCCCCCTTTGGGGGCAGATCGGCCTAATAACAATAGGCCGATCTGCCCCCGGGGGGGTCAGAAATGACCTAAAATAAATTTGCCTCCCCACCCCCCGCCCGGGAGCGACCCTTGCCTACGGGGTCTCTCCCCCTGTGTGACATTGGCGCCAAAAAACAAATCCCCGGTGCCTAGTGGTTTCTGCCCCCTTGGAGGCAGATTGACCTAAAATCGGCCAATCTGCCCCCAAGGGGGGCAGAAATGGTCTAAATACAATTTGCCCCCCAGGGGAGCGACCCTTGCCTAATGGGTTGCTCCCCATCTCTAAAAAAACAAAAAAAAAAAAATAAATTGCCCTGGCGCTTAGAGGTTTCTGCCCCCCTTGGGGGCAGTTCGGCCTAATAACAATAGGCCAATCTGCCCCCGGGGGATCAGAAATGGCCTAAAATAAATTTGCCACCCCACCCCCGCCCGGGAGCGACCCTTGCCTACGGGGTCTCTCCCCCTGTCTGACATTGGCGCCAAAAAACAAATCCCCGGTGCCAAGTGGTTTCTGCCCCCTTGGGAGCAGATTGACCTAAAATCTGCCAATCTGCCCCCAAGGGAGGCAGAAATGGTCTAAATACTATTTGCCCCCCAGGGGAGCGACCCTTGCCTAATGGGTCGCTCCCCATCTCTAAAAAAAGAAACAAACAAAAAAAAACACAAAATACAAATTTGCCCTGGCGCCTAGAGGTTTCTGCCCCCCCTGGGGGCAGATCGGCCTTATAACAATAGGCCGATCTGCCCCCGGGGGATCAGAAATGGCCTAAAATAAATTTGCCACCCCACCCCCGCCCGGGAGCGACCCTTGCCTACGGGGTCTCTCCCCCTGTCTGACATTGGCGCCAAAAAACAAATCCCCGGTGCCAAGTGGTTTCTGCCCCCTTGGGAGCAGATTGACCTAAAATCTGCCAATCTGCCCCCAAGGGAGGCAGAAATGGTCTAAATACTATTTGCCCCCCAGGGGAGCGACCCTTGCCTAATGGGTCGCTCCCCATCTCTAAAAAAAGAAACAAACAAAAAAAAACACAAAATACAAATTTGCCCTGGCGCCTAGAGGTTTCTGCCCCCCCTGGGGGCAGATCGGCCTTATAACAATAGGCCGATCTGCCCCCGGGGGGTCAGAAATGGCCCAAAATAAATGTGCCCCCCGCCCGGGAGCGACCCTTGCCTACGGGGTCTCTCCCCCTGTGTGACATTGGCGCCAAAAAAAAAATCCCCAGTGCCTAGTGGTTTCTGCCCCCTTGGAGGCAGATTGACCTAAAATCGGCCAATCTGCCCCCAAGGGGGGCAGAAATGGTCTAAATACAATTTGCCCCCCAGGGGAGCGACCCTTGCCTAATGGGTTGCTCCCATCTCTAAAAAAACAAACAAAAAAAAAAAAAACACACACAAAAAATGTGCCCTGGCGCCTAGAGGTTTCTGCCCCCCTTGGGGGCAGATCGGCCTAATAACAATAGGACGATCGGCCTAAAATAAATTTTCCCCCCCCACCCCCCCAACCCCTCTCCGGGAGCGACCTTTGCCTATGGGGTCGCTCCCCCTGCGTGACATTGGCGCCAAAAAAAAATCCCCGGTGCCAAGTGGTTTCTGCCCCCTTGGGGGCAGATTGACCTAAAATCGGCCAATCTGCCCCAAGGGGGGCAGAAATGGTCTAAATACAATTTGCCCCCCAGGGGAGCGACCCGTGCCTAATGGGTCGCTCCCCATCTCTAAAAAACAAACAAACAAAAAAAAAACACAAACAAAAAATTTGCCCTGGTGCCTAGAGGTTTCTGCCCCCCCTGGGGGCAGATCGGCCTAATAACAATAGGCCGATCTGCCCCGGGGGGGGGAGAAATTACCTAAAATAAATTTACCCCCCCAACCCCCCTGGGAGCGACCCTTGCCTACGGGGTCGCTCCCCCTGCGTGACATTGGCGCCAAAAAAAAAATCCCCGGTGCCTAGTGGTTTCTGCCCCCTTGGGGGCAGATTGACCTAAAATCGGCCTATCTGCCCCCAACGGGGCAGAAATGGTCTAAATACAATTTGCCCCCCAGGGGAGCGACCCTTGCCTAATGGGTCGCTCCCCATCTCTAAAAAACAAACAAAAAAAAACAAACAAAAAAAAAATTTGCCCTGGCGCCTAGAGGTTTCTGCCCCCCCGGGGGCAGATCGGCCTAATAACAATAGGCCGATCTGCCCCCGGGGGGTCAGAAATGGCCTAAAATACATTTGCCCACCCCCCCCCGGGAGCAACCCTTGCCTACAAGGTCGCTCCGCTTGCGTGACGGCGCAAAAAAAAATACCTGGTGCCTAGTGATTTCTGCCCCCCTTGGGGGCAGATTGACCTAAAATCAGCCGATCTGCCCCCAAAGCAGGCAGAAATGGCCTAAATACAATTTGCCCCTCCAGGGGAGCGACCCTTGCCTAAGGGGTCGCTCCCCATCTCTAAAAAAACAAACAAACAAAAAAAAAAAACGAAAACAAAATTTGCCCTGGCGCCTAGAGGTTTCTGCCCCCCCTGGGGGCAGATTGGCCTAATAACAATAGGCCGATCTGCCCCCAGGGGGGGCAGAAATGGCCTAAAATAAATTTGCCCCCCCACCCCCTCGGGGAGCGACCCTTGCCTACAAGGTCGCTCCCCTTGCGTGACAGTGCAAAAAAAAGATCCCTGGTGCCTAGTGGTTTCTGCCCCCCTTGGGGGCATATTGACCTATAATCATCCGATCTGCCCCCAAAGCGGGCAGAAATGGTCTAAATACAATTTGGCCCTCCAGGGGAGCGACCCTTGCCTCCCCATCTGTAAAACAACAACAACAAAATAAATCCCCGGTGCCTAGTGGTTTCTGCACCCCTTGGGGGCAGATCGGCCTAATTAAAATAGGCTGATCTGCCCCCATGGGGGGCAGAAATGGCCTAAAATAAATTTTCCCCCCAGGGGAACGACCCTTGCCTAAGGGGTCGCTCCCCTTACGTGAAAAAAAAAAACTCCCTGGTGTCTAGTGGTTTCTGCCCCCCTTGGGGGCAGATTGGCCTGATAAAAATAGGCCGAAATGGCCTAAATATAATTTGCCCCCTATGGGAGCGACCCTTGCCTAAGGGGTCGCTCCCCACACCTAAAACACAAAATAAAACACAAAAAAAACTAAAGTATCCCTGGTGCCTAGAGGTTTCTGCACCCCCTGGGGGCAGAAAAGGCCTTAAAAAAAAATGCCCCCCTGGGAGCGACCCTTGCCCAAGGGGTCGCTCCCTTATGTCACTTTCAAAAAAAAAAAAAAACATCCCTGGTGTCTAGTGGGGTTTCAAAAGCCGAATTGCAGGCAATCCGGCTTTTGAAACCCTGGGAGAGACTTCAAAGGGAAGGAAATACATTCCACCCCTGACCCCCCCCACCCCTGTGACATCAGCGCGCGAGTGCGCGCTGTTTGTCACAGGGCCTCCCCTGAGCTTCCAGCGCGATCGAAAGAGAAATGCTTTGCATTTCTCTTTCGATCACGTGGGGGAGGCCCGGAGAGGCTTCAAAGGGAAGGAAATGTATTTCCTTCCCTTTGAAGTCTCTCCAAGCGTTTCAAAAGCCGGATTGCTTGCAATCCGGCTTTTGAAACGCCCAGTAGACACCAGCGATGTTTTTTTGGGGGGGAAATAGACATAAGGGAGCGACCCCTTGGGCAAGGGTCGCTCCCAGGGGGGGCATTTTTTGGGAAGGCCTTTTCTGCCCTCCCTGGGGGCAGACCGGGCTATTATTAGGCCGATCTGCCCCCAGGGGGGGGCAGAAACCTCTAGGCACCAGGGATAAAAAAAATTGTTTTGTTTGTTTTTTGTTTACTTTGTTGTTTTAGGTGTGGGGAGTGACCCCTTAGGCAAGGGTCGCTCCCCTAGGGGGCAAAATATATTTAGGCCATTTCTGCCCCCCTTGGGGGCAGATTGGCCTATTTTGATAAGGCCAATCTGCCCCCAAGGGGGACAGAAACCACTAGACACCAGGGAGTTTTTTTTTTACGTGAATTTCACGCAAGGGGAGCGACCCCTTAGGCAAGGGTCGCTCCCCTGGGAGGGGAAATTATTTTAGGCCATTTCTGCCCCCCTGGGGGGTAGATGAGCCTATTTTGATTAGGCCGATCTGCCCCCACGGGGGGCAGAAACCACTAGGCACCAGGGATTTTTTGTTTTTTTGGTTTTACAGATGGGGAGCGACCCCGTAGGCAAGGGTTGCTCCCGAGGGAGGTTGGGGGGGTGGGCAAATTTATTTTAGGCCATTTCTGACCCCAGGGGGGGCAGAAACCTCTAGGCGCCAGGGCAAATTGTTTTTTTGTGTTTTTTGTTTTTTGTTTGTTTTTTTAGAGATGATGGCCGATTTTAGGTCAATCTGCCCCCAAGGGGGCAGAAACCAGTAGGCACCGGGGATTTTTTTTCTGCCGCCAATGTCACGCAGGGGGAGCGACCCCGTAGGCAAGGGTCACTCTCGAGGGGGGGTTGGAGGAGTGGGGGACACATTTATTTTAGGCCATTTCTGCCCCCCCTGGGGCCGGCTGAGCTAGAGGCCAAAAGTCACAGTGAGGTATAATTTTTATCGGGAGACTTGGGGGAACACTGGGTGGAAAGAAATTTGTGGCTCCTCTCAGATTCCAGAACTTTCTGTCACCGAAATGTGAGGAAAACGTGTTTTTTTAGCCAAATTTTGAGGTTTGCAAAGGATTCTGGGTAACAGAACCTGGTCAGAGCCCCACAAGTCACCCCCTCTTGGATTGCCCTGTGTTTCTAGTTTTCAAAAATGCGCTGGTTTGCTAGGTTTCCCCAGGTGCTGGCTGAGCTAGAGGCCAAAATCCACAGGTAGGCACTGTTTTCTATGAAAAAATGTGATGTGTCCACGTTGTGTTTTGGGCCATTTCCTGTCGCGGGCGCTAGGCCTACCCACACAAGTGAGGTATCATTTTTATCGGGAGACTTGGGGGAACACTGCGTGGAAGGACATTTGTGGCTCCTCTCAGATTCCAGAACTTTCTGTCACCGAAATGTGAGGAAAATGAGTTTTTTTAGCCAAATTTTGAGGTTTGCAAAGGATTCTGGGTGACATAACCTGGTCAGAGCCCCACAAGTCACCCCATCTTGGATTCCCCTAGGTCTCTAGTTTTCAAAAATGCACAGGTTTGGTAGGTTTCCCAAAGTGCCGGCTGAGCTAGAGCCCAAAATCTACAGGTAGGCACTTTGCAAAAAACACCTCTGTTTTCTTTCAAAAAATGTGAAGTGTCCACGTTGTGTTTTGGGGCATTTCCTGTCGCGGGCGCTAGGCCTACCCACACAAGTGAGGTATCATTTGTATCGGGAGACTTGGGGGAACGCTGGGTGGAAGGAAATTTGTGGCTCCTCTCAGATTCCAGAACTTTCTGTCACCGAAATGTGAGGAAAATGTGTTTTTTGGCCAAATATTGAGGTTTGCAAAGGATTCTGGGTAACAGAACCTGGTCAGAGCCCCACAAGTCACCCCATCTTGGATTCCCCTAGGTCTCTAGTTTTAAAAAATGCACAGGTTTGGTAGGTTTCCCTAGGTGCCGGCTGAGCTAGAGGCCAAAATCTACAGGTAGGCACTTTGCAAAAAACACCTCTGTTTTCTTTCAAAAAATGTGATGTGTCCACGTTGTGTTTTGGGGCGTTTCCTGTCACGGCGCTAGACCTACCCACACAAGTGAGGTATCATTTTTATCGGGAGACTTGGGGGAACGCTGGGTGGAAGGAAATTTGTGGCTCCTCTCAGATTCCAGAACTTTCTGTCACCGAAATGTGAGGAAAATGTGTTTTTTTAGCCAAAGTTTGAGGTTTGCAAAGGATTCTGGGTAACAGAACCTGGTCAGAGCCCCACAAGTCACCCCATCTTGGATTCCCCTAGGTCTCTAGTTTTCAAAAATGCACAGGTTTGGTAGGTTTCCCTAGGTGCCGGCTGAGCTAGAGGCCAAAATCTACAGGTAGGCACTTTGAAAAAAACACCCCTGTTTTCTTTCAAAAAATGTGATGTGTCCACGTTGCGTTTTGGGGCATTTCCTGTTGCGGGCGCTAGGCCTACCCACACAAGTGAGGTATCATTTTTATCGGGAGACTCGGGGGAACGCTGGGTAGAAGGAAGGAAATTTGTGGCTCTTCTCTGATTACAGAACTTTCTGTCACCAAAATGTGAGGAAAATTTGTTTTTTTAGCCAAATTTTGAGGTTTGCAAAGGATTCTGGGTAACAGAACCTGGTCAGAGCCCCACAAGTCACCCCATCTTGGATTCCCCTAGGTCTATAGTTTTCAAAAATGCACAGGTTTGGTAGGTTTCCCTAGGTGCCGGCTGAGCTAGAGGCCAAAATCTACAGGTAGGCACTTTGCAAAAAACACCTCTGTTTTCTTTAAAAAAATGTGATGTGTCCACGTTGCGTTTTGGGGCATTTCCTGTCACGGGCGCTAAGCCTACCCACACAAGTGAGGTATCATTTTTATCAGGAGACTTGGGGGAACGCTGGGTGAAAGGAAATTTGTGGCTCCTTTCTGATTCCAGAACTTTGTCACCAAAATGTGAGGAAAACGTGTTTTTTAGCCAAATTTTGAGGTTTGCGAAGGATTCTGGGTAACAGAACCTGGTCAGGCCCCACAAGTCACTCCATCTTGGATTCCCCTAGGTCTCTAGTTTTAAAAAATGCACAGGTTTGATAGGTTTCCCTAGGTGCCGGCTGAGCTAGAGGCCAAAATCTACAGGTAGGCACTTTGCAAAAAACACCTCTGTTTTCTTTCAAAAAATGTAATGTGTCCACGTTGCGTTCTGGGGCGTTTCCTGTCGCGGGCGCTAGGCCTACCCACACAAGTGAGGTATCATTTTTATCGGGAGACTTTGGGGAACATAGATTAGCAAAACAAGTGTTATTGCCCCTTGTCTTTCGCTACATTTTTTCCTTTCAAATATAAGAGAGTGTGTAAAAAATACATCTATTTGAGGAATGCCCTGTAATTCACATGCTAGTATGGTCACCCCGGAATTCAGAGATGTGCAAATAACCACTGCTCCTCAACACCTTATCTTGTGCCCTTTTTGGAAATACAAAGGTTTTCTTGATAGCTATTTTTCACTCTTTATATTTCAGCAAATGAATTGCTGTATACCCGGTATAGAATTAAAACGCACTGCAGGGTGCAGCTCATTTATTGGCTGTGGGTACCTAGGGTTCTTGATGAACCTACAAGCCCTATATATCCCCGCAACCAGAGGAGTCCAGCAGACGTAACGGTATATTGCTTTCAAAAATCTGACATTGCAGGAAAAAGTTACAGAGTAAAACGTAGAGAAAAAGTGATGTTTTTTTCACCTCAATTTTAATATTTTTCTTTTTCAGTTGTTATTTTCTGTAGGAAACCCTTGTAGGATCTATACAAATGACCCCTTTCTGAATTCAGAATTTTGTCTACTTTTCAGAAATGTTTAGGTTTCTGGGATCCAGCATTGGTTTCACACCCATTTCTGTCACTGACTGGAAGGAGGCTAAAAGCACATAGAATAGTAAAAATGGGGTATGTCCCAGTAAAATGCCAAATTTGTGTTGAAAAATTGGGTTTTCTGATTCAAGTCTGCCTGTTCCTGAAAACTGGGAAGCTGGTGATTTTAGCACCGCAAACCCTTTGTTGATGCCATTTTCAGGGAAAAAAACCACAAGCCTTCTTCTGCAGCCACTTTTTCCCATTTTTTTGAAAAAAAAAGATTTTTTCACTGTATTTTGGCTAATTTCTTGGCCTCCTTCAGAGGTACCCACAAAGTCTGGGTACCTCTAGAATCCCTAGGATGTTGGAAAAAAAGGACACAAATTTGGCTTGGCTAGCTTATGTGGACAAAAAGCTATGAGGGCCTAAGCGCGAACTGCCCCAAATAGCCAAAAAAAGGCTCGGCACAGGAGGGGGAAAAGGCCTGGCAGCGAAGGGGTTAAAGGATAAAGCACTGACTGGATAATAATTTATTGAGGGTTGTTATTGCATGTTAGTGAATGGAGATTGCTAGCTCACACCACCTCCCCTGACTAGGCATTCGACTGCTCTGGTTCGCTAGCCTGAGAGAGTCAAGTGCTATAATGGCTTACTTGGTTCACAGTAAAAGGATAATTGTGAGCTTATGACTTACAAGGTACTCACATGCTTCACAAATAATAAACTGATTTCTTAGATATATTATGGTCTTTAAATTCTTGAGCAGGAGGGATGTCATAACTTGTACAAATATCTGTAAATGTTGCTGTCCTGAATCCCCAAAAAGAACCAAATTATTTGGCTAAATGATATGATTTCTGCCTGCCATGGTCATTGCAACACCATCCTTGAGGAAAGCTCATGATTTTCAAAGAAGGTATGACCAAAGAATGATAAATAATATTTGTGTGGTTTTCAGAAAGACAATGTTGAGCAAAAGCTTGTGAAACCAAAATCTAATCAGTTCTAAAGTAAGTGCAATACAATGATGTCAAAAAGTAAACCTAGTTGAGTAGGCTGATTCTGCTGCCAAATGTTGCAAAGTACATGAGTGTGTGTTAGTTTGACAGTGTGATAATGTGTAAGCATTTACATTCGTCTTATTTATGTCTAGTTTTAGATCTAAAACAATGTTGAAATCCACCTCCCTCTAGATAATTATTTCCACTAACCGAGAGCCAGTTCAACAACGAACTGTATATTGCGGTTCCACGTAATTGTTTTGTTTGTTCATTAATTATGTCGAAATTAATCTTGGGCGTTTAATCTCAGATTGCTTAACGTTGGAGTATTATTTTATCATCTTTTTTATAAACGTTTAGATATTTTTTCAGAAATGATAATCTTAATCGTGGAATTGTCTATTTTTTAACTAATTAATTAATTTAAATTAGGTATAGTATTTATGTTGGCAACTCCTAGTTTTCCACTCATTTTCATTACTGTAATCCGGTACCACAAACATTATTCCTCCTTCCTTTTTAATTAACTCTACGTTTCCCTTTTCGTTTTCTATTTCAAATGTAATTAAAAAGAGAGGCTACAAACCACCGCATGCCGTGCACCATGTTTCGCAGAGAAAAATACCAGCCATTTGTTTATGGTTTAAGTTTCTGTAAAGCGGACGTGATGTTTAAATAGAACTTTTCTTTTAAAATCTCCTGTTTTTATTCGTACGATTGTCTTTCTGTCTTTGTTTACTTTGATTATTAGTAAGGGCAACTAAGGCATCTATGGGACACATTTTAAACAACTTTCATCTTATGGTTACAGTTTTAAGTGTGCAGCGATAAGAGGGAAAATGCTGACTTTAGGTGGTTTTCCTGAATTTTTTTTAATGGTTAAGACCTTTAACAACTGGTTATGCCAGTCAAAAACAGCGAGCTGGTAACCCTAAATCATCGGAGGATGGGCGCTAGCATTGTTTTCAAATAAAAGTGGCATCCCTACCCACGTACGACTATTAATTTATTAGAAATGTTCTCAAACCTTATCTCTACATTCAATTTTTTTAAGCCATTTTCTTTACCCTAATCCCTGTTACCTAATGCTAACTGTAGGAAAGTACCATCTTGCCTGGCATGTTACCCCCATATTTCACTGTATATATGTTGTTTTAGTGTATGTGTCACTGGGACCCCGCCAGCCAGGGCCCCAGTGCTCATAAGTGTGCCCTGTATGTGTTCCCTGTGTGATGACTAACTGTCTCACTGAGGCTCTGCTAATCAGAACCTCAGTGGTTATGCTCTCTCTGCTTTCTAAATTGTCACTAACAGGCTAGTGACCAATTTCACCAATTCACATTGGCATACTGGATACCCTTATAATTCCCTAGTATATGGTACTGAGGTACCCAGGGTATTGGGGTTCCAGGAGATCCCTATGGGCTGCAGCATTTCTTTTGCCACCCATAGGGAGATCTGACAATTCTTACACAGACCTGCCAGTGCAGCCTGAGTGAAATAACGTCCACGTTATTTCACAGCCATTTACCACTGCACTTAAGTAACTTATAAGTCACCTATATGTCTAACCTTCACCTGGTGAAGGTTGGGTGCAAAGTTACTTAGTGTGTGGGCACCCTGGCACTAGCCAAGGTGCCCCCACATCGTTCAGGGCAAATTCCCCGGACTTTGTGAGTGCGGGGACACCATTACACGCGTGCACTGTACATAGGTCTCCACCTATGTACAGCGTCACAATGGTAACTCCGAACATGGCCATGTAACATGTCTAGGATCATGGAATTGTCACCCCAATGCCATTCTGGCATTGGGGAGACAATTCCAAGATCCCCCGAGTCTCTAGCACAGACCCTGGTACTGCCAAACTACCTTTCCCGGGGTTTCACTGCAGCTGCTGCTGCTGCCAACCCCTCAGACAGGTTTCTGCCCTCCAGGGGTCCAGCCAGTCCTGGCCCAGGAAGGTAGAACAAAAGGCTTCCTCAGAGAGCGGGTGTTACACTCTCTCCCTTTGGAAATAGGTGTCAGGGCTGGGGAGGAGTAGCCTCCCCCAGCCTCTGGAAATGCTTTGATGGGCACAGATGGTGCCCATCTCTGCATAAGCCAGTCTACACCGGTTCAGGGATCCCCCAGCCCTGCTCTGGCGCGAAACTGGACGAAGGAAAGGGGAGTGACCACTCACTTGACCTGCACCTCCCAGGGGAGGTGCCCAGAGCTCCTCCAGTGTGCTCCAGACCTCTGCCATCTTGGAAACAGAGGTGCTGCTGGCACACTGGACTGCTCTGAGTGGCCAGTGCCAGCAGGTGACGTCAGAGACTCCTCCTGATAGGCTCTTACCTGTGTTGCTAGCCTATCCTCCTTCCTAAGTAGCCAAACCTCCTTTTCTGGCTATTTAGGGTCTCTGCTTTGGGGAATTCTTTAGATAACGAATGCAAGAGCTCATCAGAGTTCCTCTGCATCTCTCTCTTCACCTTCTGCCAAAGGATCGACCGCTGACTGCTCAGGACGCCTGCAAAACCGCAACAAAGTAGCAAAGACGACTACTGCAACCTTGTATCGCTGATCCTGCCGCCTTCTCGACTGTTTCCTGGTGGTGCATGCTCTGGGGGTAGCCTGCCTCCTCTCTGCACTAGGAGCTCTGAAGAAATCTCCAGTGGATTGACGGAATCTTCCCCCTGCAACCGCAGGCAACAAAAGACTGCATCACCGGTCCTCTGGGTCCCCTCTCAGCATGACGAGCGTGGTACCTGGAACTCAGCAACTCTGTCCAAATGACTCCCACAGTCCAGTGACTCTTCAGTCCAAGTTTGGTGGAGGTAAGTCCTTGCCTCCCCACGCTAGACTGCATTGGTGGGTACAGCGTGATTTGCAGCTTCTCCGGCTCCTGTGCACTCTTCCAGGATTTCCTTCGTGCACAGCCAAGCCTGGGTCCCCGACACTCTAACCTGCAGTGCACAACCTCCTGAGTTGTCCTCCGGCGTCGTGGGACTCCCTTTTGTGTCTTCGGGTGAGCTCCAGTTCACTCCTCTTCCAAGTGCCTGTTCCGGTACTTCTGCGGGTGCTGCCTGCTTCTGGGAGGGCTCCCTGACTTGCTGGGCGCTCCCTCTGTCTCCTCATCTAAGTGGCGACATCCTGGTCCCTCCTGGGCCACATCAGCATCCAAAAACCCTAACTGCAACCCTTGCAGCTAGCAAGGCTTGTTTGCGGTCTTTCTGCGTGGGAACACCTCTGCAAGCTTCTACACGACGTGGGACATCCATCCTCCAAAGGGGAAGTTTCTAGCCCTCTTCGTTCTTGCAGAATCCACAGCTTCTACCAGCCGGTGGCAGCTCCTTTGCACCCTCAGCTGGCATTTCGTGGGCATCTGCCCACTCTCGACTTTGTCACGACTCTTGGACTTGGTCCCCTTGTTCCACAGGTACTCTCGTCCAGAAATCCACTTAGGTTGCATTGCTGGTGTTGGTCTTCCTTGCAGAATTCCCCTATCACGACTTCTGTGCTCTCTGGGGAATATAGGTGCACTTTACACCTACTTTTCAGGGTCTTGGGGTGGGCTATTTTTCTAACCCTCACTGTTTTCTTACAGTCCCAGTGAACCTCTACAAGCTCTCGTAGGTTTGGGGTCCATACGTTATTCGCATTCCACTTTTGGAGTATATGGTTTGTGTTGCCCCTATACCTATGTGCTCCTATTGCAATACATTGTAACTTTACACTGCTTGCATTACTTCCTTTTGCTATTAATGCATATTTTTGGTATTGTGTACATATATCTTGTGTATATTTGGCATCCTCATACTGAGGGTACTCACTGAGATACTTTTGGCATAGTGTCATAAAAATAAAGTACCTTTATTTTTAGTATATCTGTGTATTGTGTTTTCTTATGATATTGTGCATATGACACCAGTGGTATAGTAGGAGCTTTGCATGTCTCCTAGTTTAGCCTAAGCTGCTCTGCTATAGCTACCTTCTATCAGCCTAAGCTGCTAGAAACACCTCTTCTACACTAATAAGGGATAACTGGACCTGGTACAGAGTGTAAGTACCCCTTGGTACCCACTACAAGCCAGGCCAGCCTCCTACACTAACCTATACCTTTCCTATTTTTTTCATTCTAATGTTTCGTTTTTCCTAGTTAATTACTCTCTAGGTAATGGACCCAAGAAAAACACAGGTGTCAATATTAGGTTTGTAAAAAATGCATTTCTTGGACTGAGCATACCTTTATCACCCTCAACCTTTAAACACCCACTTCCCGAGTAGCAAGAGCTTTGGCAATCCTTCTTTAAAATTCAAGCCAGAAAAAAAGAGAGAGTGAGAATGAGAAAACATACTAAAAGTAAACAAGCATTTGCAATGTAAATAGGTCTCGCATATTTCGAACAAGTTAATTGTCATCTTTTGACAACAGTGCCCACCAGCAAAAACAAAAGAAAACGTTAGTGGAAACTGAGGAAAGACGGCTTAAAATAAAAGAAAGTTAGCTTAAAAAAATAAAACTTTGCAATTTTATTTGTCATGCTGGGCACGTTTTTGCCAGTCACAAGCCTTCTGTTTGCAGGGCACTGGAAGGTAAACTGAACAAAATAGTAGCTCTACCACGTCAGGAGCAGCTGACAGGCACTAATTAAGTTGAAATTAATTATTGCCTGATCCCTGCTCCACACAGAGGAACAGAAATGATATCAGTCGTGCCTTGACGAATTATGCGGCTGCAAGGAAGCATGCCACGCAAACCAACAAATGGTGGTCTCCAAGCCCTTTACTGAACACAAGAATGTCTTGCATGCGAGATGCGTGAGCTAGTGCATGCACTTGCATGCTTGTCCCTTAAAAGGGGAGCTATCATCATTGTGAAGCTACATATCACAGACAGATACCTAAAAGGCATTTAAAGCAGTTGGGTAGCATTACGTTTGACCTTGAGACATGCATTCACTCACTGCCAAGAGACAGCAAGGGGTAGCATAGATATGGAATCCAGAGTCACATGTCGATGTACTGCGTGGTAATTAGTAAGTGAACCATAGGCCTTTATTAGAGTCAAGCAAAATAACTCTGGCCTTCAGGTAGAATTTTGAATTTTATGACAAGACCGGAGACTCCTATTATGCGTTTCTTTTCTTGCTTTAATAAAACAGCAGCAAGTGAAGAAAACTACAATTCCCATGAGCGCAGAGAAAACCAGCCAATGGGAAACAAGTTGTAGTCCATTTACAATAACCAATGAATAACCATGTATGCCATTATGACGTAACTGAATTGCGAACAGCCCTCTTTTCTTGCTGCTCGCAGCCAGTTAAGTCATTTTTCTTCATTACTCCATGTTTATTATAGGTTCTCACTGTAAATGTTAGTTTTAATTTGGGTATTTTATAGCGCTTACTCGCGCTGCTTTGTGATATTATTAACCTTGGTTATTTCTTCCTAGTCGGCAAGTTGCTGCATTCCTTTTTCCCCTACTCGCACGCTCTCCTCCGTGCGCGCTAAGCTCCTTAGGAACGATTCCAACCGTTCCTCATGCGTTGCGCCATTATTCTCATCCCGCGCTTGAGGAACGAGCTGTTTGCCGTCTGCCTCACACTTCAGGAACACCGCCTGATGCACTTCTGCCTCGCATTGCATAAACAAAGGGTTTTCAGCCCCTCGCTCACCGGACACGTTTGTTGACACGAAGAGCTCCTCTTTTCTGCGTGGCTCCACAGTAGGAAGTTTTTCTTCACACCCAGGGGTGGAGTTTCTTGTTTTTTTCCCCTGTCCTTTCCCAGTTAACCCTTAAACTCCTGGTTTCATTGTCTATTCCTTGTCCCTTCAGTAAATATGGAGTCTGGCAGTTCCACTTCACTTCAGGTGGATCCAGAGGAAGTTTCTGCCATCAAACAAGACATAAATGTGTTTATTCAGAACTCTTTACAGCAAGCTGTAAATAGTTCTATAAATAAATTATCAAAAAATCTGGAATCCTCAGTTTTGAAAATGCTCAACAAGTCATTATCAGCCCAGTCTGCAGGGGAGTACAGACAGCGCACTTCACCCATGTCAAAAAATAAAAAAACAAATCGGTGCTAAAGGTTTGCGAGGTTCCCTCACCCATGGCAGAGGACGCGGTTCCTCAAAAGGCTACAATTAAGGAGAATAAAATTCCAGAAGGTACATCTCAAAAACGCAAGGCAAAAACGAAACACATTATGTCTCCTTTAATAATTTCCTCCATTCCGGACACTGATGATGATGTACCTGATGCTGATTCAGATGCTGATCCATCTGACCACGATGATTTTTGTTCTTCACCTATTTCCAAGAAGCCTAAATTTTCCTCCTCTGAGGGCTTCACTCCCACACCGCTTCTGGATTGCGAAGGCTTGCCTGTGTTTGATCCCTCTTTTAATTTACACCCCAATTTGACTGAATGGTTCCCAGCCGCTCATGTGAGGGATTATGTGTCGGCCAAATGATTTTGTCCACTGGATAAACAAACATGAGCCAAGCTCAGATCAGAGTGTCCTCGTCCCTCTCTGGCGCATAAGTCTTCCACTACGCCTACCATTGATCAACCCATCCTAACATTCTTCACCAAATTCGGCAAGGATCCTCGGAAAGGAGTTGATAAAGCCTGGTCCTTTGTCAGGACAAACTGTTGGACGTCATTGGCCCTCTCACCCGTATATTCGACATGGCTGAGTCTGCCAGAATCAATGGCTCCTTTATTGATCCCGAGGAACTCTCCCTATGGGTTCAGAGGTCTGTTTGCCTTCTGGGGAATGCTAACGCTGCTATTTCTCAAGAAAGGCGCAAAGGTATTCTACTCAAATTAGACCCTAAACTGGTACACCTGGTCCAATCTCAGGTTAAAACAGAGGGCTTTCTATTTGGTGATAACTTTATTAAAGAACTGGGCAAATACGTAGCCACGTTTACCTTGCTGGACAAGGCTCAACAGTCTTTAAAGAAAATGTTTGGCCAGTGGGTTTTTGCCAGGGCCGGCAGAGGCAGGAGCCGCTTTGCCAGCCGCTCCTACTACAATCAAGGCTCCCGTGGCAACTACAACTCAACCTACCAAGAATTCAGGCCACAGTTTTATCCGCAAAGGGCCAGAGGTTTTCGCACCAGAGGCTTCAGGAATGCCAGAAATGCCAATCAAACAGGTAAATCTTTTCCTTTCTCATGTCTCCGTGGGCGGTCGCCTTTGTCATTTTTTCCCAAATTGGTTATTAATCACCTCAGATCCTTGAGTTCTAAATACCATTTGAGGTTATACCATAGAATTCTACTCAACTCCAGTGCAAGCCGTTGCTCCTCCTCTTCCTCGTTTCTCTACAGATATGTCTGCTCTTATTTCTTCGGAAGTCCACTCTCTTCTGCAGAAACGAGCCATTGCTCTCACTCATCCAGATCCTTCAGGTTTCACCAGCTCCATTTTCTTGGTTCAAAAGAAGAACAAGAAAATGAGACCTGTTATCAATCTCAAGTTTTTCAACCAATTTGTTGTTTACCGCCATTTCAAGATGGAAACCATCCTCCATCTCAGAGACTCTCTGCTTCAGAACAATTGGATGGTCCGTTTAGATTTGCAGGATGCTTACTTGGTCGTCCCGATCCACCCAGAGCACAGGAAGTTTCTACAATTTCAATGGCTCGACCAATTCTTTCACTTTACATCTCTACCTTTCGGTCTCTCTTCAGCTCCATGGTGTTTCACCAAACTCATGAAGCCAGTGGTGGCGCACCTCAGGGCTCAGGGTGTAAGACTTTTCATTTATCTGGACGATATTCTCCTCATGAGTCAATCGCCACAATTACTTACAACTCACCTCAACTTCACCTGTGCTCTTCTATAGGACTTGGGTTTCATCATCAACAAGGAGAAATCTCTTCTTCTCCCTACCCAAAGTATAGAATTCTTAGGTTTTCTAATAAATTCAGTTTCAGCCACCCTGCTACTTCCTTCACCAAAAATAAAATCTATAAAGTCAGAGATTCTTCAAGTATTACGTCATTCGCCCATTTCCCTAAGAACTCTTGCCCGCGTCGTCGGTCTCCTTTCTTCTTCCATACAGGCTATATTTCCAGGTCCTTTGCATTACCGGGCCCTTCAGCCTTTAAAGATTCCACATTTACGCAAAGGGCTTTCTTACGCAGACACTATTCCTCTGGATCAAGATTCTCGTACATAACTGCAATGGTGGATAGACCATTTAGATGCCTGGAACGGGAGAACTATCTTTCCATCAGTCCCAGCTCTTGTATTACAGTCAGATGCAAGCCTAACCGGCTGGGGGGCCCGTTGTGGTCCAATCTCGACTGGAGGTTCATGGTCGTTAGAGGAGTCCAAATTGCATATCAATTGTTTAGAGATGCTTGCAGGCTCCTTTGCAATCAGAAGCCTCGCAAAGAACAAGGTCTGTTGCGCTATCCTTCTCAGGATGGACAATATTTCGGCAGTCCGATACATAAACCATCTCGGGGGTACAAGATCCAAACCTCTAGCAGAATTAGCAAAGAGTTTTTGGGAATTCTGCCGTACAAACCAAATTTCGGTTCATGCAGAGTATCTTCCGGGAACTCTCAACTCCATTGCCGATTGCCACTCTCGTCATCTCCACGACTCAAGCGATTGGAAGCTCCATCCCACGATCTTTCATTTTCTACAAGACAAATGGGGGCCCTTGACGATCGACTTGTTCGCATCTCGCCTCAACTCGCAACTCCCCCAATTTTGCAGTTGGCGTCCGGATCCTTTGGCCCTGGCCTCCGATGCATTTCTTCAAGACTGGTCCAAGTCCCTTTCTTACGCTTTTCCCCCTTTTGTTATGATCAGCAGTGTTCACGCTCAGGTTCGTCGTTAGCAAGCCACTTTAATTCTTATTGCTCCATTCTGGCAATCCCAGATTTGGTTTCCAACTCTTCTGGAACTAGCCATAGATTTTCCTTTTCTTATCCCTACTTTCCCAGACCTCCTTTTGGACCCTCTGCAGCGCCCACACAACCTCATTTTGGACAACCTTCTTTCTCTTTCAGCTTGGAAAATTTCGGGAATTCCCAACATTTCCCTCTCATTTCGTCACAAGCTTCGGAATATATCAGACAATCCTAGGCTCCTGAAACAAGAAAAGCCTATAAGTCAGCTTGGGCTTTATGGCAGAGCTGGTGTCTGGGAAAACACATGGATTCCCTTTCAGCAGATGTCACTTTTATAGTGTATTTTCTTGCAGCTGAGGCTAGTAAGGGTAAAGCCTTTTGTACTATTAATTTGTACAGGTCAGCCATCCCCTTTAATCACCAGTTCGTCAATGGAAAGCCGGTGGGTAAACACACGCTTATTTGCCGCCTTTGAAAGGGAGTAAAGTTTTCTAATCTACCGCTACCTAAATACAGATTCTTGTGGGATGTTAATATAGTTTTGAATTTCTTACTTTCATGGCCCGACAATTCTTCTCTTACTCTGAAGATGTTGTCGGCCAAACTCACTATGTTGTTGTGTCTTATTTCTATTAAACGGATTTCTGATGTTAAAGCTTTAGATATTTCCTCTAGACAGTTTACTCCTTCAGGTGTGTTATTTACTGTGTCTCGAAGAACAAAAACAAATTTACAGTCTGCTTTTTACCCATACTTTCCGGATCAGCCCAAATTATATGTAGCACAATGTTTAAAAGTTTATGAGCACATGACTGCTCATCTAAGAACGTCCTCAACTCATCAACTCCTTATTTCCTTCAGGAAGCCTTACAAGCCTGTGTCTTCGGCTACTTTGGCTCGCTGGGTTAAGTGGATTATGTCTTTGGCTGGGATTGACACCTTTAAATTTGGAGCCCACTTTTCCAGAGGCGCTATGATATCCAAAGCCTTTTGGACGGGTTCCCATCTTCAGGACATTCTTAGATCTGCAGATTGGTCTAATGACAATGTATTTAGAGTCTTTTATTGTAAACCTGTTGATAATGTTTCTACGAATGTCATTAATTTGCTTTAAACATGCATAATAGGAGCCTCCAGTCTTGTCATAAAATGTAGATTTTCCTAGTTTTAATGACATAAAGTCTTAATTTTATTAAAGACACGGAGGCGAGTATTATCCCACCCTTATTTTAGTAACTATTGTTTGTTTCTACTTCTCCCATCCCTTTAGTGTCATCATCGACTGTTCAACCTGCTAACTAAATCATCGCTTCATGGTGTGGATGCTCCATCAACGTCTACTCTGTCACCTTATCAACTTCTTTGTTTGGCGGATCACCAGTGTGCTTCTCTTCACCGGCAGTTTCCTGGACTTATGAGCTTTTGCTCCGAGTTGTTATCTTTTATTATGGCTGTTCTCATTTTGGCTTCTATTTTCCCTTTATTTCGTGCCAGCTGAACTTTAAGCGCAAGAAAAGAGGGCTGTTCGCAGTTCAGTTACGTCATAATGGCATACATGGTTATTCATTGGTTATTGTAAATGGACTACAACTTGTTTCCCATTGGCTGGTTTTCTCTGCACTCATGGGAATTATAGTTTTCTTCACTTGCTGCTGTTTTATTAAAGCAAGAAAAGAAACGCATAATACTCGCCTCTGTGTCTTTAATAAAATTAAGACTTTCCGTCATTAAAACTAGGAAAATCTACATTTTCCTGAACACTGCATACAAGAATGCCCATTGTTACTTCACAGTTAATTAAATCAAGAGCATTTACATAATTATATTATTTTAGACATAAATTATTACTACTTGTAAAATGATCATAATTATTTTAATTGACTTAATGTAATATACTTTTAAACTACCCATCCCATAAAGCTAAAACTTGTCACCTTCCCTACTCCCAACACATCCTTCAACCCTAAAACCTCTTACTACCCCATACCCTATCCAACCCTTAACCCAAAAACTTCTCTCTGGACACTACCCACCCCTCAACACTAAACTTCCTCACTACCCATATAAACTACCTATCCCTGAACCATATAAGCCCTTCAGTTCCCTACATCCTGTCCTTCCCTGAGCCTTAAAATCTCCATACTACCCAGATACACTATCCGTCACTGAGCCCTAAAAACTCCTTGTCACCGCATATGCTACCCATCCTTGTACACTAAAATCTCTGATAACCCCTGTGCACTATCCATCCCTAGGAAAAAACCCTTAGTATGCCTTTACACTACTCATCCCTGAAAACTAAAAACTCCTTATTTTCACTAAACACTACTCATCCCTAAACCCTAAAAACTCCTTACTACCCCTGTACATTACCAATTCTGAACCGCAAAAACAACACCTGCAAAAAGCTCTAATCACTTAAAACCATATATCCATATAATAAACTATATTAGTGCAAAATACAATCAATTTCTATTTGCAAGTGTTAAAAAAAAACTAATTTAATATTACATTTAATTATCTATGATGTCATTTAATAATTTATATTTTTTATGTGTGTTTATCTATATCTTTATCTCTCTATCTCTCTCTCTCTCTATATATATATATATATATACACACATACATGTATATGTAATTATATGTATATATATATTATGTATGTGTGAGTATATGTGTTAACTTAAAAAACAATGTTACAGTTAGGCTCACATTTAAAACGTACGAACAACTATAGAAATTCACCAGTTATAATTATAGTTATCTCAAGTAAATATAACTTGTGCACTAAGGTAACTATAACCCGTGCCCCCACCATGCACAGTTTATTCCTAAAAATGTCTACTGCAAATATTACATTGATATTATTCACAATGTTATCAAAGATGTCATGGGTGCAGTAATGTGTGAGCTAATTAGCAGTGCATGGCGAGGGGGTGAGTGTTCTGGTTCGCAAAGACAGGAGAAATGACAATGAAAGGTAGGCATAGAAAAGGAATATTCAAAATAAGTACTGCAGCCACTCTAGCCATTTTTAGATAATTAATTTCCACTGTGTGTGACAAGAGAGACGTGTTGTGTACAGGTGTATCATTCTGTGTTCATGAAAGCTATATTGAAGTAGTGTAGTGGTTAAGATGATGACCTGGATTAAACACTGGCTTCTTCAGCTAAACACGTTGTGTGAACTTTTGTAAAAACTGAGAGCTCATAGAAGGAGGTTAGTACATTTGGTTTACTGCATAACTGGGCACTTCCATTATATTATGAGGGTTGCAGTAGAAAGGACAGGGTCTGTATCGTACAGGAGTCATTTGTTCACTGCTGTGATTCATGCCTACACAAGACCTTGCGATGACATAAGAAGACACATTCCTAAGTTTACAATTGCTGTATAATTTTCACAATTGTGTAATTTTTAAGCTCTTTGCATGTCAGAAAAGTATCATAGAAAGTTTATTTTCAGAAGGGCAGTTGGTGGATTGGATGACCAATGGTAGATGTACTGTTTCTGGAATAACACAAGGACTGTTCATCGAGATTCCTATATTCTCCATATATGTCAAATAATTTGATCCCGTGGTTAATTAAATTAATACATTCACATCATATTTTTCTTCTGAAAACTGACAAGGGATCTTAAATGTGTGGCAAGTGACTGCAAGTCTTCCACAATATTAGTGACTTGCTAGGAAGAGGTTTGCCTATTTTAATGACTACTAATAAGAATCTGACTAATTAGAACCCACATGTAAAGCTGCTTCCATGAGAGGACTTTAGTGCTCATTAACACTGCCAATTTTGAGGCTGCAGGAATATCTCTGTCCCTGCTATTCCAAGACATCCATTCTTTCCTCCAATGTCTACCTGTTGAAATTTGTTAAACTCTCTGCATATGAATCTTGATTTCAACTGTATATTATTAGGTCGAGCGTAAGCGTTTGACCTCGTGTATACTTTTAGTATACTTCTTATGGCTTAAAGCGATTTCATTTGTTGGTGGCAGTGTCCTTTAAAAAATTGTGCTCACTAGTGGTCAGTTTTGCCTTTTTCTCCCTCCTTTTTTTGTTTCAGAGCAGTGACTAACTACCGTATTATTCCACTTTGATTTTTGTTATCTGTTGCGGTGTCAGACTATAATTGTTATTTCTTTGGTGCTCCCTTTTCACTATTTGTTTTATAGGCAGGTATTTGCCTGCACTTTCTTGCAGCATTCCAGTCCTCCCACCCGCTCCCATGTCGCTGACATTTGTTTTGGCTTTATTCCATTGCTGTTCTCGTTTACCTCTGGTTCCTAAAATAAGCTTATTTTCCAAAAGATGCACCTGGTCGTTTAGCTCACTGCTCACGAAAGCCACAATATGCTCTTTCTCGTAGAATGTAGCTAAACCTAGAAGCAATGATGTGAAATTTGCTTAGCCTCGCATTTCAAGTCTCTCTTTCCAGGGCCCCTCCTTGCCAGCACTCATGACATCGCACACAGGGCGTTGCTTATCTCCTTTATTCGGGGCATACATTTTCTAAGGCTGCTCTGTTATTCTTAACTTCTGTCAACACCAGAGCAGTACGCGCTCTATTGGCGACAAAAATGCAAAAACCCAGCACTCTCAAAACAACGTAATTTATGCATTGTGCTTATATGTTGTGGTTTAACCTTTTGCATTGCAGAGTTCAATCCTGAAAACTTATTTTTAATATGCTTACAAATACTGTTCCTTTGCAATGTATTGCTGCAGGTTTTCAGAGTGTGTTAGGGTGTGGCCCCTTTCCAGGGCCTTCCAGAGACTTTCCCTGCAACATGCCTGGGCATGGTTCTGGGGCTGGGCCAAGACTCTATAAAAGAGAGCCAGCCCAACTCCCAGTGCTCACTATTCAGAAGTCCCGGTGCAAAGCAGCAGCTTCTCCCTGAGCTCCTGTCCCGACGGCCTATTTGGATCTTCCAGTCTTCTGCCCTTCATCCTTCATTGGTGATCATTGTTCCAGGCGGTAAGACGGTGGTTGGACTGTCCCAACACCGTTATTGAGAATTTTCATATTCTTGGTTTAATTCTTAAATGAGTAACAGATTACTTGCGCGCTACCATTTCTTGACATTTATTTGGTAGTTTACAAATAGGCAAGACGCGCAATTTGTTTCATAAAGGTTTGACTTTGTTATTCATTGCGTACTACCATTTCTTGACATTGGCATGGTGGCTTAAGAATCGGCAAGACACGCAATTTGTTTTATGGTGTTTAAACATTGTTGTCCATTGCGCGCTACTATTTCTTGACATTTACATGATGTTTTACAAATTGGCAAGACGCGCAACTCGTTTCCTGAGGATTTAACTTTGTTGTTCATTGCGCGCTACCATTTCTTGACATTTACATGGTGGCTTAAAAATCGGCAAAAGAAGCGTGATTTGTTTCATTGTACTTTGATCTTGTTATTTATTGTGAGCTGTTATTTCTTGACATTTACATCCTGTTTTACGAATCGGCAAGACGCGCGATTCGATTAATGATGATTTGACTTTGATATTCATTGCGTGCTACCATTTCTTGGTATTTTACATGGTGACACTCGAATCGGCAAGACGCACGATTCTCTCCTCACGTTTATTTCATGTTGTTTATTGTATGCCACTATTCTAAGATATTTATCATGTAATATTCGAGTTGACAAGTTATGTGATTTGTTTCCTGAATCCATATTGTGTTATTCATGGTGCACAATCCTTTGATGGTGTTTACTATATATATATATATATATATCTGCAATATGCGCAATTTGTGTTGAAACATTTTAAGAGTACACAGAAGCCCAGAGTTTCTAGATGCAATATTGTATGGTCCTAGTATACATTCTCAAAACAGGATTTATATGACTGGTTTAAAATTTAGTCAGAATGTTTTTCTGATTCTCATGAAAAGGAAAGTACTTGAATAAGAAAGTTTTCATTTAATTCATCTTGATTCCCCCTACAGGTATGCGGCCATCTTGAAACTTAGTCCTTTTAAACGTAACTCTTAGATCGTTCATGTTTTCAGAGTGACTAGGCTTAGAATCATAGTCTAGTATTGATTTCAGGAGATATAATTTTGATATTGTGTGTTCTAACCTTTTTTTTACTACAGGTCTCCTTCCCAGCTGTTCCCTTCCTAATCCCCTCTTCCCCTCTTGAACTCTCTCAGTCTCTGTGATTTATCTATCAGAGTCTTGGAGCTGTTCAGTGGTGGACGTGTTGGGAACGTGCACAGACCCCGAGGATCTGGGGACTCTGACAACTTCATTATAGCTTTGTTGAAATGTGAGACAAGAAAGCTTGCAAAACTTTTAAATTCTGTTAAAATAAAAAGAAAATACTTTTGCTGCCTTATTTTCCACTTTCTCTTCAGGTGTATACACAATTCAAGGTAGTGCAGTCATCTTCTCATCTCTCTCCAAGGCTTGTGATTTCTGATGTCAGTAGCTGTCAGTGACTACCAAAACATGGCAGGAAAAGATGAAATTATGAGACAGGGTTGACCAACTTATGTGGCAAGGAAAGTCGAGTTCTGAATTTACAATGCCAATAGCTCTAAGTCAAGAAAATATGAGACCTATTGCATTGTAAATGCTTGTTTTGGTAGCTGCTTCTAGGTTTTTTCATTTTGCTGATTTTCGGCTGGAGATACAATTTCCATAGTCATAGAAAATGTTGGAGTTTCTTAAACTGACATGCTATTTGCTGCATCTTCTGATCTTGTGTCGATAACTGCCTGAGTCTTCCAAATTCAAACTGGTTACTTTTCAAATTTCCAGAAGATTCTCAGAAATGTTGGGTAGACATATCACATTACCTAAAATGTACCATATGCCACACATATGTTTCTTTGTGTTCATCTAGGTAAGAGAACTCAATGAACTCTACTTGTTTCCCACATCTGTCTGAAAACTGCACTTTTCAAATCAAAACTCATTGTTTCATCATTCAGCAGCCAATTGAGAGTAAATTATTCTATTGAGTTATAATAAACTTCCAGTATTACCAAATGGCATTACTGTATGTGATGTGTAAGAGCAGTCAATACTGTTCTCACTGCAGATGATGAAGCAGTAGATGACATGGCCTCTCAGTGGAAGTGTTCCATTTTATAGTGAAATTAGGTGGCCATCCGCCATTTAGTAAAATCAATAGCATTATTGACAAGGAAGTGCAACAACAATACCTCCTGGCAGACCTAAAATAGATTTAGGGGCAGATTTATGAAAAATGGCACTGCACCTAGGGCAACACCACTTTTCTTGCAGCCCTTACTGCCCCCCTATCGCCACCATGTGTGCACTGTATTTAAAATACTGCCCACCATGGCGGTAGTCTGGGGGACTAGCGACATACATTTTGACGATAGTCTAGCGCTTTGCAGGATTAGCGTAAAAAATGTTGACACCAATCCTGCAAAGCACCAAGAGGCCCATTGAAAACAATGATAGCCTCTTTTTAACACCTGCTCTTAGAAGGCATTAAAAATGGCAATAAAAATGGTACAAAGAAATTTCTTTGATTTCTTTGCGCATTTTTTTTTGCCTCCCCCTAGTGCCAGAATGCCCCCCTTGCACACATTATGCCTGACGCAGGCATAATGTGGCACAAGGTGTTACAAAGTGGGGCAATGCAAGCATTGCACCACTTTGAAAAAATGGTGCAGTGTTTTTGGCATTCCAACGCCACATTAGCGTAAAACAAATGATGCAAATCTGGCATTGGAATGGCATAGGCCCTCATAAATCCAGGCCTTAGTTTTTCAGATTGTTTCTGTAGGAAAGTGCTTTTTTGAATGGTCACCCCTATACTTTTTGCTCTAGATGCTGTTGGTCATGACTCTGAAAGTGCACTGGAGGTTGATAACCAGGCCTCAGTGCCAGTGTAACTGGCATCCCCAATAGGCAAGCTCTTTAACCGCCCTTAAAAGTTCCTAGTATATGGTACCAGTGGTATCCAGGACACAGGTGCTAAAGGGGTCACCAGGGCCTGAAGCTCCAGTTGTGCCAACATGAGTGACTCAACTAAACAACTGACAGCAGTCCTTCCATTGCAGACTGCAGGGAAAGTGTAAACCGCTTGAACTTGACTGTGCCACACCTTGTGTGGCACAGCCAAGGCACTATCTTTAATATATGTCAGTCACACTTAAGGAAGACCTACTGAAGCTGAAGAGGCAGGTTGCATTATTTCAAAGGTGTGAACATATAAGTGCAAGCTTTTATGTCCCTATAGTGGCCTTTTCCATTAAAGGCCGCTATAAATTAACAATGGTCCATAGGATAACATGGGCTGGCATTCGGGCAGACCTGAGGTTACCAGCTCAATTATGGTACTGCAGAAATGAGTCAAGTTTAGTATCAAACAACATGCCTTCTCACCCCAGACATGAATCTTGTGTCAAGAGCGAGGTCACATGGACCCAGAGAATAACCTTAGAGGTTGGCCACTGAGTTACCCCAGTTTTCCTGTGTTATGACTTCCAGCTCACAGCTGCTGCTGCCAAGACAGGATTCTGACCCCTGGGCAGAAGTGTGAACACTCCCAGGAGTCAGGGCAAAGGCCTGGCTCTCAAGGAGTTTACACCTCCCTCCCTCCCAGGAAGGCTAGTGAAGTGGTACATCAAGGCGAGGAGCTTCAAAGAGCATTTCGCCTCTGATATGCAAGTAATCTGTCCCCCAGTGAAGGACAAAGTCATCCCATTCCCTCAGGCA
This sequence comes from Pleurodeles waltl, assembly GCF_031143425.1. NCBI lineage: Eukaryota > Metazoa > Chordata > Amphibia > Caudata > Salamandridae > Pleurodeles > Pleurodeles waltl. The sequence continues at coordinate 186,756,287 of NC_090437.1, forward strand.
CATTTGCACCAGGGCAGGTGAGAATATTAGTTAGTAAGGAGGCGTACTCCTCTCAAAGGCTAGCTGCACAGTTAGGGTGGGCTACCTGGTCTGTACATATGAGGAAGGCTTCTGTCATTTTGAAAAGTGGCAAAATAGAGGGTTCTGGGTAGAAAGGCGCCACATCTCACCGGATGTGGTTACCTCAGGTGTGGATTAGCCACTGTGGCTAGTAGCCCATTAGCTACCTGCATCCTCACCACTAACACCCCTAAATCTAGTATTTAATTGGCATCCCTCACACCAAAACCTCAGATCTGCAACAACTTGTGAAAAAAGAGAAGACCTGCTTCGATGACAACAGGTACCTGCACAAACCAATGATGTGGCACTTTGACCCTGTGGCAACCTTCTTGGAACTGCTCAGCTACGGCTCGTCCTGGAACAGAGACAGGTTCCCCTAGCAAGAGGGAACCCTTTGTGAGCCGAAGGCAAGACCAGACTTGGTCGCCCCGAGGGAGTGTTCAAAATCAGGTGGTCCAATGCATTGTGGGAAGTGTAATCCTGAGGATTCATTATTAATTATGTTTCCATGAAAAATCATAAAGCTGAAAAAGAATCATCCATTCTTTTGGAAATTATTAAAAAATTAAAACACAGATACAATAATACCAAAAATGATTAAACAATGCTAGAAGAACCTATTAATGCTAAGATACAATTTAATAGAACTTCAACTGATAAGGCATGTAAGTACTTACCAAAACGTAATGCCCAGTATTACAGAGGAAAAATATATTTGGCAAACTTCTTGCAAATTAACTCAAATGTATTAAATATTTTTCATAATGCACAAGGTCACCAAGCTTTTAGGGAGTTAGGAAGTCTAAGCAATTTTATTCAATATTGTACCAATCTATATACCCTTCAGAGGACTCATTAACTATCTCCTGACTCTAAATACGATGAATCCTAAATCTCCTGAATTTACACTATTAGAAACTCATTGACCATTGATGAGCTTCTATTGGCTTAAATCAGCTCCCCCTGGATAAACCACACAGCATAAATGGTTTTTCTGAGAAATTTTATTAACTTTTTTTGGACGTTTTGCTTTTCAATTACTTTCTACCTTTTTCTCTTTAAACTCTTCCCAAGATTATTTTACTTAAGCTATGATTTGTCTTATACCAAAAAAAAGAAAAGATCGCAGCATGTGTCATAATATAGGCATATATCTCTGATTATAATTGATCGCAAGATATATGCAAAGGTCCTCATTTTGAGATTAGAGACATACAGGACTGATCTCATTTGATTAAAACAAACAGGTTTCATTAAACAACAAAATGTCACCAACAACTCCTGTGCTTTTCTCATTTTTATTCACCAATCATCTAAATTGAAATATTGTTTGGTGGCCATTTCTCTAGATGCTGAAAAAGCACTTAATAAAGTCAATTGGTGATTTCTTAAAAGGGCTTTACAATGTTATGGATTTGGCCCTCACTTTATAGATCTACTACTTTTATTATGTTGTGTTCCTAAGTCTTCCATGTATATTAACAGTATTCAATCTGAATACTTTGCTTTGCAAAGAGATACTTGACAAGGTTGCCCTTTGTCTCCTCTCCTTTTTGTTTTAGCATTAGAGCCCTTTTCGGTTCAATTTAGAACCTCTACTAGTTTCCATGGTTTTATGATTAAAGATTATCAGATTAAATCTGCTGGCTATGATGATGACAAATTATTATTCATGTCATCTTCAACAACTTCGCTTCCTGCTTTATTTAAAGAACTTTTTTTTTTCTCAAATTTCTGAATATAAACTCAATATCACTAAATCAGAAGTGTTGCCCCTCAACAAATATTGTATCAAAGACCAAATCTCCCATACAGGGTTAGCTTGGAATTCATTAAGGATGAAAGTAATACGTATTTGGTATTGCAATTCTTGTAGGGATGGTCTTAAAGCCAGCATCACAAACTTAGTTCCACACAGAAATGGTCCCCTCATTGCCCTGTTCATGGTAAATGGAGATACATCTAGAGTGTTCCAGCTTCAGTGGTTCACCAGATAAGGCTGCCCACTCCCACCTCAAATGTTTGCCCTGATCCTGGAGCCGCATGTGACCTAGATCAGGCAAGACCAATTGAGGCATGGTCTGCGTTGGACGGATGAATGAGAAGAAAGGATCCCCCCTTTGGTGATGATGTTTTACTTTATGAATCTGACCCTACCTCCACACTAGATAGACTCATGCATATTCTCTCCCAATATCGCCACTATTCAGGGTACACAATTAATTGGGATAAGTAACTTATTTGCATCCTCCATGGAGAGGCACCACGACTGCCTCATAGGTCTGCAGCTTTTGTTGCTATGGACTGGTTTTGCTATCTAGGAATTTATGTCAGTGCAGACCCTGAAAGGTGTTATAGTTCCAATCTTGAACCTCAACTGGTTCGGCGGGACATGCAGCAATAGAAGACCCTCCCATTGTTACTCCTTGGTAAGGCTGCACTCTTCAAAGTGATGACATTACCTCGCTTTTTATATGCACTTCATAACACCCCATGCCCAAACCCTGCCACTTATTTCAGGATAATAGTGAATGAAACCTGTACCCTCCTCTGAAATGGTGGGACTGCATGCAGTGCCCTTCAAAAACTGACCAGAGATTGCTATAATGGGAGTACTGCATTACCCGTCATACAAAAATACTATTGGGTAGTTCAACATACCGTAATTAACCATTGGGTCCATGTTCCTCCAGATGAGCCAGCCCATAGCAGGGACAGGTACAATGTGAGGCCCGGGGGACCACTTAGAGCTATTTATGGTAATCAGCAACCTGCTTCCCTCCCAAGTCCAACAGCAGTTACAGTCACCCTCTGGCACAAGACACATGCCGCATTGGGTTGCGAGACAGAATTACACAGGCCACCCCATTATGGGAAACCCCACAGTTGGGTCTGCTGGGGACCCATTTGGGATTTGACAGGTGGGAATTCATTGGTCTTTCAACGATGGGGGATATGTGATCCCAGGGGAGGGTAGTCCCATTCTCTGACCTTCAAACAGAATATCAGCTGGCGAGTACCGAAACTTATTGCGGTTTGCAAATAAGACATGCTCTTCAGAAGGCGCTGCCATGGGGGCTGAGAAAAAAGGGGGTAAAAAAAGTTTGCAATGTTAATTTCCATAGGTGTTTTGAATATGGACGGAATTACACTAAATTTGGCAATAAGGTAACTCTTGGTCCAGAAATTTCCCTTTTTGTTATTTGGTGTAAATCTGTTCAGTAGTTTTTGAGAAAATAAAGAAAATCCAAATGTGTATAAAAAGGGGCACGAAGCCTCTGCAAACCCTACAGAACTCGCGCTGAGATCTGATTGGCTACCAACACTTCAACAAGGAAGTGTTGGCAGCCACACTGAGACTTTTATTCAGCCGAGACCCAAAAAAAAGTAAAAAATTAAGAAAAGGGGCCAGTGTAAAGTCACCCTGACCCCTTAACTCTGGTGCTGGGTTCCCAGAGGAAACCCCCCAAGGCTTAAAAAGCATTTTTATTTTACATTTTCGGTGTAGATCCACTCAGAATTCAAAGAAAAAGAAACGTGTGCGGGCTCCTGCACTTGTTTAGTACACAGCCCCTGCGTGGCCCAGGTCCCGGGGGCAATTACATTTTAGAACTGGGGGCCACCCAGCTCCCCTGCAGCCCCAGGGACTGCCACCTCCCCATAACTTTTTTAAAATGGATGCAGGGCACAACCCCGGGGACCGCCACCTACCCAGGGCAGAAGTAGAAATCAAATGCAGGGGGCCGCTCTGCCCCCCGATGCCCCCAGGGACTGCCACCTCCCCACAGGCACAATTACTAATCGAATTGAGGGGGCCACTTGGACCCCCTCCTCAGCCCTAGAGACCACCACCTCCCTGGGGCTTTAAACTAATATGATGCAGGGGCTGCATGGCCCGCCTGGCAGGCCTAAGAACCGCCACCAACCTGTGGCTACAATAAAAGAGTGAAGGGAGCCTGCAACGGAGCCCGGGGACCACCACCTCCCCGGGGGAAAGTTTGTTGGAGGGGGCCCCCCTAATGGAGCCAATAATGGCCCTGCGGACTGCCACCCCCTAGGGCTGGCTCCTGCTATGGTTATGTCCCGGGATGCCCAACCCCGAGACATAGCTGTTTGATTTTGCCTGGTGGGACTTGACAGCTCCCATCAAGCAAAACCAAACAGAGCCCGCTCTCTGACAGCAGGAGCTGTCAAACAGCTTCCGCTGGCAGAAAGCAAAGTTTTCATCTGTTTCCCTGCACCCAAATATGCGTGCAGGCAAACAGATGAAAATGTTGCTCCTACATGCGGGGAGCTGCTATTTAAAGCAACTCCCTGCTTCTGGAAGCAATGCCACCTCCCGCAGAATGCAGGGAGCTGACTAGAACCACCGGGACCTTCAGGCTCCCTCGTGGTCCTGTCACTCTCTTCCATCCCATAGAGAGAGTATCATTGCAATGGTCACTCCATACAATGACTATAAATAGTAAGACTAGCAAAGCAAGATGTTTGGTACCAATGTTATACTTACGTTGGGATGCAGAGCAGAACAGAGTTGCTTCTGGACTAATGGTCAGGGTCTTGTGCTGCCACTCAGTAGGCTGAAGGGTCAAATCCTAGCATCGCTTGACAGTGTGTTTTTTATTTATTGGTGTTGTGACTGTTAAACCTTCCTAGTGATGGAACATTCTTGTTTATTTCCAATCACATGTGTTGGTTGACTGTCATAGGTATTTTTTGAAGCCCCACGGTAAAGAGTCATCTATGGCCTAAAGGTTAAGGTCTCAGACCCTTGCAGTGAAAGTTGAGAATTCTATTCCAGGTGTGCATGTGGTCATTTTCCTTCGTTAATTTCCTTTAAACTTCAAAAGTTTAAGGGTCTTACTGAAAGGTGATCTCACTCTTTTAAATTGACAAATACTTTTTCTTTTCAATTCGTCCAGAAATATCTCATTTTAAGTATATCATTCATCAAAGCCTAACAAAACTCTCTACATCGTTCCCTCTCACTCTCTTTCTCTCTCTCTCTTAATTTCTTTTTTCAATAACATTCTACCACTCACACACCCACTCAGACCATTACGCACCCACTCACAGACCCACTCAGACACTCACAGACCCACTCAGACTCACACGCCCACTCACAGACCCACTGAAACCCTCATGCACCCACTAACAGACCCACACAGACACTGATGCACCCACTAAGACACTGATGCACTCACTCTCACATCCAGACAGACACTTTCAAAGCCATTCCCACCCACAGATACACCCTCTCACACCTATTCTCACACCCAGAGTGGGGTTGAGTGATCAGGGGGGTTTGCCACATGGTCTATCTGCAGGCCAGGCCTTGCTCGCAACCCCTGCTGTGCATAGCCAAAGGCCATGCTTGGTGCAAGGTTGGGTGCTTATAGGGGGTTGGCCTCAGGGCCTGGCCACGGGGCAGGCCCTGCGGCCTTCGGCCATGCACGGCAGTGGTTGGATTAACGTATAGTCATGAAAATGTGTATATTACACTGTAAACCTTCCAAATTCACTGAAAAACTCAAAGAATACAGAGACGTTATAGTTAGGCTCACATTTCAAAATATAAAACCATAGAAATTCACCTCTTATAGTGCAAGTTATCTCAAGTAACTATAACATGTGCCCTAAGGTGACTGCAACTCTCGCCCTTGCCATGCACTGCTAATTACCCCACAAATTACGGCACCCATGACATCTTTGATAACATCATTGATAATATCAATGTAATATTTGCAGTAAATGTTTTGACAAAGAACTGTGCATGGCGGGGCCGTGAGTTATAGTTATCTAAGATCATGAGTTATAGTTACTTGAGATAACTCTAACTTTAACAGATGTATTTCTATGAGTTTGTACGTTTAAAATGTGGGCCTATATTTAACGTCCATGTAACCTTTGGTCTTAACCGTGAACATATATATATGTATACATGTTACTTTAACCAACCTTTGGGCTTTTTCAGTGAATTTCTAGGATTTTTTTTAAACATAAAGTAATATTTAAGTACGATACATAAATCAAACCTCCACGCCACGCAAAGCCTTCGGCCATTTGCAGCAGGGGTTTGGCTGCAGGGCCTCTGGCCACTCCTCCACATGCAGCCAACCCCACGCTGCACATGTCCTTCTGGAATGTATATTGGTAAGTTGGACACAAGGCCTGGCTGCTGTGGCAAACACCCTTAAAGGCAACCATTCCCCGTAAAGTCAACCAATCCCACAATGCGTAATGTCTTCAGCTGTGTACTGTGGAAGACTTGGCACAAGGCCTTGCCTGGAAGCAATATAAAATGAACTAATACAAGGTTTAATTAACTAATATAAGGTGAATCAACTCTGAGCAGGCATAGATTTCAGAAGTATTTTGCAACTGTAAGTGTCTATTTGCCCGGGTGAATTTTTAAAGATCATTTTACTTGCTAATGTTTTCATCATGTGACAGCAAGTCAAGTCACACTTTGTGTATGGTGTGCATGGAACTGAAAGGATCTGGTGGTACGTATTTAATCAAAACTGGGCAAGGCCGTGGCTACAGTGCTTTGAGGTAGGTGTGGTGGGGTTCTACATAACTTTAGCCGGACACGGGGTTAGTCGTCGAAAACATTGTTTTATTGATGTGCATTTGCATTCGACTGGTATTGGGTGTCTTAATTGTGCCTGGGAGTAGTTGAGCTATGTTTAAGGGCCTAGAGTCCAGAGGTGCAAGTACCATGTATGTGTTCTGGTACCGCAAAGACAGGTGAAATTACAATGAAAGGTAGGCATAGAAAAGGAATTTTCAAAATAAGTATTGCAGCCACTTTAGCCATTTTTTAGATAATTAATTTCCACTGTGTGTGACAAGAGAAACGTGTTGTGTACAGGTGTATTATTTGAAGTAGTGTAGTGGTTAAAATGATGACCTGGATTAAACACTGGCTGCTTCAGCTAAACACGTTGTGTGAACGTTTGTAAAAACTGAGAGCTCTTAGAAGGTTAGTACATTTGGGTTACTGCATAACTGGGCACTTGCATTATATCATGAGGGTTGCAGTAGAAAGGACAGGGTCTATATCGTGCAGGAGTCTCATCTTACCTATTACCTTCCTAAACAGATCTAAGGTACGCAACTGGGCAGTGGGTGACAGTTAAAACCACTTCTAATAAGTACTGATAATCTGTTTACAGGACAACATCAGTATTGCCCAGTTAAGCTACTTTGGTTGCAAAGTATTCTATTGTATTTTAGCATTTATATTGAACTTCATACCCCTAAATAGGCCCCACAGTACTCTGGTTTATATCAGGATATTGGCACCCATTTAGAGCACATGGTTGACTACATGTTGGAGGTATTTAAACCCATGTGGATGATATGCATAAGTTGAAAGGCATGCTTCAACCATGGTGCAGTGATTGTATTTAGGTATAAGGCATTCCGACTCCTAAGATTGATCATTATCTGCAAGTTGAGACTCCCATACAGTGCAAAGTATGTGGATAGGTGGAGTCCAACATGGAGTATGAAATAAGTAGTATGTTCAAGAGTGACAATGATGGAACCCGTTAAAACACTGTTAGACAATAGGCAAAATTGCGTACTTCTGGCAGATAAAACTTCACAAAATATGCTTTTTGCATGGAATGTTGTCCGATATCTTGCATGACATTTTAAAATGGTGGCTTCTGCATTAACAGTAATCCTTCTCTGCAATCCGCAAGAGCATCAGTCATATCATGCATAATCTGTGTTATTTAGCTAGTAGACAGGTAAATAGTGCAGATTCTTTGCTATTTGCATTCCTACTGGCCAGATCAAACTTGGGGGGCCATTACAACCCTGGCGGACGGTGTTAAAGCGGCAGTAAGACCGCCAACAGGCTGGCAGTCTTTTTAGGAGGATTATGACCATGGCGGTTACCGCCATGGTCATCCGCCGCTTCTCCGTTCCGCCCGCCAGGGCGTAGACGACCGCTGGGCTGGAGACCTGGGTCTCCAGTCCGGCAGCCGTGACAATACCGCCGCCGGTATTTTGACCAGGCTTACCGCCGTGGATTTCTAGCGGTAGGAACCGCCATGAAATCAATGGCGGTAAGCACTATCAGTGCCAGGGAATTCCTTCCCTGGCACTGATAGGGGTCTCCCCCACCCCCACCCCGACTCCCTCCCCTACACCCCCCACCACTCCTGCCACCCCCCAAAGGTGGCAGGACCCCCCTCCCCACCCCGACCCCCGACATTACCTTACACATACACACCCGACACGCACGCAGGCACCACCAACACACATACACGCACACACACCGACATACATGCAAACATCCACACACACAGTCAGACACGCACACCCACATTCAAACATACACGCGCACATCCATACAGATATACCTACAGACATACACACACTCATTTCCAATCACACAACACCCCCGCAAGCATACACGCACTCACACACCCCCTCCACATACACCCACGCACACCCCCATGCACCCACACAACACCCTCCCACCCCCCTCCCCTAATGGACGATCGACTTACCTGTTACGTCGATCCTCCGGGAGGGGACGGGAGCCATGGGGGCAGCTCTGCCGACACCACACCGCCAACAGAACACCGCTGCGGCGAATCACAGGACGTGATTCGCTGGGCGGTGTTCTGTTGGTGTGGCGGTGGAGGTGGAGCAACCTCCACTTCCCCACCGCCCGTCACTATGGCTGTTGGTTGCTCTCCGTTGGAAAAACGACGTAGAGCTGCCAACAGTCATAATATGCCCAGCGGAAAACCACCACCACTGGCGGTCTTCAGCACGGCGGTCCCTCGGCAGTCTTGTAAAAAGATCGCCAAGGTTGTAATGACCCCCATAATATCTGCCAGTGAGCCCAAGGTTGGATAAATGATGAAGTTGCCTTGATATTTCCAAGGTTGTGGTCTAAATAGTACCCAATTTCTCCTGTCTACTCAGGAATCAGGTAAGTAGAGAGGATTCTTTGCTGTTTGTATGGCTGCTGGCCTTTTGTGCATAGTGTTTGCTAGTGCAGGGACAAATTGCAAAGCTTCTTTGGTCCCTGGTTGGCCTAGTAGTGCAGTTTCTTTACGATGTATTTACTATTTGCATGGTCACTAGCCTAAGAAAATATTATATCTGCCATTAAGCCAGCAGCCAGCTCAATAGGGAAATTTGTAAGCTGTTTGCATGGTATTCATCCAAATCATACATAATTTCGTAGAGCCATCCAGTAGCCGGGTAAAAAATGTTTCTTTGCCATTTGCCAGGCCATCAGTCAAATCACAGATAATGTCTACTGTTAAGACAGAACCAAGGTAAATAGTGAGGGTGCTCTACTCTTTCCTCAGCTGCTGGCTAGATAGTACTTAGGGCCTCATTACGACTTCGGCAGGCAAAAGACAGCGAGTAATGGAGGTCTTTTGCCCGCCATATTAGGAGTGTTCCACTGGCCCAGCGGAACATACCACAACATTGGCGCCAGCTCGTAATTGAGCCGCAGACAATTTTTTGGTGCGTTGGGTGCGACAGCACCTGTTGCGCATTTCCCTGCCCGTAATTTAGGCAGTAAAATGCCGATGGGGCTGTACATGGGGGCCCCATGACAACCCCATTCTACCAGCCTTTCCATGGCGGGGTTTACCGCCATGGATAGGCTGGCGGATGGAGACTCATAATCCCCAGGGCATCGCTGCTTACAGCGCTGCCATGGCGGATGGCAACCACCGGGACCACCAGGCTTCAGGATGGCTGCAGCCTGGCGGTGTCAGTGGTTGGACTGTGGCGGCTCCATCATGGTCATAATGGGCGGTCGGACAGCCCTGTCTGCGGTGGTCCGTAATGTCTGCTATATAGACATCAGCTAAAAAATTGTGGCTTCATTGCAATATGGAATGTCACCTGTGAAAACATGCATAATGTCTGCTATTCAGCCAGTGGTCAAGTAAATAGTGAGGTGTCTCTGCTATTTTACTAGCTGCACGTAGTCTATCATGTCTACTATTTAGCCAATGGCTTGGAAAAAAGTGGTTTATTTGCTATTTGATGTTTACTTGCCAAACAGAACTATATATTTACCCTAGTGAATGCAGAGAAAATACACTACTTACCAGAAAGGCAGCTAAAAAACTGCCACCGTAGCACATTTTTTGAAGAGGCTGAAAAGGTTTATGACACGTACTCATGGATAAAAAACAACTATGCAAAGCATAAATAAAAAACACTGTGAATGCAATGGAGGATGGGTGCATTTGTTCACTGCTGTGATTCATGCCTAACACAAGACCTTGCGATGACATAAGAAAACACATTCCTAAGTTTACAATTGTTATAAAATGTTCACAATAGTGTACTTTTTAAAATCTTTGCATGTCAGAAAAGTATTAGAGAAAGTTTATTTGTCAGGAAGGGCAGTTGGTGGGTTGGACGACCAATAGTAGATGTGCTGTTTCTGTAATAACACAAGGGCTGTTCATTGAGATTCTTATATTCTCCATATATGTCAAATAATTTCATCTACACTTCCCAACTCTGATCCCTTGGTTAATTACATTAGCAAAATCACATCATATTTTTCTTCTGAAAACTGACAAGGGATCTTAAATATGTGGCAAGTGACGACAATTCTTGCTTAATATTCGTGACTTGCTAGGAAGAGGTTTGACTATTTTAATGACTACTAATTAGAATCTGACTAATAAGAATCCACAGCTAAAGCTGCTTCCATAAGAGGGCATCAGTGCTCATTTACACTGCCAATTTTGAGGCTGCAGGAACTTCTCTGTCCCTGCTATGCCCAGACAGCCATCCTTTCCTCCAGTGTCTACCTGTTGAAATTTGTTGAACTCTCTGCATATGACTCTTGATTTCAACTGCATATCATTAGGTTGAGCGTAAGCGTTTGACCTCGTGTATACTTTTAGTATACTTCTTATGGCTTAAAGTGATTTAATTTGTTGTTTGCAGTGTCTTTTAAAAGATTGTGCTCACTAGTGGTTAGTTCTGCCTTTTTCTTCCTCCTTTTTCTGTTTCTGAGCAATGACCAACTACCGTATTATTTCACTCTGGTTTCTTTCTCTGTTGCTGTATCAGACTATAATTGTTATTTCTTTGGTGCTCCCTTTTCACTGTTTGCTTTTTAGGCTTGTATTTGCCTGCATTTTGTAGCAGCATTCCGTTCCACCCACCTCCTCCCATATTGCTGACATTTCTTTTGGCTTTATTTCATTGCTGTTCTCGTTTACCTCTGGCTCCTAAAATAAGCTTATTTTACAAAAGATGCACCAGGTTGTTTAGCTCACTGCTCACGAAAGCCACAACATGCTCTTTCTGGTAGAAAGTAGCTAAACCTAGAAGCAATGATGTGAAATTTGCTTACCCTCGCATTTTGAGTCTCTCTCTCCAGGGCCCCTCCTCACCAGCACTCACGACATTGCACAGAGGGCATTGCTTATCTCCTTTATTGGGGGCATACATTTTCTAAGGCTGCTCTGCTATTGTTAACTTCATTATAGCTTTGTTGAAATGCAAGGCAAGAAGGCTTGCAAGAATTTTAAATTCTGTTAAAATAAAAAATAAAATACTTTTCCAGCCTTACTTTCCAACTTCTGTTCAGATGTTTACACAACTCAAGGTAGTGCAGTCACCTTGTCTCTCCTCGAGGGCTTGTGATTTCTGATGTCAGTAGCCATCAGTGACCACCAAAACATCACAGGAAAAGATTAAATTATGAGACAGGGTTGATCAATTTATGTGGCAAGAAAAGTCCAGTTCGGAATTTAAAATGCCAATAGCTCTAAGTCAAGAAAATGTGAGACCTATTGCATTCTAAATGCTTGTTTTGTTAGCTTATTCTAGTTTTTTTTCTTTTTTTTCTGATTTTCTGCTGGAGATGCAATTTCAAGAGTCACAGAAAAGGTTGGCGTTTCTTAAACTGACATGCTATTTGCTGCATCTTCTGATCTTGTGTCAATAACTGCCTGAGTCTTTCAAATTCAAACTGGTTACTTTTCAAATCTCCAGAAGATTCTCAGAAATGTTGGGTAGATATACCACATTACATAAAATTTATCATATGCCACACATTTGTTTCTTTGTGCACATGTTGGTAAGAGAACTCAATGAACTCTACTTGTTTTCTACATCTGTTTGAAAAATGCGCTTTTACCAAAATCAAAACTCATCGTTTCATCATTCAGCAGCCAATTGAGAATAAATTATTGTATTGAGTTATAATAAACTTCCTGTATTACCAAGAGGCGTCACTGTATGTGATGTGTAAGAGCAGTCAATACTGTTGTCACTGCAGATGATGAAGCAGGGCATGACATGGCCTCTCAGTGGAAGTGGTCCATTTTACATTCAAATTAAATGCCGATCCGCCATTTACTAAAATCAACAGCTTTATTGACAAGGCAGTGCAACAACAATATCGCCTGGCAGACCTAAAATAGACTTTGGGGCAGATTTATGAAAAATGGAACTGCACCTAGTGCAGCACCACTTTTCTTGCACACCTTAGCGCCCCCCTAAAGCCACCATATGTGCACTGTATTTAAAATACGGCACACCATGACAGTAGTCAGGGGGACTAGTGTCATAAGTGTTTACACTAGTCCAGTGCTTTACAGGATTAGCGCAAAAAATGTTGACACTAATCCTGCAAAGCACCCAGAGGCCCATTGAAAACAATGAGAGCCTCTTTTTAATGGCTGCTCTTAGCAGGCATTAAAAATGCTGATAAAAATGGCGCAAAGAAATCTCTTAGATTTCTTTGCGCCATTTTTGTCCACCCCCCTAGCGCTGGAACGCCCCCCTTGCACACATTATGGCTGACACAGGCATAAAGTGGCGCAAGGGGTTACAAAGTGGTGCAATGCAAGCATTGCACCACTTTGGAAATATGGTACAGCATTTTTGGCATTCCAAAGCTACATAATGGTAAATAAAATGACGTTAATGTGGTGTTGGAATTGCGTTAGGCCCTCATAAATCTGGGCCTTCGTTTTTCAGATCGTTTCTGTAGGAAAGTGCTTTTTTGGATGGTCAACCCCATACTTTTTACTGTAGATGTTGTTGGTCATGACTCTGAAAGTGCACTGGATGCTGATAATCAGGCCCCAGTGCCAGTGTAACTGGCATCCCCAATAGGCAAGCTCTTTAACCCCCCTTAAAAGTTCCTAGTATATGGTACCAGTGGTGCCCAGGGCACAGGTGTTAAAGGGGTCACCAGGGCCTTAAGTTCTGGTTGTGCCAACATGAGTGACTCAATTACACAACTGACAGCAGGCCTGCCATTGGAGACTGCAGGGGCATTGTAAACTGCTCGAACTCGACTGTGCCCACACCATGTGTGGCACAGCCAAGGCAGAATTTTTAATAAATGTCAGTCACCCTTAAGGAAGGCTTACTGAAACTCAAGAGGCAGGTTGCAATATTTCAAAGGAGTGGACATATAAGTGCAAGCTTATATGTCCCTATAGTGGCATTTTCCATTAAAAGCCGCTATAACGTAACAATGGTCCATAGGATAACATGGACTGGCATTCGGGCAAACGTGAGGTTGCCAGCTCCATTATGGTACTGCAGAAATGGGTCACATTTGGTATCAAACAACATGCCTTCTCACCCCAGACATGAATCTTGTGTCAAGAGCGAGGTCACATGGACCCAGAGAGTAACTTTAGAGGTTGGCCACTAAGTTACCCCAGTTCTCTTGTGCTGTGACTTCCAGCTCACTGCTGCTTCTGCCAAGACAGGATTCGGATCCCCTGGACAGAAGTGTGAACACTCTAGGGAGTCAGGGCAAAGACCTGGATCTGAAGGGGGTCACACCTTCCTCCCTCCCAGGAAGGCTAGTGAAGTGGCACATCAAGGAAGGGAGCTTCAAAGGGCATTTTGGCTCTGATATGCAAGCATACTGTCCCCCAGAAGGACACAATCATCCCATTCACTCAGGCACATTTGCACCAGGGCAGGTGGGAAAATTAGTTAGTCAGGAGGCGTACACCTCTCAAAGGTTAGCTGCACCTCTAGGGTGGGCTACCTGGTCTTTACAGCTGAGGAAGACTTCTGTTATCTTGAAAAGTGGCAAAATATAGGGTTCTGGGTAGAAATGGTGCCACAACCCACCGGATGTGGTCACCTCAGGTGCGGATTAGCCACTGCGGCTAGTAGCCCATAGGTACTTGCACCCACACCACTAACACCCCTAAATCTAGTATTTAATTGGCATCCCTTGAACCAAAACCTCAGATCTGCAACAACTTGTGAAGAAAACTTGCATCGACGACAACAGAAACCTGCACAAACCAATGACACTTTGACCCTGTGGCAACCTTCTTGGAATTGCTCAGCTACGGCTCGTTCTGGAACAAAGACAGATTTCCCTAGCAAGAGGGAACCCTTTGTGAGCTGAAGGCAAGACCAGATTCCCTTGGAATAATGGCTCTAGTCCGCTGCCCACCGCAGGTAAAAAGCAGCTACCAGAACTGAAGAAGCTCTGGCCATCGGTCGCCCGAGGGAGTGTTCAAAAGCAGGTGGTCCAGTGCATTGTGGGAAGTGTAGTCCAGAATATTCATTATTGATTATATTTCCATGGAAAATCATAAAGCTGAAAAAAGAATCATCCATTCTTTTGGAAATTATAAAAAAATTAGAACACAGATATGATACTACCATAAATGACTAAACAATTCTAGAATAACCTAGTAATGCTAACATACAATTTAATAGAACTTCAACTGATAAAGCATGTAGTTACTTACTAAAACATAATGCCCAGTATTATAGGGGCAAGAATATACTTGGCAAACATCTTGCAAATTATCTCAAATGTATTAAATATTTTTTCATAATGCACAAGGTCACCAAGTTTTTAGGGACTTAAGAATTCTGAGCAGTGTTATTCAATATTGTACCAATCTATATACCCCTGATATTGACCCTACAGAGGACTCATTAACTATCTCCCAACTCAAAATACGATTGATCCTAAATCTCTTGAATTTACACCATTAGAGTCGCTTGCGACCTAGATCAGGCAAGACCAATTGAGGCATGGTCTGCGTTGGACGGATGTATGAGAAGAAAGGATCCGTCCTTTGGTGATGATGTTTTACTTTATGAATCTGACCCTACCTCTACACTAGATAGACTCATGCATATTCTCTTCCAATACCGCCACTATTCAGGGTAAACAATGAATGGGATAAGTAACTTACTTGCATCCTCCATGAAGAGGCACCACGACTGCTTCATAGGTCTGCAGGTTTTGTTGCTATGGACTGGTTTTGCTATCTAGGAATTTATGTCACTGCGGACCCTGGAAGGTGTTATAGTTCCAGTCTTGAACCTCAACTGGTGTGGGGGAACATACAGCACTAGAAGACCCTCCCCTTGTCACTCCTTAGTAAGGCTGCACTCTTCAAAGTGATGACATCTACCTCGCTTTCTATATGCGCTTCATAACACCCCAATCTCTGCCACTTATTTCAGGACAATCGTGAAAGAAACGCATTGTCCTTCAAAAACTGACCATAGGCCACTACAATGGGAGTACTGCATTACCCATCATACAAAAATACTATTGGGCAGTTCAGCATACAATAATTAACCTTTGGGTCCATGTTCCTCCAGATGAGCCAGCCCATAGCAGGGACAGGTACAATGTGAGGCCCGGGGGACCACTTAGAGCTATTTATGGTAATCAGCAACCTGCTTCCCTCCCAAGTCCAACAGCAGTTACAGTCACCCTCTGGCACAAGACACATGCCTCATTGTGTTGTGAGACAGAATTACACAGACCACCCCATTATGGAAGACCCCACAGTTGGGTCTGCTGGGGACCCATTTGAGATTTGACAGGTGGGAATTCATTGGCCTCTTAAAGATGGGGTGTTGGAAAATGGATTATTGGTAAGGGCAGATAAGAACCTACACTTAGCAATAGGCCACTAACCTCCACTTAGGTCCAGTTAGGTTTCAATAAATTAAACCTAGCTTAACCCTTGGTAGCTTGGCAACGAGCGACAAGGCTTATTTAGGAGACAAAAGTGTAAACCATTTAAAAATCACAAAACAGTAAAAAAAAGGCAAAACACAATAAAAATCCAACACCAATGTATAAGAATAGATTATAGTTTTATCTTTAAAATTACACTAAAATGATTTAAATTGGATAAGGGGAACCGGAGATATGAATTTTTAAAGAATCAATGCTTTCTAGCGCATAGAAGTAACTAGCGCTCAAAGGGTTAAAAAAAGGTCATACTGGAAAGGAACAAAGTCGAGAGTTCAGGCCACCCATGAGGTAACATTGTCACACTTACTTTCAGAAGTGTTTCTTGAATCAGGAAAGTGGTCCACAGCACCAGCCAAGAGTTCACAGGCTCTGGTTTGCCTCTAGGGGTCTGGGACTACAAGTCCCACAATGCTCCTCTTCAACTTATGGAGTTGCTCCAAACGTCGCCAAACTTCTGGATCTTCTTCCAGAGGTCCTTTTTGGGTCCCTGAAGTTTCCACAACTTGATCCAAGGTTCCAGAAGCTCAAGGATGCTCCTTGGGAGTTGGGATTACAATTTCCAGAATGCACCTGATCAAAATCCTCAAATGGACGCTGGTCAGCTGGGCTCTGCTTTCAGGACTTGATGCAGGGGACTCTGGGCAGCTCCTTTGTACCTGTAGCAAACAGGGAGTCCCTTCTTGAAGCAGTAGAAGACAGGCAAAGTCCTTTTAGTGGTGAAGCACAAGTGTGCAGCTGGTGCAGTCCTTCAGAGTGCAGTGTCCAGTTGCAGATCAGGGGTCCAGCAGGGCAGTACTTCTTCTTCTGATGTTCTTCCTTGTTGGGATCTAGTAGGGAACTGAGGTGTGGGTGCAGGTCTGCCAGTTTTATCCTTGCTCCTTGGTGAAAAACAGGGAGGTCATGGTTCTCCAATCAGGTGAAGGGTCCTTCCCCCTGTGATGATATAAAAATCAATTAGAGGGAGCAACATTCCTCAAAATCCATCATGGCTGTGATTTTTTTAGGTTACAACTGGCTGAGCCCACCCACTGGTGTCACTAAAAATCTTAAACACACCCTCCTCCTGCCCTCTCTTAATCTAATCAGAGGGGCACCTAATTGTCTGGGTTTGCAGGATGTGAGGGAGATGCTGGGTTGCTCCAAATGTCCTTCCCTGCCTTTGAAGACCAGTTTGGCAGCCCCCTTTCCTGCCTCTCCATCTGCTGAGGGAATTTCTCCTCCCCCAGGCACTTCGCTTTGTGTTTAGCCCAGGCTACTTCACACCTTATCAACGCAGCCTGGCCAAGCTGCCAGAGGCTGGCCAATCAGAGCAAAACACTACAAGGCTGAAGATGGCAACTTTTTAGGTAAAGTTTAAAACTCTTTACCTGAACAAGTTATACTAAATCCAAAAATTGTAAGACGTGGGATTTATCATAACAATCAAATTGATACCAAACTTGAGTCATCTGACACTTAAGGGGACTTTATAAATTAAAATCTCATTTCAGCCTATGGAGGCCATTCACTGCAATGAGGGGAAAACAAATTTGGCTGTTTTACCTCACCAGGGCTTCTAAAACTATTTTATAAGGTCCCTGCTTATAGTTACATGGCACCCAGCCCTAGGGGCACATAGGGCACACCCTAGGGGTGACTTACAAGTATAAATAAGGTAGTTTAAGACTTTGGAAGTACTTTTAATTCCAAAGTCGAATTTTCATTTAACTTTAATTTAAAAGCAGCCAGCAAGGCAGTCCTGCCTTCAAACTGACACTGGGCACCTCACCAGTGCACCTATGGGTGCACTATCTATGCTGGGGTCCCTAATCCTAGATGCCTTACCATATACTAGGGACTTACAGGTAGGTTGACATAACCAACTATAATTAGCCTAATTTGCATACTTATTTAAAACAGAGCAAAGGCCCTGGGACTGGTTAGCAGTACCCAGGGCGTCATCAGAGTCAGGAAAACACCAGCAAAAAGGGAAAAATTGCGGCAGAAAGACCTCTGCAATCAGCCCTGTTTTCCCACATTGGGGATATGTGGTCCCAGGGGAGGGTGATCCCATTCTCTGACCTGCAAACAGAATATCAGCTGGTGAGTACTGAAACTTAGTGCTATTTGCAAACAAAACATGCTCTGCAGAGGGAGTTGCAGGGGGAAGAGGAACTCCCTGGATCATTGCCTTTGGAGGATATACTCCTTGATGAGTATAGTCCTCGTAGGGCAACCTCCTTCACCTATAAAAAGATACTTAATAATTTCCCTGATCTCTTACCAAGCTCCATACACAGTAGAATTGTGACTTTGAAGGCATGGAAGACTCGGAGTGCCCCAAGACCCTAGCGTCCCCCAGGGAAGTAGCAATCTTATCCAGGTTCTGGTTAGTTCAATTAAAAATCTTACACAGAAGTTATTATGCATACTCTACCATGGTCAGGATGGATAAGGCTTTCTGGGCATTCTGTCACAAGGTGGTGCGGGCAGGAGGGACCATTTTTACACATGATATGGAGCTATGCCATCATTCAGAGTTATTGGGAGGCAGTTATGCCCTGTATTAATTGGGTCTGTGGTTGTCGTACACATGCCTCTCCAAAATTGTGTCTTTTGAATATCTGAAGCCCCACTGATCTGGGCCACAAGAAGCGAATCTGGGTGACACTGGGGCTCACGGTGGCCAAGCACAATATTGTCGATTGTGGAGGGCAGATCATGTGCTTCTGTTTAGGAACTGGGAACATGATATGAACTTGTGCATGTTGGCAGAGAAAGTGGTCTTTAAAGGCAGAGGCTGCCTGGCTAAATGGTCCAAAATATGGGGGAATTGGAATTACTACAGAGGTGGCATATTGCTTTCACTGTTATGGATGATCGAGTTGCACAGTGACGGGTGGGAGATGGTTTTGATGAGATTGAGGAGGCGATAGATGTGGAAGAGTGGGAGAGTGGGCCTCCTAAACCAATGTAGAGGCTCAGTTATTATCGAGTTTTGACTTTGTACTAAATTGTGCTATGACATCTGTTATGATCTTTTCATTTGTATGTACAGCAATAAAATGTTTTTTTTTAAAACAAAAAGGTCCCATTTATTTTTGTTCTGGTGAAGTAGATTACACAGGATTAAAATTATGCTTTTCACAGTTAATATTTTATTTCTTATGATGTTTCCAATAAACATCTCTAAGAATGCTTTCCTACAAATTGACACTATCCTTTGCAAATGGCAGTAGAATGGTAAAACGTGTGTATATCACTCAGTCGAATTAAACTCTCCAAACATTATGATGGGGTTAACTTTCCTAGTTGTGTGTTATCACAAATATTTTACCATTAAACACATTCAGAGTCTAATACTACCCCCATCTTCTGCTGCTGCGAGGTTAACGTCTGACCTTGGACTCTCATTAGTTTCTCCATTAACCCTGGGCACACATAGTGCACTTAACTAGGGACTTGCAGGTACATTAAATATGCTATTTGGGTATGAGCCAATGTTACCATATTCTAGGGAGAGAGCACATGCACTTTAGCACTGGTTAGCAGTGGTAAAGTGCCCGGAGTCTTAAAACCAACAAAACCTAGGTCAGAACAAGAGGGGGAGGAAGGCAAAACATTTGGGGGACACTTCAGTGAGAGCCATTTTCCAACACTCTCCAAATTTTTGCTTCTAATTTTAAAACAAGGGATAATGTTTCTGTTCAATCTGGTGGAAATTATTGTGTCACAATCACAGATTAGATACTTATAATTTAAATTCACTTCTCATAGTTATGAAACTTGAAAGACTATGGTTACCTCTTACTAATCAAAAAATCTCTTTAATCCATCTTTTTATCTCAGCAGTTTTGTATGCATATTAAGGCTACGTCTTTCACTATATTTTTCTCAATGCAAATTACTGATTGTTTTAATTAATTGGCATTTGAATTTATGAAGTATATTACTTTCGTCACTGTCAATGATGTCCCCTTTCTCTTTTTGTCTTTTTCTCTCCTTTTCTTTCCTCTTGCTTTCCTTCTCTACACAGCAACATATTATTCTCTTATTATTTAATTAAAATGTGCCTATTATACTGGAATGTGTGACATTTCCATCCCTTATAATGTATAACTACACTTTTTATTGTTCATATGATAGTAATGTTTATAGAACTATATTTGTTGACTTTTCAGGACTAATAAAACATTTTAAACTTTAAAGAGAGCCTTTGTTGCACTGTGCCTTATTTGATATTTGTAAAATAAATCACAGAATGCACCACTCTGTTAATTAAAAAGACAGGAATTGCAAAATGTGTAGCACATTATATTGGCCACTCTGCTTCTAAAACAACACTCAAGTGCACATTTACTACATGAAT
The DNA here is from genome assembly GCF_031143425.1 of Pleurodeles waltl. Lineage (NCBI taxonomy): Eukaryota > Metazoa > Chordata > Amphibia > Caudata > Salamandridae > Pleurodeles > Pleurodeles waltl. Next base: position 186,776,713 of record NC_090437.1, read on the forward strand.
AAAACCCATAAAAAGTATACAGTTGGCCATTCTGATGTTAATAGTTTCATTTGCTTTTGTTTTGGTACCTAAAAATAAATTAAATGGGGTTCGGCAATTTGCAGCAGAATGAATAGAAATTCAATCCTGTCACATGTACTCTTTTAACTTTTTTCAATTTGCTAGTCTGGCAAACCTTTTCATCACCCAGCGCTTACATTTCCCTGAAGACAATAGATTGCAAGCAAAGTTTATTTATTATTTGACATGAGGTTTGCTTGCTACCATCAGGCAGTAAGGCGTAATATTACTTTTATGCACATAGGCCAATCGCCTGTAGATGGATTTCTTTAGAACAACAGCACTTGCAACAGCGGATGGCACATTAGTGCAGTGCAAGTGCCCAACTCTATTTCTGAAGGAAGATCTCGCATACCTCATTAGCTGTGCCAATCACAAAGCCAACAATTCCATCTGCTGTACCCTTTGCCCTTGTCATATATCGCTCAAAGGCTTGATATGAATTAATTAACTCTGAAAACCTAAAATCCATTCCCAGAATTTTTTCACTCATTAATACACTCTTACTTGCGTTCTCTCTCCTGTGCTAAAGTTAGGGCCTGATTTAGATGTTGGTGGAGGGAATACTCAGTCACAAACGTGACGGATATCCTGTCTGCCGTACTACGATCCACATAGGATAAAATCAGATCGTATTACGGCAGACAGGATATCCGTCACATTTGTGACGGAGTATTTTCCTCCACGAAGATCTAAATCAGGCCCATAATCTACTACACAAAAGCATCGCTGGCTGAAACACAAGAGGTGGCCATGTTTCAATAAAGGTCTACCAGTGCCCCTTACAATTCAGAGTTTCTCAAATCATGGTGGTGCTCAGTTAGAAAGCAGAGGTATACATAAAACAACCCTAAATTAGTTATGCTGTCAAATGTATTCAGTAAAACGGGTCATCTATCCATTAGTTCTGGCGTTAGCCAACACATTTTGATTTTACTAAAATCATGTGTATCATAAAGTTAATTATACGGGGTTTCTAGAAAGCCATCTTCCTCCACCGATGTTCTATTCAGTCATTCACATTTTCCTCCTCCCAATACAGCATGTGGCAAGGTCACCCCACTTCAGCCACTGGCTAACTTAACTGTGAGTGGCAGCATGCCTGTCCTTTCACAAAAAAGCACAACCACACACAAAATAGTTCCCTTAGGTGCCAGCGTCAAATATGACAAGGTGTGCTCTTTGAGGCCAAAAAATATTTTTGCTTTTAGCCAATGTTTTTTTTTTCAATTTATGAGGGCCTACCAGCCTCTCCACAATGAAGTGTGGCAGAAACCATTATAAAACAAAACAAGCCTTGGCAAAGCCATAGCACTGATGGTCAAGGACAGATATATTGGCTTTGGCAATGCTTTTTTTATTTTTATTCGTAAATCTTACTTCTAGACATACTATAAAAGGTATTTCTTCTTGTGAGTCAAGTTGATTTTTGATGTTAAGAAATGGCTATGTCCTTTGTGACCAAAAGGTTGGTGAAACCTTCCTAAAAGCCAACCCGTTTTTAGAGCTGCTGTAGGTATCTAACCCAATCTCTTGGCGCCTAGCTTGGCAGTTAGCCGCTCTGCCACAGTTCAGCGGCACAGGGAATGCAATGAAGTCAGAGAGCTTCCCGTGACTAAGTGGATTACTCCTTGTGCCTAACACAATCACTGCTCTCCACGCTCATCTTTTGAACCCCTTAAACAGCCACCTAAATCCTATTTTCTTCCAGAAAAGATCCAAGCCCAAGGTTAACCAACATGCTACAAGTTGTCATTTTTTTCAAATGTATAAAAATATAAAGGCAAATCCAGCTATAGGCACCGTTAGTCAAAGAGGGATGCAAATTTCAGCAGGGTCAATGGCATGCCGTCCATCTAAAAAAGATATCTCTGTTTGGGTAGCCGCATTTCCATACAGACGGCTTTCTTCACACCAGTATGCACATTAATACGGACATCACCCAGGCTTCAGCCATGGCGAAGAGTTTATCCAGAAAATATTGTGGAGGTTACAGGAATAGCTTGAAGATGGTTGGAGATTTCGAGAAATAATAATCAGAAATAGTTTTCCCAGTCTCTGCCACAAGTTTCCTCAGGCAGCAAAACTGTACAGTAGACATGTCTTATGATTGCCAGGAGCTGTGCAGTATGTGACCCAGTGGCATAACGAAACTTGAGGGGGCCCCCCACAAAGTACATGAAGTGGCCCCCCTCCAAACTCACTCAGGAGCTCTCAGGCCAGGATACTGTGCTGAGGGCCCCCCGGGAGCTCGCCAAACCCGCACCGCAGGGGCTTGGGGAGGCCTTTGTTACAAAACTGATGCCTCCTCTCTGCTCCACCAAATTGCTGCTTCTGCTTAATGGAAACCTTAGTAATGCTCCTAAAAAGAAAAAAAATCTGCTGATCTGAGTGTCAGATTTTTTACCCTAGGTCCCTATATGGTGACAATATCTTTTTTTTAAATATATTATAACATACTTAAAATGGAAATGTTGTTCATATTTTATAAGTATAAATTGATAAATTCATAAGGGTTCAAGAGATTTTTAAAAATATTACATCAATTACAACAAATATATAGGTGTGAATGAGGATGTTTGGTCTGAATGCACAAGTTTAATGTGAATTGCAGTTTTTAAAGGATTTATCACGTAGAAATTCCTTTCTTTTCCGCCCTCTGCATTTTCATAGGTGAGGAAATGGTGTGTATTATGTGTTGTGACTGTGCATCCTCTCTGTGTAATGCACTTACCAACCCCTTTTAGACTAGTAGGATTTTGTTGTCAAATGCTGAAGCACAACCCAGGGTAGGTGTGGCTCTAAGTAGTCAGGGTTACACAAAGGAACTAGCGTAAAGCATTAAAACAGCACCAAAACAATTGCAGAAGAAACACACAAAACACTCAAGAACTCCAACACAGCAGGCACATTTCCTCTCCTTTGCTAGTCACGATGTTCAACAAATGCAGCCCATGATGGTGCAGCCTCTCTCTGCTGATTCCATAATGCCAAAGGACATTCTTCGGTCCTTCTTGCAGCCCACACAAGACCTGATTTCAGGGTGCCCGGTGTGCCCTTTTTATGCCCAGAAATACCCTCAGGGTGGATGCAGTCAGTAGCCAATGGGCTAGTAGGTTCCCTCCCTCCTGATGGCCACTTTCTGTGAAGTGTAGCATTTGGCTATTCCAAGATGCACCATTCTGTTCACCTCTCATATGGCAGGACCCCTCTCTTGGCATGTGGGGCTCCCAAGCCAACCCAAGAGGTGTAGTTACTAAGGGCGCTACATGCCCCTGAAAAAACAGTTAGACAACAGGTTTCCCCTCTGTTAGCTGGGTGCCAGCTAGTATACCTAGACAATGTGCTTAGGCTCTGCCACCCATGATGACCGTCAAAGCGAAGCTCTGGTGAACCCGACTCTTCATGCTACAGCAACTGCCAGTGACAAGTGGCCACGCGAGATCTGCACTTCACACAACAGCAACAACAGCCAGCGGTAACTGCAAATACAAAGCTTCAGTAATGACCGTTCACGACACACAACCGTTCATGACATCCTCTTTGTGTTCCAGCAACAACAGCCCACACTGCCCGACCTGCTCTTGGTGCTACAGTGATGCCCATCTACAACTCTCTCCCCTCTCCCTGCTCCTTACTGTCTCTTCCACTGAGATCAGAGCTCTTTGCTCCAGACTTTGAAAAGGTAATTTTTTCAACAGGACTACCCTTGCCCCAGTATCCGGCCCGTGCTCCATCACTGCCGGCAGAAACTTGGGACTTCCTCAGTATAGCATGACCAGATTACTACAAGTGATGCTTTGTGTTTTTAGGCACTACATCTATCTAAAACTTTTTAATTGGATAGCTCCGGTCTTACTGATTAGATTTTTGTTGCTCTGATATTTTTTATTTATTAAAGTTTACTCTATTTTTCTGAATTGGTATAGGATTTTTCTTGTGCTGTGTCTTCACTTTATTACTGTACGTGTGCTGCATAAGTACTTCACCCTTTGCCTCTCAGTTAAGCCTGACTACTTTGTGCCAAGCTACCAGATGGTTAAGCACATGGTAATTTAGTGACTTTGTGGTTCTCTGTGACAAGAATTGTGGCTGTTATCTAAGTGGGGCTTCCACCTCCCTCAACCAATAACCAGATTTCTTACAGGAATGGTAAACCATCTGAATTTCCTCTACAATTATGTTTATTTGCGAGCACCCAAGAAGTTACAAAACAGTGTTTAAAGAATTGCTACTTAGAGGAAGCACTTCACTCATTTCAGGACAGTCAATCTCCAAGTGTTTCAAGCGCATAAAGAAAAGAGATTTGTGATTGATTTAGGTGGACGGTGAGCCATGCATACAATTGTTTGTGAATCATAAGGTTTCCTTAATGTCCTTTATGGTTGTTCCTATGCTGCACCTAGACAAAACTAATGTGTAAGTCTGGAGCACGAAAAGCAGAAATTCTAATATGCTTGGAAAGATACTTGCTGCTCACAAGGACTTAATGAGCTGCAGGATGGATATGAGAGCCTCAATAAACAGCACTGTTATGGTCTTCCGGAAAACAATGCTAGTTTTTATTTATTTATTTATTTACTTATCTGATAAACAAATGTTATTACATTTTTATTCAATAGGTCAACAGTACAGCAAAGCAGCACATCAAAGAAACTGTACAACATTAATCGACTGAGCACGACACAGATTCTCAAACACCATAGTATAATAATACAAACAGCAGTTTATTTGCCTCTAGCAGAGACCGTAGAGTATTAGTTGAAGCCATTTCCCCCATACCCAATTGCATTTGAAGGGACATCCCTGGGACTCGTAAACTGGTCTCTCTTGTTGTGCACACCAATTCATCCCTCAGTGGCAGTGGGAGAGGGTGGGAAGGGTGGGAGCCTTTCAGCGTACTGCAGTGTCATGTTTGACAACCATCAGGGCAGTGCCCAGAAACGTTTGCTCAGCCTCGTACCCCCAGAATTATCTAGGACCCCCCGGAGAATCATCGGAGGGGATAGTGGGACCTCCCACCCCAACACCTTAGTGAGTTCACCAAGCACTGCAGACCAAAACCTCTGAATCTGAGGACACAGCCAGATCATGTGGAAGAAATCAGCTGAGGCATCATCACAATGGTGCAAGCAGGGTCGGGGAGGAGTCCTGCTCGGTGCAATTCTGTCAGACAGAGATAGGCACCACAGAGATAGTAAATTTGTTTTATGCGCAATTAGGAGGAGATGGTGATAGTCCTGGGTGCCATCAAGGCATCCCGCCAATCATTATGCTTGAAAAGGCCCAACCACTGCTCCCAACTGGCTCTAAGGTGGTTCAAGGTACCAGGGTTGTTGATAATCAGTGTTCTGTAGATTTGGGATATTCCTCCCATGCCTTGCGCCCCCATGAGGAGTTTGGTCTTTAGCAGATTGAACTCCAGGCGATGGTCTGTGCCGGAAGTATTTGGTTGAAGAACATGTCTGAGTAGGAGGTATTTGTAAAATTGCGTGTTCACAAGTGCGTAGGTGGTTTGGAGCTCCTGGAAGGACCACAAGTGTGTCCCTGACCAAACATCGCACAGCTGGGAAAGACCAACAGGATCCCATCTCTCAAGACCCCGTAGCACCGCCACTTCCTGTAGCCAGGTGCCATGCTAGAGAGGTGTTTGTTGCATGGATACACTGGCCTATCAGGTGTGGCGCAGGGCAGCTCTCCAAGCCAGAAAACCGTTTTGGTAACTGACGCAGTATTTTGATGAACCAAGGAACCATATAACTTGGCAAGTATTTGGTGGAAGGTCATCTGGGAGAGTTCCAGGTGATTGGGAGGGTCTGACCAGCCACTGTTAAACCAGTTGTGGATCACTAAAAAGGTGGGAGGCCAAGTAATAGAGATATAAGTTGGTCATTCCCAGGCCCCACTAGAAGGTGGGAGGCCAAGTAATAGAGATATAGGTTGGTAATTCCCAGGCCCTCCACCATTTCCAGCGTACCACATTTTACACTGGCAATGTGGAGGGCAAGGCGAAGTATGGACCCATGCCACAAAAAATAAGTTGCCGTCCTGTCCAGAGCCCGAAACCATAAACGTGGTAGGAGAAATTGAATATTTTGGAAGACATATAAGAAACTTGGGAGGATCATCATTTTGTATAATGCAATACGCCGCATAATGTTCAAAGGAAGAGATTGTCACCAAGTGAGGTTATTAGCCAAGGGCGTGAGGTTTAGGGACCAAGTAAGCTCAGGGTGAAGCGTCATCCAGATACCAAGGTATTTAAACCTGAGACAGTGGATGGGGAGGATGTCAAAGCAGTCCCGAGATGGAGCTAGGGGTACTAATACTGATTTGGGGGGATCATATGGAGGCCAGAGCCCTCTTCAAAGCATCAGAGGATATGGAGACACCGGGGTCCACTACTTGTGGGGTATGCTAAGTAAAGGAGGACGTCATCTGCATATAGGGCTGTACAGTCTTTGTGTCTCTCTCTCCACCTCCAGCCATGCATTTAAGTGTTGTGGCGGATAAGGTGTGTGAGTGGTTTGATTGCTAAGGCAAAAAGGATAGGCAGCCCTGTTGAGCTTCCAGCTTTAAGCGGAAGGAGTGTGAGAAGGTAGCATTGACCTGGACACACATTGTAGGATTAGAGTAGAGGTCTTGGACCAATCCTCAAAAACAGGGACTCACCCCAGCCCACAGCAACACCAACCGCAGATACCACAGTCCTCCATATCAAATGCCTTCTCAAAGTCAATGAAAAGCAAGGCTACGTCAGGAGGCAAGGGATGACAGTGGGCTAGGGCCACATGGAGGTGTCGGATGCAGTGCCTCGTGCAGTGGGTCAGCATAAAACTACATTGATCTGGGTGTCTCAAGGTGTGGAGTCTTCATTGGTGCAGAAGTATGCCTGAAGTTCAGCGTGTAGGGCCCGAACGCAGGCTCTGTCTTGCAGATACCTTGTGTTAAGGTGCTAAAAGGGAAGCATGCACGTTCTAGGGGGACCAAGGTGAAGGGTAAGTGGAGCATAGTCAGATGTTCCCCCAGGGAGAATCTCAATATGAGTGACTGTACGACAATCAGGAGCGGGCATAAGGATGAGATCGCTGTGGGAGTGGGTTTGATGCGCTGCAGAGGTGTGAGTGAATTGCAAGCACAGCAGGTCCTCCATACATCACATAAACCAAGGGAGGCAATCCAGTCAGAGAGATGACGGGCCCCTGCGAGCTGGGATGCTGAGGGGGGCCCAGATTTGTCAGTCTCGGGAGCAGGGGCAGCATTGAAGTTGCTACCTAGCTAGGTTGTGCCCTGCAGGAGGTCTTGTAAAATCTTGGAGAAATCACATAGAATGGAGCAGAGGGCACTGGGGGTGCTCATACACTCAGTAGGTTAACAGTACGTCCTTCAAGCATTCTGGTATGAGCAAAGAATCAGCAGAGTGGGTCTCTAATCTCATGAGAGACCGTCATGGGGAAAGAGCAACACAGTAGTATAGCTATCGCTCTAGATCCCTGGATGTAACCCATGCAGAATACTCTGTTGTATCCTTTGAACCTTAAGAAGTGGCACTGATTACCCAGGAGATGAGTCTCTTGGAGTAAGAAGACCTCGGGAAGGTGTTGGTGAGCAAATGTAATAACTGCGGTGCACTTCACCCAGTCCAAGAGGCTGTTAACGTTCCAGGACAGGGCATGTAAAGTTGCCATTGTGGGGACCTAGGAGGGCATGAGTGGGCATGGTGAGGAGAGTCTGGTCACCTTGTCGAATCCGGGAGTCATGATGTGAATCCATAATGCATGTTAACGAGCATGGTATAGGTTGTGCTGCCTGAACCGTTTTAAAGCAGTGCTTATGTGCAAATAAATGTAGGAAGAACAACATTCAAACAAGTCCAAATTAACAACAAAAAGAACGGCCATCAGTCTCCAGGCAGTACTCTGGTCTCAGTTGGGTGTGGGTGGGTTCAGGTCAAGTCAGCAGGTGTCCCAACAGTATGCCCAGATCAGTGTGCGGGAGTCCCAAGGGGGGGACGCAAGTGAGGAGATCTTCGCTGGTCAGCCCCTGTGTGGCACAGGTGCTCAGTCTACAGCAGAGCCAGATGGATTTAAACGGAGGTCCATCGGGACTTCAATTCGGGGCTGCAGAGTCCATCAGGAAGCCAGGCGAGTATCAGTGAGGCCTGTTTACAGGTGGGGGCACAGGCAGACATGAGAAGGATGACCCGGGCCCCCCGAGGCAGTTGGTACTCCACTCACCCTCCATGTGAGTAGCGTTGAACCAGAGGTAGGGCCGAGCGCTGGCTGTTGGTGCAAGAAGGGTGGCTCACATCTCAGGCGGAAGGTGGCTGGCAGCAGTGGGAGGTAGGTTTCTGATGACATGGACTCCTTGAGCCTACGGGGGGTCTCCACAGTCTCGGGGGCCACCCCAACAGCAGGAATCATCACCTCCAGGGCTTTGAGGCATTTGCGGCATTTGCTACCATTAACCAGCACTGACTATCATATTGGGTGATTGGCAAGCCTCACGAGGTGTAGCATGCAGTCAGGATAATCTCTTCATTGCAGGACCACTGCAGCGACAAGGAGAGGCTCCTGGAGGCAAGATGAGCCAGTTACAAGAGGCAAATGCTTACTTATATAGCAATGGATGAAGGTGGATGACCGAAGGGTCCGGAGCACTCTTAGACTGCGACTGCCATCTTGATGCCTTATATATTTATTTATTTATTCATTCATTTATTTATTATGCACTAAATTCACTCAAGGACATGTAGAGTTTGCTGGAACTACATATGGTCATCAGTTGAGTAGAGTGAGTATCGCAGACTCTTTCAGTTTAAAATCCAAGGCCCAGAAAGCTCTCCCCACCTTCTGGACCTGATTTCAGAGGGGGGCCTTTAGAAAGCCCTCTCTGCCCGATCTGAAAGCCCCAATAGGTTCATGAGTGGCCAACGGTTTGGCCAGAACTAAAGCAGCCTTCTTAGATTGGATGATGATATATTTCTATGACAGGAAAACTCTTAGAACAAAATCACTGATAATGTGAATGTGGTATTTGAATAACCAGAGAGACCTCTTCTTCTTAAAAACACCAACAATACATGTTAGTCAAAAACCATTGGGCACTTGCACAACGAAGACATACAATGAAATATCTACAACAAATATCCAGTAGTAGACAAAAAAAAGTTAGGAACAATTTTCCCAGTTACTATCTTTCAAGGGGCCCCAGAGTATAAGGATCTGGAAAGTCAAACAAGTCTCACTTTTTGTCTCTCTCGTTCCCTCTACTCAACCTGTCTCCATCTCTCTGCCTACTATTATCTCTGAATCTGTTTTTCTTTCCCTTTGTCTCTACCTCTCCTGTCTGTCACTCTAACATCTCTTTGTCCCTTCATTGCTCATCACTTAATCTTACTCTGCCTCCCTGCCTACCTCTTACTCTTATTTCCCTCTGTCTAGCTTGTCTCTCTCTAACTTTCCCCTTGTTCCACCCCACACTTCTATCCTTCTTCTTTTTTATCTACCTCTCCGTCTTCTTGTATCTCATCTTTCTCCTTCTCATTAGTCACTAAATCCCCACCATTTTTTGTACCTTGTTCCTCCACCTACCCCCCTGTGACTAACCCTGCCACTTCTATCGCCTAATTGATAAGACCGCAGGGAGCAATCATTTACTAGCTTAATTCCATGAAAAACATTAGGGAGCATATAACTGAATAAGTAGCTGAACTGGCAAATAATATCTTACATTAGGGGAAGATCTTGGATTCATTTGAGTTATGGATTATAGTGAATTTTCTAACACCCAATAAAAACCCTGAAGAGCCTCCTGATGGAGGAGGTCGGACAGGGGGCCCTCATGGCAAAGAACAAAGCTAAATCAAGTCGGCTTTCTGTTTGTTGCCGGTACACCCTGATGACTTCGGGCTACTTGGCATACAATTTGAAGGCTGCAGGTATGTGGACAAGTCCTTGCCTAAGGTCTGCGCCATTCCATGTGCACTCTTTGAATGTTTCAGCACCTTTTTGCAATGGGTTTTTTCTCAGCACTCACGGCACTTTCTGGTCACACACTACCTGGACAATTTATTTATCATTGGTGCACTGCACTTGCGGCAGTGCAGAGGTTGCTGGGGATTTTCCAAGACAAAATGGCAGCATTCAGGGTACCTCTGGCTCCTGAGAAAATGGTTGGTCCATGTACTCACTGTCATTTTTGGGGATTGAAATTGATTTGGTTACAATGGAGGCATGCCTACCACAGAAACAGAAGGTGGCAATGTCACTCTTGCTGGATGGGATGTTGGCTAAAGAAAAAGTTACAGTGAAAGAAATATAGATTAAGTTGGGTCACTTGAATTTTGCATGCATCCGTGAGGGCAGGGCACACTTTTTGCAGATGTTTGAGGTTGTCTTTTTTGGGAGAACTTCTCCTGCATCACCATGTGAGGCTGTCAGTGGGGTGAAGGATGATCTTCAGATGTGGTGCATCTCTTTGGCAGCTTTCAATAGGGTACCAGTGCGGCGATGACTGGATTTAGATTTAAATGCCCACATGTTCTCTGATGCGGCAGGAGGAGCTGGTTTTGGCCTCTACAGGAAGGGTAGATGGTGCATGGAGGAGTGGCCTATCAGCTTGGAAAGGGGGGGGGCAAAAGCATAGCCTTTTTGTAGTTCTTCACTTTGGTGGTAGCAGTTACCCTCTAGCGGGCAGAGCTTGTGCATAAGAGAGTTCTATTCCAGATTGACAATATGGCAGTGGTGCACATAGTCAATTGACAATCTGCCAGGGATGCCCAGGTGGGAAAACTTATGAGAGCCTTTGTTCTGCTTTGCTTGCGTCATAGCATAGCTTCTAGAGCGTGGTACATTCTGGGAGTGGACAATGAAATTGTGGGTGCTTTGTCTTGTCCACAGTGAGAGCAGTTCCATGGGTTGGCCACGGATGCAGAGTCCAGAAAGGTCCCAGTGCATCCAGAACTCTGGTCAGTAAGAGACAGTGCATGCTTTAACTGGTGTTGAACTCACTGGTCGTCTCCCCGCAGCAGGTGTATTTGTAAACATGACTGGAATGTCTCCTACAACGGGGCACGCAAGCAGCAGGGGTTCTATGCAAGAGTAGAAGATGTGGTTCAGTACAATTTGATGCTCATAGGGCGGGGTCAATCCAATGTGACAATAGCAGGGAAACCCGCTGGGATCGCATTCATTGGCAAACTTTGTTGGGGTTATGCCTTGTCCATGGCGGTGATGGGCGAGCGCATGCTATAATGGTGGGATATGGAGGTGGGTCACAATATGACAGCCTGAAGACTGGTGACATTGAATTTTCATAGTGACATTGTGAAGCAGCTGGCCAAAATGTGGTTTGATGCTGAAGAAACATTGCTTTTTAGCACCCTGATGAGCTGGATGTTTTTTGGGGTCTTTAGAGTGTCAGAGCTGTTGGCGGGTATGGGGAATCAGGGGTTGAAGTGAAAGGATACCCAGTTTGGGCGATGCAGGTATGTGGATTTGGTTGCGTAAGTCCAAGACAGATCAGACTGGAAAGGCATTTGGGGTGCATCCGCGCCAATACCCTGTGAGGCATATTTGCCCAGTGATGTGTGGTGAGGCTCTGAGGGCTGGTTGGGGTACCCTCTGTGAGATGGTTTTCGTACACCGGGACGGGAAGCCAGTCACAGCTTTCCAGCTCTTATTGGGTCTGCGGAAAGCAGTGCAGACATTGGGTTTAGCTGGATCAGCATTTAGGACTCATCCCTTTCATTCAGGAATGGCCACAGAACCGGGCAGAGGGGTTGAAGTAGGGAGCGGATCATGCAGTAGATCAGATGGGTGCCTGATTATTATTTGAAGTATGTGTGGGGGGATAATGATTCATGTTGAACTGGGTGTGTTGGTCAATTTTCTTGTTTTTCCTTTTTCATTTTTCGTGGTTGGCACTGAGAGTAAGGGCCTATCCAATTGGCTGGTGGAACATTTATTTATCAAGTGGGAGCAGAGACAAGCTCGCCATTGTGACCAGGGTGTCAACTTGTGTCTCATCGATGCAATGCATAGAATTCAGTGGCAAGGAAAAGGGGGAATGTGATGGAGCTATTGCCATCTTTAAATAAGATGATGGTGCGGGGACACTGATCCATTGTTTGCTGGTACATATACGAGAGAACAATATGGTTCAGGAGAAGGGGTTGCATATACTAAACAACATGAAAAAAGATCTGAGGGAGATCCAGCAGCAGTGGGCTTGGTGTCACTTAATTTGGACTGCCTTTGTACCTCGGAGGTCATGGTGGGGGGGCAAGAAAACAAGGGGCCATTGAGAAGGTGCGACACAAAATAAAGAAATGCAGGGTTTTTGCTCAGACAGGGGTATAACCTTCATCAAGCATTCTGATTTGAGGTTTGAGGATGTAGAATTTTTTAGGGGTAACGCAATTCATTTATCCTACATGGGTAGGGAGTTATATTTACTTTGCCTCAAGGATATGCTTTGTAAACTATTGAACGTACATTAGGCAGTGTGTGTGCACCTTGGTGGGGACAGAAAAACCCAGGGACCTTTTCTGGGTGGCGGGGGTAGGTCACGTTCACATGGGTTTTCTGACGTTTTAGTGTTTTTGAAAGAGGCAGTCCAAGTGGGAAAGGGAAGGGTAGGCAGGATCATGCCTGGATGAACCAGGATGTTAAACGTTCAGTAGGAATATATCTTAGATAGGAGTTTTGGAGGCAAGTTAAACTGCAAGGAATTTTAATCCAGCAAACACATAGAGCTGCAAGGAAAAATCACAAGTTGGCAATAATAGAAGCAGGTGAGGCAGGAGTGGGTAGGGTAGGGGTGGGTGGAGAGTTTAACACGTTAAATGTTTGTAAGGTGAGGCTGTTAGTTTTGTGAGGAAAAGGGTTTTTTATGTCGGTGCACCTGTTTTCCATAAAGCGGCCTTTTTCCCACAGCCTTTGGTCAGTCTCGATGTTTTCCCTTATTTCCCAATGCATTTCAATGCACCTGAGAGCAGTCGCCAACTGATGATATAGATGGCATTGTTCATAGCAGAATAGTAGCTATCTATGCTGAAACTGTGGTACTGGAGAGCAGCAGATGGTACAGCACAGTGCAGTTTAGCATAAAGGCAGAGTGGGCTGAATATATTTACTATATGTATTCCACAAAAAAACAGAATCTTTCGTATGAAAATTTGGTTTACAGTCTCTGCAAATGGCTGGCAATATGAGACATGGCTAAGTGGACGTCTGGTTCCTAAAATAAAAGTCAAACCACAGCTACTGCCAATTACATGTTTGCAGCATCTTTAAGATTAAAAAGTATAATGCCACAAATCCTATTACAACACATAATCTCTAAATTACATTCAAAGGAATAAAAATATACAGCATGTTAATGAACTTGACAATTTTCATGCCCCCGTCTACACTGCAAACGAGAATCCAGTTGCCTTGCATAAAAGTTTATGAAAATCTATTTCTCGTAGGTATTAAGGGCAATGCATTCCGTTCATCCTTGGAATCAGTTATTTTGCAAATTTTCTCAACCTTAGAATTGGATTACACTTTTCATTTTCGGGATTTATTCACTTGGTTAATGCACAAGGGATGTTATGGAGTGAATGTGTTTTAAAAATAGATGGAGGCGGAGCGCGATAGATTAGAGAGCGGCAGGGATGCGGGAGCAGCGAGGGACAGAAAGGGACTATGAGAAGAAGAGAAAGAGAGAAAGGGAGGCAGATGACGTGCAGGGAAAGTGAGCAAGAAAGACTTACAGACAGAGGCAGGTCGGAGTGACAGAAAGAGGGAGGTCATGGCGGAGGCGGGGGAAGTGTAAGAGAGACACTGAGAAACAGTGAAATAGAAAGAGAAAGAGAGAGACTGAGAGGGAACATTAGCCAGAGAACCTTAGCAGACATCTAAACCTTAATATTCTAAAGCATGACCCATACCCACAGACACTACCTTTTGTATCAACAATGAAGTGATATATTTACCTTTAACCCCTTAGCTGCTTAGTTTTTCCACACCTAGTTCTGAGCCCTTTTTTTGCTATGTGGGTTACTTCGTGCATACTCCTCGATAACTGTTTTTTCCAAATAAGGTATACATGCCTAATTTGTGTCCTCCTTTGCTGGCGTCCTAGTGATTCTAAAGGTACACAGAGATTGTGGATTCGCCTGGAGGTAACTAAAAAAATAGCCATAATAAAACGAATTTATATTTGGGGGGGGTGTAAAAAAAATTGGAAAAAAGTGCTGAGGAAGAAAGCGTATTTTTTTTCTTAAAAATGTCATTAAAAAAAGGTTCATTGTGATTGGATCACCATTTTCCCAGCTTTCAGGATCTAGCGCAGTTTTGTTGTGTAGCCGTTTTAGTTATAGCTCCATGCACGTAATTTTAGCATACTAGGCCTGCCGCTGCGCACTTTAACCTAGATATATTTTATTCAGCTTTGTTTTATTATTCTCACAATAGCCACTTTTGCGGTCTTGTTTTATTTCTCTCTATCTAGCGGTTTTTGCCTCGGCCAGCACTACGTTCTCAAACAAGACATTCTTGCTCACTCTGTGCTTCTTTCAAGGCTGCAGTAAGATAGGTTACCGTGAACATCGTACAAGTTTTGTCTCTGACATTCATAGAAAAACATACATCCTTACATAGGGACATTTTCTCAGAACATCAGCTTTTTTATTATAAAAACACTTTCCTGTCCCTTACACGTTTGAGGGTGATTCCAGCCAGAGAACCACAACTGTATGCTGATTGCTGAATGCTTCGCTACAGTTCCTTATGCAGACTTCAGTCCTTTGCTCAGGTATGGGGGAAGATGTCTTCCCAGGGGAACCTGAAGGGCAGAATTAGAGCTTAACACGCTTTGCTTTATTATAGCCTAGGTAGGAATTAGTCTATTGACTCTAGCAACAATATGGTGGCATTATTTCTACGCTTTACTCTCCTTGTCACAATTTTAATCTTGTCATGCTGCATCGTCCTGGTTATTGCAACACTTGCTTTGCTATCTAAGGTACAGTCGCTTCATTAATATCTTATTGAAACATATACTGCCCCTGTTTGTCATTGTGAATGTGAGACTAATGTAATTGAGAGAAATGGATAAGACCTGAGTGACCTCGTTTTCCCCGAGAAATCAATTATGTCATGCGCTCTGCTGCCCAATCATCCATGCCCTTGGGTAGAAATGAGGCACTGCTAGTTAGCCTGAGCAAAACCCGGATTGGGGCGACCTGTGCCACCTGTAGTGGGTCAGATCCAGTCTTCCACACCGCAGGCGATTCTGCTGCTCAAAATCCCATAGTCTCATTAGAATAATGAGACCCTATGCGACAGTTTTATCAAAAAAGAAATTTGTTAACCACAGTTTTTTTCCTGTTTGTGGTTTCAACCTGCTTGCTGTTTGTGGTGGAAAAAGGTGCGAAACCCATGGATGATCCTAGAAAACTATTAATTTCTGAAAAGTAGACAGAATTCAGAATTTAGCAAGGGGTAATTTGTCTAGATGTCAATGTTTTTCCAAAGAAAATAACTGTTGAAATAAAAAAATAAATGACGTGGAGCATGAACAAATAGCCAATTGGGACAACATTTCCATCTGTAACATCTTGTCACAATTGCTGATTTACAAAAGCAACAAATTGTTATGTCTGAGAGGCTCTTCTGATTGCAGCAATATACAGGGTTTTAGGTTCTCCTGAAAAAGTGATACCCAAAAGGCAATAATTTTGTTGTACCTTACAATGATTTTTCATTGTGTGTCACAACACATCTATTTATATGGTGAAATAAAATAATGAAAAATTATGAAAAGTTATGAAGGAAACCTCCATATTTCTTAAAAGTACCAACATAATGAGTATAGGAACAGAGGTTATCCATGCACCTCAGAATTGATGGTTATCCATACCATCTTATGGTTCAGAGGGCATTTTGCAAAATGTTGCCTTTCTTGCACACTGCCTTACAGTAGGAAGGCACAAATGCAAAAAATCCAATTAGTAATAAAAGAAGATCTGTTATTCTGTGTTGCTACATGTGTCCTAAACAGTATTCCACTTGTATAGGTGATCATAGGGCCTGCAACACAAAATGCCCAAAAACATGACATGAAGACATCCTATTTCACCCAGAAAAAAACACACCATCTTTGCTAAGCGGGTAGCTTCCGATTTTGGGCACCAGCTCAGCAACCACTTATTAAAAACCTATCAAACTCAGATATTTCTGAAAATTAGACACACAGTGGTGTCTATGGAGATGTGACTTGTGGGATTCACAAATATTTTTCTTAACCAGAAGCCATTGCAAACCTCAAACTTCAAACTTTGGCTAAATCACATTTTTGTGAGGGAAAGTTCTGGGATCTGTGGAAACTCATACATTTCCTGCCACCCAACATTCCCCAACAGCAACTGATAAAATTCGGACCTCACTTGTGTGTGTGGGCCAAGCGTCTGCCCAAAACGTCCCAAAACGGAAATGGACAGATGTGATTTTCCAACTCAAAATCAACATTTTTTTTACAATGTTGGTGGCTGTGGATTTTGAGTCATAGTTCAACAGGCACCCAGGGAAACCTACCAAACCTAGATAGTTATGAAAACTAGATACTTGGGGTAGTCCAGAGTGTTTGTATGGATTGCACAATGTTTTCCTACACAGAAGCACTTGTAAACATCCAACTTTGGCAAGAAACACACATTTGCCTTCTATTTCTGTGACAGAAAGTTCTGAAATCTTTGGGGATCCACAGATTTCCTACCACCCAGCTTTCCATATGTCTCCAGATGTAAATGGTACCTCACTTGTGTGGGTGGGCCTAGCGACTGGGACCAGGAAGGGCCCGAAATGCAACCTGGACCTGTAAATTTTTAGACTGAAAAGCAACCCTTTTTTTGCAAAGTTGGTGGCTGTGGATTTTGAGCCTGAGCTGGCCTGCCACCCATGGAAAACTACAAAACCCAGATATTTCTGACAACTAGTTGCCCCAGGAAGTCCAGGGTATGGTCGCTTGTGTGAATTTCACAAAATGTTCTAACCTAAAATTCCTTGCAGACCGCAAACCTTGGCTAAAAACACATAAATACCTCACATTTCTGAGAGGGAAAGATGCATAATCTTCAACAGATTCTGAAATTTTCTGCTCCCTAGCATTTTGCCATTTCTCCTGATGAAAATGGTACCCCACGTGAGTGGCTTGTCCTAGGGCCTGCAAGAGGGAATGGCCCAAAACATAACATGGACAGAACACATTTTCCCACTCAAACCCTTTTCTTAATATGTGGGTAGCTGTGTGTTTTGGACCTGGGCTTGCCCGCCACACAAACCCAGACATTCTGAAAACTAGATACGAGGGATAATCTAGGATGGGGGTCATTTGTGTGGATCACATGAGGTCACCCTACCAAGAAGCCCTTGCAAGCCTCAAACTTGGGCTAAAACACATTTTCTCACATTTCTGACATTTCTGAGACAGAAAGCTTCAGCATCTGTGGTAATCCACAAACTTCCTATCACCTAGTGTTCCAAAATGGCTCCCTATAATAATGGCACAGCAACAAGAAAGTTCCCAAAATATAACATGGACACATCACATTATGACACTGAAAACCAGCCCTTTTTAGCAATGTTGGTGGCAGTGGATTTTGTTCCTGGGCTTGCCCACCATCCAGGAAACCCTACCAAACCCAGACATTTCAGAAAACTAAATAACTAAGGGAGTCCATGGCAGGGTCACTTGGGAGGATTTGAGGTATTCTTGTGAGGAGCATGACATTTTCTTACCCTGAAGCCCTTGCAAACTAAAGAGTTGGCTAAAAACTCAAATTTCCTCCACTATTCTCAAAGGGAAAGTTAGAGAATCTGTGGGGAGCCCCAAATTTACTACTACCCAATATTTCACCATGCCTCTCAATAAAAAAACGGTATCACACCTGTTTGAGCCATAAGTATGACATAGGTGACTAGTGGTGGGTACAGTGACCTAATCATTACTCTTACCACGCTTGCCTGCCTTCTACACACACAAGATCCCAATGAAAACAAATATATGCTACATTGTGGCTACCTGCTCATGCCTGTTTCTCACCTGGAGTTCTAATAATGCATGGATGCCATGTGCACATTTTGTAACACCTTCCTGTGAAAACCTGCATAGTCTGAGGATGACTTATCATTCATGCACTTCCAGCACACTCACTGTACTGAATCCAACTCTTTCCAGTATGTGGAAATAAGTTGAGGGTTTCTGAGGATACATTTGAGCCCAATCCACAGACAGTATCAGCAAATCTACCTTTAAAAATGGGGCTAAATATTCTAGGGCAGACTCCACTCAATCCCCTAAACAGCACCTCTGGAAAGATTAAAGGTCTCAGGGTTTAGTGGAAAGGGTATTCAGTCAAAATATGGCAAATGTCTTGTCCACGGTTATGTGCTGTGCACTGACTGAAATGTTTTTGTAATATTGTGGGTAGGCCTTCTACCAAGTTTTGAAGGAGGATGAAGGTGGCAAAAAGCAAGATCAAATGTGTGCCTCATTACTTGAGTCAGGAAAGCTACTGTGGCTTAGAAAGCAAATACCTTGCATTAGAGTCCTTTTTTCAAAATTAGATGGACAATTTCCAAAAGCTGCACAGCCTACTACTCAGGTAATGGCCAATGGAAGTTTATGTATTCATGGACAGCCATAGTCAGTTTCCCGGAAACTCTCCCGCCTCTATGCTTGATGAGCACAAACTCTGCATCAGCGATATTGGTGACTCTTTTGCTCTGTTGCGGCAATGCGGTCAGGAAATGCCAATCCTGTAGCCTTCCAATATCCTACATAACAGGCGAAGTAGAGGCTGCTGCTTCTAAAGCAGTAAGGCTTTCAATAACAGCCAACTGAAAATCAAGGAAAGACATTAGTCATCCTGTGGGGGTCTGCCGACAGACAACATGTGTATTGTATGTTGCTAACTGAATCTTGTGAGTTGCCAACTTCTTATACTGTGGCAAATGGTGTGACTCGCATTACATTTTTGAAGAACCAGGCAATGTTTCCCCACTCCATCGATCTGCTTATGGTAATCAAGTATACAGGTGGGCTTGTGGACTTCTGCCAACTGTCCCCAAACTGTGACATAAGAAGTGTTCTCACAGTTAGTGAGCATATATACTTCCTGCCAGTCTGAGAATTTGAGAGTGACCTATTTGTTGCAACACCATGCAATACCTTTTTGGAGCTTATTGCAAACAAGCTCCTGAGGGAATTATTTGGGGTACTTTCTAATGGTATCACAAGTGCAGTGTCAACTCTGTACCATTCACTAAACAACCAGACTCCTGTATAGAAGTTATCTATAAAAAGATTATGACCTTTATGAAGGAGAGGTTGGTCAAGTTCCCATACAATTTTCTCATTACCTCCTAATGTGGAAGGACAGCTTGCAGGATTTGTTGCAGAGTACTTCTCTATGTATACTCTCAGGCTGTATATATAAGTAGTAGAGCTCTTGCTCAAAATGTAAAGCGTGATCTCGTGATACAAGGTTCATACTGCCTGACCAGCAGGTACCCTTTCTCCAAGATTAAGGACTCGTCAACTGCTACATTCTTTCCAGGAATATAAATACATTAAAATTTGGCAAATATTCCACGACAGGCTGAATTTTGAACAACCTGTTATGGCCTGGGTTGTTTGGGAGCAAAGCAGGAGAATTGTCAATGAAATTCAGCATATGGTTAAAACAAAAGAAACTGTCTCTGCTCATGAATAGGGGTGGGCCGCAAGCTCTGCATCACTGGTGAAGCTAACAGAGTTTTTGGCACTCCGTGCTCAGCTTGACCAAAAGCTCCACTAGCCCCGCCAGCGGAGCAGAGCTTACTGCATGCGCACTGCAGCCCAGTTATGGGCCACAAGGCACAAGCGCAGACAGTCTGCGTTTGTGCTGTGTGGCCCATAAATGAGCTGAAGTGCGCACTACTCACCTGACATCGGCAGAGCTGCTTGACTGCAGATCCGGAATAGATTCCGGGCACAGGCAGGAGGCAGAAAACCAGGCCCGGGCACTGGATACGAGGACCCCCTGGGAGAACCCAGGTAAGTCCTCTTTTTTTTCTTTAATGTGCACACTGGTGCACATGAGGCCTGAAACTGCAGCTTTAGCTGCCTACGGTCATGGCCTGAATTCAGGCCAGAGCCGTAAGCAGTGAAAGCTGCCATTTCAGGCCTCTTGTGCACCGGCCTGCCCTGTGTGCAGTCAGTGCACATGGGGTAGTCCAGTGCAAAAGAGGCCTGAAATGGCAGCTTCTGCTGCCTATGGTTCTGGCCTGAGTTCAAACCAGGGCTATTTCAGGCCTCTTGTGCACCGGCCTACCCCGTGTGCACTGACTGCACATGGGATAGACCGTTGCACAAGAGGCCTGAAAACTGCAGCTTTCGCTGCCATCTACCCTGGCTTGAATGCTCCCAATCTCGGAATCGCTAAGCAGGGCTGACCCTGCTTAGCGCTTTTGAGATTGGGAGCATTCAGGCCAGGGCAACCGGCACTCCGCCGTTTGCAGAACTCTGTGGAATTCCACGGAGTTGGTAATCAACTCTGTGGAATTCTGCAAAGTAGAACTCCGCAATCTCTGCCCACCCCTACTCATGAACTGTGTGAAAATGGGTATTGGTCAAACCATACAAGTAGACCTGTAGGACTGTACAGTTGGTTTGTGCACTATTCACATGTTTAGCATTAGGGCAAGACATTTTTCAGCTCAACAAGTGAAGTGGGAGTCCAGGGGTGTGCCCTGGAGTGAGGCACCAGAGTGGTTCTGCACTCCTTCAAAAACAGTTAAAAAACAAATGTGTTTGCTGCACAGTTGCTTCAGTTATGTCTGTCAGGTGAGCACTCTGAATGAGCTTGACACAGTACATGCCTGCACTCTCCGTTGATCTGTCCTGTGCTGCCAGTGCTTCTGCAATCCACAAACAGGGGCTGGTTTGAGAAAGGCATTGAGGTAAGGGGAGACCCCTTTCCAGCAATTCCTCCCTCAAACAAACAGGTGGTGGCTGCTGGGGAGAAATCCCACTGAATGTGCCGGGAATTCTCCTTACCTGCTCCTTCTTGCACCGTCTGGTGGGATCAGCGACATCAAAGTCACTGATGGGTGGGAACTGAAGGTGATGTAACTAGGTATCTGCCCCCATAGAACCCCGTAGCCCCCTAAGAGGATGACTCCGCACTTTTGAGGCAACACAGACAACGTAAATGAGTCAGTCTCCACATATAAAGGGTTAAAGGAACAATAAAACTATCTCTTTAATATTAGTAGCACACACAACACAAGCTATTCACTGGAGTAGCCATTCTCAAAGTACAACATAATTAGAAATTTGTAAGGTGTGATAATTTAGAGTTTGGTGGAGTGGCAAATCTGTCAAAAAGTTGGGAGTGCCCTGTCTGCCATATTTAGGGAGTCAATGACATAAATGCATTCCTAATACATTTTAGTGGCTTCCACACATCCCGTGAACTCTTTCTTAATGATTACCCCATACAGGAGGGTAAGTCGGAGGACTCCTTAGAATCTACAGGGAGAATGAGGGTGGCTGTAGGTTGCCTTTCTATTTTCCTGTATTTATTTCTTTATATGGGAGTTTTATATACCACCCCTGGGCCATAAAGCATTAATACGGGTTACAGAAAAACTGAGGAGGTTGTACATATAATAAAAACATTGAACATTGAAGCAATAGAAGTTGGTGCTCTTAGATGAAGATAACAATTCTAAGCATGTAGAAATAGCTAATAGCAGTTGATTAGATTTAGGTTAAAGGGAGGGGTGCGTGCTCATTGTACAAAGAAGTGTTTCATGAATAATATTAATTGCTGCTAAGGAGCTCAAGTGTATGGTGAATGCTCCACTGCAAGTCGGTGAAGTGCTAGAGAAGGATTACATTGGGGTTTTCCATATATAGGGAGTTTTCCTTCTGAAATCTTTTAGAGCACTTATGATTGTCAGCAGGTTTACCAGATAAGGAGTTCATGTTAGCCCAGGGCCCCAAAGGCAGGAAAGCACACTTGAATTGAATCCTCAATTTTATACGGTACCAGTGTCATTCCATAAGAACAGGAGAGGAGTGATAAAACCGTGTCGATAAGGGTAATAGTCTGGCCATTAAATGAAAGACTGCACTGATGGGATCGAGTAAGATCTGAGGCAGTATAGCAAAGGCTGCATAGGCAAACTCTATTCAGGAGATGACCATGCAGTGCATCTCCTGGCTGTGCAGCATAACACATCACATTTTCTGTTAGTATTATCTCATTATTTTGGCGTTTTAAACACGTTAACACTTCACCTCATTAGTACCACTTTGACACTCAAATACAGATATAAGCAATAGAACACCATTTAAGGAGGGCCTTCCACTGCATAGCAACAAATGCTGCTGCGTTTTTGTAACTTTTGACCAATTTGAGCCAAGAGCGAATTTTTTTGCTGAAATATGCAGATTACCCAGAAGATGATGGATTATGTTGCAAATGCAGCAAATCCATAATTATGCAGAAAATGCTGCAGCAGCAAAATCACAGGATTCCAGTGGCTCTGCTCATGAGCAACGTCACCACATGCGCACTTTCTTTTTTCAGAGACTATGCAGATGCTGCAGGCTGCTGGTGTGTGCAGCATACAGCACTTCTGTGTTTCTACAAGCACCCTTTTATTTGGGTGAGGCCTCACAGCGATAGGAGGGAGGCCGTCATGTCACTGCTTCCTTATAATCAGTACAATTGTGTAGTGATGTCATTTTGTTATTGCAGACCCTTTCTGATATCAGAAAGTGCGTGTTATATGAAAATGAGAAACAGGATGTTATAGGGAGATTAGAATGTCCCATGTAATATTCTATCAAAATTACTTATATTCCCTGCAGGACTGTGACGTCATTAAGTATTATGCACAGACTGACAGCAGTTTATTATAATGCTACAAATTTAGTAGAAAATGCAAGATAAAACTCTTTTAATCCCCATTTGTGTTCTTTGGACATCCCTCTAAAAGCAAAAATGCAACAGCACCAGGAAAGAAAAAGTGGGAAAGAAATGTTATTTACTTTTTGGTGTTTGTTATTTACAGCACGAAATCTTTGACTTTGGGCATGTATCCAAAGTAGATTTTACACATCAAATTTGCAGAGAAGGAGGAAGATTCTACGTAGACATACAATACAAAATGACAGCTGAGCAGAGTTAGGAAAGCCCAATAAAAACTGGATCTGTTTTTTATGTCGCACTAAATACAGCACTTCTTTAATTTCTAAGCACATCATGTAGCAGATATTGCTCTTACCCAGTTTATAGTACTCAATGTATCCACCGTGAAAGGATGGAAGGCTGAGTTTACCTGGGGAGGATTCAGTCTCGTGACCTCTTTTGACAGCTGTGAGCATTCAGCTGAGAGGAGTGTTCAGATTTAAGCAGCATTTGAATGTTAATCCCTTAAATAAGGCTGTCTGCCAATGGCTGACAGTTGCACTCCCTCCCCAGTGCGTCTGTCGGCCACTAGCCGACACTGGGGAGGGTTAGGAAGGCCGATCTGGTGCTTTGCACAGAAGGCTTTCTTTTTGTTGTATCTCTGGCTGCTCGGGAAGAGTTTTCCAGGATGTCAGTGTTTAAAAAAAAGATTTGTAATGACAATCAACTTGCAGGGCACACTGACGTCATTACTCCTGAAAGCGAAAGTAAAACATTTTCCTTTCACTGAATGAATGCTTGGGTGCATTTCTCACCACCCTAAGCACTGATTCTTTCAGGAGAAGTATCATTTGGAGAGGGGAGAATCTCCGCTTTCCAATGAATATGTCTTCCCTGTTGATCCGTCCACTAGCCACCAGGGTTCAGGGGAGTGGCCCCTTTGGCAAAGCCCCTTAAGCCTCCCAACACCTTCTCAAAATTGTCAGCCTGCCCCTCCTGGGGGGCAATGGGGATAATTACCCCTGATCTTCACACCTGTGTGGGGGGGGGCAGAAAGTCCTCTAGACACCAGGGATTTCTTTTTTAATAAAAATGTAGGGCTGAGGGCTGCCCAGCATAGGCATGACTATGTTCTTACCCCAAGTAAATGGGGCACCAGTCTTTCTCCCTCCCCCCGCAGTGGGCAGATGGGTGTAATTAACCGAGCTCTGGCCCCATGGTGGGTCAGAATGCCCACGAGACACTAGGAAATGTTTTCTTTAAATATAGGGATGGGCTGCCTACCATGTGTATGGTCATGCCCTCACCCCAAGTAAATGGGGCAACACTCTCTCTGCTCACCCTGGGGGGCAGAAATCCCAACAGATGCCCCAGAAAGTTATTTTTGTTTTTTAAATATAGGAGTCGGGCTGCCCACCATGGGCATGGTTATACCCCCACCATAACTAAATGGGGCAACAGTCTTTCTGAACCCCTGGGGCAGATGGGGGTAATTGCCCCTGATCTTCCACCCCCTCCCCAGGAGGAGCAGAAAGCCTCCTAGACGCCAGGCAATGTACTTTTTAAAATATACAGGTGTAGCTGCACAATAAGGTCATGGCCATGCCCCTACCTCAAGTAATTGGGACAACAGACCAAGTTCAAAAGGAGTCCCTTTGCAAGGGCTCCCATTGATCTTGGATTGATCCATTCCTTTCTTGGGCACACAAGTGGCACAACTTTTTAATTAGCACAAGAGGGGTAATGTTGGGTGGTAGGAATTTTGGGGACTCCTGCGGCCTCCAAAAGTTTCCATCACAGAAATGCAAGGAATATGTGTGATTTCAGGCAAAATGTGAGGTTTGCAGGGAATTGTGGTTAAGAAAGCATAATGGAATCCACGCAAGGCACATAACCCTGGACTCCCATAGTTGTCTAGCTTTCAAAACTGTGCAGGTTTGATAGGTTTCCCTAGGGCCCAAAACCCACAGGCATCCATATTGGAAGGTGAGGATCAGTTGTGAGTGAAAAAACACGATGTATCTATGTTGAAATATGATCCGTTTCCTGTCGCGCTCACTAGGACTACCCACAAAATTGAAATACAATCTTTATCATCTTAGGGGAATGCGTGGTAGAAGGAAGTTTGTGGCTTTGTGCAGATTCCAGAACTTTCCATCACAGAAATGTGAGGCAAATGTGGTTCTGTAGTCAAGGTTTGCAGGCGTTTCTGGGTAAAACTACCAGGAACGCACCACAGAAGTCACCCCATCCTGGATAGCCCCAGATGTCCAGTTTTAAAAAATGTGCAGGTTTGCTAGATTTCCTAGGTTCCACCCAAAATCGACAGCTACCACTTTGCAAAAATAGGGTAATTTTTTAGTGGAAAAATGTAATGTGTTCACGCTACGTTTGCACTGTTTCCTGGCGTGGGCACTGGGCCTACCCACACAAGTGAGGTACCATTTTTATCAGGAGACTTGGAGGAAAAGTGGAAGAAAGTTTGTGGCTCCCTGTAGATTCCAGAACTTTCAACCACAGAAATGTGAGGAATATGAGATTCTTTAGTCAAAGTTGAGGTTTCCAATGGATTCTGGGTTAAACAAAAACCTGATATGAGCCATGCTAATCATTGCATCCTTGATTCCCTTAGGTGTCTAGGTTTCAAAAATGTGCAGGCTTGCTAGGTCTCCCTAGGTGCCAGCTGAGCTATGGCCCAAAATCCACAACTATCCACCTTGCAAAAAAGTGTCAATTTTACATTTGTTTTTACCATTGAACTTCACTGCATTTGTGCCTTTCAAATGTAAGCCAGAGTGTAAGAAAAAATATGTTCTGAAAAATAACCTCTAACTCATATGCTAGTACTGGTACCCACAAATTCAGAGATTATAAATAACCACTGTTCCTAAACTCCAATCTTGTGCCCATTCCAGAAATACTTAAGTTTCCTTGATAGCCATTTTAACTCACACATTTCACCATGTGAATTAGTCTATACTCTGCACATAAAGAAAACGGTGCAGCTCAGTTGTTGGCCCTGAGTACCTTTGGTTCTTGAAGAACCTAAAAATCCTACATATCCCCACAACCACAAGGTTCTAGTGAACATAATTGTATACTGCTTTTGTAAACCAGCCATTGTGACAAAAAGTTACAGATGAAAACGTTGTCAAGAACGACTGCTTTTCCTCCTCATTTTGGATATATTTTTATTTATTTCAACAGTTACTTTCTTTGAAAAAACCTTGAGGGATCAACTCATATGACCCCTTGCTGAATTTAGAATTTTGTCTACTTTTCAGAAATCTATAGCATTCCTGAACCACCCATGTGTTTCACACTGGTTTCCACCACTAACTGGAAGTAGGTTGAGAGCACAAAACAATTGATAAATGGGCTACCTCTTTGAAAAATGCCAAAACTGTGGAAAAAAAGTAGTTTTTATTCATCTCAGCATGTTTCTGAAATTTGGGGAGATGGTGACTTTAGCACACCAAACTCTTTGTTGATGCCATTTTTAGGGAAAAACAGACACTTTTATCTGGAGCCTTTTTTCCTATAAAACTCAAAATGTAGCTATATTTTGCATATTTTCTTGGGCCCATCCAAAGAAATCCCTGGATACCTTTAGAATCCCCAGGATGCTGGAAAAAGTGGTCGCAAATGTGGCATGGATACTCAAATGGAAATAAATGTATGCAGCCCTAAGTGCAAACTGCCCCAAATAGCTAGAGGCGGGAAAGGTCCAGCAGTTAAGGGGTAATTGTTTGAATCACACTTATACATAGCCACACTTTCCTCTAATGAATATAATGAGCGTAAGAAGGACGCTAGCTTACTTTTTACAAAGGACTAAAGTACTGCTGTCCCTCACAGGTAATTCAAAGGTCAGAATCTGTGCAAGCCCACATGTAACTGGTTCTCTGGCGAAAACTAAACCCTAAGGGTGTTTTATATGGCACTCTTTTGCCATTTACAAGCAGTAGGACCACAATTAGTACAAAATACATGTTTCCACCTCTTCAATTGCTCATTCCCAGTCACAAAGAGCAGCTTTAAAAGTTAGAAATCTACTCCGACAAGCTAACCTTAAATTTACAAATGAATATAATCAGCACAACTGGCAAAATGTCCCCGTCTGCAATGGTTATTTGCAAAGGGAAATGTCAGAAATGTCACAAACTGGGTGCAGCAACACCGGCCCACTCATGATCAGGCGATGCAGAATTCTATATTGTAATTCCACTCCAATGGTAAATGTGTCATCTGTGAGTAGAGATGACAGAACATCACTTTTGAAATCAAGCTATATAGATGCATGTGTCATTACTGACAGAGAGCACTTAATAATGCTTAACATCCACCAGTATGGTAAATTTTCTGCTCCTTCTTGTTGCTAGGGGAGGGGTATGGGAGTGACCATTGGTAAACACCCACAAAGTTTTAAATTATGGGTCTTTACAAATGTTCCTGCTGGCTTTTCACATCCAATTTGTGCATTTAACCCTCTAGTTCATAGAACAAGGCTCTGTGAATACTTATGCAAATCTATAAAGTTTTCTTACAGTATAAAATCTACTAATGTAGCATATATTCTGCCTATATGTGCTTCTCTGGGAATGGCCTTTGTTAATGCGGCTTACACCCACAAATTCTTCACTTGTGAGTTTTTACAGAGATTCCTACTGTTTTTGACACCTAATATGTGCAGTTAATACTAGCAATAATAATAAATGGCGGAGTAATGGTGCAAATTGGTTAGGAAAATTGCAAAAACATGTTACTTTTTCATGCTGCCTAGGAAAAGGGCTTTCCCCATGTGGAAAGCATATTATATGCGGACAAAGCAAAAGTTACAGGTGCAAGTGCACGTTTCCACACTACTATCTATGGGCAGTTGTCTGGGCTAATTGTAGGAGAATAGGTGTTAAACCTGGCATCCTTGTTTTGGTTTCCCCTAACCCTTTTGCCTTCAGACCTCCTGTTTTGCAGACCTCTTTTTAGCTGGCTTTAGGACTCTGCTATCCAGTGCTAAAGTGCATGTGCTCTCTGCTCAAAACAAGGTAACATTGGCTTATCCACAATTTGCCTATTTCATTTACATGTAAGTCCCTGGAAAAGAGCCCTGCCTGTGCCCAGGGCCTGTAAATTAAATAGCACTAGTGAGCCTGTAATACTCATTGTGCCACCTACGTCAGCGGCCCTTCAAACACAGGCCTGCTACTGCAGAGTCTGTATGTACAGTTTTGAACTGCCATGTCAACCTGGCAAGTTAGCTGTCTTTCCAGACCCAAACCTTTCTTTTTAATACGTATAAGTCACCCCTAAGGGTGGACCTAGACAGCCCAAGGGCAGGGTGCATTGTATTTAAAAAGTAGGACAAGTACTTTCAAGTTTTATAGGTCCTTGCAGTGAAAAACTCTTAAATTTGATTTCAACACTACAAGGCCTATCTCTCCCATAAGATAACTTTAGGATTGCCTTATTGCATTTTATTAAGTGTAAGTTCCAATTTGGAAGAGATGGGACCCTGAAGTTTGGTGTCTCCGGAATCCCAATTTAAAATCACAATTTATGGTGAAATCTGATTTTAAATTGCAATTCTGAAAATACCACTTTTAGAAAGTTGGCATTGTTCTGCTCTTAAGCCCTATGTGCTTTCTGTCTATCTCTGACGTCTGGGTGGGTGACAGGCTCTTGTGCATTCTCTCCAGGCATCCACACTCAATGGGAGCTTAGGTGTGACTGATGGACCATCAACATCCTCATGGGCCATCCTGAGCAGAATAGGACAAAGAATCTGACACTTTCACTGGAATAGGCAGTGTCCTGCTCCCACACAAAGGGCTGTATAACCCCCTGTAGTGAATCTGGAGCCAGGGCAGGAAGGGCAGGGACTCTCTGCACGCCAAAGGCCTCTCTTTGAAGTCTCTGTCACTTCAAAGGCATTACTGGGTATAAGAACTGGACCTCGGAACCACCAACTCATTACACTTCTTGACCTGTGGATATTTTGCCAGGAAAAAGGACTGCTGTGCTGCTGAAAGGACTGTCATTCTGCTGGATTCCTGCTCTGTGATGCTCACCTGCTGCCCTTCTTGCCTCGTAGTGAGAAGGTCTGGGCCTGAATCTCTCCAACCCAGAGCCAAAGTGACTTCACGGGCTTGCTTGCTTGCTTGCTGTTCTTCTGAAGTCTCAGGGACAGAAAAAACTTCCAACCCATCATCAACAGTACCTGGACTTTTCTTGCTGCAAGTCTTGCCCTGCCAAGTGGTGGCAATTCATTTGTTGTACCATTCGGAACTGGTGTACCTTCATTAATGCTGACGCATAGGTGCTGCTGCAAGGATCGAGGACACCACATTGCTGTTGATGCCAATGCATCGCTGCCATTGCGAGGACTGGGAGCACCACGCTGCTAACTGTGTGACACAGAGCTGAGAAATCGCCTACATCTTTGGGATCGACACCGGCCCATCTCCTTCTTTGCTCCTCACAATCTTATCCTCAACAGTGACATGTCTCCGAACCCGGGTACTGTTTCAGCGGACCAAGGCTGCTCCCTGTATCTGAGACACACTCCATCTTGGTTGGCCTGACTTTCAGATCTGACATAGTCTAATGTGAGTAGATGGTTCTGGTTGGAACTCAATGCCTCTAAGCACTACAGCTAACTTTATTCTTTAAAAATTCGTCTCTACTAATTGGATTTTTGTAATTTTGGTCTTTGTTTATTCATTAAATTTAGCTCTATTTTTTAACTTGGTGTGGAGTCTTTTTGTTTGAAGCGTGGCACAACTACTTTACACAATGCCTCTTAACTTAAGCCTGACTGCTCTGTGCCAAACTACAAAAGGATGAGCGCAGGTTAATTTATGGTGTTCGTCTGATTTACCCTGACTAGGATTGTAGTTCCTGCTTGGAGAGGGTGCTTACCTCTGCCAACCAGAAACCCAATTTCTAACAATATTAGTATGTCTGGAAATGCACATCATGCATGGATTTCCAAGCATCCTCCTATGGATTTTTCAAATCCGCCAAAATCCATCAATGTATGCAGATCATATGCAGAAATCTACAAATATAGTTTTTCATAATCTTTTTGACTTTAGCAAAAGGCGTGAATTTAAATTCGGTCAAACTGTAAACTATATCCACTCAACCTTCTGTGAAAGATAACTCACTTCTGGAGAGTTTCTTTTTATGATCCAGTTTTAGCTTGTAATGACATTTGGGTTTTATCATGAAACAATTACTTACCGTTAATCTTAATTACCCTGAGACCCAGTCCTCCTCGTCCCAGTCCTCACACATTTAAGGGGTCCACACATCTCAGACAGGGTTTTATTTAAATTATAAAGACAAAAAGGATGCTAGTCCCTTTTCTATCACTGCTTTTACAGTCAGTGAAATACTTCACAGTTTCCCTCCCACCTCTTGTTTATTCTCAAAATAAAATTAATCATCTCGGAGGCACAAAAAAGGTGGGGGACAGGAAATGGACTAGGAAAAGATGCACTATGAGTCAGGGTAATGAAGATTACTGTTAAGTAATTGTTTCATTACCAATCCTTCCTCCTTTTACCAGTCCTCACACAGTTGAGCATATAACAAGCACAGTGATTTGCACTAAAACTATTTTATATGCCTGAATGGAAAGCATTTTAATGAAGTATACTTTAATTACTTCATTGCAGTGTCCAAGACAACTGAACCAAAACTCTTGTCAACAGTGTGTGTTAAATATAACATATAATGATTCACAAATGTCTGTGGAGTCGACCCAGCAGCCACCTTGCAGACCTCTGACAAGAATGTACCCCTCGCCTCAGCCTAAGAGCCTAAAAGAGAGCTTGTTGATTGACCTTGCAGATCGTGTGGGGGTTCAGTGTATGTTGCTACCGACAATTAACCTTTAGGACAAATGTAGGATCCAATATGAGAACCACTCCATGAGAAAAAAAAACTCAGGTATGGCTAAGAGATCACTAATGTGGACAACTCATTCAACCTCCTAACTGGAGTGATTGCTAGTAGAAATGCCCATCTTTGAGGCTAGCGACTGAAATGTGGCCTTCTCTATGGATTTGAAAGCTGGCTCCTGGGCCCTTCTAATACTCCTGACAAATCCCAGGTAGGTACTAGGGTGTGTTGGATAGGTCTTTTTAATATAATGTTTTTAAGAAGGCAGTTAACTATGTGTTAGATTTCCCAAAATTCACCCTAAAAGCCCTGATTGCTTCCCACTGCATCTCTAAAGTGGCTGGAAGTAGAGATTTAAAAGGAATTTATAAACCCAGCATCTGCTGGCTGCCCTGCATCATGATCGAAAGGATCCCCTGTGCTATTTATATGTATTCAAAGTGGACAGTCTTCTGGATTCCTTGATTACTAAGGCTATGTGTTTTGAACAACCCAACTGCTCTAATCCCTCCAGCTCAACTTCCAGGCCATCAGATGTAACATCCTGAACACTTCTAATGGAAGGATGTGAAACTAAAATAGTAGAAGAGGATCAAGAGGGAGGTGGAAAGGATCCTTGAGAGCCATCTGCATTAGAAGGAGGAACCATGGAGGATTCAGCCAGAATGGGGCTATCAATATAATCATCAGCCTCGCTATTTGAAATCAAGAGATTTATGGTTTGTAATATAACCATTCAGAAAGTCTCCAAACACACAAAAGTATCCAGTTCTCTGAGGTTGAGGAATGGTCGAAAAGTAATGCCTTGTTTTCGCACCAAAAACAGTATAGAATGATATCCTTGGGACTTGTGTCACAGTTTCATTAGAGATAAGATCTGGAATGCCCTGTAATGTTGAGTCCCTTTTTAATATGCTTTTTGGTAATGGTGTATGTTTGAACCACGTTGACAGGGGTTCTTCATCCATAAAACCCAGGAGTCCTGAACTGCTCAAACCACTGATAACAGAATCCTTCAGCCTTCCTCCCACTTTCATAAACTCATTTCTGCTCACCTTGGGATAGAGTTGGCTGCAGCCAGTCTTTACTTGCCAATGTGGCCCCCGGCCTCAGGGCTGGCTGTGAAAAGGGTGTTTGCTCTCTCTCACTCTCTCTAAGACTGCATTCTCCTTTTGAATAAAGTGTTTTTCCTGACAGAAGTTTGAATGTCCTCAAGATCTTTTTTCTTGTCCACAGATTTCAATGCCATATCATTCAGTTCTTTGCTGAATAATTTAGGACCTGTGAATGGTAGCTACTGGATTATAGATCTGTGTCTCACATCAACTTCCACAGTTTTATCCATAGAAACCTTTTTCCTCGAACCGCTTTCCCTGCAGTAGATGTAGCCAAACAGAGATTATCAAAAGAAGAATGTGACAAAACTCGGGCCAAGAGTTCCATGTTAGATAATAATGGAACATGGTCAGAACCTTTGTGAAAACAATCATACAGAGATTGAAAGTCTTTCAAAACAATTGTGTGGCATATTCTGCATACGTGTTTACCTTTGTAGAAAAATTAGCCGCAGCAAAGACTCTTCTCAGAGACCCCCCTACTTTACTTTCCACCATGTCTTAAAGGATCACATCTTCTGTAGCCAAAGAAGACATGGAAGTCATTGAAGGTAGAATGGAGGTCACTTTTGGGGTATGTAGGAACTGTTCCTCAAAACTTTCAATAGTGTACCTTTTACTAAGACAAGTAATTGTTGTTTTATAAACATCTTCCCACTCTTTGGCCATCCGTTTTTTTAAGACTATCATGGAGGGACAAGCTGTCAGCAGGAGGAGCATTGTACTGATCATAAAACTTGTCCTGTTCTTACTGTGGTTTCTCAAAACCTAATACATCTGTAATGTGGGTAAAAATATCTTGGAGATGTGTCCCCTGGATATAACATCCCTTTGAACTTGTCTCCTGATCCTCATCTGAGTCAGCTGTGGCACTTTTAACAGCAGGTTCGATCAGTGCAGAATTACCAGCCTGCTTAGGTCTCCTCTGGAAATCTGGAGGACTTCTTCCTGTCTCAGAGGGTTGGGATTATTGAACTTGGAGGAACTAGGTAAGGATGTTCCTTTCAATCGACCTCTTCCACATGTGGTAACAACCAGAATGGCTCTATTATGGCACTAGTGAACATGTGGAACAACACCCATTGTTGCATCCAATTTTTCCTCTTTTTATATGTTGCCTGGAGACTAGTACTAATGTCGCTACATTCTGGGCCCAACGTCTAACTTTACAACTTTCAGTATTCACAAAGGGACTTACGAGTTGTATCTTTACAATTGGGTACTTTCTGCCCTCAGGCCGGAATCTCCACAGTGGGGGTAAAATCTCCAAAGTCTAGGCAGAACACAAAAAAAGAAAGAGAGCAATCATTGGGGTATGTCCCATCACAAATGCCCAGACATACACATCATAAGGTATATGACATCTAGTTGAACAACCAACATAGCACAAAATACATCACTGAAAAATATAAAATAGCTACATGTAGGCACTGGGCAGTCATATTTGTAGGGTGTATATTGGAGTGGTAAATGTTCTAACAAAAGCACACACCACTACAGGAATGTAGGAAAACATGTAAGATACAATACCAGAAACCTATACATCTGAGCCTTCAAATGGTAACCAGAACATCACAAGTTCTAAAAAGCATCTCTTCTACAGTTGCACATTAAACTCTTAGTCATGGGTCATGTAATATCTCGACAAATCGACAAATTGTGAATGTAATATACAACTCCAAATCTATAATCAATGTTCAGATTTCTATGTTTCTCCCAAACACATCACACACACCTGTTTAGTGCTTACCATCTCCCCACCCAGCTCCAGCTGAAAAGTTGTTAGCCAGTCCCAGCCTGGCTGCATACATAAATTCAGAGCTGCCACACACAAACCCTTTCAGACTTTACCACATGTCGCTAAATGTCTTATCAGTTTGCCCCTTGTCATGTGACAGAATGATTTGAGGAGAAGGGGAGCAGAGAGGATCTTCAGACAAAAGATTAACCTCTTTAGGATGTCCATCCAAGATGACGGCTACAGATTCCGTTTTCCCCCTGATGTAATCTTGGAGGTGGTTTCTGAGTGGGAGCAGCATCGTGACTCTGAGAGCCGCCGCTCCCATGTCACCCCAGCCTGTGTCAAGGTCCTAGAAGCTCTCCATTTCTTTTCTACTGGGTCATTCCAGAGGGTTTCCAGTAAAATTGTGGGCATGTCTCAGGCAAGCCAGTCCTAATGCTTGTGTCAGGTTCTGAGCTGCATAAATAGGAGAATGCATCTCTACATATGTATGCCCGATACACTAACAGGAAGCCAAAGGGTTGCCAGTGATTTCTACCTCTTTTCCCGCTTCCCAAGTATGGTTGGTGAAATTGATTGCACTTGTGTGGCTCTTCAGACACCTCGCCATAGTGCACACATCTTCTGCCACAGACACCGCTGGCCTGCTATCATTGTGCGGGGTGTGTGAAGCCAGTGGCTGCTTTACAGATGTGCATGCAGTGTTCCCAGGTAATATACATTACAGCTACATATTCTAAAGGTTACCTTTTGC
The DNA here is from genome assembly GCF_031143425.1 of Pleurodeles waltl. Taxonomy (NCBI): domain Eukaryota; kingdom Metazoa; phylum Chordata; class Amphibia; order Caudata; family Salamandridae; genus Pleurodeles; species Pleurodeles waltl. The sequence goes on from NC_090437.1 coordinate 186,811,242, forward strand.
CTAGCGGCTATCAGCAGGAGGGTAAGTACTCAAGCAGCAGACAAGTTTGTATATGTTTAAAAAATGTATATACACATCCATCTCAATTTAATATTTCTTATAACACATACATGATGACAACAGACACTGCATTTACCATTTCATTTGTTAGTAACTTTACAAATTCAGCAGGGACATGCGCAAAAATGTCTATGTTTTCCTGCTCAGGTGATGCTGCATATGCACTTTCCCCTCATCTCTTCACACCATACAGTCATGCAATCACTGTATCTCACTGCAGGTACAATAGGGTACACATACATACATGAGCCATCATTAAGCATACGTTTGGAATCCCAAAGTTGCAATTCAGATGTCTTGACCGTACAGGGGGTGTGCTGGTAATAGTTGCCTGTCCTCTGAACCCTCACCAAGATCTGAGTCCAGAGAACAGGGCCATTAACCCACACAGAGGGCATGGTATGCAGGTGCATGACCAGCTGATAGACACTTTTTTCTTTTGAGCCACTAGTTGTGCTATAGCCTTTATGTGGTTGCACAGTCTGTTGTCAATGATGATTTGTGGACATTTCACACTCTGACCATAAATTCCACCGTGAGACTACTCAGCAAGCCATACCAAATGTATGTAAGCAACAGATGTTTTCAAGAGTTAAATGTTATGCTGTGCTACAGATTTTGTGCCCAAGTCAGTGATTAGTGTTGACGAAGTCTTAAAGGGGAGTACATGTCACTGAATTTGTGAGATCTCCCTGGACAATGGACATCTGAAACCTTCACCAGCACCAAGTATCACAAGGATGGATGCCTATGCAGAGTCAGTGAGGACTGGCATTGTGTACAAGAAGGAAACCTACAGGTATATGTGAAACAGAAAAGTTTACATTTAGGTGTCAACCTTAGATTTTTGGGATACCCATACTCTAAACAAGCACACCTTCCCCACTGATTATATGAGACTTGCTGCATGGCACAATGTACTTTGGACAATGGCCCTTACACATTATGTGACACTGGGGTGCAGTCAGTATTGGAAACTTAATGATCCACTCACTGGGCACTGATTAATCAACAACGTATAAAAAAATAAAATACTTTGTACTATTAACTACAAAAGCAACTTGATGTCAGTGTTTGAGACACAGTAGTTGTGATGCTGACATAGGGCGTGATTCAAAATCGTAAACTTACACTTTTGTGTAAGTTCAGGATTGGTTGCCATTCACGAAGAGAGTCATGACTAGTATCTTTACAAGTGCGGAGTCCTCGCACATGAAAAGATAGGTATATTTGGAGACACTGCACTCATAAAGATACTGGTTGTAAATTATTTTGTGAATGGCAAACAATCGTAAACTTACACAAAAGTGTTTACTTTTATGAATCAGGCCCACAGTGTGGCTATGATACCCTGGGGCATATTAACACTTTTCTTGCCCCACCCTGGGCCCCCCTAACAACACCATTTACAATACGGCACACCATGGCGCATGTTAGGACAAAAGCGTCAAAAATGTTGACGATACTGTGGCACTTTGCAGAATTAGCACCACAAATTATGGAGCTAATCCTGCAAAGTCAAGGGAGGCTCATTGAAAACAATGGCAGCATCACTTTAACACCTGCCTCAGGCAGGCGTTAAAAATTACACAAAAGATTGCGCAGTGAAAGCTTGTAAATTTCACTGCAGCATTTTTATGGACCTCCCTGCGTGAGAACGCCCCCTTGCATACATTATGGCTGGAGCAGGCATAATGTGGTGAAAGAGGATACTAAGTGGTGCAATGCATGCATTGAGCTACTTTGCAAATCTGGCATGGGGAAATGGCCTCCTTAATGTCACATTAGCATAAATAAAAATTACTCTTGTGTGGCGCAAGGGGCTGGTAATTATGCCCCACTGTTTTTCCACTTTGTTTCTAGGTAGGTTGAATGATGCTATACTAAAATACTACACACTCCTTCTATCTCCATTCTACTTATGTGATGTATTTAGACAGAACTGAATGTAAAGAATTAAGTATTTGTGCTGAGTTGTGTATAGGACCATGTAACTTATATGTTCCAGTTTAGAAATACCTCTTACACTTGTGTGTTCTACTACTCAGGTGGCAGTGTAGTGATATCTCTTTCTTATGTACATTATGATTTAAAAGTACATGTGTACTGTCCTGGATTGTCCATGCTCAGAAACAGAATCCTTCATGTGTCCAACCAAAAATAAAGGTATAACGTATTGTTTGTGTAATGGTGGATGCCTCACACACATGTTTAAAGGACATATAGGGGGTGATTCTGACCTCGGCGGTAAAATGCCCTTACCGCCGGTCAGAAGACCGCCATAACACCGCCGCGGCCGCGGTCAACCGCCACGGTCATTCTGACCCATAACGGCCAAACCTCCAAAAATCCGTCCTCCACTGCAGCCCGCCACATCGGCGGGCAGCGATAAACTGGAGATGACCAAACCTCCACCGTCACGCCAACAGAAATACGCCCATGCCATTACGACCCACTAATCCACACGGCGGTCATTCAAACACGGTATTCCATTGGCGGTACACACCGCCGCGGTCAGAATACACACACATCACCAAAACACAGCCACATTGGACAATTTGAAAAACACACACCTGATACACATACACACACCACTCCCACACAATCAACCAACTATAAAACACACACCCACATCACCCACAAACCCCTGCAACCCCAAATACTGAGAGAAGGAGAGAGAGACACAGCAGACAATCCAAAGCAAGACACACTGAGGCACACTACACCATCACACACACCACATAGTAGCACAAAGCACCACTCACCAACACACTCCTCATCACATACACCACCCCACACCTCACCCACACCACCCCATGGCACCCCAAAGGCATCCACGCTTTTCGGACCAAGAACTCCGGGTCATGGTGGAGGAAATCCTAAGAGTGGAACCCCAGCTCTTCGGCTCGCAGGTGCAGCACACCAGTATAGCCAGGAAGGCGGAGCTATGGCAGCGGATCGTGGACAGGGTCAACGCGGTGGGACAGCATCCCAGGAATAGGGAGGACATCCGCAAAAGATGGAACGACCTACGGGGGAAGGTCCGGTCGATGGTCTCGAGGCACAACATCGCGGTCCAGAAGACTGGCGGCGGACCCCCACCCACCCCTCCCGAATTTACATCGTGGGAACAAGAGGTCTTGACCATCCTGCATCCTCAGGGCCTCGCAGGAGTAGCCGGAGGAATGGACTCTGGTAAGTCCCATCTCAACTACTATATCCCCCACACCCCACCAGCATGCCAACCCACACCCCCACCCTCACCCCCAACCCCCCCAGCACACATCCTTCCTGACAATGTCTCACCAGCACAACCCACCCATCCCAACACCAACTCCTGCATGCCAACACAAACCATGGGCACCCATCACCTAAGCATGACCACTGCACTAACCCCTCCCCCCCACTAAATACCCTCACAACACCTCCCTCCAGGGAATGCCTGCACTGGGGGACAAGGGCACCCACAACACGCATGCTATTGCACACACAGAAACAATAACCAAACTCTCTTACCCCATGCAGGACCCGAACGACAACACACCAGCCAGGAGGGTCCAGAAGTGTCCATCCCACCACCGGAACAGGCCCACACTGAGGATAGCAGCTCTATCGACAGTGAACCTGATGACCAGCCCGGACCATCGGGGACCTCTGGGCAGTCGGTTCCCCTCACCCAGACACAGGCCACACCAGACCCGACCCCCTCTGCCGACACCAGCACAGCTCCCACCCAGCGGGCCCATGCCTCTGTCTCTAGGACAGCTCAATCAGCGGTGTGTCTGCCACTACAGGGCACCCAGGCTAACCCGACACCCCAACAACAACAGGGACCTGGGGGCAGTGGGAGCGGGCACACCGGCCAGGGGACAGAGGCCGGGGGAAACCGGGCAGCTCGGAGGGCTGCTGTGCGACAGGGGGGGGAGGAGAGGCCCAGGGAACCCACTCTCCAAGAGGCCCTCACCACCCTCATGGGGGCCTACCACCACTCCCAAGAAACGATGGCGACGGTACTGGCCAGGTTCACTGAGATCCAGGCACAGCAGGAGGAACGCTACATGGGCTTCAGGGAGGAGCTGAGAATCATCGGGACCGCAATGGGGACCATCGTCCTGGCCCTCCACAGGATAGAGGACGCGTTGCGGGACCATGGTGCACCACACAGGGCCCCTGTCACTAGGCCGGACCAGGAACAGCCTCCGCCGGCGCTAGTGGACAGGAGGTCCCAACACCTCGACAGCCCCCCAGAACCCCACCTCCTGCTGAAGAACAACCACCCCGTAAGAGGAGCCTGAGACCAAAGAAAAAGACAGAGTAGGATGTCAAGACCCCCGCCAGCAGGACATACCCCCTCAAGTCTTCCCACTGTCCCACATTGCCACCCTGTCCAACCATGAACTGCCTATGCTCCATCCTTCCACAGGCAAAAGAACAATGCACCTGTGAGACTGAGAACTGGACTCTGCCATGGATATTCCTCCACCCCCACCCATCACCCTTAGAATCACATGTACCGGTATCTAGCACTGTAAATAAATCACATTTTGCACACAAACCTGTTTTGAGTCATGCTGTATTATTAACAAAGGGATAACATATTACTGTTCAATTTCTGTTCTGTCAATTAGTCATGACAACATACCAATGTCAATACGCTGTATTTCATGGGCGAACCAAGCAGAAGTCAGGTACTGAGTCAGACAGCACTGAGAAGGGAAGGGAAAGGCATAAATTAATAAAAAACATCTGTGGGGAACTACAGAAAGTATAGATGCAGGAGGCTAGAAGCAATTGTGAAATGGCGTGGGTGATTCTTACCTGGGTGTTACTGGAAATACTGTTGTATCACTCTGTCCCTATTGTCTGTGTCGTCCTCAGAGTCTTCCTCCTCTTCACTCTCCACAGGCTCCACGGCTTCTACAACACCACCATCTGGACCATCCTCCTGCAGGAAAGGCACCTGGCGTCGCAAAGCCAGGTTGTGAAGCATACAGCACGCCACGATGATATGGCACACCTTCTTTGGTGAGTACATTAGGGATCCACCAGTCATATGCAGGCACCTAAACCTGGCCTTCAGGAGGCCAAAGGTTCGCTCAATCACCCTCCTTGTACGCCCATGGGCCTCATTGTAGCGTTCCTCTGCCCTTGTCCGGGGATTCCTTACTGGGGTCAGTAGCCACGGCAGGTTGGGGTAACCAGAGTCACCTATTAGCCACACACGTTGTCTCTGTAGCTGCTCCATCACATAGGGGATGCTGCTATTTCGCATCACATACGCGTCATGCACTGACCCTGGGAACTTGGCATTTACATGGGAGGTGTACTGGTCAGCCAAACAGACCACCTGGACATTCATCGAATGATAATTCTTTCTGTTTCGGTACACCTGCTCATCGTCTTTTGGGGGTACCGAAGCCACATGGGTCCCATCAATGGCACCAATGATGTTGGGGATATGTCCAAGGGCATAGAAATCACCCTTCACTGTGGGCAAGTCACCCTCCTCGGGGAAAATGATGTAGCTCCGCATGAGTTTCATCAGGGCAGACAACACTCTGCTCAAAATCTTAGAAAACATAGGCTGAGACATTCCAGATGACATGGCCACTGTGGTCTGGAATGACCCACTGGCCAAAAAATGGAGGACTGACAAAACCTGCACCAGAGGGGGAATCCCTGTGGGTTGGCGGATGGGGGACATCAGGGCTGGCTCCAGCTGGGCACACAGTTCATGGATAGTGGCACGGTCAAGTCGGTATCGAAGGATTATATGGCGTTCTTCCATTGTCGACAGGTCCACCAGCGGTCGGTACACGCGAGGATTCCTCCTTCTCATCCCAAGTCCCAGCGGACGGTGCCTAGGAAGGACAACATGGAGCACAGAGTCAGCCAAACCACAGGTACGTACAGACAGCTTGCACAGTTAAAGAATGGCAATGGGTTGAAAGGCGTGTATGTGTGGCAATGCAAGGCCTAGGCCTGTGTGTCGCAGTCAAAATTAAGCCATGTGGGCCCTTGAAATGGCGGCTGCCTGACCTGTGAAGTGGGACAATGGGATGTGAGGTCACTGCGCTGGCGGGGCACACCGTGGCGGTAGGCGGTCGAAGACCGCGGCGCAAAGCCGCATTGGTTAACATTGAAGCCTATGGGTTTCAGGAGCCAATAACGAAGTGCGCCGGCGGTCGCGGTACGCACCGCCGCGGTACGCACCGCCGCGGACGTGACCGCCATTTTCTATCTGCTTAATCACTCGAGACCTGATCATCCACAGGAGAGGACCTATACTGCAAGTGCTGCTGTGACCTCGGTCTGGAAGATACAATGGCTGCTGTGACTGGGGAAAGGGCCCCTGCCTTCACGTCTGAAGAATTGGACAAGCTCGTGGATGGGGTCCTCCCCCAGTATGCGCTACTCTACGGTCCTCCAGACCAACAAGTGAGTACCCCGGGTGCTAATGGAATGGGCTATGCCTGTGTGGATTGGGGTGGATGTAAGTTGGTGGGGTGGGGTGGGGGGCGAATGAGGAGTGCAACGCCCGACAGATGAGAGCATGTGCCATATGGCAAAGTGGGTGGGGGGGGGCCAATTACATCTAACATGCAGGCCATTGATGATTTCCTCCTTTCCACCCTGTACATGTCTAATAGGTCAGCGCCCATCAGATGATCGATATTTGGCGTGCCATCGCCAAGGAAGTCCGGACCTTGGGGGTCCACAACAGACGGGGCACCCACTGCCGCAAGAGGTGGGAGGACATCCGCCGCGGAACAAGGAAGACCGCAGAAACACTGCTGGGGATGGCCTCCCAACCTAGGAGGGGTGCCAGTCGCACCATGACCCCCCTGATGTCCCGGATCCTGGCGGTGGCCTACCCTGAATTTGATGGGCGCTTTAAGACATCACAGCAGACACAAGGGGGTGAGTATCAGCACATTCTCCTATCTTTCTGCGCAGTGGAGGCGTCTGGGTGGGGGAGGAGGGCTGTGGGTGACATTAGGCCAGGGCGCTTTCTGTAGTGTAGTCCTCTCCCTTAGGCATGGCCCTGTGCCCCCGGCCCCCACCTCTGTAGGGTGACAAGTACAGCCATTGAAGGTCCAGCATCTCCCATGTGCGCGTTTGACGTCTCTTGGCCTGTTGTCTTAGTCAGTAGTACTGAGTAGTGTACCCCGAATGCGCGGCTTAGTGCATTAGGCACCTGTGTCTGTCCTCTCCGCCAACGGTGTTGACATTGCATGCACTCAACCTGGTCTTCTTTTTTCTCCCCCCACCCTTTCTCTTCATCTTCTTGTGCATGTGTGCATTAGCATCATCAGGCGGAGGAGATATGGCATCGGAGCACGAGGGAGCTGCAGGACACAAGGCCCCGGTGGGCCCAGGAACAGACACCGAGGGCACCAGTGATCCGGAGGGCGAGGGGAGCACCACGACGGGGACCGCTGGTGAGAGCAGCGAAAGCGACACGTCCTCGGATGGGAGCTCCCTAGGGGTGGCGGCAACATCCGTGCCCCCCGCCTCTACAGGTACAGCCGCCACCCAGCGCACCAGCCCCGCCCTCCCAGCAGCCCCTCAGTCTTCGCTCCGTGCCGCTTCGCCCAGGAAGGCGCGCGTCTCCTTCGCCCCAGGCACCTCAGCCCCTGCCCCTGTTGCCCCTGCTGCCCTCAGTGCGGAGCTCATTGACCTGGTAAGGACGCTCATTGTTGGGCAGACGACCCTTCTGAATGCCATCCAGGGTGTGCAAAGGGAGGTGCAACAGAGCAATGCGTACCTGGAGGGCATTCATTCGGGTCAGGCTGCCCATCAACGAGCGTTCACTGCTCTGGCCTCAGCACTGACGGCAGCCATTGTCCCTGTTTCCAGCCTCCCTCTTCTGACTGCCTCCAGCCTGTCTCTGTCTCCTGTTCCTCAGCCTATCCCATCCACACCATCAGACCAGCCTGCACACACCTCAACACCCAAGAGCAGCTCATCCAAACACAAGCACCACAGATCCCGCAAACACTCACCCGAGCAACACCCAGATGCAGACATGCCAACAGCCACTGCCACCCCTGTGTCCCCCTCCTCCTCGTCTCCCTCCTCCCTCCCTGTGACGTCTACACTCACACCTGCATGCACCCCAACATCAGCCAGTGCTTCCATCACCACCTCACCCTCCAGTACAGTCCACACTCGTGCAGTCACCACCCCCACTGCCATGTACACGTCCCCTGTGTCCTCTCCCACTGTGTCTGTCACCCCCTCTTCCAAGACACACAAACGCAGGCAGCCACCCACCCAACAGCCATCCACCTCACGACAGCCTACAGCACCAGCACCTTCACCCAATGACAGCACACCTGACTATCCTACAACCACCTCCTCTACCTCCACTTCCATCTCCACTTCTCCTACCCTTTACCTTGGCCCTAAAAAACTTTACCTGGCTAACCTTAACCTCTTTCCCCCCGATGACCTCCCCCATCCATCTTCAAAGAGTCCCAAGAGCACCGCAGCCACCACCAGCCCAGCTTCGGGTGTCACTGTTGTGCCTGGGTTCTGGAGCCCACCCTTTGCCAGCAGTGACACATCGAGCTGCAGCAAGGACACGTCCAGCCCCCCCCCCGGCAAGAGGACCCGCAAAACCAAGGACCGCCGTGCGAGGACCGACAGGGCTGCCCCCAAGGAGCAATGTGTGGCCACTTCACCACCCACACCATCTGGGGGAGGCAAGGGCCCGAGAGCCCCATCAAAGGAGCGGAAGGGCAGCAGGAGCGCGGAGAAGGTGGACCCCACATGCCACATCCCAGCTGGGAAGGAGGACACTAAGGAGGCCAGGAGTCCGTCCCCGAAGGGTCCAGATACGTCACGGTCCGAGGGCGACTGAACAGGGAGTCCAGGCCAGGTCTGGCTCCCTTGACCTGCTGGATGGGCACCCCTGAACAGGGCCCACGGTGCAGACGAGCACCGCTGAACAGGGCCCCGCCGTGGAGATAGGCACCGCTGAACAGGGCCCGCGGTGCAGAAGAGCACCGCTGAACAGGGCCCCGCCGTGGAGATAGGCACCGCTGAACAGGGCCCGCGGTGCAGAAGAATACCGCTGAACAGGGCCCCGCCGTGGAGATAGGCACCGCTGAACAGGGCCCGCGGTGCAGAAGAGCACCGCTGAACAGGGCCCCGCCGTGGAGATAGGCACCGCTGAACAGGGCCCGCGGTGCAGAAGAGCACCGCTGAACAGGGCCCCGCCGTGGAGATAGGCACCGCTGAACAGTGCCCCGCCGTCTCAAGCACCGCTCCGCTGGGCCCTTCCTCTCAAGCACCGCTCCGCTGGGCCCCGCCGTCTCAAGCACCGCTCCGCTGGGCCCCGCCGTCTCAAGCACCGCTCCGCTGGGCCCTTCCTCTCAAGCACCGCTCCGCTGGGCCCTTCCTCTCAAGCACCGCTCCGCTGGGCCCCGCCGTCTCAAGCACCGCTCCGCTGGGCCCCGCCGTCTCAAGCACCGCTCCGCTGGGCCCTTCCTCTCAAGCACCGCTCCGCTGGGCCCCGCCGTCTCAAGCACCGCTCCGCTGGGCCCCGCCGTCTCAAGCACCGCTCCGCTGGGCCCTTCCTCTCAAGCACCGCTCCGCTGGGCCCTTCCTCTCAAGCACCGCTCCGCTGGGCCCTTCCTCTCAAGCACCGCTCCGCAGGGCCCCGCCGTCTCAAGCACCGCTCCGCTGGGCCCTTCCTCTCAAGCACCGCTCCGCTGGGCCCTTCCTCTCAAGCACCGCTCCGCTGGGCCCTTCCTCTCAAGCACCGCTCCGCTGGGACCCGCCGTCTCAAGCACCGCTCCGCTGGGCCCCGCCGTCTCAAGCACCGCTCCGCTGGGCCCTTCCTCTCAAGCACCGCTCCGCTGGGCCCCGCCGTCTCAAGCACCGCTCCGCTGGGCCCGTCCTCTCATGCACCGCTCCGCTGGGCCCTTCCTCTCAAGCACCGCTCCGCTGGGCCCCGCCGTCTCAAGCACCGCTCCGCTGGGCCCTTCCTCTCAAGCACCGCTCCGCTGGGCCCCGCCGTCTCAAGCACCGCTCCGCTGGGCCCCGCCATCTCAAGCACCGCTCCGCTGGGCCCTTCCTCTCAAGCACCGCTCCGCTGGGCCCTTCCTCTCAAGCACCGCTCCGCTGGGCCCCGCCGTCTCAAGCACCGCTCCGCTGGGCCCCGCCGTCTCAAGCACCGCTCCGCTGGGCCCCGCCGTCTCAAGCACCGCTCCGCTGGGCCCTTCCTCTCAAGCACCGCTCCGCTGGGCCCCGCCGTCTCAAGCACCGCTCCGCTGGGCCCTTCCTCTCAAGCACCGCTCCGCTGGGCCCCGCCGGGCCCCGCCGTCTCAAGCACCGCTCCGCTGGGCCCCGCCGTCTCAAGCACCGCTCCGCTGGGCCCTTCCTCTCAAGCACCGCTCCGCTGGGCCCTTCCTCTCAAGCACCGCTCCGCTGGGCCCTTCCTCTCAAGCACCGCTCCGCTGGGCCCCGCCGTCTCAAGCACCGCTCCGCTGGGCCCTTCCTCTCAAGCACCGCTCCGCTGGGCCCTTCCTCTCAAGCACCGCTCCGCTGGGCCCTTCCTCTCAAGCACCGCTCCGCTGGGCCCCGCCGTCTCAAGCACCGCTCCGCTGGGCCCTTCCTCTCAAGCACCGCTCCGCTGGGCCCCGCCGTCTCAAGCACCGCTCCGCTGGGCCCTTCCTCTCAAGCACCGCTCCGCTGGGCCCCGCCGTCTCAAGCACCGCTCCGCTGGGCCCCGCCGTCTCAAGCACCGCTCCGCTGGGCCCTTCCTCTCAAGCACCGCTCCGCTGGGCCCCGCCGTCTCAAGCACCGCTGAACAGGGCACCGCCGTCTCAAGCACCGTTGATGGTTCATTGTGCCCACCATGCCTCCTCCTTGACCAGTGGAGACTGTCATCCACATGATGGACTGTGGCTTTGCACTCCCCAGGATGGTCCAGTGGGCAATCCACCCACTGCAGAGACATTGAGAGACTGTGGCTTTGCACTCCCCAGGTTGGTCCAGTGGGCAGCCCACCCACTGTAGAGACATTGAGAGACTGTGGCTTTGCACTCCCCAGGTTGGTCCAGTGGGCAGCCCACCCACTGTAGAGACATTGAGAGACTGTGGCTTTGCACTCCCCAGGTTGGTCCAGTGGGCAGCCCACCCACTGTAGAGACATTGAGAGACTGTGGCTTTGCACTCCCCAGGTTGGTCCAGTGGGCAGCCCACCCACTGTAGAGACATTGAGAGACTGTGGCTTTGCACTCCCCAGGATTGAACAGTGGGCAGCCCACCCACTGTAGAGACATTGAGAGACTGTGGCTTTGCACTCCCCAGGTTGGTCCAGTGGGCAGCCCACCCACTGTAGAGACATTGAGAGACTGTGGCTTTGCACTCCCCAGGATTGAACAGTGGGCATGGTGGCTCCTCGTGGATCTGGCGTCGTGGACTCATGTGGCTGTGGTGCCCCCCCCTTCCCTTCCCCCTGAGGTGCCTGTAGTTTTTACATCTGATGCCCCTGCAGTGTTCTCTCCAAAGGACTCAGGTCTCCTGTGTGGGCTTTGCCCTTGTTTCTCAAGACTTTGGCCCACGGACATGCTGAATTCGTAGGATGTGCAGGACTTGGTACTTCAGTTATACACTGATGTGTATGTCATTTGTTTTGTTGTGGATATCTTTCATGGTTGTACGCTAATTTTCTGGAGCTTTTTGGTACATAAATATTTATTCCAAATATCATTATGTCCTAGCATTTTTCAGGGGTGTTTGGGTGGTGTCACTGTGACTTGGTGCTCTGCATTGGTGAGTACATGATTGGGGGCGGGGGGCGCATATGTGTGTGCCCGTAACCTTTCGTCCTCCCCCTCCCGTGTGTCGTAGGTGCAGTACTCACCGTTGTCGTCTGCGCCGGACTTCGTACTCGTGGTAGATGAGAAGGTAGACGAGAGCAGGTATGATGTTCAATTCGGGTTCCATGCTGTCCTCCGTCCTCGTGGAGTGCGTAGAGGTGAGCGTTTTCCCGTTCGTAGTCTGTTTCCGCCGTGTTTTTATCGGCGGTGCTCCCGCCCCGGAAAAGGTGGCGGATTGGTGAGTTATGATAGTGTGGGCGGTACATTGTCTGCCGCCTGCCTGTTGGCGGTGACCGCCGCGCTGTTTGTCTGTACCACCGCGGCGGTCGGAGTGTTAAGTTGGCGGGCTGTGTTGGCGGTTCCCGCCAGGGTCAGAATTCCATTTTTTGGACCGCCAGCCTGTTGGCGGGTTGGCCGCCACTTTAACACCGACCGCCAGGGTTAGAATCACCCCCATAATTTCCTATGTTACTGTCTCTTGAATACCTTCAGGTAGCATGTCAGATATTTTCACAAGGAGTGGATGGTTTTGTTTGTGAAGTTAATGGTTAAATAAACCATACTCCCAGCTCTTAGAACACATTTAGTCCTGCCGCTGGAATACGCCTACCGCACTGCAGTGCGCTGAAATATTTTGGCAGATTTGGGTTTTCCCTGCATTATTCAGCTGTTCTTCTGGGCCCCCCTAAAGCTGAGGGTACTTGCGAAGCACCCCCCTCATTTTAGGCAGGGCAATTCCGTCCTGGACTCCCTCAGCAGAGTTGTGGGCATGTTAATTAAACAGAGCAAGAGGTGTGCAGACGAGGCGAGGATGGCTCAGAAAGACCATAAAATGACTGCCAGCTATTTCCTGTATTGAACTTCCTGCTTTTTATTTCTTGTTTGCCATTTCCTGTACCAAATGTCTGTTTTCTGGCTAAATGGCGTAACCTTCACCCTAGTACAGAGTCTCCACCTCAAGTGCAGTCTCTCTGCCCCGAATGCATAAACTCCACAGTCACCTTATCTGCATAATGGCTGCAGTAGTCAGAAGGTCTATTTTTCATTGGAGCACTTGATTTGCTGTTTTCTTAGGGCATTCTGGGTCTCAAAATGTTCAAAACTCAACATATTACGTTTACAATTGCTTCTTAATAAATGAATGCACTTACATCATCGTTACTTGTCAACTAATGTCAACAACGGGCCTTATAACTGTTGCATCCATAGGTGAAGGAATGACTTGGACAATTTCTGGTGTTGCTATGTGAGGGGTTTGGGTGTTGGATGCTGTATCATGCATGCTTTTTGTGGGATTAGTTTCCGGGGTGAAATTTTTATTTTTGTAACGTGGAATAAAGGCAGACTTTAACATCTTTTCTACAGTGGGAAGTATGTCATTTCTAATATCTAGGTAGTTGTACTAGCTCTGCACTAGTGTTTAGCACAAACAAAGCAGCCTTGACATGCTAAATGTGGCACTTGCCATGTAGAGTGTCTGATGTTGCCAAGGGATATTCCAACATTTTGAATCACATCTTTGCAAAGGTCATATCCAAGGCCTTATCTGCATATGTACACTCAATTTGGCATGCATGCTGTGTTTCAATATGCTACACCACAGATGGCATTTGATGGTAAGTGTAAGACTGTTGAGACTGCACATTGCAGGATAACTCTGGAGCCACTTTTAGGTGTTGATATATCCATCCAGACTGTGTTCCATCTCCACTTGTAAACTTACATTGGCAGGTAACTATGTTTCAATGTCAGGAAACTCACATTCCACTAATGCTGAAGGTTAGGGTTAGTTAACACTGAAGAATATACTGACCAAAATTGAGAAAGATGTTATTGTGTGGGCAATTTGAGGCAATTACAGTGATAGTACACATATGTTTGAGTCAAAGAAACATATAATTGGTTAGTGAGATCAAAGAAGTACAAAGGCAGCACTTGCTTTATGTTGTCTTGAGCTTTGTTCTGAATTGTACATCAGTTACATAATTGTTTGCCTTCTATGTCAGTGGACCCAGTTGGCCAAGGGCCATCAGGATAGGACCAGGGGCAGAGTGAGAGACCCTCTACTTGTTGCTAGGGACATCTTCTGGATACCACCAGCAAGGAGGAGGAAGTGGGAAACCACGAATAAGGCAGGAGTAGTGAGCCCACTCGGGCCTAGCCAACACCAGCAACATCATCAGCCAGGGTAGTGGCTGGGGATACAGAAGGGGGAGGGGGGCATTGAAGGGGGCACCAGTAGCCAGGGGGGAGAAGAATGTCAATCTCCCCTGGCCCACAAGAACTATATTTTGTAATGCTGTCTCTAGGGCAGACTCATCGCCATCTGGACCTGTCACTGACCCCTCCCTATCTGTTGAGACACCCATTCCATTGGGGTCCCCAGCTGCACCTCCCTGACAATGCTCTCCTCCAAGTGCCTGCCCGGAAGAGCTGGGGGAGACATCAGCCCCCAACATCCCACACCCTCATGTTCTATCCAAACCCCCCCATGTGTTATTACCCTTCTGGCTGCATTCAAGGAAATGATGGTAGAATCTGATGTTGACCAGAATGTGTCCTCTTGGATCTTGCAGGAGATCAGAGGACAAATCTTGTATATTCCGAGAGGCACATTTCAGAGAAATAGTTTACCTCACTGCTTCCTTCGGTGCAGCCATGTTGTCTGTGTTGGCCCAATGACCCACCCACGCCACTGTTGTAGTGTCTCCCAGTACATCTTCCCTCTCTGTTTCCCCTGCTACTGCTTGTACCCTTCATGCTTCCCGCTTGCGTAGGGTGTCTGGTCCTCTATCGGCCAGCCACAGTGAGTCCACAGGTGCAGAGGATCTGAACATTGTGGTGACTGTACAATGTTTGCAGTGTGGACATTTTTTTATCCCTTGTACATGAAGTGGTTCCGCTGATGCTTCCTGATGTGTTTTATTTATTTTACCAACCCCCTCCAAGTTCCCTTGCCCAATCTGCCATAATATTTTATTTGATTTATTTTCTCCCTTTCCAATGGACAGTTTTTTTATTTAATTTATTTACTACAAGACATATATATTTTTTTTCTTGATCAACATCCCTGTCTTATGTTTTTCATTATAGATGCTGTATTCAAAGTATGGAAGTCTAACCTGCTAGGTGTTTAGATATGCTTTCTACATGATCCCTTGTTACGCTGATGGTCCTACATATCTACATGGTTTACTCACACACATTTATCGTCACATATATGGACTATAACCAGAGTAACCAATTGACCATCATCAACTATTACGCAACTCAGTATTGAATTGTGAAAAATATATTTTTATTTACAAATATTTGGAGTATATCTATTTTACTGTGATTACGGGAGATCTCTCTTGCTACTTCGCAATAGTGGTTGTGAGGATCTCCGTGAGTAAGTGCATTTACTGTGTCTGTGCTGATATGTGTGTGGGTTTGGTGCATCTGCCTATACAGTTGGTGGGTGTGACTGCACAGGTGGGGTGAGGGTGCCTGTATAGTTGGTCGGTGTACCTGTACAGAGGGTGAGGGTGTCTGTACAGGTGGGGGAGGTGCCTGTACAGGGGGTGAGGGAGCCTGTACAGGTGGGCGATATCACTGGGTGGGGGATATGCCTGTGCAGGAGGGATGTGACTGTGCAGGGAGGAATGTTCAGGGGTGGTGCCTGTATACATAGGTGGTGCATTTGCAGGTTGTAGTACAGGTGGCTGGATGGGGTGTAGTGCAGGTAGATGTGTTGGGTCTTCTCCGTGTGTTGACTGTGAAGGAAGACATTGAAACAGTTTCAAAATGCCCTCCATTATCTTCATGGCCAAGGCATGATGTCTTGGAGTCTCTTCCCCATTGATAGCTATGATGTCATTTACCTCCTTGACATGTCTTGGCAAGATTTATCAATTGTATCCAAGACTTGAGTTTGTCTGTGAATCACCCAAGGGATTTCCTGTAGTGAGTCTGAAATGTCTGACAATGTAGCTCCAATGGCACGAATGTCCTGCCTCCCATCAGCCTGTTTTTGGAAAAAGTCATCCTCCTACTGGCCACAATGACCATCTGCCAGCCACCTCCACATGGGATGGCCTCTGATTTGACTGTCAGGTCCACCAGCATGGGGAATGCTGGCATGTGGCTGTGGAGATGAGATTGGTGCTTAGGGGATACCTGCTCCTCACCAAGGGTGTTAGGTCCCTCAGATGCTTGGGAGAAGTCCAGGGATGCACTGTCATCAGAGGAGTATGTAGGTGAAGCAGCATGTTTTCCTTGGATGTTTGGGCTGTGAAGAGGTGATGGTTGTGTTGGGGTAGGTGAATGTTGTGGCTGGTTGGCTGACTGCTAGGAATGGACATTCCTGAGAAGTGAAGTGGGAGGCACAATGCTGGCCACAACTGATGTAGGCTTCAGTGCATTGCCCAGTGGGCCAACAATGCACTCCTGATAATCCAGGTCCTCTTCCACGACCAGCGCCTGATCATCTTCTTCATCCTCATCTTCTTAACCATTGCTGACAGCTGACATTGCTGCTTGGAGGAAGACCGGATTCCCTCCTTGGATTGCCTGCCGCCTTCCACTGGTAGATGGTTCAGCTTCATCAAGCGACACATTGTCCTCAGCAGCTGAAAGACAGAGGTTGCAAAATGCTGAGTATTTTCCATTGTATATCATGTGTTACAACACAAAGGTTGAGTCAATTATTCTTTGTATCTATCTGATGTTCCACATGTGACCTGGTTTGTGTAAACATACATACGACAGCTCAGACTGTAGCATTGAGGTGTATAATGCAGATATGCAATGCAAAATCAAACTTAACAACTCCAGCCACAGTTCTGTGTGGTATTGAGATACCCTATGATCTCAGCTGCTGAGACTGGCTCCTTGAGTGTGTGGCAGAAGATGTAGTCCTTGATTCAGAACTTCCAAAGGAAGTGAGACCACAAATAAAGTTCAGCATGAAATATATGTGAACATGCAAAAGTAACACAGACATCACTGATTATGTGAGGAACATATCACACACACATATCAGATGCTTCATAAAAGTGGCCATAGCTGCTAATATCCTTCCACAAGAATTTGGTTATTGTGCACTATTTAGAAATCAATAGTTAACAACACCATATGGCACACTTACCTGACAGACGGATGGTATTGGGTCTGACTGCAGCAGCCGGAATGTCTCCAAAATTCCTTGATGAGGTCCTATGGATAACTAAAGAAGTCTTGACAGCAGCTGTAATACACCATTCATATACATATTTTGTGGGAATCATTTTACACGTATATGCCATAGGTATGGACTTCAACCTAGTTGTGGCTATTCCTCTTTCTATGAGACAATATAAGCAATTTGGTACATACTATACTTATTACAAATAAAGGCAGAGTCATCCTTTCATTAGCCAACAATGTTTGAATTAGTATAATCTTACGAGCCTTATCTGAACATATGAAGATAAGTGCCAACAGGGATAGGCACACACCACATACTGCTGACATATCATCAACATTTAAGATTATGAGACTTTGATAAAGTAATGTTTAAGTTTACTTACCAGGGTCTACTATCTATTC
This sequence comes from Pleurodeles waltl, assembly GCF_031143425.1. Lineage (NCBI taxonomy): Eukaryota > Metazoa > Chordata > Amphibia > Caudata > Salamandridae > Pleurodeles > Pleurodeles waltl. The sequence continues at coordinate 186,828,704 of NC_090437.1, forward strand.
AGTGTGTAGTGCCTGAGCATTAGTCACACCCATACTTGGTGCAGAGATCACTGTAGTATCTGTTTTTCTTGCCAACGTCACAGGACCTAAAATGATATGAGTGTACTTAGTTTACATTCTAGTTGACAAATGTAAAAAACAAACATGTACTAGTCCAGTTCACATTTTTAAGACTATGGATTGATTCTATGTAAAATATCTGTGGATTGTCTAATCACAGTGTAGTAATTGGGACCCCATTCTGACCATATTTATGTACCAGTCTGTTCTGGTGCTATGGGTTGAGATGCCCTGTGACATTGCCTCCCTGCAAGTGCAGGGACCTCTGTTCCAGTGGGTGAATCTACTCTGGATGTGTGGCAATGAAAAAAAGAAGTCAACAGACAATATTAACACATGACATTTATGTATAACTTTTCTCATATTTACTCAATTACATTTTCAAGACAACTGTGATTGTTACTAAATCAGGCACAGTTTCCAGTGCCACGTACCAGTCAAATAAAATCACCAGCAGTGATGGGCCACTGTTTGTGAATGGGGAACTGGAAGTTAACATTTCCATCACAGAGGATTCTGGGACTTGTAGTGCAATAGACAAAATGAGCCACATGAAAGTCAAAATCACAATGACTATTTGCACACACTTGAAGCGGTTTATGTAGTCACATTTGCAGTGCATTGTACACATTTATCACCTTAATTCATTGTTTAAATCATGACATATTACCTGGCATCACATTAGGGTCATCATTCACAGGCAGGCTTTGCAGCAGGTGCATGGTGGACAGGACATCATTGTCAAGTGGGGAGAGATGGAAACGGGTTCCCGTTTGTACCCCAGGGAGAGCGCTGGCCACCTCTCTCCTGGGGATCTTCTCCTTCACCCGCCTCCTCTCATCCTGCTACTCCTTTTTGATGTCTGTGATGGACCCCTCACCATCCCTCAATGCACTGAATCCATTAGCCAACCCCTGCTATAGGGCTGCCTTCTTTGTCGTACTGCTGAAGTATTGAGGTAGACCATGCAGTTTTTTGGACTTCCTCACTACAAATGTTACAATCACATTGGTATCCCCCTCAGTGTAGCTTTTCATCCTCATCACATGTAGCATGGTGATGGCAAGCCAAGGTGCAGTACAGGTAGGTCAAGTGTGCGTATGGAAAAAACAGAGCCTTGGATGTGTGCAGCTTTTATGTGGTTTGCAGTGCATGGGCTACAGGTGACATTAATTGTCTGCAGGTGTATGAAATTACACTTACTCTGCCCGGACTGCAGAAATTCCACTCCCTACTGTGGAGGTACCACACTCCGGGCAGATATTCCATCCTGAGTGCAGAGATTCCACCCAGAGTGCAGAGATTCCATTCTGAGTGCCTAGACTCCGCAGTCTTAAAGATACGACTCGTAAGTCCCTTTATGAATACCAAAAGGAAAGTAGTAAAGTTAGACTTTTGGCCTTACTTTTCCTTTGTGAACCGGGCTCTCTGTCTTCAGGCCAATTGGGCCACCATACCACTGGCCTTGCTCGCAACCTGGCAGCACCAATCCGAGGGGAGCACTACAACGCCAGTCTCCTCCGGTAATTGCCCAGTGATAATGCTGTTCCCGCCACGGAATTTGGCAGCTACAGCTGGAATAGTGCTCTGTGCATGATAGCTGCCAAGCAGGAGTCCACGTAAACAGTAAGAAATAGTTTTTAAAAATTTACCTTGAAAGTATTGCGAAGTATTTCACAGACTATACTAGTAGTGATGAAAAGGTGAAGAGTTATTTTATTTTTTATTTTTTTATAGCTTAATAAATACTTGTTTGGAAGGTGTGGGTCCCTCAACTGTATGAGGACTGGCGAGCTGAGACGAAGAAGACTGATAATGGGTAATCCATTAGTTCGGAGAAAACCTGAGTTATATTTTTACACACCTTACATGCAAAAAACAGACACCTGAATCTGCGCTATCAGTGCAGCCTGTGACACTAACACATTAGACTAAATGAGGAACCAAGGCACAGTTTCATCACATGATTGTTTTATTAGTCAACAATTTGCATTCGTATTTAGCTAAGAGAGATCATCTCCACTTTTTAAAACAAGCATTTTCAATACAACGGGGCTCGCATTTGCTCGAGTTTGAGCTATTTGCGTTGTAAACTCCTAACCTAACTTTTCTTGCCACACAAATTAAAAGAAAAAAAACACAGCGCCATCGCGCTATGTAAAATGCAGCGCAATCACGCTGCGGGGAAAATTAACTGATAAAGTAGTCCAGAAACCAGGCTCAAAATATCGAGCCCCGTATGTTTCTAGTAGTTTTATAGTGCTGTGTAGGCGGGCTAAACACCGGAAAAGGCATGATGCATGCATGCCTTTCACAAATGAAAGCAAGGAGATTTTAAAGAGCAAGCACAGGAACCAATGAAAGAGACTTTCGTGACCTGGGCGTGGTTTGAAGCCCAAAGAGCGATTACTTTATGGACGGAGCGTTTTGCGCTCGTCCATAAAAACTGTCTAAGTTAAAGTGTTACTATTGCCCATGTGTGGTCTTATAGGTGATGTCATATTGCCTAAATATATTTTATTTTACTCTTCTTGAAATATCAAACATAAATAAATTGCCTGAAAATCTGACAGTTCTAGGTGTGCAACAATGCATCCACTAGAGACAAAACACTTGCGGATCACCGTATCTCTCACCAGAATATGTGCAGACTACATTTTATTGCTACACAATAGCAAATAAAAATATGGTATATGATGAAGTTCTGTGAAAGTGGCATTGTTTCAGCCCATCTGCGTAGTAACACTTTAACCAATTTATACAAAACTCTACACATAATAATGCACAATGCAGAAAAGTTTTTTTTGTTTTTTTTACATACAATACATTAAAACTTCTGCAAACAGGCTGGCAAATGCTGGTATAAGTCAAGGCTGACGTTGCATAGGACAGGTCAGTGGAAAAAAAACGCAGGCTACTTTTCACTGTCATGCAAAACTGACTACTGATCTTTCCGTTTGCGGAACCCACTCCCGCCCCTTCACGGTGATAGCTGTTTCATTACAGTGTCTAACTCGTAGGCCCGGAGGCCTGAAGCAGCTCTCTGAATGTTGCTCAGGGGTCTTTAGGAGGAAGCGGGCGCCAAACAATGGGGCAAATGAAGTGTATCCGAACGGTACCATTTTATATTCCACTGTGCCTAGGGTTTCAGGAGTCTGCGTAAGAACGTAATGTAGCACGCGATATTCACTTATGGCGCCATTCACCACAGATTCTGTGCGCTCTCTCCTATTGGCAGAAAAGACCTTTGAATGAATAGGATCCATGAAGGAGAACTGACGAACCTTATCAGCTTTTCATGCCCATTTCCTTCGTTGCAGAAAAATGATATCTCCTATAATCTGACATTTTCCTGTGGCATCCCCCGGCTCCCCATTGAGCCACAGAAATACAGAAAGGCCTTTAACAGGTTGCTGCGCGCGCGCCGTGAGCACTGATGGGTTTAAAGCGCTCGAAGGATCACAACTATTCGGTTTTTACTTTTCCAGCTACTCATGGGTCGGAGGCCAGCCAATAACAATAATTCCAAAGAGCAAAAACGAAAGAGTCCAATAGATTGACATACAAATAAACGCTAACAGTTTATATGTAAAAACAATATCTGTCCACGGAGTCATTTCAACAGCTTTCTTTGGGAAGTCGAAAATACCGTCATACAAAGTAGGGATGTATAGAACATAATTTTTATTAATTTGGAATTTGAATGACTGTCGAAAACTTGCCCAAATACTTGGATGAAGTCAAGTGCGGAGTTGTTTTTGTATATAAGAATTCAAACTGGATAAAATACTTTATAAAAGCAATCCAAATACAGTTCTAAATGTTTGTTTGCATTTTGTTTTTTGTTCCATCAGCACAACCAGTGTACTTAAAACGTTGTAGTCAGAAATAACTAACAAGCAAAAGTTTGATTCTAATTTATAATGAGCAAGTTTCTTTAAAATGGTTTGTGAATCATCGATCGACGAGCATATCGTTAAGTACATGGCTTCTAAGGAGTGAATATTGGCTGATGTTAATTAGCTGTATTTTATTGGAGAGGCTATTAAAGGCAGGACTCCCATACAACCCTAATAAATATCCCGTTCCTGACAAAGTATCTATTTTTAAACTCTCTCATTTACCCTATTACTGATGAAAGAATAATTTGGAAAGGGATTGTTTCATTAGGTGTTATATAATGAATAAAACAGCAAATCTAATTTACAATTAACTTTGCAAGCACTCATTCTGTCGGACAGCTTCAATCATCTTGGCAATCAAGGGCCTACATAACATTAACAAAGCTTTCTTCACCTTTGATCAAAAATAACTAGATAGAAAAATATGTATGTTTGTATTTAGCACGATCATAACATGCTAGGCACGGCTGCACCTTTTCAAACAAAAACAGCCAATAAATATTCATCATCAGGAGTATTAAAATCAGCAACACTGCAGTACCACTTGAGAAAAAATGCAGAACATAAGGGAGGACTATAGATCTAACCAGGAACAAAATTCACAGGAAAGCATACAAAATTAAAATGATGCTCAAACCCCATAAAAAAGAGACATCGCTAAAGCGTGGGTTGGATGGAGGGACAAGGTTTTCCCCAGTGAAGAGTTTACTTTCTCAAGAGTCCAAGTTCAAGCGAGGAGCCTCGGCTGGAGCTGCGAGTTGGAGTGGGCTGTAAGCAGGTCATGGTTGGCCGGATGTTCAAAGAGCAGGTGGTCACTAGAGGATCGCGTTGTCACTTCGGGGTGGGGGGGCGGGATTGTTCCTTGTCGCAAAGAGTCTGTTTTTGGTTGTGAGTCAAGAAACTGACCGTCTGACCCTGGGGGCAGCCAAGACTACCTTGTCCACAAGTCCCTTTTGTGAGTAGGAAGGAGGAGGGACTTGAGTGCCTTTTTAACTGAGTAATGATCAGGATGCGTGCTGGATGCATCGGGCTGTGCCCCGGCAAAGACTGAGCCAAAACGGACCCATTGGAACCTGTCAGAGCACAGAGGAGACCGGGCTGGGCCACCACTCTTGGCTGTGCTTCCTGGTTACCTGACTGTGTTTTGGAGTAATGTCAGTCTTTGGGACCTCTAAACATGGGGAAAGTAAATCAAACAGCAACAGGCGGCTAAGGTCACATTGTTTATCACAATCTACCTAAAAAATGTCTGCAGGATAATAAATGAGGAGACTGGCTTGGTAGAAGACAGTGGTCCACTAGTCATCTCCACAGACAATTACTGTGATTGTCTCGCCATTGTTTGAGAAGAGGCAGTAGCCTCAGAAAACAATAGGAGTATGGGCATAACATACCCAAAGTGGCACTTTCTCTAAATAATCTCTGTGTTTTAAATGGCCCCTTGATGATCAATTCCACAGCAGCTCTGGAGATCACACTGATAACAATATGTCCTCGCCCAGCGAAAAAGAATGTGTCTCATACTGAAATGGGTGTAAATAATGTACCCAGGAAGGTAGCCTGGGAGAATTAGCCAGAACTTGATGTCACTAGGAGAGCCACAAGCTCACTTAGCCCGGAAGGAACTTCTGACTCACAACAGTACCTATGTGGACCTATGGCTAACTCTTTGCTAATGCTAGAAGGGACAGTTAAATGTTTATGTGGATCTGTTTTCGATGTATTTAGGAAAATAGAATCCAGATCATCTGATCTAATGTAGATTACAAGAGGTCCAGAATTAATGGAAGTGAGAACTATAAGAGACATCTGTGCTCAATACCAGGGTGGCACTGTAGATAGCTTAACACAGAAATGAGCAGGGAGAGGTAATGACTTTGCTAACTCACCCTGCAAACAAACTGGGCACTGGGGCCCTGATAACAAGTGTCTCCTGAATCCATGTTCCGAGGGAAGGGTCAATAGCTGACAGTATTGTTACGAGTCGAGTGGTTTCTAAAACAGTTGGAGTGAGTATAAGATGTTATGGAGCACTGTTAGAAAGTAATGTTTGTCTACAATTACCACCAGCGGACATCATCTATATTAATTTCCTAGCCAATGTTCTCTCCTTATGACCTTCACAGAAAGAAGATTAGCTGGAGTTGAAGAACAAAGTTACTCATTGGTTGAAAAAACACTTGGGTGAGGACAGTGGACTATCTCAGGAAATAATTATGACAAGAGGAGTTGTGTGGGTGGGCAATGGGAGGAAAGCACGAACAAGGGATTGTAGTGAATTTAAGTGACACCTTGATTGTTGGTAAACAGCTTTCTCGTTGCAACAGATTGACAAATGAAGATGCTGTATTAAGGCCCTACCACTGGGGTTATTCTATAGGCTGAATAAATGCATTAGAAATAGGCCAGGTGTCCCTAATAGAGAGGGGGTGGGAGGTACTCGTCCAACTTTTATTGTGGCCACCAGTAATGTTTTTGAGCCTTTATGTCCCCTAGGGGATAATGATTGACCTGCATTAGGTGAGGCACAAGATGTGGAGCACCTCGATACTAGTAATTCTAAGGCACATTCAACAAATGTAACTGAATATCAAATTAGCCCTAATCAAGGGATTAACAGGAGTTTGGTAGAGGTTGAAATTAAAATTGGCAATCCTATGCTACATCCAATGAGAGCAACATTTACTTCCTACAAACACTATTCAAACTACTAGTAGGGGGCACAGAGGGGGACTGCAAGTCCCAGCCTGCCCTTGACCTGCCTTTGGCCCCAGGAGGCTGCCATTACCTGCCACAGCTGACTCTACTCCAGCAGCGCTATAAAGCGCAGGGACAGACACCTCAGCGTGGGAAGCACACACAGAGGGGGACTTCAAGTCCCAGCCTGCCCTTGGCCCCAGGAGGCATCCATTACCTGTCACAGCTGACTCTACTCCAGCAGCGCTATAAAGTGCAGGGACAGACACCACAGTGCGGGATGTAGCCAGGTGAAGCCCAGGCCAAGGGCAGACCCGTCTTTGTCCGTCATGGGCTGGAAGAGGCTGGGCTGGGCCTACCCCCCTTCGCCCTCTGGTCGGAAGGAGATCCAGGCTCAAAAAGCTGTATTTGGCCAGAAATTAGGGGAACTGGAATAGTCCCAGATATGACCAAGAATGGGTAAGCGCAAGGCAGGGACTACTGAGTCTCTGTCCAGCAGAGCAAAAAAACTTAAAAAGCAAGCCCAACTGAGCAAGCGGGGACTATTGGCGAATGATGATCCAGATACTCTCTCAAAAATTGACAACCTTATTGGGGAGGTGGAACTATTGCTAAAAACTAAATCGCCCAAGAGGACAAGGGAGGAAACATGTAGTAAGGCTCCCAATATGTTTACTAAATTGAAAGCTATAGCTAGACGCTCCCCAACTGGCGATAAGGCTACGCTAATGCCCAGCAATAGAAATCTGCGTAGTCAGAGTGTCACAGCTGGAATTTTTGTAGCTTCTCTACTCCCGGCAAACATTCTGCTTTCACCCACTGTAATAGTGAATAGGACTATACCCTGCACAAACAGGTTTGCCCCATTGGCAGAAACCGAGTGCACCATCCTTCTTCTAGCATTACAGGTAAACCGCAGGAAGAAATAGCTGAGCTTACCAACAACCATGGTCAACTTTGGCTAGAAATAAACGTCCTCAAAACCATGGTGGCTGAACTAGCTAGCAAGATGGATAACTTGACAGCAAAATTGGAAGAGCGCTGCTGCTCTTGTCAGGGCAGCTGTAATGACCCCGTAAGTAGGGTATCAGATCCTAGGAGAAAACAGGAAGTTGCCTACTCAGGCAATAGTAAACATCTGGGGATGGTCCCCGAAGAGGCAAGCAATTCACTTGGCCTGAGGCCAAATACTCTACCAGAGGGGAGGTTTAAATGGGGTACCAAGCCCTGTAGCCCTAGGAGCATTCCTGATCGTTTGGTGAAAACAACTCCTCCAGCTTGTTCTAGCTTAAAACGTCATCCGGTTCTAGACAATCATAATAGTAGGGAATTCCATACTTCAGCTGGAAGATATCACCATACTCAATGCAGGAATTTCGCAGACCGTGGGGATCAGATCTGCTTCATGCAGGTGCCTAAATTAAGCAAGGATTCCTATGAGGATACTGAGTCCTTGATTAATAAAGTCACTTTTTGGCTTAGATACCAACGCAATTGTCTATCTGTAGTAAGATCAGACATTATCCATGTGAAGAGATATTCACTCAAGCAGGCTCCAGATGACTATATATTGTTCAATTAATCCCTAAAACCCTGGTTAATAACCTTATGGGCTTTGAGCAATGCACTGGCCGATTAAGGGAATGCACATCATTAACAATCAGTATGAAACCAGGCCCTCCGAAAGAGGGATATTGGGAGGATTCGGAAGGAGTGCCTTGAAACAAATGCAACAAGAAATGGCCAGTCATGGATTAAATGGTCACCCCCCTGAGCTCAGTTTCCTTGACAAAGTAGACTGACAGTGTATGGGGGAAGAGGCAGGGATAAATTCCCGCTTGCTCATTTCTGAGCAGGCATGCTTATATAAGAAGCGAGTGGCTGAGGTGAGGTTGGCCCCCTATCGCTAGTCCTACGGTAATCAGTAATGAGACAGCATATAAAAGAGATTTAGGATATGCAGAGGATCACCTCGGAGGAGGGACCATCAGGATTCACCTGCAAGATCTACAAGGGGCAACACCACAAACCCCCCTGAGGGGGGATGGACAAAGTCTCAGAGCAGCTTGGCAGAGGAAAAAGACACTACCCCTAGTAATCAGCTTTCACTAATGTTGTGGAACCTAGCAGGGATCAGGCACAAATTGGAAGATAATGAGTGGGTTCCACATATAGAGAAATGTGATATCCTGATGTTCCAAGAGACCTGGGCTACAGATAAAACACTTATCAACAGCTATACCTCCTATAGCAAAGAGGCAAAGCCACCCAAAAATTCTGGAACAGCTAGTGGGGGGCTGCTGACTTTAGTAAAGAATGACCTATCTAGCTGCCGCAAACTTATGAAAATAGACTCAGCAGATATTCTGGGCATTATTATAACCTCCCCCTCCGGACTACATGTTGCTTTCATGAACATCTACGTTAGGCGTGGACTAGGCAACAAGGAGGCTCCTACCTTATTGTTGCTAGAGGAATGAGGGACATCCTCCCTTGGGTATTCCAATTTTAGAAGTGAATAATACGCCTTTTACAAAATTAAAAGAATTGTTCTTTAGCGACAACCATGGGAAGGCGACAAGTGAAAGAACGATTACTTGGTTTAATGATGACTGCAAACTGCTAAATCGCACTTAAAAATGTAATTAATTGAGGGTGATAGAGACAACATCATGGAGGCCAGACGGGAATATGACCTCATTTAGCAAAAAAAGAGGGACGATTCATTATGGTGTGAAATGTTAAAAGCAGTGGAAATGAGAGATTCACAGTTTTTTTTGGAAGCTGGTATCAAAAGCAGGATCGGATGATACAAATTCCCTCCATCATCATATAGATCCTGACAGTTGGGTCTCTCATTTCTCTACTCTATACGAGGGAGCTGACAAACTGGAACAGAAGTCTAATGAGGCTGAAGTGCACAAACAGGTAATTACCTGTGGGCAGGGTGGGATGGAGGAGATGGACCCACTAGAGTTCAGTATAGCTGATACTCTCAGAGCAATAAATGCCCCAAATTGTGCCACAGCACCTGTCCTTGATAAAACCCCAGGAGACTTATATAAATCAGAGATGTTAATTTGGAGCTCCCCTTAAATCTGCTGACTAACGCAATCTCAAGGGGAGGGAATATGCCGGAGTCATGGAGGGGAGCGGAGATTATACTGATATACAAAAAAGGGGATGCCAGCTGCCCTTCCAATTACAGACCAATAAGCCTTATTGACAATCTTCAGAAAATGTTCGCAAGACACATCCTTGAGAAGTTGCTCACGTGGGTAGAAGATGAGAAAATCTTGACCCCATTACTGGCTGGATTTCACCCCAAAACTAATACCACGGATCAGGTCTTTAGGTTTACCCGCTTATATTGGAAATATGTGACACTAGCTGAACAGAAGCTCTACGTATCCTTTGTTGACCTCAAGGCCGCTTTTGACTCTATCCCGTTCAACAGGCTATGGCAAGTGTTGTCAAATATGGGTATTCCATCAAACATGCTCACGCTGATTATAAGGCTGCACTCTATGAATTATGCTCCTGTGCGATGATGCAAAAGGGGTGAACTAACAAGCAAGATTGCCATCAGACATAGGGGGTCATTCTGACCCCGGCGGGCGACGGGAGCCGCCCGCCTGGAGGGAACCGCCAGAATACCGCTGTGCGGTCAAAAGACCGCCGCGGGTATTCTGGGTTTCCCACTGGGCTGGCGGGCGACCGCCAAAAGGCCGCCCGCCAGCCCAGTGGGAAACACCCCTCCATGAGGATGCCGGCTCCGAATGGAGCCGGCGGAGTGGAGGATGTGCGACGGGTGCAGTGGCACCCGTCGCGTATTTCAGTGTCTGCAAAGTAGACACTGAAATACAAAGTGGGGCCCTCTTATGGGGGCCCCTGCAGTGCCCATGCCATTGGCATGGGCACTGCAGGGGCCCCCAGGGGCCCCACGACACCCCATACTGCCATCCTGTTCCTGGCGGGCGAACCGCCAGGAACAGGATGGCGGTATGGGGTGTCTGAATCCCCATGGCGGCGCTGCAAGCTGCGCCGCCATGGAGGATTCAGCAGGGCAGCGGAAAACCGGCGGGAGACCGCCGGTTTTCCTGTTCTGACCGCGGCCAAACCGCCGCGGTCAGAATGCCCTGCGGGGCACCGCCAGCCTGTTGGCGGTGCTCCTGCCGACCCTGGCCCCGGCGGTCAAGGACTGCCGGGGTCAGAATGACCCCCATAGTGTGCGCCAGGGTTGCGTATTGGCCTCCACTCTATTTACCCTCTATAAGAACGAAGTGGCGAAGGAACTTTGTAACTGTACGAATGATGCCCGCTCATTGAACAACTTAAAAGTTCCCATATTACTCTTCGCTGACGATTCCCTTCTGATTTCCAGATCACCAATGGGGCTCCAAGTTTTAATTGACAGATTCACAAACTTTTGTAATTCAAGAGGATTGGAATTAAACGTGGAGAAGACAAAATATATGATTTTTAGGCAGAGAGGAACTAAGTCGAGACCAATTAGAACAGGTGGGAAAGTACTGGAGAGGATTGAATCATTTGAATACTTGGAGGTTAAATTAACTAACAATTTAAAATGGCTCCCCCAACTATCCAAGGCCTCTCTAGTGCTTCAGCACAACTCTAACGCTATCATCAGGGTCTATAATACAACCAGCTCAGGATCTGTCTCTCCAGCAAAGGCTCATGGAGCTGCCTTATTTGGTGGAGAACTGTGGGGGCATAGTAACCTGGATTGCTTGACTATTGCAGAAAATAAATTCATAAGGAAACTTTTGAAATTACCGATGGGGATCCCATTAACCCCGCTTTACATGGATTTAAACTTATTTAGAGTGGAAAATTTAGCAGCTTTAAGGCCTCTTGCTTATTGGGTCCGTTTGCGTTCTACTAATGAACTGAGTCATTATAGGGACTCAGTAAGGGATTTGATTACTCCAGCCAACACAAGCCACATTCCCTGGATGAAGTCAGTGCGAGACTGGTTTAGCAAACTGAATCTGAATAGATTCTTGTATGAGCCCGATTGCTTACGCAAAGCTGACACCCAAATACTAAAAAAACAATATTGGGTGTTTGCATACCAACAGACAGCTCTGTTGGGCATTGACAAGCAGCTTTTTGGAGATAAAACTCTTCCCTTGCTTTTGAACCATATCTTGACAGGATCACTCCGGCCCTGGCTAAAAGTCTGTTTATAAGATTCAGGACAGGCTCCCTCCCCCTAATCTCATTCACCAGTAGGTGGAACAGGGGCTTTGCCTCAGGTTTACGCCCAGTCTGCAGCCTGCTGAACAAGACTGAAGCCCACTTTTTATTTGCCTGCCCAGAGTACAGTGATCAAAGAAGAAAATGGATTTGCCCAATCTGCTTGCAGCTCGGGATAACGGATCATTGTCAGGCCTTAGGAATTTTAAAACATGACACAACAGAGGAAATATTTTCAGTAAGCAGATTTCTACTGTCATTCTGGTGCAGGCGCCAAAAGATTTTAGCCTAGGTCGATAATTATTCAACTAGGAAATGTCATTCTAAGTCACTGGACTGGCCTTAATTAGTTTCCAAAATTATTAACGGTGGGACTTTTGGCAATTTGGGGAACTAATATTCTGGCCAGGGCATGGAGTTCATTATTTTTATGTTTAGGATTGAGTTATTTAATGAGCCTCAAAAGTAGGATTTTTAGGAATATTTTATCTTCTCTACTTATGTGCCTTTGTACATATTTTAGGAAAGTTTTAGATGTAATTTATATTTATGTGCACTTTGATGGTTATGTAGGACTGAATAAAGTATTTTCTACTACTACTACTACTAGTAGTAGGGAGTCTGAAGCAGAAGTTGGCTCAAAGACATTGTCATGGAATGTAGCAAGGATAGGTGCTACATTTTTCAATCCTGATTGGCTCACATATATACAGAAGTATGATGTGATTTGTGTGCAGGACATGTGGGCAGTGAAGGCCATCCAGTTAGATTGCTACATCATGGTGTACGCCAGCAATAGCAACAAGGAGGGGAAGGGAAGAAGGGGGATTGGCAATTTATGTCTCAGTGCATGGACTTGAAAATGTAAAATATTACCCATATGCCTCAAGTTATTTTCATTTGATATACTTAATTTGTGATAATCATCATAATATCCTATATACAAAGCAAGATGGGTAGTGGTGGCAAGTAAGATGCACTTCCCAAATGTGGTGACAGTATGAATGTGGCGTTTTAGATAGAAAACTGAAGGGGCTATGTGGTTAAGTACACTCCACTACCATAGAGAGTATTTTGGTGTTCAGAACAAACACTTCAACAAAGTAAATAACAGACACCGCCACACTCAGAAAGTCCATATATAAATCAGTCTTTCAGTTGAAAACAGTTGAAAAATGATCCTTTTTTAGAAGGCATCAGCATAGATCCATTGACACAAGTCATAACGTCACACATATGCACCATAAACACAGAGAACATATTAGAGTCACACACCCAGGTCTACCTTAACTCAGGCTTGTTAAATACTCAGAAACAATGCGCTCAGACAACTGACATCTGTTAAAGAATTGGCGGGTCAATCATCTTTAATGTATAAACAACTGGCATGACCCTCACCTCCTAAACATCAAACGAATACACCCAGAACGCACTACCTGTGACACATGATTACAAGCTGCATCTGACCCTCATCCGTGATAGTAACATAGAATGGACCAGCCTTTATTTACTCATATTATAACAAGGCCCATAAATGCAGCACCCTATCACGACTTCAGTGTCCATCACGACCAGATCTACAATTGTTATGATCTGTAACCTCCAAAGTCTATAACTGCTATAATCTGTAACCACCACAGTCTCATAATCAGGAGCTTATTGCTTCAATGCAATAGGATAACAATCCGTATATTGATATAAATTAAAGCATTGTACCTTACTGACATAAATGCAACTGATGCTGTTCTGCGATTAAAATTGTAACTGCGACACCTCAGGTAGGCCCAGCGCTTAGGACTATCATTGTAAGCCTGTGATTCTTGGCAAATTACGTAATCTCCCCGCCTTAGAAAACATAATATGACCTAGTGCAATGTAACCAGTGCTCAAGTAAAGCCCTCCAGTACATTCGGGTTGAGTTCATGGTATATAAAACTGCAGAATTAAAAAAAAAAAATAAGTACCATCTGGTGCCAAGCCCTCAGGGAGTGCAGGAGCCTGGCCTGTGCTTGACAGGGACTGGAATGTTCAGCTGTTTGCTGGGTGCACCCCACCTCTACCAGAAGCACTACCTTATGTTGTTTTCCTCCATGCTACTCAGGTGTTGAGGGAAGGCCTGCCCTGGTTAAGGCAAGGGGACAGGGGGGTGTCAAGAACCCATCTTTTATTACTTGACAGGTGCTGTGCATCGCTGTCATCTACAACATAGGTCAGTAGCACTGTCCCTTCTGAAAAACAAGGCCAGAGGTTGGAGGTGCTAAGTAATACCAGTGCGAGCACCAGCCATTTCCAGAACCTTCTGGAGAGAACATGGATGATCTGGGCCAAAAAGGCCAGGGCAGAGTTACCCACTGTCTGCATTTTTATACTCCAGAACTAGACAAGTGGTCTGGGTGGGGTGTGTGCGTCAGGAGGAAGGCTGTTAATTGGCGGCTGACCTAGATGGGATTACTGCTTATCCTACAAAACACCACAATAATAACTATTCTGAAATTCTGCATGGACTGTTTAAAACTAAAAGTGTGTTGTTTGAAGACAGTTTACACACCCACAGCTCTGCACAAGCTCTTATTTGGGGGTCAAATCTCTTGATTAAGAGCTGTGATGTTTGCATTTTATTGCTGAGTGTATATCTCGTGCTGAACAACTATTTCTCATCTTATACTATTGTTATGCTTTCTCACCTTATACCTTGGTTGACCCATTGGTCTGCCTTTGCAGAAGTGCTAGAATTACATTGCAGGATGGATTATGAAGAGTATTTGGCATTATGGCCAGAGCTGCTGACTTTAGAACTGGGGAACAAGGTTTGAGTCTCAGCATCAGCTCAACATCCTGTGTTTCTGGGAAAATCAGTTAATCTCTCCGTGCCTAAATAATGAATGTGCCATTATGTAATGTAACTGGTGCTCAAGTAAAGTGCTACAATAAACTTGGTGTTGAGTTGTTCTATATAAAATTTTTTTTTTAAATTACAGGAGGAAGAGCATAAAATAAGACAGGCGGCAGGTGGGTGCAAGCGACAATGGAAAAGCAAACAACAGGAATAATATAGAACAGGCCTGGGAGGAACTTGAGGAATTTCACTCCGTGGAGTTACATAAAAACTCTGCAAGACTCCACAGAATTCCACAAGCAGCCAGAATTCAGGTACGTCGTGCTGCTCACAGTGATTTTTAATGCCAGAATCTTGTTCCATGCTGTAAAACTAGCTTGAGTGGCACCTCGTGGCACTGCAGAGGGTGCTGCTTCTTCCGCTCAAGTGGATTTTCTACTCAACCAGCAGGTTTCTCAGTACAGACGGTCGCGATCTGTTGTTTCCACCCGCGTTGAGAAATTTTGCCATGGGCTGTTCTAGAGCCTCAAAATTGCACTAGGTGTTGCAAATTCTTGCTCGCTAAATTAGTGTTGGCAAGCCGCACACAAGAAAAAACTCTGCCAAACGGCAGGTGGCAGAATTTTGCAGGACCTCCACATTCCAAGTGAAACAACGAGTCAGCAAAACTCAGGGAACTCCACCTGCTGAGTAGAATTTTTCACCCATCCCTTATATACAAGCATAAAGAGCTAGCAGTGGATGGACAGTGGCAGCCTCTTCTTATAATCAATACCCCCAGCAACAACCGCACATGCATTGTTAACAGGCAAGACCTAAAGACGAATCATTAAAGTCAGGAAAAACTGCTGTGGTGTAGAAAACAATATAAGGAGGTTTTAGCAGTGCGGAGAAAACAGATAAGAGAAACTGCTTATTATAATTGACTATTGTTTTATCAACCCCTAGAATTATGAACTAAATTGTGAACCGGTTAATGGTACTGAAGGCACTACTAAGATCCATAAACACCAGGTGTAATGTTCCTTTCTTTGCTAGTGTGCGTTGCTAAATTTAAACATTGGTCAACAGTTCCTAGTGATTTCCGAAAGCCATAGTGCATATGTGAGATGATAGCCTTTTGCTCTGCCCAGTCTTAAAGCTTTACCAACAGGATGCAACCCATGATTTTTACTGCAGAGTTCAAGAGTGAAATTGGGCAGTTGCAGCAATTCTTCTTCTTGAATAAGAGAACATTAATGGAGCTGGACAAGGATATGGGGCATGTGCTCTTGGTAGTTGCTCTTAGCACTTTTGCTAGTAGGGGTGTGTTGGGCTTGGTTCTCTTTGCAGGGTCACCCCAAAACCTTTTGCCTTCCTCCTCCTGTTTTTTACTGAGTGACAAATGGGAAATATATATATCTCAGCCAGGTAAACAACTCTGTCTGTGCTGCTATATGCAGATGATGCCATGTTATTAGCTTGAACAGCAAACTGCAAACGTTTTTAGATCATTCTCTGCTTCTATGAATCAGCTTGACCACAAACATTTTGAAGTCATATTAATGCTTTGTGGCTCACAACATATGAAAAGTCGGCAACACGATATGGAGAGTATATGTAGAATATGTGAAGGGTTTTACATACCTAGGACTTCTGTTTGATTCGTCTTTAAATTGGGGACACACTTATATGTCCAGACAGCAACAATTAACTAAAGCAGTCGAGAGTGTCCAGAGGTTTGCAAGGAAACTTGAAGAGAAAGTGAATAGCTTTGGCCGAATATGGGGCATGTCTATGGGCTATTTAGTAAAGAATGGTCTTCAGAAGGTGGAAAACTGTTTTCTGTGGAGACTATAGCCAGTGCAGTATAGCTGCTCATCTCATGCCTGCCATAAAGAACAAGGGGCCCATACATAGAGGGCCTGTTAAAAATTTGCCCTGGTTTATTATGGGTTTCAATACAGGCAAACCCTGAAGCTCACTTTACTACGGTCATTTGAGAAGAATGCACAGTGTCGATGTCCATAATGTCATTTAATATATTGTATTAAATATGTCATAGAACCTTGCTACTCAAAGTGTGGCGCATGGGTGCATGCGGCCCTCCTGACCTTTATATGCGGTCCCCGATCAAAAGAGCAAACAGTTATTTACGAGTAGATTGACCTTAACCCCCTTGGTGCCTTGGACGGGGTGGTCTCGTCCTAGCACACGGTTCCCGTGTGCCTGGGATGAGACCACCTGGTCCTGCACCGGGCCCACGGGGGAAGCGCTAGCACTCCCCCGTGGTCCCCCCACCCACACCCCCCGTCAGGGATGAAAGGGGAATCGCTTCCCCTTTCACCCCTGATCCCCGGTGACATCTGATGATGTGAGCACGCGATCGCGTGCTGACCTCATCAGAGGTTGCTTCCCGTCAAGCTTCCAGCGCGATGCGGAAGAGAAATGCTCAGCATTTCTCTTCCCCTTGGGAGGAGGGGGGCGGGAGAGACATCGGAAAAAAGGAAAGGCTTTTCCTTTCTTCCGATGTCATTCTGAGCATTTCTGCTGCCGGATCGCGATGCGATCGGGCAGCAGAAATGACCACTAGACACCAGGGAATTTTGTTTTAAAAAATAATTTACATGAGGGGAGCGCCCCCTTGGGCAAGGGTCACTCCCTAGGGGGGCAAATAATTTTTAGGTCATCCCTGCCCCCGGGAGGGGGGCAGAAATGCCCACTAGACACCAGGGAATCTTTTTTTCTTTTCTTTTATATGCAGGGAGCGACCCCTTAGGCAAGGGTCGCTCCCTGGGGGGGCAAATTGTGCTTAGGCCATTTCTGCCCCCTAAGCACAATCGGGCTAATATAATTAGCCCGATCTGCCCCCGGGGGGGCATAAATGCCCACTAGACACTAGGGATTTTTTTTCTTTGTGTTTTCTAATAAACTCTTGGGCAAGAGTCGCTCCCTAGGGGGCCATATAATTTTTAGGCCAATTCAGAAACCTCTAGTCACCAGGGATATATTCATATTTTTATTTACTTTCTGTTTTTATGTATGGGGAGTGACCCCTTAGGCACGGGTCACTCCCATGTGGAGAAAATTGCATTTAGGCCATTTCGGCCTATTTTTGTTAGACAGAAACCGCTAGACACCAGGGATTGGTGTGTGTGTTTTGTTTGGTGGGGCAGCCCCTTGGGCAAGGGTTGCTCCACATGGGGACACATTACTGTTGGCCATATCTGACCCCGTTGGGGGCAGATTGGCCTATTTTTGGAAGGCCCATCTGCCCCCAAGGGGGGGCAGAAAGCTCACCAGAGACCGGGGAAGGTTTTTTTTCAAAATGAGAGGGTGGGGTTATGGCCATACCCCCACCCCAAATAAATGGGGCCAAAGTTGTTCTCCCCACCAGTGGGCAGATGGGAAAATTACCCCGATCCACACCCCGGGGGGCAGAAAGTCTACTAGATGCCATGAAATATATAAAAAAAAATAGTGGGGTGGTGACTACCAACCAGTATGGGCCTGGTTATGCACTCACCCGAACTGAAGGGGCTAACAGTCATTCAGCTCTCCCCCGCACACTAAAACATCTTATCCCATGGCAAGCAAGAGGACATTTGATTTTTTTGTTTTTTGTTTTACATTTGGGCCTTGAGAGCTTGGTAACTCTCAAAATCGTCCCACTTGGAATGGTGAGGGCTGCACTTTTTTTTTACTTTGGGACGCTGCCATGTAGAAAAATCCACAAGACCTAGACACATCTGAAAACTAAACATCTAGTTGATTCCAGGGTGGTGTGCTTCACATGCACCCCGCACCATTTCCTTACCCACAATGGTTTACTGAAAAACAGGGAAAAGAGGTCCAAAAACCACAGGACTCCCTGATAAATGCCTTTTAGTTGTGTTGGGACTTCACCAGAGGATAATGGACCCTAGTACTCCAACAACGAAACGTAAGTCAAATGGTGGTGAGGTACCCACTAAATAAATAAGATTGTTCTTCTCCGGATCCTTTATAAGGATAAGGTATGATTATTAAGCAAAGGATTTTCATCAATCATCAGTATTACTCCAAAGTCAATTTAATTCTTTGAAAGGAACACAGAGACAAAATGTAGAAACTCATAAGTCCAGGGTGTTGTAACGTAGGTCAGCCGACACGTGTTTCGCCCCAAACGGCGCGTAGGCCAGGGCTTTCTCAAGGCTGGATAGAGAAAAAAATGACATGAGACTAAATAGTATAATAAGGTCTAGTATAAATATGTTAAGAAAAATGCCGGGAAGCCAAGAGAGTGGTGCAAAAAAGTTGTGCAGGAGGAATCCCAAGAAGTTAGGAAAAAGAAAAACGCAATATATAAAGAGATACACAATATATGTAGACGATCATGCTGTTTCTAAAGTTTTTTAAAAGTTTTTTTAGTTTTTGTAGGAAGGATATCAGGATAGGCCTGTAATAAGTGATCAACCGGGTGATAAGAGAAACTCCATAAGTGATTCGAATATAACAGGAAAGATTGTCAGATGTGATAATGATGCATATTTAACAAGTATTCAAATGGATATTCAAGAAAAAACCCAACCACCATTTCAAAAAAGGTTACTTAAGATATCTGAGATAGTATGTAACTTTCCTGGGTATACAATCCCTCGGGCATTTTATCTTGTTTGTTTGTTTGTTTGCTCCCTGTTTTTCTCTACAATTTTTGGAAAATGTTAGCATTGGATATGCTGTCATATATACAATACACTACAGATATAGTAATATATATGTTTTTAGGATAATAGCTGACCTAATATTCACTTGAACAACTGCATAACGATTTCATCAACATTGCCTACTATATATGGTATGTCTCTTGTGCTATCTGTGTATAGTCACTATTTTCCTTTTTGAAACATTTTACTTTTCACCATATTATTATAGTGTTTTCACTTGCATGTCGCCTAGATATCTCAGATATCTTAAGTAACCTTTTTTGAAATGGCGGTTGGGTTTTTTCTTGAATATCCATTTGAATACTAGTTAAATATGCATCGTTATCACATCTGACAATCTTTCCTGTTATATTCGAATCACTTATGGAGTTTCTCTTATCACCCGGTTGATCACTTATTACAGGCCTATCCTGATATCCTTCTTAAAAAAACTAAAAAAACTTTAGAAACAGCATGATCGTCTACATATATTGTGTATCTCTTTATATATTGCGTTTTTCTTTTTCCTAACTTCTTGGGATTCCTCCTGCACAACTTTTTTGCACCACTCTCTTGGCTTCCCGGCATTTTTCTTAACATATTTATACTAGACCTTATTATACTATTTAGTCTCATGTCATTTTTTTCTCTATCCAGCCTTGAGAAAGCCCTGGCCTACGCGCCGTTTGGGGCGAAACACGTGTCGGCTGACCTACGTTACAACACCCTGGACTTATGAGTTTCTACATTTTGTCTCTGTGTTCCTTTCAAAGAATTAAATTGACTTTGGAGTAATACTGATGATTGATGAAAATCCTTTGCTTAATAATCATACCTTATCCTTATAAAGGATCCGGAGAAGAACAATCTCCTTACCCACAATGCCCTGCAAACCTGCAACTTTGCTGGAAAGCACACATTTTTCCCACATTTTTGTGATGGAACCTTCCGGAATCTGCAAGAATCCACAAAATTCCTACCACCCAGCATTGTCTCACCGATACCAATAAAACTTCTGCTGCACTTGTCAGCCTAAATTTTTTTTGTTTCAAACTGCCCTTTTGGACCCATTTCGGTTCCCCCTCAATTTTGACGTGTTTTTGGCTCTTCCCTGTCACAAACACTTGGCCCACTTACACAAGTGAGGTATAATTTTTACTGGGAGACTAAAGGGAACGTTCGGTGGTAGGAAATTTGTCCTGGTGTGGTGATCCCACACAGAATAGTGATTTTTAGCTACATTTGAAGTTTGCTGAGGATTCTGGGTAAGAAAACATTGGTGACCCACGCAAGTCACACCTCCCTTGAATCCCTTGGGTGTCTAGTTTTCAGAAATGTTTTGGTTTGGTAGGTTTCCCTAGATGGCTGCTGAGCCCAGGACCAAAAACGCAGATGCCCCCGCAAAAACAGGTAGTTTTCTATTTGATAATTTTGATGTGTCCAGATAGTGTTTTGGGGCATTTCCCGTTGCGGGCACTAGGCCTACCCACACAAGTGAGGTACCATTTTTATCGGGAGACTTGGGGGAACGCTGGGTGGAAGGAAATTTGTGGCTGCTCTCAGATTCCAGAACTTTCTGTCACCGAAATGTGAGGGAAAAGTGTTTTTTTAACCACATTTTGAGGTTTGCAAAGGATTCTGGGTAACAGAACCTGGTGAGAGCCCCACAAGTCACCCCATCTTGGATTCCCCTGGGTCTCTAGTTTTAAAAAATGCACAGGTTTGGTAGGTTTCCCTAGGTGGCGGCTGAGCTAGAGGCCAAAATCCACAGGTAGGCACTTTGTAAAACACACCTCTGTTTTCTTTGAGAAAATGTGATGTGTCCACTTTGTGTTTTGGGGCATTTCCTGTCGCCCGCACTAGCCCTACCCACACAAGTGAGGTACCATTTATATCGGGAGACTTGGGGGAACGCTGGGTGGAAGGACATTTGTGGCTCCTCTCAGATTCCAGAACTTTCTGTCACCAAAATGTGAGGAAAAAGTGTTTTTTTAGCCACATTTTGAGGTTTGCAAAGTATTCTGGGTAACAGAACCTGGTGAGAGCCCCACAAGTCACACCATCTTGGATTCCCCTAGGTCTCTAGTTTTCAAAAATGCACAGGTTTGGTAGGTTTCCCTAGGTGGAGGCTGAGCTAGAAGCCAAAATCCACAGGTAGGCACTTTGCAAAAAACACCTCTGTTTTCTTTGAGAAAATGTGATGTGTCCACTTTGTGTTTTGGGGCATTTCCTGTCGCGGGCACTAGGCCTACCCACACAAGTGAGGTACCATTTTTATCGTGAGACTTGGGGGAACGCTGGGTGGAAGGAAATTTGAGGTTCCTCTCAGATTCCAGAACTTTCTGTCACCAAAATGTGAGGAAAAAGTGTTTTTTAGCCACATTTTGAGGTTTGCAAAGTATTCTGGGTAACAGAACCTGGTGAGAGCCCCACAAGTCACACCATCGTGGATTCCCCTAGGTCTCTAGTTTTCAAAAATGCACAGGTTTGGTAGGTTTCCCTAGGTGGAGGCTGAGCTAGAAGCCAAAATCCACAGGTAGGCACTTTGCAAAAAACACCTCTGTTTTCTTTGAGAAAATGTGATGTGTCCACTTTGTGTTTTGGGGCATTTCCTGTCGCGGGCACTAGGCCTACCCACACAAGTGAGGTACCATTTTTATCGTGAGACTTGGGGGAACGTTGGGTTGAAGGAAATTTGAGGTTCCTCTCAGATTCCAGAACTTTCTGTCACCGAAATGTGAGGAAAAATTGTTTTTTTACCCACATTTTGAGGTTTGCAAAGGATTCTGGGTAACAGAACCTGGTGAGAGCCCCACAAGTCACCCCATCTTGGATTCCCCTAGGTCTCTAGTTTTCAAAAATGCACAGGTTTGGTAGGTTTCCCTAGGTGGAGGCTGAGCTAGAAGCCAAAATCCACAGGTAGGCACTTTGCAAAAAACACCTCTGTTTTCTTTGAGAAAATGTGATGTGTCCACTTTGTGTTTTGGGGCATTTCCTGTCGCCCGCACTAGCCCTACCCACACAAGTGAGGTACCATTTATATCGGGAGACTTGGGGGAACGCTGGGTAGAAGGAAATTTGAGGCTCCTCTCAGATTCCAGAACTTTCTATCACCGAAATGTGAGGAAAAATTGTTTTTTTACCCACATTTTGAGGTTTGAAAGGATTCTGGGTAACAGAACCTGGTGAGAGCCCCACAAGTCACCCCATCTTGGATTCCCCTAGGTCTTTAGTTTACAAAAATGCACAGGTTTGGTAGGTTTCCCTAGGTGGAGGCTGAGCTAGAAGCCAAAATCCACAGGTAGGCACTTTGCAAAAAACACCTCTGTTTTCTTTGAGAAAATGTGATGTGTCCACTTTGTGTTTTGGGGCATTTCCTGTCGCGGGCACTAGGCCTACCCACACAAGTGAGGTACCATTTTTATCGTGAGACTTGGGGGAACGCTGGGTGGAAGGAAATTTGAGGCTCCTCTCAGATTCCAGAACTTTCTGTCACCGAAATGTGAGGAAAAATTGTTTTTTTACCCACATTTTGAGGTTTGCAAAGGATTCTGGGTAACAGAACCTGATGAGAGCCCCACAAGTCACCCCGTCTTGGATTCCCCTAGGTCTCTAGTTTTACAAAATGCACAGGTTTGGTAGGTTTCCTTAAGTGCCGGCTGAGCTAGAGGCCAAAATACATGGGTAGGCACTTTGCAAAAAACACCTCTGTTTTCTTTGGGAAAATTTGGTGTGTCCACGTTGTGTTTTGGGGCACTTCATGTCACGGGCGCTAGGCCTACCCACATAAGTGAGGTACCATTTTTATCGGGAGACTTGGGGGAACATAGAATAGCAAAACAAGTGTTATTGCCCCTTGTCTTTCTCTACATTTTTTCCTTCCAAATATAAGACAGTGTGTAAAAAAGACGTCTATTTGAGAAATGCCCTGTAATTCACATGCTAGTAAGGGCACCCCAGATTTCAGAGATGTGCAAATAACCACTGCTCCTCAGCACCTTATCTTGTGCCCATTTTGGAAATACAAAGATTTACTTGATACCTATTATTCACTCTTTATATTTCAGCAAATGAATTTCTGTATACCCGGTATAGAATGAAAACCCACTGCAAGGTGCAGCTCATTTATTTGCTCTGGGTACCTAGGGTTCTTGATGAACCCTCAAGCCCTATATATCCCCGCAACCAGAAGAGTCCAGCAGACGTAACGGTATATTGCTTTAAAAAATCTGACATTGCAGGAAAAAGTTACAGAGTAAAACGCAGAGAAAAATGGCTGTTTTTTTACCTCAATTTCAATATTTATTTTATTTCAGTTGTTATTTTCTGTAGGAAACCCTTGTAGAATCTACACAAATTACCCATTGCTGAATTCAGATTTTGGTCTACTGTTCAGAAATGTTTAGGTTTCTGGGATCCAGCATTGGTTTCACACCCATTTCTGTCACTGACTGGAAGGAGGCTAAAAGCACAACAAAATCATAAAAATGAGATATGTCCCAGTAAAATGCCAAAATTGTGTTGAAAAATTGGGTTTTCTGATTCAAGTCTGCCTGTTCTTGAAAGCTGGGAAGCTGGTGATTTTAGCACTGCAAACCCTTTGTTGATGCCAATTTCAGGGAAAAAACCACAAGCCTTCTTCTGCAGCCCTTTTTTCCAATTGTTTTTAAAAAAACTAAATTTTTACTGTGTTTTGGCTAATTTCTTGGTCTTCTTCAGGGGAACCCACAAAGTCTGGCTACCTCTAGAATCCCTAGGATGTTGGAAAAAAAGGACGACAAATTTGGCATGGGTAGCTTACGTGGACAAAAAGTTATGAGGGCCTAAGCGCGTCCTGTCCCAAATAGCCAAAAAAAGGCCTGGCACCTGAGGGGGAAAAGGCCTGGCAGAGAAGAGGTTAAAGAAAACAATTGAATAGGATGTCCTAAACAGCTTAACTTTAGGCCACCTTCATTTTTAAAGACGTTGTGCAACAAAGGTGTAAAAATATGAAAAGGTTTCTTAAAAAATGTAAAATGTATTTCGTTAGCATGCAGAACCGTTTCACCCTACTAGAAGTACTACATCAGACTATATCAGTGCAATTATTTTTTTTAAAGTGATCATTTTCAAACATGAATTTAGAAACATTCATGCTTCCTCTCCACCCTGGGAACAAGGCTAATGGTGACCTAAGAGGCAATTCAGATATTATGTGCAGATATTATGTACACCCTTTACCTGGCCTGGGTTGTTACTATACATGGAAAACATTAAAGTTTATTGTAATGTAATCACCTTAATATAATAAAACAAAACAATGAATCCTTTTCATTTGTTAGAGAGATTTAGGGAAAGATGATGATTGAAATTCGATCGAAGTTCTCACAATATAGTAAATTCTTTATATTTGTTGGTAGATATGTAGGTAATTTGAGAAGAGATAAAGTAGGATGTAAGTGCCGACATTCTAATTTTAATTTCAAATTGAAAAGGACACTAGTAATAAGTAAGACTAGGATAGTTGAGAATTTGTATGATGAACTTCTGTTTTTTTAATAATAAGCATAAAGAACAACTATAGCTGTATACCAGGGAATTCACACTATGAGAAACATATTGTGACTCCTTTTCGTGTGCACATACAGGAGAATTCTTATTACCATTTTTAATAATAATCAGCAAAAAGGAGCGGTTATAGCGATATACCAAGGATAATTACACAGGAAGATTTAGACCTCAATTGCGTTTGATGTTTATATACAGGAGGATTCTTACATAGAATAGAGCGAAAATACACTTTAACAACTACTAGACAATGGGAGGATATACCAGTCCTCTCTCTTTATCTAGAGTATAGGACTTTCCCTAGAAGAAGAGAATAATGTGGTAAATTTATCCAACAAGGTACTGACATCGGATATGTTGACACTTCGGAATAAAGGGTTAGGATTTTGCCCTACAAGCAGATGAGACATTTGCAAATCAAGAATAGATTTGTTTAAATTTGTGAGGAGGCTAAAACTTAAGAAATATTTTGAAGTTAATAATAAATCTGAAGAAAGCCTGATGTTGTCATGGAATAGATTATTACACAGTGAACTGCCAATACAAGATATATGGGATACAGTAGCCTTAATGTCCATCACAGATTATGAAGAACATCCAACCACTGTATTGAAAGTACTACATCAGTTGAATGTTGTATCTGATTTACATATAACTAGTGGTCTTAAGCAGAAATCTACTTGGACACCAAGACAGGCTATAGATATTAACATTTATGTGTTTTACAAGTTAGTATGTGAAGACTTGGACAAATGTATGTTGAATGACAAAAACACAATGAAATATAATTTACAATATAAGGAATATCAAGCTTTGAAAACTCTGATGCAAGATGACGGATTAACCATCAAACGAGCGGATAAAGGTGGGAATATAGTGAGCATGAACTGGGATGACTATGAAAAGGAGATATATGCACAACTATATGATACAGAATGTTATGAGAAAATAAAGAGTAACCCAATGTTAAATTTGACTAGTAAGATTAAAAGATGTTGAAATCATGGCATGAGAGATGCTTACTAGATGATGAAGAATACACATATCTACAGGTAGATCGCCCTAAATTCCCGTGTATCTATACTCTACCTAAAATACATAAAGAGCTTCCATTTCCCCCAGGAAGACCGATAGTATCGGGTATTGGAGGTCCTACAGAGAGGATATCAGAGTTTGTAGACATATTTCTGCAGCCTTTTGTAACAAACCTTCCATCACATATAAAGGGTACTAAGCATATATTAAGTCTACTATCAGATATGGATTGGGAATCTAATATGCTGATGGTGACATTTGATGTTGTGGCTTTATATACGAGCATAAAACATGAATCAGGTATGCAGGCAATAAAACATATGCTAAATAAAAGATCAGCTAGCTTAATGGAACACACAGATATGTTATTACAGATGATAGATCTTATTCTTAATCAGAATTACTTTCTCTTTAAACATGAATGGTTTAGACAAAAACAGGGAGTGGCCATGGGATCGAGATTCTCTCCCTCATATGCGAACCTGTTTATGGGATGGTTTGAAGAAAGTTGGATATGGGGACGTGGAACAGCGAAATGGCGGACGTATATCCTGTACTGGGGCAGATATATTGACAACTGTTTCATGATATGGACAGGTAGTGTCGAAAATCTGAAGGGATTTTGTGAATATCTGAACAGTAATGAGGTGAACATCCATTTCACATACAGGTACAGTTCGACAAATATAGAATTTTGGGATGTGGAATTTTATGTGGAAGATAATAAGATAGAAAGTAGATTACATCGTAAACCTACAGCCTGTAATACAATATTACATGCAACTCGTGGGCACCCTATACACCATATAAAAGCAATACCATTTGGAGAAATGGTAAGAGCGAGACGTAATTGTAGTCAAGACAAAGATTTTTATAATTGTATTCATGATATGGGGAAACGATTTGTAGCCAGGGGATATCGAGAGGAGATTGTGAGGAAATCCCAGCGTAAGGTATCTAGAATACCTCGACAACAGACGTTACAATTTCAGGAAACGGAAAACATAAAAAAGATAGGAAAAATTGACAAATTAAGAATAGTATTGGACTACACTAACAATTTTGTTCTATAGCTAAAGAGTATGAAAAAACATTGGAATATTTTATTACAAGATCAGGTCTTAAGTTAAGAAAGTATATTAGGAATAAACCAGAGGTGTCGTGTAGAAGAGGAACAACACTTAGTAATATTCTCAGTCCCAGCTATTTGAACCGCAAATTGAATTCCAATTGGCTAGATACTCACAATAAAGGTTTCTTCAAATGTGGATTTCAGTGTTTTTGATTTCAAAACATTACATTTCAGCTGACATTTTCTCCTATCTATATGTCACTTTAACCTTTGTTTTTTAGTGAATTTCTAGGGTTTTTTCTTTCATGTAAAGTAAGATAGATAACCATACCTAACTATAAGGTCACATTAACCCTTTTTTCAGTGAGTTTCTAGGTTTTCTTTAATGTAAATTATGATATTATAGCCATACCTAATTATTACAGCCTTTTAACCTAAAGTTGTTCCAGTGAATTTCATTTTTTTAAACTTGAAGTAATATTTGATTAAAATACGTAATTAGGCACAGCCCCCCTGTATGCACGACTTTCAGCCATGCACAGTGAGGGGTTGGTTGCAGGGCTTGGCCTGTGGTGAGGCCCTGCACCCACCCCCCTGAGTGGCCAACCACCTGCATGCTGATAACCTACCACTGCCACACACAGCCTTTGGCTGTGTGCTGCAGGGGGTTGCCAGAAACGCAAAATAAATATTCACTGAAAACAACAAAGGTTAAAGTAACATTATAGTTAGGTGTTGAAATTACATTGTCACCTAACTAAATGTCACTTTAACCTTTGTTTTTTTAAGAATTTCTAGGGTTTTTTCTTTAATGTAAAGTAAGATTTTATAAACATACCTATCTATAAGGTCACATTAAACTTTGATTTTTACAGTGAATTTCTAGATTTCCTTTAATGTAAGTATGATATAATTATATCTAACTATAACATCACATGAACCTTTAGTTTTTCTGATGACTTTCTTGGCTTTTATTAACGTAAATATTGAGTAACACACCCAATTAGGCATGGTCCCCAGTGTGCATGACTTTTCAGCCATGCAAAGTAAGTGGTTGACCACAGGGTCTGGCCTGTGGTCAGGTCCTGCACCCACACCCCTAAATAGCCAACCACCTGCATGCTGCCAACCTACCCTTGCTGCACACTGCCTTTGGCCATGCCTAGCAGGAAGTTGCCCTCAAGGCAAAACATATTTTCACTGGGAAAAACAAAGGTTACGGCAACATTATAGTTAGCTGTTGAAGTGAGTCTAAACTAATACTTAAAAACACAAAAACACTGAAATGATCTAACTATAACTTGCACCATGCCATGCACTGCTTACCACTTCAAGTATTAGTTTACTCATGAAATGTTAAATGACATCATTGATTACATCACTTATGACATCTCAAAGGACAACATTGATGACATCACTGATGACATCTCAAATGACATAATTGATGACATCACTGGCTACATCATCCAGAAAAGGGGACAGTTTGCTTTGTGTGTTTCATACTGTATTAACAAGCTACCATCTTTGTAGTGCTAATGGGTGGAACTTTCAGCAACTTGCAGGAAATATAGCATACATGTGAAACCATACACGCTTAGTAGAGATTATGGTCTTTTTTACTGGTATTCAGGTGCATAAGAAACATAGGGGGTCATTACAACATTGGCGGTAAAAGCCGCTTACCGCTGTGCAGAAGACCGCCAACACACCGCCGCAGCCGTGGAATCCCGCCACGGCCATTGTGACCCACTGCACGGAATCCGCCAAAATTCCACACAAGTCCACCACACCAAAGGTCAGTGATAAACTGTCGAAAACAAATCCTCTACCGTCACGCCAACAGAAATACGCCCACACTATCACGACACACAAATCCACGCGGCGGTCTTTCAACCGCAGTATTCCATTGGCGGTACACACCGCCGCGCTCAAAATACACACACATTTACAAAACACAGCCACATTGAACAATTCCAAATACGCACACCTGATACACATACACACACCACTCCCACACACTCAATACAATATAAAACACAAGCCCACATCACCCACAAACCCCTACGACCAAAAATCACGAACGAAGGCCAGAGAGAGACACCACAAACAACTAACAAGCATCCACAGGCACACAATACCATCACCCACAGAACTTCCACGCACCTCACACAACACACCACTAAATATCACCCCCCTATCACCACACACACACCACCCCACACATCACCCACACCACCCCATGGCACGGCAAAGACACCCCAGGTTCTCGGAGGAGGAGCTCAGGGTCATTGTGGAGGAAATCGTCCGGGTAGAGCCACAGCTATTCGGATCACAGGTGCAGCACACCTCCATTGCAAGGACGATGGAGCTATGGCGAAGAATCGTGGACAGGGTCAACGCAGTGGGACAGCACCCAAGAAATCGGGATGACATCAGGAAGAGGTGGAACGACCTACGGAGGAATGTGCGTTCCGTGGTCTCAAGACACCACATCGCAGTTCAGCGGACTGGCAGCGGACCCCCACCTCCTCCCCCACAACTAACAACATGGGAGGAGCAGGTCTTGGCGATTCTGCATCCTGAGGGCCTCGCAGGAGTAGATGGAGGAATGGACTCTGGTAAGTCAAATCTTAACTATTACATCCCCCACCCTACCTGCATGCCATCACATACCCCCACCCACACCCTCATCCCCATCACTCCTACTCCTCACAAATGTTCCACTATTACAACCCACACATCCCAACACAAAGCCCTGCATGCAACAACAAAGCATGAACACCCATCACCAAAGCATGCCCACTGCACAAACCCATACACCCCCCCTAAACCATCATCACACGAGGTCCTACACAGGAATGCAAGCACTCGGGTACACAGACACCCACCCATTACACATCATGGCACACACAGATGTAATAAACATCCTTTTATACCCCTGCAGGACCCCTACCCAACATCACCGGACAGGAGGGTCCACACATGTCCACACCACCAACAGAAGAGGCCCACAGTGATGACAGCAGCTCTGTCCAACTGGATCTAGATGACCAGCCCGGCCCATCGTGGACCTCTGGACAGTCGGTTCCCCTGACACAGTCACAGGCCACCACAGAGCTTCCCCCCTCTGAAAACACCAGCACAGCACCCACCCAGCGGGCCCATACCTCTGTCCCCAGGACACGTCAAGCAGCAGTGTGTCCACCACTACAGGGAAGCCAGGCTAACCCACCACCCCAACAACAACAGGGACCTGGGGGCAGTGGTAGTGGGCACACGGTCCAGGGGACGGAGGCCCAGGAACATAGGGGAACTGGGAGGGCTGCTGTGCGACAGGGGGAGGACAGGCCCAGGGAACCCACTCTCCATGAGGCCCTCTCCTCCATCATGGGAGCCTACCACCACTCCCAGGGGACGATGGCAACGGTACTGGCCAAGTTTCAGGAGACCCAGTGCCTGCAGGAGGAATAGTATTTGGGCTTCAGGGAGGAACTCAGAACCATCAATTCCACCCTGGGCACCATCGTAGGGGTGCTGAAGGAAGTACTCAACACCAGGATGGACACTGTGGCACTACAAGGGGCCCCTGACACTAGCATGGATGATGAACTGCCCACCACCTCTGCCGGCGCTAGTGGACAGGAGGCACCGCCACAGGACCACCACACCAGCACCCGACCCCCTGCAGAGGAAGAACCACCCCACAAATGGTCCCTGAGATCCAGGACAAAGACAGAGAGCAATGCCAAGACCCCCGCCAAGAAATGAGACCACCCTGAATGTCATCCCTATGTCCCACTTTCTCACCCTGTCCATCCTAAAACTGCCCCAGCTCCACTTCCTATGCCCATTTGGGCAATGCACCTGTGAGACTAATAGACTGGACTCCACCATCAACCCTCGTCATTTTGCAACCCCCTCCAATATTGAGCACTTAAATAAACACCCTTGAAGCACAAAACAATCTGGAGTCAGTCTGTGATTTGGGAATAGTTTATTAGCAATTACTGTGGCAAAATGCTCTTACAATTGTAGTGTCAACATACCTATGTCACACAGCTCTAGTTCATGAGGATTGAAAGCAGATGTCACACAGTGGGACCCACATCTGTGAAATCGTAAGGGAAAGTGACAACTCAGTGACCATACACTGGGTGAAAACGACAGACAGTAGAGAGGTAGTAGTGTTAAAGTACATGTAGTAGGCATGTTTGTACTCTTACCTGTGTCTCACTGGAAATATTGCAGGATCACTGAGTTCCTGTTGTCCATGTCCTCTTCTTCTGCTTCCTCGTCTTCACTGTCCACAGGCTCCACTGCTGCAACAACACCGCCATCTGGACCATCCTCCTGCAGAAAAGGCACCTGTCATCGCAAAGCTAAGTTGTGAAGCATACAGCAGGCCACGATGATCTGGCACACCTTCTTTGGTGAGTAGAATAGGAATCCACCTGTCATATGTAGGCACCTGAACCTGGCCTTCAGGAGGCCGAAGGTCCGCTCTATTATCTGCCGTGTTCGCCCATGGGCCTCATTGTAGAGTTCCTCTGCCCTAGTCCTGGGATTCCTCACTGGGGTCAGTAGCCATGACAGGTTGGGGTAACCAGAGTCACCTGCAAATGGCGAGGGACAACTGTTAGACACACACTAACCTGGAGTGATATCCCCAGACCCAGACAACCATTCCCACTGACTTGCTTCCAGGTGCTCACCTAATAGCCACACACAGTGCCTCTGGAGTTGACCCATCACATAAGGGATGCTGCTATTCCGCAGGATGTAAGCGTCATGCACTGAGCCAGGGAACTTGGCATTCACTTGGGAGATGTACTGGTCTGCCAAACACACCATCTGCACATTCATGGAATGATAACTCTTCCGGTTTCTGCACACCTGTTCACTCCTGCGGGGAGGACCAAAGCCACATGAGTCCCATCAATGGCACCTATGATGGTGGGGATATGTCCCAGGGCATAGAAGTCACTGTAGGCAAATCTTCCACCTGAGTGAAAACGATGTAGCTCCGCATGTGTTTGAGCAGGACAGACAACACTCCGCACAACACGTTGGAAAACATAGGCTGGGACATCCCTGATGCTGTGGCCACTGTTGTTTGAAATGACCCACTTGCAAGGAAATGGAGTACTGACAGCACCTGCACTTGAGGGGGATTCCTGTGGGATGGCGGATAGCTGACATCAGGTCTGGCTCCAACTGGGCACACAGTTCCTGGATTGTGGCACGGTCAAGCCTGTAGGTGATGATCACATGTCTTTCCTCCATTGTCGACAGGTCCACCAGCGGTCTGTACACCGGAGGATGCCGCCATCTCCTCACATGTCCCAACGGACGGTGCCTATGAAGGACAACAGTGAGCACAGAGTCAAAAAACTCAGAGGTACATAAACACAGCTTACACCGAACACGAATCATAATCCGATATTTGGCCTGTATGTGTGTGGAGGCTAGGCCTAGGTATGTGTGAGGCAGTTAAAAATTAAGCCATGTGGGCCCCTGAAATGGCGGCTGCCTGACCTGTAAAGTGGGACAATGGAATGTGAGGTAACTGCGCTGGCATTGTACACCGTCGCGGTAGGTGGTCGAAGACCGCGGCACAATGCTGCATTGGTTAACATTGGACCCTATGGGTCCCACAAGCCAATGACGATGTACGCCGGCGGTGACGGTACGCACCGCTGCGGACGTGACCGTCATTTTCTATCTGTTCAATCACTCGATACCTGATCTTCGACAGGAGAGGACCTACACTGCAAGTGCTGCTGTGACCTCGGTCTGGAAGAGACAATGGCTCGTGCGACTGGGGAAAGGGCCCCTGCCTTCACATCAGAGGAGCTGGAGAAAGTTGTGGATGGGGTCCTCCCCCAGTACACGCTACTCTAAGGTCCTCCAGACAAACAGGTAAATACATTGGGAGCATGCTGTATGGGCTATGCCTGTGTGGAGTGGGGTGGATGAAAGATGGGGGGGGAGATTGAGGCATGCATGAAACGACGGTGAGTGCATGTGCATCATGGCAAGGGTAGGGATGGGGGCCAATGACTGTGACAGTGCAGTTGGTAATAACTTTTCTTTTCCCCCTGTACAATTCATGTAGGTCAGCGCCCACCAGAAATAAGATATTTGGCGTGCCATTGCCAAGGATGTCCGGACCCTGGGGGTCTACCACAGACGAAGCACCCACTGCCGGAAAAGATGGGAGGACATTCGCCGCTGGTGCAAGAATACGGCGGAGGCCCAGCTGGGGATGGCCTCCCAACGTGGGAGGGGGGCCCCTCGCACCATGACCCCCCTGATGTTCAGGATCCTGGCGGTGGCGTACCCGGAGTTGGATGGGCGCTTGGGGGCATCACAGTAGCCACAAGGGGGTGAGTACACTCTCATTCTGCTGATTTTGCGCGCAGTGGAGGTGTCTGGGTGGGAGAGGTGGGCTGTGGGCTTCCCTAGGCCAGGGTGAGTTTAGGAGGCAAGGTCCCCTTGTGCTGGCAGAGCCTGTAGCACCCCACCTGTGTACAGTGCCAAGTACACCTAGTCAGGCTCCTGTGAAATCGATGTGCGCAGATGTCGTCCATAGCCTTGTAGGCCATGTCCCAGGGACTGAACAGTGGAGGCCAAGTGAACGGCGTAGTGCAGGGGGCTTCTGTGTCTGTCGTGTCCGCCAACGGTAGTGGTAATGCACACACTCAACATGTCTTTCTTCTGTCGTCACCCCCTTTTTGTGTTCTCCCTGTTCTTGTGTGCATTAGCATCATCAGGCGGAGGAGCAGTGGCAACGGAGCCGGAGGGAGCTGCATCCCACATGGCCCTGGAGGGCGTGACAACGGAGTCGGATTTCACCAGTGGGACGGAGGGGGAGGGGAGCTCCACGGCAGGGACAGGAGCTGACACCAGTGACACAGACTCGTCCTCTGATGGAAGCTCCCTTGTGGTGGCGGCAACATCTGTGCCCCCCACATCTACATGTTCAGCCGCCACCCCCCTCTACCAGCACCGCCCTCCCAGCAGCCCCTCAGCTTTTGCCCCGTGCCCGCTCACCCAGGAGGGGGGGCATCACCTTCACCCCAGGCACCTCAGGCCCTGCCCCAGTCACCCCTGCTGCCCTCAGTGAGGAGGCCATTGACCTCCTCAGGTCCCTCACTGTTGGGCAGTCTACCATTTTTAATGCCATCCAGGGTGTAGAAAGGCAGTTGCAATAAACAAATGCATTTCTGGAGGGCATTCATTTTGGTCAGGCGGCCCTTCAGCAAGCTTTTCAGACGCTGGCCTCAGCACTGATGGCAGCCATCCTCCCTGTCTCTAGCCTCCCCCTCCAACTTCCTCCACCCAGACCCACACCCCTGTACCTCAGCCTATCCTAAGCACACCTTCAGATCAGCATGCACACACGTCAACACACAAGGGAAGCTCTGGCAAACATAAGCACCACACATCCCAGAGGCACTCACGCAAGCATCACACACATGCAGACACACCAACATCCACTGCCTCCACTGTGTCCCCCTCCTCCTCGTCTCCCTCCTCCCTCCCAGTCTCGTCTACACTCACACCTGCATGCACTACATCAAAAGCCACTACTTCCATCACCAGCACACACACCACCACACCCCGCTCATGTGCAGTCACCACCCCCACTAACATTCACACGTCCCCTGTGTCCTCTCCCAGTGTGTCTGTGACGCCACCTCCCAAGATACACAAACGCAGGCACACACCCACCCAACAGCCATCCACCTCACGACAGCTTCCAGTGCATGCACCTTCACCCAAAGTCACCAAACCAACACCTCCTACAACCACAACCTCTTCCTCCACTCCCAAACCCCCTCCAGCTACCCGTCCCAGTGTTTCCCAAAAACTTTTCCTGTCCATCCTTGACCTCTTTCCCACACACCTCCCCCACCCCGCCCGCCTCCTAGGGCCCGACTCTCTAGGTCCCAACCTAGCACCTCAACCACAACATCTCCGGGACCAGTGGTGCCTGTAGTCACCGGAATCTGGAGTGCACCGGCCACCAGGGCAGCCAGTGTGGCACGGAGCCACAGCACGAACAGTCCCTCACCTGTGAAGCATCTAAAGTTGGCCAGTGCCCGGCGGGAGAGGGGGAAGACTCCAGCCACCGAAGCCACTCCCAGAGGTACAGGTGGGAGTGTGGAGTCAGCTGCAACACCTTCCAAGGTGGGGAAGGGCCACAAGAAAGTCAGCAGGTCTGGGAAGAGCAGCACGGCGGAGAAGACGGCCATCATCCCCCCTGCCCAGGAGCCCACCGCCATCATCCCCGCTGTCCAGGTGCCCACCGCCATCATCCCAGCTGCCCAGGTGCCCACCACCATCATCCCCGCTACACAGGTGCCCACCGCCATCATCCCCGCTGCACAGGAGCCCACCGCCAGCACCTGCACTGCTGCCCAAGAGGCCACTGCCAGCACCAGCCTCGCTGGGCCAGAGAGGACCGCCAGCACCAGCCCCGCTGGGACAGAGAGGACCACCAGCACCAGCCCTGCTGGGCCAGAGAGGACAGCCAGCGCCAGCCCCACTGGGCCAGAGAGGACCGCCAGCACCAGCCCCGCTGGGCCATGAAGGACCGCCAGCAACTGAGTCACTGCAAAGGACACCGCCGCCACAAGCACCGCTGAACAGGCCACCGCCGCCACAAGCACTGCTGAACAGGGCACCGCCGCCACAAGCACTGCTGAACAGGGCACCGCCGCTGCAAGCACCGCTGAACAGGGCACCGCCGCCACAAGCAGTGCTGAACAGGGCACCGCCGCCACAAGCACCGCTGGCCCATGAGCGCCAAGGGCACTGACGCTACTGAGGCCGCCACGAGCAGGATGAAGCACTCTGGGCACCATGCCCCCTCCAGAACCAGTGGAGAAAGGCATCCACTACCTCTGTCCTTAGCAGGATGAAGCACTCTGGGCACAAAGCCCCCTCCAGAACCAGTGGAGAAAGACATCCACTACCTCAGTCCTTAGCAGTCCTTAGTCCTTAGCACTCTGGTTACAAAGCCC
Organism: Pleurodeles waltl; assembly: GCF_031143425.1. Lineage (NCBI taxonomy): Eukaryota > Metazoa > Chordata > Amphibia > Caudata > Salamandridae > Pleurodeles > Pleurodeles waltl. The sequence continues at coordinate 186,864,766 of NC_090437.1, forward strand.
CCTCCAGAACCAGTGGAGAAAGGAATCCACTACCTCAGTCCTTAGCAGGATGAAGCATTCTGGGCACAAAGCCCCCTCCAGAACCAGTGGAGACTGTCACCCACTTGAAAGACTGTGGCTTTGCACTCCCCAGGATAAGGCAGTGAGCAACCCACCCACTGAAAATACTTGTGAGACTGTGGCTTTGCACTCCCCAGGATAAAGCAGTGGGCAACCCTCCCACTGTAGAGACTTGAGAGACTGTGGCTTTGCACTCCCCAGGATGGAACAGTGGGCAACCCTCCCACTGTAGAGACTTGAGAGACTGTGGCTTTGCACTCCCCAGGATGGAACAGTGGGCAACCCTCCCACTGTAGAGACTTGAGAGACTGTGGCTTTGCACTCCCCAGGATGGAACACTGGGCAACCCACCCACTGTAGAGACTTGAGAGGCTGCGGCTTTGCACTCCCCAGGATAAAGCAGTGGGCAACCCACCCACTGTAGAGACTTGAGAGACTGTGGCTTTGCACTCCCCAGGATGGAACAGTGGGCAACCCACCCACTGAAAAGACTTGTGAAACTGTGGCTTTTCACTCCTCAGGATAAAGCAGTGGGCAACCCACCCACTGTAGAGACTTGAGAGACTGTGGCTTTGCACTCCCCAGGATGGAACAGTGGGCAACCCACCCACTGTAGAGACTTGAGAGACTGTGGCTTTGCACTCCCCAGGATAGAACAGTGGGCAACCCACCCACTGTAGAGACTTGAGAGACTGTGGCTTTGCACTCCCCAGGATGGAACAGTGGGCATGTGGCCCTGTCGTGGATTTGGCGTCTTGCACTCAACCGGCTGAGGTGCCCCCCCTTTCCCTCCCCGTGAGGTGCCTGTTTTCTTGCTCTATGATGCCCCTGTAGTGTTCTCTCCGTCATGGTCGGGGATCTTGTGTGGGCCTCGCCCATACCGTGTGGGCCCAGTGTTCCACCGACTTCATTGGAGCAATACCTGAACTACTATTCTTGGTGTATATTTTGTTTACAGTGTATATTTTTATTTCTGCGTACTTGATTTTAATATATTACAATGGTTACACTCATTTCCTTTTGTCTTTGCATTCTTCCGGGGGGTGTAACTATAATGTATCATGCTGTATTAGTGTGTGTGTTGTCGTGGGTGGGGGTGTTGCGTGTGTGTGTCCCTGTTTTTTCCCTCCCCCTCCCCTGTGTCGTAGGTGCAGTACTCACCGTTGTCTTCGCCGCCGGCATTCATGCTCCTGGTAGAGGAGCAAGAAGATAAGGGCTGGCAGGATCTGCAGCTCTGGTTCCATGGCGTCCGGATTCCTCGTGGGGTGTGTAGAGGTGAGCGTTTTCCCTTCGAAGTCCAGTTTTCGCCGTGTTTTTTTCCGCGGTGAATCCGCTCCGGAAAAGGTGGCGGATTGGTAGGTTGTGATACTGTGGGCGGTACTTTGTCCTCCGCCTGTCTGTTGGCAGTGACCGCCGCGCTGTTTGTTTGTACCGCTGTGGTGGTCGGAGTGTTAAAGTGGCTGTCTTTGTTGGCGGTTCCCGCCACGGTCGTAATTCCAAATTTTTTACCGCCGGCCTGTTGGCAGTCTTACCGCCGCTTTAACACCATCCGCCAGGGTTGTAATGACCACCATAATGTCTCTGTAGACATTAATGCAATTATCAATTTATTTATCCGTAAATTCCTTTCAAAAGAGTGTTTGGTCATTATTTACCTTAATTAGGTGTTCCTGGTAAATAACTACTCTGACAAAGAAATATGGGGGTCATTATGACCCTGGCGGAAGGCGGAGAAGCGGCGGTAAGACCGCCAACAGGCTGGCGGTCTTTTTTTTTGAATGATGACCATGGCGGTTACTGCCATGGTCATCCGCCGCTTCTCCGTTCCGTACGCGGGGCTAGAGACTTTGGTCTCCAGCCCGGCGGCCGTCACTATACCGCCGGCGGTATTTTGACCCTGCTTACCGCCGTGGATTTCCTGCGGTTGGAACCGCCATGAAATCCATTGCGGTAAGCAGTATCAGTGCCAGGGAATTCCTTCCCTGGCACTGATAGGGGTCTCCCCCACCCCCCACCCCTACCCCGACTCCCTCCCCTAAACCCCCACCACCCCTGCCACCCCCCAAAGGTGGCAGGGCCCCCCTCCCCACCCCGACCTCCAACATCACAGAACACACTCACACACGACACGCACGCAAGCACCACCAACACACACACGCACACACACCGACATACATGCCTACATCCACACACACAGTCAGACACGCACACCCATATACAAACATACACGCACACATCCATACAGACATACATACAGACATACACGCACTCATTCCCAAAACACGCAACACCCCGCAAGCATACATGCACTCACACACCCCCTCTACATACACAGACGCACACCCCCATGCACCCACATAAAACACAACACCACCCCACCCCCTCCCCTAACAGACGATCGACTTACCTGTTCCGTCGATCCTCTGGGAGGGGACGGGAGCCATGGGGGCTGCACCTCCGACGCCACACTGCCAACAGAACACCGCCGCGCCGAATCACAGGATGTGATTCGGTGGGCGGTGTTCTGTTGGCGTGGCGGTGGAGGTGGAGAAACCTCCACTTCCCCGCTGCCCGCCAGAATGGCTGTTGGCTGCTCTCCGTCTGAAAAAGGACGCTGAGCAGCCAACAGTCATAATACGCCGAGCGGCAAACCGCCACCACTGGCGGTCTTCCGCACCGCGGTCCCTCAGTGGTCTTGTAAAAAGACCGCCGAGGTTGTAATGACCACCGATATGTCAACAGCCTTATATCTATGCTTTAGCCACTGATAAGGCATGTTTGTAAAAATACCTTACATTCATAAAAGGAGTAAACTATTACAGCAAAGGTTGCAATCAACTGATATTTGAAATGTTTGTAAGTGAGTCACACATAGATTATACATTCTTCAACAATGTATAATGTCTCAGAATTTTCATTAAAACTCTGAGAATACATATCTGTACCTTATAAATCCCCAGTTCATATAAAAAAAATGTTGACAGCACTACATGACAACTTTTTAATGTTAGCATGTGAACAAAAATTCACAGGTGAATAATAAGATTTAGATCCTGATTTAGAACTCAGCAGATAGGTTACTCCATCACAATGGTGACGGATATCATGTCGGCCGAAATCTAAATCCCATTATTGTCAATGGGATTTAGATTTCGGCCAACGGGACATCTGTCACCGTTGTGACAGAGTGACCTGTCTTCTGAATTCTAATTCAAGTCCTGAGTGTTTTTTCTTACATAATTAAGCAACAGGATTTTGATTTAAGACACATTCTATGTGTAACATACCTCTACAACTCAGACTAGTTGCACTCTGTAGTACAAATAACAGTAAGAGGGTTGGTAGTTTGATTCAAGATCCTTTTAATCAACCTACTCGAGCGGTGTCGCATTTGCCAGAGCCGCTCCAACGGCTCTCACATAAAAAAAAAAACATTCTACAATCATGATGCGAACACGAGCGCCCTTGGGCGCGAGACAAGCGCTTGTGCATATCAACTCCAAATATGACACACGTATTCTATACTCTGTTTAAATGATGCACTGTTTGCACTTAAAGGTTTGCTAGTAGTTAAACTGGGCATTATATACATTTTACCCTACTGCATCAGACTTGTCTCTAGGGCTACACTATATATACATCATAGATGCACATGCACACATATAGTCAATGTATGATGGATATGTTTATTGGCCCTTTACAGCTTACGTCTTCCTCTCATAAAAAATGATCAAGTGGTTTATGGAGTAATTTGAGCAGTAACTTGGATGACATTAATGGTGTAATTCGAGATATTATCAATGATGCCATCAATGACGTGATTTAACATGCTATTAGCAATGTAATATGTGAGGTCATAAGCAATAATTGGCGGGGTGCATGTTATATTTAGCTCATTGCACTATAACTGGCAAATTGCAGTTTGTTTTCTTTGGCTTGTAAGCATTAGTTTTGACTCATTTGAACACCTAATTATAATGTGACTTTATTCTGTGTCGTTTCTCAGGTAATTTCTAAGGTTCTTTTTACTGTAAGCTAAAGTCCTATAACCATACATTCCGAAACATCATTTTAACCATTGTTTTGTCAGTGATTTTTTGTTTTTTTTAATGCTACGAAAGATTATATTACCATACCTGATTATAACATCTATTTACCTCTGTTTTCTTTCAAGGGTTTTTTGAAGATATTCAGTCAACACATCCACTGCACATAGTCTTCAGCCATTTGCAACAGCTGTTGGCACAAGCCACCCACTGTTGGTGGCCAAACCCCTGCTGCCTGCCCTCTGTTCACCATCAGCATGAATCTACCCCATCCCACCAGCCCTCTGTGAACAACTGACTGCCTAGCCCATGCCAGCCTGCTCTGCCTTGTCAGCCTGCTGCCCCTGCCCCCTCTCCTCCCTACACTTCATTCTCTGTGTGCATGCCTCTGCCCCCTTTCTCCTGCCCTCCATCCTCATTGTGTTGCCCTTACCAATGCAGGCCTTTCCTCTGTGGTCATCTTGCAGCCCCTGCACCCATCATGCCTGCCCTGTATTGTTCAAGTCTGTGCCCTGTCCACTCCCTCATGTTCTGTGTGGTCTTTTGTGCTGGCACTGGCCCCACTTGCAACATCCATGATCATGCCACTCCCTGATCCCTCCACAGTCCATTGAGCTTTCACTTCTCCTTCTGCCTCCCCTGCATGGTCAATTGTGCTGCCCCTCCCGCCTTCCCGGCGGGGTCATTTTTGCTGCGTTTGCCCCTGCTCCCTCCACCCCGGCTCTATGTTGCTCAAGTCAGTGCTTTTACTCCATCCTTTGTCACAGTATTATAATGAACAACTAAAGCTGAAGTCATCTTAATTGAATCACAACTATAAGGTCTAAAGCGTTTCCTTTAGAAATCAACAAAATAAATAGGTTAGATATAGGTTAGATGAAAAATTTAAGTTTATTTGGACATTTGTCCTTCAAACAAATACCAATCAACGCCACGGTTCCAATCAACTACAATAAAATAACTCTATAACCTTTTGTTAAAATTAATTCACAATTGTCCATAACGCATAAAACATTCTGAAACTCCCAAGTCAAAAACACAGTATAAAACATAAATTGCAATCACAATTCATAGCAGTCTATTTCTCAAAGATTGTAAAAAATGTCCCACAGTTACATCAAGCACACTTATAAGAGCATCAATTGCAAGTGGGCGAGACAGTACACTATGGCCCTCATTACAACATTGGTGGTAAATCCCGCTTACTGCCGCGCAGAAGACCACCAACACACCGCTGCGGAATTCCGCCACGGTCATTATGACCCACAGCTCGGAATCCGCCAAAATCCAGACACCCACACAAGTCCGCCACACCAAAGGTCAGTGATAAACTGACGATAACAAAACCTCCACCGTCACGCCAACAGGAATACGCCCACACTATCACGACCCACGAATCCATGCGGCGGTCTTTCAACCGCGGTATTCCATTGGCGGCACACACCGCCTCGCTCAAAATACACACACTTTTACAAAACACAACCACATTGGACAATTCAAAATACACACACCTGATACACATACACACACCACTCCCACACACTCAATACAATATAAAACGCACACCCACATCACCCACAAACCCCTACGACAAAAATTGAGAAAGAAGCACAGAGAGAGACACCACCATCAACAATACTAGCATCCACAGGCACACAACACCATCACTCATACAACATCCACGCACCTCAGACAACACACACAAACACATTCCCTCACACAACACAACACACACCACCCCACACATCACCACACAACACCATGGCACCGCAAAGACACCCCAGGTTCTCTGAGGAGGAGCTCAGGGTCATGGTGGAGGAAATCGTCGGGGAAGAGCCACAGCTATTCGGATCACAGGTGCAGCACACCTCCATAGCTAGGAAGATGGAGCTATGGCGCAGAATCGTAGACAGGGTCAACGCAGTGGGACAGCATCCAAGAACACGGGATGACATCAGGAAGAGGTGGAACGACCTACGGGGGAAGGTGCGTTCCGTGGTCTCAAGACACCAGATTGCAGTTCAGAGGACTGACGGCGGACCCCCACCTCCTCCCCCACAACTAACAACATGGGAGGAGCAGGTCTTGGCTATACTGCATCCTGAGGGCCTCACAGGACTAGCAGGAGGAATGGACTCTGGTAAGTCAAATCTTAACTATTACATCCCCCACCCTACCTGCATGCTATCACATACCCCACCCTCACCCTTATCCCCATCACTCCAACACCTCACATATGCCCCACTATCACAACCCACACATCCCAATACCAAGCTCTGCATGCACCAACAAAGCATGGATACCCATCACCAAAGCATGTGCACTACAGATACCCACACAGATCCCCAAACCAACTATCACACAAGGTCCTACACAAGAATGCAAGCACTGGAGTACAGGGTCACCCATCCATTGCACACAATGGCACACACAGATGCAATAATCATGCCTTTACACCCCTGCAGGACCCCTACCCAACGTCACCGGACAGGAGATTCCAGGCATGTCCACTCCCCCCACAGAAGAGGCCCACAGTGATGACAGCAGCTCTGTCCAACGGGATGAAGATGACCAGCCCCCCAATCTGGGACCTCGGGACAGTCAGTTCCCCTGACACTGGCACATGCCACCACAGAGCCTCCCCCCTCAGGAAACACCAGCACAGCACCCACCCAGCGGGCCCATCTCTCTGTCCCCAGGACACGTCAAGCAGCAGTGTGTCCACCACTACAGGAAACCCAGGCAATCCACCACCCCAAGAAAATCAGGGACCTGGGGGCAGTGGCAGTGGGCACACGGTTCAGGGGACAGAGACACAGGAAAACAGGGGAACTGGGAGGACTGCTGTGCGACAGGGAGAGGACAGGCCCAGCGAACCCACTCTCCACGAGGCCCTGTTCAACATCATGGGAGCGTACCATCTTTCGTAGGAGACGATGGCAACGGTATTGGCCAAATTTCAGGAGACCCAGCGGCTGCAGGAGGAACAGTATTTGGGGATCGGGGAGGAACTCAAGTCCATCAACACCACCCTGGTCACCATTGTAGGGATCCTGAAGAACCTTGTGAACACCAGGAGGGACACTGTGGCACAACAAGGGGCCCCTGACACTACCCTGGATGATGAACAGCCCACCACCTCCGCCGGCGCTAGTGGACAGGAGGCACTGCTACAGGACCACGACACCAGCACCCTACCCCCTGCAGATGGAGAACCACCCGCAAACTGTCCCTGAGATCCAGGACAAAGACAGAGAACAATGCCAAGACCCCGCCAGGAAATGAGACCACCCTGAATGTCATCCTTCTGTCCCACTCGGGACAGTCGGTTCCCCTGACACTGGCACATGCAACCACAGAGCCTCCCCCCTCAGAAAACACCAGCACAGCACCCACCCAGCGGGCCCATACCTCTGTCCCCAGGACACGTCAAGCAGCAGTGTGTCCACCCCTACAGGGAACCCAGGCAAACCCACCACCCCAAGACAATCAGGGACCTGGGAGCAGTGGCAGTGGGCACACGGTTCAGAGGACAGAGTTCACAGGAAAACAGGGGAACTGGGAGGACTGCTGTGCGACAGGGGGAGGACAGGCCCAGGGAACCCACTCTCCACGAGGCCCTCTCCAACATCATGGGAGCGTACCATAATTCCCAGGAGACGATGGCAACGGTACTAGCCAAATTTCAGGAGACCCAGTGGCTGCAGTAGGAACAGTATTTGGGGATCAGGGAGGAACTCAAGTCCATCAACACCACGCTGGTCAGCATAGGGGTGCTGAAGGACCTTGTGAACACCAGGATGGACACTGTGGCACAACAAGGGGCCCCTGACACTAGCCTGGATGATGAACAGCCCACCACCTCCGCCGGCGCTAGTGGACAGGAGGCACTGCCACAGGACCACGACACCAGCACCCCACCCCCTGCAGATGGAGAACCACCCTGCAAACTGTCCCTGAGATCCAGGACAAAGACAGAGAACAATGCCAAGACCCCCGCCATGAAATGAGACCACCCTGAATGTCATCCTTCTGTCCCACTTCGTCACCCTGTCCATCCATCAACAGCCCTAGCTCCACTTCCTATGCCCCTTTGGACAATGCACCTGTGAAACAAATAGACTGGACTCTGCCATGGACAATCCTCCACCATCACTACTGCCCATTTTACAACCCCCTCCACTAATTTGCACTGAAATAAACACCCTTGAATCACAAAACAATCTGCAGTCAGTCTGTGCTTTCACAAATGTGTATTTGCAATAACTAAGGAAAATAGCAATGTCGATTGTATTGTCAACATACCTATATCACACAGCTCTAGTCCATGAGGTAATATAGCAGAGGTCACACAGTGGGACCCACATCTGTGAAATGGTAAGGCAAAGTGAAAAGTCAGGGTCCATACACTGGGTGAGTGACAGACATATGATGGGTCTAACAATTGTATGAGATGTGTGAGCCAGTGACATCTTCTTACCTGTGTCTCACTGTAAGTATTTCTGGATAACGTTGTTTCTGTTGTCGATATCCACTTCTTCTGCCTCCTCTTCTTCACTGTCCACAGGCTCCACAGCTGCCACAAGACCCCTTTCTGGACCATCCTCCTGCAGAAAAGGCACCTGTTGTTGCAAAGCCAGGATGTGCAGCATACAGCAGGCCACGATGATCTGGCACACCTTCTTTGGTGAGTAGTAGAGAGAACCACCTGTCATATGGAGGCACCGGAACCTGGCCTTCAGGAGGCCGAAGGTCCTTTCGATCACACTCCTAGTTCGCCCATGTGCCTCATTGTAGCGTTCCTTTGCCCTTGTCCTGGGATTTCTCACTGGGGTCAGTAGCCAGTCCAGGTTGGGGTACCCAGAGTCACCTGCAAATGTCGAGGGACAACTGTTAGACACACACTAACCCTTAGGGACAACCCCAGACCCAGACAACTGTTCACACGGTATAGGGTCCTTGTCCTCACCTATTAGCCACACATGGTGCCTCTGGAGTTGCCCCATCACATAAGGGATGCTGCTATTCCTCAAAATGTAAGCGTCATGCACTGAGCCTGGAAACTTGGCATTCACATGGGAGATGTACTGGTCGGCCAAACACACCATCTGCACATTCATTGAATGGTAGCTCTTCCGGTTTCTGTACACCTATTCACTCCTGCGGGGCGGTACCAATGCCACATGTGTCCCACCAATGGCACCTATGATGTTGGGGATTTGTCCCAGGGCATAGAAGTCACCTTTTACTGTGGGCAAATCCTCCACCTGAGGGAAAACTATGTAGCTGCGCATGTGTTTCAGCAGGGCAGGCAACACTCTGGACAACACGTTTGAGCACATAGGCTGGGACATCCCTGATGCAATGGCCACTGTAGTTTGAAAAGACCCACTTGCCAGGAAATGGAGTAATGACAGGACCTGCACTAGAGGCGGGATTCCTGTGGGATGGCGGATAGCTGACATCAGGTCTGGCTCAAACTGGGAACACAGTTCATGGATTGTTGCACGATCAAGACTGTAAGTGACTATTACGTGTCTCTCTTCCATTGTCGACAGGTCCACCAGTGGTCTGTACAGTGGAGGATGCCGCCATCTCCTCACCTGCCCCAGCGGACATGCCCTATGGACGAGAACAGCGAGCAGAGAGTCAGCCAACACTGAGGTTTTAAAAAATGTATTATTGCACACATTTGTCAATCCACAATGTGCCTGTCACTGTGTGTATGCAAGGCCTAGATAGGTGTGCTGCATGTAAAAATAATGCCATGTGGCCCCCTGAAATGGCGGCTGCCTGACCTGTAAGGTGGGACAAGGGGATATGAGGTAACTGCGCTGGCATTCTACACCGTCGCGGTAGGCGTTAGAAGACCGCAGCGCAATCCTGCATTGGTTAACATTAGACCCTATGGGTCCCAGGAGCCAATGACGATGTACGCCGGCGGTGACAGTACGCACCGCCGCGGACGTGACCGCCATTTTCTGTCTGTTCACTCACTTGATACTTGACCTTCGACAGGAGAGGACCTACACTGCAAGTGCTGCTGTGACCTCAGTCTGGAAGCGACGATGGCTCATGTGTCTGGGGAAAGGGCCCCTGTCTTTACTTCGGAGGAGTTGGAGAACTTAGTGAATGGGGTCCTCCCCCAGTACACGCTACTCCACAGTCCTCCAGACAAACAGGTGAATACACTGGGAGCGTGCTGTATGGGCAATGACTGTTTGGAGTGGTGTGGATGGAAGATACGGGGGGGACTTAGGCCTGCATTAGCGGACGGTGGGTGTATGTGCGTCAGGGCAAGGGTGGGAACGTAGGTCAATGACTGTGACGGTCCAGACGGTTAAAGTTCTTCCTTTTCCCCTGTACTATTCCTCTAGGTCAGTGCCCACCAGAAGAAGGATATTTGGCATACCATCGGAAAGGACGTCCTGACCCTGGGGACCCACCACAGACGGAGCACCCACTGCCGGAAAAGATGGGAAGACATTCGCTGCTGGAGCAAGGAGACGGCAGAGGCCCAGCTGGGGATGGCCTCCCAACGTGGGAAGGGTGCCCGTTGCACCATGACCCCCCTGATGTTCCGGATCCTGGCGGTGGCCTATCCGGAGTTGGATGGGCGCTTGAGGGCATCACAGCAGCCACAAGGGGGTGAGTACAGTCACATCCATCTGACTCTGCCTGCATTACAAGGTGTCTGGGTGGGGGAGGTGGGCTGTGGGTTCACCTAGGCCAGGGTGAGTTTTGTAGGCAAGGTCCCTTTGTGAGGCAGGCTAGTGGCACCCCAACCCCACCAGTGGTAAGAGCCAACTACACCTAGTTAGGCTCCTGTGACTTTCATGTGTGCAGCAATCGGGCATAGGCCTTGTACCCCATGTCCCTGTGATTAATTAGGGAACTCTAAGTGCATGGCGTAGTGCAGAGGGCTGCTGTGTCTGTAGTGTCCGCCAACGGTAGTGGTATTGCATGCACTGAACATGTCTTTCTTCTGTCTTCACCCCAGGGACCTCAGGCCATGCCCCAGTCAGCCCTACTGCCCTCAGTGAGGAGGCTATTGACCTCCTGAGATCCCTCACTGTTGGGCAGTCTACCATTCTGAATGCCATCCAGGGTGTAGAGAGGCAGTTGCAACAAACAAATGCATACGTGGAGGGCATTCATTCTAGCCAGGCAGCCCAACAGAGAGCATTTCAGGCTCTGGCCTCAGCACTGATGGCAGCCATTGTCCCTGTGTCCAGCCTCCCCCTCCAACTTCCTCCACCCAGACTGAATCCCCTGTACCTCAGCCTATCCCAAGCACACCATCCGACCAGCATGCACACACCTCAACACACAAGGGTGGCTCTGGCAAACATAAGCACCACACATCCCACAGGCACTCACACAAGCATCATACCCATGCACACATTCCAACATCCACTGCCTCCACTGTGTCCCCCTCCTCCACGTCTCCCTCCTCCCTCCCTGTCTCGTCTCTACCAGTGTGTCTGTGAGCCCTCCTCCCAAACTACACAAACACAGCCACATACCCACCCAACAGCCATCCACCTCACAACAGCCTCCAGCCCATGCACCTTCACCTAAAGTCAGCAAGCGTACACCTCCTACAACCACTACCTCTTCCTCCACTCCCAAACCCCCTCCATCTACCCATCCCAGTGTGTCTAAAAAGCTTTTCCTGTCTAATATTGACCTCTTCCCTACAATTCCACCCCCGTCCGGCCCCTAGGGCCCCCCTTTCCAGGTCCCAACCCAGCACCTCAGCCACCACATCACCGGGCACAGTGGTGCAAGCAACTGCGGGCTTTTGGAGTGAGCCAAGCAACAGGGCTGCCAGTGTTCCACAGAGCGAGGGCAAGGACATCCCGCCACCTCCAAAAGTAAAAAATGTGCCCACATCCCAGAGGGAGAAGGCGAAAACACCTGCCACCAAGGGCTCAGGCAAAACAAAAGTGGATAGTGACAAGACAGCTGCACCACCATCCAAGGTGGGAAAGGGCCAGAAAATCAAGGGCAGGTCCACGTCGACGCCAACCTGCACGGCAGACAAGACCGCCACCAGCACCACTACCTGCACCGCCACCAGCATCGCAGTCACTGAGCCCGCCACCAGCACCGCAGTCACTGAGGGCGCCAACAGCGCCGCAGTCACTGAGCCCGCCACCAGCACCGCTGCCACAAAGACCGCCGCCAGCACCGCCGCCACAGAGCCAGCCACCAGCACCGATGCCACAGAGCCCGCCACCAGCACCGATGACACAGAGCCCACCGCCAGCACCGATGCCACAGAGTCCGCCGCAAGCACTGATGACACAGAGTCTACCGCCAGCACCGCCAGCGGCCCCGCGATGTCCTGATCCAGTGGCACCACCACAGACATGGCTGCCATCCCCAGTGGTCAGTCGTACGGGGCTGGTGGTTATTTCCAGGAGCCTGGGCAGCTTGCATGTTGCACCACCGTCAGTGGAGTATCACATCCACTACCTCTGTCCTTGGCAGGATGAAGCACTCTGGGCACAAAGCCCCCTCCAGAACCAGTGGAGAAAGGCATCCACTGCCTCTGTCCTTGGCAGGATGAAGCACTCTGGGCACAAAGCCCCCTCCAGAACCAGTGGAGAAAGACATCGGCTACCTCTGTCCTTGGCAGGATGAAGCACTCTGGGCACAAAGCCCCCTCCAGAACCAGTGGAGAAAGGCATCCACTACCTCAGTCCTTGGCAGGATGAAGCACTCTGCGTACAAAGCCCCCTCCAGAACCAGTGGAGAAAGGCATCCACTACCTCAGTCCTTGGCAGGATAAAGCACTCTGGGCACAAAACCCCCTCCAGAACCAGTGGAGTATCACATCCACTACCTCAGTCCTTGGCAGGATGAAGCACTCTGGGCACAAAGCCCCCTCCAGAACCAGTGGAGAGATACATCCACTACCTCCGTCCTTGGCAGGATGAAGCACTCTGGGCACAAAGCCCCCTCCAGAACCAGTGGAGAAAGGCATCCACTACCTCAGTCCTTGGCAGGATGAAGCACTCCGGGCACCAAGCCCCCTCCAGAACCAGTGGAGACTGTTATCCACTTGAGAGACTGTGGCTTTGCACTCCCCAGGGTGGAGCAGTGGGAAACCCACCCACTCGAGAGACTTGAGAGACTGTGGCTTTGCACTCCCCAGGATAAAGCAGTGGGCAATCCACCCACTTGAGAGACTTGAGAGACTGTGGCTTTGCACTCCCCAGGATAGAGCAGTGGGCAACCCACCCACTTGAGAGATTTGAGAGACTGTGGCTTTGCACTCCCCAGGACACAGCAGTGGGCATGGGGCCCCCTTGTGGAGCTGGCGTCGTACACTCATTCCTGCTGAGGTGCCACCCCCTTCCCTTTCCCCTGAGGTGCCTGTTTCATTTCGATCTGATGACCCTGCAGTGTTCTCTCTGTTTGGAGTCTGGTATCGAGTGTGGGCCTCGCCCATGCATTTTGGGCCCAGTGGTCCACGGACTATCAATGGTGCACTATCCGGACTTGTGTAGTTGGTGTACATAATTGTTTCTACTGTATTTCAAGTTTTGACTAATGAATTTTTATTTATTACAATCGTTCAACTCATTTCCTTTTGTCCTTGCGTTCTTCCAGGGGGTTGGTGGGGGGGGGGGTGTAAATGTAATGTTGCAGCATGTATTTGTGTGTATGTGTTGTAGGTGAGGGTGGGGGTGTTGCGTATTGCGTGTGTGTGTGTCACTCTCTTTTCCCTCCCCCCCCCTGTGTTGCAGGTGCACTACTCACCGTTTGTAATGAGGGCCTATATTTTAAAAACATCTTCAAATTTTCGGTTGCTTGGATTAAAAAAAGGGGACAATCAATTAATACATGAATAATAGTAAATTTCTTTTGTAAGTTGCATTTACAATATCCCTTGTTTCTCCTTATTTGTTCAACTGGAAACAGAATGGTAATATGGAAATCACGGCCTATTCTTGATTTTTAAAATTTCCTTATGAAGTAAGGGGTCCGACAAGTGGTAAAGGTAAGGATTTATATCGGCCTGCCCAGGGAAGATACTCACCTTTGGATTGAGGATCTTTGAGATAAGTATTTCTTATTTTCCTATTGAAACAAAATCCAAGCAGCTTCCTGTAATAACTTATTAAGTGGAAAAGGCTCTCAGCTGGCAAAAACCTCTGCAGATAAAATATCATCCTTAATGAGTACTTTCTTCTTGAGAGCCCGAGCGTATTTTAACTCACTCTGTTGGGCTTAAATTCAGGGTACCTGGGCTATTCGTTCAGGACTGTTCAATAGAGTCATATTATTGTCATATATGTCCAAGATGTCAGAAGTATTTTGCACCTAATACTTTGTATCATAGACCTCTTTAGGAGATTTAAAGCTCATTTTATACATGCATTTTCCAACTGATCTAAAATATTCTCTTTATCTATACAAATTATTTCGGACCAATACAAAGGCAAAGGTGGTATCTTGTGCAAAAATGCCTTTAAAAGTGGTGAAAATGAAAGATCCCCATACATATTATTAAACTTCACTAAGGAGCCCACCTCTAACAATGCTCACAACCTAATGACCTGCAAATGGTCGTTCCAGTTCAGTTTAGTGTTAAAGGACAACCCCACATATTTATACGATGTAACTTCTTCTATTTTCATGTTATTAATGTACCAATTCAAATGAAGTACTTTTTCCCTAAAAATTAAAACCTTCATCTTATCCAAGTTAATTCTCAGATGGTTTAATGCACAATATTATGGTAATGCATCCAGTTTTTTCTGGAGACCTCTTAATGTATAATCCAAAATAAGCAGGTCAACTGTATACATCAAGCTGGGGATATGGATTGCTCTCATTTTTGGGGAAAAATAATTAGTTTCACTCAGGTATGTAAGGAGATCAGCTACATACAGACTGAAAAGAATCAGGCCTAACATACAGCCTTGTCAAAGGTTGTTGTTGATCTTTATTTTTTCTACTAATCTATATACCCATCTATCTACACCGATTTCCAATTTGTAGTATGCAATACCTGGATCAGTGACAACAAATTCCTTAGGCCTTCCAAGAATGGGGTTTACCTCATAATGTTCCCATGTCTACCGTGTCGAAACCCATGCAGAAGTCTACAAAATTACCACACACTCTCTGGTGTATGTTTATAGATTTTTAAATTAGGGCCTATAATGCAAAACAGTGGTCCTTGGTAGAATGCCCTGAATGAAAACACCTTGTTCTAAAGATAGTAGTTTATTTTCTAAACCCCACTCCTCTAACCTAGTGAGCAAAACGTTTGAAAGCATTTTGCTGTCACATTCAGAAGGCTAATTAGTCTGTAATTTGCTGTTATTCTACCATCACCTTTCTTTAATAAGGGTTTTGTGATACAGCCCCTCCAGGACTCTGAAATATTTAATTTTTCAACTATCTATTGAGTCAGATGTGATATGTTCTCTACCATAAGTCAATATGTGTTTTTAAAACAGTTGCCAGACCTGTGGCCCTGCTTCATTTAAACCTAACTATCATATTTTTTATTAGCTCTTGTGAACAGGTCTAAGATCTCTAAATCAGCAATATATTCATAACTCAAATCAATAACAGTAAGCAGGCCATATGTTTCAATAATGTTTATTACACAATCTTCTTTAGCTATCCTGTGGATGGGGGAGACTGCAAGTGTGTCTGTTAAGTTGTTCACTAGCCCACAAACTTTTCTCTGATCCCCGCCTGAATGACCTCAAACATTTCATTCCATTTTTTCAATCATGAAAACTTGTTTTTTTTAAATGAAGTTCTTGTTTGCCTTTTCGTGGATATGATTTTGGTGGTTGCCTCTTCCGATAAGCATACCCTATATAAATAATGAGAATTCTTTATCTCTTTCTCATGCTTTTGTACTCATCATCGAACCATCCTTCTGTATATCTAGATACATAATTATTGCTCATGTTACCCTCTGACCTTAAATAGGCATGGAGGCATGTAAGCACACAGTCCTTTAGGGAGACAAACCATTCTAGTTTGTCAGAGGGTATTAAAATTGGTGCCAGGTCGGAAAATGATTTAGAACTTACAGAGTTCTTTCGACTGTTATGGACCTAATCAGGTGCTTAATCTATGGGAAAAATCCATAGCTAAAGGCAGCTCTTTTTCAGATGAAACTACTTCCCTTAGTGGTAAATCCCCCTGTAAAACCCAATGGCCACCCCCTTCATGACAAAATATCTTAAAATCCTTAAAAAAGACCCTGAACGTATCCCAAGGGACAAAGATGTAATCAACAGGGTAGAACTTCTTACAGAAATTATGGTTAGTGCTCTAAAAAACTAAAACGAGGACACATTTTCTGAGTTCTCAAATAGCAACAAAGGGCTTTTAAAGTAGTGCTATTTTTAAGTTTTTTTTTTTTACAATTGACACTTATTGATTTATTGCACTAATTAATCGTTTTGCACACTTCTCCTATTGGGCTATCTCTGGGTTACATTTGGGCTCCTTTTTTCCGGGGCGCCCATCTTGTGAGACTTTTTTGCTCTCAAGCTGCCTCATTTCCTAATTTACTGTATCCTCTGTAGGAAATGCTTTCGGTTTTACAGCTTTGATTCCATCAAGATGACATTCAGATACGCCACACTTTTGTAATAAATAGAGAATATCAGTGCTCAATAAAACCAAGTGGTAAAACTGTAGTTGATCACCAGGACATTAACTGACAGGCTGATGTTGGTTTTGAAAGTATATGTTTCAGTCTGCATGTCAGAATATTTTATTGAAATGGATGAGGAAGATATTTAAGAATTCATAGAAAATGTGTCCTAATGTTGCCTTCTACAGCACTATGTCAAAATGAACCCTCTTATTATGCTACTTTCCAAAGGATTATTTTTACGTTTTACAACTTTGACTCAATCAAGATGACTTCAGTTGCCCACATGTTTGTCATACATAAGAATGTTAGCGCTCTGGTTGTTCATTAGAACACTGTGGGAGCAAGGGAGGCTGGCTTGTATTTACAGTGGTGGGGCAGGCAAAATATGGGTGGTACAATAATAACATTTTTAAAAATGGCTCTCACCTCATGGCATCCTCCTTGTCGATGATCCAACACAGGACCCAGGAAACTGCACTAACCAATCCTGGCACTGCTCTACTGCTGTTAAACAGCATGAGAGAAGCCTCAGGATTTGAGGGAGCAGCCTCTTTCAGCGCTTATAAGATCACTGGAGGCCTGGGTTTTCTCTAAACCAGCAGTCTTAAAACAGATGGATTAGAGAAGTTTAAAGTACGCATGTCAGACTGGCCATAACAAGACAGGCAGCAAAGGGACATGCACACTTTAAACTAAAGTGCAGAGCTCCCTGCTGCCACTCAGCAGTAATTGCCTCACCCCATCCTGACACTCGGTTCAGGACAGGGTGCTGACAAATACAGTGGTAATAAATAAACTTAATTACCATTTTCTTTTTCAGCTCTGGGGGCATTTTTTTAGCGGGGTGATGCTCCTCCGCTCTCATGGAGGAGCCGCCCCTGTCATGGAGGCTGCAGAAGAACACTGGGCCGTCAACTGACAGGCTGCTGCTGTTGGTAGCACATACTTCTGGAATCAGAGTTTGCACACCTTGCCCCTAACATATTTTTAAATAAATTTTCAGGACATAGGGACCATGTCCGAGTCCTGTAATGATGGCCAGAGTACATTGGTAAGATCATAACTAAACATTCACAATTGACTAGTCCGCTTTAAAGTGGTCAATCAGAGCATATATTTTTAGTCGTAATTGCTGAAAAAAACTACTAAATATATTTACATCAAATTGCTAAAAGCATGCATTTTAGGTAAAGACCTAGCCTTCTGCCAAATTTGGTGTAATTCTGTTTATCTGTGTCTCTGTTCAAACATCCCTATGGAAACTGCAAGGGGAAATTGTGTTTGGGGACTACCCCCATCACCCCACTTTTTCTCGGCTCCTGTTTGACAAATCACTTCCCAGAAAGGAACTGAGGTGGGAAAAATTCTCTTCCTGTGGAAACTCTGACCTAACTATTACACACTACAACTGCTGCGTAATATATGTATATATACAGCAGCACAGAAAACAACAGAACACATTCTCACCACAACAAAATACTACATATCAAATGTATATAAACGTTCTTGCCACACAATTCTACATGCAGAATCTTTTTTTCTGAATGCGGTGGCAAAAAGTGCATGGACAGTGCTTAATGTGTGTCGGTGTTTACCGGTGCTCAGCCTTGGCACTTATTTTTAACTACCGGCACTTATGACAACACAACACAAAGTGGTGCTTTCTGCCTATTTTGAGCAATGCTTGTCGAGTGTTTAACAATTCAATAGACTAAAAAATATATATACTGAACTAGCACTCCCAGGTGTTCCCTAAAGCTTGGGGTGTCCGGGAAGTGTCCAGGATTTCATACTTCTTTTACTGTGAAGATTCATCAGTAATGTTAGGACTGGCATTTGACAGCAATTGCAGGAAATGTAGATGGTGCCAGCTGCAGTGGGAAACGTTGGGCCCTGGCACATGTTACAAATAAGCACTATACGTGGAGCAATCGCTGACGTAACCTAAAGCCAGGGACATTAAATAGTGCAGGTCAAAATGTTTTGTGATAGTGTCATGGGGCTCTGCAATTGCCTTTCTCCCCACTCACTCTGGGCTTCAACTTCACTAACTCTAAATCTAGTCAGTCTTAAAATTATAAGATGGCTCTCTTTTACCACCCAAAGAGCTTACAATAACATAGCAATGGAACACCATGTCTCTGCTCTCAAGATATAAGAACGCTGTGTTTCCCAAAGCATGTTCATACTGCCCAGCAACATCCAAGGATCCTGCAGCATAATTCAAAGTCACTAAAGTGAAATCTAGACCGATAGCCTCTATAGGAAAACCCGATACACCTGGAAATATCTGAAAAGAAAATGTTTCACCTGTTACATTGCATTTCTGAAACACATGCAAGAGGTTCATCACAATGACACTCTACACAAAGAAATAACAGTTCACGTTAAAATATCTTGCTGCATGAGGTAAAATCAATCCACTGTTTGGTACCACCTAAGGCATCCACTACCAGAAGACAAAAATTACCAACACGAACCATAGTCACAGTCAGTCGTACAATACATGGTATAATACTGAAAATCAAAAATCAGTAGAAGTATTTCCTGAGGAGTATCTGTTTTATTGGCAGTTTGAATGCCTCTTGTGTGCAGTGAAAAAAAAAAACATTTCCCACTCAATTCTGAAGGCAAAACTGTCAATCACTATGATAAGCAGGACATAAATGAATGCCCAATGATGGGAATCGACATTAGCCTTTAAAAATAAATCCATCAGCAGAAACATCAACAGGTAAATGACAGCCATCACTTACAGGCAGCCATGCAGACAGCCAGGTGAGCTGCACTAGTAAACCTCGAAATTACAGGGGTTGCTGATCGCCCAGTCACCAGCCCATATACATAGATGTTGTTTAAAATATCCTGCAAAGCTTCAGGACTTCAAGCTGTTTCGGATAATGCAACAGTTCTAATCAAGCAGGCGGAATCATACAGAATGAGCTACACTCCAATACCCAGGCCCAGGTAAACATTCCAAAATTGAACATTCCTCGCACCAGGAGAGCAGGTAGCACGAGATGGGTCTGTCACACAAGGTGGCTTAGGGCTCAGCGTCTGCTTCTGGACGTTGTATGCAATGAGCTAAAAAAATGGAAATAATTCTTCGATGCCTTCCTATCTCTTGAAAAAAAAATCCTTCTGCTTTGGTGGGGAAGGATAATGGAAGAAAAATAAGTGATATAATGTGGGAGATCAAGTGCAAGTCATTGATTAAGATACTAAAGACATGAAAGGTTAGAAATAGCTCCAGTGAAAGCTCATAGCGCCATTGCGTTTCTGTACAGTCAAAGAGGCACTCGGTGAATAAACCAAGGGCGCTTTGCAAATTCTCATGCATTGCCATTCTAGTGTTGAAATTCTTTATTAACATTGCAAGGTGACACAAAACAGAAGGGGACCTGAGTCCCTGTATTTGCAGGAGATTACATAAATTGCATCACAAAGAGAGCAAATTAAGCGAAGTACAGCCAGCAACACGTCTAAGCTTTGTAAAAGGACAATAGTAGTTGGTAAAGGAGATAGAGATGAAGGAAAAGGAAGAGACTTGGGGTGGAAAGGGGGCGGAGAGGGGAGGAGGAGAAGGAGGGCAAAATTGAAACGTAGGCAGCCTAGTGGCACAGCGCCTGTAATGACATGTCCCGCAGTGATGAGGCGCAGTTCAAAGTGACTTCGTACCGTTATCTATTCCAGACCGCCTTTACAGGTGTATTAAAGATCGGGATATCTGGGTCCGTAGACACAATACCGTGCGCTATTCTTAGAGAAAGATTAATGCCTTGTGCGACAGCTGTGACTCATTAAGATGCAGCAATGAGAAGGCCCGGTAAAAAGAGGGTGTAAAGGGCCAGGGTCAGATTTCCTAAACAGAGGATGTTTGCGAGGCCCACTAAGGCCTGCATAGGGCACAATGCAGAGAGATGATAGAAAACAAGGGAGAGAGAGAAGAAGAGGTAGAGGAGAAGGGAGGAGAGGAAGAGATGGAGACCGATATCTGAAGGGCAGCAGGGAGCACTATATGAAGAAGGGGGAGGGAGGGAAGAAGAAAAGAGGGGGTAGGAGGTGTGGTGGGGGGAGGGGGAAGGTAAAGACGGGTGAGGATGTACCATGAGTGTTATCAAGTTCCCTAGAGTTTATGCCGGGTTTGGTTACACCGTTATGGTGGGGGTAGGTGGGGGAACAGAAATACTGGGGGGGGGGAGAGCGTGGGCAATACAATGTTGAACTTACATGTGAAAGTGAAAGGTGTGGGGAGAGGAGGGGAGTAGCAGCTAGGACTTTGATTAGGGGCTGGCGGGATCAGAAGCGAAGAGCAACGTAGAGTAGGTATAGTTGGTGGCGGGTATCTTACAATGGTCTTACTGGAAGGAAGGGGGTCCACACCTGGTTGAATACATTAGCCTGATCCTGCAGGTTATAGATGACTCTTTCATGTGTGGCTATGCGGGTCATTGCCACGATCCATTCCTCCGGGGTTGGGGAGATTGCAGATCGCCAGTGGCGAGGGATACAGATTTTCGCAGTTGCTAGTGTCGTATGTAACAGTCGTCTATGTGGCCTGGGCAGGGCCGGGAGGGAGGCCATGTCGTGCAATGTGATAAGGGAGGGGGAGAGCGGAATCTGAAGCGGTATGGACTCAGCCAGAGTGTGGCCCACAGCTTTCCATAAAGGCTGAACCGTCTGGCAATCAATTAAGATATAGAGCAGATCGCAGTGTGACTCTGTGCAGCGCCAACACTTTGCATGCGGGAGGAGCCCTGTTCTATGTATTTCGCTGGGGTCCAGTACCAGTCATGGATTACCTTGAAGAGACAGAATTTTAGCCGAGCTGCTCGAGTACCCTTGTCCAGGTCCTCCAGAATGTCCGCCCAGTCCTCCGTGTCAAATGTCCGCTGCAGGCGGTCTTTCCATTGTAGGCATAGTTTGTCCAGGAGAGGTTGTGAGTATAAGTGTCGTGTGATGACCTCGTAGAGGCTAGCCATAACACCTTTGTGCTTTCCCCATGTTTTTAAATAAGTTACCACGGACGAGGTCTGGAGTCCCTAGTGAATCGTATCAATGCACTGTTGTAAACAGTGTTAGAGTTGCAAGTATCGCCATTCCTGCCACGGGTGTAGGTTAAATTCCTCCGCAGCTTAACGAAGGATTTGGGAGCTCCAGCCTCCAATACGTGGGCAAGGTCAAGGATACCAACTCTGCTCCATTGCGGCCAGTTAAGCACCTCCCTCCCTATCTGTAAGCCATTGTTGATCCATAAGGGGGCCTGGGCATGCAGGAGAGGATGTACCCCAAACAGGCGGTGGGCCCTAAACCAGGCCGCTCGGGTCGCCTTTAGGATTGGGTTTGCTGTACCGGAAGACGAAAGATCGTCATGGTAAAGCCCACCAAGTCCTCCGTCAGGGGAAAGCAGCGCCTTCTCTAAAGCCACCCACTGCGGTGGCTCTGGCGATCCAAGCAGTGTATGAGCCAGTTGTGATAGGTGTAGAGCTAGTACGTAGTGTTCCACCGAAGGAAGTCCCATTCCCCCATGGGAGTGTCGCACCATTAGTTTAGCTGATGCCAGATGTGGTTGTTCAGAACCCCACACGAAGGCTCTAATGTGTGTGTCAATTGACTGCAGAGCGGATAAAGGCACTTGCAAGGGTAGAAGTCCCAAAACGTAAGTGAAGCGAGGTACTGTGACCATCCGTACAGCCTGTACCCTACTCTACATGGAGAGGCCCAGGTGGTTCCATTTCTCGAAGTCAAGTTTCAGTCGCGCAATGAGGGAATACAAATTGTCTGCCACCATATGGACCAGACCTTGGTTGACTAGCACTCCCAAATATTTGAGGCGCTTCAATGTCCATCAAAATGGAAAGCCAAGGAGCATGGCTTTCGTGGTCACGCGCGAAAGAGGGAGAGACTCCTTCTTGTCCCAGTTTATGCGGTAACCTGAGAGGGGTGCTAATCCATCAATGATCTCCAGCAGGGCTGGTAAAGAACGCTCCAGGTCAGTCACATTTAAAAGGGCATCGTCGGCGTACAAGTATATTTTGGAAGTGCCACTCGGTAGAGGGGGGCCCTTTATCGAGGGGGGTAGCGATGGCAGCTGCCAGTGGTTCCATTGCCAACAGGAACAAAAGGGGTGAGAGGGGACATCCCTTCTGCATCCCTCTGCGGGTGGGGAAGGGATCTGAGAGGAAACCTCCGACATTAACCTGTGCCGTGGGGTGATCATAGAGCAGTCGGATCATAGAAATAAACCGATCGCCCAGACCAAACTTTGCCAGTGTCGCGAATAGGTAGGGCCAATCTATGTGATCGAACGCCTTCTCAGCGTCTAGAGATAGAGTTAGTGCAGCCTCTGGCATGTCTCTGGATGCCCATAGAGTGTGACTCAGAGGGCGCAAGTGGTTTCTGGAGGTGCCGCCCAGTACAAACCCCACATGAGTGGGGTGTATTAGGGATGGTATGACTTTGCATAAGCGGTTTGCTAGAACACTAGCTAGTATTTTAATATCGCTGTTCAAGAGAGATATGGGCCGGTAGCTGCTACAGAGTAGGGACTTCCCAGTTTCGGTACGATCGCTATTGTGGCATTGTTGGAGATAGCACCCAGATCCTTCGTTCGGCAAGCTTCGCCCAGAGCCCTATGCAGGACATCAATCACCTCCTCCCCCGCCCATTTATAGAATTCCGCAGGGAATCCATCCTCCCCGGGTGATTCGTGGTAGGGTAGGTCAGAAATGACTTTCTCAATTTCCAGCCTGCTGATTTCTCCATCGAGAAGGTTGCGACCTTCATCGGAAAGAGAAGGTAAGTCACTGTTGGCGAGGAAGGCCTCAATTTGGGCAGGGCTGGATGTCACCTCCGGAGTGTAGAGATGCCGGTAAAAGGACGCAAATTTGTTGACTATCTCTTGTGGGCGCGTAAGCATGTCTCCTGTATGTGCGTGGATTGCCGGTATAGCGAGAGCGGCTGTTCTCTGACGAAGCTGAGCTGCCAGCAATCGGCCGGCCTGCTCATATTGCCTTCCTTGTAGGCGTTGTAGGGCGTATTCGGCCTAGGAGGTGTACAGCTTGTTTAGAGCCATGGGGGCGCGTTCCAGACATCTGCGTGCATGAAGGGAGGGGTGGTTTGTGTATTGCCGCGTGAGACGCCAAATGTCAGTTTCCAGTGCCACTTGTCATGCTTTTCTCTCTCTATTCGCTAACGCTGCGTCCCGCATCAGTTGCCCATGTATGGTTGCTTTGGCCCCTGCCCACATGATCCTCTTGGAGTCGACAGTGCCTAGGTTTTCTTGAACGAAGGTGGACACATGAGCTCTCAACTGTGTCTTACCCTGTGGAGAAAGGTAGCGATGAACAGCAAATCTCCACGGTTTGCGACCTGAAGACACCAGGCCCACTTGGACAGCGAAGTAGATTGGGGAGTGGACTGAAAGACCACATTCAAGTATGCAAGCATCCTGGGTGTGGGCCACTAAGTTATGTGACATGAGGAAGTAATCTAGACGGGATTGAGTGCCGTGCACCGGTGACAAAAAGGTGTACTCTCTGTCGACTGGATGTGTCAGCCTCCAGTGATCCACCAAGCCATTGTCCAGCATTATATCAGACTGTAGGGCCCTGTCAGCTTTACTGCTGAGATCCAGGGCCCCTGTCCTATCTAGTACTGCATCTCTAGCCAGATTCCAGTCTCCCCCAATTACATAACGAGTCGCCCCTTTTTCAGTCAGGAGACAATTGGTTTTCAGAAAGAACAGTCATTTTGAACCAATTGGTGCATAAACGGAGCCCACGCAGTGAGGACTCCCCCATCTTCAGCTTAGGGAACCCATATCGCCCCTTCGGGTCAATCCATGATTTGATGACAGTGAAGAGGATGGTTTTCCGCAACAGTAGTGTGGCACCGCATTTCTGGGGGACGCTACCTCCTGATTCCTGCAGGGTAGGGCTGCAGCTGAATAACGCCATCCCCACCCAGTCCCTGTGCAGCTTACCGGACTCATCCCTGTCAAGGTGCGTCTCCTGGAGTAGAGCTATATCAGCCCGCTTGGAGTTAAGGCAGGAAAGCACCTTTTTCCGTTTTATGAATTGGGTAAGGCCATTTACATTCCAGGATATGATCCGCAGTGGAGTAGGGTGGGGTGGGGGGAGCCATCCACCGTGGAACCCAGAGATAGGGGCTAGGGAGTCCGGACGGGAGAGGGGGGGGTCAGTAAGCGAGTTCAGGGATTTGAAAAAAAGGGCCCTCATTACGAACACGGTGGTCCAAACCCCGCCGCCGGCGTTGGCTGTAAAAACCGCCAACAGAGGAGCAGTCCGGACCGCCAAAAAAAGAACTAACTGAAACACAGGCATCCTGAAAACCAGTAAAATAGTGCAGATGACAACGGCAGAGTCCGCCCACAGGCCGACGGAAAGGCCCAACCCGCCCATCAAATAATGAACCACTAGACTGCCGTCAGTTCCGAGGCGGGAACCACTGCTACGTAAAGCCAGGAGGAAACAAACCTAATATAAGGAAACACTCACTGGAAGCCCACACAACGCGTCGAAGCAGACATGAATAGAGAGCTGCAGATCATGCCAGCCCTGCTTCTTGCCATATACCTCCATGACAGAGAGCGCCGACGAAGACGACGACGGTAAGTACCGCAACCTACGACACAACGGAGGAAAGGGCACAGTTACATACCCACCCACTCCACCCACTCTGCAACACTCCCACAACCTTTCACAGCAGCACAACCCATACACCCCACAGCAAGAGGTACTTACCCGACACAAGGCAAATCCAACCTGGCCATAGTACATACAAATGTCCCACACCCACAAACAATGAAACGAGAGACTAGGGTACAGGAGTGTGCCGCCAAAACACAGGGCACACATAAATATTTATTTAAGCTCACAGAGCCAACTATGCACAACAAGGCCAATGGCCAGTTTATAGTGCCAGACGTGTGTGGTCACAATGGCCCCAACCTTATTCCCAAAAGTGCACGGTACTCCACCTAATGGGGCAACAATGGGTCATCCAGGCACCTCGGGGAACAGTGGCAAGGGGTAATGGGGGGTGGGGATTTGCGACTGGTGGGGCTTGGACTTGCACTCGGAGGCTTTGGAAGTTGGGGGTGTGTGCTTCGACTGGGTGGAGCCAGATGGAATTGTCTCAGCACGGGGCTTCTTCCTCTCTGGGGAAGGGGCACGGGAATGTGAAGGGCAGACAGGAGCAGGCTGTGAAGTGGAGGGAGTGGAAAGGGCAAGGAGGTGCGCACGCTTAGGGACAAGACGGGGTAGGCCAGTGGGTTGGAAGAGGTCAGCACGGGAGAGGAATTTTTTTTGTGTGCAATTGGGTTGGGCCTGGAGGAGGGCATGGGAGTGGAGGTAGGGGGTGTGGTTGTAAGTGGTGTAGGTGTGCGTGTCATGGGTGCAGGTGACCGGACAGTATGCTGAGGTGTGGTGGATGTGTGATGGGTGGGTGTCTTGGTGCCTTTGTGTGTTTTTGGAGGAGGAGAGGGATGGACACAGTGGGAGAAGATAGGCTGCCAGTGTGGATGTATGTTGTGTGGGTGTGTGCAAGTCTGCTGAGTGTGCTGCGTGTGTCAACTACAGTAGTTGTGGTGAGTGCAGGTGTGGTGTCTGGGGTGCATGTCTGGATGTCTGATATTGTGGTGAGTGCAGGAATAGGCTCAGCAATAGTGACTGAAGGTGCAGTGCTTGTGGGTGTGCATGTAGAGGGGACAGACAGAGAGGTAGAAGAGGTGGGCACACTAGGGAAGTGGATGTTGCTGTGTGTTCATGTGTATGTTGGCTGTGTGAATGCTTGTGGTGGGAGGTGTGGTGCTTGTGTTTAGAAGTGTGCTTCTTGTAGAAGAGGTGGGAACACTAGGGGAAGTGGATGTTGCTGTGTGTTCATGTGTATGTTGGCTGTGAGAATGCTTGTGGTGGGAGGTGTGGTGCTTGTGTTTAGAAGTGTGCTTCTTGTGTGTTGAGATGCTTGACTGGGTGTCAGATTGTGTGCTTTGGACGGGTGAAGGGAGTGGGGTGCTGGAAGGGGTAGAGGAGGTGGGAGAGGGGACGGAATGACCAGGGAAACTGGCTGCCATCAAAGAGGAGGCCAGAGCCTGAAAAGATCTCTGTAGGCCAGACACGGCACCGTGAATGCCACCCAGATAGGCATTTGTCTGCTGCATCTCTGATGCTAGCCCCTGGATGGCATTGACGACGGTTGTCTGCCCTACAGAGATGGTTCTCAGGAGGTCAACAGCCTCCTCTGTGAGGGCAGCAGGGCTGACTGGGGCAGGGGAGGAGGTGACTGGGGCGAAGGAGACACCCACCCTTCTGGGTGAGTGGGCACGGGCAACTCGGTGGGGAGCAAAAGGGTGGGTGGTGATGGTATGGAGGGTGGCGGAAGATGTTACTGTAGAGGTGTGCCCACTAGTGTCCGCCACCGCCAGGGAGCCCCCATCGGAGGAGGTATCTGAGTCACTACCTCCAGGGGTAGTTGCCTCCCCCGTGGTACTCCCCTCACCCTCCAAAAACTGGTCCCCTTGGCGTCGGATGACTCTGCCTCTGAGGATCTGTGGGCCGCTGCATCCCCACTTGCTGGTGCCTCAGCTCCCTCACCAGAGGATGCTGATGTACACAGACAACACAAGAGAACAGGGATGGGGAGACAAAACAGGAGAGACACTTGTAAATATCTGAAAGGAGTGAACATAGTGGCCAGGCAAACACTCACCCAGAAGACCCCCCCAACAGGCAGCCCCTTCCACTATGCCCATGGCCATGCCCCTGACTAGTGACCAGAACCCTGCTCTACACCCAACCCCTGAACCACCTAAGGACCCGACGTGTAGGAGACCTGACCAAAACACCCCTATACCCTACGGGAGCCATCAAGTAGATGGACTTCAGTGAGAGTACCTGCAACTAAGCAGCATAAACCTTAATGCTCACACAGACATCCATCAAGGGTTAAGATCGTGACATGAATACTCACCCCCTTGTGACTGAAAGCAGCCTTCAAGCGCCTATCCAGGTCTGGGTACGCCACCACCAGGATGCGTAGCATGAGGGGGGTCAGTGTCCGACGGGCACCCCTTCCACGTTGGGAGGACTTCCCCAGCTGGGCATCACAGATTTTTCACATCCAGTGCCGCAGGTCCTCCCACCTCTTCCTGCAGTGGGTGCTCCGCCAGTTGTAGACCCCCAGGGTCCGCACCTCCTTGGTGATGGCATGCCAAATTGCCTTCTTCTGGTGGACGCTGACCTAAAAGGGAGACACAGAAATGTAACACAGAGGTCAGGTACATGGAAAATATGTACAGCTGGCTATAAGTCCACTATGGGACGGACAGTACTGACAGACTTACAGGACATACGCATGCAGCATGGCATTAACCATGGGCCATGCAGGTTCAGGGGTGCACACATATGTACTTACAACACCATCCATTACACCCAAACAGTGCCCCCAAGACCCCGACTCACCTGTACCTCTGGCCGTCCGTAGAGCTTGGCTTACAGGGGCAGGACCCGGTCCACCAGTCTTTCCAATTACTCTTGGGTGTAGGCCAGGGCCCTTTCCTCTGCAACACAAGCCACTTCCATGACCAGAGGCAGGACACAGCAGTACACTCAGTGGAGTACCTGCTCGCACGAGATTAGGGAGTTAAGTGAAGTTGGGGTGACGAATTCACGTACGTACCGCGGTGGTGTGCACCGTCACCCCCGGCGGTGATCATGATACGCCAGGATTCCCCATTGGCATTCATGTTAACCAATGATGGTGCAAATGGCGGTAAACACCGCCTTACACTGTTACTTCAACCGCTAGCGGTATGAGGTCACTTCCACAACAACAGTTCTGGATTACAGGGGGCAGACATTTTGGCCAAAACTACGCATTAATAAAAATTATATTTGCACAATGCAGGCCCTATTGTTCACCTAACACACCTATGCAAATGACCATTAACAATACCACACATATCAAACCCTGTTCATTCATTGAGGTCCAGATGAAATTCTGTCAAGAGCATTTAACTTTTGAGTCCCTACAATCAAGTAAGCAGTGCACAATGGATGACAATGTGTGCCTATGTCTGTGTGTTCCTCACACGTGTTTCAAATCCATCCAAGGTACCGGCCCTTGTGGCGAGGAAGGGCCCAATCGGTGTACAACCCACTTGTTGATTTGCGGACCATGGTAGAGCGTCACATCATAATTAATTACAGACTCACCCGTGCAGCTATTCTCGAACTTTGTGCATTACTGGATCCAGCACTGAGACCGGCAAATCGTAATCAGCATGCCATCCCAACTGAAGTGCAGGTGCTCTGCACTCCATTTCCTGGCCACGGGCTCATTTCAAGTGACAGTGGGCATGGATGCAGGATTTTCACAGCCAATGTTCAGCATGATACTGACAAGATTTCTAAATGCATTTATACGACACCTGCAGTCCTATGTGCGGTTTCCCCAAAGTACTGACCTCCCTGCTCTTAAATCTGACTTCTATGCATTTGCAAACATACCCAATGTGATCGGTGCCATCGATGGCACCCACATACCTATAATACCCCCAAGATTCAGTGAACAAGTGTACAGAAACAGAAAGAACTTTCACTCCATGAACATCCAATTGGAATGTACTGCAGACCAGTACATCTCACATGTGAATGCCATGTTCCCCAGTTCCATCCATGATTCCTTTGTGCTGAGGAACAGTAATGTGCCACAGAAGATGGAACAACTACAAGAGGACAGAGTGTGGATCATAAGCAGGTGTTTCTGTCAGTAACTGCCACCTAGCAGACAGCTAGGCTGTCTGACTCAGAGGCTTGACTCTGACTGCTCTGTTTTGCACATTTGTCTATGTGATTCTGGCTATCCCAACTTGAGCTGGCTCCTGACACCAGTGAGGAATCCTGGAACAGATGCAGAGAGGAATTACAGTGAGGCCCATGGACGTACTAGGAGGGTGATAGAGGGCAAAATAGGTCTCCTGAAGGCTAGATTTCGTTGTCTACAAATCTCTGGGGGTTCCCTGGTCTATGGGACTGAAAAGGTATGGAGAATAGTGGTGGCCTGCTGCATGCTGCATGCTGCACAACGTGGCAGTGAGATGTGGACGTGGATGGTGCTGTAAATCCTGACCAGCTTCCTCAGAGAGGGGAGGAGAGTGATGGTGATGATGAGGAAGGGGAAGATGTCAATTTCAGGACCCAACTGATACAACTCTACTTCCAGTCACTATGTGGGACTAAGGGCTGACATTGATGTTTGTGACACATACTGTCAGTGTGCTTTGTCATCTAGGGGGGGTTTGAATCTACTATTTAAAACTGGATCCAGGTCTGCATGGTACCAAATACAATTTAGTTTATTCCTTTTTTTCCACAACATTTAGGCACACAGGTGTACGTTCATGCTACGCATTACCTATAAAGTAGTTATCAGCCACTTGCATCCATACTTCACTTTGTTCTCACATTATGACAGGGGGCAGTGTTACAGGTGTGATATATGTTTTATTTGTGGCAGGGATTGAATAGTGTAGTTTACAATAATGGCAGTTGGTCATGGGTGGCTGTCCTCAATGCCAAGATGGTGGCAGCCTTGTCGTTGGTATTGATGGGTCCATCAATGCTTACATGAGTTCTTATTGATTGTTAGCACTGTGGTTGATTGTGTGGGATGGCTGGTAGGCGGATTGTAGCAGAGTTACGTTTTGGAGGGGAGCTTGTTTTTGGCAGGGGTTTCATTCCCATATCTTGGCCTGAGGGTCCATTTGGGCGCCTGCTGTTGACCTAGAGGGGATAACATGGTTGTACCTTGTGTTTCCTCTGAAAGTAGTTTGTGGAATATTGCTGCTGTTGCTGTCATTGTCCAGTCTGTCTCCTGTGCTGTAGTATGGGCCTCCTGTCCTGTGTGGCTCTCAGACTGGGTGTGTACCAGCTGCAGCAGTGCTCCTGCTATGCTGGCCATTGTGGCGTTATGCTGTTTCCACTGCTCCATGGGCTGTTGGTGGTGTTCCTGCTGCATCCTCTAAATCTGCTCCAGGGTGGATACTATCTGGGCCAATCTGTCATGGGTATGCTGGTAGGCCCCCAGGACCTCAGAGATCATGTCCTGGGCTGCAGCATCCATCCTGTGGCCTCCCCCCTGGGCCACTGAGGTCCTACCACTGGGCCTAGCCCCCTGTGCCTGTGTCCCCTGCACAGGTCAGGCGGTACCACTTGAACTGGGGCCATTGTCTTCCTGCCTGTTGGTAGGGGGCGACTGTGGCCTCTGAACCTGTGTTCCACCAGTCTGCGGCCTGGATACACAAGTGTGGGGACGGTTGCCCTGGGCTGATGTTGTTGGCTGGGTGGTAGGGGTGTCAGTGGAATCCTGGGTGGGGCTGCTGGAAGGTGACAGTCCAGGACTGTGTGAGGGGCCAGCCTGCTCATCAGTGTCCAGGGATCCATCCCCAGTGTCCTTTGAGGTGCCTCGGTCTCCCTGGAGGGCACTGCCACTCCTTGTCCTGTCTGTCAGGGTAGCATGGGTGATGGTGCCTGTTGGGGGAAATGGACATGTTTGTTACAAATGCATGATCCGATGGGGTGCACAAGGCTGGGCTGTTTTGTGCAGGTGTAAGTTTTTGGGGCCATGCAGGGTGCCTTTGTGAGGTTTGCACTGCATTTTGTTTCAGATGTGGAGTAGCATTGTGGGTGGTGTAGTGCCATTGTGAATCCTTGCAGGGGTAGGTGGCTGTGCACAGGGAGAGGGATGTTGGCCTGTTAGTGGGTTTGTGGGCATGCAGGGGGAGTGGATTCAGTGGCTGTGGGCTGGGTGGGGTAGTGGTCCTGGTGGGTGTTGGTGGGGTGGGGTGGTGCATGCATTCCAGGTGTGATGTATATGTGGTAATTGTAGACGACTTACCCAAGTCCATTCCTCCAGTGAGTTCAGTGAGTCCCTCAGGGTCCAGGATGGCCAGTACCTTTTCCTCCCCGTCAGTGTATTCGGGTGGTGTTGGTGGTGGTCCTCCCCCAGTCTTCTGGACTGCAATGTGGTGCCTTGACGCCATGCCCCTGACCTTTCCCCGCAGGTCATTCCATCTCTTGCAGATGTTGTCCCTGGTGCGCGGATGGTGTCCCACTGCATTGACCCTGTTGACAATGGTCTGCCATAGCTCCATCTTCCTGGCAATGGGTGTGTGCTGCACCTGTGCCCTGAATATTTGTGGTTCCACCTTCAGGATCTCGTCCACCATGGTCCTTAGCTCCCTTTCTATGAAGCGTGGATGTTTGGGGGGTGACATGGTGGGTGTGGTGAATGATGTCGGTGGTGGAACCGCGGTGAGGGTGCTCTTCTGTGGGTCTGTGTGAGTCTTGTGTAAAGTGGCGTTCGGTGTCTGCTTCTGCTGCTCTCTGTCTTCTTTGTCCTGGTTTTGTTGCAAAGGATTGTGGGGTATGTATGTGGGTGTTTTATGGTGTTGTGGATGTGTGTCAGGTGTGTGGGTTTCTAGCTTGTTCAATGTGTGCACTTCTTGCTGTTGGGTCCACTTACTGCCCGTGCCGGTCGGCACCGCCAATGGTCGTTCGACTTCCACTGACCGCCAAGATGATTTGTGCATCATTATTTGGATGGCGGGATGTGGGTGTGCTCGGCGGTGGCGGGTGGAAGGTCCAGTATTTCCACCGACAGGGTCCTGGTGGTGACTGGTGGACTGGTGATTTTTGGTGGGTTCGGGATTTTGGTTCATTATATGGAGGGTTTCTATTCACTGCCAACGGCGGTCTTCTGTTCACCGCAGCCACGGCGGGCGCGGTGTTTACCGCTGTGTTCATAATGACCACTAAAGTCTGTCCCGGGCAGTGGTGGAGGCAATAGGGGGGAGGGTGAAAGAAAGGAAGGAGGGGAGTGAGGAAGGTGGATCGAGGCAGGGAGAGAGGGAAGAAGGGAGAGGACACCAGGAAAAGAGAGAAGAAGGGGAAAGGATGAAAAGGAAGACAGATAGAAAGAGAAGAGGGGAGAGGGAGAAGGGAAATGAGAAAGAAAGAAAGGTAGAAACACGAGGAATGGGCCAGAAGGGTAGGGAGAGCTCGGTACTACCCTCAAGAGCAGAGGAGGGGCGAAAAAGGAACAGGAAGAGAGAAAAAAGGAAAAAGAAAAAGCGGAGGGAAGAGAAGAAAAGAGAAGAGGGCGGAACAGAGAAGTCCCGCCGATGCGGACCTGTAGTCTGCGGGTCTAAACCTAAGCCTATAAAGCTCAATCGTCCAACCAGCGGGCCCCCGGCCAGGGGGGAGGGGAGCAAAACATTCCAGTCCTGCCAACCCAATCTCCTTGTCATGACATAAGCACAGGAGGGTGGCGCATGAGCATGTAGCAGAAGCCGATACGGGGCTGGGCCGCAGGGAGAGGAATAAGGAGGGCGGTGGAGGGGGATCTTTGCTGTGTGTGCCAATGGTGGTATCAGGCCATGCTCACGGTGGTAGTGTCAAACTGCGCGAGTGACGCGGGCGCAAGATATCCGCAAGGGGAGATGGGGGAGGGAAGGGGGGAGCATCTATCTGCATGTCCGGTGAGGACCCTGTGTCTCCCGGTGCAGTGACCTACAGATGGGAAGCGTAGGGCATAGTGCCCGTTATCCATCACTAACAATGGGTGCAAGGTAGTTTATCCATGTGGGGCCAATCTGACAGCATAGGGGGGCATTCTAGCTTGGGGAGGGGGGACATGCGAGTGCAGGGGAGGGGGGTGATGAACGAGGGAGGAGATAGGGTGAGTGGGGGAAAGGTAGAGAGTGACCCGCAAACATGTGAACAATATGACATTGAGAACTTAAAACATCGAACAGCAATCAGTTGGAGACAGTCAAACTTGGAACAAACTAAAAACGTATGAAATCTGAAATTCGGTAAGCATGGTATACAATAGACTCAAACAGACCAAATGAGAGCATGAGCAACAGAATACGTTTTTCGTAGGACCTGTTGGAGTACAGTTCAGCTGTAAAACAAAATGTCAGCAACGTTATAAAACCAGGTACTCATCCTTCCGTTGTCTCAGTGGAAGGACCTCTGCAACTCTCGCAGGACTCCGTATTCTCCACCGTTGCAACTCCCTTGTAATGCCATGCATCATTGTCATCAGGTGGGGGTCGCAGTGGGCCTCAGGGGGGAGCGAGACTTGTCCCTGTCTGTGGTCTGCACATGCATCACCACTGCCTGCAGTACTTGACCCCTGTCGTTGTGGCTTTTCGTGAGCCTCTCTAAGTCTCTCCCCCTGGGGTGGGAGTCTACGGTGGTCCATGCCACTTCTCCATGGGTGGGATTCAGGGGGGTGTCGCCTTGAGTCATCCCCAACAAGTCCTGAGTCCGGATCGGAGGTGCTGTATCCGTGGACTGGGTCTGGAGCCCTTCCAGAAAAACTAGCAGGTCCTCAGGGTCGTAAAAGTCCTTGGATGGTTCGAACAGACCATTTTCACTTCCAGCTGGCGCAAACGGGGTCAGAAGGCCAGGAATGCCCTCCTGCGTTTGCTGGTCTCTTTGGAGAAATCGGCCATCAGTCTAATCTCTAGACCATCCATCCAAAATGGGCCATGTGCCAAGGCCGCTAGTAGGAGTTGGTGGGTCTGCACGTGTTGCAGAAGGCATGCTATGATTGGGCTGGGGCGATTTGCGTTGTCTCGTCTTTTGGGACCTAGTCTGTGCACTCTTTGAAATTCCAGGGGGGTGTCGAAAGTTAGGACAGTTACCTTGGGTAGGGTCTCCCGCAAGTAGGAGTGAGTGTCCGCACCTTCAATGTTCTCCGGGAATCCGAGACAGCGGACGTTGTCTCTACGGCTCCTATCCTCCCGGTCAATCAGCTTGCTTCGGAGATATAGAAGTTCCTGATCTCTGTCCACGAAGGGGGTGATATGCGTTTCCACCGTCGATACTCGCTGTTCTAGTCCTGTTACTTGCGACTAAAAGCCTGCTATATCCAAGTGCATGGATCGCGTCTCCGCTGTCTGCGAGGCCATGGTGTTGTCCACCTCCTCCAGCTTGTGGCCCACCGCCGAGATCTCTTGCAGAATGCGGTCCATAGTTGCTCCCTGCACTGGGTCTGCCATGGTACTGGGTGGAGTGAGTGGATGCACCTCCGAGGCGGGGACGGGGCTCTCGAATGTTGTAGAGCTTCCGAGAAGAGCAATTGCCGGGATGGTTAACCTTATTGCTTGCCCGACGTCCTGCCACCAGGCATTGAAAACTCCCTGATGTGGGAATGGTCCGGTAGACTGTAGACCCGGGGGGGGAGGCTCCTGCTGAGTGCCGGTTTGAGATACAATAGCCGTGCGTGGGCAAGCGAGTGGCGTGGGGGGGAGTGGAGGGGGTAGGCACCCGCCACTCCCTGCTCTGTGTCCAGTACCCGGCGGGGACCGGTAAGTAATTGCTGCAATGCCAATAGTCAAGGATCCACTAAGAGGAAGAATGTCTATACAAGGAGGCCTCAGTTGATCCTGCGTCAGGGTAGCCAATCTAAGCCTGTAGGCCCTCCAGCCTGGGGCCAAGGGCAGTACGGTTAATCCTCTGCCACAGCGTGCAGTGGCGTGAATGCTCCCCTCCTGGTTGTCCCAGTCGGCTCTCCTCGTTCCACCTGCACGGTGTAGGAGGGAATGCTCGGTCCACTCTGCCCGCAGACCCGCTTCACAGTTCCGCAGGGCTCGACTCCACTGTGGGTCTTGTCCTGTCCCGCGGATCCTGCTGCCCCAGAGCCATGAACCCCTCCTCAGAGCCGCTGATCAGGGTCCTTCTCCGGCAGCGCCGGTCCGTATTCATGGAATCACTGCGCCAATGATGCGCCGCCTTTACGCACCCAGTAGTCAGCCTGGGAGAGGGTCGGAGGTGGTGAGTAGACGAGCCCAGTCACTGCCCCCCCTTCACTCCGTTGTGGTGGGCACAGCAAGCTCAGTGCTCAAAGCGCCTTCTTCCGCGGCGCAGCACTCTCCGAGGGAAGGGGGAAGTGAGATGGAGTAGGATGCGGGCGCACACAGGTGAGCAGAGCCGCGAGCTATGCCGCGCCTCTCCGTCGGATCTCCAAGTGCTGTACACGCCCCTCCCAAAGGCGCCTGGAGCCGCTCCAGTCCCTCACTCTGCGTCAGGTTGGGCCTCAGAGTCACGCCAGGCTGCGGCTCGGCGCGAGGTCGCGGGCCGCCACTCCACACGCGCCCCGTACTGGAGTGATCGGGCTCACCTCACGCCCAGTCGATGGCTCCCCCAGCGGCAGCGGCCTTCAGTACCCCTTCGGAGGTTGAAGCGGGATACTCGGTGCCCGCGCAGCACCCCTGCTCCTGGCCCGAGGCCCGCCATCCAGCAGAGCTCCACTACTAGGTGGCCATTTTATCTCGTGGTCAGACCACGCCCCCCGCATTGCCATTCTAAAGCATATGTCAGTTTTAACTATTACAGAGACACATGCAGGATTTTGCAGTTAGGATTGAAGGTTTTGTGTCACGCATGATCAATGAAATTTCGGGGCAATTTTGTGTCAATCAATGAAGAGTTTTCAGTTTAGTGATTATGGATGGTTAATTTAAGAAGAACAGTAAAGGACTGATTTAGGGAAGCGTGTAAATGTAAACGGTGCCAACTTTGTGGGTTAATTGAAATTTACGCCAAAGCTGTGTGTTTTGGGAGCACTGAGATTTTGAGCATGATACTTGTCCTGCACTTGTCCATAGATCTATGTTTTCCAGAGGCCTCGGAGCGACTGTAAGTATAGCTACGTGGCCAGAATTTGATATCAGACTTATCAAGATTAACTAAGAGGTCAAGAGAGGCTGCTTGCCAAGAATGAAAAACATGAATAAATAATTCAAAACTATATCCACATTGTATCATCTTCATGTAGTGTGTCAGCGATGCCCAAGTCTAATGCATTTCCTTCTTCCTTTATTCCCTGGCCTGCCAACAAGACAAGATGGAGGGCCACCCATGATCCTGAGAAGTAATATGCCCAGCTGACATTGGTCCCAAAAATATGTAGCTGGCACAAATCTAGCCAAAGCAGCTACCACCTCAAAAACCCACCATGGAGGCATGCGGCGCATGAGCCACAATCATGTCCTTTCCCTCCTTAAGAACAGCTCACAGCAGGCGCATCTTCTACGCCAAGTAACATTGGTTGTGTAGAAAGCAGTGGATCCAATGTACGATCGTTGTCAGTCCATGGAGAAATACCTCTTCTTACTATGAATTCTGTGGTGAAAGAGAAACAACACAATAAGAGGAAGTAGCTACACTAACGCCATCAGAATGGGACCATAGTGCACCTTTACCATCCTCTCCATAGAAAAGTCTCTCAACTTCTCAAAGTCCACTTACAATTCATGGTGACTGGGACTGCCCCCATAAGTACCAATAACACAGCACAGGAAGTTTCAAGAAAAGCCAGTGGTAATGTATTATCTAGCTGTGTATCATGATTTTTAGTGAGAATGATACTGCAGTAACGGAAGGCACCTCAAGGAAGACAAGTCATGTCGTCCCTGTTGTATCAACTTTTTCCACAGTATTAGAAAAACGTCACCTTTTAACACGCAACTCTGCAAGAGCAATACAAAGGACCTAAGCTATGTTTCCACCAAGCCTGACACCACCAAATAAGCACCCATTTCTGTTATCACTGGAAGAATCAAAGAATCCATCCAAGGTTAGGACATTATTGTTCTTCAAAAGTACTTCTGACATATTGCAGTGGCGCAGTTTGCCATATAGAGGTGCATCACGGGAAGTCGGGTAAATAGTTTAGTGAACTAAGCATTTGAAGGCACACTTACAACCTGAAGGGCACCACACTTAAAGAAACATGTACTGGGCATCAGCCAGCTCTGCTTCTAAATCCACAGCTGCCATATTTGGTAAAGGATATCATTTGGTAGCACATGGAAACCTTAACATGACACAGGTCTGCCAGCCTTGTTGGGCATCACACTTTGTGAGAATCAATTAAGGAATCAGAAAAAAAAATCCAAACAACTCTGCTCACCAAGGAGCAACTTAATAACCAATAATTCAATACTTTGGCCAACTTGGACAATGAGAAGGAGGTCAAATGTTGGTATCTGAACTGCTCCCAATTTCTTTGGAGGCTAGCACGGGGTTCCTAGTATTAATGAGCACATTGATTCAGAAAAGCACAGGATAATGATAGCCTTGGTGCAAATGCATTGACAAAGACAGTAGCGTACCCCACTCTCAATGAGAGAGACATGTGGAAAAGTGGCTAAGCCACACTCTGCAATTTCATTAATGTCAAATAGGCTTCCTTCAAGAAGCCTGACTCTATTGTAAACGCCACCAGCACTTCTGTGCTAAGCATCAATCAGTATGCAAGCATCACAATGCTCATCAAGGAGAAGACACAAGCAAGTGATAAGGTACTGGAGGATTCTAACAGCAACATAGTTTAATGGCTTCAACCAAGGGGTTTGAGTGTTCATTTTGTTGCCACAGACAATGACAGCAAAGTTTTGCATGCCACAGTAGATAGTAAATACTTCTGTGTGTGATTTGTTTCCTGCTTCCTGCCGCTTATTTGAGAGAACCTCATTAAAAAGAAAAAAGAGGCTCATGCCATACTGGTCATCTGTTGCAGTGTTTTTACTGATTGTGGCTATTTGTGTAATGCAGGTAAACCATTGAGAGAGATCATTTAAAAATAAAAATATTAGTGGCATAGAAGTTACCATATGGCGAGTAATTAACCTGCATTTAAAGGCCTGACAGAGAAATTAACATGAGTTGTAACATGCGCATGTTTGATTTATGGTGAACCATGTGGCCACAATTCATATTAAACACTTCCGGCCAGATTTATAAAAAGTGTGCAGCTCCACTTTCTTGTGCCCCTTAGCGCCCCCATGCCACCATGTGTGCACTGTATTTAAAATACAGTGCACAATTTCGGTTGTCAGGGGGACTAGCATCATAATTGTTTATGCTAGTCCGGTGCTTTGCAGGATTAGCGTAAAAAAATTATGACGCTAATCCTGCAAAGCACCCAGAAGCCCAAAGAACACAATGAGAGCCTCTTTTAAATGCCTGCTCTTAGCAAGGGTTAAAAAGTGCCGATAAAAATGACGCAAAGAAATCTTTGCGCCATTTTTAAGGCCGCTTTAGCGCCAGAATGTCATCCTTGCACAGGCACGATGCACTGCGAGGGTTTACAAAGTGGTGCAAAGCAAGACCTGAATTTGTTCCCTAGGCTGCTAATGTGAATGTCTTACAGTATTGTAGACAAGAGACATGTTTTAGAAGTAACTATGTTACACTATTTGTTCTAGCTGTCGAACAGGACAGGACATTTGTAATTCTCATGAGAAAAGTATTAGTTCAGTATTAGTTTAGTTTATTGTGTGACATGAGAAAGGATCTCAAGTAACAAGTAGCTAGAGAATGCAATATTTTGTTAGTAACGTGTGAAATCATCTGATTATAATGCACTTTTGCTGATAGTTGCAAATTTGATGGCGCCATCTGCAGCCATTGGATTCTGAAGATGATGTCCGAAGTGCGCGCACCTGAAGGACCAATAAATGGATCATGCATACTTCTAATTAGTGAGGAACATTGGAAACAGAAGAGAGTCCTAGAGTTAGTTTGTGTTAGTGTGAGTTTGAGTCCGTTCTGACATGCTAAAAATGTCCAGCTGCTTTCTGCTTCTTCTGACTCCCTTTTAACCCTTAGCTGTCGTCTGATGAATGAAGTCTCAGGGGGTCATTACGAGTCTGGTGGTCACTAGACCACCCGATTCGCGGATGGTGGTCGGACCACCGCCAATGCTTTGGTTCGAGCACCACATTAAAACCCTGGCGGTCAGGCCACCAGGGAACCACCAGCTCTGCCAGGATCGGAGATACCAGCAGTCTGGAGGTGGAGGAGGTCCTAATACACTAGGGCAGAGTTGCCTTGGGGATTACGGCCCCCTTCTCCCCCCGGGTTTCATTTAACTCCTGGCACATTTAGAATACATACCCAGCTGGGCAAATTTGGACGGCTTATTTACAAGTCCCTTGTGTCACCGGTGCATCACTTTTTCCATATAAAAAGTGATGAACCGGCGATATGAGGGGCTTGTAAAAAAGCCCCTGGTTGTCAACCCTTTGTGAACTTTTTGATCTGATATGGCATGTTAACATCTATGGTTTAAAAAGTTGGACTATAATTTTTGCAATAGGATAATCATCATCACGGTCTTGATCTGGACTGAGAAAATATGCCCAGTCACCAAAATAAAAGTAGCCCCACAAGCCAATCAGATAGCTAACAAAGGGAAAACTGGGGAAGTTTTCAGCTTGTGAAGACAAGTCGTAAAGGTTTTTTGCTAAATATGGGAGACTACATGCATTTGTGCTTGCTCCAGTCAACATTTGTGGTACTATCAGAGAAGTGAGCAGTGGAAAAATGCCTACCAGGCTATACAAGAGGCCCGTAAACAGCCAAAATTCAGCTCATACACTAACCTATCTTAGTAGCCTTTCTGAAACTGCCAGATTGTGCTATAGGCAAGTTCGACCCTGATCATGGCATATAATGTGCTGAGAAGTGCTCTCATTCACATAGATTTGCCACATGCAGTCAATTATATTAGTCCCTTTGTCACATGCACAGTGTACAGCAACTTATCAACACATCAACCATTACATTATCTTCGTATCAAATGGTATACGATGAATAAGCATGAACTTTCTTTGTCAATGCTGTGATTTTACCTCTGGTTTATTCATTCTGTCCAACCTGTAGGCCTCCATGGACGTCATTGATTTCTTATAAGTTCTGTTTGGACAGTACATTCTCTCCCACTTTTTCCATAACACTGTTCCTCCCACTTGCTTCTTCAAGTCACTGTTATTCTATATCCCTTCCTTCACCATTTTTGGAAATGATGGGACAAGATCATCTTGCTCATTGGTTTATTTCCAGAGATGGGTATTTGTTGGTGGTTTCAGTATCAAGTGGCCAAAAGATAGTTCAAGCCATTCAATACACTAAAGGGGACTACGTGGAATGGGTGACACAGGATCTCCCTTCATGGAGATATGGGTGGCGTCAAGGACAGACCAAGCCAATTTATATAAAATGGTTCATCAAGTTCCTACAAACTGTGGGAACTTGGTGCTCCGGATCAAGTAGCCTTCCCAACCCTGTACCCTCCTCTATTATTACTGCAAAGCCAGAACCAGATCAACAAATTCTATAACTGATTTAGTATAAGCATTTGCTCCGTACATGTATCATACATACACTGTAGACCTGCCAAGTTAGGTTTGTTTATAATTACAAAGGTTTTGGTCCTAAGGAAAGCCAGAGAGTGCTTTTGGAGCTTAGAAAATAACTGAAACATATGAGGGACCCAGCTTTGCCACAATGAAAATTAACTTAAAAATTTTTCACTGCTAGGACATGTAAAACTTAAGAACACTACTGTTCTACTTTTTAAATACCCTAGGGTTATTTACTATTAATGAGGGTGATTTAGGGAGATTTAGGTGGTCATTACAACCCTGGCGGTCGGTGTTAAAGTGGCGGTAAAACCGCCAACAGGCCGGCGGTAAAAAAAATGGAATTAAGACCGTGGCGGAAACCGCCAACATAGACAACCACTTTAACACTCCGACCGCCAAGGCGGTACAAACAAACACTGCGGCGGTAACCGCCAACACACAGGCGGAGGACAATGTACCGCCCACAGAATTACAACAGTCCAATCCGCCACCTTTTCCGGGGCGGATTCCCCGAGAACAAAAACACGGCGGAAACAGGACTTGGAAGGGAAAACGCTCACCTCTACACACCCCACGAGGAACTAGGACGCCATGGAACCGGAACTTCAGATACTCCCAGCCTTTATCTTCCTGCTCCTCTACCAGGAGCACGAACGCCGGCAGCGAAGACCACGGTGAGTACTGCACCTACGACACAGGGGAGGGGAGAGGGAAAAAAGAGTGACACACACACACAACACGCAAATCCCCAACCCCCACCCTCACCCACGACAACACACACACTAATA
This sequence comes from Pleurodeles waltl, assembly GCF_031143425.1. Taxonomy (NCBI): domain Eukaryota; kingdom Metazoa; phylum Chordata; class Amphibia; order Caudata; family Salamandridae; genus Pleurodeles; species Pleurodeles waltl. The sequence continues at coordinate 186,906,553 of NC_090437.1, forward strand.
CAGCATGATACATTACAATTACACCCCCAACCCCCCCTGGAAGAATGCAAGGACAAAAGGAAATGAGTCGAATTATTGTTATATATTCAAGTACATAAATCAAAAATATTTACATATATATACATTTACAGTGTAAACAATTATATACACCAAGAACACAAGTCCAAGGGATTCCACCATCATAGTCCATGGACCACTGGGCCCAAAAGGCATGGGCGAGGCCCACACTCAGTACCCGAACAAGACAGAGAGAACACTGCTGGGGAATCAGATAGAAATAAAACAGGCACCTCAGGGGGAAGGGAAGGGGGGGCACCTCAGCTGGATGAGTGCACGACGCCAGATCCATGAGGGGGCTCCATGCCCACTGTTCAATCCTGGAAAGTGCAAAGCCACAGTCTCTCAAGTCTCTACAGTGGGTGGGTTGGCCACTGTTCAATCCTGGGGAGTGCAAAGCCACAGTCTCTCAAGTCTCTACAGTGGGTGGGTTGCCCACTGTTCAATCCTGGGGAGTGCAAAGCCACGGTCTCTCAAGTCTCTCCAGTGGGTGGTTTGCCCACTGTTCAATCCTGGGGAGTGCAAAGCCACAGTCTCTCAAGTCTCTACAGTGGGTGGGTTGCCCACTGCTGCATCCTGGGGAGTGCAAAGCCACAGTCTCTCAAGTGGATAACAGCCTCCACTGGTTCTGGAGGGGGCTTGGTGCCCAGAGTGCTTCATCCTGCCAAGGACAGAGGTAGTGGATGTAACTCTCCACTGGTTCTGGAGGGGGCTTGGTGCCCAGAGTGCTTCATCCTGCCTGTGGTGGCCTCAGTAGCATTGTAATCATTAGCACTCACTGTCATGCGGTGGTGCTGGCGGTCTTGTCCTGGGCAGCAGGGCTGCTGCTGGAGGTCTTGTCCTGGGCAGCGGGCTGCTGGCGGCCTTGTCCTGGGCAGCGGGGCTGCTGCTGGTGGTCTTGTCCTGGGCAGTGGGGCTGCTGGTGGTGGTCTTATCCTGGGCAGCGGGGCTGCTGCTGGCGGTCTTGTCCTGGTCAGCGGGGCTGCTGCTGGCGGTCTTGTCCCGGGCAGCGGGGCTGCTGCTGGTGGTCTTGTCCTGGGCAGCGGGGCTGCTGCTGGCGGTCTTGTCCTGGGCAGCGGGGCTGGTGGCGGTCTTGTCCTGGGCAGCGGGGCTGCTGGTGGCGGTCTTGTCCTGGGCAACAGGGCTGCTGGCGGTCTTGTCCGCCGTGCTGATCTTCCCAGACTTGCCGGTTTTACTGTGCCCCTTCCCCACCTTGGATGGTGTCGCAGCTGTCTCCACACTCCCAACTGTACCCCTGGGAGCGGCTTTGGTGGCTGATTTCTTTCCCCTCTCCCGCCGGGCACTGGTCAACTTTTTATGCTTGACAGGTGGGTGACTGTCCGTGCTCTGGCTCCTTGCCACACTGGCTGCCCTGCTGCCTGGTGCACTCCAGAAACTGGTGACTACTGGCACCACTGGTCCCACCGATGTTGTGGCTGAGGTGCTAGGTTGGGACCTGGAGAGTCGGACCGTAGGAGACTGAAGGGGTGGGGCAGGTGAGGGAAAGGAGTCAAGGTTGACAAGGAAAAGTTTCTTGGGAACACTGGGATGGGTAGATAGAGGGGGTTTGGGAGTGGAGGAAGAGGTAGTGGTTGTAGGAGGTGTATGTTTGCTGACTTTGGGGGAAGGTGCATGGGCGGGAGGCTGTCGTGAGGTGGATGGCTGTTGGGTGGGTGTGTGGCTGCGTTTGTGTACCTTGGTAGGTGGCCTCACAGACGCACTGGGAGAGGACACAGGGGACGTGTGAATGGTAGTGGGGGTGGGGACTGCACGTGAGCGGGGTGTGGTGGTGGGTATGCTGGTGATGGACGTAGTGGCTGAGGATGTAGTGCATGCAAATGTGAGTGGAGACGAGACAGAAAGGAAGGAGGGAGACAAGGAGGAGGGGGACACAGTGGAGGCAGTGGATGTTGGTGTGTCTGCATGTGTGTGATGCTTGCGTGAGTGCCTGTGGGATGTGTGGTGCTTATGTTTGCCAGAGCTTCCCTTGTGTGTTGAGGTGTGTGCATGCTGGTCTGATGGTGTGCTTGGGATAGGCTGAGGTACAGGGGTGTGGTCTGGGTGGAGGAAGTTGGAGGGGGAGGCTAGAGACAGGGACAATGGCTGCCATCAGTGCTGAGGCCAGAGTCTGAAAAGCTCGCTGAAGGGCTGCCTGACCAGAGTGAATGCCCTCCAGGTATGCATTGGTTTGTTGCAACTGCCTCTCTACACCCTGCATGGCGTTCAAAATGGTAGACTGCCCAACAGTGAGGGACCTGAGGAGGTCAATGGCCTCCTCACTGAGGGCAGCAGGCATGACTGGGGCAGGGGCTGAGGTGCCTGGTGCAGCGGGCACGGTCAAACACTGAGGGGCTGATGGGAGGGCGGTGCTGATAGGGGGGGTGGCGGCTGTACCTGTAGATGCGGGGGCACAGATGGGCCGACCACCGCAAGGGAGATCCCATCAGAGGAGGAGTCCATATCGCTGGTGTCAGCTCCTGTCCCCGCCGTGGAGCTCCCCTCGCCCTTCGTCCCACTTTTGAATTCAGACTCCATAGTGTTGACCTCCAAGGCCATGTGGGATGCAGCTCCCTCCTGCTCCGGTGCCACTGCTCCTCCGCCTGATGATGCTAATGCACACAAGAACAGGGAGACCACAAAAAGGGGGGGGGAGACTGAAGAAAGACATGTTGAGTGCTTGCAATACCGCTGCCGTTGGCGGACACGACAGACACAGAAGCCCCATGAACTACGGCGCGCAATTGGAGTCCACTATTCAATCCCAGGGACATGAGTTACAAGGAGGATGTTCCAGATGGAGGTGTTGTTGCAGCTGTGGACTCTGTGGACAGTGAAGACAAGGAAGCAGAAGAAGAGGACATCGACAACAGGAACACGGTGATCCTGCAATACTTCCAGTGAGACACAGGTAAGAAGACAACACTGCCTGCTACATCTGATTTAAATCTACTACCTCTCTACTGTCTGTCATTTTCACACAGTGTATGGTAACTGAGTTGTCACTTTCCCTTACAATTTCACAGATGTGGGTCCCACTGTGTGACATTGTCAACACCAGAGCAGTACGCGCTCTATGGCGACAAAAATGAAAAAACCCAGCACTCTCAAAACAACGTAATTTATGCATTGTGCTGATATGTTGTGGTTTAACCTTTTGCATTGCAGAGTTCAATCCTGAAAACATATTTTTAATATGCTTACAAATACTGTTCATGTGCAATGTATTGCTGCAGGTTTTCAGAGTGTGTTAGGGTGTGACCCCTTTCCAGGGCTTTCCAGAGACTTTCCCTGCAACATGCCTGGGCATGGTTCTGGGCTGGGCCAAGACTCTATAAAAGAGAGCCAGCCCAACTCCCACTGCTTACTATTCAGAGATCCCGGTGCAGAGCAGCAGCTTCTTCCTGAGCTCCTGTCCCGGTGGCCTATTTGGATCTTCCAGTCTTCTGCCCTTCATCCTTCATTGGTGATCATTGTTCCAGGCGGTAAGACGGTGGTTGGACTGTTCCGACACCGTTATTGAGAATTTTCATATTCTTGGTTTAATTCTTAAATGAGTAACAGATTGCTTGCGCGCTACCATTTCTTGACATTTATATGATAGTTTACAAATAGGCAAGACGCGCGATTTGTTTCATAAAAGTTTGACTTTGTTCTTCATTGCGTGCTAACATTTCTTGACATTGGCATGGTGGATTAAGAATCGGCAAGACGCGCGATTCGTTTTATGGTGTTTAAACATTGTTGTCCATTGCGCGCTACTATTTCTTGACATTTACATGATGTTTTACGAATTGGCAAGACGCGCAACTCGTTTCATGAGGGTTTAACTTTGTTGTTCATTGCGCGCTATTATTTCTTGACATTTACATGGTGGCTTAAGAATCAGCAAAAGAAGCGCGATTTGTTTCATTGTACTTTGATCTTGTTATTTATTGTGAGCTGTTATTTCTTGACATTTACATCGTGTTTTACGAATGGGCAAGACGCGCGATTCGATTAATGATGATTTTACTTTGATATTCATTGCATGCTACCATTTCTTGGTATTTTACATGGTGACACTCGAATCGGCAAGATGCACGATTCTCTCCTCGAGTTTATTTCATGTTGTTTATTGTATGCCACTATTCTAAGATATTTATTATGTAATATTCGAGTTGACAAGTTATGTGATTTGTTTCCTGAATCCATATTGTGTTATTCATGGTGCACAATCCTTTTATTGTGTTTACTATATATATATATATATATATATATATATATATATATATATATATATATATCTGCAATATGTGCAATTTGTGTTGAAACATTTTAAGAGTACACAGAAGGCCAGAGTGTCTAGATGCAATATTGTATGGTCCTAGTATACATTCTCAAAACAGGATTTATATGACTGGTTTAAAATTTAGTCAGAATGTTTTTTCTGATTCTCATGTAAAGGAAAGTACTTGAATAAGAAATTTTTCATTTAATTCATCTTGATTCCCTTACAGGTATCCGGCCATCTTGAAACGTAGTCATTTTAAACTTAACTCTTAGATTTTTCATGTTTTCAGATTGACTAGGCTTAGAATCATAGTCTAGTATTGATTTCAGGAAATATAATTTTCATATTGTGTGTTCTAAACTTTTTCTTACTACAGGTCTCCTTCCCAGCTGTTCCCTTCCTAATCCCCTCTTCCCCTCTTGAACTCTCTCAGTCTCTGTGATTTATCTATCAGAGTCTTGGAGCTGTTCAGTGGTGGACGTGTTGGGAATGTGCACAGACCCCGAGGATCTGGTGACTCTGACAGAATAGTGAGCCCACAAATTATTATCCTCCTGGCTTGTGTATGTTCTCAGCATGGCCACGCTAGACGAGTTAGTCAAGGCTATCACCCAGCTCCAAGCAGAGGTGATATCATCCAAAGAATTGACAACTAGCTTAGCAGAGAGAGTGAGTCAGTTGCAAGATAAGGTAGAGAAGAAGGAACAAAGACCCACAGGTGTGTCTTGGCCAGGTACTTCTTCTCAGGCTTCTGGAAGTAATCCGATTTCCCTAAATGTTCCTTCTGCAATTCCTTTAGCTCCCCCAGAACGTTTCTCAGGTGACCCTTTGAAAGCGCAATCTTTCCTGGTTCAAGTGGAACTACACTTCACCTGCAGACCAAATACTTTCCCCAATGCCCAGTCCAAAGTAGCTTTCTTGTTATCATATCTGTCTGGGGATGCAGCTACTTGGGCAATTCCTCTTGTGCGTAAAAAAAGTCCCTTGTTGTACAACTGCAGAAATTTTGTTCGTGAATTTGAGAGAGTTTTTGATCGTAGAACTGTAACACAGTCAGCAGATCGTGAATTATTAGATTTACGCCAAGGGAATCAAGACCTAGTGTCGTATTTAGCCAACTTTAACCGGCTGGTTGCCGAGACAGCCTGGCCTGAAGAAAAACAAGCGGTCTTGTTTTACAAGGGACTCAAAGAGGAACTAAAAGATATCTTAGCGCAAATCGACCCACAACCTACAGACTGTCAATAATTAATAAATCTTGTCTTGAGACTTGATCATTGTTTAGCAGAACGTAAAGGAACGCGCAAAAAGATTGAAAAATATTCATGTCGCGTTCATGATAACAGAGACTCAAGAACTCCGAAAGAAAGAACGCCGGAACCGATGGAAATTGGAACCATCAGAAGACATTTGACCAAAGATGAAAAGAACCTACGCAGGAAAAATGGACAATGTCTTTATTGTGGGCGAAAAGGTCATTTTGCCAAAGATTGTCCAATCAAACCAAAGAACAAGCAAGGTCCAGTTCAGAAGGTCGCAGCCAATGCACCAGTCGAGTTGGAAAACTAAAACACCCAAGGTGCAGAGAAGGGTTGCTCTTGGGTGTCACCATGTACCCTTAACAATTTAGACATCTTAAACTGGAAATTAGAGTTCAGGTCAAGAAAAAGATCTATTTAAAAAAAGCTCTAGTCTATTCTGGGGCTACTGGGAACTTTGTTGATGTCCAATTGGTTCGTGCATGGGGGATCCCATGTATTGAAAAGAAGACCCCAGAAATCATCCAGGTAGTCGACTGAAAACTCTTGACTGGAGGTCCGGTAACTCTTCAGACTATCCCCTTGTCGATGATTTGTGAAGATAAGAATCAAAGAAAGAAACATAAGGAGAAAATCATCCTTGACGTGATCCATGCTCCCCAATATGGGATTATCCCCGGCTTGCCATGGTTAACTCATCACAATCAAGAGATCAATTGGGCAGAACGAAAAATTGCGTTCTCATCTGCGCTATGTAACACACAATGTCTCCAAAAGATTCAAGTACCAAAAGTTTGCAACTCTTACATAGCTACTGCCGCGGAGAAAGAAATTCAGCTGCCCAAACAGTATTCATCTTACAAAGATGTATTTGATGAGAAAGGAGCAGAGACTCTACCTCCTCATAGATCTTATGACTGTCAAATTGATCTAGCCCCAGGTGCGATACTTCCCAACTGTCGTGTATATGCCCTGTCAGAACATGAAAATCAACATTTACGAAAATACCTAGATACATTTTTAGAGAATGGCTTCATTCGCCCCTCTAAGTCTCCTGCAGCTTCGCCTTTGTTTTTTGTTCCAAAAGCTAATGGAGAACTTCAAACTTGCATCGACTATAGGGGTTTGAACAAAGTCACCATCAAGAATAAATATCCTTTACCCCTAATTCCGTTCTTATTTGAACAAGTAAAGAGAGCAAAAATCTACACGAAGCTTGACCTTCGAGGTGCTTATCATTTGGTCAGAATGAGAGAGGGTGACGAATGGAAAACAGCGTTCAAGACAAGATATGGCCTTTTTGAATACATTGTCATGCCTTTTGGTCTGTGTAATGCTCCAGCTGCATTTCAATTTTTCTTGAATGACGTTCTTAGAGAGTACCTCGACATATTTGCCATAGTCTACATCAATGACATTTTCATCTACTCAGACAATGAAAACGAACATGTCCAACATGTCAAGAAAATTCTTGCAGCCCTTCCAAAATACCATTTATATTGCAAATTAACCAAGTGTGAGTTTCATGTTACCACAGTTGAGTTTTTAGGGGTTATTCTTACCCCTCAAGGTATGGTGATGGCAGAAAAGAAAGTAAAAGCTGTATCTGATTGGCCCACCCCAAAGACTGTTCGTGATGTACAATGTTTCCTGGGGTTTGCAAATTTTTACCGGAGGTTCATAAATCATTTCTCCCAGACAGTGGCTCCAATCACTAAGCTACTAAGAAAGAAAGAAAAGTTTGTATGGTCTCCAGAAGCTGATCAAGCCTTCTCGACTTTGAAGGAAGCTTTCTCCACTGCCCCAGTCTTGACTCATCCTGATGCGAATCAACCTTACATAGTGGAAGCTGATGCATCAGATGTAGCAATAGGAACCGTCTTAGCACAACGAAATAAAGACAGTGGTCAACTTCATCCTGTAACTTATATGTCTCGGAAGTTGAACGAAGCCGAACAGAACTATGTCATTGCTGAAAAAGAGCTTCTGGCGATTCGTGACGCCTTTAAAGAATGGAAACATCATTTGTTGGGTGCCAAATACACTGTCACAGTATATACTGATCATCGTAATCTTCAATTCATGAGTTCCGACAGACTTTTGACCCCTCGGCAATTACGCTGGATGCTTTTTTTTGCCGAATTTGATTTTGTAGTAACCTTCCAGCCTGGTAAAGATAATCGCAAGGCTGATGCCTTGTCCCGTCAATTGTCTACCACGTTGCCTGCATTTCAACCCTCCAGAGCTATCATTGACCCTGACAAGGTTCTATGTATCACAAAAACTGAAGATTTCTTTGAAGAAATTTGCAACTCTTTCACTGTTGAAAAATGGCAAACATGGGCCCAAGCAGATCCCAAAAGGTCAATCAAGCAAGGTTTACCATATCATGACGCTCGTTTGTTCGTACCCACTACCAAACTTCGCAAGATAGTGTTTCATTGGTTGCATGTTATACCTACGGCAGGTCAACCAGGTACTCCTAAAACTCTTGAACTGATCCAACGCTATTTTTGGTGGCCTACCCTAACAAAAGATATAAAAGCAATGGTAAACAACTGTGAAGTTTGTGCTCGCATTAAAACAAGTCATTCAAAACCAAAAGGGTTGTTCCATCCACTTCCAACCCCAAGTCGTCCATGGGAGCACATTTCTTTAGACTTTATTACCGGTCTGCCCGTGGTTCAACAGCATTCAGTAATTCTGGTGGTAGTAGATAGTCTCAAGAAATATGGACATTTCATCACCTGTAAAAAATTGCCCACTTCTGGTGAATTGGCAACTATTTTACTGAACAGAGTGGTTCGTTATCATGGACTGCCAAAGGTTATTCTCTCCGATCGGGGATCACAATTTTCCTCCAATTTCTGTAAGACATGGTGTAAAACACTCCAAGTGACATCTACACTATCTACTAGTCACCATCCTCAAACAGATGGTCAAACGGAGAGACTAAATCAGACTTTGAAACAATACCTACGTGCCTACGCTGAAAAGGCACTTCATTCTTGGACATCTATGCTCTGGTTAGCTGAGTAAGCTTACAATAACTCATTCCACACTTCTATTGGCGTTACACCCTTTTTTGGTTTATTTGGCTATCATCCTGACACCTTGCCCATCACAATTCCTCAAGAAAGTTCTCTTACTCCAGCTGTGTCAGAAACCATTCAGCATTTACATCAAACCCAGAAACTGATTCAACAGCATTTAGAAAAAGCCAAACAAAAATATAAAAGGCATTATGACAAGAAACATTGTGAGGGACCGCAATATCAACCAGGTGACAAAGTGTGGCTTTCCACAAAACATATAGGGGGTTATTACAACTTTGGAGGAGGTGTTAATCCTTCCCAAAAGTGACGGTAAAGTGACGGATATACCACCAGCCGTATTACGAGTCCATTATATCCTATGGAACTCGTAATACGGCTGGTGGTATATCCGTCACATTTGGGACCGATTAACACCTCCTCCAAAGTTGTAATAACCCCCATAGACTTCAAGATGAAGCACATGTTTAACCCCAAATTCATAGGTCCTTATACTGTCCTTCAGCAAATCAGTCCGGTGACCTATAAACTACAATTGCCCAGATCCTTACGGATTCATAAAGTGTTCCACACTTCCCTCTTGAAAAAGGCAGTCCAAAAGGTCCACCCTTATCCAGCTCCTGTTCTAGTACAAGAGGAAGAAGAATACAAAGTCAAGAAAGTGTTGGATTCTAAACTGAGAGGGCGTAATCTATGGTACTTAATCTCATGGAAAGGTTCTGGTCTTGAAAGTAACTCATGGGTTTCTGCATCTGATGTTCATGCTCCAGTACTTGAGAGACGCTTTCATAATCCTATTCCAAGCAAACCAGGCCCTAGAGCGCGTCTGGGAGAGGGGAGTACTGTCAACACCAGAGCAGTACGCGCTCTATTGGCGACAAAAATGCAAAAACCCAGCACTCTCAAAACAACTTAATTTATGCATTGTGCTGATATGTTGTGGTTTAACCTTTTGCATTGCAGAGTTAAATCCTGAAAACTTATTTTTAATATGCTTACAAATACTGTTCCTTTGCAATGTATTGCTGCTGGTTTTCAGAGTGTGTTAGGGTGTGGCCCCTTTCCAGGGCCTTCCAGAGACTTTCCCTGCAACATGCCTGGGCGTGGTTCTGGGCTGGGCCAAGACTCTATAAAAGAGAGCCAGCCCAACTCACAGTGCTCACTATTCAGAGGTCCCGGTGCAGAGCAACAGCTTCTTCCTGAGCTCCTGTCCCGGCGGCCTATTTGGATCTTCCAGTCTTCTGCCCTTCATCCTTCATTGGTGATCATTGTTCCAGGCGGTAAGACGGTGGTTGGACTGTTCCGACGCCGTTATTGAGAATTTCCATATTCTTGGTTCAATTATTAACTGAGTAACAGATTGCTTGCGCGCTACCATTTCTTGACATTTATATGATAGTTTACAAATAGGCAAGACGCGCGATTTGTTTCATATAAGTTTGACTTTGCTATTCATTGCGTGCTACCATTTCTTGGCATTGGCATGATGGCTTAAGAATCGGCAAGATGCGCAATTCGTTTTATGAACGTTTATGGTGTTTAAACATTGTTTAAACATTGTTGTCCATTGCGCGCTACTATTTCTTGACATTTACATGATGTTTTACGAATTGGCAAGACGCGCAACTCGTTTCATGAGGATTTAACTTTGTTGTTCATTGCGCGCTACCATTTCTTGACATTTACATGGTGGCTTAAGAATCAGCAAAAGAAGCGCGATTCGTTTCATTGTACTTTGATCTTGTTATTTATTGTGAGCTGTTATTTCTTGACATTTACATCGTGTTTTACGAATCGGCAAGACACGTGATTCGATTAATGATGATTTGACTTTGATATTCATTGCGTGCTACCATTTCTTGGTATTTTACATGGTGACACTCGAATCGGCAAGACACACAATTCTCTCCTCGAGTTTATTTCATGTTGTTTATTGTATGCCACTATTCTAAGATATTTATTATGTAATATTTGTGTTGACAACTTATGTGATTTGTTTCCTGAATCCATATTGTGTTATTCATGGTGCACAATCCTTTTATGGTGTTTACTATATATATATATCTGCAATATGCGCAATTTGTGTTGAAACATTTGAAGAGTACACAGAAGGCCAGAGTTTCTAGATGCAATATTGTATGGTCCTAGTATACGTTCTCAAAACAGGATTTATATGACTGGTTTAAAATTTAGTCAGAATGTTTTTTCTGATTCTCATGTAAAGGAAAGTACTTGAATAAGAAAGTTTTCATTTAATTCATCTTGATTCCCTTACAGGTATCCGGCCATCTTGAAACGTAGTCATTTTAAACTTAACTCTTAGATTGTTCATGTTTTCAGAGTGACTAGGCTTAGAATCATAGTCTAGTATTGATTTCAGGAAATATAATTTTCATATTGTGTGTTCTAACCTTTTTCTTACTACAGGTCTCCTTCCCAGCTGTTCCCTTCCTAATCCCCTCTTCCCCTCTTGAGCTCTCTCAGTCTCTGTGATTTATCTATCAGAGTCTTGGAGCTGTTCAGTGCTGGACGTGTTGGGAACATGCACAGACACCGAGGATCTGGTGACTCTGACAGAATAGTGTGCCCACAAATTATTATCCTCCTGGCTTGTGTATGTTCTGAGCATGGCCATGCTAGACGAGTTAGTCAAGGCTATCACCCAGCTCCAAGCAGAGGTGGTATCATCCAAAGAATTGACAACTAGCTTAGCAGAGAGAGTGAGTCAGTTGCAAGATAAGGTAGAGAAGAAGGAACAAAGACCCACAGGTGTGTCTTGGCCAGGTACTTCTTCTCAGGCTTCCGGAAGTAATTCGATTTCCCTAAATGTTCCTTCTGCAATTCCTTTAGCTCCCCCAGAATGTTTCTCAGGTGACCCTTTGAAAGTGCAATCTTTCCTGGTTCAAGTGGAACTACACTTCACCTGCAGACCAAATACTTTCCCCGATGCCCAGTCCAAAGTAGCTTTCTTGTTATCATATCTGTCTGGGGATGCAGCTACTTGGGCAATTACTCTTGTGCGTAAAAATAGTCCCTTGTTCTACAACTGGAGAAATTTTGTTCGTGAATTTGAGAGAGTTTTTGATCGTAGAACTGTAACACAGTGAGCAGATCGTGAATTATTAGATTTACGCAAAGGGAATCAAGACCTAGTGTCGTATTTAGCCAACTTTAACCGGCTGGTTGCCGAGACATCCTGGCCTGAAGAAAAACAAGCGGTCTTGTTTTACAAGGGACTCAAAGAGGAACTAAAAGATATCTTAGCGCAAATCGACCCACAACCTACAGACTGTCAAGAATTAATAAATCTTGTCTTGAGACTTGATCATCGTTTAGCAGAAGGTAAAGGAACGCGCAAAAAGATTGAAAAATATTCATGTCGCGTTCATGATAACAGAGACTCAAGAACTCCGAAAGAAAGAACGCCGGAACCGATGGAAATTGGAACCATCAGAAGACCTTTGACCAAAGATGAAAAGAACCTACGCAGAAAAAATGGACAATGTCTTTATTGTGGGCGAAAAGGTCATTTTACCAAAGATTGTCCAATCAAACCAAAGAACAAGCAAGGTCCAGTTCAGAAGGTCGCAGCCAATGCACCAGTCGAGTTGGAAAACTAAAACACCCAAGATGCAGAGAAGGGTTGCTCTTGGGTGTCACCATGTACCCTTCACAATTTATACATCTTAAACTGGAAATAAGAGTTCAGGTCAAGAAAAAGATCTGTTTCAAAAAAGCTCTAGTCTATTCTGGGGCTCCTGGGAACTTTGTTGATGTCCAATTGGTTTGTGCATGGGGGATCCCATGTATTGAAAAGAAGACCCCAGAAATCATCCAGGCAGTCGATTGAAAACTCTTGACTGGAGGTCCGGTAACTCTTCAGACTATCCCCTTGTCGATGATTTGTGCAGATAAGAATCAAAGAAAGAAACATAAAGAGAAAATCATCCTTGACGTGATCCATGCTCCCCAATATGGGATTATCCCCGGCTTGCCATGGTTAACTCATCACAATCCAGAGATCAATTGGGCAGAACGAAAAATCGTGTTCTCATCTGCGCTATGTAACGCACAATGTCTCCAAAAGATTCAAGTACCAAAAGTTTGCAACTCTTACATAGCTACTGCCGCAGAGAAAGAAATTCAGCTGCCTAAACAGTATTCATCTTACAAAGATGTATTTGATGAGACAGGAGCAGAGACTCTACCTCCTCATAGATCTTATGACTGTCAAATTGATCTAGCCCCAGGTGTGATACTTCCCAACTGTCGTGTATATGCCCTGTCAGAACATGAAAATCAACATTTACGAAAATACCTAGATCAATTTTTAGAGAATGGCTTCATTCGCCCCTCTAAGTCTCCTGCAGCTTCGCCTTTGTTTTTTGTTACAAAAGCTAATGGAGAACTTTGAACTTGCATCGACTATAGGGGTTTGAACAAAGTCACCATCAAGAATAAATATCCTTTACCCCTAATTCCGGTCTTATTTGAACAAGTAAAGAAAGCAAAAATCTACACGAAGCTTGACCTTCAAGGTGCTTATCATTTGGTCAGAATGAGAGAGGGTGACGAATGGAAAACAGCGTTCAAGACAAGATATGGCCTTTTTGAATACATCGTCAGGCCTTGTGGTCTGTGTAATGCTCCAGCAGCTTTTCAATTTTTCTTGAATGACGTTCTTAGAGAGTACCTCGACATATTTGCCATAGTCTACATCAATGACATTTTCATCTACTCAGACAATGAAAACGAACATGTCCAACATGTCAAGAAAATTCTTGCAGCCCTTCCAAAACACCATTTATATTGCAAATTAACCAAGTGTGAGTTTCATGTAACCACAGTTGAGTTTTTAGGGGTTATTTTTACCCCTCAAGGTATGGTGATGGCAGAAAAGAAAGTAAAAGCCGTATCTGATTGGCCCACCCCAAAGACTGTTCGTGATGTACAATGTTTCCTGGGGTTTGCAAATTTTTACCAGAGGTTCATAAATCATTTCTCCCAGACAGTGGCTCCAATCACTAAGCTACTAAGAAAGAAAGAAAAGTTTGTATGGTCTCCAGAAGCTGATCAAACCTTCTCTACTTTGAAGGAAGCTTTCTCCACTGCCCCAGTCTTGACTCATCCTGATGCGAATCAACCTTTCATAGTGGAAGCTGATGCTTCAGATGTAGCAATAGGAACCGTCTTAGCACAACGAAATAAAGACACTGGTCAACTTCATCCTGTAGCTTATATGTCTCGGAAGTTGAACGAAGCCGAACAGAACTATGTCATTGCTGAAAAAGAGCTTCTGGCGATTCGTGACGCCTTTAAAGAATGGAAACATCATTTGTTGGGTGCCAAATACACTGTCACAGTATATACTGATCATCGTAATCTTCAATTCATGAGTTCCGCCAGACTTTTGACCCCTCGGCAATTACGCTGGATGCTTTTTTTTGCCGAATTTGATTTTATAGTAACCTTCCGGCCTGGTAAAGATTATCGCAAGGCCGACGCCTTCTCCCGTCAAGAGTCTACCACGTTGCCTGCATTTCAACCCTCCAGAGATATCATTGACCCTGACAAGGTTCTATGTATCATAAAAAAACTGAAGATTTCTTTGAAGAAATTCGCAACTCTTTCACTGTTGAAAAATGGCAAACATGGGCCCAAGCAGATCCCAAAAGGTCAATCAAGCAAGGTTTACCCTTTCATGATGCTCGTTTGTTCGTACCCACTACCAAACTTCGCAAGATAGTGTTTCATTGGTTGCATGTTATACCTACGGCAGGTCACCCAGGTACTCCGAAAACTCTTGAACTGATCCAACGCTATTTTTGGTGGCCTACCCTAACAAAAGATATAAAAGCAATGGTAAACAACTGTGAAGTTTGTGCTCACATTAAAACAAGTCATTCAAAACCAAAAGGGTTGTTCCATCCACTTCCAACCCCAAGTCGTCCATGGGAGCACATTTCTTTAGACTTTATTACCGGTGTGCCAGTGGTTCAACAGCATTCAGTAATTCTGGTGGTAGTAGATAGTCTCAAGAAATATGGACATTTCATCGCCTGTAAAAAATTGCCCACTTCTGGTGAATTGGCAACTATTTTACTGAACAGAGTGGTTCGTTATCATGGACTGCCAAAGGTTATCCTCTCCGATCGGGGATCACAATTTTCCTCCAATTTCTGGAAGACATGGTGTAAAACACTCCAAGTGACATCTACGCTATCTACTAGTCACCATCCTCAAACAGATGGTCAAACAGAGAGACTAAATCAGACTTTGAAACAATACCTACGTGCCTACGCTGAAAAGGCACTTCATTCTTGGACATCTATGCTCTGGTTAGCTGAGTTAGCTTACAATAACTCATTCCACACTTCTATTGGCGTTACACCCTTTTTTGGTTTATTTGGCTATCATCCTGACACCTTGCCCATCACAATTCCTCAAGAAAGTTCTCTTACTCCAGCTGTGTCAGAAACCATTCAGCATTTACATCAAACCCAGAAACTGATTCAACAGCATTTAGAAAAAGCCAAACAAAAATATAAAAGGCATTATGACAAGAAACATTGTGAGGGACCGCAATATCAACCAGGTGACAAAGTGTGGCTTTCCACAAAACATATAGGGGGTTATTACAACTTTGGAGGAGGTGTTCATCCGTCCCAAAAGTGACAGTAAAGTGACGGATATACCACCAGCCGTATTACGAGTCCATTATATCCTATGGAACTCGTAATACGTCTGGGGGTATATCCGTCACATTTGAGACCGATTAACACCTCCTCCAAAGTTTTAATTACCCCCATAGACTTCAAGAAGAAGCACATGTTTAACCCCAAATTCATAGTACCTTATACTGTCCTTCAGCAAATCAGTCCGGTGACCTATAAACTACAATTGCCCAGATCCTTACGGATTCATCCAGTGTTCCACACTTCCCTCTTGAAAAAGGCAGTCCAAAAGGTCCACCCTCATCCAGCCCCTGTTATAGTACAAGGGGAAGAAGAATACGAAGTCAAGAAAGTGTTGGATTCTAAACTGAGAGGGCGTAATCTACGGTACTTAATCTCATGGAAAGGTTCTGGTCTTGAAAGTAACTCATGGGTTTCCGCATCTGATGTTCATGCTCCAGTACTTGAGAGATGCTTTCATCATCTTAATCCAAGCAAACCAGGCCCTAGAGCACGTCTGGGAGAGGGGAGTACTGTCAACACCAGAGCAGTACGCGCTCTATTGGCGACAAAAATGCAAAAACCCAGCACTCTCAAAACAACGTAATTTATGCATTGTGCTGATATGTTGTGGTTTAACCTTTTGCATTGCAGAGTTCAATCCTGAAAACTTATTTTTAATATGCTTACAAATACTGTGCCTTTGCAATGTATTGCTGCAGGTTTTCAGAGTGTGTTAGGGTGTGGCCCCTTTCCAGGGCCTTCCAGAGATTTTCCCTGCTACATGCCTGGGCGTGGTTATGGGCTGGGCCAAGACTCTATAAAAGAGAGCCAGCCCAACTCACAGTGCTCACTATTCAGAGGTCCCTGTGCAGAGCAACAGCTTCTTCCTGAGCTCCTGTCCCGGCGGCCTATTTGATCTTCCAGTCTTCTGCCCTTCATCCTTCATTGGTGATCATTGTTCCAGGCGGTAAGACGGTGGTTGGACTGTTCCGACGCCGTTATTGAGAATTTTCATATTCTTGGTTCAATTCTTAAATGAGTAACAGATTGCTTGCGCGCTACAATTTCTTGACATTTATATTATAGTTTACAAATAGGCAAGACGCGCGATTTGTTTCATAAAAGTTTGACTTTGTTCTTCATTGCGTGCTACCATTTCTTGACATTTGCATGATGGCTTAAGAATCGGCAAGACGAGCAATTCGTTTTATGGTATTTAAACATTGTTGTCCATTGCGCGCTATTATTTCTTGACATTTACATGATGTTTTACGAATTGGCAAGACGCGCAACTCGTTTCATGAGGATTTAACTTTGTTGTTCATTGCGCGCTACCATTTCTTGACATTTACATGGTGGCTTAAGAATCGGCAAAAGAAGCGCGATTCGTTTCATTGTACTTTGATCTTGTTATTTATTGTGAGCTGTTATTTCTTGACATTTACATCGTGTTTTACGAATCGGCAAGACATGCGATTCGATTAATGATGATTTGACTTTGATATTCACTGCGTGCTACCATTTCTTGGTATTTTACATGGTGACACTCGAATCGGCAAGACACACGATTCTCTCCTCGAGTTTATTTCATGTTGTTTATTGTATGCCACTATTCTAAGATATTTATTATGTAATATTTGAGTTGACAAGTTATGTGATTTGTTTCCTGAATCCATATTGTGTTATTCATGGTGCACAATCCTTTTATGGTGTTTACTATATAATAATATATATATATCTATATATCTGCAATATGCGCAATTTGTGTTGAAACATTTGAAGAGTACACAGAAGGCCAGAGTTTCTAGATGCAATATTGTATGGTCCTAGTATACATTCTCAAAACAGGATTTATATGACTGGTTTAAAATTTAGTCAGAATGTTTTTTCTGATTCTCATGTAAAGGAAAGTACTTGAATAAGAAAGTTTTCATTTAATTCATCTTAATTCCCTTACAGGTATCCGGCCATCTTGAAACTTAGTCATTTTAAACTTAACTCTTATATTGTTCATGTTTTCAGAGTGATTAGGCTTAGAATCATAGTCTAGTATTGATTTCAGGAGATGTAATTTTCATATCGTGTGTTCTAACCTTTTTCTTACTACAGGTCTCCTTCCCAGCTGTTCCCTTCCTAATCCCCTTTTCCCCTCTTGATCTCTCTCAGTCTCTGTGATTTATCTTTCAGAGTCTTGGAGCTGTTCAGTGGTGGACGTGTTGGGAACGTGCACAGACCCAGAGGATCTGGTGACTCTGACAGACATCTGCTTTGTTTCCTCATGGACTAGAGCTGTGTGACATAGGTATGTTCACATTACATTTGAAAGAGCATTTTGCCACTGTAATTGCTAATACACTATTTTGAAATCACAGACAGACTCCTGATTGTTTTGTGCTGTAAGGGTGTTTATTTAAGTGCTCAATATTGGAGGGGGTTGTAAAATGGTGAGGGGTGATGGTGGAGGAATGTCCATGGCAGAATCCAGTCTATTAGTCTCACAGGTGCATTGTCCTAAGGGGCATAGGAAGTGGAGCTGGGGCAGTTTAAGGATGGACAGGGTGATAAGGTGGGACAAAAGGATGACAATCAGGGTGTTCTAATTTCTTGGCGGGGTCTTGGCATCGTTCTCTGTCTTTGTCCTGGATCTCAGAGACTGTTTGCGGGGTGGT
The DNA here is from genome assembly GCF_031143425.1 of Pleurodeles waltl. Lineage (NCBI taxonomy): Eukaryota > Metazoa > Chordata > Amphibia > Caudata > Salamandridae > Pleurodeles > Pleurodeles waltl. Next base: position 186,924,538 of record NC_090437.1, read on the forward strand.
TCTCCCTCTGCAGGGGGTGGGGTGCTGGTGTGGTGGTCCTGTGGTGGTGTCTCCTGTCCACTAGCGCAGGTGGAGGTGGTGGGCAGTTCATCGTCCAGGGTAGTGTCAGGGGCCCCTTGATGTGCCACAGTGTCCCTCCTGGTGTTGACGAGTTCCTTCGGCACCCCTACAATGGTGCCAAGGGTGGAATTGATGGATTTGAGTTCCTCCCTGAACCCCAAATACTGTTCCTCCTGCAGCCGCTGGGTCTCCTGAAACTTGGCCAGTACCGTTGTCATCGTCTCCTGGGAATGGTGGTAGGCTCCCATGATGTTGGAGAGGGCTTCGTGGAGAGTGGGTTCCCTGGGCCTGTCCTCCCCTTGTCGCACACCAGCCCTCCCAGTTCCCCTGTGTTCCTGGGCCTCTGTCCCCTGAACCGTGTGCCCACTGCCACTGCCCCCAGGTCCCTGGTGTTGTTGGGGTGGTGGGTTAGCCTGGTTTCCCTGTAGTGGTGGACACACTGCTGATTGACGTGTCCTGGGGACAGAGGTATGGGCCCGATGGGTGGGTGCTGTGCTGGTGTTTCCAGAGGGGAGAAGCTCTGTAGTGGCTTGTGCCAGTGTGAGGGGAACCGACTGTCCCGAGGTCCCAGATGGGCCGGGCTGGTCATCTAGATCCAGTTGGACAGAGTTGCTGTCATCACTGTGGGCCTCTTCTGTGGGTGGAGTGGACATATCTGGACCCTCCTATCCGGTGACATATGGTAGGGGTCCTGCAGGGGTGTAAAGGCATGATTATTGCATCTGTGTGTGCCATGGTGTGCAATGGGTGGGTGACCGTGTACCCCAGTGCTTGCATTCCTGTGTAGGACCTTGTGTGATAATTGTTTGGGGGGGTGGGTATGTGCAGTGGCCATGCATTGGTGATGGGTGTCCATGCTTTGGTGTTGCATGCAGGGCTTGTGTTTGGGATGTGTGGTTTGTGATATTGGAACATGTGTGAGGAATTGGAGTGATGGGGGTGAGGGCGAGGGTGGGGGTATGTGATGGCATGCAGGTTGGGTGGGGGATGAAGTAGTAAAGATTTGACTTACCAGAGTTCATTCCTCCAGCTACTCCTGCGAGGCCCTCAGGATGCAGTATAGCCAAGACTTGCTCCTCCCATGTTGTTAGTTGTTGGGGAGGAGGTGGGGGTCCGCCGCCAGTCCTCTGTACCGCAATGTGGTGTCTTGAGACCACGGAACACACCTTCCTACATAGGTCGTTCCACCTCTTCCTGATGTCATCCCTAGTTCTTGGGTACTGTCCCACTGCGTTGACCCTGTCCACGATTCTTCGCCATAGCTCCATCTTCCTAGCTATGGAGGTGTGCTGCACCTGTGATCCGAATAGCTGTGGCTCTACCCGGATGATTTCCTCCACCATGACCCTGAGCTCCTCCTCAGAGAAGCTGGGGCGTCTTTGCGGTGCCATGGGGTGGTGTGGGTGATGTGTGGGGTGGTGTGTGTTGTGATGTGTGGGGTGATATTTAGAGGTGTGTTGTGTGAGATGCGTGGATGTTATGTGAGTGATGGTCTTGAGTGCCTGTGGATGCTCGTTTGTAGATCGTAGTGTCTCTCTCTTGCCTTCAGTCGCAATTGTGGTCGTAGGGTTTTTTTGGGTGATGTGGGTGTGTGTTTTATATTGTATTGGATGTGTGGGAGTGGTGTGTGTATGTGTATCAGGTGTGTGTATTTTGAATTGTCCAATGTGGATGTGTTTTGTAAATGTGTGTGTATTTTGAGCGCAGCGGTGTGTACCGCCAATGGAATACCGCGGTTGAAAGACCGCCGCGTGGATTCGTGGGTCGTAATAGTGTGGGCGTATTCCTGTTGGCGTGACAGTGGAGGTTTTGTTATCGCCAGTTTATCACTGACCTTTGGTGTGGTGGACTTGTGTGGGTGTCTAGATTTTGGCGGATTCCGAGCTGTGGGTCATAATGACCGAGGCGGAATTCCGCAGCCGCGGCGGTGTGTTTGCGGTCTTCTGCACGGCAGTAAGTGGCTTTTACCGCCAATGTTGTAATTACCTCCTTAGACCTGTCAAAATTTTTATTTTGCACTTTTAAAACTGCACACTCAGATAGCAAAGGCAGGCTTGAAGACAGGCTTTACTTTTTTACTTTGGAGATAGTACAATAGGTGGCACAATAGTGACATTTAACTTACAGCCCCCCCAGTACACGGAATACCATATAATAGTGACTTACAAGTATGTTAAATATGCCAATCAGCGACTAGCCAATTGTTCACATATTTCTGGGGTCAGAGCACATGCACTGGGGCATGGTTAGTAGAGCCAAAGTGCATCAGAGTTGAAAACCAGCAGTATCAGTTCAAAAATCTAATGTGGGGAGAGATCATGCAAAAAGAGGTCTATCCTTAAAGGAGATAATTCAATTAAATAAGGAGAATGATGTAAGTACATAGGCAGTCTAAGCAAATTGATGTGCATAGAGGGCACTGATTCTAAATCAAGAACACTTGTTTTGCTATAGATAAAATGTAACTCAGACATCCATCTTTGCTATAACCCTGATTTTGGTAAATAAAAAAAACTACATCTCTTATTGCTCTTGTCTATGAGACAGTTATTTTTCATGAAAAGCTACATTTTTGAATGATAGTTTCTTGGCTGGCATATTCATTTTTCTTGGTCGAAGCCTACCAGACAGCGCAGCTGTTTGCTAAAGACATCTTGGGGGTATTCAGAAATCTGACTTAGGAATGCATTCGGCCTGTTGTTTACCACTGGCTTTGTAGTTTATAACTCACATTTTCTGGCTTTCTATTTGCTGGCTTTATTTGCATTAGGCTGTTCAGCTTGAGTTCGTCCCTCACGTTAGCTAAACCTTGTTTACTGTATTCTTCCGCAAACTCACTTTTTGTAAACAGACAGAGGTCAAATGTAAAACTGTCTCTTCCAGGGAGCTTGGTGTTTATTTTTCTTTCTTTGACTTCAAAGAGAGAGAATTTATGTGACAATTCTGCTGAGTATCCATGTAGGAGAAAAGGATTTAGGATGTTTTTTTCCTAAAACACAACAAAAAAATCAACTGTGCTGATGTTTCAGAATATATCAGAATTAGTACTAATGAAGCACATTATTTTCTGTAGTTCTGAAGAGTGGTGGAAACAAATATTTGAATTTGATCAAAACACATCAGTACACTAGGTGACAACATTTGTACACATCATTATTTATGTGCAGTAAAACCGTATTTAGGTGCAAATGTAATGGTCATTTCAATTGAAAATGTATTGTGTGTAATGGCAGTGGGCTACCACATAATGCATACTCCACACTAACGCACTCCACACCCTTCCTCTCTATGCTATGCCACTCCACTCCACTCTGTGGCATGCCACTCCACTCTACGCCCCTCCACCCTAAGACACTCCCAGACGCCACTTATCTCCATGACACTTCAATCAACGCCACTCACTCGAGGAACAAACACACCACTCAAGGACACAACATACCACTCCACTCTACACCACTCCCCTCAGCGCCCCTCCACTTCATACACCCCACTCCACTCTACTCCACTCCAGTCTACCCCACTCCACACCAATGTACCCCAATCTACCCCATGCTACTCTACCCCAAACCACTACAACCTATCCCACTCTAAGCCAATCTACCCCACTCCACTCCAATCTACCCGAGTCCAATCCACTACGATCCAATCTACCCTACTCCACTCCAATTTACCCCAATCCACCCCACTCATCTCTACCCCAGTCTAACCCACTCCACTCCAGTCTGCCACACTCTACTTCAATCTACCCACTCCACCCCAATCTTCCATCTACCCCAATTCAATCTACCCCACTCCAATCGAGCCCACTCCAATCTACCCCAATCCATCCTCTCCACTCTACACCAATCTACCCCACCCCACTCTAAACCAATCTACCCCATACCATGCTATCCCAATCTACCACACTCCACTCCACTCCATGCCATTAACGTTTAGCCATAGCTCCTGCATAGGCGAGACCTATTGACTTTGCCAAAGCTTGTTTTTAGGCGGCCAGTAGCTATGCCTCAGACATGAATTCATTTGAATTTAGGTTTAACCATCTAATAAGGGAGCTAAACGTCATGTACCTTAAGTACATGTTTTACTATGAAATGAAGTGGAGGGTTCTCAGGATTGTAACTTGAACACCAAAAATGAGAACATAAAATGACAGAGCTACACAAAATGGCAGGAGTTCAACAGAGTAAGAGCAGAAAGAAGGTCTTCCATGTTATCATGCAAAATATTGATATCTTAATAATTTATCTCCTGGAGAAGGGCTTTTAAAAGTCAGAATTGCACCGAAACAAGGGAAATAATTATTAATGAGAGTTGATGTTGGATTACAAATGGGCATTTTGATCAGTAAAATTCTTGCATAATGTTTAATGATTAAATAAATATTGGAAATCAATGTCAAATGTCAGAAGGTCTATGGGCATAAATGAGCTCATGGGTGGATTAGCAAAATTTGGAAACCTTATTTAATTGGTTTCTGTTGGTTCCGTGGGAACTTCACCGCACAGCACACAAATGGTTCAATAAATTACTGCCAAGAAACAGGTATAAATGTACACCAGTATATGTTAACTTTTTGACACTCTTGAAAAACTTTCATTTAACTCTAAAAGAAGCAAACAAAATCTGAAAATAAATCAGATTAAGTCGATAGACAACCTGCTATGAATATCAGCTGTGGAACCACACTTATCATAACATAAAAGAGATGACTATGAAATTAAAAAAAATGCTAAAGCTTGGCAACAGAAGCAACTACATCTATTATGTCATGACCACATCATGGAATACAGAATGACAATCAAAGCAAAACCTAAAAATTCATTAACTGCGAGATATTAATTAAAAACATTAGACTATTTGAAACAGCACAACACTAATTCTAGCATTTAACACTTGCCAAAAGTTCACGAGGTTCGATAACTGCAGATACCAAATGTCTTTTACAACCAATGATTACATATCTAATTTTCTGCAACTATTTGTTCAGAAAAGTACCACAACTATTAAACATACATAGTTCTATAAAACAAAATCCAAAATTGGAAACTGAAGATAAAAATATAACAAGTAATCAATTACATGAAAGTAGATAGCTATTGAATACGCATCAAGTGGGAACTTAAGCAGTGAAAAGGATAGCACTGAAATTTGGTGATTCGGATGAAAACATTGTGTTTGCTTCAAGTATTCAACCGGGGAGGTGCTGGTCCCCCTGACTGCAGGGGGGAGGGATAGCAGGGTAGCCCCCCGCATTACTTTTCATTAGTGCCCCAGGGAAGTGGAGGTCCCCGGAGCTGTGGGGGTCTGGGCAGTCCCCGCATTAGTTTTACTTTGGTGCCCCAGGAAGGTGGTGGTCCCTGGGGCTGCGGGGGGTGCAGGGCAACACTCCTCTTTAGTTTACATTAGTGCCCCAGGGAGGTGGCTGTCCCTGGAGCTAGCTGCAGGGGGGTTGGCGGCTCTCCCACATTAGTTTCACTTTGGTGCCCCAGGGAGGTGGTGGTCCCTGGGGCTACGGGAAGGCCGGGAGACCCCCCTGTATTACTTTACATTAGTACCCGAGGGAGGTGGCAGTCCCAAGTGCTGCAGGTGGCAGGGCAGCCACCTCATTCGTTTTCATTAGTGCCCAAGAGCGGCGGCGGTCCCCAAGGCTGCAGGGGGGGCTAGGTGGCCCCCGTATTAGCAGTACTTTGGTGCCCTGATGAGGTGGTGGTCCCCCGGGCTACGGGCAGGCCCGGAGGCCCACTGCATTAGTTTTCATTAGTGCTCTGGGGAGGTGGCGGTGTCCGGGACAGCCAGGGGCAGAGTGGCCCCCCTTCATTAAAATGTCAATGCCCCCTGGAACTAATCCCACTGGGGGACTCAGCATTATTAAGCGCAGGAAACCGCCCTTGTTTTGTTTTTTAATTTTCTGAGGATCCTCTTAAAAAAAATTATTTTCCCTGTAGGGGTCCACTGGAATCCCAGAGCTAAGGGGTCATGGTGTCTCTACCCTGGCCCCGTTTCTTTTTTTTAATGTTTTTCTGGGACTCGGCTGAAGTTGAGTCCCAACATGGCTGCCAACACTTCCTTTTTGAAGTGCTGGCAGCCAATTAGATCTCAGCATGAAATTGGGAGGGTTCACAAGGTCTTTGCGTCCCAATATATATAAAATTGGATTTTCTTTAATATCTCAAAAACTACTGAACAGATTTACACCAAATAATAAAAAGGCCTCTTTCTGGACCAAGAGCTAGCTTTCTTCCAAATTTGGTGTAATTCCATCCAGTGGTTCGCAGTGGCAGCCACCGCATATGTCAAGGAGGGGTTGTGGATGGGTGGGTATGATAAACGACAGGGAAACATTAAAAAAATGAAATAAAAAGAAACCACTTACCTTGAGCCGCCTGTCTCCTTTCGCCATCTCCTGCTGCTTCGCTCCTCTTGTGGTGTCCCATTATGTAAGCATTTGCTGGAACACTAGCACAGGCTCCCCAGCAATCCTGGTGCTGCTTACATGCTAAACATAGCATGTAAGCAGCATCACGATTGGTTTGAGCCACAGTGACTGCTGCTCAGACACAAGCCTGGGGTCTATGCTGTTTCTCCAACTCGGCTGTGTATACACCCGGGTTGGAGAAACCTAAGTGTGCTTGTGTCTTCAGCCAGCCTTAAACAGCCGGCCAAACACACTTGTACACTTAGTGCACTCTCCCACCTCCCCGTGGCCCAGCCCTGCCCCTCCCTGCGCCTACTGGCTGAGCCAGCAGATGAAAAATGAAAAATAAAACAATAACAGGCTATCGTTTTATTTTTCATCTGCTGGCTTATCCAGGGGGGTGATGCCCCTCCGCCACTGCGGCGAGTCGCCCCTGGTGGTGCGGGCGCTATTGCTGTTCAAAATCCCTATGGAAAAATGAATAGGGAAATGTGTTTTGGGTCCCCCTATTTCTCAACCCCCACTTGACAGATTACCCTGAAACTTTCCAGACAGATGCTGAAGTGAAGGTTGTATTTTCTTGGAAAATGTTGTGAAGATTAGTCAAATGGAGCCCCTGTTATTATTAAAACAAAACACACTATTTTATATAGAAATTACATCCTAACCATAACAACCTAGTGGCAAGCTATACACACACACACACTGTGAAGTTTTAGTTAGGTCAACGTTTTCACAGGAAATGGTTTGTTGTGTTACTAATAACTTTAGTACCGTTTGACAAATCTCCACGAAAGTTCCCATAAAAGTGCTCTGTTTTGACTAGTCTGTGCATGGAAAGTTTGAGAGTGATCCATCAAGCAAGGCCCGAGAAAAACAGGGTCCCAAAATGCTTAATCCCCATGCATTTTCCATGGACTTCTTACACCAAATTTGGCAAGACGTTAGATGTTGGTCCGCAGCCTTTTGTGATTTTGTGTACATTCATTCAGTAGTTTTCTTGAAATTAATGTTAAAATATATTTGAATATATGGACGCTTGGGTCCAAGATTATTGAGAGACTCTAGCAGGAGCACTAATCCAGAAATAAAGTGTCCTGATTGACGCAGGAAGCTTTTTTTTCCCTTGGGCCAATTTGTGCCTACAGGAGTGAGTTCTCTAATTGGCTGCCAGCAATATCAGAAAGATGTTGCTGGCAACCATTACAGGATTCCGGGGCTTAGTCCCCTGTCCTGAAATTTGAAAAACAAAATCTGATATAAGGGTGCTGGGCAGGGCTACCCTACTGCCCTAGGCCCCATGAGGGGGACCCAGAGGGAACCCCCATGGCCAAAATTGAAAAAAACCCTGCTATTTTTGCCACGATCCAGCAGAAAACCAGTAGGATCTTAAAAAAAAAAAAAGGGTGGCCTGGGGCCACATTGTTAAATTAAGGGGAGCAGCCCCACACCCTGAGCCTTTTTAGGCCCTGGAGCCAACCCTGGGATGCATTCCATAAGTGGAAGGGGGAGCACTCGGCCCGCCCTCCCTTAGCCATGAAAGGTCTGGGGCCGATTTATTCAATCAATGGGGAGGGGGACTGAGGGGACCCATTACCTGAGTCATTATAGGCCCTGGAGAACACACCCCTGAACTGACACTTCCAAAAATGGGTGGGGGCCCATGCAACTCCCCCCCCCCCGCTCCCTGAGCCTTTAAAAGGCCCTGGGGACCTCATTCCAGTGGACAATACTTAAATTAAAAGGGAGGGCAGTGGCTCATCCCCCTCCCTGAGGATTCCATGGCCAGGGACCCAATCCCCTGGGGCCAGCTCACTGGCTGTGCCCCAGGGAGCCCTCCCTCTGGACAGAGCAGTTTCCCTAACTGCAAAGGTGCAAACAAGGAAACTTGTGTGTGCTCCCATATGGCAAGAGCATTTTTAATGTCCCACCAAACGGGACAAAACACAAGTCTGCTTCCAGTGGGTGAGAGCTTTAAAAATGCTCCTGCCAGCTAGGGGCAGACTTGAGAGCTGTTGCCCTGCCCACACTGTAATAGGCAGCGAAACAGATCAACTTATTGCTTTTGTCCAGAAGGAGCAGCATAAATAGCTGCTTCCTGTGGGCTGTAGCAATGCCAGTGCCCACAGCATGTGGGGAGCTGGCTGGGACTGCGGGATTCTGTGACTCCCCCACAGCCCTCAATGTTGTGCGTGGTGAGAGCCCTGGGTGGGCACCCACATTGCAATAATGCAGGCCCTGGGGGTTGGGGTCCCTGTGACAATCATAGGCTGAGGAAGGAGATCTATGTGCCCCCCCTTTACAAGAGATATGGCCCTGGGCAATGGGGTTTCCAGGGCCTTATGATGTTCAAGAAGGGGAGCACACGGCCCTCTTTCCTTTTTAAAAATCAAGACACTGGGTGAGGGATCCCCAGGGCCTAAAAAGGCTCGAGTATAGGGACACATGGCCCCCTCCTCTTTAAAATACATAGGGCTGCACAACCTCTTCCATTAGCATTTGGCCCCAGGGTATAGGGTCACCAGATGCAATGAATGGCTGTGCGCAGCTTGAGGTTGGCTGCCTGCAGGGGTGTTGGCTGCCTTTGGATGTGTTGGCCACCCTCTGCTGTGGATGGCCAAGGGCCATCCACAGCCTGGGCTTGGCTGACTGTGATGTGGGGTGGGGGGTCTGCAAGCCTGCTGCCAATCCTCTGGTGACGTGCAGCCGGGGTTTGGCTGTACATATGGTGGTAATATAATGCATTTTTTAACAAAACAGCCTAGAAATTCACCCCCAAAAAATGTTAAAGTAACGTAATAATTAGGTGTGATAAAAAGATCTTTTTTTTAAAAAAAAACTTTGAAATTCACTCAAAACCCCAAAGGTTAAAGTAACATTGTAGTTAGGTGAATATGTAAGTGACAACATTAATGTTTTTAACAAAAAAAAACACAGAAATTCACAAGTTATGATTAACAGAATTAACTATAACTTGCACCCCTGCCATGCACTGCTTATGACCTCACGGATTACATCACTCATGACATGTTCTATGACATAATTTATGACATAATGGATGACATCTCAAATTCCATAATTGATGACATCACTGATTACATCATCAAAGGAGTGTGCTAGTTTACTTTATAATTTACATAGTGGCGGGTATCTACCATATTACTTTTCTTCCTAATTTTGTACAACCTGTTCCAGCTAATGGGAGTAAGTGTTTACAAAACAAATGTTCTTCTAATGCATCGAAGGTGTGTAGAGGTGTTGAACACATTATACATCTTTACGTTGAAGAGTGTAAATGATCCAGTTATTTCTTTGACTTCTTTTTAAACTGGATCATGTATTGTTTCTTTTGACAATTTATGTGCTGAGCATACAACTGATTTTCAACTGATTGTCTGAGACAAGTGAGAACCTTTTGGTATATTATCTTTGGCATGTTTTTCAACTCAATATGTGTTCCACTGACCCTTTCTGAAAAAAAGGAAAGCATTGGCACATTCGTCCAAAAGTATATGTTGTTTATTATCCGCCCATCAGTGCTTCTCAATAAGATTATAAATATATTTTTATTATGTGACTGTCTCACTTTGAGATACTACAGGAAACAGGATACCATTGTGGAGGTGGAATGGTGATAACAGCTTAGAGGAAGGCGAACTGGGTAGATAAAGGGAAAAGTTAGGATGTCTCAAAAGTGTGGCAACAGAATGGAACTGGATAATTAACATGGAGAGTGCTCACATCTGCGGAAAGCAGAAAAAGCTAGAAAGGACTCACCATGGTTGTCTGCCCAAAGACATGGTAGCAAAGGTGTAGTGAGAAAAGACCCATATGTGATATGGGAAGATGGCTGATGATGGACAAAAGTCAATGAGCAATAAGGGGCGAAGGATCCACAAGAATGAAGGGGTGCCACAGACTGTGGTTACTTGTACAAGTATCTTGAGAACAGAAGACAAGTTGGCATGCTAGACAACAGGAATGACGAGGAAGTGGTGCACTTGATGGGCAATACTATGAGGATAAGATTGACACCAGCCATTCAAGTGTGTGGGGCAGAAGGCTACAAGTCTTGCCACTCAACTCAGAAGCATTGAGTGGCTTAATGTAGGAGTACAACGGCCAAGTAAAAGGACAGTGAACTGTAAGAAATAGAAGAATCCATTATAGTGTGCAAAACGAAATTTCCCTATTTGGGAATCTTTACACGTTATTTGCACACCTGCTGCGGAGCATGAAAAATAAGGCACGAGTGGAGGACTGTATTGACGAGTTCAAACTCTTTGAAAGGGAAACACTTGCAAGGAATGGTCCAAGGAAGATGGAAAAGAACTGGCAAGGAGGAAGCAGATGGAAACTCATATTGACATGTGGGCATCAGAATTCACAAGAGACGTTGGTGTTTCCTGCAAAGAAGTCTCAGATTGCAGCCTGGCATAGATTAAATACGTAGACAGACTACAGTAGCACAGATTTGTTTCAGTGAGATCATTTTGCTATAAGTAATTCTGAGTTAGAAAACCTGTGGATTGGATGAAGGTCTGGAGGAACTATGTAATAAATTGTGGATAGACTAGATGACCCTGATTAACTCCTGATACTTTAAGTTCAGACAACCAGCGGCTTACAGCAACCCCATACTCACTTTCAAGGGTGTCCAAGACAGTGAAGGATGGGGGAAATGAACAAAGTATTTACCAAAGGAACAAACTGATCTTTTAACAAGGGCTTACTACTGGGCTCCAGGCAGAGTTAGTACAAGCACTCTAACTGTGAAATCTTACACCCTGTGGTACAATGTTACTTTGAACAACAGGCATCGTTTAGCAGCGGCCACAGAATAAAGGGCCAGGGAGATGGATGCTGGGAAAATGCCACTACATCCCAAGTAAACCTAATTATCTCTTTCCTGCAGTTTGCCCCATGGAAAACAGCTGGAAAATGTCAAATTATACACTATCTGTTTTGAAGTGAGGATTACTCAGTTAGCAAAGAAACTTCGATGATGTGTGTTCAGAGTTATACTAAAAGCTGCTTAAGTAATGTGCTATAGGAGGTCCAAGTGATATGTCAGGGTTGAATAAATTATATGGGAAGAAAAGCAGTAGAGGCAGATGAACCTCAACAGCGGAGGGTCGTCGAGCCACAGTCCAGTGACAGGCACCGTACAAAACACACAATGCTTTTAGCTCAAATTCCAAAGCTCTTAATCATGGCTAGTTATTATAACAAGCTATGACTGAGAGCTCTGGAAGTAAAGCTGAAGGCAATGTGAGATTCTCACAGTGCCTGTCAGTGGGCCAAAAAAAGGAAAAAAGTACTTATCAACTTTCCTCGTCCTCGTCTTCGTGTCACACTTCCTGGAGCCTCAGGCCCTTCCCCTCTCCAAATCCCAATGCTGCTTTCATGCTGCAGATGAGCAGCGTTAGAGTAGTGCCAGGATTGGCTGAAGCAGGCTGCCTTGAAGCTCCAGCAGGCACAGGAGGCCTGTCCCTGCTCGCCACCCAGCTGTCTCAGACAGCTCAGTGGAGAGATTTACATTGCACATGTGAGGCTGGCCGGCTCAAGACAGCTGGCTAAACTGCCATGCGCAGTGTAAAGTGGGGGAGTGAGCACCACTCCCCTGCTGCCAGTGACCAGCAATGCCCACGCCTTCAAAACACTTCTCAGGCTGGGAGCAGTGAAAACTAAAATGGTAATTCATTGTATTACCATTACCATTTTCATATTTCACGTTTGCTGCACTGGCAGCAGGGGGATAGACGCTCATCTGCCCCAATTGGGGGCCGCCTCTGATAAAAGTCAAACAATGCAGCATAATGCAGCATATTTTATGAAAGTACTGCTATACTATTTTGTCATATTTACACAAGTTAACACTCTCTAGGCAAAAGTATTATGCCTTCAGTAAGAGTTTAAAACCAAAAGCAAGAATCAGAAACAGACAGCTTTCCAGTTAAACTTTGCAAAATATCTTCCGCTACTTAGCAACACACATGGCAGTGTTTTAATAAAAATGATGCAGCACATGATGGATAGTTTAGCAAACGTGAGAAATACGTAATTATGTGGAAAACACACCACTCTCTGCAGACGAGGCTCTGTTATTGAGAAGGCGACCTGGGGACCTGTTACAGTGCAGTCTGTACACGGGTCAACATAGATGCAGATATTGTCCTAAGCTTTACCTCAGCAGAGAACACACATGGACTGCTTGGAGGTGAAATGACAGATGGCATGTTTGACCTGAGAGACCCCTATGAATTACAACAAGGGTCAAAACGCCAAATGTTTTATTGGGATTGTTCAATCATTCATATAGTGTACAGTAACCAATGATTATATCTTGGACTAGCTTCTTTACTGAAAATGCTCGGACATCAGCTTGTATGTATGGATCATTGTAAAATCTTCATTGAATTTTTTTAGCACTGTGTCATCTGCACTCCACTTGATTTAGATTACATCCATATGGTTGTTTGTGAATAAAGAGAGCATTACTGATGGATGATGTAGAGAATGGGTTTTTGTTAGGTATATACATAGACAAAAAGAAACCCACAGAACCATTGTTGTTTTAATGTATATTATACCCTGGTTCTAAGTGGGCATAAGGGTCTGATCCTGCATATTTTTACACGTTTGAGATAAGAGGTGAGCAGGGGCATTTTGGTTTTCTGCCAACCTCACAGCATTATATATATGCATATATGTAAGTGTTGTCATTTTTAGAGTGCAAGACTAGCTCAGTAGCAATAGAGTGCTAAACAAGGGACATTGTCCCCTGAGAAGAAGATACAATGACTGGAGGAAGGTCAGGGGTAGACTGTCATGCCATGGGCATTGCTTCTTGAAGAGCTGTGCTTTCACATACCTTCTCAATTATAGGAAAGAAGGTGCTGATCTGATGTTGATGGGGTTTCTATCAACATACCAGATTCTTTTAGCATAAATAGAGAAGGCTTGCCTTCTAGTTTTGCTTTCTTCTTGCAATGTTTTAACTCCAGTCTGGGAATGTTGAGGCTTTCCACTGGTGTAATTAGTTCCTAGTAAGCTGAGGTTTTGTTGATGAGTCCCTTACAAGTGATGAAGCTGGATTTCAACATGAGATGGGATGAAAGGGGAAGTAAGTCTAGGTCTTTTAACATGTGGGTGATGTGGCTAATTCTCTTTGAGGTCTTTATGAGTTGTGGCACTGCCTGTAGACCCACTTAGGGATTCTAGGGTGGTATTGGGGAAACTATGGAGCATGGCCCTGACTGCATCTACATGGAAGGCTTGAACAGTTGTTCAGATGTCATCTTCCAGGAGAAATAGATTTGTTTTCATCAGGAGGGAGACTTTGAACCAAGCTCTCTTGGCCTTATTGCAATGTGTTGCTTGAATGAGAGTCTGTGTGAAGGATGAATCCAGAGCTTTTGGGTGGGCTGTCAGCTCAGATGAGGGGGCTGGTAGGTTTACATTTGAGAGCAAGACTTGAAGCTGAGGTTGTTTGGTGCTTTTGGCAAACTGGAGTAAATCAGTCTCTGCAGGCTTTAGCTTAGAGGGGACCTTTCTGGGGGGCAGAGGACAGGAGATAAGGATCCCTCCTTTTTCTTCAAAGTCCCGGGAGTTTCTAGTGGGGGGTGCCCCATGGCTTGGCCTTGAGCCATACACTGTTTAATGTGTATCTCATGCCACTAGTCCATCTGATGGAAGACTTGGGGGTGAAAGTAATCTTGCATGCTGATGACACTCCGCTGCTGTTCTCCTGTGGTAAGAGGGAACAGACTGCAGGTGAATCCATCAAATCCCGCCTAACAGCTGTATTCAACTCAATGACTACTCATCAACTGAAATGTAACTCAGAGAAAACTGAAATCTTATTCTTCAGTCAAAACTCCCCAGAAACATGACAAACTTTCTGGCCTGAGGACGCCCCTTCCCCTGGCCCTCAGTGGGGAACAGTTAAGAACCTGGGTGTCAAATTTGACAGCCGTCTATCCTTCTAATCATACATTATTTTTGTTGTAAGAGCATGCTTCGGTCTGCTGCACATTCAAAAAAACGTTTTGCATTTTCTCTCATTTTCTGTGAGGAAGTCAATCATCCAAACACTCATAAATTTGAGGTTGGACTATGGAAATTCCCTGCATCTGGGACTCCCTGGCTACCTGATCAATAGACTTCAGGTGGTTCAGAACAATGCAGCCCGCATTCTTAGCCTACCTTTTACGGGCCCTTTAGTGGCTGCCAATAAGGAAGAGGATTTTATTTATAGCATAGGTGCTAGTCCACAAAACACTTCATCATACTGGGGCAAGCATCAGCTTCTTCATCCCCACCAGAAACCTGCAATCAGCCTCAGGCTAAAATTCCCAAGATTCATCGTGCAGAGTTGGGGGACAGGCCTTATCCTATCTTGGGCCATCTGCAAAGAATAAGCTACCCTTCTTTATATGCTCAGTGGACGATATCTTGCTGTTAAAAAAAAGGTTGAACATTTGGAGTTTCAAGCAAGAATAAGTGGCCCTGCTTTACTCTGCAATGTTGCCTATGAGTAGACGGCCAGGACCCTCCTTGGAGTAGCTGTGCACTATACAAGTCACATTTGTTAATAAATTCATTAATGTAAGTTGACGTCCAAGATTGAATGGGTTTGAGGAAAGATTTGAGTATTTATGTGTCATTATTTGAGGATATTTTTAGGTAGATTTAGTTATTAAATGGATCAGTCATGAAAATGGACAGTACAAATCACCAGTGTTGTTAAGGATTGTGGGAGCTGGACCACAATAATCATCTGAAACCAAATAGTTTGAACACCTCCATTTTTACCCAACACATTTGACCCCAGAATCTCCAATAGATCTAGTGGTTACTGACTACACCCTTCATGGAAAAATACTCTTTTTAGCAGAGTAAAACAAATAAATGAGAAAGTACTAATAACTGACTTCTAGATGAAAATTAAGGAAGAAATAGATTTAGTACAGATTTTTTGTAAATGCGGTACAGAGAAAAATACATAAAAATGCCCTCAGGGCCCAAATACAGAAATACAAAATCATAAAACTTAGCCCTCGCTAAACGTATTAGGCAAACCCCAGAAGTCAAACTCATAAAAAGTACTGACAACCCCCCATAGTAAAAATCTAAGGCACATTGACAATTGGAGAAAAATGAAAAGTCAACCCACCAGCAAAAATAAACAAAATGATCTCCATGTAAAAAGGAAAAATTAGAGCCCGAATTCTAAAGCTCAAGAGTTTTATACACAAATGACATATTCTATTAATAGATTTGTCAAATTCAGCATGGTGTGATCATGGTTAGGGCCGCATTGATTAATCTGAATCATCAACAAACTTTTTTAAATCTTTAACACTAACACAGTTCTTAAGGTTAAAGACATTTTCTACCTACTCTCTTGGCACTCTGGAGATGATCAGCACAAAATGAAACATTTTTCAAATAATGGCAGAATTAACACACCTTTAACTGAATTTCCAGTCTAAAGCCTTGAATATGATACTTTAGGTGCATGATGGAAGCTTAATTCACAATATCCACTTCCTGACACAATAGTTTATTTTTGAATCCTTGATGTCATTCACTTAGTGCTCTGTGGAGCAGAAATGAGAGAAGAGATGGTTTTCAGTGAGACAATGATTGCAAGGGGAAATGAGCAGGAGCGAGATGAACTGAGCGCCCAAAACCGCATCCATATTAAAGTAAATGGCATGTCATATGAAAATCTAGCATAAGTACTCCACAGTATTGTTTGTATCTCGAAGCAACTCAGTAAACTCATTTCAAGTGCGACATCATTTATTCATCAATTATGACTCTGTGCATTGTTAGAACCTTCAGATTTCAGAAATAATTTTCACCCAAAATCACACATTTGCACATTTTAAAAACACTACTACAAATCCTCCTTCTGATTATTTTTTAACTAATCACTTATCTTCATTAGTAACTTTATTAATCAGCCATTAGTCTTTTGAAGTATTCATCTTCTTGGTAAATCGTACATTCTCCTCCATCTGCTTCATTTGTTAGAATGCTCGGTCCCAATAATCGTCTAGTTCTAAGTTCCTCTATCTTTTCCTTTTCCTTGAAGAATCATCTTCACTACTTCTGTTCTTATTATTTGTAGTATACCTTCTAACCATACATTAATAAGTTAGAAGAAAAACAGGGAAGTTGCACAAATCAATATTATTATTATTAGTGTCAACACAACCTTCAAAACTCCACAACCAAAACTGCTTAGCCACTCACCTACCTTTTCAAAACTGCTATAGTTTCTTTACCCAAGATCCTGTAGCTTCTCACAAAACCTGATTCTTTCAATGACCTAATCTTAAGTAGTTACATTAGTAATGTAAGTGCCACCACTCCACTATAATCCAGTATGTATGTACAGTACTTCTTCATCTTAAGTACTTTACAGACACTGCCCTCCTTCACCAAGAGCATATCCAAAGCAAGACGGTTTTGTATCACCATTTCCTTAAATTTACTAAGTTTAAGGAATCTGCATTATTCATAGTAAGTCTATCTACAACTCTACACAATTTTCCATTCCTTCGCATCATTCATGGCTATTCTAATAGAAGGAATATTAACCCCTAACCTATCAATAACTACTTGACCAAAATGTATTTTCACTTTCCTTGAAACATGTTCTTCTTTTAATTCTTCCACTTGAAAAGGTCTAGTGAAAACTAAAGCTAAATAACATGAACTCACCCAATTGTTCGGCTGATTGAAATAAACAGTCTTTCCAGAAACATAATAAACACCTCTTATAATGTGTTCATCCCCACTCAAAAGATTACCGTTAACTTTATATTTGATAACATATATACGCTCACTTACAAAATCTACTTTCTCTCCTTCTATTAAACTATGCCTTATCATACACATCTCACCGTTCTTTTCTGGTTCCATTCTCAACCTTGGAGGTAATCCAGAAGATTTCAATTCTTCTTACTTCCTCATCTAAAACAATCTTTTGTTCTTCCAAATTTCTACCACCTTTGTACCTTTTTCAATATATTATTTAATTAAATCTTGCTCTTCACTGCTTAACAAGCACAAATAAACTTCTTCCATGTTAGCATTAGTTCTGGTTTGTTCACTCTCTCTCAAATACTTACCATAGTTAATTTTCTTATCACTCTCATTAATGAATACATTCTAAAAAGTCACTTTTTAATCAGTCAGATATAGGGAAAGAAACTCCTCATAATTAAAGCCAGCTAGCAGAGCATTACACAAAAGTTAGAGAGTAAGAGTAAGAGAGTTCTTCATGGACATATGTAGATCCTTCACCAGCTGGTGTAGGAGGGAAAATACATACATAACAACTGGTAACGTTTATAATTTCAATGTATTCTTTCTCTAAAACCACTATCTAAATACTTTTCAAGTAAAATTACTACTTTCCTATTTCTTTATCATTAAACCTAATTATAGTTACACTAGTTATGTAATCTGAAATATTTCCCACAAGAATCAGTAAGCAAAACAATAGGCCGTCTAATACTTATAATATAAATGTTATTTGCACCATCCCTACAATTTTGCAGCACCTTCTGTTTCCCACCTTCATATTAGAGACTAAAAACTAAAATTTTGTAGCAAAAAGCTAATTAGAGATGAAAAATCAAAAACATTTCAAAATCAGCTTAATCAAAATGTATCAGTCTCTGTATATTTTAATTCCCCTGTTATTGTAATCTTTGAGCAAAAATTCTCCTATCTCGATATTGTGATGTTTTTATCAAAAATCAATATTTCAGAAGTCTCTTTTCCGCTTGCAGTATCTCTTCTTCAGTGTCAGTCTCAACATGTGAACCTCTTTCAAAACTTTTATGGCACTCATTCATTTGGATGTAATCACCTCCATCTATCGCTCCCTCTGACGCTGTAAGTAGGTACGCCCATTGTGGTGAAGCATATTTCTGAATTCGAACTCTCTATCTAACTGAGTTGGAACTCTCTATCTAACTGTTTTTTGGTACTTGGTGATGCACTGTCATCAGTTTCCCAGTTCACATATCTCTTTAAATCTTGTTCTGATTCACAATGTTTCCTTTTGCAATTTTCTTTTCTGGGTAATTCTTCAACAGCATAATTTTGTTCTTTTACATTCTCAGTACCTTGGTTCAAACTTAAGCTTGTACTTAACTCAGATTCTCTTTCATTAGCTTTTCTCACAGTCAGTTTTCTTCTCCCAGAAAAGGTCTTTTCAACTCTGGTTTCAATTGCAACTTTTCTTTTCATTGATCTGAGACTCCCATTTTTTGCTGGCACTCATGCTTTGTGCTTTTGTATTGCAACAGCCCTTCACTCTGCCTACATTGTAACTGGACTTCAGAACTTTCAGGATTATTTATTTAATTTATTTATTAAAAACATTTATAATGCGCACAGCCACCTGGCAGTTATACTGGTGCTGGCATTCTCCATTTGAACTTTTACTCACCAGAAACTCTTCTCTTTGACTTTCTGCATGACGTTTATGATTTTACAACTTTCTGATTGATCTTCACAAGTTACAAAAACAACATTTAACCCCTCTGGATACACACTGCAAATCTGAGTTTCACTCTGACCTTGTTAGCAAACTGTGCATTTGGATCATCTGTTCTTGCCTCATCTCCTGCTTAAACTACTCTCAATCTCTTGGTATGAGCAGCACGGATCCAATGAGGGACTCCAACACATTTTACTGCACTGTTGATGGTCAGGATCACTTGGAAAAGACCACTTCAACGTTCATCTAGGCAACCACTGCTGCCATGTTTGAGTATGAATATCCAGTCACCTGCGTACAAATCATGGCAGGGTGTATCCTTGTAGTCTTCTGTGACTGCATTCACCTGCTAAGAGACAGATTTCACCACATCAGCCTGACATTTGCAATAATCCTGTACAATGTCATCAATTATAGAAACTAATGCCGCTGAAGGTACATATACAAGTCTAATTGCTCCACCCATGATCACTTCATGGGGTGTTAGCCCCATTTTTCTATTCAAAGTACTTCTCATATTCATTGGCACAAGGGAAAATGCATCTGTGCACGCACTTTCCTCCTGTTGAAATACAAACGTTTGCCAGTCTGTTTTTGGGAGTGCCATTAGTTCACCCCACTGTACCTGAGGATTGTAGTCAATAGTTACAATGGAACCACTGCTTGAATTTAAAAGTTGCACAGATTATCGGAAGGACTTCATTTCTGTGGTGTGTGCCATCATCATTCGCAATAGAAGTTGGGAGGCCAAATCTCAGTATTCATTTCCTCAACAACAATTTGGCAACTGTAAGGACACCCACTCCCCTAGTGGGAAAAATTTCTATCCATTTTGAGAACAAACTGCAGCTAAGATATACAATAGGCCATTGCAATGTGGCCTCTCAATAAAGTCTGCCTGTAATCTCATAAACGGACCTTCTGATTCACTGATGTGATTCATGATAGTAGCAGTCTGCTTACCCTGAATGTTTAAATACCACAGTAAACAATGATTACATACATAGTCAGCAATATGCCGAAATCCTGTATTTTCCCACTATTTTTTAAACATCCTAACCAAACTACCTCTTCCTGCATGAGTTTAAATATGCAAATATTTACATGTGGTTTGCAATATCAAGTCTGGTAAAACATATTTTTGCTCTTCATTTAAGTACAAACCTTGCTAATTCTTTTTATAGCCTATTTTTTCCCACTTTGTTTTCTCATTTTCAGGAGCATCTTCCTGCAAATCTCCTAACTCACTCAGAGAAGTCTCCATCAAATCCAAATAGAAACAGTTTATCTTATTCGAGCCCTGTAAGATTTTTATTTACATTTTATTGAATAACTGACTCTTTCTGCAAGGCACATTACCTCACTATTTGGTCAGCACATTTGTTTCCTAATGTGACCAAATATTTGCTAGAGTTATGGGCCTGATACTTTACAACTGCCACTTCTTTTGGTTTTGAATTGCATTTAACAAATCCAATATGTCCATACTATTTTTTATCGGAGAACCTGAAGACATCATAAATCTGTGACCACAGTTGCCCAAAATCATCAGGAACTACACTGAAACCATACTGGCTATCAGTATAGATTGTTACATCCCAATATTCTGACATGCAACAAGCTCTTGTTAAGGCAATCAATTCTGAGACTTGTGCTGATGTCACATCTGGTAAGGAGGATGCTTCTAATGCCTCTGTGATAGACCACACTGCATAGACAGCTCTCAATCCTCCATGTTGGCCTCTCAGACAAGGTCCATCAACAAGCAATGTCAAATCTCACAATTCTAATTGAACTTTTTTTTTATTTCTGGTCTTAGTTTTGTGCATAGCTTGGTCACTTCAATCCAACTGTTCTCCAATTAGTCATCAATTCCACAATCCCTGTCATCACATTTGTCTGATATCAGAAGCAGTGTTGCTGAATTCAAAACATTGCATCTTCAAATAGAAATATTCTCTGGTTTGAGAATTAGCTACTCATACCGTATTAACCTGCTATTTGTCCAGGGGTGTGGAATTTAATACCATTTCTACTGGTCCATGGTATAGGGTGCTTCTGAAATCTACTTGTCCTGTAAAAAAATCTACTTGTCCATTTGGTGCCATGTAGTGCAGCCAAAACAAATGGCAGCAATCTTATTATAAAAGAGCTCTGATAATAGCCTCTCTGATTATGCCAATGGTAGTACTATACTAGGGCGTAAATACTAGCAATTTTAAGCCTTACTATAGCAATTTCCTTATTTTGCACATTTCCACAGATAAACATATCAGGGCTGTAGGAAGAAGTAAACAAGAGTTCTAGGGCTGCAATGCCTTTGAGTCTGTGCAACCCTACTAACTTGTATGTATTAAGGATTTTCACCAGCTCTTCTCTATTTTTTCCCATACTGAGAAAGGTTGGAAATTTACTCCTGAAAAGGGCAGCAGTAGAGGTTCTTCCAAGGTTGGGAAATAAGTGGTCTGGAGGGAAAGGGAACTTGTAAAATGGTCAATAGATTTTCTCATGAGCAAACCTACACATGCATATTTGCTCGTGCTAAAATACAGTTCACAGATATTTTCTAGGAGTGCAATGTCCTGATATACTTCTGTAACTTTTTGGTTCACGAAAGCTACTAATTCAAAGTCATATTCCATGGGTGCACCTTTGTGATTTTCTTTAAGCATTCAGCCCCTAATTAGGTCTGGTGTTAACCAAGACATTTTGTTTTTATTAAAATTTGATTTCCCTCTCTATCAATCAGCTGGCTTTACTGTGAGTGGTATTATTCTGCTTTTCCACAAGGAGCATAATGGCACACAAAGTAGTTTTGTTCAGTGCCAAGAACTACTATGGCAATGAGTGTTTTTGGGAGTGTCTTGCAAAGGTGATCCCTTTCAAGCTTTTGTAACAAGAATACTTGCTGAAACTTGATCAAGAATTTGCTTATTGCTGATCCCTACAACTTGGACTTCTTTTCCCGAGAGGGGTAGGTTTGAGACTTCCACAGAACAGGTAGCCCCCATATCTATCAGAAATTAAACAGAATCCCCACTTACTTCTCTGTCAATCTATGGGCAGCTTTAGCTACCTCCAAAACTGATCTAAGTAAGCAGTCATCCCACCCCCTGGCACCGTCATTGTGAACTGCTTCCTGACATTTAATCAGAAAGAATCATTGCATTCTGCTAATAGCCTGCGTTATATGGCACTTTATTTCTCAAGTTTTGTATATGACATCATAATATTTCACTCTACATTTTGATTTCTCTCTGAATCATTTTCAAACCGCTCTGAACTCTGTCAACATTCCCTCTTTAGTGCCTGATCTTCCCACAAACAATGCAACCCATAATTCTCTTCAACAGCTCAACATTTTCATTCATTCATTCGTTTTCCCTCCCTACACCAATGGATTCTTCCCATTATACCATTTCACACCACATTTGAACAGATTTTAATAATTGACGCTTTTTTAAATTGTTTCATTGGAAACTGTAAAACCTCATCATGACTTGTGTATTTATTCCATCCAGGAATCCAAAAACACATAAAATACACAACCTCTTCCATCATTTCTTATGCTTGTGTGTCCTCACTCGGCAACTTATGCCCCTCTTTAAATATCTCCTCTTTTTTAGATTTAGGTTTTGTAAATACTCAATTTATATTTTATGCTGAACAAACTCAAATCAATCCAACAAATAAAACAAAGTAAAAATACTGAGAACTTTATGAAGAACCACCAAAAGCAACATGGCTCTGTCAAAGGTCAAACTATCACAGCTTGACTATGCCAACAGACAACCAATGAAAGCACAACTAGTAGTGACAGTTCATCAATCCCAAGACGGCTCCATGGCTGAACAACCAATTACTACGCAATTTCTTTGTGAACAGGGAAACAAATCAAGAATCACATTAAATCAATAAACCTTTGTCTGTTTACCGTAAAAAAGAAAAGAAAGGCCAGTTTCTTAGTTGACAACTCAATAAGAAGCAACAAGAGAAAGAACCACAACAATCTAATAAAACCCTTGCTAGGCACTTTTCTGACCACCAGAAATCCACCTCTGAGTTATCGTACTTCATCCCAGGCACTCAGGGTATGAGCAATAACCCAAGTTAGACTGTCAAATCTAGAAACGAAAATGTGTTAATTCAGAATCCCTTCCGATGTGTATGCTACTCCTCTCTCTATACACCACAACACAGACAAATAATATCTTGAGATCTTGGATTTACAATGAAATCTGATAACCAACTCAGTTCTATATAAAAGACAAATAACTTCAAATAGGTTTACAAATATGAAAAGTACATCATCACAATAGTAATCAACCCACCACTAAACTAACAATCATCACCTATCCGAACAAATGAAACATAGAAGCAGAAATCCATCATCACTATTCGTCTCAGCACTCAGTCACCAAACATAGTTTCTCCCTATTCATACTTGCATTCCTACTTCATTCAGGATTGCACAGTAACAAGGTGTGTCACCCCACAGGCGGATCTGCCACCTGGAAAGTTGCAAATCTCCAAAGACTTCTTTCTCCTTTGATCGGGACAAAAAATATCCAAAAACTTTAAACAGGGGACCCCTTAAAGAGAAGGTGCCCTAACACAAACCATCCTTTGGTATCAAAACTCTCCCCCCCCCCAACCCCTCTCATCCAAGTACCCTGGCATAATCGCTCCTGACGGAGTCCAGGAGGGGGCCACCTCATGTATTTTGCAGGGCGTCCCCTCATGTTGTGTTACTCTGCTGTATGCGTTCACAATTGCAAATAATTTGTTATGTGTGCCAGTGCTAGGAGTAAAACTTCCCAGAGGTGAAGGGGTTAACTTCTAGACAACACAGACATGATTGAGGAGGCAGTGGGTACCTTTTGAACAGAGATATCAATCGGCTAAAGTTGAATGCTCTACCCTTGGCTGCAGGACCTAGGATTTTCCATACTCAGCAGGGGTGTCCAAATCTATTTCTCGAAGGGCTGAACACCAGCCGTACTTACAGCAAACACCAAGCGCGTTTACGAGACCCATTTGCATGCAGCGGATTTGAGTTGAATAAGAATGAGTGCTATTTGCATGTGCATTGGGGAAGATGAAAACAATGGCATATCTGTGGCCCTCCAGGAGTATAATTGGACAACGCTGCCTTATGCATCCTTGGTACCTCAGGAAGATCCACTATGTGTTCGTTTGAAAGCTTTGCACAGTTACCTTATTAGTGGAGGATTAGAAGGAACAGTTCATGCTTGTATGATTTTTTCTCTCTTCGTAAGCGTCCCTTTTTCTAAAACGAGCTGCTTTCGTACGTTTCATATATTTACTTAAAGCATAATGATGACTGTCGCTCCTTCAGTGTGGGTTAATTGAATTCTTTTAATATATGTGAAGGTTATTCGCATCTAATAAGTCACACTAGCTGTAATGAATATAAGGTGCAATGGAAGATAGTAGGAAAAACTGCGAGTGCAGGATCTGTGGTGCCTTAGCCGAAATTACTTTTTCCAACTTCCATATTTGATGTGTCTAACTGCGTAGTAGCACCCAATGCACAGCAAATCTTAGGCGACAGCTGAATATTAGGTTAATGTGTATTTATTTGATTTATCTTATTTGTAGGGCACAGCCACAGTCGAGGGGGCAGCAGGGTGGCTTATGTTAAGCATTTCAATTTCAGAAAACTTTGACATCAGATGCAGTAACTATGGTTCCAATGTACTAAGTCCATTCGCAAACAATTGTTTAAAACTGCTCATCGACTTTTTGAGAACTAACGAATATTAATTAGGCCTGTGGTTGGCTAAAAACACAGCGGCGATGACCTGCATGGAACAGCAGACCACCACCCATTTGTTTTCATTCTCTAATGAAAAATGTTTTTTTTTTTTTAAGCAGACCGGGTTGCCTAAAGGAACCGGTGCGACTTAAAAAAAAACATAAAAGTTTTCTGTTTGGGAAAACATCAGTGAGGCAAGCCACTAGTCCCGTTCGTGACTCAGTTATCACCTCATGTGAGGAAATTTGTAAATGGTCAGTGGTTTGCAACTACAATTACGTTAATCGATCATTGATACATACCATACCTAATCACAATTTGAAATTTCCGTTTCACAACCCCGTCCAAAATTGAGATGAGGTATGATTCACAAAACCCATTTTACAAGTCAGAGAAACTTCACTGACTTGTTAAATGGATTGTGTACATTGGAAATAGTTATTTTGAGGTTGAGCGCGTAAGCGCTCTGACATGTTGTAATCTATCTGTGGGCTTTTAACAACGCCAACCGCACGTCCTTCACTATCACTGGCTCATGGGCTTACCTTTCAAAATTCCTTTATCATCATTGGTAAATGCTTTATGCTTGTCCCTCCTTGGGACAGTTTTGTTACCGCTTTGGCCATCGACCTTGTTACATGGATAATTGCACGTTTGCCGATCCGTTTGACTGGGAGTGAACTTCTTTTTCCTTTTTTGTCTCTCTTTTGCACTCACGCTCATGTCAACCGTGGCCCTTTAAAATGGCTTGCTTATGTCAACTGTTTTACTTTTCATTTTCAATTTAAGTGGCAAGAAAAGTCCAGCTAGGAATTTATTAGCTCTAACTCTAGCAAACGCGAGACCCACTGCATTGCAAATGCTTGTTGCAGTTGCAAATACTACGGACCCAATTAAAAAAGGTAAACATAGACGTTTGGTCTAAACTTAGACCAAACGTCTACGTTTAGGACTTTGGGAATTCACAAAGAGCATTTAGAGTAGTATCCTGAGGTCTGCACTCAGGGTGGGCTCTCCGGGGTTTACAACTGCTAAATTGCCTAGTACATATGGCCCTATATTTAAGGGCAATTGGTATAACTAGGACCAAGCTACCTGTGGGAGAATGCTGTGGTAGAAAGTGGTTGAAAATATAGGTGTCACCCAAGTTAGAGAGAGTAGATAAACGAAGAGATATATTTTACAGCTCATTTGTACCATGACGTTCACACCAAACACAAGTTTTGTAGTTTTGTTATGCTACTGAGATGTTTTAGATGCAAACATACCAACAGTGTGGAGCCAGGTCTGGCACATTGTGATACTTCACCTTATCTTTTCATTCAATGTCTTTCTTAGTTTGAAATCTGATTTTAGCAATTTCCCCACATCATTCTGCTTATGGATAAAACCATGCTTATCAAAAACTACAGTTTTCTTGCCAGTTGCTCCAACCAACGTTTAGTGTATTAGCAATGAGAAAACACTGTCGTTTTCTAGTGGGAAGAAGAACATCAGATTTGGCTTGTGCAAAATGACTGTTTCATTAGGAGTAACGTTGATACACTACCTAGTGGTTCAGTGTTATTTAATTTAAACACTACTCACATTATTCGTGGTTTGTTTATTGATTAGAAGTGTGTTTACCCAAGATTTCCACTGTTTACTTATCAGTGTCACAGGAGTGTATGTGTTCTTTTGTGGAGAATACTCCAGTAAAAGTCTGAGCTTAAGCACACATAGGGCCTGATTACAACTTTGGCGAGGGGGTTAATCCGTCCCAAATGTAACGGAAATCCCGCCCACCGTATTACGAGTTCGATAGGATATAATGGACTCGTAATACGGCGGGCGGGATATCAGTCACATTTGGGACAGATTAACCCCCTCCGAGAAAGTTGTAATCAGGCCCATAATGTTGATCACTGACATTTTGGAGCTGATGCTGGGTTGCAGGAAAGTGTGGGATAGCTGAAAATTGGAGGGAAAACTGTTATGTGACAAGGGTTGACCCAAAAAAGGGGAAGAGATCCAAAGGTGCTTTCGTACACGCAGCCTTTGGAGTAGCTCATTTTTTAGAGTGACCCTGGTGTTGTATTTGGACTTGTTCTGAGTCCTTATTCATGCAATGTGATGTTGTGTATGGATTCCATTTAGAATGTTGAGATGGAGAGATGAGTCCACTGGAGAGCTGTCTAGCAGTTCCCTCCTCGAGTTACCATAATGCCTATAAGAAATAAAGAATTATTAGTCACTTGTGCCTTGTGAGGATCTCTGTTTCACCTGGTTCTCGAAGTCATATCCTGAGAGAGATCCCTGGTTCCGGATTCTTCAAATATGTTCCAGTTAACCAATCTCCCTTCTTCAGTGAAATTGCTACTGAATGAAAGATGGACCCTGAGGTAAGAAGTGTCTTGGCAACCTGCTGTGATTCCATAGCACCAGCAATGAGGTAACGTAGTATTCTCCTTGTTTTACTGAGCTCCTCAAAGAAAAGTCAAGTTACACAGCTAAAAATGAAGAATGCGTGTAAGAAGGGACACACGATGAGGCTTGTCGTTTGTTTTTAGATAGGAACCCTGTTACAAATAGAAAATCAGCACACAAGATCCTGGTCGAGAAAACCCAACAAGTTTTCTGGTCTGAGTTGTAATAGGGATATGAAGTCTAGAAGTTTATAATACTCCCACATGGTAAGAGTTCCACTTAAAGAAGAAATCATTTTGCTTTCTCAATATGCTTAAACTCGTTTTATCACATGATTTACGTTGAGTTTTTATGTGGAATGTTAGATTTCAGATGTATTTGTTAAGTAGAAATAAAGGTGTGGCTTTAGACTATCAAGTGGGTTATGGAGTTATTCTGTAATATCAGGGCCAATGTATTCAGGACAAAACTATCGACAGGTAAGAATATATTTTCTATTCCGATCTCACATATCTGTATCTTGACAATATATATTGCCTACTGGCGGTCACAATAGACAGTTAGAAGTAAGTCTGGTTTTTCATAGATAGAGTGTTTTTGGTTTGCTAATAACTTTGGCCCCATTTGATGTATCTTCGCAAAACTTTCTTTCAAAAAAGTTTATTCACCTCACCTGCTTCCTAGAACGTTTTGTGGTGATCTGTCAAGCAGGGTCTGAAATAAAAAGGGGGGGGGCAAAACATAAAATCCTCATGCATATTCTGCAGAAGTCTTTAGGCATCGCTACAGCACAAACTGCTCAATGGAATTACATCAACTTCAGCAGGAAGCTAGATCTTGGTCCGCAGGTTGTGCTTTTTGTGATTTGTTGTAAATCCATTCAAGTAGTTTTTGAGAAATTAAGGATAGAAAGAAATTACAAATTTGCCCAGTTGGGCTTGCAAAAGTCCTGTGAGCCTCCTGCAAGAACATAAATAAAAAAATGGAGCTATATGATTGGTCAATAGATTCTTTTTTACCATGAGCCTTCACGCTTTCACAGAGCAATAGGCTCCCGCAAGTCCCACAATAGGGAGTGCTCTGATTGTCTGGCTGCTGGAATGTTAGAAATGAAATGGCTGCCATTACTGTTTACTGTGAAAAATGTGAGGTGTTGTGGAAATAAAGTATAAAAGCTATATAAGGCGGAACCAGAAAGGCCTGCTGCCCCCGCTAGATTTAGAGTGGAGGTGTTTAAGGTATAATTACTGTGAGGATAATAAATGTATATTGTTTTTAACTAATTGTTATGATCTCACAGGACTCTCGCAGGATTCTGAACAGTAAACATAAGTAGATGAGTTTCACTATACATTTTATTAGTAGGAATGGCTATTGTAGTGCTTGTTTTTGAGAGAAAGTGTGTAAGAGATTAGTGCTGTGATGAGTAGATGGTTAATTCTTATTTTCCCAAAAATGTATGATCTCGCAAGCACCTTGCAAACCCGCATTGGAAAGTTACGGGGTCTGCCACGAGGCGTTTACAATCTGGCAAGAGCCTTGCGCAATCGTATTGGGGAAAGTTTAAAAAAAGGGCCAAGATTGAACCAATAGATACCATTTCTTTGACATAGTTGAAGAAAAGCTGTAATGTGATTGGGTGCAGAACCAGAGATAGCTCAGTTGGTCCTTGGTGCTTTAGAGCATGAGAAAGTCTGTTTGAGTTGTTCTCAGCAGGTGTCTTCATCTGTATTTAAGAAACAACTTCAAGTACAGGTATTTCATAATATGGTTTATGAACTTTGTTGTGAAGTGTCAGTAAGAGTACTAATGTTGGTAAACATTTTAAACCATATTTACAAAGTGAAAAGCTAATTGGGGAGGTGTATATGTGTCAATATAGCTTTTGAGAGGTACACATTACAATGCACAGAGGGGTGAGCAAGGTTTACAGATTGTGTTAAAAAATGACATTTTTAAACTGTATAAACTTTTAAGTAAAGGAAGTACTGTTTCTTCTATTCTAAAAAGCTCTACTGTTCTCATGAACCTCATTGTAGATATATTTTAGTCATAAGAGATGTTTGAGTGGTGATATTGCTATTTCTAAAGTGAATCACTGTGGCAAGTGTTAGCAGAGGTGTGTAAAGATGATTGTGTTACTTTAGAAACTGTTATGGAAGCAGAGTCTATGGCATGTTATAATTTAACTGTCAAAATATGAATATATACTGATTGAGGGTGTGACATTTTTAGGAGAAAGGATTAACAAGTTACTGGTGCACTAAATATAAATATGTGATTGCGGGTGAATGTCTAGTGAAGGCTGGACAATATAGTGATGTATCACTTATCAATTTTTTATCAGTACGTAATTTGTATCTTTTTATTTTGTCATTTTTAGGAGGAAAATGTAAACTTGTCTTTCAGGAAATAATTCTCTGTTTACATTAGCCGCAAAAAGAGCCTTGTTAAGAAGCAGGATTATTGTCTTTACCAGCAGTGAGTACCTGAGCAGGCACAGTGTAACCAGATTGAAAAGATGTGGAAGCACACGAAGAGCCCTGCAGTTCAGCAGCACTTGGCATCTGTGCCCTAGCTCTCCTTTGCTGAGACTTTATTGTGAGCTGGCCCGGCATACCAAAGCCTCTTTGCCAAGTTGAGATAGCTCAGGTGGTGCATCTACACCTGGCTGTTCATTATAATGTGATGAAGACATTATACACCAGCGAAGTTGGCTGTTTTGTTTGTGTTATAGTTGTTGATATAGATTGTTAAAATAGTAGTTGTATTTTTGTAATGTTAAATTGTTTTCTTTTATTGTAATAAAATGTTTACAGTTACTTTTGATTTTTTGCTTAATACGTATTACAAATTTAATTTTTATTATAGTATTGCAATATTGAGCAAAAGTGTCAGTTCTATCTTCAGTGACTGTAAATATGCTTCTTCGTGTACCTGTATCTACATGGGTCTATGTTAAGCTGGGACCTAGCGCTCTTCATAATGGAAGATACATGACTACAAGTCCCAGAATTCAAAGACAAATGGTGGACTGTAGCTTTTAGTCATGTATTTATCTGGGAAAACTTGACAGTGCTGTCTTCAATGTCTGTGGAGATATTCCAAACTAAAAAGCACACATTTGAATCTTATGATACTGCGCACCTTTAAATGTGTGTGTGTATAGTGTCAGTTTGATGTAAGGTGTGAAAAATGCATTTTGTGAACTTCATATATTCTAATTGAATAAGTATACACAAAGCATTGACCTTTTGGTATTGATAAGAAAACAGAAGAACAGCAGCAAATGCCACAAAGCCCAAAAGCACTCTCAAGTACCCGCACTGGGGTCTTGCCAATGCAAGGGGCTGAACACATGCACAGACTTTCAAACTGAACGCACACATACACTTAAACACACACTAAGTCCCATGAGCAAACATACATACACACACACACAGTCGCACACACACACACACACAGACAGTCACACAGCCATACACATGCAGTCCCTAGCCCACAACACATAAACGTACCTGGGGCTGACTTCAACATGAGTACATGCTCTTTGTCTGTAAGGCAGGCCCATGATCTCCAACTCCACCATCTGTCTGCAGCATACCAGAGGCAGGTGCACAAGATTCCATCCAATCAGAAGCCGGAATAGGGTTGAATGTATAGAGGTAGACCTTTTTTGTATTCCACCTTCAGATAAGGCAAGAGGCTGTGTGATTGACAAGCCCTGAAGTTCCATTATCTGACATACTGCACTGCTTAATGCTATTGCAGCATGTCAGATATGTATTGTGTCTGTATAAGGCCTGACTGTAACAGCCCACTCCTGATACATGTGCAATACAGCTAGTGGAGCCCGCTTCTGCTGGCAAGGTAAGATTACAGCTTTTACACGCAAACAAATGATCCATGAGATTGTTTGTTTTCATGTAGAGGCTGTAACATGCCAAGCAATACTGGCAGAATGTGCCCCCTATAGGCAGACACCACTAATAATCTGACTCACCTACGTTGCTTAAGGGTGACATAAAAATTGTGTTGCCAAATTTAAATTACTTGGTTGCAATTTTTATTGATGCTAAAGTGTATTGCTTGCATTGTTTCTGAGATTTCCTCTGTGGGTGTACTTCACTGGTAAACAATTTACACCGCAGTGGCAGGTCCAGAGGGTGGGCGGTTCGAGGACAGTATTAACCTCATATCATGAGGCAATGTGTCCCATAAATAATATTCAAAACAGTATTTCAAATGTTGTCATTAAGGAAAGTCCTAACTCAAAAGGTGAGTGCTTAAGCGGAATTTTGAAAACATGAAGGTTTATTGCAAAATTCAAAAGTACAATACAAAATAGTCAAAAGTGCAGATTCGTCAAAAAGCGAATTAAAATGCATAAAAGCATTGCCATGAAGGCTCTGAATATTAGAAACCTTTCAGATTAACAGGCAAAACAGGAACTAGACTAAGAGGCTCATTTCGACTTTGGCAGTCCCACCACAGGAATACCAGAGGAGTGGGGTGGACTCCACCACCATGGCGGTGGCCTCTCCCCTGCCCTATTACAGTGTTCCTGCCGGTCTGATGGGCAGGAACATTGCAATACAGCATTCCTGCCAGTCAGTTTGGCAGGAACAGTGCTGCGAGAAAGTACTCGGCTCCCTTAAATGAGACGAGTGCAATCTTGTAACACAGAGGGGGTTGACCAGCACCATAGGAATGTGCACTGTCTGCAAAGCACACAGTGCGCATTCATATGGTGCTGGGCAGGGGGAGCCCTGCATTGCCCATGCTATGGGCAGTAAAGGAGCCCCCCTATGGTCGCAAGCACACCCTCACCGCCAGCCTTTCTATGTCTCTGTGGAAAGGCTGGCCGTGCTGGGAGTTGTAATCAGCCAGGTGGTGCTGATTTCAGTGCCGCCCTTTTGAGTACTACTCTGATGGCCGTCATGCTGTCGGGAACCAGGTTCCTGGTGGGGACGGCAGTCCCCCGGCACATCCACCTGCCAGGGTTGTAATTAGGTGGTCGGACCACACGGAGTGTGGCAGTCCGACAGTCAAAGCAAGTGTGGGGGTCCTTGGACTGCCACACTTGTGATGAGGCCCCAAATCTCAAATGTACACCAAAATCAGTAACATGTCAGGCAGCATCCCTAGTAGAAGGCAAAGTGTCTCTGGCTCACCCCAGATTCAAAGGTTTATATTGCCATATTCTCTACATGAAAGCATTGAGGCTGCAAAATCATCATGGTGTGATCAAAGAATTACAATTTCAACAAATCACTCTACAGCATTATGTATCGTCATATAACTCTATCACTTTAGCACTAACCCACTACATGAATATTGATTTGGTCCTCTGACCAAATGTTGTCCAAAGGTGTCAGAACAAACTAGTTACATTAATAACAGTGAACCATTGTGAAAGAACGCAATACTGCATGCAGGCGGCAGGTTCTTGACAAAATGTAATTAAAAGTCTAGCAGGCTTTCTTCACCAACGGTGTCATTCAAATATAAACACATCTACCTGTGGCTGCCCATAGTGTCAGGCAGGAATATAAACAGAGAATAAACATGATGATATGACATCCATTTTGGAAAAAATGGTGTTAGGGTCTAACAGAGACCTAGTGAGCCAGGAAAACATACGTTAACAGGTCATGGCAATTTCTTTTCAATAGTAATAGTATGATGTCAGCATACACCTGTGAATTCAAGTGTAGATTAATTGCTCTGCACACTATTAACACTACACATTTTGATTTACACATGCAAAATCACTAACATCTCCATAATTCCAAAATCTATAGCCAATGGTGCTAAATGACCATTGCTCTATGAGGGAAAGCTACGTTAACGTCACAGAACCTTAAAGAAAAGAGGAATGTGAAAGTTATGAAACAGCAACGCTATCATACGAGTCCTGGAAGACCATAGCCAAACAGAGTAGCTGAATGAAACTTCTTGTTAGAGAGTCTCAGTCGGCGAACCACACTTTGTGATTCCAAAAATAGGCATGTTCATGATATTGCTGCACCTGCCCACAACCAATGTCTTCCCAAATGGGAAACATTTTTTTAAAGCAGGTCTTGTGTATTTATGGACACGAGCTGCTTTAAAAAAATGTTTCCTGTTTGGGAATGCAAATGTAGTAATGGAGGTCTGCTATGCCTTGCATGCAGCCTATCCCTGCTTTGTCAGACAATCACAGTGGGATCGCGCATTTGCAACCTGCTTAATCATTATTCATTAGGCACGTCATTTCAGGACTCCCTGAGAATGAAGAATTTGCACTATGACTAACAGTAGATACCTCACATCCCAAATTGCATTCCCAGTCACAAACCAGTTGCTGTGTAAATTACATTGCATTTAGTTTGCACACGCCCCGCAGGATGATGCCAACTGTCACCTCTGCTAAAAAGGCAGGGTCTGTAGTATAAAGCACAAGCTAGGGAATATTCGGTATTGCTGTAAAGAGTCTGACACCAAGACTGCGGAAGACAGTGAGAAAAAAACTATCAAGGCTGAATTGGGCATTTTGGCAAAACGTAATCAAGGACGGAGATAAATTGTTTGAAAAGTCTGGTAAGGTGTGCCTGAAAGTACAAAGATGGCTTCTGTTAGTGCGACCTTTAAAAAGTAAGTTTAATGGGGATAACTCATTGCCACGTGGAGAAGGCTCACAAATGGTAGAGTAAGCTAATGCGGACAGGCGAAAGACAAGAGTGCAGAGAACAAGGAGTCACCTGTAACAGCTGGACGGGTGGTGCACACAACCTATCATGCCACATTTACCTGTTGCGCATTACACTTGATGATGAATCATGGTGACCTGGTCACCTCAGCATTTTACAGCAGAACAATAGAAGCATCCGATGAAGATAATGAAGCCTCACTGTAACTTATCTCACACAGGCCTCAATTTACAACAAGCATTAGCTAAGCCAATAGGTATCTCCTATACAAGAGCTACTGGCAATGTGTTTTGTCATGTTGTACACTAGTGTGGCTGCTGTCCAGCATGGCTAAAAGTTAGTGGCTTGGAGTGTCAGTGTGGAGTGGGAGAGTACAGTGTCATAGAGTGGATTTGTTGGAGTGTCATAGAGTGGATTTGTTGGAGTGTCACAGAGGGGAGTAGAGTTGAGTAGAGGGGAGTAGAGTTTAATGGTTTGTTGTGGAGAATGTCATAGAGTGGAGTGGGTGGAATAGGGTGGAGTGGGTTGGAGTGGATTAAAGTAGTGAGGTGGTTTGGATTGGAGTAGAGTGGGGTGGATTGGATTAGGATAGAGTGGGGTGGATTGAGTCGGACAGTTGGTGTGGGATGGATTGGATTGGGGTGGATTGAAATGGAGTGGGTTAGATTGAAATGGGGTGAGGTGGATTGGATTGGGGTGGATTTGTTTGGGGTAGGCTAGAGTGAATTGGAGTGGGTGGTTTGGATTGGAGTGGTAGGGCTGGGATGGGGTGGAATGTATTGGAGTGGGGTGGGGTGGATTAGATTGGACTGGAGGGGGATGAATTGGATAGAAACAGGGTGGATTGGATTCACTGGATTGGAGTGGAGTGGATTGGATTGGAGTGTAGTGGATTGGACTGGAGTGGGGGTAGAGTGGATTGCAGTGGGGTAGATTGAATTGGATTGGATTAGATTGGATTGGATTGGAGTGGGGTGAGTTAGATTGGATTGGTTTGGACAGGATTAGATTGGATTAGAGTGGATTGGATTAGAGGGTACATTGGATTGGAGTGGACTGAAGTGGGGTAGGGTGGGTTGGATTAGAGTGGGATAAACTGGGTGGATTGGAGTAGCGTATGGTGGATTTGAGTGAGTGAGGTGGATTGGAGAGTGGTGGGGGAGTGGAGTGGGATGGATTGATTGCAGTGGGGTGGATTGAAATGGGGTGGAATGGATTGAAATGGGGTGTGGTGGGCTGCAGTGAGATGAATTGGATGGGAGTTGGGTGGGGTGGGGTGGATTGGAGTGGGGTATGTTGGATTGGATTGGGGTGCATTGGAGTGGGGTGGAGTGAGGTGGATTGTACTGAGGTGGAGTGCATTGAATTGGAGTAGGGTGGATGAGTTGGACTGGAGTGGGGTAGAGTGACCTGGAATTGGTAGTGTGGTTTGTAGTGGGGTGGATTGGAGTGGAGTGGATTGGAGTGGCATGGAGGATTGGATTGGGGTGGGGTGGATTGCAGTGGGGTAGGCTGGATGGATTGGTTTGTAGTGTGGTGAACTGAACTGGTATAGGGTGGGGGTATGGGACTGGGGTAGGGTGGAACAGATTGGAGTAAAGTGGGGTGGTTTTGGAGTGTGGTAGATTGAAGTGAGGTGGATTGGAGTGAGGTGGAATGGAGTGGATTGAAATGAGGTGGGCGGGTGGATTGGGGTGGGTTGACTGGAGGGGTGAATTTAATTGGAGTGGGGTGGAGTGAATTAGATTGGGGTGGATTGGATATGGGTGGATTTGACTGGAGTGGAGTGAACTATAGTGGGATGGGGTGGGTTGGATTGGATTGGAGTGGGATAGAGGGGGGTGGATTGGAGTAGAGTATGCTGGATTGGAGTGAGTGGGGTGAGATGGATTGGATTGGAGTGGGGTGGATTGAAGTGGAGTGGAATGGATTGAAATGGGGTGGGGTGGGCTGCAGTAGGATGGCTTAGATAGGGGTGGGGCGGACTGGAGTGGGGTGTGTTGGATTGGATTGGGGTGGATTTGAGTGGGTTGGATTGTGCTGAGGTGGAGTACACTGGAGTGGGATGGATGGATTGGATTGGAGTGGGGGTTGACTGAACTGGGATGGGTGGGGTGGTTTGTAATGAGGTGATTCGAGTGTAGTGGATTGGAGTACCTTGGGGATTGGGGTGGATTGGATTGGGGTGGATTGAAGTGGGGTAGTCTGGATGGATTGGAGTGCTGAAGACTGAATTGGGATGGGTGGGGTGGTGTGGAATGGATTGGGGTAGAGTGGGACAGATTGTAGTAAAGTGGGGTGGTTTGGAGTGTGGTAGATTGGAGTGGGGTGGATTGGAGTGAGGTGGAGCGAAGTGGATTGAATAGGGGTGGATTGATTGGTGTGAGTTGGATTGGGGTGTGGTGGATTAAAGTGAGGTAGATTGCACTGAGGTGAAGTGCATTGGATTGGTGTGAGGTGAATTGTATTCCATGAGGTGAATTGGATTAGAGTGGATATCTCAGGTCGGGATGGATCAGATTGTGTTTCGGTGGGTTGGGTTGAGTGGGGTGGACTGGTTTGAGTGGGGTGGTGTAAGGTGGGGTGGATTAGGGTGGGTGTGTGGGGTGGGATGGGGTGGATTGGATTGTATGTGGTGGATTGGATTGGAGTGAGGTGGATTGTGTTAGAGTAGGGCCGGGTGAATTGGAGTAGGATGGGTTGGGTTGGAGTAGAGTGGGATGGTTTGGAGTGGGGTGGGTTGGACTACAGTGGGGTGGATTGGGGTGTGGTTGATTGGGGTGAGGTGTATTATATTGGAGTGAGTAGATTGGACGGGGTTGGATTGGGGTGGATTTCATTGGTTTGGGGTGGATTGGATTGATGTGGGGTGGATTGTGGTGGATTGGAGTGAGGTGAATTGGGATGTAGAGGGGTGGAATGGATTTTAGTTGGGCGAATTGGAGTGAGGCAGATTGTTTTGGATTGGAGTGGGTTGTTTGGGATTGAAGGTGAGAGTGGGGCAGATTGTTTTGTATTAAAGTGGGGCAGATTGGAGTGTGGCCGATTAAAATGGATTGGAGTGGGGCAGATTGGAGTGGGCGGATTTGAGTGGGGGACAGATTGTTTTGGATTGGAGTAGGGCAAACTAGAGTGGGGCAGATTGTTTTGGATTGGAGTGGGTTGTTTGGGATTGAAGATGAGAGTGAGTCGGATTGTTTTGCATAAAACTGGGTCAGATTGGAGTGGGGCTAATTAAAATAGATTGGAGTAGGGCAGATTGGAGTGGGGTGGATTTGAGTGAGACAGATTGTTTTAGATTGGAGTGGGGCAGACTATAGTGGGGCAGATTGTTTTCGACTGGAGTGTGGCAAATGGGAGTGGGGCAGATTGGACTGGGAAGGTTATATTAGGGTGGATTGGAGTGGGGTGGATTGGGATGGAGTGAGATGGATTGAATTGGGGTGAGATGGATTGGATTGGAGTGGGGCATATTACTTTGGGTTGGACTGGGGCAAATTGGAGTGGGTGGATTGGAGTGGAACAGACTGTTTTGAACTGTAGTGGGGTGGACTGGAGTGGGGCGGATTGTTTTAGATTAAGGCAGATTGTTGTGGATTGGAGTGGGGTCAACTGGAGTGGGGCACATTACAAAGGGGTGGCTTGGGAAGATTGAAGTGATGGTGGGTTAGAGTGGATTAGAGTGAGTGATTTGGATTGAAGTGGGGTTGATTGGTCTTGTGTGAGGTGGAGTGGAGTGGGGTGGATTGGAGGGGGTGGATTGGGCTGTACTGAACAATTACGTGTTAAAGCATCATTTCAGAAATTCCACATAATAAAGAAACAATGTTGCTTTGCAATATTTAGTACAAGATAACCGTCAGCTTTTGAGAACAGCACCCACAAGCAAAAATAAAAGAAAAGATGAGTGCAAAGTGAGAAAAGACGACTTGGCAAAATAAAAGAAAGCTAGCTACAAAAAATAAAATGTTGCTTATTTTGTTTGTCCTGCTGGCCACGTTTTTGTCAGTCACAAGCCTTCTGTTTGCAGGGCAACAGATGTTAAAAAGAACAAAATAGTACTGAAATCACTACAGGAGCAGCGGATGAGCACTTATTAAGTTGAATCAATCAATGCTTGGTCTCTGCTCCTTGGACAGGACGACAATGATGCTAGGCCTGCAGTGATGAATTATGAGACTGTAAAGAAGAGTGCCAGGCAAGCCAACAAATGGTAAGCGACAGACGGGCTCCAAGCCCTTTACTGTACATAACAGGGTCTCGCAAGCAAGACACATGCGCTAGTGCATGCACTCACAGGCACGGCCCTAAAAAAAGTGGTAACTTTACAAGTCATGCACTTATGACAATGAGATTGTGTGACATTGCTACTTTTTTTTTTTTGTTGAGATTAACAATATTAGTTGGTCTACAGAGTAGCACCTATAAAATGCCTCAACAAGTGACCAACATATTTTCTGCTGATGATAAATCAGTTGATTGGTAGTAAGTGTCAACGTGTATAGGAACAGCTTTTTACTTTTTTTCACATTTTCCAAGTAAAAAATTATTTTCTCACCCCATCTCAAGACATGGTAGTAATAGGTAATTTTTCATACTCAAGTTACACACCTTAATTCTGCATTTTGGACAACCAGAAGGGCATAAAACCCCACTTGCAATGTTTCCGAATACCCCAGTTAGATAACTTTGTGTGCGTTAACCACATTTCAGTTGGCCTCTTCTCATCTCCTTCCAAGAGAGCAGCAATATTCCTACTCCTACATTTACTATAAAAGTAAATCATACCTTCTTGCGAATTTTCCATGTCCTGTAGAGTTAATTGTTGACAGGCCTCGATTAGATTCTCTGAAGGTGGACTGTCATTTGAAACTGTAATGTTCTCTCCTTTGGTGCCCACAAAAACAACTTGAGAGTGGGCATGTACTTGAGATGGGACCCAAAGACACTTTGACCATCACACCACAAAAAATAAATTCTGTGTCTCAAAACGATACAGCCGCTAAGAGGCACACATCAGACAGGGAGAGAATGGGAAAGATTAACTTAGATTGCACTGTTCTCACTACTAAAGTCAATATGCATCTGCAACCAATTTTCACACATCAGAGTAAACTTCTGTAAGGCAAACACACTTCAAAGACATCAAAGCAGCAGAGTAATTGTGATTTAAATATATAATAACATTTAATACAAAGAAGGTAAACATGTATTCACGCTGAGTGGTTTGATGGCACGTGCGACGAGTACCAACTCCAATTATCACATTGCTGCGCATGAAGCAAACATTAACATAGCAAAATATAGAAATAACACCCAGTAAAAATAATATAGGAGTAACACTTTTTATGATCAGAAGCTACAGACTGCATTACTAAGAGCAACGTGTGCTATCCAACCACTTTTATTTTGTAGCTCATTTCACCATTAAGCCTGGTACTAGTAGATTAAGCTATCTGATTATGTGCAAGACTGCAAGTAAAAGAAATTAAGCTTGAAAAACAACAGCTTCCCACCGATCACAGGGGCAATCCATCTAACACAAGCCACTTGGTCAAAATAGAAATCCCAGCAGACACTGATTAATAAGAGACATTTCTACAATAACATTACCTAAAAAGGTGTTTATAGAATAACATTGAACACAAATATTTTTTCTAGTGTTTCAATTTTAATATCAATTACCTGGTTGGGTAATTCTTGTGTTCACTAAGAAAACAGCATAGGTGGTTTATTTAAACTCATGGTTTATGACACATCAACTTCCAAGTCACAAAAGGCCACCCACCCCCTTTAGCAGAGTACAGTCAGCAATATCTAGACATCCCTGTTTGCTACAGGCGATCTCTCTGCCTTTAGTGCTGGACTGAATGCAGAGCATGAGTTTTTTACCTCTTTGTATTATTTTTTGTTTTACACAAGGAAACTCTCAAGATAGGAGCCTGTGTAGAACAGAAAATCAATGGCCATGACATGCTAGG
This sequence comes from Pleurodeles waltl, assembly GCF_031143425.1. NCBI lineage: Eukaryota > Metazoa > Chordata > Amphibia > Caudata > Salamandridae > Pleurodeles > Pleurodeles waltl. The sequence goes on from NC_090437.1 coordinate 186,964,403, forward strand.
AATCTTCTCCCTACATGTGTGGGCAATTGTAATTTCCCTGCTCTCACCACCATGTGTGGCATGAAATTTCAATGATGGCTGTCCCACCCTAAATAGGATAAGGTTACTGTCACGGTGACATGGTGGTCCAGCGGTCTAGAGGCAGCCAAGTGAAGCATTACCACTGACAGGAACCTCTGTGGCTTCACTATTGGAAAAATGTCAGTCCAATAGTCTAAATGATGTAGGGGGACTGCAGGTTTTGATGGGATGAGAGAACTGCCAAATTATGGTAGCTCTCCCATGCCACCAAAGTGTAAATGATGTCCTAAATCCTATATCATCTATGAAATTGAGTGAGCAAGTAGGTGAGTAGAATAGTGATCAAGCAAGTGATGAAGTGATTGATTGAATAGGTGGGTGAGTGAGTAAGTGATTGGATGATTGGCAGTGACTGCGTAAATGAACGAGTGTGTTGGTGACTGTGAAGCTAACTAACTTAGTGTATGAGGGTATTAATGTATGACTGAAAGAATAGATGAATGAATTAGAATTCAGAGAATAAGACTCTGTCGATAGGTCCTTTTCTAAATTCAGAGGTTACTCCTTAATCTATTTCAATTGTTCAGAGTCAAAAGGGAAGCAGGGGCAGAACTTACAAGAACACCAATGAAGAATGGGAAAGGAACTAACAATCAGGTCACGACAAGCAGGCAAATGGAATACCATAGCAACATAGTGCATATGTCAAGTGGAAATAGTTTTGGGTTGCAAGTGGAAAATACAATCTATTAGGTCCACTGGAGAAATGAACTGAACCGGGGCTCCAAAACGGGAAAATAGAGGTTTTTAAATATATCCTTTGTCAATAGTCCTTGTTTAGTTTAGTGTACTATGGTTCCTGATTATAAATGGAAGACTTCAAGTACTGTTCTAGGTTACAAATCGAGATGAGTGTTGTCTAGGGCTCTTGACCAGCCCATTTTGTAACCAATGCACACATACTAGGTGTACCTCCTCACTTTTTCAGGTGCTGCCTTTTTCTTTTTTAAGTAAAAATTCCACAAGAGTGCATTTGCTTTCTAGCTGTCTCATTCATGTACTTCTCTCCCCTCTTGGTGTCATCTTCCATTCCCCCTTGCGCACCCTCCATCATCTAGGTTCTTTTACAGTCCCTCCCATACACCTTCTTTTCTTGGTTCATTTCCCCTGGCCCATCCCACCGTTCCCCCGCTGTTGTTCGTTTGCGTCTCTGTGTGCTTTCCCAAACACCCCCGCCTACTCTGCATTGTGCATGTGCTTGCCCTAACCCCTACCGCCCACCCTCTGCTGTCCTTGTGCTTGCCATAGCCCCTCCCTCCAGCCCTACATAGTCCATGTTCTGCTGTAGCCCCTACTGCCCACCCTCTGTTGGGCGTGTACTTGCCCTAGCCCTTCCTGCCTACACTCTGTTTTCTGTGTGCTCCCCAGCCCCTCCCTTTCACCCTCCATTGTCCATGTGCTTCCCAAACCATTCTCGACTGTTTTCTCACCCTCCCACTTTTTTCTCTACTGCCCTCCCTCCCTCCCTCTCTCCCTCTGTGTTGCCTCACCCCCAACCTACATCCCCGTTTATTTGGGGAGTGAGTTGAGAGATGGGGCATGGGGGAGTGGACAGGCAAAATAAGATGAGGGAGTACACAGCTAAAGAAATTTCAAAAAACTTTATGATGAGGCAAAAGCTAATTCTCTCTTTTTTTTAAAAAAAAGTACACTACCTTTAGCAGTGTCATAGCAATTTTTTAAAAATTATTTTTCATCTTGCTGCAGGCAAGACCTATTGCCTTTCCCAATGCCTGTTTAATTGCATCTTTGATGTTTATTTTTCATTGCCTCTTTTGTGGGCGCTACTGCAAACATTCCTCAACTTATTCCCAAACGCCCCCTCTTTTAAGTATTAATCATGCCTACAGCAGGTAGTATGGAAATAACATTTATTTTTATTTTGAGGCTTCCATACACATAGTTAACATGGTTTCATATCTCGATCCTATCAGAAAAACTCCAGATGAAAAATATGAACGTAAGCAGTATTCATGACGAAGTTATACTACGAGCATTGCAGTGCCCTGCCTTGTTTACCTATCTGATTGTTTAAGGTGCTTTTTATTAAACCTTTTAGCTGCTGGGCCTCCCCCCCGTACTGAGCCCTTTTTTGGCTATTTGGGGTAGTTCACGTTTAGGCCCTCATAACGTTTTGTCCACCTAAGCTATCCACGCCAAATTTGCGTCCTTTTTTTCCAACATCGGATGGATTCTAAAAGTACCCAGAGTTTGTGGGTCCCCTGGAGGAGACCAAGAAATTAGCCAAAATACAGCTAACATTTCGGTTTTTTTCTGAAAAAAGGGCTTCAGAAGAAAGCATGTGCTTTTTTCCCTGAAACTTGCATCAACAAAGGGTTTGCGGTGCTGAAATCACCATCTTCCCAGCTTTCAGGAACAGGGAGACTTGAATCAGAAAACCACATTTTTCAACACAATTTTGGCATTTTACTAGGACATACCCCATTTTTACTATTTTGTATGCTTCCAGCCTCCTTCCAGTTAGTGACAGAAATGGGTGTGAAACCAATTTTGGATCCTGGACAGCTAAACATTTTTGAAACGTAAACAAAATTCTGAATTCAGCAAGGGGTCATTTGTGTAGATCCTTCAAGGTTTTTCTGCAGAAAGTAACACATAAAATAAAAATATATGGGCATTGAGGTGAAAAAAGAGCCATGTCCAGCCAAGTTTTCTTCTATAACTATTTTCCAGCTATGGCAGATTTTTTTAAAGCAATATACCGTTATGTCTGCAGGACTCTTCTGGTTGTGGAGATATATAGAGCTTGTAGGTTCATCAAGAACCCTAGGTACCCAGAGCTAATAAATGTGCTGCACCTTGCAATGGGTTTTCATCGTCTACCGGGCATACAACAATTAATTTGGTGAAATATAGCGATTAAAAAAGTAGATATAAAGGAAACCTTCGTATTTTCAAAATGGGCACAAGATAAGATGTTAAGAAACAGTGGTTATTTGTACATCTCTGTATTCTGGGGTACCCATGCTAGTGTGAATTATAGGACATTTCTCAAATAGACTTCTTTTTTAGACACTGTCTTCCATTTGGAAGGAAAAAATGTAGAGAAGACAATGTGCAATAACACTATTCTGTGTTCCCCCAAGTCTCCCGATAAAAATGGTACTTCACTTGTGTGGGTAGGCCTAGTGCCCGCAACAGGAAATGCAACATGGACACATCACATTTTTACATTGAAATCTGAGATTTTTTTGGGAAAGTGCCTAGCTGTGGATTTTGGCCCCCAGCTCTGCCGGCACCTAGGGAAACCTACCAAACCTGTGCATTTTTGAAAAACAGACACCTAGGGGAATCCAGGATGGGGTGAATAGTGGGGCTCCCACCAGGTTCTGTTACCCAGAATCCTTTGCAAACCTCAGAATTTGGTAAAAAACACTTTTCCCTCAGATTTCGGTGATAGAAAGTTCTGGAATCTGATAGGAGCCACAAACTTCCTTCCACCCAGCGTTCCTCAAAGTCTCCCGATAAAAATGGTACCTCACGTGTGTGGGTAGGCCTAGTGCCCGTGACATGAAATGCCCCACAACACAACGTGGACACATCACATTTTCCCAAAGAAAACTGACCTGTTTTTTGCAAAGTGCCAAGCTGTGGATTTTGTCCTCTAGCTCTGCTGGCACTTAGGGAAACCTAGCAAACCTATATGTTTTTTAAAACGAGACACCGAGGGAAATTCAGAATGGGGTGGCTTGTGGGGCTCTCACCAGGTTCTGTTACCCAGAATCCTTTGCAAACCTGAAATTTTGGAAAAAAACACACTTTTTCCTCCAATTTCAGTGATGGAAAGTTCTGGAATCTGATAGGAGCCACAAATTTCCTGCCACCCAGCATTCCCCCAAGTCTGCCGTTAAAAATGGTACCTCACTTGTGCGGGTAGGCCTGGTGCCTGCGTCAGGAAATGCCCCAGAACGCAACATGGACACATCAAATTTTTACATTGAAAACCTATGTGTTTTTTGGAGAGTGCCTAGCTGTGGATTTTGGTCTCTAGCTCAGCTGGTACCTAAGAAAACCTACCAAACTTGTGCATTTCTGAAAACTAGACACCTAGGGGAACCCAGGATGAGGTAACTGGTGTTGCTCTCACCAGGTTCCGTTACCCAGAATCCTTTGCAATCCTCAAAGTTTGGCAAAAAACACTTTTTCCTCATATTTCGGTGACAGAAAGTTCTGGAATCTGAGAGGAGCCACAAATTTCCTTCCACCGAGCATTCCCCCAAGTCTCCCGATAAAAATGGTACCTCACTTGTGTGGGTAGGCCTAGTGCCCGTGTCAGGAATGGATCACACAACGGTCAATGCAAGTCCTTACATGAGGGCCTGGGGTGATCCATTCCTGATGCAGGCACTAGGTACAGGCACTCAAGTGGGTAGCGTTTTTATCAGGGCAGGTGGGAAAAAAACTCTGGATGGTAGGAATTTTGTGGATCCCAGCATATTCCTGTAGTTTGTGTGACAGAAATTCAAGAAAAAATAGAGTTTTTATTCAACATTTCATCTTTGCAGGGTATTCTAGATAAGAAACTTTGGGAAATCCACACAAGATACACCTCTGTAGACTCCCCCGGGTGTCTAATTTCCAGAAATGTCTAGTTTTGGTAGGTTTCCCTATATGGCCGCCGAGCCCGAAACCAAAAAGGCAGGTGTCTGCCTTACAAAACCAGGTTGTTTTGTGATAGATAATTTTGATGTCTCCACAATACAATTTGGGCTGTGAAATTTGGGGCTGAACTTTCTCTGTGGTTGCCGCCACATGCAACTGCTCTTTGGGTTGGGCTTACCCACTAATGTCCCGCTGCACAGAGTGTGTTTGCAAAGGGACAGCAGGACTGTCCTCTTCAACTCCCTCAGAATCACTGGAAGAGGAGTTGTCTGAAAAATGGCTCCCAGAGTCTGCACCATTGTCCTATTCCTCACATGCTGTCTCAGTCTCTGATCCTACATCGGAGCTGCCCTCCGTAACCTGAGTTAGGGCTCGAGCAGCAGCCATCCAACGAGACGCCATCTCTGCTACTGGCTAAACTCTGGCTCTAAAATACTAGCCTATGTGGACAGTCACAAAATTGCTGGTGGGTGTGTGTGTGTAATGTGTGCAACAGTAAAGGTCAGTCACTTTACCTTCGCTTCTTCCCTCAATCCGCACATTCTCTCAAGACACAAAAAAAAAAAAAAAAGACACACTATTACTTCACTTTGACGCATACCAATCATCACAGTCTTTAGCGCCTCTGGCGCCCAGTCCAACAATCATTATTGGTGCTCCCACTCCCATGACTTCCTCCTCGGATTCCCTCACTACCACCTAGCAAAAGTGCCCTTCATCTCTCCATAGCCCCCCTCGCACATAAATTTCAGTTGTGTTATAGCACAGGTAATGGCTGGCTTTACTAATCCACTCAGCTACTTACGTAAAATACAGATTTGATCTTTGCAGTAGGTATATAAATCTTCTGCGCTACTTTATGGCATCAAAACTGCCACTAGACAAAAGTCAGAGCCTTTTGCAGCAGAAAGATTATCACAAGAGTTACTTGACTTTTTTATTGCTGCCTAAAAGCTACAGTTGAAACTCGTCTGTTTAAGTATGTGCATTGCTTTGAAGATGCAAGCTGCTACTGCAACAGAAGTAGATCACTTTTATATGTGGGTGTGGTTTTCCTGATGACCGATCGTAGCCCCCAGGGAAACCACACTCGCATTGACAAAAGTGATCTCTCCCAGTCTCTCTATATATATATCTATATAAAGAGAGAGATCTATATACAGATATACATATCTATACATATAGATATACATATAGATATAGAGCTATATGTATCTATATAGATATATCTATCTATATATATATATATATAGATATATATATATATATATGTAGATAGATAGATAGATAGATAGATAGATAGATAGATAGATAGATAGATAGATAGATAGATAGATCTATTTATATTTTTTAATAGCTGTATGGATTCCCGGGGGCCAGCAATTTTTTTTTAAATTCTTTTTTTAAAAGCCTCCAGGGTTACACTGGAATTATTTTTTTTTTAATATTCCCCCGGAGGGGGGAGGCCTGTTTTGAGAGGGGGTGATGCCCCCAAGTGAAGTCCTTGGTGTCTAGTTGGGTTTCCTAGCCCTGGATCACAGAGCAGCTGCGATCCAGGGCCAGGAAACCGTTTCAGGAAGGCCGTGTTTAAAAGGAGAATCTCCCACAGTGGCGCCCGTTTTCCCCACCGGAGTAGGAAGCAGCCTTACCTTCTGCTTCCTGCTCTGGTGGGGAAAACAAGTGTGACACCAGCGTGCCTCGCGGTACGCTGATGTCACAAAGGGGAGGGTGGATGTCAGGGGAGACACGGAAGCTCTTCCGTGTCTCCCAGTGGTGGGTTAAATAAAAAAAACTGAGGATTTTTCAAACCCCTCCCTGGTGTTGGCTACTGGGCATGACCTGCATCAGGGAGGTAATGTGGGCATTGGCCAGTGGCCGACACCCGCATTATAGAGGTTAAAATAGCTAATCAATTAGACGCCAAGGGCCAGATGTATCAAAGGGTTTTAACCATTCTGTGTCAATGGAAAAATGCTTTGGTACATATGGCCCGAAGAGGTATATTTTCAAAGAATTCACACAATGCAGCACAGCAAGTGAAGTTGCTGCGATGTGTAAAAGGGAGAGTGCAGAACCATGCCGTATCTTAAATGTAATGGCACAGTTCTGCTCTCTCCATGCACTGGTGTTTTTCTGGCTGCCTAGCATCACCACAGGCACCCTTTTGCAATAATGCAAGGATGTCTGTGTTAAGTAAGGTCAGTATAGTTTTCGAGTAGGAAGGGGTACATTTCTGCACAAAGTAGATAAAAGGCTTATAATACCTTTCAAATGAGAAATAGGGGAATCTTTGTGTTGTTATTATCATAAAGCCAGTGCCTAATCAAATTGGTTACATTTTTACTAAAAGTTTACTGTTGGATTTGGGTTTATTAGAACTTCTACGACCCACTAAAAATAATTTGTAAGTAATTCAAGTGTTGCACGTGGTTGCACAATCCTTTTTGTTTCTGTGATACACATGGAACAAACCTTGTAAAGCATTGTGGTCAATCTTTACCATGGAGGGAGCAAAAGCTTTTGTAAAATTAAGCTGGTCCGTCGTGAAAGAGCTTTCATGCAGCAATGTGAAATAATTATTGACTTGCTGAATGTAATTTGAAAAAAATCAAAAGTTGGAATTCAGGATTAATGTGAAACTTGGCTCCCATATAGCATGCACAGCCTTTGCAATCCCATTTATTTTTGAAACTCGTCAGTCACCGAACAAATATCATTTGTAATTCAATTCCTGGTGGTACACGAATGTCTTTTTTAAGCCTTTATAAGCCAAAAGAATTTATAAACAATACTAGGGTGGCAGCTCTTGAACCACAACTCGTTAAAGAGCAAAAAGCTAAATTACAAATAAAGTACCAGCACAGCTCGCAGTACACGTCCCCTTGGCAAATGTCTCCTCTTGGAGGTTTCAAATTGAATTTATAATAGAAGAGCAGTGTTTCTAACCACCAGAAGCCTACACATTTTACATAAAACATCAAGGTGGCAGCGCAGCTACTTCAACAAAGAAAAAGGATACCAACAAAAGAATTACAAGGTTTTTTACTAAAGACTTGGGTGGCCTTTTGTGTTGCACAAAACATTGCGTTGATTTAATTATCTTAATAAACCTGTGATGTTTTCACATATTCTTTTTCTGATAAAACATCAGGCTTATGACCTCACAGAGTATGTAGAGTGGAGTCATGAGACCAACAATTGGAGCTGAGAGGCGGCTGAGGCACTAATAAATATTGTTCCTTCCTCCAGCCTCGTTTTGTTCTCATCGTTCAACTTCACATTGGCGCAATTCTATGTCAGGACCGGAAGCTCCGATTATGCTTCTCTTTCTTTACTGTAATTTGACAGCAGGAAATTACCTGCATATTGTGTGTGTTTTCTATTGCAGGACAGTACTCAGTGCCTCAGAGGCCGCGAGCGATATCGCAAGCCTTCTTCTGTGGAGCGGGAGAGATAGCGGGACACAGCCGCCATATTGGTACACCCACGATCTCCATTCTAGTCCTCCAGGACTGCAAACGAATGCACGCATACGCACAGCCACGGGCTTCATTCTAACGCAGCGACAGAGGTTTTTTGCAGCATTTGGTGGTGAGTTTCAGCGCTGTTGTGCACAAATCCATAAAAAGATAATCTCCTGTGTGCAGATTCTGTTCCCTACAACTTCAGGCATCAGAGTGTGCCCAGAGTTGTAAAATTGGCACAGGCACTGCCTAGAGTGGTGTTGCAGGTGCCTCCCTCCACCTTCTAATGAATTTACACTGAGCTTGTCAGGGTTGCACTCCACCGTTTCATTGTAGCTTTGCTACATTGGCTACATTCAGGCCCTCATTACTACCCTCTCTGTAAAGGACACTGACCGCCATGCTGACGACCGCCAACATACCGTGCCCGCAGCGGAAATTCGCTACAGGTATTATGACCGACACTTAGAAATCCTCCACAATACACAATACAGACACCCACACAAGTCCACCACACCAAAGGTCAGTGATAAACTGGCATTAGCAAAACCCACACCGTTATGCCAACAGGAATACGCCCACAGTATCACGACCCACAAATCAACGCGGCGGTCATTCAACCGCGGTAATCCATTGGCGGTACACTGTTAGACACACACTTACAAAACACAACCACATTGGACAAATCAAAATACACACACCTGATACACATACACACACCACACCCACACTCTCACACCACTATAAAACACACACACCCATTACCCACAACTCCTTACAACTACATTTTTGGAAGAAGCAGAGAGACAGAAAAGTAAAGACAACACCAGCATCCAGAGGCACATGACAACATCCCCCATACACCATCCATGCACATCAAAGAACACACCCCAACACATCACACCACACATCACATCAACCATCACCTCACACATCACCCACACCACATCATGGCACCTCAGAGACACCCCAGGTTTTTTGAGGAGGAGCTCAGGGTCATGGTGGAGGAAATCATCCGGGTAGAGCCACAGCTATTCGGATCACAGGTACAGCAGACGTCCATTGCTAGGAAGATCGAGCTATGGCAGAGAATTGTCGACAGGGTCAACGCAGTGGGACAGCATCCAAGAACACCGAATGACATCAGGAAGAGGTGGAACGACCTACAGGGGAAGGTGCGTTCCGTGGTATCCAGATACCAGGTAGCCGTACAGAGGACTGGTGGTGGACCCCGACCTTCTCCCCCACAACTAACAACATGGGAGGAGCAAGTCTTGGCGATCATGCATCCTGAGGGCCTCGCAGGAGCAGCAGGAGGACTGGACTCTGGTAAGTCATATCTTTACTATTATATCTCCCCCACCCTACCTGCATGCCATCACAAACTCCTACCCTCACACCCATCACCCCAACACCTCACAGATACCCCACTATCACAACCCACACATCCCAATACCAAGCCCTGCATGTGACAACAATGCATGGACACCCATTACAGACATGCATGGACACCCATCACCACAGCATGTCCAGTAGAGAGACTCAGCCAGAGCACACAATCACCACTTACGCAAGGGCCAAGGCGATAATGTAAGCACAGGAGTAGAGGGAAACTCACCCATTGCACAAGATGACACACACAGATACAATAACTATGCATTTACACCCCAACAGGACCCATACCCAATGTCACTGGACAGGAGGTGCCAGCCATATCCAGTCCCCCCACAGAAGAGGCCCATAGTGACAACAGCAGCTCTGCACGCCTGGATCAAGATGACCAGCCCGGCCCCTCAGGGACCTCTGGACAGTCGGTTCCTCTGCCACAGTCCCAAACCCCCAATGAACCTCCCCCCTCAGGAAACACCACCACAGCACCCACCCAGCTGGCTCGTGCCACTGACCCCAGGACACGTCAATCAGAAGTGTGTCCACCACTACAGGGACCCCAGGCAAACCCACTAACCCAGGATGATCAGGGACCTGGTGTCAGTGGGCACACGGTTCAGGGGACAGGCACAGGACAACAAGGAAGCTGGGAGGACTGCTGTGCGACAGGGGGAGGACAGGCCCAGGGAACCCACTCTCCACAAGGCACTCTCCAACATCATGGGAGCATACCACCATTCCCAGGAGACCATGGGTACGGTACTGGCCAAGTTTATGGACACCCAGCGGCTGGAGGTGGAACAGTACCTGGGGATCAGGGAGGACTTAAAGCCCATTAACACCACCCTGGTCACCATTGCAGGGGTGTTGGCAGATATGGCCAACACCATGAGGGAGACAGTGGCATACCACCTGGCCACTGACCCCAGCCTGAACAATGAACTGCCCTCCACGTCTGCCGGTGCTAGTATACAGGAGGTCCTGCCACAGGACCAACAGGCCACCAGCACCCCACCCTCTGCAGAAGGAGAACCACCCCACAAACGGTCCCTGCGATCCAGGCACAAGACAGAGAACATTGCCAAGACCCCCTCCAGGAAATAAGACTCTCCTGATTGTCACCCTTCTGTCCCACTATGTCACCCTGACCACCTTGAACTGCCATTGCTCCACTTCCTATGCCGCATTGAACAATGCATCTGTGATCCAAAGAGAATGTGTTATTACAACCTCTTTGACAAATAACATAGTGAATGTTCATTTGCACATACCAAAGTATGACAGTAGTTGGGCAGCAGTGAACATAGCAGAAGGCAGAATTTGGTACCCAGATCTGTGAAAAGGAAAGCCAAAGTGAACTGTCAGAGTCCATGCACAGAGGTAGTAAGGCAGTCTTATAAAGTGTCCCACAGTAGTCTGATAAGATGAGCAGTGCCAGTCTCTTACCTGTGTGCCACTGGAAGTACTGCATGATGATGTTGTTTCGGTTGTCAATATCTTCTTCTTCTGCCTCCTCTTCTTCACTGTCCACAGGCTCCACAGCTGCCACAAGACCAACATCAGGCCCATCCTCCTGCAGAAAAGGCACCTGGCGTTGCAAAGCCAGGTTGTGCAACATGCAGCATGCCACGATGATCTGGCACACCTTCTTCGGTGAGTAGTAGAGGGAGCCACCTGTTAGATGGAGGCACCAGAATCTGGCCTTCAGGAGGCTGTAAGTCCACTGTATAATCCTCCTAGTTCGCACATGTGCCTCATTGTAGCATTCCTCTTCCCTTGTCCTGGCATTCCTCACTGGGGTCAGTAGCCATGGCAGGTTGGGGTAACCAGAGTCACCTGCAAATGTCGAGGGATATCTGTTAGACACACACCAACCCTTAGGGACTACCCCATACCCAGACACCTACTCATACTGTGTGGGGGTCTTGGGCTCACCTATTAGCTATACACGGTGCCTCTGGAGTTGCCCCATCACATAAGGGATGCTGCTATTCCTCAAAATGTAAGCATCATGCAGCAGAGCCAGGATATGCGCATTCACATGAGAGATGTACGGGTCTGCCAAACACACCATCTGCACATCCATTGAATTGCAGCTTTTACGATTTCTGTACACCTGTTCATTCCTGCGGGGGAGGACAAATGCCACATGTGTACCATTAATGACACCAATGATGTTGGGGATATGCCCCAGGGCATAGAAATCAGCTTTCACTGTGGGCAAATCCTCCACCTGGGGGAAAACGATGTAGCTGCGCATGTGTTTCCGCAGGGCAGATAACACTCTGGACAACATGTTCAAGAACATTGGCTGAGACATCCCCGATGCCATGGCCATTGTTGTTTGAAAGGAACCACTGGCCAGGAAATGGAGCACTGACAGGACCTGCACTAGAGGGGGGATACCTGTGGATTGGTGGATAGCTGACATCAGGTCTGGCTCCAATTGGGCACACAGTTCCTGGATTGTGGCACGATCAAGTCTATTGGTGATAATGATGTGTCTGTTTTCCATTGTCGACAGGTCCACCAGGGGTCTGTACACCGGAGGATGATGCCATCTCATCATCTGCCCCAGCGGATGTGCCCTGTGGAGGAGAATGGTGAGCAGAGGGTCATGTACCACATAGGTTTGACAAGGGTGTTTTGCACTAATGTGATTTAATAGTTGTGTGGTACTGTCTGTCTGTATTCCTGCCCAAATGTGCTGTGACGCAGTTAGGTGCCCTGCCCCCACCTGAAATGGCAGCTGCCTGACCTGTAAGGAGGGACAAGGGGAAATGAGGTAACTGCGCTGGCGTTGTGCAGCGTCGCGGTAGCCAGTCGAAGACCGCCACGCAATTCAGCATTGGTTATCAGTGGGCCTTGTGGGTTCCAGGAGCCAATGACGATGTACGCCGGCGGTGACGGTACACGCTGCCGCGGACTTGACCACCATTTTCTAGCTGTTCACTCACTTGATACCTGACCTTCAACAGGAGAGGACCTACACTGCAAGTGCTGCTGTGACCATAGTCTGGAAGCAACAATGGCTCGAGTGTCTGGGGAAAGACACTTTCCCCAGACACTCTGGGGAAAGTGCCTTCACTTCTGAGGAGTTGGACAGACCAGTGGATGGGGTCCTCTCCCAGTACACGCTACTCTACGGTCCTCCAGGCAAACAGGTGAGTAAACTGTGAGCATGATGCATGGGACATGAATGTATGGAGTGGTCTAGATGGAAGATACATGTTGTGGGGGGGCTGAGGCCTGCATGTTCAGTGTATGTGTTTCAGGGCATGGGTGGGAACTGGTGGCCAATGAGTATGAGGAATCGGACAGGGGAGTAATTTCCAATCTTACTTTACCTCTAGGTCAGCGCCCACCAGAAGAAGGGTATTTGGTGTGCCATCGCCAAGGAAGTGCGGACCCTGGGGTCTATAATAGACGGAGCACCCACTGCCGCAAGAGATGGGAGGACCTGTGCCGCTGGAGCAAGAAGCCGGCGGAGGCCTAGCTGGGGATGGCCTCCCAACGTGGAAGAGGTGCCCGTCGCACCATGACCCCCCTGATGTTTCGGATCCTGGTGGTGGCATATCTGGAGTTGGATGGGCGCTTGAGGGCATCACAGCAACCACAAGGGGGTGAGTACAGTCTCATTCAGCTTACTCTGCACACTTTACGAGGTGTCTGGGTGGGGGATGTGGGCTGTGGGATCCCCTAGGACAGGGCGAACTTGGTAGGGTAGATCCCTTCTTTGGCAGCCCTTCTTTGGCAGCCTCTGTGGCACTCCAACCCCAATAGTGGTAGTGGCCATCTACAACTAGTCAGCCTCCTGTGGGTTCCAGGTGTGCAGCAAATGGGGTTAGGCATAGTCCCCCATGAGCAGGTGATTTTCCTAAGAACTGTTAGTGCATGGGCGCTAGTGCATAGGACTGCTCCCTGTGTGTTGTGTCCGCCAACGATAGTGGTGTTGCTGGCATTGACCATGTGTCTCCTCTGTCTTCCCCCCTCCTTTTTGTTTTGTTCCCCTGTCCTTGTGTGCATTAGCATCATCTGGCGGAGGAGCAGTGGCACCGGAGCAGGAGGGAGCTACAACCCACATGGCCCAGAAGGGTGAATGTACGGAGTCTGAAGGCACCAGTGGGACGGAGGGCAAGGGGAGCTCCACGACGGGGACAGGAGGGGACACCAGCGACAGCGACTCCTCCTCTGATGGGAGCTCCCTTGCAGTGGAGAACACCTCTATGCCCACCGCAACAACTGGTACAGCCGCCACCACCCCTACCAGCACCGCCCTCCCAGCAGCCCCTCAGCGTGTTTCCCTTGCCCACTCACCCAGGAGGGTGGGCATCTCCTTCACCCCAGGCCCCTCAGGCTCTGCCCCAGTCAGCCCTGCTGCCCTCAGTGAGGAGGCTATTGACCTCCTGAGATCCCTCACTGTTGGACAGTCAACCAGTTTGAATGGCATCCAGGGTGATGAGAGGCAGTTTCAGCAAACAAATGCATACCTGGAGGGCATTCATTCTGGCGTGGCGGCCCAACAGAGAGCATTTCATGCTCTGGCCTCAGCACTGATGGCAGCCATTGTCCCTGCGTCCAGCCTCCCCCCTCCAACCTCCACTACCCCTAACCAATCCCCTCAACTTCAGCCTATCCCAAGCACACCATCAGGCCAACATGCACACACATCAACACACAAAAGTGGCTCAGGCAAACATAATCACCACACATCCTACAGGCACTCACACAAGCACCATACCCATGCAGACACACCAACATCCAGTGCCTCCACCTCCTCCACATCCTCCACCTCCCTCCCAATCTCGTCTCCTCTCACACCTGCATGCACTACATCCTCAGCCACTACCTCCATCACCAGCACGCCCATCACCACACACCGCTCACGTGCAATCACCCCCCACTACCATTCACACGTCCCCTGTGTCCTCTCCCAGTGTGTTGGTAAGCCCTCCTGCCAAAGTACACAAACGCAGGCACACACCCACTCAACAGCCATCCACCTCACAACAGCCTCCAATCCATGCACCTTCACCCAAACTCAGCAAACGTACACCTCCTAAACCACTACCCCTTCCTCCACTCCCAAACCCCCTCCATCTTCCCGTCCCAATGTGTCTAAGAAACTTTTCCTGGCTACCATTGACCTCTTCCCTACACCTCCCCCTGTCCTTCCCCTAGGGCCAGGTTGTCTAGAGCCCTGACCAGCACCTCAGCCACCAAATCCTCATCCAGTGTGGTCCCTGCAAGTCCGGGAACATCGAAGGGGGCACCCATCAGGGCCGCCAGTGTGCCACCTAGTGAAGCCAAGGACCACCCTATTCCGCCACCTAGCAAGGTAAAGAAGGGGCCAGCATGCAGAAGAGAAAAGCCGTACCACCCACCCAGCCAGGCCTCATCCAGAACCAAAGAGGACAGTGCCACGGTCCCAGCAGCGACTTCCAAGGTGGGGAAGGGACACAAGAGCAAAGGGAAGTCACCTCAGGGCACGGAGCCTCCAGGTAAGGGACTAGTGTCCCTCCTTTCGCAAGACAGCCCAGCAACCTGTACCGCCGCAACAACCTCCACCTGCACCGCCATCTGCTCCACCACCTGCACGGCAGCTGCCTCAACTACAGTCACCCGCATCATCCCCAGTGGGCAGCCTTCCGAGGCCTGAGGAGACGGCCTGGTGTCTCCCTCCACAAGTGCAGACACCTGCACCACCGGCAGCATCTCCGCCACAGCCACCGCCACCTGCCCCGCGATGTGCCCATCCAGTGCCACTACAGCGGACATCAGCAGCATCCCCAGTGGGCAGCCGTCCGAGGCTGCAGGAGACGTCCTCGACCCTGCACACACTACATGAGGCACCACCACCAGCACTGGCACTACTAGCAGTTTGCAGCCTCAGTCGTCTCAAGGAGGAGTGTGGCTCTGCCTCCATGGAGTATCATGCTATCTGTTGCCGGTAAATCTCGTGGTTCAGACACCCATGTGAGGGAATGAGATATGCCACACCCCTGGTGCAGCATCACTCGGCACCAAGCCCCCTCCAGAACCAGTGGAGAACAGCATCCACTCACACAGTCCTTGGCAGGATGAAGCACTCTGGGCACCAAGCCCCCTCCAGAACCAGTGGAGAACAGCATCCACTCATGAGACTGTGGCTTTTCACTCCCCAGGACCAAGCAGTGGGCAACCCACCCACTTGAGAGACTTGAGAGACTGTGGCTTTGCACTCCCCAGGATCAAGCAGTGGGCAGTGAACCAACTTGAGTGACTTGAGAGACTGGCTTTGCAATCCCCAGGACCAAGCAGTGGGCTGTGCACCCACTTGAGAGACTTGAGAGACTGTGGCTTTGCACTCTCCAGGCCCAAGCAGTGGGCATCCCACCCACTTGAGAGACTGTGGCTTTGCACTACCCAGGACCAAGCAGTGGGAGGTGAACCCATTTGAGTGACTTGAGAGACTGTAGCTTTGCACTCCCAGTCCCAGGCAGTGGGCGTGGAGCCCCCTCAAGGAACAGTGGCGTTGTCCTATCATCCGGCTGAGATGCCCCCCTCCCCTTCCCCCTGTGGTGCCTGGGGTTTTTCGATCTGATGCCCCTGCAGTGTTCTCTCCGTTTTGAGGCAAGTGTCATGTGTGGGCTTCGCCCATGCTTTTTGGAACCACTGGTCCACGGACATTTAATGGGACAGTGTACGGACTTGTGTACTTGCTGTAAATATTTATATATACTGATGATTTAACGTTATCTTGGCCTATCTGATTGTTCAATTATTACACTCGTTAAACTCATTTTGTTTGGTCCTTGCATTCTTCCAGGGGGTGACGGGTGTATCTGTGATGTTATTGGATATGTGTGTATGCATGTTGTTGTGGGTGGGGTGTTGCGTGCCGCATGTGTGTGTCACTCTCTTTTTCCTCCCACCCTCCCCTGTGTACTAGGTGCAGTACGCACTGTTGTCGTCGACGCAGTCTTCGATGTTCCTGGTAGATGAGGAGGTAAACCAACATGGGCAGGACCTGTAACTCGGGCACCATGGCGTCCTGGTTCCTCGTTGGGTGTCGAGAGGTGAGTTGTTTCCCTTCCAATTCCTGTTTCCGCTGTGCTTTTGATGGCGTTGGTACCGCCCCGGAAAAGCTGGCAGATTGGTGCCTTGTAATAGTGTGGGCGGTACATTGTCTTCTGCCTTTCTGTTGGCGGTTACCGCCGTGGGGGTCGGAGTGTTAAGGTGGCCTATCTATGTTGGCGGTTTCCGCCATGGTCGTGATTCCATTTCTTTTACCGCTGGCCTGTTGGCGGTATTGCCGCCACTTTATCACCGACCGCCAGGGTGGTAATGAGGGCCTCAGTATATAAAGTGTTTGCCGCACTTTTGATTGATCACCATGACTCAATACGAACTCTATGAGGAGGATCTCAATGGATATCTGGATTGCCCTCTCTCCTTCCAGGAGAATCTAGTGGAGGCATTGGACAATAACGTCCAGCTCTGTGTCAATAAGGATTTGGCCAAGGCCCTAGGGCCCCTAACTTCCCATCTTAAGGGATTTGCACATCAACAAGGCTGACTTCCGCTGTTCAGCCCATCCCTCTAAAGGGAAAGCAAAAGCAAAAAGATGGCCTCATTCGGAGGTGTTTGAACAACTGTCCGCAGCAGTTTTGGAGGAGCATGGGTATAGCACTTGCCAATCTCAAGCTTGTTTGTCAGGCCGAAGTGCTTACCAGGGCTCCCAACGTAACACCTTCCACTGTTGCCGCAGAAATTGGCAATATCTGTCTTCAGACCAGTCCTTTTACCCTACCTGAGCTCGTGGGGGATGCCAACGCTTCTGTAGAGGATATGGCAGGGGACATCAGAGAGGCTCCCAGGAGTCAGGATATTCAGTTGAGAATTTTACCCATGTAAGAAGTGATTTTGGGGGGGGCAGGATTCAGTTGTTTGCACACAATTCGAAGCTCCTGACCCGGGATTCATGGGTTCTCGACTCCATTCTGGGATACAAGTCCTCACCTCCCCAGGAGCTGTATTTTTCCCTACAATATTAAAAGATAATGTCAGGGGACATCCTCTCCTTGCTCCAGAAAGACACCATTGGGGTCATTCTGACCCCGACAGCCCAGCGGTGCCCCGCAGGGCATTCTGACCGCGGCGGTAAAGCCGCGGTCAGACCGGCAACACTGGCGGTCTCCCGCCAGTGTACCGCCGCCCTTTTGAATCCTCCAAGGCGGCGCAGCTAGCTGCGCCGCCGAGGGGATTCCGACCCCCCCTACCGCCATCCAGTTCCCGGCGGTCCGCCCGCCGGGAACCGGATGGCGGTAAGGGGGGTCGCGGGGCCCCTGGGGGCCCCTGCAGTGCCCATGCCACTGGCATGGGCACTGCAGGGGCCCCCGTAAGAGGGCCCCTACGAGTATTTCACTGTCTGCTTGGCAGACAGTGAAATACGCGACGGGTGCAACAGCACCCGTCGCACCTTCCCACTCCGCCGGCTCGATTACGAGCCGGCATCCTCGTGGGAAGGGAGTTTTTCCCTGGGCTGGACGGGCGGTCTTTTGGTGACCACCCGCCAGCCCAGGGAAAAACTTAGAATACCCTCCGCGGTCTTTCGACCGCGGAGCGGTATTTCGGAGGGGGGAACTCTGGCGGGCGGCCTCCGCCGCCCGTCAGGGTCAGAATGACCCCCCATATGCCTTACCTCTCCTCACCCCAGAGGTTACATCAGCATCATCTTTTTGGTCAAAAAAAGAGGCAGGGGCTCCCGCCTGGTGCTAAATTTGAAGGAGTTAAATTCATGGATTGTATACAGGCATTTCAAGATGGAGGGAATTAACCTTATTCGAGCTCTGCTACAGGAAGGCGACTAGATGGTCCGTCTGGACCTAAAGGGCACATATATTTCTGTTCCTGTCTTTGCCACTCACAGGCAATTCCTTCAATTCTTCTGGCTCTGTCAAAGTTACGAGTACAATGTCCTTCCCTTCAGTCTTTCATCAGCCCCATAGTGTTTCACCAAACTGATAACACCTGTGGTAGAGGCCCTTCACACCAACAGCATCAGGTTAATCATGTACCTCGATGATAGAATTCTCATGGCTCAGGACTCTTAGACGGTATCCTTCCGATTGTGTTGGACAGTTCTGCTGCTTCAGGACCTGCTGTTTACGATCAATCAGCCAAAATCTTGTCTGATTCCTTCCCAACAGATGGAATTTTTGGGGGTTCCGGATAGATTCGGTATTGTACCAATTGAATCTCCCTTCTCAGAAGATTCAGAATATCAAGAGGGAACTGAGGTCTGCCCTGAATGACCAGACAATATACTTGAGGTCAATAGCTCTGATTGTGGGCCTATTAGCGCCATCCATTCAGGCCATATTCCTGAGTCCTTTTCATTACAGGGCCTTCAACGCCTCAAGATACAACACCTTCAAAAGGGGTTGACATATTCAAACCAGATTCCGCTCTCGCCTGAAGCCAGAATAGAAATGATTTGGTGGTTGACCCACATGGATGCCTGGAATGGCCGGGTGATTTTTGGCAGCACCCTAGGCATAATTCTGGAATTGGATGCCAGCAGGTAGCTGGGGAGCCAGATGCGTTCCCTTATCCACAGGGGGTCGCTGGTCGGAGTCCGAACTTTACCTTTGCATCAATTGTCTGGAGCTCCTGGCAGGTTCTTTTGCAGTCAAGAGTATTTCTCCCTCCCGGACGGACTGTTGCATTCTGCTGAGAATGGGCCTCTTATCAGTGGTATGCTATGTCAACAGACTGGGAGGTACAAAGTCTTGGACGCTCGTGGAAATAGCCAAGGATTTGTGGCACAGCTGCCTTCAGCGCTGGATTTCGGTCATAGCGGAGTATCTCCAGAGGGAGAAGAACTTGATGGTGGATTGGTACTCTCACCACCTACAGAATTCCAGCGATTGGAGGTTGCATCCGAAATTCTTCTTCAATCTCAATTGCAGATGGGGCCCCTGCTCTGTGGATCTTTGCTTCGTGGCTCAATTGTCAGATCCCTCTACTTTTCAGTTGACACCTGGACCCGGAGGCTCTGGTGACTGATGTGTTTCCTCAGGACTGGTCCTCCCATCAGGGGTATGCCTGTCCTCCATTCAACATGATTCTCCGAGTTCTCGCTCAGGTGAAGCGTCATAGAGCTGAAATCATTCTGGTAACTCTGCTTTGGAGGGCCCAGCCCTGGTTCCAAATGGTTCTGGAGGTGTCTTGCAACATTCCTCTCCTGATCCCGTCTCAACAGAATCTGTTGCTGGACCCAGAAGGCTTTCCACATCCCTTGATCTTGACGGATCAGCTAAGGTTGGTGGCATGGAGGGTTTCAGGAGTAGATGGAAACTGCAGGGCATTTTGCCTCACGTTTCCACCTACATCGACCACGCACAACATAGATGCTTCTGCATGGCGGAGATGGGTCAGCTGGTTTAAAAGAGGGGTGCAGATCCCTCTCAAGCGAATGTCTGTTTCGTAATACATTTTTAGTTTTCTTTGGGAGACTTGGGATTTGCATACAGGTCTGTGAACAACTACAAATCAGCCATTTCAGCAGGCCATGTACTAGTTAATGGCAAACCTATAGGTGAGGATCCTATTGTATGTAAACTAATGAGGGGCATTAGTTTCTGTAAACCTCCACAGTCTAAGTATTCCTCTTTGTGGAATGGGGACATAGTGCTCTGATTTTTTAATTCCTGGCCTGATAATAAATACCTGTCATGTAAGCAATTATCAGTCAAGCTGATGGTGTTGTTATGCCTGATTTCCTGCAAAAGGGTATGAGAAGTCCAGACCCTAGATCTCAGGGTTAGAAAATTCTTCCCAGAAGAAGTAAGTTTTTCAATTTCTAAAAGGCACAAAACCAAATTTAGGTTAGTCTCCTACCCATTTTTCCCTAATGATCACAAGCGTTGTGTGGTACTGTGTAATAAGGCTTATGAAGCTGCTACCAGCGAGGTTTAAGTGGATCCCGGTAGGCAATTGCTCATCGCTCTGCAGAAGCCTTTCAGACCGGTATCTTCAGCTACTTTAGCTAGATAGATGCGCTGGTTGCTTTTAGAAGCAGTCATTGATGTCTCTGTGTTTGGAGCTCATTCTGCGCGAGGAGCCATGACTTCGAAATCCTTCACTTTGGGTTCTCGCTTTGAGGACATTATGAAGGCAACAGACTGGCCATCTGAATCTACTTTTAAATCATTTTATTGCAAGCCAATTGTGGATGTGGTGTCAGTAGTAGCAGCGCAGCTTTGAACAAGCATAATCACAGCCCCCGGTCCTGACATAGAATAAACATTTTCTAGCTGTAACAACAAGAATTTTCAATTCTATTAAGGTCACAAAGGTGAAGATTATCCCACCTTGAGTACAGTTTACTATGTAAGGTATAAGTATGTTTTCTCTGCTATTTACAAAAAAGTTTTGTGGATTATATGAACTGTTTTCCCCACCCATTTTGCTTTGGTTTATTAAGTTATGGGTGTGGTTTTAATGCTCCTATTCCTTTAACTTTAGGAAAAGAGCAAAAGCAGACTTGAAGCATCGTTCACGTTCGTAAGTTGGGTTGTACCTATTGTTTTCCACTCTAGTGATCACATTGTGGGACACTGAGTTTGCATAGCTTCCTTTCAAGACTGGTGAGGATCCCATCTCCATGACCGGAAAGGACACTGTTTTCCTTGATTACACAATGTGTTATCGTGAGTTGTGTTTTCTTATGTCAGCCCATTTGCAAAGAGAGAGGAGTTAAAATGGTGGCAGTAATTCTCAAAGGGTTGTATGGTTGGTGATTGGACCATGTAATATGTGGACTTGAGTTCATAGGGGATGTATTTTTTTCTCAAGTTTAATTTGATTGGTTGCTGTTAAATTACAGTACAGAAAGAAAAGCATAATCCTCGTCTCCTTGTCCTTAATAGAATATTTTTTTTTTGTTGCAACAGCTAGAAAATGTTATATTTCCCAGATGACAAATCAATGTGGAGTGAAATTCTCTCATTGCACTCAGCTGATGAGAAAAAAGGGATCCCAAACAAAAATTTAGAAAGGTGTCAGAAGGGCAGTTCAAGAAGGCTGTGCCGCTTAGTATTGGACAGTAAGCGTTTGACTTTTAAATGATGCTCTTTTGACAAATCGCACATAGTGCAGAGGAAGAAAAAGTGAGCTCTATCGTCGATAGAAAAAGGGACTAAAGTATGACTGATTACTACAATGATCATGCCAGCATGAGGGAAAGAGGCATGCAACAAGCCCAAGTGCCTGTGGCCATTTTGTGTTATTGGACACAATGAAAAACAAAAAAAAGATGCAGTATCTATAGAAAATATAGTGCTGCAAGGGATTGGGAGGAAACATATGGAAAACTACAGAGATCTTCAGTGGTCATTTTAAACAGCTGGGAGGAAACTTATTGCAGAATAATGATTGCGTGAGGTTTTAAATGTTGTAAGTACTAATAGTCGTCCAACCAGTGAAAGTAAAAACACTGACTTGGTTCTTACTGAGCAGAAATTAATGGTAACATGAAATTTGGTGAAGAATGCCTCTCACATTATTATTAATTCTTTGCAGCAGGGGAAACTTGTCAGATTGTTAAACAGTATAACCTGATTTGGAGTGCTTCCATGAGTACATTCCAATATCACCCATAACTGAAATGGTGCAGGACATATTACAGGTGGCTGGTTAAAAAGGCAATAGAACAATTTGGGTGGACATGTTTTGCTTTCAGGTTCCAAATGGGAAAGTAATATAAGTATAATAAGGTAACATGCAGATTGTTATACTCCCTAACTTTTTCTTGAAGAACCCAGGTGAACCTACAATTAAGTGGGAAAAAGGTCTTCAATTATGCAAGGATACATGGGATAAATGTGAGTGCTGAGACAAAGTTAGCACTACTAATGCATACTCTGGGGCTGAGGGACAACATCTAGCAGAGAATCCTGCAGACATGGGACAGGGAGATGCCCACGATCTCAATGGATATGAGATTGACATTAAAAAAATGTATCTGCATTATTTACCCCACACAAGCTTTTTTTAAGCAAAATCACTTCAGAAGACATGTACAGAAGGCAGATAAACCATTAAGGAGTATGTAACAGTGGTAATAAAGTTTGCAGCATCATCCAAATTTGGAGTATCACTAGCTGAACAAATCAGAGATCAATTTTTATTACACAGTAAGGGCGACAGAATAAATGGATGAAGGGTGAAATGCCGCTGGAGGATGTTCTAGCTACAATAAAGAGAATACAACACATGATGAGTTGTGCCGAGGAATTGAAAAGAGAGACTACAATGAAGGAGATGGTAAAAGCAGTGGAAGTTAAACCGCAAAATAAAGACATGAGAGATATG
The DNA here is from genome assembly GCF_031143425.1 of Pleurodeles waltl. Lineage (NCBI taxonomy): Eukaryota > Metazoa > Chordata > Amphibia > Caudata > Salamandridae > Pleurodeles > Pleurodeles waltl. The sequence continues at coordinate 186,987,319 of NC_090437.1, forward strand.
GGAAGATTTAAAGGTAAATACTTCCATTGTGGCCAGGTTGACCACATGGTCAACAACAGCAATTGCTTCATGCATAAGACCACATGTAACCAACATATGAGTAAAGAACACTTTTCAAGTTGTTGTTGCAGTTCTGAAAAACGGCTAAAATAAAATCAAACACCTAATGAAAGAAGTGAGGTGAAGGAAGTTATGGTCAAAGTGGTGTTACAGGTAATGAATCAAAATTGGAGAGGAAAGAACAAGAAAATCTACAAGTGGAAGAGAAGACTATGATCTACCCAGAAGACAAAGTTAAAGTGAGTGATGTGAAAATACGAATACTATTCGACTCATGTTCCGAGGGGTCTGAACAGAGAAATTGTGGTAGACAAATACCTCTTACCCAACATTTCTGATATGATGGTGACATTGTGGGGAGCAAGATTTTTCATCTCTCTTGATCTTGCCTCCATAGCATCAAATTCGATTGCATCCCTCACCACAAGAACTTCCTTCCTTCATAATTCCTATTGGAAAGGTCAAATTTCTGAGAATGTCATTTGTGGTGGTAATTGCAGCTTCTGTCTTCCAGAGGGTTATGAATTCTATGATAGGCACCATGGAACGAGTTTGTTGTTTCCAGGATGATTGTGCTGATGTATGGGAAAACATGAGAAGAACGTAATAAAAGGATTATGACAGTCTTGTAAAATTTCAAGGCTGTGGGGCTTACCCTGGACTTGGAGAAATGTAGATTTGGAAAAAATGAAATTCATTATTTAGGACAGACATTGAGAAGCCAAGGAGTTAAGCCTAAGGAAGATTTACTAAACACAGTTTGTAATTCGAGTTCTCCTAGACTTAAACAAGAGGTGGTATAATTCCTGGGTTTAGTGGAATTTTATAGAAACTTCACAAATAATTTCTCAAATAAAACCCAGGAGATGCACAAATTATGCAAAAAAGCAAGAAAATTTGCGTGGAGTACTGAAAGTCAGTGGGAATTTGAATGTGTGAACAAGATTTACAACAAGCACACAATCTTAAGGCGTTTGTTGCAGGCAGGCCCACAGAGGTGGTTATGAATGCAAGTGATAAAGGATTGGGTGCTGTGCTAATACAAACAGTGGACGAAACTGAGAACAGCATTGCATGTGTGCCCAGGACTTTGAGAGGAGCAGAATGTACTTATTCTGTAACTAAATGTGAAGACTTATCAGTGTGTTGGGCCATTGAGAAGTTCAGGCCTTTTCTCTGGGGCATAGGGTTCATGGTGGAAGCAGATCATAAGCTTCTAAAGGGAATATTTATGAAAAAGGGTTGGGCAGTGTGTCAGCAAGAAGACGCAAAATTAATTAAAGGAATTCACATTTGCAGTGGAGTACATCCCTGGGGTGCAAAGTTATATTGCTGACTGCTTGTCTCGCCTGGTTCCAGTGAGTAAGAAGTTGGAGGAACTCTCAGAGGACGTGGAGTGGTCAGATGAAAGAGTCTGTGCTATAACTGAAAGGGCTATCTCAGAAGAGGAGTGGAAATATGAGGTAAAAGTAGATGAAGTTCTGCGAACTGTAGCTTCGTTCATTCAAAAGGGCTGGACAGTAAATAAAGATCTCATTGTTTTGGTTCAGCTATTCTGGATGATTACGGAAGAGTTAGCAAGTTGAGATGATTTGATTTTCAGAGAGGATCATTTGGTGGTTCCTGGTAAAGTGAGAGGCAGGATCATTGACATGGCACACAAAGGACATTTTGGGATAGTTAAAATTAAGATGAGAATAAGGACTGACTTTTGGTGGGTAGGTATGGATTTGGATCTGTTATTTATGTGTATTTCTTGTATTGCAACATATTACACCACAGAACGACAATGAGGATGGGATAATTAATCCATGTTGATCCCAGCTAACCCACATTAGGCTACGGAGTGATTACATAAGTACTACAGATCTCAGAATCTGTCAGACCCCTGCTAGTGGAGGCTTAGTGGTGCGTATGGCTGGGTAGAGGTGTGGTGGTTGTTTGTAGGGCTGGGCTGTGGTGTATGCAGCAGTAACTAACTAGCTAGAAGGTGGATACTGGTGCAGCTTGTGTGCCTCTCAGAGTTATATATATATATATAAATATGTATATATATATATATATATATATCTATATGTACACACACACACACACACATATATATTTATTTATATATATATATATATATATATATAACCTAGTGGTGGCTGCCACTAGGTAGTTATAGTTAGGACCTAGCTTCTATAGAAAAAGCATTTTTTGATTTGCCTATATCTTTAGCACCGATTGATAAATCTTCAAGTAATTTTTCCAAAAACTTTTACACTCACTTCAGCTGCTGTCTGTAAAGGGGGGTCCCAAAACGAGTTTTCCCCATTAATTTTCCCATAGGGATTTTGAACAGCGATAGCGCCGAAACCACTTGACAGAATTACATCAAATTTGACAGAAAGGTAGCTCTTAGTCCAGAAAGAGGCATTTTGTTATTTGGTGTAAATCTGTTCAGTAGTTTTATAGAAATTAACCTCTTAAGTGCGGGTGTCGGCCACTGGCCGACGCCCACACTACCTCCCTGGTGCGGGTCACGACCAGTGGCCGACACCAGGGAGGGGGTTAATAAAACGCACCCGAGGATTTAGATATTTTTTTTTTTATCCCTGGGAGACACGGAAGCTCTTCCGTGTCTCCCCCCGCCCCCACCCGCCCCTTTGTGATGCGCTGACGTTACAATGTTGATTTCCGCATCGGAGCAGGAAGCAGCCTTGCAGCCGCTTCCTGCTCCGATGGGAAAAACGGCCACAAACGGCCTTCCCCAGTTTCAGGAAGGCCTCGTAAGAAAGGGGAGAGTCTCCCCTTTCTTACGAGGCCTTCTGAAAGTGTTTCCTGGCCCCCGACCGCAGCACAACTGCGATCAGGGGCCAGGAAACACCACTAGACACCAGGGATTTCACTTGGGGGGGTCGGCCCCCTCGGAAAACGGTCCGCCTCCTCCAGGGACATATTTAAAAAAAAAAAAAAAGATAGGTGCCCCCAGGGGCAAATTTTTATTTATTTTTTTAAAAATTAAAAAATTAAAAAAAATGGACAGGGGGTCGCCCGTGGGCAGGGCGACCCCCTGTGGGGGCAATATTTTTTTTAGTTGTTGAAGGGTTTCCCTGGGGGCCATTTTGGCCCCCAAGGAAACCATACAACAACTAAAATAAAATAGATCTCTCTCTATATATATATATATATATATATATATGTATAGATCTATATATATAGATATATCTGTGTAGATATATCTATGTACATGGAGATATCTATAGATAGATCTATAGATATAGATATATATATATATATATACATCTATATCTATAGATCTATCTATAGATATATCTATGTAGATAGATATATATATAGAGATAGATCTCTCTCTCAATATATATATAGATATATATATATATATCACTTTTGTCAATATGTGTGTGGTTTCCCTGGGGGCTGCGATCGGCCCCCAGGAAAACCAGACCCACATATAAAAGTGATATATATATATATATATATATAAATATATATTTATATATATATATAAATATTTATATATAGATTTGTCTTGCAGTTGCAGCTTGCGTCTTCAAAGCAATGCACATACTTCAACTGACGCTTTTCAACTGTAGCTTTTAGGCAGCAATAAAAAAAGTCAAGTAAGTATTGTGATTATGTTTCTGCTGCAAAAGGGTCAGACTTGTTTAATGGCAGTGTTTGTGCCATAAAGAAGCGCAGAAGGTTTATATGCCTACTGCAAAGAGCAAATCTGTATTTTATGTAAATAGCTGAGTACATTAGTAAAGTCAGCCATTACCTGCGCTATAATACAAATGAAATGTATGTGGGGGGTGGAGGGCGGCTATGGAGAGATGAAGGGCACTTTTGCTGGGTGGTAATGAGGGAATCCGAGGAGGAGGGAGTGGGAGCACCAATAATGATCGTTGGACTGGGCGCAGGAGGTGCTAAAGACTGTGACGAATGGTATGTGACAAGGTGTTTTTTGAGTGTCTTGAAAGAACGTGCTGATTGAGGGAAGAAGCGCAGGTAAGATGGCCTCTACTGTTGCACGTATCTCACACACACCATCGATATTGTGACTGTCTACGTAGGCTAGTGTTTTAGAGCAACAGTTTAGCCAATAGCAGAGATGGCATCTTGATGGATGACTGCTGCCGTCACTCGGGTTATAGAGGACAGCTCTGACATAGGATCAGAGACTGAGACATCAGATACTGAGACAGCATCTGAGGGATAGGACAATGGCGCAGACTCTGGGAGTGATTTTTCAGTCGGAGGAGTCCCATTCGATAACTCCTCTTCCAGTACATTATGAGAGAGGTGATGAGGACAGTCCTGCTGTCCCTTCGCAAGCAGTCTGTGCAACTCGGTAATAGTGGGTTAGCCCAACCCAGAGAGCAGGTGAATGCGGCGGCAAGCAGAGAGAGAGAGAGAGTGCTGTCTTGGGAGCTCCCCAATTTAGTTCAGCCCCAAATTCCACCGCCCAAATCGTATTGTGGAGACATCAAAATTATCTATCGCAAAACAAACTGGTTTTGTAAGGCAGGCACCTGTGTTTTTGGTCCTGGGTTCGGCAGCCATATAGAGAAACACACTAAACCCAAACATTTCTGGAAACTAGACATTCGGGGGAGTCCACAGAGGTGTGACTTGTGTGGATTCCCCAAAGTTTTCTTACCCAGAATACCCTGCAAAGCTGAAATGTTGAATAAAAACTCTATTTTTCTCGCATTTTTGTCACACAAACTACAGGAATATGCTGGGATCCACAAAATTCCTACCACCCAGTGATTCCTCACCTGTCCTGATAAAAACACTACCCCACTTGAGTGCCTACACCTAGTGCCTGCATCAGGAATAGATCACCCCAGGGTCAACAGCTGCCTCATGTAAGGACCAACATTGACCATTGTGTGATCTATTCCTGTTGCGGGCACCAGGCCTACCCACACAAGTGAGGTACCATTTTTATCGGGAGACTTGGGGGAATGCTGGGTGGGAGGAAATGTGTGGCTCCTCTCAGATTCCAGAACTTTCTGTCACCTAAATGAGAGGAAAAAGTGTTTTTTTGGCCAAATTTTGATGTTTGCAAAGTATTCTGGGTAACAGAACCTGGTCAGAGCCCCACAAGTCATCCCATCTTGGATTCCCCTGGGTTTCTAGTTTTCAAAAATGCGCTGGTTTGCTAGGTTTCCCCAGGTGCCGGCTGAGCTAGAGGCCAAAATCCACAGGTAGGCACTGTTTTCTATGAAAAAATGTGATGTGTACATGTTGTGTTTTGGGGCATTTCCTGTCGCAGGCGCTATGCCTACCCACACAAGTGAGGTATCATTTTTATCGGGAGACTTGGGGGAACGCTGGGTGGAAGGAAATTTGTGGCTCCTCTCAGATTCCAGAACTTTCTGTCACCGAAATGTGAGGAAAATGTGTTATTTTAGCCACATTTTGAGGTTTGCAAAGGATTCTGGGTAACAGAACCTGGTCAGAGCCCCACAAGTCACCCCATCTTGGATTCCCGTAGGTCTCTAGTTTTAAAAAATGCACAGGTTTGGTAGGTTTCCCTAGGTGCCAGTTGAGCTAGAGGCCAAAATCTACAGGTAGGCACTTTGCAAAAAACAGCTCTGTTTTCTGTAAAAAAATGGGATGTGTCCACGTTGTGTTTTGGGGCATTTCTTGTCGCGGGCGCTAGGCCTACCCACACAAGTGAGGTTTAATTTTTATCGGGAGACTTGGGGGAACGCTGGCTGGAAGGAAAATTGTGGCTCTTCTCAGATTCCAGAACTTTCTGTCACCGAAATGTGAGGAAAACGTGTTTTTTTAGCCACATTTTGAGGTTTGCAAAGGATTCTGGGTAACAGAACCTGGTCAGAGCCCCACAAGTCACCCCATCTTGGATTCCCCTAGGTCTCTAGTTTTCAAAAATACACAGGTTTGGTAGGTTTCCCTAGGTGCCAGCTGAGCTAGAGGCCAAAATCTACAGGTAGGCACTTTGCAAAAAACAGCTCTGTTTTCTGTCAAAAAATGGGATGTGTCCACGTTGTGTTTTGGGGCATTTCCTGTCGCTGGCGCTAGGCCTACCCACACAAGTGAGGTATCATTTTTATCGGGAGACTTGGGGGAACATAGAATAGCAATACAAGTTTTATTGCCCCTTATCTTTCTCTACATTTTTTCCTTCCAAATATAAGAGAGTGTGTAAAAAAGACGTCTATTTGAGAAATGCCCTGCAATTCACATGCTAGTATGGGCACCCCGGAATTCAGAGATGTGCAAATAACCACTGCTCCTCAAAACCTTATCTTGAGCCCATTTTGGAAATGCAAAGGTTTTCTTGATACCTATTTTTCACTCTTCATATTTCAGCAAATGAATTGCTGTACACCCAGTATAGAATGAAAACCAACTGCAGGGTGCAGCTCATTTATTAGCTCTGGGTACCTAGGGTTCTTGATGAACCTACAAGCCCTTTATATCCCCGCAACCAGAAGAGTCCAGCAGACATAACAGTATATTGCTTTCATAAATTTGACATTGCAGGAAAAAGTTACAGAGTAAAACATAAAGAAAAATGGCTGTTGTTTTCAGCTCAATTTCGTTTTTTTTTTTATTTCAGCTGGTATTTTCTGTAGGAAAACCTTGTAGGATCTACACAAATGACCCCTTGCTGAATTCAGAATATTGTCTAGTTTTCAGAAATGTTTAGCTTTCCGGGATCCAGCATTGGTTTGACACCCATTCCTGTCACTAACTGGAAGGAGGCTGAAAGCACCAAAAATAGTAAAAATGGGGTATGTCCCAGTAAAATGCCAAATTTGTGTTGAAAAATTTGGTTTTCTGATTCAAGTCTGCCCGTTCCTGAAAGGTGGGAAGATGGTGATTTTAGCACCAGAAACCCTTTGTTGATGCCATTTTCAGGGGAAAAAACACAAGCCTTCTTCAGCAGCCTTTTTTTCCATTTGTTTTGGAAAAAACAACATTTTCACTGTATTTTGGCTAATTTCTTGGTCTCCTCCAGGGGAAACCACAAACTCTGGGTACCATTAGAATCCCTAGGATGTTGGAAAAAAAGGACGCAAATTTGGCGTGGATAGCTTATGTGGACAAAAAGTTATGAAGGCCTAAGCGCAAACTACCCCAAATAGCCAAAAAAGGGCTCAGCACTGGGGGGGGGGAAACAGCCCAGCAGCTAAGGGGTTAACTAATTCCAAATTTATATATAAACGGACATAAAGGATTTGCCACCCCTTCCAATTTCTGCTGAGATATGTTTGGCTACCAACACTTCAACAAGGCAACCAAGTGTAAAAGAAAACAAATGTGGCCACGGTAGAGTCACCCTGACCCTTTAGCTCTGGTGCTACCCCAGCAGAGCAAAAAAAGCATTTTTTTGTATTTATTTTTCATCGTGATTCACAGTAGATCTGGGGAAAATGATGCACTTCATCATCTAAAGGCCCTGGGTGGGCCAAGTCGTTACTTTTAATGTGGGGGCTGCCTGCCTCCCTTGCAGCCCGAGGGACTGCCACCTCCTCAGGGCTCAAAACATTATGGCACTTATTATGACATTGGCAGTAACTGCCACCTATCACCACGTTGACTGCCGCCAACATACCGCTGCGGTGGCAAATATCCGTTCGCCATATAATTACACACACACCAAACTGACAGAATACTGCCGCATACACAGATCTGCCAGTCTAAAGGTCAGTGGTAAAGTGTCGGTACGAACACCCATACTGTTACGCCAACAAAACAACTCCCACCACATTATGACCCACGAATCACCACAGCGGACATTCAATGGCGGTAAACCATTGGCGGTACACACCAGCGCACTCAGAATGTCTACCCAAATACAAAACAACACAATATTGGCCTAAACAAAAAAACACACACCTGACATCCATACACACACCACACCCACCCACCCATAGCACTAAAACACACACACACACATTACACACAACCCTTTACGAATACCAATAAGCGCCACAAGACTAACACGAAGACCACTGAGACAACTACACACACACACCACAAATACCCATCCATCCGTCATGCACCCCACATCCCATACCCCACCACAACACTTAACACCCTCTGCACAACACACACCACACAACACCCATGTCCACACAAAGGCACCTCTGTTTCACTGATGAGGAGTTGCAGGTCATGGTCGAGGAAATAGTCAGGGTAGAGCCACAGATGTTTGGAGCACAGATACAGCAAATATCCATTGCCAGGAAGATGGAGTTATGGTGAAGAATCGTGGACAGGGTGAACGCTGCGGGACAGCATCCAAAAACAAGGGACGACATCAGGAAGAGGTGGAATGACCTACGGGGGAAGGTACATTCCGTGGCAGCAAGGCACCAGCTCCCCATCCAGAGGACTGGCAGTGCACCCCCACCTCCTCCCCCACAGCTCACAGCATGGGAGGAGCAAGTCTTGGCAATACTGCATCCTGAGGGGCTCATTGGAGTAGCCGGAGGACTGGACACTGGTGAGTCAATATATACTACTTATAACCCCCTAAACCTGCATGCCATCTCACCCCCTTACCCTCACTCCCATCACTCCACTCCATCCAACACACTGCACCTACACATCTGACTAACCCCAATGCCAAGCCCTGCATGCTATACCAATGCATGGACAGCCCTCCCAGCCCTGCATGGACACCCATCACCAAAGCATGCACAGCATGGAGAACTAACAAGCACACAGTCCATCACCATACACAAACCAAGGTGGCAGGGCAACAGCAACAATAGAGGAGAATCAAAACATGTACAATATGTCACAGACATGAAGTATAATGCATCACTTATATTTCCACAGGCGCCCCAGCTAATCTCAGTGGCAGGGAGGTGCCACGACTAACCAGTCCCTCAACAGAAGGTCCCCCTCAGTGATGACAGTAACTCTGGACTTCAGGATCTGGGTGAACTGCCTGGCCCATCAGGGACCACTGGTCAGTTGGCCACCCCAGCCCACTCACAATCAACTACAAAGCCTCCCCCATCAGCATCCAACACCACAGCACCCCCCCAACGTCCCCACACCTCTGTCCCCAGGTCACGTCAATCAGCAGTGTGCCCACCTGTACACGGACCCCAGTCCACAACTCTCACCCAAGACAATCAGGGACCTGGGGTCAGTGGCAGTGGGCACACCATTCAGGGGACAGAGGCACAGGGGAACAGGGACACTGGGAGGACCGCTGTGCGCCAGGGGGAGGACTGGCCCAAGGAACCGACTCTCCAGGAGGCACTCACTAATGCCCTGGGGGCCTACCAACAATCCCAGTACAAGATGGGACAGATCCTTACCAACATGCAGGAGAACAAGCCGCGGCAGGAGGTACACCATCAGATCAGAGAGGATTTGCAGGCCCTCAACACCACCATGGTCTCCATAGCAGGGGTGCTGGCAGATATGGCCAACATCATGAGGGAATGGACAGCACACCAGCGGGCCCCTACCACTAGCCAGTCTACTGACCAGCCCACCACTTCTGCTGCAGCTAGTGGGCAGGAGGCCCTGCCACAGGACCCATAGGCCACCAGCATCTCTCCTCCTGCAGAAGGTGAACCACCCCGCAAACGTTCCCTGTGACCCAAACAGAACCCAGAGACACTTGCCAAGACCAAGACCACCGCCAGAAAATGAGACCCTCCTGAATGTCCCCCTTGTGTCCCACCTTGTCACCTTCTCCACTTTGAACTACCTTTGCTCCCCTTCCTATGGCCCCTTGGACACTGGACCTGTGCTACAAACAGACTGGAACAATACCCTGGACTTTCCTCAACCATCACCCCATTCCATTGCACTTTTCCATCAATTATTTGCACTACAATAAACACCCTTGCACACAACCTAAGTGAAAATGTTTTATGTGCATATATGGATACAGTCACATCATGTGCAAATGATCCGAGCCTGTGATAGCATACATTTTATGAACTGTACCTGTCTGTAGCCTTCACATCAGTACACTGTTGTCATATCTCCAACATCTGCAACATGAGAAGCCATAGGTGACAGTAAGTGGAGATGCAAAGGAAGTAAATGCCATCCTGCTACAGCCACACAGAAAACATAAATAATCAGAGGAATGGTCAGTTCACTGTCTCACCTGTGAATCCTTGGAAGTATTGCCGTATAAGTGATGTTCTGTTTTCCACATCCTCATCCTCTGCCTCCTCATCCTCACTGTCCTCAGGGTCCACTACTGCCACAGGGGCATTTCCGGTCTCATCCTCCTGCAGATAAGGCACATGTCTTCTGAGGGCCAGGTTGTGCACATGCAGCATGCCACTACTATCTGGCAGACCAATTTGGGTGAGTAGCACAGGGATCCACCTGTCAGATGGAGGCATCAGAACCTGCCCATCAGGAGGCCGAAGGTCCTCTCAATAACTCTCATGGTTCACCCATGTGCATTATTATAATGATTCTCAGCCCCTGTGCTGTCATTCCTCACAGCGGTCAGGAGCCGCAATAGGTTTGGGTAGCCAGAGTCACCTGCAAGTATTGAGGGACAAACTTTTGCCTTATAGAATGGTATGGGGTCAACACTAGAAGGCATACACTGACAGACCTTGCGGTGGAGTCAGGCTCACCAATTAGCCACACCCTGTGCCTCTGTAGTTGTGCCATCACATTTGGGATGCTGCTATTCCTCAGGATGAAGGCTCATGCACTGACCCAGGATACTTGGCAGTGACGTGGGAGATGTACTGGTCAGCCAGGCACACCATTTGCACATTGAGTGAGTGGAAACTCTTCCGATTCGTGAACACTTGTTCATTCTGGCGGGGGTGGGACAAACGCAACATGTGTACCATCAATCGCCCCAATAATGTTGGGTATATGTCCCATTGCATAGAATCCTGCCTTCACAGTGGCCAAATCTTCCACCTGGGGGAAAGCAATGTAGCTGCACATGTGTCTGATCAAGGAAGACAAAACCCTTGCCAGCACGATTGAAAACATTGGCTGTGACATTCCTGCTGCAAAGCCCACTGTCACTTGAAAAGAACCAGTTTCCAGGAAATGGACCTCTGATAGAACTTGCACTAGAGGGGGGCTCCCAGTGGGCTGACGGATAGCTGATATCAGATCAGGCTCCAATTGAGCACACAGCTCTGTGATTGTGGCCCTGCCCAGTCTATAGGTGAGTATTGTGTGGCCGTCCTCCAGTGTAGCCAAGTCCACAAGGGGTCTGTACACGGGGGCTTGTCTCCTCCTCCGATTCCTAAACAGTGGTAGGTATCTAAGGGACACAAGGGTGAGTAGGCTGTCACAATTTGAACAATGGAACCACCACCTCAGTGTAAATAGAGCAGTAACATGATGGGACATTGGTAATGGCAATGTATGTGCAAATCATGGAAATTATGCAGTTCTCGATTATCTGAATATTGTCCACCTCCATAAAATGGCGAACGCCTGTCCTGTATGCAGGGACAGGTGAAAGTGAGCTAACTCCGCCGGCATTGCGTGTCATGGCGGAAGGCAGTCTTGCACCGCTGTGCTATTCCTCAATGGATAACATAGAGCTCTATGGAGTACCACCATGGACGTGACCGGCATTTTCTGTCTATAACCTCACTTGATTCCTGACTTTCCACAGGACAACACCTACACTGTGTGTGCTACTGTGACCTGTGTCTCAATTCCTGCCATGGCCCCTGTGACCGGAGAAAGGGCCCCTGCCTTCACTTCGGAGGAGTTGGAGCGGTTGGTGGATGGGGTCCTACCCCAGTATAAGCAGCTATATGGGCCTCCATACCAACAGGCAAGTACACCTTGGGCACGATGCAAGTGACAAGGTGGCATGGAGATGTGTGTGCGAGCATTGTGTCATTTGGGGGGGTCGTATGTCTGGTTGTAGTGTACATGGTGAGCGCTGAGTGATATGTGTGCCAATGGTGATGGAAGGGGATTTGTGTGACAGGCTAGATTGTATGTGTAATGGTGTTCTCCTGTCTGTATTCCCTCTGCAGGTCAGCACCCATCAGAAGAAACGATTGTGCTGTGCCATCGCCAAGGACGTGCAGACCCTGGGGGTCTACAGCAGGTGGGGCACCCAGTGTAGGAAGAGGTGGGAGGATCTGAGACACTGGACCCGGAAGACCGCAGAGGCCCAGCTGGGGATGGCCTCCCAACGAGGGCGAGGTGCCCATCAGATCGTGACCCCCTGATCCTTCGCTCCAGGCACCTCAGGCCTTCCCCCATTAAGCCCTGCTGCCCTGAGTGAGGAGGCTATTGACCTCCTGAGATTCATCCTTGTAGGGCAGCCAACCATTGTGAATGATATCCAGGGGTTGGCATCCCATATGCAGCAATGCAATGCATTCCTGGAGGGCATTCATGGTGGATTGGCGGCCCAACAGAGATCGTTCCAGGCTTTGGCCTCCTCTCTGATGGCAGCCATTGTCCCTGTTCCTACCGTCCCCCCTCCAACTACCACTTCCCAATCCCAATCTCCTCGACCCCAACCCGTCCCATGCGCACATACAGAGAAGCATGCATATAAAAAACATCACAGGCATCACACTTCAGGCCACAAGCACTCACACAAACAACAGACAGTTGCACACACAACAACATCCACTGCCTCCACTGTCTCCCCCTCTTCCTCCTCCTTCACTGTCACATCCGCACTCACACCTGCAAGAAAGGAAAGGATCCCACTCCACCACCCAAGAGAGGGAAGGATCCCACTCCACCACCCAAGAAGGGGAAGGATCCCACTACACCACCCAGGAAAGGGAAGGATCCCACTCCACCACCCAAGAGAGGGAAGGATCCCACTACAATCCCCAGGAATGGGAAGGATCCTACTCCGCCAACTAAGAGAGGCAAGAGGCCCCCTTCAACAGCAGCGGGCAAGGAGCCCTCACTTCCAGTTGGGAGACAGCAGTCCTCAACTCCAGCTGGGACACAGCAGCCCTCACCTCCAGCTGGGACACAGCAGCCCTCACCTCCAGCTGGGACACAGCAGCCCTCACCTCCAGTTGAGACACAGCAGCCCTCACCTCCAGTTGGAACACAACAGCCCTCAGCTGCAGCTGGGACACAGCAGCCCTCACCTCCAGTTGGGACACAGCAGCCCTCATCTCCAGTTGGGACACAACAGCCCTCACAACCAGCTGGGACACAGCAGCCCTCACCTCCAGCAGAAGGCATGTAGGCCACCCTCCAGGGACTGTTGTCCAAGGAGCCCCCTCCTGAACCAGTGGCAGGTTTCCCAAGTCAGGGACTGTGACTTTGCACTCCCCAGCAAATTGAAGTGGGCATGGAGCCCTTTCCAGAACCAGTGGCCAAGTTCCCCACTTCAGCTGAGGTGCCCCCACCCCCTTCCCCCTGAGGTGCCCGGCCATTCCCAACATGATGCCCCTGCACAGGGTAGTGCGGATTATGTCAGGGAACGAGTTGGGCCTTGGACTGTGCCCTGTGGCCATGTGGGCCTTTTGTACTTTGGACACGCTGTTGGCCCTTTCGGAACAGTGACTCATGTATTTCTTGTCATATGGACAATATGGTGGCTGTTGGCATCAAATTACTCTATCAGTTGTGGAAAAATGTAGTCCTTGCATTATTATGACGTAGGTCCTGTGACACTGTTTTTCCTCTGCAGCTAGTTGTGTGTATGGTGTGTGTGTGAACGATGTGTGTTGTGCATGTGTGTCTCCTTTTCCTCCCTCCCTCCCTTGTGTGCTAGGTGGCTGTACTCACCATCGTCATCTTTGTCAGCATTAGTGTTCCAGGTGGAGCATGGTGAAGAAGAGCATCAGGAAGACTTAAAGTTACAGTTCCATGGCGGCGTTGATCTTCTCTGTGTCTCTGTTGGTGAGTCTTTGGTCTTTGGCCTTCTGTTTCTGCCAGGGTTTTGATGGCGTTGGTACCGCCCCAGAAATTGTGGCGGTTTGCTATGTTTTAATATAGTGGGCAGTACTTTGTCTTCTGCCTGGCTGTTGATGGCTACTGCTGTGGTCAGTGCTGTTAACGCCCTTGTGGTTGGTGTGGTACATTGGCTGCCTATGGGAGTTATCACCGCCATGGTCATAATTTGGCGGTAATTACTGCCAGCCTGTTGGCGGTATTACCGCCACTTTAACAGTCACTGCCAGTGTCATAATGACCACCTATGTGTGTGGGTGGGCACCTGGCCTCCGGCAGCCCTGGGGACCTCAACCTCCCCGGGGCTATTATTAAATTCAATGGGGAGGGCCGGGCAGCCCCACCACAGCCCGGCGGCTCACCAATTTCCCAGGGCTTAAATGCAATTTAATGCTGGGGGCTGCATGCCCCCGCAGTCCTGGAGACCACCACCTCCCCGGGGCACTAAAGACAAAAAAGGCAGGAGGGCTGCATCTGCCCTGAAACCCCAGAGACCACTACCTCCCCTGGGCTACACTAAAAGGAAAGAGGTCTATTTTGGACCCCCCCCAAAGTCCCAGGGAGCACCACCTCCCTGTGGCCACTGATGGCTCTGGGGACCGCCGCCACCCTGCTATGTCCCGGAGTACCCACCCCGGGACATAGCTGTTTGCTTTTGCTTGGTGGGAGATGACAGCCCACACCAAGTAAAAGCAAACAAAGTCTGCTTTCTGACAGAAGGAGCTTTCAAACAACTCCCACTGTCAGAAAGCAGAGTTTTCACCTGTCTTTCCTGAACACAAATATACGTGCAGGGAAGACAGATGAAAACATTGTTCCCTCAAGCAGGGAGCTGCTATTAAAAGCAGCTCCCTGCTTGGGGGAGCACTGCCGGCTCCCACAGGATGTAGGGAGCCGGCTGGGACCGTGGGGGCCCTGAGGCTCCCCCACGGTCCTGTCACTCTCTCTCTCTCTTCCATCCCATAATGGGATGAGGGAGAGAGACAGGGATAGTCATTGCAATGGTCTCTCCATGCAATGAATTAAAGAAATTAAGGGGTTACCTGTCACTTAATAATTATGGTCACAGATTTGCACACTGAAAGTTGAGGGTTTTAGTCCAGGTGTGTCTGTGGTAATTTTTCCTACTTTAATACTTTAATTTATTGACAACGTCAAAAGTTTAAGGTTAATAATAAAATGTGTCTCGCTCTTTTTAATTGACAAAAACATTTTTCTTTTTAATTTGCCCATAAATATCTCATTCTGTGTGTATCGTTCAACATAGTCTAAAAACCTCTCTTACTCCCTTTCACTCTCTTTCTCTCTCTCTCTTTCTTTCAATCTCTTTCGCCCAATCACACACCCACTCAGACCTTTACACACCCACTCCCAGACCCACTCAGACACTCGCTCACCCACTCATAGCCCCACTCAGACCCTTACCCACCCGCTCACAGACCTACTCAGACACTTATGCACCTATTCCCAGACCCACTCAGACTCTCATACACCCACTCAGAGACTCACTAAAACCCTCACACACCTACTCACAGACCCACAAACACACTGATGCACCCACTCACAGAGCCACTAAGACACTGATGCACCCAATCGCACACCCAGAAAGACACTCTCACAGCCACTGTCAAACCCAGATACATCCTGTCACACCTATCCTCATACCAAGAGAGACAGATCCCAGCCAACTCCCGCCACATACATCAAAAGGGCCCTGTGCAGCATGGAGTTGGGTGGTTGGATTAATGTATAGTAATGAAAATGACTTTACATTTAAAAAACATAGAAATTCACTTAAAAAAAACTAAGTTTACAGGGATGTTATAGTTAGGCTCATATTTCAAACATACCAAACCATACAAATTCACAAGTTATAGTTAGAGTTTTTGCAAGTAACTATAACTCTTGCCCAGAAGGTAACTATAACTCATGCCCTCGCCATGCACTGCTAATTACCCCAAATTACTCCAAAATATTGAAGGAAAAACTGCATGGCAAAGACGCGAGTTATAGTTACCTGAGGGCATGAGTTCTGGTTGAGATAACTGTAACTACTGTATAACTGGTGAATTTCTGTGATTTGGTACGTTTAAAATGTGAACCTAGCTACAAAGTTCCTGTAACCTTTGTTTTTTTAAGTGAATGTATATATATATATATATATATATATATATATATATATATAAATGCTTAGGACCATGTTTCTATAAAAAAGCATTTTTTGACTTCCCTATATCTTTGGCACCGTCTGATGAATCTTCATGACATTTTCCCCCAAAAAGTGTGCCGGTGATTCTTTTTGCGCATGGGAGGTTTAAGGGGTGATCGATCAAGTGGGTGCAGAGAAAAAGGGGGGGTAAAAAAAACATACATCTTCTATGATAATTCCTATAGGAGCTTTGAACACAGCAACAGCCCAAACCGCTTGATGGAATTACACCAAATTTGGCAGAAAGGCAGCTTTCGGTACGCAGATTACGCTTTGTGTTATTTGGTGTAAGTCCATTCAGTAGTTTTTCAGATATTAGAGGGAAAATAAATTTGTTTATCTAGGGCCATGGATCCTCCTCGATGACTTTGTGAATAATAAGAGCTTGTGCACGGAGCTGCAGAGCTCTGATTGGCTGCCAACACTTCAAACCAGAAAGTGTTGGCAGCCATCTTGAGATTCGTCTTCAGCTGAGTCTCAGAAACAAGGATGAAAAAAGAGAAGGGGCCAGGGTAGGGACAAACTGATCCGTTAGCTCTGGTGTGGGGTACCAGAAGGACCCTGCCAGTGCATAAAAGCACTTTTTCAAAAACAATTCTGCCGCAAATTTGTGATGATGTCGCAAACTGACTGCAACATTTTTTTTTAAAACACATGCTTGTGGGCCAGATCCGGGGGTTTGTTCAAATAAAGGAGGGGTTGCACGTGCCCCCTCCTAGGGGCATATTTTTGCCCCAGACACCATTACCACCCCAGGGCTTTAATTACACTGAATATGAGGGGCCACGTGCTTCCCCCCCACAGCCCTAGGGACCACCACTTCCCAGGATCGTTAATCAAATATAGCGCCTCATTATGGCCCTGGGGGCTGGCGGTACACTGGCGGTAATACCACCAACAGGTTGGTGGTGTACCGGCAGTGAATTATGAGTGTGGCACATTAGCCACGGCCAT